>NC_138964.1:186297037-196297037 GCF_055761805.1 Camellia sinensis
AAGAAGACTCTATTTATATAGAATATTCGGAGCCCTCCCAAAATATATATATTTATATATATATATATATATTATTACGAGAATATGTTGTAATGTTCACATTGAGTCACATGAATTTTCAGAATGATTTTCTATTTGTATATTGTTAGTCTGGTACATAACATGTTTGAATGTATAGATTATGCACCATGAGCCATTTCTATGGGATGCAAATTTTTCCTATGTGACCGTTATACAAACCGGCACACGATTCTCTGTTTCAAAATCTTTATCCCCTGTACCAGTTACACTCCTAGTCGTTCAATAGTATATCGGGATTTTGCACATTTTCAAGATTCCTACCACATACTCTACCAAGAATGAAAAGCCAAACATTCAACCTCATAAAACAGCAACCATAACGAGAAGAAAAAACATAAAGACACTGCAATTGACTAAGCATATAGATCAGGTCATAACTTACATTAATTTTTGATGAAAAACAATCAAAAGTATCCATTCTAGAACAAACCTTTGTAAATCAAAAGTAATTGTGATCTCAATGAGGTATTATCAGGAGTGTTTACAAGGAGGCAATGGAGCTCCACACAAGCCAGGATTCCCCATAAAACCAGACACAGGTATACTAGCATTATGAGGAGGAATCCTCCCACTTAGTCGGTTTCCAGACACATCAAACTCTTGAATCCCCTTCAAATTCAGTACATTTCCAGGAATAGCACCAGTCAAATTGTTTTTCGAAAGCAAAATCGTTGTCAATTCCATGGCATTTCCAAGCTCCACTGGTATCTTCCCAGAAAGCCCATTTTCAGAAAGTTCTAGAACCTGCAATCCATTTAGTTTTCCCAATGACCGCGGTATTGACCCTCCCAACGGGTTGTTTGAAAGAATCAACGATACTATTGAAACCATGGCTGGTTTGTCCCCAATGTTCGGATCTATAGGACCATCAAACATGTTCTTTGAGAGGTCAATTGAGTTGAAATGCCCAAGTGGGTCTTGGACATTTTTCATGAAAATTGTGTCCAAGTGTCCTGAGAGCTTGTTGGAATGGAGATCAAGATCCATTAAAAGCGAAAGGTTCTTGAATTCGATTGGCAGCGATGCGTAAAACCCGTTGTTTGATAGGTTGAGAAATGAAAGGCTTGTCATGTTTCCAATCCAAGGAGGTAATTTTCCTGTCAATTCATTGCTTGATAAATCAAGTGTGGATAGTGATGATGAAGATAGCCAGCTTGGAAGCTGTCCTTTGATCCCGGTTTTCGCTAACAATAGCCGAAAAGCTTTTAGTTTTGAAAACCACTTTGGTATGGTGACAAGCTTCAGCGGATTAAAGGAGAGATCGAAGCTCTGTAAACCCTGTAAATTAGCAAGCTGGGGAGGAACTGGACCCGATAGTTGGTTTTTTGACAAATCAAGTGTCTGAAGATTCTGTAAATTGCCAAAACTTGATGGGATTTTCCCGGAAAATCTGTTGTTTGCAAAGAAAATATCGGTGAGAGTAGTGAGATGTCCAATGGTTGCAGGGAGTTTTCCTGTGAGTCTATTGTTCTCAAAGATTAGCCGTTGGATGTTAGGAAGCTGCCCAATCGATGCTGGTAACGTGCCAGTGAGTTTGTTCTCTGATAATCGACAAAATTTCAGAGAACTAAGTCCATTTATCGACCAAGGAATGCTTCCTGTAAGCTGGTTTTGATTCAGATACAGAAGGACTAATTTAGAGAGTCTGCCAATGGATTTTGGTATGCTTCCAGATATTTGATTTTCAGACAAATCAAGATAATTAAGCATCTTGAGATTGCCAATTGTCTCTGGAAGAGAACCCGAAAAATTGTTTTGATGGAAATCAAGCAGAGTTAACGAAACAAGCTTTCCAATCGATGGAGGTATGAAGCCAGACAATTGATTCCCTGAAAAACCCAACTCAGAAAGCGAAAACATGGAATGAAAAACAGAAGAAGGGACAGTACCCGACAAGTAGTTATTGCTGAGGTAAAGCTTTTTTAGACCGGTAAGGGATTGAAAAGACATGGGAATCGAACTGGTGAGCTTGTTTGAGTCGAGGAAGAGGTAAGCGAGGCGCGATAACTTGCCAAATTCGATTGGAATGTGACCTGTCAACTCTTTGAGATTGCTGAGATCGAGAAGTTGGAGAGACGAGAGGTTGGCGAGAGACGGAGATAGAATTCCAGACATGTATGTGTCGATGATGAAGTCTGTGCCTGATTCGAGGCCAGAGCGAGAGACATTGACGACGCGGCCCGAGGCGTCGCAGGCAATGCCTTCCCAGGATTTGCAGCAGTCAGTGGAAGGTGTCCATGAATGCAAGAGGTTTGATGGGTCTGAAGTGATTTTGTTTTTGAATCCAAGTAATGCTTGTTTGTCTATTTCATGACATGCTTTTGATGGTAATTGATGGAAGGAGAGTGTGAAGAGGAGGATGGTGAACGAGATGGGGTTTATGAGACTGTGAATATCCATTGAAGTTTGGATTTGGAGAGTTTGAAGATAGTGTGTTCTTGAGCAGTGGGCTATGTATAGTTGGTTAGTGGTGAATAGTCGCAGTCAAAATGGTTGAATTAGTATTTGGGAGTATTTTACTACGTAAGCCACGTTGGAAAGTTTGTCAAGGCTCCAGCAAGGATGAAGGTGGGCTTGACTTGAGCACCATTTTTTTTTTTTTTTTTTTTTATGACTTTTTTAAGTCACATTATTTTTCTATTTTTTTTTAATTATAAAAAGTCAAAAAATATACTTATTTAGATCATTCCAAACACTTTTTTAAAAGTTAGTTTGAGAATTCGTAAAAAACATTAATTTGGAATGTAAATTTGGCCATATTTAAGATGAAACTGATTTATATAATTCATTTTGTATCAACATTTCAAGTAATATTTTTAGGTTCTACAATAACATTGTTGCTCCAATAATGATTACTTTTTATTTTGTTCCATTGTCAATGCCAAATTTAAACTATGGTACAATACAAAAATGACAAAATTCTATAAACTTGTTTTGTTCTAATATTTGTGTTAATTTTTTATATAACCATCATTGAATCTTTGTAAAATACATCTAGTCATTAATAATAAAGTCAAAGTTTGATAATTTATTTTACCAAATTTGACACACAAAATAACAATACTAAAATTTGGCAACTTCAATGTAGTGCCATTAAAACACTCAACTACTATAATAAAGCTACGAAGTCTCCAATGGCAGTCCATTAGAGTTGGAGTGCACTTACAATCATTTGATGTGAAAGCAATCTCAAAGCAATCAACTAAAAATCACGCAATGAAGGATTAGGCATATCCCTTATTAGGGGCTAGATAGTGGAAAATGAGTTGGATTTCTGTGAAATGAAGCTTTCAGATACATATGAATGCTCTGCATTGTGGTGGGTTTGAGCAAGGCGTTGAAGTAAATGATGATGGGCTTAGGAAACATGCCAAGAATGATGAGCATGTGGCCCTACTTGCACCGTAATAAAAAATGTCCCATTGGATGATTTTGCTCCCATCACTTGTCTTTAATAGTACATTGTTTTCATTGGCGGGTAGAGGCCAATCCACTCCCATAATAAAACATATAATTTATCGACATATCTGTAGGAGTCTTTATTGACCAGGTGAGAGGTTTCTAAATATGAGAAAAAAAAAATCTCAAATTAAATGATATCCACTGAAACAAATCTATAAACTCAATAATCTACACAAAGAAAATCCCATAATGAAATAATTGAACTAATCTTTACATTGGACAAGAATTGATCTAGATCATTCCTACGGACTCTTCTAATTAAAAGTATATAAGAGTAGTTAACTGAACTACTACTTCAATTTGTTTGAGAGTTGATATATATTACTGAGGGCTATTTTGGAAAGATGGTTATAATTAACTTTTTGGTTAAAAGCTGATTATAAGTTAATTATAATCAATTTTTTGTGAGAGAGGAAAGTGGGTTATAATCTGAAAAGTGGATTATAACCCACTTCTCAAAAGACCCCTGAATATATTTCACAAGTTTTCAAATGAATTTTATTGGTTTTTTTTTATACATTCATATCTAACATGTTCACGAATAATTATGTTATTATGTTGTATATGTTAGGTACTACACCACAAATAGTCTCTATTGTATGGATTCTGTAAAAGGTCAAAAAATAAATAGGTGATATTTAATTGGTGATAAATATAATTTAGAGTTTGGATCCTCTAGTGTAAATTTTTTAGGATAATTTATGTATGATTTTAGGATTTGAAAATTGACAAGTGAAATGACTGTTGTTGCCCTCGGTTTTGTAATGTTAAATTTCAACCATATATCTAAAAAAATATTCCAAAATTATATTTGAAAAAATACACTAAAAGATGCAGACATCGAGATGAATATGAGATAATGATGCAAGAGAAAGAGAAGATGATGTGAGAGGAGTGTGACAAAATTTAATTCCAATATTGCGCCTGGATTTAAGGACCGGTAGTCATGGGGAAGAGATGAAAGTTTTAATAAGGTGACAATTGAATGGCAACGGTGGGATAAGGTTGTAGAAAGAAAGTGCCATTTTCACATTGTTCTAATATATGTCAACTTATTAGGCCATGCTTTTACCACCAAAAAAAACAGCATAAAAGTAGTAACAAACTTGATTCTTATTTTCTTTCAAACAAAAAAAAAAACTTGATTCTTGTTGGATGATGGGGGAGAGAAAGATAACAACTATGAAATCAAAACAAACTGTTCATAAATTTACTCATAATGTTAATGTGTGATTTAAATTTAATTCGGTATAATAAGACACATTTAAATTCTATCTGAACCATCCAATGCTATTTCCGCATTATGTTCTAAGTACCTAATATTGTTGGAGAGAAATCAAATACTATCACAGATTTATTTTAAAAACCTAAGTCTTTTGGGTCATTGAAATGGGTCCAGAATCTCCAGCTCCTAAAATTTTCCATCCTTATGTACTAATGTGCTCTAACAATTGAATTATGTTGAAATCTCAAAGAATAATGCTATATGTATCAATTAATATACTAATTAATGTACTAATTGATTATGTAACATAATTTAAGAAGTTTTTGGGATTTGTAATGTAATTAATGAGTAGAGTCAATAATAATGTCATAATTAGTGTTGATACATTAATTAGTATATTAATTAGTGTATGTAGCACCACCGAAACTCAAATACTATCTAATAGTTACAAGCATATTAAGACACTTAAGATAGATGAATTTAATATAAGGAACAATTTTATGGTATTTAAATGAGTTTTGTTAATAAGTGCCCTTAGGACACTAGTTAAGGTTGTAATAAATTGAACTAATTACTTCCACTAATATAAAATTTAGAAAATGAAATGAATTTTTTATTGGAAATAATGTAATTTTTTTGTAATAAGACCAAAATATCTTCTTTATTTTGAGTTAATTTTTTTTTTTATTTTTACTTTTAGGTACTTTTTTTTATGTTTCTTTGAAATAAATAATGTCTATTTTTTTTTTTAGCATCTTTAATTTCAAAATTATTAATTAAACTTGTATAATCACCATATCATTTTCAATGAATAACATAATTTTTTTAAAAAAATAACTAGTTTTCAGAAATTATGTTTTAAAAATGTACATTTTCTTTTTTAAATGTAAGATAAGTGTTTGATTTGATCAGATTTTTAAAAGAAAGAGTTTATTTTTATCTTTAGTAAAAAAAAAAATTTAAAATTTACTAAATTTTTATTTTTTACTTTTATTTTTCGAATTGTCTAAAAAATTTAGAAAAGATAAAAGTAATTTAATTTTTGTCTGAATTTTTATATAGAATTTGATTTATTTTTTAAAAATTTTATAACTAAAAAACGGACATAAAAAATTTATAAAAAAATTGACTCAAAAGAAAGAGAATATTTTGGTCTTATTACAAAAGAATTAATTATTTTTTAATCAAACATTCATTACTTTTTCTAAGGTCTATACGAAGTGATTGATTTCATTTAATACAATCTTAACTATCCTTAAGACACTTGTTAACAAAACTCTATTTTGATAACTACAATCATAATTGACTTGATTGAAGTAAGCGTTAAAAAAGATTAGACCTAGGATTGTAAAAATGTCCCGTGCCGGGATAGGCGTGGCCTGTTTAGGCTCGAACTAGAGCCCAGTTAGAATTTATCAGGAATTCAAGATTTTTACTATAATATTAGATTTTTGTATAATCAAGTAAATTTGAAACTTTTAATATCATTGTATTCTTTCTTTTTATCTTCTTTCTATCACATTATACCATTACTTTTATTTGTTAGCTTGTTAATTGTAATTCAATTATTTGAAAATTTTATTTGCGACTTGATTTGATATGAATTACTTTAACTTTTTCATTAAATTTTTATCAATTTCTAAAAGAACTTTCATTCTTATCCTATTTTTTTTTTTTTTTTTTATCTTTTCATCAAGTTGATTAGTTTGTTTCATTAAGTGATTTAAAATTTTGATAGATATACATCAAAAAATAGATAATTTAAATTTAAATATTGTTATATTTTTTTTGAGATCTATATTCATATAAATATTGATGAAGAGAGTATATTGAACCATAAGCTTCTATTGATAGACATTTAAGAATTCGCATAGACACAATATTGCTAGTTTGTGTAGTTTTCACCATCCCCTCTCAAAAGGCTGTCAAAAAATAAATAATAATAAATAAATAAAAAACAGAAGAAAAAAAATCCACTCCTACACTTCTATTCTCCCACGTTCATCATCTCAAAAGGTTGTCAATTAAATTTTTTTTTTTTTTAAGTTTATCTGAGAAAAATTTTACTTTGATTTTTTTGTTAAACTTATTTGATACCATTTCCTTATCATAACGTCCTATCTCTTCATATTTGTTCAGCTTCATTTGAAGAATCTTCTTCCGTAATTCTATCATCTCCAACTTCTTAACTTTTTCTATATTTTTATTATTTTTATTTATCTCCTACAACCTCCTCATTATTTGTGATGCATGTCACTATAGAATTTAAAAACCCAACTATGTGTGACAGATGAAAGAGATTTCAAAACAATCATGTTAAAACAATCACAAACACGAGAAAAATTATTTATGTATTTGTGATTTTTTTTGGCTAAGTCTCTAAATAAAATTGGATGTCAAAAAAAAAAAAAATACGTAGTCACCCAATAATGCTTGGACATATGTGCTTTTAGTCATATTTTCAATAATATTGCTCTTTGTTCATTAATTCCATTTTTTTATTTTTATAATTCTATACTTTTAGATTTAGAACTAAAATTTTATTAATGAGAAACATAATAATAAAAAATGAGTGTCATAATTATTATCTTTTTATAAATAATTTATTACTTTATTTTGTGCGTAACACAGATCAAACGCTAGTTACAAGTATAAGCACATGAAATTTATTATACAAATTTTCATAAAAAGGTGAAATATAAAGATAAAACACAAATAAAAACGCATGTTTGAACCACGTGTATAGCTTGCCCTCTCTTGGATACAAAATAAAAAAAAAAAAAAAATTTATTTTCCTATTTTGGTGACTTATGCCAACATGAACTCAATAAGCCTTATTTTGTTTTTTTTAATTAACATATTGAGATAATCCCTAAAATTGTGTAATGAATGGTCTTTTGTATTTTTATTTATTTATTTTTTACCGTATCTAAAATATGCCAGTTAACTTGAAAAGCATTGAAAATTTCAAGAAAGTAAAATTCCAATACAAGAGAATGAAAATGTGAATTTGTTCTACCATCTAAAAGAAAAAACAAAAAAAAGAAACAAATTTGGGCTTTGTTGGTTGGGCTGATCTTACATAATGTACGGTTTACATTATTCTCAGTCCACTAAAAAATTGAAAAATAGAGTTATTTGAGGCAAATTTGTATTTTAAAATTTTGTTGTTCATAATCTTTTGCTAATAATATGGTGGACCCTTTAATTATAAATTTAAACAAGTTAGGTTTCACATAAATCATGGCATTGTCACCAAACATTGTTAGGTCTTTAAGGAAATTTTTGTTCCATTAAAAATGTTTTTTTATTTTTATTTTTTTTATTAACATATTCATGTTAACTAATTAAATATCCAGAATTTTTGTAAGTGATAAAATTATCTACATAAAACTTTAAATTTGCAAATCAATGGAAACTCTTTTATAGGTTGTCATTAATTGAGAACTTAGCAATAACATTAAATTTTAGTCTAACATTTGTAGAATATTCTACTTAAAAATTGAATTTATCATTCTATTAAAATTTTAAAAAATATATATTTTTTGTTTTGATTTAAACATAAATTAATTTAACGGTTAAATTGTTTTAAACATGTGAATAAAAGTTGGGAGATAAGTATTATTTTAAAATATATCGATGTTACCGACAAATAAAATAAATAAATATATATAAAATATAAATTTATTCTGAATAAACATATATATGTTTTACTATAACCTATTTTGGAAAGTAGGTTAAAAGCCGTTTTCCATCTTTTAACCTACTTTCCTCTCTTTCAAAAAAGTCAAAAAGTAACTTTGAACCATCTTTCCAAAATACCCCTATGTATAGCACGAGTGCACTGTTAATTATAATATACAAGACACATTAGAGTTGACATATACTTTATAATGTGTGAATTTTATAATAACAATGCTTGGTATCATAAATTTTCATGGCTCGAATAGTTCAAATATCTCAAAACGACATCGTTTTGAGGGTAAAATGTCATTTTTTTGATATATTCGAGTCATTTGGACCACACAAATTCGAGTGACCAAACATTTTTCATTTTATAATTCGCAAAAGGGTTTTAGAGGAAATCCAAAATCTATTAATTACAATAATATATCAATCTATTAATTTGTAGTTCAAAAATCTCGTTTGAGATAAGTTTTTTGACTTTTTTGACCTTTTTAAGAGAAAAAATGAAATGATTATGGATTGGATGTTACATTTTGTCATATTTGTCTCAAATAACCTATTTTATCTTATATGACTATTTCAACCCAAAATATTATGGAAATGAACCCTAACTATCAATTAGTTTATTTTGCAATCTCTTATTTACTAAAAAGCTTGGTTTGGGAAGGGTTTTTTTGGCTTTTTTTACTTTTTTTGTGAGAGAAGAGTGTAATGATTATGAGTTGGATGTGATGTTTTGTTTGTTATGTCTAAAATAGCCTATTTTGTCTTTTGTGACTATTTTAGCCAAAAAAGCCTAAAAAGTCTCTTCCCAAACAGAGGCTATAAAAAGTCTAATCTAAAAAATAAATAGTATAAAAATAAGAGGCTAAATTATGTCATGAGTTTCCGTAGTTTAAATGAAATATTATTTTAGTTTTTATTATTTTAATTTGCATAATTTAAAAATTATATTTTTTATTTTGTTACAATGTTGCATGTTTGTCGTATGCCGTTAACATTTTGGATAGAAAAAGACCACCTATAAAATTAGAGAGATTTAAAAAGAAAATATAGGGATCGTTGACTTTAGTGTTTTTTAAATTTCACTTTGATCTTATATTTTTATATGTGACATTTTTCGTTCAAAATTTTAACAGTAAATAACAAATGGCCTATATTATTACAAAATTAAAAATATAAAATTTAAATTGTTCAAATTAAAATTACGAATATCAAAATAATTTTTTTTCTAAAATTGGTGGGACAAACTTGTATGAATTCTTAAAATTATCTAATAATTTAAAATAAATTACACTCACCCACTCTGAGATTTGAGAAAAATAGAGTTAATCCACACGTTTAAGATAATTAGGGTGTGAACCCACCCGATGAGTGTGCTTAAAATATAAATTTTAATTTTAAATTCATAACATATTTTCTTTGTTGTTTAAGTGATGAAAGTATTCTTTAGTAAATTAAGTGAATAGTCTTAAGTTCAAATCTTATAAATTGACACTTGACGCAAGAAATCACTTGACAAAAGGAAAAGAAAAAAAATTGATAAACACTAAGGCTTCGTTTGGGAAGAATGGGTTGGATGGGTTTGGGGCTATTTTAGTCACAAAAAGAAAAAATAGGCTTTTTAGCCCAATAAGACAAAATGTCACACACAACCTATAATCATTACATTCTTTCTCTCACAAAAAGTTAAAAAAGTCAAAAAAAATCTTTCCTAAAAAAGACTTTTTAGCCATAGATTAAAATAGCTAAAAAATTAAAAAGCCAACCACTCTAAATAAATTATTCACTTTTAATAATAGTATGGACACACTAACTTCACTCTCAAGATTGAGATGTTTAACTTTCTCAGGAATTATTTGAGAAGTATTAAATTAATATATTTTTTTAACTTTTTGTAAAAAAAAATGTAAAATATAAACTGATTTGAAATAATGTAATAAAAAAATGATATAACTCAAATAAAATAATAATAATTCTAATAAAATAATGTGCTAAAATAACATTTAGCACAGGCTAAACGAGCACTCGAATTTAAACTACATTTTATTGGGGACAAGTCACATGTGACGTAGGACCGGCGAACTCCTTTGCTTGCGGGGTGTGAAAGTAGTGGGAGGTTGTTTTTATGGGTGTTATTTGGGATTTGCTATATAACTATATATATATATATATTTTTTTATTAAAAAATAGATTAAAAAATGTGTATATTTAGAATAATTTTTTAATTTTTTACAAAAAGATATATAATAAAATATTATAATAAAATCAAAATGATCTTTCTACTTTTGTTGACTTTTTAACTTTTTAACTTTTTAATAATTGAATTCAAAGGGTAAAATTATAGCTTCCCCCACAAGCTTTTTCCAAATAGTATGGACCTTTGACTTCTGTAGTAACTTTTTGACAGTTTGACTTTTGTAAATTATCTCAAACCAAGTGAAAAGTGAATGATCGTCTGGTTTAGTTTTAAAATTATGATTTAAAAATAAAATTATATTTTAAATTTTGAATTTTTGAATCATGAGTTGAAAAGAGAAAATTTGTTTAGTTATAAATTTTGAAAATAATTTTAAAATGATTTGTAATTTTTTTAATTAATTGGTGTATAAAATGTGAGAGATGAAATGAGGGAGGAGAGAGAAAAATGATTGATTTACTGAATAATAATAATAGAAGAGAGGAGTTTTAAAAGTAATTTTGAGTTGTATTTTAAAAATATATTTGATTAACATGTTTTATCCAAATCATTATTTAAAAACATAGTTAAATTTGAAAAGTAAACCAAACGCTACTGAAATATGTTGGGCATATTTGGTTTATTTCTCAAACTATATTTTTGAAAAAAAAAAATTCAAAAATATGTTTGGTTGAAAATTTTAAAAAAAAAAAAATCTAAGTCACTTTTCTCTATTATACATAAATAAATTATTTTTTCTCTCTCCTCTTTCTTTCTTAATCATTTTTTTTCTCACACTTAGGCTCATTTGGGATGTGGGTTGACTTTTTAACTTTTTGGTTTTTTGGCCTGGGACTAAAAAGTCTCGTTTGTGATAGATTTTTTAGTTTTTTGACTTTTGTAAGAAAAAAAAATGAAATGATTATTTGGACGTTGCATTTTGTCTTATTAGGTTAAAAAATTTATTTTATCTTTTTGTGGCTATTTTAATGAAAAAGCTCCCCCGTTTAACTTATGTCAAATGAGGGCTTATTCAACTACAAAAAAAAAAAAAAATCAAATCATCCCAAACTCAAAAAATATTTTCAAAATATACAACCAAATAAATTTTTAAATTTTCTAAACTCTCTAAAAAATTATTTTGAAAATAATACCTCAAAATAGAAATTAAACAAGGTCATTATATTCCAAAAACACGTACGAACCATGCACAAAGGCATCTGCTTCATTTTCCTTAAAGAAAAATGTTTTGAACCTCTAATTTTTGAGCTCTAAAGTTAGCTCTAATGAGTTGGTAGTGGGCTCCACCTACAGTGATGTGATATTTTGGTCTTGGCTTGTTTTTATTTTATTTTTTTTGCTCATTGCCATATTATTAGTGCTTCATTAGAGCACCGAAATTAGCACTCTGAATCATTTTTGTTCCTTAAAATAGTTGGGTAAATTACAATTTGTTCCTTTTATGTTTGGTCGCTTTGTCACTTTAACCTTTAAAATTTATTTTTTCTCACTTTGGCGCTTCATGTTTCAAAATTTTCCCAGTTTACTCTTAAAGTTAATTTCTGTTAAAAATTAGATAGAAAATGACATATTAGCGATCACATAGTATAAAAATATTTTATTATATATAACTCATATCTCTAACATAAACTTAAATTCTAATATAATAATATATTTTTTATGTTATGTGATAGTTGTTATGATTTTTTTTTTTTTTTTTTTTTTTTTGTAATTTTGAATAGAAATTAGCTTTATGAGTAAATTAGAAAAAAAACGTGCAACATAAAGGGCTAAAGTGGAAAAAAAAAAATTAAGGACCAAAGTGGATAAGTGGTCAAACATAAAGGGACAAAGTGTAATTTATCCAAAATAGTTAGTATAATTAACCTATCGAAGAGAATAAAATAGAAATAGACAAAATATAATAACTAACGTGTCTCTTTTAAAGCTCATTAGAAATGAGTCTGGATCCCTGTCATGATTTCCTGCCGTGGGTTCTTGCCATGTCCCAAAAAGACGTCATTTTGAGGCAATTTTTTTTTTAAAAAAACACAAAAAAAATAAAAAAAAATTGAGAAGAAGAAAGACAAAAAACATCGCCGGAGATCCCGTCGTCACCCACTCTCTAGCAAACTCGCCATCCCTTTTCTACTCCTTCCCTTTCCATACCCACCGGCATGCAACCATCTCGCTGCTGCAATCCATCTACGCTCCTTCTTCTTCCTCTTCCAGCTCCACCGCTGTAAGCCCCTTTCTCTCATGCGATCTCGTCACTAACACCCAGCCACTATCATTGGTCACCATTTCACAGTTTCTACCACCGTAAGGCTCTTCTCTCTCGATTTCCCTTCGCCGCTACAAACCCTAGATCTAGGGTTTGAGTCTGAAAATCCCATCAATCATCCATTCAATTCCAATTTGTAAGTATAACAAAGTTGATGGAATAGAGTGCTCTGTTTGCTTGAATGAGTTTCAATAAGATAAGACTCTTAAATTGTTGCCCAAATGTAACCACCATTTCACATACATTGCAGTGATATTTTTGGTTCAGACCACACACCAATTGGTGAAGTGATGGACTTTGATATGGGTATTGTTCCAAAGAAAGTTGAGGTCAATCACAGATTGATGAGATCAATGGGTGAGTTGCCTAAGAGTGGTGCCTCTTTATCTTCTTCGTGCCTCTCTCTTCAATTTTGTTTTGTTTTGTTTTTTTAAAATTTCGTCCCAAAATAACGTCGTTTTGGGACATGACAACAAATATGATAGGAAACCATGGCAAAGGATGTAGACTCATTAAAGATACTCTTACTATCTTCTTTTCAATGCTATTTATATATTACTTATAAATCAATATATAAATAAATGTAGTGTTTGATAACTTAATTTTTAGTATTTAAAAGTGAATTTTTCTATAATTAAAATTTTAATTACTTTTTAAAAATAGATTAAAATTTAAATTAATTTTTTTAGTTACAAGATTTTATTTAACTATAAATACTAAATGCTCAATTTGTAACATTTTATAATTATGCCACTATTAAGGTATCCCAACAATCACACCAATTTTACTAACGATTATTATTTTTACCTCCACAACCATGGTCACTTCACTATTACTACATCATCACCACTATTAGGCATAATTGTCTCACCATATTATCACTATTATTGTCATTATTATTTCACTACCACCATCACCATCACCATCTTACCCCCACAATTGTCATACCACCACCTAGGGCAATTTAAAAAATTAATAAAAAGTTAACTTTTTAACTTTTAACTTTTTTACATAAAAAATTATAAAAAAAAAATTAAAAAATTAATTTTTTACTAACTTTTCAAAACGCCACCTACTATCTTATCACCGCATAATCAAAGTCTTTGCTCCAACACCTGTACTCGCCGCACTATACTCCAAGCATAAAGAATGAAAGATTTTTTTTTAATAATAATAAATTTTAAATCCCTATTTCTTTTACGTGTTAAATATTTGAATAAATTCACCATGTAAATTTCAATATACATCAAACCACTTCTTAAATTAATAAAATTTTAATTTTAATTTTTAATGCACTTTCGCACAAATACCTATACACTCTGAAGTGATTAGCTAACGCTTCAGGTATTGGTAACTTTTTTGAGTACTGAGATGAAAGAGTGTATTTGGACAAATGGGGGAGTTTGTTAGTTAGTTGACCAATATTTTAAAGCATGTGAACTTCACAAATTAATTTTTTTTTAATTATTTATAAATTATTCAATCCCTAACCCATTCACTCCAGTCTTCATCTCCTCCAGTGGTGATGCCTAACATAATATTTTTTTTTTTTGTCAAGTCCATTGGTCCTAAGGAAGAATGGGAGAGCCCCTCTCACTAGGTGACTTTTGGAGACATTTCGATGACTTTTCGGTAATTATTTTTCTTCTTTCAAAATGTAGATCAACCTCCTGAAATATAGATTTACTATTTTCGAATGTAAATCTAGACTTTTGATGTCTGAAATAGGAGTTTAGAGAGTTTTTTCTTCTGATTTTGAAATAAATTTTTGATATTTCGACACTCACAATGATTCCCTTCTCTCTACACCCTTCTCTCATACCATTGTAGGTGTCCTCCCTTCTTCGACGACAATGGCGGTGGCGTTGGGCAGCAACGATAGGGACGTTGTCGACAAGAACAGCGGGCTTTCTTCCAGACCACATCTTTGAAAAGATCGATGGTTTTCCTTGGATTGTAACTATTTTTTTGACGGATTTATTTTGTTGTTGTTGTTGTTGTTGTTTGTTGTTGTTTATTTTCTTTTGTTGTTTGGTTGGAATGACCCTTTGGATCTTTTTTCTGTACTCTAATGCTTTATCAATATATTATTCCCATGTCCTAAAAAAAACGTAATATTTTTTTGATTTTTGGGTGCTAAAATAAAATGATATAAATTTTTATGGAGCAAAACTGCTAATGTCTATTCTAAGTACTCCAAATTAGCACGGGAGAGTTAAAAAAAATAATAATTTAAAATTTAAAAAAAAAAATAGCATGGGCCAAATGAGATTTTTGTGAAATTTGGGAGCCCAAGGTAAAACAATATGAATTTTCAAGGAGCTAAGGTTAAATTATATAGATTTTTAAAGGGCTAAAGTAAAACCATATAAATTGTGCAAGTGCTAAAATGTTATATTTTAGGATAAATTACAAATATATTTCTTGAGATTTACTTAAAATACGAATTATCCCATGTGATTTGAAAAATTACAAATATCTTCCTGTCAAAATTTTTTATTTAACAGAATTAATTAAAAAAATAAAATTTCTAATTATTCACCCATATAATAACAAAACTATTTGAATTATTAATTAAAATAAAATTTTAATATCATTAAAAACTGTTAATTAACTTGATGATTTATTAATAAAAAGACATATTTGTTATGAAATTAAAAACCTTCGCAGACATAAAATAATTTATAATTTAAATAAATCTTAAAAAATTTGTTTGTAATTTATCCTATGTTTTATCAAATAACTGTTAAACTAGTATGGTCTAAATTGTACTTTTGTGAAGATTGGGGAGGCGGCCGATACAAACCCCAGTTTGTCCGCCAATGATCTACTTTGTCACTGACCATCACCTTCCTCCTTTGTCGCTGACCATCACCTCCGATTGCCACTGTCGCCCCATTTTGCACTCTCAATGGCTACTCAGGCTTTTTTGAGAAATTAACTTTTTAGTTTATTAGCTATTAATTAGTCTAATTAAAAAGACTGTATTTGAAAATTTTATTAAATTTTTTTTATAGTTGATTTAATAATTTATGAAAAAAAAAATAATTATAATTTGAATGTAATATTTTATCTTATTCACTATTTTAACCTATTTTATCTTTATTAACTATTTTATTATCTAACCTTCCAAAACGCCTCCTCAATCCCTTTTGCCGACACTTCCTTTCTTCCCTATCACCCTTAACACCCTCCCATCTCCTGTTAAAAAAAAAAATTTCCCTTCAGAACTAAGATTTTGAAAAAGTAAGGACGGAAAAGAAGGTAATTGGCAGCTGGATTGAGAGGAGAGGAATGGGGAGAGAGGTCAGGGGAGGGGATATGATAGTAAGAGGTGGTTGGGATATGATACGCTTGGATCTTTTTATTTGTTTTTATGTAATTTTATCCTTAACAATTTTCTAAAAATAGAACAAAAATAACACTGCTTATAAAAAAATAAATATTATAATAATTACATTTATATATTATAAATTATTCACATCTAATGTGTGATGATTGTATTTATTTAAAGAATTCACTATCATAAAATCACTAATGATACACAAATATGATAATTTATAACATTATTACTCACAAATATATCTAATCTCTAGAAAGAGAAAGAGGGAAGGAGAGAGAAACGTTGGCCATATACCATTCAACCCAAGCATGATCATTTCAAGGCAACACATGACCCAATCTCTTACACTCCATCAATGACTTTTGTTTCCCACCCTGACAAAAGAAGAACCTTAACGGACACCGGTACAAACAATTGTCCCCCAACCGAACCGTAACCGAACCCGGATCCCTCATCTTGAGCAGCTGAACCGGTATGGCTCCGAATAAGTAATTCCCACCCAACAACAGCCGCTCCAACTGCGAAACCCCCTGACCCGGTAGCACCGCCTTCAGGGTCAACTGGGTTGGTATCACATCCGAGAACCGGTTGTTCTCTAGCGATAGAGCGGATAGTTTCCGCATCCGACCCATGAACGGCGGTATGAACCCGCGGATCATGTTGCTGCTCAGGTCCACTGCTATGAGCTCGCTTTCTTGACTCGAATCCCCGGGTTCTTGAACCGACTCGAAATCGTTGTACGAAAGGGTGAGTTGTTGGAGAGACGGGTGGGTAAAAAGACCCGACGGGATCGACCCTGTTATATTGTTGTGGCTCAGATCAATTACTTGTAAATAGAACAAGTTCGATATATTCGCCGGAATATTCCCTTTTAACTGGTTGTTTCGCATGGAGAGTTCGACGAGAGAGGTCGGAAGATTCGCTGGAAGTTCGCCGGAGATGGAATTGTCGCTGGCGTCTAAGAAGGAGAGGTTAGTGAGTTGACTCAGATCGGGAAACTGGCCTCTGAGTCTGTTGCCTTGGAGTTCGAGCCTTTTTAAATTCTTAAGACCGTTGATACTCAACGGGATTGTTCCCTGGAAGTAGTTGTTGTCCAGGTAAAGCTCTTCGAGGGTAGAGAGAGAGCCGATTGAGTTTGGTACTGAGCCAGAGAGGGAGTTACGTGATAGACTGAGTCTTTGGAGCCGAGTCAGGTTCGAGAGCGAGTCAGGAATTGAACCCGCAAAGAAATTGTTGGAGAGGTCAAGGGTGTGGAGGTAGGGGAGGAGGTTCCAGGAGGTGGAAGCGAGTGAACCCACGTAACCCGCCTGGTCGAGAGCGAGTTCGGTGACTCGACTCATCGTTGAAATAACGAGGTCGCATCGAAACCCACATGTGAATTTGTCGCTGAAGAGGTTGTCGCATGGATCGAGAGTGAAGTCCCATGAGCTCAGACACGAACCGGGCCTGACTGAGTTAGGATCGAGTCCGTTCTTGAACTCTCTCAATGCCTCTGTGTCTTGCCAAAAAGTGATGGAATTGGCTTCGAAGAAGGAGTCTGTAACAGTGATTAAGAGAATGAGAGAGAAACAGAGAGTAGTACCCATTTGTCAAGTTTGCTGTAAGGTGATCTCAGGCGTAAATTTGAAGAGAACAGAGATAGAGAGAGCTCTCAAACCAATCAAATCAGAGACAGAGAGAGCACAATTAAATCAGCACTGTACCTTTCGACATGGGTTGCTCAGAATAAAGGTGAATCGAGTGGATGAAGAGAAGAACAGTGAGTGAGAGAGAGAGAGAGAGGTGATTGTCTTTCGTCTTTTACCTCTTTTTGTTTGAGAGATCTTTTGGTGAGTGAGTGGTTTGGTTTCGTGGTGGGCAACCGTTGGACCCCCCGTATTTAAATTTGTAATGTATTGGTGTCATTTCATCATTTCGTATCTTACTATATTTTAGTGCAAAATATGTGTCATCTCTTCTGATCAACAAAATATGTGTCATCTCTTTATTGTTAAAAAGTGGTAAAAAAATATAAAAAAATATATAAAAAAAAAAATTGGTAAAGGAGCACAACAAATTGGGGGAAAAAAAAATTAAATTAAAAAAAATGGTATATATACACAAGGGGGATGTCAGTACGTGTTTTGAAAAAAAAAAAATCAAATTAATGATAAATTTTATAGATTTTAGTTATTAATTTCATAAACTTTTCATGTGTTAGTAATTATTTTTTGTAAAGTACAATTGATTTGTATTTTTCTCTACATATAAAGGGCTTTCTTATTTATTTTTTAAAAAAAATTAAATATACAAAGTAATCAACTTGTTTGATTTGGATTTTCAGAATTTATTTTTCAGAAATTTTTTTTTTTTCGTGTTTTTTTTTTCACTAATTTTTTTTAATATTCTAAGCAATTTTTTTAATTTTTAGATACACTTAATATAAATACACTCAAAAAGTATAATGTTTGTGATTTTTTTTTAAAAAATTCACTAAATATAAAAAAATACAAAAGAGAAATATGAGAATTCAGTACATTTTTTGTATTCTTGTATATTTATTAATTTTTTAAAATATTTTTTTTAACAATATTTTACTTTTTAGATATGTGCATCTAAAAAAGTAAAAAAATTGTTTCAAATTTTAAAAATATTCACTAAAAATAAAAAAATATAAAAAACAAAAAACTTAATTTAAAAAAAATTAAATTCAGAATTGAAACCAAACACACGAAATAAATTCATGAGTCAACTCCGTTGATAGAGCAATAAAGATTTCAAGACAAGATTGATTTGCCCAGTCATTAACTTTGGTTTCGACATTAGTCAATCTATATAAGAAGGAAGAGTGATTTTTGAATGTTGATGGGACTATTGTCCCTTTGTCACAATGTGAACCGTTAGATTGACTCAATCCAACGGCTAAAAAATGTCAAAGAGGCAAATACATTTTCAATGGTGGATTTACAATGGTGATTCAATCCTACGGTGTTCAAGAGACAAATACATTTTCTCATTAGGTTTCTTCTTCCCTTCCGTCCATCTCCCTCTATCTCTCTCTCTCTCTCATTTAAAATTTAAAATTGAGTTGTCTCATTCATCTCTCACTCTCAGAGCTCACTCTTCATCTTCAATCTCCCCCGAAAACATAGTAGATCAGCGACTTCGCAGGGGTGCTAATCGGCGACTTCGCATTGGAGAGTTTGTTGGGTGCTAATCGGCGACATCGCGGGGTCCAAATCGGCGACATCGCGGCAACAAATCGGTGAGGTTCTCCAAAATCTTTTGATTGAGGTTCTCCAGAATCTGTAATCGGTGAGGTTCTCCAGCCCTTTGTTTTCAATGAAACCAACCTTGAGTCAGTTTTTCTCTCTCATTATGGGTGACTAGCAGCCAGATTTTTTTTGTTTTTTTTTCTTTGAAGCCACAGAGATCAAACTGTGAGTATTGTTTTGTTGATTTAACTGTGAGATTAAATTGTGAGTATTGTTTTCATTACATTTCATAATTCTAATATTTATAATTTCTTATACCTGGCATGTTATAGGGAAAACAATTTTGTGAGTTAAAATCTCTGAATAAAATTCTATTTTCCTATATATTGGCCTAATATGCCTAGCCAAGAAAAAAAAATGTATATGTAAATTTTGGAGAAACTGCCTTTAGTTGGTTAGCTTACTCATAGGTGTACATTAATTTGAGCATTTTGAATAATCAATGATATACTGATGACGTACATTCCATAATGATAGATCAAATTCCCATGTGAGTTTAATTCTTAAATCATCCTACAATTCTCCATTTCACAGTTTCATGTTAATTTATATCAAATCCTTGATTCATTAAATTCAATCTGTGCCAATATTCTTAGTCTTACTAATTTGTGAATTAGAATATATTTATGAAATTCTATTTTCCTGTGTATTAATCTAATATATTACCAGCTGATTTTGTTGGAAATGGTGGAAAAAATTCTGGGTAAAACCAGAATTTTTCCTCAAGTTTGGTCTATTTTTTAGGTGGGCCCCGAGCGTCGATTTACTCGGGTCAAAGTGATAACGCGTTCTATGCCGCGTTGTGATTCACATGGTATATTTGGTTGCTCAAAACCATTACCGAGTGAATGGGAAATTGAAGCCAAAGTGTGCTCCATGGAAATGGAGTTTTGGTGGAAATTCTTTAAAGTTGTAAATTGGCTTGTCCCACATTGATTTAGTGAGAAGTTTTGAAAGGGTTTATAAGGCTTGGGTGAGATACTTGGGGTGTGCCCCAAGGGGTACCCAAATGTTTTAGAGGGAGAGGTTATGGGCAAAATGGGCTAGACCCATTGGAATCACCACACACGCGCCGCCGCCGCCGTCTGTCCGTCGGGCGGGTGTGTGGTTGGGTTGGGCTTCTAATCTTTTTGGGCCAAAAACATTTGAATTTAATTTTATTTTTTGGTAAAATAAAATCCATAATTCAGATTAAACTGATTTGGATTTTCTATAAATCCAAACAGGGCCCTTCCCGTTTTCAAACAGAAATAAACTAGTTTGGAATTAATGCACACCCAAACAGGGCCCTTCCCGTTTTTGCTATCTGTTTGAATTGTTAACAGATTCAAATATGTTTGAATTCAAAACCAACATGTATCATACCTGTTCAATTTAAAACCAAGAGCCACCTTTACTTCTATAAATAGGACCACCCTGATTTGATGTTATTCATTCAGAAATTTCGTATTTCACTTCTGCTAATTATATTCTTCATCTTGCTGCATTTTATTTCTGAAAGAAAGAGTGTAAACACTTAGTGTGTTCGTAAGGCAAACAATTTGTAGTTCTGCTATTATTTGTGGTAAGATCATTTCATCCTGGGAGATAGACGTCCAAATTCTGAAAGCATCGTGGAGAGGACGAATCTGTCTTAAGGACACAGTGTCAAACACTGGACTTGATCAGAAAATAATTCGAACAAATTAAATCAAGTAAGTTATTTAATTTATTTTCAGTGTTGTTTTTATTTATTAAAATCAGATTTAAATTTTGTTTTTGTAACAAAATAAAATCTGTTTTTATTTATTTATTTTTATTTCGAGTTTGATTTTTGTAATCAAACAAATTCTCTCCTTTTCTTTATTTCTTTAAATTCTAATTGTTGTTGTGTACACAATAGAATTAAATCTTTTAAATACAGTGAAGTTTGGCCAACAGATTTTGCCCAGCCAAGAGGAAAAATATGTATACATACATTTTGAAATTGTTGAATTCAGTTGGCTAGCTTACTCATAGGTCATAGGTGTACATTAATTTGAACATTAGTGGAGTAGAGAAAGAACGATTCCCAAAATCAAACTGTGAGTATTGTTTTGTTGATTTTTCATATACAGATAATATATACACACGAAACCATTCTATATTGTATTGAGTTACTCTATTGAATGGTTGTTGTGCCATTAACCATTCTATTGAGTTATCCATTAACCATTCTATATTCCTTGCTTATTAAGTGTTTGATAAAATGTTTCAATGGAATTTACACACAACAAATCCAATTGATGGTATCCTCTCTCATATATAGATTTTTCGGTTTGATTTTGTGGAGAAATGGGAATCATCTCAATAATTTTTTAACTTGCTTTTGGATAATGGGAATCATCCAGCTACCAATATTATTCTTCTCTTGATTTCTACTTCTGGGTCTGTGTTCTGTTATTTTTTTGCGATTTTTCTATGTGGGTTTTCTGAGTTTAGGCTTAAGTTGCAATGATGTTGTGTATATTTTTTCTTTGTTAGGAATAGACATCATTTCTTTACTTGCATTTAGCTGAACCTTTCAGAATCACTTTTCATGACACATAAGCATTCAGTTTTGCTATAGAATTGTTGGTTATCTTCTTCAACATTACCTTTGGTCAGATAACTAATTGCAAATTTTGTTAGAAAGTTGTGGCGGTTGTTTTTGATGGTCAAATTTTAGATGTTCTGTAAAATGCCTCAATTAAAATAGTTTATTTTCTTATATAATTATACTTTTTTGTTGTTCAAATAGTGAGTGAATCTATCAAGCCAAGTAAATGACTAAACAACATTTCCTACAGAGAGTTTGATTAACCATGTTTGAATGCACTTAGTGCTGGTAATGTGAATGTCCTAATTGATCAAAGTTATCTTATAATTTATTCTACATTCTCCCCCCCTCCCCAACACACACACACACACACACACACACACAACAACAACAACAACAACAACAACAACAACAACAACAAAAATTAGTGAGTGA
This sequence comes from Camellia sinensis, assembly GCF_055761805.1. Classification (NCBI taxonomy): domain Eukaryota; kingdom Viridiplantae; phylum Streptophyta; class Magnoliopsida; order Ericales; family Theaceae; genus Camellia; species Camellia sinensis. Next base: position 186,319,545 of record NC_138964.1, read on the forward strand.
ATCCATCATAGTTTATTCTACATTCCCCCCAAATAGTGAATGATACATGCCTTGGATATTTGGTAAGGTTAACAAAAATATAGGTATATTCAAATTGGTGAATCAATCAATGGGAGTTGGATCTTATTTTTAATAATAAACAGTGGGCAATTTTTAGGGAGTTGATTTTAGATAATGGATAGTGGATAATGGAGCTTGCTTGCTTATATTTTTTATTCTTCCTTTTACTTCAAGTACATATGCCTTGGCTTGAAGGTGTGTTTGATTAGCTCATAAAAAGTTGTTATGGCTTTGTTTGCTACAATGGTTGATTAGGTGATTGGTCTGCCTTCCATTGATGGATTTGTCAATAATTTGTTACTTATCTATTGTGTAACTTGGCTTCATTTTTACTAGCTAGGCTTCATTTTATATGTTGGCTATCTTCTGGATTATTAGCTACATGCAGTTTATGTTTTTTGTTCAGAGACGGTAGAGAAGCAAGAACCAAGAAGAGCGAATACTTGATTTTTTTATGCTAATAATTTGGGTCTTCTATTTTAATTTTTAAATTTCATTCTATTTTGATAATAATCATTGTGATAATTTTTACTGTAATTTTAAAAATTAGCATTGTTTAGAATGCCTTTATGTTTGATTTTATTGTTTTTCAAAATAAGATGTTTTAGTTTGTTTTGATTAGACTTGAAAAATTCAAGTTAGGCAATGAATGAAAGTGTTGTGTGGGTCTATTAGTGAATGTTTCAAGAAATGGAGAGCAATGGCACAACGACCCATTTAACAAGTGAGCCTTTTTTTTTTCTCTCATTTTTATTGAATGTTTCAATTTTTTATTGAATGGGTCTATTAGTGAATGTTTCAATTTTTTTTATTTTTTGTTGATTTTTATTTTTCAGTTTTTTTTTTTGTTTTGTTTTATGTGTCTGTTTGTATGCATTCACTATGTGATTTGTAAAATGGGTCTCCAAAATGCCTCAAAATTTTTATTTGGGTTTTCGTTGGGTGTCTAAATTTTTATGTGATTTGTTTCTTATTTGGGTTTGATTGTGTTTCTCATTTATATTATGTGATTTGTTTCTCATTTAGGTAAGACTTCGAACTCGCTTTACAGTATTTTTTCCCGATCGTTGTTGTTGATTATGTTGTGTTTTTCCCTTTCTTTGCTCTTGCCGGTAAGATTTATTCACTCTTCGTTGTTTGCCTTTTCACTTTCTCTGCTCTTGCCTATAATTTTGATCTGTTGTTTAAATTCTGAATCCTAAAGGAGTTGTTTGGATTTGTTGTTTTGTTGTTTGATAGTAATTTTTGGTTTTGTAGTTTAGGTGTCTGATTTTTGTGAGGGTACTTTCATTATCCCATCTATGATTTTTGTGGGTACTCGCAATTGCTTAGCGTCAAATTTGTTTGATCCGTATTGAGCATCAAACTATGAAAATTAACTTTGTAGATCTTCCTTGGTTTTGCTTCTGCTACTATGAAAACATTTACTAATTATTAGAGCCTGCAATTATTACATAAAACATTATTTGGCTTGCATAGGCAAATACAATGTTCATATGTTCTTAAAGTCATGCCATCATAACTGCATCTTTTTCACTCAAGTTTAAGCTTCGAGTAACTCACTTAGAGACCAATTAAGTTGAAAAACTAATGATATATATTAAAAATTGAAACAGATAGTTCAGGGAAAGCTACTGTTGCATGTAAAGTTGGTTTTGTAATAATTGTTTACATTGGTTGTTGATATATATTGTCTTGACATACAATACTAAACTAACCTCCATCAAACACATTGAAAATAGTAGGTATGAGTTTAATGATTAGAAAATTGGTTTGTCTACTTGTAGTGTAGGATGCTTACTTGCAGTGTAGTATGGTTAATACATATATGGTTGTGGTGATAGTGTATGAACACCACTAATCATATTGGTTTCCAATTTTGTGTAGAACACCATTAATTGTTAGTCTTTGTTACTTTTTAATATGGAAACTAGCTTAGAATGTTATTCTCTGCTTCTTTTCTTTTACAAGATGAATTCAATTTGTTGTCAATGGTGAGTTGGTTTTGCAATAATTGTTTATGTTGGTTGTTGATTTAGATTTTTTTTTTTCCTATTAGTTGGTGTGCTTCTTTTATTTTTATTTTTTTTTGAAGTACATTAGTTAGTGTCATTTGGTTTTATTAGTTGATACTTCTAATACTAATACAATTTGGTTTGGGGCCTACCTTGAATGTGACTTTTTATTTTTCTCATATTTTTCTTTCCTTTCCAAATTGGAAGTAAGTTTATCTTCTCTGTGTTCTGATTAATTCAGGAAAGGTGACTACTACCGGTATCTTGCTAAGTTTAAGACTGACCAGGAAAGAAAAGAGGTTGCTGAACAATCACTGAAGGGTTATGATGCATGTTGATCAATTGTCTTGACATCCTATACTAGAGATATGCATAGTGAATTGCTGCATATTGACATAGTTTTGTTTTTAACCTTCACTTGATGTGTCTCCTTGATGCTGTTCTTTCTTCTACCACTGCAAATACAGATCTCCCTTCAACACACCCAATTAATCTTGGCCTTGCTCTCAACTTCTCTGTCTTCTATTATGAGATTATGAATTCTCTTGAGAGGTTATTCTTAATTCCTACGTATCTGGTGTCATAACAAACAATGGACAATTTTTAAGGGGTTGATTTTGGATAATGGAGCTTGCTTGCTTATATTTTCTATTCTTCCTTTTGTTTCAGGTACATATGCCTTGGCTTGAAGGAGTGTTTGATTAGCTCATAAAAAGTTGTTGTGACTTTGTTTGCCTCAATGGTTGATTAGGTAATTGGTCTGCCTTCTATTGATAGATTTGTCAATAATTTGTTGCTTATCTATTGTTCAAATTAAGAATCTTAAATTTTTATTAGATAGGCTTCATTTACATGTTGCTATCTTCTGGATTATTAGCTAGGTTCAGAATTAAGAAGAGCGAGTACTTGATTTTTTTTGGTGATAACTTGGGCCTTCTATTTTAATTTTTGAATTTCATACAATTTTGATGATAATCATTGTGATAATTTTTACTATAATTTTGAAAATTAGCATGGTTTAGAATGCCTTTATGTTTGATTTTGCTTTATTTTGATTAGACTTGAAAAATTCAGGTTATACAATAAATGGAAGTGTTGTGTGGGTCTATTAGTGAATTTTTCAAGAAATGGAGAGCAATGGCACAACGGCCCATTAAACAAGTGAGCCTTTTTTTTTCTTCACAATTTTATATCTTTGTTTGGGGAACTAGAAGTGTATTTATGGAGTTTCTTTTTATTGTCATTTTTCTTCTTGATGTAGGTGATTTTGGGGGTAGAAGAGAAATTTAGATCAGATTGATTCAATAGAATAACTTTGCCTACTACTTTTTCCACACCCTATAACTTTACCAATGCTTATAATCAATTAAAATTTTCATTTTAAAATTTAAACACTGGAGGCACAATTGTATATTCATTTTAAAATAGATGTGACAAACAAATATGATTATAATAAATTAAAATTTTGATTGGATGGGTTAGAGTCAATTTTTTTTTTTCGTTTTCCCTTTACCCCTGTGACTCTTAACTCAATATATTTTAGTTTTATTGGGTGAAAATCATCTGTTATTTTGTACAAGAGTTGTGCCTGTTCTTTCCTTTCTTTCTTTTTTTCTTTCTTTCTTTCTTTGTTTCTTCTTCTTCTCCTCTCATTTTTTATTTTATTTTCAGAGTGAGGATTGTAAGTTGTGATAAATAAATATAAAAAAGGGTAAATTACAAACACACCCCTTGAGATTTACTTAAATTAAAAATTACCCCCTGTGGTTCTAGAAATTACATTATGTCCTCTAAGGTTTCTAATTTCATAATAAATATGTGCTTTTATTAATAAATTATCAAGTTAATTAACAATTTTTAATAATGTTAAAATTTTATTTCAATTAATAATTCAGATAATTTGATTATTGTATAGGTGAACAGTTAGAAATTTCACTTTTTCAATTATTTTTGTTAAATAAAAAATTCTGACAGAGAGATATTTGTAATTTTCCAAACCACATGGGATGTAACGCCCTCATAATAATAACATTTAAACCCAACAATTTAGACGTGCATTAGTATAAGAGATAAATATTCTTCTATTCATCAGAGTAGTTCTTTACAAAAGTATTACATGTTAACAACAAAAGCAAATGCCCTATGGGCTTACAGCTTTCCAAGTTAACACTTGGTTACAAAAAGAAGAGTGCTAACTCAATACATATTAAGCCCTTGGCTTGAATTTACATGTAATACATCAAAAAGCAAATAACGAGCAGTCAGTCTGCCTCTGGCCTCCCAAGCTATGTCTTTAGAGGTGGCATGCTACCTGTACCTGAAAATGATGTCCCATAAAGGGTGAGCCACAGCCCAGTAGAAATACACGAAACCAGCCATGAACAATGACTAAAATGCTAGCAGTTGATAGATGGTCAACACAGATACATCCACATATATCACATTTTGATTTCATGACATTAAGTTCATGTTACATTTCATTTCTCATATCTTTTCGAACTTTGAGTTTGAAAACAAGGCTCAACACCTAGCCAAATAACTTAATGAGATTTAGACTCATCTTAAAACCACTTTCAAAATTTCTGAGGGATACACATTTTAATGTTGTATCAATAACACTTAAACCATTCCTACACTTTGCGAAAGATACACATTTCGGTGCTGTATCAACATAACATAGAATCACTTCTATACTTTACAATTGATAACGATATACATTTTAGTGCTATATCAAATCAATTCAAACACTCCCATAATCAACACTTGATACACATTGTAATGCTGTATCAATGTCACACAAAATTCGATTTAGAGGTCCATCCCCTATCTTCCCCTAAACCGTGGAGTACATCCCTTATCTCCTCCCACATAACACATGTATATAAACATGGGTCATATACATTCAATCAATACATAGAATTAATGTATTATTCCAGTTGCTATATTCAATAGCATACTCAATCGATTAGTTTTAGTTTGCCTAATCATCATACAGTGTCTACAACAATCAAGACTATCCTCCACCGATAGCTCAAAAGAGTTATTTCTATACTGAAAATAAATGCACCAAATGGATATATAATCAACACTTCAACGAGGTGAGCTATGAACGAATCAAACTACACCCTTTAATCCCATACACATCCAATTCCAACATTCTCGATTAAATTCTTCTTTCCTTCAAATTAATTATCCCAATGAATTTATCAATGTAATTAGAGCATTTCTCATAATTAACATCATAACCCCAAGGTTCTATTTTTTTACCAATAAACCAATATTGATCTCATTTTTCAATGCCAAACATGCATACAAGTTCATATAAACAAAACCCCAACTTTTGTAAAATTAAACAAAGGCCCAAACTTTCTCAAAATTATCCACTAACCCCCAACTCATCAAAATGCTAGAATTCAAAGACAAAACTCATGAGAAGGAGTAGGATATCCCTACCTCGAAATTAGAGCTCAAATGGGGAAGGAGAAGAAAGTGAAAATGCTCCAAACACCACGATTCTTGGATCAAAACGAAGCCCTTGACGATCAACACACCTTTTACAAAGGCCGGAGGATAGAGAGACACTCTAACTAGATCAAACCCTAGAGAGAAGGGAGTTTCTAGAGAGAGGAGCTCTCAAAATAGCTTTTTAGAAAGTAAGAAAGAGAGAGAGAGAGAATGTAAAAAGTGATTTTAAAATGCCCAGCTGCCAACTGATATATGACATCCCCGCTCGAGCGGAGAACACAACGCTCGAGCGTCAAGAACAAAAAAACTAGGTACGCTCGAGCGCGAAAACTAGTTCGCTCGAGCGTAGATTTCCCCTTCCTAGAACTTACACCAAAAAGTACTACCCGCTCGAGCTCCAAAGCACCCGCTCGAGCGCTACCGCTCGAGCGTAAAGAAACCCCTCGAGCGTAAAAATCACACCTGCAGAAGTTTTGCAGGGACGCGAAAAACTGGGAGCGTGCAATCTCCGCTCGAGCGTAACAAGGCCCGCTCGAGCGGAACGACCAAAAACCTGGCAACAAGATTTCAGACCAAGGTTTAACCCACCTGTTCGAAACATGCCCAACACATCCTAAAACTCAAACAAATGGAATTAAAGGACAACAACAAGATAGATACAACTACTAACTCCACGGAACCGAGCCCGGAGTACAACAGAACAGTAAAGGGATAACCGGGATCGCTATAACCTCCCCCCCTTAAAGAATTTCGTCCCCGAAATTAATTACAAGTTTTTCAAGAACAAGTTTTCCCCATTCTCAATAATATTACAACATAATATTAAACAATCCGACCCATTACCGGTCAATCTCAACTTCCAGTTTTAAGGCAAGTTCTACAACGCTTTCCATAACATGCATTATAGTTATGCATTCCCTGAAATTCCACAAATTTCAATACTACGTTTCACAATTCTATATCATATTTAGTATTCATGATATGTCTCTATTTTTACAATACATCCAACATATGCAATGTTACATTAAACTTCCATTTTGAGGCAAGTTTCAAAATACTTCCATTAAATCAAAACATAAACCATGTTTTAAAACCTAAGATATTTTCAATACTCTTAAGGTTCAACAATATAACAAAATATACAATATATGCTCAAACATCCATAAATAGATCCGGATATCTCTCTCGGACCTCCAACTCACGTTCCCAAGTGGCTTCCTCCACCCCGTGATGTTTCCACAAGACTTTTACCAAGGGAATGGTCTTGCCTCGCAAGACTTGATCCCGCCTATCCAAGACCCGAACCGGTCTCTCCTCATATAAGGCATCCTCATCAACCTCTAAGTCGGTCTAATCCAATACATGTGATGGATCTGGCTCATATTTCCAAAGCATACTCACATGAAACACGTCATGAACTTCGGACAACTACAGTGGTAAAGCTAAACGATAAGCGACCTTCCCAATCCTCTCAAGGATCTCAAAAGGACCGATAAACTGAGGAGATAACTTCCCACTCTTCCCAAACCTCATCAAATCTCGCCTAGGTGATATTTTCAAGAAGACATGATCACCTACCTCAAACGCCAAAGGCCTCCTCCTACGGTCGACATAACTCTTTTGGCGACTCTGGGCTGTAACAAGCCTCCTACGGATAAGCTCAACTTTCTCCGTCGTCTCCCTAACCAACTCCGGGCCCAACAAAGGTGCATCACCCACCTCGGCCCAACACACGGGAGACCTACACGGTCGGCCATACAAGGCCTCAAACAGTGCCATACCGATGCTAGACTGAAAACTGTTGTTGTAGGCAAACTCCACCAAGGGCAACTGCCTCTCCCACGTCCCACTAAAGTCAAGGACACAACTTAGAAGCATATCCTCGAGGATCTGAATAGTACACTCGGACTGCCCGTCAGTCTGAGGATGATAAGCTGTACTAAAGGTCAACTTAGTGCCCAATGCACTCTGCAAACTCTGCCACAACCTAGCAGTAAAACGAGGATCTCTATCTGAGACGATCGTCACTGGGACCCCGTGCAATCTCGCTATGTCCCGAATATACATGTCGGCGAGATGATCTATCGAATCTCTCACGCGCATAGGAATGAAATGCGCCGACTTAGTTAACCAGTCTACAACCACCCAAATGGCATCACTACCACATTGAGTCCTCGGAAGACCTACAACGAAGTCCATAGTGACATGCTCCCACTTCCACTCGGCAATAGGCAAGGGTTGCAATAAACCCGCTGGCCTCTGATGCTCGGCCTTCACTTGCTGGCAAGTAAGGCACTTCGATATGAAAACAGCCACATCTTTCTTCATACCCCGCCATCAAAATTGGCGACCCAAATCCCGATACATCTTAGTGCCTCCCAGATGCACCGCAAGGCGTGAATGATGAAACTCTCGGAGTACTTCCTCTCGGCAAGACTCCGGCACAAACAAACGATCTCGGTATCTCACACTCTGGTCGGGATACACTGTCACACCCTTCTCAACTTTCCCACTGGAGATCTTCTCTCGGAAGGACTCTACCTCAAGGTCACCTCTCTTTGCCTCTAATACTCAGGTCACAAGTGTAGGCTGTATAACAACAGAAAACAAGGCCGCAGCCTCAATAGATTCGCCCAGCAGCAAATCGAACTCGCCAAGTTCACCCAACATCTCCCATTCCTGGATGGCTATACAAGCTACATCACTAACGAATTTCCTACTAAGGGCATCGGCCACAACATTGGCCTTTCCCGGGTGATAGTGCAACTCAAAATCATAGTCCTCAATGAACTCCATCCATCTCCTTTGCCTCAGATTCAAGTCTCTCTGTGTAAACAGATACTTCAAACTCTTGTGGTCCAAGAACACCTCGAACCTCTCACCATAAAGGTAATGCCTCCAAATCTTCAAGTTAAAGATCACTGCTGCTAACTCTAGGTCGTGTGTAGGGTAATTCTTCTCGTGTATTTTTAACTGACGTGAGCCATAAGCTACCACTTTCCCCTCTTGCATCAACACACAACCCAAACCCTCTCGTGAGACATCACAATAAACTGCATAACCCAACCCTCTCTCTAGAATAATCAAGACTAGAGCGGTGGTCAATCTAACTTTCAACTCTTGGAACGACTTTTCACAAGTCTCACTCCATACAAATTTGACTCCCTTCCGAGTCAACCTAGTCAACGGCAAAGCTAACTTGGAGAAATCCTTCACAAATCGGCGGTAATACCCAGCTAATCCCAGAAAACTGCGGATCTCAAAAACGCTCTTAGGCTGTGCCCAATCCTGCACTGCCTCAATCTTAGATGTATCAACCGACACCCCTTCCCCGGATACCACATGGCCTAAGAATTTGACCTCTCCTAGCCAGAACTCACACTTCCCAAACTTGGCATACAGCCTATGGGCTCTAAGCAACTCAAGCACCACTCTCAAGTGTTCCTCATGCTCCTCCTCAGAAGGCGAATAGATAAGAATGTCGTCCATGAAAACGACTACAAACCGGTCTAAGAATTTCCGGAAGATCCGGTTCATCAAGTCCATAAAAGACTGCCGGTGCATTGGTAAGCCCAAATGGCATCACCAGAAACTCATAATGACCATACCACGTACGGAATGCCGTCTTCGGAATATCCTCCTCTCTGACGCTCAACTGGTGGTAACCCGATCTCAAATCTATCTTAGAGAAACAACGGGAATCCTTCAACTGGTCAAACAAATCATCTATACGGGGCATAGGGTACTTATTCTTGACCATAGCCCGATTCAACTTCCAGTAGTCTATACACAATCTTAAGGCACTATCTGTAGACGTCCCCGAACGCCCCGGGAGGGTGAGCTCCCGTTCTGTTCATTTGGGGTCACTACAGCTCAGGACTCTCAAATTGTCACGGTTCTAAGTCTGAACCAAAGAGTCCAAATCCGGCAAATCGTTTTGAGAAAACAGATTTTTGAAAGAAGTGTCAAACATGGACTGTTTTGCCAGATACAGAGTCGCCACCTAAATATTTTATTTTGGGGGAAATTTAGGAAACCCTGACTCGTTTGCCTAAGGCCACGTGTTCGTCATCACCAAAGTTGCCTCGGCTCGGGAACTTGGGTACGATTGGGGAAGGTCACTTCGTGAGCACCCCCGCTCGCCCGATCAAAGATCGGCCTCTACTAACCATGATATCTATTTTTGAAAATATTATGTGTTCTTATTCTAGTTATTAGCCTAGATTACTATGTGATGCGCACAGCATGCAAGTATAGACTGGATCGCCTGAATTGGAACAAAACATTTCATGTTTGTTTTTGAAAGATGGTTTGCTACTCGCAAGTAGGCTTAAAATGCAGATTTTGCGACCCTCAGGTGGGCTTAGAAAACATGATTTTGCCACTATCTAGTGGGCTTAAAACTCACATTTGATGATTTGTTCCAATCCAAACAACCCAACCTTCACCCACAGGCATTCAGGCAGTTACATCACATAAGCATACAGCCTCATGGTAAGCATGTTATTCATGGCAGTCACTCACACGCATGCAAGGATGCTAAAGCATAAAACTCACCGAGTACTCCAAGCCAAAACAAAAGCTAATTAGAAATCTATGCATGATCCTAATTATACAGAAATACCTAATGCAACACATGCAAAATGCAGCTATAGCAGGCTCGGCTTTTCTAAACATGGCATATGAGATGCAACAGCTAGCAAGTACTCAACTTTGAAATTGAAATACAAATGCAGTTAGTATGATGCGCCGAGCCCGGTGCATGCAATACAGATGAATGATGCAAACATGCTGTCATACTGTATGCTAATTGAAACATGCCCTAATCTAACCATCATAAGCAGGTAAATAAAAGGGAAGAAAGACGTGGGGTTGGAAGACATACATCACACTCACCCACACTTATTACAATTATGCCCTCGCACAGAGGGTCTGAATAAATATACAGTCCCGAATAAAAGAATATTACAGTCCACATAATACAGTCCAAATAATGTACAAATTCCTAATTAATTTACAAATTAACTAAGAAAGCTGTAAAACTAGCGTGCAAGCCAGGGACTGCCTTGACTCTGATGAATGATGCATGTCTGGGCTGCCTTGCGCGGAAATCCACTGGGATGCCCCGATTAGCCTCTGTTTTGTAATTTTTCTTAGAAAGCGCGCCAAGCTCCAGAAGGTTGCTGTTTCTTGATTTGCTGCAACAGAGAGCAGGAAAGGGGCATAGCAATGTATTTTCACAAATGTATGCATGCCTCGATCCTCGTGCCACCAATCACGCATATCGATGCATGATGGCCGAAGAGTCAATTTGCATTACTTAATATAGAATGAATGCATATGAAAACAAAACAAAAACCTAACTCCATCACGGATAATCCGGAGTGTCGGTGACTTGGAATTTGAGATACGTTCCGTCACTCGGAGTACGAAACGTACCTCGATTCCCGTGCCCGAGCTAACTCCTATCCCGAATACGATGCAATATGCATGACATGCATGAAATGCAACTAAGATACAATCCTAACATACACAATGTTATGGAATGGCATACAAGCTGCACGAGGTAATACACGACCGGGCATACACAATGCTATGGATGAAATGGCATACGCAATGCAATAATGGGCTTACACCAACATGAGAGAGCCTCAGCCACACTCACATAGGAGGCCATCAGATGAAAACAAGACAACTCGAAATGTGTGCACGCGTGCACGCAAACCGAGGACCGACCCTCAGGCACCCAAATGCCACTCTAATGAGACATGGCAAAGACATGGAATATGATATGCAAACATGCAAAAATCAGTAGCGAAATGAGGGGCAAAACAGCCCCGAAACAAAGCGAAATGACACCCGATGCATGGAATTTCTCCCGAAATGCAAAACTAGGTACATGAAATGGCTTACAGCTATACAAAGCATGCATAATTGATACATGGAATGAAAATACAGAAGCAAGGAAGCCCAAAAATAAGCATTTTTACAGTTCAAAGAAAGGCCAAACAGTAAGCACAAATGGGACTAAATTATCATACAAAAGTGGCTCCACAAGGGAGGCAATGAAGCAAGTGGTAGATGCAAAGCCCAAACAGAAAAAGACCCTTCTAAAACACTGAAGAGGGACAAAAAATATGACTACTTACAGTTTATGGCAGCCCCCAAAACAATATACAAGTATGCTCAAAATGCAATGCAAGGTAGGGCCCAAAAGAGGTCAAAACACAAAGTATACAAAGCATGCCTCAAACATGAAAAGACTCTTAATGAAACATGACAAGGGGGTCAAAATATGTCCACTTTCAGTTCGGACCAAGGTCCAAAAACAGAGACACAATAGGCTAATAAATCATGCAAAAATGGGGACCAAAGAGGGGTATAATGACAAGTGGCACATGGAGGTCCCAAAAAGTAATGAACCCTTCTTCAATGTTGAAGAAGGGCTCAAAATAAGCTCACTTACAGTTTATAACATGCCCCAAAACAGATTACATATAGGCCAAAAATAACATGCAAGATTAGGGCCTAAAGAAGAGATAAAGAATGAGGTGCAAGATGGGGACCTCAAATGACAAAATTCCCTTAATGAAACATGAAATATAGCTCAAATAAAGGGTATTTTCAGTTTTGGTCGGAGCTCAAAACAGCAAGAAAAATGGCTAGAAAAATGTTACAAAATTAAGCTCAAAAAGAGGGAATTGACACTTACCCTTGGAGACCAACCCTTGGTTGCTTCTTGGCTTGAGAAGTGATGCCTCCTAGCTGCTGGAAAGCTTCCCAAGCTGCTGGAAATGGAGTAGTGGTGGTGATGCTAGGTAGTGGTGTGTAAAAATGGTAGAACTTGGTTGTTTTTTGAAGGAAATGAGAGAGGGAGAGGGATCTAATGCAAGAGGCTCTTAGGGAAATTTTTGTAACCCTTGGACCAATGCTGGAGGCCAGGTATATAGACCAAAGAGGGGGAGAAAAGGAGGGAAAAAGTGGGGGGAAAACAAGCCAAGTTTCCCCCCAAAAATTGTCCCCCCCGGATACAGATTTTTTGGGGGAAAAAAGTATACAGCTGGAATATACACACCCTGAGGAGCAAGGCCGGCCAATTTTTGGAGCTACAGGTGGCCGGCCGGCCACCCCCTATGGCCGACCGGCCAAGGGTCAAAAGGGCCAAGAAGATTTTCTGACCGGCCACCACAAATTGGTGTCCTCCCAGGTGCCCTCAACACAACCCTATGGTTCAAAATTGTCAACTGTAAAACAGGAGAGAGAATAGGCCATTTTTAGGAAGGGTTCAAAAGGGTCAGGTGGAATTACTGGCCGGCCACCAACTTTTGGTGTCCTCCCATGTGTGTACAACACAAATATGGGGGTTAGGATTGAAGAAAGTGAGCCTAGGGTGGTCAACATTGGCTTGGAAGTGAGAAAAACGGGCGTCGGAGGGCGCCGGAGGAATATAACTGGTTGCTGAAACAATTGCTGGCCTCCCATCCTTCTACGGCCTTCCTGGTGATGAAACAGAGGTACGTACCAAAAATGAACAAAAACCGATGCAAAACGAATGTTCGGGGGCCAGAACGCGCAGTTCGGGGCCCCGAAAACTGCCTGTTAAGCACCGAAAGTGGCATTCGACCACGAAGTGGGTCTCTCAGACCTCAGTGTCCCTCAAAAGGGAGTAAATAAGATGCATGCCAAAAACCGGAGCAAATGGAGATGGTTAAGCGGTCCCGAACCGAGGCACACGGCCAACGGCTCCGAAAAATCGAAAACCGAACTCCAAACGGGCAAAATGGCCTACGGCCACAAAAACGTAGCCTACGGCCAATGAGAGATGATCTACGAGACCTCTCCCTCCCTTCGCGAAGAGAAAACGGAGAAAACCGAGCCTGGTTTGCAAACCGAGACAAAGCACAAAAGAGTTCGGAAGTCCGGAGGCAAGGCTCGCAGCCGAGACTCTGAAACCTATAAACGAGCACAATATGCAGTATCACCGAGCGCTCAACTGGTGACGTCTGAGTCTCAAGGCCGGTCAAAAATGGGGTGTCTACACTATCTTTCTTTTTAGCAAAGAGGGCTGATGCCCCCCACGACGAAACACTAGGGCGAACAAAATCCTTATCTAGCAATTCCTGGGGCTGAATCTTCAACTCACTCAACTCGGCTGGGACAAAACGATAAGGTGCCATAGAAATCGGCGCTGTGCCGGGCACTAAATCAATAGAGAACTCTATCTCTCGGTGAGGTGGCAAACTAACGAGATCCTCGGGAAAAACATCCGAATACTCACAAACCACCCTCGGCAATATAATCTGGGTCTCATCACACTCACCACTCATAAAGCTAGCAAGTAGACCACTAAGCTCATTCCGTTTTCGCGGATCATACATCGGTGGCAACACACTACCAACCCGATCCCCCAAGAAATGGAAACACTCCTCGTTCAAGGTACAAACTGTGACCCTCTGGCGGTAGCAAGCAATAACAGCCCGGTATGACGATAGCCAGTCCATACCCAAAATAAAATCAAAACCCTTCATGGGCATGACAACAAAAGGAAAAGGAAGCCTATGGTCGGCGACCTCTATATCACAACCTCTAACACCTTGTTTCAAGATCAACTCACCACCAACAGGCGATACTACACATATAGGAGATGCTAATTGTGCCAACTCCAATTCCAAAACAGATGCAAATACAGTAGATACAAAAGAATGAGATGCACCCGTATCAATCAATACACTAGCAACCGAGTTGCAAAACAGAAAGGTACCTCTCACTACTGATGGAGCCGGTACTAGGTCCTGCGCAGTAACAGGATACGCGCGCCCTGTAGGCCCCTGATCCAACTGCTCACCCCTCGGAGCGAACGACTGCTGCACAGACTGGGACGATGAAGCCCCCTGATTGGCCCTCGAGGCCTGCACAGACTGAGCTGGCTGAAAACCCTGCGTCTGCCTAGAACCAGACGCGCCCGAAGTGGCACTCAACTGTGGGCAAAACCTCTTCAGGTGCCCAGGCCGACCACACTGATAACAAGACAAAGACTGACCCCTGCCCTGACTCTGGTTCTACCGTCTAGCTAAAATAGAAGCAGCTCTCTGACCTCCTCCCCTCTGTGGGCAAACTGAAGCCTTGTGGCCCAACTGACCACACTTGAAACAAGTGAACTCCCCCTGATTACCTCTCCCCGAGCTTGCACTCGGCACCGGAAAGGTCGATCTAGCAACACCACCCTGAGACTGCTGAGGGTTAGCACCCCTCTGTCTCTTGCCATCACCCTGACCATCTTGGCTCCTCTTGGAGCCTCTCTGTCCCTCCTCTTCCTGCATCATGATCTCCATATGGGCTGCAGCATCAACCAAGCGCCTATAATCTCGGATCATCGAACCTCCAACCCTCATCTTGAGGCCGCGCCTCAACCTCTTCTCGAACTCAATATAGCGGCGTTCCTCGGACGCCACAAGTTCAGGTGCGAACCTAGACAAGCTGGTGAAAGCAGCCTCATACTCGGCTACTGAAGAACTCAACTGCAAAAGCTGACAGAACTGGTCTCTCAGCTTCTTCCTGACTGCTGGAGACAAATACTTCTCTTGAAAAGCCTCCACAAAAGCCTCCTCCCACGTGCCAGCAATACGGCCCCTCATGTATTTCCACCACTGACCCGCACCCCCTTTAAGTTGGAAGGATGCCAAGGTCACTTTCAACGCTCTGTCCTCAATGCCAAGCATCTCGAACGTCTTATTCATTTGATCTAACCACTTATCAGCCTTCAATGGCTCCTTTGGATCCCCAATAAACTCGTCCGGGTTAGACCAGAAGAACTCCATTTTCAAGAAAGAAGGCCCTGCCTCAACAACCTGGGCCTGAACTGGAGCCTGAACTGGATTCTCAGCTTGGAAAATACCCACAGACTCCCTCAAAGCGTCGGCTATCCCTCGGGCTAAAGCGCCCATAGCCTCCTGACCTGCTGGCTCAGCCACATTGGCCTGGCCAACCCCCTCCTGCTGTGCCGGAATATCATCCGGTAAAGGCATCTCCTGCCTACCACGTCTGCCACGTCTACCACGTCCTCGTCCTGACATCCAAATAAAGGTAACGAAGAACGTTAGCACATTCATAAGTGTGCCAAAACTAAACACTCGCGTCCTAATACATGGACAACCGTAATTCACTCCACGTAAGCACATAAACACATAAGCACATACGAATTTTATTTCCGGATAATGATAGTCCCGAGGCGTTACTAGAGTTCCGGCTAGAAACAGCATTGATTAAGTGCTTTTCCAACAAGACTCACAGAAACCCAAGGATCCAATCAACATCCTAGAAATTAAATCCCATACCCAAGTAGTCACATAAACATGTTATCAAATAAACACATAATGTCACACATAAGTCTCTAACAAGCGAGACAAACCCATTGTGATACTAATCACTTCCCACGTACCCAAAGTATTCGAACCCGGTACGCTCTGATACCAAGTTTTAGCGCCCTCATAATAATAATATTTAAACCCAACAATTTAGACGTGCATTAGTATAAGAGATAAATATTCTCCTATTCATCAGAGTAGTTCTTTACAAAAGTATTACATGTTAACAACAAAAGCAAATGCCCTACGAGCTTACAGCTTTCCAAGTTAACACTTGGTTACAAAAAGAAGAGTGCTAACTCAATACATATTAAGCCCTTGGCTTGAATTTACATGTAATACATCAAAAAGCAAATAACGAGCAGTCAGTCTGCCTCTAGCCTCCCAAGCTATGTCTTTAGAGGTGGCATGCTACCTGTACCTGAAAATGATGTCCCATAAAGGGTGAGCCACAACCCAGTAGAAATACATGAAACCAGCCATGAACAATGACTAAAATGCTAGCAGTTGATAGATGGTCAACACAGATACATCCACATATATCACATTTCGATTTCATGACATTAAGTTCATGTTACATTTCATTTCTCATATCTTTTCCAACTTTTAGTTTGAAAACAAGGCTCAACACCTAGCCAAATAACTTAATGAGATTTAGACTCATCTTAAAAACACTTTCAAAATTTCTGAGGGATACACATTTTAATGCTGTATCAATAACACTTAAACCATTCCTACACTTTACCAAAGGTACACATTTCGGTGCTATATCAACATAACATAGAATCACTTCTATACTTTACAATTGATAACGATATACATTTTAGGGCTATATCAAATCAATTCAAACACTCCCATAATCAACACTTGATACACATTGTAGTGTTGTATCAATGTCACACAAAATCCGATTTAGAGGTCCATCCCCTATCTTCCCCTAAACCGTGGAGTACATCCTCTATCTCCTCCCATACAACACATGTATATAAACATGGGTCATATACATTCAATCAATACATAGAATTAATATATTATTCCAGTTGCTATATTCAATAGCATACTCAATCGATTAGTTTTAGTTTGCCTAATCATCATACAGTGTCTACAACAATCAAGACTATCCTCCACCGATAGCCCAAAACAGTTATTTCTATACTGAAAATAAATGCACCAAATGGATATATAATCAACACTTCAACGAGGTGAGCTATGAACGAATCAAACTACACCCTTTAATCCCATACACATCCAATTCCAACATTCTCGATTAAATTCTTCTTTCCTTCAAATTAATTATCCCAATTAATTTATCAATGTAATTAGAGCATTTCTCATAATTAACATCATAACCCCAAGGTTCTTTTTTTTTACCAATAAACCAATATTGATCTCATTTCTCAATGCCAAACATGCATACAAGTTCATATAAACAAAACCCCAACTTTTGTAAAATTACACAAAGGCCCAAACTTTCTCAAAATTACCCACTAACCCCCAACTCATCAAAATGCTAGAATTCAAAGACAAAACTCATGAGAAGGAGTAGGATATCCCTACCTCGAAATTAGAGCTCAAATGGGGAAGGAGAAGAAAGTGAAAATGCTCCAAACACCACGATTCTTGGATCAAAACGAAGCCCTTGACGATTAGCACACCTTTTACAAAGGCCGGAGGATAGAGAGACACTCTAACTAGATCAAACCCTAGAGAGAAGAGAGTTTCTAAATAGAGGAGCTCTCAAAATAGCTTTTTAGAAAGTAAGAGAAAGAGAGAGAGAGAATGTAAAAAGTGATTTTAAAATGCCCAGCTGCCAACTAATATACGACATCCCCGCTCGAGCGGAGAACACAACGCTCGAGCGTCAAGAACAAAAAAACTAGGTACGCTCGAGCGCAAGAAGGCCCGCTTGAGCGCCAAGACACAAGAATAAAGTACATCCGCTCGAGCGCGAAAACTAGTCTGCTCGAGCGTAGATTTCCCCTTCCCAGAACTTACACCAAAAAGTACTACCCGCTCGAGCTCCAAAGCACCCGCTCGAGCGCTACCGCTCGAGCGTAAAGAAACCCGCTCAAGCGTAAAAATCACACCTGCAGAAGTTTTGCAGGGACACGAAAAACTGGGAGCGTGCAATCTCCGCTCAAGCGCAACAAGGCCCGCTCGAGCGGAACGACCAAAAACCTGGCAACAGTATTTCAGACCAAGGTTCAACCCACCTGTTCGAAACATGCCCAACACATCCTAAAACTCAAACAAATGGAATTAAAGGACGACAACAAGATAGATACAACTACTAACTCCACAGAACTGAGCCCGGAGTACAACAGAACAGTAAAGGGACAACCGGGATCGCTATATGGGATAATTCGTATTTTAAGCAAACCTCAGGGGTGTATTTGTAATTTATCCAAAAAAAATTATACTTTCAGCTTTGCCAGTTATTTTGTAAGACTCTATAAACAATGCTGAGATTGGCTCAATGAGGTCTATAAAGAATTTGTAAAAGAAAAACAGTAAAGAGGTCTAGATTAATAAAAGTCAGTTTTAAGCCAATTGATTGTTTCTTTATTTCTTCAAATATTTGGTTTTGGAACTGAATTAATTTAGTAGACCATCTATGTTATTAGTTAGTCATCCTGGAGTAATGAGTGATGGCTTAAACTTACTTTATGCTTTAAGTAGTTTAAACATACTTTATACTTTTAATTGGATGGTTATGCATAATGGTACCTCATAAGTGAAGAAGAAGGTAGTTTCACTCTCAACCCTTAATGTTGGTGAAGTGCTCTCTTAAATGTTGTGGGCAAATTCTTGGTGATTGATTTAGAGTATACAATATGTTATCAATCACCTAGAAAGTGAAAAGTATGTAATCCCTTTTTATTTTTCCTTTTTTCTTTTAGTAGGCAAGTCAATTGATTGGTTTGAGGCAAATGTGGTGTTGGGTATGAGGTGAGGAAAAACTGTGAATTTCATGTAATAATTTTTTGAAATGGTTTAGATTTTAGAAACCTATCTTCATGTAATGATTTTTTTAAAAATGGGTTAGATTTAAATGTGTTTTTGAATGGTTTTGATTCCAAAAATATTAAAATGATAAATGAACTAGCACAAGTATTTGGTTGTAATCTTTGTTTAAAAAAATAGTACAGTTAATTTTATTTAATGAACCTTGGGTTTAATTTTAATTAGATTTGTCCATTAACATGAATTTCAAGTTTGATTCTTTTTTTGTTGCCTACTAATTGTTATACATAATGCTTCAACTAGAAAATGAGTTATGCATTATCACAGGGACGGAAACTCAAAGGAGCATGATCATCCAAAAATGGATACTTCACACAAGGTAAGCTTTAATTGTTTAAAATTTTAATTTTGTTTGGTTTTACAACCTTCAAAAATTCTTCTTCCTTATAACAAGACTCTCTTAGTCTTAATAAAGAAAATTATTCGCTCCCCTTACAAAATTTGAATTTAATTCTATTTGGAGGTTTGTATGATTTATCGGCATTCTCAATTGATCCGTCTATACTATTATTTGCTTTTCTATTCATTTGTTTACTTTAGTAATGCATACAATTGTCTATTCTCATTTGTTTACTTTAGTAATGCATTCATAATTCAATTGACCATAATAGTTATGTTCAATTCTTCTTAATTCATAGCTATTGATTTTCCTATTTCTCATATGTATTTTGATGCGATTTTTCATGTTACAGTTTCTTTTGATGCAATTATTCTTCATTACAATTTCTTTCGATTTTTTATATGCATTTTGATGTGATTTTTCATAGCTATTGGTTTTTTGAAGCGAATTTAAGCGAGTGATTTTGTTGCAGGTTATTGATCCATATTAGAAACATTGGGTTATGTTGCTTCCACCAGTGTGTCGTTGGTTGGCTCTCTCATGTTAAATTATTTATTTATTTAGTTTTTGGGTTAGCTAGGATTATTCTTTTGTATCATAATGTTCATTGACCTTTATTTGAAGGAATTTAAACCTGATAAAGCGATAGGGTTACCAGTTATAATATTAATTCAATAACATTCTTTTATTGAAGGTTATCACATTCTAACTTGTTATAGTGTATAGGTGTGTCATTTTGACGTGGATAAAAATCTAAAATTTGTTATTTGGACTTCTAAGTTTAGCAAATATTTCTAGATTCTTTGCATATGCTACATTCAAATACATAATTCATTTTTTGGACTTTAATTTTGAAATTTGCTATTTGAAATTTATAAATGCTTTCGCTAATTCAATGTGTAGAAAAAATTTCAATTTCTTATATGTGAAGTTTTAAGTTGGAGTGACATTTACCATTTTGAATTGATTTATTATCATTGAGTTTCGTAGCACGTGACACCAAAAAAAATGTTGGTAGTGCCTTCAGGCACGGGTCATCCCTAGTATATGTACAAATTAATTTAGAAATCTGGTTATCAATATATATATATATATATATATAATTATCGAGTATTGCATTACTCTTCACTATATTCACATTTATTTTATTCAAAGAATTAATGGGAAATTATTTAATTAGAATTATATTTTGAATTATACATTATTCTTTGGATAAATTTCTTAGTGTATAAATATATTTTTTAAGAATGTCCATTTCACAGAGTACACAGTAATTGTTACCCCTTCATCCTTTCTCACCTATCACATTTGTTAAAATAAATTTTTTATTCATGAAATCATCCAAAATGTTAATAAAATTTTCTCAATCATCAAACTATCAAAAATTTAAATGAAATTCCAAACTCAATGCAATTGAACCCATTGCTAATTATTCTAAAAATATATTGATTTCAGTAAAAGTAAATTGCATTCAGTAAAAAAATTTGTCGTCTTCATAATTTTTTTTATATTTTTATAATCTTTTCATGTCGCTAAGGCACTCGTTGATGGTAAATCTTGAAATTGTGGATACAAATGTTTGTGAATTCAGTAAAAAATTTCAAGTTTTATTTTCCCTCAGTTGAGATTTTTGTTGGAATGTATGCACGTGCACGGCGTACATCTATTACATGTTTTTATGGACAAATAATCATTCAACCGTAGATTTATTTACATATATATTAGCATGTCACCCATGCTATATATCGAATAAAATAATATTTTATTTATTAAAAATATAATAATTATATATATATATATTTTTTTTGTATTTTGTCTGTCATAAATAAAATTTTATGTATAAATCTGAGAGTTTTGTTTCAAATATTCCTTTATTATAATATAGATAGATATATTAAAATTGTTATATTGATAATTAATAATTAAAATTATGATTTGTTATATAAAAAAAAATGACATAGTTCTAATACTTCACTATTTTAGAATAAAAATATATGAATTTTAAAAAATTGCCATATTGATTTTTGAAAGGGAAATAATTAAAGAAATTTTAAAAACTGAATGAGTAAGAAAGAATTATTGTAACATATAATTTAAAATATCAAACAAAATTAAAAAAATGAATTTAAAAAAATGTGATTACAATTAAAACTAATGCCATATTTATTAATAAATATAATTTTATTTGGATATCTATTTATACTTTAACACCCTTCTTTAAAACAAAAATAAATAAAAATAAAAATATTAATAATTTTGAGTTTTAAAATATGATTTTGTAGACTTGCTATATCAACTTTTGGAAGGAATATATTGAATTTTTTTCACCAAAATTGAATATTAGTCATTGAACAAATCTTATAAGATTTAAAATAAAATTTATAATAGGAAGCAATTAATGATATTGCAATTTGCAACATATGCATTTTAACAATTTTAAATTTTGAAAAAAAAAAATACATTAGGATTTTCAACTTCAATTATCATACAACATATTTATTTATATAATAATATAAATAAGGATAGGTAATAGATAGATTAAAATTAATTATAAATATAGTTATATTTAAAATGACATGGTTTTGTATAGCTATATTTTAAATTCTAAAATTTATTTTTTAACTTCCTATATAAAAAGATTCTCAATTTTAAATTACATATGATTTTTTAAAAAAAACATATGAACTCACAGTAGAGTAGAGAGAGAAGTATCATAAAGATAGAGAGGAGTTACACATATTAAAAATAAATAATTAAACAATTGACTAACATCTTTAACAGTTTTGAAAAAATAAATTAAAAATAATATTTTCTTTTTATATGCCTTTGAAATAATGCTCTGCACCAACTGTCAATTAACACATATCATGATATCAAAAAATATTGAAAGTAAATTTTTTTTTTTTAAAAAAGTAATGTTATACAAACATAAAATCAATACAAAAAACTTATTAATAATGATTTTGTTTGGATTTTGATTTATCACACTTTATAATGAGTGACATGTTTTTTATTATACAAATGACCCTATCATACCATTTCAATATAAAAATTCTAGTAAAACAATATTAACCAATAAAAAATAGTTATAAAAAAAAAAAAACAGATAATGATTGGTAGAGAGAAGGGAGAAATGACACACAAAATATGAAATACAAAAAAAAATGGTTATAGATTATAAAAAAATAAAAAATAAATAAAAAAGAAGAAGAAGAATAAGAAGCAGAAGAATAAGAAAAAATGGTGTACCTAAAGAATAAAAGAGTCTGTTTAAAAAATACAACAGATTAAACATAAACTAACATCTAAATTGTCTTATTGTCACGAGCCAAACCCGCCCCTATGGATTTAGCACCGTAACCGGCCAATAATCCGAGATTACCAAAGGCCTGCTTAGCAGTCAGACAATAATACAGAGTACAGGGGCATGACGGAAGCCAAAACAGTAAATAAACAATGTCCAATGAGCTGTGAGTCTGTATGCAAAAAGACTTTTCATATATATATATATATATATATGTATACACAGTGCAGAACAGTATGTACAACATTTATAATCATTCAGATCAGGGACCTAATCCCTATTAAACAGTACAGTAACAGTCTATACAGTTAACAAAATAGTTACAGAGACAGACGAGGGAAATTAAAACACCCCAAAGCCATAGCTTGACAGGCTCGGAACCTCGCAGTGAGGCACAATGGTTGGCTTGACAAAATTGGAGCTTACCCCGACGCTTCTAGCCGCGATCTAGTGCCTGTACACCTACATATATATATGAGCAGTGAGCTAAAGCCCAGTAAATAACATAATGCGTAAAGAGGTTTAGAATGAATGTCCTTACAGTAATGAAAACAGTTCATTAAATCAGTATTTCAGTCGTTCAGTCAGTACAGTCATATGTGGTACATCCATTAGCATAACAGTACAGTAAACAGTAGGTCTTGAAAGACCAAACAGTCAATGATGGCCATCAATCAGTAAACAGTAGTCGTTCTAACAAGGGAACCGACAGAGATCTCTGTAACAGTAACAGTCAGTAACAGTAGTTGCTAAATACAGTTCAGAATAGAGGACATACATTCATTCTATTAACAGTATCAATTCAGAAACAGTACAGTTCAATTGTTCAGAAGGTAATCATTTTTGAACATATCTTTACACAGTTGTTACTCACAGAGTTTTGGGCTACAGTTAAGCTAGAGCACGTCCTCAGAAAGCCAATCCTACACAGTTGCAGAATGAACACACACTAAGCTACATAGTTGGAAAAGATAATAACTTAATCCCTAATTTGCCTCGGTGTGCTCTACATCTATATCCTCATTAAGATGCCTTAAACTAGGCCTAAGAATGCCTAGGATAAAATGAGGATGCAAAGATGCACTTTAAAACATTTTTCAGAAAATAGAGATCTCGCTCGAGCGTAGGTTTCCCCTCTCGAGCGGACATGAAGACAAAGGCATCCGCTTGAGCGTATACTTTCCTGCTTGAGCGTTCTGCAAAACAGGGCAAAAGTACTGGATAGGTGAAAATCACGCTCGATGGGCGCTCGATAGCTACTCGAGCGTAATACACAAGGTCCCACTCGAGCGTCAATTATTCCGCTCGAGCGGACGTCGAAACAGTGCGAAGTACTGGGAGCACGAATTTCCCGCTCAAGCTTCACTTTCCTCGCTCGAGCGGGAGTTCAAAATCTGGAATTTCCAGATTTGAACTTCTAAGCTCAAAACCAAGTTCAAATGCACAAATTCCGATCCTCTTGGGCCAATTTTCCAGAAAACACTTGTAAATACATAGTATGACATGATTCAAAGCTCCATTTGTAAAATCAAGGCCCAAATGTGAGAAAATTAAACCCAATTTCAAACCAATTTTTATGAACAAGATAAACATGGGGCATGCATGACTTTAAATAACTTCCAAGCCTCAAATACATGCTCTAGTGAGCCAACTCTTACAAAAACAAGATGAAATCATGGTCTATAACAATAATATGAACATGCATGCACCAATTGCCATGAAATCAACATCAAAATGCAAGGATATAGACATGCATGCAACAATTAAGCCTTAATTCAACAATCTATTCCAATTTTTGACTTAGCTCTTTAAACTATCATGATCCATGCTAGATAGAACTTAAATACACAATTAAGAAGGCAATTATTCTACCTTAAGTCTTGAATTAGAGGTATGGAGACTCAATGTTGCAAGTCTTCTACAATTTCCTCAAGTTTCCAAGTAAAACCCTCAAGAACAATTCAATCTCCTAACTCTCTCTCTCTCTCAGTCGGTTTGCCTCTCAAATAGACAGAGCAAATGTTGTGTTTAGGTGTAATGAAGCTTCAATATGTCTTAGATAGTGGCCCACCAATATGGCTTTTTGGTAAATAATGCAACTTATGCCATTTATCAATATTGATCCAATATAATCATACCAAAACACATTTTTAATTAAATACACCATAAAATCACATAAAATCTAATTGACACAGAACATCAATCAATTTCAGATCCGGTCGCCGATAAGGTCTTCAATTAACTGTTTAAACACAAAGACATTAACAGATAATTTGGCAGGCAAACAGATAGAATTGTAATTTAACTAATATACGCAATCAATTCGGCTTCAGTTTTCAATCAGTCAGTCAATTAACATATTTAGCCTCAGTTTAACAGTAATCAATGGCTTATCAGTAAACAGCGGTGAGAGTTATTACAGTCTCCCCCCTTATAAAGAGTTTGGTCCTTCAAACTCGAATTACCTTCGTTCTGGAAAAAAACAGGATTCAGTGAAAACAGTTCAGGATATCTTTTAGCCATGTCATCTTCCCTTTCCCAAGTGGCATACACGCCACCATGGTTTTGCCAGTCAACTTTCACTAACGGGATCTCTTTGTTTCTCAACTTCTTGATCCGTCGGTTCACAATCTGAATGGGCCGTTCCTCATAAGTATAGTCATCACTTAGCACTACACGGGTAGGTTCAATCACGTGGAAGGGATCCCGAAGGTATTCCCTCAACATGAAAATATGGAAAACGTTATGCATATGCTCCATTTCAGGAGGAAACGCTACTTGATACGCCACCGGATTGATTTTCTCAATAATCTCGTACGGTCCGACGTATCTCGGCACTAACTTGCCTTTGACTCCAAAACGAGTCTGGCCTTTCATCGGTGTCACTTTCACAAAAACGTGATCACCCACTTCATACTCTCTGTCTCGTCTTCTGACATCCGCATAACTTTTCTGTCGGCTCTGTGCGGTTTTCAGTCTCTGTTGTATCAGTTTTACTTTCTCAGTCGTTTCATATATAATCTCGGGCCCAAGCAAAGGCCCATCTCCAACTTCTACCTAGCAAATCGGAGATCGACATTTTCTGCCATACAATGCCTCGAAAGGAGCCATACCAATACTTGAATGGAAGCTGTTGTTGTAGGCAAATTCAACTAATGGTAGATGACTTTTCCAATTTTCCTGGAAATCAAGAACACGCATCCGCAGTAAATCTTCTAGAGTCTGGATGGTTCTTTCTTACTGGCCATCCGTCTGATGATGATAAGCACTACTCAGTCTCAATTCAGTACCCAATGTAGTCTGTAAGCTTTGTCAAAATCTCAATGTAAACTTCGAGTCCCTATCAGAAACAATGGACACAGGCACTCCATGCAGTCTAACAATTTCATCAATGTAGAGTATAGCCAATTTGTCTGCATTATAAATTGTTTTGACAGGTAAAAAGTGAGCAGATTTAGTCAGTCTATCAACTATAACCCAAATTGAGTCCATACCTTTACTGGAGCGAGGCAATCCCACAATAAAATCCATGGTGATATGTTCCCATTTCCACTCCGGTATGGGTAAGGGCTGCAATAAGCTTGCGGGTCGTTGATGTTCGGCTTTAACTTGTTGGCAATTAAGACATTTCGATACAAAGTCAGCAATTTCTTTCTTCATTCTCGGCCACCAGAAATTCAATTTCAAATCTTGGTACATTTTCGTGTTCCCTGGATGGATAGACAGTTTTGAATTGTGGCCTTCTTGCAGAACTCTTCTTTTCAGTTCAGTATCATTCGGTACACACAGTCTTTCTTGAAATTTCAGTACATTGTTTTCAAATTTGAAACCTGGTCTTGGTTTAGTTTCCCTTTCTTCGATGATCTTCTTTAAGAAGTCATCCGATTGTTGTTTCTCTTTAATTTCTTCAATCAGTGCCGGTTGAGCAGAAATAGCAGCTATTGTTCCACTTTGTTCTCGCAAAACAATTTCAATTTCAGATTTTTCAAGGTCACAAAGCAATTCTTTCTGCCCGGTGAGCAAACAGGCTAAATTTCCAATCGATTTCCGGCTCAGTGCATCGGCAACGATGTTGGCTTTTCCCGGATGGTACAAAATCTGTAGGTCATAGTCTTTAATCAATTCTAGCCATCTCTGATGTCTCATGTTCAGTTCTTTCTGTGTGAAGAAGTATTTTAGACTCTTGTGATCTGTATACACCTCACATGTCGCCCCATACAGATAGTGACGCCAGATTTTCAATGCAAATACCACTGCGGCAAGTTCCAAGTCATGGGTTGGGTAATTCTTTTCGTGCAGTCTCAGTTGTCGGGAAGTATAAGCAATAACTCTCCCATTCTGCATTAAAACACATCCCAAACCCTTATGAGAAGCATCACTAAATACAGTAAAACCATCCGTACCTTAAAGTAGGGTAAGAATCGGTGCAGTTACAAGTCGAGTTTTCAACTCTTGGAATGCTGATTCCCTTTGGTCAGTCCAGTCAAATGATATCCCCTTCTGAGTTAACTGAGTCAACGGTAAGGCAATTTTGGAGAAATCTTTGACAAATCTTCTGTAATATCCAGCCAAACCCAAAAAGCTTCGGACTTCTGTCACATTTGTTGGTCTAGGCCAGTTTGCTACCGCTTCAACTTTCTGTGGATCAACTGAAATTCCATCTTTGCTAACAACATGCCCCAAAAACATAACATGATTAAGCCAAAATTCACATTTACACAGTTTAGCATAAAGTTTCTGTTCTCATAGGGTCTGTAGGGCAAGTCTCAGATGATGTTCATGTTCTTCCATACTTTTGGAGTAAATCAGTATGTCATCAATGAATACAACAATAAAGTCATCAAGGTATGGTTTAAAGATTTTGTTCATGAGGTCCATAAATGCAACAGGTGCATTGGTAACTCCGAAAGGCATAACTAAAAATTCGTAATGTCCATACCTCGTTCGAAAAGCAGTTTTGTCAATGTCTTCTGGTTTAACTTTCAACTGATGGTATCCTGATCTAAGGTCGATCTTAGAGAACACTTGAGCACCCTGTAACTAATCAAATAAGTCATCAATACGTGGCAATGGGTATTTATTTTTCACAGTTACCTTGTTCAGTTCACGGTAGTCAATACACAGTCTCAGTGAGCCGTCTTTCTTTTTCACAAACAAAACAGGTGCGCTCCACGGTGAAGTACTGGGCCTGATGAACTTCTTATCTAACAGTTCTCGCAGTTGCACTTTCAATTCTTTCAATTCAGTCGGAGCCATTCGGTAAGGAGCTTTAGATACTGGCTGGGTACCCAGAATCACATCAATGGTGAATTCAATCTCCCTGTCAATCAAATCCCCTGGCATATTATCTTAAAAAACATCTGGGAATTCTCTAACTATGGGAATACTGTTCACATTAGCATTATCATCAGTAGATACAGTCAATACAGAACACAGATACCCTTTACACCCCTTTCTAATCAATTTAACAGCTTTCACAGATGAAATTAAATACGGAGGAGGTACTACTCCACTTCCATTAAACACAAATTTAGGCAACCAGGTGGACGAAAAACTATTTGTTTCATTACACAGTTTATAGTAGCATGGTATTTCGTTAACCAGTCCATTCCCAATATTACATCAAAATGATCAATGTTCAGTGGCAGTAAATCAATATACAGATGTGCATCTCCAATAACAATTTCACAAGCAGGGTACATATATGCACAAGTCATGGATCCCCCAACGGGTGATGATACAGCTAACAGATAATTCATGGGTTCTAATGGTCTATTCAGTTTTCGCGAAAAAGCATGCGACACATATGAATGCGTAGACCCCGAATCAATCAGTACATAAGCATTTTGAGTACAAATAGAGAGAATACCTGACACAACGGTCTCGATATTCTGCACATCTCCCCGTACTAGGGGCGAACACTCGGCCCTGCCTCATGGGCTCTTTCCCGGTAGCTTTGAGGTTCGGTTTTGGTGCAACGGTTGATGGTGCAGCTTTACTATTGGCTTGTGGAGCAAAGGGGCAGTCTTTAACCATGTGGCCCACCTTGCCACACCTGTAACAGGCTCCAGATATTTTGTAACAGACCCCTTTTTGCTTCTTGCCACACTCAGAACAGGGTGGTATGAAACCATTCCCTTGGCTGGGGCTAATTGTTGACCCCGTATTCTGTTTCTTGTTCAATGGGTTATGCTTGCCTTTCTTGAATTTAAAACCCTGCCTTTTACCACGCCATTCAGACGCTGGTGTTTCAGTTTTCAGTGTCTCAATGTTCGATTCAGCCATCAAAGCTCGGTCAAGAACATTTACATAATTCGGTTGCTTCAAAACATTAATTATGTCCAGTATTGCAACATTAAGGTCGCCTTCAAACTTCCTGGCCTTCTTATAATCAGTGTCCACCATGTGTGGTGCATATCTAGTAAGCTCGGTGAACTTTGTTTCATATTCAGCAACGGACATTGTGCCTTGTCTCAGTTGTTCAAATTCAGTTACTTTTCTGTCCCTGACACACTGAGGGAAGTATTTTTCAAAGAAGGCTCCTTTGAATTGAGCCCAAGTCATTGCAGTGTTGTCATCGCAGATAAGCATCCACCACCTTCTGGCCTCTCCTTGCAAGGTAAAGGTAGCTAACAGTACTTTATGTGCTTCAGAGCACGTAAACACTTCAAATAATTTTTCTGTTTCAAGAACCCAAGCTTCAGCCTTTAAGGGTTCAAGGCCTCCCTGAAAGGATGGCGGTTTCATCTTACTAAATTTTTGTGTCAAAGCTATGATATCATCATTAACAGATGGCTCTGGCTGTATTGGAGGAGGTGGGGGCTGTGGGTTCTGTTGTTGCCCTAATCTCTCAGTTATGAGTTCCATCATTCTCTCCAGTCTTGCCATTCTTGCCTCAGAGGATGAGGATTCAGATTAATTTGCAGTTCTTGTATTATCCATTTCACTATAAGTAATTATAGCAATTATAAACATAAGCAGTTGCATACTTAAACAGTTTATCACATTAGCATATATTCAGTCATGTCATAGTCACACATACTTTAACAAGTTCATGCAATGCCCTAATCGCTTTTCTAGGACATCTTATAGCTCATTTGGACATGTGTGTGCGGTATAACTTGTGGTAAGTATCGCTCTGATACCACTCTGTCACGACCCAAACCCATCCCTATGGGTTTAGCACCGTAACCGGCCAGTAATCCGAGATTACCAAAGGCCTATTTAACAGTCAGACAATAATACAGAGTACAGGGGCATGGTGGAAGCCAAAACAGTAAATAAACAATGTCCAATGAGCTGTGAGTCTGTATGCAAAAAGACTTTTCATATATATATATATATATATGTATACACAGTGCAGAATAGTATGTACAACATTTATAATCATTCAGATCAGGAACCTAATCCCTATTAAACAGTACAGTAACAGTCTATACAGTTAACAAAACAGTTACAGAGACAGACGGGGGAAATTAAAACACCCCTAAGCCATAGCTTGACAGGCTCGGAACCTCGCAGTGAGGCACAGTGGTTGACTTGACAAAACTGGAGCTTACCCCGACGCTTCTAGCCGCGGTCTGGTGCCTGTACACCTACATAAATATATGAGTAGTGAGCTAAAGCCCAGTGAATAACATAATGCGTAAAGAGGTTTAGAATAAATGTCCTTACAATAATGAAAACAGTTCATTAAATCAATATTTCAGTCGCTCAGTCAGTGCAGTCATATGTGGTATATCCATTAGCATAACAGCACAGTAAACAGTAGGTCTTGAAAGACCGAACAGTCAATGATGGCCATCAATCAGTAAATAGTAGTGGTTCCAACAAGGGAACCGACAGAGATCTCTGTAACAGTAACAATCAATAACAGTAGTTGCTAAGGATGCCACAATACAGTTCAGAATAGAGGACATACATTCATTCTATTAACTATATCAATTCAGAAATAGTACAGTTCAATTGTTCAGAAGGTAATAATTTTTGAACATATCTTTACACAGTTATTACTCACAGAGTCCTGGGCTACAATTAAGCTAGAGCGCGTCCTCAGAAAGCCAATCCTACACAGTTGCAGAATGAACACACACTAAGCTACACAGTTATGAAAGATAATAACTTAATCCCTAATTTACCTCGGTGTGTTCTACATCTATATCCTCATTAAGATGCCTTAAACTAGGCCTAAGAATGTCTAGGATGAAATGAGGATGCAAAGATGCACTAAAACATTTTTCAGAAAACAGAGGTCCCGCTCGAGCGTAGGTTTCCCCGCTCGAGCGGACATGAAGACAAAGGTATCCGCTCGAGCGTATACTTTCCCGCTCGAGCATTCTGCAAAACAAGGCAAAAGTACTGGATAGGTGAAAATCACGCTCGATAGGCGCTCGAGCGTAATACTCAAGGTCCCACGCGAGCGTCAATTATTCCGCTCGAGTAGACGTCAAAATAGTGCGAAGTACTGGGAGCACGAATTTCCTGCTCGAGCTCCACTTTCCCCGCTCGAGCGGGAGTTCAAAATCTGGAATTTCCAGATTTGAGCTTCTAAGCTCAAAACCAAGTTCAAATGCACAAATTCCGATCCTCTTGGGCCAATTTTCCAGAAAACACTTGTAAATACATAATATGACATGATTCAAAACTCAATTTGTAAAATCAAGGCCCAAAGGTGAGGAAATTAAACCCAATTTCAAACCAATTTTCATGAACAAGATAAATATGGGACATGCATGACTTTAAATAACTTCCAAGCCTCAAATACATGCTCTAGTGAGCCAACTCTTACAAAAACAAGATGAAATCATGGTCTATAACAATAATATGAACATGCATGCACCAATTGCCATGAAATCAACATCAAAATGCAAGGATATAGACATGCATGCAACAATTAAGCCTTAATTCAACAATCTATTCCAATTTTTGACTTAGCTCTTTAAACTATCATGATCCATGCTAGATAGAACTTAAATACACAATTAAGAAGGCAATTATTCTACCTTAAGTCTTGAATTAGAGGTATGGAGACTCAATGTTGCAAGTCTTCTACAATTTCCTCAAGTTTCCAAGTAAAACCCTCAAGAACAATTCAATCTCCTAACTCTCTCTCTCTCTCAGTCGGTTTGCCTCTCAAATAGACAGAGCAAATGTTGTGTTTAGGTGTAATGAAGCTTCAATATGTCTTAGATAGTGGCCCACCAATATGGCTTTTTGGTAAATAATGCAACTTATGCCATTTATCAATATTGATCCAATATAATCATACCAAAACACATTTTTAATTAAATACACCATAAAATCACATAAAATCTAATTGACACAGAACATCAATCAATTTCAGATCCGGCCGCCGATAAGGCCTTCAATTAGCTGTTTAAACACAAAGACATGAACAGATAATTTGGCAGGCAAACAGATAGAATTGCAATTTAACTAATATACTCAATCAATTCAGCTTCAGTTTTCAGTCAGTCAGTCAATTAACATATTTAGCCTCAGTTTAACAGTAATCAATGGCTTATCAGTAAACAACGGTGAGGGTTATTACACTCATAAAGAAAGTTAGAAAATAATAAGTTTCATTGTTTCATGAATATAATATTTATAGGGCAAGGAAGACATGAATGGATTAGAAAAAGTATAATGTATGATGGTTAGGGTTTTTGGGTAAGAAAAAGAATTGGTTAGATAAAGATTGCATAAGAATAATTTTTTTCATCTTTTCTTTTTTAAATTATAAATCATGGAATCATTATAAAAAAAAATAAAAAATTATGAGATTTTTTTTTATAAAAAATATATATAGTACAGATATGCTTAAATTTATTTGGGAATAAAATTGTGTTTAATTATGGAATAAAGGGAGAATCTAAATATAAGATTTAATTCTTATTTTATGGTAGGTTTGATTTTAGGTTTATATAGATGAGACCAATTGTGAAAGATATTAATAGTATGCATTTTATAGGAGGTGATATAGTTTCTTTTTTCATTAGATTTATTTTAAGAGAGAGAAGATTGCCTAAGATTTATATTCTTTTTAAATAAAGGTTCATTTTGATAGGGAATGGGGGGGGGGGGGTGTGAGAATTGTGTGTAAGCTTTTTTTTTTTTTTTGACAGGCAATATATTTATATTAAATAATTTTGAAAGTTAATATTTATATCCTTGAAATAGTCAATAGATGTTTTAATTTTTTTATAAAAATAAAACATTCAAAAAATTAGATTTAATGTTTTTAAACACTTAGAGCCTCTAAGATGAAAAGTCACTTTAGTATAATATATAGTATAGATAGATAGATTATGAGATTTAGGAAATGGATAAATATTAGGGAAGAGATTTTAGGAACTTGTAATTCAATTTTTTTTTTAAATCTATAGTTATTTTGTTAGCCAATAGTATTATTTTTAAATTACAAAAATTAGCAATTTTAGGTTATTATGGTTTTTTTTTAATCTAAAGTTACTTTGTTAGCCAATAGTACTATTTTTAAAATTACAAAAATTAGCAATTGTGATTTTACGTTCTTTTTAATCTATAACGTTTTCTTTTTTGTAAATATATAATTACTTTGCTATAAGATGAGATTTGTGTTTTTTTTTTTTTTTTTAATGCATAATGTATTTTTAATGTATAATTACTTTGTTATGAGATGAGATTTAGGAAAGAGAGAAATATTATGGTAGAGATTTTAGGAACTTGTAATTCAAAATTTTAGGTAGTTTTTTTTTCTTTAATCTATATAATTACCTTGTTAGCTAATAGAATTATTTTTAAATATTTTTAAAATTACAAAAATTAGCAATCATGAAATAAAACTTTGGTGGTCTCACAAGTTTTCTCACTATAAACCCCATTTTCCTTATCGATATATATAAGGAAAAAGGGTCTTTCTAATGAAAAAGCATGTGGGAGTTTTAAACCCTCAAACTAAATTTTATGATTTTTTAATTTTTAAATAATAAAAAACATTCTATTGGTTAAACTCTTATTTAATCATAATAATAAAACATTAATTATTTCATAAATTACAATTTTTAAAAGGAAAGTATGCTCAACTATTTCAAAATTTAAATTTGTGTGATACTATATATGGAAGCAATTCACTAAAATCTAATTATTTTTTTATTTTTAAAAAAGTCTATTTGTTAACTCTAATTTAACGATAACAATTAAACTCTAATTATTCCATAAATTACAACTTTTAAAAGGAAAGTATGCTCAATTATTTTAAAATTTGAATTTGTGTGCCATAATTTATGGAAGCAATTCACTGTAATCTAATTATAATCATAAAAAAAAATCTAATTATTCCATAATTTATGATTTTTAAATATATATAAAATTTTCTATTTTAAGATTTAAAATTACCTGTCATTAAATATGATAAACAATTCAACAGAATCTAAAATTTATAAAAATCTTTCAAATGGTCACGTTATCTATGCTATAACTAATATAAAATTTTTTTTCAAAATTTATAATAATGCTCCTTTCAAAATCCAATATAGTGAGCTTTTAAAATTACATTTTATTTATTTATTTCCAAACTCACATACTAAGTTACTTAATTAATTTTTATTTATTATTAAAAAAAATTGAAAAAAATCTATTCGGTAACATTTTCTCAGCAATAAAAATATAATTATCTAATGATTTATGAAATTTAAAAGGAAAGTATACTAACCCATTTTAAAATTTAAAAAGGTGCCATATAACTATTAAAAAAAATCTAATTTTCTTTTAATTTATGACTTTTAAAAAGAAAAAAGACTAAATCAATTTTTAAAATTTGAAATTGTGTATCACAAATTATGAAAAGTAATTCACATCTCCTATAAATCTTCTCTCTTGCACTTATTGGGTTCGAGTCAAATTAGAGTCAGTGTTCATCAAGTGTTGTAACTATTAGTAATGGTGCAATTGTGAAGAATTCAATTGATAAATTTTTTCATTGTAAGTTTATGCTTTTTTATAAAGATCAATTTTTAATCTTTAGCCTCCCACATCCTTATTTCTATTATGCATCTAACAATTATGTTAATTTCTAAAAATTATTTAATCTAAGTGTATTTTATAAAATAAATCTCCAATTTCTTCGGTCAAGGTTCAACGGTTTAAAATCTATATTTATCAAGTACATAAATATGGATAACAAAGGCTATTGAAAAAATGTGCATAGCTATTAACAAATTTCCATTGTAAGTTTCTTCTTCTTTTGAATGATGCATATGGTTATAATATTACTTATGCATTTATGTTTTGTAATTTCCATGATTTCATATTTTAAAAATTTTATAAGATTTGCTTTTGATTTTCAGATTTTATAGTTGGTGCACTTTTTCTTGAATAATATTATACTTATTATATTTTTATATTATGTTATATTACATTTTATTGTGTGACATTTGGTTGTAATTTTAAATTATAATTTATTTGATATTTTTATAGCTTATTTGGCTAAAAAATAGAGGTTTTTTAAACTACAATTTGTAACTTCTTCTTCTTCTTCTTCTTCTTCTTTTTTTAAACTTATTTAAAATCCTTAAATACATATGAATATAAGAGTCTCATATCTTTCGTCTTAGTAATAACTTTTGAGGCATTGCGTATATTTACACAATAAAAATGTTATATAGATTATCAAAAGTTACATTGCACCGAATAAATTTACAACTTATTTTAAGTTAATAATTTAAAATTTTACTTATAATTTATAACCATTTTATGGGGGGAAAATCGGTCTAAGGTCCCTATCCAACTTTTAGTAATGGATTATATCCACGATATGTTCTTTTGTAGTCTAAGGTCCCTCACCCTCGTACCCTTATATTACACATGCACTCTCATATCCAGAGAGGATAACCAAGTCAAGAACATAAAGGTCTAAATTTGATTCTCGTTGGTCAAAACCCCGAAAAACTCAAGGAGGTTTCGGAGTCGATCTGAGCCAAATTCGGGAAAACCCAGATCAAGATTGTGGTTGTTGATTTCTCTAGAGATTTGAACGAAAGGGGTTAATCGGATTCGTGAAACCATTGAAGGTCTGGATGTTGGAGTTCTGATCAATAATGTTGGAGTTTCGTAGACTGCAAAATGCCCAGTTGGTGTCCCCGGTGACGCCGTCTGTGGCAGCCGAACAGCACTTACCACCTCTTGAAACGCCGCTACGCTACAAGCGTCCATCCAAGCGACCCAAACTCCCCTTGGGTTTGGGATCCTCTTTTCCCTCAAAACCTGCAACAACTCCCCATCATTTTGAACCAGATTTCACTACTAACTATGCTTTTCCTTCCGAAGAAGAGGATTAATCTGTTCTTCAACATTTTCAAATTAATAGAATTGTCACTCTTCGGTATGGAGCATTCTCCTCTTTCTCATAAATGCTATTTGTTATCCTCATGAAAGCATCACTCTTATCCTGTTGTCATAACTATATTGGTTAATATGGAAGATATAAAACCACAATAAAGGAAGAAGACAAACAAAAATGAATATAAATTGATTGTGAAGTTTAGTTTTTTTAGCATCAAGATGAGTGACTACTATAAGGATTATTTATTTTATAAACACTGTTATTATACTGCATTGATTTTGGTGGAATAAAAATTCAGAGAAATTAACCAGAGAATTTCTCTGGACCAATCCAGAGAAAATTCAGACCAATCAAACCAGAGAATTTCTCTGGACCAACCCAACCCAGAGAAAATTCAGTTCAGACCAAAAAAAGTCCAACAACCCAGAGAAAATTCAGACCAACCAAACCAATTATATATATACACATCCAGAACCATGCCTCTTTCCTCTCTTTCAATTCACTAGCATAAAAACCCACACATATACATACATATATTTATGTAGACCTTTTATGTACGATGGGAATCATCACAGTAGGTTTGGGGAATATAACAGTGGGCATTTATGTCTATTGGTTAATGAAAAACTCTTTCACTGTGGGCAGAAATTGAATAATGAAAATATTTATTTTGATGATGAAAGCATAAGAATGAAAATATTAAGGAATTTTCTCTGGACCAATTTTCTCTGGATCAATTTTATCTGGACAAATATATTACACAAAGTCAGAGAAATTCTTTGTGAATAGAGCCAGAGAAATTTGTGAAGTCAGAGAAATTTCCTGGATCAATATACAATAACCAAGGTTTGTTCATAAAAATACAACTCTGCAAATAGAGAGAATTTCTCTAATCTGTCTGGTTTGGAGAGAATTTCTCTGGTTTTGGACCAGAGAAATTTATGATTTTGTTAGTAAAGATTGTATTGTTGGCTTACATAATACATAAAGTCAGAGAAATTGACAATGTGCAAAGGATTAGGACATAAACTTAAGACAAGGGGAAAAAACTGTAAGAGAGAAAGAGTACTAATCAATACCAAACAAAATCATGGGCATTTTGCATGCTAAAAGTAGCAGTAGATCTATAAATTTTCTTAGTGATATAGTAAAGAGAACAAAGTACTACCTAATGTCCATAAGAGCATGTGATTGCATATGGTCAGGACAGTCAGTTAATGCATCAGAGAAATTCTAGGAAGGATTGGGTCAGAAAAATTCTGAGAAGAATTGGAGCAGAGAAATTCAAAATTTCTCTGGACTCAACCAATGCATTAGAGAAATGCTGAGAAATTCTGGAAAGAATTGGGCCAGAGAAATTCTGAGAATAATTAGACTTTCCAGAGAAATTTGGTCTGAAATTTCTCTGGACCAATTTTCTCTAGACTGAAATTTCTCTAGACCAATTTTCTGTGGATCAAGGTTGAGGGACCTTAGACATTATGAAAATATTGTTGAGGGACCTTAGACATTATGAAAATATTGAATGTCCTTTATGCTATACAGTCTTAATATCAGGGATCTTAAAAAAAAATCCCTTTTATGGGCCATGCCAAACATTAAACAAAATTTTAAAAATACAAGGTGCATTTAAATTAGGGCCTAAGCTACATAAGCTTAATAATGACCGTGAACATGGTGCACTAACATGTGGATAGTTTTCTTAAATAAATATTTGCCAAAATTTTCAATGAGAAAATTTTGTTTAAAAAATAGGATGATGATTAGGTTTAAAGAATATTTAATAAAACTTAATTATTGATTTTGTCATGCTAAAAGTTTTAATAAAGTATAAAATTTTTAAATGACATAAATTTATTCATAAATTTTAAATGTGAAAAATGTTTGGAGTATTTGAAAATATCAAATTTATTCATAAATATTAAATTTTCAAATGTTAGAAGAACTATTTGATTAAGTATAGAATTTTTTAATAAAAATGATTTATTAATAAAGTTATTTCATACATATTTATAATGTATCATATCTATTTATTTTTTTTTAAAGTTTGCGATTAACTCTTAAAAATTTATAAATTCTCATTTGAAATGTGGATTATGCAAAAATTTATAAACAAATAGAGAAATTTTTTTTTATAAATTCACATATAGTACATGCATTACCTTTTATTTGAACCATATTAATTATAAGCCACGTAGTCATTCTGGCTCAAGTTACTTGCTGAATAAATATTGAGATTTAGGTACTAGCCATTAAAATGATTTAACACATTTTCAATCAAATACACAATAAAAAAAACTTAGGCCTATGGGCTAGAGTTAAATTGTTTTATATACATATTCAGTTTAATTTATTTGTTTAGTATATTAGTTCTAAATTTTTTTAATATAAAATAATTAAAAAATCAAAAATTAAAATGATCTATATGGAGTTCAAATTAATAAAATGGCTATAGGGTTTGCAAAATGTTCAGTTGGTCTAACCTCTAAAATATTAGTAAATATAATTAATTAATATTTAATAAGACTATTTTAGAGGTTATAACTAGCAGTCTAGCATGATCGAAATTATCGAAATCTTATTTGAGAAGTGAGTTGAAGATTGGGGTCACTTCTATTTTATTTCTATTATTTATTTATTTATTCTTCAATGTTGATTTATTGATAAAGTAATTGATTTTACATAATAGATATGAGATAATTGGTAAATTGAAAAACTAAAATTACGATTTTATCAAGACGAAATATATTTATATTTTATCGTAAATATAATTATTATATGGGAACTAATTAATGTTAAATAAATTTTATTTTATATTATAAATAAATTTTTTGTTATAATTTAATTTAAAAAATATTTTTTAATTATTTATTTAACCTGTGCATAGCACGGGTATTATACTAGCATATATATAGATTATATATTCTCATCTCCTATTAAAAAATATGTGAGACAAAATATATATACCAATAATGTTTGGGAGTTCTAATTTTAAAGCTTTAATGATGTGGAGAGTGCCATGTGATATGGGGGTCATACTCCTCTCTCTATCTCTCTCTCTTCCACCTTACTAGAGTTCTCATTAAAACTACAATTTTAGAGTTATATATCACTACTCTATATATACATATTAATTTTGCGATGAGAGAAAAATATATATTTATCTCACAAGTTACAAATTTTTTTTTTGTATAAAATTGGTATGTATAGCTTTCATGTTATTTTCTGTCTTTTCATAATAAGACGTGAATAGAAGTTTCAAATTGAATCAAATTAGAAGGAGCAAAATGTTACCATTTTTAATTGATGGGGGTAATGTGATAATTGCCATAGCTAAGAGGAGTTAATTATAATGGAAAAATTACAAATTAGTGGAACAATTATAAAAGTAATTGCATCACAGATAAAATCTTTTTTGTACAACTCTTAAAAAAAAAAAAACTTGTACCAAACACAAAAATAAAATTACACCATACACGAAAACTTGCACCACTATAAAATAAAATAATTTGTCCCCGAAATAATTTACCCTTTGAAACCTTTTTATAGTCCTACTCATCTTATTTGGTTTAATTTTTCTAGTCTTATTCATTTTGTTTGGTTTAATTTTTGAAGACGGCTTTTTAATTTTGTTTTTTTAAATTTTTGTGGGTCATATTTTGTTTTTTTAATACACCTAAACAATAAAATATTACTGATTTTTTTTGGAAAATTCATTTTTTTCCCCTTCATGGTCTCCTTGCGGTGGTTGAGTCACATTTATAACTTGCTCCCAAAATTATGTCCATTATCTCCTTTCAGTGGGAATCTCACCTCACCGGTTGATGTTTGCTTCTCAGTAGTCCAATGCGGTCCCAGTAGGATAAAAGCAATTCCAAATTCACAAGTTTTAAAAACACATTTGTCCAACAACTTTGAAATTTATTTTTTTTACAAAACTAAAATTTTAAAAATTGATTTCCTGAAACAATCCAAATTTAAAAAGTAAAATAAAAAAACGTGCATTTGAAAAATAATTTATAATGAAGTCAAGATTGGTAAATATAGGATTGTAATAAGTTCGATTAGGTAGACAAAAAATTAACACTTACCTGAACCCATTTGATTTTCACATGTTACGATTTGATTTTATCAATCGTTCTGTTTGGTATAATTGATTTACAAGGTGTATTTGTCACTAATTCTTATTGATGTAAAATTTGTTAATATGTTATGATGGTCAGTTCAATTTTTTTCCTACGGTTCTTGGTTATTTGACATTCACTAAAAAAACTAGCTATTTAGTTAAAAAAATTAAAAGGTCAAAAAATTTATTTTCCATCAATTAAAAAAAATTAAATATCGCATCAATTTTTTTTTATTTAAAAATAATATATATTTATTTTTACAATTTTTCAAATTTAGAAAACAACAACAACAACAACAACAACAACAACAATAATAATAATAAACTAAAAAACCACAAAACTACCAATCCCAAATATCATAAAACTCTGATAGGAACACTATCCATGCATGATTAGATTAGAACATAAGTTAGTAGTTAGATAGTTGTTGGGTTTTGGAATCAAAAGGCTGTTATGTTAGTTGTTACAAGGGCCTCCCAAGCAGGGTGGGTAGTTTCAATCATCAATTAGGTCCCCACTCCCCCCATATTGTACAAGTTGGTTGGTTGAATTATGCCACTCTATTGGCAAACCAACTTTCAACAAGCCCCTATTTGCATCTTTACATAATTCCAATCAGTTTGGTTGAATTGAAAACAATCTTCTTGTGCACACACAATGATATAGCATCATGAATGAGTTACAGTGTTTCATTATGTGATCATGGCTCTCCCGTAATTTACATTGTCTAATTTAATTAATTAGCCCAAAAAATAATTGATTTGATAAGATTTCATTTGGCAACATTTACAATTTATCTTTTTAGTTTACAGAAAAAACAAATATGTTTATGTTTATTTTGGGCAAAACGAAAAACAAAAAACTTTCTTTTTGGTAAACAAGTGAAAAGAATAGTTGCGAAAAGTGATTGTCGACAGTTAGAGATAGTGATCGGATGTGATTTTTGGTTGCAGGAGGTTGTGTCCGAAAGTGGTTGCCACGAGGTGATTGGTAGTGGTCGGAGGTGATTGATGGTCATGCGAAGTGATGGCCGAAAGTGATTGTCAGTGGTTGAAGATGGTTGCTGATTAGTTACCTAAGATGGTAGTTGAAGTTGATTTCCAACGAAAGGTGGTGGGGCAAAAGTGGTTATCACTAGTAGGAGGTGGTTGGTGGCCGAAGGTTGTTGGCGATGATAGCCACTAATGATGAGCAATAATGGATGGTGGTCGAGGAGGAGGAGGAGGAGGAGGAGGGAGGGAAAGAAGAAATGGAAAAAAAAAATCAAAAAAAAAAGTAAAACCAATTTTTTTTTTTTTTTTTTTGTATTTACAAACTTTAATAAATTTTGGAAACTATTTATAATGTTTTGAAAATAGAAATAGAAATTAAAATGAGTTTTTGTTTAATTCTTAAAAAATTATGTAAATATAAATATTACCAAATATGTGCTCACCTGTCAATATATATTAAGTATTATAGCAAAAAAGAAGAAAAAAAAAATTGGCAAGAATATCTACACTTTATTAGAGTCAAGTTTTCTCATCCTTTATTTTTTTTAAAAAAAGCAAAAAAAAACAAAGAGCATTTTCTATTTGACTCTTTTCTTTTTCTTTTTCTGTTTTTGTAAAATGTAAAAGCTAATGCATTTGGGACGTTGAGTATTTTTTTTGTGAGTAAAAAAATTAGTAACTTTTTAATTTGTTTAACTAATGACAAATATATATATATATATATATATTAACTTTTTCATTTATTTAGCCAAAGCATTGATTTTTAAAACATCCCATATAAAAGTGAGGATAAATAATACATCGAAATGAAATAAATATTATTTGCTAAAAAAATTGATTTGGAGGCGGGATCATTTTTCGTGTTGATATATATACATATATATGCATAGAGGTGAGCCTGCAGTTTTTATTCTCACGGATGTGACCAGAAGAGAGCATTACTGGCTCAGTTATCTATCTATCTATGGGCAAGGTTTGAACCCATGACCATAGGTTTAAGTATGAGGATTCATACCATTTAAGCTAAGTACACATTATAATATTAATTTCATTATTATTTTCTTTTATTTCTATTTATTTAAGTACACATTATAATATTAATTTCATTTTTATTTTCTTTTATTTCTATTTATTTAAATTGCACACGCATCATGTGTGCGCGGCCGCTAGTTAGGATAAATGGGAATGTGATTTTGGGTATGCACAATTTTATCATTTGGAATGAATTGGAATGAGTTTATTGAGCATTCATTCAGGACTGAATAATACGGAGAAAAAAAAATCATTTTATTTGATTTCAGTTTTCAGAATTCATTTTTTAAAAAATTTTACTATTTTATTTTTTGTATTTTTTTATTTTCACAGAATTTTTTTTAAATTTTAAGCAATTTTTTTTAATTTTTACACACACTTAACATAAATACGTTTAAAAAGTATAATATTTATGATTTTTTTTTTAAAAAAATTCACTAAACACTAAAAATACAAAAATTCAGTATATTTTTCATATTTTTGTGTATTTATTAATTTTTTAAAATATTTTTTCACAAATATTTTACTATTTAGATACATTTAAGTAAGGTGCATCTAAAAAGTAAAAAAATTACTTAAAATTTTAAAAATATTCACTAAAAACAAAAAATACAAAAAATTTAACTTCGAAAAAACTGAGTTCAAAAAAATGAAACCAAACACATTAATAGAATTTTAAAACACATATACACTTTTTATTTTATTTTATATTTATATATATGCATTTTTTTTTTTTTTTTACATATTTCAATAACTTTTTACAACATACAATCACTAATTAGCATGATTTGGCGGTGCATTTCCTTTATGGAAGCTTAAATTATTTTCAAAACTAAGCGCTCCGTTTGTTTGGGTAAAAATATTTTTTTAGTATTAACGCAAAATAATAGAAAATGAAAGTTAATACAAAATATTTTTTTTTATAGTCAATAGTAAATAAGTCTATTTGGACAAAAAATATTTTTTATTTTAAAAGACCGAAAATATTTTCGAAACTAAAATCTTATTAATACCACCACACTAATGCCGCCACTCTCAACTCGACCATCACATGAGTATCATCACAGCGACTGTCACCATCACCGTCGCCATCACTGGCGCTGCTACGTGACCACCTCCCCCTTTGTTCCACCACCAAACATAAAATAAAATAAAAACAGCAGTGCTACGTCGCTCGAATTTATGCCCCCCGAATCCCCCGAACCAAAAACGACGTCGTTTCGTCATTTTTGGATTTTTTTGTTCAATCAGAGATGAAGCAGGCGAAGAAAGAAGAAGGGAAGAAAGAAAGAAGGGAAGAAGAAGCAGAGGCAGACGACGGCGGGGGCGGAGGTAGACGGCGGACGAGCTGCGACGATCGGCGATCTGCAACGATAGGCCGAGCTGCGACGATCGGACGATCGGCCGGAATGCAGGGGCCTCTGTGTGTGTGTGTCTCCATTCTCTCTTCTCTCCCTCCCTTTCCCTCTTTCCTCTCCGCTATCCCTCTCTCTCTCCTTGTCCCTCTCCCTCTTCCCCCTGCGTTTTGAGCTCGAAAATGGTCAAAAATGAAAGAAAAAAAAGAAAAAAAAAAGCCTAATGCCCAAAACGACGTCGTTTTGGGCATTAGGGGGATTAGGGGGGGCAAAGTTTCGAACTCTCAAACATTATTCAAGTAAAAAAAAGTTCTCTACAAAATATTTTTAAAAAAGGTTTTTCATAGATTTCTGTTAGAAAATTTTTCCCTGCAAAATAAATGGAGGGTAAGAGAGAATCTAATCCAACACGTCTTTGAGCAATGCAAACCATTTAAATATACATATAAGCTGAAATTGCAAATAAAATTTCAGGGTTTAACTCTTATAATAAAATAAATTTTTTATTTTTAATTGTTATTTTAAATCTTAATATTTTAATTTATTTTTAATCTAATCAATCTGACTATTACGTAAAAATGATGAAAAAAATATTTTAGTTATTAAATGTAAGTATGTATAAAATGTCTAAAATATTCTTTTTCATGAAGTATAATGAGTAAAATATTATTTTTTCCGTCAATTTTACTTAACGAAAATAGGCAGATAGTTTAGATTAAAAATAATAATTAGAGTTTAAATTTGCAAAATTAAATACTCAAGATTTATTTTGTTACAAGGGCCAAATCTTAACATTTTTTTTAATTTTTTTTTTTGCATTTTCTTCTAAAAATAATGAGTAATGTTAGGGATCATAAAAAAAATATCATGAAATTCTTTATGAAGATTTTTTATCCTTTTATTATTGTGTGATAGTTTATTAGGTTAAATTCATTTTATCCCCATGTGATTTAGGGCTAGAGCACTTTACCCCCTTATATTTCAAATATTATGAAGATTTTTTATCCTTTGATTATTGTGTGATATTTTAT
The DNA here is from genome assembly GCF_055761805.1 of Camellia sinensis. Classification (NCBI taxonomy): domain Eukaryota; kingdom Viridiplantae; phylum Streptophyta; class Magnoliopsida; order Ericales; family Theaceae; genus Camellia; species Camellia sinensis. The sequence goes on from NC_138964.1 coordinate 186,363,975, forward strand.
TGGGTTAAAGTCATTTTATCCCCTCGTGATTTAGGGCTAGAGCACTTTACCCTCTTATATTTCAAATATAGCTAGAAAGTCCCCATATGGTTGGACTAAAGTGCCACCATTAGGTTTTTCATTTAAACTAACGGAAAGTGTATCACATACACCATTTTTTAGAGTGGGTTTGATTTTCTAAAAAAAATTAAATTAAATTAATATGACAAAAAAATAACTTTACCTCCATTTTTTTCAAACCAAAAATTCGATTAGTATGTTAATTAAAATAAAATAAGTTAAAATATAAATAAGGATTGATCTAAAATATAAAAATATAATTACGAATTTATTTAAAATATAATTAAATAAAAATATAAAAGAAATAGCTATTAAGAATTGATCTAAAATATGATTAAATTGGGTTGTTTGGGATGATCTAAATAAGTGCACTTTTTGATTTTTTATAAAATATGAGTTGGGTTTGGGTTGGGTTTGAAGTGATGTGTTAAAGAGGTAATGTGACTTAAATAAAATGATGTGACTTAAATAGAATAGTGACTTTTTGACTTTTTTTAAAAATGCCAAACCAGCCCTAAAATTAGATTAACATGTTAGAAATTACAGTAAATAATTAATACTTTAGAATTAATTATGATAGAAAATATAATTAAATTAAATGTTTAGGATTAATTGTAATCTAAAATATAATTAAATTAAAATTAGAATAAAAAATTAAGAATTACAGTAAATGATTAAAAAAAAGTGTAATCACCGTGATTTATTGAATATGTTAGATATTATAAATTATGTGTATAAGAGATGAGAGAAAAAAAACAAAAACAAAAAGCAATATAGTATTTGAGGGTATTATAGTCATTTCATATCAATTGTTAACGGTGTTAATGGTTGTACTTTGATTTAAAATTACATGGGAGTTTCTAGTTATATTTAAACCATAGAAAGGTAAAGTACTTTTGGCTCAATTTACAAGATGATAAAATGAATTTTATCCTATTTTATTATATGTATAATTTAAATATAAAAAAATTTCATGAAATATTTCATAATATTTTTTTTTATTTATTTATGATCCTACGTAAAATAATTCCCCCACTCTCAATTACGTAAGACACCACCATAAATAAAAATGTTAGGGGTGGAAAAAGAAACTAACTGGCCTGACTTGAAATGTAATAGTCAATGATTTAAATATAATTAATTTAAGTGAACACATATAATACTTCAGAGAGTAGAATGTCAAAAAATAATAAATAAATAAATAAAATAATAGAGAAATTACAAATCAATGATAATACTACAAAATATTTATAAATTCATAAAAAAACTTATAATTTTAATTATTAAAATTGATATATTTTTCATTAATTTATATTTAAACTTGCCCGGTAGTGTAACTTCCCAAAAAAATTTGTGTAACTAATTTCGCTTGGATCGAATACAAAACTTAAATTATTGGACAAATTATGTTAATGGTCTCTATAATTTGAAATTTGTGTCATTTTGATTTTTAACTTTTTAATTGTAATATATTTTGTAAAACTCAAAAATTTAAGTTGTCTTTTAAATTTTATATTAGTATTATTTAATTATAAATAAAAAAAAATATAATTTTATGTATGATTAATTAAGCTTTAAAAAAAAATGATAATTTATCACCACCTAATATATAGAAGGGTGACTAAGCAAACTATAGCTTGGGTAAGTCACTGTAAAGGACACAAGGAAATAAATAAGCAATGCCACCTGTGGGACATGTGGCCAAATATAAAGGGTGTGTTTGGTTTGTATTTGTAGAGCAATTTTTGAGATAAAAAGTATGAAAATTTGTTTGGTTTATTTTTTTTTTAAAAATGGTTTTGGAAAATTGTTTTGGAGAGAGTTTTAAAAAAGTGATTGATCTGATAGGTATGAGAGAGAGTGATTTTGAAAAGTAAGTAATCAAACAAAATTTTGAGATTTTTTTTAGAAAAATTTGTTTAGTTTGATTACTCTTGAAAATTTATTTATAGAGAATTTTTCTCAAAAATTTTCTAAAAAACAAACCAAATAAGGCCAAAATTTCCACGCGGTGCAATTTCATTCCACGGCACCAACTATAAATATGATACTAAGAGCATCTCCAACGGTGACTCAAATTTTTCACCAAATTTGAGTCAAAAATTACCCATTTCACTAAATTTGATACCACTCGCTCCAACGGTTCACCTTTTACCAAATCTATCCCGGGACAACCGGGTGGTCGACCGGTTAGGCAAAAAAAATTTTTTTTTTTTTTTTTTGGCGAATTGTCTGAACTTTTTTTTGAACTTTCTGAACTTTTTCGGGACGACCGGGGTGGTCGACCGGCCGGTTGACCGGTTAGGCAAAATTTTTTTTTTTTTTTTTTTTAACGGTTTGAACTTTTTTTCCTGAACTGTTTGAATCTTTTACTGGTTGACCGGTGTACCTCTTTCAACGGTCAGTAACAGTGATTTGGTAAAATCTGTGTCTCGTTCTCAGTTTGATACTTTTTTTGCTGAAATCTCATTTTGATATCAATTTGGTGCAACGGTTGGAGCTTGAAAAAGTAGGTTTTTCATCAAAATTTGAATTTGATGCTGGGTTTGGTTCACCGTTGGAGATGGTCTAACTCAGTACAAATTGATTCCACTACACTCACGGTAAACAAGCTACTCAATTACAACTTACTATTAGCGGGAAATTAGGAAAATAAAAGATAAGGGTCAATAAGAACGTGAGTTATATTATATTTTGAGTCACCATAAAATATTTTATAAATATTTTAAATTATCATAATTTATTTTATATAATTTATATTTTATAGTTATATTAATGTTTCAATTACGTTGATTTTTTTTCGAGCTCTATTTACTTAAATTGAAACACATAGATATGTTTGTTTAAATTTTATTAATTATTTGGCACTGATTTTATAAGTAATTATTTGTTGTAAGTACCACCACGGGAGTCCTATGCCTTGGGGGACTTAAATAACCATTGGCCCTCTCATTAGTCACTTTGTGACCCTCTGTCTGTCATGGATCCATTGACACTCTGATTTCTGGTATAGAATAAAGTATTGTATAGAGCTAAGTGCTACACTATTGTGGGAGTCACCTCTAGAGTTCGTACGAACCACCTCTTGAGTCCATACATCTGTTATGTTCTGTACCATGGTTATGATATCTGGTGTAAAGCAAAGTGTTGTGTAGAGTTAAGTGCTACATTATGGTGGGAGCCACCTCTAGAGTTCGTACGAGCCAACTCTTGAGTCCATACATCTGTTCTGTTCCATTCTATACCGTGGTTATGTTTATTTTGTTTATATAATTTCTGTATTATATGTCAAATGATCTCTGTATTATATACTCTGTATTTTAATATCAAGCTTGATTTAGCTAATAATTATTCATGGTGATTTTTTATCCTCATGCTCTCAATATAATATTTCTCACTCTGCTATGTACTTATAGCTGTTTACCAATTTTCAAGAAACAATGCAATTCAGAAATAGCTTTTGGAGAGTCTTAGACGAGGGTTGCGGAATAGACACACATAACACTTTTATAGTATTTATAATTCTGTTCTTCATATATAAATATCGACTTTTTTTGTCAATAAATTTTGTTATAATAATAGAAGCTCCAATGATTATTTGGTACCCTCACTTAAATATTTTTCCGCTCGCGTTTAGTAATTTGTTTAAGAATTGACTGGAAGTAACTTCAGTTACTGGCCATCACGATATTTAACCCTTGAGTATGAGAAGTGGGTCGTGACAAGTAGTATTAGAGCCTAGGTTTTTAAAATTATTTTTATAAAAGCATTGGAGCATAAGACACATGCACAAATAGGATGGGGGAAACGTTGAGCTAAATTATAGGTTGTATTTAAATTAGATATTTGTGTAGCTAAGATAAGTTATTTGTTACTCTGTATATAATTGTGTATATCTTTCAAGTATATGCTAAATAATTTGAAGAGAAAAAAAAAATTCAAACAGGTATACTAAATCTTTAAAAAATAAATAAATAAATAAATCATTTTGACTTTTTAGAAGTGAGTTCAAATCTATAATTTTTCAAAAGTTAAAAAATAAATAAATAAATAAAATTAAATGATACTAATTTTGAAACTATTTCTCATTAATGGAAAGTTCACGGATAAAAGAAATGAAAGCTCATCTCAAATTCCTTCAACTCTTGCATATGATTCTGTCATTTCATTTCCAGTCACTTGTTTAATTATGTTCTCATTTTTTTTTTCTTTTCAGAAACAAAACCAATGAAAAGTTTTTAAAGTCATCTATTGATTCTCATTTTGACCCAATACATTTTTTGACAAATAAACAGTGAGTTATTTTTGATAATTTTTTTTAAAGTAATGATTTGGTAATATTTCATATCAAATTAATCATAAAATTTATTTTTGATATGTATATTTATCAGAGTGCATAGCGGATAGCTTACACATATGACAAATTTTGAAAATTTTTAAAAGGAAGGAAGATTATGACAACCCGAAAATTTAAGTTATCCCTTAAATTTTATATTAGTATTATTTAATTATAAATAAAAAAAAATATAATTTTATGTATGATTAATAAAGCGTAAAAAAAAATGGTAGTTTATCACCATCCTAATATATAGGATGGTGACTAAGCAAACTATAACTTGGGCAAGTCACCATGAAGGACACAAGGAAATAAATAAGCAGTGCCATCTGTGGGACAAGTGGCCAAATATAAAATTTCCACACGGTGCAATTTCATTCTACGACACCAACTATAAATAGGCTACTAAGAGTATCAGTATTAAGCTCTTCAAAATTTTAGTCAAATTATAACTTAAAAAGTTATTTTTGTATTTTAGTTAGTCACCCCACTGCATCAAACTCTCTATTTTAACTCAATCCTATTAAAATATTTGTTATTTTTTTTATTATTATATATAAATAAATTGACGAGCTATCAACCAAACAATTCTTATGTTTTACAAAAGGTAAAACTGGAGGAAATGTAAAAATAAAAAATAAAAAATAAAAAATAAATAAATTTGGTCGTTGACTAGTTGATCGGCGGGATGTTCGGCAGGACTTCCAGGTGGACATCTGGTATCCCTGTTGTAGTGATGAACAGTGCCTCTCTTGTTGTAACGAGTTACTGTAACACTCGTAAATTAGCGAGCTACTGCAGCGAGATTGATGGATGCCCGTTTTTGATGAACAGTATCATCAAACTAGCTAAAAAACGACTTTAGCTAGTTTTATGTGGATGCTCTAACCTGGTACAAATTGATTCCACTACACTCACTATAAACAAGCTACTAAATTACAGCTTACTAGTAGCGAGAAATAAGGAAAATATAGGTTAAGAGTCAGTAAGAAGGTAAATTATATTATATCTTGAGTCACCATAAAATATTTTACAAATGTTTTGAGTTACCACAATTTATTTTATATAATTTATGTTTTGTAATTATATTAATGTTTCAATTACGTTGATTATTTTTCGAACTCTATTTACTTAAATTGAAACATATGGATATGTTTGTTTAAATTTTATTAATTATTTGACACTGATTTTATAAGTAATTATTTGCTACAAGTACTACCACGGGGGTCCTATGCCTTGGGGGGACTTAAATAATCATTGACCCTCTGATTAATCACTTTGTGAACCTTTGTCTGTCCTGGATCCACTGACACTCTGATTTCTGGTATGGAGCAAAGTGTTTTACGGAGCTAAGTGCTACACTATTGTGGGAGTCACCTCTAGAGTTCGTACGAGCCATCTCTTGAGTCCATACATTTGTTCTGTTCTGTACCGTAGTTATGAATTCTGGTGTGGTGCAAAATGTTATACGGAGCTAAGTGCTACACTATGGTGGGAGCCACCTCTAGAGTTCGTACGAGCCACCTCTTGAGTCCATACATCTGTTCTGTTCCATTCTATACTGTGGTTATGATTATTTTTTTATATGATTTTTGTATTATATGTCAAATGATCTCTATATTATATACTCTGTATTTTAATATCAAGCTTGATTTAGCCAATAATTATCCATGGTGATTTTATACCCTCATACTCTTAGTATAATATTTCTTACTCTGCTATGTGCTTATAGCTGTTTACTAATTTTTAGGAAACAATGCAATTCAGAAATAGTTTTTGGAGAGTCTTAGAAGCGGGGCTGCAGAATAGACACACACAACACTTTTATAGTATATATAATTCTATTCTTCATATATAAATATCGGCCTTTTTGGTTAATAAATTTTATTATAATAATAGAAACTCCAATGATTATTTTGGTATTCTCACTTAAATATTTTTTCGCTCACATTTAGTAATTTGTTTAAGAATTGTTCGAAAGTAATTTCAGTTACTGACCATCACGATACTTAACCCTTGGGTACAGGGAGCGAGTCGTGACACATTTGACCTTAAATTTTTAATCTTATTCCAAATAAAGACAATTGAAGATGCCATTGTTCAATTTTAAAGACAAAATTGTCAATTTGATAAAATATAAACGAATTTGACAAAAATAAATGTCAAAAACATATATTTAAATTTTTAAAAATTATTTCTAATCACCAAAGATAAAATTATGTAAAATTGATAAATCTTTAGCACATTTATTTATTTTATCAAATTAATTTTTATTATGTGTTTGGATTGTTAAATATAGTATATATTCTGTATACTGTTGTATTTACCATAATTACAACATTACTGTATTTAGGTTAGGTTTTCCATAATTAGGTTTGTCTCCTCCTATATGAAGAAGTCTTGTACATTGTGTCATTTAATCAATTGAATACAAGAGTTTCTCTTTTCTCTTCATTTCTTTCTCTTTATAATATCATAACATGATATCAGAGCTAATACTCTCTTCCTAAGCCGCCTCCTGCGTACCGCCTTATTTTTTCGTTGTTCCAAACCAGCTCCGGCATACCACGTTCTCTTTCAAATATTTGTATGTCTCTGTTCCTAGTTTTGTTCGCCTAAAACCAAAAAATAACTAGGACATAGACCTTTCTCATTACTCAATGAAATTGTCGCCACCAAACCGGCATTTGAATCACTTCTAACTCGCCCTTACGCGTCTCTAAAAGCCTCAACGCGTCATTTTCGGCGTCACCACATGCATACGTACTGACACGCGCTCTAGGGGCGTTTTGTTTGATCTATCACATGCTCCTATGCGCGTATCTCAAACGTGTCCTACTGATCTAAACATGACATTAGCCCTATTGTTCAACCATCAGCCGCCGCTTCCATCAGCTACTAACGTGCGTCGTGCCTTCTCTGCTACACTGTGTCACGCCTCAGCCATGCTAACGTGAGTCATGCCTCTGTTGACATCAGCTTTCCTCATGCTGATGTCAGCCCTGCCCTCTGTTTCATTTTTTGGCTTGTTTTGACTATTTTTGACATTCGAGATTCATTGGTACACTCTGTTTTATCCAGTTCTACTTCGCCATCACTGGTTCTCCTTTGTGATTCATTCTTTAATCACCTCATAGCTCGTTTAGATAGTTATCCTCAGCACGGTAGCTATTCTGGACCCTCCATAATATATAGCCGAGATCAGTCTTCCACCCATTTTGCATCTACTACAGTTACCTCTGGTTCATCATCCGTGGTTGCCCTGTCACCACCCTACACTCTTCAAGACATTGAAGCTATTGTCAAAAAGATTATTTTCACCTCTGGTACACCTTCTACTGTCCTCTCAGTTGCTCTAGGTAACTCTTCTTGGTATTTTGATTCCGCTTGTTGCAACCATATGACCTCTAACCCTACACTTTTCTCCTTTACTATATCTTTTTCTACGCTACCTGTTATTCACATTGCTGATGGCTCTCAAATGCATGTTAGTTATATAGGTCATATTTTCACCTCTACTGTTTCTCTACCTCACACTTATTTGATCTCCAATCTTACACTTCATCTTGTTTCAATTGGTCAACTCTGTGATCTTGGGCTCATTGTTCTCTTTTCTTCAACTGGTTGTGTTGTGTAGGATTCGAAGACGGGACAGACTCTTGGGATCGGTTGTAGACATGGATGTCTGTATGAGCTCATCCACCTTCGCATTCCTTTCTCCAGTCCTTCCACTGTACAGACTACTGCTCCTACTACTCCTAGTTCTCCTCTTGCATTATGGCATTCTTGGTTAGTTCATATTTCTTTTGGTCGCTTACGATCTCTAGTTTCCAGCGGTCAGTTAGGTCCTGTTCCAAATGACAAAGTCGATTATCTATCTTGTCAACTAGTAAAACAATCTGCTTTGCCAGTTCCATCCAGTACTTCTGTGTCTCATGTACCTTTTGATCTCGTACACTCTAATGTTTAGGGACCGGTACCTAATTCCATTATGAGGGGATCTAAATACTTTGTTATTTTTGTAGATGATTCAATCGTTTTACCTGGTTATTTCTTATGAAGTCTCGCTCTGAGTTACAATAAATATACTATGATTTCTCACAAATGGTCAAAACTCAGTTTTCTTCCACCATCAAAGTTTTCCATGCTGATAATGCCCAAGAATACAAAGAAACAAATCTTTTGCGATTCCTTCGTCAAAATGGCACACTTTCTCACTATTCTTGTCCTGATACCTCCTAACAAAATGGTCGTGCTGAGCGTAAATATTGCCATCTTTTAGACACTGTCCGTTCTTTTTTAATTTCCTATTCTTGTCCTGAGCGTTTTTGGGGGAAAGCCACTCTTACAGCTGCTTATATTATCTACCGTGTTCCTTCTCCAACCATCAATAATCACACCCCATATGAGCGCTTATATGGCTAGCCTCCTGTCTATTCTCGTCTCCGTGTGCTTGGATGTGCTTGTTTTGTACTCCTTCAACCACATGAGCGTCCCAAATTAGAACCTCGAGCCCGTCTGTGTTGCTTCTTAGGGTATGGGATTGAACATAAAGGCTATTGTTGTTGGGATCCTATTTCTCAACGTCTTTGTGTCTTTCGTCATATGGTATTTTGGGAAAACAAGATGTTTTCTTCTATATCTAAGTTTCATTTGTTCACTCCTTCCACTACATCATTCTTCACAGATCCCTCTCTTTTGTTTGATGAGCTTGATACAGACACTAATCCTGCCATGCCTCCAGCCCATCCTAAGGATCCTACTCTACCTCCTGGTCCTGCTGATGCTTTACTCCATGATTCTACTTCTAGTCCTGCCATGTTGCCTCCGGCCCATCCTGAGGACCATGCTTTGCCTCTTGGTCTTGCTTTTGAGGTACCTCTTCGTCATTCTACACGAGTAACACAACCTTCTATTCTTCTTCTTGATTTCATTGTTGGTTCTACTGCATTTTCCTCTCATGAACCTACTTTCTATCAAGAGGCTTGTTCTAACCCTCTTTGGCAGCAAGCTATGACTGATGAACTACAAGCTTTTGATAAAACTCATACTTTGGATGTGGTTGATCTTCCTTCTGGCAAAAGTGTTGTTAGTTGCAAATGGGTTTACAAGCTCAAGACTCATTCTGATGGTTCTATTGAGCGTTACAAAGCCTGTCTTGTTGCCCGGGGGTTTACTCAAGAATATGAGATTGACTACGAAGAAACCTTTGCTCATGTTGCCCGTCTAACTTCTGTTCGTAGCTTATTTGCCGTAGCTGCTGCTCGCCACTGGATACTTTGTCAGATGGATATAAAGAATGCATTTCTCAATGGAGATCTCACTAAGAAAGTTTATATGCAACCTCCTCCTAGTTCCTCTGTTTCGTTCTCCAAAGTATGCAAACTTCGTCGTGCTTTGTATGGTTTGAAACAAGCTCCTCATGCTTGGTTTGCCAAGTTTAGCTCCACCATTCATGACTTTAGATTCTCTTCTAGTGCCTATGATTCTGCCTTTTTTATTCGAAAGATAGAGCATGGTACTATTCTTCTTATTCTCTATGTGGATAATATGATCATCACTGGGGATGACACAATGGGCATCTCTAGTCTCAAACAGTTTCTCAGTCGCCAGTTTGAGATGAAGGATTTGGGTCTTCTCAACTATTTTCTTGGCATGGAAATCTCTCATGATCCGTCTGGTTACTTTCTCCCCTAGGCTAAGTATATTTCTGATCTCTTGGCTCGTGCTGGTCTTACTGATTGTAAGACTGTCTCTACTCCTATTGACCTTCAGACTCGTCTCACTCCTCTTGGCGATCACCTGTTGTCTAATGCTACTTTATATCGTCAGTTAGTTGGTAGTCTTGTCTATCTCACAGTTACTCGTCCAGACATTGCTTATGCTATTCACATTGTTAATCAGTTCATGGCTGCACTTCGCTCTCCGCACTATGATGATCTAGTTTGCATTTTACGCTATCTCAAAGGAACTATGTTTCATGGTCTTCACTACTCCGCTCATTCTTCTCTACAGTTACATGCATTTTCTGATGCAGATTTTGTAGGGGACCCTACTGATCGCCGCTCTAGTATAGGGTTTTGCTTCTTCTTGGGTGACTCTGTCATTGCCTGGCGTAGTAAGAAGCAAACTTTTACTGCTCATTCTAGTACTGAGGCTGAATATCGTGCTCTTATTGACATTACTCAAGAGCTTGTGTGGCTTCGATAGCTTCTTTCTGACATGGGGATTTCTCATCCTGCTGTTACCAACCTCTACTGTGACAATCAGAGTGCTATTCAGATTGTACATAATGATGTCTTCCATGATCGCACCAAACACATTGAAATTGATTGTCACTTCATACGATAACATGTTACTAGTGGCACTGTTCGACTTCTCTTTGTTACCTCTGCTGATCAGACAGTATATATTTTTACCAAGGCTCATCTCCCAGAACGCTTTTTTGACTTACTTTCCAAGCTCAATTTGTTATCTGCATTACCACCTTAAGCTTGGGAGGGGGGGGGGTTAAATATAGTATATATTCTATATACTGTTGTATTTACCATAATTACAACATTACTGTATTTAGGTTAGGCTTTCCATAATTAGGTTTGTTTCCTCCTATGTAAAAGAGTCTTGTACATTGTGTCATTTAATCAATTGAATACAAGAGTTTTCCCTTTTCTTTTCATTCCTCTCTCTTTATAATATGATAAAATGGATGATGATCATGTAATGGGTGCTTGTTAGACTCTTAATGTATAATTGATATATTTAATATATGAAATGTTTTTAGTTTTGAATTTTTCGATTTAATCAATTAGTTTAATGATATCAAAGTTGTCGCCCTATTTGACTTTTGAAAAAATAAAAACTAATTTAATGAAAATAAAAATAACTACTCATTACATGATTATTATCCAAACACATAATAAAAATTAATTTGATAAAATAAATAAATAAATAAATATGTAAAAGATTTATTAATTTTACATAATTTTATCTTTGATGAGTTCAAATAATTTTTAAAAATTCAAATATATATTTTTGACATTTATTTTTGTCAAATTGGTTTATATTATATCAAATTGACGATTTTTTCCTTAAAGTTGATCAATGATATTTTTATTTGTCCTTATTTGGAATAAGATTCAAAATTTAAGGTTAAATGTGTTACAATTGAAAAGTCGGAGATTAAAGTGAAACGAATACCAAACTATAAAGATTGTTAGTGTAATTTACCTTAAATTATTTTATTTATCTATTGATGTTTGTAATAGTTGGCAGTGGGGGATGGGGGGATAGCCCACACCATGAGGGAGTGTCACCCAACTGCAGGACATGAATTGAGGGTTACACGGGAGAATGATTAGGTGAGGGGATTACGTGTGCTTTCATTAGTCCATACATATCCCACAGCTCTCAAAATGTTCCTCTTATTAGAGCTTCCATTGGAACAATTTTTTGATTCTGATGGCATGAATTTTTTATGAAGCGAACACCCTTATCACATCCAAATGCAGGCTATGCAGCTGAAGATGGTCTAACTCAACTAAGAGCATGACAAGTGTCAACTTTAATATGTTTTTGCTAAATTTTGACTATTCTACGATATAAAATGTCCAAAATAGACAATTTTAATGTAATTTTTGGAAAATTTTACAATACACGCCTTTTAAAAAGAGTGTACCATATACACATTTAATTATATTATTTTCTTTTTTAATTATGATAATATTTTAGTTTTAACTCATCATGCCTCATGTTGTGTTTAGACATGATTTTTTTTTTTAATTATAATTCAAAAAATATAAAATTATGTCATACTGTTTCTCGTGGTTTATATTAAGTTGTCATAGTTATATTATGACAGTTGTGTGCTCTAACAGAGCTGTTATTAAAATTGTCAAATTTTGACATTCCTATTCTTGAAATTTGGCAATTTTTGACAAATTGTTAAATTTTGTCATTGTTTGAAAATCATATGTAATTTATAATATTCAACCGCAATTGAAAAGATGATAGGACAGTTGTGCCAACAAATAACACAAATATTAAAGTGAGGTTTTTAAATTTTGACATTTTTATATTGTAACATATCTAAAATTTGGCAATACCATGTCATTTGACATTGGAGATGCCTTTACTCCAATCCTTGAGTCATTGTTTAGCACAATTGTCATCTCATCTTTCCAATTTATAATACTAAAATTTAACGATTTTAATGGCAGTAGTTCCATTGCCTAGCTGTCATAATTTTAATTATGACAACAGCTTAAGTAAGAATCGATTAAAGTTGCTGTAAGATAATCATAACTATAATCACATCCAATCATAGTAGATGATCAAATCAACAAAACATCACCATACACCAATTTCATTTTTAATTTATTTACTTTTTAAATTGATTGAAATTGATATTCGAAGCTTGGGATGCTGGAAAAACTCACTAGTAGTGGTGGGTGTAGAGCTTGAACACCAACCACCACCATGATGAGTTTTTAACTATAAGTATTAAGTTACTTGAACAAGGGACAAATATGAGAAAAGGTGAGAACCATGAAGCAAATAAAAAGGAACTAACTAGGCAGAGCAAAATACACGAAACCAAGTTTCTAAGTAATGTCTTGCTTTTATATGGCTAGTGCAGTGTACTAAATCTCCATTTATCACTTCTTATTATACTTTATAGTAACCATAACCTTGATTGATTCAAGAGCAAACATCTTCATAGGAAAGGGGTTCTCTAGGATGCTTTAAAATTTCTATTGGTACTTGGAAACAGATCAATGATGAAGGCAACTTGTGTAAAAATGCAAACAAACTTTACTTACCCAATAAATAATGCAACTCTTTCCGAGGTATAATATTATTTTTATCTTTTAGTCGGGAGGGCTACTAATGATTTGAACATTAAGATGCTACTATGGACCCGATGACCCGTCCAGTCGGTCTAATTCAGTCTAATATTTTGAAAGAAAAAATATAGTTTATAAAGTCAAAAAAATGGGTTGAAAATGTTTATTTATTTATTGTTTCTTTTGGTGTGACCAATCTCCGGAAATCTAACATTAGCATTAAAAGCTGCAGTTTAACTTGTAAGTGAAGCTTATGTGGCTTCCACTCCATATTCTTATTATTATTTTCTTAGATTTCTATTAGAAAAAAATTGGTGAAGAATCCATTTTTTATAAACAGTTTTGCTAGCAAATGCCGTAAGGTCTACTTAAGGATGTATTAAATGAACTCAATTACTTCCAATAGTATAGAAATGAGAAAAAGTAATAAATATTTGGTTCAAAATAATTAAATTTTTTTTTTTGTTGGTAATAAGACCAAAATATTTTCTTTCTTTTGAGTCTTTTTTTTTTTTTTTTTTTTTAAGGTTTGTTTTATAATTTTACAATTTTAAGACTTAGAAAAATTGAGTCAATTTTTTTTTAAAAAACAAAAATAAACCAAATCCTATAATAAAAAATAAATAAAAAAAAGAAGCTTACAAAAAAAGTAACAGACGATTCGAAAAGTAAAAAGAATAAAACTTTGAGTCAATTAAACAAAAAAAAGTGCCTTTTTAAAACATGATTTTTTAAAACTAGAATTATCTTTTAAAAAAAAAAGATCTTTTTTTTTTTTAATGTTATTCATTGAAAATGATGGTAGATAAGTTAAATTATACAACTTCAATTAATAATTTTAAAACTAAAAATTTGGAAAAAAAAAATAGTACCAGACATTTATAATTAAAAAAAAAAGTACCCAAAAATAAAATTAAAAAAATTACCTCAAAATAAAGAGAATATTTTAGTCTCCTTACAAAAAAATTAAATTATTTCCAACCAAATATTCACTATTATTATGATGTCTATATAAATGGAAGTAGTTGGGTTCATTTAATGCATCCTTAACTCATGGTGCTAGGACCAATTAATGTACACATTAATATACCAATTAACTAATGGTCACTTGTGTGATGCACAGGATTTTAGAAAGTCAATAATTATTAAAAAAAAAAATTTGCTATTTGTTTATGTTTCTTAATATTTTTATTTGGTTTGTGTATATAAATCTTACTTCACATCATTAAAAATATTTAATATTTCACATTATTGAAAATTTAAAAAAACTATCATATATTAGTAAATCATCACATATATAATAGCTAATTTATCTAAAAATTACTCCAGACAACCAAAAGTAGATTAACAAAGGCATATTATAATTAATCAAAATGACTAATATATTAATAAAAGTAACACTAATTTTGCTTAATCAATAGTAGATATTACATTAATCATCTCATATAATATAATAAATTAAAATAAAATTAATTTTAATTCCCATTATATTCCGTTAGTGGTTAAAATTTTTTTACATGCTATTTGTTTTTTCGTTATATTGATTCATTAAACACAAATAGGTTTGGAATGATTAAAAAATAAATAAAAAATAAAAACGTTTGAAAATGCGTTAAACTTGAATTGACAAACTTAAAGAATATAAATATTTAAATTATTCAAAAAAAAATTAACATTTTAAATATGAGATATCGTCCATTTGCTCAAACTTTGAATCCAAATAAATAAATAAATAAAATTTTAAAAAGAAGAAATTTGTGGTATAGTTCTTAAAGGAAATAAGTTACTAAAAATAAATTTAATCATGAATTACTTCAACAGGATAATCAACAATAAAAAATCAGCTGATGAATACATTTAAAGTATAACCCATATCCAATAAATTTTGATGTGTTCTTCATTTTCAATCTAACATCTACACACAAAAAAAAAAAAAAAAAAAAAAAAAATTAAACACAAATAATCAATAAGAGAGAGAGTTACAAATTGGTAATAGCAGTGCTTTTATAAATATAAAAAAGAATAAAATCTTAATTAAATGACACAATATTAACAGAAAGAAAGAAATAAGGAAAAATACAGATTATAACAAAAAAAATTTAAAAAAAAAATTCATTTATATGAACTCACTTTCTTAAAAATGCAAAAACTCATGCAAGTACACATTTCAAATGTAAAAGCAAATATTTAAGATTTTTAGGCATCGAAACGGGATCAGAAATGGCTCAATATTGATTGTTTTCCTCCCTAATTTTCTGTTCATAGTTTATTTTGCAGGAACTTATTTTTATATTAAAAAGATTATGCTTAAACAAAAGATATATATGGAATTCTATTATGTTTAAAATTTGTATGGATAAGTAATTGATGATTTTAAAAGATAAAATATTAAGTTCCACTTAAAGATAAACTTTAAAAAGATTAAGTTGAAATATATAGAAATTCTATAACAAACTAACAAAAGGTAAATATAGATCGTTAAAAAAATTATTATCTTTTTGGGATATTTATATCCCAATCTTATTCTTTTTTTTATATTTAAATATTTTTTTATCTTTTATTTGAATTTTCATTAAATAGCTATATTTTTATTTTTGTATATTTTTTCATGTATATTTATTTGTTATTCACACATACATAATTACCTTCTTATTTTAAAAATCATTTGACTCGTAACATTTTTTTTATTTAATTTTTTTAACTGTTCATATATAAATAGTTAAATTTTTATTTTTATAATTAATTGACTCGCAATATTTTTTATTTAGTTATTTTTTTCATCTTTTATTTGACTCTTTATATTGTTTTGTAGTTGAAATTTGAATAGTTATCATTTTATTTTATTTATTTCATATTTTTATCTCTACCTCTTTGTTGTTCATATTTAAATATTTATCATTTTATTTAAATATATATAATCCTTTGGGTTTTTGAGATTTAGATAATTGACAAATGATTAAAAATTAAGAAAAGTGAGAGGAGATACTTGAGAAGTAACACGTAGGAAAGAGAATTCATAAGAGTTTAGTATTAAGAGTTTGGAGATTTTTTTTAATTGTTCATATATAAATAGTTTACTTTTTATTTTTATAATTAATTGACTCGTAATATTTTTTATATAGTTATTTTTTTATCTTTTATTTGACTCT
The DNA here is from genome assembly GCF_055761805.1 of Camellia sinensis. Taxonomy (NCBI): domain Eukaryota; kingdom Viridiplantae; phylum Streptophyta; class Magnoliopsida; order Ericales; family Theaceae; genus Camellia; species Camellia sinensis. The sequence continues at coordinate 186,380,363 of NC_138964.1, forward strand.
TTATATTGTTTTGTAGTTGAAATTTGAATAGTTATCTTTTTATTTTATTTATTTTATATTTTGGAAAATTTACTCATAAGTCCTAGTTTCTGAAAAGTTGAACCATTTAGTCCTAAAAGTTTTCTTATGCTCCATTTAGTCCCATTTGCACATCAATCTAATGTTTGAAACATTAATCTGATGTTCGAAATCTAATGTTCGAAACATTAATCTGATGTTTGAAACATTGTAATGGGACCTTTTAGTCTATAAGAAAACTTTTAGGACTAAACAGTGTATAAGTTATTAATTTGGGATTTATTGGTGCATCCCCCTTATATTTTTATCTCTACCTCTTTGTTGTTCATATTTAAATATTTATCATTTTATTTAAATATATAAAAATCCTTTTAGCTTTTGAGATTTAGATAATTAACAAATGATTAAAAATTAGGAAACGTGGAAGGAAAGACTTGAGAAGTGACACGTAAGAAAGAGAATCCATAAGAATTTAGTATTAAGAGTTTGGAGAATTCGCATACTCCACTACATTTGTTTATAGATATAGTATAGATGTTACGTCATTATTACAGACCCCACCTATTATACAAATTATAAATATCTAAAACCTCTAAAATTATGTCACATCATCTGCTAATATACTAATTAATATATTAATTAGTACATATATCATTTTCTTTAAATAACGGTATTGATTTGTTTTGATTATAAAGACATAATGAAATATATTGTCGTGAAATACAAACTATTAAATTTTTTATTTTCAATTTCACCGTAATGTTTTTTCTATCTCTACTTTCTCTCTCTATTCTAATATACTACCATCATCAATTGCCGCCTACGGTCAACAGCAAATTCGCCAAAAAATGACTAGAGACAGTCGACAGGGGAACAACGACAACAAACAAATGTACACATGAGTAGACAGACAGATAGATAAATAGTTGGGTAAAAAGTTAAAAAGATAAGTCTCCAATATAAATTTAAAATGAAAGTATCCTATTATAAGGATACTAAAAACTAGTCGCTCTTTTATATATCTCCCATGTGATTTCCAAAATATAACATGTATGCAATCCAAAAGTATGAAATTTTTTTTTAATGAAGGTCAAATTTTAAAATTTCTGAAATTAGAGAAGCACGATGCCATTTCTGCGTCAACTACATTATTATTCTGTAAATTTTAGGGAAATTAGAGAAGCACCATGATGCCATTGGAAAATGTCTCGTAACTCAAATTTTGTGGCTCAAAAGTGGCTCAAATGGCCAAAACGACGTCGTTGTTAGAATAATGTATAGAGAGGTAGAATAGATTGTATTTATTCATATGGTTAGGAGCTCCTTATATAGGAGACGATTTACAAATTGTAATGATGAAAATCTAAAGCACTAATATTGCACTATACATAAAGTCTAAACCACTAACATAAAGCTAAAGCACTAACAGCTCCCCTCAAACTCAAGGAGGATAGGAACTAACCAACTTGAATTTGGAGAGAGTAATAAAACAGGAAAATAAGCGGATAAATAAAATTAAAAATGGGATAGGAGACACTGTATGGTCGTGTCAGACCGTTGTAGAAGACAGTTTATGGGGTCATGTCGGACCGGTGTAGAAGATAGTTTACGGGGTCATGTCGGACCGTTGTAGCAGACACTGTGTGGTCGTGTCAGACCGATGTAGAAGACAGTTTTTGGGGTCATGTCGGACCGGTGTAGAAGACAGTTTACGGGGTCATGTCGGACCGGTGTAGAAAACAGTTTACGGGGTCATGTCGGACCGTTGTAGCAGACAGTTTACAAGGTCATGTCGGACCGTTGTAGCAGACAGTGTATGGGGTCATGTCGGACCGGTGTAGAAGACAGTTTACGGGGTCATGTCGGACCGTTGTAGCAAATTGTGGTGGTGCACCAAGGGGGTGACTTAGGGAGTGCGCCATGGGCGACTTATACATGATACTGTGTATAACCCCCCCTCAAACTCAAATAGGTGTGAAGATAGAAACCTATTTGAGGTTGAAACAAAGGGATTGATAAAGCTGACCGGTATAGAAGACACTGTATGAGTGTGTAGATAGGCTGCCCAAAAGATATACATGGATATAGATATCGAGCTCTCAAAAGTCGTGCCCTCAAAAGGTGTGCCCAATCTTTCAAAAAGGCGTGCCATCAAAAGACGTACCATCAAAAGGCGCGCCCAAGTTGTCGGCGAGCACCGAGAGGCGCATGATGCGCGTGTCTGCCTCTTCATCATGGTCTTTATAAACCGAAGCGGAGGCTGAGGCTTGGAAGCATAACAAACCAGTTGAAACCTCTTCGTTCTCTGAGAGCTTGTCCCTAAGAGCTGCAAATCTTGAAACACTCTGTAAACACTCTGTAACCAACCCTTCTCTGAAACACTCAGCAACCCATAACATGGCCTCGTCTTCCCGTTCAGCTACCCAGAATATGGCCTCTTCGTCCCGTGGTCTGCTCACTCTCTTTCCCGACCTCAACGAGTCAACACGAGAGATAACTGGTGCGGTGGCCAGTGCACCTCAACCAAGCGCCTCTGGTTTTGCTCCGTTGAACTTTCTGATGCGGTCGGTGGAGCAAAAAATGGCGGTGCAAACTGATATTGAGGCCAATCAGTATACTTTGAAGTCATGTGTGGAGACCATGACGGCGGTCACAAACCTGTCGCACCGGCTGCAGAGTAGGACAAATGAGGTGCAGCAGTTAAACGCCCAACTGGCTCTGCTCCAGCGCATGTATAAGGATGCGCGAGCAGAAATAAGTGTGCTAAAGGCGGAAAATAAGGAGCTGAAGCGGAAGGCCACCGTGATGTTCCGATTTGGAGGTCCGCCATATGCTGTAATGGAGGAGCAGGGGGGAGTGATCGTGCCCAGTGGAGTGGGAAACACGGAGGCAACACCGGCAAGGGCCGCCCAGGACGGAGGCAAGAAGAAGAGACCGGCGGCAGAGTAGAGAAGGGATGTCGGGGTGTGGCCGTCTGCAGAAAAGAAAACAAAGCCGTTTTGTTTTTTTTTTTTTTTTTTTTGTTTTTGTTTTTGTTTTTGTTTTTGTTTTTGTTTTTTTTTTTTTTTGGTGCGGTGTAAAATGGTGATCAGGGTGAGCCCCGACATGAATAAAATGAGTTTGTGGAACGATGAATGTTGTTGTTTTGTGTGTAAAATTGTGATCGGGGTTGATCCGGTCATGAATAAAACGAATTTGTTTATTTTGTGTTGGTTTTGTGTTTTTTTTTTTGTTTTTGTTTTGTTTTTTTTTTTTTGTTTTTGTTTTTTTTTTTGTTTTTGATAACAAAACCGTGGGAAAAGGAAGACAACAAAAACCCTCGTGAATCACTACTTATAGTATAATAAAAAGAGAGATAATAGATATATATAAAAGAAAGAAAGTGGGGGAGGGTGGGAAGCAGAAAGTGAAAGGGAGTAAATAAATAAATAAAGTGTGGTAGAGAGAATCAAGAAAGCAGAATGGGGTCTGGACTAGGTGCGCAGAGAGAGAGAGAAGAAGTGGGGTGGGTGTGTGTGGGGTTAAATAAATAAAAGAAAAATGGGTGTGAAGTGTAAGGCTCTCTCTTTCTCTAAACCGTGTGTGTGAATCTAGAGGGTTCCGCCGACGGACATGGCGATGGCGGGGACAATGCCGGTGCCGGTGGCAGAGATGATGGAAGGCTCTGCTGATGATGATGAAACGACGATGGAGGTGTTCCCGCTGGATAATACCTTCGGCCTAAGAAGAACATGAAAGCTGTAATGGTGGCTCGGTTGTGGAGTAGAGAGAGAGCTTCGGAGATGAGGCTGCAGGTGGTGTTGGTCGCCGGTGACAACGACGGCGCCTGGAGTAACAGCCATGGGCTGTGAGCAAGCTGGGTTTTGCCCCCGAGAGAGAGAGAACTAGTGGTTGTCTAGTTGGAGTCAAGCTCATGCATGGATCATAAACTGCCATGTGTGGTAGAGATCCGAAGCGGCATGTGGCAACGGGTTCGTCGATGGATAAGCTGGTGACGAGCATGATGAGAAGATGCGGATTGATCGGGGGAAAAATTGATGAAGCATAAGCATGGTTGGGTTCCGGCGGGCGTTGCGCTCTGTGCCTAATTACATGGCTGCAACTGTGTCTGCCAAGGCTCGGATTCGATCGCAGAGTGCGCCGAGGCAGAGAGCATTGACACCAGAGAGAGAGAAACTGAGTTCGGCGAAGAAACGCCTTTCGTTCCCTGTTCCAGGAGAGGCATACACCAATGGAGTTGGGACTAGTGATAGTGATGTTTCATTTGAGTGTAATAACTTGAGGAGTCCAAGTTGGGAGAGCATTTACAGAGAACAGTTTGGGATGGTGCAGAGGCCTAATATGTGCTTTGGTAATGAGGCTTCTTCACCTTCAACTAGTGGTGGTGTTAGGAGGTGGTTGAAATGATGCACTTTTAACTGATTGAATGAATCTTCTATGTGCTTTGGAGGTTTGTATCAGAGTAGCGCAGCATAAGCATGGTTGGGTTCTGGCGGGCGATAAAGGTAAGGTTGCCGCCCACCGGAAGGTGAAGATCACCAAGAGCTAACCTATAGCTCTGATACCATGTTAGAATAATGTATAGAGAGGTAGAATAGATTGTATTTATTCATATGGTTAGGGGCTCCTTATATAGGAGACGATTTACAAATTGTAATGATGAAAATCTAAAGCACTAATATTACACTATACATAAAGTCTAAACCACTAACATAAAGCTAAAGCACTAACAGTCGTTTTGGCAATTTTTATATTGTTCTGTACTCAAAACGACGTCGTTTTGGCCATTTAAGTCACTTTTGAGCCACAAAATTTGAGTTACGTAGCATTGTTGGATGCCATTTATGCCTCAGCTACATTATTTTTATTTTTTATTTGTTGGTACTGTGTTCGACTGGTTTGTCTTTTAATTTTTTTATTTTAAATTTTTTTTGGATAAGCTCTGTACCTGAAAAGCTACTAGTTCTGTTGTTATCGAATGTGACCACATTGTACAAGTTTGGAACCTTATGGGGAACAACTAGTGGGTTAGGAAAGGGATTTAAAAAGTCAAGAGAGAAGAGTTTTTGTATGCATAGTCCACAGTAAATCAGATTGTGACGACTAATTTCATGGCCCTGCCATTGCTATTTTTATGATTCGATTAATTTGTTTTATAGACTTTAGTTCATAGATCTTGCGTTCAAAGATTAATAATGACCTAATAATTAGTCACATTATTTCTTATATTTGATAACCAAAAAAAAAAAAAACTTGCTCGGACATAACAAAAAAATAACTGAGGTTAAAAAATAACGCACTATACAAAGTATCATTATAGAATCAAATAAGGATGATTGAACATATAAGATTTACATAAATTGGTAAAAACTCTGCCTACATCTGGTAGAGGAAACATTTTCAGTATAAAAAATAAAACAGTACAATAATAAATTAAAGTTTAAACACCCAAACTTGAATCACTTGTATACCCGAAGAACACACCTCCCATCCGAGTTTTCGGCTTTCACATGAACATCTCGCACCACTTGTTCTCTCCTTTTCCGTTTACCCATACTTAGAAATGTACCTTTGGCTTCGTTTGGGAAGTTGATATTTTAGTAGGCTATTTTAGTTTTTAGTTATTTTAATAGGCTAAAATTTTTGTGTTTGGGAAGATGATTGGATTTTTTTGTAATTGGATGTGATGTTTGTGAGAGAAAAAGTGAAATGATTATGGGTTTGATGTGATATTTTGTCTTATTAGCTATTTTAGCCTATTTTGTCTTTTTGTAAATTTTAGCCTAAACTAGGCTATTTTTTTTCTTGCCAAACACCCCATAACAAGGGTATGTGGAATGTGAAACACTTACATACATGGACAAAAATAAATGTGCACAATTATCTAATAACCTCCTATGAGATTCAAAAAATTATCTTATATGAATTGTTGAAGAGATCCAACGAAAATATGAGTTTTGCCAGTAGATTTGCAAAGATAAACATGATTGACACCACCCAACCGAGGTTGCCGGCCGGGATACTCCAATGATAAAAATAGAATTCTTGATTCAAAGAGAATAGATGAAGAACTTGTAAAATGTGTGTGTTGTAGAGATGTGACATATCTTTTTCTATGAGATGCTCTTCTTTTGTAAAGATGAGTTTGATTACCTTGGACATTTACTTGATGGGCTTTCTTACTTGGGTTGGGCTCATTTTTAGAACTTGTTGGTTTACCCCAATAAGCTAAAAGATTTTGAATTACCACACTTAGCATCTTTACACCACAATCTCATTAGAACATGAAGCAACTAACTATATTCGAAATAACTACATTAGGAATTTGAACCATCCCAACAAAAACAGATGAGAAGTATTAGTATAAATATAAGTCGTTTTTATTGTTTTTCTTTGGGCAAAAAAATAGGATAAATCATGTTAAAATTATCAGATCACAAAGGTGGAGCATATGGTAGGTCCACCAAATCGGACTGCATGATCCAATCCACAACTGTTAACTAGAGAGAAACTCTACTCATTTGAGAACCCCTTCAATATTGGATCAAGCATAACATAAAAGACAAATCTAAAAACCTGAATGGTACCTTTGGGTAGATTAGCTTTGCATCTATCTCTTTGCAAATTTGGAAATCCAAAAATAGAAAAAAAGAAAAAAAAAATTATGACAGTAAGTTAAATGCACAAGGATGCTGTGAGATATATGCTATAGCCAAATCTATGACTTTTCAAATTTTACTGGGTATTTCAACCTCTCAAAAGCATTCACATCTTGTTAAATGGACTTTTTCCTAGCAAAATAAAGCTCAACACGGATAGAAGTTCAAAAGGTGACTGCGGAAGAGCTTCGTTTTTGGTGGCTTGTTTAGATACGAGAGAGGAAAGTGGGTACGAGGTTACTACAGGAAGCTAGAGAAAGTAACTGCTATTGAGGTTCAGTTTTGGTCATCTACAAAGGCTTGACAATCATGGTGAAAAAACAAAAACAAAAAAACCAGGTACAAGCTCTGAACTGACTTCATTCTCAAAATTTAACCAACCTAGTTATAAAATGTCAAAAACTGCTAAATTCTTTTGCCAAATTGAAAGGAAAGAAAAAAAAAGGAGTTTAAATTGCATCGATCAAATGGATCAAACCAAGGTGCAGCACCTTCTAATAATTGTTAGGACAAGAAGACAACTGATTCCAACTTTAAAAACACATTGAAGAATTTAATTTTCTTTTTTTTTTTTTTTAAAGTAAGATAATAACATCAAAATCACTTTTCTATGAAGATATATATAAGCAACATGTTATGTTACACACCATCACAAGAGACACATCCTTACACAAATCACCAAAAGCTGTTCTGGTGTTTAGGTTGTAACACTTATAAGAATAAAACTAGTAGAGATGTATACACACAATAGAGGGAGTCTATTACTTCACTTCAATTTCAATTAAATTCACCATGACCAGCAGCTACACTCAAGCAAGACGCAGATCGTGAGACCCAAACCCTCCTGGTACTCCTCCACCACCACCATGGTGAAGGTTAGGGTGGCTTGGTTGCAGCCGGAATGCATATAGGTTTGAGACCCCATTTGACAAAGCAGCTGCGGAGTCATAGTCTCCGTCGTTGTCCACTAACCCATACTGTGGATCTTCACATTTGGCCTCCTACATTACATACATCAAATTCTATAGTAGCCCATAATTACAGAATCAAAATCTCTAACTTTAATACACTAAAGAACTATTAATGAATTAGAAAAATTAAAAGAAGAAGACTATTAATGAATCAGAAATATTAAAAGAAGCAGAAGAAGAAGAAGATAAAACTAACTAATGTTCCTAAAATTATGTGCTGTGATACTTGGGTTAGGCCTATCCCAGGCCTATTTCAACTATTGGAACCATTCAATTTATAGAACCTATCATGCATATTATTTATGTAAGAGATTAAGTTGATCAGACGCTGATAACTATAATCATGGCCTAATTATTATAAAACAATAATTTTTAATTATTATCAAAAGTATGCTTGCCGTTTATGCTTTTAAAAACAAATGTGATCTGTCATATAGTTTTGAATATCTAATTAACCTAAATTTTTTCATAAACAATCTTCTGAAAGAGGCTCGCAATGGATTCCCACAAGCTTTATAGCAGCAGGAACCCTCTTGCTAGTTTGGGTACATGTTATACCTTGGGTACAACAGGCCCTGCTGCACCCATGAATGGGGTTTGTTTAAATTGTAAAATTCGCCAAACAAGTAATTCATACAAAAATTAAAGGGTAAATTATAATTTAACCCCATGTGGCTTATCTCAAAAACACGGAACCCCCTTATAGTTTCATTTATAACACTTAAACTCCTAGACTTTATATCATGTTGTAGTTTTTGACAGGCGTAACAGAAATATACAAAACGACGTCGTTTTGTGTATCGCCTGATAAAAAATAAAATCAAAAAAAGGAAAAACAAGAAAGGAAGAGAGAGAAAGTTCGAATTTGACATTAAAATCAGATCAAGAGCAAGCACAAGCATGGCACAGCAGACATGCAAATAATGGTTAAGGTAGCAACATTCTTCATCATCATCATCCCCTCACAGTTCCTCGAAACTCTGACGTAGTTGAAGTGAAGGAAGCTCGGGTCTGGAGTGAGGTCGAGAAGCCTACTCTCATGAGGCGGAGAGTTTAGAGAGAGAAAGATATATGTGTTGATCATTACCATCAAACCAGCGAGCAAAACAACTGATGTGTTGTGTCCATCTATGTTTGTTTTGTTTTCAGCTTCAAAACTGCCCCTTGCCCATGCACACCGAGACCCACCATCTCTCTAAACATTTTCTCTAAACAAAATATATCTTTTACCACCTCACTCTCAACACCACTCCAGCCCACAGAGAGAGAGAGAGTGTGTTGTGTTTTCTCCTCACTTCATGGCTTTGAAACTCTCTATCTCAGAAATGGGTTCGTTGGTTGGTTTTTCTTGTCAGCCAGTGGGTAGAGAGAGCAAGTGTATGCGTGTATCTGTCTGTGACAGGAGAGAGAGTGAGGGATTGGTTTGGTGTTGCTGTGTGTGTGTGTGTGTGTGAGTCTCTCACTTGTTCTCTACCCGTCACATGGCCTTGTGCTGGGAGGAGGAAAATGAGTATCTGTGGTGGTGTGAGTGTTTCTTCTTCCCCACTCCACCCCCACTGCCGAGAGAGAGAGTATGTGTGTTCTGTGTGTGTATGCTGTGTGCCCTCTCTGTTTGGGTCCAAGAAGAGAGCGTAGAGAAGATAGATTGAGAGATTGAGCTTGTCCACTCATGTTGAAGCTCCAACCTTGTATATAATGACAGCTTGCTAGCAGACCTATTGAAGCAGAGAAGCCTACATACATGGTGTCTTCAAAAATCAAAGACAGATCGATCTGAAATGTCAAAATTGAAGAACTGAGTTTTGTCGAAGAGAGTGAAAGCGAGACATTCAATTCGTTTTTGGCAGAATCGTAGTCGATCCATCCCTGAATCATGTTCCCACTCTTGAGATTGATTGATTGCATTGTTGAATTGCCTTGTACATAATACCCAACGCTCACCGAATCATTAGAGATCATGCCATTGATATCGATGCCGAGGTTGGAGGAAACCATTGTTGTGGATCTTTGCAACACCGTTTAGGCTTATGTTGTTGTTGTTGTTGTTGGTAAAACCCTTGAAGCCATTGTAGACAAGCCATTGTTGAGCTGAGAAAGAACTGGGTTTGGTTGCAATCTCTCTCTCTCTAACTTTCACTCTCACTCTCTTTCTCTCTTCCTTTCTTGTTTTTTCTTTTTTTTATTTTATTTTTTATCAGGCGGTACACAAAACTACATCGTTTTATGCACTTCTGTTACGTCCGTAAAAAATTACAACATAGTATAAAGTCTAGGGGTTTAAGTGTTACAAATGAAATTATAAGGGGGTTCCATGTTTTTGGGGTAAACCACAGGTGGTTAAATTATAATTTACCCAAAATTAAACTATATGCATATTGATAGCTATATGATCAGATCATATTTGTTTTAAAAAAAATTAGAAAGTTTATTTTCAAAATCACATTTATTATTCATTTTTTAAAAACAAATGTGATAGGATCACGTGCTTGCCGATGTTCAATTAATCTACTTCCTTACTTGAATGATTTGTTTAGCACATTTTAAATGATGAACCGTTCATATAATCTTGATGTTCTCGAAATAAGCCCACCCAAGAGAGGCAACTAGGCCTACTGTGCCTTGGGCATAAGTACCCCAACTCTCATTTTAGTCAATACATAGAATTTATAAGAAAAAAAATACTTAGAAAACTTATTGACTGATTCAGATTCATTCAAGGTGTGAATTTTACTTGAATATGGACTTACCTTATCTTTCTAAGTATATCTTTGTGCATAAGTTCTATGAATATATTTTTACTGTTTTGAAAATTTAAGATTCAACTTTATCAGTTAAATTTTCAATTTGAGCCAAATTAATCCAATTTCAAACATTTGTCTAAATAGGTAACAAAATAATAGTAATACGATTCATCTATGATCCCTAAAAGATGGGTTCCTTGTCACTGTAGCTCTCGAAGTCTGAATATCATAGGTGTATTTTATAATCCATTAATGATTTAAAATGTCCATTTGAATTTTATTTAATTTGAATCAACTTGAATATTTAAAGGACAAAATTATAATTAGAGGATGAAAGTGGCATGAACTTAATTTAGGAAGCATAAATGTATTTTATCTGGAAAACAAATTAACAGCTTTTAGGTTCAAGATACTTACATAGTCCAATAGGAGGTTTCCATGCCTTTCTTCCAGGTTCCTTACCTGCAACAACAGTGAATGATCCAAATCCAAAAACAATTTTGAAATGGGAACAACAAAAAAGTGCTAGAAACAATTGCATGTTCTAAAATTACTATTAGATGATGCACTAACCTTCTTCCTGTAAGTCTCTGTCTGAGTTTTCAACACATGGTACTGTTACAAAATTCATGAAGCTTTGGATAGTTAGCTAAATTGATTTATAATGATCATCAATTTTAGTAAGTCTGTAGTTTTTGCATCAGACTGCTTGATTAGTCTATCATTAACCTTGTTCAAAGATGCAAAAGAAAAAGTAACAAGAATTTTCTTTTGTGAGATTGGGGGATTGAAGATGTAAGAGGCGCAGATACAAATATGACGAGATATGGACAATGTTGACACGATTATCTAACAACAAATAAATCTATTTCATAAATATAACATAAAAAAAAAAAGTAGTACAAATATATTAATGTTTTATTATGTCAAAGAATGCAAAATCATTTTCCACATCATACATTATGGAAATCAAATATTGTAAACTATAAGTAATCATAATACAAATTAAAAGCTTTAGCTTTAGAATTCCTAAATTTAAAAGGTCAACGGAAAAGAAAAAAATTAGTAAGTGTAAATCCACAATGTTTTTATTTAACATTAGAATATGAGTTAATTTTTGTTTCTTTTAATGAATTTCATGCATATCTAAGTAATAGACATGTGTTTTTTACGCGCATCTGAAACTTGTTTTACTTTTTTTTTTCTAGTGTGTCCAACACGTGCTAGATGTGTTCAATGAGTGTTCATGTCTAGCACGTATCCCAACATGAACACAACATATCAATAGGAATGATTAACGTTCTACATGTTTGGATTATATTTAAGAAGACAATCAGAAGTTTAATATTCTACATGCCTCGAATTCACACAAACCAAATAGTCTTCTAAAACTTTAAGCAAAAAGATGAACTAGAGGCAATTTTTTAATCCTTACCCATCACCAAGGCCACAAGATAACCAATGTTAACAATGTAAACCCCATTTTTGCTGTAATGCCAGACCAATCTGTTGCTCTGGGGCTCAAAGGGATTGCATAGATCATTTCTTTCTCAAAACAGAAACAACCATTGATCCATGTGATATTCCCATTCAAACAACTCTTATCCCAATCAATTAGAGCAACATATGTAGCACCCTCCAAGCTAGAGATACTCAGATTGATTACTTGAAATAATGAAAGATTCGGAAGCCATACATATCCCTAGATCTGAATATTGTTACCACTGCCCAATCTCCATTCCAAACCCGCAAGCAAAATCGCACCCTTTCAATAATCTCCTCCAAGTATACAATGAGTTTGATCCAATATCAACATTACAATAATTGGAGTTTGAGAAATACCTTGCGTTCAAAACTTGAGCACACAAGGATTGTGGTTGAGTTAAGTTTTTTTTTTTTTGATCGGCAAAACAAATCTTTATTGATGGGATTATACGAATTATGAATGAGTACATCAATAAAGAGGAGCTTGGCCAGTTGGTGAGAAACTAACAACAAAAAAGGAAGAAAAACCATAAAAAACACAAGCCTTTCACATGAACCAACAGCAACAGAGCAAAAATGGCTGTGGAACCATGTACAGATAGATAGCAGAGATAAGCCATGAGCTGCACTTCACATTATCCTCTAGCACTGCAAAATTAGTAGAACAGATAGATAGCAGAGATAAACCATGAGCTGCACTGCAGCCCTTCAAATCATTTTACACAACCATTACCTCTCATCAGCCAAGTAAACAGATCTAGGGCGGAGACAAATCAAATAGAAATCAGCACAAACTAGTGCACTGCAGATAGCAACAGATAGCAGAGAAGAACCATGACCTGCACTGTAGCCCTTCAATTCATTCTACACACCTATGAACTCCCATAAACACCCCTAGTTCCTGCACTTCTACAGCTGATAGTATCTGCATTACCTTCAACCTCCATGACTTTTGGATCAGGTATTTACCCATTTTGAATCTACACATCATCAACCAAGAATAAAGTGGCTTCTTCACAGGCTAGCAAAAACAGAGATGCCCTGACTAAACCCATAAAAACTCCACCCAGCTCAGTACAACAAAGCACCTCCAAAGCACATTCTGATATGCCCTAAATTACAGATGAAATCATTGGTTGAGAAATGGAACGCTTTCAGATATCGAATCAACCAAAGAGCAATCCTAGTCTTAACCAATTCACACAACTCCATCAAATTTGGGTTAGCTGCCTTAAACATACATTAATTCCTAAGTTTCCAAATTGACCACAGCACAGACAGTGGGATAGCACTCCAAATCTTTCTTTCCAGCCTCTTCATCCTTTCTCCATTCCATCATAGCAACAACTGATCCACCGAGCCTGGTAATGCCCCTTGAGACCCCCACCAATTCAATAAATTAGTTCAGACCCTCCACACAAATGGACAACAGATCAAAACATGGTTCACTGACTCACAATCAGCCTTGCAAAACATAAACAGATCAGCCCCATTACCAGACAGAACACCAATTCTTTGTAAAAACTCCAGTCTTAATTCTATTTTTCCAAGCTAACCACCCAAATACTTGAACTTTAGAGGGGACAAAATTAAGCCACACTAACTTAGTAATTGGAAGAGTTGAGCTACTATTACAGGCAACAAAACTATACAAAGAGGCTACAGAAAACTGACTTAAAGATGATGCTGTCCAGACAGGCCTATCCACTTGATCAGCCCTCACTGTAGGTCCTGCTTCCAATTTATTCGATAGATTTTGAAGCCCCACCTCCTTTCACTCATACAACATTCTTCTGAATGAAAGATTCCAACCTCCTAGAGACTCTTTCCTATCATAGATAACCCTCAGATCAACACTTTTCTCTAGGGACAGTCTCTATAGACTTGGGAACTCATCTTTCAGACAAAGATGCTGACACCATCTGTCATCCCAAAAACTAATCCTTCTACCATCCCTAACTATCAACTGAAAATTGTTCACAAAAACTTCTTAGAAATTGTTTCTATGTTCATCAAAAACTGTAATGCCTTTCCACATATTTGACTGATTATTCCCAGGCATAGAGAAAGGCAGCCAGCTTGCATTCTTTAACTTATACCTGCTGCACATAACTCTTTTCCACAAAGCTTCACTCTCACACCCAAACCTCCACCACCATTTTAGTAATAAGCAAAGGTTGACCTCTCTCACCCTCCTAATGCTTAACCCTCATTGTTTCACACTTTTGCACAGCTCCCCCTATCTAACCATATGGATTTTCTTCTTAATTTTCGATCCTCCCCACAAAAATGTAGCTTGGAGCCTCTCAACTTCCTTGGCAACCCCTTCAGGCATTCTGAAAAGTGACAAGTAGTTCACTGGTAGTGAAGATAGGACAACTTTAACAAGTGTTAATCTCCCAGCAAAAGACAACAACTTCCTTTTCCACCCAGCCAGCCGACATCAAATTTTATCCAAGATAGGCTTCCATGTAGATTTCTTCTTTGGATTAGCCCCTAGAGGTAACCCAAGGTAGCTGATTGGTAGTGCCTTTACTTTGCAATTCAAAATTGAGGCAAAAGCAGCCATGTTTTCATCTGGAACCCCCACACCACACACAACACTCTAATGGTAGTTAATTCACAGCCCAGATAGAACCTCAAAGCATCTAAGCATCCTTTTCAAGTTCCTCACCTCATCAACCTTTGTTGCACAGAATAGCAAAGAGTCATCCGTAAACTGAAGATGAGATAATATGACACCATTTGATCCAACTTTCACTCCTTGGACCAAGCCCAGAGCTTGAGCTCTGGACAATAAAATATGTAGCCCTTCTGCAACTAAATTAAATAGGAAAGGGGACATAGGGTCACTTTGTCTTAAACCCTTTTGCGGACTGAACTCTTCAGTTGAAGACCCATTAACAAGCACTGATATTGTAGTAGATGTTATACATTCCTTGATCCAACTGATCCATTTATTTCCAAACCCAAATTGAGACATCACCAATTAATGGAATCATATGCCTTCTCAAAGTCTAGCTTAATAATTAGTCCTTTCTTCTTTGCCTTCTTCCACCCATCTACCACCTCATTTGCAATTAACACACCATCTAAAATGTTCCTCCCACTTAGAAATGCTGTCTGGGTTTCACTAATTATGTGTGGCATCACTTCTTTCAATCTATGAGATAGTAACTTTGCTATGTTGACCCCACCAAGCTTATAGGCCTATAATCAGTTAGCCTTTTAAGATTCTCTTTCTTTGGTATAAGGGTTATAAAGTAGCTATTGAAACCCTTAACCAACCTTCCATTCTTATGGAATTCATTCAAAAAGTTTATCACATCACACCTTATCACTTTCCAGAATTTTTGAAAACATCCCATATTAAAACCATTTGGCCCTGGTGCTTTGGTCCCATTACAAGACATCACTGCATCTTTAATCTAAGCCTCTAAAAACATTGCCTCAAATTTGTCAAAACCACAACTTCCTTGTACTAAGTTGAAACTCCCTCCCACTACAAGAAAAAACACTTTTGGCGACCACCTATTTTTTTTGGTCGCAAACAGTCCACTTTTTGCGACTAAAATTTAACTTTTGGCGAGCACATTTTTTTGGTTGCAGAAAATCACCTTTTGGTGACCAAAAAAAAAGTTGGTAACGAAAAGTATACCTATTGGCGACCAAAGGCTTTTTTAGTCGTGGAAGATCACCTTTTGGCGACCAAAAAAAAAGTTGGTCACAAAAAGTATACCCTTTGGCAACCAAAAAAAAAAAGTTGGTCGCAGAAAGTATACTAATGGCAATCAAAGGCTTTTTTGATCGCAGAAGATTACCTTTTGGCGACCAAAAAAAAAGTTGATCGCGGAAAGTATACTATTGGCAACCAAAGGCTTTTTTCGTCGCAGAAGATCACCTTTTGACGACCAAAAAAAAAAAATTGGCCGCGGAAAGTATACTATTGGCGACCAAAGGCTCTTTTGGTCGCGGAAGATTACCACTACAAGAAAAAATACTTTTGGCAACCACCTATTTTTTTTTGTCGCAAATAGTCCACTTTCTGCGACTAAAATCTAACTTTTGGCGACCACAATTTTTTGGTCACGAAAAATCACCTTTTGGCGACCAAAAAAAAGTTAGTCGCGGAAAGTATACCTATTGGCGACCAAAGGCTTTTTTGGTCGCAGAAGATCACCTTTTGGCGACCAAAAAAATGTTGGTCGCGGAAAGTATACCCTTTGGTGACCAAAGGCTTTTTTGGTTGCGGAAAGTATACCTTTTGGTGACCAAAAAAATGTTTGTCGCGGAAAGTATACCCTTTGGCGACCAAAAAAAAAGTTGGTCGCGGAAAGTATACCTATTGGCGACCAAGGGCTTTTTTGGCCGCGGAAGATTACCATTTGTCAACCAAAGAAAAAAGTTGGTCGCGGAAAGTATACTATTGGCGACCAAAGGCTTTTTTGGTCGCGGAAGATTACCCTTTGGCGACCAAAGAAAAAAGTTGGTCGCGGAAAGTATACTATTGGCGACCAAAGGCTTTTTTGGTCGCGGAAGATTACCCTTTGGCGACCAAAAAAAAAATTTGGTCGCAGAAAGTTATGGCGGGATAATTTTTTTAAAAAATGGATACTACTGTAATTATATGCTATTTTTCTGTTTAGACATTAAAAGTTTTATAAAATAATATATAACCCAATTTTTATGGGTTATATATTTTCTCTACCAAATATGAACAAGAAACATGTTATTGGCAGAGTGGATTGGGTGCATGGTGACTCCTTGGTCAGGAGTTCAAGTATTAGGCAGCGCAAAAGAATTAATTTTTTTGGGTTAAGGCGCTGACTTTTGGCGACCAACTTATCTTTGGTCGCTAAAAGTTTCCTATTGGCTAATATGAATTGAACTTTTCGCGACCAAAAAAATTGGTCGCCAATGGTCACTTTTTTTGGTCGCTAAAAGTTTCCTTTTGGCTAATATGAATTGGACTTTCTGCGACCAAAAAAGTTGGTCGCGAATGGTCACTTTTAACAACCAAAGGCTTTTTTGATCGCAGAAAACTATCTGTCACGAGGCTTTAGCGACCAACTCGCGACCAACGTATTTTGGTCGCGAAAAGGCTTTAGCGACCAAATATGGTACTTTTCGCGATCAAACATGTTCGTCACGGAAAGTGTTTTTTCTTGTAGTGTACCATTTGGCGACAAAAAAAAAAAGTTGGTCGCGGAAAGTTATGACGGGATAAATTTTTAAAAAAATGATACTATTGTAATTACATGCTATTTTTCTGTTTAGGCATTAAAAGTTTTATAAAATAATATATAACTCAATTTTTATGGGTTATATATATTTTTTGCCAAATATGAACAAGAAACATGTTATTGGTAGAGTGGATTGGGTGCATGGTGACTCCTTGGTTAAGAGTTCAAGTCCCAAGCAGCACAAAAGAATTATTTTTTTTGGGTCAAGGCGCTGACTTTTGGCGACCAACTTATCTTTGGTCGCTAAAAGTTTACTTTTGGATAATATGAATTGGACTTTCCGCGACAAAAAAAATTGGTCGCGAATGGTCACTTTTAGCGACCAAAGGCTTTTTTGGTTGCAGAAAACTATCTGTGACGAGGCTTTAGCGACCAACTCGCGACCAACATATTTTGGTCGCGAAAAGGTTTTAGTGACCAAATATGGTACTTTTCGCGACCAAAATGTTGGTCACGGAAAGTGTTTTTTCTTGTAGTGTCCTAACTGTGGCCTTCCTCCCTATTCTTCATTAAAATGACTCTTGAAATATTCAAACACTTTTCTCTTCACTTGAGTAGGTTCCTCATATACCACCTCTGTGATAACCCTATTTTGTATTATGCTAATTGGTCCTTATTATAAATATGATTATGTGTTTGATATGATTTTGTGTGCCATTTATGTGAAAATATGTGGTTTTGAATGTCTATCTGTTCACCGTAGGAATATCTGTTTGATTATCTACTTTGGAATTTAAATTGAAGGCCTTATTGGCCACAAAACTCGAAATTGATTACGCCATTGTGATTAGCGTAATTTTTAGAGCCTACGGTGAAATTTAATTGAAAATTAATTCGGATCGAATTAAATAGATTAAATTAATGATATAGTGTCCAATTATTTAATATTTATAAGTGTGATTAGTGGGACTTATATCAAATAGGCACTACACACTCAATTCCTCTCTTTTGTTACATTTTGGCTGATTTTGGCTCTCTAGAATGGGAGAGAACTGAATTTGAGAGAGAGAGTGTGGGAAATTGAAGGTTTGCTCAAGAAGCTTGAATAAATTGAAGATTAACTCAAGATTTGATCATAAATTGGGAAGATTAAGGCTCCTAGGTGAGTAATCAACTCTTGACTCATGAATTTTAGTTTGTAAATTGTAGATTCCAAGTTGAATGATGATAAGGAACATGAGTTAAGTTGGTTTTGTTGAATTGGAAGCCAATATGTACATGCATGTAAGAAATTGCTTTGAATTCCCATATTTGAGCACAATGTGTATGATCCATGTTGAATTTTTGGTTTTAGTCCATGTATTTGATCATCCCTTCACCAATTAAGTTGAGAATAATGAGTATCTCCCACATGCATATGCAAATCATGGAGATGTGAGTTTGAATGTTTGAATTTAATGTGTGGGTGATGAGTTTGGGTCAATTTGAGACATGCATGTAAGTAATTCAAGGAATTGAGCTTCATTGTGTTGTAGTTTGGTGTTTGTACCATGTCAGTACATGTTTATATGAAGTTTAAGCCATTATATGCAAGAAATGTTGGTTGGAATGTTGAATTTGAGCTCAAGAACCATTATGAAAAACCTAGAATTTTTGATGTACGCTTGAGCGGGGGAAACGCCGCTCGAGCGGGAAAAACGGGCTCCCAGCATTTGTGTAGACATGGACGTCCGCTAGAACGGGGAAGTTCACGCTCAAGCGGGGAGCCATGTAGTGAGGCCTTCCTCTCGAGCGCTAGAATTCGCGATCGAGCGTAAATATGGCATAAACTTTTGCAAGCCTCAAGGGTCCACTCGAGCAGGGAAGTCCACGCTCGAGCGGGGACCCTGTTTCTGAAAATTTTGAAAGTGCGTTCTGTGTTTCGCTTTCCATTCTCTTTCACTTGCAAGCACTCTTAGGCATGCATTGAACATTGTAAATGAGATAAGAAGATAAAAATGAAGCCTAAAGAGGAGTATGTGAATTAAAGAACGGATTGAATCGGTTGTGACCCATATGTGTTATGTGATGTGTAGGGTCAAGCTCCAAGGCAAATCAACCGGCCGATCACTATGAGTAATATCTTAACAAAGATATCTGAAATATGTTATTGTCCAATTGCTTACTCCTATGTAAGTTTTATAAGTTCGTTGACTCGATTGGTGGACAATGTTTGATATGAACGAATGAATGGGCCAGAGGCCAGTATGATCTGAATGATAGAATGAATGGGTCCAAGGCCAGTTTGACATGAATGAATGAATGGGCCAGAGGCCAGTATAATCTGAATGATAGAATGAATGGGTCAAAGGCGAGTTTGACATGATAGAATGAATGGGCCAAAGGCCAGTTTGACACGAACGAATGAATGGGCCAGAGGCCAGTATGATCTGAATGATAGAATGAATGGGCCAAAGGCCAGTTTGACATGATAGAATGAATGGGCCAAATGCCAATTTGACATGAATGAATGAATGGGCCAGAGGCCAATATGATCTGAATGATAGAATGAATGGGCCAAAGGCTAGTTTGACACGGTAGAATGAATGGGCCAAAGGCCAGTTTGACATGAAAGTATGAATGGGCCGAAGGCCGATTTGACATGAAAGTATGAATTGGGCCAAAGACCAGTTTGACAGGAATGAAAGATAAGTGGGCCAGAGGCCGTATGACATGAATGAATTGGGCCCGAGGCCATATAATGTGTTTGGAATCGCAATCATTTGTGTAACTTCTTTATTGATATTGTTCACTGGGCTTTCGCTCACGCTCATTCATGTGTTTGTAGGTGAGCCAAGAGAGGTCCCAACCCAGCCTCAGTGAAGTCCGTGTGGAACAACCAAGGTTTTGAAGAGTCAGCCCTTACGTCTCACGCACGAGACTTGTCTTCGCCCTTTTGCTATCTTGTTTTGTTTTGTCATGTCGGCGAGGACCTTGGTTTATATTTGTATATAGTTTTGATTGGCTGGCCCAGACTGAATGATCCTGTATGTATAGAGTTATTTGTATTAGTACATATTTTGATGTGAGTTATTAACATGTATATGCATGGTTTGTAATGATGTGCCACGTAAGTACAGTTCTATGGACAAAGTTTTAAATTTTGCTTTCGTTTGGCCCCTTTACTCTGATGAGTTATATTTAGTTTGATTTGAGGCCGTAGGTAATCTCAGGATTATTGGCCGGTCATGTCCTTAACCCATGGGGGCAGGTTCGGGTCGTGACAACCTCACCCTCTGAAATAGAATTTATCTCATTTCTTACTTGCCTACACTTAGGCCTCGTTTGGGAACAGGCTTTTTTGGTAACTTTTTGACTTTTTGGCTAAAATGTGATGTAAAAAAAACTTGTATGTTTGGGATGACGTTTTGACTTTTTACGAAAAGATGTGCAAAAAGTAAAGAGAAAAGGGAATCTTTGACTTTTTGGTATGAGTTGTTGGCTTTTTGATTTTTTTAGTAATTTTTTTGACTTTTTGGCTAAAAATGACAGTCGCCAAACGAGGCTTTAGTCATCACATGAAAGAATCTAGTGTTCTTGTCACCCTTCAAAGCCCAATTCATCCTTGATTTTTGGATCCACATTCTCTCCACTATCTTGCTCAACCTCCACACCTCTTCCCTAACCTCCATTCTTCTTGTTTTTTCTGCATTACCAAGCTCTTTACCCTCAGCAACAAGATCGAACTTATGCAAGTTAGCTTCTAGGTTAGTGATTATATTCCCAAACACCTCCACATTCCATTTTTTAAGACCAACTTTCAGAGTTCTTAGCTTTTGTAGAAGAATAAAGCCAGCCCAACCCACTATATTAGTCTCCTTCCAACAGCTCTCTCAGAAAGCTTTGAAGGCTTTATGAAGGAACCATACATTTTGTACCCTGAAAGGTTTGGGCGCCCAGTTTCGGCCATCCTCCTTCACTAGGAGAGGACTATGATTAGAGAGTAGTCTAGGCAAACCCCACAACTTCAAGTTAAATACCTCAAGCCACTTTGGATCTACTAATACTCTATCAATTCGACTCCACTTTTCACCTTCTCTTGAGTTACACCATGTAAACTTCCTACCACACAATGGCAAGTCAGATACTTTACAACTTTCAATGAACTCATTAAACTCCCTCATCCCCTTGTCTCTTCTAGAGCACCATTTTCTTTCACCAATGTTCCTTATTTCATTAAAATTCCCACCTAAGCACCAAGGTTTAGGAAAATCCTAATTTAATTTGACTAAGCTATTCTAGAGCTTACTTCTTAACCCCACTTCATTAGGTGCATAAACATTAACAATTGCACACTCAAAAGAATTAAAAAAGGTACCTGTGAGCAATATGAACCTCTTGCTGCTACAACACTCTGCTATCTGAAACACCCCTGGGTCCCACACACAAAGTAACCCCCCAGCTGCACCCTCAGAGTCCACAGTCATAAATTCCATGTTATCCCTAGGCCACAATGACCTTGCTTCAGCCTCCAAGATCTCAGTTCTTTTGGTTTCCTGGAACAACACCATATCTACCTTTCTTTCCTTCAAGAGCTTCTTAATCTTTCCTTTCTTTTCCTTCTTGCCCAACCCTCTTACATTCCATGTTATTAACTGCATAGTAAAATGATGATACTCCTTCGTTCCTCCCCAATTAGTAGGTACTTTATGCCCCACATGTTTCCCCCCCTCCAATTCTTTACTTATCCTTCAGCTCAAGCTCCACAATCTGATGAAGCACTTTATCCTCTTTCCCATTGTAATTTACTCCCAACACTTCCCCTATTTTCAGAGTTGCTTGGGCTTCAGTTAATATATGCCTTCCTTTATCTGACCCATTCTCAACTGAAGCTGATAGAGAGATGGTTGCTACTGCTGCTCTCCACACTACAGCTTTTGGTACTGCTTTGCTTGTTGAGGCCCCTCTATACCCATATCTTCGAAGTAGACTAAAGGGACCCTTTTTGGGATGTAAGAACCCATGTTTAGCTGAAAAACTAACCTTCTTCTTCCCCTTTTTGTTTTGTGCAGGTAGAAGACTGGGCTCCAGCTCCTGAGCTTCAGATGCACTAGGGCTGCTTTCAACTGTCCCGCTGCAACCCCACCCACCTTACTATTGCTAATCTGAACCTTAGGCCCATTTTGTGAGATTTGAATCCTTGGGCTGCTTTCAACTGACCCAGCTGCAACCCCACCCTCCTTAATATTGCTAATCTGATCCTTAGATCGATTTTGTGATTTTTGAATTTCCTTCAGCCCATATCCTTGACATAATTCTTTACTCAGGCCCAATACCACTTCTATTTGTACTCTAGGTCTATTTAGACTTGACTCATCTAGGTTTCTAACATAGCCTGGTGTTAGTGATTGATCATCCATGCTCTGCCTTGTCCCACTGATAGTTGCCTCAGACCCTACGTTATGCTTCCCCATGTCCATCATTGCCCAACATTCCTCTCTATTAGTTGGTGACCTTATATTGTTGTTCCCCATTCCCATTGCCAGCTCTACACCACTCCTTGACTCTGCAACCACCGTATCACTTCCCCAGCACCTCTCCTGCTCTACCTCCTCACTCCTCCTCCCCCCACGTGGGTTGAACCCAGTGTCCACCCCATTCCAGATGTCCAGGCCATGGTCTGAGTCATCCTCCATGTCAGCATCTCCTTCCTTGGCCCTGTTGGTCCTTGCCATGTCCTGGTTCTGTACGGCATTTGAACTACCCAGTTCCCTCATCTCTTAATTCTTTTGGCACTGGCACACCACATTCATCAGTTTTTGTATCACCACTTGTTCTTCACAAACTCTCACTGGGTATGACACACCTCGGCACTCCAAATCTATAACCTTATTAATTGGTTCCATGCATTTAGTGGATATCTTTATCTTGGCACATGTAAAAGATTTGGGTTGATTCATATCTCCCTCGCAGTACAGAAAATGGCCCATAATCCACCAATCCTCTTCACATTTGTAATATTCCAGAGATTCAACGGAATGCCATAGCAACTTAACCAAACACTCTTTTCTTGCTCTAGAACCAGTCCAGATTTGCCTTCTGAAATAATCTCGCACCATTCCATAATCAATTCCTTAATGGGCTTTAATCTCTGTACCATCTCCTCCTTAGACCTGAATGTAATCACCACCTCACGACCCCCACTTTCTCTCACCAAGACATCCTCCACTCCTATTGCTTCAATTTCTTTTTTCAGGTTGACTGTAGCATAACTCTCTTTCAAGCGAACAACTACACTCTTATACAACCACCCATTCCCTATTTCTTCCGCCTTTAGTGTAATGTTTTCACGGGCAACACATGGTTTGCCTCTTACCGCCTCTGCGTATGATCTCTAATCTGTCAAGACTAGTACCCACCTTCGTCCTTCCCCTCGTTGGCCATTTTGCCCTTTAGCTTGATGAGGACCTGGCTTTGTTGATACAACTCCCTCTAACTTCTCCTTCCCAAGATTTGCATGCTTCACTTTGATTGCCTTATCATCCATCCATAGCCCATTGGCTTTTTGCACTGCAACAGTGGCCGCCACAAGACAATCAAACCTTACAAAGCCAAACCTTGTGTTAGTTGTCCTTCTTCTTTTATACGGGATGAATACATCCTGCACCACACCAAACTTATTGAAGAGGGTGTAAAGCCTCTTCGGGCTCACTGAAGTTGGTAGATTATCCACGAATATGGTGAACACATCTCTACATCCTCCATGCCTCCGTCGTTCTTGCATACCCCTCTGCCTTACAACTGGGATCCAGCCTCCTTCCTCTTTCGCCATCTCATATGCCTTAAAAATTAAAAACTTAAACCACAAAAATTGAAGTGAAACAAACACCAAACACCAAACTTATTTAGTGTTGTGCCTAAGGGCCAGAAACAAACACCAAACACACACATACAAATGAGACACATAAGATTTACATGGTTTAGTAAGACGCCTATGTCCATGGCCAACATATTTCACTATATGGACAGTAAATTACAACAATGGAGGAGAAGACAACACTCTTTACTCAACTCACACTCTCACACTTGTTTGCAGAACACTCTGATTGCTACACTTGTGCTCATTCTCACTTCTACTTCTGAACTTTGAACCTCTTACATACACTTTGTATTTATCAAAGTTTTAAAAGGCTTTACTGAGACTCGCCTCAAGACTAAGGTAAAATGTATCAAGGTTTTGATTTTTAGGTTTTACTCCTCAAAGGCTTGTGCATAACAATTTGAGACATGCGCCTTAGATGTGTCTTGCTCGCCTTTTGCGCATAAGCATATGAGAAGTACTTATATAAAAAGGTTGCCTTGGGTTTTTGTTAAACTTAGTCTAGCAAATTGTTTAAACATAAAAAAGCAAAAAAAAAAAAAAAAAAAAAAAAAAAAAAACCCATTTTGCAATTATATTGTAAAGGAAAAATTAAGTAAATGACCAATTAATAAAAAAAAACACAATTAATTCTCAAGTGAGAAGCTCAATCACTAAAATTAAAGATATTAATTTCACTTTCAGTGAAGGTAAATTTCATTTTTTGCTGTGAAACGTTCAATACTTTAAGGAGAAAAGTATTTACACTTTTATATTTATTTATTTTTATTATTTTAAAATATTTAATTTATTCACTAAATATTAAAATTCAAAATTCCAAAAGCTTACGCCTAGTCTCATAAGGGATAAAACGTCTCCAATTACGCATTCGCCTTTAAAAACTTTGATTTTTGTATACGCAATAGGATGATCAAAATCTTCAAAACCATTAACAAGCCACCAACAATATCAATGGTAACCACTCTACACAACCACCCTACAACAGGATAGATCGGTTGAAGCCAACACCAAATCAGCAGCTGCATTCCGTATTCTCTCTTTTCTTCATTTGCAGCAATATTTGACATTTTTGAATCTAAGAATCAGAGCCAATAAACAAATTAACAACCTGCAAACTTGTTTTGCAAAGAACGCCTTATTGAAAGCTTTTAGATCCCTAAAACCTATTCCCCCATTAAACTTCCTCGTGCAAAGATTTTCCCAGCTCTTCCAATGAATTTTTTTTTGCCTCAGATCCACCCAACCAGTATCTAACTATAGGTCTGAAATGTCGTCACGTAATCCCACTATAGAACTTTGAGACAAGACATTACATACGTTGAGATGGCCAAGGCAACCTTCTTGATAAGGACCTCTCTTCTAGTATGTTAGAGAAACTTCTTTTTCCATCCTTTGATACACTTCCAAACTCGGTCTTTATGTTGTTGAAGACCTCCTTTTGCGACCTTCCCACCAAGATTGTGGCATACAACTATTTACATTTCCATTAGAGATTGGAGCCCCAAAAGGTCCCTAATCTTGTCCATAGTTTGCTGAGATTTCTTCCCACTAAAAAAGACAGTAGACCTTTTGAAATTTGATTTGTTGCCCAGAGCCCCTTTTCTTGATGGATAAAAATCTCCTTAACCATCGCAGTTTCATCCATGCTTGCATTGCAAAACACTAAGCTTAACATTAGCAATCAACAAGCGTGAAACACTAGGACTGCTTTTACAGAGTTTCAGCCACTTGATCAACCCTTCTTGCTCTACTTTCCCAAGTAAAGAAGAGAATCCCTCCGTGCAAATGAGAAATAAGCAAGAACGAACCCTTGCCTAAGTCCTCATCATGGGATAGAACTCTTCGATGAAAAGCCAATAATAAGAACTTTATAGCTGATCGAGGTCATACACTTCAGGGTGAGGTGAATCCATTGAGAATTGAAGCCCAACCTTTATATCATGAACTTAAGAAAAGACCACTCAACCTGATATAATATGCCTTATCATATCCAACTTTGAAAGTTGAAATGTATGTTTCTGGTATTAATTTTATAGCGGTTGACTTAGTTTACTGTTAGTTTCCATTTGATTCATATATAGTTCAACAAAAGATTATAGAAACTACCCAATTACTTGAGGCATTTTTTTTGTTGGGTCAATTGAAACGAGAATATTTACATTTACAAACATCAAGACAATTACGTCAAATTAGACAATCAACTATTAACAAATTTCAACAACACAAATCCACAAGGCGAACGCTAATGACCACTACCTAAAGACAAAGACAAAGATTGACGTAATTGACCTCCTGATATTTAAGTTCATTTACGAACTACCCAAGGGAATAATAATCAATCTTCGCTAAAGACAAAGATTGACCTCCTGACTTCTCAATTAAGCGTATAAAAGTGTGACCAACATAGATAATACGATCAGATAATATTTTATTCTTTTTGCGGATCAAAGAAAAATAAAAAAATAAAAAGTGTCAGTTTGATGACTAGACTTTAGAGAACTCCATTTTTTTAAAGTTCAAAAATGTAAATACAAAATTAAATTAGGAATTAGGTGTTTACACAGAATCTATGTGATTGCATTTTAGTACAATGTCATACATACAATTAATTTTTACAAGTTTAATGAATACTCAAACGGCATAGCCGACCATGGTGACAACAAAGTGTTTTCAAAATTACCGCAAAAAATAAGGGTTGAACTATTATCTAGACACCACCACATCTCACATCCTTACATGTTCTTGATACATAATAATCCATGTTTCTCTTTCTTAAACCATGTTTCTATAGTTCCTTTAGTTTTTTACACCTCTTTTTCTAACTTAATTTCATTTAAAAAAATTTGTAACTTATAAATTAAAATCAACCAGTCCCTTTTTTTTATTAACTAATCCCCGGCATCACACGTGTAACTGCTAGTATTAAATTTATCCATCAATTTGTCAAAACTTAAGCACATTCAAATTATTATCTATTCTTATGCAACCCCATTTCCGTTATAGTTAGTGTCCAAGAGAGGAACTATTTGGTAAATTATTTCCCAATCAAAAAAGAAGATATAACTCCCTTCTCCTTTCTTCTCTTTCTTGAGTTCCTTCATAATCTTTCTTTTTCTTTTCTTTCTTTTTTTTTTTTTTTGGTTTGATCGACAAAAAAAATTAACACCAGTTTCCCCTTTCCAGTGTCGAGGTGGAGCAAGGAGGATGGACAAGGGGCTGGAAATTAATTAAAGGGTTTTAAATAATAATAATAATAAAATGGAAGAGAAAAACTAAAAAATTTCGAAGAAAAAGAAGACAAATACAAAAATATAAGATCTAGACCTTGATAGAGTTGAAGCTACAACCTTTCGTTCGCGTACAATCGTCAAAGAAGCATCCATTTTTTGCTCAAGACCGCCCAGTTCCTCAATGCTCAGATCATTCAATTCCTCTCCGATTCTGTGCCTGTCAAACCATACCCTAGTTAGCTTCATCCATAAAATTCAACCAATATTTACTTGTTTGATCAAATCAATCAAAGCAGTGATCCATTTATATATAATTAAAAAAAAAAAAAGACAAAAATAATTTTTTTAAATCAAGTATTGTGGCAATTTTTACCCGATCTCTCTCCTTAGTTTATTGTTGATCTCCTTCAGTTTTTTCAAATGTTCTTGCATCCTCTATTCACATCAACATTAAAACCCAACTAAATAATTAGCAGAGCCCCAAAATTTCTCTGAAACGTTACAAACTAATTTGGATACGAGAGTGAGAGAAGTGCAAATACCTCGTAGTGCGTGCTCCATAGATCGATCCCAAGAGCCTTCTGGTACTCATCATAAATCTTTTTTGTCCTAGTTTACAACAAACAAACATTAGGGTTTTCATATATGATTGGTAAAAATCATATATTGTTGAATAGATTTGACAGGAACATACGTGATAGAGGGACTAATGTACTCATGAAACTTTCCAGTGTTAGAAAACATGATGAGTGAGACTTTGGCATCACAGAGAACAGCGAGTTCTTGAGCTTTCTTGAATATACCGTTCCTTCTCTTGGAGTAAGTGACTTGCCTATTTGTTGGGTTCTCTATCCTCTTTATCTCAATCTTTCCACGACCCATCTCTCTCTTCCTCTCTCTCTCTCTCTCTTTGCAACTCCAAAACCGCCACCGCCGCCGCCGTAGATCAGAGTAATGAAAACAAGGTTTTGTTTTCAATGAGGAAGGAGAAGAGAAGAGAGAGAAGAAAGAGGGGTGGGTGGGTGGGTGGGTTGGTTGCTATATCGGGAAAGAGAGAGAGTGAAAGTGGATCATTGAGTTACTAAAAACAAGTGTTTTGCCAATTTGATGAAAGAGTCTTTGCGTGGCTCTCTCTGTTTATTTTTACTGATAGACACTCATAACGTGTCAATGTCCACCCATTTTGATCTTGACAGGACATAACCATAGAACGAGGACGATGGCCAGTTTTCATGTTGTCATTCTCATGCAAAGTAAAGGGTATTGACGTCTCTCATCTTTCTGGGGATTTTTTGGGGAACAAAATAAAAAGTTGGTTTTTTATTTTTCACCCATTTTGAATTATATCAATTTTTATATTTTTTATTTATAAAAAGATAAAATAAATTAAAAAATTTTAAAAATTATTTTTTACTAACTTTTCAAAAAAGTTAAAAAATTATTTTTTTACTAACTTTTCAAAACACCGCCCTCTTTAATACATATCTCTTTACATTTAAAAAATTATAATCTCATTTATCAAAAAAAAAAAAAATTATAATCTCATTACAATTTGTCATTTGAATTGATGTCATATTTTAAAAAAATTTAAATAATTATCTTGTATTTTTTCTATCATTTTTTCTTCTTATCATCATGATTATATTTTATAATTTTTTATTATTAAATTCTATCTAAACATATTCTTATTGAGTAATGATATATGTTACCCAAAAGAAAACTTAAGAGGGGGTGAATTAGGTTTTTACAATTAAAAATTAATAATACCCTAATAAAAATTATAACTAACACAATAGATAAATATAATTAATGAAATAAAAATAATTAAAATAAATGTTGTAGGAACTATGTCAGTTAATGATTTTAACACAGTGATTGGAGCCCCAAGCTCAGTTGTTTGCCTGTGTCAGTGTGGATTGAAGCCCCAAGCTCAGTTGTTTGCCTTTGGTGTTAGGGGTTGCTTTGGACTGAAATTCCCCTTAGCTGGAGTTTTGTTCCTCTATTTTTTGATGTAATGTTATTTTCTGGTTTTTTCTTTTTTCTGGTTGTTTTGCTCGTTGGTTTCTCACCAACTTGGAGGTTGGAGCTTGTTTCAGCTCCAAGCTCCTCTTTATTGATGTAATTCTTGTTTAATTCATCAATAAAAACTTCGTTTGCCGATCAAAAAAAAAAAAAATTAAATAAAATAAAGAGATAAGAGAGAGAAAGGCAAACAAATTTATAGTGGTTCAGTTTCAACTCGGCCTACGTCCACTCCTCAAACTTCATTTGAGATTTTTCACTATGCTCTAGTTTCACGGGGGTGCTAGCAACCTCTTTACAAATGGAGTAATTCTCCACAGATTTTACACAAACTTTCTAAGTCAAGAACTTTAAGTATACTACATTCTTACAACGTTGAAAAGAATATGTTTTTGCTTTCACAGAAAGTTATAATAATTATCTCTCAAAGATAGATATAAAAATGAAGCTCTCGTTTTTCTGTAAACCTCACATAGGAAAGATGGGTTTAAAGTTATACGTCTCAGTGTATAATTTCTGAAAGAGGATGTAAACAAAAATTGAAGAACACTCTTCAGAGAATTTTTTCAGATAATAGATGTGAGTGATTATAGATCAAAGAATATTTTCTGATTTTTTGTGACTTGTTTACATTAGAGGCTTTGGTATCTATATTGAAACTTATAGCCGTTGTATTCATTTGAATTTATAGCCGTTTATAATCGTTGTACTCCATTATTACTAATTTGAATATCTTTCACTTGAACCTTTTGAACTGTTGCTGTGCTGGGCTGTTTGAACCTCTATTTTTTGGCTTTTTGAACTCTTAATTTAATCAAATATTAAATACATTCTAACAACATTTAGGATAAAGGTTTAGGTAAAAAATAATGGGACAAAATAAATTTTGATTCTATTTTTCTCTTTGAAATAAATATCAAAATAAATTTTGATTCTATTTTTCTCTTCCAAATAAATTAAAAGCATAATTAAATAAACCATCAAAATAAATAAGTCTAACAATCTCTCCCTTTTTTATGATGGCACACAATGATGTTTTGATTTGATTTGGGAATAAGAAAAGCTCCCCCTCAAGTCATGCTCCCTAAATTCATTTCTAAATACATAGGTTAGCACATATTTAATAAATAAGTTTTAATTTAAGACATGATATGAGACTAAGATATCAAACTATAAATACATAATCATCTGATTAGTTCTCAAATAATTCCATAATTTGAAAATAATACCATAACACATAACATCATATAATTTCTCCCATTGTGACATTATCAAAAGAAAATCATGGGTCAGAATCTGGAGGAGGAAGAGGAAAATGATAGGGATAAATGACATCAAAAAATAGATAATTAAAACAGCAAAATTAAAATAAAATAATACCAGCAGAAATTAAACATAATGGAACGTTGGTGTTGCTGGAATAGTAATGTAAAAAAAATACTATGAGGGTTTAAAAAAAATCAATGTATGCAAAGTTAAATTTACCTCAAGATGCAGAACCCAAAAAAAATTATACAGTTGAAAATGACAAACTGTTAAGGAGAATAAATGTATGAAGGACTTGAGAGTATTCAACTGATATAAATGTTTTCATATCAATGTAGCAATACACATATATCATTTTAACAAAAAATCAAGTTTTACAGTCATAACAAAACTTTTAAAGTAGAAATCGACATTCCAAGCTCGCCACGAATAAAATTGAAGTGATCATCGCTTAGGGGTTTTGTGAAAATATCCGCCAATTGCTTGTCAGTATTTACAAATTCAAGTACAATATCCCCTTATGGATTTTGTGAAAATATCCGCCAATTGCTTGTCGGTGTTTACAAATTCAAGTATAATATCCTCTTTTTGAACATGATCTCTTAAAAAATGATGTCGAATTTCAATATGTTTTGTTCGTGAGTGTTGAACCGGATTTTTGCTTAAATTGATGGCACTAGTATTATCACATTTTATAGGGATATGATCATAATGCAAATCAAAATTCTCCAATTGTTGTTTCATCCAAAGTATTTGGGTACAACAACTTCTGAAAGCTATATATTCAGTTTCGGCCGTTAATAAAAAAACAGAATTTTGCTTTTTGCTAAACTAAGATACTAATGAGTTACCAAGAAAGTGACAAGTGTCACTGGTGTTTTTTCTATCAAGTTTGCATCCGGCAAAGTCGGCATCCGAGTAACTAATTAAATCAAATGTAACATCTCTAGGATAAAACAATCCCAAATTTTGAGTGCCAACAAGATATCTAAAAATTCTTTTAACAACACTGAGATGTGATTCCTTAGGATTTAATTGATATCTAGCACACATACAAACACTAAACATAATATCGGGTCTACTTGCAGTTAAATAAAGAAACGAGCCGATCATACCTCGATATTTTGTTTGATCAATGGACTTACATTTTTCATCCTTGTCTAGCTTAATGTATGTGATCATAGGTGTTCCAGCTATTTTTGAGTCATACATACCAAACTTTTTGAGTAGTTCTTTTGTGTACTTAGTTTGGTTGATAAAAATTCCTTCCTTACATTGTTTGATTTGAAGCCCAAGAAAATAATTTAGCTCTCCCATCATGCTCATCTCAAACTCACCTTGCATACACTTAGTAAATTCCTTACACAAGGCTTCTTTAATAGCACCAAATATAATGTCATCCACATATATTTGCACAATAAGTAAATCATCATTTTTAGTTTTAACAAAAAGTGTTGTGTCAATCATTCCTCTAGAAAAATTATTTTCAATAAAAAATTTACTTAATCGTTCATACCATGCACAAGGTGCTTGTTTCAAACCATATAAAGCTTTTAATAGTTTAAAAACATGATTTGGAAAAGCATGATCTTCAAAACCTGGAGGTTGTTTAACATAAACTTCCTCATTTATAAAACCATTAAGAAAGACACTTTTTACATCCATTTGATAAAGTTTGAAATCTCTAAAACATACAAATGCAAGTAACATGTGAATAGCTTCTAATTTAGCAACCAGAGCAAAGGTTTCATCGAAATCAATACCTTCTTCTTGATTGTATCCTTGTGCAACAAGTCTAACCTTGTTTCTTATAATTGTGCCGAATTCATCAAGCTTGTTTCGAAAGATCCATTTGGTACCAATAATGGTATGATCTTTAGGTTTTGGCACAAATTCCCACACTTTGTTTCTCTCAAATTGGTTAAGCTCTTCATGCATAGTTATCATCCAATGTTCATCGAATTTGGCTTCTTGAAAGTTTTTAGGCTCAATCTGTGAGAGAAAAGCCAAGTTACTACAAATATTTCTAAGTGAAAAGCAAGTTTCAATACCTTTTGTAGGGTCACCTAAGATTAAATCCTTAGGGTGATTATGAACAAACTTCCATTCTCTTGGCAAATCATCATTGTTTCCTCCTTCTTCTTGAGGTGAGAGAATAGGTTGTTCAATCTCTTTATTCAACTTACATGGTTGGTTCTTTTATTTGTAGATACTTGAATCTTCCACATTTGGTTCCAAATCTATATTGTCATTAACAATTTGCTTTTGAGCGGAGATGTTAATTTCATCAAATGTCACATGTATAGATTCTTCCACAACAAGAGTTCTTTTATTAAAAATATAATAAGCTTTGCTAATTAAAGAATAGCCAAGAAAAATTGCTTCATCAGATTTTGAATCAAATTTACCTAAGTTATCCTTACCATTATTATGCACAAAACATTTACAACAAAAAACGTGCAAGTAACTAATGTGGGTCTTTCTATTATGCCAAAGTTCATAAGGAGTCTTTTTGAGAGCAGGTCTAATTAATGCACAATTTAAAATATAGCATGCGGTGTGAACAGTTTCGGCCCAAAAATATTTAGGAAGATTATTTTCGCAAAGCATTGTTCTATTCATCTCTTCTAAAGTTCTATTCTTCCTTTCTATTATACTATTTTGTTAAGAGGTTCTAGGTGCTGAAAAATTATGTCCAATACCATGTTCATCACAAAACAATTTAAATTTCTCATTTTTAAATTTTCTACCATGGTCGATTCGAATATTAGTAATGAGAAAGCCTTTTTCATTTTGAATTGTACAACAAAATTTTGTGAAAGAAGAAAATGTTTCATCTTTGTGTGCTAAAAACATAACCCATGTAAATCTTGAATAATCATGAACAATAACAAGACAATAACGTTTACCACCTAGACTAGATGTCCTTGAGGGACCAAATAAATCAATATGCAATAGTTGTAAAGGTCTAGTTATGGAAATATGAAATTTTGATTTAAATGATATTTTAGTTTGTTTTCCTTGTTAACTAGCACTATAAAGATGATCTTGTTCAAATTTAATTTTTGGAAGTCCAATAACCAAATCATTTCTCAAAGGTTTAGCAATTAAATCCATATGAGCATGACCAAGTCTTCTATGTCATAACCAACTATTTTCATTATTAACATATAAACATTTAACATCACTAGCATAGAGATCATTAAGATGAAAAATATAAGCATTATCATAGCGATTACCAACGAATAAAGTTTTATGATAATTTGTGTTTTCAATTGTTGAATGTAATTTATCAAAAATAACTCGATTACCTTTATCACATAATTAACTAATACTAAGTAGGTTATGCTTAAGTCCATCAACAAGTAAATCATTTTCAATAGAAGAGTTAGGAGAAATACCGATGCTACCAATACCGATGATTTTTCCTTTCTTGTTATCTCCAAAAGTAACAAATCCTCCATCTTTTGATGATAGTTTAGTAAAGAATGATTTATCCCCGGTCATGTGTCTAGAACATCCACTATCAAGGTACCACTTCCCTTCTTTAGCTTTGGACTTAAACAAACCTACAAGATGACAATCAAGTGTTGGTTTTTGGTACCCATAGTTTCTTGGGTCCTTCTTGGTTAGTTTTGTTAGATCCCTTAATAATCCAAATCTTTTTAATTCTCATTTTGTATTATTTTTTAATAGAGAAGAAGATATATAATGACCTTTCTTTCTACAATAATGACAAGAAATATGAGAGTGAGTCATGAGAGGTGCCTTTTCAAAAATTGTATTGAGATTCTTTTATTTTTTAATAGGGTCATATCCAATACTCGCCTTATCGAAAACACATGTTATGATTGTCTCTACCTTTAACAAATTTTTCAAGTGTTTTTGTTAAATCATCAATATTGTTTTGTAAAACAATTTTCTCATTAGAGATGGTGTCAAAATCATTTTTCAAAACAATTTTTTCTTTCTTTGATTCATCTACATTAATAGATAAAGATGCAACAGATTTCTTCAACACATTATTTTTGGCACAAACTTTTCTAAATTCATCTTGTAGTTCATGGAATGCACTTTCAAGTTCTTCATAAAGAGTAGTTACCTCATCTTGAGTAGAGTCTTCATCTTCAAGAGCTATGAGACATAAGTTGGCTACTTCATTTTCAATTTCATCACTTGAGCTTTCATTTTCACTTTCTCCCTAAGCTGCTACCATGGCCTTTTTGTTTCTTTTGTAGTATTTTCCAAGATTCTTCAATTTTGGACAATCCATCTTCATATGTCCAAGATTTTTGCACTCATAGCAAATTATAGGTTATTTCTTGTTATCTTTGTTGTACTCTTTCTTGAAATGCCTTCTTCCTCTATAATTATTTTTCTTGAAGTGCTTTTTGAGATTTTTATTAAACATGGCATAACTTTCATTCTCACTGGAGTTTTCATGTTCTTCTTCATCTGATGAGGCTTTGAATGCAATTTCATTTTTATTTTTGTTTTCAACATCCTCATGTCCTTTCATGGTGATCTCATGAGTCATAAGGGAACCCATAAGCTTATCCAATCCAAGTGTGGAGAGATTTTTGACTTTTATAATGGCCATGACCTTTGATTCCCAATTCTTTGGTAAACACTTAAGAATTTTTCTTACCAACTCACTGTTAGTATAAGTTTTGCCAAGAGATTTCAAAGAGTTTATAATTTCAGTATCTCTAGTAAATATACTTGAAATAGATTCATCGGAGTTCATTTTAAATAATTCATAACTATGAACAAGCATATCAATACGAGATTCTTTCACTTGGTTTGTACCATCATACGTTACCTCAACTTTGTCCCAAATTTTTTTTACCGAATCACAACTTGAAATTCTATTATACTCCTTAGAGTCTAATTCACAAATAAGGTGAGTTTGGCTTTAGCATAGGCTTGCAATAATTTATGATCTCTCTCATCACATTCATCTTCAGTTTTAGGTACACTAATATTGTCTACTAATTTGGTAGGAATTTTTGGACTTTTGGTGACAATAATCCACATGGCATAATCAGTGGTTTATAGGTATAGGGTCATCTTATCCTTCCAATGACTATAGTTGTTTCCGTAAAACAATGGTGCCCTATTTGTGGCTTGTCCTTCAGCTAAGGTTGTCATGGATCGAAAATCCTAGATGGTTAAATCTAAAACAAGAGTCTAGGCTGTGATACTAATTGTTACCCAAAAGACAACCTAAGAGGGAGTGAATTAGGTTTTTACAATTAGAAATTAATAATATCCTAATAAAAATTATGACTAGCACAATAAATAAATATAGTTAATGAAATAAAAATAATTAAAACAAGTCTTCTAACAACTATGTCAGTTAATGATTTTAGTACAGTGAAAATGTGAAATATAGGTATAACAATTTAAATAAAATAAAGAGATAAGAAAGAGAGAGGCAAACAAATTTATAGTGGTTCGGCTTCAACTCGGCCTACGTCCACTCCTCAAGTTTCATTTGAGATTTTCCACTATACTCTAGCTTCACGGGGGTGCCAGCAACCTCTTTACAAATGGCGCAATCCTCCACGGATTTTATACAAACTTTCTATGTCAAGAACACTGAGTGTATTACACTCTTATAAGGTTAAAAAGAAGGTGTTTTTGCTTTCACAGAAAGTTACAAGAATTATCTCTCAAAGATAGATATAAAAATGAAACTCTGATTTTTTTGTAAACCTCATACAGGAAAGATAGGCTTAAAGCTATACGTTTCAGTATATAATTTCTGAAAGAGGATGTAAACAAAAATTGAAGAACACTCCTCAGAGAATTTTTCAGAGAATAAATGTAAGCGATTATAGATCAAAGAATATTTTTTGATTTTTTTGTGACTTGTTTACATTAGAGGCTTTGATATCTATATTGAAACTTATAGCCGTTTATAGGCGTTGTACTCCATCATTACAAATTTAAATATCTTCCACTTGAACCTTTTGAACTGTTGCTGTGCTAGGCTGTTTGAACCTCTGTTTTTGAACTGTTTGAACTCCTGATTTAATCAAATATTAAATACATTCTAACAACATTTAAGATAAAGGTTTAGGTGAGAAATAATGGGACGAAATAAATTTTGATTCTATTTTTCTCTTTGAAATAAATCATCAAAATAAATTTTGATTCTATTTTTCTCTTCCAAATAAATTAAAAACATAATTAAGTAAACCATCAAAATAAATAAGTCTAACAATACACAAATATAAATTTTATATAGAAATTTTCAAATACAGTGATATAGTTTAATAGTAACATTTTACTTTAAAACAAAACATCTATAATAATGACCTTTTACTTTAAAACAAAACACTCATAAGCATGATTTATATTTACAACAATATCACTATCATAATATTTTTATGATATTTTTTGTATAAATTTTTATATATGAAAATAATTTTTCATTTTTATTTTCACCATTATATCTAAATTAGATCAATTTAATCTAGATATATTTAAAAGGTATAAAATTTGTACAAAAAAACTTTAAAAAAATCTATTGAATATAACAAAATAAGATAATATATTAATTTTTTTTATTTTTGTATTTGGTGAATTTAAAAAAAATCACAAAATATTATACTTCTTAAGTATATCTAGATTAGGTGTATGTATAAAATTAAAAAATTTGCTTAAAATATTAAAAAAAATCAATAAAAAAATTAATTTTTTGTGCGAATTAAACCAAAGAAAATAATGGGTATTTCTCTTGAAATAAAATGAATAAAATATTTATATTATTTTATTATTTTATATATATAAAGGCTAAGGAGCAATATGTCATTTTAATTTGACAGGGAGTACGTGTAATTTTTCAAATGTGAGGAAGATCTGTATTAAATAAAAATTTTAAGGGGTGTCAGTATAATTTACCCTTTTTTGCTGAATAAATTACATTAATTTAATTTTTAATTTGAAAAAATATATATATATTATGAGAAAACTCAAAAAGGTTAATGAAATGTATATTTTATTAGGGATGTAATTTGGACGAATTCACGCAAGTTGAGTGGTTGTTTAAGCTCAATTAAAAGGTTGATAGTTGTCCAAACTGGTTCAAGCTTGAACTGCAACTCAAAATTGTCTGTCCAAGTCTGATTCGAGTTTTTTGAATTATCCAAATTGTCCATAAAATTGAGTTTTTTTTCAACTAGATTAATTGATTTGTTAAAATTACACTCTATTAACATTGTTTTATAATTAAATTCATTAATCAAATTAAAATAAATAATTTATACAATGTGAGAGATATGAGAATTGAGGAATTGATGCACTCCTATGATGATCTTTGTCATCCA
The DNA here is from genome assembly GCF_055761805.1 of Camellia sinensis. Lineage (NCBI taxonomy): Eukaryota > Viridiplantae > Streptophyta > Magnoliopsida > Ericales > Theaceae > Camellia > Camellia sinensis. The sequence continues at coordinate 186,418,131 of NC_138964.1, forward strand.
ACAATTAATAATATATATATATATATATATAATATTTGTATATATTTATATATACAAATTAGATTTTGGGTTAATCATGTTATTTGGTTTCTTTATCTAATCTGTCTAAATTTAATTTGACCTTTTAAATTTGTACCCAAGCTTGCACCAAATTCAAAGAATGTTATCCAAGCCTTAAAAAAAATATTATGATTACATTAAAACAGTATACATTAAAATGAGTCTTCTTTATTTTGTCATTCATATTGTTCATTATATAATTTTATCCTTTTTTATGATATATATAAAATCTTATAAAATAAATTATTAAAATTATTAAAATGAAATTCATGATGTATCTCACAAATCTTTTAAATTATCTCAAATTTAAATTTAAAATTAAAAAAAAGATCATTCTTATAATGCTGGTAAGACTTGAGCAATTAAATTTGTGCACATCAATATCGAGGGGGAGTTGATGGATGGAGGGAGTTCGAAACGTTGAGTGAAAATGTTTATTAAATAATGTTGTGTCACACCTTTAAGCTCAAGGACTTTGACAGCCCTCCCTTTTCCTTTCAAAGGTTCCTCTGGCAAGACTAATCCTAAAGAGAAGTTATTGGTCACCGTGAGGTATTAATAGTATTGTGATTGGCAGAGACAATAACATTTATAAATTTATATTAAGTAATTAAAAAATAGTAATGTTAGGTATTATAAAAAAAAATTTATGAAAATAATTATGAAAATTTTGTGATCCTTGGATTATACTTAGAATAAAGCACCATACATTAATCAAGGTAATCTAAGGATCATAATTCTTTCATGATCATTTTCATGAAAAATTTTTCATGATTCCAAACTATTCTCATTAAAAAATATAAAGGAATATGATAAATTATAATTGGTGAAAATATGATCACATGGCACTTCTAGACCAACTAATAATTTTTCAATCCCAAAAGCTTATGCTTTGTGCCCTAGCCTTAGCATATTAAAAAAAAAAATTACAGAAAACAAAAACTCAAAATTTAACTTTTGTAATAAAATGAACTTTAATTTTTAAATTTATTAATTTAAATTCTATTTTTTATTTATTTTTAATTTAAACTATTTATTTATTTTTGCTAAGTAAAATCAACAAGAAAAAAAATACTTTAGCCCTTAAATTTAATGAAAAATAATATTTTAGACCTTTTATGTACGCTTACAGTTAATTTTCATGACTAAAACACTATTTTTCTATCAGTTTTTACTTAACAAAAATAAGTAAATTGTTTGGATTGAAAACAATCAGAAAATTAAGATTTAAATTGATAGAATTAAAAATTTAAGATTTATTTTGTTATAATAAGTCAAAATCTGAGATTTTTTTTTAATTACCCAAAAAAATAAAGGAATTTTACAAATAAGTAGTACTATACTAAAATAATTACAGATTCATAAAAAAAAAAAAGTATGAATTTAATCAATAACGTGTATAAAGTATATCATGAATTTATAATTATTTTTTTAAACTATTACTGATTTGTTATTTCTCCAAAAATAAAACTTCCCCTGCACAAAACATATTTTGGTCCACTTGTTTAATCTTTTCTGTTGTCTTTTTTACAATAAGTTGTTGGGATTTATAGATCATTATGGTCCGTTTGGGAAGAAAAAAGCCAAGCTTTTTTGGCTAAAATAGCCACAAAAAACAAAATAGGTTATTTTAGCCACAAAAAACAAAACATCAAATTCAACCTATAATCATTACAATCCTCTCTCACAAAAAAAGTTAAAAAAGTCAAAAAGCCAAAAAAATCCTTCCCAAACCAGGCTAAAATAGCCCAAGCTAAAATAGCCAAAGAGCCAAAAAGCTAAAAAGTCAACCCACTTCCCAAACGGAGGCAAACACTTTTGATAAAAATAAATTGGGTACGGCAAACACTTTGAGACACTTTAGTATGTGAAAAAAAATTCAGACTTTTTTTTTTTTTTTTTTGAAGAAATGGAAACTAATTTTGATAAAAATAAATATCAAAAAATATTTTTAAATTTTTAAAAATTATTTATGGCCTCCCAAAAGATAAAATTATGTAAAATAAGTGTTTTTAATTTTTTTTAGTTCTTTCAACAAATTAATTTTTAATTTTTTAGAAAAAAAATTCCAAAGAAACGAAATTTCTAAAAATCAAACAAAACATGGCCAAAATAGTGACAACTAAGAGCAACTCCAATGATAAATAGGTAAAATAAATAGCTAAAGCTATAATTTAGCAATAAATATGAAATAGCTCTACGATAACAATATTACCCCAATGATCAAATTGATGTTTTCAACTTTCCCTCAATTTAATTGATTCAATTCAACAGCCATCCTCCAATTACCCTTATTCAATTCAATGACAATGTGCCAAATTTGTTGTACGGGCAACTTTAGCTATATGTGAGTGCTGATTTCTGATCACACTGCCAAATAGGTACCCAGCAGGAGAGCACCGGCAGATCAGATTAAGTCCGAACAATTTGTCACAGAAAGATAAGACTCCGGCATTGGTGCGTCCACCCGAGGGCACTCCGACGATCAAATTAGTACTCAATTATCTCTCAAAGATAACAAACAGTGCTTAACTCACTATCCAGGATACAAAAAACGTATCTCAAACCCACAATGGTGCCTTACTTTTATAGCCAACACTCACCTGATCTTTATAGAAGCCTAGCCACTCTTGGACTCTGGCTTAATACTCATCCTGGACTCTCCAATAGATAAAGATAAACTTCCTTATCCAAGCTGAGGCCCTCCCCCATTCAAGCTGAGGCGCTCCTTCAGGAGATAGAGCTTTATCATTATCCAAGCTGAGGCCCTCCCCCATTCTAGAACTCTTATAACTTATCCGTTCATCTCGGATTCCGGTATCTCCGCAAATAACCTCGGCCTAGCTGAGATAACCTTAACACCATGACCAAGACACGTGGCACCTCGGCTGACACTTTGGTATCACCTTGGCCACGTGTTGTCATTCACAAAATATGTCCCCATAACTGCCCCTTAGGTTCTATTACCTCGGCATCCTGAGGTGATAGAACCTATATCATTTGTCCACATAGCACGTCGGCTAAAAACTTATTCCATCCTTTATTATTGGGGTCATTACAGGTCAGCTAAAGACTGCAGTGTGTCTTATCAATGCTTTAGAACCAAGAACCAAGTTTTTCAAGTTCTTTAACCGAGATCGTCCTCCTAGCCAAGGTTCTCGCTCTATTAAACCAAGAACTCCAAGAGTTCTATCTGCGCATAAGCATTTACGCACGGTTTCTCAACTGTTTCCGCCACGCGTCTTTTTTTCCTTGATCGGTACCTGACACGCACCATCAGGTCGTGTCGTTTTTCCTCAGGCCATCTGACAGACACGTCGTCCAAGGCATGTCATTTATGCTTTGCCGCCTTTTCACGTTTTAACAAAATATCTCTCTCTCTATCTCTTCACTTTACATTTCTTGCTTTCTCTTTGTTTTCCAATTTTTCTCTCTCTAAAGTTTTTCTCCCAAAAACCGCCATTGTCGTGCTTTGAAGCTTCTGTACTCTAATCATTTCTTCTGGCGAGTATTTCGTCATCTGGCTCTAACCACTTACGCCGTCTGACTCCGACGATCGTCATTCCGGCGTCCTTTCCGTCGACACTACTTGGTAAGTCCTCAACTTCTTTATTTTCATCCCCAGTTCTGTATTATTTTAATGCATCTGTATTTGTCCATGCTTTTTGGAATGTATTCGTTGCTGTTTGTATCTTCATATTTTGGTTATCACCCCTTAATCTTGATTCTATCTTGTTTTTCAAATTTCATTATTTTGGGTGCCAAGCATGCTTGTTTACGACTTTGTGTTGTGCAATCTATTTCTGTGTTTATATATACACATTAATATTGCTCACACACACTTGGTACCTTAGCAATCTGCCACTGTTCTTGGTTTTTAATCTGTGCTCTAGATTTTCTATTTTCTTCTTTTGAGCCTAAATCATGCCATTTTTCTTGCGTTGCTTGTTGCATTTTCCATATTCTTGCCTTCAATTCTTGTTTTTGTAGACCTAGGCTTGGGTTTTGCTTTAAAACTCTGTTCTTTAGGAAAACCGAACGAAAAAATCCCCTTAGATCTTCAGAAATATGTACTCTAATGCTCTCTAGGAATCAGCCGAGGTCTTTTAAACCCACACAAACTACTTCCTTCTGAAATCCTACACCCTTACCCTTTAGTTGATGTCATGGGTATGTTCATGTGGAGGGTAGACACCCCGGCCAAACTAGAGTACTTTAGGAAAAAATTCTCCATCCCAGTCGATGTTCACCTTAGGCTGGTAGGGGATGAGGACTCCATCATGCCTGATGGGGCTCCATGCCTTTCCCTGTAGTGGCCTTCATAGAGTGCGGACTTAGGTTCCCTTTCCACATCATTTTTCGCCAAGTCCTTCATTATTACAAGTTTAACCCAATGCAGCTGGCCATTAACTCTTACAGAGTCATTAACAGCATAATTGCCCTAGCTAGCCGAGAGAACACTAGGATAACATTAGCTGACATCCAGTACTGTTACATCATGTATGGCCTAAAATCAGAAAAGGGCTACATCAATTACCTTAAGCCGAGATCCATAGAATACAAACTCATTGCTGACCTCCCAAACTCCAACAAAGGTGCTGAAGATGATTATTTCATCGTCTCGGGCAACTGGAAGTTCCCATCTGATGACGACCTTCACCCTTACCCTTTGAGCAGAACAGTCTTTAAAGAGGGTAATGGTAAGAACCAAGTATCACTTTACATGTTCTCCATCTTCATTACTTTATTCTTCCATATGTTCTAATGACTGTTTTTTACTTGTAGTTCTTCTTCAGCCACCAAAGGATTTCCGCAAAACCTTTTACCCCAGTAAGGATTTCAAGAAGCTACTGGGTTTGCTGGTTGACCAGCGAAAAGCCCTTCTGCTGTTCAACTACATTCCAACCTGCAAATCAGCGCTACCCGACATCTCCAAGAAAAGCAAATCTTCCCATTTTGCTACAACTCCGCAAGCTGAATCATCGTCAAGGCCAGACCAGGGATCAACCTCAAGTCCTATGGAGCAACAATCAACATCTGCTCCACAATTAATCCCACCTGCCCAGCGTCAATGTCGTTGCCGAGTTCCCATCTTTGCTCCTACAGGTAGAACTCATAGCCGAAAACGCCAATCCTTTAAAGTGTTGGCTTACGATCCAACAAACCCACATACTGCACTGCCAACAATTTACTTCGGTACCAAGGTCATTGTCGCCGCCACCGCCAACAAGATGGGACACAGCAAAGCTGTCGTTGAAGATCTCTTGGCCGATATCCCTAGCGTTGTGTCAGTTAAATCTTCCCCATCACAGTCCCAGCCAAAGGCCAAGCCAAAGAGGTTGAAGAAAGTCCAAGCAAAGGCAACAGTGACTCAGATTGATTCTGAGGACACCTTGTCGATTTCAAAATTGGCCGAGGTTGAGAAAAATAATCCTTCAATCGATAAGAGGCCAGCTGAGGCCGAGGCGTCTGACCCACCTCGATCCAAAAGGCCAAGGTCCAGCGGCTCCTCTGACCCTCTGCTTTCCAAGCCAATGCTCCATGGAATCCACCAATTATAGTCGGAAACCAACCACTCCTTGCTGGGGATAGTGCCCTTGACAGCTTAGAGGTCAGTGCTACTATATCCACTACCGTTCTACTCCCAGCCGACCTCAACCAAATGGCCGATCTCATAGAGTATGAAAATTACGCTATGATGATGCAGCATTACGTCTTGATAAGTCCCAACACTTGTAGCTTTTTACCTAACTTTTAACTTCTGGTTTCCATACTTAACTAACTTCTTTTGTAATCTTGCAGGCTATCCAGCAGGGTCACTCCCTAATAGTCAAGGTCGATGATTTCAAGAAAGAGCTGACCAAAAAGACCAATAAGGCAGCCAAACTCCTTACCTCCCTCAACAAAGCCGAGGCTCGTGTCCGAGGTCTCTTGGACCAGGCCAAGGTTACTGAGCTGGCCCTAAAGAATGTCGAGGACCGTGCCGAGGCTGCGGAGAACGTTGCCTAGGTCACACAGGCCGAGGCAAAAGAGGCCAAAGAGAAAGAGGCCCAGGCCCAGATTGAGCTTCGGATGGCACTATCCACGAAGGCTGCTAAAATCAAATAGGTGGATGAGAAGGCCTACGCTGAGGGGGCAACCGACGTCCGTGAGGAGTACAAGAAGCAAGTCAGACAAGCATACAACAAGTGTAACACCCTTGGTTGGATGGCTGCTCTGGCTGTCCCCGAGGACTCTCCCCTTATAGATGAAGGCCGACTTGCGGTGCCATTCCCTCCCGCTTCAAGCCACTCTGAGGCTAAGGTTGGGGGTAATGAAGGAGAAGAAGAAGATGGAGAGGAAGAAGAGGACGAAGAGGTCGAGTCGGCAGTCGATGTTGAGGATTCGGTTGGGGCCAAGTCCCCAACTCTGAATAAGTAAGTCCTGGACTTTACTCAGGATGAGGAGGATGAGGTCTCAAAAAGTACCTCCCTCAAGAAGACTATGCTTGAGGTGCCTATCGCCGAGAAGAGCCTCGATCAAACCCTTGAAAAAATTGATGCCGAGATCCACGTTGAGAAAGTCGCAGAGAAAACTTCCCAGTTGTTTTCCGAGGCCAACACACAACCAATTGTTGATGCCGAGTAGTCTATTTTGATGCTTTTCCTTTTTCCTGTACCTTGTACTTTTTCCTTTCGAAAAATGTCAGCTTTTCATTTGGCTGATGTGCTCATTTTGTATCTGAACAAGTAATCCCTCTGCAAGCCAAAATGTCTTTTTTCCTTTTGAATGCAAGTATAATTTCTTTTTTCAAGTGTTTGTATGTTTGTATGCTTTACTGCTTCCATACTTAGAATATTTTGCATGTCTTCACAGTGTACCTTTATCTGTATAACCTCTTCGGAGTACAATACCTCGGACATAACTTCGTAATGTTTTATCTCAGCCTTGGCTTAACACTTGAAAATATAAAAATATTTTCACAAGTGTTGTTTTAAACTTACCACTTCACTTTTACTTATCAAGACTTCTGTCTTCTATACTTTCCAAGTTTGGCAACCTGGTAATCTCGGCAAGTACGTATGTACTTCTTTCAAACGTACCTCGGGATAACTCTAACTTGTAAATTTTTCTATAAAATTTCAACAAGTCCCAAGCACTTTAAGCTTTAATTAATCATTCTCCAGCTCTCTGCCTCCCTAATGTGAGCTTAAGTTTCACTTATGTTCACATTAAGCATGTGCCGATGACCTCGTTGCCGAAGTTAGATTCAAGCACCTTATAGCCGAGGTTCTCAACCTTGGTTTCTCTGTTAATCTTACTGAAAGGCATTTGGTTCTAATCTAAGTTTGATTTTGCCAACCTGGCAAATCTAGTTTAATCCAACTTAGTTCAACTCCATTATATACAAGTATAATTTCAATTCTACCATATAATGAGTCTAAGTTATTCATTATGTTTCACTCAGAAACATCACCAACTTATTTCAACTCTATTGTATGCAAGTATATTTCAACTCTGCCATATAATAAGTCCAAGTTATTCGTCATGTTTCACTTAGAAACATCGCCAACTTAGTTCAACTCTATTATATGCAAGTATAATTCAACTCTGCCATATAATAAGTCTAAGTTATTCGTCAGGTTTCAATCAAAAACATCTCCAACTTAGTTCAACTCTATTATATGTAAATATAATTTCATCTCTGCCATATAATAAGTCTAAGTTATTCGTCATGTTTTAATCAGAAACATCGCCAACTTAGTTCAACTCTATTATATACAAGTATAATTCAACTCTGCCATATAATAAGTCTAAGTTATTCGTCATGTTTCAATTAGAAACATCGTCAACTTAGTTCAACTCTATTATATGCAAGTATAATTCAACTCTGTCATATAATAAGTCTAAGTTATTCATCATGTTTCAATCAGAAACATCGCCAAGGGACTGGTTAGTCATATTACGCAAGTTTGAAATTAAAATCGAGCTAAAATTTTATTATTACTTCGGCTAATAACAAAAAACTTTAATTAAAAAAACTAAAAATTTAATGATAAAAAAATTTCAAGTTACAAGTATTCCAGGGTCTTGGAAACTCTTTGCTTTCGCTATCTTCAAGCCTATATGCCCCATTACCGGCGACCGAGATGATTCTATAAGGTCCCTCTCAATTTGGGCCAAACTTTCCCTCTCTAGGATTCTTCTTGTTGCCGACGACTTTTCTTAGGACGAGGTCCCCAACTTGAAACTCTCGTGGATTGACCTTTTTATTGTAAGCCTTAACAAGCTGCTGCTGGTATACCCCCAGTCGAATGCTGCTTTCTCTCTTCTTTCTTTCAATAGGTCAAGATCTCGGGCCAAAAATGCCTTCTTAGTCTCATTCTCTATTCCCTGGGTTCTGATCTCTGGGATGCCGACTGCTAATGGGATTACTGCCTCTGTGCCATAAACCATGACAAATAGGGATTCCCCAGTTGATCTTCTCGGCGTAGTCCGATATGCCCAAAGTACATTAGGCAACTCTTCCACCCACTTTCCTTTTGCTGCTTCCAGCCTCTTCTTAATCCCATCCAAGATAGTTTTGTTAGATGCTTCTGCTTGACCATTGTTTTGAGGGAAGCTTGGAGTGAAGTAGTAGTTCTTGATCTTGTACTTGACACAGAAGCTCTTGATTGATTTACTATCAAACTGTGTGCCATTGTCTGTTATTATTGCCCTTGAAATCCCAAACCTAGTAATGATGTTCTTCCATATGAAGTTCTTTACATCAACATCTCGAATCTTCACAAGGGATTCTGCTTCTATCCACTTGGTGAAGTAGTCTGTTGCTACTAGCAGGAATTTTCTCTGTCCAGTTACTTGCGGTAGTTGTCTAACTAGATCCATTCTCCACTGGGCAAATGGCCACGAACTGGACACTGAATTTAAATCTGCTGCTGGTTGATATATCAAAGGTGCGAGCCTTTGACACTTCTCGCACTTTCTGACATAGGCTTCAGCATCTTTCTGCATGTAGGCGTGACTTCCACATACTCTTTCATGTATTTCACACAAGAAGTCTTCAACTTGTGAAGGATGCACACATCTCAAAAGGGGACCAATAAAAGACCTTCTGTAGAGATGTCTCTCTGTTGTTAGACTGAACCTTGCTGACTTTAGTTTGGTCTTGTGTGCCTCTTTTCTGTCCTCTAGTAGCTTCTCATCTCTAAGGAACACTACTATTACATCCATCCAACTTGATCTCATCTCTACACACATTGCTTCATACTCTGTGATTAGTGGTTCCACACTTGGGCCTGACAAGTAGTCAACCATTATTGTCATTGCCTCCCCCGATTTCATTGCACTAGTCAGGTTAGCCAAGGCATCAGCATGGCTGTTGTTATCTCGGCTTACCTGCTGTAGTCGGCAGTCTTGAAACAAGGCCAGTAGTTTAACAACCTCCTTAACGTAGACTATCATTCTTTTATCTTAGACTGCATACTCACCTGTTGTCAGGTTCACAATAAGTTGGGAGTCACAAAAGACCACAACCTTGTCGGTTTTCATTGCTGCTGCCAGCTTCAATACTGCGATCAATGCTTTATACTCTGCTTCATTGTTGAAGGCTTTGAACCCCAAACAAATTGATTGCTCTAACATTCGTCCATCTAGAGATACTAGTACTACTCCTGCCCCTGCTCCCTATCTGTTTGAACTCCCATCAACAAACAGGCGGAATGAGTTGTTGATATAAATATCGTAAGGCTTGAGTTTCTCTTCTTTCTTTTGCTCTGTTGGGGGGGTTTCTTTCCCAGTTGGGTCTCTTCTTGTTCTCTTGGACATCCCAAGTCGCGATTCATCGGAACCCGACGTGGGATGGCTCCAGGTGTGAACTCAGCCACGAAGTCAGCTAGAACCTGGCCTTTGATTGTTGTTCTGGGCCTAAATTCCAAGTCGTATTGGCCCAATACTACTACCCACCTGGCTACCCTACCTGTCAGATCTCCTTGTTATAGTAGGGATTTCAAGGGATTCTCAGTCAATACCATAGTCTTGTGGGCTTGGGAGTAGTGATTCAACTTCTTAGATGCCATCACTAAAGCTAGTGTCAATTTTTCCAAGGGGAAATACCTAGTCTCTGCACCTGTTAGGGTTTTACTCACATAGTAAACAACCCTCTATTCCCCCTTTTCTTCTCTAATTACCACTACACTCACTGCATGCTCCGAAACTGCCAAGTACAAGAAGAGTTCCTCTCCTTATACAAGATTTGAGAGAACTGGGGTTGTGGTCAGATATTTCTTCAAGTCAGCCAAGGTGACTTCACATTCTTCTATCCATAAGAAATCTGTGGCCTTCTTCACTAAACTAAAAAAAGGTTTGCATTTGTTAGAACTTCTGCTTATGAACCTATTCAGGGCTGTGGCCCTTCCAGTTAACATCTACACTTGTTTTGCCGATGTCGGGCTCTTCAAGTCCAAGATGGCCTTGATCTGATCTGGGCTTGTCTCAATGCCCCATCTGGTAACCAAGTATCCCAGGAACTTTCCTGACCCAACTCCAAATGCGCACTTCGACGCATTGAGTCGGAGCCGAAATGCCCTCAAGATATCATAGACTACTTTCAGGTCGACTAGATGATCCTCAGGCTTTTTGGTTTTCACGACCATGTTTTCAATGTATACCTCCACTATTTTGCCTATTAGATGTCTGAACATCTTAGTTACTAATCTCTGGTAAGTTGCTATTACATTTGTTAACCCGAAAGGCCATCACTCTATAGTAATACAGCCCTTTTGGGGTGATAAATGCAGTCTTTTCCTCATCGGGAAGAGGGGGTACATGGCTATCTGATGTTACCCCCTGTAAGCGTCCAGGAAGCTCATCCTTCCATGCCTTGAAGTGGCATCTACCAATTGATCGATTTTGGAGAGCGGGAAACTATCTTTGGAACAAGCCTTATTCAGGCTAGTGAAGTCCACGCAGACCCTCCACTTCCCATTTTTCTTCTTCACAACAACTGTGTTTGATAACCATGTTGGGTAGTTTACATCTCGAATGGCTCTGGCCTCCAGTAGTTTATCCACTTCCTCTTCTACTGCCTCAACATGCATCAAGGTCGGCCTTCTAGCTCGTTGGATGACAGGTTTAGCCGACCAATCTACATTTAGTCTATAGTAAGTGACCTTGGGGTCAATGTCAGGTATCTCGTATGGCGTCCAGGAAAACACCTCTATGTTTGCTCGCAAGAATGCTTCCAACTCCCTTTCTTCCTCTTCAACTAAACCTGAGCCGAGAAGGAAGAAGCGCTCATCATCATCTTGTCGGACCAGAACTTTTTTCAGGGTTTCTTCACTTTTCTCAGCTGGTTCTTTGCCGACGTCGTCCAGGACCTCCATGTCCTCGTCCTCAATCTCGACTGTGTCTGCTTTTCGTATGGTGCAGGTGGATTTCATTGTTTCCATGGAGCAATTCTTCGCATGTACTTGGTCTCCTCTAATCTCTTCAATTCCCTGCTCCGTTGGGAATCGCAATAGTTGGTGCAATGTTGAGGGAATAGCCCTCATTGTGTGCAACCACGGTCTTTCCAAGATAACGTTGTAAGGTGAGGGGGTGTCAATGATTATGAACTCTGTGCTCACTTTCCTGGTACCTGCCTGTACCTCCAAATTTATTGCCCCTAAGGGCTATATCAACGTTCCATTGAACCCGACCATTGGACTGTTAGACTGTTCCAGATCGTCTTGGTGAAGGCCAAGCTCCTTGTAACATCTGACATACATGATGTCACAAGAGCTGCCTTGGTCAACTAGAATGCGTCTTACCTGGCACTCTCCAATCTTCAAGGATATCACCAAAGCATCATTGTGTGGATGCCGCACCATGTCTAGGTAGGCCTCAGTAAAAGATACCATAGGTCCCTAACACTCGCCTGCCCTAGGCCTTTTTTGCTGGACCTGACACACGTACTGTGAGTGTCTTACCCTCTGAGTCTCCCCACGTATCTCGTTCTCATTGACCCTCGAGTGAATGACATTGATCACTCGAGGTCCTTCTGCTTGTGATTGTGGTGCTGGTAGGGGTGGTGCTGCCGGTGCCTGGGGCAACCTTGCATGTTCTTCCCTTGTTTTGGCCTCATCCACCAGGTCCTTCACGTGGCCTTGTCTGACCAGATCTTCTAAGTGTGTTTTTAGGGCTCTGCACCCCTGAGTCAGGTGCTCATGCTCATTGTGGTAGGCACAATACTTTTCCAGGCTCTTTCCCATATATTCGCCAGGGATCTTCTTTGGCGCTCTATAGTAAGGCTGGTTCCTGATTCTCTCCAGGACTTTGTAGACCGGGATCCGGAACACTGTGGTGACTACATGTGCAGCCCTTGGTCCTGTGTCTTGCCTCTTATATCCAGTGTCTCCTTGGCCTCGCTTCAGCGAGCTGTTTCTCTTCTCTTGCTTCGACGCCTTTGTCCCTAGCGTGTCTTCTTCGGCTCTTGCATACTTCTCGATCCTGGCCATGAGTTCCTTCATACTTTTGGGCAGCGTCTTTGCTAGTGACTTTCGAAGCACACAGTCATCGTTCAGGCCGTTCTTAAAAGAAACGATCCCCAATTCTTGATTGCACCCTGGTATTCGATTAAACACCTCATAATACCTTTTGGCATAAGCCCTGAGGCTTTCATCCTCGCCAATTCTCAAAGCCATCAGGGAGTCCACCCTCAACGACTGTAGATTGTTTGTCACAAACCTAGCTATGAATATCTCGGCCAGGCCTTTCCAGCTTTTCACAGTTCCTTTCGGCAACTTGTGAAACTAGTTTGATGCGATTTCCCCAAATGATGATGGGAACACCTTGAAGAGCAACGGCTCGTTCCCGGTATATAGTGTCATTGAGTTCAGGTACAAGTGACGTAAACGTTAAGATCAGACTTATCGTCGTATAGCTGGAATCTCGACATATGGAACCTTTTTGGGGCCTCAAATTTGTCTAATTCTTCCTAAAACGGCGTTCTCGACTTGACCGGGGAGGTTATCTTAGCATCCTGTCGCTTCCTCTTGAGGTAATCCCTCAAGTCCTCCTTGGTTTGACCAGGAGCTCGACTATCAACGGATTTTAGCCTTTTTGGTGCGCTACTCCCGGTGTCGTTATGATGAGTCCTCTTGGACCTCCCTCCATTAGTCGTGTTGAAACAAAGCTTCTTCCCTTGAACATATCAATGTTATTTGGTGTAGGCTTCTTTGGTACGATGTGTCTTCATTTTCCTTTCATCGACCCTCCCTGCCTGACTTTCCGCGACGGCCGATGAGACTGTTCCTTTGTCCTGTCATGCTGAGGGACTGCAGGAACTATTTTTTGCTCCCCTTTCTAGGCATCGTTCTTGGTCTCCAGAATCAGCGTGTCCTTCAATGGGAACGGCGGTTACATGATGTTGTTCTGCATCATGAAATTGACAACCGATTGCAGGTCCGCCAATTTGTTTGTCATCCCCTTCATCTCGCCGTCCCTCCTCAGGCATCTATCTTTCCATACTTGGAGGTCGTTTTCGTTGTAATACTCGCCTCGGTCTGCCTTCTTTGGCATGTCTCCCTCTTTGCCAACGTCTTTTTCTCGAGATTCTACTCCCGGGGTTCTTCATTGCACTTCTCTTCCTTTACGTTAGGGTCAATGTGCTTGCTACTTCCACTAGGGATGTCGTCCCAAATCTTCTCTTTCTGTCCGTCGTTGGCCATCTATTCTCCTTTGATTTCCATAGACGGCGCCAAATTGTGGGTGCTAATTTCTGATCACACTGCCAAACAGGTACCTAGTAGGAGAGCACCGGCAGCATAAATTAAGCCCAAACAACCTGTCTGTAGACGTGCCCGAACATCCCGGGCTCCGCGCGCGAAGGCACGAAATCCTGTTTTGTTCATTAGCTACTACAGTTCGGACTCAATGTCATGGTTCTTAATCTAATCTCGTAAAATCCAATGCAAGACCGATAAATCACCAAAGAGTCCAAATCCGAAAAATCATTTTGGATAACTGATTTTTATAAAGAAGTGTTAAACATGGACTGCTTTGCCAGATACATAGTCGCCACTTAAATGTTTTTGTTTTGGGAAATTTAGGAAACCCTGACTCGTGCCTAAGGCCACGTGTCTGTCATCATCAAAGTTGCCTCAGCTCAGGAACTTGGGTGCGAGAGGGGAAGGTCATGCAATGAGCACCCTCGCTCGCCCGATCAAAGATTGGCCTTTACTAACATGATATCTTATTTTTGAAAACACATGTGCTCTTATTCCGATTAATTAGCTAATCTTACTACGTGATGCGTACAGCATATAAGTATAAACTAGATCGCCTAATTTGGAACAAAGCATTGCATATCCGTTTGTTTGAAAATGGTTTGAAATTTGCTACTCGCAAGTAGGCTAAATCAGGGATTTGATGAATTGCTCCAATTCAAGTAATCCAACCTTCACCCACAGGCATTTAGGCAGTTAAACACATAAGCGATTAGCCTCTTGGCAAGCATGCTATCATCGCAACATTAACACACATGCAGTATGCTAAAGCGTAAACACTCACAGTGTACTCTGAGCCAAAACAGAGAACTAGTTAAAAGCCATGCATGACTCTAGTTCATGTTAACATGGCTAATGCAACGCATGCGAGAATGTAACTAAAATAGGCTCGGCTATTCTAGAATGGCATGTGAAATACAACTTGATAATTATGTATTCAAATCGGAATTGAAATACAATGCAATTAGTATGATGCGCAGAGCCCCGTGCATGCAAGACAGATAAATGGATGCACGCATGCAAGCATAAGGATGCTAATTGAAACATGCCCTAAAACTAACCACTGAAAGTAGGTAAGTAAAAGAGAGAAAGAAATGGGGGTTGGAAGACATGCATCGCACACATGCACACTTATTACAAAATTCGCCCTCTCGACGGAGGGTCCGAATGAATAATACAAACCGACTAATTAACTAACTAACAAGTTAATTAATTAATTATTACATAACCGAATGAATAACTAGCTACAACTAATTATTACAAAACTTAATTAATTAACAAATTAACTAATTAAATTACAAATTCGAATACTAACTAACAAGTAAGCATTAAAATATGTAAACTAGGTTGCCTCAGCTCTGCCTTGAAGAAGTTAAAGATCCATGCTCGATTCCTGTCCCGAAAACTCTCCAAATGCTCTTTAGAGGCTCTGTCTGCAAGGTGTCCTTGAGAACTAGCTGCTGGATCTTACCAAAACAGTGCTGGGGAGTGCACCAGTGGCCTGCCGGCCATGAGGAGCTTTTGCCGACCACCCTGCCGACCAAAAGCAGGTACTGTCGGCCAAGAATGAAGGACTGCCAGCCAACAACAAGAGGGTGCCGGCCACTGGTGTACTGTGACACCAAGCTGCAGCAGAGCACAAAATAGAGAAAATGGAGGGTCTCCCAAGGATATGTATGCACTATGCCACTCCATATCATCTCAAAGCATCAATGGAGAGGCATAATCGGATCCAAGATCATCAATCACGCATCCCGATGCATGATGGCCAAAGATCCAACTTGTGCAATTCAATGTAAAATGAATGCACAAAAAACACATGAATGCCTAGAACTCTATCATGCATCGTCAAGAGCTTCGGCGACCGAGAATTGAGGCACGTTTCATCACTTGGAGTATGAAACGTCCCTTGTTTCTCGTGCTCAGATTAATACTTAATCCAAACAACAATGCAACACAAGCATGGCAAACATGCAATATGACTTAAGCATGCAAACATGCAATGCAACATGAATAACCTAACAAGGCTAATGGCATGCACAACTAGCATACACAATGCAAATGGTGGCATATTCAATGCTATGTGACCTAAGCATGCAAACAACATGGCATTCACAATGCAATGAATCAACATGCGAACAACATGGCATACTCAATGCTATGAACTACATGACATGCACAATGTTTAATGAACTTAAACCAAAATGGATAGACCTCAGTCATGCCCAAATTAGTGGCCACTAGTGCTAAAATAAAGGCATAAAACATAAAGCATGCATGCATAATGCATTGGCCAACCAAGGAGGCCTAAGAGCATAACTCTCAAGAGTGCTCAAAGAGTGACAAACATGTAAGTGTAACAACACCAAATGCACTGAAATGAGGTAAGAAATGATGCCAAATCATTCAAATAAAGCAAGTAAGGCATGCAAGAGTCCTTAAGGCATGAAGCTAGTAAAGAGGACTTCAAAGGAGGCATGCAATACATGAAAAATATGCATGAACCAATCATGGACAGAGCTCTAGTAGGTCAAAATAAAGACCTAAACATGCTGAGATGAGGGCTTAAACACCTAGGCCAGATGGCATACATGCTAGGCTACAAACTAGGCAACAATGCACAACACTCAAGGGCATTTAAAACATGAAAGAAGTGGGAATATATTCATTCTATGAGCTCTGAAATGAAGTATTAAATGATGCCAAATCATCTAAGTAGCTTAAAGATAGTATGCATGAGTTAACAAAACACAAAGTTAGCAAGGCCAATTGCACTACAGCTATACAAAGCATCAAGCATATGGCAACGGCAACCCAAAATAGTCCTAGAATATGTCAAAATGAGTCTAAAACATGCATGAAAGGAAGCCAAAACAAGCTATCATGAAGGGCATAAGGCATGGTGCATACAAGGCAAATAAAGTGGATTACACTACACCTATTAAGACCAAGCATGGGATGACTTAACCAACAAAAATAAGAGTTATATCACGGCAAAATAACCCTAAATAATCACTAAAATGATGGCTCACAAGCTAAGGCATGAAGGCATACACAATGGTTTATGTTAAGGCATAAAGGAGCCAACCCTCCAACGCATTGAATGAGTGACAAATGTGAATACATGGACATGAAACATGAACTGAAATCACATTATGAATGATGTCAAATCATTAAAATAGTCCAAGTAATGCATGCTAGGAGACTCAATACACAAAGCTAACAAGTTAGATTGAATCAAGGCTATACAAAGAAAGTCATGCATGACCAAGACAACATAAATCAAACCTTAAACATGCTAAAACATGAACAAAGTCCTCTCAAAGCTAAGCCAAAAGTATGCTAAAATGACAAGTCAAAGTATGATGCATGTTAGGCTATTTCATGGAAATGTACTACAAGTGTATGGAGCATGCAATGAGCTATTAAACTAAACCCTAACAGAGGTATGACATGGTAAAACGACACCAAGAACATGCTGAAATAGACTCAAATCAAGCTAGAATGACATGCTACTTCATGAAGCACACAAGGCTAGTTTGTGTGATTTACACTACAAGTGCATTAGGCATGCATGGAGTGATAAAACCAAGCAAAAACAGCGGCATGCCACAGCAAAATAACCACAAATACATCCTAAGATATGGCTAACATAAACGTAACAAACATGCTCACACATGAGGCATTCAAAACAAGTAAACAAGACACAAGGAGAGGGGATGACCCTCTCCTATTTAAGACTCCAAAACCACCTTTCCACCACTGGTAGAAAGGTCATGCAAAGGTTGTAACAAGAGCCTAAAGGGATGGCTCAAAACAAGGCCTAAGAGGGGAGTAGATCACCCTAAACGAAAAAGTGACCTTAAACAAACTTTTTAAGAATGCAAAAATAGAACTTTTTCCAGTAGAAAGCTAAGCTTAAAAAAACATGCAAGAATGGCTAAAATCTTAAGCAAGAATGGGGGTTTTAAGGGATAGATACTCACCCTTGAAGACCTTCTTTAAAACTGCAGCTCCAGTAAGCTTTTCAAGCTCAAATCAACGCAAGAACACGAAAAACAACTTCAAGAAGCCTCAGCAACACAAGCAAGGTGTTTAAGTGTGTGTTTGTGTGTTAAACTAAGACAAAGCTACACTTTTGAAGCACAAAACAAGAAAAAGAGAGATATAGATACAAAGCTATATCTATAACTCTCAGCCCATTTTTATGAGCCTCTAAAATGAAGGAGGAGCCTCTCTTTATATAGAAGAAAGGCAATGCAAAGCTTGTTAAACATGCTTGAAAAGGGCTTCATCCCTCCATACACGTGTATGGAGAAGGGATGAGTGAAAACCAGCTGGCTCAAAAGATCTAGCATGAAATCTGCTGAGACAAGGTATTCTATCAGCCATCATCAGTGGCCGGCAGTGCCTCATTTATGGCCTCATCAATGGCAGGCAGGGACAAATGCATGGCCGGCAGTGGCAGAGAGTGGCCGACAGTGCACCAAGAGGAGCATGCTGAAAGGACCGACATATGGTCTAAAAATAGGGTAGAAAGGATAAAGCGTTTGGAAAACTCAAACCTGTGACGTTCCGCTGCGAAAGTCGAGTACCTGACGAGCAATCGAACTTGTGGTTAGATGTACCTGCAAGCACAACCAAGTCTTGAGAACGGTAAAAAAATGGGGTGTCTACACTGTCATAGAAAGATAAGACTCCGGCGGTGGTTCGTCCACCCGGGGACACTCCGACGATCAAATCAGTACTTAATTATCTCTCAAAGATAGCAAGCAGTGCTTAACTCACTATCCAAGATACAAAAAATGTACCTCAGACCCGCGAGGGTGACTTACTTTTATAGCCAGCACTAACCTGATCTTTATAGAAGCCTAGCCTCGCTTGGACTCTGGCTTAAAGCTTATCCTGGACTCTCTAATAGATAAAGATAAACTCTCTAAGAGCTTTATCCTTATCCAGGTTGAGGCCTTCCCCCATTCTAGGACACTTATAGCTTATCTGTTTATCTCAAATTTCGGTATCTCTGCAGATAACCTCGGCCTAGCCGAGATAACCTCGGCACCATGACCAAGACACGTGGCACCTCGACTGACACTTCGGTGTCACCTTAGCCACGTATTATCATTCACAAAATATGTCCCCACAACTGCCCCCTAGGAATGACAACAGGCGGGGAAGGGTTGGGGACCCCACTTCCCGTCCCTGATGCCCGATAGTGAGAAATTCCCCGTCCCCGCCCCCGATCCCCGGCAAGGACCCCCCGCCCCTAAGGATCGAGTATCCTCGACCCCGCCAAATCCCCGAATTACAGAAATTTTTTTTTTTAAGAAAAAAAAAATTAAACATCTTATTAACAGAATTTGTATATATTTTAAAATTAAAAGAAAATCTGTACATCCCATAGCACAATCTGTAAAATTGAGAAAATCTCATAGCATAAAATTAAAAGAGAATCTATAAAGTTAACAGAAAATCTGTACATGTTTTAAAAATTTAAACAACCTATTAAGAGAATCTGTAATCTGTACATATTTTCAATAATCTGTCAATATGACTAATAAGAGAATCTGTCAACATAATCTGTCAAGCTAAACTCAATAGCAAATTAAAAAATCTGTACATATTTTTAAAAAATCTATAATCTGTCAATACAACCACTTGCAGAATCTGTCAACATAATCTGTCAAGCTAAACTAAATAGCAAATTAAAAATATGTACAAGTTGACATAATCTGTCAATAGCATAGTAACATAATCTGTCAATAGCATAGCAACATAATCTATCAATAGCATAGCATAATCTACATAAAAAATTCAACAAGTTGACAGATTCCATCAAGCAGCCATAATCTGTCAACTGAAATAGCATATTCAGTCCAGCAGCCCACATAAAGGAAAATTTAACAAGTTGCAAACATAATAATTAGTCCCAAGCACAACCCGCATGGGATAGGCTACCCAAAAAATAAAATTAAAAAAAAAAAATCCATTACAATATAAAAAAGAAGATTGTTTGTCCAATACAACTTTCATCATCTTTCAAACCACATTACAACTTTCATCATCTCCTTTAACTTGAATTCCTGTTAAATAACAAAAAGGGAAAAAAAAACAAATAATCAATATTAATAATAAGATGTAAAAAATGTTAACAATTAAAACAAAAAAGATGACAACTAGCACAAAAGTTGCACACGACTCATCCGAGTCGATCTCATCATCATCATATATAGTTGCATAGCCCACCGATTCCAATGTTGAATTTCCTAAAAAAGTAAAGACTATAAATTCAATATTGAAATTATTTCATGGTAATATAAAAGTGAAATACTAATATGTAGATTAGATGAAATAATAATGAGTACCTTTCATCTCAACACCCCACAACCAACTTTGTGCACACATTAATGCCTCTAATGTGTTTGGATGAAGTCTACTATGATGTGGACTCACCAACCTTCCACTAGTACTAAATACTGACTCAGAAGCAACAGTGGATACGTGAATAGCTAAAATATCCCTAACTATTGCTTGTAAGGTCGGATACTTTGGTCTGTTGGCTTTCCACTAATTCAAAACATCAAAATCTGAAGTTATTGGCAAAACATCATTTTCTAGATAATGGTCCAACTCTGATCTTACATTCTTCATTTTTTTACTTCTCTTTCTACTAACAAACAAATCAAACTCTGAAAAGGGTCTCTGTAACAATTTATGAATGAATAGAAGAGTCACCAACAACATCGGTCTCCATACCAACTCGATACTGATACTCTTACAACAAATCATAACAAATCTGATAAACCCTATCAACTTCGTCTTCAGCTTTTTTTTCCATAAAGTTTTTCAAAATAAAACTCCAATACACTCAACTTATACCTAGGATCAAGTACCACAGCAACTTCAATAACACCATGTATCACTAACCAATATTTATCAATTTTTTCAACCATTTTTGATGCCATTGTTCTAATCACTTCAATTTCACAAGAGAGCCATTGAGACAGTGTCATCCTAATCTCACATAAAGTTGGGAAACAAACATTGGCTGTGGGATACTTAGTACCAGAAAATAACTCTATGATAGAAAAAATATTTTAAACCTCCCACTAATCTCTCTAGGAAACTCTCATTCTTGCTCACTTGGCACAGTCTTATATTGGGGCTCTCTAATTTTCAACCGAGAAAAGACATCCTTATACAATAAGGCAGTCTAAAGCATCAAGTAGGTTGAATTCCACCTAGTTGCATAATCAAGTCCTAATTTCTTAGTATGTGGATTACGCAATTGATTGACTGTTTCTTCAAAAAAAATTTGTCTTTTTGGTGTTGATGTCCAATAAGCTACACTCTCTCGAATTTTCTCCACAGCCACTCATATGACATCCAGTCCATCTTTCATAATCAAATTCAAAATATGCGCGTAACAACGCATATGAAACAAAGTACCACCCAACAACAGCGATGTGTTACTCAATTTATCCATCAACATGGTAATCATGGCTTCATTTGTGGAACATGGGCAAATACAGATGCATTAAAATAATGCAAAATTGGGAATGAAAATAAAGAAGTTGAGGACTTACCAAGTAGTGTCGACGGAAAGGACGCTGGAATGACGATCGCTGGAGTCAAATGGCGTAAGTGGTCAGAGCCAAATGACGAAATACTTGCCAGAATAGATGATTAGAACGTTACAAAAGTTTCAAAACACGAAAATGGCTGTTTTTGGGAGAAAAACTTTAGAGAGAGAAAAATTGAAAAACGGAGGGAAAACAAGAAATGTAAAGTGAAGAGACGGAGAGAGAGATATTTTGTTAAAACGCGAAAAGGTGGCGAAGCATAAATGACATGCCTTGGATGACGTGTTTGTCAGACGGCGTGTGAGAAGTGACGCGACCTGATGGCGCGTGTCAAGTACGGATCAAGGGAAAAAAGACACGTGGTGGAAACGGTTGAGAAACCATGCGTGACAGCTCATGTGCAGATAAAAATCTTGGAGTTCTTGGTTTAATGGAGCGAGAACCTCAGCTAGGAGGACGATCTCGATTAAAGAACTTGAAAAACTTGGTTCTTGGTTCTAAGGCATTGATAAGACACACTGCAGTCTTTAGCCGACCTGTGATGACCCCAATAATAAAGGGTATAGTAAGTTTTTAGCCAGCGCGTTATGTGGACAAATGACATAGGTTCCATCACCTTAGGATGCCGAGGTAATAAAACCTAGGGGACAGTAGAGATGGTAATCGGAACCCGGCCCGACGGGGACCTGACCCCCCGACCTCGAATTAAGCGGTTATTCCCTGAAAAATATCCCCGACGGGCCGGGGATGGTTTTTAAAAATGTATCCCCTGTGATGTTCGGGCTAGGGAGGGGGATACGTGTTTCAGTCCCAAACCCGGCCCGACCCCGACCCCGACCCCGATCCCGATCCCTATCCCCACCTCGTATAAACCCCGATGTGAAATTACTATTTTGCCCTTCATTATATATATGTGCGCGTATAGGGTATTAGGGTTTGGTTGAAACACTCTGCTCTCATCTCACACACGAAACACGCTATTCTCTCTCTCTCTCTCTCTCTCTCTCTCTCTCCGCCGTTGCCAAGAGCTTAGGGTTTTGCCTTCCCCTCTCTCTCTCTCTCACACAACGAACAACGGCTGACGCTCCTCCGTCACCGCCGATCCTCCCTTACTGCTGCTCGTTGCTCACCACCGATTATCCTCCTTCACTGTCACTGCTACTCTCTCTATCTCTTCGACGTTGTCAAGAACTTTAGGGTTTCACCTCCCCCTCTCTCTCTCACACAACGAACGACGGTTGCCGCTTCTCCGTCACTTCAGATCCTCCGTCACCACTGCTCGTACCTCACCGTCGATCATCCTCCCTCACCGCTGCTGTTTCGGATATCTCTTTCTCTCTCTCTCTCTCTTTAGGGATTTCGATCTACTAGGGTTTACAGACATATATATATATATATATATCAGAGTTTATTTATTTTTCTCTAAATTTATTTATTTATTTATTTTAGTGTTTTCTCTAATCAAAATATATATGATTGATCTGTAATCTATTATTGATTTGTTGTATATATATGTGATTGATCTGATGTTACTGATCTGTTATATATATATATATATGAAATTTAATCTGTATCTGTTATTTATTGATCTGTTATGATCTGTATCTGTCTTTGTTATATGGAATTTGTATCTGTATCTGTTTCTGTTATTTATGAAATTTGATATTTATTAAGCAGAGTTATATATGATTGAAAATTATTTATGAATATGAAATTTGATTTGTATCTGTTATATGAAATTTGAAATATGATTGATCTATATCTGTTATTTATTAAGCAGAGTTATATATATATGATTGATCTGTTATTGATCTGTTATCTGTTACTTATTAATCTGTTAGTAGAGTTATTTATTAAGCAGAGTTATCTATTATTTGAAATTATAGTTA
Organism: Camellia sinensis; assembly: GCF_055761805.1. Lineage (NCBI taxonomy): Eukaryota > Viridiplantae > Streptophyta > Magnoliopsida > Ericales > Theaceae > Camellia > Camellia sinensis. Next base: position 186,441,408 of record NC_138964.1, read on the forward strand.
ATTTTATTAAGCAGAGTTTGTAACCTGTAATTTTTTACAATGAAAGAAAAAAATAGAAAGAAAGAAAGAAAGAGGTTGATGAAGCATCAATGAATAATGTTTTCAAGAGCTCTCTAATACACATCAGTGATGATATGATTGGTTCTTGGGTTTGTGAAAATGTGACTTCAAAACTTTGAACTAGGGCAATAAAGCTAGCTAACAAAGTGTGAATAAATAAGAGAGCTCTTATTTGCAGACACAATCAAAATGTGATATTTTTTTAAATTATTGATTTGTTTATTTTATTAATCTGTTTGTGACCTGATTTGTTAATGATTCATTCACATTTTAATTCAATCCATATTATTTTTATAAAGGTAAAAAATGTTAGATGTTAACTCTCAAGTACTAGTTAACCCTGAACTATCAGTTAACTCTCAAGTGCCATTTGAGAGTAACGCATCATAACAATCATCGCCAGTTACCAACTCACTTACGAACTCACCGTCTCCCCTCTCTAATAAAAATGTTATTGATTTAGAAGAAGAGTCTAATACTTGTGGAGGAAGTGAAAAAAAAACCTAGTGTTGTGTGGGAACACTTTAAGAAACAACTAGTCAATGGGGTACAGAAGGCAATATGTAATTATTGTAATAAGCATCTTGGAGGTGATTCAAAAAATAGAACTAGGCATTTGTATGATCACCATTGGAGTTGTACTAAGAAAAAAATGATGGACATGAGGCAAAAAGTTTTAACTAACAACTTTAATAGAGAGAGTCCAAAAATGAATTATTATATTTTTTTATCAAGATTTTGCTAGGAAAGAGTTGTCACATGCCATAATATTATATGAATATCCCCTCTCTATCATAGATCATGTTGGCTTTAAACGATATTCAGCCGCACTTCAACCATTGTTTAAAGTGCTTTCTCGAAATACGATGAAGAGTGATATTTTAAAGATTTATGATTATGAGAAGGTGAAGACATTGAGTTTGGTGGAGTATAATAAAAGTAGAGTAGCAATTACAACTGATATGTGAACTGCTAGCAATCAAAAGAAAGGATTTATGGCTGTCACCGCATACTTTATTGATAATTTATGGGCATTGCAAAGTCACATTTTGAGGTATATATTTGTAAATTTGCAAATCATTTAAAAGTTATATCTTATTCAGTTCAATTTGCATGTTATTAATACTTGTGCATGAATATTATATTTTAGGTTTATTTATGTTCCATGTCCACACACAAAAGAAGTTCCCTGTGATACTTTGCTTGAGTGTATGATGGATTGGAATATTGATAGAAAAATATCTGCTGTTACTGTTGATAATTGGATTGAGTTATATGCCTTAAACATATTAAAGATTTCCTTAAAAGTTATTAAATAAAGAAGAACTAGAACTAGAACAAAAACAAAATATATATTATTCAAATAAATTATCACTTATTACAAGTTAAATGAACTTAAACAACAGCAAAAAATTGAAAAATATAACAATCGATAAAAAAAAAAATAAGGATTCAAAAAAAATAATACTGGCTTACTCCTAAAATTGCTAATTTAATTATTTATAATTAAAAACTAATATCACGATTTGTAAGTGGCTTAATTGAGGTTTTCTTCGTCTTCTCTGATCATATTTATAGGCCACAGTGGCGCGTGCCATGATCCATTTGTTAGGTTGTTACCTTTTATACACCTCCTTGGTATTGGAGTCCGTTTATTTTGGGTATGGGAAGGGAATTGAGATTAAAATAGTTGTGGGTCTTATTTAATGTGTTATTTATTTATAGAATTGAGAAAGGGATTGTTAAGGTGAAGGGCTTAGGACAGACCTTACAGATGAGATTTGGATGGACCTCTAAGACATGATATTAGAAAAACAGTCTGACGGATTAAAAAAAAAATTTCTAAAAATTTTTTATTTTATTTTTATTTTAAATTTTTTTTTTTACATGTTGGGCATTTTTTTTAAAACATTAATGTTTAATATTTTTATATTAAACATATTTGTTTTATTATTTTATATTTATTTTATATAAATAATTTAACAATCCCTATACTAACAACTATCATCAAAACAAATACAATTTTACTTAATACATTCACTATCAATCCCCTCACTAACAATCTCCTCACTATCAATCACTTTTATCCTACTTTCATAAACTAACGGGGCCTTAGCCTCTTAGGGGTTATTTAAGATGTCCTAAATAAGTGCACTTTTTGACTTTTTGGACTAAAAAGTTGAGGAAAAAAATATGGCCGTTTGGGTTAACTTTTTGACTTTTTATGAAAAAATTGTATGAATTAGTGTGTATGGAAAAATTAGGCTGGGGAGTTGTGCAGCTGTACTTTTTGACTTTTGATGAATAGTGATAACTTTTTAACTTTTTTAGTATCTTTTTGACTTTTTAAATTTTTTTCAACTTGCCAAACTTAGCCTTAATAAGCAATGTGCACCCTGCACAAACTAATAACAATAGTAATATTAATAATAATAAATGATAAAAATAATAAAATATGACCATAATCATTTAAAAAGATAATTTATTATTTGAATCGGCAGATCACAGTAGGATTAAATTTGGTCACAATTAATTTATTACAATCAACGTAAAAATTAATATATAGTGTCAATAGCAGGCTAATTATTATTATTATTTTTTTAAGTTAGTCTTAAAAAAATGCATCAAAAAGTCCAAATATTTAAACAAAACTAATTATAATACTTAATAATTAAAAAAATTTATAGCGATAAACCTTCTTAAGCCAAACAGTAACCAACTTCTAAGAAACTTTATGCATTTAGGCGTAAACCTTGAACAAACATTTGCACAGCCCCATAACAACTGATGGGAGGGATTAGAAAAGTTTAGACGAAAACCAAAAAAGTTAGGTATCTATAAATAATAATAAAATTAAATAAATTATTATTTGGGCTAAATTACGTACTTGAATCCCGAGCCCAACCCATTTGCTAAGGCTTCATTTGATAAGTGACTTTTTGACTTTTTTAGTTATTTGAACTTGCTAGTTTGGAAAAGATTTTTAGTTTTTTTGACTTTTTAAATTTTTTTATGAGAGAAAGAATATAATGATTATTAGTTGAATGTGATATTTTGTCTTATTAAACTAAAAAATATATTTTATTTTTTGTGATTATTTTAGCCAAAATAATCCCAAAATCCACTCCCCAAAACCGTATGAGTTAAAACACCTTCTCAAGTCTTAAAAAAATTGGGCTAGGTTGGGTGGCTAGAGGGACTTGCCCATCCCTGATCGTGAGGTATAAAAAGGGTTGGGCAATATGACAGGTCAATGAGATCTATTATTGATTTTGTTTTGATATGTTGAATTATTTATTTTGTAAAAACTTTTGTATATATGCTCATGAAAAAAATTTAATAATTGTAAGTTTTTATTTTATCATATTTGTCATTAAAAAATTACATAGTCTATTTTTAAAAATTTACTTGTTATCAATTTTGTCAGAAACAAACATAATAAAATAAAAATAGTATGATTATCGAATTGACCGAATATTTTCTTTGAATAATATATTTTAAAATTTTTATAAAATAAATGATTCAAATTATTAAAATAAAATTTATAATGAGTTCATAAATCAGGACTATTTTCTCAAATTTATATTTGAAATTGAGTGAAGTCGCCCTATTAAAAAAATTGCAACACCACGTCATTTTGACTCCTTCAGAGTACTTCAGGGAGTCCAATAATAAAAGGAAAAAAAAAATTGAGTACTTCATGGAGTATTGTATTTAGGGGTGAGCAGCAGATATATCGATTCATCAAAATTGATCGAATCGAATCGATCCACCGCATTTTGGACGAATGCGTGATGACGAGCGGACGGTTGCGGATTGATTTTCTCTAATCCGCAAATCTGGCGGACGAATGACAGATTTGAGATTCCTTTAGCCGCAACCGAAGCGCCAAACCGCGAGCACCCCTAGTAATTTATAAGACTTTATGTTTTAAGTTTATTTAAATATTTTGTTTGTGTTTTCAATTAAAAAAATTAAATATTCTGTTGAAAAAAAGTTTTCAACTTGAATATCTTTTTTGAATTGAAAAAAATAAACGTATTATTTATCTATATTTTTTGGTTTTTAAATCTATCTCTAAAAATAATAAGGAAACAATATGATATATGCTGGTTGATTTTTGTTTTCAAAAACAGATATAAATGTAACAATACAGAGACATACAATCTCTACTACCACTCTGTTCATGGTTTTGGTGGTTTGAATTATTTTTATATTTTAAGAACCATATATTGTAATATTTTATGTGGATGAGACATGCTGTGATTGTAGTATGTGAATAAGGCATGCAGTGATTGTGATATTCTAAAGTTTCAAACTTTCTTGCTTTGGATAAGGCATGCAATGATTGTAATATTTTTTAAGTCATTGATTGTAATACTTTCTTTCTTTTTTTTTTTTTTTTGAGGAAGTACATAAGTTGAATTATGTTGAAAATTTATAAAATTTTAAACCGCCAAACCGATTCGCATCCATCCTCTAAACCGCCAATCCGCTCAATCCACATCCGCCGGATTGGCGGACGGATGCGGATTGATTTTCTCCAATCCGCTAATCTGGCGAACGAATGGCGGATTAAAGGTTCTGTGGCCGCAACCGACCCACGCACACCCCTAATTGTACTCTAGTAGATCTGGACCAGAAGTTATTGTTTGAGCTTTGGACACCATCACGTGGTGTTCTGTTCCGGATTTGGAGTGGCTCTTGTGCGGGGTATACAACAATTATTGTTGTGCAGTTAAATGGGTCTATTTTAGAATTTATTTTGATAATCTGAATTATTTCTATTTTAGAATACATCAAATAAAACATACCTAAAAAAAATCAAGTTAATCGGATATTGTTTACCATTTCATCCACTTACATTTGTATTCATTTTAATACTGTAAATCCCAATTGTTATTTATTTTTGTAGATACAAATATGAGTAGATGAATAGGTAAATGATATCCAATTAACTTGATTTTTTATAAGTATGTTCTATTTGATGTATTCTAAAATGTGAATAGTTCAGATTGTCGAAATGAGTCTTGAAATGGGTCCATTTGGCTACATAACAGTGGCTACTGTGCACCCCTACACAGTAACAACCCCAAATCCGTTACTCCAATGATGTTGTGATTGGTGAAGGGGACAAGATGCATGAATTTGTGTTGGGTGATTGAGAAACATGAGAGACATTGTGAATTATGATTGGTGTGAGATATAATTACGTAATGCTCCAAGACTAACTAATAATTTTTCAGATCAAACACCTATTGAGCCTTCGTTTGGCAATGACTTTTTTAGTTGGCTTTTTGACTTTTTTTAACTTTTTTAACCTGTGACTTTTTTGTTCGTTTGGTATTATTGATTGGCTTTTTTGGATTTTTAGCTTTGGAATAGTAAATTTTTTTTTTTTTATCTTTTTATGATTTTTGACTTTTTGTAATTTTTTAATTTTTTTTTATCCTTTTATAATTATTTTGCCCAACATATTTACCAAACACCACCTGAAACTGAGATCACATGATTATGTGGTCCTCCACAATGATGGTTAATTTAGCAACTCATCCACCTTCTTATTTCAATGCCAAATGTGGCACAAATTTTTACTGTCAAGTAAATTGATGATTAATGCCAAGATCATGTCGCCACGAGATTTCCTGTTCCAAAATTTGACTCGTCTTCAACATCCTGCAAGACTTGCTCTGCATATCAAGCATCTAGAGTCTATATATAATTTAACTATAATTGGTCCCCAAATTTCTAATATGTTACATGGATACTATATTTATTAACACAAGGCTCTTCAAAGCTGGTCTTTTTCTTAAAACAACTAGTAATTATTTTTCTTTCCCTCGTTCCCTCTGTTACAATATTTAAGAGAAAAAAATTTGTATTGTATTAAATGTTGTGTTGAATAATTATGCAATAATATATACAAGACTCATTTATATAGGAAAAGAGAAACCTAAGTATGATAATTCTAAATATGGTAATGAATATAATATGATATGTATGATAGACAAAATATGTAGTTATTATATTTAACACCTCTTCAAACTCAAGTAAGGATACCAACTTGAGTTTGAAGAGAGAAAGTAAAACATGAAATTGTGGAGATGTGGTTTGAAAATACTCTTCTGATCTTGGGGGGAGCTTGTGATCCGCTGATAGTCACCTGAAAAGGAATAAACACTCCGGTCAGGGGTGCCGGAATTAGTACTCCGACGGACAAGTCAGTCTCTACACTCAATAATGCTTGTATTCTATGTTTAGCACAACAATTCTCACATACCTTTCTTATTCTATTGCTCATTTATTTATACTTGTTCCCTGGGCCTCGGGGCCAGGCCCACTCTTCACTCATCATCCTCTTATTTACTCAACTCCATAGTTCAATATTTATTCGGCCTATTTGTATTATTCAGCATTTTGATCGTGTAGGATAGAGCCGAGTAGTGTCTGTCTTCCAGAGTACGCTTCCGACTCTTCCAATTATCCGGCTCCTACAATTGCCCCCCAAACACCCCACTAGCATCAGTTAGTCGGCGTGTTTGGCTTATAGTCTGGGCAGTCAAAAATTCGACGGTTAACCCTCTTCCCAATGCGCGTCAGAACGCGTACATGCTTTTTGGTCACTGCAACGCTTTCGTGCCTCATTCATGCTTCTCTCGCATTTATTACGATTTGAAACTTCAGTCTCTTCGAATGCATGTTTTTTCGAATATTTGAACCTCCTGGATTGCCAGTCGGTGTCTCTTCTCCAACGTGTTTTCTACGTCTCTTCTCTGTCTTCTCCTTTGTCTTTCATAAGTTTTCTTCTCTTTACAACCTTACTTTCCGTATTTATCTTTGATTTTAGAATATCCTTGGGTCCTTACTAGGATGGCTAAGCATTTGAAAGACCTCCTTTCTGAGGTCTTTGGCCGATAAAGCTTCCAAGCTCAAGGGCCGAGTACTATTCCGAATTCGGAACGCCCTCTAGAATGAAAACATTTACACATCAAGGCAGGGATATGAAGGTTGAGCCAGTACAACCGCATGAACAAGACAAAACATGCCAGCATTCAAAATAAGATGCTTAATTAAACATATAAAAATTCAAAATGAGATAAACTTTTAAAATAAAACATTTTATTCGATTAAACAGTAATTACAAAAATGCAATCCGCGTTCGAAGCATTACAATATTTGTTCTCATACGGCGTCGCGTTGGTACAGCAGCAGCGCTGAATCAACGCCCGTTGATCGGAGAGCATCCGCAACTTGAAATGCCTTGATCTGACCATACTTGAATCTGCGATGTTCACACCGGCGAGACAATCACTCTCGAGGTGGAGAGCTTCGACACCATAGACAACGTCAAGGCCAAGATCTAGGACAAGAAAGGAATTCCTCACGAAAACAGTAATACTCAACAGTCGCGGCGCTACGTCGGCCTCATTTCTCGATGGCGGTTGCGGAGAACTCCCCCATTGCTATTTCTCCCTTTGGGCTGATCTGCTTCGATGACTTAAAGGCTGACGTTTTTCCCATTTTTTGAACGCCCTACCTCCCGCGCGAGTGGGTTCTATGCTGCGATTCATTGCAATGTCAAGCTTAGCCAAAGTCAAAGTTTCTCCTCTACTGCTGAAGAAAACTCCATTTGACATTCACACTTATCTAACCCCACGCAACAAAATCGTTTTAAATCGAGTCTGAACACAGTAAGTGAAGTTACTAGAGCAAAAAGTCCGAGGTACTTTATTTCTAAATCCTTGCAGCGACCCCGAGGCGATTTCATTAACGCAACCCCAAAAGACGGACGCCGAGCGATATTGGCCACAGCCACTCCACGTACTAATTCTTGACTTTTTTGGAGTTAAAATGGCCTAATTATATAAACGGCAATTATAGATGAGCTGACTGTCTCCGGATTCGGAGCCCCAAGTGCATGACACCTTTAGGCCGGTTACGCCTCCGAATTCGGAGCCTTATCGGCGCAATGGATTGTGCATGACATACCAAATATATATTTAATAAAAAATGCTCATGACAAGCCGGCATGTAACCGTTCGGAATTAAAATGCCTAGTTGACTCGAGCCGGTCAATGTTTATACAATGAAACACATGCAAACACGTGTGTGCCAAATGCAAATTACAATGAAACATTTTATTCAATCAGACAAAAATTACATAGTTATGAACGCGATCTGTGTTCGAACATTACATTGAGTGTTTTTACACGACGTCGCCCTCATCCTCACTCTGCTCGACTTTAAAGGCGAAAAATGGAAAATGGTTACGCTGGTACAGTGGCAATGCCTTGTTGACGCTCGCTACTCAGAGAGCTTCTTCGGCCTGAAGCGCCTTGATCCAACCATGCTTAAATCCATGATTTTTACATCGGCAAACTTTCTTGGTGAGCTTTTCCTTCGTCTTCTGTATCCCTACTTTCCGGCCTTCGTGGAAGCCTTGTTCATAGGCCCTCCCCTTTGCGGATTCCATCGCGAACATGCTCGCCGTATCGCGATCGGCGAGCGCGGTACTGATAAGCCGCTGGGTGACCCTTTCTTCCACGATTGGGTTACCCTGTCCGACGAGTTGTGCCTAAACAGCCTTGACCTTCCTTAGCTTACGCTCAGCCACCTCCGCGCGAGCCTCCAAGCTTCAGATGCGTTTATCCCTCTTCTCTATTTCTCGGCGGGCAGCACGGAGACGCATGCCGATTTCATAGGCAGTGTAGAGCCCCTTCACCGCACCGTGAATGCCTTCACGAAACACTTCAAAGTCCTGCCGACCTACCATCGACTGCTGGACCTCGAGAGGAAAAATCTGTCAAGCAAATTTGACTACCACACTTGAATCTCGAACGATCGATTCTGCATTTATCATGGGTCTATTCCCCACGAAGACTGCAAAACTCAGTGGGCGTGGGTTCGCACCGGGCTCCTTTCCAAAACGGGGTTACGGGGATTTGCCCTATGGCTCCTTGTCCCTCCTAGGCGACCTACTTCGACGACGAGGAGATTCACGTCTCTCCCGATCCCTCGAAATCCTACCTCCTGCACGCCAAGGTTCGCCACTTCGATTCATGTCTCCTCCCAGCTCAGCTAGCGTCCTCGCCTCCCCTTTACTGTTTAAAAAGAGTCTATTCGACATTCGTGCTTGTTTATTCTTCATCAAAGACCTGGACTGAGTTACTCACTGAGCACATAGATAGAACCTTTATTCATTTATTCCCTACGAGGGTAGCACCACCAAGGCAATCTCATTAATATCGAAACCTCAACAGCCCGGTGCCGACCTAGTCGTGCCCCCATCAAACACCGTTATTCGGCAGTCTTAACTTTCGCAAGGGCAGATTCATCAATTTATTCGGCTTATGTGCCGCAGCCGCTTCACGAATCGACTCGACAATATTGTCTGATTCGACGTTAACGTTCATGAACCAGCTGGGGCAGGGGCAGATTCATCAATCTATTCGGCTTAAGTGCCGCAGTCGCTTCACGAATCGACTAGACAATATTGTCTAATTGGGCGTTAAGGTTCATGAACTAGCTAGGGCAGGGGCAGATTCATCAATCTATTCGGCTTAAGTGCCGCAGCCGCTTCACGAATCGACTCGTCAATATTGTCTGATTCGGGGTTTAACGTTCATGAACAAGCTGGGGCAGGGGCAGATTCATCAATCTATTTGGCTTAAGTGCCGCAGCCGCTTCACGAATCGACTCGTCAATATTATCTGATTCGGCGTTTAAAGTTCATGAACCAGCTGGGGTAGGGGCAGATTCATCAATCTATTCGGCTTAAGTGCCGTAGCCGCTTCATGAATCGACTCGACAATATTGTCTGATTCGGCGTTAAAGTTCATGAACCAGCTGGAGCAGGGACAGATTCATCAATCTATTCGGCTTAAGTGCCGCAGCCGCTTCACGAATCAACTCGACAATATTGTCTGATTCGGCGTTAAAGTTCATGAACCAGCTGGGGCAAGGGCAAATTCATCAATCTATTCGGCTTGAGTGCTGCAACCGCTTCATAAATCGATTTACTAGTCCTATTTGGCACTAAGAGTCGATTTACTTGTTCGGATAAATTAAAAGTTTAAACTAATATAATTGCCAAGATTACACTAATATCCAATCGATAGTTAGAAGGCACAACGGACAATAATCATTTTATCCAAAGTAGTGAAAGGCAAAACTCTTCATTAATATCAAAAAATGCGTACAAGTAATAGTGAAACAGGAAGGAAATTTTTATTAATAAATTGAGCGCAGATAGTGACTAATTTATACATGAAAATTACCTTGAACTAACAAGAATCCACTAAACAAAAACGTATATTGAAATTGAAGATACCTAATAAAACTAGAATGTCTCCCAAAATCAATCCTCGGGATCAGACAAAAGTGGCTCAACGTCCACTTGCTCGTATGGAATTGGCAAGGCCAATGTAACTCCAGCGGTAGCAAGGGCTTTGAGCCACCCATGTTTGAATCCCCAATTCTCGAATTTGGGGACCTCATCTACGTATTCCTTCAAGGCGGCACTCTTCCCAGCCTCTAGCGCCGTAGAAGCTTCAGATTCGGCTTTTTCCTTAGTCGCCTTCAATTCTTCTAACTTGGCCTCTACCTTGGAAAATGCCTCCTAGGCTAACTTGAGTGACTCCTCGCTCGCGTTTGCCCTATCCTCGGCTTCAAATCTGAGCCGGTCAACAGTCCGAGCCCTCTCCTTTTCAGCTTCGGCTCGAGCACTTTCCATTGCGGCTCTCATTGCCTCGAACTCGGTCCTGTTTTTTTCACCTTCAGCTTCAAACTTTAAGCGGCCAATTCTTTCAATGGCATCACGCTGCCGACGGCCTTGTTCGGCTATCCTTCCAACTGTCTGCAAAACAAGTTTGGATCACCACACCAAGCAATATCATATGCAAACCAAACCAAACGAGAAGGGCCGACTGGGCAGCGAACACTATAGCTACCAAATCCGGCTCTTCTCGAAAGGTGGCCTTGTCAGCCGGTAGCGAAACTGAGGCGGCCAAGCTCAACGCCACGGCTGGATCCTTCATGGTAGATGCGTCAGAGGAGATTGGCGTGTCTTTGATCTTTGGTTGAACAACGAAAGGGACAATCACGTCAAACTCCTCTAAGCGAGGCTGTTTGCCAACAGGGCTATCTTCTGAGCCGGCCCCTCCCTCAGCGAAACGTTTTTCGCCCTCTCTTTTGAAACCATTCGTTCTTCCATAACCTGCTGTTCAGCCCCCTCCATCTTGGCCATAACAACTTGAGCCGTTTCTTCTCCAGTAACCGATTGTAAAGATTCAACCGGGGCAGGCTCAGAACAGGCGGCCATTCGCTCGACATTTCTCTTTCTCGCCATCTGCGTGAGATTTTCCCGAGCCATGCCTTCAGAAAAAGTGCCGGGTAGATCTCCCAAGTTTGTAAAAATATCTCCGAAGGAAAACTCCGCCCGACCCAAAGCGGACGGAGAGTTAGGCTGGTTAAGACTGGCTGCCGCAAACGCTGATTTCAGAGCTTCGTCGACCTCTTCGGCCTCTGTAGTGAACACCTTCGTTGATTCGGCAACTACTTCGACTACCGGCTCTAAGTCTTGCTCCGAATCAGAAGCTTTGAGACCAATTTGCCTGAGGGCCTTGAAGTTGGAGAAGACAAGAGCCGTAAGGTGTTGTTCGCCGGTTGGGATCGGAATGTCGTCCTCGGCAGAGAATGTAGTATAGGTAGGCTCGTACCGCAGGAGAATATGGGCGGCTCTCCCTTGCTTATGTACGTTTGGACGGCCAAAGTACTTTAGTGCAGTATTAATTTTCGCAAGGACTTCATCATCAGCCGAGGTCAGAATCCTCTTCAACTTATTGCCTGTAAAAACAAAGGGTTAGACTTCGAGAAAAAATCGAATAAAAGAAAGATCAACAAATAGGGAGTTATACGGCAACCTGGTTCACCCCTCCGTCTGGGAATAGGGTCTAGGCGATCTTTGCCTTTGCCGAATTCCCAGTTGCCTCGGACATTGACCATTACATCATCAACTCATTTGCCAGAGCTGCAAGTATCGTTATCAAGTGATGGTCGGTGTCTTTAGTCCTGAGAAAATAGCGCCTGAGCCGACCGGAGGATTTGGCTAAAGCGTAGCAGTGCCGAATCGCCGGAATGCCAAGACTGATCCCGATACGCCGGTTCAACTCTACAATTCCAATTATAATTCGAAAAAAATTCACATTGGGTTGTGAAGGAATCAAACCCCAATAGCGGAGGATGGCCCTAAGAAATGGGTGTAGGGGAAAGCGAACTCTGCCCTCCGCAATGGATAGGAGAGGAAAGACAATTGTATTTTGGTCATCCCTCTCCATATCAAGGGTATTGTCCGTTACTAGAGATAGATGGACATCATCGGGGATAGAGAAATGTCTTCAGAACCCAGAAATTCGACCCTTAGAAATGAGGTCTTTCAAATGCAGGACCCAAGGATATTCTAAAATCAAAGATAAATGCGGAAAGTACGGTTGCAAAGAGAAGAAAACTTACGAAAGGCAAAGGAGAAGACGAAGAAGAGTCGTAGAAAACGCGTTGGAGATAAGACACCGAATGGCAATCCAAGAGGTTCAAATATTCGAAAAAGCATGCATTCGAAGAGACTGAAATTTCAAATCTTAATAAATGCGAGAGAAGCATGAGTGAAATAGGAAAAACGTCAGTCTCTAAGTCGTCGAAGCAGATCAGCCCAAAGGGAGAAACAACAATAGGGGAGTTCTCCGCAACTGCCACCAAGAAATGAGGCCGACGTAGCGCCGTGACCGTTGAGTATTACAGTTTTCGTGAGGAATTCCTTTCTTGTCCTAGATCTTGGCCTTGACGTTGTCTATGGTGTCAAAGCTCTCCACCTCGAGAGTGATTGTCTTGCCAGTGTAAACATCGCAGATTTAAGCATGGTCAGATCAAGGCATTTCAAGTTGCGGATGCTCTCTGATCAGCGGGCGTTGATTCGGCGCGGTTGCTGTACCAACGCGATGCCGTATGAGAACAGATATTGTAATGCTTCGAACGTGGATTATGTTTTTGTAATTACTGTTTATTCAAATAAAATGTTTTATTTTAAAAGTTTATCTCATTCTGAATTTTTATATGCTTAATTAAGCATCTTATTTTGAATGCTGGCACGTTTTGTCTTGTTCATGCGGTTGTACTGGCTCAACCTACATATCCCTGCCTTGATGTGTAAATGTTTTCATTCCGGAGGGCACTCCGAATTCAGAATACTACTCGGCCCTTGCGCTTGGAAGCTTTATCCGTCTTGTGCCGATGGGGCTCCGAATCCGGAGTCTTTTGGGGCTCCAAATCCGGAGACTTAGTTTAGCTAATCGTGATATTCACGAAGGGCGCTCCGAATACGAAGGCTTAATCGGCCCAAAGACGTTATGCACCGATGGGGCTCCGAATCTGGAGACTTAGTTTAGCCAATCGTGATATCCACGGAGGGCGCTCCGAATCCAGAGGCTTAATCGTCTCAAAGACGTCATGCGCCGATGGGGCTCCAAATCCGGAGACTTAGTTTTGCCAATCGTGATATCTACGAAGGGAGCTTTGAATCCAAAGGCTTTTTCATCCCAAAGACGTCATGCGCTGATGGGGCTCCGAATCCGGAGACTTAGTTTGGCCAATCGTCATATCCACGAAGGGCGCTCCGAATCTGACAACTTTTTCGTCCCAAAGACGTCATGCGCCGATGGGGCTCCGAATCTGGAGACTTAGTTTGGCCAATCTTGATATCCACGAAAGGGCACTCCGTATCCGGAGGCTTAATCGGCCCAAAGACATCATGCTCTGATGGGGCTCCGAATCCGGAGACTTAGTTTGGCCAATCGTGATATCCACGAATGGCGCTCCGAATCCAGAGGCTTTTTCGTCCCAAAAACGTCATGTGCCGATGGGGCTCCAAATCCGGAGACTTAGTTTGGCCAATCGTGATATCCACTAAGGGCACTTCGAATCTGAAGACTTTTTCGTCCCAAAGATGTCATGCGTCGATGGGACTCCGAATCCGGAGACTTAGTTTGGCCAATCGTGATATCCACGAAAGGCGCTCCGAATCCGGAGGCTTAATCGACCCAAAGACGTCATGCGCCGATGTGGCTTCGAATCCGGAGACTTAGTTTGGCTAATCGTGATATCCACGAAGGGCGCTCCGAATCTGGAGGCTTAATCGGCCCAAAGACGTCATGCGCCGATGGGGCTCTAACTCCGAAGACTTAGTTTTTCCAATCGTGATATCCACGAAGGGCGCTCCGAATCCGGAGGCTTTTTCGTCCCAAAGACGCCATGTGCCGATGGGACTCTGAATCCGGAGACTTAGTTTGGCCAATCGTGATATCCACGGAGGGCGCTCCGAATTCGGAGGCTTTTTCATCCCAAAGACGTCATGCGCCGATGGGGCTCCGGATCCGGAGACTTAGTTTGGCCAATCGTGATATCCATGAAAAGTGCTTCGAATCCGGAGGCTTAATCGACCCAAAGACGTCATGCGCCGATGGGGCTCCGAATCCGGAGACTTAGTTTGGCCAATCATGATATCCACGAAGGGCGCTCCGAATCCGGAGTCTTTTTCGTCCTAAAGACGTCATGCACCGATGGGGCTCCGAATCCGGAGACTTAGTTTGGCCAATCGTGATATCCATGAAGGCCGCTTCGAATCCGAAAGCTTTTTCGTCCCAAAGACATCATGCGCCGATGGGGCTCCGAATCTGGAGACTTAGTTTAGCCAATCATGATATCTACGAAGGGCGCTCTGAATCCGAAGGCTTAATCGGCCCAAAGACGTCATGCGCCGATAGGGCTCTGAATCCGGAGACTGAATTTGGCCAATCGTGATATCCACGAAGGGCGCTCCGAATCCGGAGGCTTTTTCGTCCCAAAGACGTCATGCGCCGATGGGGCTCCGAATTCGGAAACTTAGTTTGGCCAATCGTGATATCCACGAGGAGCGCTCCGAATCTGGAGGCTTTTTCATCCCAAAGACGTCATGCGCCGATGGGGCTCCGAATCCGGAGACTTAGTTTGGCCAATCGTGATATCTACGAAGGGCGCTCCAATTCCGGAGGCTTTTTCGTCCCAAAGACGTCATGCGCCGATGGGGCTCCGAATCCGGAGACTTAGTTTGGCCAATCGTGATATCCACGAAGGGCGCTCCGAATCCGGAGGCATTTTCGTCCCAAAGACGTCATGAGCCGATGAGGCTCTGAATAAGGAGACTTAGTTTAGCCAATCGTGATATCCATGATGGGCGCTCCGAATCCGGAGGCTTAATCGGCCCAAAGACGTCATGCACCAATGGGGCTCCTCATCCGGAGACTTAGTTTGGCTAATCGTGATATCCACGATGAGCGCTCCGAATCCGGAGGCCTTTTCGTCCCAAAGACGTCATGCGCCGATGGGGCTCCGAATCCGGAGACTTAGTTTGGCCAATCGTGATATCTATGAAGGGTGCTCCGAATCCGGATGCTTAATTGGCCCAAAGACGTCATACGCCGATGGGGCTCCGAATCCAGAAACTTATTTTGGCCAATCGTGATATCTACGAGAGGCGCTCCGAATCCAGAGGCTTTTTCGTCCCAAAGACGTCATGCGCTGATGGGGCTCCGAATCCGGAGACTTAGTTTGGCCAATCGTGATATCCACGAAGGCGCTCCGAATCCGGAGGCTTTTTCGTCGGAGCGCTATTTTAAATAATTATCCAGCTTCTGAACAAGAATCCTTCCATTACAAAGGTGGAATGTGTACATAGCGAATCTTTTAGAACTAGGATCATTCCCCACAAGTCGGGTTTGATGATAGAATTTTCGTGAGTGCTTCAGGAGCAATGCCGCGTACCTAATTTTCCATCAACCGGTCTCCTATCATCCGGAAATACTTCAGGAGCAACTTTCCCGGCGTGTAGTGGCGCGGCTGAACGTGTTGATCATACGTCCTGGCAAGCTACCGCTGGTATCGCCTAGAGCTTCCGTGGCTTTTCGCTAGGGAGTTGTCCAACGTCGTCGCGACTGTTTCGATTCGGCACTTCTGTGGAGTTGACCTGCGACTCTATTGGTGTCTTTCTAGAAAGGAGATAACATGCTTTGTGCGGATTGCCGGGAACCATGGATCTGCTCAATGCCGTGTTTGGTCGGGAAGTGTAGCAGCTGATGATAGGTGCTTGGCACGGCCTGAATATGATGCAACCAAGTTCACCCCATGATGAGATTATACAGCGAAGGGAGATTGACGACCAAGAATTCCACATCCACTGTTTAGGAGCCCGCTCGAACAGAAAGTGTGATTTTCCCCAATGGGTACTCTGGATTTGCGTTGAAGCCGAATAATGGGTGAGGAGCCGGAGACAGGTCTAATTTGTTGAAGCCGAGTTTGATGAAGGTCTCGTAATACATAACCTCCGAAGTGCTCCCTTGGTCTATGAGGATGCGTTCAACGGTAATTCGATTTACGTATAGTTCAATGACCAATGGATCAATATGGGGGAGTGTTATGCCGATAAGATCGAAATCGTCGAAGACAATACTCGGTGCTTCATGGGGCTGTTTCGTTGGTGTGCGTTGCCTCTGGGGGGCTAACTGAATTACGTGTACGGTACGTGGCGTTGGAAGGCTGTATATCATATGAATAACGCCGAGCGGAGGTGAGTCCTGCCGAAGGGCAACTGTTTTGATTGCGCTCTTTCAGACATGTTGCTGGAGGCGACCATCTTAGACCAATTCCTCAATGTGGTCTTTCAAAGCATAGCAACTGTCCGTATCATGACCGTGATCTTTGTAATATTCACACCGCCTGTCCTGCCTTCTCGTGTCAGGGGGTCCAACCATTTTGGACGGCCATTTGAAGAACGGAATATGTTAGATTTTGGACATAACCGAGCTGATTAGCTCTGACAGCTCCGTATATTTCTTGTCAGCGTGCTTTGTGCGCCTGCTATCGACCTGCAGTTGCTCATTTGCTCGGTGTGAGCATTGATCGCTTGATCGACGAGAATCCCGTTTCTTGTCTCGTTTAGTTCGTTGTCATGGTTCAGGACTCTAAGGTGGTACGAAACTTATTGGCTAAGCAATTTCAAGAGGGGCCGTTTTGTTGGCCATTTGTCCAGCTTTAACCTGTAAAGTGTCGTCTTCCACTTTGCAGTATTTCTCAACTTTCTTCATCAATGCCCAGACTTTTTTGAGGGGCCTTCTTATCAGGGAGCTGCGGAGGGCACTGTCTAGGTGTAATCCCATTTTGAAGGTGGTTGAGTCGTTGCAGGCGTCGTCAACAAGATTAAAGCACTCCCAATATCGTGCCGAATACGTCCTTAATGTTTCTCCCGGCTGGATTTGCATTGCCCAGAGAGAGTCGGCTTGTTTCAGCTGGACCTCGTTAGTGATGAATTTGGCCCTGAAGGATTTCTGTAATTGTTGGAAAGTTTTGATCGAAGCCGGCTCCAATTTATAATACCACCTGACGGCCAATGGTCATAAACTGTTGGGGAATATTTGGCACATGAGGGCCTCGTCATCTACATGCAATGTCATGGCTTGCTTATAGTGGCAGATGTGGTCGGTGGGGTCTGATTTGCCGTCGTACAAGGTGAATGACGGTGCTTTGAATTTCTTGGGTAGCACCGCCTTTTCAATCCGTCATACGAAGGGATCGTGTTAATCTTCGTCCGAAATGTGCCTTCTTTGCTTGTGCCTTATATGGGGACTTTCTTCAGAAGAACTGGTAGTTTCAAGTTGCCCCTTCTTCCTGGGCTCCAAAGATAACGAGTCGGAGCCGCTATCAGTGTCGTCTTGTCGGGCTCGAGGTCGTCGACCACCTGCCTGCGGAGATCGATCCGGCTTTAGGCGTACAGCTTGTTTGGACTTCGCCACTTCCAATGCCAGATCTTCACGTAGACGTTCGTTCTCCAACCTTTGTTCGTTTTGCTTTACTTGTTCCATGATCACTTGCATTGCTTCATGCTCTGGAGTCGAGGGTGAGGCGAAAATCAGAGTGCGTCTTACAGGGACGGTGTCCTGTCCAAGCATGTTTGATGGAGTGAGGTCGTCTCTTTGCGTTGTTTCATCAGTGGCTATCGGAGGGTCTTCCGTTGTGCCAGCCATGGATGTGTTTGAGTATTCCCATAGACGGTGCCAATTGTGGAGATGTGGTTTGGAAATACTCTTCTGATCTTGGGGGGAACTTGTGGCAATCCTTACCTCTGATTAATGTTAAACTGCGATTGAGAATGATAAGTAACTGATTTGACTGAGATTCCGAATTGATTGCGAGTGTATACTGTTTTAAATGCATTTCTATCTGTTAGTCATTAAATGACCTGTTCATGTTTTATCTTTGAATTGCGAATTGAAAGTCCTATCGGCGACCGAATCAGAAATCGATTGGTATTTTATGTTAATTAGAATTTATGTGATTTTATGGTAGTTTTAACTTAAATTTGATTTGGAATGATTAAATTGGATTAAATAATGTAAATCACATTAGTTCAAGTAAATTACCAAAATGCCATTAGTGGGCCACTTTCATAAATTATCTTGAGACTTGATTATATGTCAATTTGTTCATCTTCTTGAGGGCAAAACCGTGAGCAAGAGAGGGAGAGTAAGAAGAAATTTAGTTTATCAAGAATTTGGCTTGGAGACTTAGAAGATTTGAAGGATAATTGCATATCACTACTACAAAAACAGATAAAGATCACACTTTTTTTGTGTGATGTATGTTATTTAATCACACCTTTTAAGTTTTATTAAAGTGTGATCTTTGGGAGTGTGATTAAAAGGGGTCATTTTTAATCACACTTTTTAAGTGTGCTTAAAAATATTTAGATCACATCTTTTAAGTGTGATTAAAAATATTTAGATCATACTTCAAAGATGTGATTAAAAATATTTAGATCACACTTCAAAGATGTGATTAAAAATATTTAGATCACACCTTTTAAGTGTGATCTTTGGAAGTGTGATTAAAAAGGATCATTTTTAATCACACTTTTTAAGTGTGATTAATAACATTTAGATTACATCTTTTAAGTGTGATTAAAAATATTTACATCACATCTTTTAAGTGTGATTAATAACATTTAGATCACATCTTTTAAGTGTGATTAATAACTAATAAAATCTGTGATAAAAAAATGATTCGACATATTTGAAAAATAATCAATATTATTTTTGTATGCACATTTGAAGAATGTAATACACACTATATACTATATTTTGAATCATAACCACATATTGAATAGAATAACGTCATATATTTCATAAATGGAAATTAAATATTCAAAAGTATATACAAAAGAATTAAATAAAAAAAAATTAATTGTGCTTACATATATTAAAAAATAAAAAAAAAACTTAAAAAACTAAGTTCTTTAATTCTTGAATCATATTTTGCATCTCTCCAAAAAATTTCTGACCTGAAAAATGAAAACACAAATTAATTCGGAAACCGCTGATGCATATGAATAAACTAAGAAGTTAATTCAGCAAACCAAAATAGGAATATTAATCATTTCTCCTTGATCTTAATCCTTTTGGAAGTAACTTCCCTGTTAACAATTAGATGTCATAGCAACTCAGTGTCAACGACATTGTAATTAGGAGGTCACTAATGAGCACAGTATTTAAAAATGATAAATTTCAATACAGCTTGTGTACGATCTTTTTGTGAATGTATATTATTATTACTATTGAACCATAATTCTAGGTACCCATAAATAAATAAATAAAAACTCAAGAATTTACTCCATTTTTTTTTGTTTGGTAGGGGGGAGAGTACATACATTGCAGTCTGCATTTTCTTTGGCACCTTTGGAGGAAAAAGAAGAGAAAACAGCAACCCATTTCATGCATGTCTGTTTACCAAAGAATAAGTGCAAACGCTAACAGCTAGCACAAGCGTATGAAAAATCATAAAGAAAATACATTATTATCACAAAAATAATTACTACTATTAGAAATTAAAAGGCATACTGTTGATCCTACGTCAACTTAAACAGCTACTGATGCTTCAGTTTTCCATACTAAATTGTACAACACGTAGTTCAGAATATATGTTGACCATAACAAAGTTGGTTTTAGCATTATAACTATATTTTAATCTCTTTTTTTCTTTGGTTGAGATCATTGGAAGTGAACACAGTTTCTTCCCATCCCAAGCTTCGCATCAAACCTAACTGGGAGTGTTTCCCTTGCTTCCTTCTACAAGGAACATAAAAATTCGGGTGCAAAATTGTGCTTAGAGTCTCAGATCAAGTATTATTCAATCATTTCCCCCTTCCTAATGCCAACATGCGTAGTTAAATACAACACAATTTTTTCAACTTTATCCCAATTCAGAGGATAAAAGTCCCATCTGTATGATAAATACCCATTGAAACTTAAACTGCCTATCACAAAGATGGAAATAATTTACCAATACAACAATACACATATTCTCATCAACGTCACGCTACTGGGTGATGAAGGGTTGGCATGTTAGGAAAGATGAAAGGGTTCTGTGTCATTGCACAACAGTTTTTTGCATTCAAGAATAGGAAAAGTACCTTAGTTCCAAGCCGCTTATTTAGAGCTTCATTCCACATATTTGCAGCATATGCCGGCTGCACTCTAGTCCACATAGACATGACAAAAATGACCTGTGAACAGAGTCTGCCAATTAGAAATTTAGCAAAGTTCTCAACATCCTCTCATTGATTCACATGTAATGCAAATGAATGATGGTATCAAGTAGATAGAATTTTTTCGCCGGCAAAAATGAAACAGTGAACATGACTGTCAAAGCACAAAAAAATAAAACAGGAACGAAAAAAGTGACTCCTAAAATTAATAATTCTGGCAAACTATGCACAGTACAAGTCGTGCTAGGCTGCTCATCCATTTGTTATTACTGTAACCAAAAGAATTTCACTCAAAATAGTGAGGATTTATAAACCCCATTGTTTACATTTATATGCATGTGCACTTTCAACACACTATCCACATGTTACCTATGTAATGAAACTATTATAATTCCAAAGCAATGACCATAATAGAACCATATCACCAAATCCAATCAAACCAGAAGGCTTCTGAACCAAGAAAACCTACTAAAATAGTCAAGAAATGCAAAGTATTTAGTAGCATGGCATATGCATCATGGAAAGCCAAGTTTAAACTTTAATACAATATATTAGAAAAATATCAATCTTAAGCATACCAAGTGAGCATCAAGAGGTGGTGGATAGTTGTCAGCAATGGTATCAATCCAACTAAAAATCATGTTGTGATAACCATATGGCTTCCCTGCCATGCTCTAAGCATATTCCCATGCTGCAGTCGAATTAAATTTAGCACGCACATCTGGATGTAAGGGCAGCAACACTACCTGTGGATTGGATTCATACTTGAGAGACAATTCCCACCATTCATCCCATGGAATTACCACAATAATTTCTTCACCCTGAAACACAACCAAGACAATATAAGCATAAAATCTAAGAACATGTTCACATAAATATGGTATAAAGACAATATGATGTTCACACTGCTAAATATGAAGGCCAAAAAAAAAAAAAAAAAGGAATCCACCAATAAACTCAATCCAAGAATTGTTCAAATATTTCCATGTCTATAAAACCAAAAAGGAAAGTTCATTCCAGAAACCAAAATTTGAAAACCTACCTATCTTTTCAAATTTGTATTTTCCAACGCCCCTCACACGTGTTTGCATACATGATATAAGCACTACAATTCTACAGTTCAGTTGTTTTAAACTAAAATTCTTCCCTTGCCAATTCTAGCTTTTTAGGTTTATGAATTCATGCCAATAAGCACACAAATCTAACATGGCTCTAAAGTATAACGTACTGGGTAATTATATGTCTATGGCCATGTTAGGAGTTGGTATTGTGCATGCTTGTCCATGATTTAGGAGCAGTCCTCTGCTTACCTTTTCATTCTCATGTCTAGATTCACCAACCCAAAGATTACCAAATTCATCCTTCAAACAAACTGCTGTATGACCAGCAAATGCACCCGTTACCCACTTCTCCAATGTTTCAAATCCACCCCACCTACCACGGATCTTTGATAATGCTAAGAAATCACCAGAATGGACATCATCTGGATTGATAGTTGCACGTCAAGGCCGAGAACATTTTTCAAATGTCGCACCCATGTGTTTCTTCAAAAATTCTAAGTTAGCATTCTGACCCCAAACAGTGTTAGAGAACAGGGGAAGGGCGTCTGCTAAGGATAACAAGGTCCCCAGCATTCCTGATGGCATAAGAAATACGGAGATTCCATGCTACTTTACCTGCTCAATGATCAATCAGATAGTCAACCTTTTATAACAGATTTCTATAGAAGAATAAAAAGAAAAAGGATGAACAGAATAATACATATTCCAGCTCTGCTTCTTCCTCCAAAGATTCAAATTTCAAAGTATGGTCTCGGGCAGAGAAATAATAATCGCAGGTAATCTTATAAGGCGTTGCAAAAACATACAGATCCATACAGGTCTAGCTGTGAGCTGCAGAAGTCTGTGGAAAGAAAAGGAAAGTTAAGAAAACGAACATTGACAGAGTAGCATGACAAGTAAGAAAATTAGGCATATATTCAAAATTGAAACTCATAAGTCCAAAACAAACTCTGAATATATGCGTGTGAAGGCTGTTCTAGACGCAGCCAATTGGCTGTGGATATAGGCTCACACTTGAATATCAAATTTTAATTTCAAAATGGTTAGGCTAGATACATTAACATGGTCACGTGTTTGTAAAGACACTTGTCGGACACACATCCAAGTCCTATTATTCTTTTAATTATTTTAGACCTGCACACTCTCCCGACACTTGAGGAATAAGCGTGTTCATTGCTTGGACACATGAACAAATTAACTTAGTATACAATGATACAAGAAAACAATATACATTTATAACTATTAACAACCCCCCCCCCCCCACCCAAAACTCCTTTAACTTCATAAATTAATTTTGCACCTTTAACTTCATTAATTAATTTTGTGTTGCATTTTTTTATTATCTTCGAATATAATATTTATATTCATGACATATAACAAATATATAAAACTGTTTATTTTGTGCATAACACCCATGTGTATCCTGCATTTTTTTTAAAAAAAAATTATTGTGTTCTCCACGCTTCTTAGCCAAATATTTTTCGCGAAGCAGGCAAGTAAAGGAATATTACAATGCCTAATAGCTAACATAGATGAAATTTGCACCTCAAAATAGTTAACCCAGTCTCATTCACCAGATGGCTTCTGTTATGAAGCTATCAGTCAAAGAACTCACATCAATCGCTACTTACATTCACTGAAATCAACCTCAAAATTCTGTTCTACCATTTATACTCTTCAAAAGCTCTCCAATACAATCCAAACCCAAAATGACATTGCCTATGGAGCAATTGTAAACATAATCATAACTAGTTACTCTAGTTCAACAATTCTCACAATTCAAATCAAATCAGTCATACACATGTATACAAGTGATAAAAAGAGCGAACCTTGAGGTGAAGAACACCACCGCCCAAACCCCGATCACTGCCGGTGAACTCAAGCCGAGCTTCGTTATCGAAAAAGCAAGCCCCTTTTTACTCAATCGATCCATTGGTAGGGGAGACCGATCCGACGAACGATGGCAACAAGTCAATGACGCTGTGGAGATTGTTGAGCACAGGCCACGAAATCTGCCGAGGAAGAGCTAGAAGGACATCGTTGACTCTGAAGGGTACCTTCAGAGATTCCCCAAAATTCAAACCAAACCCTATTTTTTTTAACCCCAGAATTTCATTCAAAGACAGAAGAGAATGTTACCTGGATAGAACAGAGAAAGAGAGAGACTACGAGCTGTGTAATGGCGAACGGCTAGGGCTCATTTGCCTTTTCGACTGCTCCTCTGCCGCTCGCTGTCGATCGAGAGAGAGGGGGGGTTAAGAAGAGATTAGGGATTTTTGGGTTTGAGATTGGGGATTTTTTGTTTTGGGGGGGGAGCGAGCGGGAATTGGAAAAAAAAAAAGGTGGGGAAGGGAGCGGAATGGAAAACAAAAAGGGGCGGAAATAAAAAATAATTTTTTTTTTTGTAAGAAATGAAATTTAAATAACAAAATAATGTCATTTAACTTTTTTTTTTTTTTTTTTTTGCGACAGGGGTTGCTGTCGTCAAAAAAATTTATTTTTTGTTAAAATATATATATATTTTTGTAGTTAATGAATTTTTTTTTAAAAAATTCTTTTTTTTTTAGTTACTAAGATTGAAAATTTATTTGTTTCATTTTTATTTTAATGAAAAAAAATATTATTATTTTTTATTTGGTAGAAGTAGGGGTAAAAAAATTTTTTTTTTTTTGTCAGAAATGAAATTTAAATAACAAAATAATGTCGTTTAACTTTTTCTCTTTTTTTTTTTTTTTGCGACAGGGGTTGTCGTTGTCAAAAAAAATTATTTTTTGTTAAAATATATATTTTTTTTTTAGTTAATGAATTTTTTTTTTAAAAATTCTTTTTTTTAGTTACTAAGATTGAAAATTTATTTGTTTCATTTTTATTTTAATGAAAAAAATATTATTATTTTTTATTTGGTAGAAGTAGGGGTAATATTTTAATGAAAAATATTTTTCACTAAAATAAAAGTTAATTTTCTGTGGTCAATGAAAAATATTTTTCTACGGCCCATTTTTTTTTTTGTTATTAAAAATCATGAACTAATTTTTTGTGGTAGAGGAAAGGGAGTGGCAGTAATGGTGAAGGTGGTGGATAAGAGATGATGATGGCGGCGGCGAAGGAGATTAGTGGTGAAGTTGTGGTAGTAGTAGAGTAGATGAAGTGGCAAGGGTGAAGGAGAGGTAATGGTAGTAGTAGTGGCAGTAGTGGTGAAGATGGTGGATAAGAGATGATGGTGGTGGTGGTGGTGGTGGTGGTGGTGGTGGTGGTAGCGAAGGAGATTAGTGGTGAAGTTGTGGTAGTGGTAGAGTAGATGAAGTAGCAAGGGTAAATAAGAGGTAATGGTAGTAGTAGTGGTAGTGGTGGCAATGGTAGTAGTAATGGTAGTCGTAGAGGTGAAGTTGCGACAGTGGTAATAATGGTGATAGTGGAATGGCGTTTGCAATAGTGGTGAAGGTGGTAAAGGAGATGGGTGGTGAGAGAGAGAGATGAGTGAGAGACAGATAGAGAAGAGAGAGAGAGAGAGAGAGACAGAGACAGAGACAGAGTGATGAGCGAGAGAGAGAGACAAAGTGGTCGCTAAAAGTGCATTTTCTTATAGTGGATAGATAAATCGAGAGAGAGCTCAGTAAATAGAGAAGACGGAAGGGAGAGAGTGAGCAACACGAACACGGTGGGAGAGAGAGAGAGAGAGAGAGAGAGAGAGAAGAGAGAGAGAGGGACAAAAAGATAAAGAGATAAAGAGTGAGAGACAAAAAAAGAGATAGAAAGAGAAGAGAGATAAACGAGAGAGACAGAGAGAGAGAGATAGAGAGAAGAGAGATGAGGGAGAGAGACATAGAGAGAAGAGAAATGAACGAGAGAGACAGAAAGAGAGATAGAGAGAAGAGAGATGAGCGAGAGAGACAGAGAGAGATGAGAGATGAGAGAGATAGAGAGAAGAGAGATGAGCAAAGAGATAGAGAGAGAAAAGAGATGAGAGAAGAGATAGATGAGTGAGAGACACAGAGAGAGAGAGAGAGATAGATAGACAGAAAGAAAAGAGTGATGAGTGAGAGAGAGAAAGATGAAAAAATAGGTGAAAAGATATAGGCAAAGAGAGAGAGAAAAAAAAAGAGCGAAAAGAGATAAACAAGAGAGAGACAGAGAGAAATGAGCAAGAGAGATAAAGAGAAGAGAGACAGAGAGAGAAGAGAGATGAGAGAAATAGACAGAAGAGAGATGAACGAGAGACATAGAGAGAGAGAGAGACAGACAGACAGACAGACAGAGAAGAGTGATGAGTGAGAGAGAGAAAATAAGAGAGACAGAGACAGAGAGAAAGAGAGAGACAGACAGACAGAGAAGAGTGATGAGTGAGAGAGAAAGAGAGAGAGAGAGAGAGAGAGAAGAGAGACAGAGACAGAGAGATAGAAAGATGAAAAAATAGGTGAAAAAGTTCTATGTCTAAAGCCTCCTTTTCTAGTAGTGAGTCGCCTCTATCATTCATGGGTAGAATAGAGGCGCAGATTTGGGAATTGTATATTTTATATAAAAATCAAATTGAAATATTTTATACAATCACACCTGTTTAGGGAGTGTGATTAAATATATATATATATATATATAATTACACTTATTTAAAAAGTGTGATTAAAAAGTAATAATGTATATATAATCACACTTTAATTTAAATGTGTGATTAAAAAATATATATATAATCACACTTATTTAAAAAGTGTGATTAAAAAGTAGTAGTGTATATATAATCAAACTTTAATTAGAAGGTGTGATTAAAAAATATATAAATAATCACACTTTAATTAGAATTTGTGGTTAAAAAATATATATATATAATCACACTTATTTTAAAAGTGTGATTAAAAAGTAGTAGTGTATATACAATCACACTTTAATTAGAATGTGTGATTAAAAAATATATAAATAATCACATTTTAATTAGAATGTGTGATTAAAAAATATATATATAATCACACTTGTTTAAAAAGTGTGATTAAAAAGTAGTAGTGTATATATAATCACACTTTAATTAGAAGGTGTGATTAAAAATATATATATATATAATCACACTTAATTGAAAAGTGACATAAAAAATAAATATTATCACACTCAATCAAATTAAGTGTAATTAAAATATCAATCTAATTTTTTTTATCACACTTCCAATAAAAGTGAGATCTTTTTTTTTTGTCAAAGTGTGATCTTTAACTATTTTTGTAATAGTGTATTGAGCTTCCATACCTTGATATTCAAGACCTAAGGTAGGAAATTATCTTCTTGATTGTGAATTCTAGTTGTACCTTGCATGGTTCATGGGAACATTGGAGATTATAGTCAAATTATGGCTTTAAATGTTGTATTGAGTAGCTATGGTTGCATGCATGTTCATATCATAGTGTTTTGACGTTGTTTTTCATGAAATCCTCACATGCATGTCCATTTCCTAGTTATAGTTCATGAATTCATCATGTTTTTGAAAGGATTGACTCATTTGATCATGTGTTAGAGGTTTTGAATTCAATTGAATACATGCATTTGAATGTACATCTTGTTCTTGAAGTTTATTTGAAATTTGTGTTTAATTAATCTACCTTTAGGCTTTGATTTTGCAAATTGATATTTGAAACATGTCATATTATGGGTTTAAAGTGTTTTTCCAGAAAATTAGCCTAAAATGATCGAGTTTAAGGCTTAAATGCTTGAGTTTTGTGCTTGGGGATGAATCTGGAAATTCCAGATTTTGGACCCACGCCCGAGAGTAGGACTTCACGCTCAAGCGTACACTCTGAGTCTTACACTTCCGCTCGAGCGTAGGAAGCCACGCTCCAACGTGAAATGCATATGCCTAGAAGTTCATTTGTTTTGCAATCCGCTCGAGCGAGGAACTTCATGCTCGAGCGTGGACCTGAGTATTACGCTCGAGCGTGGATCGAGTGCCCATCGAGCGTGATTTTTGTGCATCTAGTACTTTTGCCTGAGTTTGTAATGCGCTCGAGCGGGAAATGTCACGCTCGAGCGGAGCTCCTTTGTCTGCATGTCCGCTCGAGCGTAGAAAGCCACGCTCGAGCAGGACCCCTGTTTTCTGAAAATTTTGAAAAGTGTTTTAAAGTGAATCTTTGCATCCTCTTTCTATCATAGGGATTCCTAAGCCATGTTTAAGGCATCTTAATGAGGATATTGATGTAGAACCACACCGAGTCAAGATAGGGACTAAATTGTTGATTCCCAAGTGTGTAACTTAGTGTATGTTCGTTCTGTAACTGTGTAGGGTTGGCATTCGAGGACGCTCATTAGCTGCTTATAGCCCAGTGCTTTGTGAGTAACAATGTTGTAAAGATATGTTCAATTATGAATATTTTTTGAATGATTAACTGTTCTGTTTACTGAAACGTTACTGTTAATGAATGAATGTTTGTCCTATTTGTAAACTGTATTCGTGGCATCCTTAGCAACTTACAGTTACTGTACTGTTACTGCTACTGTCACAGAGATCTCTGTCGATTCCCAAGTTTAGAACCACTACTGTTATTGTTATGATGGCCATCAACTGACTGTTCGGTCTGTTAAGACCTACGGCACTGTTTTGCTATGGGATGTACCATATATGACTGTTATGGTTTCTAAACGACTGATATGACTGTTTAATTACTGAAAGGACATTCATTCTTAACCTCTTTACACAACTGTTATTCACTGGGCTTTAACTCACTGTTTATATATATATATGTAGGTGTCCAGGCACCGGACCGGAGCTAGGGGCATCGGGTTAGCTCTCGTTTTGTCAAGCCAACCGTTGTGCCTCACTGCGAGGTTCCAAGTCGTTTCAAGCCAAGGCTGGTTTGGGGTGTTTTAGATTTCCCCTTTTGCCTTTGTTCTATAATAAATGTTAAGACTTGTACTGTACTGTGCTAATTAGGGATTTGGTCCCTAACCTGGATGTTTGTACATATGGTGTATATATGTTTTGCTTATGAATGTAAATATGTTCAGAAAAGTCTTTTTGCATACAGACGGTCACAGCTCCTTGGACATCTTTTATTTACTGTTTTGGCTTCCGCCAACCCCTTACTCTGTATTACTGTCATTACTATTGAGCAGGCCTTCGGTAATCACGGATTACTGGCCGGTTACAATGCTTAAACCCATAGGGGCGGGTTTGGGTTGTGACAGAGTGATATCAAAGCGATATCAAATCACGAGTTATACCGCACACACGTGTCCAAATGAGCTATAGGATGTCCTAGAAAAGTGAATAGGGCATTGCATTAGCACTGAAAAAGTGTGTGTGGCCATGACATGAATATATGCGCTAATGTGTTTATGTAAGAAATTCCTATGTTTATTATTACTGTATTGCATATAGTGAAATGGACAATGCAAGGAATGCCGATGAAACAGAATCATCTGATGCCAGAATGGCAAGATTAGAAAGGACAGTTGAACTGTTGACTGAGGCCTTGAGGTTACAACAGAACCAACAGCCCTCACCTCCTCCGGTACAACCTGAACAGAATGTTAATGAGGATATAATTGCCTTAACCCAGAAGTTCAGCAAAATGAAACCACCATCCTTTCAGGGAGGCCTTGAACCATTAAAGGCCGAAGCATGGGTGCTAGAAACAAAGAAATTGTTCGAAGTATTTCCGTGTTCTGAAGCACATAAGGTGCTATTGGCTACCTTTACTTTGCAAGAGGAAGCTAGACGGTGGTGGATGCTCATCCGTGACACCGACACTGTTATGACTTGAGCTCAGTTTAATGGAGCCTTCTTTGATTAATACTTCCCTCAGTGTGTCAGGGATCGCAAGGTGACTGCGTTTGAACAGTTGAAACAACGTACCATGTCCGTGGCTGAGTATGAATCTAAGTTCACTGAACTTGCCCGTTACGCACCGCACATGGTGGATACTGATTATAAAAAGGCTAGGAAGTTTGAAGGCAGCCTCAATGTAGAAATACTAGACCGAATTAACATCTTGAAATTACTGAAATGTGTGGATGTTCTTGACCGAGCAATAATGGCCGAGTCAAATATCGAAGCATTAAAACAGACTGAAACACCAACAACTGAATGGCATGGTAAGAGACGGGGTTTTAAGTTTAAGAAAGGCCGAAATAACTCACTGAACAAAAAGCAAAATACAGGGTCAACGACCAGTTCTAGTCAGGGAAGTGGTTCCGTACCACCCTACTCCGAATGTGGGAAAAGACATAAAGGGGTTTGTTATAAGATTTCCGGTGCTTGTTACAGGTGTGGCAAGGTAGGCCACATGGTTAAAGATTACCCTTCCACAGCTCAAGGCAATAGTAAAACTGCAGCTAGCGCCGCAGCATCAACTGCTCCACCGAAACCCAACCCCAAAGCTACCGGAAAAGAGCCTCTAAGGCAAGGCCGAGTGTTCGCACTTGTACCGGGAGATGTGCAGAATACTGAGACCGTTGTGTCAGGTATACTCTCAATTTGTGCTCAAAATGCTTATATTCTTATTGATTCGGGGTCTACGCATTCATATGTCTCGCATGCTTTTTCGCAAAAATTAAATAGACCACTAGAACCCATGAACTATTTGTTAGCTGTATCTTCACCCGTTAGGGGATCCATGACATGTGCTTATATGTACCCTACATGTGAAATTATTGTTGGGGATGTGCATTTGTATATTGATTTACTGCCTTTGAATATCGATCATTTTGATGTCATATTGGGAATGGACTGGTTAACAAAATATCATGCTACCATAGACTGTATAACAAAACAAATTGTTTTCCGTCCACCTGGTTTACCTGAATTTGTATTTAATGGAGTTGGAGTAGTACCTCCCCCATATTTGATTTCGTCTATGAAAGCTTTTAAACTAATTAAGAAGGAATGTAAAGGGTATCTATGTTGTATATTGATTGTACCCACTGATACTAAAGCTAATGTGGACGGTATTCCCATAGTTAGAGAATTCCCAGATGTTTTTTCAGATGATTTGCCAGGGGATTTGATTGACAGGGACATTGAGTTCACCATTGATGTGACTCCGGGTACACAGCCAGTTTCCAAAGCTCCGTACAGAATGGCACCTACCGAACTGAAAGTTCAGGAACTGTTAGATAAGAAGTTCATCAGGCCCAGTACTTCACTGTAGGGCGCTCTAGTTTTGTTTGTGAAAAAGAAAGACGGCTCCTTGAGACTCTGCATTGACTACCGTGAGCTGAACAGGGTAACAGTGAAAAACAAATATTCATTACCTCGAATTGATGATTTGTTTGACCAGTTACAGGGAGCCTAGGTTTTCTTCAAAATTGACCTTAGATCTGGATACCACCAGTTGAGAGTCAAACCAGGGGACATTGAAAAGACTGCCTTTCGAACGAGGTACAGACATTACGAATTTCTTGTTATGTCTTTCGGAGTTACTAATGCACCTGCTGCATTTATGGACCTTATGAATAGAATTTTCAAACCATTCCTCGATGAATTTGTAGTTGTATTCATAGATGACATTTTGATTTATTCCAAAAGCAAGCAAGAACATGAACGTCATTTGAACATTGCCTTACAGACCTTAAGAGAACAAAAACTCTATGCAAAACTGACTAAATGTGAATTTTGGCTTGATAACGTGATGTTTTTGGGACATGTGATTAGTAAAAATGGCATTTCAGTGGACCCGTAAAAAATTGAAGCAGTGGTAAGTTGGCCTAGACCGACAAACGTTACTGAAGTTCGAAGTTTCTTAGGCTTGGCCGGGTACTACAGAAGGTTTGTGAAAGACTTCTACAAAATTGCCCTACCATTGACTTAGTTGACTCAAAAGGGGATATCATTTGATTGGACCGATCAGAGAAAATCAGTCTTTCAAGAGTTAACGACTCGACTTGTGACTGCATCAATTCTTACCCTACCCTCAGGTATGGGTTATTTTACTATATTTAGTGATGCTTCTCATAAATGTTTGGGATGTGTATTAATGCAGAATGGTAAAGTGATTGCGTATGCTTCCCGACAACTGAGACCACATGAAAAGAACTACCCTACTCACGATTTGGAGCTTGCTGCAGTAGTGTCTACACTGAAAATTTGGCATCACTACCTTTTTGGGGCAACATGTGAAGTGTATACAGATCACAAGAGCTTGAAATATTTCTTCACACAGAAAGAATTGAACATGAGGCCGCGAAGATGGTTAGAACTGATAAAAGATTACGACTTGCAAATTTTGTACTATCCAGGGAAAGCTAACACCGTTGCCGATGCACTGAGTCGGAAATCAGTTGGAAATTTAGCCTGTTTACTCACCGGGTAGAAAGAATTGCTATGTGACCTTGAAAATTTTGAGGTTGAAATTGTTTTACGTAAACAAGGTGGAACCTTAGCCGCTATTTCTGCTTAACCGGTACTAATTGAGGAGATTAAAGAGAAACAGCAACATGATGACCTTTTGAAAAAGGTCATTGATGAACAGGAGTCCAAACCGAGGCTAGACTTTAAATTTGAGAACAATGTGTTGAAATTCCAGGGAAGGTTGCGTGTATCGAATGATTCTGAGCTGAAAAGACGAATTCTGCAAGAGGACCACAATTCAAAACTGTCTATTCATCCAGGAAATACGAAAATGTACCAAGACTTGAAACTGAATTTCTGATGGCCGGGAATGAAGAAAGAGATCGCTGATTTTGTATCGAAATGTCTTCATTGCCAACAAGTTAAAGCTAAACATCAATGACCCGCAGGCTTACTGCAGCCCTTACCGATACCAGAGTAGAAATGGGAACATATCACTATGGATTTCATTGCTGGTTTACCTCGCTCCAGTAAAGGTATGGACTCAATCTGGGTTATTGTTGATAGATTGACTAAATTTGCTCACTTCTTACCTGTCAAAACAATCTATAATGCGGACAAATTGGCTACAATTTATATTGATGAGATTGTTAGGTTGCATGGAGTGCCTGTGTCCATTGTTTCTGATAGGGACTCGAAGTTTACATCGAGATTTTGGCAAAGTCTGCAAACTGCATTGGGTACTGAACTAAGACTAAGTAGTGCATGCCATCCTCAGACAGATGGCCAGTCAAAAAAGAACCATTCAGACTCTGGAAGATTTACTACGAATGTGTGTTCTTAATTTCCAGGGAAATTGGATTGGCAAAACCATGGTGGCGTTTATGCCACTTGGGAAAGGGAAAATGATATGCTGAGAAGATATCCTGAGTTGTTCCCTCTGGATCTAGTATTTTTTCAAAATGAAGGTAATTCGAGTTTGGAGGACCAAGCTCTTTATAAGGAGGGGAGACTGTGACAACCCTCACCTCTGATTAATGCTAAACTACGACTGAGAATGATAAGTAACTAATTTGACTGAGATTCTGAATTGATCGCGAGTGTATACTGTTTTAAATGCACTTCTATCTGTTAGTCATTAAATGATCTATTCATGCTTTATCTTTGAATTGCGAATTGAAGGTCCTGTCGGCGACCGAATCAGAAATCGATTGGTATTTTATATTAATTAGAATTTATGTGATTTTATGATAGTTTTAACTTAAATTTGATTTGGAATGATTAAATTGGATTAAATAATATAAATTACATTAGTTCAAGTAAATTACCAAAATGCCATTAGTGGGCCACTTTCATAAATCATCTTGAGACTTGATTATATGTCAATTTGTTCATCTTCTTGAGGGCAAAATCGTGAACAAGAGAGGGAGAGTAAGAGGAAATTTAGTTTATCAAGAATTTGGCTTGGAGACTTAGAAGATTTGGAGGATAATTGCATATTGAGCTTCCATACCTTGATATTCAAGACCTAAGGTAGGAAATTATCTTCTTGATTGTGAATTCTAGTTGTACCTTACATGGTTCATGGGAACATTGGAGATTAGAGTCAAATTATGGCTTTAAATGTTGTTTTGAGTAGCTATGGTTGCATGCATGTTCATATCATAGTGTTTTGAAGTTGTTTTTCATGAAATCCTCACATGCATGTCCATTTCCTAGTTATAGTTCATGAATTCATCATGTTTTTGAAAGGATTGACTCATTTGATCATGAGTTAGAGGTTTTGAATTCAATTGAATACATGCATGTTGAATGTACATCTTGTTCTTGAAGTTTATTTGAAATTTGTGTTTAATTGATCTACCTTTGGGCTTTGATTTTGCAAATTGATCTTTGAAACATGTCATATTATGGGTTTAAAGTGTTTTTCCAGAAAATTAGCCCAAAAGGATCGAGTTTGAGGCTTAAATGCTTGAGTTTTGTGCTTGGGGATGAATCTGGAAATTTCAGATTTTGGACCCACGCTCGAGCGTAAGACTTCACGCTCGAGCGTACACTCTAAGTCTTGCACTTCCGCTCGAGCGTAGGAAGCCACGCTCGAGCGTAAAATGAGTATGCCCAGAAGTTCATTTGTTTTGCAGTCCCCTCGAGCAAGGGACTTCACACTCGAGCGTGGACCTGAGTCTTACGCTCGAGCGTGGATCGAGTGCCCATCGAGCGTGATTTTTGTGCATCCAGTACTTTTGTCTGAGTTTGCAGTCCGCTCGAGCGGGAAAAGTCACGCTCAAGCGGAGCTCCTTTGTCTGCATGTCCGCTCGAGCATAGAAAGGCACGCTCAAGCGGGATCCTTGTTTTCTGAAAATTTTGAAAAGTGTTTTAAAGTGAATCTTTGCATCCTCTTTCCATCCTAAGCATTCCTAGGCCATGTTTAAGGCATCTTAATGAGGATATTGATGTAGAACCACACCGAGTCAAGATAGGGACTAAGTTGTTGATTACCAAGTGTGTAACTTAATGTGTGTTCGTTCTGTAACTGTGTAGGGTTGGCATCCAAGGACGCTCATTAGCTGCTTATAGCCCAGTGCTCTGTGAGTAACAATGTTGTAAAGATATGTTCAATTATGAATATTTTCTGAATGATCAACTGTTCTGTTTACTGAAACGTTATTGTTAATGAACGAATGTTTGTCCTATTTGTAAACTGTATTCGTGGCATCCTTAGCAACTTACTGTTACTGCTACTGTCACAAAGATCTTTGTTGGTTCCCAAGTTTGGAACCACTACTGTTACTGTTATGATGGCCATCAACTAACTGTTCGGTCTGTTAAGACCTACGGCACTGTTTTGCTATGGGATGTACCACATATGACTGCTATGGTTTCTAAACGACTGATATGACTGTTTAATTACTGAAAGGACATTCATTCTTAACCTCTTTACACAACTGTTATTCACTGTGTTTTAACTCACTGTTTATATATATATGTAGGTATCCAGGCAACGGACTGGAGCTAGGGGCGTCGGGTTAGCTCTCGTTTTGTCAAGCCAACCGTTGTGCCTCACTGCGAGGTTCCAAGTCATTTTAAGCCAAGGCTGGTTTTGGGTGTTTTAGATTTCCCTTTTTGCCTTTGTTCTGTATAAATGTTAAGACTTGTACTGTGCTGTGCTAATTAGGGATTTGGTCCCTAACCTGGATGTTTGTACATATGGTGTATATATGTTTTGCTTATGAATGTGAATATGTTCAGAAAAGTCTTTTTGCATACAGACTGTAACAGCTCATTGGACATCTTTTATTTACTGTTTTGGCTTCCGCCAGTCCCTTACTTTGTATTACTGTCATTATTGTTAAGCAGGCCTTCGGTAATCACGGATTACTGGCCGGTTACGATGCTTAAACCCATAGGGACAGGTTTGGGTCGTGACAGAGCTTGTGATCCGCTGATAGTCACCTGAAAAGGAATAAACACTCTGGTCGGGGGTGCCGGAATTAGCACTCCGACGGACATAGAATACAAGCATTCCTGAGTATGGAGGCTGACTTGTCATCGGAGTGCTAATTCCGGCACCCCCGACCGGAGTGTTTATTCTTTTTCAGGTGACTATCAGGGGATCACAAGCTCCCCCCAAGATCAGAAGAGTATTTCCAAACCACATCTCCACCGAAATAAAACTAAAAATAAAATAAAAGATAAATAGATTACAAAGTCTAAACGGGAGCACAATGACACTTGAGATAGATCAGAGGCCAGAGCTAATACCAAGAGACAATTTAATCATGTCGGACCATTGTAGGAACTGACTGGAATTAATGCTAGGATAGTATAAGATCATACCGGACCGTTGTAGAAATTGCCTGAAACTAATGCTGGGACAGTTTAAGCCCATGCTGGACCGTTGTAGAAGAACTGGATGTTGAACCAAGAAACGTGACGCACACATAACTTATGATGTGATACTGAATGATGATGGCAACAAATAACATTGTGTGTTAAGGAGCGACTTATGAGAAAGTGCGCCAGGGGGCAGTGTGGGTTGTGCGCCAAAGGAGGTGGCTTGGATTGTGCGCTAGAAGGGGCGACTTGAATTGTGCGCCAAAGATGACGGCTTGGGTGTTGCACTAAGAAGCGACTTGGGTGCTGTGCCACAAGAGGCGACTTGAATTGTGCATCACAAGGGATGACTTAGGTTGTTCACATGATGTATAACCATGTTTACCATGATATAGGTATAATATTCCCTTTCAAACTCAAATAGGTTTGAAGATAGAAACCTATATGAGGGTAAAGTAGAGGGAACAACAGAGTAGAACAGAAGCGCGCACACACACAAAAAAAAAAAAGGAATGCGAGTAAAAAAAAATATATATATATATATATATATGATAAAGATATTTGGAGTAAGAATAAACCAAGGGACAGAAGAAGAAATCACCACGAAGCGAAACTAAAAGAAAATATGGCAGCGGAATGAGTTGAGATCCGACAGGCGGCCAAGGTACCCACCGGTGAAGCAAAATTACTAAGTAATTAACCTAACTCTAATAACATGTTACAATATTTAAGAGAGAGAAAGATAATATTATATTATGTGTATATTCAATATTGTGTTAAATAATTATGTAATAATGTATACAAGACTCCTTTATATAGAAAGAGAGAAATCTAAGTATGATAATTCTAAATATGATAATGAATATAATATGATATATTTTATAAAATAGAATATATAATTGCTATATTTAATACCCTTATTGAGTTGATAGATAATTCATTTCTTCTTTTCACTCTGTTTTGTCTTTTATTTATTTATTTTTTCTCTCTTTCACTTAATGAAAAACTTATGATACACACTCTCATATCATAAATAATAATAATAATAATAATAATAAAAAAAAAAAATTAAAAATTATGATTTTTTTTTTAAATTTATGATCCAAACATAATTTTAAAAAATGAAGTTATCCTCAGGCCTCGTTGACAAGGTCTTGTTTGACCAGTGACTTTTTTAGTAAAAATCTAAAAAGTCACCAAAAAAATCAAAAAACTAACAACTTATACTAAAAAGTTAAAGATTCTATTATCTCTCTACTTTTTGCATATCTTTTCATAAAAAATTAAAAATTTATTCTAAACATATTAATTTTTTTACATCATATATTTAGCTAAAAAATTAAAAAATTACTAAAAAATTGTTTCCAAACGAGGCTTCAATCTCACTTTAAGAAATGCTTGGGATGGTTGGTTGGTGTGCTTTCAATGCGTTTCCCTCTCCACCCCCTTTCATGTTGTTGGTTGTATTTAATGTTTGCCAACAACTTGGCAGGACCTTATGTTACAAGTCACTCGCTCTAACTCCCTCCCTCTCCTGTACGCGGAAAAAAATTAATGTTTGCCAACAATTTGTGAGGACCTTATTTTATATGGTCACTCACTCTAACCCCCTCCTATTATTTCTTAGGGTCTATTATTTTATAAGACCTAGCTTGTCTTATATTTGAGATCAAAGTTTGACCGTTTAGTTCAATTTATTGATTTATTTTTGGGTCATGTATCAATAATTTAAATTGTTGAATGTGTAGTACTCGTTGAGTACTATATCTTTATAAAAAGTTACATTAATCGGATATCGATAACTATTTGATCGGATAATATTTGTATAAAAAAATAGAAGGTAAAAAAATAAACGGTTGACAAAAATCTGATCCGATCAAATAGTTATCGATGTCCGATCAACGTGAATTTTTACAAAAATATAGTACTCAACGAGTTTTACACATTAAACGGTTCGGATTATAGAAATAAACATAAAAAATAAGCCCATAAATCGGATTAGACAATCCAATCTCAATCTCAAATATAAGACAAGTTAGACCCTATTTTATAGTCACTCACTCTAATCCCCTCCAATACGTGGGAAAATTATTTGGTTGTATTTAATGTTTGCCAACAATTTGTGAGGACCTTATTTTATATTGTCACTCACTCTAATCCCCGCCTATACGTGGAAAAATTATTTTGAAACTAAAAATTGACATATGTGTAGTGATTGTGAGAGTAATCCTATTGGTAATAGACAAATGAACATTAGAAAACAAAGGCGAGGTTAAAGAGTTGATATTTTTTAAAAAAAGAAAATTTGAGTTTTGAATTTTATTTTGAAGAAATGTTTATATACAAGTTTTAATTTATAAATTTATATTTTATTAAGTCTTAATTAAAAATTTTACGATCGCGATTGGTAGCTCGAGATTTTTGGCTCGAAATTGGCTCGAAAAAGTGAGAGAGGAGGAGGAGGAGGAGGAGGGAGAGGCTGGAGGAGGGGCGGAGGAGGAGGAGGAGGGGGGACTGGAGGGGGCCAACATATCGGGGTGGAGGCGGAGGCGGAAGGCGTAGGGGGGGAGGGGCGGGGGCGGGGGGTGGGGCTGCGAAGCAGAGGCTGCGACGACGATCGGCGGATGCAGGGCTGCGACGATCGGGCAGAGACGACGGCGGAGGGCCGCGACGGCGGGCGGAAGGCCGCGACGGACGACCTGCCTTCTCTCTCTTTCTCTCTCTCTCTCCCCCTCTCTCTCTCCTCTATTTCAGACCAGTATGACGAAGAAGGAGAAAAAAAAAAAAAAAAAAAGACAGCCCAAAACGACGTCGTTTTGGGCTGTCGAGCCAAAATCAAGCCACGAATTTCAAGCTACCAGTCATTTTCAAAAATTTTATTACAAATGAATTTTTGAGTATAAATTTATGATTCTTTAACCTTACTCCGGAATTAAAATCTATTTTTTAAAAAAAATAATTGAAACCAGAGACATGACGTTGACAAGTACGGCTAGATTATAGTTAGGTGGGGATAGGGATAAGGACAAGATGGATTGAGAAAATCGAGGGGTGGGTGGCCTTGTAGTAAGAACATAGGGATTAAGTCCTCAGGTCATGAGTTTAAATTTTCACTGAGCCAATCTCTTAGGCGTAGCACAGTTAGTTAGGAGGTTGGAGCTCAAATTGTCTAACCAGCACTTGGTGTGGGTTCAATGTTCTCCCGCTGTGCGAGTCCTGACTTAAGCGGAGCTTGTCTTAGGAGGTCGAGGCAAGTTCCCAGGTTATAGTCTCCGGGTTCAATGCTTTCCCGCTGTGCGAGTCCTGACTTAAGCGGAGCTTGTTTTGGGAGGTCGGGGCAAGTTCCCAGGTTATAGTCTCCTCACTCGGAACGACTAACAGGACACCTTGGTGATCTCTACAAAGAGGCGCTGCCTTAGACCTACGGGAGAGTAGGGAGGATTTTTCTGTAACCCAAAAAAAAAAAAGAAAAAAGAAGATAGATTGAAAAGAGAAGATCAAATGCAAATGATGAATATATAGTATTGTTTGGAAAGTTGACTATTTTAATAGATTAAAAATTTTGTATTTGAAAAAATAATTATATTTTTTTGTAGTTGAATATAATGTT
Source organism: Camellia sinensis (assembly GCF_055761805.1). Taxonomy (NCBI): domain Eukaryota; kingdom Viridiplantae; phylum Streptophyta; class Magnoliopsida; order Ericales; family Theaceae; genus Camellia; species Camellia sinensis. The sequence goes on from NC_138964.1 coordinate 186,480,851, forward strand.
TATGAAAAAAAAAATAATAATTATGAATTTAACGTGACATTTTATTTTATTAATTATTTTAATAGCATAAAAAGCCAATTAATGGCCTTTCCCAAACAAGGCAGTATAAACGGAAGTGGTGATAGGGAGGGAGAGAGGGAGCAGTAGTAATAGTAGTGGGTATAGGGATGGAGGGAGGGTGGTCGGAAGAGCTGAGAAAAACATTCAGAAGCGGAAGAACAAGAAGCGTTGAATGGAGGAAATCACAGCTGAGAGCCATTCTCAAGATGCTTGAAGATCACCAAAACCACATCTTCAATGCCCTTCTTCAAGATCTCTCCAAACACCCCATCGAAGTTTACCGCGATGAAGTATATCATCTATCTATCTCCCTTCTCTCTCTCTCTCTCTCTCTCTCTCTCTATATATATATATATATATATTAATGAAAATCATATCAAATAAAATTTCTCTCACCCAATATTTTCATGCGCGAATTACACCCCCAGTGAGTTGCAGGAAAAAAAAAAAAAAAAAATCATTAAAAAGTTTATAAATTTAATTATTAATATTTATAAAAAAAAATTCATTGATTTGTAATTAGTTTTTGAAATATGTGATATTACCCTTATTTTCATTTCAATTTTCTCGGGAAATGGCATTTGTGGATTGATGTTAAGTTTGGGCAGATTATAAAGGCGAATTATTTTTTCAATTTTTTTTTTTTTTTTTTTTTGGGGGGGGGGGGTGGGTGTTTAAATTGTTGACAATTTTCTATACCTCACAAACGTGAACTCACATCACACAAATGGAACCTCCTAATCCCCTCCCCTATCCGGCAGCGGGAACGACTTCTCTTCCTACCATTATCCTTCATATGTGGATTCTATTTAGCGCTCCCAACAATATTTTGAATAGTTTCTCATTAATTCCGATGTATCGAAAAAAAAAAAAAAAAATTATCTCATAAATATCATAATGAATAGAGTCCGTGTAAAAACTTATCATTATTAGTTTTAATTTAAACTCATAGTTGTTATCCAGTTAAAAAAGATATGGTTAATTTATTTATATTTTTTTGAACAATTCATCGTTATTGCTAGGCTTATTCTGGTCATCATTCAGGGCTTCTCTCTTGCTGGGTTTTCCAATTGAAGCATGCCGTTGGGTCTCCCATATTTGTTTAGTTTCACGTAATACAAGACACACATTCAACAGAAACAACCTACTTTATAGCAATCAATAATTTTTTTGTTTTTTTTTTTTTTTTACTTTAAAAATTGTTTTCAACCCAAAAATGAAAACAATATGAGAAGTATGGGGTGCTTTTAAACTTTTCATTATTGTTTTATTTTCAAAAATACGAAAAAGGACAAAACATAAACACAACCGAACCAGTCCTGTTCCATTATTATTTATTTATTTAAATTTTTATTTTTGCCTTGTACTTTGGCTGATCTATTTATAAATGATTAATCAAAATCTTGCTGAAAGTTGGACGGATAATCATTTTTAAAAAAAAATAAGAATAATATGGGCTGGGCTGTCTAAAGAGAGATGTAAGTTTAATAGTTTCAACAAGGTATATCTGATGTTAATTTGAGAATATATGCATGTCTGTGTATAAATACTTATGCTGTGTTTGGTTGGGGGATTTGGGGAAGGATTTAGAAAGTGAAATGGAAAATGTAGGTGAAATGTCAATAAAACATGCCTATATTTCACATAGTTTCACACACCTTTTCCCTTTCCCTTTCCAAATCCTTCTCCAAATCCCCCAACCAAACACCCCTTTCCCTTTCCAAATCCTTCTCCAAATCCCCCAACCAAACACAGCATTAGTGAGCATAATTTTTTCTTTTGTGAGTGTTACAATATCAAGAGAAAGACATATAATAATGTGACAAAAAAACACGGCCGAGCAAGCCACTCCCACTTGCCACACAAGGCTAAAACACAATCCAGCCCAAAAAGAAAGAAATCCACTCACAAGCCCGAGAGGCTACACTGAATGAAATCTATTCATAAGGTGCAACAATTAACCATTTATCATGGAATTTAAATTTCACTTAATTTTATTGTTGTTGGATCAAAATCAAATACAAATTCATTGAAACTCTTGATGCCAACCCTTTAGGAACAAACACGATCGTTGCAAACTTTCGTGGCGTTCTTGTAAAAATAGGATGAAAACACCGGAATTCAATTTTTCCGTAGTAATCTATCTCAAGTTATTCAATCATCTAATGACTGCTTGGTTTGTTCTATTGCAGATTGGTGTTGTGAAAAAATCAGCAAACTATTCTCTGAGCAATGTTGAGAAATGGATGGCCCCGAAGAAGGTTTGTTGTTTGTTGTTTGTTTTTGCAACCGAATACCCCCCATTGATCCCTTTGCTTGTCACACATCGTGATTTGTGAGTCCAAAAGTACGACACAAAAAAACTTGTGGTTAGAGTAGTAGCTTTTGTAAGTTGGGATGAAAGCCAATTTACACCAAATGAGTTTCATGTGAATTTGTGAGTTATAAGACTAGGGTTGGCCTGATAGATGAAGCGCTCCCGTAGAAGGCTTGATGCTTCAGTTTGAGTCTTACCATTGCAGATGAAGAATTAAAAAATGAAAAAAATAATATGAAGGTAATAATAAAAATCAAAAGTTAAAAAGAAAAAAAACTTGATGAAGGTGACATGAATACATGCATGTATGAAAAACTTATGCTGTCCTAATGATGGTTTAAATTTGTATGTCCACTATTCTGTAGGATAATAAAATGTAATTCCAAAGTCATTTAACATCATAATAAATCGGAAAATAAAGAGAATGATTGTTGATCCGTGATAAATTCAATATTGCAGAGCAATCCATACCAAATAATATTAATAAATAAAATAAACAAACAAACAAAAATAATATGTTCTTGTCATAGAATAAATTAAGTTATTGATTTGTCTCAAACATAGGCATAGTGTTTCAAAAATTTGTTAGTACTATTGAGACATATCAAGTTTGCAGGAAAAATGCGGAGACTTTTTACTCAAGTGACAAAAGCCACAAGTATCTGAGCATCTTGAACATAAATTAATATTTTTGTTGCTTCAATAGAAAGTTGTGTGAATTCACATAACTGGTGAATCTGTTGAGTATTATGCATCAACTATATATCATGCATTGCATTGAATTCGGTATTAAGTCATCACTTGCATCAACACTATCCGAAGAAGGTAGAATTCATTCAAGCTTGACCTATTCAGTTACTAAAGATCCATTTTTTTGGGCAGGGTCAAATACCATTACTTTTCTTCCCATCGAGAGGAGAAGTGTTGCCAGAACCACTTGGTGTAGTACTTATTTTGGTGCCTTGGAACTTCCCTATCTGTGAGTCCAATTATTTACTGGCATTTGTTGTGGTGATTTCTGATGCTTCTGAGATGGCTAATGAATTATTATACTGCTATGTTACCATCACACTTTGATCAAGAACAAATTCTCATATTTTACTCCATAATTGACAAAAATCGTACAACATTTATTTATCTATACCCTTATGATAGGCCTAACTTTGAAATCATTGTTAGAAATATAGAAAGTGTTGGGATCTGGAATCCCGCCCAAGACCTTATAGAAATTATTCCACGCAGAAAAACACACCCACACTCAAGGAGACACAATATTTAACGTGGTTCGGCCTCAATGCCTACGTCCACGGGAGAGTAGCCGGTTATCACTATAACAATGGAGATATTACAGAAAGATTACAATGGAGGAGGAGCTCACACTCTCCTCACTCACACACTCACCCGTCTCACTCGCTCACACCGAGGAAGACGGTCTCTCCGCCTCAGATATCTCACTCTCTGTAGCTTGCTCTGCTCTATCACTCAAACCCTCCCCTCAGCCTCCATTTATACACTAACAGAATGGAGATGGAGAGGCTGGCCTTGCATATGGCCAGCTATCTTGTGTGTTGGCTTCACATGGCCAGCTCATGTGTGTTGGCTTCACATGGCCAACTCATGCAGCACATGGAGAATCACCCCTCACATGGTGATGATATCCCACAGAAAGCTTGTTGATGGAAGATCATAATTTAAACTTAGGCCAAGTTTGGGAAGACTAAATAAGTGCACTTTTTGTCTTTTTAGACTAAAAAGTTGAGGTTGAAAATATGAATGTTTGGGTTAACTTTTTGACTTTTTATGAAAAAATGTGTAATAAAAAATTGTAAAAATTAGTTTGTAGGAGAAAATTAGAATTGGAAATTGTGCAGCCGTAATTGTTGACTTTGGTCAATAGTAATGACTTTTTAACTTTTTGAGTAACTTTTTGACTTTTTGACTTTTTTTAAACTATCTAAACTTGGCCTTATTACCTTGTCTTAAGTAGCATAGATGCTTCTAAGAAGGTGTTGTATCATGTCCAACACTTTGTATGTTGTGTCTATCTATTTTTAAAGATTTTCTACACTCAAATATACTCAGACACTTGGAGAACATACATTTCTATTACTTAGGCCTCGTTTGGCAAGAGGCTATTTTAGCCAATTAGTCAAAAAGTTACTAAATTAGCCAAAAAGCCAACAACCCATACCAAAAAGTCAAAGATTCTCTTTTCTGTCTACTTTTTACACATCTTTTCGTAATTAGCCAAAAAGTCATCCCAAACATACAAGTTTTTTTTATCTACCTTTTTAGCCAAATAGTCAAAAAGTTACTAAATTAGCCTGTTTCCAAACGAGGCCTTAGATACATGTGAAACACATTAGAAAGCTTCAACAAAATAATATGAAATCCAATGATAAAAGACAAACAACATATTTTATACATTTTCTCCTCCTTTAGATTTAAAAAAATAGTATCTTTAAATTAAATATTCATATATATGACATATAATAATTGTTTATCCTTGCATATGCTACATAATAAATATATAGAACTATATACTTTGCATTTCACACACGTTTTATATCCTTCATTTTTTTTTTAAAATGTCAGCTTTTCTTTGTCATGTCACGTGTTCGTGTCCTTACTTCTTAGACCGTGTCATAGTATCAAAATCAAAGGCTGAAGAGCCAGTCCACACTTGACAAAAATTGTATAACATTTATATAAGCCTAACTCATGGACTGTAGGCCCGACACCCAATTAAGATGTATGCACAATGACTATATTAACAATTTATTATCTGTACATTAAGTACTCATTTGATTTTATGCAGCACTGGCATTGGATCCAGTGATTGGGGCAATATCTGCCGGAAACACAATTGTCCTAAAACCGTCAGAGCTAGCCCCAGCATGTTCTGCTTTTCTTGCTAGCACCATCCCTCTTTACCTGGACCACACAGCCATCAAAGTCATTGAAGGCGGAACGGACATCGCCGAACAACTGCTGCAGCAGAGATGGGACAAGATATTTTTCACAGGTACTATATTACCCTTTGTTTGTTAACAGTGTGGATTTTGAGAGTTAATATAGGCGTTGCCTTAATCAATGTTGTTTGTTGTTTTCAGGGAGTCCACGAGTAGGACGGATTGTAATGTCTGAAGCTGCAAAGCATTTAACACCAGTTACTCTAGAGCTGGGCGGAAAATGCCCTGCCATTCTCGACTCCCTCTCTGACCCTTCAGATATCGAGGTTTTGTGACCTATTTGCGCTACACAGATTTACAAGGTTATATTGTTGGCTTGCTTTTATATGTTTTAGGTGTTGGTTTTAAGGTGGCTGCCAAGAGAATAGCTGGAGGGAAGTGGGGGCCTTGCAGTGGACAAGCTTGTATAGCAGTAGATTATGTGCTTGTGGAACACGAGTTTGCATCTATGCTGGTACAAATGATAGCTATATTCACTGTTCTAATTGTCATCTAATGTATAGGTAACATGATTTCAGAGTACAATATATTTGTGTGTGCTTGCTTCTTTCTTTTTCTTTTTCTCTTTTTTTTTTTTTCTTTTTCTTTTCAGATTGAATCCCTGAAGAAGACTATCAGTAAATTTTACGGCGGAAGCCTGGAAAACTTGAAGAACCTCTCGAGAATTGTGAACAAGCACCACTTTGATAGACTACGCAACATTCTCAAAGACCCTACCGTTGCAGCCTCCATTGTTTATGGTGGTTCACTAGATGAAAAGAACTTGTAACGCCCTTATATCCACACTTCCAATTGCATATTTTTTGGGGGGGGGGACTTAAATCTGATTTTTTTTTTTTTTTTTTACAGGATCATCGAGCCAACAATCTTGGTAAATCCTCCGCTGGATGCTGAGATCATGACTGAAGAAATATTCGGCCCATTGCTTCCAATTATCACAGTAAAATAAATTGTACCCCTTATAGTTGTTAAGGTTATCTAAGACGATCATCTGTTTAAACCGTGTTATATTTTCTTTTTTTGTACAGTTGACTAATATTCAACAAAGCATCGAGTTCATAAATTCAAAGCCAAAGCCTCTTGCCTTGTATGCATTCACCAAAAACGAGACATTCAAGAAGCAGATTTTAACAGAAACATCATCAGGGAGCGTGACTTTCAATGACGTCATGCCTCAAGTATTGCCCTCTTTTTCTTGCTTTCATATTGAAAACGAGCAGTGCTAGGTGCAAAGAAAATATATTGTGTGGCTGAGATTTATTTTCAGCATGACCCACATCATGCTCAAGTTGAATTTCAACCATACAACGCATTTTCAGTGCAAATTTAGTGTTCTGACACTGCACCTAGTATTATTGAAAGCTTATTCAGGTTTCTTGATACATTTGCAGTTTTTATGTGACACATTACCATTTGGAGGCGTTGGGCAGAGTGGGTTTGGGAGGTACCATGGGAAGTACTCTTTTGACACGTTTAGTCACGAAAAGGCAGTTCTGCATAGAAGCTACTTCCTTGAACTGGAGCCGAGGTATCCGCCATGGAATGACTTCAAGATGGAGTTCATCAGATTGGCTTACAAATTTGATTACTTGGGACTTCTCCTACTCTTGTTGGGCTTCCAGCTGAGAAGAACATTCACATCAAACCACTTGGACTAAAAAGAACAGCAACAGAATATGCAGTTTGTCTCTGTGCCAAACATGTTTTTTGGGTACTAAACTACAAGGCCTGTCTATCCAGGATAATACTGTGGGTCACATGCTTAGATTTCTATCTAAAAATAATATTTGCTAAAAACCATTAGATAGTTTAAATATCACACATATTGCTATACAACAGATTGCCCCTGCCTGGGTGATTGGGGTGTTGATCCGCCTCCTCACCGGTGGATATATTGTCTGGTAATGTATGCTAATAATCTATGTACTATTCAGTGCGTTTGGTTTGAGTTTTCTGAAATAATTTTTTTGAAAATTGATTTTTTTAGTTTTCGTATTTTTTTGTTTTTAATGAATATTTTTTAAATTTTAAACATTTTTTTTACTTTTTTAGATGCATCTACTTAGATGTATCTAAAAAGTATAAAATTTGTGAAAAAATATTTTAAAAAAATAATAAATACATAAAAATATAAAAAAATGTACTGAATTCTTATATTTTTTATATTTTTGGTATTTAGTGAATTTTTAAAAGATTTTTTTTATAATTTTTTTACTTTTTAGGTGTATTTATGTTAGGTGTGTCTAAAAAGTAAAAAAAAAAATTATTTAAAATATTTAAAAAATTCAATAAAAATAAAAAAATACAAAAAATAAGAAATTAAAATTTTCTGAAAAGTGTTTTTTGAAATAGTAGTAACAAGGATGCTCATTGTTTTTATTTTGTGTCATTTTGCGAACCTCGGTGTTACATTGGACTCTTCTATTCTCCGTACCTATAAGACAATACCAAAGGATAGTTTCTCTTTGCAAACCAAAGTATAGTTTACTTTGCAAAACATTTTTGTTTTTGTGTGGTACAAAACTGCAATGCCCTGGAATAAAATTTCTCCCATAGGATTGGGCAGTCATGAAATTGAACCTCTTTAATTTTTTAATGCAGTTTAGGATGAAAAGTTCTAAACTAATGAACCCAGTGTATGGGGAATTCTATTTGAACTTAAAATATGTTCAAGTACACCCAATTTAAATTAATAAATTTAATTCTTATTATATCATAATATAAATTTACTAATAAAGATAATACATATTAAATCTTAAAATAATTTTTTTTCTTCACATGGTATTCCTTAATCAGTTATTCCTATGTAAATCTCTATATTTTCTTTTCTAAGAGATCAAAGTTATTTCTTCTTCTTCCTCCTCCCTCTAAAATTTCAATCCATCCTACCAAAACTCACAATCATTATCAACATCATTGTTTTATATTATTTTGAAACTCTAAACCCTAAAAGAAAATTTGAATAAAATCACATAATGGATGAGAGTAATAATTAAAATAGTTTTTTGAAGCAACTCATCAAAAACGAGATAAGTATTCATATAAAGTGGTTTCACAATTTTTATAGAGCACCATCAATTATTTTCTATATCGTTTTTTTGACAAAAATTAAAGAACTCAATAATTAGATTAACAATAATATATTATTGGAGTTCTTATTTATAAGTTTGGTTTTTTCTTTTTCACGAGCATTCTCGTGGATAATTTATAATAAGTTTTTTTTTTTCTATATTAAAAAGTTTTATAATTCTTATGTAAAAATTTAATTTTTTTCTGTATTTATAATGATTATGTGCATATAAGTTTTGTTTTTTTTTTTTTGTTTTTTTTTGTTCTCTGTATTTGAGAATCATTTTTTGCATTGAAAAGTTTTTGAAATAATTTAGTTTTTTTAGTTTATTTATTACTTATTATTTGGGTTTATTTTGAGGGTAATTTTTTTAAAAAATAATAGGATGTAGTAAGAGTAAAATAAAATTTTAAATAATTAAATAAGGTATACTTAAAAATTGATAGTACTTTAATGAATTTTTTTTTTGGAAGTAGAATGCCCCGGTGTATGCCAAGTTAAGATTAATCGAAGGCCCACAGCCTAGCCCAAGGCCGCCTCGGCTTGTCCGTAGACCTAGTTCAAGAACGCAGTAGGCCTTTTTGGGCCAAGTCCGTTGGGTTCGGGTCTAAGGTTTCGGCCTGCAAGTTAGTCCAACTCAAGATTGGCAAAAAGATGCCTGCTACGCTTAACTCAAGAACAGCCGATTAGGCGACGAATCGTCCACGTTGGGCATCGAGAAGAAAGAGTTGACGGAGAAATCACCATCGCCGCCGTTGATACGTATGGGACGTCTATTACGATGAACTCGAAGCATACAACAAACTACTCTCCCAAAACCAAAATCAATCCTGAATCTAAATTAGTCCCAATCCGAGGCTTGTTCATAATTGATGCATATAATTCATTGACACCGTTTATACAGATCTAAATTGCATTACATATCTTTAATTTTCATGTATTGTTTTGTTGATGATTTTTTCAATGTTTATAGATTGGTTGTTGTTGTTTGTGATGCTTTAATTTTTGGTATGTTTGGAATTAGATTCATAGACTATGCCTTAAATTATCTCAATTTAATTCCTTAGGTTAATCATCTTTGTAGTCCTTAAATTAAAGATAAAATGTGAAAATTATAAATGTATATCATAATATTATATGGGAAATTTTAATATATACACATTTAAAAGGGACACATCGCATGTACCTCTTAATTATGTCATTTTCTTCTTTAGTTATAACATTATTTTAGTTATAACAGTTTTTTAGTTATATCTCATGTCGTATTTTGTTATGACAATTTTTTTTTTTTTTTTAATTATGACTCAGAAAGTATAAAGTTGGGCTTTGCTTCCCTCTAATCCCAGATCGGACTGGAGGGTGCTGTTAGGCCCATGAGATTCACTGTAATTCCCGTTTTGATAATTCGAACCGTTTAATGTGTAAAATTCACTGAGTACTACGTAGCTATAAAAAAATCACATTATTAGATATCAATAACTACGTGATCAAATCAATTTTGTATAAAAAAAAAAAATAGACAGTTAAAAAATAAATGGTTGACAGAAAACTGATCCAATGAGATAGCTATCAATATTTGATCAAAGTGATTTTTTACAGGCATATAGTACTCGATGAGTTCTACATATTGAACAATTTAGATTATCGAAACGGGACCCGTAATGGGATCCCACAAGCCCAACAACACCCTTCAATTCGATCTGGGACTGTAGGTAAGCCACTGGCTGTAAAGTTATGCTATTTGCTTTTTTTAATTGTAAAATACCCACTCTATATAATATATATAAGAATCCAAATATTTTTAAAAAAAAATTCTCAATCGACCACAATTTAAAAACTACGTGTATAGTGTAAGCACTTTATCATTAAAAAAGAATAAAATATAATTTTATATTTTTAAGTCATAATTAAAAAAAATATATCATAGTTAAATACAATATAAAACATAACTAGAAATTTCATAAATTTTTTTTTTGATCAGCAAAAGAAAAGGGAACTTTATTGATGAGATAGAAGATAAATACATCAATAAAGGAAAGAAAAAAAAAAGGGATGAGTGCAACAAGCATCATAGCGAACCAAATCAATCCCAACTAAGTTGGTACCGATAAGATCACCCAATCATATGCAAATACAACATCAAAAGTCGGTGAGAAACCAACCACAATACAAAAAAACCAACCACACCCAAATATAATATAGCCACACCTAATGTAAAATTACAACCCAAAACTAGCAACCAGCAACAACCCAAACATAACAACACAATAAAGCAACAGCCAAAAAGCACTACCCACGTAAACCAGTAGCAACCCCAACTTTACATAAATTAGCCGCAACCCCAGCAGAGCAGCAACACCACTGCCATGAACCTCTACACCACCAAGAGCAACCTCATAACAGCATCCTCAAAACATCAGCACATACCAGCAGCACACTTACCTTGTAAACAATATCTGCCTCTAAATTGATACAGCTATTGCACCTAAAAACCCCAAATACCTTCGATCCAAGTCAACTTCTCAACCCAATTCTCAACCAGCCAACCACCTTATAAATATAAAGCATATACTGAAATAAACAATGGCTTTGAAACTCAAGCTTTCACAGAGGATTTATTTGGTGATGCTTCAAACATCCTTCAACCTTAAGCATGAAATCCATGTAGGATTTACTTGTACTCCAAACTGAGGCCTTTTGAAAATAAAAAACTGACCATTTGGTTGTATTGCATAGACCCTCACCCATCTCTTAGCAGATAACCAAAACATACTTACACTAATGCTTAATCAGACTCCACACCTATATGCTCAACCAATTAGATTGCAGTGAACACCTTAGCTGAGCATCAGCAACAACAGTAGCGAAATTTGTTCTCAACAGCAACAGTAGGCACAAAAGCTTGATCGCAACAACAGCCACAAGACAGACAACAACCGAAGCCAGACACCCAACCTACTAGCAGAAACCTCTACTTGAAGTCAATACACCAGCAGCACCCCCATTACACTAAATAGGAAATCTGCCATAAATTTGAAATAATGGCATGCACAGAATAATGCAGATCCTTCAACTTGGACTTTGCCCATAATGCCACTCTAACCTTCACCAACTCCTCCAAATTCGCAAAATGAGGTAGAGCATTATTAAACAAACAAGCATTTCTTAATTCCCAAACCGACCATAACACAGCCATAGGAACAATTCTCCACAACATCTTTACCTTCTTTTTCACCTTAAAACCAACCCACCAACTAAACAGAGATTGAACTGATTCAAGGATGGCCCAACACAAACCCCACCAATTAATAATCCCAGACCACACTTTCCAAATACTACTACAATGCAGCAGGACATGACTCTGAGTCTCCACCTCTGTCTTGCAAAAAATACACAGAATGTTTGCATTAGACTTGAACACCCCAACCCTTTGCATAAAAGCAGCAGACTTCATCCTACCTCTCCAAGCTAACCAAGACATGAATTGTACCTTAAGAGGTGCAATATTCTTCTAGATATTCATTACAAATCTGAGATTACACCCTTTATGCGAAACCATCCAATCCCACACCGAGGCTACAGAGAAAACACTAGATGGATTAGCCAGCCAAGTACACTGATCCTCCACATGACTCCTTAAACAAGGTACAACTCGAAGGTACTCATACAAGTCAGCCAGATCTTCCTCTTCCCAAGCAAAAGGCTGTCTTTTAAACATAAGATTCCAATGATCACTCTCATTTTTCCTTTGCACAAAATCAAACACTGAACCATCTTTATGAACTGATAAGAAAAAAAGTCTAAGGAAAACAAGAGAGAGGCTCTGGTTATTACACCACACATCCACCCAAAATTTTGTCCTAATGCCATTTCCAATCAAAATCTTAAAATTAGAGAGAAAGAACTCCTTCAAAGATGGATTTCGAGCAGCTAACAATAGAATATCCTTCCATAAAATAGAAACCCCCCCTAACTCCACTAACAATGGACTCCACCTACCTCCAAGCTAACCATACTTGCTACATAACACTTTTTTCCATAAGGCCTTATCTTCCACGCCAAATTTCCACCACTATTTGATCAACAAGCACTCATTAAATTCACTAAGCTTCCTCACACCAAGCCCACCTTGACACTTATTTTTACACACCTCCTCCCACTTAACGAGATGTACTTTTCTCTTCACCTCATCACCACCCCACAGAAAAGTAGACTGAATTCTATCCAACTTATTAGCAATGCCCACAGGCATTTTAAATAAAGACAGAAAATACACGGGCAATCCAGATAATACAGACTTGATCAAGGTTAATCTACCTACAAATGATGGGCATCTCCTTTTCCATAGTGCTAGTTTCTTCTTGAATTTGTCAACTACTGGCTGCCACATTCTCTTACACCTGGGATTTGCACCTAGAGGCATACCTAGGTAATTCAAAGGCAATTTCTAGGTTAAACAATTCAGATTTTTGGAAAATGCCTGAACCAATTCATCTTCAACACCAATTCCACATATTTTACTCTTAGGCCTCGTTTGGGAACAGGCTAATTTAGTAACTTTTTAGCTATTTGGCTAGAAAGGTAGGTAAAAAAAACTTGTATGTTTGGGATAACTTTTTGGCTAATTACGAAAAGATGTGCAAAAAGTAGAGAGAAAAGAGAATCTTTGACTTTTTGGTATGGGTTGTTGGCTTTTTGGCTAATGTAGTAACTTTTTGACTAATTGGCTAAAATAGCCTCTTGCCAAACAAGGCCTTATGGAAATTTATCTTAAGCCCAGATATTATAACTACAATAATATCATAACTAAAAAAATTAATTATAATTAAATAAAAAATAATATAATTAAAATTACATATGATACATTCCTATTAAAACTTACCCATGAAAATAGATTGGTTCACGGTAGATTACAGAATTTTCAATCTATCAAAAATAATTGGGTACACCATTTTTTTCCCAAATCAACCCTGAAGTAGCACACGCCTAGTGGACTAATCGAATCTATTTTAGTGAGTGTTTATTAGTGTTTAGGGTTAGATTTTTTATTCAGAATTTCTGGAGAATTTTTTTTAAAAATTAGGTTTTACTCGGAAAATGATGAACTAAAAAAGTAAGCAAAAAATAAAAATAAAAAAATGTTTTAAAAAAAATCTACCAAAAAACAGTTATTATTATTATTATTATTTTTAATTTTTAACTCTTGTGCACTAGAGCAACCAAAAAAATACAGAATCTGTTTGGTTTAAAGTTTTAAAAAATAATTTTATGAGTTTTTAATTCGTATTTTTATAATTTTAATAATTTTTAAAATTATTTTAATTAATTTTTAAATTTTTAAATTTACTTAATCTTAATATATTTAAAAAGTATAAAAACTTATATAATTTAAAAAAAATCATAAAATACAAAAAATATATAAATGAATTTTTAAGTATATTTAAAAAATAAAAAAATTTGATTTTCAAAAAAACAAACAAGGTGACAATTTTTAAAAATTCGGGTAAATTACACTTACACTCCTTGAGGTTTGGGTTTAATACATATCACCCCTAACGTTTGGAAAATTATACTAACCCCCGATCATTGTAATTATTTAGACGGAATGAAGATATTGAACTTATACACTTTTTCTTTTTTTGCTTTTGCTTTATTTTCTCTTTTTTTTCTCCCTTTCCTTTACTTTTTTTTTTAATGTAATTTTTTCTATTTTTCTACTAAGAGTTGTTACCTTTTATATAAGTAAAGAATTTGTGAAATGAGACTATTAAACATAGGAATAAGAATGTAATTTTCAAAACGTCATGAGGTGGATAGTAATTAAACCAAACCTTAAGGAGTGTGGATGTAACTTACCTTAAAAAATTATAAAAGATAAAAATGTGACCTTTTTAACTTGATGCCAAACGAATCCTAAACACCGGGCCATTAGGGGTGTTTGTTTCAGCTTTTTAGAGCCAACTTATGACTTTTAGCTTGGAAAAAATTATTTTGGACTGTTTGATTAAACTTATTTCAAACAGCTTCTGATTCTAACAGTTTATTTTAACTCAAAAAAGCTATTCTGAGAAGCTGTTCACCCCTTGCTTCTGATTATTAGCTTCTGCTGTGGACATGTTAATTTATGGTTATACTCTTAAATTTTTTTATTTTTTATTTTTTTAAAAATAGAAAAAAACTCAAATGGACTATAGATTATTATTATTATTTTTTATGAGAAATGTAAATAAACAAAAAATAAAAATTAATTAAAAAAGATATTTCACAACTTATTTAACAAACACTACTCAGTAATTTAAATCTATAATCCAACAAGTACACCAAACAGATTAACAACCCTGATTAAAGTCATAACCTATAATATGTTACACCAAACGGGGCCATTGTCTTCAACGGTACAAGGCTCACTTCATTCTTCGAAAATTCAGTGACTTGGAAGCAGGGGTGAGAGGGAGAGAGAGAGAAACGAGGATGATGAAGAGGCAGAGTGTTTACCTGAACCTCAGGTAGTCACTGAATTAGCTCCGGTTCAATAAGCTCAGGGCTGTTGTTCAAACAATGATGTATATATATACTAGTACTAGCAGTAGCTACACTATTGGGGTTGGGCAAATAGAGATCCAAAACCAGCCCTCTCTCTCTCTCTCTCTCTCTCTCTCTCCGTTCTTGCATATCAACGGTGGTTGAGAATTTTGAAGAAATTAAAATTTGATGAATAAGTGCTCCAAATTCATCTTCAATCCTTTTATCAAATGTTAATCAAATCAAGGGAGAGCATTTTTTTCATCAAATTGACAATTCATCAAATTTGAATTGGATGAAAATTGAAAACGATGAAGCATTGGAGATGATTCTTTTTCATCTAATTTGATATTTTAAAAAAAAAAAGGAAAATTTGGAATAAGTGGAGAATTTTTAAAAAGATTTTGATAAAAATTTGATGAAAGATCAATCTTTTTTGGAGATGGTTGTGGTAAACTTAGCCTCGTCTAGAGCATGTTATTTTAATAATTTTTTAATTTTTTTTTATCAAGACATGAGGTAAAAAAGTTATTATTTGATTTGTATTTGAGAAACATGTTTTGAGATAAAAAGTACGAAAAGTTATTATGTGAGTTTGGTAACGAGGAAGAGAACAGAGAGAATGTAAGGTTGGTAACGAGGGAGAGAAAAAGAGAGGGACTGAAAGTTTGTGTTGTTATATTATGTTTCAGTGTAATTACAAGAGAGCAAGCTCCCTCTCTTTATAGAGAGGAGAGGGAGACAATTAGCATCGGATGCCTGGTAATTTACATTGAGAGAAGTTAAAGCTAAAGTGAAGTTCTCTTCTTTACAGCTACACATTGGCCTTTACAGATGCAAGGTCTTTTACAGCTATACATGTTAACAGCCCCCCGCAAACTCAAGGAGGGTAGGCATCGACCAAGTTGAGTTTGGAAACAAGATCACGAAAGCGCCCAGGAGAATGAGCCTTAGTGAAGATATCAGCAGGTTGATCGGCAGAAGCAATTGGGAGAAGATGAACAGTACCACGTGTAACATGTTGTCGAATGAAATGGCAATCAATCTCAATATGCTTGGTGCGATCATGGAAAACATCATTGTGAGCAATCTGAATAGCACTCTGATTGTTACAATAAAGAGCGGTAGCGCCAGAAGAGGAAATACCCATATCAGTGAGGAGCCAGCGAAGCCAGAGAAGTTCTTGAGTAGTATCGGCAAGAGCTCGGTATTCAGCTTCGGTGCTAGAACGGGCAGTGAGGGATTGTTTTTTGCTACGCCAAGTAAGAAGAGAATCCCCTAAGAAGAAACAGAAGCCCGTGGTGGAGCGTCGATCCGTAGGATCCCCAGCCCAATCAGCATCAGAGAAGGCACGCAGTTCCAGAGATGAGGAAACAGAGTAGTGAAGGCCATGGAACAGGGTGCCTTTGATGTACCGAAGGATATGAAGGAGAGCAGTATAGTGGGGAGTGCGAGGAGCCGACATGTACTGACTAACAATGTGAACAGCATAGGCAATGTCAGGACGAGTTACTGTGAGATAGACAAGACTGCCGACGAGCTGACGATAGAGAGTAGCATCAGGGAGGAGAGCCCCGTCAAGAGGAGTGAGACGAATCTGAGGATCAACTGGAGTAGATGTAGTTTTGCAATCAGTAAGACCAGCACGAGCCAGAAGATCGGATGCATATTTGGCCTGAGATAAGTAAGAGCCAGTAGGATCATGAGAGACTTCAAGGCCTAAGAAGTAGTTGAGAGTACCAAGGTCCTTCATCTCAAACTGACGGTGGAGAAAGCGTTTGAGGTGGAGAATACCAGCGGCATCATTACCAGTGATAATCATATCATCCACATACAGAAGGAGAAGAGTGGTACCATGAGGAGTAGTCCGGATAAAAAGAGCAGAGTCATAGGAGCTGGAGGTGAACCCAAAGTCATGAATGGTAGAACTGAACTTAGCAAACCAGGCACGGGGTGCTTGCTTGAGGCCATAGAGGGCACGCTGTAGTTTGCAAACCTTATGAGGGGGAAAAGTAGACCCAGGGGGAGGTTGCATGTAGACCTCCTCAAGAAGATTACCATTGAGGAAGGCATTTTTGACATCCATTTGAAAAAGCTCCCAGTGGCGAGCAGCAGCAACAGCCAGTAAACTGCGAACAGAGGTAAGCCGAGCAACAGGAGCGAAGGTTTCCTCATAATCAATCCCATATTCCTGATTGAAACCCTTGGCAACAAGACGAGCTTTGTAGCGTTCAATCGAGCCATCAGAATGAGTCTTGATTTTGTAAACCCATTTGCAGCCAATCGCAGTTTTGCCAGGAGGAAGGTCAACAAGATCCCAAGTATGAGTTTTGTCCAAAGCCTGAAGTTCATCAGTCATAGCTTGCTGCCAAAGAGGATTAGTACAAGCCTCACGATAGGAGGTAGGTTCATAAGTAGAAAAGGCAGCAGACCCAACAATATAATCACGAAGGTGGATGGGAGGTTGAGTTACCCGGTGTGGTCGACCCGTAGGAGGATCGGTGGGAGGAAGAACCAGTGGAGAAGGAGATGGTGCAGGGAGAGGGGGACCTTCAGGGAGAGCAGTCTGATGGGGAGCAGGAGTGAGCAAGGGCGTCTCAATGACAGAGGGACCTGTATCAAAATCATCAGAGAAGAGATCGATGGAAGGATTAGTAAACAGTACATTAGTGGAAAGTGCAGGTAAGTGAAATGAGGAGAGGGAGGAAAACATTTGGTGCTCCCAAAACACTACATGGCGGGAGATACGAAGACGTTTAGAGAGAGGGTCCCAACAGCGAAAGCCTTTATGTTCAATTCCATACCCAAGAAAGCAACAAAGACGAGAACGCGGTTCAAGCTTGGTGCGTTCATGAGATTGAAGGAGAACAAAGCAGGCAGAGCCAAAAACCCGAAGATTAGCATAGGGAGGAGGAGTGCCATGCAGACGTTCAAATGGAGTTTGATTATGGATGACAGGGGAAGGAGCACAATTGATAGTGTAGACAGCAGTGAGGGCAGCTTCCCCCCAAAAGTTTTCAGGGCAGGAAGAAGAAAGAAGGAGAGCGCGAGTAGTGTCAAGAATATGCCTATGTTTCCGTTCAGCACGGCCATTTTGCTGGGACGTGCCAGCACAGGAACGATGAGGCAGTGTACCATGACTCTGAAGAAAAGAAAGGAAATCTGAATCCCGATATTCCATAGCATTGTCGGAGCGAAAAAGTTTGATGGTTTTAGAAAATTGGGTGTGGATCATTTGAGCAAATCGATAATAAATAGTTTTGAGGTCAGACCGAGTTTTCATGAGAAAAATCCAGGTAAACCGTGAAAAATCATCAATGAAAACAACAAAATAACGAGATCCCCCCATAGTAGTGGTAGGGGAAGGGCCCCAAATATCTGAATGTATAAGATCAAAAGGTGCACAGGAAACAGAAGTACTTTTATTGAATGATAAAGTAGGTTGTTTGGCAAGTTGACAGGGTATACAATCGAAAGTATCTGGAATTACATGACCCAATTGTCCACTAGAAACCAAAGACTTTAAGCGAGTAATAGAAATATGTCCTAAGCGACAATGCCAAAGCTGAAAAGGAGATAATGAGGAAGCAGAGGCAGGAGCAGCAATCTGAGGAGAGGCAGGAACATGAAGGTGAATGAGCTCATAGAGACGTCCATGCTTACGGCCGATCCCAATAGTCTGCCTCGTCTGAGGGTCCTGCACCAAACAATGAGTAGCAGAAAAGGTGACAGTTAGACCAAGTTCACATAATTGACCAATAGAGATAAGGTTTAAAGTGAGAGCAGGGATATGATAAACTTGAGGTAAAGTTAAGGAAGATGTGGAAACAGTACCAAGATGACGGACAGTCATGAGAGAACCATCAGCAGTTTGAATTGAGGGAATATGAGGAGAGGAAGAGATAGAAGAAAATATAGTTGAACTGGAGGTCATATGATTACAACAAGCAGAATCAAAATACCAAGAAGTGTTACCTGGAATTACAGACAAAGCAGTAGGAGGAGGTGTACCAGAAGGGGAGAGAAGGTGTTTGAACATGGCCTCGACATCTGTTGGAGAAAAGAGAGGGGTAGACGGAGCCGGAGACTCAGAAAAACCCTCAGCGGCAGCAGCAGCAGTGGCGGTGTGAGGAAACTGATTCCCAGGATGAGATTGGTTCCTGGAACGATGAAAGCTCCCCCGAGAAGAACCACCGCGAGAAGAGTGGTTGTTGGAGGATGAGCGGGATGGATGGCGAAAACAATCCTGTTGCAGATGACCAGGACTAAGTTTGTTGCAATATCGGCAGGTTCTGACTGGGCAATTGACCAGGAGATGTGTGGAAGGAAGGCCCCGATTCTGACAGTAGAGACAGGCAGTGGTCCACTGGGGGAATGATGGTTGGTACGGGGGAGTGGCAAGAACAGAGTCCACATGATGAGGTTGGAGAGTACCAAGACGAGTCTCTTCTGATAGCAACTCAGACATAGCTTGTTCCAGAGTGGGCAAGGGATGGCGATGAAGAAGAGAGGCACGTACAGGCTCAAAAGATGAAGTGAGAGCCATAAGAAAGTGCACCAACCTTTGCTGATTACGATAAGCAGTAAATAAAACAGCATCTTCTTGGTGAGGCCAAGTTGGTTCAGAAAGAGCAAGCTGGTCCCAAACGGAGTACATTTGAGAGAGGAAGTCATTGATGGACTGACTAGATTCTTGGCGCATCCGATGAAGTTGGCTCTGAAGTTGATATTGATGAGCAAGACCAGTAGTCTGGTAGCGTTCTTTCAAAAAATCCCAGATATCTTTGGCAGGAGTGGTGACAGAGTCAAGCTGAAAGCGGCCAAACTGAAGACTGATAGAGGTAACAGACGTATTCCGAAACCAGGTAATGATTTGATAATTCTTACTGTCCCATTCCTCAAGGCGATCTTCATATGTAGGAGTAGCAGGGGAAATAGTGGTTTCAGCAGTGTCTTTGACCGGTTGGGTGATGTCCCCGGTGATAATTCGCCAGAGCTTCTTTCCTTTGAGGAAGGAAGACATGGCTTGGGCCCATAGAACATAGTTGGAACCATCCAAAATAACGGAAATAGGATGGGAGGCATCAGGACGATCCATAATAATAGTGGAGGAGGGCTAAATGGATAGGGAGAGACCTGTAGGAGCAAAATTAGGTAAAACAGAGTGTACCAGTGAGTCCGGAAGGTCGAAAATAGCTAGGAAAGGTGGGCTGTGCAGGGATGATGTCAGCAGGGTGGAAAATGAGGTCAGCGGCGCACGTTAGCAGGAAGGGCGTGCGGCGCACGGTAGCAGAGGGGACTGGCAGCGTATGTTAGCAGAATGGCGCACGCGGGTGCACAATAGCGGAACGGCGCACGCGTGGCTCACGGTAGTCGAACGGCGCACGCTGGTGCACGGTAGCAGGTGCGGCGCACGACAGGGCAGGATGGAAGGCGCGTGGCAGCGCGTGTGAGAGTGGCAACGGAAGCAGAGACGCGCCGAGAGAAGAAGCGGCGCGTGAGAGCGCGTGAAGGCTTGTTTGGTGATGGGCTTGGTGCCGTTGGGATCGTAGGGAAATTCCGAGCTGTTTGGTATAGTCCACTGTGTACGGAACTAAGACCTAAAATTGAGGGATGCCAGAATTGTGTTTCTAAGATCTGATACCATGTGAGTTTGGTAACGAGGAAGAGAACAGAGAGAATGTAAGGTTGGTAACGAGGGAGAGAAAAAGAGAGGGACTGAAAGTTTGTGTTGTTATATTATGTTTCAGTGTAATTACAAGAGAGCAAGCTCCCTCTCTTTATAGAGAGGAGAGGGAGACAATTAGCATCGGATGCCTGGTAATTTACATTGAGAGAAGTTAAAGCTAAAGTGAAGTTCTCTTCTTTACAGCTACACATTGGCCTTTACAGATGCAAGGTCTTTTACAGCTATACATGTTAACAAAATTGACAATTCATCAAATTTGAATTGGATGAAAATTGAAAACGATGAAGCATTGGAGATGATTCTTTTTCATCTAATTTGATATTTTAAAAAAAAAAAGGAAAATTTGGAATAAGTGGAGAATTTTTAAAAAGATTTTGATAAAAATTTGATGAAAGATCAATCTTTTTTGGAGATGGTTGTGGTAAACTTAGCCTCGTCTAGAGCATGTTATTTTAATAATTTTTTAATTTTTTTTTATCAAGACATGAGGTAAAAAAGTTATTATTTGATTTGTATTTGAGAAACATGTTTTGAGATAAAAAGTACGAAAATTTGTTTGATTTGGTTTTTTTTCAAAAGATATTTTGAAAAATTATTTTGAGAGAGAGTTTTGAAAAAAACGATTGGTTTGATGTGTATGAGAGAGAGATTTGTTTGAAAAATTTGTAAACCAAACAAGTTTTGGAAAAAAAATTTGGAAAAATTTATTTGGTTTGATTACTTTTTGAAAACTTATTTGTAGATAATTTTTTCCAAAATTTTTTGAGAAACACAAACCAAACAAGGCCATGTTTGGGATGATATTTTGATTTTTTTATAAAAATATATGCAGAAATTAGAGGGAAAAAAGAATCTGTGACTTTTTGATTTAAATTATAGATTCTTTAATTTTTTAAATAATTTTTTAATTTTTAAATTAAAACTATTACTTCCAGCCCAGTTGTTTTATTAGTCCTGTTTTGTTGCAGTTATTGTGTATTTTAATGATTATCACCACGTCCCGCTCTCAGGCTAAGTTTGGGAAGTTCAGGGGAAAAAAGGCCAAGTTACTCTCTTTACATTTTTGTACGTTTTTTCATAAAAAAAATTAAAAAGTAAAGAGGAAAAAAAAACCCAAACGCCCTCTCAGCTTTGCGCTGACATGAATTATATGTTTACATGAATTTAAAGAGTCAACATGCTACGTAATTGTTAAAATATGGCTGCACTGATGTCTCCAATACTAAAATGATAAGACAGAAATGCTAGATTGATATATTGTTGATCCATTACTCACATTTGACTTCATCAAATTACCCTTCTTGGAGATTTTGATGGTAAATTTTCTTTGATATTTTGCTATGGTTTAAATGCCAAAATGAGAAGGGATCTTTATCCTATAGTACTAGAACCTCAATCCTATGCCCATATTTTCTTATTCCTGCAATGTATACTGAGAGAGGCGTTCTACAAGTTCATTCAGTTATCTGTTTTGAGAAAACATGTTTCCATCTAACTTGGCAGTCTTAGAATCGCATACTTAATTGCAACGAGGGTTGTGTATTTTTTGTCTGGACATAAGGTATACCCTGCATGCCAAGTGCATATTCAGTGAATTACATGAGCAACCTTTTGTTGTAGTAGAGCTTGACTTTCGAAGTAGTTATTTTCCAAGATGTATTCATTGCTTACATTTTAATGAGTATTTATGAGTGGCATTTTTTCTTTGTAATTGGTTTTTCTTTTTGCTGGGGTGCGAAGTCAAGACTAAATCAACACGGATTGTAGATTTGATCTCAGCAACTTTAGTTTATCACTAAGTTTCAGTGCTTGGGTCAACCTCCCATGCTTGACTCACTATCCTGTTTTTGTTCTTGAGTGGAATTTCACCAAAAAATGTGACTAGATTCAAGAAAAAGGAAGTATATAAAATGGGTGCAAGACTTTCCTACTTAAAACAAAATTGAAGGAATTATTCAGCCAATTAGCTATTACAACACTTTTAACTGATCCTATTACAGCAATGTTTATGTTGCCATTAATTGACAGCAGTGATAAAAATACATTTATCTTGCAGTATTTCAGCAGATAAATGTCATGTTCCTAAGTTACCAGAATGCTACAACATGAACTGTTGAAATTTTGCCTTCTTTCTTACAGACTGTCCAAGAGGTCCATATAATTTGAAGCCATATGTTGTTTATCTCCATATCAAGAAGCAGGTGCATATATATCTGGGCGCCAATCTGACTTCTGTGCACTGAGTATCCCTTCCTGGTTTTTGGAGAAGGTTAAATGAACCTCCCAGTGCATGGACTTCAGCAAGTTCTCGACTTCTCCAATTGTCGCCGATTCATCACGGACAATCAACTTACCACCTGGCCTGACTATTCTATCAACCTCTGCCATGACAGGTCCAATTTTGCACCTGCCAAAGCCAAACGAGGTACATATGGTTATCTTATGGGTTCTAAAGAAAAAAAAAAAAAAAAGGAAACGAAGAGAAGATGAAAATGAAATATCAATGCAATAACCCAACTAGACTACCTCTTTTTCAGCTTTGAAAAAAGGTGATCAGCATGTAGGAGATCGTAGGTTCGGGGGTACGTGCTAAAGGATTCACACCAGTCATGGTATATCCCAAAGAGGCCACGTTCATAGATTATGGGAAGTGTATCTGGAGAGTCTATGTTCACTACATTCATGACCCACACTTTAAGGTCCTTCATTGCCGCAGCAAACCTGTAAGCACCATTGTGATGTATCATATGCAATGACATAGTAAACATGGCTATATATGAAGATTATTTTTACCCTCCATAAACAGCTCTCATGTCCATGATGTTTCTCACATTGGCCCAGCTGATTCCCAATCCACTGAGATACGTCTTGCTCACCACCTGTTTCCAATGTTGGTAGTCTGTCAAGAAATCATCAGGAGCTGGCTTCCCATAAATTCCCATCTGGGATTTGTTTAACCAGTATGGAGGTGTCTGTAGCCGGCTAGGCCAATCCACAGGCCATCGGGACCCTCTCTCAGTCTCTTCCTCTGGCACACGGTGCATGCAGGACTGCAGAGCTACATACCTGAAAATGTCACCGCAGATCGAATTATAGTCAGCACTTCATTAGCAAACTCTGAAAGTAATGTATGAATCATGCTTTGATGTGTAAGGAAACCTACCAGGCAGCATTTGGATCATCATCAGTTTTACACATTGGAGGTTTGTTATGCTTTCTTTGGTCATAACATTCGTTTGAGGATGCTTTGCGGTAGATGGCAACACCGACAGAATTTAGTTTGTCTTTCTTGATGGTAATAAGCTCCCAACAGATTTTTTTTGTTAGTGCAGACATTTCTGATAGAAAACTACATGTCAGTTTGTGGTAAAATTCCAATCCTTGTTCAAAGAAAATAAGCAAAGTTTGGAAATTTACCTTTCCAGATCTCTACATCTTCTTCAAGTGTCTGGTACACAGGTGTGGCTGACCAAGCAAAGTAGCCCCCTGGTCGTAGAACACGGTTCAGTTCCAGAAGAAGAGCACCGCCTTCATACAAATCATTCAAATTTTGTTAGGAAAGCGGAAAAAAGAAAGGTTGTTAGATTTTGTTGAGAGTATTGAAACTCTTGAGAATTGGTAAAAACCTTCGACGTGCCAGGGAACCCGACAACGTGCGCAATGGAGAAGATCAAACACCCTGCTCGGAAATGGCAGCCGCTGAGAGCCCATGACAGCAGATATTGCAGGTATTCCTCTTTCAAGGGCAAACTGAACTTGAGCCTCGTGTTCATCTTTGGGTGCAAAAGACATCGTAATAACATCTTTTTCAAAAAGGAAGCCCCCAAAGCTCGCTACCCCACAACCAACATCCAATATGACTCGTGTGTGCTTCCCCCAAGCAATATCAGGTACTGCCTGCATAGATTAACGTTGCTGTTCAATGACACTACTACGATACCTGCCTATTGTTTTGCTATGAACTCATGAAAATATAGATAATCTTAGCTATGTGACAAAGCATCTTGTTTCCATCTTCTAAAATTGATGGAATGTTCATGATACCCAATGTATGTGTCCATCACTATATGTGTGTGTGTGTTCTACTGCATTTTCTTTTCAATGAGTCAAAACCTAAGAATTTAATATCTTAAAGCAATAGAATCTGAGATATAGATGATCTTTTGGGGGGGGGGGGGGGGGGGGGGGGGGGGGGGGGGTGGTGGGGGGTTGGAGAAAAAAAAGTGTGGGCAATGCTAGAAGAACCAAATCAATGTGGGTGCATCTGAATAGGGAAAACCCACCTCTTCAATGAATTCAATATAGTGTATTGCACCATGTATGAACTGTGTGCCACCACCTGGAAAAGTGAGGAACTCACCCGTCACCTTTACCCAATTCTGGTGCCCTTTCACCTCTGCTAGCAAGGTGTGAGGAACATTATGATACCATATCTGTCAATACCCATAAATTCAAGATTATAGACACTCGTGCAATCAATTAATGATCTAACTGTTCAGGTGAAATCATACCTTGTCTCTGCTTTTAGGCCACTCTATAGGCCTCTTGTAACCCTCCGGGACAGGGACAAGGCAGGTGGGAGGCTCCTCAGGACAATGCCTCTCGCGATGCTCAAAATGCCTTGTAGTACGCAACTTTTTCACTGCTTTCTCATTGTCTAAACAGGGTATGTAGTCTTTACCTGCCGTTGCATTACACAGCTGCCATGTATACCCATAGATGCTCCCATCTTGATCTCCCGGTCCATTGTTCCGTCTCTCTTTTTGGTTCTCAGATTGATCTGCTTGCGTTGACCAGGATTTCTTTGACTCTTTAGACTCTTTCGGTATCCCTGAAGTCTCTCCCCCTAAGAACGAATCGTCTGGATTTGATTGAGTTGCCTTCTCTTCTTTATGTTTGGCGTCTATGTTTGTGTTTGAGTTGCTCTCATGTTGGCTTTTGCTATTTTGAGTTTGATCTTGAGTTTTGGTGGTAGTTGTTTCTTGGGACTTTTGATCATCATTTTTAGTGGAGGATTGTTGGGGTAGTGCTTCATTTTGGGGTAGTGCTTCATCATGTTCTATTTGATCATGGCTTGTTCCCTCTTGCAATAGTTGTTGTGACTGCTCTTTTTGTTGTTGCTGACGTTCTTGCTTTTGCTCGTCTTCTTTTCGCTGTTGATGTTGCACGGTTTGTTGTTGATCTTTATACGATATCTGGTCTTGTAAGCTTCCTTGGTGATCATCACTTGTTTGTTGACTATCCCCACCTACAGAGCTCTTCTGGGTTGATGCGTCGTGTTTGCTTTCTTGTTCTATAACTCTTTCTTCAACTTGTTGGTTCTGTGTCATTGTACTTTCCTCGGACACCTGAGTCTCACGTAGTTTTTGCTTCTCTTGTTCTTCAACCGACTCTTTACCCTGCAACCCTTGTGGGTTCTCTTCAACAACCGAACCACCACTCCTTTCTTGTTCGCTTTCTTGTTTGTTACTTTCTGCAGCATGAATTTCTTGTTCCACTAGTTCTTGTTTATCTTTACTAATGTTACTCTCGGCTTCATTTGCAGTCTCACTCGAACTTTCTGAATTTGCCGAGTTCTGATCTTCCTGAGACTTTTCCTCGACATTGGTGTTCTTGGAATCATCAGATTTGATGGCGTCTTCAGGGAGCTGACCCGGATTGTCTTCAAAAACTGCCGAACTATCCTTGTTGGAGAGTTCAGTTTGACGAGAAGTTTTGGTGGAAGGGTAGTCGCCGGTGGTGGTGGAGGTGGCAGCTCGGGTGGTGGTTTCCGGTGGGATTACAGAGTTTGAGGTCATCATCCACACGCCCAAAACGCATAATGCGATGAAGACAATGGTTGTTACAGTTGATGTATAAGAAGAGCCCGATGAGCGCTTATTTGAGCGTGCCTTCCCGAAAGCCATGTTTGTTGTGGGGGGGATCAGTGTGAGGGTGGAAGAGAGGGAAAGCTATGCAAAGAAGAATGTAAAATAGGGTAAAAATGAAGTTATATGGAGATGGAGAGTAAGGAGGGAGAGGTTTCAGTTACATTTGTGGGGGAAGATGGAAGGTAGAGAGAGAGATTTAAGTTGGAATGTCTCAAGATCCAAAGGAGTCGGAAGAGGGAATTTGTATGGACCAGTATTGAGGATCCCTTCCCTTGCATTGTTTTTGTTTTTTAAAAAATAAGTCTACAAAAACTTTAAAAAGTTACTACAAAAACTTTTGAAAGTTTTTATTTTATTTTGAAGTTTGGCATAAATATGTTCGGTTCTCTTAAAATTTTAATTTAGTTAACAATTAAATTAAATTAAATTTTTTTTACCAATAGTTCTTTAGTCATATGAACTTGTTAGGGAAAATATGATTTCTCACAAGTAAATCAATCAATGGGAATAAAAACTAATGAGGAAAAATTAAATCAAAAGCAATACAAGAATTTTTACGTGGTTCTCTCAATGTGAGGTACGTCCACGAGATCGAAATCCGATTCCACTATCAACCAAATAGTTTCCAAACGATTACAAACAAGACACGAATGGTCTCACAAACCACCCTTAAGTGAATTTCAAATAATCACAAATAAACAAAAGAAAAGACCTCACCAAATAGATGAACCAAAATCTTCAGAACCAGAGTTGTAAAAGACCCAAAATAACGAACCAAACTATGCTCCAAAGCAGCAACAAACCGAATGGAAATAACTCCACCAATTGCAAATCTTCGGCACTATTACCGATGCATTGTAGTAGTATGGCAGCCGCACACACTATCACCAATTTAATTCCACCTAATTGGTTTTCCAGTCTCTCTCACCACTAACTCACGAAAACATATATATATATATATATATGATTAAATCTTAGATTGTGTTCTCAAAATCCTAATTGTTACCAAATTAGATTGGGTCTCCACAAATTAGATATAATATATATAAAATATATTATACCCAAACCAAACCAAATTAAACTTCTTTAACAAAACCAATTAGGTCTCAAACTCCAATAAGGAGATATATCCCAACAATTCTCCCCCTATCGACTTAGGTGGAGACATCAACCATACCCGCTAAAGTTTGACACTTTAAATGTTTGTCCCTCGACAAAGTCTTAGTCAACATATCCGAAATATTATCATCCATGTGAACCTTTTCGAGTTACAACGGTTTCGAATTTAACACATCACAAATCCAGTGGTATCTCACATCAATGTGTTTCGATCTCGAATGAAAAGTAGAATTTTTACTCAAGTAAATAGCACTTTGACTATCACAATAAAGCACATACTTTTCTTGCTTCAAACCCAACTCTTGCAAAAAAAATTTCAACCATAACTCTTCTTTGCAAGCTTCTGTAATAGCAATAAATTCAGTTTCGGTAGTTGAGAGAGCAATACATTTTTGTAATTTAGATTGCCATGCCACAACTCTCCCTACAAAAGTCATCAAATACCCCGAAGTAGATTTCCTAGAATCAACATCACCGGCCATGTCAGAATCTGTGAACCCATCAAGCATCGACTTACCATCTCCAAAACACAAACATACCTTCGAAGTCCCTCGAAAATACCTTAGAATCCATTTTACCGCTGCCCAATGTTCTTTACCTGAATTAGAGAGAAACCGACTCACCACATCAATGGCGTGAGCAATATCCGGCCTTGTACAAATCATGGCGTACATCAAAGAACCAATTGCTGAAGCATAAGGAATTTTCAACATCTCTTCCTTATCTTTCTTACTTGTAGGACATTGATTCGAACTAAGTTTGAAGTGACCCGCAAGTGGACAACCAACCGACTTTGCTTTATTCATGTTGAACCTCTCAAGAACTTTCTCAATGTAGCTTTCTTGAGACAACCAAATCAGTCCCTCTTTGCGATCACGAACAATTTTCATACCAAGCATTTGCTTTGCCGGTCCCAAATCTTTCATAGCAAAAGACTTGCTCAACTCCAATTTCAACCTGTTAATCATGGTAGAATCTTGACCCACAATTAATATGTCATCGACATAAAGCAAAAGAATAATAAATTTACCATCCGAAAAATTTTTCACAAACACACAATGATCCGAAGTGGTTTTAGAAAAACCATTATTCATCATGAAAGAGTCAAATTTTTTGTACCATTGACGCGGGGCTTGCTTGAGGCCATACAAACTTTTCTTCAATTTGCAAACAAATTTCTCTTTCCCTTTTTTCACAAAACCTTCTAGTTGCTCCATGTATATTTTTTCTTCAAGATCACCGTAAAGAAATGCAGTCTTCACATCAAGTTGTTCAACTTCAAGGTTCATACTTGCAGTCATGCCAAGTACAACCCGAATAGAAGACATCTTCACAACCGGTGAAAAAATCTCATCAAAGTCAATACCTTTGTTTTGCCCAAAGCCTTTCACAACAAGACGTGCTTTGTATCTCAAATTCTTGCCATCATTCTTCAGTTTGAAGGCCCACTTATTTTTCAGAATTTTCCTCCCCTTAGATAACTTCACTAAATCATAAGTTTGGTTTTCAAGCAAAGAATTCATCTTCTCGTTCATGGCCTTTTTCCAATCACCTTTCTTTGCATGCTCAATTGCTTCTTGGTAGCTCTCGGGCTCCCCTTGATTAGAAATCAACACAAAGTCATTGGGAGGATACTTTCTCGAAGGTTGTCGGTCCCTTATAGATTTTCTTAACTCAAGTTGTGGTGGCGGTTCTTGAGTTGGATGCTCTTCCTTAATTTCTGGTTCAACTTCATTAGGATTAGCATCATCCTCCACATTTTCAATAGGTGGCTGTACATCTCCCCCATTTTCATCATCAACTGAAGATGAAGGAGCTGCATCCATGTTAATGAGATCACTAGTTTTTGGCTCCAGTTGATCACCCTTGCCAAAGTCTTCAATTGTTTGGTCTTTAAGAAACACAACATCACGGCTTCGAATGACTTTCTTGTCTACCGAATCCCAGAATCTATACCCGAATTCATCACGCCGATAGCCAAGAAAAATGCATTATCTTGACTTACTATCAAGCTTGGACCTCTCATCCTTTAAAATGTGAACAAAAGCTCAGCAACCAAACACTCTCAAGTGCTCATAAGACACATCTTTGCCAGTCCAAACTCTTTCTAAACATCACCATTCAAAGGGTAGGAAGGAGACAAATTGATCACATCAACCACTGTCTTCATTGCCTCACCCCAAAAAGATCTTGGCAATTTAGCTTGTGAAAGCAAACACCTTGTTCTTTCCACAATGGTGCGGTTCATTCTCTCGGCAACGCCATTTTGTTGAGGAGTCTCCTTAACTGTCTTTTGGTGCCGAATACCTTGGCTGCGACAATACTCATCAAATGGCCCAATGTATTCACCACCATTGTTTGATCGGATGCACTTCAATTTCTGCCCTGTTTCTCTTTCAACCATGGCTTGAAAATGCTTAAATACTTCTAGAACTTGATCTTTAGCTTTTAGTAAAAAAGCCCAAACTTTCCTTGAATAATCATCAATGAAAGTAACAAAATAAAGTGCACCACTATGTGTTCTAACTTTCAAAGGACCACAAACGTCCGAATTAATCAACTCCAAAACATTTTCTTTTCTAGAAGTAATATTTTTCTGAAAAGAAACTCTATGTTGCTTACCTGCCAAACAATGAACACAAGTTTTAAGATGTGTACCTTTCAAACCGGGTAGAAGCTCTTTTTTGAACAAAACTTGTAGCCCCTTTTCACTCATATGGCCAAGCCGTTTGTGCCACAATTCGGTAGAAGTATCATCTTGAAGTGCATTGACAACACCTTTACAAATTTTTTCACGCATCAAATAAAGTGTATGAGTCTTCTTGCACTTAGCCACCACCAAAGAACCCTTTGTGAGCTTCCATATTCTATCACCAAATTTGTTGTTGAAGTCTTCATCATCTAACTTCCCAGTAGAGATCAAATTGAGGCGAATGTCGGGAACATGCCTTACATCTTTAAGCAACAACTTGCAGCCCAAATTTGTTTCTAAGCAAACATCACCCATGCCAATAATCTTGAACAAACCTTCATTACCCATTCGAACAAAACCATAATCTCATTCGGTGTAGGTAGTGAAGAAATCAACTCGAGAAGTCACATGAAAAGAAGCACCGGAATCAATCACCCAATTGCTCTCTTGGCCCACAAAATTGATACAATCATCTTCACAAACGATTATAAGATCATCGGTAGTAACTGCCGTTGTGTCTTCTTGCTTCTTGTCCACACTTTTGTCACGCATTTTTTCCTTATTCTTGAGCTTTCAGCATTCCCGTTTCATGTGCCCTTTCTCATGGCAATAATGACACTCAATGTCTTTCTTTGAAAAAGAACCATCTTTTGATTTGTCAAGGCTTTGACCACGACCATGAGGAGTCTTACTCCTCCCCCTTGTTTTGCTTCAGCCTCTCACAACAAATGCTTCTGAATAAGAGAAACCCGCTGATTTTCTTCTAGTTTCTTCATTCAACAGGCTACTAGTGACTTGGCCCATTGTGACAACTCCATCGGGCACCGAATTACTAACGGTCACAACCAAAGTCTCCCAACTTTCGGGCAAAGAACTACGTAGCATCAAAGCCTGCAACTCATCATCAAAAATAATTTTCATAGATGCAAGTTGGTTAACAATACTCTTTATTTCATTCAAATGTCCTGGAATGGGGCTGCCATCTTTATATTTTAAATTAACTAACTTACGAAACAGAAAGGCTTTATTTGTGGCTGATTTTCTGTCATAAAGGCTCTCTAATTTTTTCCATAAATCATATGCCGAAATTTCAGTAGCAACATGATGAAACACACTGTCATTAATCCATTGACGGATAACACCAACGGCTTTTCGATTAAGCCTCTTCCACTCATCATCTTTCATACCCTCGGGTTTGCCAGAATCACCTTCAATGGGTCCATATAAATCTTTACAAAATAATAGGTCTTCCATTTTAATTTTTCAAGTTACCCAATTGCTTCCATTGAAGCTAGACATACGACCCACATTCCCCTCCATTGATTTACACAAATAAATAGACCCAAACAAACCGTAAGTTCTGATACCAATTGTTAGGGAAAATATGATTTTCCACAAATAAATCAATCAATGGGAATAAAACTAATGCGGAAAAATTAAATCAAAAGTAACACAAGAATTTTTACGTGGTTCCCTCAATGTGAGGTACGTCCACGGGATCGAAATCCGATTTCACTATCAACCAAATAGTTTCTAAACGATTACAAACAAGACACGAATGGTCTCACAAACTACCCTTAGGTGAATTCCAAATAATCACAAATAAACAAGAGAAAAGATCTCACCAAATAGATGAACCAAAATATTCAGAATCAGAGTTATAGAAGATTCAAAATAACGAACCAAACTATGCTCCAAAACAGCAACAAACCGAATGGAAATAACTCCACCAATTGCAAATCTTCGACACTGTTACCGATGTAATGTATTAGTATGGCAGCCGCACACACTATCACCAATTTAATTCCACCTAATTGGTTTTCCAATCTGTCTCACCACTAAGGCCAAGTTTGGCATGTTCAGGAAAAGCCAAAAAGTCAAAAAGTTACTTAAAAAGTTAAAAAGTTAACACTATTCACTAAAAGTCAACAATTACGGCTGCACAACTTCCAATCCTAATTTTCTCCTACAAATCAATTTTTACAATTTTTTATTACACATTTTTCCATAAAAAGTCAAAAAGTTAGCCCAAACATCTATATTTTCTTTCTCAATTTTTTAGTCAAAAAAGACAAAAAGTGCACTTATTTAGGACACCCCAAACAACCCCTAACTCACAGAAGCATATATATATATATATGATTAAATCTTGGATTATGTTCTCAAAATCTTAATTGTTACTAAATTAGATTGGGTCTCCACAAATTAGATATAATATATATAAAATATATTATATCCAAATCAAACCAAATTAAAATTTTTTAACAAAACCAATTGGGTCTCAAACTCCAATAAGGAGATATATCCCAACAGAACTTTAGTCATATGAACTGAAAAATGATATTATTATTTTTATATTTAAATATATATATATATATATATTTTTAATCTAGTTTATTTTTGTATCTATGTATTATTTTTGGCTCTTTTAATCTTATTAAAATGGAGGTTGGTGTTATTATGTTAAAATTGTGAGGTTTGTTGTA
Source organism: Camellia sinensis (assembly GCF_055761805.1). Classification (NCBI taxonomy): domain Eukaryota; kingdom Viridiplantae; phylum Streptophyta; class Magnoliopsida; order Ericales; family Theaceae; genus Camellia; species Camellia sinensis. Next base: position 186,513,648 of record NC_138964.1, read on the forward strand.
TTTTATTGATTTAATTTACTTTAAAAAATCAAAAATAAAAACAAAAAAACAAAAAACAAAAAGAATGAAAAAAGTGAGAACTTTAGGTTGAATTTTTGGGTTCGGAAGTCAAAATTCGTTTGTTCATTGTTTTTTTCCTGAGTCTTAGGTGGGAGAGAGAATGTGGATTACCAAACAAGGTTTTATATTTTGGGGGAAAAAAAAGTATATATCAGCGATATTTTTTAAAATAATTAAAAATTTTAATATTTTAATTATTGAAGTTCATAAATTTTACTACTTATTTGAATTTTTTTTTTTTAAATTGACACTAAATTGTTATTTTTCTTTTTTAGGAAAAGTACATGTCAATAGCACTATTTTTACTTTTTTAGGTGTATAAAATTTAACACAATTCTTGCACATTGAGTGTGACTCGCATCTAATGAATTTAAGCTCTTATAAAATTATTGTATTTAATTTTATTATTGAATTGTGTTCACTTACAATTTTCACACCAAAATTTTTATTCTCGTTTAAAAAAATAAAAGGGAAGCCATACATTTGTCTGTAAGGTCACCACCACTTCTACTCATTGTCTGTAAGGTCTCGTGTTTTCATCAGTAATAAATAAATGTATATTATAAATAGAATTAACTATACCATCTATTTGTGTCTAAGATTTTAGGAAGGTGGTGGAAAAATTCGAGTGTCGTTAAAAAGGTTGTCAAAAACACTGGAAAAACTCATTAGAAAATTTAAAGATCTTTGAAGATCGTCGAAAAATTCGAATTATCCAACAATGATGAGAAGCTTTGGATGTGTTTGGTATACAGTTTTAATGATAATTTTATACTCATATTTGAGTATAATGTTTGGATATAACTTTAAAAAATTAATTTCACACTCACTTTTGCAAACTCGTTTCAGGCAGGATTTTGAAATTTGAAATTTGGCCTACCTGGACGTCTAGTCGGTTGACTTTTTTTTTTTGACAAAATTGACACCTATTATTTTTTATATTTTAAATAAAAAATATTTTTAAAATTTTTTATAAGCTTTAAATAGAATTTTGAGTTGTGTATTTGGTTATGAGTTGTGAGTTTTTTAATCAAATATCATAAGTCACATAAAAAATTTCAAATTCAATTCAAAATTCTTTTCAAAACTCATAACCAAACAAATTTTCTACACTCAAATCACAATTTCCCAAACTAACAAACTCAAAATACAATTCTATTATCAAATTATAATTCTAAAACTCTACCAAATGCTACCTTAGATTTTTCAATGGTTGTAATTATAAACACAATAACAAAGAGATAATAGAGATAAGAGATTGGATGAAAAAAAAGATAAAGTGGTTACAGAGAGAATAATGACAAGGCTTTCTCATGGATCTCTCACTTTCACTCTCAAAGTAGATAATGAAGAATGAAAATTAGTTCTCTCCCAAAAATTGTCTCTTCAAAATTCATCCCTCTTGTAAAGCTATGGGTGGGTGTTATTTGTAGGCACTTTTTGATGTAGGATGAAGCTCATGTACAAGGCACATACGGAATATTCTCTCTAACCACTTTGTTCGAGAAGGTGACCTTTCCGAGGATAAGAAAAATCCCGAAGAGGAGATCAATCTCTCAACGAACCTTTCTTTCTAGCCACGCCTAACCAATGATCTCTGATCATTCCAAAGGGTCAAGTGTAGTCTATAGCGATTCCGGTTTTGACATGTTATTTTATCGTATTCTGGACTTGGGTTGGTATGGGTTAGAATGGTTATTTATATCTCGTTTCCTTTGTCTCCCCTTTATTTTTGGTTATCGGGTTGTGGTTGCGTGTTTGGAACAGGTTGGTTGCGTGTTTTTCGAAACCTACGATGCTTAGATTTTGGCTCTTCCGCTCGAGCGATCATTCTTGCGCACGAGCGGGCTTCACAAATTTTGCCCCTCCGCTCGAGTAGCCATTCTCGCGCTTGAGCGGAATTCGTCAACTCTCAATATTTCTTTTGCAGGTCTACAAATGCTGGAAGTGTGCATTAGACGCTCAAGCGTCTAGTCTCACGCTCGAGCGGAGTCTTGTGTCTGATGCTCCAGCGGGGCTTTCCACGCTCGAGCGGACTGCATGTATAACAATCCGAGAAAATGACATTTTGAATCACTTTTTCTTCTCTCTCTCTCTCTCTCTCTCTCTCTCTAAAATTTACCTTCTTTCTAAGATTTCATCTAGATCCATTGGGATTTCCACCCTAGTGCCTTTGAGAAAAAGGTAGAGCTTGTCAAGATCTTCATTTTGATCCGAATAGAAGTGGGTTTCAGTGTTCTTGAGGTTCCACTCTTGCTTGGCTCGTCTTCTCTCTTTGAGGTAGAGATCTTTCTACACCTTTATATGATATTTAGCTTAGTTATTTGTCTCTTGTGTAACAATGGTATGATGTGGGGATGTTTTAAACAAACCTAGGGTTTGGACATAAAATATAAATAGGGGTTTTGAGTGAAGGTGAAATAAATGCTTGTGGAATTTGAAAATGATGTTGTGTTATGTCTAATTTGATGATTTTGACACTTGACTAATATTTGGAAAAATGGAAAAATTGCCCGAATTAGATCAAATTATTATGTTATACAAATAATTAGAATTGACATTGAAATGTGGAATAGAGAGTGTATTGATATGAATGGTGAGATTGGTTATGTATTAACTCATTCTTTTGGAAGTTTTGAATAAGCTATCTGTTTGAGATTGAATATATGTCTAGAAATAACTGTATTTAGCTATTGGTAGAGGATAGCCATGATTGTTGTAGAAATTGCATGAGACTTAGGTGAATTGAAACTAATTTTTTGTTATTTGTCATTGAATATAACTATGGTTATATACATTGTACATGTATGAATATGTGGGAGTGGAAAGAGGATATGCTTCATTGTTTGATTTTGTGTTTAAATACATTGCATATGTATGAATGATTGTTTAGGAGGAGAAAGGAAATGGACTCCATTATAATTAAGTTGGCCAGAGTGTCCTGGGTGAAAGTCTCGAAACTATACCTGGGTGCCTAGCCTGCGGACGAAATATCCATAAAATGGCAATTGTAGTGCTTGTATAGCCTACGTTTACATGGATCACATTTGACGGTAGCCCGCAGACGAAACATCCGTGAAATGGAAGTTAGAAGTGTTTATGCATATGTATTGTATGATTTGAAAATTTTTGAATTGTAGCCTCAGCTCGGTTATTGAGAAACAACGAAATTGACTCATGAATGGAAACAAATAAGTGAATAGAGTATGAATTGAAAGTAAATAGATTAAGACTTGAAATTGATATCTTATGAGTACATAAAGTTGTGAAAAGTTTTATCACAAGCATTGCTTATGCACTTGTACTTATACCTTTGCTAAATTTCATATACTGTGTTAGATGATTTCTACTGGGCTGTGGCTTACCCTATTTGGGAATAACATTTTCAAGTAATGATAGCATGCCTCCACCAAGGCAATAGCATTGGAGGGGCCTTTGGAAGCACGAGCTTCTTGTTTTGATATTATATTCTTTTTGTATAGCCAAGAGCTTATTTGTAAGAGCTAGTTTCTCTTTTGTTATAACCAAGCTAAGACTTCGAAAGGTGTAAGCCCGAAGGGCACTTATTTATGTTGAACTCCTGCACTATGAACTTCTTGTAATGAAAAGACTACTCTTTTTTTGGGTGAATAATGAAAAGACTACTCTGATTCATGCAATTGTTAATGCATGTTTTGGGTTGTATCTATTGTGTATTTTGGGGGGCGTGACATAGTCCTAGAGGATGCCCTGCCGCAAAAGGGTTAGGGGTAATTCAAGAGAACACCCTGTCGCAAAATATTGCCGAGTCTCAGTGACCCCCTAGATCATGTCACCTCAACTCGGGTATAGGCTAATTTAACCGAAGAGTGAATTTATCTCCACTTACTGACATCGGGATCTAGTCCTTTGTTCGAACTCCGTCACGCCCAAGGTTCTAGTGCGTAGATCCTGAAAAGCTCTAAGCCCGCAAGTGTTTTGGACTCATTAATTGAGTGACTTCTAAATTGCATTCGAATCCAATCAAAGCCAAGCACTTCAGATTTCTAAGTTCGTGGATCCGAACACTTTTAAGTCCAAGCTCAAATAAGTCTTTAGATTCGTAGATTTGAACCCTTTCGATTAGAGCAATCTGGCCTATTCGATGATGATATCTATAAGGCCACTAATTTTATACTTTCTAACGGGGCTCCGATTAGGTTTAATCAATTAGATTGGCTCAAGTTAACCCCTCTTATACTATTTATTGAGATGGTGAAAGGGACTTAAGCCTAAGATCACTAGTTTGTTAAACAACACTTTTATCATTTGAGTAATAGATACTACGGTGCCGTTTGGTAACACTTACGTTTTTAGTTTTCTGTTTATATTTATAGAAATTTTAAAAACTCAAATAAAAACTTGTTTGGTAAAATTTCTGATTTATAAATCAGTGGTCTCAGTTTATAAATTTGGCCAAAAAATGAAAACAAAAAAATGTGTTTCCATTTTGAATTTTTAGTTTTCTTTTTTTACCACCCAACACTAACTACCACCCGCCATCATTTTCCACGACCGTCTTTCGCCACTACCACCCACCACCCGCCACCACCACTCGCCACCACCACCCATCCCTCGTCACCGCCGCCACTACGCACCACCCACTCGCTACCCACCCGCCACCACCCACCACCCGCCACTACCATCTGCCGCTTGCCACCACCACCCGCCACCTACTTGCCACCACCACTCACCACCCACCCGCCACCACCAGCCACCCACTCGTTACCACCTACCACCCGCCACCATCACCCACCCACCCACCCACCCACCACCACCACCACCACAATCACCCACCACCCACCACCCACCTGCCACCACCACCCACCACCCACCTGCCACCACCACCCATCTGCCACCATCACCCACTCGCTACCACCTACCACCCGCCACTAACACCCATTCACCCACCATCACCACCACCACCACCACCACCCGCCACTTACCGGTCACCACCCGCCATTCGCCACCAACCTGCCACCACTACCCGCCACCACCACCCACCACCGTCACCCACCCATCCACCATCACCACCCATCACCCACCACCACCCGCCATCCGCCACCCACCTGCCACCACCACTCACCACCCGCCACCACCACCACCGCCGCCACCGCCATTACCCACTCGTTACCACCCACCACCGTCACCCACCCACATACCCACCCACCATCACCACCCACCACCCACCACCACCACCACCCGCCATCCGCCACCCACCTGCTACCACCACCCACCACCACCACCACTCACTCGCTACCACCTACCACCCGCAACCATCACCTACTCACCCACCACCACCACCCACCATCACCCGCCATCCGCCACCTACCTGCCACCACTACCCACCTGTCACCACCACCCACCATCCGCCACAACCACTCACTCGCTACCACCCACCACCCGCCACCGTCACCCACCCACCACCCACCGTCACCACTTTCCACCACCGTCTTTCGCCGCCACTTGCCAACACTTGTCATTTCTCACTCTTTTTTATATTTTTAAATTTTTTTAAATATTTTGTCAATTACCAAACGCGTTTGTAGTTTATGTTTTTCTAAAAATAAACAAAAAATAAACAAAAATTAGTTTATAAAATTTTTGTAAATATAAACTGAAAACGTAAACGTTACCAAACATACCCTACATGTTTTTAATTCAAAATCAAAATTTATATTTTATTAATTTAATAGTACACCCATCGGGTGGGTATACACATACTAATTATATTAAGTGAAAACTATACTTGGTATCTAAGCTCTCTCTTTATGCCACGTGTCGGTTATTTTCAATCAAAAAAAAATTAAATAGATAAGAGGAATAAAACTCAAACCTTGGACCTTAGATATAAGAAAAAAGATTCTTTAAACTTGAGTGACACCCAATATGCAAATATTTTATTTTATTTTACTTATTTAAATTGCAAATAATAATTTAAGAGAATAATTATTTCATTGAGAAAATCAAATTACATTAATTTCATTATTCTCCAAAAATTGTTTCATCTAACCAAACATTAAAGAGTAATGTTAGAGACCCTAAAACATTTACCAAATTTTTTTATCAAATGTCTTACATGGGTGTGAGACCCACATCATGTGGGTCCCACGGACATAGGGTTACTGAGATTTATTATGAGCATATTTTTATGATCCGAACCGTTCATTTTGTAAAGTTCGTTGAGTACTTTATGCCTACCAAAAATTATATCTATCGGATATTAATAATTATGTGATCGGATTGCATTTTTTGTGCTATTTCTCTAAATAAAAACTTATTGTTTATTTTTTTTTAATGATAAATGTAATTCGATCATATAGTTATTGATATCCGATTAATATGATTTTTGGTAAGTATAAAGTACTCAACGAACCTTACAAAATAATAGTTTGGATCATAAAAATAAGCCCCATAATAAACCTCAAATTGAGGCACAACAGTTACTGCTGTGCCAAAGGCACAACAGTAATCCCTCATCCGAGTATCACACCCATATGAGACATTTGATAGATTTTTTAGTAGAATTTTTGAGATTTTTAACATTTTTTAACATTAAATGGTGTAACTTGGGCAAAACCAAACCAAATTGAATTCAAGGAAGATAATATAGTTAGTTTCATATTTCTAACATAATTATAGTGATCTATCTCAAAGTTTTAATTCACGTAACACATAGACTTTTCTTTATCAATAATTCGTTAGTCTTACTAATGAAAAAAAAATCATGTTATCATCTTTTTTTTATTAAAATTTATATTTGTCTTTATTTATTTTAGTTTCTACTTATCAGTAGAATTAATTTCAATCGTTTCAATCATATTAAAAAGAAAATTAATGTAATTATTTCAGAAATATAAGACTGATAGCATTTTTTCTAAATTTCAAAAAAGGTGAATGTGATTTACCTTTCAACTTATGCCAAAACTGTTTTGCCCAAATTATTCGAACTTGGGATATAACTATGCTCAATGATGATGGGTAACGATGCCTAAAGCCACCCCTAATCAACTTACGAGCCAGTAAATTTTTTTTTTTTTTCTTTTTTTGCCAATTAGTTAGAGATTAATGGAGAATTCTATTTACACTTAAAAAATTATTAAGTACCTTTAATTTCTCAGTATATTTTATTTAATTATTTAAAATTTTATATTACTTTTAGTACAACCTATAATTTTTTTCAAATTACTCTTCAAAGTATATCCAAATAAGAAATAAATCAAAAATCCTAAATTATACTACTTTGAAAAATTCTTTCAAAAATCTTTCAAATTACACCCAAATAAGAAACAAATCAAAAATTCTAAATTATATTATTTCTAAAAATCTTTTCAAAAATCCTTAAACCAATTTCTCTCATTAAGGTTTCATGAGATTTTCAGAGTGAGAAAGTACAAAGGGGTAGATTGAAAAGGCAGGCACTGGCATGACTTCCATTATTTGATTCTGCAATTTTTCGAAAAATCACAAAAGTGTCGGCCTATGAAGTATGGATATTTCGAAAAACATGTCATATTCATATCAGGTATTTACCGGCGTACCGTATCTTATAAAGTACTTCTGCATACATACCGGATATATGAAACACGTACCTCCAGACGTACCTAGTATATATCCAAGTCGTACCGTACCTCAGTTGAAACAATATTTTCCTTCTACTACAGAGAGAAAACTCATTTCACTAGATTTCTTTTTTAGTTTTTGTTTTATGCTTAGCATGATTTTAAAATTAAACTATAGTTTGTAAGTTGTTTAATATATTGACATTTAATTTTGTTTTATACTTTTCCTTTTAGCATTAAATGTTAATTATAGGTTGGACCTAAACAAATTAAACCATTTAATTAATTTTTGCATTATTTTAAATTAAAAATAAATATTTTTACAAGCGTACCAAGCCGTACTCGTACCCTATTTTTTTTGAATTTTACCATATCGACGTACCCGTATCGTACCAGTACCAGTACTCATACCCGTACATGTGCTTCATAGGTGCCTGCTCACAAATTAATAAAAAGAATATTTCATTAATATATTAATATATATTTGGTTATTACATTTTCAAAAAAATAATAATAATAATCTGAGTTTTTGTCACAAATCAACAATCTTTTTATTCAAAATCTTGATTTTATTTTTTCCAATTTTCTTTGTTGGGGAAGAAGATAAAGAAAATTGAATATAAACACTCCGTATAACTTGTTTGGGTGTATTATTAAAAAAATAATATTTTATTTTAAAATTTAATATATATTGTCTATATTAATAAATTTATATTAGAATATAATAAGAATTAAAATTTTAAAATTTTAATTAAATATATTAAATTATTATTTGGATGCAAATAAAATCATCTGAGATTAATTATTATAGGGGGGAAATGAAAATTTTCACATCAAATTGGACAATCCAAGTCCAACAAACACTGCAACGCAAAAAACTATTTTGGGCTTACGCCATCAAGAGTAGCACAGCACAAAGGCTTTGCCCAATTTCAGGCCTTCTTTTTCTTTTCTTTTCTGTTTTTTTGTTGAACGTGAATTTCAGGCCTTGATAATCGAGTTTGCACTCAATTCTATTAAAACAAAAAGATGATGTTTGGTTTCAGAAAATTGAGTTTATTTTCGGAAAATTAACTTTTTATTTTCTATATTTTTTTGTTTTTAATGTAATTTTTTTTTTATTTTTTAAACACACCTAATTTAAATACACTTAACAAGTATAATATTTGTGATTTTTTTTTAAAAAAAAATTCACCAAATACAAATGTTAAAAAAAATAAAAAAAATTAATATATTTTCATATTTTGTTGTATTCAATGAATTTTTTATATATTTTTATTTTTTTAGTATATTAAGATTAACTGAATCTAAAAGTTTAAAAAAAAATAATTAAAATATTTTTAAAAATCATTAACCGTTCTTCAATGACCGGTTGTTCAACCTCTTTCGCCGTTTCAGCTGCAACAATCTGAGTCGGCTCTTCAATAACGGGTTCGAAAGACTCAATCAAGGCAGGTCCAGAATGGGCGGCCTCGACCTTTTTCCGAGCAGCCATTCGCTCGGCATTTTTCTTTCGAGCCATCTGCGTGAGGTTTTCCCCAGCCATACCTTCAAAAAAATCACCAGGTAGGTCTTCCAAACTTCTAAAAATATCTCCAGAAGAAAACTCCGCCCGACCCGAAGTGGACAGCGAGGTAGGCTGACTAAGTTTGATTGCCTCAAACGCCGAGTTTAGGGCCTCGTCAACCTCTGCAGCCTCCTCAGCGAACTCTCTGGCTGGTTCGGCGACTACCTCTACCACCGGCTCCACGTCTTGCCCCGAATCAGAAGCTTCGAGACCAACTTGCCTAAGGCTCCTAAAGCTAGAGAAGATAAGAGCCGCAAGGTGTTGATCGCCGGATGGAATCGGAATGTTGTCAGCGGCCGAAAAAGTAGTATAAGTAGGCTCGTATCGAAGAAGTATGTGGGCCGCTCTCCTTTGCTTTTGTACGTTTGGACGGTCGAAGTATCCGAGTGCAGTCGCAATCTGCGCAAGGACTGCGTCGTCAGTAAAAACCAGAATCTTTTTCAATTTACTGCCTGCAAAGACAAAGGGTTGAACATGGAGAGAATGCCGAGTGAAAGAAAAGTTCAATAAATGCAAGGAGACACACGGCAACCTGGTTCACCCCTACGTCTGGGAATAAGGTCTAGGCGACCCTTGCCTTCGCCAAATTCCTAGTTCCCTCGGACATTGACCATTACGTCGTCTACACGTTTACCAGAACTGGCAAGCATGGTTACCAAATGATGGTCAGAATCCTTGGCCCTAAGAAAGTACCGCCCAAGTCGACCGGAAGATTTGGCCAAAGCATAACAATGTCGAATGGCCGGAATGCCAAGATCGATCCTGAGGCGTCGATTCAACTCTACAATCCCCATTACGATTTGAAAAAAGTTCACGTTGGGCTGAGAAGGAATCAGACCCCAATGGCGGAGGACGGCCCTAAGGAATGGATGTAGGGGAAAACGGACCCCGCCCTCTGCAATAGATAGGAGAGGAAAGACGATTGAATTTCGATCCTCTCTCTCCATATCCAGAGTATTGTCCGTCACTAGAGACAGATGAACATCGTCGGGGATGGAAAAATGTCGCCGAAATCCAGAAACACGACCCTTAGAAAGGAGGTCTTTCAAGTGTTTAGTCATTTTCGCAGGGAATCAAGGGTTCGCCAAAATTAAAATAACAAACAGAAAGTAGGATTGCAAAGAAAAGAGAAGAAAACTTACAAGGAGCAAAGGGGACGAGGGTAGACGGAGAAGAGTTGTAAAAAATGCGAGTCAGAGAAGGGATACCCGCTGGCAGTCCAAGAGTCTCGAATACCCGACGAAATGTGCACTCGAAAGGACTGAAATTTCAAATCGCAATAAATGCGAGATGCACGAATGAGGCGGGAAAGTGTAATGATGACCGAAAAGGTGTGCGCATTCTGACATCTGTATTGGGGTACGCGAAGCCGCCTGACCTATTTTGACTTTTCCAATTCAAGACCAACACGCCAATTAACTACCGTCAATGGGGAGTTCGGGGGGCAATTGTAGGAGCCGAATAATGGCAAAATCAGAAGGTGCGTACCTTAGAAGACTGATATTAATCGGTTGTATCCTACGAGAATGGGAAGCCGAATATAATATATGTGCCGAATAAGTGTAGATCCTTAGAGCCGAATAAGAGAAAGGACAATGATTAAAAAGTAGGCCCTTACCCCGAGGCCCAAAAGAAACAGGTATAAATACAGGAATAACAGATTTAGTAGGTATGTAACAATCACTTTTTGCTTAACTTAGAAGACAAGCTATTTTGAGTACAAGAACTAACTTGCCCGTTGGAGTGCTAATTTCGGCACCCCCGACCGGAGTGTTTGTGTCTTTTCAGGTGACTAGCTGAGGATTACTAGCGTCTCCCAGGATCTAAAGAGTATTTCTAAAACCACTTCTCCACAATTAATTATCCAGTAGATTAATAATCCTAAAACAAAATTTCAAAACAAATACAAAATTATTGAGCCCACAGAATAATAATCTCAATCACATACTTTAATTCTATCAATCAAACATACTCTATGTGTATTCTTCAAATAATAAGAGTTTTTTCCCCCCTTGAACTCAAGATCAAGTTTGGGCATATTTTTTTTGTTTTAAATAGAGAAATAAAGACAAGTGACATAAGGGGCTAAGCCTTTACTATAGTATTGATAATAAGGTGATATTTTAAATTTTTTAATTTTTAAACTTTAAAATAAATAAATAAATAAATAAATAAATAAACCGCAAACCAAATGAGGCCTTCACTATAAATTTAATGCAAGAATATAGAATAATTTGCCTTAGGTAGGACTCATGTGATTTGCTCCAAAATGTAGGATAGTCTGGGCCAATGGCTACAGGTGTTTAGCACACAAGGAAAGGCTTAAAAAAGTACAGATTCCAGTCTAATAGAGTTATTACAGTACTGTATGTATGACATGCACTAATCAATATCGACAGTAATGGTAATATATTTTATTATTTGTTAATAAGAATATATATGGTATTAATGTTCTATTTATTTCAATGAAAATATATATTTTAATGAAGAACAATTTATTTGAAAAATAAATTCTTTATATTTGGTTGTGATATTGAAACAAATGTATTAATGATTGTGCTAGTGGTACTTGAGACTTCAATTTAGTGGAGTAAAATCGATTATTAGAGTTGAAAATTTAACGAGTTCAATTTTAACTTGTTTAAATAATAAATTGATCTTATAGGAGTTTTCAATCAATCAACACAAGTCGAACTTGAATAGTTTAATTTTTTATAATGCACAAAAATTTATCAAGCCAAGTAAGATTCTTTGGCTATAAATATGTGGAGATATGGCTGCAAATGAACAGAGCCGTTTGTAAACATGTTCGAACTCGACTCAGTAAGAGCTCATTCGAACCCAGTTCGTTAATTTTTTTTACATTCGAGCTCGAGCTCGAGCTCGAGCTCATTAAATTTTTAATAAACAAGCCCAAACATTCTAAAGCTCGACTCGTATATTCAGTTCGTTAGCTGGCTCGTTTAATATTTATTACTTATATATTAAATAATATATAAATATGTATAAAAAATAAGAGAAATATGATACTTATATATTTAAAAAATATAAATGTAAATAATTTTTTTAGTATGCTTATATATATTGTATATATAATTGTATAATCAAAGTTTTAATTGTAACTTTAGTCTTACATGCAAGTATAAATTTATAATTTTTTTGGCTCGTTAAGGCTCGTGAACAGTCTCGAGCTCGAGTCGAGCCTAAGCCAACTCGGCTCCAACTCGATTCGTTAAATTTTTATTCAGCTCGAATTCGAGCTCGTTAAAATATTAATAAACAAGCTCAAACATACTAAAATTCGGCTCGAATTGAGTCGTCTCGTTTGCAGCCCTATGTGGAGACTCTCAACATTCATTCAATTGAACTTTGTAATTACTTTGGTCAAGCTATTAGAAGTTCTTTGGGAACTATGGTTTTGTTTAACTAGATCCATTGGTGTCTCTTGATTGAAACTTGAGGTTTCATGAGACGTGTGTAGAGCCGTTATAACTCTTCAGGGCATTGTTCTCTTTGCTATTCAAATCCTTTTTATTTTTTTTATTGTTCGTGGTTGTAGACTTAAGCGGAACCATATGTAAATATTGGTTATCTTATGATTGTTTCTTTCTCATAGATTTGCATAATTTGCATGGCTTTGTTACTCTATATTTGAAACCATCAACTATCCTAGTGTAATTAGGGAATGGTTTGGAATGTCCTAAATATGTGTACTTTTTGACGTTTTATGAAATATGAGATATGTTTGAAGTGATGTGATAGAGAGATGATGTGATTTAAATAAGATGATGTGACTTAAATAGGATAGTGACTTTTTGATTTTTTGAATTTTTTAGTTTATGCCAAACAAGGCCTTAAGTGTTCTAGAGACTCTTAGGCTCCGTTTGTTTGGGGTTATAGGAAGGGGATTGGGATTACCAATCCATTGGTATTACTAATGAGGGTGTTAGTTTTGAGAGATAGGGATGAGACTATTAGTCCCTTGGTATTAGTAATCCCCTTGGAAGGGAAACTGGTAAGGAGGAGGTAGAGATGATATTAGAAAAATAGTGAGGGAATTAGAAATTTTTTTATTTTTTATATATTGGAAATTTTTTTTAAAATATAATGTTTAATTTTTCATATTTTTTTATTTGTTTTATTATTTTATATAAAAATAATTTAACAATTCCTCACTATTAATCCCCTCACTAACAATCCCCTCACTATTAATCCCTTCCATTCTATCTCCCAAAACAAATAAGGCCTTAGCACAACAGACCCTAAGACGCTCCATTGTGTGCCAATCAAACTTTTTTTTAGATTGGATTTCTTTTATATTTAAATATGAATTTCATTTTGAGCAGCTCATGAAATTCGTCACGAATCCTATTTTGATGATTCAATTTATTTATTTTGTGAGACCTTTTGTTTATATTATGTATAAAATAAATTAGATAAATCTGAAAATAATGGTCAGTTATCACTTCAACTCCCGTGACCATCACATTTGAAGACTTTGTCCAAGCACTGCTTGGTGGCTACAATAGTAGGAAATTTACAATTTTAGTCCCTCCACTTGTTCCAAGCTAATTTAAATAGTGAGAGCAATTATTTGTATTCTAAAAATTTTATATTATTGGTGCCCTAATCAATATTAGAGGTTGAATAGTTATGTCTTAAAAAAGTAAAAATGATAGAGAAATGATAAAGTACTATTAAATTGATACACAGACAGTACAATTTCGGATTTTTATGATAATTTATGTTGTAGTATGATAGGGATTAAAGCAAAATAAAAAAAAAATCAAAGAATCCAAGAAAGAGTGTGAACAAGTCATTTTCATATTTGATACCAAGCGGCCATATTGAATGAGAGCCACCCTTCTATCAGCAAACAAAACTTTGTCAGTCAAATGAAGGAGAAAAATGGGAGAACAAGTAAATTAGAAGGGGAAATTATTACAAAGTAATAAAAAATTTATGATTTTAATTATTAATATTTATAATTTTTTTATATTTTTTTTTCTTCTGAAACTGTCTAACATGTTATTGCCCCTTAGAAGAAAATGCCACCAAAAAAAAAATAATAATAATAATAATAGTTAATTGTTGATAATACAATGGCAAAAGGCAAAGTTGCTAAATTTGTGAATGAGTAAAAGCAATTTCCCAGTGGAATTATGCTACAAACCACGCTAACACTATAAAGTTTTAGTAGTTAATTTTTTTTTTATTTTTAAAAGTAAAAATTCTATTACAAAAATATTAAGAGATCAATTCTTATGGTCACGAGAATCGCCTCTAAAAAAATCATTCCAAAACGTTAAAAAAAAAAAAGGTTTTTAATGACAACTTTAAAAATTTTACTAATAAATATAATTTTTTATGAACAAAACAATTTGGTGCTAACAAAATTTAGATTTGGTTTGGTATCTTCAAAAAAAGTCAAAAAGTTAAAAGTCAATATCCTATTTTAATCAAATCACTTCTCTACTATATTACTTTAAATATCTTATATTTTATAAAAAATTAAAAAATACACTTATTTAAGACGTGCCAAACAATATTTTGAGTGACAAATTTTAGTTCTAAAAAGATAATAATAAATGTCTAAAATAATGGTACTTTTTGTCAGGGTAAATTTATAAAATCCATTTTAAGTTAATGAGTTGACTAATTGATCGTCCAGTTATATACATAAAGAGAAGGGGAAGAAGGAGGGCCAAAAAAATCTCTCTCTCTCTCTCTCACTCACAGAGACATAGGAGTTGGTTTATTGAATTTAAAATAGTGGTAGTGGCGGCTTTCTTGCAGCGAGAATGGTTGATCCCTCTCTTCTACCCATTTAAAGGTAAATTATGTCAAAAAAGACCTGGGTAGAGATTAGTAACCCAATTTTTTCATCGTTCAAAAATTTTCATATTTAAACTGAGTAAAACTGAGTGCACGATGGTTCACATATAATCAATTACAAACACAATATAGGGGGTGTGACCTGAGATCCACCATTTTTGTCTTATCTGTCATTGATGAATCAATTCTGTGAGTGTTTGGAAAGTGAGTTTTTTTTTGTAGATTTTTTTAGTTGTAGGATATTATTAGAGAAATTTTTTTTTGTGCTTGGAAAGATAGTATGATTTTTTTTGTAGTTGAATGTGATATTTGTGAGAGAAAAAATGAAATAATTATAGAGTTTGATGTAATATTTTGTTTGAATTTATTTTTTTTGATTTTATAACTAATTTGTCTTTAGTGAAAAAAAAAAAAAAAAAATTAAAAACTAACTTCCCAAACACCTAAGGTAGTAAAATTCATTCCAATTTAACTGTTTGGATTCATTTTTTAACATGATACCCCAAAACAAAATCCTTTATTTTTATCATTGGAAATTGTGGACTTTGGGGGATGCCTTTAAATTCTGGTTCACGGGCGGAAATGAAAGCCAAATCATGGATCAGACCAGATAAACAAATTTTTATACTAAGGCACCGTTTGAGAAGTGATTTTGTAGATTTTTTTAATTATTTTAGTCACAAAAAATAAAATAGATTATTTTAATTGTAACAAACAAAACATCACGTCTAATCCATAATCATTACATTCTTTTTTCATAAAAAAATCAAAAAAGTCAAAAAGTCAAAAAATCATTCCGAAATCAAACTTTTTAACCCAGACTAAAATAATTAAAAAAATTAAAAAATCAAAAAGTCAACCTACTTCCCAAATGAAGCCTAATCCCATCTCTCTCTTTCTCTAGAATTGTCTTATGTTAATGTAAATTATTGTCAAATAAATATTTATAAAATTATACTATTAAAATATATTTTAAACATATCAAAATATATAAGAATTCATAACAAATATTAGCTTTTGTTTAGTTTTTTTTTTGACTATTTTAACTTAGGATTAAAAAGTTTTATTTGAGTTAGGTTTTTTAATTTTTTTAAATTTTGTGAGAGAAAAAATAAAATGATTATGATTTTGATGTGATATTTTGTCTTATTAAAAAATCAACCCAATTTGTCAAACGGGGGCTAAAATATATTCATCATTTGAGTATTAACCAATTTTATATGCAGCGATACAATTTTTTTATTAATATAATGTTCAAACATGAGATAATGGCCCCGTTTGGTGTAACTGTTAAAACAGCTTATAGATTATAGCTTAACAGATTATAAATTATGACTTTAATCAGAAGTTGTTAATCTGTTTGGTGTAGCTGTTGGATTATAGATTTAAGTTGTTGAGTAGTGTTTGTTAATACTATATAGGCCCTGTTTGGTAGAGCTGTGGGAAAGTGCTTATAGCTTATGCCTAAACAGCTTATAGCTTATAACTTTCAGCTTAAGCTGATTTCCAGCTTATTCTTAAAGCATCTCCTGCCCCACTCAAAGAATAAGCTGTTTTCTGACTTCCACAAAACTATAAGCTATAAGCTATAAGCTAAACCAAACATATTAAAATAGCTTAAATTAAGCTAAAAGCTGAAATAAGCTGAAATTAAGCTGTGCCAAACAGGGCCATAGGCACATTTGTTTGTTGGATAAATTGGTGGTACTGAGGCTCCGCTTGGGAAGATATGTTGTGGGTTTTTTTAACTATTTTAGTCATAAAAGATAAAATAGGCTATTTTAAGCACAACAAATAAAACATCACATCTAACCCATAATCATTACACTTTTCTCTCACAAAAAAAATCAAAAAAGTCAAAAAGTCAAAAAGTCTTTCCCAAACCAAGCTTTTTAGCTCAGGCTAAAATAATCAAAAAAGTCAAAAAGCTAAAAAGCTAACCCACTTCCCAAACTAACCCTGAAATATAAGGGGTTGTTTGGTTTTTGAGTTGGGTTAAAAAATCACAAAATGACAAAAAAAAAAGTCAAAAAATCATAAAAAAATCAAAAATCACATAAAGAAAAAAAAAACCACAATTTCAAAGTTAAAAAGTCAAAAAAGCCAATCAAAAATACCAAACGAATAAAAAAGTCTCAGATTAAAAAAATCAAAAAATCAATTAAAAAAATTATTACCGAACGAAGGCTAGGCGTCGCATTTATTTTAGGGCCCATCAACTTATGTTTGGAAATTATTTTAGATTAGTGATCAATTTTATAAATGTTTAAAAAAATTATATTTTTTTTATAAAATTAATTTCTCATTTATTTTAATTTGGCATTTAAGTGCGAGATAAAGAATATGAGGAGCAGGGAGAACATGTGAGTTTCACACTTATTTTAATTAGAATCTGTACAATTTTAATGCTGGTAATAGTGATTGCAACTCCGTTTGGTATCACTTATAAGTTATTTTTTGTGATTATAATTTTTTAAATTATTAACTTAAAATATTTAAAATAAGTTTTAAATTTATATTTGGTGCAATTTTTTATAGTCTTTTAAAAAAAAAAAAATTAATATGTGGTTAATTAAGTTGTCACACACACACATATATATTGTTTAAATATCTACGAGCATTTCTAATGATAAATGATATAATAGCATTGCCATTACTATAATTTGACATAAATAGTAAAAAATGGTAGAATTATAGTAATTTTGCTCCAATAGTCATATGCTATTTTGGTAAAACCAAACACAAAAATTGGTGGCTGGCCAATCGTCTGAACACACCAATTTTTGTGTTTGGTTCTACAAAAATGACAGTTTTGCAAAAATTTATTTGTTTTGTTGGGAGGGAGGAAATGATGGAGGTTTTGGCAACTATTGGCACATATGACAACTATCAAAGTTTGTGTCAAATTTGACACAAGCTTTGACATTTGTCAAAATTGACTGCTACCATATATATGTGACCATTAGAGCACCACTTTTCTTTTCAGCTACCAAATTAAAACAATAAATTTAGACAGTTCCAATGAAAAATCATTGAAGATGCTCTAAGATATACTCAAAAGTTTTAATTAAAACAAATAACGAAATTTCACTAAGTTTCATATTCTCGGAACAGTAAAATTTCACTAACTTTAGACAGTGAAATTTTGTTAAAGTCAATGACATTTTGTTATTATTGATTTAAAGTTAATGAAATTTCAAATTTCACATTTTGGACCAAAAAAAATTCATTAAAGTCATTGAAATTTTACACAATAAATTTTCACTAACTTTAGACAATGAAATTTAGGCCTAGTTTGGAAAGACTAAATAAGTGCACTTTTTGACTTTTTTTGTATTATGTGTAAAAAAAGTAGAGAGGAGATGTTGATTGATGTGACCTAAAAAAGATAAAAAGATGAAATAAGTGCACTTTTTTCTTTGTAGCCAAACTTGGCCTTAATCAAAATCCTATCATGCATCCAATTTTTTATCCTACCTATTCTCATAGTTTATCTTATCTCCACAATTCTTGCTAACCTATGTTCTTAAGATTTACAAAAATAATAATAAAATATATAAATTTGGAGATACTAATCACTATTCAAAACACATTTTATGGACTCACAACACTTTTTCAATACACTTTTTCTTATATTCCTAATATTAACAAATACCATGAAAACACATGTTAGCATTTATCTTCTATTAATAGTCGTATCAAATTTAATCTCATAAAAAATAATCAAAAAATCAAATACAGCCTGGTATATATTGTTTCTCTCTATGCGTATCATATTTTTTTAAAGGTCTTTTTTTTATTTTTATTGGGACATTTATTCATAAATTTCACTTCGTCTACTTATGTTTCGTCTACTTATGTTTCAATTATTTTAAATTATTTTTTTATATTTAAATAAGTCTTATGGGTGATATATAGTTATCAAAATATCCCTAATAATAATACAGCGCGCATTAATGTTTCCATTGATAGTGTGAATATTCCATTATGTGAACATTTACACTATCTGTTAATGTGAACGTTTACACTGTTACATCTATTTAATGTGAATGTTCACATCACCAAGTTGATAAGGGTTCAAAAAATATTTGTAAAGATAAAATTATCTATAAAATACTTCAAATATAATAATTAGGATTTTGTGAATCAAATGTCCCAAATAATATAATTTATTGAAATATATGAATATCTTATGAACTAATGGGAATACAAGTATTTGAAAGAAAATTTTTTAATAAATTCTTTTTTTGGTTGGATTCTTTTATTTTTAGTAAATTTTTAAATAATTTTTTTTTTACTCTTTTAAGTTTTATTTGACTAAATGAATTAGAAAATTAGAAAATATATATATTAAAAACGAAAAAAGACAAGAAGTTTGATTTTTTATAATTGATAGTCAATACTCAATATATAAGGATTAATAAATATCGAGTGAAGTAATATTAATTAGAAAAATAATATATAAATTTATTTTTTAGATTCATTTTCATGATGGTGTAATTAATTAATCTTTTTTTTTTTTTGGAAAAAATGAAATGTTAGTAACTCTTTTACAAAATAATTATAGATTCATGAAGATATATAATTTTAATTATTAATTTCATATAATTTATCACTTATCTGAAATTAATTTTACGAAATTAAGAAAATAATTTACATAAATATGCAACTTTAAAAATAATTATAAATTAATAATAAATACTAATAATTAAAATTATAAAATTATTCACTTATATGTAATAATTTTTTGAAATTATCACTGGAATTTTCTTTCTAAAGTCAACACCGCGGCTGGGAAAAGAAACACAGGGCTCGAGAATGACAGACGACATACTGCAGCACCTACGTAATTATTGGGACTACTCTTTTTTTTTTTTCTCTCTCCCTCTCAAGTTATTCGTTGGTGTCCGGTTTGGGCGGAGAGGTTGAAACTTTAGAAATATGTCATTTTAATAATTTTTAAATTTTTTATAAAAAATATATGAAAAATAATAAAATAATAATTCATAATAATTTTTTAATATTTTAATTAAAATGTATAGTTGGTATAGTTGATAAATAAAACTAAATTTATGATTTTATATTGAATGATTAAAAATATAAGAAAACATTAGAACTTGTGAGTGACTTGTTGCGATATGGTCATATAGGAGTGTTTTGAAAAAGAAAAATGCTTTGGAGTTCTAATTTTTGAACTCTAAAGTTAGTTCTAATGAGTTGGCAATGAGCTCCATCCATAGTGATATGATGGGGTCTTTTGGGAAGTGGGTTATAATCCACTTCTCATATTATAACTCACTTCATTCTCTCACAAAAAGCTGATTATAATCCGTTTATAATCATTTTTTAATAAAAAAAATTGATTATAACCATTTTTTCAAAATAGCCTGATGTTTTGGTCTTAGTTTGTTTTTATTTAATTTTTTTTGCTTATTATCATGTCATTAGTACTCCATTAAAGCATCAAAATTAGTACTCTAAATCATTGTTGTTTGAAAAACTAATTAAAAGTTAACTTTTATTTTTTTGAACTTTTTTTGTCTTTTTGTGGACAAAATATGAGAGGTGATATTACCAAACCAACTCTCAAAGTGCTCTATAATATCCAAGACCAACCAATAATTTTTCCTCTCTCTCATACACATTATTCATCATCATTTATCAAAATTATTTTTTAAAATTATTAAATATTTTAGGATATTCATTTGACACAATACTCATATGTATCATGTTGATTAATGCTTCCTACCCCCACTGGGGGTCGACCCCCAGTGAGGGGTCGGCCCCGGATTGGTCCAAAAAAAAAATTGTTTTTTTTTTTTTTTTTTTTAAGTTTTCAGCCAGTGGGGGCGCGCCACGTCACTGGAGGCGCGACCCCCACTGGGGGTATGCAGCGCGGTTGGTATCATGTTTGTTTTGTGAAATATATTTGATAATTTTTTTTAAAAAATTTGGCATTATAATTTATTTTGGAAATAATATTAAGAATCTAATAAGAATTATTTAAAATTTACATAGCACTTATATAGATGCGTAAGTCATATCTCACACTTATATGAATACTGTATAAAAATTTTAAGATAAATTATAAATACATCTCTTGTTTTTATTTAAAATATGAATTGTTCTTTATGATTTTAGAAATTACAAATACTCACACTTGTCAAATTTGAGACAAATAGTATTGTTAACAAATTAGATAGTTTAGGGATCAAAGTGAAATATGCCAAAGGTTTAAGGGTCAATTGTTATGCCTTTATAGTTTTAAAATACAGTGATACTTCTCAATAATTTAGGTGATCTATTTATACGTTTTTATGATTTAAAAATTAAAATAATATTTTTTAATAATTTAAGGAATCTCTATATAAATAACCAGGTTCAAAATTAACAATCACCTTAGAAATACAATAGAACAATGAGAGGACACAATTGTCATCTCTCATCCTCCCAAAGAAATAAAAAATATATATAAATTAAGTAGGTGTTTGTGATTAATTTTTAGTGGAATTAAACTTAAGCTTCGTTTGGGAACAGACTAATTTAATAATTTTTTGACTATTTAGCTAAAATATGAGTTAAAAAAAACTAGTATGTTTGGGATAACTTTTTGACTTATTACGAAAAGATGTGCAAAAAGTAGAGAGAAAAGAGAATCTTTAACTTTTTGGTATGAGTTGTTGGCTTTTTGACTAATTTAGTAACTTTTTGACTTTTTGACTAAAAAGTTTGGTTGCCAAACGATGCCTTAGAAATATATCTTATTGGCCTTAGAAATATATCTTATTTTTGTTAGCTTGTTTTCTTCTTTAGTATTTTAAAAAAATTAAGAAGATTTAGATTTTTAGATTCTATTTGATTGAAAAATTAAAATTTTAAAAAAAATTCAGGAAGAATTTAAAAAAGACAAAAAAAAGCACCAAACTTATTTCCACTTTTCAAAAAATACTTTTCATAAAATTCTACTTTCTTATTTTCTGTGTTTTTTTATTTTTACTGAATTTTTTTAATATTTTAAGTATTTTTTTTACTTTTTAGACACACCTAACATAAATATACCTAAAAAGTAAAAAAAAATTAGAAAAAAAAATCTTTTAAAAATTTACTAAATCCCAAAAATACAAAAAAAAAAAAAAACAAAAATTCAGTACATTTTTTGTATTTTTATGTATTTATTAATTTTTTAAAATATTTTTTTACAAATTTTTTACTTTTTAGATACATCTAAGTAAGGTGCATCTAAAAAAGTAAAAAAAATCTTTAAAATTTTAAAAATATTCACTAAACGAAAATTTAAAAAGTCAATTCTCAAAAAATTTAATCCAAAAAACTTAAACCAAACATACTGAATGAATTTTTTAAATTTAGATTCGTCTACATAGGACCGATCCGAAAAACATAGCATAAATTTTAAAAAATTGTCAGTAAACAAAAAAATTCAGGAAAAAAAAAAAAAGTGTCATGTATTACTTGTTTTTGAAATAAAGATTAGTTAGTTGTCATTTGACAAGTTGGTTTGGGGTGAGTTGGGACTAAAAAAATATATAATAATAAAATAGACTAAGGTTAAGTTTGACAAGTTGAAAAAAATTAAAAAGTTAAAAAGTTATTCAAAAATTTAAAAAATTATCATTATTCATCAAAATTCAAAAGTACGGCTGCAAAACTCTCAATTTTAATTTTCTTCTACACACTAATTTATATAACTTTTTAATGCACATTTTTTCATAAAAAGTCAAAAAATTAACCCAAACATCCATATTTTTTCCCTCAATTTTTTAGTCTAAAAAGACAAAAAGTGCACTTATTTAGGACACCCTAAACAACCTCTAAATAAGTTAATAAGACAAAATATCATATTAAAATTATAATCATTCCACTTTTTTTCTCAAAAAAAATTCAAAAATTCTACCCAAACGTATTTAATTTAGTCAGACTGAATTAGATAAAAAAAAAAAATCCCAAAAAATCAAACTAAAAAAAGTTCTTCTTAAGCCAACCCTTAATACGACTGTTTTATAATCATTATACAACGAATAAGAGTATATCGGTGTTTTATAATATAATTCAATACTAAAAACTGAATGTATTAAGTAATAATTAATTAAGTCTATTTGATAATTATAATTGATATTACTTAAAATTTAAGCGCCTCTTAAAATGTTGGTTAAAATTTAAAAAAAATTTAAATCATATGAAATTTACTTAAGTACAAGTATACATTATTATAAATTCACTACTAATATCACCAACACAACCGTTGTTATTACTACCACTACTACATTTATTGCCACTGTCACTACCACTACCATCACTGCCACTATTGTCGCCACCACTACTATCACTATTACCATCATACCACCACCACTACCGCTACCACTACCACCGCTACTACCACTACCATCATGTCACCGCCACCACTACCACCACTACAACCACCACCATCATGCTACCGCCACCACTACCTATACCACTACCATCACTATCATCGCTATTGCTACCATTACCACTATCGCCAGCACTGCTAGCACAGCTACCATTGCCGTCACCATCATACCATTACCATCACCACCACTACCACTACCACTACCACTACCACTACAATCACAATATAAAAATTGAAATATACTATTTAAAAATAATAAATTTTAAATTTAATCTTATATATATATTAAATAATTTATTTTTAGTTAAATGCTTAAATTTTTATTAAAGAACTTTTCAATTTAAAAAATTTAACATTCAATTTTTAATACTGTTTTAGTAATTTTTTGGCTTCTTGACTAAAATATGATACAAAAAAAAAATTTGGGATGATTTTTGACTTTTTACGAAAAGATGTGTAAAAAGCAGAGAGAAAATAAATTTTTTGATTTTTTTGTATAGGTTGTTGATTTATTATTATTTTTAATAATTTTTTTTTTATTTTTTAACTAAAAAAGTCACTTGCCAAACGAGACCTTAATTTTCAATTTTTAGTTATCAAACAGCCCCTACCTCTGTTCACTTAACTCATTTACAGTATAAACTCGGAACGAAAAAGGCAATCCCACCCTGCAATTGAGGATTTTTCTATTTCTACTTTCAAAAACAAGCCCAAAAAATTGTAGAGAAATGATGCCAAAAACAGAATAATGTATATTTTACCAATTTCTTAAAGATTGGTGAGTAATGTAAATTAAATAGTATTCTAAAGTACAAAAAACAATTTAAAAAAAATTAAGATTTGATTCTTATAATAAAATAAATATCAAATTTTGTTTTGTTAATTTAATCTTAAACTTTTGATTTATTCAACTTAAATTATTTATCTATTTTCGTTAAATAAAACCGAGAAAAAAAAATATTTTAGGCATTAAATTGGGGCTAGACAAATTTCGGTTCAGGCTTATACTATATAATAAGAGGATATGTGTCATCTTAAGCCTGGTCCAGCCTGATAGCGGACATAATCTACCCATCCCAAGCCTGGTCTTAAAAAAATTCAAATTCCAAACCCGCCCACTTAGCCCAATTAACATGAGCTATTAATTTTTTGATTTTTATGTTTTTCTTGAATGTATATTAAATTATTTAAATCTTGTTATTTATTATTTTAATTTAGAACATTAATAAAATTAAATGGTAAAATGAATATAATTTTAACAAATGTTTTTTTATTTAAATCCTAAAAAGAAGTATATATATTTTTTGTCTTTTACATTTTTTTCTACTTTATTTTATAACAAAAATAATATAAAATTATAATTAATATTTTATAAATGGATGGGTTGGGCCGGACTGGACTAGAAATCTTTATTTCATACCTAGGCCAAGTTTGGTAAGTTGTCAAAAAGTCAAAAAGTTAAAAAGTTATCACTATTCACCAAGTCAAAAATTACGACTGCACAACTCTCAATTTTAATTTTCCCCTACACACTAATTTATACAATTTTTTAATACACATTTTTCCATAAAAATTCAAAAAGTTAACCCAAACATCCATATTTTTTTCCTCAAAATTTTAGTCCAAAAAGACAAAATGTGCACTTACTTAGGACACCCCAAACAACCCCCTAGTCTAGTATTATGGGCAAAATAACTTTTCTAAACCCTAAAAATATCGAGTCGAACTGAGCTGGGTGGGTTGGATGGGCCATTGGCCCGACTGCTACTGTAACGTCTTTAAAATAAACCCATAATCCATACAATATTGACATGCTCAGACATGAAAGAAATAAGCATAATTACATTTCATCAGAGTATCTATTACAAAATTGTACGGGAGCGAAATATCCTCTGCTTTTCGTACTCCTTGGACGTCAAGCTTCTCGTGACGGCGTCTATCTCTGCAACACAGAAATGGTGAGCTGCCCGGCGGTGGTGTGCCGGATAAACCCTCCGAAGATCAAGTCAGACCATGGGAGGAAGAAGAAGGCTATCCGAGAGAGAGTGAGAGTGTTAGTGATAGAGTGAGTTTTTCATACCTTAAATGTTCCTTTTTCCTCCTATTTCTAGGCTGGCCATGCAGCCTCAAGATTGTGCGCGCACTACCTCTGCTGTCCTTCCCTGGACAGGTGACAGTGCTCGCCTCTCACCACCTTACGCGTGTAAAGGCTTAGTCCTCCCACCAGTACACGCAGAACTGTCCAACGTTATTGATGCGTGCGTGGAGCAGATGTCCTCTCCCTCATGCCATTGGCCCAGATGGCACGCCTAACCGGAATACCACGACCGGCCTATCCCTTGTGGAGAACTGTCACCACATGCACGTAATCGTGCTATATGTCGCCGCCATGCCCCTTTGGCAAAGGGGCCAAGGGGTGATGCTCATGACCGGGCTGATATTGACCGGTTTATCTTGGCTTACCGGTTCTGAGGCATGCCGGCCTCCATCCGTTCTACCTTCATCCGAGGTTATCTGGAATCTGTCCATCTCGGCTAACCGTTCAAAGGCATGCCGGCCTTCGCCTCGTCCTCGGTTTAGCCCGAGCTACCCGTAGCCCGGTCTTGCCACTCGATTGCGTGCCCTGCCAAATGTCTACAAGACACATTTCGACCAGACCCCCCAAATGGGATAGCCCGGTGACGGCTTCAAAGCCCATCATGCTCGGCTTGGTACTGGCGTGACTTGGGGACCGTTAGCTCGGCCTTTGTGGTAACCCCAATCACGATTAGCTTGGATGGGGTTAAGGGGCAATTGAAAGGGGAGTTTTGGAACGGATTTACTGCCGAGCTACGGTAACGCAGGTTGGTCAAATCTCACAGCGCCGAGCTGTGTTCTCGGTTGGCGCGGGTCCCGACTTGTCATGTTCCGAGGAAACCGGCCGATCAGGTATGGATTGGGATCTGGCCGAAATGTGGCTTGTAAACATTTGGCAGGGCACGCAGTCGAGTGGCAAGACTGGGCTACGGGTAGCTCGGGCTAAACCGAGGACGAGGCGAAGGCTGGTATGCTTTTGAACGGTTAGCCGAGATGGACAGATTCCAGATAACCTCGGATGAAGGTAGAACGGATGGAGGCCAGCATGCCTCGGAACCGGTAAGCCACTATAAACCGGTCAATATCAGCCCGGTCATGAGCATCACCCCTTGGCCCCTTTGCCAAAGGGGCAGGGCGGTGACATATAGCACGGTTGCGTGCATGTGGTGACAGTTCTCCACAAGGGATAGGCCGGTCGTGGTATTCCGGTTAGACGTGCCATTTGGGACAATGGCGTGAGGGAGAGGACATCTGCTCCACGCACGCATCAATAACGTTGGACAGTTCTGCGTGTACTGGTGGGAGGACTAAGCCTTTACACGCGTAAGGTGGTGAGAGGCGAGCACTGTCGCCTGTCCAGGGAAGGACAGCAGAGGTAGTGCGCGCACAATCTTGAGGCTGCATGGCCAGCCTAGAAATAGGAGGAAAGAGGAACGTTTGAGGTATGAAAAATTCACTCTATCACTAACACTCTCACTCTCTCTCGGATAGCCTTCTTCTTCCTCCCATGGTCTGACTTGATCGTTGGAGGGTTTATCCGGTACACCACCGCCGGACAGCTCACCATTTCTGTGTTGCAGAGATAGACGCCTTCACGAGAAGCTTGACGTCCAAGGAGTACAGAAAGTAGAGGATATTTCGCTCCCGTACAAAAATGTATTACATGTTGACAACAAAAGTAAATGCCCTGTAGGCTTACAACTTTCCAAGTCAACACTTGGGTTACAAAAAGAGAGTACTAACTCAATACACAAAATAAGCCCTTGGCTTGGTATACATGTAGTACAAAAATGTAATCACAAAAAAGATGTTCCAGCCACTAAGCCTCTCAAGCTACGCCCTTAGAGGTGGCATGCTACCTGTACCTGAAAGTGATGTCCCATATAGGGTAAGCCAACGCCCAGTAGAGATATGCTAAACATAATATGAGCAATAACTAAAACATTAGCATTTGATAAATGTTCAACTTAACACAACTCACCTTATAAACATGGCTCAGAACCTGGCCAAATAACTGAAGTGAGACTACATCTCATGCCAACAATACTATAACTTGCCACTTTTACGAAAATTGCGTCCGCGGGATTCGGCACCCATGTATTTTCATTCTCTTATGGCCATTTTACGAACATTTCATCTGCGGGACTCGGCACCCATGTATAGATATATTCGGATTGCCATTTTACGAAAATTGCGTCCGCGGGATTCGGCACCCATGTATTATTATATTCAAATGGCCATTTTACGAAAATTTCATTCGCGGGATTCGGCACCCATGTATTCAAATACACAACTTGATTAGTTTTAATTCACCTAATCATCATGCAGTGTCTACAACAATCAAGACTATCCTCCACCGATAGCCCAAAGCAATTATTTCTAAACAGATAATAAATGCCTCAACAGATATATAATTGACATTCTCAAAAGTGAGCGATTTATAAATCCAACTCCACCATTCTGTCTCATAATGAGCAAATTTCATTATATTCGACTCAATTTCATAAGCACATAACTTTCTCAAATTAATTATTCTAATTAATTTATACACAAATTAGGGCTTTTCCTCCTCCCCATCTCTCAATGTTAACCCAATGGTTCAAATATCAACAACCAACAACAATAACACCATTTTGAGACCCAAAATGCATCTTTAAGAATCAAAATAACAAAACCCCCTTTTATGCCTTTTGAAACCCTAAGTCCCAAAATCAAACCATTTAAACAACATGCTCAAAATCTAGGTCAAAGCCCATAAAAGTGAGTAGGAATCCCTACCTCAAAAGATGAAACCCAACGAAGGAGATGAAGAAAACGAAGATGCTCAAAGTCCCAAAATTCTCGGATCAAAATGTAGCCCTCGACGATCAACACACTTTTTACAAAGGTCAAAGGTTGAGAGATTACTCTAACTAGATCAAACCCTAGAGAGAAGTGGAGGTTTTAGTAAGAGAAGCTCTCCAATAGCTATTTTGAAAAGTAAGAGAGAGAAATGGAATTGAAAAAGTAATCCAAAAAGCTAAATCTCGGAGTAATATACACGTCTTCCTGTTCGAGCGTGGAACTCCCCGCTCGAGCGTCAGACACAAACTCACGCTCAAGCGTCCAAATACCTGCTCGAGCGCCGGATACACGCTTCCAGAACTTTTGCAGAACCAGGTCCCCACTCGAGCGTCACACACAAACTCACGCTTAAGCGTCGAAACGCCCGCTCGAGTGTCAACACTGCAGAGGAAGATACTGGGAGATGGATATTTCCGCTCGAGCGCCAAAACCCCCACTCGAGAGTAGAAGGAACAAAGAAGGCCTCGCTCCAGCGTCAAAATCTCCTCTCGAGCGTGAAGGCTAAATTCTGGGCAACTACTTTTGGTTTCTAAGCTCAACCAACCTGTTTCAAACCTGCCCAACACAACCCAAGACTCGAATATAAAGAGTAAAGGATGTAAACGAGACACATACAACAACCAACTTCACGGAGCCTAAGTCCGGATACAGCAAATAAAGAAAGGGAAACCGGGATCGCTATAACCTTCCCCCCTTAAAGAATTTCGTCCCCAAAATTAAATACAAGTTTTTCAAAAACAAGTTTTCTCAATTACCACATTTTTACAATGCAAAATTTAGGTCTTCTCATCTCTTTTCAAGAGACATTTTACAACATTTTCCACAACATGCATTATAAATATGCATTCCTTGAAATTCCACAAATTTCAATACCATATTCAACAACTCTATATCATATTCAATGCTCATGATATATTTCCATTTCTACAATGCATCCAACATATGCAATGTTACATTAAACTTCCATAAACCCAAAGCATACACTATGTTTTACAACTTAAGACACAATCAATGCTCTTAAAGTTTATCAATATTACAAATTTTCAAAACATGATTACACATGAACAAATAAGTCCGAATATTTCTCACGGACCTCCAACTCACATTCCCAAGTGGCTTCTTCCACTCCGTGATCTTTCCACAAAACCTTTACCAAGGGAATGGTCTTGCCTCGCAAGACTTGCTCCCGCCTATCCAAGACTCGAGCCGGTCTCTCCTCATACGAGGCATCTTCATCTATCTCTAAGTCGACCCAATCCAACACGTGCGATGGGTCAAGCTCGTACTTCCGAAGCATACTAACATGAAACACGTCATGTACTCTGGATAACTACGGCGGCAAGGCCAAACGATAAGCAACCTCCCCAATCCTCTCAAGGATCTCAAAGGGACTGATAAACCGGGGGGATAACTTCCCACTCTTCCCAAACCTCATAAAACCCCACCTAGGTGATATTTTTAAGAAAACGTGATCACTCGTCTCAAATGCCAAAGGCCTCATTCTACGGTCGGCATAACTCTTTTGGCGACTCTAGGCTGTAACAAGCCTCTTACGGATAAGTTCAACTTTCTCCGTCGTTTTCCTCACCAACTCCAGGCCCAACAAAGGTGCATCACCCACCTCGACCCAACGAACCAGAGAGCTACAAGGTCGGCCATACAAGGTCTCAAACGGCGCCATACCGATACTAGATTGAAAGCCGTTGTTGTAGGCAAACTCCACTAAGGGCAAGTGCCTCTCCCACGTCCCACTAAAGTCAAGGACACAACCTCGAAGCATATCCTTAAGGATCTGAATAGTACGCTCGGACTGTCCGTCAGTCTGAGGATGGTAAGCTATACTAAAGGTCAGTTTAGTGCCCAAGGCACTCTGCAAACTCTGCCACAACCTAGCAGTAAAACGGGGATCTCTATCAGAGACGATCGACACTGGGACTCCGTGCAACCTCACTATGTCTCGAATATACAAGTCGGTAAGATGATCCACCGAGTCTCTCGCGTGCATAGGAATAAAGTGCGCTGACTTAGTCAACCGGTCTACAACCACTCAAATAGCATCACTACCCCGCTGAGTCCTCGGAAGACATACGACGAAATCCATAGTAACATGCTTTCACTTCCACTCGGCAATAGGCAAGGGTTGCAACAAACCCGCTGGCCTATGATGCTCGGCCTTCACTTGCTGACAAGTAACTGTAGACACCCCATTTTTGACCGACCTTAAGACTCAGACGTCACCGATTGAGCGCTTGGTGATGTTGCATAATGTGCTCGTTCAGAAGTTTCAGAGTCGCGGCCGTGAGCCCTGCCTCCGGACTTCCGAACCCTTTTCTATGCCTTGTCTCGGTTTGCGAGCCAGACTCGGTTTTCTCTGTTTCTTTTCCTGAGGGAAGGGAGAGGTCCCGTAGACCATCTCTCAATGTCCATAGGCTACATTTGGTGGCCTTAGGCCATTTTGCCCATTTCGGAGTCCGGTTCCCGGTTTTCGGAGCCGTCAGGCCGTGTGCCTCGGTTCGGGACCGCTTAACCATCTCCTATTGCTCTGATTTTTGGCATACATCTTATTTCATCCCTTTTGAGGGACACTGGGGGTTAAGAAACCCACTTCGAGGTCGAATACCATTTTCGGTGCTTAACAGCCCATTTTCGGGACCCCGAACTGCGTGTTTTGGCCCCGGGACATTCGTTTTGCAACGGTTTTCGTTCATTTTTGGCAGGTACCTCTGTTTTATCACAGGGAAGGTCACTGAAGGGTGGGAGGCCAGCAATTGTTGCAGCAACCAGTTATTTCTCTTCCGGAGCCTCCCGGCGCCCGTTTTTCGCACTTCCGGGCTAATGTTGAATACCTTGGAACTAGTGTTGCCAACTTTCAACCACATATCTGTGATCTACATATCTGGCCGGCCAGAAAAGCTCCTTGACCCTTTTGACCCCTAGCCGGCCGGCTAGGGGGTGTGGCCGGCCGGCCACCTCCAGCAAAAGTGAGAGGCCGGCCGTATTCCTCGCACTGTGCCCTTTACAGCTGTGGGGCAATATCCCCCAGATATTTTCTGTATCCAGGGGATATTTTGTGGGGGAGTTTTGCCCTCCTTTTTGCCCCACCTTTACACCCTCTTTTTGTCCATATAACCAGCTGGTGGCCTCCTTTGTAAGGGTTAGAAAAATTGCTCTTCAAGCTTCCATAGCCAACTCCATCTTCTTCCTCCTCAATTCTTCAAAAAACCCTAAGTCCATAACCTTCATTCCTTCTACACCACCAAGCTTTACCACCACCATCTCATTTCCAGCAACAAGGAAAGATTCTTGAAGGCTAAAGAAGCTGCAAATCAACCCAAGAAGCAACAAAAGCTTGGATCTTCAAGGGTAAGTTACACTTTGATCCTTTTGACCCTTTTCCTTGATCTATTTCTAAGCCCCACTTCTTTTTGGTTTCAAGCTCCGACCCTAACTGAAAAGGGCCATATTTTGAGCTCATCTTCACTTCTCATTAAGGGCTCAACCCTGTTTGAGCCCTCCATAATATACTTGCTTCATTGATCATCTTGTATGTCATGATTTTGCATGCTATTTTTGGCCCATGAGCAATCTGTTTTTGAGCATGTTATAAACTGATATAAGGCTTATTTTGAGCCCCTCTTCAACATTGGAGAAGGGCTCAACATTGTTTGGTATCTCCATGTATCACTTGTAGTTATATCCCTTGTTTGGCTCCATTTTTGCATAAATTGGTAGCCCTCTTTGCTTCTGTTTTTGGACCTTGGTCCGAACTGAAAGTGGCCTTATTTTGGCCTATAATTCATGTTTCATTCACACTTTTTTTCTGTTTGGTGATTATTTTGTATACTTCATGTTTTAGCACCTTTTGAGCCTCATTTTGCATCATATTTTTAGCATGTTTTTATACTGATTTTGAGGCTGCCATATACTGTAAATGTTCATATTTTTGGTCCATCTTCAGTGTTGTAGAAGGAAATTTTTCAGTTTGGGTTTTGCTTATACCACTTGCTTCATTACCCCTCTTTTGGCCCCTATTCTTGCATGCTATTTTTCCCCTACCTATACTTGCAGTTTGACCATATTTATAACTGTGAAAGTGCATCGTTTGGGACTGTCTAGCTTCTGTCTTTGCATTGCATGTCCATATTGTGCATGTTTAGCATAGCTATAGGCCATTTCGGGTGCCTAATGTTGCATTTCGGGACATTTCCTTGTATTTCATGTCATTTCGCTTCATTTCGGGACTGTTTTCCCCCATATTTTGTTGCTGAAATTCCATTGGCATGCTTGCATATCATTTTTGCCATGTTTCATTGCATTTTATCACTGTCTCGGTTTGCGTGCCCGTGTGCACGCATTTCGAGGCACTTCATTTTTATCCGCTGGCATCCGATGTGAGTGTGGCTGAGGCTCACTCATGTTGGTATAAGCCCACTTGTCATTTCCATGCCATTTCATTGCATTTTATCACTGCCTCGGTTTGCGTGCCCGTGTGCACACATTTCGAGGCACTTCATTTTTATCCGCTGGCATCCGATGTGAGTGTGGCTGAGGCTCACTCATGTTGGTATAAGCCCACTTGTCATTTCCATGCCATTTCATTGCATTTTATCACTGCCTCGGTTTGCGTGCCCGTGTGCACGCATTTCGAGGCACTTCATTTTTATCCGCTGGCATCCGATGTGAGTGTGGCTGAGGCTCACTCATGTTGGTATAAGCCCACTTGTCATTTCCATGCCATTTCATTGCATTTTATCACTGCCTCGGTTTGCGTGCCCGTGTGCACGCATTTCGAGGCACTTCATTTTTATCCGCTGGCATCCGATGTGAGTGTGGCTGAGGCTCACTCATGTTGGTATAAGCCCACTTGTCATTTCCATGCCATTTCATTGCATTTTATCACTGCCTCGGTTTGCGTGCCCGTGTGCACGCATTTCGAGGCACTCCATTTTTATCCGATGGCATCCGATGTGAGTGTGGCCGAGGCTCACTCATATTGGTATAAGCCCACTTGTCATTTCCATGCCATTTCATTGTATTTTATCACTGCCTCGGTTTGCGTGCCCGTGTGCACGCATTTCGAGGCACTTCATTTTTATCCGATCGGCATCCCATGTGAGTGTGGCTGAGGCTCACTCATGTTAGTATAAGCCCATTTGTCATTTCCATATCATTTCATCAAATCCTATCATCGTCTCGGTTTGCGTGCCCGCATGCACGTATTTCGAGACACATATCATTGCCTCGGTTTGCGTGCCCGCGTGCACGTATTTCGAGACACATATCATCGCCTCAGTTTGCGTGCCCGCATGCACGTATTTCGAGACACATATCATCGCCTCAGTTTGCGTGCCCGTATGCACGTATTTCGAGACACATATCATTGCCTCGGTTTGCGTGCCCGCGTGCACGTGTTTCAAGACACATATCATTGCCTCGGTTTGCGTGCCCGCGTACACGTATTTCGAGACACATATCATTGCCTCGGTTGGCGTGCCCGCGTGCACGTATTTCGAGACACATATCATCGCCTCGGTTTGCGTGCCCGTGTGCACGTACTTCGAGGCATGTCATTTTTATTTCATCTATCATCGCCTGGGTTTGCGTGCCCGTGTGCACGCACTTCGAGGCATCTCATTTTCAGCATTCCGTCATTTTCTCGATTCGCGTGCCCGTGTACACGCATTTCGAGGCATGTCATTCCATAGCATTGTGTATGTTAAGATTGTATCTTAATTGCATTTTATGCATATCATGGATATTGCATCGTGTTCGGAATAGGAGTTAGTCCGGACACGGGAAACGAGGTACATTTCGTACTCCGAGTGACGGAATGTGTCTCAATTTCCCAGTCACCAACACTCCGGATTATCCATGATGGAGTTAGGTTTTAGCTGTAGCTTCATGTGCATTCATCCTATATTGAGTTGTGCATTTCGACTCTTCGGCCATCATGCCTCGGTATGCGTGATTGGTGGCACGAGGATCGAGACATGCATATATATGTGCAAATACATTGCTATGCCCCTTTCCTGCTCTCTGTTGCAGCAAGACGAAGAATCAGCAATTTTTCAGGACTTGGCACGCATTTCAAGAACAGGTGTAAACAGAGGCTAATTGGGGCATTCCGGTGGATTTTCGCGCAAGACAATCCGGACATGCATCATCCATCAGGAACAAGACAGTCCCTGGTTTGCACGCCAGATTTACTTGTTTTCTAGTTAATTCATTAATTAATTAGAATTTTGTAATATTTTGGACTGTAATATTCTTTTATTTTGGGGACTGTAATATTTGGACTGTATTATTTATTCGGACCCTCCGAGTGAGGGCACAACTGTAATAAGTGTGCGTGAGTGTGATGTATGTCTTCCAACCCCACGTCTTTCTCCCTTTTATTTATCCGCTTATGATGGTTAGATTAGGGCATATTTAAATTAGCATACAGTATGACAGCATGTTTGCATCATCCATCTGTATTGCATGCACCGGGCTCGGCACATCATACTAACTGCATTGTACTTTCAATTCTAAATTGAATACATGATAGTTGTAGCATTTCATATAC
Organism: Camellia sinensis; assembly: GCF_055761805.1. NCBI lineage: Eukaryota > Viridiplantae > Streptophyta > Magnoliopsida > Ericales > Theaceae > Camellia > Camellia sinensis. The sequence continues at coordinate 186,548,561 of NC_138964.1, forward strand.
CATCTTAGAATAGCCGAGCCTACTATAGTTGCATTTTGCATGTGTTGCATTAAGCATTTTTGTATACTTAGGATCATGCATGATTTCTAATGTAGTTTCTGTTTTTGGCTTGGAGTACTCGGTGAGTTTTATGCTTTAGCATCCTTGCATGCGTGTGAGTGAATGCCATGATAGCATACTTACCATGAGGCTATGTGCTTATGTGATATCTCTGCCTGAATGCCTGTGGGTGAAGGTTGGGTTATCTGAATTGGAATGAATCATCAAAATGTTTCAAGCCTACCTGCGGGTAGCAAACCATTTTCAAAAACAAGCATGAAATGTTTTGTTCCAATTCGGCCGACCCGGTCTATACTTATATGCTGTGCGCATCACATAGTAACCTAGGCTAATAACCGGTATAAGAACTCACAATGTTTTCAAAAATTGATATCATGGTTAGTAGAGGCCGGTCTATGACCGGGCGAGCGGGGGTGCTCACGAAGTGACCTTCCCCAATCGTACCCAAGTTCCCGAGCCGAGGCAACTTTGGTGATGACGGACACGTGGCCTTTTGGCACCGAGTCAGGGTTTCCTAAATTTCCCAAAATAAAATATTTAGGTGGCGACTCTTTATCTGGCAAAGCAGTCCATGTTTGGCACTTCTTTCAAAAATCTGTTTTTCTCAAAAACGATTTGCCGGATTTGGACTCTTTGGTTCAGACTTAGAACCGTGACTACGAAAGTCGAGTCCGAGCTGTGGCGAGGTCCCCCGCGGGCTTGTGCCGGATTTGGACTCTTTGGTTCAGACTTAGAACCGTGACTACGAAAGTCGAGTCCGAGCTGTGGCGAGGTCCCCCGCGGGCTTGTTACAGTTTCTGGCGACTCTGCTGGGGACTTAGAGAACTTGACTCGAACTCTTGATATCTGTTTTTGACTACACTTGTGTGTTTCTTTGCATTGCATTTGCATTGGTGCGCCTAGGACACCGTGTTTGCCATCTGCTATTCCTGAACGGTTTGCCAGAGGCTTGTTTTGTCAAGGCATGACCATAAGGCTGACCGGTTGTGGGCTCTGCCAGTATGGGAACACAAACCCCGGTTTTACCGGGGCACCCTCTTTGACCATTCGACCTAGTGCATATTCGGATCCATAGTGACCATTCCAAATTAGGACAGGTTGCTTACCCGTTTATAGGTTGTTTGAAGCCGCTGTGTGCGTAATGAAACCCTAGCTCCTGACAAAATAGGACAGGGAAACCCTACCCCAACATAGGGGTGTTTTGGCTCTCACTTATCTGTTATGTGCTTTAGAGTGCGTCTCTACAGGAATGCATGTATCAGTATATGAGTTTGGGCATCAGGCCTGCGGGCACCAGTTTGCGAATTTGGCATCAGGCCTGCGGGCATTACTATCAGTGTTTGGGAGTCAGCTTTACCCGTGGGTTTCAGACTCAGATTTTGAGGCCGAATTTTGGGCAGAATTCAGTAGAGGGCACACTCATTCAACTATGCTCGTATCTGTTCAGGTGAAATCAGGCTGAGGTGCTGTCTGTTTTCTCTTTTGCTAGGTAGTCTTGGAACTGTCGCTTCAGAAGGCTCCGATATCCCCCGAGGTTCATCGAACTTGTGCTTATAGACTTTGTCAGGTCAGAGATTCAGTTCAAGGGTAATCAGTGTTCTTTCGCTGAGGCAAGGTAAAGAAAAGCCGGTCAGGGCTCATATGTTCATCTAATCCGTCAGTCGCCAGTCACATCACCTTTGTTCAGACTCAACAGGCCATGATGGCACAAGGTTCGGAGGAGTTGCGGCTATGACAGCAGCGCTAAGTCAGGGAACTGCCATGCAGGCTGAGACCAGTATTGAAACGCAGCGCCCATCTGGGGCATCTGCCTCACATCCAGCTTTGGGACCCCAGCCGAACTTTGACCCAATTCCGCCAGTTGAAAACTTGCAGTGTTTGAATCCTCGAGAAGGGTTGGCTCAAGCTCAGGTGCTCAGACCCCTGGTGCAGCCTAATGAGAAAACTCAACCCTTTCATGTTGATGAGTTCAATCCGACTGCAGTGAAAATTGCAAACCTTGAGAAGCAATTCAAAAGGGCACAGGGCCTTAACTCCATTCCTGGCATTGAGGATGGGCATACCGAGGCTTCCATCCGGCTCCCAGACAGATTCAAAATGCCATATATCGACCGTTTCGACGGGTCTGGAGATCCAATGGTACATATCCGACTTTTCTTAGATGTCCTGAAGCCGATGGGTTTGACTAAGCCACAGAAACTCTCTCTGTATGGAAGAACCCTGTCGGGTGTAGCAGCTACTTGGTATACCAAATTGGAGGATACAGTGAAGCAAAACTGGGAAGAACTGGCTGAGGCCTTTGTCGATCAGTATTCCTACAATACCCAAGTTGAAATGACCCTCCAAGAGCTTGAAGCAACCCGCCAGAACCCAACAGAGCCTTTTGTGGAATTCATTGCAAGGTGGAGAGCAAAGGCAGCACAAATGACAGATCGTCGCCCTTCTGAGAAGGATCAAGTGCAGATGATGGTCCGAAACCTCGAGCATGATATGTTTTAAAAGTTGATAGTCGCTCCACTATTCACTTTCAAAAATTTGCATGAACTGGGGGTTCAAGTCGAGAATGCGTTCAACAGTGGGATCATTCCCAGGACAAGGGAACTGACAAGCAGGGTGATTTCAGGGAGTACCAATGCTGGTAGTAGCGCTATTCCCAAACCCACCGAAATCAATATGGTCGCCACAGCCGACCCTTTTGCCAAACCGAGCCTACAAACAGCTGGCCCAGCCCGAACTCAGGGTAGAACTTTCACCCCCCTCTATATGAGCCTGACTAGCACACTAAAAGCCTTGATGGAAAAAGGGCATCTCAAACCCCTCGATCCTCAACCTCTTCCCAACCCACTCCCAGCCAGACATAACCCCGCCAAGTACTGTGTGTACCATCAGCAGCGCGGTCATGGCACCGACCGTTGCTACCGCCTTCGTCATGAGATCCAAAATCTCATCGACAACCGGACGATAGCTCCACCTTCGGACCCCAATGACCAAACATCTCCTGCCTACCTCAATCACATCCACATACTGCCATCCACCTTTGACCCCAGCATATACATCACCCCGGCCCATCTACCCAAGCCTGAGGTGTTTATCCCAGAAAGCATGGACTTATGCATGATGGGTGCACCTGAACCTCAACCATCTCAAACCCGTGAACCCACTACTTCTGAGTTGATGGGAATGATTAAAGATCTTCAAAAAACCGTGACGGATCTGGCCTCCGGGACATTGGCTCCATCATCGACCACACCACATACCGAGAACTTCATGTCAAGAGACTCCCCGATGTTGGGACGGGCTGCATTTGAGGAAAGCCAATCCCTTGGAGGAATGGAGGTGAGTGGGAGGAACAAGATAGCGGCGGACATGGAGCCCAATGAACATCTTCTGTTGGCTGTTGAGGCTTTGAAAGCCGAGGGACTGAACAAAGAGCAAGTGCTCGCAGTTGTTGCAAAAGCTGTGGACGACACTTTCGCTACTCAACTTAGGGGCAGTTTGAATCAAGGGGCAAGCCGGGAGAAAGGTCATCATACTAGAGACGATCCTACTAGCTCTAATCATCCACTCGGAAGAGATCGGCAAACCAGGCCAGCACCTGCCAATCCCTTTGCTGGTGCGTCCAGCAAAAATCCACAAACCTTGAAATACCAACCCCGAGGTCGGAGGGTCTTCCATGCCCTCTATATGCCTTTGTCCAAAGCTCTCCAAATCCTTGTTGGACAAGGCCATCTCAAACTCCTTGAGCCTCGGCCTCTCCCGAACCCTCTTCCGGCTACACATGATACTACCCAGTACTGCACGTACCATCAACAAACTGGCCATACTACCAACGCCTGCTTCCGTCTTCGCCATGAAGTACAGGATCTATTTGACAATGGGGTCATCCCCACACCAGGTCCTGCAAAGTCTATCGGCACTTGGTCAGTGAATTTGTAGGGGATAATGTGATATGATTGGAGGGATGAACCACCTGCGGGCAGTGCTCAGTTTACTCCAGATATGGTGGATGGCATGCACTGTTTTGAGCATTTGCGAATGCCGGTTTCCGACTCGGGTATTGGGTCAGTCTTGTTGTTTTGTTTTGAATCTGTCTTTTTGTTTTGAGTCAGTCTCTTTTTATTTTGGATCTGTCTTGTCGTATCGAGTCAGTCCTATTGTACAGGAGTCGGGTGATTCCGGGGGGGGTGTTACCTCGGGCGTCACCATTTTGTTTTGTGTTTGTCTTTTCGTTTTGTTTTGAGTCTGTTTCTGCCAGGGAGCCAATTGTACCAACAGATTTGAATGAAACAGCAGTAATTTTTGCACTTCTATGTTCGCTTCTGCCGTGTGCTAGTTGTGACGGAATCTGAATGAAATGGCAGTACATTCCACCTGCTCTCTTCTGCACCCCAAAATCATTTCATTTAACCTAAGTTTTTCAAAACTTTTTGAACACTGCGGTGAAAACGAAGAGGAAGGAATTCCTCGGGATTTGCAAAACTTTGATCATTTGAGAGAAAGAGAGGCATGCTAAGCCCTTAATGAATGAAATCATGCTTGTTAGCGTGAGTACTGAGAAGGACCCTGGCTTGATCCAGACTGGTTTCACACTACCTTCAGCGCGAGCGATTTGTCGCTTTCTTAAAAACTTTCAAAAACAAAATGTTTTGCGCGGTCTTGCGAAGACCTGTGTGGAATCGCTCTTGAGATTGTGCAGCCTAGGATCGCTCTCAGCCTTGAGACTCAACCCCTTCGCTTCCAAACCTTGAACTTGAAATCAGAAGGTTCGACGGTCAACTACGATATGAGGCCTGTGTGGCTAGATTTGAAGCAGCCCTCGAACAAGAGGCACCAAAGTCAGGTCAAGAAGATAAGATCTCATCAGAAGAAGCTTGCAAAGCAAAGCAGCAGCCATTCTCCTGGATTCAGATGACTCCAGGATCTCAAAACCATTTGGCACGGACTTGTTATACTTTTACCCTTGAGAGGCTCGCTGGGCCGAAAACCCGGAAGGGCGACCCAGGCAAAAGTTAGAGCAAGAGGAAAAAAATACAAAAAAAGAAGAAGCAAAAAATGCAAAAAGAAAAAAAAGAGAACAAAAAAGAAAGATGCAAAGAAAAGAACGAAAAAAATCAAAAAAGGAAAAAGAAATGAAAAGAATTGAAAAGAAAAGAAGAACAAAGCTCGCAAGGTCGAAAACCCGCAACGGGCGCCTTGGCAAAAGTTAGAGCCTAAAAAGGAGAGGTTAATACCCGAGTGTACCTTAACCCCGAACTACGTAAGGCTTGATTCCCATCTTTGGGATACGTAGGCAACTTCATTCTGAAGTCCAGCCGTAAAACACTTCAAACTCAATCATGTCCATGTAATGGTTCTGATAATCTTTGCCTTCTCTATATCTGAGAGTCTGGTTGCGTTCGTCGCTCTGAGGACTGACTATAATACACTACGGTGCCATTCAAACAAGGGGCAACTTTCCGTTGCCATTCAATGCGCTGCGGTGCTATCCAAACAAGGGGCAACTTTCCGTTGCCATTCAGAACGCCGCGGTGCCATTTCAAACAAGGGGCAACATTCCGTTGCCATGCAGTGTCCTTCAGACAAGGGGCAATTTTCCATTGCCATGGATCCGAGGTTGCGCATCTCAAGAGTAGGTCCCATGCTCGTTGAGCAGTGGTCGTTTACGAAAATAGTTTTTGAGAATTTTTACTGAGGTTGACTAATCTTCTCGAAAAGTATTCCATTTTCAAAACTGGACCATTTCTTGGACCCAAAAGAGGAAAATTTTCAGTGCTCATAGCCTAACTTGCATGATTTTAAATCAGAAAATTGAACAAGCATGATTAATCTAACTCTCATTTTGGTCAAATTTTTTTAGGAGAAAACTAAAACAAAAAATGGTCAAAATGATGAACTAGGGGCTCAGTTGAGTCAGGCTTCCTGTCTTTCCCATTGTCAGCATTCTTGCCAAGAAGGGCATTCTACCTGCCAGAAGAGGGCACAACTGAAGATTAACAACAAAGGGCTGAAAGCTCTCTCATCCTCCAAGCAACGAGGTATCAAGCTAAGTGCGAAGCACGAACTGGAATGGGACAAGACATTCCACTCCCTTATCTGGACAGATCTGATCATAACCCCTCTGTGGGAGAAACTCACTCTTGTGAACAGGAAGAAGAATCTAGCGGAATGCTAAGGGCACGAGCCCACAATTTGCTGTTTATCCATCAACCACCCAGGGGAGGGATGAAAAACGAGAGATTGAAGAATAGAGAGATGTACGATGAGAGAAAAAGTGAGAAAGGGGCTTTTTTCAGAAAAAACAGAGCTTGAGGGCCGAGTGATGTGAGAACCACAAATAAGAAAGGGTGGGAAACACTACCCGGTGAAACAGGCTCCCTGTGCACATTTGAGTGTCGTGTCTTTTTGTTTTATCTCGATTCTTGTTTTGAGTCGTTTCGAGTGTTACCTGATGTGTCTAGGTTGTGTGCCTTTTATTTCCGTGTTGAGTTGTCTTGCTGTGTTCAGTCGTAGGCTCGATACCCGGTCAAGAGCTCATTTATCAATTTCGAAATAAAATGGTTTTGCGCTCCGAGTGCCGTGCCGTTCTCCACATCTGTGCAAAACAAGATTCATTCTTTCATAAAACCGCAGGGTTCAGCCCAAGTCATGTCAGAACAGCAAAACAAGGACCTATCCGAAGCTATATAAGTTCCGGACTGCGAAGCAAAAGAAAATAGGGAAAATTTTGAGCATCTGAGTGTGTTTCACCTTCGGAAAATTCTGAGATTGCATTCCATATGTACCTCTTCAGGCCTTGCCAGTGCCCTGAAGAATGAGCGTGCCTCTACTCCAAGCTTAAGCATGCTTCAAGTCAGAATGGCAATTAAAGCAGCGGCAGCAGATGTTACCTCTCGCCAGTATGAACAGGGTGTGCCCCTTTGAGCTAAGTGTGTTGCAAAGTCTTCTAAGAGGTAAATCAGAGGCATCAGAGTACATATTTGATACTCCTCAACTACATAGAATGTGAATTTTCATATACGCTATTGTTGCATGCGTGCCACACATCGTTATGATTCATGTATAGAATATGCTTTGCTCTCGATTCTGCATAGAATTTACTTTCAATATTGCATAGAATATGCTCCTATTTCTTGCATAGAAAATGCTCATATCTTTTGCATAGAAAATGCACTCTTCCATACTCGCATAGAAAATGCACCTCATTTGCATGGAACATGCATTCACTCGCACCATCTTGTGCACTTACACTTTGTATCTCACTAGCACTGTCTTGTGCATCTTGTGGTTGTATTTCACTCGCACTATTTTGTGAATTGCATTTCAATCGCGCTGTTTAGCGTATCGCACTGTCTTGTGCGTTTCAATCGCGCTGTTTAGCGTATCGCACTATCTTGTGCATTTCAATCGCGCTGTTTAGCGTATCGCACTATCTTGTGCATTTCAATCGCGCTGTTTAGCGTATCGCACTGTCTTGTGCGTTTCAATCGCGCTGTTTAGCGTATCGCACTGTCTTGTGCGTTTCAATCGCGCTGTTTAGCGTATCGCACTCTCTTGTGCATTTCAATCGCGCTGTTTAGCGTATCGCACTATCTTGTGCATTTCAATCGCGCTGTTTAGCGTATCGCACTGTCTTGTGCGTTTCAATCGCGCTGTTTAGCGTATCGCACTATCTTGTGCATTTCAATCGCGCCGTTTAGCGTATCGCACTGTCTTGTGCGTTTCAATCGCGCTGTTTAGCGTATCGCACTATCTTGTGCATTTCAAAATCAATCGCGCTGTTTAGCGTATCGCACTATCTTGTGCATTTCAATCGCGCTGTTTAGCGTATCGCACTGTCTTGTGCGTTTCAATCGCGCTGTTTAGCGTATCGCACTATCTTGTGCATTTCAATCGCGCCGTTTAGCGTATCGCACTGTCTTGTGCGTTTCAATCGCGCTGTTTAGCGTATCGCACTATCTTGTGCATTTCAAAATCAATCGCGCTGTTTAGCGTATCGCACTATCTTGTGCATTTCAATCGCGCTGTTTAGCGTATCGCACTGTCTTGTGCGTTTCAATCGCGCTGTTTAGCGTATCGCACTATCTTGTGCATTTCAATCGCGCCGTTTAGCGTATCGCACTGTCTTGTGCGTTTCAATCGCGCTGTTTAGCGTATCGCACTATCTTGTGCATTTCAAAATCAATCGCGCTGTTTAGCGTATCGCACTATCTTGTGCATTTCAATCGCGCTGTTTAGCGTATCGCACTGTCTTGTGCGTTTCAATCGCGCTGTTTAGCGTATCGCACTATCTTGTGCATTTCAATCGCGCTGTTTAGCGTATCGCACTGTCTTGTGCGTTTCAATCGCGCTGTTTAGCGTATCGCACTATCTTGTGCATTTCAAAATCAATCGCGCTGTTTAGCGTATCGCACTGTCTTGTGCATTTCAATCGCGATGTTTAGCGTATCGCACTGTCCTGTGCATTTCAAATCACTCGCACTTTCTTGCGCATTGCACTGTTTTGTGCACTTTACTTGCATTTTGCATGCATTCCATCGCGCTATCTTGCGCATCTCACCTGTACTTGTTAGTGCATTGTATCGCGCTATCTTGCGCACCTTATTGGTATCGCACTGTTTTGTGCATTCACTCTGCATCGCACTATTTTGTGCATCTGTTTAGCACTGTTTTGTGCATTCACTCTGCATCGCACTGTCTTGTGCACTCCCCGGTCTAGGAGACCTTAAATCCTCCGGTCTACGGAGACCTTAAATCTTGCATCTTTATTCGCACTGTCTTGTGCACTCCCCGGTCTAGGAGACCTTAAATCCTCTAAAGGTGCAATTCCTTTGGTGTTTGTCGTGCCCGAACGACTTCCAGTGATCCGGTATAGCCACCTGTTTGTGTTTGCAGTGAGTTCCTAGGAGACCAACTGCGACGGTGGAAACTAGAGTTCGAATGGTTTATGCCTAGAACGCAAAGGTTCGGAATTTCCGAGACTAGAGTCTGGTTTAAATACCCTGAGGCGCGTCCTCGGCTTGAAATCTGTATGGAAGCCCCATAGGTTGAGATAGCATGTATGCACCTCAATTCTGGATACTGAACCAACCTAGTCTGTCACCCCGTTGGAGAATAGGGAAAGCTGCGACCTTGGTCAGGAAGAAAAGTAATACCTGCAGTTCAACCAAGAAGGAGCGAAAGATCCCCAGCAGCATGAGGTAAGTCATTGCCAATTGCCCCTGTAAGGTACCTTTACCTCTTAGCTATTACATTGCATTTTAGCCACTACGTTACAGTGCATTGCATGAATCCCCAACTCTTCAAACCGGCTTCGCTTAACGTATAAGTCCAACTTTCAAATCGGCTTCGCGTAGCGTATAAGTCCAATTATCAAAACGGCTTCGCGTAGCGTATAAGTCCAATTATCAAAATCTCCCTGCATATCATTTGCATTTTGCCCCCTGCCTGCGGGCATGCCTGCGGGCACATCTCTGTTTATCCTGTATGTTTGTCTAAGTCTTCGGCCTTGTCAAAAATGGGTCGTCTCTGGGCTTTGACATTCACTCCCGTCACTTGTGACTTCCGAGTTCTGTCAAAGAGGGGCAACTGTAGACACCCCATTTTTGACCGACCTTAAGACTCAGACGTCACCGATTGAGCGCTTGGTGATGTTGCATAATGTGCTCGTTCAGAAGTTTCAGAGTCGCGGCCGTGAGCCCTGCCTCCGGACTTCCGAACCCTTTTCTATGCCTTGTCTCGGTTTGCGAGCCAAACTCGGTTTTCTCTGTTTCTTTTCCTGAGGGAAGGGAGAGGTCCCGTAGACCATCTCTCAATGTCCATAGGCTACATTTGGTGGCCTTAGGCCATTTTGCCCATTTCGGAGTCCGGTTCCCGGTTTTCGGAGCCGTCAGGCCGTGTGCCTCGGTTCGGGACCGCTTAACCATCTCCTATTGCTCTGATTTTTGGCATACATCTTATTTCATCCCTTTTGAGGGACACTGGGGGTTAAGAAACCCACTTCGAGGTCGAATACCATTTTCGGTGCTTAACAGCCCATTTTCGGGACCCCGAACTGCGTGTTTTGGCCCCGGGACATTCGTTTTGCAACGGTTTTCGTTCATTTTTGGCAGGTACCTCTGTTTTATCACAGGGAAGGTCACTGAAGGGTGGGAGGCCAGCAATTGTTGCAGCAACCAGTTATTTCTCTTCCGGAGCCTCCCGGCGCCCGTTTTTCGCACTTCCGGGCTAATGTTGAATACCTTGGAACTAGTGTTGCCAACTTTCAACCACATATCTGTGATCTACATATCTGGCCGGCCAGAAAAGCTCCTTGACCCTTTTGACCCCTAGCCGGCCGGCTAGGGGGTGTGGCCGGCCGGCCACCTCCAGCAAAAGTGAGAGGCCGGCCGTATTCCTCGCACTGTGCCCTTTACAGCTGTGGGGCAATATCCCCCAGATATTTTCTGTATCCAGGGGATATTTTGTGGGGGAGTTTTGCCCTCCTTTTTGCCCCACCTTTACACCCTCTTTTTGTCCATATAACCAGCTGGTGGCCTCCTTTGTAAGGGTTAGAAAAATTGCTCTTCAAGCTTCCATAGCCAACTCCATCTTCTTCCTCCTCAATTCTTCAAAAAACCCTAAGTCCATAACCTTCATTCCTTCTACACCACCAAGCTTTACCACCACCATCTCATTTCCAGCAACAAGGAAAGATTCTTGAAGGCTAAAGAAGCTGCAAATCAACCCAAGAAGCAACAAAAGCTTGGATCTTCAAGGGTAAGTTACACTTTGATCCTTTTGACCCTTTTCCTTGATCTATTTCTAAGCCCCACTTCTTTTTGGTTTCAAGCTCCGACCCTAACTGAAAAGGGCCATATTTTGAGCTCATCTTCACTTCTCATTAAGGGCTCAACCCTGTTTGAGCCCTCCATAATATACTTGCTTCATTGATCATCTTGTATGTCATGATTTTGCATGCTATTTTTGGCCCATGAGCAATCTGTTTTTGAGCATGTTATAAACTGATATAAGGCTTATTTTGAGCCCCTCTTCAACATTGGAGAAGGGCTCAACATTGTTTGGTATCTCCATGTATCACTTGTAGTTATATCCCTTGTTTGGCTCCATTTTTGCATAAATTGGTAGCCCTCTTTGCTTCTGTTTTTGGACCTTGGTCCGAACTGAAAGTGGCCTTATTTTGGCCTATAATTCATGTTTCATTCACACTTTTTTTCTGTTTGGTGATTATTTTGTATACTTCATGTTTTAGCACCTTTTGAGCCTCATTTTGCATCATATTTTTAGCATGTTTTTATACTGATTTTGAGGCTGCCATATACTGTAAATGTTCATATTTTTGGTCCATCTTCAGTGTTGTAGAAGGAAATTTTTCAGTTTGGGTTTTGCTTATACCACTTGCTTCATTACCCCTCTTTTGGCCCCTATTCTTGCATGCTATTTTTCCCCTACCTATACTTGCAGTTTGACCATATTTATAACTGTGAAAGTGCATCGTTTGGGACTGTCTAGCTTCTGTCTTTGCATTGCATGTCCATATTGTGCATGTTTAGCATAGCTATAGGCCATTTCGGGTGCCTAATGTTGCATTTCGGGACATTTCCTTGTATTTCATGTCATTTCGCTTCATTTCGGGACTGTTTTCCCCCATATTTTGTTGCTGAAATTCCATTGGCATGCTTGCATATCATTTTTGCCATGTTTCATTGCATTTTATCACTGCCTCGGTTTGCGTGCCCGTGTGCACGCATTTCGAGGCACTTCATTTTTATCCGCTGGCATCCGATGTGAGTGTGGCTGAGGCTCACTCATGTTGGTATAAGCCCACTTGTCATTTCCATGCCATTTCATTGCATTTTATCACTGCCTCGGTTTGCGTGCCCGTGTGCACACATTTCGAGGCACTTCATTTTTATCCGCTGGCATCCGATGTGAGTGTGGCTGAGGCTCACTCATGTTGGTATAAGCCCACTTGTCATTTCCATGCCATTTCATTGCATTTTATCACTGCCTCGGTTTGCGTGCCCGTGTGCACGCATTTCGAGGCACTTCATTTTTATCCGCTGGCATCCGATGTGAGTGTGGCTGAGGCTCACTCATGTTGGTATAAGCCCACTTGTCATTTCCATGCCATTTCATTGCATTTTATCACTGCCTCGGTTTGCGTGCCCGTGTGCACGCATTTCGAGGCACTTCATTTTTATCCGCTGGCATCCGATGTGAGTGTGGCTGAGGCTCACTCATGTTGGTATAAGCCCACTTGTCATTTCCATGCCATTTCATTGCATTTTATCACTGCCTCGGTTTGCGTGCCCGTGTGCACGCATTTCGAGGCACTCCATTTTTATCCGATGGCATCCGATGTGAGTGTGGCCGAGGCTCACTCATATTGGTATAAGCCCACTTGTCATTTCCATGCCATTTCATTGTATTTTATCACTGCCTCGATTTGCGTGCCCGTGTGCACGCATTTCGAGGCACTTCATTTTTATCCGATCGGCATCCCATGTGAGTGTGGCTGAGGCTCACTCATGTTGGTATAAGCCCATTTGTCATTTCCATATCATTTCATCAAATCCTATCATCGTCTCGATTTGCGTGCCCGCATGCACGTATTTCGAGACACATATCATTGCATCGGTTTGCGTGCCCGCGTGCACGTATTTCGAGACACATATCATCGCCTCAGTTTGCGTGCCTGCATGCACGTATTTCAAGACACATATCATCGCCTCGGTTTGCGTGCCCGTATGCACGTATTTCGAGACACATATCATTGCCTCGGTTTGCGTGCCCGCGTGCACGTGTTTCGAGACACATATCATTGCCTCGGTTGGCGTGCCCGCGTGCACGTATTTCGAGACACATATCATCGCCTCGGTTTGCGTGCCCGTGTGCACGTACTTCGAGGCATGTCATTTTTATTTCATCTATCATCGCCTGGGTTTGCGTGCCCGTGTGCACGCACTTCGAGGCATCTCATTTTCAGCATTCCGTCATTTTCTCGATTCGCGTGCCCGTGTACACGCATTTCGAGGCATGTCATTCCATAGCATTGTGTATGTTAAGATTGTATCTTAATTGCATTTTATGCATATCATGGATATTGCATCGTGTTCGGAATAGGAGTTAGTCCGGACACGGGAAACGAGGTACATTTCGTACTCCGAGTGACGGAATGTGTCTCAATTTCCCAGTCACCAACACTCCGGATTATCCATGATGGAGTTAGGTTTTAGCTGTAGCTTCATGTGCATTCATCCTATATTGAGTTGTGCATTTCGACTCTTCGGCCATCATGCCTCGGTATGCGTGATTGGTGGCACGAGGATCGAGACATGCATATATATGTGCAAATACATTGCTATGCCCCTTTCCTGCTCTCTGTTGCAGCAAGACGAAGAATCAGCAATTTTTCAGGACTTGGCACGCATTTCAAGAACAGGTGTAAACAGAGGCTAATTGGGGCATTCCGGTGGATTTTCGCGCAAGACAATCCGGACATGCATCATCCATCAGGAACAAGACAGTCCCTGGTTTGCACGCCAGATTTACTTGTTTTCTAGTTAATTCATTAATTAATTAGAATTTTGTAATATTTTGGACTGTAATATTCTTTTATTTTGGGGACTGTAATATTTGGACTGTATTATTTATTCGGACCCTCCGAGTGAGGGCACAACTGTAATAAGTGTGCGTGAGTGTGATGTATGTCTTCCAACCCCACGTCTTTCTCCCTTTTATTTATCCGCTTATGATGGTTAGATTAGGGCATATTTAAATTAGCATACAGTATGACAGCATGTTTGCATCATCCATCTGTATTGCATGCACCGGGCTCGGCACATCATACTAACTGCATTGTACTTTCAATTCTAAATTGAATACATGATAGTTGTAGCATTTCATATACCATCTTAGAATAGCCGAGCCTACTATAGTTGCATTTTGCATGTGTTGCATTAAGCATTTTTGTATACTTAGGATCATGCATGATTTCTAATGTAGTTTCTGTTTTTGGCTTGGAGTACTCGGTGAGTTTTATGCTTTAGCATCCTTGCATGCGTGTGAGTGAATGCCATGATAGCATACTTACCATGAGGCTATGTGCTTATGTGATATCTCTGCCTGAATGCCTGTGGGTGAAGGTTGGGTTATCTGAATTGGAATGAATCATCAAAATGTTTCAAGCCTACCTGCGGGTAGCAAACCATTTTCAAAAACAAGCATGAAATGTTTTGTTCCAATTCGGCCGACCCGGTCTATACTTATATGCTGTGCGCATCACATAGTAACCTAGGCTAATAACCGGTATAAGAACTCACAATGTTTTCAAAAATTGATATCATGGTTAGTAGAGGCCGGTCTATGACCGGGCGAGCGGGGGTGCTCACGAAGTGACCTTCCCCAATCGTACCCAAGTTCCCGAGCCGAGGCAACTTTGGTGATGACGGACACGTGGCCTTTTGGCACCGAGTCAGGGTTTCCTAAATTTCCCAAAATAAAATATTTAGGTGGCGACTCTGTATCTGGCAAAGCAGTCCATGTTTGGCACTTCTTTCAAAAATCTGCTTTTCTCAAAAACGATTTGCCGGATTTGGACTCTTTGGTTCAGACTTAGAACCGTGACTACGAAAGTCGAGTCCGAGCTGTAGCGAGGTCCCCCGCGGGCTTGTTACAGTAAGGCACTTAGACACGAAAACTGCCACATCCTTCTTCATGGCGACCCAAATCATGATACATCTTGGTACCTCCCAAATGTACTGCAAGGCGTAAATGATGAAACTCTCGAAGTACGTCCTCTCGGCAAAACTCCAGCACAAACAGACGATGTCGATATCTCATACTCTGGTCGGGATACACAGTCAAACCCTTCTCAGCCTTCCTACTGGAGATCTTATCTCGAAGGGATTCTACCTCAAGGTCACCTCTCTGTGCCTCTAACACTCGATTCACAAGTGTAGGCTGTGCAACAATAGAAAACAAGGTTACAGCCTCAATGGATTCGCCCAGAAGCAAATCGAACTCGCCCAGTGCACCTAACATCTCCCACTCCCGGATGGCTATACAGGCAACATCACTAATGGATTTCCTACTAAGAGCATCGGCCACAACATTGGCCTTTCCCGGGTGATAGTGCAACTAGAAGTCATAATCTTCAATGAACTCCATCCACCTCCTCTGCCTCAAATTCAAGTCCCTCTGTGTAAACAGGTACTTCAAACTCTTATGATCTGAGAATACCTCGAATCTCTCACCGTAAAGGTAGTGCCTCCAAATCTTCAAGGCGAAGATCACTGCAGCTAACTCTAGGTCATGTGTAGGGTAATTTCTCTCGTGTATTTTCAACTAACGTGAGCTGTAGGCAACTACTTTCCCCTCTTGCATCAACAAACAACCCAAACTCTCTCGTGAGGTATCACAATAAACCGTATAACCCAAATCTCTCTCCGGAATAACCAAAACCGCAGCGGTGGTCAATCTAACCTTCAACTCTTGGAACGACTTTTCACAAGTCTTACTCCATACAAATTTGACCCCTTTCCGCGTCAATCTAGTCAATGGCGAAGCTAGCCTGGAGAACTCTTTCACAAACCGGCGGTAATACCCAGCTAATCCCAGAAAACTGCGGATCTCAAAAACACTCTTAGGCTGTGCCCAATCTTGCACTGCCTCAATCTTGGATGTATCAACAGACACCCCTTTCCCGGAAATCACATGGCCTAAGAATTTGACTTCCCCTAGCCAGAACTCACACTTCCCAAACTTGGCATATAGCCTATGGGCTCTAAGCAATTCAAGTACCGCTCTCAAGTGTTCCTCGTGCTTCTCCTCTGAAGGTGAATAGATGAGAATGTCGTCCACGAAAATGACCACAAAGCAATCTAAGAATTCCCAGAATATCCAGTTCATCAAGTCCATAAAGACTGCCGGTGCATTGGTAAGCCCAAATGGCATCACCAGAAACTCATAATGGCCATACCGCGTACGGAATGCCGTCTTAGGAATATCCTCCTCCCTGACTCTCAACTGATGGTAACCCGATCTGAAGTCTACCTTGGAGAAGCAAGGGGACCCTTTTAACTGGTCAAACAAGTCATCTATACGGGGCATAGGGTACTTATTCTTAACCATAGCTCGATTCAACTTCCGGTAATCGATACAAAGTCTCAAGGCATCATCTTTCTTTTTAGCAAAGAGGGCCGGTGCTCCCCACGGCGAAACACTAGGGCGAACAAAACCCTTATCTAACAACTCCTGGAACTAAATCTTCAACTCACTCAACTCGGCTGGAGCAAAACGATAAGGTGCCATAGAAATCGGTGCCGTGCCGGGCACTAAATCAATAGAGAACTCTATCTCTCGGTGAGGTGGCAAACTAACGAGATCCTCGGGAAAAACATCCGAATACTCACAAACCACCCTCGGCAATACAATCTGGGCCTCATCACACTCACTACTCATAAAGCTAGCAAGTAGACCACTAAGCTCACTCCGCCCTCGCGGATCATACACCGGTGGCAACACACTACCAACCCGATCCCCCAAGAAATGGAAACAGTCCCCGTTCAAGGTACATACAGTGACCCTCTGGCGGTAGCAATCAATAACTGCCCGGTATGACGATAACCAGTCCATACCCAAAATAACATCAAAACCCAACATGGACATAACTACAAAAGGAAATGGAAGTCGGCGGTCGGCGACCTCTATGTCACAACCTCTACATCCGTGTTTCAAAATCAATTCGTCTCCAATAGCCGATGTAACACAAATAGGAGATGCTAACTGTGCTAACTCCAATCCCAAAACAGATGCGAATGCAGCAGATATAAAGGAATGAGATGCACTAGTATCAATCAACACATTGGCAACTGAGTTGCAAAACAAAAAGGTACCTCTCATAACAGATGGAGCCAGTACAAGATCCTGCGCGGTAACAGCATACACGCGCCCTGTAGGCCCCTGATCTACCTGCTCACCTCTCGGAGCAAAGTACTGATACACAGACTAAGACGATGAAGCCCCCTGATCGGCCCTCGAGGCCTGAATAGACTGTGCTGGCTGCGAACCCTGCATCTGTCTCAAACCAGACGCACCGGGTGTACCACCTAACTGTGGACAGAACCTCTTTAGGTGTCCTGTCTGACCACACTGATAATAAGAGGACGATCGGCCTCTGCCCTGACTCTGGCTCTGAGGTCGAGCTGAAGATGAAGCTGCTCCCTGACCTCCTCCTCTCTACGGGCAAGCTGGAGACTTGTGGCCCAACTGACCACATCTGAAACAGGTGAAGTCCCCTTGGCTGCCTCTCCCAAAACCTGAACTCGACACTAGAAAGGTAGATCTCGCTAAAGCACCCTGGGACTGTTGAGGGTTAGAACCCCTCTGCCTCCTACCATCCCCCTGGCCTTCTTGACTCCTCTTGGAGCCCCTCATCCTCTCATCCTTCTCTATCATAGACTCCATATGGGTCGCGGCATCCACAAGACGCCCATACTCCCGGATCATGGATCCCCCAACCTTCATCTTGAGGCCATGCCTCAACTTCCTTTCGAACTCAACACAACAGCGTTCCTCCGACGCTACGAGCTCAGGTGCGAACCTGGACAAACTGGTAAAGGCAACCACAAACTCGGCTACTGACAAGCCTAGCTACTTAAGTTGACAAAACTGGTCCCTCAGCTTTTCCCTAATAGCTGGGGCTAAGTATTTCTCCTGGAAAGCATCAACAAAAGCCTCCCAGGTGCCACCAATACGGCCCCTCGTAAACCTCCACCATTGACCCACATCCCCCTTCAGCTGGAAAGATGCCAAGGTCACCTTTAATAACCCGCCCTCGATGCCAACCATCTCAAATGCCTTGGTCATCTGCTTTAACCACTCATCAGCCTTGAGGGGCTCCTTTGGATCCCCAACAAACTCATCCGGATTAGACCAGAAGAACTCCCTCTTTTGAAAGGAAGGCCCTGCATTAACAACCGGGGCCTGAACTGGAACCTCAGCTCTGAGAATGCCCATAGATTCTCTCAAAGCGTCGGCTATCCCACGGGCTAAGGCGCCCATAGCCTGCTGACCAGCTGGCTCAGCCACATTGGCCTGGCCAACCCCCTCCTACATCGCCGAAATCTTATCCAGTATAGGCACTTCCTGCCTCCTAGGCCTACCACGCCTACCACCTCGTCCTCGTCCTGACATCCTAATAAAGGTAATAAAGACATTAGCACATTCACAATTGTGCCAAAGCTATAACACTCGCGTCCTAATGCAATGGACAACTGTAATTCACTCCACGTAAGCACGTAATCACATAAGCACCTACGAATTTCATTTTCGGATAATGATAGTCCCGAGGCGTTACTAGAGTTTCGGTCAGAAACAACATTGATCAAGTGCTTTTCCAACAAGACTCATAGAAACCCAAGGATCCAGTCAATCATCCTAGAAACTAAATCCCATACCTAAATAGTCACATAAACATGTTATCACATAAGCATAAACACTACATCTAAGTCTCTATCAAGCGAGACGAACCCATTGTGGTACTAACAACTTCCCACGTGCCCAAAGTATTCGAACCCGGTACGCTCTGATACCAAGTTGTAACGCCCTCAAAATAAACCCATAATCCATACAATATTGACATGCTCAGACATAAAAGAAATAAGCATAATTACATTTCATCAGAGTATCCATTACAAAATGTATTACATGTTGACAACAAAAGTAAACGCCCTATAGGCTTACAACTTTCTAAGTCAACACTTGGGTTACAAAAAGAGAGTACTAACTTAATACACAAAATAAGCCCTTGGCTTGGTATACATGTAGTACAAAAATGTAATCACAAAAAAGATGTTCCAACCACTAAGCCTCTCAAGCTACGCCCTTGGAGGTGGCATGCTACCTGTACCAAAAAATGATGTCCCATATAGGGTGAGCCAACGCCCAGTAGAGATATGCTAAACATAATATGAGCAATAACTAAAACATTAGCATTTGATAAATGTTCAACTTAACACAACTTAACTTATAAACATGGCTCAGAACCTGGCCAAATAACTGAAGTGAGACTACATCTCATGCCAACAATACTATAACTTGCCATTTTACGAAAATTGCGTCCTCGGGATTCGGCACCCATGTATTTTCATTCTCTTATGGCCATTTTACGGACATTTCATCCGCGGGACTCGGCACCCATGTATAGATATATTCGGATTGCCATTTTACGAAAATTGCGTCCGCGGGATTTAGCACCCATGTATTATTATATTTAAATAGCCATTTTACAGAAATTTCATCCACGGGATTCGACATCCATGTATTCAAATACACAACTTAATTAGTTTTAATTCACTTAATCATCATGCATTGTCTACAACAATCAAGACTATCCTCCACCGATAGCCCAAAGCAGTTATTTCTAAACAGATAATAAATGCCTCAACAGATATATAATTGACATTTTCAAAAGTGAACGATTTATAAATCCAACTCCACCATTCTATCTCATAATGAGCAAATTTCATTATATTCGACTCAATTTCATAAGCACATAACTTTCTCAAATTAATTATTCTAATTAATTTATACACAAATTAGGGCTTTTCCCCTCCCCCCCAATCTCTCAATATTAACCCAATGGTTCAAATATCAACAACCAACAACAATAACACCATTTTGAGACCCAAAATGCATCTTTAAGAATCAAAATAACAAAACCCCCTTTTATGCCTTTTGAAACCCTAAGTCCCAAAATCAAACCATTTAAACAACATGCTCAAAATCTAGGTCAAAGCCCATAAAAGTGAGTAGGAACCCCTACCTCAAAAGATGAAACCCAACAAAGGAGATGAAGAAAATGAAGATGCTCCAAATCCCAAAATTCTCGGATCAAAATGTAGCCCTCAACGATCAACACACTTTTTACAAAGGCCAAAGGTTGAGAGATTACTCTAACTAGATCAAACCCTGGAGAGAAGTGGAGGTTTTAGTGAGAGAAGCTCTCCAATGGCTGTGTTGAAAAGTAAGAGAGAGAAATGGAATTGAAAAAGTAATCCAAAAAGCTAAATCTCGGAGTGATATACATGTCTTCCCGCTCGAGTGTGGAACTCCCCGCTCGAGCGTCAGACACAGACTCACTCTCGAGCATCCAAATACCCGCTCGAGCGCCGGATACACGCTTCCAGAACTTTTGCAGAACCAGGTCCCCGCTTGAGCGTAAAACTCTCCGCTCGAGCGTCACACACAAACTCACGCTCAAGTGTTGAAACGCCCGCTCGAGTGTCAACACTGTAGTGGAAGATACTGGGAGATGGATATTTCCGCTCAAGCGCCAAAACCCCCACTCGAGGGTAGAAGGAACAAAGAAGGCCTCGCTTGAGCGTCAAAATCTTCGCTCGAGCGTGAAAGCTAAATTCTGGGCAACTACTTTTGGTTTCTAAGCTCAACGAACCTGTTTCAAACCTGCCCAACACAACCCAAGACTCAAATATAAAGAGTAAAGGATGTAAACGAGACACATACAACAACCAACTTCACGGAGCCTAAGTCCGGATACAACAAATAAAGAAAGGGAAACCAAGATTGCTATACATTAAACTCAACGAAAAAAAAAATTAAACATTTTATGCACACCTATGGCTCATTTAAGAATTGGTTAGTTGATTTTTTGATTTTTTACAAAAAGATGTATAAAAAAATAGAGAGAATGGTGTGACAACTTATAGTGACTTTTTGACTTTTTGGCTAACAACTTATCATCCCAAACAAGACCTAAATTTAATAACTAAAATATTCTTTTTTGTAGATTTTACTTAACAAATATTAGGGGTGCAACTTCCTGAATTTATATGTTTTTAATTTGGTATGAGTTTGGACAAAAATTTAAAAGTCCAAATTAAATTTGAACGGGTTTGAACAAAGATATCAAATCATCCAAGCAACCCAAAACCCGAATTATACATATATAGATATATAAAAATATTAAATATATATAAAAATTATTAGTCATTACATAATATTAAAATAATTTAAATTATTAAATCTTATTGAATATATATTAGGGAAATTTTGTTTAAGGTCTTTGACATCAAGAATTTATAAGATAAATGACATAGAATATTTTTATAGTAGTTAAGGTCTCTTAACATTTTCAAAAAGAAAATTCGATTCAGAAAAATTTTACCCGACTCAAAGAAATTTCAATTTTCACACAGAGAAATTTTTTTCTCTATAAAAATTAAAATTTTTCGGGGTTGAAATTTCTCTGAGATAGGCGAAATTTCTCTAAGTCGAACAAAATTTCTCTAAATCAAATTTTTTCTGTGAAAATATTGAGGTACCTTAACAAATAAAAAAAAAATATCTTGGACCACCCATACTACACAAAGTTGGAGAGGGATGTTTTACTAATTTTCCTTATATATTATATACACAAGTAACACAAAATCTAACATTTTTTTTATTCTTACTTATAAATTTTAAAGACTAACGTAGCGCATCTCTCTTACATTATATAAATTATTTATTTGATATTATTAATGATTTGCTTAAAAAATTGTAAATAGGGTCTAATTTTAATAAATTAATAATAGGGAGCTTTTTTGATAAATCCATTTTCTAAGAGCTTTATTCCATCCAACCCATATTCTTTTTGACTATTCCATTAGGTCCAATTTGAGATAAAAAGACCAAAATATCCTTTTCATCTACTTATTTTCCATTTAGTTCACATTATTTTCTTATGTTTCAATAAGTCCTATGGGTGACATAATTACCAAAATACCCTTAATGTGAATGTTCACACCGTCAATATAAATGTTTATATCGTCAATGTGTAGGGGCCCGGCTTATGTCGATCCTCGTGAGTGCCCGAAAAAATTCGAGTCGGGCCAGGCCGGCCCACAAGCCAAAAAAATAGGCCCGACCCGACCCGTTGATAATATGAATATTCACATTGACAAGTTAACATTCACATTGATAGGAGTGTAAAATTGGCCTGCGGCCCGTGGGTGGCCCGAAACCAGCCCGTCGCCCGGGGCAGGCCCGGCCCCGGGCCGGTCCGTTCACAATATGAATATTCACATTGACATATTAACATTAACATTAACATTGACAAGAGTGTAAAATTGGCCCATGACCCATGGGCAGCCCGAAACCCGGGCCCAGGCCCAGGTCGGGACGGGCCCGGCCCGGCCCGGCCCGTTGACAATGTGAATATTCACATTGACATGTTAACATTCACATTGATAGGAGTATAAAATTAGCCCGCGGCCTGTGGCCGGCCCGAAACCCGTCTGCGGCTCGTGGGCTGCCCTGGACGGGCCCGGCCCGACCCGTTGATAATGCAAATATTCACATTGACATGTTAACATTCACATTGATAAGAGTATAAAATTAGCCCGCGCCCCGTGGCTGCCCAAAACTAGCCCACGGCCCGTGGGCGACCCGGGGCGGGCCCGACCCGGCCTGTTGACAATGTGAATATTCACATTGACATATTAACATTCACATTGATAAGAGTATAAAATTGACTTGCGTCCCATGGGCGGCCCGGGGCGAGCCCGGTCCGGCTCGTTGACAATGTGAATATTCATTTGACATATTAACATTCACATTGATAGGAGTGTAAAATTAGCCCGTGGCCCGTAGGCGGCCCGAAGCCCGCCCGCTGCCCAGGGCGGGCCCTGCCCGGCTCGTTGACAATGTGAATTTTCACATTGACATATTAACATTAACATTGATAAGAGTGTAAAATTAGCCCGTGACCCGTGAGCAGCCCGAAGCCCGGCCTCGGGCCGACACGGGCCCAGCCCATTGACAACGTGAATATTCACATTGACATGTTAACATTCACATTGATAAGAGTGTAACATTAGCCCGTGCCCCGTGGCTGCCCGAAACACGCCCACGGCCCGTGGGCAGCTCGAGGCGGGCCCGGCCCGGCCTGTTGACAATATGAATATTCACATTGACATGTTAACATTCACATTGATAAGAGTGTAAAATTGACTCGTGTCCCATGGGCGGCCTGAAGCCCGTGGGAGGCCCGGGGTGGCCTGGGTTTGGGTCCGGGCCTACCCCGAGCCGCGGGCGAGCTTCGGGCAGCGGACAAGTTTTACACTCCTATCAATGTTAATGTTAACATGTCAATGTGAATATTCACATTGTCACGGGTCGAGCCAAGCCCGTCTCGGGCTGCGATCGGGCTTCGGGCCGTCCACGGGCTGCGGGCCAATTTTACACTCCTATCAATGTGAATGTTAACATGTCAATGTGAATATTCACATTGCCAACGGGCCGGGCCCACCCTGGCTCGAGGTCGGGCTTCGGGCTGCCCACAGGTCACGGGCCAATTGTACACTCTTATCAATGTGAATGTTAACATGTCAATGTGAATATTCACATTGTCAACAGGTCGGGCCGGGCCCACCCCGGGCCGCCCACAGGCCGTGGACGGGTTTCGGACAGCCACGGGGCGCGGGCTAATTTTGCACTCCTATCAATGTGTATGTTAACATGTCAATGTGAATATTCACATTGTCACGGGTCGGGCCAAGCCTGCCTCGGGCTGCGGTCGAGCTTCGGGCAGCCCACGGGCTGCGGGCCAATTTTACACTCTTATCAATGTGAATATTAACATATCAATGTGAATATTCACATTGTCAACGGGCCGGGCCGGGCCCGCCTCGGGCAGCGGGCGGGCTTTTGGCCGTCCATGGGCCGCGGGCCAATTTTATACTCTTATCAATGTGAATGTTAACATGTCAATGTGAATATTCACATTGTTAACGAGCCGGACCGGGCCCGCCCCGGGCAGCCCATGGGCCGCGGGCAGGTTTCGCGCCGCCACGGGACGGGGGCCAATTTTACACTCCTATTAATGTGAATGTTAACATGTCAATGTGAATATTCACATTGTCAAGGGGCCGGGCTGAGTCGGGCCCGCCCTGGGCTGTTGTCTAGTTTTATACTCTTATCAATGTGAATGTTAACATGTCAATATGAACATTCACATTGTCAACAGGCCGGGGCGGGCCCGTCCACGGGCCGTGGGCGGGTCTCGGGCAGCTACGAGGCGCGGGCTAATTTTACACTCCTATCAACGTGAATATCAACATGTCAATGTGAATATTCACATTGTCAATGGGCCGGGCCGGGCCGGGCCCGCCCCGGGCTGCGGCCGGGCTTTTAGCCACCCATGCGCCACGGCCCAATTTTATACTCTTATCAATGTGAATGTTAACATATCAATGTGAATATTCACATTGTCAATGGGCCGGACCGGGCCCGCCCTGGGCCGCCCATGGGCAGCGGGTGGGTTTCGCGCCGCCACGGGACGGGGGCCAATTTTACACTCCTATTAATGTGAATTTTAACATGTCAATGTGAATATTCACATTGTCAACGGGCTGGGCCCGCCCTGGCTCGCGGGCGGGTTTCGGGCCCCCCACGGGCCAATTTACATTCCTATAAATGTGAATTTTAAAATATGAATATTCACATCATTAAATTGCTAATCGTTGAAAAAATATTTATAAGGGTATCAAAATTAAATATAAGGGCATAAGTGTCCAGGAAAATAGTGTAAATCAAGAAAATGGACTTTATGGAATAAAACTATACATACATGAGACTAAATGGGTTAAAAAATTCCTTCATGGACTTCTTGGGTTAAAACACTTCTAAATTGGATTTATCAATAAAAATCCCTTAATAATTCAATTGCAAAAAAAAAATGAAATTCATGTACAACTCGGGCAATTCGAGCAATTCATGCAATTTGGGTTTAGCTCTGGTCAGACTAGGCAGAGAATCTCGGATTACAATTCGAGTCTGGGCAGGTCTCAGTACAACTTGGTTGGGATTGGATAACCATCAAACCTGATCAAATCTAACCGAGTTGCACCCCTAATAAGAAATAAATTGATAATTCAGATTAAAAATAAAGTTAAAAATAAGTATTTAAATTGATAAAATTAAAAATTAAAAGTTCATTTTGTCATAAAAGTTAAACTTTGAATTTTCTTTATAATTTTCACAAAAGAAAATGAACATCAAGGACAAAAGATAGAATAATATTAGGGATCATGAAAAAAGTATCTTCATGAAATTTTTTTATCCTTTGATTAGTGTGTGGTGCTTTATTGTATGTGTAATCTAACAGTGGAGAACCTTTCATGATCATCTTCATGATATTTTTTCCATGATCTCTAACATTACTTCAAAAGATAATGGTTGTACCTTCTATAATTCTCACAATCAAACTTCTGTCCATTGAAGATAAATAACTTGCTGTACAAAATAACCTGTCGCAAAAGACTATCCATATGCTAAAAATTTATAAAAATTGTCAACATATAAAATTTGTGGACTTGTATAATTTGTTTTTGGATAATATATGGCCATATCAAGACTAATATAAATCTAACCACATTAATTTTTCTAGTAGCTCTGGATAATTTTTTCAGACTCCATGCAGGTTGAGTTTTCAGAATATATTTTTGTTGGCTTATTTTTCCTACGAAGGAAAATATCATAAATGTGAGTGTGCCAGCAAGGACTGAAAAATCCTTACAGATTAAATTCAAGCCAATTATCAAGTGATTGCGTTGACGGTTCTTTTGCCTCAACAAAGAGGATTTCAAAATTTCCAAGTGTAGAGAAAAGAAAAATTAAAAGAAGAATGAGGGAGATGGAGAAAGACGATTGAGTGAACAATCAAAGTAATAATTACTTACCTCTACCCCTACGCTTCGAAAGGAAGTGCATAAAATGCTTTGAAAAGGAAATGCTAAAAATAAATACTTCGAAATATAAATCTATGTTAAACTACTCCTAAGATAAGGAAAATGAGAAGAAATATTGAAATCAAGTGTCTTTGATTTGAGTTCTGGATC
Source organism: Camellia sinensis (assembly GCF_055761805.1). NCBI lineage: Eukaryota > Viridiplantae > Streptophyta > Magnoliopsida > Ericales > Theaceae > Camellia > Camellia sinensis. Next base: position 186,574,522 of record NC_138964.1, read on the forward strand.
TCTTACAATGTAGCCAAGAATGGCTATTTATAAACAAATATTTGTAGGAAAAAACTTCTAGCAATAACTACCCAATAACCACATAAAACTATCCACTCTTCCATCTTCATTCCCACAATTCCACATATCCCTCCATGTTTTCATAACTTCCTTCAACCTCCACTTCATGCTCTATGTTCTCCACTTTGTTCTCCATCATCTTTCCACATTTTATAACTTCTCATAACCTCCAAATGAGTAGGATGGTACCACATGTCCTGCAATTATATAAATAATAAATAATAATAAAATATAGATTTATGGTGCCAACATTACCCCCCGCGGCCCTTAAAAATGATATTTACTTGAATTTTTGAAGAGCCAAACCAAGCACACATGACTAATCTAAACAATAAAGTGCTTCGAATGATATAATAATACCAATAAAGTGCTTCAAATGAACATGAAATTATGAGTAGAAGACCAATAACAAGCTTCGAAGGTGGTATAAAAGACCAAATTCATCGTTCGAAGGCCTTACGGCACAACTTTGAAGGAACAAAATCACCCCTTGAAGGTTGGAAGCATTGATATAGGATGATGATACTTACAATGAAGTTTCAAGGTTAGGCTTGATGCTTCATATGTATCTTCGAAGCTTTATACAATTTCGAAGGTGAAGTAATCAACCTTTGAAACAACTCTTGATGCTTCGAATGTATCTACAAAGCTTTATATAGCTTCGAAGGTGAAGTAATCAACCTTCGAAACAACTCTTGATGCTTCGAATGTATCTTCGATACTTTGATTGTGTACATACAAACAACTGGCCATCAATTTGAAAAGATAAACCATTCTCAACCACTTATTTAAATGCATAGGCTTTTCCTAGCCAAGTTCATGCATTTTAAATGGTCATCCCCTGTTTTTAGTGCTTCCATTATTAGCCACATCATCAGAATTATATTTTGGTGTGATCCACAAATCCAAAGTAGGTTTTGAACACCAAGAACCATAGTACAAGATGGCCTTAAAAATTCAAACAACTTGACATTTTGAACAATTTCAAAAAATTCAGATTCATGAACATTATATTGTTCATCATTCTTAGCCATGTTTGGGTTAAGAACATGTTCTTTAGCCAAATAACTTTCATCATTTATTGACAAATGGAGTTGTTTTTCTATTTTAGCCACTAACGGCTTATGAAAACCCTTCATGTGAGTTTCATCATTTTTTGGCCTAATGGGTTGTTCTATTTTAGCCATTAATGACTTATGAAAATCTTTCGTAGACATGTTGTTTCCATGGTTTGACTTTATAAGAATGAGTTTTTCAACCCCCCGAGCTCTATATGGAACATCATTTTTAACCATGCTTGGCTCAACAACATGCTTTTTATCAAAGTTATTTTCATAAGTTGTGTAATAACCCGACCCTCGTACAAGTTTTCTGCTATATTTTCAGTTTTTGTTTTATGCTTTTGAATGTGTATCGTAAAATTCTATGAAAAATTATGGCTGAGTAGGGGACCTCCATGTTTAAGGCATGTTTAAGGGAGTCTATCTGTTTAACAAGACAAGTATCTGTCACATTAGAATGTTTGAATCAAGAATTGGAAGCCTTAGTAGCTTAATTATCCGAAATTGATTTCATATATGTAATCAGCATAATTTTTTTTAAGTAATATTAAGCGCTTTTGTGGAATTTCAATTTGGGGATGCTTATACGATTAATTTTCGTCCCTATTCAAGCTTTATATATATACATATTTATAAGAGTCTTATTGACCTTAAGACTTAGGAACCTTCTCATAGATATATCTTCTGAGAGAAGATGAGGAGAGAGAGGAACTAAAGGGTAGAGGGAGGAGATCATCAAAAGGTTGGGAATTTGAGGAAGTTTAAGCACAAGGTATGTAGAAGGCTATCTCAATTAACTCCTATAACTCTTCTTCTTCTTAAGATGTGTGAAATACCCTCATGATCATGTCACTTAGGGGTTGGAATTATGATTCTATATGTGTGTAAGAAGTTAATGGACAAGATAACCTTACTCAATTGTTTGATTCAATTGAAATTAACCATGGAGAAGTTATATTTTATCTTCTTATTTTGAACTCAAGTATGTGGGCATGACTTTATATCAAAGTATGCTTATGGGTATGTAAAGGTAGAACTCTTATGGACTTGTGTATGTTGAACTAAAGTATATTAGTTTGATGTATGTAATTGTCATTGTCTTAACATGATTTTAGACCATGTATTATCAAGTAAGAATGCTAATTTGAGCCTTGTAAGTATGTGCCAAAAGGTGGGATTTTGTAAGAATTTTCGGACTATTTTGGGCAGAATCGTCGCACGTGCGGGGGTCATGGCCGCACGTGCGGGCTGCACATGCGGGAGTCATGGCCGCACGTGCGGGAAATGGTGAAAAATAGGGGCTTGGCTACTGTCTAAAAGGCACGTGCGAGGCATTTTGCCGCACGTGCGGCCCATGCTGAGAAACGTGAATTGCTCCGTTTTACGTGTAGAAGCCTCTAATATTATCGAAATATGTATTTGATGCCTTTTTGATATTTCTATATTCCTTCGAAGTGAAGTGAAACAGAAAGTAAATTGATAAGAAATAAATGAACTAATGTATAAGTTTTAAATGTGTGCAGGACACACTCTGGGAGGAAGTAACACGGCATCTCAACACTGTGAGTAGTAGTACGCTTTACTACAGTCAATGATTGTCATTAGCAATCTGTTAATACATGATTATTATGTACCTCTGTGAAAGAATCAAAGCATGTAAAGCATAATGAAAAAGATGAAATACGTTCATTCTGTAAGACTCTAAAATCAAGTTGTTCTGTTATTATGATATGAAACAAAGTGCTACACGGAACTAAGTGCTACGATGTGAGTCACCTCTAGAGTCTGTGTGTGACACCTCTTGAGTTCATACAAGCATACTCAAGGGCTTAACGCCAAATGTTTCAAGGGCTCAATGCCAAATGTTTCAAGGGCTTAATGCCAAGTGTTTCAAGGGCTCAATGCCATATGTTTCAAGGGCTTAATGCCAACTTATTCAAGGGCCTCGTGCCACCATGTTTAAGGGCCTTGTGCCATTACGTTTAAGGGCTTATAGCCATCATGTTTCCAGATATTATGTTTCAAGCTATTACGTTTCAAGAATGGGCCTAAGGCCGTTATAAAATCAATACAGAATCAGACTAACTATGTGAACTCTGTCCTTTTATACGCTTTGGTATTATGCTCAAGTTAAGCATTGTTGCATTTATGTATTACTATTCACTGAGCCTGGCTCACTCTGTGTTATGTCTGTTTCTATAGATAACCAACCAGGTGGTCACTCCTAGCCATGACACCCGTTTTCTTTTGTCAACCTTCGTGGGTCTAGGCACTGCATGAGACCATCTATTTTGTAAAATCTGTTAAGATGTTGGCTTACTTTTGATTGTCCACCCAAGGTGGGATGTATAAAACTTCAATGCTTTTTGTATGTGCCCAATTATAGGACTGAGACTATATATGTAATTGTATATAACCGATGCTCCGGGGTATAGTTTGGAACTTTACCTATCTACTATGATGCATGTGATGTATGAGATCCTGGCATGTAGAAGTAGCTCAATGGAGTCTACATGTATCATTATTTTCATATTATGTGCTTCCGATAAGGCCCCATATGTTATATACAACAGGTTAAATGTTCGTTTTCGAACGGGTCATGCCCAAACTTTTAGGGGCGGGTTTGAGGACGTGACAAGTGGTATTAGAGCACGAGTTGCTATCTCACACACGGATCCATTGAGCTTTAGGGTGTCTAGAAAAGCTTTAGTCATCTTGCATGACATCCTGAAAGTATATGAAAGATCGATGGCAACGTTAAGTGTACTTTGATCATGCTAATGCTAACAAGTTTGAATTATGTCTATTGTATCTAAATGATTGTTGTGTAGGCAATGGTGAGAGCGAGGACAGAAGATGCAGAAGATGCTACTTCTGCATGGTTGGATAGAATGGAGAGAATGATTATGGAAATGGCGGAGACCCTATGACAACAACAGCAATAGCCACAACAACAACCGCCCCCGCCACCGGTACCTCCACTGGTAGTACAAGATTTCCATGCCGAAGACAGGACTAATACCCTTACTAAGGAGTTCAAAAAGATGAAACCACCATCCTTCAAAGGAGGAATAGAACCAATGAAAGTTGAGGCATGGTGTAATAACCCTCACCACTGTTCACCGATAAACTACCGATTACTGTTAAACTGAGACTGATTATGATAAGTAATTGAACTGATTGAAATACTGAACTGACTGACTGAAATCTGAAACTGATTGATTGAATATATCTGTTTGAATTGCGTTTCTATCTGTTGCCTGTTTGATTATCTGTTCATATCTTTATGTTTAAACTGTAAATTAAAGGCCTTATCGACGGCCGAACCAGAAATTGACTAGGGTTTTACGATCATCATAATTTATATGATTTTATGGTGTATTTATCTGAAATTTGATTTGGTATGGTTTAATTAGATTAAAATGAGCTTAATCCCATAAGTTACATTATCTACCACTTTGCCATGCCTAGTGACCCACTAACTAAACACTTTATGCTTCATACACACTTGACCAAACATCTTCTTCAGCCATTTTTGAGAGACATAGCCGACTAGAGTGAGAGAGTGAGAGGTTAGGAGTGTTTTCAACTCGATTTTGTGGATTGGCTTGAAGAACTTGAAGAATTGAAGTATAGATTGCAAATTGAGCTCCCTTATCTTGCATTGGAGACTTAAGGTAGTATAATTACCCTCTTGTTTATGATTTGAGCTTGTTCTTGCATGATTCATGTCTAAATTAAGGGAGTGAGTCTAGAACTAGCTTAAGTTGTTGAATTGAAGCTTAATCTTTGCATGCATGGCATACTTTTGCATTTTGAAGTTGTTCTTCATAAATTTGGTACATGCATGTTCATGTTTTTGCAAATGGACCATGAATTCACCATGATTTTAGAAGGATTGGCTCAATTGAGCTAGCATTTGTACCTTTGAAGTTGTTGAATTCATGCATGTTATACATTCATCATGTTCTTGAAATGTTGTTTGAAATTGGGTTTATTTGAACTACCTTTGAGCTTTGATTTTTACAATTGAGCTTTGAATTATGTTAAACTATGAGTTTTGAAGTGTTTTCTAGAAAATGGGCCCAAAGGAATCGAATTTGATACATTTGTAGTTGAATTTGAGCTTGAGGTTCAAATCTGTGAATTCCAGATTTTGAACTCACGCTCGAGCGGGATGACTGGCGCTCGAGCATGGAAATCGTGCTCCCAGCATTTTGTTCTATTTTTAGGTCAGCTCGAGCGGGGTAATTTACGCTCGAGCGGGACCTTGTGTTTTACGCTCGAGCAGGTGTCGAGTGCCCAATTGAGCGTGAATTTCACCTATCTAGCACTTTTGACTGTTTTGAAGTACGCTCGAGTAGTTGAGTCTGCGTTTGAGCGGAAACCTTTGTCTGCATGTCCGCTCGAGCGGATTAACCTACGCTCGAGCGGGAACCTTGTTTTCTGAAAATGCTTTTAAAGTACATCTTTGCATCCTCATTTCATCCTAGGCATTCGTAGGCCTAGTTTAAGGCATCTTAATGAGGGTATAGATGTAGAACCACACCGAGGCAAGTTAGGGATTAAATTATTATCTTTCCCAACTGTGTAACTTAGTGTGTGCTCAATCTGTAAACTGTGTAGGGTTGGCGACTGGGGACGTGCTCTAGCCTAACTGTAGCCCAGAACTCTGTGAGTAACAACTGTGTAAAGATATGTTCAAAAATGATTATCTTCTGAACAATTAAACTGTATAGTTTCTGATTGATACTGTTAATAGAATGAATGTATGTCCTCTATTCTGAACTGTATTGTGGCATCCTTAGCAACTACTGTTACTGACTGTTACTGTTATAGAGATCTCTGTCGGTTCCCTTGTTGGAACCACTACTGTTTACTGATAGATGGCCATCATTTACTGTTCGGTCTTTTAAGACCTACCGTTTACTGTACTGTTATGCTAATGGATGTACCACATATGACTGGATGACCGGTATACTAAATCAATGAACTGCTTTCATTATTGTAAGGTCATTCATTCTTAACCTTTTTACGCATTGTGTTATTCACTGGGCTTTAGCTTACTGCTCTTATATATATGTAGGTGTACAGGCACCAGACCGCGGCTAGAAACGTCGGGGTAAGCTCCAGTTTTGTCAAGCCAACCACTGTGCCTCACTGCGAGGTTCCAAGCTTGTCAAGCTATGGGTTAGGGGCGTTTTAATTTTCACCGTCTGTCTCTGTAACTGTTTTGTTAACTGTATAGACTGTATAGACTGTTTACTGTCCTGGTTATCGGGGATTAGGTCCCTGCTCTGAATGATTATAAGTGTTGTACATATTGTTCTGCCCTGTGTATATATATATATATATATATGAAAAGTCTTTTGGCATACAGACTGTCACAACTCATTGGACATTGTTTATTTACTGTTTTGGCTTCCGCCATGCCCCTGTACTCTGTTTTACTGTATTACTGTTAAGCAGGCCTTCGGTAATCTCGGATTACTGGCCGGTTACGGTGCTAAACCCATAGGGGCGGGTTTGGGCTGTGACAGAGTGGTATCAGAGCAATACTTACCACGAGTTATACCGCACACACGTGTCCAAATGAGCTATAAGATGTGCTAGAAAAGGGATTAGGGCATTACATGAGCATGATAAGTGTGTGGCTATGACATGACTGAATATATGCTAATGTGTTAATCTGTTTAAACAAATGATTGCCTAATGTAGACGTCCCCGAACGTCCTGGGAGGGTGAATCCCGTTCTGTTCATATGGGCTCACTACAGTTCGGACTCAAATTGTCACGGTTCTTAATCTGAACCAAAGAGTCCAAATCCGGCAAATCGTTTTGGAAAACAGATTTTTGTAAAGAAGTGCCAAACATGGACTGCTTTGCCAGATGCAGAGTCGCCACCTAAATATTTTTTATGGGAGAATTTAGAAAACCCTGACTCGTTTGCCTAAGGCCACGTGTCCGTCATCACTAAAGTTGTCTCGGCTCGGGAACTTGGATACGATTGGGGAAGGTCAGCTATGAGCACCCCCGCTCGCCTGATCAAAGATCGGCCTCTACTAACCATGATATCTAGTTTTGAAAACATTATGTGTTCTTATTTCGGTTATTAGCCTAGATTCCCTAACGTGATGCGCACATCAAACAAGTATAGACTAAGTCGCCTAAATTGGAACGAAACATGTCATGTTTGTTTATTTGAAAATGGTGTGATGGTGCTACCCACAAGTAGGCTAAGACATGAATTTTTCCACCCTCAAGTGGGCTTAGAAAATATAATTTTGCCACTCTCAAGTGGGCTTAAAACTCATATTCAATGCGTTGTTCCAATTTAAGTAGCTCAACCTTCACCCACAGGCATTCAGGAAGTTATATCACATAAGCACATAGCCACATGGCAAGCATGCTGTCATGTTAATATTCACATACATGCAAGATGCTAAAGCATAAACACTCACAGTGTACTTCGAGCCAAAACAAGAAACTAGTTAGTAATCATGCATGATCCTAGTTCATGTTGAAATAGCTAATGCATCACATACAGAATGTCACTAGAATAGGCTCGGCTAATCTATGGATGGCATGTGAAATGCACAGATAACATGTATTCAAGTTAGATTTGAGATACTATACAATTAGTATGATGCGCCGAGCCCGGTGCATGCAATACAAATGAATGGATGCACGCATGCATAGCATAAGGATGCTAATTGAAATATGTCCTAATACTAACCATCAAAAGCAGGTAAGTAAAAGGGAGAAAGAAGTGGGGATTAGAAGACATGCATCACACACACGCACGCTTATTACAAATTCGCCCTCGCTCGGAGGGACCAAAAGAAAAATACAATTTAATTAACCTACAAGTTAATTAAATAATTTACAGACCACCTAATTAATTAACAAATCAATTAAGCTAAGGAAAGTAGTAAAAGGCCTCGGGAAGAGGGATGCACGCATGCTCGGATTGACTTCGCCCGGAAATCTAATGCCATGCCATTGTTGCCTCTATTTACACTATTTTGCACCTCTGAAAACTGCATAAGTCTCCAGGATGCTTCTCAACCACCTTCTGAGCATTGTGGAAGGTCACCGGCCAAGGGTAAAAGCCACCGGCCGTCCATCGACCATGGATATTGATATCGGCCACAAATGTTTGGTCGATCGGCACTGTAGATGGCCGACCGGCCATATCTTCCTGCAGAAACCTGTTTTGACAGCAGCAGAGGGCAAAACAAGGCATGGCAATTCATTTCAAGTAAATGTGTGCACCAACACACCCCTTATCATGTTTATGACTCAAAGGGGGATGGTACTCGATTCTCGAACCACCAATCGCGCATTTCAATGCATGATGGCCCAAGAAACCAAGTTGTGCATTTTGATTTCAAATGACGTGCAAACCAAATAAACACATAAAGCTCAACCTCCATCATACTCAATTCAAGAGGCAAAGCATGCATGCTCTATGCAATGCAACCTAGGCATGAAGGCTAAGTATGCAACATGAACATGAGGGCAAGTATGCAAGTTAGCAAACATGCAAAGTGTAATCTTAACCATGCACACATGCAAGGCAGGTAACATGTTAGGCAACTTAGCAAGAAATGCATGCCAAATGCAACACCATTTAAACATGCAACAAAATGTCATGAGCCAAGTACCTAAGCATACAAACATGCATGTAAACATGGTTGAATACCTAAGCATATAGAAGTAACTTTCAAGCACACTTAAAAGAGGATAATCATGGACAAATGGCATGCACATCAAACTCTGAAAATCATGTTAAGATGATGCCAAATCCACCTACCAATGCAAGCAAGGCATGCAACCAAGCCCAAGGACTGAAACTATGGTTATGTGACACATGAAGCAAATGAACAAAGTGAGCCGAAACAGTCCTAAGTCATGCAAAAGCAAGCCCCAAAAACCACTTAGATGGCATCTAAATGACCTAATTCTCAAGGCATGCAAAAGGGACCAAACATGGAGCATAAGACACCAACCTCATAAGGCATTAAAGGAGCATCAAATGCAAGCATACAAGCATGCCATAAGGACTGAAATGACATGGCAAGTGGTTCCAAACCACTAAAATAATGCAAATAGGGCATGCCAGAGGGTCCAACACTCAAGGCCTACAAAGGAGATTGCATGGTAGATATACAAAACAAATCATGGATGACCCAAATAATCAAAAACAGTCCTCAAACACACTAAAACATGCATAAAAGCTTCACAAAGCTAAGCCAAAACAAGTAAGCATAGTGGTCTAAATGCTAGATACATATTAAGGCAATTTCGTGGCATTACAAGACAAGTATGCAAAGCAAGAATGGTGTGTCTAAACCAAGTGAAAACAGTGCTATACCATGGAAAAATAAGCACAAATAACACTTAAGGCATGGCCAACATGACCTTAAAAATGGTGCTCACACATGAGGGTAAAATGGCATTTTTTGAAGACAACAAGGAGAAAGGATGACCCTTTCCTTCTTAGAACCTTAAACCACCATCCTCACCACTAAAATCCCTCAAGATTTCAATGGTGAGGAGGTCCAAACAAGGTGGTCCCGGAGCTCACCAAAAATAGCACAAAATGGGGCCAAACAAGGCCTAAGAGGGGGTAAACAACCCTAAACACAAAAGTGACCTCAAACAACTATTTAAAGCACTAAAAAAAAAGACTTTTTTCCGTTATAAGTTAAGCTCAAAACAGCATGCAAGATAGGCTAAAAGTGTGTGCAAAAACGGGGGATTTAAGGCTTAGAAACTCACCTTTGAAGACCTTCTTCAAAACCAACACTCCAGCAGATTTTTCTGAGTCAAAACCAAGTCTTGAGCCAACACAAGACCCTCCAAGAACCTTAGATGAATGGTGGAGGTGTGTGCTTAGGAGTTGGGGTGCAAAGGGGTCAAGAACCAAGCACTTTGGAGGCTTGGATGTAGAGCTATCAAGAGAGATATATGTTTTTGTCTTGGACAAATTTATTGGAACCATTGAAATGGAAGAGGAGCTCTTCTATTTATAGAGCAAGGCAAAAGGCCTAAGCTTCTTGGAGAAGCTAAGGCAAAAGGGTCAAAGGGGGCAAACTTCTAAGGGAAGCTAAGTCAAAAGGTGCAAGCTTCTCTTGGAAGCTTAGAAGGGTTCAAGCTTCTTGGAGAAGCTAAAACAAAGGTTCAAGCTTCTTGGAGAAGCTAGTCAAGAGTTCAAGCTTCTTGGAGAAGCTAGAGGAAAAGGGTTCAAAAGGTTCAAGCTTTCTCAAGAAGCTAAAACCAAGGGTTCAAAAGGTTCAAATCCCCTCTCAAGAAGCTAAGACCAAGGGTTCAAAAGGTTCAAACCCCCTCAAGAAAAGGTCTTGGCCAGAAAAAGTGGCCGATTGACCATAATCAGTGGCCGGCCGACCAAACACAATGCTGACCGACCATCAATAGTGCTGACCGGCCATCACCAATGGCCGGTGGCAAGGAAACAAGGCTGGTGACCTCAAGCCATGGCCGATGAGGTGTGGGGATGGCCTACAAGCTATTTCCCACCCTCAGAAGCAAAACAACAAGTGTTTGATGCAAAACCAAACACAAAACAAACAAGTCGAGAGGTCTTAAGGTAAGACACGTAGCCGAAACCTCCGAGAACTCAAGACGAACACAAACAAGGGTAATCATTGAGTGTTCAAACGATGACATCCAAGTTTTAAGGACGGTCAAAAATGGGGGTGTCTACAGTTGCCCCTCTTTGACAGAACTCGAAAGTCATAAACATGACGGGAGTGAATGTCAAAGCCCAGAGACGACCCATTTTTGACAAGGTCGAAGACTTAGAAAAAGCATACAAGCAGCAGATAAAGATATGCGCCCGAGGGCAGGGGCAAAATGCAAGACAATGCACAAAGCCGAGCATAACTTATGATCATGCAAGAAACATAGGGACGTATCCTGGTGTTTCGAAAAGGTATAAGCATTGGAACGTATTCCAAATGCTCTTAACCAAAGAGGGAGAAACATAGGGACATATCCCGGTGTTTCGAAATGAAGGAGAAACATAGGGACGTATCCCAGTGTTTCGAAACGAAGGAGAAACATAGGGACGTATCCCAATGTTTCAGAGTGGTTCAAGCACCGGAATGTATTCCAAATGCTCTTAACTAAAGAGGGAAACATAGGGACGTATCCCAGTGTTTCGGAATGAAAAGAGAAAACATAAGGACGTATCCCAGTGCTTCAGAGTGATTCAAGCACCGGAACGTATTCCAAATGCTCTTAACCAAAGAGGGAGAAACATAGGGACGTATTCCGGTGCTCAGGGACGTATCCCGATGAGAGAAAAACATTGGGATGTATCCCGGTGTTTCGAAAAGAGAGAGAAACGTAGGGACGTATCCCGGTGTTTCGGAAAGAGAGAAACATAGGGACGTATCTCGGTGTTTCGGAAAGAGAGAAACATAGAAAGATAGAAAGATAAGGACGTATCCCGGTGTTTCGGAAAGGTATAGAAGCATAGGGACGTATCCCGGTGTTTCGGAAAGATGGGAGAAATGTAGGGACGTATCCCAATATTTCGGAAAAGGGATAGAAACATAGGGACGTATCCCGGTGTTTCGGAAGGACGGAGAAACATAGGGACGTATCCCGATGTTTCAAAAAGGTATAGAAACATAGGGACGTATCCCGGTGTTTCGGAAAAGAGATAGAAACATAGGGACGTATCCCGGTGTTTCGGAAAAGGGATAGAAACATAGGGACGTATCTCGGTGTTTCGGAAAGGTATAGAAACATAGGGACGTATCCCGGTGTTTCGGAAATGTATAGAAACATAGGGACGTATCTCGGTGTTTCGGAAAAGGGATAGAAACATAGGGACGTATCCCGGTGTTTCGGAAAAGGAATAGAAACATAGGGACGTATCCCGGTGTTTCGGAAAAGGGATAGAGATCGTGCAAAATGATACAATTAAAAGGGTGCATAACAATGTAGGCAGAGTGTGCATAACAATACAAAGTGAACGGTGCATAACAGTGCATTTTCAGTGCAGTGCAACATCAACAACATGTTTGAAGTAAACTACTAAATAAGGAAATACATGCCTTAGCGAGACCAATTCAAACGCAACCTCCGATTTACCTCTCGGAGGACTTGGCAACACGCGCAGCTTAAAAGGGTATACCCTATTCATATTGGCGAGAGATAACATCTGCTGCTGCTTTAATTGCTATTATGACTTGAAGCAGGCTTAAGCTTGGAGTAGAGGCACACTCATACTCCAGAGAAATGGTGAGGCCTAAGAAGGTGCACCTGGAATACAGTCTCGGAATTTGCCGAAGTTGAAACGCACTAAGATGCTCCAAATTTTCTTTCTTTTTTTTTGCTTTGCAGGCTGAAACCCACATAGCTTTAGATAGGTCCTTGTTTTACTGTTCACACTTATCGGGGGTGGACCCTGCAGTTTTTATGAGAGAACAAATCTTGTTTTGCACAAATATGGAGAATGGCACAGCACTCTAAGCACAAAACGATTCATTTTTGAAATTGAAAATGAGTTCTCGACCGGGTATTGAGCCTACAACTGACCACAGCCAAAACAACTTAAAAATGAAAAACAAAGGTAAAATAACCTAAACACAACGAGACACGCTCGGAACGACTCAAAACAAGATTTGAGACAAACAAAACAAAAAACACGACATACAGACGTGTACAGGGAGCCTGTTTTTTCGGGTATTGTTTCCCACCCTTTCTCATTTGTGATTCTCACATCACTCGGCCCTCAAGCTCTGTTTTTCTGAAAAAGCCCTTTTCCTCACTTTTTCTCTCAGCACACATTTCTCTATTCTTTAATCTCTCATTTTTCATCCCTCCCCAGGGTGGTTGATGAATAAACAGGAAGTTGCGGGTTCTTGCCCTTAGTATTCTGCTAGATTCTCTTCTTCTGCTCACAACAGTGAACTTTCTCCCACAGAGGGGTTGCGCTACAACTGGACGTGTAGCAAATCTGCAGTTAGCATTGGTTGATGATGCTCTGTTGGGGAGTTTGGACGTGATCAGATCTGTCCAGATTAGGAAATGGAATATCTTGATCCGTTCCAATTCGTGCTCGCACTTAGCTTGAAACCTCACTGATTGGAGGATGAGAGAGCCTTCAGCCCTTTGTTGTTAGCTTCAGTTGTGCCCTTTCTGGCGAATACGGTGCCCTTTCCGCCAAGTAGAGTGCCCTTTCTGGCAAGTGCATTGACAACGAGGAAAAGACAGGAAACCTGACTCAACTGTGCCCCTAGTTCATCATTTTGACCAATTTTTTTTGTTTTGGCTTTCTAAAACAATTTTGATCAATATGAGAGTTAAATTAACATGCTTGTTCGATTTTCTAATTTAAAATCATGCAAGTCAGGTTATGAGCACTGAAATTTTTTCCCTTTTTGGGTCCAAGAAATGGTCCAGTTTTGGAAAAAATTGGATAATTTTCGAGAGAATTAGTCAACCTCAGTAAAAATTCTCAAAAACTATTTTTGCAAATCAGCCACTGCTCAGCGAGCACGGAACCTACTTTTGAGATGCGCAACCTCGGATCCATAACAATGGAAAATTGCCCTTTGCTCGAAGAGAGCTGCATGGCAACGGAAAGTTGCCCCTTGTTTGGATAACGCCATAGCACACTGCAATCAGTCCTCAAAGTGACGATCACAACCAAACTCTCGGATACAGAGAAGGCAAAGACGATCGAAAACCATTACATGGACGCAATCAATTGTAGAAGTGTTTGCGGCTGGACTTCAGAATGAAGTTGCCTACGTATCCCAAACATGGGAATCAAGCTTTATGTAGTTCCGGTGTAAGGTACACTCGGGTATTAACCTCTCTTTTTACGCTCTAACTTTTGCCAAAGCGGTCCTTCTGGGTTTTCAACCTTGCGAGCTTTGTTTTTCTTTTCTTTTCAATTCTTTTCATTTTTTTTCATCTTTTCTTTTCTTTTTTCCTTTTCTTTTTTCATCTTTTCTTCATTCTTTGCATTTTTTCTCTTTTTTTTTTCTTCTCCTTTTTTTTTCTTGCTCTAACTTTTGCTTGGGTCAGCTTTTCGGGTTTTCGGCCCAGCGAGCCTCTCAAGGGTAAAAGTGTAGCTTTGTCCATGTCAAATGGTTTTGAGATCCCGAAGTCATCTGAATCCAGGAGAATGGCTGCTATTCGCTGACGATGCAGGAGTCTATCTAATGGGGGGCTGAATTTGCCCCTTGTGTTGTGGATCGGAACTCAGTTTTTCTTCAACAATACTTTCTTCTTTCCTCCCTCTGGGATTTGGCATTCTTGCCGACCTTCTTTGATTTCTAGAACGGTCCATCTTCGGCTCTTCGAGCACATTTGAAATTCTTTGCCCCTAGTTCTAGGGGTGCTTCTGATCTAGTTTTGTAAGCTTCTTTTGATGAGATCTGGTCTTCTTGATCTGACTTTCTTGCCTCTTGTTCGAGGGCTGCTTTGAATCTGGCCACAAAGGCCTCACGTTATAGTTGACCATTAAACATTCTGAATTTAAGTCCAAGGTTTAACAATGAGGGGTCGAGTCTTGAGGCTGAGAGCGATCCTAGGCTGCACAATCTCAAGAGCGATTCCACACAGGTGTAACACATGCCCACGAGGGGCCCCGCTACGGTTCGGACTCGATTTGTGTCACGGTTCTTAATCTGAACCAAAGAGTCCAAATCCGGCAAATCGTTTTGAGAAACAGATTTTTGAAAAGTAGTGCCAATCATGGACTGTTTTGCCAGATACAGAGTCGCCACCTAAATATTTTTTATGGGGGAATTTAGGAAACCCTGACTCGGTGCCAAAGGCCACGTGTCCGTCATCACCAAAGTTGCCTCAGCTCAGGAACTTGGGTACGATTGGGGAAGGTCAGCTATGAGCACCCCCTCTCGCCCGATCAAAGATCGGCCTCTACTAACCGTGATATCCAGTTTTGAAAACGTTATGTGTTCTTATTCCATTTATTAGCCTAGAATTACTATGTTATGCGCGCAGCAAATAAGTATAGACCAAATCGCCTAAATTGGAACAAAACATTACATGTTCGTTTTGAAGATGGTTTGCTACTCGCAAGTAGGCTAAAATGCAGGTTTTGCCACCCTCAAGTGGACTTTTAGAAAAAATGGTTTTGCCACTATCAAGTGGGCTTAAAACTCACAGTTTTAATGCATTATTCAAATTTAGGTAATTAAACCTCCACCCACAGGCATTCAAGCAGTTATATCACATAAGCAGCTAGCCTCATGGTAATCATGCTGTCATGGCAACACTCACACGCATGCAAGGATGCTAAAGCATAGAACTTACAGAGTACTCCAAGCCAAAACAGAAACTAGTTAGTAATCACATGCATGATCCTAGTTCATGTTAAAAATGGCTAGTGCAACACATGCAAAGATACAATCTAGACAGGCTCGGCTATTCTAAGATGGCATATGATGATGATACAACTAACACGTATTCAACTTGGAATTGAAGTACAATGCAGTTAGTATGATGCGCCGAGCCCGATACATGCAAGACAAATGTATGGATGCACGCATGCATAGCATAAGGTATGCTAAATTAAATATGCCCTAATACTAACCATCGAAAGCAGGTAAGTAAAAGGGAGAAAGAAGTGGGGATTGGAAGACATGCACACACGCACCCACACTTATTACAAATTCGCCCTCGCTCGGAGGGACCAAAAGAATAATACAATTAATTAACTACGAGCTAACTAATTATTACAGTCCGTTAACTAGTTAAGCAAATTAACTAATCTAGGAAAACAGTAAACAGCCTTGGGAAGAGGGCCCCATGCAATGTATGCACGGTTCCGCTCAGAAAGTCACAGCCATGCACAAGTTGTCTCCACTTTGACTGTTATCCTCCTCTGAAGACTGCGCAAGTCCCAGGGTTGCTTCTCTGAATGCTTCGGAACATCACCGGCTAAGGGGATTTGCCACCGGCCATGGAGAATGACCACCGGCCTCTGATTGAGATATCGGCCACGGATGGATGGCCGGTCGGCAGTGCATATGGCCGGTCGGCCAAATCTTCCTGCAGAATCTGTTTTGACAGCAGCAGAGGGCAAAACATGGCATGGCAATGCATTTCAAGCAATGTTTGCACCAACCACACCCCTTATCATGTTTATGGCTCAAAGGAGCATGGTACTTGATTCTCGGACCACCAATCGCGCATTTCAATGCGTGATGGCCCAAGAAACCAAGTTGTGCATTTTGATTTCAAATGACATGCAAACCAAATAAACACATAAAGCCCAATCTCTATCGTGGTGATTCAAGAGGCAAGGCATGCATGCAAAATACTATGCAACCTAGGCATGGAAGCTAAGTATGCAACATGAACATGTGAATATGTATAGCATGCAACAATCATGCAAAATGGAGTAAGGATGTGACAATATGCAAGACAAGCATGCAACATCATGCAAAGATGAACTTAAACTAATATAGGTAGCTCTCAAGCATGCCAAAATTAGTGGCCAAAATGATGTAACAAAGGCATGAAAACTCACACACAAGCATGCATGCACAAAGGCCTAAACATGGAGCATAAGCTATCAACTCTCCAAAGCATGAAAAGGGATGGAAAATGCAAGTATGAAAGCATGGAACATGGACTGAAATATGGTCTCCAATGATGCCAAATCATGAGAACAAGCCAAGTAAAGCATGCTAGTGACACACACATCCAAGGCTAACAAGCTAGAATGCAAAGAGGCTATACAAAGCATGGCAAGCATGACCAAAACGACACCAAATAGAACTTAAACATGTTAAAACATGACTAAAAAACTTCACAAAGCTAAGCCAAAACATGCAAGCATGGTGGTCCAAATGCAAGATGCCTTTCTAGGCAAAATAAAGGAATGCAAGGCAAGTGTAAGGTGCATGCAAGGGACCATTAAACCAAGCAAAAACAGTAACATGGTATGTCAAATAAGCCTCGAAAACCCATGGAAACAAGGTCCACACATGCTAGAATGGGGTGTTCCTTTGAAAGGCCAACAAGAGGGTTACTCTACACATGCAATAAGGACATTCAACAAGACCAAACCAACTCTGGAAATGGCTTATGGGGGTCCTAAAACCCACTGAAAAATGCTTGAAACAAGGCTTGGAAGCATGCAAATAGGAGCCCCTTTGGAAGGCCAAAAAGGGTAACAAACAAGGCAACAAGGGAGAGGGTCACCCCTCTCCTTCTTAGGACCCCAAACCACCATCCTCACCACTGAAATCCCTCAAGATTTCGGTGGTGAGGAGGCCCAAACAAGGTGGTCCCGGAGCTCACCAAAATCACACAAAAATGGGGCCAAACAAGGCCTAAGAGGGGGTAAACGACCCCAAACACAAAAGTGACCTTAATGAAGTATCTTAAACACAAAAAAAATAGAACTTTTTTATGTTATACACAAAGCCCAAATCCGCAAGAAAGACAGGCTAAAAGGGTGTGCAAAAACGGGGAATAAAGAGGAAAAAAAGGGTTACCTTTGAAGACTAGCAAGAACCAGTAGCCTTTAGACCCAAAAATGCAACCCTCAACCTCTGAAAACAAGCTCCAAGAACCTCCAAGTGATGATGGGAGTGTGTGGCTATGAAGTGGTGTGCAATAGGCCAAGAACAAGACCCTTTTGGACTCTCTAACCCGCACAAATGTAGAGAGAGAGGGAGATATAGAGAGGGAGTGATATATATATCATATATATCTGATTTTTCTAACCCTCTAAAGGGGAGGAGAGGCCCTCTTTTTATAGAGAAACCAAGGGGGCAAAGCTTCTCTTGGAAGCTTTGAGCAAAAAGGCCAAGCTTCTCTTAGAAGCTTGGAGCAAAAGGGCCAAGCTTCTTGGAGAAGCTAGGCAAAGGGGTCAAGAGGTTCAAGCTTCTTCAAGAAGCTAAAAAAAGGAGGGTCAAGCTTCTTGGAGAAGCTAAAAAAGGGTCAAGCTTCTTGGAGAAGCTAGACAAAGGGTCAAAAGGTTCAAGCTTCTTGGAGAAGCTAAAAAAAGGGTCAAGCTTCTTGGAGAAGCTAAAAAAGGGGCAAGCTTCTTGGAGAAGCTAAAAAGGTTCAAAAGGGTCAAGCTCCCTCAAGAAAAGGTCTCGACTAGAAAAAGTGGCCGATTAATCAAAAACAGTGGCCGGCCGACCAAACACAATGCCGACCGACCATCAATAGTGCCGACCGGCCATCACCAATGGCCGGTGGCAAGGAAACAAGGTCGGTGGCCTCAAGCCATGGCTGGTGAGGTGTGGGGATGGCCTACAAGCTACTTCCCACCCTCAGAAGCAAAACCACAAATCTTTGATGCAAAACCAAACACAAAACAAACAAGTCGAGAGGTCTTGAGGCAAGGCGCGTAGCCGAAACCTCCAAGAACTCAAGACGAACACGAACAGGGATGATCATCGAGTGTTCAAACGATGACGTCCAAGTCTTAAGGACGGTCAAAAATGGGGTGTCTACAACAGGTCTTTGTAGGATCGCGCAAAACATTTTTTTTTTTTGAAATCGTTTAAGAAAGCGACAAATCGCTCGCGCTGAAGACAGTGCGGAACCAATCTGGATCACGTCAGGATCCTTCTCAGTACTCACATTAACAAGCATGATCTCGATCATTAAGGGCTTAGCATGCCTTTCTTTCTCTCAATTGATCAAATTTTGCAAAACCTGAGGAATTCCTTCATCTTCGTTTTTATCACAATGTTTCGAAACAAGTTTTGGAAAACTTAGGTCGATGCAATGAATTCAAGGCGCAGAAAAGACACAGCTTCTAGTCAAATACTGCCATCTCATTTAGAATTTCTGGCACAACTGGCACACGGCAGAAGCAAACACAAGAGTGTGAAAATCACTGCTGTTCTATTCAGATTTGTTGGCGTAACTGGCTCTAAGGCAGAAATAGACTCAAAAGAAAGCAAAAAGACAAACACAAAACAATCAAGTGATGTCCGAGGTAACACCCCCGAAATCACCCGACTCTAACAAAACAGGACTGACTCGATACAACAAGACAGACCCGACTAACTCAGTATGAAAAGACTGACTCAAAACAAAGAGACAGACTCAAAACAAAACAACAGAACTGACTCAATATCCAAGCCAGAACGTACAAAAACCAGCATTCACAAATGCTCAAAACGGGTGCGTGCCATACGCCACATCTGGAGTAAACTGAGCACCGCCCGTAGGTGGTTCATCCCCCGATCACATCACATTATCCCCAACAAGTTCACTGATCAAGTGTCGATAGACTTTGTAGGACCTGGTGCGGGGATGACCCTGTTGTCAATCAAATTTTGTATCTCGTGGCGGAGACGGACGCAACTATCGGTGTCATGACCGGTTTGTTAATGAAAAGCACAGTACTTAGTCGGGTCATGCTTTGGAGAGAGAGGATCAGGTAGAGGCTGTTGTTCTAACGGTTTCAGATGTCCTTTCCTGAGTAGGACCCCCAGAGCTTTAGACAAAGGCATATAAAGCGAGGTGAAAATCCTCTTGCCTCAGGGTAGATAGTCTGAAGTTCGGGGGTTTGAAGTGGATGTACCAACAAAGGGGGTAGCTGCTCTTGGTGTAGTAGTGGTGACCATGCCCACTTCAGAAGATCTTGCAGCTGCATCACCGTTGGTGGTCACACTTGAATTGCGGGAAAACGCCCTCCTAGGCTGCTCCTTCTCCTGGTCAATAAGGCCTTGTTTTATAGGGTCCTCGATCTATACTCCCATCTCATGCAAATCTGAAAAGGTAGGGAATGGGAGCATGATCATTTTCTGCATTAGTTTGGGCTGGAGGTTGCGCACAACCATCTGTATTTAATCCTTATCCGTTGGCCTAATGGTCATCATTGAGGCCTTGGCCTTCCACCGGGCCACGAATTCTGAGAAGTTCTCCTTTGGCTCTTGGCGGGTGACTTCAAGATCACGAGTTGTGACCTCAATCTGTGCGTTGTAGGAGTATTGATCACTGAAGGCCTCAGCCATCTCTTCCCAATTCTGTTTCACAGAGTTCTCCAATTTTGCATACCAGATTGCGGCTATCCCAGACAGGGTCTGGCCAAACAATGATAGCTTCTGTAATCTGGTGAGGCCCATTGGTCTTAGTATGTCTGAAAACAGCCGTAAATGTACCATGGGATCCCCAGATCCATCAAAGCGATCGATGTGCGGCATCTTAAATCTGTCTGGCAGCGTCACAGCCGAGTCTGTATATCCATCTTCAATGTCAAGAATGGAGTGGGCCCCCTGAGACTTCTTGAACAATTTCTCAAGCTTGCTCACTTTCAATGCTGTGGGGTCTGTCTCGACATCAAACGGGGGTCTGGTAGGTTGGTGGGTGTTTTAGATAGCTGGCGTAGAACCGGGGCCGGAGCTGGCCCTATCAGAATGTCTGTATCTTCCTGAACATTAGCTGTCTCCCCAAGTATTGGAACTCTTGGTGGGGGAGGAGCCTGGTGTGAAGTAGATACTCTAGTTTGCTGCTCTAACGTGGCAATTGTCTCTGCCTGTCGGGCTATGACCACAGCCTGTTACTTGGCGAATTCTGCTTGACGGACAGCGTCTTGCTGCATGGCTTTCATACTATTCTGGAGTTGGCACACCATCTCTTCCATTCCCGCCATACTGCCCTGATCTAACTGATCTATCGGTATATCTGTCTCTGTGGTAAAAGCAGATATCTCAACCCAACCGCACACAGGTGAGATGGATAATGACCGCTGATCCGAAGACTGTTAAACTGATGATCTGTACCTAATTGGCCTTTTTACCCTGCCTCTGGAAAAGGAACACTGATTGCCCTTGAACTGAATCTCTGACCTGACAAAGTCTATCAGCACAAGTCCGATCAACCTCAAGGGATATCGGAGCCTTCTGAAGCTATGGTTCTAGGACTACCTAGCAAAAGGAAAAACAGAGAGCATCTCAGCCTGATTTCACCATAACCCATATCAGCAAAGCTGAATGACTGTGCCCCCCTACAGAATGCTGCCCAAAATTCTGCCTGTAAACTGATACCCTCAAGTAAAACTGATTCCCCAAATACTGATAGTGATGCCCACAGGCCTGTTACTCAGACTTGCAAATTGTTATGCGCATTCCCTGTAGAGATACACTCTAAAAGCACATAGCAAACAAATGAGAGCCAAGACACCCCTATGTTGGGGTAGGGTTTCCCTGTCCTATTTTGTCAGGAGCTAGGGTTTCATTATGCACGCAGCGATTTCAAACAACCTATAATCGGGTAAGCAACCTGTCCTAGCTTTGAATGGTCATTATGGATTCCGAATATGCACTAGATCGAATGGTCAAAAGGGTGCCCCGGTAAAAATCGGTGTTTGTGTTCCCATACTGTCAGAGCCCATAACCGGTCAGCCTTATGGTCATGCCTTGACGAGACAAGCCTCCAGCAAACCGTTCAGGAATGGCAGATGGCAAACACGGTGTCCTAGGCACACTAATGCACATGCAATGCAAAGAAACACATAAGTGAAATCAAAATAGGATATCATGAGTTCGAGTCAAGCTCTCTAAATCCCCAGCAGAGTCGCCAGAAACTGTAGACGTCCCCAAACGTCCCGGGAGGATGAATCCCGTTCTGTTTATATGGGCTCACTACAGCTCGGACTCAAATTGTCACGGTTCTTAATTTGAACCAAAGAGTCCAAATCCGACAAATCGTTTTGGAAAACAGATTTTTGTAAAGAAGTGCCAAACATGGACTGCTTTGCCAGATACAGAGTCGCCATCCAAATATTTTTTATGGGGGAATTTAGGAAACCCTGACTCGTTTTCCTAAGGCCATGTGTCTGTCATCACCAAAGTTGCCTCGGCTCGGGAACTTGGGTACGATTGGGGAAGGTCAGCTATGAGCACTCCCGCTCGCCCGATCAAAGATCGGCCTCTACTAACCATGATATCTAGTTTTGAAAACATTATGCGTTCTTATTCCGATTATTAGCTTAGATTTACTACGTGATGCGCACATCAAACAAGTATAGACTAAGTCGCCTAAATTGGAACGAAACATGTCATGTTTGTTTATTTGAAAATGGTTTGATGGTGCTACCCGCAAGTAGGCTAAGACATGAATTTTTCCACCCTCAAGTGGGCTTAGAAAATATAATTTTGCCACTCTCAAGTGGGCTTAAAACTCATGTTCAATGCGTTGTTCTAATTTAAGTAACTCAACCTTCGCCCACAGGCATTCTGGCAGTTATATCACATTAGCACATAGCCACATGGCAAGCATGCTGTCATGTTAATATTCACATACATTCAAGATGCTAAAGCATAAACACTCACAGTGTACTCCAAGCCAAAAGCTGAAGCATGGTTCTTGAGACTGAAAAGTTATTTGAGGTGTTTCCGTACTCTGAAGCACATAAAGTACTGTTAGCTACCTTCACCTTATAAGAAGAGGCTAGAAGGTGGTGGATTCTTATCCGTGGTGAGAACACTGTTATGACTTGGGCTCATTTCGAAGGAGCCTTCTTCGAAAAGTATTTCTCTCAGTGTGTTAGGGACAGAAAGGTAACTGAATTTGAACAGCTGAGACAGGGCACAATGTCCGTCGCTGAATATGATACAAAATTTCCTGAACTTGCCCGTTATGCACCGCACATGGTTGACACTGACTACAAGAAGGCCAGAAAGTTTGAAGGCGGCCTTAATGTTGCAATACTCGACAGAATAAATGTTCTGAAATTACCGAATTATGTAAATGTTCTTGACCGAGCTTTGATGGCTGAATCGAACATCGAGGCATTGAAAACTGAGACACCAGGGCCTGAATGGCGTGGTAAAAGGCAGGGTTTCAAATTCAAGAAAGGCAAGCATAACCCATTGAACAAGAAACAGAATACGGGGTCAATAACTAGCCCCAGCCAAGGGAGTGGTTTCATACCACCCTGTTCTGAGTGTGGCAGGAAGCACAAAGAGGTCTGTTACAAAATATCTGGAGCCTGTTACAGGTGTGGCAAGGTGGGCCACATGGTTAAAGACTGCCCCTTTGCTCCACAAGCCAATAGTAAAGTTGCACCAAGCGTGGCAGCATCAACTGTTGCACCAAAACCAAACCCCAAAGCTATCGGGAAAGAGCCCATGAGGCAGGGCCGAGTGTTCGCCCTAGTACCGGGAGACGTGCAGAATACCGAGACCGTTATGCCAGGTATTCTCTCTATTTGTACTCAAAATGCTTATGTACTGATTGATTTGGGGTCTACGCATTCATATGTGTCGCATGCTTTTTCACGAAAACTGAAAAGATCATTAGAACCCATGAATTATCTGTTAGCTGTATCATCACCTGTTGGGGGATCCATGACTTGTGCATATATGTACCCTGCTTGTGAAATTATTGTTGGAGATGCACATTTGTTTATTGACTTACTGCCACTGAACATTGATCATTTTGATGTAATATTGGGAATGGACTGGTTAACGAAATACCATGCTACTATAGACTGTGTAATGAAACAAGTAGTTTTTCGTCCACCTGGTTTACCCGAATTTGTGTTTAATGGGGTTGGAGTAGTACCTCCTCCGTATTTGATTTCATCTGTGAAAGTTTGTTAAATTGATTAGAAAGGGGTGTAAAGGATATCTGTGTTCTGTATTGACTGTATCTACTGATGATAATGCTAACGTGAACAGTATTCCTATAGTTAGAGAATTCCCAGATGTTTTTTCAGATAATCTGCCAAGGGATTTGATTGACAGGGAGATTGAATTTACCGTTTATGTGATTCTGGGAACACAGCCAGTATCTAAAGCTCCTTACCGAATGGCTCCAACTGAACTGAAAGAATTGAAAGTGCAACTACAAGAACTGTTAGACAAAAAGTTCATCAGGCCTAGTACTTCACCATGGGGCGCACCTGTTTTGTTTGTGAAAAAGAAAGACGGCTCACTGAGACTGTGTATTGACTATCGTAAACTGAACAAGGTAACTGTGAAAAATAAATACCCATTGCCACGTATTGATGACTTATTTGATCAATTACAGGGTGCTCAAGTGTTCTCTAAGATCGACCTTAGATCAGGATACTATCAGTTGAAAGTTAAACCAGAAGACATTGACAAAACTGCTTTTCGAACGAGGTATGGACATTACAAATTTTTAGTTATGCCTTTCGGAGTTACCAATGCACCTGCTGCATTTATGGACCTCATGAACAGAATCTTTAAACCATACCTTGATGACTTTATTGTTGTATTCATTGATGACATACTGATTTACTCCAAAAGTATAGAAGAACATGAACATCATCTGAGACTTGCCCTACAGACCCTAAGAGAACAGAAACTTTATGCTAAACTGTCTAAATGCGAATTTTGGCTTGATCATGTTATGTTTTTGGGGCATGTTGTTAGGAAAGATGGAATTTCTGTTGATTCGCAGAAAATTGAAGCTGTAGTAAACTGGCCTAAACCAACAAATGTGACAGAAGTCCGAAGCTTTTTGGGACTAGCCGGGTATTACAGAAGATTTGTCAAAGATTTCTCCAAAATTGCCTTACCATTGACTCACCTGACACAAAAGGGGATATCATTTGACTGGACTGACCAAAGGGAATCCGCTTTCCAAGAGTTGAAAACTCGACTTGTAACTGCATTGATTCTTATCCTACCTTCAGGTACGGATGGTTTTACTGTATTTAGTGATGCTTCTCATAAGGGTTTGGGATGTGTTTTAATGCAGAATGGGAGAGTTATTGCTTATGCTTCCCGACAACTGAGACCGCACGAAAAGAATTACCCAACCTATGATCTGGAACTTGCTGCAGTAGTATTTGCACTGAAAATCTGGCGTCACTACCTATATGGGGCAACATGTGAAGTATATACCGATCACAAAAGTTTGAAATATTTCTTCACACAGAAAGAACTGAACATGAGACAGCGGAGATGGCTAGAACTGATTAAAGACTATGACTTACAGATTTTGTACCATCTGGGAAAAGCCAACACCGTTGTCGATGCACTAAGTCAGAAATCGATTGGAAATTTAGCCTGTTTGCTTACCGGGTAGAAAGAATTGCTTTGTGACATTGAAAAATCTGAAATTGAAATCATTTTGCGAGAAGTAGGTGGAATCTTAGCTGCTATTTCTATTCAACCAGCACTGATTGAAGAGATTAAAGAGAAACAGCAACTGGATGACTTCTTGAAGAAGATCATCGAAGAAAGGGAATCTAAACTAAGATTGGGTTTCAAATTTGAAAATAATCTACTGAATTTCAAGAAAGACTGTGTGTATCGAATGATTCTGAATTGAAAAGAAGAGTTCTACAAGAAGGCCATAATTCAAAATTTTCTATCCATCCGGGGAATACGAAAATGTACCAAGACCTGAAACTAAATTTCTGGTGGCTGAGAATGAAGAAAGAAATTGCTGATTTTGTATCGAAATATCTTCATTGCCAACAAGTCAAAGCTGAACATCAACGACCCGCAGGCTTACTGCAACCCTTACCTATACCGGTGTGGAAATGAGAACATATCACCATGGATTTTATTGTGGGATTGCCTCGCTCCAGTAAAGGTATGGACTCAATTTGGGTTATTGTTGATAGACTGACTAAATCTGCTCACTTCTTACCTGTCAAAACAATTTATAATGCGGACAAATTGACTGTAATTTATATTGATGAAATTATTAGACTGCATGAAGTGCCTGTGTCCATTGTTTTTGATAGAGATTCGAAGTTTACATCGAGATTTTGGCAAAGCCTACAGACTGCATTGGGTACTGAATTGAGATTGAGTAGTGCTTATCATCCTCAGACAAATGGCCAGTCAGAAAGGACCATCCAGACTCTGGAGGATTTACTGAGAATGTGTGTTCTTGATTTTCAGGGAAACTGGGAAAGCCATTTGCCTTTAGCTGAATTCGCCTACAATAACAGTTTTCATTCGAGCATTGGTATGGCGCCTTTTGAGGCATTGTATGGCAGAAAATATAGATCTCTGATTTGCTGGGCAGAAGTTGGAGATGGGCCTTTGCTTGGGCCCGAGATTGTATATGAAATGACTGAGAAAGTGAAACTAATACAACAAAGACTGAAAACTGCATAGAGTAGGCAGAAAAGTTATGCTGATGTCAGAAAACGAGACAGAGAATATGAAGTAGGTGATCACGTTTTTGTGAAAGTGACACCGATGAAAGGCCAGACTCGTTTTGGAGTCAAAGGTAAGTTAGCGCCAAAATATGTCGGACCGTATGAGATTATTGAGAAAATCAATCTGGTGGCGTATCAAGTGGCGCTTCCTCTTGAAATGGAGCATATGCACAACGTCTTTCACATTTCTATGTTGAGGGATTACCTCCGGGATCCTTTCCATGTGATAGAGCCTACTCGTGTAGTACTGAGTGATGACTACACTTACGAGGAATAGCCTATTCAGATTGTAAACAGACGGATCAAGAAGTTGAGAAACAAAGAGATCCCGTTAGTGAAAGTCGACTGGCAAAACCATGGTGGCGTGTATGCCACTTGGGAAAGGGAAGAGGACATGGCCAAAAGAAACCCTGAACTGTTTCCACTGAATCCTGTTTTCTTCCAGACTGAAGGTAACTCGAGTTTAGAGGACTAAACTCTTTTTAAGAAGGGGAGACTGTAACAACCCTCACCACTGTTCACCGATAAACTACCGATTACTGCTAAACTGTGACTGATTATGATAAGTAATTGAACTGATTGAAATACTGAACTGACTGACTGAAATCTGAAACTGATTGATTAAATATATCTGTTTGAATTGCATTTCTATCTGTTGCCTATTTGATTATCTATTCATGTTTTTATGTTTAAACTGCAAATTGAAGGCCTTATCTGCGGCCGAATCGAAAATTGATTAGCGTTTTACGATAATCATAACTTATATGATTTTATGGTATATTTATTTGAAATTTGATTTGGTATGGTTTAATTAGATTAAAATGAGCTTAATCCCATAAGTTGCATTATCTACCACTTTGCCATGCCTAGTGACCCACTAACTAAACACTTTATGCTTCATACACACTTGACCAAAACATCTTTTTCAGCCATTTTTGAGAGACATAGTTGACTAGAGTGAGAGAGTAAGAGGCTAGGAGTGTTTTCAACTCGATTTTGTGGATTCGCTTGAAGAACTTGAAGAATTGAAGTATAAATTGTAAATTGAGCTCCCTTATCTTGCATTGGAGACTTAAGGTAGTATAATTACCCTCTTGTTTATGATTTGAGCTTGTTCTTGCATGATTTATGTCTAAATTAAGGGAATGAGTCTAGAACTAGCTTAAGTTGTTGAATTGAAGCTTAATCTTTGCATGTATGGAAAACTCTTGCATTTTGAAGTTGTTCTTCATAAATTTGGTACATGCATGTTCATGTTTTTGCAAATGGACCATGAATTCACCATGATTTTAGAAGGATTGGCTCAATTGCGCTAGCATTTGAAGTTTTGAAGTTGTTAAATTCATGCATGTTATACATTCATCATGCTCTTGAAATGTTGTTTGAAATTGGGTTTATTTGAACTATCTTTGGGCTTTGATTTTTACAATTGAGCTTTGAATCATGTTAAACTATGAGTTTTGAAGTGTTTTCCAGGAAATGGGCCCAAAGGAATTGAATTTGATACATTTGTAGTTGAATTTGAGCTTGAGGTTCAAATTTGGGAATTCCAGATTTTGAACTCACGCTCGAGCGGGGTGACTGGCGTTCGAGCGTGGAAATCGTGCTCCCAGCATTTTGTTCTGTTTTTAGGTCAGCTGGAGCGGGGTAATTTATACTCGAGCGGGACCTTGTGTTTTACGCTCGAGCGGGTGTCGAGCGCCCAATCGAGCGTGAATTTCACTTGTCCAGCACTTTTGACTGTTTTGAAGTACGCTTGAGCGGTTGAGTCTGCGCTCGAGCAGAAACCTTTGTCTGCATGTCCGCTTGAGCGGATTAACCTACGCTCGAGCGGGACCCCTGTTTTTCTAAAAATGCTTTTAAAGTGCATCTTTGCATCCTCATTTCATCCTAGGCATTCTTAGGCCTAGTTTAAGACATCTTAATGAGGGTATAGATGTAGAACCACACCGAGACAAGTTAGGGATTAAATTATTATCTTTCCCAACTGTGTAGCTTAGTGTGTGTTCAATCTGTAAACTGTGTAGGGTTGGCGACTGGGGACGCGCTCTAGCCTAACTGTAGCCCAGAACTCTGTGAGTAACAACTGTGTAAAGATATGTTCAAAAATGATTATCTTCTAAACAATTGAACTGTACTATTTCTGAATTGATACTGTTAATAGAATGAATGTATGTCCTCTATTCTGAACTGTATTGTGGCATCCTTAGCAACTACTGTTACTGACTGTTACTGTTACAGAGATCTCTATCGGTTCCCTTGTTGGAACCACTACTGTTTACTGATAGATGGCCATCATTTACTGTTCGGTCTTTTAAGACCTACCGTTTATTGTACTGTTATGCTAATAGATGTACCACATATGACTGAATGACTGATATACTGAATCAATGAACTGCTTTCATTACTGTAAGGACTTTCATTCTTAACCTCTTTACGCATTGTGTTGTTCACTGGGCTTTAGCTCACTGCTCATATATATATGTAAGTGTACAGGCACCAGACCGAGGCTAGAAGCGTCGGGGTAAGCTCCAGTTTTATCAAGCCAACCACTATGCCTCACTGCGAGGTTCCGAGCCTGTCAAGCTATGGCTTAAGGGCATTTTAATTTCCCCCGTCTGTCTCTGTAACTGTTTTGTTAACTGTATAGACTGTATAAACTGTTTACTGCACTGGTTATCAGGGATTAGGTCCCTGCTCTGAATGATTATAAGTGTTGTACATACTGTTCTGCACTGTGTATATATATATATATATGAAAAGTCTTTTGGCATACAGACTGTCACGGCTCATTGGACATTGTTTATTTATTGTTTTGGCTTCTGCCATGCCCCTGTACTCTGTTTTACTGTATTACTGTTAAGCAGGCCTTCGATAATCTCGGATTACTGGCCAGTTATGGTGCTAAACCCATAGGGGCAGGTTTGGGCTGTGACACATGGGTATTGGGAATAGAGAAGTTATTTGAAGTTTTCCCTTGTACCGAAGCTCAAAAGGTACAACTGGCTGCCTTCACTCTTGAGGATGAGGCACGGAGATGGTGGATGCTTACAAGGACTATACATCAAGGATTGACACGGGACAGATTCTTGGAATTGTTTTATGATAAGTATTTCCCTCAGAGTATGCGAGATAAGAAGGTGACTGAATTCGAAACTCTCAAACAAGGAAACAAGACCGTTGCTGAATATGAAGCCCAGTTTGCAGAGTTGGCCCGGTTCGCACCTCATATGGTGGACTGGGACTATAAGAAGGCACAAAAATTTGAAGGGGGACTATGAGGTGCTATTCTGGACTGAGTTAATATGTTGAAGTTACCTACCTGTGTAGATGTGTTGGAGAGGGCCGTCATAGCGGAAGGGAACATTGCTGCCCAAAACCGTATTTCTGAATGGAAAGGGAAAAGACAAAACAGTCAATGGTCTAAGGGGTCAACTACTCCACCAAACAAGAAACAAAACTCAGGGACTGCAACTGCTTCTACCCCTAGTCAGGGTTCAATCCTCGTATGTTCGGAGTGTGGAAAGAGGCATCGTGGAACATGCTATCAGGGGTCTAGAGCCTATTTCCATTGTGGAGAAATGGGCCACGTGATAAGGGATTGTCCTCAAAGGAAACAACAACAAAATGGCAATAGGGCTGCTACCAGTTCAGCGAGGTTTACACCAACTACCAACAACAAGGTATCGGTCAAACCGACTAACAATAAGGACACCGCGAGACAAAGCAGGCTGTTCGCATTAGTTCCGGGAGATGTGCAAAATGCGGCAACGGTAGTGTCATGTACATTTATGGATCACGGTCATTCTGCTTGTGTATTTTTTCATTCTGGCTCTACCCATTCTTTTGTGTCAAAACTATTTGCTCCTAATTTAGATAAACCTGAAGAAGTCTTATCTTATATGTTATATGTGTCCTCACCTTTGGGGGATTCCATGATTTGTACTTCCATATATACTGCTTGTGAACTTCACCTTGGGGATATTCAGGTATACGTTAACCTGTTACCTCTCGACATGACGTATTTCGATATTGTTCTGGGAATGGATTGGTTGGGTGAATATGGTGCAACTATAGATTGTCTGACTAAGCAAATTAGTTTCCACCCTTCGGGTCAATCAGGGTCTATGTTTCAGGGACAAGAAGCGACTTCTCTACCTTATTTGATCTCGGCAGCGAAGGCTTATAAATTAATTCAGAAAGGGTGCCAAGCGTATTTATGCAGTGTTTTGGAGGGGTAAGTGACGAATGGGGGTACCGACATACTTCCAGTTATTTGTGAATTTCCGGATGTCTTTCCGGAAGAACTACCAGGACAGTTAATAGACCGTGAAATTGAATTTACAATTGAAGTAGCACCGGGGACTCAACCCATTTCTAAGACTCCGTATAGAATGTCCCCAATCAAGATAAAGGAACTAAAAATTCAATTGCAAGATTTGCTGAATAAGGGATTCATCCGTTCGAGTGTGTCTCCGTGGCGCGCACCAGTTCTGTTTGTGAAAAAGAAGGATGGAACACTCCGGCTTTGTATCGATTACAGGGAACTTAATAAGGTCACAATCAAGAACAAGTACCCATTGCCAAGGATCGATGATTTATTTGACCACCTTCAAGGAGCACAAGTCTTTTCTAAAATCGATCTACGGTCTGGATGCCATCAATTAAAAGTCAAGGCTGATGATGTTGAGAAAACAGCTTTTCGAACCCGGTACGGTCATTATGAGTTTCTGGTTATGCCCTTTGGAGTTACGAATGCCCCAACAGCTTTTATGGATTTGATGAACCGCGTCTTTAAGCCTTTTTTGGATGAATTTGTGGTGGTTTTTATTGATGATATCCTCATTTATTCAAAGACTGCGGAAGCTCACGAGAATCATCGTCGCTTGATCCTTCAAACCCTCCGGGAAAAGAAACTGTATGCAAAGCTGAAGAAATGTGAATTCTGGCTACTAGAGGTGGCATTTCTAGGGCATGTGATCACAAAGGAAGGAGTTTCTGTTGATCCACATAAGATTGAGGCGATTGTGAATTGGCCAACTCCCACTAATGTGACTGAAGTGCGTAGTTTTATGGGGTTAGCTGGATATTACAAAAGATTTATGCAAGATTTTTCTAAAATCGCTGTGCCGCTTACACAACTGACTCAAAAGGGAGTTGCATTTGAATGGTCAAAAGAGCGGGAATCTGCTTTCCAGGAATTGAAGACAAAGTTGACTACAGCAACAGCGCTGGCCTTACCATCCGGTACTGAAGGATTTGTAATCTACAGTGATGCTTCATACCAAGGGCTTGGTTGTGTACTTCTGCAAAATGGAAGAGTTATTGCTTATGCCTCTCGGCAGCTGAAACCCCATGAGAAGAATTACCCCACGCATGACCTCGAGCGAGCAGCAGTAGTCTTCGCTTTGAAGATATGGAGACACTATTTGTATGTGTAACAACCCCCATACTGTTTACCGATTAATGACTGATTGATTACCGATAACCATCGATTACCGTTAAACTGAATTGATTATGACTGATAATTGGACTGATTAAAGTACTGAACTGACTGACTGGAATCTGGAATTAAGTGACTGAGTCTATCTGTTGAATTGTGCATCTATCTGTTTGATTGATTATTTGATCTGTTCGTGTTTTACGTTTAAACTGCTAATTGAAGGCCTTGTTGGCGGCCGAACCGGGAATTGATTGATGTTTTAGGATCCTCATAATTAATGTGATTTTTTGGTATAATTATCTGAAAACTGATTAGGTATGATTAAATTAGATTAATGGTGCTAAATTACATGAACTGGACTTATTACCAAATTGCCATCCTTAGTGGCCCACTCAATATAACACATTGGAGCCCTTGCATGCTTGAATCAAAACATTTCATTAGTTCTCCTTGTTCAACCGGCCTTAGAGAGAGAGGAAGGGAGAGAGTTGAATTGTTCTAGTGAATTGGCTTGAATTGCTTGGAATTGAAGTGCAAATTGTCAAATTGGATACCTAAACCTTGAACACAAGACTAAGGTAGGACATTCATCTTCTTGTTGTTGTCATAGACTTGATTCTTGCATGATCCATGCTTCATTTGTAGAGTTAAGCCATGTTTTAGTTCACACATGTAGGATTAGAACATAATTCATGCATGCATGTTTGAATTGATGAGTTTTGAGTTGAATCCATGGTGAAATGGAACATGCATGTTCATAATTTTGTAATGGTCCATGTTTTCAACTTGTTTTTGGATCAATTGGCTCCTTAGAGCATCAAATTGGAACTTCCAAATGATTTGAATTCATGCATGTTTTTGTGTTCATATTGTTCATGAAATTGGTTTGAAATTGAGGTTGAATTAAACACCCTTGGGCTTTGATTTCTCAAATTGAGTTTTGAACTATGATATTCTATATGTTCACAACTGTTTTCTGGAAATTCAGCCCAAGAGGATCGGTTTTGATGCTTTTGAACTTGGTTTTTGGCTTGGAGGTGCAATCTGGAATTCCCAGATTTTGCACTTCCGCTCGAGCGGGGTAATTGGCGCTCAAGCGTAGAATTCGAGCATCCAGTATCTCTGCACTGTTTTTCAGTCCGCTCGAGCGGAGGATTGGGCGCTCGAGCGGAGTCATGTGTCTCAAGCTTGAGCGGGCGTCGAGCGGAGATTTCACCCATCCAGTACTTTTACAGTACGCTCGAGCGGGAAAGTTTACGCTCGAGCGTGTACCTTTGTTGCATGACCGCTCGAGCGGGAAAACCTGCACTCGAGCGGGACTCTGTTTTCTGTTAAAGTCTAAAATTGTTTTCTGATCACATCTTTGCATCCTCATCCCATTCTAGGCATTCTTAGACCTAGTTTAAGACATCTTGTTGAGGATAGATGTAGAACACACCGAGGCATTAGGGGTTAAATTATGTTATTTCCCAACTGTGTAGCTTAGTGTGTGTGTTCAATCCGTTAACTGTGTAGGGTTGGCGACTGGGGAGACGCGCTCTAGCATACTGTAGCCCAAACTCTGTGAGTAACAACTGTGTAAAGATATGTTCAAAAATGATTATCTTCTGAACAATTGAACTGTACTGCTTTCTGAACTGTTACTGTTAATTGAATGAATGAATGTCCTCTATTCTGAACTGTATTGTGGCATCCTTAGCAACTACTGTTACTGACTGTTACTGTTACAGAGATCTCTGTCGGTTCCCTCGTGGAACCACTACTGTTCACTGATTGATGGCCATCATTACTGTTCGGTCTTTAAGACCTACTGTTTACTGCTATGCTAATGGATGTACCACATATGATTGAATAACTGTTCTGACTGAAAGACTGAAGTATTGTTTAATGAACTGATTTCATTACTGTAAGGACATTTCATTCTTAACCTCCTTACACATTATGTTATTCACTGGGCTTTAGCTCACTGTTTATATATATATGTAGGTGCTCAGCCACCAGATCGGAGCTAGGAGCGCGGGTTAGACTCCAGTTTTGTCAAGCCAGCCTTTGTGCCTCGCTGCGAGGTTCCGAGTTGCCATGCTATGGCTTTGGGGTGTCTTGTTTTCCCCCGTCTGTTTCCGTACTGTTTGGTTTACTGTATAGATTGTCAGCTACTAACTGTACTGTTATCAAGGGATTTGGTCCCTGTACTGTGTGACTGTAAATTTTGTATAGACTGTACTGTTTGTATATGTGAATGCATGAAAAATCTTTTTGGCATACAGACTGTCACAGCTCAATGGACATTATTTATTTACTGTTTTGGCTTCCGCCAGGCCCTGTACTCGGTTTTACTGTACTATTGTTAAGCAGGCCTTCGGTAATCTCGGATTACTAGCCGGTTACGGTGCTAAACCCATAGGGCCGGGTTTGGGTCGTGACAGAGTGGTATCAGAGCGATACTTAACCACGAGTTATACCGCACACACGTGTCCAAATGAGCTATAGGGTGTCCTAGAGAAGTGATTAGGGCATTTCATGAACTTGAAAAGTGTGTGGCTATGTTATGACTGAATACATGTTGATGTGATAATTGTCTAAATATGCAACTGTTTATGTTACAATTGCTATAACTGTTATAACTGCTTATAGTGAAATAGACAATGCAAATGAACCTGAATCCTCATCTACTGAGGCAAGAATGGAAATAATGGAAAGAATGATGGAACTGATAACTGCTAGACTTGAACAACAACAGAACCAACAACCTCCTCCTCCTCCTCCGGTACAGCCGGAACCTAATGCGAATGTGAATGATGGGGATATTATTGCTCTCACCCATAAATTCAGCAAGATGAAACCGCCATCCTTTCAGGGAGGACTTGAACTGTTAAAAGCTGAAGCTTGGGTTCTGGAAAAAGAAAAACTATTTGAAGTGTTTCCGTGCTCCGAAGCGAATAAAGTATTGTTAGCTACCTTCACCCTACAGGAAGAAGCTAGAAGGTGGTGGATGTTGATCCGCGATACAAATACTGTCATGACTTGGGCTCAGTTCAAGGAGTCCTTCTTTGAAAAGTGCTTCCCCCAATGTGTCAGGGATAGGAAAGTGACTGAATTCGAACAACTGAGACAGGGTACGATGTCCGTTGCGGAATATGAAACAAAATTTACTGAACTTGCCAAATATGCACCACACATGGTGGACACTGACTACAAGAAGGCTAGGAAATTCGAAGGCGACCTTAATGTTGTAATACTTGATCGAATAAATGTTTTGAAACTACCGACTTTTGTGGGTGTTCTCGACCGGGCATTGATGGCCGAGTCGAACATTGATGCACTAAAAACTGAAACACCAACGTCGGAATGGCGTGGCAAGAGGCAGGGTTTTAAATTCAAGAAAGGCAAGCACAACCCGGCCAACAAGAAACAGAATACGGGGTCGACAACCAACCCCAGCCAAGGGAGTGGGTTCATACCACCCTGTTCTGAGTGTGGTAAGAAGCACAAAGGGGTCTGCTACAAACTATCTGGAGCCTGTTACAGGTGTGGCAAGGTGGGTCACATGGTTAAAGACTGCCCCTCTGCCCCACAAGCTAGTAGTAAAGCTGCACCAAGCGTGGCAACATCAACTGTAGCACCAAAGCCTAACCCCAAAGCTACCGGGAAAGAGCCCATGAGGCAGGGCCGAGTGTTCGCCCTAGTACCGGGAGACGTGCAAAATACAGAGACCGTTGTGTCAGGTATCCTCTCTATTTGTACACAAAATGCATATGTATTGATTGATTCGGGGTCTACACATTCTTATGTATCGCATGCTTTCTCACAGAAATTGAATAGACCCTTAGAACCCATGAACTATCTGTTAGCCGTATCATCACCCGTAGGAGGATCCATGACATGTGCTTATATGTACCCCGCATGTGAAATCATTGTTGGGGATATGCATCTGTTTATCGATTTGCTACCATTGAACATTGATCATTTTGATGTAATATTGGGGATGGATTGGTTACAAAAATATCATGCCACTATTGATTGTGTGACCAAGCAAGTTGTTTTCCGTCCACCTGGTTTGCCTGAATTCGTGTTTAATGGGAGTGGAGTAGTACCTCCTCCGTATTTGATTTCGTCAGTGAAAGCTGTTAAATTAATTAGAAAGGGGTGCAAAGGATATCTGTGCTCTGTGCTGACTGTGTTTACTGATGATAGTGTTAAAACTGATGTGAATTGCATTTCTATAGTCAGGGAATTCCCAGATGTATTTCCAGATAATCTGCCAGGGGATTTGATTGACAGAGAGATTGAATTTACCGTTGATATGATTCCGGGTACACAGCCGATATCGAAAGCTCCTTACAGAATGGCTCCAACTGAACTGAAAGAATTGAAAGTGCAACTGCAGGAACTGCTGGATAAGAAGTTTATCAGGCCTAGCACTTCACCGTGGGGCGCTCCTGTTTTGTTTGTAAAGAAGAAAGATGGCTCATTGAGATTGTGTATAGATTACCGTGAACTGAACAAGGTAACTGTGAAAAATAAATACCCATTACCGCGCATTGATGACTTATTTGATCAGTTACAGGGTGCTCAAGTGTTTTCTAAGATCGATCTCAGATCGGGATATCATCAACTGAAGGTTAAACCGGAAGACATTGATAAAACTGCTTTTAGAACAAGGTATGGCCATTATGAATTTTTAGTTATGCCATTCGGAGTCTCGAATGCCCTGCTGCATTTATGGACCTTATGAACAGAATTTTTAAACCATACCTTGACAATTTTATTGTTGTATTTATTGATGACATATTGATTTACTCCAAGAGCATAGAAGAACATGAACATCACCTGAGACTTGCCCTACAAACCTTAAGAGAACAGAAACTGTATGTTAAACTGTCTAAATGTGAATTTTGGCTTGACCATGTTATGTTTTTGGGGCATGTTGTTAGCAAAGATGGGATTTCTGTTGATCCGCAGAAAATTGAAGCTGTAGTGAACTGGCTTAGACCAACAAATGTGACTGAAGTCCGAAGCTTTTTGGGATTGGCCGGATATTACAGAAGATTTGTCAAAGATTTCTCCAAGATTGCTTTACCGTTGACTCAACTGATACAAAAGGGGACATCATTTGACTGGACTGACCAAAGAGAATCTGCTTTCCAGGAGTTGAAAACTCGATTAGTGACTGCACCGGTTCTTACCTTACCTTCAGGTACGAATGGTTATACTGTATTTAGTGATGCTTCTCATAAGGGTTTGGGGTGTGTTTTAATGCAGAATGGAAGAGTAATTGCCTATGCTTCCCGTCAATTGAGACCGCATGAAAAGAACTACCCGACCCATGATCTGGAACTTGCTGCAGTAGTATTTGCACTGAAAATCTGGCGTCACTATCTGTACGGGGTGACATGTGAAGTATACACCGACCACAAGAGTTTAAAATATTTCTTCACACAGAAAGAACTGAACATGAGACAGCGGAGATGGCTAGAACTGATTAAAGATTACGACCTACAGATATTGTACCATCCGGGAAAAGCCAATACCGTTGCCGATGCATTGAGCCGAAAATCGATTGGAAACTTAGCCTGTTTGCTTACCGGACAGAAAGAGTTGCTTTGTGACCTTGAAAAATCAGAAATCGAAATTGTCTTACGAGAACAAGGTGGAACCTTAGCTGCTATTTCTGCCCAACCGGCCCTGATTGAAGAGATTAAAGAGAAACAACAACTGGATGACTTCTTGAAGAAGATCATTGAAGAAAGAGAATCTAAACCGAGACCGGGATTCAAATTTGAGAACAATGTGCTGAAATTTCAAGACAGACTGTGTGTACCAAATGATACTGAACTGATAAGAAGAGTTCTGCAAGAGGGCCACAATTCAAAATTTTTTATCCATCCGGGGAATACGAAAATGTACCAAGGCCTGAAATTGAATTTCTGGTGGCCGGGAATGAAGAAAGAAATTGCTGATTTTGTATCGAAATGTCATCATTGCCAACAAGTTAAAGCCGAACATCAACGACCTGCCGGATTATTGCAACCCCTACCCATACCAGAGTGGAAATGAGAGCATATCACGATGGATTTTATCGTTGGGTTACCTCGCTCCAGAAAAGGTATGGATTCAATTTGGGTTATTGTTGATAGACTAACCAAATCTGCTCACTTCTTACCTGTCAAGACAATCTATAATGCGGACAAATTGGCTGTTATCTATATTGATGAAATTGTGAGACTGCATGGAGTGCCTGTGTCTATTGTTTCTGACAGGGATTCGAAGTTTACATCGAGGTTTTGGCAAAGCTTACAGACTGCATTGGGTACTGAACTGAGACTGAGTAGTGCCTATCATCCTCAGACAGATGGCCAATCAGAAAGGACCATCCAAACTCTGGAGGATTTACTGAGAATGTGTGTCCTTGATTTTCAGGGAGATTGGAAGAGTCATCTGCCATTAGTTGAATTCGCCTACAACAACAGCTACCATTCGAGTATTGGTATGGCGCCTTTTGAGGCATTGTATGGCAGAAAATGTAGATCTCCGATTTGTTGGGCAGAAGTTGGAGATGGGCCTTTGCTTGAGCCCGAGATTGTTTATGAAACAACTGAGAAAGTGAAACTGATACAACAGAGATTGAAAACTGCACAGAGCCGTCAGAAAAGTTATGCGGATGTCAGAAGATGGGACAGAGAGTATGAAGTGGGTGATCACGTTTTTGTGAAGGTGACACCAATGAAGGGCCAGACTCGTTTTGGAGTCAAAGGCAAGTTAGCGCCAAGATACGTCGGACCATATGAGATCATTGAGAAAATTAATCCGGTGGCGTATCAAGTCGCGCTCCCTCCTGAAATGGAGCATATGCATAATGTTTTCCACATTTCGATGTTAAGAGATTATCTCCGGGATCCCTTCCATGTGATTGAGCCTACTCGAGTAGTGTTGAGTGATGACTACACTTACGAGGAACGGCCTATACAGATTGTAAATAGACGAATCAAGAAGTTGAGAAACAAAGAGATCCCGTTGGTGAAAGTTGACTGGCAGAACCATGGTGGTGTGTATGCCACTTGGGAAAGAGAAGATGACATGGCTAAAAGATATCCAGAACTGTTTCCACTGAACCCTGTTTCCTTCCAGACTGAAGGTAACTCGAGTTTAGAGGACTAAACTCTTTATAAGGAGGGGAGACTGTAACAACCCCCATACTGTTTACCGATTAATGACTGATTGATTACCGATAACCATCGATTACCGTTAAACTGAATTGATTATGACTGATAATTGGACTGATTAAAGTACTGAACTGACTGACTGGAATCTGGAATTAAGTGAGTGAGTCTATCTGTTGAATTGTGCATCTATCTGTTTGATTGATTATTTGATATGTTCGTGTTTTACGTTTAAATTAATTGAAGGCCTTGTCGGCGGCCGAACCGGGAATTGATTGATGTTTTAGGATCCTCATAATTAATGTGATTTTTTGGTATAATTATCTGAAAACTGATTAGGTATGATTAAATTAGATTAATGGTGCTAAATTACATGAAGTGGACTTATTACCAAATTGCCACCATTAGTGGCCCACTCAATATAATACATTGGAGCCCTTGCATGCTTGAATCAAAACATTTCATTAGTTCTCCTTGTTCAACCGGCCTTAGAGAGAGAGGAAGGGAGAGAGTTGAATTGTTCTAGTGAATTGGCTTGAATTGCTTGGAATTGAAGTGCAAATTGTCAAATTGGACACCTAAACCTTGAACACAAGACTAAGGTAGGACATTCATCTTCTTGTTGTTGTCATAGACTTGATTCTTGCATGATCCATGCTTCATTTGTAGAGTTAAGCCATGTTTTAGTTCATACATGTAGGATTAGAACATAATTCATGCATGCATGTTTGAATTGATGAGTTTTGAGTTGAATCCATGGTGAAATGGAACATGCATGTTCATAATTTTGTAATGGTCCATGTTTTCAACTTGTTTTTGGATCAATTGGCTCCTTAGAGCATCAAATTGGAACTTCCAAATGATTTGAATTCATGCATGTTTGCGTGTTCATATTGTTCATGAAATTGGTTTGAAATTGAGGTTGAATTAAACACCCTTGGGCTTTGATTTCTCAAGTTGAGTTTTGAACTATGATATTCTATATGTTTACAACTGTTTTCTGGAAATTCAGCCCAAGAGGATCGGTTTTGATGCTTTTGAACTTGGTTTTTGGCTTGGAGGTGCAATCTGGAATTCTCAGATTTTGCACTTCCGCTCGAGCGGGGTAATTGGCGCTCGAGCGTAGAATCCGAGCATCCAATATCTCTGCACTGTTTTTTAGTCCGCTCGAGCGGAGGATTGGGCGCTCGAGCGGAGTCATGTGTCTCAAGCTTGAGCAGGCGTCGAGCGGAGATTTCACCCATCCAGTACTTTTACATTACGCTCGAGCAGGAAAGTTTACGCTCGAGCGTGTACCTTTGTTGCATGACCGCTCGAGCGGGAAAACCTGCGCTCGAGCGGGACTCTGTTTTCTGTTAAAGTCTGAAACTGTTTTCTGATCACATCTTTGCATCCTCATCCCATTCTAGGCATTCTTAGACCTAGTTTAAGACATCTTGTTGAGGATAGATGTAGAACACACCGAGGCATTAGGGGTTAAATTATGTTATTTCCCAACTGTGTAGCTTAGTGTGTGTGTTCAATCTGTTAACTGTGTAGGGTTGGCGACTGGGGAGACGCGCTCTAGCATACTGTAGCCCAAACTCTGTGAGTAACAACTGTGTAAAGATATGTTCAAAAATGATTATCTTCTGAACAATTGAACTGTACTGCTTTCTGAACTGTTACTGTTAATTGAATGAATGAATGTCCTCTATTCTGAACTGTTTTGTGGCATCCTTAGCAACTACTGTTACTGACTGTTACTGTTACAGAGATCTCTGTCGGTTCCCTCGTGGAACCACTACTGTTCACTGATTGATGGCCATCATTACTGTTCGGTCTTTAAGACCTACTATTTACTGCTATGCTAATGGATGTACCACATATGATTGAATAACTGTTCTGACTGAAAGACTGAAGTATTGTTTAATGAACTGATTTCATTACTGTAAGGACATTTCATTCTTAACCTCCTTACACATTATGTTATTCACTGGGCTTTAGCTCACTGTTTATATATATATATGTAGGCGCTCAGCCACCAGATCGGAGCTAGGAGCGCGGGTTAGACTCCAGTTTTGTCAAGCCAGCCTTTGTGCCTCGCTGCGAGGTTCCGAGTTACCATGTTATGGCTTTGGGGTGTCTTGTTTTCCCCCGTCTGTCTCCGTACTGTTTTGTTTACTGTATAGATTGTCAGCTACTAACTGTACTGTTATAAAGGGATTTGGTCCCTGTACTGTGTGACTGTAAATTTTGTATAGACTGTACTGTTTGTATATGTGAATGCATGAAAAATCTTTTTGGCATACAGACTCTCACAGCTCAATGGACATTATTTATTTACTGTTTTGGCTTCCG
The DNA here is from genome assembly GCF_055761805.1 of Camellia sinensis. Classification (NCBI taxonomy): domain Eukaryota; kingdom Viridiplantae; phylum Streptophyta; class Magnoliopsida; order Ericales; family Theaceae; genus Camellia; species Camellia sinensis. Next base: position 186,615,724 of record NC_138964.1, read on the forward strand.
CCAGGCCCTGTACTCTGTTTTACTGTACTATTGTTAAGCAGGCCTTCGGTAATCTCGGATTACTGGCCGGTTATGGTGCTAAACCCATAGGGCCGGGTTTGGGTCGTGACAGTATGGTACCACCTGCGAAGTGTACACCGACCATAAGAGTCTCAAGTACCTTTTTACTCAGAAAGAATTGAATATGCGGCAGCGACGGTGGTTGGAACTTATTAAAGATTATGATTTGTAGATTCTTTACCATCCTGGTAAAGCCAACACAATTGCAGATGCGCTCAGTCGAAAAAGTATAGGGACTTTGGCAAGCTTGGTTATAGGGCAAAAGGATTTAGCAATTGAATTGGATAAGATTTAAGTAGACCTTGTGCTACAAGGACAAGAAGCTACAATAGCAGCAGTGATGGCCCAACCGACCCTACTGGAAGAGATTAAACTACGTCAAATGGAAGACAAAACTTTAAAGAAGATATGTGATGAATTAGGAACCAAGCCGAAATCGGGTTTCAGTTTGATGAATTCGGTACTCAAATTTCAAAACCGAATATGTCCCCAATGTGACAGAGGTTAAACGGAAGTTGATGGAAGAAGCACATGCCTCAAGATTTGCAATGCATCCGGGGAGTACGAAAATGTACCAGGACTTGAGACAAATTATTGGTGGCCAGGTATGAAAAAGGAAATCGCAGAATTCATCTCTAAATGTCTGCAATGTCAACAAGTAAAAGCAGAGCATCAGAAACCGACAGGTTTATTACAACCCCTCCCAATCCCGGAATGGAAGTGAGAACATTTGACCATGGATTTTGTTGTGGGGTTACCACGGACTCCTCGAGGCATGAATTCTATATGGGTCATTGTAGACCGATTAACTAAGTCCACTCACTTCCTACCAGTGAAGACTCAGTATAACGCAGATAAACTAGCGGTAATGTATGTGAATGAAATTGTGAGACTTTATGGTGTTTCGTTCTCAATTGTGTCAGATAAGGATCCAAAGTTTGTTTCCAGATTCTGGCGAAGTTTACAAGAAGCTATAGGTACAGAATTAAAGTTCAGCACAGCTTTCCATCCACAGATTGACGGTCAATCCGAAAGAACAATACAGACGTTAGAAGATATGCTCCGAATGTGTGTGCTAGATTTTCAAGAAAGTTGGGAAACCCATCTACCGTTGGTAGAGTTTGCTTATAATAATAGTTACCATTCGAGTATTGAAATGGCACCCTATGAAGCTCTGTATGGAAGACCATGTCGTTCTCCCGTATGTTGGGCTGAAGTTGGAGATAAATCCTTACTCAGACCTGAAATTGTTCAGTTGACCACTGAAAAGGTTAAAATTATTCGGGAGAGATTAAAAATTGCTCAAAGTAGACAGAAAAGCTATGCGGATAACTGACGGAGAAATTTGGAATTTGAAGTGAATGGTCATGTCTTTGTGAAGGTTACTCCGATGAAAGGACACCCAAGATTCGGGAAAAAGGGTAAGTTGACACCCCGGTATGTTGGTTCCTTTCAAGTTTTGGAAAGAGTGGATTCGGTTGCTTACCGGATTGCCCTTCCGCCACACATGAGCCAAATCCATAACGTATTCCATGTCTCTATGCTTCGAGAATACCTTCTGGATCCGTCACATGTCATTGATTACCATCAAATCGAGCTGGATGACAAGTTAACTTATGAAGAGAAACCAATTCAAATTCTGGACTGACAAGTGAAACAGTTACGGAATCGAGAAATTCCAATGGTAAAAGTTGAAGGGCAAGAACATTACGGAACTGACGCAACTTGGGAAAGAGAAGAGGAAATGCAACATCAGTATCCGCACTTATTTCTACCCTAAGGTAAAACAAGTTTGAGGGACCAAACTTATTTAAGGGGGGGGAGAGTGTAATAACCCGACCCTCGTACAAGTTTTCTACTATATTTTCAGTTTTTGTTTTATGCTTTTGAATGTGTATCGTAAAATTCTATGAAAAATTATGGCCAAGTAGGGGAACTCCATGTTTAAGGCATGTTTAAGGGAGTCTATCTGTTTAACAAGACAAGTATCTGTCAAATTAGAATGTTTGAATCAAGAATTGGAAGCCTTAGTAGCTTAATTATCCGAAATTGATTTCATATATGTAATCAACATAATTTTTTTAAGTAATATTAAGCGCTTCTGTGGAATTTCAATTTGGGGATGCTTATACAATTAATTTTCGTCCCTGTTCAAGCTTTATATATATACATATTTATAAGAGTCTTCTTGACCTTAAGACTTAGGAATCTTCTCATAGATATATCTCCTGAGAGAAGATGAGGAGAGAGGGGAACTGAAGGGTAGAGGGAGGAGATCATCAAAAGGTTGGGAATTTGAGGAAGTTTAAGCACAAGGTATGTAGAAGGCTATCTCAATTAACTCCTATAACTCTTCTTCTTCTTCAGATGTGTGAAATACCCTCATGATCATGTCACTTAGGGGTTGGAATTATGATTCTATATGTGTGGAAGAAGTTAATGGACAAGATAACCTTACTCGGTTGTTTGATTCAATTGGAATTAACCATAGAGAAGTTATATTTTATCTTCTTATTTTGAACTCAAGTATGTGGGCATGGCTTTATATCAAAGTATGCTTATGGATATGTAAAGGTAGAACTCTCATGGACTTGTGTATGTTGAACTAAAGTATATTAGTTTGATGTATGTAATTGTCGTTGTCTTAACATGATTTTAGACCATGTATTATCAAGTAAGAATGCTAATTTGAGCCTTGTAAGTATGTGCCAAAATGTGGGATTTTGCAAGAATTTTCAGACTGTTTTGGGCAGAATCGTCGCACGTGCGGGGGTCATGGCCGCACGTACGGGAGTCATGGCCGCACGTACGAGAAATGGTGAAAAACAAGGGCTTGGCTACTGTCTAAAAGGCACGTGCGGGGCATTTTGCCGCACGTGCGGGAGAGCTTGCCGCACGTGCGGGGCTCACAGCCGCACGTGCGGCCCATGCTGAGAAACGTGAATTACTCCGTTTTGCGTGTAGAAGCCTCTAATATTGTCGGAATATGTATTTGATGCCTTTTTGATATTTCTATATTCCTTCGAAGTGAAGTGAAACAGAAAGTAAATTGATAAGAAATAAATGAACTAATGTATAAGTTTTAAATGTGTGCAGGACACACTCCGGGAGGAAGTAACACGGCATCTCAACATTGTGAGTAGTAGTACACTTTACTACAGTCAATGATTGTCATTAGCAATCTGTTAATGCATGATTATTATGTACCTCTGTGAAAGAATCAAAGCATGTAAAGCATAATGAAAAAGATGAAATACGTTCATTATGTAAGACTCTAAAATCAAGTTGTTCTGTTATTATGATATGAAACAAAGTGCTACACGGAACTAAGTGCTACGATGTGAGTCACCTCTAGAGTCCGTGTGAGACACCTCTTGAGTTCATACAAGCATACTTAAGGGCTTAACGCCAAATGTTCCAAGGGCTTAAGGCCAAATGTTTCAAGGGCTTAATGCCAACTTATTCAAGGGCTTCGTGCCACCATGTTTAAGGGCCTTGTGCCACTACGTTTAAGGGCTTATAGCCATCATGTTTCCAGATATTATGTTTCAAGCTATTACGTTTCAAAAGTGGGCCTAAGGCCGTTATAAAATCAATACAGAATCAGACTAACTATGTGAACTCTGTCATTTTATACGCTTTGGTATTATGTTCAAGTTAATCATTGTTTCATTTATGTATTACTATTCACTGAGCCTGGCTCACTCTGTGTTGTGTCTGTTTCTGTAGGTAACCAACCAGGTGGTCAGTCCTAGCCATGACACCCGTTTTCTTTTGTCAACCTTCGTGGGTCCAGGCACTGCATGAGACCATCTATTTTGTAAAATCTGTTAAGATGTTGGCTTACTTTTGATTGTCCACGCAAGGTGGAATGTATAAAACTTCAATGCTTTTTGTATGTGCCCAATTATAGGGCTGAGACTATATATGTAGTTGTATATAACCGATGCTCCGGGGTATAGTTTGGAACTTTACCTATCTACTATGATGCATGTGATGTATGAGATCCTGGCATGTAGAAGTAGCTCAATGGAGTCTACATGTATCATTATTTTCATATTATGTGCTTCCGATAAGGCCCCATATGTTATATACAACAGGTTAAATGCTCGTTTTCGAACGGGTCATGCCCAAACTTTTAGGGGCGGGTTTGAGGATGTGACAAGTTGGCTTTTTAAAAATGGGTTTTTCGTCCCCCCGAGCCATTAATGAAATTATATTTTCACTAATTTCAGTCACAAATGACTTAAAAACATTTTGTAAAACCCCACAAAATTCGATCATTAAAGACTTGACAAAAAGGGTTAATAATTCATGTCTCTATTGGCAAATTTTTAAATCAAGTTGATGAGTTACTCCAACTAAGTGGTGTATTTTTTCTTTTACCAAGTAATATGGTAATGAAGAAACAACTTGGAAATTTTTTTCATCAAGAAAATGGGTCTTTTCTTGAAGATCCAAAATTTTTCTTTCACACCAATATATTTCATATTGACAAGTTTGAATGGCGAAATCTAAATCGTTTGTTATTTCCTACACTTGGCAGTCCCACTGGGCGTGCAAAAAATTGTTGGCTTATTTTTCCTACGAAGGAAAATATCATAAATGCGAGCATGCTAGCAAGGACTGAAAAATCCTTACAGATTAAATTCAAGCCAATTATCAAGCGATTGCGTTGACGGTTCTTTTGCCTCAACAAAGAAGACTACAAAATTGTCAAGTGTAGAGAAAAAAAAAATTAAAAGAAGAATGATGGAGACGGAGAAAAACGATTGAGTGAACAATCAAAGTAATAATTACTTACCTCTACTCTTATGCTTCGAAAGAAAGTGCATAAAATGCTTTGAAAAGGAAATGCTGAAAATAAATACTTCGAAATATAAATATATAATAAACTACTCCTAAGATAACGAAAATGACAAGAAATATTGAAATCAAGCGTCTTTAATTTGAGTTCTGGATCTCTTTCAATGTAGCCATGAATGGCTATTTATAGACAAATATTTGTAGAAAAAAACTTCCAGCAATAACTACCCAATAACTACCCAATAACTATCCACTCTGCCATCTTCATTCCCACAATTCCACGTATCCCTCCATGTCTTCATAACTTCTTTCAACCTCCACTTCATGCTCCATGTTCTCCACTTTGTTCTCCATCATCTTTCCACATTTTATAACTTCTCATAACCTCCAAATGAGTAGGAGGGTGCCACATATCCTGCAATTATATAAATAATAAATAATAATAAAATGCAGATTTATGGTGCCAACATTTTTCAAAAAAAATAAATAAATAATTCAAAACTAATTTAGTGAAAAAAAAATAGAAAATAGTCATTGTCTTCATATCATCTTATTTTTTGTCAAGAGTAAATAATTTTTAAAACCATGACGTAATAACCTTGAGGTTATGGGTTGAAATCACGGGATAACCACTTTGTGCACTTTTGTGTCAAAGGTTAAGTGTATACTCACTTTTTTCTCTCTCAAACACACATTAATGTGTACTAATTGAACGTTATTAGCAAATAATTTTTAAGAATAAAAAAAATATAATTTTTAATATTATTTTTGCCAAAATAATTTTAATTTTTCAAAAAAATTAAATTTTTTCGATTTTCAAACTCTACCTAATATGTATATATATATATATTTTTTTTTTGGGCTTGAAAATAGCTAAAGCTCTTTCTATTATGGCTTGAATAATTTAATTACATGTTAATGAGCACAAAATATTATTGATTTAAGAAAACATTAAGGACAAATTATACCAATAGTCTTTACATTTTGTCTTTTGTGTCATTTTGATCCCTACATTTTTAATTAACTCAATTTTGACCATTAATTTTGATTTTGTGTCAATTTAATCCAATTAATAATGCCATTGATATTTTCGATAAAAAATAATCACTAAATTGTTTCGAGTTAACTCACCGCATTAAACAAATTTATAATGGGTTTTATTAACAAGGAAATCATCTTAACCACCTCCGCTATTATAGAAAATAGGGGAAACTATAAATATATCCTGATAAGACTAAAATATTATTTTCTGTAAATTTCCTCTATTTCAACATTATATACTTTTCATTTTCTATTTTAATATTTTTTAATCACAAAATAAACACATTTATTTTTATATAAAATTTTGTGATTTTTTTAAAAATTTTTATTTACCCTTTATTTTTATGACAAATATAAAAAATATATGTCCTTTATTTTTTTAGATTCAATTTCCTTTATTTTTTTAAAAAATTTTAGATTCATTTTGCTTTTTTTATATATATTTTTAGATTCACTTTCCTTTTCTTATTATTTTTTTTTAATTTTTAGATTCATTTTGCTTACACAAAATAATTTAATTATGATTAAAAATAGAGGGTATTTAAATTTTTTTAAAAAACCCACAAAATTTCATTTAGAATAAATTCATTTGGTTTTATGATAAAAAAAATTAAAAAAAACTCCACTACGAAAAATATAGTGTAATGTTGAAATAGAGATGATTGAAAAAAAAAAAAAGAGTTTTAGTCTCTAGCAAGATATATTTATAATTTTATATATATATATATATAAGGAGTGTTTCTTTTTAGGTGACGCATTCTAAAAGCTGGCTTTAAAATAAAAAAAAAATTCACATCAACATGCTTTTTTTATTTACATATAAAGTTATAGGAAAATGATTTTTTCCCCGAAATCCCCCCCTGAACAGCCCGAAAGAGAGAAAGAGAGAAGAGGGAATGGAGAGAGAGAGAGAGAGGGCCCCTCCTTCGCCTCCGCCGCCGCCGCCGCCGATCGATGGTAGATCGGCCGGTCGATCGTCCCAGCAGCTCCGATCGTCGCAGCAGCAGCTCGTCGTAGCCCCGCCGCAGCTCGTCGCAGCCCCGTCTCCGACCGCCGTCGCATCCGCCCCCGCCTCCGCCTCCAGCCCGATTTTGTTGGCCCCCTCCCCTCTAGTTCTTCTTTTTCTTCTTCTTCTTCTTCTTCCTTTGATTTTCTTTTTCTGAAAAAAAAAAATTTTCAAAAACGACGTCGTTTTTGAATTCGGGGGATTCGAGGGGCTCAAATTCGAGCTACCAATCACTACTCAAAGTTATATACAAACTCAATTTCAATAACCAATTTTATATGGACTCTATTTGAGAATTACTTATTTTACATATATATAATTATAATTTAATTATTATGGTATTTAAAAAAATATCTTAATTTATAAATAAGATAGAAGATACTTAATTATGTGTATCGTATGGATCAAATTAATTTTCTTTTATATTTTATATTTTTTTGTCTATCTTATTGTTGTCTTAATTTTAATTTATATTAATTTTTTTATTTAACATAAATTTATTTATTGCAAAACATTTATATTTAATTGAAATTTTATATACCTATACAATATGTTTGAATAATTCAAAAAGAATATTAAAGAAAAAAAGGCTGAATTACACTAACAGTCCCTATAGTCTGAGGCTCGTGTTATTTTGATTCCTGACTTTTCAATTGCGACACATTTGATCATGAATTTTGAATCTTGTTCCAAATAAGGATAATTGAAGATATCATTGGATTTTTCAAGGGCAAAATCATCAATTTGATAAAATATAAACTAATTTGACAAAAATAAATGTCAAAAAAATATTTTAAAATTTTAAAAATTATTTATACCCACCAAAGATAAAATCATATAAAATTGATCAATCTTTTAGACATTTATTTATTTATTTTACCAAATTAATTTTTATTATATGTTTAGATGATGATCATGTAATAGGTAGTTATTAAGTTTTTAATGTGTAATCGATATATTTAATATATAAAATATTTTTAATTTTGTATTTTTTGATTTACTAGATTGGTTTAATAATAATATTAAAGTTGTTTCCATATTTGATTTTTGAAAAAATATAAAGTAATTTAATGAAAATAAAAACAATCACTTATTACATGATTATCATCCAAACACATAATAAAAATTAATGGATTAATTACCAAAAAGTCATGTCTACATATTTGGTGGTAGCTTAGGTCCTGTGAAAAAGTTTTTGAACCAATAAGTCCCATTTATAGGTAAAAAGATGTTTTGTCATTTAATCAAAAAACTGAGAATGTTCTCAATTTCAAAACTGAGAATGTTCTCAATTTTCAAAACAGAGAATGATTTCAGTATATAATTATCAAAACTAAGAAATTTCACAATTTTTTTTCCTAGTATGAACTGAGAATATTATCAGTTTTGAAAAATCTCTCAATTTTTTTGGTGCTTTTGGTGCTGTGACTTTGAAGAAATCGAAGCTCGATATGACGCAGAAGCAAACCACATCAAGTCCTGAGGTATGTGTTCTCTTCTTGCTTGATCACATAAAATCTACCATTATTTTATAGTTGCTTCATACTACATAGCAGTTTCTCTTCTATTTTTCTTTATGCAAATCGTTTCAAACCAAAAAAAGAAAAGAAAAGAAAAAAGAATAAGAAAAAAGAAATCAAAAGCTTTTCAACACTAGAACACTGCACAAGAAGTCAAAATTCAGCTCCTTATGCGTATACATGAGTTGGAAAATTCATAAAAACAAATAGATAGGAACCAAACGATTGAGGGTGGATTCGAGTCTGACGATAGTGAAATTTGGGGAAAACTAAGAGGACCCATGAATGGAAGAATTGTGTTGAAGAACTTTAGCACCGTCATCACTACTACTTCCCCTGTAACCAGAACTTGAAATCGACCCAGTCATGGTGTTCGGACGACTCCGATTCCTAGCTCTTTTACACCCCAAAACAAGTTTCTGGGAAACAAGTTTCCGGGAAACAAATTCACCAGAGAAAAGCAATCTTGAGGAGGAAAATTCAGGGTTTGAAACGATTTTCAGAGATTTGAGACCGGGGAGAAGAAAGAATGCGTGTCTTGTAAGGGTAAATTGGTCTATTAAAAATTAATGGGACTTGAAGGAGTAAATAATTTTATCTAGGACTTAATGGATTATAAGTTCACAAAATGGAACTTTTATGTAAATGTCCCAAAATTAATTTAGTAAAATAAATAAATAAATAAATGTCTAAAAGATTTATCAATTTTACATAATTTTATCTTTAATGGGTAAAAATATTTTTTAAAGTTATAAAAATATTTTTTTGACATTTATTTTTATCAAATTAGCTTATATTTTATCAAATTGACGATTATGCCCTTAAAAAATCCAATTGTATCTTCAATTGTCCTTATTTGGAACAAGATTTAAAATTCAGGGTCAAATGTGTTACAAATGAAAAGTCAAGGACTAAAATGATACAAGTCTCAAATTATAAGGACCGTTAGTGTAATTCATCCAAGAAAAAATAATACTCTACATAATTTATTTATTTATTTTCTTCTTAATTCAATCGCAACATATTTATAGTTTAATTTTTTAAATAAATTTTGAATAATTCTATTTCTACATATTTTTATTATCTAAATAAACATAAATATGAATATAAAAATAAAAATAAAAATAAATAATTAGAATTACTTTTAGTTTTGTATTACTAATTCTGTTTATAATTTAACTATTATTTTTAATATCAAAACGAGTGTTTATTTTTACTATATATCGTATAAAACCATTATATATATGATTACACTTTTATAACACAATAGAACTAAAATTATAAAAATCAACAAATAATTTAACTAAATTTATTATATATAAGTATTTAAAGACACTTTTATAAAACAATAAGGTTAAGATTATTAAAATAAATAATTTAAATTATTATTTCTTAAATTAAATTTAATATTTTTCTTTTGTAACAATATCATAAGTAAAATATCATTACATTAATTAAATAGTGTGGAGCATTATTTTAAAGAAAAAAATGATACATCTTTTTAATTTTAGAGCTCTAAATAAAGCTAATAACTTGGCGATCAAAAAAAAAAAAAAAACACGAAAATCACATTATTGTGGGACCCACACCATTAGAACTCCACAATTCATTGGAAATGATGGTGTATATTTAAGATACTTATTGATGTTTATTGAATAATTTTTAAATAAAAATTTTGAATTTATAGTATTACTGTTAATGCACATTCATTAGCGCTGTCAGAAAATATATGCAAAAATAATTGGACTGGAATTAAAAATTTACGGTTATTATGATGTGTCACATAATTAATCATAACTCTTTTAAGAATTGAAATTTTGTTTCGTTGGAATGTGGGTTGACTTTTTGATTATTTTAGTTTGGGGCTAAAAAATCTCGTTTAGGTTAAGATTTTTGTTTGTTTGTTTGTTTGTTTTTTTTTTTAAACTTTTGTGAAAGAAAAAATAAAATGATTATAGTCTGGATTTGGGGTGATTTGAGATGTTCTAAATAAATGTACTTTTTAACTTTTTATAAAAAAAAGTGTAAAAAAGTAAAGAAAGTGAGTAGAAATTAGAGAGGAGATGTTGATAGATGTTACTTGATGTGACCTAAATAAGTGTATATATGCAAAAAAGTGTACTTTTTAGTGCATGCCAAACACTTTATCTTATTAGTTCTTTAGTCTATTTTATATTTTTATGGCTATTTTGTGCCTGATTCCCTTTGAAGCACTGTTTATGATTTGAATTTATAATTTTTTATGTATAAATGTGAATAAGTCTTACGATCTTACTAATATAAGTATAAATTTTACCTTTGAGTCAACCCATCTTAAAGGCTTTTTTGTGTAATAAAGCATTTAAATATTATCATATAAAAGTATTATAATAGATCATAATCAAATACCACTTAAAGTATAATTAAAGATTCGATACACCACTTTAGACATAACAAAAAATATAAGAAATTAGCAAAAGACATTTTGATTAATAACCACTATGAGTTATAATCAAGTCATAATTTGTATATTATTATAAAATTTTTCATTATTTTTATTTTTTTCAGAAAAAATATTTTGATACAAGTAAAATTCATGATTTTTGATAAATTTAATTAATACAAATGAGAATTTGATTTTAGATTGAGAATACACATTCTTTTTTTTTTTTAAATTTTGAAAGAAATTATTTTTATAAGCCTTTTATATAGGATCACACACAACAAATTTTTTTATTAGTCATTCACAAACTTATTTGTATTTAACTTTCAATTATTAAAATTTTATACACAAAATATTAAGATTCAAAATTAATTTTTCATTTTAAAAATAAAATCTCGTGTATCACATAGGCCACCTCCTAGTTTTGAAGGTGGTTAAGAGCATCTCCAATGATAAGCTATTTTGAGCTGTCATTGTCAAAATTTGACAAGAGTTCTAAAAAATGTTGCTCCAATGGGCTGTTATAACCGTTGCCAAATTTGGCAAATGCCATTTCATCTCTCAAATTTGACAACAAGTTTGGCAATTGCCAAACTTGCCACATCATCCAAATAAACAGAATTTAGTTCCAAAATTTTCAAGGAAGAAATAAACACAGTGGAACAATAATATACTAGAGATGGAACAATAATATAAAAAAAATAAATAAACACAGTGGAACAAAAAATATTTAATTTTTCTATTTTTTTTTCATTTTTTATATTTGTTTAGTCGGGTATAATGAAAATATATAAAAAAAAATTACAAACAGTTAAAAAAAGGCCACAAAAAAAAAAATCACTAAAAAATTTATATCCAAACAATACCTACATATTTGGAGAGAAAGGTGGTTGAGATTTGCCAAAATAATATGTGTACTATTGGAGCAGCATTACTATAATTTGACAAATTACTACTATTCATTGCTAAACTATAACAATAGCAATGGTATTACACCAAATACCATTAAAGATACTCTAAGATAATGTATCCCGACACTTGTTAACAAAAACACATTGACATATACCATTTGTGTACATATTATTCATTAAAAAAATATTAATAATAATAAACAATTTAATTAAATTAAGAAAAAAAATCATAAATTTAGAATTAAAATCCAACAAATTAAAATAATAAACAATAAAATCGTAAAGAGGAATTATCTTTATAATTTGCCCAAAACATAAATTACAAGAAAAATTATCACATGCGTCTGTTTGATATTTTATGGGATGGGCCTTTACAATTCTATTGATTATACACTTATTATTTATTATTATTTTTTCTATTTATTATATATTATATACTTATTATTTATTACTTTTTCCGTTTCAAAATAATAGTCCATTTTGAGAAATTTAATTTTTTTTGATAGTACAATTATTGTATTTGAAAAAAATTAATTTTTTAAAATTACCTTTTTGATGGTATATTTTTGAGAATATCAATGTCATAGTTGTACTTTTTATATTGTTTATTAATTTAAAAGAAGGACAAAATATGAAATTTATATTATTTTTGTACTTGATTTTTGAAGAGGGACTAATATTTTGAAACAGTGAAAAACGAAATAAGAGATTAATATTTTGAGACGGAGGGAGTATTATTTTTTCTATTATTATACAAAACCACTAATAAAACACAACCTAATTGAAATTACTGTAACACATGATAATTCCTCTAAATTAAAGGGACAGGATCACAAAAAAGTAGCGGGTTCTCCGGTGCAAAGCAGCAAAAAGTGGTGGGGCGACACGTGGCATGGCGTGGAGCGTTAGATGGACTAAACTCGAACGGATCATTCCGGGGTGGAGATATGCTCATAATTCATTCATGAATGAAGGTGAGAGAGAGAACCAGACACAATGAGGTTTTCTTATACACAAGAATTCACTTAGAGAGAGAGAGAGAGAGAGAGGGAGGGACAGAGGCAAGGACTGAAAGGGTGGACTTGTTGGAAAGAAACTAATAAATTGGTGGTTGCAGAGTGTACAGAGATCATAGAGGAGAGAGAGAAGAGAGGGAGAGAGACTTTTGTGTTGCTTTTGAGCCATGGCGGCGTGGCAGAGCTGTAATTCTGTGCCTTTAATGCTTATTACAATACAGAAAAGGGATTGAAGGAGGAGGAGGGACTCTCTCGAAATCTCTTCGATTTGTCTGTCCAAGAAATGTTGCAGTAATCCCAACAACAACTAGCAAGCAACTGATCAAAGAATTTACTCTCTCGACAGAGAGATAGAAGAGAGAGAGAGAGACTCAAAAACCCAAAAGGGAAGAGCAAAATTCAAGAAAAAAACAAAACCAAACCCCCATTGTTTTGTCTTACCCAAATCCCAAAAATAAATAGTAAAAAAAAACCCAGAAAAATCGAACGCAACCATTTTTCAACAGTGGGTTGGGTTGGGTTCCAAATCTAGGCAGTTGGTGTTGCTTCTGCTATGGATTTAGAGTCACAATTGATGTTTGGGACAGGTTTAATGGTAGAACAATGGCTGGGTTCTTCTCACTAGGCTACGGAAGAGGAACAAACAACAACAACAACAACAACAATCAACAAGGCAACAACAACAATCCACCCCACGAATTCAGTCCCGAGAGCTTGTTTTTGTACAAAAACGAAGATGTCTCCTACAAACCTTTCCAACTATGGCAACAACACCAGCCCCAGCCCCAACACCAACACCAACACCACACTCACTCATCATTACAAGATCTTTATTCCTCGGCGGGAGGCCTAGCGATTGGGCCAAGCCGGAGAGAGACAAACATCGCGGCCGCCGATGAGTCTCCGAGATCTGGGCTTGTGATGATGATGGGGGGTGGTGGCGGTGGGGGAGGAAATATTAGTTGCCAAGACTGTGGAAATCAAGCAAAGAAAGGGTGTGAACACATGAGGTGTAGGACTTGTTGCAAGAGCCGAGGGTTTGAGTGTCAAACCCATGTCAAGAGCACTTGGGTTCCTGCTGCTAAGAGGCGCGAGAGGCTCCAACAACTTGCTTCTTTGCATCAACAACAGCAACAACAACAACACGAAGAAGAAAAAGAAGAACAATTAGTAGAGCTTCATAGAGAGAACACCAAAAGGCTGAGAGAAAATCCAAATGCTTCTTCCTCTCTGGTCTGCACTACTCGTTTACCCACTAACGCGTCAGGTACACAGTCCCAAAGATTCGTGTATAGTGTACACAGAATTCTGAAGAATTTTAAGATATGGAGAGAGAGAGAGAGAGAGAGAGAGAGAGAGAGAAATAAAATCGATTGCGTGTGATGAAATCGAGCTCCATCAGCTTTTCCTCTCTTTTTCTTTCGAAAACACTGTTATTTAGTAGTCCTGACGATTGGATTGACAAGAAAGACACTATTTTTATTTATTTAATTTTTATCTGTTGTGTTTTTGAAAACGCATCAAGAATTTAAGAAATATAATGTTATAATGTTGTGTTGTGTTGCATTTTATTAGGGTTTGAAGTTGGAAATTTCCCAGCAGAAGTGAATTCACCGGCTGTTTTTCGATGTGTTCGAGTGAGCTCCATTGATGATGCTGATGATCAGTACGCGTATCAGACGGCTGTGAACATTGGAGGACATGTATTCAAGGGAATTCTGTACGACCAAGGTCCAGAAAATCAGTACATGACCGGAGAGAGCTCCTCCGGTACTGGCGGTGGACTCAATCTCATTACTGCCGCCACCGCCACCTCCGCTGTCACCACCACCGCTGGCGGTGGTTCTGCGGCTGCCGGTTCGCCAACGGTAGCATTTCTTGACCCTTTTCTTTACCCGCCTCCCCTTACCACTTTCATGTCCGGTACACAATTCTTCCCACACTCAAGATCTTAAAACACCACATCGATCTTACTGATCTGTTTTAAATATCAATCGATACGTGTTTATTGATACTTTCCGATAATAACCGATATATTGTTCTATTACTTTTAACACAGCTTTTGAAGTAGAAAGAAAAACTAGAGGATGAATTGAATTGAATTGAATTGAAATGAAAAGTGAGTATGATGTTTGTTTGTTTTTTTTTTTTTTTGGTTCAATTTTCAATGAGTTGAATATAATTATTCTGTTTCTGTTGGATTGGATGTGCATAATATATGGGCGTGAATTTTGTGTCTCTTGTTGTTGGTTTTTATTATTATTTTGTTTGGTTTTTCTTCAATGGGGTTAAATTTGATAGTGCTTTCTGGTTCGATTTGATCTTTGACGTTAGCTTTTTCTCCTCTTTATCCGTAACTTGCCGGTTTGAAATTGGGGGGTTGCTTCTTTGGCTGGACAAATTTTACAATGAGAGGACATTTTTTTCTTTCGGTATGGGCTGTCCAGCCATGCATGAACCAACAACATTCATGTTCAAAAGGTGGAATCCAATCTCTCTCTCTCTCTCTTTCTTTCTCATCATACATATATATATATATATATATATAGGGAGAGAATTTAAAACACAAAAATGGATAACAGGACCAGATACAAGTCTCACATATGAGGTGAACCTACCTTTTTGTGAGAGAGAAAATTGAATAATATCCAAAGAGGACCGAACACAAGGCAATTTAAGTGAGAAGATTATGTCTGATTGACATATTGGCTCATTTTGAGAATTTGATTAAAAATTAATTTTTTGACTTTTTGATTTTTCTAAGTCACACCATCTCTTTATTTTTTTTCACATTTTTATAAAAAAAAAAGTTAAAAAATTAATTTTTAATCAATTTCTCAAAATAAGTCAATGTATGCTTTTTTTGGGTCAATTTCTTGACAGGGTCATATCACATATGCATAGATGTGAATCATGTGAGGAATGACAATCTATAATGTGTGATTATTAGTCATAATATATGTGTAAAGAATATACAAAAATATATGAAGAGTGTTTGAATTCTAATTATTTTAATATTATCCCGTTGGCAGAGCATTGCTTAGCATTTTTGAAAATTTTGATACTCAACTCATTTAAAAAATTAAGCTCTTAACCCTTGTGTTCGTGTAATAACCAAATAATAAATAAATAAATAAATAAATTTATTTATGCTGTATTTGGTTGGATAATTTGAAAAAGGAAAATGTAAATGGAAGGTGAAATGTGAATAAAATATATTTAAGTCTTACATATTTTTTTTCTTTTCCTTTTTAAATCTCTTTTCAAATCTTTTAACCAAACACAGTATTAATGCATTTTTACATGTATCATATAATTTGTTTTTCCCATTGAACCGGGTCACCAATACCTTACTATTTATATTTTCAATACACTATCTTAGAACATTTTAGTGTATGTGCTTTTCATTTGGTGCAGATGTAGTGCCACAAAGTAAAACAAAAAGCTTGAGAAGTTTTTCCTTATTTTGCAAATTCTCTGACGCATAGCCTGTTTCTCTGGTCTTTGATATATTATTGATGACTCCTCTACAGTATGAATTTCTCAGTTCCCAATGAAACCTTCCTAAATTCACACTTCTCAAGTCTTTCAAATTTTTATTTTTGTCTTTTCACTTCTCATAAGGAAAACATAGGATTAAAAGTAGAATATGAAATATTATTTCTTTGTTCTTTAGTATATAGTTTCACAAGCCAAGGTGAGGACTTGTATACCCTGTGATTTTCATCTATTCTCATCACAAACTCTTGTTTTGTTATTGTAGACAGATATGGAAATTACTGATTTAAAACAATATCTATTTATTTATTTATTTTTAATATAGAATTATGTACAAGTTAGAGAATGAACATAATTTTTTTTTTAATATTGAAATTATTGGTCACATCAAAAGTCACTAGCCAAAATGGTTTATTGTCAAATCTGGAATGTCTCTCATTAATTTTCACGACAGCCATTATTTTACTATTTTATGCATCCTATATTTTGTGTTACTTTTGGTTATTTTTGGATATATGGTCCCTTTTATCCGATATTTTTATTATTTTTAAATGTTTATATACAAATATTTTATTCATTCATTATTTTTGAAATTGTCTATTACTCTGTTTCATTATTTTATTGATATATTGCCGATATATTTTCGCCCAATATATTGGAGGATATATATTGGTGGAATTTAGAACCATGATGAAAGTTGTGTGTGTGTGTGTGTGTGTGTGTGTGTGTGTGTGTGTGTGTGTGTGTGTGTGTGTGTGAGAGAGAGAGAGAGAGAGAGAGAGAGAGTAGACAAGTCCATGCTTCAAGAAAATAGTTTGTGAAAGCTATTAAAAGCAAAATGTATTTCTTTGATCTCTTATGCTTGAAGAAACATAGGAGACAAGCTATAGAGACAAAAATATGAAATATATTTTTAGTAGTTACGGCTACAAACAAACTGAGCCGTTCACTAGACTCATTTGAGCTGCTCATTTGAGCTTTAGCTTGTTTCTTAGATGAACGAGTTCGAGCTAAAGTTTTAGGCTTATTTAGTAATTGAGTCGAGCTCGAGAATGTCCAAACTTGGGTTGAATAGACTTGTGTACACAATTTCATTTTTACTAGATATATATGAAGACACATGCACGGATTTCGCACACATGCACATGCCACCTTGACTTAACAAAGTTACAGGATGCAATTGTGTAAGTATTTTTATTTTATTGGCTTTAGTTTTTTAATGTAATTCTATCCTGTAGATTTTAGGGTGTCATATCTTTTTTCATCCCTCAAGTTTCTTAGCTCAATTGACGAAGCCATCTATGGGAACTTTGATAAACTAATTATCATGTTTAGCTTTTCCTGTGTGTGTGGCTCTATGAAATAATTAGCTAGGTATTTCTCCTAAAGATAAGCCCTTTTGAAATGCTTGACATTGTGCAAAAAATGATATAGCAGATTAAAAATTGCAAATGATTTGGTAAGGATAACTCATTTGATTTAAGTTGAATGCATGTAGAGCACAGAAAGAAGCCAAAAAGAATGAGTTGTGGTAAGAAAGTACAATTTTAAAGAACATAAGCATGGAAGACATAGCTATGATTAGTGGTAATAGCAAAATTGGATTCTTGTATAGCCCACACCTTGAAGAAGTTGTCCTCTCTTCCATTATTCTTTTCTTACAGATGAACCCTTTACTTTTATCAGGAGAGTTGTGTTGTGTCATCATGAATTCTTCAACTACATTTGTGGTTTTTGTAATTTCTGTGAATTTACACAAGTAATTGTTTCATTAATATTGTGTTTAGATTATAGATTTGGGTTTAGAAAGAGAAAGGGAAAAGGTGAGGGAGATATGAATGACATATAAGTTCATTTCTTTCTCCATTTTCCTTTCTAAATCTCTATTTAGGTCCATGATTCAAACACAGCGCAAGCATGAAATATGTTACGACGTTTGTTGCTGAGAGAGCAGAAGAAGAAAGTTATAATGTTTGGTTATCTGATCCAGTGATATATATAATACCTAATTGGCCTGTGTTTTATGAGTTAATAAGCTTTAGTACTTGAGATTATGATCGTTCATTAGATCTTCTACAATGGGTATATGTCCTTGATGTGTTGGATATGTTTGCCTTGATACATATTTTGTGTGTATTTAGAATTAGTTGACCCTTTGAGAGTTCTTGTTTGTTAAATGAATGTAATGCTGAAATATACCATTAATTGTACTAATAGAATAGATAGGTGGATGTGCTCTGGTTTGTCAGAAGCTTGTCAAAACTCTTATATGGATTTCCATAGGTATTTTGTGTGTGTTAGTTTTTAGTCCCTTGTTGGGTACACAATGTTGCTTCCAGTGACTACTCTAAAAATATGCTTGCAGGTGTGATGTCAAATGCCATAAAATACATAGATGAAACATTTCTTAACATCATTTGATTTTAAGAGAGATGGTGGAACTCAGTTCAACGATGAGTATTAGAGCTAAGTTGAGTATACAATGTCGCTCTATGCAATAGCTCTAAAAACAGGATGTCAAGCGCATATGTGAAGCCATTCCTAACAATAATTAATTTTAGGAGAGAGTAGAACAAAGGTAGACATGATATTTACATAAGTATTTTTTTTTTGATGTAAATACAATGCAACACTAATTATTTAGATTATTATGTTCTAATTTTTTTTTTTCTTTTTCTTTTTCTTTTTCTAGTAGTACTTCAGAAAATTACTAGCTCTTGCTTGCATGGCCCAGTTTTGATGTTATTTTTTGTTCTTGTGTGTAAAATTTGTTACTTATTGAATCAGAATAAATTTTTCAGACCAAAGCTCATGTTTGTTCACTTTCAGAGAAAATTGCTCAATACATGTATTTATTTATGTAGGTTTTTCAAAATATTTCTTGTTGCTGCTTGTTTCCAACACAATTTCTTTTTTATTCTCTTTCCCAATGCGTATATATACTGTTAACATTACAATAGACATGATGATGATCACCTCTTTTGAATCAAAAAAAAAAAAAAAAGATGATCACCTCTTAAAAAATTGTTTTTTCCACTTTTCTCGAGCAACAACCAGGAATTCAATGTTCGCTTTTAAGCAAAGTATATATATAAAAAAATTGGGGAACAAATTTCACTTTGTTCCATTCTGATTTCGCTTCAGTGCACTTTATTATTTTATAGTTCAAATATAAATAGAGAGCCTCTTTATAATTTGGATAAAGTGCAAATTTAACTATGTTAAAAGTAAGGCCAAAATTACCTAAATATTCCTGTTTTTATGCTCTCTCTTTCTTTTCTAATGCATATAATTTTTTTTTTTTATTTATCTTAATAACATATTTAACAAATTAAATCATAAATGAAACTAAGCACCTTAATTTATTTCCATAAAATTATTTGAACTTAATTTTTAATTTTTAATTTGTAACCCAGTTTTTTACTTAATTATTAGTTTAAATTAAACATAAAATCATCATAAATTAAACCATAAAATTAACTTAAAAACTTTAAATGTATTACTATAAATGTAAATCATAAAATTATCTTAATCTAATTTTAAATTAATTTCTTATTTAATATAATTTTAAAATTGACATATATATAATAAATTAAATCATAAAGTAAAGGGTTAATTAGGGAGAGATTCCATTGCATATTTCTATAAGAGTTAAAGGATATTGAAATATTACATACTAATTAAGATCCTCAAATTTAAATTTTAGTAGGTAATGAAAAGTTTTGAGGTAATTGTCAAAAATACCCTGAAACCCTAAAAACACTTCAACAAATTTTGATTATTATTATTATTCACTCTGTTTGGTTTTAGTTTTCAAAATTTAATTTTTAGAAAATTTTACTTTTTTGTTTTCTGTGTTTTTTTGTTTTCACTGAATTTTTTTTAATATTTTAAGTAATTTTTTTAATTTTTAGACACATTTAACATAAATACATTTAAAAAGTATAATATTTGTGATTTTTTTTACAAATTCACTAAATACTAAAAATATATAAAAAAAATGAAAATTCAGTATATTTTTTATATTTTTGTGTATTTATGAATTTTTTAAAATATTTTTTCATAAATATTTTATTATTTAGATACGTCTAAGCAAGGTGCATCTAAAAAGGTAAAAAAATTACTTAAAATTTTGAAAATATTCACTAAAAACAAAAAATTACGAAAAATAAAAAACTCAATTTTTAGAAAATTGAATTTAGAAAACTGGAACAAACACACTCATTATTTTTTTTTTTTGTATATGTCTCTTTCTCTATTTGTCAAGCCAAACAAAATTGGCAAGACATCAAACACTAAATAACCTTATAAAGGTGGTGGAGTTGTAGAGTGTAATGGCCGTAGTGTCAGTAATTAAAGTTGTAAATTTTGTTCTTCTTTATTGAAAGGGCAGTTTGAGCAAGGTTCTAAGTAAAGGTAGTGTCGATTTCTTGGAGCTAAGCTTCTCTGAAAGTGAAATTCTGAAAGAGGTCTAAGGCATGGCGACTCATTTTTTTTTTTTTTTAAAAATAGTGGTTGAGGGTCTAAATATGATGTTTGAAAGAGCAAAGGAACTTGGTTTGTTTCATGGGGTTCAGATTGGTCATCAAAGTCTTTCTCTGACTAACAGGCAAATTTGCGGATGATAAAATTGTTTTCAGTAATGTTGAGATGGAGGAAATCAGAAATGTTAGAAGGATTCTTAGATGCTTTGAAATGAGTATGGTTATTTTGAAATCCTTTCATGAATGATTGTACTAGCACAAAAACGATTAACAAAATGCATCTTTTCGATCTCTCTGCATCCTTCACTACAGAATTCTCAATCCAGTAATCAACGTTCTTAAAATTTTATAAAGTGAACTTCAAATCCCTTCATTTCAAATCCATGTATCCAAATGGAACCAAGTGTTTGGTGTGGACACATCTGACGAATTCATGGATGAAGCTGCAGCTTGCTTGACATGCGAAAAAGGGAGTATTCCTTTAAAGTGCCTAGGCATTCCATTGGGTGCTAACCCAAGGAGAGCTCAAACTTGGCAGTCTATCATCGACGAAGTTAAGAAAAAACTTGCTTTATCAAAAGGTAATCTTCATGTTTAGATTGATGGTGCTTGGTGCGGATATACCCTCCCTCTCTATTTATGTCGGTGGAATGGTGCCTCTTTAATCCCTCTCTGCTCATTCCGAGTTGCACTACGTTCTTTGCACCTTTCCGAGTTTCTTTTTCTCTGATCAAAAAACAAAGCACAAAGAATATTCACTTTTCTAATTCAATAAGCTTACTTAGTAGAATTCATGTAATGCTTGATTTTAGAACCTGCTTAGAACTAGTGCAGGAAAAGGAATTCAAAACAATAAAAATTCGAGTTTAAGAAAAACGAACCATCCATTTTACATATTGTAAGAGGAGTTAATTTGAGTTCACTAAATTAATTAGGCCCAACAGTCCAAGGTTGGTGGGCCTGAATTTATCTCAAGTCCAAGATTGGTGGGCTCGGAAAATGTAAGATGAGCTAATTTGAGTTCACTAAATTAATTAGGCCCAATAGTCTAAGGTTGGTGGGCCCGAATTTATCTCAAGTCCAAGATTGGTGGGCTCGGATTTATCGGCATCAAACGGGCCGAATCGCCCTAAGCCTGGAAAGGGTTCGGATCCACGAACTTAGAGACTTACTCGGGCTCGGGCTCGGGCTCGGACTCGAAAGGGTTTGGATCCACGAACCTAGAGATCCGAAGCACTTGGCTTCAAACGGATTCAGACGCAATCTAGAAGCCGCTCCATCAATGAGTCCCAAAACACTTGCGGACTCGGAGCTTTCCGGGATCTATGTTCCAGAACCATGGGCGTAATGGAGTCCGAACAAAGGACCCGATCTTGAGGACGGTGAGTGGAGATAAATTCACTCTTTGATTAAACTAGCCTATACCCGGGTCGAGGTGGCATGATCTAGGGGGTCCCTGAGACTCGGCAATATTTGTGGCAGGGCGTTCTCTCGAACTACCCCTGACCCTTATACGGCTGGAGGTCCTCTGGGACTACTCCTGACCCTTTGGGATGATTGGGGATCATTGGTTAGGTGTGGCTAAGAAGAAGGGTTCGCCGAGAGGTTGATCTCCTCTTCGGGGTTTTCCTTATCCTCGGAGAGGTCACCTCCTCGGATAAGGTGGTTAGAGAGAATATTCCCCATGTGCTTTGCACATGGGCTCCATCCTACATCATGAGGTGCCTATAAATAGCACCCACCCATAGCTTTACAATGGATGGTTTTGGGGAGAGATAACTCTTGGGAAAGAACTAATTTCCCATCTCTATTATCAATCTTGAGAGTGAAAGTGGGAGATCCATGGGAGAGCCTTGCCATTATTCTCTTTCTAGCTACTTTGCCTTTTTCTTCACCCAATCTCTAATCTCTATCATCTCCTTTACTCTTATGTTCTTAAGTTGAGACTATTGAAGAATCTAAGCCTTTCATCATCTTCTAGAGAATTCGAACTTTTCTTTAACGATCTTCGAAGATCTTTGAATTTTTCAACAGCTTTCCTGAACCCACTCATACATTTGGCGACTCCACTGGGGAGGCGGATTGGTTAATAGTTTCAACGAGATCTGGAACTCATACAACACCGGCAAAAATGGCAGATAATGAGACTCATCAACAAGGCTCTTCCAATGGTGGTCATGAAAGGACTCAAGTTCAAGACTCACCTCTCATCCTTGAAGCCATTCAAGGACTTCAACACACTCAACAAGAGATTCTCACCAACCTTCAAAATCTGACCCACACCATGTTGGTGATGGGTTCGCATTTCGCACCACCGGCAACAAATGGAGGTCAACTCGGCGCCGACAAGCATCAACAACTTCATGGTGATGTTGGGAATGGTCAAAATCATCAAGACCCACCCTAAATTCTCCTTGAAGTTGCTCAAAATGGTGTGCAAAATCAAGTACCAGGAGGAACAAGTTATGGCCAACCTGCGGCCTATGGAGCGCGAAATCACACACCTGGAGGATCGAGCCATGGTCCAGTGGTGGTTAGAGAAGTTTCCGACATGATGAATGGTGTTCTAGCGGCTGTGGAAATTCAAGGAAGGCCTACAGAAATTCCTCTACAAAATGGTGTTTCATCCATGCCTAATTTTGTTCCACCGATTGTAAATTCTACTTATGTACCGAGTGGGTCTCCTTTGGCTCCGACGCCAAGTTTGCAAGTCCAACCCAGTATAGCCGCAGCGTGCAATGAACTTCATGGGACCCAATGCAACGTCCCATCACCAAATGGCATGTCCATAGGTGCCGATGGCCAATATCATCATGTGTCTTCACCGATGGTGAATTCTCAACACCCAAATGGCCAAGTTGCTCCAAGCTCAGTCTTCAGGTCTACAAGTCAGGTTCAAGGAATACCACCATCAAGTTCTCTCCCTCAACAATTTCTCACCCTTGCAGATGTGCAAGCCATGTTCGGGCTAGAACGGAGCAAGAAAACTTTACCCTCTTTGCCTGATCCGGATGTCAATCCACCATACCTTATCGAGATGTTGAGTTATCCATATTCGGAGGGGTACACGGTGCCGAAGTTCATCAAATTCGATGGCAAACAAGGAAATGCTCGAGAACATGTTATACGGTTCATCGAGACTCTGGGTATTCATGGTTCAAACCACGTCCACCGGCTGAGAGAATTCTCCAAGTCCCTCACCGACCGAGCATATAGTTGGTACGTTAACTTGACCCCAAACTCTGTTCGGAGTTGGGAGGAGATGGTCAACAAATTTCACACCAAATTCTTTCAAGCAGCTGAGAAGGTAATCGCACTTACCCTATGTAAGGAAAAGCAGCGGGAAGGTGAAGACATTCTCAAATATATGAAGAGGTTTCAAGACAAAGCCATAGACTGTCATGAGGCTGTGGAGGAAAGCTACTTAGTCCAAATCTGTGTTGAAGGGGCATTGAACGGATACAAGATGCTTCTAGTTAATCACAAGCTACCCACCTTCTCAGCACTAATTGAAGCATATCGGAACATTAACATACCTCAATCTCAGGAGATCGGGTTCGAGACTAGTTATAAAACCAGCTTCAAGTCATCCCGAGGACCTTCTGTCAATGCGGCTTCCGCATCTTCTACCCGGAAGTTGTAGGGGGAGGAATTCAGAGGTCAGAAGAAGAAATACTGCGAAGATGGCACTCATTTTCCGTGTGGTGTTGAGGAGGTGAAGGCCTTAGTTAAAGAATGGGTGGCAGATGGGGTTGCCTCGTATCGAAGAGCTTTTGCCGAAGAAGGACCGTGAGGGCCTTAATTATTGTGTTTTCCACCGATCACTGGGGTATCCTACAGAAAAGTACCGGACACTTAAGAAGATCTTTAGAAAGAAAGTCGAAGCAGATGAGCTAGAGTTCAAAGAACAAGGGCCCCAGGATATCTTAGAAGACATGGTTATGATGGTGCATGACGACCACAGCCCGAGCAGCTGGTGAAAGCTTTCCCAATGACCTTGC
Organism: Camellia sinensis; assembly: GCF_055761805.1. NCBI lineage: Eukaryota > Viridiplantae > Streptophyta > Magnoliopsida > Ericales > Theaceae > Camellia > Camellia sinensis. Next base: position 186,640,489 of record NC_138964.1, read on the forward strand.
AGCTCTAGGGGCAAATGTCAACATTCCATAGAAGAAGTCTATCCATGACATTTACAATTTGTATTTACTGCATTGTCCAAGAATTTTCTATCTTTCTTTTTTATGTTATGAAGAAAGTTATTTCCTCCATATTATGTATATCCATTAGAAGTTATTTTCTCTACATTGTATATCTTCATTATGTTATGTTGCTTGAAACAGTTTTTCAATTTTTGTTGCCCCTCAAAGAAGAAAGAGGAATAATAAACTCAGTTACCAACCCGAAGGGACTTTTCTTGAGGCAGTAGAAGTGTACTCCCACTCAGATCTCCAAAGAGCAGCCCTTACTTCCTTCAATGCAAGCTTCGAGGGTTTTTCTTGTTGAAGCAGAGTGTGTGTTCCCACTCGGACTTTCGAAGAATAGCCCTTGCTTCCATCAATGCGAGCTTCGAGGATCTGTCTTGTTGAAGTAGAGTGTGTGCTCCCACTCAGACTTTCCAAGGAACAAACCTCGTTTCCATCAGTGTAAGCTTCGAGGGATTTTTCTTGCCAAGGAAAAGAGTATGCTTCCACCGGGACTTCCGAGGGACAGCCTTTGCTTCCATTTGAACTGTTGAGGGACAACTCTTGCTCTCATTAGTGCGGGTCCGAAGAACAACCCTTACTTTCATCAATACGAGCTCAGAGGATCTTTCTATTCGAAGTAAAGTGGACGCTTACTCAAACTCCCGAGGGATAGCCTTTGCTTCCATTAGCTGTCGAAGTAGAAGTGCGCATTCATTCGGACTTTCGAGGGACAGCCTTGTTTCTGTTCAGACTTCTGAGGGAGAGCCTTGTTTCCGCTCGAACTTCTGAGGCACAGCCTTGTTTTTGCTCGGACTTCTGAGGGACAGCCTTGTTTCCGCTCGAACTTCTGAGGGACAGCCTTGCTTCTGCTCGGACTTCTGAGAGACAATCTTTACTTCTATTGGTGCAAGCTTGGTAGACTCGGTTGCCGTCCAAAGGGATCTTTCTTGTTGAAGTAAGGTGTATGCTACTTTCGAACTCCTAAGGGACAGTTTTGCTCTCGTTCAGACTTTCGAAGGATAGCCCTTGCTTTCATTAGTGAAGATTCTGAAGGCCTCAGGGTCGTGGATTTCGCACAAAAATTTGTTTGCCTGAAATAGTAAAACCGACAAATGAGATGAGCAATATCAATTTCATAACCTGATTCAGGCATTATTGGAATGGGGCAACATCAACAAATAATAATGATCTATTTAAGCTACAACAATTTTACTACTCTGAGCAAGTTCTTGAAAATGCAACAATCAAGGTTTTGTCTACTCGGGTCTGTTCTTCTCAAGCCGACGTAAAACAACAAGGTTCAAACATAATTTTGGCATCAATTGTTTATTTCTTTATTCATCCCCTCGAACAAACAAATTCATTCCCTCAGACATCAAATTCAAAGAGTGTGTAACGACAAGCTCACAAGTTCGCCTGTCAAAGGTTCATCTCCTTTGAATCAAAGAAAATAAACAACAGAGTATGATAAATGCTTCATAATTCCCAAATCAACAAAATAGTGCTGTGGGTACTTCCAATAGAAATAATAAATCAGTGGAGATAGGCAAGATTGCAAAATTCCAAATATGTATTTCACAAATCCAAGCTCATGAGCACAAAAATTCATCAAAACAATAAGAAGGAAAGTGGGTTTACACAGGAGCTTCCACCAATTTTTCAAAAGGCTTACACCAAGGTTTACACAAGAGCTTCCACAAATTATATATATACACTTACCCACAAATCTGAGAAAGGAGGAGCAATTCAAGGCAACAATGACCAAGAGAGAAATGAAGAATAATGTAAACTGAGGCTCAACAGTGCTAGGCAAGACCACACACGTCACGTTGAGTGGGCAAACGTGTGTGGTCGGCGTTGGACAATCCGAAGCTGGCGGAGTTGGCAACCATGCACGTCACGTTGAATGGGCAACGGCGTGGTTAGCACTGGATAGTTGAGGACGAAGACAATGGGGATGACGTTGCAGAGAGATCAGCGTCGGAGTTGGTCGGCGAAGCTGAGCTCCGATGTGTTTGGGTCTCCGAGAAGTTGCGTCGTCACACTAAAATGAAGCACCAACGGTGAGCTGCGGCTTGGGTCGCGATGCCCACGGCCGTCGGAGCTGGGGCAAGGCGATGGCAAGTCGGTGCTGCGGCGGCAAGGTAGACGGCACTGGAGGGCAGAGGTGCAGCAGCGATGGAACCAGGCACATCGTGTTGAGCAGGATGGTGTTCGGAAGGGCCACACGCGTCGCCGTGTGTGGGTGGCGCTGGACAACCGAAATAGGGAGGCAAAGTTGAAGCGGAGAAGAGCCGACAGTGGTCGGTGCTAGGCAGTTGAAACCGCGAGCAGCAGAGATGTCGTAGCAATAGTTTGGTCGAAGCTGGGACAAGTCGGTGGCTGGGTCACGACGCTGGGATAGGTCGGTGGCTGGGCCACGATGTCTGCGACAGTTGGAGCCGAGTTAGGTGGATGGTATTGCGATGGCAGTCAGCGTGAGCAAGAAGGCCTGGTTTGTTGAAGAAGAAAGGAGCTGGGTTGGTCTTTGTAGAGAGAGAGAGACCTGAAACGGCTGTGCAACAAAATAAAAAAATGATGAGTTATGGAATAGGGTTTTAGCTCTTTCCTTAAATAGAAAAAAAATAGCAGTATCCTTTGAATATTCCCTCAAGATATTTTAAATGCGTACATATGCATATAATGGGCCTGCTCTGCTGACTTGCCAAACAAGAAGAAAATGTGTGTGAGCCTTATCATTTCATTTTAGTTCAAAAAAAAAAAAAAAGAAAAAAAAAAGGAAGTTATTTATTTATTTTTTTTAATGTTACTTGTCGATTTTATCTGTAAATTACAATGAATTTTCAGCTTTATCTTTAGACTTTATCAAGACCAAATATTCCTGAAGACGTAATGCGAAGCATGACAGAAAAGGTGAAATTATGCATGTCCGAGAAAATTACAATTTCTTATACACGCAAGGGGCAAATGTAAGAGGAGCTAATTTGAGTTCACTAAATTAATTAGGCCTAATAGTCCAAGGTTGGTGGGCCCGAATTTATCTCAAGTCCAAGATTGGTGGGCTCGGAAAATGTAAGAGGAGCTAATTTGAGTTCACTAAATTAATTAGGCCCAATAGTCTAAGGTTGGTGGGCCCGAATTTATCTCAAGTCCAAGATTGGTGGGCTCGGATTTCTCGCCATCAAACGGGCCGAATCGCCCTAAGCCTCGAAAGGGTTCGGATCCACGAACTTAGAGACTTACTCGGGCTCGGGCTCGGACTCGAAAGGGTTCAGATCCACGAACCTAGAGATCCAAAGCACTTGGCTTCGAATGGATTCAGACGCAATCTAGAAGTCGCTCCATCAATGAGTCCCAGAACACTTGCGGACTCGGAGCTTTCCGGGATCTACGTTCCAGAACCATGGGCGTAATGGAGTCCGAACAAAGGACCCGATCCCGAGGACGGTGAGTGGAGATAAATTCACTCTTCGGTTAAACTAGCCTATACCCGGGTCGAGGTGGCATGATCTAGGGGGTCCCTGAGACTCGGCAATATTTGCGGCAGGGCGTTCTCTCGAACTACCCCTGACCCTTATGCGGCAAGAGGTCCTCTGAAACTATCCCTAACCCTTTGGGATGATTGGGGATAATTGGTTAGGTGTGGCTAAGAAGAAGGGTTCGCCGAGAGGTTTATCTCCTCTTCGGGGTTTTCCTTATCCTCGGAGAGGTTACCTCCTCGGATAAGGTGGTTAGAGAGAATATTCCCCATGTGCCTTGCACATGGGCTCTATCCTACATCATGAGGTGCCTATAAATAGCACCCACCCATAGCTTTACAATGGATGGTTTTTGGGAGAGATGACTCTTGGGAAAGAACTAATTTCCCATCTCCATTATCAACCTTGAGAATGAAAGTGGGAGATCCATGGGAGAGCCTTGCCATTATTCTCTTTCTAGCTACTTTGCCTTTTTCTTCACCCAATCTCTAATCTCCATCATCTCCTTTACTCTTGTGTTCTTAAGTTGAGACTATTGAAGAATCTAAGCCTCTCATCATCTTCTAGAGAATTCGAACTTTTCTTCAACGATCTTCGAAAATCTTCGAATTTTCCAACAGTTTTCCTGAACCCACTCATACACATATTCATCAAACCAGGAAAACAAAGACATTCCAAGCCCTCTCTTGGATCATTCGGCAGATCAAACTCATGAAATGCAACCACATAAAACTTTTAAAAATTAATGCAGCACTACACATTCGAAAAATTACTCCTAAATTGCATTGAACAAATTGGTAACCTATAAAGTTTTATCAATATAAAAAGCATCAAGAATACATCAAAGAACTTGGTGCAAAATGCATCATCCCTAATTGACCTTATCTCAACTAGGTTGCACGAGGAAAGAAGCAAATCATGCAAGTACCCAAAAAAAAAAAAAAAAGGCTAGAAACAAATTAAGGTATGCCCAATTGTAAAGTCTACGTAGAAGAAATTTAAAAACAAAATTTAAGCATAACATCGTGAAAAAACCAATACAAAAGCTTCATAGCACCCAAAGAATGGTCCTTAGAATCCTCTTTAACTTATCTTGCTAATATCCATGTGCTCCAAAAATAGCTCCCTCAACTGGAATGCACATACGAATTAAGGAAACCAAGAGAAAAAGACACAACCAGATCAAATATCCCCGGAGCAAAGAAAACAAGAACAAAACCAAACCAAAACAATAAAGAAGAGACCAACCACCCAACCAGAAAGAAAAGAAGCAAACCAGACGAAACACCCACGAAGTAAAGCAAGAAACACAGCTACAAAAAGGAGAATCGACCCAAAACCTACGACAAAGAAAAAGACTAGAAAGAAAGGAGAAACAGAACACCAAACTAACCAAGGAACCAGACACGTACCACACAAGAACAAAAGCAAGAAGAAAAGAAGGGACAGGACAACAACAATACTACAAAAAACCAAGAAACTAAAACAGAACCGGTCGACCAACTCTTCTCCTTTAGCTTCTCCTCCACCTCCTCGTCATAACTCACATCGGGATCGACATCCTCCAAATCTTTTGAATTTTTCGAGTAGTACTTATCGTTCTATTTCCTAGTACCTTTCCTATGACAGGGTTTCCCATTCTTACCGTTCTTTTCTTGGCAAGCTTGAGTCGGAGTCCATTCCTCGTTATGAACTTGCGGCCTTTCAGAATCCCAAATGGGTAGTGGCTATACAGACTGAGATGGCAGCCTTAGAACAAAATCACACTTGGGATCTTGTATCTTTACCTCTTGGGGAAAGCATAGTTGGTTGTAAATGGGTGTTCATTATAAAGTACCTCACTGATGGCTCAGTTGACTATTACAAAGCCCATTTAGTGGCCAAAGGTTTCACACAGATTCTGTACCTCACTGATTGGCGTTCCACTTATGACTTCTGTACTTTCTATGGTGATCATCTTATCTCATGGAAAAGTAAGAAGCAAGCGATGGTTTCTAGATCTTCTACAGAGGTTGAGTATCGGGCTATGGCACATGGGACATGTGAGATTCTTTGGATTTGCTCTATGCTGGTAGAGTTAGGTTTTGAGGAGATTGTTCATTCCTCTTTATTTTGTGATAACAAATCTGCAATTATGTTATTTTTTGATTCTATACTTCCTGAGTGCATCAAGCATATTGAGGTTGACACACATTTCATTCGAGAAAAGGTTCGAATTGGCATTGTGCGTCTATCCTTTGTTTTTTCTTCTCAGCAGTTGGCAGATATGTTCACAAAATCTGTGGAACCGACTTTACTCCAGTCTTCCATTGACATGTTGCGTTTGTTGAATATCTTCAAGCCAGCTTGAGGAGGAGAGTTGAATATAGAAATCAAAATATTAAGTTTGAATATAGAAATTAGAATTGGAATTAGAATATGAATTATTTTGATTATAGGAATCTTACCGTGTGTATATTGCTTCATAAATTGTATCATGAATATATTATATATACATGACCTTTATCTCATTGATTGGCAAACCAAATAATTCTTTTCATACTTTTGGCCCCAACTAACACCAAAACTCAAAACCAAAAAAAAAGAAAAAGGAAGAAGGAGGAGGAGGATGAGGAAGAGTGCAAAGAGCACACTGAAAGCAAGACAACCTAAACCAGCAATCCCAACCCGCTTTGACATAAACGAACTGCCCCAATCTTAGTGCAGTAAAATCACAAATACTTATGCACTGACTGCAGATGATTCATACCACATCATTAACATTTGAGTTCTTCAAATCAGACTTCACCTTAACCCATAGCACAATCCTGTGCTTCATGAGCTCAATTGTCTCGTCCCAATTTGGCTGAACTCTATTAAAGAAGTGATCATTGCTTAATTTCCATACTGACCATATAATGGCAAAAGCCATCACTTCCCAAACACATTTTGAAAAATCTAGAAATCCCCTAGATGTTGATTTGTGATTATGTATCAATTTTAAGCAATATATAACAATCCCAATCAAACAATCAAGACAAATTGACACAACGATTTTACGTGAAAAAATCACAATTGGACACCTCCAATTGTGATAAAAAACCATGGGCAACAGCCACGAAACAATCCACTAAGAAGATATAAAGGAATTACACAGGTATACTCTCAATTACCTAGCGAATCCACGCTCAAATTGAACCAACCTCTATGTGCCTCTTCCAACCCCGTCTTCACCTCGGAATTGTCTTGACGATGAGCCACTCCGGAATCCACCAAAGCTTTAGTCTCGAATTCTTCAGAATCCACCGAAGGACAACTTTCTCTTTTGTGTAGAATAAACAAACAAACCTTTGATGTATGCTTCTTAAACCATGAGTTGAATACTCAATGAAAACATCAAAGAAAACTAGCAAAAAATCCCCAAATATATACCTTAGAATCCAAAAAGAAGATCTGGAGGACTTGTCCAAGTTTTGGGAGAAAAACCAACTACTTATAGAAATCCAAAGTAATCCTAATTTTGGAAGAAAACCAATTCCTTATAGAAATCCAAGAATCTGTGTTCGCGTGGTCCGCTCGAGCGTGGTAATTCACGCTCGAGCGGAGGCTTCAAAATTGTGTGATTCATATAGGCTCCACACTCGAACGGAAGTTTCCACGCTCGAGCGTCGAATCACACCATCCAATATTTTTTCAGGCGAAACAGAGATGCTGTGAGCTTGCAATCCTCGCTCGAGCATCACTTTCCCTGCTCGAGCGGGAAGACCAAAATTGGAAAATCTGGAAAACTTGATCCTATTACAACCTCGGTTTTGATCCATGAAAATTGACAAAGGCACGATTCGGGTTGGATTTGCATCTAATAAACTCATAGCCTCACTAAAATAAAAGATGCGAAAACAAATACAACTGAAAGGAGTTTTGTCAAACGGAGTTGCCAAGAATAAAACTTAACAATCTCCCCCTTTGGCAATGCCGTGACAAAACACACCTAACAAATAAAATCCTAAACACCCCAACCCATTACAGCTAACAAAACCCAACTTCTTTCTCAAGGTCTTGATCTGCAAAACAGTTATTAGTGCCACAATCTCCAAAACAACTATTAATCCCACAAGAGTATATGAAAAAACAATAGACATATGACACGATTATCTTGAAACATGAGATGGAAAACATGAATAGATAAAAACTAAGACTCATGAAAAACAACTCTTAATCAACAAAAGCAAGATCATAAACCAACCCAAGTCAAGATGAACCAAACTCCCCCTTACTAAAAGCAACCACAAACACTGAAAATAGTGAACAAGAAGAAAACGACAAAAATAATATGGTGAAGCAAGCAAGAAATTTCAGATTAGTACCTTAAAACACACAAGACTATCCAAGAAGCACAATTACTAGTAAACACAATGTGCACAGTCTGTAAAAGATTCTTCATGAAAGAAAGTGATGTATTATGTGAAAAGCATAGATCCCATGAGAAAGGTGTGTGTGTGACTCTTGGAGTTCGACAAACATTAGATTCAATCCTAATAGTGATCTGAAAGTTAGACCTCCGACAAGAGAATCTAAGCACAACAAAGGAAAGTCAAACCACTAGGAATCAAGGGGTATTTGGTGAGGAAAGGCGGAGGCTCCCCCTCAATCAATGAATCTTTTTCTTTTTTTTTTCTTTTGCACATTTTTTCTTTCTTTTGCATATTTTTTCTTCTATTCTTTCTTTTTCTTTTTCTTTTGCACACTCATTGGCCGCTGACACGCTCAAGAGTATGGAAATCGAACCAGAGAAGCATGGATATAATAAGGATGGCCTGATTGGTGACTCTGAGGTAGCCTTTTCCTCATGGCTGGACTACAAAGAATAGAGGGGAAAGCCATGGAGATGCAAAAAGATGGTAGGTGGTTAAGAGACTCAACATCACCCATGATATGCTAGTATAGGTCAATTCCTCTAGAAACGCAAAAAATCAATGACAGAAGTCCATAGAAAAAAAAATCACTAAGGTGGAAGACTCCAAAATTTGTTAATCTAAGAGTGTGTACAGAATGAGACATACTAATAAAAAAACACGCATTCCAAAATGAGTAATGACCACAGAAAACACACATATATTAACATGTAATGAATATTCTCATCAATTCCAATATGCACCAAGGACCACTCAAAAATTTCAAGCTTGCAAAACCATACTAAGAAAATCTTTTTGGGATTTTTTTTTTTTCCAAAAATAAAGCAAGACAAAAAAATGAACAAGCACACATGTAATGACAAAAAAAAAAAAAAAAAAACACACACAGAAACCCAAAAACTAAAATGACAAAACAAATTAACACAAGTCAAGTTTTCTCACCCAAACTGCTTTAGTATGAACAAAGTTGTGAGAATTGCAATTCTTGGGTGGTGTCTTGACGTTGTGGTTCCTTTTCCCTGCAATGGGAACCCGTCTCGACTTGGCTTCAAACTTTCAATTTTTAGGTCTAGGCAAATACACTCTCCCATGCAACTTATAATAATAAGGGCGAATATGACCATGCACACCACAATGATGACAAATAAAAACAGGGTGTACCTTCTTTTCTTTTACCTTACCAACTCTAGGAATTTGAGAAGTCCGTCCTTATGTTGAATTTTTTGTTCTCCCTTTCTTTGAGTTCTTGTATCATGAGATGTTGAAGTACTCTGTTTTTGCTCTTTCTTACCACCAAAGCCAATGCCACTTTTGTCTGAATAAATTTGTTGAGACCCAATAATATTGTCCAAAGTCTTTGATCCTCTGTTCCAAAGACCAATGGTAGCCGTAACACACTTGAGTTCTTCCTCTTTCTTGATCATTAGTTCTTCCAAAGCAACTTGAGACATCTCGAGAGTTTTAATTTTTTCGTCATATGTTGCATAGATTTCCTGTAGTTCATTCCTCTCTGTCTCACAAGTCAAGAGTTTTGCACAAAGAGCTTGTCAATCATTAGCTATCTTGATGGCATCAATCTTAGCCTCGAAAATCTCCTCTTTTAGTTTGACATTCTCACTTTCACATGCTTTGAATTTCATAGTGAGTTTGTCATTTAATTTGGATAACTTAAGAGATTCCTTATATAACTTTTCATAAGCTTGCTCAAGCTCTTCATCATCACTTCCCGAGGATTCATCATTAGTGGCATTCTCAATTGGGCTCTTCGGAGACTTTGTTCGTCCTTCAGTTTCGGAAGCCGCCATGAAAGCAAGGAATTGTTTATGTCCCTCTTCGCCTTAATTTTCGTTGTCACTTTCATCTTCATCAGATTCTGATTCATCATCCCAAGTGATGGCCAGGGCTTTCTTCTTCTTCAAACGAGTGGGGCATTCTGAAGCAAAGTGGCCAAATCCTTGGCATTCATAGCATTGGATTCTTTCAGAGTTCTCTTGTATCTTTTCTTTCTTCTTCTTGACTATATGATTAATTTTGAGTTTATCTTTGTCTTTAGATTTATGAGTATGAGTAGATTCCATAAGTTTAGGATTCTTTTTCAGAAAAGATTTTTAAAATTGTTTTATAAAAGCATCTGTAATCTTGGAATCTATCTCATAATCCTCATCAGAATCCTCTCCAACTCTATGAGCACTACTAAAAGCAATATCTTTTTGTTTTTTTTTTGAAATTCCTATGTTCCTCATAAGTTTGGAAATTTCCAACCAACTGATCCAGTTTGAGGTTGTCAACATCTTGAGCCTCCTCAATAGCCGTAACTTTTGGTTGGAACCGATCGGGCAAGGATCTCAAAATTTTTCCCACAACTTTGGATTCTGGTATTTTTTTCACCTAAATTGAAGTTGGAATTTACAATGTCACTCAACTTCGCATAAATTCATCAAAGGTCTCACTATCTTTCATTGAAAGGTTTTCGAAATTAGACGTAAGCCTTTGAAGTTTTGAGCGTTTAACAGAAGGAGTGCCCTCATGAATAGTTTGTAAGTTATCCCAAGCCTCTTTTGCGACTTCACAATTGCAAATTCGACTAAATTCTTCAGGCGTGACAGCGCAAAAGAGCGAATTGATAGCTTTACTATTCCAACTACTATTTTGGTATCAATTGTGTCCCACTTTTCAATTGGTTTGGGGAAAGTTACTCCATCAACGGTAATTGTTGGTTCGGTCCACCCATTCTTGACAGATTGTCAAACTTTTTCATCAATAGATTTTAAAAACGATCTCATCCGAGCTTTCCAAAAAGAATAATTGGATCCGTCAAGTAGGGGTGGTCGAACCATAGAATTTCCCTCACGAATTGTATCCATTATCACAAATCAAACAAGATCTCACTCTAATAGATTTGTAAAACAAAAAAAAAATAGAGCGACCTGCTCTGATACCAATTGAAAAATCTAGAAATCCCCTAGATGTTGATTTGTGATTATGTATCAATTTTAAGCAATATATAACAATCCCAATCAAACAATCAAGACAAATTGACACAACGATTTTACGTAAAAAAAACCACAATTGGACACCTCTAATTGTGATAAAAAACCATGGGCAACAGTCACAAAACAATCCACTAAGAAGATATAAAGGAATTACACAGGTATACTCTCAATTACCTAGCGAATCCACGCTCGAATTGAACCAACCTCTATGTGCCTCTTCCAACCCCGTCTTCACCTCGGAATTGTCTTGATGATGAGCCACTCCGGAATCCACCAAAGCATCAGTCTCGAATTCTTCAGAATCCACCGAAGAACAACTTTCTCTTTTGTGTAGAATAAACAAACAAACCTTTGATGTATGCTTCTTAAACCATGAGTTGAATACTCAATGAAAACATCAAAGAAAACTAGCAAAAAATCCCCAGATATAAACCTTAGAATCCAAAAAGAAGATCTGGAGGACTTGTCCAAGTTTTGGGAGAAAAATCAACTACTTATAGAAATCCAAAGTAATCCTAGTTTTGGAAGAAAACCAATTCCTTATAGAAATCCAAGAATTTGTGTTCGCGCGGTCCGCTCGAGCGTGGTAATTCCCGCTCGAGCGGAGGCTTCAAAATTGTGTGCTTCATATAGGCTTCACGCTCGAGTGAAAGTTTTCACGCTCGGGCGTCGAATCACACCATTCAGTACTTTTTCAGGCGAAACAGAGATGCTGTGAGCCTGCAATCCCCGCTTGAGCGTCACTTTCCCCGCTCGAGCGGGAAGACCAAAATTGGAAAATCTGGAAAACTTGATCCTATTACAACCTCGGTTTTGATCCATGGAAATTGACAAAGACACGATTCGGGTTGGATTCGCATCTAATAAACTCATAGCCTCACTGAAATAAAAGGTGCGAAAACAAATACAACTGAAAGGAGTTTTGTCAAACGGGATTGCCAAGAATAAAACCTAACACATTTCTTAATTTTCTTTTTAAACTTCTAGGTCTGCCACCAGTCAGGCTCTAATTGAGATTGGTGTTGCCCAACTCATCCTCCACCATTTCAAAACCATGATGTAAGGCCTTTGATGGTAACCATAAAAAAAAGAAGTGAGCTTCTACTTCTAACTCTTATCTTTTCTTGTGATCAAGCAATAGCTAAGTAATGGTTACGCACACATTCAGCAAAAAAATTCGAACAAGTTTGAAAGCACATCAAATGTAGGCAAGTTGGAGCTAATATCATGCAATCTCAAATTATTGGATTCTCGAATTCTTTCTTAAATCTTAAAGTTGAGTGTAAGCATCACAACGCCATAACCTTTGCAATATTGGTGGAATTACATGTTAGTTAAGTTAGTTAGCTATATAAACAAAATCAAAGAAAGAAAACAAATAGAAAGAAAAGAGGAAATCAACAAGCAATCACACAACTTTTCTTGGTTTTTTTTCTATGTCCAAGCATGCAATTTCACCTCTAGTCTCCCCCAAAACTCCATTAACTCTCTCAATTTCCTAACCAAAATCCAAAACATTTCTCACTTTGTTTCTTGAAAAAGTATGATTTGGCATTTTCAATAGATCCAAAACCCAGTATCACAAGTTTCATGGTATGAGTACTGACCTTCATAACTGTATTGTGAAGGGAACCATTTGCTCGAGTAATGCTGTGACCAATTGGCTTGAAAGACAGCAAATGAGAATACAACCCACCCAACAAAGTAATATTAGCTTTCAGAACTTGGGTTCATTTTTGTGATAGGGCTGTTATTATGAACTTTAACTGGCATGGTTGTTAGTTTAAGTCAGAGACTAGTGTCAGGTCTCAATCTACTGCATATGCAGATTGCAAAACAATGGCCATGGATCATAAATAGATCTTTGTTGTTAATAAAGACAGAGCAACGTGAAAAAGAGTTCTTAAAATTTACCTATTGTTTGTTTCAACAGAAAATATTTCATGAGCAAAAATGTTATCTGTGACAAATACTTTTGGAAAAATGTTTGCATGAGTTTGGTAAGAGTTTACATTAATTAGAATTTATGGTAAAGATGACCTTAGACCAAACTAAGATTATGGTTTTCAAGAGAGAGAGCTGAAAGAAATGAATTTAGCATAATGAATCTAAAAAGCAAATACTTGATGTTTGGTTTGTGCTGAGAAAAGGAAAAATCTGAACAGCTTCAACAGCAGAATCTAAACAGCATAGTAACCAATGAATTGGGTGGGGGGATAAAAAGGAAAGAAAAGGCAATAAAAAAAAAACGAGAAAAAAAAAGTGAAGAAGAAGAAGATAGAAAGAATTGGAAAACTTCACACATTATTGGAAAACCAAAAGGCCAAAGGCAAAAGGCAAAGAGCATAACATCCAGATAATAATTGGAAAACTCACATCCAAATGATTTTGTTTGTCAAAAACAAGAACAGAAATGGAAAGCCAACCAGTTCCAAAACATATTGATTAGTTCAGTTTTTTCTTGTAAAATGATGATTGAATATCCAAACGCCATTTTGACCATCGAAACATAAAATTTTACAATCCAAAATGTTAAAATTGAGTCAACTATGGGAAGTTTAAGAAAAATTGAACGTGGGTAGTTCAATACAAATTGAATTTCCAATGATTTGGCCATTCAAGTTGTCAACTTAACACATTTTATCCCATTTGATTTTATTGCTCTGCTAAGTCATCTAATCGGCTGTTATTATTAGGCATCTAGACAAAAAGGATATCCAAAAACAATACTTCGTATTTATTAAAAGGCTAACATAATGGACACACTAAACATTATTGAACCTATTTAAAAAGCACTGGCAAAAACAAATACAGCCTACCAAAATAAATAAATAAATAAATAATCCTAACTAAAATCTCTCCAAACAAAAATCTAAGCCTCCTTGTAATTGAGGGCACAATCTCCTAAGTCTCCTTGTTATGGAATGGTTTCATCCGCCATAAGAAAAGAACCTATTAAAAAACCAAACAGAGTCTGCTACAACGGGTTCATTGTCTTGATTACGCTGCCAACAATAATAAGCATGAGTCCGATTTTTTATGTCAAGAATTGCATGCCCAAAGCTTGCTTCACGATATGCAGAATAATTTGGTTGTGGATATATAAAACTGCAAAATGAAAGGTCAATTTTGTAAGTAGACAATTTTACAAAATAGTTCAGTATGAGAATTAGTTGACCTAAGAAACAATTAAACAGTCTCACTTGTTAGCTATGCCTTCTATGTTTCCACCATCACCGATTGTTATGTATACTGGAGCATTAATATCTCTAACCGGTAAGCTTAATCCATTTGTAATGTTGTACTTAATATTTGATATGCGTTCCTACAACATAGGATAAGAAATTAATTTTCATAAACAATATGAAAATAAATTATCTAATTTTCTATTAGAAAGAAAGCTTACTGAACGCTCATAAGAATGAACATGGCCAGCAAATACAATATCAACTTTGTACTGAACAAACCACGGTTCAAACTGGACTCTCATACTTTCTCCTTCCATGTAATGGTAGTGGTTGCTATTGTACCATGGAGCATGTAAAATAACAATGACCCATGGAGTTTCATATCTGTTAATCTTTGGGAGCTCTTGTTCAAGCCATTTGTATTGCGGGGTATATTTCCCTAAACAACCATAAAATTTTGTTAACAAAACAAAAAATAAAAGTATAAAATATGAAAGTAAAAGAAAAAATGAAGAAGATTCATACCATAGGCTGAGTAAGAAGAAAGAACAATGATATATGTCGATGCACGCTTAATTGAATACCAAAGTGGGGAAGTACTCTGGGATGCCTTGTAGGGTACATAATAGCGGTGCAAATATGGCTTGAAAGGATCGGTTTCTTCCTAAAAAAGATGATATAATCCATAAAATAATTTATGACAGAGAAATGAGATCGGTGACAATGAACAGAACATATTTATTTGGTGTCTTACCAAATTAGAAGCTAAGTCAATTTCATGATTGCCTGCACTCCAAATCCAGGGTTGGTATGCAACGCTCTTCTCAATGAAACGACCAAATGTATCCCACTTGGTATTGTCATGGTTAGGGTGATCATCAGCATATGAAAGATCGCCAGCAAATAGCACAGCTTGGCCTTTTATTGGGTTCGACATATAATGCTCTAGAGTTCGATTGGAATCTGCAGTTTGTCCCAAGTCACCTGCACAAAAATAATGTTAACATTATACAAAATGTAATGAATGATGAATTAAATAAATAAACTAAAATTCCCTAGATTACCCTAACCTATGACGCCAAAGGTGTAGGGAACGTCAGGTCCTGGCTTGGGAGGAGTTGTGAAGGAGAACTGACGGGTAACTTCATTAGATGCAACTTCATAGAAGTATTTTGTGTCAAACTGCATGAAAAAAAGGTTAGAAAGCTCAAAAAAGTAATCTTAAACATAAGACAACAGATTAAAACAAAATAAATTTGATGTATATATATTTGTACCTTCAAATCTTTGATAGTAGCATGGTGAATGTAACCAGAAGCATAATTATAGTATCTATAAGTGGTGATTTCAGAATGAGTCTGGAGCTTGTGTAAATCTTTAGTGCCTGCTTCCCAGTATGTCACCACATTAGGGTATTTCTCAACTGGAGTCACCCATGAAATGATCATACTCCTACCTTCATGGTCACCTTGTGTAATGTGAACCTGCAAGTTCAAGGAAAAATAAAAATAAAAAAATTCAAAAAACAATTACCCAAAAGTGATGCGTATGGTGTACAATTTGTATCTACACTTACATACAGTTAGATCATGTGTCTCAAGATTTATGTGCCAAAATGATCCGTTGTTCCTTTGTTACACTCTTAATACCATTGGATTAGATAAAGCAAGACACAAAATAGACATAATGAATCACCATGCTGAGTTATGTTTTGTCTCAACAATGGATTTAATCTATTATTCTTCAAAATTTTCTTTGTAAATGTTAGGGAACAAAAATAATGCACTGCTTCTTTTCTTTTTGGCCTAATAGAAAAATTAATATAAATGTTACAACAATGATGGAATTTAAAATTAGTCCATTTAACTAATCATATTGTCAGACTTTGTGAATCTCTAAAGTAGACTTTAATATTGTATTCAATAAACAATAACTAAAATAAAATTGACACTTTTTTTTTTTTTTTTTTTTTTAAATTACGTTTTTATGCTATGTAAAAACTGTAATTTTTTTATTTTATTTTATTTTACGAGTAAATTAAAAAAAATAGATATATACCTGCTCAGGTGCATTGGTTCCAGGAGGAGGAGGAAAACTTGATTCTGGCATGTCGGTTGACCATTCTTTTCTCACAAAAGTACTTGTGACACCTGCATTACACAACACAGAAATCTGTAGCAACACACATGTCATCAACCAGAACCACATTGTAGCCATGGGGAAGATAAGGAAAATAAGAGAAGAGGAAAACACTGCAGAAATATATCTGAGTTTTGATTTGAATATAATAGGTTTAGGTTTAGGTTTAGGTTTAGAAGAGTTTCAATTTATAGAGGTAGGTCATTAAAAAATAATGGGATTTTTATGATATGTTTTTGGTTTCTGTTTTGATGTGATAACTTCTATGGGAATATGCTTCCGAATTGATCATATAAATCAATTTGGATTATCTTTTCATTAGTTATATTATTTGATTTTTTATTGGTTTTACTAATTTATGCTTTTAGTTTCCTGCTAAAAAAACCAACACTATGACCTACAAAGGTTTTAAAATGTATATATTTATTATTTTTTTTTTAAATATTGTTAATTAAAAAATTTCAAAATTAATTAATTTTTTTAATCGAAAATATCAATTTCTTTTTTTTTATTTTTATTTTTTATTTTGAAAAATATTAAAAACTAGTTTAGTGAAAAATTATGAAAATTTCAAACACGCTCATCATTTTTATATTATTTTCTTTTTATTTTTTTTATTTTTTATTTTTTATAAAATATTTCTTGTTTATTGCTACCAAATTTCTGTTGAGATTCTTATATTTATTTTTTTATTGTTTCGATAAAGATGATATTATTTCAGTTAAAGTAATGACGTAAATCAAGGATTTGTATGAATACTTTTTGATAAATTCGTTTATTTAATTCCTTTTTAGGGTGATGCTATCATTTTGTTTTTATATATCTTTTACTGTAGTCCACGAACCAACCCTACGAAAGTATACATATCTTATAGTATTAACATTAGGCCCGTGCTATTTGTGTTACCCAAAATAATCAAACTTTACTTGATATTATTTTTTTCTTTATATTGTAAAAGGATTTTAATCAATAAATCTTATTTCATACACTTGTATTTCATTAGTGTCATTTTTTTTTGTTACTCAATAAAGTCCCTTTATATAAGTTGTTTGAAAAATTAAGTTTTTTTACTTTAAAATTTTAGATATTTTTACGTGATTTTTCATTAGTGTAATTGTTTTTCTAAATACGAGAAATGAAAAATTTATAAGCAATATAACAAAATTGTGAACAAAAACATATTTTTTTTTTAAAAAAACAAATTTTTAAGTTTCACATCAAACCTTGATTAGGAAATTAGCATAATAACACACTATAGACGCTCAGAAAATCAAAACAATGAGAAAGGGTATGAAGACAAGTTATTATACTAGTGTCTCATTTGGCAAGTAATGATTTTAGTTAAAAAGTTAAAAAATTATAAAAAAAATCAAAAAACTAACAATTAATACCAAAAAGTCAAAAATTCTATTTTCTTTCTACTTTTTACATATTTTTTCATAAAAACCTAAAACGTCATTCCAAACATACTATTTTTTTAACATCATATTTTAACCAAAAAAACTAAAAAAAGACCTGTTTGAGACCTGAATTGGCATGTGTCTCCTTCCTTACAAAGTCAAACAAAGTATACAAGATAAAACTCAAAATATTTATCACTTTGCTTGGTTTCCATTTTTTAAAAACAGTTTTCAAAAAATTCTATATTTTTATTTTTCGTATTTTTTTATTTTTATTGAATGTTTTTAATATTTTATGCAAATTTTTTGCTTTTTAGACACACCTAATATAAATACACCTAAAAATTAAAAAAATTGTAAAAAAAACTTTTAAAAATTCACTAAATACCAAAAATATAAAAAAAAAAATACAAGAATTTAGTTCATTTTTTGTATTTTTATGTATTTCTTAATTTTTTAAAATATTTTTTCACAATTTTTTTTATTTTTTAGACACATCTAAGTAAGGTACATTTAAAAAAGTAAAAAAAATGTTTAAAATTTTAAAAATATTCACTAAAAATAAAAAAATACGAAAATCAAAAAACTCAATTTTTAAAAAACTTAATTCAGAAAACTCAAACCAAACACCGTGTATATTCTAATCCGCAATGCATAGTTATAGCAAATAAGGTGTCGAGACTGTATTGGATGTTTAGAATTTATAAGAAAATAGTAACAATCTGTGTACATAACAAGTATGGAAGAAGAGAGAGAAAAATTGAGAAGAAAACAAAGTAATCATTTTCGTATCTTAAATTGGCAGTTTTAACTGGTGCAATTGATTGGGTTTAAAAACAAAAAAAGAAAAAAAAAAAAAATAAAAATTTATACCTATTTAATTCAAAATTGTATCCATTATTTGAACGAAACATTGAAACTCCAACCGTTACAATAAAATAACAAAATGAACTTTGATTTCACAGAGCCACATCGGACACTCTTGACACTCTTATAACAAAATAAATTTAAAATTTTATTAATTTAAACTCTAATATTTGAAGTCTTAATGCACTTTGATTTCACAGAGCCACATCATGTTAGATAAATGAGTGACAAAGATCTGAAAGTGGGTTAACTTTTGATTTTTTGACTATTTTAATATTGGGTTAAAAAATCTTGTTCGGAATGAACTTTTTGCTTTTTTTTTTGACTTTTGTGAGAGAAAAAATGAAATGATTATGATTTGGATATGATATTTTATCTTATTAACTTTTTAATTTATTTTATCTTTTTATGATTATTTTAACCCAAACTATTTATGCCAAACAAAGCCTACGTTTAGAGACATAATCGTAAATGGTATGACAAAAAAGTATGATCTTTGTGGAGACATAAAAATCATTGCAATATCCACAAAAAAATAAAAAAAAATAAAAAAAAAATCTATAGGAGGAAGTTGAGATTATAAGTTTTAGGGCAAATTATACTGGTAATCCATATATCTTACTGTTTGTGTCATTTTAATCCTTGCAGTTTTAATTGGTTCGATTTTAAACTTTAATTTTAAATTTTGCTTCAATCGGTCCAATTGACGATGTCATTAGAGTTTTTGACAGAAGATTTTCATTGAATTATTTAAGGTTAAGTCACTAAATTAATTAAGTTCACAATTTTGCTTCTAAAATATGACACATGCAACTCATGTACACATTTGTCATAAAAAAATGCTAACAATTGGAAGCAATTGAGCTAATTTGAGACAAAATCGAAAGTTCAAGGTCAAAATTGATCCAATTGCAATTATAAGAATCAAAATGATATAAAGGGTCAAAGTAAAAGGACTAATAGTGTAATTTGTCCTAAATTTTAAAAAATGTTTTTGTTTTGTTTTAAATTTTAAAATTTAGTATTTTTAAAAAAAAAATTTATTTTACTTTTAAAATTATTCTAAACTAAAAGAATTGGAAATTTTTTTTTATATAAATTAGAAAAAAAAATATGAATTTTTTAATTGGTTGCCAAACCTAACCTTAATTATAAATTAGATTTTTGGGAAGAATTAAAAATTAAAAAAAAAGGTCAAAATGTCACTAAAAAATTAGAAAATCAAAAGAATTATAAATAAAAAAAAGTTTTTTTAAAAATTCTCTCTATTTTTTGCATTTTTTTTTGTTGTAAAAAGTCAAATATCCCAAACATCTTCATTTTTTTTAATCTCATATTTTAGCTAAAAAAATTTAAAAATTGCTAAAATAGCGTATTCCCAACCCTCACATAAATTGATAACAGGGCGGATTTGGTGGGTTCCAAGGAAGGTAAGGGTAGCAGTGTTCTTTCCTTGGCACCAGTTTCTAATATTCAAAATTTTGGGGAATGGGCTGGTTTGGACCAAACTTTAGATGGGCCTGCTGGGCAAAAGGATATGGAGGTAGTGGCCATTCTTGGGCCTGAAGAACAGGCTCGTGTACTGGAGGGCTGGGGGTTGGGGGGCCTGGATGGGTCCAAGTTTTGTGGGACTCGTGGACAATCCAGTCCAGCTTTGGCCTCTTCGGTGCGACCTATTCTCAATTTGCCCCCTTCTGATGGCCCATTGAAGGTGGGGAAAAAGTGGAAGAAGTTGGCACGGGGTTCCTCTAACACGTTAGACCAGCAAATGCTTATGTTGGTGGAACGCAGTTGAAAGTGGGTAAGCGAGATCGGGGCCTTCGTGATGAGTCTTCTGGTTCATCTGCTGGTAGTAAAAAGGTAAAGCTCTTCGAGGGACAGGTTGAGCATGTTTCCCTTCTCCAATCAACGGTGGAGGCTGCGGGGCAGCCCCGCCGAACACAATGAAATGTTTTAGCTGGAACTGTCGTGGGCTTGGGAACCCGCGTACAGTTCGTAATCTTCAACTCCTGCTGAAGGAACAAGCTCCTGATGTAGTCTTTCTTATGGAGACTAAATGTGTGGCGAACCGAATGGAGAGGGTTCGGTGTAAACTTGGCCTGGCTGGGGGTTTGTTTGTGGATCGGATTGGTTTGTCTGGGGGATTAGCATTATTATGGAGGCCAGAGGTGATGGTTTCAGTACAAAGCTATTCTAGTGGGCATATAGATGCTGTGGTGGAGTCCGTCGAGGGGAACTTGCGATGGCGATTTACCGGGTTTTATGGCCACCCAGAAGCTGCTAACAGACATTTTTCATGGGAGTTGCTTCGTCGTTTGGATGGATTATCGGAGCTGCCATGGATGGTGCTGGGTGATTTCAATGAAATTTTGTTGCCGTCAGAGAAAGTGGGTATGAACGACCGAAGTAGAGTTCAGATACAAGCATTCCAACAAGTACTTTCGGACTGCATGTTAGCTGACATGGGTTTTGGGGGGCCCAAATTTACATGGTGTAATAATAGACCATCTGGGATGGTTCGCGAATGTCTAGATAGAGGAGTGGCTAATGCAGCTTGGTTAGGTTTGTTTCCGATGGCTCGCGTGTTTCATCTTACATGTACCACATCTGACCACATTCCCATTATGGTAGATTTGTTGGGCCAGCACAAGAGCCTGTTAGGAAATCGACATAGACCACGTCTATACCGTTTTGAGGCGATCTGGCTTCGTGACGAAAGATGTGAGGAGGTTGTCAAGGCTACTTGGGGCCATGTACAAGAGGCTACTATGGACAGTGTGCGGGGTAATTTGGAGAAGGTGAGTGTTGGTTTATCACAGTGGGATAGGACCACGTTTGGCCACGTCCAACAGTTAATCCGAACTAAGTTGAGTGAGGTCCGACGTCTGGATGGTCAGGATGTGCTCTCGACCGAAGACAACTGTGTTCGTAGGAATTTATACTGTGAGATTGATGAACTCCTTGAGCGGGAGGAGGCTTTATGGTGCCAACGAGCACGGGCCAATTGGTTAAAGAAGGGAGATCGCAATACCTCTTTTTTCCATTCCAAAGCTTCCCAACGGCATAAGAAGAAGAGGATTGATGGGCTTGAAAATGATGAGGGTGAATGGTGCACTAAGCCTGAGGAGCTGGAGAAGATTTCAGTGGGCTTTTTTGAAGATTTGTTTTTGTCTGAACATCCGCAGGGTATTGGAGATGTTTTGGATAAAATTCACATGGCTGTTTCTCCAGCAATGAATGTGGAACTAACTCGAGTTTACACAGCAGAGGAGGTGTCACGGGCGTTATTCCAAATGCATCCTCCGAAAGCACCGGGCCCGGATGGTAAACCAGCTCTATTCTACCAACGTTTTTGGCCAATAGTGGGTGCACAGGTCACGCAGGCAGTCTTGGGGATCCTTAATGATCGGAAAGGGGTGACGACAGTGAATGACACCTTTGTTGTGCTAATTCCGAAAGTGAAAAATCCTAAACGAATGTCTCAATTCTGGCCAATTAGCCTTTGTAATGTGGCCTACAAGATTGTGAGCAAAGTGTTAGCCAATCGGATGAAAAAAATCTTGCTGGAAGTCATTTCTCTAAATCAAAGTGCTTTTGTGGCGGGGCGGATTATTAGTGATAATGTGCTTGCCTCATTCGAGATATTTCATTATTTGAAGAACAAACGGCACGGAAAAGAGGGGCATTTTGCATTAAAACTTGATATGAGTAAAGCCTACGATCGAGTTGAATGGAGTTTCTTGCGTGGTGTTTTGGAGAGGATGGGTTTCAACCAACAGTTTGTGGATACCATTTTGCATTGTGTTTCTTCAGTGTCATATTCAGTTCTAGTCAATGGACGTCCGACAAAGACTTTTGTTCCTAGCAGAAGGCTTCGGCAAGGGGATCCATTGTCACCTTATTTGTTTGTGTTATGTGCGGAGGGTCTGTCCTCTTTAATCACTCGGGCTGAAGAAGAGCGACACTTCACTGGTGTGGCTGTGTGTAGAGGATGTCCGCGTGTATCCCATCTTTTCTTTGCGGATGACAGCTTGATTTTTGGGGCGGCAACTGTGCAAGAATTAACTGTGGTTAAAGATATTTTGGGAAAATATGAGTTAGCATCAGGCCAAAAAATCAATCTTGAAAAATCGGCTATTTGTTTTAGCAAGAATGTTGCGGTGGATACTCAAGAGGTGTTGTGGACGGAAATGGGGGTTGGTACTATGGTGGAATCTGGGAAATATCTTGGCATGCCATATATTGTTGGTAGATCCAAACGTGAGATGTTTAACTATGTTAAAGACAGAGTCTGGAAAAGGCTGAATGGGTGGAAAGAAAAATATTTATCGGCAGCTGGTCGAGAAGTCTTGATAAAATCGGTTGCTCAATCTATTCCCACGTACATTATGTCCTGTTTCCAACTGCCAGATGGGCTTTGTGGAGAGATTGACTCTATGGTGAGTAATTATTGGTGGGGACAGCGGGAGAATAAACAAAAAATCCATTGGAAAAGTTGGCGAGCTCTTTGTGATCCCAAATGGATGGGTGGAATGGGGTTTCGATGTTTAAAGGCTTTCAACACAGCTATGTTGGCCAAACAAGGGTGGAGATTGATGTCGTCGCCAGACTCATTGCTGGCCAGAATTTTGAAGGCCAAGTATTATCCTATTGCAAATTTTCTTCAAGCTGGCGTTGGGTCGAATCCCTCATTCACGTGGCGGGGTATTATTAATGCTAGGCCGCTATTAGAAGCAGGAGTAAGGTGGCGAATTGGGGATGGACGCTCGGTTCAGATCTAGGGCGCAAAGTGGATACCTAGGCCTTACACATTTCGGGTCTGTTCTCCTCCTACCGAGTTGTTAGCGGATGCGTTGGTCTGTCATTTGATTGACCAGGACAAGAGATGTTGGAATTCACGGCTCCTACATGAGAATTTTATGGCAATGGACGTGGAAGCCATTCAGAAAATCCCTCTCTGCTGTCAAGGTATACCCAACATGTTGGTGTGGCATTACACAAGAAGTGGTGTGTTTTCGGTTCGTTCGGCTTATCATTTGCAGATGAGTCTTAGCTTACGGAAGGGGAATGGGTCTGGGTCCGAAGGGCAACATGCTACCTGGTTTTGGAAGCGGGTCTGGCACCTTTGGATTCCCAATAAGATCAAGGTCTTTGCATGGAAGTGCTGCTCCAATATTCTGCCGATAAAATCTGTACTTCGGCATCGGCATTTGATATCGGACGCTACATGTATTGGCTGTGGTGATGGGCCAGAAACATTAATGCATTGTTTTTGGGGCTGTCCGATGGCGCAGGAGGTGTGGCATCACAGCCCGCTGATGTTTGTGTTAGATAAGGGAGTTGGTCTTGATTTTATGAGTTGGGCATATGAAATTGGGCGGAGTTCTGATGCAGATACATTGGGGTTGTTTTTTGCCATTTGCTGGGGTATTTGGTCTTCTCGGAATGCAGCCATATTCAATAGTATTGAGCGATCGGCGGTTTCAACTATTTAGATGGTAAGTGGATTGCTGCAAGATTTTAGGAAGGCACAATCTAATATGCAGGGTTTTCAAGGTGGCTGTGGTCTGGACAAGTGGAGTCCGCCGGTAGGGGATTTTGTTAAGGTGAATTTTGACGGGGCCACTTTCAAAAATCAGCAGTCATGTGGTGTGGGGGTCATCATTCGTGCTCAGAGTGGTGAGCCGATAGCTACCTTCTCGGAACAAATCCCGACATGGTTGGAGGTCGATTGTATTGAAGCCCTTGCGGCTATCAAGGCGCTGGAGTTTGCAACAGAATTGGGGCTAACCAACATTCATTTGGAAGGTGATTCTCTGACTGTGGTGAAGACTATCCGAGACGAGAGCAATCTATGTGCTTCTTTTGGTCATTTTTTACAATGTGCCATTTCCTGTACCAAGCAATTCTTACATTTTCGTGTCTCACATGTGAGGCGAAATGGCAACCTTATGGCTCATCACTTGGCCCAAATGGCAAAGGAAGCTCCAGACAAGCGGGTGTGGCTTGCTGAGGTCCCTGCCAATTTGGTGCATATTTTGTTGAATGATGTTCCTATTCTGTAGGGAGGCCTTCCCTCTACCCTCTTAAAAAAAAAAAAAAAAAAAAAAAAAAAAAAAGTAGTTTAACAAAGAAAGTAAGAAGGAAAGAAGCAATCAATTAAAAGAAACAACTTTCAAATTATTGAAAAAAGAACAAAAATTAAAATTTAACAAAAAAATTAGATCATACCATGATTTTTATACTTTTGTACCAAGAGCAAGTTGATTTAGTTTTCATTTATTTCAATATAAAATATTTATTGAAAAAAAAAGAGATTGCTTTATGTAAATTTATTCTGTACAATTTTTTTTTTTTTTGGTATTCATCAATTGACACTTGAAACAAAAAATTCCTATTAACAATTTTGGTTCAATAAAGTGTTCTTTATGGCTCTTTTGTGAGTTAGGATATGTATTTGAAAATATCAAATACGTTGGAAGAATCGTAACTGTTAGTAAATTTTATGATAAATGGACGATAATTGTATTTTTGAAAAATAAATTATAAATTTTTTTATGATAAAATAATAAATTGAACAAATTATAGTTATCGGATTAATTTAATTTTTTTTTTAGATCAAATACGCAAAGTGTCGGATAAAATAAACAGTTCGGATTATTAAAATGTGACTTATGGTAGACTTTGCAAACCCAAATAGCCACCCAATCTGGATTTTGGACTATAGGAAATCGTTCTCCATAAAATATAGTTATCATAACATTATTGAACTTTCAAATTTACTTCTTTTTTTTTTTTTTGGTAATAGATAATATATATACATATGTACACATATGTATATATTTATGGATAAATTACACTTACACCCTTGAGGTTTATATTTAATATTGTTTTCCCCCTCACATTCTGAAAATTACGTTCCTCTCTCTAAGGTTTGTAATCTTATTACAAATTGTCCCCTTCCATTGAGTGGACCTTAAGAACTAAACAAAAATTACTGATGTCATACCTTAAAATTTTTTAAATGACTATCTTGTCTTTTTTCTTAATATTTTTTCTTCCTATCATCATGACTGTACAACTTTCCATCATTAAATTCTAAATAAACATATTCTTATTAAGTGATAATATACAAACATAAATTTTATACAAAATTTTCAAATACAATAATATAGCTTAATGGTGACCTTTTACTTTAAAACAAAACACCTATAAAGATGATTTATATTTACAACAATATCGCTATCACATTATTTTTATGATATTTTTTTTTTTATAAATTTGTATATGTAAATAAAAAATTTTATTTTTATTTTCTCCATCATTTTTATTTTACGCTCATTTATTACAGTATTATCAAACATCACAATTCACGTAAAATCTAACCCATCACCCGATCAAACTTGAAAGCAAATGCATATATATATATATATATATACAAAAATAAAATCATCAAAAATGTACTCCACCACACCCTTGTGGAGTTTTTAAGAATAATTTTCTTAATTTTTAATTCATACTTTTCTATTTTTAATAATTTTTTAATCAGTTTTTTTTTTTAAATCTATTTAATCTAAATATACTTAAAAAGTATAAAATTTAATAAAAAACACTTTAAAAAAATCCGCTGAATGCAAGAAAATATGATAATGTACTGAATTTTTATATTTTTTACTTGGTAAATTTTTTTTAAAAAAAACACAAAATATTATATTTCTTAAGTATATCTAAATTAGGTGTATATAAAAAATAAAAAAAATAAGTAAAATATTAAAAAAAAGTAAAAACAAAAAAACACACAAAATAAATATAAAAAAAATTCAATTTTTTGAAAAGTAAGTTAAAACCAAATAAGATGATTGTTATTTTTCTTGAAATGACATGAATAAAATATTTATATTATTTTATTATTTTATATGTGTAAAAATTAAGAAATAAATATGTGATTTTAATTTACAAATTAACACCATTAACATAATTACACTGACAAATGACTTAGTGTAATTTTTTAAATATAAAAAAGAGATCTGTATTAAATATAAATATAAGTGTGTAGTGTAGTTTACCCTATATATATATATTAGTGTATGCCCGTGCCTAAAGGCACGGTGTAAATAATTTTAAAATTAAAATGCAGTTATAATTTATATGTATTATGTTGAAATTTATAAAGTTCGTGTCATTTTTTGATAAAGATACTGAAAAAATATATTGAAATATTTTTCTTCTTAAAGAACTTATAACAATTTTGCTTGTATTACACACTCTACAAAACTCAAATAAAATAATAACTCCCCCTAATCTTAATGCAAATTAAGAAACAAACATATAAGATTTAAAGTTATATTGCTTATCAAAACATAAAAGGCAGTAAAAAAAAGTGTAAACACTAAACAAAAAACAGAAATTAAAGTTATATTGTTATACACCAAAAGAGTAGGTTAAAACTTTACAAAAAGTGGGTTAAAGCTTTACAAAAGATGTATGCTTTACAAGAGATGTGTCACTAACATGTCATACACCAAAAATTATATTGTCATACACCAAAAATATGTATGCTTTACAAAAGATGTGTCAATAACATGTCTTCAAATATGTGTTTGCCCAAACTTCCTCCTCATTATTTTTCAAAAAGTCTTTGTATCAACTTTTATGTATCCCCAATGAGGAATATGCACAACAATCTGGTAATTTATGGAAACAAAAAAAATATAGATTAGTACATTTGTTGGAAATATATATGTCAAAATACTTTGAGATTGAAATTACCTTATTATATCCCCATCGAAGCAAGCTAGTCGTATTTCTCTTTTTAAGCTCCATAGATTTTTCGGTCCAATCCTACAAAAGTCCAAATTTCAAATTATTATTAAATTGAAATTTTATAAAAAGTTATATAACCAACAGAAATAAATCTACATAGTTACCTTCTAATAAAACATCATTTAATCTGCATAGAATACTACAACAACACTTCAGGATAAACAATATTTGTAGCAGAATCCAAACTATCTTTAGGGAGGAGAATACTTATACGATTAAAGGATGTACATCTAGACAATGCCACATATAATTGCCCATGGCTAAACACTGGTATACACAAATCAACCCCAGCAAATTTCACAGATTGTCCTTGAGATTTATTAATGGTTAAGACATATGCCAATCGGACTGTAAATTGACGTCTTGTCATTTGGAAAGGCATTTCTGAAGAAGATGATGTCAAAGATATCCTTGGTATGAATGCCAAATTGCCAAACTTTTCTCCAGTTAAAATTTGAGCTTCAATTATGCGAGTGCCACACCTAGTAACCATCAATCTTGTACCATTACATAGTCCATCTTTCGGTGCAATGTTTCTTAACAATATTATAGGACAACCCACTTTCAACTCTAACTTAAAAGTTGGCAACCCAGGAGGATCCAATGAATTTAAATATTCATTAGGATATCTATTTGTAATGGTAGGATCAATTTCATTATCTTCAGACATTTTATCTGCTGCAAGATAAGTATATAATCTCCTTGGAAAGATATTCAACGCAGTAGTATTAATGTCACTGACATCATCGTGACGCGTAGACAGAATTGTGCGTTCAGTTAAAAATGTTAAGGTTGACGTCTCTATCATATTCAATTGTGGATAAACTGTAGAGAGTAATTCATTCAAATCTTGACATTTGTATATTGTTGATTGAAGGTTAACGATTTCTTGAGGATTGGTCCTAATCTAAAAAAAAGTGAAATTAATAAAAAAGTAATTTATTAATTTAAAATAATATATATAATACAGGTTAAAGTAGTGTTACCTCCATCAAGAAATTTGCAAAATTAGCATTTTCATGGCCTTCATGATTCAAGCGCATATTCAAATCCAAAGTCAAGCTATATATATGCTTCCATAGAACAGAGTGTCTTAATGATGCATTCATAATTTGCTCACGAACTCCTTTGGGTATAACTGGTAAGATTTGTCGAAAGTCTCTACCAAGAACAACAGTAATACCCCAAATGGCTTTTCACTATCACAAATATCCCTTAATGTACGATCAACCGCTTCAACACAATGTCTATGTTGCATAGGAACTTCATCTCAAATTATGAGTTTTGTTTCTCTAAATAACTCAGCTTGTAATGATTGTTTGCTAAACCCACAAAGTGAATTTTCCAAGACATCTAACGGGATGAAAAATGTTGAATGTGCAGTGCGACCTCCTACCAGTAACAATGATGCAATTCCAGATGAAACCATAGTAACAACAATATGCCCAAGGGTGTGACATTTTAATGCAATCGTATTGTACAGAAATGTTTTCTCTGTTCCAGCACCCCCATTCAGAAAGAAAACAATTCATTTATTTTGAAAAACCGAAGAAGTGATTGTATTATAAGCATTCCGTTGTCCATTATTGAGACAATCAATAGTAATTTGTGGATCTGCATGTTGTGCCTCACTCTGCAGTTGTTGATGTTCAAATATCAATCGATTACCAATTACTACACTCCAATTTGCAGTAGGTAGTGGCATGGGTGGGAAGTCAATTAAACTTTTGCCTGATTCATGAAGCATTTGATTCAAAAGATGGAGACCATAATCTTCAATTTGAGCCTCAGTTGGTTTAGAAATGACAAATAATATACAAATCTTATGTGCAAGATCATCACATATATGCGTTGAAAATTGATTTCATAATGCACATGGATTTAGTGGAGAGCACTAGGTGAGAATAACACTAAACAATCTCCTCAATTGATATCCAGTTTTTATAACTGTAGCCTCTTTCAAGCATTATATCCATTCTTCATCATCTTCTAAAAGTCCCCTTGCAACATATGCTGATTTAAATGTATCATGCACAACATTATCGACCGTACGTAAAGACTGAAACGACTTTGGTCCTTTGACAACGGTTAGTAACAAACGTAGATAAAATCTTTCACCACAATTAGGGCTAGCAAAGTACATTCTACCAATTGCATATCTCCTTTCTCTTGATTTCCATCTCTTTTCTGACTTGAGCCAAACAAAATGTTGTGAAAATTCTTGATAAGTGAATGGACATTCATCTTCACTGGCAGCACAATATGCAAAGAAGCCAGTAAGAGTTGACATTTGTTAACCAGTTTTAGATTGAATCATTTGTAATGACTCTTCTGGGTTAAAACAACACGATGCATTCCAGGTAAATGAAGTGCCAATTGTATAACTGTTGGCATCTTTGCATGCAAAGGATGACAAAATATTCGCCAAGCAGTTTCTGGAGGTCCAATATACCTTGCATCGAGATATTGTTGAATCTCATTTATCATTCCTAGCACCATCGTTGTACGATCATAACCCTTATAAATGTACTTATGTATATACTTGACACATTTCATTCCGGCACAAACTTCCACATTTATATGACAGTTGAAAAGTTTTGAAAGATATGCATTGTATGGTACAACATCCCTGTTATCAACTTCTTGCCCTCTCACAGTATGTACTTGACCATTATTGCGACGATGATAAATAGGGTATCCATCTTGATCCATAGTTGTTGTTTCTGTAAAAACTTAAGGGTATCTCTTAGTGCATCTATCATTTTCCATACATGGTGCTTGCGGATTTCGAGCACCACATGATCCATGTACCATACAACATTTGATAGTTTCAAAACGTATAGGATCATCTTTTAGGTCTGGAAATTCTGCACAGACCAATTTGTCTACTTGAGCACAAGTCCGAATTTTGTCTGGACCCTTGAGAAATAAAAGTGCATGCATATGAGGGAGTCCTCATTTTTGAAATTCAATTGTAAAAGCATGTACAACTTTATTTCCAAACAGTTTATTTGTTTTTATCTCCTTCATCAAACATTTTCTCTTCAACTCAAAAACTGGGGCAATTAAATCAGGACGATCAATAGGTTTTTGATATGGTAATAATGCTGAAGTAATTTCTAGCCAATTGGAATTTGCAGTCATGGTAAGAAAAATATCTGAGTGTTGGTTATATCGTGTGATAGCCATTGAATCTTGAAAGATTTCAAACATATGTCTAGGACTACCAGTAAATGAATATGGCAAAACAAACTTTTGACCAATTTGTCCAGGTCGCATATAATCTGGATCCATATCTGACAACTCTTGGTAAAGCTCAGCCCGAAGTTTCCATTGATTAAGCTTGTAGTATGTCAATCAATTTTGCTCAGTTGTAGCCCAAGCATCTACCAAAAACTCTTGAAATAGTTTCCCACCTCTCAAAATTGTTGAATACTCTGTGGGTCGTTCAAATAAACGATAACTATAAAAATTCATTTGAGTAAGTCGATAAGTTGAAGGTCGATCATACTGAACATTCCACAATTTCAACTCAGGTTCCCATCCAAGCTCACCATATGGAAATAATAGAACATGATGTAATGGCAAGTATGCTGGGTGACATTCATTAATTTGCATCAACTCATTATTTCCTCAGAAACGTAAGATAATATCTCTCATTCCATTTATCTCTGTTCCATCACCTGGTATTACAATTGCAATCTCATCTGTAGTTGGTAGGTTATACTGACGTCGATCAGTTGTTGAATTGTAATGAAGATGAGCAGGTAGATTGTGTCCTACTGAGTCTAATTGATGTAAAATGGCCTGAGCCTGGCGATATTTATCTACAAATGCATTGACTTGTAACAAACTCTCTTGAATAGTTTTGAGAACATCCATTCTCAAGTTAAGATTTCTACGATTACGAATTTCTAAAGCTGAATAAGGGTCATAGATATACAGCTGAGCATAACTCGTATCCTACCCTGGTTCTGGTTGTAGTGATCCTGTTCGATGTCGTAATTCCCCATGAATTGTGAATGATGTAGGGCCCTTTCCACTGAGTACTCTAGGATCCAATGTAGCACCAAGACTCGTAAAAGCATTGGCTGCATTGTACACTCGAGTATAACTTCGAAAGGATTTTGATTGATCATTATTCCCATCATACAATGCCTGAAGTGGTGGAGGGGGTGTAACAAGTAAAGGTAGCCTAATCTTTCCTTCCAAACAGCAAGTTTCGAATAAGGGATGCTTTATAGATGATTTTGTCAATTTTTCATCCATCCAATGTAAGGCTGAACAATAAGGACATAATACATCCATCTTGTCAAGATAATGACGGTAAGAATCTTTGTGTGCTCGGGCGTCAATTGATATACTGGTAGGCAGATCTTCTAATTCATCATCAGTACATAGATCTTGTTGAAGAAATCGATTTATAGGAGTAGACCTACAAATATTTGTGTATAAATAAAATTCTGTAAAACAAAACGGTATGAGTGAAAGTATGTATTTCAAGATTAGACACAGTAGTTTACCGATTCCTTGGTGGAGCTAAAGATGTGCTTTGCATAGAAAACGAACATGTAAAATGATGGGTAACCATTGTTTGTTTTTGTGCCGAATGAGAATCTTCAGTTATTGTTTCCCACTCCAAGCAAGTGCGATCGCGACGGATTGGTGTTAAAAAAACGTTGTCTTAGTTGAACACATTCTTCTAATCTCTCTTATTCTCGTTGCAAGCATTGAAATTCAAAGTATGACTTTTCAATTTTTTCACGCTCTCGTCGTGCCCGTTAGGCCAATGCAGCTTTTGATATTACATTATCATTTTGTGCCTAAAATAAAAATATTTTATCATTGAAGCAAAATATGTGAATATTTTGTGCTTAAAATGAAACTGTCTTAATTTGTATTCTATTTTATTTGTTTTATACATTTAATAGTGTTATCTTTATTTCTTCCTTTTCTATCTTCTTATTTCTTCCATTTCCCTTTCCCTTTCTTTGTTTTCTATTTTATATATTAAATAAGAATTAAAAACCTATCT
Organism: Camellia sinensis; assembly: GCF_055761805.1. Taxonomy (NCBI): domain Eukaryota; kingdom Viridiplantae; phylum Streptophyta; class Magnoliopsida; order Ericales; family Theaceae; genus Camellia; species Camellia sinensis. Next base: position 186,672,852 of record NC_138964.1, read on the forward strand.
TATTTGGTTTCTCCTTTCTTTATATATTTTTTCTTTATTCCTTCGTTTCTTTTTTCCTATTCTCTTTATATAAGTAGCAATTTATGGATGGTACATTATAAATGCACATGTATCCATGCAAAATACAAATAAATAAATTTGAAAAACACATGCAAATAATAGCAAGTTACAGGAAAACATATTACAATTATTCTACAAAAACAACATAAAACAATAAATTTATTTTATACACTCATATCTTTTAACTATTCAAAATTTTGATTAGTTTTGCATCATATTTTTAAAAAAGAATATATACCACTTGACATGCATTTGCCATTCTCTTGCCGAAAGGAGACATCTTTTCTTTTCCTTTAGACATTGGGTTGACATTTTCTTTTTCTTTTGCCTAACAAATATAAATAAAATACTCAAAAGATTAAAAAAATCTTATATAAATAAAATACATATAATGTTTGACTTGATTTTGTACTTATCGCATGAACATGGATAACATTAAGGTCGTGCTCATCACGGATGACTACACCAACATTTCTAGATGGAGTTGTAGGAGGAGGCCTATAGAAATAGATTGTGAACAAATTAAAATCTATATAATAAAGTGGTAATAAGAGTAAAAAATTCAAGATTGTCTTGGTAAAAAATTCTTTTTCTTTTACCAATTTGGTATTAACGAAGGTTGTCTTGGGTTAATATATTCCTTTGATCTTTCTCTTTCTCGTTCTCGTCGCAGACGTTGTCCCAATTGGTATGCAGAACATGGCTTTTGATTTTTTTCACGTTCTCGCCGTGCACGTTGGGCCAATGCAGCTTTTGATAACACATTATCATTGTGTGCCTAAAATGAGAATATTATATAAGAAGGTGCATAAAATGTGAAGATTAACTAACTAGCTTCCCTTTCATCATAAATTTTTCTTCCTTTTAACTAACTTTTCCTCTTCACTCAGTTAAGTTGTTAGTCATATAAGAACCAATGCATGTATTGATGAAATTTAAAAAGGAAGGAAAAAATAATTTGAAAACACATTAAGCACACAAAACTGCAAACTCACTATGCACGCACTTATTGGTTTAAAGACACTACCCATCTCTTTACAAAATGTACGTTGAAAAGGTAAATATTAGATCATTGGGTACGTAAAATGTGAATGTTAGCGTGTAATGTCTTGTACTTTCTTTTTCACTCTTCTTGTTGTTTATGTTATATTAAAATACATTTTTGTCTTTTTCTTCTTTCCTTAAGAACTTTTTATAAGAAAAATAAAAATTAAAAAAAAAATTATATTATGTAGTTTCCTTTTCATCACATATTTGTTCTTTCTTCTTATTTTCCTTTTTCGTTTTCTTCTATTGTATTTTTATTATGCTATGTTGTAGATGCAACATATTGTACAAATGCAACATATTTTTATCCTATAAATAGATAAACATATTAAAAATTCAAATTAATGTTCATACAAATGCATTAGCATGTTGTACAAATGCTTACTTTAACATGCTTCAGAAAAATATTTTATATTCAATAAAAAGAATTGAATAAATTTTTGAAAAAGAAACTTTTGAAAAATGTACATAAAAACGAGTATATGATACTATGCAATTTCTAAAAAAATCTATATAATATTCGAAAAAGAAAATTTTAAAAATCGTTGAGAAACCATATAATGAGATGTGCATTTTCCTTTCCCTTGCCATAAGGAATAGCTTTTTTTGTTTCCTTTGATATTGCTTTGTCTTTTTCCTTTGCCTTTGCCTATAAAAAATAAGTAGAATATATTTATAAATTATTTTTAAAATGATAAGAAAATACATGTCCAATGTTCAAGTGACTTTTAGGCTTATCTCATGAATGCGAATAATATTAAGGTCACGTTCATCGCAAATAACAACATTAACATTTCTTTCTTGAAGAAATCGAACCTATACATACAAAAACTTTAGAGTGATAAATAAAACTTTATACACATAAATAAGAAAATTAGTAAAGGAATGTGATACTACGGTTCGGTGTAAGTCTCCATCCACCTATAAAGTATGAGGAAAAAAAATAATTAGAATAGTGTTATTGTCCATAACTGTTGTACTTAAATTTATAAGAGAGGTACTTAAGTTTATATGAAGAGAAAAAAGAAGAAAAAAAAACTTACTTGACCAAAAATAGTGACATTGTTCATAACTGTTGTACTTCAACCTAAAAATATTTGGTTATATAATTTTAGACACAAAGAAACAAAAATTTAGCAATAATAAAAGTAAACATGGATTTCAAAGTTAACATAAATGTTTGGCAATGAAATGTTATTTCCAAATCCGGTGCTACCAAATCGAATAATAAAATTCAAAGTTTTATTTAAATAAATAACTGCCATAAATAGAAAATACTTAACGTGTTACAATCAAGAGTAGAAGAAATAAATAAAAATATAAACTTCTAAGAAAAAGAAAAAGGCCAACCCAATGTTTAGAATAGATGTATTTTAACAATCACATTAAAATGATAAAATTAAAATCGGAGTACAACAATTGTCCAAATTTGAACTCTTCTCTTTTCTAACTGACTTCAATTTTATATAGATGAAATTAAAACCAAAATCAAAACCCGTTATAATCATAATCACAAATTTATGCCAAAAAAAATAACTCAACAGATACTAGAGGCACGTGCCTTCTCTGTTTAGAATGGTACAATTTTTTTAAAAAATTTTTATATAACAAAATGTTAAATACATTTTTTTGGGTAAAGTTAAATACTCAGTGAATTCGATTCAAAATAAAACGGATTATGTTAAATACTTGCGTTAAGTTAAATACTTGTAAGTTTAATACATTTTTTTTTATCATGAAGACAGCTAAAGTAATACGCACACATATACATTGATCAGAATTTTTGAAATACTCATATAGAATATTATATTCCCTTAAAAATGTGCAAAAAAAAAAAAAAAAAAAAAACATGAACTCTCTTGCCAGATTATACATAAATGTTAAAATGCCAAGTCTTTCAAATTTTTCTTTTAATTAGGAACTCTAGATATTTATAAAAAAATTAAATGAAAAATATTTATCATCTGTATATTAGAATCACACGACAAATAAATATTATATTTGAATGGTACAACTAAATAAATATATTACACAGCAAATAAAATGTTAAATAAATTTTTTTGAGTGTCAGTTTAATTTTTTTGTTGCAGGAAGATCAACTAAATAAATCACCCTTACTTTCTTTTTAAATAGCTCCAAACAAACAGTCCCTTTCCCGTCCCTCTCTCTCTCTCTCTCTCTCCATTCTTTGCGAAACCCATAATCAAACTCACATTTTCTGAGTCAACCCAACATTTAGAATAGATGTTTTTTAACAATCACATTAAAATGATAAATTAAAACTGGAGCACAATATAATTGTCTAAATTTGAACTTTTCTCTTTGTTAACTGACTTCAATTTTATAGAGATGAAATTAAAACTAAAATCACACAACAAATATATTACATTTGAATGGTACAACTAAATAAATATATTACACAACAAATAAAATGTTAAATAATTTTTTTTAAGTGTGAGTTTAATTTTTTTTGTTGCAGGAAGATCAACTAAATAAATCACCCTTAATTTCTTTTTAAATAGCTCCAAACAAACAGTTCCTTCCCTATTAGACTAATTTGTACAACACAGAGCACTAATCACAAACCAAGTCCCATACAACCTCTCTCTCTCTCTCTCTCTCTCTCTACATTCTTTGAGAAACCCATAATCAAACTTACATTTTCTGAGTCAACCCAGCGTTTAGAATAAATGTTTTTTAACAATCACATTAAAATGATAAATTAAAACTGGAGTACAATAATTGTCTAAATTTGAACTTTTCTCTTTCTTAACTGACTTCAATTTTATAGAGATGAAATTAAAACCAAAATTAAAACCTATTATAATCATAAATCTTTTGAAGTTCACCATTTATGACTTGGAAAGTCCAAAATAAATTTATGCGAAAAAAAAAAATTCACCACATAAGAAAGCCATTTTATAAGCAATAATGAATAATTATTTTATCAAGCAACTAAAGTAATACACACATATGCATTGACCAGAATTTTTGAAATGCAACATAGAATATTATACTCCCTGAAAAAGGTGTAAAAAAAAAAAAAGAACATAAACTCTCTTGCCATATTATACATAAATGTTAAAATGTCAAGTCCTTCAAATTTTCCTTTTAATTAAGAACTCTAGATATTCCAAAAAAAAAAATGAACAAAACAGTCGCTTTGTTTTTAGAATCATACAACAAATATACTACATTTGAATTGTACAATTTTTTATTTTTTTATTTTATAATAAAATGTTAAATACATTTTTGTGAGTTAAGTTAAATACTTGGTGAATTTGATTCAAAGCAAAACGAATTATGATAAATACTTGGGTTAAGTTAAGTACTTGAAATACAACATAGAATACAACATAAAATATTATACTCCTTTAAAAAGGTGCCAAAAAAAAAAAAACATAAACTCTGTTGTCATATTGCACATAAATGTTAAAATGCCAAGTCTCTAAAATTTTTCTTTCAATTAGATGTTAGATAATGTCTCAATGGGACCACATAATTAAATGTGGTGTTATTATTTATAAGAAGCCTACAATTTAAGTGATTCAATTTAGTTAATAGGCTTAAGGGTATATGTGTTATGGACCTAATGTGTAGATACTAGTTGTATAATTTCTATTTCTATGATGGGCAGAAATAGAAATTAAAACATATTGGTTAAAGTTGGTTTTCATTCCTTTTGAACTTCCACAACCTTTCAGTTTTGAAAACCAATAAATAGAAATTAAAACCAATAATGGTTAAAGTTGGTTTTCATTCCTTTTGAACTTCCACAACCTTTCAGTTTTGAAAACCAATTACAACCTTTAAAAGGTTATGGTCCCTATTCCTTCCCAAGTGGAAAAAATAAGAACACTGCCTTTTTTCTTTCTAAATCCTCTCAAGGAGAAACATAAGGCACCAAAGGGGAAAGGATTAGAAGGCAATAACACAATCAATAACAAAGAGTTCATTGATAATCACGCTTCCGTTTAACCGTTCATCAATGGATTCAAGTATGTCATTTTGTCTTGATTTCTTGATAATACACATGGTAAATGATCCAAAGTGTAAGGTTTATGTTCTGAAATTTATGTTGAAAATTGGTATCAGAGCATGCATATCATGTGTCTTATCAGAATTGATATGCTTTATTCATTCTATTTAGTTTCCTGGAATCAAATTCTGAATTTTCTTATGGATGTAAATTCTGTTTTTTCCTGTTTTGTTCTGTGAAAATGGCAATCTGTTTTCTGGAATTGTAAAATGATTCGGTAGGCAGTTTTTTTTTTCTCTCTCAAATGGATGAACATTATGTATTTATATATATATAGATATATCTTGCGATTTGATCGGTTTAATTTTGAACATCATAAAAAAAAAAAAAAAAACTATTTATTTTTTGGACCTGTCAATTCTATTTATATATGTATATATATAATTGAAATTGCTGCAGATTATATAACATATACAGGGTCACAAATTTAGAAATCTTTAAATTTAATGTAATTTCATATAACGTTTACAGAAATTTAATTTTCTAATACTCTCAATATAAGTCAATTCAAACAAGATGTCACAAAATTGATCTCTCTTGTCTAGATTGTTTTATATGGAATGTTTTGAAGTTCATATCTGTGTATCTCATGCGGGTATTTATCGGTCCAAAGACATGATTAAGACTTGGCAGAATTACACACACATTTTGTGGTGATAAACATGTGCCAATTGTCAAGAAAACCTAATGTGAATAATAAATCCATCAAAAGATAGATTTGTTATTTGACATAACTTATTGTCAATGTTTGATCATTACAACAAGAATACCACTTACAGTTAATATCACTACCCAAAGGCTTGGTATTAATGTTGTGCTAGGTATCTTGAGATGTTGTCATTAAATTAATTTATTTAGAGATTATCTGTTTGGTAACTTAATGTGAACATGAGGTAATTGCAACATTTTTTGAGGATGTTGAGTTTGGGGGGAGAAATTCAGTTAGAGACATTGTCTTTGAGGAGGAAGCAAGAGTAATCCCACTTCCTACTACTACTTTTGACCAATCACAGGTTCCTATACCTGTCATTGCTCGAGAAGTAATTTCGGATCCTCAACCAGACAATGTTGTTCAAGATAATATAGTTCAAACCCCCATTCAAGATGAGGTAATTGTTCCTGAGGAACAAACTCTACAACCTCAACCTCAAGAATCTGTGCCATTAAGGCGATCCACCAGAGAAAGGAGATTTGCATTTTCAGATGATTATATTGTATATCTCCAGGAACATGAGGTAGAAAATGGAATGTCGAAAGATGATCCAATCAACTTTCGTCAAGCCATGGAAAGTTTCAACTCTCATAAGTGGAGAGTGGACAGATTTCCATAGAGCACATTGGGACAAACTCCATGATAGCGGATCCACTTACGAAGGGACTACCACCCAAGGTCTTTCATGAGCACATTGCTCAGATAGGTGTTGTTCTATTTGAGAACATTCTGGTTTAGTGGGAGTTTGTATTTATATTACTGCTTTATGTCAGCCTTGAGTTTTATCTATGTAATTAGATTAATTTCTGCAGAAATGAAATATTCAGTTTATTACGCTCTGTTACGTATTGTGAAGTATTGATCTCAATAAAGTTAAGTAGGACCAGTTGGAAATAGGCATGCATGGATCACATCACATGTAATTTCCATGCTACGCATCCATGATTGATCTATGTCATTTAGCTGTATTAGTATACGTGACCATTGGTGGGTCGAGTTACGATTGATGTAACGAAGACCGCTTTGATCCTATATTAATATAGTTAATGGACAAGATTGTTTGGATACCCTCAAGTTATGATAACAAATTTCTGAGCTCACTAAAGTTAAGCACATTTTTCAGGATACATATGTGGTCCAGTGGAAGATTGTTAGATAATGTCTCAATGGGACCACATAATTAAATGTGGTGTTATCATTTATAAGAAGCCAACAATTTAAGTGATTCAATTTAGTTAATAGGCTTAAGGGTATATGTGTTATGGACCTAATGTGTAGATACTAGTTGTATAATTTCTATTTCTATGAGGGCAGAAATAGAAATTAAAACATATTGGTTAAAGTTGATTTTTATTCTTTTTGAACTTCCACAACCTTTCAGTTTTGAAAACCAATTACAACCTTTAAAAGGTTATGGTTCCTATTCCTTCCCAAGTGGAAAAAATAAGAACACTGCCTTTTTTCTTTCTAAATCCTCTCAAGGAGAAACATAAGGCACCAAAGGGGAAAGGATTAGAAGGCAATAACACAATCAATAACAAAGAGTTCATTGATAATCACGCTTCCGTTTAACCGTTCATCAATGGATTCAGGTATGTCATTTTGTCTTGATTTCTTGATAATACACATGGTAAATGATCCAAAGTGTAAGGTTTATGTTCTGAAATTTATGTTGACATTAGAAACTCTAGATATTCAAAAAAATATGATATGAAAAATATTTATCATTTGTACAACACAGAGCACAAACCACAAACCAAGTCCCAAATAACATCTCTCTCTCTCTCTCTCTACATTCTTTGAGAAACCCATAATCAAACTCACATTTTCCGAGTCAACCCAGAATTTAAAATAGATGTTTTTTAACAATCACATTAAAATGATAAATTAAAACTGGAGCACAATAATTGTCTGAATTTGAACTTTTCTCGTTTTTAACTAACTTTAATTTTATAGAGATGAAATTAAAACCAAAATCAAAACCCATTATAATAATAAATATTTTGAAGTTCACCATTTATGACTTGGAAAGTCCAAATATAAATTTATGCCAAAAAAAAAAAAAAAAAAAATTCACCAGATAACAAAGCCATTTTGTAAGCAATAATGAATAATTATTTCATGAAGCAACTAAAATAATACACACATATACATTGACCTTAATTTTTGAAATACAACATAGAATATTATACTCTCTTAAAAAGGTGCAAAAAAAATAAAAAAATAAACTCTCTCGTCATATTACACATAAATGTTAAAATGCCAAGTCTTTCAAAAAAAAATTAAATGAAAAAAAACAGTCCATTTCTTTTTAGAATCACACAACAAATATATTACATTTGAAAGGTACAATTTTTTTTTTTTATAACAAAATGCTAAATACATTTTTTTGGATTAAGTTAAATACTTGGTGAATTTGATTCAAAGCAAAACGGATTATGTTAAATACTTGTGTTAAGTTAAATACTTGTAAGTTTAATACATTTTTTTTTTCATGAAGACAACTAAAGTAATACGCACATATATATATTGACCATAATTTTTTGAAATACAACATAGAATACTATACTCCCTTAAAAAGGTGTCAAAAAAAAAAAAAAAAAACATAAACTCTCTTGCTATATTACACATAAATGCTAAAATGTCAAGCCTTTCAAATTTTTCTTTTAATTAGGAACTCTAGATATTCAAAAACAAAAAAAAGAAAAGAAAAAAACCGATGAAGCAATAAAAGGGAAAATAGAAGCCCACATTACATCAAAATATATCATCACATAACTATGATGACGCAACCTGACTATGCCTGACTAAGGGCACAATGCAAGTAGCAGTGCATACATGATTTTCAATATCAAGTTAATCTACAAAACTACCCACTACTACTATATCTAGCACTCAAGCCTCCAAGAAGAACCAAAAAATAAATAATTGTGAAGGTCCTTGGGTTAGGGTATGAGAAGGAGTACTTGACTTCTTTCTAATAATGCAGCAAAATTGACCAAATTTAAACAAAATTTTCCAATTATTTGTTCCAAATTTTGACCAAATTTTAAAAATTTAAGACAGACTAATTTTATGAATAGCGACGTAATCAACCAAATGTTTTACACTTCAATTTACCCACCGGAGTCAGGACAACCAAACCATGATGGTTATGATTAGTAAATTACTTAACTTACTCTCTCTCTCTCTCTCTGTTCATCAAATTTGAGTGAAAATTTGATTAAAAGCTTGATCTGATATGAATATTCCAATCCTTACTCTCTTCGCATCTTCAAATCTTTTCAAAAAAATTCTAAACTTATCCTAAAAACCATCTCCTATCCATACCATTTTTTATGAAAGAAAGCCATTTCCTATCCATATTCTATTTTAAAATTTTATCCAAAAAGATTAAAAGTATTATTATTGGAGATTTAGTGAAATTTTTTGTTCATCCTTAATTTAGTGAAGATTTTGGATCTATTATGTTTTTCCTGTGTATAATAGTCAAATAATTTTGAGACCAACCTTATGTGTAAGAACCAAATTTCTGCTTAATAGTTCAAATAATTGACAGTAATTCTTTGATGAAAAAATAATTTCTGCTTAATGTTTTTTTTGATTAAACAAATTGACAGAAATTTGGTGATGAGAGACATTTCCTCAATGTTTAATAGTTCTGAGAGAAATTTGGTTCACAATAATTCTGCTTAATGTTTAATCAAAATTGACAGAAATTTGATTCACATAATATCTTTTTTAATTCTTTGATGAAATTTAGTTCAAATAATTTCTGCTTAATTAGAATGGACAGTGTATTTACCACATTTAACTGCATTGTCAGAACTAATAAGCTTCTGAAAAATGATGGCTTTATGTGGCTTCCTGGTTTTACATCGATGAATTGATAATGTAACCGTTTTGTGTACATTTTTGACGGACTGATCAATTTTTTTTACTGCAAATACATCAATACTTCTTTTACTACTCAATTTCTCATATCAAACTTTCATTACGTGAGCATAAAAACAAAGGGTTTTACTATCTCTAATTAAATTTTCATCATGTGCGCATGTAAAATTGGGGTTCATGTAGAGCGTGTATAAAATTATAATTCCAGGATTGACAGCTAATTAGGATATCAGCTATGTTTTATAACACACCCATGCAAGTAAGACTAAGGATGATGTAACTAATTAGAATACCAACAATGGGTCTCCCTGGTTTTACTATTATTCAAAGTTCAAATAATTGACAATAATTGATAGATCAACTATTATACATAGGTGACAGTAAGCACAATGTGTATAATCTTTTATTTATTTTTTTTGAACACCAAACCAATTTCTGATTAATGTTTTTTTTTATTAAAAAAATTGACAATAATTCTAATTAAAAACTGACAGAAATTTGGTGATGAGAGACACATTTCCTCAATGTTTAATAGTTCTGAGAGAAATTTGGTTCACAATAATTCTGCTCAATGTTTAATCAAAATTGACAGAAATTTGGTTCACATAATGTTTTTTTTTAATTCTTTGATGAAATTTAGTTTAAATATTTTCTGCTTAATGTTATTTTTTATTTGAAATTTAGTTCAAATAATTGACAGACCAACTATTATACACAGTTGACAGTAAACATAATGTGTATAACCTTTTATTATTTTTTTGAACACCAAACTAATTTCTGCTTAATGTTTTTTTGGTGATAAAAAATTTCTGATTTTGGTGATAAACAGTTGACAGTAAACACATTGAGCAGAATTTTTGTCTCTCATTACTAATTTAAACAGTTGACAGTAAACACATTGAGCAAAATTTTTTCTGATTTTGGTGATAAAAAACAGAGCCAAGTGATTTTGGTGATAAAAAACATAGCCTTTGCAATTACTCTTTAATTTTTAATTTTTCTTCAATTTTACGCAATAGTCATGCCTACCAAACGTTACCAAAGCAATAACAAAAGAAAAAAAATAAGAACCAAAGTAATAAATTAACCAAGCTGCCGAGCAGGATGTCGAGCTGCCGAAGTGAATAGCCAGAGTGAACAAAAAAATTACTGTAATGAATAGCCGAGCAGCCAAAGTGATGTCGCAGCCGGAATGAACAACGGGGAGAGTGGTCAGAGTGATCCACAGAAGCTCTGATGAAGGCAAAAGCTGAGAGAGGAAAAAAAAAATTTAAGAAGAAGAACAATTACCCAAATCAATGAGAGAATACTAAAGTCATGTTTTCAATTAAGATAAAAATGAGAGAATACAAAAGTTATGTTTTCAATTTCCCGAATCAATTCTCTTGAACCCAGCAATTAAAGTCATATTTTCAACACTAAATAGTAATATTGAATTAGTTAAAATCATGTTTTCAATAACACTATTGAACCCAGCAGTTAAAAATACTTTTCCATATATCTATATCACTCAATAACTATATATTGGTCTGTGCAGAATTCAATAACTATAGATTTGTTTGATATAATCCCCATAACTATATATATATCATTTGTCTGATTTGCAGAATTTCTTTTCCATATATCTATATCATTAATCCAAATCTGTGCAGAATTTCTTTTCTGTTACACGGTGTATCTTTGCCAAATCTAGCATTAATCCAAATCTGCACACATTCAGAAGACACCATAATAAAATGCATATCACCCGTCTAATCCAAATTTGCACACACCCAATACAAAATCCAAACCGTATAACTCAATATCACCCGTATAACTCAATATCTATATCATTCAAAATCCAAACCCAATACAATAAGATAATTTGCACACACAACATACATCACACCAACAATAAATCTGTAGGAGTTTTCCAATGTGGGTAAACCCAAAAACACACATAGAAGATTGAAACAAAGCAAGGAATTCAGCAATGGGGAGACAGACGGTAGACAGAGAGGGAGATAGAGAGGGAAGATAGATACTGAGGGGAGAGTCAGTGCAGAGTAGGAATAAGGAGACAGACGGTAGATAGAGAGGGAGATAGAGAGGGAAGATAGATAGAGAGTATGGGAAGACAGATGGTAGACAAAGAGTATGGGGAGACAAATGGTAGATACTGAGGGAGACACAGACAAATCAAATGAAATGTGTTGGGTGGGAACTGCCTATTAATCTAAACCATTGATATATATTTAAGATTCATATGAGCCATTCAAATAAAATGTACCTCTCATACATTTTAAACATTTTCAAAAATCTTTGTTACTTATTATATAGATATATATTAATTTAACAATATAGATGGATGGGTGAACTTAAAGGTGGCCGTCACCGTCAGCTTGAGTGAGACTTCACTTATGTGGTCGCTTTTGGATCCGGTAACAATTGTCCTCTTTGGCCCATCTCCGTACATGAATACGTCCAATTTCTTTTCGGGTACAATGACAGCCTCGTAGGAGACCCCACCCCAGCCTTAACATAGGAGTGTTTGGGAAGCCAACTTTAGATTTTTTTTTTTTTTTTTTTTTTTTTTTTATTTATATAAATTATAAATATATTTTTTAAGATTTATTTAAAATACAGATTGTTTTTGTAGTTTAAAAAATTATAAATATTATCTTATTAGAATTTTTTATTTAACTTACTAAAAAAATAAAATTCATAATTGTTATGTTATACAATAATAAAATTACTTAAATTATTAATTAAAACATATTTTTAATATCATTAAAAACTGTTAATTAACTTGATGATTTATTAATAAAAGGTACTATTTGTTATAAAATTACAAACTTCAGGGGTGGAATGTAATTTTAAAAATTACAGAGATGATTTATATTTTAATCAAATCTCAGCGAATGTATTTGTAATTTACTTTTTTTTAGCTAAAATTTATAAAAAATAAAATAAGTTAAAATAATTAATAAAATAAAATATCAAATTAAATTCATAATTATTTCATTTTTTCTCACAAATATCACATTTAATTGTAAAAAAGTCCAATTCCCTATTCAAATACAAATATTCTAATCTACTAAAATAATCAAAAGAGGCCTAGATGATCCATCTGCCTTGGCGCTTTTTCGGGTTGCTACAACGTCAGCAGAAATCGTCTTGGTGAAGGCATGTTTGTTGGTATGAGATCGCAGCGGTGAACCAGTTCAAAATTTCAAATAGACGGTCATTGATGGTGTACAAGTCGCTATCACCCGCCATCGAGAACGACTGTTGAAGCTCATGGATGGCATATTGTAATACGACAATGCTACGTAGCTCAAATTTTGTGGCTCAAAAGTGGCTCAAATCGCCAAAACGACGTCGTTTTGAGTACAGAACAACATAAAAATGACCAAAACGACGTCGTTTTGACCATTTGAGCCACAAAATTTGAACTACGAGACATTTTCTATTGCAATAACTCTTTGCAGTCTTCCGCTGCAGCAGAATTGCAGCTACAATGTAGTCTTTTTTTAAGCGCTTTCATTCTTGGCGACATTGCTATGGCTGTTCATGCATACATCCTTGAAATCAGTAGGTGCACAAATGCGCTAGTGACAACCTTAGTGGATGCAGATACATTCTCGCCAGTATTCGAGCTCCCATTGTGATTCAATTCACTACAACAACGACACCAATGACGACCCAAACTACAAGGATGACACTGACAGATACTAATGAAGCAACTGCTTTTTGCTTACCATTTTGTTTTTCCTTCTTACACAGGTATGACATAAAAAGTTGCCAGTGTACTTTTATCCCAAAAATTTGTTCTTTTTTATTGTTATTGTTCTGTGTGCGCAAACCTTGATATTCTGTCTGTGTCAGAGATAAATGTTGTTTAAATTTGTTCCTCGTTGCAATTATGGTTCTTGATGATAGTTGTGCAGCTTGTGCTGCATGAAATTTTATTTAATATCTTGTCCATTTGATAAAGACATAAGGCTATGGTTAATGAAAACAATGGTTTTGCAGTGAGGTTGGTTATTATCTGCTTTTCGATGAGTCACTGTGATGATTATTCAAGTAGAACTAAGAAATTTTGCATTTTAGTTGACCCTAGATTACGAGTTTATTTCAAAGGGAAATGTGGAACCATCAATGAATTCAGAGTTTTGCATTTTGAGTATAGATCGAAGACAACTTGGGTAATTTGGTGTTGTGATAACCGTATTTGTCCTCTGAAAATCTTTTGTTCAGCTCACTTTAAATTTCCTCAGTATTGACGTGTTCCTGGAAGTAATTAAATATTGACAGGTTGCACCTTATTGTGCTTCAAAATGGGCGGTAGAGGTCAGCAGCAAAAGAGTTACATAGTGGAATGGCAATTGTTGCACTCAATCCTGGTGTGATAACCACGGACATGCTTGTGTCATGCTTTGGCAGTTCAGCTGATTTATACCAGACACTGGAATCGTGGTATTTATTTCTGTTCTTTTTCTCATATGTTTTACATTACAACACCTCATCTACATCTTCTAGAAAGCTGTCTTATTTCAATTCTGGTATATATAAAATTTCTTGCATATTATTTTCAATATCATTCATATCAATGCGAGAAATTCTAACTGTGGCTATGTTGAAATTGAGATTTTGGATTTAATTAAAAGAAGAGCATCAACCTCAGTAAAGCTGCCTAGCAATCATTTGTGAATTTGATATTTTTGGTTGATTGAAATCAAAGATCTAATACTTATATTGAAAGATCAGACAACTACTTGAAAATTATTTTTTGCGTTTTTTTCCAGTTACTTGGCAGTATTATCAATTTGCTGGTTATACCAATTTCCTTGAACATTGCCCTTTTTTGGTAGAATATCAAATATAAAATCATATCAAAGAAAAATTCTGAACATCTGGTGTGAAGTAACTCCACTTGTACAATGTCCACTGGTTTTGCAAACCCGTTTTTAGAGGGCAGGTGGTCTATTCTCGAGAACAATCCTAAATTGCTTGAGCCACAGTAAAAGTTGCACATCAAAAGTCTGATGCTGAACATCCGATGCAAAGGAACAATGTCGTTTTTTTTTTGGGGTGAATAAGTCATAAAATAAAACAACAAAACGGGCAAATACAAGATTACAAGGGACATACCGCAGGACCTACCAAACTATACAAAGCCGCAGAAGCACACGAGTGACTAGCTAACTAAACAAATACAAAATAACCTAAGAGGAAGCAGAGGCTACTACAAAAATCTAATTGCCCTGTTCAAAACCCCATCAAAGATGGATAGGGCCAAGAACAGACCATAATAGAGCAAAACAAAATCTCCATTCACCTACTCAAGGTGCAAAATAGCAGCATCAAAGCTAGTCAAAGGGCCTAACAAGACACTAAATTAGAGAACTGCACAACCCGCAGAAAAATACATCCAAAGCAGAGGCCCACAACACATCCAAAGTAGGCTAACTGATAAATATAAATCTAAAGGAGGAACAATGTAGTTACGAATAGTTCTCTACTAAAATCTTTTCATGTCACTGATTTATGATAATTCCTACAACAAAAAAAAAATTTTACGACGCACAATGCACGCCGTAAAAACCCTTCTACGACGTGCAGCGCGCGTCATATTATGACCAGTCATGAAAAGTCATTCACTTTCAATGACATGCTTCGTATACTGTTTAAAACTGTTTAACGGCAGATTTTGTACGTCGTTATTTTTCTATGACATGCTATAGTACGTCGTTAAAAACTATTTAACGGAAAATTTTGTGCGTCGTCGTTACTTTTTCTACGATTACTTTTGCATGCCGTTAATTGGTGAGACAAATAATGACGCTGATTGCGCGCCGTAAAATATGTAATACAACGACTTATTATGCTTGCCGTAGAATATGTGTTTATTTATTTATTTTTAAATTCGGCAGGTTCTATTTGACCAATTTTGTACAATCTAACAAATATTACAAACAAACACCACAAAACATCAATCAACCATCAAAATATTATGTAAAACATCAAAAAGAAACTATATCCATAAATTATAAATATTCAACAATTATCTATACATCCTAATCATTCAACAATTGTCTTTCAAAAAGACAATAAGCAATTTTAGTTTAAATTAAGATTAAATTGCCTACATTCTAAAAAACAACAAAACTCGACAAATCCGGACTCGTGTATGAAGATAACATCAACAATAAATTGAGAAATTCTAGACCATCTTACTATCTTGCCATCAATGTCGTGTTTCTCCTTAATGACTCTCTCTGCAACTACCAGGTCGGCAAAGACAACAAAACCAAAACCACGACTGCTTCCAAAACTTCCCCATAGCCACTAAAATACTCCTTCAAACGATCTTCATTTGTGTCCCATGAAATTCCACCAATAAATAACTTCCCAAGAGGAAACTGCAGTCCAAAAAAAGAAAAGAAAAGAAAAAGGAACCCAAATATGAAAGAAAGAACTAAACCCCACTAAATAATCACAAATTAACAAATGAATAAAACAAAAAAATTAGAAGAAAATCCAGCAACAATCATCAATCATTTTTGAATCTATCAAAAAGAAAAGAAACAAAATAAAAAGGATCAAAATATTTACGTACTTTATAGTAAATTAAAAAGAATAAAATCATACTTACAGTACCCTTAGAACTACTCTAAGCATACTTCTTGCATGGACTCTTCATTACACTAAGAGAGAATAATAACAATCAGAGGTTAAAAAATTGATATAACTGCATCAAATTGAAAAGCATATGTAGATATAGACTAGTAAATTGCACATACCTCCAATGGTTTATTCACTCCAAAATTCGAACATAGCCAATCCACTCCACAAATTAGAGCTTGCACTATTTCCAATTTCAAAGAGCTTCGATATTGATCTAGAACTCGTCCCCTAGCACTAAAAGCAGATTCAGAAGCTAAAGTGCTGATAGGAATTGATAATAGGTCACGTGCCATGTTTGATAGAATGTGAAACTTGAGTGTTTGCCTTCCACCAATCTAAAGCATCAAAATCAACATCTAAATTCCCTTTACAAATGTAAAGGCCTTCTTCCAAATATATGTCCAAATCAGATTTGCTTGGTCCAATAGTATCCAACTCTTGTGCCCATAATACAAACCAAGTCCATTAGGATCAGCAAAAAACAGAGCCCACTCAAAAAACTAGCACAATTTGCTGCACCAACCAAGCATATCAGCCACCTCTTACTGGCAGGAAGACAGCAAGAAACAGTAACAAAACAGAGGTCAGGCAGCATACAGTTCAGAAATGCAAGAAGAAAGCAACCACAGACAGCACCAGAGCATGCACTATAAAGAAGACAACACTGCTACAGGGAAGGAAATATAGCAGCAACACCATGACAGCATGAACCACAAACACAGCTAAGACCAGTCAGCATGACAGCAGACAACAGACAACAGACAACAGACAGCAGCACCAACAAAGCTACACAAGTGGAGCCACAGACTCATCAACCAGCAGAGAACCATACACCCATCCATAGGCAGTATCTACACATGAACTACACAAATTTCAACTCAACAGCAGCAATTCAGCATATACCACAGCTAGCAGAACAGCAACCAACAGCAGCATGGTCCAGTACAACAGGCTTCTGCTAAGACCAACCCCAAGACAAATGCAGATGTACACTTGAACTAATAAAAGCCTGTTCAATCACCACATATTATAGACCTATGTGGGGGTTGAACAAATACAATAACCTTTGTGTAACAACTCAACAAGGACACAGTGACAAATATTCATTACAAACAGACAGCAAGACTGGGTAGAGTAGACCCATAGAAACAATTATAGTCCTCAATCGTTTAACCCTCAAGATGTAACACACACCACTTAAAAAAAATTTATGAGGGCTAACCAATCACTCAACCCTCAACAAAAAAACTCCCTTACAATTAGGACCAGCTTGACAACCTACAGAAAGGAATTAGATAAACTATATGGCTCACCATCACTCAACCCACAAAAACCTAGCTATAGAGCCTCACCACTCATATATAGGCTCTCAACACTCACTCTCAATAATTGCCATCACAATACTAACTGTGAAGGCTCACAATCACTCAAACCACAACATCCCTAAGTACCAACAAAGTTGTGAATACAAAGGGGAAAATGAGGCACCTCCAAAGGACTGATCTAGGAGACCTGCAAGAGGAAGATCCGAACACACAGCAATATATATAGAGACACTGGAAGTATGAGTACAAACAGCTCAAAGAGCATGTGCCCTCAACACTGTATGAGGAAGATGCCATGAGTCCATAAACCAATGATTATCCCCATCCTCCTTGAAATTGTTTACAGATAAAAGCCTGCACCTAACCAGAGATTCAACTTTTCTTACAATCATATTAGTAGGAGTACAAACAGATAAGAAGATCCTAGCATTTCTCTCCTGCCAGATACAGTAAGCCGTACTAGTAAACATTAATTTCCTAGCAGTAGTGGCCAAAGAATGACCAGAGAATTGCCCAGATAACCAGTTCACACAACTACCCCAATTCATAGCTTGCCAATGCATATTACATATATGTAACAGAGCAGAACTCATAATCCTCATCCTAATGGTGACACAACACACACTGAGCAGAACTCATAAACCCATATACAACCAATCTATCAAGGGTATTCAATCCACCAAGGATAGCCATCCAAACCACAGTACTAATCTAGGAATATGGGACTTAAACCAGATAAGCTTATGCCAAGTCACTCTAGGCTTATGAATTCTAGACAAATCCCAAGCAGAGTGAACAGAGAAGAGACCATTTGAAGGAGTCCAAATTGGCTAGTCTTTCCTATCAGAAGGCACCATATCCCTAAGGCTAGAATTCCTAATCTTAGTAAGTTCCCAAGTCTGAGTACCAGGCCACTGCCAGGTTTGGTCCCTAATAATGCTAGAAACAGTAGCCTGTGCATCAATTCCAGAGTCATAAACAATCCTCTCACCATATTTGTGGATGAGGGGGCCAAGTGGGTGCCAAAACTGTGTTAAAAGAAAATATTAATTATGTTGAACGAAAAAAAGAGTTCTTAAAAGAATTTTTTTTATCAAATTCACATAAAAGTTACCCTATCAATAAAACCACCAAAAGAAAGAAACATAAACAGTTGGTCTCATACCCGAAAGCTCCACTCCACATATTGCGCACTATGAGATCATAACTAAATTCCAAATTTCCAATAACAGTTGAACAAGGAAATTAGAGAAAACAAAATTTATTATTTTTTGTTAATTTAATACACATCTATTTGAAGTTTGAAAGCCCAACAATCTCCAAACTCAATTACAATCATAAGAAAAACTACATATAACCCAATTGAACTCTTCTCCATAGAAGTTGAACCACAACCTCAAACTACATAGTGGTGCTACTCAATCAATAGGCCAAAACTCATGATTCAGTTACCCATTGTCTTTCTCACATAACTTTCAGAAATTGTTTGAAACATTGCTGCCAAATACAATGTACTGATATCTACTTGTGCCCAATGTTATTGTCATTTTAGCATACATTCTAGAATTCGTTTTTTAATTTTTATTTTATTTTTAAATAACCAAAATTTTTTTCTTCAAAAAAAATGCAGAATTTTTTTTGTAAGGGCAGTTATATATAACATTTTTATTTCACCAAACTTTTCATCTCCTTGGTGATTTCTCATATATAACATGACAAGTTTCAAATATAGCCATTTACTTTATATATATATATATAGATATTTAAAACAAAAACTCACAAGAAAACAATATAAAAGTATAGTAAGAGCCAACCACTCTTGGTAGCATTTTAACAAGCACCTAGGAGGCATAAATAACATGTATATAGTTTTCTTCTCTGCTGGACAGTAGAAACAAAATAAAGATATATAGAGATACCTTAGCAAACACAGATACACAAACATAACTAGCCAAAGACAACAAAGAGAAACAAAGACAAGCAATCATCATACACATAACACAAATCATCTTGATATGGAGTCACAATTTTGGGTATATGTTAATATTTAGATACATAAAAACATGTGCAAACATCACAGAGACAAATATCAGAACTGATATCATTAAATTTACATATATAACACAATAAAATAAAATACATTAGCTAATAAGAATCCAAATGTAGCGAGAAACTGTAAACAAAAATCAGAGCTGGAAGTGTTTTCACATAAACTAGCAAAGCAGCTTAAGTCTTGAACCAGACTAGTCTGAATTGCAGCTTTAAAAAACTGGCCTTTTCAGCAACTTCTTATAAAACAAGCATTAAAAATTCTTTAAATTTAAAAAATGACAAGGATGGATGCTTTGAAAACACAACAGAATTTGAGCCAGTTTGAGCTACTAATAGGCATTGATCTGATCTTTTTCTGACAAAATAAATAATACTCTATATACAATAGAAAATGACCCATATTTTATCAAACGTTTGATCACTTTCTTTGTATCATAAATATGTTGTTACAAAAATTAGAATACATAATCGAACGAACCAAACACTTTTCCAATCATTTTAACTGTATTCAATTACTTGAAATATTTTCAAGACAATGCAAAACAAATTAGCCCAACTACAAATCCACCAGAAAACAAGGAAGAGTATCACTTGATCTGAATTTTCTTTTCAGCAAAAACCTAGCACAAAAAGAATGGCCAAAGTAAAATAGGAGCCATTATAAGTAAAAATCAAAATTACCTAAAAATTTGGCAATGGCAACAAAATCTTAATTTTTCGATCAAAACCCCCCAAATAAAAACCCTAAATTTTCAACTTAAAACCTAACTTCCAAAACCATTCCCCCCCCCCCCCCCCCCCCCAAATCACTAGGACATATTCATGAAATAGAACAAATGGTGATAGAAAAATCTGAACAGAAGTTTCGCAAGAAACAGAAAAATCTGCCTTCGTTCAATCAACGCCTCTTGACAGTGGTGGTTTCGAAACCCTAGCTTCGTAGAGAGAGAGAGAGAGAGAGAAAGAGAGAAAGTGAAAGAGAAGAAGCAGCAGTTTACCATAAAAGGAAAGAATCTGCAATAGAGAGTTGAAATCGAAATCAATGAGACGATCAAAATTGAAATAGAAATCGAAATCAAAACCAAACAAACAATGAGTAATCACTTTAATAGAAATCAGCAAAGATAAGAGGAAGGAGATGAGGGAACAATGTACCAGGTAACCCTTCTTCAATGAGACGATTCAGAGAGATGAGATTGTGCTCCCTCTGAACCCTTCTCCCTTTCGATGAAACCTTTTGGGCTTATTTTAAGAGCGGTGATTTAGGACACTTTAATTTGAAGTTTTAAAAACAGCAAAGTGGTAACATAAAAAATAAAAAATAAAATAAAACAAAATAAGGGCCAAACTATCACATTAGTGATGGGATTCACATAATGTCACATCATTAATGATGTATTAATGGTGCTAAATTAGTGGTATGAAACATTTTCCTTATTTTAATTAGAAGCCAAAGCCTTTTGGATTAGCCGTTTCTTCTTGGTTTTGCCCAAATATCTTATTCCAACCCTCTCTTTTCTCCCCATCTCAGTTTAAAAGCCAAATAGTTGGTGTATTTTGATATATTTATTTTTGTCTAATATATTTTTGGGTTTGGGGCTTGGCACCAAGGTATTTTATTTTGGTGCCTATTTTTATTTTGGTCATACTATTTACTACAAAAATTGTGTGTCATGAAAAGTAAAATATTTTTAACGGCTAGCATATGTGTGTCGTGAAAAGTGTACTTTTTAACGGCTGGCATTTTGTGCGCCGTGAAAAGTGAAATATGTTTAACGGCTGGCATATTTAGGTCGTGTATAGTTGATGTATTAACGGCATGTCATATGCACGTCATAGAAAGTTTTATTAATTACGGCTAACATTGCAAGCCGTAAAAAAATCATCGTTATTAGCATTCACGACCTACACAATAGACACGTCGTGGTTGGGAAATTATTTACGACATGCAAAAAAAAGCAAGTCGTAAAAGTGAGAAACCACGGCTTGCATTAACTGTATGTCGTTAATGTGAAGTCGTGTGCTCCAATCTTCAAGTTTGACTGGAAAAGCTTGAAGATTCACTGGCCATTACACCAAAAAAGATCAACCTTGTCACGGAGAACCTTGGATCCTTTTACACAGCAATGCCTTCTGCTGCGACCCTCTCATACGTCTTCCCTGTCCCTAACAATTAAAACCGTTAAATTATCCCAGTAGAGCTTCTAGACTAATCATCTAACAAATTGCTATTTTATATTTTCCTGTTGCTATTTTTTGCATTTTATGAGCTTACAATGGCAGACAATGGTGCATCTCTCACTGTGTGAGGGAAGCACCTGAGCAACATGCTAGCGTTCGTTTGTGTGCAGATACCATATAATGAAAACTTTTGGCATCTCGAATCATTTTTGAACGTTCATTGCCATAAATCCGGATTTTCTAGAATATGCTGCAATTGCTAGGTAATTGGAATTTTGGCATTGCTAGTGTAATATTTTCCGGTTTGGCAGAGCGAACAGAATTTGATTTGATATTAAGCTATAAAGCATCTTATTAATATTATTACAGAATCCATACAAGGTCTTATGAATCCCTTTAGATCCACTGCAAGCATAAAAGATTTTGGTCACAGATTACTTGAAAGTTACCATACCAACGAGTTTCACAAGATATGATCAGATTACATGGCCGCCAAACATGACTTCTGTTGTGGCTCAATCTCTTTTTATTATTTTCTTGTAAGGCTCGAGCTTTTGCGACTAGTGAGGAATTTAAGAATGTGTTTGACAATCTACATGAAAAAATGTGTTTGTGGTGTCCCGATGCATTGTATGTGTCCCTTTTGAAGGTTGAAGATTGAAAGCATAAACTTATTATCCTTTCGGCTTCGCTTACATTTGTTATGCAGCCTTCTTTCTTTACTTGTTTGAAAATGTTAGCTTTAGCTATTGTACCTTAGTAATGATGTTTGGTAAAAAAAAAAAAATTAGTTTTTTTTCCCCCAAAGTAATGTGTTGTGTAATATTTAAATATGTATATATATATATATAGTACTTGTATCATGTGCCTAATAAATTAACAGTCTCAAGATAGATGTGACACATCCAGACCAGCCATGTCTCATATTCCAAACACAATTCAGAGAATGTTCTCAATTTTCTCTTGTTAAAGCAAATTGAGTGTGCTCTCATTTATTTTCATGAACTATGGTATACAGATTGGATATAAAAAGTTGTAATAAAATTGTGTTAAATTATATTTCGGGAGTTGATCATAAACCCCACATCTTTTCGGTAGATGCCCATATCCTTTTCCCTCTTACCTTCTTATTATTCCAATAGATAGTTATATGAATCATTAGGCCAGTTGCCTTGTCCTAATTGTACTGGACATAAAATTCTCATATTATCCCTATCCCTAACACCACCCACCACCACTTGTCCTCTTCCCACAATCCCCTCACCCTCTGGTCCTTTCTTGTTTATCTTCATGATCCGTCGCTTGTTAAACAATTTTTCTCTTTTGTACGGTTCTAAGGTTTTGTAAAGGCAATGGTAAGGGTTTCATAAAGATAATGGTTTATGGAGGCAAGGTGTTCTGTCAAAGGTGGCACCAGTGGTACAAAGGGGTTGTTGGGGAGTAAGGGGTCATTGGAAAAAGGGGTTGGAAAAGGGTTGTAGTGAAATAGATGGGGCATGAGAGGGGGTCATCGGTGGGAAGGGCCAAAGGGTAGTAAGGTCTCGTTTGGAAATATGTTTTTTTAGTAACTTTTTAACTTTTGGGTTAAAATATGATGTAAAAAAGTTAGTATATTTTGGATGATTTTTGATTTTTTTATGAAAAAATATACAAAAAATAGAGAGAAAAGGAAATCTTAACTTTTTGATATAGGTTGTTAGCTTTTTGATTTTTGTAGTGACTTTTTGACTTTTAGGTGTTGTTTGACAAGTTGGTTTGTGGCTAAAATAACCACAAAAGACAAAATAGGTTATTTTAACTACAACAAACAAAACATCATATCCAACCCATAATCATTACACTTTTCTCTTACAAAAAAAATCAAAAAAGTCAAAAAGTCAAAAATTCATTTCCAAACCAAGCTTTTTAGCCCAGGCTAAAATAGTCAAAAAAAAATCAAAAAATCAAAAAATTAAAAAGTCAACCCACTTTCTAAACGAAAACTTAGGCTAAAAAGTGATGTTGTCAAACGAGACTTAAGAGGCCGGGACTATTTGAGGAAGGGTGTCGCATAGGCAAGGATCCAAAGAAATGATAGAGTTGAAATTATAGCGGGCGGTGAACCACAAAGTTGGAAAACAACTTTGGTGTGTGGAGATCAAAAAAAAAGTGAAGGTTCAAAGTAAATGGGTGAGTCTATTGGCAACGGTCCATTAATTCTTATAGGTTTTTTTTATTGTTAAATTAAATAATTTGGTTGTTTTGAAAATTATTTCTCAAAATAGATCAAAATGTATTTACAAAATATGTTTTCATGAAAATGTATTTTGTGAATACGTTTTCTGTTAGAATTAAAAAAAAAAAGAAGTTAATTAAGAAAGCTTATTTACGAAATATGCTTTCAATATAATTTTGCTTAAAATTAAAAAAGAAAGGGTGTTTATAAAGTATGTTTTCAACATAATTTTTTTTTTTTTTTTTTTTTTTTTTTTTTTATATTGAAAGTGTGTTTCGTAAAATACGCTTTTAGCTTAAATTTTGTTTTAAACACATCCAACATTTATTTTGTTACTGTTGCTCACAATTTTTTTTATCTAAATTTAAAAAATAATTATACTGAAAAATGTTTACAAAACACGATTTTAGAATAATTAAAAAAAAAAACACTTTTAACATTTTATTATCATTGCTTTCAACACAATTGCGGTTAACTAACTTTTTGGTATAAAGTTGGTCATTAGATGCACTTTAATAAGTGCCCGAGGCATCTGTTAGTCATTTGAATTTGAATAAATTATATTATTAGTCTCTATAGTTTAAGCATTTAAAAAAAAAAAATTAAAAATGTGTTTACACTTTGAGCACAAGTTTTATAATTTTGAATAGAAAGTGTGTTATTTATTTTTAATTTCATTGTAAACAAACTTTCACATAATTGTTTTTAAAGGGTGCTTTTTTTTTAATAAAAAATGTATCATTTAAAAAAAAAAAATTATTTTGATTTAAGAAGTGCAACATAATGATTTTATGCTGAAAGTATGATTTGTAAATATCAATATAAAAAATCTTATTATATTTTGTAGACACATTGAAATACACTTTTCAAATAAAAACATTATGTTAAAAGTATATTTTATAAACACGTGTTCTATTTTTTTTTTTTTTTTTTTTTTTTTTGTATTGAAAGTGTGTTTTGTAAATACGTTTTTTTTTTTTTTTTTAAAAAAAAAAACTAAGATAACGTATTAGTTAATTTTTTTTAAAAAAAAAAATTCAATAGAAAGTGTACTTATGTTATGACTCATTCCGAAAAATAATTTTCAAAAAATAGCCTAATTATTTAATTTAGAATTTAAAAAAACCCAAAAGGGTTAATGGTCCATTAGCAGCACCTTTATATTTCTTTTCACCCTTTCCACTGATTGATCTAAATGTACAATCATTTTGATCACAAAGTGTTTATTCTTGGTCAATTTCAATATGACCTCAACTCTATGATATTATTGCCTTCGGCAGAGCAAAAAATTACAAAAGATATTATTAGTTCATTTAGGAATAAATAAATGAATAAAAAATAGTTGAGATAACAACCCAAACCAAAAAAAGAAAAAAAAAGAAAAAGAAAAAGAAAAAAATGATGTATAAAAAAAGAGATGCATGTGCACTAAGATTAATTCAACTAGGTTCACCATTTCCTTTCCACTGCTTCCTTGAGTTTACTCCCCAAAGCAAATGAGAGAGGAGGAGGGACATCATTCCCAATTTGCCTAAGCTTGTGCTGAATTTTACCAGCAAATTTGTAGCCATCTGAAAAACCCTGCATGCACAACATGAAAAATAGATCAGAAAAAACTGGTAGTTCACTCTATCAAAATTTTAGTTTTTCTTTTTACTCAAATGAATTACAAATTGTTGGAAAAATAAATGAACAAATTAAAAGCACATAGTTTCTTAATAATCCATGATGTCCTCTTTATTTCAAGCTCCTAACAAGCCTTATCTTGAAATGATGTCCTTTGCTCATGGCAATGGAAAGAAGTTGAATAAATTCTAAAGTTTTGAATATGCTCGAGTGAAAGACTTACTTGGGATCGAGCACATTCACGTACAGTGAGTATCCTGTCCTGGTCAGGATGAAAGCACATCCCAACCTCACCCATTGGTTGTGGGTCAGTTATAGATGTTGGAAAGTTTCCTTCTCAATCCAACCTTCCAAACAAACCCTTCCATTGATTGTGCCTCTTGGCTATGTTTGGCAAGCACCAAGTTATCAAATCAACAACTTGTCCTGTAGATAAACAAACCTGCAGAAACAGAAGACAAAAAAATGTGATATAGCGGTCTACTAAAAGTTCCACCGACAAAATTTCAATTATAAAGCCCAATATATGAAACACATTGCCAAGTGATAAATGGACATGGTGTTAATCAGAAGTCAAATGATTCTGTTAGATAATGTCTCAATCGGACCACATAATTAAATGTGGTGTTATCATTTATAAGAAGCCTACAATTTAAGTGATTCAATTTAGTTAATAGGCTTAAGGGTATATGTGTTATGGACCTAATGTGTAGATACTAGTTGTATAATTTCTATTTCTATGAGGGGCAGAAATAGAAATTAAAACATATTGGTTAAAGTTGGTTTTCATTCCTTTTGAAGTTCCACAACCTTTCAGTTTTGAAAACCAATAAATAGAAATTAAAACCAATAATGGTTAAAGTTGGTTTTCATTCCTTTTGAACTTCCACAACCTTTCAGTTTTGAAAACCAATTACAACCTTTAAAAGGTTATGGTCCCTATTCCTTCCCAAGTGGAAAAATAAGAACACTGCCATTTTTCTTTCTAAATCCTCTCAAGGAGAAACATAAGGCACCAAAGGGGAAAGGATTAGAAGGCAATAACATAATCAATAACAAAGAGTTCATTGATAATCACGCGTCCGTTTAACCGTTCATCAATGGATTCAGGTATGTCATTTTGTCTTGATTTCTTGATAATACACATGGTAAATGATCCAAAGTGTAAGGTTTATGTTCTGAAATTTATGTTGACAGATTCCACTCACAAAATAGTACAGAGAAACAAACTAACACATAAAACATAAAATATATGTAGTTCAACAATGTGCCTACGTCCACGGAGAGGATGAGATCAAATTCACTATGCACAATAATGGTTATAGAGCTTTTGTACGAGCACAAAATAATTCTTCTTGTATGATCCTGTTGATCAAGTTTGCGCTCCTCCAAACGTTGTCGCTTTACTTCCTGAAAACACAAACGTGAGCTAGCCAGCAAGTGTATGCCGGAAACCCCTCCGATGCCTAAGTCAGCAAATAGATAATAGACAAAAGCTCTGTGTATTTGAGAGTCAAAATTATGATACCTGTACATAGGTCCTTCCATGAGCTTTTATAAATTTTGTGGCACAATTCTAGTAGGACTCTTACTCCTCAATGTAGAGTCCTCCTAGAAATCACATCTTTAAGAGATAATGCTTATCCCTTAACACCTTTTTTATTGCTTTAACCAAGTGAAATGGTTTTACCTTAGTAGTATGACAAAATGACTGAGCTAACATCGCCATGCTTAAGCGGTAGATTCAACCGAACTTCACCTAGCTCGGTTTCTCCCTTCAGCTTCCTGTACCTCGGTTCAGCATACTCCAACTGGGCTATCTTAGTTATTTATGATCGAGCTAACTAGGCCCAATGGCGAAGCCCATTCCACTCAGCCCACAGCTCGGCTCACCTTTACCCGGTCCTAGCTCGGCTCAGATTTACGCATTTTACCCTCTTAATTGCCCCTTAATGCCATCTGCAACGTATGATTGGGATTGCTTTTCCCTAGCCGAGCTAAAAACATTTAAGCCAACCGAGCTCACCTTCCATCGGGCTACCGATGAGTTCGGTCCATAAACATCTTTTTAATTGCTCTACGCGTCTGAATCGTTTTCTATTCTCTTGGACACGTGGCAAGCTCCCATTGGCCAAGTATAGCTGTCACAGCCATCTTCGTACTCCGAAAATTTTGAACAGTCCCGCCTATTTTGTGTGTTTTATACAAAAACCCTATTTTTCCCAAATCAAACACTCCACTGTTCATCTTCTCTCATTCGCCTTCTGAATCTTCATTTTCACGACCATAGCGCCTGAAAAGCTCGTGCTCTAGCCTGGCATCTTCACTGTTTTGATCTTCATCCTTTTAACTCAAAGCTGTAAGTGACCCACTCCTTCGCTTTTTCTGTTTATTTCGTGAGTATGTATAGCATAGATATCCATATATACATATATTTTCCAAAACACACTTCTGTAGTTTTGTATGAATGGGTAAGGACCACGAAAACTTGAAAACCACACCCTCAGACCACAATCACTAAAGCTGAATCCTTAATCAATCTGGAATGCGATTCTTTTGCTCGAAAATAACACTATGACCAAACTAGGAGCCAGTTTTGTGATAGGTGCATACCTGGCCGAACTAGAAAACCTCACAAAATAACCGAGCTGAAAACCCGTGTTTTAACCGAGCTAAGATCCTTAATGCTCAGTAACCGAGCTAAAAACTTGCGCTATGACCAAGCTAAGGGTAGCAACCCAATAAGCCGATCTAGAGTTTATATTTTTTTATCCTTTTTTCTTTAGCCCGGTTCAGTTATCTGGGCATAACACTTTTTATCTCCCCTTTGCAGACTTGAACTAGGTTGGCCAGGCACGCCTTTGAACGCTCAACCGAGATATTCAACGTCATCTCACCACCGAGATAAGCTATCACGCTAACTTATAAACAAATTAAGTTAAATGGGTAAATACTGTTTATTAGTAGACTCCCCAGGGGCCATTGTCGAATTCCGCAAGGACTACAACATTCCTGACGATGTCCACCTGTCACTAGACGAACTAGATACCACGCCTTGGGAAAAATCGGGCTTTGTTCCCATTACCGTAATATCTATTGTAGAAGCCAGTCTTCGATTTCCCGTTCAGCCACTGCTTTGTGAATTCCTCAGGCAGATAAGGCTCTGCCCTACTCAACTCTCCAAAAACTCATACAGAATAATAAATAGCATTACCGAGCTAAACCGCTGGCTTGGCCTCAACCTCGGTTCAGCCAAGCTATTTCATCAATATTCACTTGGCCAAAATGAAGACGACTGGGTATATTATTTAAGAATAAGAAGATGCCGAGAGAAAATAATTAAAAATACACCAGACAAACACGTGAATGACGATGACTTTTTCTGGATTTCTGGAAATTTTGAAGACCAGGAAGCCCAGATACCGGGATACGGTATTAACTGGAATAAAGGAATAGCCAGTATGAATATCTCGGTTTTGGCTGTGTCCGTTTTTTGCTCTTGCTGTTTATAAGTTTTACACCGCGCTAACCGTTGCCTTTCTCTTCATGCAGACTTGAACCAGCTAAAGTCATAGTACCAATACCCCAACCTAGATGCTTTACGCGCTGCACTTCGATACCGCAATCGAGGTTGGGCCGAGCTACTCAACTTCGAATCGACATACCGATACAGTGAAAGGAGAAAGGTCAGAGTAACTGACTTTCTTCTGGAACCATCGCCAGAGCCGGACCCAAACTTGCCACAAATCAACCTTATATCCCTAATCGAAGAGCAAGAAATGACCAAGCGCCGAGCTGTCAGAGCACTGATCACCGAAACAACCTCAACTCCAACCGGCGGGGTTTCAACCGAGACATCACAAGCTGGCCAAACACACGAGGCTGTAGTGGCCCTTCCAACGGCCTGGGCCTCGTCATCCTGGCTGGGCAAGCGCGTTCGTACTTCCTCGACCGAGCCACAACACCTTGTTGATAAAGATGATACCGTGCTCTCCCGAACTGTGCTGCCAAGCCCAGAACCCGCGCGTTCTAACCGGACTAGTCCTTCCGAGTGGGCACCAAAAATAACTTATAAGAACTGAGCCATATCGAACACTGACTCCGTGGTTGCAGACAAGGACCATACACTTACCTTCAACCTTCTCAAAAATGTGTGTCTGCTAGCCGACATGGAGCACCACGACCATCTGACTGAGCTGAAGGCCATCTGCTCAGCAACCAAATCGATGGTGCTGGTAAGTACTCTATTTGTTTTACTTTCCAACTCATATTTGTTTGCTCGGTTTTAATTATGTTTGCCATCTCTCCTTTCGCAGGCCATGTAGAAGAACCACGTTGCTCATAAGCGCGTGCTAGAACTGCACAAGACAGCGGGGCTAGTCGTGGCAGATGCCAATGCCAAAACGGCCGAGCTAAATGAAGCGAAACAAAGCAAAAAACGATCGAGCTTGAATCTGACATTGCCCGACATACCGAGTTGGTCAACGCGACGGAAGCGGATAAACAAAAGGCTTTGGCCACGCTAAAAGACCACTATTTGTGCGAACTGGCCAAGCTTGAAAAGAAAAAAGAGGCTGAGATCGCCGAGCTAAAAAAGAGCACGGATGATACTGAGGACCGCAGCTACAAAGAAGGGGAGGCCACCTACATCCTGCAATGTGAAGCTGCTAAGGACATATTTTTCAAATGCGGATGGAAGGTAGCTGTGTCAAAGCTCGGTTATGGCCAAGAAACTGAGGTCTTCCAAAACCCTCATCCACACTTCATTCAAAGTTATATGGAGGATTACGCCAATGCCATTCAACAAAAATTTCTCCAAGTAGGGGAGGAAGATGAGGCATCCCCAGAGCCCAACAACGCCCCAGCTGCTACTAATGATCCCGGTCTCCAAACCGCTCAGTCAGCTCGGGTAGAGCCCCTCGTGCCCAGTATGATTGAAGATGTGACTGACCTACCTACTGGAACTGGGCTACCGAGTAGTGAAACTTGAGTTGACCTGGATGCAGATCTGGATGATCTATTTGCCTGATCTTATATTTTCTTCTTTTGATACCAATTTTTGAAAGCATTTGTAACCGGGCTGAAGCCCCACCTCTTGTAATGCAGTTTTAAATCTTGAATAAAATCTATTGTTTTGCCATTTTTTTTTGTTTGGTTCATTTCCTTCTTGTATTTGTCTCTCAACTTTAATTGGCATGTCTGGAACTTTTTGGCCAAAATAGACATCTCGATTTTTTAGCTTCATAATCTGCGAACTTTGCTATGTATTGGGTGTGCCAACCTTCTTCAGCCTAGATTAGGATCTCGGCTGAAGAGAGCTTGTTGGTTATTCCTGCCAACCTTCTTCAACCAGAACCTAATCTCGGCAGAAGAGAATTAAATGTTGGTCATTCTTGCCAACCTTATTCAGCCTAGATCCTGATCTAGGCTGAAGAGAGCTTGTTGGATATTCCTGCCAACGTTCTTCAGCCTAGATCCTTATCTCGGCTGAAGAGAAGTAAATGTTGGTTATTCCTGCCAACCTTCTTCAGCCTAGATCCTGATCTCAGCTGAAGAGAGCTAAATGTTGGTTATTCTAGCCAACATTTTCAGCCTAGATCCTGATCTCGGCTGAAGAGAGCTAAATGTTAGTTATTCCAGCCAACCTCTTCAGCTTAGATCCTGATCTCGGCTGAAGAGAGTTAAATGTTGGTTATTCCAGCCAACCTCTTCAGCCTAGATCCTGATATCGGCTGAAGAGAGCTAAATGTTGGTTATTCCGGCCAACCTTCTTCAGCCTAGATCCTGATCTTTGCTAAAGAGAACTATATGTTTGGTTATTCCTGCCAAACTTCCTGATTGCCCCTTGCTGGCAATGACTGAGAACAATTTTTACCGTAGAAAGAATTATGCTAAAAACTACTTCTTTTATTTAAAAGAGGGAAAATTACAAGTATTTAAAAACTAAAAATAAAATAACTTGGGATTGGCGGTGTTCCATGGCCTGGGAATAGCCTTGCTGTCTCCATCTTCCAAGTGATATGCTCATTTTCCTGCTAAACCAACCACTTTGTATGGTCCTTTCCAATTAGGTCCTAGCTTGCCATCGCCGGGCACCAAAGTGTTGCCCATTACTTTGCGTAATACTCAATCCCTAATCTTGAATTGCCTCGGATGCACTGTTTTATTATATTTTCTAGATAACTCATGTTGGTATGAAGCAATGTGAACTAGAGCTCTTTCTCTTCTCTCTTCTGCAAGGTCGAGTTCCAAGGCTATGGCTTCTTTATTCAGGTCTGGGTCGAAATTTTCACTTCTAATAGTAGGGAGGCCTACTTCCAGTAAGATTACAGCCTCCATGCCATAGGCCAAGGAAAAAGGTGTTTCTCTAGTTGACCGCCGAGGTGTGGTACAGTAAGTCCATAAAACATGAGAAAGCTCCTCAGCCCACTTTCCCTTTGCTTTTTCCAACATTTTCTTTAAGCCATCTAAGACGACTTTGTTTGAAGCTTCTGCCTAGCCATTTGCTTGAGGGTATGCCAGTGTAAAGTTGTAGAATTCTATCTTGTATTCCTCGCATAAGCCCTTGAAGATTTTGCCATCAAATTGAGTGTCATTGTCAGATATTAGGGCTTTGGGTA
This sequence comes from Camellia sinensis, assembly GCF_055761805.1. Taxonomy (NCBI): domain Eukaryota; kingdom Viridiplantae; phylum Streptophyta; class Magnoliopsida; order Ericales; family Theaceae; genus Camellia; species Camellia sinensis. Next base: position 186,705,292 of record NC_138964.1, read on the forward strand.
TGCTGAATCAAGTTATGATGTTTTGCCAGACGAGCTTCTTTATAACTTTCTCCTTTATTGATGCGAGTGCTTCGGTCTCCACCTACTTTGTGAAGTAGTCTGTTGCTGCGAGAAAGAACTTTCTATTGCCGGGTGCTGTTGGAAGTGGCCCTACTATGTCCAGGCCCCACATTGCGAAGGGCCATGGGCTAGTTAGTGGTAGAAACTCTCTGGCTGGTTGGTGTATCTGGTGTGTGAACTTCTGACATTTCTCACACCTCTTGACATACTTCTCAAAATCTACTTGCATGTACGACCACCAATATCCTTGTGAGATTGCTCTATAAGCCAATGATCTTCCCCCTTGGTGGCTTCCGTAAACGCCCTCATGTATCTCGAATAAAAATGCTTTGACCTTGCTAGGATGGACACATTTCAAGTAAGGTCCTGTGAAGGATTTTTTGTACAACACCAATGATGGAGAGAGCCAAAATCACTGTGACTTTGCTCTTATTTTGTTGACCTTTTTCTTCTCTTCAGGTAAGGTGCCATCTTTTAAGAATACTATAATGGGATCCATCCATGAAGGGCCTAGTTCGGCGCAACATACCTCAGCTACTTCGGGTTCTTCAATGCTTGGTCTGGGTAGGAAGTCGATCAGTAGTGGGTGTGGGATAGATGTGTTTGCCATTGAAGCAAAACCTGCTAGTTCGTCTGCTCTGCTATTTTCTTCGCGGCCGATTTGCTCTATCCGTACTACTTCGAACTTCATGAGCTCCTTTCTGACTAACTCTTAGTACTTAGCCATCCTCTCATCTTTAGCCTCGTAGTTGCCTGAAATCTGGTTTACTACTAGCTAAGAGTCATTGTAAACCATTAGCTCAGTGGCCTTCATGAAAAATGCTGATTTTAGGCCTGCTAAAAGTGCTCCAGACTTTGCCTCATTGTTTGATGTTGGGAAGCTAAGGTTGACTGCTTGTTCCACTATTAGGCCATCTGGTGAGATAAGGACTATGCCAAGCCCTGCACCATGCCTATTGGATGCTCTATCCATGAAGAGCTTCCACATCTCTCCGACGAATAGTTTCCATTAAGTAGAGGGGTCGAATGATGTCTTGGGGTCATGTGTGTTGCTGATGTTTTCTTCCCAATTTATGCCAACTGTTGGGGTTTGTTCTTCACTATCTGACTGTCCCAAATTTGTACTTGTTGATAAGTCCTCGCTGAGAATAGCATGGTTTGCCCTTTCTGTCCTGTCTTCAATCTTGTATAGCTTGGAATGTAGCTGGGCATCTTGTTTTGGGGGCTGCGCAATTCCTGCGGCACTTTCCATCCCTATTTCTGTTGTATCGGTTAAATTGACTGGGCAGACGTGATGACTTCCTGGTGTGAACTCAGCCACAAAGTCTGCCAAAGATTGGGCTTTTATTGCGGTTCTGGGTTAAAACTTGATATCGAACTGTCCCAGCTCTACTACCCATTTCAAGATTCGTCCAAAAAAGTCCGCCCTCTCAAGCAAGGCCTTTAACGGGAAAGCTGTTAGGACAATTATGGTGTGGGCATGAAAATAATGCGACAACTTCCTTGAGGCCATCATCAAAGCTAAGGCCAGCTTCTCCAATGGTAGGTACCTTGTTTCAGCGTCCAGCAAGGTTTTGCTAACATAAAATATGGGCAGGTGTTGGATTCCTTCCGCTCTGACCAACACTGCACTGAATGCATGCTGTGAAATCGCCAAGTACAAAAAGAGCTCTTCTCCTGGCACTGGGGTTACTAATAATGGAGGAGAGGTCATGTAGTCCGTCAGGCTCTCTAAGGCACGGTCACATTCTTCATCCTACTCAAATTTGGCTTTCAAAGCTTGGAAGAATGGTTGACATCTGTCTGACGATCGACTTATGAACCGGTTGAGTGCGGCTGTTAGGCCAGTGAGATACTGTATCTCTTTGACTGTGTTAGGCCTCTTAAGTTCCTGGATTGCTTTGATCTGAGAAGGGTCGGCTTCTATACCTCGGTTGGTTACCAGGAAGCCTAAGAATTTTCCTGATCCTATACCAAATGCACACTTGGATACGTTCAGGTGCAACTTGTTCTTCTTCAAAATTTGGAACATTTCATCTAGGTCTCTGAGATGGTCCTTCTCATACTTGCTTTTGACCACCATGTCATCTATGTAAGCCTCCATTGTTCTGCCTAACAATGGTTCGAACATTTTGGTGATCATTCGTTGAAATGTTGCCTCTGCGTTCTTTAGGCCAAAGGGCATGACCATGTAACAGTACAATCCCCTGGGTGTTGTGAATGACGTGACTTCGTGGTTTGGTTCATACATAGCGATCTGATGGTAACCTCTATACGCATCAAGGAAGCTAAGTCGATTATTCCCCGCCGTTAGGTCCACCAGTTGGTCAATCCGTGACAGGGGGAAGCTGTCCTTTGGACATGTCTTGTTGACTGTTTTATAGTCCACGCAAACATGCCACTTTCCGTTCTTCTTTGGCACTACTATAATATTAGATATCCACCTGGGATAGTGTACTTCTCTGATGGCTCCTGCCTCCAGCAAGTTTCCCACTTCCTCCGCCACTATCTCCACGTGGTGGAGTGCCGATCTGCGAGTGCGCTGTATAATTTGTCTGGCATTTGGGTGGACATTAAGTTGGTGGCAAATGAACTTAGGGTCAATGCCAGGCATGTCATATGGCGTCCAGGCGAACACTTCGATGTTTGAGATTAAGAATTCCATAATCTCAGTTCTCTCAGTGCTGGATAAAGACGAGCTGAGTAAGAAAAACCTTTCTGGGTCTTTGTCATCTATTCTTACCTCAACCAAGTCCTCCACTGCCTTCTGCTCTACTGCTTTGCCGACATTTGCAAATAGTTCGTTGTTTTCAAGTTCTTCTACCATCTGAACGAACCCTTTTGTGGCACGACTGCCGTTTACTGTGATGAAACACTGCTTTGAAATGATTTGGTCTCCTAAGACTTCTTCAATCACGTCAGTTTCATTAGGGAATCGCAATACCTGATGGTAGATTGACGCCACTGAGTGCATGGCGTGCAGCCATGCCCTTCCTAAGATTATGTTGTAGGTGGAAGGGACCTTCAATACCCAGAATTCCACCTGTTTTGTCACGGTTCTTGCTTTGACTGAGAGGATTATCTTGCCTACTGGCCATTCTGCCATTCAGTTGAACCTAATGAGGGGAGATGTCGCAGGTGCCAGGTCTTTGTCCTCCAATTTCAATTGTTTAAAGGTCTCGTAGTACATTATCTCACATGAGCTTCCTTGGTCGATCAGAATCCACTTGATATCGAAATTCTTGACACCAGTGCGTCATTATGAGGGCATATAGCCTTGCTAGATCTTTGTCTGAGAAGGATATGACATTCGAAGCCTCTGTTCTGCCCTTTTTGAAGGTAGGTTGTGCACTTAATACCTCTCTCAAGTGCTCATCCTTTTTGATCATCCCCCTGAGTGCATATACTCGCTCAGGTTCGACGATCCCATGTATCACGTTGATTACGCCTTGAGGTGGACCGTCAACCGGCATCCCGTTTGGTTTGTTGGGGTCCTGCGGGGCTGGCTGTGTCCCCTCTTCTATATACTGGTCCAGGTGTCCAGCAGCTACTAACTCTTCCAGATGTTGCCTTAGGGGTGTGCAGTTTTCAGTTTGGTGTCCCTTCTCATCATGGAAGGTGCAACGAGACCTCTCGTTGTAGCCCTTTTGTGCTTCTCCCAACTTGGCTGGCCACCGAACGTAGGGTTCATTACGTATCTCGCTGAGAATCTAGCAGATAGGTTTATTGAACACGGTGGTAATGGCAGTGCGGACCCTTAACTTCTTTTTTTCTGGGTCCTCTCTGTTAGCTCGTCTGCCTCGCCCATTCCTGCTTGGTTATTCTATTATATTAACTTTTGCGGTAGTCTTTTTATCTGGTACCGTTGCTGTGCCAGATTTTACTTTAGCACGGGCGCTATCTTTCTCTACTCGGATATGTTGATGCACCCTCTCCATTAGGGCCTCCATCGTGAGGGATGGCATCATGGTAATTGAGTCCCTTAATTTATTTTCGACTGGTAGACCTCTCTTGTATTGTGCGATGGCGAGGTTTGTAGGACAATCCCCAATCTGGTTAAAAGTTTCCCAATATTGACTGTTGTAAGACCTCAACGTCTCTTTTTCGCCCATGTCAATGGAGAGTAGTTGATCAATCTCCACTGGTGTCTTGGTGTTCGTCCTGAATCTGGTCACGAACGCTTCTGCCAATTGTGCCCATGAGGTGATGCTGCCTTCAGGCAGCCTTTCGAACCAGGTTAGTCCTAGGTCGCCAAGGCTGGATGGGAACAACATACACATTAATGCCTCATTCCGCCGATATACTGCCATAACCTGGCGAAAGTGACTTAAGTGCATGTAGGGGTCTGATTTCCCTTCATAAATAGTAAATTTGGGCTGATGGAAGCCCGAAGGTAGTGGTGCGTTCTCTATTGTTGGAATGAACAACAAGCTCTGTAACCTCGCTAATACTTTATCTGCTGGTTCGTAAGCAAGGAGCGACATTGGCATCCCTACCTCGACACTCCCATGTGTCCTGGAGGCCAATCGCTGCAGGGCGGAAACTTTGTGAGGGTCGCAACCCCTTGTGCCCTTTTTTCGTCGAGCCCTCTCTTCGAGCACTGTCCGCAAGTCCGTTGACCTAGGCAACTCCGTGTGTCTAGATGTCGTTTGGTGTGTGTGCGAGGGGTAATAGCTGCTTCCCTCTGTATATGACCTTTCAGTCCTCGTTCTCTCAGACCTGGAGTGACGAGTCATAGAAGTCCTCGATTGAGAGCTACCTATTCTAAGGCTCCTGCTTTCTGCTTGTGATGGCGTGGTATGTCTGTCACGATACTCCGAGTAGCGAGGGAGCATGTTACCTTTGCGCCCCTCTCCTGTTGCTACCCCTTTTCCTTTTATCTAGCGCTTCATTGTCTCATGTCTGCCGCCATTCTCCTTATTAACTCGTCTTGCTCCCTCACGCGATCCTCCAGAACTTGAGGATCCAGCCTTCGCCTCTGTCTTTCAGGACTTTGAGAGCGACGGGGGCTAGTGCCCTGTCTCTCCCTCTTGTCCCTTTGGGAGTTTCGTCGCTGGGGGTCTAAATCCGCCATGGGAGGGATAGAAGGTAAACCTTCGCGCCTCCCATCCCCCTCCGAGGTTTTCCTATCAATAGCAGATTGCGGCAAGTCTTCATTGTGCGCCATTGCTTTCAATTAGAGAGGAAAACTTGATCAAGAGGTTTTGTTCTTTGTGAAATTCCCACGGATGGCGCCAATTGTACGAGCACGAAATAATTTCTCTTATGATCCTGTTAATCAAGTTTGCACTCCTCCAAATGTTGTCACTTTACTTCCTGAAAACACAAACGTGAGCTAGCCGGCGGGTGTGTGTCGGAAACCCCTTCGATGCCTAAGTCTGCAAATAGACAATAGACAAAAGCTCTGTATATTTGAGAGTCAAAATTGTGATACCTGTACATATGTCCTTCCATGAGATTTTATAGATTCTGTGTGGCACAATCCTAGTAGGACTCTTACTCCTCAATGTAGAGTCCTCCTAGGAATCACATCTCTAAGAGATAATGCTTATCCCTTAACACCTTTCTCACTGCTTTAACCATGTGAAATGGTTTTACCTCAGTAGTATGACAAAACGACCGAGCTAACATTGTCATGCTTAAGCAGTAGATTCAACTGAGCTTTACCTAGCTCGGTTCCTCCCTTCGGCTTCCTGTACCTCGGTTCGGCATACTCCAATTGGGCTATCTTAGTTTTTTATGACCGAGCTAACTAGGCCCAATGGCGAAGCCCATTCCACTCATCTCACAGCTCGGCTCACCTTTACCCGGTCTTAGCCCGACCCAGATTTACGCATTTTACCCTCCCAGCTTTGAACCTCTCAACTTAACCGCTCAACAATGCTTTCACACTCTTAAACACTAAAACTGCTGCCGTTAGGCCAATCCCTTTTTGAGAGTACAATAAAAAATACCAGACATCTCACAATGCGTGGAACCACAAACCATTGGAATAAAAAAAATGAATACTATCTTTTATATTTTGCAATAAAGCTTGGATAAAAGACCTATTGTATGATACCATGAGCAGTTCACAAATGATATTCTCTAGATAGATCAGAAAACTACCTTTTCATCAGGAAGGTCACGCCAATCAGCACCTGGACGTCTAGGTATTCTTTAGCACCGAATGAGATTGAGCTCATTCATTTCTTTTGATATATGATAAGTTAAAGCCGTGTATCTCCTCGGATTTTCTTTTGGAACCAAGACATAGGTTCATCATTGTATTGTACAACAATATAAGAGAGAAAGTAAGGTGCAATATAAGGATAGAACTAAGAAACATGGACACATGACACGACACGACATGGACATGACTACACGAAAATTTTCAAAAAATACAGGACAGGATGTTGGGGACACGTGCAAAATATATAATTTTATACATTTATTATATGTCATATTTTTAAATATTTAATATGTATTTTATGTAAAATATTTAATTTGTTTAAATTTATCAACCTTAGGTATGCTATTTTAGTAAAAAAGTTAAAAATTTTAATTTTTGAAAAAAAGTCATCAGCGTGTCCTTAATGTGTATTCAATGTGCTCGACACGTATCGAGCACGTGTACATGTCCAACACCTGTAAGTGACCTCCAGAGAAGTGTCCGTGCTTCATAGGGATAGAACATAGAACATCAGTAAGAAAATAATCCATAGAGCTGGAGAAGAAACCCCACCTCCATAGTAGTTGTTGAAACCCCATTTTTAACAGCTGACAGATCTCCAATTGTATCTCTTACGGGGTACTGTGCGATAAACGAATACCCACTAGACTACAAGGTAAGTTCTATAGAACGGCTATTAGACCAGCGATGTTGTATGGGACGAAGTGTTGGGCAACCAAGAAATAACATGTAGATAAGAAAATTGTTGCTGAGATGAGGATGCTAAGGTAGATGTGTGATAAAACTAGACAAGACAGAATTAGGAATGAGTGTATTCGAGAATGGGTATGAGTGGCACCGATAGAAAATAAGTTGAAAGAGAATCGATTGAGATGGTTTGGTCATATTCAATGGAGACCAATAAAAGCAATAGTGAAGAGATGCGATGCAGTGACGATAGCTGAAAGTGGTAGGGGATCGAGTAGGGCTAGATTAATGTTGGCTAGCATTGTAAATAGAAATATGGATCTACTTAATTTGACTAATGAAATGGCCTTTGATAGAGCCACATGAAGAAGAATGATTCATGTAGCCGGCCCCATTTCATGGGACTTAAGGCTTGGTTTGGTTTGGTTTGTAATCAAAGATCTAATACTTATACTGAAAGATCAGACAACTACTTGAAAATTATTTTTTGCTTTTTTTCTAGTTACTTGGCAGTATTATTAATTTGTTGGTTATACCAATTTCCATGAACATTGCCTTTTTTTGGTAGAATATCAAATATAAAATCATATCAAAGAAAAATTCTGAACATCTGGTGCAAAGTAGCTCCACTTGTACAATGTCCACTGATTCTGCAAATCCATTTTTAGAGGTCAGATGGTCTATTCCCTAGAACAATCCTAAATTGCTTGAGCCACAGTAAAAGTTGCACATCAAAAGTCTGATGCTGAACATCCAATGTAAAGGAACAATGTAGTTGCGAATAGTTCTCTACTAAAACATTTTTATGTCTCTGATTTATGATAATTCCATGAGAGATAATGTGCTCCAATCTTCAAGCTTGACTGGAAAAGCTTGAAGATTCATTGGCAATGACACCAAAAAAGATCGACCGTGTCAGGGAGAACCTCAGATCCTTTTACACAGTTATGCCTCTTGCTGCGACCCTCTCATACTTCTTTTCTCTCCCTAACAGTCAAAACCATTAAATTATCCTAGTAGAGCTTCTAGACATATCATCTAACAAATTATTATTTTATATTTTCCTGTTGGTATTTTTTGCATTTTTTGAGCTTATAATGGCAAACAATGGTGCATCTCTCACTATGTGAAGGAAGCACCTGAGCAACATGCTAGCTGTAAGAGGGGTCAACTTAAGCCCACTAATTAATTGGGCCCAGTCAGAGCCCAATCGAATAGCCCAAAATTAGTGGGTTCGGAGAAATTATTGCCAAATGGGTCCAAGTGAAATCCATTGAATGGGCCCATGAGAAAGCCAACAAATTGGGCCGAGAAAGACTCATCAAGTAGATATCTCTAAAGAGAGTCCAACAAGTCTATCCGAGGAGGCCCAGATCATACGGGCGTTCCAGAAGGTTAAACGTTACTTTCGGAAGAGATGAAACCTTCGTAGGAGATCCATTCTCCGAGATATTGGCTTAGTCTTGAAAGGGTTCGGAACCACGAACCTAGAGACCTATTTGAGCTCGGACTCGAAAGGATTCAGATCCACGAACTTAGAGATTCGAAGCACTTGGCTTCGAACGGATTAGAATGAAATCTAAAAGTCGCTCCGTTAATGAGTCCCAGAACACTTGTGGGCTTCCCAAGATCTACGCACCAGAACCATGGGTGTGTTGGAGTCCGAACAAAGGACCCGATCCTGAAGACAGTGAGTAGAGATAAATTCACTCTTCGGTTAAACTGGCCTATACTCTGGTCGAGGTGGCATGATCTAGGGGGTCCCTAAGACCCTACAATATTTGCGACAAGGCGTTCTCTTGAGCTATCCCTGACCCTTCTGCGGTAGGACGTCCTCTGGGACTACCCCTGACCCTTTGGGATGATTGGGGATCATTGGTTAGGTGTGGCTAAGAAGAAGGGTTCGCCGAGAGCTTAATCTCCTTTTTGGGGTTTTCCTCATCCTCGGAGAGTTCACCTCCTCGGATAAGGTGGTTAGAGAGAATATTCCCCATGTGCCTTGCACAAGGGCTCCATCCTACATCATAAGGTGCCTATAAATAGCACCCACCCATAGCTTTACAAGGGATGGATTTTGGGGAGAGAATTTTTCAGAAAGAACTAATTTCCCTTCTCCATTATCAACCTTGAGAGTGAAAGTGGGAGATCCATGGGAGAGCCTTGCCATTATTCTCTCTTTAGCTACTTTGCCTTTTTCTTCACCCAATCTCTTATCTCCATCATCTCTTTGCTTTTGTGTTCTTAGTTGTGACTATTGAAAAATCTAAGCCTCTCATCATTTCTAGAGATTTCGATTTTTCTTCAAAGATCTTTGAAGATCTTCGAATTTCTAACAACGTTCTTTAATCCTATCATACACTAGCGTTCATTTGTGTGCAGATACCATATAATGAAAGCTTTTGGCACCTCGAATCATTTTTGAATGTTCATTGCCATGAATGTGGATTTTTTAGAAAATGCTGCAATTGCTAGGTAATTAGAATTTTGGCATTGTCAGTGTAATATTTTCGGGTTTGGCCAAGGGAACATAATTTGATTTGATATTAAGTTGTAAAGCATCTTACTAATATTTTTGCGGAATCCATACAAGGTCTTATGAATCCCTTTAGATCCACTGCAAGCATTAAAGATTTTGGTCACAGATTACTTGAAAGTTACCATACCGACGAGTTTCACAAGATATGATCAGATTACATGGCCGTCAAACATGGCTTCTGTTGTGACTCAATCTCTTTTTATTGTTTTCTTGTAAGGCTCGAGCTTTTGCGACTAGTGAGGAAATTAAGAACGTGTTTGACGATTTACATGAGAAAATGTGTTTGTCATGTCCCGATGCATTGGATGTGTCCTTTTTGAAGGTTTAAGATTGAAAGCATAAACTTTTATTATCCTTTGGCTTTGCTTACATTTATTATGCAGCCTTCTTTCTTTACTTGTTTGAAAACGTTAGCTTTAGCTATTGTACCTTAGTAATGATGTTTGGTAAAAAAAATTTGGCATTTCCCCCCCAAAGAAATGTGTTGTGTAATACATATATACATATAGTACTTATATCAAATGCCTAATAAATTAACAGTCTCAGGATAGATGTGACACATCCAGACCAAGCCATGTACCATATTCCTGACACAATTCAGAGAATGTTCTCTACATTCTCTTGTTAAAACAAATTGAGTGTGCTCTCTCATTTATTTTCATGAACTACAGTATATATATTGGATATAAAAATTTGTAATAAAACTGTGTTAAATTATATGGTAGACCCCCGTATCCTTTTCCCTCTAACCTTCTTACTATTCCAATAGATAGTTACATGAATCATTAGGCCAATTGCCTTGTCCTAATTTTGCTTAACATAAAATTCTCATATTATCCCAATCCCTAACTCCACCCACCACCACCTTTCCCCTCCACACAACCCCCTCACCCTCTGGTCCTTTCTCCTTTATCTTCATGATCCGTCGCTTTTTAAACAAGTTTTCTCTTTTGTACAATTTTAGGGTTTTGTAGATGCAATGGTAAGGGTTTCATAAAGGTAATGGTTTATGGAGGCAAGGTGTTGTGTCAAAGGTGGCACCAGTGGTAGGAAGGAGGTCATTGGGAAATGGGGCTGGAAAGGGTTGCAATAAAAAAGATGAGGCATGGGAGGGGGTCATCAGTGGGAAGGGCCAAAGGGTAGCAACAGACGGGCACTATTGGAGGAAGGGTGTAGAGGTGAAGGTCCAAAGAAATGATAGAGTTGAAATTATAGCTGGCGGTGAACCACAAAGTTGGAAAACAACTTTGGTGTGTGGAAATCGAAAAAAAGAAAGAAAGTGAAGGTTCAGAGTAAATAGGTGAGTCTATTAGCAACGGTCAATTAATTTTTTTGGGTTTTTTTTTATTGTTAAATTAAATAATTTGGCTGTTTTAAAAATTATTTCTCAAAATGGATCAAAATGTATTTACAAAATATGTTTTTTTTTTGGTAGAATTAAAAATAAAAATTAATAAAAAAAGCTTATTTACGAAATATGCTTTCAATATAATTTTTCTTTAAAAAAAAGAAAAAGAAAAGGTGTTTATAATGCATGTTTTCAACATAATTTTTTTTTTATATTGAAAGCGTGTTTCTTAAACACGCTTTTAGCTTAAATTTTGTTTTAAACACATCCAACATTTATTTTGTTACTGTTGCTCACAAATTTTTTTATCTAAATTAAAAAAATAATTATACTGAAAAATATTTACTAAACAAGCTTTTAGAATAATAATTTTAAAAAACACTTTCAACGTTTTATTATCGTTACTTTCAACACAATTGTGGTTAACTAACTTTTTGGTATAAGGTTAGTCATCAGATGCACTTTAATAAGTGCCCGGGGCATCCGTTAGTCATTTGAACTTAAATAAATTACATTATTAGTCCTTATAGTTTAAGCATTTTAAAAAAAGATAAAAAACGTGTTTACACTTTGAGCACAAGTTTTATAATATTGAATAGAAAGTGCGTTATTTTTAATTTTGTAACCAAGCTTTCACGTAATTTTTTTGAAAGCGTGCTTTTTTTTAATGAAAAAAAAATGTACTATTTAAAAAAAAAATTATTTTGATTTACGAAGTGCAACATAATGATTTTACATTGAAAGTATGATTTGTAAATATCAATATAAAAAAACTTATTATAATTTGTAAATACGCTAAAAATATATTTACAAAATACGCTTTTCAAATAAAAACATTATGTTAAAAGCATGTTTTGTAAACACGTTATTTATTTATTTATTTATTTTTTAAATTTGTATTGAAAGTGTATTTTGTAAATATGTTTTTTTAACTAGAAAATGTATTTATGAAATAAGTTTTCTTAATTATTTTTTTTTTGTTTAAAAAAAATTCAATAGAAAGTGTATTTATGTTATGACTCATTTCGAAAAATAATTTTCAAAACACAACCTAGTCATTTAATTTAGAATTTAAAAAAAAAAAAAAAAAAAAAAAAAGAAAAACCAAAAGGGTTAATGGCCTCATTAGCAACACCCTTATATTTCTTTTCACCCTTTCCACTGATTGATCTAAATGTACAATCGTTTTGATCACAAAGTGTATATTCTTGGTCAATTTCAATATGAACTAAACTCTATTATATTATTGCCATGGTCAGAGCAAAAAATTATAAAAGATATTATTAGTTCATTTATAAATAAATAAATGAATAAAAAACAGTTGAGACAACAACCTAACCCAAAAACAGAAAAAAAAGAAAAAGAAAAGGAAAAAGAAAAAGAAAAAAATGATGTATAAAAAAAGAGATGCATGTGCACTAAGATTAATTCAACTAGGTTCACCATTTCCTTTCCGCCGCTTCCTTGAGTTTACTCCCCAAAGCAAATGCCAGAGGAGGAGGGACAGCATTCCTAATTTGCCTATGCTTGTGCTGAATATTACCAACAAATTTGTAGCCATCTGAAAAACCTTGCATACACAACATGAAAAATAGATTAGAAAAAACTGATAGTTCACTTTATCAAAATTTTAGTTTTTCTTTTTACTCAAAGGCGTGGGGGCCAAATACATGGAAAAACCAGATGGTGCGTACCATTGGAAGACTGATATTAATCGGCTATATCCTACGAGAGTGGAGAGCCGAATATAATATATGTGCCGAATAAGTGTAAGTCCTTAGGGCCGAATAAAAGAAAGGACAATGATTAAAAAGTAGGCCCTGGCTCCGAGGATCAAAAAGAACAGGTATAAATACAGGAACAACGGTTGTAGAAAGGTATGTAAGAATCACTTCACAAAACTTAGTAAAGAAGCTATCCTGAGTGCCTGAACTAACTTGTCCGTCGGAGTGCTAATTCCGGCACCCCCGACCGGAGTGTTTGCATCTTTTCAGGTGACTAGCTGAGGATCACTAGTGTCTCCCAGGATCCGAAGAGTATTTCCAAACCACTTCTCCACAATTGGCACTGTAGACACGCCCGTGGGCCTCGCTACAGTTCGAACTCAATTTGTGTCACGGTTCTTAATCTGAACCAAAGAGTCCAAATCTGGCAAATCGTTTTGAGAAAACAGATTTTTGAAAGAAGTGCCAAACATGGACTGCTTTGCCAGATACAGAGTCGCCACCTAAATATTTTTTATGGGGGAATTTAGGAAACCCTGACTCGGTGCCAAAGGCCACGTGTCCGTCATCACCAAAGTTGCCTCGGCTCGGGAGCTTTGGTAGGATTGGGGAAGGTCAGCTATGAGCACCCCCTCTCGCCCGATCCGAAGATCGGCCTCTACTAACCATGATATCCTATTTTGAAAACGTTATGTGTTCTTATTCCGGTTATTAGCCTAGAATTACTATGTTATGCGCACAACAAACAAGTATAGACCAAATCACCTAAATTGGAACAAAACATAGCATGTTTGTTTTGAAAATGGTTTGCTACTCGCAAGTAGGCTAAAATGCAGGTTTTGCCACCTTTAAGTGGACTTTTAGAAAAAATGGTTTTGCCACTGTCGAGTGGGCTTAAAACTCACAGTTTTTAATGCATTATTCCAATTTAGGCAATTCAACCTCCATCCACAAGCATTCAAGTAGTAATATCATGTAAGCAGCTAGCCTCATGGTAATCATGCAATTATGGCAACACTCACACGCATGCGGTATGCTAAAGCAAAAGGACTTACAGAGTACTCCAAGCCAAAACAGAAACTAGTTAGTAATCATATGCATGATCCTAGTTCATGTTAAAATGGCTAATGTAACACATGCGGAATGTCACTAGAGTAGGTTCGGCTAGTCTATAAATAACATGTGAAAATGCACAAGTAGCATGTATTCAAGTTAGATTTGAAATACTTATGCAGTTAGTATGATGCGCCGAGCCTGGTGCATGCAATACTGATGAATGATGCACGCATGCATAGCATAAGGTATGCTAAAGTAAACATGTCCTAATACTAACCATCAAAAGCAAGTAAGTAAAAGGGAGAAAGAAGTGGGGGTTGGAAAACATGCACACACGCACCCACACTTATTACAAATTCACCCTCGCTCGGAGGGACCAAAAGAATAATACAAATTAATTAACCTACAAGCTAATTAATTATTACAAATCACCTAATTAATTAACAAATTAACTAAGCTAAGGAAAGCAGTAAAGGCCTCGGGAAGAGGATCCAATGCGCGCGTGCTCGGGTTTGCTCGGAAATCCAACGCCATGCACAAGTTTGCCTCTGTTTTCCCTGCTATGCTCCTCTGAGGACTGCCAAAGTCCAAGGGTATGCTCTTTGGATGCTGGGGGGTACCACCGACCAAGTAGAAACGCCACCGGCCGGAGGGGATGATCACCGGCCATTGAATAAGCTATCGGCCAAACATGTTTTGCCGGTCGGCACTAAACACTGCTGGTCGGCAGAAAGTTCCTGCAGAAACCTGTTTGACAGCAGCAGAGGGCAGACAAGGCATGGCAATGCATTTTCAAAGCAATGTGTGCACCAACCACACTCCTTATCATGTTTATGACTCAAAGAAGGATGGTGCTTGACCCTCGGACCACCAATCGCGCATTTCAATGCGTGATGGCCCAAGAAACCAACTTGTGCATTTCGATTTCAAATGACATGCAAACCAATTAAACACATAAAGCCCAACCTCTATCATACTCAATTCAAGAGGCAAAGCATGCATGCTCTATGCAATGCAACCTAGGCATGGAGGCTAAGTATGCAACATGAACATGAGGACAAGTATACAAGTTAGCAAACATGCAAAGTGTAATCTTAACCATGCATACATGCAAGGCATGTAACATGTTAGGAAACTTAGCAAGAAATGCATGCCAAATGCAACACCAATTAAACATGCAACAAAATGTCATGAGCCAAGTACCTAAGCATACAAACATGCATGCAAACATGGTTGAATACCCAAGCATATAGAAGCAACTTTCAAGCACACTTAAAAGGGGCAAACATTGGCACATAGCATACATGATAAGCTTTGAAAAACATGTAGAAGATGATGCCAAATCAACCTACTAATGCAAGCAAAGCATGCATCCAAGCCCAAGGACTTAAACTATGATCATATGACACACGAAGCAAATGATCAAAGTGAATCAAAACAGTCCCAAATCATGCCAAATTAAGGTCAAAGACACACCTAGATGGCATCTAAATGGCCTATACATGGAAGCATACAAAAGGGGCCAAACATGGAGCATAAGATACCAACCTCTTAAAGCATTAAAGGAGCATCAAATGCAAGCATACAAGCATGCTATAAGGTCTGAAATGGCATGATAAATGGTTCCAAACCACTGAAACAAAGCAAGTAAATTATGCTAGAGGGGTCAACACTCAAGGCCTACAAGGGAGATTGCATGGTAGCTATACAAAGCAAAGCATGGATGACCCAAATGACCAAAAACAGACCTTAAGCACACTAAAACATGCATAAAAGCTTCACAAAGCTAAGCCAAAATAAGTAAGCATAGCGGTCTAAGTGCCAGATACATGTTAAGGTAGTTTCATGGCATTACAAGACAAGTATGCAAAGCAAGCATGGTGTGTCTAAACCAAGTAAAAACAGTAACATGGTATGTCAAATAAGCCCCAAAAACCCATGGAAACAAGGTCCACACAAGCTAGGATGGGGTGTTCCTTTGAAAGGCCAACAAGAGGGTTACTCTACACATGCAATAAGGACATTCAACAAGACCAAACCAACTCTGGAAATGGCTTATGGGGGTCCTAAAACCCACTGAAAAATACTTGAAACAAGGCTTAGAAGCATGCAAATAGGAGCCCCTTTAGAAGGCCAAAAAGGGCAACAAACAAGGCAACAAGGGAGAGGGTCACCCCTCTCCTTCTTAGGACCTTAAACCACCAAAAATAGCACAAAATGGGGCCAAACAAGGCCTAAGAGGGGGTAAACGACCCCAAACACAAAAGTGTCCTTAATGAAGTATCTTAAACACAAAAAAACAGAACTTTTTTATGTTATATACAAAGCATAAAACAGCAAGCAAGACAGGCTAAAAACTTGTGCAAAAACGGGGAATAAAGAGGGAAAATGAGTTACCTTTGTAGCCAAAAGGGGACAGCAGCCTCTAGACCCAAAAATGCAACCCTCAACCTCTGAAAACAAGACCCAAGAACCTCCAAGTGATGATGGAAGTGTTGTGCTAGGAGGTGTAGTTCAAATGGCCAAGAACTAGACCCTTTTGAGCCCTCTAACCAACACAAATGTAGAGAGAGAGGGAGATATAGAGAGGGAGTGATATATATATCATATATATCTGATTTTTCTAACCCCTAAAATGGAAGGAGAGGCTCTCCTTATATAGAGAAACCAAGGGGGCAAAGCTTCTCTTGGAAGCTTTGAGCAAAAAGGCCAAACTTCTCTTAGAAGCTTGGATCAAAAAGGCCAAGCTTCTTAGAGAAGCTAGGCAAAGGGGTCAAGAGGTTCAAGCTTCTTCAAGAAGCTTTTAAAAAAAGGTCAAGCTTCTTGGAGAAGCTAAAAAAGGTCAAGCTTCTTGGAGAAGCTAAAAAAAAGTTCAAAAGGGTCAAGCTTCTTGGAGAAGCTAAAAAAAGGGTCAAGCTTCTTGGAGAAGCTAAAAAAAGGTTCAAAAGGGTCAAGCTCCCTCAAGAAAAGGTCTCGGTCAGGACAAGTGGCCGATTGATCAAAAACAGTGGCCGGCCGGCCAAACATAATGCCGAACGACCATCAAGAGTGTCGACCGGCCATAACCAATGGCCGGTGGCCAGGAAACAAGGCCGGCGGCCTCAAGCCATGGCCGGTGAGGTGTGGGGATGGCCTACAAGCTACTTCCCACCCTTAGAAGCAAAACAACAAGTGTTTGGTGCAAAACCAGACACAAAACAGACAAGTCGAGAGGTCTTGAGGTAAGGCGCGTAGTCGAAACCTCCGAGAACTCAAGACGAACACAAACAAGAGTAATCATCGAGTGTTCAAACGATGACGTCCAAGTCTTAAGGACGGTCAAAAATGGGGTGTCTACAGGCACCGTCTGTGGGAATACTCAAAGACATCCATGGCAGGCGTGACTGAAGATCCTCCGGTAGCCATTGACGAGACCGCACAGGGAGATGACCTCACTCCAGCAAATATGCTCGGAAAAGAAACCATCGTTGCAAGACGCGCCTTGAACTTCGACTCACCAACGACCTCAGCGCACGAGACAATGCAGGCGATCATCGAACAAGCAAAGCAGAATAAACAAAGGCTGCAGAACATGATCATTGAAAATGAACGTCTCCGTCAAGATTTGGCCCTCGAAGTCGCAAAATCGAGAGAAGCCATGCGCCAAGATCCCGAACGACCCCCGAGGGTCGGTGCCGATGGACAACAACCTCGAGCCCGACCAGAGGATACCGATAACGACTCCAACTCATTAACCACGAAGCTCAACAAGAAGGGACGGTCCGAAACTCCTAGCTCCTCCGAAAAGAGTCTACATACAAGGAACAAGCGCAGGAGGAGTAGTTCAGACGAAGAGGACCAGTACGATCCTTTTGTCCGACGGATTACAAGGGCGACCCTGCCCAAGAAGTTCAAAGCTCCGTCATTCACTCTCTACGATGGAAAATCAGACCCCACTGATCATATCCGTCACTACAAGCAGGCCATGACATTGCATGCAAACAACGAAGCCCTCATGTGTCGAATATTTCCCAGCAGCCTGGGGCCATTAGCTGTCAGGTGGTATTACAAGTTGGAGCTGGCCTCGATCAAAAGCTTCCACCAATTATAGAAATCCTTCAGGGCCAGGTTCATCACCAATGAGGTGCAACCGAAACAGGCCGACTCTCTCTGGGCTATGCAGATTCAGTCAGGAGAAACGCTCAGAGCGTATTCGGCGCGCTATTGGGAGTGCTTCAACCTCGTCGATGACGCTTGCAACAACTCCATGGCCATCACCGCCTTCAAAATGGGACTACATCCTGACAGTCCTCGTCGCAGTTCCCTGACCAGAAGACCCCCTAAAACAGTCTGGGCGTTGATGAAGAAAGTTAAAAAGTATTGCAAAGTGGAAGATGATGCCTTGAGAATAAAAGCCAGCCAAATGTCCAACAAAATGACCCCCCCTGAAATTGCTCAACCAATAAGTTCCGCCCCACCTCCTAGCCCAGAGCCTCGGCAACGCGCTAAACGAGACAACAGGTAGGATAATTGCCGATTAAGTGATCAATGCTCCCACCGGACGAATGAATAACTGCAAGCCGACAGCAGGCATTCGAGGCGTGCCGACAAGAAGTACACAGAGTTGTCAGAACCAATCGCTGTAATAATGACCAAAGTCCAACACCTTCTATTCTTCAAATGGCCGTCAAAGATGGTGGGGCCGCCCGACACGTGAAGGAGGGATAGACGGTGCGAATGTCACAAAGATCACGGCCACGAAATGGAAAGTTGTTACGCATTAAAAGATCACCTGGAAGAATTGGTGCAAGATGGCCGACTGCAACAGTATGTGAGAAAGCGAAAGCCAACCTAGGCACTGGCCTTGAGGCAGGACTCACCTCCGCTTGGCGTGATCCATATGATCTACAGCCTGCCTGCATCCCTAACCGTGCACACAATTCAGTCGCATCCAATCCCCCAAAAGCAACGTATTCCGACTGAATGGCCTAAAAAAGCTCCGACAATTACTTACAATGACTCTGATCTTAGCGGCACAACAGCTTCCCACATCGATCCGTTGGTCATTAAATTACGCATAAATCGGTTCACCATTGAACGCATTCTCATAGACCCGGGGAGTACTTCAGAGGTTATGTATTACCAAACTTTCATCAAACTCGGCCTCAACGAGTCAGATCTATCTTCGGCGCCTCACCCATTGTTCGGCTTTAATATGAATCCTAAATACCCATTAGGGAAGATCATACTGCCTGTTCGAGCGGGCTCCAGAACGGTCGAAGTAAAATTCCTGGTCGTAAAGCTCCCTTCGCCGTATAATGTCATCATGGGGCGAACCTGGATACATATTATGAAGGTCGTTCCAAGCACTTATCATCAGCTTATGCGCTTCCCGACAACCCATGGCATTGAAGAGATCCGTGGCTCCCCCCAATCGACATAAGCAGAGATTTAATGAAAACCCTATCACTGACCCGACCTGTGGGCTTTGATACTTGTATATATATCACTTCTGCAATGCAAACCATCTTTTTTCGTGGCTCCATTCATTTCTTAACGCCCCCTTTGGTGCATGACACCTTAGGGCCAATTAAAGTCTTCGGATTCGGAGCCCCCTTTGGTGCATGACACCTCATGGCCGATTAAAGTCTCCGGATTTGGAGCACCCTTCGTGGATATCACGATTCGCCAAACTAAGTCTCCGGATTCAGAGTCCCCTTTGGTGCATGACACCTTAGGGCCGACTAAGTCTCCAGATTCGGAGACCCCTTTGGTGCATGACACCTCAGGGCTGATTAAAGTATCTGGATTCGGAGCCTCTTTTGGTGCATGACACCTCAGGGCTGATTAAAGTCTCCGAATTCGGAGCGCCCTTCGTAGATATCACGATTGGCCTAACTAAGTCTCTGGATTTGGAGCCCCCTTTGGTTCATGACACCTTAGGGCCGATTAAAGTCTCCGGATTCGGAGCCTCCTTTGGTGCATGACACCTTAGGGCCGATTAAAGACTGTGGATTCGGAGCGCCCTTCGTGGATATCACGATTAGCCAAACTAAGTCTCCGGATTCAGAGCCCCCTTTGGTGCATGACACTTTAGGGCTGATTAAAGACTCCGGATTCGGAGCGCCCTTCATGGATATCACGATTGGCCAAACTAAGTCTCCGGATTCGGAGCCCCCTTTGGTGCATGACACCTTAGGGCCGATTAAAGTCTCCGTATTCGGAGCGCCCTTCGTGGATATCACAATTGGCCAAACTAAGTCTCCGGATTCGAAGCCCCTTTTGGTGTATGACACCTTAGGGCCGACTAAGTCTCCGGATTCGGAGCCCCCTTTGGTGCATGACACCTCAGGGCCGATTAAAGTCTCCGGATTCGGAGCCCCCTTTGGTGCATGACACCTTAGGGCCGATTAAAGTCTCCGGATTTGGAGCCCCCTTTGGTGCATGACACCTCAGGGCCGATTAAAGTCTCCGGATTCAGAGCGCCCTTCGTGGATATCACGATTGGCCAAACTAAGTCTCCGGATTCGGAGCCCCCTTTGGTGCATGACACCTTAGGGCCGATTAAAATCTCCGGATTCGGAGCCCCCTTTGGTGCATGACACCTCAGGGCCGATTAAAGACTCCGAATTCGGAGCGCCCTTCGTGGATATCACGATTGGCCAAACTAAGTCTCCGGATTCGGAGCCCCCTTTGGTGCATGACACCTTAGGGCCCATTAAAGACTCCGGATTCAGAGCTCCCTTCGTGGATATCACGATTGGCCAAACTAAGTCTCCGGATTCGGAGCCCCCCTTGGTGCATGACACCTTAGGGCTGATTAAAGTCTTCAGATTTGGAGCCCCCTTTGGTGCATGACACCTTAGGGCCGATTAAAGTCTCCAGATTCGGAGCGCCCTTCGTGGATATCACGATTAGCCAAACTAAGTCTCTGGATTCGGAGCGCCCTTCGTGGATATCACGATTGGCCAAACTAAGTCTCTGGATTCGGAGCCCCCTTTGGTGCATGACACCTTAGGGCTGACTAAGTCTCCGGATTCGGAGCCCCCTTTGGTGCATGACACCTCAGGGCCGATTAAAGACTCCGGATTCAGAGCTCCCTTTGTGGATATCACGATTAGCCAAACTAAGTCTCCGGATTCGGAGCCTTCTTTGGTGCATGACACCTTAGTGCCGATTAAAGACTCCGGATTCGGAGCTCCCTTCGTAGATATCACGATTGGCCAAACTAAGTCTCCAGATTCGGAGCCCCCTCTCGTGCATGACACCTTAGGGCCGATTAAAGTCTCCGGATTCGGAGTGCCCTTTGTGGATATCACGATTGGCCAAACTAAGTCTCCGGATTCGGAGCACCCTTTGTGGATATCACGATTGGCCAAACTAAGTCTCTGGATTCGGAGCCCCCTTTGGTGCATGACACCTTAGGGCCGACTAAGTCTCCGGATCGGAGCCGCCTTTGGTGCATGGCACCTTAGGGCCGATTAAAGTCTCCGAATTCAGAGCCCCCTTTGGTGCATGACACCTTAGGGCCGACTAAGTCTCTGGATTCGGAGCCCCCTTTGGTGCATGACACCTTAGGGCCGATTAAAGTCTCTGGATTCGGAGCCTCCTTTGGTGCATGACAAAACAAAACTCGCCAACATCAGAAATAGGGTGCTTAACTGAGCATATAGAAAATTCAGAATAAGATGCAAATAAGGTGCTTAACTAAGCATATAAAAAATTCAGAATAAGACGCAAATGTTCGAAATAAAGCTTTTTATTCGATCAAACAGTTGTTACATAAGCGCAACCCGCATTTGAGCATTACAATTTTTATTTAATCACACAGTTGTTACATAAACGCAACTTGCATTTGAGCATTACAATACCCATTTCCAAACTCAAAAGCTAAAAAAGGGAGAAGACGCATTGGTAAAGCGGCAGCGCTGAATCAACTCCCGTCACCTGAAAGTCCTTTGCGGTTTGCAATACCTTGAGCCAACTGTGCCCAAGTCCTCCCCTGATACCATTGACAATGTCAAGGCAAAGATCCAAGACAAGGAAGGATAAAAACCCAACGGTCGTTGCTTTTCCTTTCGGGGAGATCTGCTTCGATGACTTGAAGATTCATGCCAACTTTTGGACGCCCTACTTCCCATACAAATGGGTCCTCTGCCACGCTCCATGGCAACACCAAGGTCGGCTGAACTCCAGTCTCTAACTAACATCCCCACTTATCCCACCACACATGAGTGATTGTTTATCTGCGCGAAGCGCCCGCTCCTTTTATTTTCAATACTGGCAGCGATCTTGAGGCCCCAATCCCTAGGCGATTTCACTAACACTAAACTCCATGAGAAAAATGTCGGTTGACATTCACCACGGCGTAGTTATCCAAACGACTTTTTGAAGCACGTACACTGGCTGAAAATCTAGGCCCCGAGCTAAGTTGAATTTTCCGCAGCCACTCTACCCACTGGCTTTCGGCTTCCTCAAGTTACAATAGCCTCATTCAGGGATAAATGGCTATCACGTATGGGTCGACCCTGCCGATCAACGTTTATACATTCATTCAAACATATACAGTAAAACGAAACGCATACATACCAAATACGAACTGCAACAAAATATTTATCATAGAACGTTTTTTATTCGATAAAACAAGCAATATATTACATAGTTTTGAACACGATTTGCGTTTCATCCTTACAATAAGTATACTTATACGGCATTACCCTCATCCTCACTCTTCTCGACTTCAAAAGCAGAAAATGGAAAATGTTTACTGTGGTAGAGTGGCGATGCCGAATCAATGCCCGACGCTCGAAGAGCTTCTGTGGCTTGAGATGCCTTGATCCAACCGTACCTAAATCCACGGTTTTCACATCGACAAACTTCTTCGGCAAGTTTTTCCTTGGTCTTTTCGATTCTAACTTTTCGGCTGTCATGAAAACCTTTCTCATAGGCCCTCCCCTTCGCGTTCTCCATTGCGAACATACTCGCCGTCTCACGATCGACAAGCACGGAACTGATGAGCCGACTGGTAACCCTTTCTTCCATGATTAGGTTTCCGTGCACGGCGGGTTGTGCCTGGGCCGCCTTGGTCTTCCTTAACTCGCGCTCAGCCGCCTCCGCGCGAGACTCTAAACTTCGAATACGTTCCTCTTTCTTCTCCATTTCTCGACGGGCAGCACGCAACCATATGCCGATTTCATAGGCAATGTAAAGCCCCTTCACCGCCCCATGAATGCCTTCGCGAAATACTTCGTAGTCCTGACGACCTACCATCGATTGCTGAACCTCAGGAGGAAAAATTTGTTGAGCAAACTCGACCACTACATTTGGGTCCCGAACGATCGAGTCCGCTTCTGTCATGGGTCTATTCCCACAAATACCGCAAAGCTTAATGGGCACGAATTCGAGTCAGATCCCTTCTCGACTCGAGGTTGAGAAGATCTGCCCTGCAACTGTTTGTCTCGCCTGGGCGACCTGCTTCGACGTCGAGGAAACTGACGCCTCTCTCGATCCCTGGAACTCCTACCCCCTGTGCGCGAAGGGTCACCACCTCGATGCATGTCTCTACCCAGCTCAGCTAGCGTCCTCGTTTCCCCTTTGCTGTTAAAGAAAAGTCTGTTCGACATTCACACGATACCTTCAAAAGTTAGAGTAAGTTGTTTACTGTATTAATAAAAGTTGTACCCTTAATCATTTATCCTTTACAGAGGCAGCACCCTTGAGGTAATTTCATTAATTGTGAAAACCTCAATCGCCCAGCGCCGACTGGATAGACCCGCCGGCGCCCGAATGATCATGCACCGCCTGGGGCAAAGGCAGATTAATCAATCTATTCGGCTTAGGTGCCCCAGCCGGCTCATGAATTGACTTCAGAATTATCATGCGCCGCCTGGGGCAAGGGCGTGATAGATTTATCAATACATTCGGTTTAAGTGTCCCAGCCGGTCCATGAATCGACAACAAAACTAAGTTCGCCTCCTCCGGCGCCCGAATGATCATGCATCGCTTGGGGCAAGGGCGTGATAGATTAATCAATCTATTCGGCTTAGGTGCCCCAGCCGGCTCATGAATCGACTTCAGAATGATCATGCACCGCTTGGGGCAAAGGCGTGATAGATTTATCAATACATTCGGCTTAAGTGCCCCAGCCGGCCCATGAATCGATAACAAAACTAAGTTCGCCTCCTCCGGCACCTGAATGATCATGCACCGCCTGGGGCAAGGGCAGAATAATCAATCTATTCGGATTAAATGCCCCAGCCGGCCCATAAATCGTTTCAGCATAATACCAACGAACTATTCGGCATACGAATGATAAGATTGCCATGATATTCAATCATAGAAAGGTCAACAGAGTAGTCATTCTAACTAAAGTAGTGAAAGGCAAACATTCTACACCAACATAACATCACAAACTGTGCATTAGTAGTGAAACAAGAAGATAATTTTCATTAATAAATTGAGCGTAGACAGTAGCCAATTTATACATGAAAACTATTCGGAACCAACAAAAGTCCTAAAAACAAAAACATACATTAAAAGGGAAAGTGTAGCAAGCCCGCGGGGGGACCTCGCTACAGCTCGGACTCGACTTTTCGTAGTCACGGTTCTAAGTCTGAACCAAAGAGTCCAAATCCGGCAAATCATTTTAGGAAAACTGATTTTTGAAAGAAGTGCCAAACATGGACTGCTTTGCCAGATACAGAGTCGCCACCTAAATATTTTATTTTGGGAAATTTAGGAAACCCTGACTCGGTGCCAAAAGGCCACGTGTCCGTCATCACCAAAGTTGCCTCGGCTCGGGAACTTGGGTACGATTGGGGAAGGTCACTTCGTGAGCACCCCCGCTCGCCCGGTCATAGACCGGCCTCTACTAATCATGATATCAATTTTTGAAAACATTGCGAATTCTTATTCCGGTTATTAGCCTAGGTTACTATGTGATGCTCGCAGCATATAAATATAGACTGGGTCGCCCGAATTGGAACAAAACATTTCATGTTTGTTTATTTGAAAGTGGTTTGATGGTGCTACCCGCAAGTAGGCTAAGACGTGGATTTGCCACCCTCAGGTGGGCTTAGAAAAATATGAT
The DNA here is from genome assembly GCF_055761805.1 of Camellia sinensis. NCBI lineage: Eukaryota > Viridiplantae > Streptophyta > Magnoliopsida > Ericales > Theaceae > Camellia > Camellia sinensis. The sequence continues at coordinate 186,729,943 of NC_138964.1, forward strand.
TTTGCCACTATCTAGTGGGCTTAAAACACACATTTGATGAATTATTCCAATTCAAATAACCCAACCTTCACCCACAGGCATTCAGGCAGTTATATCACATAAGCACATAGCCTCATGGTAAGCATGCTATTCATGGCAACACTCACACGCATGCAAGGATGCTAAAGCATAAAACTCACCGAGTACTCCGAGCCAAAATAGAAACTATATTAGAAATCATGTATGATCCTAAGTATACAGAAATGCCTAATGCAACACATGCGAAAATGCAACTATAGTAGGCTCGGCTATTCTAAGATGATATATGAAATGCGACAACTAACATGTATTCAATTTTGAAATTGAAAGTACAATGCAGTTAGTATGATGTGCCGAGCCCGGTGCATGCAATACAGATGAATGAATGCAAAACATGCTGTCATACTGTATGCTAATTTAAACATGCCCTAATCTAACCATAAAAAGCAGATAAATAAAAGGGAGAAAGACGTGGGGTTGGAAGACATACATCACACTCACCCACACTTATTACAGTTGTGCCCTCACTCAGAGGGTCCGAATAAATATACAGTCCAAATATTACAGTCCCGAATAAAAGAATATTACAGTCCGAAATATTACAAAATCCTGATTAATTAACGAATTAACTAAGAAAGCAAATAAAACTGGCGTGCAAGCTAGGGACTGCCTTGCTTCTGATGGATGATGCATGTCCGGGTTGTCTTGCGCGGAAATCCACCAGAATGCCCCAATTAGCCTCTGTTTACACCTGTTCTTGAAATGCGTGCCAAGTCCCAAAAGGTTGTTGATTCCTGATTTTGCTGCAACAGAGAGCAGGAAAGGGGCATAGCAATGTATTTGCACAGATATATGCATGTCTCGATCCTCGTGCCACCAATCGCGCATACCGAGGCATGATGGCCGAGGAATCGAAATGCACAACTCAATATAGGATGAATGCACATGAAACTACAGCTAAAACCTAACTCCATCACGGATAATCCGGAGTGTCGGTGACTGGGGAATTGAGACACATTCCGTTACTCGGAGTACGAAATGTACCTCGTTTCCCGTGCCCGGGCTAACTCCTATTCCGAACATGATGCAATATGCGTGATATGCATGAAATGCAACTAAGATATAATCCTAACATACAGAATGCTATGGAAATGAGATGCCTCGAAATGCGTGCACACGGGCACGCAAACTGAGAAAATGACGGAATGCTGAAAATGAGATGCCTCGAAGTGCGTGCACACGGGCACGCAAACCGAGGCGATGACAGATACAATGAAAATGAGATACCTCGAAGTACGTGCACACGGGCACGCAAACCGAGGCGATGACAGATACAATGAAAATGAGATGCCTCGAAGTGCGTGCACACGGGCACGCAAACCGAGGTGATGATAAATGCGGTGAAATGGCAAATGGGCTTATACCAACATGAGCGAGCCTCAGCCACACTCACATCGGATGCCGGTGGATAAAAAAATGGAGTGCCTCGAAATGCGTGCACACAGGCACGCAAACCGAGGCGATGCTAAAATGACAATGAAATGACAAATGGGCTTATACCAACATGAGTGAGCCTCAGCCACACTCACATCGGATGCCGTCGGATAAAAATGGAGTGCCTCGAAATGCGTGCACACAGACACGCAAACCGAGGCGATGCTAAAATGACATGAAAATGACAAATGGGCTTATACCAACATGAGTGAGCCTCAGCCACACTCACATCGGATGCCGTCGGATAAAAATGGAGTGCCTCGAAATGCGTGCACACGGGCACGCAAACCGAGGCGATGCTAAAATGACAATGAAATGACAAATGGGCTTATACCAACATGAGTGAGCCTCAGCCACACTCACATCGGATGCCGTCGGATAAAAATGGAGTGCCTCGAAATGCGTGCACACGGGCACGCAAACCGAGGCGATGCTAAAATGACATGAAAATGACAAATGGGCTTATACCAACATGAGTGAGCCTCAGCCACACTCACATCGGATGCCGTCGGATAAAAATGGAGTGCCTCGAAATGCGTGCACACGGGCACGCAAACCGAGGCGATGCTAAAATGACAATGAAATGACAAATGGGCTTATACCAACATGAGTGAGCCTCAGCCACACTCACATCGGATGCCGTCGGATAAAAATGGAGTGCCTCGAAATGCGTGCATACGGGCACGCAAACTGAGGCGATGCTAAAATGACATGGAAATGACAAATGGGCTTATACCAACATGAGTGAGCCTCAGCCACACTCACATCGGATGCCGTCGGATAAAAAAGGAGTGCCTCGAAATGCGTGCACACGGGCACGCAAACCGAGGCGATGCTAAAATGACAATGAAACATGGCAAAAATGATATGCAAGCATACTAACAGAATTTCAGCAACAAAATATGGGGAAAAACAGTCCCGAAATGTAGCGAAATGATACCAAATGCATGAAATTGTCCCGAAATGCAACATTAGGCACCCGAAATGGCCTATAGCCATGCCAAACATGCACAATATGGACATGCAATGCAAAGACAGAAGCTAGAAAGTCCCAAAATATGCACTTTCATAGTTATAAACAAGGCCAAACAGCAAGTATAGGTATGGCAAAAATAGCATGCAAGAATAGGGGCCAAAAGAGGGGTAATGAAGCAAGTGGTATAAGCAAAACTCAAACTGAAAAATTTCCTTCTATAACACTGAATATGAACCAAAAATATGAACATTTACAGTATATGGAAGACCTCAAATCAGTATACAAACATGCTAAAAATGTGATGCAAAACAAGGCTCAAAAGGTGCTATAACATGAAGTATATAAAATAATCACCAAACAGAAAAAAAGCGTGAATGAAACATGAAGTATAGGCCAAAATAAGACCACTTTCAGTTCGGACCAAGGTCCAAAAACAGAAGCAAAGAGGGCTACTAATTTATGCAAAAATGGGGCCAAATAGGGGATATAACTACAAGTGACATATGGAAACACCAAACAATGTTGAGCCCTTCTCCAATGTTGAAGAGGGGCTCAAAATATGCCTTATATCAGTTTACAACATGCTCGAAAATAAATTGCTCATGGGTCAAAAATAGCATGCAAAACTATGACATACAAGATGATCAATGAAGCAAGTGTATTATGGAGGGCTCAAACAGGGTTGAGCCCTTAATGAGAAGTGAAGATGAGCTCAAAATATGGCCCTTTTCAGTTAGGGCCGAAGCTTGAAACCAAAAAGAAATGAGGCTTAGAAATAGATCAAGGAAAAGGGTCAAAAGGATCAAAGTGTAACTTACCCTTGAAGATCCAAGCTTTTGTTGCTTCTTGGGTTGATTTGCAGCTTCTTTAGCCTTCAAGAATCCTCCCTTGCTGCTGGAAATGAGATGGTGGTGGTAGAGCTTGGTGGTGTAGAAGGAATGAAGGTTAAGAAGTTAGGGTTTTTTGGAGAATTGAGAAGGATGACAATGGAGTTTAGGGTTTGTGCTTGGAGAGGAATTTTTCTAACCCTCAAGAAGAAGACCCTCAGCTGGTTATAAGGTCAAGAAAGGGGTGTAAAAGGGGGGTGAATTGGAGAGCATAACTCTCTCCCAAAATATCCCCCGGATATAGAAAATATCTGGGGGATATTGCCCCACAGCTGGAAAGGGTACAGTGCAAGGAAGCTGGCCGGCCTCATACTTTTGCTGGAGGTGGCCGGCCGGCCATACCCCCTAGCCGGCCGGCTAGGGGTCAAAAGGGTCAAGGAGCTTTTCTGGCCGGCCAGATATTGGGGAGGTAGCCCTATGTGTGTACAACACAACCATGTAATTGAAATTCCAAGAAAGTGGGTCCAAGGGGTTCAACAATGGCTCGGAAAGAGGGGGTCAAAAGGGTCAAGTTGAATTACTGGCCGGCCATGAACTTTTAGGGGCCTCTCAGGTGTGTACATCACAGATATGTGGTTCAAAGTTCAAGAAAAAAGGTCCAAGGGATTCAATATTAGCCCGGAAGAAAGGGGTCAAAAGGGTCAGGTGACCTTAATGGCCGTCCACCAACTTTTAGTGGCCTCCCAGATGTGTAGATCACAGATATGTGGTTGAAAGTTGGCAACACTAGCTCTAAGGTATTCAACATTAGCCCGGAAGTGCGAAAAACGGGCGCCGGGAGGCTCCGGAAGAGAAATAATTGGTTGCTACAACAATTGCTGGCCTCCCACCCTTCAGTGACCTTCCCTGTGATAAAACAGAGGTACCTGCCAAAAATGAGCGAAAATCGTTGCAAAACGAATGTTCCGGAGCCAAAACACGCAGTTCGGGGTCCCGGAAATGGGCTGTTAAGCACCGAAAATGGTATTCGACCTTGAAGTGGGTTTCTCAGCCCCCAGTGTCCCTCAAAATGGATGAAATAGGATGTATGCCAAAAATCAGAGCAATAGGAGAGGGTTAAGCGGACCCGAACCGAGGCACACGGCCTGACGGTTCCGAAAACCGGGAACCGGACTCCGAAATGGGCAAAATGGCCTACGGCCACCAAATATAGCCTACGGACATTGAGAGATGGTCTACGAGACCTCTCCCTCCCTTCAGGAAAAGAAACAGAGAAAACCGAGTCTGGTTCGCAAACCGAGACAAGGCACAGAAAAGGGTTCGGAAGTCCGGAGGCAGGGCTTACGGCCGCGACTCTGAAACTTCTGAACGAGCACATTATGCAACATCACCAAGCGCTCAATCGGTGACGTCTGAGTCTTAAGGTCGGTCAAAAATGGGGTGTCTACAGTTGCCCCTCTTTGACAGAACTCAGAAGTCACAAGTGACGGGAGTGAATGTCAAAGCCCAGAGACGACCTATTTTTGACAAGGCCGAAGACTCAGACAAACATACAAGATAGACAGAGATGTGCCCGCAGGCAGGGGGCAAAATGCAAATGATATGCAAGAAGCCGAAGGTAACCCAATGATTATGCAAATGCAGCAAGCTGTAATGAAGCAAGTATTCGCAAATAGATGCAACAGTTTTAAGCAAGAATGCAAAGCAACAACTACATTTCATGCAGAAGGATGTAAGAAAACTATGCAATTCTCACTGCGTCTCACGTGGAGAAGGCTAAAATCGACTACCGAGAATACCCAGAGTCTAACACACAACATCTCTCTGCGTATCACACATAGGAGAGGAAGAAGGTAAACCTTTCAGCGTATTATACGCAAAAGAGGGAAGGTAAACTTCTCAGCGTATCACACATAAGAGAAGAAAGGCAAATTCCTCAGCGTATCACACGCAAGAGAAAACTGCTCAGCATATCACATGCAAGAGAGAAAAGGGAGATTTCTCAGCGTATCACACGCAAGAGAAAACTGCTCAGCACATCACATGCAAGAGAGAAAAGATAAGTTTCTCAGCGTATCACACGCAAGAGAAAACCTCTCAGCATATCACATGCAAGAGAGAAAGGATAAATTTCTCAGCGTATCACACGCAAGAGAAAACCTCTCAGCATATCACATGCAAGAGAGAAAGGATAAATTTCTCAGCGTATCACACGCAAGAGAAAACTGCTCAGCACATCACATGCAAGAGAGAAAAGATAAATTTCTCAGCGTATCACACGCAAGAGAAAACCTCTCATCATATCACATGCAAGAGAGAAAGGATAAATTTCTCAGCGTATCACACGCAAGAGAAAACTGCTCAGCATATCACATGCAAGAGAGAAAAGATAAATTTCTCAGCGTATCACACGCAAGAGAAAACTGCTCAGCATATCACATGCAAGAGAGAAAAGATAAATTTCTCAGCGTATCACACGCAAGAGAAAACCTCTCAGCATATCACATGCAAGAGAGAAAGGATAAATTTCTCAGCGTATCACACGCAAGAGAAAACTGCTCAGCATATCACATGCAAGAGAGAAAAGATAAATTTCTCAGCGTATCACACGCAAGAGAAAACTGCTCAGCATATCACATGCAAGAGAGAAAAGATAAATTTCTCAGCGTATCACACGCAAGAGAAAACTGCTCAGCATATCACATGCAAGAGAGAAAAGATAAGTTTGAACACCGGAACTCATCCGAATGTTCGAAACCAAGGATGCCCTAACGCATCGCATGCGAGAGGAGAAAAGACGACAATTGTAAGTGAAAAGGTGCGTAACGATGCAGGTGAAGTGTTCATAACAATGTAAGCATAACAATGCTAGATAGATGTGCATAACAATGCAAGCAATGAGCATAACAATGCTAGATAAATGTGCATAACAATGCAACGAATGAGCATAACAATGCTAGATAAATGGGTGCATAACAATGCAACGAATGAGCATAACAATGCTAGATAAATGGGTGCATAACAATGCAACGAATGAGCATAACAATGCTAGATAAATGTGCATAACAATGCAACGAATGAGCATAACAATGCTAGATAAATGGGTGCATAACAATGCGGGTGGAAGGATGCATAACAACGCAAGTGGAGTGTACGTGACAACACATATTTGAAACAAAATGCCGAACAAGGGAATACAAGCCTTAAGTAGACCAATTTCCAAACGCAACCTCCGATTTACCTCTCGGAGGGATCATGATACATTCCAAAAAGGATACACCTCGTGCATACCAACCGACGATGAGCTACACATCGAAGTCATGAGTTGAAAATTCCGCAGAAACCTTTTGAGCTGAAAAGAGTGGGTTCTTCTTGCACTTTCTTGACTGTACTCCTAAACTGCGGTTACTACCTTTCCTTCCTGGTTATGTTCACAACTTTCCCTATTCTCCAACGGGGTGACAGACTAGGTTGATTCAGTATCCAGAATCGAGGTGCATTCACATGCTATCTCAATCTATGGGGCTGCCATACAGATTTCAAGCCGAGGATAGACCCCTGGGTATTTAAACCAGACTTTAGTCTCGGAAATTCCGAACCTTTGCGTTCTAGGCAATAGCCGTCCGAACTCTAGTTTCCACCGTCGCAGTTGGTCTCCTAGGAACCCATTGCAAACACAGCCAAGATGCATCTGGCAGGGGCTGGTTTTCTGAGGGAGCACTTCGATTGCCATTTTAGCTTGAAGCAGACTTGATCTTGAGCTTGAGGTAGAGGCACACTCATACTTCGGAGCTTTGGCAAGACTTGAAGAAGTACACACGGAATGTAGTCTCGGAACTTACTGAAGTTGAAACAAACTCAGATGCCCGACATTTCCTCTTTTGCTTTTGCTTTGTAGCCTGGAACCCATATAGCTTCAAATAGGTCCTAGTTCTACTGTTCTCGCATGACCTGGGTTGAACCCTGCGGTTTTATGAAAAAACGAATCTTGTTTTGCACAGATGTGGAAAACGGCACGGCACTCGGAGCGCAAAACAATTTTATTTTTGAAATTAAGAGATGAGCTTTCTTAACCGGGTATTGAGCCTACGACTGAACACAATGAAAGAGACTCAACAACGAAAGACAAAAAGGTAAACAGCCTAAACACAACGAGATACGCTCGGGACGACTCAAAGCAGGAATCGAGACAAAAAAAAAAAAAAAAAAACGACACATAGACGTACACAGGGAGCCTGTTTCACCGGGTAGTGTTTCCCACCCTTTCTCATTTATGATTCTCACATCACTCGGCCCTCAGGCTCTGTTTTTTTTCTGAAAAAGCCCTTTTCTCACTTTTTCTCTCATCGCATATCTCTCTATTCTTCAATCTCTCGTTTTTCATCCCTCCCCTAGGTGGTTGATGGATAAACAGCAAATTGTGGGCTCGTGCCCCTAGCATTCTGCTAGATTCTCTTTCTTTCGCTCACAGTTAGTGAATTCTCCCCACGGAAAGGTTGCGCTACAGCTGGGTGTGTAGCAAATCTGCAGCTAACATCAGTTGATGATGCTTTGTTGGGGAGTTTGGACGTGATAAGATTTGTCCAGATGACGGAGTGGAATATCTTGCCCCATTCTAGTTCGTGCTTCGCACTTTGCTTGATACCTCGTTGCTTGGAGGATGTGAGAGCTTTCTGCCCTTAGTTGTGCCCTTTTCTGGCAGGTAGAGTGCCCTTCTTGGCAAGTATGTTGACAATGGGAAAGACAGGAAGCCTGACTCAACTGTGCCCCTAGTTCATCATTTTGACCATTTTTTTGTTTTAGTTTTCTCCTAAAAAATTTTTGACCAAAATGAGAGTTAGATTAGCATGCTTGTTCAATTTTCTGATTTTAAAATCATGCAAGTTAGGCTCTGAGCACTGAAAATTTTCCTCTTTTGGGTCCAAGAAATGGTCCAGTTTTGAAAATGGAATACTTTTCGAAAAGGTTAGTCAACCTTAGTAAAAATTCTCAAAAACTATTTTCGCAAACGACCACTGTTCAACGAGCATGGGACCTACTCTTGAGATGCGCAACCTTGGATCCATGGCAATGGAAAATTGCCCCTTGTCTGAAGGACACTGCATGGCAACGGAATGTTGCCCCTTGTTTGAAAAGGGCACCGCGGCGTTCTGAATGGCAACGGAAAGTTGCCCCTTGTTTGGATAGCACCGCAGCGCATTGAATGGCAACGGAAAGTTGCCCCTTGTTTGAATGACACCGCGGTGCATTGAATGGCAACGGAAAGTTGCCCCTTGTCTGAAGGACACTGCATGGCAACGGAATGTTGCCCCTTGTTTGAAAAGGGCACCGCGGCGTTCTGAATGGCAACGGAAAGTTGCCCCTTGTTTGGATAGCACCGCAGCACATTGAATGGCAACAGAAAGTTGCCCCTTGTTTGAATGACACCGCGGTGCATTGAATGGCAACGGAAAGTTGCCCCTTGTCTGAATGGCACCGTAGTGTATTGTAGTCAGTCCTCAGAGCGACGAACGCAACCAGACTCTCAGATATAGAGAAGGCAAAGATTATCAGAACCATTACATGGACATGATCGAATTTGAAGTGTTTTACGGCTGGACTTCAGAATGAAGTTGCCTACGTATCCCAAAGATGAGAATCAAGCCTTACGTAGTTCGGGGTTAAGGTACACTCGGGTATTAACCTCTCCTTTTTAGGCTCTAACTTTTGCCAAGGCGCCCGTTGCGGGTTTTCGACCTTCCGAGCTTTGTTCTTCTTTTCTTTTCAATTCTTTTCCCTTTTTTTTTATTTTCTTTTTTTGTTCTTTTCTTTGCACCTTTCTTTTTTTCTTTCTCTTTTTTCTTTTCTTTTGCATTTTTTGCTTCTTTTTTCTTGTATTTTTCTCTTGCTCTAACTTTTGCCTAGGTCGCCCTTCCGGGTTTTCGGCCCAGCGAGCCTCTCAAGGGTAAAAGTGTAGCTTTGTCCATGTCAAATGGTTTTGAGATCCTGAAGTCATCTGAATCCAGGAGAATGGCTGCTGTTTTGCTTTGTAAGCTTCTTCTGATGAGATCTGATCTTTTTGATCTGACTTTGGGTGCCTCTTGTTCGAGGGCTGCTTCAAATCTGGCCACACAGGCCTCACATCATAGTTGACCGTTGAACCTTCTGAATTCAAGTTTCAAGGTTTGGAAGCAAAGGGGTTGAGTCTCGAGGCTGAGAGCGATCCTAGGCTGCACAATCTCAAGAGTGATTCCACACAGGTCTTCGCAGGACCGCGCAAAACATTTTGTTTTTGAAAGTTTTTAAGAAAGCGACAAATCACTCGTGCTGAAGATAGTGTGAAACCAGTCTGGATCAAGCCAGGGTCCTTCTTAGTACTCACGCTAACAAGCATGATTCCATTCGTTAAAGGCTTAGCACGCCTCTCTTTCTCTCAAATGATCAAATTTTTGCAAAACCAGAGGAATTCCTTCCTCTTTGTTTTCACTGCAGTGTTCAAAAAGTTTTAAAAAAAACTTAGGTCAATGCAATGATTTTGGGGTGCAGAAGAGTAGGCGAAGAGTACCGCTATTTCATTCAAACTTTCTAGCACAACTGGCATAGAGCAGAAGCAAGCACAAAGCATGAAAAACCACTGCTGTTTCATTCAGAATCTGTTGGCACAACTGGCTCCCTGACAGAAACAGACTCAAAACAAAACGAAAAGACAAACACAAAACAAAATGGTGATGCCCGAGGCAACACCCCCTAGAATCACCTGACTCCTATACAACAGGACTGACTCGATACAACAAGACAGGCCCAAAACAAAAGAGACTGACTCAAAACAAAAAGACAGACTCAAAACAAAACAACAAGACTGACCCAATACTCAAGTCAGAAACTGGCGTTCGCAAATGCTCAGAATAGCGCATGTCCCTCCCACATCTGGAGTAAATCGAGCGCCATCCGCAGCTGGTTCATCCCTCGATCACATCTCATTATCCCACCATAAGTTCACTGATCAAGTGCCGATAGACTTTGTAGGACCTGGTGCAGGGATGACCCTGTTGTCGATCAGATCTTGTATTTCGTGGCGGAGACGAAAGCACATGTCAGTGTCATGGCCAGCTCGCTGATGGAAGGCACAGTAGTCGGCTGGGTTGTGCGAGAGAGGAAGGTTCTTTGGCAATGGCTGCGGTTCCAGGGGCTTCAGATGCCCTTTCTTGATCAAAGCCTCTAGAGCCTTTGACAAAGGCATATAAAGTGGGGTGAAAACCTTCTTGGCTTGGGGGGGATGTTTGGCTGCTTGTGAGCTACTTCCGGACGCACCGGCGAATGGGGTAGCTGTTTTTGATACGGTGGTAGCTACCATGCCCACATCAGAAGATCTTGCAGCTGCATCACCACTGGTGGCCGCATTCGAACTGCGGGAAAACGCCCTCCTGGGCTGCTCCTTATCCTGGTCAAACAGACCTTGCTTCATTGCATCTTCGATTTGCACCCCCATATCGTGTAAATCTGCGAAAGTGGGAAAGGGGATTACAATCATTCTCCGCATTAGCTTAGGCTGGAGATTGCGCACAATCATCCGGATTTGATCCTTATCAGTAGGCCTTAGAGTCATCATCGAGGCCTTCGCCCTCCACCGGGTCACGAATTCTGAGAAGCTCTCCTTCGGCTCCTGCCTCATTGTCTCGAGATCACGGGTCGTAATCTCGATTTGGGTATTATATGAATATTGCGCGACGAAGGCCTCGGCCATCTCCTCCCAGCTTTGTTTCACTGAATCCTCCAATTTGGCATACCAGGTGACTGCAATACCCGACAGGGTCCGGCCAAAAAGGGAGAGCTTCTGCAATCTTGTCAAGCCCATCGGGCGCAAAACATCTGAAAACAAGCTCAAGTGGACCATGGGATCTCCAGATCCATCAAAACGGTCGATATGAGGCATCTTGAACCTGTCCGGCAGAGTTATAGCTGCGTCGGTGTACCCGTCCTCAATGTCCGGGATGGACTTTACCCCTTGGGATTTCTTGAACAGCTTTTCGAGCTTGCTCAACTTCAACGCTGTGGGTTCGACCTTGAACTTGGAGGGAGAGTCCGGTAGATTGGTAGGTGTTTTGGATAGTTGGGGTAAAATTGGGGGCGGAGCCGGCCCTGCCGGAATGCCCGTACCTTCCTGGACACTTGGCGTCTCCCCAGGTGCTGGAGCTCCTGTTGGGGGAGGAACTTGTTGTGAAGTGGACGCGTCGCTTTGCTGTTGCAGCTTGATGATGAGTTCGGCCTGCTGAGCCATGATCGCAGCCTGCTGTTTGGAAAATTCCTCCTGACGGGCAGCATCCTGCTGCATGAGTTTCATACTTTCTTGCATCTGGCGCATCATTGCCTCTATCCCTGACGTGTTCTGCTGATCCATCTGACTGGTTGGTATCTATTCCTTGCAGTAGAAACTGAGACCTCAGCCTGACTGCTCACTGGTGGGGTGGATAAGGGCCACTGATCTGGTAACTGCTGAACCGTTGATTTGTGCCTGACTAGCCCTTTTTACCCTGCCTCTGGTAAAGGAACACTGATTACCCTTGAACTGAATCTCTGACCTGACAAAGTCTATCAGCACAAGTTCGATGAACCTCGGGGGATATCGGAGCCTTCTGAAGCTATAGTTTCAAGACTACCTAGCAAAAGAGAAAACAGACAGCACCTCAGCCTGATTCCATCTGAACAGATACGAGCATAGTTGAATGAGTGTGCCCTCTACTGAATTCTGTCCCAAAATTCTGCCCCAAATCTGAGTCTGATACCCACAGGTAAAGCTGACTCCCAAATACTGATAGTAATGCCCGCAGGCCTGATGCCCAAATTCGCGAACTGGTGCCCGCAGGCCTGATGCCCAAACTCATATACTGATACATGCATTCCTGTAGAGACGCACTCTAAAGCACATAACAGAAAAGTGAGAGCCAAAACACCCCTATGTTGGGGTAGGGTTTCCCTGTCCTATTTTGTCAGGAGCTAGGGTTTCACTACGCACGCAGCGGTTTCAAACAACCTATAAACGGGTAAGCAACCTGTCCTAGTTTGGAATGGTCACTATCGATCCGAATATGCACTAGGCCGAATGGTCAAAGAGGGTGCCCCGGTAGAATCGGGGTTTGTGTTCCCATACTGGCAGAGCCCACAACCGGTCAGCCTTATGGTCATGCCTTGACAAGACAAGCCTCCGGCAAACCGTTCAGGAATAGCAGATGGCAAACACGGTGTCCTAGGCGCACCGATGCAAATGCAATGCAAAGAAACACACAAATGTAGTCAAAAACAGATATCATGAGTTCGAGTCAAGTTCTCTAAATCCCCAGCAGAGTCGCCAGAAACTGTAGCAAGCCCGCGGGGGGACCTCGCTACAGCTCGGACTCGACTCTTCGTAGTCACGGTTCTAAGTCTGAACCAAAGAGTCCAAATCCGGCAAATCATTTTAGGAAAACTGATTTTTGAAAGAAGTGCCAAACATGGACTGCTTTGCCAGATACAGAGTCGCCACCTAAATATTTTATTTTGGGAAATTTAGGAAACCCTGACTCGGTGCCAAAAGGCCACGTGTCCGTCATCACCAAAGTTGCCTCGGCTCGGGAACTTGGGTACGATTGGGGAAGGTCACTTCGTGAGCACCCCCGCTCGCCCGGTCATAGACCGGCCTCTACTAATCATGATATCAATTTTTGAAAACATTGAGAATTCTTATTCCGGTTATTAGCCTAGGTTACTATGTGATGCTCGCAGCATATAAATATAGACTGGGTCGCCCGAATTGGAACAAAACATTTCATGTTTGTTTATTTGAAAGTGGTTTGATGGTGCTACCCGCAAGTAGGCTAAGACGTGGATTTGCCACCCTCAGGTGGGCTTAGAAAAATATGATTTTGCCACTATCTAGTGGGCTTAAAACACACATTTGATGAATTATTCCAATTCAAATAACCCAACCTTCACCCACAGGCATTCAGGCAGTTATATCACATAAGCACATAGCCTCATGGTAAGCATGCTATTCATGGCAACACTCACACGCATGCAAGGATGCTAAAGCATAAAACTCACCGAGTACTCCGAGCCAAAATAGAAACTATATTAGAAATCATGTATGATCCTAAGTATACAGAAATGCCTAATGCAACACATGCGAAAATGCAACTATAGTAGGCTCGGCTATTCTAAGATGATATATGAAATGCGACAACTAACATGTATTCAATTTTGAAATTGAAAGTACAATGCAGTTAGTATGATGCGCCGAGCCCGGTGCATGCAATACAGATGAATGAATGCAAAACATGCTGTCATACTGTATGCTAATTTAAACATGCCCTAATCTAACCATAAAAAGCAGATAAATAAAAGGGAGAAAGACGTGGGGTTGGAAGACATACATCACACTCACCCACACTTATTACAGTTGTGCCCTCACTCAGAGGGTCCGAATAAATATACAGTCAAAATATTACAGTCCCGAATAAAAGAATATTACAGTCCGAAATATTACAAAATCCTGATTAATTAACGAATTAACTAAGAAAGCAAATAAAACTGGCGTGCAAGCCAGGGACTGCCTTGCTTCTGATGGATGATGCATGTCCGGGTTCTCTTGCGCGGAAATCCACCGGAATGCCCCAATTAGCCTCTGTTTACACCTGTTCTTGAAATGCGTGCCAAGTCCCAAAAGGTTGTTGATTCCTGATTTTGCTGCAACAGAGAGCAGGAAAGGGGCATAGCAATGTATTTGCACAGATATATGCATGTCTCGATCCTCGTGCCACCAATCGCGCATACCGAGGCATGATGGCCGAGGAATCGAAATGCACAACTCAATATAGGATGAATGCACATGAAACTACAGCTAAAACCTAACTCCATCACGGATAATCCGGAGTGTCGGTGACTGGGGAATTGAGACACATTCCGTCACTCGGAGTACGAAATGTACCTCGTTTCCCGTGCCCGGGCTAACTCCTATTCCGAACATGATGCAATATGCGTGATATGCATGAAATGCAACTAAGATATAATCCTAACATACAGAATGCTATGGAAATGAGATGCCTCGAAATGCGTGCACACGGGCACGCAAACCGAGAAAATGACGGAATGCTGAAAATGAGATGCCTCGAAGTGCGTGCACACGGGCACGCAAACCGAGGCGATGACAGATACAATGAAAATGAGATGCCTCGAAGTACGTGCACACGGGCACGCAAACCGAGGCGATGACAGATACAATGAAAATGAGATGCCTCGAAGTGCGTGCACACGGGCACGCAAACCGAGGCGATGATAAATGCGGTGAAATGGCAAATGGGCTTATACTAACATGAGCGAGCCTCAGCCACACTCACATCGGATGTCGGTGGATAAAAAAATGGAGTGCCTCGAAATGCGTGCACACAGGCACGCAAACCGAGGCGATGCTAAAATGACAATGAAATGACAAATGGGCTTATACCAACATGAGTGAGCCTCTGCCACACCCACATCGGATGCCGTCGGATAAAAATGGAGTGCCTCGAAATGCGTGCACACGGGCACGCAAACCGAGGCGATGCTAAAATGACATGGAAATGACAAATGGGCTTATACCAACATGAGTGAGCCTCAGCCACACTCACATCGGATGCCGTCGGATAAAAATGGAGTGCCTCGAAATGCGTGCACACGGGCACGCAAACCGAGGCGATGCTAAAATGACAATGAAATGACAAATGGGCTTATACCAACATGAGTGAGCCTCAGCCACACTCACATCGGATGCCGTCGGATAAAAATGGAGTGCCTCGAAATGCGTGCACACGGGCACGCAAACCGAGGCGATGCTAAAATGACATGGAAATGACAAATGGGCTTATACCAACATGAGTGAGCCTCAGCCACACTCACATCGGATGCCGTCGGATAAAAAAGGAGTGCCTCGAAATGCGTGCACACGGGCACGCAAACCGAGGCGATGCTAAAATGACAATGAAACATGGCAAAAATGATATGCAAGCATACTAACAGAATTTCAGCAACAAAATATGGGGAAAAACAGTCCCGAAATGTAGCGAAATGATACCAAATGCATGAAATTGTCCCGAAATGCAACATTAGGCACCCGAAATGGCCTATAGCCATGCCAAACATGCACAATATGGACATGCAATGCAAAGACGGAAGCTAGACAGTCCCAAAATATGCACTTTCATAGTTATAAACAAGGCCAAACAGCAAGTATAGGTATGGCAAAAATAGCATGCAAGAATAGGGGCCAAAAGAGGGGTAATGAAGCAAGTGGTATAAGCAAAACTCAAACTGAAAAATTTCCTTCTATAACACTGAAGATGAACCAAAAATATGAACATTTACAGTATATGGAAGACCTCAAATCAGTATACAAACATGCTAAAAATGTGATGCAAAACAAGGCTCAAAAGGTGCTATAACATGAAGTATATAAAATAATCACCAAACAGAAAAAAAGTGTGAATGAAACATGAAGTATAGGCCAAAATAAGACCACTTTCAGTTCGGACCAAGGTCCAAAAACAGAAGCAAAGAGGGCTACTAATTTATGCAAAAATGGGGCCAAATAGGGGATATAACTACAAGTGACATATGGAAACACCAAACAATGTTGAGCCCTTCTCCAATGTTGAAGAGGGGCTCAAAATATGCCTTATATCAGTTTACAACATGCTCGAAAATAAATTGCTCATGGGTCAAAAATAGCATGCAAAACTATGACATACAAGATGATCAATGAAGCAAGTGTATTATGGAGGGCTCAAACAGGGTTGAGCCCTTAATGAGAAGTGAAGATGAGCTCAAAATATGGCCCTTTTCAGTTAGGGCCGAAGCTTGAAACCAAAAAGAAATGAGGCTTAGAAATAGATCAATGAAAAGGGTCAAAAGGATCAAAGTGTAACTTACCCTTGAAGATCCAAGCTTTTGTTGCTTCTTGGGTTGATTTGCAGCTTCTTTAGCCTTCAAGAATCCTCCCTTGCTGCTGGAAATGAGATGGTGGTGGTAGAGCTTGGTGGTGTAGAAGGAATGAAGGTTAAGAAGTTAGGGTTTTTTGGAGAATTGAGAAGGATGACAATGGAGTTTAGGGTTTGTGCTTGGAGAGGAATTTTTCTAACCCTCAAGAAGAAGACCCTCAGCTGGTTATAAGGTCAAGAAAGGGGTGTAAAAGGGGGGTGAATTGGAGAGCATAACTCTCTCCTAAAATATCCCCCGGATATAGAAAATATCTGGGGGATATTGCCCCACAGCTGGAAAGGGTACAGTGCAAGGAAGCTGGCCGGCCTCATACTTTTGCTGGAGGTGGCCGGCCGGCCATACCCCCTAGCCGGCCGGCTAGGGGTCAAAAGGGTCAAGGAGCTTTTCTGGCCGGCCAGATATTGGGGAGGTAGCCCTATGTGTGTACAACACAACCATGTAATTGAAATTCCAAGAAAGTGGGTCCAAGGGGTTCAACAATGGCTCGGAAAGAGGGGGTCAAAAGGGTCAAGTTGAATTACTGGCCGGCCATGAACTTTTAGGGGCCTCTCAGGTGTGTACATCACAGATATGTGGTTCAAAGTTCAAGAAAAAAGGTCCAAGGGGTTCAACATTAGCCCGGAAGAAAGGGGTCAAAAGGGTCAGGTGACCTTAATGGCCGGCCACCAACTTTTAGTGGCCTCCCAGATGTGTAGATCACAAATATGTGGTTGAAAGTTGGCAACACTAGCTCTAAGGTATTCAACATTAGCCCGGAAGTGCGAAAAACGGGCGCCAGGAGGCTCCGGAAGAGAAATAATTGGTTGCTGCAACAATTGCTGGCCTCCCACCCTTCAGTGACCTTCCCTGTGATAAAACAGAGGTACCTGCCAAAAATGAGCGAAAACCGTTGCAAAACGAATGTTCCGGAGCCAAAACACGCAGTTCGGGGTCCCAGAAATGGGCTGTTAAGCACCGAAAATGGTATTCGACCTTGAAGTGGGTTTCTCAGCCCCCAGTGTCCCTCAAAATGGATGAAATAGGATGTATGCCAAAAATCAGAGCAATAGGAGAGGGTTAAGCGGTCCCGAACCGAGGCACACGGCCTGACGGCTCCGAAAACCGGGAACCGGACTCCGAAATGGGCAAAATGGCCTACGGCCACCAAATGTAGCCTACGGACATTGAGAGATGGTCTACGAGACCTCTCCCTCCCTTCAGGAAAAGAAACAGAGAAAACCGAGTCTGGTTCGCAAACCGAGACAAGGCACAGAAAAGGGTTCGGAAGTCTGGAGGCAGGGCTTACGGCCGCGACTCTGAAACTTCTGAACGAGCACATTATGCAACATCACCAAGCGCTCAATCGGTGACGTCTGAGTCTTAAGGTCGGTCAAAAATGGGGTGTCTACAGAAAGTATTTCATAAAATTTGAAAAACTCCCAGATCAATCCTCGGGGTCAGACTTAAGTGGCTCAACGTCTACCTGCTCATAAGGAATTGGCAAGGCCAATGTAACCCCAGCGGCATCAAGGGCCTTGAGCCACCCGTGTTGGAACTCCTGATTCTCAAACTTGGGGACTTCATCTACGTATTCTTTGAAGGCGGCGTCTTTTCCTGTTTCGAATGCGGTAGAAGCCTCAGATTCTGCCTTTTCCTTGGCCGCCTTCAACTCTGCTAACTCAGTCTCCATCCTGTTAAGCGCCTCCTCTACTAGCCTAAGCGATTCTTTGCTCGCGTTCGCCCTATCTTCGGCATCAGAACGGTGCTGATCGGCAGCCCGAGCCCTTTCCAATTCAGCTTCGGCTCGCGCAGTCTCTATAGCGGCCCTCATCATCTCAAACTCGGCCCTGCTCTTTTGATCGACCACTTCTGACTGCAAATGGTCAATCCTCTTAAGGGCATCGTGTAGGCGGCGGCCCAAGTCGGCAATCCTGCTGACCGTCTGCAAAACGAGTTGGGATCGTTAGATGCCATAGGCAACCAAAATCAAAACAAGTCAAAGTTCACCTACCAAAAGGGCCGACTGCGCAGATAGGGCTATGGCCACCAAATCCGGCACGACATGAAAGGATGCCTTATCAACTGGTAGAGAGACTGACGCCGCCAGGCTCAAGGCTACCGCCGGGTCGATAATGATGGATGCATCAGAAGGAATCGATGTGTCTCTAATCTTTGGCTGAACAATAAAAGGAACAACCACGTCCGATTCTTCTAAACGAGGCCTTTTGTTGGCAAGACTATCTTCTGAACCGGCCTCTCCCTCGGCGCTATGCTTCTTGCCCCGCTCTTCCAGAATCAACCGTTCATCAATGACCGGTTGTTCAACCTCTTTCGCCGTTTTGGCCGTAAAAATCTTAGCCGGCTCTTCAATAACGGGTTCAGAAGACTCAACCAAGGCAAGTCCAGAACGGACGGCCTCGGCATTTTTCCGGGCGGTCATATGCTCGGCATTTTTCTTTCGAGCCATCTGCGTGAGGCATTCCCCAGCCATACCTTTAAAAAAATCGCCGGGTAAGTCTCCTAAACCTCCAAAAATATCTCCAAAAGAAAACTCCGCCCGACCCGAAGTGGACGGCGAGGTAGGCTAACTACGTCTGGCTGCCTCAAACGCCGAGTTTAGGGCCTCGTCAACCTCTTCGGCCTCCTCAGCGAACTCTCTGTCTGGTTCGGCGACTATCTCTACCACCGGCTCGACGTCTTGCCCCGAGTCAGAGGCTTCGAGACCAACTTGTCTGAGACTCTTGAAGCTAGGGAAGATAAGAGCCACAAGCTGTCGATCGCCGGATGGAACTGGAATATTGTCAGCAGCCGAAAAAGTAGTGTAAGTAGGCTCATATCAAACAAGTATGTGGGTCGCTCTCCCTTGCTTCTGTAAGTTTGGACGACCGAAGTATCCGAGTGCAGTCGCAACCTGCGCAAGGACCGCGTCGTCGGTAGAAACCAGAATCTTCTTCAAATTACTGCTTGCAAAGGCAAAGGGTTAGACACCAGGGGAAAGCCGAGTAAAAGAAAAGTTCAGTAAACACAATGAGACACACGGCAACCTGGTTCACCCCTCCGTCTGGGAATAGGGTCTAGGCGATCCTCGCCTTCGCCAAATTCCCAGTTCCCTCGGATATTGACCATTACGTCATCCACACACTTGCCAGAACTGGCGAGCATGGTTACCAAATGATGGTCAGTATCCTTGGCCCTAAGAAAGTACCACCCAAGCCGACCGGAAGATTTGGCTAAAGCATAGCAGTGCCGAATGGCCGGAATCCCAAGATCGATCCTAAGGCACCGGTTTAACTCTACAATCCCCATTACGATTCGAAAAAAGTTCACATTGGGCTTAGAAGGAATCAGACCCCAATAGCGGAGGACGGCCCTAAGGAATGGATGTAGGGGAAAATGGACCCTGCCCTCTACAATGGATAGGAGAGGAAAGACGATTGAATTTTGATCCTCTCTCTCCATATCCAGAGTGTTGTCCGTCACTAGAGATAGATGAACATCGTCGGGGATGGAAAAGTGTTGCCAAAATCCGGAGACACAACCCTCAGAAAGGAGGTCTTTCAAGTGTTCGGCCATTTTCACGGGGAATAAAGGGTTCACCAAAATAAAAATAACAAACAAAAAGTAAGATTGCAAAGAAAAGAGAAGAAGACTTACAAGGAGCAAGGGAGACGAGGGTAGATGGAGAAAAGTTACAGAGAATGCGAGTCAGAGAAGGGATATCTGCTGGCGGTCCAAGAGTCTCGAATACTCGACGAACTGTGCATTCGAAAGGACTTAAATTTCAAATCACAATAAATGTGAGACGCACGATTGAGGCGGGAAAGCGTAATGATGAACGAAAAGATGTGCGCATCCTGACATCTATATTGGGGTACGCGAAGCCGCCTGACCTATTTTAACCTTTCCAATTCAAGACCAAACACGCCGATTAACTTCCGTCAATGGGGAGTTTGGGGGGCAATTGTGAGGGTCGAATACATGGAAAAATCAGATGGTGCGTACCATTGGAAGACTGATATTAACCGGCTATATCCTACGAGAGTGGGGAGCCGAATATAATATATGTGCCGAATAAGTGTAAGCCCCTAGGGCCGAATAAAAGAAAGGACAATGATTAAAAAGTAGGCCCTGGCCCCAAGGATCAAAAAGAACATGTATAAATACAGGAACAACGGTTGTAGAAAGGTATGTAAGAATCACTTCACAAAACTTAGTAAAGAAGCTATCCTGAGTGTCTGAACTAACTTGTTCGTCAGAGTGCTAATTCTGGCACCCCCAACCGGAGTGTTTGTATCTTTTCAGGTGACTAGCTGAGGATCACTAGCGTCTCCCAGGATCCGAAGAGTATTTCCAAACCACTTCTCCACAAAATGAATTACAAATTGTTGGAAAAATAAATAAACAAATTAAAAGCACATAGTTTCTTAATAATCCATGATGTCCTCTTTATTTCAAGCTCCTAACAAGCCCTATCTTGAAATGATGTCCTTTGCTCATGGCAATGGAAGAAGTTGAATAAATTCTAAAGTTTTGAATATGCTCGAGTGAAAGACTTACTTGAGATTGAGCATATTCATGTACAGTGAGTATCTTGTCCTGGTCAGGATGAAAGCACATCCCAACCTTACCCATTGGTTGTGGGTCAGTAATAGATGTTGGAAAGTTTCCTTCCCAATCCAACCTTCCAAACAAACCCTTCCATTGATTGTGCCTCTTGGCTGTGTTTGGCAAGCACCAAGGTATCAAATCAACAACTTGTCCTGTAGACAAATGAACTTGTAGAAACAGGAGAAAAAAAAATGTGATATAGCAGTCTGTTAAAAGTTTCACCAACAAAATTTCAATTGTAAAGCCCCAATATATAAAACACATTACCAAGTGATAAACGGGCATGGTGTTAATCAGAAGTCAAATAAAAAACACTCACGAAATCGTACAAAGAAACAAGCTAACACACAAAACATATAATATATGTAATTCAACAATGTGCCTACGTCCGCGGAGAGGATGAGATCAAATTCACTATGCACAATAATGGTTATAGAACTTTGAACCTTTCAACTTAACCGCTCAACAATGCTATCACACTCTTATACACTGAAACTGCGGTCGTTAGGCCAATTCCTTTTTGAGAGTACATTAAAAAATACCAAACACCTCACAATGCGTGGAACCACAAACCATTAGAATAAAAGAAAAATGAATACTATCTTTTATATATTGCAATAAAGCTTGGATAAAAGACCTGTTGTATAATACTATGAGCAGTTCACAAATGAAATTCTCTAGATAGATCATAAAACTACCTTTTCATTAGGAAGGTCACGCCAATCAGCACCTGGACGTCTAGGTGTTCTTTGGCACCAAATGAGATTGAGCTCATTCATTTCTTTTGATATATGATCAGTTAAGGCTAGTGTATCCCCTCGGATTTTCTTTTGGAACCAAGACACAGGTTCATCAATGTACTATACAACAATATAAGAGAGGAAGTAAGGTACAATATAAGGATAGAACTAAGAAGTACGGACACGTGACACGACACGACATGGACACGAGGACACAGAAATTTTCAAAAATTACAGGACAAGATGTTGGGGACACGTGCAAAACATATAATTTTATATATTTATTATATGTCATATTTTTAAATATTTAATGTATTTTATGCCAAATATTTAATTTTTTTAAATTTATCAACCTTAGATATGCTATTTTAATAAAAAAAAAGTTAAAAATTTTAATTTTTGAAAAAAAAAAGTCATTAGCGTGTCCTTAATGTGTATTCAGTGTGCTCGACACGTGTCGAGCACGTGTACGTATTCGACACCTGTAAGTGACCTCCAGAGAAGTGTCCGTGCTTCATAGGGATAGAACATAGAACATCAGTAAGAAAATAATCCATAAAGCTGGAGAAGAAACCCCACCTCCATAGTAGTTGTTGAAGCCCCATTTTTAATAGTTGGGAGATCTTCAATTGTATCTCTTACGGTTATTGCATGGAAAGGAGCATCAGTTGAGGTACTTCGAACAGCAGCGAAATGGTTCTTTCCATTCAATGATATTTTAAGCTCTAGACCGGCAAAAACATGCATTGGTTCGGGCCATTCTAGGAGTGTCTCTTCAGGAGAGGTTGCCCATATAAATGCACATTTCCGAGATTGAGACACACTATATGCCCCAGCTTCCAAGATACCAAACCTCACCTGCCAAAAAACATAAAAATAACAAAATTATCCATTGAGTGTTAGTGTATGACACGGACACGACACGGATATGCTACGGTTGATGTTTTAAAAATTGTATTTTGTCAATATTCTGTTGGCTGATGAACTAGCTGCTTGCTTAATGGGGGTGAATTTAATTTCAATAAAATGGTAAAAAGGTGCAATATACCTGATAACAATTTTTCCTTAGAGATGACAATTTTTCCTTACCATATGACCTAGAGATTGATCCAGAGTTAGAGATGACAAATTTTCCTTACCCTGCCATACACGGGTTTTTAGTTATTTGGAAGTGTTTTTCCAGTTTAACTTTTAGTTATTCCTCTCTATACTTATGCAATTTGGTCCTTGGGTTCATAATATGTTTCATTTAAAACACACTATTATTGCAAATATAGAGTTATTAATAGTTCCCGTCATTTGACTTAAGACCAACCACATGTCAAATTGATCCCCACACCTTTTTCTTTAAGCCTCATCATAATTTCAAAAATGCCCTTATTTTTGTACCCTCACCTTAACTACTTAATTTCCTTTGGTATTCCTTTTTCCTCCGACAACTTTATTTCGAAAATCTTCACCCCTACCACCATCACATCCACCTTTAATTGCCTCTGCCACTACCATCTCTAGTGGCCCCTCTAGCACTTCTCTACCTTCCCTAACAACTCTCCTGTCCACCCATGTCACCTAAATTCTCGTCTGGCCATTACAGCAACTCTACTCTACCTTGTACAACCTCCTTCCCCCACCCTCTGTTGCCACCAACCCTTGAGAATCCCAGCCCCTGTAGCTCTCTACTACACAAACAATGTAAGATCGACGACAAGCGACATGAGATAGAGAAAAATTCAAAATTGATGGCAAGCAATGCCAAACTAATGGCGAGCAATAAGAAATCAATAACGAGTGACGATCAATCAATAGAGACTAATAATGAGGGAGAGAGAGACTGGGAGATCGACGAATAATGGAACTGGGGTTAGATGGCAAAGATAGGCATGGTGAAGGTAGGAAGGATCGTCAGAAATGAGACGAGTGAGAAAGATGCTAACTAGAGATAATGGGGTGGGGTCAAAGTAGGATTAGGGTTAGCGTTAAAGTTGGGTTTGGAAGGATATGAACAAGGTTAAATTAAGAATTTCATATTAGGGTAAAATTGTAATGAAAATAAGGGTTCAAAAAAGGAATGTAAGGGCATTTGGCAACATTCTGCAAATATTGTGCTTTCTTTTGGTTTAATATTATGTTTTCCCTCCAAGGTTTGTTAGATCTTGTTAGTTTACATGTTGTACAAAGTACGACCAAACAATTGTCATTTAGAGAAGTATTGCTCGTCTAACTTAGGTTCATAAATGATTTCATTTAAATTTCGATATTATTACAAATATTGTGTTCTCTTTTGGTTGACTATTATGTTTTTTTGTTTCCTAATTTTATCAAATATTGTCGGTTAATACGTTGGATAGAATACAGGTAAATAACTATCATTTAAGTTATTTTGAACAAAATATTGCCAAAAAACAATCATTTAGGGAGACGTTAATTGTTTGACATAAGTTCATAAATGATTTCATTTAAAATGCACTTTTGATTGAATATTCTCTTTTTCTACAAAATTTGTCGGATCTTGTCAGTTTACATAATGTACAAAATATGCCAAACAACCATCATTTAAGTTATTTTGTACGAAAATACGGCCAAACAATTATCATTTAAGGAGGCAGTGAGTCTAACTTAGGTTCATAAATGATTTCTTTCAGTTGGATATTGTATTTTTTCTCCAAAATTTGTTGAATCTTGTCAATATATATGTCGTGTACTTCATTAATAAATTATAGATCAATTTCGCTTGAATAACAATACTATTGGTCAAAGTGTTGACTTTTTACTTTGTGATGAATTAGAAGGAACAATGTCATTACATCTCCTAATTTAGACCCCCTAATTTTACCTCCAATGGTGTAGCTAAGACTCATGTAAAGTGGCCTCACACTCCTCTATCTCTTGCCTTTAGCTTCCCTAATTCCACATCATTGGGGGTGGAATTGGGAGGGCAAAATTAAGAGGATGAATTATTTTTCTTAGAAGGAAATGGATTTTAGAGGATGAATTATTTTTGCAAGTTCGTAAACTTTACAAGTAAACTAAGAGTTACTAGACTTGGAAGTCAAAATAAAGAAGGCCCTAAACATCTAATCCATAATAGCTCTCATATTACCACTTGGTGAGACATCCGTTGCAAAAACCCCTTTTAATAAAACAAAAGATAAGTGGCCTAATTTGCAATGTTAATAATTCAACTTTTCAAAAAGGGAAAGGCTTGCTTGATTTCAACAAAACCTAACAAGGAAGGAAATGAGATGGAAAGAATGTCACATTGTACTTTAATTATTTTGTTATAATGCTAATTGATAAAAGATTAGTTGCCAATTTAGAAACATGAGTAAATGAACTTTTTTTTATAGATGTTATATATTGGAGCTCACTTACAATCCTTGAAATGACCAAGTTCCTATAGAGTTGGGCCTAGATGGGCTGAATAGGCCAATTTTAAGGCTTTTTTATTGACTTGTCTTGCTTTCAAGAGCTATTCCTATTTTCAAAAGCTATTCATGTTTTAGTCCTAAAGTTTGATTTTATGCACCAATAAGTCCTTGGGCTCTTTTTCCTTTCCATTTTACCCATGTTCGTTGCTCTCTCTCTCTCTCTCTCTCTCTCTTCCTCTAATGATTTCTCCAATCGGCACACGTCCTCTTCCGTTGCCTTCAACGTCACTCGCCTCAACCACGATTGTCCTCCTCTGCTGTCACCATCATTCTCTTCCATCATTGATCTACTATATTCAACATTGAGTTTATATATTGTTCTAAATGAATATGGATATTGTTTGTATGATTTTTTCTTCAATTATTTGTTAATTACAATGTGGAGATTGTTGTGTGTTTGCTGGAGATTATTGTGTATATATTTACAGCATTATTGTGATAACCTGACCCGTAATATACTTAATTATGCATACGGTTATGTGTTTGATATAAATTTATATGTTTAATTATGTGATTTATGCGATGAGGAATTTATATCTGTTGAGTGTAGAAAAATCTATTGCAATTGGGGCATTGAATTGAGAATTTATAGCCTTAAAGGTGCTAGAAACCAAAAACGACTTTACATCTGTGTTTAGTATGATTTTTAGAGCCTGTGGTGAAATTTGCCAAAATTTCAATTTGTAATGAATTAATCGAGTTTAATTAGCATAAACATTAGATTAGACCAGCCACATCATGTGCTAGATTTTATGTTTAATTGATTAAGGTGATTTAGATTCTAATTAGTTGCTACTCTAATGTAATTTGGGATTTATGAGAATTTTGGAGTCTGATTTGTATTTGATTTTAGCAATGATTTATTTTGGAATTTGAAATTAAGGGTCCAATGGCTTAAGGAAGTGAAATTAATAAGTTGAATCAATTTAATTTTAAATACGGACCCATTTGGGACACTACAAGAAATGACACTTTTGGAGACTAAACAATTTTTAGTCGCCAAAAGTGGTGGAATTAGTGACTAAATATTTTATTAGTCGGCAAAAATACAAGATTTAGCTACTAAAGTTTTTTAGTCGGTGTATATTGCTTATCGGCGGCTAACATAAATTAGTTGCTAATAATGGCACAATTGGCTACTAAATTATTATTTAGTCGCTAATTATTGAACAATTGCCGACGAAAACAATTTTTAAGTCGTTGTAACATTAGTTTTAGCTACTAAATTTATTTGGTTGCCAAATGATATACCTGTTAAATTTTTTTAATCGAGAAATATAGCTTATTGGCAACCAAACAATATTTTTGTCACTAAATATTCCATCATAGGCTACTAAAAAATGTTTAGTTGCCGATAGTATATATTTTAAGCTACTAAATTGTTTTTTAGTCGGTGTCTTATACCTTTTGCTGACAAAATAATCTTTAGTCGCCAAATGGCAGTAGATGATATTCAAAACCTTTTAGCGACCACACAAGTTTGGTTGCCAATGATTCAGTCTTGATGACTAACAAAAACATTGGTCGCTATATAAAATTATTTAGTCCTTATATATTAACTTTTGCTGACAAATAAAACATGTGTCACTAAAGCTCTAAATGTTTTACATTTATTTTCGCACCTATCTCACACATTTTGCCTCTCTTTGTATATACACAGCCACAGAACATCTCTTGCTTTTTCGTTCCGTCGCGCAAATCACCAGCAAACCTCATGACCTCGCATCCTTGGCATCGTAGTTCCTCGTATGTCGCAAATCACCACAACCACCGTCCCTAACAGGTTTGCTCCCTTTTGCTCTCTTGCTCTGTTGCTCCTTGTCTCGATCTCACACACACACACTCTCTCTCTCTCTCTCTCTCTACCCCTTCTTCTATTTCCCCAACTGTGAACTCTTGCTCTAGGGTTTTTATTCTACCCATTCTGGTTAATTTTTTCTTAATTTCTAAAATGGGTTTGTTTGAAGTGGTTTCATTACTAAAGTTTTATGGGTTTGATGTTGTAAATGGGTTTGATTTTAGGGTGTGATACCTTTCCCCCTCTTTTTTCCTTTCTCTCTCATTAGTTTTAAGGCCCTAATCCATTGATTGTCTATCTAATCTCATGTATTTTGATTATTTTCATTGAAATTTTCTCTCTCATGTATTCTACTCGTTATTATTTATGTAAATTTGTGTATGAAATTTACATACACAGATTATCTGATCTGTGTATGTATTCTGAGATTGAGATATCTGTGTATGTATTTTGAGATTGAGTTTACATTTAACCTGAAGATAGGGTTTATAGTTAAACTGTAAATTGAATCTTCAGTTTACAGATTGGGTTTACACTAAGCCTAGCAACACATGAATCAATTTACATTTAAATGGATTAAACTGAATAGGTAATCTGTGATTGGGTAATCAGTTTTGATGTAGTGGCAAAGATTTAGTTTAAATATAATTAATATGTGTTCTGAGATTGGGTAATCTAAACTGATACATACACAGATAATCTATGTATGTATTATCATCAGTGTTTAAATATAATCTCAATCAGATTATCTGTGTATTCTCATCAGTTTAAATTTTGTGTTTTGAGATTGAGATTATCTGTGTATGTATTCTCATCAGTTTAAATATAATTAATATGTATTCTCACCAGTTTGGTCAATTATTTGTTCATGTCTTGTATCATTCTTCTCATAAATTTTGCCAAATATAGTGCAAAAGTGTCTTCTAACACTTGAAAGACAATACAAGGAGATTGATGCTCCATTATTAAAATAAAAATGATATTAAAGGCAAAATTGATGAAATAATGTTATTTTTATAATTATAAACTAAATTGTTAGACATTTTAATTTTTATTAAATAATATAAATAAGATACATCATTATGTGTGATTTTTTTTTTTAAATACTTCACCCAAATTGTCATATTTTATGCCCATCCTCAAAAGTCCTACTCGGTCTTTCATTAGCTTAAGTTATTTAGCTTATCACAATGTGGATTTTTTGGTGGTCCTTTTTCTTATCCTTGTTGGGTGTGCCTTGAGAATAATTTAGAACATTCTTTTGGCATGGCAACTCTTGATTAGAAGTGAATTTGCTATTACCTAAAACTCCTATTTCACAAAATTTGACGATTTCAAAAACAATAGATATAGAAGAGGTGAAGGACCTTGTGTCCTTTCTTCGTTGATATTTGTTAAAGAAACGTGCATACCAGCTTTCCGCTTTTTCTTCTTCACCACTTTTATTGTTGGCTTTTGTGTTTGAATCTTCTTCACTCTCTACTATTGCGTGTATAAGAGGGAGGATGAAATGTCTTTTGCTTATGAGACCAAACCCTTGCAAACATCACACTTTTGTAAGTTTGCTTCTAGTAAACGTGAGCTGATTCAAGTAGAGAAGAGTTCCAATGATGCTAGCAGTATACCTAAACCATATTTGCTCCTAAGGAACATTCTACAACTTCACCCATAGTGGAACAAGCATTTAAGCTTTGGTTGTTTACTATAATTCGTAACCTTTGACGGTAGCTTGGTTGTTTCTTGTACTTATGATGGTTGTGTTTGGTGAATTTTCTTATTCTTTTTTACCTCTCCATGTTTATATTGTACTTGTATAGTCCAAATAGTTAGTTGTTTCACCCTAACTTTTGAATATAATCCCTGAACCATGTGTTTCCAAATTTTAATCTATGTTGCAAATAAGTGAATACTAAAACTTTTGTCGTAAAAGATGTACAAGAGTTGGATGATGATAAAAGATACGCAATTCCATTGTTGAGTATTTTTGTTTATTTGTTGTCTATTCCTACGTTAATCTTTGCTTGACTTGTAGGGTTCAAAAGATGGACAAGAGTTGGATGATGATAAAAGATAGGTTGAGAAGAAAAGAGTACCAATAAGGTGTTAAGTCATTTATTGACTTTGCTACGAAGGATTTAGGCCCACACGATAACATTCGTTGTCTGTGTGTCGATTGCTTGAATGACACAAAACATAGTCAACAAGTTGTATGGTTGCACTTGAATTGAAGAGGAATCGCTTGTTCTTATAGAACTTAGGTGCACCACGGGGAACATGTTCCATTGGTTCGGACCCGTAAGTTGGGAGTTAGAGCCGAATACGCCTTAAACTTAGTCGAAAAAGGGCTTTCCAAGGGTGAAAATTCAAAACAACCCCTGAACCACTGTGTGGCTCTCATGGACAGCTTCCCCTAAAAAATAGGACTTGTGACAACTGAAGGAATGTAATCCGGACTCGTAGGTTGGGAGTTAGAATCGAATACGCCTTAAATTTACTCGAAAAAAGGTCGTTTTGGGGGCAAAAATTCAAAACAGCCCCCAAACCATCGTATAACTCTCACAGACAACTTCTTCATAACAAATAGGACCTGTGACAACTGGCAAAATGTAATATGCACCCGTAGGTTAGGAGTTAGAGCTGAATACGGCTTAAACTTACTCGAAAAAGAGTTTTCCAAGAGCAAAAATTCAAAACAACCCCCGAACCACCATGTGGCTCTCACAAACAGCTTCCCCATGACAAATAGGACTGTGAGAATTGATGGAATGTAATCTGGACTCGTAAGTTGGGAGTTAGAGCCGAATACGGCTTAAACTTACTCAAAAAAGAGATTTTCGGGGGCGAAAATTCAAAACATCCCCCAAACCGCCGTGTGGCTCTCACAGACAGCTTCCTCATGAAAATTACAACCTGTGACAACTGACAAAATGTAATTCGGACCTGTAGGTTGGGAGTTAGAGCGGAATACGCCCTAAACTTAGTCGAAAAACGTCTTTCCGGGGGCAAAAATTCAAAACAGCCTCTGAACCACTGTGTGGCTCTCACGGACAGCTTCCCCATGACAAATAGGACTTGTGACAACTGACAGAATGTAATATGGACCAGTAGGTTGGGAGTTAGAGTCGAATACGCCTTAAACTTACTCGAAAAAAGGGCATTTTGGGGGCGAAAATTTGAAACAGTGCCCAAACCACCGTGTGACTCTTATAGAAAGCTTCTCCATGATAATTATGATCTGTGAAAACTGACAAAATGTAATCCGGACACGTAGGTTGGGAGTTAGAGCAGAATACGCCCTAAACTTACTCGAAAAAGAGCTTTCCGGGGGCTAATATTCAAAACAGCCCCTGAACCATTGTGTGGCTCTCATGGACAACTTCCCCTTGAAAAATAGGACTTATGACAACTGACGGAATGTCATTCGGACCCGTAGATTGGGAGTTAGAGCTGAATACACCTTAAACTTAGTCAAAAAAGGACATTTTGGGGGCGAAAATTCAAAAATGCCCCCGAACCACTGTGTGCCTCTCACGAAAAGCTTTTCTATGAGAAATAGGACTTGTGACAATTGACGGAATGTAATTCAGACTCGTAGGTTGAAAGTTAGAACCAAATACGCCTTAAACTTACTTGAAAAAGGGCGTTTTGGGGGCGAAAATTCAAATAAGCCCCCAAACCACCGTATGGCTCTCACGAACAGCTTCTCCATGACAAATAGGACTTGTGACAACTGACAGAATGTAATCCGGACCTGTAAGTTGGGAGTTAGAGCCGAATACAGTTTGAACTTACTCGAAAAAGAGCTTTTCGGGGGCGAAAATTCAAAACAGCCCCTGAACCATCGTGTAGCTCTCACGGAAAGCTTCCCCATGACAATTACGACCTGTGATAATTGAAGAAATGTAAGTCGGACTTATAGGTTGGGAGTTAGAGGCGAATACACCCTAAACTTCGAAAAAAGGCTTTCCGGGGGCAAAAATTCAAAATAGCCCCTGAACCACCATGTGGCTCTCATAGACAGCTTCCCCATGACAAATAGGACTTGTGACAACTGACAGAATGTATTCCGGACCCGTAGGTTGGGAGTTAGAATCGAATGCGCCTTAAACTTACTCGAAAAAAGGGCGTTTTGGGGGTAAAAATTCAAAATCGCCCCCAAACCACTGTGTGGCTCTCATGGAAAGCTTCTCCATGATAATTATGACCTGTGACAACTGACAGAATGTAATCTGGACCCATAGGTTGGGAGTTAGAGTCGAATATGCCCTAAACTTACTTGAAAAAGAGCTTTCTGGGGGTGAAAATTCAAAACAGCTCCCAGACCGTCATGTGGCTCTCATGGAAAGCTTCCCATTGACAAATAGGGCTTGTGACAACTCACAGAATGTCATTCGGACCTGTAGGTTGGAAGTTAGAGCCGAATACACCTTAAATTTAGTCGAAAAGGGCGTTTCGGGGATGAAAATTCAAAACAACCCCCGAACCACTGTGCGGCTCTCACGAACAGCTTCTTCATGACAAATAAGACTTGTGACAACTGACAGAATGTAATTCAGACTCGTAGGTTGGGAGTTAGAGCCGAATACTGTTAGAAAATAATGGTTTTTCATCAACTTTAATTCGAAATTAAAATGGGACCCAACCGCCGGTTAAGGTGGGTCTGAGTGGTTTTGTATTCTCTCAAGTGAGAAGATTACAATATAAAAATGATGGGCCGAAACCATTGAGGTGTGAATAAGAATTGTCTCATAAAGTGGACATCAATAAAAGTTGGGCTTAGGTTTAGACTTAGTCTTAGTTTAGACTGGGCCTAGACTTGACTTGTGCTTGTGCATGTGCATGTGCATGTGTTGGGTTTGGTTTTGGACTTAGACTTAGACTTAATCTTAAGCTTGAGCTAAGCTATGTTGTGTTAGGCTTAGCTTGTGCATGTGTTTGAAAATTGGGTTTGGATCAGGTTGTAACCCAACATTGGTATCCATTGCGTAACCCATCTAGTTGGTTTATTCAAACATCATTATATACATATTTATTTGTATATATTAAGCACATGGGAGGTTTAGACCTTTGTAACTCTCATCTTTTGATGATGGAGTTGATGACCATATTAGTGGCCATAGGCTTTTAACCTTAGTAACTCTAGCTCTAATGGCTAGAATTGATGGCCTTGGTTAATAGCATTTGATGGCCCTATTGATGTATAGCCTTTACGGCTAGGGATTCCCTTACTTGTATAAATAGAGGCCTTTCCCTTCCAACTTAGAAGAAGAATTTAAGAGAGATTTTTGATGGAAAATGGGTTGTTGTTTTGAGATAAAAAAGTTGGAGATGGTTTTTACACCAAAGAAAAATTTCTTATCTTTTTTTGTTTGTCCCTTCTTTGGTTCTTGTTAGAGAGAGTGTAACCATTATCAAGTTCACCGAAGTTATTCAGAAGGTACTTCTGCATTAGCTGGTTTTGACCGTCGTATCCTAGGAGATAGAAGTTGACATACCTCCAGCAGCCATAGTGAGGTGGCTAATCTATTTTAAGGAGATTGTGGTATCACTCAGGCTTCAGTAAACACTGTGGTATCACACAGGCTTCAGTTTGTTTTCTTTACCTTTTATCGTATTGTGTATTTCTATGGTTGTAATATTCAACATGTTTTCTTATTCTATTATGTAATTTGATTAATCATGAATCTACTTATCTTGTTTAATTACACAATTTGTATAACAAATACGCCTTAAACTTACTCCAAAAAGGGCGTTTTGGGGGCAAAAGTTCAAAACAGCCCCCAAACCACTGTGTGGCTCTCACGGACAATTTCTCCATGACAAATAGGACTTTTGACAACTAACAGAATGTAATTTGGACCCGTAGGATGGGAGCCAGAGCCGACTATGCCTTAAACTTACTCGAAAAAGGGCGTTTCGTGGGCGAAAATTCAAAAAAGCTCCCGAATGATCGTGTGACTCTCACGAACAGCTTCCCCATGACAATTACGACCTGTGACAACTGATGAAATGTAATTAGGACCCGTAGGCTTGGAGTTTGATCTGAAAACGCCTTACACTTAGTCGAAAAACTCGTAACACTTAGTTTAAAGAGTAACAACTTTATTAAAATAACATCCACATATTCTAATAATTGCCTTTATATATTTATAGGATGAAGCAATTACATATTAGATTATTTGTGCAGTTGGTTGGAATAAATATTATATGATACATATATATATATGCTTTTATTTCCAAGAAGACATTTCTCGATTGTTCTACCTTAAATGCATATTAGAACATGTTCCCTATGGCTGACTGAATTGATATTTTGTAACCAATTCTAATTTTTTTTTTTTTTTTTTTTTTTTTTTTTTTGTAGATGGCTTTGTTGCATGGACTTGTGGATAATCCATTTTTGTGCATAGAGAAGAAATTTCACTTTTGTATAGTACTAATATAATACTTTTGTCGTTCTCAGCTTTTGTGTAGTTCACTATTATTGATACAAAAAACTTTTCGCAATCAACAGATAGTGACTGGCGTGGTACATAGATCACCTTCTGTCGTGGTACATATATGACCATTTGTCGGCATACATATATGACTTTTTGTCATGGTCTATAAAAAATTTTGTCGTGGTACATAGATCACCTTTTGCCATGGTACAGATTACAATGGTAATTTGTACCATGCCAAATGGTAATTTCGCTTGATAGTAAATCTATTTTTTGTATGCGGAGCGCTTTGATTTTTGTATGATTCTATATTTTGTACGGAATTATTATTTTAGTTTGGACAATAGTTGGTTTGTATGGACTTTGACATTTAAAGTTATTTATTTTTTGTATATGGATGCAGATTGTGAAATGATTGATAGTATATGTATCATTTTGTTTATATACGTATTACATGTTGCATGGAATATACACAGGTTGTGGAGAAATTATAATTTTGCAATAAAACATAATATTATATTTTTGGCGACTAAACAATTAGTAGCTAAAAATAAATTGGAAAAATAGTTTAGGTGGCTAAAAGTTTTGTACCAAAAAAAAAAAAAAAAAAAGACATTTGGCAACTAAAAGTTTTGTAGCAAAATAAATAAATAAATAAACATTTGGTGACTAAAAGTTTTGTAACCAAAAGAAAAGCAAAGATTTGGCGACTAAAAGTTTTGTAGCAAAAAAAAAATCAAACATTTGGCGATTAAAATATTTTGTAGCTAAAAACAAAAGCTAAAGAATAAAAACACTTTTGCCAACTAAACATTTAGTAGCAAAAAATGTGGGACTTCAGGTGACCAAATATTTAGTAACCAAAATAAGAATTCTTTGCCGACTAAAATTTTAGTAGCAAAAAATGTGGGACTTTAGGCGACCAAATATTTAATAACTAAAAGAATAACTCTTTGCCGACTAAAATTTTAGTAGCAAAAAATGTGAGACTTTAGGCGACTAAATATTTAGTAGCCAAAACAAGAACTCTTTGTCGACTCAAAAATGTACTAATTTAATTTTATGTCCAACCCTTTGATGACTAAAAATTTAGTCGAAAATTGAATACATTTGGTGACTAAAATAATTTTAGTCGCTAATTACCTTTACCGACAATTCGTCCTTGACTACTTCTGCGACCAAATAATTTAGTCGCTGAAAACCTTCGGCGACTAAAAATTTGGTCGCAAAAAGTGAAAATTCTTGTAGTGGGAGTTTAATTAATATTTCGTTCAGTTTAGTAAAATCAAGATTTGATTAATTTGGTCCAAATTGGAGTTAATTAAGTTAATTATATTATAAGCTTTGAGAAATTATGATTATTATGAATTAAATCTATTTATGACGTATCCAACTTGAATATGAAATTTGTTGACAAGGATTTTGGTTTTTGGATTTGATTAGAAATTGAAGGCCTTAAAGATCTAAGAAATCAAAGTTGATGATGGAAATAAGTTTAATTCGCTATTTGGAGCCTTTTGGGAGCTTGATTAAAAATCTGATGCAAACTAATAAATTTAAATATAATTAATTGGGCTCTAATAGAAGTCAAATTAGATTAATTAATTATGTGAAATTGTGATTAGTCATGATTAATTTAATAATGTTTTAATCAAGATTTATTAAGAATAAGTGTAATTTAATTAAATTAATTTTAACCATAAATTAAATTGTAGAATGATTTAGAGTTTGAGGATATATATGAGTGTGTGTGCTGAGAAGTATCTGTGTGCTGAGAAGTATCTGTGTGTGTGCACGTGTGCCCGTGTGGGTCAAGAGATGAAGGTGTGTGTATATATGTATTATGTTGAGGGAATGCCTTCAATTCCCTTCCTGGAAGCAAAAATAAAAAATAAAAAGTAACCGAGAGAGAGGGAGCGAGAGTTGAAGTCAAAGACAAGGGTAGTGCAAGTGTGTTGGAAATCTGGGAGTTAGAAAGGGATGAAAAATTGAGTTTAGGTTCAAGAAAGGAAGAACAAAGGAGAAAAGGGTTTTGTGGGATACCAAAATTCAAGTTAAAAATTATGAAAAAATCATCTTAAGGTAAGAAATTTCATCCTCTTTCTAGTATTGTTTTAAGGGGTACTTTCGTGTAGGTTCTAATAAGTGGACACATTGTCTAATAGGTCTTATAAGAAAAATTTGTCGTAAAAAAACTCACTAATTGTAAGTTTTAATGACAATTTATAAAAATCATGACAAAAAAAGTCACTAATTGTCAATTTTTAGCAATATATATAAAAAAATTGTCATAAAAAAATTATTTTTAACGACAGTTTTATTTAAACTGATTTTCAATAGGACTTAACGGGAATTAAGTTCAACTATTAGGATCTATTGGTAGTTTACCCTTTCTTTCTTTTTTTTTAAAATGATCTAGACATAAATTGATTCAAGATGGATTTTGAGAGATTAAAAATGAAGATTTAAAGATTAATTATATAAATTGATAGAAATTAGATTTTGCATGTAAAATCAAGTTAGGTTGAAAAACATGAGTTATGATTCTTTAAATTTGTTGAGTTTTAGTTTAATTTTGAGAATTATTCTTGAATTGTGTTATATAAATTACATGCAACAATGATGTATTGAAGATTTGATCCATGCAATGGAGTTAGGTTCAAATTTATGGAAATTTACTTAGAAATTAATCACTTTGGGTTTGGAATTGGGCTTGATATGAAGAACATGAAGTAAAAGAAATAGAGGGAGAGAGATCTGCCTCTCCTTGCTTGTTGCTGGCATATGAATATCACATGGAATGAAGGTTCTAAAAAGTGGTTGTAGTCGCCGTAATGGTAGCGGTTGTGTGATTGCAATTATAGGGTGTAAAGGCCATAGCGTAACGGTTGCGGTAACTGAAATCGGGATTTTTTTTTTAATTTTTCACACAATTTGAAAAAGAAAACTTACCAATACGCAATTTTTGTTGTTGTTGTTGTTAGAATCATATTTCTTGGGTTTTAAAATAAATTTTGATACATTTTTGTTAATTTTTAAGTATGATCTAATATATTTCATATTTTTATATTACTATAAAATGAACTTTTTTTTACATGCTAATGTAATCATATAAAAATTAAGAAATAAATTATAAAGATTTTTTTTTTTTTGAGCTATTGATTTTTAATTTTTTGTTAGGAAAGACATCTTTTTTTTTAAAAAAAAATTGTGTCATCAAAATTATTGTCACAACACATCACAATAACAAAATAAAAAAATATTTACAATTAAATATTAAATGAAATGGTTATAAAAAAAATGAAACCAATATTTATACATTTTAATCTTACATGCTAATGTAATCATATAAAAATTTAAAAAATAAATTATAAAGAAAAAAAATTCATACATAGTTTTTTTTTGAGTGGGGGAGGCTTGAATCACTTGAATATTCGTTATTTTTTTTAATAGCCTGTAAATAAAAATAAAATAAATTAATCAATAAAAATTGATATATATGAAAAAGGGGATTTTTTTAAGGCCTTGATATTAAGATTTTATAACATAAATGACACTAAATATTTTTTATAATGTCTAAAGTTTCTCAACATCGATTCAGAAAAAATTTGATTAAGAGAATTTCTTTGGACTTTTTAGAGAATTCTCCCTAATTTCTCTGGACTTCCCAGAGAATTTCTCTGTGTTTTGAAATATTCTCTGGTTTGCTCATACTTTTCTCTGTGTTTTTGAGCAAACCAGAAAAAATTGAACAATCACCATTTTTATTTTGACCAATTTTCTCTGGACTGTAAGACATTCAGACAACAACAAACCAGAGAAAATTGGACAAACCATTTTCATTTTGACCAATTTTCTTTGGACTGTAAGACATTGAGACAACAACAAACTAGAGAAAATTGAACAAACACCATTTTCATTTTGACTAATTTTCTCCGGACTGTAAGACATTCAGATGACAACAAACCAGAGAAAATTGAACAACTGTCATTTTCATTTTGACCAATTTTCTCTGGACTGTAAGACATTCAGACAGCAACAACCCAGAGAAAATTGAATAACCACCATTTTCATTTTGACCAATTTTCTTTGGATTGTAAGACATTCAGACAACAGCAAATTAGAGAAAATTGAATAAACACCATTTTCATTTTGACCAATTTTCTTTGGACTATAAGACATTTAGACAACAACAAACCAAAGAAAATTGAACAACCAACATTTTCATTTGCTTATAATTTTCTCTGTGTTTTTTATCAAACCAAAGAAAATTGAACAACCACTATTTTCATTTTGACCAATTTTGTAACAACCCCGACTCAAAATTAAAAATAATCCATGATTTAATATGCCTAATAAGTTATTACAATCAGATTTTGAATTAATTGCGTATGTGTTGCGTTATTTGTGTTTTATCTGTTCATTGTAAGAGTATTTGTTTGAAATTTCTGTTACATTTTGTGTATCGAAGGACTTATCGGCATCTGATCACGAAATTGACTTGGTATATGTCTTATTTGAAATTTTTAGAATATTATGGTAGGTCCAATTGAAATTCGATTCGAAGCGATTAAATTAGATTAATTTGATGCCATTTGATTAACTTTGATTAATTATCACCAAATGAGCCATATATGACCCCACTAGTTCAACTTTGCACCTCATTTTCGTCACCTTTAAGCTCCAAACGTGTGAGAGAGGGAGAAGGAGAAGGAGAAGGAGAAGCTTGAGCTTAATTTAAGGAGGAAATAAGAGAATTGCCAAGAGTGGGCAAGAGTTGGAAGGGATTGGTGTTAGATTGTTGAGCCTAACTAGAATATAAGGGAATTGTGAACTTCAGGTAAGAGATCAAACTCTTAATTGTGTATTTGAATTAGATTTTACAAGGATTGAGTTAAAATTTAAGGAAGATAAGTCATTCCATACATGCATGCATATTTAAGACATTTTGAAGATGTTTTCAAAGACTTTCCTCTCATGCATGTTGTAAATCTAGCATGGTTTGAAGAATTCATAACATTTCTCACCCTTGAGCCTCATTTGATCAAGTATTGGAGGCAAAGAACTTAGGTGATTACATGCACGACATATATAGAGCATGTTCTTGCATTTTAAGTTGAATTATTACATAATTATATGTCAATTGGGTCTTGATTTTGAGTAATAATTCTTGCCTTATGATGTTTTCCAAGTTCACATGTGATTCCTCAAGTTTTTGGCCCAAAATGTTGAGCTTTGAAGTGTTTAGTTTGAATTTGAAGCTTGGAGATCAAATCTGGAAATTCTAGAATTTGCATCTACGCTCGAGCGTAAGAGTTCATGCTTGAGCGACCACTCTGAGTGTGTGCACTTTTGCTCGAGCAACTTGAGTCCCGCTCGAGCATGAAATGCATGTACCCAGAAGTTCATATGTTTTGTAGTACGCTCAAGCGACAAAAGCCACGCTCAAGCAGGGATTGAGCGTCCATCGAGCATGAAAAACAAACAACGACCACTTTTGCCAAAGTTTATAGACTGCTCGAGCGAAGGAAGTTACGCTTAAGCGGACCTTCACGTTTTGCATGCCCGCTCAAGCGAGAAAAGCCACGATCGATCGTGGACCCTATTTTTAGCAAGTTTTGAAAAATATTTTCAAGTGCATTTTTGCATCCTCATTCCATCCTAGGCATTCCTAGGCCATGACTAAGACACTATAATAAGGGTAAAGGTTAGAAACACTCTTAGGACAAGAAAATGTGTTATGTGCAATTCGAGCGTGTGTTTCAATGTATGTCTCTGTCATGTTATGTAGGTCATACACTGCGAGTTAAGTGAATTACCTACTCTACTCGTTTACTTGGAGCCATCTGTTAACTGTGAGCAATAACTCTGTAAAGCTATGTTTAATTACAAGTATTTTCTGACTGATATGATACAATCTGTTTTCTGAAATGCTATTTTATGAATTATGAATGAATGTCCATTTTTCTGAAATGTATTTGTGGCATCCTTAGTTCACGTGGCCCTCGCCCGGGGGTAACAATACCGTGACCAATATGTACATGGCCCTCACCCAAGGGTAATAATACTGTGGTTTATATTCACGTGGCCCTTGCCCGGGGTAACAATACCGAGGCTTATATTCACGTGGCCCTCGTTTGGGGGTAATAACACCATGGCTACTTGCGCGCAAGATATGGACCTTTATGGTTGTCGGTACGGACTATATATATATATGTGTGTGTGTGTGTGTGTGTGTGTGTGTGTGTGTGTTTTAGGATCAAGTTAATATGATAGCTAATGGATGTACCACGTATGATTTTATGCGAAATCCGAATATGAATATGAATGTGAATATGAACGTATATATGAACCTAATTCTAATTTGAAATCTGAATATACATAACAATCTGTTTCCAATATAAGCTCTGATTTTTAACTCTGTGATAGACATCATTCATTAAAACCCTTTACCTTATTATTATTTACTAGGCTTCCGCTCATTATTTATTTGTATGTATATAGATGAGCAGGCGCGTGCCCAGGCCTAAATTGCTGCCTGGCAAGTTTTGGTGTCAGCCAGTCATCATGTCTCCCGTAGAGGTTCCCTTTTGAGATCTGCCTAAGTTTTTGTGTCCTTGGAACTTTTGTACCTTGTAAATGCTTATGTCTGGTCTGAACACGTTTGGAAGTTTTGTATAAGTGGCTTAGGTGACGTAAGACTAATGTATTTTCGACGCCACATCTGTATATATATATATATATATAAGTTTGTTTTGAAAATTTCCTGTCCCATGTATGTCTACACAGCTCTATGGACTA
Organism: Camellia sinensis; assembly: GCF_055761805.1. Taxonomy (NCBI): domain Eukaryota; kingdom Viridiplantae; phylum Streptophyta; class Magnoliopsida; order Ericales; family Theaceae; genus Camellia; species Camellia sinensis. The sequence continues at coordinate 186,770,036 of NC_138964.1, forward strand.
TGTATGTTTAGTATATTTGCTTCCTCAGCCCCTTTTTATATATTATTCTGTTCAGAGGCCTTTGGTAACCCCAGGGATTATTGGCCGGTTACGATACTAACCTATAGGGGCGGGTTTGGGTCGTAACAGAGTGGTATCAGAGCACATGTTATACTGCACACACGAGTCCATAAGAGCTATAGGATGTCCTAGAAAGAAGTAGGGACATATCATCAGCATGTGTGAGTGTGTGGTAATCTTTATAACTATGAGAACTGAATTTGAATCTAGACAAATAAAATTAAAGGAAATGAGCAGGATTATTCATATGTTTACTACTACCTGGTGTCTATATAACAGCATAGACAATGCAAGGGGAAGTCATGTAAGTGAGTCTTCCAAGGCTCGCATGAGCCGAATGGAGCAAATGCTCGCAGCTTTAACTGAGGCAATGGCACAACAACAGAGGCAACAACCCTTACCTCCTCTACCTCCGCCAGTGCTAGCTGAACCAGACAATAATGACATCATCAATTTGACTCAGAAATTTATGAAAATGAAACCACCGACCTTCTTAGGTGGTATTGAATCATTGAAGGCAGAAACCTAGTTATTAGAAATGGAAAAATTATTTGAAGTATTCCCTTGCTCTGCAACTCAGAAAGTCCTTTTGGCTACTTACACCCTAAAGGATGAAGCCTAGAGATGGTGGCTGTTGGTTTGAAATAACAACAGGAACATGATATGGGCACAATTCAATGAGATATTCTACAATATGAACTTTCCCTAATGCTTCAGGGATCGAAAAGTTTATGAATTCCAGGAACTCAAACAAGGCAGAATGTCTGTAGCCGAATATGAAGCTAAGTTTACTGAATTAGCTCGTTTTGCTTCGTACACGGTAGACACTGATTACAAGAAAGCGTGAAAGTTCGAGGGAGGACTGGACCTGGAAGTATTTGATCGAGTAGGTGTCTTGAAATTGCCTGCTTATGCTGAACTACTCGACAGGGCATTAATGGCAGAAGCCATGATAGCAGCTAAGAAACAAACTACAACTCCAACAACTGAATGGAAAAGAAAGAGGGCCGGAATTGATTTCAATAAAGGCTGATCATTTTCGAAGAAGAAAAATATAGGATCTTCTAATAGCTCTAGTCAAAGTAGCGGATCTACTCCAAATTGCCCTGACTGCAGGAGGAAGCACAAAGGTGCATGTTATTGTGCATCAGGTGCGTATTTTCGATGTGGCAAGACTGGCCACATGGTTAGGATTGCCCGATGAGATCCAATGAGGTTAGCCATTCTGTGGCAAGTTTAGCTGGGTCTGTTTTTACAGCAAGATCAAATGCAAGAACCGATGCTAGAGGTGACACTAACAATGAAACGTTGAGGCAAGGAAGAGTGTTCGCACTAGTACCCGAAGATGTACAGAACACCGAGTTTGTGGTGTCAGGTATAATTTCCATTTGTGCCCAGAATGCATATGTCTTGATAGATTTTGGTTCTATACACTCGTTTGTGTCGCATGCCTTTTCTCGAAAACTAACTAGACCTTTAGAATCCATGAATTATTTATTTTCTATATCTACGCCATTTGGGGATTCTATGGTATGTGCATATGTACATCCGACATGTGATGTTTTGATTGGTGATATGACGTTATACGTTGATTTGTTACCTTTGAGTATTGACCACTTTGATTGCATCTTGGGTATGGATTGGTTAACAAAGTATTGTGCATCTATTGACTGTATGAAGAAATCTGTTGTATTTCGTACACCTAGTATGCCTGAGTTTGTTTTCACTGGGGATAGAGTAGTCTCTCCCGCATACTTGATTTTGGCTGTGAAGGCTGTTAAATTGCTTAGGAAGGGATGTAAGGGCTACTTGTGTTGTGTATTGGCTGTATCATCTGATGGCACTAATGTGGAAACTATTCTTGTTGTTTGTGAATTTCCCGATGTGTTTCCGAATGACTTGCTTAGAGACTTAGTTGATAGGGAAATTGAGTTCACTATTGAAGTAACACCAAGAATGCAACCAATTTCTAAGACCCCTTACAGAATGTCAACCTTAGAACTGAAAGAATTGAAAACTCAACTCCAAGAACTATTAGATAAGAAATTCATCCGTCCGAGCACGTCACCTTGGGGTGCTCCTGGGTTGTTTGTAGAGAAGAAGGATGGGTTGCTGAGATTATGTATAGATTACCATGAACTGAAGAAAGTAACGGTCAAGAACAAATACCATCTGCCTCGAATAGATGACTTGTTTGACCAATTGCAAGGAGAACAAGTGTTTTCTAAAATTGACCTTAGATCCAGGTATCACCAATTAAAAGTCAAAGCAGAAGATGTAGAGAAAACCGCTTTCCGAACTAGATACGGGCACTATGAATTTCTGGTAATGCCTTTTGGAGTAACTAATGCACCTGTAGTATTCATGGATTTAATGAATAAAGTATTCAAACAATTTCTGGATGAATTCATTGTTGTCTTTATTGATGATATACTGATCTACTCCAAAAGCAGGGAAGAACATGAGAATCATCTGCGAACAGCCTTACAGACCTTGAGAGAAAAGAAACTATATGCAAAATTATCTAAATGTGAATTATGGCTTGACAGTGTGGCATTTTTGGGACATGTGATCAACAAGGATGGTGTATCAGTAGACCCACAAAAGATTGAAGCCATTGTTGATTGGCCAAGACCAACCAACGTGTCAGAAGTTAGAAGTTTTCTAGGACTTGCTGGTTATTACAGAAGATTTGTGAAAGACTTCTCAAAACTTGCAATGCCATTGACACAATTAACACAGAAGAATGTATAGTTCGATTGGAATGATCAATGTGAATAAGTTTTCAAGAGTTGAAAACCAAATTAGTGACTGCACCAATCTTAACTTTACCTAATGGTACTGATGAGTTCCAAATTTACAGTGACGTTTCATATAAAGGGTTGGGTTGTGTGCTAATGCAGAACGGGAAAGTAATTGTTTATGCCTCTTGGCGACTATGTCCTCATGAGAAGAATTATCCGACCCATGACCTTGAACTCACCGCAGTGGTTTTTGCTTTGAAGATTTGGCGACATTATCTGTATGGTACAACTTGTGAAGTGTACACGGACCAAAAAAGCCTTAAATACTTCTTTACTAAAAAGGAACTGAACATGAGACAGAGAAGGTGGTTAGAATTGATCAAAGACTATGATTTGCAAATTCTATATCATCCAGGAAAGGTAAATACCGTTGCAAATGCATTGATCCCGAAATCCATTGCTAATTTGTCATGTCTGCTCACCGGCCAAAGAAAGTTATTATGTGACTTAGAGAAGAATGAGATTGAAGTTGTGTCATGTGAACAGGGCAAAATCTTAGCTGCCATTTTTGCTCAACCTACAATCATTGAAGAGATTAAAGGGAAACAACGCGAAGATGAGTTTCTGAGGAGAATTATTGATGAGATTGAATTACAACCGAAACCGGGATTTGTGCTTGACAATGATGTGTTGAAATTTTAGGGTCGCCTTTATGTGCCGGATTATGATGATTTGAAGAAACGCATTCTGACAGAGGCCCAGAATTCCAAATTTGCTATGCATCTAGGAAATACGAAAATGTATCATGATTTGAAGCAGAATTTCTGATGACCGAGAATGAAAAAGGGTATTGCAGATTTTGTGGCCAAATGTTTACACTGTCAACAAGTTAAAACTGAACATCAACGACCCGCTGGTTTGTTACAACCGCTTCCAATACCGGAATGGAAATGGGAACACATTACCATGGACTTCATTGTGAGATTGCCTCGCTCCTCCTGAGGTATGGATTCTATCTGGGTCATTGTTGATCGTTTAACTAAGTCTACCCATTTTCTGTCTGTCAAATCTTTGTATAATGTGGATAAGCTGGCTAATTTGTATGTCAATGAGATTGTAAAATTGCATGGAGTTCTAGTGTCCATAGTATCTAATAGAGATCCCAAGTTTACTTCAAGGTTTTGGCAAAGTTTACAACAGGCCTTAGGGACTGAGCTGAGATTAAGCAGTACGTATTATCCACAGACAGATGGCCAATTTGAATGGACCATACAAACATTGGAGGACATGTTACGAATGTGTGTATTGGACTTTCAAGGTAATTGGGAGACTGTAGACCGCCCCGAACTCCGCTCCATGTGCGAGGGCGCGAATCATAGTTCTAGCTACTACAGCTCAGACTCTTGTCACGGTTCTGAATCTAATCTCACAAAGTGCAATGTAAGACTGATAAATCACCAAAGAGTCCAAATCTGGCAAATTGTTTTGAAAAATCAATTTTAATCAAGAAGTGCCAAACATGGACTGCTTTGTCAGATTTCAGAGTTGCCACCTAAATATTTTATTTTGAAAAATTTAGGAAACCCTGACTCGTGCCTAAGGCCATGTGTCCGTCATCACCAAAGTTATCTCGGCTCAGGAACTTGGGTACGAGAGGGAAAAGTCATGCAATGAGCACCCCCGCTCGCCCGATCAAAGGATCGGCCTTTACTAACATGATATGTTGTTTTTGAAAACACATGCACTCTTATTCCGGTTATTAATCTAACTTACTACGTGATGCGCACAACATACAAGTATAGACTAAATCGCATAAATTAGAACAAAACATCTCATGTTTGTTTTTCGAAAATGGTTTGAAGTTGTTACTCGCAAGTAGGCTAAGACGCAGATTTGCCATCCTCAAGTGGGCTTAGGAAAACATGATTTTGCCACTCTCAAGTGGGCTTAAAACACACATTTCGATGAATTGTTCCAATTCAAGCAATCTAACCTTCATCCACAAGTATTCATGCAGTTAAACACTTAAGCAATTAGCCTCATGGCAAGCATGCTATCATGGCAACAAACACATCTCATGCCGTATGCTAAAGCGTAAACACTCACAATGTACTCCAAGCCAAAACAGAAGTTAGTTAGTAATCATGCATGATCCTAGCTATGTCAAGATGCCTAATGCAACACATACAAAAATGCAACTAAGATAGGCTCGACTATTCTAAGATGTCATGTGAATGCAACTTGATAACATGTATTCAAATTGGTGTTGAAATACAATGCAATTTGTATGATGCGTCGAGCCCGGTGCATGCAAGACGAATGAATGAATGCACACATGCACACATAAGGATGCTATTTGAAACATGCCCTAAAACTAACCATCAAAAGCTGATAAGTAAAAGGGAGAAAGAAATGGGGGTTGGAAGACATGCATCACACACACGCACACTTATTACAACAGTTGTGCCCTCTCGACGGAGGGTCTGAATAATAAGCTAACCAGCTAATCTAAGCTAATTAAACTAATTATTACAAAACGAAGTTAATTAACTAATCATAGTTAACTAAATATTACAAAACAAGCTAATTAGCCAACTACACTAGCTAATTAAATACAAATGAATAGCTAATCGCATTAACTACTTAAGTACAAAAACCAATGCATTAGCTACCTTAAAAAAAGCAACTAAGTAAAGCAAATAGAAGGGGCCTCAGAGCGAGAAGCGCATGCATGCTCGGTCGCCTCGTTCGGAAATCCATCGCGATGCCTGCAATTGTTCTCAGGACACTGCACAAAGCTCCAGATAGCTTCTACTCCATCATGGGAACCTCCAAGAGCATGGCCGACCACTTATTAGTGGTGTAGACCACCTGCCGACCACTTACCTTTGCTGCAGACCAGAAAAAGTGGTCGGTCAGCCACTTTTACTGGTCTGTCGACCAGAAAATTCTGCACTTCTCCAATTTACTGTAACAGAGAACAAGAAGGGGCACGGCAGTGTATTTGCAAGATATGTGTGCATAACCACTCTCCCTATCATTTCTCAAGCTCAAGGGAGTGCGGTTCTCGACTCTCGGGCAACCAACCGAGCATCGCAATGCATGATGGCCGAGAAGCCAAGATTGCACGAATCAATGTGAATGAATGCACAAATAACACATAAGGGCCTTAACCTCTATCATGCATGATCAAGAGGGTCGGCAACTGAGAAGTGAGGCACATTTTATCACTTCAAGTATGAAACGTCCCTCGTTTCTCGTGTTTGGATTAACACCCAATCCAAACACAATGCAATGCATGCACAAGATTCCAAACATAATGCAAGGCATGCACACACAATGCAATACAACATGAGCATGCAAACATAATGCAATGCAACATGACCAACTTATCTATGCTAATGGCATGCAAACAATGCTAATGCAACCTAATCAACCTAGCAATGCTAATGGCATGCGAACAATGCAATGCAACAACATGCAAACAACATGCTATATGGACTTAAACCGAATATGGACAGACCTCAATCATGCCCAAAACAGTGGCCAAAATGCTGAAATGATGGCATGAAATGCAAGATGATGCATGCTCATGCCTTGGCTCACCAATTAAGCATAAGAGCACAACTCTCAAACATGAGCAAGGAGTGACAAATATGGAAGTATGACAACACTACAAGCTCTGAAATCATGTATGAAATGGTGCCAAACCATCCAAACAAGATAAGCATAGCATACTAGGAGGCCTAAGGCACAAGGCCACCAAAGGAGACTATACAAGGGGCATGCAACACATGGCCTAAATGAAGGAACCAACCATGGATAGAGCTCAAATAGGTCAAAACAAGAACCCAAAACATGCTGAGATGGGAGCTCAAAGGTCTAGGCATGCATGCATATGCATTAGTCCACAAACAAGGCAATAATGCACAACCCTTAAAGGCACTCGAAGAGTGAAAGAAGTGGGAGCATGGCAATACTATATGCTCTGAAATAACATGGTAACTGATGCCAAATCATGTATATGTCACAAATGAAGCATGCTAGGAGGCTCAAAACTTGAAACTAGCATAAGCACTTGCACTATAGCTATGCAATACATGAACCAAAAGGCCAAGAACACCCAAAATAGTCCTTGAGCATGCCAAAACAATGCTAAAACATGTATGGAGCAAAGCCAAAACAAGCTAGCATGAAGAGCCAAAACAACAAGCATTCAAGGCCAACAAGGAGAATTACACTACACCTACCAAAACTAAGCATGAGATGACTTAACCAACAAAAATCAAAGTTGTATCATGGCAAAATAGGACCAAACACACACTGAAATGGTGGCCTAAAAGGCTAGCTAAGATGGCATGCACAAAGGCTCATGTTTAAAGCATAAAGCATGAACCCTCCAAAGCATTGAGTGAATGAAAGATGTGAGGGCATGGCAATGAAACATGCTCTGAAATCACATAACAAATGATGCCAAATCATGCAAATAGCCCAAGTAATGCGTGCTAGTGGACTCAATACACAAAGCTAGTAAGTAAGAATGCATTATGGCTATACAAAGCAAGGCATGCATGACCCAAAACACTTAAATCAGACCTAGAGCATGCTAGAACATGACCAAAAACTTGCTGGAGTGGGACCAAAGTCATGCTAGAATGATGGTCCAAAGCATGATGCATGTTAGGCTAGATTATAAGATTACACTACAAGTGTAGAATGCATTCAAGTGGTGACTCAACCAAGCTAAAATATAGGTATGCCATGTCAAAATAACACCAAAAACAAGTTGAGAACAAGCCAACACATGCTAAAAAACCATGCTCAAACATGAGGCTAATAACGCAAGCATTCAAGATACAAGGAGAGAGGATGACCCCCTCCTATTTAGGACCTCAAAACTCACTTTCCACCACTGAAATTCCTTTGAGTTTCAGTGGTGAGAAGGCCCAAAAGAGGTGGTCCCAATAGCTTAAAAGGATAGTACAAAAACAAGGCCAAACAAGGCACAAGAGGGGAGAGACCACCCCCAACACCAACAAGGCCTTAAACAAACATTTAGAACACTTAAAATCAGAACTTTTTGTAGTTAAAAGTTATGCCTAAATCAACATGAAAATAGGGCCAAAATCTTAAACAAAAACCAAGGTTTAAGGGTTAGAAACCTACCCCTGTAGAACAACTTCAAGGCTGCAACTCCAGTAACCTTTTTAAGCTAAAACCAATCCAAAAACATCAAAACCAGCTTCTAAGTGTCTCAGCTCCAAGAGTATGGTGTTTCACTATGTGTTTGTGTGCAAAAGTAAGAAGAAAATAGACTTTTAAGCACAAAACAAGAGCAAGGAAGAAATATAGAGACAAAGATGTATGTATATTTCTTAGCCAACTTTTTTGAACCTGGAGAAGGGAGAGAGGGCCTCCCTTTAATAGAAAAACAAGCCTTAACCTTGTTGAACAAGCTTGAAGCTAGATGCAATTGTGCTCACCAGCTGTCACAGCTGGCACCAAAATATCTTCAAAAAAATGCAAGAAAGCTGCTGACCACTTGAAGTGGTAGGCCAGCTACTTACACTGGTTGGCTGACTAGTGAAAGTGGTCTTCCAGAAAGAAAAGTGGTCGGCCAGGGGGGAGAGGTGGTCTGCACCAGGAAACCAAGGTGGTGGCATGGTGGCCTACTACTTTTGGTGGTCCAAAGACCACCAAGACCAGTTGGTCGACCAGAAAACTGGCTGGCGGGGAAGAAAAGTGGTTTTTAGGGAGTGAAACTGGTCTCCAACCCTCATTCCACCCTCCAAGCAAGGAAAATAAGGTTTGTGCCAAAAACAAACCAAAAAGGATGCAAGACAAGAGTCCGGGGGTCGAGGCACGCAGCCGGAAGCCTCGAAAACTAGTCTACAGGCACCAAAAGTGGTCTACGAGGGAAAATTGGTCTACGATCACAAAAAGTGGTCTCCAAGACCTTTGTGTCTCTCTAGACCAAGGCAACAAGGCATGGTTTGAAAGCCAGGCCAAAAGGAGAACGGTAAGCGGTCCCGAGATAAGGCGCGCGCCCGAAAGCTCCGGAAATCGAAAATTGAAAACTAGTCTCCAAGAAGGAAAAGTGGTCTACGACCACAAAAAGTGGTCTATGGACCTCTCTCTCCCTCTAGGGAAGGTCAACAAGGCTTGGTCCACAAACCGAGCCAAAACACAAAGAGTTCAAAGGCCCAGTGGCAAGGCACTCAGCTGAAAACTTCAGAAACTCGAAACGAGCACAAACATGCGCGATCATCGAGCGCTCAAATGATGATGTCTGAGTCTTAAGGTCGGTCAAAAATGGGGTGTCTACAGAGACTTACCCTCCTTTGGCTGAATTTGTGTATAATAACAGATATCATTCAAGTTTTTGACCCGAAATGTTGAGCTTTGAAGTGTTTAGTTTGAATTTGAAGCTTGGAGATCAAATTTGAAAATTTTAGAATTTGCATCTACACTTGAGCGTAGGAGTTCACACTCGAGCGACCACTCTGAGTGCGTGCACTTCTGCTTGAGCGACTTGAGTCCTGCTCGAGCATGAAATGCATGTACCCAGAAGTTCATATGTTTTACAGTACGCTCAAGCGACAAAAGTCACACTTGAGCGAAGGTCTGAGTCTCACGCTCAAGCAGGGATCGAGTGTCTGTCGAGCGTGAAAAACAAGCAACCAACACTTTTGCCAAAGTTTACAGACCGCTCGAGCGAAGGAAGTTACGCTCAAGCAGACCTTCACGTTTTGCATGTCCACTCGAGCGAGGAAAGCCATGATCGATCATGGGCCATATTTTCAGCAAGTTTTGAAAAATATTTTCAAGTGCATTTTTGCATCCTCATTCCATCCTAGGCATTCTTAGGTCATGATTAAGACACTATAATGAGGGTAAAGGTTAGAAACACACTTAGGACAAGAGAATGTGTTATGTGCAATTCGCGCATGTGTTTCAATGTATGTCTCTGTCATGTTATGTAGGTCACGCGCCACAAGTTAAGCGAATTACCTACTCTACTCGTTTACTTGGAGCCATCTGCTAGCTGTGAGTAATAACTCTGTAAAACTATATTTAATTACAAGTATTTTCTGACTGATATGATACAATCTGTTTTCTAAAATCTATTTTATGAATTATGAATAAATGCCCATTTTTCTAAAATGTATTTGTGGCATCCTTAGTTCACGTGACCCTTGCCCGGGGGTAACAATACTGTGGCTAATATGCACGTGGCCTTTGCCCAGGGGTAATAATACTGTGGCTTATATTCACGTGTCCCTTGCCCGAGGGTAACAATACCGAGGCTTATATTCATGTGGCCCTCACCCGGGGGTAACAATACTGTTGCCAATATGCACGTAGCCCTCTCCCAGGGGTAATAATACTGTGGCTTATATTCACGTGTCCCTTGCCCGGGGTAACAATACCGAGGCTTATATTCACGTGGCCCTCGCCTGGGGGTAACAATACCATGGCTACTTGCGCGCAAGATATAGACCTTTATGGTTATCGGTACGGACTATACATATATATATATATATATATATGTGTGTGTGTGTGTATTGTGTGTGTGTGTTTCAGGATCAAGTTAATATGATAGCTAATGGATATACCACGTATGATCTTATGCGAAATCCGAACATGAATATGAATGTGAATATGAACGTATATATGAACCTAATTCTGATTTGAAATCTGAATATGCATAAGAAGTTGTTTCCAATAGAAGCTCTGATTTTTAACTCTATGATAGACATCATTCATTAAAACCCTTCACTGGGCTTCCGCTCACTATTTATTTGTATGTATGTAAGTGAGCAGACACGTGACTAGTCTTAAGTTGTTGTCTGGCAAGTTTTGGTGTCAGCCAGCCATCATGCCTCCCGTGGAGGTTCCCTTTTGAGATCTGCTCAAGTTTTTGTGTCCTTGGGACTTTTGTTCCTTCTAAATGCTCATGTCTGGTCTGAACACGTTTGGAAGTTTTGTATAAGTGGCTTGGGTGACGTAAGACTAATGTATTTTCGACGCCACATCTGTATATATATAAGTTTGTTTTGAAAATTTCCTATTCTGTGTACGTCTGCACAGCTCTATGGACTATGTATGTTTAGCATATTTGCTTTCACAGCCCCTGTTTATATATTATTCTGTTCATAGGCCTTTGGTAACCCCAGAGATTACTGGCTGGTTACGATGCTAAACCTATAAGGACGGGTTTGGGTCGTGACAAATTTTCTTTGGACTATAAGACATTCATTTTCATTTTGACCAATTTCTCTAGACTGTAAGACATTCAGACAACAACAACCCAGAGAAAATTGAACAACCACCATTTTCATTTTGACCAATTTTCTCTGGACTGTAAGACATTTAGACAATAGCAAATTAGAGAAAATTGAACACCCACCATTTTCATTTTGACCAATTTTCTCTAGACTATAAGATATTCAGACAACAACAAACTAGAGAAAATTGAACAAACACCATTTTCCATTTTCAAAGGAACCTCTATACCATCAAAAGTCTATAGTTTTGCTCCTAAATGATCTATATAATGCATAAAAGGATCAAAAGCCATAACTCCTTCATTCTTTTCAAACTCTAGCTCCTTGAATCAATATAGTTTCTCTATTTTAGTGAGTCCCTCTTTGTCCCAATAGTTGATATCTAATAGCCTCTCAATGGATTATTCCCATCAGTTCTGCCATATCCTAATCTCTCTCTCCTTTATGTCAGAAAATGTCTCAAAAAAACTTGATTTCCCTTTCTATGCAAATAATCAACCATTAAAGCATTCATTGCCACCAAAAAAAAAAAAGAAAGGAAAACAACATCTAACGTCTCCTCTTTGCACGAGACTAGAGCTTCAAACTTATTCCACCACTTTCAAATACCTATTTCAATTGTTGCCTGAACCTGTTGATGAAATCATCAGCCTTCACATCAACCTGTTCATCTTCTATAGCCTCTGTCAAGACTCTACCCTACTTCACCTTCGTCGGATGGCGAGCCTCCAAGATTTCGTCTTTCTCGAAGTGCGTAAAAGTCGACTTGGCACTCGTCGACTTCCGAATCTTCACTAGAGGCGGGGTTGGTTTCAGACTTAGTTTTGTTCACGTGATGATGGTAGACCTTGTCTAGACTTCTCGAATCATCTTCCGATAAATGGGTTTGTTAAGAATTTTGATGGGTCTCTGATTTGGGGGATTCTGAATCTGGGTTTGGATTTGGATTGAAGTCTTGAGATCTGAAAGTGCATTGAAGGAAGTGGAGTGAGGTTTGGATTTAGAGTAAGAGATTAAATAAGTAAGGTAGAGAGAGAGGGAGAGAGAGAGATGAGGTTTGATTTGAGAGAATCAAATTTCTCTGTAATATATGGGTGTGGGGTTAAGAGACTTTAGACATTATCAAATAATATTGTAAATTTCTTCCATTATTAAAAATCAAAGAGGGACTTTAGACTAATTTTCACTATAAAAAATGTATTAATATAATTATAGGTGTTATGTTTTTTAGATATTATAATAATAAAAAAATCAATCACTAACTATTATATATAACATATTGAAAATAAATGCCTATATATATATATATATATATAAATTAAAATTGCTAAATACATCATTAATGACCATAAATTTTTTGTTAGCAAGCCAGTTGGAGACCATGCAAACAAAACAAAACAATATACTATTAAACACCTCTTCCAGAGGTAGCCAAGAGGTCTGTTCAAAAAAACAAATAAATAAATAAAGAGGTAGCCAAGAGGAAGCCGAACAAAACTTCAACTTGGGTCTTACTCACAGAGTCACAGTAGATTAGATTGACATCTTTCCTCGACAAGATTCATCTCCTTCTTCATCTTTAACACAGGTTCTTCATCTCTCTCTCTCTCTCTCTCTTTATTTCTCACTCCTCCATCTTTTCTCTTCTCTCTATATCCCCCTTCCCGTGAACCACAATTTTTTTTATTATTATTATATATCAGAAACTCAATTAAAGATAGCTGAAAATCTATGGATCCGAATCTCAATTGAAGAGTTTTTAAAGACTCTAAAGGCTGTGGATATGAAGAATCTCACTTCAACGTGGATCACGGGTTTACAACTTGAAAAGAACGCAAGAGTTATGTAGACAAAATTTGTACAAAATCTGTTCAACCACAAAGATATGTACAAAATCTGCTCAATATATATTTCTTCAACTTTTTGTTTTTTTTGTTTTTTTTTTTGTGAAAAGAATCAGCTTATAACATTGTGTAATGGTGCGTAACGGACCGCTACGACAGCCGTTACGGTCGACACATCTGTGAATCTCAATCACACCGTAAAAGCAGGGGTAACGCGTGATGCCTACCGTCGCAGCCGTTATGTAACACCGCATTTTGAAACATTAGATAGAATGCATGGATTATATATGAGGCTTCAATAGTTTTAGGTCTCTAAATAAGGAATAAGATATGTTTTTTTTTTAACTCAAAAGATATGTTGTTATGATATTTTTGCATGAATAATTTTTTTTTTTTTTATCAGTCAAAAGAAATTTTATTGATGATGAGAAAAGAAAATACATCAATGAAAAAGTTGAATACAAATATCATAGTGAAGCAAAATAATTTCAATTAGATTGGTATTATCATTAAACAAGTGCAATCATCTTTGCATGGATAGTTGACCAAACTTTCGTTGAAACGGTGTACAATTAAATTAAACAAATGTTTAATAAGTGGTGAATAAGTTTAATTGCTAATAGGTAATTTATACTCCCTTCGTCTCAAAATATTAGTCCCTTATTCTATTTTTCATTGTCCCAAAATATTATTTCCTCTTCAAAAATCAAGTACAAAAATAATGTAAATTTCCTATTTTGCCCTTCTTTAATTTAAATTAATAAACAATATAAAAAGTACAATTATGACATTGATATTCCCAAAAAATATACTATCAAAAGGATAATTTTGAAAAATTAACTTTTTTCAAATACAATAATTATACTATCAAAAAAAATTAAATTCCCCAAAAAGGACCATTATTTTGGGACGGAGGGAGTAGCACTTTTCATTCAATGCCGCCAACTACAGATTAATTATGTTGACTAAGCTTGAAGACATGTGAACAATTTTTTTTATGAAAAATGTTTCATACCATTAATTTAGTATCATTAATGTACCATTAATGATGTGGCATTATGTGGACTCTATCATTGATGTGATAGTTTGGCTTTTGTTTTATTTATTTTTATTTTTTTTTACATTGCCACCTCATTAGTGATATTTTTAGAGTTTCAAATTTAGTACTCTAAATCACCACTCTTTTTTTACCCAATTATATTAATTTTTTTTTTTTTTTTTTTACTGTTATTAGTTTGGTACATGTTTTTCATTCAATGCCCGCCAACTACAGATTAATTATGTTGACTGAGTTCGGATCCTCTGCAGTGTTTTCCTGCAGTGGATCCTGTAATGCTAATTAAACTACACCGTTTTGTCCCTTTTTTGTCTTTTTTCCTTCATTTGTTTACTCTTCCTGTGTTTTGAACTGAGCCTCAAAATCAGAAACGCAAAAGGAGAGGAGGAGGAATGATGGACTCAAAATGACGGAAGACGGACAAATCTGTAGGCTCGACAAATGGAGGACCGACGACCGGCAACTGCGAAGATGACCGGCAAGAGAGACCCAAAATGTTCAGCAGATGCAGAATAAATTATTAACAATTATCCTAGCCACAAGCAAAAAGACTCCACCAAGAGAGAGAGAGAGATTTTACACACACAAAAAAAAGAGTAGAGAGAGTCATTTACAGAAAAGTAGAAATAGACCCAAAAAAGCGTAGAGAGAGAGAGAGAAAGAGAGAGAGAGAGAGTCAACTACCTACGTAATGGGAGGTAGGGTACAAGCAGAAGGGGTTTTTTTTGTCATTTCATTGACCATTTAGAAGCAAATTTGAAATTATCAAAGTGGGTTTGCTTGTATATATTGTTTCTAGTTGTTTGGAAGATAGTCAAATAAATGTTGAAACTATTCAGACAGATCAGGACTATAATTCTGCATCTGATGAACATTGGTTGTGCTATTAATGTGTAGAATGTTTTGAGGTTTATTGAACAAAATGCTTGATGAATCTAATTATGCAGAAATAGAAATAAAAGTTGTTTCTTAACAGTTTTAAGCTTTAATAGTCGTTTTTCCAGTCGTCGGTCCTCCATTCGTTGAGCCTACAGATTCGTCTGTCTTCTCGTCATTTTGGGTCCTCCGTTCCTCGTCTTCTCCTTTTCGTTTATGGTTTTGGGGCTTAGTTCAACAAGGCTCAAGGAAGAGAAAACAGAAGAAGTTGGGGAAGAAGAAGAAAAGAAAAAAAAAAAATGGCAAAACGACGTGGTTTAATAAGCACTACAGGATCTACTGCAGGAAAACACTGCAGAGGATCCGGACTCATGTTGACTATGCTTGAAGACATTTGAACAATTTTTTTGACCCAATTTTTTTTTTTTTTTTTTTAAAAAAAAAAAAAAAAAAAAAACTAGTATCAGTATGGTATATGCTATTATCGGTATAATTTTGAGTATAGTTTTGAATTTTTTTTTTTTTTTTTTTTTTTTTTTTTTAATGCGTCTTGTGCTTATGGTAGTGTTTGTTTGTTGTGTTCATTAGGGGTGTGCATAATATCGCCGAAATCGTCGGAACCATCAAAATCGCACCGCACCGCCAAGGCAAATTCGTTATTATTTGTCAATCAAACCGCCGGTTTTTTGTAAGAAAAATGACAAATTCTAGTGACACTTTTATTAATCCGCCGGTTTCTATTTTTCTTCCAAACCGCACCGTTCCGCACCGCTATTAAATCATGTTTTATAAGATTCTAAAAATTCTTTTTTACTTAAGATTGCTTGTTGTTCTATACCTTAGAATATAGTATTACATTACTGCTCGAGGGGAATTCAAGATGTCAGTAATCCAAAATAAAGTTGGATTCCAATACACTTTTCAATCTTTTTTTTTTTTTTTCTGGCCATGTTACAAACTTGCATTAGCTCACTTTTCAATCTAAATGCTTTTCAACAGTAAACATTTTCAATATATTGTAAACCCTGAATGATATTAATTTTATATATTCTATTTGATCATTGTACCTTCCACAGATGCTTGTAATGAACTGATGGCATAATCGTTGATATTATCATGTTGTTGCTACACTTGCTGCATCAAAAGAAAGTTTCGCAAGATACTTAACATCACGGTATCTCTTGTCTTTTTTTTTACTCTTGGATTTAAGTTTTGTAATTTGAATTATATTTTTTATAAACCGCCAATCCGCCCGAACCGCCAAGGCAAATCCGTCATTATTTGCCAACTGAACCGCCGGTTTTTGATAAGAAAAATGACAAATTCTAGTGACACTTTTATCAATCCGTCACCGGCCATACGATTTCTATTTTTCTCTCAAACCGCACCGACCCGCACCGCGTACACCCCTAAGTGTTCATATTTGGTGTCTGCTTCCCAATATGTCACCACATTGGGGTATTGCTCAACTAGAGTCGCCCATAAAATGATCATACTCTTACCTTCATGGTAACTTTGTGTAATGTGAACTTGCAAGTTTAAGAAAAAAATAAAAATATATTCAGAAAAATTATCTGCCATGAATTTTTGCCTAAATAATTACCGGAAAGTGTTGTGTATGGTGTACAATTTGTGTCTACACATACATACAGTAAGATTATGTGTCTCAAAATTTATATGTCAAAAATTGTTCCATTGTTCCTCTATTACACTCTCAATACCATTGGATTAGATAACTCAAGACACAAAAAAGACATAATCAACTACTATGAATTATGTTTTGGCTCAATAATGGATTTAATCCCATTATTCCTCAAAATTTTCATTTTAAATGTTAGGGAACAAAAATAATGCAACGATTCTTTTCTTTTCTTTTTGGCCTAATAGAAAAATTAATATAAATGTTACAACAATATTAGAATTTAAAATGAGCCTATTTTAGTAGAGAAATAGTTGAAAGGTGTGTACCATATGTACTTTATAATTAAAAAGAAAAATAACATAATTTTAATTTTTTGAGTCATAACTAAAAAAATAAAAAATATCATAACTAACCACAACATGAGGCATAATTAAAGAACTCATGAGTCATAACCAATGTTTCAAACTGTGGCGTTACGTAACGGCTGCGGCCGTTACGTAATAGTTGCAGCGGTAGGCACCACGCATTACCTTCGCTTTTGCGATGTGATTTAAATTCACAGGTGTGTCAGTCGTAGTGGTTGTCGTAGCAGCTGTAACAGTGCCGTAGCGGCCCGTTATGCACCGTTACACAATGTTATGAGCTGATTCTTTTCAAAAAAAAAAAAAAACTGAAAAAATATATATTGAACAGATTTTATACATACCTTTATGGTTAAACAGATTCTGTACAAATTTTGTCTACAAAACTTTTGAGTTCTTTTCAATAAACCCTTGATCTATGTTGAAGTGAGATTCTTCAGATCCATAATCTTCGGATTAGATCCATAACCTTTAGAGTCTTTAAAAACTCTTCAATTGATATTCACATCTTGAGATTCATAAATTTTTAACCATTTTCAACTGAATTTCTAATAAATAAAAATAAAAAAAGAGTGGTTCACAGGAAGAGGAATATAGAGAGGAGGAAAGATCGAGGCGTGAGAGAGAGAGAGAAAAAAAACGTTAGAAGAAATGAAAAACCTGTGTTGAAGATGAAAAAGGAGATAAATCTTACATAGGGAAGATGTCAATCAAATCTACTGTGACTCTCTGAGCAAGACCTAGGTTGAAGTTTTGTTCGGCGACCTTTTGGTTGCTTTTTTATTTAATTTTTGAACGGACCTCTTGGTTGTCTCTGGAAAAGGTGTTTAATATTATATTATTTTGTTTTATTTGTATGGTCTCGCATGCTAACAAAAAAATTTATGCTCAGTAATGATGCATTTAGCAATTTTAATTTTAAAATATATATATATATATATTTAGTCATTTATTCTCAGTATGCTATCTATAATAATTAGTGATTAATTTTTTTTTAATTTTATAATATCTAAAAAATATAACACTTATAATTATATTAATACATTTTTTTTTATATATGTCAATTTTTATTAATAATTTATTTTATTTTTATTTACAAGTTATTTAAAAAAATAACGAATATTTAAGTGATTCAAGTAAAAAAAAAAAGGGGTAAATTATGTAAATAGTCCATATACTTTACACGATGTGTCAATTTAGTTCATATAGTTTTAATTTGCTCGATTTTGCCCTTTAATTTAACGGATTGTGTCATTTTAGTTTAATAAATAACGGTTGTTAAGTTAATTTAACGGAAGGTCAAATAATGTGTCAATTTGGTTCCTGTAGTTTCAATTTTCTCAATTTTGACATGGGCTAAATTGGTACATTGTGAAAAATATAGGGATCAAATTGATACATTGTTTGATTTTCCATTAAATTAACTTAATAGCCGTTATTTATTGGATTAAAATGACACAATTTGTTAAATTAAGAGGCAAAATCGAGCAAATTGAAACTATAGAGACCAAATTGACACATCGTGTAAAGTACAGGGATTATTTGCATAATTTGCCTAAAAAAAAAAACTATGTATGAATTTTTTTTCTTTATAATTTATTTTTTAATTTTTATATGATTACTTTAACATATAAAATTAGTTGCATTTTTTTTTAATCATTCCATTTAATATTTAACTGTAAATATTTTTTTATTTTGTTATTGTAATGTGTTATGACAAAACTTATTTTTGTAGTGATTTAATAATATAAAATATATTGAATCATACTTAAAAATTAATAAAAAAATTATTAAAATTTATTTTAAAACCTAATAAATATAATTCTGAAAAAAAAATATACATTTTAATAAATTTTTTTCTTTAAATTATGCAAAAAATAAAAAAAAAATTATAATTTTAATTATCACAGCCGTTACGCCATGACATTTGCACCTTGCGACCACAGCCACGCAACTGCTATCGTTCCTCCAGCCACAATAACCTTAATCAGAAGGTTTTAAAAGAGAGTCATGTGCCAATAGGGAGTGTTCTAAAATTGTGCAATGTGTATGTGTAAAAATGTGCCATGTGTCGGTTATCTCTTTGAAGCCAAACCATTCAAAAACTTTAGAATTAACAATTAATAATGTGCATCAAAAGTATTTCACAATTTTCAGTAATCAAAGGACTTCATCTGTCTGTCTTCTCAGTTTTTATTTCAAGATCAACTAATAGTAAGTCGTACGCATGAGACTTTATAAATAAAGAAAAAAATATTATATATATATTAAAATAATTTAATATTTTATCTTGTGATATATATAAAATTCATAAGTCAATTTTTATGTTTAAAACCTTTTAAATTATTAGTTTAAAAAAATTAATATATATATATATATATAAATCTATTTAATGTAATTTTGATAAATTTTTTTTTTTAAAAAAAAAGTTAAACCTAATTAAATGAGGTTATATGAGTTATGATATACCTCTTCTTGCTATGAAAATATACAAATTTAAAATTTTTAATTAAGAAAAATATACAATTTTATTATTAAATGTGAAGTGAAGTGATGTTTAACAATAATTGATATGATATTTCTGTTATTAATCTAATAATTTAAGTTATATTTCTTTTGATTTTAATTTCATGGATAAATTACAAATACACTCCCTGATGTTTACTTAAATTACAAATTACCTCTTGTGGTTCTAGAAATTACATTATGCCCCTTAAGGTTTTTATTTTTATAACAAATGGGTCGTTTTATTAATAAATCATCAAATTAATTAACAGTATTTAATAATGTTAAAATTTTATTTCAATTAATGTAGCGACCCTAATTTTTCGTAAGTTATTATTTATTTATTAGTACTTTATTTTATTTTTGGTTTTATTAACTGTGTGGTTACATGAGAATTTAAAATGATATTTAATTAATTTAATGTGATATTTAATTATCTATAATTAATCTAACTATTTATATATATTTTATATATGTATATAAAAAGTGTTTTATATATATATATGTATTTATATATGTGTTGATCATATATAGTATATTTATATATGTTGTATTTGTATAATATAATATTATATGATATATTAATTAGGTTAGAATAATCAAAAGAAAAGAACAGAAAGAGAAAGCCCCGGGAAGAGAGAGAGAGAGAGAGAGAGAGAGAGAGAGAGAGAGAGAGATAGTGGCCGTGTTTGTGACAGAAAAAAGTGAGGAAAAAAAGATTTAGAGTTTTGTTTTGGTGGCTTTATTAATTTTTTAAATATTTTTTTGATTTTTAAAAATAATTATAGTGAGTAGAAAACCCTCTTCTCTTGATTTATGTTTAATTTGTGGTTTTTATTTATTTATTTTTATTTATTTGATGTTAGTTTGATTTTATATCTATATAACGATGATAGATTAATTTTAATTATTTTGATTAGTTGTGTATGTAAGGTTTAAGATTTTTAAATGATTGATTGATTTTAATTAGTTGTGTATGCAAGGATTAGGATTTTTATATGGATTTATTTTATAGTTGTAATCACACTCATAGTTATATGAAATTACTAAAATAAATTAGGAATCCATAGATAAATTCCTTATACTCTACCATGACTCCATGAATTGTTGTTTTATTTGAGTGTTGGTGAGAAAGAATGTATAAAAAAAAAAAAGTGAGGATTATGATATTTATTTGAATGCCTTAGACTTGACATTGTTATGTTTATTCTCATGAGTAAATGAGAGATTGTGTATAATCTTTTGATGATGGAAATTTACTTAAATCTTATAGAGACGAGAACGTTTAGTTAGATTTTATTTCGCCCCTAGGATTTGGATGATAGAATATTGATTGGGATTTAGTCTTAATTTAATATTTAATTGTCCAAATTTTGGAGTATGACAATTAATAATCTTATTATTTTATAGGTAAATAGTTAGAAATTTCACATTTTGATGCTCAATCCTTATTAGCCACAACCTATATTGATGCTCAATCCGGAAAATTTACTAAAACCGAAGGTTTATTAGTTAAACAGAATAATTATACTAATTTAATCTGTCAAACAATGAGTAAACAATTAACTAGGATTGAATAAGCTATTTCCACCTTTAAGGATAGGAGTTTAGCTTTACCCGTAACCGGCTCTTCTACTTTGCATCCCGTATCCATTAAGCCACCTTTAGAGGTTACCAACTTTAAGTTAAAAGCCTCCAATACAGAATTTATGGATACTCTTTTACAGAAAATGCAAACGTTACATGTTCGCCCTCCTGCATCGACTCCACCATCTGGACCATCTAGTGGATCAATCCAAATGCTTAGAGCTGAGACTATACCTGAAGCTACTTTATCACCAGAACAAATTTACGAAATTCAACTGAATTTCCAAGAACCCTCATCTGTTAATAAACTCCATTCGTATAGTTCCTCTAGACCTGCTATGTTACCACCTAGTAGGAACTGTTACGCTCGACCGACTCCTCCTGATGTTCTCTATGAAGAGACTTACATCAATGATCAGGAAAGCTATCATGGCAAATCCATGGGATGCCAAAACGGATACTAAAATGGACTACAGGCACCAGTCAGACTCCATCCAAGCCAGATAGTGATCCAGCCGAACACGTGTTGGCAGGAGAATCACAGGAACCAGATGAGGCTGAACCCAATCTTGGCGATTTTTGGGATTCCTTGACAGCTGTCATAGCAGAAAAAGTCGCTAAAGACAAAAGCAGTAAAGGCAAGGGCCCCGAGCATTAGGCGTCGGCAGAACAGACAACGGACTTTTGCAAAAAGTAGAGGATTTTCAACAGTCAACAGGAGATACTACTCCCCACTCCGCCAAAAGATGAAGATAAGATGATAAGGTGGAAATCTGTCGGTCTAGTGAAGATTCGCCACCTGTCTCCTTGTAATAATTTGCTTATCTTCTTTTGTTCTATAAAAGGGCAGTCCTCACCCTTGTTGAGGCAGAGTCGGAATCAGAGTCAATTTTATTTTTCATTTTCCTTGTAATATCTCTTCCAACCCCCTCTGTGTAAAATAGTTTACTTCTTCAATAAAAATACTCTTTTGATGTATGCCCTCTGTTAATGCCCTAGAACAGTTATTATCATATTTAGAATTTTGGCAACACCAGAAAAACTACTATCTTAATACACCAGTAGACTTCTACACTCAACCGTATATAGCTGAACGTCTAGCCGAGTGTGATCAGCGGATAGCAGAGTTGCAGACGCTGATCAATGAGCAGATCTGTGCGTGGGCGGCCAGGAGGCCTCCACCACCTCAACAGTAAGGTAATGAGATCATATATGTTATAATTTGGGTTGACGGGTAGTCTCACCATTAGGAGCTAACTCTAGTGCTTGAGGTGGCGGATGTAAAGCATTAATTGCTTGTCCTTCTGTTGTAGTCCAGGTTTTATACTGGTCTTCAATAGTATTTAGTTATGGTTGGTTAACTGTTTGATACCATTCAACAAAGGGGATCAGCTTCTGTTGTAATTCAAGATGTTGGTAATATTGAGTTTTGTATTCAGCTAATTGGTCTGGAGTATGATTGGTAAAATACCAATCCCTAAATTCTTTATATTTTTCCTGATTAAATTCCTGATTTAGTATTTTTCTATTTTCACTACCTGGTGTAAAATCCATTAAATTTCAAAATTCATGTCACTTGCTATTGGACTTTCTGGTTGAGGTGGTGTTGTATAAACACCATGAGGAATTCTGTTTTGGGATAACCTAATTCCTTGAATTTCTGAATTCATGGGATCATCCTGTGGATCACTAGGTGGTCTACTAGGAGGTCGAGAAGGTATCTGCTGTAAGATGGCGTCAATCTGTCGTTGAGTAGGTGCCTGATCAACTGATTGTCGTACGCATGAGACTTTATAAATAAAGAAAAAAATATTATAAATATATTAAAATAATTTAATATTTTATCTTGTGATATATATGAAATTCATAAGTTAATTTTTATGTTTAAAACCTTTTAAATTATTAGTTTAAAAAAATTAATATATATATATATATAAATCTATTTAATGTAATTTTGATAAAAAAAAAATTTTAAAAAAAAGTTAAACCTAATTAAATGAAGTTATATGAGTTATGATATACCTCTTCTTGTTATGAAAATATACAAATTTAAAATTTTTAATTAAGAAAAATATACAATTTTATTATTAAATGTGAAGTGAAGTGATGTTTAACAATAATTGATATGATATTTCTGTTATTAATCTAATAATTTAAGTTACATTTCTTTTGATTTTAATTTCATGGATAAATTACAAATACACTCCCTGATGTTTACTTAAATTACAAATTACCTCTTGTGGTTCTAGAAATTACATTATGCCCCTTATAGTTTTTATTTTTATAACAAATGGGTCGTTTTATTAATAAATCATCAAATTAATTAACAGTATTTAATAATGTTAAAATTTTATTTCAATTAATGTAGCGACCCTAATTTTTCGTAAGTTATTATTTATTTATTAGTACTTTATTTTATTTTTGGTTTTATTAACTGTGTGGTTACATGAGAATTTAAAATGATATTTAATTAATTTAATGTGATATTTAATTATCTATAATTAATCTAAATATTTATATATATTTTATATATGTATATAAAAAGTGTTTTATATATATATGTATTTATATATGTGTTGATCATATATAGTATATTTATATATGTTGTATTTGTATAATATAATAGGAGTTTTCTTAAGTGTGCAAGTGCACACCATGTGCCACTTACACAAAAAGTGTAAGTGTAAGGTGTAAGTATAAGTATAAGATGTAAGTGTAAGGTGTAAGTGTAAGGTGTAAGTGGGTTACACATGGTGTGCAACCTCAAAAAAGGTGTAAGTGTAAGGTTTAATTTTTTACAAAAGGTGTAAGTGTAAGGTGTAAGTGTAAGGTATAAGGTGTAAGGTGTAAGTTGCACACCATAACCAAACCCAATATAATATTATATGATATATTAATTAGGTTAGAATAATCAAAAGAAAAGAACAGAAAGAGAAAGCCCCGGGAAGAGAGAGAGAGAGAGAGAGAGATAGTGGCCGTGTGTGTGACAGAAAAAAGTGAGGAAAAAAAGAGTTAGGGTTTTGTTTTGGTGGCTCCATTAATTTTTTAAATATTTTTTTGATTTTTAAAAATAATTATAGTGAGTAGAAAACCCTCTTCTCTTGATTTATGTTTAATTTATGGTTTTTATTTATTTATTTTTATTTATTTGATGTTAGTTTGATTTTATATCTATATAACGATGATAGATTAATTTTAATTATTTTGATTAGTTGTGTATGTAAGGTTTAAGATTTTTAAATGATTGATTGATTTTAATTAGTTGTGTATGCAAGGATTAGGATTTTTATATGGATTTATTTTATAGTTGTAATCACACTCATAGTTATATGAAATTACTAAAATAAATTAGGAATCCATAGATAAATTCCTTATACTCCACCATGACTCCATGAATTGTTGTTTTATTTGAGTGTTGGTGAGAAAGAATGCATAAAAAAAAAAAGTGAGGATTATGAGATTTATTTGAATGCCTTAAACTTGACATTGTTATGTTTATTCTCATGAGTAGATGAGAGATTGTGTATAATCTTTTGATGATGGAAATTTACTTAAATCTTATAGAGACGAGAACGTTTAGTTAGATTTTGTTTCACCCCTAGGATTTGAATGATGGAATATTGATTGGGATTTAATCTTAATTTAATATTTAATTGTCCAAATTTTGGGGTATGACAATTAATAATTTTACTATTTTATAGGTAAATAGTTAGAAATTTCACATTTTCAATTAATTCTGTTAAATAAAAAATTCTAACAATGAGGTATTTGTAATTTTCTAAATCACAGAGGGCAATTCGTATTTTAAACAGATTTCAGGGGGTGTATTTGTAATTTATCCTAATTTCATAACTACATATAAAATATGAATATAATAAGTACACATATTTCTAGTCTTTAAGAATAAGAACGTTTTAGAATATTCCAACCTTTCATCATTTGCTTTTAATTTTTTTTTATCTAATTTGATTTTAAATTTGAATAAAAAATTTGATTTGATATAAATTACTTTAACTTTTTCATTAAATTTTTATCAATTTTTAAAAAAACTTTCATTTTATCCCATTTTTTTTTTCTTTTCATCAATTTTGATGGAAAAAACAATCAACTTGTTTAGTTTTGGTTTTCAGAAAACAATTTTTAGAAAATTCTACTTTTTTATTTTCGTATTTTAATGTTTTCAATGAATTTTTTTAATATTTTAAGAAATTTTTTTTTAATTTTTTAGTCACACCTAACATAAATACACTTAAAAATTGTAATCTTTGTGAAAAAATCTTTAAAAAATACACTAAATACCAAAAATACAAAAAAAAAAAAAAAAGAAATTCAGTACATTTCTTGTATTTTGTGTATTTATTAATTTTTTCACAAATATTTTACTATTTAGATATATCTAAGTAATGTGCATCTAAAAAAGTAAAAATAATTGCTTAAAATTTAAAAAATATTCACTTAAAACAAAAAAAAAAAACAAAACAAAAAATACAACTTTCAGAAAACTGAAACTAAACACACTAAATAATTTCCAACGCTTCATCTTTTTAAATTTATATCAAATTATAATTCGATAAAAAAAAATTAAGAGTTGAAAATTCTCTTAATTGAAATTATAGTGAAATAACACGTAAAATAGTGAAAGTTTGAGAATATGGTTGGTTGAAATGTATAATTTGATTAATTCTCTTTTCATATTTGTATAAAAATTGATACTTATGACCACATCATTATAAGTCGGATTATGGAAAGATTTTTGAGGTGTCAAACATTTTCCATTTGTAAATATCCTACCTATTCCAAAAAAAAAAAAAAAGTATAGCTTTTGGATATGTGTTTATCAATTTTGTTTTGTGAACATGAACAATTGATGTTTCAATTTAAAATTTTAAAAGTATAAAAAAAAAAAACAAATTGGATTTTTTGGGGATAAAAAAATCCATCTAACTCCTCTATATATTATTTTAAGATTGACTGTTTTAATCACATAAAAAAATAGAAATTTTATTTGGAAATTATCCCTATATATTATGCTATTATATACAATTATAGCAGTAACAAATTAATTAATATATGTGAAAAGTTATACTAAACTTTCATTTTCAATTAATTGAATTATGATTAATAAACTAACAAATAACTGTAATGGTATAATAGGATAGAAATAAAAAAAACACAATGATATTTAAAAATTTTAAATTTACCTAGTTAAACAAAAATCTAATGTTATAAAACAATATTGAATTCTCAATAAATTTTCACATTTTCTATAAAATAAAATGACAATAAAAAATAAAAAAATTCGATGCTCATTTTTTTTACTTCAATTTTACGATTTTTATTAAAAAAATAAAATTCGATCAAAATCATTGGCACAGAATGAGCATAGATACTTCTATTGCAATCACCATCACTAATAATTCTTCTCCACCTTGTAAACCTGTAAACAAACTCATAAATTTCACTAAAATCGAAACTAAAACCAAGCCAACAACAAAGAATAGAGAATCACACACGGAAAAAAAAAAATTAAAAAGCAAATAAATTTATGGAGTGATAGGATATTACCCCCAACAACTTAGATTTCATCTTGCCTAATCCGTCAGCTCTTCCACTAATGCCTGCAAAATCTATGAGTTGGAAAAACTAATCAGATTATTCTTTAAATAAGACTTGAAAATTGAATAATTTGTCCCATTAAGTGATTTAAAATTTTGATAGATATATATCAAAAAAATAGATAATTATATTATTCAATCATAATTCAAATTTAGATATTGTCATATCTTTTTGAGATCTATATCTAAATTCTTATATTCTTTATTTTTGTGTGGTTTTTATTTTTTTTTTCTTCAATTTATTTAAAATGGAGTTGTGGGTTCTATTTTTTTAAATTTAATTTATCTATGATTTCTATTTGTTTTTAATTATTATTATTTAAGTAAGTTATGATGTGAGTTAAATATGTGATAGACATATGAGTTTTATTGATTTAAAGTATGATGGTGTGATATATTTTCAAATTAGATTTGTTTAGATAGATTTTAAAGATTTTTAAAATTTAAAATTAGATATTGAGAGGCAAAAGAAAGATTTTAGCTAAATAAATAAAAATCATATTTATTAATTTTATCTATTTGTATATTTGATTTTTAATTTTTTTTTGGTTATATTATAATATAATATATAAGATATAGATAGATATCCACAATTCTCATAAAAAATATTATCTGATTGTTTGAGGGAGAGAAAAGGAAGGCAAGTTTCAATATTTTCTTTTGGAAATCGATGAGAGAATTTTTTAAAAATCAAAAAATTAGAAAATTAAGATTGAGATATTGGAGCTCTCACAAGGCTTGTAAGTAAGAAACCCCCTTTTCCTTATATAATACTAGCATATCGCCCGTGCTATGCACGGATTGTGTTTACAATTATCTATATTTGTGAATTGCAATTATTAAATGTCTTTTTTTTTTTTTTCTTTTTTTCTTTAAATGCCTTCTTTTTTTCCCCCCTTTTTTATAAAGTTTAATATTTTGATAATAATCATATGCGTTAAACTCTTCAAAGAATTAAATGTCTTTTTTTTTTATATTATATTAAAGTTTAATATTTTGATAATAATCATATGTGTTGGACTTTTCAAGGAATTTTTTTTTATGCTTGTTCTTAATACATTAAAGTGTTATTATGAGGGATAATAATCATATGTATTAGGACTTTTCAAGGAATTCATATGTGTTGGATTTCAAAGAATTTTTTTTATGCTTGTTCTTAATGCATTAAAGTGTTATTATGAGGGTAAGACTTGGGGGTTGGGAAAAGTTAATAAATGGTAAGGTTTTTTTTTTTAAATCAAAAAATCAAGAAATTTGGATTGGGAGATTGGAACTTCCACAAAACTTGGAGTTAAAAACTCCCTTTTACTTAATATATAGTATAGATAGATAGATTTTGATAGATATACATAAAAAAAATAAAAATAAAAATAGATAATTATATTACTAGATCATAATTCAAATTTAGATGTTGTTATATCTTTTTGAGATCCATAACTAAATTATTATTTTTGTGTGTAACCATAGTGTATGGGAGAAATTGAAAATGGTGCTGCAATAATTATGAGAGAAGTCAAAAAAGTTTGTGGATTGGGAGAAGTCAATAAATGTTGAGATTTTTTTTAAATAAAAAAATAAAAAAATTAGGATTAAGATATTGAAACTCTTATAAAACTTGTAGATTAAAAACTCCATATTCTTTATATAATATACTAGCTTATCAGCCGTGCTATGCACGGGGTAATTGTAGATATTTATATTTGTTTTAATTTTTTTTAATATATAAATTATTTTTTTAAAGATTTTTTATAAAAATAATTTAGCAATCTTATCACTAACCATAGTGTACAAGAGAAATTAAAAAGGTTACTGTAGTATCTATGCACGGACTGTATCTATAATTATTTGTGTGAGAGGATTTTAAATGCTAATCAGTGATTTTGACCAAATCAATAAATGCAGACATGTGGATTGGTAAAAGTTAATAAATATTGATCAGGAAATTTTGACCAAATCAATAAATGCTGAGGTTTTTTTTTTAAATCAAAAATTTAGAAAATTAAGATTGAGAGATTGTAACTCCCACAAGACTTGGGGTTTAGAAACCCCATTTTTCTTAATATATTTACAATTATCTATATATGTGATTTGCGATTTTTAAAGGTCCTTTTTTTTTAAATGTCTTCTTCTTTTTTTTTCTTTTTGATACTATATTAAAGTTTAATATTTTGATAATAATCATATGTGTTTGACTTTTCAAGAAATTAAATGTCTTCTTTTTTTTTATTATATTATATCAAAGTTTAATATTTTGATAATAATCATATGTGTTAGACTTTTCAAGAAATTTTTTTTATACTTGTTCTTAATGCATTAAAGTGTTATTATGAGGGATAATAATCATATGTGTTGGGACTTTTCAAAGAATTCATATGTGTTGGATTTCAAAGAATTTTTTTTATGCTTGTTCTTAATGCATTAAAGTGCTGTTATGAATGTAAGACTTGGAGGTTGAGAGAAATTAATAAATGCTAAGGTTTTTTTTTTAAAATCAAAAAATTTAGATTGGGAAATTGAAACTCTTACAAGATTTGAAATTAAAATTTTCTTTTTACTTAATATATAGTATAGATCGATTGATAGATATAAATGTGCACCGATGAAGCGGAGGAGACATTAAAAATTATTTTGAATATGTGATTTGTTGTAATGGAATATAAAAGTTGTCATTTCACTTTTTATCACGAGGAATCTCTATTTGTATGCATTTTCTCTACTTTCACTCATCTAAATTCTGTTTTGGTTATCTTCAATTAGGTAATTGTTCACTACCACATCTATTTTGATTTATCACGAACTTATCTGTAAGTTTTCTAGAAATTAAGGTTTTGATATGAAGTGTTGTGATAACATTATTTTCATTATGAAATTTTCAATTTGTTGTCTGTAATTTTAAAAAATAGAAGTTCCAAATTTTGATAATAAGTGTGTCTGTTTTAACTTTTGAGCAATTGGAGGTTGAGATTTGAAGTCTTATTTTATTATTATTGTTTTCAGGTAGATATGCACTATTTTATATGGGCATGCATATTAATCATTTACTTTCAAGTCGGACCTTTTGCGATAGATTTCCATTGATGTTGTATTTGATCATCCATTTTTTTCGTTTGATTTGTTGATCTCAATAAATTACATGTACTTTTAAGTTTGTTTATCATCTGCTCTAATCAACTCATGTATTATTGAGATTGATTACATGACATTGTTAATATAAAATAAATAAATAAAAAGGAGATTTATTTATAAGCCTTATTTCGGACACTTATCCTATGTTAAGTCATGTATAATTTCTTATAGAGTTTCAAGTCCTATTTAGATAGGAATGTATTCCACAAGATCCTATTTGTGAAACGTAACGTGACACGTTACGTTACGTTTATGTAGGTGTCACGTTACGTTACGTTTATATAAGTGTCACGTCACGTTACGTTTATGTAATGTCCCATCTGATATGGTCACGTTACGTTACGTTAATGTAGGTGTCACGTTACGTTTCGCAAACTGAATCTATGGTAACATTCAATTTCCTATATATGATTTTACCATTATTTATGATATTAACAACTAATATTGAGGGTAAATATGTCAACAAACTTCACACAGAACTTATGGGAACATAAGTTTTTTTGTAGAACCATATGTAGCATAAGTCTCCCTAATAGGACTTATAAATAATTTTTCTTAAATAAAAATTAAAAAAATTTCTCGTAATTTCCAAATGTGACAAAACATTTTGAATTTTACTCTTTTTTAAAGGATTCATTACAACATATAAGAGTTTTAGATACCAAATATTTTAGTTTTTAAAAGTGAAAATTTTGTTGTAAAAGACATTTAAGGATCAATTTCTATTATCATGAAGATAGTTGCTAAAAAGTCGTTCTAACAAGTCAAAAATAAGGCTTTTAGTAACAAAATTTTAAAAATGTTACTAATAAATAGACTTTTAAGGACAAAATAATTTGGTATCAAAATGGTTTATTTTTTGAGACAAAAAATTTGGTCCCAAAAGGATAATAATTCATCACTAATGCCCAATATTTGTTGCTAAAAATATAATGACACTTTTCGCAAAAAAATTATTTAGTCCCTAAAAAATAATTTTGTTCCTGAATTTCAGCCTTTAAAATCTTAATTTTTTGTAGTACTAAATGTACCTTCTTCTTTTTTCTTTTTTTTTTTTTTTTTTTTTGATTAGCAAAAACAAACTCTTATTAATGAAACAACATATGTTCATATGAGGCTTACATCAAGAAAGAACGAGGGAGTGCCACAAACAAATTCTAACAACACCCTCCAGTTGATGAGGAACCAACAAGCACAAGAACAAACATGCACTGCGTAAACAAAAATCCAATCCATACTATGATCCACATTGGTGCAAAGCAACCTAGCCCCTATTCATGCCTCAATGTAGTGCATATCTTGCTTGTTCCAAATTGGCCACCACATCATGCACTGTGTACTGAAACTCACTAGTAACTACTTTAATCCACAATGCAACTCTAGTTTTAATCAGCTCACAAACCTCCTCCAATACAGGTTGTTTTCCATTAAAAATGCACTTATTTCGCAACTTCCACACAGGCCATTGGACTGCTAAAGGGATTGCCTTCCAGATTTTATTTTCAAGGTTTCTTCATTTGTACCCTCTCCACCAATCCAATACACCTTTCGACTTTTTAAGGGTCACCCAATGCAAACCCCACCAATTCAAAAATTCAGCATATGTGTCTATATCTTCCAAACAAAAGGGCACTGCAATAGAACATGATACCCTGTTTTTAACTCACAACTACAAAAAACACAATTTGTCCTAGCCTCATGATTGAGACACCCCATTCTTTGGAAGAAAGCTCTTAATTTGAATCTACCATTGCAAGCGAGCCATCCAAAAAACTAAACTTTTGGTGGAGAAATGTTATTCCAAATCAGCGTTCCTGTCCCCAAACCTTGCCCCTCACTACTTTTATTATAAGTTGAATTAACCGTGAACATACTTGAAGACGATGCCTTCCAAGCCAATGAATTAACTTTTTCTGATAAAAATGGCTCATGTGAAATAAGAAAGGACCGTAGTCTTTCCACATCATCTTCCTTCCAAGCTATCAGTCTTCTTCTGAAAATTAGATTCCATTCAGTTGAACTACTTTTTTCCATCATCTGTTGGAGAGTGACCTCTTTTTCTACTGATAACTTATATAATTTGGGAAATTCCTCCATCAAGCATCTGTTGGTAGCCCAATATCCTCCCAAAATCTGGCTCGTATCCTATTCCTTACTTGAATGATAGAATTCTCCATAAAGAAGCCAAAAAGATTAGGATTGTTGTATTCCAACCTGAGAATATCACCCCAGACTCTTCAACACTGGGCATTACTAACAGAGAATAGTCTCCACCTCCCACCAGAGCTGTCATATTTACTAATCAAAATATCTTTTCACAACACATGGTTCTTACCACCATATCTCCACCACCATTCAGATTGTAAACATTCATTGAATTCCTTCAATCTCTTAATACCCAAACCTCCAATTTTTATTTTTTTTTGGTAACCTCCCATTTTATCAGATGAAGCTTCTTTTTAATTTCTGAATCTTTTCGCAAAAACCTGGTCTAAATTTTGTCCAGCAACTTTGCTACACTTGTAGGTAATTTAAACATAGAAAGGTAGTACACTGGTAAAGAAGAAAACACTGCTTTGATTAGTGTTAATCTACCTCCAAAAGGATTGAATCTACCTATTACTGCATTTTTTGAAATAATTGTATGAAATAAAGATAAGGTTTCCTTTTTCATCTATGTACAATATTTTATGAGTCATGCTAGAGATCATAAAAAAAATATCATGAAGATGATCATAAAAGATTCTCTATCTTTGGATTACACATATAATAAAATACGACACACTAATCAAAGGATGAAAAATTTTCATAATACATTTCATGATTTTTTTTTTTTTTCATGATCTCTAACATTATTCTTATTTTATTGTTTCAATAAAGCTGTTGTAGGTGAGTTGACAACCAACTTGATAGATCACACAAAAAATAATCCGCATTATTTAATAGTGTATAGGATGTCTGTTATCTTCTTTTCTTTTCTTTTCTTTTTTGATCAACCAAAACAAAACTTTATTGATGAAAAGACATAATACATGCAAAATTACATCAAAAAAGCAGGGGAGTGCAGAAAGTATCATAGTTAATCTTAACAATCTCAACTACGTTGGCACCGCAAAGAAAACACAATCATATACTAGCACTCGACCCAAGATTGGTGACGAACCAATCAAAGACACCTAAAGAGAACAAAACAACTATACTATCACAACAGCTAGCAGCTAAAAACAAACAATCAAGTACAACAACAACAATCAACAATAGCAGGAGACCTGTTCAAAACAAACAATCATATCTCTGCTGCCAAGAACTCCATGCAAACCAACAACCAATTCAAAACAAGCAAACAAACCAACAACCAAAAACTTCATCAATCAGCAGTAGCAGGAGACCAGAGAGTAATGAGACCAGTGCAGACATCAACATCATGAGACCTGTGCATACCTTTGCTACCATAACCTCCATTCATACTTCAAACCAACAAACAATCCAACAACCAACCAATCAAAAATAGAAAACTAATTGGTGAGACCAAGCACAACACCTGAGCCCCACATCAAAAGCTTTTTCAATCAGTAGTAGCAGGAGACCAGTGAGTGATGAGACCAGCACAGACATCAGTAGTGCATCACACAACACCAGCAGCAAACACAAAACATCAGAAACCAGACATCAAACCAATCAGCAAACAACATGAGACCTAGGCAGACTTCTGCTACCATGAACACCATTCATACCAACATCCAACCATTCAAAAACAAACACTTCTATTACAGGATCTAGAAATGGTTAACACTATTTATGGACTAATGAACCAAAGAACTCATATGGATAGACAGAGTATTAGCAGCAGAGTAATATCAGTAGATTAAAAGATGCCACCAGACTTGATCCAGATCATTCAACCTCCATTTCTAATACAAAACTTCATAGGTGGCAGGTTAAACACCAAGTCATTAATAGAAAACTCCACTTGAATTGGTGAGGCTTTGTGCCACATAGCTACTCGAACCTTCACTATTTCACACAGATCTTCCAAGTTTGGTTAAGAACCATTAAAGACAATCATTTTGATGCTTCCATGTAGGCCAGAGAATAGCCAAAGGTAAAACCATTCAAATTTTCTTCTCCAGCTTCTTCATTTTACAACCAAACTACCAATTCAACAGTTCATTCACTGAACCTGGTAACACCCAATGCATACCCTACCATCATACAATGTTGGACCAAAGCAAGTAGAATATGATCCACAACTTCAACCTCATTATGACAGAAAACACAATCAAGATTTGTATTCCCTGTTAGTAATCCAATTCGATGAAGGAAACTAGAAGTTTTAATCTTACCCAGTCAAGCCATCCCAAAAAAATTACACTTTCGGAGAAGCAAGGTTGTTCCAAATTAAGGCAACCACTAGTAGTATAGGTCCCAGATATGATTCACTCCAAATGTAGACTGATGAAACAGTAAAAAGAGTAGATGGGTTTGCATCCCACTTGAGCTCATCAGATCTGGTATTACACAGTAATGGTACAGTGTTCAGCAGATTGAAAAGTCTGTTAGCTTCATCCTCCTCTCAGACTAGCAAAGGTCTTCTAAAGCCCATGTTCTAGCCACCATTCTTTTTTTTTTTTTTTTTTTCAAAGAACACCCTAACCACACCATTTTTATCATTAGATATGGAAAAGAGCCTTGGGAATTCATCCATTAGGCATACATTACTTACCCACTTATCCCTCCAAAATCGAACTTTGCTCTCATCCCCTAAAACAAACTGAGAGTTAGTGATATAAAAGTGATGCAACTTTGGATTGGACCGAACAGCCTGAATGATAACCGACTAGATCTTGGATTCTCTGCCTATTAATTGTGGTATCCATCTTCCATCCAAAGCCACATACTTGGAAAAAATCACCTTCTTCCAAAGGGATTGATTCTCAACACCAAATCCCCACCACCATTTCAGCAAGAGACGTTGATTGAAACTTTTAATCCTCCTCAACCCTAACCCACCTAATGTCTTATTCTTAGTAACCATCTCCCACCGGGCCATATGTACTTTTCTTCTGAGATTGGATCCACCCCAAAGAAATACAGATTGCATTCTCTCAATTTCCTTTGTCATTCCAGCAGGGATTCTGAACAGTTAGAGATAATAGATGGGAAAATTAGACATTACAAATTTAATTAGAGTTAAGCGCCCAGCAAAAGATAGTAACCTTTGCTTCCATGAGGACAATTTCAGTTTGAACTTATCAAGAATAGGTTTCCGAGTACTCCTCCTGCTGGGATTAGCCTCCAAAGGCAGCCCCAAGTATTTGAGAGGCAACTTTTGATGGAGACAATTTAAACAAGAAGCAAACTCCTACATCAAACCCTCATCTACCCTAACCCCACAGATGACGATCTTGTGATAATTAATTTTTAGACCTGATGCAATCTCAAAACATCTTAGAATTCTTTTAATGTTGCTCACCTCCACCTTATCCGCATTACAGAACAAAATCGTATCATCAAGTGCGTGATTCTTAGCCCATTAGAACCCACCCCAACCCCTTGAATTAGACCTAACTCTCTAGCTCTGCTCAACAAAATATTGAGTCCTTCTACTACAATGTTGAATAAAAGTGGTGACAGCGGATCTCCTCGTCTCAGGCCTCTTTGTGGACAAAACTCAAATGTTGGTGACCCATTCACCAAAACAGAGATCTTAGCAGAGGAAACACAAGTTTTCATCCATCGTATCCATCGAGTTCCAAAACCAAACTTTGATAGCATATCAAATAAAAACTCCCAATTAATAGAGTCATAGGCTTTTCCAAAGTCCAATTTAGGCACCAAGCCTTTTCTATTAGATCTTTTCTAACCATCCACTATTTCATAGGCGATCAGTATGCCATCTAGTATATTCCTTCCCCGCAAAAAAGCTGACTGAGCCTCACCAATAATCTTGGGCATCCCTATTTTATTTTGTTAGCTAGTACTTTAGCTACAATTTTATACAGGGAACCAATCAAACTGATAGGCCTATAATCATTCAAACAAGAAAGGCTTAAAACTTTGGGAATCAGAGCTATAAACGAGCTATTTAGCCCACCAAAAAGCCTTGCATTCTGATGAAAATCCCTCATGAACTATAACACATCAACCCTCACAATTTTCCAACACTTCTTAAAGAATGACATATTAAACCCATCAGGACCAGGGGCCTTATTACCATCACAACACTTGATAACAATTTTAATCTCCTCCTCTGCAAATTCTACCTCCAATTGTGTTGTAACTTGAGCTTCCCTTATGTTCTTTAATGGGCCAAACAATGTGGGTCGGGTTTTTCAATTTTCAGAAAATAGCCTCATAAAGTGGGCCTTAACTACATCCCTAATTTCCAAAGGCTCCTCAAGCATTGAACCATTTACAGCAATTGAACACAAAGAGTTCTTACTATTTCTGCTACATGCCATAATATGAAAGAATCTTATATTTTTATCCCTTTTAGTTGCCCAATTCACTCGAGATTTTTGTAGCCAAATCCACTCCAACATTTTACGTAACCTCCAAACTTCACCCCTCACATCCTTTCTTCTATGCAATTCTGTATCATGTAGTGGTCGTTCCTCAGCTAACAAATCAAGAGCATGAGCCTCATCTTCTACACTTTTCAACTTCGATTCAATCTTACCAAACACCACAACATTCCACTGTTTGAGTGCCTGTTTCAGTGCTTTAAACTTCATAAGACACTTAAACCCTGTCATCCTTTCACACCAGATTCTGACCAACTTTGTTAAACACATGATAGAAATTTTGGATGAAGAAGCCAGGCATTGAAAAACCTAAAAGGCTTAGGGCCCCAATCCCTATCATCCTCCATTAGAATGATCAGACAACAATCTAGGAAAACCCTATAATTTGAAGGAAAAATGCTGCACCCACTCATAATTAAATAGAAATCTATCAATTCTACTCCATTTCTACCTTACTTGAGAATTACACCAAGTAAACTTTGTCCCTAACATAGGCATATCTATCAACTCGAGTTGTTCAATCATATTGTTAAAATCCCTCATCCCTTGATCCCTTCTCGAGCACTCTATTCTTTCTGAAACACTCTTTATTTCATTGAAGTCACCCCCCATACACCATGGCCCCAAGAAACTGGATTTCAACCTCACTAACATATCCCAAGTCTCTTTTCTTTTAGCCACCTCATTAGGACCATAAACATTCACAATCAAAGCTAGAAAATAATGTACCTAATAAAAGGATGAAGTTCTGGGTACTGCAACAATCCTTCAGAAGAAACACCTCTGGATTCCAAATACATAACAGCTCTCCAGCTCGACCAATCGCATCTACTGTCATGAATTCAAATTGGTCCCTAGGCCACATAGACCTAACTAAGGTAGAATCAACTGCTGCCTTCTTGGTTTCTTGTAATAACACAATATCCATTTTTCTATCTGTAAGGCTTTTTTTTATTTGCCTCTTTTTTTTAGGTCTTCCAATTCCCTTCACATTCCATGATTGTATCTTCATAAGCATAAGAAAACCCTCTAAATAGCTGGTTGTAGGAATCTAGCTTGCATCCCCTTCCCTCGGCCTTGCTCTTTGCTTATCTTGAGCTTCAAGATCATGTAATTTACTAAGTACCTCATCTTCTTTGCCTTCACAATCAAGACCAAGGGCTTTGCCTATTTGAATTGATGCTTCCGCCTTCGACAATACTCACATTCCTCTACTATTTTCGCTTGCCATTAATAGTGAAATGGCCGTAACCGCCAACCTGAAAAATGCTCATTTCCTCAAATTCAATGAAGATGCTCCCAACCTCTTGGTAGCACCGAATTTTCCCTTTCTTTGCTGCTTCTGAAACTATTTTCTTGTTTCTGGTAATGTTTTTCCTTTTATTTTCTCTTTTCCTGTTAAACAAAAGGATGCTGGT
This sequence comes from Camellia sinensis, assembly GCF_055761805.1. NCBI lineage: Eukaryota > Viridiplantae > Streptophyta > Magnoliopsida > Ericales > Theaceae > Camellia > Camellia sinensis. The sequence continues at coordinate 186,807,684 of NC_138964.1, forward strand.
GTAATATGGGCTGAAATATTCTTTGGACCTAGTGTGTTGTTGTTATCACACAGAAATAGCCCCGCTGGAAGAGTAATTGGGTCTTGAGAGTTGTTTTTATCAAGTTGAACTAGCCCTACAGTTCTCTAGGTCAGTCCAACTAACCCACTTGCTATTTGGGCCTTATTGAGATCCACTTCAATTTGAATACCCAACTTATTGCCTTCAGACCCACTTAAACTTGTAATAAACCCAGGGGTGTAGACTTCACCATCTACCCTACGCTTGAAACCATCATCACGCTACTTGAAGCTCGTCCCTACCTTTGCCAATTGATTTACGCGTGCGCCACCTTCCTCAGACCCTTCTTTTATCATTTCAATTTCAGCTACCATTGAGACGTCTCTTAATCTTTCATCCCCATCTAGTGCATCTGCAATAGCAGGTGATACAATGTTACCCACTCCAGCCACATCACCCCATAGGTCTGACTTCTTTCCCGGTTGGACCTCCACATCATCATCTTCCTCGTCATGCCTGCTGCTTTTGTTCATAATCTGAGCTTCTGCAATTTCCTCTGAAAATGTCTTCACTCCATTCTTCCATTCAGTGGATTGGTATACACATTGATCTTGCAAAGTTTTAGAGACTATAATTTGTTCTTTACACACCTTCACAGGGTATAGTGTACCTGTGCACTCCAGATTTATGGTGTGATTGATAGTATCCATACTAGTCGTGGCTATTTTCACCTTACCACATTAAAGGGAGTTGAGCCGAAGAGTATCATCATCTATATCAATCACTATACCCCAGATCTTACCAATGCTGCTAAATATAGTGAAACTCTATAAGTTCAATGGGACACCATAACAACTAAGCCACACATATCGTTCTTGTTCAATCACCAGCCCTTGTCGCCATTCATGAGCTAATTCACACCATTCATTAAGCCACTCCTGCATTTTCTGAAATTTGTCCTTCATATCTTCAACTGAGTTGAATGTTAGAACCATATCTCTTCCACCACCCATTCTCACATTACATCCCCAAAGCCTCTCCTTATTATTTCCCCCTTAAAGTCAACCATCGAGGAGGATGGTTTTAATCTTGCTACTACACTTTCGTACAACCAACCATTGCCTTCCTCAAAAGCCTGAATAGTTCGGATAGCAGCTGTTTGGATACCTCTACCTCTCACAACCTCAGCAAAGGACCTGGTCCTTTGATATCCAGCATTAACTATGTGATTATCATTTGCAGCCTTTCTTGCCTGTGGTACTTGTATCGACCTGGGCTTCGAACCAAACTCATTTCCAAACTCTGCCATTTTGACCTTCAGTGCTCTGTCATCACACCAAAGCCCATGTGTTTTTTGTACTACCATGTCCGCTACTACAGAGCAGTTGTATTGTGCAAAGCCAATGTTGAAATAATATGCTTGTTTAATTTTGTATCCAAACAATCACTTATGCTTATTTAATTCTAGTTATGCTTTGGGTTGGGTTTTGTTAATTAGAGTTAATGTATGTGGAGGATATTGGTCTAGATATTTTATTGGTACTTGGATTGATTTGATTTCATAAATAAAACTTGTAAGGAAAGCTAAAAAGTTAATAGAAAAATCTAAAAAAGGGGTTGTTCAGTTTAGACCCCTCTTCTCCCCTGTTCTGACTCCTCTTCTCCTCTATTTTTTGCAAAAAAAATCAGATCAGATTTTGTGTGTTTTAGATTGATTCCTTTGTAGTTTAAACACACATTTGCTTCCAAAACACCCAACATAAAGTGGTATCAGAGCCTAGTTCGAAGTGGAAGGTTGAATTCGAAAAAGAGGGCTGAAAATAAAAGGTGTGTGAAAAAGAAAAGTGGATTTTGCAGAAAATCTCCATGGCTAACTCAAGCAATCAAAGTATAGGTATCCAACAACCATCTATGCCCATTTTTGCTGGAGAAAATTATGATTATTGGTGTGTGATGATGAAAACCTTATTTCAATCCCAAGGTTAATGGAACTTGATACAAAATGGACATGATGAACCCGATTCAACAACTACATTAACCTCAGCGCAAGAGCAGCAGCTAGAGGAAACCAGGAAAAAGGATGCTAAAGCACTCTTCTTCGTCCAACAAGCACTCTCTGATGAGTTGTTTCCAAGAATCATTGAAGCCAAGAAATCAAAAGAAGCATGCGACATTTTACAACAAGAATTTCAAAGAGACAAAAAGGTAAAAATCATCAAACTCCAAACTCTTAGAAGGAAGTTAGAATATTTGAAGATGAAAAAATATGAAACTTTAACTGATTATTTCTCTAAACTAATGGAGATTGTCAATCAAATGAAATCATATGGTGAAAGAGTTGAACAAAAGAGAATTGTTAAGAAAATTCTGGTTAGTTTACCAGGAAAATATAACACAACGGTGGGAATAATTGAAGAGACAAAGGATATCTTTGAAATGAGTGTCCAAGAATTGATGGGTTCTTTGAAAGCTCATGAACAAAGGTTGTTAAAACAATCAGAGAAGCCTTTGGAGAGTGCATTCCAATCAAAAGTTAATTTGAATTCTAAAAGTCATGGAGAATCATCAAGTAATGAACAAACAAGAGGGGAATCATTAAGAGGTGGCAGACAAGGAAGAGGAAGAGGTAGAGAAAGAAATTCATCAAGGGGAAGAGGTAGAAGCAACATTCATAAAAGTTCAAGTGTGGAAGAAAATACAAGAAAGTGTAGAATATGTGAGAGGGAAAATCATCTAGAGAACGATTGTTGGTTCCGAGGGAAACCACAATGTTATAAATGCAAGAATTTTGGCCACCTCCAAAAGGATTACAAAGTCAAGAGCAATCAATAAGCTAATTTTTTAGAGGAAAAAGACGGAGAAGGAAACTTATTTTATGCTTGTCAAGCAGCTTCAGAACACAAAAACGATGTTTGGTACCTTGACAGTGGGTGTAGCAATCATATGACAAATGATAAGTCTATTTTCTTGGACATGGACACTTCAATTTTCTCTCAAGTTAAAATGGGAAATGGAGTGTTAGTAAATACAAAGGGAAAAGGAACCATAAGAGTTTAAACAAAGAGGGGGACTAAGTTTATTCATGATGTGTTGCTTGTTCCAGACTTGGAGCAAAATTTGCTAAGTGTTGGAAAACTTGTGGAACATAGATATACAGTCCATTTTGAAGCTAACAACTGCACCATTCATGACAGAAATGCAAAGCAAGTGGTAGCAAAAATTCAAATGGAAAAGAATCGAAGCTTTCCACTCATAGTCAACTATGCTAGAAATGTTGCTTTGAAAGCTCATACGAATGATGAGTCATGGTTGTGGCATAAAAGACTTAGGCATTTGAATTTTCATAGTCTCAAAGTACTTCACCAAAAGAATATGGTCCAAGGATTTCCAAGTATTGAGGAAATACATGATGTTTGTGAGGGGTGTGCATTTGGGAAGCATCATCGGCAACCTTTTCCTAAAGGAGTTGCATGGAGAGCCAAAGAAATGTTAGAGTTAGTTCATACGGATATTTGTGGGCCTATGAGAACTCCCTCCCATGCCCAAAACAAGTATTTTATTCTCTTTATTGATGACTATACAAGGATGACCTGGGTGTATTTCATGAGGGAAAGATTCGAAGTGTTCACTATTTTCAAGAGATTCAAGAGCATGGTGGAAAAGCAAAGTGGGCACTACATAAAGACTTTGAGAAGTGATAATGGCAAAGAATACAACTCTAAGGAGTTTGAAAAAATTTGTGAAAATGAAGGTGTAAAAAGGCAACTAACAGTGGGTTATACTCTACAACAAAATAGAGTATTCGAAAGAAAGAATCAAACGATGATGGAAATGGCCAAATCTATGATGCATGAAAAAGGGCTACCAAAGAGTTTTTGGGCTGAAGTTGTTTACAGAACTGTGTACTTGATAAATAGGTGTCTTACCAAAGTCGTTTGGAACGAAACTCCCATAGAAGCTTGGAGTGGGAGAAAGCCATCAGTAAAACATCTCAAAGTATTTGGATGTGTTTGCTATGCTCAAATTCCAAAGGAAAGAAAAAGCAAATTAGATGAAACAAGTGAGAAATGTATCTTTGTGGGATATAACAGGAAATCCAAGGGTTATCGATTGTATAGCTTGAAGAAAAATCAGACAGTAATCAGCCGGGATGTGTTATTTGATGAGAATGCTTCATGGAATTGGAAAGAAGGTAAAATTGAGAAGCAATCTGTCCTAGTTGATGAGGAGCAAGAAAATTCAACACATGAAGATGAAAATAATGAAGATTCACACCAATCCTCACCAAGGACAGATTCATCATCATCTTCCAGCTCTTCTCCAAGTTCAAGCTCAAATTCTAATTCATCCTCACCTAGCTCAACTCCAAAAAAAAAAATTGAGGAGTTTGAGTGACATGTATGCTAGATGCAATTTTTGGGTAGCAGAACTTGGAATTTTTGAAGAAGCAATTAAAGAGGAAGCTTGGAAGAAAGTAATGGAAGAAAAAATTGAAGTCATTGAGAAGAACAACACATGGGAATCGGTTGAAAGACCACAAGGAAAGGAAATCATTTGGGTGAAGTGGATTTATAGAGTAAAGTTGAATTCAGATGGTTCATTCCAAAAAAACAAGGCAAGGCTGGTCGCAAAAGGGTACACACAACAGCCTAGAATCGATTTTCAAGAAATATTTGCACCGGTTGCACGACTTGACACCATTCGAGCTCTCATTGCTTTAGCAACCTAAAAAGGTTGGTCATTGTATCAACTTGATGTTAATTCTACGTTTTTAAATGGGGAATTGAAAGAGGAAGTGTATGTTGAACAACCTCAAGAGTTTTTAATGAAAGGAGATGAAGACAATGTGTATAAATTGAAGAAAGCATTGTATGGGCTAAAGCACGCTCCAAGAGCATGGTATGGCCAAATTGATTTCTATTTCATCAACAAGGGTTTCAAGAAGAGTAAGAGTGAGCCAACCTTATATGTAAAAAATCAAGGTATGTCAATTCTTATTGTTGCCTTTTATGTGGATGATTTGTTATTTTCCAGTAATGATGAGATAATGATTGAATAATTTAGAAATGACATGATGAGAAGATATGAAATGAGTGACATGGGTTTTTTCAATCATTTTCTTGGAATTGAAATCTATCAAGTTGAAGATGGAGTATTTATTTTTCAAAAGAAATATACTGAAAATATTTTAATGAAATTTGGCATAAGTAGTTGTAAGCCCATGGCCACACCACTAGTTGTGAATGAAAAACTTACAAAGGAAGATGGAGAGAAAAAAGTTGATGGTTCGTTGTATAGAAGCTTGGTTGAAATTTTATTGTATCTTACAGCTACAAGGCCGGATATAATGTATGCTACAAGTTTGCTTTCTAGATTTATGAATCATCCCAGCCAAAATCATCTTGGTGCTGCAAAACGAGTTTTTAGATATATTTGAGGCACAACCAGCTATGGTATCAAGTATTGCAAAGATTCAACTGTGAAATTATTTGGTTTTTGTGATAGTGATTGGGGTGGCTGCACTAATGATATGAAAAGCATCTCCGAGTATGCATTTTCCTTGGGTTCTGGAGTATTTTCTTAGGCATCAAAGAAGCAATAGAGTGCGGCACAATCACCTGTAAAAGCTAAATATGTTTCAGCGGGTTTGGCAACTTCCCAAGCAATTTGGTTGAGGAGAATACTTGAAGATGTTTGCGAAGAGCAAGAAGATGGTACACAAATTTTTTGTGACAACAAATCAGCCATTGCCATGGTTAAGAATCCTATTTTTCACAGTCACACTCGTCATATTGCAATTAAACATCATTTTATTAGGGAAGCAATTGAAGAAGGTAAAGTGCAGCTCAAATTTTGCAGGACAGATGAACAAATTGCAAATATATTCACTAAGGCCCTTCCCAAAGAAAAGTTCCAGCATTTTAGAGAGTTACTTGGAGTTATGGAGCAGCACATTAGGGGGGAGCAATGTTGAAATAATGTGCTTGTTTAATTTTGTATCCAAACAATCACATATACTTATTTAATTCTAGTTATGTTTTGGGTTGGGTTTTGTTAATTAGAGTTAATGTATGTGGAGGAAATTGGTTCAGATGTTTTATTGGTACTTGAGTTGATATAATTTCATATATAAAACTTGTAAGGGAAACTAAAAAGTTAATAGAAATCTGAAAAAAGGGTTGTTCAGTTTAGACTCCTCTTCTCTCCTGTTTTGACTCTTATTCTCCTCTATTTTCTGCTGAAAAAATCAAATCAGATTTTATGTGTTTTAGATTGATTCCTTTGTAGTTTAAACACACATTTGCTTCCAAAACACCCAACAGCCAAAACGAGATCGTGTCATCTTTCTTCTCTTGTTTGGAATAAAAGCATTCATGACTACATCGTAGTTGGAGAAGATAGTGTACAACCCTCTGGTCCCCATAGATTCTGGAACATTGTCCACAAAAACAAAGTGTATGGTTGCGTCTGCCCTTCTGCTCCATACTCCCTTGCCGCCATGTCACGGACCACTGGTTGCCATCCTCCTCCTTCATTCCCATGACCATATTGGTTGCCTTCTCGGGTCATTGTTCCTTTTAGGAGATCACTTATTCTTTTTATGTGAGTGATTTTCTGATCACACTGCCCGCTTAGTAATCAGCTAGAGAGCACTGGCAGAATAGATGGCTTCAGTTATCCTGCAACAAAAAGAAAAGGCTCCGGCGGTGGCTCCTCCACCCGGGGGCACTCCAACGATCAAGTCAGTATATCTCTAAAAGATAATCAAGTGCTAAACTCACTGCTCAAAGCATAAATTACGTACCTTAGACCCACGGGGGTGCCTTTCTTTTATAGTTTACTTGTCCCACTAGAAGCCTGACTTCTATGGACTCCTGTTCAGTACTTACCTTGGACTCTTCAAGAGATAAAGATAAACTCTCTAAGAGCTTTATCCTTATCTTGGCTAAATCTCCTCTTTATTCTAGGACTCTTGTCCCTTATCTTTTATCCTCTTATCTCGGATTCCGATATCTTCGGAGATAACCTCGGCCTTGTCGAGATAACCTCGGTGTCACGACCAGGACACGTGGCACCGCGGCTGACACGTCGGCGTCACCTTGCTACGTGTTGGTATTCAGAAAATATATCCCCACAACTGCCCCCTAGGTTCTATTACCTCGGCATTCTGAGGTGATGGAACCTATATCATTCCGTTTTTCCAGTACGTCGGTTTCCAGTATCTCAGCCGAGATCATTATGTTGGCCGATATCCTTTTATTGAAGAGCAAGAATTTCAAGAACCCTTCCACGCGTATGAGCTATCATACACTATAATTCAACCGTTTTTAACCACGCGTTTCTTTCTTACTGGTTCGTATCTATGACATGCCCATAAGTCGTCTCTTTCTCACGCGCGCCGTCTGACGTATACGTTCTTCTAGGCATATTGATTATTTTTTGCTGCCGTTTTCATTTTTGACAAAATCTTTCCCCCTTTCTTCATTTTTCTACTTTTGCATCTGATTTCTCTTGTTTTTTCTCTCTCTAAACTTCTTTCTTTCGAACCCGCCATTGCTTAAGCTCCAAGCTCTGCAGTTGTCTTCCGTTCTCCCTTCTTGTGAAGCTTTCATCGTTCTCGTTACATCTGTAAGTGTCGTCTGACTCCGGCAATTTTCATACCGGCTTCACTTTTTTCTGGTAAGCTACTGTTCCTTTCGTTTTCAATTCTGTTGATATTCTTCATTACTTGTTGCCTTTACTGCATCTGTTGAAACTTTTAATTTGCGATTCATACACATGAATGTGTCATTCCCATGATTTTGCCCTTGCCCATATCTTGAACACACGCATTGTTTCACTACTTCCTTGTATCTTTGTCACTAATCTTGGCCCTGTATTTCTTGTATTTTTTATGCTCTTGATAAACCATCTCTGTGCTTGATTCTGAAATTCCATTCTTGCTTTCTGTTTTTTGTGTCTTTTCCAGATCTGTGCCTTTGATCATCATCTCCATAGTTTTAGGTTTGGGATTTGTTTGTAGAATCCACAATTTAGGGCAAAACTGAAACATTCCTTACAAATTTCTGTACTAGCCTAAACCTAGATTTTTGCCGAGGTCCCATCAATAAGAAACATCTTCTTTCTGAATTTCAACCCATCTAATTCAGACCGATATCATGGGTATGTGGAGATATAGGGTAGATACCCCGACCAAACTTGAGTACTTTAGGCAAGAGTTCTCCATCACTGCCGATGTCCATTTGAAGCTGGCTGGGGATGATGACTCTATCATGCCTACAGAAAATTCCATGTCCTTTCCCATTGTAGCTTTTACTGAGTGCGGACTCCGGCTCCCACTCAACATCCTTTTTCATGAGATTCTTCACTTTTATAAGTTGAACCCCATGCAACTGGCAATCAATTCCTATCGAGTGATCTTTGGTGTCATAGCCTTAGCTAAACAGGAAAACGCTAGGATCACCCTAACCAATATTCAGTATTGCTATACCATGTGTGCCCTTAATTTGAAAGAAAAATGCTACATTTATTACCTTAAGCCGAGGTCTACAGAATTCAAAATCGTAGCCGACCTCTCAAACTCCAACAAGGGGGCTGGTGATGACTATCTCATTATCTCGGGAAATTGGGAGTTTGCTCCAGACGAGGACATCCATCTCTACCCTCTTCCCCGATCAGTTTTAGAGGGCAAGGGTAAGAGCCCAGTATTCATCTTTGCCTGTTTTCTTTCAAAGTCTTAAATACTTTGTCTGTTTCTGACGTCTGTTCTTCTTGCAGCTGTTCGTCAGCCACCGAAAAATTTTCGCCAATCCTTTGTCCCCAACAAGGATTTGAAGAAACTTCTGGACTTGCCAGTCCATAAGAGAAAAGCGCCTGTGCTTCTCAATTTTATTCCATCATACAAGTCGACTTTACCCGATGTTCCCAAAAGGAAGAAGAAAAGCCTTTCTCCACCCTCTGCTACAACTCCATTGACTACATCCACATCACGAACAGATCTAGGATCAACATCCGATCCAACTAATTAGCCATCAACCTCGGCTCTATACTTGGTCCCGATATCAGAATGAAAACGTCGGCGGCGACTTGTCCTTACTGCCGAGATGGGCCGCCCTAAGCTTGTTGCAAAAGATCTTCTAACCAGTATTCCATCATCTGTTGATGAGCAGCCAACACAAACCCAACCTCTATCAAAGCCGAAAGGAATAAAGAAGGCTCAACCAAAGCCTAAGGTAACTTAGGTTGAGTCTGAAGATACCCCGCCTATCTCAAGGTTGGCGGAGAGTGACAAACCTCAACCCTCTGTTGGGAAGAGACGCTTGGAAACCCAGCCATCAGAGTCCCCAAAATCTAAAAAGCCGAGGTCTTCTTCCGCTACGACTTTGGGATCCAAGAAGAGCGATGCCCTCTGGTCCCCAAAAATTACTCTAGAGGACAAGCCAGTCTTGGCTATTGACAGTGCCGACGACATCAATGTCGGCATAGCCCTAAGCACAGCTCTGCTCCTTCCCAGCGACCTTAACCGCAACGCCGAGTTGAGCGAGTACGAGAATTATGCGCTGATGCTTCAATGTTCCGTTCAAGTAAGTGTCTTCTTTTTGGTAATTTTCTTCTTTCTGTTTTGTATTTAGAAAATTTTATCCAGCATGCCCACTCCTTTTCTGTTCAGTCCTTTGAAAATCGGCAAAAGCTGGCCGACATGAAGAAGGAGTTCTCTTCTCTCTAAAAGATCAATAAGGGCCTTGAATAAAAAATGAAGAAGTTGGAGGATCAAGCCGAGGCTGCAATTAAAGCTCAGAACAATGCCAAAGAGAAGGCTGAGGCTGCTGAGGCTATCAGGAAAGTGGTTAAGTCCAAAGAAAGGAGGCCGAGGAGAAGATGGCCCAAGCCGAGAAAGAGCTTCAGGAGGCACTGGTCACCAAAGAAGCCGAAATAAAAGACGCCGATGAGAAGGCTTATGCCCAAGGCATGGCCGACGTCACAGATACTTACGAACAGCAAGTGAAGGAGGCATGCAACAAGGGTTTTACCCTTGGTTGGATATCCCTTCTGAAGAAACTTAACGTCCCAGAGGACTCGCCATTAAGAAAACCTGATGCCATTCCTCTGCCATTTCCTCCAGTTCAACCTCCAAATCAAGACGTCGGTGAATCCGAATTCGAGGAAAATGATGAGGATGAAAATCAGGCCTTGGTTAGAAAATCCAAGGATGTTGATGGGGCCAAGTCCCCTCCCCAGAATGAGCAAGTCCTAGACTTGACTCAGGATGAGGAAGGTGATAAGGTTCCCATAGAAGCTGTTCCCGAGAATGCACCAGCCGACATCTCCTCTGCGGACAAGAGTGTTGAAGAAACTCTGCAAGAAATTGATGCCGAGATAGCGACGGATAAGGCTGCTGGGATGTCTTCTCAACAAGCATCTGATCTTCAAATTCAACCAACTGATAGAGAGGAGCCTTAGCTTCATGTTTTTCTTTTGCTTACTTGTATTTTGTTGCTCCTTTATCTTTTGGAACAATGTATGCTTTTTGTATAGTTGATGTGCCCTTTTCTTGGTGAATGAATATAACTTTTCTTTTCTAAGTGTTTGCACTCTTTTCTTCTCTTTTTTGTCTTTGCATGATTCTATACTTAGAATATTCTGCATATGTATACTCTTCCTTCTTTGTGTATCCTTCTCGAGGTGACACACCTTGGTTATACCAACCGATGATCTACCTCGGCAAGTTCTTGTCCTGCCAATTGCTTATAAATTTTAACAAGGATAAACATATACTGGTTTAATCTCAATTTCAACTTGTAAATTGTTACAAATTTCAATCAGTGAAGATAAACAATTATCTCAGCTCAACTTCAACTTGTAAATTGCTACAAATTTCAACAAGGGAAGATAAACAATTATCTCGGCTTAACTTCAACTTGTAAATTGCTACAAATTTCAACAAGCGTTAAGCATTACTTCGATTTAACTTCAACTTGTAAATTGCTACAAATTTCAACAAGTGAAGATAAACAATTATCTCGGCTTAACTTCAACTTGTAAATTGCTACAAATTTCAACAAGCGTTAAGCATTACTTCGGTTTAACTTCAACTTGTAAATTGCTACAAATTTCAAGAAGTGAAGATAAACAATTATCTCGGCTTAACTTCAACTTATAAATTGCTACAAATTTCAACAAGCGTTAAGCATTACTTCGGTTTAACTTCAACTTGTAAATTGCTACAAATTTCAACAAGTGAAGATAAACAATTATCTCGGCTTAACTTCAACTTGTAAATTGTTACAAATTTCAACAAGCGTTAAGCATTTTTTGTCTTCTCTCTGCCCCCAATGTGAACCTGAGTTCCACTTGGGTTCTCATTATTTAGAAACAACATTATGCATCTTTTATCAATTCACAAGTCTTTGGAGAACTCTGCTAAAAATTTTATTGATGACGTCAGTAAAAAATAACAAGGAACATCTAATGATAGAAAAATTTTAAATTACAAGTGTTCTAGGGTTTTGGCAATGCTTTGCCCTCATTATCTTCAAGCCGGTATGCTCCATTGCCCAATACCGAAGTGATTCTGTAGGGTCCTTCCTAGTTTGGGCCAAGTTTGCCCTCTCTAGGGTCCTTCTTGTTGCCAACAACTTTTCTCAGGACAAGGTCACCGACCTGAAAATCCCTTGGATTGACTTTCTTATTGTAAGCTATAGCAAGTTGCTGCTGGTATGCTGCAAGCTGAATTGCAGCTTTCTCCCTTCTTTCTTCTAAGAGATCCAGATCTCAGGCTAGAAGTATGTCATTAGTCCTATTCTCTACTCCCTGGGTTCTGATCCCTGGGATGCCGATCTCCAGTGGGATGACTGCTTCTGTGCCGTAGGCCATGGCAAAGGGGGTTTCCCCTATTGATCTTCTCGGTATAGTCCGATATGCCCAGAGTGCATTGGGCAACTCGTCTACCCATTTTCCTTTTGCTGCCTGCAGTCTCTTTTTTATCCTATCCAAAATTACTTTGTTAAATGCTTCCGCTTGTCCATTGCTTTGGGGAAAACTTGATGTTGAAAAGTAATTTTTTATCTTGAATTTCGCACAGAAGTTCTTGATGAGTTTGCTGTCAAACTGCGTTCTGTTGTCGGCAACTATTGCTCTTGGAATGCCAAATCTGGTGATGATGTTTCTCCATATGAAGTTCTTGACGTCCACATCTCAGATTTTGGCAAGAGATTCTGCTTCTATCCACTTCGTGAAGTAATCTGTTGCTACCAGCAAGTACTTCCTTTGCCCAGTTGCTTGGAGCAACTGCCCAATGAGATCCATGCCCCATTGGGCAAATGGCCATGGATTGGATACAGGATTCAGGCTAGCAGCTGGCTGGTGTGTCAAAGGTGCAAATCTTTGACATTGCTCACACTTCTTCACGTAGGCTTCTGCATCTTTTTGTATGTAGGGCCACTAATACCCCTGGGTAATGGCCCTGTGAGCTAGTGATCTACCCCCAGCGTGGCTTCCACAAATCCCTTCATGAATTTCATATAGAAAATCTTCTACCTACAAAGGGTGTACGCACCTTAAAAGAGGTCCAGTGAAGGACCTTCTGTAAAGATGTCCGTCCGCTGTCAGATTGAATCTTGCCGACTTTAATCTGACCTTATGTGCTTTCTTATGGTCTTCTGGCAGCTTTCTCTCTTTTAGGAATGCAATAATTGCATCCATCCAGCTTGGTCCCAAGTCCACACACATTGCTTCTTGTTCTGTGATCGGTTGTTCTATGCTCGGGCTTGACAGATAGTCAATCATTATTGTCCTTGTTTTTCCAGTTTGCATTGAGCTTGCCAAGTTGGCCAACGCGTCAGCGTGGCTGTTATCATCTCGGCTAACTTGAAGAAGTCAGCAGTTGCGAAATAAGGTTGCCAGCCTGATGACTTCCTTTGCGTATGCCGACATTCTCTCATCTCGGGTTACGAACTCTCCTGTTGTCTGATTTACTATAAGTTGTGAATCACAAAAAATTATTACCTCATCTGCTTCTGCTGCCACTGCCAGCTTTAGTCCTGCAATCTATGCTTTGTATTCTGTCTCATTATTCGAGGCCTTGAACCCTAATCGAATAGACTATTCCAATATCTCTCCATCAGGAGATATTAACAATACTCCTGCCCCTGCTCCTTGCCGGTTTGAGCTCCTATCGACAAACAGGCGAAAGGAGTCGCCGATGTAAATGCTGTAGGGTCGGAGTTTTTCCTTTCTTTGTTCTTTTGCCTTTGGCTAGGCTTCTCCTTGTTTGCTTAGACATTGTTCATCTTGGCTCAACGGAGCCCAATGTTTGATGGATTCTGGCGTGAATTCGGCCACGAAGTCGGCCAAAACTTGGCCCTTAATTGCTGTTCTCAGCCTGAACTCCAGGTCGTACTGGCCCAAGGCCACTGTCCATCTTGCTATTCTTCCTGTTAAGTCTCTTTGTTGTAACAAGGACTTCAGTGGGTGCTCTGTTAGTACTATAATCTTGTGCGCTTGAAAGTAATGGTTCAGCTTCTTTGAAGCCATTATTAAGGCCAGCATCAATTTCTCTAGTGGTATGTACCTTGTTTCTGCATCAGCCAAGGTTTTGCTTACATAATAAACAGCCTTTTGCTCCCATTTTTCCTCTCAGATTAGCACTGCACTTACTGCGTGTTCTGAAACTGCTAAATATAAAAACAGTTCTTCCCCAGGTTCAAGTGTTGAGAGGACTGGAGCCGTGGTCAAATATTTCTTTAGGTCGGACAAAACGGCCTCACATTTCTCAGTCCATAGGAAGTCCGTGGCCTTCTTCACCAGGTTGAAAAAGGGTTTACATTTGTCTGAGCTTTTGCTGATGAATCTGTTTAGGGCTACGGCCCTTCCAGTTAGCATCTGCACCTGTTTTGCCGATGTCGGGCTCTTCAACTCTAGGATGGCCTTGATTTGATCTGAGCTAGCCTCAATCCCCTTTCTTGTTACTAGGTACCCCAAAAACTTACCTGATCCAACTCCAAATGCGCACTTCGATGCGTTGAGTCGAAGCTAGTATGTTTTGAGTATATCAAAGACTTCTTTTAGGTCGGCGAGATGACCCTTAGGTTCCTTGGTCTTCACGACCATGTTATCGATGTAGACTTCTACTGTTCGGCCAATTAGGTGTTTGAACATTTTGGTTACCAGCCTTTGATAAGTTGCTCCTGCGTTTTTCAACCCAAAATGCATTACCTTATAATAGTACAGGCCTTTTAGGGTGATGAATGCGATTTTTTCTTCGTCTGGAGGGTACATGGCGATCTGGTGGTACCCTCTGTAGGCGTCTAGAAAACTCATTCTTCTATGCCCTGAAGTGGCATCTACTAGCTAGTCAATTTTGGACAGGGGAAAGCTGTCTTTGGGACAGGCTTTATTGAGGTTGGTAAAGTCTATACAGACCCTCTATTTTCCGTTATTTTTCTTTACCACCACCGTATTAGATAACCATGTTGGGTAGTGTACTTCTCTAATGGTCCTAGCCTCCAGAAGTCTGTCTACTTCTTCTTCTACTACTTCGACATGTATCAACGTCGGTCTTCTAGCTCGCTGAATTACAGGTTTGGCCGACCTGTCAACGTTCAATTTGTGGCATGTGACCTCGGGTTCAATGCCAAGCATTTCATAAGGTGTCTAGGCGAACACCTCTATGTTTGCTCGCAGAAAAGTTTCCAGTTCTCTTTCTTCTTCTTTGGCTAATCCCGAGCCGACAAGAAAGAATCGTTCTTCATCATCCTCCTGGACGAGGATTTTCTTCAATGCTTCTTCACTTTTCTCAGCTGGCTCTTTGCCGACATCATCTAGGACCTTTATGTCCTCGTCTTCAATCTCTACCTTTTTTGGCTCTCGAATGTTGTAGGTGGATTTCATTGCTGCCATGGAGCAATTCTTTGCCTGCAGTTGATCTCCTCTGACTTCTTCAATCCCATGCTTTGTTGGGAACCGTAGTAGTTAATACAACGTTGAGGGAACTGCCCCCATTGCATGCAACCATGGTCTTCCCAAGATGATGTTGTATGGTGAAAGCGTGTCAATCACCATTAATTCTGTCCTGATCTTCTTAATGCCAGCTTGTACTTCCAAGCTTGTTGCGCCTAGTGGCCACGTCGGCGTTCCATTGAAGCCGACCATCGGGCCATTGGATTGCTCCAAGTCATCAGGATGAAGGCCCAGCTCTTTGTAACATCTAACATACATAATGTCGCAAGAGCTGCCTTGATCAATCAGGATGCGTTTCACTTGGCACTCCCTAACTTGGAGGGATACTACCAAGGCTTCATTATGTGGATGCTGGACCACCTCTAGGTCGGCTTCAGTAAAGGCTATCGTCGGTCCCTAGCATTCTTCAGGCCGAGGTATTTTATGTCCGACCTGGTTCACGTGCTGTAGGTGTTTTACCTTCTAGGTCTCTCCTCGTATGTCGTTTTCGTTCACTTTTGAGTGAATTACATTAACCACCCGTGGTCCTCCTGCTTGTGGTTGCTGTGCTAGGGGAGGCAGAGCTGCTGGTGCTTCAGGCAATCTTGCCTGCTCTTCCCTTGTCCTGGCCTCATCAACAAGGTCCCTTAGATGGCCTTGCCTCACCAAGTCTTTACGCTTCCCTTTGGTAGTTTATGGAACCAATCTGATGCAATCTCCCCGAAGGATGAAGGGAATACTTAGCAGAGCAACGGCTTGTTCCCACTATATAATGTCATTGAATTCAGATATAGTCTAACATGAAAGTTGGGATCTGACTTACCATCATATATTTGGAACCTCGGCATACTGAATCTCTTTGGTGCTTCAAATTTGTCTAGTTCCACCGAGAATGGTATCTTCGGCTTAGCCGGGGAAGTTACCTCGGCTTCAGCATTCTGTTGCTTCCTCTTGAGGTAATCTCTTAAGTCTTCTTTACTCTTCTCTAGAGCTCGGCTATCTTTGGATTTCAATCTTTTCGGCACACTACTTTCGGCCTCGTGGTGGGCCCTTTTTGATCTTTCTCCATGGGTTGTGTCAAAGCAGAGCACCTGCCCTTGAACATGCCGATGTTCTTTGGGCTCTTGGACCTTCGTGTGATGCGTCCTTCGGGACTCCTCTCGTCTTGGTTCCTCTCGTCCGACTTCCCTGGAAGATCGGTGTGAGTGCCTTCCGCTCCTGGTGTGCTGAGGGGCGTCGGGGATTGTTTTCCTTCCTCCCTTCTGGGTATTAGTTGCTGGAATCGGCGTGTCGTGCAGCGGGTACGGTGGCTGTATGACATTGTTTTGCATCATGAAGTTGACAACCGACTGTAGGTCAGCCAACTTGTTTGCCAATTCTTTTACTTCTTCATCCCTCTGCAGGCACCTATCCCTCCATACCTGGAGGTTATCTTTGTTATAGTACTTGTTTTGGTCTGCCTTCTTCGAAGTGTCGCCCTTCTAGCCGATGTCATTCTCTCTGTGGCCCTGGTTACGAGTTTCTGTATTGTTGTTGTCTCCTTTAATATCAAGGTCGATTGGTCTGCCACTCCCAGCAGGAGTGTCGTCCCCAATCTTTTCTTTCTGTCCATTACTGGCCATCTATTCTTCTAAGTTCCCACAGACGGCGCCAAATTGTGTGAGTGATTTTCTGATCACACTACCCGCTTAGTAATCAGCTAGAGAGCACTGGCCGAATAGATGGCTTCAGTTATCCTGCAACAGAAAGAAAAGGCTCCGGCGGTGGCTCCTCTACCCGGGGGCACTCCGATGATCAAGTCAGTATATCTCTCAAAGATAATCAAGTGCTAAACTCACTGCTTAAAGCATAAATTGCGTACCTTAGACCCACGGGGGTGCCTTTCTTTTATAGTTTACTTAATCCTAGTCCCACTAGAAGCCTGACTTCTATGGACTGCTGTTCAGTACTTACCTTGGACTCTTCAAGAGATAAAGATAAACTCTCTAAGAGTTTTATCCTTATCTTAGCTAAATCTCCTCTTTATTCTAGGACTCTTGTCCCTTATCTTTTATCCTCTTATCTCGGATTCCGATATCTTCAGAGATAACCTTGGCCTTGCCGAGATAACCTCGGCGTCACAACCAGGACACGTGGCACCTCGGCTTACACGTCAGCGTCACCTTACCACGTGTTCGTACTCAGAAAATATATCCCCACACTTTTCTTTATAAAATTCACACACATGTATATATGTTTAATTATAAACAAACCCCATGCATAACACGGTAGAATACTAGTGAAAAGGTAATCCAAAACCAAGTCATAATTTATGTGATCAAATCCACGTATCTAGAAAGAATATTCCCATACAAGTAATCCGTATCAAAACAGAAACCAAAAAAATCTCATTATTTTTTACCAACCTATCTCTATAAATCTAAACCTATTGTATTCAAATCAAAACTCAGATATATTTCTCTGCAGTGTTTTTCTTGTTAAGTTCTTTGATTTTCCTTTGCCATGGCTATAATATGGTTCTGGTTGATGACATGTGTGTTGCTACATATTGCTGTGTTGTGTAATGCAGGTGTCACAAGTGGTTTTGTCAGGAAAGCTGCATGGTCGGTTGATATTCCAAAATCACATTTTCCTCCGCCTTCTGGCACCAATGCACCCGAGCAAGTATATATATTTTTTTATTTACTCGTGAAAAAACACTTTCAGTTTTTACCTACGCTCTGTTTGTTTGGATGATAAACATTTTTTAAAGAAAAATATTTTTTATGAATTTTTTTTCAAAAAATATATTTCTATGTTTGGTAGTGGTGGTGGAATGAATGTGGAAGTGGAGGTGGAGGCGATGGTGGTTACATAGTGGTGGGACGACAATGATGATAATAGTGGAGGTGACCGTGGTGATGATGGTGTGGTGGTGTAGGTAAGAGCGGCGGTGGTGCTTTGGAGACATTGGTTAAATTTTAGTCTGAAAAAGGTTTTCGGCCTTTTAAGAGTAAAAAATATTTTTTGTTCAAATAGACTTATTTTTCATTGATCAAGAAAAATATTTTCCGTTTCTATAGTACCAAATACCAGAAAATACTGCTCAAACAAATGGAGCGATAGTATAAAAAACTTAATAAAAACAGATGTATCAATTTTTTTTAATTATTGTTTATTGAATACAATTTTAAGTCTACTTTAAAGATTCGCAATATGATTAGTTAAAAATGTTAATTTTAAATTCTATTGTTGTTGCAACATTTATATTAATTTTTCTATTAGGCCATAAAAAAGGAGCTTGGCATTATTTTTGTTCCCTAACATTTACAATGAAACTTCTGAAGAGTAATGGGATTAAATCAGCTATTGAGCAAAAACATAACTCATATTAGTTGATTATATCTTTTTTGTGTCATGAGTTATCTAATCCAATGGTATTGAGAGTTTACCAGAATAAGAACGGAACAATTTTTAGCACAAATCTTGAGACACTTGATTTAACTGTATGTATGTGTAGATACAAATTGTACACAATACACATCACTTTCGGGTAATTGTTTAGGCAAAAATTCATAGTAGATCAATTTTTTGAATATTTTTTTATTTTTTATTTTTTCCTTAAACTGGCAGGTTCACATTACTCAAGGTGATCATGAAGGCAGAGGTATGATCATTTCATGGGTGACTCCGGTTGATCGATACCCTAATGTGGTGACATATTGGGAAGCAGACACTGAACATAAGCACAACAAACACAAACACTACCATAAGCACAAGACTCATTCAACAATCACCACTTATAGATACTACGATTATTCTTCTGGTTACATTCACCATGCTACTATCAAACATTTGAAGGTATAGATATATATACAATAAATGTATTTACTTTTAATCTAGTGTTACTTTTGAGATTAGATTTTTGAGTTTTGTAAATTTTTTCGTACAGTTTGATACAAAATACTTCTACGAAGTTGCATCCCATAATGTTACCCGTCAGTTCTCCTTCACAACGCCTCCCAAGCCAGGACCCGATGTTCCCTACACCTTCGGTGTCATAGGTTAGGACATGTATAATTAGTAATTTTTAGTTTATTTATTTAATCCATCATTCATTATGTTTTGTATATTGTTAACATTTTTTTTGTCAAGGTGACTTGGGACAAACTGCCGATTCCAATCAAACTCTAGAGCATTATGTGTCGAACCCAATAAAAGGCCAAGCTGTGCTATTTGCTGGTGATCTTTCATATGCTGATGATCACCCTAACCATGACAATACCAAGTGGGATACATTTGGTCGTTTCATTGAGAAGAGCGTGGCATACCAACCCTGGATCTGGAGTGCAGGCAATCATGAAATCGACTTTGCTCCTAATTTGGTAAGACACCAAGTAAATATGTTTTGCTCAATGTCACCAATCTCATTTTTATGTCATAAATCATTTTATGGATTATATGATCTTCTCTTTTAGGGAGAAAGTGTTCCTTTCAAGCCATATTTGCACCGTTATCATGTACCCTACAAGGCATCCCAGAGTACTTCCCCACTTTGGTATTCAATTAAGCGTGCATCGACATATATCATTGTTCTTTCTTCTTACTCAGCCTATGGTATGAATCCACTTCATTTTTTATTTTTCTTTCATATTTTATGCTTTTATGTTTTGTTTTGTTAACAAATTTTTATTTCTGTTTAGGGAAATATACCCCGCAATACAAATGGCTTGAACAAGAGCTCCCAAAGATTAACAGGTCTGAAACTCCATGGATCATTGTTATTCTACATGCTCCATGGTACAATAGCAACCACTACCATTACATGGAAGGAGAAAGTATGAGAGTCCAGTTTGAGCCATGGTTTGTTCAACACAAAGTTGATATTGTGTTTGCTGGCCATGTTCATTCCTATGAGCGTTCAGTAAGCTTTATTTCTAATACAAAATGCATAATTTATTTTCATATTGTTTATGAAAACTAATTTCTTATCCTTTGTTTTAGGAACGCATATCAAATGTTAAGTACAACATTACAAATGGACTGAGTGGACCGGTTAGAGATAGTTCTGCTCCAGTATACATAACAATCGGTGATGGTGGAAACATTGAAGGCATAGCTGACAAGTAAGAGACTCTGTAATTCTTTCTTAGGACAACTGATTCTCATACTAAACTATTTTGTAAAATTTATACTAATAAAATTGACCTTTCATTTTGCAGTTTTATAGATCAACAACCGAGTTATTCTGCATATCGTGAAGCAAGCTTTGGGCATGCAATTCTTGAGATTAAAAACCGAACTCATGCTTATTATACTTGGCATCGTAATCAAGACAACGAACCCGTTATAGCAGACTCTGCGTGGTTTTTTAATAGGTTCTGGTATCCCGAGGATGAAAGTAGCATCAATAACAAGGAAGCTTAGTAGATTGCAGCCTCAATAACAAGAAGGCTTAGGAGATTTTTGTTTGTAGAGATTTTAGTTTGGATTTATTGTTATTATTATTACTTTTTTTGGTAGGTTGTTTTGTTTTTCCCGGTGCTTTGTAAATAGGTCCAATAATGTTTAGAATGTCCATTATGGCTAGACTTTTAATAAATAAATGAAAAGTATCGTATGTTTGATTTTAATTTTCTGAATTTAAATTTTTTTTAAATTAAATTTTTTATTTTTTATATTTTTTTTATTTTTAGTGAATATTTCTAAAATTTTAAGTAATTTTTTAGTTTTTTTTAGATACACTTAACTTAGATGTACCTAAATAGTAAAATATTTGTGAAAAAAATTAATAAATACACAAAAATAAGAAAAGGTACTGAATTTTATTTTTATTTTTATTTTTTTTATATTTTTGGTATTTATTAAATTTTTCAAATATTTTTTCACAAATATTATACTTTTTAAGTGTATTTATATTAGGTGTATTTAAAAATTTAAAAAAAGAAAAAAAAAAAGTGGAAACAAAAAAATATAGAAAACGAAAAAGAAAATTTTCTGAAAAGTGAATTCTGGATATAAAAACCAAACAGAGTTGTTTTCGGAGATCCTTGAATTTTGTTTAGATGCTTTATAACAGCAGATAGATGCCTTGAGAAAAATGTTTAAGACACCTTATTTATTATTTTTAAAAATCACCCCTAATAATGAGTATGATAAATGTTAAATTTTAATTTGTCAAATATTTCATTATGTGGGGTCTAACCTCAATGTCACATCATTAGAAGTTGTTTAAGGGTGGTAAATTAGGGGGATGCATCATTGTTGTAACAACAAAGCAATAAAGGCAAATTGCATTGATAGTCCTTGTATTTTAGTCCTTATATTATTTTGGTCCCTATAATTTTAATTGACTCTTTATTGATGTAATTTTTCATGTTTTCCATCAATAAAATCTTCTTTTTGCCGATGAAAAAAATAATAATAATAATTTTAATCGACTCGATTTTTACCTTGAATTTATTATTTTGCTTCAATTTAATCGAATTAATTACTTACAATTATTAATATTTTTTAATGAAAAAAATGCACGTGAATAACATTTTTTTTTTTTTTTTTTTTTAGCAGCAGAAAGAAGCTTTATTGATAAATTTAGCAAAGGATATGCAGAAATACATCAGAAAAGCAAGAAGGAAGACCAAGATTGGTAAGAAACCAAGCACACAGCCAACAATAGAACAAACAAAGAGAAGAAAGAAGAACAAACAGCAGAAGCACTAATTGGAACAGAACACCACACCAAACTGGACCAAACTGCAGTCTGCACAAACCAAGCCTCACCCCTAAGATGTTATAAGCACAAATTGACAGATAAGACTATGACAAACCTCGCCTCACCCCTGAGATGTTATAAAGGAATCTGAAATCGAAAAATGGAGCTCCTTAGAACCAGCCTTAAGCCAAAAAGCCAGCCGAATGAGAATTAGTTCTTGCAGGTCCTACAAATTTAGAAGAGACACATTAAAGCAGCAATCATTTCTGCGCTTCCAGATTGACCAAAGTGTTACCAAGGGTATGGCACGCCAAATGTGTTGTTCAGCTTTCCTACAGAAGTACCCTGACCACCATTGCAGCAGACAATAGACAGAATCAGGAACAGCCCAGGAAACACCCCACCATCGTAGCAGACCAAACCAAACTCTCCAAACAGATGGGCAGAGGATAAGAACATGCTCAATGGATTCCTGCTGAGATTTACAAAATACGCAGAGTGTAGAGGCAGAACTATCCAAGACTCCAATCTGCTGCAGGAATACAGAGGTTTTGATCTTGTGCTTCCATGCAAGCCAACCGAAGAATTACACCTTAGGAGGAAGGTACTTAATCCACACCAGATGACTGAAACTTTCAGTACCTCCAGAGACACTGCTGGTTTGATTGTAAAGGTTGGACACAAAAGATTGCCCGGGCTTGGCTGCTCTCCAAATTGCACTATCCTAGGACTCCAGCTAAAAGGAAGGGGCTGGACCTACAAAGCCATATAGCCTGAGCAGTTCATTCTTTTCCCAAACAAATAGAGACCTCCTAAATGTGAACAGCCAGTTCTTAGTTGTGCCAGATACTTCCACAAATTCCTTTAGCAGGCCTTCCTTTTGTGAAAATAAACTGAAAAGCCTAGGGAACTCCTCTTTCAGGTAGAATTTCCACACCAAGAGTCAGACCAGAACCTTATACGACAGCCATTGCCCACGTTTAACTGGAGGTTGCTAGCATAGTAAAGTAAAAGAGACTGATTTTGATCACTTGCTGCCACTATGCCATTCCAGATATAAGAGGATGAGGTGTTTAAACTTGGGTTTGGAACCCATTTCCCACCAAGGAACAAATATTTGCTGCATAATACCCTATACCAAAGTGATACAGGTTCAGAAGCAAATCTCCACCACCATTTTAGGAGTAGACACACATTCACGTCTCTGATTCTTTTAACACCCAAACTACCTTGCTTTATGCTCTTAATAACCTCTGACCATTTCACTAAATGAATTTTGCGCTTCAGATCTGGCCCACCCCATAAGAATTAGGCTTGAATTTTGTCTAACTCCTTGGCAATTCCCTCAGGTAACTTAAATAATGATAAGTAGTACACAGGTATACTTGATAACACTGCTTTCACCAAGGTTAATCTACCTACAAAAGATAGTAGCTTCCTTTTCCACCCGGCTAGCCTTAGTTTGACCTTATCAACTACTGGTTCCAAGTTTTCTTTCTTTTAGGGTTTGCACCCAAGGGCAGTCCTAAATACTTGATTGGTAAATTTTGAGACTTGCAGTTCAAGAGGCAAGCAAACTTAGCAAGGACAGATCCAGAGATGCCAATCCCACAAATCACACTTTTGTGGAAGTTAATTTTCAGCCCTGAAGCCACTTCAAAGCATCTAAGAATTCTTTTTAGATTTAGCACCTCTGATATCTCAGCTTCACAAAATAAAAGGGAATCGTCTGCAAATTGAAGATGGGACAATTACACCTCATCATTGGCCCCAATAGATACACCTTTAAGCAATCTTAGGTCCATAGCTCTCTGAAGGAGAATATTTAATGCCTCAACAACCAAATTGAATAAGAATGGTGATAAGGGGTCACCTTGCCTAAGCCTTTTTTGGAGATTAAACTCTTTTGTTGGACATCCATTAACAAGGATTGAAATTCTAGTAGTAGAGACACACTTCTATATCCAAGAGATCCATTTTTCGCCAAAAGCAAAGTTTGCTAACATTGAAAAGAGGAAATTCCAATTGATGGAGTCAAAAGCCTTCTTAAAATCTATTTTAAAGATCAGCCCAGCTTTCTTGGATTTGACCCAGCTGTCCATGACTTCATTTGCAATCAAAACACCATCCAAGATGTTTCTACCTCCTAGAAAAGCATATTGTGAATCACCAATTATCAAAGGCATAACTAACTTCAATCTATTTGTTAGGACTTTGGAAAGAATTTTGTAGACAGAACCAATCAGACTAATAGGTCTGAATTCATTTAGTGATAAAGTGTTCTCCTTCTTAGAGACAAGAGTAATGAATGAGCTATTCAAACCTAGGATTAAACTGCCACTGGCATGAAACTCTTGCATAAATTTGAGGATTTCACCTTTAAGTACCTTCCAAAATTTTTGAAAAAACATCAGGTTAAAGCCGTCTGGTCCTGGGGCTTTGTTCCCATTATAATCATTTACTGCAGCCCAAATTTCTTCTTCAAAAAAAATCTGCTTCGAGAACATAAAAGTGGGTACTAAGTCTAATACTTTTGAATTCACCTTTCATAGTTGGCCTCATTTTCCAATCATCTTTGAACAAGTTTGAAAAGTGAAGCCAAACCTCATTCTTGACAGAAGCTGGGTCCTCAAGAATCACACCCCCAACTGTGATGGAGTTGATAGTGTTTCTGGTTTGCCTACTAGTGGCTATGACATGGAAAAACCTGGTGTTCCTATCCCCTTTCAGATTCCAGTCCATTCTAGATTTTTGGAGCCACTCCTATTCCATCTTCCTACTCAGTGACCACATTTCAATCCTTTTCTCTCTTTGCAGCATCAATTCACCTTCATCCAAAGGTCTAGTTTCAGCTTTTAGATCAAGATCATGTAGAGCAGATTCAAAAGCTTCTAATTTTTTTGCAACATTACCATAAGACTCTTGATTCCATTTCTTTAAGACCAACTTCAGGGACTGCAATTTTCTCTTCAGGATGGATCCTGCAGATCTATACAACTGAAGTTCATCCCAATTGCTCTCTACCAAGGAAGCCAGTGTTGGATGTAAGGTCCATGCATTCAAAAACTTGAAAGGTTTGGGCCCCCAATCCCTACCATCCTCCATGAGAAGAAGTGGGCAATGGTCAGAGATAGTTCTTGGATGACCCCATAGTTTGAGTTTATATCTCACTAACCATTCAAGACTAAGAAGAAATCTATCTATTCTACTCCACTTTTTCCCTTCAAGAGTATTTCACCAAGTGAATTTTCTGCCTAGCATTTGGACATCTACCACCTCACAATTATCAATGAAGTCATTAAACTCCTGCATGCCTCTATCCCTAGGAAAAACTCCTATGCTTTCCCCCACATTCCTAATTTCATTGAAGTCTCCACCAAGGCACCATGGGTTTACAAAAATTGTTTTCAAATTTAACAGGGTCACCCATAAAGCCTTCCTCCTTATTACATCATTTAGGGCATAGATGTTGACCAGAACACAGTCAAAAGAATTGTGAGCCTTACCTAATAAGAGAATAAAGTTCCTGCTGCTACAACAATCTGAGAGATGAAAGACATCAGGATCCCAAATGCAGATTAATCCACCAGACAAACCTGCAGCATCTACAGACATGAATTACATCTTGTCTCTAGGCACAGATTAACATATGTCATGCTTTTCAAAGCAAAATTATAAATTTGTTCAACTTAGTAAATTAATTTCAACTAATTTTGTGATAATTTTCCATCAAAGACACTAACATCGTTATTAATTGGACCAATATGACATAAAATCTAAAATTAAGAATCAAAATTGAACTAATTAAAAATGTAAAAATAAAATAATACAAGCGACAAAATGTAAAGATGGGTAAATTATTTATAAGTCCTATTTGGAAGACTTATACAAGATATGGTCCTATGAAAAAACTTATAACTCAATAGGTCTTGTGATTTTCTTATAAACACATCTGCCCTCAATTTTAATTAATTAATAACCTGATTAATGATAATACCATATATGGGAAATACAATGTTACTATAGATTATGATCATATTTATATGATTAGAAATTTAAAATTCAAAATAACCTAACTAATAGCAATACCATATAAGGGAGATCCAATGTTACCATAAATTGTGATAATATCTATATGGTTAAAATTTGAAATTCAAAATAACTTAATTAATAGCAATATCATATATGAAAAATTCAATGTTACTATACATTGTGATCATATCTATATGGTTAGAAATTTGAAATTTAAAATTTAAAATAACCTAATTAATAGTAATACCATATATGAGAAATCTAATATTACCATAGATTGTGATCAAATCTATATGGTTAGAAATTTAAAATTCAAAATAACTTAATTAATGGCAATACCATACATGAAAAATCTAATGTTATCATAGATTGTGATCATATATATATAGTTGGAAATTTGAAATTCAATACGTAAATGTAACATGTAGCATTCTAAACCCAATTTGACATTTCCAAACCCAACGTGACATTCTCATATGCTTCTGAAATTCAAAACAGCTTGATTAATAGTAATATTATATATGAAAAATCCAATATTACCATAGATTGTGATTATATCTATATGGTTAGAACTTTGAAAATCAAAACATAAATGTCGCATGTAATATCCCAAACCCAATGTGAAATTTCCAAACCCAATTTGATATTCTTAAATGCTTCTTATCCTAAATCCAACGTAAATGTAACATGTAACATTCGAAACCCACCGTGACATTCCCATATGCTTCTCATTCCAAACCTAACATGACATTCCAATACTCTACCATTGAATTATGAATAATATAACATCCTAAATGTAACATATAACATCCCAACCCAACCCAGCCCATGTATTGAACCACCATCACCTCTAACCCAGCGTAACTTCAACATCGAGCAATGAGATTCAATCCACATTCAATTACAACCCAAATCTCTAATAATTTTGCGTAATGTACTGTAACTGTAGGACAATCTTCACTGTATTTAAAAGATTTAATTCTATTGTGTACACAACAACAATTAGAATTTAAAGAAATAAAGAAAAAGAGAGAATTTGTTTGATTACAAAAATCAAACTCGAAATAAAAATAAATAAATAAAAACAGATTTTATTTTGTTACAAAAACAAAATTTAAATCTGATTTTAATAAATAAAAACAACACTGAAAATAAATTAAGTAACTTACTTGATTTAATTTGTTCGAATTATTTTCTGATCAAGTCCAGTGTTTGACACTGTGTCCTTAAGACAGATTCGTCCTCTCCACAGTGCTTTCAGAATTTAGACGTCTATCTCCCAGGATGAAATGATCTTACCACAAACAATAGCAGCACTACAAATTGTTTGTCTTACGAGCACACTAAGTGTTTACACTCTTTCTTTCAGAAATAAAATGCAACAAGATGAAGAATATAATTAGCAGAGGTGAAATACGAAATTTCTGAATGAATAACATCAAATGAGGGTGGTCTTATTTATAGATGTAAAGGTGGCTCTTGGTTTTAAATTGAACAGGTATGATACCTGTTGGTTTTGAATTTCAAACAGATTTGAATCTGTTAACAATTCAAACAGATAGCAAAAACGGGAAGGGCCCTGTTTGGGTGTGCACTAATTCCAAACTAGTTTATTTCTGTTTGAAAACGGGAAGGGCCCTGTTTGGATGTACAGAAAATCCAAATCAGTTTAATTTGAATTCTGGATTTTATTTTACCAAAAAATAAAATTAAATTCAAATGTTTTTGGCCCAAAAAGATTAGAAGCCCAACCCAACCACACACCACGCACCCGCGCCCAAGCCCAGGCCCAGCCCAGCCCGCCCAACCGGACGAACGTTGGAGGCGGCGCGCGCGCGTGTGTGGTGATTTTTGGGTCCAATGGGTCTAGCCCATTTTGCCCATAACCTCTCCCTCTAAAACACTTGGGTACCCCTTGGGGCACACCCCAAGTATCTCACCCAAGCCTTATAAACCCTTTCAAAACTTCCCACCAAATCAATGTGAGACAAGCCAATTTACAACCTTAAGGAATTTCTACCAAAACTCCATTTTCATGGAGCACACTTTGGCTTCAATTTCCCATTCACTCGGTAATGGTTTTGAGCAACCAAATATACCATGTGAATCACAACGCGGCAAAGAACGCGTTACCACTTTGACCCGAGTAAATCGAGACTCGGGCCCACCTAAAAAATAGACCAAACTTGAAAAAATATTCTGGTTTTACCCAGAATTTTTCTACCATTTCCAACAATCCCCCACATGAATGGAATTTGATGACAACGGAAATGCAACAATATGCAGACTTTAACGAAAGAGTATGAGTCGAAAATATCTTGCATCAGGATAGGTAGTTTTCGGCCTTGAACCTTCCCTAGTGATAAACTATCGGACTTACTGGCTAACCAATGGACGCGATGCCTTGAATTGTTCAGCCGTTTGTGTAAGCCAAGACAATAGATTTCACACAAAATATCTTCTAACACATCGTGGTTCTCACTGTTGTGTTCATTTTGGCCTTGAACGCGCCTGGTTTTCATAAGTGTTTCTAGAGAATTTAGCCTTTTCATTCTCATAGAATCGGCCCCAGTTCAACACTCATATAGGTGATTCTTATTGTGAGTATCTCCTTATACTCATCTTGATTTTATGCCTTAACCAAGATATAAGTAATCATTAAAAGCAAAGCTTATCCTTATACCCCTGCAGACAACATATGTTGCAGATATCACTCTCACCATAGGAATGGGTAGGAAATTTTTAATCCCTTGGTGATTTCTGGTGAGCCATACATAACTTAGTTGTCCCTTTGAACTTAGTTCTTGGGATCTCCAGTCATATAAGTAGGGTTACCATTATGACGACTCTTATGTAACAGGCTTTAATCCCATCCCCTTCGATGAACTATACACTAGCTCTTTTGTCAAACCTTTTGTTAACCGATCTGCAATATTCTCTTTAGATTTTATATAATCTATTGAGATTATTCCGTTTGACAACAATTGCCTTATGGTATTATGTCGACGACGAATATGTCGTGACTTACCATTATACATATGATTCTGTGCTCTGCCTATTGCAGATTGACTATCACAATGAATGCAAATAGCTGGCACAGGTTTTGGCCACATTGGAATGTCTTCTAAGAAGTGACGAAGCCATTCTGCTTCTTCACCTACTTTGTCTAAAGCAATGAACTTAGATTCCATTGTGGATCGTGCGACGCAAGTTTATTTCGTGGACTTCCAAGAAACAGCAGCGCCTCCTAGAGTAAAGACATATCCACTAGTGGATTTTGAATCCTTAGTATCCGATATCCAATTGGCATCACAATAACCTTCGAGTACTGCTGGATATCGAGTAAAGTTCAAACCATGATCACGAGTAAATCTTAGATATCTAAGAACTCGAATGATCGCTTTCCAATGGTCTTCTCCAGGGTTACTAGTGTACCTACTCAATTTACTGATAGCATAAGCTATATCAGGACGAGTACAATTCATTAGGTACATTAGACTTCCAATGATTTGGGAGTATTTTAACTGAGACACTGCATCACCTTTATTTTTCGATAAATAAAGACTGATGTCTACAGGTGTTCTAGCTAAATTCAAATCATCCTTGATAAATTTATCAAGAATTTTCTCAATATAATGAGATTGAGATAATGCATATCCGTCAGATGTTTTAGTAATTTTCATTCCTAATATAACATCTGCGACCCCCATATCTTTCATACCAAATCTTTTGTTAAGCATCTGCTTAGTTAATTTGATCATGTTTTGACTGCTTCCAATGATAAGCATGTCATCCACATAAAGACAAACTATGACATATCCTTGGTCAATGTTTTTAATATAGACGCATTTGTCACATTCGTTTATCTTAAACCCATTAGTAAGCATTGCATGATCAAATTTTTCATGCCATTGCTTAAGTGCTTGTTTTAATCCATAAAGGGATTTTACAAGTCGACAAACTTTCTTTTCTTGCTCTGATACTACAAACCCTTCGGGTTGTTCCATATAGATCTCTTCATTTAGATCACCGTTTAAGAAAGCTGTCTTAACATCCATTTGATGTATTTTTAAATTAAACAACGCTGCTATAGAAATAAGCATGCGAATGGATGTTATTTTTGTCACAGGGGAATATGTGTCAAAATAGTCCAGACCTTCCTTTTGTCTGTAACCTTTAATAACAAGTCTTGCTTTATACTTGTCAATTGAACCATCTGCTTTCATTTTTCTCTTGAATATCCATTTATATCCAAGAGGTTTAGAACCTGGTGGAAAATCTACCAATTCCCAAGTATGATTTTGCATAATGGATTCAATTTCATTATTAACAGCCTCTTTCCACAAAGATGCTTCAGGACCTGTCATTGCTGCCTTAAAGCTTTGAGGTTCATTTTCTAACAAGTATGTCAGAAAATCTGGACCAAAGGATTTTGATGTTCTCGCTCTCTTACTTCGTCTTGGTTCATCATTAGTTAAATCCTGTTGGTCGAGACTATTACTAGTCTCTTGTGTTTGATTGTCATTAGTCTCTTGACTTTGTGTACAATCATAAGTTCTTTTCTGTGAACTTAATTCCTGTCCTTTCTTGTAAGGAAAGACATGTTCAAAAAACACAGCATTCCTTGACTCTATAATAGTGTTCACATTTATATCAGGTATTTCTGATTTATAAGTCAGAAACCGATATGCACTACTATTCTGAGCATAACCAATAAACACACAATCTATTGTTTTTGGTCCAATCTTAGTCTTTTTAGGAATAGGAACTTCAACTTTTGCCAAACACCCCCACACTTTTAAGTATTTGTAGGAAGGCGGTCGACCTTTCCACAATTCATAAGGAGTGCTGTTGGTTTTCTTATGGGGTATTCTATTAAGAACATAATTAGCAGACAATATTGCTTCCCCCCACAAGTTCTGTGGTAAACCTAAACTTAGTAACATGGCATTCATCATTTCTTTGAGGGTTCTATTCTTCCTTTCAGCAATTCCATTTTGCTGTGGAGAATAAGGGGCTGTAGTTTGGTGAATAATGCCATATTGTGCACAAAATTCATTTAATGGTGCATCATATTCACCACCCCTATCACTTCTAACCATTTTAATGGTTTTACCATGTTGATTTTCAACTTCTGTTTTGTAAAGTTTAAGCATTTCTAAGGCTTCATCTTTACTTCTAAGTAAATAAACATAACAATATCTTGTGCAATCATCGATAAATGTTATGAAATACTTTTTGCCTCCTCTAGTTTGAATAAATTTTAAATCACATACATCAATATGAATTAATTCTAGAGGTTCGATTTTTCTTTCAACCGATTTAAATGGAGCCTTAGTTAGTTTCGCTTCTACACAAATTTCACATTTATGATTAGGGTTAATTTCAAACTTTGGTATATGATCTAAACCAATTAATCTACGCAAAGCATCAAAATTCACATGTCCTAATCTACCATGCCATAAATTTGACTCAAGAATATAAACAAAAGATGTGTTATTCTTATTCATAGCAACTTTCGGTACAACTTTCATTACATTCAACTTAAAGAGACCATCACTCATGTATCCCTTACCAACATACATACCATTCTTTGTTAATACAAATTTATCAGACTCAAATACAAGCCTAAAACTATTTTTACTTAACAAAGACTCAGAAACTAAATTCTTCCGGATGTCAGGTACATGCAGTACATTGTTGAGGGTTAGTTCTTTCCCTGATGTCATTTTCAAGATCACTTTCCCTTGTCCAGCCACAGTAAAAGTAGAAGAATTTCCCATAAAAAGTTGTTCACCATTTGCAGCCTCATTGTAGGTAGTGAACATCTTCTTGTCCGCACATATGTGACGAGTTGCTCCAGTGTCAACCCACCACTCTTTGGGATTTCCAACCAAGTTAGCCTCAGACACCACAACAGAGAGGTTGATGTTATTCACTCCGTCAGAGATGTAATCCAATTCTGTTACATTGGCCTAATTGATGGTCTTCTTACTTGTACTTCCATGATCCTTCTTAGGGCGGCGGCAGTCAGAAGCTCAATGTCCAGTTTTGCCACAGTTATAGCATTTTCCTTTGAACTTCTTGCTACTATCGCCTTGTTTAGGACCATCTCCAGTAAACTTTCTCTTTTTGTTATGTGGTTTGTGAACTTGTTCTACCACATTAGCCTTGGACTCAATGGGATTTTTCCCATTCCTCTTTTCAGCCTTTCGGTTATCTTCTTCAATTCTTAATCTTACAATCAATTCATCCATAGTCATCTCTTTGCGTTTATGTTTTAAATAATTTTTGAAATCTTTCCAAGCCGGTGGTAACTTTTCCACTAAAGCAGCGACTTGGAATGACTCGCTAAGAGACATACCTTCTAAATGAATATCATGCAAAATTATTTGAAAACTTTGAACTTGAGAAATTACCGTTTGGGAGTCTACCATTACAAAATCCAGAAATTTACCGACGACAAATTTCTTTGTGTCGGCATCTTCTGTCTTGTATTTCTTCTCCAAAGAATCCCACAATTCTTTTGCTGTTTTCAGAGGACTGTATACATTATACAGCATATTGTCAAGGCCATTCAGGATGTAGTTTCTGCATAGGAAATCTGAATGTTTCCAAGCATCTACAGCGGCAACAACTTGCCGATCACTTTCACCCTCTTTAAGTGCTGGAGCCTCTTCATGGAGAAACCGGGCCAAATTAAGAGTCGTAAGATAGAATAACATTTTCTTCTACCATCTCTTAAACTCGGTACCATTAAATTTTTTCGATTTTTCTCCATGATTGATTGGTACATGAACATGGTTCTGAATAGGGACCGATGTAGGTGTAACAATAGGAGTACCACTGCCAGATGCAGTTTCAGTTGTAGTAGCCATAATCTCTGATTACAAAAATTAGAAAAAATTAAAACACAAATTAATTTTCTAGTTACTAAAACCAGAAAATAAATTATAACAACAAAATAATTTTATTTTCCTTGTTACTAAAACTAGAAAAATAAAATATCACAATAATTTTCTGTAATACCAAATAATATTCTGCAATTGTTAATGACACCAGTATATTACTACTAGTTGTCAAAGAAAAGAGACAGTATATTGCTACTATCTGTCAAATAGCATAAATCACTATTTGTTTTTCCAACCAGAATATTACTTTGAAAACACAGAAAATTAAATACAATGAAGATACCAAAAAAGGAATCTGTCTTAAGATTGTAGGACAATCTTCACTGTATTTAAAAGATTTAATTCTATTGTGTACACAACAACAATTAGAATTTAAAGAAATAAAGAAAATGAGAGAATTTGTTTGATTATAAAAATCAAACTCGAAATAGAAATAAATAAATAAAAAAAGATTTTATTTTGTTACAAAAACAAAATTTAAATTTGATTTTAATAAATAAAAACAACACTGAAAATAAATTAAATAACTTACTTGATTTAATTTGTTCGAATTATTTTCTGATCAAGTCCAGTGTTTGACACTGTGTCCTTAAGACAGATTCGTCCTCTCCACGGTGCTTTCAAAGTTTGGACGTCTATCTCCCAGGATGAAATGATCTTACCACAAACAATAGCAGCACTACAAATTGTTTGCCTTACGAACACACTAAGTGTTTACACTCTTTCTTTCAAAAATAAAATGCAGCAAGATGAAGAATATAATTAGCAGAGGTGAAATACGAAATTTCTGAATGAATAACATCAAATGAGGGTGGTCCTATTTATAGATGTAAAGGTGGCTCTTGGTTTTAAATTGAGCAGGGATGATACCTGTTGGTTTTGAATTTCAAACAGATTTGAATCTGTTAACAATTCAAACAGATAGCAAAAACGGGAAGGGTCCTGTTTGGGTGTGCACCGGGAAGGGCCCTGTTTGGATGTACAGAAAATCCAAATCAGTTTAATTTGAATTCTGGATTTTATTTTACCAAAAAATAAAATTAAATTCAAATGTTTTTGGTCCAAAAAGATTAGAAGCCCAACCACACACCAGCGTCCAAGCCCAGCCCGCCCGACCGGACGGACGACGGCGGCGACGCGCGTGTGGTGATTTTTGGGTCCAATGGGTCTAACCCATTTTGCCCATAACCTCACCCTCTAAAACACTTAGGTACCCCTTGGGGCACACCCCAAGTATCTCACCCAAGCCTTATAAACCCTTTCAAAACTTCCCATCAAATCAATGTGGGACAAGCCAATTTACAATCTTAAGGAATTTCCACCAAAACTCCATTTTCATGGAGCACACTTTGGCTTCAATTTCCCATTCACTCGGTAATGGTTTTGAGCAACCAAATATACCACGTGAATCACAACGCGGCAAAGAACGCGTTACCACTTTGACCCGAGTAAATCGACACTCAGGGCCCACCTAAAAAATAGGCCAAACTTGAGAAAAAATTCTAGTTTTACCCAGAATTTTTCTACCATTTCCAACAGTAACATGTTTGTAAATACTTATTGGAACAAAGATACAATACATATTTAAACACATATACAACCGAACAAACATACAAATGTCATCCACTACATGGTGTATGTAGATTAACGTTACACGCTAAATGCAACATGTATCGTAACACGATCATCTAGGTCCAATGTACAATTGTCATCCTACGATGTGGTTCACATTTGACATCCAATTAACAACTAAAACCAAATACCCCTAACCCAACCCTTGAACCCATACACACCATCCCACACATCGAATATATCAAAAAGTATCAACTATCACAATGTCAAATACACATATTCAATCAGAACATTGGCCAAAGTGTGTCTATCGATGAGTATAATAGATTGTCAATGTCCTATTGAAGATGAACAATCCACACTTCAACAAATAGCAACACATTTCAAAAAAATAATAATAATAAAATAAAATCTTCTCTTTAACCGATTAGAGTTGAAATATGTCGAAAGAATCAACACACAGCCCTCAAACGACCATTTCACGTCTATTTAAGCAACATTTTGAAAATGCACTGGAATCTCGCGATCAAGTTGAACAAAACTCGCATAGTTGTTGCATGTAGACTTATCTTTCCTAAAAACCTTTCAAACGTGATATAATGAATGAGAAAATAAGGTACAATATGGAAACAAATTAAGGGTATAATAGTACACTAATATCATTCATTTACAACTCATAGGACCTTATGAAACACATTCCTATTTCAAACTCTAATGTTGTGTTTAGTTGGGGGTTTGAAGAAGGAATTGAAAAGGGAAATTGAAAAAGTAGATGGAATGTGAATAAAATTTACTTATATTTCACCTAATTTCACACACATTTTCTATTTCCCTTTTTATATTCCTCCACAAATCTCTTAACCCAACACAACATAAAAGAATATTTATAGGATTTTATATTAAATAAGTCTTCCAAATAAAACTTATAAATAATTTTCCCTAAAGATTATCGATGTAATTTACCCGAGCAATAAAATCAAATGGGACTAAACTTTATTGGCTGATTGTTGGACATTCATTATCTTAGTTCAAAAATGTTAAGAAACATTCATTATCTTAGTTCAAAAATATTAAGAATTCTAAATTTTTTTTTGATCGGAAAAAAGGGCTCTGTGGTGTCATCACAGCCCCGTTGAATCCTAGTCTCGGTGTAACCGGTTACCAGCTAGGAATTAACCCCCACCAAGTGAGGAATCCACCACCAGAGCACCAATGGAGGGCAACCCCACGCCGCAGCAGAAGCCAGAGACCGAGGGGAGTAAAGACATTGCTCATAAGGAGTGATCTCAAATACCCCTCCCAAAAATCGACCCCGATTCCTCAGCTGGGGAACGGACAGCTTCCTCCACCAGGCCAACAACCCTGGTGGATATCACCTCCTGATGTGATGCTTTAATTTTTTTATTTTTATTTTCTTTTACTATCAACTCATTAAAATTAACTTTCGAACTCGTTTCTCGAACTCTCTACCATTATTGATCTTTCCGAAATTGAATCAACAGGAGTTGCTCGGAGTGCTTTCTATGGGTCCTACATAAATAAATAAAATTTGTAAAAAATCAAAAAGAAAGAAAAAGAATTTGTTTCACTGTTCATGATTTGCTAGCATTGTCACTCTAAAACCAAAAACTGAAAAATTGTCAATCTTTAAGCAGACCCAAAAAATAATCAGCTTCTTTGATTTCCTAACTCACGATTGACTTTTTTTAAAAATTAATTTTTTATTTTTTTATATATTTTTATTTTTATTAAATTTTTTAAATATTTTAAGTAATTTTTTAATTTTTAAATACACTTAACATAAATATACTTAAACAATATAATATTCGTGAAAAAATCTTTAAAGATTTTACTAAATACCAAAAATATAAAATAAAAAAAAATTCAATATATTTTTCGTATTCTTATGTGTTTATTACTTTTTAAAAATATTTTTTTACAAATATTTTACTTTTTATATACATTTAGGTATGATTTATCTAAAAAGGTAAAAAAAATTACTTAAAATTTTAAAAATATTCACTAAAAATTAAAAAAAAAATTATGAAAAATAAAAAATTCAATTTTTAAAAATATAAATTCAGAAAATTAAAACCGAACCCACGATTTAGTCCACCACCTCTTCCCAAATTAGTCGAGGCCTTCGAACACCATTCGATTTCGAGATAACCACACAGTCCACAAGACTGCAAAGAACAGAGACTCCCACAGATTCTTTTGTACATTTTTAAACTAAAACCACCATGCCGAAAAAGTTACCAAATTTGAGGGAGAAACCCACAAAAATCCCCACCATTGAACGATGACACACTAGATTTTCCAAACCTTGTTGCATAATAAAAGGAGATGATCTGAAGACTCCAGCGCATTCTTGCAAAACACGCACTGCATTATACTAATTTGTTTCATTTATTTTGAAAGTTTTTGGGTTAGATCATCACTAAAATAAAATAAAATAAAAAATTTAGAATAAGGATTTGTTTGTTTTGTAGTAAAATATTTTACTTCGTAAAAATTAACCCAAATTTTTAATTTTATTTTCGGGTATTTGATTAGCACTGACAATATTTTCCATAACAAAAATCTTAATAAAGAATTAATTATGGAGGAACTTTTAAAAGGAAAATGATCACCACAAAAAATTAAGGTTTTAGAGACCAAAATTTAAGGACAAAATTATTTTTTAGGGACCAAATATTTTTATTGTAAAAAGTGTCGTTATTATATTTTTAGCAACGAAAATTAGATGTTAGTGATGAATTATTGTCCTTTTAGAACCAAATTTTTTGTCTCAAAAAATAAATCATTTTGAAATCAAATTATTTTGTCCTTAAAAGTCTATTTATTAATGACATTTGTAAAATTTTGTCGCTAAAAACCTTGTTTTTGACTTTTCGAGATGACATTTTAGTGACTATCCTCATGACGATAGAAATTGGTTCCTAAATGTCTTTTGCAACAAAATTTTCATTTTTAGAGACCAAAACATTTTGTTTTTAAAACTCTTATATGTTGTAGTAGATATTACATAATTTTTATGTAAAATTCAACATAAATGATGTGGCATTATCATTCTTACAATTATAAATTATATTAATGAGAATTTTAGGTTTCAATAATTGGATATAAAATGTGACATATCATTATATATAATTCTTCTATATATATTTATGTTTGTACATCATTATTAAAGAATAAAATAATTCCATAATTTCAATCAATTGCTCAACTATAATATATCTATATGTATAGGTATATATGTAGAGAGAGAACGTTCAATTTGTATGAAAATAATAAAACTTAATTAATATGTATTTTGAATAGTATAACCATGATGAGAAAATAAATAAATAACTTATCAAATTTATATATTTTTTTAGTCTAGTCAAGTAAAGCTTAAGATCTTAAAGTTTTTCAAAAAAAAATTAAAGCAAAAGAGGTTATTCTTTCTTTACTTTTTGCACTTTTTATTATAAGAATAAAAAAGTTATCTCAAATATATTAATTTTATTACCTCATAATTTAACTAAAAAATTAAAAAGTTACTAAAATAATATATTTCCAAAGAGGCCTAAAAACAAAGAAAATCAGGGGGGAAAGGGGAATTTACTGTCCTGTGGATTTTTCACAAAAAAAATTCACATACATGGAAAAGTTTGTAACATTAATTATGAATATATATAAATTTATCATAAATCTATAATTAATTTTAAAATATTACACTGAATTGTATTTTCTCCACACAAAAAAAAAAAAATGTTTGTTTTTGGGTTGATCTCACATTTGGTTGTTTTGTTTATAACTTATTTTTGAGTTTTTATTTATTATAAAAAAAAATAAAAATAGAATAAAAAAGATGATGCGATAGAAATAAATTAATAAACAATTTATCTGGGATGTTTTCAAAAGTGGCTATTAACCTTATAAAAACACATACGAAACGATATACTCTCTCAAATCCATAGACGTTCTCTCAAACTCTAAGGTAGCGTTTAGTTTAATTTTAGAAATTTGATTTGAATATGAAGTTGTGTTTTGAGTTTGTGAATTTTGGAATTATGATTTAAAAAGAGAAAATTTGTTTAGTTATAAGTTTTGAAAAGAGTTTTGAATTGAATTTTAAATTGAGTTTCAAATTTTTGAAATGAGTTTTGAATTAAAAAAAATTATTTGATAATGATTTTCAAAACTTAATTAAAAAACTTATAATTCATAACCAAATACAACTCAAAACTCTATTAAAAATTTTATTCGAAACTCATAACCAAACTCTTTTTATAATGTTTTTTTTATTTTTTAAAAACTACCGTGACAAATTAATTTTTATTTTAATTTTTTTTTTGTTAATTTTAAATAAATGGCCAAATAATAATCTAAGAATTTGGTCTAAAAAAATAATTTCTATATTTAAAAAATATCAAAAACAAATATACTTTTTTTTTTAATTAAACAGGTGCCAATTGCGCACACACAAAACAAAACAAAAAAAAGTGTTCCAGACATCCAGGTAAACCAAAAAATTCAAAAACTCTCTAATTATCAAATATGTTTTCAAATGTAGGATTGGAATCAATTTTTAAAAACTATATCCAAACAACTGGAATCATAGGGTGAAATCATGATTCCAATCCTAAACCAAAACGAACCTAAAACCCTCTTTCTTTTCTCACTAGATTTTTCTCCAAGGAGAGAGGAAGACAGCCTACTTCTCCAATCTCCCTATACTCTCTCTCTTTCAGATCCTCCTCCAAATTTGATATTTGTTTCACCAATTCAGCCATTACTTCCTTACATTCTCCACCATTGAATCCAAAACTTTAAAATTTAGTTTCAGATCTTCTTACAATTCGAAAATCGACGTTGGATAATGCATTTGTTTCACGCTAAGCAATCACCTCAACCTTAATATTCTATCTTGACCAACGAATGTAGAGTCTTCAGATTCTAAGTTAAAGGTTACAGAGCAGTGAAGTTTTAGATGAGTTTGGTGATAACATGAATTTGATTATTTTCTATTTAATTTTTAAAATTTTTAATATGTTAATGTAACAATCATTCAGGTATAGAGATTTGTTTTCCTTCGTTGTGAGGGTCATTTCTCCTCCTCAATGGAGACTTCATCCTTCCTTCTATGGAAGATTTTTTTTATCTCTTTTTGGGATATGTAATGCTATTGTACTAGATTGAACCGATTTTTGGTCAATTTTGCAATGAATTTTTTTTTTTTCACAATCTAAAACAAAAAAAAAAACGAAAGACGTGTCCTTTAACGTTGATCAAAAGGAATTCAACGAATTTTTCTATGCAACGGCTATAATTATAAGAGATGGAACTATAAACATGAGGACGCTCGCTCTGTAGCATTTCTCAATTATTCATGCCATGCGTACAATTACACAGCTGTCCAATGAGAATCTCCGTCCAACCAATATTTTCCAAATTAAAATATTCAAAATGTAACAACAGTAATCGTAAAATTTATTCATTAAAAAAAATTATAATTCTGTACGTACTTGTAAAACAAAATTTAAATCAAGTATAAATTATAAATATATTCTCCTAAATTTGTTTAAAATATAATTTTATGATTAATGTTTGAGACCCCTAAAAATGGGTTCCCAATTGATGTAAATCACATGTTTGTATTTTTGGTTTTTTTTTTTTCTCTCACACAATTGCGTAGGGTCATGAAGGTTGTGTTTTGTAGGAGTCTGTATCAAAATTGTAATTTTATTTTCTGTAATTTTAAAAATTATATTTTGTCTTTTAAATTTTTTAATTTTATAATAAATAAATTAATAACTTTTAATAATATCAAAATTTTATTTTAATTAATAATTTAAATAATTTCACCATTGGATTAAAGAATAGTTAAAAATTTTATTTTTTTAATTAATTCTATTAAATAAAAAATTTAATATTTTTTTTTTAAGATCCTGTCACCATCTTTGCCTATATATAGGGTTGTTTTAGAAAGTTAGTTAAAATATAATTTTTTTAGTTTTTTTTTTAAAACATATAAAAAAATAAAAAAAAATAATGTAATATGAAATAGATTAAGGCTTGGTTTGGGAAGTGGATTGGCTTTTTGACTTTTTTTTTTTTTTGGCTATTTTAGCTTAGGCTAAAAAACTTAGTTTGGGAAGGACTTTTTGACTTTTTTAACTTTGATGTGATATTTTATTTTTTGTTACTAAAATAACTTATTTTGTCTTTTGTGACTAAAATAGCCAAAAAAAAACCCAAAACCTAAGTTGCTAAACAGAGGCTAAAATTAATTTTTAACTTTTAGTCATCTTCCAAAAAGGGTTAATAATAAAGAGAGAAAGGGAATCAAATGAAATAAATAAGGCAGAGGCGTTTCTTGTGTGACAAACTTACAAAAGCTGTTTCGATTTTGGTCGAGAGAGAGAGAAGAAAAAAGAAACAAAGAAAAAAGGAAGCAAAAATGGCAGTGGAGGGACAAGTGATTAGTTGCCACACTGCGGATTCATGGAACGAACAGCTCCAAAAGAACAATGTTTCCAAGAAACTGGTACAGATTTTCTATTACCTTTGTTTTCTCGAGTTCTAAAATATGTTTTTTGTGACATGATTTTTGTTTTGTAAATCAGTTTAGTCGTAATTTGGGTTTTGTTGTTTTTGTGTTTTTTGGAGTTTGATTTGGTTTGGTGTTTTCTGATCTGATTTTTTTTTTTTTTTTTTTGGTTGTAAGTTCTAAAATGTTATTTTTGGATATGATTTGTGTTTTATAAAGCCAGTTTAGTTGTAATTTGGTACTCTAATGAATGGGTTTTATTGTTTTTGTGTTTTGAATAACGGGTTTGATCTGGCATGGTGCTTTCTTATTTTATTTTATCATTTGAGATGTAATATTTGTTCATTGTTCGTAATTTGTTG
Source organism: Camellia sinensis (assembly GCF_055761805.1). Lineage (NCBI taxonomy): Eukaryota > Viridiplantae > Streptophyta > Magnoliopsida > Ericales > Theaceae > Camellia > Camellia sinensis. The sequence goes on from NC_138964.1 coordinate 186,848,727, forward strand.
ATTAATATTCTGGTTAGGCATTCCAGATTAATTTGCATTTTTGTTCGTTTTTATTATCTGATAACTTAATTCCAAAACCCTAGTTCTTTTAAACTTTTTCCCCCGAACTTGTTCATGCATTTATGTTTTCAGCTTCAGTGAGTTCTGTAATAAGTTGATTGAAATTCTGTTTTCAAAATTCTACTTGAAGTCCTCATAAAACAATATGGGTTTGAGAAGTAAATTGAAAATCACTTGCTTTTGTGAAATAAGAATTTAGATAACCCGGGTTAACTTGCCATTGGATGTTAATACATCATTCATAGTTATTTGTTTTATGAAATTGTGTTTTCTTTCCAGCTTCAATGTGTTCTATAATAAGTTAATGGAGATTCTGTTTTGAAAACACGATTTCGATGTAAATTCAATTTAAGTGGTGTTTCAAAAAAATCGACTTCAAGCCCTTATAAAATGATATGGATTTGGAAAATAAGGTGCAAATCACGTGGTTATAGGAAATAAGATTTTAAACAACCCAGGTTTTGTAAAAAAAAGGTCCCCAACTCCGAATTGTTGAGATTGAGAATAGTTGCAGTTAAACACAGCATATTCATAGTTATTTGTTTGGGTATTTCATTTGATATTGTAAGCTCCTCCTCATATGCGTCTTGTTTATGTCTGCATTTCTAGTATTATTCAACTTGATATATAATTTAATAAGATCTCTTTCGAAACTTTGCATACCACATATGTTTCTTCATTTCTTGTGATTTATCTTATTTGTTTACTTTTATTTTATATATTTTTTGTGTGGTTAATGGTAACGTGTGCCAAGAGAATGTAGCCTCCCAATGATGGCTGGAACCCAAACCTGAACGAAAGACAGATATCAGACAAAGACTTGACCGGCAGCATCTTTGTGTGCTGTGATTTTTCTGATACCTCTTAAATTTTACTTGTGTCATTTATGTGTGATAACTACTTGTATTCACCAATTTTTTACTGCAACTTGCACAAAAAATGTTTTGTGGTTTTGAATAAGTAGGTCCTGCCCTGCCCTGCCCGGCCCATTTTAGATCAGATGCAGCTATGAAGTGGTCTTTGTTGAGATATAGTGGGTGTTTGGGAAATAGGTTTTTTCATAGGTTTTTTTAGTTGTAGGATATTATTGGAGAAAAAAATTGTTGTGTTTGGAAAGATAGTTGAGTTTTTTTGTAGTTGGATGTGATGTTTGTGAGAGAAAAAGTAAAATGATTATGGGGTTTGATGTGATATTTTGTTTGAATTTGTTTTTTATTTATTTTGTAACCAATTTGTCTTTTAGTGAAAAAAAACAAAAAAACAAAAAGCCTAGTTCCCAAACAATGCCTAGTGTGAATGCTAATATAATTTATTAAGTAGTATAGGAATTTCTTATTAGTATTATGATAATGAACAATTAGAAAAATAACGGATATTGTAAGTTCTGGACTCGATTTCTAGATGCTGGTACATGGCAGCCACAGAGTCCCACCTTAGCTAAATGGAAGATATGGTGTTTAATACTTGGTCAATGGAAATCCAAATTAGAGCCAATATTCATTTGAAAACAGAGAAATACAGGACGTATACAGATCGGATGATCTGTCATGTGTCAGATTATATAGAGTAGAAAAAACAAATTAATTGCTAGTATGAAATACCCAAGAAAATTTGACTGCATGCAGCTGGGTTGTAATCCATATAAGCTTTGGTATTATATGATTTTAGATTTACTTTAGATCCCTGTAATATCTAATTTGGCATCGTTCATAATTAGTTTGTCCATGTCAAGAAAATTGTGTAGACCAGGAAGAAAAGTTATACCATGAAAATGATGGAATGTTGACTGTAGTCAGATACTGGTTCTAAGCAATCGAAACTATTTTCATCTTCTGACCATTTCAGCTTTTCTGTTGTGGTAGTTATTTATGAGTCTTAGTCTTTAAAGCCTTGACAATATTTCTTGCTGGTTTTCCATCTGTTCTATAGAGATTCAACCATGGTTGCTAGAATTGTGTGATTCACAATTCACTTCATAATATTCGATATGAGTTTCAACTCAAATGATTTGAATTGTGCTGTTGAATTTTAAATTGGGTGAATTTGACAATTCATTACAATTCAATTTGCAATTCATTTGAATCTTAAGTTGAGTGAAGCTTACAATTCACTACGATTCAATTTGTGATTCACTATAATTCATTGCGTTTTATTATCATCATTATTTTTGCATGATGATGAAACGTTGTTTGACCTCTCGGTCAAGAAGTAAAAAAAGGGATCAGTTAGTATATTGATATACGTGATATTATATTTATATACATAAATACAATTTAGTTATATTAATATTTATTTCATTTTAAATAGTGTGTATTTTTTGGGAAGACCTAAATTGACATGAGCTAGTATAATAAATAGAAATATGAATCTCCTTAATTTGACTAACCAAATGGCTTTTAATAGAGTCGAATGGAAAAGAATGATTCAGGTAGCCGACCTTATTTAATGGGACTTAAGGCTTAGTTTTGTTTGGTTTATACATACATAAATGATGTATTATGTTAAATATATATAGTGAATCTTATGATTCAGGATTCATTATTTTAGCAAAATGATTCGCCATTCAATTTGCAATTTAACATCAATAGATCCAACTTGAACCAAATTGCTTATCCTAAGAGTAATAAATCCAGTCATTTTATTTACTTTTTGGTTAAAATAAACTTAATTGTCATTTTTTAAATTTCTTTTCAACTCATGGAAAGTAAATTATTTCTCACATAGGAGTCTCTGATCTTGCAGAATTTCCCTTGGCATATATTCATGCCTGTTATTGATGCAGGTGGTTGTTGATTTCACTGCTTCATGGTGTGGACCATGCCGTTTCATTGCACCATTCCTGGCAGAGTTAGCTAAGAAGCTACCCACTGTTACCTTCCTTAAGGTGGATGTGGACGAGCTTGAGGTAAAAATGAAATCAATGAGATTGGAACAGTTTGTTTTTTCTTTCGCTCTAAACTAACCTCAATGTTGTTAATGAACGTTTGTGGCTAATCTTCTTTGTTGCAGTCGGTTGCTAAAGATTGGGCTGTGGAAGCAATGCCAACTTTTATGTTCCTGAAAGAAGGGAAGCTTGTGGACAAGGTTGTGGGAGCGAAGAAAGACGAGCTGCAGCAGACTATTGCCAAGCACATGAATACGGCTTAAAAATCCTATTACTAATAATTTCTCATTTTGCCTTTTGAGGAAGCTCTGGACCTATTATATGCTATTGTTAATTACGCTTTGTTTTGCATTTAAATACAGACTGGTACTGGATGTTGCAAGTTCTTATTCTATAATATGATTAATATCGTGTGATTTTATTGGTGTTTTATTCTTTATAGAAGTGTTACCTCATGTTGAAAGGATAATGCTTTTGGATGTAATATGATTTGGAACTCACACGACATAGGATGCTTGCAGAAAGAATTATAGACCTTGGGAAAGTGGGTTGTTTTCTTGAGAGTCTCTGGGTGATGCCTGAGCCAAGATGGATTGACTGGCTTATGTAAGACTGTAAATGAGACAAGTCGAGTTGAGCTAAGTAATAAGTTTAAACTTGTCTTGAAAACTTTACAAGTTTCATAATGTGTTCAAGTTTAGCTGGTTTACAATAATGAGTTAGTCTTGAACAAATTTTTAGCAAACAAAAAGATGAATCTAGAATGAGTAGTTTGATATTTTAATGTAGATAAGATTTTTGAGTCAAGAAATAGATTGCTTAAGCTTGACTTGAAAAGTCAACGTGTTTTAAAATGTATTCAAGTTTTGTGTGGTTACATATGGCCGATTTCTGAATTGAATTTTAATGATTTGTATAGCTTGGTTCATTTGATAGTCTGACTAACATTTTTCATTACTGCCTCAGCAGTTTGCATACTTGTTCCAAAGAAATTAATAGAACCACAACTCAGAAACATATCAATGTGTTTGGTTTGAGTTTTTTGGATTAAGTTTTTTAAAAATTGAGTTTTTTAATTTTCGTATTTTTTTTGTTTTCAGTGAATATTTTTAAAATTTTAAACATTTTTTTTACTTTTTTAGATGCACCTTACTTAGATGTATCTAAAAAGTAAAAAATTTGTGAAAAAATATTTTAAAAAATTAATAAATACATAAAAATACAAAAAATATACTGAGTTCTTGTATTTTTTTTTATATTTTTGGTATTTAGTGAATTTTTAAAAGATTTTTTTTACAATTTTTTCACTTTTTAGGTGTATTTATATTAGGTGTGTCTAAAAAATAAAAAAAAATTGCTTAAAAAATTTAAAAAATTCAGTAAAAACAAAAAAATAAGAAAAATAAGAAAGTAGAATTTTCTGAAAAGTGTTTTTTGAAAAATGAAAACAAACAAACTTCTGCTTTTCAGTAACTCTACCCAAACTCAAAAATGCTGGTGCAAGATCTGTGATGAATATAAAATTTAGAAGAAAAAAAAAAAGATTGACAAAATTTCACTGTGTTCATTTTTATCAAAACAGTTAAATCTCACTGTTTACAACACTGAAATTTTCAATAAATAGCTCAAAATTAAAAAAAAATTGGAAGGCCATATGTAAAAATTGAATACCTAATTTCAAATTCATGAGAGCTGCACACAAGAAAAGAAAGGTCATACTAGGAACCGCTCCTAACATGAACCAAATTGGGGTTTTCTTTCCCCCCAAATTAACAAACAAACAAACTAATAAATCACACTGTTCAACAACAGAAACCACATCTTCACCCGATTGTCCATTTCTGGTTAAAAGGGTGGGGACCGGGCTCAAAATCCATCATGGGGGGCCCACAATCCCTAAATCTACAAACTCATCTAAAAATCACTACTTTACAGAGGCTAAATTTAGCCCCCCCTTAAATTAAAAGACTTGACTTACCTCTAGCACCATTCTCTCCAACCTATCTAGTAAAGCTTTCCCTGTACCTTACCCTTTATTCACTTTTCTTTACCCGTTATTTACTTTTCTTGCATTTTTTTTCTTTTTCTTTTGAGGGTATGTATTGTTAATTCGCTAGATGCAATATTTAAGCATCCCTATCCACCTTTACCTAATCAACCCCTTGAATTGGCTTGAACGGTTGTAGAAGTTGTAGGGGAACAAACAGCTTCAACAGTTAATCGCTTCAACACATTAGGACATGGGTCTTGCCCAAAGTTAGTGTTTGATATGGCCACCGAGCATCTCTGCTGCCCAACACATTTCTGTGAAATATAACAAGAAATAAAAATAAATAAAATAAACCAACACATAAAGGTAATATGTATTTGTGAAGTTATTAAGGCACAGAAAAGCACAATGGGTACCTTCTCTAGGATGGAATATGAGGTAGAAGCATGGCAAGTTCCTTGCTGGAAACTCCCACAAGTGCCCAAGGGCGTTCCAAAGCTTGCAAATTTAATGGAAGAAATGAACTGGCCCGGACCACAATGCAAGTGAACTTTCGGTTTGTGAAACTCTTGAGTCTTTCCATAGCTTTCAATGTGCCAATTCTTGATCATAGGGTGATACTCAGGGATATCGGCACAAACAGTGGTCACCAATCTCTTCACCAGAGAAATTTTTGTGGGATCCCCTCCAAGTTCCTCAAAAAGTACCAACAGATTCTGCGTGGGCTTTAACCAAGACCGTGGCACATGGTACCTGAAAGCGTGATTTTGTTTGTTACTCTAATATTAAATGATTCTATGGTAGTGCATTAGAGAATTTTTATATGAGGATTTACCATCGTTGAGTTGGTTCGCCACAGCCAAGCTGACATTTTGGAGGTTTAAACACCCCCGAATAACTACATCCATTGCAATTACCATTAGCATATGCAGTCCAATATCTTCCAATACTCTGACCATTAATCCATACTTGACCTTTCCCCATACTCCTCATATCCAAAGCCAGTGGTTTATCTCCATCAGGAGCATTGAAATAAGCCTAGAGAAAGTGTCAAGATTAAGATTAAATTCATAATGCCAATTATTCATTTTCATCTTTCTTGCAATTTATTTTTTACTTTCATATTCTTTGTACCTTATGCCATGTTAATGGTTGCTGTTTTTGTGCGATCAAAGAACCTTGCATCCAGTCAACAGAGGAAATACCATTAGGAGAGACAAAATTCATGGCCTCTCCTTTTAGCCCAACCTGTTTGAAGAAGCATCCATGAGGCAAAATTTCTTTGAATAACCACAATGCCATTGATAAATAGGGAGGTAAGAATTCACAACCTGGTAGGTCCATTTTGCCGAGGACAAGTCCCATTTTCCCTGGTCCAGACCGTGCAGTGCAACTGGACCTAAGACTCCTGTGCTCCATGACTCAAAATGTCCTCCAACATTCTTCAACAACAAATAACAATATTATGTTAAAAAAGAAAATAATCTAATGACTAATTTTTTTTTTTCTTTGATGCATTGATTACTTGAATAATGTATTCATTAGCTACAAGTGCATTCCTCGAGTAACATTTATATGTGGTTCATACCAGATACAAAATTGGTAATCACTGAAGTGCATCAAGTCCACAATCATATTTTAGTGATACACCGATAGTCCACAGACTTGCATAATTCAGTCAATACATTAGAGTAACCTAAAAATAATCTTGTTATGGGTTAAACCCATCTTAAGGGTGGCCTTTGAACCTCAAGTTTACTTTCCTGGGGTGAGCCCAAAGGGCCCTGCCTATGATGAGTTCTCAATATCAAAAAAAAAAAAAAAGAGGAGGTCATTTAGCCTTCTCTCATTTCTCTTGGTCAGTTTACCAAATATGACATCAAAGCTAATGTTCAAACCTATGTTACCTAGAACGTGGATCGTTCCGGTACACAGAACGGGAACGGGAACGGGAACGTGGTATGCCACATACTCTAAAATGTGATACGATAGGAGTAGACTTGTATATATTACACTTAAGAATTTAAAGTACTTTTAGAGTAATTTTCTTTTAACAATTAAGTATCCAATAAAAAAATTTCTTCTTCTTTCATATAACAAATCATTCCTATGAAAATTATAACTCATTTTTAACTTTTTATCTTGTCAAAATTTAACTCACCCTAGATTTTAATTCATATATATATATATATATATATTTCTCTTAAGTTAACATTTAAAGAAATATATTGGAAAAAAATTTGGAGATGACTTCGGATCACTAAATTTATCGTTTTGGAACGAAAGTATACTATGTTTTGGAGCATGCGTACCAATACATAATTCGCTAGGATATTAGCGTTTTCTAGTAACATAGGTTCAACCGATTTAACTAAGAGCCTTGTGTGCAAACAAAAGTGTTTTCATTTTGAATGGACAGCCACACAGATCCATCATTTTTCACAATAAAGTACCAATGAACCAGTTTAGGAAAAAAAATATTTCTTCACTTGTTTCTGATGTTACCAGAGATAATTAGGATATGGAAGGAGGGAGTACTAACTGGCAATCCAACAGCTACACTGAGCAGTGCAATTCTGTTTGTTCCAGCACGCAAGTTCACCTTTCTTGTAAATAAGAATCTCCTTTTCTCTCTTGTCCCAAATGCAGAGCCTACAAGACAAAGATCATTGCACCACAAATCAGCTAGAAGGGATGGCACAACACTAGACGGTCTTACAAGAAGTTATTTGGCATTGTACCTGAAAGTTGTCCATTTATGAACACATGCAAAGCATGACCTGTTGACTGCACCATGAGAGTAGGCCATTCACCACCGTGCAGGAAGGATTCAGATGAACCAATATCAACACTGTGAACAAATTGATATGGGGATTAAAATCGAAACATGAAACCATTACATTCAATGCTCAAAAGTCCAATACATGTACATTATACAAATTATCAACTTTGGACGTCAATCTCACCTAGTTATGTACCAAAGATAATCACTAGTATCCCTTGTAACATTTATCTGCTCCATGAGACCGAATGAAGTGAATGCTGAGCTGTCATCCAAAGAAGATACATCTTCATTGTAAGTCTCCCACGAGAACATCTTAGCATTGCTGGGCAGCATTTCCATGTGTGATGTTTGAACTCCAACCTGTTATGGAAATGCAAGGGATCAATTTCATCTCCGGTAGTTTAAATATGTAGCATGATAAGAATTAGGATTAAAATGGACTTTCAATTCCATAAAAGTTTGAACACGTGGTAACAAAATCAACGAATTTGTAAAGATCAACATACTTTGGCTGTGTTGAAAACTACATTCCTACAATCAGGAAGGATGCTGATGGACCAAGGAGGCAAATTATAGTGCATGTTATTGAACATCACTCTTGCAGCAGAATTTGTGTCGTAGTTTGAGAGAAAAGCTGCACAATTTCCTGCTTCTGAAGAATATACATGAGCCTGGAAAGTGCAAGACATTTGGTGAAAAAGTGAGAAATATGAAATGGCATAAGCAACAGAGGGTCTCGAATACCTGTTGAAGGCCTCCTAGAGAAGTGGCAATTGGATCTGCTGAAACTAAAGCTCGCTCACATAGCTTGATAGACCTATGAAGCTCCTTTAAATGACCATATTTTGGTTGCCGGATCAAACCTATCCAGTTAATGGAATGAAGCAGTTAGCTGTATCCAAAGCTTAGGCACATGATTTAGCGATCAGTGACAAGCAAATTTATCAAGCATTATCACTTGACACTCTTTTTAAGCTTTAAAACACACCCCCCCCCCCCCCCCCCCCCCCCCCCCCCAAAAAAAAAAAAAAAAGACATTAAAAGTGTTTTTTATTTTTATTTTACCATATTCATCAAGTGGAGCATCATAGTCATAGCTGGTTGTTATGAAAGGGCCACCAGCAGAGCGTCCGAAATTGGTTCCTCCATGGTACTATTTCACATAATGAACACAAGAACTTAGTTTTACTAAAAATAACTTGAGATGGTAGAATTTTTTTTATTACCATAAAAGAGTGAATTCATGAACATTGAGTAAGAAAACCAACCATGTAGTAATTAACAAATGATCCTCCCTTTTGAATGAATTTGGCAACTGCAAAGGCCAAATCCTGAACTGGCCTCTGGCGAATTGTGCCTCCAAACTCCGTAAACCTTCACAATTTTGAGTTAAAAACAGAGTTAAAAGCGCTATTTTTTTCTTGCTGAAATTTTGAGACCAAACAAAAATGCAAATTTAATACCAGCCACTCCAAGCCTCTGTCCATATTGTAGGTTTGTAAGGTCTATTTGGAGAGAAAGCGTCACAGTAGAAGCCATTGCATGTGTTTATCTGTTAGCAATACCCACCAAAAGGATTTTTAAGATGATTTCATCACACAAATATATAATGATATACATAACAAGCATTATTTAAGATTTTATGTCTGCCAAACTAAGATTTTATATTAACTACTTCCTTTTTTTTCCTTTCTACTTTTTTTTTTTTTTTTGAGTTCTTGCACCTTACTAAACAGGTGAATATGTCACATTTGCAGGCAAGGTTTGACCAGCCTTGTGAAGTTAAGATGATTTGCTATTTTTACATATACATACAAATTTTAAGACAACTATGCTACATAACTAAGGTTGAGTTTGGATTATGGATTTGGGTAGGAATTTGAAAAGGAAAGGAAAAAGATGAGAGAAATGTGAATGAAATATAAGCTAAATTTTTTCTCCATTTCCCTCGCCTTGTCCTTTTCTTTTCCAAATTCCTAATCAAATCCATGATCCAAACACATCCTAAATTTAAAGTTCTCAAGTGCAGCAGGTAAAAATTGATGACAATGCAAAAGAACTGGCATGCAGGCCCCATTTTTTTATACGTAAAACAATTTACTAGGGAAAATAAATTTATGCAAAACATTTTACAAGAAAAAATAAAATTTTCACTCATTTTCTGATATTTGGATGGAGTCCTGTAATTTCAACTACTTAGCGCAAAACAGTACAGATACAAGATAATACAAATATGAACATCACCATCACATGGAATAATAGACACTCCATGTACACGTTGAATTGTAGGTGAAACTATTTCATGCATCACAACAAGGTATAATGTTGCAAACTATCACAACATCAATTACTCAGCCACGTGGAGAAGTTTAACTTAAAGGAATTTCGTTTTGTAAGTCGTTTTACGGCTATAACTGTAAAATAATTTACACAAAAATTATTTTAGCGAGTTTTTGTGCTGCCAAACACTGAAAAATGCAAAACATATTTTTGCTAAAAATATTTTACAACGGAGCCACAATGTAAAACTTGTTGATAAAAAGAAGATTATATATGATGCAAACCAAACTAGATCTGGCAGTTAAAGAATCAAAGGACTGCTCACCACAGGATCTGGGGCATCTTCTTCTTTGCACATCACCCACGGGACCCCAGTTCCCAAACTGACCGCCATATTTGCGGCCCATGTCATGTATTCATGGCCAGCAGCTCCAAGTGCCTTGCTTTGCGTCCCATACTCATTCTCAATCTGCACACAACCAAACAAAACCAACTTGCCTCATCATTGTGGACTAATTTATTTCAGTGTAATTTATTCATTCAGGCAGAGTAAATTATCATGAATTAGCACAACGCTCAAGATATAGCATCTGCAGAAACATTAAAACTCAAAATTGTCTAATTAGGCTCAAAATTAGACATGCCAAATACCCAGAGGGCCATAGCTTATAATACCTGAGAGAGAATGATGGGGCCACCCTGGGACTCAAATAGATTTTCACTCTTCATCAAATTCACAATCTTTTCAGTGAAACCGCGCATAGCCGTCTGCAGCACCATATAATCAATTAATAATCTCATAAACAGATTAGTACTACAAAAACCAAGTTTTTATTTCTTTTTTTAACAATATATTTTTAAATGCCAAACAGTGTGTTTCTAGTGTTCAATTAATCATAATTTTTTAGCAATTTATCGTTTGGAACATTTTTTTGAGAGACAATTAATGGGTGGTGGGTAGGGAATTGAGACCTTGAATGGCTCATTGTCTGTCCTGAAACTTATGCCTGGAACATACTTCAGCCAAACAGGAAATCCACTGCACAAGAAGAAATACAAATTAAAGCAAAACCCACACAGATCAAACCTGTAAGTGAAGAACCCTCAATTTGCTAAACAAGAGAGAGAGAGAGAGAGAGAGAGAGAGAGGGGAAAAGCAGAAATGCTGGGTACCCAAAGTTCCATTCAGCACAAACATAAGGTCCAATGCGAAGATGAGCATAGAGCCCTGCTTTCTTGATTGTCTTTATGAACCTAACTAGGTCATATCTCCCTTCAAAATTGTACTGAAACCCACACACAAAAAACAGTAAAACAAGATAAAATTAAGAAAACCCCATAAAAACAGAGTAAAGAACAGAACAAAACAGAACACAGACTTAAATTATGAAGTAAAAAAACTAGAAGAAAGTAAAGTACATTGCCAGGAGAAGGCTCATGAACATTCCAGAAAACGTATGTCTCAATCACATCCAGACCCCCTGCTTTAGCCTTCTGTATGAGATCTTCCCACATCTAAACACAGAACCCAAAACAAAATCAGAAACAACCCATAAAGGAAAGATCATACCGACTGTGTTTGTGAGTTTTCTCGAGAAAATTCGAGTGAGAAAATTAATATTAACGAAATCAGAAAGGTTTGAAGTACTTCAGGGGTGCTTCTTGGGTAATGTATGGATCCAGAAATGAGGATTCTTCTTTGCCCATTGATCACAATTGCTTTTCTATCGTATGTGACGCTACTCTGGACAAGCTGAGAACCCAGAAAAAATGCGAAGCAGAACACGAAAACCCATTTGAATTCCATGATTCTCTCTCTGAATTTCACTCCTTTCCTTGGTTTGTATAAAGATCGTTCAATTCTCTTCTGTTTCTGGGTAGAGAGAAAATTGAAGCTCAGAGAGAGGGAGAGAGAGAGAGAGGTTGTGATTGTGGTCTAGTGGGACTGAAAGTGCAGAGCAAAGAGAACCATTCTCTCTGTATGTAGGCTCTCTGAGACCAAGAACTTTACTAGCAATATATATATATATATATATGATTATGATTAAGGGTGTGTGGTTATACAGAGCTTTCAATCACAGATGTCGAGGGAGAGGATCATAACTGCGTGACTGAGATGAGCTCAATACCCCCAAAAAAGAGAAGTTATGGTTGGTTCATCACAACAACGTTGTGCTCTATATATGTATTGTGATGAGTGAAAAAATAAAACTTATTAGTTTGTATTAAATAATTAAAAAATATAATAATTTATGATTAATTAAAAATAAAGTCGTATTTAAACTAATCAATAATTTTTTTAAAAAGAGAGGTTAAAATGGAGAAAAAAAATGAGCTGACAAAAGAATCGAACAGCATCAAAATTTTAGGAGAGTGATTAATGAGATCAATGTTCGGTGAGTGTGTTGCACGCGGATATAATAGTACTATAAATATGCAGTGATTTCAGTGTCATTATCACCATGTAGATCTATCATGTGCATGAGCTCATCTAAAAACCAGCAAAGCTTCACATTTGAACACTGTATCTGTAATAGTGATCTTTTAGAATTAAATGCAATACAGGTCTCTTTTAGGAAGTACCTTTATAGTCACTTTTTAGATTTTAATTTATTTTAAATTATATTATCTCTCATATTTTTTAAATATTTTTTTTTTAAATTTAAAAATTTAACTTTTAATCATTTTTTCAAAATATCCTATAGTAAAACTATTCAATATGTTTAGTTTTAGTTTTAGTTTTTTGAATTTATTTATTTTTTAAATTGAATTTTTTATTTTTAGTGAATATTCTTTAAATTTTAATCATTTTTTTTACTTTTTTAGATGCATCTTACTTAGATGTATCTAAATAATAAATATTTTAAAAAATATATATTTTAAAAAATTAATAAATATATAAAAATATGAAAAATGTATTGAATTTTCGTATTTTTTTTTATATTTTTAGTGAATTTTTTTTCACAAATATTATACTTTTAAAATATATTTATGTTAGGTGTATCTAAAAATTAAAAAAAATCTTAAAATATTAAAAAATCAGTGAAAACAAAAAAAATACGAAAAACAAAAAAGTATAATTTTCTAAAAAGTAAATTCTAAAACCAAACAAAATGATTATGATTGTTAGATGATTTAATTTTTTTATGTATGATATTTATGAAAAAAAATTAAAACATAAATAATTTAGATTATCAAAATGAGATCTGTAACAAATCATACAGACTTGTTAAGTTTTTTTCAAATTCATATTAAACTTGAAAGAAATCTATCAAGATTTATAAGCTTTGAAAAATTAGAACCTTTTGCAATAAGAGTATTTTAGTATGTTGTTGGTGAATTTTAATCAACCAATTAAGGCTGTGTTTGGTTGAAAAATTTGATGAGGAATTTGAGAAAAGAAATGAAAAAAGTAAGTGAAATGTAAATAAAATATATATAAATTTCATCTAATTTTACACAGTTCTTTTCTTTCCCTTTCTAAATTCCTTCTCAAATCTTCTAACCAAACACAGCATAAGTCTATCTCTAAGATAAATTTGAGGGTTGCTTGTTAATTTTCTTGTAACAATTCGATATACCTATTTTGTAAGTTTATATATCAAAATTATTTATGCAAATATATAATTATAATTATCAAATCAATGTAATATTTTTAAGGATTAATTACCTAAAAGTCCTATCTCTATATTTGGTGGTAACTTAGGTCCTGTCAAAAAGTTTTTGAACCAATAAGTCTCATTTATAGGTAAAAAGACGTTTTACCCTTTAATCCCAAAACTGAGAATGTTCTCAATTTATAATTATCAAAACTAAGAAATTTCTATTTTTTTTTTCTAGTGTGAACTAAGAATATTATCAAAACTATCAAAACTAAGAAATTTATAATTATCAATTTTGAGAAATTTCTCAATTTTTTTCATGATTAAAATCGAGAATATTATCATTTATATATCCAGTGAGTCATTGGCCCCGTTTGGTGTAACTGTTAAAACAGCTTATAGATTATAGCTTAACAGATTATCGATTATGACTTTAATCAGAAGTTGTTAATCTGTTTGGTGTAACTGTTGGATTATAGATTTAATTTGCTGAGTAGCGTTTGTTAAATAAGCTGTGAAATAACTTTTTTAATTAATTTTTATTTTTTGTTTGTCTACATTTCTCATAAAAAATAATAATAATAATCTATAGTCCATTTGAGTCTTTTTCTATTTTAAAAAAAATAAAAAATAAAAAAAATTTAAGAGTATAACCATAAATTAACATGTCCACAGCAGAAGCTGATAATCAGAAGCAAGGAGTAAGCAGCTTCTCAGAATCAGCTTTTTTGAATTAAAATAAGCTGTTTGAAATAAGTTTAACCAAACAGTCCAAAATAACTTTTTCAAAGCTAAAAGCCATAAGTTGACTCTGAAAAGCTGAAACAAACACCCCCATTGTTCTTCAACCTAGAACCAGAAAGCTTTGCCAATACTTATCATTTATATATACATATACAACTAGTTGTCACTACAACTGGAGGAAAAAAACAAGCAGTGTCATCAACTTTTCCAACCAGCCATGTTACGAGCAGCATGTCCTGAGGCTAACACAATAAGGATGAAGATTGGAAAGGGACAAGACGGAAGACGTCGGACGATGGAGAAGACGTCGGACGATGGAGAAGAGGGACGGCAGAGAGGAAGAAGAAGATGGAGACGGAGAGGGAGATAGCCAACGCCAGACAGTGGAGTAGAGGGACGACGGAGAAGAGCTCTACAGCTGGTAGATCTGGAAAAACCTTGAGCGGGATTTCTAATTTTTTTTTTTTTTTTACACTGTGCGTGAAACACACGCACTACATAGAGACAGCTTGCCTGGAGTTTGTTGGAATGGTAAATTGGTCTATTAAAAATTAATGGGACTTGAAGGAATAAATAATTTTATTTAAGACTTAATGGATTATAAATTTACAAAATGAGACTTGTAGGTAAATGGTCCTATTTTTAATGATCAATTTACTCATAAAAAAATTATAAAATAAACTAATTAAATTATCAAAATAAAACTTATAATGAATTCACCGCTAGTCAAAACTTACTGCATTTAATTTCTTCGCACTTAGTGCAATCTCAAACAACTGCAATAATGATTGTAATTGTTATATAACAGTAATTACATTGCGCAATTACTATATGGGTGTGTTTGGTAACGTTTACGTTTTCAGTTTATATTTACAAAAATTTTATAAACTGGTTTTTGTTTATTTTTTGTTTACTTTTAGAAAAACATAAACTGCAAACGCGTTTGGTAATTGACAAATATTTAAAAAAATTTAAAAATATAAAAAAAGTAAGAAATAGCAAGTGGTGGCAAGTGGCGGCAAGTGGCGGCGGAAGACGGCGGTGGAAAATGATAACGGTGGGTGGTGGGTAGCTAGTGGTGGTAGGTGGGTGGTGGTGGTGGTGGTGGTGGTGGTGGTAGATGGGTGGGTGGGTAGGTAACGGTGGCAGGTGGTGGGTGGTGGCGGTAGTGGTGGCGGGTGGCAGGTGGGTGGCGGATGGCGGGTGGTGGTGGCTGGTGGTGGTGGTGGGTGGGTGACGGTGATGGGTGGTAGTGAGTGGGTGGTTGTTGCGGGTGGTGGGTGGTGGTGGCAGGTGGGTGGCGAATGGTGATAGGTGGCGGGTGGGTGGGTGACGATGGCGGGTGGGTGGGTGACGATGGCGAGTGATGGGTAGTAGTAAGTGGGTGGTGGTGGTGGCGGCGGGTGGTGGTGGGTGGTGGCGAGTGGTGGTGGTGGTGGTGGTGGGTGGGTGGGTGACGGTGGCGGGTTGTAGGTGGTAGCGAGTGGGTGGTGGTGGTAGTAGTGGTGGGTGGTGGCAAGTGGATGGCGGGTGGGTGGCAGGTGGGTGGTGAGTGGTGGTGGCAAGTAGGTAGCGGGTGGTGGTGGCGGGTGATGGATGGTAGTGGCGGGTGGCAGGTGGCAGGTGGTGGGTGGTAGCAGGTGGATGACAAGTGGGTGGTGGTGGTGGCGAGGGGTGGATGGTGGGTGGTGGTGTGTGGTGGTGGCAGGTGGGTGGTGAGTGGTGGTGGCAGGTGGTGGCAAGTGGTGGGTGGTGGTGGCGAAAGACGGTGGTGGCTAGTGTTAGGTGGTAAAAAAAAAAAAAACTGAAAACTCAAAATGGAAACACATTTTTTGTGTTTTCATTTTTTGGCCAAATTTATAAACTGAGATCACTGATTTATAAATCAAAAATTTTACCAAACAAATTTTTATTTGAGTTTTTAAAATTTTTATAAATATAAACAAAAATCAGAAAACGTAAATGTTACCAAACGACACCTATTAGTCCAAACTTTTTGCGTTTAATAGGCCTCACACTAGCAACTCCACTGAAATGGTTTTTGTTGTTGTTGCCAAGCAATTTCATTCAAAAATATTCTCTGTTGTCTTGCTAAATGCTATCTTTGGATTAAAAATTTAAAGAGTAATTTGTGAAGAGAAAATTGAACGAATATAATTTCTTTTTCTTTTTCTTTCCAAACCATCTCTCAAGTTATTCATCCAAACACAGTCAAATAATTTATTAAAAATAAGATTTTGAAATTTAGTTTCAAGTTTAATAATAACATTTATGTCAACACAGCTCACTTTCAAAGATTTTGATGTCAAATGGTTAGTATGTCCCAAAATGATATTTACATAGTAGAGAAATATTATCAAAGTTTGATATTTTTATACTACAGCATATCAAATTATAGTTTTAACATTGTCATTGGTAATGGATTAATTTTTCACTTGTTAGATGTTGGTAGTTTGGAAATGTTTGTGTGTTTCATATCGTTTTTGTTCTTACTTTCTATTTATTTCTGAAAAAAATTAAAATTGATATGAAAATTTATTTGACAAATTGTTTTTGACAATGTTTTTTTTTTAAAAATACATATGATTTTGAAACATTTTAAATTTTTTTTTAATTTATGAAAACTATTTTAACATAAAAATGAAAATAATATAAAAATTATAAAAGGTATTTTTTGAACTTTTCATTACTTTTATTACTCAACGGAGACATAAAAAACAAAAACAAAAACAAAAATTTTGAAAACAATATCAAATAATGCATTAGTTTAGATTCGAGTTTTAATATCTTATCTTGCCCATATGCGAGACTAACGGGAAGTTACATGTATTGCGAATTTGCGATCCAACATGGATCTAAAGGATCCTCCTTAGGATAGGTTCTCAATTATCAAAAAAGAAAAAAAAAATTATTTCAATAAATAAATAAACACACACAACAATCACTATTTCTCTATTCTAAGAATCTCTCTCATAATGTTAATTATTGTATTTCAATTCTTAAGTGATGCTTCAGTCTTTTTCTTTTCTTTTCTTTTCTTTTCTTTTTTATTTTTTATTTTTTATTTTCCAAATAGAAACAAAAAAAACCTTCTGCCTATAATAGCGTTTTGTTTAAAACTTGATTTTCACCGATTGGAAAAATTGGTCGTGTGATAGAGAGACTGTCAGATAGAGAAGATTTGAGATAAAAAGAAAAGGAAAATGGGAAAATTATACCTATGTGGTGTTATGTTAGGAAAAAAAAATATTAAAAAATAACAAATATTATAAATATCAATAATTATAATTATAATTATAATCGCAATTTTTTTTTATTAATATGTAATAATTTTTTTAAAATGTGCTTTGAAATGATAATTTCCCCTAGAAAAATTAGAAAGAAGCGATAGAAATGAGGTTCATATGATAAGACGGGTGAGATCGTGACGAAGTCGGTGGAAGTGTTGACGGTGGAAGGTGGAAGAAGCTATGTAGCTCGTCATCTCATTATTGGCACCAACTCCGAAAAAAGAACAACGTGGTTTCATTTTAATACAGCTCACTCCCATCACTGACAAGCAACAAACAAGACTGAAATTGTGACACCACACCAGTGCCAAGCCAAGCCTACTACACCTCCACGACAAAAGTTTGGTAACATGTTGGTAAAGTTTGGCGTAACACAAAAAAATTAAAAAATTAATATCTTATTTAAATTATATCATTTTATTTAAATTATATTAGCTTTTTATCACGTCACTTTAAATTCAATTCATATTTTATAAAAAAACCCTTTAAATTGTGTTTAATTTATAGATTTAAGTAGAAATTTAAAAAGTTAAAAAAAATAATATGAAATTTAAATAGAATATAATTATATTATATTTTTATTTTTTTAAATTTCTCCATAAATTAATGAATCAAATATAATGTTATAGATTACAGTTGGTAAAAATACCAAATAAATACATAAAAATATGAATTATAATTGTGATATTTGTAATTTGATTTTTGATACAACAGTTTATTCTCATTGAATAATTATCTTGTCTTTCAAAATTTATGTTGAGAGTATATCCAACTAGAAAAATGCTTTAGAACTCTCAATTGTGAGCTCTAATAGAGTTCTAATCTGTGGGTCCTAATGTGTGATTTGATGTTTTGGCCTTTGTTTTGTGTTTTTTTTTTTTTTAGATTGTCACGTCACTAGTGCTCTTATTAGAGTTCTATTATTAGAGCTCTTAATCACCACTGATCCAACTAATAACAGCGAAGAGGTGGAGGCAAGAGGGTAGGGAAGGGTACAGGTGTAGTGTGGTGGGGAAGGGTGGAAAATTAGATCACTTTGAATGCACGAATTCAAACAAAAATTCACCTTGTCAATCAATTTGTGAAGATTAAATGGTTATTTTATTATTTAATTTTTGTTTAATTTTCAAATGGACATTATCCATATAATTAAATTAACACTATATAGAAATTTAAAATATAAAATTAACATAATTAAAATTAAATCAACACAAAAAATAAATGGGTGTGCTTTGCCAAAAATAAATAAATAAATAAATAATAGATAAGAAGCAGGAAGCCTCCTTGGTAGCTTTTTGTGCGGAGGAAAGTGCATTTTCCTTCTAACACCCCAAGTATGGCCCGCAGTAGCGTTTCCATGTGAACCTGCCTCCCCCTCTATGCATCTATGCACATTTTATGCATGTTATGCCGCCACGAAGCTGTCTTATGTTCACCCAACTTTCTCTCCCTACATATATCCAATATAGCCAATTTTGTGCACTACTCTGAAGGGCAAGTATCCCCCAATCTATTAAAATTAATGAGTCAAATCAATTCGTTATAAAATGAATACTTTTACTAGATCAAACAAATAGATAGAAATGTATTTTTTTTCAATCAGCTTATGTTTAGACGGATGTCGGATAGGTGGCCACTCTACCCAATCCGATCTACCAACACTCCTAAAAAAATGATTTAAGTTTTATGCTATGTGTTAAAAAATATATATATACATATATATATATATTATTTATAATTATATTTTCTATTTATGAGATATGAAAATTGAGCCTTTATTTTTATTATAAAAAATAAAAAGTTTGGGACCAAAATAGTACAAAATTACTCAAAAATAGTTCAAATAATCTCATCATTATATAAAAGAATAGTTAAAAATTATATTTTTTTAATTAATTCTATTAAATAAAAAAATCTAATAAATTTTTTTTTTTTTTTAGATCCTGTCACCATCTTTGCCTATATATAATAATGAAGGGAGAGAGAATTAAATAAGGGCGGACTTCTCTCTAGTTCGTGATTAGACTAGAGGATATTATTGGACCCGTGGAGACTTACCTCAGGTCTCATTTTGATAATCTAAACCGTTTAATATGTAGAATTCGTTGAGTATTACATGTCTATAAAAAATCACATTGATCAGATATTGATAGCTACATGATCAAATCAGTTTTGTATTAAAAATATGGACGGTAAAAAAATAAACGATTAACAAAAATCTGATCCGATAAGATTGTTATCAATATCTGATTAACATGATTTTTTATGAGTATATAATACTCAATAAGTTCTACACATTAAATAATTTGAATTATCAAAACAAAACTTATGGTGAATCCCCCATAAACACAATCACTATGCTTGGTTATCATTTTTTAAAAACACTTTTCAAAAAAATTTATTTTTTTATTTTTCGTATTTTTTTATTTTTACTGAATTTTGTTAATATTTTGAGCAATTTTTTAATTTTTAAATATACCTAACATACATATACCTAAAAAGTAAAAAAAAAAATTGAAAAAAAAGTTTTAAAAATTCACTAAATACCAAAAATACACAAAAAAAATACAAGAATTCAGTACATTTTTTATATTTTTATGTATTTATTAATTTTTAAAAATATTTTTTCACAAATTTTTTATTTTTTAGATACATCTAAGTAAGGTGCATCTAAAAAAGTAAAAAAAAATGTTTAAAATTTTAAAAATATTTACTAAAAATAAAAAAATATAAAAACTAAAAAATTTAATTTTCAAATATTTTATTTAAAAACTCAAATCAAAGACACTGAATATTACTCTGCAATCCGTGGACTGGAGGAAAGGCTAGCCGTTTTAGTTTTATGACTTTTATTTCTCGTGCTTTACTTTAGCATTTAGCGGCGAGAAGAACGGAAGATAAAAGTAAGAGTGGCAGATCAGCAAAGGGAACCCTGTAGGGCTTTGGGTCCATTCCACCAACTCCCTATCTGACTAAACTTTTATGTTGTGTTTGGTCGGAAATTTGAGGGGGGATTTAGAAAGAAAAAGAAAAAAGATGTGTGAAATTAGGTGAAATGTAGGTATATTTTATTAACATTTCACCTAACTTTTCCTTTTCTATTTCCAAATCCCTTCTCAAATCCTCCAATCAAACACAGCGTTAGGTTAGTTAGTTTTTTTATTTTTTAATTATTTTAGTTTAAAATTAAAAAATTTTGTTTGAGATAAATTTTTTTATTTTTTTTTAAATTTTATAAAAAAAATAAAATAATTATGATTTGAATGTAACATTTTTTAGTCCTAATTAAAAAGCTTAATTTATCTTTTTGTGATTATTTTAACCCTAATCCACCTCAATCCAACTTCCCAAACCAATGCTTAGTCTTTTAATTTAGGTTTTTTTTTTTTTTTTTCTTTCTTTCAACTAAACTTTATTCTTATCTAGTCAACCACTTAACAGCACAAATTTCGGGCATTGCAACATCTAATAAGGTCACTTATATACACAACCAATATGTTGTCACCCAATAATAAGAGACATAAGAAAGCCACCTCAACAGAAGAAATTGATTGAAGATTGACCCAAGTGTGATAATGCCTTTCTGTTCTCACATAGTGACCATTCCTGGCCCCATTAGAACTGGGTTGAAGGTCAGTTTCCTAGTAAAAGGTGATTTTGTGACTGTTTTGTTGTGTCTCATTAAAAGGAAGGATTAGATATGAGATCATCTGTCTCATCTCTCTTGTTTTTTTTTTTTTTGTAAATCATGTTTTTTATTTGGTTACATAATTATTGTTAAAGAAACTCATCCAACAATGGAAATGTGGTTTAAATCAGAGATTTTGTAATAAGTTTGGTGTCTTTAAAGCAAAAAACATTTTTCATAAAATATTTCTACGCAAAACAAACGAAGCGTAAATGCAAATTATTTTTAAACAACTTTTTATAAAAAAAAAAAATTCAAACAGTTTTAAACTTAAATTTCTAAATTTAGATTGTTTCGTAAGTCATGTTGGCACCACAATTTTATTTTATTTTTAATAGCAAATCAATTAGAAATCTAAAGATGGTTTTGAAAACACAATTTTCCGAAACAGCTTAATTGAAAAAAATTAGCTTAAAATTACTTGAATTTGATAATTTTAATTCAAACCACTCGCATTTGATTGGATTTAGTAATAATAAAATAAAATAAAAAGTGATGAATGTTCTCTAGAATTGCCCCAGGGGCAGTGGTGCATAAAGTTGCCCGGTTATTATATTATGATCTACACAAAATGATTATTTGCTAAACACATAATAATCATCTGTTTTTATTTATTTATTTATTTATGGATCGGATGGTTGCACTTTCAACAAATATAAATGGCCCATTTGGACCACCAAGTGCTCATTTTTTAATTTTTAAATAAAATGGTGGGTGCTTTGTGTATCAAAAACTGGGATGTACACCAGCCCAGAGCTTTGAATCTTATGATGTATTTTTTTCCTTTTCCTTTTACTTTTATTTTCTTTTTTATAATTTATATTTTTGTATTTATAACTTTTTGACTTGTATTGTTGTGTTAAATACATATCAATGTTTGGCGAGGGGTAGGACCTCACACGAGATTCTGTCCTCTGTGTCCGGAAGTGATATTTGTGTAATGCTGCTAAATATCACCCACTCCATAGATAAGGTTTCAAAATTGTTTTCTAGTAGTGTTTTGTTTACTTTTTTTTTTCGGTAGTTTATTTTTAATTTTAAAAAATCAATTTTAGATCCTACTAGTAGATCCTAAAAAATTAAAAAATAAATAAATATTAAAAGAAAAGTTCACTCAAAGAAAAGAATAGAAAAAACTAAGAATTTGTTTTTTTTTTTATATTTTTTTAGTGTGAATTTTATTATTGGATTTTTTATAAATATAATTCTTTTACTCTTTATATTTTTAGATTAGGACTTAAAATTTAAAATTTAAAAAAAAAAGTAAAACAAATTTTTAAAAAATTCACGAAATGTTTGGTGTAATGAAAAATAAAAATCAACAAAAAAATATTTTTCATGATTAATAAAAAAAATAATTTTATTTGAGCAAAAAATATTTTTTACTTTAAGATTATGTTTGGTTGAGGAATTTAGAGAGAGATTTGAAAAGGGAATGAAAAAATATGTGTGAAATTAGGTGAAATATAAGTATATTTTATTTACATTTCACCTACTTTTTTTTTTTCTTACCAAATCTCTTCCTAATCTCCCAACTAAACACAACATAAAAAAGTGTAATTTTTTTTTTTCTTCTAAACTTACCAGTACCACTACACTATCATTGGCGCTACCACCTCCACCTCCACTTCAACCCTGCTGCCGCCATCAACCCCATCACTACTTATATAATCATTAATATATTAATTTCAAATACATAACTAAACATAAGAAGATATTTTTTTTAAATAAAAAATATGGTAAAAATTTTGTTTATATTAAAAAATATTTTCTATGGATGGAGTTCTTCTAGAATTTGCCTTGCGGGGAAGGGTACTACTTTTCATAATTGAATGTATACTATTACTCATTTTACGCAGCATCCCCCTTCTGTAAAGAAAGAATCTCTACCCCTTGTTGGACCTTTCTTATCATTTTGAGCACTTGTATATATTAATAGTTTTTTCATGGCTTTATAGTATATAACAAAGTATTATTTCTCAAAGTTATTTATTTAATAATTATTTTTAAACAACTAATTATAAATATTGTAAATAGTAATTTATGATGAGTATAATAAATACGAATCAGCCAAAACCTATTAACTCAACTTGGTGTAAGTTCAAGACTCAGAGAGAGGATGATACATCCATTGACATGCTAACAATAGGCTCATTCAGTTCAAATGGAAGGGCAAACTTAAGCTCAAGATAAGCAAAAACGACCACAACCTAGGCCAATTGGGGATAACTTGAAAGATAAAACACATGGTCAACAATCGTAACACTCTGTACCAAGTAAGACACAAACGTACAAAGAACATGTCATATTCTACCCATATTCTACCCATCTCCATGCAACTTGAACCTGAATATTTTTATTATTAGTGACAGTATTTTAACATGGATAGTTTAATCTTTTCACACAACTGTTAACATTTAGCATGTGGCATAATCATTTCCGTATTTGAAAGGCACCCGTCTTGGCAAAAATATGTTGAATTGAAATAACAAAAGTTAATTTCATGTTAACTCTAGCAATCATCAATAAAAAATTGAAAAAAAATTATAATACACATCAACAAAACATGCATATATATCATATGCACTTTCGTGTTTAGTAATTTTTATCTAAAAAAACATTTGAATCATTGATCATAATCACGTTAAATTTTAACTAATGAAGCATAATCAAGTATAATTTTGATGGTAATTAAAGCCATCGCAGTACATAGTATAACCAATTCATTTTGAGATATACATTATATAACCAAGCAATTGCAATACAGTGGGACTAACCAATTTGTATTTAATAAAATGAGACTAAGAATAAATTATTTATCACATGTCAATTTCTCAACTAAATGTATGAATGATCTTATTAATAAGTGCTCTTAGAATACAAAAATAGATATAAAAAAACAAAAACAAAAACAATTAATCCAAAACATATTTTATCACATTTTTAATATTAACAAATGTCCTAAGAACACTAGTTAGCATTTACTATGTATTAAAAAAAAAGAGTCTTGCTCGTAGTGAAGGTTAGGGAGATTTGGCATTGATTTTTAGTAGTTTTTTAATATTTTGAAATTTTTAAAAATTAAAGAAAACTTATACATTTGAGAATAGCCAAAAAAAAAAAAAAATTGTTTTCTTGTTAGTGAATAAGTAGATTTTAAAAAAAAAAAAAATCTAGTTACTGTTAGAACTTTTTCCAAGCATACTATTGATTTTTGACCTATTAAGACGTATATATATATATATATATATAACTGTTATTAAATATGTTTTTAATCAAAAAAATGTTTAAAATAGCTTGGCTGTTATTAGAATTAAAAAAATATATAAAATATGTATTAAAATGTGTAAAAATATTTTCAAATATGTGAAAAATTTATTAGAATATAAATATTTTGATATTTTATATATTGTATAGACAACACTTAGGATTATTATTAATAGGATCCTTAAAAAAAATCATAAAAATCGTCTCAAGATTAACCCGTCGATCCAAAGCTTTTAGGGTCAATAATTTACGGCTTTGAGACTACTTCGTAAAATATTTTATAGTGGTTGGGAACCAAGCATAGGAAATTAGTAAAGAAAATCTAAGTGATGGTACCAGTGGCAATGTTGTAGTCAACATGAAAGCTTAGGAATGAGGTTATATTCAAAGGTCATCTGCCAGATATGAAGGAGCTTGGTGAGTTAGTAAAAGTGAGGGTTGGGTTGTGGGTTAAATCTTCTTTGCCTAATGTCCATTACTCAGTGCATCAAATTGTAGAGAATCTAAGTCAGGTGAGGCAATGCATTTGAGATGTCTGGGTAGGTGGTTGCTGTGTTCTGCAAGTGGATGGGGGCTGGTGTGTTTTGCTGCTACTCTATTTTTATTTTTGCTGTTTGGTTGGTATCTTACTAGTCTTGGGATGGTGCTGGAAGATGATTGAGTTTGCTTCTTGGTGTAAACATAGTTGGGATTGAAAAGTTAAGTTATGATGATATTTACACCTTCTCCTTTCTTCTTGTTTTTTCCTTTATTGTTGTATCGCTTATATTTTGTATTGATTGATTCATTAATAAAGATTTTTTTTTGATTGGTAAAAAAAAAATAGCATTTTTTTTTAAATCAAATGATTAGCGCAAGGGGAAATTATTGAAAGTGGGGAACCTACTAGAAGGACAATAGACCTAGCTGATGAATGTTACTAAAAGGTGGGAAAAAATTATCAAGTAATTCAATAGCACCACGTGCTCTTGTTTCTCACTAATCATTAAAGATTCATTTGGTAATACTATAAATGAGTTATTTATTAGAAAAATATTTGGGAGCTCTAAATTGATAGCATTAAAAGAGCTCTAGAGAGTGGGTCTCACTGACTGATGTAATATTTTGGCGTTAAGTTTTTTTTTTCTTTTTCTTTTTTTGAATTTCCACCTCATTAGTGATCCATTAGTGCTCCCAAATTAATGGGATGTATCATTGTTGTATTTATTAATTTATCTTGGAAGATAAATTAATAAATATATTTTTTGAGATTTAATTAAAATACGAATCAATTTTTGTAGTTTTAGAAATTACCTCCATTCCTTGAGATTTTTAATTTCGTAATAAATTGCCCCTTTTATTAATAAATCATGAAATCAATTAATAGATTTTAATAATATTATAAATATATTTTAATTAATAATTTAGGTAATTTTATTATTGTATTAGAGAGCAATTATGAATTTTATTTTTTTAGTTAATTTTGATAAATAAAAAAATCTAACAAAGGAATATTTGTAATTTTTGAAATCACATGAAGCAATTTGTACTTTTTAAGCAAACCTCATGAGGTGTATTTGTAATTTATCTTTATTTTTATTATATCACCTTTTTATTTTTTTATATGTCTTTTCATAATAAGTAAAAATATTAATTTATAAGTCATATACAAAACAACTCTAAATATTTAGTTCTCTAATTACTCTCATATCCTAACATAAGATCAAGACTAGCCTCTCCATTATAACTTCTAAGAGCATATCCAATGATTTATCAATGGAACTGTCATTATTATAATATAACAATAGTTGTGCAACTGTCAAATTTGGCAAATGTAAAAATTTGCGTCAAATTTGACACAACAGCTGTCATATTCACCAACTCAGTCAAAACCAACTATTTCCCTCCCGCCCACTTTCCTTCTCTCCCAACAAAACAGATAAATTTTTATAAAATCGTTATTTTTGCATAAGCAAACACAAAAATTAATATGTTCAGGACGACATATGTCAAAATGATATCTGATCATTGAAACATCATTATTATAATTTTATTATTTTTTACTATTCATTATCAAATTATAAAAATAATAATACTATTATAATATTAACCGTCGGAGATGTTTTATCTAGTTAATTATTTGATAGTCTTAAATTAATATTTTACACTATTTAACAAATAAAACTTGTGATGCCGTTTTTTAAAAGTCAAATAAAAAATATTAAATCTTATCCTATTAATTAATAAAAATTAAATTAAGACAGATGTAAACTTATTTCAAATTAAAGTTTCGTTTGTTAATTATATTTTAATTAATAAATTAAAAAATTATTATAAAGTGTTTTATATATTTTTTATTTTTTATATTCTTTTTATAAAAAACTAAAAATTATTAAAATAATCTATTTTCCTAAATAATTCTGACAGGGAAGGCGTGATTGGCTGACGGCTGATGGGTTACACGTGAAAGAATATGATGAAGAACAACCCAGAAAGCGAAGGAAAGAAAGAGGTGGTAGCGTGGGGCCACAAAACAAAACCATAAAACATTTAAATAACACCAATAATAATAGACAATTCTAATTTTAACACTCTAAAAAAAGTTTTACATTGTGTTTGGTTGAAAAATTTAGAAAGGGAAAAAGAAAATTTAGGTAAAATATACTTACATTTCATCTACTTTCACACATTTTTTTCTTTTTTTTTCCAAATCTCTTCTTAAATTCTCCAACTAAATACACTATTAATGATATGGTAAGAAAAATAAAATAAAAATATAAGCACACAAATCACATCACATGTGGAACTCACTCCTTATCACATCACTATAACTTTTTTTTAAACTCCAAAATTAAAGCTCTTAATCTCTATGCTAAATAACACAGTGCACGTGCTATGAATGTATAATTGCCGCCAAACATACACCACACCACACCACACCACACCACCTCACCGCTGCTGACCTGTCCCTACTAAATTGAAAATTAATTAAATTTTTTTTTATAAAAATATGTATTAAAAAATTAAAAAAATAATTTATAATTTATAATAATTTTTTTACTATATTAATCACTTCTCAAATAAGACCTTATATTCCCCCCGTTAACAAATATTTATTCTTTCATATTAGGAATTTTTATTGATAAGTTCAATTTAGAAGTGTTTTAACTCAAGAAGTCATAAAGGAATTTTTTAACCCATTTAGTTCCATGTATGTATAGTTTTATTCCATAAAGTCCATTTTCTTGATTTACACTATTTTCTTGGACACTTAGGCCCTTATATTTAATTTTGATACCCTTATAAATATTTTTTCAACGATTAACAATTTAATGATGTGAATATTTATATTTTAAAATTCACATTTATAGGAATGTAAATTGGCCCGTAGGCGGCTCGAAACCCGCCCGCGAGCCAGGGCGAGCCCGGCCCGTTGACAATGTGAATATTCACATTGACATGTTAAAATTCACATTAATAGGAGTGTAAAATTGGCCCCCGTCCCGTGGCGACGCGAAACCCGCCCGCGGCCCATGGGC
This sequence comes from Camellia sinensis, assembly GCF_055761805.1. Taxonomy (NCBI): domain Eukaryota; kingdom Viridiplantae; phylum Streptophyta; class Magnoliopsida; order Ericales; family Theaceae; genus Camellia; species Camellia sinensis. Next base: position 186,876,835 of record NC_138964.1, read on the forward strand.
GGGCCCGGTTCGGCCCGTTGATAATGCGAATATTCACATTAACATGTTAACATTCAAATTGATAAGAGTACAAAATTGGGCCGCGGCCCATGGGCGGCCAAAAGCTCGCCCGCAGCCCGGGACGGGCCCGGCCCAGCCCGTTAACAATGTGAATATTCATATTGACATGTTAACATTCACATTGATAGGAGTGTAAAATTAGCCTGCGCCTCGTAACTGCCCGAAACACGAGCCCGGCCCGGCCTGTTGACAATGTGAATGTTCACATTGACATGTTAACATTCACATTGATAAGAATATAAAACTAGACAGCAGCCCAGGGCAGGCCCGACTCGGCCCGGCCCGGCCCGTTGACAATGTGAATATTTACATTGACATATTAACATTCACATTAATAGGAGTGTAAAATTGGCCCCCGTCCCGTGGCGGCGCGAAACCCGCCCGCCGCCCATGGGCGGCCCGGGGCGGGCCCGGTCCGGCCCGTTGACAATGTGAATATTCACATTGACATGTTAACATTCACATTAATAAGAGTATAAAATTGGCCCGCGGCCCATGGACGGCCAAAAGACCGCCCGTTGCCTGGGGTAAGCCCGACCCATTGACAATGTGAATATTCACATTGGCATGTTAACATTCAAATTGATAAGAGTGTAAAATTGGCCCGCAGCCCGTGGGCGGCCCAAAACCCGATCGCAGCCCGAGGCGGGCTTGGCCCGACCCGTGACAATGTGAATATTCACATTGACATATTAACATGCACATTGATAGGAATGTAAAATTAGCCCGCGCCCCATGGCCGCCCGAAACCCGTCCACGGCCCGCGGGCGACCCGGGACTGGCCCGGCCCGGCCTGTTGACAATGTGAATATTCACATTGACATGTTAACATTCACATTGATAAGAGTGTACAATTGGCCCGTGACCCGTGGACAGCCTGTAGCCCGACCTCGGGCCAGGGCGGGCGCGACCCGTTGGTAATGTGAATATTTACATTGACATGATAACATTCACATTGATAGGAGTGTAAAATTAGCCCGCAGCCCATGGGCGGCCCGATGCCCGATCACAGCCCAAGGCGGGCTTGGCCCGACCCGTGACAATGTGAATATTCACATTGACATGTTAACATTAACATTGATAGGAGTGTAAAACTTGTCCGCTGCCCAAAACTCGCCCGCAGCTCGGGGTAGGCCCGGACCCAAACCCGGGCCACCCCGGGCCGCCCATGGGACGCGAGTCAATTTTACACTCTTATCAATGTGAATGTTAACATGTCAATGTGAATATTCACATTGTCAACAGGCCGGGTCGAGCCCGCCTCGGGCTGCCCACGGGCAGTGGGCGTGTTTCGGGCAGCCACGGGGCACGGGCTAATGTTACACTCTTATCAATGTGAATGTTAACATGTCAATGTGAATATTTATGTTGTTAACGGGCCGGGCCCGCGTCGGCCTGGGGCCGGGCTTCGGGCTGCTCACGGGTCACGGGCTAATTTTACACTCTTATCAATGTTAATGTTAATGTTAATGTTAATATGTCAATGTGAATATTTACATTGTCAATGAGCCGGGTCAGGTCCGCCCTGATCAGCGGGCGGGTTTCGGGCCGCCCACGGGCCACAGACCAATTTTATACTCCTATCAATGTGAATGTTAATATGTCAATGTGAATATTTACATTGTCAACGGGCCGGACTGGGCTCGCCCCGAGCCGCCCATGGGACGCGAGTCAATTTTACACTCTTATCAATGTGAATGTTAATATGTCAATGTGAATATTCACATTGTCAACAGGCTAGGTCGAGCCTGCCCCGGGCTGCCCACGGGCTGTGGGCTAGTTTCGAGCAGCCACGGGGCGCAGGCTAATTTTATACTCTTATCAATGTGAATATTAACATGTCAATGTGAATATTTACATTATCAACGGGTCGGGCCGGGCCCGCCCAGGGCAGCCCACGAGCCGCAGGCGGGTTTTGGGCCGGCCACAGGCCGCGGGCTAATTTTACACTCCTATCAATGTGAATGTTAACATGTCAATGTGAATATTCACATTGTCAACGGGTCGGGCTGGGCCCACCCCGACCCGGGCCCGGGCTTCGGGCTGCCCACGGGTCATGGCCCAATTTTACACTCTTGTCAATGTTAATGTTAATGCTAATGTTAATATGTTAATGTGAATATTCATATTGTGAACGGGCCGGCCCGGGCCCGCCTCGGGCGACGGGCTGGTTTCGGGCCGCCCACGGGCCGCAGGCCAATTTTATACTCCTATCAATGTGAATGTTAACTTGTCAATGTGAATATTCATATTATCAACGGGCCGGGTCGGGCCTATTTTTTTGGCTTGTGGGCCGGCCCGGCCAGACTCGAATTTTTCCGGGTACCCACGAGGATCGACATGAGCCGGGCCCCTACACATTGACGATATAAACATTTATATTGACGATGTGAACATTCACATTAAGGGTATTTTGGTAATTATATCACCCATAGGACTTATTGAAACATAAGAAAATAATGTGAACTACATGGAACATAAGTAGATGAAAATGGTATTTTGGTCTTCTTATCTCAAATTGGACCTAATGGAATAGTCAAAAAGAATATGGGTTGGATGGAATAAAATTCTTAGAAAATAGATTTATCAAAAAAGCTCCCTTTATATTAAACTATGTTTAAATAACATGAATTTGAAAGAAAATTAGATTATCATTTCTAGTAATGAAATTATTAATAATAATCTTTTTCATATTAATGCTATTTAAGCGCACAGTCACCTCTAATACTTTAAAGGCTCAAAGCAATCCCTCAATATGAGATATTTCATATATTTAAAAAAAATTATGATAAAAATATTATTATTATTATTATTGGTATTTGACATAAAATTTACTTAAATATATAACAAAACTTACAATAAAAAGAATATTAAAATAATTCAAATTTATGTACTAACTAAAAGGTGAACAAATTGTAACAAAATATTACTTTTCTCACATTTTCAACCGCAAAATTATTAATGAAACTTACATAATTCAAATTTAAATTTGAAAAGCTTATTTCTCTAGAAACAACTCCAATTGATATAATTAATCATATTTTATACACAATTTATATATTTGGAAAATATTTATCCATTAATTTCAAATAAACTCACCATATCAATTTTTGAATTTTTTGTTTTGTTTATAAAAGCAATCAGGTGTTAGTTTTAAATAGTTCACAGCATCAAGTATTTATTAGTTTTAAATCTTTACCAAATGTATAGGACCTTTCAAATATAGGTGAATTTTTTTTTGAAGCTAATATAATAGCTAAAAATATTTCAAAAACTTATTTTTTAATCAATTTTTAGAGGCCCAAAAGCCAAAGCCAGCCCTATTCAAACGTTTAGTTTGGTTAAGAACCCTCAAGGAAAAAAATAATAAAGTTGAAAATACGGTGGACCCAATTTATTTTTATTGCTCTTAAATGTTTAGGTGTCGTTTGGTAATATTTATATTTTTAGTTTTCTGTTTATATTTACGAAATTTAAAAAATTCAAATAAAAACTTGTTTGGTAAAATTTTTGATTTATAAATCAGTGGTTTCAGTTTATAAATTTGGCCAAAAAATGAAAACACAAAAAATATGTTTCCGTTTTGAGTTTTGAGATTTTTTTTTTTTACCACCCAACACTAGCCACTAACCGCCACCATTTTCCACCACCGTCTTCCGCCACCACCATGCACCACCCACCCCCCACCACCACCTGCCACCACCACTCACCACCCACCAGCCACCACCACTCACCAGCCACCACCCACCACCACTCGCCACCACCAGCCACCAACCACCACCCACCTGCCATCCACTCGCCACTACCACCCATCCCTCGCCGCCGCCGCCACCACCACCCACTTGCCATCCACCCGTCACCACCCACCACCCGCTACTACCATCCACCGCCCGCCACCACCACCCGCCACCTACTTGTCACCACCAGCCACCACCTACCAACCACCACCACCAGCCACCTGTCACCCACCCGCCACCACCACCCACCACCACCACCACCACCACCACCACCACCACCACCATCACCCACCACCCACCCGTCACCTACTTGCCACCACCACTCACTCGCTACCACCTACCATCCGCTACTGTCACCCACCCACCTGCCACCACCACCTACCCGCCACCATCCACTACTACCTGCCATCCACCACCACAACTCACTCGCTACCACCCGCCACCCACCACCCACCCGCCACCACCCACTTGCCACCACCACCCACCACCTGCCACCATCACCCACCCATCCACCATCACCACTCACCACTCACCCACCACCACCCGCTATCCGCCACCCACCTGCCACCACCACCCACTTGCCACCACCCACCACCGTTACCCACCCATCCACCACTACCACCCGCCACTTACCCGCTACCACCCACCACCACCACCACTAGTTACCTACCACCCACCGTCACCACTTTCCACTACCGTCTTCCGCCGTCATTTGCCACCACTTGCCATATCTCACTTTTTTTTATATATTTTTAAAAAATTTTAAACATTTTTTCAATTACCAAACACGTTTGTAGTTTATGTTTTTCTAAAAATAAATAAAAAATAAACAAAAATCAGTTTATAAAATTTTTATAAATATAAATTGAAAACGTAAACATTACCAAACACACATTTCTCTAAGAATGTAAGATTCTTGTGAGAGAGTAGGAGAATTGGATTCCTACTTTAATTTGAGACTATAATTCTTTTTAAAATAGATAATTATTTAAGCACTAAAATCACGGCAACCCAAATAGTATTCTCATTCTCCCTCAAAAATTACTGTCACTCAAACATAATTTAAGAATAATACTAAATATAAAGAAATTTTATAAATAAAAAACAAATATACAAAATGATTTAATAATAACATATCTACAATCAGTGGTGGAGTCAGAAAATTAAGTTAGAGAGAGCACTTATTAATTACAATTTTTAATTAAAAAAATCATGATCGACATTAAGATAATAAAAATTTTATGAGCTAAATTTAAGCATAGGAAATTAAAAATCATTATTAATAGGAACAAATCAAAATTCTATAATAGTGTGTAATAGCTCAGTGAGGGATGGTGTTGTAAGTTTGTAATTTTAGCACAAAAAATTATTAATCAAAATTCTTAATTTTAGAAAATAAAAACACATTATTTATAGCACAAATTATTATAAAATCTATTTAATTTTTATTTGACAGAAAATATTAAATAGATGATATTGCTTATAAATGATGTGTTTTGAATGAGAATTATTAAATAATCTTAGAGATAATATGCCGTTGCCTATGTGATGCTTAATGTATGAGAAATCACAAATCACACTAAGTAGTGTGTCCACTATCTGAAAATAATGAATTAATTATATTCAATCCATACGATTTTCCACTACACTATTGGTTTAGACTACTACATAAACAATATCACATAGTATTTTCAAAATATCAAATAATTACTTATTATGAACAATACAATAAGGATAAATCCTTAGCTAAAAGATATGTTAAAAAAAAAATATATACATTTTATATATAATCACAAAACAAAAATAAAAACAAAAAAAATTCTAAATGGGGGGGGGGGGGGGGGTGTTGTCTACAATAATGACTCATGGTGATGGATTTTCAATGAATGGCGGTTGTGAGACATATCATTATATATATAGATTTTGTTTGTATTTTGATGCTTAAATTATAAAAAAAATTACTGGTTTCACTTTTTATCCTAGGTAAATTTGTTTCAATTTTTATAATTCTTCTGAGATAACACTTTTTAAAAAAAAGAAAATTCTACTTCGCATCCTTACATTTTATTAGGGGTGTAAATTTGGCGGATTCAATCCGAGTAACTAAAGTTCAATTTAAAATTTTTAAGGTTAAGACAAAATATTTTTAAATTCGGGACAGATTTTGACAAAAATGTATAAATCTGAAATAAATTTGGGTGAATTTAAACAAAAATATCAAATAACTCGAGTAACTCGAAACTCGAATTATATATAAATATATAGAAATATTGAATGTATATATAAATTATTAGTCCTTAAATGATATTAACGTAATTTAGATCATTAAATCATATTGAATATATATTATATACACAAATAACACAATACAAAATTTTATTTATTTATTTTTTCTCACTCATAAATTGGAAATACCATTATAACAGTATCTCTCTTACATTATATAAATCATATGTTTTGATGTTATCAATGATTTTATATTGAAAAAAATTGTAAATATCTAATTTTAACAAATTAATTAACTTAGTTGCACTAAAAAAAAAGAAGAAAAAAAATTGAAAAGGCAATTCGAATTTAACTTAGGTCGGGCTTAGACAAACGATATTGGGTTATAATTTAAACTTGGGCGACTCTCAACATAACTTGGGTTGAGCTTGGATAATCTCTCGCCTGCTTTAACTAGCCCGAGTTGCACCCTTACATTTTACACAGTCTCACTTTACCCTGACTTTTAAAAAGTAACAATCAACACCTCATACTTTTGATCAAGTTCCAATAAACTCATCAAACCTATTTTTTCATTTATCTTATTTAACGTGGATTAACTGATGAGTTTGATAATAACTCGACTAAAAGTATGAGGTGTTTACTATTATTTTTTTAAAAGTGAGTGTAAAGTGTAAGGTGCTAAGTAGGGGTGTAAATTTGGCCCAGTCCATGTCGAGTCTCACAGGCTTTCACTAAAATTAGGGACTGGACCAGCCCACGGGCCAAAAAATTAGGCCCAGGCCCAAGCCCATGGGGTATTCGGGCCTTGGGTGGGCCAGTTTTTTTTATTATTATTCTTTTTAGAAAAATTTTATTTTTTTTCCACCAAAAATTGCACTGGGTCTCGAGCGGGTCGAGCAGGCCTGGCCTCGAACCGGGTTTTGAGTGGGCCATGAGCAGGCCGATAGGTCGGGCTTCAAAATGATGGCCCAGGCCCAAGCACAGGCCTAGGGTCCTGGGTTGGGTTCAAGCTCGAGCCTAATTGGATCGGGCCCATCCCGGGCCATAGCCAAGTTTCGAGCCGCCCACAGGCCATGAGTCATTTTTACACTCCTAGTGCTAGGTATAATTTGCCCTATTGTTGTGGAAGTAGCAAAGCCGATGAATATGTACAAATTTACAAATTAAAAAAATGAAGTAATATTTATCAATAATTGAATTATTAAAAACAAAAGAGATTTAACCACAAAAGAGTGATTTTTGAAATTAGACCCTAAAAAACTAAAATTTCAGAGAATATACTTTAGTAGTACATAATAGAAACACTCAAGGTAAGTCGCGCTATCTTTAATATAATTAACCATTTCTTTTACTCTCTCTCAAGATCCTGATTCGATTCATGTCGGTGGGGGCTAAAATTCGTTAAGGGATTTGTTTGTCACTTTTTTACCGTTAACTTTTGCCTAAATCGAGAAGTCGTTAATATTTCCTTCCAGGTTTAGTTTTTCACTCGCTCTGTGTGCATGTGAAATTTAAGTTATTATGCTTCAAATTCCCACCGATAGAATTTTTGAACCCCTAGTGTTTGCCACCGACACTATTATTTGAAAATGTATTTTTAAAATTAAAACAAAAAATTAACATAGATGATTAATTTATCCCTCTCCATAAATTAATCATTGGCTAAGAATAAAAGTATATAGAAAAAAAATTTAACAATGTACTTTATGTTAAGTTTTTTATATAACATAGTATTGTTTTATACTATTCCTTTAATTAGATAATTTTTTCTATAAAAACTACATCTATGTCATTATATTTAAAATTTAATTTTAATTAAGGGGAATTGACCAATAAATCACATTTTCCCATCTTATAGATTATATGGTCCTAATTGTTTTTTTTTAAAACCGTTTAGTTCTTTTAAGTGTTTGTTTACTATTTTGCCATTGAGGCATTAATTTGAGGTTGGTTTGGCACGCTTGTGTTTGTGGAAACTGGGTGTGTTTGTGTTTCACGTCCCAATAAAAAAGGTAGTAGTACTCTTTTTAGATGATGTGTATTGCTGGCAGGTTTGTGTGGCACGTGAAGTGGGTGTGTTGAGTTTTGTTTGTCTGATGTGGGGGGGTACTGTATTCACGTGATATAACCTGATCACCCGTTCTCTTATAATCATGGATCCAGGGTAACCCGACCAAGTGAAAGTTTCCTAAATTGTATTGATGGATGCATTTTTGGGTAGTACGTTTTCGTAGTGTTTGACGATGTGAATTCCAGAAGTTGTTACGATTATCTCCTTTTATGATTTGAATTTCAAAATTCGGTGATTGCGGAATGCACAACACAGATTTAGGCAATATTTCATACATTTGTTTTGTGCGTTAGAGAATCTGTAGGGTTCAAAATCGTTTATTCGTGGTGGTCAAGAACCCTAATACATTCCGTGGAAAGAGGTTGTTGCTTTGTGAACATTCCAGATTATAGTGAAGTTTCATTGGCGGTGGATACGAAAGTGTTATTCAAATGTCTGATACAGGTAAGTTGGTAATGGATTGGGTTATTATTTTAACTTTATCACACTATTTAAACGTGGTTAGGGTTTTGTTATTGGCGCATCGTGGTATGTGTTCTTCCGCACAATCAAATATGATATGGATGTATGCATGTCGTTGTTATTTGTTACTTCATGGCGTGTTTCCCACTATGTGTGTATTGTGTTGTTTTCAAAATGTTTGTTTGTTTTTGAAACGTGGGTAATATTGTACGTATAGGGCTATTTTGGGGTGGGATGTCGGGTGCTTTTGATTGGTATATGAATTCCTGAAGTTGGGTTTATTAGGTTGGTACCCGTTCATGTTGTGGGTCATGTGTGTCAAGATGTTTGTGAAAAGGATTAATTGGGAGTGGGGTGTTATAATGTTGAGGGAATAGGGCGTGGTGTGAGGGGACCGCAGGGAAATGTGTGTGGGGATGGTCCATCGATTTTGTATGGTGATGGTGTGGGGACGTGGCATATGTATGTAAGTGTAAATTGTAATCTGGTATGTGGCTTTGTAAGTGGTGTAGTTGGTCAAAGTTTTTTTGATGTCTATGGTGTACATGGGCATTCTATGAAAGTCATGTGAACATTCTTATTTTTGGATTTGAAATTAATGTTGTTCAATTACGTGATGATTTTGCAGATTGTGTTGTTGTTACGTTGTCGTTGTCATTGAAATATTTTTGTTGTTGTACTGAAGTTGGTTGTGTTGGTATTTTTGTTATTTTTCAGATTGGGTAATGTTTTTTGGTTTGAAATTCTGAAATTTGTCTGTGTGTGGTGAAGTTGTACGTTTTGCTTATGTGAGTTATGGAACTGCAGGGGTTAACACGGGGGGAGGTCGGTGGACACGATAATTTGGGGTGAACATGCCTGGACGAGTCTTGTTCAAGCAGCCTAATATTGTGAGCTGGTCCGGTGGTGCCAGGAAATCTGTGAAACCACGGCTCAATTTCTGGTCTAACGTTGCTGGGAACATTAAAATGGTTTACACAATAAATTTAAGGGAAGTGCATTTGGCACACTTGAGGAAGACACCATTTTGGATTATGATTGAAGCTATATTAATCAATCATCTTGACCACACGGAGTTCCGAAAATGCGACGATCTGATTATGCGTATCATAAGGTCATACAGCGTACGGGAAGGGAAGTTTGTTCTTGGTGGACATGGAGTTGACTTGACAGATGAGGATGTGAAGATGTTGTTTGGGTTGCAATGTGGCAATGCATTCCTTGATTTGACGCCACGGCCGAGACTTGCGTCTGATTTTGTCCAGCGTAGGTGCCCCAAAGCAAGCAGGATTATAGCAAAACTTGTGAGGGATTTGCTGACGGAGGCATCTGTGGGAGACACGCCGCGAGATCACGAGGATATGACCAAATTCCTTTGTTTGTATGTGTGTAGGAAGCTTTTTTTTGCAACGTCCGGCGAGACTATTAGTTGGACGTTGATACGGTACGTGGACAACTTTGAAGCCATGAAATTATATGATTGGAATGCAACTGTACGTAACATGCTGATGTGTTCGGTGAGGGACTTCCATCGAACACCGGAGAAAGTTACCAGATGCGTAGTTGCCTTAACGGTAAGTGTACTATTTGTTTTTTGGTAGTTGGTTTTTATTGGTAACTTAAATTTATGTTTTTTGGTAAGCCTTTGGGTGGATATTATATGGATTTTTGTTTTCTGGTTGCTTGTGGTGCAGTTTTGGTTGTGTAAACACATGAATATTGTGAAAGCCAAATATGGTCACAGGTTTCCCAGATTCCTCAGATGGGACGTTGGTGAGGTGATATCTAGTTCGCAAGGTTTGAAACTATCTGATCCGAACAACTTTCAGGTAATTAGTTGTGATGTATTGTGGTATTTTTTAGCTTGTTCAGTATTGTGTTTATGATGTTCTTGTTATGTGTGGTTGCACTAATGTTGGGTTTGAAATGCTGCTGTTTTGGCTAGGTGATCATGGACGAGTTGGTCATACAAGCGCACGAAGTTTCAATGTTAGAAGGGAAGGGTGTGTTGGGAGATGGTAATATGGGATTGGTTAAAGACGAAGGTGTTAAAGTGACAGGAGTGGCTGTTAGTGGGTTTGCAGAAGTTAAGGTTGAGGTCAGGAGTTATGGTAAGCAGTTTGAAGGGACCATACAAAATGAACTATGGATTGCAGCGTTTATTATGCAAAGTTGAGAACGTGGAGGCCTATCCAGTAAGGAGTTGGGTGAGGGAGATGGTCAGTTTTTACCACGGTATAGTAGTCTGATCGGGCAGAACAGGTGCGAACATGTTGGTCCAGCTAGTCCTAATTTTGGAACTGGCGACAAAGGGGACAGCCAAATTTTAATGGAGTTAAAAGAAAAAAGTTACTAGATTGAAAAAGAAGAGTGAAATGTAGTCAGTTAATCTAGTGGGAGGTTTTGAGAGCATTTTTAGGGTGAAATATGAAGAATGCAAGAAACTTGTAGCTGAGAATGCCGAGTTACAGGGGAGTCTTGCAGCCCTTGAGAACCAAGTTGCTGAGCAAGCAGTGCATTGTGTGACACAACGTTTCTCCAGTGTGAACGTAACAAACAAGTGTATTGATGAATATGTTGTCGGCAATGTGGTTGGTGTTGAAGATGGACGGGACCACTGCCCGACTGTCCAATGTGGTATCATGGTGGACGCTTCTCCTGTCGCATCTGTCCCCATGGTTGACAACAATGAAATGCATGGTGTCATCCAAGCAGATGAGAGTGATATTGTTGTTGTCTGTCCTTTATTGGCGAAAGGTGGCAGTGTTGTGGATGGTATGAACTCTTTCATACGTAAGATCAAAGGTAAAGTGAGGAAAAATTTGAAGTTATCAGGGTTTGAGTACCTAGAGTTGAGGGGTAGGGGACGGAAAGTGAGTAATGAAGTGAGCGTTTCTAAGTTGGGGAGGGTTGGATCTAGTGTCGATGTGTTGCAACGCGAAGGTCTTATTGATGTGGACAATGTTTGTGATGCGAATAAAATATTCACAGGTTTTGAAATCACGAATCATAACACAGTGTGGAAGATGATGACTGAGCAAGAGAAAGATGTGATAAGCACTGCTTATGATAGATACGGTGACAGGTGAGTACCGTGTGTGTTTGTTTGTATTGTGTTAAAGGTTTGGAATACCCATTGCAATGGTAGTATTTCGTACTGTAATGCACATTTTTTTGTGTGGAAATTGTACATTTAATTTTATATGTTAACACGTGTGTAAGGCCATAATGTGGGTTGGTCGAGTTGATGGGAATGCAGTATATTTTTCGGATGTTAGATCACTGGTGAGGCAGTCAGGTGTGAGGGAGAATGTAAGTGTTACCAATTGTATTATGGTCAAATTGGTTTAACAAAATATATGTTTTGTGAATTTGTGTGAATGTGTGAATATTGGTCATATTTGGTTTGTGGCAGGTTATTGACGCCTTTGCGGAGGTGCTGTCGGATGAGCAAGAAAGGTTGAATGCGAGAAAAGATTTTTTGGAAAACTCTTATTTCTTCAGCAGCATATGCTGGGTATGGTTTTGTTGGATGTCAATTGTGTGACATAGTTTGTCAATGGTTTGGAGGAATTTGTTAATTTTGTTGTTGTGGGTTTAATGTGTGCAGGACGTAATGAAAGGTGACAATGTGGAGGCAAAATTCAATTATGTGACGAGCAATCTACATGCTAGTAAGGGTACACGTTACATGCATTTTCCCCTTTGCCATCTTGGTCATTGGACATTAATGGTTTACGACACCGAGAACGGAAGCTGGAAGCACTACAATTCGATGCGGAGTAGGTCCGATACTGGTGGTGTGCACTATGCTGAGGCCGTCAAACTGGTGAGTTGATTTCAATCATATTAAAATTGATCAGTTTGTAATGGTAATGGAATTGTTTGTTATTTATTCTCATTGGGTTCGATGTGTTTGCGTAGAAAAACATTTTAACAGCCATTCAGCGCCAAGCGATGGCGGCAAATGGCTTGGACCAACTTGTTGGTACGCAGGATTTTGATATGACGGTGGAATCAGTTTTTGAATGCCCCCAGCAACAAGCGCAAACGTAAGTGGAACGTAATTTTTTTTTAAAACAAGGTTGTAGGTGCGCAAAATTTGAGATGTATGTTGTTGACAGCCTTTTTTTTAATGTTTATTGTTGTAGCATGGACTATGCGATAATTGTTTGCGCCATAATGAGACAGTATGTGAATCACGTTGACGTGGGGCGTTCTTTGGAAGGAGGCAACTGTAGTGTGTTACGTGCGAACATGGTCAAAAGTTTTGTAAGAGATCCCGTACATGGGGTAATGAGCAACATGGGCCGAATGGTGGGGTGATGGCAGTTCAGTTACTATTACGTTAATTCGTATAACAACTAGTTTGAATATTAGTGGCCAGTCAGCACATTTAAAATAGATTTTTATTGTTAGCAATAACAGTACCAATTGGTTATAGTTTATGTTTTGGTTGTATGTTTTTGCGTTCACATTTGGTGATTGGTGTGTGTTTTGTCGTGGATATTTTTGCTTACGCTTAATCAGGGAAGTGTTTATTATGTTTCTATTTTAAACAAAGAAGAACTATTACGTTACATCGTATGACAACTAGTTTGAATAGTAGTGCTCTGTTAGCACGTTTAAAATAATTCTTTTTTGTTGGAAGTTTTTGTACCAAGTGTCTATCGTACGTCTTGGTTATATGTTTTTGCGTTTGCAGTTGGTGATATTTTTGTGGGTTTTGTCGTGCATATTTTTGCTTACACATTATTGGAAACATTATTTTTCACGTTGAAATTGGAAATTGTTTTGCGTGACACGTTCTGTGCGTACTGGTTATTGGGATGCGAGTCTTAATGTACGTGAATGTGTTTGTGGTTTTCATACAGATATGGTGGTATGAATGTGTTGTTCAAATGGGATTGACATTTCACTCACAAAGTGATTTTTTTTTTTTTTTTTGCTTGTGTTGTAGCAAGTTTATTATGTATATTAGGGTGCAAATGTGGGTTAGAAGGGGGTTTGTGTTTGTTAAGTTGTTGTTTGTGTTCAAATGGGTTGTCATGATATGAATGTGTAATTACACCGGGATAGCAATCTCAGTTACAGGTTAATGTTCTCTTTGCTTTGGTGGCAATGTAGCAAGTTTAGTATTTGGAGTAGGGTGCGAATGTTTGTTAGAATGGGGAATGTCTGTGTTTTTTTATGATGTATACGGGCCTGTATATTTGTTATTAGCAGCTTAAATGTGAAATTGTGACATGTATGTCGTTGCGTTAGTATATTCACACAGGTTAACTGAAATTTGTTTTTCGATGTATACCCACGTAATATCGTACGAATTCACAATAGAGTTAATATTGTGTTCTAGTTGTAAAAGGGATGTAGTGTAATATTAACGTAAAAACATTCGCATGCTGGGGATGGTTTAACCTGCCTGTGTTGATACCAACCGCGGGTGTTGAATGTGTGTAAGTCTGTATGAATACACAACATAGTTAAATGTTGTGTTGTAGTTTTAAATACTGTAGTACAGAATTCACGTAACAACAGACGGCTGGTGGGGACGGTATAACCTGCCCGTCTTGGTACCAACCACGGATGTTAAATTTGTAATAGAAATACCAAGTCCATTGTGGTGAAAACAATTATTGAATTTATTGAAGGAAAGTTGATATTAATAACTAAGTGTGCTAATGATAATAAATAGGCTATGACATAGTTGTGTGGCGTCGCACACAATTATTGTGAAGGAAACAATTAAAACAAAAATATTCCAGCAAGAAAACAACTTGAAAAGTAATAAGAAAGTAGAGTATCGCATAGGGCGAGCAAGAAAGTTGCTAATGTTTTAGTCCTGTCGTGGTTGGGTTGAATTACGTGGTTAAATGGGTTCGTTGCATGTCTTTCTGTTATGATTCCCCATGCGCCCACATCTGTCATATCTGATTTGCTGAACATGTTTCCCCTTTGACAGTATCCTCTTCTTCTTTGGTCTACCAAGTGGACGTTTCACGGCAAGGGGCCTGATGATGTAATCATTCGGGTTGAAAGGTGGTTGCCCGACGGTGGGAATTGGGAAAATGCTTCCTGCATAAGTTGAACGATATTCAGACACGTGGAAGAATGGTTCGACCAATATGTTCAAATCCCGACCACTTTTCCAGACAGAAACCATTGCATGTGCGTAGGAGAACCCATTGAGTTTCCACTTGAAACATGAACAAATGCGCTATCCGATATCAACAGTGACCGATGGAAAAGAGTGCACTTCGTACACATCAGCATTTGATTGGCTCACTTTCCATGATCTACCTTCATTGAATGCTTTTTCAAGATAGGACTCCATTTTAGGACATATGGTGCCGGTCCACGTTTGGGAAGCGTCTCTATGTTTCGCCATTTGTCACATCAATTTGGTCCGGATGCTGTCAACCATTCTTGTGATTGGGAGGTTGCGCGCTTCCCGGACCAATGAGTTGAATGATTCTGCAGCATTCAAACACATCTTACTGTAACGCCTCCCCCTGTAAAATGAGTACAACATGTTCGCAAATAAATATGAACATTATGACAATATGTGTTGTACATGTGCATTTTTTGAGGAACATGTGGGACATACCTGAAAAATGCATTTGCCCAATGTTATGGATGTGCATTTGCTAGGAATTCGGATGCAACAGATTGGCCCGATTTATGGAATTGTTCAACTTTGTGGTTAAAAGCAGTAACAATTGGTGCGTACACGCAATGTCATAATTTGCTAACCAAACCTGCCCGATGCATACTGTTTGTGTAACGCAGCCTGTCCCTCAAATTCCTCTGCAAATTTTATAGACAGAATGCATGTTTTGCATTCGGGAATACGGTTGGCATCGCTTCAAGCAATCCGAGGTTCCGATCCGATACAAAGGTTAGAGGTCTGTCCCCATGCACCACCTGCGCGAGATGCTTAAGAAACCAAGACCAGTTTGCGGTGTTTTTGGAATCCACCACCGCATAAGCTAATAGGAACAAACCTGCGGATTTGGAAAATTTTATAGGACTCATTATATTCACAATTCGAAAGGTGTGACAGAAACATAGGCAGGGTGGGTCATTGACATAAAGAAATATTATGGATGTGGTATGTTTGGTTGTACCAGTAATGGTGTAATGTCATTGTATAAGTTGAACAAACTGACATTGGTTTCCATCTTTCACGGTGGCGACAAGTAAGAAACCTTTGAAGCGCCCTTTGAGGAACGTGGCATGTAGGAAAAGCAGTGAACGGCAATGGTTGAACCTGTCAATACATGCTTTGAATGAAATGAAATAGCGTGTGAACCGTTATGTGTGGTCATCGTATTCGATGTTGATATAGGTCCCGGGGTTGTGTTCCAGTACTGCATTATTGTACCAACGTAACTGGTCAAACGAAATAGAGTGTGCACCGAACAATTCGCCCCTCGCTTTTTCGACACCAAGCCACGCCACACGGTAAGTGATGTCGAGGCCGTAATCTTTTTTCAAGTCCAATATCACTTCGGTAAGACAGGTTAGTGGCCTATCCCGCACACGTTCAGATACAATGTCGGACACAAGATCAGAACCAACAAGTGGGTGTGTGGATGTATGCACAGTCATGCCACAAATGTGTTCACTGTTCCATTTCCGTAAGTAGAAAAATCCGTTTGCCTCAAATTTTCATCCGTAGATAGCCCACATGCAAGACTTTGATTCGTACATAGCACAGATAGCCGTTACCCGGACGGAGTCGTTCTTAACAAATTTGATATGGAACCCACATTCGACACCGTATTTCTGTAATACATTGTGAAATTCAAACGCCCCACCTTCAAAATGTTGTCCGATGTGGGTAAAGCCATTTGCCCATGGAGCGGAAAGGTAAATTTTCTCCTTGTGCGGACAAAATGATTGTAGCAGGCCAACTTCATCGTCCATTCCCAAATCATTTAGTATTGTAGCCCCCGTTGTGACCTGGGCATGGCTTGTCATTGGGTCACTGCCAGGAGCGTTGTTATCCCCCCGAATATGTTGTTCGATGACCACATCAATTATCTGCAAGCAAAACAAACGTGTAAAGCAAATCATATTCTGCATGTCTACATCATTCTGTAAGGAAAAGTTATTATAGTTGGGGATCTTATAGAACAACAGAATATTTCCCGGCAGGAGCCCGACGAACTTCGAACAAACATAATCAACAAACTTGACAAATGTGTGGGACGATTGCAGACTATATGTGACATTCGTGGACTGGTAACAACATAGAAGCATCATAGAGGCGTCCATCTGCAAAACGGCACAAGTATTGGTACAGAAATAAACACGATTAAGCATGTGGAAAAGACTTGTCAAACCAAAATGAACCAATTACGATATAAATACAAATGCAATGGGGATTGTGCATCATTGTGAATGTGCGGTTAAGGGGGCGTAACAGTGGGGAAGACATGGAATTCGGTGTTGTGTTTGTGGCAACGAATGTTTATCTGTAATCATTCTTATATCGGTGTGTTCACAAGATGGAGGAAATTGTGCAATGGTGAGGGAGGAATCGTACATGTGTGGGAATGGTGATGGGAGAATTTTTAATACAAAATGCAGAGAAAACCTGTGCAACGATGGTGTAAACGTAGGTGGAGCACTTCCTCTGCTGTGCAGATCAGCATAAACCCATAGTGTAAACCCTAATTATAATATCTCGTAAAGGAATCTTCACCCACTGTCAGCACCCACAAATCTTGGGATTGCATATACCAAAATGAAAAACAGAACATCTCATATAATAGGCGAGGGCAAATCCATCCAGCATATACCAGAAACATTCAAAAAATGACTTATTAGTAAGCAATCCCACCTAATATGGAGTTGCCAATCAAACAAAAAATCAGCGGGACCAAAGGGAACACAATTCAGCCATAAAGGACTTTCCGATAAATTTCCCTTTAATTAATTTATTATATCATTATTTAATTCAACAACAAATAAATTAAAATTTTCACCTATCCATTTAATATTCAAATTTTTTTTTTTCTTATTTCTAACAACCAAGGAATTAAGATTGTATTGGGACCATTTATTAATAATAAGCTAAGAAAGTATGATTTTGTTTAATATAACTTTTATTTATTTTATAATTTTTAATTAAATTAATAAATAGTGATTAAAAATAGCACACAAAAATACTATATTATTGTATTACCAACACTATAAATATCATATATTGTTGAAGTAGTTTGAAATAAATCGATAGAAAAGTATACTTTCACTGTTCTAAATAACACAAGAAATATTATCCTACTAAAATTACTCTTAATTTTAAAAATAAAAAATTGATCAACTTTTTTTTTATGGATAATATTTCATTATGGAATTTTTTTTTTACACATCATTAATTTTCTCTGTTCATACCAATGTCTTTTTTTTTAATTACCATTATGTCTGTCCCTTAAGCAAATTATCATTTTAGACCAAATTCTAAAAATGTAATATCTCAATACACACCACTAACAACCACCATTACCACAAATTACTGTCACCTATGTGAATTGTTCCTGTTTTTCACCATTTCCTTCCTAGCTCAATCTATGCCCTACCATCACGCAACGCCTCTTATTATTGGGACAATCTTTTGTGTAAATAAAATAAATTAAAACTAAATCAAACAAAATAAAATAAATAACTTACAGAATTTATTTTATTGAACCGAATGAAAAATAAAAAATCAAGTCGAATGTGTGATACTCTGTCCTTAAGACAGATTCATCCCGCTACGGTGCTTATAGTTAAGTGACGTCTATCTCCCAGGATACAATGATCTTCACAAATTTATAGTAACACTCCAAACAAATTTGTCCGGTGAACTAGAACCTTGTGTTCTATACTCTCATAAATTTCTTCTAAAACTAGAATGAAAAATAAATAATGCTAAGGAGAAAATTGGACAGCAAACATATAAATTGCAGACTAATTTCGGATATGGAAAAATGCTAGAACAGATCTGGTTTTATAGACCTGAGCAGGTGCAAAATTTGAAGTGAACAGATGGGTTTGTGAATTGAACAGATGCTGTTTGAAATCAAACAGATTTGCAAACTGTTTCAACTGCAGTTGAAAAACTGTCCAGATTTTGAATCTGTTTGGATAGTTTAACAGATCTGAAAATGTTTAAATTTGTTCGGCAATTTCTGTAGGAAATTAGGACAGAATGAAGCATAAATTTGGACAATAATTTGAATTCAAATTCAAATTCGAATTACAAAATTTAAATTAATTTTTCCCGCAAGAAAATTTTAGAAAAAATTCAAATAAATTTTATCTAAAAAATTAATATTAGAACCGACCCCGGACGGACAAGCGGTGGTGGTGCGTGTGTGGTGATTTGGGCTAAGGTTCATCTTGTCCATAACTCCTTCCTTCTACAAACTTGGGGTGCCCCTTGAGACCAAACCCACGGTTGTACACCTAGAGCTTATATACTCACAAAAGCTCTCTTCAAGTTTCAATGTGGGATAACCCATATAAGGAAATCTACATTTAATTCTTGAATTTGTTCAATTCCACGAACCCGAAAACGACGTCAAGTTCCCATTCGCTCATAAATGGTTTTGACGAACCATCTTCACTGTGTGACTTACCACGAGACAAGGAACATGTCACCTCTTCGGACCCGCCTCAAAAGATGTTTGGGGCCCACTCAATTTTGGGCTCAAAGTTGGCCCAAAATAAGCCTAATAAAACCAATTTTCCAAAACTTATAGCCCTCCCTAATGCCTCTCTTGTAGCCCCGCAACCCTCTCACCCATTTGTAGCACCACCGCAACTCTAACTTGCCACCAGATCAGGAAAAATGGAGCAAATCGTAATTGAGAGAAAGCGAGAGAGATCATGAGTGAGTAAGTGGGGATGGGCTCAAGAGTGATGACGGAGTGAGAGAAACAATGGGAGAGATTATGGAAGTCGATAAATCTAAATCATAAATTAAATGTTATGTGTATTTTTAAGGAAAAATAACTAATAAGTCCTATTTTTCTCTTAAAATTACTATCAAGTTCTATCAAGTTTCAATGTGGACAATTAATCCTATTTTTCATAACATATTTTCAAAAATTCATTGCTCCATAATAGTGGATGTTATCTCAATTTTACTCCTCATTTAATATGAAAATATTTTTAATCTAAGTAAATTAATATTTTTTTAATTGTAAAAATATGATATTGTATTAAAAAAAATCACAAATCACAATGAAAAAATTATCAAAAAAATTCTATTTTGATTTGAAAATTATTATTAAGTTATATCAAATTTCAATATTAACAAATAAATCTTCCTCTTTTCCCTTTTTATAAATTGTTATGCGTGAAAAAAAATTCAATTGTTCATAACAGTATTTTTTTTTATCTTTTTCATTAAAATATGAATAAAAAATTTCATAAAAAATTTTAATTTATTAGAAATTTCTAATGTAATTGTTCAAATTAAATGATTTTTCATAAGCAAAATTATAAGTATAAGATTAATAATTTTTACAATTAAAATTTTAAAATTTACTTAAGTTAAAATTATTTATAAAATTATTGTTCATATTAAATAGGAATGATAAATTTGGGATAAGATATGGGGCAATGAATATTTTGGAAACCTTTTATCACAAATATGACTTAATAGGACTCATTAGTAATCTTAAGAGTAAAATATGACTTATTGGTTTTTGTTTTTTTTTAATGCAAATTTTAAATGTAAGTAGCATTGTTATGTGGGTGTTTGGGAAGTGACTATTTTAGAGACTTTTTGGCTTTTTGACTATTTTAGTAGGCTATTTTAGTTTTTGTATTTGAGAAGATGGAATGGATTTTTATTTGAGTTGTGTATTGAAAAATGTGTTTGAAATGATGTTTGAAACTGAAATGACAAATTTGTCCCTAATTTTATTTTTTTCAAAATAGGTTTAAAGGGGCAAAGTTGTCATTTACTTCATAAATGGCTGGGGCTGTCACTCTTGTCCCTACACTGTCACGTTGACAGTGTAGGCTAAAACCATCCAAAGCTATATATATATATATATATATATTTCAATCAATGGGTTAGAATGGGCTAGAAAGCTTTTTTTGAATTGGAGGTTATTTTAGCCTCAATTTTTGGTTCCCAAACACCCCCTATATAAAGTTTTATGAGTTAATATCTATAATTAGGGACAACTAGGGGAAGTGTTTTGATGAGAATGTGTTCGGGTGTGTAAGGTATATATTGTATATATTTGCATAAATTCTCATAAATACACATAAGTGATTTAACAAAATTACGTAAATTCTTACAAATATATGTAAGCTGTGGGCTTTGTTTGGAAGGATTTTCAAATCATAATTCTACCCACACATTCTAATATCATGTTTGGATAAAGTTTTTCAACTATATTTCCACAACACAAAACTCTGTGTAAAGCATGATTTTTTTTATTTTTTTTTTTTGAAATTTGGCCTAACCGGAACAGTGCAATTTTTTTTTTTTTTTTTTTTTTTTGCAATTGACATATGTTAATTTTTATATATTCGAAAAAATATATTCTGAATTTTTCAAAAAAATTTATGTGTTTTAATAGAATTTTGAGTTGTATGTTTGGTTATGAGTTGTAAGTTTTTGTATCAAATATCATATGTCACATCAAAAATTATCCACTCAATTCAAAACTCTTTCACTAAATAAATTTTCCATACTCAAATCATAATTTCAAAACTTACAAACTCAAAATACAACTTCTACTCTCAAATTACATCTAAATAGCTCTACCAAACACACTCATGATTTCTTAAATTTTTATAAATTAATTTATCCATATTTGTAAAAATTTATGTGATTTTATAAAATAATTTATATATATTTGTAAAAGTTTATGTAGTTAAATATAGTACACTTACGCATTAAAAAATTGCCCCTATAATTGTTGAGATTTGATTGAGCTAAACTAGGATGCCATCACTTCTTGCTACCTTTTATCTCGAAGACAAGACATGATAACATGACATTGATTTAGAAGTCTTAATAGCGGTATGAAATTCTTTCAAGACGACAATATTACAGCTGTGTATTTAACCGACAGAGGTTAATGATTTGCAAGTCCATATAGTGCATGATCAACGGTCAAAATTTATCTTTACAGTTTTCCGCCGACAAGTTGAACCGTCTGATCAACGGTACAACAATTCCTCAAGATTTTTTTTTTTTTTAAATTTTTTTCTAAAATAAGAGAAGAAAAATTACAAAAAAATAAAATAAAATAAAATTTGACCATTATGACAAAATAAATCCCAAACTTTAAGTTTTATCAATTTAAAATCTAATATTTTAATTTGTTCTCAATATAATTTATTTGTTTATTTTCGTTAACTAAATGGACGAAAAAAATATATTTTTGTCATTAAATTTAACAAAAGTACGTATTTTACACATTTTGTGTATATTTACATTAAATTTAATAATTAAAATATTTTTTTTCCATAGGTTTTATTTAACGAAAATAAACAAATAATTTAAATTGAAAATAAATCAAAAAATTAAAGTTTAAATTGACAAAATTCAAAACTCAAGGTTGGTTTTGTTATAAAAGGTCAACCTCTGTAAAATAATAATAATAATAAATAAATAAATTATAATTTTCTCAATAAAAAATTAGCATGTTTTAAAATGATTAAAAAGATTATAAGGGCAAATTCTTATATCAAATTTATATGTCATCATCTAATAAACACACACAATCAAGATAGGCTTGGTTGGTGGAGATTGGGGGCTGGTTCAACAAGTTTAATCTTCTTAATTGATGAAAGAATAAAAAAGAAGAAAAAAAATTGAAAACGCAATTCGGATTTAACTTAGGTCAGGTTTAGAGAAACAATCTCAGGTTACAATTTAAACTTGGGCGACTCTTAACATAACTTGGATTGAGCTTGGATAATCTCTTAACCCACTCTAACTAGTCCGAGTTGCACCTTTACATTTTACACACAGTCTCACTTTTCCTTGACTTTAAAAAAGTAACAATGTAACAACCCTCATACTGTTTACTGATTAAGGACTGATCGATTACCGATAATCACCGATTACTGCTAAACGGAACTGATAACTGACTGATAATCAAACTGAATGAAATACTGAACTGACTGACTGAAATTGAAACTGAATTGACTGAGTATATGTTAGTTAATTGCATTCTATCTGTTTGATTGCCTGATTATCTGTTCATGTTTATATGTTTAAACTGCTAATTGAAGGCCTTATCGGCGGCCGAATTAGAAACCGATTGATGTTCAATGACCCTCATAATTAATGTGATTTTACGGTATATTTATCTGAAAACTGATTAGGTATGATTAAATTAGATTAAAATAAGCCAATTAAAGAGTTTGCCGTATTTACCATTTTGCCACTATCTCATATACACACACTTGAGCCTTATACTTGAATCAAACACATTTGCTCAGCCATTTTCTTGTGCTTAACCGACCAAGAGAGGGAGAGGGAGAGAAATTGAGTTCTACCTTGTGAATTGCTTGGAAATTGAAGGAATTGGAACATAGGTTGCAAATTTAACTTCCACACCTTGTAACTAAAGCTCTAGGTAAGGAATTCAACCCCTCTTTGTTGTGTTTGAGCTCATTCATGTTAGATTCTTGAGCCTCTAGTGATTCAAGTCTAGAATTGGTTCATTGTGTTGATTTGGAACTCATTTCATGCATGCATGTTTGTAATGTAGATATTTGAGTTGTTTTCATGGCAAAAGGTTACATGCATGTCCATCTTTTGGTCATACCCCATGAATTCATCATGTTCTTGAAGAAATGAGTCCATTTGAACAAGCTTTGAAGATTTAATTTGGTTTAAAACTCATACATGACATGTTTGAATGTTGTTCTTGAAAATGGGTTTGAATGTGGTTTTAATTGACTCACCTTTGGGGCTTGAATTCACAAATTGAGCTTTGAAACTTGTTATACATTGAATTTAATGATGTTTTCCAGAATTTGGGCCCAAGAGGTCGAGTTTGGAGTGGTTGAATGCTTGGTTTGAGCTTGGAAGGCAGATCTGGAAATTCCAGATTTGGCTTCCTCGCTCGAGCGAAGGATTCCCCGCTCGAGCGAGCACCTTTGTCCAGGGCTCCGCTCGAGCGACCATCGAGCGACGATCGCGCGTAAAATTTCAGCATCCAGTATTTTTTCTGTTTTGCAGACCGCTCGAGCGAAGGTTTACTCGCTCGAGCGAAGCCTTTGATTTTGGACTTACGCTCGAGCGGAGAAAGTCTCGCTCGAGCGAGGCTCCTATTTTCAGCAAACTTTGCGAAATATTTTCTAAGTGTATTTTTGCATCCTCATCCCATCCTAGGCATTCTTAGGCCTAGTTTAAGGCATCTTGATGAGGATATCATTGTAGAACACACCAAGGCAAATTAGGGATTAAGTTATGAGATTTCCCAACTGTGTAGCTTAGTGTGTTCAACCTGTGAACTGTGTAGGGTTGGCAACTGGGGAGACACGCTCTAGCATACTGTAGCCCAGAACTCTGTGAGTAACAATTGTGTAAAGATATGTTCAACTGATTATCTTTCGAATACTGAACTGAACTGTTTACTGAACTGGTATTATTTACTGAATGAATGTATGTCCTTTATTTCTGAACTGTACTGTGGCATCCTTAGTACTTACTGTTTACTGTTACTGTTACTGCGACAGAATTCTCTGTCGGTTCCCTCGTGGAACCACTACTGTTTACTGACTGATGGCCATCATTACTGTTCGGTCTTTCAAGACCTACTGTTACTGTTATGCTAATGGATGTACCACATATGATTGTTTACTGTACTGAACGACTGAAATACTGATTGAATTGAACTGTTTTCACTACTGTAAGGACATTCATTCTAAACCTCTTTACGCTTTATGTTATTCACTGGGCTTTAGCTCACTGCTCATATATATATGTAGGTGTACAGGCACCAGATCGGAGCTAGGAGCGTCAGGGTAACTCCAGTTTTGTCAAGCCAGCCTTTGTGCCTCACTCCGAGGTTCCGAGTTGCCATGCTATGGCTTGGGGGTGTCTTGTTTGTTTTTCCCCCTTCTGTACTGTTTTTACTGTTCTGTACAGACCGAGTGTTACTGTACTGTTATCTAGGGTCGAGTCCCTAGTTTGAATGATTGTAAATATTGTGTATACTGTTCTGTACTGGTTATGTATAAATGTACGAAAAGCCTTTTTGCATACAGACTGTCACAGCTCAATGGACACTATTTATTTACTGTATTGGCTTCCGCCAGGCCCTGTACTCTATTTACTGTATTACTGTTCTGCAGGCCTTCGGTAATCTCGGATTACTGGCCGGTTACGGTGCTAAACCCATAGGGCCGGGTTTGGGTCGTGACAAACAATCAACACCTCATACTTTTGATCAAGTTCCAATCAATTCATCAAACCTACTTTTTCATTTATCTTATTTAACGTGGATTAACTGATGAGTTTGATAATAACTTGACTAAAAGTATGAGATGTTTACTATTATTTTTTAAAAAGTGAGTGTAAAGTGTAAGGTGCTTGGTAGGGGTGTAAATTTGGCTCAGCTCGGTCCATCTGAGCTTAGGCTCAGGCCAGCCCATGTCAAGCCTCGCAAGCTCTGTCAAAATTCGGGTCAGGCTAGAAAATTAGGCCTAGACTCAGGCCTAGGGAGATATTCAGGCCTTGGGTCTTGGACGGACCGGTGGGCTTAGGCTTGAACAAAACAAAAATTCTATTCTTTTTATCAAAATTTTATTTTTTTCCACCAAAAATGACATTGGCCCTCTGGCCGGGCCACGGATCGGGGCCGAGCTTCAAAATAATAGCATGGGCCCAGTGTTCTGGGCTAGGCTCAAGCCTAGGCCTAATCGGGCCGGGCCCATTTTGAGCCGTGGGCGGGTTTCGAACCACCCACAAGCCGTAGGCCATTTTTATACTCCTAGTGCTAGGTATAATTTGCCCTATTGTTGTGGAAGTTGCCACGTCAATGAATATGTACAAATTTTCAAATTAAAAAAACGAAGTAATATTTATTGATAATTGAAGCATAAGAAAAAATAAAAAAAAAATAAAAAAAAAAAGGTTTAGTCACAAAAGAGTGATTTTTGAGATTAGACCCTAAAAAACTAAAATTTCAGAGATCATCTTTAAGTGGTACTACATAACAGAAACACTCAACGTAAGTCGTGCTATCTTTAATGTAATTAATCGTTTCTTTTACTCTCTCTCAAGATCCTGATTCGGTTCACATCAGGGGGACTAAAATTTGTTAAGGGATTTGTTTGTCACTTTTTTACCGTTAACTTTTGTCTGAATCAAGAAGTCGTTAATATTTCCTTCGAGGTTCAGTTTTTTCTCTCGCTCTGGGTGCACATGAAATTTAAGTTATTATGCTTCACATTGCCACCGACAGAATTTTTGAACTCACGGTGTTTGCCACGACACTATTATTTGAAAATGTATTTTTTAAATTAAAAAAAATTAACGTAGATGATTAATCTATCCCTCTTCATAAATTAATCATAAGCTAAGAATAAAAGTATCAGCATAGAAAAAAAATTTAACAATGTACTTTATGTTAAGTTTTTTATATAACACAGTATTTTATACTATTCCTTTAATTAGTTAATTTTTTCTATAAAAATTACATCTATGTCATTATATTTAAATTTTAATTTTAATTAATTTATTATATCATTATTTAATCCAACAACAAATAAATTAAAATCTTCACCTATCCATTTAATATTCAGAATTTTTTTTTCTCATTACTAACAACCAAGAAAGATTGTAATGGGGCCATTTATTAATGATAAACTAAGAAACTAAGATTTTGTTTAATATAGTTTTTATTTATTTTTTATTTTTTAATTAAATTAATAAATAATGATTAAAAATTGCACAAAAAATACTATATTATTGTATTACCAACACAATAAATATCACAAATTGTTGAAGTAGTTTGAAATAAATCGATATAAAAGTACACTTTCACTGTTCTAAATAACACAATAAATATTATCCTACTAAAATTGATCTTAATTTTAAAAATAAAAAATTGATCAACTTTTTTTATGAATAATATTTCATTATGGAATTTTTTTTTGTACACATCATTAATTTTCTCTGTTCATAACATTGTCTTTTTTTAATTACCATCATGTCCCTTAAGCAAATTATCATTTTAGACCAAATTCTAAAAATGTAATATCTCAATACACACCACTAACAACCACCATCACCACCAACTACTGTCACCTCTGTGAACTATTCCTATTTTCTCCATTCCCTTCCTAGCCCAATCTATACCCCACCATCACGCAATGCCTCTTATAGACCTCCCTAATGCCCTCCCTTGTAGCCCCGCAACCCTCTCACCCATTTGCAGCACCACCGCAACTCTAACTTGTTACCAGATCAGGAAAATGAAGCAGATCGTAATTGAGAAAGAGAGAGAGAGATCATGAGTAAGTGAGTGGGGGTGCGCTGAGAGGTGATGACGGAGTGAGAGAAACAATGGAAGGAATTATGGAAGTGGATAAATCTAAATCATAAATTAAATGTTATGTTATGTGTATTTTTAAGGAAAAATAACTAATAAACTATCAAATCCTATCAAGTTTCAATGTGGACAACTAATCCTATTTTTCATAACATATTTTCAAAAAATTCATTGCTCCATAATGGTGGATATTATCTCAATTTTACCCCTCATTTAATATGAAAATATTTTTAATCTAAGTAAAATACTATTTTTTTTAATTGTAAAAATTATGATATTTTATTAAAAAAATGATAAACCACAATGAAAAAATTATCAATAAATTCTATTTTGATTTGAAAATTGTTATTAAGTTCTATCAAATTCAACATTAACAAATAAATCTTCTTCTTCTTTTTTTTTTTTTTATAAATTGTTATACGTAAAAAATTCAATTGTTCATAATAGTATATTTTATTTTTATTTTATCTTTTTCATTAAAGTATGAATAAAAAATTTCATAAATAATTTTAATTTATTAGAAATTTTATAATTAAATTATTTGTCATTGTTCAAATTAAATGATTTTTCATAAACAAAATTATAAATATAAGATTAATAATTTTTTCAATTAAAATTTTAAAATTTACTTAAGTTAAAATTATTTCTAAAATTGTTGTTCATATTAAATAGGAAGGATAAAACTGGGATAAGATATGGAGCAATGGATATTTTGGCAACTTTTTATCACAAATATGACTTAGTAGTCCATATTGAAACTTAATAGGATTCATTAGTATTTTTAAAAACAAAATAGGACTTATTAGTTATTTTTTTATTATTTTTAATATGAATTTTAAATGGAAGTAGCATTGTTATATAAAATTTTATGAGTTAATTAGGGACAACTAAGGGAAGTGTTTTGATGGGAAAGTGTTTGGGTGTGCAAGATATATATTATATGTATTTGTGTAAATTCTCATAAATATACATAAGTTATTTTATAAAATAATGTAAATTCTGACAGATATAACTAAGTTGTGATTTTTTAAATTTTTATGAATTAATTTTTGTATATATGTAAAAATTTATATTATTTTTTAAATATATTTATGAGAATTTACCCAAACAAATAGAGTATACATTTACCCTTTAAAAAATTGCCTCTATAATTATTAAGATTTGATTGAGCTAATCTAGGATGCCATCACTTGTTTCTACCTTTTATCTCGAAGACAGGCGTGGATATATGATTTGATATCATGACATTGATTTAGAAGTCTTAATAACGGTATGAAATTTTTTCAAGACATCAATATTACAGCTGTGTAATTTACCGACAAAGGTCAATGATTTGCAAGTCCATATCGTCGTGCACGATCAACGGTAACAATTTATCTTTACAGTTTTCCACCGACAAGTTGAACCATTTGATCAACGGTACAACAATTCTTCAACAGTTATTACGGTTTTCTACCGACAACCCAAGCAATTACTCAGCACCTGTTTGGAGTCTGATTTTTTTTTAAGTACATTTTTATTTTTATAATAAAAAAGAAAAAAAATTTAAAAAAATTATTTAGAGTTGGACCATTATCACAAATTAAATCTCAAATTTTAAATTTTAAGTTTTAAGTTTTATCGATTTAAAGTTTTATCTTTTAATCTGTTTATTTTTGTTTATTAAAATAGACGAAAAAAATATTTTTGTTATTAAACTAAACGAAAATAGGTATTTCACACATTTTATGTATATTTATATTAAATTTAATGACTAAAATATTATTTTTTTCATGAGTTTTATTTAACAAAAATAAATAAATGATTTAAATTAAAAATAAATCAAAAAATTGAGATTTAAATTGACTAAATTCAAAACTCAAGGTTGGTTTTGTTATAAAAGGTCAACCTCTGTAAAACAAAAATAAAAAAATTATAATTTTCTCAATAAAAAAAATAGCATGTTTAAAAATGATTAAAAAGATTGTAAGGACAAATTCTTATATCAAATTTATATGTCATCATCTAATACACACACACAATCAAGATAGGCCTGGTTAGTGGAGATTGGGGGCTGGTTCAGCAAGTTGAATTTCGTACTTGACCGTTTTAATTTTTTTCACTGATTAAATCATTACTTGGTATAGTTGACCACTGATATATACACAATTAGTTACGGTTAGAATTTTGTACTGTAAATCAACTCATATGATTTACGTTGGCGATAATTATAAATAAAATATTAGAAAATTCAAATAATAAAAATTATAATAATTATTGTAAGGGCTGAAGTATGGGAAATTAGCTCTCTTTAAGGAGATTCAAGTTCTCTGCAATTAGGTAAAGCCTCACACCGGTGCTGCAGAAAAAATCTTGACTTGTCCCCCCAGGATACAACAGCCCGACTAAGTCGTATGGTTCACCAATACTGCACAATTGGTTGAACCCAAAACTTTATCACATACACCTTTTTTTATTTGAGCATAATAAAGCAACCAAAACTTCTTCACACTTCCAAGATAAGAAGTTAGACCAATTTATGGGAGATAAAAGCTTGGTGGACAAGTTTCTTGGAGGAGGATTCTTGGAAGCTGCTTGGAGGCTCCTTGGAAGTAGCTTGGAGGATAATACTTGACTCTTGGAAAACTTAGAAGAAGACTTGGCTAGGCGAAGACTTGGAAGACTTGAAGGATTCTTGGACACCAAGAAAGGATTAACTTTGAGGAAAAGAAAACAAATTAAACCAATAACACATTATAATATTGAAATATCTGCTAACATTCCCCCACCTATTTTAATATTATAGGTAACAAAAACTAAGATTATTAGGCAAATAAGGATATTATGCATCATGGTAGGTATACTTTGCATTGAACCTCCATTAGTAAAACAATAATATCTACTCCAGAGCCAATAGTATGCTCAACATTGAACTATGACTGCTTAAGGGAAATAAATAATTATTGCACACACATAATATTTCAGGTGTTCACATAAGCTTTAAAAGCCAGCACATTACAGCCTTATGCGATTCCAGGATTCATGAGTGTGTTTGAGAATTAGCCCAAATCTCATAGGTAGCGGCCCCACTACCACACTCACATAGGTGAATTCTGTCAAAGATGCTCCGGTAACTATGACACCCCACTCAATAAGAGCTAAAGAAATTTATTAAGAGTTTTTTAATAACTCAACCTATACAACGTTACAGGATAAATGCACTTACATCGTAGGGATGGGTAAAAAGTAATTTAGTGCATTTCTCACGGCTATCATATGATCGTTTTTCTCATTGAACCTAGTTACAGGATCTCTGGTCTCTGGGTTGAGTATCCTTATACATGGCTCCTGCTATATTCAATGGGCTTCAACCTCATCCCCCTCAATGTATTTCAGACTCTATCTCTTGCTAAGGCCTTAGTTAATGGATCTGCAAGATTATTGCCAGATTTAATATAATCCACATTTATGATGCCATTATTCATATAAGATCTCACAGTACTGTGTTGTCTTCTGATAGGTTTGGATTTACCGTTATAACAACGGTTATTAACTCGACCACTTATTGCGGTGCTATCACAATGAATCAATATAGGTGGAATCAGTTTTTCCCAACAAGAGATTTCATTTAACAAATCTCTCAACCAATTTGCTTCTTCACTAGCTGTAGCTAAAACAATAAACTCAGCCTCCATTGTTGAATTAGCAATAATGGTTTGTTTTTTCGATTTCCAATTTATAGCACCACCTCCCAATGTAAATAAGTAACCAGTGGTTGATAATGAATCACCTGACAAGGTATTCCAATCGGCATCACTGTAACCTTCAAATACTGCAGAATACTTATTATAAAACAAGCCATATTTTATGGTACCAGATAAATATTTCATAATCCGCTCAATGGCTAGCCAATGATCACTACCAGGCTTGCTGGTAAACCTGCTAAGTACTCCAACTGCATAAACAATGTCAGGTCTAGTACAGTCAGTCGCATAACACAAGCTACCAATCATACTAGCATATTCCTTTTGATTAATTACATCCTCATATTTTCAATAGGAATTAAGCACATGAGGATCGAAAGGAGTAAGAACATGTTTGCACTTATAAAAATTATATTTTCTCAAAATTTTCTCAACATAATGCGACTAATCAAGAAATATACCATCACAAGTTTTGGTAATTTTCATTCCCAAAATATAATTAGCCTCACCAAGATCTTTCATATCAAAATGGCTACTAAGCATATTTTTAATTTCCACGATGATATGCAAATTAGAGCCAAATATAAGTAAATCATCCACATAAAGGCTAATAATGACATGTGAATTTTCTTCAGATTTATAGTAGATGCATTTATCACATTCATTCGTTTTATAGCCATTCTTAATCATGCAGGAATCAAATTTCTCATGCCACTGTTTAGGGGCCTGTTTTAAGCCATATAGGGATTTTACTAGCTTACACACTTTGCTTTCTTGATCGGGTTCCACAAAACCCTCAGGTTAATCCATATGGATTTCTTCACCCATGTCTCCCTTTAAAAAGGCTGTTTTAACATCCATTTGATGAATTTTTAGATCATGAATTGCAGCCCCAGCAATTAATAATCTAATGGATGTAACTCTAGTAACCGGAGAAAATGTATAAAAAAAGTCAAGATCTGCTTGTTGTTTAAAACCTTTTGCAACAAGCCTTACTTTATATTTATCAATAGTCCATCCGGTTTAAGTTTTTTTCTCAAAACCCATTTACAGCCAATAGTTTTATAACCTAGTGGTAAATCTACTAATACCCAAGTTTTATTAGATAATAATGATTCCATCTCATCATTTACAGTCTCGTTCCAAAAAATAGAGTCAGGAGATGCCAAAGCTTCTTGTAAAGTTAATGGAGTTTCCTCCACATTAAAAACATGATAATCAGGGCCAAAATCTTTTTCTAACCTGGCTCTTTTACTCCTTCTAGATTCAAAAACTACAGTATCTTGGTTTTGTAAAAGAGGAGTGGAGGAACCGGTTTCAGATAAAATATTTTCTTGACAATTTTGACCCCCACCATTTTTAGATTTAAAAGAAAATTTTTCTTCATGAAAAATTGCATCACCTGATTCAAAAATTATTTTGTTTTTAATATCAAAAAATCTATAGACTGTATTATTTGTTGCATATCCAAGAAAAATACAAGTGGCAGCTTTCACACCTAATTTAGGTCTTTTAGGGTTCACAAGTCTAACAAAAGCTAGACAACCCCAAACCCTCAAATATCTCAAATTTGGCTTATGCCCTTTCCACAACTCAAAATGTGTAACTTTTGTTTTTTTATGTGGCACTCTATTCATAACATAACATGCAGTTAAAATTGCTTCTTCCCACAAATTTGAAGAAGCACCTGCTTCAATTAGCATAGCATTTGTTAAATCAGTTAAAGTTCTATTTTTCCTTTCTGTTACACCATTAGATGCAGGTGAATATGGTGGAGTAATTTCATGGATTATTCCCAAAGACTGAGCAAACGAGTTGAATCCAAAAGATTCATACTCATGGCCTCTATCACTTCTATATCTTTTAATCTTTTTACCGAATTGATTTTCAACTTTAAGAAGGAATTCTTTAAATTTTTCAAAAGCCTCACTTTTATTTTTCAACAAGTATACATAAGTGTATTTTGAAAAATCATCAATAAAAGTGATAAAATATCTATTTTCACCATGTGTTAAAATTCCTTCAAATTTACATAAATCAGTGTGAATTAATTCTAACAATTCAATATTTCTCACCACACTTTTATGAGGCCTTTTAGTTATTTTTGCTTGACTGCAAACTTCACATTTCTCAAACTTATTTGTTAGTCTGGGAATTAATCCTAAACTACTCATGACTCCCACATATCGGCTATTAATACGACACAAACAAGCATGCCAAAAATTCATAGAAGACAACATATAAACAGAAACATGTGCTTTCTTATTCTCAACATTTAATTTAAACATCTCATCACAGGCATATCCTTTCCCCACAAATATGTCTTTTTTAGTGATTACATATTGGTCAAATTCAATAGTCTGCTTGAAACCAGCTTTGTTGAGCAAATAACTCGACATCAAATTTTTCCTCATAGACGGTATGTACAACACATCTTTTAAAACAAGCAAACGTCTAGAGATAAAATTCAACTCAACATCCCCACATCCGAGCACCTTGGTTAAACTAAAGTCACCAAGCATAACAGTCCTCTCCTCATTAAAAAGAGTGAAATCTTTGAACCAATCTTTATCATAGCAGACATGCCTATTGGCACCATAGTTTGCCCACCACCCTTCCACAGATTGAACCATAAAAATATTTGTAATCATAGCCACAAATGGTTCCTCGGTAACATTAGCCTGTGGTCGAGGCTGTTGTTTCTGAAATTTGCAAGTTCGGGCAATATGCCCACTTTTACCACACACAAAACAAGTCACATTTGTCAGATCTTGTGAAGGGGGTTCTTGGTTCCATTTCTTTTGCCTCGGGTAATTTTTATTTTGTGGCTTTCCAACATTTTTTCAAATTTTCTTAACTAGCTTCAAGTGACTATTTCTATGAAATCGACCTTTAGGTAAAGTATTTCCAGAAGTTAAATTTGCCTTTGCAGTGGAATGCTCTTGTGTCATAAGCGCATCTTGTCCCCGTGCTTCCTCCTCCACCCGAATCTGTGTGATTAGAGTCTCCAATAACGTCACTTTTTGCTTATGACGCATTGACTTTTGGAACTCCCTCCAAGATGATGGTAGTTTATCAACAATACCTGTTACAACAAGATTGTCTCCAATTTTAATGCCTTCGGACCTAATTTCAGCCACTAGCATCTAAAAATCTTGAACTTGTTCCACCACTGATTTTCCATCTATCATTTGATAGCGGAAAAAACAGCTTGCAGTATATTTTTTAGAGCCTGCCTCTTAAGCCTCCGTTTGGCAAGAAAAAGCCCAGGCTTTTTTGGCTAAAATAGCCACAAAAAACAAAATAGGCTATTTTAGCCATAAAAAACAAAACATCAAATCCAACCCATAATCATTACAATCCTCTCTCACAAAAAAAGCCAAAAAAGCCAAAAAGCCAAAAAGCCCTTCCCAAACCAGGCAAAAATAGCCCAGGCTAAAATAGCCAAAAAGCCAACCCACTTCCCAAACGGAGTGTTATATTTATTCTACAAGGCTTTCCAAATTTTCTTGGCAGTGGTGTAAGTCGTAGCATAATAATTATAAAATTGATCTGAAAGACAATTCAAAAGATAATATCGACATTTATACTCATCTGTGTTGTATTTCTCGATTTTTTCAAGATGAGCGGCATACTCCTCGTCGGTCATCTCTTCAGTGAGGATTTTGTTCGGATTTTTCTCGATCAGGATATAGGCCACCTAGAGGAGACTGAGGTAGAAAAGCATCTTGCCTTTCCATCTCTTGAAATGGGCTCCCTTGAACCGGAAGGGCTTGTTGAGATCACCGGTATTCTCGTTGGGCTTCTCCGATACTGGCTCTATGAATCTTACTATTTGAATCTCCTTAAAATTGTTGGTGATAATTATAAATAAAACACTAGAAAATACAAATAATAAAAATTACAATAACTATTGTAAGGGCTGAGGCACGGGAAATTCGCTCTCTTTAAGGAGATTCAAGCCCTCTGCGGTTAGGCAAAACCCCACACCGGTGCAGCAGAAAAAACCTTGACTTGTCCCCTCCAGGATACAACAGCCCAACTAAGTCGTATGGTTCACCAATACTGCACAATTGGTTGAATCCAAAGTTTTATCACATACACAATTTTTTATTTGCCTGATAATCTCACATAAAACATAATAAAGCAACCAAAACTTCTTCACACTTCCAAGATAAGAAGTTAGACCAATTTATATGAGATGAAAGCTTGGTGGACAAGTTTCTTGGAGAAGGATTCTTGGAAGTTGCTTGGAGGCTCCTTGGAAGTAGCTTGGAGGATAAGACTTGACTCTTGGAAGACTTAGAAGAAGACTTAACTAAGCAAAGACTTGGAAGATTCTTGGACACCAAGAAAGGATTAACTTTTGGAGGAAAAAAAAAAACAAATCAAACTAATAACACATTATAATATTAAAATATCTGCTAACAATTTACAACCTAGTAAATATGAGCCCCGTTACCACTAAAGGGCCATAACAAAAACCATCTATAAAATGTTAAAGAAGAAAAGACACAAGTAAGCAATATACAAAATGCTAAAAACTCCTTTCTATCCCCTCTCTTTGTCTCTAAGTTTATGCTACTAAGCTTTCGTTTGGGATGTGAATTGACTTTTTGATTTTTTAAATTTTTTTAGTTTGGGACTAAAAAACTTAATTTAGGCTAAATTTTTTAGCTTTTTTGACTTTTATAAAAGAAAAAATAAAATGATTATGATTTAAATGTAACATTTTGTGTTATTGACTTTTTAATTTATTTTGACTTTTTATAACTAAAATAGCCAAAAAAAACTCATACCAAACATAGCCTAACTAAAGTATCACAGGGCCTTTTGTTCAACACTACATTGACATCGTTCATCGAATCAAGTCGAGACCATATAAATCCAATAATCGTTCACATGTATTGGTACGATGCCTGGAAAATTACGAAACACAAATACTTATATATTTGATGTTTCGTAAACATATATGACATTTGATGTTCATTTTGAGAGTATTTGATACTTTTCGAACAGTCTACATCATGTATCTAATTTACTATAAAATTAAAATTGTAATAGTTTCATATGTATTAGAGTATTATTAGAATAATTACAAAAATAATTTTTCAATATTTTATTATTTTTTTGCCAAAAAGAAAATCGTAAGATTAAAAATTTTTCAAATTTTATCAAATTAACGTATCTATTGAAAAGTAGAAAAATGAATTATTGGCGCCTAAACTAATATCTAATTTTTACATAACGGTTTCTCACTATTCTTTGAGGTCATGTATAATATAATACTAAAAATCATAATTTTCTTTTAACATATCTTGGTTGTATATACTTATATCTTTTTTCCTTTTTCTTTTTCTTTTTTTGAAATTTCATATCACCATATTTGTATATTCATATCCCTTATCCGCATCCATGATTCATAGATGGAAAGATGAAATTCATAGCACAAACACAATGATAACACATCAGATAAATATAAATTTGGTACAAACATTTGTTCATCACAATATTACTTTATAATTTTAGTAGGGATTAAATTATTTATGGCATATTCATAGCTCAAATGTCACTCTCTTGGGCACAAATCTAGACAAAACAAAAAATGTTTTCAAGATGATAAGCATGTTAAAACTAATGATTAACCACCACACTAAAGTAAATTAAGAGTGTGGTACGAACTCCATAAACAAACAAAACCTATAAAGGGGAAGTCCAATTCATTAGGGTTTTGCATGTCATCCCTTTCTCTACACGACTCACTGGTGGTGCATGTGATAGCCATGAGAGTCTCTTAAACTTTGGGGCCAAGTGTTTGCCCTTTTTTGCTTCTAATTCTCTTCTTATCCAAAAAATAGTCACTTTATGTTAATTTGCTTTACAACAACAGTCAAAAGTAAAAGCATGTTCTATTCTCCCTTTTTTGTAGCCACAGCAACCTTTAATTGAAAGGTTACTTGGTAATTTTTGTTACAAAAGACACTATTAGCTTAGTACTAAGTAATTTGGATTCAGCATTTTAGATTGTGTTGTTTTAGTCTACACATATTAGGCCTGGACTTGCCACAAGCTTATTGTACTTTGGTTGATTATAGACTTCTCAAGAAAATGCAAGGGCATAAAGATGGGGAGTTTAAGAAGAAGAAAAAAAGTTACATCAATTCAACAAATTTACATGTATTATGAAACTATGTATAAACTAATTACTTGCGATGAGCTCAATTGCAACTTGTTTGAGATCAAGTGGCATGAAAGATAAGTAAATCAAATTTGAACAGCCATCACTTAACTCGACTCAACTTGTTTACAATCTTACCAAATAGCTCAATGTGGAAATCTAACAAAATATTCGGTCAAGTTAGAAGGATTATTCCCTTACTCAATTGTGGTGACATACCCAATAGAAATGTACAGAATTGGCCAACTGAGTTTACTCAATTGATTAATCATTAATTTAGTTTAACTTATACAAATCTCTTCACTATCCAATGTCGGTACATATTATAGAAAACATTTAAACCCAATACCTACTATGTTCATAATTGTTGCCCAAGAGCCTTGTTGAGTTCATCTCGTCCACCTCAAAAGACAGGTGAAACCACCCTAGAATAATTTTGGTTTTTTTTTTTTTTGTTTTTTAATTCAAAAGCTCTGCATACAAGAAAAGAAGAGTATTATGGCTAAAAAAATGTGAAATTATGGTGTGTACAATGCAAATACATAGTACCCAAACCAAAGCAAGAAAAAATAATTACTAGGGTGATGATAGTGCTTTCTTTGTTTTGTGTAACTCAGACAACATTGAGATTTTGATATTATAGCATGCCTATAGTATTGTTGCTTTCTTTCCAAGTATGGGACCATTGGGACCATTTCTAACTTCATGCAGCATGATAATAATAATGATCACGGACTCTGTTCACATTCCTTAATCGTATCAAGACACGTGAAAATAAAGTAATGGTATACAAATAACTTCTTCTTATTAATAAATGCTTTTATTATTATTATTATTTTGAACAAAAGGATATGACAATGAGCAATGGCATACGTTACAGAGAATTTATAAGAAATTTTTGTTTGTATAATATTGTTTTCCTAAAAAAAAATAATCATTTTGGCACATGATAGGTAGGGAAAGAATTTGTAATAGAAAGATAAGAAAATGAGGACTTAAGGATTTCATCCAAAATTTGTGAATTAAGATCATCTGTTCCTTTTTTTTGCCCATTTCTCTATCCTTTTACATTGTACTAGTTCTTGAAATTTAGGAAAAGTGATCCTATGAACCAATCAAATTCAAAGACAGAGAAGTGCGCATGGAAATAGATATATGATCTAAATTTAAAATTTATAAGGAAAATGTATGTCAAAAAAAGAATTAATAATGTAACTATTGTATCTGACTCAACCCACTAACACACATCTCCATAGCAAGCATGGTATATTATGTTTACATGATAGCCTATAATTAAATAGTAATATTACATTTCTGATGAAATAATACGTGTAATG
Source organism: Camellia sinensis (assembly GCF_055761805.1). Lineage (NCBI taxonomy): Eukaryota > Viridiplantae > Streptophyta > Magnoliopsida > Ericales > Theaceae > Camellia > Camellia sinensis. The sequence goes on from NC_138964.1 coordinate 186,915,122, forward strand.
ATGTGATATCACTATTGTAATAATTTTTTTTCCCTCAAACATGTAGGCGTTTGGTAGTCAGCAAGAAATGTTGTGAAGCCAAATTCGATTTTTTTGAAAGAATTGGACTTCTGTAAAGTTTGAATTTGAACTTGTTCAGACTCATAGAGCCTATTACGGATTTCATTTCGATAATTTAAACCATTCATTTTGTAAAATCCTGTATATGTATCATCCATAAAAAAAAAAATCGATCTAATAATTATAATTTTTTATTTTATCGCGTTTCATTTTTTTTTCTTCCTTTTTTTGGATTGGAGAATACATAAAAATAAAAAAATAAAAACCAAACAAAACAAAAAAAATCTTGATAGACTTGTATAATTGAACTCTTGTCCACTTCAAGTTAGTGGGCTGGGTTAATATATCAGTCTTTCATGTTAGCAGAGTTTTCTCATATTTCAAATATTCCCTCTTAAGCAGGGGAGGTGGAGAAGGGGATGAGTAAAGGTGGGGGGCTGCCGGAAATGGAGGTTGCCAGAGGAGGAATGGGGGACTGCCAGTGCTTCTGTCTCCTCTCTATTTTTTTGTTTTTTTGGCACCAAAAACGAGTCATTTTAGTGCACTATAAACCTTGCACCACAGGATCTAAACTCCAATGTAAAGCAGCCAAGTTGCCTCAAACAAAAGAATTAAAACCCTAGTATTCCAACTTCCAGCATCAACTTTAGCTGTGCCTTTGTTTGGTACCCAACATTTACCACTGTAGTCCATGAATGTTGACATGCCTTATTTAGTGTTCATTTGGTGCAACTTCTAACAAGATGAAAGCTAATAATCAAAAAACAGAAGCAAAAATCATATCCCTGCTTCTTAATATCTCTAGAGCCATTCAATTGCTCAATGACAATGAATTTTGAATTTTGGTGATGAGAACATTAACATGTAAAAATTATGATCATGAGCCCATTGTAGGGCAGCCATTATAGGCTACTAAAAACAATCAGCATAGATAAGTAGCGTTAAAAGCAACTCAGTTTCTGTTTACACAGGCGACAACAGCTTCATCATGCACACTACTGTAAAATGAGCTTAACTTTGTTATAGCAAGAGCTTCTCCAAATAGTGATGCTCTTGTCGATTTTAATATCCGAACTTCTACATAGTCTCCAACCCTTGGATTCCGATTCCCATCATAAACCTCCCGATCTGGGACTGGCAGATTAGTAAAATACACCCTATGGCCTCTGTCGCTCTTGCCGATGAGCTCTGTCTCGGGAGCTCTCTTATTGGGTCCTTCAACTAACACCAATTGGACAGTACCAATTTGGGAGTCATAGCACTGACCTGTGCTCTCGCGGAAAGCCTCGATGAGTTCCGTCAGCCTCCTCTGCTTGACAGCATCAGGAACATCATCAACATAATTCCTATGGGCATGGGTTTTCTCCCTCATGCTATATGCAAACATGTATGCCATGTCATAACCAACAGTCTTTATAAGGCTTAGTGTGTCTTGGTGTTCCTCCTCTGTTTCACCACAGAAGCCTGGAGAAAGAAAATCACAGGTATTAGGGGCAATGCAGGAATTGCAATTTAAACTTCTTCAAAGTTCAATGACAATAGCTTTCCTCTAATGCACCAAAGAAAGGGTAAGAAGTACTTGCCAAAAAAGAACTTAAGACTTGCTACTTGTCAATTTCTACCAACTCATGCCTATGAATTGTCCAACTTCTTAATTGTCCAATCGATATGCAAATGGTGGATTTATGAATTAAAAGACAATAATTTCATCTCTTCATTAGAGAAAGACTATAGGAGCACCCAACTCTATATAATTGGCTATTTGACACACATTACAAAAAATGGTATCTGCAAGCTATCCACAAAGGAAATAACAATTGGCAACATGATCTGTTAAACCGTTCTACATATATTGAGAATACAAAAAGAATGTATGTACAATAAGGATCTATTCCTAATAAATAGCTTTGAAAAAGAGGGGGGGAAATGAAAATGACACAAAAATGTATTGTATAATTATTTTTAATAAATGTTTGAAAGAACTCCGCCGGGGTTGTTAACAACTCCGCCGGTCCCAAGCCCGGGTTAAGGAGGAGGGTTGTGTGTTAGGTAGCCGACAGCCAACACGTAAAAAAGCCGCTCGGATCCCTTATGAAATGAATCCTACTTTGAATCATTTAAATGCTAAGTCGTTCCCCTCAAGTGACGCGTTGCGCCTGCCTCCGAGTGTTTCGAAAAGTGAGCAAGAGGCGCCGCATCGACGCCTGGGTGCGGTGAAAAATGGGCAAAGGTTTCCGCATTTTTTTGGACGAGCGTGGGTAAAGAAGCTAGTCCAAGACTATAGGTTTAGGGTAGCCACTTGGAACATAGGAACCTTAACTGGTAGGACGATGGAATTGGTAGATGTTATGATTAGGAGGAGAGTTAGTATAGCTTGCATACAAGAAACTAAGTGGACGGGAGAGAAAGCTAGGGAAATTGAGGATACTGGTTTTAAACTTTATTATAGTGGTAAGGATAGACGCAGGAATGGGGTAGGAATCATAATTGCCAAGGGTCTTGTGGAAAGTGTGGTGGCGGTCACTAGGTAAGGAGATAGGATTATGCTAGTTAAACTAGTTATTGGAGGGAATATAGTGAACATTATTAGCGTTTACGCCCCTCAAGTAGGGTTAGATGATCAGACTAAGAGGGATTTTTGGGAGCAAATGGATGAGATCTTACAGGAGATACCCGTAGGAGAGAAGCTGGTTATAGGTGGAGATTTTAATGGCCATGTGGGCATAGATAAACTAGGTTATGAAAGGGTGCATGGTGGATACGGTTTTGGTGACAGAAATGAGGCTGGAGAGAGAATCTTAGATTTTGCGTTGGCTTCTTACCTGGTGGTGGCCAATACTATGTATAAGAAGAGGGAGGAGCATTTGATAACGTTTAAGAGTGGATTAGTTAAGAGCCAAATAGATTACTTCTTAGTGAGAAAAGTGAACTGCCTAAAATGCAATGATTGTAAGGTGATTCCTGGAGAGAGTCTGGTCGCTCAACATAGGATTTTGATACTAGATTTATGTTTTAGAGGGCAATACCAAGTTAGGAAGGATGGTGGGCGTCGTAGGACGAGATGGTGGGACCTAAAAGGAGATAAACTAGAAATATTTAAAAATCGAAAGGATAAGGAAGGTACTTGGGACTTAGAAGGTGATGCTAACACTATGTGGAATTCGATGGTCAATTGTATGAGGAGAATCTCAAGGGAAGTGCTTGGAGAGTCGAAAGGAACGGGACCCAGCTCTAGGGAAACTTAGTGGTAGAGGGAAGAGGTTCAAGCGGTAGTTAAGGCAAAAAAAGAGTACTTTAAAAAGTGGCAGAAGGATAGAACTGAGGAAAACCTTAAGAGCTATAGATTGGCTAATAAGGAGGTCAAGAAAGTAGTAAGAGAGACTAAGTTGAAAGCTTATGATGACCTATACACTAGACTAGATAGTAAGGAGGGAGAAAAGAGGGTATACAAACTTGCTAAGATACGGGAGAGGAAAACAAGAGATTTCAATCAAGTAAAGTGCATCAAGAGTGAGGATTCTAATGTATTGGTGAAGGATGATGAGATTAAGGAAAGATGGAAGAATTATTTTGAGAAACTGTTTAATGAGGAACATAGAAGTATGACAATAAGGGAAGAAATAGCCAGTAATACGATAAACCAAGACTATAGGTTCTATCGCAGGATTAGGAACTTTGAAGTGGAGATTGCACTTAAGAAGATGAAATCAAATAAGGCTTTAGGACCCGATGATATCCCTATTGAAGCTTGGAAGTGTCTGGGTAAAAAGGGAGTTGCTTGGTTGACTAGGTTTAGCAAAATTTTGTTGACTAGGAACATGCCAGATGAGTGGAGGAAGAATATTTTAGTGCCAATCTATAAGAATAAAGGTGATGTCTAGAATTGTAACAACTATAGAGGAATCAAGCTAATGTTTCATATAATGAAAGTGTGGGAGAGGGTGATGGAACGCCGACTGCGAAACATAACAGAGGTGTTAGAGAATCAATTTGGGTTTATGCCTGGCAGGTCAACAATGGAAGCGATCTATCTTTTGAGGAGAGTAATAGAAAAGTATAAAGAAAATAAAAGAGACATTCATATGGTGTTTATCGACCTTGAGAAAGCATATGACAAAGTGCCCTGAGATATAATATGATAGGTGTTAGAGAAGAAATGGGTGACAAAAGGCTGCATTGACGTGATTAGGGACATGTATGAAGGGGTGGTGACCACTATTAGATCGCCAGCTGGAGAGACAAATGAATTTCCTATCACTGTAGGGTTACACCAAGGATCTACCTTAAGCCCTTATCTTTTTGCTTTAGTTATGGACGAGTTGACGATAAATATTCAGGATGACGTGCCATGGTGTATGCTTTTTACAGACGATATTGTGTTAGTAGATGAGACTAGAGAAGGAGTTAACACAAAGTTGGAGATTTGGAGAAAAGCTCTTGAATCTAAAGGATTCCGGATAAGCAGAACTAAGACAGAGTACATGGAGTGTAAATTTAGTAACAGTAACAATGAAAGCAGAGGAGAAGTGAAGATTGAGAACCAAGAACTGTCTAAGAGTGAACATTTTCATTATTTAGGGTCGATTATCACAACAGCGGAAGAGATTGATGCAGATGTGGCCCATAGGATTAAAGCGGGATGGTGTAAGTGGAGAAGTGCGTTTGGGATATTGTGCGATAAACGAATACCCACTAGACTAAAAGGTAAGTTTTATAGAACGGCTATTAGACCAGCTCTGCTGTATGGGACGGAGTGTTGGGCAATCAAAAAATAACATGTAGATAAGATGAGTGTGGCTGAGATGAGGATGCTAAGGTGGATGTGTGGTAAAACTAGACAAGACAGGATTAGGAATAAGTGTATTCGAGAATGGGTAGGAGTAGCACCGATAGAAGATAAGTTGAGAGAGAATCGTTTGAGATGGTTTGGTCATATTCAACGGAGACCAACAGAGGCAGTAGTGAAGAGATGCGATGCTGTAACGGTAGATGGAAGTGTTAGGGGACGGGGTAGGCCTAGATTAACGTTGACTAGGGTTATAAATAGAGATATGAATCTACTTAATTTGACTAATAATATGGCTTTTGATAGGGCCGCGTGGAGAAGAAGGATTCATGTAGCCAACCCCATTTGATGGGACTTAAGGCTTGGTTTGGTTTGGTTTGGTTTGGTAAATGTTTAAAAGTAGGGGGAGAGGGGACTGTGTAAAACAGTACTTTTCAGAAAACTATGCTAAATTGTTTCTTAGTTATCAAATATCCAGGTTCATAAGATGATGAAAATGATTCAACAAACTTTTTGTTATTCTTATCATAAAGCCCAAAAACGAAAACAGAAAACAAAAACAAAAACAATACCAAACAGGATCTAAAATCTTTCCAAGATGTTTGTAACCATCCAATCAATTCAATTGATGCTGTTAGCAGTACTGTCTACACTGGGCACCATAGAATGGCAACCAGAAGTGTAAGAATTTAAAGAGCACATATCCATCTATGATGCTCATTTTTTAAAGCTAGTGTTATATTCTTCACACTATGGCTCGAGCATCATGGAAAAGCAATATAATTAGCCTCTTACCACATATGAAGTCACTGGTTGTCCCAACATCCGGGATAATTCTGCGAATCTTTTGTACAAGATCTAAGTATGCCTCTCGAGTATATCCCCGCCGCATTCTTTCAAGTATTCTACTATTCCCTGTTTGTGCGGGCAAATGAATACTTTTACAGATATTATATCTGTCTCGCATTACATACAGTAATTCATCTGGGAAATCTTTAGGGTGTGGAGATGTGTATCTGAACCGCATCTCTGGAAACTCTGTTGCAAGTTGTTCTAAGAGATCAGAGAAGCGTAAACCCATTTTTTTCACCTTGCACGTGCTTGAAAAACCTTCACTGAACTTCCAATCGGCTCCTGATTCAATGTCTTTCTCAGTGCCAGATGCATCATTATAACTATTTACATTCTGGCCAAGAAGTGTTACCTCTTTCACACCTTCTTTCCAAAGCTCTGCCACCTCTTTCACAATTGATTCAACAGGACGCGATCGCTCTCTGCCTCTAGTGAAAGGAACAATACAAAATGAACACATGTTATTACACCCCCTCATCACGGAGACAAATGCAGCAATCGAATTTTTCGAGATGCGCACAGGACTGATATCAGCATAAGTTTCTTCAAGTGAAAGTAGAGTGTTGATCCCCTTTTGACCATAGTCTACCTCTTCTAAAAGTCGTGGCAAGTCTCGGTAAGCATCAGGACCACAGACCACATCAACCATCTTGTCTGAATCTAAGATCTTATCCTTTAATCTCTCAGCCATGCACCCCAACACCACTACTTTTGGAGGATGCAGAGACTGTGACCTCCCAATAGATACATTGCTTTTCCAGTGCCTCTTTAGAAACCAAAAATAATTAAGCCTCTGCCACACCTTTTGTTCTGCATTGTCCCTGATAGCACAAGTATTGATAAAAATTATCTCTGCACTCTCTGGAACCTCCACGATCTCACTATATCCAGCTTTCTTCATAATAGATAAGACAATCTCCATGTCATTGATATTCATTTGGCATCCATAAGTTTCATGATATATGCGGCCCCCAGGAAGAGTTTCAGAAGCTGGTGTAGGGCTGAAAGAAAAAATAATGCATAAAGTATGAGCCCTAACGATGTGCAAAACTTCTTAACATCATCGCATGCACAGAAGAAAAGTTGCAGGCAAAGTTTCCAAACACTACTTGAAAGAACATAGACTTATATTAGATACAATGGGAGCTCTAGGAATTTTTGTCAGGGTAGTAATTTTTGTCAACCAATAAAAGTAAATTACTAATAGTATGAGAATTACATCAAATTGAACATTCAACTATGAAAGAAAATCCAACACACAGTGACACAGCACAACCACAAATATACAAGAAACCTAATAAAATTAAGAAAGGCCTCAAACAAATACGAGGAACATGTAGCCTGTAGGTGGACAAAATCGAACTTCTAACCTCCTAGTGAAATGCATAGACTCTTGGCCAACGGGCTAACTCCATAAACATTTTTAAAAAAATAAAAATAATAAAAAACAGGTTTGGAAATTAGTAAGAAAGCTTTCTTCTTCTTTTTTTAATTTTTTTGAATGGAGTGAACTAGACATAAAAAGGTTGTTCAAAATTCATCTCATGGTGTTCAATTTTTTTTCTTTTTTCAAAGTGTAGGAACCAAGGTGTGCAAACAAATTTTAGAGCTGAAAAGTGGTGCGTCGCATGTTCAAAAAAGTTTTTAAAAGTGAGAAATGTCATCCAAACCATATCTATTACTACTACTATAATTTGTTTAGGGTATTCACTTGATTAGATAATCAAAGCCATTAAATGAAAAGCAGAGATATATCTTATTAAGAATAATAATCTGCAGAATAAGTCAATTAATTCGTAGTACAAAGCTAAGATTTCTTGATTATATTATGGCAATGTTCTTGAGAGGTAGTATAACATGCCTGGTTTGTCTCATCCAATAAAAAATTATTCTTCTATGAGAACTGAGAAAGGCAGTTTGGTTTTCGTTGTCTTTATTACTATTGACAGCAAGTATGATGTTCAACCCTGTGGGTTCAAGGCAAATACATCTGAATGTATCTATCTTGACAACACACTACGGGACAAACCGAAGGGTTAAAATGAAAGTTTAGTAGAAAAGCCAGCACAATTAATGAAGCTTTAACTAACCCCTAAAATGCCATTTGCTTAGATGCCAGAGATAAGAGGGGAAAGAAATTTTCAAAAGGCCATCATACACACATATTCAGTATTCTACTCTCCAGCACACAAAAGGCTATCATCTCAAAAGTGAGATGATTGGGAATTTTGGATTGACTGATTGACAGAGAGAGAGAGAGAGATAGCATTCATCCCAACGCACAGGGGGAGCAAAGGGGAAAGGAAAAGGCCTTGGTGACCCATCATTTTCCTCCCTTCAACTCCACCACTTCTCTATAATCAAACTCATGAAATTTTCTACAGCTCTCTGCTCTTCAATTTAATTTTTATTCCATTCTACAATCAAGATATCAGGAACCGAATGATCTATCAAACAAAAAAAATATATTAGGAACTGAATGGAGTGTAAAAGATTCATAAATCAGAAGGATATAGGAGTCCACAATTGAATGAAATAAGATTAAACTCCCAAAACTAGTTTCCATGGTACCACAACCCCAACATGCCAATGAGACCACTAGCCACCCATGCCCCGCTAAACAATGACCTAAACCATTACCTCCATCATGTTTCTATGGCTCCCATTTCCTTAGAACCAATAACCCCACAGATAGCAGAGGTTAGGAATAGTTACATATATAGTTTGTTAAATTTCACCTTGAGCAAAGCTAAAATATAGGACCATGCAAACAATAGTCCCAAAGGCTGCCAGTAAGGTGGGGAAAATGTCAAAAAAGTTACAATTTTAATGCACCTTTCACATATTCCTAAATCATTTTACATATTTCTATACATTTTTCACACATAATTATACACTTTTTACATGTACATCAAGGCTAAGTATCACCAATTAGGCAATCATTAACAATTCCATAAATATATGGCTATTCACTCACTTTCTGTGCTAGTCATTTCCACAACCATTATGTGTAGTGTATTTTTTTTCCCCTCAAGTGAGTGTTCCATTATAAAAAAATAAAGAATATACAATGTAACTCAATACAAGCCCTTACGAGCAAACCGCTTGAAAGCTAAGGCCTCTAGCACCATGAGGCACCAGATATCATTAATCATATCTTTGTTTAATATTCCAAAAACATAAATTCACCTCCAAATTTTTAACACATAAGTATGTATCAAATTTATTGTATAAACGGTTTTCTTTTTTTTTTTCTTTTTTTGCCAATCAGTATAAGAATAATTGCAAATCACAAATATGAGAAAAAAATACGTCAATCTGGACAATTATAGTCCAACAACCACTACGAGAAATAACTCATAATAAGAAGAAATAAACAACTCAAGCCCAATAAGTACCACAATAAATTGTCAATAAAAGAAAGAAATAAACAACTAAATACAATCCCAATGGGGGAGAAACAATCAATATTTGACAAGGATCGACTGGCTTACCTCCGAATAGGAGTGTACAACAGTGGCCAATCGTGGCATCTTCGGTCCTTACATTTTATCATATCAAATTTAAATTCAAGTAAGAATCATTTTTTCTCTCTCTACTCATTTACTCAAACTCATTCAAAATGAGTTTTACTCAATTTTATACTCAAATTAGGGGGGAATTTTTTTTCTTTTAATTCAAAAATTAAGCTTACTTCGTGGTGACATGTCAACTTCCAAATTTATCACTCTGTGTCCCTCACCAAGTATTTCCTCAAATTTATACTCAAATCTGAGTTTGATTACTAAAGTATTCTATTCTATGTCAAATGAAACTTTTTAACTCAAATCCTTACCCTTTACTCAGATCAAATTTAAATTTGAGTAAAAATGCTCAGAATCTCTCCCCACTCCTTTACCCAAACTAACTCATACCAAAATGAGTTTGACTCAATTTTGGACCCAAATCAATTTTTACCCAAATTTGTAAAGACAATTTGGGTGACACAATAGCTTCTAAATTTACAGTTGAGCCACTTAGCAAACTTCTACTCAAATTCAAAAGTTTGGCCACTGGATTATTACTATATATATATATATATATATCAAATGAAGTTATTTTTAGCCAAATTAGAGTAACAAAAGCATTACAAAAAAAAATGCGGAATGAAGATTAATTAATAGTAGCATAGGAAGAGAATTTTAATTAGGCAGAGAGAGAGAGAGAGAGAGAGAGAGTGAGAGAGAGAGAGATTGAGAACTTACTAGTCGGAGAGGGTTTGCGCTTGGGGAATGAAGTGGTGGAGGGTAGGAATTTGAGTCTTGTTGGAGTTGGAGGGAGAGAGGTTGGATTGAGAGAAGCTTCTTCTGGAGAAATTGAGAGAGAAGGTGGTGTTGAGGTTGGGTCGTGATGTGAGGTGGTAGCGAAAGGACGACCTTGATTGGTGCTGGGCTTTTTCAAGGGAGACAAGTCTCGGGAATTTGATGAAAAGCGCTCTGTGAGGTTGGCTGGTGCTGCTGAGTATGGAGGAGGAGAATATAGAAGACAGAGAAGACGCCATGGGTGACACTGACTGACTGGAGAAGAGAAGAGAAGAGAAGAGAAGGTTATGTTTATTTGCGTTGTTGTGAGAGGAAGATGAGTCATGAGGGCAACGAACCTGAGAAAGCTAGCTGGGCGAGCCTAGGTACAACCCGCACCAAGTTACAATATTCGACCCGATTCAGGATATAAACGAAAAATGGAAAATTGTAAATATCTTCTCACATGATTAGTTAAAGAAACCTGTTAGCACCTGTCTCTTTACTTTGGACCTTTCATTCTTTTATTCTATTTTTTTTTCATTTTTGTCCTAAAATGAAGTTACAGTTTTACCCTCATTCCTAACTCCTAATCCTAATTTCTCAAACCCTAACCCTAATCCTCCATCACCTTCGGCTACCACTGTAAGGGTTTCATTTCACCAAAAAATTTGCAATTCTCTCTCATTCATGTGCGGAAACTAGGACCTGGTTTGACATACCAAAAAAAATTCAAAAAGTCAAAAAAGTTACTAAAAAAGTTTAAAAGTTATCATTATTCATAAATTAAAAATATAAAAAAATTAATTTACACAATATTTTAATACAAACCAACGGGTTGACAGTGTTGGTACTGAATTGATGTCAAAAAGTACGTATTGGTCTGTCAATGGAACAAAAAAGAAAATTAGATATATATATTCATTAAGTTTGAGGGTAATGTTGGGCCCGTAGGGGCCCACCACGAGTCCCGTTTTGATAATCTGAACCGTTGAATGTGTAGAACTCGTCGAGTACTATATGATTGTAAAAAATCACATTAATCGGATATGGATAACTATGTGATCAAAACAAATTTTTTTTTCAGCCGTTTATTTTTTACTGTCCATTAATTTTATACAAAACTGTTTTGATCATATAGCTATCGATATTCGATTAAAGTGATTTTTTCGTAAGCATATAGTACTCAACGAGTTCTACACATTTAACGGTTCAGATTATTGGAATGAAACCCGTGGTGAGGCCCCACGGCCCAATAGTACCCACGAAGCCTCATGCACCATTTCAACCAAGCCGTACTATCCTCCTGCCGCTTATCACTGATGAGTCTACAATGTAGGGGCAAAAACGTAATTTTTCCATTTTATACAATATTTTAATATATATTTTTTCGTAAAAAGACAAAAAGTTATCCAAAACAACTATCTTTTCTTCCTCAACGTTTTAGTCCTAAATTTTTAAAAATACACTTATTTAGGACACCTCAAACAACCCTTAAAGAAAACCACACAAAGCAATAGCTCAAAATCAAAGCATTCATACAAATTTGCAACCAATTGAAACCCCAAGTGAGCATTTGTTTATATCAACTCTCTCTCTCTCTCTCTCTCTCTCTCTCTCTATATATATATATATATATATGTTTATATCATCTTTCGGGTCTGCACAGTGTTGTTGAATTTTTTTTTCTTTCGGAGCTTTTTATTTTTTGGATCGATAAGCATTGAGGCTAGAAATTGAAAATGATTGCTCAATGAAATGTGGTTTTTTATTGAATGAACAATGCTCAACTGATATTTTGCTTTTGTAGTTAGTGAACTACAGAGGAGAAACGAAGGGGTCGGGAGACCCGCCGCCGCCAGGGACGAACTGGGTTAGGGTTAGGGTTAGGGTTAGGGTTAGGGTTAGGGTTCGCGACAGGGTGAAGAAGAAGAGGCGGTGATAGAGAAGAAGTTTCAGGTGGGGTGGCGACGAAGATGATGTCGAATGAGAGATTTTTCTCATTCTCTTCTCTATTGTAATTAATATATATATATATATATATAGAGAGAGAGAGAGAGAGAGAGAATGATGATAGGTTTTGGGGTTTGCAATGGGGAGGTTGCCGAAAAGGAGGTCATCGACCGACTTTGAACGGCTATCGGCGGTGGGAAAAGGGTTATTAGAAGATAAATTAGGAGTTCAAAGAAGAGAGGTATAGTTCGGATTAAGGCGGGGGTTTAAAGAGAAAATGGATGGGACTCAATGGGGTAGGGGTTCAAAGAAGTGGGGGGTTCAAAGAGATTAAGTAGGTGCTAATAGCAGCTCTCTTGTTTAAAAGGTTCAACAAAGAGATGAGCCTTGTCCCTAACAACCTGCAAAATAGAACATATATTAGTGATGAAGTGAGGATTTTGATTTAAAAGAAACACCATTAAATTAAAATCTTAACAAAAATTATAATCTAACTTAATTTTTATTTAATGGTAAGATTAAAAATTAGTACGATTGCAAAGGTATATTTAAATATAAGTTTAAGTTAATTGATCATTATTTGTATTATTATTAATTTGATTTTATGTATGGTGATTATCATGGTTTAAAAAATAATCATATGCCCTCACAAAATATAAGAGCAAAATTATATTAAGATACACACAAAAAGAAATATAAAGAGGGATAGAGAAAGAAAATAAAGAAAGGTAAATAAATAATACACTGGCATGTTATATATCATTTTTTTTTCTCCATTTTGAATCATTGAATCTTATGCTCCCATTTATATAAGTAAAAGAAGATTTTTAGTGAGAAATCCTATAATCAATGCCATTTTTTTTTTAAATTTTCTTAATTTTAAACAATTAAGAAAATTTTCATTAGTTAGTTTTCATTTAACTTTTATTGTACAATCCCACATAAACATTTTGATTTTAAAAAATAATTTTGTATGAGATTTTGAAACTCTCATAATATTTAATTTTAAAATAATTACAATATCACATTGAGAAAATAAATAAAAAGTGAGTTGTTTAACTGATATAAAGTGAATTTTGTACTCTCATTTAATATTATGGTATTATGGTTTCGCTTATATAAAGTAAATTTTACGGTTTTAATAAATTAATTTTGTTGTAAATTGGTTGGTCTTTTGACTTAGCCGATTAGGCTGAATCGTTTTCGGTTTGACTGATTCACTGGTTTAACCACAGTTTTAGCTGTTTTATCAAAATATACTGTTTAGATTTATTTGAACTATTGAGATTGCTTGATTAGAAATGAACTTTCCGTCAAAACAATTGTTAACTTTTATTTTACAATCCCACATCAGGAAAATGAGGAAAAATGAGTTGTTTCACTATATAAACCTTATGCTCCCATTTAATATTGTAATGTTGTGTATATTTCAGTTCAAGACAGTTTAAATTTTAAAATTAAAATAAATTTTTTAATTTTTAATTAATTAATTTTTGTATAAGTTGGTTGGTCTTTTGACCTAGCCGATAGGGTGAACCGTTTTTGGTTTGACTGATTCGTTGGTTTAACTGCGACTTTAGTAGTTTTATCAAAATATATTGGTTAAATTTGTTTGATTCGAAATAAATTAAAAATTGACCTAATTAAAGATTAAACGGCTAAGATTACTTGATTCGAAATAAACTTTTCGCCAAAACAGTTGTTAACTTTTAAACAATTAAGAAAATCTTCATTACCTAGCTCACATTTAACTTTCATTTTATAATCTTATATCGAGAAAAGAATAAAAAAAAAAAAAAGGAATTGTTTCACTTATATAAAGTAAATTTTATACTCTCATTTATATAAGCAAAATAACATTTTTAGTTAGAAGCCTTATGATCAATATCTCATACTAATTTTTTTTGATTTTCTTAATTTTAAACAATTAAGAAAATCCCAATTGACTAGCTTCCATTTAACTTTTATTTTACATAATATAAAAAAATTAAATATAATTATTATATTTTTATTAAATAATATATTATTTTATCCCATGCATAGCATGGGTGATATGCTAGTAATATCATAATTAAGGTCTCATTTGGGAACATACTATTTTAGTAATTTTTTAGCTTTTTGGCTAAAATATGAGGTAAAAAAAATAGTAGATTTGGAATGACTTTTTGATTTTTTAAGAAAAGATGTGCAAAAAGTAGAGAGAATATGAAATCTTTGACTTTTTTGTATAAATTGTTGGCTTTTTAATTTTTTTAGTGACTTTTTGACTTTTTAGCTAAAATCATCACTTGTCAAACGAGGCCTAAATAAGAAAATTAGTGATAACTAAAAAAAATAATATATGACAACCACATTACCAATTTGAGAGAGTTGGTAGGAAAAGATGGGAATTTGGATGTTAACCTTGTGAGAGGTAACTTTTCCTCACCCCTAGCTGCCCTTATTTTGGGGACTCCACCCCCTATTAACACTGGACTGGACACCCCCTTATGAAAGGGTTTCCCTGGTTGTGAGTTCTCTGTTTCATCTCTGTATAGTTTGTTATTGGGTAATGAGAACAAGGAGGATGGCTGCACATGGGTGTGGAAACTGATATTACCATAAAAACTGAAAGGCTTCCTGTGGACTATTCTTCATGGGAAGCTTCTCACCAATCAAATGAGATTGAAAAGAGGATTAACCAATAACCCTCAATGCCCTAGGTGCAATGGGGTTGAGGATATTAACCATTTATTTAGAGATTGTTACATGGCAAAAGAAGTGTGGCTTACTGTTTTTGATAAAAAAAAGTGGTACTTGGATATGCTGAGGAGGCCTTGGATGGATTGGCTCAAGAGGAATGCTAAGAGCAAAGCACATTTTACTGACCAACTCTCTTGGTATTCTATTTTGGGAAAATTACCCACAGGTTCTGTTTGAAATATGTGTACACTATTTAATCCAACAAACTTTTAAGTAGACCTAAAAGTTTTACTTTTCCTCTCTCTCTCTCTGCTTTTTGCCTCATTCTTTACATTTTCCTCTGTCTTTTTTTCCCCTGCATTTTCCTTTCAGTTTCTTTGTCATGGATGACGACCGGTGATCACACATTTCTTATTCTCTTTCTCTTTCTAATATATAGTCACCGATGACCAAAGATTACCATTGATTTGGGTTCATAGGCAACCACAAACCATCGACATCAACTCGTGACTTCATCCTCATCGACGGCGAAAAAGATGACTAGATCTACTCAAATCTGATGAGTAGATCTACATGAGATCCAACTGATCTAAACCAAAATAATTGTCGGAGTATAATATTCTTTCTATATATCTATTCTTTGCTTCAATTTCTCAAATTTTCTACCTTTTCTCTGTTACACAAGTCTATTTTTCTGTTTTAATGGGAAAAAAATTTCAAATTGTGAAAATAAGTTGTTTTCGAGTATTCGTTACAGGCGGTGAAAACTATAAAATTTTGCAATTTTTAATTTTTTTTTTTTTTTTTTTTATGCTGGAATGAATCATGGTTTAAAACTGTAAAATTTTGCAGTTTCATAACATTCTTTAGAACTGTAAAATTTTGTAGTTTCATAACATGTTTTTCTGTTTGATTAATAAGGATAAATACTTAATAGATTTTTGCTTTGAAACTGTAACATTTTATAGTTTCAAAACTTACTTTTCAGTTTGATTAATATTGGAGATTATTTGTTTAAACCCTATAAAAATTGAAAAATAACATATGTTTTTCCTATTATTGCTGTTTTTTATCGTTACATTTTTTTGCTTTTAGTTTATTAATATTTAGCACATATTGCTATGTTTTTTCGCTCTAATTTTTCCATTTATTCTTTTTTTTTGACAATATTCTGGACATTCCAGTGAGTCTCCAATGATATTCTTAACGTCCAGCGAACGTTCTAGATATTCTGGTGACTTCCATTGGTGTTCATAACAGTCCAGTGAACTTCCGGCGACTTCCCGGCGATACTCCGGCGACTTTCCAGCTATACTCTAGCGACTTCCCAGTGATGTTGAACATTCTGGCAAGTCTCTGGTGACCGTCTAACGGAAGTCCGACGGTAGTAGGATGTAACAACGTCTATAAATTAAAAAATATATATAGAATTTTTTAGTAACAATTAAAATATATATATATAGGACTAGTTGGTGCAAGTATTTTATTTTTGGATTAGATGAGTTTTGAACTTTGTATATGAGACTTATTGGTAAGTTCCCCTTATATTTTTGTGGTGGCTTTGTGGAAGATTTGGAAAAACAGAAATGGTTTTATTTTTGAAGGAAAATCTGTTAGCCACCAAGAGAATGCTTAATTCATTTTTGATAACTCTAGAGAAATCCACCAAGCATTCCTCCAACTTGTACCACAACCCAGACCTTCATATAGACTTATCAGCTGGTGTTTACCTCCTGTAAGAAGACTGAAACTCAACACAGATGGCAGCAGAAAACTCAGTGGAGATGGAGGCTTTGGTGGGCTGATCAGAAACGAGCGTGGAGCTTGGATGTGTGGCTACTATGGCTGCTTACAACTAGGAACAAGCCTTGAAGCTAAATTATGGGCTCTGTATAAGGGATTCACAATCATATTGAAACAGATGTAATGCAGGTGGTGGAACTAATGAACGAGGACATAGGCGACCATTGCCCATTCCTGAATCTGGTTAAAAATGCTTGGATTCTACTCCGAGGTTGCCAATGCACTGTCCAACATGTTTGGAAGGAAGGAAATCTTTGTGCTGATGCCCTGGCAAAATTTGGAGCTCAACAACCTGAAGACATGATGGTGGTGAATGAACCATCGATTGAAATTCAAAGTCTACTTGTTGTAGACATGATAGGACTATCTGGGAAATGGGCCTAGTCCCGAGTGGTTTTTTTATTTTTATTTTCTGATGTAACCAAAAAAAAAAAAAAAAAGGTGTATTGCATAATTCTTCATCCAAAATATGTTATTCTTATGGTGCATGTTTGCTTGGGTGCTAGCTGTAGAAGTAATTGGAATATAGCAAATATTCCTATTTCTCTAGAGCATCTTTATTAATATAATGTAATAATGTCAAAATTAAATTATAAAATATTTTAAACAATTCATTTTAATGATTTGTCAAATCTCATATACAAAAAGATTTACAACTTATCATGTTCCAAATCTGAAGAAAATATTGTAATTTATATTAATTTTATAATTAAATATAGGATGAATGTTGGAACAATCTTCTGTGTAAATAAAATTAATTGAAACTAATTCAAACAAAATAAAATAAAATTTACAGAATTTATTTATCGAACCAAATTAAAAATAAAAGACCAAGTCGAGTGTGTGACACTCTGTCCTTAAGACAGGTTCGCCCCACTACGGTGCTTACGGTTATGTGGCGTCTATCTCCCAGTATACAATGATCTTAACCAATTTGTAGTAGCACTCAAGACAAATTGTACGGCGAACCAAACCTCTGTTCTAACTCTCTGAAATTTATTCTAAAACTAATTTGAAGAATAATGCACCAAAGATAAAAGTTGGACAGCACAAAGGAATTAATTTCAGACTGTTTTTTCCATAGAATACTGCTGGAAATGTTGGTATATATAGGCATACAAAGGTTGTCCGAACAGGTATGTTACTGTAACTTCAACAGATGCTAAACTCATGAAACAGATTTAGTATGGAAACTGGACAGATCTGCAACTGTGCAGATTATGAATCTGTCCAGAATTTCAACAGATCAAAAAACCTGTCTGGACAAAATTTATTAGATGTTTTGATCAACCAAAATCTGCTGGAACAAGTCTAGAATAAATAAACCCGAACATGTACTAGTTTGAATTGAACAGATGCTGTTTGAAAATCAAACAGATCTGGTAGTTATAACAGATAACTGCACAGCAGTTAAATTTGTTCTGGACAGTTTGAATCTGTTCGGGTGCAACAGATTTTGAGACCTGTTTGAACTGATTAATCTATTCAGAAATAATGGACTGGAAGAGGTAATATTTGGACAGAAAAAAAAATTCAAATTTGAATTTATTTTGGTTCAGAAATTAAATTTTCCTGCAAGAATGTTTTTGGTAAAAATTCAAATGAATTTTGTCCAAAAAATTAACATTAGAGCCGACCCACAACCGCGCCTGGACGGTGGTGGCGCGCGCGCGTGTAGTGGTTTGGGCTAAGTTTCACTTTGTCCATAACTCCTCTCTTCTACAAACTTGGGGTGCCCCTTGGGGCCCAACCCAAGTGTTGTAGTCTAGAGCTTATATATACAAATAAACTCTCTTAAAGTTTCAATGTGGGACAACCCATTTAAAAGGAAAACTACATTTAAATCTTTAAATGTCCATTCCATGAACTCGAAAACGACGTCAAGTTCCCATTCACTCATAAATGGTTTTGACGAACCGTTTTCACCGTGTGACTTACCACGCGGCAAGGAACACGTCACCTTTTCGGACCCATCCCAAAAGACGTTTGGGGCCCACTTCATTTTGGGCTCAAAGTTGGCCCAAAATAAGCCTTATAAAACACCATTTTTCCAACAATGAATTCTGCATTTCGCCCAAATTTTATCTTGATCTCTCCTTTTTCTAATTGTAACAATTAAATCCTACACTTGAATTTATGTTTTAAAGTGGTCCTCACATCAACTTAACATTTGTAATTTGAGTAAAAGTTAAAACATGAGAAATTAAAATAAAATTTAAGAGAAAGTTGTTATTACTTATGGTATTTTTGATGATGTAAATATTTTTCATATTTATAATTACTCTCATATTTATTGATAAAAAAATAAAGAAGTAAAATTTGAGTGAAAGTTGGAGGAGGAAGACCATAATTTGTCATGCAAAATTCTTCTTATACTATGCTACAATGACATTCATGTGAGCACTTATGTCTTAATTTTATTTGATTTAGGCTTAATTAGCAAGTTTTATCTTTATTAGTTTATTTTTTAAGTTGAATTAGGATTAATCCTACTATAAATAAGCTTGTAAGTCTTGGGGCAAAACAATTGTGATATATTATAAACACTTTGAGGGAGAATTTTATTATTTTCTTATAATTCTCGTAATTTTTGGATTCAACATGTTTGAAGAAGAGTTGTGACTAAAGTAAACTTCAAATAAAATAATGTTTGGGCTTATCTCATTGTTATGCTCGGGCTTATGAGACTTATTACCGGTCCTATTTCAATTATTCAAACAATTCATTTTATAAGACCCTCTGTATATATCATTATCGATTCGATAATAGTAGCCTTTTTATTTTAGCCTATTTATTTTCAAAAAATAGATGGTCTATTTTAAAAATAGATAAATTGGTGAAAAATCCATACCTATGTGGTCATATATTATTTCGTCTAAAGTTTAATATTTTTTGGTGATAAGGACACACGTTGAAAAGTCGTTCAAAAATTAGTTGGAAAAGTCGTCGATGGCTGGTGGTTGGTAGGGTGGCAGTAAAGTGGATAAATAGGTGACATCGGGCAAATAAATGAATAAATAGGTGACACGAGGACATATAGGTGACATTTGAACAAATAATTAGATAGATAAGTAACATGTATACAGATAAAGAATATTTGAACAAATAAAGAATATTTATATAGGTGATATTTGGACAAATAATTAAATAGATAAATAACATATATAGAGACAAATAATATTTGAACAGATAAAGAATATTTGGCCTAATATATTACACTTAAAGAAATAAACATATAGACAACCTTTTAGACAGAAAATGTTGTTTTTGGACTCATTGGCACAAAACTTTCGGAAGTGGACATCTGTGCTTTTCAAAATACACATTTATCGTCGGGTTTTGAAAAATAAATATGATAAAATAAAAAAATTATAATTATTATATTAAAAATTAATTTTTTTCATATCAAAATATAAACCCAACGAATCTAAACATGACTGTCTAAGTTCATATTTAATAAATTTATTTTACACATGAGCATGCCGATGGCAACCAATAATTGCACCAACATTTTCCAAAGAAAAAATTTTTATAAAAGAAATATTTTTTTTAATTGAGAGATGATCGATCCTATTTCATATTGGGAATGACTTCCCTCCTATCCAATCACAGATTGAAAGGTGTTGTTAGGCTTATAAAGGCTCATTACGAGTTTCGTTTCGATAATCAAAATTGTTCAATGTATAGAATTCGTTGAGTACTATATGCTTTTAAAAATTTACTTTGATCTATTTCCATAACTATGTGATCAAATCAGTTTTGTATAAAAAAAATTGACGGTGAAAAATAAACGGCTTACAAAAATCTGATTTGATCACATAGCTATCGATATCCGATCACCGTGATATTTTACAGACATTTAACACTCGACAATTTTTACATATTGAACGATTCAAATTATCGAAACGGAACCAGTGATGAGCCTCCACAAGCCCAACAATACCTTCTAATCTGATCGTGAATCGGAGAGAAGCCATTCACTATATATTAAAATATTTTCTTAAAGTGATGCTTTGTCCACGTTAAAAGTTGAAGTAGTACTACATGTATTAATTAATGTATATATTAATACATTAATTAATATTATGTTATTAATTTCACTTATTATACAAATTACAAATATAAAAAAAATTTAAAATTATGTCCCATCACCTCTTATAATACTAATTAGTAATTAAGATATAGTAGTATTCGAAAAGTTGCCTATGAGCTCTCTCCATTAATTCTGTTTTACGCTATCTAAAAAACAAAAACCAAGATGAAATGATCAATTTTCTCTGCGACATTTGTTCGTCGACAACACCACCACCGCCTCTCTCCTCCGCCGTCGCCGATGGAAAAAGCCATGACGAGCTCCTCCGCCACTTCTCGCAAGGTCTCTCTCTCTCTCTCTCTCTCTCATTTTCAATTCTAAATTCTTGTTTGTTTTTTGATATTCTTGTGGGTTTGTGTTTTTTAGGTTCTAAGCAAGATCGCTTCGAATCGACTCCAGAAGGAGCTGGAAGAGTGGCAGGTCAACCCTCCCTCTGGATTCAAACACAGGGCCACCGATAATCTTCAAAGGTCTGCCTCTCCTAGGGTTTCCTTTTCTTTAATTCCTCTTCGCCTCTGTTTGTTTTCTATGAAAATCTTGAAATTCTGATTTTAATTTGTTTTGGAATATATAATTTTATCTGTTAAATTTAGTTTTTTATTTTTATTTTTAATAGTTTGTAATTTATGTATTTGATTGCGATTTTGATGCAAAGTTGGGTAATTGAAGTGAATGGAGCTCAGGGAACTCTCTATGCTAATGAAACTTACCAGCTTCAGGTCGATTTTCCTGAACATTATCCCATGGACGCTCCACAGGTGTGGCAAATTTCGTCAAATGTTTCGTCAAATTTCGTCATTTTGGTTTGTTTTTTTTATTTGTATGACGGGGTGGAAGCAGGTTATATTTCTGCAACCAGCTCCTCTGCACCCTCATATCTACAGCAACGGTCACATTTGCTTAGGTAATCTTGAAGGTGTTTCGTTGGATTTTGGTTGCTTGGTATTCTTTGAGATTCTCAAGTGTTTTTATTGGTTTTCCAATTAATATCTCATCTACAAAAATTAAAAATTTCTAATTTGCTGCTTGTCTAATGTCTTCTAAAAGTTTTTGGGTTAAATGTCATTGTGAATTTCATTGTTGCCACTTGTCACAAATATGTAAGGGACATGTTAGTTTGAACTATGCATGACATAGCATATGCAAATATGATGACCTTTGAAATTCATAGTTGGTGGTTGTATTTCATTTAAGTTCTTAATTATTAACTATACTTGTGTGGATCAGGATTCATAACAATTGGATGCTCTTGCATCATTGTTTCAAAATGAATATCATAATAGTAGCAATATTTTCTGAGATTGGTGGCTTAATTCTTTCTTTATGTTGGTTATGTGTATTTATATCTTTTTGTTTT
The DNA here is from genome assembly GCF_055761805.1 of Camellia sinensis. Lineage (NCBI taxonomy): Eukaryota > Viridiplantae > Streptophyta > Magnoliopsida > Ericales > Theaceae > Camellia > Camellia sinensis. The sequence goes on from NC_138964.1 coordinate 186,936,988, forward strand.
TTTTTTCTCCTCCCTGAAAATGAGACTTAAACTTGTTTGCTAGGCATATATACATACATGTATATATATATTTAGAAGTCTTGGATGCACCTCCCTAAGAAAAATGCTAATGACAGCCCAATAGATGGTCATTTGTGTCGATGTACGCATTAAAAAATGTGTATAAATTTGTATGAAAATTGTATGGTAAATTGTAAAAGTTTATAGGGATATGTAAAATGTGCATTGGAATTTCAAATATTTTGGCATTATTTCTATTCTTAGTGGCAAACAACCCAATGGGCTACTTTAGCATGACCTATAAAAAAATGGAGTTCTTACAAAAAGCAAGAAAACTCAAGGCCTTTACACTTTTAACATAGGCCTTGGAAAGTTAAACCAGCTCCATTAAAGGCTGTCGGAAACTAAAAGGCAAACAGATACTTAACCTTTGGACTAACCCTCATGTCTGGAATTGCTTACTTCTATAATTAAAAAAAAAAAAAAATGAATAGAATAGAATAGAATAAGGCTGCCAATTTTTTCAAGGTTTCAAAATTGTACTCTCTTTTATCTTTGAAGACACTAAAAAAAATCTTCCATGTCTAAAATCCTAGGAAAACGGATTGGGACATAAGGTTTGGTTTGGTTTGGTTTGGCCTGGTCTAAAAGCCTAGGAAAATGATAAACCCTCCTTATTCTAAGGCACATCACCAATTAAAAAAACTCATTATCCGAAGGCCTATAAAAAATACTTCCTAATTCAAAGGTTAACAAAATAGAAGCCCCCTTCTTCTTGTCCATTGGCTCTTAATAATAAACGATGAATAATAAATATTCATTGCCCAAAAGTCCAATAAAAATAATCTTATTTAAAAGGTCAACAAAATAAACTCTCATTGTTTAAACTTCCTCAATACTATAGATGGCAAGAATAGAAGTGTTTGGAAAAATGAGTTTTATATAATAAATTTCAGGGCAAATTTCATTAATGGTGATTGTAGTTTTCCCGAGTTTCAATTTGGTTATGTCATTTCAATTGCAATACATTTGACCTTTAATTATTCACATTTAACGAGCATTGGAATTTTTTACAAAAAATGACCACATGCAATGCATCGGACTTTTTTGTAGCTGTGCTACAGACTCTTCTATTTCCCCCAATTTTAAGGACAAAAATGAGAATCTAAATCATTCGCCCTCCTCTCTCTCTGCCTCCCATTCTCTCCTAAGCCAACCACCACCTTTTCCTCCCTCCCTCTTCTCCACTACTGCAAGCCCTCTCCCTGCCACCCCACCTTGCCAACACCGAACCCAACGGCCCAGCCACCAATACTGAACACCCGACCCCTAACCAGCCATAAACCTTTCTTCCCCAAAGTTTCTCCTTTATCACATGTATATACAAATCCATTATCATCTTTGGTAAAAGAAGGTTTTGTATCTAGTGCTTCATCCATGGTTGGGAGCTTAAGAGGTAAATCGATTTGGGTTTCATGATACTGCAAGAGGCTGTACGAAAGGATGAAGATGGTAACTCATGCCATGGATTTCATAGGTTGTGGGAGGATAGAGAGAGAGACTGTGATTCAGAAACCGATATTTGTATGTATATATACATATATGTGCGTGTATATAAAATCTCTCCATGTCTCAATTTAGTTAACATCCCAATCATCTTCCACTCCCATCATCGAATATAATGGTTTGGTGTTCAGGGATATGGATTGTCAATAGCGGTTGGTGGGTGGGTGGAATGTCTAAAATGCTCTCTATAGTGACCACATGAGGCACATGGCTACTCTTCCATCCAAAATTTTGATATATGTTATTGATTTGATTGGACCTATTTGACACAACGTGACAATTAGAAGACAAACCTGACACAATCAAAAATAGGTGGACCAAATTGAAACTCAAAAGAAACTATATGGACCATGTGATATAACTTGCCCTAAATTTTATAGTGTGAAAAAATATATGTAAATTAACATTTAAATATGAAAATTTTCATTTGAGATGTTCATTTTGGCCCCCAATGGTGTTGGGCTGGCCTGGGGTCTGCCTTTGATTTTAGTGTTGCAACCTCCCACCAACTAGATTAATAATGTCTTGTGGAATTTTGAATATGCCCATTATCGAATGGTTACAATGTTATTTGTTGTTTATTTATTTAGTATTACAGTGTTATTTGTATGAAGGGTTTATGATGTAGGACAAATACGGACAGCGCTGTGAGGACTGTAAAACAGACTTTCTGTGAGTTTTTATGGTTGCTTAAAGCTGAAAATCAATAGGAATTTTAGGATTTCAATTAATGAATGGAATGAACTAGGTTTAGGATTAATAAACCGGATGAAAGAGAACAAAACAGGGGCTGTTATGGGTGCTGTGAACAGTATCCGTGAGCAGTAATTAGGCTGTGGAAGTGCTGAAATTTAAGGAAGAAATAAAAGAAAAGAAGAAAGGAGAAGAAGAAGAAGATAGGTCTAGGGATCACACCAAGATTCCATAGGCATCACACCTAAGGTTTGATTGCATCACACAATCAATAAAGAAGTTTCAAAGCTCTTTTAACTTTTTATAAAATATCAACTCTATTGAATTAGAGGCATTACATGGCTTTATATAGACTAAGAAACTTCTTAAACCAGTTAGAACTAAAATAGGAAACTACCAAAATATCTTTGACTTCCAAAACTAATTTAAGACTAAATAAGAAACAAAAGCAAAGACTAATTAAATAACTTGACTCACAAGACGACTCATGGGCGACCCCTACAACCCATGTAGGCAAATATAAAATTACCAAAATGCCCTTCGCCTAAAAATCCTAGAAACATAAAAATAATCATAATATTAGAAACATGATTATGTATGGTTCCTATCGATTTCTCGTTGAAACCAGCTTTTTTAAATTTACTCTTCGTTGAGCTTCTTATATTCCGCATCAGTTTATAGTATTTTTCTTTTAAAAAAGGAAATCATAATACATTATGGCTTGTATGGAATGAACTGGAATTATTGTTGCATTCCTCCATAATTTCATTCACTTTGCTTGGTTCCCATATTTTAAAAACAGTTTTCAGAAAATTCTACACTCTTATTTTCCGTGTTTTTTTGTTTTTACTGAATTTTTTTAATATTTTACGCAAATTTTTTACTTTTTAGACATACCTAACATAAATACACCTAAAAAGTAAAAAAATTGTAAAAAAAATCTTTTAAAAATTCACTAAATATCAAAAATACAAAAAAAATACAAGAATTTAGTACATTTTTTGTATTTTTATGTATTTCTTAATTTTTTAAAATATTTTTTCACAATTTTTTTACTTTTTAGACACATCTAAGTAAGGTGCATCTAAAAAAGTAAAAAAAATGTTTAAAATTTTAAAAATATTCACTAAAAACAAAAAAACACGAAAATCAAAAAACTTAATTTTCAAAAAACTTAATCCAGAAAACTCAAACCAAACACAGTGATTCTTATTGCCTTCACAATTGGTTACTATTGACTTCTGTTCATATGAGATGCAAAGGCCTCTAGAGTGGTGTACATTTTTTTTCTGGGTAATTAAGTCATAATATAAAACAAGAAACTGTACTTTACAAGGGGTGTTCCCCTGGTTGTTACAAGATCAACAACCTAACTGCCTAAACTACAAAGCGAAAGAAGTATAACCAGGCACAAAACTCCAACTAACAACCAAAGCCTAGATTGATAAGGACCATACAATGTAGTTTATACAGATAAGGTATACCCAGATTCTCATATTAGATTTTGCTATATACAAATGCAAAACTTTTATATTCTCTTTACATTTGTATAGCAATTGACCATAATCATATAAGTTGCTGGGCATATTATCATATCTTAAATTTGCATCTGTATTCTCCAGATTACTGAAACTTAATATACATTGGCTCATGTTGTTTTGTAGATATCTTGTATGATTCTTGGTCCCCAGCCATGACTGTTAGTTCTATCTGTATCAGCATTCTCTCCATGCTATCAAGCTCAACCATGAAGGTCTTTTCTGATTTTAAATTAAGGGATTTAATGTCCCAGTCTTCTATTTTGCTCTATGTTCTAGCTTATTATTCACCACAGCATAAACTCCGAAAATTTTCAAATATCCTTGTTTTGGCGAATTGCAAGTATTCCCTGATATATCTACTGTTCTCTTCCTTGAATTGTCTCCACCTAAAAGCATTTGAGGCTTAAATCTTGTTGATTTTGACCTTTGTGTGCAGCAACGGCCAGAAGATAATGATCGCTATGTAAAGAACTGTGGAAATGGCAGATCTCCCAAGGAGACTAGGTGGTGGTTCCATGACGATAAAGTGTAATAATAGAGCATCTCCCCCATCATTAGTTGTTTGGGAAGTAGCTTACAGGAATCTCTTTTTTCAAAGGGAATGCCCAAACAATGAAAAGGTTGAGGAAATAAAAATTTAAAAAAAAAAAAAAAAAAAAAGAAGATTCTGAAAACCATAGCTAAGGTGAAGGCTTTGGTTGATATTAATTAGGCACTGGTATTTGTAAATGAATAGCATGATCTTGCTTATTTGTGTTTACTAATTGTAAGTTAATACTTTGTGCATGTGAACTCAATGCCAACTGATACTGTCTCTCCTTGATAAGCTTGATAAGCGATGAATTTCAGACTCATTGCTGTGTTTCTTATCTATGATCTTCTCTTCTAACTACAATCTTGTGTTGTCATGAATCATTGTTGACTGATTCATAGGAAAAGCAGGTATCAAATTCGTTTTGGGCTGTGCCCTAGATATGTAGCTGTGTATGATTTGGAACACCTTTGAAGCTTGCTTTGTGATCTTTTGTCAAGTGGATCTGCTTGAGTGTCCCACCTATGAATGATTCATAGGAAAAGCAGGTATCAAATTCGTTTTGGGCTGTGCCCTAGATATGTAGCTGTGTATGATTTGGAACACCTTTGAAGCTTGCTTTGTGATCTTTTGTCAAGGAGAGACAGTATCAGTTGGCATTGAGTTCAGACTCATTGCTGTGTTTCTTATCTATGATCTTCTCTTCTAACTACAATCTTGTGTTGTCATGAATCATTGTTGACTGATTCATAGGAAAAGCAGGTATCAAATTCGTTTTGGGCTGTGCCCTAGATATGTAGCTGTGTATGATTTGGAACACCTTTGAAGCTTGCTTTGTGATCTTTTGTCAAGTGGATCTGCTTGAGTGTCCCACCTATGAATTAACTCTGTTTTTAAATTATTTACTACGGAAGTGAAAAGAATGATGCAATCACGGTACTGAGCTCGACAACTGTATGTTTGTTATTATATACTGGTGATTGTTTTGTAAATTCATGGATCATAGGGTGTGTTTTGGGGGGTATTATTCATTGTTCGGATTGCTTATTCGAATGAGGGAGATGTTTATTGTTTGTTTTTTTTTTAATCTGCCGGACATAGAATCCGGCCGGACTCCATATCTCTCATATGAGGGACTATTGTATCCTAAGAGGGGAGGGGAGGGGAGGGGAGGGGAGGAGGGGGGGGGGGGATTATTTACTATTGGGATTAAGGCCTCGTTTGGGGACAATCTTGTTTAGCTAAAAAGTCAAAAAGTTACTAAAAAAGTTAAAAAGTCAACTATCCATATTAAAAAGTTAAAGATTTTTTTTTTCTCTTTACTTTTTGCACATCTTTTCATAAAAAATCAAAAAGTCATTCTAAACATACTAATTTTTTTTAGCTTATATTTCAGTCAAATAGCAAAAAAGTTACTAAATTAGTCTGTTCGTAAATGAGGCCTAAGTAATGAAATGATCATTTTGACCCTCTATTATTTAAGGCAAAAAGAAAATGTTTTAAAAAGTGACAGAATGACAGAATTGAGGAAAAACTTAGGAGTTATAGATTGGCTAATAAGGAGGTCAAAAAAGTACTGAGAGAGGTCTAGTTGAAAGCTTGTGATAACCTATACACTAGACTAGATAGTGAGGAGGGAGATAAGAGGGTTTACAAACTTGCGAAGATACGGAAGAAGAAAATAAGAGATTTTAATCAAGTTAAGTGCATCAAGGATAGAGATTCTAAGGTATTGGTAAAAGATAAAGAGATTAAGAAAAGATGGAAGAATTATTTTGAGAAACTATTAAATGAGGAACGTGGAGGTACGACAATAGGGGAAGAAATAGTCAGTAATACGATAAACCAAGAGTATAGGTTCTATTGTAGAATTAGGAACTTTGAAGTAGAGATTGCACTTAAGAAGATGAAATCTGATAAAACTTTAGGACCTGATGATATCTCTACTGAGGCTTGGAAGTGTTTGGATAAAAAAGGAGTTGCTTGGTTGACTAAGTTATTTAGCAAAATTTTATTGACTAGGAATATGCCAGATAAGTAGAGCAAGAGTATTTTAGTGCCAATCTGTAAAAATAAAAATGATATCCAAAATTGTAATAACTATAGAGGAATCAAGCTAATTTATCATATAATAAAAGTGTGGGAGAATGTGATGGAACGCCAATTGCGAGATATAACAGAGGTGTCAGTGAATCAATTTGGGTTTATGCCTGGCAGGTCAATAATAGAAGCGATCTATCGTTTAAAGAGAGTAATAGAAAAGTATAGAGAAAAGAAAAGAGACATTTATATGGTGTTTATCGACTTTGAGAAAACATATGATAGAGTGTTCCGTGATATAATATGGTGGGTGTTAGAAGAGAAGAAAGGGGTGACAAAATGTTACATTGATGTGATTAGGGACATATATGAAGGGGCGACGACCACTATTAGTCATTTGCTGGAGAGACAAATAAATTTTCTATGACTGTAGGGTTACACCAATGATCTACCTTAAGTCCTTATCTTTTTGCTTTAGTTATGGATGAGTTGACGAGAAATATTCAGGATGATGTGCCATGGTGTATGCTTTTTGCAGACGATATCGTGCTAGTAGATGAGACTAGAGAAGGAGTTAACACAAAATTGGAAATTTGGAGAAAAACTCTTGAATCTAAAGGATTTCGGATAAGCAGAACTAAGACGGAGTACATAGAGTGCAAATTTAGTAACAGTAACAACGAAAGCAGAGGAGAAGTGGAAATCGAAAACCAAGAATTGCTTAAAAATAACCATTTTCGTTATTTAAAGTCGATTATCACAACAGCAGGGAAGATTGAAGCGGATGTGGCCCATAGGATTAAGGCGGGATAGTGTAAGTGGAGAAGTGCGTCTGGGGTATTGTGTGATAAATGAATACCTACTAGACTAAAATGTAAGTTCTACAGAATGGCTATTAGACCAACAATGTTGTATGGGACGGAGTGTTGGGCAACCAAGAAACAACATGTAGACAAGATGAGTGTCGCTGAGATGAGGATGCTAAGGTGGATGTGTGGTAAGACTAGCCAAGACAGAATTAGAAATGAGTGTATTCAGGAATAGGTAAGAGTAGCACCGATAGAAGATAAGTTGAGAGAGAATCGATTAAGATGGTTTGGTCATATTCAAGAGAGACCAACAAAGAGGCAGTAATAAAGAAATGTGATGCTGTAATGATAGATGGAAGTGTTAGGGGACGGGGTTGGCCTAAATTAACATTGGTTAGCGTTGTAAATAGAGATATGAATCTACTTAATTTGACTAATGAAATGGCCTTTGTTAGAGCCGTGTGGAGAAGAAGGATTCATATAGCCGACTCCATTTGATGAGACTTAAGGCTTGGTTTGGTTTGGTATTTAAATTTTAATAGATGTTTTATTTAATTTCATTATTTTAATTAAAAAAATAACATGTATTTTTATTGATATTTTATTTATTTAATTTTAAAAAAATAAATTTATTTAATTGTGTATAAATAAAATAAATAAATTTTTATTTAATCTAGCTAAAAATAATTAAAATATTAAAGATATTATTAATATTGCTGTTACTTATGCTGTGTTTGGTTGGAGGATTTGGGAAGGGATTTAGAAAGAGAAAATGAAAAGGTGTGCGAAACTATGTGAAATATAAACATACTTTATTCACATTTCACCTACCTTTTCTATTTCCCTTTCCAAATCCCTCCTCAAAACCCCTAACCAAACACAGCATTAGTAAACAATTGAAAAAGGGTAAAATAGTCTTTTACTCATTTATCTTATCTAGTCTAACCAAACATTGGATTCACTAAAAATAGTCATTTTCAGACATCTAATTCCATGAGAAAATAAACACATGATACACATCTAATTCAACTAAATAGTTTAGAAGATTTACAGTCAGAGGATTCAAATCCGACGAATTTTAATCCTTTTTATTCAATCCGTCTAATCAAACACACCCATAGATTTACAGCAAGCAAAACAAATTGATATGCACTGGACAATGAAAAACAAACTTTTGTTTGCCGTTTAAAATTTTTAGTCACAGTGAAAATATTGATTTTTTATGGAAAGTGTCTAAGTTGGTAGATTCAGTAAATTTTGAAGAGTTTGGTTTGAATTTTGAATTTGTAAAGAGATTAAAGAAAATAATTAGTGATTTTTTTTTTTAAAATAGTTCAACTGTCTTTTATTTTTATTTTTTTCCCCTGTAAATAATCAAATATTCAAAGAAAGCCTAACATTGGTAGGTGATTGCTTCTACCATGTATTTGTTTTAATTGCTAAATTAGAAAAAAGAAGACTTACTCATGCTCCAATAAGGTTTGTTTGGCAATGATTTTTTTAATTAATTTTTTTAATTTTTTTAGTTTGAGATTTTTTTATTTGTTTGGTTTTTTTATTTGACTTTTTGGCTTTGGAATGACAAATTTTTTTATTGACTTTTTTATTTTTTGACTTTTTTTTTTGTCCATATATAATTATTTAGTCTAAAATATTTACCAAACCGGAGCTAAATAAATAAATAAATAACAATAGTAATCCTAAAGGTCCCAATATTTCTATCAATTATATTACTAGCATTTTCCAAATAACAAAAAAGCACCCATGGGCTTTGTTTGCCAATGGAGAAGAGTGTCAACATCTCATACAAGTATTCTTCCTCCTGCTTAATTTGACTAAACAATTATGTTATAAATTCAAAATTTTACTCAAAAATATTAATGTATAATTTAAATTTATTGGTGTACGAATTTTAAACACGTTATATTAATCTCAAATACAAATCACATTTCTTAATAAAAGTTGGATTTTTTTATTTTTTTATTTTATTTTTTTTAGGCTTTAGACTAATTAGTCAAATAACAAAAGTTCTAATTTATGTCTTTTTAGTCGTACTATGGGTATTTTGAAAAACAATAATGATTTAGAGCTCTAAATAATGAGCTATAAATCCATCACTGGTGAGGTGAAAAAAAAAATATATTGTGATAATGGGTGAGACCCAATGCCACATCATTATGGTAGCTCTAATTAGTGGTCTCAAGCATTATTATTTGAAAAAATGATTAAAAATTAATTTTTAACTTTTAATCAAGTTTTGATTTTTTTAGAAAAATGATTTGAAAAATTAATAAAAAGTTACTTTTGAATTTTTTGATTAATAGTTATTTATAATATCACATCACAATAAAATAACTAAATTACCCCACCCAATATAAAAAATTTATATTTTTATCTATGTAAATATAAAAAAAATATAAAGAATATAATTATAATTTTATATGTAATTTTTTTAAATTTGTCAAATGACTCCCTACTTCAAAAAAGAAAAAGAAAAAGAAAAAGAAAAAGTTAACCTAGCCTTTTTAGGCTCCGTTTGGCAAGAGCTAAACGGGACTTTTTTGGCTATTTTAGCCATAAAAGATAAAATAAGTTATTTTAGCCACAAAAAATAAAATATCACATCTAACTCATAATCATTATATTCTTCTCTCACAAAAAAAGTCAAAAAAGTTAAAAAGCTAAAAAGCCGTTCCCAAACTAAACTTTTTAGCTCAAACTAAAATAGTCAAAAAAATCAAAAAAATAAAAAAACCAACCCACTTCTCAAACGGAGGCTTAGTAAACAAATTACAAACATAATTTTTCACTTGTCAAAAGTGCACCATATTTGCATAAAAAACTCTCACAAAAACACCTCTTCACACATTCGACGTTAAGAGATTATATATATTCTTTTTGTGGGATTGATTATTTTCCTACGACTTTTATGCTTCTCAGAATCATTGACCAACAACTTGTTAGGGAAAATCAATGATTCCCCACAAGTAAATCAATCAATGGGAATAAAAATTAATGTGAAAAAATTAAATCAAAGGTAACACAAGAATTTTTACGTGGTTCCCTCAATGTGAGGTACGTCCACGGGATCGAAATCCGATTTCACTATCAATCAAATAAGTTCCAAACGATTACAAACGAGACACTAATGGTCTCACAAAACCACCCTTAGGTGAATTCCAAATAATCACAAATAAATAAAGAGGAAAGACCTCACCAAATAAAAGAACCAAAATCTTCAGAATCAGAGTTGAAGAAAGTCAAAATAACGAACCAAATCAACTTCCACACAAAGTCAAAATTAACCGCTGCGCACCCACACAAATCAATGTTTGCTGCTGCGTTTCTCAACTTCGGGAAAAACAAATCAATTAAGGCACTACTACTCTTAACCAAAAATCACCAAAGGTGAATTCATGGGCACGAATCCCGAATTCGAAAAGTTTGGAAAAACTTTGTGAAAGCCGTACCAAAAAATCTCCTATGAAAATAAACAATATATATATATATATATTGAATCTTGGGTTTTAAAAACAAGTCCTAATTGTATCCAAATTGAATTGGGTCTCTTCAAATATAATATATAAAAATATATTATACTAAACCAAGCCAAATTAAATCTCTTTTAATAAATCAACTGGGTCCCACACTCCAATAAGGAGGTATATCCCAACAATTCTCCCCCTACCGACTTAGGTGGAGACATCAACCATACCCGCTAAAGTTCGACACTTCAAATGTTTGTCCTTCGACAAAGTCTTTGTCAACATATCTGAAATATTATCATCTGTGTGAACCTTTTCGAGTTGTAACAATTTCGAATCTAACACATCACGAATCCAGTGGTATCTCACATCAATGTGTTTCGATCTCGAATGAAAAGTAGAATTTTTGCTCAAGTGAATAGCACTTTGACTATCACAATAAAGCACATATCTTTCTTGCTTCAAACCCAACTCTTGCAAAAATTTCTTCAACCATAACTCTTCTTTGCAAGCTTCCGTAATGGCAATAAATTCAGCTTCGGTAGTTGAGAGAGCAACACATTTTTGTAATTTAGATTGCCATGCCACAGCTCCCCCTGCAAAAGTCATCAAATACCCCGAAGTAGATTTCCTAGAATCAACATCACCGGCCATGTCAGAATCTGTGAACCCATCAAGCATCGGCTTACCATCCCCAAAACACAAACACACCTTCGAAGTCCCTCGAAGATACCTTAGAATCCATTTTACCGCTGCCCAATGTTCTTTACCCGGATTAGAGAGAAACCGACTCACCACACCAACTGCGTGAGCAATATCCGGCCTTGTACAAACCATGGCGTACATCAAAGAACCAACTGCTGAAGCATAAGGAACTTTCAACATCTCTTCTTTGTCTTTCTCACTTATAGGACATTGATTCGAACTAAGCTTGAAGTGACCCGCAAGTGGACAACCAACCGGCTTTGCTTTATCCATATTAAACCTCCCAAGAACTTTCTCGATGTAGCTTTCTTGAGACAACCAAATCAGCCCCTCTTTGCGATCACGTACAATTTTCATACCAAGAATTTGCTTTGCCGGTCCCAAATCTTTCATAGCAAAAGATTTGCTTAACTCCAATTTCAACCTGTTTATCATGGTAGAATCTTGACCCACAATTAACATGTCATCAACATAAAGCAAAAGAATAATAAATTTACCATCTGAAAAATTTTTCACAAACACACAATGGTCCGAAGTGGTTTTAGAAAAACCATTATTCATCATGAAAGAGTCAAATTTTTTGTACCATTGCCGTGGGGCTTGCTTGAGACCATACAAACTTTTCTTCAATTTGCAAACAAATTTCTCTTTCCCTTTTTGCACAAAACCTTCCGGTTGCTCCATGTAAATTTCTTCTTCAAGATCACCATGCAGAAATGCGGTCTTCACATCAAGTTGCTCAACTTCAAGGTTCATACTTGCAGCCATACCAAGTACAACCCGAATAGAAGACATCTTTACAACTGGCGAGAAAATTTCATCAAAATCAATACCTTTCTTTTGCCCAAAGCCTTTCACAACAAGACGTGCCTTGTACCTCAGATTCTTGCCATCATTCTTCAATTTAAAGACCCACTTATTTTTCAGAATTTTCCTCCCCTTAGGCAACTTCACTAAATCATAAGTGTGATTTTCATGCAAGGAATTCATCTCCTCTTCCATGGCCTTTTTCCAATCACCTTTCTTTGCATGCTCAATTGCTTCTTGGTAGCTCTCCGGCTCCCCTTGATCAGAAATCAACACAAATTCATTGGGAGGATACTTTCTTGAAGGTTGTCAGTCCCTTGTAGATTTTCTCAACTCAAGTTGTGGTGGCGGTTCTTGAGTTGGATTCTCTTCCTCAATTTCTGGCTCAACTTCATTAGAATTAGCATCATCCTCTACATTTTCAATAGGTGGCTGCACATCTCCCCCGTTTTCATCATCAACTGAAGATGAAGGAGATGAATCCATGTCAATGAGATCACTAGTTTTTGGCTCCGGTTGATCACCTTTGCCAAAGTCTTCAATTGTTTGGTCTTCAAGAAACACAACATCACGGCTTCGAATGACTTTCTTGTCGACCGGATCCCACAATCTATACCCAAATTCATCACGCCCATAGCCAAGAAAAATACATTGTCTTGACTTGCTATCAAGCTTGGACCTCTCATCTTTTGGAATGTGAACAAAAGCTCGGCAACCAAACGCTCTCAAGTGCTCATAAGACACATCTTTACCGGTCCAAACTCTTTCTGGAACATCACTATTCAATGGATAGGAAGGAGACAAATTGATCACGTCAACCACTGTCTTCAATGCCTCACCCCAAAAGGATCTTGGCAATTTAGCTTGTGAAAGCAAACACCTTGTTCTTTCCACAATGGTGCGGTTCATTCTCTCGGCAACTCCATTTTGTTGAGGGGTCTTCTTAACTGTCTTTTGGTGCCGAATACCTTGGCTGCGACAATACTCATCAAATGGCCCAATGTATTCACCACCATTGTCTGATCGGATGCACTTCAATTTCTGCCCTGTTTCTTTTTCAACCATAGCCTGAAAATGCTTAAATACTTCTAGAACTTGATCTTTAGTTTTTAGTAAAAAGGCCCAAACTTTCCTTGAATAATCATCAATGAAAGTAACAAAATAAAGTGCACCACCATGTGTTCTAACTTTTAAAGGACCACAAACATCCGAATGAATCAACTCCAAAACATTTTCTTTTTTAGAAGCAATATTTTTATGAAAAGAAACTCTATGTTGTTTACCCGCCAAACAATGAATACAAGTTTTGAGATGTGTACCTTTCAAACCGGGTTGAAGCTCTTTCTTGAACAATACTTGCAGCCCCTTTTCACTCATATGGCCAAGCCGCTTGTGCCATAATTCAGTAGAAGTATCTTCTTCAAGTGCATTGACAACACCTTTACAAATTTTTCCTTGCATCGAATAAAGTGTATGAGTCTTCTTACACTTAGCCACCACCAAGGAACCCTTTGTGAGCTTCCATATTCCATCACCAAATTTGTTGTTGAAGCCTTCATCATCTAGCTTCCCAGTAGAGATCAAATTGAGGCGAATGTCGGGAACATGCCTCACGTCTTTAAGCAATAACTTGCAGCCCAAATTTGTTTCCAAGCAAACATCACCCATACCTATAATCTTGGACAAACCTTCATTACCCATTCGAACAAAACCATAATCTCCTTCGGTGTAGGTAGTGAAGAAATCAACTCGAGAAGTCACATGAAAAGAAGCACTGGAATCAATCACCCAATTGCTCTCTTGGCCCACAAAATTGATACAATCATCTTCACAAACGACCATGAGATCAGCATTGGTAGTAACTGCCGTTGTGTCTTCTTGCTTCTTGTCCACACTTTTGTCACGCCTTTTCTCCTTATTCTTGAGCTTTCGGCATTCTCGCTTCATGTGCCCTTTCTCATGGCAATAATAGCACTCAATGTCTTTCTTTGAAAAAGAACCATCTTTCGATTTGTCACGGCTTTGATCACGACCATGAGGAGTCTTACTCCTCCCCCTTGTTTTGCTTCGACCTCTCACAACGAATGCTTCCGAATGAGAGGAACCTGCTGATTTTCTTCTAGTTTCTTCATTCAACAGGCTACTAGTGACTTGGCCCATTGTGACAACTCCATCGGGCGCTGAATTACTGACGGTCACAACCAAAGTCTCCCAACTTTTGGGCAAAGAACTAAGTAGCATCAAAGCCTGCAACTCATCATCAAAAACAATTTTCATAGAAGCAAGTTGGTTAACAATACTCTTTATTTCATTCAGATGTTCCGGAATAGGACTGCCCTCCTTATATTTTAAATTAACCAACTTACGAAATAGAAAAGCTTTATTTGTGGCTGATTTCCTATCATAAAGGCCCTCTAATTTTTTCCATAAATCATGTGCTGATGTTTCAGTAGCAACATGATGAAACACACTGTCATCAATCCATTGACGGATAACACCAACGGCTTTTCGATTAAGCCTATTCCATTCATCATCTTTCATACCCTCGGATTTGCCAGAATCACCCTCAATGGGTCCATATAAATCTTTACAAAATAATAGGTCCTCCATTTTAGTTTTCCAAGTTACCCAATTGCTTCCATTGAAGCTAGACATACGACCCACATTCCCCTCCATTGATTTACACAAATAACTAAACCCAAATAAATCGTAAGCTCTGATACCAGTTGTTAGGGAAAATCAATGATTCCCCACAAGTAAATCAATCAATGGGAATAAAAATTAATGCGAAAAAATTAAATCAAAGGCAACACAAGAATTTTTACGTGGTTCCCTCAATGTGAGGTACGTCCACGGGATCGAAATCCGATTCCACTATCAATCAAATAAGTTCCAAACGATTACAAACGAGACACTAATGGTCTCACAAAACCACCCTTAGGTGAATTCCAAATAATCACAAATAAATAAAGAGGAAAGACCTCACCAAATAGAAGAACCAAAATCTTCAGAATCAGAGTTGAAGAAAGTCAAAATAACGAACCAAATCAACTTCCACACAAAGTCAAAATAAACCGCTGCGCACCCACACAAATCAATGTTTGCTGCTGCGTTTCTCAACTTCGGGAAAAACAAATCAATTAAGGCACTGCTACTCCTAACCAAAAATCACCAAAGGTGAATTCATGGGCACGAATCCCGAATTCAAAAAGTTTGGAAAAACTTTGTGAAAGCCGTACTAAAAAATCTCCTGTGAAAATAAACCATATATATATATATATATATATTGAATCTTGGGTTTTAAAAACAAGTCCTAATTGTATCCAAATTGAATTGGGTCTCTTCAAATATAATATATAAAAATATATTATACTAAACCAAGCCAAATTAAATCTCTTTTAATAAATCAATTGGGTCCCACACTCCAATAAGGAATTATATCCCAACACAACTTTTTTGAGGCCTGTGAAGTAGTATATTCTATAGCGTAACACATAAATTGCCAGAAAGGCTGCTGTTGAACTTTGAACACCCTTAATCTCTCTCTCTCTCTCTCTCTCCCAGACTTTCTATCTTTCTCTCTCTAGAAAGGGAAAAGAAAAGGATGATGGCGATGATGATCATGGGGGAGGTGAATCAGCAAAGGATCAAAACAAATGGAATATGGATGAACATAGCAGAGAAAGGGACAGGACCACTGGTTCTGCTTCTTCATGGGTTCCCAGAATTCTGGTTTGGATGGAGACACCAGATCGCTGACTTGGCTAAAAAGGGGTATCATGTGGTGGCACCTGATTTGAGAGGCTATGGTGATTCTGATTCTCCTCTCAGCCCTTCTTCCTACTCTGTTTTCCACATAGTCGCTGACCTCATTGGCCTTCTTGATCACTTTGGTCAACAACAGGTTTCTCTCTCTCCTCTCTCATGGGGCTTTGTATGTATATGTTAGTGCAAATTCAAGTAGTACTAGTCTTTCTATCTCTCCTGTTAATCTGTTTGGTTTGATCAATGTAATTTTAATTGTAATAATTTTGTATTTTGTGCTAAATGATTCAATTGATAATGATTTTCACAGAAAAAAATGAATAAAAATTAATTATCCTACTAAAATCCTTGTAGTTTATGTCTAGGGAAAATGTTAATATGATTTCTATAGTTTCGTTTTATAAGTAATAAATTTTCTCCTTAATTTAGCAATTTATGCTTAATTACATTTTGATCCTTAAAATATGAACTTGTAGACTAAATTAACACAAAGGCAAATTAGAGGGATCATTAGTATAGTACCCCACCTTTCTCTATTATTTTTTTTATTACAATTATATCCTAACATGATATTCTAATTATATCTCATTTCTAAAAATGGCGATTAGAGCTAGGGAGGGGCTAGGTGGCTGCAGAAGCTGGTGGTATTGTTTGGTAGCTGGCTGGCATGGGGTAAGATTAGGATTTCAAAGGGTTGGGGTAATTTTTGGTATTAATTGAGGTATCCAAGAATTTTTACAACATTCTTTCCATTAGTAAGGTCTAAAGAAGTGAGGGTATAAAGAGATTATATGAATGTGCTATTGGCAACATTCTTTTCATTATGCCCTTTCAGCTATGTTACATGGACTCGGGTACGAGTGTCGGGTGAGGGTGTGTATCCAAGCGTCAGACATTCATAAATTTAAATCTTAGGATCTTGGGGTACGTATCCAAAATTGGATATGGGTACGGGGACCCGTCATATGCACATATATATTGTATATTATATAATATTCTCGGATGAGATGATTTAAATTATGTAGAAATATATTAGAAATTAAATATGATTTAGAAAAAAATATGAAATTTCTATATCAAATTCATGTGAGAGCCTAAAAATATTGCTTTGCTAACAAATGTGAGTTTTTTTTTCTTCATGTATTGTCACAAATTAAAGTATCTGAGTGTCTAAATTGGGTACGAGCGTCGGACACATATCCCACCCCCTTATCCATGTCATATCCGGTGGACACGGGTATTGTGGGGGAAATAGAAGAGTCCATGTAACACAGCCTTTCAGAATCAATACGTGGGGATTATTTTTCATCATATATCTAATTTGACATAAAATATAAAATTAAATGGTAAATTTTTTGGAGTTGCATGACACAAAGATAAATTGCCTGACTAATGCTCTCCATTTTCTATTCCCCCTATCTCTTCTCCCTTGTATGTGGTTTTGTGTGTGTATTTTATGTCATCTACTTCTCTTGTAATGTGAGAGATTTTTAACTTTTGTTTCATTGTGGGTGGGTGGATGTGGAATATTATTATTGATTGAGAAGGCATTTGTAGTGGGTACTGACTGGGGAGCCATAGCTGGATGGTACCTCAGCCTGTTGAGGCCTGACAGAGTGAAGTCACTGGTTAGTCTATCTGTTCCATTTGCATCCAGATCTCCCAATATCAAAACCACTGATTCCTACAAACAACTCTTTGGAGATGACTTCTATATCTGTCAGTTCCAGGTACTCCCCCATTTATGGGTAATTGAAGGATAACTGATCAACTCCTAAAGAAAAATTGATATGGTGTTGTACTTTTCATATCAAATAAAGCTTTTGACTGAGTGAGTGATTGAATGGTGAGTGTTGGAACAGGAGGCAGGGAGAGCAGAGAAGGCATTTGCAAGATATGATTATGTGACAGTGATGAAGAAGTTGATTCTGATAAACAAGACTGATCTGCTGATAGCTCCACAGGGGATGGAGATCATTGATTTCCTTGAGACACCTTGTTATTGTCCCAAATGGATAACAGAGGAAGAACTAGAAGTTTTTGCTGACAAATTCCAAGAGTCTGGTTTCACTGGACCTCTCAACTACTACCGCGCCATTGATCTGTGAGTCTTCTTAACTCTACTACTACTCTTACTTGTGACATATTTAGTACAGAAATTTTCAAAATAAAAATTAAAAAAAACATATGCGATGAGTTGGAAGACGGGAAGTGGTAAGAAGGGATTGTCGGATTGGTGGAAGGTTGTTGGAGGTGAGATCGATTGTTTTTGAAACAAATGAAAACATTTTTTTTTTTATTTTCATTATTTTGAAAACCATTCCTATTGTTTGACAGCAAAAATAGCTCCCAAAATGTGTTTTTCATTTTCAATTTTTCAAAATGTTTGAAAACAAAAATGTTACCAAAGGTTTTTGCAATTTTTATAGTCATCATCATAACAAGAAGTTGGTGTTCTTTGTTGTCATTTAAATGAGTGAGTAGTATTATGCATAAACGAATTTTTTTTTATCATTAGATACAAAGTTAGTGAAACCCACACTAACAGATACACGTGATCTAGTACATTGTGTTAGTAGTAAGAAAAAATTGTAAGATACGTTTTTAAAACAGTTGCTTATACTTTTTTTTATTATGAGATTTGTCTAAAATCATTTGTTGTAACTTCTGTTTTTAACTTATACGTTTTAAAAAAAAAAAAAAAAAAAAACCTGGTATTGTTGAATTGAGAATGGCTTCTCATGGGTGAGTGTTGCCCCCGGCCCATTGACTCGGTTCAGTTTTATTTTTTTTTAACTTGGATCTAATATTGGGTAATGAGCAGGAATTGGGAGCTTCTTGCACCATGGCAAGGTTCAAAAATAACAGTTCCAGTAAAGTTAATTGTTGGTGACAAAGATATTGGATTTGACTGTGGAGGCACAAGGGAGTACATCCAAGGAAGTGTTTTCAAAAGCCTTGTCCCAAACTCTGAAGTTGTGATTCTTGATGGACATCATTTTATCCATCAAGAGAGACCTCAAGAAGTCTCCAATGAAATCTTATCTTTCCTCTCTAAATTTTCTCTAGCTTAATTATAATGAGTTCATATCTCAGGTAATTGAATTGTAGACACTCCAATTTTGTTATCCCATGTTGTGTTTATAGTGTAGGGGAATTTTCAAAATATACTTGATTTTTTTTTTTTCAAAATCATCCTTGTTCATCTTTGAAAAACTTGAAGCAAACTTGTGAACTTGCTCCACAGTGAAAAGTGGAGCACTTAATGAAGCGCAACATGAAATATTCTATTGAATTTGAAATTATAGAAAATGATAATCCTGCACATGCACATGCACATGCACTGGAAATAAAGACAATACAACGCACTGTCGACCATTGGCACAGTGTGGCGCATTTTGATAGATGAATATCATGATCGCTGATCGTGCAATTGAAATCCAACGGACCAAGTCCATGTGCAAATGGGTGCACCCTAGTTCGAAAGTGTTGCCACTCCCATTTAGAGGGATCAGGTCTATAAATAGAACCCAACTTCATTATGTGACTTGTAAAGAAATAAGCAGTTTCATCTTGAAACGAGTATGATTTCAAACAATCCAATTCAAACCCGTATATGTACTATACAAGTTTAAACGAGTTGTGTTGAATTGGGTACAAATCGGAGAAATTAATCCGACCAACCTCCTTATTTTATTGAACTCGTTTTTCAATGAATAGAAGAGGGGGTGATGGCGTTGGGTTCATTGCTTTGTTTGTTTGAATAGATACAAATTGGATAAATCAATCCGATCAATTTGTTAGATTTTGTGCCTTTTCGTTTGAATTGGGTAGGAGGAATTGGACAAATTATCACAACCAACTCGATTATTTTTGAGTAATGCTACGCATCATGAAGTAAATATCATGAAAAACTTCATGAAACTAATCTAATGGTGAATGCATAACATACAATAAAATACTACAAACACTATAATCTAATCAATGGTGGAGAATCTTCATGAAGACTTTTCATGACATTATTTTCATGATACCTAGCATTATTGATTATTTTATCTCTATGCCAATTTCCATATGAAGTACGAATAAAGAACACAAATTGATCATAATTTGATTGTAACTAGAAAAGTTAAAGGAGAAATTACAAAAAAAAAAAAAAAAAAACTCCAAGGTCTGAACGTTGTGATAAAATAAATCATGAATATTTAATTTTATCAATTTAAACTTTCAACTTGTAATTTATGTTCAATCTAAACCATTTATTTATTTTCATTAAATAGAATTGATGAAAAAATAGGTATGTTAATTATTAAAATCAATAAAAATGGTATTTTAAACATTTTATGTGTACCTAAATACTACTTTTCCATCGGTTTTATTTAACAAAAATAGGTGAATAATTTAGATTGAAAATAAATCAAAAGATTAAGATTTATATTGATAAAAATAAAATCTCATAATTTATATTGTTACACGATTAAAACCTTTTTTTTTTTTTTTTGTCTTTTCTTTTTTCTTAATTGTCCCCAAAATTAATTACTTATTTAAGATTGAGAATTTATACATTGAATAGTGGCACTGTGATATCTACAGTCTCAAGCTTGAGGAAAATTCAATTGCAAATTTCATTCCATTTTTTCAATGCATTACATAAGACTTTATACATTGATAAATAGAGAAAGAAATGTCAAAATATTACTATCATTTATGAAAATATTTTCCAACTATATTGTTCATTTGGCAATTACTTTTTTAGAATTCTTTTTGTTATTTTTTTCATTTTTAATCAAAAAACTCCTCATTTTTGAACTTTGAGTAAACTAGACAGATATAAAAGGTCAAAAAATAAATAAAAATAAAAAATTAAGAAAGCCCGGCAAAAAAAGCTTAAAAATTTTAATTTTACCTTTAGTAAACATTTTTTTTAGAAAAAAAAAAAAAAAAACTTTTGTAGATCTTTCCAAACTACACAAACTTGAAAAGTCAAAAACTATTGAAACAAATTTTTAGAAAATTTACTTAAGATCATAAAAATTGCCAACATGTGTAAAAAATTATTCATTTTGGGGGAAAAGTACTTGCAAACTTCTTTTGTGGCCCAAATTATTGACTATTCTATTAGATATAGACTTGTAGTTGACCTAAAAAAATTAAAGGCACTACTGGAAGGTTCAAATCTTGGATTTATTAAAGAGAATTAAGAAAATAAAATTGCTTATTTATATTTTATGATAACTATACATAAAAGAACGCCTTTTTGAAACACCCCCCCCCCCTCCCCCAAAAAAAAAAAAAACTATTATTTTGTTTCTTATTTTCCTAGTTCATTCAAACAATCATAATTAAACACCTTTTATTTCATATCATTTTATTTGTTTATTCTTTTCATTTGTCCTTCTCTTTCCCTCTAGAAAACCAAAATCAAACCATAAGAAATACTTTTCCCAAACAAAGACCCCCCCCCCCCCCCTCCAAAAAAAAAAAAACTACTATTTTGTTTCTTATTTTCTTAGTTCATTCAAACAAACATAATTAAACACCTCTTATTTCATTTTATTTTATTTGTTTATTCTTTTCATTTGTCCATTTCTTTCCCTCTAGAATCAAACCATAACAAGTACTTTTCCAGCAAACTTTTTCTTTGGGAATAAGTTATTTTAGTTGGTTATTTAATTTTTTTTTTTAAAAATATTGGTAAAAAATGTGATGGGATGTTTTATTTTATTGGTTATTTTAGCCCATCCCAAACACCCTATAAGTCACACTATAAGATTAATCAACTTCTTTTTTATGCAGCTTTCAACAAGTTAAAAGTTTATAATTAGAAAATAAAAATTAAAAACACTTATCCCTTACTCTTTAATAATCAATTTTATTTCAACGTATTTAAATCATTTTTATCTAATAAATTAAAAGCAGAAACTACACCACTTAACATAAATTTTCAGGTTGAGGGCTCAGTTTGTTTTGATTATGTTTCCCATCTTTAAAAAAAAAAAAAAAAAAAAAACCCATAAATTTTCAAAATAACTAATAATTTAAGGGGGAATTATTATTCAGCGTAAATGTAAAAAAAAAAAAAAAATTGCATATCAATAGTAAACTTATGAATATTAATAATCAAAATTCTAAAATTTTTTATGCATCTGCAAAAAAATTTCTTAAAACATCACTGAATTGTTATATCTCCTAATAATAAATAAATAAATAACTTCATAAACTACTAAATAGTCCCAAAGTCGCCCCATATATATATATATATATATGATCTGGGAATCAAGTAAAAAGTTGCGTTTTGCAGCTTGTAAAAAAAGTCAAAAGCTGACTTTTTTGGCATCAAAACTATGCAGGAAGATAGCTAAAAGTTATTTGTGAAATTACAGTTATACCTTTCATGTTTACATTTGTGGGCTAAGGCAAAATCCTTTGAGTGGGAGTATTTTGGTCATTGAATATGATGCGACAGTATAAACAAATATTAACAAAAAAAGTCAAAAAATAACTTTTTACCAACTTCCTAAATGACTTTCTAAAAAATTCAAAAAGTTTAATTAAAAGTCAAAAGTCAACTTTTTTTTTTTGGGGTTACATCGGAAAGGAAAAACACAAACAAAGGGTTAAGCTCGTTCAGAGGATAAACCAATAATGTCCCCTACTAGCAAACTTCTAATTTCAACTGGTGGTTCATTTACCACCAGCATATCTTCAGGTTGTTCTGCTCCGAATTTGGCTAGTGCATCAGCACAAAGATTACCTGCTTTCCAAATGTGTTGGATTGTGCATTCGTAGCCTCTTATCTGAATTTTTGTATCATTCACTAAATTTTTGAAGGGGCAATTGGCCACAATTTCTTCCTCCAGTAGCTTCACGACTTGTGTTGCATCTGTTTCTATCAGGACGTTGGATAATCCTTTTTGTAAAATAACAGTGAGGCCTTTATACACTGCCCACAATTCCGCTTCAAGGCTGGTTCCTATTTGCAGTCTGTCATAATAGCCGCAGACCCAAGCTCCTCGGTCATCCCGCAGTACACCTCCAAAGCCTCATTCTCCTCCAGTTTTCATGCAGCCATCTGTATTTAATTTGATTTGACCCGCAAGAGGTAAATACTAATGAATAAGTTTGTAAAAGGGTCTAGATTAAGGATTGAGTTGAGGAAAGCTTGGTGGATCTCTGTAGAATAATCTAAAATGAACTTTACACTCTCTTGGTTTGAAGTAGATTTGCCGTCAAACACAAAAGAATTTCTATTTTTCCAAATTTTCCATAAAGCCATAATAAAAACAGTGTACCAAGAGATGTCTGTAGTGAAATGAGTTTTGTTTTTAGCATTACCCATGAGCCAATCACTCCTAAGTTTCCCAACCATACTTAAACACCACTTCTTGCCAAAAGTAGTAAACCACACTTCCTTAGCTTTATAGTAGTCCCTGAACAGGTGGCTAATGTCCTCAGACCCACTGCAATAGAGGCAAGAGGATCATTGGTAAGGCCTCTCTTCATTCTCATATGGTTAGTAAGCAACTTTCCATGGAGTATAGTCCATAAGAAAGCTTTTAGTTTTTGTGGGAGCCTAAGCTTCCACACCCATGTCCAATCTTCATCCATGTGAGGATGCCTTTGAATAAGAGCATAGGTAGAGGAAACTGTAAACACCCCATCAGGGGTCCCTTTCTACATAGGAGAATCCAAAATAGAGCTACTAGGAGAGACAGTGTTCAGAATTAGAGAAACAATGGGAGATGGTAGTATGCTGTCAATATACTGATCATCCCAGGTTCCATCATCTCCAATTAGTTTTCTAATCTTAACACACCTGGGATCATCAGCGGGACTGGCAAGGTTA
This sequence comes from Camellia sinensis, assembly GCF_055761805.1. Classification (NCBI taxonomy): domain Eukaryota; kingdom Viridiplantae; phylum Streptophyta; class Magnoliopsida; order Ericales; family Theaceae; genus Camellia; species Camellia sinensis. The sequence continues at coordinate 186,960,777 of NC_138964.1, forward strand.
GGGCTGGAAACAGATTCTTCAAAGGATCTGTCACCATACCACCAATCTTTCCACACATCAACAATCTGGCCATCACCCACTGACCATTTAATACCTTTTCTGAGAGTGTTTTTAGTACACATGATGCCTTTCCAAAGATGAGATGCTTGCCTCTCTTTAGGCCAATCTTGCAAAGAAGTATTTTTTAGATATTTTTTTCTAAGAACCTCACATCACAAGCCTTCCTGTCTGCTGATCATATTCCATCCCAGCTTAGAAAGAAGGGCTAGATTTTAGTCTTGAGGTTTTTTTATACCAAGGCCCTAATTTCTTTTCATTTTGCACATCACATCCCAATTAACAAGGTGAATTTTTTTCCTTTCCAGGGTATCATCCCAAAGGAAATTCCGGTTCAACTTATCAATTTCATTGCTTACCTTTTTAGGAACAAGCATTGTTTGCATAGTGTAAGAAGGAATAACAGAAGTCACTGACTGAATCAGTGTGGCTCTGCCAGCCAAAGATAACACATTAGCCTTCCACCCAGCCAATCTTCTTTGCATTTTGCTACAAAGATCATTAAAGTGTCTCATGGAAACCCTCCCATGAATTAGGGAAACACCCAATTATTTCCCAAATTCAGTAGTGAGAGGAATGTCACATTTATTACTCAAATCTCTGGCTGTTCTACTCTCAATGTTAGATGAAACATACAGCTTGGACTTGTGGAAATTAATTTTCAATCCAGAGATTTCACAAAACTCATCCATAATCTGTATTATAGTGTTGCAATTTGACATAGTGGCCTTCCCAAAAAGCATGAGGTCATCAGCAAAGAATAGGTGAGTGATTGAAGGGCCACTTCTAGTGACCTCAATCCCTTTCCAAATCTTGTTCTCAACTTGGAGGCTAATCATATTGGATAACCTCTCCATACACAACACAAAGAGGTAAGGAGAAAGTGGATCTCCTTGCCACAGACCTCTGTGAGGTTTAAATTCTTGAAGAGGTTCACCATCCCAAATAATAGCAGTGCTAACACTAGTAACACAACTCATGATGAGGTTAATAAAGTTAACATCAAAATCAAATTCAAAAAGGGTTTGTTTGAGGAAATCCCAAGAGATGTTATCATAAGCTTTTTCCAAATCGATTTTAAAAATCATACCTCCCTTCTTACCCTTTTTGTGATTCAAAGTGTGGATGATCTCTTGGGAAATTATTATGTTATCACTAGTACTTCTGCCAGGGATAAAGCTACGTTGGCTAGGTCTAACAATGTTATTCAAAAAAGGTCTAATCCTATTCACAATGATTTTGGAAATAATTTTGTAAGACACATTGCAAAGGCTGATGGGTCTAAATTGTTTAATTCTCTCATGGTTATCAATTTTGGGAATCAAAGCAATAAGAGTTTTGTTAGTATCAGAGGGAACATGGTTCTTAACAAAACAGTCTTGCACAAAGTCACAAACAGAGGGCCCTATGATGGACCAGTAAGAATGATAAAAATAAGCTTGAAACCCATCCCTCCCAAGGGCCTTAAAAGCATGAATACTCTTCACTGCCTGCTGTAGACGTCCCTGAACGCCCTGGGGAGGAACGAGTCCCCCCCGTTCCGTTCGATATTGGGCCCACTACAGTTCAGGACTCTCAAATTGTCATGGTTTTAAGTCTGAACCAAAGAGTCCAAATCCGGCAAATCGTTTTGAGAAAACAGATTTTTGAAAGAAGTGCCAAACATGGACTGCTTTGCTAGATACAGAGTCGCCACCTAAATGTTTTATTTTGGGGAAATTTAGGAAACCCTGACTCGTTTGCCTAAGGCCATGTGTCCGTCATCACCAAAGTTGCCTCGGCTTGGGAACTTGGGTACGATTGGGGAAGGTCACTTCGTAAGCACCCCCGCTCGCCCGATCAAAGATCGGCCTCTACTAACCATGATATCTATTTTTGAAAATATTATGTGTTCTTATTCCGGTTATTAACCTAGATTTACTATGTGATGCGCACAGCATACAAGTATAGACTGGATCGCCTGAATTGGAACAAAACATTTCATGTTTGTTTGTTTGAAAATGGTTTGAGGGTGCTACCCGCAAGTAGGCTAAGACGTGGATTTGTCACCCTCGGGTGGGCTTAGAAAACATGATTTTGCCACTATCTAGTGGGCTTAAAACACACATTTGATGAATTGTTCCAATCCAAATAACCCAACCTTCACCCACAGGCATTCAGGCAGTTATATCATATAAGCAATTAGTCTCATGGTAAGCATGCTATCATGGCAGTCACTCACATGCATGCAAGGATGCTAAAGCATAAAAACTCACCGAGTACTCCAAGCCAAAACAGAAGCTAATTAGAAATCCATGCATGATCCTAAATATGCTGAAATGCCTAATGCAACACATGCAAAAATGCAACTATAACAGGCTCGGCTATTCTAAACATGGCATATGAAATGCTACAGCTAACACGTATTCAACTTGGAATTGAAAATACAATGCAGTTAGTATGATGCGCCGAGCCCGGTGCATGTAAAACAGATGAATGAATGCAAACATGCTATCATACTGTATGCTAATGAAAACATGCCCTAATCTAACCATCATAAGCGGGTAAATAAAAGGGAGAAAGACGTGGGGTTGGAAGACATACATCACACGCACGTACACTTATTACAACATTGCCCTCGCGCAGAGGGTCCGAATAAATAATATACAGTCCCGAATAATTACAGCCCAAATAATTACAAAAATCCTAATTAATTACCAAATTAACTAAGAAAACAATAAACTGGCATGCAAGCCAGGGACTGCCTTGACTCTTCTTCAGATGATAGATGATGCATGTCTGGGTCGCCTTTGCACGGAAATCCACTCTGGCGCCCCAATTAGCCTCTGTTTTGCAATATTTTTTTGGAAAGCATGCCAAACCCCGGAAGACTGCTGATTCTTGATTTGCTGCGACAGAGAGCAGGAAAGGGGCATGGCAATGTATTTTCACACATGTATGCGTGACTACTCTTCAGGGAGTGTAGTCCTCGATCCTCGTGCCACCAATCACGCATATCGATGCATGATGACCGAGGAGTCGATTTGCATGACTCAATATGGAATGAATGCACACATAAACACAACAAAACCTAAACTCCATCATGGATAATCCGAAGTGTCGGTGACTGGGAATTGAGACACGTTCCGTCACTCGAAGTACGAAATGTCCCTCGTTTCTCGTGCTCGGGCTAACTCCTATCCCAAGCACAATGCAATATGCATGATATGCATGAATGTAACTAATATACAACCTAGTATACACAATGCTATGAAATGACATACACGATGCACGAGATAACATGGCATACACAATGCGCTAACATGCAACCTAGCATACACAATGCTATGAAATAAAATGCCGTACTCAATGCAATATGGGCTTACACCAACATTAGTGGACCTCAGCCACACTCACATAAGAGGCCAAGAGATGAAAATGAGACAACTCGGAATGCGTGCACACATGCACGCAAACCGAGGGCCGAACCTAAGGCACCAAATGCCACTCTAACAGGACATGGCAAGGCATGAAACATGGTATGCAAACGTGCAAATTTCAGCGCTAAAATATGACCCAAAACAGCCCCGAATCATGGAAACATGACACCCGATGCATGGAATGGGACCCGAAATGCAAAACTAGGCATGCGCAATGGCCTATAGCTATACAAAACATGCACTATTTGATCATGAAATGTGAAGAAAGATTCAAGGAAGCCCCAAAACAAGCATGTTTACAGTGTTAAGCAAGGTCAAACAATGAACACAAATGGGGCTAAGCTAGCATGCGAAAATGGCCCTAAATGTGAGATAAAGAAGCAAGTCACAGCTTCTGACCCCAAACAAGAGAGGGACCTTCAACAATGTTGAAGAGGGACCCAAAACATGGCATTTTACAGTTTATGATCAAACCCAAAACAGTGCACAAGCATGCTCAAAATACTATGCAAAACAAGGCCAAAAAGAGAGCTATAACACAAAGTACAAAAAGGATGCCTCAAATAGTAAAAGACCCTTAATGAAACATGAATAGGGGGTCAAAATAAGGTCATTTATAGTTTGGACCAGAGCCCAAAAACCGAAGCATAAGAGGCTAACAAATCATGCAAAAATGGAGCCAAAAGAGAGATACAAAGGCAAGTGGCAAATGGAAGCCTCAAACAGTGATGAGCCCTTCAAAAATGTTGAAGAAGGGATCAAAATAAGCCACTTTATAGTTTATGATAGAGCTCAAAACAGTTTATACATAGGCCTAAAATACTATGTAAGGAGATGGCATAAAAGAAAGGTAAAGAAGCAAGTGCCACAAGGAAGCCTCAAACAGTGAGAGGCCCTTAAACAAACATGAAATAGAGCTCAAAAAAATTCTATTTTCAGTTAGGGTCGGAGCTCAAAAAAGTAAGCACAAGGAGCTAGAGTATGAACCAAGAAAAGGGTCAAAAAGGGGAGAAGAGGACTTACCCTTGAAGACTACTCTTTGACAGCCTTTTGGACCAAAATGCAGCACTCCTAGGCTCTGAAGAACAACCTCAAGCTACTGGAATGGAGGATGGAAGGGTGGGGCTATGGGTTGGTGAAGAAATGGGTGTAGGACTTGAGAGGTTTGAAGCTTGGAAGTGTAGAGGGAGAGAGATACAATATGGGAGCTCAAAGGTGATTTTTCTAACCCTTATTACAGAGCTGGGAGGCTGGTTTTATAGGCAAAAGAGGGGGAGAAAAGGGGGGAAAAATGGGGAGGAAAACAATTCAAGTTTCCCCCAAAAAAATTGGCCCCCCGGATACAAAATTTGGGGGGGAAAGAGATATATATTTGAACTGTATCAGTGGAGGGGGTCATGGCCGGCTGGTTATTGAGGTTGCAGGTGGTCGGCCGGCTCTTCCCATGGTCGGCCGGCCAAGGGTCAAAAGGTCCAAGAACAATTGCTGGCTGGCCACCACATATTGGTGGCCTCCCATGTGTGCTCAACACAATCATGTGGTCAAAAACTGGAGATAGGGAACCAGGAGAGAGAACAACCCACTTTTCAAAGGGGTTCAAAAGGTTCAAAAGCAATTACTGGCCGGCCACCAAATATTGGTGGCCTCCCAGATGTGTATGTCACAAATATGGGATTTAGGGTTCAAGAAAATGGCCCAAGGGTGGTCAACATTGGCTTTGAAGTGAGAAAAAATGGGCGACGGAGGGCGATGAAGGGATAAAGTTGGCTGACAGAACAATTACTGGCCTCCCACCCTTCTACGACCTTTTTACCAATGAAACAGAGGTCCCTGCCAAAAATGAACCCAAACCGATGTAGAATGAAGGTTCAGGGGCCGAAACGCGCAGCCCGAGGCCCTGAAAACTGGCTGTTAGGCACCGGGAGTGGTGTTCGACCACGAAGTTGGTTTCTCGAGCCACAGTGTCCCTCAAAAGGGAGTAAGTAAGATGCATACCAAAAACCGGGACAAACGGAGGTGGTTAAGCGGTCCCGAACCGAGGCACACGGCCAACGGCTCTGAAAAATCAGAAACCGGACTCTAATCGGGCAAAATGGCCTACGACCACGAAACGTAGCCTACGGCCACTGAGAGATGATCTACGGGACCTCTCCCTCCCTTCGGGAAGAGAAAACAGAGAAAATAGAGCCTGGTTCGCAAACCAAGGCAAAGCACAAAAGAGTCCGGAAGTCCGGAGGCAAGGCTCGCAGCCGAGACTCTGAAACTTCTGAACGAGCACGATATGCAACATCACCAAGCGCTCAATCGGTGACGTCTGAGTCTTAAGGTCGGTCAAAAATGGGGTGTCTACAGTTGCCCCTCTTTGACAGAACTCGAAAGTCATAAGTGACGGGAGTGAATGTCAAAGCCCAGAGACGACCAATTTTTGACAAGGCCGAAGACTTAGACAAACAGGCGAGATAAACAGAGATGCGCCCGCAAGCATGCCCGCAGGCAGGGGCAAAATGCAACTGATCATGCAAGAAGCCAAAGGTAACTCAGGGTTATGCAGATACAGCAAGCTGTAATGAAGCAAGTATTCGTAAATAGATGCAACAGTTTTAAGCAAGTGAATACAGATCTAACTACATTTAAGAAAATTATGCAATTCTCACTGCGTCTCACGCGGAGAAGGCTAAAAGCGACTACTGAGAATACCCAGAGTCTTACACACAACATCTCTCTGCGTATCACACATAGGAGAGGAAGAAGGTAAATCTCTTAGCGTATCACACGCAAAAGAGGAAAGGTAAACTTCTCAGTGTATCACACGCAAGAGAAGAAAGGCAAATTCCTCAGCGTATCACACGTAAGAGAAAACCTCTCAGCATATCACATACAAGAGAGGAAAGGCAAATTTCTCAGCGTATCACACGCAAGAGAAAACCTCTCAGCATATCACATGCAAGAGAGAAAAGGGAAATTTCTCAGCGTATCACACGCAAGAGAAAACCTCTCAGCATATCACATGCAAGAGAGGAAAGGGAAATTTCTTAGCGTATCACACGCAAGAGAAAACCTCTCAGCATATCACATGCGAGGGAGGAAAGATAAATTTCTCAGCGTATCACACGCAAGAGAAAACCTCTCAGCATATCACATGCAAGAGAGAAAAGGTAAATTTCTCAGCGTATCACACGCAAGAGAAAACCTCTCAGCATATCACATGCAAGAGAGAAAAGGAAAATTTCTCAGCGTATCACACGCAAGAGAAAACCTCTCAGCATATCACATGCAAGAGAGAAAAGGTAAATTTCTCAGGGTATCACACGCAAGAGAAAACCTCTCAGCATATCACATGCAAGAGAGAAAAGGTAAATTTCTCAGCGTATCACACGCAAGAGAAAACCTCTCAGCATATCACATGCAAGAGAGAAAAGGTAAATTTCTCAGCGTATCACACGCAAGAGAAAACCTTTCAGCATATCACATGCAAGAGAGGAAAGGCAAATTTCTCAGCGTATCACACGCAAGAGAAAACCTCTCAGCATATCACACGCAAGAGAGGAAAGGTATGAATGAACACCGGAACTCATCTGAATGTTCGAAACCGAAGATGTCCTAACGCACCGCATGCGAGAGGAGAAAAGACGACAATTGCAAGTGAAAAGGTGCATAAAGATGCAGGTGAAGTGTACATAACAATGCAAGTAATGAGCATAACAGTGCTAGATAGATGTGCATAACAATGCAAGTAATGAGCATAATAATGCTAGATAAATGTGCATAACAATGCAACGAATGAGCATAACAATGCTAGATAGATGTGCATAACAATGCTAGATAGATATGCATAACAATGCAAGTAATGAGCACAACAATGCCAGTGGAACGCGCGTGACAACACCCGTTCGAAACAAAAATACCGAATAAGGGAATACAAGCCTTAAGTAGACCAAATTCCAAATGCAACCTCCGATTTACCTCTCGGAGGGGTCACGATACATTCCAAAAAGGATACACCTCGTGCATGTCGATTGACGATGAGCTACACATCGAAGACATGAGTTGAAAATTCTGCAGAAACATTTTGAGCTGAAAAGAGTGGGTTCTTCTTGCACTTTCTTGATTGTACTTCCAAACCGCAGTTACTACCTTTCCTTCCTGGCCATGTTCACAACTTTCCCTATTCTCCAACGGGGTGACAGACTAGGTTAATTCAGTATCCAGAATCGAGGCGCATTCATCTCAATCTGTGGGGCTGCCATACAGATTTCAAGCCGAGGATAGACCCCTGGGTATTTAAACCAGACTTTAGTCTTGGAAATTCCGAACCTTTGTGTTCTAGGCAATAGCCGTCCGAACTCTAGTTTCCACCGTCGCAGTTGGTCTCCTAGGAACTCATTGCAAACACAGCCAAGATGCATTTGGCAGGGGTTGGTTTTCTAAGGGAGCACTTCGATTGCCATTCTGGCATTGAAGTAGGCTTGAGTTTGGAAGTAGGGGCACACTCATACTTTGGAGCATTGACAAGGCCTGAAGAGGTACATCTGGAGTATAATAACAGAGAGTATAATCACGGAAACTGAAACAAACTCAAATGCTCCAATTTTCCCTCTTTTCTTTTGCTTCGCAGCCTGGAACCTATATAGCTTCAGATAGATCCTGATTTTACTGTTCTCACATGACTTGGGTTGAACCGTGCGGTTTTACGAAAGAACGAATCTTGTTTTGCACAATCATGAAGAATGGCACAGCACTTTGAGCACAAAACGATTTTATTTTTGAAATTAAGAAATGAGTTCTTAACTGGGTATTGAGCCTACGACTGAACACAGCAAAAAAGACTCAACAACGAAAGACAAAAAGGTAAACAACCTAAACACAACGAGACACGCTCGGGACGACTCAAAGCAGGAATCGAGACAAACAAAACAAAAGACACGACACACAGATGTATCACAAAGACGACAGACCTCTCAGATCGCGAGGAGCCAGTTTCTCCGGATATTGTTTCCCACCCTTTCTCATTTGTGTCTCTCACATCACTCGGCCCTCAGGCTCCGTTTTTCTGAAAAAGCCCTTTCCTCACTTTTTCTCTCAGCGCACATCTCTCTATTCTTCAATCTCTCATTTTTTATCCTTCCCCTGGGTGGTTGATGGACAAACAGAAAGTTGTGGGCTCTTGCCCCTAGCATTCCGATAGATTCTTCTTCTTGTTCACAACAGTGAGTTTCTTCCACAGAGGGGTTGTGATGCGGCTGGATGTGCAGCAGATCTGTAATTGACATTGGTTGATGATGCTCCACCGGGGAGTTTGGACGTGATCAGATCATTCCAGTTCGTGCTTTGCACTTGGCTTGATACCTCGCTGCTTGGAGGATGTTGAGAGCTTTCAGCCCTTTTCTGCTAACTTCAGTTGTGCCCTCTTCTGGCGAATACGATGCCCTTTCTGGCAAGTAGAGTGCCCTTTCTGGCAAATGCAGTGACAACGAGGAAAAGACAGGAAACCTGACTCAACTGTGCCCCTAGTTCATCAATTTGACCATTTTTTTGTTTGGCTTTCTAAAACAATTTTGATCAAAATGAGAGTTAGATTAACGCGCTTGTTCGATTTTCTAATTTGAAATCATGCAAGTTAGGCTGTGAGCACTGAAAATTTTCCCTTTTTGGGGTCCAAGAAATGGTCCAGTTTTGGAAAAATGGAATAATTTTTGAGAGAAAATTAGTCAACTTCATTAAAAATTCTCAAAAACTATTTTTGCAAACGGCCACTACTCAACGAGCACAGAACTCGCTCTTGAGATGCACAACTTCAGATTCGAAGGAAAATTGCCCCTTGCTTGAGGGGAACTGCATGGCAACGGAAAGTTGCCTCTTGTTTGAACGGCACCGCGGCGCATTGAATGGCAATGGAAAGTTGCCCCTTGTTTGGATGGCACCGCAGCGCATTGTAGGCAATCCTCAGAGTGACGAACACAACCAAATTCTCAGATACAGAGAAGACAAAGATGACTAGAACCATCGCATGGACACAATCGAATTGTTTTACGGCTGGACTTCGGAATGAAGTTGCCTACGTATCCCAAAGATGGGAATCAAGCCTCACGTAGTTCGGGGTTAAGGTACACTCGGGTATTTAACCTCTCCTTTTTATGCTCTAACTTTTGCCAAGGCGCCTGTTGTGGGTTTTCGACCTTGCGAGCTTTGTTTTTCTTTTCTTTTCAATTCTTTTCATTCTTTTCTTTTTTGATTTTCTTTTTTTTTTTTTTTTTTTTTTTTTTTTTGTTCTTTTCTTTGCATCTTTCTTTATTTTTCTTCTTGCTCTAACTTTTGCCTGGGCCGCCCTTCCGGGTTTTCGGCCCAGCGAGCCTCTCAAGGGGTAAAAGTGTAGCTTTGTCCATGTCAAATGGTTTTGAGATCCTGAAGTCGTCTGAATCCAGGAGAATGGCTGTTATATCGATTTGTAGAAGGATCCATCTTCGGCTCTTCGAGCACATCGGACGTTTTCGCCCCTAGTTCGAGGGGTGTTTCTGTTCTAGCTTCGCAAGTTTCTTCTGATGAGGTCTGATCTTCTTGATCTGACTTTGGTGCCTCTTGTTCGAGGACTGTTTCAAATCTGGCCACACAGGCCTCATAGCGTGGTTGACCGTTGAACACTCTGAATCCAAGGTCAAGGTTTGAAAGCAAGGGCTCAAGTCTCGAGGCTGAGAGCGATCCTAAGCTGCACAATCTCAAGAGCGATTCTACACAGGTCTTCGTAGGACCGCGCAAAACATTTTTTGAAATCTTTTAAGAAAGCGACCAGTCGCTTGCGCTGAAGACAGTGTAGAACCAATCTGGATCAAGCCAGGATCCTTCCCAATACTCACACTAACAAGCATGATTTTATTCATTAAGGGCTTAGCATGCCTCTCTTTCTCTCAATTGATCAAATTTTTGCAAAACCCGAGGAATTCCTTCCTCTTCGTTTTCACCGCAGTGTTCAAAAGGTTTTGAAAAACTTAGGTCGATGTAATGAATTCAAGGCACAAAAGAGCAGGTGAGATGCATTGCCGTTTCATTCAAATCTTCTGGCACAACTGGCGCACGGCTGAAGCAAATACAAGAGTGCGAAAATCACTGCTGTTTCATTGAGATCTGTTGGCACAATTGGCTCCTCGGTAGAAACAGACTCAAAGAAAGCAAAAAGACAAACACAAAACAAAACAGTGATGTCCGAGGTAACACCCCTGAGATCACCCGACTCCTATACAACAGGACTAACTCGATACGACAAGACAGACCTCAACGAACTCAGTATGAGAAGACAGACTCAAAACAAAAGGACAGACTCAAAACAAAACAACAAGACTGACTCAATACCCAAGTCAGAATTTAGCATTCGTCAACTGCTCAAAACGGTGCGTGCCATACGCCATATCTGGAGTAAATCGAGTGCCATCCGCAGGTGGTTCATCCCCCGATCACATAGTCACATTATTCCCCCTAAGTTCACTGATCAAGTGCCGATAGACTTTGCAGGACATGGTGCGACGATGACCCCGTTGTCGATCAGATCTTGTATTTCGTGGCGGAGACGAAAGCACATGTCAGTGTCATGGCCAGCTCGCTAATGGAAGGCACAGTAGTAGGCAGGGTTGTGTAAGAAAGGGAGGTTCTTTGGTAATAGCTGCGGCTCCAGGGGCTTCAGATGCCCTTTCTTGATCAAAACCCCTAGAGCCTTTGACAAAGGCATATAAAGTGGGGTGAAAACCTTCTTGGCTTGGGGTGGATATTTGGCTGCTTGCGAGCTACTCCCGAATGCACCGGTGAATGGGGGAGCTTTTTTTTGATGTGATGGTGGTGACCATGCCCACTTCAGAAGATCTTGCAACTGCATCACCACTGGTGGTCACATTCGAACTGCGGGTAAATGCCCTCCTGGGCTGCTCCTCCTGGTCAATGAGGCCCTGCTTCATAGCATCCTCGATCTGTACTCCCATCTCATGTAAGTCTGAAAAGGTGGAGAAGAGGAGAACGATCATTTTCTGCATAAGCTTGGGCTGGAGATTGCGCACAATCATCCGAATTTGATCTTTGTCAGTAGGCCTAAGGGTCATCATTGAGGCTTTGGCCCTCCAGCGGGCCACGAATTCTGAGAAGCTCTCCTTAGGCTCCTGTCTCGTCGTCTTAAGATCATGGGTCGTAATCTCAATTTGGGTATTGTATAAATATTGTACGACGAAGGCCTCGGCCATCTCCTCCCAGCTTCGTTTCACTGAATCCTCTAATTTGGCGTACCAGATGGCCGCGATACCCGACAGGGTCCTGCCAAAAAGGGAAAGCTTCTGTAACCTTGTCAAGCCCATTGGGCGCAGAACATCTGAAAACAAACTCAGGTGGACCATGGGATCTCCTGACCCGTCAAAACGGTCGATGTGAGGCATCTTGAACCTGTCCGGCAGTGTCACAACTGCGTCGGTGTACCCGTCCTCAATGTCCGGGATGGACTTTACCCCCTGGGATTTCTTGAACAACTTTTCAAGCTTGCTCAACTTCAATGCTGTATGGTCTACCTCGAACTCAAAGGGAGAGTCCGATGGGTTTATTGGTGCTTTAGACAGCTGGGGTAAGATTGGGAGCGGAGCTGGCCCTATCGGAATGTCCGTACCTTCTTGGACATTTGGTGTCTCCCCGGGTATTGGATCTACTAGTGGGAGGGGAGCTTGATGCGAAAGCAGATGCTCCGTTTTGCTGTTGCAATCTGGTGATTAACTCTGCCTGTTGGGCCATGACCGCAGCCTGCTGTTTGGCGAATTCAGCTTGGCGGACAGCATCTTGCTGCATGAGTTTCATACTTTCTTGCATCTGGCGCATCATTGCCTCCATCCCTGATGTGTTCTGCTGATCCATCTAACTGACTGGTATCTATCCCTGCAGTAGAAACTGAGACCTCAGCCTGACTGTTTGCTGGTGGGGTAGATAAGGGCCACTGATCTAGTAACTGCTGAACTGGTGATTTGTGCCTGACTGACCCTTTTACCCTGCCTCTGGCAAAGGAACACTGATTGCCCTTAAACTGAATCTCTGACCTGACAAAGTCTATCAGCACAAGTTCAATGAACCTGGGGGATATCGGAGCCTTCTGAAGCTATGGTTCCAAGACTACCTAGCAAAAGGGAAAACATGCAGCATTTCAGCCTGATTTCACCTGAACAGATATGAGCCTAGTTGAATGAGTGTGCTCTCTACTGAATTCTGCCCCCAAAATTCTGCCTCAAATCTGATACCCTTGGGTAAAACTGATTCCCAGATACTGAATTGGTGCCCGCAGGCCTGATGCCCAAACTACTAAACTGGTACCCGCAGGCCTGATGCCCAAACTCGTAGACTGATATATGCATTCATATAGAGACGCACTCTAAAAGCACATAACAAGCAAGTGAGAGCCAAAACACCCCTATGTTGGGGTAGGGTTTCCCTGTCCTATTTTGTCAGGAGCTAGGGTTTCACTACGCACGCAGCGGTTTCAAACAACCTATAAACGGGTAAGCAACCTGTCCTAGTTTGGAATGGTCACTATGGATCCGAATATGCACTAGGTCGAATGGTCAAAAAGGGTGCCCCGGTAAAACCGAGGTTTGTGTTCCCATACTGGCAGAGCCCACAACCGGTCAGCCTTATGGTCATGCCTTGACAAGACAAGCCTCCGGCAAACCGTTCAGGAATAGCAGATGGCAAATACGGTGTCCTAGGCGCACCAATGCAAATGCAATACAAAGAAACACACAAGTGTAGTCAAAACCAAATATCATGAGTTCGAGTCAAGTTCTCTAAATCCCCAGCGGAGTCGCCAGAAACTGCAGACGTCCCCGAACGCCCCGGGGAGGAACGAGTCCCCCCCGTTCCATTCGATATTGGGCCCACTACAGTTCAGGACTCTCAAATTGTCACGGTTCTAAGTCTGAACCAAAGAGTCCAAATTCGGCAAATCGTTTTGAGAAAACAGATTTTTGAAAGAAGTGCCAAACATGGACTGCTTTGCCAGATACAGAGTCGCCACATAAATGTTTTATTTTGGAAAAATTTAGGAAACCCTGACTCGTTTGCCTAAGGCCACGTGTCCGTCATCACCAAAGTTGCCTCGGCTCGGGAACTTGGGTACGATTGGGGAAGGTCACTTCGTGAGCACCCTCACTCGCCTGATCAAAGATCGGCCTCTACTAACCATGATATCTATTTTTGAAAACATTATGTGTTCTTATTCCGGTTATTAGCCTAGATTTACTATGTGATGCGCAGAGCATACAAGTATAGACTGGATCGCCTGAATTGGAACAAAACATTTCATGTTTGTTTGTTTGAAAATGGTTTGAGGGTGCTACCCGCAAGTAGGCTAAGACGTGGATTTGCCACCCTCGGGTGGGCTTAAAAAACATGATTTTGCCACTATCTAGTGGGCTTAAAACACACATTTGATGAATTGTTCCAATCCAAATAACCCAACCTTCACCCACAGGCATTCAGGCAGTTATATCATATAAGCAATTAGTCTCATGGTAAGCATGCTATCATGGTAGTCACTCACACGCATGCAAGGATGCTAAAGCATAAAAACTCACCGAGTACTCCAAGCCAAAACAGAAGCTAATTAGAAATCCATGCATGATCCTAAATATGCTGAAATGCCTAATGCAACACATGCAAAAATGCAACTATAACAGGCTCGGCTATTCTAAACATGGCATATGAAATGCTACAGCTAACACGTATTCAACTTGGAATTGAAAATACAATGCAGTTAGTATGATGCGCCGAGCCCGGTGCATGTAAAATAGATGAATGAATGCAAACATGCTATCATACTGTATGCTAATAAAAACATGCCCTAATCTAACCATCATAAGCGGGTAAATAAAAGGGAGAAAGACGTGGGGTTGGAAGACATACATCACACGCACGCACACTTATTACAATATTGCCCTCGCGCAGAGGGTCCGAATAAATAATATATAGTCCCGAATAATTACAGCCCAAATAATTACAAAAATCCTAATTAATTACCAAATTAACTAAGAAAACAATAAACTGGCATGCAAGCCAGGGACTGTCTTGACTCTTCTTCAGATGATAGATGATGCATGTTCGGGTCGCCTTTGCACGGAAATCCACTGTGACGCCCCAATTAGCCTCTGTTTTGTAATATTTTTTTGGAAAGCGTGCCAAACCCCGGAAGACTGCTGATTCTTGATTTACTGCAACAGAGAGCAAGAAAGGGGCATGGTAATGTATTTTCACACATGTATGCGTGACTACTCTTCAGGGAGTGTAGTCCTCGATCCTCGTGCCACCAATCACGCATATCGATGCATGATGACCGAGGAGTCGATTTGCATGAGTCAATATGGAATGAATGCACACATAAACACAACAAAACCTAAACTCCATCATGGATAATCCGGAGTGTCGATGACTGGGAATTGAGACACGTTCCGTCACTCGAAGTACGAAACGTCCCTCGTTTCTCGTGCTCGGGCTAACTCCTATCCCAAGCACAATGAAATATGCATGATATGCATGAATGTAACTAATATACAACCTAGCATACACAATGCTATGAAATGACATACACGATGCACGAGATAACATGGCATACACAATGCGCTAACATGCAACTTAGCATACACAATGCTATGAAATGAAATGGCATACTCAATGCAATATGGGCTTACACCAACATGAGTGGACCTCAGCCACACTCACATAAGAGGCCAAGAGATGAAAATGAGACAACTCGGAATGTGTGCACACATGCATGCAAACCGAGGACCGAACCTAAGGCACCAAATGCCACTCTAACAGGACATGGCAAGGCATGAAACATGGTATGAAAACGTGAAAATTTCAGCGCTAAAATATGACCCAAAATAGCCCCGAATCATGGAAACATGGCACCCGATGCATGGAATGGGACCCGAAATGCAAAACTAGGCATGCGCAATGGCCTATAGCTATACAAAACATGCACTATTTGATCATGAAATGTGAAGAAAGATTCAAGGAAGCCCCAAAAAAAGAATGTTTACAGTTTTAAGCAAGGCCAAACAATGAACACAAACGGGGCTAAGCTAGCATGCGAAAATGGCCCTAAATGTGAGATAAAGAAGCAAGTCACAGATTCTGACCCCAAACAAGAGAGAGACCTTCAACAATGTTGAAGAGGGACCAAAAACACGGCATTTTACAATTTATGATCAAACCCAAAACAGTGCACAAGCATGCTCAAAATACTATGCAAAACAAGGCCAAAAAGAGAGCTATAACACAAAGTACAAAAAGGATGCCTCAAATAGTAAAATATCCTTAATGAAACATGAAGAGGGGGTCAAAATAATGTCATTTATAGTTCTGACCAGAGCCCAAAAACAGAAGCATAAGAGGCTAACAAATTATGCAAAAATGGAGCCAAAAGAGAGATACAAAGGCAAGTGGCAAATGGAAGCCTCAAACAGTGATGAGCCCTTCAACAATATTGAAGAAGGGATCAAAATAAGCCACTTTACAGTTTATGACAGAGCTCAAAACAGTTTATACATAGGCCTAAAATACTATGCAAGGAGATGGCATAAAAGAAAGGTAAAGAAGCAAGTGCCACAAGGAAGCCTCAAACAGTGAGAGACCCTTAAAAAAACATGAAATAGAGCTCAAAAAAATGCTATTTTCAGTTAGGGTCGGAGCTCAAAAAAGTAAGCACAAGGAGCTAGAGTATGAACCAAGAAAAGGGTCAAAAAGGGAAGAAGAGGACTTACCCTTGAAGACTACTCTTTGACAGCCTTTTGGACCAAAATGCAGCACTCCTAGGCTCTGAAGAACAACCTCAAGCTGCTGGAATGGAGGATGGAAGGGTGGGGCTATGGGTTGGTGAAGAAATGGGTGTAGGACTTGAGAGGTTTGAAGCTTGGAAGTGTAGAGGGAGAGAGATATAATATGGGAGCTCAAAGGTGATTTTTCTAACCCTTATTACAGAGCTGGGAGGCTGGTTTTATAGGCAAAAGAGGGGGAGAAAAGGGGGAAAAATGGGGGGGAAAACAATTCAAGTTTCCCCTCAAAAAGTTGGCCCCCCGGATACAAAATCTGGGGGGGAAAGAGATACATATTTGAACTGTATCAATGGATGGGGTCATGGCCGGCTGGTTATTGAGGTTGCAGGTGGCCAGCCGGCTCTTCCCATGGCCGGCCGGCCAAGGGTCAAAAGGTCCAAGAACAATTGCTGGCCGGCCACCACATATTGGTGGCCTCCCATGTGTGCTCAACACAATCATGTGGTCAAAAACTGGAGATAGGGAACCAGGAGAGAGAACAACCCACTTTTCAAAAGGGTTCAAAAAGTTTAAAAGCAATTACTGGCCGGCCACCAAATATTGGTGGCCTCCCAGATGTGTATATCACAAATATGGGATTTAGGGTTCAAGAAAATGGCCCAAGGGTGGTCAACATTGGCTTTGAAGTGAGAAAAAACGGGCGACGGAGGGCGATGAAGGGATAAAGTTAGCTGACAGAACAATTACTGGCCTCCCACCCTTCTACGGCCTTTTTACCAATGAAACAGAGGTCCCTGCCAAAAATGAACCCAAACCGATGCAGAATGAAGGTTCGGGGGCCGAAACGCGCAGCCCGAGGCCCCGAAAACTGACTGTTAGGCACCGGGAGTGGTGTTCAACCACGAAGTTGGTTTCTCGAGCCACAGTGTCCCTCAAAATGGAGTAAGTAAGATGCATGCCAAAAATCGGGGCAAACGGAGGTGGTTAAGCGGTCCCGAACCGAGGCACACGGCCAACGGCTCTGAAAAATCAAAAACTGGACTCCAATTGGGCAAAATGGCCTACGACCACGAAACGTAGCCTACGGCCACTGAGAGATGATCTACGGGACCTCTCCCTCCCTTCGGGAAGAGAAAACAGAGAAAACAGAGCCCGATTCGCAAACCAAGGCAAAGCACAAAAGAGTCCGGAAGTCCGGAGGCAAGGCTCGTAGCCGAGACTCTGAAACTTCTGAACGAGCACGATATGCAACATCACCAAGCGCTCAATCGGTGACGTCTGAGTCTTAAGGTCGGTCAAAAATGGGGTGTCTACACCTGCCAAACCTCATCATTAGTAATACTTTTAGTAAGTTTGGAGTTGAACTCCTGAGTCACCTTGCAAACCACCAAATTATTCTAGTGATCAAGAGAGGTGGTAGGGGAGTAGCTAAAAAGATTAACAAAATAACTGGTAATCAGATTCTTGAGTTAGTCAGGTTGATCACACCAACCCCCACTATCATTTCTCAACATCTCAATCTTTTTCTTTTTCCTTTTAGTGATAGTGGTAAGCTGGAAAAATTTTGTGTTCCTCTCACCTTGGGTAATCCAGTTAGATCTAGATTTTTGAAACCACAGAAGCTCTTCCTGGTAAAGCATTTTATTATATTGATCGATAAGATCAAGCTCAAGAGTATGAAGATTATGAGAATAGATCTTGACCTGTGATTTTTGAATGCCTTTTATCCTCCCAAGTAACCATCTCTTCCTTTTAAAGATATTGCCAAAGACCTCTTTGTTCCGGACACTAGCTGCTTGAGCTAGTTTCTAGAGATTATTACTCAAGGAGACATGGTTCTTGGTCCAACTATTATCAATAACATTTATGAAATCCTCATGTGTAATCCAAGCCGCCATGAATTTAAACGGTTTACAAGTGGGATTAAAGGGAGACTTACCTTAAACGAACACCATCATAGGGGAGTGGTCTGAGTAGGTGCGAGGGAGATTCCGAACTGCTCCATCTGGGAAACTGGTTCTTCACTCTATGTTGCATAAAGCTCTATCTAACCTTACCATAGTATTTTCCCAGCCTTTTCTGTTGTTAGACCAAGTCAGCCTAGGACCTGAACACCCCAGATCCATGAGCTTGCAATTATCAACCCTTGCATTGAATTTCCTACTCTTTCTTTGATCTTGACTCAGGGACTGGTTCAGGTTACCTTGTAGACTTCTTTTTTCATTAGGTGTAGTGAAGTCATTAAAGTCACCAGCAACTAACTAGGGTTTAGTCATATGATGAGCAACTTCCTCTAAGTGATCCCATAATTCTTCTCTCAAGCTGTTGTTTGGACTTGCATATACAACTGAGAGTAGCCAGTCTGGGTAGTCCTACCTAGAGATGGTAACAGTGATTTGCTAGGAGCTGACTTCTACCACTCTAACATTTGCTATGTTTAGGTTCCAAATCATCCAAATACCTCCATTACGGCCAATTGGGTCTACATGAGCTAAAATTGTAAAGCCCATAGCATTGAAAAACAAACCCATAGCCTTGAACTCAACTTTAGTTTCCATAAGGATAACCAGGTCTGGTTTATGGATTTGAACTAAATCCCTCATACTCAATTTAAACTTTTTGTTCCCTGCCCCTCTGCAAGTCCAGATTAGCAAATCCATAGATGTTATAGTTTGTTGTGGTAAAGGCGCTTGGCTATCTAATGCCAAGTAACCTCCGATGGCTTTAAAATTATCTTCTATCGACTTCAGTGGTGTCATTGATAGGTAATGCATATCTTGGTTTGCATCCACCTATTTTCATGGTTAAAGCCTCAACTTTATTGCCTCGTTCCACCATTCTGAGGTGATGAGGTGAAACACTTCTTTCCATTGGGCTAGGCACACCAAGACTCTGTTCTAATGCAGTATGTGCTTCTCCATAGGGTAGTTCTTTCCTTCCTCCTCTATTTTTATTAGGGGGAACTCAGAATTTGGTTCTAGAGTTTATACAAGTAGCAGAATTTATGGAATGTGAAGTAGGGTTGGTTGGGTGGGTGAGTGAGTGGGTTGTGGTGGCAGAGAAATAGTGTTTACTGCTCTGTGGATTTGATGTCTCACACGCCCCCGTTGCTGCTGCTTGATCTCGTATTTTCTTGTCAGTGCCACCTATATTTCCCATTCGAGCTTCCTCACTTTCTTTTCAGTAGTCATACCAAGGCTAATTATCTCAATCTTTTTTTGCTGGTGTTCTGGCCTTGTACCGAAAGTCCCCATCTACATGGACTTTTCCTTTTCCTTTTTCCTTGCTAACTTGGGCTTTGGGGCCTAGCTGGTCCCCTTCCTCACGTAGGATCTTAAATCTATTATTCTATTGGGTATTAGCACCTTTATGCATAGTTGGGCCTTTTGATTTTCTTTGTTGGCTTGGAACAGTCATCCATGGCCCATAATTCCCTGGACCTACCTCATCTTTATGCTCTTTCTCACTAGGGTTTAGTCCAAAACTAACTGGGCTTTCATTGGTTTGGCTTCCAACTCTATTCAGTGCCTAGCCTTCTTGCACTGTCACCAGAATAGGTTTATTACTGCATGCCTCTCTCCGGTGACCAATCCTGCCACAAGAAAAACATAGTGAGTGTAAATGTTTGTATTCAACTCCATAAGTGTGTTTACCTATAGAAAAGTGAGAGATTAGGGGCTTTCTGAGGTCCATTTCGATACAAACTCGTGCATATTTGTCTCTCGCTACCATGGCTATGTTGATATTGATCTTGAGTGGAACTCCAATAACTTTTGCAATGTGGTAGAGGATTTTCTCATTGTAGTACTCAATGGGAAGATTAATAAATCTCACCCATATCGCGGTAGTATCCTTTTCCGCTTCGTCCGATTTGAAATCTTGTTGCCATTTCTGCACTGCGACATAATGGTCCTGTCACGACCCAAACCCGCCCCTAAGGTTTTAGCATCGTAACCGACCAGTAATCCTTAGATTACCGAAGGCCTCTGAACAGAATAATATATATAACAGGGGCTGGGAAAGCAAATATACAAAGTTACATAGTCCATAGAGCTGTGCAGACATATATGGGACAGAATATTTGAAACTTTTCATATACATGTTTGCATACATACATTAAGGCATTTAAATACAGTGGCCTTACATCATCCAAGCCACATATACAAGATTACTACGTGTTCAGGCTAGACATAAACATTTCAGAAATACAAAAGTCCCATAGACAATGAACCTGGGTAGATCTCAAAAGGGAACCTCCACGGGAGGCGTGATAGCTGGCTGACACCAAAACTCACTAGGCAGCACCTCAGGCCTGGTCACGTGCTTGCTCACCTACATACATATAAATAATACAGTGAGCTAGAGCCCAGTGAATAATAACTAAGTAAAGGGTTAAATGAATGATGTCCATCACAGATTCAGAGATCAGAGTTAATATCAGAAACAGGTTCATATACATATTCAGATTTGTAAACAGTTATATGTGGTACACCCATTAGCTGACATATCACCTTAGTCCTAAGACCCACATGCATAGTCGATACCAACAACCATAAAGGTCCACATCTTACGCGCAAGTAGTCATGGTATTGTTATCCCAGGCGAGGGCCACGTGAATATAGGCCTCGGTATTGTTACCCCCGGGCAAGGGCAACGTGAATATAAGCCACAATATTGTTCCCCCTGGGCGAGGGCAACGTGCATATTGGCCATGGTATTGTTACTCTCGGGCGAGGGCCACGTTAACTAAGGGTGCCACAAATACATTTCAAAAAATTGGACATTCATTCATAATTCATAAAATAGCATTTCAGAAAACAGATCATATCATATCAGTCAGAAAATACTTAAAGTTAAACATAACTTTACAGAGTTATTACTCACAGTTGGTTTTGGGTGCAGACAAACAGAGCAGATCACTCAATTGATTCGAGGCATGCGACCTACGCGAACATACATACAAATGCACACTTGAAACACTCGCTCGAATTATTCATAACTTGCTTTATTTGTTCTTGACGTGTTTCTAGTCTTAATCCTCATTACAGCGTCTTAAATATGGCCTAGGAATGCCTAGGATGGAAAGAGGATACCACAATGCACTTGAAAACATTTCTTAAATTTTACTAAAAATAGGGCCCACGCTCGAGCGTGGCTTTCCTTGCTCGAGCGTACATGCAAGATGTGAAGGCTCGCTCGAGCGTGACTTTTCCCGCTCGAGCGGACTGTAAACTTTGAAAAAAGTGTTGGTTGCATGTTTTCCACGCTTGACGGATGCTCTATCCTCGCTCGAGCATGAGACTCAAGTCTACGCTCGAGCGTAAATCTCCTCGCTCTAGCGGACTGCAAAACATATAAACTTCTGGGTATATGCATTTCACGCTCGAGTGTGACTTACGTCGCTCAAGCGGAAGTGCACGTACTCAGAGTGTCCGCTCGAGCGTGAAGTCCTCCGCTCGAGCGTGGATCAAATTTCTGGAATTTCTAGATTTGATCCACAAGTTCAAATTCAACCTCTAAGGTACCAAACTCAAATTTTCTGGGCCAAAACTTTGGAAAACTCATAGAGACTCATAAAATAACATGTTTCAAGGATTAATTCAAGAAATCATAGCCTAAAGACTTGCCAATTGAACAAAATTCAACATGAAACTCAAGAATGTTTTATGAATATAACATGCATGAACTTTCTTGAAGTCCAACACTTCAAAACATGATCAAACTTGATGAATTGATGGAAAACATGGTAATTTCTCAAAATGTAGGTGAGATGAGCAGATGCATGAAAGAAATCTTTGAAATCATGCTCAATTTGTGGGAAAATGCACATGCATGCATGGTATGGCCTAATTCTTCTCAATTCTAATGCAATTCCTCCATGAATTCACTTAATTCATCAATAATCTTGTAGAATCCAACATAATGACTCAATGAAGAGTTCAATTTCTTACCTAGGGGCTTGAGTTCCCAAGAGGTGAAGTTAAAACTCTTAAATCTTCTTCAAATGGCAACAATTCTAGCAATCCTTTGATTTGAGCCCAAATTCCTCAAGTCTTGAACCGATTCTCCCTTCTCTTCCTCACTCTCACGTTTGTATCATCCAAGGAATGAATTGAGAGTGTTTTGGTGCTCAAAGGAGTCCACTAAGGCCTTAATTAGATTTGGACAAAAGTGTAATTAATTTAAAGCCAAATAAAAATCTAATTTAATCGTTCCAAATCAACTTTTAATTAAACTTACCATATAATCCTATAAATCTTAATTAACATACAAATCAAGTCAATTTCTAAGTCGGATGCCGATAAGGTTTTCAATTCACAAACCGAAACCAAAACATGAACATATCTTCCTACGCAAACAGATATAAACACCGATAATGCAACACACACATTCCAATTAATTTAGAATTCCTCCTCAATTAATGATTAGGCATAATTAAGTATGGATTAACATTAATCAGGGATCGGGCTTGTTACAGGTCCATTACAATCCATTGTCCTCCAATGTATACCTTGGTGTAGCCATCAACCATGTCAAACTTAACTATAAAGAATCCGTTCCTAATGTCTACGTCTTCAAAGTCTGCTTGGAGCCCCCAAATCTTGGTTATCTTGGTCATGAACAATTTATACCCTATGGTTTTCTCCAATAGCCTCACGATCAAACACTTTTTCCATGGCTCACGCACTTTCTTCAGGAGGCCTGGTGGTATCTTTACTTTGAGTATTCCATCTCTGGCTTCCTCCATAACCTTATCATTTTGCTTCAACCTCTGATCAGTATTTGCATCGTCCTCATCAGAGGAGAGCTCCTCCACATCGCAATCGAAATTTTTTTCATTTTGTTTTTCGTTGAATCTCGAACGGAAGAGTGCTTACTTGAAGGATCTAGTTGATTTGTTGTTTACCTCCATAATTTCTATCTGAACTGTGGATGGATCTTCACCTGGTGGGTTAGATGGGTCTTCCTTCGATTGATGTTCACAGAGAATGGAATTTTGAACATCCTCTGAACCCTTTTCCAATTGACTTTCAGCCATGTTGTCATCAGCTGGCTGCTCTATTGCACTTTTAATCTTCTTCTTGTTACTGTTAAAGAGATCAAACTCTTCCGTTGAGCATCCATCATCGCATTCTTCGTCAGATTGGAGAGCTTCACCAATGGTCATTTTCTAGAGAGAGAAATTTCTTTAGATTGAATTATAAAAGTCAATTTTTAATTATCTTCCCAAAACAACCCATATATGAATATTACCAAATTTTACTATAAATAACATTCGAAACTATAGAACCAAACTACAAAACTGAATTGCTTTTTTACCGATCATATGGAAAATTTAAATTTAATAAAGAATATCAGTATTTTGGTTGTCTTGGCTCTCTTAATTCTCATCCCAAAGTACAGTTTTCACGGCCACCTTAGGCCGTCAGATGATAATCATGTGGCCCTCTTCATCTTTTGTGATTCAGTTTTTGACATTGGAAACATTTAACGTCATCAACACCACCACTTCTTTTCAAGCTTATTTTTGGCCATATGCAGAAACCACTTTCAACTACCCCACTGGGAGAAGTTGCGATGGCCGTCTAATCCCTGATTTTTTTGGTAAGATCATGCATTATATTGGCCTAACTTTTAACCCACTTCCATCTCTCACAAAAAAGTCAAAAAAAAAGTCAAAAAGTAGTTTTTAACCATTTTCCCAAAACAACCTATTATGTTTATTTCACCGAAAAAAATATATTTTTTTTATATTTGATTGTAACCTTCAAACTAATGTGTTAGTGATTATATTAGTCGTGATGTTAGTGGCGTGGGTGGTGTTGAGGTGGTTTTGATGATGGTGTGATGGAGGTTGAGGTAGTGATGACAGTCTAAATTTTAGCTTTTAAAGTAAAAAAATATTTTCAATCCAGATCAATTTATTTATTTTTATTTTTTTTAAAATATTTTTTGTCAACACAAACGAAATGCTAATTTTGTTCAATTTAATTAACTGCATATGATGAATTATGTACCACCCAAAACTCACCCTCACAATGGAATTTTTTTTTTATATTTTAATTTCAATTTATTTATTTATTTTTGTAGTTAAATATGCAAAGCTACCATTGATTCCACCATATATGAAACTTAGCAATAATCATTAATTTTCTATTGGGGTAAACTTTGTCTCTGGTGGAGCTGGTGTTGTTGTTGAAACTTTCAAGGGGTTGGTATGTTTGTAACCTTTTTCAATATTTTTTTTTTTTAGTTCAATGATCCTCAAAAAATAGTCCCTATCCTAATACTAAGGTATAATAGGTATAGTCTAACATGGTTATGTTGTGTTGTATATTTCTAGGCGATCGACCTTAAAACACAAGTAGCCTATTTTAAGAAGGTAGAGAAATCATTGATGAAGCAACTAGGTGACAAAAAAGCCAAGAAAATTCTATCAAGAGCCATTTATTTCATTAGCATAGGAAGTAATGATCATTTTACTTTTTTTTGCAACAAACTCAAGTCTTTTTGAAAAATGATTCGTAGCTCGAAAATCTTTCGGCTCGAATGGCCCGACTGCCCAAAATGTCGTTTTGGGCAGTGTTTTTTTTTTTTTACTATTAGATCTCTGAAGGACAGAGGGACAAACAGAGGAAGAGAAAGAGAGAGGAAGATAAAGTGAAAGAGAGAGAAGAGAGAGGAAAAAAGAAGAGAGAGAGCTCCACTAGAGATTGAGTTTTTTTTTTCTTCTTCTTCTTTTTTGAGGGTTTGAAATTGATCGATTTCATCGAAATTGATGGATATGGATTTCACAAAATCGATGGATGTTGATGATGATGATGATGTTGTGATGATAATGTTGATGATAATGATGTGTTTGATGATGATGATGATGATGATGATGATGATGATGTTAATGAAGATGTTGTTGTTGATGAAGATGTTGTTGTTGATGATGATGATGTGTTGATGAAGAGGAACACCCAGCTTGATGAAGATGAACACCCAGCTTCCTTTTCTCTCTCTGTGTTCTTCATCTTCAAAGGGGAAAGAGAAAAATAAATAAATTCCCTAAAACCTAAAAAATATTTTCAAAACGACATCGTTTTGGACTCAGGCCATTCGAGCCGTCTTGTTTTCGCGCTACCAATTGGAACTCAGTGTTTTTAAGTCATATCCCAGAGAGAATATGTGGAGATGGTGATTGGCAACTTAACACAAGTAGTCCAAGTAAGTAACAACATCTGATATACAATAATCAAATGCATCTTGCTAAATGATTTTTTTCCCCTACCAATATAGCAAAGAGTTCCAAAATATACATTCTGTTATATTTTTGTCTTCAATTTTTTTTTAATTGTTTCACTTTAATCTTTAAAGTATGTGATCTTTAATACACTACAAAAAATTAAGGTTTTAGAGACCAAAATTTAGGGACAAAATTATTTTTTAGGGACCAAATATTTTTGTTTCGAAAAGTGTCGTTATTATATTTTTAACAATGAAAATTAGATTTTAGTGATGAATTATTATCTTTTTGAGGCCAAATTTTTTTTCTCAAAAAATAAACCATTTTGAGACCAAATTATTGTCCCTAAAAGTGTGTTTATTAGTGACATTTTCAAAATTGTCACTAAAAGCCTTATTTTTAACTTTTTAGGACGATCTTTTAGCGACTATTCTCATGATAATAAAAATTGGTGTTTAAATGTCTTTTGCAACAAAATTTTAACTTTTAGAGGTCAAAAAATTTGATCTTTAAAATTCTTATATGTCTTTAAAATTCTTATAGTTTTAGGAGTAAAGTGGGAAAATTTTGAAAAATAAAGGGTAAAAATTAGAAAAAAAAAAAACTTTAAAAGCCAAAATGAGAAAGTGACTGAATATAAAGCGGACAAAGTATAATTTATCCAAACATTTATGTATTTAATCCAATTTTTTTAAAATTCAAAAAAGTTCGTCTTATTTTTTTCTGATCATTTTTTATTTTACTTTTAAAATTTGACAGGAATTATATGAGACAGGAGGGAAGAAATTTGGATTTGTTGGCATAGGGCCTTTGGGTTGTGTACCATTTGCAAGAGTTGTTATGAAGTAATCTTGATATAAAATTGTTTATCAAAAATAGAGGCTGAAATCAAGATAGTCGTAGTTGCATTCAATGCATTCACACTGCTAGTCGTAGTTGTATTCAATGCATTTACACTGCTAGCCGTAGTTGCATTTAATGCGTTCACATTGTTAGTTTTATCCATATATAGCTATGTGTTTTGGGAATTCAGTGTGTGGAAGAAAGAAATAATAGAGTGCTCTGTTTGTATGTTTTTCTCAAAATTATTCTGAGTGAATTTAAATTTCAGTTTGGTTCAGTTTTAAACCTCTCATTGTGAATCACCAACAGTGGTTTGCACCCCACTCCCTCCAACAGTGGTATCAGAGCCGGTTTTGTGCATCTTCGGAAAAATAGAGTGTTTTCAAAAATTGCCTAGAAATCAAAGTGGTCAAAATCCATTTTTGATCACATCAGCTTGAAGCTCCCGACGAGATGAGCACAACCGTGAAAACCGCGTCGAAAACGGATCTCTAATGACTCCGCACGTGCCACTAACGCCGTTCTCATGCGCTGCCAGAGAAAGAAGACGCGTGATCCCATGCGCAAGCATGCACCACACGCACACGCACTAGACGACCTGACATCATCCGCTGACGTCAACTGAGCTGCTGACCAAGCTGAGTTGACCAAACCGAGCTCAGGCCGTTGACTAGAGCCGCGTCGTTGTCTAAGTTGTGTTAACCAGAGCCGCTAACCATGCCGTGTCGGAGAAATTATCCAGTGCTTCTCAGCCGCACCAGATTTCACCGATGTGAACCGTTCAACTTGTTTTGGCTTGATCTAAGCCATTTGAAGTCCGTTTTTGGTGATCCAATAGTGCTTTCCAACTATTTGGAATATTCCGAACATATCTGTAGGCTCAAAATTTTCAAATTCCATCCTGAAAATTTGCAGTTTTTTAAAGACAACCAATGGCCAATGCAAACAACTTCTTTCAGCCCCAGTTTCCAAAACTCAACAAGGAGAACTATGAAAATTGGAGTACTCAAATGCAAATCCTACTAGCCTCAAAAGATTTGTGAGAGTTAGTGGATCGAGGATATGACGAACCAGCTACTCTCGAAGATGAAGGAAATTTAAATGAAGCTCAGAAGACGACATTAAAAGATTCAAGGAAGAGAGATAAAAAGGCCTTGTATCTACTCTATTAAGGCATTGATGAGTCAAGTTTTGAGAAGATTTCAGCAGCAGCAACCTCTAAAGAGGCATAGAGTATTCTTCGCAATTTATACTGTGGAATTGAGAAAACGATCAAAGTTCGACTCCAGGTGTTACGTGGCGAATTCGAGATGTTGCACATGAATGAGAATGAGTCAATTTCTGAGTACTTCAACAGAACATTGACCATTGTTAATCAGATGAGAAAATATGGAGAGAAGATGGAATCCTTTCAAGTGATAGAGAAGATTCTACGATCACTTAGTCCCAAGTTTGAGCACGTGGTTGTAGCAATAAAAGAGTCCAAGGATCTCAGTGCCATGACCACCGATGAGCTGATGGGTACACTTGAGATTCATGAACAAAGGATCAACAAGAAGACTCCCTCAAGTTCTCTAGAGCAAGCTCTTCAATCAAAGTTGTTTTTAGAGATGACGGAAATGAGCAAGGGAGGACATCACAAAGAAGCCGAGGAAGAGTCCGTGGTTAAAATAACCGAAGTTCTGGTTTTCGAGGAAGAGGCGGAAGAGGTCCAGCCAGAGGAGGAAGAAGTCAACCACACTTTGCTTCAAGAGAAAGAGCAAGAGGTAGAGGAGGTGGCTACAACAACTGACCAGGATTTGATAAAAGCAATGTTCAGTGCTACCAGTGCCACAAATTCGGGCATTACAATAATGAATGCTGAAGTAGGGCAACAACAGAAGCTGGAGAGTAAGCAAATTTTGCTGAGCACGAAATAAACAAAGTTGGATCTACAGTCATGTTTGTCCACCACGGAGACACTGAAAACCAAAACAATGTTTGGTATCTAAATTCGGGAGCCAGTAATCACATGTGTGGTAAAAGAGAGTTGTTCATTGAGCTTGACGAGACTGTACAAGCACAAGTCTCATTTGGTGATTCTTCAAAGACTCTAGTGAAAGGAAGAGGCAATATTCTGATCAAGCTCAAGAATGGAGATCATGATTACATCTCCAATGTTTATTATGTTCCTGCCATGAAGAACAACATTTTGAGTATGGGACAACTCCTAGAGAAAGGATACGACATCAGTATGAAAAATTGTCATCTTACCATCAAAGACAATCATGGTAATTTGATCGCTCGGATGAGAATGTCCAAAAATCGGATGTTTGCATTGAACATCCAACGTGATGCTGCGAAGTGTTTAAGTGCCATCATCAAAGACAAAGACTGGCTATGGCATTTAAGGTTTGAACATCTTAACTTTGGAAGCTTGAAGCTGTTGTCAAGCAAAAATATGGTGAAAGGGCTCCCTCATATTGCTCATACTAATGAGGTCTGTGAAAGCTGCATTCTTGGCAAGCATCACAGAACTAGCTTTGCCAAAGAAGTGAAGTGTAGAGCAATAAAGCCGCTGGAGCTAGTGCACACTGATGTGTGTGGTCCATTGAAGCCAATGTCAAATGGACAGAATATATATTTTCTTACCTTCATTGATGATTATAGTTGGAAGACATGAGTGTATTTTCTTAAAAGAAAGTCAGAGGTGTTCAGTATCTTCAAAGAATTCAAAGCTTTTGTAGAGAAGCAAAGCGGCTACTACATCAAGACATTGCGGTCAGATCAAGGTGCAGAGTATACATCAGATGCTTTCGAGAATTATTGCAAAGAGTATGGAATCAAGCATCAAACAACACCATCCTATATGCCACAACTGAATGGTGTTGTTGAAAGGAAGAATCGCACAATCTTGGATATGGCAAGGAGCATGTTGAAAGGAAAGGGACTACCCAAACAATTTTGGGCTGAAACCGTATCATGTGCTGTGTATCTGTTGAACAGATGTCCAGCCAGGAGCCTTCACTTTATGACTCCAGAAAAAGCTTGGAGTTCACATAAGCCAAGTATCAATCATCTCAGAATATTTGGGTGCGTTGCATACACCAAGATTCCAGAAGCAAGAAGAACCAAGCTCGATGATAAAGGAGAAAAATGTGTCCTTGTTAGATATGGAGACAGAATAATATTATTACCAGAAAGGTGATCATGAGTAGAGATATGATATTTGAAGAAGAAGAAGCTTGGAACTGGAATTAAGATGAAGTTATTAAAGATACAAAACTCATTCTTGAAGATGAAACATCAAAAGCTCCGATTAAAATTACAAGAGAAGTTCAAGATGAGCCACAAACTCCTCCACATAGAATATCGGCACCTAGATCACCAATTTCTCACAGAAGTGTTGCATCATCATCATCATCAGCATCATCAGATGATAGTTTGAGAAATTTGCAAGAGATATATGAAGCTACAAAAGAAGCAGATCTGAATTTGTTCTACCTACTCGCAGATAGTGATCCACTTGCTTTCTCAAAAGCCATCCAAGAAGATAAATGAAAGAAAGCAATGGATGAAGAAATTCATGCCATTGAGAAAAATGACACATGGAAGCTTAACAGTCTACCGGAGGGGCACAAACTCATTGGAGTGAAATGGGTATACAAGACAAAGAGGAATACACAAGGCGAAGTGCAATGCTATAAGGCAAGGTTAGCAGCAAAAGGTTACAAGCAGAGAGCTGGAATTGATTATGGAGAAGTGCTTCATCCAGTTACCCAATTGGAGACTATCGGGCTAATGATTTCTTTGGCTGCCTAGCACAAGTGGCAGATTTATCAACTTGATGTGAAATCTGCATTTCTTAATGGTTTCCTTGAAGAAGAAATCTATATTGAACAACCTTCGGGGTATGTTCAGAATGAACATGAAGACAAAGTGTACAAATTGAAGAAAGCACTTTATGGGTTGAAGTAAGCTCCGCGTGCATGGAATACTAGAATTGATCAGTATTTTCATGACAATGGTTTTTAAAAATGTCCATATGAACATGCACTCTATTTGAAGAAGGAAGTTGATGGAAGCATGTTGCTTGCTTGTCTTTATGTTGATGATCTAATTTTCATCGGAAATAATCCCGCCATGTTCAATGACTTTAAAAGAAGCATGGTCCAAGAATTTGAATTGACAGATATTGGATTGATGGCTCATTTTCTCGGCATTGAAGTGGCACAAAGAAAAGATGGAGTTTTTATTTTCCAAAGTGGCTATGCCAAGGAAATTCTCAAGAGATATGGAATGGAAAATTATAATCCAGTGAACACTCCTGTAGACAGTGGAGTGGAGCTAAAAAAGGCACGACGGCAGGTAATGTGGATCCAACTTATTTCAAGAGCTTAGTTGGAAGTCTTCGCTATCTTACTTGCACCAGGCCAAACATACTCTATGGAGTAGGTCTAATTAGAAAATATATGGAAATATAGGATCAGTCACACCTTTATGCAGCAAAGAGGATTATTCGCTACATCAAAGGTACAGTCGATAATGGTTTATTCTATAAACCAATTGATAATTTCAGTCTTGTTGGCTACTCAGATAGCGATTGAGGGCGTGACTTGGATGAACAAAAAAGTACTACGGGATTTACTTTCTTTATGGGAGATACAACTTTCACATGGTTGTCCAAGAAGCAAGCCATTGTGACATTATCGACTTGTGAAGTTGAGTATGTTGCAGCCAACTCAGCTCTGTGCCATGCAATATGGTTACGGAACATACTGAAGCATTTGGGATTTCCACAAGAAAAACCCACTGAGATCTATGTTGATAATCGCTCAGCAATTGCATTGGAAAATAACCCAGTTTATCATGAAAGAAGTAAACATATTGACACCCGCTATGATTTCATCCGAGAGCATGTGAAAAATAAAGAGGTGGAATTATTTCCTTGCAAATCTCAAGATCAACTTGCAGATACTTTCACGAAGCTATTGAAAAATGATCTGTTCAACAGAATGAAGATAATGCTCGAGATGAAGCCACATTGAGAATCAAATTAAGGGGGGATGTTGTGAAGTAATCTTGATATAAAAATTGTATGTCAAAAATGGAGGCTGAAATCAAGATGGCTGTAGTTGCATTCAATGCATTCACACTGCTAGTCGTAGTTGCATTCAACGCATTCACGTTGCTAGTCGTAGGTACATTTAATGCGTTCACATTGTTAGTTTTATCTATATATAGCTATGTGTTTTGAGAATTCAATGTGTGGGAGAAAGAAATAATAGAGTGCTTTGTTTGTATGTTTTTCTCAGAATTATTTTGAGTGAATTTAAATTTCAGTTCGGTTCAGTTTTAAACCTCTCATTATGAATCACCAATAGTGGTTTGCACCCCACTCTCACCAACAAGAGAAATGCTCAATCAAGAAAATTTTGGTGAATGCCTGAAAGAGTTGACAACAAACCACACAATATTGCTTTATCCAAAGTCATTCAAAAACTTAAAAGCCAATTAGAAGGATTTTTATATTCAAATTTCGATATCTACACTTGTTCGGGCGAAATAATGGTGAATCCATCAAAATATGGTTTGTTGATTAAGGGGTCGTTTGGCATTGGCTAAAATAGCCAATTTTTTTGTATTGGGACTTTGTTAGCCTAATTTTTCTAATCTTGTTTGGTTTTTGTTTTGTGACTTTTTTGACTTTTGTGAGAGAAAAAGTGTAATGATTATGGATAAAAAGTAGTATTTTGTCTTTTTGTGCTTTTTTAGCTCCAATGAAAAAATCAAATGAGGGCTAATTGTTGTCTTCTTATCATGTTAGGACTAAAATCTATTATCTTAAAACTAAAAACTCAGTTTGTTTTTTTACTTATTTTTCTTCTCTCTTATTATTTTTTTTTCTATTTTGAGTAAAAAACATTTACTTGTTAGGTTGGTGTTGATTAGAAGATTTTAAAAATTTAAAAAATTGAGTCAACTTTGAAAAAATAAAAAAATAAAAATGAAAATAAGTTAAATTTTATCAAAAAAAATTATAAAAAAAAATTCTTACAAAACAAAAATTGACTTATTTTTGTTTTTCTTTTTTTTAACTTCTCTTTAAAAATTTTAGTATCTAGTCAAGACTGGAACTAAATAGTAAATAAATTTGACATAATTTTAAAAAAAAAAAATCACTAAAAAAAAAAATTAACAAAACTGAAAAAGTTCAAAAAGCCAACATGGAAAAGATATTTATTGACGTGATTATATGTTGTGAAAGGTTTCAAGAAAGGAAAAAGTGCGTGTTGTGGCTCTGGTCCATGCCGGGTAATTAATAGTTTGTGACAACCCTCACCACTGATTAGTGCTAATCTATGATTAAGCATGTAAAGTGACTAATTGACTGAAATTCTGACTGATTGCTTGAGTGTATTAGTTTGAATGCATGTCTATCTGTTTGACTGCTAATGATCTGTTCATGTTTTATGTTTTAAATTGCAAATTGAAGGCCTTATCGGCAGCCAAATCCAGAACACATTAGTGTTTTGTGTTAATTAGAATTAATGTGATTTTATGGTAAATTTAGTTGAAATTTGATTTAGTATGATTAAATTAGATTAAATAAGCTAAATTACATTAGTTGGACTTATCTACCATTTTGCCACTTAGTGGGCCACTACCTAAAACAATGTTGAAGCTTTATTACACTTGATTACACATCACTCTTCAGCCATATTGAGGCAATTTCAAGAGAGAGAGTGAGAATAGGGAGAATTGGTTTTATCTAGGAGATTACTTGGAGAATTGGAAGATTTGAAGGAACTTGCAAAAGTTGAGCTTCTATACCTTGAATTGGAGACTTGAGGTAGGAGACTCACCCTTTTAATTGTGAGTTTGAGTTGTTCTTGCATGATTCATGGTAAGGTTAGTGATTTAAGGCATAAATTAGCTTAATATGTTGAATTGAGTAGGAATTCATGCATTCATGTATACATTGTTGAGTTTTGAGGTTGATTTCATGGAAATCCTCACATGCATGTCCATATTCTAGCTTTGGTCCATGAATTCAGCATGTTTTTGGAAGGATTGACTCATTTGTTTTTGTATTAGAAGCTTTGAAGTTGATTAAATTCATGCATGTTGCATGTATATCATGTTCTTGAAGTTTTGTTTGGAAAAGGGTTCAATTGAACTACCTTTGGGCTTTGATTTTGCAAATTGATCTTTGAAACATGTCATATTATGAGTTTTAAAGTGTTTTCCAGAAAATTAGCCCAAAAAGATCGAATTTGATGCTTTAAATGTTGAGTTTCATACTTGGAGACAAATCTGGAAATTCCAGATTTTGGATCCACGCTCGAGCGGGGAACTCCAAGCTCGAGCGTACACTCTGAGTTCATGCAGTCCGCTCGAGCGGAAAAAGTAACGCTCGAGCGTGAAATGCGTGTATCCAGTACTTTGTATGTATTTACAGTCCTCTCGAGCGAGGGAATGTACGCTCGAGCGAGGACTTGTGTCTCACGCTCGAACGGGGGTCGAGCGCCCGTCGAGCGTGAATTTCATGCATCCAGTACTTTTGCAGTCCGCTCGAGCAAGGAAAGTCACGCTCGAGCGTAGCTCTTTTGTCTGCATGTCCGCTCAAGCGGAGAAATCCACGCTCGAGCGGGACTCCTGTTTCAGCAAAAATTTGAAAAGTGTTTTAAAGTGCATATTTGCATCCTCATTCCATCCTAGGCATTCCTAGGCCTAGTTTAAGGCATCTTAATGAGGATAATGCTATAGAACCACACCGAGTCAAGATAAGGACTATGTTATCGTTTCCCAAACGTGCAACTTAGTGTGTGTTTATCCTGTAACTGTGTAGGGTTGGCATCCGAGGAAGCTCATTAGCTTATCTGTAGCCCAGAACTCTGTGAGTAACAATGCTGTAAAGATATATTCAATCATGAATATTTTCTGAGTGACCAACTGTACTACTTTCTGAAATGATATTTCTTATTGAATGAATGTTTGTCCTATTTGCGAACTGTATTCGTGGCATCCATAGCAATTTACTGTTATTGTACTGTTACTGCTACTGTTACAGAGATCTCTGTCGGTTCCCATGTTGGAACCACTACTGTTTACTGATATGATGGCCATCAACTGACTGTTCGGTCTGTTAAGACCTACTGTACTGTTTTGCTATGGGATGCACCACATATGATTGCTATGATTGAATGACTGATATACTGTTATAACTGACTGTTTTAAATACTGAAAGGACATTCATTCTTAACCTCTTTACGCATATGTTATTCACTGGGTTTTAGCTCACTGTTTATATATATATGTAGGTGTCCAGGCACCAGATCGGAGCTAGTAGCGTTGGGTTTAACTCCCTTTTTGTCAAGCCAACCACTGTGCCTCACTGAGAGGTTCCAAGTCCTTCAAGCTAAGGCTTTTTGGGGTGTTTTAGATTTATCCTTTCTGTCTCTGTTTTTTGTATAGACTGACTGCACCTGTACTGTACTATTCTAATAGGGATTAGGTCCCTGTCCTGGGTGATTGTATATGTATGTATATACTGTTTTGGTTCTGAATGTGAATATGTATGAAAAGTCTTTTTTTTGCATACAGACTGTCACAGCTCATTGGACATCTTTTATTACTGTTTTGGCTTCCTCCAGCCCCTGTACTCTTTATTACTGTTATTACTGTTAAGCAGGCCTTCGGTAATCACGAATTACTGGCCGGTTACGGTGCTGAACCCATAGGGGCGGGTTTGGGTCGTGACAGAGTGGTACCAGAGCGATATCAAACCACGAGTTATACCACACACACGTGTCCAAATGAGCTATACGATGTCCTAAAAAAGTGAATAGGGCATTACATGAGCATAAGAAAGTGTGTGCGGCCATGACATGAATATATGTGCTAATGTGTCAATATGTTAAGTATGCAGCTGTCTATGTTTATAATTGCCATAATTGTCTATAGTGAAATGGATAATGCAAGGAATGCTGATGAATCTGAATCATCTGAGGCCAGAATGGCGAGGCTAGAAAGAACAGTTGAACTACTAACTGAGGCCTTAAGGTAATAACAGAACCAACAGCCCTCACCTCCTCCGGTACAGTCGGAACCGAATATGAATGATGATATAATTGCTCTAACGCAGAAGTTCAGTAAAATGAAACCACCGTCATTCCAAGGAGGCCTTGAGCCGCTAAAGGCCGAAGCATGGGTCTTACAGACCGAGAAATTGTTTGAAGTCTTTCCGTGTTCTGAAGCACACAAAGTGCTACTGGCTACCTTCACCTTACAAGAAGAGGCCAGAAGGTGGTGGATGCTTGTCCGTGACACCAATACTGTTATGACTTGGGCTCAGTTTAAGGGAGCCTTCTTTGAGAAATACTTTCCATAGTGTGTCAGGGACCGAAAAGTGACTAAATTTGAACAACTGAAACAAGGCACTATGTCCGTAGCTGAGTACGAATCGAAATTCATTGAACTCACCAGATATGTACTACACATGGTGGATACCAATTACAAAAAGGCCAGGAAGTTTGAAGGCGGCCTTAATGTTGAAATCGTTGACAGAATCAATGTTCTGAAACTACTGAAATACGTAGATGTTCTTGACCGAGCAGTAATGGCTGAGTCGAACATCAAGGCACTGAAACAAACTGAAACACCAGCAACCGAGTGGCGTAGTAAGAGACGAGGCTTCAAGTTTAAGAAAGGCCGGAACAGTTCATTGAATGAAAAGCAAAATACAGGATCAACAACCAGTTCCAGTCAGGGGAACAATTCCTTACCGCCCTGTTCAGAATGTGGTAAGAGACATAAAGGGATTTGTTATAAAATTCCAGGTGCTTGTTACAGGTGTGGCAAGGTGGGCCACATAGTCAAAGATTGCCCTTCTGCTCCTCAAGGCAATAGTAAAGCTGCAGCCAGCGCCGCAGCATCAACTGTTGCATCGAAACCAAATTCGAAAGCTACCGGAAAAGAGCCTATGAGGCAAGGCCAAGTGTTTGCACTCGTACCGGGAGATGTACAGAATACTAAGACCGTTGTGTCAGGTATACTTTCAATTTGTGCTCAAAATGCTTATGTTCTGATTGATTTGGGGTCTACACATTCATAAGTATTGCATGCTTTTTCGCAAAAATTAAATAGACCACTGGAACCTATGAACTATCTGTTAGCTATATCTTCACCTGTTGGAGGATCTATGACTTGTGCTTATATGTACCATGCATGTGAAATTATTGTTGGGGATGTTCATTTGTATATTGATTTACTGCCTTTGAATATTGATCACTTTGATGTGATATTGGGAATGGATTGGTTAACAAAATATCATGCTACCATAGACTGTGTAACGAAACAAGTTGTTTTTCGTCCACCTGGACTGCCTGAATTTGTGTTCAATGGGGTTGGAGTAGTACCTCCCCCATACCTGATTTCATCCATGAAAGCATTTAAACTGATTAAGAAGGGATGTAAAGGGTATCTATATTGTATATTGACTGTACCTACTGATGCTAAAACTGATGTGAACAATATTCCTATAGTCAAAGAATTCCTAGATGTTTTTCCAGATGATTTGCTAGGGGATTTGATTGACAGGGAGATAGAGTTCACCATTGATGTGATTCTGGGTACACAGCCAGCTTCCAAAGCTCCTTACAAAATGGCACCAACTGAATTGAAAGAACTGAAAGTTCAACTACAAGAACTGTTAGATAAGAAGTTCATCAGGCCCAGTACTTCACCATGGGGCGCTCTAGTCCTATTTGTAAAGAAGAAAGACGGCACACTGAGACTTTGCATTGACTACCGTGAATTGAACAAGGTAACAGGGAAAAATAAATACCCACTGCCTCGTATTGATGATTTATTTGACCAGTTACAGGGTGCTCAAGTGTTTTCTAAAATTGACCTGAGATTCGGCTACCACCAATTGAAAGTCAAGACATGGGACACTGAAAAGACTGTTTTTCGAATGAGGTATGGACATTACGAATTTCTTGTTATGCCTTTCGGAGTTACCAACGCACCTGCTGCATTTATGGACCTTATGAACAGAATTTTCAAACCATACCTTGATGAATTTGTATTTGTTTTCATAGATAACATTTTAATTTATTCCAAAAGCACGAAAGAACATGAACATCATTTGAGAACTGCCCTACAGACCCTAAAAGAACAGAAACTGTATGCTAAACTGACAAAATGTGAATTTTGGCTTGACAATGTTATGTTTTTGGGACATGTAATCAGTAAGGATGGAATTTCAGTTGATCCGCAGAAAATTGAAGCAGTAGTGAATTGGCCTAGACGGACAAATGTTACCGAAGTCCGAAGTTTTCTAGGCTTAGCCGGGTATTATAGAAGGTTTGTCAAAGACTTCTCTAAAATTGCCCTACCACTAACTCAATTGGCTCAAAAGGGGATATCATTTGACTGGACCGATCAGAGAGAATCAGCCTTTCAAGAGTTAAAGACTCGACTTGTGACTACACCGATTCTTACCTTACCCTCAGGTACGAATGGTTATACTATATTTAGTGATGCTTCTTATAAGGGTTTGGGATGTGTTTTAATGCAGAATGGTAAAGTTATTGCGTATGCTTCCCAACAATTGAAACCGCATAAAAAGAACTACCCGACCCATGATTTGGAACTTGCTGCAGTAGTGTTTGCATTGAAAATCTGACGTCACTACCTTTATAGGGCAACATGTGAGGTGTATACAAGCCACAAGAGTTTGAAGTACTTCTTCACACACAAAAAACTGAACATAAGGAAGCGGAGATGGTTAGAACTGATAAAGGATTATGATTTGCAAATTTGTACCATCCAGGGAAAGCTAACACCGTTGCCGATGCATTGAGTTGGAAATCGATCAAAAATTTAGCCTGTTTACTCACCGGACAGAAAAAGTTGCTATGTGACCTTGAAAGACTAGAAGTTGAGATCGTTTTGCGTGAACAAGGTGGAACCTTAGCTGCTATTTCTACTCAACCGGCACTTATCGAAGAGATTAAAGAGAAACAGCAACATGATGACTTTTTGAAAAAGGTCATCGAGGAACGGGAATCTAGACCGAGGCCGGGTTTCAAATTTGAAAATAATGTACTGAAATTTCAGGGAAGGTTATGTGTACCGAGTGATTCTGAACTGAAAAGAAGAATTCTGCAAGAAGGCCACAATTCAAAATTGTCTATCCATGTAGGATATACGAAAATGTACCAAGACTTGAAAGTGAATTTCTAGTGGCCGAGAATGAAGAAAGAAATTATTGATTTTGTAGCAAAGTGTCTTCATTTGTAGCAAAGTGAATTAAGACAAGGTGATCCCTTGTCACCTTTTCTATTCAATATAGTTTCTGAGGCCCTTAACATCCTTTTGACTAGAGCAAAAGAGTTGGGTTTTTTAAAGGGAGCACAGGTGGGATCAAATGGTTTTTCTACTTCTCATTTACAATTTGCAGATGACACCATCTTGTTTTGTGAAGCTAATAAGGAGGAAGTGGTGAACATCAAAAGAATTCTAAGATGCTTTGAGATTCTCTCGGGACTTAAAATTAATTATCATAAGAGTATAATCAGTGGTATTGGGGTGGATGAGGGATTGTTGAGTAATTTTGCTTCCAGACTTAATTGTCTTCTTCATAAGCTACCTCTTAAATGCTTAGGGCTACCTCTGGAAGCAAATCCAAGTAGAAAAAACATTTGGAAACCTGTTCTTGAGAAAATCAAGTTGAAGCTGGCCTCATGGAAGAAGAGATTGCTCTCTTTTGCTGGTAAGCTGACCTTAATTAAATCTGTTTTGTCCAATTTCCCTACTTACTACCTTTCTCTGTTTAGAATACATGTTGGAGTGGCTAAGGAGATTAAGAAGTGGCAAACATCTTTCCTCTGGGGTGGATCTGATTTAAGTAGAAAAGTGCACTTGGTCAAGTGGGATATGGCCGCATTAAACAAAAGATTTGGTGGCTTGGGTGTGAGAAGGATTAGTATTATGAATGTTTGCCTTCTCCTAAAATGGTGGTGGAGGTTTGGGGCTGAAAATCACTCTTTATGGAAGGAAGTAATTTGTAACAAATATAATTTAAGGGGTGGCAGT
The DNA here is from genome assembly GCF_055761805.1 of Camellia sinensis. Classification (NCBI taxonomy): domain Eukaryota; kingdom Viridiplantae; phylum Streptophyta; class Magnoliopsida; order Ericales; family Theaceae; genus Camellia; species Camellia sinensis. Next base: position 187,000,193 of record NC_138964.1, read on the forward strand.
TGGTTTCCAAGTTTGGATGGTAGTGGTTCCAAAACTTGGTCTGATATAATCAACACCGTACTATCAAAACCAGAGATCCTTAACTTTTATCTCAATAATTCCTTGATTGTGTGGGGTGATGGAAGAAGGTCTCTACTCTGGTGGGAGAAGTAGGCAGGCAATGTATGTTTAAAAGAGGAATTTCCTAGGCTCTTCTCATTATCAAATGATAAGATGGGTGCGGTCTATGATTATTATTAGAAAAGAAAAGCAGCTGATGACTGGAATCTTGGTTTTAGAAGAGCTTTAATGGCTTGGAAGGAGGAAGAGGTGAATAGGCTTTATGCTTCCGTTAGAAATGCTCATGCCTTATGCAGAACCAAAACAGATAGCTTTCTTTGGACGACTGATTCTTCAAGATTATTTAGTGTGTCCTCAGCATATCATTGGTGGGAATCTTCTCTTCGGCATGCTCAGAGCTCAACCAATATCTTATGGAAGAACTGCGCCTCTCCCAAAGCCCAATTTTTTGGATGGTTAGATTGGCATAGTAAAGTCAAGATTGCTAACTTCCTCTGTAGAATTGGGATCTTGGGGGATAATACCGATCAGGCCTGTGTTTTTTGTCGAAGTGAGATTGAATTTGTGGAGCATATTCTATTGTTTTGCCCATTTGTTTGGCAGATTTGGTCTAACCTTGTAAGATGGTAGGGTGTTCAGTGGGTCATTCCAGGTTCTGTGAAGGGGTTACTTCATTGGTGGTCTAGTTGCAGAATGAAAAAGTTGGAGAAGATAATCTGGTTGGCTATTCCTTTTGTTGTCCTCTGGTCTACCTGGAAGCACAAAAACAAATGTGTGTTTAATGGTGCTCAACCAAATCTAGAAGTGCTCTGTGATCTTGTCAAGGTGAGAGTAGCATTGTGGGTTAAGGCTACATCCCCTACTCTGGTGTTTTCTATTAATGACATTGTGTCAAACCTGTATCAAGTTCTGTTTTGCATTAGATATGGTGGTTGATCTTGTGTGTAGCTATCTAGGGGTGTTCTTGCTGTTTTTTTGTTCCTTTTGAGGGTACTAGCAAATGATGGGATGGATTTTTTGATACCAACCTTGTTGGGATGATTTAACCCATTGTGATACTCTTTGCTCCCTCTTTGCTTTATTGATGTTTTGTGTGTACAACTTGTACCTTCCATTGTCATCAATAAAGTCTCTCTTTTTTGCAGATCAAAAAAAGAAAGTAGTTAACAACTATAAACACATGACAGAGTGAGAAATATTATACTGAGAGTACAACGTTATAATATTCACATGAATAATTATTTAGGCTAAATAATTTTACATTTGTTTCCTAAAACTTGTGTAAATATATTTTGAACTGTTACAATGATAACTGCAGGTCAAGCTGCAAAATTCAATTGCAAATGTCATTCCATTTCTTCAATGCATTACGTAAGACTTTTTTACATTGATATCTGTAGAGAAAGAAATGTCAAAATATTACTATTATGTTTGAAATCATCTTCCAACTATATTGTTCATTTGGAAATTAAAAAATAAATAAAAATTGCCAACATGTGTAAAAATTTAGTACTTGTAAACTTATTTTGTGGCCCAAATTCTTGACCATTCTATTAGACACTAATGGAAGGTTCAAATCTTGGATTTCTAAAGAGAATTAAGAAAAATAAAGATACTTATTTATATTTTCTGATAACCAAACAAAAGAGAATGACTTTTTTGACCTAAACAGACATAATTAAACACCTCTTATTTTCCTAGTTCATTCAGATAGACATAATTAAACATCTCTGATTTCATTTCATTTTATTTATTTATTCTTTTCATTTCTTCTTTTCTTTCCCTCCAGAAAACCAAAATCAAACAATAACAAATACTCTTCCAGCAAACTTTTCTTGAATAAGTCACACAATATGATTAATCAATTTCTTTTTTATGCACCTTTCAGCAAGTTAAAAACTCATAAACTCATAATCAAAAATTAAAAATTAAAAACACTTCTCCACTACTTTTAAATAATCAATTTTAATTCAATTTATCTAAGTTATTTTTATCTCATAAATTGAAAGCCGAAACTACATTACCTAACATAAATTTTCAAAATAACTAATAATTTAAGGAGGAATTATCAGTCAATGTAAATGCAGAAAAAAATTACATATCAATAGAGAATTTTATGAATATTGATAATTAAAATTCTAAATTTTTTTATGTATCTGTAAATATTTTTCTTAACACACCACTGAATTATTATCTCTCCTACTAATAATAAATAAATAAATAGCTTCATAAACGGTGCTAAATAGTCCCAAAGTCAACCCATATATATCTATGAATATTATGAAATTTTGTACTATAAATAACATTCGAAACCATAGAGAACCAAACTACAAAACCGAATTGCTTTTTTACTGATCAAATGGAAAATTTAAATTTAATGAAGAATATCAGTGCTTTGGTTGTCTTGGCACTCTTAATTCTCATCCCAAAGCACAGTTGCCACGCTCACCGTAGGCCGTCCGATGATAATCATGTGGCCCTCTTCATCTTTGGTGATTCAATTTTTGATGTTGGAAACAATAACAACATCAACACCACCACCACCACCTTTTTTCAAGCTAATTTTTGGCCATATGGAGAAACCACCTTCAACTACCCCACTGGCAGATGCTGCGATGGTCGTCTAATCCCTGATTTTATTGGTAAGATGCTTGTTTGTTTCAGCAAAAATATATATGTATATATATATATATTTTTATGTTGTTAGTGGTGGTGGTGGTTTTGATGGTGGGAGGAGCGATGATAGTGTAAACGTATTGGTAAAACTTTAGTATAAATTTCAACTTTTAAAGTAGAAAATATTTTTATTTCAGATCAATTTATTTTTTTTATTTTTTTAAAATATTTTTTACAAAACAAACTAACTTTTACGTACCAACCAAACTCACCCTCGCCATGTATTTTTTTAAAAATTTTTAATTTTATTTATTTATTTTTGTAGCTGAATATGCAAAGCTACCATTGATTCCACCATACATGCAACTTAGCAATAATCATCAATTTACTAATGGGGTAAACTTTGCCTCCGGAGAAGCTGGTGCTCTTGTTGAAACTTTCAAGGGGTTGTATGTGTAGACACCTCATTCTTGACCGACCTTAAGAGTCAGACGTCACCGATTGAGCGCTTGGTGATGATTGCATATCGTGCTCGTCCAGAGGTTTCAGAGTCTCGGCTGCGAGCCTTGCCTTCGGACTTCCGGACTCTTTCACGCTTTGCCTCGGTTTGCGAACCAGGCTTGGTTTTCTCTGTCTCTCTTCCCGAAGGGAGAGAGAGGTCTCGTAGACCATCTCTCAATGGCCGTAGGCTACGTTTCGCGGTCGTAGGCCATTTTTTCCCGTTTGGAGTCCGGTTTCCCGTTTTTCGGAATCGTTGGCCGTGTGCCTCGGTTCGGGACCGCTTAACCATCTCCGTTTGCTCCGGTTTTTGGCATACGTCTCATTTGCTCCCTTTTGAGGGACACTGTGGTCCGAGAGACCGACTTCGTGGTCGAACACCACTCCCGGTGCCTAACAGTCAGTTTTCGGGGCCTCGGGCTGCGCGTTTCGGCCCCCGAACCTTCATTCTGCATCGATTTTTGTTCATTTTTGGCAGGGACCTCTGTTTCATTGGTAAGAAGGCCGTAGAAGGGTGGGAGGCCAGTAATTGTTCTGTCAGCCAACTTTATCCCTTCATCGCCCTCCGTCGCCCGATTTTCTTCACTTCAAAGCCAATGTTGAACACCCTTGGGCCGTTTTCTTGAACCCTAAATCCCATATTTGTGATGTACACATCTGAGAGGCCACCAATATTTGGTGGCCAGCCATTAATCCTTTCTGACCCTTTTGAACCCTTCCTGAAAGTGGTTGTTCTCTCTCCTGGTTCACTTTTTCCAGTGTTTAACCACAGGGTTATGTTGTGCACACACCAGATGCTCTCTTTTTGTGGTGGTCGGCCACTAATTATACTTGAACCTTTTGACCCTTAGTCGGCCGGCCATGGGAAGTAGCCAGCCGGCCACCTGCAACTGACATAGCTAGCCGGCCATGCTCCTGGCACCCTGTTCCTTACAGCTGTGTATCTGTTTTCCCCCCAGATTGTGTATCCAGGAGGGTGCATTTTGGGGGGAAACTTGATTGTTTTCCCTTCATTTTTTTCCCCCATTTTTTCCCCTTTTCTTGCCTATATAACCAGCCTCCCAGCTCTGGTTTAGGGGTTGGAAAAATTACCTAAGAGCTTTGCATACATACACCTTCCTCTCCCTCTCTTCCAAGACCAAAATCCTTCAAACCTTACATCATTTTACACTACACCTCATAGCACCACATCCCCATCTTCCATTCCAGCAGCTTGAAGCTGATTTCCAGAGCTAAGGAGCCATCAAACTCAAGCCAAGAGTTGTCAAGGACTTGGTCTTCAAGGGTGAGCCACTTTTTCCCTCTTTTTGAGCTTATTTTGTATGCTTTCTAAGTCATTCTTGCTTGCTATTTTGGGCTCCGAACCTAACTGAAACTAGGCTTTTTTTGAGCTATTTTTCATGTTTGTTTAAGGGTATTTACCTGTTTGAGGTCTCCTTGTTGCACTTGCTTCATTATCTCCCTTGTATGCCATCTTCTTGTGTAGTATTTTTGGCCTATGTATAAATTGTTTTGAGGCATGTCATAAACTGTAAAGATGATTTTTTTGAGCCTTTATTCAACATTGTTGAAGGTCTCATCACTGTTTGAGGCTTCTATCTTCCACTTGCCTTTATATCCCTTTTTTGGCTCCATTTTTGCATGAGAGGTTAGCCATACCTGTGTTGGTTTTTGGGGTTTGTTGTAAACTGTAAAATATCATATTTTGGGCCCCTATTCAACTTTGTTGAAGGGTCCTCATCTGTTTGGGGCCATCATCTGTGGCTTGCTTCTTTATCTCACATTTAGGGCCATTTTTGCATGCTAGTTTTGCCCTATTTGTGTTTGCTATTTGGCCTTGCTTAAAACTGTAAACATGCTTTTTTTGGGGCTTCCTTGAATCTGTCTTCACATGTCATGATCAAACAATGCATGCTTGATGTAGCTACAAGTCATTTCATGTGCTTAAATCTTGCATTTCGGGACCATTTCATGCATCGGGTGCTATATTGTCTTGATTCGGGGCTATTTTGGGTCATGTTTTGCTGCTGAAACTTGCATGTATGTATGCCATATTCCATGCCTTGCCATATCTTGTTAGAGTGGCATTCGGTGCCTTAGGATCGGTCCTCGGTTTGGGTGCATGCGTGCGCGCATCTCGAGTTGTCTCATTTTTATCTCATGGCCTCCTATGTGAGTGTGGCTGAGGTCCACTTGTGTTGGTGTAAGTCCATTGAGCATTGTGTATGCCATTTCATTTCATAGCATTGCGTATGCTAGGTTGTATGCTAGCTCATTGTGTATGCCATGTTACCTCGTGCGTCGTATATGCCATTTCATAGCATTGTGTATGTTAGGTTGTATCTTAGTTGCATTTCATGTATATCATGCATATTGCATCGTGCTTGGGATAGGGGTTAGCCCGAGCATGGGAAACGAGGTACGTTTCGTACTCCGAGTGACGGAACGTGTCTCAATTCCCTGTCGCCGACACTCCGGATTATCCATGATGGAGTTAAGTCTTGTTGTGTTCATATGTGCATTCATTCTACATTGAGTTGCACAATTCGACCCCTCGGCCATCATGCATCGAGATGCGTGATTGGTGGCACGAGGATCGAGGCATGCATACATTTGTGAAAATACATTGCTATGCCCCTTTCCTGCTCTCTGTTGCAGCAAATCAAGAATTTGCAACCTTCCGGAGCTTGGCGCGCTTTCCAAGAATAATTGTAAAACAGAGGCTAATCGGGACATCCTAGTTGATTTCCGCGCAAGGCAGCCCAGGCATGCATCATCCATCATCAGAAAAAGAGTCAAGGCAGTCCCTGGCTTGCATGCCAGTTTATTATTTTTCTTAGTTAATTTGTAAATTAATTAGGAATTTGTTTATATTTGGACTGTATTATTTGGACTGTATTATTTGGGACTGTATTATTTGGACTGTACTATTTATTCGGACCCTTTGCGCGAGGGCAATGTTGTAATAAGTGTGCGTGTGTGTGATGCATGTCTTCCAACCCCACGTCTTTCTCCCTTTTATTTACCTGCTTATGATGGTTAGATTAGGGCATGTTTAAATTAGCATACAGTATGACAGCATGTTTGCATCATTCATCTGTATTGCATGCACCGGGCTCGGCGCATCATACTAACTGCATTTGTATTTCAATTTCAAAGTTGAATACTTGTTAGCTGTTGCATTTCATATGCCATGTTTAGAATAGCCGAGCCTGCTATAGTTGCATTTTGCATGTGTTGCATTAGGCATTTCTGTATAATTAGGATTATGCATGGATTTCTAATTAGCTTTTGTTTTGGCTTGGAGTACTCGGTAAGTTTTATGCTTTAGCATCCTTGTATGCGTGTGAGTGGCTGCCATGAATAGCATGCTTACCATGAGGCTATTTGCTTATGTGATATAACTACCTGAATACCTGTGGGTGAAGGTTGGGTTATTTGAATTGGAACAATTCATCAAATGTGTGTTTTAAGCCCACTAGATAGTGGCAAAATCATCTTTTCTAAAGCCCACCCGAGGGTGGCAAAATCTGCATTTTAAGCCTACTTGCGAGTAGCAAACCATCTTTCAAAAACAAACATGAAATATTTTGTTCCAATTCAGGCGATCCAGTCTATACTTGTATGCTGTGCGCATCACATAGTAATCTAGGCTAATAACCGGAATAAGAACACACAATGTCTTCAAAAATAGATATCATGGTTAGTAGAGGCTGATCTTTGATCGGGCGAGCGGGGGTGCTCACGAAGTGACCTTCCCCAATCGTACCCAAGTTCCCGAGCCGAGGCAACTTTGGTGATGACGGACACGTGGCCTTAGGCAACGAGTCAGGGTTTCCTAAATTTCCCAAAATAAAATATTTAGGTGGCGACTCTGTATCTGGCAAAGCAGTCCATGTTTGGCACTTCTTTCAAAAATCTGTTTTCTCAAAACGATTTGCCGGATTTGGACTCTTTGGTTCAGACTTAGAACCGTGACAATTTGTAGAGTCCTGAGCTGTGGTGACCCCAATATCGAATAGAACGGGACTCACCCTCCCGGGGCGTTCGGGGACGTCTATAGTTTCTGGCGACTCTGCTGGGGATTTAGAGAACTTGACTCGAACTCATGATATCTGTTTTTGACTACACTTGTGTGTTTCTTTGCATTGCATTTGCATTGGTGCGCCTAGGACACCGTGTTTGCCATCTGCTATTCCTGAATGGTTTGCCGGAGGCTTGTCTTGTCAAGGCATGACCATAAGGCTGACCGGTTGTGGGCTCTGCCAGTATGGGAACACAAACCCCGGTTTTACCGGGGCACCCTCTTTGACCATTCGACCTAGTGCATATTCGGATCCGTAGTGACCATTCCAAACTAGGACAGGTTGCTTACCCGTTTATAGGTTGTTTGAAACTGCTGCGTGCGTAGTGAAACCCTAGTTCCTGACAAAATAGGACAGGGAAACCCTACCCCAACATAGGGGTGTTTTGGCTCTCACTTATCTGTTATGTGCTTTTAGAGTGCGTCTCTATAGGAATGCACGTATCAGTCTACAAGTTTTGGCATCAGGCCTGCGGGCACCAGTTTAGTAGTTTGGGCATCAGGCCTGCGGGCACCAATTCAGTACTTTGGGATTCAGTTCACCTGAGGGTATCAGTTCACCGGCAAAATTTTGGGCAGAATTCAGTAGAGAGCACACTCATTCAACTATGCTCATATCTGTTCAGGTGAAATCAGGCTGAGATATTGCATGTTTTCTCTTTTGCTAGGGGGTAGTCTTGGAACCATAGCTTCAGAAGGCTCCGATATCCCCCGAGGTTCATCGGACTTGTGCTAATAGACTTTGTCGGGTCAGAGATTCAGTTCAAGGACAAATCAGTGTTCCTCCGCCAGAGGCAGGGTAAAAGGGAGCCAGTTAGGCACAGATCACCGGTTCAGCAGTTACCAGATCAGTGGCCCTTATCCACCCCACCAGTGAATAGCCAGGCTGAGGCCTCAGTTTTTATCAGTTTTTAATCACCCCACCAGTCGGTCAGCAAGATCAGTAGAATACTGCCAGGATGGAAGAAATGATGCGCCAACTCCAAGAGAGCATGAAACAAATGCAGGAGGACGCTGCCCGCCAAGCAGAGTTCTCTAAACAACAGGCCACGGTCATGGCTTAACAGGCCGAGCTAATCACTAGGCTGCAACAACAAAATGCAGCATCGGCCTCACATCAAATTCCTCCTCCACCAGGGGTCCCGTTACCCGAGCAAGCCCCAACTGTGCAGAATGCCCTGCCAAACACCCAGAACACCTTACCCGATGTCCAGAACATCCAAGAGGACACAGACCTTCCAACGGGGCTAGCTCTGCCCCCGCTTCCACCTCAACTGTCCAAGACCCATACACCCAACCACCCGGACTCTCCCTTCGAGTTCGAGATAGACCATACAGCTCTAAAGCTGAGCAAGTTCGAGAAGCTTTTCAAGAAATCACAAGGAGTAAAGGCTATTCCGGATATCGAGGACGGATATACCGATGTGGCCGTAACGTTGCCCAGATAGATTCAAGATGTCGCAGATTGATCGTTTCGACGGATCCGGGGATCCCATGGTCCACCTCTGGTTATTCTCAGATATACTGTGGCCAATGGGCCTAACTCGACTACAAAAGCTTTCGCTGTTCGGCCGAACCCTGTCGGGTGTGGCCGCTATCTGGTACGCAAAATTGGAAGATGAGGTAAAACGAAACTGGGATGAGATGGCCGAGGCCTTCGTTGCGCAGTACTCCTATAACACGCAAATCGAGGTCACAACCCGTGATCTTGAGACAACAAGGCAAGAGCCTAAGGAGAGTTTCTCTGATTTCCTAGCCCGCTGGAGGGCCAAGGCTTCAATGATGACCCTTAGGCCCACTGACAAAGATCAAATTCGGATGATTGTGCGCAATCTCCAGCCCAAGCTTATGCAGAAAATGATCGTTCTCCCCTTCTCCACCTTTTCCGATCTGCATGAGATGGGGGTACAGATTGAGGACGCTATGAAGCAGGGCCTTCTTGACCAGGAGAAAGAGCAGCCCAGGAGGGCATTTTCCCGTAGTTCAAATGCGACCACCAGTGGTGATGCAGCTGCAAGATCTTCGGGTGTGGGCATGGTTACCACCACCATATCAAAAACAGCTACCCCATTCACCGGTGCGTCCGGAAGTAGCTCACAAGGAACCAAATACCCGCCTCGAGTCAAGAGGGTTTTTACCCCACTTCATATGCCTTTGTCAAAGGCTCTAGAGGTCTTAATCCGGAAAGGGCATCTGAAACCGTTGGAACAACGCCCCCTATCCAATCCTATCCCTGCAAAACATGATCTGACTAAGTACTGCGCCTACCATCAACAAACTGGTCATGACACCGACAGTTGCTTTCGTCTGCACCATGATGTACAAGATCTGTTTGACAACGGGGTCATTGTCGCACCAGGTCCTGCAAAGTCTATCGGAACTTGATTAGTGAACTTGTGGGGGGATAATATGATCTGATCAGAGGTTGAACCAGCTGCGGATGGCACTCGATTTACTCCAGATGTGGGAAGGACAGGCACTGTTTTGAGCATTTGCGAATACCAGTTTCTAACTTAGGTATTCGGTCAGTCTTGTTGTTTTGTTTTTGAGTCTGCCTTTTGCTTTGAGTCAGTCTCTTTTGTTTTGGGTCTGTCTTGTTGTATCGAGTCAGTCCTGTTTTATAGGAGTCGGGTGATTCCGGGGGGTGTTACCTCGGGCGTCACCATTTTGTTTCCGGGGGGTGTTACCTCGGGCGTCACCATTTTGTTTTATGTTTGTCTTTTCATTTTGTTTTGAATCTGTTTCTGCCAGTGAGCCAGTTGTGCCAACAGATTTTTTGAATAAAACAGCGGTGATCTTCACGCTCTCGCATTTGCTTCTGCCTTGTGCCAGTTATGCCGGAAGTTCTGAATAAGACGGCAGTATTTGACTAAAGAACTCTGTCTTTTCTGTGCCTTGAAATCATTGTATCAACCTAAGTTTTTCAAAACTTTTTTGAGCACTACGGTGAAAACGAAGAGGAAGGAATTCCTTGGGATTTGCAAAACTTTGATCATTTGAGAGAAAGAGAGGCGTGCTAAGCCCTTAATGAATGAAATCATGCTTGTTAGCGTGAGTACTGAGAAGGACCCTGGCTTGATCCAGACTGGTTTCACACTATCTTTAGCGCGAGCGATTTGTCGCTTTCTTAAAAACTTTCAAAAACAAAATGTTTTGCGCGGTCCTGCGAAGACCTGTGTGGAATCGCTCTTGAGATTGTGCAGCCTAGGATTGCTCTCAGCCTCGAGACTCAACCCCTTCGCTTCCAAACCTTGAACTTGAATTCAGAAGGTTCAACGGTCAACTACGATGTGAGGCCTGTGTGGCCGGATTTGAAGCAGCCCTCGAACAAGAGGCCAGGAAAGTCAGATCAAAAAGATCAGAAGAAGCTTGCAAAGCTAGAACAGAAGTACCCTTCGAACTAGGGGCAAAGATATCAGACATGCTCGAAGAGCTGAAGATGAGTCCTCTTGCAAATCAACAGCCACTCTCCTAGATACGGATGGCTTCGAAACCCTATAACCATTTGGCATGGACCAAGCTACACTTTTACCCTTGAGAGGCTCGCTGGGCCGAAAACCCAGAAGGGCGACCCAGGCAAAAGTTAGAGCAAGAAAAAGAAGAAAAAGAACAAAAAAGAAGAAAAAAAAAAGAAAAGAAAAGAAAAAGAAGAAAGAAAAAATGCAAAAAAAGAAAAGAAAAGAAAAGAATATCAAAAAAAAAAGAGAAGAAAAGAATTGAAAAGAGAAAGAAAGAAGAACAAAGCTCGCAAGGTCGAAAACCGGCAACGGGCGCCTTGGCAAAAGTTAGAGCCTAAAAAGGAGAGGTTAAATACCCGAGTGTACCTTAACCCCGAACTACGTGAGGCTTGATTCCCATCTTTGGGATACGTACGCAACTTCATTCCGAAGTCCAGCCATAAAACACTTCAAATTCGACTGTGTCCATGCGATGGTTCTGGTCATCTTTGTCTTCTTTGTATCTGAGAGTCTGGTTGTGCTCGTCGCTCTGAGGACTGACTACAATGCGCTGCGGTGCTATCCAAACAAGGGGCAACTTTCCGTTGCCATTCAAAATGCCGCAGTGTCATTTCAAACAAGGGGCAACTTTCCGTTGCCATGCAGTGTCCTTCAGACAAGGGGCAATTTTCCATTGCTATGGATCCGAGGTTGTGTATCTCAAGAGTAGGTTCCGTGCTCGTTGAGCAGTGGTCGTTTGCAAAAATAGTTTTTGAGAATTTTTACTAAGGTTGACTAATCTTCTCGAAAAGTACTTCATTTTTCAAAACTGGACCATTTCTTGGACCCAAAAAAGGAAAACTCTCAGTGCTCATAGCCTAACTTGCATGATTTTAAATCAGAAAATCGAACGAGCGCGTTAATCTAACTCTCATGTTGGTCAAAACTGTTTTAGTAGAAAGCAAAAACAAAAAATGGTCAAAATGATGAACTAGGGGCACAGTTGAGTCAGGTGTTCTGTCTTTTCCTCTTTGTCAAAATACTTGCCAGAAAGGGCACTCTACTTGTCGGAAAGGGCACCGTATTCGCCAGAAAAGGGCACAACAAAGGGCAGAAAGCTCTCACATCCTCCAAACAACGAGGTATCAAGCAAAGTGCGAAGCACGAACTAGAATGGGGCAAGATATTCCACTTCCTCATCTGGACAGGTCTAACCACGTCCAAACTCCCCGACAGAGCATCATCAACCGATGTTAGCTGCAGATTTGCTACACATCCTGTTGTAGCACAACCCCTCTGAGAGAGGAACTCACTAGCTGCGCGCGGGAAAAGAAGAATCTAGCAGAATGCTAGAGGCACGAGCCCACAGTTTACTGTTCATCCATCAACCACCCAAGGGAGGGATGAAAAATGAGAGAATGAAGAATAGAGAGATGTGCGATGAAAGAAAAAGTAAGAAAAGGGTTTTTTCAGAAAAATAGAGCTTGAGGGCCGAGTGATGTGAGGATCACAGATGAGAGAGGGTGGGGAACAATACCCGGTGAAACAGGCTCCCTGTGCACGTCTGTGTGTCGTGTCTTTTGTTTTGTTTGCCTCGATTCTTGCTTTGAGTCGTTCCGAGCATGTCTCGATGTGTTTAGATTGTTTTATTTTGTTTTTCCTTTGTTGAGTGGCGTTTAGGTTGCATGCCTTTTATTTCTGTGTTGAGTTGTCTTGCTGTGTTCAGTCGTAGGCTCAATACCCGGTCAAAAGCTCATTTATCAATTCAAAATAAAATCGTTTTGCGCTCCGAGTGCCGTGCCGTTCTCCACATCTGTGCAAAACAAGATTCGTTCTTTCATGAAACCACAGGGTTCAACCCAGGTCACGTCAGAACAGTAAAACTAGGACCTATCTAAAGCTATATGAGTTCCAGACTGCAAAGCAAAAGCAAAAGAGGAAAATGTCGGGTATCTGAGTTTGTTTCGACTTCAATAAAGTTCCAGGACTACATTCTGTGTGTACCTCTTCAGGTCTTGCCAATGCTCCGAAGTATGAGTGTGCCTCTACCTCAAGCTCAAGATCAAGTCTGCTTCAAGCCAAGATGGCAATCAGAAGTGCTCTCCTTGAGTACCGTTTCATGCCAAGGACATCTTGGCCGTGTTTGCAATGAGTTCCTACGAGACCAGCTGCGACGGTGGAAACTAGAGTTCGAATGGCTGATGCCTAGAACACAAAGGTTCGGGATTTTCGAGACTAAAATCTGGTTTAAATACCCAGGGGCGTGTCCTCGGCTTGAAATCTGTATGGAAGCCCCATAGGTTGAGACAGCGTATATGCACCTCAATTCTGGATACCGAACCAACCTAGTCTGTCACCCCGTTGGAGAATAGGGAAAGTTGTGAATATGATCAGGAAGAAAAGCAACGTCCAAAGTGTTCTACATGAAGAACCCTTGTCAGTGCTTCAGAGCCTTTGTACTGTAAGTTGAAGGTAAGTGTTCGAAGAGCACAGGGGAAGATTCCCATCGGAGCAGAGCGGTTCACCGCCACTCACCTCATGAAGTGCTTTCTAAAGCGTCGTTACGCTTGTTTATTGCGTTCCTTAAACATCATGCATTGTATTGCATTGTACCTATCAAGTTTCATTCTCATTCATGCACGATATTGTATGTACGGTTCATTCAAAGAAGTTCCGTTTAAGATCATTCATTTAGTGTATCCATCACACTTCACACTTCACTTCATTTCTTTAGTGTATCTATCACACTTTATTCGTTCGCTTAGTGTATCAATCACACTTTATTTATTTAGTGTATCAGTCACGCTCTCTTCACTTAGTGTATCAATCACACTTCTTTCACTATTGTGTATCTATCGCGCACATTCTCATTTGTGTATCTACCATGTGCATATTCACTTTTGTGTATCTATCACATACATTCTCGTTTAGTGTATCGATCACACTTCATTCATTCAATATATCAATCATACTCTGTTCACTAAGTGCATCTATCACACTTCGTGTTCACATTTAGTATATCAATCATACTCTGCTCACATTGTGCATCTATCACACTTTGTGTTCATTTTCAGTATATCAATCATACTCTATTCACTAAGTGCATCTATCACACTTCGTGTTCACATTCAGTATATCAATCATACTCTGCTCACATTGTGCATCTATCACACTTTGTGTTCATTTTCAGTATATCAATCATACTCTGCTCACATTGTGCATCTATCACACTTTGTGTTCATTTTCAGTATATCAATCATACTCTGCTCACATTGTGCATCTATCACACTTTGTGTTCATTTTCAGTATATCAATCATACTCTATTCAGTTCACTAAGTGCATCTATCACATTTCGTGTTCACATTCAGTATATCAATCATACTCTACTCACATTGTGCATCTATTACACTTTGTGTTCATTTTCAGTATATCAATCATACTCTGTTCACTAAGTGCATCTATCACACACATTCACCTTTAGTGTATCCATCACACTCGTTCGCATAGTGCATCTATCACACTTTGCGTTCGCTTTTAGTGTATCAATCACACTCTGTTCACATAGTGCATCTATCACACTTTGTGTATATCCATCATACTTTGCTTCACTTGGTGTATCAATCACACTTTATTCATATAGTGTATTCAGCACACTCTCTTCACTTTTGTGTATCTATCCCACATGCTTGCTAAGATTGCATCATAACTGCATGAAATGTAGTCGTTGCTATGCATTCTTGCTTAAAACTGTTGCATCTATTTGCGAATACTTGCTTCATTACAGCTTGCTGCATTTACACGATCATTGAGTTACCTTCGGCTTCTTGCATTGTCGGTTGCATTTTGCCCCCGCCTGCGGGCATGTTTCTGTTTATCTCGCCTGTTTGTCTAAGTCTTCGGCCTTGTAAAAAATGGGTTGTCTCTAGGCTTTAACATTCACTCCCGTCACTTATGACTTTCGAGTTCTATCAAAGAGGGGCAACTGTAGACACCCCATTTTTGACCGACCTTAAGACTCAGACGTCACCGATTGAGCGCTTGGTGATGATTGTATATCGTGCTCGTCCAGAGGTTTCAGAGTCTCAGCTGCGAGCCTTGCCTTCGGACTTCCGGACTCTTTCACGCTTTGCCTCGGTTTGCGAACCAGGCTTGGTTTTCTCTGTCTCTCTTCCCGAAGGGAGGAAGAGGTCTCGTAGACCATCTCTCAGTGGCCGTAGGCTACGTTTCGCGGTCGTAGGCCATTTTTGCCCGTTGGGAGTCCGGTTTCCGATTTTTCGGAATCGTTGGCCGTGTGCCTCGGTTCGGGACCGCTTAACCATCTCCGTTTGCTCCGGTTTTTGGCATACGTCTCATTTGCTCCCTTTTGAGGGACACTGTGGTCCGAGAGACCGACTTCGTGGTCGAACACCACTCCCGGTGCCTAACAGTCAGTTTTCGGGGCCTCGGGCTGCGCGTTTCGGCCCCCGAACCTTCATTCTGCATCAGTTTTTGTTCATTTTTGGCAGGGACCTCTGTTTCATTGGTAAGAAGGCCGTAGAAGGGTGGGAGGCCAGTAATTGTTCTGTCAGCCAACTTTATCCCTTCATCGCCCTCCGTCGCCTGATTTTCTTCACTTCAAAGCCAATGTTGAACACCCTTGGGCCGTTTTCTTGAACCCTAAATCCCATATTTGTGATGTACACATCTGGGAGGCCACCACTATTTGGTGGCCGGCCATTAATCCTTTCTGAGCCTTTTGAACCCTTCCTGAAAGTGGGTTGTTCTCTCTCCTGATTCACTTTTTCCAGTGTTTAACCACAAGGTTGTGTTGTGCACACACCAGAGGCTCTCTTTTTGTGGTGGCCGGCCACTAATTATACTTGAACCTTTTGACCCTTGGCCGGCCGACCATGGGAAGTAGCCGACCGGCCACCTGCAACTGAGATAGCTGGCCGGCCATGCTCCTGGCACCCTGTTCCTTACAGCTGTGTATCTATTTTCCCCCCAGATTGTGTATCTAGAGGGGTGCATTTTGGGGGAAAACTCGATTGTTTTCCCTCCATTTTTTTCCCCCATTTCCCCCCCTTTTCTTGCCTATATAACCAGCCTCCTAGCTCTGGTTTAGGGGTTGGAAAAATTACCTAAGAGCTTTGCATACATACACCTTCCTCTCCCTCTCTTCCAAGACCAAAATCCTTCAAACCTTACATCATTTTACACTACACCTCATAGCACCACATCCCCATCTTCCATTCCAGCAGCTTGAAGCTGATTTCCAGAGCTAAGGAGCCATCAAACTCAAGCCAAGAGTTGTCAAGGACTTGGTCTTCAAGGGTGAGCCACTTTTTCCCTCTTTTTGAGCTTATTTTGTATGCTTTCTAAGTCATTCTTGCTTGCTGTTTTGGGCTCCGAACCTAACTGAAACTAGGCTTTTTTTGAGCTATCTTTCATGTTTTTTTTAGGGTATTTACCTGTTTGAGGTCTCCTTGTTGCACTTGCTTCATTATCTCCCTTGTATGCCATCTTCTTGTGTAGTATTTTTGGCCTATGTATAAATTGTTTTGAGGCATGTCATAAACTGTAAAGATGATTTTTTTGAGCCATTCTTCAACATTGTTGAAGGGCTCATCACTGTTTGAGGCTTCTATCTTCCACTTTCCTTTATATCCCTTTTTTGGCTCCATTTTTGCATGAGAGGTTAGCCATACCTGTGTTGGTTTTTGGGGTTTGTTGTAAACTGTAAAATATCATATTTTGGGCCCCTCTTCAACTTTGTTGAAGGGTCCTCATCTGTTTGGGGCCATCATCTATGGCTTGCTTCTTTATCTCACATTTAGGGCCATTTTTGCCTGCTAGTTTTGCCCTATTTGTGTTTGCTGTTTGGCCTTGCTTAAAAATGTAAACATGCTTTTTTTGGGGCTTCCTTGAATCTGTCTTCACATGTCATGATCAAACAATGCATGCTTGATGTAGCTACAAGTCATTTCATGTGCTTAAATCTTGCATTTCGGGACCATTTCATGCATCGGGTGCTATATTGTCTTGATTCGGGGCTGTTTTGGGTCATGTTTTGCTGCTGAAACTTGCATGTATGTATTCCATATTCCATGCCTTGCCATATCTTGTTAGAGTGGCATTCGGTGCCTTAGGATCGGTCCTCGGTTTGCGTGCATGCGTGCGCGCATCTCGAGTTGTCTCATTTTCATCTCATGGCCTCCTATGTGAGTGTGGCTGAGGTCCACTTGTGTTGGTGTAAGTCCATGGTGCATTGTGTATGCCATTTCATTTCATAGCATTGCGTATGCTAGGTTGTATGTTAGCGCATTGTGTATGCCATGTTACCTCGTGCTTTGTGTATGCCATTTCATAGTATTATGTCTGTTAGGTTGTATCTTAGTTGCATTTCATGTATATCATGCATATTGCATCGTGCTTGGGATAGGGGTTAACCCGAGCACGGGAAACGAGGTACGTTTCGTACTCCGAGTGACGGAACGTGTCTCAATTCCCTGTTGCCGACACTCCGGATTATCCATGATGGAGTTAAGTCTTGTTGTGTTCATATGTGCATTCATTCTACATTGAGTTGCACAATTCGACCCCTCGGCCATCATGCATCGAGATGCGTGATTGGTGGCACGAGGATCGAGGCATGCATACATCTGTGAAAATACATTGCTATGCCCCTTTCCTGCTCTCTGTTGCAGCAAATCAAGAATTAGCAACCTTCCGGAGCTTGGCGCGCTTTCCAAGAATAATTGTAAAACAGAGGCTAATCGGGGCATCCCAGTGGATTTCCGCGCAAGGCAGCCCAGGCATGCATCATCCATCATCAGAAAAAGAGTCAAGGCAGTCCCTGGCTTGCATGCCAATTTATTATTTTTCTTAGTTAATTTGTAAATTAATTAGGAATTTGTTTATATTTGGACTGTATTATTTGGACTGTATTTGGGATTGTATTATTTGGACTGTACTATTTATTCGGACCCTCTGCGCGAGGGCAATGTTGTAATAAGTGTGCGTGTGTGTGATGCATGTCTTCCAACCCCACGTCTTTCTCCCTTTTATTTACCTACTTATGATGGTTAGATTAGGGCATGTTTAAATTAGCATACAGTATGACAGCATGTTTGCATCATTCATCTGTATTGCATGCACCGGGCTCGGCGCATCATACTAACTGCATTTGTATTTCAATTTCAAAGTTGAATACTTGTTAGCTGTTGCATTTCATATGCCATGTTTAGAATAGCCGAGCCTGCTATAGTTGCATTTTGCATGTGTTGCATTAGGCATTTCTGTATAATTAGGATCATGCATGGATTTCTAATTAGCTTTTGTTTTGGCTTGGAGTACTCG
Organism: Camellia sinensis; assembly: GCF_055761805.1. Classification (NCBI taxonomy): domain Eukaryota; kingdom Viridiplantae; phylum Streptophyta; class Magnoliopsida; order Ericales; family Theaceae; genus Camellia; species Camellia sinensis. Next base: position 187,018,227 of record NC_138964.1, read on the forward strand.
GTAAGTTTTATGCTTTAGCATCCTTGCATGCGTGTGAGTGGCTGCCATGAATAGCATGCTTACCATGAGGCTATTTGCTTATGTGATATAACTGCCTGAATGCCTGTGGGTGAAGGTTGGGTTATTTGAATTGGAACAATTCATCAAATGTGTGTTTTAAGCCCACTAGATAGTGGCAAAATCATCTTTTCTAAAGCCCACCCGAGGGTGGCAAAATCTGCATTTTAAGCCTACTTGCGAGTAGCAAACCATCTTTCAAAAACAAACATGAAATGTTTTGTTCCAATTCAGGCGATCCAGTCTATACTTGTATGCTGTGCGCATCACATAGTAATCTAGGCTAATAACCGGAATAAGAACACACAATGTTTTCAAAAATAGATATCATGGTTAGTAGAGGCCGATCTTTGATCGGGCGAGCGGGGGTGCTCACGAAGTGACCTTCCCCAATCGTACCCAAGTTCCCGAGGCGAGGCAACTTTGGTGATGACGGACACGTGGCCTTAGGCAACGAGTCAGGGTTTCCTAAATTTCCAAAAATAAAATATTTAGGTGGCGACTCTGTATCTGGCAAAGCAGTCCATGTTTGGCACTTCTTTCAAAAATCTGTTTTCTCAAAACGATTTGCCGGATTTGGACTCTTTGGTTCAGACTTAGAACCGTGACAATTTGTAGAGTCTTGAGCTGTGGTGACCCCAATATCGAACAAAACGGGACTCACCCTCCCGGGGCGTTCGGGGACGTCTACAGTATGTAACCTTTTTCAATTTTTTTTTTTTATATATATTTTATTTCAATGATCCTCACAAAATAATCCCTATCCTAATACCAAGGTATAAGAGGTATAGTCTAACATGGTTGTTTTGGGTTGTATATTTCTAGGTGATTGACCTTAAAACACAGGTAGCCAATTTTAAGAAGGTAGAGAAATCATTGACGAAGCAACTAGGTGACAAAGAAGCTAAGAAAATTCTATCAAGAGCCATTTATTTTATCAGCATTGGAAGTAATGATTACTTTACCATTTTTGCAACAAACTCAAGTGTTTTTAAATCATATCCCAGAGAAGAATATGTGGAGATGGTGATTGGCAACTTAACACAAGTAGTCCAAGTAAGTAACAACATCTGATATACAATCATCAAATGCATCTTGCTAAATGATTTTTTTTCCCCAACTAACATAGCAAAGAGTTCCAAAATATACATTCTGCTACATTTTTGTCTTCAATTTTTTTAATTGTTTCACTTTAATCTTTAAAGTATGTAATTTTTTATACTTTAATCCCTGACATTAACACTATTCAAAATCAAATTGGGATAAGAGGTATTTTTGAAGCATCATAGGAAGAAGCCTTGACAGAATCAAAATGACCAATTACACACTGTCTAAAAAAAATATGTATTATGTAGCATTTTAATATGTATTATGTAGCACTTTGGTTCATAAAATATGTTTGTGTGTTCTTTTTCCCTTTCATTTTAGTCTTTAAAGTATGCACTTTCTTGCATGTTCCGTTTTTTGCATTTTGATGTCATGGACTAAAGTTTAACATATTATATACTTTAAGGTTCAAAGTAACAATTAAAAGATTAGGCACTAAAGTGTAACTAAATATTTGTGTATATAATCCTATTTTAAAAAAATTCAAAAGTTCGTCTTTGTTTAGGGATAATTTTTATTTTACTTTTAAATTTGAACAGGAAATATATGAGACAGGAGGGAGGAAATTTGGATTTGTTGACATAGGGCCTTTGGGTTGTGTACCATTTGCAAGAGTAATGCTCAATCAAGAAAATTCTGGTGAATGCCTGGAAGAGTTGACAACAAGAGTAAAGCTACACAATATTGCTTTGTCCAAAGTCCTTCAAAAACTTGAAAGCCAATTAGAAGGATTTTTATATTCAAATTTCGAAAGGATTTTTATATGGTGGGGGCCATCATGCCACACCGAAACTGAAAAAAATTGAAAGCCATATTCCAAAAGCAAAGAGCAGCAGGAATTAAAAAAGGGTCTTCAAAAATGATGAACTTGAAAAGACGGAGGGCGTCGAGAATACAGAGCTCCTGCAGGTCATCTTCTCGTGCAGGTACAACTCTGTCATACCATTCTTCCCATTCAGCTCTCAATGTCAGCCAGCAGCGATGAGGTCGGGTCACCCTCCAATTTCCCCAGTCGAGCCCTCCTTCGTAGAGAAGAAAGTGGTCCTCCAAGCGAGGGTATAAAGCTGGAAGTTGGGTAGGAGCTTCTCGAAAAATGGAACCCAAAACATATTCTTACTTGTTGCTGTGGCGAGGAACAAAGAGGCGTCCGTCTATGGCGCTTGACCCGTCAACTGTTAACTTGGAAATCTCTTCATCAATACATCTTTTCAAAGCCATGGTTGGGCTTATACGATCACCAGCAAGCACTTTCAGAGAAGAAGAATCCATTGGTAGCAAGCAGCAAGGAAGAGGCAAGGAAGAGAGGGTTAACAGAGGAGAAGGGTTTGTGTTTTGAGCGAGCGAGTGATATCAGAGCACGAAATAAAAGGGTTTTAAAATCCTTTGTGTCTGCAAGATATATCGCGTAATTCATTAAGTACTAAAAGTACAAATACGAAGAGCTTCCTTCAATATTAATACTTTTTGAGGGAAAAACACACCCCGATGTTGAGGCCAGCTTCGAAGTACAGTATTTGACTTCGAAACCAGATTTTGGCGCCAAAGGTCAAATAATAAACGGCTTCGAAACTGAGAAGCCGGCTTTGAAGTACATTTCATACCTATGGATGTAAGAATGCTCAAGTATTTGTTTATTTCAACGGGATTAAAGACCTGTTTTAGGTTTCTCAATAAAAGTAATGTCCTTCGACGCAAAACTTGAGATCTCTTAAGGATGGGAATTGGTGTTCGAAACATCAAGACCAATAGTTGGTTTATATATATTTAGAAAAGATTGTCTTTTCAGACTAAAACAGTGCAGCCCTCAAAAGGAGCTTCCATATTTTTGAAAGTATGGACTATTGTTCAAAGCAAAATGGTCAATTTAAAACTGATTGATCATACTAAATCATGACCATATATTGGTTATAATTGAAACAAGTTTTAAGGGGTAAGATTGTTAGATTCGAAGCACGGATTATGAATGAAAAATCAACAAAAACTATCAACTGCATTCCATAAATTGGAAAAGTTCACGTTCGTTTTTGTTAGTGTTTCATTTAAAACAATTAAATCCAGATTCGAATGATAGGATTGTGCAGTTCGAAGCCCTAAATTTGCTTTTAAAGACAAACAGAGACAAGACCAAACAATGCCAAAGAAATAGAAAAGTCTTAGTTGTATTAAAGAAAAAGCAATTACATCGAATGGCCCTTTTTGGATACAAATTCAAGTTCATAAAATTAAGGAATAGAATAAATAACATGATTATGAAATTTGGTCCAACTATGATCAATGAATTTTTGTTCTTTCTTTATTCTATCCTCTATTTCTTCTAGGATTGGCTGCATAAGTTGATGTGCTCTCACTTCATAAAAGAGCTCTTCAGCCTTTATTTCCAATGTTGTTTTTCTCAATTCTTGTTCTAACTCTTCTATATCCAAGTCATCCCAGTACGTAGAGTCTTTATTCTTGAAGTTATCGAATTCTTCGATAAAGTTCTCTGCTTCATATTGGGCATGAATTCGAAAGACGGAGGGTTGGTCCAAAGATTGAGTGGTGGCCACAGAAGTTCGATGCCAGTGAAGAAGCAGCGGAAGTTGGTCCAAAAACATATGAAGTTCTGCTTGGGCGAGGGGGTTGAGGACGTGACCCCGAGTCAGAATATCATAAGCCCATCGAAGGTTCTTGAGAGGAACATCGTCCTGAAGAACATTGAAAGACAAATGAGAGAAGGCCGCAAACAACAATTGGGCTTGCTTCCGCTCAGCTGGAGTAGAGGAAGGTGGAGGCTTGTAAGGAGAAAAGACCTTATCCGCAGAGAGGGCAAGCCTCAGTCTCTTTGTCCAGCAAGGATTTGGTGGAGGAGAAGGTATGGGAGCTTCCATGTCGGGAGAAGGAACAAGGGCAGAAAGAACAAGAGCATTAATATAATCGAGCCAGTCAGAAGAGCAAAGCTTTGCCTTCTGAGCTAAGAATGATGGATCGTACCCTTATGCCTCTTCTGGGCGTCGGGCAGCGTGCACTGTCTTTGTAGGCATGGAGGATGTGTACCATGCTACAAGCAGATTCTCCTCCAAACTGCATCGTCGGTCGATGGGCACGTAAGGATAAACCACCGAGCTTCGCGCATAGGAAGAAAACTCTAAAGGATCAGTGAACTCGGCGAAATGATGGTTAATTCGCTCCCTCAAATCATAGGCCTTAGGTTTCGACCAACTTGCCCAGTCAGAAGCCCCAGAGGAAGAAAAAGCCACATCCCATGCAGAGGGTTGTGAAAAAGAACTTCCCATGTCCATATTTGCGACTTTCTGAATCAAAGGATTGAGAGCAATTCGTTCGTAGTCCAAGGGTGAGTCAGAAGAAGAGCTTCCCATGTCCATATTTGTAAGTTTCTGAATCAACGCATTAAGGGCAATGTGTTCGTAGTCCAAGGGTTGATAATTTGTAAAGACATCCATGACCTGAATATAGAAAGGTGGGTAAAGGCGGCCAATTAATGCATGGAAATTCTTTCAAGAAGGAAACAGCATCATCAGATGACTCTTCATGTGCTCGATCAATGGAGGCGAAAATCGATTCGGCCATAAAAATGTATATATCAGTCTGTTCGAATACTAAGGTGGTAGGGGTATTCAAAAGATTGAAGAAGAGTTTAATGTAGATGATGAAGGACAGTTGCATTTCTGGAAGAATGCAAAGCCCATGCACGTTCTAAGGCGTGGATAAATGACCTTGATCCACTAATATCACCAAGTATTGGGTATATTAGTGCGGGGGGGTAATGTTGGCTACATATTTTGTACAAGCCAATTACAATTCGACGCGTGGCAGAATAAGGGTAATACAGAAAGACTATTCAAGTCTTCGATCCTGATCGTACACGTGGCAGTTAGTATTGGTTATTACGAGATCTGAGTAGTAGTGGATCAACAAAGAGATGTAAGGTGATGTGGCTTCAATGGTTACTCACATTTAAATTCAAATTTAAGAGGGAAGCCTAACTGCAAATAATAGCATAGTGGAGCTAATTATAAGGCAACATGATCAGCGATCATAGAGGAGCAGTTCGACGGTTAGAAATGCAATTCGATGGTCATCCTTGAGAAGTATAAATAGTAGAGAAGGCGCACAAAAACACCCCTAGACTCAGATCCAAAAAACCAGTCTTATTCTATTTATTTTTCTTTTTAGTTTTACATTTCCAGTCTTACATTTCCTGTTCTTTACATTCCTGTACTTTAAATTCTTGCACTGCACTTCGTTCATAGAAGTAGTTTCAAGTAGTAGATTGTTGTTGTAAACCTCTACGAGGCTGAGTTTGGATCATTGTAAGTTTTTCATTTTAATGAAATGTTTCAAATTGTTCTTCATTTAATTGTTATCTTGTTTAATTCTCCTAAATCAAGCTACCAGTAAAAGTCCTCTTCATTGAGGCTGAAAGAACTAAAACACAATCGTCTGATAATTGGTTGGCAATTAATTTTCTGTAAGGACTGATTGATCCTTGCTGGCACGCTCGCAATTACAAAAATAACCTTCGAAAGTCAAAAAGCCAACATATATTTTTGGCACGCCCAGTACGACCAATTGAAATGGCTAGACGTAGGAGACAAGAAGAAAATGAACGCTTGGAAGAAGGCATGAAAGGAGAGGTAGAGATACCTAATCTAGAGGATAATGTGATAACACATCCTGTGGAAGTTCCCATTTTATCAGAACCTATGGTTGAACGGACCAGCACTTCAGAACAAGTACCACATGTTCGTAATATTGGACGAGACCAAGGAATTAGACCATCTACTGTTCCATTTACTCAACCAATAAATCCATGGGGTGGCCTAGTAGATGCCATGGGACAGCAGTTAATGAACACGATGGAAAGGTGGGCAACATCCTTTTTAGATCGAAAGAATAACCACCAACCAACAAACGCAAGACACATGAAGAAAGTTTTAAATGTCCTTCAGCAAAGATTGGCTAGAGATAAACAGCCTATGCGAGTTAATGGGCATTCTAATGGTCAAACTAGTAATCAGAACTATGAAAGATCATCACCTCAGTCTTGGTACGAACCTATTTTGAGGCCTCTAGCAGGTCAAAATGCCTCAGTATTTAACAGCGAAGCCATGCAAATTGGTGGATCTGGCCCAGTACAAGAAAGTGGCATAAGAATGATTCCAAATCCCATGTTCGAAGCCATACCTGGCACGAGGGGGTTCACTAATCCCTTATTCGAATTTATACCCGGGGGGTTGGAAGGTTTTCTTACAAATGGAAGAGACACAACACCTGTTCCAGCACCTTTCGCAGGTCCTTTCGCAGGATAGGCTCAAAGGGGTTACCCACACCCCCAACAGTAACCTGCACCATAGGGGCAACCAGCCCCAAATATACCACCTTATGGACCAAGAAGACCACAGGCACAAGGTTGTCCACCAAATCTTGTGTTTGTCCCTCCAGTAGTGGTTCAGCAGGCACAAAATATGGTCTCTAGGGACCAAATTGCTGACATTGTTAGAGAGATGTGTGGACCAATGGCTCGGGGGGTCCAGACTCCTGTCTACAGGAAACCATACCCAGAATGGGTAGATAGGGTACATAAATACCCAAGAGGGTTCACGATACCAGATTTTGCCCTTTTTTATGGGAATGGAAACCAATCAACAGTGGAGCATATTGCTAGGTTTGCTGCTCAATGCGGTGAATTTACTAATAATGACTATATGAAGTTAAGATTATTCCCAAATTCCTTGACGGGAGGAGCATTTGTGTGGTATATTAACCTTACACCTGGATCTATCCAAACGTGGCAACAAATGGAAGAGGCATTTCATGCCCAATTCTTCCAATCGGAGCCAGAGGTTTCCATGGCAGACTTGGCAAGATTGAGTCAAAGGCCTAATGAGAAGGCTACCTAGTTTATTGCCAGATTTAAAAGGGCTCGAAACAAATGTAGGGTCATCCTACCAGAGCCAGAATTCGTGAGATTGGCTCAAAATGGTTTAGAGTTTAGGCTTCGAAAGAAGTTTGACTCAACTGAGTTCAGAGACTTAGTGGAACTGACTTATAAGGTGTCTAGGTACGAAGCATTACTAGAGAAGGAATAAGATTGAAATAATGCATCGTACAAGACATATTATAGAGATCCTAATTATGAGATTGATGCAGCAGAGATTGTAGGGAAAGAACCTGTGATCTGTGAAGTATTAATTGATAAGGATACAACAATTGACCAGCAGTTTAAAAAGAAAGACCTTCATAGGAAATACTCTTTCGATTTAACTAAGGCAGATGACATTTTTGATCATTTGTTTGCGGCCAACTTCCTTAAGTTACCAAAAGGAGTTAAAATTTCATCTCCAGATGAACTTAAAGGAAAAGTATATTGCAAGTGGCATAATTCTTAGTCTCACTCAACTAAGAACTGTATTATTTTTCGAGACAGGATCCAAGAACAAATTCGGAAAGGAAGTTTGAAATTCCCAACCAAAGTAGAAAAGGCCCTGGGGATCGACAGTAATCTATTTCCAGAAATTAGAGAGGTGGCAGTCAATGTCATAACGCCAGACTTTCGAAGATTGTCCTTGAAAGAATTGGGAGAAGTCAATGTGCAGATGCATGTTGCCAACCAGACAACTATCAAGAAGGACACTAGAAATCTACCAACTATTGGACAAGGTTTCTCACACCAGAGGGAAGACTCTGATGAAGAAGCACTGGATGACGATTCTTTAGAGGCAGCTATAATGCAAAGGATGTGTCCCAGGTGCAGACTGAGCTACAAATGGTTGAAAGGGCTTCCAATTGATGGGAAACAATATTACAAGGATGTGCAGAGACGTCCTAAACCAACCAATGCTTTCAATAACAGGCCATATCCATTTGGTGTTAGGCAGCAGCCATTGATGGTTAAACCAGCAGCCGATAGAATGCATTCCAAAGGCAATAGGCCTTTATATGAGTCCAAGCCACCTAATTATCACAGAATGGAGAGCAGTCATTCTGAGAGGAGACTAGAGAGAGGTTCAGTTTATGGGATCAAAGCCAGAGATTGGCCCCCTAGACCAACCTTACGCAGGACAGAAAGTAGACACCTTCATCAAAGGCCTAAGTTAGGCCCAAAACATGAAGTCAAGACCAAGCAGTGGCCTTCACAGCCACCTTCGAAGATGGATTCGAAGGAAAAAAGAAGCAGTTCAACAGCTGGGTTAGTAGGTTCGTGGGTACCTGGAGTTCCAGACTGGTTTGTGATGCAAAACAAACCTAGGGAAGTGTCTACCCAGAGAGATGTTGTTGGAAACCAAGGTAGGATGGTCAAACCTCCTTTGCTGGCTCCAAACAATTGGGTATTGCTTAAACACCCAAAAACAAAGGAACCAGATATGGTCCCCGTGATTTCTAGATCACAAAGGAGAAAGATTAAGAATAGGTACACTCAGTACCAGAAGGACTTGAAAGAAAGTGGAGAGAGTTCTTCATTGGTCCAGACAGAAGGAAAGAATAATCCAAAGTCAGACCATACTCCAAAACCAACTCTACAAGGCAAAACGGTTTACTGCAGAGAACAGTTGGCCAAAGTTCACTCTAAACTAAAAGCCACAAAGAGGTCTAGTTTAGCAAGATTGGAGAAAGCATTGATGGAGAGTAATAGCAAGACAGAGAAAGAAGTTGGCTTAAGCCAAAAGAAAGAAATGGTTGAGGAGGAAATGTTCGAAGCCTTCATGGCTGAACAAACATTTTTGGTTGAAAAGCCGGTCGTGAAAGACCATTCGAAGGAGTTTGTTAGTAATGAAGTGCCAGAATGCAGCATGGAGGATACCTCTGGGTAACTGGGAGAGAAAGGAGTGCCAAGGGGTGAAAGCCCTAAAAGATGGTAGATATCAAGAACGGTAGGGGCCATCATGCCATACCGAAACTGAAAAAAATTGAAAGCCATATTCCAAAAGCAAAGAGCAGCAAGAATCAAAAAAGGGTCTTCAGGAATGATGAACCTGGAAAGACGGAGGGCGTCGAGAATACAGAGCTCCTGCAGGTCATCTTCTCGCACAGGTACAACTCTGTCATACCATTCTTCCCATTCAGCTCTCAATGTCGGCCAGCAGCGATGAGGTCGGGTCACCCTCCAATTTCCCCAGTCGAGCCCTCCTTCGTAAAGAAGAAAGTGGTCCTCCAAGCGAGGGTATAAAGCTGGAAGTTGGGTAGGAGCTTCTCGGTAGATGGGACCCAAAACATATTCTTGCTTGTTGCTGTGGCGAGGAACAAAGAGGCGTCTATCTATGGCGCTTGACCCATCAGCTGTTAACTTAGAAATCTCTTCATCAATACATCTTTTCAAAGCCATGGTTGGGCTTATACGATCACCAGCAAGCACTTTCAAAGAAGAAGAATCCATTGGTAGCAAGCAGCAAGGAAGAGGCAAGGAAGAGAGGGTTAACAGAGGAGAAGGGTTTGTGTTTTGAGCGAGCGAGTGATTTCAGAGCATGAAATAAAAGGGTTTTAAAATCCTTTGTGTCTGTAAGATATATCGTGTAATTCATTAAGTACTAAAAGTGCAAATACGAAGAGCTTCCTTCAATATTGATACTTTTGGAGGGAAAAACACACCCCAATGTTGAGGCCAGCTTCGAAGTATAGTATTTGGCTTCGAAACCAGATTTTGGTGCCAAAGGTCAAATAATAAACGGCTTCGAAACTGAGAAGCCGGTTTCGAAGTACATTTCATACCTATGGATGTAAGAATGCTCAAGTATTTGTTTATTTCAAAGGGATTAAAGACTTGTTTTAGGTTTCTCAATGAAAGTAATGTCCTTCGACGCAAAACTTGAGATCTCTTAAGGATGGGAATTGGTGTTCGAAACATCAAGACCAATAGTTGGTTTATATATATTCAGAAAAGATTGTCTTTTCAGACTAAAACAGTGCAGCCCTCAAAAGGAGCTTCCATATTTTTGAAAGAACGGACTGTTATTCAAAGCAAAATGGTCAATTTAAAACTGATTGATCATACTAAATCATGACCATATATTGGTTATAATTGAAACAAGTTTTAAGGGGTAAGATTGTTAGATTCGAAGCACGGATTATGAATGAAAAATTAGCAAAAACTATCAACTACATTCCATAAATTGGAAAAGTTCACGTTTGTTTTTGTTAGTGTTTCCTTTAAAACAATTAAATCCAGATTCGAAGGATAAGATTGTGCAGTTCGAAGCCCTAAATTTGCTTTTAAAGACAAACGGAGACAAGACCAAACAATGCCAAATAAATAGAAAAGTCTTAGTTGTATTAAAGAAAAAGCAATTACATCGAATGGCCTTTTTTGGGTACAAATTCAAGTTCATAAAATTAAGGAATAAAATAAATAACAAGATCATGAAATTTGGTCTAACTATGATCAATGAATTTTTGTTCTTTCTTTATTCTATCATCTATTTCTTCTAGGATTGGCTACATAAGTTGATGTGCTCTCACTTCATAAAAGAGCTCTTCAGCCTTTATTTCGATTGTTGTTTCTCTCAATTCTTGTTCTAACTCGTCTATATCCAAGTCATCCCAGTACGCAGAGTCTTTATTCTTGAAGTTATCAAATTCTTCAATGAAGTTCTCTTCTTCATACTGGGCATGAATTCGAAGGGCGAAAAGTTGGTCCAAAGATTGAGTGGTGGCCACAGAAGTTCGATGCCAGTGAAGAAGCAGCGGAAGTTGGTCCAAAAACATATGAAGTTCTGCTTGGGCGAGGGGGTTGAGGACGTGACCCCGAGTCAGAATATCACAAGCCCATCGAAGGTTCTTGAGAGGAACATCATCCTCAAGAACATTGAAAGGCAAATGAGAGAAAGTCACAAGCAAAAATTGGGCTTGCTTCCGCTCAGCTGGAGTAGAAGAAGGTGGAGGCTTGTAAGGAGAAAAGACCTTATCCGCAGAGAGGGCAAGCCTCAGTCTCTCTGTCCAGCAAGGATTTGGTAGAGGAGGAGGTATGGGAGCTTCCATGTCGGGAGAAGGAACAAAGGCAGAAGGAACAAAGGCATTAATATAACCGAGCCAATCAGAAGAGCAAAGCTTTGCCTTCTGAGCTAAGAACGATGGATCGTACCCTTGTGCCTCTTCTGGGCGTCAGGCAGCGTGTACTATCTTTGTAGGCATGGAGGATGTGTACCATGTTACAAGCAGATTCTTCTCCAAACTGCATCGTCGGTCGATGGGCACGTAAGGATAAACCACCGAGCTTCGCGCATAGGAAGGAAACTCTAAAGGATCAGTAAACTCGACGAAATGATGGTTTATTCGCTCCCTCAAATCATAGGCCTCAGGTTTTGACCAACTTGCCCAGTCAAAAGCCCCAGAGGAAGAAGAAGCCACATCCCATGCAGAGGGTTGTGAAGAAGAACTTCCCATGTCGATATTTGCGACTTTCTGAATCAAAGGATTGAGAGCAGTTCATTCATAGTCCAAGGGTGAGTCAGAAGAAGAACTTCCCATGTCCATATTTGTAAGTTTCTGAATCATAGGATTAAGGGCAATGTGTTCGTAGTCTAAGGGTTGATAATTTACAAAGGCATCCATGACCTGAATATAGAAAGGTAGGTAAAAGTGGCTAATTAATGCATGGAGGTTCTTTCGAGGAGAAACAGTATCATCAGATGACTCTTCATGTGCTCGATGAATGGAGGCGAAAATCGATTCAGCCATAAAAAAATATATATCAGTCTATTCGAATACTAAGGTGGTGGGGGTATTCAAAAGATTGAAGGAGAGTTTAATGCAGATGACGAAAGAACAGTTGCATTTCTGGAAGAATGCAAAGCCCATGCACATTCTAAGACGTGGATAAATGACCTAGATCCACTAATATCACCAAGTATTAGGTATATTAGTGCGGGGGGTAATGTTGGCTACATATTTTGTACAAGCCAATTACAATTCGACGTGTGGCAGAATAAGGGTAATACAGGAAGACTATTCAAGTCTTCGATCCTAATCGTACACGTGGCAGTTAGTATTGGTTATTACGAGATCTGAGTAGTAGTGGATCAACAAAGAGATGTAAGGTGATGTGGCTTCAACGGTTACTCACATTTAAATTCAAATTTAAGAAGGAAGCCTAACTGCAAGTAATAGCATAGTGGAGCTAATTATAAGGCAACATGATCAGCGATCATGGAGGAGCAGTTCGACGGTTAGAAATGCAGTTCGATGGTCATCCTCGAGAAGTATAAATAGCAGAGAAGGCCCACAAAAAGACCCCCAGACTCAAATCCAAAAAACCAGTCTTATTCTACTTATTTTCCTTTTCAGTTTTACATTTCCAGTCTTACATTTCCTGTTCTTTACATTCCTGTACTTTAAATTCCTGCACTTTAAATTCCTGCATGCACTTCGTTCATGGGAGTAGTTTCAAGTAGTAGATTGTTGCTGTAAACCTCTACGAGGCTGAGTTTGGATCATTGTAAGTTTTTCATGTTAATAAAATGCTTCAAATTATTCTTCATTTAATTGTTATCTTGTTTAATTCTCCTAAATCAAGCTACCAGTAAAAGTCCTCTTCATTGAGGCTGAAAGAACTAAAACACAATCGTCTGATAATTGGTTGGCAATTAATTTTCTGTAAGAACTTATTGATCCTTACTGGCACGCTTGCAATTACAAAAATAACCTTCGAAAGCCAAAAAGCCAACAACATTCCTTGATATACTTAAAATATGAATTGTTCCATATAGTTCTGAAAATTACATCTTACCTTTTAAAGTTTCTAATTTCATAATAAATAACTTATTTTATTAATCATCAAGTAAATTAAAAGTATTTAATGATATTATAAATATATTTCAATTAATAATTTAAGTAATTTATTTAATGTATAAGAGAACAGTTTGAAATTTTATTTTTTTAGTTAATTCAATTAAATAAAATATTCTGATAAGAAAGTATTTGTAATTTTTTAAACTATAGGAAACAATCTATTTTAAGTAAATCTCAGGGCATATTTGTAATTTTGAATATTGTGTCATTTTCTGTCTAATTTTTAACGTAAGTTAACCTTAAGAGTAAATTGAAAAAAACTTGAAACATAAATGATCAAATAAAAAGAAACAAATTTTAAGGATTAAAAAGAGAAAACAATCAATTATAAAGGGGGGCAAATGTAATTTACCCAGATAGAAATAGCACCGAAATAGTATGTTTTACACGTAGCTGAGTCTCATTTGGTATCAGCGCTTAGTACGATTTGTATCCAAAAGTAATTCTTGTCATTTCTTTCCAAAAGTAATTCTTGTCATTTCTTTCCATTAGAAAAAATAAAATGAGTAAATTATGCAAATAGTCCTATAGTTTATACGATGTGTCAATTTAATTTCTGTAGTTTTAATTTGTTCGATTTTATCTCTTAATTTAATAGATTGTGTCATTTTAATCCAATAAGGCCTCGTTTGGGAACAGGCTAATTTAGTAACTTTTTGGCTATTTGGCTAAAAAAGTAGGTAAAAAAAAACTTATATGTTTGGGATGACTTTTTGGCTAATTACGAAAAAATGTGCAAAAAGTAGAGAGAAAAGAGAATCTTTGACTTTTTGGTATGAGTTGTTGGCTTTTTGGCTAAAAAGGTAACTTTTTTGCTTTTTGGCTAAAAAAGTAAGTCCCCAAAAGGGGCCTAATAATGGTTGTTAAGTTAATTTAATGGAAGGTCAAACAATGTGTCAATTTGGTCCTTCTACTTTACACGATGTGTTAATTTGGTCCTTGTAATTTCAATTTTCTCGATTTTGACAGGGACTAAATTGACACATTGTGAAAAATACAGGGATCAAATTGACACATTGTTTCACTTTCCATTAATTAACTTAACAACCGTTATTTATTGGACTAAAATAACACAATCCGTTAAATTAAGGGGTAAAATCGAGCAAATTGAAACTACAATGATCAAATTGACACATCGTGTAAACTATAGGGACTATTTACATAATTTTTCCAAAGAAAATTTATATAGTGCTCCTGCATCTAAAAATAAATTATAGCAACTTCATCTAAAAGTAATAAATTATTTGACATGTTCAAGCACTAATAAATTATTTCAAAATATTTCATTTTAGTTATTGCCTTCAAACACTAATAAATTATAACAACTTCATCTAAAAAGTAATAAATTATTTGACATGTTAGACACTAATTCATTGTGTTCTTTGATTTATGGTAAAACTAACTTAAATCAGTTATAATTTCACTTCACTATGACACTTTATTCTCCTAATTCTATGGAGAGACCTCTTTTTACTCCCTGTTAGAATGATTATTCACTATGACACTTTATTCTCCTAATTCTATGGAGAGACCTCTCTTTACTCCCTCTTGGAATGATTATGTTCGAACTTTGTGGAGTTTTTATCATTCACTAATTTTTTCCCCTGTAATAATTGTTCCTTGCTTAATTCTTCTTCTGTCTTTTTTTTTTTTTTTTTCCCCTCATATCATTGTTTCTAATTCAAATCCTGACATAGTTATGGTTGGCTTATTATACACATATAAAGTCTGTTAATAAGTTCATAATATCACAAAACACATATTAAAGTCTATTAAAAAGTTCATAATAATTATTCTACATTTCTGGATGTTCTACAATAAGTTCATAATATCGCAGAACACATAGATGTAAAATGTGTTCACACAAAACACAGAACATTACTCATAAATCTGCACTTAATTTGGAACATAGAACACATGTATATAAATGTGTTTTGAGGAACACATTTATAAGATTATATACAGACATTTCACAGAGATTGATCAATGTATGTATGTATGAAAATGAAAGAGAGAGAGAGAGAGAGAATGAGGGGTTTTGGAGTAACATTACCTGAGAAAATGAGATCGAAATGTAATCGAAGATCAATAGAGCGAGAGAAAGAGGTAGCGACAGGGACAGCGACAGAAATAACAAGTTCCCGGAGAGTTATGGCCATCGACGAAGGAGAGCTATGGCGGACGGACGAGAGAAGAGGGAAGAGAGACAGGGGCAAGAAAAAAGGAAATATGAGGTTTGGGGTTTCTTGCTTATTTTATTTATTTATTTATTTGTTTTTTTTTTTTTTTTTGGTCTCACAGGTGTGTGTATCACACCTTATCACAATGCAATTGTTCTTCACATGGCTACAGATAGGTGCCAGCTCAATCGAGGTTTAGGGGGTGGTTTTGAATGGGGGTCTGTATCACTTTTGTAAATTTTTTACATTTAAATTGGTCGCAACCCTGATACAGACCTCCACCATTCCCCCACCCCTACTACCCCCACACACACGTAGAGGGTAGTGATTAGAGAAGAAAAAAAAAATCTGGCCAATGACCGCCCACTGGGAGTCCTGAGGGTCTCCCTAGTGGGGGTCCCATGCATTATACAATCGGTCGAACACAATCAAGTGACTACTAGGCCACTTGGACATTGGCTCGGTAGCACCAAATAATTCCCCGAAAAAGTACCGAAAAAGATATGTGTTGCAGTGGGGGTGCAACTTGGGTAGGTTCAACCTGAGCAATCGAGCCCAGCCCAAATTTTTTTAGGGCTTGGACAAAATATTTTCAAATTCGGTACGAGCTTGGACAAAAATTCAGAAGCCCGAATTAAATTTAGGCGGGCTTGGGCAACAACGTCAAATAACCCGAGCAACCCGAAACCCGAATTATATATATATATAGATATATAAAAATATTAAATATATATAAATTATTAGCCATTACATGATATTAAAGTAATTTATATTATTAAATCATATTGAATATACATTATATATACAAATAACATAAAATCTTACTTTTTTTTCTTTTTATTTTCACTCATAAATTGTAATGACTACTATAGTGACATTTCTCTTACATTATATAAATTATTTATTTTGATAGTATTAATGATTTTTTATAAATAAAAAAAATTGTAAATAGAGTTAAATTTTAATAATTTAATAATGTAGCTGCAAAAAAAAAAAAAAAAACTAAAATTCGTTTACAACTCGGGCAATTCGGGCAACTCAGGTTTAACTCGGGTTGGGCTTGGGCAGACAACCTCGGGTTACAATTCGGGCTTGGGTGGACTTGGGCAGGTCTCAGCACAACTTGGGCTAGGCTTGGACAAACTCCCAACCCGACCGAACCCACCCGAGTTGCACCCCTATGTTGCAAGCGAACATTTCAGAGCAATGCCACGATTAAAAAAAACATTATCAAAATATTCCCAAAAATGTTAAAGATATATTAAAAGTTTTATTAAATTTCTCATATAGTATAGGATTCATACTATATGGATCCACATAAGTTTCACACTCATATGAGATATTTGACAAAAAAATTAATAAAATTTTTAACATTATTCAAATGTTCCACTCACTTTTTTCACATTTAAAAAAATACATATATTAAGTTTTATAATTTTAATACTATAATTATACTAATTTTTTTAAAAAAATTAAAAATAATATAAATGATATGAAAATATAAAGATACAAAAAGTAAAATATACATTGAGAAATGTCTCATCCTCCAATTTTATCACCTTCAATTGCACTTCGAATAAGGTGGCACCCTATAATAACAATCAATTCTCTTCAAAGTGTGAAACCGCTTCACATAGGAGTGAATCATGTTATTAAGGGTGTAAAATTAGAAAGATATAGCACCACTCAATATACATTGCATTTTAATGTAAAAAAAAAATTGACAATATTGTTTGTTCATTTATCCCCTCACAGATTTTTGTGATAAAAATAAAGCTAAGCATGATATGAAGTAGAAATTTAAAATGAGTCCAACGTAATTATCAAACTTATGTAAATTATTGAATGTTTTTTCAAATGTAATTTATCCAAAATTCAATTGGCCAAGCTTTGGCCTTGGTATGGCATGCTGTTGGTTTTGGCTAGGCTGTCTTGGCCTTGGCATGGCATACTGCTGGCTTTGGCTGTCTGTTTGGTAACGTTTACGTTTTCAGTTTATATTTACAAAAAATTTATAAACTGGTTTTTGTTTATTTTTTGTTTATTTTAAAAAAAACATAAACTACAAATGCGTTTGGTAACTGACAAAATGTTTTAAAAATTTTAAAAATATAAAAAAGAGTGAGAAATGGCAAGTGGTGGTGGAAAGTGGTGACGGTGGGTGGTGGGTAGCGGGTGGTGGTGGTGGTGGACGGGTGGGTGACGGTGGCGGATGATGGGTGGTAGCGAATAGGTGGCGGGTGGTGGGTGGTGGCAGCGGGTGGATGGCGGATGGCGGGTGGTGGTGGGTAATGGCGAGTGGGTGGTGGGTGGTGGGTAGTGACGGGTGATGGTGGTGGGTGGGTGGGTGACGGTGGCGGGTGGTGGGTGGTAGCGAGTGGGCGGCGGTGGTAGTGGTGGTGGTGGTGGCAGGTGGTGGGTGGTGGTGGCAGGTGGGTGGCGGATGGTGAGGGGTGGGTGGTGGTGGCGAGTAGGTGGCGAGTGGTGATGGTGGGTGGATAAGTGATGATGGCGGGTGGTGGATGGTAGCGAGTGGGCGGTGGTGGTGGCAGGTGGGAGGCAGATGGCAGGGGGTGGGTGGTGGTGGCGGGTGGTGATGGTGGGTGGGTAGGTGACGGTGGCCGGTGGTGGGTGGTAGCGAGTGGGCGGTGGTGGCAGGTGGGTGGTGGATGGCGGGTGGTGGCGGGTGGTGGTGGCAGGTGGGTGGGTGGCGGATGGCGGGTGGTGACGGGTGGATGGGTGACGGTAGCGGGTGGTGGGTGGTAGTGAGTGGGTGGTGGTGGTGGCGAGTTGGTGGTAGGTGGCTGGTGGTGGATGGTGGTGGCAGGTGGGTGGTGAGTGGTGGTGGCAAGTAGGTAGCGGGTGGTGGTAGCGGGCGGTGAATGGTAGTGGCGGGTGGTGGGTGGTAGCGGTTGGATGGCAGGTGGGTGGTGGTGCTGGTGGTGGCGGCGGCGAGAGATGGGTGGTGCTGGCAAATGGGTGGCGGGTGGCTGGTGGCTAGCGGCTGGTGGTGGCAGGTGGGTGGTAAGTGGTGGTGGCAGGTGGTGGTGGGGAGTGGGTGGTGGGTGGTGGTGGTGGAAGACGGTGGTGGAAAATGGTGGCGGGTGGTGGCTAGTGTTGGGTGGTAAAAAAAAAAAACTGAAAACTCAACATAGAAACACCTTTTTTGAGTTTACATTTTTTGGCCAAATTTATAAATTGAGACTACTGATTTATAAATCAAAAATTTTACCAAACAAGTTTTTATTTGAGTTTTTAAAATTTTTGTAAATATAAACAGAAAACTGAAAATATAAATGTTATCAAACGGCACCTTACGTTTTCAGTTTTCTGTTTATATTTACAAAAATTTTAAAAACTCAAATAAAAACTTGTTTGGTAAATTTTTAATTTATAAATCAGTGGTCTCAGCTTATAAATTTGGCCAAAAAATGTAAACTCAAAAAATGTGTTTCCGTTTTGAGTTTTCAATTTTTTTTTTTTTACCACCCAATACTAACCACTGCCCGCTACCATTTTCCACAACTGTCTTCTACCACCACCACCCACCCCCCACTACTACTTGCCACCACTATTCACCACCCACTCGCCACCACCACCCACTCATCGCCACCACCACTACCCACCTACCATCCACCCGCCACCACCCGCCACCACCACTCACCACCCACCTGTCACCACTATCCACAACCCGCCACCCACCACCACCAGCCACCTGTCCGCCACCAGCCACCACCATCGCCACCACCACCACCATCACCCACCACCCACTCGCTACTACCCACTACCCACCACCGTCACCCACCCACCGGCCACCTACCCGCCACCACCCGCCATCCGCCATCACCACCACCCACTACCGTCACCCACCCACCCACCACCACCACCACCCATCGTCACCACTTTCCATCACCGTCTTCTGCCGCCACTTGCCACCACTTGCCATTTCTTACTCTTTTTATATTTTTAAATTTTTTTAAATATTTGGCAATTACTAAACGCGTTTGTAATTTATATTTTTCTAAAAATAAATAAAAAATAAACAAAAACCAGTTTATAAATTTTTGTAAATATAAACTGAAAACGTAAACGTTACCAAATAGACCCAATTTTTGTTTTCTTTTTTTCTTTTTTTCTTGGAGCATCTTTGTAGTCACTCTGTTCCAAAATATTAGTCCTTATTTCATTTTTTATCGTCTCAAAATATTAGTTCCTTTCCAAAAACTAAGAAATAAAATAATATGAATTTATTATTTTGTCTTTTTTTTAAATTCATTAATAACACAAAAAGTACAATTATGACAATTGATATTTCCAAAAAAATGTACTATCAAAATGTAATTTTGAAAAATTAATATTTTTAAAATGTAATAATTGTGTTATCAAAAAAATTAAATTCTCTAAAAAAACTATTATTTTGGGACGAGGGGTAACATTTATGGGAAAAAATTAAGGGTAAATTACACTAAAACCCCTTGAGATTTCTGTTTAATATATATTCTCCCTTAAGTTTAAAAAATTACACTTACCCCCTGTCAGATTAAAATGACTTATTTGCCCTTTAACCTTTATACGCATCAAATAATAAAATAATACTGATATTTTGTTTATGTCATTTCAAGATAAATAACAATAATCTTCTTTGGTTTAATTCATACAAAAAATTAATTTTTTTTTATTTTTTATATTTTTATTGAATTTTTTTAATATTTTAAACATTTTTTTTTAATTTTTTTGATACACCTAATCTAGATATATTTAAGAAGTATAATATTTTGTGATTTTTTTTTAATTCGCCAAATATAAAAATATAAAAATTTAGTAATATTGTAATAAATTTGAATGACGGTATTTGGTAATACCGTAATAAATGTAGGTGAATAGACAAAAAAAGAAAAATGAAAAATGATGGTAGAAATAAAAATGAAATATTCTATTTATATATAAAAATTTATACAAAAAATATCATAAAAATGTTATAATAGTAATATTATTGCAAATAGAAATCATGTTTATTGATGTGGCGTTTTAAAGTGAAATGTCACCATTAAGGTATATCATTGTATTTAAAAATTTTATATAAAATTTATGTGTGTATTTCATCACTCAATAATGATATATTCATGTAAAATTTAATGATAGAAAGTTATAAAATGTAATCATGATGGTAAGAAGAAGAATGATAGGAACAAGGGTAAAATAGACATTTTAAAAATTTTAAGGCATAACATCAGCTATCCAGAATGTAATTTGTAATGAGATTACAAATCTCAAATAGGGGAATGTAATTTTTCAAATATGAAGAGAGATTTGTATTAAATAGAAATATCAGGGTACCAGTGTAATTTATCCAAAAATTAAAAACAAAAAAAGAAATGAAGGGCCAATCAGAACGGAACAGTTGTCAAAAGCAGAGTGCGAGCTCTGCGCAAATTGCCATTGCTGGCAGCAAAGCAATGGCATGAGAACCAGAGCGAGGAAGTGTTTGAGAGATTCTCTAGAGAGAGTGAGAGTGAGAGTGAGAGAGAAAAATGGGGAAGAGACGAAGACCCAGAAAAAGAAAAGTCGAAGAAGAAGAAGAAGGGCAAGCAGAGTCAGGCTTCAATGGCGTCCGCCACCAACAAGTGCCCAACAACCCTACTCCATCTCCTCCTCCGGTAATCTAACCCATCCATCTATTTATCTTTAAAAAATGAGTGAGACCCCACCACTCAGTGAAGGCTGATTGGTCCAATTTTATTTTTTATTTTTTTTATCCTCCTCTCTTTGATCCCCACGTATAGGGATGGTAGGTTCACCCAGTAATGATTCAGACCCCATAAAACATTACCTCATAGCCCCTTGGTTCAAGTAAGAAGAAAGAGAGAAAAAAAAAATACAAATACTGGGGTGGGGGTGAGGGGCCCCAAACATTATTCATATCAACCCCCAAGCGGGTGTCTGTATCAGTTTTGATACTTCTTTTTATGTTGGAAGAAAAATGATCCGGACCCCTTTTCCCCCACCCCTTTGACCCTCTCTGTTTCTGGTTGGCCAGTTTTTTTTTCTTTTTTTCCGTCTCCTCTAATCACCCACCACGTGTGTGGGGAGTTTGATTGGTGGGGTCTCAATCACATCCCATGTTGTAAATGATAGGATTTTTTTTTTTTTAACAAGAAATGGTAGGATTTCATACGCTTGGAATGGTAGGGTTTCAAATATACTGTAAAGAATTTTTAAAAAAAAAATAAAAAATGAAAAAACAGTTGATAAACAATGATTTCCACATTTTGTACCTTATTTGGCATTACTTGTGTTAAGAGGCATGAGCTGTGGAATCCATTAATCTCTAATCCTTTACTTAAATCTATGTTATATTTAAATTTGGGTACCCCTTGATCTAATCTAAACATACAACAATTGAGTTTTGAAAAATTCTATAATACACATCTTAAAAATTAAAATAAAAATAAAAATAAATTTCTGTACCGTATGCCCCCAGTTATGACCCTTGTGGTCTATGATTATTACCTATTGTGGGTTGGTTATGACTGGGTTATGATTTATTGTGGTGTTGGTTATGACTTAATTATGACATCTTTGGTTATGCCTCAAGAGATGTTTGGTTATAACATATTGTGGTATAGATTATGACTCATGTATTGTGGTTGTAATAATTGTGGATATGGCAAAGAGGTCTTTGGTTATGATCCATTAATTATGACAAAAAATGATTTGGTTTGACACTTGTAAACTTGCATATGGTACACTTCTTTTTGAGGCGGTGTGTATTGTGATATTACCCTTGAATTTTACTCAAATTTTAACCCAAGTCAAATAAGACTCAAATGTTTACTCAAAACTTTCAAGGTTATTTTGTGGCTCTCAAATTTACCACTCTGGCATTAGTGAAAGTTTATCCGGTGTAGTGGTTCATGTCAAATAATCTTTTACTCAAATTTGAGTAAAATTTTGAGTACAGGCTAGAGATAGCCTTATAAACAACTTTCTGTACATAAAAATGGTTATAGTATAATTATTTCACAAAATTAGTATTTAATTTTGATGGATTTGGAAAAATTATAGGGTAATCCAGTGTATGAGTCTCTGATAAAACGGGCAGGGGCAAGATGTACACTGCCTTATTCCTATTACTGTAGGTTATTTCCATGACTCAAAACCTACTAATGGCAAACTTTATGGTTGGGCGAAGCCGTCCATTTTTTTCAACCGAATAAACAAAAACCAAAAAAAAATAAAAAGTAAGGCTTGGCACAACAGTAATTTTGTTCTATTGTGACCTAGGCTATGAAGCACGAGCGCATCCCTCAGGCCTGCGTACAAGTGTCGGACACGAACATGGACACGGACACGGACACGCGTCGGACATGTGTCCGACACTCTCCCTTACGTGTCTCTTTTTTTTTTTTTGAAAATTTTCCAGTTGGACACGGGGTGGACACACGATGACACGTTTCAGACACACAGGTGTGCATCGAAGAAACCCTAGACCTGTTGGAGAGGAGAAAGAGAGCCAGAGACAGATCGATGGAAGAGAGAGGGAGACAAATCGACGGAAGAGAGAGATAGATTGAGGGAAAGAGAGGGACAGATCGAGGAAAGAGATCGAGCGAAAGAAAGAGATAGATCGAGGAAAGAGGAAAGAAACCCTAACCTGTTTCTACTTGTTCTTCTCTGTTCTTCTTCTTCTCTTCATCTTCTGTCTTCTGTCTTTTTCTTCTCTTTTTTGATTTTGTTTATTCTGTGTCTCTCTCCTCTCTTTTCTGTTTCTCTCCATTTTCTGTCTCTTTTCCTGCCTTAATTTTCTTTATTTATTTATTTATTTATATCTATGTTTTTATTAAAATTTATAAAACAAATTATTTTTATTTGAAAAAAAATCAATTTTTATTAAAAAATTTAGGTAATGTGTTTAATAATTGTATTATTATTGTAATTTTATAGGAACCAATGACTTTTTTTTAAAAAAATTTAGATATATAATAAATAATTAAAATTATATATATGTTAAATGTATTCCCAGCGTGTCGTGTCCCCATTTTTTAAAATTTGTGTATCCGTGTCGTGTCCGTGTCCGTGCATCATAAGACCTAGGCATCATTAGTTCGAAACACGGAAACAGTCTCTCTTGCACGCAGGGGTAAAGTAAAACTGCATGTAGTTCCTTAAACTTCTCATAGTGACAGGAACCTAGTGCACTAGGCTACGTTTTACTTTTAAATTTTTTTTAAAAAAAAATAGTTATATTTCAATAGCTTCCTAAATTATCCTCTTTTTGTAAGTTTATTACTCTGTCTCTAAGACTGATTCATTACATTGGAGCTCTGGCAAGAAATGGAAATTTGCCTTTTGCTCTCATTAGTCAAACAAGGTCAGAAAATTGTGTTGCTGTTGCAGTGAGGAAGGGGAGTTTTTCCTTGTCAATGGGCATCTTCTTACCCTCCTCCCTTCAAGATTTTTATTTTATTTTTCTGGTCTGTTTTACTAGCATCTGTATGCTTCATGTAATCTCAACAAAAAAAAAAAAAAAACATTACAGGGTGAGGTTTTCTTTATATATATAAATAATCTTTTGTGTGGGCTGTGAATTGTGGTAATAGAGGACGTTTTTATCAAGGCTTTGGCATTGAATCAGAACACCTGCTTTTATATGGCACAAATACTCCTCAACGGAGTTCAACCCTAGGCTCACTTGTTGAGCTTGCACCTTAACAAGCAACTCATTGTCACTGGTTCATCAAATGAATGAATCTAACAATG
Source organism: Camellia sinensis (assembly GCF_055761805.1). Taxonomy (NCBI): domain Eukaryota; kingdom Viridiplantae; phylum Streptophyta; class Magnoliopsida; order Ericales; family Theaceae; genus Camellia; species Camellia sinensis. Next base: position 187,042,112 of record NC_138964.1, read on the forward strand.
TGTGTAACATTCAACTCTATAACTGGCCGTGCTGTTCAATTGTAACTGAATTCCAAATCTGTTATATGCTGCTTAATTGGTCCATGCTTCTCCTTGCATTGATGATTTTTTGTTGTTTAACAATTTTTAACTCCATTTTAGTATGGGAGCTTTTTGCATTGTGTTCATTTACAAATAACAGTCTATGCAATGACATCATCATTTAGGGGTTGCCATCTTTGCCAGTGCATTATTCCCGTGCACGCTCAAGATACCCAACACGATGTAGAAAGACGATCCTTGCTCAGGGTGCTACCATGGGCAACATCACTTCCAAACCTCCTTTTCAAACTCTGGTACCGAAATTCACTGCAAGCTGCTCTTTCCTTGACATATCTTGACGTTGCATTTGACAGTATCCCTTTATTAATCAATAATATATCTCTTGTTGAGGACACGCCTACATGTTGTCTGTCAATTATAGCAATTCTTTTTGTTAATCTGTATGTATGTTTCATTATCCCAAAGTTTTGAAAGGCTTAATTGAGGCTCACATCAAGGCGAGGCTAAGGCAAAACGTATTGAGACTTTGATTTTTAGGCAACACTCTCCCAACAGGCTTGTGTATCATAGTCTGAGGTGTACAGCTAATATGCACCTTATATGTCTTTTGCACATAAGCATATGCTTATGCATAGGGAGAGCTTATCTTAAGCTATTGTTAAACTTAGTTTAATTCATAGTTTAAACATAAAAAAGAAGAATCTCTTCTATAACTGTCTTCCATACCAGGAAAAAAGGGAGTCAATTTTACCTTCGATGAGGGCAAGCTTTCTTCTTTGCTGTGAAATTTCTGACGCCTTGAGGAGAAATATTTACACCTTTATATTTATTTTTAAATATTTTTTTACCAGTTTAAAATATTTAATTTATTACTAAAATAAAATTTTAAAATTTAAAATACTTATGCCTCGCCTCATGATGGGTAAACGCCTACACATTTGGCCTTAAAAACTTTGCATTATCCTCATCTTGGTGTGATCATGCTGTAGAAGTTCTTTGATCTTAAGGAAACTCTGTTGCTAAGTTTCTCAATGTGCAGCATATGAGTCTATACTATGAATTGCCATTTCTGTGTACAGGTCTCAAATACTCCAGTTTCCTCCTCAAGGTCCCCTACTCAACATGTAAAGACGGAAAACGGCTCCCAGAAACACTGGCACTTATGGATGGCTAATAGGGGTGAAACAATAGAAAACGTCAACAACTCTGCAAAATCTGAAGATTGGTCCATTCCAAAGCAAAATGACTTGGCGGACATTGAAAAGCTTACTTCAAAACTTCTTCATCAAAGTCAGGGCCCAGAAAAGAACCATCCTGCTGATCCTCCCTCTGCACCATATGAGCTTGTATTGGACAATCATCTTCCAAATATGGAGGCTACTGAGGCACCAAATATCATTGAGAACAGACATGAAGAGCGTGCCAACAATCTTGACCAAAAGGCTGAGCCGACACAATCTCTGAGTCTTAACATTACAGAGATGGCTGCAATGAGCGATGACTTTTCTGATCTCGATGAAGTTGCTTCTGCACTTAATGTTGCTTTGGTCACAGTAAATGGGTATAGAGTGAAGGAAGAATTTGCATCTCTACTTAGGGATATCTTCTCAAAATATGGAGATATTGCTAAGGATAGCTCTTTGCAATCTGAGAGATCACGTTCATCTTTCTTGGAGATGGTCTGTGGCATCTTCCAGAGATTACAAGGGACAAAATTTACAGATGTTACAGATATAGAGCTCAAATCCATGCTTGATATCATTGGTGACATTGAATTCGTAAAACTGGAAGTTGGATGGCTTCGTATGAGGCTTCAAGAGATTTATGAGGCAAAGCTACTGTTTATGGGCTCTTCTTCCCTGAAGGAGGTGAAGACAAGAAACAGCGAAGCAATTGGAAAAATGGAGCAAGTGGTGGAAGGCTACCAGATTGAAATGCAAATTCTACAGGAGAAAATATCCTTATCAGAGGACAAGCTGGCTGCAATGAAAGCTGAGTCTGAGAAGATCAATGGAATGGTCCTCAACACGAAGACCAAAGTGAAATGTTTTCATCAGAGGTCGTTGGTAGGTGGCCTACTGTAATTCACTCTCTCTGTGGACAACTTCTGTGGTTTGTCTTGAACATAGTTCAATTTAGATCTTTCTAGTATGCGTGAAATCGTTTGTGCTAATCCTATGATATTGATGATGAGATCATGAGATGGTCTTGTGGAACTCCTATTCTGCATTGTCAGGTACGTGTAATGTTTTGTGTGGAACTACTTTTTCACAAAATATTAATCACTTAATACATGTCTTATATATGATTTCGACTGTTAAAATTCTGATTGTTGGCTGCTTTTAACATGAACCAAAGAGGGACTATCTCCAGATGCACGTAGTCATTGAGGTGATGGCTTCTAGGGTGCATCCAAATTTCCAGTTGTATTGTTGTGAATATTATTTGCTCTCATAGGTGCAAGGATAGGCCTATGAGGCTGATCATTGGGATTGATGTGTTCATTAGTTGATATAACTAGATCTACTTCATTGATTGTTGTAACCATTTACATGGATAGATGGTCAATGTGAAGGTCCAACCGATGTTGTCGGTAGATTAACATTTTGATTTCATAGTTGCCCACTTTCCATTCAAAAGTTGTGGATTGATTTCTCATCATCATGAAGTTTGCTCATGGTATTTATGTCATCACAGTGGGAGTCATTTATGCTCAGGAGACTAGAAATGGTTGATGCATATGTCACAGAGACTGCCCCAAATTTGCAGTTATTATATTGATTGTAAGGTTTGCTTTGTTTTGGGCATAGTAGTTTCTTGTAAGAATCTAGTTTTTGTAAAAGAAGTTTGTTAAGAATTTTCTGATAAATTGTTTTGATTACGCGTCTAATTCAAAGACGAAATGCTATTAGCACTGATGATGTGTGCAGGCTTCAGCTTCTTGTGCAGGGTGTCGATTTTGATATCTATTGCCTCCTCTCCCATGGTTTACGTGTAATGATGTTCTTGTACTCCTCGTGTCTTTAGCGATTATATTGCTAAGTATGCTCTAGAATTATATGGATCTGATTTAAAGTCTCAACCGAAATTATCATAATTGAAGAGAAACACCCAAATTATAACACTCACCAAAATGTTATTGCATTACCACCACTAGTTCACAACTGTGGCTACAATTGAAACTCTCTCACAGAAAAATCATAAAAGAAAAGAAACTGAGAATACCCAAATATATAGTAGAAGTTCATCAATATTTATTGGACTATATATGGTCCTAAGAGTTTATTTTCCTGCAATTCTTTCGAATCTCTCCACTTGAACCAATCAAAGGAGAAATGTTCCCCATCTTGATCATGGACTTGGCAAATTGCTCGAAGAAAAGCTCACTATTCTCCGCATATTTCTTCACTAACTCCATTGTCTGCTGGTTCTTGGTCACAAGAACTTGATCAGAATTTAGAAGCCCCTTCGAAGCCAACAAGTTCTTGAAGTAGTAGTTATCAAACTTTGTTGGGGACACAAAATCCAAGAAGAAGAGGTTCTGGTCGCCACCGGATCTCGGGCACCTGCTGCGCAATTGGGCAGCGTATGATTTGTCGAGTGTCATGTCTGCCAGGCCGTTGCCAGACTGGTTGTACAGCCTCTGCCTGAAACTGGTGCATCTAGAATTTCCAATTGTGTGACTCCCTACATGAACAATTATCAAAATGTGACAATTCTTTCATTAAGGGCTATTACAGTAAAATTTTAAAAATTAGGATTTTATGTCAAGCTAAGTTATATGGACTCAATAATAAGTATAGAAAATAAAGACACCCTGAATATTTAAATATATTGTATATTGTAGAATGTCATAAGATATTATTTAAAAATATATATTTGAAATTGAATGAATAATTTAGGTCAAAAGGAATTTCTATCTTGTGAGATTTTTTTTTTTTTTTCTTCTTCTTTTTATAAAAATTAAAGAATCTATATGTTTTATTTGGATCTATAAAAGACCGATACTTCAAAATGGGTGTTATATCACATCAGACATATATCAAATACTTCATTATATATATATATATATATATATATCAAAAGACACTAACATACTTAGGGACACGGTGGATCTAATTTTAATTTTTTAAAGCTAATTTTAAGAATTGTATTATTATAATATTTATAAACATGATAAAGGTTGAATTTTAAAAATATATAAATATATATAGAACTAATATCAAATCATAGACGACGCAACACAAATGTCAAGTTGACAAATTGACTTCTACTGATCTCTTGAACCTAATACAATGCGAATCTAATCTTTGATTTATTTTAATCTAATTTGTTTTGTAGGTTAGATTTTAATTGTTTATCAAAATAATATTTATATACATATATTAAAAAAAAAAAAATTGGTATTCTTATAATGTCGTGTGTATCCTGATTTTTCAAACCGCGGTGAATAAAAAAATATAAAGGTCAATGTCAAAGGTTTCAAAAAAGACAATAAATAAATACAAATAAAAACAATACATAGACTAGTAGCATAATTTACCAGACAATGCCACAAGATCAACAATGTCAAGTCCTTGTAGCTTAAATTTGGTAAGGATGGTCTGGAAAGTGTTGTTTGGAGCTGGAATGTTATTGTTGGAACCACTCAAGCTTGCACCTTTTGAGTCCCTTCTTCCCAATGGGACTTCCCAGCTTGGTCCACCAGTCTGTACAATCACACAAAATATATCATTAATTGTAGGTTCTAATATCTAAATTGGCTAGCTAACCTAAAATATTTTGAAATTTCAGATTTAAATTGAAATAATTAAAAAATTAGGATTTGATTTATTAGCAAAATCACACGTTGAAATATTTATTTATTTTTTTTTTTATTAATATGTCCAATCCTTAAAAACTTACAATGACAGTGGAATCTCTAGCAGCAAGAGCCAAGATATCAGCACAAGAGACAGTGTTAGGACACTCCTTCTCCAATGCAGATTTGATTGCATCAAGGACTTCGAACCCACGAGCCGAGTTCCGGTTAGGGTTCGACCCTTTCTCACTCACTATGCTCCCACTGCTATCTAGAAGTAATGATGCATCACACCCCTACATAATTCACAAAAACCCCAAGATATGTTAGATACATCATAAATTTAAACTTTTTTTAATTTTTTTTTGGCGTAAATAACATATCTATTTAGCTATCACAAAAACTAATTAGTCGTGATGTTCTATATTTTTATTTTTTGGGGGGGTTTATTTTTGATTTAGTGATTTTCTTTTTCTTTTTTAATTTATGTCAAATTTTTAATTTTTTGAACCCATCTAAACTAGATAACCCAAAAAAATCAAAAATTAAAAAATTAAAAATAGAAAATCATTAATGACAAAAATAAGTCAAATTTTATCCAAAAACCTATAAAAATTGACTTATTTTTGTTTTACTAATTATTTAAAGTTTTATGCTTATCTAGTTTATACAGCCTAAAAAGTGAAACATTTTGACTTCAAATTGAAAAAAAAAGAGGAAGAAGAAGTCCACAAAATAACACAATTTAGAAGCTGCAGGCCAAGGGTCCGGAAATCATTTCAGAATAGCGTGTATAGAATGTAGTGTTGCCACAGTACACCTCTTTGCACTATTTTGTAATTTTTCTTTTATATTTGTAGTATTGCAAGTAAAATGACCTTGAAAATGTATTTATCTCTTTATGACGGGGTGAATTGTTTAATAAAATATAAAAAAGTGAATTACACTAATTTCTTGTTACATTTTGAAAAAATATAATAAATTTTATAATGGTGACATGATTATACCGATAATCATTTTAATAAGATTAAAGACATTGAAGGTGAAAAATACAAGAATAAACTGATAAAATATGGTTTTAGTATCAAGGTGATAATCATATCATTTAGCCATTCATATGATTAGCGGAAAAATAAAATTAAGTATTATATATTAAAATTGAATTCACAAAACCTTTCTTTTGGAAACTCTTAAAAAAGCTAATTTTTGCTTTAAAAAGTCATAAAAACAAATACGCTATTAGGAATCCTAAAACAAAATTATGTCACCTCAATTTTTTCACTTAAAACAAAACTTTTAAATCCCTTTCCAAACACATAAGTTTTTTTAAACTTCAAAAAAATCAAAATGCTAAAAACTCAACTGACAAAAAAAAAAAAAAAGAAAACAAACGGCCAATTACTCAAAATAAAGTAAATGAGAGCAGCACAAACAGACCTTGACAAAACAGTCATGGAAATGGAGCCTAAGTAAAGAAGCAGCCATGCGAGCTTCTTTGGCAACAGCCTGTGCAACAACAGAGTACACAATCTCTTTTGCTTTAGGGCAAGAGTGATCATAAAACTGTGGGTAGAGGTTGTGAGCAAAGCAAAGTGGAGCAAACACAAGTGTGGCTACAACAATGAGAAAGCTCATGGTTTGATGAGCCATTGTATAGTGCCCTGTTTGTTTGGCAACTCTATTATGGACTCAAAAGACCTCTCTGTGAAGGAAGACTTGGTATATGAAGGCTTGTTGTGATGAAAGCTTAGATGGGTCTTGTGTATTTATAGTGAAGGTTTCATAGAGTATTGCATAGAGAGGTAAAGGTAGAGGGAGACATGATAATGGAGTTGGTAGAAATTTTGGTTTTTTTTTTTATTTTTATATATATATATATATATTTTTTTTTTTTTTTTTCTCCCCCTTTTACAATAGGTAAGAGCAATTCGAACAGGCTCTCTATATACTAGTTGTTTGGCATTTTGTCAAGTCAAATCACACAATTTTAATACTTATCTCACGGGTTGGTTACAATTGAAGAGTTAAAAGAAAAACTAGACAAATGCTTTCTCTTTCTAAGTATTAATTACGTGGCTAACTAAGAGATTTGGTTAAGTAGATTACACATTAGCAAAGGTGACTAGGTAAAATAAATAGTGTATTTTTTATAGGCAAATTAGATCATAGTGTTGGAGTTGCTTTAAAGGAATAAGATAAAAAAAAGTTGCACTTATAACGTCAAAACTTAAATAAAAGATATCACATATAATAAGTACGACATGAATTAAAATATTAGACTCAATAAAAGAACGTCTTATCTACACCAACTCCTCGATTTTAAAAGTTTCTAATTATATTAGTGATTCTTCATGACATGTTTAGTGGCTACGTTTGAAAACCAGTTTATTAATTAAAATTTTCATTCTACTAAAAAAAACTTGGCTCATATAATAAATTTATTTTCATCAAAATGTCCACCTTAATCGCTCTAAAAAAGCTATTAGAATTTTATTTTTTTTTAAATTAGGAATGTGTTAAATAAACCAATTTTTTTAGCATTCACTCTTTTGTAAGTTAATTTTTTAAGATTGACTGCCAAACAAAGTCAGCATTCCTGCTGCTGAATGTGTCCTTAAAAAGAAGAAGAACACCAATTTAATTTCACCATTTTTTCTTTTAGGTAGACTCATACAACAAATAACACAGGTACATACAAGACTCAATATATCGAAAAAATAATGACACTTTGTTGCATAGATCACTTACGAGGTGGTAAAAAAAAGAGTAGAAATAGCCCTCAAATAAATAAATAATGGGTAAATTACACTTTTATAGTTTGATCTAAATTTCATTTTAATCCTTATTAATTCAATTTTAACAATATAATCTTAGACTTTAAATATAGTTTTAATTTGATTATTTCGTTTAATTTAAATGTTAAAATTCACCATTTTTATCTGGTTTCAATGGGTTGTTTTGGGAAGTTGGTAAAAAGTTGACTTTTTGCTTTTTAATTTAATATTTATTTATGGTGTCAAATCAAATTAAAATGACCAAAATACCCTTACCCAACATAAGAGAGTTATTTTTTTATTTATTTTTCATAGGCCCTAATTTGTAATTTTAGGGCTGCGTTTTTAGCACTTGCCAAATGGCTTTTTTGGCAGCCATTGTCCAAAAACGTGACTTTTTACCATGTTCCCAAAATGGCGCAATCTAGTTTAAAGTCTAAGATTTATATTGTTCAAATTCAAAGAATAGAGACTAAAATAAAATTTATATCAAATTATAAAATAAAAAAAAGCATAATTTATCCATAAATAAATAACAATTATCAAAATTTGCTAAATTGTCGGTCAAGTGTGCCTTGGACGTCCCATCTTATTATAGCCATCTAGCTCTAGGTTTTTTTCTTCCGATTGAAGTTTAAAATTTGAATTTGACAGTTATATTAAATAATTATTCAATGCTCCCAAAAATATCGATGTGATTATGTCACAAATCAATTCTAGTTACTTATTGGTGTAAGGCCCACGTGAGCCTCACACTAATGAATAGTTGAGATTAATTTGTGGTATTGTTACATGAGGCATGGAATAATTTTTTGTTACATTAAGATCCGTGGGATACCGTTTCCGTTTTGATGATTCGACATGTTCATTTTGTAGAGCATTCCATATATATTATTCATGGGAAAAAATTAAATTTATTCGATAATTGTAATCTTTTCATTATATTGTATTTATCTCTGAAACAATAAACGACAAGTATGTTTTAAAAATAAACTATCTATTTTTCTATAGGCAAACACAATAAGATGAAAATATTACGATTATCGAATAAATTTAATTTTTTTCATTAATGATATAGACAGAGTCAACCTTTTGGTTTGGTTTGATTTGATGAAGTAATGATATATACAGAAGACTTTACAAAATAAACAACTTAATTATCAAAATAAAACTCATGGTAAGCACCATAGACCTTATCATAATGATAAAGTTCAGATTTTCATCCTACTCAACAAAAACTAAATGAGAAAATTTGATCCAATAAAAGCCCTTAAATCTTGCAAAAATCCCACTTTTCCCTTAATAATGGATTGTGTTTCAAGTAAATTAGACCAATCTTTCCTCTTATTAAAAAAATAAAAATTTTCTTGGTACAATAAACAGTAATGGCCCCGCTCTCTTGACTAAGGAAATACAATTATTGATCATATTATTAAACCCTTAATCATGCAAAGTCACTTTTTTTTTACTATTTTTTTAACCATGGATGACAGGTTAGTAAATTGGAACATTTCCAATGAATCCAAAGCCAAGGATCAAAAAGATAATTTGTCATCGACCAGAAATACAAACAATTATGGCTACGTTTGACTATATAAATTGGATTGGATTAGGATTAAATTAATCATTAAAAAATTAATATAATAAAATATTATATTTAAATCATAATTATTTTATTTTTTCTTATAAAAGTTAAAAAATTACATCAAAAAAAAAATCAACCCAAATAATTTTTTTAATATCAAATTAAAAAAATCCGAACTAGTCAATTCAAATTTTTTTTTTTTTTTTTTTTATCTGTTAGAGGGTTGGGTTGGTGTCATTTCTTATGGATGACCCACTAATTGTTAATTCATGGATCTTATAGTACAGACATAGGGGGCAGACACCGTGTACTATCACACCATTGACACCAAGTCCAAATAATTTGAAAGATAAAATGTCCCCAATTCATCCCTCCAGGAAATGGTAACTAGTCCATTTTTTACATTTTCTATTTTTTGTTTATATTTATAAAAATTTTAAAAATTCAAATAAAAATTTATTTAGTAAAATTTTTGATTTATAAATTTGTAGTCTCAATTTATAAATTTGGCCAAAAAATAAAAATACAAAAAATGTGTTTCTATTTTGAATTTTCAATTTTTTTTTTTTTTACCACCCAACACTAGCCACCACCCGCCACAATTTTCCACCACCGTCTTCCGCCACTACCACCCACCCCCCACCACCACCTGCCACCACCCACCTGCCACCCACTCGCCACCACCATCCACCCCTCGCTACCACCACCATCACCCACCACCCACCTGCCATCCACCCGCTACTACCATCCACCGCCTGCCACCACTACCCGCCACCTACTTGCCACCACCACTCACCACCCACCCGCCACCACCCACCACTACTACCACCACCACCCACTCGCTACCACCTACCACCCACTACCGTTACCCACCTACCCACCACCAGCACCACCACCACCAACACCCGCCACCACCCGCCACTTGCCACCACCACCTACCACCCGCCGCCACCACCACCACCACAACCACCCACTTGCTACCACCCATCACTCGCCATCGTCATCCACCCACCCACCACCCATCCGCCACCATCTACCACCATCCGCCACCCACTTGCCACCACCACCCACCACCACCTACTCGCTACCACCCGCCACCGCCACCCACCCACCCACCCACCCACCCACCCACCACCACCCGCTACCTACCCGCCACCACCACCACCACCACCACCAACCATCCGCCATCCACCTACCACCCGCCACCACCACCACTACCACCACCCACTCGCTACCACCCACCACCCGCCACCGTCACCCACCCGCCACCACCAGCTACCCACCACCCACCGTCATCACTTTCCACCACCGTCTTTCGCCGCCACGTGCCGCCACTTGCTATTTCTCATTCTTTTTATATTTTTTAAATATTTTGTCAATTACCAAACACGTTTGCAGTTTATATTTTTCTAAAAATAAACAAAAACCAGTTTATAAAATTTTTGTAAATATAAACTGAAAGCGTAAACGTTACCAAACACACTCGAAGCGTCTCTAATTCATCCCTCCAAAAATGGTAACTAGTCTATTTTTATGATGGGTTGGCCTTCTCTTCAGTCCGTGATCAGATTAGAGGGTACTGTTGGGTTTATGAGGACCTATTATGAGTCTTGTTTCGATAATACAAACAGTTCAATGTATAAAACTCGCCAAATATTATATGCCTATAAAAAAATTACATTGATCGAATATTGATAGCTATCTCATCGGATCAGATTTCTGTCAACCGTTTATTTTTTCATCGCCCATTTTTTTTATACAAAACTAATTTGATCACGTAACTATCGATATCCGATCAATTTGATTTTTACTGACATATAATATTGGATGAGTTTTACACATTGAACGGTTCAAATTATCGAAATAGGATCCCTGGTGGGCCCCTACAAGCCCAACAGTACCCTCCTGTCACTGGAGGGAAGCCAACCCCTTTTATGAATGTATTATAAGGATTTGATTTATTTTTGTTTTAAAAGTATAATTAATGACATATATTCATGAGAATTACAAATTATTATTTTCAATGTTTTTTTTTTTTTGGACCTTTTTACTTTTTTATTTTTATTTTCTTTTTCTATTCTCACAAATTACTATCAATCGCCGCCCACTGTTACCACCAGCGACTCATCGAAAAGTTGCTGTAAAATTTGTGGTCACCAAAAACGATGCCAGCAACCTACAGTGGACAAATAGGTGAAAATGTGGACACATAAGCCCTGTTTGGTAGAACTTATTTCCAGCTTATTTCAGTTTTTAGCTTAATTTAAGCTATTTGATGTGTTTGGTTCAGTTTAACGATACAACTTATAGCTTTTTGTAAGTCAAAAATCAACTTATTCTTTGAGTGGGAGAAGAGAAGCTTAATTTATAAGTCAAAAATCAGCTTATGTTCATAGTTATGGACACATAATAATAATAATAATCACTTTCCCACAGCTCTACCAAACGGGGCTATAAATGGACACAGACAGATAGGTGAATAGATATATTATAGACAAATAGACAAATAGGTGAAAGTAATATAATTTTCTAAATTATTATTATTATCATTATTATTATTATGTATAAAAAATAATAGAGATTGAAGCAACTCTCCCCAAAATTTCAAATATGAACTTTTAGCCCGAGTGCCCAAAAAAACCTTGAATTTACAAGGAAAAAAAAATTGAAATATTATTAAATGAGTTGCCTCCGATTGTATTTTACATCTCTATTTAGAATGGATTAATTTTAATCATTGTAAAACACAAAATAGGTAAAAATTAAAAAAAAATATTGAAAATAGTAAATTTAAGTTAAGCTTAAATTTGAATACTACTTAATCTATGAAATGTACTGAAACAAGGAAATCAAAATTCTTAAGCAAAGTCATAATTAAAACAAAAAAATTTCTAAAATAGAAAAATAAAATAAAAAATTTGAAACCTAACACAAAATCGATGAGTTGTGTTAATTAGTCGCATCTGAAGAAACTGCCAAATTTCAAATATTTTTTAGTTTGCTTTTCCAAATTGCCAAACCTCAATAGTTTGAATCAATAATCTTAGCTTGACCTCTTCTTTTTTTTTTTTTTATTAATCTTTTTTTAGATTTTTGCCATTCCAGTGTGGTACTAGAAACTCTTTAATTACTTGTCCTACATTGTTATGTTTATTTATTAAAATAATCAAGTCAGTCAATGACGACATAAGTTTTTTAAATGGTAAATTACACTTAAACAACCTGAGGTTTGAGTTTAATAAATATTAATTTTTTATATTTAAGAAATTATACTAACTCTTCTGTTATTGTAATTATTTAGACACAATGAAAATATTGAACTTATACACTCTCTCTTTTCTTATTTTGCTTTACTGCCTCTATTTTTTTTTTCTCCATTTGCTTTGCTTTACTTTACTCTTTTTTTTCAATATAATTTTCTCTATTTTTCTGTTAAGAGTTGTTGACTTTTATATAAGTAAGAGAGTTTGTGAAATAAGACTATTAACCACTGTAATATTAATGTAATTTTTAGAACGTCCATGGATAAGATGTAATTGGACCAAATATTATGGGGTGTCAGTGTAATTTACCCATTTTAAAAGTAAACCATTATTTTTTTTTATGGATAAACATAATAAAATAAAATATAATTATTATAATTATCATATTAAATTAATTGTTTCAGCAAATGATATATATATAAAAAAATTATAAAATGAATAATTCATATTATTATAATCTCTAATAGTTCTTTTAAATTGTACTAGAAACTCTTCAATTAAATTGTACTAGAAACTCTTTAATTACTTGTCCTACATTATTATGTCTATATTTAATGAAACGGTTGAGGAAGTCAAGGAGGGTATGTGCTCTTTTGATAAAGTCATGTGTCATGATGTGAGTACATGCATCATGTGAGTTTTGAAGAAGGCACAAAAAGTGGTAGTAGAAGCACATATACCTGCTCCTCTTGACAAAACTTGTTTGACCTCAGTATTATTGGCTCTCATTCCTCCCTTATTATATAAATATATATTTATTTATTTTTGAACCGCTCATTTCCTCTTCATATAAAAGATAGATTTTGTAAAGTGTGAATTGTGGAAATATGTGTCTTATCACAAAAGCCAGCTAGAGCTAGAAAAAGAGACTTGAGACCTTTCCATACAACTTTTCTTGGTGGTTAGGTTGGACCCTCTGTAGCCTTTTTTTGGACCTCACTCTATCTATTTTTAGATTGGATTAGTGTAATGAGATTTTAATTCATTGTGCATTCAATGTTCCGTGAAATTTTCATGGACTATGGGTCCATGGCTTTGGCCCCCCAAAAAATTATTTAGGGTTACATGTTTGGCGTAATTTTTTTTTTTTTTTTTGAATTTTTTTAGAATTTCTAATATTAAGATTTATAACATAAAGAAATATTTTCATAATGTCTAAAATCCTTTATCGATCCAGAGAAATTTCGATCCCAAATAAATTCTCTTTAGACTTTTTGGAGAAATTCTGTCTAGAAAAATTTTGAACTTCCCAAAAAAATTCTCTGGGTTTAAACCAGAGAAAATTGAAATTTCTCTAAACTCAAACCAGAGAAATCTAGAGAAAATTAAAATTTATCTAGCTTTCTTTGTTCGCAGAGAATTTCTATGGCTTTGTTCATAAATTTCTCTGTATTTGTTCACAATTTTAAACCAGAGAAATTGTTTTAACCAAATTAGAGAAATTTTAATCAAACCAAAGAAATTTCTCTGTGTTTGTTCACAATTTTAAACCAAAGAAAATTCTTCACAATCTCAAGCTAGTGAAAATTGTTTACAATCATTTCCCTAACTGGGCATGAGAACAGACATAGATAATTGTTCGAAGAGAGGATTCACTGTAAATATTACATCAATTGAAAACTTATTTAATTTTTTACAAGAAAAATAAACAATAGAAATTACTTACAGGAAATTTACTAGGCAACTAAGTTGAATTCTAGGTACCTTCCTTATGGGATTAGTCGATTAGAGCTTTGCTTAGGAAGGGAGAATGGAATTGAGATAATGGTCAGCCAGGGTTCAGCAAATGACAAGCCATAGACATAAGTAGATAAAGGGATTCTTCAGATATACCTTCCTTGATAGATTGTTGGACTTTCTTCTAATCTTGTAGGACAAGTGTTTGATCAGTGTAGGACTTGATTCGAACATACTCATTCTTTAGGATATCCTCAAAATCGAAGTTCTTTTTGGTGAGTTTAGAGCTTTTATCTCTACTATTCAAATTGGTATTGGAATTGGAATTGGAATTGGAACTGGAACTTGCAGTGATCGGAATCTTCATTGGAGCAATAATCGTCCTCATTGTCTTCTCATTCTCTCTCACGCAATCGAAACCCTAGAGAGAGAGGAGAGAGTAGAAACAGAGGAGAGTAGAGAGAGAATGAGAGTGTAAGTGTGATATAAGGGTATGGGAATGAGGGACCTTAGACTACAAAAGAAATATTGTGGACTTATATAATTAGTAAAATTGGAGAGGGATTGTAAACTAATTTTCTCTTCTCTTTTTTTTGGTACAATTTTTTAAGGAATTCGAGTTATAAATTTAGTTTTAAAATTTTCATCTATAATCTTCTCGAACTATAAGAATAATAATTATTGCATTATCCCTACTTATCTGTCTATCTGTCAACTATTCGCCTATTTGTCTAGTGTCACTTATATATCTCCCTATATGTTCACTTGCTTATCTAGTGTCACATATTTGTCCATGTGTTTCTTATATGTCTACATATTCTACTTATATGTTCATATCACCACTAGAACCAACTGTCGACCGCAGCCACCTACAGTATCTTTACCGGTGACTAGTAGTTCGGCACCAGTGGGTAAAAGAAAATAAAAATAATAATTTTTCAAAACAATAATTTGTATTTTTCACCAAATAATTTCATTAATCATGTCATTACAATTAAAATGAAACAATATGCGGACCTAGTGCCATATATCCCTTAGAAATGGATTTCTCAACAATTTTTAAATTTTTTATTATTATTTTTATGAATAAAAAATTACTTAAGTTGTTTGTTAAAAAAAATTAATTATCATGAAATTGGAGAACAGGTGCATTTAGATTCGGATTATAATCTATCAACTTTTTACCTAAAATAAATTGCACCTAAAAAAATGTCACTCTAATATTATAAGAGCACATGCATTTTTGGTTTTTAAACTCAAATTCAGTTTTTAACTCTCTTGTTTTTCCTGTATTTTTTGTCTTTTCTGAATTTTTTTTCATATTTTAGTTAAATTTTTAAAAAAATTAAATTCACTTAATTTAAATGCACTTAAAAAATAAAATACTTGTGAAGAAAATTGAAAAAAAAATACCAAAAAAATATATAAATTAGTACATTTTCATGTCTTTGGTGGTGTTTGGTGTAGCTGTTAAAACAGATTATAGATTATAGCTTAACAGATTATAGATTATGACTTTAATCAGAAGCGGTTAATCTGTTTGGTATAGCTGTTGGATTATAGATTTAAGTTGCTGAGTAGTGTTTGTTAAATAAGCTGTGAAGTAGCTTTTTCAATTAATTTTTATTTTTTATTATTCACTATTTGTCTACATTTTTCATAAAAAATAATAATAATATTTAATAGTCCATTTGAGTCTTTTTCTATTTTTAAAAAAATAAAAAATAAAAAAATCTAAGAGTATAACCGTGAATTAACATGTCCACAGCAGAAGCTGATAATCAGAAGCAAGGGGTGAGCAGCTTCTCAGAATCAGCTTTTTTGACTTAAAATAAGTTGTTAGAATCAGAAGCTGTTTGAAATAAGTTTAACCAAACAGTCCAAAATAACTTTTTAAAAGCCAGAAGCCATAAGTTGGCTTAAAAAAGCTGCACCAAACACCCCCTTTGTCTTTAGTGAAAATTCGTTTAGATTTCTTCATACATTTTTTTTATTTTAAGTACATTTAAATTAGATATATTTTAAAAATTTAAAATATAAAATTAAAATATAAAAAAAAGCACTAAAAATATAAAAACATGAAAACAACTTATAATAGGGTGTACCTACTATTAATATGGCATGTAGCCACATATAATATAAAGAACTTCTTGTAGTATGCTTGGGCGGCTGGTAGCAGAGAAAGGTGACCTATAAAGGATATGCGAATATTAAATTAATTTAATCAATCCAATATTAATCCAATATTTATTTATTTATTTATAAATATAATATAGTTTATTTATAAATATAATATAGGTGGGGTTGGAGAACTGCTCCCGTCGTTTTGTCAAAGTGTCAATGAAACAACAAGAATATAAAGAAAATGCCATAGATGATTGTAATTAATATATTTTTGAGGACTCTTTATTTTCCAATGATTGATTTTCTGCAACAATAATATAAAGAAAATGCTATAGATGATGAGGCTTGTTAGTTTTGTAATTAAATATATTTTTTAGGACTCTTTGTTTCTAATGATTGATTTAAAATTCTACCATGTCATTCTTTGTATATTTTTTTGTATGATTATGTAAATTAGGCAAAATACATCAGTCCTTTTAAATGAAGTGATTTGATGAAAAATGACTAAAAAAAATTATGAGAAAGAAAAAAATTTCTTATGTTTGATTTGTAAGTTGAATGATAAATGGGGAGAAATGATGAAAAAAAATAACACTTTCTTATTAAGCCTATTTCACTTTTCACAAAAAATGATAAGATTTGGTGAAAAATAAATTAATTGATTGTAAAATATTTATAATATCAAAATTATCCTTTAAAATATAAAAGGAAGAAAAATAAATTTCACTTATATCTCTTTTATATGCTTTACTTTCTTATTCATCCAAATATAATGGTAATTGATAATGCAGTCTGGTCAACATGATCAGGGCCGACCCTGAATTATTAGGAGCCTAAGACGAATTTTTTAAATTGGGCCCTTCATATATCATTATCCAAAATAAATAAATAAATAAATAAATACATAAATAATTGTTTGGATAAAACAAAAAGGATAAAAATTTATTTCTATTGCATTACAATTTAACAAAATTTAGATAACAAATATATATATATATATATATATAATATTTTAACTTCAATTAGTTGAATCGAATTTTTATTTTTTAGCTTACCAATACTATAATAACTAAAATTAATTGGGGGTAAGGATAAGAATTTTCAACACAACTCAAGCAATATATAAGTTTAGCAAGTGAGGGTTGACTATTTTTCAACATGAATCCAAGTATGACACGACTCAATAACATAAATTATTAGTTTGTTCACTAAGGGATACCATGACATTTTTTTAATCTTTTATTTAATTCCATCTAACTGAATAAATAAGTATGTAAAATAATAATTAAGACTAATATCTTTTTTTCATTTAAGATATGTTTTTTTTTTTTTTTTGTTACCTATTTTAGAGTCAACCTAGTAAAAAATAGGTATATAGTAATAAGGTACAATTTTTTTAATTAGAAAAATGCAATTGAATTAAAATCAAACAGTCTATGAATAATTTTATTTAGTAGAAATAAATTTTATAAAATTCAACTTATGGGAAAAATTTTAATCTCTCCATACACTTGTTAAGTTATTTTTAACTAAAAGTGAAAGTTTTCACAGTAAACATTAATCGGACACGAATCAAAATAGCACCATACAACAACATGAAAATAAATAAATTGAGCTAATATTGAAGTAATTATGAAATAACACGACATAATACACTTCCCTAGTTGGAGCCCCTAAATTTTGTTCAAAATTGGGAGCCCGAGACAACCTTCTTAGTCGCCTTACCTCAAGGCTAGCCCTAGGCAAGATATAGGTCGGATTGATCAAAACGCTCCACGGGATGGCTACCCTTCATCTTCCTAATTACACCTGCAACAAGTCCAGTAGAAAGGTTCTGAAATGGAAATGGTTCCAACAATCAAATTAGATGAAGATGTGGTCAGAATAATAGTTTTTAGAGAGAAGGTTAAGAGTAGAAAGAAAGAGAGAGAGAGAGAGAGAGTGAATTACTTGTTGCCAAAACGTTCCTCATAAGCTTCCTTATATCTCTTACTAATCATTTTCTTGTCCATTCATACTGTCCCATTGGCCAAAAGCCTGCAACCTATTTGTCGTTGGCCATGGTTGTTTCATAACGTCCCAGAACGAGAAGTCTTGTTGCATTTAATACTTTGACAATCTCATTTGATGCTTAGTGCGTGGGCTTAATAATTCTGCAAAATCTTTATTTGTCAAGTGGCTAATTCCCTACTCAACACATGTCTAGTTGTGACTAAGTTTGAACTACTATGGATTCTCTATTCTCGGTTAGGTTTCCTGTTGAGCCTTATTTGCTAGGTTTTATAAAGATAACTAAGTAATTATCTAGACAACCTAGGGTAGCCATGGGTTAGGCCTTCTCGGACTATGCCCATCAATAATAAAATAAAATCATTTTTTTTTATCTAAATAAAATAACACAACTATTATTATTATTATTATTATTATCAAAAATGTTTCATGCCCCCTTTCTCCCCACCACCTTTGACCCCCTCTCTTTCTCATTGGTTACATTTTCTTTTTCTTTTTTTCTTGCTCCTCCAATCACCACCGGCCACGTGTCTGTGGAGTTGTGGAGATGGTGATTGGAGGGGATCTCTATCATGGCTATGTTATTATTATTTTTGCCATATGGTCCAGACGGAGGGTAAGTATGTCATTAATGCAAATGTTTGACCATTTGAACTTTACTAGTACAACGGTATATTATATTGGAAAGCGTGTTGACCGCACACGCGGCATTTTGACCGCTAATGTTGTCAATTACAATTAGATTGCGCTAGTAGCAATGGGTTGTTCGTTGTAATTGAAACTAACATAAGAACCGTGTTACCCACGGGCCAAATAAATAATTAAAAATAATTTTAATATAAAATTTATTTAAAAGTATAAAAAAATAAATTAAATTTTAATTATTTTATTAGAATATATATTGTAATTGTTATGTTATTAATTGTATATTTTAAATTTGTAATAAAAAATAAATGTCATAATTTAATTGATAAAGATGAAAAAAAAAATAGAATAAATTTAAAAAACTATATTTATGATAAAATGAAAATACATTTTGTTTTATAAACTTTTTAATTTTAGTTTATTCTATATTAAAATTTGTCATAAAATTTAAACATATATTTTAGAAATAAAACAATATATATATTTTTAATAAAATTCATCAAAAAATCAACCAACTTACACAAAAATTAATTAATTAAAACTTTTAAATTTTATTTGATTTTAAAATTTAAACTATCTTCAACTGAAATATACACAATATTACAATATTAAATAGGAGTATAAGATTCACTTTATATAAGTGAAATAACTCATTTCTTCATTCTTTTCCCGACGTGAGATTGCGTAAAATAAAAGTTAATAATTGTTTGAGTGAGAAGTCTGTTTCGAATCAAGCAATCTCAACCGTTTAATCTTTAATTAGGTCAATTTTTAGTTTATTTCGAATCAAACAAATCTTAACCAACTTATACAAAAATTAATTAATTAAAAATTAAAAATTTTATTTTAATTTCAATATTTAAACTGTCTTGAACTGAAACATGCACAACATTACAATATTAAATGTCAGCATAAGGTTTATATAGTGAAACAATTCATTTTTTCCTTCTTTTTTCGACGTGGGATTGTAAATGAAAGTTAACAATTATTTAGGCGGAAAGCTTATTTCTAATCAAGCAATTTCAGTCATTCAATTTTTAATTCGGTCAATCTTTAATTTATTTCGAATCAAACAAATATAATCATTTTATTTTGATAAAACTACTAAAATCACGATTAAACTAGCGAATCATTCAAATCGGAAACAGTTCAACTTAATCAACTAGGTTGAAAGATCAACTAATTTACACAATAATTAATTAATTAAAAATTTTAAATATTATTTTATTAAAATTTAAACTGTCTTAAACTAAAGCATACACAATATTATAATATTAAATGATAGTATAAGTTTCATTTATGTAAGTGAAACAATTCAATGGAGTATAAAATTCACTTTATGTAAGTGAAACAATTAACTTTTTCTTTCTTTTCCCGATGTGGATTTATAAAATAAAAGTTAAATAGAAACTAGCCAATGAGGAATTTTTTAATTGTTAAATTTTTTTTTAAAAAAAATCAAGAAAATTAGTATGAAATATTGAAACTCTCATAACATTTCTCATTAAAAATCCCCTTTTACTTATATAATATATAGATAGATATAGATAAATGAGAACATTATAATTTATTTTAATCTGAGAATTCACAGTAAATTATTCGGTATAGTTTTTTTTTTAATAGTTTAAGTAAAAATAGTTTAAATAAGTTTTTTTTAAAAATAGTTTATTTAAAAATTGGAGGAGAAGTGCTTTTGACTTTTATTTTTTTATTATCAATCTTAAACTTATAATAAATTACACAAACAAGCCCAATTTTAGTTGAAAAATCAATAAATACTTCTCAAATTGATTTTCTTGATTTATGAGAAATCACAATAAACAGGATCAATTTTTGTTTTCTAAGACCATCTCCAACGGTTCATCAAAGTTGACATCAAATTTAAATTCTGATGAAAAAGTTACTGTTTGGTGCTCCAATGGTTGCACCAAATCGATATCAAATTGATATTTCACCAAACAATTCATCAAACTGAGGACAACATACAGATTTCACCAAAACACTGTGTGTGACCGTTGGAGGGAGGAACCGGTCAACCAGCCGGTTCCCCAGCCGGTTGACCAACCGGACGACCACTGCACCATTTAAGCCACTGGTTCATTTGAATCCTCAGCTGGTTGGTTTGAACTGGTTGGTTTGAACTGCTGCCTCGCGTGATCGTTGGAGAGCAACCGGTCAGCCGATTGACCGGCCGGTTGACTAACCGGTCGACCGGGTTGGGCAATTCGGCTACAGTGCACAACTAGCAAGAACAGGTTTGAACTGGTTGGTTTCAACTTGTTTGAGCTAGTTTATTTGGACATAGGTTAATTTGTGGATTATGAATAATTTGAAGGGTGATATAAATTTAAATTCCCTATATATTTGACATACATATTTCACAACTAGCTGTTACAATAATTTACCGTTGGATGGACAGAGTATTTTGAAAATTTACCGTTGATGATGTGCTTTATAAAATAGATCTGATTTCTATATCAAACTGACAGAGTATTTCATTTTCAGAATAGCATTTATATGTTGTGAATTTTTTTTCTTTTGTGTCATTAGATATTTGTTTCCCTTGAAATTTTAATTAATATTATCTGATTAAATTATCTGATTCTGAGTTTCAGCTTTATATCATTACAATATTTTTCAGCAAGTGTATTGTATTTTTTCTAAACTATGGAAGATTTCGAAATGTTTGAGGAATCACAAATGTTTGAGCACAACACTTATATTAATTTTATGTCAGAATCTTCACGAGAACAAAACACGCAAAACAGTGATAATCATTTTATTTCAGAAACTTCTTGTGTTTCTCGTGGTAAAGCATTCACAATTATAGAAGATGAAACTTTATGTAGATCTTGGTTAGCAGTCTCTCAAGATCCCATTACTGGTAATAGTCAAACTATGGCTATATTTTGGGAATGAGTACTTGTTTATTTTAATTCACAATTGAGTAGTGAATCAAATCGAAATCGTATTTCTTTGACTCACCGTTGGTCTGCCATGCAAAAGGCAATTAATAAATTCTGTAGTTTTCTTGAACAAATTCAACTGAGGCAACAAAGTGGAACAACTGAGGCAGATATGGTAAAATTTATTTGTGTTATTAAATATTAATTTTCTTTTTTAAAGGTATACTTGTTATTGAAATCTTTGTAATTTTTTTTTGTAGGTCACTGGAGCGAAGCGGATGTATCATGCAATACAGAAAAAGCACTTCACATTTGATACATGTTGGAAGATTTTGCGCCAAAGTTGTAAATGGGATGAATTTCTATCAAAAAGAAGCACGCAACATTCTGATCCATGTTCGAATCCACCAAGTGAATATGAGGTTTCTCAATCCAACCAGAATAATGCGGTGCACAAACAACCATCTAATACATCAACACGGCCAATTGGAACGAAGGCAGCGAAAGAGAAGTTGAAGAATCAAACAACGCACGATAGTAGATTTGATGAAATGGCTGCTAACCAATCCAAAATTGTTGAAGTGTTATCAACTATCTCTGCTAGAACTATTCAGCGAGATGAACAAAAGGCGATAGATCGTGAGCAGAAGGCTGCAGAGCGTCGAAGAAGGGCCGAAGATAGGGAGAAACAACTAAAACTCCTATCTATGATGAATGAAAGAGAACAACGAAATTAAGATTATAAAATTATGTCAATGGACATGACAATTTTAAATCCTATGCAAAGGGCGTACTATGAAGATATTCAATGACAGATTTTATTTCGAACAACTAACAGATTGCCTTGAAAGGTTTTGTATTTGTGGATTTCATCTATTGGTTTTATTATTTAAAAATATTACGTCTAACTTGTATTGGTTAGTTTTATTGGTTTTATGAATTTCCCCCGATACGTATTTTTTCCATATTTCAAGTTCAATATCTAATTATTGCCATGTTTTTTGCATAGGGAGATCTTTGGCCTGTAGTTCAATGTGTTTTTTTTTTTTTAATTAACCTCGTCTTCTTTAAAATGATATTTAAAGTGACGTCATTGACTACTATAACATGATTTGTACCAGAGGAATCATAACTGGATAATGACCTTTGTGTAGCATTTTCAGGATGTACATAATCATGTCCTTTGTCAACTAGGCATTAAAATGAAAAACTACAATATAAAGTGATAATAACTGCATAGGCCAATGGTCATAACTGAATAGGTTTTAATTAATGTCGTCCTCTTTAACACATTGACCCAACAAAAGGTTGTTAAAACAACAAAATACAAAACAGTACAAATAAATAATGTGAAACACA
The DNA here is from genome assembly GCF_055761805.1 of Camellia sinensis. Taxonomy (NCBI): domain Eukaryota; kingdom Viridiplantae; phylum Streptophyta; class Magnoliopsida; order Ericales; family Theaceae; genus Camellia; species Camellia sinensis. The sequence continues at coordinate 187,065,298 of NC_138964.1, forward strand.
TCAACAGTCATTATCTGGTGGTGGTGGTGCAGAAGGGTAGTAGTGATGGTATATGTCATTTATGCGATGCTCAATCGTATCTACGCGATATCAATGTCCACATGGAAATCACCAAATTGTTGAATTAATGAGTTCTGTGCAGTGGCAAATATATCAAACTGAGTACCCAACGAATTAACCTGATTAGCCATTTGATGTTCCCATTGAACGCGTTAATTATAACATTGTTCTTCCATGGCCAAAAACTCAGTCCAATATTGAGGTTGTTCAGTTGATGACATCACATTGGCATGAGGATCTTCTGGTGCATCATCTTCTGGGACTTCATCTTCTGAATCTTCTGGAGCATTAACACTTCCCATTAAATTGGAGGCTGCACCAACACGGGTCACTGTATACTGATTAATTGGTGAACGAATTTTGATATCCATTTCATCTACAAGGTTAACCTTAAAATGTTTGAAAATTTTTGTTAAGAATGCCCCAAACAGTAATGACCGACCCGTGAATTGACCTTGATTTGCCAGTATCATTTCTTTCATAATTATGTAACACAAATCTAACTTCTGACCAACTTCAAAACAGTATAACAAATAGGCATTAAAATATGGGACCGCATCATAATGTCCTTTTTTTGAAGTGACATTTTCTACAATCCACCGGTGGAGAATCCAAAGATAAGGTTTTAAATGTCTTGCTTGTAAACTAGTCCCAGTAAATCTGTTCCGACAAATAGTAGTATAGACATCAGTAGCATTACCAACGATATTAGCTAACTCAGCCTCAGTCTAAAAATGAATATTTTCATCACCTAACTCAACTCCAATAATGCTTGCCAAAATAGGAGTATCAAACTGTATACCCTTTCCTTTCACATATGACAAAAGAGTAAAATTTCCATCTTCTTCCTGAGTACCTCTTAGGTGAACATAAAACAGAGATACCAGCCGTGGATATACCCTGTGGGGCAAATTAATTAAGTTTAGCCATCCTATTGCTTCAAGTTCACTAATTAATAGTGCATCATATTGAGATGGAAGATTTACCCTCCTCCTGTTACAATCGGTCGGCTAGAGAAGTTTGGAAAGGCTAGTGCATGACTCTCACTGTGAAAATCATCAGTAGGATATGACTGAATTTGAGGCCGTTGTTCTTCGCGTCGTAGAGGGTTGGAACTTTCACCAACTTGTGCTCTCGCTCTTTTAGTTCTAGGCATGATGTCAAAATCTGTTGAATTTCAAATGAATATAGTCTTAATATTACAATGCATATTAAAATGGAAAAACATTACCATATTTCAGTATGCATACTAATTACATGTTATTTTCGTATTACATGTTTTTTTAATTACCCTAAAAGTCAATAGTGAATATGCTGTATGAATTACAGTTCTGTATGAATAATCCTAAAAATCATCATATGCCAGTACCACAGAAAGTTTGATTAAAATATTGAGAAAGTTAAAGTTGAACAGCATCAGTAATTGAACACACAGTTCTGTTAATTTTTAAAATATTGAACAATTTTATGTTTTAAAATATTGAACATAAAGTTTGATTCAAACATGAATTTCATGCTCTTGAGAAAGTTAAACTTGAACAAATAAAATATAAAATTGAACAAATACAGCATACACACTGAAAAAAAAAAAAAAAAAAAAAACAGGGCCAGTTGACCAACCGATTGACCCGTGCCTTTCACTATGCAGCATACTACCTCTTGGATGCTGCCTTCTTGTTTCTGTTCCTGCCTTTCTTGATTCAAATGGTTTCCCTTGCTCTGTCTGTGGATTCACACTTACACTACACTGAGGCTTATTTTGGCAACATAGTTTTTAGTCACTTTTTTTGGTTAGTAGCAAAAGTCAAAAGTTGGCTTTTTTGACTTTTTTTTCATTTGGGAAGTTGGTTTTTAGCCAACGGTGAAATTACAATTTTACCCCTCATGGGTCAAAATGTGTTACATAGATGAAGTTATAAACATTTTAAATAAATTGGGGTAGTTTAGTCATTTTATTATGATTTGACATCATAAACAAATATTAATCAAAAAAGTCAAAAGTCACTTTTTACCAACTTCCCAAATCATTTGTCTAAAAAAGCCAAAAGCTTGGTTAAAAGCCAAATTTGAAGGTAGTGGTGGAGGGAATACACTGACTATGTTCTTAGAGGCAATCTGTGGGCAGAGGTATTCAGTGAAAGTTGTTAATTTTTTGATGGCAGGTTTGTATATAAATTTGAGCTGATATAGAGGCTCCATTCTTGAGGTAGGTGGTGAGGGAATTAATACTCAACAACTGTATGCAGTGTGTAAAATAAGGTATGGTAGATGGAATGCATTCAATGAACGGTAGGCGGTGTGTGTAAAATGAATGGTAGGTGGTTCAAATGTATGCAGTGTGTACATAAATAATTGAAGACATTATGATTTGTAGGTGAAATGCATTTATCTACTGACTAAATGAATGGCTTATTATGTATTTTTTAATCTTGTATGTTGAATGCATTTTAAGTGAGGTAATAAATGAATGGCAAGATCAGCATCAGTAAATCAATGCCACATCAATAAATTTGTATAAATTTGTATATGCAGTAATTTAAGAATTGACCTTGAATTAAGAATACTAATTTAAGACATTATTATTAAATTATGATTATACAGATCAACATCAGTAAAAGAAGACATTATGATTATACACTTCAACATCAGTAATTGAAGAAATTATGATTATGCACATAAATATCGGTAATTTAATATATTATTATTAAATTATCATTTAAGACATGATTATGAAATGTGCATAAATGGATGTGGTATTATCATTTGTGGCACATCAACACAGAATTTAAAAAAATCATATTAATTTTATGTGAAATTATCATTTGTAACTGATTAAGTTATGTATATTATCATTTGTAATTGTCATGAACTGAACACTGCACAATTCTGAATATAAAAGATTGAATATTACAACAGCACATCATCACATAACTTCTGAATTACTTAGTTAATATAGTGCATCATAATGAAGATTACAAACAAGAGAATCTTCCATTCCAAAACTATAAACAAAATTACATGTATTGATGTGGTAAATTTAGTGTTCACCATGAAGATGCCACATATGTTCTACTAAATCATTACGGAGGGCATGATATGCATCCTTATCTCTAATACCTAAATGACGAGACAAAAATGATTGGAAGTCATTGGTAGGAGTAGAAGAAAGTTGCACTGGTGTGTTGGTTGATGAAATATCATAATTGAAATCAAGGTGCTCCTCCCTCTCATCTTCGACAATCATATTATGTAATATGATGCAACTCTTCATTATGTTGGCAAGCATTTTCGAATCCCAATAACGTACAGCACCACTTATAATTGCGAATCGAGATTAAAAGACTCCGAATGCCCGCTCTACATCTTTCCTGGCAGACTCTTGCATCATTGCAAAATGTTGTCTCTTTGCTCCTTAAGGAGAAGAAATTGTTTGAACCAATGTTTCCCATTGAGGGTATATACCATCAGCAAGGAAATAACCCATATCGTAACTATGTCCATTAATTGTGTAATGGACAGGGGGAGCTTTACCTTGCGCAAGATCAGAAAACAAAGGCGATCGGTCCAACACATTCAAGTCATTGTGTGAGCCAGGCATTCCAAAAAATGCATGCCAAATCCATAAGTCATAAGATGCTACTGCTTCAAGAATAATGGTTGGCTTTTTATGATGGCCTACATATTGACCTTGCCATGCCTTTGGACAATTTTTCCACTCCCAATGCATGCAATCTAAACTTCCCAACATGCCAGGAAACCCCCGAACTTCCCCAATAGCAAGTAATCTAGCAATGTCAGTTGGCGTCGGAGATCTCAGATATTCTTCTCCAAAAATTTCAATCACTGAATTACAAAATTGTTGCAAACTTTGAATTGCTGTGCTTTCCCCAATACGAATGTAATCATCAACTGCATCTGCTGCGACACCATATGATAATATTTTCATTGCTGAAGTCATTTTTTGTAGGGGAGATAATCCAAGTACATAAGTTGCATCTTGTTTTTGAACAAAATATGAATTGTGTGCTTGGATTGCATTCAAAATGCGTAGATACAAAGGATGACGCATTCGAAAACGTCTCCGAAATATTGTAGGTGAATACACAGGATTTGCAACAAAATAATCTGCAAACAATCTGTCATGACCCTGCCTTCTATCTCTGTGTATATATCTATGACCTACAACAGAACCACCTATTTTCTTTGAACTATCACTTGACTTAAGAATCTGAAGCATACTAGTATTATTCTACTCATAAGCTCCTAAAAGTGTGACGATATATTCATCATCATCAGACTCATCATCAAAGGAAGAGGAAGAAGAAGAGGATGAAAATGAAGTCAATATCATGGATTTAAATTTGAAGGCATTCATTATGCTCGATTTTGTTTAAGCTATGATCGTATTAATTGTGTGGAGTTGCCTGGCATATGGATAATGGGTTTATATGAGAACATAATCCATATGCCAAACATATATGTAATGGAGGGAAACAGAAATAGGAGAAAGAATTGGGAACAGAAATGGAGGGAAAAAAAAAAATTGGCTGACCGGTCGACCCGCCGGTCGCCCCTTTCCCCGGTTCACAAAGGTGGGTTCAAACAGTTCAAAAGGGTTAAAAAAAAAATTTTACACTTACCGGTCGACCAACCGGTTGCCCCACGGGATTTGATGCACCATTGGAGCTAGTGATATCAGATTTGGTGAAATAAGTCATTTTTTACTCAAATTTGGTGAAAAAAGAAGTTCACCGTTGGAGATGCTCTAATTACCTAACAAAAGTGAAGCAGTGTGTTTCATTTATAAAATTTTGTGCTATACGAATAATTTTGAACACTACATAAACAATATTATATAGTGCTATGGAACTACTGAACAATTAGTTTGGGAAGCATTTAGCTTTGCTCTATTAGAGTCACTAAAACACTAAGGGCATGTTTGATTGGGTGGATTGGAGCATAGGATTGGGATTATTAATCCATGGGCCCAATTATTCTATATTTGTTTTAACATTTTGGTTTAAGATTATTAATCCAATGGATAATTAATTCAACAAATTTGTAGGATTATTAGTAATGGGGTAGGAGTGGGATTATTAATCCAATGAATATTAATTCAATTGGATAGTGAATACCACACTAATTTAATACGATTATTAATACTTCACTGTTAGTCTTGTAAATCAAACATGACCTAAGAGTGTGTTTGTTTTGAGGGATTATTTTATGGGATTAGACTATTAGTTCATTGGGACTAATAATTCATTATTTGGTTCAATTTTTTTACTCCGGATTAATAGTTCCTCTAGACTATTAATCCCTCATATGAGAGATTATTGTATCCTAAGGGGGGTGGGATTATTTCCATAGGATTGGCATCCCATGACTAATGTGTGAAATGTTCATTTTACCCTCATGCTATTACTTAATAAACAATTGGAAAATGATAAAATAGTCTTTTGAACATTTATAAATTATTTTTTTAGTGTTGTTAATTTAAAAGTATATATTAAATAAAAAATATAAATTATAAATTATAAATTATGGCCTTATAATTTTTTTAGTGTTGTTAATTTAAAATTATATATTAAATAAAAAATATAAATTATAAATTATCAATTTAATTTAATTAAAAATCATAAATTAAAAATTATGGCCTTATAAATTAAATTTTTTTAGTGTTGTTAAAAAATTAAATTTATATATTAAATAAAATTATTTTTTTAGTGTTGTTAATTTAAAATTATATATTAAATAAAAAATATAAATTATAAATTTAATTTAACTGAAAATAATAATTTAAAAATTATGGCCTTATAAATTAAAAAAATTTAGTGTTGTTAAATTATAAATTATAGATTACAAATTTAAAATTATATATTAAATAAAAATTATAAATTACAAGGGTAAAATAGTCTTTTAAACATTTATCCTTATTCAATCCGTCCAACCAAACATTAGATTCATTAAAAATAGTCAAATTCAGACATCTAATCCAATGACTAAACAAACATAGGATATAAATCTAATCCAACCAAATAATTCGGGGACAATGTATCCCAAGATAAACAATCCGATGAATTACAATCCCTCATTATCTAGTCCGTCCAAATAAACACACCCTAATAGACATTTTGTATAACAAAAGTACAAAAATAAGTATTTTACCTAATCACTTTGCTTAGTATACACTCTTAGGAATGGCAACGGACCGGGGCGGGGCCGAGGATCACGCTCCTCGTCCCCGATCCCCAATAGTGAAAATTTCCCCATCCCCAACCCCTATCCCCGACGGGAAATCTATCACCACCGCCGTCCCCGCCCCAACGGGGATCGGGTTTCCCCGACCCCAAAAATTTCCTAGCCAAAAAAAAAAACCAACTCCAAAAACAGCATCAACATCATCAACAATAACAACATTTACAACTGATCTGAGCTCAAAAAACATCTAACAAATCAAACAACATCTAAACTCTAACAGATCTAACAAATCAAAAACATCATCATTTTCACCAACAATAGATCTTCATCAATATCTTAATCTTCATCTTCATCATTTTCCAGATCCGAAGAACAAAACCAAAAAACAGAGAGAGAGAGAGAGAGAGAGAGAAAGAGATAGAGAAAGAGGAGATACCGTGAGAGAGAGAGAGAGAGAGAGACGAAGAGATACCGTGGGAGGGAAAGGAGGAGCCACCGTCAGTGAGAGAGAGAGGAAGAGGAGCTACCTCCATGACGCTGTGAGGGAGAAGTGACACCGGTGAGAAAGAGATGAGGAGCCGCTGCCTACCAAATCGGTGAGGGGACGAGAGAGAGAGAGAGAGAGAGGATCCTTTGAAAATTGGCGGTAAGGGACAACAGCAGTAAGGAAGGAGCTGTGGTGAGGGAGCGGCAATCGTGTGTGTGTGGGAGAGAGAGAGAGAGAGAGGGGGGAGGCCATATGTTCTATTTGTGTTATGTGTTAACCAAACCCTAAACACACAAAACACACACACACACACACACACATATATATATATATATAAACAGGATCAGGAGCTAAAATGAGCGGGAGCGGGGGCGGAGGCGGGCCTAGTCTAAGGTTAGGAAATGTATCTCTGTCCTTGGCCTAAATATCATTGAGGATTTATTTTTGAATACCATTCCCAACCCGTCGAGAGTATTTTTTGAGAAAAAACCGCTCAATTCGAGGTCGGAGAGTCGGGTCCCCATCGAGCTAGGTTTAAATTGCCATCTCTATACACTCTAGAAGAATTCTACTACGTACATCTCATACCATGTGCACTTTTAGTTACGTTATTTTCTTCTTTAGTTATGATCAATTTTTTTCTTTAATTATAATATTATTTTGAGATATTTAGTTATGCATTATTTGTGTTTGATTATGAACCCTTTTTTTTTATAGTTACGACTCAGAAAGTATAAAGTTATACAATTTACTTCTAAAAAAAACAACGCCCAATTAGTACACATTAATGTGTGTTTGGGAGGGAAAAGATTGAGTACACACCTAACCTTTTAGCATAATGCACAAAGTGGTGGCCCCAAGACTTGAAACCATAACCTTAAGGTTATTAGGCCAAGTCTTAACCATTGAACCAAAGGTCACCCCTTCTATAATGCACAATTTACTTCTATAGTTATTAAATACATATGATTCACACCTCTTAAAAAGATATGTATCATAGTCTTTCCCTATACTCTAACACTCTATAAATTGGTTTACCTAGACTCTCTAAATATAACTAATCAAGAGAAGATATCTATTATATTACTTATCTTGTTGGAGCTCTATTCTATAAAAAAATTAAACAAAATTTATAAAATACTCCGTATGCCTCTTCCATTACAATTTAAGGGAAAATAACAGATCAGTTGGAGGATGAATTTTTTATTTTAATTAATGATAAAGTTTATAAATTTTAATTATTAAAGTCATATATTTTTTCATTAATTATTTTTGAACAATTGATCTGAATTGGTAATTTCCCCTGCTTTTAACATATCATTGTGAAAAAGTATATTAGGACCCATCACCTGTTGATCCCAACAAGCGACCAAAAATATTAGAATCATACACTTTTTCATTAATTATTTTTGAACAATTGATCTGATTGGTAGTCAAAAAGCATATTAGGACCCATCATCTGTTGATCCCAACAAGCTACCAACAAAAATTAGATAGGAAGAAATATATCACGTTTAGCATGCCTAGTTTGTCAATTTTAAACAACTCACAATACTCATCGAAGTTCAAAAGCCTAAATTCATGTAATTAAGCCAAAGAATATATGTTTTTATCTTTTCTATGAAAAAAAATTCTTCTCTCTGTCTCCAATTTTGAGATAACATGTGACTCAAGTACGGAATAACTTTAAAATCTTCTAATCTCGCATATATAATTAGCAAGATATCCACATCTTCATGAGGACCCATATTGCCATTGATGTTCTTTTTAAGTTTGGAGGAGCTATAATTCTTCTAAAACTATATCATTTTAAGGATGGTTTTGTACTTTCCCTTTTTCTTTTCTTTTTTTTTTTGGTACTTAGGCATTGTTTGGGCAGTTGATGTTTTAATTTAAAAGTGAAAAAATTACTACAAAAGTTAAAAAGTCAATAAATACCAAAAAATCAAATATTCATTTCCATGCACTTTACATTTTGCACATATTTTCATCAAAATCAAAAAGTCATCCCAAATATATTTTAATTTTTTTAATCTCATATTTTAGTTTTAAAAAAAGTCAAAAAATTATTAAAAAAATATGTTCTCAAGCGACCTTTTATTATTTTAAAAAGTAACTATTTTAATTAATTTTTATTTTTTTTATAAAAAGATATAGAGAAAAATAAAAAGAACAATTAATTTTTTAATTAAAATAGGTTATTTGATTTCATGAGCAACAAAGCATACTAAAGGGCATTTGCGTAGTTTTAGTTTTGACTCGTGGGTAGCATCAATCAATGATCATGCTCTCATTATGGATGCCATCTCATATGTTTTCAAAATGAATAAAAAGTTAAAGTATGCTTGCAAATTGCAATATAAATATTGGGCATAACAATAATCATACTTTTAACCTAAAAAAGAGGGCTTTGATTTGACGACCAAATCATTGATTGGTAGTTTCTTCTGGATGAAGAATCGAAAACTAGGGAGATTCTTTTTCCATTATCTCTCTTTCCTACAAAATCATGACAATAGAATATAAAAGTTCATGCACAACGAAAACAAGGGTCACAATGATGGACACAGTTTTTTATAGACCTAGTAGATGAGACGTTCAATCAATAATTTGAAAGTTCAAGTTGAATTATTACGAGCTATTTTACTAAGCATGTGTGTACTCTTATTGATTATAAAAATAATTAAACACAGAACAAATGGTGTAATTTGAAAAAAAATATAGGGGTGTTTTGAGAAGTTGGTAAAAAATTAATTTTTTGACTTTTTTAATTTATTTTGTCTTTTTATAAATCAGTTATATGAGAGGTGATGCGACTCAAAATGAGTAAAAAGCCAGAAGTTGACTTTTTACAAGCTTTCCAAAAGATTTCAGAATCTCTAAAACAAGAGGAAAGAGAAACCATGGTATAAAATAGATTTCATTCACAAGAATTTCTAATGTCAAACTAGGAGAAATTATTTATTAGGTCCTCTATATATATCGCATGTGATGTGTCTTTCTAATTATATAAAATTATGTAACTACTTTCCAGAGGTGTAAGCAATTCAATTCAATTAGGATCGAATAAAAATTTAATACAAAATTCTAACATTTTAATTCGTTTGTTGAGGAATCGAAATAAACCACATATTACGATTTGATTTTGTTGATTTGGTGTAGAAGAGCCATTCACACGAGGTTATTATAAAAATTTACAAAATCCCATACTAGAATAAATAAATAAAAATGATGAAAATTGTTCTGTAAATGCCTCCCAACCCAAAGATCTAGCCCCAAGGTTTCGAGACCAAGAGCCCAAATTCTCTATTCAATTTCAGGTCCAAAGGAGAGAGACGCGCATAAAAGAAAGTTGAAAAGGAAAGACCACCTTGGCAGACCAAGTACATTGGCTAAAGAAGCACAACAAAGCCTATCAGATTGAATGAAATCACAAGCGTCAAAACAATGCTGGCTGACAAAATGACTACGTTGCATGACAAAATGACAACGTTGTTTAGACAATGGCTTGTCACTTCAACAAGAACAAAGATCAAAGGACCAGCATAAATAGAGAGAAAGGTAAAAATAACTCTAGATACACAACATTTATCAGAATACTAGTCATCATCTCTCTATCAAGAAAAACCAAACTATAAATAGAGGGGAAGGTAAAAATTACTCTAGATACACAACAACATTTATCTGAATACTAGTCATCATCTCTATTGAGTACTAACTTAGTAACTTGACAGTCACAGTGCTCTCCCAACCAATAATTAGATTCGGTAGCCTTTAACCGCCTTGTTTGTGTTGTAGGTCTCAAACAACCCCAACCCATCTTACTGTTAATCAATGTGAGGCAAGTCCACCCTCCACATGTATTATTAGTCACTTACCTTTTAATGCTCAAAAAAATAAAATATAAAAATTAATTAAATACAATACTTTAATCAATTCAGACCGACAAGGGCAGCCAGTTCAGTATGTCAAACAAACAAAAGGGAAGCCCTGTATATATAGCAAGATAAACTATGGTGCAAAACAAAGGAAATCTCATCCATAACCTTTTTATTTATTTATTTATCCAGAACAATTTTAAATTTCAACCAAGCTTAAGTGGTATGTGGTATACTCTTCAATGTTGTATAGTTTACTGCATTCTATCTGTTGGGAAACTTAAACATCAAACACGCACATGTTACAACACACATCATTCAATTTACAAAACCAAGTTGTGCCGTATTGTTTCGCCCCGGCCAGAGAAAGCATACATCTGCTTGCTTTGGGATGAAAAGTGTAAAACTCAACTTTCAAAGCTTCTTTTCTCCAAAAGATGACTGCATTTTCAATAGGTGGCATCTCCGTATCAATACATCCAAGTCACAGAACTAGGAAAGGTGAAGATCTGCAAAATGCGAGAGGTTCAAATCGAACCATATGTTCTTTCACTTGTTCTGCTTGTTCCTTGAGCAGAAGCAGGCGGATGTTCCCAAGAGGCTTGATTGACAAAAGAATTATTAAGGTCTTCTGGTCTGGAATACCCATGCCCTCCTCCTTCGCTCACCTATATTTTTATCCCAAAATAGAGCACTCTGTTAGAGAGTCCGGTCAGGAGGCAAAAAAAAAAAAAAACTAAATAAACAAAGTTGAAACTGGGAATCGGGTACTTGAAAAGCCAAGCTGCTTAATTTTACTGCCCACTATCATTTCAAACCAAAACATTTGGGAAGCCCTGCACTGTCTAGAAATTTGAGTCCAAAAAAAACAGAGCCCAAAAACCTAATAAAAACATCATTAAGTGAAGTATCACATCATAGCTAGAATTTGATAATAAAACTTCCGGTACCTTTCTCTAATGAGTTAGTCTCTATAATGAAATTGAATAGAACTTATTAGAGGACCAAAAAATAGTAATAAAAATAATTATTATAATTTGGCACAAGGATTTATTGGCGAAGCAATTGAAAAAAAAAGAAGTAATCACTATGCATAATGCATGCATAATAGTAATTTTCCATCAGGACTCTGAAAGAGCTTCTCCTCATGGCAATTTTTGTTACACAGACTAGTTTCTGACTTTTGCCCAATTGACCTGCCCAAACAACTCTTAATCTCTGATCTGTAATTAAATTAAATCTTGATACAGTCCACTCAGCCAAATATTTTACAACTAGTATTTGGACAAATCTCAGATATAAATCCTTTCCATTACATAGTTGGAATGGAGATTTCCATTCCGATGTATAAAGTTGCAACACATCATTAAAATTCAAAATCAATGGTCTATAATTATTATGTCAATTTGAATTTTAAAATCTCCCTCAACTGTTTTTGAATTTGAAATAAAGATACGTTGATGTGACTTTTTTCACAGTTATTTCTCACGAAACAGAAATCTCTATTCCATCCATGTAATGGAGAGGATCCAGATCCACAAATCTCATCTAATTTCAACTCCCAAGATTCCCAAGATCTTAAATTGCCAACATAAGTGCAGTGAAAAGGTTCACTTACAGTTTCTAAACATGCAGATAAAAATGTCATGCCTGGCAGTGCATCAAGACCACGCTGCAAGTAATAGATAACAAATAAATTATGATGAAAATCATATCCATATCTTGTGGTAACAAAAAGTTAAAATCTACAAAGGTTATTCAGTGAAGTAAAGATAGCCTACCAGATTTTTCACTCGTGTCTTGTAAACAAACCCTCCACAGCAAAATAGAACTGAGGAAACCATAAATCTGCTCCACAAAAGTGTAGAAATAACAAAAGACAAAACAAACATCAAGTAACCAAGAGAAAAAGTAAATAAGTAACATGACAATGTGTTAGAGACCAAATGGATGTATTACAAATAAATCCAAAGCATACGACAAATTATATCACTGGTTGAAAGAGAAAGGAAGGGTTCAACTTGGCTTACACGCAAGATATCACTCCAAATACAGCCCATCCTCTCGTAGTGTTGCCCCCTTCATTCTGCCTATGTTCTGCAAATCTCAAACAAACCATGCAACCAGTTAAACACAAACAGTTCTTAGCATACAAGAGTGTCAATTGGAAATCAAGTATTCAGAGGCAGGTAACTGAGTATTTAGCTGATATGCTGTGAAACTATAATTACAAAAAACAATCTTATTCCTTGCCTCTGATAACTGAAATTGAATGATCAAGTTCAGCCATCATTCAGGTCAGGGGAAGTTCTTAATTTAAAGCCAAATGTATAAGAAATCTAGATAAGATGCCCGTGGTGTATCAGTAATCATGAAACCAGATTGCAAATGGAGTATAAAGACTGATTCTGAAAATTAGAGAAAAATTAGACGAAGTCTAGAAGAAGATTGCATCATCAGATATGTTCAATCATACAGAGGTAGACTAAAAGTGAAACTAGAAGCCTTGCGAGTATCACTACTGACTGAAAAACAAAAGGAAAGGAAAGAAAGAAGCCTTGAGAGCAAGCCAACTTTATCATTTTGCTGATCCAGAAAGACTACGAAAGCAACACAAAAACCCAACCATGCAAAAGGTCACAGTAGCAGCTGCCTGGAGTTTGATTGGTTATATTGAGAGAGAGATCATTCTTACCACACATTTTTGTAAGAGTAAATTGAATGGGTGCATAGCTCTCCACTGGGATAGTAATCTCAACTTCATAGGGAGTATCTTGAGCCTTCTCGCCTAAAAAATTAAGACTCGGAAGTTCAGAAGATCAAAAATTTGTGGAAGATATTATTTCAAAACAACTCTCATGCATAAATCCATAATTCCTATTTTTTAAGCAATCCATACATCTCCAATCAACCATCAACATCGTGGGCGACAAGGTTGTGGGTGGGCTCCCATTTGCCCCTGAGCCTGATAACCTAACCTCAAGGCCATGTTCTGGGAAGACCTAGAAAAAAGAAAAACAAAAAGGAACCTGATCAAAAAAAATGCCCAAAAATTGCATATATGTATCTAACAATAGCAGCATCAGCTCAAATGAAGAAGCAGAAAGTACACTACCTTAACAGTTGGTTTCTGCACTAAATTTGAAAGGGAAGCAATTGCAGTCATATAAAGGGCTACATGAGACGGTTCAGTTCCGAAGCTGAAGAAGGTAGAAATTTTAACTTCCAAGGTAATTGTTGAGTAATGCAAAAGTAATTAATAAAAAATAAATATTATTCTAAACTTCTGCAAGTATCCAGGCATAAATATAAGGTCATAAGAACTATATTATTTGAAAAATGAAAGGTAGTTGATAGGAAGTAAGGCAAAGATGTGAAGCCAGTCAAAATACAATCAATCACAATGAATAAACCAAATCTCACAGCTGCAAACAAGCATTTAATGGAAAAATAAAAAAGCAACAAGATCAATATATGAAAAGAGTGACAATTTGAGTGGTGAGAAGCAGGGAGATGGAGTATTACTGCGTTATTTTGCCATGTAAATGGATCCAGCACAAAACAAGAAAAAGGAGCACATTTCTTAAAGTTTTGAAAAAATAGCTGTTTCAGTAAAATTAAATTTAAATAGTTACTCTAGATGAAAACCAAACCAAACCAAACCTAGTTACTCTAGATGAAGTCCCAGTGAAAATTGAAGTGCGCTCATTAATATATATATATATATATATAGCAATTTCCTTTCAACATCCTCCACACCAATAAATTAGTCACTACAATCTAATATATCCTGCTAAAAGTGGATTTAGTATTGTAAAGAAATGCTTGGTGGAACAGGCTATTCTGAGAAGGCAGCTTCAAGTATGAAGGCACCCACTTTGTACAAATAATTTCAAAGATCAAGTCTGTACCCAATCTACCCCTCCTAGCACCCCACTCATTGGCAGAATGAATGCTAGGCAATGGAGCAAAGTGGATGAAATATAACCAAGGATGACAATGGAAAACAGAAACTTTATGTTGTCATTTAAGAAAAGAATATAACCAAGGATGACTTTTACACCCTAACTCATGCAACCTCACTGCAGGAAGCCCCACACACACACACACACACACCAAAAAAAAAAAAAAAAAAGCAAAAGTATTCATGAAAATACAGAGATGAAAGACAATGTGGAGCAAAAGAAATCACAGTACATATCCTGTACCTAAATTCATGGTGGGACTTCTCGAAACCCAATTGAGTCATGCCATTGTAAACCTATCCATTCACAATAAGCAATTTTATCATAGACGTAATTAGCCGGTATGCACAAAATATTTTTAGTGATGAGAAAAACAAAATTCCTTACTATTTCCCATGAGCGTGGATGAAAACCAACGGTGAAACCTTCAAATACTCGCAGACCCTGTTTCTCGCATGGAATAGCAAGTTCAACAAGAACTCTGGATGCAACAGTTACAATATCCATACAGTTTAAGTAATAGCCACACAATTAATGGAGTTGAAAGATAATGCCTAACAAATTACATGGAAAAATTTTTCTTTAGACAAGTAAATTACATGGAAAACTTAAATGAGAATTTGGCAAAATTAAGAATTGTTTAAAAGATACTATCTATAATATAACTTAACATCAAGAAATCTGCAAATAACCTTAGCACTAGTAATTTGCTATGCACTTCCCCCATCAACTACCTTTGATTCTCTCTTTTTTTCCCCATTTCTTACCATTAATATCATATTACTGTACACGATTCAGGCCCATTTGCACAAAAATTCTTGTAAGCAGTGCTAACTGCTATGAAATATAAAATCAAAGAACTCAAACGAATACTTTGTGCTTCCAATATCACAAACACCAAATATCAAACATTCAATATTAAAAAATTATTCCAAAGATCCAAAAATGTTGTAGGAGGGAAACAAAAGTAGCGACATGCTCATGAAATGAATTTAACTGTCCACCACCTCTACAGGCTTTAACAGATGAAGATCACAGTAATAGCAAAGGGCACACATCTGCAACTAGATATGGATTTCCTCACATCCATGCCTCTATCGTAATGTTTCAGTTAACTTAAAACCAGCCACAAGGCCTGAATGCACTTTCCATGCAAAACATAATCCATGTTGTCAACTCCATATTGCAGCCATAATGGCAAACCATCTTTCATTATCATGAGATTTTTGGTAGAAAACAATGAATACATGTTATCAACCACACATTGGAATTCTAATAGAAAATCCCAGATTTCAAAAGCTGGAGATTTTTGCTATAAAGGCATTAGGATCACTTCTACGATTTCAACATGCAAGTGCCTTAGCAGAAGTACAACTTTTACCATTATTGGATTGGATAAACATATTAGAAGTTTCTTAATTTGTACAATCCCATTGATCTTGAGAATATGTTTCTAAATTTTCCAAAACTAAAGAAAATATACAAATAATTACATACAGGTATATTTACCAAAATTATAAACCAAACCAAGCCTTAAGTCCCATCAAATGGGGTCAGCTACATGAATCCTTATTCTCCAAACGGCCCTATCAAAGGCCATTCCAAGCGGCCCTATCAAAGGCCATTTCATTAGTCAAATTAAGTAGATCCATATCTCTATTTACAACACTACCCAACATTAATCTAGGCCTACCCCGTCCCCTAACACTTCCATTGAATATGACCAAACCATCTCAATCGATTCTCTCTCAACTTATCTTCTATTAATGCTACTCCTAACCATTCCCGAATACACTCATTCTTAATTCTGTCATGTCTTGTCTAGTCTTGCCACACATCCACCTTAGCATCCTCATTTCAGCCACACTCATCTTATCTACATATTGTTTCTTAATTGCCCACTCTGTCCCATACAATATCGCTGGGTCTAATACCCGTTCTATAAAACTTACCTTTTAGTCTAGTAGGTATTCGTTTATCGCACAATACCCCAGACGCACTTCTCCACTTACACCATCCTACCTTAATCCTATGGGTCATATCTACATCAATCTCTCCCGCTGTTGTGATAATCGACCCTAAATAACGAAATGGTTCACTCTTAGGCAGTTCTTGATTCTCAATCTTCACTTCTCATCTGCTTTCATTGTTACTGTTACTAAATTTACACTCCATGTACTCTGTCTCAGTTCTGCTTATCCGGAATCCTTTAGATTCAAGAGTTTTTCTCTAAATCTCCAACTTTGTGTTAACTCCTTCTCTAGTCTCATCCACTAGCACGATATCGTCTGCAAAAAGCATAACCATAGCACGTCATCCTGAATATTTTTCGTCAACTTATCAAAATTATATATATATGTATATATATTCGTAAAGAAAATATACAAATATAACATATACCTATACTTATCAAATATATATATATATATGTAAGATGCACACACCTATGTCCCTTTCAGGACCAGAACACTGTTTCACTATTTTCTTCCATTCCTTCCCTAATGGGGCTTTAAAGACTGATTACGATTGATAATTTTTGTTTTCCCTTTTTCCAAATACAAAATTCAATAACAGACTTGAGGTATTTAGAAAGGGCTCAAAGAAAGAGAAAGGCTATTGTTTATGATAGTTGTAATGATCATCAAAAGAAATCCCATACAGTTCCAATTTTCATAGGCATAGCTCTTGTGATATGCAAAATAAGAAACCCTCAAAAACCAAATTAGGACATATTCAGCACAACAGTTGATAACACAAAAATATGTAACAGATAGTCAGTAGTAAACTAAAATACAAGGATTAAACATAAAAGAAAAACCAGAGCAAAACATAACAGAGCATATGTATCACAAAGACCTGCAAGCTGATTCGTATGTCACATTGCAAATGCATCCAAGTCCACCTGAGATATGGAAAGCAATGTTAAATGTAAAAGAATACCAAGAAGGTCTTTAGTATTTAAAAAAAAAAAAGACCAAAGGACTACAAACAAAATAAACACTCTTCAACCAACTGTATCTATCACATCAATTGAGGTCAAACTTTAAATTTTGTGTTATGCTAATATTACTGGCAAATATAGAAACAATACATGGAAGGAAAAAATAAAAAGCAAGAGCAAACTATTAACTATTAGTCTCAGAAGTACTCTTTAAAATTATCACATACTAAAGATAAAACATTTGCAAGTACCTAACATTTACAAAGAAAAACCTTAGCAGCTAGTTAACTGGCCACTAAAAAACAGGGGCAGCATGGGAAATACAAAAGCATACAACAACCATAAAAGTTTAGAGACAACTTACAACAGCTAAAAAAGAGAGTCAGACCAGTACAAATTAGAACATCAAAGAGAGAGAAATCTTAAGAAAATCATCCGTAAGTTTCAAAATGGGAAGGAATTGAGCACTTGATTGATGAAAATTCTTCAATCTGCCTGAGTAAGCATCCTGCATCCTTAACATTGGCCAGTTCGTAAGTTGGTACCTCAAAGCCAACGTAATCACATTTCCTCCCACCCCTCCACAAAAGTGTAAATAAACGTATTCACAGTTGTTGAAGCCCATAATTTTTTTATAAGTCACAAAGAGCCAGAACTATAGACCCTTGTAAACTGACACATAAGGAGAGTGCTAATTAAGAAATTTTTAGGCTCACCTCAAACTTTAAGGCTATTATAAGGTTAATGTCTCTATGCCGAAGCTCATCAAGTCTTTGATTAACTTGCATAGAAAGCATTATTCAAATTCCTTTACTAATTAAAGATTTGGTGTAGCACAACATTCAAGATGTACAATGCTTTTTCATCTTGTAACAAGAAGTCTAAAGCTTGGAGAGTATTCATTTTTTTCTTTTTTTAAAAGGACACATCATAACAACAACAACAATGATTAACTACATCTCTTCCAGTTTTGAGTTCTGTCTGCAAGATACATACAGAAATCCATCTGGTCAACCAGTTGACAGAAATCTTTTGTATTCCAAACTTAAAAATACAATATTCTACTGTGCTAAAATCCAATAAGGATGCTAATATGTAGGCTTAAAACAGAGTAGCGGCCCTCATACCCAGCGCAACAGCTCCATTTTGCTCTATTAAATGTTGGTTGCATAAAGAATTGACCCAGATGTGTCGTCAGGGTTCAGAACAGGTTGCCCAACAGCGATACAAGAAAGCTAAACGCAATTTAGCATTCACTATTTCTCACATTTACGGGAACAGGTGTGGGATACTAATACCATTTTTCGTAATGCTCCAAGTAAAAAAAATAGAAGCTTCAATCATTTTTTTTTTTTTTTTTTTTTTTTTCTCAATTGAGTCCTAATTGTGGATTGATGGCTTTTTTCTCAACATGTCCAATATTTTTGTATGAAAATTCCAAAAGGCTGTATGGCTTCAAAATTTTAATTATTCCATCAATTATCATGCTGGCACTGAATCTTATAAAACTCCACAAGTCAGGGTTCAGAACTGGTTGCCCAACAGCGATACAAGAAAGCTATAAGCAATTTAGCATTCACTATTTCTAACATTTACAGGAACAGATGTGGGATACTAATACCATTTTTCGTAATGCTCCAAGTAAAAAAAATAGAAGCTTCGATCATTTTATTTTTTTTTTCAATTGAGTCCTAAGTGTGGATTGATGGCCTTTTTCTCAACAAGTCCAATACTTTTGTATGAAAATTCCAAAAGGCTGTATGGCTTCAAAATTTTAATTATGCCATCAATCATCCTGCTGGAACTGAATCTTATAAACTCCACAAGTCAATTTCACTTGCAAGGCAACCAAATAGAGGGTGAAAAACACCGTTCACTGTTCAGATTCGCAAACACACACATATCCACAATGGATCATTTTAATTATGAAATTGAAGCAACTTAAACTTTGAAACTCAAAAGTGGAGAGCTCGCATACCTTTGCATTTTCCGTTTGGACAACTCCCACAAATGATATTTACCTGAAATTCAATTAGAAAATTTATTTATAAAACTTAGATGAGTACAATTAGGGGAAGTTCAAGATTCAACTTATGAAATACTGATTTGTATGCCCCTTATCCTGCCTCACAGCCAAACAAAATGAAAAAAATGTCACTTTGAACGGTATTCTCATACAATCCTCTGAACCATATCTAACAAATAAAATTTATGTATCACTCAAAAAGAAAAAGGGAATATCATGCAACTAACCTGAGCTGTACGTCCCACTTTGTCATAACTATGCTCACAATTTATCAAATCGCCATTGTAGAAGTCCTGGATGTAAAGAGAATTTTGAGTACATAAAAGTTAGGTTTTACAAGTTGCAATGCACTATGCAATCAAGCAAATTAGGTCCATAGAAAATAGCTTCCAAACTTCTGAAATATATATTAGCTAGGCAAACATTCCACAAGTTTTTAGCTTCCTTCTTTTATGTTGCAAGTCTGCGATAAACAGAAAAGGCTGATAACTCCAATATTTGACAGAAGAGCTGGAATGGCACAATGAAAGTAAACAGGCAATGGGAAAGCAGAGAAGCATAATCATTTCTCAAATTGCATTGTCTGTGTTTTCTTAAACTCAAATCCTTCCAAGAACATAAAGGACTTAAATTCCCAGTGCTTAACCATGATTTCCAACTAACTAGGCTCAACACCACACTTTCTCAGTTCTTAAAGATGTTACATGTAATGGTATTATTGGGGCTTTTCATTCAAATCTCATGCAATGATACATAGTTTTAAACATATAATGCAATTCTATTTCCATCTACTAACCTTTATCCTGTAATAATTGCATCACAAAATCCATTTTAACATTTTACCTTATTAACTACCAACCAATTAGCTTGTGCTATAAAAAAAACACAGAATATCTACTTCTTTACCATCCAAGCACTCATGAAGCGCAAGATAAATTTTTCTATTAAAAAAAAGGGCTATGCAATCAGATAATTAAATACAGCATAAGTATTTCATTTGTATGGAAGCTAAGAAAATGTTTCTATTACTATGTATATTGAACCAATGAAATGCCATAAAACATATGTCAAAGGAAAAAGGGACTTAAAGAAACGCTCTTGGTTATATTAAAACTATTTCAAGGGAACTTTAAAATGACATACAAATATTTAAAAAGATCACCAGTTTGTCATATGTTAGGACGGAGAAAAATCACCAAAGGGAATTAACTGCACCAACAGTGTTAACTGCTTAAATTAAGGAAAATAGAGCTTGCAAAAATAAGAATCATCACCAATCACAACTTACCTGAACAAAGTTAACATGACCTGAACCAGCAACAAAAAAGTTGGACTTATCAAATCTGCCAAAATCCACATATCCCTGCAAAATTTTAGCATGTAATTTTAAGCAGCATCATACTGACAGAAAAATAAGCTATATTAAATAGTAGAAAATACAAATTACATCAAACAACTTATTTCTAACATGCTTATTCTGACCAAGTGAATATAAAAAAGTTTATAGCTTCAATTTTGTTTTATATTATGCGTTCGACATGAAGAAGCTTCAAACCTGATCAACTTATAGAACATTAAATCAGGATATAATATTTTCACCTACTTAGTGGCATGGGATAATGACTAACCATAGTAGGATTCACGCACTTGTATGGGACACAAGAACCACGTAGTCTTTGTGCTACGTCAGTCTCACAAAAGATGACTCATTTATTTGGAAACACAAACTTTCCTCTTTTCTACCATATCCTTGAAGCAGAATTCTAAAAGCAGCTACAAAGTTCCCCAATAAAACCATTAGTGGCTACTTAAAGAAAGAACAGCATTTAAGTTACAATGTGAAAGCTCAACCATGTGCAGTTGATGTAGTCTGCAATAAGCAATTGTTCAAAGAAGAGATCGTATGAAGGTAAGTTATACATAAAAACTTAGGTGGCATTGAATAATCATACGCCTTAAATGTTTCTGCGAACAACAACATAGGGTTTTGTGGTTACACTACTCCCATTAAATATATGTGTCTTGTCCTGACTCATTCATCCTAGATCTCTATATCAACTATAAGCTCCCTAAATAACACTGGATTGCTTTAAAGAGAGGGGTGGAGGCATATGTTACATACTCAGGTACAAGTGTCGATGCAGGCGTGTACCTAGAGATCAGACCTATCAAATCCCAAATTTAAGGGTACATGGACATGCCAAAAAAGGGTGATACTTTTATACTTTTAATCTATTATATAAGATAAAATGGTGTTATATGTAACATACAACATCAAAATGGTATTTCCTAATATATACATATAATGATAGTGTTAAATAAAAATATATAAGAAGTGTCCGATGAAAAGTACCGGACACATATCCCACACCCTTGTTCAAGTGTTGGGTGTCTAGCACGTGTGTTTGATTTATTTTGAAGAGTCCATGTAAGATAGGAGGCAGGTACTCATGTTGAAGAAATAATTTATTCCTAATTGTTCAAAATTTTTGCAGGATAATTTGGAGAAAGAAAGAAACATCACAACATAGGACAACATTTCAAAATACGATTCATCATCTTAATCTATTTAACCGAAAGCTAGATGTAGTTATATACATGTATACTTCACTGATAGTTTAATTGAGAATATAGTGAGTACCGTTTGTGATCTGCTCTCTACATCTTTACAAAACCGAACCACCAAGTCAGAATCCTGAAATGAAAAAGAAGAAGAAGAAAAAAAAAAGAAAGCCATAGATGAGCTTTGAAAATTATTACCAGTACCAACAATCAGTACACTCTGCATATTGTTTCACACTCAAAAAATAATGATGTATGATTATCATTTGAGACATTACCTTCCCATCATACTCAAATGGATTTCCAATCCACCCACTCTGAGCCACAAATTAAGGAGAAACAGTTTCTATAATCATTTCCAAAATTCGTATGAAGTAATCAATAATGACCAGTAAAAGTAAGAAATTTAGGCTCCATTTGGAGCCTGTTAAAAACAAAGAAGGAAAGGGGCTTAAAAAAGACTTTTTTCCTAAATAATTTTAATCAATTTATTTCCTTTTCTATCATTGCTCTACAAGCCACACCTGGCATTCAAGTATCCACCAGGTGGCAGTAGCATAATGGAAATCATTTGTTAGTGTGACTGACCATACAACGGAGGTCCAACAAAAACTATGAAATTCCATATGGAAATGGAACCCATCCAACAAAAGCACATTCTATTCTGTACTTAAAGTTCTCTCCATCTTAATTATGGCAATTTGAGCTCTTTCAGTAGATCAAATATCATATATGAGTGATAAATTCAGGAGATTTCCAATGTTAAAAACAGAAACGAATATTCACTTTTCCTTTACAAGTGTATGCCAGCCGTTAGGTACATGTCATAACCAAACAAATTAGATTTTTCTAGTGCAATTACAAACCAATTACGATGTGTAGGATACAAAATCATAAATGTGACTGGAATTGTCAAGAGCGTAGCAGTTGGAACTCGGAACTGCAATTGAAGCAACTCCAAGTGCCTGGACCAAAACAGCTGACAAAAATGCATAATATATATTAGACATAAGAACCAAATCCACCATTTTACACACAAGGGAGGGGGGGAAAGTAATGGAAACCTCTAAAAGTGGTACTGCTGAGCACAGTGCTAAATTAAACAAAGCAACGTCACCTGTGGCTGAAGTTAAAAACAACCAATAGAATGAATATTCTTCTGATGGGTTTCTTGTGCTCCTCATCTTTTAAAAAATCCAAGAATGTCCTGCCGAAAAAAGTTACATGATCCATACACTAGTTGTTTGATAAAACTGAAAACCAAAAACTATAAATTAAGTACTAAAAACTGAATGTTGAATTTTTTAATTTGAAAAATTGTTTGGTATTTAATGAAATTTAAGTGGTAAATTTAATCAAGTGGTTTTGTATGTAAAAGAGTTGAAATTTGAAATTTATTAATTTTTAAAATTTTCTTACACTCTCAATGTTTGTGGTGGTGATTTGATAACCATGCTGTGGTGGTAGCATAGCGGTGGTGGTGTGAGGCAAGATAGTTATGGCATTGTGGCGATAATGGTAGTAGTAGAGTGATGGTGACAATGGTGGTTGAGGTAGAGGGGGTAGCGACGGCGATGGTGGTGGTAGTAGAGTGACAATGGTAGCGGTAGTGATGGTACGCTGGCAACAACGATGATGGTTTGTTGTGGTGGTGGTGGTGGTGGTAACAATAATGGTGATGGCATTAGTAGGGTAACGTTGGTGCACCTCAGTGGCATAATCATAATAGATTAAAAATTCAACATTCACCAATCATAATTAAGAGTTCTATAACTTAAATTTTTAGCCTATATTTAAAAAAATAAAAAAAAAACTTAAAATTCCAAGTGATAATTAGCAAACAAATTCAATTTATGTTTACTACGTTTTAAGTGCTGAAATTGTAAATTTTGCAAGGTTACCAAGTGATTGAGTTTGTATGGAAAAATAATCACCAAAAAAAAAAAAAAAAGGAAAAGAAAATGCATGACAATACTAGGGATCTTCTGATAACTATGTGAAATGCTTTCACAATATATTAATACTAGGAAATTATGTGAAAATTCTTCTAAGTTCTGGTAACTATTATGTATTCTGACCACCCCAATTCAAAACCAATTACAAAACACACAAAGTGTAAAAATCTTGTACAAAGTGTATGTTTATTTATATTTCGCATATGGTACAAAAGAACAAACCTGACTCTCTTTCAAAGTTTTCTCAAACAAACCAATATATAAACATTGCCCTCTGTTTGATTCTTACAAGGATTTACGTTATAAACAAAACAATGAAAAAAGGAAAAGAAAATGGCATATTGCTATTTTCTTGGTTGATTCCGGGAAGTTTGTTTATCAAACAAATGCAAGACGATGCATGTAATGATCCAAATTTGAACCAGGATGACCTAGGTTTACTGAAAATAGTACCTGAATATAGTTGTCTTCAGCAATCAGCAGCAACGAGTTCAGGAGAAAAACGTTTCAGGATCGCGAATTATGGACCATGGACCGACCATTTCCATGTGACCGCGGTTCGCTAACCATAGAGAGCCAAACGGGTTGACCTTCGGCGGATCAATCCATGCTCCCCCTTTTTATTTTTATTTTTTTAATTTTGAAAAAATAAATAAAAATTACTACTATAATCCTTAAATTTAATTTTTGAATAAATTACAAATATACATTTTGAAATTTGCTTAAAATACAGATTGCTATTTGTAATTTCAAAATTTTCAAATACCTCGTTGTTATAATTTTTTTATTTAACAGAATAAACTAAAAATATAAAATTATTAATTGTTATCCTATATAATGATAAAATTATCTGAATTATTAATTAAAATAAATTTATAATATCATTAAAAATTATTAATTAACTTAATAATTTATTAATAAAATAAGTCATTTATTATAAAATTATAAATTTCAAAAAGTAAGATATAATTTTAAAACTATATAAGACAAATCATATTTGAAACAAATCTTAAAAATGTGTTTGTAATTTATCCTTAATTTTTTTAGTGGCAGCGTAATAGAAGTGCGGAGTGGTGTGTGAGAATCGAATTTTGTTAGAAGATAATAATAATAATAAATAAATAAATAACCAAATAAGTTTTCGGTGAGCCAAAGGTTAATGCGGCCTTGGTGATTTTTTAAGATAAAATTAAGGGCCAAGAACAGATGACAATAGAAGAGGTAAAATTAAGGGCCAAGAACAGATGACAATAGAAGAGGTAAAATTAAGGGCCAAGAACGGGTGGCATTAAGGGAAATTACCTACGTGTATGCCTTGTTGCTTGAGCCTCACACTTAGTTCTGTATGAATAGAGTTAGGACGGTAGGAGAAAGCATTATTCAAGTTGGAAAGGAGCCTTAGAAACAGGGAGTAAGTCCAGAATAATTTAAGAGTAAATTTAAGGTGAATTATATTATACCTTGAGGTACCATAATATGTTTTATATATGTCTTGAATCACCATAATATATTTTACGTATGTTTTGAGTTACCACAATTTATTTTGTATAATTTATGTTTTATGGTTATGTTAATGTTTCAATTACGTGGATTATTTTCTAAACTCTATTTGCTTAAATTGAAACTCATGAATATGTTTGTTTAAATGTTAGAAATTATTTGACAATGATTTTATAAATAATTATTTTCTGTAAATACCACCACGAGAGTACCATGCCTTGGGGGACTTAAATAAACTATTGACTTCTGATTGATCATTTTGTGGCCCTCTATTGTCATAGATATATTGACATTTGTTCTGTGCGGAACTAAGTGCTACACTATTGTAGGAGCCACCTCTGGAATTCGTACGAGCCACCTCTTTCCTTGCGGCCTTCTATTGTCATGGATATATTGACCTCTGTTCTGTACAGAGCAAAGTGCTGTGTGGAGCTAAGTGCTACACTATTGTGGGAGCCACCTCTAGAATCCGTACGAGCCACTTCTTGAGTCCGTACCTTTGTGTTATCATGAATCCATTGACCTTTGTTCTGACTGTTACTCCTATGACCTCTATTTTGTTCTGTTCGATACCGTGATTATGGTTATTTATTTATATAATCTCAGTTTTGCTACTTAAATGATTATTCGTTCAGCCTAAGTTATTTTAACTATTTTAGTTACGTAACTATCCATGGTTATTTTGTGTCTCTTATACTCTTGGCATAATATTTCTCACTCTGCCATGTGCTTATAGTTGTTTATCAATTTTTAAAAAACAAGGCAATTCAGAAATAGCTTTTGGAGAGTCTTAGAAGCAGGGATGTGGAATAGACACATAGAGTACTTTTATAGTATTTATAATTCTATTCTTCATATGTAAATATCGACATTTTGGTCCATAAATTTTGTTATAAAAATAGAAGCTCCAATGATTATTTTGGTATCCTCACTTAAATATTTTTTTCCGCTCACGTTTAGTAATTTGTTTAAGAATTGGCCGAAGGTAATTTCAGTTACTGACCATCACGATACTTAACCCTTGGGTATGAGGAGCAGGTCGCGATAAGTGGTATCAGAGCAATGGTAAAAAAAATTTTTATGTTAATATTTTAGCTTAAATAACCATCCATGGCTATTTTGTGCCCCTATACTCACAGTATAATATTTCTTACTGTGCTATGCGCTTATAGTTATTACTCCTTTCAGGTGACGAGATTTAGTGGGATCAAGATGGAGGATAAATCACAGTGTTTTTTTTTCTTTTTTTTTTATTTACTATTTGTATTTCTGATTGGACTCGTGTTATAAAATAAACAACCCAAATGACTATTTTCCTTTTTAATAAACTTTTGATACCCATTTATTTTGCTTTAATTTATTTAAATTATCCGCTTGCGCTACTACTACATAAATTTTTTAGTATTATTTTATTTTTATTATCTCGTTACAACGCCGAACCTTTGGGAACTGGGTTTGGGTTGTGACAAAAGTGGTATAGTGCCACCTCTGGGGTTCGTAGAACATTGGTTGCTCGAACTGGTTGAACTAGTTGTACCCATATTTATCCGCTTTGGAGGCGCGACACCGGATCTTCTGTTATCTTTTTTCCAAAATCACTTCCTTTGACTCGGTTCCCTGGAGCGCAAGGCTTTAATCCCTTTTTTCGCAATGTATGCTCGATCTACCACCTCCGCATAGGTTGGTAGTTTCAAAACCTCCAACATGTACTTGATTTCAGCATCCAATCCTACTTCGAATTTCTTGGCTTTTCAAGCTTCGGTGGGGATGATGTATGTCGCAAATCAAGCCAATTGCGTGAATTTGCTCTTGTATTCGACTACTGTCATGGTTCCTTACCTTAGATGTATGAATTCCAACGCCTTTTGTTCCCGCAGCGAATCTGGAAAGTATTTTTAATAGAATACCTCCAAAAATCTTATCCAAGTCACAATATCTTATTTCTCCAGGGTAAGAGGCCACCATTCTTGTACATCGCCTTTGAAGGTGAATGTGGCGAAGGTTACCTTCTGTCTTTCTGCGCAAGGTAACGCGCAAAAAAAATTTAAAATTTTTAAAAATTGAGTCAACTTTGAAAAAAAAATATGAAAATAAGTAAAATTTTATCAAAAAAATTATTAAAAAAATCTTACAAAAACAAAAATTGACTTATTTTTGTTTTTGTTTTTTTATTTTTATTTTTTAAACTTCCCTTTAAAAATTTTAGTCAAGACTGGAACTAAATAGTAAATTTCAACCCAAAAAAAAAAAAAAAAATCACTAAAAAAAAAATTAACGAAACTGAAAAAGTTCAAAAAAGTCAACATTGAAAAGATATTTATTGACGTGATTATATGTTGTGAAAGGTTTCAAGGAAGCAAAAAGTGCATGTTGTGGCTCTGGTCCATATCGGGTAATTAATAGTTGCAGAGGGATGAGAGGAGTGAAAGAGTACGAGTTGTGTAGCAATGCTAGTAAATATGTGTTCTTTGATGCTAGTCATCCAACTGAAATGACTTATCAACAACTTGCGAGTCTAATGTGGAATGGTACTTCAAATACAGGTCGTATAATTTGAAAGCTTTGTTTGAACAAAAACAAATGTAGAGCATAAGTATGATGTTAGAAGTGAACTTCTTGGTGTTGTCAATTATTTTGTATGGGTTTTTTTTTTTTTTTTTTTTGATCGAATAAACAAGCTTACACAGAGAAGTAAGGAAGATGAAAGACAAGAGTAGGAGGAAGATCTGCAACCCAGTTCAATGGAAGACGATCTCTTAACGATGCCTGAGCTACCCGGTGCACGACACCATTAGCTTTCCGCGAGCATCATTTAAAAGCTCTCCTACCCTCTTTCATTATTCTCCTTCCCTCTTTCATTATTCTCCTTGTACTTTGAGAGAGAAAAATAAATGTTTTGCAAGTGAGTTTTTTTTTTTTTTTTTTTTTCCCTTTCTTCTTTTCTTGTATTTTCCTTCCTAAATTTTTTTGGTCTAGAAAATAACAAAATTTTAATTATATTTTGCATCATTGTTTGGATTGAGTGAGTTTGATCTTTAGAGTTTCAACGGTGACAAATTTATTTTTGATAAAATTTATATTTTTATGATCTACTTGTTAAGTTCAATTAAACATGATTAATACTGGATATGAAATTATGTTGAAAACTAAAAAATCAATTTCTAAAAATGTGAAATTTCACAATTTCTATGCTTGAGAAACACTATAGGAAATCGCACTTTTGCCGACAAAAAATTTAGTCGGCAAAAGTCCATTTTTAATCAGCAAAAGTTATCCGCAACCAATTTTTTTGATCGTCACTTTGGTCGTCAATTGAGGGTCAGCAAAAGTAAATAGCAACCAAACTTTTGTTAGTCGGGAAAAAGTTGAATTTGCCGACTAAATTTTTGGTCGCTAAATATATCATTACTGCGACTAATCCATTTAGTCGCTAAAATACTTTAGTCATGAAAAATAATATTTGCGCGACTAAAAGTTTAGTCAGCAATAGACCTATTCCACGACCAAACTTTTTGATTGCCAAAATTAACAATTTTACTGACTAATTATTTAGTCACCAAATGTACCATTTTGCCTACCAACATTTTGGTCGGCAAAACCACAACTTGGTCGCCAACATCTAACAAAATAAACCTATAATTGAAGACAAATATTCCATCCAATCCATTTAATATAATTGTAATTAAAAAGAATCATTCATACCAACAAAGTATCTAAATCATGAACATTCAACGAAATACATAAATCAACAAATCTTGAACCTGTTTCATAGGAAGAAGCCTTGACAAAATCAAAATGACCAATTACACACTGTATAAAAACATATGTATTTTGTAGCACTTTGGTTCATAAAATATGTTTGTGTGTTTTTTTTCCCCTTTCATCTTAGTCTTTAAAGTATGCACTTTCTTGCATTTTCCGTTTTTTGCATTTTAATGTCATGGACTAAAGTGTAACATATGATATGCTTTAAGGTGCAAAGTAACAATTAAAAGATTAGGCACTAAAATGTAACTAAATATTTGTGTATTTAATCCTATTTTTAAAAAATTCAAAAGTTCGTCTTTGTTTTGGGATAATTTTTCATTTTACTTTTAAATTTTAACAGGAAATATATGAGACAAGAGGGAGGAAATTTGGATATGTTGGCTTAGGGCCTTTGGGTTGTGTACCATTTGCAAGAGTAATACTCAATCAAGAAAATTCTGGTGAATGCCTAGAAGAGTTGACAACAAGAGTAAAGCTACACAATATTGTTTTATCCAAAGTCCTTCAAAAACTTGAAAGCCAATTAGAAGGATTTTTGTATTCAAATTTTGACCTCTACACTAGTTAAGGTGAAAGAATGGACAACCCATCAAAATATGGTATGTTAATTAAAATCTGTAGAGGGTCAGAAATTAAAACCCAAACTAAATAGACTCAAGCACTAAGATCGCCCTGAGAAGGCGACCAGGGATAAAAGAAGAGCGTGGGCCAACAAGTGGGCCGAGGCCGGTCCGACCCACCAAGGCTCCAGATGGACTCAGCGAAGAAAAATGCCCAGGTCAAGTTGCTGAGGCAACACCTGCAGCAATGAAGTTGCCGAGGGAACATGTGGCGTGGCAAAGTTGCTGAGGCACTTTGTCTTAGCGCCGCCATTCCTATTAACTTTGGTTCCACCGCCATTTGGAAGTTACCAAGGGAACATGTGCAGCGGCAGAGTTGCTAAGGCACTTTGTCTCAACGCCGCCATTTCTATTAACTTCGGTTCCGCCACCATTGGAAGTTGCCGAGGGAACATATGTAGTGGCAAAGTTGCTGAGGCACTTTGTCTCAGCGCCGCCAGTCTAAGTATCTTCGGTGCCACCGCCATTCCAAGTAATGTCGGTGTCACGATCATCTGGAGTTGCCGAAAGAAAGGAAAGACCGAGGCAACTAAGTTGCTGAGGCAATACTTGCAGTGTCCAAGTTGCGGAGGCATTCTATCGGTGCCGCCATCTCTGATATCTTCGATCATGCCATCTGGACTTGTCACAGGAAATGACTACTGCAGCAACTAAATTACAGAAGGGATATCTTACCAAGGTGATAGCAGTCTTTGAGAGAGGCTTCCTTCTGAGACTAATGCCTGGCGCTGACAGCAGGCCTCAAGGGATTAACTGACCTAGGGCTGATAGCAGGCCCCACAGTTTATTTAACTTGGTGCTGATAGCAGGCCCTAAGATCTACTGGTTAGAGCTGATAGCAGGCCCAGAAATACCAGCTTACCGCGGCAACCCTGTCACGACCCAAACCTACCCCGAGAAGGTTGGCATCGTAACCGGCCAGTAATCCTAGATTACCACAGGCCTTTCTATACAAAACATACATAACCGCGGCTTGCGGAAGCGAAAACAAAACACTAATAGTCCAAAGAGCTGTGCATTTATACGAACATACATTACATGCCAAAAATGTTAATTTACCCACTACATTACATCGCATATAATCAAAATTCATGTACAAAACATAGGCTCACGCCACATGTACAACCAAAACCAAGCTTCCTAATGGCCTTCTAGGCCTAGCCCCAACTCGGAGGCACCAAAACACCGGGTAGGCTTCAAAACGACGGCTCGGCTCGGACTCTGCCTAGGCTTGACTCCCAGAGTGCTCACCTATAAATACATATATACAAACAATGAGTTAAAGCTCAGCAAGTAACATTAAAGTAAAGGGGTAGTGAACGAATTCCACATTTCATATATCCATAAAATAAATCATTCATAAACATAATCACCTCATATCAGAACATACATAATGGCATACTCCATAGAACATAACATTTGTCGTCCAACGACTAGAGTAACCGGTCCCGGACACCGATTAAACACATACCGAGATCTCGTAAACTGGTCCACTTAGGACTATCTATGGATGCCATACTAGATTCGCAAACTGGGCATTCGTTCACAGAAAACATTTATCATTTCAAAACCATAGCATAACGTAGCACTTTTAAACATAGATCTTACTAACATATCTTTACAGAAATGTTACTCACAGTGGGTTTCCAAAACCGGTTGCACGGTCTTCACCTCCTGACCTGCAATTATCAACATATAACACATTTCTTCAATACACATTATCATTACATCACTTAATTCATGCCATTCTATCTTTTCTTTACTCTATTTCATGATTATGAGATGCTAAATGATGCAAATGACATGTGAAAATCATGTAATTCAACTTCTCAAAATTTCCTGAAATAAGTCCCCCCCCCGGCTCGAGCGCCACTTTGTCCGCTCGAGCGGACTGCACAAATCCAAAACTGCTGGGAGGCCGATTTTCACACTCGAGCGGGAATCCCTCCGCTTGAGCGGACCACGCGAAATCTGAAATTCTGGACTCTTCTCAAGCTTCAATTCCTCCTTTGCCCAAAACAACTTCAAAGTGATGAAACCCAAGTCCCAAAACACTTGAAAACCACTTGATTTAGACCTTACAACTTCTCAACAAAACCCACATGCATCATGTACAAGATCAAACCATGAATTGAGGTGAAGAATCATAGCTATTCATGTAAAAGTTTCATTTCTTCATATCCATGGAGGTTCTTCCTCAAGAATGCCAAATATAAACATAAATCATCTATTCATACCATGCATGCTTAAATTAAACGCATTTCCCCTTTCAATCCTTTTACTTGCCATGAGATTAAGGATGATTCAACCATATTTCAAGAAAGTAGAGAAGAAATTCTTACCTTAAGCACTTAATTGGAGAAGATGTAGCTTGATTCTCTTTTTCCCCCTTCTTCTCCTTTCTCACGAATTCTCCTATCTCTCTCTCTCTCTCTCTCTCTCTCTCTCTCTCTCTCTCTCTCTCTTTCTAGATTTTTCTTTTCTTTTGTTTTTGAGTCAAACATAGGTCAACATCCTTATCTTAAGTCATATTTATAAAATTGTGCCATAAACTCAAGCCAAACGGGGCTTAACGAATCAAACGAAATTCAGTCATCAATTTATCGTCCCAACGGGTTCTAAAAATTCCCGGTATCACATAGGCGTGTTCAATTTCATTTTTCGAACCCATTACGATCATCAATTTCAGTTCCAAAGTTCTCATCTCAACAGATATTCTTCTAATTTAAACAGATATTCTTCAATTAATTCGCATAAACACATAATTAATTACTGATAAATATGACACATGTTTTGGGGCCATTACAAACCCCGCGAAGATGGGAGTAGGGTAGCCCGAGCATAAAGGACTCCCTTTCCATTACCCAGGTCATGGACTCGCCTTGGTCGCACAGACAGGACTAAGGAAGCCCCCTTGGGCTTGGTACTAAGGCACAGCATGGTTGATAGCAGGCTTAGCTGTGGCCTTCGCCCTAGGAAGCTAGGGAGTTTGTGGTTAGGTGGCTAAGGGTGGAGGCTTCGCTGAGGTAACCACGAATGCAATTGATAGCAGACTAATGGAGTCCTGAGAATGTATGTGCTGGCCAAGTAGAACTGAGAAGGCAAGTGCAGCGGCGAAGTTTACCGCTGCAAGTGCACTTGCTGAGGTTCAAGCTGAGAAGGCAAGTGCAGAGGCAAACACTCCCGCCGCAACTGCACTTGCTAAGGCCCAAAAGGAAGTTACAGCATCGCCGCTGCAAGTGCACTTGCTGAGGTTCAAGCTAAGAAGGCAAGTGCAAAGGCAAACACTCCCGCCACAACTGTACTTGCTAAGGCCCAAAAGGGAGTTACAGCGTCAAACACTCTCGTCGCAACTACACTTGCCAAGGCTCAAAAAGGTAGTTGCGGAGGCAAACAGATAGTACATAGTACATAGTACATGCAGAGGGACACATGGCACCTTCAGCCTGGTGGCTCAAGGCAAAATATTCTATGTAATCCCCTAGGACACATGTCTTCTCTCTATTTGGCCACTTGGTGTTCTCTTGGCACCAAAGAAAAGCCTATAAATATAACCCATTTCCCAAGGTTCAGGGAGGAATTTTGGGAATTTGAGAGAGATGCTGCCCAATTTGGTACTGCCATACACTTCTTCTTGAGCCACTTGCTTCACCCTCGCCCAGCTACATACTCTCTAATTTCCAGATAGTTGTTGCTGTTCGTTCTCAAGTCACTTCCACCATTATTGGACCATTAGCATAGTTTTGCCTCTCTAATCACCTCTTTAATCTAGAACCCCCCTACATTTCTGGCGCCTCTGCTGGGGAGGCTGTTTTGTTGATGGTTCATACCCGCCGTGGCTTAAATACTTCACTAAAAAAGATGGCTGAGGAAAAAGTTCAACAACCCCCACGGCAGCAAGGCTCTTCCAATGGCAGAGCAGCACATGCGGAAGACCATGACCACGGTATTGTGGTTGAGGCAGTTCAGTCACTCCAAGTACACAGAGGGAGATCCTGGCAGTTTTGCAAACTCTTATTGAGGCCATTATGACCATAGCTGCTAAACCAGTTCTAGTGCAGGCACCCACACCTGTAGCAGTCCCAAACCCAGCGCCTAACTTGTTCTTTAAGGTTCAGGCTCCGATCCAGGTGCCCCTGGTGGTACCTCAGGCAAATGGTACAGCCGCCGGTTCAGCTACCCAGGAGCAAACTGGACCATTGCAACCCACTCACTTTGTTACTCTAGCCGATGTACAAGCTATGCTCGAGCAAGAGCGCAACAAGAAACAACTGCCATCTCTCCCAAACCTAGATGTAAAGCCCCCATACTCTCAAGAGATATTGACCATGCCCTACCCAACTGGGTATACGGTGCCCAAGTTTATTAAGTTTAATGGAAAACAAGGCAAAGCCAGAGAACACATGGTCAGGTTCATTGAAACTCTTGGTGTCCATGGCAGTGACCATTCTCTGCGCCTTCGGGAGTTCTCCAAATCACTGACTGAAAGAGCTTACAGTTGGTATGTGAACTTGGCTCCCAACTCGATCAAGAGTTGGGAGAAGATGGTGAACAAGTTCCATACGAAGTTCTTCCAAGTCCAGGAGAAAGTTACAACCCTCACACTTGGGCGAGACATCCAAAAAGAAGGTGAAGATATACTGAACTATGTTAAGCGGTTCCAAGACAAGGCTATTGACTGTCATGAACCAATGGATGAAGCTTACTTAGTCAGCATATGTGTAGAGCGTGCCATAAGCGACTACAAGATTTTCTTGGTGAACCATAATCTGCCTACCTTTTCTGCCTTGATTGAGGCAGCTAGAAATCTTAGTACCACTGGTCCTTTACACAGATCTCGTGACGGCTATCGCTACTCCCACAGTAGTAGAGTTTTTGTAGTAACCTCCATAGGAGGGAGCTGCTAGCAAACAGAGGCTTCGTCCTCTCGAAAGAAGAAGAGTTATGAAGACAGGAATCCATATCCTTGCAGCCTTGAGAACGTTAAGGCCTTGGTTAAAGAATGGGTCGTTGATGGTGAACTTACTTTACCTCCGGTTGAGGTTACTCCAACCAAGAAGGATAAAGAAAGCCCAGATTATTGTGTCTATCACAGAACCAGCAGACACCCTACCAGGGACTGTTGGACATTAAAAAATATCCTCAAAAAGAAAGTTAATGCGAATTAGCTAAAGTTCAAAGATGCCGGTAACCGTGACGTACGAAAGAACCCTTATCCTAACCACAAGGAAAAGGGAAAAAATGTACACATGATCAGTTACCTTGGGCTTGTGCGCGCTCAAGTGCACATGGTGTCCTACTATGATGAGTTAGAAGAAATTGCAACTGGCCAACTTCCTGAAACAGCACCTGCAGAGGTGAAATTCGCAGAGGATACTCATGCTTAAGCCTTGCAAAATTCTGTTAAGTTTCGCACCATCTTTGACCAATTGGAGCTAAGCCAAGCTGCCAGGATGGAAGCAACAAAGGCTCTCATCAGCATCTCTGAAGTGCACCATGCTGAAGTTGCTGAGGCCAAGGAATATGTGCCTCGGCGCATCCAGGAAGATTATGGGGCCATTACCTTTTCAGAGGCAGACAGAGCATACCAATTTTTCCATAACTGCCCTCTTTTCGTCACAGCTTATATCAATGATGTGGAGTTCAAGCGTGCTTTCCTCGATGGTGGGACATCCGTAAACATCATTACCGCTGACACCTTCGCAAAGGCTGGCATCCCAAAGTCTAGAATGGTTCGCTAACCCATTACTGTAACCGGTTTTGGTGGTGAGAAAAAGGTCACTAAGGGCCATGTTGTAGTGGATTGGCAGTTGGCGAGATTCGTTCCGCGACTAAATTCCATGTGATTAAAGCAAATACAAACTACCACATGTTACTTGGCAGAGCCTGGATGCACCGATACGGGGCTATCCCATCCAGCTATCACCAATGTGTGAAGACAAAGTTGGAAAAGCGCACAGTTACTGTAAACGCATCTGAAAAGCCATTCGGAGTAGAAAAGGCACACTATTCAGATGCAGTTTTCTTTACTGAGTTGTCAACAGATGAAGCTCCAAGGACGGGTAAAATTGCAGGGGTAAAATTGCCGAAGTGGGAAGACATTCGAGATGTAGAGGCTACTCCAGAAAACAGTGGATAGAAAAGGAGTAACAAATCCACGAGTCCTTCGCTCAAGATTGTCAAGGTGCACGAGGGCGGCAAGACAGTTTACTACCTATGATGGTCTTGGAGGCCAAACTTCATACCCTGGAAGGATGGCCCCGAGACAAATAAATATGACGAAAGTGAGTCCCAAGAAAGATTGGTGGAGACGCCTGAGCCCACCCCTGAATACATGCAAGATAGGCCTAAACCCCAACAGGAGGTACTCGCTGAGGTCAACCTCAGTGACTTACCTGGGTAGAACAAGTCGGTGTTTGTCAATGCTACAATGGCTCAAACAGCTAAAGCAAAATTGATAACACTACTAAAGCAATACAGTGATGTCTTTGCTTGGACATACGATGAGATGCCTGGTCTTGACCCATCCTTCGTCACTCATCATTTAGACATTTTTCCCAACTCTAAACTAATCAAGCAACATGCTCGAAAGTATCACCCTGATCTTGAAGCAAAGATTAAAGCAGAAGTAGAAAAGTTGCAAAGGGCCAAGTTCATTGAGCCTATATAATACCCAACTTGGCTAGCAAATATTGTTCCTGTCCAGAAGAAGAACGGTCAGATCAGGGTCTGTGTAGACTTTCGCGACCTGAATAAAGGCCTGCCCGAAAGATGAGTTTCCATTGCCCCATGTTGATACACTTGTCGATTCAACTGCGAGCCATCAGATGTTCTCTTTCATAGACGAGTTCAGCAGTTATAACCAGATCAAAATGGCACCAGAAGATGCAGAAAAGATGGCTTTCAGGACACCCTTGGGAAATTTTTTCTACACGGTGATGTCCTTCGGTTTGAAAAATGCGGGGGCAACCTACCAACGGGCTATGATTGCAGTCTTCCATGACATGTTGCATCATGAAGTGGAAGTATATGTAGATGATCTGGTGGTCAAGTCTACTAAGGCAAACCAGCACCTCTGCGACTTGGAAAAGGTTTTTCAGCACTGCTGCCAATTTTGCCTCAAGATGAA
This sequence comes from Camellia sinensis, assembly GCF_055761805.1. Taxonomy (NCBI): domain Eukaryota; kingdom Viridiplantae; phylum Streptophyta; class Magnoliopsida; order Ericales; family Theaceae; genus Camellia; species Camellia sinensis. The sequence continues at coordinate 187,102,390 of NC_138964.1, forward strand.
CCCTCTCAAGTGTGCCTTTGGAGTTACCGCTAGCAAGTTCCTTGGCTTCCTTGTGCACCAACGGGAGATCAAAGTAGATGGGGATAAGGTCAAGTCAATCATAGAGATACCGCTGCCACACTCTCAAAAGGCTTTGAAAAAATTCGCAGGCAAGGTGTCATACCTCAGAAGGTTTATTCCAGCCCTTACTGAGATAACCTTTTTCCTTTGGGACACTGCTAAAAGGGAATCACAAGTTTGAATGGTTGCAAGAACACCAATGGGCATTTGATACGGTGAAGAAAGCACTTACCTCACCACTTACGAAGAATGCCCCACAACCTAAAAAACCTCTGCTACTGTACCAAACCTCTACTCCTCGGTCTATTGGAGCCCTACTTATCCAAGACATAGATGGAATTGAGAAACCAGTCTATTACATCAGTCGCAAAGTCAATGGTGCCGAGTCGCGATATACTCCAATTGAGAGGCATTGCTTAGCCTTAATCTTCACAGCGCAGAAGTTGCGCCACTACTTTTTGGCACACTCGATCCAGGTTGTGACCCGGAGTGATCCAGTCCGCTACTTGCTAAGCAAGCTCGCTCTAACTGGGAGAATGATAAGATGGCTCTTGGCTCTAGCAGAATATGATATCGCTTGTATCACTCCTAAGGCTATTAAGAGCCAGGCACTTGTAGACCTACTGGTCCAGTTCCCATCTAGTGAACATGAACCTGCAGAGGTACCTATACCGGGTGAGTTCTATGTCTCAGCAGCTATAATTGAGACTTATTAGGACTTAAAATTTGATGGAGCTTCCAGAGCTGAGAAAGGTGGAGCTGGTGTCACACTAACCAGTCAAACAGGAGAGAAGTTCCATTTATCATATAAGCTCGACTTTGAGTGTTCAAATAACGATGTCGAATATAAAGCGTTGATACTGGACCTGATAGCTGCCCAAAAGAATGGCCTTCGCAAGTTGAGAATCTGGGGCGACTCCAAGTTAGTTGTCAAGCAAACAATGGGTGACTTCGCCTTGAAGGAGCCTCTATTAGCCCCATATCGCACTGTAGTCCAAAAGTTGCTTGCTCAGTTTGATAATGTCCAAATCCAGCATACCCCTCGAGCTCATAACCGTTTTCCTGATGCCTTGGCTACACTGGGGGCAAAAGTGGAGATACCAGACAATAGTATAGACATCGTCATCGAGAAAAGGACAACGCCAGCAATGCTAACTGAAGAACATGCAAAGCAAGATGTTCAGGGGTGGAAAGCAAATATAATCCAGTAGCTGAAAACTGGCCAGGGAGCAATCAGACCAGCAGAACTTGCACCATTTTTACTCCTCAGAAGAGAGTTGTATTTTCGCGGTCCCAACAACTTGCTGGCAAGGTGCGTTAATAGGCAAGAAGCAACAGACAAACTTAAGCAGATCCATGCTAAGTCTTGTGGAGATGGAGATATCAGCCTATACCGACGGATACAGAGGCAAGGATACTACTGGCCAAAGATGGAAAATGAAAGTATTGAATTGCAGAGGCAATACACAAAATGTTAGTCCTATCCTAAAGAAGAAGAAGCCCATTTTTTAAGTAGTGAAGCCATATATCGACTACCTTGAGAATGGCACACTGCTTGAAAATAAAGCCAATGCAATCAGAGCCAAAAGGCGAGCCCTCTGCTTCTTCCTTGACCAAGGCAAGCTATACTGAAGAAGCTTCGAAGGGGAACCTTTAGCATGCTTATCAAAAGATGAGGCAAACGAGGTGCTGAGGGAAGCCCACAAGACAGAGCATCAAGGAGGACAGCGGTTATATGGACATCTCATTCACCTCGACTACTACTGGCCAACAATAGAAGAAGATGCTAAAAACTTTGTGAGGAGATGCCAGTCCTGTCAGAAGTTTGGGAATCTGATACATGCACCAGCAGTAGAACTGCACAACATCAAGACTCCTTATTCGTTCCATACTTGGGCATTTGACTTGGTAGGTCCTATAGCGCAGCAGTCCAACGGATACAGATGGATACTTACAGCAACCGAAGTTAGCACCGAGTGTGTAGAAGCTATACCAATGAGAAAGGCAGATGGGGCAGGGGTAGCCAACTTCATCAGAGAGAACATGATCTGCAAGTTTGGCATACCCAAAGTAACGTTGTCTGACAATGGAACTCCTTTTGTAAATCGCCATGTGGGAAGACTGCGGGATGTCTACCAAATTAAACATCATAAGTCTAGTCCATATTATCCCCAAAGGAATGGACAAGCTGAGGCGACCAACAAAACCCTCATCCGAATACTGAGTAAGATGATGGATGAAGCAGGAGGCACATGGTCTAAGCAACTCCCTGTAGCACTCTGGGCATATAGAACGTCAAAAAGGAAGCCAACTCAGGCAACCCCATTTTCCCTAGTATATGGGTTCGAAGCTGTGTTACTAGTTGAGTTGGCAGTACCCTCAGCAAGAATGGCTATGTCAGCACACTTAGCTCCAGACAGAAGGAAGAATGACGTAGAGGCAGCTGAAGAAATAATAGATCGGGACTCACGGGCAATGGAAAAGTATCATCAATCCATAGCTCGTGCCTACAATCAATCTGTTCAACACAGAAAGTTCAAGGAATGAGACTTAGTATGGAAAACAGTGGATGCAATCATGCGGGGGCAACCAATCCCCAAGTTCTCACCCAGATGGGAAGGTCCCTACAAAGTTGCTAAGGCAAGCGGCAACGGGTACTACAAGTTGACAAGAGTAAATGACGAATTCAGAACTGGCCCTGTTAATGCCACGTATGTCAAAGAATATTTTCCTTAATTTCTTTTGAAAAAAAGAGTTGTAAGTTTCTCTGTTAATACATCTAAAGCAAAGTGTAAAGAAAGGGTCGTATACTCAGTAAACATGTTACTCTTATATACACTTAATGTGAGGAAAGTTTTCTATACTTAGTGAAAGTTTATCCTTGTAAAATCTTAGTCGTAATGAAATTTTACACTTGTAAAGAGTTTGCCTTATCTTTAGAAGCTATGTAATGTAAGGGAAGCAATGAAATGAAACTCAAGAGTATTACTAAGCATTCATACTTTTTCATTAAAGTCCAACTTCCAGAACATGATTACAGTGTTTGAAAAAGAAGTTATGATGGAGAAGAGAAAAAAAAAAAAAAGAGAAGAAAAGACGCACCAAGTGCGATGCAATAACAAAAATAAAAGAAAAACGGAAAAAACCATAACAAAGTCACAAAGTTACATCAAATCAAACCCTTCAAAACGGAGTCCATCAAAGTTACATCTTGAGGCAACTGGGCAACCAATGCAAAGTCCTTCTCTTTGAGCCGAGCCAGGTTCTGCCGGTGCTACTCCAGGGCACCCCCGCACTCCTTAATAGTTTTCTCTAAGGACACAATAATCGCCACATTGTCGGTGTGCTCAAAGAAGCCGTCGACCATTTGGAGCCTAGCCCTCATCCATGATAGGTTAAAACCACTCCTCTCAAAGCCACTCAGATTGGCCTCAACACTCTCCATGAACTTACTGGGAGTGGTCAGGATCTGCTTGGTGGCAAGGTCACGAATAAAGCCAGCAAGTGCCTCCAGCAGTGCCGTCTGAGCTATTGACCCAAGGACATTAAAGGCCGTAAAGGTGTCCGGATGCAGTGTTTGGATACGGGCAAGGGTTGTAGCAGCTTCGGAGGAAACCCAGTAACTTAGAAAGGATACTTTCTCTGAGGACCGGTGTCACGACCCAAACTCGCCCCTATGGGTTTAGCACCGCAACCGGCCAGTAATCTGAGATTACCGAAGGCCTGCTTAACAGTAATACAATAAAATAGAGTACAGGGGCCTGGCGGAAGCCAATACAGTAAATAAACAATATCCAATGAGCTGTGACAGTCTGTATGCAAAAGACTTATTCATACATATATGCAATCAGTGACAAACAGTATGTACATATATACAATCATTCAGTTCAGGGACCTAATCCCTATTAAACAGTACGGTAACAGTCTACAGTTTACAAAACAGAACAGAAGGGGAAAAACTAAAACACCCTATAGCCTTAGCTTGACAGGCTCGGAACCTCGTAGTGAGGCACAGTGGTTGGCTTGACAAAACTGGAGCTTAACCCCGACGCTTCTAGCCGTGGTCTAGTTCCTGTACACCTACATATATATATGAGCAGTGAGCTAAAACCCAGTGAATAACGTAATGCGTAAAGAGGTTAAGAATGAATGTCCTTACAGTAATGAAAACAGTTCGTTAATTCAGTATATCAGTCATTCAGTCATATGTGGTATCTCCATTAGCATAACAGTACAGTAAACAGTAGGTCTTAAAAGACCGAACAGTAAATGATGGCCATCTATCAGTAAACAGTAGTGGTTCCAACAAGGGAACCGACAAAGATCTCTGTAACAGTAACAGTAAACAGTAGTTGCTAAGGATGCCACAATACAATTCAGAATATAGGACATACATTCATTCAATTAATAGTATCAGTTCAGAAGATAATCATTTTGAACATATCTTTACACAGTTGTTACTCACAGAGTTCTGGGCTACAGTAAAGCTAGAGCGCGTCCCCAGTCGCCAACCCTACACAGTTTACAGATTGAACACACACTAGGCTACACAATTGGGAAAATAATAACTTAATCCCTAATTTGCCTCGGTGTGGTTCTATATCTATATCCTTATTAAGATGCCTTAAACTAGGCCTAATAATGCCTAGGATGAGATGAGGATGCAAAGATGCACTTTAAAAGCATTTTCAGAATTTTCAAAAAACAAGGGTCACGCTCGAGCGTACGTTACTCTGCTCGAGCGAACATGCAGACAAAGGTTTCCGCTCGAGCGTAGACTTACCTGCTCGAGCGTTCTGCAAAACAGTCAAAAGTGCTAGATAGATGAAAATCATGCTCGATTGGGTGCTCGACACCCGCTCGAGCATAAGACACAATGTCCCGCTCGAGCTTCAATTATTCCGCTCGAGCGGACTTCAAAACAGTGCAAAGTATTGGGAGCACGAATTTCACGCTCGAGCGCCAGTCACCCCGCTCGAGCATGAGTTCAAAATCTGGAATTCCCAGATTTGAACCTCAAACTCAAATTCAACTTTTAAAACATAAATTTCGATCCTCTTGGGCTAGTTTGCTGGAAAACACATCAAAACTCATAGTTTAACATGATTCAAAGCTCAATTGTAAAATCAAAGCCCCACAGGAAGATCAATTCAACTCAATTTCAAACCAAAACTCAAGAACATAACTTCAATTGAACATGCATGAGTTTAAACCAATTCAAAGCTTCCAATACTTGCTCTAATGAGCCAATTCCTTCAAAACCAAGATGAGTTCATGGTCCAATGCAAAAATATGAACATACATGTACCAAATTCTATGTATTCAACCTCAAAATGATAGGATATAAGCATACATGCATGATTTATGCTACAATTCAACACATTAAGCCAATTCTATACCCAAATCACTAGAGGCTCAAGGAGCATGCAAGAATCAACTCAAATACACAAATGAGAGGGTGAAACACCAACCTTAAATCTTTAAACTCAAGAATATAAGCTCAATTTTGCAATCCTCTCTTCAATTCTTCCAATTTCAAGCAAGCCACCAATTTGAATTCAATTCTCTCACTCTCTCTCTCTTGGTCGGTTGTGCCTCTCAAAAAGGCTGAAGAAGATGTTTTGTCTAAATGTGATAAGGCTCCAACCAAGGTTTTGATAGTGGCCCACTATAATGGCAAGGCTACAAACAATGCAACTTGTGGGATTAAGCTCATTTTAATCTAATTAAATCATACCAAATCACATTTCAGATAAATACACCATAAATTCGCATAAATTTTATTGATCATAAAACACTAATCGATTTTGGGTTCGGCCGCCGATAAGGCCTTCAATTTGCAATTTAACCATAAAAACATGAACAGATAATAGAACAGTCAAACAGATAGATAATGCATTTAAACAGATACAGTCAATCAATCAGTTTCAGATTTCAATTAGTCAGTTCAGTGTTTCAATCAGTTCAATTACTTTTCATAATCAGTCTCAGTTTAGCAGTAATCGGTAGTTTATCGGTAAACAGTGGTGAGGGTTGTTACAGTCTCCCCTCCTTAAAAAGAGTTTAGTCTCTAAACTCGAGTTACCTTCGTTTTGGAAGAAAACAGGATTCAGTGGAAACAGTTCAGGATATCTTTTAGCCATGTCGTCTTCCCTTTCCCAAGTGGCATACACGCCACTGTGGTTTTGCCAGTCGACTTTCACTAACGGGATCTCTTTGTTTCTCAACTTCTTGATCTGTCTGTTTACAATCTGAATAAGTCGTTCCTCGTAAGTGTAGTCATTACTCAGCACTACACGAGTAAGCTCTATCACATGGAAAGGATCCCGGAGGTAGTCCCTCAACATAGAAATGTGGAAGACGTTGTACATATGCTCTATTTCAGGAGGAAGCGCAACTTGATACGCCACCGGATTGATTTTCTCAATAATCTCATATGGTCCGACGTATCTTGGCGCTTACTTGACTTTGACTCCAAAACGAGTCTGGCCTTTCATCAGTGTCACTTTCACAAAAACGTGATCACCTACTTCATATTCTCTGTCTCGTCTTCTGACATCTGCATAACTTTTCTGTCTAGTCTGTGCGGTTTTCAGTCTCTGCTGTATCAGTTTCACTTTCTCAGTCGTTTCGTATACAATCTCGGGCCCAAGCAAAGGCCCATCTCCAACTTCTGCCCAGTAAATCGGAGATCCACATTTTCTGCCATACAATGCCTCAAAAGGCGCCATACCAATGCTCGAATGAAAACTGTTATTGTAGGCGAATTCAGCTAAAGGCAAATGGCTTTCCCAGTTTCCCTGAAAATCAAGGACACACATTCTCAGTAGATCCTCCAGAGTCTGGATGGTCCTTTCTGACTGGCCATCGGTCTGAGGATGATAAGCATTACTCAGTCTCAATTCAGTACCCAATGCAGTCTGTAAGCTTTGCCAAAATCTTGATGTAAACTTCGAATCCCTGTCAGAAACAATGGACACAGGCACTCCATGCAGTCTAACAATTTCATCAATATAGAGTATAGCCAATTTGTCCGCATTATAAATTGTCTTAACAGGTAAGAAGTGAGCAGATTTAGTCAGTCTATCAACGATAACCCAAATTGAGTCCATACATTTACTAAAGCGAGGCAATCCTACAATAAAATCCATGGTGATATGTTTCCATTTCCACTCCGGTATGGGTAAGGGCTGCAATAAGCCTGCGGGTCGTTGATGTTCGGCTTTAACTTGTTGGCAATGAAGACATTTTGATACAAAATCAGCAATTTCTTTCTTCATTCGCGGCCACCAGAAATTTAGTTTCAAATCTTGGTACATTTTTGTATTCCCTGGATGGATAGACAGTTTTGAATTGTGGCCTTCTTGCAGAACTCTTCTTTTCAGTTCAGTATCATTCGGTACACACAGTCTTTCTTGAAATTTTAGTACATTATTTTCAAATTTGAAACCCGGTCTTGGTTTAGTTTCCCTTTCTTCGATGATCTTCTTCAAGAAGTCATCCGATTGTTGTTTCTCTTTAATTTCTTCAATCAGTGCCGATTTAGCAGAAATAGCAGCTATTGTTCCACATTGTTCTCGCAAAACAATTTCAATTTCAGATTTTTCAAGGTCACAAAGCAATTCTTTCTGCCCGGTGAGCAAACAAGCTAAATTTCCAATCGATTTCCGGCTCAGTGCATCGGCAACGGTGTTGGCTTTTCCTAGATGGTACAAAATCTGTAGGTCATAGTCTTTAATCAGTTCTAGCCATCTCCGCTGTCTCATGTTCAGTTCTTTCTGTGTGAAGAAGTATTTCAGACTCTTGTGATCTGTATACACCTCACATGTCGCTCCATATAGATAGTGACGCCAGATTTTCAATACAAATACCACTGCGGCAAGTTCCAAGTCATGGGTTGGGTAATTCTTTTCGTGTGGTCTCAGTTGTCGGGAAGCATAAGCAATAACTCTCTCATTCTGCATTAAAACACATCCCAAACCCTTATGAGAAGCATCACTAAATATAGTAAAACCATCCGTACCTGAAGGTAAGGTAAGAATCGGTGCAGTTACAAGTCGAGTTTTCAATTCTTGGAATGCTGATTCCCTTTGGTCAGTCCAGTCAAATGATATCCCTTTCTGAGTTAACTGAGTCAACGGTAAGGCAATTTTAGAGAAATCTTTGACAAATCTTCTGTAATATCCAGCCAAACCCAAAAAGCTTCGGACTTCTGTTACATTTGTTGGTCTAGGCTAGTTTACTACAGCTTCAATTTTCTGTGGATCAACGAAAATTCCATCTTTGCTAACAACATGCCCCCAAAACATAACATGATCAAGCCAAAATTCACACTTAGACAGTTTAGCATAAAGTTTCTGTTCTCTTAGGGTCTGTAGGGCAAGTCTCAGATGATGTTCATGTTCTTCTACACTTTTGGAGTAAATCAGTATGTCATCAATGAATACAACAATAAAGTCATCAAGGTACAGTTTAAAGATTCTGTTCATGAGGTCCATAAATGCAGCAGGTGCATTGGTAACTCCGAAAGGCATAACTAAAAATTCGTAATGTCCATACCTCGTTCGAAAAGTAGTTTTGTCAATGTCTTCTGGTTTAACTTTCAACTGATGGTATCCTAATCTGAGGTCGATCTTAGAGAACACTTGAACATCCTGCAACTGATCAAATAAGTCATCAATAAGTGGCAATGGGTATTTATTTTTCACAGTTACCTTATTCAATTCACGGTAGTCAATACACAGTCTCAGTGAGCCGTCTTTCTTTTTCACAAACAAAATAGGGGCGCCCTACGGTGAAGTACTGGGCCTGATGAACTTCTTATCTAACAGTTCCTGCAGTTGCACTTTCAATTCTTTCAATTCAGTCGGAGCCATTCGGTAAGGAGCTTTAGATACTGGCTGGGTACCCGGAATCACATCAACGGTGAATTCAATCTCTCTGTCAATCAAATCCCCTGGCAGATTATCTAGAAAAACATCTGGGAATTCTCTGACTATGGAAATGCTGTTCACATTAGCATTATCATCAGTAGATACAGTCAATACAGAACACAGATATCCTTTACACCCCTTTCTAATCAATTTAATAGCTTTCACAGATGAAATCAAATACGGAGGACGTATTACTCCAACCCCATTAAAGACAAATTCGGGTAAACCCAGTGGACGGAAAATTACTTGTTTCGTTACACAGTCTATGGTAGCATGGTATTTCGTTAACCAGTCCATTCCCAATATTGCATCAAAATGATTAATGTTCAGTGGCAGTAAATCGATATACAGATGTACATCTTCAACAATAATTTCACAAGCAGGGTACATATATGCACAAGTCATAGACCCCCCAACGGGTGATGATACAGCTAACAGATAATTCATGGGTTCTAATGGTCTATTCAATTTTCGCGAAAAAGCATGCGATACATACGAATGTGTAGACCCCGAATCAATCAGTACATATGCATTTTGAGTACAAATAGAGAGGATACCTGACACAACGGTCTCAGTATTTTGTACGTCTCCCAGTACTAGGGCGAACACTCGGCTCTGCCTCATAGGCTCTTTCCCGGTAGCTTTGGGGTTCGGTTTTGGTGCAACAGTTGATGCTACCACGCTTGGTGCAGCTTTACTATTGGCTTGTGGAGCAGAGGGGCAGTCTTTAACCATGTGGCCCACCTTGCCACACCTGTAACAGGCTCCAGATATTTTGTAACAGACCCATTTATGCTTCTTGCCACACTCAAAACAGGGTGGTATGAAACCACTCCCTTGGCTGGGGCTAGTTGTTGACCCCGTATTCTGTTTCTTGTTCAATGGGTTATGCTTGCCTTTCTTGAATTTAAAACCCTACCTTTTACCACGCCATTCAGACGCTGGTGTTTCAGTTTTTAGTGCCTCGATGTTCGATTCAGCCATCAAAGCTCGGTCAAGAACATTTACATAATTCGGTAATTTCAGAACATTTATTCTGTCCAGTATTGCAACATTAAGGCTACCTTCAAACTTTCTAGCCTTCTTATAATCAGTGTCCACCATGTGCGGTGCATAACGGGCAAGTTTAGTAAATTTTGTTTCATATTCTGCAACGGACATTGTGCCCTGTCTCAGCTATTCAAATTCAGTCACTTTTCTGTCCCTAACACACTGAGGGAAGTACTTTTCAAAGAAGGCTCCTTTGAATTGAGCCCAAGTCATTACAGTATTATCATTGCGGATAAGCATCCACCACCTTCTGGCCTCTTCTTGCAAGGTAAATGTAGCTAACAGTACTTTATGTGCTTCTGAGCATGGAAACACTTCAAATAACTTTTCAGTCTCAAGAACCCATGCTTCAGCTTTTAACGGTTCAAGGCCTCCCTGAAAGAATGGCGATTTCATTTTACTGAACTTTTGGGTGAGAGCAATTATGTCCCCATCATTAACATTCACATTCTGTTCCGGCTGTACCAGAGGAGGAGGTGGGGGCTGTTGATTCTGTTGTTGATCTAGTCTTTCAGTTATTCGTTCCATCATTCTTTCTAGTCTTGTCATTCTTGCCTCAGAAGACGAGGAATCAGATTCATTTGCAGTTCTTGCATTATCCATTTCACTATAAGTAGTTATAACAGTTATCAACATAGGCAGTCATTTGTTTAAACAGATTAACACATTAGCATAAATTCAGTCATGTCATAGCCACACACTTATCATTCTCATGTAATGCCCTAATCGCTTTTCTAGGACATCCTATAGCTCATTTGGACACGTGTGTGCGGTATAATTCGTGGTAAGTATCGCTCTAATACCACTCTGTCACGACCCAAACCCGTCCCTATGGGTTCGCATTGTAACCAGCCAGTAATCCGAGATTACTGAAGGCCTGCTTAATAGTAATACAGTAAAACAGAGTACAAGGGCCTGGCGGAAGCCAATACAGTAAATAAACAATGTCCAATGAGCTGTGACAGTCTGTAGGCAAAAGACTTATTCATACATATATGCAGTCAGTGACAAACAGTATGTACATATATACAATCATTCAGTTCAGGGACCTAATCCCTATTAAACAGTACGGTAACAGTCTACAGTTTACAAAACAGAACAGAAAGGGGAAAACTAAAACACCCCATAGCCTTAGCTTGACAGGCTCGGAACCTCGCAGTGAGGCACAGTGGTTGGCTTGACAAAACTGAAGCTTAACCCCGACGCTTCTAGCCGCGGTTTTGTGCCTGTACACCTACATATATATATGAGCAGTGAGCTAAAGCCTAGTGAATAACGTAATGCATAAAAAGGTTAAGAATGAATGTCCTTACAGTAATGAAAACAGTTCGTTAATTCAGTATATCAATCATTCAGTCATATGTGGTACATCCATTAGCATAACAGTACAGTAAATAGTAGGTCTTAAAAGACCGAACAGTAAATGATGGCCATCTATCAGTAAACAGTAGTGGTTCTAACAAGGGAACCGACAGAGATCTCTGTAACAGTAACAGTAAACAGTAGTTGCTAAGGATGCCACAATACAGTTCAGAATATAGGACATACATTCATTCAATTAACAGTATCAGTTCAGAAAGTAGTACAGTTCAATTGTTCAGAAGATAATCATTTTGAACATATCTTTACACAGTTGTTACTCACAGAGTTCTGGGCTACAGTAAAGCTAGAGAGCGTCCCCAGTCGCCAACCCTACACAGTTTATAGATTGAACACACACTACGCTACACAGTTGGAAAAATAATAACTTAATCCCCAATTTGCCTCGGTGTGGTTCTATATCTATATCCTCATTAAGATGCCTTAAACTAGGCCTAATAATGCCTAGGATGAGATGAGGATGCAAAGATGTACTTTAAAAGCATTTTCAGAATTTTCAGAAAATAGGGGTCACACTCGAACGTAGGTTACTCCGCTCGAGCGGACATGTAGACAAAGGTTTCTGCTCGAGCGTAGACTTACCCGCTCGAGCGTTCTGCAAAATAGTCAAAAGTGCTGGATAGGTGAAAATCACGCTCGATTGGGTACTCGACACCCGCTCGAGCATAAGACACAATATCCTGCTCGAGCGTCAATTATTCCGCTTGAGCGGACTTCAAAACAGTGCAAAGTACTGGGAGCACGAATTTCACGCTCGAGCGCCAGTCACCCCGCTCGAGCGTGAGTTCAAAATCTGGAATTCTCAGATTTGAACCTCAAGCTCAAATTCAACTTCTAAAACATAAATTTCGATCCTCTTGGGCTAGTTTGCTGGAAAACACATCAAAACTCATAGTTTAACATGATTCAAAGCTCAATTGTAAAATCAAAGCCCCACAAGAAAATCAATTCAACTCAATTTCAAACCAAAACTCAAGAACATAACTTCAATTGAACATGCATGAGTTTAAACCAATTCAAAGCTTCCAATACTTGCTCTAATGAGCCAATTCCTTCAAAACCAAGATGAGTTCATGGTCCAATGCAAAAATATGAACATGCATGTACCAAATTCTATGTATTCAACCTCAAAATGATAGGATATAAGCATGCATGCATGATTTATGCTACAATTAAACACATTAAGCCAATTCTATACCCAAATCACTAGAGGCTCAAGGAGCATGCAAGAATCAACTCAAATACACAAATGAGAGGGTGAAACACCAACCTTAAATCTTTAAACTCAAGAATATAAGCCCAATTTTGTAATCCTCTCTTCAATTCTTCCAATTTCAAGCAAGCCACCAATTTGAATTCAATTCTCTCACTCTCTCTCTCTTGGTCAGTTGTGCCTCTCAAAAAGGCTGAAGAGGATGTGTTTGTCTAAGTGTGATAAGGCTCCAACCAAGGTTTTGATAGTGGCCCACTATAATGGCAAGGTTGTAAATAATGCAACTTGTGGGATTAAGCTCATTTTAATCTAATTAAATCATACCAAATCACATTTCAGACAAATACACCATAAATTCGCATAAATTCTATTGATCATAAAACACTAATCGATTTCGGGTTCGGCCGCCGATAAGGCCTTCAATTTGCAATTTAACCATAAAAACATGAACAGATAATCGAACAGTCAAACAGATAGATAATGCATTTTAATAGATACAGTCAATCAATCAGTTTCAGATTTCAGTCAGTCAGTTCAGTGTTTCAATCAGTTCAATTACTTTTCATAATCAGTCTCAGTTTAGCAGTAATCGGTAGTTTATCGGTAAACAGTGGTGAGGGTTGTTACAATCGGGGAGACTCTCTTACCCCACCTCCCACTTCGATCACTAGAGGGAGGCTGATGGAGCGACCGAAGGTCTGAGGGCGGCGCACCTCCGCTGAAGATGACTGCCCAGTGGCAATGGAGTGAGTAGACGCTGGCTGACGACCTGGTGAACTGGCCTCACGAGAAAGACCAAAACTTCCTGCACCATTGCGTCATTTTGAAAACATGTCGCTCATATGATAATCCCAAACATTCAGATTTGGAACAGCACTGGTATCCATCACAGTATAAAAGTTACAGGACATCCCAAGGTCAGCTAGCACCTCTGGAAAATGAGAAGGGTACAAGTCTGCCAGTTGTTCAGAGGTCGCCGAAGCAACTGGATCAGCTGCCCCAGCAGCAGTAGTAACAGTATGGGCGGCTAAAGTGACAGTTACCTCTGCAAGTCTGTCCAAGTTCAGAGGGGTCACAGCAGGGACATTGGAAGTAACCGCTACACTTGCACTTTCTTCAGCCACTTGAGTGTCTGGAAGTGGAGCTTGCTGGATTAGCGGGGACTCAGTAGATTGGGAGGAACCGCCAGATACAGCTCTAAGAGTAGGTGGTACAACTTCCAGCGGCTCTCTCATGCCGCGATCTTCTTTAGGGGTCTCAGGTACGAAGTCATCCCCGCCAATAGAGGAACGACCATAGTACATAGAGTTAAAATGATGCAGAGGCTCTAAGCCCTCAGTGACTATATCACTCGCTGCAACTTCCATAGCAGGGGGAACTTGCACATTGTCTGCGGCCTCCACAACTGGTTCTACCTCAGCCTTAGCAGTCGGATCGCCTCCCACAATCGGTTCCTCTTTAACGTTTCGAAGAACTGACCTGCGAGTCTTGAATTTTGTCACCCTAGTAGCAATGTGGAGGTTGTCATTGTCGTCGAAATCTGAAGAAATGCCAATGGCAGTAGAAGAAACCCTTGGACCGAAGGGCAGTATGCTCCGTGACCCCTAAAAAAAGAAGAAGATCATACGGTCATTATAGTAAAGCATGATAAGTACAATGAGATAATACAGAAAAATGCTTGTCGAAGTAGGGATACCATTCGGAGCCTCTTTCTGCTGTGCGAGGCATGTGCCTCGGGAACCGATGCTGCTGCTGCTTGGGCGGCCCTTAGCCTAGAACGGGTCATATGTACTGTTGCACTCACTTCAGGGGGAGCAATCTGCAAGGGTTGAACAAACATCGCCCCAGAAGGGTGAGGCTCTTCCACAACGTGCGAGGACAGAAGCTTGAAGCGACAGAATATGCTGGATTGTTTCCCTCGGCCAAAAGGCAAATGAAGGGATAGGTTGGGCTGTGAGATAGGTTCCAATGCTGGGACGACCGGGGCGCTATTGCAAAAATTGAAGAAGGAACTGAGGTTACGGTGCTAGACTAACCTATTGTTGGGGGTACAAGCACCATCTCTCCCAAGTGAAGGAAGCTCCATGATTCCTAGGCCCTCCACAAATATAGTAGTGTAGTCTCGGGTAAATCGTTGGAAACTCCGGTGGAAATCAGTCTGAGGCGGGGGAGCATATGGGACGCCCTGATCCATCCCGAATTACATAAGGACTCTGTTCCGTCGATAGACGATGCTGGACATGCCTTCTTTATTCCACACAGGCAGAAACCCAGGGCGAATCATGGCGGCAATAAGGAGAGAATTAGCCTAAATATTGTCGAGAGAAAAATTAACGTGGCTAGACTCTGAAAAGTAAAATGGGACAATAGAAATGCCTGGGAGAGGCTGAGTGAAAGGGTAGAAGACGCACTCCTCCGTATGGTCAACATAGTCTGAAAAAGGCCTATTGGTACCAAGGCCAGACCACCGAGAGATACGAAGGCAGGACTGACGCACTTGCCTCGTAACAGGCCGACCCTCTATATCTAGGACAGGGTGGCCCTTCGCATCAAAGACTTCATCAGTAAAGAAGGGCTCGTGTTCCTTAGAGGTGGGGCCCATAGCAGGAAATCTCTTATAGAAAAAGACAGTCAAGAACTGGGTATGCACAAAACTCCACACGTCATAGCGGCCCATGGATCGCTCCATGTCCAAATGGATAAGGTCAAGACAAAAGTATAGGTTACCCAGAAAGAAGGGAGCCAGAGGGATTTGGTTGCCGCTGCAAAGCTTTACGGCCAAGGGAAATAGCAGGGAATTGATGCTTTCAGCAAGGTTACTGGGTAGGACAAAGAATGAGATAAAATAGTTGATGAACGCCGCCAAATACAAGTCACCTCGGTAGCCCAGACCAACTACAGACTCGCAGCTCTCCTCAGTGATGTCCCCTACGACTGGTTACAAGTCCTTAAACAAATGCTTCAGCCAAGAAAGACAGGTAGTCTTATCCCTTTCGGGCCTCTCCTGGAGCAGTTCCTCGGTTCTAAGATCATACTAAGAACCAAACTTCCGCGCCTCCCGAAAGGGGGTCTGAAGAGCAGTGACGGTGACTTGCTCTGCAGGGGTCAGAGACTCTAGATCAAAGGGGCAATCCCCACAGGTGCTGAGATGCAAGAGGACGGCAACATCTTCCAGGGTCAGGGTTATCTCCCCTCATGCTAAAGCAAAAGTATGGGTGTCACGACTCCAACGGGAGCAATCATATCAGTGTTGGTCTGTACCTTACGCACTGATAACTTTCTCGAGATTAAAATGGCATTGTAAAGGCGAACATCACGCAGATGCTGCTCGAATCCGCAGTTCGCCATGACATCATCGACCCAAATGGACCAATCTGCTGGAGGGCCCGAATGAGTACGATAATAGATGTAAGAATGTGGAAAGTCACTATGCTCCACGCGGAACCTCAGCACGAAAACTGGGTTCACCATGTTCGTGCCTTCCAAGATAGCCTCCCTAAAAGGAAACAGAGGCCCTTCTAAAGAAGGGGTGTCAGGAACAAAGGAATCAACCGCCTTCCAGAAGGGGTCGGCCAACCCTCCGAAGTAAGGGGCCCACCTCCATTCAGTAGGGGGTAGGTGTAGACACCCCATTTTGACCGGCCCTAAGACTTGGGCGCTTTCTTTTGATTACTCAATGATGAAAACAGGAATATGCTATCTCACAAAATTCTCAGTAAAAAGATGGAATATAAACTTTAATCCTAGTCTTACACCTGTTTTTGCCAAATTATTTTAGACTCCTTTTCCATTTTCTTTCCCTTTATTATGTATTATATATATATATATATTATGTTATATTATTATATAATATTTTATTAAATTTATTCAGTACCCTGGTTTCACCCACGCACCATACTTTTGTATATATATAATATTATATTATATAAGGGTATTATTCCTCCTTTAAAAAAAAAAAAAAAAAAAAAAAAAAATTCACTACACTCCCATCGTGCGTCTTTTTGTTTTCTGTGCCTTTAGACCCGCTTTGGTCAAATTATGTTGCATATTTGGCCTACTAAAATATATTTTATTAGTCCACATATTTTAATTTTACGTATTTGTGTGTTTTTATATATTTTTCTGGGTATTTGTACATGTATTTATGCTAATAATCTCTTTTATATATTATTATATTGTAAAGCGCATAGTAATTTTACTGTGCATTTCACAGTAAAATCACTGTGCATCTTTTGAAATCAACTCCTCCCACCACCGTTTCTTCTTTTGTCTTTTTCTTACAAGTATTTTCTATAAAAGGGGGAAGATCAGAGAAGGAAAAAAAGGAGGATTTTGGCAGGGGAGAGACTAGAAGAGTCAAAAAAATTGGGAGAGAGAATAAAAAAAAGGGGATTGGTGCGAGGTTATTTTGAGAGAAAAAGAATCAGAAAGAAGGAACTGCTAAAGTTGTAATTCCAAATTTTGACTGAGAATTGAGAACACATTCCACAGACTTGAGGGTAATCAAAAGAAAGTTTGTGAATCAAAAAATTCATCACGTCCCCGAAAGGTGAGTTTTCGCAAACTTTCATTTAATTTCAAAATGTGATATAATTTGTTTAAGTACTTTATTTATTGTTTTCCATAATTTTTTTTTATCGCTTTAAATGGTCGGTTGAACCACCTAATTTTACTACTTTATTTGCTGTAATTTACTGTTGTATATAAACTGTTGTAATTTACATAAAATGTTGTAATTTACTATTTATAAATTGTTGTAATTTTATCACTTTAAATGGTCGGTTGAACCACCTAATTTTACTACTTTATTTGCTGTAATTTACTGTTGTATATAAACTGTTGTAATTTACATAAAATGTTGTAGTTTACTATTTATAAATTGTTGTAATTTTATCACTTTAAATGGTTGGTCGAACCACCTAATTTGTTAAAAGATGTGACCCCGCCAAATGAATAGTGATCGGTGGTGAATAGTAACCTCCGGCGGTAAATAGTAACTTCCGGCGGTGAATAGTAACCCCGACGATGAATAATAGCCCCATCGATGAATAGTACCTCCGGCGATGAATAGTAACAGCGGATGAAAAATGCTCGGTAAGATGAATAACGATCAAGAAAGGTGAATAGTAATTGTCATGATGAATAGTAACTTCCGGCAGTGAATAGTATCTCGGGATGAATAGTGCTCCCACAAAAATAAGTTTCCCCGAACAGAACGGAGCAGTCTTCCTACGTCAAGCAAAATATTTTCCGGCGCACATGAAGTTTCTTTATTTTATTTTATTATTATTTTTTTATTTTGAGAGTTTGTGAGGTTTTTATTTTGTTGTAATATTCTCCTCATCCCTCTCTAATTTGGTTTGTAATTATTCTTTAAATGTTGTAATAATTCCCCGCCCCGGTTCTTTCTATCCCGTTCTTTTACTTGCTTTCTTTATTTGTACATAAACATCATATTTATTTTTCATCATAGTTATGCTTTGCATCCATGTTTCATGCATCTTGATTCGGCTAAGTTTGCATTTGTGGATTTAATCAATTCCTATGTGATTATGTGCGCTACCTCATGTTCTTGAGATGATTCACATATCATATTTTAGAGGCTGAATCATTAGTTGCATCTCATGAGTGAATTGCATTAGGATTTTGTATATAAGATCATGCATGTTTTACTAACTTTGATTTGTAGCTTGTTCGCGGGTCGTCAAACATGTAAGTTTTTATGCTTTAGCATCCCGTTTGTGTATGTTTTTCTTACTATGTTTAAGCATTCTACGATGTGGCTATTTGCTTATGTGATATAATTGTATGAATGCCAGTGGATGGAGGTTGTGTCGTTTAATTTGGAATGATGTTGATTTTCATGTTTGTAAACTCAATTTATTTGGGTTATACATTTTCGAAACTCTTTCAAAACTACATGAAATCAAGTCGTTCCAAAATGGGTGGCATAGTCTATACTTGTATGCCTCACATAGTAAATTTTAGGATTTATTAACTAATCAGAACATGAACATATAAATAAAATAAAATTCATATCATGGTTAGTAAAGGCCGATCTTTGATCGGGTGGGCGGGGGTGCTCATTATTGACCTTCCCCTCTCATACCTAAGGTTCCGAGCCAAGCATCCTTGGTAACGACGAACAGTGGCCTTGGCACGAGTCATGGGTTTCCTAATTTTCCCAAAATAAATATTAGGTGGCGACTCTGAGATCTGATGACGCAGTCCGTTTTTGACAAAATTGCAATAAAATAGATTTTCAATAAAAGTTGCCAAATCTGGACTCTCATCTATGTTTCACATTGCACTCGTGAGAATAGATCAAAGAGATCTCGGGGGTCCAAACTGTTTAACGCGCGCGGGTACCCCTCGGGCATGTTACAGTTTCTGGCGACTCCGCTGGGGATTTTATGAAACCTTGACTCGAACTCCATGATATGACTTTTCTTTTTAATTATATGTTCATTGCATTGCATTCATTGGTGCACTTCAAGTCCTTGTGTTGCCCAGATACTGGTGGGAGCACAGGTAAGCTTTTTGTGACACTACACCTATTTTTACGATACTTTAGAGGCCTTGTGTTGTAACCTTTTGAGATTTGTCAAAAGGGTAGCTTTGCTATGTAGCCTTGCTATCTAGCTTTGCTATCTAAGGTTCTCAGACTTCGAAGAGAGGCTATTTGACTCTTCTGATTTCCTGGGATCTTTATTGGTTATGACCCAAAGGACTCCTTGGTAACGTCACCTTGACTTCAACCCCTAGAGTAGAGCCAACCTTGTGCATATAATGAGCTCTAGTACCTTCCAAAATTAGGACAGGATGCTCTCCCATTTCTAGGATGTATGATGCCGCTTGTTTGAATAGTGAAACCCTAGATCATTTCAAGGTAACCCTAGCCCCCATAGGGGTGTTTGTTCTCTTTCATGCTATGTGCTATGCGCAATGTATGGGGATTCTTAGATTCAGATGAGTGGTTCAGTCATTTCAGCTTGTGTGGTTGAGTTCAGTTGTTTTTTTTTCAACATGAGTTAGCAGTAATTAGTTGAGCTGGGATGCTGCTGAAATTCTGATTGGGGGTCCCCTTTTGTTTCAGTAAAGTAGTCGAGCACTATAGCTTCCGAAAGGTCTAATATCCCCCAAGTTCTGTGGACCCGCATTGGTAGACTTTGCAAAAGTACAGATTTGGTTCAGGGTCAGCCAGCGTTAGTTTCTTTGCCACCGGTTACACGAAGAAAAGCAAAAGCTTCATCAACTGTCCAGAATACCCCTTCTTCACCTGCTAGATCATCACCACTTAACTCACCAGAATCAGTGATGGCTCAAATTCCAGAAAATATAGCAGACATACTACTGGGCCTTCAACGGAGCATGGATATTGTTGCCACTACGGTTTCTGCCCAAGGCACTACTCTTGCTGCTCAAGGCAATACTCTTGCTGAACTGCAACGCTCATCTGGGGCATCCATTACTCAACCACCTCCGGTGACTCAGCCAGTTCCACCTCCACCTCCACCGGTTGACGAGTTTCCCGAACCTAATTCACCAAAAGATCTTAGGGTTCCTGCACAAACTTCAGGAGGATCATTTCCTCTTCCACAACCAGTGGGAGGGCTCCATCCCTCTGAAGCACCTGAGTCTGACTCAACTATGTTGAAGCTGGCCAAGTTGGAAAAACTTTTCAAAAAGGCACAAGGAGTCAATTCAATCCCGGACATCGAAGACGGGTACACTGAGACAGCTGTGAAGTTGCCAGAACGGTTTAAAATGCCACACATTGATAGGTTTGATGGCTCCGGTGACCCAATGGTGCACATTCGCCTATTCTCTGATGTCTTAAAGCCTATGGGTTTGACTCGTCCGCAAAAGCTCTCTTTATTCGGACGAACTTTGTCAGGAGTGGCTGCCATCTGGTACGCCAAGCTAGAGGACTCGGTAAAACAAAGTTGGGAAGAGTTAGCCGGGGCCTTTATCACCCAGTATGCTTATAACACCCAGATTGAAGTGACTACTCGGGAATTAGAAGCCACCCGTCAAGAGCCCAATGAAAGTTTCATGACCTTTATCACCAGATGGAGGGCAAAGGCAGCAATGATGACCAACAGACCACTTGAAAAGGACCAAATTCGTATGATAGTCAGAAATCTACATGGAAAGATGTTACAAAAAATGATAGTCCTCCCGCTCTTCACTTTTAACGACTTAAAAGAGATAGGGGTTCAGATAGAGGATGCCATCAAACAAGGAATTATTGATGATAAGGAACCTGTTCGGAAACCTTTTGGTCGCAGTTCCAATACTACCACCAGTGGTAGCACAGCTGTGAAACCCTCTGAAATCAACTTGGTTGCCGCCACCACTAAAATAGCTGATCCCTTTGCTCATGCTGGCCTGCAAAACACAACCCGAGCTCCAAGCAGAACATTCACTCCTCTCTATATGTCACTCTCTAAAGCAATGAACATCTTGATAAAAAGAGGGTACTTGAAACCTTTGGACCCCCGACCTCTTCCCGAACCTCTCCCAGCCAAACATGACCCTACCAAACACTGTGCTTTCCACCAACAACCAGGACATGACACAGATCGTTGCTTTCGTCTCCAACATAAGATCCAAGATCTCATAGACAATAAAGTCATAGCTCCCCCACAACCGCCAAAACCCAACGTCACTACCAACCCGTTGCCACCCCATGACAGAGTTCCATCACCTCCTCATCTTAACCTCATCCATACACTTTCATCCACCTTCAACCCCAGTATCTATATCACACCTACTCATTTACCAAAACCTGAGGTATATATTCCTGAAGGCATTGAGTTATGCATGATGGATGCACCTCCAACCCAGCCAAAACCCAAAAACCCTATGGTGGTAGTACCTATGCTTGAGGCTGGCAAACTATCAGAGAAAAAGTATGATCCTAGCCGGTATATTATTCCCGATGGTCAACTAAAGCTTGAGGTTGATCTGCCTGACTCATTTTCTATCAATGTTGTCAGAGATGATGTACTTGAACAGGGGTTGGATGATTTGGCCGACCCAGAGGAGGACTTGGCTAATCTTCATTTCTTTGAAGAATTAGATCTTGAGAATGTGCAGAGGGCATGGTGGGAACCGGAGAATTACAGTCATAGTTGGTCAAGCAATGATGAAACTTCTGTTGAGGAAACTGAAAGAAAAGGGGATAAACTAAGACTTGATTTCGGGAAACCTGTTAAATGTGGTAAAGGAAAGAGGTCCAAAGGAAGAGAAGAAGAACCTGAAAGCCAGTTAGAGCATACTGTTGCAATGATTCAAGCAACGCTAGATAATTGCCTTTCAGTCAACGAAGGCGAATGGTGGGATGATAATGACCTACAGCTGGCCCATACTGATGATGAATGGGTAAACCATGTGCCGGATGAGACTTGGTATGCAGACGAAATTGATCATTTGACTAGGAGTGGGCGCTACTTCAAGCCTCAACATCTAGACCAAGGAGAACCCTCTGGCAAAGATAAAGAGGTAGAAAAAGAGAAAGAGAAAGAAAAAGAGAAAGAGGTAGAAGAAGACCTGGTTCTAAAACAACTGAAAATGATCCAAGCAAACATTTCTATTTGGGGTCTTCTCATGGCTTCTCGAGAACATCGACAGGCAATGTTGTCAATGTTGAGCAAGGCTAAGCTGTCAATTGACACCACTCCTGAGCAATTAGTGTCATTAATCACCCCGAGAGAAACAATCCCAGCAATAACTTTTGCCGACAAAGAGTTGCCACAAGAAGGATCGGGACATAATAAGCCTCTGTACGTATCACTGGAATGCAGAAAGAAATGGATACCGATTGTTCTGATTGACACCGGATCAGCCATCAATGTTTGCCCTACACGCACTGCTTATGCAATCGGGCTAAAGCCGACAGATTTCACGCCCACTACTCAATTGATCCGGGCCTATGATAATACTAGTCGGGAAGTGATGGGGACAATCAAAGTACAAATAGCAGTGGGTCCATCTGAGCACGAAGCTGAATTTCATGTCATGGATGTTCCCGCAACATTCAACTTGCTATTGGGAAGGCCCTGGCTTCATCAGATAAAAGCTGTATCATCCACATTACATCAATTGGTAAAGTACCCATACGGCGGAGGAATTGCCACTATCTTCGGAAATTCATCCATTCATCCTCCCCCAGAAGTCACAACACCACTGCTAGAAATACAGCATGGGGAAGAAGATGTATTCCTATCAGGTTTTACATTGGCAGAGGCCCAGCTAGTTCAAACGCTCATGGCAGAAGATGAAGGTGTATACGTCAGTGCCCAATCAATCTATTTCATGAGTAAACTAGGTCACATTCCAGGGATGGGATTGGGACAAAGTGGCAGGAAAAGTATTACTACAGCCAGTGAAGTACCTCATAACCCACATGCATTCGGACTAGGGTATGCACCCACAGTTGATGATTGGAAAAGGAAAACTGAAGAGATCAGGGAGAGGATCAAGGCCAAGAGAACCGGACAGCAGTTTGAGTTAGTTCATAAGCCAATTCGTGGGACTTTGAACGGACGCTTTGTCCGCCAAGGAGAAGATTTCCCTTTCTGTGGTTTCCCTGA
The DNA here is from genome assembly GCF_055761805.1 of Camellia sinensis. Lineage (NCBI taxonomy): Eukaryota > Viridiplantae > Streptophyta > Magnoliopsida > Ericales > Theaceae > Camellia > Camellia sinensis. The sequence goes on from NC_138964.1 coordinate 187,125,624, forward strand.
GCCCTGGATTGATCAAGTGGAGAAAAAGAGATACCCTGGGTTTGAGATCTTCTTCGATCATCAGCTTTCTGACAGTGATGAGGAGGGGGTAGATCCTAGTATCGACATCAGCAAGATAGAGAAGTCAGCTCTGAAAGCAGCACAGAGGAAGTTCTGGGTCTAACACTGGCTGACTTACTGATAGAATCACATACTAACGCTGAACCGATGAATTTGGGGGATATGACCATTGCCGTGATCGGGGAAGAGGTACCTGATGACTGTTCAAGCTTCATCATGGATGCGGTGAATGGCTCACAAATAAATTGGCATTTTGAAAAGAGTTGTATTGAGAGTTCTGAATTGGCTGTTGAGTCTGAGTTTGGTGGGCCTGTGGGGTTAGAAGCAGATTTAAGTTTGTCTAAAATGTCTGAGTCTTCCTTTTCTTTCTCTTTTGAGTCTGTTGCAACTTGTGAGCCCGAGGCTTTGAATGAAGATGTGATTTCCGCTTACTTTTCTGTGCCGATAGTTCATAATATTGACCAAAATTTTCAAAATTTTGATAAAAACAAAGAGGAAGAAATCCCTCGGGCTTTGAAAAATTTAATCGACTGGGAGGAAGAAAGGCGTGCTAAGCCATTAGTGGATGAAATTGTTTCTGTAAATGTGAGTACTGAAAAGGATCCTCGCTTGATTCAAATTGGTTCTACATTGTCTTCAGAGGAACGTGAACAATTAGTTGCTTTATTAACAGAATTCAAAGATGTTTTTGCATGGTCCTACGAAGACATGCCAGGAATTGACCCTGAGATTGTACAGCATAGGATCCCTCTCGACCCTGGGGCCCGACCTGTCAAACAGAAGCTTCGCAGAATTCGTCCTGATTGGGCCTTAAAAATTAAAGAAGAGGTTACTAAGCAAATCAATGCTGGTTTTTTGCTAGTATCAGAATATCCTACTTGGTTAGCCAATATTGTGCCAGTTCCGAAGAAAGACGGCAGAATTCGAGTTTGTGTTGACTTCCGGGATTTGAATAAGGCTAGCCCAAAAGATGATTTCCCATTGCCACATATCGACGAATTGGTAGACTTCACTGCAGGACATGCTTTACTGTCATTCATGGATGGTTTTTCAGGGTATAACCAAATCCTCATGGCTCCAGAGGACAGAGAAAAGACAGCATTTACCACACCATGGGGGACATACTGCTACAGGGTTATGCCATTCGGTTTGAAGAATGCCGGGGCTACTTACCAGAGAGCTGCTACCACTCTTTTGCATGATATGATCCACAAGGAAGTTGAGGTGTACGTAGATGACATGATTGTCAAGTCCAAAGATCGGGAAAGCCATTACACTGCCTTGAAGAAATTCTTTGAGAGAATTAGGGAATACAAGCTAAGGCTAAATCCACAAAAATGCACCTTTGGGGTAACTGCGGGTAAGATGTTAGGATTTCTGATCACACAACGGGGAATCGAAGTTGATCCATCTAAAATTAAGGCCATCTTAGAAATGCTGCCACCAATGACTGAAAAAGAGGTGCGGGGTTTTCTAGGAAAGGTGCAATTCATAAGGAGGTTTATTTCAAAGCTAACCTTGACTTGTGAACCACTGTTTGGTCTCCTAAAAAAAGGGAAGAAGTTCCAATGGAATAATCGATGTCAGTTTGCATTCGAGCAAGTCAAACAGTATCTGCGGAATCCACCTGTGTTATCACCGCCCGAGCCAGGAAAACCGCTAATTTTGTATTTATCAGTGACTGAATCAACCATGGGATGTATGCTTGCGCAAGAGTCAGATGAGAAAGTGGAGAAAGCCATCTACTACTTGAGTAAGAAGATGCTTGACTACGAGATCCGCTATACTTCCTTGGAAAAGGCTTGCTTGGCTTTGGTTTGGGCCACCAAGAAGTTGAGACACTACTTGTTAGCTCACTCGGTAATTCTGGTTTCAAGATTAGACCCCATCAAATATCTCTTTGAGAAACCAGCTCTTACCGGTAGGCTAGCTCGTTGGTTACTCTTGCTTTCTGAATTTGACCTTAAGTATGTCACTCGCAAATCTGTCAAAGGAAGGGCTGTAGCAGAATTTTTGGCCGATCACCCAATTGAAGGAAAAGAAGATGTGGAGTACTCATTCCCAGATGAAGAGGTCATGCAGATAGAAGAAGACACTTGGAAGTTGTACTTTGATGGAGCGTCTAATCAATTTGGCTATGGAATAGGCGTGTTGCTCATAGCGCCGGATGATTCCCATATCCCCTTAGCTTTCAAACTCCAATTCAGGGTATCTAATAACCAAGCAGAGTATGAGGCATGCATTGCTGGATTGGAAGCAGCCCTGGAACTAGGGGCAATAAGGTTGGATGTGATCGGGGACTCAAACTTGGTCGTCTCTCAAGCCAACGGAGATTGGAAAGTTAAAGAGGAAAAAATGAAAGTCTACCATCAAACCTTGGACATGTTGATCCCGAGGTTCGAAAAACTGACTTTTACGCACTTGGTAAGAGAGAACAACCGATTTGCTGATGCGTTGGCAACCTTAGCATCAATGATAGATATACCGGTCGGGGTCAAGATGCGTCCGATCCTTATAGAACAAAGGTACACCCCCGCATATGAAATGATAGCCGCAACGGAAGAAGTTCAAAATGATAACCCTTGGTACTTTGATATTTGGAATTTTCTGGAAAGCGGTACATATCCACAAGGGGCAAACACCAAAGACAAAAGGGGGATACGGCGTCTTGCCACTCAGTTTGTCATTTGTGGAGATAAGTTATATAAGAGAGGGCATCTGGGAATGCACAAGCTATGTGTAGAAGAAGAAGAGGCAAAACGTATCATGGAAGCCATCCATGGAGGAGAGTGTGGAGCCCATATGAACGGTATAATGCTAGCTAGAAAAATCCTTAGACAAGGATACTACTGGTTAACCATGGAAAGTGATTGCATCAACTTTGTTAGGCGATGCCACAAATGTCAAATCCATGCCAATCGCGTGAACATCCCACCATCAAAACTCTACAACATGACTTCGCCTTGGCCTTTCTCAGTCTGGGGCATAGATGTCATCGGGGCAGTCACACCGAAAGGTTCAAATAGGCATCAGTTCATCTTGGTTGCCATTGACTATTTTACCAAATGGGTTGAAGCACAGTCATATTCAGTGTTGAAAACATCACATGTGGCCAAATTTATCAAGAACAACATTATCTGCAGATACGGGGTGCCAAACGAATTAATTTCAGACAATGGCTCACATTTCAAAGGAGAAGTGGCAGTTCTACTTGAGAAGTATAACGTGGCTTTTCACAAGTCATCAACTTATAGGCCACAAACCAATGGGGCCGTTGAAGTTGCAAATAAAAACATCAAGAACATTCTGTGTAAGATGGTAGAAACTTATAAAGATTGGCCAGAGAAGTTGCCTTTTGCACTTTGGGGATACAGGACATCAATCCGAACATCTACAGGGGCAACCCCTTACTCTTTGGTATATGGAATGGAGGCTGTTTTGCCGATTGAGTTGGAAGTGCCTTCATTAAGGATTATGGCTGAATGTCAGATAACAGAAGCTGATTGGCAACAGAACCGATTTGAGGAACTATTTTTGTTTAATGAGCGAAGGTTGAAGGCGTTATACCACATTCAAGGGTATCAACGCAGGATTGCCAGAGCATTCAACAAAAAGGTTAGATCCAGGAATTTGAGGGAAGGGGACTTAGTGTTGAAAGACAACCGAGCTCCTATTCACGATCCTAGGGGCAAGTTTAGACCTAATTGGACGGGTCCCTACGTCATTAAATCAATCTGGTCAGGAGGAGCAGTCATTCTCATGGATTTGGATGGTTTGGAGTTCTCACAACCAATCAACATGGACAAGCTGAAGAAGTACTACCCTTGAGAGGCTCACTGGGCCGAAAACCTGAAAGGGCGACCCAGGCAAAAGTTAGAGCATAAAAAAAAAATAAATAAATAAAAAAAAATTGAAAAGCTCGCAAAGTTGAAAACCCGAAAGGGCGACTTTGGCAAAAGTTAGAGCATAAAAAAAAAAAAAAAAAAAAAATTGAAAAGCTCGCAAAGTTGAAAACCCGAAAGGGCGACTTTGGCAAAAGTTAGAGCACAAAAGGAGAGTGTCAATACCCGAGTGAACCTTAACCGGAACTACGTATGGCCTGATTCCGATCTTTGGGATACGTAGGCAGCTTCATCTTGAAGTTCGGCCTTAATCATTTGTCAACTCACTCATGTTTGATTGGTGAATCTTTATTCGGCTCGGCTATCCATATTTAATGCCTCGTCCCCATTTGATTCAGTTGTCCTATTTCTCCTTCAGATGAGTTCAATCACAAGATGAATTCAAGTGTACATCTCAAGGGTTGATTTCATGTTGATCGAGTAGTGGTCATTTGCAAAAATAGATTTTGAGGACTTTTAATGAAGTTGACTGATTTTCTCAAAAATTATTCCATTTTTCAAAACTCAGACCATTCTTTGGACCAAAAAGAGAAAATTTTCAGTGCTCATAATTTGGCTTATATGATTTCAAGGTGGAAAATGGAACAAGTGTGCTAATTTACCTCTCATGTTGATCAAAGTCGCTTTAGCAGAAAGGGAAAAACAAAAAAAGGAAAAGTGATGAACTAGGGGCACAGTTGAGTCAGGCTTTCTGTCTTTTATCCACACTATCGAGTTCTCGTCACCTTAATCAAGCAATCACCGAAAAATGCACAGTAGTTGTCGCTGACAATGCTTTTCCGTCGGGCGATCGACCGGTGTTACTCTGTTTTGCGTTCATTTTGCTCCGACAAGCACAAAAGGGTGTGTTTTGGGATGGTTTTTGTTTCATTTTCATTTCATTAAGATTGTGTTTTGTGTTTTGGTTAGTGATAGGCTCAATATTCAGTTTAGAATTTACTAAAATGCAACCATTTTCAAGTTTAAAACAAAATGATTTTTATGTTCAGTGTTGTGCCATTCATGCTATCCAGATTTGTAGAACAAACTTGTTTTATTAAATACCAGGGATCAACCCCGATCAAAGTTGTACAAAAAGGAGTTGAAGCTATAAGTGCTCACTCCAAAAAAAAAAAAAAAAAAAAAAAAAAAAAAAAAAAGAAAACCAAAAAGAGGGAGAGTAGCATCTTCTCAGTTTTTCGGCAGCAACTCGGCGGAGAAGATTACAACCGGCTTCATTTGCACACAGTTTCATTGCCTAACTTTACCATCAGCTGCCTCGTTTCATCTTTACTCCTTCGAAGCTTTTGAAGACTCTGCCTCAGCCTTGGCAGAACTTCCAAAGGAGATTATTCCTCGCCGGCCATTAAATTGGTTGTGCGAAGAAACTCCGAATCGAGTCACGGAGGTCGTCAGTCGTTTCAATTCTTTGTTTTGCTTTTTCAGCACACCAATTTCTACCCGAGCGTCTTTGTACATACGTTGGAGGAGGGAGAGTTGTGCATTTAACCGATGTACCTCACACATCCTGTTCTGCAGTCGACGGGACAAGTTGGAGACCGCTGTCACGGTCTCCACACATGACCTCAGCGTATACGAGTTTGCTTCAATGTCAGACTGTGCCGCCATGATTTGTTCAACTGACATCGCTGGAAAGTTGAAAACAGGGGAAGGAGGAGGAGCCCGTGGTTGAGGTTCAGGGGAGTCAGAATTGGTCATCTCTATCGTGGACTCGTTCAGGTCGGGAAAAAGAGTGAGAGAACCATGTGAAGAGACCATGATAGAGGAGAGTAATGCAAAAGAAAGAGGTTGCAGAGTGGTAGCAGAGAAAGTTTGCAGGCTTTGGCTCTGCTTCTCTCTCGCAGGCCTCAACTTAAGAAGAGAGCGAAGGAGAAGACAAAGAGGGAAGAAGGCTGAGATGATCATTGACAATCGGGGCACGATTGGATAGCCTGTCGGTCAGGCGCCGCGATTGTTGAAATCGCGCGCCAGACACAACGCTCGAAGAAGATGACGGAAGAGAGAGTGAGACAAAAATAGAGAGAGAAGCGGGAGAATTGTATATTTATACATATATGTATACATATTGTATATCTATGTATTATATATATTTGTTTGAACGTTTTGGTCACAAGAGTGGCTTAGGTTTAGTGGTCTAATTCGATGTTTGAAGGATGGAAGGCTGAGCCCGAGGTCAGGGGTTCGAATCCCATAACAAATGTTTCTTTTGTTTTCTTTTGGTTATATATATATATATGTCTCGTATACCTACATATATATATATATATATATATTTGTTTGCATATTTTGTCACAAGAGTGGTTTGGTTCAGTGGTTCGATTCAGTGGTTGAGGACTAGGAAACTAAGCTTAAGATCAGAGGGTCGAACCCCCGTATCCATGCATTTTGTGTTTATCCTTTCTTTTTGTCTGTTTTGCGTACGCACGCTGTCATATACCGTATATATCTATGTATATATCTGTATGTCTTTGTATATACATATCTGTATATGTATATATGTATACCGTATGTATATATCTGTGTGTATTTTTGTCTGTATATGAATATATGTATACTGTATATGCATGTCTGTGTATATTGTCGTATTTGTATGTACTTTGTCTATACATGGTATATGTATATGGTATTTGGTTTGAACATACAATTCCTTCTTTTATTTTGTGCATCTATCGCACAATAATCTCACTTCATGCACCTACCACATAAATTCATCAAATTCAATCGCCCTGTCTTGGGCATCGCACTGTCTTGTGCATCATCAGATTCAATCGCCCTGTCTTGGGCATCGCACTGTCTTGTGCATCATCAGATTCAATCGCCCTGTCTTGGGCATCGCACTGTCTTGTGCATCATCAAATTCAATCGCCCTGTCTTGGGCATCATACTGTCTTGTGCATCCAATTCAATCGCACTATCTTGTGCATCCCTACATCGCACTATCTTGTGCACCCCCCATCGCACTGTCTTGTGCAATTTCAATTTAATCGCGCTATCTTGCACATCACACCATCTTGTGCACTTTCTACTTGGTTAAAACCTTCCCCCTCTCCGTATAAAATACGGTTAGGTACGCCTGTTGGTTACACCATTTTCATTCTCGTTGGTTAAAACCTTCCCTCTCTTCGTATAAAATACGTTGAGATACGCCTGTTGGTTACACCATTGTCATTTTCTACTTGGTTAAAACCTTTCCTCTCTTCGTATAAAATACGTTGAGATACGCCTGTTGGTTACACCATTGTCATTTTCTACTTGGTTAAAACCTTCCCCCTCTCCGTATAAAATACGGTTAGGTACGCCTGTTGGTTACACCATTGTCATTCTCGTTGGTTAAAACCTTCCCTCTCTTCGTATAAAATACGTTGAGATACGCCTGTTGGTTACACCATTGTCATTTTCTACTTGGTTAAAACCTTCCCTCTCTTCATATAAAATATGTTGAGATACGCCTGTTGGTTACACCATTGTCATTTTCTCTGGTTAAAACCTTCCCTCTCTCCGTATAAAATACGTTGAGATACGCCTGTTGGTTACACCATTGTCATTCTCATTGGTTAAAACCTTCCCTCTCTTCGTATAAAATACGTTGAGATACGCCTGTTGGTTACACCATTGTCATTTTCTACTTGGTTCAAACCTTCTTCCTCTCCGTATGAGATTGTTGGTTATACCGCCATTCCTCCTATCGCGTGAAACGCATTGGGATTGCAACTTTACTCGGTTAAAAACATCAAGTGCGTCTGGTGTTTACACCATATTTCCTCCTTTCGCGTGAGACGCGTTAGGCTGTTGTTTCACTCAGTTAAAATTATGTTCTGACACATTTGTATGTGATCTTGTGGCACATTTAATGCAATGCACCCCCTGCTATGTTTCATATCATTTGCACGAAGCTTGCCTTTTCATTGTTATCATCTTCATATCTTTATCATCACTCCATGGCATTGTATTGCATTGCATAATCATGAATTTTCAAACAACTGGCATCGCGAAGCGTGTAAGTCCAACCTTCAAACTGCATTTTGAGCATGTCACTTCCATTCTGCCCCTGAACTACGCTGGTTTGATTCCTTGCAAAAGGATACGTAGGCAACCTTCGGGTTCAACCACTTGCATTGCATCTTGTTTGCTTGCCCAAGTCTTACGGCCTTGTCAAAAGGGTCGTCTTTGGGCTTTGGCATTCACTCACGTCATGAAATGACTTTGAGCTCTGTCAAAGAGGGGCAACTGTAGACACCCCATTTTGACCGGCCCTAAGACTTGGGCGCTTTCTTTTGATTACTCAATGATGAAAACAGGAATATGCTATCTTACAAAATTCTCAGTAAAAAGATGGAATATAAACTTTAATCCTAGTCTTACACCTGTTTTTGCCAAATTATTTTAGACTCCTTTTCCATTTTCTTTCCCTTTATTATGTATTATATATATATATATATATTATGTTATATTATTATATAATATTTTATTAAATTTATTCAGTACCCTGGTTTCACCCACGCACCATACTTTTGTATATATATAATATTATATTATATAAGGGTATTATTCCTCCTTTTAAAAAAAAAAAAAAAAAAAAATTCACTACACTCCCATCGTGCGTCTTTTTATTTTCTGTGCCTTTAGACCCGCTTTGGTCAAATTATGTTGCATATTTGGCCTACTAAAATATATTTTATTAGTCCACATATTTTAATTTTACGTATTTGTGTGTTTTTATATATTTTTCTGGGTATTTGTACATGTATTTATGCTAATAATCTCTTTTATATATTATTATATTGTAAAGCGCATAGTAATTTTACTGTGCATTTCACAGTAAAATCACTGTGCATCTTTTGAAATCAACTCCTCCCACCACCGTTTCTTCTTTTGTCTTTTTCTTACAAGTATTTTCTATAAAAGGGGGAAGATCAGAGAAGGAAAAAAAGGAGGATTTTGGCAGGGGAGAGACTAGAAGAGTCAAAAAAATTAGGAGAGAGAATAAAAAAAGGGGATTGGTGCGAGGTTATTTTGAGAGAAAAAGAATCAGAAAGAAGGAACCGCTAAAGTTGTAATTCCAAATTTTGACTGAGAATTGAGAACACATTCCACAGACTTGAGGGTAATCAAAAGAAAGTTTGTGAATCAGAAAATTCATCACGTCCCCGAAAGGTGAGTTTTCGCAAACTTTCATTTAATTTCAAAATGTGATATAATTTGTTTAAGTACTTTATTTATTGTTTTCCATAATTTTTTTTTATCGCTTTAAATGGTCGGTTGAACCACCTAATTTTACTACTTTATTTGCTGTAATTTACTGTTGTATATAAACTGTTGTAATTTACATAAAATGTTGTAATTTACTATTTATAAATTGTTGTAATTTTATCACTTTAAATGGTCGGTTGAACCACCTAATTTTACTACTTTATTTGCTGTAATTTACTGTTGTATATAAACTGTTGTAATTTACATAAAATGTTGTAGTTTACTATTTATAAATTGTTGTAATTTTATCACTTTAAATGGTTGGTCGAACCACCTAATTTGTTAAAAGATGTGACCCCGCCAAATGAATAGTGATCGGTGGTGAATAGTAACCTCCGGCGGTAAATAGTAACTTCCGGCGGTGAATAGTAACCCCGACGATGAATAATAGCCCCATCGATGAATAGTACCTCCGGCGATGAATAGTAACAGCGGATGAAAAATGCTCGGTAAGATGAATAACGATCAAGAAAGGTGAATAGTAATTGTCATGATGAATAGTAACTTCCGGCAGTGAATAGTATCTCGGGATGAATAGTGCTCCCACAAAAATAAGTTTCCCCGAACAGAACGGAGCAGTCTTCCTACGTCAAGCAAAATATTTTCCGGCGCACATGAAGTTTCTTTATTTTATTTTATTATTATTTTTTTATTTTGAGAGTTTGTGAGGTTTTTATTTTGTTGTAATATTCTCCTCATCCCTCTCTAATTTGGTTTGTAATTATTCTTTAAATGTTGTAATAATTCCCCGCCCCGGTTCTTTCTATCCCGTTCTTTTACTTGCTTTCTTTATTTGTACATAAACATCATATTTATTTTTCATCATAGTTATGCTTTGCATCCATGTTTCATGCATCTTGATTCGGCTAAGTTTGCATTTGTGGATTTAATCAATTCCTATGTGATTATGTGCGCTACTCATGTTCTTGAGATGATTCACATATCATATTTTAGAGGCTGAATCATTAGTTGCATCTCATGAGTGAATTGCATTAGGATTTTGTATATAAGATCATGCATGTTTTACTAACTTTGATTTGTAGCTTGTTCGCGGGTCGTCAAACATGTAAGTTTTTATGCTTTAGCATCCCGTTTGTGTATGTTTTTCTTACTATGTTTAAGCATTCTACGATGTGGCTATTTGCTTATGTGATATAATTGTATGAATGCCAGTGGATGGAGGTTGTGTCGTTTAATTTGGAATGATGTTGATTTTCATGTTTGTAAACTCAATTTATTTGGGTTATACATTTTCGAAACTCTTTCAAAACTACATGAAATCAAGTCGTTCCAAAATGGGTGACATAGTCTATACTTGTATGCCTCACATAGTAAATTTTAGGATTTATTAACTAATCAGAACATGAACATATAAATAAAATAAAATTCATATCATGGTTAGTAAAGGCCGATCTTTGATCGGGTGGGCGGGGGTGCTCATTATTGACCTTCCCCTCTCATACCTAGGGTTCCGAGCCAAGCATCCTTGGTAACGACGAACAGTGGCCTTGGCACGAGTCATGGGTTTCCTAATTTTCCCAAAATAAATATTAGGTGGCGACTCTGAGATCTGATGACGCAGTCCGTTTTTGACAAAATTGCAATAAAATAGATTTTCAATAAAAGTTGCCAAATCTGGACTCTCATCTATGTTTCACATTGCACTCGTGAGAATAGATCAAAGAGATCTCGGGGGTCCAAACTGTTTAACGCGCGCGGGTACCCCTCGGGCATGTTACAGTAGGGCAGCCCGGTCAGCAAGGAATCTCGTGTTGGCCATGAAAAGGAGTAAAGAAAGTTAAAAAAAAGCTTTAGAAAGAGGGGACAAAGGAGAGAAGAAGACAAATGAGACAGAAAGGTGTGTTGGGAAGAAGTGGGAGACTAGTGGACCCAAGGGGCATTATTTATAAAGAAAATCAGGAAAGGGCGCTAGCACACTGCCCTAGGTCCATTATGACTTGGCAGTCAAAAATGTACCTTTTCAGAACCGACATAACTTCTGACCCAACTGATGCAACCCTTGGGCTGCCCGCTGACATCATGCCAGCGTGGGAAACAGGGAGCGTGTCTCCCACACGCGCAGGGGGCAAGATGTAGAGAGTCAGAAATTAAACTCCAAACTAAGTATGGACTCAAGCACTAAGATCGCCCTGAGAAGGCGACCAGGGATAAGAAAAGAGCGTGGGCCAAAGCCCAAGGGAAGTGGGCCAAGGCAAGTCCGACCTACCAAGGCTCCAAATGGACTCAGCGAGGAAAAATGCCCAAGTCAAGTTACAGAGGCAACACCTGCAGCAGTGAAGTTGCCGAGGAAACATGTGCGGCGGTGGCAGAGTTGCTGAGGTACTTTGTCTTAGCATCGCCATTCCTATTAACTTCGGTTCCGCCGCCATTTGGAAGTTGCCAAGGGAACATGTGCAGCGACAGAGTTGCTGAGGCACTTTGTCTCAACGCCGCCATTCCTATTAACTTCGGTTTCGCCGCCATTGGAAGTTGCCGAGGGAATATGTGCAGCGGCAGAGTTGCTGAGGCACTTTGTCTTAGCGCCGCCAATCTAAGTATCTTCGGTGCCGCCACCATTCCAAGTAATGTCGGTGTCACGATCATCTAGAGTTGCCAAAGGAAAAGGAAGACCGAGGCAACTAAGTTGCTAAGGCAATACTTACAGTGTCCAAGTTGCAGAGGCATTCTCTCGGCGCCGCCATCTCTGATATCTTCGGTCATGCCGTCTGGACTTGTCGCAGAAAATGACTACCGCAGCAACTACTACCTCAGTAACTAAATTGCAGAGGGGATATCTTACCAAGGTGATAGCAGTCTTTGAGAGAGGCTTCCTTTTGAGACTAATGCCTGGCACTGACAGCAGGCCTTAAGGCATAAGCTGACCTAGGGCTAATAGCAGGCCCCACAGTTTATTTAACTTGGCACTGATAGTAGGCCCCAAGACCTACTGGTTGGAGCTGATAGCAGGCCTAGAAATACCAGCTTACCGCGGCAACCCTGCGAAGATGGGAGCAGGGTAGCCCGAGCATAAAGGACTTCCTTTCCATTACCCAGGTCATGGACCCGCCTTGGTCGCACAAGCAGGACTAAGGAAGCCCCCTTGGGCTTGGTACTAAGGCACAACATGGTTGATAGTAGGCTTAGCTGTGGCCTTCGCCTTGAGAAGTTGGGGAGTTTGTAGTTAGGTGGCTAAGGTGGAGGCTTCGCTGAGGTGACCACGAATGCAGTCGATAACAGACTAATGGAGTCCTGAGAATACATGTGCTAGCCAAGTAGAACTGAGAAGGCAAGTGCAGCGGCGAGGTTCACCGCTGCAAGTGCACTTGCTAAGGTTCAAGTTGAGAAGGCAAGTGCAGAGGCAAACACTCCCGCCGCAACTGCACTTGCTGAGGCCCAAAAGGGAGTTGCGGCGCCAAACACTCTCGTCGTAACTACACTTGGCAAGGCTTAAAAAGGTAGTTACGAAGGCAAATAGATAGTACATAATACATGCAGAGGGATACGTGGCACCTTCAGCCTGGTGGCTCAAGGCAGAATATTCCATGTGATCCCCTAAGATACATGTCTTCTCTCTATTTGGCCACTTGGTGTTCTCTTGGCACCATGGAAAAGCCTATAAGTATGACCCATTTCCCAAGGTTCAAGGAGGAATTTTGGAGATTTGGGGGGAGATGCTGCCCAATTTGGTACTGCCATACACTTCTTCTTGAGCCACTTGCTTCACCCTCACCCAACTACACACTCTCCAATTCTCAGATAGTTGCTGCTGTTCGTTCTCAAGTCACTTCCACCTTTTTTGAACCATTAGCATAGTTTCGCCTCTCTAATCCAGAACCCCCCCCCCCACACAAAATCAATTAGCTTAAAACTAAAAAGTCAGCTTATTTTTTTACTTATTTTTTGTTTTTCTAATTTTTATATGTTTTGAGTAAAAAATATTTACTTGTTAGGTTCTTGTTGATTAAAATATTTTAAAATTTTGAGTCAACTTTGAAAAAACAAAACACTAAAAATGAAAACAAGTCAAAATTTTCAAAAAAAAAAATAATAATAATAAAAAATCTTACAAAAACAAAAGTTGACTCTTTTTTATTTTGAACTTTTTTTTTTTTAATTTTTAGAATCTAGTCAAAGATGGAACTAAAAAGTAAATAAATTTGACATAATTTTTTTAAAAAAAACACTAAAAATAAAAATTAACAGAACTAAAAATGCTCAAAAAAACCAACTTTGAAAAGATAATTATTGATGTGGTTATATGTTGTGAAAGGTTTCAAGGAAGGAAAAAGTGCATGTTGTGGCTCCGGTCCATATAGGGGAATTAATAGTTTCGAAGGGATGGGGGGAGTGAAAGAGTACGAGTTGTATAGCAATGCTAGTGAATATGTGCTCTTTGATACTACTCATCCGACTGAAATGACTTATCAACAATTTGCGAGTCTAATGTGGAATGGAACTCCAAATACAGTGTTGCCGTACAATTTGGAAGTTTTGTTTGAACACAAACAAAAGTAGAGCATATGTATGATGTTAGAAGTGAACTTCTTGGTGTTGTCAATTATTTTGTATGTTTTTGTGTGTGTGGGGGGAGGGGGGGGCAGGGCTCTCCCTCTCTCTCCTTGTACTTTGAGAGAGAAAAATAAATGTTTTGCAAGGGTGCTGTTTTTCATTTTCTTCATTTCTTGTATTTCCCTTACCAAATTTTTTTGGTCTATAAAATAACAAAATGTTAATCATATTTTGCATCCTTGTTTGGATTGAGTGAGTTTGATCTTTAGAGTTTCAACACGGTGACAAACTTATTTTTTATAAAATTCATATTTTTATGATCTACTTATCAAGCTCAATTAAACATGATTAATATTGGATATAAAATTATGTCAAAAAATAAAAAATCAATTTTTAAAAATGTGAAATTTCACAATTTCAATGCTTCAGAAACTTTGAAATTTCACAATTTTTGTGTTTGAGCAACTCCAAAATGTCATGCTTTATGTACACAAACTATGAAATTATGAAAGTGGGGAATTTGTGAAAATTTCACAGATTTTGTGTTTGAGAAACTATGAAGAGAAATTGTGAAAATTTATAAAAATTTGTGACATTTCACTGTTTTTATTATGAAATTTTTTAGTTTTTTTTTTAAAAAAATATTGTACATACATATATATATTTCTAATAGATCTCATAAAATAAATTCCAACAATATAATTTTTTTTAAAAGAAAGCATATTTATAGAATGAATTTTTTTTTAAAAAAAATTAAACATTTAACACATCAAATGGCATCAAAAAATTTAAGAAGATAAGGATATTTTAATAATGAACTAACCAGTAAAACTTAATGGATTGAGAAAATATTTTGTGAGATTTAATTTACTATGTCTCTCATTGGTACTGTTTGAATCAATTCATTTGAAATTAAAATTTAATAATTCAAAAGCATTCATTACATAGTTTTTAAATTTTTTTTTAACTTATTTAGGTTATTTAATAAACTATGAGCAAAAGTTTCACCAATCAATTTAACATAAACTTTCAAAATAAAAAAAAAATTATAAACAATTCAAAAAAATGCGCCAAACAGCCCCATTATAGGATATATAAAAAATTATTGGATAAATTACAAATACATTCCTTGATATACTTAAAATATGAATTGTTCCATATAAAAATTATATCTCACCTTTTAAAGTTTCTAATTTCATAATAAATAACTTCTTTTATTAATCATCAAGTAAATTAACAGTATTTAATGATATTGTAAATATATTTCAATTAATAATTTAAGTAATTTTTTTAATGTATAAGAGAATAGTTTGAAATTTTATTTTTTTAGTTAATTCAATTAAATCAAATATTCTGATAAGAAAGTATTTGTAATTTTTTAAACTATAAGAAACAATCTATCTTAAGTAAATCTCAGGGCATATTTGTAAGTTTGAATATTGTGTCCTTTTCTGTCTAATTTTTAATATAAGTTAACCTTAAAAGTAAATTGAAAAAAACTTGAAACATGAAAGATCAAATGAAAAGAAACAAATTTTAAGGATTAAAAAGACAAAATAATCAAATATAAAGGGGGCAAATGTAATTTACCCGGATAGTAATAGCACCGAAATAGTATGTTTTACACGTGGCTGATTCTCATTTGGTATCAACACTTAGTACGGTCTGTATCCAAAAAGTAATTCTTGTCATTTCTTTCCATTCGAAAAAATAAAATGGGTAAATTATGCAAATAGTCCCTGTAGTTTATACGATGTATCAATTTAGTCTCTGTAGTTTTAATTTGCTCGATTTTGTCTCTTAATTTAATGGATTGTGTCATTTTAGTCTAATAAATAACAGTTGTTAAGTTAATTTAACGGAATGTCAAACTGCATGTTAATTTGATCTCTGTACTTTACACGATGTGTTAATTTGATTCCTTTAGTTTCAATTTTCTCGATTTTAACAGGGACTAAATTGATACATTGTGAAAAATACAGAGACCAAATTGATATATTGTTTGACTTTCCGTTAAATTAACTTAACAACCGTTATTTATTGGACTAAAATGACACAATCCATTAAATTAAAGGGTAAAATTGAGTAAATTGAAACTACAGGGACCAAATTAACACATCGTGTAAACTATATGGACTATTTGTATAATTTTTCAAAAGAAAATTTATATAGTGCTTCTGCATCTAAAAATAAATTATAGCAACTTGATCTAAAAGTAATAAATTATTTGACATGTTCAAACACTAATAAATTATTTCAAAAATATTTCATTTCAGTTATTGCCTTCAAACACTAATAAATTACAGCAACTTCATCTAAAAAGTAATAAATTATTTGACATGTTCAAACACTAATTCATTATGTTCTTTGATTTATGGTAAAACTAACTTAAATCAGTCATAATTTCCTTTCACTATGACACTTTATTCTCCTAATTCTATGGAGAGACCTCTTTTTACTCCCTCTTGGAATGGTTATGTTTGAACTTTGTGGAGTTTTTACCATTCACTAATTTTTCCCCTGTATTAATTGTTCCTTGCTTAATTCTTTTTTTGTCTTTTTTTTTTTTTTTTCTTTTCATATCACTGTTTCTAATTCAAATCTTGACATAGTCATTGTTGGCTTATTATACACATATAAAGTCTGTTAATAAGTTCATAATATCACAGAACACATTAAAGTCTGTTAAAAATTTCATAAGAAGTTCATAATAATTATTCTACATTTCTGGATGTTCTACAATAAGTTCATAATATCATAGAACACATAGATGTAAAATGTGTTCACACAAAACACAGAACATTACTCATAAATCTGCACTTAATTTGGAACACAGAACACATGTATATAAAGTGTGTTTTGAGGAACACATTTATAAGATTATATACAGACATTTCACAGAGATTGATCAGTGTATGTATATACGAAAACGAGAGAGAGAGAGAGAGAGAGAGAGAGAGAGAATGAGGGGTTTTGGAGTAACATTACTTGAGAAAATGCGATTGAAATGCAATCGAAGATCAGTAGAGCGAGAGACAGAGACAGTGACAAAAACAACAAGTTCCCAGAGAGTTATGGCCGTCGACAGAGGAGAGCTATGGCGGACGAACGAGGGAAGAGGGATATGGGCAAGAAAGAAGGAAATATGAGGTTTAGGGTTTCTCGCTTATTTTTTGTTTTTGTTTTTGTTTTTATTTTTTATTTTTTATTTTTGTTTTTTTCTTTTTTGTCTCATAGGTGTGTGTATCACACCTTATCACAGTGCAATTGTTCTTCACATGGCTACAGGTAGGTGCCAACTCAGTCGAGGTCTTGGGAGTGGTTTTAAGTGGGGTCTGTATTACTTTTGTAAATTTTTTACATTTAAATTGGTCGCAACCATGATACAGACCGTCACTATCCCTTCTGTAACAACCTAGATTTTTAATTATTCTGTAGAATTTATACTAATATTATTTAATCTCAGTTCGAAAAATATATAATTTACTATATATTATTATGTGTAATTTTGTAAAATAATATAATTATTAAAAGTTTAGGGGTCAAAATATAAATAATAATAATAATAATAGACATAATAATAAAATAAATAATTAATTTTCTGTTAATATATGATAATATGTAATTTAATTAAGAATTAATTAATTTATATAATTATATTAAAATATTAAGTTAAAAAGTAATTATCTTAAATATCTATTATTAAGGATAAAAATGTATCTATATAATTATAAATTAAATTTGAACGAAAGCAACATGAGCCCCGTGTTGAGCGCCTGTGGCGTCCTCCTCCCTATTTAAGGGAGGACTTGATCAATCTGCGTGAAGAAAAAACAAAGAAGAAAGAAAAGAAAGGAAAAGAAAGAAAAGAAAGAAGGAAAAGAGAGATAGAAAGGGAAAATGAAGGAAAAAATTAGTAGAGGTTGAAAAGGTCTTTGGTAAAAGAAAAAAACAGTAAGGTATTAAAGTTAAGGTGAATTATATTATATTTTAAGTTATCAAAATATATTTTACGCATATTTTAACTTACCAAAATCTATTTTATATAAGTTATATTTTATTAGTATATTAATTAAAGTTATGTTTTATAAAGATTTCAGTTACGTGATTTATCTTCTGAATCCTATTTGCTTAAAAGGAAATTCATGGATATGTTTGTGTATATTTTAAAGAATATTTGGCTATGACTTTATATACAATTATATTTTGTAAGTACCACCACGGGAGTCCCATACCTTGGGCGATTTAAATAACTATTGGCCTCTGTTTGGTTACTTTGTGGCCCTCTGTTCTATTGACCTATGTTCTGTGCGGAGCAAAGTGCTACACTATTGTGGAACCACCTCTAGAATCCATATGAGCCACCTCTTGAATCCATACCTCTGTTCTGACTGTCACTTTTGTGACCTCTGTTCTATTCTGTTCAGTACCGTGGTTATGATTATATATTTACATAATTTCTATATTTCAGTTTTTGCCACTTAAATGATTTGGTTATCAAATTATCGTGGTTATGGTTATTTATTTACAAAATTTCAGTTTTGCTACTTAAAGGATTATTTGTTCCGACTAAGTTATCTTAAATGTTTTGGTCTAACTAATTATCCATAGTTATTCCGTGTCCCTTATGCTCTTGGTATAATATTTCTCACTCTGCCATGTGCTTATAGTTGTTTACCAATTTTCAGGAACATGCAATTCAGAAATAGCTTTTGGAACGTCTTAGATGCGAGACTGCGGAATAGACACACATAATACTTTTATTGGTATTTTTATATGTAAATATCGGCCTTTTTGGTCAATATATTTTGTAATAAAAATAGAAGCTCCAATGATTATTTTGGTACCCTTACTCAAATATTTCTTCTGCTTGCGTTTATTAATTTGTTTATGAATTGACCGGAGGTAACCTCAGTTACTGGCCATTACGATACTTAACCCTTGGATACGGGGAACGGGTCGTGACAAATGGTATCAGAGCAATGGTCTTTTTAAGAAAAAAAATCATCATTGGAGCATAGGACACACGCACATTTAAGAAGTGTGATAGCGGGTAATTAGTACCTAAATATTACATTTTGTTAGTCAATTTAATTATATTATAATTTTATATGATTATATATATATAATAAATTTTTTTTTTTAGTGTGCCTAATTTGTGAAGGATATTAGATATAATTTATATTTTTTATAATAAAAGAAGGCCAAGAAAAGAAGGATGTCGAGCTCAAGCACCCACCAAAATTATAATATAATTAAATATATTTATAATTTTCAGTTCAGTATTGAAAAAAAAAATTATTTTGATGTTTTTAAAAGTGGGTTCAAATTATAAAGATACTAATTTTGAAACTATTTCCTATCAATGAAATGTTCATCTCAAATTTTTCAATTCTTGAATATAATTATGTCATTGTGTTATCATTTTATTTTATTTCTATTTATTTTTATCGGAAGCAAAACGAGTAAAAAGTTTTTAAATTCACCAATTGTTTCTCATTTCAGCCCAAACTAATTTTTGAAAACTAGACAGTGAGTGATTTTTGATAAAGTTTTTTTTTGAGGTAGTATTACTATTAGATTAATCATCTAATACATATTTATTAGAGTGCGTAGCGAATAGTTTACATATGATAAATTTCAAGGACGAAATTTTAAAAGGAGGGAAGATTGTAATAACCCAAATTTTTAATTATCCTGTAAAATTTATACTAATATTATTTAATCTCAGTTCGAAAAATATGTAATTTATTATATATTATTATGTATAATTTTGTAAAATAATATAATTATTAAAAATTTAGGGGTCAAAATATAAATAATAATAATAATAATAATGGACATAATAATAAAATAAATAATTAATTTTTTGTTAGTATATGATAATGTGTAATTTAATTAAGAATTAATTAATTTATATAATTATATTAAAATATTAAGCCAAAAAATAATTATCTTCAATAACTATTAAGAATAAAAATGAATCTATATAATTATGAATTAAATCTGAGCGAAAGCGACACCTAGGGATTAGGTCATTTAGCAGTGATTGCGTGTGGACCGTTTGATGCCCGTAAGTCGTTGACAGACGTACTATCTTTGACCTTTAGTGAGCACCTACTATGGTATCAGAGCCAAGTTTAAAGATTAACATAATACAGGTATAACTTAAATAAATTAGGCATATATGATCACAATACAACCATGACAGAACAACAACAAGAAAATACCGTAGAAATACCAGGAACAGAATCAGTAACAACAGTAGGAAATACTATTTCCTCCTAAGCCGAAGCCGCTGAATTAGTAGCATACCAGGAAGTTAAGGAAGCCCTAGATAAATGGACTATCCCATCCGTAGATCCACACACCATTTACAGGAAAGGACGTTTCCAATTTCTGAGTAAAACTATCATCAAGACCTTTGAACATGTGTCTTGCATCCAGAATAATAATGAAGTAATCAGATTAATTCACATAAATGATTTTATCCCGTTTTTAAAAACAGTATAAGTACATCCACATAGGATTAGTACAAATCGCTTTCAAACCTTTGACCCTTCTTGGTCAAAACACCAGTATTCAGTGCACCCTTAGGGATGGTAGATGCCTTAACTGGAGAGCCTCACTTATGGGAGCTATTGAGACAAGTTTGTCTCATGGACCAGTATACTTTGATATTTATCCAAACCTGAGCGTTGCTCTTTGCGATGCTAACTTATCCGATGTATTGGAACTAAGAGTTCTTACTCATGGTTATGAGTATAAACCAGGAACACCCCCTTTTTCAGTTCATTCCCGAATTTGCATAAAGGCTTTAAATCCTTATGTCAAAAAGAAAACTGAAACAGGTCAAACAGTATTAATTGAAACTAATCTTTACAGTAGCCAAGTGGCAGTACCTAAGTTAATCCCATGGAAGGATATAACTTTTCCAGACCAATGGCACATTCCTAATGCTGTCCCTCCGAAACCTTTGATTCAACATAACATCGATGATGTTATCCAAACTAGGGAAGGTAATGTTTACCTTCAATTTCAGAAACCTTTGCTTACCAGAAGTATGTCTTCCAATGCTAGTTTTCGGACAACACCTAGAAGTCTTTCCAACACCAGTTTTAGAACTGCACCTGGAAGTTGTTCACAATCTATTCCACCCTATAGGGTAGATCTTCCAGAGTCTAGTCGACAATCAGTTGACTCTGTTTTCCAACAGATACCTTCTCGACCTCCTAGCAGGCCACCTAGTGACCCCCAGGATGATCCTATGAATTCAGAAATTCAAGGAATCAGATTATCTCATAACAGAATTCCTCATGGTGTTTATACACAACCACCTCAACCAGATAGCCCAACGGCCAGTGACATGAATTTTGAAATTTGATGGATTTTTCACCAGGAAGTGAAAATAGAAAAACAATAAACCAGGAATTTAACCAGGAAAAATATAAAGAATTTAGAAAGTGATATTTTACCAGTCATAGCCCTGAACAGTTAGAAAGTTATAAAACTCAGTTTTATCAACATCTTGAGTTACATCAGAAGATATTACCATTTGTAGAATGGTACCAAACTATTAACCAACCCCAGTTAAATGCTATTGAAGATCAATACAAAACCTGGACTACAACCGAAGGACAAGCTATTCATGTTTTACATCCGCCTCCTCAAGCATTAGAGTTAGCTCCTAATGGTGAGACCGCTCGTCAACCTTTATTAGCTACAGCTTATATTGATGCTCAATCAGGAAAATTTACTAAAACCGAAGGTTTGATGGTAAAGCAGAATAATTATACTAATTTAATCTGTCAAACTATGAGTAAACAATTAACCAGAATTGAAGAAGCTGTTTCTACCTTTAAGGATAGAACCTTAGCATTACCAGTCACAGGATCTGCTGCCCTACATCCCGTATCCATTAAACCTCCATTAGAGATTAGTAACCATAAGTTAAAAGCCTCTAATACAGAGTTTATGGACACCCTTTTACAGAAGATGCAAACATTACATGTTCGCCCTCCTGCCTCTCAGCCACCTGGGCAATCCAGTGGATCCATCCAGATGCTTAGATCTGAACCACCAGTAAAAATTGATGATGATGATTTATCTCCATCTCAAATCCATGAAATTCAAATGAATTTCCAGGAACCCACATCTGGCAATAAATTACATTCGTATAGTTCCTCTAGACCTTCTATGTTACCACCTACCAGGAACTATTACGCCAGACCGACTCCTTCTGATCTTCTCTATGAAGAAACTTATATTAATGACCAGGGAAGCTATCATGGCAAAACCATCTATGAATGGAATATAGATGGCGAATCTGAATATGGAATTTACAAGAAATTACACCAGATGTTAATGTATGCAACAGTATGTCGTCAACACAGTAACAATGATCAAGCCATTGCTATGTTTATTATTAATGGTTTTACCGGCGCCCTCAAAGGATGGTGGGATAATGTTCTCACTCTCACCCAACAGGTAGAAATCCTTAATGCCGTCAAAGTTGAGGTTGACCCAACTACCAATTAGCCTGTCCAACAGCAGGATGCTGTTTATACCCTTATCCAGACCATCATCCTCCACTTTGTTGGCACCAGTACCAGTGCTCATGATCGTAGTCGTGAGCTTCTCCAGAACCTTCGTTGCCCATCTCTTACACATTTTCGATGGTATAAGGATGTTTTCCTTCTTAAGGTTATGCAACGACCTGATGCTAACAGTACCCATTGGAAAGCCAAATTTGTTGATGGCCTTCCTACCCTTTTTACCGAACGCGTTAGGAAAAAACTTCGGGACCGCCATGATCGGATGTCTATTCCTTACGAGCAGTATACTTATGGACAATTGTGCTCCATAATTACCGATGAAGGTCTTTCCTTATGTAATGACCTTAAACTTCACTACCAGATGAAACAACAGAATTTAACAGGCAGAAAAGAATTAGGTGAATTTTGTGACCAATTTGCCTACGAACCAGCAATTAAATATCCAAGCAAACCTAGACAAGTTTCTCGTAAGAAATCTTCTAAGCCTTTCCGAAAAAAAAGTCTCATAAGACTAGCCATCCGCAAACCACCAAGAAGTTTTATCCAAAGAAATCCACCAGTAAATCTAAAAGTAAAACTAAAAATAAAGCTGAAATCAAATGCTACAAATGTGGCCAAACAAGACATTATGCTAATAGATGCAAATCAAAAGCTAAATCCAAGATTAATGAATTGCATCTTGACTTAGGCATTAAAGAACAGATAATTCAAGCTCTTGAAGCTGAAGAAAATTCATCTGATGAAGAAACCCCTAGTGAAGAAGAAATTAATCAATTATATTCCACTTCTACTAGTGAAAAAGAACCAGAAGAATCTTGTCCCTGTAGTTCTAATCAGGAACATATATCAGAAATTAATTATTGGAAATCAATTGTTGAAATGAATGGTTTACACTTAGGTGAACCTTGCAGTATTAATGTTTTAACCGATACCCAAAAGGATATGCTTGCTGTTGCAAACCAAATCCAAGACCCGGAGATTAAAATAAAATATTTAAAAATGTGTTATGAACATCAACAGACAATCCAGGAGACTCCTCTTATACCAGACTATGCTTACAGCCTTAAGAATGTAATAAACAGGATCCAAACTAAACCAATTTTAGAACAACCAACAACACTTCAGGATTTAAAAATGGAAATTAACATTTTAAAAACAGAAGTAAAACATTTGCAAACCGCAAGTGAAGCAAATACTAAAGATATTAAAAATCTTCGTCAACAGTTAAAACAACAGACAGAAGGCATCATTAAAATTAATGAACAAAAAACTGAACAGAAATCTGAACCTGAATCCTCTACTCCGTATTTATTACTTGTAAATCAAGTAACTTTTCAGAAATGGTATATTAAAATTTCATTTTTAATAAAACCTGATTTCATGATTAAAGATGCTATTGCTTTAGTCGATAGTGGAGCAGATATGAACTGTATCCAAGAAGGTATAGTTCCAACCAGGTATTTTGAAAAAACTACCCAGAGTCTAACCAGTGCCAGTGGCAATTCCCTCCAAATCAGATACAAAGTACCAGAAGCATATATTTGTAATCAAGATTTATGTCTTCCAACATCTTTTGTTTTAGTCAAAAATCTTGCTACAAATATCATCCTAGGCACTCCATTTTTGTGTCTTTTGATGCCTATCCAGAAAATCGACCAAACAGGAATTTATTCCCAACTACAAGGAAAATCAGTTATTTTTGAGTTTATCACCCAACCGTATACAAAAGAATTAGATCAAATTAGGGATCTAGTTACTTTTAAACAAAACCAGATAAATTTTTTACAAAAAGAAGTTCATTTTCTCACAACAGAACAAAGATTACAACAACCATCTTTCCAACAGAAAATTAAATTAATTGAATCAGAATTTCAAACAGAAGTTTGTGGTAATGTTCCCAATGCTTTTTGGAACCGTAAAAAGTATACTGTCACATTACCCTATGAACCAGATTTTGATGAAAAATATATTCCAACCAGAGCTCGTCCTAGCCAAATGAAAAAGGAATATATGGAAATGTGTAAAACAGAAATTCAAAATCTTCTTGATAAAAAACTAATCCGACCAAGTCACTCCCCGTGGAGTTGTACCGCTTTTTATGTAAATAAAAATGCTGAAATTGAGAGAGGCATTCCTCGCCTTGTAATCAATTATAAATCGTTAAATGATAAATTAAAATGGATTAGATATCCAATTCCGAACAAAAAGGATCTTTTGGATCGATTACAGGATGCAATTATATTCTCTAAATTCGACCTTAAATCAGGATATTGGCAAATCGAAATTGCTGAACAGGATCGATACAAAACAGCGTTTACAGTACCCTTTGGGCATTACGAATGGAATGTTATGCCATTTGGTTTAAAAAATGCTCCATCTGAATTTCAACATATCATGAATGATATTTTTAATCCATATACAGAATTTACTTTGTCTTATATTGATGATGTCTTAATTTTCTCTTCATCAATTGACCAGCATGTTAAACATCTTAATATTTTTAAGAATGTTATTATCAAAAATGGTTTAGTTATTTCTACCCCTAAAATGCAGTTATTCCAAACCACCATCAGATATTTAGGTCATAATATTTCCAATGGCAGTATTATACCTATTAACCGTAGCATGGAGTTTGCTTCTAAATTTCCTGATGAAATTAAAGACAAAACTCAATTACAAAGATTTTTAGGCAGTCTCAATTATGTTCGAGATTATTATCATAATTTATCTGCTGATGCTAACATTTTATATACCAGGTTAAGGAAGAATCCTCCACCGTGGTCTCCAGAACATACTTTAGCAGTACAACGTATCAAGGCTAAAGTCCAACAGTTACCTTGTTTACAGTTACCAAACCCTAATTGGAAGAAAATTATTGAAACTGATGCTTCCAATGAAGGTTTTAGTGGTATTTTAAAACAGTTTAATCCCAAAACCCAGAAAGAAGAATTATTACGTTTTCATTCTGGACATTGGAATCAAGCTGCTTTAAATTATCCGACTATTAAACAGGAATGTTTAGCCATTGTAAAATGTGTTATTAAATTTCAAGATGATTTATTAAATCAGCATTTTCTCATCAGAGTTGATTGCTCTGCTGCTAGACAGATATTTAAGTAGGATGTTAAAAACCTAGCTTCTAAACAGATATTTTTAACATGGCAGAGTTATTTATCCAATTTTGATTTTGATATTGAATATATTAAAGGAGAAACTAACTCTTTGCCTGATTTTCTCACCCGTGAATATTTACAGAAATCAGTAAATGACCAGTAAAGGCCAGCGTGGGCGTGGTCGTGGCAGGGGTAATAACCCTCGCTATGATCCATCAGAATTTCCTCCTTTGAGAGGACAAACCAGTAATCCCTCAGCTAAGGATGTTCTCCTTAGGCCGGAAGATCCGTATACTCCAAACAGTCTTACCGAGGAAACAGTCCTCTGGATCGAATCTGCCGATGAACAATGGATGTCAGATCCATGGGAGATCAAACGCCGTTACCTTACTACACAATAATCTCCCCCTCATTTTGACCAGTACAGGTACATCTATGAACAGATGTTAACAGAAACTGGGGCTGTTGAAATCAAGCATACTCTGCATGATATCAACAAATCTGCTAGCCCTATCCAGTATAGTAAAATTGTTATCCGTCACATTATGCCCATATCTACTTGGGGCATTAATCCGCACCCCACCCGAGATCTGGATCTCAGGAACAAACAGACTAAGTATACCTACTAGGATTACATTGATGCGTTTTCCCAGGTTTTTTACTACCAGAATCCGATCAAGAACCATTCTTGGTTTATCCGTGTTCTCCCTGATGTCCTCAAAAACGATGTCCCAAATTGGTTCCTCGTTTGGTGGGATAAATTCGGTCTTTCCTTAGACATTTTACCCGAAACTGTTTGAACCGCATATAATGAATGGCATGTGGCCTATTCCCGTGCGTATTCATTTTTAAATAAAAACAGAGAATTATCTATCAGTAAATCTGTAGTTCACTTCAGTATCCGTTTTGGCATCCCCTGGATATGGAAGTGGGACTTCGCTTGCGATTACCAGAATAAAATCCCTAGACTTAAAAGAATATTTTTTGTCAAATGGTGGGATAAAATGGATCTTAAGGATCTTCTTCAGAAAATTCATCAGCACACCCAAGCTTGTTGGGAATCAGTCAAGCAACCTGCTCTTCCGGCTCCTTCACCAGTCACCAATCCTTTTCTGCAAATCCAGAAAGAATTAAAACAGAAGTATCCACAACTGTCAGATAGTGAATTGATCGTCAAAAGCATGGACTATCTCAAAGATCAATTCCTGCAATCTGTTGGCCATGAAGATGGCGTCTCCATGAGGTCAGGAACCAGTCAGACTCCATCCGAACCTGAGAGTGATCCAGCCGAACACGTGCTAGCTGGAGAATCACAAGATCCAGAAGAAGATGAACCCCACCTTGGCAATTTTTGGGATTCTTTAACAGCCATTTTTGCAGATAAGATGTCCAAAGACAAAAACAGTAAAGGCAAGGGCTCTGCTGAGTAGGCGTCGGCATAACAGACAAACATCTTTTGAAAAAGAAAGATTCGCTCCAGTCAAAAGTGCTACAGGAAAAAGGAGAATAATAATTCTGCTCCCCACACCGACAAAGCTGAAGATAAGAAGATAAGATGAAAATCTGTCGATCCTCTCGAAGTTTGCCATCTGTCAGCCTGTCATAATAAATCTTATTTTTTTTGTTCTATAAAAGGGATCTCCTTACCCTTGTTGAGGCAAAGTAAGTTAGAGTTTAGAGTCTTGTTTTCGTTTTTGTAATCTCTCTTCCAACCTCCCTCTGTGTAAAATATTTGTACTTCTTCAATAAAATTTCTTTTGATGTATGCCCTCTGTTAATGTCTTAGAACAGCTATTATCATACTTAGATTTTTGGCAACACCAGAAAAACTACTATCTAAATACACCAGTAGACTTCTACACTCAACAGTATATATCTGAACGTATAGCTGAGTGTGATCAGAGGATAGCAGAGTTGCAGGTGCTGATCAACGAACAGATCTGTGCGTGGGCGGCCAGAAGGCCTCCACCACCTCAACAGTAAGGTACATGGGATCATATATGTTGTAATTTATTTCCTTTATACAGGTATTATGTTAATGCTTATTCTTGGGTTTGTGCTTGTGTAAGGTTAATTAAATGTTAGGGTTAGTGGGACGTCACCCAAGTCGCGTAGGGATTAGGTCATTTAGCAGTGATTGCGTGTGGACCGTTTGATGCCCGTAAGTCATTGACAGACGTGCTAGCTTTGACCTTTAGTGAGCACCTACTATAAAGGTTGACGAGCGGTCTCACCATTAGGAGCTAACTCTAATGCTTGAGGAGGCGGATGTAAAACATGAATAGCTTGTCCTTCGGTTGTAGTCCAGGTTTTGTATTGATCTTCAATAGCATTTAACTGGGGTTGGTTAATAGTTTGGTACCATTCTACAAATGGTAATATCTTCTGATGTAACTCAAGATGTTGATAAAATTGAGTTTTATAACTTTCTAACTGTTCAGGGCTATGACTGGTAAAATACCACTTTCTAAATTCTTTATATTTTTCCTGGTTAAATTCCTGGTTTATTATTTTTCTATTTTCACTTCCTGGTGAAAAATCCATCAAATTTCAAAATTCATGTCACTGGCCGTTGGGCTATCTGGTTGAGGTGGTTGTGTATAAACACCATGAGGAATTCTGTTATGAGATAATCTGATTCCTTGAATTTCTGAATTCATAGGATCATCCTGGGGGTCACTAGGTGGCCTGCTAGGAGGTCGAGAAGGTATCTGTTGGAAAACAGAGTCAACTGATTGTCGACTAGACTCTGGAAGATCTACCCTATAGGGTGGAATAGATTGTGAACAACTTCCAGATGCAGTTCTAAAACTGGTGTTGGAAAGACTTCTAGGTGTTGTCCGAAAACTAGCATTGGAAGACATACTTCTGGTAAGCAAAGGTTTCTGAAATTGAAGGTAAACATTACCTTCCCTAGTCTGGATAACATCATCGATGTTATGTTGAATCAAAGGTTTCGGAGGGACAGCATTAGGAATATGCCATTGGTCTGGAAAAGTTATATCCTTCCATGGGATTAACTTAGGTACTGCCACTTGGCTACTGTAAAGATTAGTTTCAATTAATACTGTTTGACCTGTTTCAGTTTTCTTTTTGACATAAGAATTTAAAGCCTTTATGCAAATTCGGGAATGAACTGAAAAAGGGGGTGTTCCTGGTTTATACTCATAACCATGAGTAAGAACTCTTAGTTCCAATACATCGGATAAGTTAGCATCGCAAAGAGCAACGCTCAGGTTTGGATAAATATCAAAGTATACTGGTCCATGAGACAAACTTGTCTCAATAGCTCCCATAAGTGAGGCTCTCCAGTTAAGGCATCTACCATCCCTAAGGGTGCACTGAATACTGGTGTTTTGACCAAGAAGGGTCAAAGGTTTGAAAGCGATTTGTACTAATCCTATGTGGATGTACTTATACTGTTTTAAAAACGGGATAAAATCATTTGTGTGAATTAATTTGATTACTTCATCATTATTCTGGATGCAAGACGCATGTTCAAAGGTCTTGATGATAGTTTTACTCATAAATTGGAAACGTCCTTTCCTGTAAATGGTGTGTGGATCTACGGATGGGATAGTCCATTTATCTAGGGCTTCCTTAACTTCCTGGTATTCTACTAATTCAGCGGCTTCGGCTAAGGAGGAAATAGCATTTCCTACTGTTGTTACTGATTCTGTTCCTGGTATTTCTACGGTATTTTCTTGTTGTTGTTCTGTCATGGTTGTATTGTGATCATATATGCCTAATTTATTTAAGTTATACCTGTATTATGTTAATCTTTAAACTTGGCTCTGATACCATAGTAGGTGCTCACTAAAGGTCAAAGCTAGCACGTCTGTCAACGACTTGCGAGCATCAAACGGTCCACACGCAATCACTGCTAAATGACCTAATCCCTACGCGACTTGGGTGACGTCCCACTAACCCTAACATTTAATTAACCTTACACAAGCACAAACCCAAGAATAAGCATTAACATAATACCTGTATAAAGGAAATAAATTACAACATATATGATCCCATGTACCTTACTATTGAGGTGGTGGAGGCCTCCTGGCCGCCCACGCACAGATCTGTTCGTTGATCAGCACCTGCAACTCTGCTATCCTCTGATCACACTCAGCTATACGTCCAGATATATACTGTTGAGTGTAGAAGTCTACTGGTGTATTTAGATAGTAGTTTTTCTGGTGTTGCCAAAAATCTAAGTATGATAATAACTGTTCTAAGACATTAACAGAGGGCATACATCAAAAGAAATTTTATTGAAGAAGTACAAATATTTTACACAGAGGGAGGTTGGAAGAGAGATTACAAAAACGAAAACAAGACTCTAAACTCTAACTTACTCTGCCTCAACAAGGGTGAGGAGATCCCTTTTATAGAACAAAAAAAATAAGATTTATTATGACAGGCTGACAGATGGCAAACTTCGAGAGGACCGACAGATTTCCATCTTATCCTCTTATCTTCAGCTTTGTCGATGTGGGGAGCAGAATTATTATTCTCCTTTTTCCTGTAGCACTTTTGACTGGAGCGAATCTTTCTTTTTCAAAAGATGTTTGTCTGTTATGCCGACGCCTACTCAGCAGAGCCCTTGCCTTTACTGTTTTTGTCTTTGGACATCTTATCTGCAATAATGGCTGTTAAAGAATCCCAAAAATCGCCAAGGTGGGGTTCATCTTCTTCTGGATCTTGTGATTCTCCAGCTAGCACGTGTTCGGCTGGATCACTCTCAGGTTCGGATGGAGTCTGACTGGTTCCTGACCTCATGGAGACGCCATCTTCATGGCCAACAGATTGCAGGAATTGATCTTTGAGATAGTCCATGCTTTTGACGATCAATTCACTATCTGACAGTTGTGGATACTTCTGTTTTAATTCTTTCTGGATTTGCAGAAAAGGATTGGTGACTGGTGAAGGAGCCGGAAGAGCAGGTTGCTTGACTGATTCCCAACAAGCTTGGGTGTGCTGATGAATTTTCTGAAGAAGATCCTTAAGATCCATTTTATCCCACCATTTGACAAAAAATATTCTTTTAAGTCTAGGGATTTTATTCTGGTAATCGCAAGCGAAGTCCCACTTCCATATCCAGGGGATGCCAAAACGGATACTGAAGTGAACTACAGATTTACTGATAGATAATTCTCTGTTTTTATTTAAAAATGAATACGCACGAGAATAGGCCACATGCCATTCATTATATGCGGTTCGAACAGTTTCTGGTAAAATGTCTAAGGAAAGACCGAATTTATCCCACCAAACGAGGAACCAATTTGGGACATCGTTTTTGAGGACATCAGGGAGAACACGGATAAACCAAGAATGGTTCTTGATCGGATTCTGGTAGTAAAAAACTTGGGAAAACGCATCAATGTAATTCTAGTAGGTATACTTGGTCTGTTTGTTCCTGAGATCCAGATCTCGGGTGGTGTGCGGATGAATGCCCCAAGTAGATATGGGCATAATGTGACGGATAACAATTTTACTATACTGGATAGGGCTAGCAGATTTGTTGATATCATGCAGAGTATGCTTGATTTCAATAGCCCCAGTTTCTGTTGACATCTGTTCATAGATGTACCTGTACTGGTCAAAATGAGGGGGAGATTGCTGTGTAGTAAGGTAACGGCGTTTGATCTCCCATGGATCTGACATCCATTGTTCATCGGCAGATTCGATCCAGAGGACTGTTTCCTCGGTAAGACTGTTTGGAGTATACGGATCTTCCGGCCTAAGGAGAACATCCTTAGCCGAGGGATTACTGGTTTGTCCTCTTAAAGGAGGAAATTCTGATGGATCATAGCGAGGGTTATTACCCCTGCCACGACCACGCCCACGCCCACGCTGGCCTTTACTGGTCATTTACTGATTTCTGTAAATATTCACGGGTGAGAAAATCAGGCAAAGAGTTAGTTTCTCCTTTAATATATTCAATATCAAAATCAAAATTGGATAAATAACTCTGCCATGTTAAAAATATCTGTTTAGAAGCTAGGTTTTTAACATCCTGCTTAAATATCTGTCTAGCAGCAGAGCAATCAACTCTGATGAGAAAATGCTGATTTAATAAATCATCCTGAAATTTAATAACACATTTTACAATGGCTAAACATTCCTGTTTAATAGTCGGATAATTTAAAGCAGCTTGATTCCAATGTCCAGAATGAAAACGTAATAATTCTTCTTTCTAGGTTTTGGGATTAAACTGTTTTAAAATACCACCAAAACCTTCATTGGAAGCATCAGTTTCAATAATTTTCTTCCAATTGGGGTTTGGTAACTGTAAACAAGGTAACTGTTGGACTTTAGCCTTGATACGTTGTACTGCTAAAGTATGTTCTGGAGACCACGGTGGAGGATTCTTCCTTAACCTGGTATATAAAATGTTAGCATCGGCAGATAAATTATGATAATAATCTCGAACATAATTGAGACTGCCTAAAAATCTCTGTAATTGAGTTTTGTCTTTAATTTCATCAGGAAATTTAGAAGCAAACTCCATGCTACGGTTAATAGGTATAATACTGCCATTGGAAATATTATGACCTAAATATCTGATGGTGGTTTGGAATAACTGCATTTTAGGGGTAGAAATAACTAAACCATTTCTGATAATAACATTCTTAAAAATATTAAGATGTTTAACATGCTGGTCAATTGATGAAGAGAAAATTAAGACATCATCAATATAAGACAAAGTAAATTCTGTATATGGATTAAAAATATCATTCATGATATATTGAAATTTAGATAGAGCATTTTTTAAACCAAATGGCATAACATTCCATTCGTAATGCCCAAAGGGTACTATAAACGCTGTTTTGTATCGATCCTGTTCAGCAATTTCGATTTGCCAATATCCTGATTTAAGGTCGAATTTAGAGAATATAATTGCATCCTGTAATCGATCCAAAAGATCCTTTTTGTTCGGAATTGGATATCTAATCCATTTTAATTTATCATTTAACGATTTATAATTGATTACAAGGCGAGGAATGCCTCTCTCAATTTCAGCATTTTTATTTACATAAAAAGCGGTACAACTCCACGGGGAGTGACTTGGTCGGATTAGTTTTTTATCAAGAAGATTTTGAATTTCTGTTTTACACATTTCCATATATTCCTTTTTCATTTGGCTAGGACGAGCTCTGGTTGGAATATATTTTTCATCAAAATCTGGTTCATAGGGCAATGTGACAGTATACTTTTTACGGTTCCAAAAAGCATTGGGAACATTACCACAAACTTTTGTTTGAAATTCTGATTCAATTAATTTAATTTTCTGTTGGAAAGATGGTTGTTGTAATCTTTGTTCTGTAATTTATCTGGTTTTGTTTAAAAGTAACTAGATCCCTAATTTGATCTAATTCTTTTGTATACGGTTGGGTGATAAACTCAAAAATAACTGATTTTCCTTGTAGTTGGGAATAAATTCCTGTTTGGTCGATTTTCTGGATAGGCATCAAAAGACACAAAAATGGAGTGCCTAGGATGATATTTGTAGCAAGATTTTTGTCTAAAACAAAAGATGTTGGAAGACATAAATCTTGATTACAAATATATGCTTCTGGTACTTTGTATCTGATTTGGAGGGAATTGCCACTGGCACTGGTTAGACTCTGGGTAGTTTTTTCAAAATACCTGGTTGGAACTATACCTTCTTGGATACAGTTCATATCTGCCCCACTATCGACTAAAGCAATAGCATCTTTAATCATGAAATCAGGTTTTATTAAAAATGAAATTTTAATATACCATTTCTGAAAAGTTACTTGATTTGCAAGTAATAAATACGGAGTAGAGGATTCAGGTTCAGATTTCTGTTCAGTTTTTTGTTCATTAATTTTAATGATGCCTTCTGTCTGTTGTTTTAACTGTTGACGAAGATTTTTAATATCTTTAGTATTTGCTTCACTTGCGGTTTGCAAATGTTTTACTTCTATTTTTAAAATGTTAATTTCCATTTTTAAATCCTGAAGTGTTGTTGGTTGCTCTAAAATTGGTTTAGTTTGGATCCTGTTTATTACATTCTTAAGGCTGTAAGCATAGTCTGGTATAGGAGGAGTCTCCTGGATTGTCTGTTGATGTTCATAACACATTTTTAAATATTTTATTTTAATCTCCGGGTCTTGGATTTGGTCTGCAACAGCAAGCATATCCTTTTGGGTATCGGTTAAAACATTAATACTGCTAGGTTCATCTAAGTGTAAACCATTCATTTCAACAATTGATTTCCAATAATTAATTTCTGATATATCTTCCTGATTAGAACTACAGGGACAAGATTCTTCTGGTTCTTCTTCACTAGTAGAAGTGGAATATAACTGATTAATTTCTTCTTCACTAGGGGTTTCTTCATCAGATGAATTTTCTTCAGCTTCAAGAGCTTGAATTATCTGTTCTTTAATGCCTAAGTCAAGATGCAATTCATTAATCTTGGATTTAGCTTTTGATTTGAATCTATTAGCATAATGTCCTGTTTGGCCACATTTGTAGCATTTGATTTCAGCTTTATTTTTAGTTTTACTTTTAGATTTACTGGTGGATTTCTTTGGATAAAACTTCTTGGTGGTTTGCGGATGGCTAGTCTTATGAGACTTTTTTCGGAAAGGCTTAGAAGATTTCTTACGAGAAACTTGTCTAGGTTTGCCTGGATATTTAATTGCTGGTTCGTAGGCAAATTGGTCACAAAATTCACCTAATTCTTTTCTGCCTGTTAAATTCTGTTGTTTCATCTGGTAGTGAAGTTTAAGGTCATTACATAAGGAAAGACCTTCATCGGTAATTATGGAGCACAATTGTCCATAAGTATACTGCTCGTAAGGAATAGACATCCGGTCATGGCGGTCCCGAAGTTTTTTCCTAACGCGTTCGGCAAAAAGGGTAGGAAGACCATAAACAAATTTGGCTTTCCAATGGGTACTGTTAGCATCAGGTCGTTGCATAACCTTAAGAAGGAAAACATCCTTATACCATCGAAAATGTGTAAGAGATGGGCAACGAAGGTTCTGGAGAAGCTCACGACTACGATCATGAGCACTGGTACTAGTGCCAACAAAGTGGAGGATGATGGTCTGGATAGGGTATAAACAGCATCCTGCTGTTGGACAGGCTGATTGGTAGTTGGGTCAACCTCAACTTTGATGGCATTAAGGATTTCTACCTGTTGGGTGAGAGTGAGAACATTATCCCACCATCCTTTGAGGGCGCCGGTAAAACCATTAATAATAAACTTAGCAATGGCTTGATCATTGTTACTGTGTTGACGACATACTGTTGCATACATTAACATCTGGTGTAATTTCTTGTAAATTCCATATTCAGATTCGCCATCTATATTCCATTCATAGATGGTTTTGCCATGATAGCTTCCCTGGTCATTAATATAAGTTTCTTCATAGAGAAGATAAGGAGGAGTCGGTCTGGCGTAATAGTTCCTGGTAGGTGGTAACATAGAAGGTCTAGAGGAACTATACGAATGTAATTTATTGACGGATGTGGGTTCCTGGAAATTCATTTGAATTTCATGGATTTGAGATGGAGATAAATCATCATCATCAATTTTTACTGGTGGTTCAGATCTAAGCATCTGGATGGATCCACTGGATTGCCCAGGTGGCTGAGAGGCGGGAGGGCGAACATTTAATGTTTACATCTTCTGTAAAAGGGTGTCCATAAACTCTGTATTAGAGGCTTTTAACTTAAAGTTACTAATCTCTAATGGAGGTTTAATGGATACGGGATGTAGGGCAGCAGATCCTGTGACTGGTAATGCTAAGGTTTTATCCTTAAAGGTAGAAACAGCTTCTTCAATTCTGGTTAATTGTTTACTCATAGTTTGACAGATTAAATTAGTATAATTATTCTGCTTTACCATCAAACCTTCGGTTTTAGTAAATTTTCCTGATTGAGCATCAATATAAGCTGTAGCTAATAAAGGTTGACGAGTGGTCTCACCATTAGGAGCTAACTCTAATGCTTGAGGAGGCGGATGTAAAACATGAATAGCTTGTCCTTCGGTTGTAGTCCAGGTTTTGTATTGATCTTCAATAGCATTTAACTGGGGTTGGTTAATAGTTTGGTACCATTCTACAAATGGTAATATCTTCTGATGTAACTCAAGATGTTGATAAAACTGAGTTTTATAACTTTCTAACTGTTCAGGGCTATGACTGGTAAAATACCACTTTCTAAATTCTTTATATTTTTCCTAGTTAAATTCCTAGTTTATTATTTTTCTATTTTCACTTCCTGGTGAAAAATCCATCAAATTTCAAAATTCATGTCACTGGCCGTTGGGCTATCTGGTTGAGGTGGTTGTGTATAAACACCATGAGGAATTCTGTTATGAGATAATCTGATTCCTTGAATTTCTGAATTCATAGGATCATCCCGGGGGTCACTAGGTGGCCTGCTAGGAGGTCGAGAAGGTATCTGTTGGAAAACAGAGTCAACTGATTGTCGACTAGACTCTGGAAGATCTACCCTATAGGGTGGAATAGATTGTGAACAACTTCCAGGTGCAGTTCTAAAACTGGTGTTGGAAAGACTTCTAGGTGTTGTCCGAAAACTAGCATTGGAAGACATACTTCTGGTAAGCAAAGGTTTCTGAAATTGAAGGTAAACATTACCTTCCCTAGTCTGGATAACATCATCGATGTTATGTTGAATCAAAGGTTTCGGAGGGACAACATTAGGAATATGCCATTGGTCTGGAAAAGTTATATCCTTCCATGGGATTAACTTAGGTACTGCCACTTGGCTACTGTAAAGATTAGTTTCAATTAATACTGTTTGACCTGTTTCAATTTTCTTTTTGACATAAGGATTTAAAGCCTTTATGCAAATTCGGGAATGAACTGAAAAAGGGGGTGTTCCTGGTTTATACTCATAACCATGAGTAAGAACTCTTAGTTCCAATACATCGGATAAGTTAGCATCGCAAAGAGCAACGCTCAGGTTTGGATAAATATCAAAGTATACTGGTCCATGAGACAAACTTGTCTCAATAGCTCCCATAAGTGAGGCTCTCTAGTTAAGGCATCTACCATCCCTAAGGGTGCACTGAATACTGGTGTTTTGACCAAGAAGGGTCAAAGGTTTGAAAGCGATTTGTACTAATCCTATGTGGATGTACTTATACTGTTTTAAAAACGGGATAAAATCATTTGTGTGAATTAATCTGATTACTTCATCATTATTCTGGATGCAAGACGCATGTTCAAAGGTCTTGATGATAGTTTTACTCAGAAATTGGAAACGTCCTTTCTAGTAAATGGTGTGTGGATCTACGGATGGGATAATCCATTTATCTAGGGCTTCCTTAACTTCCTGGTATGCTACTAATTCAGCGGCTTCGGCTAAGGAGGAAATAGTATTTCCTACTGTTGTTACTGCTTCTGTTCCTGGTATTTCTACGGTATTTTCTTGTTGTTGTTCTGTCATGGTTGTATTGTGATCATATATGCCTAATTTATTTAAGTTATACCTGTATTATGTTAATCTTTAAACTTGGCTCTGATACCATAGTAGGTGCTCACTAAAGGTCAAAGCTAGCATGTCTGTCAACGACTTACGGGCATCAAACGGTCCACACACAATCACTGCTAAATGACCTAATCCCTACGCGACTTGGGTGACGTCCCACTAACCCTAACATTTAATTAACCTTACACAAGCACAAACCCAAGAATAAGCATTAACATAATACCTGTATAAAGGAAATAAATTAAAAGCCTCTAATACAGAGTTTATGGACACCCTTTTACAGAAGATGCAAACATTACATGTTCGCCCTCCTGCCTCTCAGCCACCTGGGCAATCCAGTGGATCCATCCAGATGCTTAGATCTGAACCACCAGTAAAAATTGATGATGATGATTTATCTCCATCTCAAATCCATGAAATTCAAATGCCACGTGTAGAGCGCCTGTGGCGTCCTCTCCCTATTTAAGAGAGGAATTGATCAACCCGCGTGAAAAAAAAAAAAAAAGAAAAAAAAAAAGGAAAAGAAAGAAGAAAGAAAAAGAAAGGGAAAATGAAGGAAAGAATAGTGGAAATTAAAAGGGTTATTGGCAGAAGAAAGAAAGAATAAGGTATTAAAATTAAGGTGAATTATATTATATCTTAAGTTATCAAAATGTATTTTATATATGTTTTAACTTATCAAAATCTATTTTATACAAGTTATATTTTATTAGTATATTAATAAAAGTTATATTTTATAAAGATTTCAGTTACGTGATTTATCTTCTGAACCCTATTTGCTTAAAAGGAAATCCATGGATATATTTGTTTATATTTTAAAGAATATTTGGCTATGACATTATATACAATTATGTTTTGTAAGTACCACCACGGGAGTCCCATGCCTTGGGGGACTTGAATAACTATTGGTCTCTGTTTGGTTACTTTGTGACCCTCTGAT
This sequence comes from Camellia sinensis, assembly GCF_055761805.1. NCBI lineage: Eukaryota > Viridiplantae > Streptophyta > Magnoliopsida > Ericales > Theaceae > Camellia > Camellia sinensis. Next base: position 187,163,446 of record NC_138964.1, read on the forward strand.
CCATTGACCTCTGTTCTGTGCGGAGCAAAGTGCTGTGCGGAGCTAAGTGCTACACTATTGTGGGAGCCACCTCTAGAATTCGTACGAGCCACCTCTTGAATCCGTACCTCTATTCTGTGCGGACCAAAGTGCTGTGCGGAGCTAAGTGCTATACTATCGTGGGAGCCACCTCTAGAATCCCTACGAGCCACCTCTTGAATCCGTACCTCTATTCTGACTGTCACTTTTGTGACCTCTGTTCTATTCTGTTCAATACCGTGGTTATGACTATATATTTACATAATTTTTATATTTCAGTTTCTGCCACTTAAATGATTTGGTTACCAAATTATCGTGGTTATGGTTATTTATTTACATAATCTCAGTTTTGCTACTTAAAGGATTATTTGTTCTAACTAAGTTATCTTAAATGTTTTAGCCTAACTAATTATCCATGGTTATTTCGTGTCCCTCTTGGTATAATATTTCTCACTCTGCCATGTGCTTATAGTTGTTTATCAATTTTCAAGAACATGCAATTCAGAAATAGCTTTTGGAACGTCTTAGATGCGAGGCTGCGGAATAGACACACATAACACTTTTATTGGTATTTTTATATATAAATATCAGCCTTTTTTGTCAATATATTTTGTAATAAAAATAAAAGTTCCAACGATTATTTTGGTACCCTTACTCAAATATTTCTTCCGCTTGCGTTTATTAATTTGTTTAAGAATTGGCCGGAAGTAACCTCAGTTACTGGCCATCACGATGCCTAACCCTTGGGTACGGGGAGCGGGTTGTGACACCTTCACCCCACACTATCCCCTCACATATATGGGAGTTAGTGATTAGAGAGGAAAAAAAAAAATTTCTAGCCAATGACCGCCCACTGGAGGTCCTGGGAGTCCTGGGGGTCTCTCTCAGTGGGGGTTCTAAGCATTATACAATCGGTCGAACACAATCAAGTGACTACTAGGACAGTTGGACATTGGCTCGGTAGCACCAAATAATCCCCGGAAAAAGTACCAAAAAAGATATATGTTGCAGGCGAACATTTCAGAGCAATGCTACGATTAAAAAAACATTATCAAAATATTCCCAGAAATGTTAAAGATATAAGAGTTTTATTAAATTTTTTATGAAATGTCTCATATGGTATAGGATTCACACTATATGGATTCATATAAGTTTCATACCCATATGAGATATTTGATAAAAAGTTTAATAAATTTTTTAGAATTTTTAACATTATTCAAATGTTCCACTCACTTTTTTCACATTTAAAAAAATACATATATTAAGTTTTATAATTTTAATACTATAATTATACTAATTTTTTTAATAAAATTAAAAAAATTAAAATTAATATTAATGATATGAAAATATAAAGATACAAAAAATAAAATATACATTGAGAAATGTCTCATCTTCTAATTTCATCACCTTCAATTGCACTTCTAACGAGGTGACAAACTATAATAACAATTAATTCTCTTCAAAGTGTAGAACCGCTTCACATAGGAATGAATCATGTTATTAAGAGTGTAATTTTAGAAGGATGTAGCACCACTCAATATACATTACATTTTAATGTAAAAAAAATGACAATATTATTTGTTCATTTATCCCTCAAAGATTTTTGTGATAAAAATAAAGCTAAGCATGATATGAAATAGAAATTTAAAATGAGTCCAATGTAATTATCAAACTTATGTAAATTATTGAATGTTTTTTCAAACGTAATTTATCCAAAATTCAATTAGCCAAGCTTACATAGAATGTTTTTTTTTTTTTTTTTTTTTTTTTTCTTGGAGCATTTTTGTACTCACTCTTCCCAAAATATTAGGTCTTATTTTATTTTTTTATCATCTCAAAACATTAGTCTCTTTCCAAAAATTAAGGAATAAAATAATATGAATTTATTATTTTATCTTTTTTTTAAATTCATTAATAACACAAAAAATACAATTATGACAATTAATATTTCCAAAAAAAGTACTATCAAAAGGAAATTTTGGAAAATTAATATTTTTAAAATGTAGTAATTGTACTATAAAAAAAATTAGATTCTCTGAAAGAGACTATTATTTTGGGACGAGGAGTAACATTTATGGAAAAAAATTAAGGGTAAATTACACTAACACCTCCTGAAGTTTTTGTTTAATATATATTCTCTCTCAAGTTTGAAAAATTACACTTACCCCCTGTCAGATTAAAATGATATATCTGTCCTTTAACCTTTATACATATAAAATAATATTGATATTTTGTTCATGTCATTTCAAGATAACTAACAATCATCTTCTTTGGTTTAACTTACACAAAAAAATTAATTTTTTTATTTTTTATATTTTTATTGAATTTTTTTAATATTTTAAGCATTTTTTTTTAGATACACCTAATCTAGATATACTTAAGAAATATAATATTTTGTGATTTTTTTTAAATTCACCAAATATAAAAAAAATATAAAAATATAAAAATTCAGTAATATTGTAATAAAATTTGAATGACGGTATTTGGTAATACCGTAATAAATGTAGGTGAATAAACAAAAAAGAAAAAAAAATGATGGTAGAAATAAAAATGAAACATTCTATTTATATATAAAAATTTGTACAAAAAATATCATAAAAATGTTGTGATAGTAATATTGTTATAAATAGAAATCATGTTTATGGATGTTTCGTTTTAAAGTAAAAGGTCACCATTAAGTTATATCATTGTATTTGAAAACTTTATATAAAATTTATATTTGTATTTCATCACTCAATAAGAATATATTCATGTAAAATTTAATGATAGAAAGTTGTAGAATGTAATCATAATCATAAGAGGAAGAAATGATAGAAACAAGGGCAAAATAGACATTTTAAAAATTTTAAGGAATAACATCAGCTATCCAAGATGTAATTTGTAATGAGATTACAAATGTCAAATAAGAAAATGTAATTTTTTAAACGTGAATGGAGATTTGTATTAAATAGAAATATTAGGGGCAAGTGTAATTTACCCAAAAGTTAAAAACAAAAAAGGAAATGAAGGGCCAATCAGATGGGCTTTTCCCATATTAAGACTATTTTGTATCCTATTTCTCAAACTAGGCCTAGTTTGGAAGGGTTTCCCCAAACTAGGCTAAAGCGCTATTACAAATCGCGCTTTCACTATTTGGAGCTCAAAATTTGATGAATAGTAAAAACGCTATTGCAAAACGCACTTTTAATTAAGAAATCGCTGTTTCAAATCGCACTTTTAACATAAAATTTTTTTGTAAAGAAAACGCTATTTGAAATCGCGCTTTCACTGTGCATATAAATTTTTTTTTTTTAGAAAATGTTATTGCAAATAGCGTTTCTACTGTTGAAACACAAACCAAAACCAAACCACACTCTGACACACACACACACACACACAATACTGAAGCATTGAAATAATATAATTTTTATATATAATAATAATTTATAATAATCAATTATATAATTTTTATAATTTTCGTAAATATAAATCATTTTTAGGTTATGGATGGTTTGATTTATAATATGTATGTAAGGGTAAAAATTTTTATAATCAAAAATAATTTTTGCAATTTTTATAATAAAAAATAATTTATAAATTATCAAAAATAATTTATAATACGTATGTATTATAAATTTTTTTATAATAATTTATAATACGTATGTATTTACTTTAAATAAATTATATATAATACGTATGTATTATATATATACTTTAAATAAATTATTTTTGATGCGTATGTATTATATATATAATTTTTATATATTTACTCTAAATAAATTATTTTTGATGCGTATGTATTATATATATAATTTTTATATATTTACTTTAAATAAATTATTAATAAATATATAATAATTATTTTATAAAATAAATTATTAATAAAAATTATTGATTGTAAAATAAATTGATTACTTTATAAAATAAATTGATTATAATTTTTATTAATAATTATTTATTATATATTTTTAAATAATTTATAAAGATTATAATCAATTTATAAATAATTTTTGCAATTTTTATATACGTATGACAATAATTTTTATAAATTATTTAAACCATACGTATGTAAGGGTAAAAAAATTTTAGGTTATGGATGGTTTGATTTATCATTTATCAAAAATTTTACCCTTAAACCATACATATGTAAATGTGAAGATGGGTTTACTGTAAATATAAATGTGAAGATACGTATTAAATTATTTACATACGTATTAATTATAAATTTTTAAAAACTATTTTTGAATAATACATACGTATTATAAAATGTGAAAATGGGTTTACTGTAAAAAATTTTAAATAAAAAATGTAAAGATTTAAATAATACATACGTATTATAAATTATTATAAAATTTTTTATAATATATACGTATTATAAAATTTTATTAATAATTTATTTTATAAAATAATTATTATATATTTATTAATAATTTATTTAAAGTAAATATATAAATATATAAAAATTATATATACCATAAATCTTATTTTCGGAAAAGTTGAACCATTTAGTCTTAAAAGTTTTCTTATGCACCATTTAGTCCTTTTTTTATATCATAACATCATCATCAAAACAACATCATTCCACCATCCCCAACTGCGATGAATCCTTTCCAGCAGCACTGAATCCACCCTCTACATGGCGATGACCTTCTCTCTTTTTACCCACAAAATGTGTTGTACGATTAGGCCCCAACATTACCAACATCAGTGTAAATATCTAACCTGCATCATTTTGTAACTTTCCTGAGAGAGACAGAGAGAAGATGTTTACATAGCAGCGATTGAAGCTATCCATTGAAGAAGAACAGAGCCCAGACCGATGCCAGAAGTGAGCATGATGGCATGACTTGCAAACTTCTTTGCTTCGTTCCCCAGATCTTGCAGATCAGAACTTATCAACTCCGTTGAAGTTGTTGAACCCGTCGTCCTCGTTGCCAAATAATTGTTCTTCACCATTTTTCTCTCTGATCCGATGTTCTCAATGTGAAATCAACATATATATATAGATTAATGAATCTGATGTTTGAATCTGATGTTTGATGTTTGAATCTGATGAATCTAATAGAGATCATCAAAAACTCAAAATCCGTTTGATGTTCGACCATGAATTTGATGTTCTTCTGATTTCATTGACCATGAATCTGATGTTCGAACACCAACAAACACCCACAATCCGATGTCGATCATGGCAGCTTCTTCCCGCCCTTTGGCTTATTCTCCGCCGGAGCCTTCTCCGCCACCGTGGACTTCTTCTCCTCTGCTGGCTTCTTCTCTGCGAGCTTCTTTTCTGCTGCTGCTTTGGGTGCCATTAGAGAGTCTAGAGAAAGAAAACTAGGGTTTCAAAATTGAGAGTGATTGATTTGAATGTTGATGATGTTGTTCAATGGTGGGTAATGGAGCAACATCAACTATGAGATCTGTGAATTGGAGTGTATGAGATCTGATGTTTGATGAGGTTGAAGTTGTTGTTGATGTCGATGATGTTCAATGGTCATTAACATTGGGATAGGACCTAATGGTTCATAAGAAAATTCATAGGACCAAATGGTTTACAAGATATAAATTTGGGATTTATTAGTGCATCCCCCTTATATATATATAATACATACGTATCAAAAATAATTTATTTAAAGTAAATATATAAAAATTATATATATAATACATACGTATTATATATAATTTATTTAAAGTAAATACATACGTATTATAAATTATTATAAAAAATTTTATAATACATACATATTATAAATTATTTTTGATTATAAAAATTGCAAAAATTATTTTTGATTATACAAATTTTACCCTTACATACGTATTATAAATCAAACCATCTATAACTTAAAAATGATTTATATTTACGAAAATTATAAAAATTATATAATTAATTATTATAAATTATTATTATATATAAAAATTATTTGAATGCTTCAGTGTTGTGGGTGTATGTGTGTCAGAGTGTGGGTTGGTTTTGGTTTGTATTTCAACAGTAGAAACGTTATTTGCAATAACGTTTTTTAAAATTTTTTTTTTTTATATGCACAGTGAAATCACGATTTCAAGTAACATTTTCTTTACAAAAAATTTATATGTTAAAAGTACGATTTGAAACAGCGACTTCTTAATTAAAAACACGTTTTACAATAACTCTATCACTATTCATCAAATTTGAGAGTATAAATAGTAAAAACGGTATTTATAACAACGCTTTAACTTAATTTGAAAAACCCATCTAAACTAGGCTAGGTTGGGAAATAAGATGCGAAAAGCCCCCAATCAGAATGGAACGGTTGAGTGCGAGCGCTGCACAAGTCGCCATTGCTGGCAGCAAGCAATGGCATGAGAACCAGAGCGAGGAAGTGTTTGAGAGATTCTCTAGAGAGAGTAAGAGTGAGAGAGAGAGAGAGAGAGAGAGAGAGAGAGAAAATGGGTAAGAGAGGAAGACCGAGAAAAAAAGAAAAGTCGCAGAAGAAGAAGAAGGGCAAGCAGAGTCAGGCTTCAATGGCGTCCGCCACCAACAAGTGCCCAACAACCCTACTCCATCTCCTCCTCCGGTAATCTAACCCATCCCTCTATTTATCTTTATTATGACCCATTGTTATTCATCAAGTATTGTGCTTTATTCTTTTATTTATTTATTTAATTATTTATTTATTTTTAATCTAATACTTCTTTTTATGTTGGAAATGGTAGGATTTCATATGCTTGGAATGGTAGGGTTTCAAATATACCGTAAAGAATTTAAAAAAATGAATAAATAAATAAATAAACAGTTGATAAACAATGATTTCCACATTTTATACCTTATTTGGCATTACTTGTATTAAGAGGCATGAGTTGTGGAATCCATTAATCTCTAATCCTTTACTTAAATTTATGTTATATTTAAATTTGGGTACCCCTTGATCTAAACATACAACAATTGATTTTTGAAAAATTCTATAATACACATCTTAAAAATAAAAATAAAAATAAAATTCTGTACCCTATGCCCCCAGTTATGACCCTTGTGGTCTATGATTATGACCTATTGTGGGTTGTTATGACTCTGTTATGATTTATTGTGGTATTGGTTATGACTTAATTATGACCTCTTTGGTTATGCCGCAAGAGATGTTTGGTTATGACATATTGTGGTATAGATTATGACTCATGTATTGTGGTTGTAATTGTGGATATGACAAAGAGGGCTTTGGTTATGATCCATTAATTATGACAAAAAATGATTTGGTTTGACACTTATAAACTTGCATATGGTACACTTCTTTTTGAGGGGGTGTGTATTGTGATATTACCCTTGAATTTTACTCAAATTTTAACCCAAGTCAAATAAGACTCAAATGTTTACTCAAAACTTTCAAGGTTATTTTGTGGCTCTCAAATTTACCACTCTGGCATTAGTGAAAGTTTATCCAGTGTAATGGTTCATGTCAAATAATCTTTTACTCAAATTTGAGTAAAATTTTGAGTACAGGCTAGAGATAGCCGTATAAACAACTTTTTGTACATAAAAATGGTTATAGTATAATTATTTCACAAAATTAGTATTTAATTTTGATGGATTTGGAAAAATATAGGGTAATCCAGTGTACGAGGCTCTGATAAAACGGGCAGGGGCAAGATGTACATTGCCTTATTCCTATTACTGTAGGTTATTTCCATGACTGAAAACCTACTAATGGCAAACTTTATGGTTGGGCGAAGCCGTCCATTTTTTTCAACTGAATAAACAAAAACAAAAAAAAATTAAAAAGTAAGGCTTGGCACAACAGTAATTTTGTTCTATTGTGACCTAGGCTATGAAGCACGAACACATCCCTTAGGACTGCGTACACTTGTCGGACACGTGTTAGACACGGACACGCGTCGGACATGTGTCCGACACTCTCCCTTACTTGTCTATTTTTTTTTGAAATTTTTCCAGTTGGACACGGGGTGGACACACGATGACACGTTTCAGACACACAGGTGTGGATCAAAGAAGCCCTAGACCTGTTGGAGAGGAGAAAGAGAGAGAGAGCCAGAGATGGATCGATGGGAGAGAGAGGGAGCCAGATCGAGGGAAGAGAGAGATAGAAAGAGAGAGACAGATTGAGGGAAAGAGAGGGACAGATCGAGGGAAGAGATCGAGGGAAAGAAAGAGATAGATTGAGGAAAGAGAGAAGAAACTCTAACCTATTTCGACTTGTTCTTCTCTTCGTCTTCTTCTTCTCTTTTCTGATTTTGTTTATTCTGTGTCTCTCTCCTCTCTTTTCTATTTCTCTCCCTTTTCTGTCTCTTTTCCTGCCTTAATTTTCTTTATTTATTTATATCCATGTTTTTATTAAAATTTATAAAACAAATTATTTTTATTTGAAAAAAAAATCAATTTTTATTAAAAAATTTAGGTAATGTGTTTAATAATTTGATTATTATTGTAATTTTATAGGAACCAATGATTTGTTTTTTTTTTTTTTAAATTTTAGATATATAATTAATAAATAAAATTATATATATTAAATGTGTCCCCAGCGTGTCGTGTCCCCCATTTTTTAAAATTTGTGTGTCCGTGTCGTGTCCCGTGTCCGTGTCTGTGCATTATAAGACCTAGGCATCATTAGTTCGAAACACAGAAACAGTCTCTTTTGCATGCAGGGGTAAAGTAAAACTGCATGTAGTTCCTTAAACTTCTCATAGTGATAGGAACCTAGTGCACTAGGCTACCTTTTACTTCATTTTTTTTTTTAAAAAATAGTTATATTTCAATAGCTTCCTAAATTATCCTCTTTTTGTAAGTTTATTACTCTGTCTCTAAGACTGATTCATTACATTGGAGCTCTGGCAAGAAATGGAAATTTGCCTTTTGCTCTCATTAGTCAAACAAGGTCAGAAAATTGTGTTGCTGTTGCAGCGAGGAAGGGGAGTTTTTTCCTCGTCAATGGGCATCTTCTTACCTTCCTCCCTTCAAGATTTTTATTCTGTTTTTCTGGTCTGTTTTACTAGCATCTGTATGCTTCATGTAATCTCAACAAAAAAAAAAAAACATTACAAGGTGAGGTTTTCTTTATATATATAAATAATCTTTTTTGTGTGGGCTGTGAATTGTGGTAATAGAGGACGTTTTCATCAAGGCTTTGCATTGAATCAGAACACCTGCTTTTATATGACACAAATACTCCTCAACGGAGTTCAACCCTAGGCTTCACTTGTTGAGCTTGCACCTTAACAAGCAACTCATTGTCACTGGTTCATCAAATGAATGAATCTAACAATGTGTGTAACATTCAACTCTATAACTGCCCGTGCTGTTCAATTGTAACTGAATTCCAAATCTGTTATATGCTGCTTAATTGGTCCATGCTTCTCCTTGCATTGATGATTTTTTGTTGTTTAACAATTTTTAATTCCATTTTAGTATGGGAGCTTTTTGCATTGTGTTCATTTACAAATAACAGTCTATGCAACGACATCATCATTTAGGGGTTGCCATCTTTGCCAGTGCATTATTCCCATGCACGCTCAAGATACCCAACACGATGTGGAAAGATGATCCTTGCTCAGGGTGCTACCATGGGCAACATCACTTCCAAACCTCCTTCTCAAACTCAGGTACTGAAATTCACTGCAAGCTGCTCTTTCCTTGACATGTCTTGATGTTGCATTTGACAGTATCCTTTTATTAATCAATAATATATCTCTTGTTGAGGACACGCCTACATGTTGTCTGTCACTTATAGCAATTCTTTCTGTAAATCTGTATGTATGTTTCATTATCCCAAAGTTTTGAAAGGCTTAATTGAGGCTCACATCGAGGCGAGGCTAGGGCAAAACATATTGAGACTTCGATTTTTAGGCAACACTCCCAACAGGCTTGTGTATCATAGTCTATGGTGTACAACTAATATGCACCTTATATGTCTTTTGTACATAAGCATATGCGTATGCATAGGGAGAGCTTATCTTAAGCTATTGTTAAACTTAGTTTAATTCATAGTTTAAACATAAAAAAGAAGAATCTCTTCTATAACTGTCTTCCATACAGGGAAAAAAACGAGTCAATTTTACCTTCAATGAGGGCAAGCTTTCTTCTTTGTTGTGAAATTTTTGACGCCTTGAGGAGAAATATTTACACCTTTATATTTATTTTTAAATATTTTTTTACCAGTTTAAAATATTTAATTTATTACTAAAATAAAATTTTAAAATTTAAAATACTTATGCCTCGCCTCATGATGGGTAAACGCCTACACATTCGGCCTTAAAAACTTTGCATCATCCTCATCTTGGTGTGATCATGCTGTAGAAGTTCTTTGATCTTAAGGAAACTCGGTGGCTAAGTTTCTCAATGTGCAGCATATGAGTCTATACTATGAATTGCCATTTCTCTGTACAGGTCTCAAATACTCCAGTTTCCTCCTCAAGGTCCCCTACTCAACATGTGAAGACGGAAAACGGCTCCCAGAAATACTGGCACTTATGGATGGCTAATAGGGGTGAAACAGTAGAAAACGTCAACAACTGTGCAAAATCTGAAGATTGGTCCATTCTAAAGCAAATGACTTGGCGGACATTGAAAAGCTTACTTCAAAACTTCTTCATCAAAGTCAGGGCCCAGAAAAGCACCATCCTGCTGATCCTCCCTCTGCACCATATGAGCTTGTATTGGACAATCATCTTCCAAATATGGAGGCTACTGAGGCACCAAATATCATTGAGAACAGACACGAAGAGCGTGCCAACAATCTTGACCAAAAGGCTGAGCCAACACAATCTCTGAGTCTTAACATTACAGAGATGGCTGCAATGAACGATGACTTTTCTGATCTCGATGAAGTTGCTTCTGCACTTAATGTTGCTTTGGTCACAGTAAATGGGTATAGAGTGAAGGAAGAATTTGCTTCTCAACTTAGGGATATCTTCTCAAAATATGGAGATATTGCTAAGGATAGCTCTTTGCAATCTCAGAGATCACGTTCATTTTTCTTGGAGATGGTCTGTGGCATCTTCCAGAGATTACAAGGGATAAAATTTACAGATGTTACACATATAAAGCTCAAATCCATGCTTGATATCATTGGTGACATTGAATTCGTAAAACTGGAAGTTGGATGGCTTTGTACGAGGCTTCAAGAGATTTATGAGGCAAAGCTGCTGTTTATGGGCTGTTCTTCCCTGAAGGAGGCGAAGACAAGAAACAGCGAAGCAATTGGAAAAATGGAGCAACTGGTGGAAGGCTACCAGATTGAAATGCAAATTCTACAAGAGAAAATATCCTTATCAGAGGACAAGCTGGCTGCAATGAAAGCTGAGTCTGAGAAGATCAATGGAATGGTCCTCAACACGAAGACCTAAGTGAAATGTTTTCATCAGAGGTCATTGGTAGATGGCCTACTGTAATTCACTCTCTCTGTGGACAACTTCTGTGGTTTGTGTTGAACATTGTTCAATTTAGATCTTTCTAGTATGTGTGAAATCATTTGTGCTAATCATATGATATTGATGATGAGATCATGAGATGGTCTTGTGGGACTCCTATTCTGCATTGTCAGGTACATGTAATGTTTTGTGTGGTACTACTTTTTCACTAAATATTAATCACTTAATACATTTCTTATATATGATTTCGACTGTTAAAATTCTGATTGTTGGCTGCTTTTAACATGAACCAAAGAGGGACTATCTTCAGATGCACGTAGTCATTGAGGTGATGGCTTCTAGGGTGCATCCAAATTTCCTGTTGTATTGTTGTGAACATAATTTGTTCTCATAGGTGCACGGATAGGCCTATGAGGCTGACCATTGGGATTGATGTGTTCATTAGTTGATATAACTAGGTCTACTTCGTTGATTGTTGTAACCATTTACATGGATAGATGGTCAATGTGTAGGTCCAACCGATGTTGTCGGTAGATTAACATTTTGATTTCATAGTTGCCCACTTTCCATTCAAAAGTGGATTGATTTCTCATCATCATGAAGTTTGCTCATGGTATTTATGTCATCACAGTGGGAGTCATTTATGCTCAGGAGACTAGAAATGGTTGATGCATATGTCACAGAGACTGCCCCAAATTTGCAGTTATTATATTGATTGTGAGGTTTGCTTTGTTTTGGGTATAGTAGTTTCTTTTAAGAATCTAGTTTTTGTAAAGAAGTTTGTTAAGAATTTTCTGATAAATTGTTTTGATTACGTGTCTAATTCAAAGACGAAATGTTATTAGCACTGATGATACGTGTAGGCTTCAGCTTGTTGTGCAGGGTGTCAATTTTGATAACTATTGCCTCCTCTCCCATGGTTTACGTGTAATGATGTTCTTGTACTCCTCGTGTCTTTAGCAATTATATTGTTAATTAGTATGCTCTAGAATTATATGGATCTGATTTAAAGTCTCAACTGAAATTATCATAATTGAAGAGAAACACCCAAATTATAACGCTCACCAAAATGTTATTGCATTACCGCCATTAGTTCACAACTATGGCTACAATTGAAACTCTCTCACAGAAAAATCATAAAAGAAAAGAAACTGAGAATACCCAAATATATAGTAGAAGTTCATCAATATTTATTGGACTGTATATGGTCCTAAGAGTTTATTTTCCTGCAATTCTTTCGAATCTCTCCACTTGAACCAATCAAAGGAGAAATGTTCCCCATCTTGATCATGGACTTGGCAAATTGCTCGAAGAAAAGCTCATTATTCTCCGCATATTTCTTCACTAACTCCATTGTCTGCCGGTTCTTGGTCTCAAGAACTTGATCAGAATTTAGAAGCCCCTTGGAAGCCAACAAGTTCTTGAAGTAGTAGTTATCGAACTTTGTTGGGGACACAAAATCCAAGAAGAAGAGGTTCTGGTCGCCACCGGATCTCGGGCACTTGCTGCGCAATTGGGCAGCGTATGATTTGTCGAGTGTCATGTCTGCCAGGCCGTTGCCGGACTGGTTGTACAGCCTCTGCCTAAAGCTGGTGCATCTAGAATTTCCAATTGTGTGACCCCCTACATGAACAATTATCAAAATGTGACAATTCTTTCATTAAGGGCTATTACTGTAAAATTTTGAAAATTAGGATTTTATGTCAAGCTATGTTATATGGACTCAATAATGAGTATAGAAAATAAAGACACCCGGAATATTTAAATTTATTGTATATTGTAGAATGTCAGAAGAAATTATTTAAAAATATATATCTGAAATTGAATGAATAATTTAGGTCAAAAGGGATTTCTATCTTGTGAGTTGTTTTTTTTCTTTTTTCTTTTTATAAAAATTAAAGAATCTATACGTTTTATTTAGATCTATAAAAGACTGATACTTCAAAATAGGTGTTATAATCACGTCGGACATGTATCAAATATTTCATTTTATATATATATATATATATATCAAAAGACACTAACATACTTTGGGACACGGTGGATCTTATTTTAATTTTTTAAAGCTAATTTTAAGAATTGTATTATTATAATATTTATAAACATGATAAAGGTTGAATTTTAAAAATATATAAATATATATAGAACTAATATCAAATCATAGACGATGCAATCGACAAATTGACTTCTAATGATCTCTTGAACCTAATGCAATGTGAATCTAATCTTCGACTTATTTTAATTTAATTTGTTTTGTAGGTTAGATTTTAATTGTTTATGGAAATAATATTTATATACATATACTAAAAAAAAAAATGGTATTCTTGTCATGTCGTTTGTATCCTAATTTATCAAATCGCGATGAATAAAAAAATATAAAGGTCAATGTAAGCTTTGAAAAAAGACAAAATAAATAAATACAAATAAAAACAATACATAGATTGATAGCATAATTTACCAAGCAATGCCACAAGATCAACAATGCCAAGGCCTTGTCGCTTAAATTTGGTAAGGATGGTCTGGAAAGTGTTGTTTGGAGGTGGAATGTTATTGTTGGAACCACTCAAGCTTGCACCTTTTGAGTCCCTTCTTCCCAATGGGACTTCCCAGCTTGGTCCACCAGTCTGTACAATCACACAAAATATATCATTAATTGTGGCTTCTAATATCTAAATTGGTTAGCTAACCTAAAATATTTTAAAAATTCATATTTAAATTGAAATAATTAAAAAATTAGGAGTTGATTTATTAGCGAAATCAAACATTGAAATATTTATTTCTATTTTTTTTATTAATATGTCCAATCCTTAAACTTACAATGACAGTAGAGTCTCTAGCAGCAAGAGCCACGATATCAGCACAAGAGACAGTGTTAGGACACTCCTTCTCCAATGCAGATTTGATTGCATCAAGGACTTCAAACCCGCGAGCTGAGTTTCGGTTAGGATTCGAGCCTTTCTCACTCACTATGCTCTTACTGCTATCTAGAAGTAATGATGCATCACATCCCTACATAATTCACAAAGACCCCAAGATATGTTAGATACATCATAAATTTAAACTTTCAAAACTTCTTTTAATTTTTTTAATTTAATTTTATTTTATTTTATTTTTGCGTAAATAACATTTCTATTTAGCTATCACAAAAACTAATTACTCATGATGTTCTATATTTTTATTTTTTTGGGGGGTTTATTTTTGATTTAGTGAATTTTTTTTTTTTTAATTTATGTCAAATTTTAAAATTTTTGAACCCATTTAAACTAGATAACCCAAAAAAATTAAAAATAGAAAATCATTAATGACAAAAATAAGTCAAATTTTATCCAAAAACCTATAAAAATTGACCTATTTTTGTTTGACTAATTATTTTAAATTTTTGTGTTTTTCTAGGTTATACAGCCTAAAAGGTGAAATATTTTGACTTCAAATTAAAAATAAAAAATAAAAATAAAAAGTCCACAAAATAACACAATTTAGAAGCTGCAGGCTAAGGGTACGAAAATCATTTCAGAATAGCGCCTATAGAATGTAGTGTTGCCACAGTACACCTAAATGAACACTTTCTTTGCACTATTTCGTAATTTTATTTTATTTTTATATTTGTAGTATTGCAAGTAAAATGACCTTGAAAATTTATTTGTCTCTTATGATGGGGTGAATTGTTTAATAAAATAT
Organism: Camellia sinensis; assembly: GCF_055761805.1. NCBI lineage: Eukaryota > Viridiplantae > Streptophyta > Magnoliopsida > Ericales > Theaceae > Camellia > Camellia sinensis. Next base: position 187,178,473 of record NC_138964.1, read on the forward strand.
AAAAAGGTGAATTACACTAATTTCTTATTATATTTAGAAAAAACATAATAAATCTTATAATGGCGACATGATTATACCGATATTCATTTTAATAAGATTAAAGACGTTGAAGGTGAAAACTACATGAATGAACTGATAAAATATAGTTTTAGTATCAAAGTGATAACCATATCATTTAGCCATTAGTTTTAGGCCAAGTTTGGGAAGATTCAAAAAAGTCAAAAAGTCAAAAAGTTACTCAAAAAGCTAAAAAGTTAACACTATTCACCAAAAGTCAACAATTACGGCTGCACAACTCCCAATTCAAATTTTTCCCTACAAATCAATTTTTACAATTTTTTATTACATATTTTTCAATAAAAAGTCAAAAAGTTAACCCAAACATCCATATTTTCAATCTCAATTTTTTAGTCCAAAAAGACAAAAAGTGCACTTTTTTAGTCTTCCCAAACTTGGCCTTAGTATCAAAGTGATAACCATATCATTTAGCCATTCATATGATTAGTGGAAAATAAAATTAAGTATTATGTGTTAAAATTTTAAAAGAATCCAATATAATTACGTTGAATTCATAAAACTTATTATATTTTCTCCAAAATTTAGAAGAATTTTGTATAATTTAGATCTCGTTTGATAACTAAAGAAAAAAGCCAAAAAGCTTTTAAATTTTTTGTCATTAGGTAAAAAAGTTAAATGGCATATCAACTTTTTTACTAAAAAAAAATTAACTTTTTTAATTACCTTTTAAAGTTTGTTTGGAAATTAACTATTTTAATTATTTTTTTAATTTTTTACAAAAATAAGTATAGAAAAATAAAGAGTGTGATAAAAAATGGATTATTAACTTTTTATCAAAAGATATTTAAAAAAAATATAGAAGTGATATGAAACTTATAACAAATAAACAAATAAGTTGCTTATTTTACTATATTGCCAAACCACGCAAAAAGCAACCCCCGAAAAAGAATAATAAATAAATAAAAACTTAAAGCCATGTTTGGTTTGTATTTGTCAAATAATTTTGAAAAAGAATTTTACAAAATTTGAAAATTTGTTTAGTTGTATGTTTTTAAAATAGTTTGGATAGATGATTTAATTAATTTCTTTTTTAATTGAATAAATGTGTGCGAAAGAAAAAATAAGTACTAGTAATTGATAAGTAAAATGTGAGAGAAGGAGAAAGGAGAGAGAAAAAATAATTGATTGATATGCAATAAAGAAAAAGTAATTTTACTAGATTTTTTCTTTTAAGTTTCAACTAGACAAATTTTTAAAAAAATTTCTTAAAATTTATCTATCAAGAGACCAGCCGAACATGACCTTACTTTTGGAAACTCTTAAAAAAGCTAATTTTTGCTTTCAAAAATCAAAAAGCAAACACGTTATTAGGAATCCTAAAAAAATTATGACACCTCAATTTTTTCACTTATAAAACAAAACTTTTTAATCCCTCTCCAAAAACGTAAGTTTTTTTAACTTCAAAAAAAATGAAAATGCTAAAAACTCAACTGAAAAAAAAAAAAACCCCAAACGGCCAACTACTCAAAATAAAGTAAATGAGAGCTACACAAACAGACCTTGACAAAACAGTCATGGAAATGGAGCCTAAGTAAAGAAGCAGCCATGCGAGCTTCTTTGGCAACAGCCTGTGCAACAACAGAGTACACAATCTCTTTTGCTTTAGGGCAAGATTGATCATAAAACTGTGGGTAAAGGTGAGCAAAGCAAAGTGGAGCAAACACAAGTATGGTTACAACAATGAGAAAGCTCATGGTTTGATGAGCCATTGTATAGTGCCCTGTTTGTTTGGCAACTCTATTATGGACTCAAAAGGCCTCTCTGTGAAGGAAGACTTCGTATATGAAGGCTTGTTGTGATGAAAGCTTCGATGGGTCTTGGGTATTTATAGTGAACGTTTCATAGAGTATTGCATGGAGAGGTAAAGGTAGAGGGAGACAAGATAATGGAGTTGGTAGAAATTTTGGTTTTTTTTTTTCTTTTTATATATATATATTTTCCTTTTACATTAGGTAAGAGCAATTCGAACAGGCTCTCTATATTCTAGTTGTTTGGCATTTTGTCAAGTCAAATCACACAATTTTAATACTTAGGACACATTTGACAGGTAATTTTTTAGTCAAAAAAATCAAAAAGTTATTAAAATAATTAAAAAATTAATAATTTATATAAAAATATAAAAAATTCTTTTTTCTCTTTATTTTTTGTATATATTTTCGTAAAAAATTAAAAAATCATTCTAAACATAATAGTTTTTTTATATATTATATTTTAACTAAAAAATCAAAAAATTATTAAAAAAATTTATTCAGGAACGAGGCTAATGGGTTAGCTACAATTGAAGAGTTAAGAAAACTAGACAAATGCTTTCTCTTTCTAAGTATTAATTACGTGGCTAAGTAAGAGATTTGGTTAAGTAAATTACACATTAGCTAAGGTGACTAGGTAAAATAAGTAGTGTATTTTTTATAGGCAAGTTAGATCATAGTGTTGGAGTTGCTTTAAAGGAATAAGATAAAAGAAGTTGCACTCATAATGTCAAAATTTGAATAAAATATATCATACATAATAAGTACGACATGATTTAAAATATTAGACTCTAAAAAAAACGCCTCAGCTACACCAACTTCTGGATTTTAAAAATTTCTAATTATATTAGTAGTTGTTCACAACATGTTTAGTGGCTACGTTTGAAAATCAGTTTATTAGTTAAAAATTTCATTCTACTAAAAAAAACTTAGCTCATATAATAAATTTATTTTCATCAAAATGTCCACTTTAATCACTCTAAAAAAGTTATTAGAATTTTGTTTTGAAAAAATTAGGAATGTGTTAAATAAATAAATTTTTTTAGCATTCGCTCTTGTGTAAGCTTATTTTTAATCAACCAGCTAACTTTTTAGATTGACTGCCAAACAAAGTCAGCATTCCTGCTGCTGAATGTGTCCTTAAAATGAATAAGAACACTAGTTTAATTTCACCATTTTTTCATTTAGGTAGACTCATACAACAAATAACACAGGTACATACAAAATTCAGTATATCTAAAAAATAATGACACTTTGTTGCATGGATCACTTACGAGGTGGAAAAAAAGAGAGTAGAAATAGCCCTCAAATAAATAAATAAAGGGTAAATTACAATTTTTATAGTTTGATCTAAATTTCATTTTAGTTCTTATTAGTTCAATTTTAAAAATATAATCTTAGACTTTAAATATAGTTTCAGTTTGATCAAATTTGATCATTTTGTTTAATTTAAATGTTAAAATTCACCATTCTTATCTAGTTTCAATTTAGTTTAAGGTATAAGATTTATATTATATATTCAAATTCAAAGAATAGAGACTAAAATAAAATTTATATTAAATTATAAAAATTAAAAGCGTAATTTATCCATAAATAAATAAATAACAATTATCAAAATTTGCTAAATTGTCGGTCAAGTTTGCCGACTTGGACGTCCCATCTTATTATAGCCATCTAGCTCTGGGTTTATTTCTTCCGATTGAAGTTTAAAATTTGAATTTGACAGTTTAGTAATTATTCAATGCTCCCAAGAATATTGATGTCAATTTCAGCTATTTGGACTATATTTGGAAAGTTGGGTTTGAAGATTTTTTAGTTAAAATAATCACAAAAAATAAAATAAATTTTTTAGTTTAATAAAATAAAGTAACATATTCAATACATAATTATTATATTTTTTTTTTTCACAAAAAAGTTAAAAAAAGTCAAAAGTCATTCTCAAATCAAATTTTTTAGTTCCAAGCTAAAATAGTTAAAAAAATTAAAAAGTAAAAAAGTCAACCTCACTTCCCAAACGAAGCCTTACTAGTGTAAGGTTCACGTGGGTCTCATACTAATGAATGGCTGAGATTGATTTGTGACATTGTTACATGGGGAACGGAATAATTTTTTTGTTACATTAGGATTCGTGGGATACCGTTTTGGTTTCGATAATTCGACATGTTCATTTTGTAGAGCATTCCATATATATCATTTATGGAAAAAAAAATTAAGTTCATCTTATAATCGTAATCTTTTCATTATATCGTATTTATCTCCGAAACAATAAACGACAGGTATGCTTTAAAAATAAATTATCTATTTTTCTGTAGGCAAACACAATAAGATGAAAATATTACAATTATCGAATAAATCTAATTTTTTTCATTAATAATATATATAGAGTCAATCCCATTCGATGGGATTTAAGACTTGATTTGGTTTGATTTTGTATAGTAATGATATATACAGAAGATTTTACAAAATAAATAGCTTAATTATCAAAATAAAACTTGTGGTAAGCTCCATAGACCCTGTCATAGTGATAAAGTTCAGATTTTTATCCTACACATCAAAAACTAAATCGGAAAATTTAATCCAATAAAAGCCTTTAGGTCTCGTTTGTTTTCAGAGGTAGAATGTAAGAGATTTATAGTGAGGGGATTAATAGCGAGAGGATTGATAGTGAGGGGATTAAGCAAAATTGTGTTTGTTTTTATGATAGTTGTTAGTGTAGGAATTGTTAAATTATTTTTATATAAAATAATAAAACAAATAAAAAATACAAAAAAATTAAACATTAATGTTCAAAAAAAATTCCAAATATGTAAAAAATAAAAAAAAATAAAAAATAAAAAATTCAAATCCCCTCACTATTTTTCTAATACCACCTCCACCTCCACCTCCACCTCCTCCTTCATTCTAATCCCTTTCCCAACTCTACAAATAAATACAACACTAAATAGCTCTATCTCCATCTTAATCTCATTCCATCCTTTACACCCAAAACAAACTAGCCTTAAATCTTGCAAAAATCCCACTTTTCCCTTAATAATGGATTGTGTTTCAAGTAAATTAGACCAATCTCTGCTTTTATTAAAAAAATATTGTGTTTGGTTGTATTTCATAAATTGTAACAACCCTCACCACTATTCACCGATAAACTACCGATTACTGCTAAACTGAGACTGATTATGACAAGTAATTGAACTGATTGAAATACTGAACTGACTGATTGAAATCTAAAACTGATTGATTGACTGTATCTGTTTAAATGCATTATCTATCTGTTTGACTGTTTGATTATCTGTTTATGTTTTTATGTTTAAACTGCAAATTGAAGGCCTTATCGGCGGCCGAACCAGAAATTGATTAGTGTTTCATGATTAGTAGAATTTATGTGATTTTATGACATATTTATCTGAAATTTGTTTTGGTATTGTTTAATTAGATTAAAATGAGCTTAATCCCATAAGTTGCGTTATCTACCACTTTGTCATGCCTAGTGACCCACTAACTAAACACTTTATTCTTCATACACACTTGACCAAAACATCTTCTTCAGCCTTTTTTGAGAGACATAGCCGACTAGAGTGAGAGAGTGAGAGGATAGGAGTGTTTTCAACTCGATTTTGTGGATTGGCCTGAAGAACTTGAAGAATTGAAGTATAGATTGCAAATTGAGCTCCCTTATCTTGCATTGGAGACTTAAGGTAGTATAATTACCCTCTTGTTTATGATTTGAGTTTGTTCTTGCATGATTCATGTCTAAATTAAGGGAGTGAGTCTAGAACTAGTTTAAGTTGTTGAATTGAAGCTTAATCTTTGCCTGCATGGCATACTCTTGCATTTTGAAGTTGTTCTTCATAAATTTGGCACATGCATGTTCATGTTTTTGCAAATGGACCATGAATTCACCATGATTTTAGAAGGATTAGCTCAATTGAGCTAGCATTTGAAGTTTTGAGGTTGTTGAATTCATGCATGTTACACATTCATCATGTTCTTGAAATGTTGTTTGAAATTGGGTTTATTTGAACTACCTTTGGGCTTTGATTTTTACAATTGAGCTTTGAATCATGTTAAACTATGAGTTTTATATTCACCCAAAAAAAAACTATGAGTTTTGAAGTGTTTTCCAGGAAATGGGCCCAAAGGAATCGAATTTGATACATTTGAACTTGATTTTGAGCTTGAGGTTCAAATCTAGGAATTCCAGATTTTGAACTCACGCTCGAGCGGGGTGACTAGCGCTCGAGCGTGGAAATCGTGCTCCCCACATTTTGTTCTGTTTTTCTTTGGGTCAGCTCGAGCGGGGTAATTTACGCTCGAGCGGGACCTTGTGTTTTACGCTCGAGCTGGTGTCGAGCTCCCAATCGAGCGTGAATTTCACCTATCCAGTACTTTTGACTGTTTTGAAGTACGCTCGAGCGGTTGAGTCTACGCTCGAGCGGAAACCTTTGTCTGCATGTCCGCTCGAGCGGATTAACTTACGCTCGAGCAGGAACCCTGTTTTCTGAAAATGCTTTTAAAGTGCATCTTTGCATCCTCATTTCATCGTAGGCATTCTTAGGCCTAGTTTAAGGCATCTTAATGAGGGTATAAATGTAGAACCACACCGAGGCAAGCTAGGGATTAAATTATTATATTTCCCAACTGTATAGCTTAGTGTGTGTTCAATCTGTATACTGTGTAGGGTTGGCGACTGGAGACGCGCTCTAGCTTTACTGTAGCCCAGAACTCTGTGAATAACAACTGTGTAAAGATATGTTCAAAAATGATCATCTTCTGAACAATTGAACTGTACTGTTTCTGAATCGACACTGTTAATAGAATGAATGTATGTCCTCTATTCTGAACTGTATTATGGCATCCTTAGCAACTATTGTTATTGACTGTTACTGTTACAGAGATCTCTGTCGGTTCCCTTGTTGGAACCACTACTGTTTACTGATTGATGGCCATCATTGACTGTTCGGTCTTTCAAGACCTACTGTTTACTGTACTGTTATGCTAATGGATGTACCGCATATGACTGTACTGACCGAACGACTGAAATACTGATTTAACGAACTATTTTTATTACTGTAAATACATTCATTCTTAACCTCTTTACGCATTGTGTTATTCACTGGGCTTTAGCTCACTGCTCATATATATATGTAGGTGTACAGGCACCAGACCGTGGCTAGAAGCGTCGGGCTAAGCTCTAGTTTTGTCAAGCCAACCACTGTGCCTCATTGCGAGGTTCCGAGCCTGTCAAGCTATGGCTTAGGGGTGTTTTATTTTTTCCTCGTCTGTCTCTATAATTGTTTTGTAGACTGTATAGACTGTTACTGTACTGTTTAATAGGGATTAGGTCCCTGATCTGGATGATTATAAATGTTATACATACAGTTCTACACTGTGTATATATATATATATATGAAAAGTCTTTTTGGTATACAGACTGTCACAGCTCATTGGACATTGTTTATTTACTGTATTAACTTTCGCCAGGCCCCTGTACTCTGTTTTACTATATTACTGTTAAGCAGGCCTTCGGTAATCTCGGATTACTGGCCAGTTACGGTGCTAAACCCATAGGGACAGGTTTGGGTCGTGACAAAGTGGTATCAGAGCGATACTTACCATGAGTTATACCGCACACACGTGTCCAAATGAGCTATAGGATGTCCTAGAAAGGCGATTAGGGCATTACATGAGCATGATAAGTGTGTAGCTATGACATGACTGAATATATGCTAACGTGTTAATCTGTTTAAACAAATGATTGCCTATGTTGATAACTGTTATAACTGCCTATAGTGAAATGGATAATGCAAGAACTGCAAATGAATCTGAATCCTCATCTTCTGAGGCAAGAATGACAAGACTAGAAAGAATGATGGAACTAATAACTGAAAGACTAGATCAACAACAGAATCAACAGCCCTCACCTCCTCCTCCGGTACAGCCGGAACAGAATGTGAATGTTAATGATGGGGACATAATTGGTCTCACCTAAAAGTTCAGTAAAATGAAACCGTCGTCCTTTTAGGGAGACCTTGAACCGTTAAAAGCTGAAGCATGGGTTCTTGAGACTGAAAAGTTATTTGAAGTATTTCCGTGCTCTAAAGCACATAAAGTACTGTTAGCTACCTTTACCTTGCAAGAAGAGGCCAGAAGGTGGTGGATACTCATCCGCGATGACAACACCATAATGACTTGGGCCCAATTCAAAGGAGCCTTATTTGAAAAGTACTTCCCTCAGTGTGTCAGGGACAGAAAAGTAACTGAATTTGTACAGCCGAGACAAGGCACAATGTCCGTTGCTGAATATGAAACAAAGTTTACCGAGCTTGCTAGATATGCACCACACATGGTGGACACTGATTATAAGAAGGCCAGAAAGTTTGAAGACGGCCTTAATGTTGCAATACTGGACAGAATTAATGTTTTGAAGCTACAGAATTATGTAAATGTTCTTGATCGAGCTTTGATGGCTGAATCGAACATCGAGGCACTGAAAACTGAAATACCAGTGTCTGAATGGCGTGGTAAAAGGTAGGGTTTTAAATTCAAGAAAGACAAGCATAACCCATTGAATAAGAAACAGAATACGGGGTCAACAACTAGCCCCAGCCAAGGGAGTGGTTTCATACCACCCTGTTCTGAGTGTGGCAAGAAGCACAAGGGGGTCTGTTACAAAATATCTGGAGCCTGTTACAGGTGTGGCAAGGTGGGCCACATGGTTAAAGATTGCCCCTCTGCCCCACAAGCCAATTGTAAAACTGCACCAAGCGTGTCAGCATCAACTGTTGCACCAAAATTGAACCCCAAAGTTACCGGGAAAGAGCCCATGAGGCAGGGCTGAGTGTTCGCCCTAGTACCGGGAGACGTGCAGAATACCGAGACCGTTGTGTCAGGTATTCTCTCTATTTGTACTCAAAATGCTTATGTACTGATTGATTCGGGGTCTACGCATTCATATGTGTCGCATGCTTTTTCGCAAAAATTAAGTAGACCCTTAGAACCCATGAATTATCTGTTAGCTGTATCATCACCCGTTGGGGGATCCATGACTTGTGCATATATGTACCCTGCTTGTGAAATTATTGTTGGAGATGTACATTTGTTTATTGACTTACTGTCATTGAACATTGATCATTTTGATGTAATATTAGGAATGGACTGGTTAACGAAGTACCATGCTACTATAGACTGTGTAATGAAACAAGTAGTTTTCCGTCCACCTAGTTTACCCGAATTTGTGTTTAATGGGGCTGGAGTAGTACCTCCTCCGTATTTGATTTCATCTGTGAAAGCTGTTAAATTGATTAGAAAGGGGTGTAAAGGATATCTGTGTTTTGTATTGATTGTATCTACTGATGATAATGCTAACGTAAACAGTATTCTCATAGTCAGAGAATTCCCAGATGTTTTTCCAGATAATCTGCCAGAGGATTTGATTGACAGGGAGATTGAATTTACCGTTGATGTAATTTCGAGTACCCAGCCAGTATCTAAAACTCCTTACCGAATAGCTCCGACTGAATTGAAAGAATTGAAAGTTCAATTGCAAGAGTTGCTAGATAAGAAGTTCATCAGGCCCAGTACTTCACCGTGGGGCGCACCTGTTTTTTATGTAAAAAAGAAAGACAGCTCACTGAGACTATGTATTGACTATCGTGAATTGAATAAGGTAACTGTAAAAAATAAATATCCATTGCCACGTATTGATGACTTATTTGATCAGTTACAGGGTGCTCAAGCGTTTTCTAAGATTGATCTCAGATCCGGATATCATCAGCTGAAAGTTAAACCAGAAGACATTGATAAAACTACTTTTCGAATGAGGTATGGACATTACGAATTTTTAGTTATGCCTTTCGGAGTTACCAATGCACCTGCTGCATTTATGGACCTCATGAACAGAATCTTTAAACCATACCTTGATGACTTTATTGTTGTATTCATTGATGACATACTGATTTACTCCAAAAGTATAGAAGAACATGAACATCATCTGAGACTTGCCCTACAGACCCTAAGAGAACAGAAACTTTATGCTAAACTGTCTAAATGCGAATTTTGGCTTGATCATGTTATGTTTTTGGGGCATGTTGTTAGCAAAGATGGAATTTTTGTTGATCCGCAGAAAATTGAAGCTGTAGTAAACTGGCCCAGACCAACAAATGTGACAGAAGTCCGAAGCTTTTCGGTTTGGCCGGATATTACAGAAGATTTGTCAAAGATTTCTCCAAAATTGCCTTATCATTGACTCAGTTAACTCAGAAGGGGATACCATTTGACTGGACTGACCAAAGGGAATCAGCATTCCAAGAGTTGAAAACTCGACTTGTAACTGCACCGATTCTTACCCTACCTTCAGGTACGGATGGTTTTACTGTATTTAGTGATGCTTCTCATAAGGGTTTGGGATGTGTTTTAATGCAGAATAGGAGAGTTATTGCCTATGCTTCCCGACAACTGAGACTGCATGAAAAGAACTACCCAACCCATGACTTGGAACTTGCCGCAGTAGTGTTTGCATTGAAAATCTGGCATCACTATATGTATGGGGCAACATGTGAGGTGTATACAGATCAAAAGAGTCTGAAATACTTCTTCACACAGAAAGAACTGAACATGAGAGAGCGGAGATGGCTATAACTGATTAAAGACTATGACCTACAGATTTTGTACCATCCGGGAAAAGCCAATACCGTTGTCAATGCACTGAGCTGGAAATCGATTGGAAATTTAGCCTATTTGCTCACCGGGCAGAAAGAATTGTTTTGTGACCTTGAAAAATCTGAAATTGAAATTGTTTTGCAAGAACAAGGTGGAACAATAGCTGCTATTTCTGCTCAACCAGCACTGATTGAAGAGATTAAAGAGAAACAGCAACTGGATGACTTCTTGAAGAAGATCATCGAAGAAAGAGAATCTAAACCAAGACCGGGTTTCAAATTTGAAAATAATGTACTGAAATTTCAAGAAAGACTGTGTGTATCGAATGATTCTGAATTGAAAAGAAAAGTTCTGCAAGAAGGCCACAATTCAAAATTTTCTATCCATCTGGGGAATACGAAAATGTACCAAGACCTGAAACTAAATTTCTGGTGGTCAGGAATGAAGAAAGAAATTGTTGATTTTGTATCGAAATGTCTTCATTGCCAACAAGTCAAAGCCGAACATCAACGACCCACAGGCTTACTGCAACCCTTACCTATACCGGAGTGGAAATGGGAACATATCACCATGGATTTTATTGTGGGATTGCCTCGCTCCAGTAAAGGTATGGACTCAATTTGGGTTATTGTTGATAGACTGACTAAATCTGCTCACTTATTACCTGTCAAAACAATTTATAATGCGGACAAATTGGCTGTAATTTATATTGATGAAATTGTTAGACTGCATGGAGTGCATGTGTCCATTGTTTCTGACAGAGATTCGAAGTTTACATCGAGATTTTGGCAAAGCCTACAGACTGCATTGGGTACTGAATTAAGACTGAGTAGTGCTTATCATCCTCAGACAGATGGCCGGTCAGAAAAGACCATCCAGACTCTAGAGAATTTACTGAGAATGGGTGTTCTTGATTTTCAGGAAAACTGGGAAAGCCATTTGCCATTGGCTGAATTCGCCTACAACAACAGTTATCATTCAAGTATTGGTATGGCGCCTTTTGAGGCATTGTATGGCAGGAAATGTAGATCTCCGATTTGCTGGGCAGAAGTTGGAGATGGGCCTTTGCTTGGGCCCGAGATTGTATATGAAACGACTGAGAAAGTGAAACTGATACAACAGAGACTGAAAACTGCACAGAGCAGACAGAAAAGTTATGTAGATGTCAGAAGACGGGACAGAGAATATGAAGTGGGTGATCACATTTTTGTGAAAGTGACACCGATGAAAGGCCAGACTCGTTTTAGAGTCAAAGGCAAGTTAGCGCCAAGATATGTCGGACCGTACGAGATTATTGAGAAAATCAATCCGGTGGCATATCAAATTGCGTTTCCTCCTGAAATGGAGCATATGTACAACGTCTTCCACATTTCTATGCTGAGGGATTACCTCCGGGATCCTTTCCATGTGATAAAGCCTACTCGTGTAGTGCTGAGTGATGACTACACTTACGAGGAATGGCCTATTCAGATTGTAAACAGACGGATCAAGAAGTTGAGAAACAAAGAGATCCTGTTAGTGAAAGTCGACTGGCAAAACCATGGTGGCGTGTATGCCACTTGGAAAAGGGAAGAGGACATGGCCAAAAGATACCCTGAACTGTTTCCACTGAATCCTGTTTTCTTCCAATCTGAAGGTAACTTGAGTTTAGAGGACTAAACTCTTTTTAAAGAGGAGAGACTGTAACAACCCTCACCACTATTCACCGATAAACTACCGATTACTGCTAAACTAAGACTGATTATGATAAGTAATTGAACTGATTGAAATACTGAACTGACTGATTGAAATCTAAAACTGATTGATTGACTGTATCTGTTTAAATGCATTATCTATCTATTTGATTGTTTGATTATCTGTTTATGTTTTTATATTTAAACTGCAAATTGAAGACCTTATCGGCGGCCGAACCAGAAATTGATTAGTGTTTCATGATCAGTAGAATTTATGTGATTTTATGGCATATTTATCTGAAATTTGTTTTGGTATGGTTTAATTAGATTAAAATGAGCTTAATCCCATAAGTTGCGTTATCTACCACTTTATCATGCCTAGTGACCCACTAACTAAACACTTTATGCTTCATACACACTTGACCAAAACATCTTCTTCAGCCTTTTTTGAGAGACATAGCTGACTAGAGTGAGAGAGTGAGAGGATAGGAGTGTTTTCAACTCGATTTTGTGGATTGGCCTGAAGAACTTGAAGAATTGAAATATAGATTGCAAATTGAGCTCCCTTATCTTGCATTGGAGACTTAAGGTAGTATAATTACCCTCTTGTTTATGATTTGAGCTTGTTCTTGCATGATTCATGTCTAAATTAAGGGAGTGAGTCTAGAACTAGTTTAAGTTGTTGAATTGAAGCTTAATCTTTGCATGCATGGCATACTCTTGCATTTTGAAGTTGTTCTTCATAAATTTGGCACATGCATGTTCATGTTTTTGCAAATGGACCATGAATTCACCATGATTTTAGAAGGATTGGCTCAATTGAGCTAGCATTTGAAGCTTTGAGGTTGTTGAATTCATACATGTTACACATTCATCATGTTCTTGAAATGTTGTTTGAAATTGGGTTTATTTGAACTACCTTTGGGCTTTGATTTTTACAATTGAGCTTTGAATCATGTTAAACTATGAGTTTTGAAGTGTTTTCCAGGAAATGGGGCCAATGGAATCGAATTTGATACATTTGAACTTGATTTTGAGCTTGAGGTTCAAATCTGGGAATTCCAGATTTTGAACTCACGCTCGAGCGTGGGAATCGTGCTCCCCGCATTTTGTTCTGTTTTTTTTTTGGGTCAGCTCGAGTGGGGTAATTTACGCTCGAGCGGGACCTTGTGTTTTACGCTCGAGCGGGTGTCGAGCGCCCAATCGAGAGTGAATTTCACCTATCCAGCACTTTTGACTGTTTTGAAATACACTCGAGCGGTTGAGTCTGCGCTCGAGCGGAAACCTTTGTCTGCATGTCCGCTCGAGCGGATTAACCTACGCTCGAGCAGGAACCCTATTTTCCGAAAATACTTTTAAAGTGCATTTTTGCATCCTCATTTCATCCTAGGCATTCTTAGGCCTAGTTTAAGGCATCTTAATGAGGGTATAAATGTAGAACCACACCGAGGCAAGTTAGGGATTACATTATTATATTTCCCAACTGTGTAGCTTAGTGTGTGTTCAATCTGTATACTGTGTAGGGTTGGCGACTGGAGACGCGCTCTAGCTTTACTGTAGCTCAGAACTCTGTGAGTAACAACTGTGTAAAGATATGTTCAAAAATGATTATCTTCTGAACAATTGAACTGTACTGTTTCTGAATCGACACTGTTAATAGAATGAATGTATGTCCTCTATTCTGAACTGTATTGTGGCATCCTTAGCAACTATTGTTACTGACTGTTACTGTTACAGAGATCTCTGTCGGTTCCCTTGTTGGAACCACTACTGTTTACTGATTGATGGTCATCATTGACTGTTCGGTCTTTCAAGACCTACTGTTTACTGTACTGTTATGCTAATAGATATACCACATATGACTGTACTAACTGAACGACTGAAATACTGATTTAACGAACTGTTTTCATTACTGTAAGGATATTCATTCTTAACCTCTGTACACATTGTGTTATTCACTAGGCTTTAGCTCATTGCTCATATATATATCTAGGTGTACAGGCACCAGACCGTGGCTAGAAGTATCAGGGTAAGCTCCAGTTTTGTCAAGCTAACCACTGTGCCTCACTGCGAGGTTCCGAGCCTGTCAAGCTATGGCTTAGGGGTGTTTTATTTTTCCCCCGTCTGTCTCTGTAACTGTTTTGTAGACTGTATAGACTGTTACTGTACTGTTTAATAGGGATTAGGTCTCTGATCTGGATGATTATAAATGTTGTATATACTGTTCTGCACTGTGTATATATATATATATGAAAAGTCTTATTGGCATACAGACTGTCACAGCTCATTGGACATTATTTATTTACTGTATTGGCTTCCGCCAGGCCCCTGTACTCTGTTTTACTGTATTACTGTTAAGCAGGCCTTCGGTAATCTCAGATTATTGGCCGGTTACGGTGCTAAACCCATAGAGGCGAGTTTGGGTCGTGACATAAATAGATCCTTTAATTTGGGTCAACGTTTGTTTATCGTTTTCAAAACTTAATTTCACGCTCACTTTTGAAAACGCGGTTAAAGGTGAGAAAATTTAGATTAACCGGTCGTCCGACCTGTTGACCGAAGCAGTACAATTTTTTTTTTTTGCAATTGACATGTTAATTTTTATATATTCAATAAAATATACTTTCTGAATTTTTTAAAAAAAATTATGAGATTTAATAGAATTTTAAGTTGTGTGTTTGGTTATAAGTTGTAAATTTTTGTATCAAATATTATATGTCACATCAAAAATTTCTCACTCAATTCAAAATTCTTTTCAAAACTCATTCACCAAATAAATTTTTCACACTCAAATCATACTTTTAAAACTCACAAACTAAAAATATAACTCTTATTCTCAAATCATAATTAAAAACATTACCAAACACTATTCAAAATTTTCTTCATACAATAAACAGTTATGGCCTCTCTCTCTCTCTCTTGAATAAGGAAATACAATTATTGATCATATTATTAAACCCTTATCATGCAAAGTCACCTTTTTTTTTTTTTCCCCCTATTTTTTTAACCATGGATGATAGGTTAGTAAATTGGAACAATTCCAAAGAATCCAAAACCAAGAATCGAAAAGATTTTGTTTGGTTTGTTTTTAGGAAAAAATTTTTTACAAACAAATTTTTAACAATAATCAAATCAAATAAATTTTTTCAAAAAAAATCTCAAATTTTTGTTTGGTTTGCTTCTTTCCAAAATCACTCTTTCTCTCATACACATCAAATCAATCACTTTTTTTAAAATTTTCTCATCAAAATAATTTTCTAAAACCATTTTTGAAAAAGGCAAATCAAACAAATTTTCGTACTTTTTATCTCAAAAATTACTCTACAAACACAAACCAAACAAGCCCAATTTGTCACTGACCAGAAACATAAACAATTATGGCTTCGTTTGGCTGTATTAGATTGGATTGGATTAGGACTAAATTAATCATTGAAAAATAAAATAAATTAAAAAATTAATATAATAAAATATTATATTTAAATTATAATTATTTTATTTTTTCTTATAAAAATTAAAAAATTACCAAAAAAATAAAAATCAACCCAAATAAATTTTTTAATACCAAGGCCAAGTTTGGCATCTCATAAATAATCCATCTTTTTATCTTTTTTTCATCGCATTACTTCTCTACTTTTCTGCACATCTTTTCATAAAAAAATAAAAAGTATACTTATTTAGATCATCCTAAACAACTCTCAAATTAAAAAAACTAGAACTAGTCAATTCAATATATATATTTTTTTTCAAACGACAATTATCTGTTAGAGGGTTGATGTCATTTCTTATGGATGGCTTAATTCATGGATCTTATAGTACAGACACGAGGGGCAGATTTTGTACTATTGACACCGTGTACTATCACACCATTGACACCTCACCAAGTCCAAATAATTTGAAAGATATAAATGTCTCCAATTCATTCCCCCAAAAAATGGTAACTAGTCTATTTTTATGAAGCGTCTCCAAGTCATCTCCCCAAAAATGGTAACTAGTCTATTCTTATGAAAGGAGTGGGCTTTTTGACCTGTGATCAGTTTAGAGGGCACGGTTAGGTTTATAAAAATTTATTAAGAATTTTGTTTTAATAATTTGAATCGTTTAATGTGTAAAATTCGTTAAGTATTATATATTTATAAAAAGTTACGTTGATCGAATATTGATAGCTATCTCATCGGATCATATTTTTATCAACTGTTTATTTTTTCATCACCCATTTTTTTTTATATACAAAACTGATTTCATCACGTAACTATTGATATCCGATCAACGTGATTTTTTACCGACATATAGTATTTGACGAATTTTACATATTGAACGATTTAGATTATTGAAACGAGACCTGTGATAGGTCCCCACGAGCCCAACAGTACCCTCCAATCTGATCAGGGATTGGAGGGAAGCCAATCCTTTTTACGAATGTATATTATGAGGATTTGATTTATTTTTGTTTTCAAAATATAATTAATGAAATATATTCGTGGGGATTACAAATTATTATTTTCATTGATTTTTTTTTATTTCTTTTTACCTTTTTACTTTTTTATTTTTATCTTCTTTCTCTATTCTCACAAATTACAATTAATCGCTACTATCACCAACGACTCATCGAAAAGTTGCCGTAAAATTTGTGGTCACCAAAAACGATACCAGCAACCGGCGGTGGACAAATAGGTGAAAATGTGGACAAATAGATGGACACATAGACAAAAAAGTGAATACATAAATAAATAGACAAGTATATAAAAGTAATATAATCTTTTAAATTATTATTATTATTATTATGTATAAAAAAAATAGAGATTGAAGCAACTCTCCCCAAAATTTCAAATATGAACTTTTAGCCCGAGTGCCCAAAAAAAACCTTGAATTCACAAGAAAAAAAGATTTAAATATTATTAAATGAGTTGCCTCCGATTGTATTTTACATCTCTATTTAGAATGGATTAATTTTAATCATTGTAAAACACAAAATATGTAACAAATTAAAAAAAAATATATTGAAAATAGTAAATTTAAGTTAAGCTTAAATTTGAATACTAATTAATCTGTGAAATGTACTGAAACAAGGAAATCAAAATTCTTAAGCAAAGTTATAATTAAAACAAAAAAAAAAATTCTAAAATAGGGGAAAAAAATTGAAACCTAACACAAAATCGATGAGTTGTGTTTAACTAGTCGCATCTGAAGAAACTGCCAAATTTAAAATATTTTTGAGTTTGCCTTTCCAAATTGCCAAACCTAAATAGTTTGAATCAATAATCTTAGCTTGACTTCTTTCTCTTTTTTTTTTTAAATTAATCTTTTTTCAGATTTTTGCCATTCCATTGTGGTACTAGAAACTCTTTAATCACTTGTCCTGCATTGTTATGTTTATTTATTAAAATAATGGAGTCAGTCAATGAGGACATAAGTTTTTTAAATGGTAAATTATACTTATACTACCTGAGATTTGAGTTTAATATATATTAGTTTATGATGTTTAAGAAATTACATTAACTCTTCTATTATTATAATTATTTAGATGAAATAAAAATATTGAATTTATACAATCTCTTTTTTCTTGTTTTGCTTTACTTTCTCTGTTTTTTTTTTCTCCCTTTCTTTTGCTTTACTTTTTTTTTAAATGTAATTTTCTCTATTTTTTACTAAGAATTGCTTCCTTTTATATAAGTAGGAGAGTTTGTGAAATGAGACTATTAACTACAGGAGTAAAAATGTAATTTTTAGAATGTCAAGAGATGGGATATAATTGAACAAAATATCAGAAGGTGTCAATGTAATCCCATTTTAAAAGTCGACCATTTTTTTTTATAGATAAACATAATAAAATAAAATAAAATAAAAAAATTATAATTATCATATTAAATTAATTGTTTTAGCAAATAATATACACAAAATTTTTTTTACAAAATAAACAATTCATATTGTCGTGATCCCTAGTAGTTCTTTTAAATTGTACCAGAAACTCTTCAATTAAATTGTACTAGAAACTCTTTAATTACCTGTCCTACATTGTTATGGCGGTGTTTGGGAACACATTTTTTGAGATTTTTTTATTTATTTTTATTAAAAGATAAATTGGTTATAAAATTAAAAAAAATAAATTTAAACAAAATATTACATCAAATTCTATAATTATTTTATTTTTTTTCTCACAAATATCACATCTAATCACAAAAAAAATCCAATTATCTTTCTAAACATAAAAAAAAAAAATTCTAATAATATTTTATAATTAAAAAACTTATAAAAAAAATCCACTACTCAAACACCGGTATGTATATATTTAATGAAATGGTTGAGGAAGTCAAGGAGGGTATGTGTTCTTTTGATAAAGTCACGAGTCATGAAGTGAATACATGCATCATGTGAGTTTTGAAAGTAGGAGCACATATACCTTCTGCTTTTGACAAAACTTGTTTGATCTCAGTATTGCTCTCATTTCCTCTTTATATATATATATATATATATATACTAGCATATCATTCGTACTATACACGAATTATATTTATAATTATCTATATATATAAATTATGATTTTTAAATATTTTTTTTTAAATTTTTAAATACCTTCTTTTTTTCATTTTTTTATATTATATTAAAATTTAATATTTTGATAATAATCATATGTGTTAGACTTTTCAAAGAATTAAATATATTTTTTTATTATACTATATTAAAATTTAATATTTTAATAATAATCATATATGTTGGACTTTTTAATAATTTTTTTTTATGCTTGTTCTTAATGCATTAAAGTGTTATTATGAGGGTAAGATTTGGGGGTTGGGAGAAGTTAATAAATGCTAAGGTTTTTTTTTTTAAATAAAAAATTCAAAAAATTTAGATTGGGAGATTGGAACTCCTATAAGGCTTGGGGTTAAAAATTCTCTTTTACTTAATATATAGTATAGATTTTAGTAAAAAATGACAACTCAATTTATTTTGCTTCGTAAACCCTCTAAGGATAAGGCACATAATTGAGTAAGGACAAAATAAAATATCTTTTTTTTTTATTTTTATTCTGGAACAAAATTGCCTAGTAACATGTTACTGCCAGACAAAGTAATATGTTACTATTACTGTTTACATCAATTTCAACGGTAATAATATATATATATATATATATTAAGAATTTTATAGTCAATATGGATCTTATTTGATAGATCTTAATGAGAGAATTCTAAAAATACTAATGTTATTAAAAACAAACATCTACATCAAAAGTTTTTTATTTTAAAATTTAGTATTTTGATAATAATGATATGTGTTTGACTTTTTAAGGAAATTTTGTTATATTTGTCTTTAATGTATTAAAGTTTCATTATGGGAGAGTTTTGACCAAATTTCCCAAAAGGCTTGTGCGTGGAAAGAAATTAATAAATGTTAAAGTTTTTTTTTTAAGAAAAATTAAAAAATTAGGATTGACAAGACTTGTGGGTTAAAAACGTCATTTTCCTTATATAATACTAGCCTATCAACCGTGCTATGCACAAGATAATTATATATATTTATATTTGTTTTAGATTTTTTTAATATATAAATTATGTTTTTTAAGATTTTTTTAAAAAATAATTTAACAATTATATCACTAACCATAGTGTGTGGGAAAAGTTAAAAAGGGTACTGCAGTAACTATACACGGATTGTATCTATAATTATTTGTATGAGGGAATTTTAAATACTGATCAGGAGATTTTGACCAAATCAATAAATGCAGGCATGTGGAAAGACATGTGGATTGAAAAAAGTTAATAAATGTTGATCAGAGGATTTTGACCAAATCAATAAATGCTGAGTTTTTTTTTTTTTCAAATAAAAAATTTTAAAAATTCAGATTGAGATAATGAAGCTCCCACAGACCTTGGGGGTTAAAAATCTTTTTTGCTTAATATATAGTATAGATATATATATATATATATATAATGGCTATTTAATCAAATAAAAATTGTGTGTTTGATTTTGGCCGATTTAGAAGACAAGGGGGAAAGTAAAAAAAATATTTTAATAGAAATGATCATTTGATAAATGAAAAAAAGAAAAAGAAAAAAGAGAGAGAGTTGCATTTTTTTTATTTATAATTATCTATATATGTGAATTGTGCTTTTTAAATGTCTTCTTATCTTTTTTTTAAATGCCTTCTTTTTTTCATTTTTTATATTATATTAAAGTTTAATATTTTGATAATAATCATACGTATTAGACCTTTCAAGGAATTAAATGTCTTTTTTTATTATTATTTATATTAAAGTTTAATATTTTGATAATAATCATATGTGTTGAATTTTTCAAGAATTTTTTTTTTATGTTTGTTTTTAATGCATTAAAGTGTTATTATGAGGGATAATAATCATATGTGTTGTGATTTTTCCAGGAATTCATATGCGTTGGATTTCAAAGATTTTTTTTTATGTTTGTTCACAATGCATTAAAATGTTATCATGAGGGCAAGATTTGGGGGTTGAAAGAAGTTAATAAATGCTAAGTTTTTTTTTTTAAAAATCAAAAAAACAAAAAATTTAAATTAGCAGATTAGAGCTCCCATAAAATTTAGGATTAAAAATCTCCTTTTACTTAGGCCAAGTTTGGGATACTTAAAAAAAGTCAAAAAGTTAAAAAATTACTCAAAAAGTTAAAAAGTTAACACTATTCACTAAAAGTCAACAATTACGGCTGTACAACTCTCAATCCTAATTTTCCTCTACAAACCAATTTTTACAATTTTTTATTACACATTTTTTCATAAAAAGTTAAAAAATTAACCCAAATATTCATATTTTTTCTCTCAACTTTTTAATCTAAAAAGATAAAAAATATACTTATTTGAGACACTCTAAATAACCCCTTAGGCCTCGTTTGGGAACAGGCTAATTTAGTAACTTTTTGGCTATTTGGCTAAAAAGGTAGGTAAAAAAAACTTGTATATTTGGGATGACTTTTTGACTAATTACGAAAAGATGTGCAAAAAATAGAGAGAAAAGAGAATCTTTAACTTTTCGATATGAATTGTTAGCTTTTTGATTAATTTAGTAACTTTTTGACTAATTAACTAAAATAATCTCTTACCAAACAAGGCCTTAATATATAATATAGATATAGATATTTTGAACCGGTCATTTCCCCTTTATATAAAAGATAGATTTTGTAAAGTGTGAATTGTGAAAATATGTGTCTACCACAACTAGGGGTGTGCATAATATCGCCGAAACCGCCAAAACCGCACCGAACCGCACCGAATCGCACCGCACCGAATCGCACCGCAAAGGCAAATTCGTTATTATTTGCCAATCGAACCGCCAGTTTTTGGTAAGAAAAATGACAAATTCTAGTGACACTTTTATCAATCCGCCGGTTTCTATTTTTCTTCCAAACCGCACCGACCTGCACTGCTATTAAATCATGTTTTATAAGATTCTAAAAATTCTTTTTTACTTAAGTTTGCTTGTTGTTCTATACCTTAGAATATAGTATTTCATTACTGTTCGAGAGGAATTCAAGATGTCAGTAATCCAAAATAAAGTTGAATTCCAATTCACTTTTCAATCTTATTTTTTTCTGGCCATGTTGCAAACTTGTATCAGCTCACTTTTCAATCTAAATACTTTTCAACAGTAAACATTTTCAAAATATTGTAAACCCTGAATGATATGTATTGTATTTGATCATTGTAGCTTCCACAGATGCTTGTAATGAACTGATGGCATAGTCGTTGATATTATCATGTTGTTGCTACACTTGCTGCATCAAAAGAAAGCTTCGCAAAATGCTTAACATTACGGTATCTCTCGTTTTTTTTTTACTCTTTGATTTAAGTTTTGTAATTTGAATTATATTTTTTATAAACCGCCAATCCGCCCAAACCGCCAAGGCAAATCCGCCATTATTTGCCAACTAAATCGCCGGTTTTTGATAAGGAAAATGGCAAATTTTAGTGACACTTTTATCAATCCGCCACCCGCCATACGGTTTCTATTTTTCTCTCAAACCGCACCGACCCGCACCGCGCACACCCCTAACCACAACAGGACGCTGGAGCTAGAAAAAGAGACTTGAGACCCTTTCCATACAACTTTTCTAGGTGGTTAGGTTGGACCCACTCTATTTTTTTTTTTTTTTTTTGATCTCACTCAATGTATTGTCCCCCCCCCTCCTCAAAAAATTGAAAAAATTACCCATAGAACTTATTTGAAATATGTGAATACTATTTAATTTAATAACTTTTTGAGTAGATCTAAAAGTCTTACTTTTCCCTCTCTCTCTCTCTCTCTCTCTCTCTTTACTTTTTACCTCACTCTTCATGTTTTCCTCTCTCTTTTTTTCTGTATTTTTCTCTCATCTTTTTTGTCATGGACGACGACCGGTGATCACGTCTTTCTCCATTGATCGGGGTTCACCGGTAACCACCAACCATCAAAATCAACTCGTGACTTCACCCTCACCGACGACGAAGAAGATATATTTCTGACGAAGAAGATGAGTAGATTTACATCAGATTTGAGTAGATCTAAACAAAAAATAGTTGCCGGAGTACAATCCTCTCTCTATATCCGCATCTCTCCTTCGATCTCTTATTTTTTTCTACATTTTCTCTGTTATACACTTCTCTTTTTCTGTTCTAATGAAGAAAATTTTCAAGTTCTGAACAAGTAGTTTTCGAGTTTTAGTTACAGGCGGTGAAAACTGTAAAATTTTACAGTTTCAAATTTTTTTGGTGCTGGAATGAATCATGGTTTAAAACTATAAAATTTTGCAGTTTCAAATTTTTTTGGTGCTAGAATGAATCATAGTATAAAATTGTAAAATTTTGCAGTTTCATAACATTATTTAGAACTGTAAAATTTTACAGTTTTATAACATGTTTTTCAGTTTGATTAATAAGGATAAATGCTTAATAGATTTGCTTTGAAACTGTAACATTTTACAGTTTCAAAACTTACTTTTCAGTTTGATCAATATTGGAGATTATTTGCTTAAATCTTACAAAAATTGAAAAATAGCATATGTTTTTTCCATTGTGGCTGGTTTTTGTCGTTTCATTTTTTTTTCTTTTAGTTTATCAATATTTAACACATTTTGCTTTTTTTATTTTGCTCTAATTTCTTCATTTATTCTTTTTTTTTCCGGTAATATTCTAGACATTCCGGTAAGTCTCAAGTAATGTTCTTAACGTCCAGTGAACGTTCTGAACATTCTGGCGACTTCCATTAACGCTCTTAACACTCTGGTGAACTTCCGGCGATACTCCGGCGACTTTCCGGTGATGTTGAACATTCCGACGAGTCTCCGATGACCGTTTGACAGAGGTCTGATGGTATTAAGATATAACAGTGTCTGTAAATTTTTTTAAAAAAAATAGAATTTTTTGGTAACAATTAAAAATGTGTAGGACTAATTGGTGCAAGTGTTTTGTTTGAGGATTAGATGGGCCTTGAACTTTGTGTATGAGATTTATTGGTAAGTTCCCCAAATTTATTTAGGGTTGCATGTTTGGTGCAATCTTCTTTTCTTTCTTTTTTTTCCTTAATTTTTTTTTAGAGTTCTTAATATTAAGATTTTATAACATAAAGAAAATTCAATATTTTCATAATGTCTAAAATTCCTCATCGATCTAAAGAAATCTCGATTCTAGAGAAATTCTCTCTAAATTTCCCAGAGAAATTCTCTCAAGAGAAATTCTGGATTTTCCAAAGAATTTCTCTGAATTTAAATTAGAGAAAAATAAAATTTCTCTAAGCTCAAACCAGAGAAATCTAGAGAAAATTAAAATTTCTCTAGAGAAAATTAAAATTTCTCTAGCTTTCTCTGTTCACAGATAATTTTTATGGCTTTGTTTAGAAATTTCTCTGTATTTGTTCACAATTTTAAACCAAAGAAGTTGTTTTAACCAAATCAGAGAAATTTTAAATAAATAATAGAAATTACTTACAGGAAATTTAGTAGGCAACACCTTCCTGATGGGATTAGTTGATTAGAGCTTTGTTTGGGAAGAGAGAATGGAATTGGGATATTGGTCAGCTATTAATGGCAAACCATCTTCAGGGTTTGACAAATGACAAGTGTCACGATCCAAATCCGCCCCTATAGGTTTAGCGTTATAATCGGCCAGTAATCCGTGATTCCCGAAGGCCTGTTTAACAATAATGACAATAATAAAACATAAAAGGGCTGGCAGAAGCCAATCATTAATAGCATACAACGTCTAATGAGCTGTAAAGATCTGAATGAAAATAAACTTTCTTACATATAGTCTGGATGCATCAATCATAAGCTTTCTGTAATAACCCCGACCCCAGATTAACGTTAATTCGTGCTTAGTTAAGCCTAGCAATAATTTAGGAAGGATTGGGGACTAATTTGCATGAGTATTGCATCCTTTTTGTATTTATATCTGTTAGGCGTAGAAACATCTGTTCATGTTTTGGTCTTGAATTGCGAATTGAAAGCCTTATCGGCGTTCGAATCAGAAATTGACTTGATTTATGTGTTAGTTAGGATTTATAGAATTTTATGGTAGGCTTAATTAAAATTCGGTTCAGAGCGATTAAATTAGATTAAATAATGCTAGGTTAAACATAGATTAAGTTATTACAAGTTAATTACATCTTTGCCCTTGAGTGGGCCAGTTTCTTACACATTATTTAGGATTGATTCATACACATTTTCAGCCATTTCCCTTGTCCAAACCGTGAGTAAGAGGGAGAGTGAGAGAAACTTGGTTTCATCAAGATTTTGGCTTGGGAAATTTGAAGATTTGTAGAAGAACTACACAATTGAGGTAGCACACCTTGAACTCAAGACTTAAGGTAGAGATTTCATTCCCTTGGACTTGAATTTGAATTGTTTCTTTCTTGGTTCATAGGTAATTAGTGTCTAAAGCTAGGAATTGGGTTAAAATGTTGAATTGAGGATTAATCCATGCATGCATGTATGTTTCATAGCATTTTGAAGGATGAGTTTCAAGAATTTCCTCATGCATGTGCTAATTTCAGTCACATTATGGTCATTCAATTTGTTTTCCATCAAATTATCAAGTTTGATTATGTTTTGGAGGGTTAGAGTTCAAAGAGGTTCTTGCATGTTGAATTGATGAGATATTTATAAAGTTCATGTTGATTTTGTACAAATTGATTTACTCTTGGGCCATGATTTCTTGAATTTAAGCTTTAAACATGTTGTTTTATGGGTTACCATGTGTTTTCCAATGATTTGGCGCAAAAAAATGAGTTTTCAATGGTTGTAGGTCGAGTTTCATGCTTGGAGGTCAATCTGGATTTTCTAGAAATTTGACCCATGCTTGAGCGAGGACTTTCACGCTCAAGCGTGAAGCCTAAGTACATGCACTTTTGCTCGAACGAACGGGAGTCACGCTCGAGCGTGAAATGCATATGCCCAGAAGTTCTTGTGTTTTGCTGTCCGCTCGAGCGAAGGAATCTACGCTCGAGCGAGGGTCTAAGTCTCACGCTCGAGTGGAGGTCGAGTGTCCGTCGAGCATGAAAATCACACATCCAGCATTTTTGTCATGGTTTACAGTCCGCTCGAACGAGGAAGTCCAAGCTCGAGCGGAGCTTCATTGTCTGCATGTCCGCTCAAGCGAGGAAAGCCACGCTCGAGCGTGGACCCCTGTTTCAGCAAGTTTTGAAAAATGTTTTCCAAGATATCTTTGCATCCTCATTCCATCCTAGGCATTCCTAGGCCATGTTTTAGACCCCATAATGAGGATAAGAGATTAGAAACACACTAAGAGCCAATGAAATAAGTTTTGTGCATTAGAACGTGTGTTTTAAGTGTACATCTGTTATGTGTTGTGTAGGTCACGTGCCACGTACCGTTTGATCCAGCTTACCCCGTCTGTCTGTCTCAGGGCCCATTATGAGTAATAACTTTGTAAAGTTATGTTCAATTATAAGTATTTTCTGAGTGATGTAAAATGATCTGTTTGCCGAGGTAATATTTTTTGTATGAATGAATGGTTGTCCAATATTTCTAAAATGTATTCGTGACATTCTTAGTCTCAAATGATAATTGTTATTTGTTCTGTTACGTCCCTTTATGGGTCAACTGTACGTCTCATAAGCCAACTGTTATGGATCCTTACGTCCCTTTATGGGTCAACTATACGTCTCATGAGCCAACTGTAGCGTCTCCGTGCACGTGAGTCAACTGTACGCCTTTATGGCCGTCCCTTATGGATCAACTGTTTCTACTAGTGCTAAAGAATGTATCACGTAAACTTAAACAAGGCTTATGATTTATGTCTGTATATGATCTAGACAAGTTACGATTTTGTTACGAAACTGAATTATAAATTCTGAATCTGTGTGGACTCATTCATAAAACCCCTTTACTCTGTTATTATTCATTGGGCTTTCGCTCACTATTTATATTATGTATGTAGGTGAGCCGGAGTGTGACCAGGGCCAGAGTTGACGGCCTTCTGTACTGTTTTGTCAGCCAACCGTTGTGCCTCCCGAGGAGGTTCCGATTGAAGTTTAGTGCCATGGTTGTTTTTGTATTTCATGCTAGTCTCAGTTTGTGTTTTGTAAAGACAGGTCTTGGGATGTAAATACTTTGTAATTATTGGTGTCCTCTGACCGGCATGCTTATGTATATATATAAGTTTTGAAATCTTCTGTCCTATGTACGTTATCACAGTTCATTGGACCTTGTCTATTTTGTATTATTGCTTCCGCAGCCCCTTATTATTTACTAATCTGTTCAGAGGCCTTTCGTAATCCACAAATTACTGGCCGGTTACGGTGCTAAACCTACAGGGGCGGGTTTGGGTCGTGACACTTTCAGTCCAAGCATATACAAAATTATAGTACAAATCTAAGGACTTAATCCCATCATCAAAGGAAGAATATGAAAGCCAAAACACACTTATAATTTATGATCATAATCCAAAAGGGTGAATTCAAAACACCCAAGCCAAGACACAAGTTACTTCGAAACCTCGCAATGAGGCACAATGGTTGGCTTGACAAAACAATTGTTCAGGTTGACGTCACTAGCCCTGGTCCAGTGCTCGATCACCTACATACATATAATAAACAGTGAGCTAGAGCCCAATTAATAACAGTTGTGTAAAAAGGTTAAGAATGGTATCCTTACAGTATTTGAAACAATCGATTATCAATAGAACATATTCAATCAATATCTTTTTATTAATCAATCGTTCAATTCAATTAATCATATTCGTATAGATCATACGTCATATATCCAATAGCAACAATACAATAGGTCTTAAAGGCCGAACAATTAATTGATGGCCATCAAATAATAGACAATAGTTTCAAGAATTGGAACTGACAGAGATCTCTGTAACAATAGCGATAACAATATCAATAACAATAACAATATGCTAAAGATGCAACGAATATAGTTCAGAAAATAGGATCATCATTCAATCGATAAAAAGTATTATTTCAAAAAACAATATAATTTATCAATCAGAAAATAAATATGATTGAACATATGTTTACAACAGTGTTACTCACAGTAAGCTCCTGAAAAACACGTGCTAATAATTCAGCGTTCGACCTAACAAATAAAGTCAAGCATAACACAATTACAATCACATTCTTACAATACTACGCAACATACAATCAATCATTCGACCGGTTCTATGCGTTCTTTATCTATTCAGTTTCTATTCGATGTTCATTGTTTCGATTCATATCTGTTGCTAACCATTTGGGTAGACTTTTGTTCTTTAATTCACTCATGTTCATGAGATGCATATGCACATGAAAACACTTTAAAACCATGCAAATAGAGGCCTAGAAGGTGAAAAAGAAAAGCGGAAAACAAACTGAGCTTGCCCAAAAGGGCCGCACGTGCAGGCCCATCTCTGCACGTGCCTCCCGCGCCTGCTTTTATTTCAGTATGCACCTCAAACTTGTCCTGTTCTCCGCACGTGCGGTGCTGGGTCTGTTTGATTCTGAAAACTACCCTGCTATGGCAGTGCAATTCTTTGCAAATTCAACTTCAATTTCAAGCAATTCAAACCCAAAACTCTCCAAGAACAACTCATTTCAACATATCTACTACTACCCAAAATTATAACTTTACATTGAGACTCAATTTCATGCCAAAAAAAAAAAGAGTATAAACTCTTGACATTAACTACAAAGTTATAAACCATACAAATTGAGCTCCGATCTTCAAATTTCATGGAGTTTCCTCCTTAATTTTCAAAACTCATGAAAGAAAACTAAATGTATTCAAAAGGTTTTTATGGACTTATGCCATGCATGGTGAATTTAGAAGCTAACTAAGTCAATTCATACCAAGACATGAATGCATTAAACGCCTATCAACATGAGCAAACCTTCTAACTAGTCATCAATTCATCCTAATTTAAGCTTTAATCTTTAAAGATGATGGATAAACAAGTCTCCATATCAAGAAATTAGAAAGAAAATCCTACCTTGCTGTGATGATTAGGGAGGATTCAAGACAAATCTCTACCTTCTTCTTAGTTCTTCTCCCCTCCTTTCTTTCTTGCTCTTTGTTGAACTCTCACTATCAAAATCTCTCTCTCTCTCTCTCTCTCTCTCTCTCTCTCTGTGTGTGTGTATAAGCCTAAGCTCAACAAGGCCCACTACACTTCTCTCTTAACTCTCTTATTGTATTCAATTTGATGAGTAAAAAACATTAGGCTTACATTAAGTATGCTAATAAATGAATTAAAATCAACTTGACTCAAATTAAATCAATCTCATTATTTTATAATCTCAATTACACTAAATCAAATTATACTAAGGTGAATTAGGCTCTAATTCCTATCCACTTTCTTAATTCTAACTTGTTAAAATTAGCGTATCTGACATGTTTAATTTCACTCTAACCTATCTGTTCACAATAACAAGCCAGTACACATCAATGTATGCAACACATGGCACATAATTCACAATTATCATATAATTGCATGATCAAAACGAATCACATAATTAACTTCATTAATTAAGGAGGTGGTTGTCACATTTTGTCCCCCTTAGGACGTTTGGTCCTCCAAACTCAATTACCTTCCTCCGGAAAGAATATAGGGTCAAGTGCGAAGTGGTCCAGATATCTTTTCTTCATATCATCTTCTCTTTCCCAAGTTGCATAAACACCACCATGGTTTTGCCAATCCACTTTCACTAACGGAATTTCTTTGTTTCTCAACTTCTTGATCCGCCGGTTTACAATCTAAATGGGCCGTTCTTCATAAGTATAGTCATCACTCAAGACCACATGGGTAGGCTTAATAACATGGAAAGGATCCCGGAGATAATCCCGCAACATCAAAACATGAAAGACATTATGCATATATTCCATTTCAGAAGGGAGAGCTACCAGATATGCCACTGGATTAATCTTTTCAATAATTTGATATGGCCCAACATACCTCGGTGCTAATTTGCCCTTGGTTCCAAAGCGAGTCTGCCCTTTCATTGGTGTCACCTTAATAAAAACATGTTCACCCTCTTCATATTCTCTGTCTGCCTTCAGACATATGCGTAATTTTTTTGTCTGCTTTGTGCAGTTTTCAATCTTTGTTGAATGAATTTCACCTTTTCCATTGTTTCATGTACAATCTCAGGCCCAAGGAAAGGCCCATCTCCAACTTCTGCCCAACAAATAGAGACCAACATTTTCTGCCATATAAAGTCTCGAAAGGCGCCATACCAATGCTTGAATGAAAACTGCTGTTGTAAGCAAATTCGGCTAAAGGCAAGTGAGTTTCTCAATTCCCTTGAAAATCAAGTACACACATACGCAATATATCTTCTAGAATTTGGATTGTTCTTTCTAACTGGCCATCGGTTTGTGGATGATAAGCACTGCTCAATCTCAGTTCGGTTCCCAATGCTGTTTGGAGACTTTGCCAAAATCTTGATGTGAACTTTGAGTCCCTATCAAAACCAATGGATACATGCAATCCATGTAATCTAACAATCTCATTAATGTAAATTGTAGCCAACTTATCCGCATTATAAATTGTCTTGCCAGGTAAGAAATGAGAACATTTAGTCAAACGGTCAACAATAACCCAAATTGAATCCATACCTCTATTAGAGCGAGGTAGTTCAACAATGAAATCCATAGTGATATGCTCTCATTTCCACTCCGGTATTGGAAGTGGTTAGAGCAATCCAACGGGTCGTTGATGCTCGGCTTTAATTTGTTGGCAGTGTAAACACTTAGATACAAATTCTGCAATTTCCTTTTTCATTCCCAACCACCAAAAATTGAGCTTCAAGTCTTGGTACATTTTCGTATTCTCCAGATGGATATAAAGTTTTGAATTGTGGGTTTCGTGCAAAACTCGTTTCTTTAACTCAACATCATTTGGTATACACAATCTACCTTGAAATTTCAACACACCATTTTCAAATCAAAATCCGACCTCGGTTTGGATTCCCGTTCATCAATAATCCTCTTCAAAAATTCATCTTGTTATTTTTCTTTAATTTCTTCAAGAATCGCCAGTTGAGTAGAAATAGCAGCCAATGTCCCACATTGTTCTCACAAAACAATTTCAACTTCAAATTTCTCAAGATTTAGTAACAATTCTCTTTGCCCGGTAAGTAAACAAGCCAAATTCCTAATTGATTTCCTACTCAGTGCGTCGACAACAGTGTTCGCTTTCCCCAGATGGAACAAGATTTGCAAGTCATAATCTTTTATTAACTCCAGCCATCTCTGCTATCTCATGTTCAACTCTTTCTGAGTAAAGAAATATTTTAAGCTCCTATGGTTTGTATAAACCTCACATGTTGCCCCATATAGGTAGTGGCACCAAATCTTCAATGCAAATACTATTGTAGCAAGCTCCAAATCATGAGTCGGATAATTCTTTTCATGTGACCTCTGTTGTCGGGAAGCATATACTATCACTTTACCACTCTGCATCAATACACACTCTAAGCCCTTAAAAGAAGCATCACTAAAAATAGTAAATCCATCCATACCTGAGGGTAAGGTGAGAATCGGTGCAGTCACAAGTCGAGTCTTCAATTCTTGAAGGCTGACTCTCTCTGATCAGTCCATTTGAATGGTACCCCCTTTTGTGTCAACTAAGTCAAAGGCAAAGCAATTTTGGAGAAATCTTTCACAAATCTTCAGTAGTACCCGGCCAAACCCAAGAAATTCCGGACTTCAGTAACATTGGTAGGTCTAGGCCAATTAACAACTGCCTGAATTTTCTGTGGGTCCACTAAAATGCTATATTTACTAATCCTATGCCCTAAAAACATAATGCTATCAAGCCAGAATCCACATTTTGTCAGTTTTGCATATAATTTATTCTCTCTCAAAGTTTGCAAAGGAATTCTCAAATGTTGTTTATGTTCCTCTTTACTCTTGGAATAAGTCAAAATGTCATCTATAAAAACAACTACAAATTTATCGAGGAATGACTTGAAAATTCTGTTCATAAGATCCATAAATGCAGCAAGCATATTAGTAACTCCGAAAGACATAATAAGAAATTTATAATGTCCATACCTTGTTCAGAAGGTAGTCTTTTCTATGTCTTCAGCTTTGACTTTCAATTGGTGGTATCCCGATCTAAGATCAATTTTGAAAAAGACTTATGCACCTTGTAATTGGTCAAATAAATCATCAATGCGAGGCAATGAATACTTGTTCTTCACTGTCACCTTGTTCAACTCACGGTAATCTTTGCAAAGCCTCAATGAACCATCATTCTTTTTCACAAATAAGACTGGAGTGCCCCATAGTGATGTACTAGGCCTAATAAATTTCTTGTCTAACAACTCTTACAATTGGATTTTTAACTCTTTCAATTCAATAGGTGCAATTCTGTACGAAGCTTTGGAATTGGCTGTGTACCCAGTATCACCTCAATAGTGAATTCAATCTCCATGTCAATCAAATTCCAGGGAAAATCATCTGAAAAAACATCTGGGATTTTTCTCTGACTATAGAAATACTGTCCACTTTATCTTTAGCAGGCACAGTCAATACACAACACAAATACCATTTGCATCTCTTTTTAATCAATTTGCATGCTTTCATAGATGAAATCAAATATGGGGGAGGGACGACACCAATTCCGTTAAAGATAAATTCAGGCAACCCAGGTGGACGAAAAACAGCTTGTTTTGTTACATAATCAATGGAAGCATGATATTTTGTTAACCAGTCCATTCCTAAAATTACATCAAAGTGATCAAGATTCAGATGTATTAAATCAACATATAAAGCCACATCTCCAATAATAATCCCACATGTAGGATACACATAAGCACAAGTCATAGACCCCCTAGTAGGTGAAGATATAGCTAATAAATAGTTCATGGGTTCCAATAGTCTATTTAATTTTCGTGAAAAGACAAACGAATGTGTAGATCCTGAATCGATCAAAACATAAGCATTTTGTGCACATATTAGAAGTATACCTGACACCACTGTCTCGGTATTCTGCACATCCCTTGGTACAAGTGAAAACACCCAGCCTTGCCTCAAAGTTTCTCTCCCGATAGCTTTAGAATTGGGTTTTGGTGTAGCGATTGATGCTGCAGCACTTATTACGGGTCTAGTAAGGTTTTGAGCTGCAAGAGGACAGTTTTTTACTATGTGGCCCACCTTGCCAGACTTATAGCATGCCCCAGATATTTTATAACAAACCCCTTTGTGTCTTTTTCCACATTCTAGACAAGGCAGTATAGAATTATTCCCTTGGCTAGAACTACTTGTTGAGCCGGTATTTTGTTTTTTAGTCTGTGAGTTGTTCCGGTCCTTTTTAAA
The DNA here is from genome assembly GCF_055761805.1 of Camellia sinensis. Taxonomy (NCBI): domain Eukaryota; kingdom Viridiplantae; phylum Streptophyta; class Magnoliopsida; order Ericales; family Theaceae; genus Camellia; species Camellia sinensis. The sequence continues at coordinate 187,211,387 of NC_138964.1, forward strand.
ATTAAAACCTTGTCTCTTACCCCGCCATTCAATCACCGGCATTTGAGCCTGCTTTAAAGCTGCAATATTTGCCTCAGCTATGATAGCTCGGTTAAGAACATCCACATACTTGAGTAATTTCACAACATTGATCCAGTCAAGTATCTCCACATTAAGTCCTTCCTCAAATTTTTGAGCCTTTTTATAGTCAGTGTCTACCATGTGTGGTGCATAACGTGCAAGCTCAGTAAATTTTGCTTCATATTCAGCCACAGACATAGTACCCTGCTTTAAGTCCCCAAACTTGGATACTTTGCGGTCGCGGACACATTGAGGAAAGTATTTTTCATAAAAAGCTTCTTTGAACTGAGCCCAAGTCATATCATTATTTGTATCACGAATAGCATCCACCATCGCCTCGCCTCTTCTTGTAATGTGAAAGTAGCCAATAACACCTTCTGTGCCTCTGAACACGGGAATACTTCAAACAACTTTTCAGTTTCTAGGATCCAAGCTTCGGCTTTCAGTGGCTCGAGACCTTCCTGGAATGTCAGTGGCTTTTGTTGAAATTTTTTGTTAAGGCTATAACATCATCATTGGTATTTGGTTCAACTGGCATTGATGGCGGAGGAGAAGGTGGGAGCTATTGATTTTGTTGTTGTCTTAGAGCTTCAGTCAATAGTTCAACCATCCTTTCCAATCTTGCAATTCTTGTTTCTGAGGACTCAGTTTTATCTGTACTTCTTGCATTCTCCATTGCGCTATATAAAACATGATAATAATAAACATAGGAAAGATGGTTTCATATTCATGTATGTTAGTTCATACATGTATGTTAGTTCATATACACATATCATTGGGGGTAAGGATGAGAATTTTCGACACAACTCAAGTAATATATAAAATTTGCAAGTTAGAGTTGACTATTTTTCAACAAAAATCCAAGTATGACATGATTCGATAACATGAATTATTAGTTTGTTCACTAAGGGATGCCATGACATTTTTTTAATCTTTTATTTAATTCTATCTAACTGAATAAAAAAGTATATAAAATAATAATTAAGGCTAATATCTATTTTTCATTTAAGATATGTTTTTTTTTTTTTTTTTTTTTTTGTTATCTATTTTAGAGTCAATCTAGTGAAACATAGGTATATAGTAATAAGGTACAATTTTTTTAATTAGAAAAATGCAATTGTATTAAAATCAAACATTCTATGAATAATTTCATTTAGTAGAAATAAATTTTATAAAATTCAACTTATGGGAAAAATGTTAATCTCTCCATACACTTGTTAAGTTATTTTTAACTAAAAGTGAAAGTTTTTACATTAAACATCAATCGGACACAAATCAAAATAACACCACACGACAATATGAAAATAAATGAATTGAGCTAATATTGAAGTAATTATAAAATAACACGACATGATACACTCCCCTAGTTAAGGGCCTTAAATTTTGTTCAAAATCTGGAACTTGAGGCGACCTCCTTAGTCGCCTCACCTCAGGGCTAGCCCTGGGCAGGATATGGGTCGGATTGATCAAAGCGCTGGCTACCCTTCGTCTTCCTGATCACACTTGCAACAAGTCCAGTAAAAAGGCTCCGAAATAAAGGTGGTTCCTCCTACGAACCTCTAACAATCAAATTAGATGAATGTAACAACTCATATTTTTAATTATTCTGTAGAATTTATACTAATATTATTTAATCACAGTTAGGAAAATAGATTTATTTTGTATTATTATGTATAATTTTATAAAATAATATAATTATTAAAAATTTAAGGGTCAAAGTATAAATAAATAATTAAGTTAATTGAATTAATGAAGAATTAATAGGAAGACGACACGTAGCAACTTGGCTTGGTGGCCACGGCAATCTCTCTATAAAAGAGAGGATTTGTTGGGGCGAAGGAAAGAAAAGAAAGAAAGAAAGGAAAAAGAAAGAAGAAAATAAAGGAAAAAAGAGAGGAAGGAAGGAAAGGAAGGAGAAAATAATGAAAGTCGAAAGAATCTTTGATAGTGGAAAAAAAGAATGAGGTATTAAAGTTAAGGTGAGTTATATTATACCTTGAGTCACTATAATGTATTTTACGTATGTTTTGACTAACCATTATTTATTTTATACAAGTTATGTTTTACAAATTATTATAAACTATATTAATATTTCAATTACGTGGTTTAATTTCTAAACCCTATTTGTGAAAATAAAACCTATGGATATATTTGTTTATATTTTAAAGAATATTTGATTATGACCTTATAAATAATTATATTTTGTAAGTACCACTACGGGAGTCCTATGCCTTGGGGGACTTAAATAACCATTGGCTTCTGTTTGGCCACTTTGTGGTCCTCTGTTTGTCATTGATCCATTAACCTCTGTTTTGTGCATTTGTCACGACCCGCTCCCCGTATCCAAGGTTTAAGTATCGTGATGGCCAGTAACTGAAGTTACCTCCGGCCAATTCTTAAACAAATTAATAAACGCGAGCAGAAGTAATATTTAAATGAGGGTACCAAAATAATCATTGGAGTTTCTATTTTTATTACAAAATGTATTGACCAAACGAGGCCGATATTTACATATAAAAAATATCATAAAAGTGTTGTGTGTGTCTATTCTGCAGCCCCGCGTCTAAGACTTTTCAAAAGTTATTTCTGAATTGCATCGTTTTCTGAAAATTGGTAAACAACTATAAGCACTTGGCAGAGTAAAAAATATTATACCAAAAGTATAAGGGACACGAAATAACCATAGATAGTTAATTAGGCCAAAACATTTGCATAACTCAGTTTGGTACATAAATCATTTAAGTGGCAGAAACTGAAATATAGAAATTATGTAAATAAATAATCATAACCACGGTACTGAACAGAATAGAACAGAGGTCACAAGAGTGACAGTCAGAACAAAAGTACGAACTCAAGAGGTGGCTTGTACGGACTATAGATGTGGCTCCCACAATAGTATAGCATTTATCTCCGCACAGCACTTTGCTCCGCACAGAATAGAGGTCAATGGATTCATAACAATACAGAGGTACGGATTCAAGAGGTGACTCGTACGAACTCTAGAGGTGGCTCTCACAACAGTATAGCACTTAGTTCCGTACAGCACTTTGCTCCGCACAAAACAGAGGTTAATAGATCAGAGGGCCACAAAGTGATCAAACAGAGGCCAATGGTTATTTAAGTCCCCCTAAGGCATGGGACTCCCGTGGTGATACTTACAAAACATAATTGTTTATAAGGTTATAGTCAAATATTCTTTAAAATATAAACAAATATATCCATGGGTTTCATTTTCACAAATAGGATTTAGAAATTAAACTACGTAACTGAAATATTAATATAGTTTATAATAATTTATAAAACATAACTTGTATAAAATAAATAATGGTAAGTCAAAACATACGTAAAATATATTGGCCCTGTTTGGTGTAGCTGTTAAAACAGATTATAGATTATAGCTTAACAGATTATAGATTATGATTTTAATCAGAAGTTGTTAATCTGTTTGGTATAACTGTTGGATTACAGATTTAAGTTGCTGAGTAGTGTTTGTTAAATAAGCCGTGAAGTAGCTTTTTCAATTAATTTTTATTTTTTATTATTCACTACTTGTCTACATTTCTCATAAAAAATAATAATAATATTCTATAGTCCATTTGGGTCTTTTTCTATTTTTAAAAAAATAAAAAATAAAAAAATTTAAGAGTATAACCGTAAATTAATATGTCCACAGCAGAAGTTGACAACCAGAAGCAAGGGGCGAGTAGCTTCTCAGAATTAGCTTTTTTGACTTAAAATAAGTTACTAGAATCAGAAGCTGTTTGAAATAAGTTTAATCAAACAATCCAAAATAACTTTTCAAAAGCCAAAAGCCATAAATTAGCTCAAAAAAGTCCAAACAAACACTACCATTATGGTGACTCAAGGTATAATATAACTCACCTTAACTTTAATACCTCATTCTTTTTTTTCCACTATCAAAAATCCTTTCGACTCCCATTATTTTTTCTTTCCTTTCCTTCCCCCCTCTCTTCTTTCCTTTCTTTTCTTCTTTCTTTTTCCTTTCTTTCTTTCTTTTCTTTCCTTCGCCCCAGCAAATCCTCTCTTTTATAGAGAGATTGCCGTGGCCACCCAGCCAAGTTGTCACGCGTCGTCTTCCTATTAATTCTCCATCAATTCAATTAACTTAATTATTTATTTATACTTTGATCCTTAAATTGTTAATAATTATATTATTTTATAAAATTATACATAATAATACAAAATAAATCTATTTTCTTAATTGTGATTAAATAATATTAGTATAAATTCTACAGAATAATTAAAAATCTGAATTGTTACAATCTTCCCTCCTTTTAAAATTTCGTCCTCGAAATTTGTCATACGTGTAAGTTATCCGATGCGCATTCTGATAAATATATATTAGATGATTAATCTGATAAAAAATATTACCTCAAAAAAAACTTTACTAAAAACAACTTACTGTCTAGTTGTCAAAAATTGTTTTGGGCCAAAATGAGAAACAATCGGTGACTTTAAAAACTTTTCACTCGTTTTGTTTACGATAAAAATAAATAAAAATAAAATGAGAACACAATGACAGAATCATATGCAAGAGTTGAAAAAAATTTGAGATGAACTTTTCATTGCTGGGAAAGAGTTTCAAAATTAGCATCTTTATAATTTGAACCCACCTTTATAAGTCGAAATACTTTTTTTTTTTTTTTGAATACTGAACTAAAAACTCAATGTATTTAATTATATTATAATTTCGGTGGGTGCTTGAGCCCAACATTCTTTGTTTCTTTTCCTTCTTTTACTATAACAAATATAAATTATATCTAATATCCTTCACAAATTATTCACCCGAAAAAAAAATATTAATATATATATAATCATATAAAATTATAATATAATTAAATTGACTAACAAAATATAATATTAAGGTACTAATTACCCGCCATTATACTTCTTAAATGTGCGCGTGTCCTATGCTCCAATAATGATTTTTTTTTTTTATAAACCATTGCTCTAATACCATTTGTCACGACCCGCTCCCCATACCTAAGGGTTAAGCATCGTGATGGCTAGTAACTGAAGTTACCTCCAGCTAATTCTTAAACAAATTAATAAACGCAAGCGGAAGTAATATTTAAATGAGGGTACCAAAATAATCATTGGAGTTTCTATTTTTATTACAAAATGTATTGACTAAAAAGGCCGGTATTTACATATAAAAAATATCATAAAAGTGCTGTATGTGTCTATTCCGCAGCCCCGCGTCTAAGACTTTTCAAAAACTATTTCTGAATTGCATTGTTTCCTGAAAATTGGTAAACAACTATAAGCACTTGACAGAGTAAGAAATATTATACCAAAAGTATAAGGGACACGAAATAATCATGGATAGTTAATTAGGACAAAACATTTACATAACTCAGTTTAGTACATAAATCATTTAAGTGATAGAAACTAAAATACAGAAATTATGTAAATAAATAACCATAACCACGGTACTGAACAGAATAGAACAGAGGTCACAAGAGTGACAGTCATAATAGAGGTACGGACTCAAGAGGTGGCTCGTACGGACTATAGATGTGGCTCCCACAATAGTGTAGCACTTATCTCCGCACAACACTTTGCTCCGCATAGAACAGAGGTCAATGGATTCATAACAATACAGAGATACGGATTCAAGAGGTGGCTCGTACGAACTCTAGAGGTGGCTCCAACAACAGTGTAGCACTTAGTTCCGTACAGCACTTTGCTCCGCACAGAACAGAGGTTAATAGATCAGAGGGCCACAAAGTGATCAAACAGAGGCCAATGGTTATTTAAGTCCCCCAAGGCATGGGACTCCCGTAGTGGTACTTACAAAACATAATTATTTATAAGGTCATAGTCAAATATTCTTTAAAATATAAACAAACATATCTATGAGTTTCATTTTCACAAATATGGTTCAGAAATTAAACCACGTAGCTGAAATATTAATATAGTTTATAATAATTTATAAAACATAACTTGTATAAAATAAATAATAGTAAGTCAAAATATACATAAAATACATTATGGTGACTCAAGATATAATATAACTCACCTTAACTTTAATACCTCATTCTTTTTTTCCACTATCAAAGATCCTTTCAACTGCCATTATTTTTTCCTTCCTTTCCTTCCTTCCTCTCTTCTTTCCTTTCTTTCTCTTCTTTCTTTTTCCTTTCTTTCTTTCTTTTCTTTCCTACGCCCCAGCAAATCCTCTCTTTTATAGAGAGATTGCCGTGGCCACCCAGCCAAGTTGCCACGTGTCGTCTTCCTATTAATTCTTCATCAATTCAATTAATTTAATTATTTATTTATACTTTGACTCTTAAATTTTTAATAATTATATTATTTTATAAAATTATACATAATAATACAAAATAAATCTATTTTCCTAACTGTGATTAAATAATTTTAGTATAAATTCTACAAAATAATTAAAAATCTGAGTTGTTACAATGAAGATGTAGTCAGAATAATAGTTTTTAAAGAGAAGGTTGAGAGTAGAGAGTAAAGAGAGAGAGTGAATTACTTGTCCCATTGGCCGAAAGTCTGTAACCTATTTGTCATTCGTCGGCCATGGTGGTTTCATCACGTCCTAGAGTGAGAAGTCTTGTTGCTTTTAATACTTTGACAGTCTCATTTAATACTTGGCGTGTAGGCTTAATAACTCTGCAAAATCTTTATTTTCCAGGTGGCTAATTCCCTACTCAACACGTGTCTTGCTGTAACTGAGTTTGAACTACTATGGGTTCTCTATTCTCTGTTAGGCTTCATGTTGGGCCTTATTTGCTGGGCTTTATAATGATAACTAACTAAGTAATTATTTGGGCAACCCAAGCAAGCCCAGCCCTAAGATTTTCGGGGCCCAAAAGTCGACAATCAATTGATAAGTTTATAGGGCCCTTTATATTTTTTTTCATTGAATGAAAAAAAAAAAAAAAATTGAAGATAAAGGACAAAAGATTTGTGTCAAAATCACAAAAAATACTAAACATTACATTATAACAACTAATAAATATCGCTTGATTCTCGTTCTTCTTACATTTTTAGAATCAAATAAATTAATCATACTTGCATAATCTAATTTTTTTGCAAAATCATTTTCAATGGATAACAATGCTAATTATTTAAAATGGGTCTTTCAATTTTTTTAATGAGTCAATTTATTTTAAATTAGTTTGGGCCTTCTTAATTTTTTTTGAACTTAAAACATAGGGATTTTTAAGGGCCAGTCCTATTTTTAAGGGTTATTACCTCATAGGTCCTTAATGAAGACTCTTTTACCTATAGGTCCTGAACATTTTTGTTTATTTCATTTTTGCTCTTATGTTTTATATCCAGATCTGTGAGATGAAAGATGAAAAATGAAAAAACAAAGAAGCTCTCTCTCTCTCTCTCTCTCTACACATTCCTCTATCAACGACCATCGCCATCTCCACCGTTGCTGACCACTGCCGCCTCCACTGTCGTCTTTGCCGGCGACCTCAACCGACATCTTCTTCCACTTTCACCATTGCTTCCATCTTCACTGACGTCTTCGCCTCTACCTCCACCATCATTGCCAACCACTTCCGCCTCCACCTCCATAGCCGTCGTCGCCTCCACCTCTAGATCTAGGATTTAGGCTCTTTGCCGCCAGGTCTTCTGTGTGTGTGTGTGTGTGTGTGTGTGTGTGTGTGTGTGTGTGTTTGTATATTGAGGGAAGATCCTAGTGACAAATCTGTTTAAACCAGTGATAAATTTGTTTAAACCAATAATATACTAGTGATATGTTTGTTTTTGTGAATTTATCATTGTTGAATATTTTGTAAATTTGTTTTTTTGAATTAGTAAGTGAGTGTGTATGTATATGAGTATGAAATTTATCACCGATAAGATTTTATCAGTGATAAATTTGTCACTGCTAAATTATTGTGAATTTGTTTTTGTGAATTAGTAAGTGTGTGGATGTGATTTTGTGAATTAGTGAGTGAGTGTATATGTATGTGAATATGAGAGACCAAAAGGAACAATATGTAAGGAACAAAAGGAAGACAACATACAGGGAAGGGCTCATAAGGGAGAGCTCGTGAGCAGCTTCTTTGTTTCACGCATGTGGTGTGATATTGAAGGGTAAAATTAGAAACGAAAATAGGACAGGACTTGGCCGGTATTAATTTACTTCCATGGGACCGGCTGGTAAGTCCTCCTAAAACAAATCTAATATATTATACTAAATTATAATAAGAGGGGGGCCGTTTTTTGGGTCTATTGTCAATGGATAACAATGCTAATTTTTTTGAATGGGCTTTTCAATTTTTGAATAGGTCAATTTATTTTAAGTTAGTTTGAACATTCTTCAATTTTTTTTAAACTTAAAACATATCTAATATATTACACTAAATTATAATAAGAGAGAGCCTCTTTTTTGAATATATTTTGAGGAGTTGAGGGGTCCTAAGTCATGGCCTAGTGGGCTTATTCCCAAGGTCGGCCCTGAACCCAGGGTAACTACGGGTTGGGCCTTCCTGAGCTATGCCTATCAATAATAAAATAAAATCATTTTTTTTTCTTTTTTTGTTAATCTAAATAAAATATTACAATTATTTATTTATATTTTTTTTGGCCATATGGTCCAGACGGAGGGTAAGTATGTCATTATACTAGTGCAAATGTTTGGCCATTTTAACTTTACCCCAACAAGAAGGTATATATATTGGAAGGTGTTGACCGTACACGCGACATTTTGACCGCTATTGTCGATTACAATTTGAGCTAGCAATGGGTTGTTTGTTATAATTGAAACTAACATATGAAGCGTGTTACCCACGGGCCAAATAAATAATTAAAAATAATTTTAAAATTAAATATTAATATAAAATTTATTTAAAAAGTATAAAAAAATAAAATAAATTTTAATTATTTTATTAGAATATATATTGTAATTATTATGTCATTAATTGTATATTTTAAGTTTATAATAAAAAAATATAGATGTCATAATTTAATTGATAAAGATGAAAAAAATAGAATAAATTAAAAAAAATTATATTTATGATAAAATGAAAAAATATTTTTTTTATAAACTTTTTAATTTTAGTTTATTCTATATTAAAATTGGTCATAAAATTTAAACATATACTTTAGAAATAAAATAATATATATATTTTTAATAAAATCAGTCAAAAAACTAACCAACTTACACCAAAATTAATTAATTAAAATTTTTAAATTTTATTTGATTTTAAAATTTAAACTATCTTCAACTGAAATATATATAATGTTACTATATTAAATAGGAGTATAAGATTCACTTTATGTAAGTGAAATAACTCATTTCTTCCTTCTTTTCTAGATATGAGATTGTGTAAAATAAAAGTTAATAATTATTTGAGTGAGAAGTTTGTTTCGAATCAAGTAATTTCAACCCTTTAATCTTCAATTAAGTCAATTTTTAGCCTCCGTTTGAAAAGTGGGTTGGCTTTTTGACTTTTTTGGCTATTTAAGCCTGGGCTCAAAAGCTTGGTTTGGGAAGGATTTTTTGGCTTTTTTGACATTTTTTTGTGAGAGAAGAGTGTAATGATTATGGGTTGGATGTGATGTTTTGTCTGTTATGGCTCAAATAGCCTATTCTGTCTTTTGTGGCTCAAAGAGCCAAAAGAGCCCAAATGAGCTCTTCCCAAACGACACCTTAGTGTATTTCAAATCAAACAAATCTTAACCAATTTATACAAAAATTAATTAATTAAAAATTAAAATTTTAATTTTAATTTTAATATTTAAAGTGTCTTGAACTGAAACATACACAACACTACAATATTATATGAGAGCATAAGGTTTATATGGTGAAACAACTGATTTTTTCCTTCTTTTTTGATGTGGAACTGTAAAATAAAAGTTAACAATTGTTTAGGCGGAAAGTTTATTTCTAATCAAGCAATCTCAGTCATTCAATATTTAATCAAGTCAATATTTAGTTTATTTCGAATTAAACAAATCTAACCAATATATTTTGATAAAACCCCTAAAATCGCTGTTAAACTAATGAATCAATCAAACCGAAAACGATTCAGCTTAATCGGCTACATCAAAATATCAACCAAATTACACAAAAATTAATTAATTAAAATTTTTAAATTTTATTTTAAAATTTAAACCGTCTTGAACTGAAATATGCATAATATTATAATACAAAATGTAAGTATAAGATTCACTTTATATAAGTGAAATAACTACTTTTTTTTCTTGTTCCGATGTAGGATTGCAAATGAAAGTTAACAATTGTTTGGGTGAGAAATTTATTTCTAATTAAGTAATCTCAGTCGTTCAATCTTTAATTACGCCAATCTTTAATTTATTTCGAATCAAACAAATATAACCAATATATTTTGATAAAACTGTTAAAATTACGATTAAACCAACGAATCATTCAAATCAGAAACGGTTCAGCTTAATCAGCTAGGTTAAAGACCAACTAATTTACACAAAAATTAATTAATTAAAACTTTTAAATGTTATTTTATGAAAAATTAAATTGTCTTAAACTAAAGCATACATAATACTATTATATTAAATAATAGTATAAGATTCATTTTATGTAAGTGAAACAATTCAATGGAGTATAAGACTTACTTTATGTAAATGAAATAATTAACTTTTTCTTTCTTTTTCCAATGTGGGATTATAAAATAAAAGTTAAATAGAAGCTAGCCAATGAAAAAAAATTTAATTGTTAAATTTTTTTTAAAAAAATCAAGAAAATTAGTATGAAATATTGAAACTCTCATAAGATTTCTCATTAAAAATTCTCTTTTGCTTATATAATATATAAATAGATTTAGATAGATGAGAACATTATAATTTATTTTAATATGATAATTTGTGATAAATTATTCAATATAGTTTTTTTTAATAGTTTAAGTAAAAATAGTTTAAATAATTTTTTTTTAAAAAAAATAGATTATTTAAAAATTGGAGGGGAAGTGTTTTTGACTTCTATTTTTTTATTATCAATCTTTAGCTTATAATAAACTAGCCTATCACCCGTGCTATGCACGGGATAATTATAGATATTCATATTTGTTTTAATTTTTTTAATATATAAATTATGTTTTTTAAGATTTTTTATAAAACTAATTTAACAATCTTATCACTAACCATAGTGTACAGGAGAAATTAAAAAAGCTATTGCAATAATTATGCACGGGCTGTATCTATAATTATTTGTATGAGGGGATTTTAAATGCTAATCAGAGATTTTAACTAAATCAATAAATGCAGGCATGTGAATTGAAAAAAGTTAATAAATGCTGATCAGGGGATTTTGACCAAATCAATAAATGCTGAGGTTTTTTTTTTAAATCAAAAATTTTAAAAATTAAGATTAAAATATTAGAGCTCCCACAAGGCTTAGGGTTTAGAAACCCTATTTTTCTTAATATATTTACAATTATCTATATATGTAAATTGCGATTTTTAAATGTCTTTTTTTTATTTTTTTTTAAATGTCTTCTTTTTTTCCTTTTTTATAGTATATTAAAGTTTAATATTTTGATAATAATCATATGTGTTGGACTTTTCAAGAAATTAAATATCTTCTTTTTTTTATTATATTATATTAAACTTTAATATTTTGATAATAATCATATGTGTTGGACTTTTCAAGAAATTTTTTTTATGTTTGTTCTTAATACATTAAAGTGTTATTATGAAGGATAATAATCATATCTGTTTGGACTTTTCAAGGAATTCATATGTGTTGGATTTTAAAGACTTTTTTTTTATGCTTGTTCTTAATGCATTAAAGTGTTATTATGAGGGTAAGACTTGGGGGTTAGGAGAAGTTAACACATGCTAAGGTTTTTTTTTTTTTAAATAAAAAAATCAAGAAATTTAGATTAGAAGATTAGAACTCCCACAAGGCTTTGGATTAAAAACTTCATTTTACTTAATATATAGTATAGATTACACAAACAAGCCCAATTTTTGTTGAAAAATCAATAAATACTTCTCAAATGTCATGTGGCATAGTACACGCGATATTTTTAATTAATGAGAAATCACAATAAATACTAGATCAATTTTTGTATTCTAATTACCTAACAAAAGTTAAGCAGTGTGTTTCATTTATAAAATTTTGTGCTATATGAATAATTTTGAACACTACATAGTGCTTTGGAATTACTGAACAATTAGTGTGGGAAGCATTTAGCTTTGCTCTATTAGAGTCACTACAACACTAATAGACATTTTGTATAACGAAAGTACAAAAATAAGTATTTTACCTAATCACTTTGCCTAGTATACACTCTAGGAGAATTCTATTACGTACATTTCATACCATGTGCACTCCTAATTATATCATTTTTTTTTTTTAAATTATGATTAATTTTCTTCTTTAGTTATGACATTATTTTGAGATATTTAGTTATGCATTATTTGTGCTTGATTATAACTTTTTTTTTATAGTTATGATTTAGAAAGTATAAAGTTATACAATTTTCTTCTATAGTTATAAGGTACATATGATTCACACCCTTTAAAGAGATATATACGATAGTTTTCCCTATACTCTAACACCCTACAAATTGGTTTACCTAGCCTCTAAGACTCTCTAAATGTAACTAATCAGGAGAATATATCTATCACATTACTTATCTTGTTGGAGCTCCATTCTATAAAAAATTAAACAAAATTTATAAAATACTCTGTATGCCTCTTCCATTATAATTTAAGGGAAAATAACAGTTCAGTTAGAGGATGAATTTTTTTTTTTAATTAATGATAAAATTTATAAATTTTAATTATTAAAGTCATACTTGTTCATCAATTATTTTTGAACAATTGATCTGAATTGGTAATTTCCCCTACTTTTAACATATCATTGTCAAAAAGTATGTTTGGACCCATCACCTGTTGATCCCAACAAGCTACCAAAAAAATTAGAAGTCATATACTTTTTCATTAATTATTTTTGAACAATTGATCTGATTGGTAATATTCCCTACTTTTTAAAAAGCATATTAGGACCCATCACCTGTTGATCCCAACAAGCTACCAAAAAAATTAGATAGAGAAGAAATAACTATCGCGTTTAGCATGCCTAGCTTGTCAATTAACTCACAATACTCATTGAAGTTCAGAAGCCTAAATTCATGTAATTAATCCAAAGAATATGATATATGTTTTTATCTTTTCTATGAAAAAAAATTCTTCTGTCTGTCGCTAATTTTGAGATGACATGTGACTCAAGTACAGGATAACTTTAAAATCCTCTAACCGTATATAATTAGCAAGATATCCACATTTTCATGAGGACCCATATTGCCATTGATGTCTTTTTTAAGTTTGGTGCCTCTATAATTCTTCTATAACTATATCATTTTAAGGATGGTTTTGTACCTTTTTTTTTTTTTTTTGGTATTTAGGGTCCTTTGGGAAGTTGATGTTTTAACTTAAAAGTGAAAAATCACTACAAAAGTTAAAATGTCAATGAATACCAAAAAATCAAATATTCATTTTCATTCACTTTACTTTTTACACATATTTTTATAAAAAATTAAAACAACAATGATAAAGACCCCTTTTTAGAGGATTCTCACATATTCTAAAGTGATTCACACCACTCATGATGTGGGCCCCACATATACATGAGTAGGCCCAACACATCATGAGTGGTATGAATCACTTTGGGGGTTGTGGGGTCCTCAAAAAATAGAGTCTCACTCATTTTCTAAATTAAAAAGTCATCTCAAACATATTTTATTTTTTTTAATCTCATATTTTAGTTAAAAAAATTAAAAAGTTACTAAAAAAATCTATTCTCAAACGGTCCCATATTGTTTTGAATAATGACTATTTTAATTAATTTTTTATTTTTTTATGAAAAAACATATAGAAAAATGAAAAGAATAATTAATTTTATAATTAAAATAGGCTATTTGATTTCATTAGCAACAAAGCATACTAAAGGGCATTTGCGTAGTTTTAATTTTGACTCGTAGGTAGCATCAATCAATGATCATGCTCTAATTATGGAGGCCATCTCACATATTTTCAAAAGGAATAAAAAGTCAAAGCATGCTTGCAATGTAATTATGGGGTATAACAATAATAATCATACTTTTAACCTGAAAAAGAGGGCTTTGATTTGACGACCAAATCATTGATTGGTAGTTTCTTCTGGATGAAGAATCGAAAACTAGGGAGATTCTTTTTTCCAATGGGTCATGTTCGGGGCTCTAATTAGAGCTATAATAGTGCAACTCTAATGAGCTGTTTAACTATAAAAAAAAAAATAATGAAGTAAAAGACAAAAAAAAAAAGAAAAAAAAGACAAATTAAAGATGCATTAAAAGTTTTTGTTCAGTGGTCCAAATCATTTTTGTTTTCCATTATCTCTCTGTCCTACAAAATCATGACAATAGAATATAAAAAGTCATGCTCAATGAAAACAACGGTCACAATGATGGACACTCTGTTTTTAAAGACCTAGTAAATGAGACGTTCAATCAATTATCTGAAAGTTCAAGTTGTATTATTACGAGCTATTTCACTAAAGCATTTGTGTGCTCTTATTGATTATAAAAACAATTAAACAAAACAACAAATGGTACAATTTGAAAAAAAATAATTGTAGTAGAATCTCTAAAACAAGAGGAAAGAGAAACCATGGTGTAAAACAGATTTCATTCACAAGAATTTCTAATGTCAAATTAGGAGAAATTATTTATTATATGATCTATATATATCGCATGTGATGTATCTTTCTAATTGTATAAAGTTTTTATTTTTTTTATATTTTTTTAATTTAATGTCCAGAACACCCCAAGGTAGGATCCTTAAGATCTATTCTTACAAATCAAATTGGGAGAAACTAATCGATCCTACTTTCCAAAGGTGTAAGCAATTCAATTCAATTAGGATCAAGCAAAAGTTTAACACATAGTCTAACATTTTAATTTGTTTGTTGAGGAATCAAAATAAATGGCATACTACGATTTGATTTTGTTGATTTGGTGTAGAAGAGCCATTTACACGAGGTTATTAAAGGGTTTTATAAAAATTTACAAAATCTCATACTAGAAATAAAATAAAAATGATGAAAGTTGGTCGGTAAATGCCTCCCTCTATTATATTTATTATAAAACCTATATTGGAAGGGGAGTGATAATCCCTTGGCCTGGCCAACCCAAAGATCTAGCCCCAAGGTTTGGTCCGAGACCAAGAGCCCAAATCCTCTATTCACTTTCAGGAGCGCATAAAAGACAAAGACCACCTTGGCAGACCAAGTACATCAGCTAAAGAAGCACAACGAAGCCTATCAGATTGAATGAAATCACAAGCGTCAAAACAATGCTGCCTGACAAAACGACGACGTTGCATGACAAAATGACAACATTGTATAGACAATGGCTTGTCGCTTCAACAAGAAGAAAAATAAAATGACAACGTTGTATTGACAATGGCTTGTCGCTTCAACAAGAAGAAAAACCAAAGGAGCAGCATACATAGAGGGGAAGGTAAAAGTAACTCTAGATACACAACAATATTTATCTAAATACTAGTAATCAACTCTCTTTCAAGAAAAATCAAAGGAGCAGTATAAATAGAGGGGAAGGTAAAAATTACTCTAGATACACAACAACATTTATCTGAATACTAGTCATCTCTCTATCAAGTACTTACTTAGGCCTCATTTGTTTGGAGGGTTAGAGGGAGGATTGTGATTGGTAGTGAGGTGAGACTCATTAATATTGTGCTTGATTTGAGAGATGAGGAGGGGATTGGTAGTGAGCTCCAGATTAAGATGGGTCTCCTCAAGGAGATTCGGATGGGTTTCCAGGACTTGGTATTAGAAAAATAGTTCGACGGACTATAAATTTTTTATTTTTATTTATTTTTTACATGCCGGGCATTTTTTTTGAACATTAATGTTTAATTTTTTGTATTTTTTGTTAAGTAAAAAATATTATTTTATTTGTTTTATTTTTTTTTGAAATTTTTTTATTATTTTTTATTTTTTAAAATTTTTTTACATGTTGGCCATTTTTTTTAAAACATTAATGTTTAATATTTTTGTATTTTTTTATTATTTTATATTTATTTTATATAAAAATAATTTAACAATCCCTACACTAACAACTATCATCAAAACAAATACAGTTTTACTTAATTCTCTCACTAACAATCCTCTCACTATCAATTCCTTCTATTCTACCTCTAAAAACAAACACCCCTTAATAACTTGACAGTCACAGCGCCCTCCCAACCAACAACTAGATTAGGTAGCCTTTAACAGCCTTGTTTGGGTTGCAGGTCTCAAACAACTCCAAGCCCATCTTATTAGTCACTTACCTAATGCTTAAAAAATAAAATATAAAAAGTAATTAAATACAATACTTTAATCAATTCAGACCAAAAAGGGCAGCCAGTTCAGTATGTCAAACAAACAAAGGGGCAACCCTGTATATAGCAAAATTCTATTTCCACCACCCTAATAAATTCAGAACAAATTTTTTCTCAATACACATCTCTAGTAATTTAATTATTAAGTAATTATCTCAATTCACATCCTTAAAATTATAAATAAATCCTTTACTCATATGTACACATACTTTACCCTTAAAATACAAACACTTTAATTTATCCCAATTTACAATTCTACTTCAAACAGGAGGGAAGAAGAAAATCAAACAGGATTAAAGCAAAAATATCTTCACCATCATCATCCTATTTCTTGAAGAAGACGATGCCCCGAAATTATAAATTGACTAGGTTCTTCAAACAGGAGGGAAGAAGACGATGCCCCAATTATATAAATTGATTAGGTTCTTCAGTGCAAAAATATCTTGGAAATATTCTTGATGATGTCGCCACTACCCTCTTTAATTGACTTTAGCCCACCTTTCCTAGGTTCTTCCCCGGGAAAAATTTCAATTCGGTTCTACAGAGTCGAAGTAAGTAAAATAATTCGGATAATAAAAACCGAAAATAATAACAAAATTCAGTATTCTAGTGCCGAAAATATTAATTTTGTTCGGAACTCTAAGACCAAATAGTTCTAGTGACGAACTATTCATATTTTTTCGGTATTTGATAACCGAATTAATTTAGCAAATTCAGCACTGCGTTTCTGACTAAAAAACGCAAAAAAAAAATATATATATATATATATATATATTAGGAGTGTTGATCAAAATCAAATAAAAATTGTTGAACTAATAATTAAATGATGTTAATAATTGAGTATAAACTTAAAGATTAAAGCAATAGAGGAGATGTTTTGTTTGCAAATAACAAAGATGAGTGCAGAGTGCGTAAAAAGCAAAGTGACTATAAAAAAAAAATTAGGGTTTAATTTTTTTGTTTCAAAAAGTGTTTTGAGATATTTTTATTTTTAAAAGATGTGTATAGAAAATTTGTATATATATTATTAGGAGTGTTGATCAATGTCTATTATAATAATTTTTAATTAGGATATAATTGTCATTAATCTAATTTTTCATTAAGTGTGTCCACTGAGTTTATTAGGGTGATGGAAATAGAATTTCCCCCCGTACATATAGCAAGAGAAACTATAGTGCAAAACACAGGAAATCTCATCCATAACCTTTTTATTTATTTATTTATTTATCCAGAATAATTTTAAATTTCAAACAAGCTTAAGTGGTATGTGGTATACTCTTCAATGGTGTATAGTTTACTGCGTTGTATCTGTTGGGAAACTTAAACACCAAACAGTCACATGTTACAACACATATCATTCAATTTACAAAACCAAGTTGCGCCGTATTGTTTCTCCCCAGCCAGAGAAAGCATACATCTGCTTGCATTGGGATGAAAAGTGTAAAACTCAACTTTCAAATGCTTCTTTTCTCCAAAAGATACTGCATTTTCAATAGGTGGCATCTCCGTATCGATACATCTAAGTCACAGAACTAGGAAAGGTGAAGATCTGCAAAATGCAAGAGGTTCAAATTGAACTATATGTTCTTTCACTTGTTTTGCTTGTTCCTTGCGCAGAAGCAGGCAGACATTCCCAAGAGGCTTGATTGACAAAAGGATTATTAAGGTCTTTTGGTCTGGAATACCCATGCCCTCCTCCGCTCACCTATATTTTTATCCCAAAATAGAGCACTCTGTCAGAGAATCCGGTCAGGAGGCAATAAAAAAAAGAAAAAAAGAACTAAATAAACAAAGTCGAAACTGGGAATCGGCTACTTGAAAAGCCAAGCTGCTTAATTTTACTGCCCACTATCATCTCAAACCAAAAATATTTAGGAACCCTGCACTGTCTAGAAATTTGAGTCGGAAAAAAAGAGCCCAAAAACCTATTAAAATATCATTTGGTGAAGTATCACATCATAGCTAGAATTTGAGAATAAAAATTCCGGTACCTTTCTCTAATGAGTTAGTCTCTATAATGAAATTGAATAGAACTTATTCGAGGACCAAAAAATAGTAATAAAAATAATTATTATAATTTGGCACAAGGATTTATTGGAGAAGCAATTAAAAAAAAAGTAATCACTATGCAAAATGCATGCATCATAGTAATTTTCCGTCAGGACTCTGAAAGAGCTTCTCCTCATGGCAATTTTTGTTACACAGACTAGTTTGAGACTTTTGCCCAATTGACCTGCCCAAACAACTCTTAATCACTTATTGACTTTTTATGAAATATGGATTGGGTATGGGTATGGGTATGGGTATGGGTTGGGTTTGAAATGATGTGATAGAGAGGTGATGTGACTTAAATAAAATGATTTAACTTAAATAGGATAGTGACTTTTTGGCTTTTTGAATTTTTTAGGTTATGACAAACAAGGCCTAAATCTTGATACAGTCCACTCAGCCAAATATTTTACTACTAGTATTTGGACAAATCTCAGATTTAAGTCCTCCCCATTACATGGTTGGAATGGAGATTTCCATTCCGATGTATAAAGTTGCAACACATCATTAAAATTCAAAATCAATGGTCTATAATTATTATGACAATTTGAATTTTAAAATCTCCCTCAACTATTTTTGAATTTGAAATAAAGATAGATTGATGTGACTTTTTTCACAGCTATTGATCATGAAACAGAAATCTCCATTCCATCCATGTAATGGAGAGGATCCAGATCCACAAATCTCATCCAATTTCAACTCCCAAGATTCCCAAGATTTTAAATTGCCAATGTAAGTGCAGTAAAAAGGTTCACTTACAGTTTCTAAACATGCAGATAAAAATGTCATGCCTGGCAGTGCATCAAGACCATGCTGCAAGTAACAGATAACAAATAAATTATGATGAAAATAATATCCATATCTTGTGGTAACAAAAAGTTAAAATCTACAAAGGTTATTCAGTGAAGTAAGGATAGCCTACCAGATTTTTCACTCGTGTCTTGTAAACAAACCCTCCACAGCAAAATAGAATTGAGGAAACGATAAATCTGCTCCACAGAAGTGTAGAAATAACAAAAGACAAAACAAACATCAAGTAACCAAGAGAAAAAGTAAATAAGGAGCATGACAATGTGTTAGAGACCAACTCATCTGCACCACACTTGTCTAGACCACATGATCATGCACAAGCATAATGGATATTTTACGAATAAACCCAAAGCATACAACAAATTATATCACGGGTTGAAAGAGAAAGGAAGGGTTCAACTTGGCTTACACGCAAGATATCACTCCAAATACAGCCCATCCTCTTGTAGCGCCACCCCCTTCATTCCGCCTATGCTCTGCAAATCTCAAACAAACCATGCAACCAGTTAAACACAAACAGTTCTTAGTATACAAGAGTGTCAATTGGAAATCAAGTATTCAGAGGCAGGTAACTGAGTATTTAGTTGATATGCTGCGAAACTATAATTACAAAAAACAATCTTATTCCTTGCCTCTGATAACTGAAATTGAATGATCAAGTTCGGCCATCATTCAGGTCAGGGGAAGTTCTTGATTTAAAGCCAAATGTATAAGAAATCTAGATAAGATGCCCATGGTGTATCAGTAATCATGAAACCAGATTGCAAATGGAGTATAAAGACTGATTCTGAAATTTAGAGAAAAATTAGACGAAGTCTAGAAGAAGATTGCTTCATCAGATATGTTCAATCATACAAAGGTAGACTAAAAGTGAAATTAGAAGCCTTGCGAGTATCACCACTGACTGAAAAACAAAAGGAAAGGAAACAAAGAAGCCTTGAGAGCAAGACAACTATATCATTTTGCAGACCCAGAAAAACTACGAAAGCAACACAAAAACCCAACCATGCAAAGGGTCAAGTAGCAGCCACCTGGAGTTTGATTGCTTATATTGAGAGAGAGATCATTCTTACCACACATTTTTGTAAGAGTAAATTGAATGGGTGCATAGCTGTCCACTGGGATAGTAATCTCAACTTCATATGAAGTATCTTGAGCCTTCTCACCTAAAAAATTTAGACTTGGAAGTTCAGAAGATCAAAAATTTGTGGAAGATGTTATTTCAAAACAACTCATGCATAAATCCATAATTCCTATTTTTTAAGCAATCCATACATCTCCAATCAACCATCAACATCGTGGGCGACAAGGTTTGTGGGTGGGCTCCCACTTGCCCCTGAGCCCGATAACCTAACCTCAAGGCCATGTTCTGGGAAGACCTAGAAAAAAGAAAAATAAAAAGGAACCTGATCCAAAAAAATGCCAACAAATTGCATATATGTATCTAACAATAGCAGCATCAGCTCAAATGAAGAAACAGAAAGTACACTACCTTAACAGTTGGTTTCTGCACTAAATTTGAAAGGGAAGCAATTGCAGTCATAAAAAGGGCTACATGAGACGGTTCAGTTCCGAAGCTGAAGACTGTAGAAATTTTAACTTCCAAGGTAATTGTTGAGTAAATAATGCAAAAGTAACTAATAGAAAATAAATATTATTCTAAACTGCTGCAAGCATCCAGGCATAAATATAAGGTCATAAGAACTATATTATTTGAAAAATGAGTTGATAGGAAGTAAGGCAAAGATGGGAAGCCAATCAAAATACAATCAACCACAATGAATCAACCAAATCTCACAGCTGCAAACAAGCATTTAATGGAAAAATAAAAAAGCAACAAGATCAATCTATGAAAAGAGTGACAATTTGAGTGGTGAGAAGCAGGGAGATGGCGTATTACTGTGTTATTTTGCCATGTAAATGGATCCAGCACTACACAAGAAAAAGGAGCACATTTCTTAAAGTTCTGAAAAAATAGCCGTTTCAGTAAAATTAAATTTAAATAGTCACTCTAGATGAAGTCCCAGTGAAAATTGAAGTGCGCTCGTTAGAGTAGCTATTTAATATATATATATATATATATGTAGCAATTTCCTTTCAACATCCTCCACACCAATAAATTAGTCACTAAAATCTAATATATCCTGCTAAAAGTGGATTTAGTATTGTAAGAAAATGCTTGGTGGAACAGGCTATTCTGAGAAGGCAGCTTCAAGTATGAAGGCACCCACTTTTACAAATAATTTCAAAGATCAAGTCTGTACCCAATCTATCCCTCCCAGCACAGCACCCCACACATTGGCAGAACGAAAGCTAGGTAATGGAGCAAAGTGGATGAAATATAACCAAGGATGACAATGGGAAACAGAAACTTTATTTTGTCATTTAAGAAAAGAATATAACCAAGGATGACTTTTACACCCTGACTCATGCAACCTCACTGCAGGAAGCCACGCAAAAAAAGAAAAAGAAAAAAGGCAAACACTCTATTTGGTTTCAGTTTTCAGAATTCACTTTTCAAAAAATTATACTTTTTTGTTTTATGTATTTTTTCATTTTCACTGAATTTTTTAAATATTTTAAGCAATTTTTTTTTTTAAATTTTTAGACACACCTAACATACACTTAAAAAGTATAATATTTGTAAAAAAAACCTTTAAAAAATTCACTACATACCACAAATACAAAAATTCAATACATTTTTTTTGTATTTTTGTGTATTTATTAATTTTTTAAAATATTTTTTCACAAATATTTACTATTTAGATACATCTAAGTAAGATGTATCTAAAAAAAAAAAATGCTTAAAATTTTAAAAATATTCACTAAAAATAAAAAAATACGAAAAACACAAAATTTAATTTTCAGAAAACTGAAACCAAACACACTGAAAAGTATTCATGAAAAATAGAGATGAAAGAAAATGTGGAGCAAAAGAAATCACAGTACATATCCTGTACCTAAATTCATGGTAGGACTTCTCGAAACCCAATTGAGTCATGCCATTGTAAACCTATCCATTCACAATAAACAATTTTATCATAGACGTAATTAGACAGTATGCACAAAATATTTTTACTGATTAGAAAAACAAAATTCCTTACTATTTCCCACAAGCATGGATGAAAACCAACGGTGAAACCTTCAAATACTCGCAGACCCTGTTTTTCGCATGGAATAGCAAGTTCAACAAGAACTCTGGATGCAACAGTTACAATATCCACACTTTTTAAGTAATAGGCACACAATTAAAGGAGTTGAAAGATAATGCCTAACAAATTACATGGAAAACTTTTTCTTTAGACAAGCAAATTACATGGAAAACTTAAATGAGAATTTGGAAAAATTAAGAATTGTTTAAAAGATACTATCTATAATATAACTTAACATCAAGAAATCTGCAAATAACCTTAGCACTAGTAATTTGCTATGCACTTCCCCCATCAACTACCTTTGATTCTCTCTCTTTTTTTCCCCATTTCTTCCATTAATATCATATTACTGTATGCTATTCAGGTCCATTTGCACTAAAATTCTTGTAAGCAGTACTAACTGCTGTGAAATATAAAATCAAAGAACTCAAATGAATACTTTGTGCTTCCAGTATCACAAACACCAATTATCAAACATTCAATATTAAAAAATTATTCCAAAGATCCAAAAATGTTGTAGGAGGGAAACAAATTCGTGAAAATGAATTTTACTGTCCACCACCTTTACAGGCTTTAACAGATGAAGATCAAAATAATAGCAAAGGGCACACATCTGCAACTAGATATGGATTTCCTCACATCCATGCCCCCATCATAATGTTTCAGTTAACTTCAAACCAGCCACAAGGCCTTAATGCACTTTCCATGCAAAACATAATCCATGTTGTCAACTCCATATTGCAGCCATAATGGCAAACCATCTTTCATTATCATGAGATTTTTGGTAGAAAACAATGAATACATGTTTCTAAATTTTTGGTAGAAAACAATGAATACATGTTTCTAAATTATCAAAAGCTGGAGATTTTTGCTATAAGGCATTCAGATCACTTCTACAATTTCAACATGCAAGTGCCTTAGCAGAAGTACAACTTTTACCATTATTGGATGGGATAAACATATTAGAAGTTTCTTAATTTGTACAATCCCATTGAACTTGAGAATATGTTTCTAAATTTTCCAAAACTAAAGAAAATATACAAGTAAATTACATACAGGTATACTTAACAAAGTTATATATATGTATATATATTCGTAAAGAAAATATACAAATATAACATATATCTATACTTGTCAAAAATATGTGTAAGATGCACACACCTATGTCCCTTTCAGGACCAGAACACTTTTTCACTATTTTCTTCCATTCCTTCTCTAATGGGCTTTAAAGACTGATTACAATTGATAATTTTTGTTTTCCCTTTTTCCAAACACAAAATTCAGTAACAAACTTGAGGTATTTAGAAAGGGCTCAAAGAAAGAGAAAGGATATTGTTTATGATAGTTGTAATAATCATCAAAAGAAATCCCATACAGTTCCAATTTTCACAGGCATAGCTCTTGGTATATGCAAAATAAGGAACCCTCAAAAACCAAATTATGGCATATTCAGCACAACAGTTGATAACACAAAAATATGTAACAGATAGTCAGTAGTAAACTAAAATACAAGGATTAAACATAAAAGAAAAACCAGAGCAAAAGAACAACAGAGCATATGTATCAGAAAGACCTGCAAGCTGATTCGTACGTCGCATTGCAAATGCATCCAAGTCCACCTGAGATATGGAAAGCAATGTTAAATGTAAAATAATACCAAGAAGGTCTTTAGTATTAAAAAAAAAGACCAAAGGACTACAAACAAAATAAACACTCTTCAACCAACTGTATCTAACCCATCAATTGAGGTCAGAAACTTTAAATTTTGTTTTACACTAATATTACTGGCAAATATAGAAACAATACATGGAAGGAAAAAATAAAAAGCATGAGCAAACCATTAACTATTAGTCTCAGAAGTACTCTATAAAATTATCACCTACTGAAGATAAAACATTTGCAAGTACCTAACATTTACAAAGAAAAACCTTAGTAGCTAGTTAGCAGCATGGGAAATACAAAAGCATACAACAACCATAAAAGTTCAAAGACAACTTACAACAGCTAAAAAAGACAGTCAGCTAGTACAAATCAGAACATCAAAGAGAGAGACATCAAAGAGAGAGAAATCTTAAGAAAATCATCCTTAAGTTTCAAAATGGGGAGGAATCGAGCACTTGATTGACGAAGATTCTTCAATCTGCCTGAGTAAGCATCCTGCATCCTTAACTAAACATTGGCCAGTTCGTAAGATCAAACAGTGGGTACCTCAAAGCCAACTTAATCACATTTAGGGGTGCTCGCGGATCGGTTTTGGACGGTTCGGTTTGCGGTTTGGACCCGCCTGCATGTTTGCGGTTTTGGAAAAATTGAATCCGCAGCCGCCTGCAATGCGAGTTGCGGTTTGCGGATTGAGTTTTTTCCTTTAAAAAAAAATTTGCTTTTCTTTTTAATTTTAAAAATATTTTTGATTGCGGAAGATTTAACACTATCCTCCATTAAAATTGGATTACAAAAAATTAAAATGAAAATTAAATAAAAACAAACATAGAAAAAAAAAAA
Source organism: Camellia sinensis (assembly GCF_055761805.1). Lineage (NCBI taxonomy): Eukaryota > Viridiplantae > Streptophyta > Magnoliopsida > Ericales > Theaceae > Camellia > Camellia sinensis. Next base: position 187,236,334 of record NC_138964.1, read on the forward strand.
AAAATATCACATAACTAGATTTGAAAAGATTCCAATTGAATAATAAGTATTTTAAACAAGGCAGTGCATAATATTATGATAATGTTATAACGTTAGAGCCTACAGGTTTGATAATCAGATTAAAGTGAGTGGGAGAAGAGAAGATTAGGATTACACACTTACAAAACTCACAAAAAAATCTAATGGTCCAGATTTTTAAAAAAAAAAATTATAAATAGATGCAGGCGGGTGTACGGGTAAAACCCGCGACCCACCCGTGACCTGCAAAATAGGAAAATCTTAAACTATATCTGTCCATAACAATTCTGCGAAACTGCCTAAATAGGCGTGGGCAGTTCGGATTGGGCGGTATTTGCAGGTTGGATAACCCTATACCCAGCCCTAGTCACATTTCCCCCCACCCCTCCACAAAAGTGTAAATAAAAGTATTCACAGTTGTTGAAGTCCATAATTTTTTTAGAAGTCAAAAAGAGCCAGAATTATAGACCCTTGTAAACTGACACATAAGGAGAATGCTAATTAAGAAATGTTTAGGCTCGCCTCAAACTTTAAGGCTATTATAAGGTTAATGTCTCTATGCCGAGGCTCATCAAGTCTTTGATTAACTTGCATAGAAAGCATTATTCAAATTCCTTTACTAATTAAAGATTTGGTGTAGCACGACATTCAAGATGTACAATGCTTTTACATCTTGTAACAACAAGTCTGAAGCTTGGAGAGTATTCATTTTTTTCTTTTTTTCTTTTTTTAAAAGAACACTTCATAACAACAACAACAACAACAATGATTAACTACATCTCTTGAGTACTGTTTGCAATATACATACAGAAATCCATCTGGTCAACCAGTTGACGGAAATCTTTTGAATTCCAAACTGAAAAATACAATATTCTACTGTGCTAAAATCCAATAAGGATGCCAATGTGTAGGCTTAAAACGGAGTAGCGGCCCTCATATCCAGTGCAACAGCTCCATTTTGCTCCATTAAATGTTGGTTGCATAAAGAATTGACCCAGATGTGTCATCAGGGTTCAGAACTGATCACCCAACAGCAATACAAGAAAGCTATAAGCAATTTAGCATTCACTATTTCTTACATTTACAGGAACAGATGTGGGATACCAATACCATTTTTCGTAATGCTCCAAGTAAAAAAAATAGAAGCTTCAATCATATTTTTTTTTCAATTGAGTCCTAAATGTGGATTGATGGCTTTTTTCTCAAAATGTTCAATATTTTTGTATGAACAAAAGGCTGTATGGCTTCAAAATTTTAATTATGCCATCAATCATCATGCTGGCACTGAATCTTATAAAACTCCACAAGTCAGGGTTCAGAACTGGTCGCCCAACAGGGATACAAGAAAGCTTTAAGCAATTTAGCATTCACTATTTCTTACATTTACTGGAACAGATGTGGGATACTAATACCATTTTTTGTAATGCCCCAAGTAAAAAAAATGATCGAATGGCACTGAATCTTATAAAACTCCACAAGTCAATTTTACTTGCAAGGCAACCAAATAGAGGGTGAAAAACACCTTTCACTGTTCAGATTCGCAAACACACACATATCCACAATGGATCATATTAATTATGAAATTGAAGCAACTTAAACTGTGAAACTCAAAAGTGGAGAGCTCACATACCTTTACATTTTCCATTTGGACAAGTCCCACAAATGATATTTACCTGAAATTCAATTAGAAAATTTATTTATAAAACTTAGATCAGTACAATTAGGGGAAGTTCAAGATTCAACTTATGAAATACTGATTTGTATGCCCCTTATCCTGCCTCACAGCCAAACAAAATGAAAAAATGTCACTTTGAACGGTATTCTCATACAATCCTCTGAACCATACCTAAGAAATAAAATTTATGTATTACTCAAAAAGAAAAAGGGAATATCATGCAACTGACCGGAGCTGTACGTCCCATTTTGTCATAACTACGCTCACAATTTATCAAATCACCATTGTAAAAGTCCTGGATGTAAAGAGAATTTTGAGTACATAAAAATTAGGTTTTACAAGTTGCAATGCACTATAAGATCAAGCAAATTAGGTCCATAGAAAATAGCTTCCAAACTTCTGAAATATATATTAGCTAGGCAAACATTCCACAAGTTTTTAGCTTCCTTCTTTTATGTTGCAAGTCTGTGATAAACAGAAAAGGCTGATAACTCCAATATTTGACAGAAAAGCTGTAATGGCACAATGACAGTAGCCAGGCAATGCGAAAGCAGAGAAGCGTAATCATTTCCCAAATCACATTGTCTGTGTTTTCTTAAACACAAATACTTCCAAGAAAGGACTTAAATTCCCAGAGCTTAACCATGATTTCCAACTAACTAGGCTCAACACCTCACTTTCTCAGTTCTTAAAGATGTTACAGCTAATGGTATTATTGGGGCTTTTCATTCAAGTCTCATGCAATGACACATAGTTTTAAACATATAATGCAATTCTATTTCCATCTACTAACCTTTATCCTGAAATAATTGCATCACATCATCCATTTTAACAGGCACATTTTACCATATTAACTACCAACCAATTAGCTTGTGCTATAAAAAAAGCACAGAATATCTACTTCTTTACCATCCAAGCACTCATGAAGCGCAAGATAAATTTTGCTATTAAAAAAAAAAGGGGCTATGCAATCAGATAATTAAATACAGCATAACTATTTCATTTTTATGGAAGCTAAGAAAATGTTTCTATTACTATGTATAGAAACGTAGCTTTTTTTGAGGTTCCCAAATCACCACTATGTATAGTGAACCAATGAAATGCCATAAAACATATGTCAAAGGAAAAAGGGACTCAAAGAAAGGCTCTTGGTTATATTAAAACTATTTCAAGGGAACTTTAAAATGACAAGCAAGTATTTAAAAAGATCACCAGTTTGTCATATGTTAGGACAGAGAAAAATCACCAAAGGGAATTAACTGCACCAACAGTGTTAACTGCTTAAATTAAGGAAAATAGAGCTTGCAAAAATAAGAATCATCACCAATCACAACTTACCTGAACAAAATTAACATGACCTGAACCAGCAACGAAAAAGTTGGACTTGTCAAATCTGCCAAAATCCACATATCCCTGCAAAACTTTAGCATATAATTTTAAGCAGCATCATACTAATAGAAAAATAAGCTATGTTAAATAGTAGAAAATACAAATTACATCAAATAACTTATTTCTAACATGCTTATTCTGACCAAGTGAACATAAAAAAGTTTATAGCTTCAATTTTGTTATATATTATGCACTCAACATGAAGAAGCTTTGAACCTGATCAACTTATAGAACATTAAATCAGGATATAATATCTTCACCTACTTAGTGGCATGGGATAATGACTAACCATAGTAGGATTCACGTACTTGTATGGGACACAAGCACCATGTAGTCTTTGTGTTACGTCAGTCTCACAAAAGATGGCTCATTTATTTGGAAACACAAACTTTCCTCTTTTCTACCATATCCTTGAAGCAAGATTCTAAAAGCAGCTACAAAGTTCCCCAATAAAACCATTAGTGGCTACTTAAAGAAAGAACGGCATTTAAGTTACAATGTGAAAGCTCAGCCATGTGCAGCTGATGTAGTCTACAATAAGCAATTGTTCAAAGAAGAGATTGTATGAAGGTAAGTTATACATACAAACTTAGGCGGCATTGAATAATCATACGCCTTAAATGGTTCTGCGAACGACAACATAGGGTCTTGTGGTTACACCACTCCCATTAAATATGTGTGGCCTGTCTTGACTCATTCATCATAGCTCTCTATATCAACTATAAGCTCCCTAAATAGCACTGGATTGCTTTAAAGAGAGGGGTGGAGGTATATGTTACATGGACTCGGGTACAGATGTCGGTGCAGGTGTGTATCTAGAGATCGGACCTATCAAATCTCAAATTTAAGGGTACGTGGACTTGCCAAAAAAGGGTGATACTTTTATATTTTTAATCTATTATATAAGATAAAATGGTGTTATATGTTACATACAACATCAAAAAGGTATTTCTTCATTTTATAGCAATTATACAATATACATATAATGATAGTGTTAAATAGAAATATACCCAAGTGTTGGGTGTCTGGCATGTGTATTTGATTTATTTTGAAGAGTCCATGTAAGATAGGAAGCAGGTACTCATGTTGAAGAAATAATTTATTCCTAATTGTTCAAAAATTTTCCAGGATAAATTGGAGAAAGAAAGAAACATCACAACATAGGACAACATTTCAAAATAAGATTCATCATCTTAATCTATTTAACCAAAAGATAGATGTAGTTATATACATGTATACTTCACTGATAGTTTAATTGAGAATATAGTGAGTACCGTTTGTGATCTGCTCTCTACATCTTTACAAAATCGAACCACCAAGTCAGAATCCTGAAGAAGAAGAAGAAGAAGAAGAAGAAGAAGAAGAAGGAAAGAGAAAGCCATAGATGAGCTTTGAAAATTATAACCAGTACCAACAATCAGTACACTCTGCATATTGTTTCACACTCAAAAAATAATGATGTATGATTATCATTTTAGACATTACCTTCCCATCATACTCAAATGGATGTCCAATCCACCCGCTCTTAGCCGCAAATTAAGGAGAAACAATTTCTATAATCATTTCCAAAATTCGTATGAAGTAATTAATAATGACCAGTAAAAGTAAGAAATTTAGGCTCCATTTGGAGCCTGTAAATAATAAGAGGGAAAGGGGCTTAAAAAAGACTTTTTTCCTAAATAGTTTTAATAAATTTATTTTCTGTTCTATCATTGCTCTACAAGCCAAACCTGGCATTCAAGTATCCACCAGGTGGCAGTAGCATAATGGAAATCGTTTGTTAGTGTGACTGACCATACAACAGGTCCAACAAAAACTATGAAATTCCATATGGAAATGGAACCCATCCAACAATAGCACGTTCTATTCCACACTTAAAGTTCTCTCCATCCTAATTATGGCAATTTGAGCTCTTTCAGTAGATCAAATATCATATATGAGTGATACATTCAGGAATTTTCAATATTAAAAACAGAAACAAATATTAACTTTTCCTTTACGAGTGTATGCCAGCCCTTGGGTACAAGTCATAACCAAACAAATTAGATTTTTCTAGTGCAATTACAAACCAATTACAATGTGTAGGATACAAAATCATAAATGTGACTGGAATGGTCAAGAGCATAGCAGTTGGAACTCGGAACTGCAATTGAAGCAGCTCCAAGTGCCTGGAGCAAAACAGCTGACAAAAATGCATAATATATATTAGACATAAGAACCAAATCCACCATTTTACACACAGGGGAGGGGGGGAAAGTAATGGAAACCTCTAAAAGTGGTACTACTCAGCAAAGTTCTAAATTAAACAAAGCAATGTCGCCTGTGGCTGAAGTTAAAAACAACCAATAGAATGAATATTCTTCTGATGGGTTGCTTGTGCTCCTCATCCTTTAAAAAATTCAAGAATGTCCTGCCAAAAAAAGTCACATGATCCATACACTAGTTGTTTGATAAAACTGAAAACCAAAAACTATAAATTAAATACTGAAAACTGAATGTTGAATTTTTTAATTTGAAAAGTTGTTTGGTATTTAATGAAAGTTAAGTGATAAATTTAATCAAGTGGTTTTGTATGTAAAAGAGTTGAAATTTGAAATTTATTAATTTTTAAAATTTTCTTACACTCTCAATGTTTGTGGTGGTGATTTGACAACCATGTTGTGGCGGTAGCGTAGTGGTGGTGGTGCGAGGTAAGATAGTTATGGCAAAGGTGGTGATAATGGCAGTAGTAGAGTGATGGTGACAATGGCGGTTGAGGTAGAGGGGGCAAAGACGGCGATGGTGGTGGTAGTAGAGTGACAATGGTAGCGGTAGTGGTGGTAGGCTGGCAACAAGGATGATGGTTTGTGGTGGTGGTGGTGGTGGTGGTGGTGGTAACAATAATGGTGATGGCATTAGTAGGGTGCACCTCAGTGGCATAATCATAATAGATTAAAAATTCAACATTCATCATTCATCATTCATAATTAAGAGTTCTATAACTTAAAATTTTAGCCTATATTTAAAAATAAATAAATAAATAAACTTAAAATTCCAAGTGATATCAATTATGATTAGCAAACAAATTCAATTTATGTTTACTAATTTTTAAGTGCTGAAATTGTAAATTTTGCAAGGTTACCAAGTGATTGAGTTTGTATGGAAAAATAATCACACACACACAAAAAAAAAAAAAAAGGAAAAGAAAATGCATGACAATACTAGGAATCTTCTGATAACTATGTGAAATGCTGTGACAATATATTAACACTAGGAAATTATGTAAAAATTCTTCTAAATTCTGATAACTATTATGTATTCTGACGACCCCAATTCAAAACCAATTACAAAACACACAAAGTGTAAAAATATTGTACAAGGTGTCTGTTTATTTATATTTCGCATATGGTACAAAAGAACAAACCTAACTCTATTTCAAAGATTTCTCAAACAAACCAATATATAAACATTGCCCTCTGTTTGATTCTTGCAAGGATTTACGTTATAAACAAAACAATGAAAAAAAGGAAGACGATGCCCTCGGTTGATTCAGGGAAGTTTGTTTATCAAACAAATGCAAGACGATGCATTTAATGATCCAAATTTGAACCAGGATGACCTAGATTTACTGAAAATAGTACCTGAATATAGTTGTCTTCAGCAGCAACGAGCTCAGGAGAAAAACGTTTCAGGATCGCGAATTATGGACCATGGACCGACCATTTCCATGTGACCGCGGTTCACTAACCATGGAGAGCCAAACGGGTTCAATCTATGCTCCCCCTTTTTATTTTTATTTTTTTAATTTTGAAAAATAAATAAAAATTACTACTATAATCCTTAAATTTAATTTTTCAATAAATTATAAATATACCTTTTAAAATTTACTTAAAATATAGATTGTTATTTGTGATTTGAAAAATGACAAATACCTCGTTGTTATAATTTTTTTATTTAACAGAATTAAGTAAAAAAATAAAATTATTAATTGTTCTCCTATATAATAATAAAATTGTCTAAATTATTAATTAAAATAAATTAATAATATATCATTGAAAACTGTTAATTAACTTAATAATTTATTAATAAAATAGATCATTTATTATAAAATTATAAATTTCAAAGGACGGAATATAATTTCAAAAGTATATGAGACAAATCATATTTGAAACAAATCTTAAAAAATGTATTTGTAATTTATTCTTAATTTTTTTAGTGGTGGAGTAATGGAGAGCAAGGTGGGGGTGATAATGTGATGTCAATGGTAAAACTTTAGTTCAAAATATATTGGTTAGGAAAGTGGGTGGGCCTTTTGACTTTTTGACTTTTTTGATTATTTTAGCCTGCGACTAAAAAGTTTGGTTTGGAAAGAGTTTTTGGCTTTTTAACTTTTTTGTGAAAGAAAAAATGTAATGATTATGGGTTAAATGTGATGTTTTGTCTTGTTAGGCTAAAAAACTTATTTTATTTTTGTAACTATTTTAGCCAAAAAAATCTCCAAACTAACTTGCCAAACGAATATATGTTTTAAAAATGAAAAATACTTTCTATGTTAACAAGCAAATGCTAAGACATAAAACATTTTTTTATTAAAAAAATGAATAAAAATTCTTAAACCTTCCACATCACCTCAAGATTTTTTTATTTTTATTTTTTTTCTCTCCATAAAACACTAAGCTTATGTTAGGTTTGATTTTAAAAAAATTGTTTCAAAAAAATTAAAAATTAAAATTTAGTTTTTTGAAAAAAAAAAACACTTATCATTTTTATATAGTTTTACCTTTTTGGAGAACATTAATAATTTTTAAAAAATTTAAAACATATATTTTATATTCATTTTTTATCGGACTAATTTCTGTTTTATTTAAAAAATAAACTCAAACCAAGCATGCCTAAGTCCTTATGGTTTGACCGAAACAATTTTATACTGCTTGTTTGAGAATTGAATATTTTGGTTATGTAACAATTTTTAATGATTTTTTAATTTTTTAATTATTTGTTTTAACTTTTTAACTGTTTTAACCCATTGGTAAATGAGGTGTAAAACATGAATGCTCATAAACAACCTGCATGCCATTACACTTTTTCATTAAGAACTTTGAAATTTCACAACTTTAGTTCTACATATTTGTCGCTCACTAAATTTATATATTTTTTTAAACTTATTTGAATAGATCTATTAAAAAATGTATATATATACTTAAATAGTGTATTATTTTGAATAAAAAAAATTCATTGTTGCTAACTATGAAATTTATCTGTTACATAAACTTTTATAATTTCATTACAAAAAAATATGAAATTTTATAATTTCTCAACACACATAAATGAGAAACTTCACCATTTTAATTGAGAAATTTCACAATAATCATTTTTATTATTATAATTTATCAATTTTCACAATAAATAAATTTTATAGTTATTAAAAAAACTCAATTTGTATGAAATTTCATTTTGTAGACGTAATTTTGAAATTTTATAATATTTGCACAAAAATTCTTTGCTGTTTTATTTTACTTAATAACGTATATAATATTGATACTGTTTTATGAGTAATACTAGGAACCCATAAATTTTATCCATAAATATCAATTTATGGTTCATATTCATTTTCATATAACTTTTCTTTTGTTTTATATTTTTATATTTTTTCACTGTTATCTTTTCTTATATGTTGCTTGTTATTTTACAAAATGGATGTGCCTATGGAACAAGTCAGAGACAAAAAATTTAAATAACATATGATATTTTTTATTAAAATCAATGCACTTTTACTGAAATTAATATATATTTTAACATTTTTACATATTTTGAATAAACTTTTTACACACTTCTTAATATGAAACAATGCCCATGGGACATTTGTTAGCCTTTGTCATCATTTTAAAAAAAAAATGAAGGAAAAACAATAATACTAGGTAAGTTTAGAAGGAAAAAAAAAATTACAAATCAATGATAAGTTAATAAATTTTAATAATTAAATCATTAAAATTTTTCATAAAATTGCACACCTTGTTTGGTTATCTCTGTTTTTTTCTAAAAATTAAATTTTTTATTTTTCATAATTTTTTTTTTGTTTATAGTGATTTTTTAAAAATATTTTAATCAAAATTATTATTTTTTAGATATACCTAATCTAAATACACTTAATATTTGTTAAAAAACATTCAAAAAATTCACAAAGTACAAAAAAAAGGTATATTTTCATAGTTGGTTGTATTTAATAAACAAAATTTAAGATTTTGCACAAATTTTAAACTTTTTGACTATATTAAGTGAATCTAAAAAGTAAAAAAATAATAAAAATTAAAATATTTATAAAAAAAAAAAAGAGAAAATTGTTGAAAATTCTAATGTAAGAAGAGTATAAGACATTAAGTATAGCGTTTCTGGTTTAGACCCGACCCATTTTGTATTCTAGACTCGGATTTCATAGCCTCATATGATTATTCATGCCTTTTCCCTCTTATCCTTCCTCAATTTTGGTTACTAGATTATAGTGGTTGTGTTTGGAACAAATTGGTTGCTTAGTTTTCAAACCTTTGTTGTCAAAATTTTTACTCCTTCGCTCGAGCGGGACTTCGTGCACTCGAGCGGGCTTTGCAAATTCTCAGTACTTTTGCAGGTTTGCAAAACTACTGGGAGAGTGTATTCTACGCTCGAGCAAGTGTGCACTCGAGTGACCATTCTTGCGCTCAAGCACTGTTTTTTTGTCTGCAAAATTACTAGATGTGTGTATTCTGCGCTCGAGCATCACTTCCTGCGCTTGAGCGAAACAAATTGTTGTGTCTGATGCTTGAGCGGACTGTACGTATATCAGTTCACAACAATCTCCTTTTTCATCACTTTTTCATAACTTTTCTCTCAAAAACCCTAGATCAGGACCTTCTCTCTCTAAAACTCCCACTCTCTCTTCATGTTCACCTAGATCTAGTGATCTCTCTACCCATGTGCTTTTGTTAAAAAGGTAGTACGTATCAAGAGCTCTCTTTTGGTTCAATTAAAGCTTGGTTTCAGTGTCTTTGAAGTTTCTCCACCTCTTCATTTGGTCTTTTAAGCTTAAGGTAGGGATTTTCTACACTCTTCTATGAGTTTTAACTTAAATATTTGTTAATGTGTAAGGAACATTGGGATTTGAAGTGATTTTGAACAAACCTAGGGTTTTAATTTAAAATCTAAAGAGGGTTTTTGAATGAGTATATAGGAAATGGTTATGGGAATAATTAAGAACTTGTGCAATGCTAAAATGATTGATTGGGGTACTTGGAGTGGATTTGGGAAAATAGGAAAAATTGCCCTAGAATATCTCAAATAATTATTTTATATAAATAATGGAATTGGTATTGAGAATATGAAATTGAATGGATGTCTATATGAATGGTAGAGTATGATGTGTATTCCCTCTCACTTATGGAAATTTGGATAATTTATTTGTCCTTAAGATTGTATAAATAACTATTTTGGGTTATCGATGGAGGATAGTTATGATTGTTGTAAAAATTGTATGAGGATTAGGTGAATTAAAACTAATCTTTTATTGGTTGTCATTGAATATGACTGTGTCTCAAATACATTGTATATATATGATGTTAGGGAGGAGAAAATGGATGTACTCCATGTTTGGGAGAATAAATGGGATGGACTCAATTGAATTAAGTTGACCTGTGTGTTCTGGGTGAAAGTCCCGAAAATCGCTCGTATACATGGGTGCCGATTTCACGGACGAAATTTTCGTGAAATGGCAAATTAAAGTGTTTGTATGGTGGTTATATATGTTTGAAAACCACTGAGTTGTAGTCTCAGTTAGGTTGTCCGAATAATAATAAACATGACTCATGAATTGGGATGAAATGAATTGACGTGAATGGAATTGGGATAACATGGATTGAGATATAAAATTTGGCATATTATGAATTTGGGAAATATGAATGATTTTACCACGGACATTGTATATGCATATTTTACTTATATCTTTGTTAAAATTTATATATATTGTGTTAGATTGTTTTTATTGGGTTTTGACTCTCCCTGTTTGGGGAAAATCATTTTCAGGTGTTGATGATATGCCTTCGCCAACGCAATAATTTGGAGGGATTATGTGATGACCACACCACGTATAATGATTAGCACTTAATTAATTAAGAAGATTTGAATTTTAATTGCCCACTGTTCTAATTTAATTTAGGGTTAAGAATTATTTAGTTTGATTTGTATATGATTCTATTGAGGTTTGATTTTGGAATTAGAAATTGAAAGCCTACATGGCACAAGAGAGTATAGTTGGTGAATTGAATTAGTTTAATTTCAAGTATCGGACCGTATAGGAGCTTAATTAAATATTCGATTCAGATTTGTAAAATTGAGATTTGATTGATTGGGTCCAAATTGGAGTTAATTAAGTTATGAGAATTGGAAATTAAGATTATTATGAGTTAAATTTATTTGTAAGGTATTCAATTAAGTATATAATTTATTGGAGAAGATTTTGAAGTTTAATCTGAAATTGAAGATCTTAATGATTTAAGAAACCAAAATTGATGATGGAAATAAGTTTAATTTAATGTTTGGAGCCTTTTGGAAGTTTAATTAAAAATCTGATTCAAAACGATAAATCTTAACATAATTAATTAGGCTCTAAAAGAAGTCAAATTAGATAAATTAAATTACGCGGGATTTGTGATTAGTTAAGAGTAATGTGCTAATCAATGCTTAATTGGATTTAATGGGATTAATTAAACCAAGTGTTACTTGTAATTAGTCAAGACTAAGTGGGTTTAATTGAGTTAATACATAATTAGCCACTAAGCTAATCTTATTCATTTATTAATCAAAGAAAAATGTAGATGAATCTAGAGTAGTGGTGTGTGAGTGTGTGATACATGTGCTGGAGCTTTGGTGTCAAAATATAGAGAAAGGAAGAGAGAAAGCTGAGAGAGATAAAGAGAAAGAGAGAGAGAGAGACAGTGAGAGTCCATGCACCTCAAGAAATTGAGAAGGAAGAAGAGAAATTGAAGGGAAACTCGTGAACTCATCAAGGAACTCAAGAATTTAAGCTCTATGTAAGCATTCCACCCTTAATTTTTTTTTGTAAATAAGTCACCCATCACATGAATTCAAGGAAGAACTAGAATCAAATGCATGTAATTTGGAGGGATTGAAGAATTAATTCAAGAACATGATTAAGGTTAATAAATATGAAAATAATTGTATTGAGCCTGAGTTTGGGAACCTTGATATATATATATATATATATATGAGATGTGTATTTGCGTACACCATGAGTTTTGAAAGGATTTGAGTCAATCAATTTTCATATTTTAAAGAGAAGAACGAAAGAGTTTTATAAACATCAAGTTCATACAATTTGGAGTTAATCTTAAAATTAGACAAAGTTGTGATTTTATTATGAAAATTAGAAATTTGTTTAATTTTGAATTTTAATCCATGCATGTAACCTAATTTAAAAGTGTTATTCAATTTAAATATATTTTGGAACATCTATGATTATGAATTAAGTTGACATTGCAAATTGAGTTAAGTTTAAGATTATGGAAATAAGTTGGAAAGTAATTAGTTTGAGACTTTAATTCATTTTTAAACGATTTATGAGTTTGAATTTGGGGTTTGATATGAAGAAAATTTATAAGAATATAAAATTAGTAATTTTGATGTCAATTCCATACATGTGAATGATTTTCTAAGGAGTTTATGAATGATTTATAAGAATATAAAATTAGTAATTTTGATGTCAATTCCATACATGTGAATGATTTTTTAAGGAGTTTATGACTTTAATTTCATGTTTTGAAGGAAAATAGAAAGAGCTTGAAGTCAATTTTATATATTTAAAAAGAGAATGAGAAATTGGAACTATGTTCAACTTATGAAAATTAACTTAGAAATTAATCACTTTGGGTTTGAATTTAATTGTCTTAACATAAAATTGAGTTTCAATTGTACATGCATTATGAATTTTTCAAGAGTTTTAAAAGTTTAATTCATGTTTTAAAATTTGTAAGTTTGAAATTGGGTTTGATATGGAGAAAATAAATTAAATCTAAATTTAGACAAATTTGAAAATAAATTATAATTTATATTTGAAAATCAAAAATTAGTTTGATTTTTTTACATATATATATTTTGACAAGGCTTTATAACTTTAATTTATGTTTTATAAAATAAAGAAGAAAAATGTTGGAATTATTATATTCATGAAATTATTGATTTTAAACTTAATGATCAAAGAGATTTTTGTATTAGAAATTGAAAAATTAGTCATAGGTTCATCTTTATTAATAAAATTACATATTTAAATTGATTCATGCAAGAGTTTAAGTTTTGAAAATGTGTTTGGAAATTATTTTGTTGATTTTGAAAGTACAGAAAATTTGTTGGCCGCTCAAGCAGTGAGCGGTAAAATCACCGCTCGAGTGAACATTAAGGCCAACCAGTATTTTTACAGAGCTTGCAGACCGCTCGAGCAACCAAAGGTCCACTCAAGCGAAGACCCTATTTTCAACATATTTTGGAAAATTGTATTTAGTTCACATTTTTATTCTCATCTCTTTCCAAAGCATTTTAGACATGATTTATGTCTCAATAAAGATTAGTAAGTTAACAATCAACATTAATTAGTTGATTAAAGAATAAGTCATTAACCTTGTGGTACTTGATTAAGAAACCAAGTAAGGAATTAATTTATTCAGAAAAGAATGATTTAGTAATGAAAGAACATGTGAAATGAGAACCCGATTCATTTGAATAATAAATAATAAACATAGTAAAATTTTGGACTACTTAGACAGAAAAAGACAAGAAAAGTCAAGTTTGATCAATGAATTGATATTGTGTTTAAATGTGTATATGTTATGTGTTTGTGTAGGTCACGCGTTATTGTCTGCCTGATCTGCTTCTACAGCTATCTGTGAGTAATAACTTAGTAAAACTATGTTCGATATGAAATACTTTCTGAACATTATGATATGATATGAACTATTTTTGAATAATACAAAAGGTTATTTTGTGATTACATGAATGATTATCTTATTCTTTGAAATGTCTTTATGGTATCCTTAGCGGAGGCCCTCGCCCAGGGGAATAATACTGTGGCTTATGGTCATGAGGCCCTCGCCTGGAAGAGACAGTACCGTGGCCTAGACCCTCGCCCGGAGGAAATAATACCGTGGCACAGACCCTCACCCGGGGGAAACAATACCGTGACCCACGTATGAGATATGTTACCCGATATTAGAGGTTCCATTATGAAACTTTATATGCTTGACCAACATGATATGTTACGCTAAAGAAAGTACCACACATGATTTGACTATGAATATGACTCTATTTCTGATATGAATACGAACATGACTATGTTTTCTGATTTGATAAGAGATTTAAAATCTGATTTCTGAATTTGATATGGACATCATTATTAAAATCTTTACTCTGTTATTATTCACTAGACTCCAACTCATTGTATTATTTATGTATGTAGGTGATCAGGCGCGCGACGAGGCCTAGAGTTTCTACCTGGATTATATTTTGTCAGCCAACCTATGTGCCTTCCCGTGGAGATTCCAGATATGTCTAGTAGTTATGGGTAAGTGTATAAAGTTCAAGTTTAGTTTTCTTGTTTGGTTAAACAAGTTTTTGCTTATTTTGTAAATAGGGTTAAGTCTCTTTTTGTTTAATCTATATATATGTAATGACGTAAGAGTGATATGTAAATATGTATATAAAAAGTTTAAAATTTTTCCGTCACATATAAGTCTGCACCACTTAATGGATGATGTAGATTTGTTATTTGCTTCCGCTAGCCCCTAATATTAAGCTAATCTATCTCAGAGGCCTTCTGTAATCCCAAGATTACTGGCTAGTTACGATGCTAAACCTATAGGGGTGGATTTGGGTTGTGACAGATTCGGAGCAAGAGCTTCTATTTTTGTTGTATCTATTTTATATAGCCAAGGGTTTTAATTTGTGTTGAGCTAAGCTCATTTTTGTTGTAACCAAATAACGACTTGGAAAGATGTAAGCCATTAAGGCAAATGAATGTCTACGTAACTTTCATTTCTACTATTATTAGTCTCTCATGTATATCAAACTCTGATGAATGAAAGCTTATTAATTCAATTATTTCTCTGCTTTTGAGATGGGTTGTGTATTTATTTTGGGCGTTACATTAGGTCTAATAGATATTTTTTTATTGGTGAGAGGTCCACCATTTGTGAAATAGTTTTGTAAGAAGTCCTTTAATCAATTTTGAAGATATTTTGTTTTCAATTTCACCCCTTAATAGATTTGTTAACTTTTTGTTGACTATATGTTCAAATTCATATCTATATATTCAAATTATTTTCTATCTGTTCAATTTTTTTATCTTGTCTGTTCAATTTTTTTGATCTTTTCAATTCCAATTTTGTTCCTATCTATCAACCCAACTCTACCTGTTATCAAAATATTTTTTATCAGTTTAAATTTTGTATCTATTGAAATTATCTATTCAATTTTTTTTATTTGTTCATTTTTATTCATCTATTAAAATAGGAGGTAATGATCTATTAAAATGGGTGGGGAAAGCTGGAGAAGAGAGTTATCTGTTCAAATTCTCTCTCTCCTCATATCTTTGTCTCTATCTGTTTCAATGAACAAGAACAATAACAACAACAAAAAAAAGAAAAAGAAAATTTTAATAAAATAAATAATAATAATAATAATAATAATAATAACATCATTCAACAACAATAAGCCAGATCCAAAAAATAAAAAAATATTGCCTTTTGTCTCTCTTCTTCTCTATCATTGTCATCATAAATTTTTTCTAACTCTAGAGTTGTTGTCTCTTCTTCGAGAAGATATAGGCACCGTTTGGAAAGAGATAAATCAGATTTTTTTTTGTCTATTTTAGTCACAAAAGACAAAATAGACTATTTTAATCACAAAAAACAAAACATCACATTCAACTTATAATCATTACACTCTTCTCTCATAAAAAAGTCAAAAAAGCTAAAAAAAACCTTCCTAAATCAAGTTTTTTTTAGCTCTAGCTAAAATAGCCAAAAAAGTTAAAAAACCAACACACTTCCCAATCGACACCTAAAGAAACCCTAGCTCTAATCGATGTTTACCGCGAGCGACGATATGCTCTCCAGCGAGGCTAGTTTTCAGACTGCCAACTGGGACGCAGTAGCGATCGAGTCGTCCTCTAGTATCCTGGCGCGTTCCAAGACCTCCGCCTAGTGTTGCCACAAGATGGAGACTCCGCCAGAAGTATCACACTAAGAAGTAGTGATCTTTCTCTTCATATCTCATATTTCTCTCTCCTCAGATCTTTTCCAATTAGATTACTGAGATTTCTCCAACGATGACATCTCTTCCCTCGTTGGCGGTGGGTTTGGCGAGAAGGCGAAGAATGACAAGGGCGTAGTTGGGGGCGATAGGTTTTGCAATCATCTACTTTTTGAATCTTAGACAAAGAGCTCTCTTTATGAATCTTAGACGAAGTGCTGTTCTTAGAGGTCCACGACCATGGCGACGCAGTGGCTGACGTCTTAGACGATGAAGCTACAGATCTAGATCTCGTGACTAGAATAACAACATAAAAGAGCCTAGGAGCATTGACGAAAAAAATGACAGAGGAGCAAAGAGAGAGTTTGAAGAGAGAGAGATGGGGGGTTAAGGTTTGTTGAGGAAAAGAAAGAGAGAGAGAGAGAGGTGACTGTGTGCGTGATGGAAATTTGGACTGTGTATATGACGTATACTGTATTTTGGTCCTTATGTTTAAATTTGTCCTTTTGAATAAAATGTGGATAAAGTGTTTTAACGCTTGGACTTTTAGATAAAGGAAATTTAAAATTGAAATTTTCAATTGAACGTCCTCTAAAAAATTACTAAAAATACAAATAAATAAAAATAAATAAATAAATAAATAAAATTAAAAAATATATATTTTTAAAAATTCTAAACTAAAAAATGTGAACAATCAGATCCTAATTTCCATTCTTTTATTTATTTATTTATTTTTAGAAGTTACCACTGAATTCTAAGGTTGCGTTTGATAGAATTTTTTAAATATGATTTGAGAATAGAGTTGTATTTTGAGTTTGTGAGTTTTGAAATTATGATTTGAGTATGAAAAATCTATTTGGTGAATGAGTTTTGAAAAGAATTTTAAATTGAGTGGAGAATTTTTGATGTGACATATGATATTTGATACAAAAATTTACAACTTATAACTAAACACACAACTTAAAATTCTATTAAAGCTCATAAATTTTTTTTAAAAAATTCAAAAAATATTTTTTATTGAATATATTAAAATTAACATGTGTCAATTGTGGGGAAAAAAAAAATTGCACTGTTCCGATCAACCAACAAGACGACCAGTTAGCCAAAATTTTTCCGTCTTCGACCGAGTTTTCAAAAGTAAGTGTGAAATTAATTTTTGAAAGCCACAACCAAACACCGTATGCAAACTAAGAGCTAGAATCACAATTTCAAAGCTCTTCTAAACAGAGCCTAAGTTTCCCAAACTAAAAATCGTAAAATAAACGCGGTGTTTGGCAAGTTGGGTTTGAAAGTTTTTTTTTTTTTTTTGGAGGGGGGGTTAAAATTCATAAAAATATAAAATAGGTTGAAATAGTTAGAGTAATGTGAGGCATCTCAAATATTTTACTAAATATTCTACCAAAAGTCTCACATGGTGTGTAACACGCATATGACCCACATGGTGTGAGTCCTATCCCCATGTGACACCTTTGGTAGAACAGTTGGTAAAATATTTGAGGTCTCTAACATTTTTTAAATAATTAATAAGATAAAATATCACATTTAATCTATAATTATTTAAAATTTTCTCTCACAAACATCTCATCTAATTATTAAAAATAAATAAATCTAATCATCATTTTAAATATAAATATTTTAACTTACTAAAATAAACAAAAATTAAAATAACTTGGTCAAATAGCCGCCAATGAGGTAGGGGTGCAACTCGAACCAGTTCGGTCTGGTTGGGAGGTTGTTCAAGCCTAGTCCCAATTGTACTAAGACCTGCCCAGGCCCGAATTGTTACCCTAGGTTGCCTGCCTAAGCCTGACCCGAGTTAAACACAAATTGACCGAATTGCTCGAATTGTAAATGAATTCATTTTTTTTTTGCTGCTACATTATTAAATTATTAAAATTTGACTCTATTTATATATATATATATATATTATGGAAAATCATTAATACCATCAAAACAAAGTAAGAGAGATGCCGTTATAGTAGTCTTTACAATTTATGAGTGAAAATAAAAAGGGGCAAATTTCACTTTACCCTCCTATGGTTTCGGCCGGATACGGTTTACCCCCCTGACGTTCGGATATCACCATATAACCCCCGCGTGGTTGATGGACTAAAGTGCACTGTTAGCTTTTCTGTCTAACATGACGGAATATGAGAACCACTTGCCTATGTGGAGAGCAGGTTCATTTTGAAGACAAAAATACCGTTTTGCACAACTTCAAATTTATAAAAAAATACCATTCTTTTTTCTCTCTCTACTATATCTCTATCTACTCCATTTCTACATATCCATTAACACCTCTTACACTTGCTGAAAAACATCATAATAACATCACAATGCCATTCTTTTGTCTGCTATGGAAATCTGATAGGTATATCTTTGAATAATTAATTATCCTATACAAGTACATAGATATGTATTACAAATCAATCTTGAAGTTCAAGAATAAGATTTAGATAGGTATATCTTCAAGCCATGATCTAAATTCTTCTTGAATTTTACTTGCATTATATTATCCTACAAGGGTCAGTTGTAGCACCAATGGGTTTAACTCCTCTTGATATGTGACACGGTTTAATTCAATTCATTTCATGCTCCAAAAGGGTAGCTTAGCTTGTATGATAGCCTAGAAAACTAGGTCAACATAAAAGGAATTAACATTATACTATGAACTGGGCATGGTTGCTTCAAGTAAAGTATTTGAGACAAAAAAATACCTCAAATCTATGAATTTCTTTGACTTCAATCTCAAAATTTCCATTAATTCGAACAGGGGCTTTGCATTCGAACTGGGTTTGATATGTATATATGTATATATATGTACACATAATTAAGAAAAAGATGAAGATGAGATTGTATATATATATATATATATATATGTATATGTATGTACACATATAAAGTTGAAATGGAAAGAGAGAGAAGAAAAGATAAAGATGGAGGGAGAAAGAATTGGGTTCCCTTGAAATAATATATATATATATATATATATGAGGAAATAATTGTCAATTTATAACTTCTGTTAACAAAAGTTAGTGTGCGTTTTAATCCATCAACCATATGGGGGTTATGTGGTGATATCCAAATGTCAGGGGTAAATCGCACTTGACCCAAGCTATAAGGGGTTAAAGTGAAGTTTTTTCAATAAAAAAGTATGATTTTATGTTATTTGTATATATAATATACATTCAATATGATTTAATAATCTAAATTACTTTAATATTATGTAATGATTAATAATTTACATATATATTTAATATTTATATATATATAATTCAAGTTTCAGATTATTTGATATCTTTACTCAGATCCGTTTAAATTTAATATAAACTTCTAAATTTTTATTCAAATCAATACCAAATTTATAAATATATTATCTAAATCCTAAAAAAGTTTAGACAAAATACAGGTTATTTGGTTTAGTCTGCCCAAGTATCACCCTACAACGAAGGCAAAGAGAATCTGACTGAACAGTCTAATCTCAAAATCAGTGTCACTTCCAATTTCCAAAGCTCCAAGCCTCAACAAAACCCCAGACTTTTACTTCCAAGTGGCAAGCTTCGCATAGCCAGATGTACGGACATCGTGGCTCGAATCCGAAGCTCGAAACCCTAAAATGCAGAGACCAGTAGCAGTGGGGACGGAGGAGATCTCACTCTCAAACCCTACCACAAGAAAATGGCCAAACAGTCGTCGGGATGGCTCGCTCTTCAGAAGCGATGGCTCTTTCTCCTTCTGCTCGCCCTTTCTCTCTCGACTCTGCTCGCTTTCATTCTCAGAGCCGCTCTCGACTCTACCTGCCATCGCCAACAACACTTCCAAGTCCCGCACAATCGGCTTCGCTCGGCTCCGCGGACCGAAACGGCTCCGAATCCCCTCAGTTTCATGAAGTATAAGCTCGTTCTACTCGTTTCGCACGAGCTCTCACTTTCTGGTAATCTCTTTCGTCTCCTAATCACTCGACATTTGAATTTGAATTTTTGATTTCACGAAAAAAATTTGATTTTTTGATTCATTTATCACTGTTTGGTACCCTTCGTATATAGCTGTAGTTATTGATTTGCTCAGCCGTAAAAAGGAAAAAATAAATAAATATAAGAGCAACTCCGACATTAATAGGCATTTTGCTTAACAAAAGAGCATAAAAAGTACATGTATTTTGCCTAATTACTATGCTGCCTAGTGTGAACTCCAACAATACGTAATTCATGAAATTGGTTTGCCTAGTCTCCAAGGCTCTCCAAAATGTAGCTAGCCAAGACAGGATGAGGCAAAATGCCTAAAATGCTTTAAATGCCTCTCCTATTGGAAATGCTTAATATAGATATAAATTAAAATGAATGGAACATTTACCAATTGTGACTGCAATCAGGAGTTCCAGCCGTGCACATCCATCAGTTAAAATCATGCATTAAATGGGACACACGATTTAGAGTTTACAACTTGATGCATTGGAAGGTTGTCCATTTGTCGAGTTCCATTTGTTACAAGTACGTTACGGTTTTGATAGTGGTGGGTCCAACTCAAACATAATCTGCCGGATTCAATTTAACTCAACTTGTTAGTCAAAATACAACAAAAGAGGGCCATAAAAGCTAGCATGGCTCATGACTTTTAAATAAAGCAGTTTCACACATTTGTTTGGCAATTTCTCTTTAATTTTTACAGGAATTTAGTTTGGTCCTAATACTATTTCACCAAAATAATTAAGTGCTTGGGAAAATATGCAACTGCTTCAATGAAATGGTAATTTGAGTACATTGAATACATTCTGATATATGGAAAGTTTCTCTGTTAAATTATCACAGTTGTAGATTATTTTCAACATGTTAATTCTGTTGCACGGTCATATTTGATTGACCAGTTTTTCATTTCACATCATTGTATGAGAATTATTGAGTGGATATTTTGACGAGTACCAATGGTTTGTTTACTCCTTTTGCTATTGATTTCTTCAGGTGGACCATTGTTGCTGATGGAGCTAGCGTTTCTGTTAAGAGGCGTCGGTGCTAAAGTTTGTTGGATGACAAACCAGAAATCTTCAGAAATGGATGAGGTTGTATACAGTTTGGAACATAGGATGTTGCACCGAGGAGTACAGGTTATACATCACTGTGCTTTTAGTATCTCTGTCCTTATTATTTCAGGTTTTGGTGTTTGTTTCTTTATTCACTGGTATGGGGTAGCTGATATGCACATATGACTGTTTCTCACAGTCTATGTTGCTAGCACAAGAGTTCAAATATTTTCTTCATTAGGTATTAATATTGTTTTTTTTTTTTTGAACAAAGTATTAATATTGTTCTGTAACCATGTTTTTATGCTAAAATCTTAATGGAAAACACTTGGTTGAGAAACTAAAAAAGAGCTGGCATGACCTCTTTTTTCTAATTTCGAATTTGTGATTAAGCTTATTATTTGTGTAAGCATGATGTCGCTGGTGAGTTTGATTTTCACCATGCTGGAAGCACCTCTGTTTGGGTTGAGGATTTAGTTTTAAATGAACGTCTAAATTCGTTAAGTATGGCCATCTGTTAACTAAACAGTGAAAGTCCTTAGGCAACTACTTTGGCCAACCTTCTATAAGTTGGACCAAAGTTTCTTCCATTATTTGGTTTCCTCTTTATTCTGAAAGAAAGCACAAATCATGATGGGTGCCATATATTTCTTATTATATCAGGTGATGTCATTATGTAACATCAAAATACAAGGATTAAAGTTTCCTAATTTTTGGTATTAGAAATCTTAGTCCCATCGTTCATGTGGATTGATTTATATTGCAGTCTGGTTAGCAGTTGGTTATATTTCCTTTTTATATCTATTTATCACAGGAAAAAAAAACATTTCTCTTTTATATCTACTTTTCCCATTTAGGGTCTATCACCTGGACTATGGTAAAAGCTTGGATTGTCCAACACGAAAATGTGGGTGTCCATTTATATGTATCTGGACTATGGTAAGTTTAAGGGTAACCATTTCATGCAAATAAAGTGGGTGTCCACCTCTTTCAGCAAACCAAATTCTTAGAACATGTATATGTATCTGTAATTATGATGCTCATGGTCCTGTAAGCAACCTATTTGTTCTGTGATCTAATACTTATAAGCAGAAGTCCAGTGGATTTTAAGGGCAATTATATGTTAGTATGGATGATTTACTTTAACCTGTGTGGCCTTTTCGTGCAGTTTATGGTGGATCAACCTGTTTCTCTTGAATTTGAATGATCATGTTGTTCAATTTTTTCACCCAGTTTCTGATTATGTTAGGTCTTGTCTGCAAAAGGTCAAGAAGCTGTAGATACAGCTCTGAAAGCTGATTTGGTTGTTTTGAACACTGCTGTTGCTGGGAAGTGGCTGGATGCTGTTCTTAAGGAGAACGTTTCCCATGTTCTCCCAAAGGTGTTATGGTGGATTCATGAAATGCGAGGTCATTACTTCAAAATGGAGTATGTTAAGCACCTTCCTTTGGTTGCTGGTGCCATGATCGATTCACATGTTACAGCAGAATACTGGAAGAATAGGACTCAAGAGCGCTTGAAGTATGCCTCTTAACATCTATAACAATAATCTTTGATTATAGTGCTTTGAGACTTCTTTCAATGCAGTTATTAGTTGTGGTGAAATGTCAACTCTTCTTTTCACATGCATATCAACTAATTTTCTTTAGACAATGAAAGATAACACTTCATGAGATATATCATTAATAGCAATGAACTTGCTTGTTATAATATTGGTTTAATTTACTGACGTCCTGGAATTGAAATCTGCCTTCATCTTTTTTTTAGCCAGTAGCCAATGACTGTACCAAATTAAAGAGCTAAATTTGTTAAAAAACTGTCACTAGGGGTGGTTCAATGCATCTTATATTTCTTATCAAAGTAATGTTTCTCAACCAACCATTCATTTTTTCTTTGTTTTCCCAGATTTTTTGGGGTAAGCGAGTGTTTTTAAGGTTTTCTTAACTTCTAATATTCAAAAAGGCCAATTATTGCAATTGTCTTCATCACTTTTATGTGGCATGTCATTTAACGCAGCTGTTTACAATCTTATCATAATTTAAAAGTTTAGAGCTAGGCCTTTGGTTCTGCAACGAGACACGGCAAGAGCATGTGTATTATGTTTTTCGTATACAAATAATTATAGCAAATATTTATTTGTGTTATTCTACTTTTCCCATTTTTGCAAAATGATGATTAACGATTTATTTCTTCCTTGGTGATGACTAAAGATTTACTCTCACGAGGTGATAAAATTAGATTACGATTGAAAGAAATATTGTTAAAATTAATGTTGTCACCCATCTTCATCTAGTTTTTTGGTATGTATAAAAACATGATCAAATACGAGTATCATGGCATGACAAGATTCATAAGTTTTTTATACTTCTATTCTCAAACATTAGGTTTATTTGTTAATTTTAAATTTTGGATTAAAGGTTCTGAGCTTGCATCTTGAAGCATTTTGTTCGGGCTTGGCCATCTGGCAGTCCACATGTAGATGTGGTCTGCTACTCGTGCTCCATGCTAGGGCAATTGTGTTTTCTTCTCTAATTCAAGTTTTGGCTTTCATTTGGACATTTGCAAACTTTTGGTTCAGATTTCAAGCAGAAATGATGTTCCAGCTTGAATCTTGAAACCCTAAACTATAAGTGGGTGAGTGGACTTCATATTTTAGATAGAGCATTTTCATTTTTGGCCAATGAAGATGGGCTGTTGACCACTTTGTCTTGTTTGGGAGTAGCACCTCGAATTTGGAACTAAAACCATACTCCTGGCCTGATGCAATGTTGGGTCTAGTTCTGTGTATAAGGGTATAGTCAGAAATTTTCACTCAATATCAGCAAAACATGATCTTATATGTGGCTTAATTCATCTTTCACCAGGATTTGGCAGATCTGTTTAATTGATAGCCAATTGTGGTTATTGTTTCTTTGCAGGATTAAAATGCCTGAGACCTATGTTGTTCACCTTGGCAATAGTAAGGAACTAATGAATGTTGCTGAAGATCGCGTGGCAACAAGGGTTTTGCGTGAGCATGTTCGGGAGTCTCTTGGAGTGCGAAATGAGGATATACTCTTTGCTATTATAAACAGTATGTCTTTTATATGTTGAGGTTTTATTTTGTTTCTTATCCACTTGCTGTAGATTTGAACAGTTACAGGTATATGAAACATTAGTTTTCCGATCCAGTAACCCCTTTCTGTATTGACAAGTCAATATTTTGGTTTCATCCTACATAGTTTTTGGATGTTCAAATTTATCTGTGCACTACTTATAGGCCCCTAGTTATTGCCTACCTCTCCAAATATCTAGTCATGGTTATGCTAATATTTTGAGCATCTATTTTTGAGCATCTATATTTTCTGATTACCATACTACTATTAAACTGCAGGTGTTTCACGTGGAAAAGGCCAGGATTTATTTCTCCGTGCTTTTTATGATAGCTTGCAACTCATTCAAGAACATAAGTTAAAGGTGCCATCATTGCATGCAATAATCGTAGGAAGTGACATGACTGCACAGACCAAGTTTGAGTCAGAGCTTCGGAACTTTGTGGTACTGAAGAAAATCCAGAATCGTGTCCATTTTGTAAATAAAACCCTGGCAGTAGCCCCGTATCTAGCTGCTGTTGATGTTCTTGTTCAGAATTCCCAGGTAGGTTGCCACTTATTGCTACATTAGTTGGCTCTCATTTGTGGAGTATTGCATTTTTCTGTTTCTCCTTTGTTAGAGGCGCCTTTTGTTTATACTTTAGTTGATGCACTATACTAGCAATATTCCACCACTGACTATAGAATATAATGACATCCTTTACTGATGCTGGTGAAGTTCTCAAGAAATGACAACAAAAGATAGGATTGCTTAATAGATTTAAGGAGTGCATTATGGACGTGGGAGGTTTTGGTCATCCCTTGTCACCTTGAATGTAGCTTGCTTACTGCTTCACTTATCATTTTCATAGGTTTTTGAGGAGAGAAAAAGTCTGTATGGAAATACTTGTAAGGAATGACGCATGGAATGCTGACGATATGTGGATTGTGAAGTGTGAAATGAAACTAAAGTTGGTACAAGTTTTGTGTTGATAAGAAGCAATTGCCCAACTTAAGTGGAATTTATTTCAATGAAAACCATGGGATAGTGATACTTTTCATGACTTCTATTTCTTTCTTAAACTGCGGGCATAATAATACCTTTGAGAACATGCAAAGCTGAAAGAGGTGCATTCTCATGTTTGAAATAGTTGCTTTCAATATATAGAGATTATATAGTTATTCTTATTTTGACATGATGAATCTTTCTCGAATTATGCTTTGGCGACACAGTTCTCCATATCAACCTGATAGCAAGTGATTCCGAAGATGAAGTAGAGGAAGAGTATGATGAGATATTTTCTGACATGAATACTCCATCGTTGCAGTCACACTTTGATTGGATTCACTTACTAAATATGATGAGTATTTGAAGGAGGATGAAGTTCATGAAGATGAGGTCATTGAAATTAGTTAATAGTTTTGACAATGAAGTTGGCGAAAATTGTAATGACACCAAACAAAGAAGATCCAAGCTTCACATAAAAGCGGAGTATAATGGGATGCTTGATGGGGCAGAAAAACAAGTCAAGCTGGAGCAAGGCGAGATTGATATTTGTTCAGGCACATAATGGTTAGGATACTATGAGATGGCATTTGTAGCAAATAGACCTTATCGGGTCTAGATCGGCCATTTGATAAGGTGTTTTTTTAGAAATTATTATTGTGGACACTAAACAGGTTTTGTTGGACACCCACATTGACATTGTTGTGGGACAATAGCCCTGTTTGGTAGAGCTGTGGGAAAGTGCTTATAGCTTATGCCTAAACAGCTTATAACTTATAACTTTCAGCTTAAGCTGATTTCCAACTTATTCTTAAAGCATCTCCTGCCCCACTCAAAGAATAAGCTGATTTCTGACTTCTACAAAGCTATAAGCTAAACCAAACACATCAAAATAGCTTAAATTAAGCTGAAAGCTGAAATAAGCTGTAAATAATTTCTGGCAAACAGGCACAATGTGATTGGTCTTACAACGCATTAGTGTGGAGTGCAAGATTTCTAGTATCTTCAACGTAGTGGAGTTTGTGGGTCAATAAAACTATTGGTTTATCAAATTCATCAACAAAGGAGGTTAAACTTTGCATTGATGGTGTGGGGATATATTTTATGAGTCTCAACACGTGGCCAAGGTGACGCCGACGTGTCAGTCGAGGTGCCACGTGTCCAGGACATGACGCCGAGGTGATCTCGGTAAGGCCGAGGTTATCTCCGAAGATATCGAAATCCGAGATAAGCGGATAAGGGACAAGAGTTCTAGAATGATGAAGGACTATGACATGGATAAGGATAAATCTCTTAGGGAGTTTATCTTTATCTCTTAGAGAGTCTAAGATAAGCACTGAGTAAGAGTCCATTGAAACTTGGCTTCTAGTGAGACAAGGATTGAGTTTGTTATAAAAGAGAGGCACCCCCATGGGTCTAAGGTATGCAATTTATGTTCTGAACAGTGAATTTAGCACTATTGATTATCTTTGAGAGATATACTGACTTGATCGTCGGAGTGCCCCCGGGTGGACGAATCACCGCCGGAATCTTCTCTTTCTGTTACAGGTCAGCCAGGTGTCATCTATTTTGTCAGTTCTCTCCAGCTGAATACTGAGTTGGGCAGTGTGATCGGAAAATCACTCACACAATTTGGCACCGTCTGTGGAAAAGAAAGGAGAATAGATGGCCAGTGAAGGACAGAAGGAAAAAATTGGGGACAACACTCCCGCTGGGGGTGGCAGACCTATCGACCTTGACGTCGAAGGAGACAACCGCAACACAGAAACTCGTGACCAGAATCACAGCAAGAAAGACGTCGGCCAGGATGGCGACGCACCAAAAAAGCCAGATCGAAGTGGGGTACTACAATGAGGATGACCTCCAGGAATGGAAGGATAGATGCCTGCGGAGGAATGAAGAGGTAAAGGAGATGGCAAACAAATTGGCAGACCTGCAATCGGTCGTCAATTTCATGATGCAAAACAATGTCATGCAGCCACCATACCTGCTGCAGGACACGCCGATTCCAGCGGCCAATGCCCAGAAGGGAGGGCAAAAGACAATCCCCGTAGCCCCTCAGCACAGCGGGAGCGAAAGATACTCTCACCGACCTTCCAGGGAGGTCGGATGAAGAGAGTCAAGAAGAGAAGAATCACGGAGGACGCATCGCACAAAGGAGGCAGACCCCAAAGGACATCGGAATGTTCAGGGGCAGGCGCTGTGCTTCGACATAACTTATGAAGAAGGGTCGAAGAGGACTCACCACGAAGCTGAAAGTAGTGCACCAAAAAGACTAAAAGCAGGAGATAGCCGAGCTCCTGGGCGAACAAAGGAGGACTTAAGAGATTACCTTAAGAGGAAGCAGCAGAATGCCGATGCCGAGGTAACTTCCCCTGAAAAGCCGAGAACACCATTCTCGGTGGAGCTAGACAAATTTGAGGCTTCAAAGAGATTCAGTATGCCAAGATTCCAGATATACGATGGTAAGTCAGACCCCAACTTCCATGTTGGATTATACTTGAACTCAATGGTGTTGTATAGTGGGAACGAGCCGTTGCTCTGCAAAGTGTTCCTCTCATCCTTCGGGGAGATTGCATCAGATTGGTTCCACAAATTACCAAAGGGAAGCGTGAAGACTTGGGAAGGCCTGGCCGAGATGTTTGTGGTCAGGTTCGTGACAAACAAGCTACAGCCATTAAGGGTGGATGCATTGATGGCTCTGAAGATCAGCAAAGAAGAAGGCCTCAGGGCCTATGCAAAACGGTACTACGAGGTGTTCAACCGAATACCAGAATGTAATCAAGAGGTGGCAGACGTATCATTCAAGAACGGCCTAAAAGACAACTGTCCACTACGAAAATCTTTGGCAAAGACATTGCCAAAAAGCATGGAAGAGCCCCTGGTGAGGATCGAGAAATACGCTAGGGCCGAAGAAGATACATCGGGGACCAAGGAGGTAAAGCAAGAAAAGGGAAACGGCTCGCCGAAGCGAGGCCGAGGTAACAATGGACTGAGCAAACAAGAGACAGAACTGAGGGCTGCATAAGCAGTGACAACTGTGTTCCGAATCCCAATTCACAAAGTCCTGGATTAAATTCGGAATCAATCCTATTTCAGAACACCAGCAAAGGCACCAGGAGAATTCATGGGAAGAAACCTTGGCAGGCATTGTGCTTACCACAATGAAAACAGGCATATGACTCAGGGCTACAGAGCCCTGAAAACACACTTGGAAGACCTGGTGAGGCAAGGCCATCTGAGAGACCTTGCCGATGAGGCCAGAACAAGGGAGGAACAGGCAAGATTGCCTCAGGCGACAGCAACTCCACCTCCCCCAGCGCAGTAACCACAAGTAGGAGGACCTTGGGTAATTAATGTAATTCACTCAAAGGTCAACGAAAACGAGATTCGGGGGGAGACCCAGAAGGTAAAACATCTGCAGCATGTCTACCAAGTCAGGGAGAAGAGACATCGGGCAGAAGAGCGCCAAGGACCAGTAGTGTCCTTTTTTGAAGCCGACCTTGAGATGGTGCAGCATCCGCATAATGATGCCTTGGTAGTATCCCTCCAGGTTGGGGAATGTCAAGTGAAGCGCATCCTGATTGACCAAGGCAGCTCTGTGACATCATGTACGTCCGATGTTACAAGGAGCTCGACCTTCACCTAGACGACATGGAGCAGTCCAAAAGCCCAATGGTCGGGTTCAATGGAACGCCGACATGGCGACTGGGAACAACTAGCTTGGAGGTGCAGGCAGGTACCAGGAAGATTACAACAGAGTTCACCGTAATTGACACACCCTCCCCTTACAACATCATTTTGGGAAAGCCATGGTTGCATGCAATGAGGGCTGTTCCCTCAACTTTGCATCAACTATTGCGGTTCCCAACTGAGTATGAGATTGAGGAGGTCAGAGGAGATCAGCTGCAGGCAAAGAATTGCTCCATGGCAGCAATGAAATCCACCTGCAGCATTCAAAAACCAGAGAAGGTAGAAATTGAAGACGAGGACGTGGAGGTCCTAGAAGATGTCAGCAAAGAGCCGGCCGAAAAGAGTGAAGAAACACTGAAGAAAATCGTCGTCCAAGAGAGGGATGAGGAACGCTTCTTTCTTCTCGGCTCGAGCCTAGCCGAAGAAGAAGAAAGAGAAATAGAAGCTTTCCTGAGAGCAAATATTGAGATGTTTGCGTGGACGCCCTACGAAATGCCTGGCATTGACCCCGAAGTCACTTGCCATAAGCTGAACGTTGACAGGTCGGCCAAACCGGTAGTCCAACGAGCAAGAAGACCGACGTTGATACACATCGAAGCAGTGGAGGAGGAAGTAGACAGACTTCTTGAGGCCAAGGCCATTCGAGAAGTAGACTACCCGACATGGCTATCAAACACAGTGGTGGTGAAGAAAAAGAACGGTAAATGGAGGGTTTGCGTAGATTTTACTAACCTGAACAAAGCCTGTTCCAAAGACAGCTTCTCTCTACCCAAGATTGACCAGCTGGTAGACGCCATTTCGGGGCGTGAAAGGATGATCTTCCTGGATGCATATAGGGGATACCATCAGATAGCCATGTACCTCCAGATGAAGAGAAGACTGCGTTTATCACTCCTAAAGGGCTGTACTACTACAGAGTGATGCCTTTCAGGTTGAAAAACGCAGGAGCGACTTATCAAAGGCTGGTAACGAAGATGTTCAAACACCTGATTGGCAGAACGGTGGAAGTTTACATTGATGACATGGTCGTGAAGACCAAGGAACCTGAAGGTCATCTGGCCGACCTGAAAATAGTCTTTGACATCCTTAAAACATATCGACTCCGATTCAGACTCAATGCAGCGAAGTGTGCATTTGGAGTAGGATCTGGTAAGTTTTTAGGATACCTGGTGACTAGAAGAGGCATTGAGGCCAGCCCAGATCAGATTAAGGCTATCCTGGAATTGAAAAGCCCGACGTCAGCAAAACAGGTACAAATGTTGACTGGAAGGGCCGCGGCCCTGAATAGGTTCATAAGCAGAAGCTCAGACAAGTGCAAACCTTTCTTCAACTTAGTGAAGAAAGTCATAGATTTTTTATGGACAAAAGAATGCGAGGCCGCCCTGGCCGACCTGGAGAAGTATTTGACCACAGCTCCAGTTCTTTCAAATCCAGAACCTGGGGAGGAGCTGTTTCTATACTTAGTTGTTTCAGAACACGCAGTAAGCGCAGTAGTAATCCGAGAAGAAAAAGGGGAGCAAAGGGCTGTTTACTATGTAAGCAAAACCCTGGTCGATGCAGAAACAAGGTACCTATCCTTAGAGAAATTGGCACTGGCTTTAGTAATGGTTTCAAAGAAGCTGAACCATTACTTCCAGGCCCATAAAATTGTGGTGCTAACTGAACACCCCTTGAAGTCTTTGCTACAACAAGGAGACTTGACAGGAAGAATAGCCAGATGGGCAGTGGCCTTGGGACAGTATGACTTGGAGTACAGATCCAGAAAAGCAATCAAAGGCCAAGTTTTGGCCGACTTCGTGGCTGAGTTCACACCAGAATCCATCGCACATCGGGCTCCGTTGAGCCGAGATGAACGATGTCCAAGCAAGCAAGGAGAAGCCCAGCCAAATGCAACAGAACAAAGGAAAAAGGAAAAACTAAGACCTGCAGCATTTACATCGGCGACTCCTTTCGACTGTTTGTCGATGGGAGCTCAAACCGGCAAGGAGCGGGGGTAGGAGTAGTCCTGTTATCTCTAGATGGAGACGTATTGGAACAGTGTTCAAGGCCTCAAACAATAAAGCAGAATATGAAGTATTGATTGTAGGACTAAAGCTGGCGGTAGTAGCAGAAGCAGATGAAGTGATAATCTTCTGTGACTCCCAGCTCATAGTCAACCAGACAACGGGCGAATTTGCAGCCCGAGATGAAAGGATGTCAGCTTATGCAAAGGAAGTCAACAGGTTAGTGACCTCGGCCTCATCGGATGGCTAGGCCTCGGCACGCCTCTTCTCTATGGTAAGCTGGGACTTGTCACTTTCAGCCAGTTTGGAGATCGGCAAAGTGTCCTCAGTGTCAATCTGAGTCACCTTGGCCTTTGGTTGAGCCTTTTTAATTCTCTTTTGTTTTGGTGAAGGCTGGGTTTGCGTTAGCTGAGCGTCAACAGTTGATGGGATGCTGGCCAGGAGATCTTTTGCAACAGCTTTTTGACAGCCCATCTCAGCAGAAAAAATGGTTCATCGCCGGCGTTGTCGTTGGGATATCGGGATCAGGTATGGAGCCAAGGTTGACGGTTGCTCAGCAGGATTAGAGGTTGATCCTTGGTCTGTCTGAGATGTGGACGCGACTTGAGGAGTTGTGGCAAAAGGTGGAGAAAGGCTTTTCTTCTTCTTTTTGGGGATGTCGGGAAGAGCCGACTTATACGTTAGAATGAAGTTGAGAAGTAGAGGGGCCTTCCGTTTGAGAACTGGCAGATCCAAAAGTCTCCTCAAGTCTTTGCTGAGAAAGAAAGACTGACGGAAACCCTTTGGAGGCTGAGGAAGAGCTGCAAGAAAAAACAGACATTAGAAACAAATAAAGGGTATCAAAGACTTTGAAACAGACAAGTAAATATAGACACAGGGCTCTTACCATTGCCATCTACAAAAACTGATCGAGGAAGAGGATAGAGATGGAGGTCCTCGTCTGGAGCAAATTCCCAATTCCCCGAGGTAATGAAATAATTATCTCCAGCTCCCTTGTTGGAGTCTGGGAGGTCGGCTACGATTTTGCATTCTGTGGATCTCGGCTTAAGGTAGTAAATATAGCCCGTATTTTTTTTGAGGCCACACATGGTGTAGCAGTACTGGATGTCGGCTAAGGTGATCCTAACGTTCTCTTGTTTGGCTAAGGCTATGATACCATTAATAACTCGGTATGAGTTGATGGTAAGTTGCATAGGGTTCAGCTTAGAGTAATGAAGTATTTCACGAAAAAGGATGTTTAGTGGAAACCTAAGTCCACACTCGATAAAGGCCACTACAAGAAAGGGCATAGAATCAGTGGTGGGCATGATGGAGTCGTCATCTTCAGCCAACCTCAGATGGATGTCGGCAGGGATGGAAAACTCTCGCCTAAAGTAGTCTAATTTTATCGGGGTGTCTACCTTATGTTTCCACATACCCATGATATCGGCTTAACTGAAGGGGTTGGATTTCAGAAAGGTGTTTTAAAAGGGTTATTGGGACCTCGGCAAAAAACCTAAAAATGTACTGTGGTAAGGGTTTATATGGATCTAAAAGGAGTTCGTTTCAGTTTTTCCTAAAACTTGTGGGTTCTATAGACAAATCCCAAAACCTAACTCAAAGGGAGCAAGATTGGAGGCAGAAATCTGGAAAAGACACAGAAAACAGAAAACAATAACATGTTTCAGAATCAAGAACAAGGGTGAACTACCAAGAACACTGTGGCAGAGTATGTGAAAGGGTATAAGGTCAAGAACAGTTGCAAAATTGCAAAAAAATTGTGAGTAGCGCGAGTATTCAAGACATGGGCAAAGAGCAAAATTATGAAATAAACATGCTCAGATACATGATTCACGAATCAAATATTTGGGTAAAACGGCAATGGCGACTAATGATGAAACAGAATTTCTTAGAAAAGCAACAAGAAATAAAGAACCAGGAGAAACAGTGGCTTACCAGAAAGAGGGAAGTCGAAATGGGATTTGCCGAAGTTTGACAACGGCTGCAGAAACGGAAGATCGATGGAAATCACGCCGGAGGTGGTAAAAGAAGTAGAGTTACAGAGCTCAAAAAGCTTGAACAATGGAGGAGATGGAAAGCTAGAGAGAGAAAGAACTTCAGGAACGATGAAAAGTGAAAAGACGGGGGAAAGAAAGAAAGTTTTGATAAAACAGAAATGGCGGCAAAAGGGTCATAAATGTGCCTAGAAGAACGTATGCGCCAGGCGGCACGCGTGAGAAAGATTCGATTTTTGGACGCGTATTAGGTACGATCCAGTAAGAAAAAGATGCGTGGCTAAAAACAGTTGAGTTGTTATGCATGACAGCTCATGCGCGTGAAGAAGTTCTTGGAAATCTTGATCTTTAAGAAGACATGTCGGCCTATGATTATGATCTCGGCTTACGCCGATGTACTGATAGGAAGTACCGATATAGATTCCATCACCTTAGGATGCCGAGGTAATAGAACCTAAGGGACAGTTGTGGGGATATATTTTATGAGTCCCAACACGTGGCCAAGGTGACGCCGACGTGTCAGTCGAGGTGCCACGTGTCCAGGATATGACGCCGAGGTGATCTCGGTAAGGCCGAGGTTATCTCCGAAGATATCGGAATCCGAGATAAGCGGATAAGGGACAAGAGTTCTAGAATGATGAAGGACTATGACATGGATAAGGATAAATCTCTTAGGGAGTTTATCTTTATCTCTTAGAGAGTCTAAGATAAGCACTGAGCAAGAGTCCATTGAAGCTTGGCTTCTAGTGGGACAAAGATTGAGTTTGTTATAAAAGAGAAGCACCCCCATGGGTCTAAGGTACGCAATTTATGTTTTGAATAGTGAATTTAGCACTATTGATTATCTTGTAGAGATATACTAACTTGATCGTCGGAGTGTCCCCGGGTGGACGAACCACCGTTGGAATCTTCTCTTTCTGTTGCAGGTTAGCCAGGTGTCATCTATTCTGCCAGTTCTCTTCAGCTGAATACTGAGTTGGGTAGTGTGATCGGAAAATCACTCACACAGATGGTATGTCCAAAATACCAGGAGTTGCAACAACATTATTAGAGGAATGTCCATGGATACTTGATGAAGAACTACTGTTGTTGGATGCAAGTGCATGAGCCCATGTCGAGATGGTCTTTCTTAATATAGTGAATGTAATCTATTTTGGAAAAATTAATGTGAAGTACAAGGTGGATGTGGACAAATGTAGACATAACAAAAATTTTTGAGCCATGGATACTCCTGGACGAGTTTGTTCAATTAGGGGAAGATGATGTAGGTGTGGTTTTAGTGACTAAATATTTTTTTATTTTTTATTAGGATTATTATTAAAGTCTAGAATTTCTAGCTTCCTATTTTATTAGGCTTCGTATTATGTTTTAGTTACCTAGTTTATAAGAATAACAATTAGTTTCTTAATATTTTATTTTCCTTTTTAGTATTGTTAGAGTTGTTAGGATTATGATCATTTTAAATAAAGTTGTAAGCCTTGTGGTTTGAGGTAGAGTGTCTTGATTATTAATAAAATTGAGAACAAAGAGAAACTCTTCTCTCTTTGTGTTTGTTCCTGATATTCTTTTTGTGATATTCTTGGTTCTACCTGTTTTTCTACATCAGCTTATCTTTTTCTGCTTTGATGCCAACTGATGTAGAGAAGCGTGTATTGAATGAACACAAGCAATAAGAACAACTACGAATAACTTGATACAAAGAAAAGACTATGTAATATATTAAAATTCATTAAAAATTGCTTTGTCGTAAGGCTTACTGTAAAATAAATTGATATAGAGATGTAAAATAAATTGATAGTATTATTGATTGTTGTATTGATATCTATTACAATGATTCATGATTCCTATATATAGAAGAGGGTGAGTGTGTAGTAGGTAAGGAGTAGGTGAAGTGGAGGTGGTAGTGGTGTAGTGGGTTAGGTTTAGTGGAGTAGGTGAGGTGGTAGTGGTGTAGTGGGTTAGGTTTAGTGGAGTAGGTTTAAGTGGGTGAAGTAGGTGATAGGTATTATTGATTGTTGTATTGATATCTATTACAATGATTCATGATTCCTATATATAGAAGAGGGTGAGTGTGTAGTAGGTAAGGAGTAGGTGAAGTGGAGGTGGTAGTGGTGTAGTGGGTTAGGTTTAGTGGAGTAGGTGAGGTAGTAGTGGTGTAGTGGGTTAGGTTTAGTGGAGTAGGTTTAAGTGGGTGAAGTAGGTGATAGGTTTTAACACCTCACCTACTCCACTAACCCACTACACCACTACCACCTCACCTACTCCACTAAACCTAACCCACTACACCACTACCACCTCCACTTCATCTACTCCTTACCTACTACACACTCACCCTCTTCTATATATAGGAATCATGAATCATTGTAATAGATATCAATACAACAATCAATAATACCTATCACCTACTTCACCCACTTAAACCTACTCCACTAAACTTAACCCACTACACCACTATCACCTCACCTACTCCACTAAACCTAACCCACTACACCACTACCACCTCTACTTCACCTACTCCTTACCTACTGCACACTCACCCTCTTCTATATATAGGAATCATGAATCATTGTAATAGATATCAATACAACAATCAATAATATTATCAATTTATTTTACATCTCTATATCAATTTATTTTACATGGTATCAGAGCCAGGTTGAAAAGCTAGTAATTCTGTTTCACCGGCGGGCGGCAGCCTCTCCTTGGCCGCCCGCCGGACCTTTACACATACCTTGAAATTTCTTCGAGTCCACCACCTTCCATAAACCCAACTGAGACTACTCTGGCCTCAAGAGGATCTGTCACCAGATGCTCTCTCTCTCCTCTTCCGGCTATAGAAACACAAAACACGGGAGGAAAGTAGAAGCTCTCTCCTCTTCCGGAGTGAAATGGTGTACTGTTCCGATTTTCTTCCTCTCCTATGAGGAAGAAATGGTTCCTCAAATTCATCTCTCTCTCTCTCTCTCATAATCCACAGTCAGTTGTGGAATCTCTCTACAACTTCTTGCCCTCTGTTGTTGAAATTGGTGGGAAGGGTTAGTTGTGGTTCGGTAGGTTGATCGGAGGTTTTGTTGAAGCTGAGATTTGAGGTTGCAAATGCCGAACGAGGACTTGGTGGAGCTTAAGTTCCGATTGTATGACGGAACAGACATCGGTCCGTTTCGGTACTCACCGGCTTCCACAGTAGCCATGCTCAAGGAGAGAATTGTCGCCGAGTGGCCTAAAGATAAAAAAAAAATTGCACCCAAGGCAGCGAATGATGTCAAACTGATAAATGCTGGAAACATTCTGGAGAACGGCAAGACTGTTGGCCAATGCAGAATACCATTTGGAGAGCTTCAGTGTATGTGATGTAATGGTTGTTTGGTTGCATGCACTGCCAGCGCATGGTAAGCTGCGTTGTGCGTGGTGAGTTTTTATTGGTGCAGCTTTTCTCCCAGGTCTAGCTGTAGTCTGCTAGCTGGTTGATATATGGGGCAGACAGGAACAACTTTCTCACGTGGCTTGTTTTTTTTTTGAAATTGTGGTTGCCGTTCATTGTTTTTAAAAAACCATGGGCTGGTTTTGGGTCTGATGGTGAGAGAGAAGTAACATCCACCAGCCCCCTTTAATCATATCCACCACTATTTTTTTCTTTATCACTTATCTTTATATTATTATTATTATTATTCTTAAAAAAAAAAAAAAAAAAAAAAAAAAAAAAACAATTCCAAACACCATTACTGTTTTTCACAAATCCGTGTGATATAGCTTTGCACAACAAACCATATTTTATTCATCTCAGGGATCAACCCCGATCACAATTTTACACACAAAAAAAAAAAAAAAAAAAAAAAAAAAAAACATACAACAACACACATCCACAGGCGGGATTTTTTCTTCTCTACTCTGCCGTCGGTCTTTTCTTCTTGCCTCCGTCCTGGGCGGCCCTTGACGGTGTTGCCTCCGTGTTTCCCACTCCACTGGGCATGATCACTACTTCCTGCTCCTCCACTGCAGCATATGGCGGCCCTCCAAATCGGAACATCACGGTGGCCTTCCGCTTCAGCTCCTTGTTTTCCGCCTTTAGCACACTTATCTCTGCTCGCGCATCCTTATACATGCGCTGGAGCAGAGCCAGCTGGGCGTTTAACTGCTGCACCTCATTTGCCCTACTCTGCAGCCGGTTCGACAAGTTTGTAACCGCAGTCATGGTTTCCACACATGACTTCAATGTATACTGATTGGCTTCCACATCCGACTGCACTGCCATTCTTTGCTCCACAGACCGCATCGGAAAGTTCAACGGAGCAAACTCCGAGGCACTTGGTTGAGGTTCCGTGCCACCGCACCAGTTATCTCTCTTGTTGACTCGTTGAGGTCGGGAAAGAGAGTGAGCAGACCGCGGGACGACGAAGCCATTTTTCTGGGCAACAGAGTGTTACAGAGTATCTTTCTCAGCAGAACGAAGAATTTTTTAGAGGTTTCTCTCAGTTTTTCTGTCTCAGCTTCTGCCTCAGCCTCAGCCTCAGCCTCCGTCTTGGTTAAATAGCCGAGGTAGCCACGCGTATCGCGCGCCACTTGACGCCAGACGACAAACGGGCGCGCCAGCCAAGGCACTCACGTGCCTCGCCATCATATCTGGCACGCCTTTTTATGGATTGGGCACGCCTTTTGATGGCACGCCTTTTTTGACAGATTGGGCACACCTTTTGAGGGTGCGACTTTTTAGGGGTTCGACAAGACTCTGTAAACTGTCCCGACATTGATTCCGGTTAGCTCCTTCATGGGTCCGACAAGACTCTGTAAACTGTCCCGACATTGATTCCGGTTAGCTCCTTCAAGGGTCCGACAAGACTCTGTAAACTGTCCCGACATTGATTTCGGTTAGTTTCTACAAGGGTCTAGCAAGACTCCGTAAACTGTCACAACAACTATCACAACATTGTCTGCTACAACGGTCCGACATGACCCCATAAACTGTCTTCTACATCGGTCTGACACAACCATCCAGTGTCCTCTACAACGTTATGACACCACCATACAGTGTTTTCACCATCGGTCTGACACGACCATTTGTACTAAACTAGTTCTTGTAGAGCAAGTTAGAAAACTACCAAATAAACCAATTCTTGTTAATCAAGAATGCCTAATTGGGAAAAGATTAAACCTTGCTAACCAGGAAAAGATTAAATCTTGCTAACCAAGAAAAATAAATAAGAAAATGATTATTATTGTAATCAAGGAAAATTTAATGACTTGCTAGTCATGAAAATTTGATTTCCTTGATTTTTATCTATTCGATTGTGCTAAACAATCTTCAGCCACTTGTTCTGCATCACCATCTAAGTGTGGATTGTATTAAGCCACCAATTTTGAAAAACTAGCTAAAGAAGAAAAAATTGGAATTCAACTGAGTGAAAATACTACCTTGCTTGATGAAGAAGTTTTCAAATATTAGCCTGCAATTTATTGATGGAGTGTTTCAAGAGTTGATGTTAATGTGTTGTGTGACGAGCACAATTTTATTGGAGAGCCAAGCTTAGAATTGGCATTGATAGGTCATCCTTCATTCATGAATTTATTTGAGATTCAAGTGTGTGAACCCATGTTGCGTATGTTCTACAAAGGAAGCAAAGATTCAATTATAGGTAGTTTTGAACAAAATTGAAATTCTTTTAGAGGAGTATTTGGTGCTTTGATTAGCAAGGCGAAAGCATTTTTAGGTGTGGCAAAAGTTCTATAAGTGATACTCTATCTGCCCCATTTTGGGAATGCTAAGATTGACAAGCAAAATGGGACGGGGGGAGTATCATGTGATTATTTGATTTAAGCTTGGAGTCAACTTTGGAGTTGTTTCAACCAAGTTCCAATGTGAACTGCATTTTCTATGATCCTTTTGATCAAGAATTTCGTTGAGGCTTTACAAACTCGACTTTGATTCGGAAGGTATTATACTTATATCAAGACGGGTCAAAGGTATTAAAGGGCATTGTTCCTTTAATTTTTGGAGAAACTAATCTTAAATACAGAGTACATGCAGACAAGTGCAATGATATCAAATTATTTTGAATAATGATACTCGAGGATGAGTTTTTCCAAGGGAAAATGAGTGAGAGCACTAATTAGTGCTACCACTAATGATGTGGCAGTGG
The DNA here is from genome assembly GCF_055761805.1 of Camellia sinensis. Taxonomy (NCBI): domain Eukaryota; kingdom Viridiplantae; phylum Streptophyta; class Magnoliopsida; order Ericales; family Theaceae; genus Camellia; species Camellia sinensis. Next base: position 187,275,600 of record NC_138964.1, read on the forward strand.
CTACCACCCACTGCCAGAGTGTTGTTGTGTCTGTTTTTTTTTTTTTTTCTAAAAAAAGTGGATGCCACATCATTAGTGGTTGCTTTAGAGCACCACTTTTAGTGGTCTCTATCATTGCCTTTTTCCAAGTTAGGGAGGATGATGTAAAACAAGTAGGTGAAGATTTCTTAGCATAATTGAATAAATAGAAGTCAAGAAAATTGAATTTTATTGATTAGCAAGTCATTAGAATTTTCTTGATTAATAAGAATTAATCTTTTTTCTTATTTGTTTTCATTGGTTAGCAAGAATTAATCTTTTCTCAATTAGAAATTCTTGATTGACAAGAATTAACCTATTTGGTAATTTCTTAGATTGCTCTTCAAGAACTAGTTTTAGTATAAATACCTATGCAAGTCGTGGGGCAAAGTAGCTTTTGGTGAATTATTAATAAATTACAAGATGTTTTCTCTATATCAAGTTATTCATGGTTGTTCTTATTGCTTAATGCTCATTTTATACACGCTTCCTTGCATCATCTATCTTCATAGAACCCAAATTGAAAGACCTATAAAAAATGTCCATTTAATTACTAAGACGAAAGTAAAAATCTAATAAATATAAGTTCTATAAATATTTTCTTTTATCTTGATAGTTTTTCTTTTATTTTCTTAGGATTCATATGTTTGAGTGGTGTTGTCTCAATTGGAACATCAATTCTATGTCTATGGGAGCATGGTTCTAACGAAGTTTCTTACTTTGAACCATGGAATCGTGTTTCTGGAGTAGAAAGTCACACTCAGTAGAAGATTCCTGCAACAAAGTGCTTTTGCAAACTATCAGTATCCTAGTGGTTGGTGTCATGAGGGATGCTATTTATTGGTCATATAAATGATTCTTGTTAATGTCTACAAAGTAGTTCAGAAAGTTCCTGGTTAGGAAGCTCTTCTTTTCAAGGCAATCATATGATGCATATAATGCTGTTTGATAGTTCATAGTTACTTCTGGCTCATTTTAGACGTCTCGAATTTGATCTTAGGCATTATTCACTTTCTATTCAATTGTTGTGTTACTTTATTAGTCTGTTGTTCATATTAATTTCATTATAGTCAACTTCTTATTTTTTATTTTTCAAATGTTTTACTATTTATATTCCAGATTCTGTGTATTAGAAATTACCTGGGGTGCTGAACTTTAATTTTGATAATATTAATTCTTTTTCTCTTTCCCCCTCTTTCTCCTCCACGTAGGCCCGGGGAGAGTGCTTTGGGAGGATTACCATTGAAGCCATGGCATTTCAGCTACCTGTGCTGGTAATTTTTGAAGTTTCCTTCTTTGCTCCAATTGCTTTGATGAAAAATATTTTGATGAAAGTATCTGTTACTTGTTTTGGTGTTTGGTTGGTTGCATATTTTATTGCGTATGAGCAACCAGAACCAAACTGGACTACTTGATTAACACACCAGAGTTGACTAGTCACCCATTGAATTTTCTGTCCATCATCCTATAAACTGAATGAATATTCATCTTCATCAAGCGAACACCTCTTTCTTTTCATGAAAAAAGTTTTAGATGTAAAATACTTTACTTTGAAACAAACACAGCGGTTTAACTTTTGTTGTTTTTTGTAAGGTTATTGATAGGATTCTTATGATATTTGTGGGAATAGGTAGGCTTCTGACTATTTTGTTGATTTTGCAACGTTGTCCTTTTCTCATCACTGTTAAATTTTCATTGATATATATATTTTTTGGCTTGATACATATATCAGGGAACATCTGCGGGAGGCACCACAGAGATCGTAGTGAATGAATCCACAGGTTTGCTGCATCCTGTTGGGAAAGAAGGCGTCACTCCTCTTGCAAAAAATATCGTCAAACTCGCCACTCATGTTGAGAGAAGGCTTACAATGGGAAAGAGAGGCTATGAGAGGGTGAAAGAAATGTTTTTAGAACGCCAAATGGCACATAGAATTGCTGCAGTTCTGAAGGAAGTTCTGCAAAAGGCGAATAACCACAAACAATCTTAGAACACCTTAGAGCCTGTTACTGTCGAGCAGAGAAATCTCCCTCGCTAACTGGGGCTGCATTGGTATCGCTCAAAAGACTCCAGTTGTGAATACTTAACCCTACACCCCTACCCTCTAAACTACCAACCTTTCCATCTCTTTTGAAAGAGGTGGAAATTATGTATACGGGAAAACTATATGTAGTTGTTTGTTGTTTATAGAAGCTGCTTCTAATATCATCAACGGGCTTACCTTTAGGCCATGTTTGATTCACAAGACTAATAGTGAAGTATTAATAATCTTATTAAATTAGTGTGGTATTCATTATCCAATTGGATTAATATCCATTGGATTAATAATCCCACCCCTACCCTATTACTAATAATCTTATAAATTTGTTGGATTAATTATCCATTGGATTAATTATGCATTGGATTAATAATCCTAAACTAAAATGTTAAAACAAACATAGGATAATTGGGCCCACGGATTAATAATCTCAATCTCACGCTCTAATCCACCCAATCAAACATGCCATTAGTGTGTTGTTTTACACAGGCAAAGAGTAGGGAATAGATATTTAATTTATTTGTAGCAGTATTGTGGAGTTCATTTGAGTCATGAATTGAGTAGCCTAGATCAGCATGAGTTACAATACCTTGCTTGGTTCTATTTTTCGAAAAACACTTTTAAAAAAATTTTACTTTCTTGTTTTCGTATTTTTTTTTACTGAATTTTTTTAATATTTTAAGTCATTTTTATTTTTATTTTTTAGACATACTTACCATAAATATACTTAAAAAATAAAAAATTTGTAAAAAAAACCTTTTAAAAATTCATTAAATACCAAAAATATATAATAAAAAAAAAACAAGAATTTAGTATATTTTTTATATTTTTATGTATTTATTAATTTTTTAAAAATATTTTTTCACAATCTTTTTATTTTTTTAGATACATCTAGGTAAAGTGCATTTAAAAAAGTTAAAAAAATGTTTAAATTTTTAAAAATATTCATTAAAAATAAAAAAATACGAAAATTTAAAAATTTAATCCAAAAATTTCAAATCAATTTTTTTTATTTTTATTTTTTTATAAATTTTTGTTTTTTTTTGTTTGCTTATATAGTTGAGAGTGTTAGGACCTGCAATAGTTGGAAGATTTTAAACAATAAACCAAATGGATTGCTTTGTTAAGGGGTGAAGGTTGATAAACAGAGCTGATAAACGGATCAAGTTACTTGAGTTCGATTTGTTAAAAGTTTATTCCTTCAAGATTTGCTTGTTAGGAAAATAATTCAAGTTTAAACACATTTTATAGTTGATTACAATTTATTATTTGGCTCGATAAGTTTATATGCATTATTAAAAAAAATTAAGTTACTCGTGCTCAACTCATGGTTTATTAAAAATTTATTCGAGATTGACTCATTATGTAAACAAATTAAGTTTGAATACATTTTATAACTTGTTAAGTTTTTAAATAAAGTTTAAACAATTTAATACTCGGCTCGACTTGACTTGTTTACAACCCTATTGAAAAACCCGCAACAGGTTGTAGGTGGTACAGATTACAAACCCTCAGCAGTACTTGAATTTTAAGATCGTAGTATTATTTTTTTCTTCCTTGGAAAATTCCTTCATAGGATGAGGCTTACCCTCTTTAAAATCCATCACAAACTGCTCAAGAAAACCAAAATTTGCTTCTACAAAGAGTATGTTTAAAGCTCTAGATAGTTTCTTTCCAATGTACCCAAAAAAAAAAGAAGCTATAGATAGAGAACACTGCTGTATACTTGGTATTGAGTATAATTCGCAAGACTATTTTCTTTGTAAAGTAAAATTGTTGGTATTGGTCAAAAGCCAAAATTGACATGAAGATAGGTTTTCTACAGAACTCATTCCATACAGTCGATGGTTTCTGTTAAGATTGTTTGGCACACCATCATGAAGAGAGAAAGCCCAAGATCTAAAGGGCCTAGATAATGAATCAGATATAAATTCTTCTGTGAATTTTAACGAACCTGTTTGAGCATCAAGTTCTCATAACATTTTCAGAAGTATTCACCACTTTTTTTTGGACACCAATTAGAAAGGATTTCAATGAGAAAAACCAGGGCCAGAAGGCCTACAATCAAATGAAGTTTCCCTTGGCTGCAAACTCGAGACTTTCCAATTTCTTTGGAACCTTAACACCTTCAGTTCAAATTCTATCCAAACGTTAAAATTTAGAAGAGAGAAAATATACAGCAATATCCAGTGAAAGAATCAGGTAGGAATCAGATTAACTTCACAGCCAGCAGTAACCATGAAGTTCATGGAAGCTTTGGTTGAGAAGAAAAATTTCCCGGCCTTGGCTGCTTGATATTGGGTTTTGTGAACCAAGTTGTATACAGAAATTGCTTGTTGGGCCCTACATGGTTGCAAATTTGCCTAATCTTCTGCCTCTCTCTCATCCATCTCAATACTATTTTCATCTGCCTTTTGCTCGACAGTCCTCTCACACCAACTTCCTGGATAATGTGTAATACAGTAGTCAGTTAAATGCATCATACAGATTCATAGAAGAATTTTTTTTAAAAGAGCCAACTCAAAACCAAGAAACTGAAAAAATATGAAATGCTTTATTCACAAAATGAAATGCAAACACCATCATGCTATGCTTCCCAACGGCCAGTCCTACTCTGTCCTTCAAGTTCCATTCTCACCAGCAACTAACTATCAGTAGAAGATCAAATGACAGTTTTGAGTGTGAAAAAAGGTTCAATTTGTTTAAAACAAAATAAAAGATAGAAGAGGAGGGCCGTGTTGCTGTTAGGTGACACAACTGTGCTGATATTGAAATGGTACGGTATCGATGTATAGGGATAATAAGAGATGATGGAGATGTGCATTGCCAAAATATAAACGACTTCATCACCCAACAAAAAAATTAGGAACATGAACCGAAGTTGTTATTCAAACAATAATGTGGTATTAAACCAACTATGCAAATCTACTTCCTTAAAAATAAAAGTATCTAAGAAAATTTAGGACTTGAGCCTTTTGATGTAGTCAGATTAGCTTGCATACTATGAATTGAAATGAAATAATGAATACAGCGAAGTATTTGAACTTTATAATTATCTATCCTTGCCTTCCCTTGCTACAATCAAGCAATTAGCAGTCAAAAACTGCTAAAGATAAAGTACCTATTTGGCTATCTGCTCACACAAGAGATCCCCAAGCATGGAATAATCTTCATTTTCAAGCAGTTGAGAGTAAAAATTACAACTGATTATAACAAGTGAGAGTACAGTAACTTGACTCTAATGATCCAAATCCATATGAACCCAAAATTTACAAATTACTTGGAAGAGGGCTTTTGCATTTGCCTTCAAGACTACTTTCCTTCACCCAGAGCATGGCAGATGCAGAATCCTCATTACGGGTAAAAGCAAAGGTGTTGAGCGGACTTATGAATCATGACAAATGTTGGATATTCCCATGTCCAGACATGTGTTAAACTAACACATTTAACTTTTAGGTGTTTCCTAAAAAATGGATTGTGTTTGGAAGAATTTTCCTAAAACATTTTTTGAATTTAATTATAAACTCAAAAAAATTGCCTATAAGCTTTTTAACATTGTTGACTTGAGACTGTTTCTTCCATTGAAATATTTGAGGATAGATAATATTACAAATTCCAAAATCCATCATTGAGGTCACAAACTTGAGTAACCTGAGGATAACAAAAGGCAATGAAAAGGGAAGGAAATTAGGAAAGCTTTCCCAACAGTTATTTTTATGAAAGTATATCCAAAAAATTGAGTTACCCTCCGAAATGAAAAGAAATACTTTAACTCTCTTCTATAGTTCTTTTTCCTTTCTTTTCCCTCTATATTTTTCAAAGATTTAAACTGGAAAAAGAAGCACACCCGAGTTCTTGAAATTTGAATATCAAAATGTTATCTTTCTAAAAGTATATATAGCTAAGAAGTAAAAAACTCTGGTAGCAGAATTAGTGGTGGCTACCTGCAAGCGTTCCCACGTGTCTGCGATAGTGAGCGGACCATTATCCTTCACGATATCAAAAATAGCTCTCGTGATGGTTTGTGTTTGCTCTGGTGGCGTTTTGAGTTCTATTGGTTTCATCTTTGGCTTTGGTTTCCTTCCAATATACCTAATCGCAGTTGCAAACATGATGGCCTTCTAATATGGTAAAACAATTCCTTGCACTCACAGTGTGAACCTGGTTTCAACAATTTGCAATTTCATACCAAAAATTATAGGTCAGCTTCCAAAAAGAGAATAATAACATGCTCAAAAACTTTCGCATAACTCTTATGTTTTGAAACCTCACAAGAAAACAAGATGAAAAGAAGTCATTTAATTGGAAATTGTTAATTTGGGCATATACAAAATCAACCTTCATATACAAAATCATGAATCATCATCAAAACAGCTACAATCAGACTGTTAATTGGGGCATACCCTATTTCAGGAAAAACAGGACAAACATTTTCTCAACTCTAATTCTCTCTCTCTCTCTCATGTGCACAAGAACCCAATAAAAACACCGACAATTGTGAGATCTTAAAGAAGCATTTCAGTGAACAGGTTTCGTGCATTTGTGAATCATCTATCTAGAGAGAGAGAGAGTACCTTGAAGCTGAGAATCCGGGCTCCTGAAGAGAAGAAAGCCGTAATTTGGCAATGAAAAATGCTTGGGAGCACTAATTAGTGCTCCCACTAATTAGGTGGCAGTGGGTCCCGTCATTAATGATGTGATGTTTTGATCTTGGAGTTGTATTTTTTTTTTTTTTTTACTTTTTTAATGTATTAGTGCTATTAGTGGTGATATTTTTAGTGGGATGAATCATTGTTGTTTTGCAATTTGAACCCATTTTTGTGCTTCTTCTTTTCTTTTCTTTTCTTTATTCTTTTTTCCTTTTTTTTAATTATTTTATTTTATTTTTTATTGAGGGATGCTATTAGCACCCCATAAATTATTTTAAATTTTGAATTTTTAGATTTTTTTATTATAATAATAATAATTTTAAATAAAATTATTATAAAAGTCATAATTAATTTTGAGACACCCCATCTCACAAACCTACACACCTACTACATCATGAATTAGGATTTATAAGAGTACTCACCTTCATCGCCACCGATCCATTTTCTCTAAATTCCACCTTCAAAACCTACCCACCCTTAAAACCTTGAAAACCCTTTGACGGCAATATTCTCACGGCAACGGTGGCAACCATTTAATTACCTACATTGAACGGTCAAAACATGAAAATTTATTAACACATTAAACGGTCAAAATTGTTAACGTTTGCAGAAATTTTTATTTTTTCAAGTTCAGGAATACAGGCCCAAACATCACTTATTTGTTCGGGAAGATGTTTCTGAACAAATAAGTAATGTTCGGGAATGCAGGTCTGAACATGAAAATTTCTTAACACATTGAACGGTCAAAATTGTTAATGCTTATAGAAGTTTTCATTTTTTTAAGTTCGAGAATACATGCTCGAATATTACTTATTTGTTCGTGAGCACATTCCCAAACATAGATTATTCGTTCGGGAATGCAGGTTTGAACATGAAAATTTGTTAAGATTTTCAACGGTTAAAATTCTTAACACTTGCAGAAATTTTATTGTTTCAAGTTTGGTAGTTTCAGTTTTGAAGAAGCAATGTGAGAGTGAGAGTGAGAGAGAGAGAGAGAGAGAGAGAGCATACTAACTGTGACAATGGTTAAACCGACAAGACAATAATCTTCTTCTTCTTCTTCGTGGGTTTTGAAAATGATGAGACTCTCCTTATTTTTAGTAAGTTTTGCTAGGGTTTTTTGAAAGGGAGGTTTTTTAGGAGATGTGAGGGTATTAAAGGGGGTGTGCATTCAATAGGTGAATGTTTAAGGATAATTTTGAGAAATTCTATTTTCACACATCAAGTTTCCTTGGGAAATTTTATTTCCACACACTTTATTAACTCAGTACACATCTTCTCTCTAAATTTTTTTATTACATTTCTATCCTTCAATCAAATTACCAACACACCCCTCCCTTTCTTCCTCCCTCCTAACTCAACCCTAACCTTTGCCATTGCCGACCACCGGTAGTCACCTCCTTCCCTTCCTATCATCACCACCTTCATAGATATATGTATATTCTGCAAAATCTTCATATCATTTTAATTGTCAATGTCAAAATTTCAAACAGGCACATGGTATAGCCATTAAACTTCCACAAAATATTCAAGGAAAAATTAAAAAATTATTAATTTGCTACAGAGGCTTCAATTAACTTTAATTTTCTTAATTAAAACTGTAAAGCTGTCACTTTTAAACAATCATCCTAAAAATTGTGCAAAACAATCATAAAATTTATGGTAAAGAAGAGAGTGAGGCTCAGATCTGCTATGATATCAGGTTGATAATGGAGTTAAACTTCACCATGGCTGCAACAAGGGTTGCCTAGCGAGAGAGAGAAAACTAGATCTAGTCTCTCTTCCCCTTATTCTCTCTCTTAAAGGCCTTTCGAGTTGCCTGCCATGAAACGGATCCAAATCTCAAGGCCTGATTTGAAAACCCAGAAAAAGCTATCATCACAGCCTCTTACAAAGAAGATAGTATAGTTGGTTGTTATGGGGTTGATGATGATGATGACGATGATGATGATGATGATAAAGATACAGCAGAAGGGTTGAATCACTCTAAAGGATCTAGATTCGATGAACCGAACCAAACCGAACCGAACCGAACCCAACTCAAAACCACACAGGGCTATGCATAGATATATATATATATATATATATAGACACATAGTACAGAGTACTGAGTACATACAAACTCACACACCCAAACGGTTGTTGAAATTTAGATATGAAGATAAAATCCTAGGCTTCTTTTTCTATTTAGTATAAATTATAGAGAGGGGCACCCACCTTTAGAAATTTCCCATCTCTTTGCTTGAAGAAACCTCATTTCATCATCTAGGTTTCAATCTCCTAGAGGAGGAAGCAGTGGCGAGAGGAAGAGAAGGCTAGGGAAGGGCGGCGACAACCGTGGGAAGTTGAGAGAGGCTGAAAAAGGATCGACGCCAGTAGGAGGTGGTGGTTGCCGGCAATGGTTAGTGTTAAAATTTGTTGGAGAAGACGAGGGTAGTTTATTATTATCTGAAAATTATTAATGTGTATTGAGATAAAATTAAAAGTTTTAATTTGTGTATGGTGTAAACTGAGTAAATGGTGTATACTAAGATAAGCAAGGATGTGTAAATAGAATTACTCAGTTTCCTTACTCCACACGCTTAATGAAATTTTTCAGAGTTACAATTTTATCCTTTAACGAAATTACTATCTCACCCACTACCATCTCACTACATATCTCACAATTTCTCTATACACATCTCACCCACCACCATCTCACCAACCATTTCACCGCTGGCCACCACTATAACAAGTTGAGAATTTGAGAATGGGACACAAAATGCCCTAGATCCACAACTACGCTACAATATCAATTGATTGAGAAAATTCCAGATCTTGATGGCAAATTGAAATTTGTACCTCATGGTTCCAAATATACATATACATATATATATATATATGTAGAGAGAAAATGAAAATGAGGAAATTTTAGATCAATTACAAAATTGAGCCTGTAACTCTTAAATTAAATGTACAAATTTTCAATGTTGATTACAACATGGATGCATATATATATATATATATATATAGAGAGAGAGAGAGAGAGAGAGAGAGAGAAAGAGAGAGGGGTACCAAAAAAAAATGAGAGATTTGGAAAATGAGAGTGGTCATTTTCTTTGTCAATTGTTAGGGGTTGTTTGAGGTGTCCTAAATAAGTGTACTTTTTGACTTTTTGGACTAAAAAGTTTAGGAAAAAAATATGATTATTTGGGTTAACTTTTTGACTTTTTACGAAAAAATGTGTATTAAAAAATTGTATAAATTAGTGTGTAAGAGAAGATAAGGATTGTGAGTTGTACAACCATATCGATGCTAAGAAATGTTTGCCTACTTTTTGGGCATTGCATTAGACGGTGCTGCTAGGCCCGTGGGGGCCATCACGGGTCCCGTTTTGATAACCTGAACCGTTCAATGTGTGGAACTCGTCGAGTACTATTCGTCTATAAAAAATAACGTTGATCGGATATCGATAGCTATCTGATCGGATTAGTTTTTTTTTTCAACCGTTAACTACAACACCATATATTTTTTTTTAATACAAAACTGATTTGATCATGTAGTTAGCAATATTCGATCAATGTGATTTTTTATGGACTTATAGTACTCGACGAATTCTACATATTGAACGGTTCAGATTATCAAAACGGGACCCGTGATAGGCCCCTACGGACCGAACAACACTGTCCTGTGTAAATTTGTTGTGCACCCGTGTGTAATTTGTACCGGGACAGACATCACTATGTTATACATTCACGACTTGTACTTTGCATCAATGTAAATTTATTTTTTTTTATATTTTTAATTTGTGAATAGTAATAACTTTTTAGTTTTTTTAGTAACTTTTTAACTTTTTTGAGACATGCCAAACCAGCCCTTAGTAGTAAATATAAAACCTTTGGAACTTCAGCGTGAGGGGCTATGTGAGAATGGCTGCGAGATTGGGAAGGGGCGGTGGTTGATGTTGTTGCTGCTGCTGTCGCCGGTAGTTGCTGTAGTTAGGATTAAGATTTTTGGAGTGAGAAAGAATGGAAAGAGAGGATGTGCAGAGAGAAAGTAAGGGTATATTTGGAATGTGAAGCGTATGGATTGAGATAAAGAAGTAAAAATCAAATTACTAAAATGTGTGAATTGAGAAAATATGGACATAGATAATTTGGTGTATGAAAATAGAATTTCTCGATAATTTTGGTATTATTTGAGAGAGAAGAATTTTAAGAGTTTTAAAATTTATAATTGGAGTCTAAAGAAATAGGGAGTCGAAAATAATTTATGGGGGTGCCACCACTCTTTTTATATTCCAGTTATATCCTTAAGATGTTCCAAAATTACGAAAGAACCATTGAGGAACATCTTCTGCTTCATTGCACATTCTCTCTATCTCTGTGTCTCTACACACACACAAACAGAGGCTTCATGTCCCTAATTTGTATGCTTCTTCGTCGCTGGTGTGAGTCCTCCATTAGAGCACCAAGTAAGGGAGTTCAATCTGTGTGATGGTTGCTGTGTCTCGGAGGTTCTGCACACTCATAAAAAGGCCTTCAATTCTAATTCCAAAACACTTGTTTCAACGAGTTGAACCAAATCCAGATCAATCCTTCATTCCCTTCTCTCAACTGCAACAAACGAAGCTCCTTGAAGCTCGTCTCGTCTCTCTTCTTCACCACTGCAATGACCTCAACCAAATCAAACAACTTCACGGCCACATTGTTCGCAAAGGCCTCGACCAGTGCTGCTTTGTTCTCACCAAGCTCATTCGCATGCTCACCAAGGTTGGTTCTCCAATGGAGCCATACCCACGACTCGTCTTCCGACAGGTCAAACTACCCAACCCATTTCTCTGGACAGCGCTAATCAGAGGTTACTCTCTTCAAGGTCTCTCCTCTGAGTCGATACTTCTCTACAATTGTATGAGAAGAGATGGGATTGGTCCTGTGTCATTTACCTTTTCGGCCTTGCTCAAGGCTTGTACTGCTGCTCTTGATGTTGATTTGGGCAGGCAAATTCATGCACAGACTATTATAATTGGTGGGTTTGCATTAGATTTGTATGTTGGTAATACCATAATTGATATGTATGTGAAGTGTGGGTTTTTGGATTGTGGGCGTCAAGTGTTTGATGAAATGCCTGAGAGGGATGTGATCTCTTGGACTTCGTTGATTGTTGCGTATGCGAAGAGCAGTGATATGAAGTCTGCGGCTGGGTTGTTTGATGGGTTGCCTGTGAAGGACATGGTGGCGTGGACGGCAATGGTCACTGGTTTTGCACAAAATGCTCGGCCGAGGGAGGCATTGGAGTATTTTGATAAAATGCAGGACGCGGGCATTGAAACCGATGAAGTCACATTGGTTGGTGTCATATCAGCTTGTGCACAACTCGGTGTGATTAAGTATGCCAGTTGGGTTCAGGACGTTGCTGAGAAATCTGGATTTGGACCTACCAATAATGTGGTCATAGGATCTGCATTGATAGATATGTTCTCCAAGTGCGGGAGTGTGGAGGATGCGTATAAGGTGTTCGATAGAATGACAGCGAGGAATGTATTCTCTTATAGTTCAATGATTGTTGGGTTTGCAATGCATGGTTGTGCCAATGCAGCAATCCAATTGTTTCACGAAATGGTGAAGACTGAGACAAAACCAAATAAGGTTACATTTGTAGGGGTGCTTACAGCATGCAGTCATGCGGGTATGGTAGACCATGGTAGGCATTTGTTTGCTACGATGGAAAAAACTTATGGCGTCACACCGTCTGCCGATCTCTATGCTTGTATGGTTGACCTCCTTGGCCGAGCTGGATGCTTGGAAGAAGCTCTCGAGCTTGTCAGAACTATGCCAATGGATCCCCATGGGGGTGTGTGGGGAGCATTGCTTGGAGCTTGTCGCATCCATGTGAACCCTGACATTGCTGAGATTGCTGCTAGCCATCTATTTGAGCTTGAACCTAATGGTATTGGAAACTACATCTTGCTTTCTAATATATATGCTTCAGCAGGAAAGTGGGACGATGTTTCAAGGGTAAGGAAGTTGATGAGAACTAAGGGTTTGAAAAAGAATCCTGGATGTAGTTGGGTTGAAGGAAAGAAAGGAGTAGTTCATGAGTTCTTTGCAGGTGATATGACCCATCCGAAATCTAGGGAGATTAAGCAGGCATTGTTGGATCTAGTAAATAGATTAAAATTTCACGGGTACCAGCCAAGACTGAGTTGTGTTCCTTATGATGTGAGTGACGAAGAAAAGAAGCGGATACTAATGACTCATAGTGAGAAGCTAGCTTTGGGATTTGGGCTGCTTTCCACAAGTGCTGGTTGCACCATTAGGATTGTGAAGAATCTCAGAATTTGTGAGGATTGCCACTTGGTTATGTGCAGTGCATCTCAGATCACTGGCAGAGAGATTGTAGTTAGAGATAACATGAGGTTTCACCATTTTAATAATGGAATGTGTTCTTGTGGTAATTTTTGGTGATTCAAGCATGGGTCTCAATGTTGTCCAAATTTTTATGCCGACTTAAATCAGTCCTGTTTGATCATGCTCAGTCACAAGTTATAATAGCCATTTTTAGAGATAAAATAGCCTTTTTGAGATATGACTGGGAAGATAGAGAATGACAAAAGACATTACAAGATTATCTCTGCAATTGCTTTCTTTGGAGATGTGACCTCTAGAACCCAATGCATCTGTGCCATTATAAGGTAATCAAGCTTTACAATTCTATTTTTTCTGAATTCACTTTCTGTGGCATGTAAATGAATATTTGATGCTGGTTGTGATTACAGTTTTTTGTTGGGTCATTTGGATCACTATTATTTATTACAGTTTGGCATGCACCACATATAATTGGAGTAAGTAATTGGGTAAATGGCTAAAAAAATTGCCAAGAATGTTGTAGAGAAGCCTAACCCAATGTCTTGCTAAACTTTTGCATGCTTTACGTTCAATTGTACGGTTGTACCACAAAACTTTGATAGGGTTATTTGGATTTGGTATATAACCTGTACAAATGGAATAAAGAAAGGGTAAAAAGTAAAAATTTACCAAAAAAATTCCAATGATACTTAACCAGATGTTTTGCTCGAAGTATGTAAACAATCATTTCAAAATTTAATGTGATGATCCTTTTGCATCTTGAATGCTGCTTACTGAGATTTCTTTCATTAGTGCCAGTGGTGAGGCGCACAACTGGCGATGAAAAGAAGCAGTCCGTCCATAGCCTTATAGTTTAAGACTCATTCCTTATAGATTACTTTATATCTGCACTTATTAGCTTCAATGGCGCGTGCGATGAAGTACTTTTAGTTTTAATGACACATTCTTGTACGTGAGTATTCATTTCCTCCAGACTCTGATGGGTCAATCCTACTAAACTCCACACCAGAAAACAAGGCAGAGAAAAATACTCCCCTTAACAATCCTAGTGTGGAAGGCTTCAAGCTGATTAATAAAATCAAAGAGGTATTGGATGTCCTTGAGTTTTTGTCTTGTGCTGACATTCTCAATTTTGCTGCCAGAGAGTATGTTCGTACGGTAAAGTCACATCATATGAATTACTCGGAAAACTATTAAGAAACTTATTTTTTTTCCAAGTTTGAGCGCTATCAAGTTTATGGTTGAAGGAAAGATAGAAGGAGCTCTTGAGAATCATTTAATATTGTTCAATCACCTGTATGAAGATTTTCCAGAAAAGGCCTATCACTTGTAGTTGTGGACTTGGTTACTCTCTCAGGTTGATCTATCCCGATCCATCATGCAGATTAGATTGACATAACCATTTTCTTAGTTTCCTTTCGACACTGACAGGTTTCATTGTTCCTCGTCAGGACATTCTGTAGGAGTTTCGTACTGTTCGTCGCTACTTGGGAGGCATGTAAATTTTAGCAAAACTTGGATGCTTCATCCAACACCAGATTTGCACTTTGTCCAGAATTTTATCATGCACTACACGTACTTTCCCCCCAATCCAAACATAAAACAATGTTTGGCTCAATGAGATGGCCTAACCAGGTAAATGATGCTATTTTGTTTTGTTTTCTTGTTTCTGTTTTACTTTTCTTCAAACAAATAGATCATAGTTATATTATCAGTGTTCTGAAATTACTAGCAACAAACCTGTGCATTGCACGGAATGAAAAGAATTCATTTTTCGGACATGCATAAAATAGATCTTAGATTTAGTGTCATGTTTAGAATTACTCGCTGCTAAGATGTCTATTTATTTATTCGGTTTTTGGAACTGTTGTTATCTAGATATATTCTCAGATGTTGACAGTGTATTGGGTTGTCTTTGATATTTGTTTCCCTAGTCTGTTTGTTTTTTGTATCTCCAAAGTTATATGTCTATGTTTTGAAAATTCAAAAATCTAATTCATTGTTCATGTACAATTTTGAAAGAGGTACGACCTTAATGTATTTATAAAATACTTTAATGCAGATAAAAAGAATATAAAATTTTGAAAGCAATACAACCTGCATTCAGAAAATATTGTAATACAGATAGGTAGAATTTAGGAAATGTAAAAAAAAATCTTGCTTATTTGGTTGTGTTTTCATCTTCTGTTTAGCAAATTATTTTTATTTGTTTCTTGTTTCTGCAACTATAGGTTATAAGGTAAAATCGTGTTTCTATGATTCGAAGATGTAGAAATTTAATTTATTTTTCATATCAATATTTTGAAAAAGGTATGATCTAGAAGTATTTGAAAAATCTTGTTACATTTTCAATGGAGAGAACCTAGAAAATTAAGAAAAACAAAGAGAATATTATGACATGTATTTGAAAAGAAATAGAATCAAAAGAACCAAATTAGGATATATAATAAAAGAATCAAATTCGGATATACCTTTAAACTACAAATATGGCATTAGGACTTCATAGAGCACATGTGCAAAATTCTTGTTCCACATACATCATATAATTATTAGGAGAAATCTCTAAAGAGAGTCGAAGAAGTGACTCAATTTTACAAAAAACTACTTTGTCAGGCCTCGAATCCCATGACCTGTGACTCTGAATAAGTTAGAAGGATAAAGGTGAGCCGAAGGTTAAATAGGTCAAAGAAGCACGGAAAAGTCTCCAAAGGGGTTTACAAGTGCAAGAGTCATAGGAAGAAAAGTTAGGGTGCCTTGAACGAACAATTCACCGCTCAAGCTGTGAAAGTGAACTCACCAGCATCTCTGAGCAGACATATAGATATATAGAGATGAAGAAAACTGCTTAAGTGAACAAAGGACTGCTTGAGTGTTGAAAGCAAACTCTCCGTACTTGTGCTCAAGAAACAGAAACTGAGATGTCGCATTGATCACTCGATCGACCAATTGACAACCGCTCGAGCGGTCTCAAATTGGCTCACCCAAACAGCTGGGCAACCTTCTTCGTTATCTTGTCTGAAATGCAACAACGGGTCAAACCGACCCACAGTTAACATAACAACATGCATTCTCAAAGCATAAATCAAATGAGAATATAGTTCTTCTATCAGAAAATCTAAGCAAATGGATTTGGAAGAAAATTAAGAAATCAAGAAGAAAGACTAACATTTTATAATATGCAGATCTCTGTACCCTTTCAAGCCTCAATCACGGGTCGTCTCCACTCAAAAACTCTTCGAACAAAAACTAGCAGATCTTCGTGAAGTGCACAGATCTAAACCAATTGAAGTGAATTCATCAAATCCATTTGTTTTGAAGGCGTGTTCTGGGCAAGATTCTTTGCGATTGGTCCAAATGATTCATATCCATGTTGAGAAATATGGGTTTGGTTCTGATATATTTGTGCACAATTCGTTGACTGATAGCTGCTTGAAATGTGGTTTGATGGGAATTCAAGCAGTGAGGAAGTTGTTTATGGTGATGGTGGAATGAGATCTTGTTTCTTGGAATTCAATGGTTGGTGCGTTGGTGAAAGCGGGCGAATTAGCCGAGATGAAGGAGGGAGGCAAGCCAAATGAATGGATTGAAGTGAAAAAGAAAAAAGGCAAGGACGTCATTGATGCTCCTATGGTTAACTTTATTCCTACACCTCCTCCTCTTCATCGAATGTGCTTGATATTCTCAATACTTGTGTAGTCAATGAGGAGGTTTCTTTTTGTGCAGATCTTAAGAGTGTGCTTAATGCAAATGAAGATATTCTGAATGTAGAGGCTTCAAAGGAAGAGAAAGAAATTGTTGGGGATGTGGGTAATATAAATGGGTTAGCCCCTAAACGATCTTCACATCCCAAAGGAGCTCCTCAATCCCTTTCAGATGGAACATTCGTTGTTCCATGGACAAACCCATCTTCAAAAGTGGAAGACAAGAAAAAGCTTCTTGAGAGAATCGCCAATCTTAAACTTGCTCAAGAGGTTAGCCTCTCTATCAAGTTTAAGAAATCAAGTTGCAAGACTCCTACAAAATTGCAGGTGTGGCCGTTGATTATTACTTGGCTTAGCTTTGGTTTCTCCTTGTATGTTAATCTACTTGTTAGATTTTGTGTAGAAGCTAGGCTTGTTTTTCCCCTCCTCGAAGGGTGTGTTGCCTATGGGCTTGTAATGAGCCTCACTGTTGCCTATGGGCTTGTAATGAGCCTCACTGTAATATCTATTTTTTGGTATATAATTTATGACTTGCCTACTCAAAAAGCAAAACGAAAAAAGAAAGCGGGCGAATTGAGATAAACTTGTCAACTGTTTGACGAAATGGCAGAGAGAGATACCATGAGTTGGAATACAATATTAGATGGGTATGTGAAGGCAGGAGAGATGGATTCATCATTTTAATTGTTTCAGAATATGCCAGAGAGGAATGCTGTGTCTTGGTCGACGATGGTTTCTGGATATTGCAAAGCTGGGGATATGGTGATGGCACGGATGTTGTTTGATAAGATGTCGGTCAAGAATTTGGTTTCGTGGACTAAAATAATGTCTGGGTATGCTGAAAAGGGGCTTGAAAACGATGCGATTGGCTTGTATAACAAAATGGAGGTGGCAGGATTGAAACTTGATGATAGGACTATTGTTAGTATTTTAGCTGCTTGTGCAGAGTCTGGCTTGCCTGGATTGGGGAAGAGAGTTCAGTTCTCAATGGAGAGGAGTAGATATAACACAAGTGTATTACTCATGTGTCCAATGCTTTGGTTTACATGTATGCAAAATGTGGCAACTTCAACAGGGCATTAAGTGTCATTAATGGGATGACAGAGATTTCTTGGAATGCCATAATCCAAGGGTCAGCTGTGCATAATGCATGGACATGAGGAGAAAGCGCTTCAGCTTTTCTCTAGAATGAAACAAGAAGGATATGCGCCCGGTAAAGTGACCTTTGTTTGGTGTTTTATATACTTGTATGCATGCAGGTTTTGTTGAGGAGAGCATTCATTACTTTTGTACAATATAGAGCGATTATGGAATAGTTCCCCAAATTGAGCATTATGGTTCCATGATTGACCTTTTCGGTCTAGTTGGGCGTCTTATGGAAGTTTTTAGGCTTCTCCAGAGCATGCCATTGGAACCGAAATTGAAATGTCACATTGATCACTCGATTGACCAATTGGCAACCGCTTGAGCGAGCGGTCTCAGATAGTAGGCATAACCAAACAGCTGGGCAACTTCTCCCTGTCTGAAATGCACCAACTGGTCAAACCATATGTACGTAACTTGACTCAACAAAATTCATTTACTCAACAACATGCAATCTCAAAGCATAAATCAAATATAGTTCTTCTGTCAGCAAAAACAATATGTACGTAACTCGTTTTGAAATTGTGTTAGTACTCGGTCCAACATTTCAAAAAAAAAAATAAAAAAACTGGAAAATTACAAAATAAAACTACTCTAGTAATCCAGTCCTCTTAACAAGTGATCATTACAGCCCCCTTCCTATAGCAAAAGAGGCTTGCATTGCTCTAGTCTCAACAGCATTCAGAAAGGCGTATACTGCATTAACCAAATAATAGAGAACCCGTTAGGTTTATAAGCATAATCTCATCTAACATAAAATCAAAACTGTAAAAACCATCAATCAAAAAATAAAATTTTGTAAAACTGCAAGAACAAACAATATTTACAAGATTCAGAGTAATCAATCAACACAAAAAGAGAGAGAGGTTACATGATTATACCTGCTAGTTTATTGTTCTGAATGGATGTTGAGGAGAGATACTTTATAATACTAAACACATTAGAAACATTGAAAAATAGTACTACAATGCATTGCACATCTTATGGAACCATGGGGTGAAGACGATAAATGTCAGAATACTCGCCACCAATAAGATTGCAAAAGAGTCGGGAACTAAAATGTCTTCATCCACCAACACAGGAACATAACCAAAGTGGGATTGAGCTTCAAAAACTATACATTTAAGAATGGTGAAAAAAAAATGTTAGGAAGCATATTACAGTAAATTAATATTTTGGTTGCTAAATTAAAATTTGCTAATCAATCGTCATTTATCAAAAAAAAAAAAAAAAAAAAAAAATTTAGTGTTAAGCTTGCTAGGGTCCCTAACATTTTGAGTATCATACGTACAAGATTAAGTGTGCAAAACAACTTTTTGGAAAAAACAAATTTATTTCACAGTGAACTGTGAGTACAAGTTTTAATCTCATTTTTACGTAAAAACTGAGATTAAAAAATGGCCTACAGTCTAATTATACAGGAATCAAGGCAAAAAATTTATACCATCTTGGTTGAATTAATAAACTTACGATCTAGTTTTTTCGGAAATGATCCATAGCTCAAATATTTCGAGCTCGAATGGCTCGAAAGTACAAATATACCACCTTCAACAAATTGACTCTCACCTCTCTCTCTCTCGTTTCATCGGTCTCACCTCTGTCACATCATCCCTTTGATTCACTCACTCTTTCCTCATCCCTCTCACCTCTCTGGCCTCATCCCTCTCATTCTCTCATGCCTTTGTTTTCTCGGCAACCAAACAAAGGCATAACATTACTCAACAAACAACCAAATTAACTACCAGATCAAGCACAAAAAATAAACAATTTATCAAACCTTGTACGCCAGAATGGTAGACTCTGAGGCCGACCCAGTAAGTGTAGCCATTGATGGGAGTGAGATCGTAAACATTCAGGTACACAGGAACCTTTCCTGTCCTCCTCTTCCTGGGTATCATTCTGCACAACATTCTTCCTTCAAAAATCCAAAAATCAAAACTTTTCCCTCAAATTTTCCCGAAATCCAAACAGAGAGTAATATATGCAGAAGCCTGTATAGATATATACAAATTCCTCTGGTTTTTTGGGTTAGGAAATTTGAGAAAATGAGACGAATTTCAGGTGTGAAAGGGGATTTTTGGAGTTCGAATTCTGTTTAGTTTTTTTGGAAAATCGCTTTTTTGATTTGTTAAAAAATTGGGTATACTATTTTTATATGCAAAATTGAACCCCACCACCATCGCTTACCTTGGAAGAAAGGATCTTTATGACAGTAACTCCATCATCTCTCTCTCTCTCTCTCTCTCTCATCAAAACAATTGTGGGTGTATCCCGTGTAGTAGAGCAGCAAATTCATCAATTCGAGCCACTCTCGAGCCATCGCCTTTCGAGCTACGTAGCGGAGTTGTAGTTTTTTTTATCACGCTGTTTTAAAAGTTGAGATTTTTGGATTGCTTGTGTGATCTTTAATCATTGTTGTAGTCGTGTTGAGTTCAAACAACTGTGATTAGCCACTACACATAATAGGAATCACAAAGAACACACAACATGCACTTATATAGTACAATGCATACACAAAACTATACATAAATATAGACAGAAGCACACCAGCCAGAATCCTAAAAGCGACAAAGCACAATAGTTTGGAAAGACGATTCTAAACAACACTCGAAAGCTGGCATAGAAATGAGTGTGTGTACATCTAAATAAATACTAATCTATGCTTGGGAAATTTTTTTCATTCATATTGTTTGTTAGTGTATTATAGTGTTAGCTGTCATACTAATGATGTTGTATCTTTATGCTTTCGGTGGGTTAGCATCCAATGTACCCTATTTACTTTCTATAAATGAGAGTGTTGTAAGACACACTTAATATCAATCATAATACATACAATTTATTCTCTCTCTATCAATTTATCTTACATGGTATCAGAGCTATAGGTTAGCTCTTGGTGATCTTCACCTTCCGGCGGGCGGCAACCTTGCCTTCACCGCCCGCCGGACCCTAACCATGCTTATTGAAACCTCCATCAACTCCATTACCTTCTGGTCCATCATCTCCAACGGCAGGTTCTGCAAGTTCAACCCCCTAGTACACGCATCGAATCAGATTTCTTCAACATTGCAGCTGGTTAGAGTAAGCTTCTCCTTACCTTCTGACCTTTTGGATTGTGCGTCTTGGCATTGTTAAATGTCAATTTCAGGTCCGAAGCAAAATCCAGCGGCCATCCAAACTCTTTCTTACTGAGCCTTGACTTCACAGTCCCCAGATCCATCGGTTGCTTGATGATTTGGTGGTAGTCGTGAAGCCCTAAACCAACCACATCAACAGGTGTATTGAAAACCCAACCATGCTTATGCTTCATCAATTTTTCCCACGATCAATCCGCATCTTCTTATCATGCTCGTCACCAGCTTATCCATCGGCGAACTCGTTGCCACATGTCGCTTCGGATCTCTACCACACATGGCGGTTTATGATCCATGCATGAGCTTGACTCCAACTAGACAACCACAATCTCTCTCTCTCTCTATCTGAACCAGCGGACTAGCCCATTGGCCCTTGCACCTCAGACATGTCAAGGTTTAACTCTCCCCCACGCGAGCATACGGAAGACGGTCACATTTTGCACCTGGTTGTGAGACAAATACCATCATTATTGGAGAGCTCTTTTGATCCAGCAACTGATCCCGCATCAGGCACTATCCGCCAAGACCTGATCTCTCTCTCTCTCTCTACTCAAGGACACATCCTTGTGACCCTCATGTTTCCCTTAGACGCTGCCTTGATAGCAGCTTTGATTTCATCGTAAGTAGCCCTCTTTTCCAGCCTTACAGTGAGGTCACGAAAAGCCATTCCAGTCAATTTTTCCCATTAAGTGCAGACAGCACCTTACCAACAGCCTTGGCAGCTCCAGTGCTGCTAGGAATGATATTGAATGAAGCAGCTCGTCCACCTCTCCAGTCCTTGCTTGATGGTCCATCAACAGTTTTTTGTGTGGCTGTGATGGAGTGCACGGTGGTCATGAAACCTTTACCACACTCCACTCATTCTCTCCAAGTGGTCTAACTTTTTATTTTTTTTATTATTATTATTATATCAAATAATCAATACACTCATGTTTCCCACTGACAGTGTCCACTTTTGAATCCTTCCCCACTTCTTTATTTATTTTTTATTTATTTTTAATCAATTTTCCTGTGCCTTTCACCACCACTTTTGACCCAAAACATTTTCAACCCAACATTTCTCCTTCACCCTTTGCACCCCACTCACCGACTCCCTCACCACAAAATAGAATACCTTTCTTTATTTTATCTTATCTTTCTTGTGTCCTGTGTATTCTGTGTGTGTCCAGCGTGTGTCTCTCCCCCATACCATCATACCCACCGTTTCTTCCTCTTGTATTTTATCCTATTTTATTTTCTTTTATCACAAGCATAACAGCATCCAATACTCAAAGTGCCAGCATACCATCATAGACTATTATTCACAAACCACCAAATTCAAGTCCTACATTTCCATTGCAATACCAGAGCATTACCAATACATCACACACCCACACACACATAAAAAATAAATAATATATATATATATATATATATAAAATACAAACCAAAACAATCTCCAATCACAATCCACAACCACCACAAAAACCGGCCTTACTTTTTCGCCTCTTCCGTTGTTCTCTTCTTTTTACTTTTATCCTGGGTGTCCCGTGACAGCCCGGTCTCAGTACTTCCTAATCCACCGAGCACGTTCATTCCCCCCTGCTTCTCCACCGCAGCATATGGCGGACCTCCGAATCGGAACATAACGGTGGCCTTCCGCTTCAGCTCATTGTTTTCCGCCTTTAGCACACATATCTCTGCTTGTGCATCCTTATACATGCGCTGGAGCAGAGCCAGTTGGGCGTTTAACTGTTGCACCTCATTTGTCCTACTCTGAAGCCGATGCGACAAGTTTGTGACCACAGTCATGGTCTCCACACATGACTTCAATGTATACTGATTGGCCTCAATATCCGGTTGCGTTGCCATTATTTGCTCCACAGACCGCATAGGAAAGTTCAACGGAGCAAAACCAGGGGCACTTGGTTGAGGTTCAAGGGCAACCGCACCGGTTATCTCTCTTGTGGACTCGTTGAGGTCTGGAAAGAGAGCGAGCAGACCACGGGAAGAAGAGGCCATGTTCTGGGTTGCTGAACGGGAAGCAGAGGCCATGTTTTGAGTTGCTGAGTGTTTCAGAGAAGCAACGATTTCAGACTGGTAATGTCAGAAAGGGTTGGTTGCAGAGTGTTTCAGAACGAAGATGTTCAGAGGTTTCAAACTAGTTTGGTTTGCACAGCTTCCGCCTCGGTTTATATAGACAATGACGAAGAGGACGACACAATGCTCTATTGATCACATGCATCGCCGCGTGTCCAGCGCGACGTTTGATGGCTCGCCGCTCGACGATTTCTGTCGGGCACAACTTTTGATAAAGTGAGAGCGCCTTTTGAGGGCGTAACGTTTGAGGGCTCGATATATATACATGTATATCTTTTGGGCAGCCTATATACACAATCATACAGTGTATAAACTATCCCGACATTGATTTCGGTTAGCTTCTACATCGGTCCGACATGACCCCATAAACTGTCCCGACTTAATTCCGGTTAGCTTCTACATCGGTCCGGCATGACCCCATAAACTGTCCCGACATTGATTCCGGTTAGCTTCTACATCAGTCCGGCATGACCCCGTAAACTATTCCGACATTGATTCCGGTTAGCTTCTACATCGGTCCGGTATGACCCCGTAAACTGTCCCGACATTGATTCCGGTTAGCTCCTACAACGGTCTGACATGACCATACAATGTCTTCACCAACGGTCTGACACGACCATACAGTGTTTCTTATCCTATTTTATTTTATGTATTAGTTTATTTTCCTGTTTTATTATTCTTTTCAAACTCAAGTTGGTTTGTGCTTATCCTCCTTGAGTTTGAGGGGGGCTGTTAGTGTATTATAGTGTTAGCTGTCATACTAATGATGTTGTATCTTTATGCTTTCGGTGGGTTAGCATCCAATGTACCCTATTTACTCTCTATAAATGAGAGTGTTGTAAGACACACTAAGGCCTCGTTTGGCAAGAGGCTATTTTAGCCAATTAGCCAAAAAGTTACTAAATTAGCCAAAAAGCCAACAACCCATACAAAAAAGTCAAAGATTCTCTTTTCTCTCTACTTTTTGCACATATTTTCGTAATTAGCCAAAAAGTCATCCCAAACATACAAGTTTTTTTTACCTACCTTTTTAGCCAAATAGCCAAAAAGTTACTAAATTAGCCTGTTCCCAAACGAGGCCTTAATATCAATTATAATACATACAATTTATTTTCTCTCAATTTCTCTTTATACATTGAATCTTATATTGTCCATGTCATTAGTTTCTTCTCATTGTGCCCTCACCTGCTTTGCTTCTCTGCAGACGCCCGGCCGAGGAGGTGTGGTCGTGACAACTGGGTTGTTTGGCCACCACGTGGCTTCAAATTTATTTTCTCCTCCGACTTTTTGTTCTTCGTCCTACTGCTTTGTTCATTATCCTCAAACTGCATACAATGTGCAATCTTCATCTAAGTTGCACACTAGTACGAAAAAATTGAAGTTGCTAATTAAGTAGGTTGATGAAGTCACTACTTAGTTAAGTGTCCACCTATAGATTGTGATGGAATCTTCCTTAAATATAAATTAGGATATAAATTTTCTTAATTCAAAAAAAGTTATTTTTATTGGAGTTTCTAATAATTTCTTATTATCGGATTATAAAATCAGTTAAAATTATACCTCAAAGTGAGATGGTAGTAGATATGTAGATACTAGTAATTAATGATATCTTGTATGTGACAATTAATTGACTGTACTTTGTTTCTTGAAGAGTCTAATTCATGAATTGAGATAAAAGAATGATTAAAATATACAAAGAGAAATAGGTAATACTTAAAACTTGTCCCTTAAATTTGGTATTGCAATAAAACTATGCTTGACACACAATTTACTTATTTATCATTAGTTTTGAAGTAGTCAAGTACTTAGTATTTAAAGAATTTTGTGGAATAACATACTCTTAATTTTGTTTTTACAATTATGTGATGATGTGTATATGTTGTTAGAAAAAATTCTATGCTTCAGAATTCTTGTACAAGAAATTTTACTAAAATGATGTAGCAGTTGTTTCTTATAATTAAAGTGTACCTTGATGAGTATTTTATTTTAAAATGATGAAATAGTATATACATTTCATGTCGGTATATACTAATACTGAAGAGATTATTAGAGGTAGGCAACTTTTAGGCACCAATGATCCCAGTGCGGGTGGTGCCATAGTCTTCCATGGTGTCGGTGTGCAGGGGCAGAGCCATGTTGGGCTCAGGGGTCACGTGCCCCTGAGTTTTGGAATTTTTTATTTTTTATTTTTTTAACATAAAGAAAATATATTAAATAAAAAAATTATAAAAATATTATTTAAAGTGAAATGTCAATGACATTTTTAAAATTATGATAACAATAATGATTATTTTGATTGAAAATAAAGAGCTTATAATAAGTCATATTGATGTCTATCATTATTGACATGCAAACATAATTAATTTCAATGAAGATGTAGAATTTATTGGATTGTTAGTTACATTTGACATGTGAAGTTTATCCTTCATGTGTTTCTTTCCGTTCATAACTAAAATGACCACTATATAAATTATAGTCAAGCAATACATCTTCAATTATAAAAATAAAAAAATAAAAAAAATTACAATAGATCATAACTAATATTAGAATGAGTCATAGCTAACTATTACTTGATATATAGTCATATCTAAAATAATAACCACAAGAAATTATAGCTAAATTATATCTAACACTATAATGTATTATAACTAAAGATCACGAAAATTATAATTGCGACATATGACACTTTTTTTTCGATATGTTTTATAGAATTTCTCTACTAAAATATATCATTTCAGTCTCAACGTATCTTCTTTTTTAATTTTTCAATCCATCTATAAAATAGTTACTTCCCAAAATTTGTATAAAATTTAAGAAAAATTATTTATAAGTCCTATTAGGAAGGCTTATGCTACATATGGTCCTACTAAAAAACTTAAGTTCCTATAAGTCTTGTGGGAATTTGTTGATACATTTACCCTCAATATTAGTTGTTAATATCATAAATAATAGTAAAACCATATATAGGAAATTGAATGTTATCATAGATCATATCTATATAAACGTAACGTAACGTGACACCTACATAAATGTAACGTGACACTTATGATCTATGGCAACATTCAATTTGAATGTTGCCATATATCATATTTATATGAAACGTAACGTGATACCAACATAAACCAGTAACATTTTCATATTCAATTTAAAAAAATAAAAACTCATTAAGTTTGCAAAACGTAACATGACATGTCACGTTACGTTTATATAGGTGTCACGTTACGTATATATAGGTGTCACGTTACGTCACGCTTATGTAGGTGTCACGTTACGTTATGTTTATGTAAGTGTTACGTTACGTTTATGTAGGTGTCACGTTATGTATAGGTGTCACGTTACGTTACGTTTATGTAGGTGTCACGTTACGTTATGCTTATGTAAGTGTTACATTACGTTACGTTACGTTTATGTAGGATCTTGTGGAATAGATTCCTATCTAAATAGGACTTGAGACTCTATAAGAAATTACACAGGACTTAGCCTAGCATAAGTGTCTGAAAAAGGACTTATAAATAAGTCTCCCTAAAATTTAATCTCAAATCCTTTAATTTAAAATTCACATTTATCCAAATGAACTCTTAACATTTAAGTTTAGTAATATCTCATTGTTGTTTATTATGAAAAAAAAATTAATCAGTGTGTTTAGTTTGAGTTTTTTGGATTAAGTTTTTTTAAAATTGAGTTTTTTATTTTTCGTGTTTTTTTTTTGTTTTTAGTGAATATTTTTAAAATTTTAAACATTTTTTTAAAACTTTTTTAGATGTATCTTACTTAGGACTATTTTAGGAAGATGGTTATAATCAATTTTTTGGTTAAAAGCTGAAGCAGCTTTTTTGTGAGAGGGGAAGTGAGTTATAATTTGGGAAGTGGATTATAACCCACTTCCCAAAAGGGGCCATAGATGTATTTAAAAAGTAAAAAATTTGCGAAAAAATATTTTAAAAAATTAATAAATGCATAAAAATATAAAAAATGTACTGAATTCTCGTATTTTTTTTGTATTTTTGGTATTTAGTGAATTTTTAAATTTTTTTTTTCACAATTGTTTTACTTTTTAGGTATATATATATATATAGGTATATTTAAAAAGTACAAAAAAAAAATACTTAAAATATTAAAAAGATAGTAAAAACAAAAAAAGATGAAAAATAAGAAAGTATAATTTTTTTAAAAGTATTTTTTAAAAAATAGAATTAAACTATCATTAATTTGTATCTTTCTACACTGAATTTTTGACTACGCCACTGGTGTGGATTACAGGATTCCCAAACTCGTCGGTTTGGCGAGCTTGGCCTTGGCGGTTGTTTCCATAATCTGTCATTTCTTCAAATCGCTACTATAATACACACTCCCTTACTGACGTATATAGACTAGTAAAAATTAATGCACAAGCATTGGTTGTGGAATTGAAATAAACTCTTTTCTAGGATTCGGTTAACTTTATTTGGTTTAGTTTGGTGTAAACAGTTTTTAAGAATTTTATAGAAATTTGTGGAATTCTATATTGAATGTAAATTAATTATTATAAACACCTTTTTATTTATTTATTATAGAATAAAAAATATAAAAATATTTAAATAAACAATGTTTTGATGGGTTCGGTCATTATTGGATGAGTAAATTTTTTCAAAACTGGATAGTACGTTATATGAAAAACTAACTGAAAATTAAAATTTTAATTGGTCTCTCCGTTTGATAATATCGATTTTCTTACCGTCAGTTCTAATAATCAATGCCATCGCTATCGCAGGGAAGTGAGACTAATATATATATATTTTTGTTTGATGTTGTTTTATAGCCTCCGTTTAGAAAGTGGGTTTGGTTTTTTGACTTTTTAATTTTTTTAGTTATTTTAGTCTGAGTTAAAAAGTTTGATTTGGAAAGAATTTTTTGACTTTTTTGATTTTTTTTATGAGAGAAGAGTGTAATGATTATGGATTAGATGTGATATTTTATTTTTTTAACTAAAATAGTCTATTTTATCTTTTGTAATTAAAATAGCTAAAAAAAACCTAAAAAAACTCTTTCCAAACGGACCCATAATATACTTAAAATATTATAATCTTATTGCTTTAAAGAAGAGTTTCTTGATGTATATCTAAGATTATTTTATGTACGATAATTAAAGCCTGTTTTAGACAATAGGATTGGGATTTCATGTTTGGATAAGGCAGGCAGGCAGGGGAAGGGAAAGGCGGTCACCGACGTGATGGAAGCGCCACGTAGAAGAGCCAATTGACAGCGGAGATTTGAGTCTCGTGTCAACGTCGCACAAGGACAAGTGTTGTCCTTGGTCCCCCGCCGGTTTCAGATAAGGTTGCTTTTCAGGAGTTGAGATCCTCTCCAGTCTCTAATCCGGGCAATGGCCCAGATTGGCCTATATCATTCCATTCAAAATGTGCAGTTGAGATTAACTTTAATAATAAAAAAAAAGAAAAAGAAAAAGAAAAAGCAATTAACTCACCGACACACTTCTCACCACTAGAGTCTTTTGAAAAAAAAAAAAGGAAAAAAAAGAGGATAATTTTTAACTTTTTATCTATTTTAAATCACATCATCTTTCACATTTTTTATTTTAAAAAGACAAAATAAACTCAAAAAGTCAAAAAAATTAATTTTTTTTTTATCAATTTCTCAAAACACCGCGCAGTCACAGTTATAATCACACTCACACACACTCATACTCACAAACACTCACACTCACTCACTCACTCTCTCTCTCTCTCTCTCTCTCTCTCTTATTTCTAATAAAAAATTTTAAAAATTATTTTAATCTTTTTTCATTTTATTTTTATAAAATATACTTCTTTTGTTCCAAAATTTAGTCCATTATTTCATTTTTCATTATTTCAAAATATTAGTCTCTTTTAAAAAATTAAGAACAAAAATAATATAAATTTTGTATTTTGTCATTCTTTTAAATTGGTTAAAAATATAAAAAGTACAATTATGACAATTGATATTTTTCAAAAAATGTACTATCAAAGGGTAATTTTAAAAAATTAATTTTTTTAAAGTGCAATGGTTATACTACAAAAAAAGTTCAATTTTTCAAAAGGGATTATTATTTTGGAATAGAAGGAGTATATATATAATTTTTAATATATATTTATATTATTTTTATCCTTAATTTTTGAAAATAGACTAATATTTTGAGATAATGAAAAATGAAATAAGAGAATAATTTTTGAGATGGAAGAAGTATATCTTATGAAAATAAAATAAAAAGATTAAAATAGTTTTTTTTAATTTTTTATTAAAAATGAGAGAGAGAGAGAGAGAGAGAGAGAGTGCGTGAGTGAGTGTGACACTACAACAAAAAAAGCCTTT
This sequence comes from Camellia sinensis, assembly GCF_055761805.1. Lineage (NCBI taxonomy): Eukaryota > Viridiplantae > Streptophyta > Magnoliopsida > Ericales > Theaceae > Camellia > Camellia sinensis. The sequence continues at coordinate 187,305,036 of NC_138964.1, forward strand.
GGTGACAGACTGATTTTGTCTTAAAACATCAAATTTTCGTTACTAAAGTGACTTGCAACGAAAAAATTGTGTCATCACGTTCGTGGCCTATACGTCGTCGTTGAAAGTACCTAGTGACGAAAAACAATTTCGTCGCCTACTTTTGATTTTTGGCGATGAAATGTTTCGTCTCCGAATGTTGAATTTTTCGTCCTCTATAACATCAATTTTGTCGCTAAAACTAAATAATATTTTATTTAAATTATTTTTCGCGACGAAATATTTCGTCACCAAATAGATTTTAGTGACGAAAGTTTTCCTCACCAACGATATGGATTAAGGTGACAAAAAATTCGTCACTAAAATGAGCAGAAAAGAAAATTCTTCAATGACGAAAAATATTTTGTCACCAAATATTTCAATTTAGCGACGAAATATTCAGCAAATGTGACGAAATTATTTATTTGGTATTATATCATTAGTGACAAAATTATTCGTCACATTTTTTTGAAAACTAATAGCGACAATCTTTTATTTCGTCACTAATAAAAATTAAAAAATTTAAAAATGAGGGTACTAGTTTCTTCTAATTTTTTTTATTTTCAGTAACAATTCCTTTGCGCATTTCAATAACCTGTTCAATAAAATATCTATTACAAATCAATACAAAAATATGTTTATTTTTATAAACATCACAATCGAATTTCAGCATTATCCACAAAAATATAATATAGTGTGTTTGATTTGAGTTTTCTGAATTAAATTTTTTGAAAACTCAGTTTTTTGATTTTCGTATTGTTTTGTTTTTAGTGAATATTTTTTAAATTTTAAACATTTTTTTTTACTTGTTTAGATGCACCTTAGTTAGATGTATCTAAAAAGTAAAAAATTTGTGAAAAATATTTTAAAAAAATTAATAAATACTTAAAAATACAAAAAATGTACTGAATTCTTGTATTTTTTTGTATTTTTGGTATTTAGTGAATTTTTAAAAGATTTTTTTTATAATTTTTTTACTTTTTAAGTGTATTTATGTTAGGTGTGTCTAAAAAGTAAAAAAATTGCTTAAAATATTAAAAAAAATTCAGTAAAAACAAAAAAACACAGAAAATAAGAATGTAGAATTTTCTGAAAAGTATTTTCTGAAAAATGAAAACAAGTAAGCTGATATGAACTGTATGCGGATTATAAACATGTCTCCTAATATTCACAAAAAGCGTCTACTAATATCCACAAAAATATAATATCAACCGCATGCGGATTACCAAACACATCTCCTAATATCCATCAAAAAACATGTCTACTAATATCAACAAAAATAAAATATCAAGGGCGGACTACCTAACATGCCCTGTAATACCAACAAAAATAGAAAATTTACAATGCCACCAAAATACATGTAAGGTAATATGAACAAAAATACAAAATGAGCTACCATCTGCCCTCCAAATTACCAAACATGTCCATATCAAATCTCGAATCTGCAAAAAAATGAAACACAAAAAAAAAAATAAAAAAATAAAAAATTGCATGTTAGACAATTATTATCTTATCCATAAAATATACAATTTAACACGCATTTTTCGAATTAGTTTTCAAATCGAGAGTTCGATGCAAGTTCCGTAAGTTTCCACAACTTAAATTAGTCCCTCCCGACATGTTTGAGGTGTTCCCCAAGCCGTTCCGTGACTGTTGCACGATTTTGGCCCTCGAAGGTCTATTTTCAAGCTTAAGTGTGGAAAAGTATAATTTTGGACTTAGTTTTCAAACCGGGAGTCCCCATGCTAGTTCCGTAAGTTTCCACAACTCACATTGGTCCCTCCCGAAGTGTTTGAGGTGTTTCCCGGGCCGTCTCGTAGTTGTTGCACGATTTTGGCCTCCAGTGGCCTATTTTCAAGCATAAATGTGAAAAAGTATATTTTTTGACTTAGTTTTTAAACTGGGAGTCCAGTAAGTTTCCACAACTCACATTGGTCCCTCCCGAGGTGTTTGAGGTGTTCCCCAAGCTGTCTCGTGGCTGTTGCACGATTTTGGCCTCCGATGACCTATTTTCAAGCTTAAGTGTGAAAAAGTGTATTTTTTGACTTAGTTTTCAATCTGGGAGTCCCGTGCTAGTTACGTAAGTTTTCACAACTCACATTGGTCCCTCCCGAGCTGTTTGAGGTGTTTCCCTGGCCGTCTCGTGGTTGTTGCACAATTTTTGCCTCCGGTGGTGTATTTTCAAGCTTAAGTGTGAAAAAGTGCAATTATGGACTTAGTTTTCAAACCGGGAGTCCCGTGCTAGTTCTGTAAGTTTCCACAACTCACATTGGTCCCTCTTAAGGTGTTTGAGGTGTTTCCCGGGCCGTCTCGTGGCTGTTGCACGATTTTGGCCTCCTGTGGCCTATTTTGAAGCTTAAGTGTGAAAAAGTTCATTTTTTGACTTAGTTTTTAAACCGGGAGTCCCATGCTAGTTTCGTAAGTTTCCACAACTTACATTGGTCCCTCCCGAGGTGTTTGACGTGTTCCCCAGACCGTCTCGTGGCTGTTGCATGATTTTGACCTCCGGTAGCCTATTTTCAAGCTTAAGCGTTACAAAAGTTCATTTTTTTAACTTAGTTTCATGCCTACATGTTGGAATAGCGCAAATTTCAAAGTAGTTTCCTAATTGGGAGCAACGTGCATATTTCAGTGTTTGTGATGTTTCTCAGACTTTTACATGCATAGTTCACTATCTTAGTTGAAGAAGAAATTTCTACTAAATTAACATAGAAACATAATATACTAACCAATAAGCTTGTCCATCAGAATCTGAACTTTCCCCACTCTCAAAATTTCCCGTGATATCATTCTGCCTCAAACACTCTATGATACTTTGTATCTTCTTGCTTTGTTTCTTCTCTGACTTTTCAAACCTTGTAATTTGTTCATTTTGTTGTGCTATTTGCAGCTCGAGGCGTTGAACATAGTCACTATTTAGAGCAGGTGCAACAACTGTATTCACAAAGAAGAAGGCCTCATGCCGAGTCCTTTCACATAACCTGGCCTTGGCTGAAGCACCTTGACTGACAACTTCTTTGGGGTCAAGGGGATCGCACTAGTCTGCGAGAGGTGTTCTGCTTGCGTCTGTATCATGTTGTTCTATTAATTTGAAATAAATCAAACAAGTATTAGTTATTCTACCCTACACAACAAAATAAATAATATTATCAAAATTGAAAGGCATTGCCTTGTACATACATAATTAACTTGGCTCTCCGATGAAATCCATTCATGCGTGTCTGAATTGTAGTGGATGGACTTGTAAAATTCTGCTAAATTAGGCGCTTTGCCATTTGCAATTATCTGCTTCATTTGTTTGTCAATGTTATTTCAATGATTTAAATAACAAAGCTTACTAATCCAATAAAATAAATTAGTAGAACGCACCGAGCTGTGTATCCTGACCGGGATTGATTTTGATCCACATCGATGTTTTGTTTTCATTTGCATCCTATTATTCATATTAGCTAGTGATTGTTCCTACATAATTGAAACACCAATACAAACAAGAAAAGATAACATTAGTAAGAAAAAACTTAATTTTTGACAATTAACATATATAAAACATTTTACCTTGAATTTTTGACTATTCCACTTGTCAATTAGAGGTGTCCACTGATTGAGAGTAACTCTTGCAGGTGGGTGGCTTCTTGCGTAATCCTCCTCTATTGTATCCTTAAGTTGCTTGTATTGTTTGTGCAACTTATAGATGAAACCACTCAATCGTCGACCAAACTGTGTGTCTGAAGCTTTTGCTACATCAGTCCGATTGCCTTATAGATCAAACTAATCCTGCAAAATGAAAAAAAAATTAAAAATTACAAAGAAACAGAGCCTAAACATGAAAAGAGTTTGTCAATAATTACCGCTAAGCGTTGGATCATTGGCTCCTTATTAGCAACATTCACCTTTTTCCACCTACGAACGCTCAGGTCTGGTAACTATGTTCGAACCTCTATACCAATCTTGGATACTAGCTTGGAGGAGTCTCCTACTGGTGCACGAAACTGTTCAAGTATAGGAACTAACATTTTCTCATCCTTCTCGACAATGCGATGGGTTTGTATGCCGCGTGTCGGGCCACGACCATGTCTGCCATGTGATGCTGTAAGGATATAATAGTAGTTGAGTTAGTAAGTAAACAAATGCAAGTTAAACCTTAAAAACAACTTTGCAAACTTACCAACAATGCTAGATACAATCACCTCGTCCTCAGGTTGCACATTATGAGGTGATAAGGGTTGGGTACTGACCTCCTCACTTGGGGGATCCATCATTTCCTCTGGAGTGGGAGTTAGGCCTTGAATGAGACCGTAAACGGAGTCCTAGTGCCATCTGTTGTTCCTGAAAGAACATAATCAAACAGTAAAAATGATATTTAAAACAGTTAAAATTTATTTTAAAAAAGATATGATGTGTAAGATATGTGAAGAAGAAATGTAAATAGTAAAAGACACGTTCACACACAAATATAAAATAATGTGTATAATACCTCGCGGTCAAAGGTACCCAATGACTCATCATCATTGTCATCCTTACTCTCCGAAGGGTTATACTCAACATCATCATCTACCTCAATCCTAATTCCCTTTTCCCTTGCAGTTGCACATTTGGGTTGAACCGCACTCCCTAAAGAATTTGTAATATTCTTCACTCCAAGATTGTTCATTACCTCACAGTTCTCCTTGATTCGCTTATTTATTTGTTTCTTGTATGCTGTTAGCTTCTTAGTTCTCAAATTACCTGGTTTCAGCCATTGTTTTTTGCCTCGGACCATTTTCTACAACAATATAACATAATTCAACTTTAATTGAAAAATATAGACAATGTCATCATGCACCATTACATAAAAGAAGGAAAAGAAAGTAACATAAACATATAAAATAAAAATTACATTGATTAATAACATCTGTTCGAAAATAAAGTGATATACTAAAAATTATATATCATAATCCATATCAGGATCCATATCAAAATTAGGAATGTTAAGTTCTTCATCTCCTTCATCATCCCTATTCTCTTCCATTATCGCATCTAATGACCCTACTTCCGAAATAACATTGAATTCAACATCATCCCTATAGTATCGAACAATTGGGTCAATGTCAATTGGAACAACATCAGTAATGTTTTCTTGTTGGAACACATCATTATTTTCTAAAGGATTCAATAATTCTCCATCACTAGTGTCTGGAACATCAAAGACACCCCTATGTTGCACCCTTTGTACGACATTCCAAGGTTTACCCAATTTGGTATCATTCAGATAGAAGACTTGCTTAGCTTGACTAGGTATGATAAATAGGTTAGAATGGTACTACCGACTTATGACGTCAATGCTTGTGCAATATGTATCAAATCGTATTGTTTTATTTCTACCAGTGTTACCGGTGTTGTACCATTCACACTGGAACAAAACAACCTTTTTACCACATATGTAGTCAAATTCCAAAACCTTGCATAAGTGATTGTAGAAGTCATGCAATTTTTCTTCATGATCCCTGTGTGTAAGCACACCACTATTCTGACTCGTACGACGGTTGTCTAGATCTTTTATGGAACCGGCTGCTATTGATTATGCAAGCTGAGTACTCTTTCACTAGCAAATTAGGACCATTTGCTAATGACCACAATTCATCAGTTGCCTCTGATGACTCTTCCGTTCTCAATCTATTTATCTACAATTACATGTAACAAACAATAAGTAAATAATTTATGAATGACGACATTTTATAAAACTTTAATTTTGTTTAAGCTGTAAATGTCGAAAAATTATAAATGTTTTACCCTCTCTTTGAACCACTTGGGAAATTCTTGTCGTTGTATGTGGGTTATGTCATGTCCAACTTGAGTTTGTAATAGATTTTTGTGTTCCCTACTCAAAAAAAAAAGAAGAAAAGAAGTGATTACTACGTAGTTCCGCAAATAAAAAAGCTAAGCATAAACATATTTATTCAATGAAACACATACTCCAAATACTTTTCAATCTCTGTGCTATTGTACAACACAAACCAATGAGCAATATCACGAATTTCTTGAGACATTTCAGCATCTCGTGTGATTAGACCAATTGGACGTGCAGTTTCTGTGAATACTGTAAACCCTTGTTGACGTTCACCGCGATCTTCATTCCGTTCTGGTCGATTATGCACGGTTTCAATCCCATCAACATACATTGAACAAAAAGTAATGTACTCTTTGACAATGTAAGCCTCGGCAATTGAACCTTCTGGTCGAGCTCGGTTGGTCACATATTTTTTTAATGCTCTAAGAAACCTTCAAGAGAGAACGAATTAGGAGTATAATTACATATGCAACACACTTACGCAAATCTCATTTACAAGTATAAGTGGAAAAAATACCTTTCAATTGGGTCCATCCATCGATATTGTATGGGTCCTCCAAAAATAACCTCACGAGGCAAATGAACAACCAAGTGGATCATTACATCGAAGAAGGTTGGAGGAAAGATCTTTTCAAAATTGCATAAAATGTGTATTATACGTTTCTCTAATTTCTCCAGTTCGCTTCGCCTTAGTGTCATAGAGTATAGGTCATGGAAGAAATTGCCTAACTCAAAAAGTGTTATGCTAATTTCTTTATCCACGTAACCACGCATTCCAATAGGAAGAATTCTTTGTATCAGTACATGGCAGTCGTGGCTTTTTAGGTCTGTTAGTCTACCATTTCTTACATTCACTAATTTGGATATGTTTGCCGCATATCCATCTAGATACTTGGCAGTTTTTAAAAATTCAAAGAAACCCTCCCTCTTTGCAGGTGTCAATGAAAAGATTGCTCGAGGCTTGACATATGATCCATCGGGTCGTTGTGTTAGCCATAGCTCTTTCTTTATACCCATATCTTCCAAGTCTAACCGTTCCTTGTCTGTGTCCTTGTTCATTCCATCAATGCCTAACATAGTTCCGAAAACATTTTCACTAAAATTTTTCTCCACATGCATGACATCAATGTTGTGTCGAAGTTTTTGCTTCTTCCAATAGGGTAACTCATACAAGATGCTTACCTTTGTCCAATTAGGTGCTTGACGGTGTAGACACCCCATTTTTGACCGACCTTAAGACTCAGACATCATCGATTGAGCGCTCGGTGATTGTGCATGTTGTGCTCGTTTCGAGTTTCCGGAGTTTCAGCTGAGAGCCTTGCCTTCGGACCTCTGAACTCTTTGTGCTTCGGCTCTGTTTGTGGACCGAACCTTGTTTTCCTTCCCTGGAGGGAGGGAGGGGTCTTGTAAACCCCCCTTTTGTGGTCGTAGACCACTTTTCGTGCTTGGAGACTAGTTTTTGATTTTCGGAGTCTTCGACCGTGCGCCTTGACTCGGGACCGCTTAACGTTCTCTGTTTGGCTTGGTTTTTGAACCACACCTTGTTGCCTCTGCCTAGAGGGACACTGTGGTCCGGGAGACCACTTTTGATGCCGGTAGACTAGTTTTCGAGGCTTTCGACTGCGCGCTTTGCCTCCCGAACTTTCGTCTTGCATCTTTTTTGGTTTGTTTTGGTACAAACCTTGTTTTCCTTGTTTGGAAGGTGGTACAAGGGTGGGAGACCAGTTCTTTCCCTTGGAGACCACTTTCCTCCCCGCCAGCCAATTTTTTGGTCGGCCAACTGGTCTCCTTGGTCTTTGGGCCACCTTTTCTGGTCAACCACCACACCACTGTATTGTTTTCATGCTGTAGACCTTCTCCCCCCATGGCTGACCACTTTTTGTCTTGGGAGACCACTTGTGGTGGTCGGCCGACCACTATAAGTAGCTGGCCGATCACTTTAAGTGGTCGGCTGCTTTTCATCACCTTTATGGAGATATTTTGGAGCCAGCTGTGCCAGCTGGAAGGCACAGAAGCCATCCTTCATACACGTGTATGGAGGGATGGCTTTAGGCCAAAAGCTTGTCCAACAAGCTTGTTCTTTGTTCTCTATAAGAGAGAACCTCCTCCCTCCTCCTTTAGGTTCAGAAGTTTGTTCTTGAGAGATATAGATACATATTTGTCTCTATTTTCCCTTTTGCTTCATTTTTGTGCTTCAAAAGTGTAGTTTTACCACACTTTAACACACAAACACACACTCAAACACCATCTTTTTATTGCTGAGGTGCTTAGGAGTTGGTTTTGGAGTTTCTGGGTTGGTTTGGGTTCAAAAAGAGTGCTGGAGTTACAGCCTTAAAGGTGTTCATTAAGGGTGAGTTTCTAACCCTAAAAACCCTTATCTTTGCTTAAGCTTTTAGACCTATTTGCATGGTGTTTTAGACTTAACTTCCTACTGCAAAAAGTTCTGTATTTCAGTCCTTAAAATGTTTGTTTAAGGTCACTTTTGTGTTGGGGGTAGCCTACCCCCTCTTAGGCCTTGTTTTGAGTCATCCCTTTTGGCTCTTGTTTTAGCCTTTGCATGACCTTTCTACCACTGAATTTCAGTGGTGGAAATGGTGTTTTGAGGTCCCAAATAGGAGAGGGTCATCCATTCTCCTTGTGTCTTATATACTTGCTTCATTTGCCTCATGTTTGAGCATATTTGTGAAGCTTATGTTGGCCATATCTTAGCATGTATTTGGGGTTATTTCAGCATGGCATACCATTGTTTTGGTTTGGTTTTGTCACCTCATGCATGCTTAGTACACTTGTAGTGTAAATTTCACAAACTAGTCTTGTATACTTCATAAAGTAGCATGTCATTCTAGCTTGTTTTGAGCCTATCTCAGCATGTTCTTGGTGTTGTTTTGCCATCATATACCTTTGTTAAGGTTTGGTTTTGTCATACCATGCATGCTCCATGCACTTGTAGTGCAATTTCATGAAATAGCCTAATGTGTATCATGCTTTAGACCATCATTCTAACATGATTTTGGCTTAACTCTAAGAAGGTTTTGTCTATGTTTTATCATTCTCTAACTCTGATTTGTATTGTTTTGGTTATGCATGCCATGCTTTGTATAGCTATAGTGCATTTTAGCTTGTTAGCTTTGTGTATCAAGTCTACTAGCATGCATTACTTGGCTTATTTGAATGATTTAGCATCATTTGTAATGTGATTTCAGTCCATGTTTCATGTTCATGCACTTGCATTTGTCACTCTTTCAATGCGTTGGAGGGTTTGCCCTTTATGCCTTAAACATGAGCCATTGCGTATGCCTTCATGCCTAAGCTTGTGAGCTGTCATTTCAGTATGTTTTTGGGGTTATTTTGCTATGATATAACTTTGATTTTTGTTGGCAAAGCCTGTGACAACCCCCACCGCTGCTTACTGATAACACCACTGATTAGTGCTAATCTATGATTAAGCATGTTAATTGACTGACTGACTGAATTACTAAATTGATTGATTGATTGTGCTAGTTTGAATGCAATTCTATCTGTTGACTGTTAAATTATATGTTCATGTTTTATGCTTTAAACTGCAAATTGAAGGCCTTATCGGCGGCCGAATCTGAAATTGATTGATGTTTTGTGCTAATTAAGATTTATATGATTTTATGGTATATTTAATTGGAATGTGATTTGGTATGATTAAATTAGATTAAATATTGATAAATTACAAGAGTTGGACTTAATTGCCATTTTGCCATTAGTGGGCTTTGCTAGACAATTGTTTAGTCTTGACTTATCTATGCTATACATCATCCTTGTTCATTTGTGAGAGACCAAAACCGACTTGAGTGAGAGAGTGAGAGAAATTAGGTTCACCCTGAAGGTTTTGCTTGGAAATTATAGGAATTGAAGAGTAATTTGCTTAATTGAGCTCCCTTATCTTGCATTCAAGACCGAAGGTAGGACATTTACCTTCTTGTTTGTGAATTCAAGTTAATTGTTGTATGGTTCATGGTAAATAGGAGCTTAAGATCATAAATTGGTTGTAGATTGTTGAATAGAGGCTTAATTCTTGCATGCATGTTTACATTTTGAAGTCTTGAGGCTCTAGTTCATGAAATTTCACATGCATGTTCATATCTTGAGCTTAGTCCATGAATTCATCTTGTTTTTTAGGCAATTGAGCTCATTTGAGCAAGTAATTGAAGCTTTGGATTTGATTGAACACATGCATATTACATTTGAAGTATGTTCTTGAATTATTGTTGAAATTGTGTTTAATTGACTCACCTTTGGGTCTTGATTTTACAAATTGAGCTTTGAATCATGTTATATTATGAGTTTTAAAGTGTTTTCCAGAAAATTGGCCCAAAAGGATCGAATTTGATGCATTAAAACTTGATTTTGAGCTTGAGGTTCAAATCTGGAAATTCCAGATTTTGGACTCCCGCTCAAGCGGGTAAGTGGCGCTCGAGCGGGAAATTCGTGTATCCAGCACTTTTGTTGTGTTTACAGTCCGCTCGAGCGGGGTTTTGCACGTTCGAGCGAGGACTTGTGTCACACGCTCGAGCGGTGTCAAGCGCCCATCGAGCGGTGTCGAGCGCCCATCGAGCGTGATTTTCACACATCCAGTACTTTTGCAGTATGCTCAAGCGGGAAAGTTTACGCTCGAGCGGCGAGCGGGAAAGTTTACACTCGAGCGGAGCCTTTTGTTTGCATGTCCGCTAGAGCGGGGAAACCCATGCTCGAGCGGGACCTCTGTTTTCTGAAAATTTTGAAAATATTTTTAAAATGCATCTTTGCATTCTCATTCAATTCTAGGCATTCTTAGGCCTAGTTTAAGGTATCTTAATGAGGATATTAATGTAGAACTACACCGAGTCAAGATAGGGATTAAGTTATTATTTTCCAACTGCGTAGCTTAGTGTGTGTTCACTCTGTAACTGTGTAGGGTTGGCATCCGAGGACGTGTACTAGCTTATCTGTAGCCCAGAACTTTGTGAGCAACAATGTTGTAAAGATATGTTCAATTGAGATTATTTTCTGAACAAATGACTGTACTGCTTTATGAAATGACACTGTTTACTGAATGAATGTTTGTCCTATTTGTGAACTGTATTCGTGGCATCCATAGCAATATACTGTTACTGAACTGTTACTGCTACTGTTACAGAGATCTCTGTCGGTTCCCACGTTTGGAACCATTACTGATGGCCATCATTGACTGCTCGGTTTGTTAAGACCTACTGTACTGTTTTGCTATTGGGTGTACCACATATGACTATTATAGTTTCTGAATTACTGTGTGGCATGATTTATGAGCCACAAACTGAATGACTGATATACTGTTTAAATGACTGTTTTCAATACTGAAAGGACATTCATTCTTAACCTCTTTACGCATATGTTATTCATTGGGCTTTAGCTCACTACTCATATATATATGTAGGTGTTCAGGCACCGGACCGTTGTTAGGGGCGTCAAGCTTAACTCCTGTTTTGTCAAGCCAACCTTTGTGCCTCATTTTGAGATTCCAGAACTGTTCAAGCTGAGGCTGCTTGGGGTGTTTTAGTTTTCCCGCTCTTTGTTTATGTTCTGTATAGACTGAATGATGTTGTACTGTACTGTTCTAATAGGGATTAAGTCCCTGTCATGAATGATTGTATATATTGTACATACTGTTTTGGTACTGATTGTACATGTGTATTGAAAAGTCTTTTTGTATACAGACTGTCACAGCTCATTGGACATCTTTTAATTACTGTTTTGGCTTTCGCCAGTCCCTGTACTCTGTATTGCTGTATTACTGTTAAGCAGGCCTTCGGTAATCTCGCATTACTAGCCGGTTACGGTACTAAACCCATAGGGGCAGGTTTGGGTCGTGACAAAGCCATCTCATGCTTGGCCTTGATAGGTGTAGTGTAATCCACCTTATTTGCCTTACATACATCTGCCTTATGCCCTTTATGCTAGCTTGTTTTGGCTTCCTTCCATATATGTTTTAGACTCATTTTGACATGTTCTAGGACTGTTTTGGGTTGCCTTGACCATATGCTTCATGTTTTGCATAGTTGTAGTACAAATGCCTATGCTAGCTTCAAGCTTCGGGCACCATAGCATGCTTCATTTGTGTTGTGTACATGATTTAGCATCACTTAACATGACATTTCAGAGTATGTAGCATTGCCATGTTCCTACTTCTTTCATGCTTTGAATGCCTTTAAGGGTTATGCTTTGTTACCTTGTTTGCGGCCTAGCATGTATGCCATCTTGCCTAGGTCCTTGAGCCCCCATCTTAGCATGTTTTGGTCTTTGTTTAGACCTAATTAAGCTCTGTCCATGGTTGGTTCATGCCTTTGTGCCATGTATTGCATGTCTCCTTTATAGTCCTCTTTGTTAACTTTAATGCTTTAGGGCCCTTGCATGCTTTCCTTGTGTTGTTTGAATGATTTGGCATCATTTCACACTTGATTTCAGAGCTTATAGTGTTGTTACACTTCCATGTTTGTCACTCCTTGAGCACTCTTGAGAGTTGTGCTCTTATGCCTAGTCAATGGGTCATTGTATGTGCATGCTTGTATATGCTCTTCATGCCTTAGTTTCATCACCATGGCCACTGTTTTGGGCATGGCTGAGGTTTACCCACATTCGGTTTAAGTCCATTGAGCATTGTGTATGCCATGTTATATTGCATTGTGCATGTTATGTTGTTGTTTGCATTGTGTATGCCATGTTCTTGTTCGCATTGTGTATGCCATAATCACATTGCATTGAGTATGCCATGTCATTCATTACATTGAGTATGCCATGTTGCATTGCATGTTGTTGCACACTTGTCCCTTGCATTGCATGTTTGCATGCTTGATGTTGAATTGCATCGTGTATGCCATGTTATTTGTTGCATTTTGTTTGGATTAGGTGTTAGTCTAAACACGGGAAACGAGGGATGTTTCATACTTGAAGTAATGAAACGTGCCTCAATTCTCGATCGCCGACGCTCTTGATCATACATGATAGAGTTTTAGGCTTTGTGTTTATGTGTGCATTCATTTACATTGAATTGTGCAATTTGGCTTCTCGGCCATCATGTATCGAGATGCGTGATTGGTGGCCCGAGGGTTGAGAACTACACTCCCTTAAGCTCATGAAATGATAGGGAGGGTGGTTGTGCACACATATCTTGGAAATATATTGCCATGCCCTTTCTTGCTTTCTGTTTCATCAAATTGGAGAAGTATAGCAAAAACTGGCCGGCCAGCTAGAAAAACTAGCTGGCTGACTACTTTTTCTGGTCTGCAGCAACAAAAAGTGGTCGGCCAGTGGCTGGAAGCATCAACAACTGGTCGGCAGCCCTCCCACAGGTCCCCAAGGTGAGTTAGAAGCTTTCTGGAGCTTTGTGCAAGGTTCTGAGAACAGTAGCAAACAGAGGCAAATCGGGGTATTGCGTTAGATTTCCGAACAAGGCGACCGAGCATGCATATACTTCCCGCCTTGAGGCTTCTGTTTTACTGCTTTACTTAGCTAATTTGCTTAGCTAGTTTACGCTTTGGTTTTGTACTTAATTAGCTAATGTGCTTAGCTATTCCATTTGTGTTGTAACAATTAGTTGTAGCTAGTTATTCAATTTTGTGATGTAATAATTAGTTTAATTAGCTTAGATTAGCTAGTTAGCTTCTTCTTCGGACCCTCCGTTGAGAGGGCCAATTGTTGTAATAAGTGTGCGCGTGTGTGATGCATGTCTTCCAACTCCCATTTCTTTCTCCATTTTACTTAACCGCTTACGATGGTTAGTTTTAGGGTATATTTCAATTAGCATACTTATGCTTGCATGCGTGCATTCATTCATCTATCTTGCATGCACCGGGCTCGGCGCATCATACTAACTGCATTGTATTTCAATACCTATTTGAATACATGTATCAAGTTGCATTTCACATGATATCTTAGAATAGCCGAGCCTATTTTAGTTGCATTTTTGCATGTGTTGCATTATCCATTTTAACATGAACTAAGATCACGCATGATTTCTAACTAGTTCTCTGTTTTGGCTCGGAGTACACTGTGAGTGTTTATGGTTTAGCATACTGCATGAGATGTGTATGTTACCATGGCTTCCGAGTATTTTTCTATACCCTTAATTTATTGCATTAATTAGGAATTTCAAAATTTTGATGAAAATGACAAGGAAGAAATTCCTCAGGTTTTGCAGTATTTGCTTGATCAAGAGCAGGAGAGGTTTGTAAAACCTTTGTTTGATAAAATCACCCAAATTAATGTGGGTACTGAGAAGGACCCGCGGCTGGTTCAGATCGGGTCCACGTTGTCTTCGGAGGAGCACGAATGCTTAGTCGATTTGTTAAAAGATTTCAAAGTTGTTTTCGCGTGGTCCTACGAAGACATGCCTGGAATCGATCCTGAGATTGTATAGCACCGGATCCCTCTTGACCCAGAGGCCCGACCTGTTAAGCAGAAGCTCAGAAGGATCTGTCCAGACTGAGCTCTCAAGATCAAAGAAGAGGTCACCAAGCAAATTGACGCAGGGTTCCTGCTCGTATCTGAATACCCAACTTGGTTGGCCAATATAGTTTCAGTGCCGAAGAAGGATGACAGAATTCAGGTATGTGTGGACTTCAGGGATTTGAACAAAGCCAGTCCGAATGACGACTTTCCTCTGCCACATATCAATGAATTAGTGGACTTTACTGCTGGGCATGCATTGCTCTTATTCATGGATGGCTTTTCAGGCTATAATCAGATTCTGATGGCACCCGAAGACCTGGAGAAGACTGCTTTCACCACCCCGTGGGGGACTTATTGTTATAGGGTGATGCCGTTTGGGCTGAAGAATGCTGGGGCTACGTATCAACGGGCTGCGACCACAATTTTGCATGACATGATCCATAAAGAGGTTGAGGTGTACGTGGATGACATGATTGTCAAGTCCAAGGAAAGTGAGGGCCACTACACCGCCTTGTAGAAATTTTTCCAAAGGATCAGAGAGTTTCGGTTGTGGCTGAATCCTCAGAAATGTACGTTTGGTGTTACAGCAGGAAAAATGCTGGGGTTCTTGATCACATAGAGAGGTATCGAGGTCGATCTTTCTAAAATTAAGGCCATCTTAGAAATGCCACCACGAAGGACTGAAAAGGAGGTGCGAGGCTTTCTGGGTAAAGTGCAATTCATAAGATGGTTTATTGCAAAATTAACCTTGACTTGTGAACCACTCTTTGGTCTCCTGAAGAAAGGAAAGAAGTCCCAATGGGACGGCCGATGCCAAACTGCTTTTGAACAGATCAAACAATATTTATAGAACCCACTTGTGTTGTCACTGCCTGAACCGGGAAAATCGTTGATTTTGTATCTTTCAGTGACTGAAACTACAATGGGCTGCATGCTCGCACAGGAGTCTGAGGACAAAGTGGAAAGAGCTAGCTACTACCTGAGCAAGAAAATGCTGGATTACGAGACCCGTTACACTCCGTTGGAGAAGGCTTGTTTGGTTTTGGTATGGGTTACTGTAGACACCCCATTTTTGACCGACCTTAAGACTCAGACGTCACCGATTGAGTGCTTGGTGATATTACATAATGTGCTCGTTCAGAAGTTTCAGAGTCGCGGCTGTGAGCCCTACCTCCGGACTTCCGAACCCTCTTTTGTGCTTTGCCTCGGTTTGCGAACCAGGCTCGGTTTTCGCTGTTCCTTTTTCTGAGGGGAGGGAGAGGTCCCGTAGACCATCTCTCAGTGGCCGTAGGCTACATTTTGTGGCCGCAGGCCATTTTGCCCATTCCGGAGTCCAGTTCCCGGTTTTCGGAGCCGTCAGGCCGTGTGCCTCGGTTCGGGACCGCCTAACCATCTCCGTTTGTTCTGATTTTTGGCATACTTCCTTTCTACTCCCTTTTGAGGGACACTGGGGTCTGAGAAACCGACTTCGTGGCCGAATGCCACTTTTGGTGCTTAACAGCCCATTTTCGGGACCTCAAACTGCGCGTTTTGGCCCCCGAACATTCGTTTTGCAACGGTTTTCGTTCATTTTTGGCAGGTACCTCTGTTTTATCACTGGGAAGGTCACTGAAGGGTGGGAGGCCAGTAATTGTTGCAGCAACCAGTTATATATCCTCTGATGCCCTTCGACGCCCGTTTTTCACACTTCCGGGCTAATGTTGAACACCTTGGGCCCACTTTCTTGAACTTTGAACCACATACTTGTGATGTATACACATGGGAGGACCCTAAAAGTTGGTGGCCGGCCACTAATGTTACTTGATCCTTTTGAACCCCTCCTTCCGGGCTAATGTTGAACACATTGGGCCCACTTTCTTGAACTTTGAACCACATACTTATGATGTACACACATGGGAGGACCTTAAAAGTTGGTGGCCGGCCACTAATGTTGCTTGACCCTTTTGATCCCCTCCTTCCGAGCCAATGTTGAACACCCTTGAGCCACTTTCTTGGACTTTTAACCACAGGGTTGTGTTGAGGGCACATGGGAGGACACCATTATGTGGTGGCCGGCCACTAAACCAACTTGACCCTTTTGACCCCTAGCTGACCGGCTAGGGGGTGTGGCCGGCCGGCCACCTGCAACAAAAATACCTGGCCGGCCATGATCCTCACACTATTCACTTTACAGCTGTGTACTTTATCCCCTAGAAAATATCTTAATTCGGGGGATATTTCGTGGGGGGAAAGCTTGTCTCCTTTTCCCCCACCTTTACTCCCTCTTTTTGTTCCATATAACCAGCCTCCAACACTTGTAGAAGGGGTTAGAGAAATTGCCTTCAAGCATATACATTCAAACCTCCCTCTATCTCTCTCATTTCCTCAAAAACTTCCAAGTTCTATACTTCATTCCTTCATCACCACCAAGCACCACCACCACCACTCCATTTCCAGCAACAAGGAGGGCTTCTCAAAGGCTAAAGGTGCTGCAACTTGGTTCAAGAAGCAACCAAAGATTGGTCTACAAGGGTGAGTTGCTATTTCACCCTTTTTGGGCTTATTTTTGCAACTTTTCTTAACCATATATACTTTTTGCTTTGAGCTCCGGCCATAACTGAAAGTGGCCTTGTTTTGAGCTCATTTTCACTTTTTCTTAAGGGCTCAACCCTGTTTGAGCCCCCCATATTGCACTTGCTTCAATACCCTTCTTAAATACCGTTTTCTTGCATGATTTTTTTAGCTTGTGTGTGATCTGTTTCGGAGCATGATGTAAACTGTAAATAGGCTTATTTTGAGCCCCTCTTCAACATTGAAGAAGGGATCAACACTGTTTGGGACCTCCATGCTATACTTGCCTTTATACTCCCTTTTTGGTCCCATTTTTGCATGCTTTGGCAGCCTATTGTGCTTTGGTTTTTGGCCATTTTACAGCACTGAAAATAGTCTCATTTTGGTCCATTCCTCATGTTTCATTTAGGGCCTTTCATGGTTTGGGACCTCCATATGCCACTTCATGTTATATCTCTCTTTTGGTCCCCATTCTTGCATGTTTTGTTAGCCTATCATGCTTTTGTTTTTGGCCATTTTACAGTTCTGAAAATAGTCTTATTTTGGCCCATTCTTCATGTTTCATTAAGGGTCTTTGGCTGTTTCTGGAATATTTTGCATACCTCATGTTATAGCCTCTTTTGAGCCTTATTTTGCATTGCATTTCTAGCATGTTTGTATACTGTTTTGGAGTTTTTATAGTTCTGTAAATATGCTTATTTTTTGTCCCTCTTCAATGTTGTAGAAGGGAATTTTTCAGTTTGGGCTTTGCATATACCACTTGCCTCTTTGTTCACCTTTTGACCCTTTTTCTTGCATGGGAGTGCAGCCATACCTGTGTTTGTTTTTGGGGTTTTTACAGTTCTGGAAAACATCATATTTTGGGCCCCTCTTCAATGTTGTTGAAGGGTCCTAACCCATTTGGAGTTAGCAGTTGTGAGTTGCTTCATAATCTCATGTTTAGGGCCATTTTCGCATGCTAATTTTGCCCTATCTTTGCTTGCTGTTTGGCCATGTTTTGTACTAGTAAAATGCTTATTTCGGGGCTGCCTTGCTTCTGTCTTTTCATTCCATGTGCCAATTATGCATGTTTGGTATTGCATTGCATATGCCATTGCCTCAGTTTGCGTGCCTGTGTGCACGCACTTCGAGGCACTTCATTTTCATCTACCGGCCTCTTATGTGAGTGTGGCTGAGGCTCTCTCATGTTAGTATAAGTCCATGTTGCATTCTATATGCCATTTCAGCCATATTGCATTGCGTATGCCATTGCCTCGGTTTGCGTGCCCGTGTGCACGCGTTTCGAGGCACTTCACTTTCATCCATCGGCTTCTTATGTGAGTGTGGCTGAGGCTCTCTCATGTTAGTATAAGTCCGTGTTACATTTTCCATGCCATTTTAGCCATATTGCATTGCGTATGCCATCGCCTCAGTTTGCGTGCCCGTGTGCACGCATTTCGAGGCATCTCATTTTTACAACATAGTGCATGCTAGGTTGTATCTTAGATCACATTCTGTCATTTTTTCGATTTGCGTGCCCGTGTGCACACATTTCGAGGCATCTCATTTTTACAGCATAGTGCATACTAGGCTGTATCTTAGTTGCATTCATGCATGTCATGCATATTGCATCGTGTTCGGAATAGGAGTTAGCCTGGGCACGGGAAACGAGGTGTATTTCGTACTCTGAGTGACGGAATGTGTCTCAATTCCCCAGTCACCGACACTCCGGATCATCCATGATGGAGTTAGGTCTTGTTGTGTTTTCATGTGCATTCATTCTATATTGAGTTGTGCAATTCGACTCCTCGGCCATCATGCCTCGGTATGCGTGATTGGTGGCACAAGGATCGAGGCATGCATATATTTGTGAAAATACATTGCTATGCCCCTTTCCTGCTCTCTGTTGCAGCAAAATGAAGAATCAGCAACTTTTCGGAGCTTGGCACGCGTTTCAAGAATAACTGCTAAATAGAGGCTAATTGGGGCATCCCGGTGGATTTTCGCGCAAGACAATCCGGACATGCATCATCCATCAGAAGCAAGGCAGTCCCTGGCTTGCATGCCAGTTTTATTTATTTTCTTAGTTGATTTGTTAATTAATTAGGAATTTGTATATTATTTGGACTGTAATATTCGGACTATAATATTCTTTTATTTAGGACTGTATTATTTATTCGGATCCTCTGCGTGAGGGCACAACTGTAATAAGTGTGCGTGTGTGTGTTGTATGTCTTCCAACCCCACGTCTTTCTCCCTTTTATTTATCCTCTTTTGATGGTTAGATTAGGGCATGTTTAAATTAGCATACAGTATGACAGCATGTTTGCATCATTCACCTGTATTGCATGCACCGGGCTCGGCGCATCATACTAACTGCATTGTATTTTTCAATTTCAAATTGAATACATGTTAGCTGTAGCATTTCATATGCCATGTTTAGAATAGCCGAGCCTGCTATAGTTGCATTTTTGCATGTGTTGCATTAGGCATTTCTGTATACTTAGGATCATGCATGATTTCTAATACAGTTTCTGTTTTGGCTTGGAGTACTCGGTAAGCTTTATGCTTTAGCATCCTTGCATGCGTGTGAGTGACTGCCATGAATAGCATGCTTACCATGAGGCTATATGCTTACGTGATATAACTGCCTGAATGCCTGTGGGTGAAGGTTGAGTTATTTGGATTGGAATGAATCATCAAATGTTTGTTTTAAACCCGCTAGGTAGTGGCAATACCATCTTTTTATAAGCCCACCCGAGGGTGGCAAAATCTGCATTTTAAGCCTACCTGCGAGTAGCAAACCATCTTTCAAACAAACAAACATGAAATGTTTTGTTCCAATTCAGGCGACTCAGTCTATACTGGTATGCTGTGCGCATCACATAGTAACCTAGGCTAATAACCGGATAAGAACATACAATGTTTTCAAAAATAGATATCATGGTTAGTAGAGGCCGGTCTATGACCGGGCGAGCGGGGGTGCTCACGAAGTGACCTTCCCCAATCGTACCCAAGTTCCCGAGCCAAGGCAACTTTGGTGATGACGGACACGTGGCCTTTGGCATCGAGTCAGGGTTTCCTAAATTTTCCAAAATAAAATATTTAGGTGGCGACTCTGTATCTGGCAAAGCAGCCCATGTTTGGCACTTCTTTCAAAAATCTGTTTTCTCAAAAATGATTTGCCGGATTTGGACTCTTTGGTTCAGATTTAGAACCGTGACTACAAATCGAGTCCGAGCTGTAGCGAGGTCCCCCGCGGGCTTGTTACAGTTACTAGAAAGCTGCGGCACTACTTGTTAGCTCACTCCGTAATACTAGTTTCGAGATTAGATCCTATCAAATATCTTTTCGAGAAACCAGCACTTACGGGTAGGCTAGCCCGTTGGTTGCTTCTGCTTTCCGAATTCGATCTGAAGTACATGACACGCAAGTCAGTAAAAGGGAGAGCAGTAGCGGAGTTCCTAGCCGATCACCCAGTTGAAGGGGATGAAGCAGTTGAGTACCTGTTCCCAGACGAGGCCATTCTGCATGTCGAAGAAAAGACTTGGATGATGTACTTTGACGGAGCGTCAAACCATTACGGGTATTGGATAGGGGTGTTACTGATAGCACCCGACAATTCCCGCATCCCCTTAGCATTCAAACTCCGGTTCAGAGTATCGAACAATAAGGCAGAATGTCAGGCATGTATTGCCGATTTAGAAGCCGCCCTAGAACTAGGGGCAAAACGGTTGGATGTCATCAGGGACTCGAACCTTGTTGTATCTCAAGCTAAAGGAGATTGGAAAGCTAAAGAAGAAAAGATGAGAATCTATCACCAGACCTTGGACGTGCTAATTCCTCGGTTTGAGAACCTAAATTTCACCCATCTGTTAAGAGAGAACAACAGATTCGCAGATTCATTAGCAACTCTATCTTCCATGATAGACATTCCTTTCGAAGTCCGGATGCGTCCGATCATCATCGAACAAAAATTCGTGCCGCCTACGAGCTGATTGCTGCCATAGATGAGGTACAAGATGAGAATCCCTGGTATTATGATGTTTGAAACTTCTTAGAAAAAGAGGCGTATCCACCAGGGGCAAATGACAAAGATAAGAGGGCAATTTGAAGAATGGCTGCTCAGTTCATCGTCTGCGGGGGTAAACTATACAAGAGAGGTCATCTCGGGATGCATAAACTGTGTGTTGATGCTGAAGAATCCAAGCGCCTGATGGAGGCCATCTATGGAGGAGAGTGCGGAGCGCACATGAACGGGGTGATGTTAGCCCGGAAGATCCTTAGACAGGGTTATTACTGGTCCGCCATGGAAGAGGATTGTGTTGGCTTTGTTCGGCGATGCCACAAATGCCAGATCCATGCAAATTGCATGAACATTCTGCCGTCGAAGCTGTACAACATGACTTCACCATGGCCATTTTCAGTCAAGGGGATTGATGTGATTGGGGCTATCACTCCGAAGGGGTCCAACGGGCATGAGTATATTCTGGTCGCGATAGACTACTTTACGAAGTGGGTTGAGGCCCAATCCTATGCGGTCTTGAAGGCATCGCATGTTGCTAAGTTCATCAGGAATAACATCATCTGTCGCTACGGGGTTCCGAATGAGATTATCTCAGATAATGGTTCCCACTTCAAGTAGGAGGTGACCGACTTGTTGGAGAAATATACCGTGGCTTTCCATAAGTCATCTACATATCTGCCGTAAACCAACGGGGCAATTGAGGCCGCCAACAAGAACATCAAGCACATTCTACAGAAGATGGTGGAAACCTACAGGGACTGGCCAGATAAGCTGCCGTTTTCTCTGTGGGGCTACCGGACTTCAATTCAAACTTCTACTAGAGCAACTCTGTATTCTTTGGTCTATGGGATGGAGGCTGTTCTGCCTATCGAAGTTGAGGTTCCGTCATTACGGGTATTAGTTGAGTGTCAGATAGCTGAGGCAGATTGGCAGTAAAGCAGGTTCGAAGAACTCATGCTCTTTGATGAAAGAAGGCTGAAAGCACCGTATCACGTTCAGGGTTATCAACGAAGAATCGCCAGGGCTTTCAACAAGAAGGTTAAGTCCAGGAATTTGAAGGAAGGGGATCTTGTGCTCAAAGACAACTGAGCTCCCATCCACGACTTTAGGGTCAAGTTCAGACCTAATTGGACTGATTCTTACATCATCAAGTCTATCTGGTCGGGTGGAGATGTCGTTCTGATGGACCTAGATGGCCTAGAGTTCTCCCAGCCGATCAACATGGACAAGTTGAAGAAATACTTTCCCTGAGTGGCTCGCTAGGCCGAAAACCTGAAAGGGCGACCTAGGCAAAAGTTAGAGTATGAAAAATTTGAAATAATAAAAACTGAGCTCGCAAGGTTGAAAACCTAGAAAGGGCGGCCTTGGCAAAAGTTAGAGCGCAAAAGGAGAGTGTTAATACACGAGTGAACCCGAGCCGAACTACGTAAGGCTTGATTCCTATCTTTGGGATATGTAGGCAACTTCATTCTGAAGTCAAGCCATAAACACTTCCCCAATCAACTTTGTCCGTGTGATCTTGTTGGTCATCTTTGGCTATTCTGCATTCAAGAGCTCGGTTGTGATCTCCAGTGCAGTGCTATTCAGACTAGGGGCAACTTTCCAGTTGCTGAGAATCCGGGGTTGTACATCTCAGTGATAGATCTTGGGTGTGTCCAGTTGTGATCCATATCGAAAATGGTTTTGAAAAGTTTTAATAAAAGTTGATTTTGCTCAAATTAATCTTTTTACGACTTAGACCATTTTTGGACCAAACGGAAAATTTTCAGTACCCACAACCTTCAATTACATTGATTTCAATACAAAGTTCTCCTACTCTTCAATACAAATTGAAGTTGCTTTTTATTACATTCATAAAGAAAACTTGAAAGTATTGATTAAAGCAAATAAATTCGGGGCATAGTCAAGTCAGGTGTTCCTGCGTCCCCTCCCAGAGCTTGTGGAAGCCTTTGATGCCAAAGTAGGCCCAACCTGCATCTCTTCATCAAGCCAAGCTATGCACTCATCAAAGAGGGTGCAACTGAAATTGGGAGCGGGGGCCAGAAGCTCTCTCGTCCTCCATCCTGTGGTATACCGAGCTAGCTGTGTGCCTCAGACTAGAAATGCAGCAGGGTATTCTATCCTTTCCTCCAAGCAAGTCTGATCATGACCAAACTGACGTCGGATTCGAAACGGAAAATAAAGGACACAGTGTGTCAGGCCGATCAACTGAATCCCAGGTTGGTGAGTCATGCTGTAGCTCATCGTCGGTAGATTAAAGCCAGGGGCAGCGCCAAGCAATGTCAAGAGCAGTCAAACTGTGCATCCATTCGTACCACCATCCCTCATCAGGGGCATCAACTAGATGTCGCCGGAAGAAATAGCTGCGAGCTAAATATGCTGGGCATGAGTCCACAACTTTTAATTTATCCATCAACCATATCTGGGGAGGGATGAAAAATGAGAGATTAAAGAATAGAGAGGTGCATGTGGAGAGAAAAGTGAGAAAAGGGTTTTGAGAGAAAAATCGAGCCTGAAGGCCGAGTGATGTGAGAAATATATGTGAGATAGGGTGGGAAACATTACCTGCAGCAGTAGTGGACTCCCCGTGAATCTAGTCGTCTCTCGGTGATGGAAAGCGTCCAAACCCATCAATGTCTCGGTTAGTGTCATGGCGATGCAGTTTTTGCCCTCTTTCAAGCCCTCGACGACCTCAATCAAACGAGCGCTAAACCCTCTAGAGCCTGGGGCAAGCAAGAAATGGGATAGCATGCACAAGCAAAGCGCATGTCGCCAAAAGCCCTGCCAATGATGGTCGCCGCGGTCACCGACATCAAAAAACCAATGAATCAAACTCGGATTGTCCAACACTCCGTCATAAATCAATGACCGCGCGTCATGCAAAGTAAGCCCACACATCCGTCCTAAGGCTTGGACGTGGCCAAAGCGGAACTGGGGCACGATTTCTTCGTTGCGTTCAGATTCCATCAAAACTTGGAAGTCTTCGAAAGTGGGACACATCTCTTGTCCACCAAAGCTAAAGACGTGAGTTATCGGATTCCAACATCTTGCCGCGACATGAAGGAACGGAAAACGCAGTGGGGTGCGATTCAATGTGAATAGTGCATTTATGCCGAAGCCCCGGAAGTTCAGCTTTTTCGAGCCATCTAAGTTGGTGATCCAATTTGTGAGATTTTGGATGAGAAATGCCTCCATTTTGGTGCAAAACTGAGTTGGAATGAGGGAACCACGAAGCTGGAACCTTTATGGAGGATAAGGCACTGTTTTGAGGACAAGTGTCATAAAACTGGAGGTCCCCAGGCAAAGTGGTCGGCCGACCACTTTTTCTGGTCGGCCAGCTAGTTTTTCTGGTTGGCCAGCTACATTTTCTGGTCTGCAGACCAAAAAAACTAGTCAGCAAGCTCTTATGGTGGTCGGCCATGAGCAAAAAGCTGGTCTCCAGCTGTTTCTTGTCTCTAGAAGGGAGTCTCTAGCTTTCCCGTGTGGTGAGATTGCTGAAGGTCTGAGTTTACCTCTGTTTCGGATACATTTTGTCGCTTTGTTTGTCTCAAAATGCATTCGCTTTTTGAGTTGTTAAGTTTTGCTTATTGAGTTGTTGCTCTTTGGTTATCGAGTTGTTGCGATTTGTTTATCGAGTTGTTGCTCTTTGCTTATCGAGTTGTAAACTTGCTATGGTTTTGTTGTTTCTTACCGAGTTAAGTTGTTTAGTTTGTTGTGTTGGTTCACTACCTGACTTGGCAATACATGAATGTTCAGTTTCCATTCAATCTCATTTTTGTGCAAAATGGTGCGATGCGATGTTTAGAATACAAACACAACACTTTTGTACAAAAAGTCATTTTTATTCCATCATAGCTTCTTTTTACAACATTTTACAACAGGGTACAAGTTTCGAAGAAAATAAAACTACCTAAGTTGTACAATGTGCTACAATTACATGTAAAAAGAAAAATAAACCAGGAACATCTGCATGAGTGCTATCAAGCTCAAGACCGAGAGGCCCTCTTCACCCTCTTCGGCTGAGCAGCCTCTGCACCACCGCCGTCGGTACCTCTGTCTGAATCGGAGTCACCGTCCTCGGAATCCTCCTCGGCGTCACCTCCGCCCTCAGAACCGGAACCGGAGTCGTCATCCCTGCCTGCAGATGTCTCTGACTGTCGATGTGCTGACTCATCCTCCTCGCTAGACTTCTCGTCATGACTGACAGGTGCTCTACACCCCCTTCGGCTGCGTGCTGAGGCCCCTCTCCTGGCTGCTCGAGAAGGCCTGGATGGCCCAGTCTGCAGAGGTGGGACCTGAAAAGGACAGTTTAAATGCATTAGCCAGTATGTATATCAGATGCAGATGCGAGAATGATACATAGAGTGGGTGCATGCAGATATAGTATGTGAATGTGATGTATCAGATGTGCTTTACGCATGCAATGAATCAATGCAGTGAAATGTTCAGTTTCCATATGTCATCAGAAGTATGATAAATGCAAGGAAATTGAAAAGTACCCGAACGCCGGAGACGTACAGCAGCATCTGCCTCCGCAGGACCATGCTCTCAAGTGAGGCCACCACTCTGAGCAACCCCTCAGTATACTCTCTGGGAGGCTACAGATACAAGTTCAAGTCATCAGCGAATGAATGAATGTCTAAATATCTGAGTGATAAATGAAAACTGTGGAGCATACCGGTGGTGAGTCAGGGTCATTGACATATCAATGATCGGGCAATGGAGGCTCTAGTGGAATCGGATAAGATGTCCCATACTGCCAGCCCGTCAACTCGGTCGGAAGATCTGGCCACCCAGTATACTGGCAAGTTGAGGATATCTCTCTAGCCCTATCCCTCGATGGGCCGGCCCTGCTAGTCGAAGGCATGTCTGCAGCCCAGGTTTGACTCAATGATGGCATATCAGCAGCTCTCCTTGTGGGAGTACGAATGCCTGTCAGTGGAGGCATCAAGTATGTATGGTGGTATGTCGCGTACTCCCCTTCCTCAAGGAAAAGAACTGCGTCGACACCTAGCATAAGGTCGTTAACCTCCCGGGGAGTGAGACTCTTTGTGGATCGCATGTCTAGTAGCGGTGTTGAGAGGATCTCCTGAGTGGGATTGCCTATCGTCTGGCACATGAAGCGATCCCTGAGAAACCAGGCTCTGCCGACTGGTCCGTCAAACAAAACCCTATATCGGGAGGCGCCCCATGCTCCGGTGAACTCGAAACAAGAATACCCGAGAATCGCCAGCCAAGGCTGTCAAGTGATCTGCAGATAGCAAGTGCATAAACTGATTAGATGTCATAAATATGCAAGATGAATCAAAACTGAAAGCATGAAGAACAAAGAGTTCTGGATTACCTCTGTCGCTTGCACGGTGTCAAAGTACTGCCGGAGATATGGCAATGTTTCCCGGGGCCTAGACCGACACAGATCATCGAATCTGCGTGAGTACGATATCTCAAGCGGTTCCTCGACCTCTAGTTCAGGGGCGAGTGTCGGGAAGTAGGCATAAGCCCACAACTGTGAAAGGCAAGACAATGGCTGTCAGAATACAGAATAAACAGAAAATGCAGAATGCCGAGTGCAGAATATGAATACAGAATGTCTAAAAAAGGCAGAATACTGAGTGCAGAATGCAGAGAACAGAATGTAATGCGTGCAGTGTGTGCCGTGTGTAGTGTACAGATAATGAAAAGCAGAAATGTAAATCAAGAGGGCAGAATGTACCTCCCAGGCTCGCCAGTAGCTACCTACTATGGTCCCCCGCTCGTGGGAGGTCGCGCTCATGTAGTAATAAAGGGTAGCGAGGCCAGCACCACCCCAATCAAAGTGCCGAGTGGTCCCAAGGAGGAACATGAAAAATCCCCGGGCATACTGCTGTACGACTTCAATAGTCTCGGGTATAGTCCCCCGGTACTGCTCGGAGGACCAGGTGTACCTGACCATGCCTAGTGATTTGCAGGGCGGCGGATGGGCTCCAAGAAGATAAGTCTAAGCTGCCTTCCACTCACCCATATTGGTATCATATGGGATCGGCCGGCCCGCCACGTGGAGGCCTATCAGTAACGAGAAGTCATACGGGGTCATCGTCATGTCCCCAGTGGTGAAAAAATGGAAGGAGTTGGTGGTGTCCCACCATCTCTCTACAAGTGCACCCAGAAGGGTCCTGCTCGCCGAATGATACGACAGTCCCGCACAAAATGGGCCAAATCCTGCCTCATCCATAATATGTCAGACAACATCTGGGAGCTCTATGTACCATTCCCTAGCAATGATCGACCCATAACCCCGTGTGAAACGGGAAGATACCTGCATATAGAATGAACAGATGTATTCAGTTTCAAAATTTAATAGAATGCTGCGTTTTGAACTGTGTGTTCAGATTGAGCAGTGTTATGAGCCGTGTGCAAATTAAATAGAATGCTGTGTTATGGACTGTGTGTTCAGATTAAGCAGTGTTATGAGCCGTGTGCAAATTAAAAGAATGCTATGTTATGAACTGTGTGTTCAGATTGAGCAGTGTTATGAGTCGTGTGCAAATTAAACAGAATGCTGCGTTATGAACTGTGTGTTCAGATTGAGTTATGGACTGTGTGTTCAGATTGAGCAGTGTTATGAGCCGTGTGCAAATTAAAAGAATGTTGTGTAATGAACTGTGTGTTCAGATTGAGCAGTGTTATGAGCCGTGTGCAAATTAAATAGAATGCTGCGTTATGAACTGTGTGTTCAAATTGAGCAGTGTTATGAGCCGTGTGCAAATTAACAGAATGCTGCGTTATGAACTGTGTGTTCAGATTGAGCAGTGTTATGAGCCGTGTGCAAATTAAAAGAATGCTGTGTTATGAACTGTGTGTTCAGATTTAGCATTGTTATGAGCCGTGTGCAAATTAAAAGAAAACTGCGTTATGAGCCTTGTGCAAATTAAAAGAAAACTACATTATGAACTGTGTGTTCAGATTGAGCAAAAACTGCGTTATGAATTGTATGTTCAGATTGAGCAAAACTGCGTTATAAACTGTGTGTTCAGATTGAGCAAAAACTGCGTTATGAACTGTGTGTTCAGATTGAGCAAAAACTGAGTTATGAACTATGTGTTCAGATTGAGCAAATCCTGCGTTATGAACTGTGTGTTCAGATTGAGCAAAACTACATTATGAACTGCGTGTTTAGATTGAGCAAAACTGCATTATGAACTGTGTGTTTAGATTGAGCAAAAACTGCGTTATGAATTGTGTGTTCAGATTGAGCAAAAACTGTGTTATGAACTGTGTGTTCAGATTGAGCAAAAACTGCGTTATGAACTGTGTGTTCAGATTGAGCAAATACTACGTTATGAACTGTGTGTTCAGATTGATCAAAATACTGCGTTATGAACTGTGTGTTCAGATTGAGCAGAATATTGCGTTATGAACCGTGTGTTCAGATTGAGCAAAATATCGCGTTATGAACTGTGTGTTCAGTTTGAGCAGAGTACTGTGTTATGAACTGCGTGTTCAAATTGAACAGTGTGCTATGTTATGAGCTGTGTGCCCAAAATGAGCTGTGTGCCCAAAGTGAGCTGGGTGCCCGAAATGAGTTGTGTGCCCAAATGAGCTGTGCCCCAAATTAACAAGAGTGTTGTGTTGTGAGTTATATGCCAAGTCAGCATTGTGTTATGAATAAGCTGTGTGCCAAGTCAGTAATGTGCTATGTTATGAGTTGCGTGCCAAGTAAACAAAATACCGTGTTGCGAGCTGCGTGCCAAATCAACGAAGTGTTGTGTTTTAAGCTGTGTGCCCAAAATGTGCTGTGTGCCAAACGAACAAAGTGTTATGTTGAGAGCTGTGTGCCTGTATGAACCGGATGCTGTGCGTAAGTTATGTTCAGAACATGCAGAAGTACTGTGTATGTGAATGTGTTCGGAACGAGCAGATAAAATACATAGCAAAAACATGAAATGTGCAAGGAATGCAAAATACTTCGCAGGGAATGTAAAAGTGAAGTTCGCACCTCTCGCGCATGATGAGATAGGTGAGACTCAGGCTCCCGTAGCAGTAAGTCTGCGGGTGCCCGTCGCGCGAAATCGGTAAAATGATGGAAAGTACTGGGAGGTAGTATATGCTCTTACGGGTGGTACCTCTTTGGGTCGAATGGCCGAATCCTCGGAGGCAGTGGCATAATGTCGGGCTCGTCCTCTACTCTCGGGGAGCCTTCGCCATATGGAATATTGTCAGCCATCTGAAAAAAGATGCAAAAATTTGCAAAATTGCAAAAAGTCAACAAAAGTCAACGCCCGAGAAAAGGTGCTAAACTTCGAGAGAAACTTACCTCAAGTGGTGAAAGTGGAGACAGAAGCTCCGAAAACAAATTCTAATCGGTTTAAAACGAAGAGAATCGAAAGTTTTCGCGAAACAACTTCGTGTGGGGCGTTAGAAAACGCATATAAAGTGCAGATCTTAGTGAGAAAAGGGTCTAGGGAGGAAGAGAAATGTATTTCGGCCTTGGAGGTGTGATGAAAAGTGTTTTGGAGTTGAATTTTTAAAGATCTCCACGTGAAAAGACCAAGCTGCCCTGAAATTGTGTAAACTGATCGGCCAGCCTGTTTTTCTGGTCGGCCGACCACTTTGGTGGTCAATAACTGGTCGGCCAGCATTCTAGTTGGTCGGCCACCCTCCTAGATGGTCTCCAAGGTCCCATTGTTCTTCCTGTGTGTTTTGGTGATGATTGGCGCCCTCGGATCTCGAGAAAGTACAAGAAAAGTACACTTTTCAGTTCAAAATCGTCCATACGGGAACTTTAATTCTAGTCTTCGATGCGTGGCTTATCATTACTCGTCAAGAGCAAGGTGTATCCTTTTGAATACGTTGTGACCCCTCCGAGAGGTAAATCGGAGGTTACGGTTGAATTGCTTGCGTTAAGACTTGTATATCCGTTTTCAGTATTCTGCTTTGAACGTACTTTTGGAGTTGCACATTTCAAATGCATTATAATGCACATCACTTCTTGCATTGTTATGCACATCACTCGTCGCATTGTTATGCACGTTTCTCTCGTATTGTCAGGCACACTTTATTTGCGTTGTCACGCATATTTTGCTCGCATTGTTTTGCACATTCCTTTTGCATTGTCATGCACCTTATCATCCGTATTGTTATGCGCACACTTAGGTTGCATTGTCATGCACCCCTCCACCCGCATTGTCACGCACAATTAGGTTGCATTGTCATGCACCCCTCCACCCGCATTGTTATGTGCACACTTAGGTTGCATTGTCATGTACCCCTCCACCCACATTGTCGCACATACTTAGGTTGCATTGTCATGCATCCCCTTCACTTGCGTTGTCACACACTTTTCACTTGCATTGTTATGCACTTTTCACTTGCGTTGCTATGCACTTTTCACTTGCATTGCTATGCACCTTTCCATCGGGATTGTGTATGCACTCGTTTATCTCGCATTGGAATTGTATCCTGATATAGCGTTGAACATGTGTTTCTAACTATATTGTACCTGCTGAGTGTTTTTCTTGTGCAGGTACAATATTGTATGTACGGTTCATTTGAGGCTGGTGCAACCAGACGATATTGTATGTACAGTTCATTTGAAGCTGGTGTGACTAGACGGTATTGTATTTACTCCGCGCGAGACATAGTGAGAATCGTATAATTCTCTTACATCCTTTCTGCATATAATGTAGTTTGGTTCATATTTGCTTGCTTAAACTGTTGCATTTATTTTGCATATTTGCTTCTGTTACGACCCAAACCCACCTCTATGGGTTTAGATCGCAACCGGCCAGTAATCCGTGATTACCGAAGGCCTACTTAACAGTAATGACAGTAATACAGAGTAAAGGGGTTGGCGGAAGCCAAAATAGTAATTAAATGTGTCTAATGAGCTGTGACAGTCTGAATGCGAAAAGACTTTTATAAACAAACCACATTCATAAACAAAACATATATATATATATATATATGCGACATATATACAAACATCCATGTCAGGGGCCGAATCCCTAACCAACTGTACAGTCAGTTTTAAACATTTATTACAAAATAGAGATGGAAGGGTGAAATTGAGACACCCCCAAACAGCCTTAGCTTGGACAGACTTGGAACCTCGCAGTGAGGCACAATGGTTGGCTTGACAAAACTGAAACTTAACTTAACACTCCTAGTATTGGTCCGGTGCCTGAACACCTACATATAAATATAAACAGTGAGCTAAAGCCCAGTGAATAACAAATGCGTAAAGAGGTTAAGAATGAATGTCCTTTCAGTAATAAATCAGTCATATCAGTTATATGTGGTACATCCAATAACAAATAGTACAGTAGGTCTTAACAGACCAAGCAGTCAGTTGATGGCCATCATAACAGTATACAGTATTGGTTCCAAGTATTGGAACCGACAGAGATCTCTGTGACAGTAGCAGTAACAGTACAGTAACGGTAAGTTGCTATGGATGCCACGAGTACAGTTCATAAATAGGACATCATTCATTCAGTAAACAGTATCACTTCAAAAAACAGTACAGTTAATTGTTCAGAAAATAATCATCATCGAACATGTCTTTACAACATTGTTACTCACAGAGCACTGGGCTATAAGCAGCTAATGAGTGTCCTCGGATGCCAACCCTACACAGTTACAGAACGAACACACACTAAGTTACACACTTGGGAATCAAAAACTTAGTCTCTATCTTGACTTGGTGTGTTTCAATATCAATATCCTAATTAAGATGCCTTAAACTAGGCCTAGGAATGCCTAGGATGGAATGAGGATGCAAAGATGCACTTTAAAACACTTTTCAGAATTTTTCAGAAAACAGGGGTCTCGCTCGAGGGTGGCTTTCTACGCTCGAGCGAGCTTTTCAAAACAGAGGGGTCGCTTGAGCGTGGACTTCCTCGCTCGAGCGGTCTGTAAAAATGCAAAAAGTGCTGGATGTTGAAAATCTCCGCTCGACGCTTGCTCGATGCTCGCTTGAGCGTGAGACACATCCTTCGCTCGAGCGTAGGCCTCGTCCCTCGAGCGTGCATCTGCACGCACCAAAAATCTGAGAGCTTGCAATCTACGCTTAAGCGGAGCTCTGAACAAAATACGGTCGCTCGAGCGTGGAAGCCAAAATCTGGAATTTTCAGATTTGCCTCCCAAGCTCAAACCAAGCATTCAACACCTCAAAACTCAACCTCTTGGGCCCATTTTATGGAAAGCACTTGAAAACCAACAATATGACATGTTTTGAAGATCAATTGATAAAATCAAGGCCCAAAAGTGAGACAATTGAATACAATTTCAACTCAAAATTTAAGAACACGAAGAATAATGTAAAAATTATACATGCATGAGTTTCCATGAACTCTAATGTTTCAAATCATGACCAAATGCAAGTTTTAGCTCAAGAACATGGTGAATTCATGGACTACATTCAAAATATGAACATGCATGTGGAAATTCATGAAGAACAATCTCAAAATGCAAGAATATGTACATGCATGCATGAATTACTACTCAACTCAACTCTTAAATTAATTCTTGACATTAATCTCCAAATTTCCATGAATCATGCAAGACACAACTTCAATTTCACAATTGAGAGGATGGATTCCTTACCTTAAGTCTTGAATTCTAAGTGTAGAGGTCAAATTATGCAATTCCTTCAATTTCTTCTAGTTCTCCAAGCCAATTCTAGATGAATCACTCTTGTTCTCCTACTCTCCCTCTCTCATATGGTTTGGGTCTCTAAGAACATGGCTGAAGAATGATGTATGAAGGTGCCAAACAAGTTTGTAATGGTGGCCCACTAAGTGGCAATTTGATAATAACCTATATTCCACTAAACTAGCATTATTTAATCTAATTTAATCATTCCAAATCAAATTTACATTAAATCTACCATAAAATCACATAAATTCTAATTAGCATAAAATACCAATCGATTTCTGATTCGGTCGTCGATAAGACCTTTAATTCGCAATTGAAAGATAAAACATGAACAGATCATTTAATGACTAACACATAGAAATGCATTTAAAACAGTATACTCAAGCAATCAGTTCAGAATTTCAGTATGATCCATTACTTATCATGCTTAATCACAGATTAACACTAATCAGAGGTGAGGGTTGTCACAGTCTTCCCTCCTTAAAAAGAGTTTGGTCCTCCAAAATCAGATTACCTTCATTCTGAAAGAATACTAGATCCAGAGGGAACAGTTCAGGATATCTCTTCAACATATCATCTTCCCTTTCCCAAGTGGTATAAACGCCACCATGGTTTTGCCAGTCCACTTTCACTAACGAAATTTCTTTATTCCTCAACTTCTTGATTCGTCGGTTTACAACCTGAATAAGCCGTTCTTCATAAGTGTATTCATCACTTAGCACTACACGGGTAGGCTCAATCACATGGAAGGGATCCCGAAGAGAATCCTTCAACATTGAAATATGGAAGACATTATGCATATGCTCCATTTCAGGAGGAAGCACTACTTGATACGCCACCGGATTAATCTTCTTAATGATTTCATACGGTCCGACATATCTCGGCGTTAGCTTACCCTTGACTCCAAAACGAGTTTGCCCTTTCATTGGTGTCACTTTAACAAAAACATGATCACCTACTGCATATTCCCTGTCTCGCCTTCGGACATCCGCATAACTTTTATGTCGGCTTTGTGCGGTTTTCAATTTTTGTTGAATCAGTTTCACTTTTTCAGTAGTCTCATGTACAATTTCAGGCCCAAGCAAAGGCCCATCTCCAACTTCTTCCCAGCAAATAGGAGATCAGCATTTTCTGCCATACAAAGCCTCGAAAGGCGCCATACCAATGCTCGAGTGAAAACTGTTGTTGTAGGCAAACTCAGCTAAAGGTAAATGGCTTTCCCAATTTCCTTGGAAATCAAGAACACACATCCGCAGTAAATCTTCTAGAGTCTAAATGGTTCTTTCTGACTGACCATCTGTCTGAGGATGATATGCACTACTTAGTCTCAGTTCAGTACCCAATGCAGTTTGCAGACTTTGCCAAAATCTCGATGTAAACTTCGAGTCCCTGTCAGAAACAATAGATACAGGCACTCCATGCAATCTAACAATCTCATCAATATAAATTGTAGCCAATTTGTCCGCATTATAGATTGTTTTGACAGGTAAGAAGTGAGCAGATTTAGTCAATCTATCAACAATAACCCAAATTGAGTCCATACCTTTATTGGAGCAAGGTAAACCAACAATGAAATCCATAGTGATATGTTCCCATTTCCACTCCGGTATCAGTAAGGCTGTAGTAAGCCTGTGGGTCGTTGATGTTCAGCTTTAACTTGTTGGCAATGAAGACATTTCGATACAAAGTCAGCAATCTCTTTCTTCATTCCTGGCCACCAGCAATTCAGTTTCAAGTCTTGGTATATTTTCGTATTTCCTGGGTGGATAGACAGTTTCGAATTGTGGCCCTCTTGCAGAATTCGTCTTTTCAGTTCAGAATCATTGGGTACACACAACCTTCCCTGGAATTTCAACACATTGTTCTCAAATTTAAAGTCCAGCCTCGGTTTGGACTCCCGTTCATCAATGACCTTTTTCAAAAAGTCATCCTGTTGCTGTTTCTCTTTAATCTCCTCAATTAGTGCCGGTTGAGCAGAAATAGCGGCTAAAGTTCCACCTTGTTCACGCAAAACAATCTCAACTTCAAATTTTTCAAGGTCACATAGCAATTCTTTCTGCCCAGTGAGTAAACAGGTTGAATTTCCAACTGATTTCCGACTCAGTGCATCGGCAACGGTGTTAGCTTTTCCCGGATGGTACAAAATTTGCAAGCCATAATCTTTTATCAGTTCTAACCATCTCCGCTGTCTCATATTTAGTTCTTTCTGTGTCAAGAAGTATTTCAAACTCTTGTGGTCTGTGTACACCTCACATGTTGCCCCATAAAGATAGTGATGCCAAATTTTCAATGCAAACACTACTGCAGCAAGTTCCAAGTCGTGGGTCGGATAATTTTTCTCATGCGGTCTCAGTTGTCGGGTAGCATATGCAATAACTTTACCATTCTTCATTAAGACACATCCCAAACCCTTATAAGAAGCATCACTAAATATGGTAAATCCATCCGTACCTGAGGGTAGGGTAAGAATCGGTGCAGTCACAAGTCGAGTCTTTAACTCTTGAAAAGCTGATTCTCTCTGGTCAGTCCAGTCAAATGATATCCCTTTTTGAGTCAGCTAAGTCAACGGTAGGGCAATTTTAGAGAAGTCCTTCACAAATCTTCTGTAGTATCCGGCTAAGCCTAAGAAACTTCGGACTTTAGTAACATTAGGCGGTCTGGGCCAATTCACTACTGCTTCAATCTTCTGTGGGTCAATTGAAATGCCATCCTTACTGATCACATGTCCCAAAAACATTACATTGTCTAGCCAAAATTTACATTTCATTAGTTTAGCATACAGTTTTTGTTCTCTTAAGGTCTGCAATGCAATTCTCAGATGATGTTCATGTTCCTCTTCACTCTTGGAATAAATCAGAATGTCATCTATAAAAACAACTACAAATTCGTTGAGGAATGGTTTAAAAATTCTGTTCATAAGGTCCATAAATGCAGCAGGTGCATTAGTAACTTCGAAAGGCATAACAAGAAATTCATAATATCCATATCTCATTCGAAATGCAATTTTTTCAATGTCCTCTGGTTTGACTTTCAACTGGTGGTATCCAGATCTAAGGTTAATTTTTGAAAAGACCTGGGCACCCTGTAACTGGTCAAACAAATCATCAACACGAGGCAATGGATATTTATTTTTCACTGTTACCTTGTTCAGTTCACGATAGTCAATGCAGAGTCTCAATGAGCCGTCTTTCTTTTTCACAAACAAAACTGGTGCGTCCCATGGTGAAGTACTAGGCCTGATAAACTTCTTATCCAACAGTTCTTGCAGCTGAATTTTCAATTCTTTCAGTTCGGCAGGTGCCATTCTATACGGAGCTTTAGAAGCTGGCTGTGTACCCGGAATCACATCAATGGTGAACTCAATGTCCCTGTCAATCAAATCCCCTGGCAAATCATCTAGAAAAACATCTGGGAATTCTCTGACTATAGGAATACTGTCCACATTAGCTTTAGCATCAGTAGGTACAGTCAATATACAACATAGATACCCTTTACACTCCTTTCTAATTAGTTTAAATGCTTTCATAAATGAAATCAGGTATGGGGGAGGTACTACTCCAACTCCGTTAATACAAATTCAGGCAATCCAGGTGGACGGAAAACAACTTGTTTTGTTACACAGTCTATGGTAGCATGATACTTTGTTAACCAGTCCATTCCCAATATCACATCGAAATGATCGATATTCAAAGGCAGTAAATCAATATACAAATGCACATCCCCAACAATAATTTCATATGCAGGGTACATATAAGCACAAGTCATGGATCCCCCAACAGGTGAAGATACAGCTAACAAATAATTCATGGGTTCCAGTGGTCTATCTAGTTTTCGCGAAAAAGCATGCGAGACATATGAATGTGTAGACCCCGAATCAATCAGAACATAAGCATTTTGAGCACAGATTGAGAGTATACCTGACACAACGGTCTCGGTATTCTGCACATCTCCCGGTACAAGTGTGAACACTCGGCCTTGCCTTAGAGGCTCCTTTCTGATAGCTTTGGGGTTGGGTTTCGGTGGAGCAGTTGATGCTGCGGCGCTAGCTGCAGCTTTACTATTGTCTTGAGAAGTGGAAGGGCAATCTTTAACCATGTAACCCACTTTGCCACACCTATACCAAGCACCAGAGATTTTATAGCAAACCCCCTTATGTCTTTTCCCACATTCAGGGTAGGGTGGTATGGAATTGTTTCCCGGACTAGAACTGGTTGTTGACCCTGTATTTTGCTTTTTGTTCAATGGGCTATTTCGGCCTTTCTTAAACTTAAAGCCCCGTCTCTTACCACGCCACTCAGTCGCGGGTGTTTCAGTTTGTTTTAGTGCTTCAATATTCGACTTAGCTATTATTGCTTGGTCGAGGATATCCACATATTTAAGCAGTTTCAGGACATTAATTCGATCAAGTATCTCGACATTAAGTCCGTCTTCAAACTTTCTGGCCTTTTTATAATCAGTGTCTACTATGTGTGGAGCATATCTGGCAAGTTCAGTGAATTTGGATTTATACTCTGCAACTGACATGGTGCCCTGTTTTAACTGCTCAAATTCAGTCACTTTACGATCCCGGACACACTGGGAAAAGTATTTCTCAAAGAAGGACGCTTTAAACTGAGCCCAAGTCATTACAGTATTTGCATCACGGACAAGCATCCACTACCTTCTGGCCTCTTCTTGTAAAGTAAAGGTAGCCAGCAATACCTTGTGTGCTTTCGAACACGGAAACATTTCAAATAATTTCTCAGTTTCGAGAACCCATGCTTCGGCCTTTAGTGGTTCAAGGCTTCCCTGGAATGATAGTGGTTTCATTTTGCTGAACTTCTGTGTCAGAGCAATTATATCATCATTAACATTTTGTTCGGGTTGTACTGGAGGAGGTGTGGGCTATTGGTTCTGTTGTTGCCTTAAAGCTTCGGTCAACAGTTCAACTGTTCTTTCTAATCTTGCCATTCTGGCATCAGATGATTCCGTTTCATCGACATTCCTTGCATTGTCCATTTCACTATATGCAATACAGTAATAATAAACATAGGAATTGCTTACTTAAACACATTAGCACATTAGCACATATATTCATGTCATGGCTACACACACTTTTTCAATGCTCATGCAATGCTCTATTTACTTTTCTAGGACATCCTATAGCTCACTTGGACACGTGTGTGCGGTATAACTCGTGTGTTGATATCGCTCTGATACCACTCTGTCACGACCCAAACCCGCCCCTATGGGTTTAGCATTGCAACCGGCCAGTAGTCCGTGATTACCGAAGGCTTGCTTAACAGTAATGACAATAATACAGAGTAAAGGGGCTGGCGGAAGCCAAACCAATAATTAAAAGGTGTCCAATGAGCTGTGACAGTCTGAATGCGAAAAGACTTTTATAAACAAACCACATTCATAAACAAAACACACATATATATACATGTATGTGACATATATACAAACATCCATGTTAGGGGCTGAATCCCTAACCAACTGTACAGTCAGGTCTAAACATTTAATACAAAACAGAGACGGAAGGGTGAAACTGAGACACCCCCAAACAGCCTTAGCTTGGATAGACTTGGAACCTCACAGTGAGGCACAATGGTTGCCTTGACAAAACAGGAGCTTAACCTGACGCTCTTAGCATCGGTCCGGTGCCTGAACACCTACATATAAATATAAACAGTGAGCTAAAGCCCAGTGAATAACAAATGCGTAAAGAGGTTACGAATGAATGTCCTTTCGGTAATAAATCAGTCATATCGGTTATATGTGGTACATCCAATAACAAACAGTACAGTAGGTCTTAACAGACCAAGCAGTCAGTTGATGGCCATCATAACAGTATACAGTATTGGTTCCAAGTATTGGAACCGACAGAGATCTCTGTGACAGTAGCAGTAACAGTACAGTAACGATAAGTTGCTATGGATGCCACGAGTACAGTTCATAAATAGGACATCATTCATTCAGTAAACAGTATCACTTCAGAAAACAGTACAGTTAATTGTTCAGAAAATAATCACCATCGAACATATCTTTACAACATTGTTACTCACAGAGCATTGGGCTATAAGCAGTTAATGAGCGTCCTTGGATGCCAACCATACACAGTTACAGAACGAACACACACTAAGTTATACACTTGGGAATCAACAACTTAGTCCCTATCTTGACTCGGTGTGGTTTTATATCAATGTCCTCATTAAGATGCCTTAAACTAGGCCTAGGAATGCCTAGGATGGAATGGGGATGCAAAGATGCACTTTAAAACACTTTTCAAATTTTTTCAGAAAACAGGGGTCTAGCTTGAGCGTGGCTTTCTACGCTCGAGCGAGCTTTCCAAAACAGAGGGGTCGCTCGAGCGTGGACTTCCTCACTCGAGCGGTCTGTAAAAATGCAAAAAGTGCTGGATGTTGAAAATCTCCGCTCGATGTTCGCTCGATGCTCGCTCGAGCATAAGACACATCCTTCGCTCGAGTGTAGGTCTCGTCACTCGAGCGTGCGTCTGCGCGCACTAAAAATCTGAAAGCTTGCAATCTATACTTGAGCGAGCATTTCTTCGTTCGAGCGGAGCTCTGAACAAAATACGGTCGCTCGAGCATGGAATCCTTCGCTCGAGCGTGGATGCCAAAATCTGGAATTTTCAGATTTGCCTCCCAAGCTCAAACCAAGCATTCAACACCTCAAAACTCAACCTCTTGGGCCCATTTTCTGTAAAACACTTGAAAACCAACAATATGACATGTTTTGAAGATCAATTGATAAAATCAAGGCCCAAAAGTGAGACAATTGAATACAATTTCAACTCAAAATTCAAGAACATGAAGAACAATGCAAAAATTATACATGCATGAGTTCCCATGAACTCTAATGTTTCAAAATCATGACCAAATGCAAGTTTTAGCTCAAGAACATGGTGAATTCATGGACTGCATTCGAAATATGAACATGCATGTGGAAATTCATGAAGAACAACCTCAAAATGCAAGAATATGTACATGCATGCATGAATTACTACTCAACTCAACTCTTAAATTAATTCTTGACATTAATCTCCAAATTTCCATGAATCATGCAAGACACAACTTCAATTTCACAATTAAGAGGATGGATTCCTTACCTTAAGTCTTGAATTCTAAGTGTAGAGGTCAAATTATGCAATTCCTTCAATTTCTTCTAGTTCTCCAAGCCAATTCTAGATGAATCAATCTTGTTCTCCTACTCTCCCTCTCTCATATGGTTTGGGTCTCTAAGAACATGGCGGAAGAATGATGTATGAAGGTGCCAAACAAGTTTGTAATGGTGGCCCACTAAGTGGCAATTTGGTAATAATCTATATTCCACTAAACTAGCATTATTTAATCTAATTTAATCATTCCAAATCAAATTTACATTAAATCCGCCATAAAATCACATAAATTCTAATTAGCATAAAATACCAATCGATTTCTGATTCGGTCACCGATAGGACCTTCAATTCGCAATTCAAAGATAAATCATGAACAGATCATTTAATGACTAACAGATAGAAATGCATTTAAAACACTATACTCATGCAATCAGTTCAGAATTTCAGTATGATCCATTACTTATCATACTTAATCATAGATTAGCACTAATCAGATGTGAGGGTTGTCACAGCTTCATTACAACTTTCTTTGCATGATCATAAGTTATGTTCGGCTTTGTGCATGTCATTTGCATTTCGCTCCTGCCTGCGGGCACATCTCTTTGTTATCTTGCCTGCTTGTCTAAGTCTTCAGCCTTGTCAAAAATGGGTCGTCTCTGGGCTTTGACATTCACTCCCGTCATCTTATGACTTCCGAGTTCTGTCAAAGAGGGGAAACTATAGACATCTCATTTTTTACCGACCTTAAGACTCAGACATCATCGATTGAGCGCTCGGTGATTGTGCATGTTGTGCTCGTTTCGAGTTTCCGGAGTTTCGACTGAGAGCCTTGCCTCCGAACCTCTAAACTCTTTGTGCTTCGGCTCGGTTTGTGGACCGAACCTTGTTTTCCTTCCCTGGAGGGAGGGAGGGGTCTTGTAAACCTCCATTTTCTGGTTGTAGACCACTTTTCGTGCTTGGAGACTAGTTTTCGATTTTCGGAGTCTTCGGCCGCGCGCCTTGACTCGGGACCGCTTGACATTCTCTGTTTGGCTTGGTTTTTGAACCACACCTTGTTGCCTCTGCCTAGAGGGACATTGTGGTTCGGGAGACTACTTTTGTGGTCATTGACCACTTTTGATGTCGATAGACTAGTTTTCGAGGCTTTCAGCTACGCGCTTTGCCTCCCGAACTTTCGTCTTGCATCTTTTTTGGTTTGTTTTGGTATAACCTTGTTTTCCTTTTTTGGAAGGCAGTACAAGGGTGGGAGACCAGTCCTTTTCCTTGGAGACCACTTTCTTCCCCGCCAGCCAGTTTTCTGGTTGGCCAACTGGTCTCCTTGGTCTTTGGGCCACCTTTTCTGGTTGGCCACTACACCACTGTATTGTTTTCATGCTGTAGACCTTCTCCCCCCATGGCCGACCACTTTTTGTCTTGGGAGACCACTTGTGGTGGTCGGTCGACCACTATAAGTAGCTGGCCGACCAACCACTTTAAGTGGTCGGCTGCTTTTCATCACCTTTATGGAGATATTTTAGAGCCAGCTGTGCCAGCTAGAAGGCACAGAAGCCATTCTCCATACACGTGTGTGGAGGGATGGCTTTAGGCCAAAAGCTTGTTCTTTGTTCTCTGTAAGAGAGAACCTCCCCCCTCCTCCTCCAGGTTCAGAAGTTTGTGCTTGAGAGATATAGATACATATTTGCCTCTATTTTCCCCTTTACTTCATTTTTGTGCTTCAAAAGTGTAGTTTTACCACACTTTAACACACAAACACACACTCAAACACCATCATTTTGTTGCTGAGGTTCTTAGGAGCTGGTTTTGGAGTTTTTAGGTTAGTTTGGGTTCAAAAAGAGTGCTGGAGTTGCAGCTTTGAAGGTGTTCATCAAGGGTGAGTTTCTAACCTTTAAAACCCTTATCTTTGCTTAAGCTTTTAGACCTATTTTCATAGTGTTTTAGACTTAACTTCCTATTGCAAAAAGTTCTGTATTTCAGTCCTTAAAATGTTTATTTAAGGTCACTTTTGTGTTAGGGGTATCCTACTCCCTCTTAGGCCTTGTTTTGGGCCATCCCTTTTGGCTCTTGTTTTAGCCTTTGCATGACCTTTCTACCATTGAATTCCAGAGAAATTTCAGAGGTGGAAATGGTGTTTTGAGGTCCCAAATAAGAGAGGGTCATCCATTCTCCTTGTGTCTTATATACTTGCTTCATTTGCCTCATGTTTGAGCATATTTGTTAAGCTTATGTTGGCCATATCTTAGCATGTATTTGGGGTTATTTCAGCATGGCATACCACTGTTTTGGTTTGGTTTTCTCACCTCATGCATGCTTAGTACACTTGTAGTGTAAATTTCACAAACTAGTCTTGTATGCTTCATGAAGTAGCATGTCATTCTAGCTTGTTTTGAATCCATCTCAGCATGTTTTTGGTGTTATTTTTCTATCATATACCTCTGTTAAGGTTTGGTTTTGTCATCCCATGCATGCTCCATGCACTTGTAGTGCAATTCCATGAATTAGCCTAATGTGTATCATACTTTTGACCATCATTCTAACATGATTTTGGCTTAACTCTAAGAAACTTTTGTCCATCTTTTAGCATGCTCTAGCTCTGATTTGTATTGTTTTGGTCATGCATGCCATGCTTTGTATAGCTATAG
This sequence comes from Camellia sinensis, assembly GCF_055761805.1. Lineage (NCBI taxonomy): Eukaryota > Viridiplantae > Streptophyta > Magnoliopsida > Ericales > Theaceae > Camellia > Camellia sinensis. Next base: position 187,347,263 of record NC_138964.1, read on the forward strand.
TGCATTTTAGCTTATTAGCTTTGTGTATCAAGTCCATTGGCATGCATTACTTGGCCTATTTGAATAATTTAGCATCATTTGTAATGTGATTTCAGTCCATGTTTCATGTTCATGCACTTGCATTTGTCACTATTTCAATGCGTTAGAGGGTTTGCCCTTTATGCCTTAAACATGAGCCATTGCGCATGCCTTCATGCCTAAGCTTGCGAGCTATCATTTCAGTATGTTTTTGGGGTTATTTTGCCATGATATAACTCTGATTTTCGTTGGCGAAGCCATCTCATGCTTGGCCTCGATAGGTGAAGTGTAATCCACCTTATTTTCCTTGCATACATCATGCCTTATGCCCTTTATGCTAGCTTGTTTTGGCTTCATTCCATACATGTTTTAGACTCATTTTGACCTGTTCTAGGACTGTTTTAGGTTTCCTTGACCATATGCTTCATGTTTTGCATAGTTGTAGTACAGATGCCTATGCTAGCTTCAAGCTTCGGGCACCATAGCATGCTTCATTTGTGTTGTGCACATGATTTAGCATCACATAACATGACATTTCAGAGCATGTAGCATTGCCATGTTCCTACTTCTTTTATGCTTTGAATGCCTTTAAGGGTTATGCTTTGTTACGTTGTTTGCGGCCTAGCATGTATGCCATCTTGCCTAGGTCCTTGAGCCCCCATCTTAGCATGTTTTGGTATTTGTTTAGACCTAATTAAGCTCTGTCCATGGCTGGTTCATGCCTTTGTGCCATGTATTGCATGTCTCCTTTATAGTCCTCTTTGCTAACTTTAATGCTTTAGGGCCCTTGCATGCTTTGCTCGTGTTGTTTGAATGATTTGGCATCATTTCACACTTGATTTCAGAGCTTATAGTGTTGTTACACTTCCATGTTTGCCACTCCTTGAGCACTCTTGAGAGTTGTGCTCTTATACCTAGTCAACGGGCCATTGTATGTGCATGCTTGTATGTGCTCTTCATGCCTTAGTTTCATCACCATGGCCACCGTTTTGGGCATGGCTGAGGTTTACCCACATTCGGTTTAAGTCCATTGAGCATTGTGTATGCCATGTTACATCGCATTGTGCATGTTATGTTGTTGTTTGCATTGTGTATGTCATGTTCTTGTTCGCATTGTGTATGCCATAATCACATTGGGTATGCCATGTTATTCATTGCATTGAGTATGCCATGTTGCATTGCATGTTGTTGCACACTTGTCCCTTGCATTGTATGTTTGCATGCTTGATGTTGCATTGCATCGTGTATGCCATGTTATTTGTTGCATTTTGTTTGGATTAGGTGTTAGTCCAAATACGGGAAACGAGGGACATTTCATACTTGAAGTGATGAAACGTGCCTCAATTCTTGATCGCCGACGCTCTTGATCATACATGATAGAGTTCTAGCCTTTATGTACTTATGTGTGCATTCATTTACATTGAATTGTGCAATTTGGCTTCTCGATCATCATGCATCGAGATGCGTGGTTGGTGGCCCGAGGGTTGAGAACTACACTCTCTTAAGCTCATGAAATGATAGGGAGGGTGGTTGTGCACACATATCTTGCAAATACATTGCCATGCCCTTTCTTGCTCTCTGTTACAACAAATTAGAGAAGTGCAGCAAAAACTGGCCGGTCAGCCAGAAAAACTAGCTGGCCGATCACTTTTTCTGGTCTGCAACAACAAAAAGTGGTCGGCCAGTGGCTGGAAGCATCAACAACTGGTCGGCAGCCCTCCCACAGGTCCCCAAGGTGAGTTAGAAGCTTTCTGGAGCTTTGTGCAAGGTTCTGGGAACAGTTGCAAACAGAGACAAATCGGGGCATCGCGTTGGATTTCCGAACGAGGCGACCGAGCATGCATATACTTTCTGCCTTGAGGCTCCTGTTTTACTGCTTTACTTAGCTAATTTGCTTAGCTAGTTTACGCTTTGGTTTTGTACTTAATTAGCTAATGTGCTTAGCTATTTCATTTGTGTTGTAATAATTAGTTGTACCTAGTTATTCAATTTTGTGATGTAATAATTAGTTTAATTAGCTTAGATTAACTAGTTAGCTTCTTCTTCGGACCCTCCGTCGAGAGGGCCAATTGTTGTAATAAGCGTGCGTGTGTGTGATACATGTCTTCCAACCCCCATTTCTTTCTCCATTTTATTTAACGGCTTACGATGGTTAGTTTTATCTTGCATGCACTGGGCTCGGCGCATCATACTAACTGCATTATATTGCAATACCTATTGGAATACATGTATCAAGTTGTATTTCATATGACATCTTAGAATAGCCGAGCCTATTTTAGTTGCATTTTTGCATGTGTTGCATTAGCCATTTTAACATGAACTAGGATCACGCATGATTTCTAACTAGTTCTCTGTTTTGGCTCGGAGTACACTGTGAGTGTTTATGCTTTAGCATACTGCATGAGATGTGTATGTTGCCATGATAGCATGTTTTCCATGAGGCTAACTGCATAAGTGTTTAACTGCCTGAATGCTTGTGGGTGAAGGTTGGATTGCTTGAATTGGAACAATTCATCAAAATCCTCGTTTTAGCCTACTTGCGAGTAGCAAACTTCAAAATCATTTTCACAAACGAATATGCAATGTTTTGTTCCAACTTAGGCGATCTAGTCCATACTTGTATGCTGTGCGCATAACATAGTAATTCTAGGTTAATAAACGGAATAAGAACACATGTGTTTTCAAAAACAAAATATCATACTTATTAAAGGCCGATCTTTTGATCGGGCGAGCGGGGGTGCTCATTGCATGACCTTTCCCTCTCGTACCCAAGTTCCAGAGCCGAGGCAACTTTGGTGATGACGGACACGTGGCTTGAGGCACGAGTCAGGGTTTCCTAAATCCCCAAAATAAAATATTTAGGTGGCGACTCTCTATCTGGCAAAGCAGTCCATGTTTGGCACTTCATTATAAAAATCAGTTTTCCAAAACGATTTGTCGGATTTGGACTCTTTGGTGATTTATTGGTCTCACATTGCACTTTGTGAGATTAGATTCAGAACCGTGACATGAGTCCGAACTTGTAGTTGCCTAAAGAACAAAACAGGATTTCGCACCCTCGCTGCGTGGAGCCGGAGAGTTCTCGGGGCACGTCTACAGACGGGGCCTTTTTCTATTACTTGGATGCTTTCATATATGACAGCTGTCATGTTGTCCATTTGGTCTTGTATCTTTTCCACTGGCAACTCCGAAGATCTCTTTTGTTTTTCAATCTTACCATTGTAAGCCCTACTCTTTTGCCTTTCTGGGTGGTCCTCAGGCAAGTAATATCGATGGTTAGTGTACCCCGTCTTACTTCTCAGAGATTTAAAATACGGTTCATCATTGCAATTATAACAAGAATAATGACCCTTTGTTCTCCATCCAGATATGTCACCAAATGCAGGCCAATCATGTATTGCCCATAACAAAGCTGCATGCATTCGAAAAGTCTCATTGGTGGAGGCGTCGTAAGTCAATGCACTATTTGTCCATAAATCATTCAACTCGTCTACCAATGGTCGCATGTAGACGTCAATATCAATCCCTGGTTGCGATTCTCTAGGAATAAGTGATGACATCAAACAAAATGAATCCTTCATAACCAACCAAGGTGGCAAGTTGTATGGAATGAGTATGACGGGCCACAAACTATAAGAGTTGTTCATGTTCTCAAAAGGGTTAAACCCATCAACGGCCAACCCTAGCCTCACATTTCGAGGCTCCAAGACAAACTCGGGATGTTGTGCATCAAATTCCTTCCACTCATCACTGTCAGCAGGATGCCTCAATATCTCGTCATCCACTCGTTTGTCTTTGTACCATCTCATGTCCTCAGCCCTTTTCCTTGGCATGTACAATCTTTTCAACCTTGGTGCCAAAGGAAAGTACCGCAATACTTTATGAGGGATCTTCTTACCCCTTCCATGATTGATCTTGTATCTAGATGTCTTACAAGTCGGACATTTATCTAGTGTTGCATTCTCCTTCCAAAATAATACACAATCATTTATGCAAGCATGAATGAGCTCATATGACAAGCCCAAGTCACGTAGTATTTTCTTAGCTTCATAAGTTGACTTTGGAACCAAATTTTCTTTCGGGAAAGGTCTACTTAAAATCTCTAGCATTATATCAACTGACTTATTGCTCCAATGATTTGTTACTTTCATATTAAGGACCTCAATCACAAACTTCAACAAAGTATAATTTGTACAATTTGGGAACAGCTCACGCTTGGGATCAGTCAACAATTGATCAAAAGTTCTCACTTCCTCCCCTTAGGTTGTATCAGTCGATTCCCCTCTTATTCGATCTCCCACTCAGGCTTTAATACCACCTACAATTTTATCACCATCGAGTCGTATCTCATCATCATGGTAAGTCTCATTTGAAGAATGTGACTGAGTGATGAGACATGTGTCAGTGTTTTTTTATTTATTTTAAACTAATCTCAGCTGCATATTTTGAATGGAATGAAGTGAGCCAATTTGAGCCGTTGTCGGAGGGGACACTGGAGAGGATCTCAACTCGCTTTTCGAGAGCTTCTTATTATGAATTTGCTACAAGTTATTTATTTATTTATTTATTATTTTATTGTTACTATTATTACTATTTTTCAATATGAGTCCACAATCGGGAAAATGAATGTAATCCACCCTTTCTCAAAAAAAAAAAAAAAAAAAAAAAAAAAAAAAAAAAAATTTTCTGACCTCTTGCGTTGAAGTGTAAAAGAGTGATCAACTAAGCTATAGCCAATTGATTGAAGTAGATACAGGCTCAAAGCTTAATATATTAGTAATACTATATATTTGAGAAATTTAACTAGAAAAATCAAAAATTTATTAAATCTCAATCACATCTTCTATTTTTCGGTAATTGGGCTATCTCCTTGTCAGTTAGAGAGCCAATCTTATGGATGAAAGATTACATAGATAAATTCATGATGCGCATTCCTAAAAAGAACACATAGTAAGAAAGTAAAAAATTTTTGTGGCGAAAGTTTTCAAAGTTTTTTTTTTTTTTAGTGTTTGTCACTTTATGATAAAAATTATAAATAGTAATCTATAGTGATGTTTTTAAAGTTAAAATTATAAGTTAGTGTGATTATGTAATGAATATTATAAGGGCAATTTTTAAATGTACAAGTATATTACGTAAATTTTCATAAATATATATGAGTTGTAATTTTTTAAATTTAGTTGAGTTAATGCGCATTTCACACCCAAACACTTTCCATATACTCTTGTTTTAAAAAGGCATATCCTCTCCCTTAAAAACACTAGTGGCGTTGGTGAAATGAATTGTATACCTATCTCTGTCCACCATATATTTTTGTTTATTTTAATTAAAATTAGTAGAAAATTTTTTAGGTACTCCAATAAAAAATAAAAAATATTTAAAAAGTGTTGGAGAAAATACCAGAAACTAAACTATATTATTGATAAATGATGCAAAGAAAATGAGATACAAATAGATCAGGCTGAGGCACGGATATCTCGTTTTCTTTAAGGAGATCAAGCCCACTGCGGTAGGAAGAATCCAAATACCGATGCAGCAGTCACGACATTATGACTTGTCCCCTCCAGGATACAACAGCCCGACCACTTGTCGTATAGTTCAGGCCAACTCTGCACAAGATGGTGAACCCAAAGCTCCACCAATAAAACACCCTTCTTTGCTAGTAATCTCTCTTATATAGAAAATAGTTAATCTGTATAGATAGAAAAGAGTAGACTATATATAGGCTATAAGGACCTTACAGTTACACCAAAAATAATGACCATTAAACAAGAAAATGGTTACACCAAAATAATGACCATTAAACAAGAAAATGAATTCTATTTATCCTCCATTTATGACCAAGAGGTTACCAAAGTAATAAAACCCCATTTATGAAAAAGATAAACCAATAAATAAATATAAGATATTAAAATGGTCCAACAATCTCCCACTCATTTTAATATCAACAAGGATAAAAGAGATTATCAAACAAAGATAGACTAGTATGCATCATGAAGGTGTGCTCTGCATTGAACTTTCATTAGTGGAACAGAAACCTCTACTCCAGAGTCAGTAGTGGTCTCAGACTTGAACTATGACTACTTAGGGGAAATAAAGTATTACTGCTCACACATAATAATCCAGGTGTTGACATGAGCTTTAATAGCCAGCACATTACGGCCTTGTGCTAATCCCAGTTTTCATGAGCATATTTGAGAATAAGCCTTGTTCTCATAGAAAGCGGCCCCACTTTCATGCTCACATAGGTGAAATCTGTCAAGGATGTTCCTGTAATTTACACACTCCACTCAACAAGAGCTACAGAATTTCATTAAGAGTATAAAAACTCAACCCTCCAACATTACAGGACAAATGCACTTACATCATAGGGATGGATAACAAAAATATTAAAGAGTGCATTTTTACAACCACCATATGATTCGTTCTTCCCATTGAACGTAGTTACAGGATCTCTGGTCCCTAGGTTGGGTATCCTCATACATGGTTTTTGACTTTATAGGCTTCAAACCCATCTCCCTCGATGTATTCCAGACCCTATCTCTCACCAAGGCCTTGGTTAACGGATCCGCAAGATTATCACAAGATCTTACATAATTCACAGTTATGATGCCATTACTCAAATAGGATCTCACATTACTGTGCTTCCTTCTAATAGGTCTGGATTTACCATTATAAAAATGAATGTTCACTCTACCAATAGCAGCAGTGCTATCACAACGAATTAACACAGAAGGAATTTCATGTAACAAATCTCTCAACCAATTCGCTTCCTCACATGCTGAAGCTAACGCTATAAGCTCAGCTTCCATTGTAGAATTAGCAATTATCGTCTGTTTTTTAGACTTCCAACATATAGCACCACCACCCAAGATAAAAATAAAACCCGAGGTAGAGAGAGAATCACCTGACAAAGTGTTCCAATCGGCATCACTATATCCCTCAAGTACCGCAGGATACTTGTTATAAAACAAACCATAATTTTTTGTTCCAAATAAATATCTCATAATTCTTCCCATGGCTAGCCAATGATCTCGACTTGGTTTGCTAGTAAACCTGCTAAGTACTCCAACAGCATATGCAATGTCAGGTCTAGTACAGTCAGTAGCATATCTCAAACTACCAATAATGTTAGCATATTCCTTTTGATTAATCACTTCTTTTTCATTTGTTACAACAGATAAGTGTATGCTTGCATCAAAAGGAGCAGCAACATGTTTACAGTTTAGAAAATTATATTTCTTTAAAATTTTCTCAACATAATGCGACTGATCAAGAAAAATGCCATCCTTAGTCTTGGTAATTTTAATTCCCAAAATAAAATTAGCTTCACCAAGATCTTTCATATCAAAGTGGCTATTAAGCATATTTTTAGTCTCATTTATAATATGCAAATTAGAGCCAAAGATAAGTAGATCATCCACATATAGGCTAATAATCACATGTGCATTTTCACAAGTTTTATAATATATGCACTTATCACATTCATTAGTCTTATAGCCATTCTCAAGCATGCAGGAATCAAATTTCTCATGCTACTGTTCAGGAGCTTGTTTTAAACCATAAAGGGATTTAGTTAGCTTACACACTTTGCTTTCTTGGCCAGGCTCCACAAAGTCTTCAGGTTGGTCCATGTAAATCTCCTCATCTAGATCTCCATTTAAAAATGCTATTTTTATATCCATTTGATGAATTTTTAAATCATGAATTGCAGCCACTGCAATCAATAGTCTAATGGATGTTACTCTAGTAACCGGAGAAAAAGTATCAAAGAAATCAAGATCAACTTGTTGCTTAAAACCTTTAGCGACAAGCCTCGCTTTATATTTATCTATAGTTCCATCCGGTTTAAGTTTTTTACGAATGACCCATTTACACCCAATAGTTTTACAACCTGGAGGTAAATCCACTAACTTCCATGTTTTATTTGAAAGTAGTGAGTCTATCTCATCATTTACAGCCTCTCTCCAGAAAATAGCATCAGGTGATGATAAAGCTTCTTGTACCGTATGAGGAATTTCTTCCACATTGTAAAGATAATAGTCAGGGCCAAAATCTTTTTCAATTCTAGCTCGTTTACTTCTTCTTGGTTGGATTTGAAAATTTTCTTTTTCTTGAAAAACTTGAGAAGGAGTAGAAGAGCTAGGCATAGATAAAATATTTTCAGATATTATTTGACCCCCACTATTTCTAGATTTGAAAGGAAATTTATTTTCATGAAAAATAGCATCACCTGATTCAAAAATAATATTATTTTCCATATCAAAAAATCTATAAGCTGTACTATGCAACGCATACCCAAGAAAAGCACAAGTGGTAGCTCGTTCACCCAATTTAGGTCGTTTAGGATCTGCAAGCCTCACAAAAGCTAAACAACCCCAAACCCTCAAATAACTTAGATTTGGTTTATGCCCCCGCCATAACTCATAAGGGACAATTTTAGTCTTTTTGTGTGGCACTCTATTTATCACATGGCAAGCTGTCAAAATAGCCTCACCCCAAAAATTTGAGGGAGCACCTGAATCAATAAGCATAGCATTCGTCAAGTCAATTAACGTTCTATTTTTTCTTTCAGCTACGCCATTTGATGAAGGTGAATATGGTGGAGTAGTCTCATGAATAATTCCCAATGACTGAACAAAAGAGTTGAATCCTAGAGATTCATACTCCCGGCCTCTATCACTTCTAATTATTTTAATCTTTTTATCGAATTGATTTTCCACTTCAAGAAGGAATTCTTTAAATTTCTCAAAAGCATCACTTTTATGTTTTAATAAATATACGTTTGTATATTTTGAAAAATCATCAATAAAAGTGATAAAATATCAGTTACTACCCCGAGTTAAAATTCTTTCAAACTCACACAAATCAGTATGAAATAATTCTAGCAATTCGGTATTTTTTTCAACACTTTTATGAGGCCTCTTGGTAATTTTTGCTTTATTGCAAACTTCACATTTCTCAAAATTTTTTGTCACTTTAGGAATTAATTCTAAACTACTCATGATTCCCACATATTTACTATTTATATGACACAAGCGAGTATGCCATAAATTAATAGAAGACAACATGTAAACTGAATTAGTAGATGGTTTATTAATCTCAACATTCAATTTGAACATCCCATCACAAGCATAACCCTTACCCAAAAAAATACCCTTCTTGGTAATCACATATTGATCAAATTCCATAGTTTGCTTAAAACCAACCTTATTCAACAAATAACTTGACATCAAATTCTTCTTCATGGACGGTGTATAAAGCACATCTTTTAAAGTAAGCACACGTCCAGAGGTGAATTTTAGATCAACCTCACCACTCCCAAGTATCTTGGTTTGACTAGAGTCACCAAGCATAATTGTTTTCTCATCACCAAAGGGAGTATACACCTTGAACCAAGTTTGATCATAACAAACATGTCTATTAGCACCAGAATCTGCCCACCAACCGTTCACATAATTAACCATGCAAATGTCTGTAATCATAGCCACAAATGGCTCCTCGATAATGTTAGCCTTTGAGGCAGGTGCACGTTTTCGGAATTTGCAAGTTCGAGCAATATGCCCACTTTTGCCACAAACAAAGCATGTAAAATTTTGTGGAGGTGATGGACCTTGGTTCTTATCTGGATTAATCCACTTATTGTGAGGTTTACCATAATTCTTTATATTCTTTTTATAAGGCTTCAAATAAGCATTCTTGGAATTATGACCTTTGGGTAAGTTATTATTTGCTGAAACAAAGTTTATCTTTGTGGTAGAATTGCCATTACCTGCTTGTGTTATTAATACATCTTGGCCTCTAGCCTCCTCTTCTACTCGGATACGAGTGATCAACGTCTCTAAGGAAGTTTCCTTTTGTTTGTGACGCATACTCTTTTAGAATTCTCTCCAGGATGGCGGTAGCTTGTCAACAAGTCCTGCAACTACCATGTTGTCACCAATCTTGATGCCTTCAGATCTTACTTCTGCAACTATCATTTGGAAATCTTGTGCTTGTTCCATAAAGGATTTTCCATCTATCATTTGGAAGCGGAAAAACCGGCTAGCTGCATACTTTTTTGCTCCTGCCTCTTCGGTATCATACTTAGTCTGTAAAGCTTTCCAAATTTTCTTTACGGAAGTGTAAGTGGTGTCATAGTAATCATAAAATTGATCAGCAAGGCAATTTAAGAGATAAAAGCGACATTTATACTCATCTGTATTGTAGGAAGCCACTTTTGCTTTATGTGCCTCATAGTCTTCATCATTCATCTCCTCGGTTGGGATTTTGTTCGGATTCTTTTCGGTAAGAACATATGCAACTTTCAAAAGGCTAAGGGAAAAAAGAACTTTTCCTTTCCACCTCTTAAAATGAACTCCTTTGAACTTGAAAGGTTTGTTGAGATCTCCAATTCCCTCATTGGTTTTTTCTGGTACTTGTTCCATGTTTGATCTCCTTAAAATTGTTGGAGAAAATACCAGAAACTAAACTATATTATTGATAAATGATGCAAAGAAAATGAGATACAAATAGATCAGGCTGAGGCACGGATATCTCGTTTTCTTTAAGGAGATCAAGTCCACTGCGGTAGGAAGAATCCAAATACCGATGCAGCAGTCATAACACTATGACTTGTCCCCTCCAGGATACAATAGCCCGACCACTTGTCGTATGGTTCATGCCAACTCTGCACAAGATGGTGAACCCAAAGCTCCACCAATAAAACACCCTTCTTTGCTAGTAATCTCTTTTGCATAAAAAATAGTTAATCTGTATAGATAGAAAAGAGTAGACTATATATAGGCTATAAGGACCTTACAGTTACACAAAAAATAATGACCATTAAACAAGAAAATGGTTACACCAAAATAATGACTATTAAACAAGAAAATGAATTATATTTATCCTCCATTTATGACCAAGAGGTTACCAAAGTAATAAAACTCCATTTATGAAAAAGATAAACTAATAAATAAATATAAGATATTAAAATGGTTTAACAAAAAGTTCTTTAAGTCATACATGTATTTCATTTTATTTATTAATTTATGAAATGCATATATTTACTTGGTAGATACATAAATTATTTTTAGAAAAAACTTTACTTTTACTCCTCCATGATTTGGCTCATTCAAAAATAATGTTATTTTACACTTTATCTCTCTACCATTATTATTAATCCTATTTAGCGTTGTATTATAGGTTACCTCCCTACCATTATTAATCCGGTCAAAACTAACAGAATTTTTTTAAACACGTGCCGAATTTGAGAGTTTGTATGAGAAAATAAGAGTAAAAAATCAAATTTTATAGCAAAAAGACAAATTTACACTTTCTTCCCAATTCAGAACACTATACAGCTGCTTCCCAATTTAGAACACGATACAGCCTTTCTTCATCTTCTTCCCAATTCACTCAAAACTCTATAATCACAATGGCTCAGCTCCTCCAACTCATTATGTTCAACTCTATCTAATATGTATATATGGTTTTGAGTCCCACCATTGATTCATTCAAAATCTTTTAAAAAAGCCTAAAGAAGATTGATATAATTGGTATATATGTATTACGACATAAACTATGCAAACAAAATATAGAATAATTGCTCCCAACAAACCATAATACGGAGAAGAAATGAGACACAGATGAACACAAAACCATTAGAATGGCCATTGGCCACTACAATTTTATCATTAATACTTGAAAGAAACTTACATTACATTGCGCATAACATAAATATAAAATGCGCAAAGGCACAAAACGCACACTCACAGACCCGCATGAGAGCTTATTATAATTAAAGACGACACCGACACACACATTACATTGTTACTTGTCTGTATAAGAAGAACGCTTTTATGACAACACACAAAACACACATCATAAATAAACTAGACTAGTAGACTCTGGCGCTCTGGCCACAAACAAGCAATTTACATATATGATATATCATGAAAATTGTATTTATTTATTAGTGGTGGTGTGGCCAGGAAGCTTCTCCTTGATCTTCTCCATCATTCCTTTCTTTTCAGGGTACTGCTGTTGGTCCTCTCCTCCGTAGCCATAGCCACCGGTGGTGGCTGCTCCTGGAGTGGTGGTTGTGTTGTCGTACTGCGGTGTCTGGTCTTTGTGCCCACCTGGCAGCTTCTCCTTTATCTTCTGTGTCAGCCCTTTCTTCTTCCTCCTCCCTCCTTGACCATCATCCTCTGACTGCACAATTTTGACAAACCAGTACGAGTAAATCGAATATCCGTATCTACGTTTTAAATCACTTCTGTTTTACCCCCAAAAAATACACAATAAGACCCACAATTTAAACTTCCCTCTCTAGCCCAATTACTGAACTGAAGACAAGCCTAATCATATTTACACTTCAACTTCATTGGTGTGATTCTCACAATAAAAAAAAAAATTTACTTTAAAATTCTTCTAAATATTTTCTTGATATTTTTTAGAATGTATAAAAGTATAAAAAATATATACAAAGTCCACCACTCAACTAATAATAATGGGTACGACTCAACTAATAATATAATTGGTAAGTGAGATGATTAACAAAAATGCTAGTATCATGAAAAATATTTTATGAAAATGATCATCAAAGAATTTTCATCCTTATATTATAAATTATATCTTATTGCATATGTAATATAAGATTCAATTTTTTCTCATGATATCTAAGATTGCTCAATGATTAATTGAGAGAAATAAATGATTGATTAACTAATTATTGAATCTACTCTTAACAGTATTAAAATAAATTATAACTTAATGCATATGTAATTTAATTTAAGAGTAAAAAAAATTTCATGATCATCTTTATAAAATATTTTTAATGATATCTAACATTGCTCGAAGATTAATTGAGAGAAATAAATGATTGGTTAACAAACTATTGAATTTAGTCTAAACAGTATTAAAATAAAAAGTAAAAAAAGTTGATAGGAATAAGAGAGACATACAGAGCTAGAGCTGCTGCCGGAGCGATGAAGCACTCCTCCGTCAGCATGCTGCTGATGATGGCCTCCGGTACCAGTGCTCAAACCATGGGTACCAGTGGTACCGGTGGTATCCATCCCGGTGCCATAAGTGCCAGTAGTGCCGGTGCCAGTAGTGCCGGTGCCATAAGTGCCCGTAGTGCCAGTGTGGGTGCCATGAACACCTGTGGTACCGGTAGTGGTACCATAATCTCCCATGGTACCAGTATGGTGAACCGGGTTTCCGTACTCGTCAATTTGGCGAACTGGGTCACCAAATTCGTCGGTTTTGCGAGGTGGGTTTCCATACTCGTCAGTTTGGCGAGGTGGGTTCCCATATTGGTTGCTGTTATGTGCCATTTTTTTGTCTTCAAAACGGGAACTAGAAGAGGAGAAAAAGAAATGATGAGAATAGATTGATGAGAGATGTTGTTGGGTGGCTTGGGGATTTATATAGTGAAAAGGCGGTGAAAGTAGTTGTTAGTGCATGCACGAGAGTCTGACACGTGGAGCTATGTGACAATGGGATTGTGACACGTTTAGGGTTGCGTCGGTTATGACATAGACTGACATGTGGCATCTGATGTCGGCTGTAGATAAGATAAGATCTGCGCAACACAATTCTCAATCTCTTTTATTCCAATAATTTTTTTTTTAAAAAAAAAACTCCTAATTTAGATTTAATTTTTATATAATAAAATTTGTGTTTAAAATGAATCTTTTATCTCACGATTTTTTTTTTATAAAATTTTTGGATCCACTTAAAAAATATAAATTTCGGAAATGTTCTTTTTAAAAATTTACTAAATACAAAAAGGTACAAATTTTTTTTTTTTTCCATACATATTTCTATATTTTAAGTACATTAGATTATGTGTAATTAAAAAAAAAAACCAAAAATAAAAAAAATTGAAAAATAAAAAACACAAATTATTTTTAAAAATGTAAAGCCAAGCAGTATATTATTTTTACCTCAAATTAAAATCCTCCAATTTCTTTAACAATATCACAATCATTGTAATCAACACATTATGAGACTTACATCATGTCATCAATTTTTGTGCACACAAAAAAGTTTCTCTAACCATGCTGTTGTCGAGTTTGTAAAACATTTTAAGTAATTTATTTATTTGATTCTTAATATTAATTGGGACGCTTAACTTTCATACACAAAATTTAAAATTTATCTAATTTTAAAAGGGAAAATGCGTTGGACTTCCAGTAAGGGTACTGGGAATCCTCTCTGATTGGAAGAAAAAACTATTTTTTTTTTTTTTGTGTTTTCAATCAATGGGGAGTTGACACCTCACTGGGGTTGTCAGTAGGGGTCGGCTCACTGTGGGTCGGTAGCACTACTCTTTCAAAGGGGCGTTTTGGCAATATGACTTTTAGCCACTTTTTTAGGTTAGCAGCAAAAGTCAAAAGTTAATTTTTTTTTTGTCTTTTTTTCATTTGGGAAGTTGGTTTTTAGCCAATGATGAAATTACAATTCTACCCCTCATGGGTTAAAATGTGTTACATAGATAAAGTTGTAAATATTTTAAATAAATAAGGGTGGTTTGGTCATTTTTTTATGATTTGGCATTATAAACAAATATTAATAAAAAAAGTTAAAAGTAACTTTTTATTAATTTCCCAAATCATTTGTCTAAAAAAGTCAAAAGCTTGGTTAAAAGTCAAAAAATCACTTTTTACCATCTTCTCAAAATAAGCCCAAACAAAACACTTGTATCAATTAGTCATACATATTTTTAATTGTTATCAATTTTTATTTATTTATTTATTTTTTATAACTTTAAAAATGTTACTACATTCTACCACTGCCTAACTTCTGTTAAATGGTCATCGGAGACTCACCGGAATATTTAACATCACTGGAAAGCCGATAAAGTATTGCCGAAAGTTCGTCGGAGTATCGCCAGAATGTTTTAAACATCACTGAAAGTCGACGAAATGTTTAGAATGTTCATTGAACATCAAAAACATAATTAGAGACTCACCGGAATGGAATATTGCAAGAAAAAAAAGGATAAAAGAAAAAATTATAGTGGAAGAATATAACAAAATGTACTAAATATTGATAAATTAAAAGAGGAAAAAAAAAAACAATAAACAACAATAGAAAAAAGTATATATTATTTTTTAATTTTTGTAAGATTTAAACAAATAATCTTTAATATTGATCAAATTAAAAAATAAATTTTAAAATTATAAAATATTACAGCTCAAAGTATGGTTCTATTAAGCATTTAGGTGTAAAGGGTTGCGTGGGTTATGACATAAACTGACACGTGGCATCTGATTGTCGGCTGTAGATAAGATCTCTAAAACACAATTCTCAATCTCTTTTATTCCAATAAATTTTTAAAAAAAAATCCTAATTTAGATTTAATTTTTATATAATAAAATTTGTGTTTAAAATGAATCTTTTATCTCACAATTTTTTTTTATAAATTTTTTGGATCCACTTAAAAAATATAAATTTTGGAAATATTTGTTTTAAAAAATTTACTAAATACAAAAAGGTTCAAAATAAATAATTTTTCCATACATATTTCTATATTTTAAGTACATTAGATTATGTGTAATTAAAAAAATAAAAATAAAAATAAAAAAATTACAAAAATAAAAACACACGAAAATTAATTTTAAAAATGTGAAGCCAAGCAGTATATTGTTTTTACTTCAAATTAAAATCCTCCAATTTCTTTAACAATATCACAATCATTGAAATCAACAAATTATGAGATATTGTTCAAAAAAAAAAAAAAAAAAAAAAAACATTATGAGACTTACATCATGTCATTTGTTTTTGTTCACACAAAAGTCCCTCTAACCACTGCTGGAAAATGGCGTTTGAAAAACGCCGCTAGAAGTACTAAAAACGTCGCTAATTCTTTTTGTGACGTTTAGTATCAAACGTTGATGATGCGGTCGTCGCTATAACTTTATGACGTTTGGAAAACGTCGTTATATTAGTATAGGCGGCGTTTCGCCGCCAAATGTCCTACTAACTGTACTATGTTGTCACTATGACATTTAGCGACGTTTTTGAAAACGCCGCCATAAACATTTATACATTTTAAAAATTTAGCCGTTGGAGTGGGATATAGTGACGTTTTTTAAACGCCGCCATAGTCTTTTTTTTTTTATATATTTTTAAATTTTGTTAATTTTATATGGTTGAACAAAAAAAATACCTGTCAAACAATTATTAAGAACTAATAATTAATATTTATTAAAATAATAAATAAACTAAGTTTGAAAACAAAATTAAAAATAAGAAACAATGTATTGCATACCTAAGAATAGCAACAATTCAAACTTTAAATACCTCAATTAAAATCAAAATGGTCAAGAAGTGTAATTTGCCCAAAAAAATTAAAAAGGAATAAAAAGCACACTAATATGGATTGATCTAATACCCAGTACAGAATTTTAGGGTTTTTATTTTTATTTTTTATACCTAACATCGCTCAATCTAAAATGAAGATAGATCTCACATAAAACAATGATGGGTTGTCTGCGGTTGACAAGTCAATTGGCCATTGGTGGTGTGGTTCAGTTGTTATTTTCTCGCTAACCCACCAACTCCATGCCGAAAAAGAGCACAAACACATTGCTCAATTGGAAAATGTAATGACCTAATTTTTCTCAAATTACCACAACAAAAAGAAAGCAACGTAATAATATGAACACAACCAAAATTAAAAGAAAATCTATTATATGTCGGGGCATAATACAATTCTGCCAATTCAATTAAACAAAATGAAACAAGCAACTGTCAAAAACTTTGATATGGGAAATGACTATTGATTTGTCATCTTCACCTTCAAAAATTGAATCATATATCTAAAACACACTTCAGCTGCCCAATCTCCCCGGTGAGATTGATTGACCCCATCATCCATTTTAGCTGAAGTGAGAATGTGTTTCAACCAATAATAATATGAAACACAGACAGGGCAATTCACCGTCTTTTTCTTTTTTTAATGATAGTACAGTTTGATCACTGAATCAGCACCCACAGTGAATAACCATGGTTGCCTAGGGTGGAACTTGCAGTCCATTACTCCTGTAAAAGGCAAAATGAATCAGAGAAGCCACCAAAAATATTATCAACCCAAATATTAGTAAGATACACTATGGACATTTATATTCAGAGATTTCAGTATCTATATTCACAAGGGCGCATTCTATGTTGCATGTCATATTATTATTTCCACACAAATAGTGTACCTTTTGCGAGTAAAATCAATAGTGATAATAAAGGCTTTAATTATTTATGCTAAGCAAAAGGCCACCAATACAATGGGAAGCAAAGATTGCATTTGGAATAATCATACAGGAGTGACTTGTTATCACTCTATTGAGGAGGGATAATTAGGCCTCTCTAGTTCACTGATAAATTGATAATAAAGGCTTTAATTATTTATTTTACAACAAATAACAAACGTAATCAAGCATTTACTAAGAGAGAAAACCAATGGAAAAATGACTGCTTTTGCCCAGGTAAGTAGTTAGGATAAATAAAGCCTAATTGATTAAAAGTGAACTGATATCTATGAACTTTTTCTTAGTGTATTACATACTCATCTATTCTGATGAAAGTGAACAGGATAAGAGGATAAAGATGGTTTATTAAACAGCATCAATAAACATTTTAAAGACATTGCATTGTAAAAGTTTACCTGGCTAGACTTTTTATCGGAATCCGAAACGGTGACAAGACTATTGAGATTGTCAATTTTCATTTGTTGTTCCCTAATGCATTGATCTCGTGCTTTGTGTGATTTCCTCTATCTCTAGTTTTTGTCGCTTCAGTAAGGCAGAATCTGTCAAAATCTACAAACAAAAAGAAACAAAAAAAAAAAAAAAAAAATCAACTCCAATTAGCCATACCATTAGATTTGAAAGGAGCAAGGAATCAACTTTAACATAATAATTATTACTTTAGATAATATGCTTAATTATTATTTAAAAACTATTTGCAAACAAAATGATGTCAAACCCAGAGGGACCAATTAAGTTAAAACACGATAATTTACACAATCAAGGCAAGCTCTCAATGAACAAATCTAGAAATGTTTAACTTTTTGGCTTTCAAAAATCTATGTAACCAACTTGGTGATTAAACTGCAAATACACAATTAAGTGGTGCTATAATGCAATATATGATATAAGTAAGATCCTTCAATTTATAAACATTGGAAAATGTTCCATACTTAATATTTTCAAAGTCATTTTAGTTTGATGCCACCCACGTTAACATTTTTGACATTCTAGTTTAGCCCATTTGAACTAGTTCAAGTGTAAAGTTCCTATTTTTTTTTTTTTTAACAATCATTATTTTACAACGACCAAAACCATAAATAAAGTCAATATTGAAACTGGAAACTTAAGAAAGAGGTAACCATCCAACCAACTGTAAGCTACTTTTCAATTGGATACAACATGAATCATGTAAACCATCACATTTAGGTTTTCTCTTTGGCTCAACTCATTTAAAATTTATGAACTTCAAATTACAAACCATAGGAAAGAAATCAATATACAAAAAAATTTAAGAATATTCAACATGCCCTCATCTCAAAAATAAAAAATTCAAGGAACACTTCAGACACTAGCTTCTATTGAATCCATATTATATATTACCTTTCACAGCTAGATTCTACTAAAAAGTATGTCAGGGACAAACAATATGGCAGCTACAGTAACAAAAGTATATGTTGAAGTAAAATGTTGTAATCTTACTGAGTTGGAAAAGAATTAAGTGTTATTAAACCAAAACCTCATTCACTTGAACACAATTTGTTATTCTCTTGGCTCTGCTAGCAAACTGGAAGGTTCCTTTCGTTTCCTCTATGTGAATCTGGATGAAGTAGCCATATTAAAACCATACTATAATGTTAAACTTGATGTAAGATATATATATATACACACATATAACTCGATAACATATTAATAACCTACCTCTTCTGGTGCTAAAGTGCAAATTATAGAAGTTTTGGCATTGCCACCAAGAGCAGGTTGAAGTATGCGAGTGAGTTTACTATCCCGATAAGGAATGTGTCCCCTGCATTTATATTTTGATTCATTTAGACAGTTGTTTTATGAGATGGATTATTAACTTAAGAAGGCAAATACCTTTGCTTTGCACCATCACTTAGTTTGTTAATCACATTGCCAAGAATCATTAATCACATCTCTTAGTTAATGCTTGATTACTATAAGGTTGCTTCGCTTCTTCAAGCTCCACCCCTTACTAACTAATCTGACAAACTTAAACTCTCAAAACCTGACCCTCCATGCGATTAGTGGAAATTCCTAGGAAAATAATAAATTAAATTTCAACTCTTAACTCCTACAATTCATGTTCTTTTTGTTTCAACAAGCAAAAAAACTCCATGATTTAAAAAATAATATTAAAATAATTTCAAATCAGCCAAAACTTGTTAGCTGCTAGATTCTTGGCTATTTTGGGAGCCAAAATTGTGAGAAACCTAACATCATATTTTAATAAATTTCCTTTCCTATATTTCCTTCTAATAAAGCAGAGCAATAATTTAAATTCAACCCTAGTTTCTTTACATCAACATTTTCTCAGCAACCAAACAAAGACTGCATAAGTATAAAAATGCTCTCAAAAGACAGGACTCTCACCATAGGATGCCCCTGTGTAGTCTTGAGAAGAGAAAGTCGAAGCTGAAATATTAAGCCATGAAATGAAATCTAGAACAAACAAATAAATTAAATCCAGTGGACAGACCAAAACATGAACAGACCAAAACATGAAATGAAATGAAATCCAGACCTTGTTGAAATGCTCATATTGCCTGTTGCCAAGGCCAAAAACTCCGTACGAAAGATTAAGCCATTTCTCTCTCCTTTACCTTATAGGCAGTCATATAACACGCCATGAAACCCAAATCTCACTTGGTAAAAGAACCATAGTAACAACAAAATTAGAAATTAATCAAAATTTACCTTTGAAAACCATTTATAGAACCTTGCAGAATTGTCAGTTGGCTCACCATCTCCATATCTATACCACAACAAACAAATAAATTAAATACAATGTTATATATCAACAATACACGAGTATGTATATATGTATGTATGTGATGTGAAGTAAAAACTCACGTAGCTAAAAAGAAAAATGCCTAAATAATATAATGAACTGGAGAAAGAATCAGATTGGAAGAGTTATTGAAATCTTCCAATAACAAGATAGCTTAGCTTAAGTTCATCTTCCGAAATAATTATCCAAAAATCAGATTGGAAGAGTTATTGAAATCTTACATTTTGGGATGATGAAGCCACTAAATAATAAGACAAACAATACAAACAAACTACTAGCTGTTGTAGAAGCAACCACGGTGCGGAAGACAGATGCCACAAAATGAAACATGGATGTAGCTGCAAAGTGTAGAGCTAAAAATAGAATGCACCGGAGAAAGAGCCTAAGATACAAGGCAATGAAAGAAATTAATTCAAAATTCCTATTCAGTTTCAGAAGGGTGTGTTTGTGTATGGTGTGAATGTTTATTTGAAAGTACCAGTAAAGCTTTTGGTTGCTAAATGACTAATCTAAGTAGTTGATTTAAATATTGGTAAAATAGTGACAACTTGTTCAAATCAAAGACATATTTGGAGAAAAACAATATATATATATATATATATAACGAAGAATAAAATGCAAGCGTTGTCAAGTGACATTAACCTCCCAGCCTCAGGACTGTATCCAACGAGATGTTCAAATTAGAGCTGAAAACAATGAAAAAGGAACCTTCAGAGTGGTGGCTGGGATTGCATATGCCCAAGCCGGATAGAAGTACAAATCTCTTTGTTTGTAGAAAACTGCAAGTCTTCCAACAGTCAGGGACAACTCCGGAAATCCATAAAAAAAAAAGTTCATGTAACCAATCTCTACACTTCATCGACACCTACAGAGAAATCAAACACCGATTAACACTTGTTAATGAAAAACAAAATAAAAACGACTTGCTTGAAACCTTGTTAATCAGCAGATTTAACAAAATGCGAGAGAGATCAGATCAGATCGAGTTCGGATTTTGATCAGATTAGATCAACTTTCTTGCTCGATTTCGGATCTATAATCTACGAGACAGATCGAGTTCGATTTTGATGAAGAAAAGCTAGAGCAAGAACCGATCTAACAAAATGCAAGAGAGATCAGATCAGATCGAGTTTGGATTTCGATCAGATTAGATCGACTTTTTTGTTCGATTTTGGATCTGCGATTTGTGAGAGAGAGAGAGAGAGAGATGAAGAACAGCTAGAGTGAGAAAGATCGAATTCGAGTCCGATGAAGAACAGCTACAGTGAGTGAAAGATCGATATTGAGAGAGAAGTGCAGCTCATGAGAGATTTTGTTACCTATGGTAATTGGAATGGGTTAAGTGTCTGTTAAGTAAAACAAGTTTGGCTCATTGAGACCATCAACAGGGCATCACGCCTTGAAAACGTGTTGGCTATTGAGATATAGCACGGCATTTTATAAAACGTCTTTGACTCAAGTGCCATTATAGGCAACTTTTCTTGTAATGAACCATGCTGTTGTTGAGTTTGTAAAACATTTTAAGTAATTTATTTATTTAATTCTAGGGGTGGTTTGGGATATTTTATATAAGTATACTTTTTGATTTTTTATAAAAAAAAATGTGTAGAAAAATAAAAAAAGTTGGTAGAAAGGTAGAAAAGAGATATTGATAGATATTGAGTAATGTGACCTAAATAAGTGTATATATATAAAAAAAAAATAGACTTTTTTAATACACGCTAAACACTTGTTTAATATTATTCTGTGGATGAATCGTTGGTGTCGCACAATGAAGTACTGGCCCTCACCGACATGACTCTCACTGCAGGAAAAATATCTTTTACCGGCGTTTAAAAAACGTCACTAAAGCTATCAAAAACGTCGGCAAAACATATACCGACTTTTTAAAATTACGTCGAAAATGCGGCCGTCGCTATAACTTAGCGACGTTTTATAAACGCCGTACAAGATCTTTTGTGGTGCTTTTATTAAAATGTCGCTAATTTTTTTTTTTTTCAAAAAAAAATGAATATCTGAACCCGATCAGAATTTTTTCCAAATATGAATTCCTTCCTCAAACACAAAACTATTTATTAGCAAAATAAGGATTCAATTGTCAAAAATAATTAGCACATAAACTAAAAATAAGCCAAACAAGTTTAATTCTTTTCGAGATGGCTACAATTTTACATTTGACAAACAATAGAAGAAAATTTGTAACATTTCCTACCTGTTTATATTTAACCACTAAGCACACCCATAAAAAAATGTTGATACATACCCCAGAAAAAATATTAATACATACATTCCAACATGACATTAAAATACAGGACTTTCAAATAAAAACCAATCAAACGAATCAACTTAGCCCATATAACTTGAAATATGGCAAAAAAAAAAACAAATATCGAAGATAATGAATCAAGATCAGAACATCAGCACCACTAACAGAATTTAAAGAGCTTCTTGAATAAGCTTCTCTGTCAGAGATTTTGGAAGTTCCGTAACAAAATCAGTTGTCCTTACCTGCAGGAGAAAAGCAATAGATGCCCATGTTGTGAGAAATCAACCCATCAAATGATGCAAATAACCAACTAACAAACAAATTTGATGAGAGGAGTTCTCAATCATTTACATAATTACTCAGATACAAATCAGATGAAAGGAATAACAAATTTGATGACAAGCTTACCATGGTGTCAACAAAGGGCAATGTCAAAGGATATTCAAGCATGAAACCTCCAGCAACATTGAGCATAATTCCTTCCTCAACCCTGAACATAACTCGCCACATAGAGTAGGCATATTATATAAAAAAAATTACAAATAAAATCCATATTGTTTGTCTATTTTTACCAGGCTATCAATGACCTCATTTGGTATGTCATGGAAATAAACCTACGCCAAACACCAATAACAACTAATTTTGCAAAGTCAAAGTAACTTAAAAGGTAGAAATATTATGTTTCCAAATTCTTGAAAGTAATGCATAACAAGAAAATTTACTGTTACATTGACTGGGTACATGTGTGGGGTGTTGGTATTTATGTACAAGAGTGAGCTACAACCAATATAACCTTGAGTTCTTTATAGTTAGAGAAAAATGTAACATGTAAGAAGTTTCTTTTTATAATTTTACTCATTCTTCTTCATTTATTATTATTATTATCTTCAATTGTTGTTGAACCATTTATTTGTTTAGCAAGTGTTTCACAATCTATAATTGTCAAATATGTATGCCACAGCCAAAGGTATTCATATAAGACAGTTTTTATGGGGCAAGCTGCTATAAATGCTGTATTGAGAGACTTTTTAATCAAAGACTTTTCATCAATAATCTGGAAGAAGAGAGATTTTATAAACCAGCAAACAGTGAATTGTATATAAAGTGAATTCTTCTCGAAATCTAGCAAATGGCTCCCTTGTGGGTTGGGGGGTCTTGTCTTTACCATATTTTTAAGTGACGGTGATGGTGATGGTTTGATAGCAAATGGTGGAGATTTACCCCCCAAAAAAACAAGTATGAACAACAAATAGGCTCAACAACCATCCCTAGTTGTAGACACGATAACAACAGTAGTGAATATATTTGACTCTTTAGCTGTAACACTAGTATATTCAAGTTTCTGTTATAAAAATTTCTGATCATATCTTGGAAGGAACATATTAAAGAAAGACTTGAGTTAAACACCTTCAAAAAAAAAAAAAAAAAAAACATTTAGACGAATTTTATGTTAAACATATAGACTTAATAACCAAGAGTTTTTTTCTTGAGGACAGCAAACACATGTAGCTATGCAAAACATACCTGTTAGACCAATTTCTCTTTCAAGGTCTGGTGGAGTCAACATGTCATAGCCAATAATTGATGAGCTGAAGCCTACGGCATACTCATCGATCAAGATAAAACATCTTTGTGCAAAGGACTCCTACAGAAATGTTCATCTGTTAACTGTCTAATGATTTATAATCAAACAGAAAAAGTGTGTTGCCTATAGAGATAAAGAAGGAAACAAACTAAGAAATCAATATCAATGCTTCACATACTACCAGAGTTAGAAGTAGAAAATGAGTATTTAAATCCTGCTCACTCTATATGCAGGGTCTTCCCAGCTGCCATCAGAGGGTTTATAGGGTGTGTATTGAATGAATAAGTTGATCAAGTGCTTACCTGTTATGAAATGACTAAATAACATTATTGTGATACAGTGATCAACACTAATAGGTCAAGCTCAGCATGGTAATAGGCATAAAGGCTTTGTTTGGTATCATTTTCAAAATTTTCGTTTTTAGTTCAACACCCCTCAGTGTCGTATCATTTTCATTTTTGCAAAAATAGTTTTAGAAGATTCAGAAAACAATTTTAAAGTGTTCTAATAAAAAGAGTTTTCAGAAAACTTTCCCAGAAATAGTTTTCCAAACAAGTTTTCATGGTAGTTTTCAATAACAAAAAAATAATAATAATAACAAAAACAAAAACAAAAACAATACAAAATGCACCCTTAATGTCCCTCACAGAGACCATTAAGCAAATGAAGAAAAAAAAGAACAGTGCCTATAACTATAGAAACAAAAGAGGGAAAACATAAACTAACACTCAGCAAGCATAAAAGAGCTTAGACTGAAAGTTTATGATTCAACAAATCCCGTTTTGAAAATTAGTAATCTCGGATCATTTCCAAATAAAAAAGCTTCTAGATTCCTGAGGATGATCCTCAAAGGTACAGGAGTTGTGGCCTACCAAAGTCTAGGGAAGCTAAAGCAACTTCAACTGGCTAAGACCGATCATATTTTCTGCAATAACGTGGAAGCCATCAAACCAGGTAACTGTTAGTGAGAGACCAACAGATACACAAAATACTACAGCAGAGGTAACAGCACAAAACCAAAGACAGCAGAGGTGTTACCAACATATACACAGATACACAGATCTAACAGCATAAAAACAGATACAGCAGATATAACAACTCAGCTACAGAAGAGACCACCAAATACTCAGCTGAAGGAAGTGATACCCAGTTTAGATCCCACCAAGTAACAAAACAGCTCAGGTCACCTAATAGCAATAACTAAAAAAGAAGTGGCTAAATCAACCCCAAACAGCATTAACATCAAGACTAGAACGGAATCCCATCCATGATTTCCCAACCAATTTTTTTTTACTTTATATTCAGAGTATCAGAGGATTCCATATTAGGCTTCCATAACTCATATTTGGTTTAACTTTCTCAACATAAAACTTAAGTTTTCCATCATTTTTATGGTTTATGGTTCCACTTTCTAGAAACCAGCATTCAAGAAAATATATAATAGAGAACTTTATAATTGAGAACTTTATTATTTCATCATGACCTTTCTAATGAAAATCACAAGCAAAGTGTGCATCCTCTGCCATTTCAATATTAAAATGTAAGATTTACAAACAAAAGTAAAGGACCATTTCTGAGCAGTATGACAAACAAGTCACTTAACAAATAAGAAACTATGGATCAAAATCTTTAGTCTATAGCTGCCTAGTTGCTTCATATTCATGCTCGATAACAGTCCAACCTGATAATGACTATTCTTAGTACCAAAATAACCATTTAGACAAGTTTGTTTGACATCAAACTGAAAATGTAGGTGAATCTTCAAATGTCCAGACCATTTATTTCCAAAAATGGACCATTTGATATTTCTCATAGGAAACAATATCAAGAGGATATCAGGAAAGATAAGGGGAGCTAATATTTTAGACAACAAAAAGATTGTGAGATAGATGATTACATAGTTCACTACAACTATTTTTCACATTATTATCATTAAGGGCGCACAAGATCCCATGGTAGACACAGATAACACCCCTTTCAGATTGGCAGAAAATACTACACTAATAAAAGTTTATTTTACAATAAAAGTTTTATCATCATTTTTATTTTCCAGTGTTTGGCTAAAAATTAAAAGATAAAATAAAAATAACAAAATTTTTCCATTGACACATTTTATCGAACATTTGACATGCAAGGAAAATGGTACAATAAGAATCACAATATCAACAAGCAATTCCAACAACAAAAAAATCCATAAAAATTTTTTATGTCAGTAGGATATGAATCATAGCATCAGGAATACTAACCTCAACTACAAATCAGTCATCATCAATATGCATAGAAGAGCACCAATGAACTAGTCACCAACACCAATTTTAGAAACTGTTTTGACATTTTTTTGTAAGAAAAATGTAATAGTGACAAAGATAATGAGATTCAATCAAAAACAGAGAGAGAGAGAGAGAGAGAGAGGTCCAAATCTCATAGAGCAATGAATAGAATACGTGAAATTCGATCGGAGAGATTGAGAAAGCAGATTTGATATTACCATAATAGTAGATCAGAGAGACAGAGAGAGCATATCTGATCGGATAGAGAGCAGATCTGAGAATAAGATCTACATCTCTACGTTGTTGAACTTGCTTCTACTCACTGTTGCTAACAATCTAGATCCAACGCTGCTTGCTTACACTATACGTGATCAGAGACATTAACACGACACTCAAAACCCTAGATAAATCGATTCGAAAAGAGAAAATACAAAATAGAAGAAAAGAAACTAGAAATCAACTATAAATCGTTAGTTTAAGCCATGAAAGTCTACAGATCTTGTGAGAATGTAGCAAATCCATATCAAAAAACTCTAACCTTGAGCCCTAGATCGACTTAGATAAGAGGGATTCAAACGATATTACAGACAAATGCTCAAATCAAGTGTAGAATAAGAATTTCCAGATCATACAACCAAAGAATCGATGGAGATCGAAGATCCAAGGCCTTGATTTCTCTCTCTGGTTCTGTCTCTATCCCTCTATCTCTCTCGCTCTCTCTCAAAAGTCATGCTCTGTTCTCTAAAGTCACGTCTCTCTTTTTTATCAAAGGAGCCTCTTCAATCACAAATAAATGTATTTCACAATTTTTTAATAACCGTGTACAAAACGAGTTGGATAATTAAATTTGCTCAAAAAAAAAATTATAAGAGATTTCACAACGTTTTTCAAAAAACGTCAGATAAAAAAACGTGGTAATATCTTATTTTTCTTGTAGTGTCTAGAGACATGATTGGGCTATCTCAGGCCCAGTCTGCTACTCACATAGTTAGCCCTTCTTAATTGGGTCATAAAGTTGATGGTTTATTGCAGAGGTTGGTTTTTTTTTTTTTTTTTTTCATCTATTAGCTCATTTAACCCGTCAGTTAAAGGGGCGTTGAACGAGATGAATAGTTAATTATTTAAATTTAGTTAAAAACTTTAACGAGTTTTAAAATATATTTGAGTTTAGTTTATCAAAATTTTGAATTGAACTTAAATGAGTTTTTGTCGAGCCAGCTCGAGTAATTTGATATTTTTATATACTTTTAATTTTATCAAACTATGCAATTGTTCAAACTTGATTTGAAAACTATAATGAGTTTTAAAATGTGTTCAAGATTAGTTTGTTTACCTAACGAATTGAGTTCGAACAAGTTTTTAACAAGCTGAATAAAGTTCTTCACAAAAAAAATTATAATTTATTTTTTATTTTTATCATGGAAGGTCTCAAATTTTCAAAAACTTAGATAAAATCTCATTTTGTTGTTTAACCTGAAGTCTCAAAATTTTTTGACCACTGTTGAATTACGATTGGTATAATAAATCTCACATGACATGAGTCATTACAAACGTGAATTGGTCTAATAGTTATAGATGCATAGTGATAAATAAAATTACTCAATGCAATAAAAGCAAATTTTCTTACAAATACACTGTCATTTAATTTTAATGCATCCATTTCAAAGACCAATGCTTGGTACTGTATGCCACATCAATTTATAATATATACATATATATATATATATATATAAAAGTGTACAAGAAGTTTATTAGTATAGCATTGTTCAAATAGAATTAGATGAAAAATAGTAAAAGTAGCATTATTGGTTCATTTGAGCAAAATAATAGGGGATTGTGTTCATTACTAGTGAAAAATGGAAAATGGGAACATAAATGCTATATATTATAAAATATTCATGAAGTATACAAAATTTAAATTTATGGTATACATTTAAATTTGGAGTGATGTAGGGCACTTAGATTAAATTTAATCTATATATTTTAAATTTTAAAAGCTTATCTAAATATATATTGCGTAGATAACTATTAACTATATCAAATGAGAAACATAACTCAACAAAAATGACATATAAGCATAGAATAAGCTTAGATGTATAGATTAATCTCACATAATGGCCTAGAGATGTGGGACAAAAGAATGATTCCCACAAGCATGTCCATTTTGTGGCATGTGTTCGTAGCACTGCTAATAAGATAAGCATAGCTATATATATACATAGTTTTCCAAGTAGCATGATAAATTCTCACTATTTTTTAAATAAGATAAATTCTACATACACAAATAATGTTTGTTTTGATTTCATGTAAACCTTGAAACAACAAAATGATCAACAAAATAAAAGCGGTCTTCAATGTTCATGGAAGAAGAGAAAGCCTAGCATGAGAGAGAAGAGCCAGTCAGATTAGCCAAGATGACTGCCTAAGAATCGAACAAGGGCTGAATAAAAATTACCAAGTGATCCATCTCTCAACCCTTGTGTGGGAGTAGGCAAGTCATCCTTGGCTACCAAACTCTACACTCTACCCCTTCATGTAAGGCCTCTTTTCCTCTCTCTCTCTCAAACACAACTCAATTCTCCATTTCATGACATAAAAATACATGGCCATGGATGTCTCTATTTATAGCCAATTTGAGAGAGCGTAGACATACAATTCAAATAGAAAAAAGGAAGAAGAAATAAGAGAGAGAGAGAGAGAGACTAGACATACGATTCGGATATATATGATATATGAGTATTCCTTACAATCAAATTGCTTCTTTTTCAAAAACAAGTCTCTTCTCTCCTTTTTCTTTTGATATATTCCACCACGTCCTCATCATCTGCATGCATGAATGACTGAATCATATTGTATGTAAAAAAGGCCCACCAAAAAAAGAAAAAAAAAGAAGAAGAATATATTCTATTAAAAAATGTATGGAGCCAATCAATTTGTGTGTGTATGCTCGTTCTTTTTGCCTTCTGGATAGTTGATAGTTAATGGAGTAGTAGTAATTGGGAATTTCAACAGCAAAGAAAAGCTCTTTGAAAGATTTAGTTTTTAGGGTCAACTCTCACTTGTTGTGCCATGGGCAGAACAACTTGCATCAAAGTCAATTTTATCACAAAACTTTCAACTCCTAATTTGAAACTTGCCATGCCATTCCATGCATGGTACTTGGTGATAAGCCAACTTTTGCTTCAATGACTTACTTTGGTTATTATTATTATTATTATATTTTGCACGAGGAAATGAAAATGGGTGAAATTGCAACACGCAACAATGAGACTTGAATTAAGATATTGCACCTTCATTTACCAAGCCAACTTCTAGAAGAAAGTTGTACAATATTGGCTTACTTTTATTTGGATAAGACCATGTCTATTTATAATTAATATAAGACACACAAGAAAAATGAATTAAATAATTACACAATCAAATCCTAAAAATCAAATCCCTAAATAATCGTAATTTATAGAAATCACGGGATCTCCTAAATATACAATATTCTGTATTCCAACACTCCCCCTTAAGTTGGATCAAAGATGTCCACCAAACACAGTTTGCCAATGGAAGATCAAAGTAGGGATGATCTAACAGATTTGGTGAAGATGTCGGCAGTCTGATCAGAAGATGGAACAAACGAGGGACATATAATGCCAGCTCAAACCTTTTCCCGGATGAAATGAATATTAACTTCAATATGCTTAGTACGCTCATGAAGCACAGAGTTAGAGGCAAGTAAGATGGCAGACTTATTGTCATAAAATAGCTTGGAGGAATTATTCTTCTCAAAGCCTAACTCAGTAAGAATGGACCGGAGCCATAGTAACTCACATGCCCCATAAGCCATAGCTCGGTACTCAGTACTCAGCTTCAGCAGATGATCGAGAAACAACCGCTTGCTTTTTGCTTTTCCATTACAGAAGAAGGGTTCCAAGGAAAGTACATACCCCAGAAGTAGAATGTCTGTCAGTCAATGAACTTGCATAGTCTACATTAGTAAAACAAAACAATCCTATCTGAGGCCTATCATTGAAGAATAAACCCAAACCTGGACATGACTTGAGATATCTCAAAATGTGGTGAATAGCATCAATGTGAACAGTACGAGGTGAATGCATAAACTAACTAACTATACTCACAGCAAATATCAAATATGGTCGTGTATTAGTCAAATAGATCAAACGTCCTACCAATCTCTGGTAGCGAGATGGATCAGAAAGCAACTCACCAGACTCAGCCGAAAGTTTTAGATTTGGATCCATAGGAGTAAATGCAGGCTTGCATCCCATCATATCGGTGTTCGGAAGAAAATCTAAAGTATACTTCCATTGGGACAATGATATCTCACTATGAGAACGAGCTACTTCAATCCCCAAGAAATATTTGAGAGGACCCAAGTCCTTGATGTTAAATACTCGACTAAGTTCCTATTTTGCCTTAGCAATACCAATGGAGTCATCTCCTATAAGGATGATATCATCCATATAGACTAACAAAATAATACATTGACCATGGAGCTGATGAGGAATGAAGCATGTATGGTCGGAGTGACACTGAATAAAATCCATGGATAGGATAACAGAGCTAAAACGGTGGAACCATGCACGAGGAGATTGCTTCAAGTCATAGAAAGACTTACGCAGACGACAGACCTTGCCAGCATACTCCCCCTCAGCTCGAAACACGGGTGAAGGATCCATGTAGGTTGTTTCAAGTAAGTCTCTATATAGAAAAATATTCTTGACATCAAGTTGATGAATGGGCCAAGAAGAAGAGGCAGCTAACGAAATAAGCAAACGAACAGTGGTCAATTTAGCAACTAGTGCAAATGTAGCCCCAAAATCCTTGCCAGGAACCTGGGTAAAGCCCTTAGCAACAAGAGAAGCCTTATATCGGTCCACTATACCATCAGCTAAGTATTTGACAGTAAAAACCCATTTGTACCCAACAGTCGTCTCACCAAAAAGTAAAGAGACAAGATCTCAAGTGTGATTATGCTCCAAAGCAGCCATTTCAGTTTGCAGAGCTACAACCCATTGGGGATTCTAGAGTGCCTCAGACATAGACTGCGGGATAGAGACCGACTCAAGCTTGCCAAGAAAAGACCGATGAGAAGCTAAAAGGGCATCATAACATAAAAACTGAAAAATAGGGTGATTAGTACTACCAAACCAACCAAACTGATTAGGGGGACGGTGTTCACGAGTAGGATAACGGGAAGGAGCTGGGGAGTGAATAGTAGAGGGAGTACCTGGGCCTGAGGGCAAAAAAGATATTGGAGGGGGCAGAGCATGAGGGTGACGAGAGTATGTTTGTAATGGCGGAGGACTGGCAGGTGCAGATACATGCGATGATGAAGAAGCAAATGAATCAATGATAGGAACATGGCGAGCACTCGGTGACATAATAGGAGGCGGTGCACTCGAGACGGAATCCTGAAACACATGGTTAGAACCAAAAAATGGCATATCTTCGTAAAATGTGACTTCCATAGAATGACAAAAACGACGAGACAGCAAATCATAACACCTATAGCCTTTAGAGAGAGCTAGATAGCCCAAGAAGATGCATTTAAGAGACTTGTTATCTAACTTGGTTTGAGTAGGACTATGATCCTAAACAAAACAAGTACAACCAAACACACGAGGCACAAGAGGAAATAACACGGTATTCGGACGAAGTAATTGAAAAGGGGCCAAATCGTGAAGAATCTAACTAGGTGTCCGATTAATGAGGTAAACAGCAGTAAGCATAACCATATGCCAGTGAAATTTAGGGACATTCATCCCACAAAAAAGACACCGGGCAACAGACATAATCTAACGGTTTTTACGTTCAGCAATCCCATTTTGTTCAGGGGTGTAAATACAAGTAGGTTGCTGCAAAATTTCCTGTTAATTAAGTTGGGAGCGAAATGCATCAGAGATGTATTCCTCCCCATTATCAGAACGAATATTGCGTATAACGGTGTGGAATTGGGTTTTGACCATTTGTAGAAATTGAATAAAAAGTGGAAGCACATCAGACTTCTTTTTAAGCAAATAAACCCAAGTACACCTAGAATAGTCATCTATGAAAGCCACATAAAAGCAATGCCCAAAAAAAGTCAAAAGAGGAGAAGAACTCCAGATATCAGAGTAAATAAGGTCAAACATACAGGAGGTGCGATACATGCGAGGAATATAAGAAGTAGAGTATGTTTTGACAGTTTACAAACAACACAATGAAACTGATGATCCTTGCAAGTTTTATTAAGTGATGGAAAAAGTAAACATAAATAATTAAAGTTTGCATGTCCTAAACAAGCATGCCACAAGGAAAAAGTTTGAAAAGAAAACACATAGGAAGACGACTTAGGTAACACAGCTGCTTGTAGGCCTGAAGTGGTAGGATGGAAATGTGTAGGGTCCTCGAAATAGTACAACTCGTCGTGCTCAAACCCTCTACCAAAAATCTTCTTTGAAGTCAAGTCCTGTAATAAGCAATAAGTAGGTAAGAAAATAACAGCACAATAAAGGTTTTCAGCAATGCGACTAACAGAGAGAAGATTACAAGCAAAACGAGGTACATGTAAGATAGAAGTAAGTGCAATATCAAACGACAAGGACACATCACCCTTATGTTGGACTTGTGAAATAGACCCATTAGCAAGACATACAATCTGAGCAGTAGTAGAGACAGGAGAGGATAAACAAAAAAACTCACCGGTCATATAATCATTGGCCCTAGAATCCAATACCCAAGTAGGTACAACGTGGACATGAAGGCTGTAGGAGTATATGTAGTGAGTGTGACAGTGGAAGAGACACTTGGAGACATGGTAGTGAATGAACCAAGTTGCTCTTGAAGGCGACCAATCTGAGATTGAAGCTAATGAAGATCAACAGAGTGAGTCGGCTGAGGAGTACTAGATGTGTCGGCAATAATAACAGTATGGGGAGGGCCTGAAGGGTGTGTCCTTGCAAAGCGTTGCTTTAACTCAAGATGAAACTTGAAGCACTATGCTTGGACATGACCAGTTGTGCCACAATGGTGGAAAATAACCATGCTACTAGAAGCACGAGAACTAAACTTGGCAGCAAAAGCTATTTGATCTGAAATTGAAGATAAGGTAAGAACAGATGAAGGAAGCGGAGCCACCAGTTGAATCAATCGACGATGACGCTCTTTGCTGCCAATAGTAACAAAAGCCTTATATAAGGATGGCATATGTGATGTATTCAAAATCTGAATACGAAGAGACTCGAATTCAGGCTTTAAACCCATCAGAAATTGGTAGGTGTGCTGGCATGCAAGATGAGCAGACATAATAAAAGCGGCAACAATTGAAAAATCACTCAATGGCTCATACTGTGCTAACTCCTCCTAGCGAGTTTGAAAGTACCCAAAAAATTTGGCAACGATAAAACTCAAAGCTTCCTAAGAGACATGAGAAATATCCTAATAGAGTTCGAAAATCCTAGCATCATTGTGGGCATGTGCGTATATCTGGGTTAGAGCATTCCACAACCGATGAACTGTATCACAGTACATGAACATGTTGTAGATGCGTTCTTCCATAGAGTTAAACATCCAACCAAGTAAGGTGCAATTGTCAATATCCTATTGAACTCGCTTAGGATCATCAGCGGGAGGTTGTGTCTTGATTTCCAGAAGCTATCCATATTTGCCTCTACCTCCAAGATAGAGACGTATAGACTGACTTCAAGCAGCAAAGTTACGACTATAAAGCAACACACTAGTAATCCGATGAACCGAAACATGAGAGGCAAGGGAAACATCTGAACGAGGCATAATGCTCTGCGTTTGTGTAACAAAGTTAGACATTCTGAAACACCACGAAGCTAAAGTAACAACGCCACACAAAAGAGATGCTACCGAACAAACCGGTAGCCCAAGTAATAAGGAACACACACAGGTTTCTTACCACATCAGCAACACACAATCATAACAGGGTTAGAAACCAGCCCAAACCACCCTAGAAGGATGCCAAACTGCACAGAACCAGGACGGAGCCTGGTTGGCTGCTGTAGGAACCCCGGCTGTGACTGGAAAGGACTGTTGAGGGAGAGAGAAAGGGTTTCGGGTGGTGTAAGGTGGTTGAAGGGGGCTGGGTAGGTGAGTCGGTTACTAGGAAAGGGAGGAGAGGCTGGCAGTGGTGATGGGTAGGGGCGGCTAAGGTTTCTTTGGCACTGATACCAAGAAGAAAGTTGTACAATATTGGCTTACTCTAATTTGGGTGAGACCATGTCTATTTATAATCAATATAAGATACACAGGAAAAATGAATTAAATAATTACACAATCAAATCCTAAAAATCAAATCCCTAAATAATCGTAATTTATAGAAATCACGGGGATCTCCTAAATATACAATATTTTGTATTCCAACAATTTTTAGGGTGTGTTCGGATCAATGGTTTGAGACGAGTTTGTCTAGAGGGAAAAGTGAATGAAAAATATTTTGAAAAATTAAGAGAAAAGTGAATGAAGCAAAAGTGTTTTCACAAATTCCTCTCAAATCCTTCATTTAGAGTTGCTTTTTAATCTTAGTATTTGAATGCATCTTTTTGCATAGACAGATCCATTTTAGTGCATTACCAATTTACCATGGTAAATGAGTGCCTCTTCTACCAAGTCAATTCTTTAGGTTGTGTTTGACTCATAGATTTAGATAGAAATTTGAAAAGAAAACACAACTTTAGTCACTAGACTAGTTAGTATTGGAATGCATCCTTATGCATTGATAGATCCGATTTAGTTCAATAACGTGGTAAATAAGTGTCTCATCCACTAAATCAACTCCTTATTCTTTAGACTAATTTGTGTTGGAATGTACCTTTTGGAATGCATCCTTATGCATTGATAGATCCGATTTAGTTCAATAACGTGGTAAATAAGTGTCTCATCCACTAAATCAACTCCTTATTCTTTAGACTAATTTGTGTTGGAATGTACCTTTTTGCCTTGATAGATCCTTTTTTTTGTGCATTTAATGATCTAGCTTGCCTAATCATGTACAAAAACCTGCAAGTAAATTTGTTCACCCATCATGTTTTCGAACAAGTCTGCTTCCATATTGGCCACTCCCACAAAAATTTATTATTAAATAAATTTCACCATTTTTTAAAAATAAATCCATACAACAAACCATACATGTACACATATAATCTATCATATTCGGCTCATATTTGTTGAAGATCCAAGTTGCATACATTGGATATGGACTTTCCGAGGTCTTTGTAATTTTTAGGAGAATTATAAATTAAGGGGACGCAAAATATATATATTGTACAAAAATAAAAGTACATGCGAGTCTATGCTCTAGTATAAGTGAAAGTTATGACTTTGTTTGCATTAGTACTTTCATATTTTTACAAATACTTTCTCTATTTTCAATTGATTTATAATTCCTCTTTCAAGTTTTTATATATATATATATATATATATTTATTATTATTATTATTATTATTTTGACAGATGGAAGAAAGAGAAGAAATTCTTCATTTTATTCTCTTGTTTGCGTGAACGCTCTTTCTTTCATTCTTTCTTTTGATACATCTCTAACTGACCCCTTTTCCTATTCATGTTTTGAATTTTGACTTCTACAAAAGGAAACAAAAATCTATAAAAGCTACACATTGTAATCCAATATTCGTTGTATTCGTTTGATATTGGTTTTTTTAGCTGAATTTTTTGTGTTGGGACTTTTTAGCTTCGTTTGGTTTGATTTTTTTGACTTTTTTAATTTTTATGAGAGAAAAAGTATAATAATTATGGTTTGGATGTGACATTTTTCCTTGTTGACTTATGTAACTAATATTGTTTATTTATATTTTTTTTAGCCAAAAATCAAAAACCAAACGAAGAAATACAAAATATTTAATGCCATTGAAGAAAGCTTAAAAATTCTATCAAAACCAAATGTCACATGGGTGTGGTCCGTAGAAATTTTGGAGCTTCTATCATTTATATAGTGTAATGACCCAAATCCTACACTTTTTTGGATACGGACCCGTGAAATACTAGTTAGTAATCACCTGCTAAATTAAGACAGAAGCATCAGATTTGCTTAGTTCCAATTTTTTTAAAAACACTTTTTAAAAAATTTTACTTTATTTTTTTCTTTATTTTTTTATTTTTACTGAATTTTTAAAAATATTTTAAGTAATTTTCTTTTTTACTTTTAGACACACCTAACATAAATATACCTAAAAAGTAAAAAATTTGTGAAAAAAACCTTTTAAAAATTCACTAAATACCAAAAATACAAAAAAAATATGAGAATTCAATACATTTTTTTGTATTTTTATGTATTTATTAACTTTTTAAAATATTTTTTCATAATTTTTTTACTTTTTAGATACATCTAAATAAAGTACATCTAAAAAGTAAAAAAAAATTTTAAAATTTTAAAAATTTACACTAAAAACAAACAACACGAAAATTAAAAAACTCAATTTTCAAAAACTAAATCTAAAAAACTCAAACCAAACATACTAATTATTTTTTATTAGCATAAAAAATATTTAGAAGTATTTGTATATCAAACTCAGAGCTTGTAGCCAAGTACATTATCACAATTCAAACTATAAGGGAAATTTAAACAGTATGCATTCTAAAAAGGTACATATCATATACAATTTCACCTTTTAACTGTTAAGAGTTTTAAAAAAAGAATCAGAACCCATGATCATAACCTTGGGTTTTGAAGAGAATAACCATTTGACATTTTGACAACATTTTGCAAGTTTTCAAGAGAAGAACGACATAATCTTATATACTCGCATACCTACGCGTAATGGCAGAGTTAGAAATTCAAATTCAACGTAGAGGGCATACATATTAATCACAGCGTTGAATTTTTTTTTAATTTTTTTTTTCATTCCAAGTAACAATGTGATTTTATTAAACTTATATATTTTTATTTTTTTGTCAATTCATGAAGTATAATATTATAATTATCTTGAGATTTACAACAACGCGACTTATATTTATCAAAAAAATAAAAAAATAAATTCATAATCAATAACTAAAATTCTATTAACCCAACAATATGTACAAAGAAATAACTAAATCTACAATCAATAAGTTCAATTATATTAACAAAAGAGCCCCATAATGAAGAGAAATAAACAACTAAACAGACCCCAAATAGGAAATGAATTATCAATTAATTCAATTCTTGCCTGCACTTTGTTAGTTAAAAGTGTACAAGAATAACCAAAAAAATAGAATAGAGCATTTTTAAAGTTTTAAAAACACAAGAAGTTTTATATGATTTAAGGAGGGACAATATTACAATTTTACGAGAGATAAAGAATACATAATTTTTATATATATGGGTAATAGTATAACTATTGAAAGTTTAGGGGGGCACATGACCCTAGGCATTAGGTGCCTCCGTCCCTGTCTACACTAAGCTTCAACTAACTCATCTCAAAATCAGAACTCAAGCTCAAATACAACTTATGCCAAAGTTTGATTTTAATGTACATGTACAAGATAAATAATGCAATAATCTGTAATAGGTATAAATAGAAATTCAGTTTTGAGAAATCAGGTGTACTGAGTTTGTATAATTATGACAACCTTTGTCCAATGGTCACATTTTAAAATGCCCAGTACCAAGTATCCTTCAACCTAGGAAAACAATATAAATAAATTCCCATTTTGGAAGAATTACCTGTTAGATGTACTTGAAAAGTCGAAACCACAAAAGGAATCCTTGTGCTCTACAAATCTTGTAATGTCCAGCCTCTGTTATATCTTCACTTCAGATCCCCCATAAGCAGAAACTGTGTTGTTTGGAATAGCTGCTTTTTACAAATACATGTTCAGTTTCTCACAAGATGATCAACTACATGCTTGTCAGAATGTTAACCTCCACGACTAGCCTCCTTGCTATACCATTTGAAATGAAATAAGAAGTATCCAATTCCATATAGAGAAGAGAACCAAGTCAACAACTTCTTTATTGTCTATATACTTCATTCCTTAGTAGTTGGAAACTCCTAATTAGGTGATGTTTCTTACTTACAAACATGTTTCCACGCTCCTAAGTAAGAAACTTGTAACAAACTCTCACTTTTGTTGAGAAAGCAACTCGCTCCCAACTAAGATAGAAACTCTTAAACAATACAAATTTCGAAAAAACAAAAGAAAAATAACTTAAACTTATTATAGTATTTTCTAATATTTATTTATACTTGACAAAGACAATTAGTAGTTGATGCCAATCTCAAATGTTTATTTATATTTTAACACATATATTACAACTAAGTAGAGAAAAATAATTGTTCGAATGCATAAAATATATACACTCTCCAATAGGTGTTTCCAACCTTAGCAACTTCTGTATGCCCTCACTCTCCTGTGCCCACTTCCGCTTCATGCAACTAAGTTTCATAGAACAACTAATCTCATAAGAAAACAGAATGAAGTTTTCTCACAAGTAGAGTCATAAATGCAGATAGCCACCAACTATTTTCTCTTATAGATCAAGGGAGATTATGGCCCCACAGGAAGGAGAAAATAACAACCCACCAATGGCCAAGTGAGTAATAAAACTGACGACAAAGGCCCGCCATCTAATGCTGCTTGATGTAGAACACAAGAAGCAAGTTATAACGACATAATAACTGCAGCAATGGGCACCTTCTTTTTGGTAAGGGTCACAAAGCCTGCATAATGGAACACTTATGCTTTTGAAGGGACTTCCCGAATGATGAAATTGATGTAATAGATACCAATCAACAAGTATCAGTTCAGATTACTTCTACCATTCTCAATCAGAAAATATCCCCTGTCTTTTAAGCGCATCATATCATGAATGAGAATACTTTCTTTTGCATTTAAAACATTTGGATCCCATTAAAGATCTAATTTTCAAACCAAGAGATCACCATTATCTCCCCATGGATGATAACAACAGACCTTGTAGGGAAAAGTATATGAAGGTGGAAATGTGTTCTTTGCAAACTCTATGCATTTGAACAACTCTTTTATTTGATGTGTCATCAATGTAAACTTCATCAGCTTTGTTCTTTGTTATCCATTGTACTATCATCTTGCATAAACTCAATTTCAAAGTTGTTTTCATCAAATAACTGGGACAGAATATTAAGTAAATGGTCAATGATTTTAAAAATTACATACAACTTATGAATGTCATTCAAGACATATGTAATGACTAAAAGTATATGAATTAAAGTAAAATTGAAGAGGCAAAGTGGTGATCATCTTGCTTGACTTGGTTATAAAATAAAAAAAAGAAGATGAGTTATCTGTTGTCATCTTTATTCTTGAACATAATACCATAGAAGAGGTTTAGTGAGAAATTATAGATGTTATTAGATTTGTACTTATCAATTAATGGGTTGATATTAAAATGTCTTAACTACTTCATTTTAAAAAGTTTCTAGCTTAGCATCGTCAGCCATATCAGTGGAATCGATTAAATTTGTAAGCACTCATTCCTCAATTCTGTAGTAGTTTGAGGGTATTGCTTCCTATCTTAATTCCAAATATGAAGCGAATAATGAACGAGGTTGCTTGTGAAACAAGGATCCACATGTTGATAGTTTTTTTAATACAATCCACTTAAAAAGTTAGTCTTAGAGCAGATACATATAGCAAGAAAACCCAAAACATAAGGGCATGTTTGGTATGTCATTTTTGGTTTTCTATTTTCTTTTCAAAAACAGGGGAAAAATAGAAAAAAAAGAAAAAGAAAAAGAAAAAGCAAGAGACTACTGATACGGAAAATGTTGTACAAATTGTGTAAATCAAACAAAATAAATAGATTCATATTAAACAACCACTTTGAATTTCAGAACAAGAACATGCTGGAATTTGCAGAAATTTATATTAAAATAAAACTAATAAAATGAAGCAAACTAAAGCCTGTGTGATACCACAATTTTCTTAAAACAGATTCACCGCCTCCCGATGGATGCTGAAGGTACGTCGGCGTCTATCTCCCAGGATACGATGGTCGAAACCACCTAATGCAGAAGCACCTTCTGAATAGTTTCGGCAAACTTGATAATGGTTGCACTCTCTCTAACAAGAACCAAAGAAGGGACTATCAAAAGAAGATATGAAATTTTTCTTTGGTATAAAAAACATCTCCAACTTTTTTTATCTCAAAACAACATCTCAATTTTCCATTAAAAATCTCTCTTAAACTCTTCTTCTAAGTTGAAGGGGGAAAAACTTTTTTTATACTTGTAGGGAAGAGGTCTTAGCCATGAAGGCTACCATAAAACCTAACATCAATGGCCGTCAATTTTAGCCTTTAGGACTAAAGTTACAAAGGTGCAAAACTCCCATGTGCATAATGATCATCAACTCTATTATTAAAAGATGAGAGTTACAAAGGTTGAATAAATAAATAAATATATATATATATATATAATGCTATTTAAATAATCCAACTAGATGGATCGCAAAATGGATACGAATATTGGGTCACAACCTGATCCACACCTAGTCTAAAACATACGCACAAGACAAGCCCGGTCCAACATAGCACATAACCCATGCCCAAGACTAAGTCCAACACATGCACATACACAAGCCTAGACCAGTCCAGACCAAGACTAAAACTAAATATAAGTCCAAGTCCAAGCCCAACTTCTATTGATGCCCACTTTATGAGACAATTCTCATTCACAACTCAATGGTTTCTACCCATCATTTTTATATTGTAATCTTCTTACTTGAGAGAATACAAAACCACTCAGACCTACCTCAACCAGTGGTTGGGTCCCACTTTAATTTCGAATTAAAGTTGCCGAAAACCATTATTTTTCAACAATCCCCTACATGAATAAAATTGACCAAATAAAGAAAAACGGACAACGTTTAACAACAAAGACTTTGAGAAAGACCACATAGAATAACCCTGCATCAAAAAGGGTAGTTGTTGGCCTTGAACCTTTCGTAGTGAATGCCTATCGGATTTACTAGCTGACCAGTGAACGTGATGGCTTGAACTGTTCTGCCGTTTGTGTAAATCGAGACAATAAATCTCACACAGGAGTTACTCTAACCATTATTCTTGTTCTCACTGGTGTGTCCGGTTTGGCCCTAGAACACTAGCATGGTTTAGTGAGTATTTTTAAAGAATTCAGCCTTGTCAATTCTTAAAGAAGCAGCCCCACTTCGCACTTACATAGGTGACCTGCATAAGGTATCTTGATATACCATAGTTGACTATTCACAACACTTAGATCATTAAAAGTATCAACTTAACCTTCCATCCCATAAGGTATCACTATATAAAGGAATGGGCATGAGGATTTACCTTCGCAATGACTCATCCGTTACACGCAATTTGGTTGTCCCTTTGAACTTAGATCTTGGGATCTACTGTCAATTAGGTTAGGTTTTCTATTCTGATAACATTACTAAAGGCCTTCACCCCATTCCTCTTGATGACATTTCTACTAACTCTCGAGTTAACCCTTTGGTTAGCGGATCTGCAATGTTGTCCTTAGACTTTTCATAGTCTAGAGAGAACACTCTATTAGAGAGTAGCTGTCATATGGAATCATGCCTATGACAGATATGTCTACACTTTCTATTATACATATTACTCTGTGCCCGTCCAATCGCCGATTGGTTATCATAATGAATACAGATAGCAGACACAGGTTTCAACCAACGCGGAATATCCTCAATGAACTGGCGAAGCCATTCAGCTTCTTCAGTTGCTTTATCCAAAGCAATAAACTTAGATTCCATCGTTGATCTCAGTATACACGTTTGCTTGGAAGATTTTCAAGACACGACTGCCCCTCCGAGGGTAAACACATAACCACTAGTGGATTTGGAGTCCTTTATATCAGATATTAGTGTCACTATACCCTTCTAGTACCATTGGGTATCTGGTATAATGCAGCCCATAATCCTAGGTGTAGCGAAGATAACCTAACACTCGTGTAATGTCTCTCCAATGAGTGGCATTCGGATTATTCGTGTATCTACTAAGCCTGCTAATAGAGTAGGCTATATCTGGCCTTGTACAACTCATCAGATACATCAAACTTCTAATGACCAGAGAATATTCTAACTGAGA
Organism: Camellia sinensis; assembly: GCF_055761805.1. Classification (NCBI taxonomy): domain Eukaryota; kingdom Viridiplantae; phylum Streptophyta; class Magnoliopsida; order Ericales; family Theaceae; genus Camellia; species Camellia sinensis. The sequence continues at coordinate 187,389,514 of NC_138964.1, forward strand.
GATACTCTCACCATTATTCTTGGTCAAATGTAGACTCACGTCTACCGGTGTTCTAGACACACTTGTATTTGATTTACCAAATTTCTCAAGTATCTTCTCAACATAGTGAGACTGAGAAAGTATAATATCACTAGATATTTTGGTAATCTTAATATCGAGAATGACATTTGCAAGGCCCATATCTTTCATGTCAAACTTAGAGTTTAACAATCTCTTGGCAGTTCTAATTATTTCATCATAACTACCAACAATGAGTATGTCATTAATGTATAGACACAAAATGACATAACCTCTGTCAGTGTCTTTGACATATACGCATTTGTCATACTCATTGATTTTGAACCCATTTGACAACATAGCATTGTTAAACTTCTTATGCTATTGTTTAGGAGCTTGCTTCAAACCATACAATGATTTGCTAAGCTTACAGACTTTCTTATTTTGTCCTGGAGCTGAAAACACCTCGGGTTGTTCCATGTAGATTTTTTCATTCAAATCTCCATTTAAGAAAGCTGTCTTTACATCCATCTGATGTATCTCTAGACCACGTAAAGCTGCTATTGCAATCATCATGCGAATGGATGTAATCGTTATCACAGGTGAATACGTATCAAAGTAATCTAGGTCTTCTCATTGCTTGTATCCTTTGATAACTAGCCTAGTTTTATACTTATTAATTGATCTATCTACTTTCATTCTTCTTCTAAAGACCCACTTGCTCTCCAAGGCCTTATTACTTGGGGTAGATCAACTAACTCCCAAGTATGGTTTTGTAAGATGGAGTCAATCTCACTCTTAATTGCTTCTTTCCACAAAGGACTTTCCAATGAAGTCACAGCTTCATGGAAAGTTCGAGGTCCTCCCTCTCACATATAAGTCAAGAAATCCGGACCAAAGGACTTCGCAGTCCTAGCCCTTTTACCCTTTCTTGGCTCATCTAATTCCTTCGCTTGATCATCAACTTGATTATCTATGTGATCATTGTCACTTTCAACCTTTTTCATGGAACTTGGAACCCCTTCTTGGATATGACAAGGTAATGCCTTTTCAAAGAAGGATGCATTTTTTTGGATTCCATGATAGTATTCTTGTGTATATCTGGAATAGCAGACTTAAACACAAGAAATCGATATGCACTGCTATATTGTGCATAACTGTTGAATACAAAGTCAACATATTTTTAGGCTTATTCTAACCCTCTTGGGTTTAGGTATTACTACTTTTTGCATGACACCCCTACATTTGTAGCATTTATACAAAGGTTTTTGGCCTTTTCCAAAAATTCATACAGGATCTTTAAACAATTCCTTGTGTTACAATAATTATGAAACTCTTAAAATCATATCACAGTAAATACATTCTCAGAATGTCATCAACTGAATTAGGCACCCAAACATATTTGGTCCAACCTATCACTTTGAAGCCAACAGTCTTATTGCTATTAGGAAACACAAATCCAGTGTTCAATAGTCTACTATTTGGAACTTCATAACATGGTTAGTAGTCTTATCACTAGGAATCACTAATTTCTCAACATGTGGTCAATAGACTTTCTGTTACTAAGAATCACGATGTTTTAACCTGTGACCAGTAGTCACTTTACTACTAGGAATCACAACGTCCTGACATAGGATCAATAGACTCTTTCATTACTAGGAATCATCATGTCTTAACATATGATCAGTGGCATCTCCACTACTAGGAATCATCATGTCTTGACATGTGATTAGTAATCTGTTCACTACTAGGAACTACAATCTCATAATTGTGTAGCCAGTGGTCTAACACCTCCTCGGAACCACTAGTTTTCTATCTCTGCGATTAGTGATCTTGCACTCACTAGGAGCCACCAATTTAAGAATATATTTGGAATTTAAAAATTCAAAATTATATTTACCCATCCTAACGGGTTGTCTCAACTTTATTTTCAAGCAAAGTCACATAGCAATCATATATGTTATAATTGGCACAATGATAACATACTAATCGCCTCTGATTAATTCAGAGATATTATCATGCAATCTTATGATTTCCTTTAATCACACTTGATCTCTCTAGATCTTCCTTTAAGAACCTTGTAAGGCTTTAAGGTTGGCAAGTGGAACAACATTTCTGTTGTCACATCTTGAAGCCATTTCTAGAAAACCACAACAAAATTTCACTATTCTATTTTTCCAGAAACTAAACGTAACAATAGGAAATCCCAAAGTTTGAAATTTAATTCAAAATTGATCTCACCACTTACCCTATAATTGAACATGGTCAAGAAAGTTTTCAGGAAGACTGGAGGGGGCACACCAGTCCCACTTAAGACCCAGTTAATCTTAGACAAAACTTTCAAGAGTATGTTGACTTCTAATCCATGAGAAATAAATTTAGAATTAAGTTTTTCAAGGGATAAACTAGGTTTATACAAACCAATTTCCAAGCAAATAAACTTTTCTACCAAAATTACACCACTCATAAAAGTTAACCAGTACTCCCGAAACTGAGCCCATTATTTCTGAATAAAATAAAAAGTGGTTTCTTTTCTCAAAACCAAAACACTTTGGAAATAATCAAATTATAAACCAAAAACACTTTGGAAATAATCAGATTATAACCAAAGACTTTCTCCAAACTTGGTTTTCCAACACTTTGGGAATAAAATGATTAAATCCAAAGACTTTCACAAACCCCAAAGGTTTGAAACCAAATCCGTCTTAGTTGTCATTTTTGAACAAATAAGAACTATTCTTTAGCCAAGGCTAAACAGTTTGGTTTTTATTATAGAAAACCAAACCAAGTTCCAAATTTACAAGCAATTTAAAAATTGCTTACTAAATTACAAGCAATGTAAAAAATTGCTACAACAATGATTAAGCAAATAATATAAACAAATAAAACTTGCTTTTACACAATTGGTAAAAACCAACTAAACCTAAGCAAAAAATTGCTTCACTAAACAAATGTAAACCAATCCAAATAGGATTATCCATTTTCTAAACTCCTTTCCTCGCTTAGGTATTTCTGCTCAATCAAAAAAAAGTTCGTAATCCAAATTTTTATTTCCTTGCAATCCCAAATTTCATTCATTTGGATTTGTATATATATATATATATTTATTTTTCCATTCCTTTACGCATATGTATTTCTGTAAAGAAAGTTAGTAGAAAGCCACAACAAAATACACAACAAATAATCTAAAGAAACTGTAAAAATAATAAATTCATTTAATAGCTTATAACTCCCAATTAAATTACAAACCTTATAACTCTAAAAATTAAATTAAAATTTAAATGACAGGAGTTATAGAAAATTATTACACAATAATCATATAAATAAATATAGTTGTGGGTGTTGATTTTTGACCACACAACTAAACAGAGAACTCAGCTGGAGAGCACCGACATAATAGATCAAGTCCGAACAACTTGTCATAGAAAGATAAGAATCTGGCGATGGTTCGTCCACTCGGGGGCACTCCGACAACCAAGTCAGTAATCTAATATCTCTCAAAGATAGCAAATTATGTTTAACTCACAAGAAAGAACTTACTGCTCACAGCATATCACACATACCTAAGACCCACAGGGGTACCTGCTTTTATAGGCAGCCCTGACCTGATCCCTATAAAAGCCTAACTTCAATGGACTCAGGCTCAATGCTCATTCTGGACTTTCAGCTAGATAGGGATAAACTCCCTAAGAGCTTTATCTTTATTCAGACTGAGATCCTCTTCTGTTCTAGGACTTTTGTCTCTTATCCTTTCATTTCGGATTCTGACATCTCCGCAGATAACCTCAGCCCATCCGAGATTGCCTCGGTATCATGACCAGGCCACTTGGTTCCTTAGCTGACACTTCAGCATCACCTTTGGCCACTTGTTGTCATTCACAAAATATGTCCCTACAACTGTCCCCTAGTTCTATTACCTCGGCAACCTGAGGTGATGGAACCTACATCGCTTATATATTATGTTAGCTAGAATTCATTTTTTCTATGACCGAGATCATGACTCGTCGGTTTCAAGTACCTAGAACTCAATTGTCCATCTTTACTAATGATCAAGAACCAAGAGTCAAGTTCTTTTAATGTCTTAACTGAGATTGCACCTCTGGCTGAGGTTTTTGCTTAATTAATCAAGAACTCCAAGAGTTTTGGTTGCGCATGAGCTGTTACACATAGTTTACTCAACCGTTTCCTCCACGTATCCGTTCGTACCTGACACGCGCTGTCAGGTCGCGTCGCTTCTACGTACACCGCCTGACAAGTACGTCATCCAAGGCGCCTCATTATGTTTTGCCACCTTTTCAATTTTTTCCACAAAACCCTTTCTTCTTCCTTTGTCTTTTCATTTTTACGAATTCAATTTGCTTCGTCTCTCAGACTCTCTCTCTCTCTAACATTTCTCTTTCAAACTGCCATTTCTCAAGCTCTCAAGCTCTCAAGCTCTGCAACTGCCTTTTTTGTTACCGTCGGTGAACCATTCATCATTTGACTCTAATCGTTCAAGTCATTTGACTTCGGCGTATCTTACTTTGGCTCCAGTCGATAAGTCCTTGATACTTATCCGTATTTCTGTTAGTATTTTTTGAATAATTTGTACTGTTCTTCGCCATATTGTTTTACATTGTGTCTGTCGAAATGCCCCACATGTTGCCATCGAATCCCCTTTCTGTTTTTTCACCTATTCTTATGTTTTGATCATCTTGAATCTTCACTGTGCTTTGAATTTTAGCACTTAAAATGTCAAACATGCTTGTTTGCGATTTGTGCTGTTCAATCTATCTTTGTCTATATACAATGTTCGTGGTTCTTGCACATATATACGCACTGTTCATGTGTTTGATGTTTAACAATTTGACACTGCGCTTGACTCTTACATATCTGCACACACCTACTCTGTGTCCTTGAATTTATGTTGTTTTTTTTTAGTCTGAATCATGCTCTTTTATGTTTCTCTTTGACTTGTTTTCTAGATTCTTGCCTTTGATTCTTATTTTTGTTATAGACTTAGGCTTGGGGGTTTGACAGCAATCACATTCTTAGGAAAATTGAAACAGATTCCCTTTAGATCTTCAAAACTCTTGCCTCAGTACCTGTTTAGGGTTTAGCCAAGGTTCCCAAGCCCTACTAGTCTTTTCTCTCTGAAATCCCTCAAAAAATATCATAAGTCGAGAACATGGGTATGTTCAGGTGGAGGTAGACACCCCAAAAAAATTTGAGTACTTTAAGAGAGAGTTCTCTATCCCAGCCAACGTCCAGATTAGGTTAGTTGGAGAGGAGGATTCCATCATGCCTAATGGAGACTCCATGCCCTTCCCCGTTGTTGTATTGATTAAGTGTGAACTTCGGTTTCCTTTAGACATTCGCTTCAAGGAAGTCCTCCACTATTACAAACTCAACCTTATGCAGTTAGCCATCAATTCTTACAGGGTTATCAATGGTATAATTGCCCTTGCACATCAAGAAAAAGTTAGGATCACATTGGCTGACATCCAATTTTGTTATAACATGTGTGGCCTAAAGTCTGAAAAAGGCTACATTTATTACCTCAAGCCCATATCCACTACCTACAAAATCATAGCCGACCTCCCAGACTCCAACAAAGGTACTGGAGATGATTACTTGATCGTCTCGGATAACTAGGAGTTTGCTCCTGATGATGATCTTCATCTCTTCCTTCTGCGCCGATCGGTGTTTAAAGAGGGTGATGGTAAGAACCGAGTCATCCTCTTAATCCTATTGTTGCTAGGACTTGTCAACTTATATATCTCTTTTTGAATGTTTTTCTTCTTGTTCTCTTTTGTAACTCTTCCCCAGCCAGCAAAGGATTTCCGACAAACTTTCTTCTCCGGCTCCGATCTAAAAAAGTTGCTGGACTTGCCAATGGAGAAAAGCAAGGCCCCCTTACTGTTTGATTACATTCCGACTTACAAGTCGGCCTTGCCTGACGTTCCCCGTCGAAGCGAGACTCTATTTTCTGCAACAACTCCACCAGTTGCTTCCTTACCCAGGCTAGACCAGGCCTTTTCTTCACATCCCGTTGAGGTTACATCTACATCCATCCCCAGTTGATTCCACATTCCCAACGCTGACGCCAACGTCAAGCTCCACCAAACGTCCCTGCCAGCAGAACCTGAAGTCGCAAATAACGAGATTTTGAGGAATCGGCATACGACCCAGCAAACCCACCAATCGCTCTGCTAGTAATTCATTTTGGCACTAAAATCACTGTCGCTGCAATAGCTGAAGAGATGGGCTGCAACAAAGCCGTCGTAGAGGACCTCTTGGCCGACCTGCCAGGAGTGGTGACTGTACAATCTTCTCCATCAGAGTCTTAGTCCAAGCCAAAATCAAAGAGGGTGAAAAAGGCTAAGGCAAAGGCCTCAACTACCCAAGTGGACATCGAAGACACCTTGCCGATCTCCAAACTAGCCAAGGTTGAGAAAAATGCCTCCACCGAGAAGAGGCCTTCCAATGTCGAGATATTCGACAATCGGCAATCAAAATGTTGAGGTCCAAAAGTGAAGACGACTGAGGATTTTTCAAAACCAACGAGCCATGGACCCCAGCGATTTTGATTGGCGACCAGCCGATGACAACTAGCGACAGTGTGATTGACAGCATCGAAGTTGGCGCCTCTCTCTCCACCGCTGTTCTTCTGCCTATTGATCTCAATCGAATGGCCGAGATCACCGAATATGAAAACTTTGCTTTAATAATGCAACACTTTGTTTTGGTAAGTTTTCAACTCCTGTCTTTTTTGGCTTTTATCTCAAGTTCTCATACTTAGAAATGTTACTAACTTGCTCATTCTTCCTCTTTCAGGTGATCCAGCGCACTCATTCCTTTGCAACGAAAGCCGAGGCTTTCAAGAAAGAATTGGTCTACAAGACCAAAGAGACTGCTGGCTTCCTTGCTTCCCTCAATAACGCCGAGGCAAAAATGAAGATGCTGCTGGATCAAGCCAAAGCTACCAAACAAGCTCAAGATCAAGCTGAGGAAAAGACGCAAGCTGCTGAAGCGGTTGCCTATGTACTCAGAACCAAGGCCAAAGAATCCGAAGGCAAAATTGTCAAAGCTGAGGCGGAGTTGCAGGAGGCCCTGGCGACCAAGGCAGCCGAAATTAAGGCAGCTAACAAAAAGGCCTACACTGAAGGCCAAGCCAACGTACGTGACGCCTACAATGAACAAGCAAAACCAGGCTTGCAGCCGAGGTTTTTATCTTGGCTGGACAGCTGCTTTGGACGGCTGCTCTGAACAAACTTTCCATCCCAATGGATTTCGACCTCCGAGATATCAACAAACTCCAAGTTCTTTTCCCTCCGCCTACTAAAGGATTGGGCGGCAATGCCGATGAAGAGGAAACCGACGCAAGGGATGCCAAAGAAGAGAAGCTAGTTGCTGATGGGGCCAAGTCTCCAACATGGAATGATCAAGTCCTGGACTTGACTTATGATGAGGAGGAAGACTTGGTTTCCAAGGGTGCCTCTCCCAAACAAACAACTTCCGAGGCCAAGGTCAAGACAGTCGAGAAAATCTTGGACTAGACCCTTTTGGAAATTGACGCCGAGATAGAGGCAAAGAAGGAAGCCACATTGCCAACCAACGTTGACACAACGCCAACAGCCGAGGTTGAGCAACCTGAGATCAGTGCCCATAATTCCAATACTTAGGAATTTTTCTTCACTTTGAACTTTACTTTTGAACAATTGTAATTCTTTGCAACTTTGGACAAGTAATCTCTTTGTCAGGCCGAAGTGCCTTTTTTGTCTGCAATTTTGAACAAGTTGCTTCTATGAATGCATGCTTCTTTTTCTCTAAGTGTTGAATGTATGCTTCCATACTTAGAATATTTTTGCTCTTCCACCACTTTCATCCTAGCACACCTTAACTGTGTAACCACTTCGGTTTAGAGGACCTCGGATATAATACCTCGACTGTTTGTCTCAGCCAACCATTGGAATACTTTGGCTAATACTTAAAAATATTTCAAAATATTTTTACAAGTGCTGTTTCTTAAAATTTATTCAATCAAGTATTGCTTCTTTACTTCTACTTGTTGTCTTCTATCAAGACTTCACCCTTCCCACCTTTCCAAGCTTGACAACCTGGTTGGTCATCTCGGGATAAGATGTACCTCGGGTACATCTTTCATTATTGCCTTGGCCAATCTTTAACTTGTAAATTTTTCTAAAAATTTCAACAAGTCCCAAGCTCTCAAGTTTATTTATCATTCCTGCTCTCTGCCCCCTACTATGAACCTAAGTTCGACTTAAGTTCACATTATGCGTTTATGGTCTTTCGCTGAAGTCAGATTCAATCAAAGACTAACCGAGGTGTTCAACCTTGGTTTCTCTGTTAACCTAACTGAAACGAACTTAGTTCCATTCCGAGTTTAACTCTATTGATATGGCAAGTTTAGGTTAATTCAACTTAGTTCAACTCTATTATATGCAAGTATAATTCAACTCTACCATATAATAAGTCTAATTTATTCGTCATATTTCATTCAGAAATATCGTCAACTTAGTTCAACTCTATTATATGCAAGTATAATTCAACCCTGCCATATAATAAGTTTAAGTTATTCTTCATGTTTCATTCAGATACATTGCCAACATAGTTCAACTCTATTATATGCAAGTATAATTCAACTCTGCCATATAATAAGTTTAAGTTATTCTTCATGTTTCATTCGGAAACATCATCATAGGATTAGTCAGTCTTATCGCACAAATTTCAAATTCAAAAATCAAACTAACAATTTATTATTACATAAGCTAGTAAAATTATGACATAAACATCGAAAAAAGAAAAAACTAATGATAAAAATATTTCAAATTACAAGTGTTCCAGGGTCTAGGCAACTATTTTCCATCAGTGTCTTCAAGCCGATATGCCCCATTGCCGGCAACCGAGATGATTCTATAAGGCCCTTCCCAGTTTGGGCCAAGCTTGCCCTCCCTAGGATCCTTCTTGTTGCCGACAACTTTCTTCAGGAGGAGGTCCCCAACTTTGAACTCTCTTGGGTTGAACTTTTTGTTGTAAGCCCTAGCAAGCTGCTGCTGAAATGCTGTCACGACCCAAACCCACCCCTATAGATTTAGCGTCGTAACCAGCCAGTAATCCTTAGATTACCAAAGGCCTCTTAACAGAATAACATTTAATTGGGGGCTGCGAAAGTAATTATACCAAATATGAATAGTCCATAGAGCTGTGCAAATATATATGGGACAGAAATTTGAAACCTTATATAATATATTCATATATGTGACATCATGATACATTGGTCTTTATCACATTTGATACAATTGTAGCCTATAAAGGAGAACAGTTTTTATACTCAAAACAAAGACCTGTTCGTATTACAAACAAAAATATAAGGTCTTTACTATTACCACTTAAACTTGACTTGATCACACAAGGGAACCTCCTCGGAGGCATGACGGTTGGCTGACAAAACAGAGGTGCCAGATCCTCAACTTTGGGTCTGGTCACGCGCTTGGTCACCTATATACATAATATAAATAGTGAGCGGAAGCCCAATGAATAATAACAGAGTAAAGATTTTAATGAATGATGCCCATAACAGATTTTAAATGTTGTAACAAATCAGAATCATAATCAGGTTTATAGCAGAAACAGAGTCATAGTCTTATTCATATTCAAATCATGCATGGTACATCCATTAGCATAAACATGTCTCTTTGGTCAAGCATATCAAGTTCCAAAAAGGAACCTCCAGTACCGGGTAACATACCTTATATATGAGCCGCGGTATTGTTTTCCCCTGGTGTAGACACTCCATTTTTGACCGTCCTCAAGACTTGGATGTTCTTGTAGGTATACCCAACAACAGGTTTGATTGCTCATTGAGTACTCAACTTTCGTGATAGAATGCTCCAAGTTTGATCCTTCCAAACCCTATTTCCATTCTGTCTCATTTTTGGACCATGTGTTGGTCTTTGCTGCTTTGTGATGTCCTTGATGGCCTGCCGGCCATGGGCTTTGCCCTGTAGGCCATCAATGAGGCCACTACCAGCCACCACTGATGGCCGGCCAGCCATCAATGCTTTAGTAGATATTTTTGCAGATATATTGATAGTTGTTTGCACAGATAAGCTCATCTGTATGCACGTGGAGGGCTGGATTTGTTTGAAGGCTCCTTGTTTCTCCTATATATAGAGGTCATCTATATGCATGCAAAGGGTTAAAAAAGTTTGAGCTGAGTTAGAATTCTCTCTCTCTCTCTCTCTCTAGAATACCCTCTCTCTATATTTTGTGCTTGAAAGTGTATTTTCTCTTCACCTTTGCACTAGCGCCCTTAGCCAAACACCTTCACCTTAGTGTTGAGGATCTTAGAGGCCTTATTTGAGCTCCTTGGAGTGGTTTTGGCTTGGTTTTGGCTCAGAAGTTTGCTGATTTGTTACTGTGCTTCAAGGGTAAGAACCTACCTCTTTTAAGCTTTGTTCTAGTTCATAGCTTGGCCATCTTTGTATGCTACTTTGAAGCTGGTTTTAGTCTAAAAAAAGTTCTGTTTTTAAGGCTTAAAAATGTTGGCTTGAGCCTTGTGTGGTTATGGGGTGGTTACCTTCCTTTGCTCTTTGGCTTGTAAAGCCTTTGAGCCTTCTTTCAAAGTTTTTTGAAACACCCTTTGTTTGGCCTTTCTACCACTGAAACTCAGAGGAATTTTAGTGGTAGAAAGTTGGTTTTGAGGACCAAAATAGGAGGGGGTGGTCCCCCCTTCTCATGTCTTGTTTGCATGTGTTGATGGCTTAGTAATTGAGCATGTATTTCTACCTCCTTGAGGCTCTATCTCAGCATGTTTTTGTGACTTTTTTGACATGTTATTGCTCTGTTTTGGGCTAGTTGAGTTACCTCTTACTTGCTTCCTACACTTGTAGTGTAATCATGCATGCTAGCTTAACACACTTGATGTATTAGCCTATTATTTTAGCATATGTTAGCTCTATTCCAACATATTTTTGGCCTTACTTTAACATGCTTAAACTCTATTTAGAGTGGTTTTGGCCATATGAGGCTTGTTTTGTATAGCTATAGTGCAAATGGGCTTGACTAGCTTTATGTTTCAAGGCCCTTAGCATGCTTTGCTTGTGATGTTTGCATGTTTTGGCATCATTTAGCATGTAATTTCAGAGCATATTTCTCTGTTACACTCTCACACATATCAATCTTTCATTGTGCTTAAGAGTTATGTTTTATGCCTTGTTTGTGAGCCAAAGCATGAATATCATTTTCTTGCTTTCCATGCTACCATCTCAACACATTATGGCCACTGTTTTACCATGTTTGAGGTCTGTCTATAGCTGGTTTGACCATTTGAGCATTGTGTTGCATGCCTCTAGTGTTGTGTCCTTCACTAGTTTTAATGCTTAAGTCTCCTAACATGTTATACATGAGTTGTTTGCATGTTAGAGTCTTGTATTTCATGCTACTTTAGCATTGAAATTCTGCTACCTCCCCCATTTCTTCACTTTTGATTTATTTTGAGGCTTGGTTAGTCTTAAAGTTGTGTTTAAGCCATGTGATTGAGGTTTATGCTTAAATGGCTTTAACCTTCTTTTGAGGGTTTCTACTAGTCAAAGGCATGGCTTCTCTCATGTCTTAAGTCATCTTTTGATTGACCTTTCTCTCATTAGAGGGCTTTCACATTTGGACAAATCAATTAAAGAATGGTTTGGTAACTTAAAATGTGTAAACAAGAATTGAATCAAGTAAAACATGTCAAGATAAGCATGTTGCATTTACATTGCATTGTGTTCAATCGGACGTTATATTGAACACAAGGTGAATTGGTCCATTTCATACTCAAAGTGATGAAAATGAGCCAATTCCCTTTGTCTCAATTGCCTTTGATCATCCATGATAAGGTCATGGTCCTAGAGTCTTGTTTGTCTTGCATTTATTGAATTTGTGCAAGTTGAATCCTTGGCCATCATGCATTGCATGCTTGATTGATGGTCTTGGATCCAATGGTGCCTCTCCCTTGATGTTTTGAGATGATAAGGAGTGGCATGGTACATACATGTCCTTGGGAGACTCTCTATTTTCCTCAGTTTTGTGCTCTGTTGCAGTTTGGTGTTACAGCACACCAGTGGCCGGCACCCCTTCATTGTTGGCCGGCACCCTTGCATTGTTGGCCGGCATAGGCATACTCCTGGCCGACAGCCATCATTCATGGCCGGCAGGCCACTGGTGCACTCCCCAGCATTGTTTTGGTAAGTTTCAACAGTAAATTCTTGAGGACACCCTGCAAATAGAGCCTCTAAAGAGCAAACCGGAGAGCTTTTCGGGACAGAAACCGAAGCATGAATGTTCAACTTTTTCAACTTGCTGGGGCAGCTTGGTTTAATGCTTTACTAGTTAGTTAGCATGGTTTTGTAATTTATTTAATTAATTTGTTAATTAGTTAAAGTGTTGTAATAATTAGTAAGTAGTTTGTTAGTTATTCAATTGGTTTGTAATAATTAGTCTAATTAGTTTAATTAGATTAGTTGCATAGCTTAGCTTAGTATAGCTTAGCTTTTATTCGGACCCTCCGTCGAGAGGGCGCAATGTTATAATAAGGGTGCGTGCGTGCGTGTGTGCATGTCTTCCAACCCCACTTCTTTCTCCCTTTTATTTAACTGCTTTCAATGGCTAGATTAGGGCACGTTTTGATTAGCATACCTTATGCTTGCATGTTTGCATCATTCATTTGTCTCGCATGCACCGGGCTCGGCGCATCATTCAAACTGCATTGTATTTCAATACTTATTTGGATACGTGTTTCAAAGCATGTTATCAAGTGTTGCATTCAGATGCCATCTTAGATAGCCGAGCCTATTTTAGTTGCATTTTTGCATGTGTTGCATTAGGCATCTTCACATAGTTAGGATCATGCATTGATTTCTAACTAGCTTTTGTTTTGTCTCGGAGTACACTGTAATTTTTACACTTTAGCATACTTGTATGAGTGTGAGTGTTGCCATGATAGCATGCTTGCCATGAAGCTATTTGCTTAAGTAATTTAACTGCGTGAATGCCTATGGATGAAGGCTTTATTGCTTGAATTGGGACAATTCATCAAATATGAGTTTTAAGCCCACTTTGCGAAGTGGCAAATCATGTTTTAAGCCCATTTGAGGGTGGCAAATCTGCGCTTTAGCCCACTTGAGGGTGGCATTTTTGAACCATTTTCGAAAAATAAACATGAGTTGTTTTGTTCTAATTCTCGTGATTGAGTGTATACTTGTATGCTGTGCGCATCACATAGTAAATTAGCTAATAACCGGATAAGAACACATGTGTTTTTAAAACAACATATCATGCTTCGTAGAGGCCGATCTTTGATCGGGTGAGTGGCGGTGCTTATTTCAGGACCTTTCCCTCTCGTACCCAAGTTCCCGAGCCGAGGCAACTTCGGTGATGACGGACACGTGGCCTTTGGCACGAGTCAGGGTTTCTTAAATTTCCCAAAATAAAATATTTTGGTGGCGACTTTGTAATCCAGCAAAGCAATCTATGTTTGGCATTTTTTGATTCAAAATTGATTTTCCAAAACCAATTGCCAGATTTGGACTCTTTGGTGATTTATCAGTCTTTCATTACACTTTGTGAGATTAGATTCAGAACCATGACAGGAGTTCGAACTGTAGGACAATCAATTCGCGCCTTCTCCGAAAGGGGAGCGCGCGGAGAAAGTCGGGTGCTACACTAGGCGAGGGCCTGTGCCACGGGATTATCTTCCTCAAGCGAGTGCGACATGACCATAAGCCATAGTATTATGTCCCCTGGGCGAGGGCTTCTGCTAAGGATACCACAATTACTTTTCAAGAAACTTGGACAATCATTCATTCATACAAAACATAGCATTTTGGAAGACTGATCATTTCATATCATCGAAAAATAATTAAAGTCAAACATAGCTTTATAGAGTTATTACTCACAGATAACCGGTGGCTCCAAATAGACGAGTAAGTAATTCACTTAACTTAAGGTGCGTGACCTACATAACATGACAGATACATACGTTGAAACACACGCTCGAATTGTACATAACTTATTTCATTTGTCCTTAGTGTGTTTCTAGCCTTTATTCTCATTATAGTGTTTTAATCTTGGCCTAGGAATACCTAGGATGGAATGAGGATGCAAAAATCTCCTTGAAAACATTTGTCAAAACTTGCTGAAAATAGGGTCCACGCTTGAGCATGGCTTTCCTCGCTTGAGCGGACATGACAAATGTGAGGGTCCACTTGAGCGTAACTTCCTTCGCTCGAGCGGTCTGCAAACTTTGAAAAAAGTACTGGTTGTTTGATTTTTACGCTCAATGGACGCTCGATTCTCGCTCGAGTGTGAGACTCAGACCTTCGCTCGAGCGTGGCTCTTATCGCTTGAGCGATCTGCAAAAACACATGAACTTCTAGGAGCATGCATTTCACGCTCGAGTGGACTTCTAGTCGCTCAAGCGGAGGTGCAAAAACAAAGGTGTTCGCTCGAGCGTACAATACTTCGCTTGAGCAACAGATGCAAATTCTAAAATTTCCAGATTTGATTCCAAGGTCCAAAACTCAATCTTAAAGCATCAAAACTCAATTTTTTGGGGCCAAAACTTGAGGAAACACTTAGAAACTCATAAAACATCATGAATTAAGGATCATTTCAAGAAATCATGGCCTAATAGCTTGCCAATTGTGCAAAAACTCAACTTAAAATTTATGAATGTTTCATGAACATGACATGCATGAATTTCTTTGAACTTAAACTTCTCAAAACATGATCAAATGCTATAAAACAACATGAAACTTGATGATTTTCCAAAATTAAGGTGAATTATGTAGGAGGAAATTCGTGGTAATTAAACTCAAAATATGAGAAAATATGCATGCATGCATGTTATTGCTCAATACTCTTCATTTCTAACTCAATTCTTACTTTAATCAACATAATTCTCTTGTGTTCATGCATTATAGTCCAGATTTCAAGGCTTAAGGGTAAAATTCTTACCTAAAGACTTGAGTTCACAAGTGTTGAAGTTGTAACTCTCAAATTCTCTTCAATCTCTCAACAATTCTGCAAGTTTCCCTTTTCTTACTTGATCCCAAACACTTTTTTAGTCTCTCACTTCTCTCTCCCGTTTGAGTCACAAGACGAGGGATTGAAATTGTATTCTTAATAGTCTTGAATCAACAATTTGCCTTATATAGGCTTAGGCAAAAGTGTAATAATTTATTAATCAAGTTAATCATGTAGACATTAAATTATTTTAATTTAATCGTTTCGAATCGAATTTCAATTAAACCTACCATAAAATTCTAAAAATTCTAGTTAACACATAAATCAAGTCAATTTCTGAATCGGATGCCCATAAGGCCTTCAATTCGTAATTTGAAACGGAAACATGAACAGATCTTTCTATTTTAAACAGATATAAACACATATAATGCAATGTATGATGCAAAATTATACTTTAATTTCTTTTTTAGGTATAATTAAACATGGATTAACGTTAACTATGAGTTGGGGTTGTTATATATGCCCCCAGCCGAATTGTTGCTCTCTCCATTCTTTCTTCCAATAAATCCAGATCTTGGGCTAAGAATGCCTCGTTGGTCCCATCTTCCACTCCTTGGGTTCTGATTTCAGGGATGTCGACTTCTAGTGGGATAATTGCTTCAGTGCCATAAGCCATGGCAAAAGGAGACTCCCTAGTGGATCTTCTCGGCGTAGTTTGATATGCCTAGAGCACATTGGGCAATCTTCCACCCACTTCCCTTTTGCTGCTTCCAGCATCTTCTTGATCCCATCCAAGATAGTCTTATTGGATGCTTCTGCTTGACCATTGTTCTGAGGAAAACTTGGAGTGGAGTAGTAATTCTTGATTTTGTACTTTGCACAGAAACTTTTGATTAACTTACTATCAAACTATGTACCATTATCTGCTATTATTGCCCTTGGGATTCCAAACCTGGTGATGATGTTCTTCCATATAAAGTTCTTCATATCAATATCTCGAATCATCGCAAAGGGTTCAGTCTCTACCCACTTGGTAAAGGAGTCAGCTGCTACTAGCAAAAACTTCCTTTGCCTAGTTGCTTGTGGTAGTTGTCCAACAAGATCCATGCCCCATTGGGCAAATGGCCAAGGGCTGGATACTGGGTTTAAATCAATTGCTAGTTGATGTAACAAAGGTGCAAACCTCTGACACTTCTTGCACTTTCTGATGTAGACTTCAGCATCTTTCTGTATGTAGGGCCACTAGTACCCTTGAGTGATGACCCTATGAGCAAGTGATCTGCCTCCAGCATGGCTTCCACAGACTCCTTCATGAATCTCATACATAAAGTCTTCATCCTGGAAGGGATGTACACATGTCAAAAGAGATCTAATGAAGGATCGCCTGTAGAGATGGCCATCCGCAGTTAGGCTGAACATGGCGGACTTCAATTTGGTCTTGTGTGCCTCTTTTCGGTCGTCTGGCAGCTTGCCATCCCTGAGGAACATCGCTATTACATCCATCTAACTTAGACCTATCTCTGCACACATTACCTCATATTCTGTTATTAGAGGTTCCACACTTGGTCCTGTCAAGTAATCAATCATGATTATCCTCAGCTCCCTTGATTTTATTGCACTAGCCAGGTTGGCCAAGCATCGGCGTGATTGTTGTCATCTCGACTAACTTGTTGTAGCCTGCAATCTTGGAACAAGGAAAACAATCTGACAACCTCTTTAATGTAGGCTATCATTCGTTCATCTCAGGCTGCATACTTTCCTGTTGCCTGATTCACAATAAGTTAGGAGTCACAGAAGACTACCACCTCGCCGGCCTCCATTACTACCGCCAACTTCAACCCTATAATTTGGGCTGCTAACGAGCCGATCGTTTACTTATTGAATTCGTTTATTGAGCTCGAGCTCGGCTCGGCTCGTATAATTTTTTTTAATATTATTTATATATATTTATATATTATTTAAATTATTTAATATATAAATAATATATTTATTATATAATTTAAATAAAGATAAACGAGCCGAGATCGTGTGAGCTCAAGCTTGGCTCGTTTACTAAACGAGCCTAGTCGAGCCAAGCCGAGTTTGTTCATGAACAGCTCGGTTCATTTGCAGCCCTACCTACAATCAATGCCTTATACTCTGCTTCATTGTTTGCGGCCTTAAATCCCAAGCGAATAGACTGCTCTATTATTCGTCCATCTGGAAATACTAATTCTACTCCTGCCCTCGCTCCTTGATAGTTTGAGCTTCCGTCAACAAATAGACGGAAGGAATCACCGATGTAAATGTTGCAGGGCTTTGGTTTATCTTCTTTCTTCTGTTTTGCTAGAGTGGGGTTTTTTGGCCCGAGTTGGGTTTCTTCCTGCTCCCCTGGACATCCCAGACCGCGGCTCACCAGAGTCCGACGCAGGATGGCTCTAGGGGTGAACTCAGCTACAAAGTCGGCCAGAATCTGACCCTTAATTGTTGTCCTGAGCCTAAACTCCAAGTCATATTGGCCCAACACTACTGCCTATTTGGCTACCCTGCCTGTCAGATCTCCTTGCTGCAACGGGGACTTCAAAGGATGCTCAGTCAGTACCATAATCTTGTGGGCTTGGAAGTAGTGATTCAGTTTTTTCGAAGCCATCACAGGGCTAGTGTCAATTTTTACAAGGGTGAGTACCTGGTCTCTGCACTTGCTAGGGTCTTACTTACATAGTATACTACCTTTTGTTCTCCATTCTTTTCTCTAATTATAATTGCACTCACTGCGTGCTTTGAAACTACCAAGTATAAGAACAATTCTTTTCCAGGTATTGGGTTTGACAGAACTAGGGCAGTTGTCAAGTATTTTTTCAAGTCGGCAAAGGCGACTTCACACTCCTTTGTCCACAAGAAATTTGTGGCCTTTTTTAACAAACTAAAAAATGGTTTACATTTATCTGAACTTCTGCTTATAAACCTGTTCAGGGTTGCGGCCCTTCCAATCAGCAACTGCACTTGTTTTGCCGATGTCGGGCTCTTTAAGTCAAGAATAGCCTTGATTTGATTTGGGCTTGTCTCAATGCCCCTTCTGGTGACCAAATACCCTAGGAACTTACCAGACCCGACTCCAAATGCACATTTCGAAGCATTGAGTCGGAGCTGATATGTTCTTAGGATATCGAAAACTGTCTTCAAGTCAGCTAGATGATTCCAGGCTCTTTGTTCTTTACGACCATGTCATCAATGTACAATTCTACTATTTTGCCAATCAGATGTCTGAATACCTTGGTCACCAACCTCTGGTAGGTTGCTTATACATTTTTCAACCCGAAAGGCATCACTCTGTAGCAGTACAACCCTTTTGGTATGATAAATGCAGTCTTCTCTTCGTCGGGAGGATACATCGCTATCTGGTGGTATTCTTTGTAAGCATCTAGGAAGCTCATCCTTCCATGTCTTGAAGTGACATCTACTAACTGATCAATCTTAGGCAGTGGAAAACTGTCATTAGGACAAGCCTTATTCAGGATGGTGAAATCAACACAAACCCTCCATTTGCCGTTCTTCTTTTTCACTACCACAATGTTGGATAACCAAGTAGGGTAGTTCACCTCATGAATGGCTTTGGCTTCCAGCAGTGTGTTCACTTCCTCCTCAACTGCCTCATGCATTAATGTTGGCCTCCTCGTTCGCTAGATGACAGGTTTAGCCGACTTGTCCACATTGAGCATATGGCATGTGACCTCGAGGTCAATGTCTTGCATCTCAAATGGCGTCTAGACAAATATTTCCATGTTGGCTCGTAAGCCTCTAACTCCCTTTCCTCATCCTCAGCCAAGCTTGAGCTGAGAAGGTAGAAGCGCTCTTCATCCCCTTCTTGGACCAGAATTTTCTTTAATGCTTCATCGCTCTTCTCGGCTAGTTCTTTGCCGACATCATCTAGAAATTCCATGTCCTCGTCCTCAATTTCCACTTTTTTCGCCGTTCGCACATTGCAGTTGGATTTCATTGTTGCCATGGAGTAATTCTTTGCCTGTACTTGATCCTCTCTGACTTCCTCAATGCCCTATTCAGTTAGAAATCGCAACAGCTAGTGCAGTGTTGAGAGAACAACCCTCATTGCGTGCAACTATGGCCTTCCCAAGATAACATTGTAAGGGGAGGGGGTGTCAATTACTATAAACTCTGTGCTTACTTTCCTGGTGCCTGCCTGTACCTCCAAATTTATTGCTCCCAAGGGCCATGTTGGTGTTCAATTGAACCCAACCATTGGGCTGTTGGACTGCTCCAAATCATCTCAATAAAGGCCAAGCTTCTTATAGCATCTGACATACATGATGTCACAAGAGCTACCTTGGTCAATCAGAATACGCCTTACCTGGTATTCTCCAACCTTGAGGGTCACTACTAGAGCATCATTGTGTGGATGCTGCACCATGTCTAGGTCTGCCTCAGTGAAGGACACCATCGGTCCCTGATACTCGTTTGCTTTAGGTCTTTTTTGCTGGACCTGATACACATGTTGTAAGTGCCTCACCTTTTGTATCTCTCCTCGCATATCATTCTCATTAACCTTCGAGTGAATCACATTGATCACCCGAGGTTCTGCTTGTTGTGGTTGTGGCAGTGGTGGTGTTGCTGATGCTGGGGGAAGCCTTGCATGCTCTCCCTCATTCTGGCCTCATCTATTAGGTCCCTCAAGTGACCTTGTCTGACCAGGTCTTCCACGTGCGTCTTCAGGGCTCTACACGCCTGAGTCAGGTGTCCATCCTCATTGTGGTAAGTACAGTGCTTCCCAAGGCTTCTCCCCATAAACTCACCAGGAATTTTCTCCGGCGCTCTATAATACGGCTAGTTCCTGATCCTTTCTAGAACTTTATAAACTGGGATCCGGAACACTGTGGTGACTGCCTGTGCAGCCCTCAGCCCTGTTTATTGCCTGTTAAATCCATTAAAATTGTGAGGCTAAGAGGTTGGTTGTAAGATTGCGAGTAGCAATAGTAAGAGAGTGAGTTTTTACTCTTCGAATCTCTCTCAATGCATTTTATCTCCTTGTACCTTCAAATTTCATTTTTTTAATGGATTTTTTCTTTGCCGATCAAAAAAATCCAATGTTACCTCGACCTCGTTTCGGTGAGCCGTTTCTCTTCTCTTGCTTCGGTACTTTTGTTCCCGATGTATCCTTTTTCGCTCTGGCATATTTCTCGATTCTTGCCATGAGCTCCTCCATACTCTTTGGTAGAGTCTTTGCCAATGACTTCAGAAGTAGGCATTCATCTTCCAGACCGTTTTTAAAAGACACTACCGCTAACTTTTGGTTGCATCTCGGTATTCAGTTGAATACCTCATAATACCTTTTGGCATAAGCCCTGAGGCCTTCACCCTCGCAAATTTTCAGAGCCATCAGGGAGTCAACCCTTAGTGGCTACAACTTGTTTGTAACGAACCTAGCCACAAACATCTCGACCAGGCCTTCCCAACTCTTCACAGTTCCTTTCGGTAATTTGTGAAACCAATCCGATGCAATTTCTTTAAAGGATGAGGGGAACATCTTGCACAACAACGATTCGTTCCCAGTGTACAAAGCCATTGAATTCAAATATAAACTGACGTGAAAGTTCGGATCAGACTTACCGTCATAAATTTGGAACCTTGGTATATAGAACCTTTTTTGGGCCTCAAACCTATCCAATTCCACTGAGAACGGCATTTTCAACTTGACGGGGGATATGACCTCTGCATTCTGCCGCTTCCTCTAGAGGTAGTCCCTCAAATCCTCCTTATCTGATCAGGAGCTTGACTGTCAACAGATTTAAGTCTTTTTGGTGCACTACTCCTTGTGTCGTTATGTGTCCTCTTAGACTTCTCTTCATTCACCGTATCAAAACACAGGCCCTTCTCCTGGATATTTCGAGGTTCTTTGACATATGTTCCCCTGGTACGAGGTTTCCTCTGCGAGTCACCTCTAACTGACTCTCCTCGCTCAACATCTCGTAAAGGCTAATGTTAGGGCTCCTTTTTCTTCCCATGCTACGGGATCGCTGGAATTGTTTTCTGCCTCCCTTTCTAGGCATTAGTCTTGGCCCCTGGCATCGGCGTGTCCTGCAATGGAAACGGTGGTTGTATGACATTGTTCTGCATCATGAAGTTGACAACCAACTATAGATCTGCCAACTTGTTGGCCATTCCCTTTATCTCGCCGTCCCTCCTCAAGCATCTATCTTTCCATACCTGGAGGTCGTTTTCGTTATAATACTAATTTCGGCCTGATTTCTTCAGGGTGTCTCCATCTTTGCCGACGTCCTTATACTCGGGATTCTGATCTCGTGCTCGTTCATTATTTTTCTTCCTCGGTGTTAAGATCGACATGTTTACCACTCCCACGTGGGACGTCGTCCTCGATCTTTTCTTTCTGCCCGTCGTTGGCCATATATTCTTTTTACCTTCCCACAGACGACGCCAAATTGTGGGTGTTAATTTTTGACCACACTACCAAACGAGGAACTCAGCTGGAGAGCACCGGCAAAATAGATTAAGCCCGAACAACCTGTTACAAAAAGATAAGAATCCAGCAGTGGTTCGTCCACCCAGGGGCACTCCGACGATCAAGTCAATAATCTAATATCTCTCAAAGATAGCAAATTGTGCTTAATTCACAAGAAAGAACTTACTGCTCACAGCATATCACACATACTTGAGACTCATGGGGCTGTCTGCTTTTGTAGGTAGCCCTGACTTAATCCTTATAGAAGCCTAACTTCAATGGACTCAGGCTCAATGCTCATCCTAAACTCTCAGCTAGATAGGGATAAACTCCCTAAGAGTTTTATCTTCATCCAGACTGAGATCATCCCCTGTTCTAGGACTCTTGTTCTTTATTCGCTCATCTCGAATTCTGGCATCTCCGCAGATAACCTCGGCCTAGTCGAGATTACCTCGGCATCATGACTTGGCCACGTGGTATCTCGGCTGACACTTCGGCATCACCTTTGGCTACGTGTTGTCATTTACAAAATATGTCTCTACAATAGCCAAGTTACAAAAATTTTATAACTTCAAAATTAAATTAAGATTAATTTCCATGAGTTATAAATGAATTTAAATCACAATAAATATGTAAACTTATAACTCCAAATAAATAAATTAAATTAATAGGCAAGAATTACATATGAATTTATTTAACAATAAACATGCAAATAACTCTAGCAATTAAAATCAAGCAAATAATCCTAGAAAAAAACACATGTAACCTACACCAAAATCTAGAAAATAAAGAACATGCAAATTACCTTTAAATTCTAGAAAATAATAAACATGTTAATTAAATTAGGATCTAGAAAATCATGAACATGTATTAGAAAAGTAGCAACTAATTAACATGTCCATTTAAACTAAAACTTTAAGTATGCAAATTACATTATAAAATTATAAAATAAAAGCATGCACAAACATGGTAGAAAATTAAAATCATGCTCATACCATTAGGTTATACTAGAAAGCAATATAAGAAACCAAACAACATAGGACAATTAAATTGAATCCGTACCAAGAAGTTGGAAACAGTAGGCTACTATTTATTAATATAGTGAATTCTTAATCATGAATTTTATAAACCCAACAGTGGGCTTACTTCCTAATTATGTACTCTATATACTCAAATGGTGGCCTAATGAACGAAACAGTGAGCAATATGACGGTACTGATTTATTAAATATTGCTACCAAGACATTAAGCATGCTAGAGTATGTTCAGGAGGCCTATTATTTTGCTAATGAACAAAGCAAAATAGTGTATCCTTCTAGGAAAAATTATTACACATAACATATGAATCTAATTATCTAATTTCATGAGAAACATAAAAATAATATGTTTTAAGATTGTTGTATAAATTGTGTAAATCAAACAAAAATAAATAGATTCATATTAAACAACTACTTTGAATTTTAGAATAAGAACAAGCTGGAATTTACAGAAATTCATATTAAAATAAAACTAATAAAAGGAAGCAAATCGAAACTTGTGTGATACCACAGTTTCCCTAAAACAGATTCACCGCCTCCCGATGGATGTTGAAGGTACGCCGGCATTTGTCTCCCAGGATACGATGGTCAAAACTAACTAATGCAGAAGCACATTCTAAATAGTTTCGGCAAACTTGATAATGGTTGCACTCTCTCTAACAAGAACTAAAGAAGGGACTAGCAAAAGAAGATAGAAAATTTTTCTTTGGTATAAAAAACATCTCCAACTTTTTTTTTATCTCAAAACATCTCCATTTTTCATCAAAAATTTCTCTTAAACTCTTCTTCTAAGTTGGAGGGGAAAGGCTTTTTTTTATACTTGTAGGGAAGAGGTCTTAGCCATGAAGGCTACCATAAAATCTAACATCAATGGCCATCAATTATAGCCTTTAGGACTAAAGTAACAAAGGTGCAAAACTCCCATGTATATAATGATCATCAACTCTATTATTAAAAGATGAGAGTTACAAAGGTTGAATAAATAAATAAATATATATATGTATATATATATAATGCTATTTAAATAATCCAACTAAATGCAAAATAGATACAAATATTGGGTCATAGCCTGATCCACATCCAATTTAAAACATATGCGCAAGACAAGCTCAGTCCAACATAGCACATAATCCATGCACAAGACTAAGTCCAATACACGCACATACACAAGCCTAGGCCAGTCCAGACCAAAACTAAAACTAAGTCTAAGTCCAAGCCTAGGCCCAAGCCCAACTTCTATTGATGCCCACTTTATAAGACAATTCTCATTCACAATTCAATAGTTTCGGCCCATCATTTTCATATTGTAATTTTCTTACTTGAGAGAATACAAAACTACTCAAACCTATCTTAATCAGCGGTTGGATTCCACTTTAATTTCGAATTAAAGTTGTCGAAAACCATTATTTTCCAACAAAAAACCTGTCTGCAAAACAGTTTTTGGGAAAGTTTATGAAAAACCCTTTTTTAAGAAACATATTTAAATTATTTTCTACGTAATACTTCTGATTCAAATTTAGTTCGACATGAAAGTAATGTTGCATTCCCCAACTTTTTCTTCTCCCGTCTTGGCCATCAGACACATAATAACTTGATTACAAGAAGTTACGCTTAAATGCTTATAAATTGCATGGTTGTAGAGTTGAACTTCTATTCATTAGTACTCATTTACTTGATATCTATCTCTAATAACTAATAATTTTTTGAAGAACCAACTTCATTCCATGGTGAGTAATTAATATTTCTATTATTCAATAATAAGCTTTTAAGAATATTCTTTTGATGTTTTAAGAATGCACATAATAGGTAAGAATTACTGGCAACATCAATATCAAAATTTTATTATGCTTGAAATATTTTTGCTATTTTAATGCTCAAACTTGCATGACCATAAAATAGGTTTTTCCTTTTTATTAAAATTCAAGGAGAAACTTAATTCTTAAAAATTCTATTAATTATGTGGGAGCCGAGTAATTGTGAGCCAAATAAGGTGGAAGCCCGTTTAAAATGGGTTGAATAGGCTAAGCCAACCGCATTGCATCTTTGCCGAATAAATATCCGATTGAGCTTGATGAGAATGTCATGAGGCATCGCTACCTGTGCCGAATAGAAGAGCCGAATATGTCGGGTGAGTTAGCATGGACCCATCGAGTGGGATCAGAATGTCACTTTCAAGGAAGTACAGCAGGGAGATGGGTACTGACAGGATGATGATGATGAAAAGTTAAGTTGCATGGAGTGGAAATCGAGGAAAGTGACTCTATAAAAGGAGGAGAGAGGTTGAAAAGAAATATGGAAAATGTCTCGTAGCTCAAATTTTGTGGCTCAAAAGTGGCTCAAATGGCCAAAACGACGTCGTTTTGGCCATTTTTATGTTGTTCTGTACTCAAAACGACGTCGTTTTGGCCATTTGAGCCACTTTTGAGTCACAAAATTTGAGCTACGTAGCATTGTCGAAGAAATATATGCTAAGAACCTTAAATCATAAGAAATTAAAAAAAGACCAACCTCTTCTACTGAAACTAACTAGACCCTTAAAGTATTAATTCCGACATCACCGTCTAAAATTTTATTCTTATTTCAGGTAGTTGCTGGGAAGATTTTTCAAAGGCTCGTTTGGACAGAAGGAGTATTCCATATCCACCTCCCTACAAATTATTATTACTGAATTAGAGAGCTTAGAGTCTGTTCTATGACTCAAATATTCACAATTAATGAATAATGGGCATAAACAAGAGCATGATTTTCCTACCCCAGAAAGTTCTGCAGTAGAATTGCACCCCTTCCGCAGAAGATAAATTGTTTAAATTTGAATCCCATTGTGTTTGGTTTGAGTTTTTTGAATTAAGTTTTTTGAAAACTGAATTTTTTGATTTTCGTATTTTTTGGTTTTTAGTTAATATTTTTAAAATTTTAAACATTTTTTTTACTTTTTCAGATGCACCTTACCTAGATGTATCTAAAAAGTAAAAAATTTGTGAAAAAATATTTTTAAAAATTAATAAATACATAAAAATATAAAAAATGTACTGAATTCTTGTATTTTTTTGTATTTTTTATATTTAGTGAATTTTTAAAAGGTTTTTTTCAATTTTTTTTTATTTTTTAGGTATATGTATGTTAGGTATGTTTAAAAATTAAAAAAATTGTTCAAAATATTAAAAAAATTCAATAAAAACAAAAAATCACAAAAAATAAAAAAGTAGAATTTTTTAAAAAGTATTTTGATCATGGGTCCTTCTTTTTATAGATGTTTAGGCCCATAATTAATTTAATTTTTTATTTTGAAAATCAGGAGCCCAATCCATCTGTTACTCGCAATTGTAAATTCAATTCGTTTGGGCCTACCCAATAGCTTTTGGTTGTAAAACTCAAATTTTATTTTTGAGTTTTATTTATTTACTTTTTTTCAGAGAATTTTTTCTTCTTCATATTTTAGTCATTTTTTTACTATGCTATATAGTTTGTAAGATAAGAAAAATGTCATAAATTCACATATTTTAGTTAACAATTTTTCATTGCTTAAGTGAATTTTTTTTTTTTTTTTTCTTTCTTTCCTCATGTTTTGCTCTCATACAAAATTGTATAAATTTCAACTATATTAATATGAGTAATGCTATATATAAATGGATTTCTAATTTTTTTTTTAGTAAAAAAAGTAATGAGCTCATATTAATAAATATACGTTGTCATTTGTATTTAGGATTCCTATGGGAAGTGTTTTTAAGTAGTTTTTGAATTTTTGGCTAAAATGTGAGATAAAAAATTTGAAATATTTGGAAATTATTTTACGACATTTTATGGGAAAACGTGCAAAATAGAGAGAATACGATAAAATTTTTGACCTTTTTTTATGATTTTTTTTAAGTTTTTAAATAATTTTTTTGATTTTTTTTAATCTATTGCTAAACGACCCTTTAGTAATAAAAAAATATGATAAGAAATTGAGCTTAATTAACTTTATCTCTTATTTAGATATTATTAAAAAGTCAAAGTGACATCAAAGCCTTAAACCACTCTCTTTTAATTGCCAATGTCATTTTCTTAACCATTCTTTGCGCACAACCCCCAATTAGAAACCTACTAAGCCATCCACTAAACAATATTTGAGATTAAGAAATTGGACATTACCTTTTTTTCTCAACTCAATGGGTTCATTTTCATAAATGGTTGGCCACATGCTTTCATCGTCATCATCTCTCATCTATGAAAAGGAAAGAATCTTCTTGAACTTTTCTAACATGCAATAAAATCTTGAAGATTGAAAGTCATGTTTGGTGACCACATCTTCCTTGCTTCCCTTTTAAAGAATAAAGATGTGGCAATTAAAGAACTAGTAAAAAGTAACGGGTTAATTACATTTCTCAATTATTAATGAATATTATTTTATTTTAATTTTTTTTAATTATGAAAATTGTACAAATGTAAAATGTAATATATTTTCAAAGTTAAAAGGATCAAAGTATACAAATTTATAAATAAAAAATTAAAATAATATTCGATTATAGTTGAGGAAACGTAATTACGCAAAAGTAATTCAGCCAACTTTATTTCCCTTGTATATATGCTGTAGTGGGCAGCAATTGTCATGGCTCATCCCCTTATATAAAAGAGGAAATCTCAAATAAGTTAGATAATGAAAGAAAATCTTATTTTTGTGAGGTGCAAGATGTCTTGTTTTAGGAATTGGTTATTTTAATTAATTTTTATAAAAGAATGTACAAAAAAATAGAAAGTATAATTAATTTTTTTATTGTCACTTTTTCACTTTTTGACACAAAGCAATGTAAATAGCTTTTGTATGTTAAACTTATTTATTTATTTTTTTGTGTAATTAATACAACTTTTGTTTTATCTGCCCCACTAATTAACAATTCTTCCTAAATAAAAAGTTCAATGCCTATACACTAGATTATAACATAAAATTAAAATAATTAATTTATGAATTATAACAAATGTGGCAACTCTTCATTGGAAGTTGGTGAGGCTGAATGAATCAACTCTAATAAAAAACTGCCACATCGATCACTTTCGCATCATCATATTTGTGGTTGAGTGTTAAATAATAATTACACCACAAATCTAGAAAATGTGGGCTTAACTCTGCTTCCAAACACCATGTATTAATCAACGGGACAACATGCAATGGGGCATCTCTTTTTTGACTTTGAGACAAGTTTTCCAAGGACACCTTTGCACTTGCAAGTCATTGGTTCTTCAAAAAGATTATTAATGAAAGTAATAATGTCGATTAGTGCTTGATTAAGAAACTAAAATTAGAGATGGTTGTTTGTCACCTATCAATAATACTACTTTAATGAACATAATAATTTAACTGATGGCTTATTATTAGGTTTCTAAAAGAATCTCTTATTATTTTTTATATAATTAACTCAAAAGTAAAGACCACAAATGCTAATATGCTATTATATATGTCCCCTTCTTCTTGCATGTTAAGTAATGAGGTTTCATTTTATTAATTTGTGTGTGAGTGATTTTCCGATCACACTGTCCAACTCAGTATTCACCTGGAGAACACTGGCAGAATAGATGACACTTGGCTAACCTGTAACAGAAAGAGTAGATTCCGGCAGTGGTTCGTTCACCGGGAGGCACTCCGACGATCAAGTCAGTATATCTCTCAAAGATAATCAATAGTGTTAAACTCACTGTTTAGAATATAAATTGCATACCTTAGACCCACGGAGGTGCCTCTCTTTTATAGCTAACTCAATCCTTGTCCCAACAGGAGCCTAACTCTAATGGACTTAGGATTACCATCAATCTTGGACTCCTAGTAGGATTGGGATAAACTCCCTAAGAGTCTTATCCTTTCCCAACTGTAGTCTTCCCATTTTCTAGGACTCTTGTGCCTTATCCGCTTATCTCGGATTCCGATATCTTCGGAGGTAACCTCGGCCTCGCCGAGATAACCTCAGTGTCATGTCCAGAACACGTGGCACCTCGGCTGACACGTCGGCGCCACCTTGGCCACGTGTTGGTACTTAGAAAATATATCCCCACAACTGCTCCCTAGGTTCTATTATCTCGGTATTCTGAGGTGATGGAACCTATATCAGTACCTTATGCTAGTATATCGGTTTAATCCGAGATCATTATCGTAGGCCGACATGTCTTCTTAAAGATCGAGAATTCCAATGAACTCCTTTATGCGTATGAGCTGTCAAACATTACTTTTCAACCGTTTCATTTACGCGTTTTATCCTTATTGGGTCGTGCTTGTGACGAGCCAGTAAACCGTCTTGTCTGCGTGCGCAGTCTGACGCATTCGCTACTCTAGGTGCATTAATTTGATTTCGCCGCCTTTTCAAGTTTTAACAAAGACTTTTCCCTCTTCTTTCAATTCTTCACTTTTCATTCGATTCCTTTGTTTTTTCTCTCTCTAGCACTTGAATACGCCATTGTTCCAGACCTCAAGCTCTGCAACTGCCTTCATTCCTCCTTCTGGTGAAGCTTCCGCCGTTCTGTTACTTCTGTAACCATTGTCTAACTTCGGCGATCCTTACACCGGCTTTTTTTTTCCGGTGAGTTTACTGTTCCTTTCGTTTTCAATTCTTTGATGCTTTCTATTACTTGCTGCCATTACTGTATTTGTTCAAACTTTTAATTTGTGAACCACACATCTGAATGTGTGTTTTCCACGATTTTACCCTTGCCTATATCTTGAACACTCGCACTGTTTCACCACTTCGCTGTACTTTTGCCACTGTTCTTGGCCCTATACTTCCTGTATTCTTTATGCTCTTGATAGATCATCTCTGTTCTTGATTCTGAAACTCGTTCTTGTTTCTGTTTTTTTGTGTCTTTTCCAGATTCGTGCCTTCAACTTCGTTTCCATAGACTTAGGTTTGGGATTTGTCTGTAGAACCTACAATTTAGGAAAAACTGAAACGAACCTCCCTCTAGATCCATTCATACTCCTACTAAAGTGTACTTTTAGGTTTTTGGCCGAGGTCCTTCAAACCTTCCAAAAATACTTCTTTTTGAAATCCGATATCTCTATTTAAGCCGACATCATGGGTATGTGGAAACATAGGGTAAACACCCCATCCAAACTAGAATTCTTTAGACAAGAGTTTGAAATCCCAGCCGACGTCCATCTGAGGTTGGCTTGGGATGGTGACTCCATCATGCCTACTGATAACTCCATGCCTTTCCCTGTGGTAGCCTTCATTGAATGTGGACTTCGGCTCCCACTCAACACCCTTTTTCGTGAAATACTTCATTATTACAAGTTGAACCCAATGCAACTTTCCATCAATTCCTGGGTGAATTCTGTCTTGATCTTCCTGGTGCCAGCCTGCACCTCTAAGCTTACTGTTTCCAGTGGCCATGTCGGCGTTCCATTGAACCCAACCATTGGGCCATTGGATTGTTCCATATCATCTGGGTGAAGGCCGAACTCCTTGTAACATCGGACGTGCATGATGTCACAAGAGCTGCCTTGGTCAATCAGGATACATTTCACTTGGCACTCCCCAACCTGGAGGGATACTACCAAGGCATCATTATGCGGATGTTGGACCATCTCTAGGTCGGCTTCAGTAAAGGTTATCATTGGTCCCTGGCACTCTTCTGCCCGATGTCTTTTCTCCCCGACCTGGTAGACATGTTGTAGGTGTTTTACCTTCTGGGTCTCTCATCGGATTTCGTTTTCGTTGACCTTCGAGTGGATTACGTTGATTACTCGAGGTCCTCCTACCTGCGGTTGCTGTGCTGGGGAATGTAGGGTTGCTAGTGCCTGAGGTAACCTTGCCCGTTTCCCTTGTCCTGGTCTCATCGATAAGGTCTCTCAGATGTCCTTGTCTCACCAGGTCTTCCAAATGTGTTTTCAGGGCTCTACAACCCTGGGTTGTATGCCCATCTTCATTGTGGTAGGCACAATGCCTGCCAATGTTTCTTCCCATGAACTCTCTTGGAGTCCTCTCTGGCGTTCTGAAATAGGGCTGGTTCCGAATTTGATCCAGGACTTTATAAATTGGGATTCAGAACACAATTGTTACTGCCTGTGTGGCCCTCAGTTCTACTTCTTGTTTGCTCGATCCATTGTTACCTCGGCCTCGCTTCGGCAAGTCGTTTCTTTTCTCTTGTTTTATCTCTTTAGCCCCCAACGTGTCTTCTTCGGCTCTGGCATACTTTTCGATTCTTGCCATGAGCTCTTCCATACTTTTTGGCAATGTCTTTGCCAAAGACTTTCGTAGTGGACAGTTGTTTTTCAGGCCGTTCTTGAAATATACGACTGCCACCTCTTGATTACATTCGGGTATTCGATTGAACACCTCATAGTATCTTTTTGCATAGGCCCTAAGGCCTTCATCCTTGCTGATCTTCAGAGCCATCAATGCGTCCACCCTTAATGGTTGCAGCTTGTTTGTCACGAACCTGGCCACGAACATCTCGGCCAGGCCTTTCCAAGTCTTCACGCTTCCCATCGGTAGTTTGTGGAACCAATCTGATGCAATCTTCTTGAAGGATGAGGGGAACACTTTGCAGAGCAACGACTCGTTCCCACTATACAATGCCATTGAGTTCAAATATAGTCCAACGTGGAAGTTGGGGTCTGACTTACCATCGCATATTTGAAACCTTGGCATGCTGAATCTCTTCGGCGCCTCAAACCTGTCTAATTTCACCGAGAATTGTGTCATCGGCTTATCTGGGGTGGTTACCTCGGCATCGGCATTGTGTTGCTTCCTCTTTAGGTAATCTCTTAAGTCTTCTTTGCTCCGCCGAAGAGCTTGGCTATCTTTCGACTTCAGTCTTTTCAGTATACTACTCTCGGCCTCGTGGTGAGCCCTTTTCGACCCTTCTCCATGAGTTGTGTCGAAGCACAACGCCTGCCCCTGAACATGCCGATGTCCTTTGGGGTCTGCCTCCTTTGTGCGATGCGTCCTCCGTGATTTTTCTCTTCTTGATTCTCTTCGTCCAACCTCCCTAGAAGGTCGGTGCGAGTACCTTTCGCTCCCGTTGTGCTGAGGGGCTGCGGGGATTGTTTTCTGCCCTTCTTTCTGGGCATTGGCCGCTGGAACCGGCGTGTCCTGCAATGGGAACGGTGGCTGCATTACGTTATTTTGCATCATGAAATTGACGACCGACTGCAGGTCTACCAATTTGTTTGCCATCTCTTTTACCTCTTCGTCCCTCCATAGGCACCTATCTTTCCAAACCTGGAGGTCGTCCTCGTTGTAGTATCCACTTCGATCTGGTTTCTTTGGTGCGTCACCAGTCTGTCCGACGTCTTTCACTCCGTGATTCTAGTCACGAGTTTCTGCGTTGCATTCGTCTCCTATGATGTCAAGGTCAATAGGTCTCCCACTCCCAGCAGGAGTGTCGTCCCCAATCTTTTCTTTCTGTCCGTTACTGGCCATCTATTCTCCTTTTATTCCCACAGATGGCGCCAAATTGTGTGAGTGATTTTCCGATCACACTGTCCAACTCAGTATTCAGTTGGAGAACACTGGCAGAATAGATGACACTTGGCTAACCTGTAACAGAAAGAGTAGATTCCGACGGTGGTTCGTCCACTCGGGGGCACTCCGACGATCAAGTCAGTATATCTCTCAAAGATAATCAATAGTGCTAAACTCACTGTTCAGAATATAAATTGCGTACCTTAGACCCACGGGGGTGCCTCTCTTTTATAGGTAACTCAATTCTTGTCCCAACAGAAGCCTAGCTCTAATGGACTTAGGATTACCATCAATCTTGGACTCCTAGTAGGATTGGGATAAACTCCCTAAGAGTCTTATCATTTTCCAACTGTAGTCTTCCCCTTTTCTAGGACTCTTGTGCCTTATCCGCTTATCTCGGATTCCGATATCTTCGGAGGTAACCTTGGCCTCGCCAAGTTAACCTCGGTGTCATGTCCAGAACACGTGGCACCTCGGCTGACACGTCGGCGTCACCTTAGCCACGTGTTGGTACTTAGAAAATATATCCCCACAATTTGTTTACTTTATGCTTACTAATTGTTTATTTTGAGATCGAAAATTACTTACTTAATTCTAAAGATGTGTCAATTTATTAGGCAAAAATAACTTAAATAAGTTTTAAAAAAAAATGATTATCTAAAAACTATGGAATGAGTGTATTTTTAGTTTTTACTTTCTGATTATCAGTTTTTAGTTTGTAATAAGTTGCACTAAACATGATCAAGACAAATACAGTTTTGCATTTGTTAATTTTGGTTTAACAATAATCAATGTACTAAGAAGAACAAATTATACCCCAACGGGGTTGGCTTAGTAGGTGCAATTTGGAGTTGGGGGTGTGCTCCTTCCAGGTTTGAGGTTCAACTATCAACTCCTTGCTCGATCTGTGTGGAGTGGGCGCTTTGAGTGAGTCTTGAGATTAGTTAAGGTGCTTGTAAATTGACTCAGACACCCGATTATAAAAAGAAAAAACAAATTATTAACAATTGTGAGAGTCAACTTGTTTAGCTAGTATGTAAGCTTAGACATTGTAAGACAAACCCAGAATTAAGGGGATCCCAATCCTAAGCTCTTTTGTGTAAATTAATTATTTAAAAAAATTATATTAATCCAACAATCGTAATTAATTTAATATAGATAATCATCCATTAATACAGATACAATTTAACCTTTTTATGAAAACCAAAACAATGAACCAAAAAAATCATCAAATTGGAACTTTAGTGGGCCCACAAATCCAAACTCAATGTGACAAATTCGAAAGTAAACCGGGAACAATCCAACCTAACTGAATTAGTGAAGTACGAATTTTCACCGCAATATTTTACTTAGTAGATATAAATTATTTGATTTTATTTTTATATTCGAAACAAGTCTGAAAACTCTTAGATACAAGTTGATATATGGTTCATACACTCATATAGTTGTGAAATTTTATTGACTAAAATATGATGCCCCAAAAAAGATAAAGTGTTATAGTTTCTTTTACAAATTTTAGGTATTATATTTTGTTCTATTCAAGCCAATAATGCAAATTTACTGTCAAAAGTATTTTTTTCTCCCAATGTCCGAAAGAATCTTCTTCTCATAATCTTTGAAAAAAAAAAGATGACAGTAGCAAACACCCATTCAACAATCATACTTTACTTAATCAAAATAAATAAATAATAGTTTAGGAGGTCCACTTTGGTGGTAATATACGTGTATGAATTCTTCGCCCACAACAGCAATACTGATCATAGTATGAACTTGGAATAAAATGAACTCATCTTGCATATACAACCATTTTTCTTCATCAAAAGATAATTTAGAAAAAGAGAGAGGCTGCTTTAATAATGGAGTTCTAGTCATTAACAAATAAATAAAGAGATCAATTACATATGAAAAATTATTTTAGATATGCATGGACTTGGACTTTAAATTATATGGATTAAAGTTTGAGCAACTTTATAGAGATTGAGTGGGACAAGTTTATAATAATTCAGTGTCGTTGATAGTATTGACTTAATCATTTGAGATCATATCATGTGAGTATGTCAAGCAAAAGTTTTGGTATTTTTGTCATGATCTTGCTATGATTTTTACTACTATAAAACATGTTGGCAAAATATATCACTCATCAGTCTAAATTTAAAATTTAAGTAAAATTTTTTGGTTGGTTTGACTAATGAAAAAATTGTTTATTAGATTTGACAATTATTTAATGTGGAGAGTATTTTTTGAAAGTACACGACAGTTTCACACACTTTATATAATAGAATATATATACATATATGCCATTAAAACTCCAAGAAATTATAAAATTTGATGTGATTAGTATATGAGACAAGAAATTACAAATTTTGATCTGAGCAACTATCAGAGATATTTTAGAAAAAGATTAATTATACTTCTCACTTTTATAATTTGATTTTTTTATTTTATTTTAGTTCCTATTGTTTCAATTTAAATAATTTGATCCCTATATTTTAATTCCAATTTCAATTTAGTTCTTACGGTTAAATTTCTGTTAGTTTTATCTACATGTATATACCTTAAAATTGATAACCGAAAATTGTTAATCGTTAATTTTTAATTTTGATAAAAGGATCAAAGTGAAACTATACTTAAAGTGTAAGGACTAAATTATTCAATTTAAAACTACACAAATTAAATTAAAATTATTTATTTTAAAACTAGACAAATTAAAGTAAAATTCAGCTCAAACTAGAACACGTAATTAACATTTTAGAAAAACTAGAAAGTGTGACAACCATGTATCAACTAAAATATTGATTTTATATAATAAGCTTAAATAAACACATACATAAATAATCATGACAATATATACATTTAGAGATCAAGAACCATCACCAATTCTCTCTCTGCTAATAACTACATCCATTAAGAACACACCTCTTATTAATTTAATTCCACTAAAAAAAAAAAAAACCATTAATCCAAAAACTAAGACAAGATAACATATCCAGATTATGAATCATAATCAGAATCAGAATGAGTACATGAGCATGTTATCTGCAGAAGCCATGATGGGTTGATTCACGTAAAGCAAATTCCACGGGTTCAAGAAATCATCACCATCGTTGATCATCCGATCATAAGACCCTTCAAACACTCCATTGTTGTTGTTGGTGCTCAAGCATTCCATGATCTCATTGAGAGAGTCCAACCTGTGAGTCAACTCAGCCACCTGAGCTCTTAGAACCGAGTTCTCAGCTTCAAAATTCATGCACAGCTGAGTCATCCCAGTCACCCTCGTAAAAACACAACTATTCTCTTCCCTGAGTCGACCCAGTTCAGCCATGAGATCGTTCACGTGCTTCTGTTTCCTCATCCTCGATCGCCTCGCCGATTCGCGGTTCGAAACCATTCGTTTTCGCTTCCTCTGGTCCATGATTTGTTGATCTTGCTCAGAACCCGAGGTCTGAAACTGAGTTGACACTGAAGAAATTGCACTAGGAGAGGCCATGATATACAGATAATAATATATTTAAATAAAAATTAAGGATATTAATGAGATACTACTATTCAGATATATATATATATATGTGGGTTGGGTTGGGTTGGATCATGAGAAGACGTAGAACCAGTAGAGGAAGCAGACAGAGAAGGATTGGACTAAATGAGATCGGCGGCGAAGGGTGGAGTTTATGGTGAACCCAGAAAGGAGGATTTCACTTAGTACAGGAGACATGAATACTCTGATCAAACATCAATAATCCAAATTCTAAGCATGAATTTTATATATGTAATTGAGAGAGAGAGAGAGAGCAAAATTCTAGAGGGAGGGAAGAACAGAGAGGAAGGGGGTTTTGGAGAGGTGTTGGTTGAGGCATTTATAGAAAAATAATGCTTATTAAAATTGACTAAAGTAATTATTTAAAAATAGTGGAGAGAAAAAAAAAGTGAGATGTTTGGGTCACTTGCAAAAGTTGTTTGAGGGTGATTGGAGGGATTGATGCCATTCGAGTAAATAATAATAGAAAAAAAGAAGAATAAAAAAAAGGGAAATGATAGAGAGCTCTAAATATAGAGTTCTAATTTAAGCTCTAATGATGTGTCAAAGAAAAAAAAAAAAAAAAAACAAAACAAAACAAAACAAGACACAAACATCACATCAGGGTGGAACCCATCTTCCCATTAGAGCTATTAGAGCTCCTATATTAGAGCTCTAAAACATTTTTGTAAAAAAAAAGAGTGCTGGTTATAAAGATTAGAAAGGGAAGAGTTTGGTGGTGTGGTGTCCATTAGAAAATCTTTGGAAGATGATGGCCAACTGACTGTGCGCTTGGGTTTGTTTGCGGTCCGTTACGGATTTTATTTTAATAATTAAGACAGTTTTCTCTCTAATTCACACGTATACGTGTTGTTAAGTTTATGTAATTTATTACGGGTTTTATTTTAATAATTCAAATGATTTAATATGTAAAATTTATTGAGTATTGTATATTTGCAAAAAATCACATTTATCGAAAATCAGTAGTCCTTTGATCAGAAAATATTTTTGTTAACAACATATTTTTAAAATCATATTTACTATCGACAAAAATGTGTTTTGATCAAAGGGTTATCGATATCCAATCTACGTGATTTTTTACAAGCATGAAGTACTCCACGAACTTTACACATAAACGATTCAGATTATCGAAATGAGATCAGTGATGGGTCCCATGGGCCCAATGGCAAGCTTCAATCCACAGTATGGATTGAAAATAAGCTTCCCTTAATAATTTTAGTCTTCGTTTGGAAAGTTTGGTTGACTTTTTAACTTTTTGATTATTTTAGCTTTGGTTAAAAAGTTCGTTTGGGTTGTTTTTTTTTTTTTTTTGTAAAAGAAAAAGTGAAATAATTATTGTTTGGATGTGTCATTTTGTCTTATTCACTTTTTAACCTATTTTGTCTTTTTGTGACTAAGGCTTCATTTAGGAACATGCTATTTTAATAACTTTTTGACTTTTTATGAAAAGATGTGTAAAAAAATAAAAAGATTGATGTAATAATTTATAGTGACTTTTTGATTTTTTTTTACTAAAATATATAGTTGACAAACAAGGCCTAATTTAGCCAAAAAGCCAAAAAAATTGACATTCCAAACGACACCTCAATTATTTATTTTGTAAATTTTTTAAAAAATTATTTGAATAAAAAATTAAATTGATCATAATTATGTGATCGAATTGCATTTGTTATTAAAAAGTAAATGACAAATATTATTTTGACAAAAGACCATCAATTACTTTAAGCATAAAAATGAAATGATGATGTGACTATGATTTCTTGATCAATACGATTTTTTCTTGAATAATTTGCTCGAAATTTTTTATAAGAGAACTGTTTAATTCTTGAGTCGAGTCTCGTGAGGCCCAATTGGCTCCTCTTTCAAAATATTTATCCAGAAAAAACCAGTTGACTGGTGACCACACCATATATGAAAAACTTAACCCCAAAGGCATTTCCATATAAGTTGTATCAATTCTTTTCTTTTCTTCTCCTTTCTTTTTCTTTTTGGCGTCCATGGTGAGACTCCACTAATTTCATAGCATATTCTTCTTTTTAGATGCTTTATGCTAAGATTATGATAGTTCTCTCTGTTTAAAGACACCTATTTCTTTTCCAAGTGCTAACATCTTTCCTTTTTTATTTTTTTAGTTATTAATTAATTAATAAAGTTTATAGTGCAGTTATTCTTTTGTCATTTGCATGGATGCATATGCCAACCATGCTTTTAGTCAGGGATTTACCATTCCAAAACATTTGACTGAGTAATTTTTTACGAATTTTGGTTTTAAAACATGTTTTTTATAAAATAAAAAAAAATATACTAATGATTGTATTAGTAGTGGTGGCTGTGGCGGCATGGTGGAGGTGAAGGTGGTGGGGTGATAATA
Organism: Camellia sinensis; assembly: GCF_055761805.1. Lineage (NCBI taxonomy): Eukaryota > Viridiplantae > Streptophyta > Magnoliopsida > Ericales > Theaceae > Camellia > Camellia sinensis. The sequence continues at coordinate 187,427,347 of NC_138964.1, forward strand.
GTGGTGGTGGTGGTGGTGGTGGTGGTGGTGGTGGTGGGTTCGTGGGAGGGTGATGGTGGCGGCCGTAGTGATGTGATGGTGGTGGCAATAGTGTAGGTGATGGTGGTACTAATAATGTGGTTATGTTGGTTAGACTTTACTTTAAAAAGGGAGTTTTTTTGATAAATCCACTTTTTAAGAGGTTTATTCCATCCAACTCATATTCTTTTTTACTATTCTATTAGGTCCTATTTGAGATAAGAAGACCAAAATACCCTTTTCATCTACTTATGTTCCATTTAGTTCACATTATTTTCTTATGTTTTAATAAGTCCTATGGGTGACATAATTACCAAAATATCCCTAATGTGAATGTTTTCACCGTCAATGTGAATGTTCATATCGTCAATGTGCAGGGGCCTGGCCCATGTCGATCCTCGTGGTGCCCGAAAAAATTTGAGTCGAACCGGGGCGGGCCCGACCCGTTGACAATGTGAATATTCACATTGACATGTTAACATTCACATTAATAGGAGTGTAAAATTGGCCCGCGTCCCGTGGCAGCGCGAAACCTGTCGCGCAGCCCATGGGTGGCCCGGGGCGAGCCCGGTCCGGCCCGTTGACAATGTGAATATTCACATTGACATGTTAACATTCACATTGATAAGAGTACAAAATTGGCCCGCGGGCCATGGGCGGCAAAAAGCCCGCCTGCGGCCCAGGGCGGGCTCGGCCCGGCCCGGCACATTGACAATGTGAATATTCACATTGACATGTTAACATTCACATTGATAGGAGTGTAAAATCAGTCTGCACCTTGTGGTTGCTCGAAACCCGCCTACGGCTCGTGGGCGGCCCGGGGCGAGCCCGACCCGACCTATTAACAATGTGAATCTTCATATTGACATGTTAACATTCACATTGATAAGAGTATAAAATTGGGCAGCGGCTCAGGGCGGGCCCGACTCGGCCCGTTGACAATGTGAATATTCACATTGACATGTTAACATTCACATTGATAAGAGTGTAAAATTAGCCCGCAGCTCGTGGGCGGCCCGAAGCCCGACCACAGCCCGAGGCGGGCTTGGCCCGACTCGTGACAATGTGAATATTCACATTGACATGTTAACATTAACATTGATAGGAGTGTAAAATTTGTCCGTTGCCCGAAGCTTGCCCGCAACCCGGGGTAGGCCCGGCCTAGTCCGTTGACAATGTGAATATTCACATTGACATGTTAATATGCACATTGATAGGAATGTAGAATTGGTCCGCGGCTCGTGGGCTGCCCGAAGCCCGCCCACGGCCCGGGGTAGGCTTGTTTGGATCTGGGCCCGAGCATGTCCGAGACCCTAGGCTAGGGCGTAGGCCATCACTTTAAAGCCTGGCTCGGCCCATCAGTCCGCTTAAGGCCTATTCAAGGCTCGGTCCGAGGCCCAGCCCGCCCGAGGCACAATGTCTTTTTTTGTGGAATATAATAAAATTTTGGTAGAAAAAATTAAAAAGAATTAAAAAAAATGGTCAGGCCTGCCCAAGCCCGACCTAAGCTCGAGGCTAAGCCCCGGCCCACCGACTCGACCCGAGACTCGATCCATTGGCCAGTCCAAAGCCCGAATACCCTTGTGCCAGGGCTAGGGTCTAGGCCTAATTTTTTGGCCCGTTGGCCGGGCCAGGGCGGCCCAGATTTTTTCGAACACCCACGAGGCTCGATATGGGCCGGCCTGGGCCTCTACACATTGATGATATAAACATTCACATTGACGATGTGAACATTCACATTATGGGTATTTTGATAATTATGTCTCTTATAGGACTTATTGAAACATAAGAAAATAATGTGGAAATAGAATATAAGTAGATGAAAATGACATTTTGATCTTCTTACCTCAAATAGGACTTAATAGAATAGTCAAAAAGAACGTAGGCTGCCCGAAGCCGGCCCACGGCTCGGGAAAGACTCGTTTGGGCCCGGGCTCGAGCCTAGTCCAAGACCTTAGGCTAGGGCCTGGGCCATTACTTTAAAGCCCGGCCCGGCCCATCAGCCCGGTTAAGGTCCATTCAAGGCTCGGTCGGAGACTCGGCCCGTGTCAAGGCCTAGTGTCTTTTTTTGTGGAAAATAATAAAATTTTGGTAAAAAAAATTAAAAAGAATTAAAAAAAATGGCCAAGCCCGCCCAAGCCTGAGGCTAGGCCTAGGCCCATCGGCCCGACCCATCGACTCGGGCTCGGACCCAAACGAGCCTGCCCCGGGCCGTAGGCAGGCTTCGGGCAGCCCACAGGCCGCGGGCCAATTCTACATTTTTATCAATGTGCATGTTAACATGTCAATGTGAATATTCACATTGTCAACGGGACGGGCTGGGCCGGGCCTACCCCGGGCCGCGGGCAAGCTTCGGGCAGCGGGCAAATTTTACACTCCTATCAATATTAATGTTAACATGTCAATGTGAATATTCACAATGTCACGGGTCGGGTTGCGGTCGGGCTTCGGGCCACCTACGGGCTGTGGGCCAATTTTACACTCTTATCAATGTGAATGTTAACATGCCAATGTGAATATTCACATTGTCAACGGGTCGGGTCGGGCCCGCCCTGGGCCTCTGGCTAATTTTATACTCTTATCAATGTGAATGTTAACATGTTAATGTGAATATTCACATTGTTAACAAGCTGGGCCGTGGGCAGGTTTCGGGCAGTCACGGGGCGCGGGCTAATTTTACACTCCTATCAATGTGAATGTTAACATGTCAATGTGAATATTCACATTGTCAACAGGCCGGGCCGGGCCCGCCTCGGGCCGCGGGGGAGGGCTTTTGGCCGCCCATGGGCCGCGGGCTAATTTTATACTCTTATCAATGTGAATGTTAACATGTCAATGTGAATATTCACATTGTCAACGGGCCGGACCGGGCCGCCCATAGGCCGCTGGCGGGTTCCGCGCCGTCACGGGACGCGGGCCAATTTTACATTCCTATTAATGTGAATGTTAACATGTCAATGTGAATATTCACATTGTCAATGGGCCGGGCCCGCCCCGGCTAGCGGGTGGATTTCGGGCCGCCCACGAGCCAATTTTACATTTCTACCAATGTGAATTTTAAAATATGAATGTTCACATCATAAAATTGCTAACTGTTCAAAAAAATATTTATAAGGGTATCAAAATTAAATATAAGGGCATAAGTGTCCAAGAAAATAGTGTAAATAAAAAAAAAAATGACTTTATGGAATAAAACTATACATACATGGGACTAAATGAGTTAAAAAATTCCTTCATGGACTTCTTAGGTTAAAACACTTCTAAATGAGATTTATCAATAAAAATCTCATTTAAGAATATTTTTTCATATTTTAGAAGAAAAATATTTTTTTGCCCATGTAAACTTGTTTGCCGTTGATAAGGAAATTTTATTTATTTATTTATTTATTTTTTTTTTGACTTTCGTTTTCTGCTATCAAAAAGCACTTATCTTTTCATTTTTGTGCTAAAGCAATTTTTTAAAATTTGATAATAATTTCTTGGTGTGTGTTGCAAAGTATTTGGAAAACAATTTGCTAAACAAGTTTTTTTATTTTCTAGAAAATAAAACAGGGAACAGACAAAGAAACAATAATAAATAAGCAATATCAGAATTTCCATAGAATGCGTAAAAGTTTACAAGTCACGAGTTACAACAAACCATCTCCAGAAAAGCTTAGACTAATAAATCAATAAAAGTTTCGAACAAAATTTCCAGACAATACGAGTAACAACAACAACAATATTTATCTAATACATGGTTCTAGACAAAAACCAGACCAGTTCACAAATCAAAATCAAAATCAAAATCAAAAACAACTTTTCTTTCTTTCTTTGTTTCTTCTTTTTGGTTTTTGTTTTTGTTTCTGCCAAACAGAACAAAAATGAAACTTTTTCTAGACGTGAGTTATGTATTGGCACAAGCAGCTTCAGGATGATAATGAAGCATTTCTCTCAACATCAGCTGTCTAATCATACCTTCTCCCATATTCTCATCAATGTCAAGATTGATTTCAACTTGCGCAGGAGGGTTTCGGCTTGGATCGTACAGGCTAGACATGTACGGGTGATGAAGAGCCTCCGTGACTGTGATTCTCTTAGACGGATCAAACACGAGCATCCTCTGCAACAAGTCTACAGCTAAAGGGTCAGCATGAGGGTACAGAGAAGATAATTGGACTCCTCTAGCATACGGAAGTGATTTGATAAACCTCCTAGCCTTTTGACCATCAATAAATTCAAGATCAGCTTCACATTGGCTACCAAGGACGTTGATAATTAGCTTTAGCTGGTTGAGGCACTCGGATCCAGGGAAGATTGGTTTCCGTCCAAGAATTTCAGCAAAGATGCATCCTATAGACCAGACATCAATGGAGGTTCCGTAATTGTCACAGCAAAGGAGGAGCTCTGGTGCACGGTACCAGCGAGTGACAACATATTCAGTCATGAACTGTCCGTTGTCTCTGCTAGTTCGTGCTAGCCCGAAGTCGCATATCTTTAGTTCACAATTGGCATTGACAAGGAGGTTTCCGGGCTTCAAGTCCCGATGAAGGATATTGGCTGAGTGGAGATACCTCAATCCACGGAGCAACTGGATTATGCAATGCACATCAGTAAATTACGGTAATACCATGATATCAGAAACATAAAAGCAGTGAGCTTTCATCACTGTGTTAGTAAATTATGTCATGATACGATGATTACTAATGCATAGACTACCAAGTCTCAGATTCAAATATTTGGCAGCTTGCAAATGACAAATCAGTTTAGAGTTTACAGGATGAATGAATTACTCATTAACATTCGGCTAAATTACCAGTTGAATAATCAATATTTATCATGAGTTCTAATGTAGCAAAATTTTCAACTAATTGCAGCCTCCTTATATGATCCTTAGCAAAGGGATTATTAATTTGTCATTAGCTCTAGTAAGGTCTCAATGATCATAATGATTCCATTTTGTATCCAATTAGTACTTTCTTTGCTTGTAATAAAGTGGCAGTAGTGCTCTGTTCATTCCCACCCCTAATACACACACTAATCTTAAACCTTTGTGTTTATTTACCCATGGAAATAATTTCCAAGCAGTGAATTTCAGAAGGTTTAACATGCAAACTCACAACCAATTCAGCAAAGAAAAGTGCCATTATAGGCCATGGTAGAGAACTTGAGTGCAAAATTTTCAGCTAGGCATAAAAGGAAATTGTCATCAATCTTTTTGTCAAAGATGAGACTACAAAAGTTTTTTCAATTCTCTCTGTGCCCTAACTGCCATTGCTTCATCATAACAAACTGAGAAAAACTGCAGAAATATCAATTCCATATTTTACTTCAAACAAAAGGCATTTCTTAAACATCTTGATTCCTCACTGCAAATCCAAACAGACTAAAAATCATTGAATGGTGGTAGTAGCTGAAAGGAAAAATCCGTCACTGAGATAATGCATGAATCTGAAATAACAAAGGGGTTGATTATCTCTATGGTCATAATGAAAAGCATCACATCCCCTTTTGCTACAAGCATTCCAATTATGTCCATTCATCATTAAAAAATTATTTGGGTTCATCATCTGAGGAGTCACACAACAGTGTTGATTAGGTCTTTCAAAAATTGGGGGCCTTTAATAATAATAAATTTTAAAAAAAAAAAATTAGGAGGCCTTAGGCGATGGACTAAATGGTTTAATGGTTGATCCACCTCTGTGACTAGATAAACTAATAGGAGTAATTATTCACACCATTATTACATTTTTGTTATACAAAGAAACCCTAAGACAGAGTAATAAGTCAGTAACTACTTTTACAATTCCTGATTAGACATTATACTTTGAAAGTGGATTTGAAAATTCTTCAAGCTATATTAAGGATTCATGCATGCTAGTTCTACATCCAAATCATACAGTCTTCCAAGGTTAGCCACTATCTAAACATGGCAATTTACTGCTAATAATCAGCGTATGTTAGCAAGGCCAAAATTACCATAACAAACAATAATATCAACAGCATCTTTCCCTAGTTGCTTGTTACCATGACAACTATTAATGATAAAAGGCATGCTTCATATTGATTACGACCTTTGTTCAATAAGCTCGAGTTAAAAAGATTTAATACTATTTTAACAATAAATTAAGTGCTATAATCAATAGAATGCAGTAAATTTTCACGATGCAACGAAACAGTAATATACATATGTATCAATTCAACAGTATTCATCAAATAAGGTAATTCAGTAATGTACATAGCAAGAGAGCTAAGATCCACATGATAGATGTGATAAACTAAATTTGAACATTACAATACCTGGAAGATGAAGTATTTGCAATGATCATTGGAAAGCGGTTGAGATGACTTTATGATATGGTGAAGATCCGTATCCATTAGTTCATAAACCAAATACACGTCCTCGAAACTCATCCTCTGACTAGGCATCATAACATCCTTCAGAGCAATCACATTCTCATGTCGAATGTGCCGCAAAAGCCTAAGTTCTCTAAGAGTTCTCAACGCATCAATACGGTTCCCAAACACATTATTGATCTTTTTTATCGCAACTTTCTCATTAGTTTCCCTATTAATGGAAGAACACACAACACCATAGGCTCCTCTGCCTATGGGTTTGATTGGAACATATTTAGTATCAATCTCAAACAATATTTGCCACATTGAGTAATAATGCTTCCCTAGAGGCTTCACACCATTTGGAGGCTCTACAAGTGTTGCCATTTCTACAATCACCCAAAAAATCAATCTTTAGCTCTCTACTAGCACTATTTAGTATCAAATTTGAAGCTAGAGTTCACTTAAAGTAACAAATTTGAAGATTGGGACTAAAACAAATATCAACTACTTAAAAAAGCAAATCAAAAAAGGGAGAAGAAAAAAGAAAAGAATCAATACTTACTTGCTTCGGTACTAATCCAATCTTTCCGAATCCTTTGCTTCAATCTTCCAAGTATTGTTATTCTAGTTACTCTTCACCAAATCATTCAAATTGCCAAAAATTCCCCAAATCAAAAAGGGTAGAATCATTTCAAACCTAGATGAATTAGAATAGATTGTTGTGGTTCTTCTCAAACGATGAGGCCTGAGAGCGATTGAGTAGAGAGAGAGAGAGAGAGAGAGAGAGAATGAGGGAGAATTTTGGGAGTGGCGAATGGCCATTGCTCCACAATCACGACAACTCCATTCATTCATTCATTCATGCGCACGACCCAACCACCAAATACTACCATGCGCAGCTCATCGTCGGCTCATATTAGTTCGGCTATCACAAACCCCACTTCATTTTTTCCTCATTCTGACTAGTTATTTGGTAGTTATCTCCCAACCTTAAAATTTTTTAATTTAAGCACGAATTTGGAAATTTGAGTAAAAGTTATGTTCAATAGTATGGAGTAGTATGGTGCAATTTATTTGAGTTATTTATAATTTTTAATTATTTTAAAATTCTGTGTCAGATTTTTTTATATAATTTTTATTTATAATTTATTTTTAAAAAATAATTTAAATAAATTCATTATTGAAAGGAAGATATAAGTACTTTAACTTTTATTTCTTTAATTATAAGTTTTTAATTTATAATAAATTGCATTAAACTGACTCCTTATGTTGTTGGACAGAAGTTTCAGTAATGGAAAGGTTGTAAATTTGAAAATTACAAAATATTTTTGAGAATTTTGGATAAATATTTGAGTCTCCTTTGATTTAGGTAAAGTAAGTTAAAAGGGAAATTCTACTATACACACCACTTGAACGGGGATACCATATGTATTGTTAGTTATGTTATTTTATTATTTTATTATAATTAATTTTCTTCTGTAATTATGACAAATATTTTAGTTATAACTTATAAGGTCTTTAGTTACTTTTTATTTTTTATTTTTTTTTAGTTATAACTAAAAAAAAGTATAAAATTATATCATTTTCTTCTTTAGTTATAAAGTACATATGATACATGCCTTTTAAGAGATTTGTACTATAGTCTTTTCCTAAATTCAAGTCACAACCCTATTTGGTAGAGCTGTGGAAAAGTGATTATGAATTATACCTTAACAGATTATAACTTATAATTATGAACATAAGCTGTTAACTTGTTTGGTGCAGCTGTGAGATTATGGATTTAAGTAGCAGAGTAGTATTTAGTTGATAAGTTGTAAAATAATTTTTTGCTGTGTAATTATCCTTTTTGCTTTTATATGATATAAAAATAATTATTTTATCATTTTTTCCAGTTTTAATTTTAAAAAAGTTATTTCATTAATAAAAGTTCATATAATTAGTATTACAAAAATTATTATTTTCATTAATAGTATCAATTAGTATAAAATTATTTCATTTTTTCATTATAAATTAATTGGTATCAATTAATGGCTTAATTAGCATCATACTTTTTTTTTCTTTTTTTTTTCATTTTCTTCATTATAAATTAATTAGTGTCAATTAATGGCTTAAAATTTGTGATTCTATTTTTATTAAAATTTTTTCATTAAAATTAATAATATAACAATTGTTGTTTTGTTAATTTATTATTATTTTTTCATTACAATTAATAATATAACAATTGTATTTCTTTTCATTAGTGGAAGTAAATTGTATTTTTTTTAATTGAAATAAAATAGTGCAATTTATTTCTTTATTTAAATTGTGCAATTGTGCTATTTATATCAATAATTGTGAAATAAATTGTGTAATTATTTAATGGATATAAATTGCACAATTTATTTCAATATTAATTGAAATATATTTTTTAGTGATATTTCATTTTTTCATTTTTAGTAATTCATTTTCTCATTTGACAAATCCTTTTATTTTTTTCAATTTATATCATTTTTTTTAGTGATAAAATTCATTACAAAACCCTAGCTGTACGCCGTTGGCCTCCTTCTTCTCTTCTACCCGTACGCCGCCAACCTCCTTTCTTTTCCTCCATTTCAGACCGGTGACCAGCTGGTGTTGCAAAACCCTAGCTGCCGGTCTGTAAAACCCTTCTTATCTTTCTCCTCTTCATTCCAATCGCAAAGCTCTCGTTTGCAAAACCTTAGCCGCCGGTCTGAAACAGCGTTGATGTGCGAGCTGTTGATGCAGGTGCGAAAGGCTGTGGAGAGAGAGAAAACAGTGTTGAGGAGCTCTTGCCTGAAAGAGAGCGAACAGTGTTGATTTCTGGTTTTAGATCACGATAGAAAGAGGGAGAGAAAGGGAGAGAGAAAGAGAGGGAGAGCTCTTGCCGAAAATCGTGTGTGTGTGAGAGAGAGAGAGAGTTAAGAACAGTATTAAGGAGCCAGAAATTGCCCTCGCCGGAAATCGCCCTTGCCGGAAATCACCTCTATCTCTCTCTCACAAGTGAACAGTGCTGAGAACACAAGGCTTATATAGTGGGTTTTTGGTAATAGTTGAAATATCTGAGGGGCATTTAAGTCATTACACGCCTCAAGGATGGGCTACGCGCATAATCAGTTTTCAAAAGCACCTCTCAGGCAACTTAACAAATTGTGGGTGAAATGACTTAAGTTAAGCTATAATCCATCCCTCATAATTTTTACCAAACACTCCAATATGACTTATTTTAAGCTATAATTGATTTAAGCTGCAAATTAGTTTTACCAAACACCCACAAAGAATGGAGAAGTTTTTAACCCTATATTACTCAAATTTAAATTTGATACAAGTTTAAAAATTTGAAGATACACTAGGAAAAAACATATTGGGTATAACTGTGACATTATCTTATGTGATGTCATTAAATACCAAGTCTTACTTTTTACTAACTCAACAATATTATATTCTTTCCGTAAAATGAGATTGGTTATAAAATGATCGATTCCGCTACGTAGCTCGAAAATAAGCTGGCTCGAATGGCTCGAGGTACCAAAATGACGTCGTTTTGGTATCTTTTTTTTTTTTTTCTTTTTCTTTTTCTCTCCTCTTCTCTCTCTTCTTCCTTTCTTCCTGTTAGACCGAAACCAAATTCTGAAAATCGTTCTGAAAATCCTTCCTTCCTTCCTTCTCTTCTTCCTTCCTCATCTTCAATCTCACCATCTTCTAACCCAGAAACTAAAATTACTATTAAAGAAATTATCTATCTAATCCATGAGAACCCAGAGAAAAACTTGAAACAGAGACACTCAACTATTCCACATTTATCAACTATACAACAAGAAGCTCTATTCCACATTTATCAACATTTATCAACTAACCCAAAAGCTTAAAAACTATACAAGAAGCTCTAACATAGACACCCAACTAACCCAGACGCTCTATTCCACATCTAGTGTCTATCAAATATGGAATAGACACTCAAGAAGCAACCTCAAAATTCATGGAATTGGGAGTAGATCACCCATCACAATGGTCATCAGAATTAAACCCACTTGGGGTCGTATGTGGAAATGGTCATTAGAGTCACAAATAAACAAAAATCAAAACCCAAAATTAAAATCAAATCCAAAATCAAAACCGAACCCACAGCCACAGTCGAAAACCGTCAACCGGTCAACAGTCTAGAAAGAGGAAGAAGAAAGAGAGGTGAGAGTGATGGGAGGTGAAATCGGCCAGAGAGAGAGAGAGAAAGAGAGGATCAGGGAGAGGGATGAGAATTTGTGTATACACAAACCTATACATATGTGTGTATAAGATACAAACCTTTCCAGCACCACCATCACTGCTCAGAAAGAAGAAGACCAAAGCAGAGAACAGATAGAGAAGAAAGAAAAAGATGGAGAGAGAGAAAGAGTCGGGCCATTCGAGCCTTAAAATGTCGAGATACGAGGCATTCCTCTAAAATGATAATACCACTACAAATTATTGTCGTTACATTAAATATTTATTTTTAATAGCAAATACATGATCATTTTATTTTAAAAATAAAGTGATTATAAATTATTTTACTATTAGAATAACAAATCATGTGTTTTATAGGTGAGACGTATTGAATAATTATTTTTATTTTCAATTTGAACTCTTCACACTGATTTAGGTATTTTGATATTTTGAAAAATATCTTATATTCTTATCTCTAGCATAGTAAGTCGGAAAAATTTTGTTTGGGAGGAAAAATTCACTTTTCTATAAATTCGTCTCCAGAATAGAAATAAATTTTTTAAGTGAAACTCTTAACAAATATTGCAAATATATTTTGGAAACTCTAAAACATATAATTTGTTTTTTAAGAAACTCACTACAAACCTGTTTTTACTATTTTTTTTCTTCCTTGTTTATGATTTTTCAACAATTATTTATTAGTCTAATGAACTTGTAAAATATTATGTGGAAGTAGTATTTTAATTAATCATGAAACTATTCTACTATTTGACAGTAATTTTTTATTTGGAGAAATGTGAATGTTCACATTTAAAACATTTTAGATGTTACAATATATTTATAAAATATATAATACATAAAGCTATATACGAAGTATACTTGGATGACATAAATAAAAGAAATGAAAATTTTATTATGTGGCTTCTTTTGGCAAATGGCTTATAAGTTAGCTTATTGATTTTTAGTTTATTTAGATCACATCATCTCTCTATTTGTTGACATCTTTTCGTAATAAGTAAAAAAATAAACTTGTTTAGCACTTTTTAAAGTAGGCTAAAATTTATATGTTAATGTTATTTAAATGTTTGATTTTTTTTAAAATTTTTTTTTTTATGTAAAAGTACTATAAACTAAACATTATGAACTCATTTACTTTCTTTTTTTTTGTGAAAATTGCTAGCTAGTCCTATTTGATGGACTGAAATACTTATAGTCTAATATATTTTTTGAATGCAGCAATAACCCTCAAAATATTTTACCTTAATTATATAATTAGTTCATTCTCTTTTCTCTCCAACATTTCTTCAAAAGCCTTATACCACCATTGTTCACCAACTACCTTTAATGTTGTCGATTTATACTCCGCAATTGTCAATTCTCGACCACCGTTCACCAATCATCTATATTGTCACCAATTTACATTGCATTGTTACCGTTCCACACTTTATTATTAGAGATGGAAATTTGAAACCGATCCGACGGGGATTCCTAGCCCCGACCCCGATTTGAGCGGTTTTTTTCCTGAAAAATGCCCCCAACGGGGAGAAGATGGTATTTGAAAATCAATCCCTGATCTGTTTTGGGCCGGGGACGGTGATCGGTGTTCAAGCCCTGGCTCAGCCCTGTCCCTGGCCCCATCCCCGAATTTTCCCAAAGTAAAATTACTTTTATACCCCTTATATATATATATACACACAATAAACCAAACCCTACCTCATACACAATACAAATCGTGGTCTCTCATCTCTCTCTTCTTTCCTCGCCATCCTCTATTCCGCCCCTCTCTCTCCACCCATCTCCGATTTCCACTATCGCCGATTGAAGCACCACCTCTCCCTCTCTCTCTCTCTCTCTCTCTCTCTCTCTACCCTATATTTGAGCAACGATGAAACAAATTTGTTGCTGCTGCGATGATCGCACCACCGTCATCTTCTGGTCTGGCATTCGTGTTTGTTTTCAATCTCACCACCGTCATCTTCTGGTTTGGCATTCGTGTTTGTTTTCAATCTCATCTCTGAACTCTTAGCCATGGTTTCTTCGTGGGTAGCGAAAGCGGCTTCTCAAGTCGCAATTATTGCTCGGCCCTCCTCTCCAACGTAATATACATACATATATATACACAATGGTTATTGTTGATGCTGATGTTGAGGATGATTGTTGATGAAACAGAATTTTTATTGTTGAAACATAATTTTTTTATTCTGGATTTAAATTTTCTACAGATCTATGATGATGATGATGAGAAATACTAAAAATAGATTCAATTTTCTACAGATCTTGTAGTTGTTGTTGATGTTGATGATGACGAGATGAAATTGATTTTTTTTTTGGTCGGGGAATTTACGGGGTCGGGAAAACCCGATCCCCGTTAGAGGGCGGGGGTGGAGGTGGGGGCAGAGAAGGTGATAGGGTCCTCGTCGGGGATCGGGGCTGGGGACGGAGAGATTTTCACTATTGGGATCGGGGACTAGGAGTGTGATCCTCGACCCGACCCGACCCGACCCGACCCGACCCGACCCCATTGCCATTCCTATTTATTGTCATCAATCTACCGCTACCACTTACCAACCACCTCTACCATCATTGATTTATACTCCACTATTGCCAATCTACTGCCACATTTCACTAACCAGCTCAATCGTTGCCGATCTACATAACTATCACATCACCAATTAATTTGTCTTACTTGTTGTCCACCATTTTTTGGTGACTTCATATGTTCTAAATGTATACCGATCTAATTGTTTTAATGGTGAATCAATTTCAAACAAATCCAAACAACATGATTCTTTGGATCTCACCCTTCTTCTTTTTTTTTTTTTTTTTCTTTTTTCTCGCAAGCTAGATCTACTGCAAATCAATATTTGATTTATATTTAATAATAAATTTATTAGTTTCTCTCATTTGTTATATGTGTGGAGGGACGGATTATTAGTGAGGGAGTGAGTCAGATTTTCAGTCGGTAATTTTTTAACAAATAGTGACTAAAGTGGAGCCTAGCCTAAGTCTGTTTTCCGCGGCTGAAGCAAACGGCGCACCACGTGGAACCAAAATTCATAAATAGGACGGCTAGTTTGCTTTGTTTGGCTGGTGTCGGCTTGTGGGTCCAACCCAGCCATTAATTGATGCATTTCATTAAGGAAACATCATTTTGCCTTTTAAATTATTATTTAAAAATTAATTAATTTTTTATTTTTTTAATTATATTAATTTTACAAATAAATTATATAATTTTGTATCAATTTTCTTTGAAAAAATTAGTCTACGGTCCCTCTTTCATTTTTAGCAATGGAAGATCCATAATATTATTTTATGATATTTAAGATCCCTCAACCGCACACCTATATATTAGAGAGAAATTTGACTCTCTCAAATCAAATTTCATTTCTCTCCCTCTCTTTTTAAATCCAAACTTCGCTTTACTCCTTTCCATAGCCGTCGCCTCCGTCTCTATCGTCGTGATTGACCTCCTAGACGTAATCTTCTCAAACATAATCGCCGCTGTCTCTGACACCTGCAGCCGCAACTCCGCTGCCCTCATCTGCCGAAAATGGCTCCTTCTCAAACGCGCCACCCGCACCCACCTCACCCTGCACGGCAACGTCCGTGACCTCTTCATCGTCTCTATCTTGTTTTTGATCCATCTTTCCCCTTGACCTCTCTCTTTTCTCTTCTTAGGGCCACTCTCTCTTTTCCTCCGCCCCCAACTCCTTTCTTCTCGCCCAACTCCTCCGCTAGGGAGATTGGCGTCTTGGTGATTCAAATGTTAGAGTCAAGTGAGGACTTCGTTGAAGACTCTGAGTCTTTGTTTGTCCTGTTGATTTTGCTTCAGCAACAACGACGATGAATCCGCAGCTCTACTACCGTAACTCTTGTTGTCTTCCATAATCATTAAAATCAAAGAAAATCAAATCAAATTGAAATCAGAAGAAATTGGAGTTTGGATTTATACTTTTCTGCAATATTGGTGAGAATTTCACTATCTATTGTTTATTATGTGAATTGTTGAATTGTTTTGATAAGTATAAATTGTTGAAGTAGAATTGTTGGATAAGCTAAGACAAATACTTTTTTCACAGAGAAATTTGTAAAGAAAGCCAGAGAAATTCTCTGTGAATAAAGTCAGAGAAATTTCAATTTTCTTTGAACAAAGCCAGAGAACAAAGCCAGAGAAATTTTAGCCGTGTTTGGAAAGGAGTTGTAATCATGATTCCACACTCATATTTGAGTATGGTATTTGGTTACAACTTTCAAAAATTAATTCCACACTACTTTTGAAAACTTGTTTCAAGTGGGATTTGAATTTTGAAATTTGGCTTGCCCGATCATCCTTTTGGACGTCCGGCCGGTTGACGGGCAGGTTGAGCAGAACAGTGCAAATTATTATTATTATTATTTTTTGAGCAATTGGAACATGTTATTTTTTATATATTAAATAAAAAATATTTTCTAATTTTTTTTAATTTTTTTTATAAGTTTTGAATAGAATTTTGGATTGTGTGTTTGGTAATGAGTTATAAATTTTTTAATCAAATATCATATGTCACATCAATTATTCCAAACTCAATTCAAAACTTTTTTCAAAACTCATAACCAAACAAATTTTTCATACTCAAATCATAATTTCAAAACTCACAAACTCAAAATATAACTCTATTATCAAATCATAATTCTAAAACTCTACCAAACGTAATCTTCAATTTTCTCTGGTTTGAATTCGGAGAAATTTCAATTTTCTCTGGTTTGAACTCAGAGTAATTCTCTGCACATAATGAGGCGATTTTCTCTGGTTTGGAGAGAATATTTCTAGTTTGGAGAGAATTTCTCTGGGAAGCCAATTTGGATCGAATTTTTCTGCATCGATTTGAGGGACCTTAGACATTATGAAAATATTGAATATTCTTTATGTTATAAAATCTTAATACTAGGAATCCTAAAAAATCTCATTTTTTTTTTTTATTGTCAATTACCATCTTTAATCAAACAGAAGTTACTGATATAAAACTTAAATTTCATTTAAAATTTTATTTTATCCTCTAAAACTATCCCAAAATTTTAATTAAATCCTTAAATAAAATAAAATATAGTAGTCTAATTGATATTTTAAATATAGTTTAGGGGTAAAATAATAATTCAAACGAAATAATAAGACTTTTATAACACCATGATTTGTAATTAACTAAAATTTACATATCTAAGGGAGAGCAAAAGAAAAAAAAAAATAATAACAATAATTGACAATTAAAAAACATATTACTTATTTTGCAAATTTAATCATCACAATTAAGGAACAAATTAAAATGTTTCTTCAACTGTGGCTGCGGCGAACCGAGCCCACGTCTTTGCGGCCACAACACGGAGTTCTTACCACTAAAGTGCAGCCACATTGCTACCTGGGCTTACAAATTTTTGTTTATCAATCTATATACTTTGTTTTTGTTAATTTTGCTAGGCTGCAAATGAACAAATTGAACATACACACCCAACATTTGATCCGATTAATAACATTCCAACCAACATCACTTGACGACACCTTTAGGGTTCGAACTAATGGAGCACCGACAAACACTTTTATTTAACTTAATTTTCCTATTAACATTAATATAACGTAACTTGAAATTTCCTAAAACTTCTTGATTTTTACCATATCAACTTTTTAAATAAACCACTTTTGGTACCCCTAGCCTGTCTTTGAACCTTAAATTTGAAAAAAATGTTGAGGATAAAGAAAAGAAAAAGAAATGTGAACGTAAATATTAGATAAATTTCATTCACATTCCCTTTCCTTATATTTTCTCAAGAACCAAACACAATCTCAGGCTACACCCCATAAGAAATGGGCTCAGGTTCGAGTCTCCTGTTGCGTGAAAACAATATCAGGGCAATGGAAGTTGATTGATTGATAGCATTTCATGTATACTGATGAGAGCCGCCGAGTTTTATTTAAGTTATAAATATACGAGTGTGGAAGAATTTGAATTGGAGCAAAAACTTTGGGCTGATTATTTTGTAAATTATACATCAAGTAATAAGAATGCATTTGAGTGGCTTTGGAGAACAAAACATCTACAACCCACCAGCTCCAAGAGCATCCATCGGCGTCAGGCATTTCTGTCTTTACCAGCTAAACTGCAATTCAATCCGTTACACAAAAGAAAAGAGAATCAGAGACAAGCAAGTACTAATAATGAACCAAAAAACAGAGCGAAAAATCTTATATGGTCATAGAAGCTTACCAACTTCTTCTTCTTCTTCTTCTCGATGTAAGCTAGGAGCTCTTCTTGTCGAACCAGGGCATCCTCCAGAGACTACATAAACGATACCCGTCAGTAAAAGTATAAAAAAACTCTGTTCACTAACGTCTGTGCAAGGATAAGCATAAATAATTGGGCAGAATCTTCTTTATCCCCTTGTAGTTTGACCACAAAGCATTTTAACCCCTTGTCATTTAAAATTATACAATTCAGACTCACATGGTTTGGGACTAAAGTGCACAGTTAGCACTCTTAACGGAAAATTTAAAATGGTAACATTGTCTTCCTCCCTCTCCAATGTGTCGCCATATTCAACCCACCACACCACCAGAATCAATCACCCATATATACATATATACCTATTCGTAATAGATTTTTGCACACATATATGTGTATCTGTCACTTTCATCCACTGTATAAGAATCAAGCAAATCTAAAAGAAATTGGTGTTTTCAATGATTTGAAACCAAAAAATCTAAAATAGTTGCGAGTCTTCTTTTCTGTGCACAGATAAGTAGAGAGAAAACCAGAATGGTTGATGATCTTAGTGCCAATCAGAAGAGGCAACAACTAGGGTTGGAGAGGTCAGAGGAGGCGGCAGGGTGGAGGGGGAGAACAGTGAGGGTGGCAGGAAGTGGCCAGGAGTGGTGGCAGTGGAGGGAGTTGGGGATTTGAAATGGGAAAGATGAAGAAAAGCGAAAAATTGTCATTTTTCCTTGGGAATTTGACTTTGACTTGAACTATATTTTTTTCCATGCCAACTCTTAAAATAGGGTGGTTTGACACTATTTCAGTAAATTTTTATGGTGTTAGAAATGGTATCGAGGTAAAATGCAAAATGAGTAAAACCAAATAACAATATATGTACTGTGTTTACTGTTGCATAGTTTTTGTCCATGGGAATCAAACAAACCGAATTAAGTAGAACCCATGAGCTCCTAGTGAGACACACGGGCGAACCCCAACGGTTGAAATTAAGGACGTCATTACATCCATTTCAGCACCTCTTTTAAAGCCTAAGCAAAAAAGTTACAACTATATTAGGAGGTATTTCTGCAGAGCGCAGATAAAAGTAAGCAGTGTAAAGATTAGTCACCAGGGGAATCATATGTGGGCTGTTCTCAGTGCTCTCTTTCAATCATAAAATAAAGAAATAAATTAATGAAAACTAGGGGGTACCTTCTTGGTTGCCATAAGCTCCTGCTCCAAGGTGTCGACCTTGCTTATGGCAGCATTCAGCATTTCCTCTTTCTCAGCAGGGATGGCTGCAGGTGTCATGCTAAGAACTGTCACTTTCTCTTCCAATTCAGACATGCGTCTCATGACAGACAAGAACTCTGCACTGGAGATGGCAGGTGCTGGTAACTTTCGTGGATGTTCTTGGCCTTTCATCATTGTGTTGTCATCATAGCGCAAGGAGTTGGAAAGGAGAGAGGCATCAGTGAGCTTCTTCGGCATGTTCCGTGTCACTCTGATCATCGTGACAACGCCCATGACAACGGCCATGACACCTGTGAAGATCTGGTTGCTGAACCCGTCGGGATTCTTGGAAGCATCACGCATGGTGTAACAATCTGCCCCTGTTATGTAAAGAAAAGTCAATATCAATTATTTGATTTAGAAAGTCTTCTACTCCCTCCGTCCCAAAATATTAGTCCCTTATTCCATTTTTTATTATTCCAAAATATTAGTCCCTTTTAAAAAATCAAGGACTAAAATAATATAAATTTCCTATTTTACCCTTCTTTTAAATTCATTAACACAAAAAGTACAATTATACGATTGATAACCAAACCAAATCAAACCAAACCAAACCAAGCCTTAAGTCCCATCAAATGGAGTCGGCTACATGAATCCTTCTTCTCCACGCGGCCCTATTAAAGGCCATTTCATTAGTTAAATTAAGTAGATTCATATCTCTATTTACAACGCTAGCCAATGTTAACCTAAACCTATCCCGTCCCCTAAACACTTCCATCTACCGTTAAAGAATCGCATCTCTTCACTACTGCCTCTGTTGGTTTTCGTTGAATATGACTAAATCATCTCAATCGATTCTCTCTCAACTTATCTTTTATCGGTGCTATTTCTACCCATTCCCGAATACACTCATTCCTAATTCTGTTTTGTCTAGTTTTACCACACATTCACCTTAGCATCCTCATCTCAACCATGCTCATCTTATCTACATGTTGCTTCTTGGTTGCCTAACACTCCATCCCATACAACATTGCTGGTCTAATAGCCGTTCTATATAACTTACTTTTAGTATAATGGGTATTCGTTTATCGCACAACACCCCAGACGCACTTCTCTACTTACACCATCCCGCCTTAATTCTATGGGCCACATCTGCATCAATCTCCCCCACTGTTGTGATAATCGACCCTAAATAACGAAAATATTCACTCTTAGGCAGTTCTTGGTTCTCAATGTCCACTTCTACTTTGCTTTCATTGTTATTGTTATTGTTACTAAATTTACACTCCATGTACTCTGTCTTAGTTCTGCTTATCCGAAATCCTTTAGATTCAAGAGCTTTTCTTCAAATTTCCAACTTTGTGTTAACTCCTTCTCTAATCTCATCTACTAGCACAATATCGTCTGCAAAAAGTATACACCATGGCACGTCATCCTGAATATTTTTCGTCAACTCATTCATAACTAAAGAAAAAATATAAAGATTTAAGGTAAATCCTTGGTGCAACCTTACAGTGATAGGAAATTCATTTGTCTCTCTAGCTGGTGATCTAATAGTGGTCACCGCCCCTTCATACATCTCCCTAATCACATCAATGTAACCTTTTGTCACTCCTTTCTTCTCTAACACCCACCATATTATATCCCGGGATACTCTATCATATGCTTTCTCAAGGTCGATAAACACCATATGACTGTCTCTTTTATTTGCTTTATACTTTTCTATTACTCTCCTCAAAAGATAGATCGCTTCCATTGTTGCCTTACTAAGCATAAACTCAAATTAATTCTCTAGCACCTCTGTTATATCTCGCAATCGGCGTTCTATCACCCTCACCCACACTTTCATTATATGACACATTAGCTTGATTCCTTTATAGTTGTTGCAATTCTGGACATCACATTTATTCTTATAGATTGGCACTAAAATACTCTTCTTCCACTCATCTGACATGTTCCTGGTCAACAAAATTTTGCTAAATAACCTAGTCAACCAAGCAACTCCTTTTTTAACCAAACACTTCTAAGCTTCAATAGGAATATCATCGGGTCCTAAAACTTTATTTGATTTCATCTTCTTAAGTGCAATCTCCACTTCAAATTTCCTAATCCTGCGATAGAACCTATAGTTTTCGTTTATCGTATTACTGGCTATTTCTTCCCTTATTGCCGTACCTACATGTTCCTCATTTAATAGTTTCTCAAAATAATTTTTCCATCTTTCCTTAATCTCTTCATTATTCACCAATACCTTAGACCCTTCACTCTTGATGCACTTAACTTTATTAAAATCTATTGTTTTCCTCTCCCGTATCTTAGTAAGTTTGTATACTCTCTTCTCTCCCTCCTTACTATCTAGTCTAGTGTATAGGTCATCATAAGCTTTCAACATAGCCTCTCTCACTACTTTCTTAACCTCCTTATTAGCCAATCTATAGCTCTTAAGATTTTCCTCAATTCTATCATTTTGCTACTTTTTAAAGCATTCTTTTTTTGCTTTAACTACCGCTTGAACTTCTTCCCTCCACCACCAAGTTTCCCTAGAGCTGGGTCCCATTCCTTTCTACTCTCCAAGCACTTCCCTTGAGATTCTCCTCATACAATTGGCCATCGAGTTCCACATAATGTTAGCATCATCTTCCAAGTCTCAAATACCTTCCTTATCCATTCGATTCTTAAATATTTCTAGTTTATCCCTTTTTAGGACCCACCATCTCGTCCTACAACGCCCACTATCCTTCCTAACTTGGTATTGTCCTCTAAAATATAAATCTAGTACCAAAATCCTATGTTGAGAGGCCAGGCTCTCTCCAGGAATCACTTTACAATCATTGCATTTTAAGCGGTCTACTTTTCTCACTAAGAAGTAATTATTTGGCTCTTAACTAATCCACTTTTAAAGGTTATCAAACGTTCCTCCCTCTTCTTATACATAGTATTGGTGATAGTATTGGCCACCACCAGGTCAAAAGCCAACGCAAAATTTAAGATACTCTCTTCAGCCTCATTTCTGTCACCAGAATCGTATCCATCATGTACCCTTTTATAGCCTAGTTTATCTATGCCTACATGGCCATTGAAATCTCCACTCATAACCAGGTTCTTTCCTACGAATATCTCCTGTAAGATCTTATCCATTTGCTCCCAAAAATCCCTCTTAGTCTGATCATCTAATCCTACTTAAGGGGCGTATGCGTTAATAACGTTCACTATATTCCCTCCAATAACTAGTTTAACTAATATAATCTTATCTCCTTTCCTAGTGACCACCACTATACTCTTCACAAGACCCTTGGCAATTATAATTCCTATCACATTCCTGCGTCTATCCTTACCACTATAATACAGTTTAAAACCGGTATTCTCAATTTCCCTAACTTTCTCACCCATCCACTTAGTTTCTTGTACGCAAGCTATATTAACTCTCCTCCTAATCATAACATCTGCCAATTCTATCATCTTACCAGTTAAGGTTCCTATGTTCCAAGTGGTTACCCTAAACCTATAGTCTTAGACTAGCTTCTTTACCCGCGCTCGCCCAAAAAAACGTGAGAATCTTTGCCCATTTTTCACTGCACCTAGGCATCGATGCGGCGCCCCTTGCTTACTTTTCAAAAGACCTGGAGGCAGGCGCAACACGTCACTTGAGGGGAACAACCTAGCATTTAAACGATTCAAAGTAGGATTCATTGTCATAAGGGATCCGAGCGGCTTTTTTACATGTTGGCTGTCGGCTACTATCAAAGTGTAATTTTGAAAAATTAATATTTTTAAAGTACAATAATTGTACTATCAAAAAAAGTTAGATTTCCCAAAAGGGACTATTGTTTTGGGAAGGAGGGAGTATTTGATTTATAGTACACACGGTCCAAACATTTAAGGCAACAAGCAGGTCAAATCTCTTCCTCAACAGCACACATGTACGAGGTTGTAATGTTGTATATGCTTGAGTGTCCATGTGATGACATCATTTCTTAATCAGGACTAAAAATATGTCATGCCATTTCCACTGATGCTTAATTTTTCATTTCCTGGCTAATGTGTTTGACATGTTTAGTTTATCCATCATTCCATTCAACCTTGTTGCATGAGTATTGCCTAAGTAGATGTAAAACGGGGTCCACAACTTTATAAATAACTATTCTAGATAGAGAACCATGCATATAAGCAACTACATTTTAAAAAGAAAAAACAAAAAACAAAAATTCAAAAACCATTACACTGTCCAATCTAGCACATTTGAGTCCATTTATCGACTTTTGACTTGCAAATGAAAATTACACAAGGAAAAATTAGCTAGACCTAATGGTTATTTCCATAAATTTATGCAGTTACTTTATCTGAAATTTTTAAAATCGCACTAGGGAAGTTTAAAAGTGAAAAAATGCATATGCATGTAATTGAATAAGCACCAACATACCTTTTGCGAGGGCAAATCTCTCATGTTCGACCACTTTTTGCCAATTCATTGTCTTATCAACCATTGGCGCAAAGCCTTGATAATCAAATGGCTTCTGGTTAATTTTGGTCGAATAAACCTGCCATTTTTTCCCCAAATGACATGTGGAGAAAGGATGTGTTATAATATAAGTTATGATGATCAATTAGCAAAAAGAAGAATCTAAAATGACAAAGATTATCCATAGCAAATACAAAGAAACTTGAGCTTTGTACTGCAGCTTGACCACTTAATGAATTTGCAATCCATATATGGTGTGAATGCTTATGTGAGTCTGTGGCACATAAAACACAATGACAAAAGAGAATTGATCTCAATCCATATGTTCCACAACATTAAAGCACCAATAAAAACAATAATGTTCACTAGTAAGGGACATGCTTAGCTGAATGACATATTCTGAACACATGAAACTGTAACTATCTTTTAATTCGTGAACAGATGCTGAAATTTTTACCTATAATTTTTTTTACAGGAATTGGTTATCCATCAATCAATTTTGACTCACCATGGTCTCAGTAATGAATTTATCACTTTTGAAATTGGTTTAAGTCATCTAGGTATATTGCAGCAGAAAGCTTCCAACTTGTACGTTGTGACCTTTTCGTTGCTAACTAGATCATACATAAATTGTTTCTAGTTTTGTTGCTGAATAGCACAAGAAATTCAAATGCTTACATCTTTACGAACAGGAGCAACTGGACGGTTTGAAGAGAGAGAAGGCACCCCATCTGCAACTGGAGCTCCCTCCACATTGGAAGAGTCACATCCCTGATTTAATTACATAGAAACACTGGGGTAAGTACTACACTAATGATACGAAACACTCTTACCACCAAGAAAACAGTAACAAGCATACTAAAGAAGAAAGGGGGAACAAAGCAATAAAAATTCAACCAACGGAAGGACATATAAAAAACTACAACACATATTTCTTCAAAGACTTTTCAGTACCTTTATGCATACCATCTCATCCTCAGAAATTGTCTTTTCACTAGTACCTTGACAATTGGATCTCTTTGTGCACTTAGCTTCACCATTGTGCACCCTCTGTAAGACAAATGATGAACTAAATGACTTTACTCACCATAAGACTGCTAGACGAAATGAGCTACATACAAACTCAGAGCACCTTCATTATTTCAGCATCCTTCCATGGTCCCTTATCAGAACGCATACATCCTCCTTGATCAGCACAAGTACAGGTACCTCCCATAAATTCTGGCAATTCGCTGCAAAGCCAAGGAAAAAGGCGAATGGATAGGCTCCATATACAACTTAACAGAGAATTTCACAAATACATAGAATTGTAGTGTAAGATATGAAACCAAGACGAGAGAGAGAGAGAGAGAGAGAGAGAGAGAGAGAGGAGGTCAATTTTAAATCAACCTTCAAGGAAATTACCTAGCCTCAATTATTTCAAGCAACTTGCTCTGGTACTTGTTACCAAGAACCTAGTGAATAACACCACTCACATATTAATTTTAAGTCCTTAATAAAAAAAAATAGCAGTCTAACTGTGCAAGCCAAATACTTACATGGATCTTCTCTGTGGTCTTAGGGTCAAGGAAAGTCTTAACAGTGTTCCACAACAATCTGAATCCAGAACCCGCATTGATGATGAACATGCGATTCAGAGTCTACAGTGTAAACAACAATTTGGAGGTACGTAAAAAATACGTTTAAACTCTACTACCGAGAACAAATCATGAAGCTAGCATTTACTTAACACATAAGGACAAAGATATAATTACCTCGGGATAATTGTCACCATCAATCTTTTGAAAGCGCTGTATAAGCTCCCTTGCAGATTTGTTAAAGTTTTTAAGTCCCTGTAGCAACAATTGAAGTAATCGTAATAAAACATTATTGTCAATTATCTTTCCCAGATGAATTTATATATTTTCAAAAAAACTCTGTAGTAGCTTTACAATGTCTGCAGTATGTAACTCATAAGAATGTATGATCTTTAAGAAACAATTTTTCGTTAATATTCTCAATTACCACTCCTTGCACATCCAGGATGGTTGTACTTTGATCAATGTGCTTCTTTCCTGCAATTGAGCAAGCTGCGAACTTGACATTAAAGGTCCTCTCAAACTCCTGCACATGGTATTTTACATAGCGGTCCATGGTTGTTGCTTGCAACAGCTTGGTAGCATCAACTTTGCCCAGCCTCTCAATGTAGACGGGTCGACCATCCTTGTCAACTCCGTGATGTCCTTGGGGATAATGTTCCATGACTTCATTGATTTCCTTGAAATCAAAATCCTTTGCAGGAAATAGAACAGAGAAAAATAAAATTCAATAGAGTCATCCTGCTGGCAAATTCTAAAATAGAATTTTAAATCATCATCCACCAATATCTCCAATGAATACCTCTGTGATTGTGTCAGCACCAAATTCCTTCCTCCACTGAAGCATATCGGCCCACATTTGCTTTGCTTTCTCAATATCAAATTTCCTGGCCTTCAAGAATCTGTGTACTCAAAAATAAGTTAACAAGGGAGGTAATTAGATGCCATATATGAAAAAATTTGCTTGCAGTTTGATTAAAATACTCCATCACAAAACCAGCTGCATGCAAACCATCCTACAACAACATGCTACTGACTTACTGCCAAAGGAGAAACTGAGGTATTCAAAATCAATATGTCCAAACATAGTTTCATGAGTGACAAACCTAACAGAAAGCTAGAGTAGCCATTAGTTTTGACAACTTGTTGAGTCTGATAACAACCGGTATAGATTAATAGGAAGTTTCTTAGTCGACAAAAGTGTGTGTTTATTTTTTTAAGTGACAAAAGTGTATACACACATTTAAGTATCTACCTATTAGATGAATACTCTAGGTTCTCCATTTTCTCTCAAGCAGTGTTGCCAAAAAGAGCCTCATTACATATTTGCAGTAAAAATACGCTAAGTATTAAATTTAAAAACCATACATTCACAATGAAAATAGGAATAAGAAACGAAAGCGACCTGAGCATCATATGATAATCATCGTGCCTTGAGGGTAGTAATTCCTCCAATACAAGTGCTTGACGGAACGCATCCACAGCCTGTATCTCCTCGGCATCATGCACATCCTCGATTTCAACAGACATGACTCTGCTACTACTTCTTCTGCCCTTTCTCGTCAAGGAATCTCTGAACTTCATGGAGGCACTTATAGCTGCTTTCTTCAAAGAACCAATTCTAGTCTTCCTCTCGTCCTCAGAGTTCTCAATTTCAAGAGCTGTTAGAAAAAGATTGAAAGAACTAGGCCTCAAACACAACACAAGCTATCAAACAAAAACCTTTAAAAAATAAAATAATATAAAATCCCCAAAATTGCCATTGCTACTTGTATTTGGTGGCCTATGCATGTAATAAGACAATGAAAACCAAGGAGCTTCATCAAACTAGATGACTAATTCAACATTAACAAGAATAACCGGCAAGCACAAAAAATTATCCCACGTGCTTTGGCAACATATTTCTTTTCCAGACTGATGAACACAGAGTGGTTGACAAATAATAAGCAATGACTAGAATTCTGTTCCAGCAGAAATATTGCTATAGTAGTACAGGGAATTAAAACTTTACAGACCTTACCTTTGTGATTCATTCTTCATATACAAGGTACTTCATATGACATAATCTCAAGATGTCCAATAAAAAATCTCCATATATATCTGTATTAATATAAAGCCAACACAGACTTGTTGTAAATGTCACATATTTTGCTTTTCCAAAAATGGCCACAGTAGTTTTAAAATTGTAATGACGGAATGGAAATCGGGAATTGAATTCATTATAGGATCCATTCTATCTTTATTTCGTTAATGACCTTTTCAGGGCCTTGGCCTGTCACATGAGTCTGAATTTCATATTTCCCCATGTGAAAAAATTGATTCAGATCCTTAAAAACTCAACTATTCATCTACTTTATTCCTCAACTACATATATTTGCGCATGCATTGCGTGTGCACCCGAAGCTAGTACATGTATGTATATGTATTTATAAGCTTAAAAACTCAAGCAAATAGGAAGACTGCAAGATGAAATTTCAAATATGTACCTGATTTGGCAACTAGAGGTCCAGACATGATGTCGATTAGGTGATAGTTATTTACAAGCAAAATGAATCAGAAAACAGATCAGAAGAGCAGAAAAATCGAGCACTGATATCACGATGCCAGCCGGCTCAGTTCCAAAGCAGCTATTAAATGCCTGCACATCCCACCATTATTAGAAGAAAGTGAGTGCCAAAAATACATAGTCTTCAATAATCTCACCATCCAAACTAAACACTCCAACCTCTACATAACAAGACCTCAGTCCAAAATTGCAACCAGAAACCCTAACAACACATTCAATGAGGCCTTGTTTGGTCATACTAGAAAATGCAAACTGGGTCACTTCAGAATTTGATTTTTACAAATCAGATAATTAGATGTTTTTAGTTGTAAAAATATCACAACTCCAAAATCTATAAATCTGAAATAAAACACGTTTATTACTTCGAAACAAAAAAGGAAATCCCTTCAGTATATGCACCTTATTATGCATTTTTCAGGTTATGCAATTTTGTGCTTGTGGTTCAAAAATTAAGTTACATATTTTTGCGGTTGCAATAATGTTACACATTTTTTTTTTTCCCTAACATTTTTTAACCACAAAAACTGTAATATTAACGCAAAATGTATATCTTCATTTAAGCACAAATTGTAGTAATTCTAGCATAAAATTACATAATATTGGCACAAAAATGCATATAAGATAAATGCGTAAGAAGGTGCATATGATAGGGGTTCCCTGAAATTGCGACATTCAAATGATGTCCTCTTAAACGCATCTATGAATTCACAGTTTCTGAATTAGTTACTTGAAGATGAAAATGATTCGATTCAAGAAATGAATTCATGATATGAACAATTGGATTATAATCATATAATTACGATGAAATCTACGAATTGTGTGTGTGTGTGTGTGTGAGAGAGAGAGAGAGAGAGAGAGTACCTCTGGACAAAATGTTGGGAGGACAGGGAGAGAGAGAAATATAAATGAAGAAACAAGGGTGTGGAGATGGGGGAGAGCTGAGAAATCGGAGGAGACGACCGCGAAGAGAGAGAAACAGACGGAGTCTCTTCTCCTTCTCCTCCATTGCCATTTCTAGAGAAAGAGAGAGAGAGAGAGAGAGAGAGAGAGAGAGGAGTTGGGAGCCGAAATGCAAGCCCACTCCATTCAATTCAAATCCAAACAGATCCTTAACGTTCAACCGAATTTCCTTTCTCTCTCTCATCTCGCGGCAAAATGATCTAGTACGTAGCGGCGCTTTTTATTCGGGTACACTCGTTTCGTAGCGTGGAGTTCTTGGGCTACAAGTCCAAAACCTTACGGGCCTATTTTATTCTGGCAATGAGCTCTTGGGCGGGAAATCCAAACCCGTTCAAACTATTGCAATGAATGATTAAATTTCATTTTGGAGAAGCCACTGAAAAGTCCTACCAAGATGAAAAGTGTAATATAAGTTTTCTTGAATTTTTGGTACATTAAAAAGTCTTGTTTACTTTTAATTGTTACTGCAAAGTTTTATTTTTTATTTTTTTTAGCAGTGCTTTCATAAAAAATATCACTAATTATTAATTTTTTTAGCAATAGTTGAAAATTTTACTACAGAAAAACACTATTAATTATTATTTTTTAACCACCTAGTTAGAAAAGCATCACTAAAAGAACTAATGAGACAAATCCTTATGAGAGGACCTGTACGTAATTATCCATTAATCTAATGTGGTTTGGACAACTGGATTTTGTTACCTACCTCAAATCAGACCATGGTTTGGTTTTTGGCGATTACCCAAAAATTTTAAAAGTGATTTGAAATTTAACTATTTTCAGTAAATTTTTTTGTCAATTTTAAAACTTTTCAAAAACTTTTATACTTTTCAAACTCAACTAGATAAATTAAAAGATAAAAAAATAAATAAAAAATTGAAAAAAAATTCAATTAAAAATAAAAAAATAAAAAATAAAAAATAAAAAATAAATGGCTTATATATATATATATATATATTTTATTTTAGTGATTTTTTTTTGAGTAAATTACTAGTAGTTCCTAATAGTTTGACTTAATTCTGATTAAAACTTATCAATTCATCGCTAAAAGTTGGTCCTCTGAAAATCGTCATTAAAAAGATTTTGCGATGATTTTTGAACATATCGCTAAAATTGACAATTAATAACATTTTGTATGAATTTTTTTAAATTGTCACTAAAACTTATAATTAGTAAGGTTTTTTGTAACGAATTTTCAAACAATTGATGAAAACTAACAATTCTTGACTTTTTTTTATCAGTGTTTGATGAAAAATTTCTCTAATTGTCACAGGACTTATTAGATAATAAGTCCATTTATTGAAACCCGCACATAAATTTTTTTTATTATTTATTATATATTATTCTACAATAGACAGACTGAGAAAATAAAAAAATTTGATACAAATTTGAAAAAACAAATCACTAAAGACAAAACTCTATTTGATTTTGGATTTTTCAAAAATGTAATTTTCAAGTTTTCAACCCATATTTTTTTTTTATTTTAGTGAATTTTTTAAATATTTTAATCAAAATCTTTTACTTTCTAGAGGCTTAAAAAGTACAATATTTGTGAACAAAATCTTTAAATTCACTAAATACAAAAAATAATATATTTTAATATTTTTTGGTATTTGTTGTTTTTTTTAAATTTACAAATATTTTATATTTTAAATATATTTATATTTATATTAAGTGTATCTAAAAAAAAATCACGAAAATATAATTTAAAAAATTACTAAAAATAACACAACACGAAAAATTAAAAAAATTTAAAACCAAACAAAATATTATTTTCTGAACTAAATGTCAAACGAGAACCAAACTCCCGATTTGGTTATCAGTTTGTTTTAACGTTTTGTTTTGGTTTGGCATTTTAAGCCATTAATTTATAATTTCTAGAAGAATTGAGTTAATGTCTTGTCCATTCAATTCATGTGCCTACCAAACTCAACGTGAGATTATTTATTGTAATTTATTTGAGTTATTTATATATATTTTTATTTTATTATGTATTGAATTATTTGGCATAACTTTTATATGCAATTTATTATATAAATATAACTTAAATAAGTTGAGGTATCAAAGTTATCAATTGCGATAATGAACGGATTATGAAGGTGATTGGTATTTGTTCGTTTGTTTGGTGGTGATTATTTTGATTTTTAATTTTTTATAATAATACTTCTCTGTACAACGGTTTTCTCATCTTATAGAAGTTTTCTTATCTCTGTGTGGAAGTTTATTTTTCTCCCTATGTGGAGATTTGTATCCTCTTGATGGATATCATTTTTGAAATCTATCTTGTACTCCAATATATTTTATTAGATAACTTATCGTATATTAAGTCTCGTTCATTCTTATAAAAAAGAATAATAATAAAATTGCCATATCTTTATCTGTGTGGCTAGATAATGGAGGCGATTGAACTTGGCCGATGAATTATGATCCTCTGCTATGATTTTATTTTTTTATTTTTGTAGAAGTTTATCGGTTCAAATTTATAGTTTAAAAGGCCCATGATGTTTTTAGAAAATCTAATTTTATAAAAATTTGTTGTCACGTTATTGCTTCAATTTTAAACTTAAGGATTCACTTGGGATGTGAGTTGGTTTTTTGACTTTTTAACTTTTTTGGCTTAAGGCTAAAAAGGTTCATTTGTGATAGATTTTTTATAATTTTTTTGATTTTTGTGAGAGAAAAAAATGTAATAATTATGATTTGAATGTGACATTTTATCTTATTGACTATTTAATATATTTTGTTTTTCTATGACTATTTTAACTAAAAAATCTTGAACTTTTTCTTCCCAAACTTAATACAAATCACAATAAGATTATAACATTAAAATAATAGTAGAGGACCCTTTAAAAAGAAGAATTAGGAAAATGTTTATTTCAATGTTCATGACTTATTCTTTATTTAGAAATAATTATTAAAAAATAATAAAAATAAAATTGTGTGTGTGATTTTCCGATCACACTGCCGAACTCAGTATTCAGCTGGAGAACACTGGCAGAATAGATGACACCTGGCTAACCTGTAACAGAAAGAGAAGATTCCGGCGGTGGTTCGTCCACCCGAGGCACTCCGACGATCAAGTCAGTATATCTCTCAAAGATAATCAATAGTGCTAATCACACTATTCAGAATATAAATTGCGTACTTTAGACCCACGGGAGTGCCTCTCTTTTATAGCTAACTCAATCCTTGTCCCAACAGGAGTCTAGCTCTAATGGACTTAGGATTACCATCAATCTTGGACTCCTAGTAGGATTGGGATAAACTCCCTAAGAGTCTTATCATTTCCCAACTGTAGTCTTCATCATTTTCTAGGACTCTTGTGCTTTATCCGCTTATCTCGGATTCCGATATCTTCGGAGGTAACTTCGGCCTCGCCGAGATAACCTTGGCGTCATGTCCATAACGCGTGGCACCTCGGCTGACATGTCGGCGTCACCTTAGCCACGTGTTGATACTTAGAAAATATATCCCCACAACTGTCCCCTAGGCTCTATTACCTCGGTATTCTGAGGTGATAGAACTTATATCAGTACCTCATGCTAGTACATCTGTTTAATCCGAGATCATCATCGTAGGTCGACATGTCTTTTTAAAGATCAAGAATTCCAATGAACTCCTTTATGCGTATGAGCTGTCAAACATCTCTTTTCAACTGTTTCATTCACGCGTTTTATCCTTATTGGATCGTGCTTGTGACGCGCTAGAAAATCGTCTTGTCTGCGTGCTCTAGGTGCATTAATTTGATTTCGCCGCCTTTTCAAGTTTTAACAAAAACTTTTCCCTCTTCTTTCATTTCTTCACTTTTGCATTCGATTCCTTTGTTTTTTCTCTCTCTAACACTTGAATACGCCATTGTTCCAGACCTCAAGCTCTGCAACTGCCTTCATTCCTCCTTCTAGTGAAGTTTCCGCCGTTCTGTTACTTCTGTAGCCATTGTCTGACTTTGGCGATCCTTACACCGGCTTCTTTTCTTCGGTGAGTTTACTGTTCCTTTCGTTTTCAATTCTTTGATGCTTTCAATTACTTGTTGTCATTACTGCATTTGTTCAAACTTTTAATTTGTGAATCATACATCTGAATGTGTTTTTTCCATGATTTTGCCCTTGCCCATATCTTGAACACACGCACTGTTTCACCACTTCCCTGTACTTTTGCCACTGTTCTTGGCCTATACTTCTTGTATTCTTTATGCTCTTGATAGACCATCTCTGTTCTTGATTCTGAAACTCGTTCTTATTTCTGTTTTTTGTGTCTTTTTCAGATTCGTGCCTTCAACTTTGTTTCCATAGACTTAGGTTTGGGATTTGTCTGTAGAACCTACAATTTAGGAAAAAACTGAAACGAACTCCCTCTAGATCCATACAAACCCTTACCAAAGTGTACTTTTAGGTTTTTGGCTGAGGTCCTTTAAACCTTCCCAAAAATACTTCTTCCTGAAATCCGATATCTCCATTTAAGCCGACATCATGGGTATGTGGAAACATATGGTAAACACCCCATCCAAACTAGAATTCTTTAGACAAGAGTTTGAAATCACAACCGATGTCCATCTGAGTTTGGCTGGGGATGATGACTCCATCATGCCTACTGATGACTCCATGCCTTTCCCTGTGGTAGCCTTCATTGAGTGTGGACTTCAGCTCCCACTCAGCATCATTTTTCGTGAAATACTTCATTATTACAAGTTGAACCCAATGCAACTTTCCATCAATTCCTATCGAACCATCAATGGTATCATAGCCTTAGCCAAACAAGAAAATGCTAGGATCACATTAGCCGACATCCAATATTGCTACACCATATGTGGCCTTAAAAAGACACTGGCTATGTTTACTACCTCAAGCCGAGGTCCACTGAATACAAAATCGTTGCCGACCTCCCTGACTCCAACAAGAGAGCTGGGGACGATTATTTCATTACTTTGGGGAACTGGGAGTTCACCCCAGATGAAGACCTCCATCTTTTCCCTCTCCCTCGATTAGTCTTTGTAGAGGGCAATACTAAGAGCCCTGTATTCATACCTATTTGTTTTTTAAAGTCTTTCATACTTTATCTATTTCTTAATGTTTGTTTTTCTTGCAGCTGTTCCTAAACCACCAAAAAACTTTCGCCAATCCTTCATTCCTAGCAAGGATTTGAAGAAACTCTTGGACTTGCCAATCCATAAACGAACGGCGCCTCTGCTTCTCAATTTTATTCCAACATACAAGTCAGCTCTGCCCAACGTCCCTAGGAGGAAGAAGAAAAGCCTTTCTCTACCATCTGCCACAACTCCACAAACCGCATCCATATCTCGGACAGACCAAGAGTCAACCTATGATCCAGCTGAGCAACCGTCAACCTCGGCTCCATACTTGATTCCAATATCCCAATGCCGCCGTCGACGCCGAATAGTTTCTACTGCCAACATGGGTCGCCCAAAACCAGTTGCAAAAGATCTCCTGGCTAACATTCCAACTGATGTTGACGCTCAGCCAACACAAACTCTGCCTCTTCCAAAGCCAAAACAAATCATAAAGGCTCAGCCCAAGACAAAGGTGACTCAGACTGATTCTGAGGATATCCTGCCAATTTCCAAACTGGCTCCGAGTGAGAAGACTGCCTCTACCCCCGCAAAGAGGTCCGTTGAAACCCTTCCATTCGAATCCACCAAATCCAAAAGGCCGAGGTCATCTTCTGCAACAACCTCGGGGTCTAAAAAGCTTGACGCCCCCTGGGCCTTTGAAATCACTTTGGAAGATAAGCCTGTTATGGCCAACGATAGCGCTAAGGATATCAACGTCGGCATTGCCCTCAGTACTGCTCTACTTCTTTCCAGCGATCTTGACCGAAATGCCGGGTTGAGCGAGTATGAAAATTATGCTCTGATGCTTCAACGTTCTATTCAAGTGAGTGTCCTTACCTGGCAATTTTTCCCTTTCCTGTACTTTAGAAGATTTTGCAATAACTTTTGTCTTGTGTTCGTCCAAGCCATCCAGCATGCCCATTCTTTCTCTGTTCAATCTTTTAAAAATCGAGAAAAGTTGGTCGAGATAAAGAGGGAGTTCTCTTCTCTTCAAAAAGCCAACAAAAGCCTTCAATCGAAAATGAAGAAGTTAGAGGACCAGGCCGAAGCTGCCATCAAGGCCCAAACCGATGCTGAAGAAAAGGCTGAATCTGCCGAGGCCATCAGGAAAGTTTCTGAGGCCCAAAAAAGAGAGGCCGATGAAAAGATGGATCAGGCCCAAAAAGAGCTTCAAGAGGCCTTGGCCACGAAAGAAGCCGAAATCAAGGATGCCGATGAGAAGGCATATGCCCAGGGCATGGCCGATGTCACAGAGGCCTACGAAAAGCAAGTGAAGGAGGCATGCAACAAGGGTTTCACCTTTGGTTGGATGTCCCTTGTAAAAAAGCTTAATGTCCCTGAGGATTCGCCTTTGAGAAGCGCCGATGCCATTCATCTTCCATTCCCCCCACCTCCTCCACCAGCTCAATCTGATGATGATTTTGAATCTGAAGAGGAGGAGACCTTGGTCAGGAAATCCAAGGAGGCTGATGGGGCCAAGTCCCCTTTTGTGAATGAGCAAGTCCTAGACTTGACTCAAGATGAGGAGGGTAATGAGGTCCTCAAAGATGCTGCTCCTGAGAGGGTTTCAGCCGACGTCCCCCTCACTGACAAGAGCATTGATGAAACCGTGCAAGAGATTGATGCTAAGCTTGTGGCGGAGAAGGCGGCCGAGGTGGCTTCTCAACAGTCTTCCGTGGTCCCAACCCAGTTTATTGCCGATGCTGAGGAATCTTAATTTTGATGTCTTTTTCTTTTGTCTTTTGTACTTTTGCTTTTCTTTTTTTGGGAACAATTGTAAGCTTTTGGCCGACGTGCCTTTTCTGAATATTAATACAACTTTCCTTCTCTGAGTGCTTGTATCTTTGTCTTCTGTTTACTGCTTTTGTACGATTCTATACTTATAAATTTTTGCATGTCTTCAATATACACTTCAATCCTTGTGCAACCTTCTCAGGGTGATACACCTCGGTTGTACAAACTGATGATTTATCTCGGCAAGTATCTAACTACCTTTCTCGGCATAATCTTGGTTTCACCTTGTAAATATAAAATTTTCAACAAGTGTTTAATCTTAGTCTTCAATCTTCTAATTTGTCCACAATTTTCAACAAGTGTTTAAACAATGATCTCGGTTTAACTTCAACTTGTAAATTGTCCACAAATTTCAACAAGTGTTAAACAATGACCTCGGCTTAACTTCAACTTGTAAATTGTCCACAAATTTCAACAAGTGTTAAACAATGTTTTTGGTTTAACCTCAACTTGTAAAATTGTCTACAAATTTCAACAAGTGTGAAACAATGATTTCGGTTTAACTTCATCTTGTAAATTGTCCACAAATTTCAACAAGTGTTAAACAATGTTTTCGGTTTAATTTCAACTTGTAAATTGTCCACAAATTTCAACAAGTGTTAAACAATGATTTTGGTTTAACTTTAACTTGTAAATTGTCTACAAATTTCAACAAGTTTTAAACATATTCTTCTTCTCTCTGCCCGCTAATGTGAACCTGAGTTCCACTTGGGTTCTCATTATGCATGTATTCTAGAGACAATGTCAAGTATCTTTGAAAAGAGAACTAGCTGAATCTTTATTTATTTACTTTGAAAAATGACAAAGGAACAATGAAATTCTCATGATAGAAAAATTTCAAATTGCAAGTGTTCCAAGGCCTTGGCAACTCTTTGCCCTCATTATCTTCAAGCCGATATGCCCAATTGCCCAGCACCGAGATGATTCTGTAGGCTCCTTCCCAATTTGGGCTAAGCTTGCCCTCTTTGGGATCTTTCTTGTTGCCGACGACTTTTCTTTAGACGAGGTCACCAATCTGAAATTCCCTTGGGTTAACCTTTTTGTTATAAGCTCTGGCAAGCTGTTGCTGGTATGCTGCGAGTTGAATTGTAACTTTCTCCCTTCGTTCTTCTAGAAGATCTAGATCTCGGGCTAAGAGTACATCATTAGTTCTGTTTTCTACCCCCTGGGTTCTGATCCCAGGGATGCTGACCTCCAGCGGAATGACTGCTTCTGTGCCATAAGCCATGGCAAAGGGGGATTCCCCTGTTGATCTTCTCGATGTAGTCCGATATGCCCAGAGTACATTGGGTAATTCGTCTACCCACTTTCCTTTTGTTGCTTGCAGTCTCTTCTTTATCCCATCCAGAATTACTTTGTTGGAGGCTTCTGCTTGTCCATTGCTTTGTGGAAAGCTTGGGGTTGAAAACTAGTTCTTGATCTTGAACTTTGCACAAAAGTTCTTGATTAGCTTACTGTCAAATTGAGTTCCATTGTCTGCAACAATTGCTCTTGGAATCCCAAACCTGGTGATAGTGTTATTCCAAATGAAGTTCTTTACGTCCACATCTCGGATCTTGGCAAGAGGTTCAGCTTCTATCCATTTAGTGAAGTAATCTATTGCTACCAGCAAGTACTTCCTTTGTCCAGTTGCTTGGGGCAGTTGCTCGACGAGATCCATGCCCTATTGGGCAAATGGCCAAGGACTGGATACAGGGTTCAGGTCTGCTGCTGGCTGGTGTATCAGAGGTGCAAACCTTTGGCATTGTTCACACTTCTTTACATAGGCTTCTGCATCTTTCTGCATGTAAGGCCACCAATACCTTTGGGTGATGGCCATATGAGCGAGTGATCTGCCCCAGCGTGGCTTCCACAAATTCCTTCATGTATTTCATATAAAAAATCTTCAACTTGTAAAGGGTGTACGCACCTTAAAAGGGGTCCAGTGAAGGATCTTCTGTAGAGATGTCCTTCTGCTGTCAGACTGAATCTTGCCAATTTCAATCTAACCTTGTGTGCCTCCTTGCGGTTATCTGGAAGCTTTCTTTCTTTTAGGAATGTAATAATTGCATCCATCCAGCTTGGTCCCAAGTCTACACATATCACTTCACGCTCTGTGGTTACTGGTTCAATGCTCGGGCCCGACAGGTAGTCAATCATTATTGTTCTTGCTTTTCCAGGTTGTACTGCACTCGCTAGGTTGGCCAACGCATCGACGTGGCTGTTATCATCTCGGCTTACCTGAAGTAGTCGGCAGTTCTGAAACAAGGTTGACAGCCTGATGACCTCCATTGCGTAGGCCGACATTCGTTCATCTCGGGCTGCAAACTCGCCCGTTGTCTGGTTAACTATCAGTTGTGAATCACAAAAAACTATTACCTCATCTGCTTGCACTGCTGCTGCCAGCTTCAGTCCTACAATGAGTGCTTCATACTCTGCTTCATTATTTGAGGCCTTGAACCCCAAACGAATTGATTATTCTAGTACCTGCCTATCTGGGGATATCAATACTACTCATGTCCCCGCTCCTTATCAGTTTAAACTCCTATCAACGAACAGTCGAAAGGAGTTGTCGATGTAAATGCTGCAGGGTCTGAGTTTTTCTTTTTTTTTTGTTCTTTCGCCTTTGCATGGGTTTCTCCTTGCTTGTCTGGACATCGTTCATCTTGGCTCAACAGAGCCCTATGTACGATGGAATTTGGTGTGAACTCGGCCACGAAGTCGGGCAGAACTTGGCCTTCGATTGCTGTTCTAGGCCTATACTCCAGATCATACTGGCCTAGGGCGACTGCCTATCTGGCTATTCTTCCTGCTGCAATAGGGACTTCAATGGATGTTCTGTCAATACCATAATTTTATGGGCCTGGAAATAATGGTTCAACTTCTTTGAACCCATTACTAAAGCCAGTGCCAATTTCTCTAAGGGCAGATACCTTGTTTCTGCGTCAGCTAGGGTTTTGCATACATAGTAAACAGCCCTTTGCTCCCTTTTTTCTTCTCGAATTAGTACTGCACTTATCGCATGTTCTGAAACAGCTAAGTACAGGAACAGCTCCTCCCCGGGTTCTGGATTTGAAAGAACTGGAGCTGTGGTCAAGTACTTCTTCAGATCAGCTAATGGTTCTTCACACTCCTCTATCCAAAGAAAGTTCGTGGCTTTCTTCACTAAGTTGAAGAAAGGGTTGCACTTGTCTGAGCTTCTGCTTATAAACCTTTTTAGGGCTGCGGCCCTTCCAGTTAGCATCTGCACCTGTTTTGCCGACGTCGGGCTCTTCAACTCTAGGATGGCCTTGATTTGATCTGGGCTGGCCTCAATGCCCCTTCTAGTCACCAGGTATCCTAAAAACTTACCAAATTCAACTCCAAATGCACACTTCGATGCATTGAGACAGAGCCGATATGTTTTAAGGATTTCAAAGACTGCTTTTAGATCGGCAAGATAACCCTCAAGCTCCTTGGTCTTAATGACCATGTCGTCAATGTAGACTTCAACTGTTCGGCCAATTAGGTGTTTGAACATTTTGGTTACCAACCTTTGGTAAGTTGCTCTTGCGTTTTTCAACCCGAAAGGCATTACTCTGTAACAGTACAAGCCTTTTGGGGTGATGAACGCGGTCTTTTCTTCGTCTAGGGGGTACATGGCTATCTGGTGGTATCTCTTGTAGGCATCTAAGAAGCTCATTCTTCCATGCCCTAAAGTGGCATCTACTAGCTGGTCAATCTTGGATAGAGGAAAGCTATCTTTGTGACAGGCTTTGTTGAGGCTGGTAAAGTCTACGCAGACCCTCCATTTACCATTCATTTTCTTTACCACCACTGTATTGGATAGCCATGTCGGGTAGTGAACTTCTCTAATGGCCCTGGCTTCCAGAAGTCTGTCTACTTCTTCCTCGACTGCTTCGACGTGCATTAACGTCGGTCTTCTGGCTCGCTGAATTACAGGTTTGGCCGACCTGTCAACATTTAGTTTGTGGCAAGTGACCTCGGGGTTAATGTTAGGCATTTCGTAAGGTGTCCAAGCAAACACCTCAATATTTGCTCTCAGAAAAGCTTTCAACTTTTTTTCCTCTTCTTCGGCTAAGCCCGAGCCAAGAAGAAAGAAGCGTTCTTCATCTCTATCCTGGACAAGGATTTTCTTCAGTGCCTCTTCGCTTTTTTTGGTTGGCTCCTTGCCGACGTCTTCTAGGACTTCTATGTCCTCATCTTCAATTTCTACCTTTTCTGGCTCTCGTATGCTGCAGGTAGATTTCATTGCTGCCATGGTGCAATTCTTCACCTGCAGCTGATCACCTTTGACTTCCTTTATCCCATGCTCTGTTGGGAATCGCAATAATTGGTGCAATGTTGAGGGAATTTCCCCCATCGTATGCAGCCATGGCCTTCCCAAGATGATGTTGTAAGGGGAGGGTGTGTCGACGATGGTGAATTCTGTCTTGATCTTCCTGGTGCCAGCCTGCACCTCCAAGCTTACTGTTCCCAGTGGCCATGTTGGAGTTCCATTGAACCCAACCATTGGGCCATTGGATTGTTCATATCATCTGGGTGAAGGCGAAGCTCCTTGTAACATCGGACATACATGATGTCACAAGAGCTGCCTTGGTCAATCAGGATGCGTTTCACTTGGCACTCCCCAACCTGGAGGGATACTATTAAGGCATCATTATGCGGATGCTGGACCATCTCTAGGTCGGCTTCAGTAAAGGTTATCATTGGTCCCTGGCACTCTTCTGCCCGATGTCTTTTCTCCCCGACTTGGTAGACATGTTGTAGGTGTTTTACCTTCTGGGTCTCTCCTCGGATTTCGTTTTCGTTGACCTTCAAGTGGATTACGTTGATTACCCGAGGTCCTCCTACCTGCGGCTGCTGTGCTGGGGGAGGTGGGGCTGCTAGTGCCTGAGGCAACCTTGCCCGTTCTTCCCCTATCCTGGTCTCATCGACAAGGTCTCTCAGATGTCCTTGTCTCACCAGGTCTTCCAAATGTGTTTTCAGGGCTCTACAACCCTGAGTTGTATGCCCATTTTCATTGTAGTAGGCACAATGCCTGCCAATGTTTCTTCCCATGAACTCTCCTGGAGTACCCTCTGGCGTTCTGAAATAGGGCTGGTTCCGAATTTGATCTAGGACTTTGTGAATTGGGATTCGAAACATAGTTGTTACTGCCTGTGTGGCCCTCAGTTCTGCTTCTTGTTTGCTCGATCCATTGTTACCTCAGCCTCGCTTCGGCGGGCCGTTTCCTTTCTCTTGTTTTATCTCCTTAGCCCCCGACGTGTCTTCTTCGGCTCTGGTATACTTCTCGATTCTTGCCATGAGCTCTTCCATACTTTTTGGCAATGTCTTTGCCAAAGACTTTCGTAGTGGACAGTTGTTTTTTGGGCCGTTCTTGAAAGATACGACCGCCACCTCTTGATTACATTCGGGTATTCGATTGAATACCTCATAGTATATTTTTGCATAGGCCCTAGGGTCTTTATCCCCTTTATCCCTGCTGATCTTCAGAGCCATCAATGCGTCCATCCTTAATGGCTCCAGCTTGTTTGTCACGAACCTGGCCACAAACATCTCGGCCAGGCCTTCCCAAGTCTTCATACTTCCCTTTGGTAATTTGTGGAACCAATTTGGGATAGATTTTTTATAATTTTTTTGACTTTTGTGAGAAAAAAATGTAATGATTATGATTTGGATGTGACATTTTATCTTATTGACTGTTTAATTTATTTTGTTTTTTATGACTATTTTAACTAAAAAATCTTAAACTTTTTCTTCCCAAACTTAATACAAATCACAATAAGATTATAACATTAAATAATAATAGAGGACCCTTTAAAAAGAAGAATTAGGAAAATGCTTATTTCAATGTTCATGATTTATTCTTTATTTAGAAATAATTATTAAAAAAATAATAAAAACAAAATTGTGTCTGTGATTTTCCGATCACACTGCCCAACTCAGTATTCAGCTGGAGAATACTGGCAGAATAGATGACACCTGGCTAACCTGTAACAGAAAGAGAAGATTCCGGCGGTGATTCGTCCTCCCGGAGGCGCTCCGACGATCAAGTCAGTATATCTCTCAAAGATAATCAATAGTGCTAATCTCACTGTTCAGAATATAAATTGCGTACCTTAGACCCATGGGGGTGCCTCTCTTTTATAGCTAACTCAATCCTTGTCCCAACAGGAGCCTAGCTCTAATGGACTTAGGATCACTATCAATCTTGGACTCCTAGTAGGATTGGGATAAACTCCTTAAGAGTCTTATCCTTTCCCAACTGTAGTCTTCCTCTTTTCTAGGACTCTTGTGCTTTATCCACTTATCTCAGATTCCGATATCTTCAGAGGTAACCTCGGCCTCACCGAGATAACCTCGGCCTCACCGAGATAACCTCGGCGTCATGTCCATAACACGTGGCACCTCGGCTGACATGTCGGCGTCACCTTAGCCACATGTTGATACTTAGAAAATATATCCCCACAACTGCCCCCTAGGCTCTATTACCTCGGCATTATGAGGTGATGGAACCTATATCAGTACCTCATGCTAGTACATCTGTTTAATCCAAGATCATCATCGTAGGCCGACATGTCTTTTTAAAGATCAAGAATTCCAATAAACTCCTTTATGCGTATGAGCTGTCAGACATCTCTTTTCAACCGTTTCATTCACGCATTTTATCCTTATTAGATCGTGCTTGTGATGCGCCAGAAAACCGTCTTGTCTGCGTGCTCAGTCTGACGCATTCGCTGCTCTAGGTGCATTAATTGATTTCGCCGCCTTTTCAAGTTTTAACAAAAACTTTTCCCTCTTCTTTCATTTCTTCACTTTTGCATTCGATTCCTTTGCTTTTTCTCTCTTTAGCACTTGAATACGCCATTGTTCCAGACCTCAAGCTCTGCAACTGCCTTCATTCCTCCTTCTGGTGAAGCTTCCGCCGTTCTGTTACTTCTGTAACCATTGTTTGACTTCGGCGATCCTTACACTGGCTTTTTTTCTTCAGTGAGTTTACTGTTCCTTTCATTTTCAATTCTTTGATGCTTTCAATTACTTGTTGCCATTACTGCATTTGTTCAAACTTTTAATTTGTGAATCATACATCTGAATGTGTTTTTTCCACAATTTTGCCCTTGCCCATATCTTGAACACACGCACTGTTTCACCACTTCCCTGTACTTTTGCCACTGTTCTTGGCCCTATATTTCTTGTATTCTTTATGCTCTTGATAGACCATCTCTGTTCTTGATTCTGAAACTCGTTCTTGTTTTTGTTTTTTGTGTCTTTTCCAGATTCGTTCCTTCAACTTTGTTTCCATAGACTTAGGTTTGGGATTTGTCTGTAGAACTTACAATTTAGGAAAAAACTGAAACGAACTCCCTTTGGATCCATACAAACCCTTACCAAAGTGTACTTTTAAGTTTTTGGCCGAGGTCCTTTAAACCTTCCCAAAAATACTTCTTCTTGAAATCCGATATCTCCATTTAAGCCGACATCATGGGTATGTGGAAACATACGGTAAACACCCCATCCAAACTAGAATTCTTTAGACAAGAGTTTGAAATCCCAGCCGACGTCCATCTGAGGTTGGCTGGGGATGATGACTCCATCATGCCTACTGATGACTCCATGCCTTTCCCTGTGGTAGCCTTCATTGAGTGTGGACTTCGGCTCCCACTCAACATCCTTTTCCGTGAAATACTTCATTATTACAAGTTGAACCCAATGCAACTTTCCATCAATTCCTATCGAACCATCAATGGTATCATAGCCTTAGCCAAATAAGAAAACGCTAGGATCACATTAGCTGACATCCAATAGCGCTACACCATGTGTGGCCTTAAAAAGACACTGGCTATGTTTACTACCTCAAGCCGAGATCCACTGAATACAAAATTGTTGCCGACCTCCCTAACTCCAACAAGGGAGCTGGGGACGATTATTTCATTACTTCGGGGAACTGGGAGTTCACTCTAGATAAAGACCTCCATCTTTTCCCTCTCCTTCGATCAGTCTTTGTAGAGGGCAATGCTAAGAGCCCTGCATTCATACCTATTTGTTTTTTACAGTCTTTCATACTTTATCTATTTCTTAATGTTTGTTTTTCTTGCAGCTGTTCCTAAACCACCAAAAAACTTTCGCCAATCCTTCATTCTTAGCAAGGATTTGAAGAAACTCTTGGACTTGCCAATCCATAAACGGACGGCGCCTCTGCTTCTCAATTTTATTCCAACATACAAGTCAGCTCTACAAGACGTCCCTAGGAGGAAGAAGAAAAGCCTTTCTCCACCATCTGCCACAACTCTACAAACCGTATCCACATCTCGGACAGACCAAGGGTCAACCTCTGATCCAGCTGAGCAACTGTCAACCTCGGCTCCATACTTGATTCCAATATCCTAACGCCGCCGTCGACGCCAAATAGTTTTAACTGCCGAGATGGGTCGCCCAAAACCAGTTGCAAAAGATCTCCTAGCTAACATTCCAACTGATGTTGACGCTCAGCCAACACGAACTCTACCTCCTCCAAAGCCAAAACAAATCAAAAAGGCTCAGCCCAATGCAAAGGTGACTCAGACCGATTTTGAGGATATCCCACCAATTTCCAAACTGGCTCCGAGTGAGAAGACTGCCTTTACCCCCGCGAAGAGGTCCGCTGAAACCCTTCCATCCAAATCCACCAAATCCAAAAGGCCGAGGTCATCTTCTGCAACAACCTCGGGGTCTAAAAAGCCTGACGCCCCCTGGGCCCCTGAAATCACTTTGGAAGATAAGCTTGTTATGGCCAACGACAGTGCTAAGGATATCAACGTCGGCGTTGCCCTCAGTACTGCTCTGCTTCTCCCCCGGCGATCTTGATCGAAACGCCGGGTTGAGCGAGTATGAAAATTACGCTCTGATGCTTCAACGTTCTGTCCAAGTAAGTGTCCTTACCTGGCAATTTTTTCTTTTTCTGTACTTTAGAAGATTTTGCAATAACTTTTGTCTTGTGTTCGTCAAGGCCATCCAGCATGCCCATTCTTTCTTTGTTCAATCTTTTGAAATTCGAGAGAAGTTGGCCGAGATAAAGAGGGAGTTCTCTTCTCTTCAAAAAGCCAACAAAAGCCTTCAATCGAAAATGAAGAAGTTGGAGGACTAGGATGAAGCTACCATCAAGGCCCAAACCGATGTCGAAGAAAAGGCTGAATCTGCCGAGGCCATCAGGAAGGTTTCTGAGGCCCAAAAAAGAGAGGCCGAGGAAA
Source organism: Camellia sinensis (assembly GCF_055761805.1). Classification (NCBI taxonomy): domain Eukaryota; kingdom Viridiplantae; phylum Streptophyta; class Magnoliopsida; order Ericales; family Theaceae; genus Camellia; species Camellia sinensis. The sequence continues at coordinate 187,470,967 of NC_138964.1, forward strand.
AGATGGATCAGGCCCAAAAAGAGCTTCAAGAGGCCTTGGCCATGAAAGAAGCCGAAATCAAGGATGCCGATGAGAAGACATATGCCCAAGGCATGGCTGATGTCACAGAGGCCTACGAAAAGCAAGTGAAGGAGGCATGCAACAAAGGTTTCACCCTTGGTTGGATGTCCCTTCTAAAAAAGTTTAATGTCCCTGAGGATTCGCCTTTGAGAAGTGCCGACGTTATTCCTCTTCCATTCCCCCCACCTCCTCCACCAGCTCAATCCGATGATGATTTTGAATCTGAAGAGGAGGAGACCTTGGTCTGGAAATCCAAGGAGGCTGATGGGGCCAAGTCCCCTTTTCTGAATGAGCAAGTCCTAGACTTGACTCAAGATGGGGAGGGTGATGAGGTCCTCAAAGATGTTGTTCCTGAGAGGGTTTCAGCCGACATCCCCCTCGCCGACAAGAGCATTGATGAAACCTTGCAAGAGATTGATGCTGAGCTTGTGGCGGAGAAGGCGGCCGAAGTGGCTTCTCAACAGTCTTCCGAGGTCCCAACCCAGCTTATTGCCGATGCTGAGGAATCTTAATTTTGATGTCTTTTTCTTCTGTCTTTTGTACTTTTGCTTTTTTTTTTAGGAACAATTGTAAGCTTTTGGCCGACGTGGCTTTTCTGAATATTAATACAACTTTCCTTCTCTGAGTGCTTGTATCTTTGTCTGCTCTTTACTGCTTTCGCACGATTCTATACTTAGAAATTTTTGCATGTCTTCAATATACACTTCAATCCTTGTGCAACCTTCTTGAGGTGATACACCTCGGTTGTACAAACTGATGATTTATCTCGGCAAGTACCTAACTACCTTTCTCGGCATAATCTTGGTTTCACCTTGTAAATATAAAATTTTAAACAAGTGTTTAATCTTAGTCTTCAATCTTCTAATTTGTCCACAATTTTCAACAAGTGTTTAAACAATGATCTCGTTTTAACTTCAACTTGTAATTGTCCACAAATTTCAACAAGTGTTAAACAATGACCTCGGCTTAACTTCAACTTGTAAATTGTCCACAAATTTCAACAAGTGTTAAAAAATGTTTTCGATTTAACCTCAACTTGTAAATTGTCTACAAATTTCAACAAGTGTTAAACAATGTTTTCGGTTTAACTTCATCTTGTAAATTGTCCACAAATTTCAACAAGTGTTAAACAATGTTTTCGGTTTAACTTCAACTTGTAAATTGTCCACAAATTTTAACAAGTGTTAAACAATGATTTTGGTTTAACTTTAACTTGTAAATTAGCCATAAATTTCAACAAGTGTTAAACATATTCTTCTTCTCTCTGCCCGCTAATGTGAACCTGAGTTCCACTTGGGTTCTCATTATGCATGTATTCTAGAGACAATGTCAAGTATCTTTGAAAAGAGAACTAGCTGAATCTTTATTTATTTACTTTGAAAAATGACAAAGGAACAATGAAATTCTCATGATAGAAAAATTTCAAATTGCAAGTGTTCCAAGGCCTTGGCAACTCTTTGCCCTCATTATCTTCAAGCCGATATGCCCAATTGCCCAGCACCGAGATGATTCTGTAGGGTCCTTCCCAATTTGGGCTAAGCTTGCCCTCTTTGGGATCCTTCTTGTTGCCGACGACTTTTCTTTAGACGAGGTCACCAATCTGAAATTCCCTTGGGTTAACCTTTTTGTTATAAGCTCTGGCAAGCTGTTGCTGGTATGCTGCGAGCTGAATTGCAACTTTCTCCCTTCGTTCTTCTAGAAGATCTAGATCTCAGGCTAAGAGTACATCATTAGTTCTGTTTTCTACCCCCTGGGTTCTGATCCCAGGGATGCCGACCTCCAGCGGAATGACTGCTTCTGTGCCATAAGCCATGGCAAAGGGAGATTCCCCTGTTGATCTTCTCGATGTAGTCCGATATGCCCAGAGTACATTGGGTAATTCGTCTACCCACTTTCCTTTTGTTGCCTGCAGTCTCTTCTTTATCCCATCCAGAATTACTTTGTTGGAGGCTTCTGCTTGTCCATTGCTTTGTGGAAAGCTTGGGGTTGAAAACTAGTTCTTGATCTTGAACTTTGCACAAAAGTTCTTGATTAGCTTACTGTCAAATTGAGTTCCATTGTCTGCAACAATTGCTCTTGGAATCCCAAACCTGGTGATAGTGTTCTTCCAAATGAAGTTCTTTATGTCCACATCTCGGATCTTGGCAAGAGGTTCAGCTTCTATCCATTTAGTGAAGTAATCTATTACTACCAGCAAGTACTTCCTTTGTCCAGTTGCTTGGGGCAGTTGCCCGACGAGATCCATGCCCTATTGGGCAAATGGCCAAGGACTAGATACAGGGTTTAGGTCTGCCACTGACTGGTGTATCAGAGGTGCAAACCTTTGGCATTGTTCACACTTCTTTACATAGGCTTCTGCATCTTTCTGCATGTAAAGCCACCAATACCCTTGGGTGATGGCCCTATGAGCGAGTGATCTGCCCCAGCGTGGCTTCCACAGATTCCTTCATATATTTCATATAAAAAATCTTCAACTTGTAAAGGGTGTACGCACCTTAAAAGGGGTCTAGTGAAGGATCTTCTTTAGAGATGTCCTTCTGCTGTTAGACTGAATCTTGTTGATTTCAATCTAACCTTGTGTGCCTCCTTGCGGTCATCTGGCAGCTTTCCTTCTTTTAGGAATGTAATAATTGCATCCATCCAGCTTGGTACCAAGTCTACACACATTGCTTCACGCTCTGTGGTTACTGGTTCAATGCTCGGGCCCGACAGGTAGTCAATCATTATTGTTCTTGCTTTTTTAGGTTGTACTGCTCTAGCTCGGTTGGCCAACGCATCGGCGTAGCTGTTATCATCTCGACTTACCTGAAGTAGTCAGCAGTTCTGAAATAAGGCTGACAGCCTGATGACCCCCTTTGCGTAGGCCGACATTCGTTCATCTCGGGCTGCAAACTCGCCCGTTTTCTGGTTAACTATCAGTTGTGAATCACAAAAAACTATTACCTCATCTGCTTGCACCGCTGCTGCCAGTTTCAGTCCTGTAATGAGTGCTTCATACTCTGCTTAATTATTTGAGGCCTTGAACCCCAAACGAATTAATTATTCTAGTACCTGCCCATCTAGGGATATCAATACTACTCCTGCCCCCGCTCCCTGTCGGTTTGAACTCCCACCAACGAACAGTCGAAAGGAGTCGCCGATGTAAATGCTGTAGGGTCTGAGTTTTTCTTCTTTTTTTTGTTCTTTCGCCTTTGCCTGGGCTTCTCCTTGCTTGTTTGGACATCGTTCATCTTGGCTCAACGGAGCCCGATGTACGATGGAATTTAGCGTGAACTCGGCCACGAAGTCGAGCAGAACTTGGCCTTTGATTGCTGTTCTAGGCCTGTACTCCAGATCATACTGGCCTAGGGCGACTGCCCATCTGGCTATTCTTCCTGTTAAGTCTCCCTGCTGCAATAGGGACTTCAATGGATGTTCTGTCAATACCACAATTTTGTGGGCCTGGAAGTAATGGTTCAACTTCTTTGAAGCCATTACTAAAGCCAGTGCCAATTTCTCTACAGGTAGATACCTCGTTTCTGCGTCGGCTAGGGTTTTGCTTACATAGTAAACAGCCCTTTGCTCCCCTTTTTCTTCTCGGATTAGTACTGCACTTATCGCATGTTCTAAAACGGCTAAATATAGGAACAACTCCTTCCCGAGTACTGGATTTGAAAGAACTGGAGCTGTGGTCAAGTACTTCTTCAGATCGGCTAATGCTTCTTCGCACTCCTCTGTCCAAAGAAAGTTGGTGGTTTTCTTCACTAAGTTGAAGAAAGGTTTGCACTTGTCTGAGCTTCTGCTTATAAACTTGTTCAGGGCTGTGGACCTTTCAGTTAGCATCTACACCTGTTTTGCCGACGTCGGGCTCTTCAACTCTAGGATGGCCTTGATATGATCTGGGCTGGCCTCAATACCCCTTTTGGTCACCAAATATCCTAAAAACTTACCAGATCCAACTCTAAATGCACACTTCGATGCATTGAGTCGGAGCCAATATGTTTTAAGGATTTTAAAGACTGCTTTAGATCGGTGAGATGACCCTCAGGCTCCTTGGTCTTAACGACCATGTCGTCGATGTAGACTTTAACTGTTCGGCCAATCAGGTGTTTGAACATTTTGGTTACCAACCTTTGGTAAGTTGCTCCTGCATTTTTCAACCCGAAAGGCATTACTCTATAACAGAACAGGCCTTTTGGGGTGATGAACGCGGTCTTCTCTTCGTCTGGGGGGTACATGGCTATCTGGTGGTACCCCCTGTAGGCATCTAAGAAGCTCATTCTTCCATGCCCTGAAGTGGCATCTACTAGCTGGTCAATCTTGGGTAGAGGAAAACTGTCTTTGGGACAAGCTTTGTTGAGGCTAGTAAAGTCTACGCAGACCCTCCATTTACCGTTCTTTTTCTTTACCACCACTGTATTGGATAGGCATGTCGGGTAGTGAACTTCTCTAATGGCCCTGGCTTCCAGAAATCTGTCTACTTCTTCTTTGACTACTTCTTCTTTGACTGCTTCGACGTGCATTAACGTCGATCTTCTGGCTCGCTGAATTACAGGTTTGGCCGACCTGTCAACATTTAGTTTGTGGCAAGTGACCTCGGGGTTAATGTCAGGCATTTCGTAAGGTGTCCAAGCAAACACCTCAATATTTGCTCTCAGAAAAGCTTCAAACTCTTTTTCCTCTTCTTCGGCTAATCTTGAACCGAGAAGAAAGAAGCGTTCTTCATCCCCATCTTGGACGAGGATTTTCTTCAGTGCCTCTTCGCTTTTTTCGACTAGCTCCTTGCCGACGTCTTCTAGGACTTCTACGTCCTCATCTTTAATTTCTACCTTTTCTGGCTCTCGTATGCTGCAGGTAGATTTCATTGCTGTCATGGAGCAATTCTTCGCCTGCAGCTAATCGCCTTTGACTTCTTCTATCCCATGCTCTGTTGGGAATCGCAATAGTTGGTGCAATGTTGAGGGAACTGCCCCCATCGTATGCAGCCATAGCCTTCCCAAGATGATGTTGTAAGGGGAGGGTATGTTGATGATGGTGAATTCTATCTTAATCTTCCTGGTGCCAGCCTGCACCTCCAAGCTTACTGTTCCCAGTGGCCATGTTGGCGTTCCATTGAACCCAACCATTGGGCCATTGGATTGTTCCATATCATCTGGGTGAAGGCCAAGCTCCTTATAACATCGAACGTACATGATGTCACAAGAGTTGCCTTGGTCAATCAGGATGCGTTTCACTTGGCACTCCCCAACCTGGAGGGATACTACCAAGGCATCATTATGCGGATGTTGGACCATCTCTAGGTCGGCTTTAGTAAAGGTTATCATTGGTCCCTGGCACTCTTCTGCCCGATGTCTTTTTTTCCCGACTTGGTAGACATGTTGTAGGTGTTTTACCTTCTGGGTCTCTCCTCGGATTTCGTTTTCGTTGACCTTCGAGTGGATTACGTTGATTACCCGATGTCCTCCTGCCTGCAGCTGCTGTGCTGGGGGAGGTGGGGCTGCTGGTGCTTGAGGCAACCTTGCCCGTTCTTCCCTTGTCCTGGTCTCATCGACAAGGTCTCTCAGGTGTCCTTGTCTCACTAGGTCTTCCAAATGTGTTTTCAGGGCTCTACAACCCTGAGTTGTATGCCCATCTTCATTGTGGTAGGCACAATGTTTGCCAATGTTTCTTCCCATGAACTCTCCTGGAGTACTCTCTGGCGTTCTGAAATAGGGCTGGTTCCGAATTTGATCCAGGACTTTGTGAATTGGGATTCGGAACACAGTTGTTACTGCCTGTGTGGCCCTCAGTTCTGCTTCTTGTTTGCTCGATCCATTGTTACCTCGGCCTCGCTTCGGCGGGCCGTTTCCTTTCTCTTGTTTTATCTCCTTAGCCCTCGACGTGTCTTCTTCGACTCTGGTATACTTCTCGATTCTTGCCATGAGCTCTTCCATACTTTTTGGCAATGTCTTTGCCAAAGACTTTCGTAGTGGACAGTTGTCTTTCAGGCCGTTCTTGAAAGATACGACCGCCACCTCTTGATTACATTCGGGTATTCGATTGAACACCTCATAGTATCTTTTTGCATAGGTCCTAGGGCCTTCATCCCTGCTGATTTTCAGAGCCATCAATGCATCCACCCTTAATGGCTGAAACTTGTTTGTCACAAACCTGGCCAAAAACATCTCGGCCAAGCCTTCCCAAGTCTTCACACTTCCCTTCGGTAATTTGTGGAACCAATTTAGGATAGATTTTTTATAATTTTTTTGACTTTTGTGAAAAAAAAAGATATAATGATTATGATTTGGATGTGACATTTTATCTTATTGACTGTTTAATTTATTTTGTTTTTTTATGACTATTTTAACTAAAAAATCTTGAGCTTTTTCTTTCCAAACTTAATACAAATCATAATAAGATTATAACATTAAAATAATAGTAGAGGACCCTTTAAAAAGAAGAATTAGGAAAATGTTTATTTCAGTGTTCATGATTTGTTCTTTATTTAGAAATAATTATTAAAAAAATAATAAAAACAAAATTGTGTGAGTGATTTTCCAATCACACTGCCCAACTCAGTATTCAGCTGGAGAACACTGGCAGAATAGATGACACCTAGCTAACCTGTAACAGAAAGAAAAGATTCTGGCGGTGGTTCGTCCACCCGGGGGCACTCCGACAATCAAGTCAATATATCTCTCAAAGATAATCAATAGTGCTAATCTCACTGTTCAGAATATAAATTGCGTACCTTAGACCCACAGGGGTGCCTCTCTTTTATAGCTAACTCAATCCTTGTCCCAACTGGAGCCTAGCTCTAATGGACTTAGGATTACCATCAATCTTGGACTCCTAGTAGGATTGGGATAAACTCCCTAGGAGTTTTATCCTTTCCCAACTGTAGTCTTCCTCTTTTTCTAGGACTCTTGTGCTTTATCCGCTTATCTCGGTTTCCGATATCTTCGGAGGTAACCTCGACGTCATGTCCAGAACACGTGGCACCTCAGCTGACATATCGGTGTCACTTTAGCCACGTGTTGATACTTAGAAAATATATCCCCACAGTCCTATACCTCCAAAAAAACGTGACAAACGACAGTACTTTAGGTGACTGTGACCACAAAACACACATTTTTATTTTTCTGTATTATCTTGTGCTACCTCTATCTCTCATCATTTTCCAAATATATGAAAATAACAATTTAGATAGATCTCATGACAGTACTTTAGGTGACTGTGACCACAAAACACACATTTAATTTATTTTTGTGTATTATCTTGTGCTACCTTTACCTCTCACCATTTTCAAAATATATGAAAACAACAATTTAGATAGATTAAAAAAATTTATGCATAAATGAAAATATCTTTTGATTTGAATAATTCATTTAGTGAAAACACATCAAAATTAATCAAGATGACATAGTAAACTTGTCTTTGAACTAGCGATCTTATATGATTAATTGGATATGTCTCGCATACAAATTTTCTTTTCCTTAGATAATTCAAAAAGTCGACACGTGAATTGACCTTGTGTCTATATCATGTTTCATGAGCACTCTAAAGTCAAGTCATTGGACTCATAGGAAGTGACGCCATCTCCTTTACTGAGAGTACCATTATAACTAAAGTATTCTAACTTACCGTTGTAAACTTACACTACAAGAAAAATGAGATTTAACGACGTTTTTTTAAATGTCATTTTTTTCAATATTTAACCACGTTTGATAAACGTTACGTTTTTTTTAAAAAATAAAACGTTTTCATAAGAGAGGGCATTTAAAAGCGCCTCTAAATGTCCAACTCTCCCACGCGTAAATGTCCAACTCTCCCACGCATAAATGTCCAACTCTCCCACGCGCTCTCTCTCTTCAAATGTCTTATTTTGAGTCCAAGGACCCAAAACCAAAACACTCGCTCACTCTCTCACTCACTCTCTGGATCGATCTGGATCTCGATCTCAGTCTCAGTCTCACTCTCACTCTCACTCTCACAACCCTCTCTAAACCCTAATCTCTCTCAACCGATCGAATCAACCTTCTTCAGCCCCGTTTGATCCAATCTCAGAGCGATTGGTGATTTATCTCAAATCCAATCTCAGAGCGGTTGGGGATTCATCTCAGATCCAATCTCTGAGCGATTGGCGATTTCGATTTTGATTTCGAAGTTCTCTCTCTCTCTCTCGATTTCGAAGCTCCACCACCTCCACCATCTGCACTGGCGAGGGGAGCGAGCACCACCGTCTACTAAGGTGAGCACCACCTGATTCCCGTATTAGGGCTTTGGCGATGCATTGATTGAAGCCTCGATCATCATCGCTTTTACATTTATTGGTAATTATTCCCAGAATATTTAAAAATAATAATTTATTTTCTATATTTTTAGTGTTGTGTTTGGGTTTACAATCAGTGTTTTGAAGGAGTTTTTAGGAAAAAAAAAAAAACCTGATAAATCTAGTTGTAGTGATAGACAAATTTTCTTCTAAAAATCTGGTTCATTTTCAGCATTTTCATTATTAAAGTACAATGTTGATTTGGTTGTTGATTTTCGTTTGTGCAGAGAAGGATCGAGAATTGGGGGAAGCCTTAGAGAGAAGGCAGTTGAAGAGTTTATGTCCTATGTGTATTCTCTCTTCTATGTAATTGCCATTCTATATATTTTTTTAATATAAAAAAATGCTAGTCTCAATTCATCTGAATTGGTCAACTCTATATAGCTTACAATTAGTCAGATTTGTGTTGTATATTTTTTTTGTTCTATGGAGCTCTGCTGGGTTATGAATTCTAGTTTGGTTTAATCAGTTGACAGTAGTGATGAAGACTGATATAGATGTAGTGTAGGCAATTGAGCTATCTAGAAATCTCATTATTGATTACTGATAAAATAATGATCAATTTGCTTCACAACTTTTGCTTCTAGTTTAGACTGTAATCAAATGCACGTCTTCTAAAAATGTTTGCCAACAAAGTAAGAAGTAAAGAACTAATAGCATATTAGTGAGACTTCCTTATTTATAAGAGAAAAGTAAGTATTATTTTCTCACATGTTAGTGGCTGAAATAAATTGTTGGAACAGTTATATGGGGTCCAGGTGTCATATGCCATTATAGTATTGTTAATCTAATTTCTACATGATCATATATAAATAATAATAATAAAAAGAAGCATTTATAACAATCACTTTTCTAGAGTTCATATTATGTAAACAAGATTTTATTGAATTACTATGTAAAATGTGACAGCTAAGGCAGTTCATCTTTGATTGTTAAGATATTTAAGCTTTGTGGTTTTGTGGAATCTTGTTGTTCTAGAAGATACCAAGCATTTTTATGTTTTGTAGGATGATGGAAATGTGCAGAGGCATACGTGAAGTTCATGTGTTAATTCTTGACTCTGAAGAACATGTCATCAATTAATAAACTGTGTTCTTATGTGCATGCTAGTCTTGTGCTCTAGATTTCATTGTTAAGATAAATAAAATGTGGGCTAACACTTCTTCCTGCACTTGATTTAGCAAAAGCTTAGTTAATGAAATCTGTTGTACCTCCTTTTGTTAAGCTTGATCTAGATCTAAAGAAATTAGTTTTATTTTTTTATTTCCAAGTTTAAAAACTCTTATTGATCACACATTGTCAGATCTGGATATTGGACTAGTGATAAGAGGGGATGGGTTGAACTATCGAGTTCGGCCCCTTTATTGATCCTGTAGTTTGGGACAAAATAGGTAAAGATTTTGACTTCCACTTTGCTTTTATTTATGTTCACTTTATAGTGTTTTATCTAGATTTTTGTTTTGTTTATACAAATATATTGTATTTTTTTTTTGGTTTTGCCATTAATGTTCTTCACAGTAATTGCTTTTGTTTTGGTTGGAGAACAAGAGTCTTGTGTGAAGGTATGGTGAGTAAGATTGCTGACTTTGAGACTGTTAGGGATATCAGAGAGAAGCTTTGCTACATAAGGTTAGTGAATATCATCATAATTTGGTTTTACTTTTATGGAATTTGAGATTGTTCTATATTTCTCTCTGTTTTGTGACACCTCAAGAATTCATGTTTAGTAGATTTTTATGACAATTAGATCCAGTGGTCAGTGTCTAAGTCTAATTTGATGAAGATGTTATGCTATACTTAATTTTCTCAAATTGTTGTCCATGAAGTTTTGAGATTATTAGTTTCAATTGTTGTCAATTGTGGATGCTAAAGACTTAATTTTTATGTGGTTTTCATGCCTTTTTTAGGTTATCCTTTTGAAATCAATCTGTGATCTGTACTGTTGCTTTCCACTTGACAGTGCAAAGGCACAATTTATTCATGTCGTAGATTGTAAGGAAATTTCTGCTTAACTATCCCATTTTGTATAGCTCAATTTTAATGTTGTGTCCAACATTCCTAAAATTTTATTGTCGGGCTTAGCATTCCTAGTCAATTTGTAGAACATTTCTACTTGATTTAATGCCGGGCCCAAATTTCTTCATTACTTTGACGGTGGCACTGGAAGCAGTGGCAGCAATAGAAGCAGGTATGATAATCTTTTTCTTTCATTTGTTCTGGTTATTGCGTATCCTATCTTATGCCTTAATTGCAGCTATTCTTAAGACAGAGCAATTTAGTGGTGTAAGGTAATTATACTCCTGTTAATTGTATTCAGACATTTCCGAGGTGTGTTGTGTTTCTTATCATGTGTTACATCTATTCTTTTTTGGTGCGGAATCATATGAAACACGTGATGCAGAACTTTCAGCATGTGTGTTGCGCTTGATTAATGTGACTGATAGTGGATTACATAGTTAGGTAACCAATAGAAAGAATACCCATCTGATTTCTTTTAGTTTCTTAGTGCAACATAAAATCTAATCTTTATAACAAAACATAACTTTTGACTTTTTTGTTCAAAGTGCTTCATGGAAATTAATATACATATGCATGATATTTTTAGGTGAAATAGACACATTTAATTAATATGAATCTGTCATATAAAATTATAAATCTATCTTATTGTGCATGTGCTAACTAGATAAAATCATTATGCATGTATTAGTCATACTGATGCATTTGTATTCATTTTTTTGGTGCTGGGTTACTGATACATGTGTATTTATGGAACATTGTTACTCTAATGAATTTATGATTTAATACTGCACCAGCGTGCTTACTTGCTTTTAAGTTGAGGATAACAAAATTCAACATGAGGGTAAAAGTATTAGCTCTAATTAAATGCACCAGATGCTGGGCATTTAAATCGTAGTGTGGGACTTTGGGGTGGTCTGCTTCTTTGACTAACAGAAAAACATGAAACTGATGGGGCGAAGCACACTCTTATAAACTGCGATCTAAAGTTTGATTTTGATTTCTCAAAGAGGGTCTTCGAGAGTGACTATTGTGGACTCTCAAGGTCTGAAATTGGTGTAATAAAGGGTTTGGTTTTGGAGTTATGTAGTGAGGTTTAATTGGTTAGAAGGGGCAAGGAAAGGGTTTTTTAAATTTATTCAAAATAAAACCTGCCTTTCTTTGTTTCATCTAGCCCTCGTCTTTTATCATTATGCTATGTATATCATCTTTAATATTCTGTAGCACTTGTCAGAGATATGGCGAAGTAATCAAGCAAAGACTTGATCTTGCTGTTCTGGTCTTCTTTCAACATTTTAGGAAGTAACCAATTTAAAGTTTGACCTTCCATTTGGAAAGTGGGAGAAGAAGCAAGCATCACAAGCTCCATAGTTGGTAAGTTTAAGAATTTCCCTGTTAATCGTTACTTCTCACATTTCTTGCAGCAGATGACCTGCAACATTGCACACTCTGTCGTCCTCAGACAGGGACACAATGATTCAATCACTTGGCTATCAACATTGCACACCATCAGAATTTTTGTTTGATTTCACTCTAATGTTTTGTTTTATGTCTTTTATTTGCAAAGGACAAAAAAGAACAATGGGGTTCCTACTTCAGCTTGGTGATTCATCTTAGAGCGATTGCGATTTCGAATTCGAAGTTCTCTCTCTCTACCGATTTTGATGCTCCACCGCCGCCACCATCGTCTACTAAGGTGAGCACACCACTGTCTACAATCTCAAAATCATCATTATTGTAGACTTGTAGTGATATTCATTAATAATGAAACTTGTAAATCTAAATATAGTTTATTTTATTTTTTGGGAGTGAATTCCAGTGTTTGTTGATTATAATATTTTTATTTTTATAGTTGAATTTCGGTGAACTGAAATTCGTGTTAATTGCGTATAGGTATTGCTTGTTTTAATTTCTTTGATATTTGGAATTGAACTTAACTAAAGTGCACTGCTGTATATATCTGTTGAATCATGGATTTCGAATTAAATCTTTTAATTTGATTTAAATATCTTGACTATTCTGAGATTTTGGTTTTTTTTTTTTTTTTGAACTTTCTCAAGTCAGCTGATGTTGATTTTGTCTAGTAATAGTGGCTAGAAGGTATGAAACTGTTATATACGGGATGATATAGTATATCACAGCAAGAGGGGGGGTGTTATTCAACAGAATTGCTGGTTTGTTAGATTTCTTTTGTTTGTCTCGTTGTGTAGATCATACTGCCATTGTGCCATGTTAAGCTTCTTTCTTAGTCTATTGACATATTTGTGGAATAAAAAGGGTAAACCACAAAAAAATAAAAATGCACTTGGTTTATGAATTATGATTGTTTGTCTTAGGTTTCTTCACCAATTCTCATTGTCAAGAGAGTAGGGTCTTATGCTTGGACACACAAAAGCTGGAGAGTTCGAGAAGAGTTTGCACGTACAGTCACATTAGCGATTGGTCTTTTTGCATCTACTGAGCTCCCTCTTCAGCGTGGTATTCTTGCTCAAGAATGGTCATTTATTATGTTTTGAGTGTAGAATACATACCTTTGGTTTGTAGTTATTGTCAGCCATTAAAAGTGAAAAATTTTCTATTCTGATTGAACAGAGGTGTGACTTTAGGATAACTTTCCATTTTAAGTAATTTGTGTATTAATTGAAGAAGAATATTTTATGCATTTTTTTGTACTAGAATATTTTAGCTTATTTTTCTTTTTTCAAAGAAACATTACGTTGAGTATGACATGGGATTGTGTACTTTCTAGTAGTTTGAAATACCCAAGGTTAATTTGACCTAATGTGACTATTTAAAATAACATTCAGTAGCTTGAACTTCTTATATTTATTTTTGTTATCTATTCACGGCACATCTTTTATTGGCTTTGTTTTTTTTATTATTATTATGTTTTATGATTGGCAGAGACCGAGAGGATTGAAGGCCATGGGAAGCAGCATGGAGAGCGATTCAGAATGACGGTGAAGGATGGATGGGGCTTTCCTTTAGATTTTTATTTCTCTTCTTTTTTTTCTTTTTTTTTATTTGTTTTTTTCTTTTTTTTCCCCCTCTAATTTGACTGGGGGGTTGGGTGTTTTGGTTCGCTTGCTTCTTATTGTGTGTTAAATGGGGGAGTGGTAAGAGAGAAAAGAGGGTAATGTTATTTTGTGGCTTTGTATACAAAGTAGTAATTTTTTGATTGAAAATTGTGAATTCAATTTTTGGATATGTTATTTTGTGGGTAATGGTGATTTGATATTAAATTGAATGGGAAAGTAAATTAATGTTGCATTTGTTATTTGAATGAGAGTTATTATTTGATATTAGTGCTATTTAGGTTTAGTTTTATTATAAGTATTCTTTTAGTTCAATCACATAAAATTAGCATAATTTCACCCAAAAAAAAAAAAAAGATAACATAGTGTTTCTAAAAATGCCACTATTATATTAACGGTTGGAATTTTTTAAAATTAAAAAAAATATATGACGGCGTTTTAAAAGCGTCACTAAAACTATAGTGACGTCACAATACTGTTAGGATAGGACATTTGGCGGAAAATGCTGCCTATACTAATATAGTGACGTTTTCCAAACGTCATAAAGTTATAGCGACGGCCCCGTCTTCGACGTTTGGTATTAAACGTCGCAAAAAAGAATTAGAGGCGTTTATGTCACTTATAGCGGCGTTAGAGCTAAGTAGCTCAACCTCCTCTTTTGCATTATAGGTCCCAAGCACTTTATCTTGGGATGGTTATAAAAATAAAAATTTAAATGTTTACAATCACGACATATGATGTACTTGCGTTCATTGAACTCAAGGACTTGATATTTTTTCAAGTGTTAAATTGACTTTCCCCTAGGAGTGATTATATTACTTAGGCTTAAGACTCACCTCTTTTGATGATCTCACATCAAATCCCTTACAACTATTTCTTAGATAATTCACAGTTACGTGGACAATATTCTTACATAGCTATGTGTTACCACAATTTATGACGTGATCAACATGTCTGGACTAACAATCATTGTCATAACTATTAACTCATACTGATGATGAGTTTGCATCTTGAAAAATTCAAGAAAAAACCTATAACAAAAATACTATGTCACTTCATCTCTTTCGTTACAAGAGACTAACAAATTGTAAAAATCATCTCTCCAATTTTAAGAGATAAACCCCACCAAGAGTAATATTTATTTACTCTCAAGCCATCGTTTTTCTAATAAGGCCACGTTTGGCAAATGAATATTTTAGCCTAAAAGTCATTAAAAAAACTAAAAAGCAAACGACCTATACAAAAAAGTCAAAAATTTTCTTTTTTCTCTACTTTTTGTACATATTTTCATAAAAAAAATAAAAAAGTCATTCCAAACATACTAATTTTTTTTACCTCATATTTTAGCCAGAACAACCAAAAAATTACTAAAATAGCCTGCTCCCAAACAAGGCTTAAGTGTTCAAACATGCGCTTTTGTATCCTTTCAAATAACTGGATGCCCACTTTAACATGTAAACTAACATATCTTAATAATTTGAGAAATTAAATTATGAGATTTAAAAAATCAAATACTTTAGTGTAGACACCTCATTTTGACTGATCCTAAAACTTGGGTGCTTTCTTTTGATTATCCGATGATGAAAATAAGAATGTGTTTTTTTACAAAATTCTCAATAAAAAAAGATGAAATTTGAGCTTTACTTTCCACCCTAAGCCTATTTTGGCCAAGTGTTTACGTTCCATCTGGCATCTGACCAAAGTTGGACTGAACCGGAGCAAAACAATCAACTTTCTCTCTGGTCAGTCGACCATCCAGTGATAGATTTACCCAGATTTTTGTTGGCTCGGGTGGGGCACTTCACAACCCCATTTTTTGACCCATTTTTGCACCAAATGGATATATACTCAGCCTCCATTGCCTAGTGCTTGATTCATTGAGAGTAATGCTCCATATTTGTCTTCCATTAACTCTATTTGTGTTCTATTATCTTCCCTAAATGCTCCATTAGTTCACCACTTTGTCTTCTACCGTTGCTTCACTTACATTACCTATATAAGGAGAGCTTAAGTCTTGAGTTTGAGGAGATGAATTTGAGAGAATAAGTGTAAAGAGAATGTTGAGTTTGAATTAGAGTTTGAGAAAGAAAAGAAAGCTTTGAAAACAAGAGAGTTGTCTTGTCAAAATAGTGAAATTACCCAACCTCTATGTATCTCATCTTTCCTTGCAAAAACCACTCAAGAACCAAGTCTTAAAGTTTTGATCAAAGAGAGAGTAATTCTTGTCAAGTTGAAAAAGATTAAAGAGTGATCAACACATTTGTCCACAACCTTCCTTCTAGCTCAAATTCCAAGCTCTTGAATTGAGGATTGAGAATATAATTCACAACCTTGAGGGTGATCAAGAAGAAGTTTGGAAATCAAGAAGTTTAATATTTCTTTGAAAAGGGAATTTTCAATTCTTTCATTTTCTTGTATTTTATATCTTATATTTATTTTCTTACTTTCGTTTCATATTGTTTGGTTGTAATCTAACCGGAAGTGGTTAGTTTTCAATTCTTTCATTTTTTGCACTTTTTACCTTGTATTCGTATTCTTACTTTAGTTTCATATTAATCTTGTTGTAATTTAACCGGAAATGGTTAGTTGAGCTATCTACATATATTGTTTGTTTGTTTTTTTCTCGGTGTTGCAACAAGACAGGTTTTGCTAGGCTTAGTTGGCCGGCCGACCTAGTTGATCAGTCAGCTAACTTCTTTTGGAAAAAACGGAGTAGCTTTTTGTTGTTGAGCATACCAATTTCTGGTGGTCTTCAAGATGCTTGAAGCTTTTATTTTCTTTTCATTTGAACTTTTGTGAGGTTTTTTTTTATATTTATTTTGTTGTAATATTTTCCTCATCACTCTCTCATTTGATTTGTAATTATTTATTCGAAGTGTTATAATAATTTCTCACCACGCTTCTCTCTATCCCATTCTTTTACTTACTTTCCTTTGTGAATATGCATCATATTTTGTTGTAATATTTTCTTCATCACTCTCTCATTTGATTTGTAATTATTTATTCAAAGTGTTATAATAATTCCTCGCCACGCTTGTCTCTATCCCATACTTTTACTTACTTTCCTTTGTGAATATGCATCATATTTTGTTTTTAATCATATCCATACTTTGCATCCATGTTCCATGCATCTTAATTAAACTAAATTTGCATTTGTGGATTTATTCAATTCTTATGTGTGATCATGTGTGCTATCTCATGTTCTTGAGATTATTCACATGTCATGTATTAGAAGCTGAATCTTTAGTTGCATTTCATGTGTGAATTGCATGAGGATTCTGTATATAAGATCATGCATATTTTGCTAACTTTGTTTTGTAGTTGTTCGTAGGATGTCAGTAAATATGTATGTTTTTATGCTTTAGCATCTTGCTTTTGCATATTTTTCTTATTATTTTTAAGTATTCTACCATGTGGCTACTTGCTTACTTGATATAACTGTATGAATGCCGGTGGATGGAGATTGTGTTGCTTAATTTGAAATTATATTGAATTTCATGTTTGTAAACTCAATTTCTTTAAGTTGTACATCTTCAAAACTCTTTCAAAATATATGAAATCAAATTGTTCCAAAATGCATGATATAATCTATATTTGTATGTTTCACATGGTAATTTTTAGAATTTATTAAATAATTGGGATATGGGACATATAAAATTAATAAAATTCATATTATGGTTTAGTAGAGAGGTAGATGCTTGATCGGGTGAGCGAGGATGCTCAATTAATGACCTTCCCCTCTCATACCTAAGGTTCTGAGTCAAGCATCTTTGATTACGACGAACCATGGCCTTAGTACGAGTCATAGGTTTCCTAATTTTTCTAAAATATTAAGTGGCGACTCTAAGATTTGGTGATATAATCCATTTGTAGCAAAGATTTTGTAATAAAATGGATTTTCTATAAAAGTTTTCAAATTTAGACTATCATCTATATTTCATATTGCACTCATTAGACTAGATCAAAAAAGTTGAGGGTCCGAATTGTTTAAGGCGCACGGGTACCTCCGGGTTATATTTAGATATAAAGGACTAACACTTTCTTATATCTCAAGTTTCATGATTTGTACTTGTATTTATTTTGAATCATAAATTGACTAATCAATATAAAATTTCCATTCACATGCAAATTTCATAAATTAGAAATTCTAGTTTAAATTACATAATGAAAATTCACCCAAGTATATTAAATATACTCAATGTTTTCTCAACTTTTAAGAATTCACAAATCAAAAATTATGCTTGATTTTTATAATTAAAATCATAACTTAATTTTAAAAATACAATCTTAAAACTTCTACAAAATATATACTAATAACTATGAGCTGTTTCTTAAATTCAAAAATATTATTTAAAGTTCAATTTTTGAGTCTCATTCTTAATCCATTAAATGGATTTATGAGATTCGGAACATTATTTGGGCTTTTCATATCAATTTAAGACAAACATATTAAAAACCCATTAAGAGATCAAATGATTAGACCCAAGCATCAAAAATAGAAATAGAACAAATACATACAAAGTTGTTTTCTTCGGTGCAGCTCGGGACGAAGGAGAGGGGCTCCGGTATCCACTATCCTCTCCCCTCCCTTCTGCTCTCATCTCTTCCGTTTTCTAATCCTTCTTGGCTCAATAATTCTTTGGAAGATTAGTCTTTCCATCTTCTCCCTCACTCTTCTCAAATTTCCTTAGTTGGGGACTCACCGAATCCGCTAGATCTCGTCCTTCATTTTTGTCGGCACCGCCTCCACCCCTTACTAGATCTGCCGGATGTTCTATCTCCTAAGTTTGTTGGGCATCAAATCTGTTCCTCCTACCACCTATCCACCACCAGATTTGCCATAGATCTTGGGTTGGAGGTTTTTTTTTTCCTTTTTCATTTTTTTGGTTTTGATTGTAGTTTTTTGGGCCATCAGTGTTGGAAAATTGGTTTATATAAGGCTTATTTTGGGCCAACTTTGAGCCCAAAATTGAATGGGCCCTAAACGTCTTTTGGGATGGGTTTGAAGAGGTAAAGTGTTCCTTGTCGCGTGGTAAGTCACACGGTGAAGACGGTTCGTCAAAACCATTTATGAGTGAATGAGAACTTGACGTTGTTTTTGGGTTCGTGGAATGGACGTTTAAAGATTTAAATGTGGGTTTCCTTTTTCTGGGTTGTCCCACATTGAAACTTTAAGAGAGATTTTTTGTGTATATAAGCTCTAGACTATAACACTTGGGTTGGGCTCCAAGGGGCACCCCAGGTTTGTAGAAAGGAGGAGTTATGGATAAAGTGAATCTTGGCCCAAACCACCACACATGCGCGCGCTGCCGCCGTCCGTCCGTCCGACCGACTGGGCACGGGTGTGGGTTAAGTCGGTTCTTATATTAATTTTTTGGAGAAAATTCATTTGAATTTTTTCCAAAATTCTTATCGAAATTAATTCTTTTATGAATTTAATATTTCTGTCCATTTTCAGTCCAGTTTTTCAATTTGTTATTGCGGACAGATTCATTTCTAAACTGCCCAAGCAGTTACAGGTTCAAATCTGGACAGTTTCCAAACTGCCAATCTATTCAAACAGTTGCAAATTTGTTTGAATTTTGAATCAAATATGTTCAAAATAGTTTCACACCTGTTCACTTTCATTTAGCACCTGTTCGGGTCAGTTTGGAATGCCTATAAATTCAGACCATTTCCAGTAGTTTTGGGGGTCCGAAAATAATCTGAAATTGTCTCTTTTGCTATCCAGATTTTATTGGTTTTGCATTATTCTTTATATTAGTTTTTAGAATTAAATTAAAGAGAGTATAGAACACAAGGTTCTAGTTCGCTGGACAAATTTGTTTGGAGTGCTACTACAAATTTGTGAAGATCATTGTATCTTGGGAGATAGACGCCACTCAACCGTAAGCATCGTAACGGGGCGAATCTGTCTTAAGGATAGAGTGTCACACACTCGACTTGGTCTTTTATTTTTTCATTCGGTTCGACAAAATAAATTCTGCAAGTTTTTATTTTATTTTGTTTGATATAGTTTCAATTTATTTTATTTACACAGAAGATTGTTCCAACAATCTTAAGACAGATTCGAATTATTCTGTTTACAGAATTTTTCGTTTGTTTCCCTTTCTCTCTCTTTTTTTTCTTTTATAGAAATTATTTTCTGTGAATTTACAATATAATATTCTGGTTGGAAAAGCAAATAGTGATTATATGCTATTTGACAGATAGTAGTAATATACTGTCTATTTTCTTTGACAACTAGTAGTAATATACTGGTGTCATTAACAATTCAGAATATTTATTTGTGAAATTTTGTCAGAAATTAATTTTGGTTTTCTTAATTTATTTCTGAGTGTTCATCAATTAAAAAATTCTGTTTCAGTTTTTTTTTTTAATTATTGAAGTGTTACAGAAATTTAATTTTCTGTGTAGAATTAATTTGGTTAAATAAAATTTTATTTTATTTCCAACTTAATTGAAAAATAAAAGTTACAGTTTTGTTTCTTTTATTTTTACAGAATTTAATTCTGTGAATTTGGATTAAATTTCTGTGTAGTATAAATTCTAATTCTAATTTTGTTTTATAATTTAGAATTAATGGTTACTGAAACAAATGCTCAAACAAGTACTACTATGGTGGCTGCAATTGTGCCAACCCCCTCTCCTGTTGTGACAGTACCAGTAAATCACAGTGAGAAGCCAGAGAAGTTCTCAGGAACTAATTTTAAAAGATGACAACAGAAAATGTTGTTCTATCTTACAACTCTAAACCTGGCTTGTTTCCTCTGTGAGGATGCTCTTATTTTGAAAGAGAATGAAACCGTCTTGCAAGTGGTTGCTGCGGTTGATGCTTGGCTTGGAAACATGCCGATTTCCTTTGCTGGAACTATATCTTGAACGGACTTGACAACACATTATACAATGTCTACAGTCCTATCAAAACAGTAAAGGAACTTTGGGAGTCTTTGGAGAAGAAGTACAAAACAGAAGATGCCGGCTCAAAGAAATTTGTGGTTGGCAAATTCCTAGACTTTGTAATGGTTGGTTCTAAGACTGTGATCAGCCAAGTTCAAGATCTCCAACTCATTCTGCATGACATTCACGCAGAAGGCATGTCTCTCAGTGAATCCTTCCAAGTTGCAGCCTTAATTAAGAAATTACCACAAGGCTGGAAAGAATTCAAAAACTACCTCAAACACAAGCGCAAAGAAATGTCTTTAGAAGAATTAATTGTGTGTTTAAGGATTGAGGAGGACAACCGCAATTCTGAAAAGCGGGTTGGTAAGCATCCTATGAAGTCTAAGGCAAATGTGGTGGAACATGCTTCAAAAACCAAGAAACGAAAGTCTTCTGGAGAAAGTTCATCACACGACTTTAAAGAGGGAGAAAATAAAAAGTACAAGTTTAATGGCAAAAGTTACATCTGTGACAAAGAGGGACATCGGGCCAAAGATTGTCGTAGCAAAGGCAAAAACAAAAGCAGAATAAGCAAGAAGCCTGCTCAAGCCCATATGACTGAAGTGGACAATATTTCCAATGGTGTAGATGACATCAATCTTTCTGCAGTTGTTTCTGAGGCAAATCTTGTCGAAAATCCTAAAGAATGGTGGGTGGACACTGGTGCTACTCGTCATATCTGTGCCAACAAAAAGATGTTCACATCTTATTCTACAGTAGACAATGGTGAACAACTTTTTATGAGCAACTCCTCAGTTTCCAAAGTTGAAGGACAAGGGAAGATTGTTTTGAAGATGACATCTGGAAAGGAACTCACACTCAACAATGTGCTGCATATACCGGACATTCGCGAGAATCTTGTTTCCGGGTCTTTGTTAAGTAAGAATGGGTTTAGGCTAGTGTTTGAGAGTGATAAATTTGTACTTTCTAAGAATGAGATGTATGTAGGAAAATGTTACATGTCTGATGGCCTTTTCAAGATAAATGTAATGATCGTTATACTCTCAGTTATTAATAAAAATACATCTTCTTCTTATTTGCTTGAATCTTCAAATTCATGGCATGGTAGACTAGGGCATGTTAATTATGGATCTTTACGTAGATTAATTAATATGGAATGTTTACCTAAATTTGATATTGATTCAAATCATAAATGTGAAATTTGTGTTGAGGCAAAATTATCTAAAACTCTTTTTCATTCAATTGAAAGAAGTACGGAACCACTTGAATTAATTCATAGTGACATTTGTGATTTTAAATCAATTCAAATCAGAGGTAGGAAAAATATCTTATCACTTTCATAGATGACTATACTAGATATAATTATGTTTATTTAATTTGAACCAATGATAAACCTTTGGAAACTTTCTTTCAATATAAGAATGAAGTTGAAAATCAACTTGGTAAGAAAATCAAAACTAAGAAGTGATAGAGGTGGTGAATATGAATCACCTTTTGGTGAATTTTGTAAAGAACATGGAATAATTCATCAAACCACCGCTCCTTACTCACCTCAGCAAAATGGAATTGCTGAAAGAAAAAATAAGACTTTAAAAGAAATGATGAATGCCATGTTAATCAGTTCTGGATTACCTCAGAACTTGTGGGAGGAAGGAATACTTTCTGCTAATTATATACTTAATAAAGTACCCCGAAAGAAAGTGAATCAAACACCTTATGAATTGTGGCATGGAAGAATATCATCCTACAAATACTTAAAAGTGTGGGGGTGTCTGGCTAAAGTGGCTATTCTTAATCCAAAAAATACTAAGATAGGTCCTAAGACCATTGATTGCATTTTTATTGGTTATGCCAAGATGTAATAACCCCGACCTCCGATTAATGCTAATCCATGATTAGTTATGCCTAATAGTAATTTAGAAGGAATCCGAAATTAATTTGCATATATATTGTATTATCTTTGCATTTCTATCTGTTTGCCATAGAATGACCTATTCATGTTTTGACTTTGAACTGCGAATTGAAAGCTTTATCGGCGCCCGATTTCGAAATTGATTAGGGCTATGTAATAATTAGAATTTATGTGACTTTATGGTAGATTTAATTTAAATTTGATTTGGTATGATTAAATAAAGTTAAATTACATTAAATGAGTTTATTACAATTTTGCCACTTAGTGGACAATCCTAGACCTACACTCCTTATACCTCATACTTGTTGATACACCATAATTCAGACTCTTGTTTCTAGACAAAATCGAGTGAGTGAGAGAGGGAGAGTAGGAGAATTGATTTCATCAAGTTTTGGCTAGGAAATTTGAAGAATTGAAGAAAGGATTGCATAATTAGGCTCCTACACCTTAACATTCAAGACCTAAGGTAGAGATCCATCCCCTTGAACTTGAATTTGAATTGTTCCTTTCTTGGTTCACGGTTAATTAGTGTCTAAAGCTAAGAATTGGTGAATTAAAGCTTAATGCATACATGCATGTGTAATTCATGGCATTTGGGGTTATCTCTCTAAAGAATCCTTGCATGCATGTCATAATCCAAGTTTTGGTTTAGAAATTCTTCATGTTCCATGTCATATTATCATAGTTGATCTTGTTTTTGGGTTGAACATTGCATTTGGTCATGTTTTGGAGGACTTGAGTTCAAGGATTTGCATACAAGTCATGTGCATGAAATTAATTTCAAGTTTCAAGTTGAGTTTTGTACAATTGGTTTACTCTTGGGCCATGATTCCTTGAATTGAAGCTTTAAACATGTTGTTTTATGGGTTACTAAGTGTTTTCCAATGATTTGGCCCAGAAAAATGAGTTTTGGATGGTTAGAGGTCGAGTTTCATGTTTGGAGGTCAATCTGGATTTTCCAGAAATTTGACCCACGCTCGAGCGTGAATCCTGAGTACATGTACTTTCGCTCGAGCGACGAGAGTCACGCTCGAGCGTGAAATGCGTATACCCAGAAGTTTGTGTGTTTTGCAGTCCACTCGAGCGGGGTAAGCCACGCTCGAGCGAGGGTCTGTATCATACGCTCGAGCGAGGGTCGAGCGCCCGTCGAGCGTGAATTTCTTGCATTCTGCACTTTTTCATTAGTTTGCAGTCCGCTCAAGCGGGGAAAGCCAGGTCGAGCGTGGGCCTTATCTTCAGCAAAATTTGAGAAATGGTTTTCAATGCATTTTTGCATCCTCATTCCATCATAGGCATTCCTAGGCCATGTTTCAGACCCCATAATGAGGATAAGAGATTAGAAACACACTAAGAGCCAATGAAATAAGTTTTGTACAATTAGAACGTGTGTTTCAAGTGTGCGTCTGTTATGTATTGTGTAGGTCACGTGCCACGTACCGTTTGACCAAGCTTACTTCGTCTGTCTGTCTCAAGGCCCACTGTGAGTAATAACTTTGTAAAGTTATGTTCAATTATAAGTATTTTTTGAGTGATGTAAAATGATCTGCTTGCTGAGGTAATATTTTTCTGTACGAATGAATGGTTGTCCAATGTTTCTGAAATGTATTCTTGGCCTCAAGTGATAACTGTTATCTGTTCTGTTACGTCCCTTTATGGGTCAACTATATGTCTCATGAGCCAACTGTTATGGATCCTTACGTCCCTTTATGGGTCAACTGTACGTCTCATGAGCCAACTGTACCGTCTCCGTGCACGTGAGTCAACTATATGCCTTTATGGCTGTCCCTTATGGGTCAACTGTTTCCGCTAGTGCTAAAGAATGTATCACGTGAACTCAAACAAGGCTTATGATTTCTGTCTGTATATGATCTAGACAAGTTATGATTTTGATATGAAACTGAATTATGAATTTTGAATATGTATGGATTCATTCATAAAACCCCTTTACTCTGTTATTATTCACTGGGCTTCCGCTCACAGTTTATATTATGTATGTAAGTGAGCCGGCGGGTGATCAAGGCCAGAGTTGACGGCCCTCTATTCTGTTTTTGTCAGCCAACCGTTGTGCCTCCTAAGGAGGTTCTGATTGAAGTCTCGTTATATGGCTGTTTTTGTATTCATGTTAGTCTCTGTGACTGTTTGTAAAGTCAGGTCTTGGAATGTACACTTTTGTAAATATTGGTGTCCTTGACTGGCATGCTTATGTATATAAATTAGTTTTTTTTGTCTTTTGTCCCATGTACGTTATCACAGTTCATTGGACCTTGTCTATTTTGTATTATTGCTTCCGTAGCCCCTTATTATTTGCTAATCTGTTCAAAGGCCTTTGGTAATCCACGGATTACTGGCCGGTTACGGCGCTAAACCTACAGGGGCGGGTTTGGGTCATGATAGAGTGGTAGCAGAGCACGTGTTCTACCGCACACACTGGTCCGTATGAGCTTAGGATGTCCTAGTAAGAGTTAGGGGCATTCCATCTGCATGTGTGAGTGTGTGGTAATGCAACTGAATATGAAAACTGAATGTACATTTGAATCAAATGAATTGAAGGAAACGAATAAGATTATGCCTGTGTTTATTATTATTTGATGTCTATATAGTAAGATGGAGAATGCAAGGGAAAGTGGTGAAAGTGAATCTTCAGAGGCTCGCAAGGGCCGAATGGAACAGATGTTAGCAGCGTTGACTGAAGCCTGGACACAACAACAGAGACAACAACCTTTGCCCCCTCCGCCTCCACCGACACAAGTCGAGGCAGATAATACTGACATCATCAATCTGACACAAAAATTTATGAAAATGAAACCGCCAACGTTCTATGGTGGAATTGAACCTTTGAAAGCTGAGACGTGGTTGCTTGAGATGGAAAAGTTGTATGAAGTATTTCCTTGTTCTGAAACTCAGAAAGCCCTCCTAGCCACCTACACTCTGAAAGATGAAGCCCGCGGGTGGTGGTTACTGATCTGAGGTGGCAATGGAAATATGACATGGGCACAGTTTAATGCTATCTTCTACGACAAGTATTTTCCCCAATGTTTCAGGGATCGAAAAGTGTCTGAATTTCGAGAACTCAAACAGGGAAGAATGTCTGTAGCAGAGTATGAAGCGAAATTCACCGAACTGGCACAGTTCGCTCCACATATGGTGGATACTGATTACAAGAAAGCACGAAAATTTGAAGGTAGATTGGATTTGGAGGTGTTCAATCGGGTGGACATGTTGAAATTACCTACTTATGTCGAAGTCTTGGACAGATCCTTAATGGCGGAAGCTACCATAGCCGCCATGAGACAAAGTAAAGCCCCAGCAGTTACAACAGCTGATTAGAGAGGGAAAAGGGCTGGGCTCGATTTTAAAAAAGGCCGGTCATTTATCAGTAAGAAGCATAACACAGGGTCTACAAATAGCTCGAGTCAGAGTAATGGGTCTAACCCAGTCTGCTCCGATTATGGTAAAAGGCACAGGGGTGTGTGTCACCGAGTATCCGGTGCTTGTTACCGATATGGCCAGCCAGGTCATATAGTGAAAGATTGCCCATTCAGGTATGAGAATGCTAGTCGTCCTGCGGCGAGCTCGCCGGATCCGCCTCTGTAGCCAAAACAAATGCAAAGGCCAACACTGGGAAAGAACCTCTGAGACAAAGTCGAGTGTTCGCCTTAGTACCCGGCGACGTACTAAACACTTATACTGTGGTGTCAGGTATACTCCCTATATGTTCTCAAAATGCATGTGTGCTAATAGATTCTGGTTCTACACATTCCTTTGTATTGCATGCTTTCTCTCAAAAATTGACTAGACCATTAGAACTTATGACATATGTGTTATCTGTATCTACGCTGTCTGGGGATTCTATGATGTGCACTTATGTTTATCCAGTATGTGATACTATGATTGGCGATATGATGTTATATATTGATTTATTGCCTTCGAACCTTAACCATTTTGATTGTATTTTGGGAATGGACTGGTTGACTAAATATTGTGCTACCATTGACTGTACAAGTAAAACTATTGTGTTTAGACTACCGGGTATGCCTGAATTTACTTTTATTGGGAATGGGGTAGTTCCTTTCCCATATTTGATTTCGGCTATGAAAGCTATAAAACTCCTTAGGAAGGGGTGTAGGGGTTATCTATGTTGTATACTGACTGCACCATCTGACAATACTACTGTAGAAACAATCTCTGTTGCTTGTGAATTTCTCGATGTGTTTCCGACTGACTTACCTGAGGACTTAGTTGATAGAGAAATTGAATTCACTGTTGAGGTGTTACCGAGGACACAACATATTTCCAAGACTCCCTATAGAATGTCTACCTCTGAATTGAAAGAATTGAAAACCCAACTTCAGGAACTCTTAGACAAGAAATTCATTTGTCCGAGTACCTCACCTTGGGGTGCTCCAGTATTATTTGTCAAAAAGAAAGACGGGTCTTTGAGGTTATGTATCAATTAGTGGAAATTGAACAAAGTGACCATTAAGAACAAATATCCATTACCCCGAATAGATGATTTGTTTGATTAACTCCAAGGAGCCAAAGTGTTCTCTAAAATCGATCTTAGGTCCGGTTATCATCAGTTAAAGGTTAAGGCAGAAGACATAGAGAAAACTGCATTCAGAACTAGATATGGACATTATGAATTCTTGGTAATGCCTTTTGGAGTAACGAATGCACCTGCAGCTTTTATGGACCTAATGAATAGGGTTTTCAAACAATACCTTGATGAATTCATTGTTGTGTTTATTGATGATATTCTGATTTATTCTAAAGACAGGGAAGAACATGGGAACCATCTGAGAACTACCTTGCAGATTTTGAGGGAAAAGAAACTGTATGCTAAATTGTCCAAATGTGAATTCTGGCTTGATAATGTAGCATTTTTGGGACATGTGATCAATGAGGATAGAGTTTCTATTGACCCTCAGAAAATTGAAGCTGTCGTGGATTGGCCTAGACTAACAAATGTGACAGAAGTCCGAAGTTTTCTGGGACTTGCAGGTTACTACCGATGATTTGTGAAAGACTTTTCCAAGCTTGTCATACCAATGACTCAGTTAACTTAGAAAAATGTGCCATTTGACTGGAATGAACAAAGAGAGGCAGCTCTTAGTTGAAAACCAGGTTAGTGACTGCATCAATCTTAATCTTGCCTAATGGTACTAATGGGTTTCAAGTGTACAGTGATGCTTCCTACAAAGGTTTGGGGTGTGTATTAATGCAAAACGGAAAAGTGATTGCCTATGCTTCTAGACAACTCCGACCGCATGAAAAGAATTACCCAACACATGAACCTGAATTAGCAGCAGTGGTGTTTGCTCTGAAAATCTGGCATCACTACTTGTATGGGGTAACTTGTGAGGTGTACACCGACCATAAGATCTTGAAATACTTCTTCACCCAAAAGGAATTGAACATGAGACAGAGGCTATGGTTAGAGTTAATCAAGGATTATGATTTGCAGATTTTGTACCACCCAGGAAAAGCTAATACCGTAGTGGATGCCTTGAGTAGAAAATCAATAGGAAGTTTGTCATGTCTGTTATCCAACCGGAATGAATGGCTGAATGACCTAGAACACGTTGGGTTGTTAACTGCTATTTCCGTTCAACCTACCATTCTTGACGAGATCAAACAGAAATAGTGCAATGATGAATACTTGAAAAAGATCACGGAGGAATTCGATTCAAAGCTGAGGCCAGGATTTGTGTTTGAGAATGATGTGCTGAAATTCCAGAACCGTCTTTGTGCACCCGATTGTAGTGATTTAAGGAAACGTGTTATGACCGAAGCTCACAGTAGTAAGTTTTCTATGCACCCGGAGAACACGAAATGTACCATAATTTGAAACACAATTTTTGGTGGCCTGGAATAAAAAAGAGTATTGTAGACTTTGTGGCTAGATGTCTACATTGCCAACAGGTTAAAACTGCACATCAACGACCCGCTGGTTTGCTACAACCACCCCCAATACCGGAATGGAAATGGGAGCACATTACCATGGACTTCATTGTGGGATTGCCTCGTTCTTCTCGAGGTATGGACTCTATCTGGGTTATAGTTGACTGTTTAACTAAGTCTGCCCATTTTCTACATGTCAAAACTATTTATAACGCTGATAAATTGGCCAATATCTATATGACTGAAATTATGAGATTGCATGGAGTGCCAGTATCTATTGTGTCTAATAGGGACTCAAAGTTTGGATCAAGATTTTGGCAGAGTTTGCAACAGGTTTTGGGGATTGAACTGAGGCTGAGTAGTGCCTATCACCCACAGACAGATGGCCAAACTGAACGAATGAACCAAACTCTAGAAGATATGCTCAAAATGTGTGTGTTAGACTTCCAAGGGAATTGGGAGACCTACTTGCCATTAGCTGAATTTGTGTACAACAACAGTTACCATTCGAGCATTGGAATGGCACCTTACGAAGGTTTGTATGGAAGAAAGTGTCGTTCTCCGATATGTTGGGCTGAAGTATGTGATAGACCTTTGTTGGGACCAGAACTGGTGCAAGAAACAACCGAGAAAGTGAAACTGATCTAGCAACGCCTGAAAACTGCATAGAGTCGGCAGAAAAGCTACGCTGATGTCCGAAAAAGAGATAGAGAATGCGAAGTTAGGGACCATGTGTTCATAAAGGTGACCCCGATGAAGGGTCAAACTCGGTTTGGTGTTAAGGGCAAGTTGGCGCCAAGGTATGTTGGACCTTATGAGGTCCTTGAAAAGATCAATCCAGTGTCGTATCGGGTAGTCTTGCCTCCAGTAATGGAACATATGCACAACGTCTTTCATGTATCGATGCTGCGGGAATTTTTTAGGGATCTACTCCACGTCATTGAACTGACACATGTGCTTTTGAAAGATGACTACACTTATGAGGAAAGACCTATCCAGATTGTGAATCGCCGGATCAAAAGACCGAGAAATAAAAAAATACCGTTGGTAAAAGTTGACTGGCAAAACCACGGAGGGACCTATGCAACTTGGGAAACCGAGGAAGACATGATGAAAAGATATCCAGATTTGTTCCCATTGGACCCAATGTTGATTTCAAATGAAGGTAATTCGAGTTTAGAGGACCAAACTCTTTTAAGGGAGGAAGACTGTAATAACCCCGACCTCCGATTAATGCTAATCCATGATTAGTTATGCCTAATAGTAATTTAGAAGGAATCCGGAATTAATTTGCATATGTATTGTATTATCTTTGCGTTTCTATTTGTTTGCCATAGAATGACCTGTTCATGTTTTGACTTTGAACTGCGAATTGAAAGCCTTATCGGCGCCCGATTTCAAAATTGATTAGTGCTATGTGATAATTAGAATTTATGTGACATTATGGTAGATTTAATTTAAATTTGATTTGGTATGATTAAATAAAGTTAAATTACATTAAATGAGTTTATTATAATTTTGCCACTTAGTGGACAACCCTAGACCTACACTCCTTATACCTCATACTTGTTGATACACCATAATTCAGACTTTTGTTTCTAGACCAAACTGAGTGTGTGAGAGAGGGAGAGTAGGAGAATTGATTTCATCAAGTTTTGGCTAGGAAATTTGAAGAATTGAAGAAAGGATTGCATAATTAGGCTCCTACACCTTAACATTCAAGACCTAAGGTAGAGATCCATCTCCTTGAACTTGAACTTGAATTGTTCCTTTCTTGGTTCATGGTTAATTAGTGTCTAAAGCTAAGAATTGGTGAATTAAAGCTTAATGCATACATGCATGTGTAATTCATGGCATTTGGGGTTGTCTCTCTAAAGAATCCTTACATGCATGTCATAATCCAAGTTTTGGTTTAGAAATTCTTCATGTTCCATGTCATATTATCATAGTTGATCTTGTTTTTGGGTTGAACATTGCATTTGGTCATGTTTTGGAGGACTTGAGTTCAAGGATTTGCATACAAGTCATGTGCATGAAATTAATTTCAAGTTTCAAGTTGAGTTTTGTACAATTGGTTTACTCTTGGGCCATGATTCCTTGAATTGAAGCTTTAAACATGTTGTTTTATGGGTTACTAAGTGTTTTCCAAAGATTTGGCCCAAAAAAATGAGTTTTGGATGTTTGGAGGTCAATCTGGATTTTCCAGAAATTTGACCCACGCTCGAGCGGGGACTTTCACGCTCGAGCGTGAATCCTGAGTACATGCACTTCCGCTCAAGCGGAGAGAGTCACGCTCGAGCGTGAAATGCGTATACCCAGAAGTTTGTGTGTTTTGCAGTTCGCTCGAGCGCGGTAAGCCACGCTCAAGCGAGGGTCTGTGTCACACACTCGAGCGGGGGTCAAGCGCCCGTCGAGCGTGAATTTCTTGCATCCAGCACTTTTTCATTAGTTTGCAGTCCGCTAGCGGAGATTCAGTGTCTGCATGTCCGCTCGAGCGGGGAAAGCCACGCTCGAGCGTGGGCCTGATCTTCAGCAAAATTTGAGAAATGGTTTTCAATGCATTTTTGCATCTTCATTCCATCATAAGTATTCCTAGGCCATGTTTCAGACCCCATAATGAGGATAAGAGATTAGAAACACACTAAGAGCCAACGAAATAAGTTTTGTACAATTAGAACATGTGTTTCAAGTGTGCGTCTGTTATGTGTTGTGTAGGTCACGTGCCACGTACCGTTTGACCAAGCTTACTCCGTCTGTCTGTCTCAAGGCCCACTGTGAGTAATAACTTTGTAAAGTTATGTTCAATTATAAGTATTTTCTGAGTGTTGTAAAATGATCTGTTTGCTGAGGTAATATTTTTATGTACGAATGAATGGTTGTCCAATGTTTCTGAAATATATTCGTGACATTCTTAGCCTCAA
The DNA here is from genome assembly GCF_055761805.1 of Camellia sinensis. NCBI lineage: Eukaryota > Viridiplantae > Streptophyta > Magnoliopsida > Ericales > Theaceae > Camellia > Camellia sinensis. Next base: position 187,502,005 of record NC_138964.1, read on the forward strand.
GTGATAACTGTTATCTGTGCTGTTACGTCTCTTTATGGGTCAACTGTATGTCTCATGAGCCAACTGTTATGGATCCTTACGCCCCTTTATAGGTCAACTGTACGTCTCATGAGCCAATTGTACCGTCTCCGTGCACGTGAGTCAACTGTATGCCTTTATGGCTGTCCCTTATGGGTCAACTGTTTCTGCTAGTGCTAAAGAATGTATCACGTAAACTTAAACAAGGCTTATGATTTCTGTCTGTATATGATCTAGACAAGTTATGATTTTGATATGAAACTGAATTATGAATTCTGAATCTGCATGGACTCATTCATAAAACCCCTTTACTCTGTTATTATTCACTAGGCTTCCGCTCATAGTTTATATTATGTATGTAGATGAGCCGGCGGGTGATCAAGGCCAGAGTTGACGGCCCTCTGTTCTGTTTTTGTCAGCCAACCGTTGTGCCTCTCGAGGAGGTTCCGATTGAAGTCTCGTTGTATGGCTGTTTTTGTATTCATGTTAGTCTCTGTGACTGTTTGTAAAGTCAGGTCTTGGGACGTACACTTTTGTAAATATTGGTATCCTTGACTGGCATGCTTATGTATATAAATAAGTTTTTTTTTTTTTTTTTTTTTTTTCTGTCCCATGTACGTTATCACAACTCATTGGACCTTGTCTATTTTGTATTATTGCTTCCGTGACCCTTTATTATTTGCTAATCTGTTCAGAGGCCTTTGGTAATCCACGGATTACTGGCCGGTTACGGCGCTAAACCTACAGGGGCGGGTTTGGGTTGTGACACAAGAATAGTAGTGCATATCGGTTTTTGATTCATAAATCAAAACATTCTGAAATGCATGTAAATACTATTATTGAATCTTGGAATGCATCTTTCTTTGAACATGTATTTCCAAATAAGATTGGACAAGAGACTAGTACTAATAAAAGATCTTTTGATGCTATTGCTAGTAATGATCAAGAACATGACCAAGAGTAAGAGTTAGATCAAAATGAGGAAGAGGAACCTAGGCGTAGTAAACGTGCTAAAATCTCGAAATCTTTTGGTCAAGATTTTCTAACATTTTTGTTAGAAAATGAGCCTTTAACGTTTAAAGAGGCTATGTCCAGTCCTGAAGCTCCTTTATGGAAAGAAGCTGCCAATAGTAAAGTTGAATCCATCTTGCAAAATCACCCTTGGGAATTGGTAGATTTGCCACCAGGTTGTAAACCTCTTGGGTACAAGTGGATTTTCAAAAGGAAAATGAAAGCTGATGGATCAATTGACAAATATAAGGCAAGACTTGTGGTCAAAGGATTTAGACAAAAAGAAGGTCTAGATTACTTTGACGCATACTCGCCGGTAACTAGAATAACATCCATTAGAATGCTAATTACCATTGCATCTCTATACAATCTAGAAATTCATCAAATGGATGTGAAAACTGCTTTCTTAAATGGTGAGTTAGATGAAGAAATTTACATTGAACAACCAAAGGATTTTCTGTTCCAGGAAAAGAAAAGAAAGTGTGTAAATTGGTTAAATCATTATATGGTTTAAAACAAGTGCCAAAGCAGTGGCATGAGAAATTTGACAAGGCAATGATGTCAAATGGATTTATAATTATTGAGTATGACAAATGTGTTTATATTAAAAACACAGACAAATGTTATGTCATTGTTTATCTTTATGTGGATGATATGCTCATCATAGTAGTAATAATGATATGATTAAAACTACTAAGAAATTGTTGAATAAACATTTTGACATTAAGGACATGGGCATTGCTGATGTAATTCTAGATATGAAAATTACCAAAACATCAGAAGGATATGCTTTGTCACAATCTCATTACATTGAGAAAATACTTGACAAATTCAGCAAAGATGATGATCATCTTGCTAGAACACCTGTAGATGTTAATTTGTTTCTTTCTAAGAATGTACAGGAAAGTATTTCTCAATTAGAGTATGCCCAAATTATTGGAAGCTTAATGTACTTGATGAACTGCACTCGCCCGGATATAGCTTATGCAGTAAGTAAATTAAGTAGATATACGAGTAATCCAGGAGTAGAACACTGGAAAGCAATTATAAGGGTTCTAAGATATCTTCGATTTACTCGTAACATTGTGCTGAATTATACTAGATATCCAGCAGTACTTGAAGGTTACTGTGATGCAAACTGGATATCGGATACAAGAAACTCAAAGTCCACCAGTGGGTATGTCTTTACTCTTGGTGGGGCGGCTGTATCTTCGAAATCTTCCAAACAGACTTGCATTGCTAGGTCTACTCTGGAATCAGAATTCATAGCATTAGACAAAGCTGGAGAAGAAGCGGAATGGCTTCGCCACTTCTTTGAAGATATTCCAATATGGCCAAAACCGGTGCCTGCTATATGCATACATTGTGATAGTCAATCAGCAATTGGTATAGCACAGAGTCATATGTATAACGGTAAGTCTCGACACATTTGTCGTCGACATAATACCATAAGACAACTACTCTCTAATGGAATTATTTCCATTGAATATGTGAAGTCTAAAGACAACATAGCGGATCCACTAACCAAAGGGTTAGCAAGAGAGTTAGTTGAGAATTCATCGAGAGGAATGGGACTTAAGCTTATTAAATAAGAGTTACTACAACAGCAACCCAACCTAGTTGACTGGAGATTCCAAGATCTAGACTCACAAGGATCATTAGGAAGTCAAACTCTTACCCATTTCTATGATGAAATAGTGATGTCTGCAGCATTTTAGGTTAAGTAAAATTTTAATGATTCTTATATCTAGATAAACCTAGTGAAGTATGGCAGGATACTCTTCATAAGAATCACCTATGTGAGTGTGAACTGGGCCGATTCTATGAGATTTGTGAAGGGCTACAATTCTCCAGAGCACTCATGAAAGACCAGGTTGTTCAGGGCCAAAATGAACACAATAGTGAGAACTAAACTATGTCTGGGGATACACTGTGTGAGTTCTATTGTCTTGGTTTAGACAAACGACTGAACAGTTCAAGACATCATGTTCACTGGTTGGCTAGTAAATCCGATAGTGTCTCACAAGGGAAGGTTCAAAGCCAAAAGCTACCTATCCTTTGCAGAATATTTCTAATTTCTGTACTCTCTGTATTTAGATCGTGTTGTTGCATTTTCTCTCCGTCAAATTCCATTCATGTGGGGGATTGTTGGAAAATTGGTTTATATAAGGCTTATTTTGGACCAACTTTGAGCGCAAAATTGAATGGGCCCCAAACATCTTTTAGGGTGGGTCCGAAGAGGTGAAGGGTTCCTTGCCACGTGGTAAGTCACACGATGAAGACGGTTCGTCAAAACCATTTATGAGTGAATGGGAACTTGACGTCGTTTTCGGGTTCGTGGAATGGATTTAAATGTGGGTTTCCTTTTTATGGATTATCTCACATTGAAACTTTAATAGAGCTTTTTTGTGTATATAAGCTCTAGACTACAACACTTGGGGTTGGCTCCCAAGGGGCACCCCAAGTTTGTAGAAAGGAGGAGTTATAGACAAAGTGAATCTTGGCCCAAATCACCACACACACGCGTGCGCCGCCTCCACCGTCCGTCCGACTGGGCCGGGCACGGGTGTAGGTTGTGGGTCAGGTCGGTTCTTATATTAATTTTTTGGAGAAAATTCATTTGAATTTTTTCCAAAATTCTTATTGAAATTAATTCTTTTATGAATTTAATATTTCAGTCCATTTTCAGTCCAGTTTTTCAATCTGTTATTTCGGACAGATTCATTTCTAAACTGCCTGGCAGTTACAGGTTCAAATCTGGACAGTTTCCAAACTGCCAATCTGTTCAAACAGTTGCAGATCTGTTTGAATTTTGAATCAAATCTGTTCAAAATAGTTTCACACCTGTTCACTTCCATTTAGCACCTGTTCGGGTCAGTTTGGAATGCCTATAAATTCAGACCATTTCCAACAGTTTTGGGGTCCGAAAATAATATGAAATTGTCTCTTTTGCTGTCCTGATTTTATTGGTTTTGCATTATTCTTCATATTAGTTTTTAGAATTAAATTAAAGAGAGTATAGAACACAAGGTTCTAGTTCACCGGATAAATTTGTTTGAAGTGCTACTACAAATTTGTGAAGATCATTGTATCCTGGGAGATAGACGCCACTCAACCGTAAGCACCGTAGTGGGACGAATCTGTCTTAAGGACAGCGTGTCACGCACTCGACTTGGTCTTTTATTTTTTCATTCGGTTCGACAAAATAAATTCTGTAAGTTTTTATTTTATTTTGTTTGATATAGTTTCAATTTATTTTATTTACATAGAAGATTGTTCCAATAATCAGTGCTTCATTTAAGGCTTTCCAAACCCTGTGGTTGAAATATATGATTTATCTCACACATGTTCTATTGTCAATTTTGATCGGCTTTGCTTTTGTAGTATGAGCACGAGCACATGATGTGCATCTGAATATTTTCATATTTTTTCTCCAAAGTGCTTCTTGTAATTTCTTTACTTTGTTTGGTGTAAGCTTTGCTGTTTAACGGTCCTTGTAAATGCCATTTTTTTGCTTCCATTAATGGATTTCTACTGATAAAAAAAAAAAGAAAAAAAGTTGTCTTCTCCAACAACAAAACCGTTTGGCCAACAAAATCACTGCAAACCAAACCCACCGACTTTACACATATATAGAGCAAAACTTCCTTTAGTGTTTAAGTTATTTTTCAGCACTTTAAAATTATCATCAAAATAATAGTTTCTCAAATTTTCCTTTTCAACTTCTAATTATGAAATGATCATGCATATCAAAATCCAGATATATACATAACCATATAGCCTAACTATAATAAAACTTTCAAACAAATCAAATTAATAATATCTTATAATTGTTGCAAAACTTAAAGTTTCAGGTATATTAATAATATAGATAAACAATAAAATCATATGTTTCACAAATAATATGCAAAATGTGGCAGGAATTAAGTGATCTACTGGCCACCAAACACTAAAAGCCACAAAGATCTTACTTTCTTAATTACACATCACTGATTGTAAACACATATCAAATAAAAATTATATTTATCATGCAAAAAAAAAAAAAAAAAAAAAATTAAAACAACAATTATAATTGAAAAAACATAACTTGTTCAAAATAGTTTCTTTCATGGCATGTGAATGGTATATTTTGCTACATGTCAACTATAGACACACACTTTGTTATCCAAGAAAGAAACAACGATATAGGTACACAATTATTCATATCATATTAATTTCAAAACATAATAGAAAATAACTCATACCTGGCAATCTAATTTTCATTATCGTCATCACATAAAATTGCGCATATGTAGAAAATGTATACCTCGTTTCTTAATCCACTTTATACCATAAATAAAATTGAATTCAACCTTACTTGTTGTACATAATTCCAAATAAACATTAACACGCTTCCATCTCTTGAAATATCATCTTATGATTGTTGGTGTAAATTTGGTAAATGTGATGGAAGAAGATAAAACAAAAATAATTAAGATTGCTTCAAGGTGCGTTACATCGTCGCTTTTCTTAAGACGATATTTATCCCCACCAATTTTGTCGAATATGGTGTGCACAGAGTTACCCCTGAATCTGCCTCAAGGATACAATGAAGCTCAGTCTAAAGACTGATGTTTGATTGCGCTATGCACGGACAAAATCAAATCCCGAATATCTTTGGATTTTTCTAATCTACCAAGTAAAGAGTAAACCAACCATGTGAATGTTAAAGAAAAATTCCACAGATGTTCAATGGATTTCGTATGGATTACTTATCTCCAATTGCCAACCCATTATCTCCCTTAGACTAAAGGTTATGTCTTTTTAGATTCAAAAGTGACACATTTTAGATCCAAGAGTCATGTCATTTGGTTTAAATCTAATAGTTACACCCTTACATTTAAACCCAAAGGTCATACGTCTCCATTAATTCATATAATTAAAATATATATTAAACATATACACATATTATAAAAATGTTCTAACACCACCACCTAACCCATCCATTTTAGCATCATTATTTTGTTAGACAAATTTTAGTTATATACCTAATAGTACACATCAAGAAAGAAAATTTTTGAAAAATAATTCTTCCAAAATGTTGGACATTCACAATTTAGATGATCAAATTCACCTATAATGATCTAATAATGGAACTTAACCCTATATGATTAAGTGTATAATAAATCAAAAATGAAAAATTCTATTCATACATAAAATTTATGCAAAAGAGTTTACAAAAATGATGTGACAACATCATTCTCGTAAATAATTCATCTTTATAGGTGTTTTGTTTAAAAGTTAAAAGTGCACATTGAGTTATATGATTATGTATAAAAATTCTATATGAATTTTATATTTATATATAACTCATAAAAAAAAAAATGATACATATCATGCCACATTATTATGAATCAAATTGTGAGAACTTTTTTAAAGTCTCAAATATTTTTCATAATTCTTACATGAAAGTGTGATTTCCTTAATTTTTGGAGTGTTTGAGAGCAGGGGTTGGTGTTGTGCCCATGCTATGAGGTTGGGGTCATGTTTTGAGTCTTTTTTAATGATGTAAACCGTTCATATTGTAAAATTTATCATGTAATATAGTTATTAAAAAATTCAAGTTAATCGGACATACATAACCTCATTATTATTCCTAATTATTTTTAAAAATATTATCACAATTATGCGAACAATTCATTTATTTTTAAAACAAATATAATCTTGTTATGAGGTTATATATATTCAATTGATTTAATTTTTATTTTATGTATAATGTACTCAACAAACTTTGTAATATAAATTATTCGGATTATAAAAATAAACTTCAGTCGGGACACGCCCCAAGGGGCTTCACGCGTGCTCCTTGTCCATACTCCATCTTACTCCAATGTAATGTTTTCTTGGAAGTTACTGCTTTAGTTGCAATTTCATTTTCATGTTTTTTATTTTTTATTTTTGAAAAACATAAAATTTGGTTTGGCGAATAATTTTTGAAAGCTGTTCTTAATTTTTGTTAAAGGAATACACTTTCAAAAATATATATATATATATATTATTTTTTTTTTAAAAAAAGGTACAATTAATTCAGTTAAACCCCAACAATCATACACCACTATTGTGTTGCTACTCCCTTATCACCGGAGATGGGATGGGTATAGAGGTGTAAATTTGGCTTGGCTCGGCTCGGCCCGGCCCGGCCCAGCCTGGTTCACCGAAGCCTAAGCTCGGGCCAGACCATGTTGGGCCTTGTGTGTTCCTGCCAAAATTTGGACGGGGTCAGGCCGGTCCATAGGCCAAAAAATTAGGCCCAAGCCTAAGGAGTATTTGGATCTTAGACATGCCTGGGCTCGAGCTTGGACCAAGCTTGAACATTTTTTTTTTAAAATTTTTTTCTATTTTTTCTACCAAAATTTTATTCTTTTTCACAAAAAATGACATTAGGCCTCGAACTAGGCTTTGAGTTGGGTCTTGAGCAGGCCGATGGGGCGAGCCTACGGGCCGAGCCAGGCTTCAAAGTGACGGCCCAGACCCAAGCCTAGGGTCCTGGGTTGGGCTCGGGCCTGGGCATAACCGAGTAGAACCCATCCAAGGCCATCCACAGGCTGTGGGCCATTTTTACACCCCTAGATGGATGCTGTGCAGGACACAACAACCACTGTTATACGATAATATTAATATATTTTGAGATCTGTTTCGATAATCCGAACCGTTCACATTTTAAAATAAATCGAGTAAAATTTATTTGTAAAACATAAAGTTAATCGGATATTATTAATTTTTTCGTCCACTCGATATCATTAACCCTTTAAATCAAGTGTTTAGATTAATAGTTTCCTTAATCAAAGAAGAAAAACACATGTTTGATTTGATTTTTTTTAATTTTTATTTATTTATTTATTTTTGATTCAAAGGAAATTCAAACAAACAGAAGTTCAAAAAAACAGCAAAATAAAGAAAAACAAAGAGATGAAGAACTAATCCCTTAGCACACTAACTCCAATCATGTCATTAATGATCAGAGCCTTCACTTCGTCAAGAGGTTCTTTAAGCCCCAGCACATGTTCATCTTGAGCAACTCCTATGTTTGCAAGAAAATCAGCGCATTTATTTCCTTCCCTTGGGGTATAGCGCAGGGAGTAGTTGCACCTTTTCAATAGAAACTTTGCATCCTCTATGAGAGCTTTATACGGTGAGTTAAGGCATGGTTCAATCTGTATTTGGTTGATAGCCAGTTCTGAATCAGATTCAATATCCACTCCCTTGGTGCCTCTCTAGAATAAGATTGTGAGTCCTCTATAGATAGCCCACAGTTCAGCTTCAAGACTGGAACAATGTCCCAGTTTTCCATAAAATCCCTAGATCCATACCCCCATTTCATCACACAGCAGCCCACCATATCTAGCTTAGCCTGGGTCACTTTTAGAACAGCCACCAACATTTAATTTAAGTTTCTCTGCAGATGGACAAAGCTAATGAATTAGTCTGTGCTAATATGGCCTAGGGTGGAGGACAGAGTGATAGGCCTCATCAATCTTATGAGCATAATTCCTTATGTTCTTGAGACTGATCTGAATGGAAGGATTAATATTTTCAAACACAAATTTGTTGCGATCTTTCCAAATTTGCCAAAGAGTTATGGTGAAAACAAGTTGTCATTTTTTGCTACAATACTCACTTTTATCTTTCAAATTGAAGGTAATCCATTCAAGTATAGGCCTATCACAACCTTCCTCCCACCAGTTCCTATTTTTTATTTTAGTCCAAATGTTTTGTGAAATAGTGCAGTTTCTGAGGAGATGGTTCATATCCTCGCTAGACAAACCACATCTAGGACACAAGTCAGATGTGGTCATATTTCTCACAAGTCTCATGTGATTGGTTAGCAGTCTTTCTCTGAGAATAAGCCATAGGAAGCATTTCAGTTTCTAGGGGATCTTTAATTTCCAAAGCCATTTCCAATCCCTACCATCTTCTTCTTGCCTTGTAATAAACTGATAAGCTGAAGCTGTAGTGAAGTTGCCACAGGTGGATCCAACCTAAACAGGAGTATCAGTGTAGGTGACAAATCTAGGCCTGTGGATTTTGAGGATTTCCTGGATATCTTAGGAGTTTAAAATAGATTTCAAAGTATCTATGTCCCAATGGCCCTCTTCATTGAGTATTGAGCTAACTTTTTGAAGAGCATTATCCTGCTAGGAGGTGTAAGAAATAGAAAATGGTTGTTTGCCACACCACCAGTTACACCACAGTGATATGTTCTCACCATTTCCCACATTCCATTGTACTCCTTTCTTCAAATGATCTCTTATTCTGCACATGCTTTTCCAGGTGTGTAAAGAACTCCTCTTGATGGGCCAATTAAAGTTGGAATGCCTTCTCAAATACTTGGAATGCATAACTTTACACCATAATTTGTCCTGGTCACTCAGTATTTTCCACCCAAGTTTAGTTAATAAAACAGTATTCTGGTCCCTAGCTTTTCTAAGTCCTAGCCCTCCTTCAGCCTTACTTTTACAAGCATTTTCCCAATTAACCAGGTGAACTTTCTTTTTGGAATCAGTTTCTCTCCATAGGAAATTTCTATTGAGTCTATCCATTTCATCACAAACTCTTCTAGGAATTTCCATGGTCTGCATATTATAACTGGGTATAGCAGAAGTGACAGCTTTAATAAATGTGGTTCTACCAGCTAGGGAGAGGGTTCTAGCTTTCCAACCTGACAGCCTAGTTTTTAATTTCTCCAAAGTTTCCCTAAACATATTTCTATTGACTCTACCATGGATCATAGGAGAGCCCAAATATTTGCCAAGGTTTTGAGTTAAAGGGATGCCATTATGGAAACTTAGGGATAGGGCTTTGTTACGGGCTAAATTGGGGGAAACAAAAAGTGTGGACTTAGAGTGATTAATTTTTTGCCCAAAGACTGCACAAAATTCAGTCAGCACTGTCATTATAGTTTCATAGTTGGAGAGGTCTGCCTTGGCAAATAAAATAAGATCATCAACAAAGAATAAGTGAGAGATGGGTAGGCTATTACAAGCTGCTTTGATCCCTTTCCACTGGGCACCATCAACCTTGGAATTAATCATATTAGAAAGTCTTTCCATGCAAAGAACAAAGAGGTAAGGGGAAAGTGGGTCACCTTGTCTTAAGCCTCTCTCATTCTTAATTCCTTCTAGCATCTCTCCATTTCAAACGATAGCAGATTTGCTGTTAGTGACACAACTCATGATAAGGTTTATCCAATCATCATTCATATTAAACTCCACAAGTGTGTCTCTAATAAACTCCCAAGATAGACGATCATACGCTTTCTCTAAATCGATTTTAAAAATCATACCTCCCTTCTTACCTTTTTTGTGCCTCAAAGTGTATAGAATCTCCTGGGTAATGATGATGTTGTCAATAGTATTCCTTCCCGAAATAAAACTACTTTGGTTGGGGCTCACCAAGCTGTCCAGGAATGGTCTAACTCTATTCACAACAATTTTTGAAATGATCTTATAGGTAACATTGCAGAGGCTGATGGGCCTAAATTGTTTGATGTTGACAGGGTTGTCAATCTTAGAGATAAGAACAATGAGAGTTTCATTAACAAATATAGGAACAGAATTGTTGTGGAAACAAGCATTCACAAACTCACACACAGACTTACCAATGATATTCCAATAGTTATGATAGAAGATTACCTGGATGCCATCAACTTTAGGGGCTTTAAAGGCACCTATATTTCTTACAGCATGAAGAATTTCAAGATTGGACAAAGGCTTCAAAAAGCCATCGTTATCTTCCTTAGAGAATTAGCTAGGGTGTTATTTTTCCAGTGGTCTAATTGTTAAGTGACACTTTTGCTAAAGAGGTTCTGAAAATAGTCAAGGATGATGTTTTTAACCCCCTCAATGTCACTAATCCAATTACTTTCATCATTCTTAAGGGCATTAATTTTAAGTTTGCGCCTCTTATTTATAGTGGATATATGAAAATATTTGGTATTTTTATCTCCGAGGGTGATATATTTGGATTTAGATTTCTGGAACTAGAGCATTTCTTCTTGTAACAACGTCTCATTGTAATCCTTAATAAGCATGTGTTAAAGATTTTGAAGATTGTGGGTAAAATTTTCAGCAAGAGCTTTTTGGGTACCCTCAATTCTATCAAGGAGTCTCCTTTTACGTTTAAAAATGTTCCCAAAAACCTCCTTGTTCCATTCAGTGACTCTATTAGTAAATTTAGTAGTAGAGTCAAGGAGGTGATTGTTCATATTACGCTAAGAAGATTTAATAACATTAATAAGGTCAAGATGAGACATCCAAGCAGCCTCGAATTGGAAGGGCGTATTATGAGGGTTTAAAGTGTGCATACCTTGTGTGTAGACAACAAGAGAGGAGTGATCAGAGTAAGTTCTAGGGAGAACTCTAACTGTGGCTTCGGGAAACATGGTCCTCCATTCCGCATTGCACAGTGCTCGGTTAAGTCTCTCCATGGTGTTAGCTAACCCTTGCCTATTGTTTGTCCACGTCATACGAGGTCCAGAGCTGCCCAAGTCAATGAGATTACAGTGATTCACTTGATCAAAGAATTTTTGAGTTCTACTAGTATTGTGGTTAGCTAAGAAACTCCTTATTTCTCTTTGATTTGCATAGTCCTTAAAGTCCCCAGCAACTAGCCAAGGCTGTTGCATGGTATCTGCTACATCTTCAAGGTCTTGCCATAGCTGTTCTCTAATGTTGGGGTTGGGGCTGGCATAAACAGCAGCCAATATCCATTCCTCATAGTCCTTCTTGTGGACAGTAGTATGAATGACTTGTGGACTAATTGTAGATGCTCTAACATTCACTTGGCTAGTATCCCAAACAATCCATACGCCCCCCACTCTGCCTACGAGATCAATTGTTGATGAGGCTGTGAATACTAGGCGATTGAAGAACTCACTCATAGTGCTAAAGGCCACCTTAGTTTCCATTAGGACCAGAATCTCTGGTTTATATGTCTTAATAATTTCCACAAGATTACGCTTGAATCAACAGATCTGTGGGTACAAGTGTAAAACTAATAATTGAGTTAGTGATATCTGAGATGGAGTTGTTGAAGTGTATTTGAATATCTTTATCTATGGGTGTAGTCAAGTCCTTTTGCCGTGTGTTAGTATCTAAGACACATAGCATGTCAGTCACTCCAAAATATGGTTGGTTCTCACTGGTGGAATTGTCTATTTCAGTGCACTCAGGGTTTGGGATTTCTGTAACAGATTCCTTCACTTGCTTCGATGTACTAGCACAAGTTGGTGTGTCCATGGGTTGGTGTTAGGTTAGGTTGTTTTTCCCTTTGGTTAAGTCCTGGTCCAGCCTGCTTTTATCTGTGGGTTTCTGGGTCTGGTTTGGATTCATTTGGGTTGTGTGGTTACTCATGGCCTTCTCAGCTCCTACTCTGGTGTGCTTACGGCCTTGCGACTGTTCTCTCTACCCCTCCTGAATATCTTCAAAATATTTGAATTTATTGGGCTTAGTTGCTAGGACAGGTGTTTCTTGAGCTTTCCTGGGCTGAACAGGTCTTCTACTCCTCTTTGTTACCAACATCCAAGGCCCAAAATCCTCTTCCATAGCCTCCCGAGGTTGCAGGTTACCATTGGTATCAGTAATGGGTGTATCGCAGCTTTCCGCATTGGTAACGACTACCTTTTCCCCCGTCGACTGTGCATTTTGTGGTCTAAATCTACATGCTTCTTTCTGGTGATCAATACGTCCACAAAGGAAACAGAAAGAATGAAGGGATTCATGCTCTATATTATAGCATTTCTTTTCCAGAACAAATTTGGGAATTAGTGGTTTAGTGAGGTCCATTTCTATACATATTCTTGCGAACTTACCTCTGGTTGCCATTGCCGTTGTCTAATCGATCTTCAAGGGTTTGCCAATGGTTTTGGCAATCGCAAATAGGACTTTATCCTGGTAGTATTCTATCGAAAGTTCCGAAAACTGAACCCAAATTGTGGTTGTGGCTTCAAAAGCTTCCGAAGGCTTGGAGTTTGGTTCCTATTTTCTTACTGTTAGGTAGTGATCCATGATCACCCAGGGGCCTCCAGTGTACACTTTAGTATAGTTTTCTTGATTAGAAAACTTGAATAAAAAATAGTTGCATCCCAAATCAATTGCATTGAACTCATCTTGAAGCCCCCAAATATTCTTAACCCGAGTGCAGAGCATGTTGTAGCCAATTTTTTTTCCCAGTAGTTTGATGATTGGTGCGCTCTCCCATGGTTTTCGGATCTTTTGCAGGAGCTTTTTGGGGAGGGAGATTGTGGGCACATTCATGAATTCCGAGGGCGGTTGCTCAGTATTTGGGTGTCCCTCTTGGTCATCGTCTTCTTCATCTGAGGAGAGAATCTCCATACTGTCATCAAATGAATAGGCGCTATGTCTCGTTATAGTCAGTGCTTCCTTGAAGGATTTCGCAGGTAAACTACCCTAAGACGACAACATTTGATGGTTTGATTCATCATCCCTTGGTGCAGGAGCCATTACCACTTCGTTGTGCATTTCACTAGTTATCAAGTTTTGTGAGCTCTTTATTTTCTTGGTACTTCGGATGAGATGGTCTTCTTCATCAATGGACTTAGCTGTTATGTAGAATCGTGAGGGATGGAGCTGTTGGCAGAATTGCTCTCTAGCATTTTAGAGAGAGAGAAAACACCTCTCTCTGTGTTAACCCATGACTTAGCTTGCTAGGATGTCAAGATGAAGTTCACATGACTTGGACCTAAGATTATATCTTGACCTGTCGAAAATTCTCTTAATTTTAACTTACGGCCTATCATTAAGCACATGCCTTTAGAAAACTATTGAACAGTTAGATTACGTGATACTTCCGATCAATGTTTGATTTGATATTTGAATTAACATGAGAACGATTTCATACTTCAATCACCCGTGAAATTCGTTTGTAAAATTTTTAGTCTTGTATTCAAAGTAACAATCACCTTAACTAAACCTCCGTTTGGTTCTTTTTTAGAATTATAATTTTAATCAAAAAATTTTGAAATTCCTTTCAAAACTTAAAATCAAACACACAACTTAAAACTATTTAAAACTCAATTCAAAAATTATTTTTAAAACTTATAACTAAACAACAATTCAAAACTCTTTTCAAAATTCTGTTTAAAAAAAAAATCAAAAAAATATTTTTTATTTTGTTTTTTAAAATTATTTTTAGAATCATAATTTGAGTGTGAAGTCGTGTTTTGAGTTATGAGTTTTAAGTTGAGTATTGAAAAAAGAAAATTTGTTTGCTTATGAGTTTTGAGTTGTATTTTGAATTTTTTTTTATTTATTTACTTATTTTAATGTGCACTATATTTCATACATTTATATGCTGTATTTTTAAAAATATTTTAAATATATCTTTTAAATATTAAAAAATTTATTTTTGTATTTTAAATATTTTATTTTATTTTATAAATATATTTTAAAATATTTTAATTTTTTTGTTATGTGTTTAGTTACGATTCGTGTGTAGCGTTTTGAAAGTAGTGTGGAGGTTCGAATTGTGTGTTTGGTTATGAGGTTTGAAAATAGTTTTTGAATTGAGTTTTGAGTTTTGTGTTTGGTTATGATTTGAGTGTGGAGTTGTGTTTTGAGTTTAAAATATTAAAATTAAAATTTTTACAAAATAAAATAACAAAAATTATATATTTAAAATAAAAATAATAATTTCAAAAAATTTTAAAATACAATTCAAAATTCAAAAACTCAAAACTCAAAATACAACTCAAAACTCTTTTCAAAATTGAGAACCAAACAGATTTTCTCTTTTCAAAACTCAACTCACAATTCCACATTTAAATCACAACTCTACATTCGAATCATAATTTTAAAATTAAATCAAACGGAGCGTAAGATTTTCACTTTATAAGTGGATTCATGGAATTAATAAAGTGATTTTTTATGATAACAAAAATTTAAAATAATAGTAATAAATAAATGAAGAGATTCTTAACAATTGGAAGGGAAGCTACTTAAGACCCAATTATTGGTTTAAAGATCTTCCTAAGTTCTATCCAAATGGCATGATCTGAAGCAGTATTTTGATGCAACTCAGCAAAGAGATTTACTTGGAAGGATACTATTTATATGGTATTCTAAATTAGTGATTCTTTTATGATAATAAAATTTTTAAGAATAGTGATTCTTTTATGATAAATTTTTTTTTAAAAAAATAATAATAAATAAATGAAGAGATTCTTAACAATTGGAAGGGAAGCTACTTGGACCCAATTTGTGGTTTAAAAATCTTGCCAAGTCCTATCCAAATGGCATGATCTTAAGCAGTATTTCGACCGAACTCAACGAAGAGATATTAATTTGGAAGGACACTATTTATGTGGAACACTAAATTAGTTACTTAATAATTTTTTTTTTTGAGTGGGACATATTTACTCATTTTGTTAAGGTCCCATTTATTTTGAGAGATAGAGGGGGAGATTGGGATTGAGATGGAGGTGAGACCCACTAATGTTGTGTTTGTTTTGGGAGATAGAGAGGGAATTCATAATCCCTTCTAGATTAGGATGGGTTTTGGGGAGGAGATTAGGATGAGGCTTGGGACTCGGTATTAAAAAATAGTCCGCCGGACTATTTTTTTATTTTTTACATGTTGGGTATTTTTTTTGAATATTAATGTTTATTTTTTTGTATTTTTTGTTAAGTAAAAATCATAGTTTTATTTGCTTTATTATTTTTATTTTATTTTTTATTTTTTACATGTTGGGCTTTTTTCTTTTTTTTTGAACATTAATGTTTAATGTTTTTGTATTTTTTGTATTTGGTTTTTTATTTTATATAAAAATAATTTAACAATTCCTACACTAACAGCTATCATCAAAACAAACACAATTTTACTTAATCCTCTTACCATCAATCCCCTCACTAACAATGCTCTCACTATTAATCATCTTACTACAAATCTCTTTATTCTACCTCTCAAAACAAACAAGCCCTAATAGTAAGTCTAGGGTCTCACATTTATGCCCAGAATTTAAGTACGTAGTAGAGATTGAATGGGTAAAATGTAAAGTCCATCTATGAATTTGGACAACATATTAAAATTTCTCGATATTTTTTTTGAATTTGTAGTATTATTGTTTCATTAAGTAGTTGAGAAGTAAATGACAACTCACTTACGCTCTGTTTGTTTGGAAGAAATCATTTTAAAAAAAATAGTTTTTCATGATTAGTACAATAAAAAACAAATTTATTTGAACAAAAAATATTTTTTATTTTTAAAAACTAAAAAATATTTCTCAGCTATACCAACGTCATCGCATTTCTATTGCAGCCTCCACTACTATCACCTACTTGTTACCACCACCACTGCTCTCAGCACAACCACTCACACTGACCCACCACCTACCCACTACCATCTTCACTACTAATACAATCAATAGTACATTATTTAAGAATGTAAAGCTTAGAAAAATATTTTCTAAGAAAAAAAATTCATAAAAATTGTTTTTTGGTTGAGAAGTGTTTTTCACTAAAATAAATAATGCGGTTTTTTTTAGATAGGGAAAATAAATAAAACGTTACTATATATTTTTATATTTTTATTTTAATTATTGAGAATTTACGTACACATATCACATTATTTCTATGAAAAAAGTATTAGAGAGTACGTACGTACGAGTGGTTCTCAGCAATGTTGTGGCTATGGATGCGAGTGGAGTCCCAATAATTTGAATGGATTCGAGATGTGTCAATCACCACCACTCACTCATGCATGCCAATGCAAATCTCTAACTTTAAAAAAAATGCCAAAAAAAAAAAAAAAAACAAAAGCCAAGGCCAGCAAGACGCAACGCAACACAACACAATATGGTGTTTTGGAGAGTTGGTAAAAAATCGATTTTTTAACTTTTTTGATAACCTTTTTGGCAAAAAAATTGATTTTTTTGATAATTTTTTTATGATTTTTTTGAAAAAAATTGATAAAAAATTAAAAAATTAACTTTTTACCAAATTCTCCAAAAACACCAATATCAATTTTGTCAAAAATGACAGTTTCCACGAATCTTTCTTTCTTAAAAATGAAAAGAAAAGAAAACAGCACACTTGTAACACGCGAGATAATGGCCTGGGCTACGGGCCGTTTTTGCAACCGGTTTTTTTTTAGTGATTTCTTTTTTTAATTTTATTTTTTTATTAAAATATGATATAAAAAATTAATATATTTAGAATGATTTTTTATTTTTATAAAAAAAAAATCTAAAATATAAAATGAATTGAAAAGAATATTTGACTTTTTGATATTTGTTAGGTTTTTAGCCTTTTTAGTAATTTTTTAACTTCTAGACTATTTTATGTAGTTCTCAAAGGAGGCCTAAAAATACAAAAAGTTTCAAACATGTACAAATGTGAGATAAAAATTATTTGTATTTATAATTATGAATATATTCACATCTATAAATATAAATATAAATATAAATATATGTGTCACACCTATACATTTTATATTTAGAATTTTTTGTATTTTTATACTTTTCCAATGATAAATAACAAATGCCTATTTTGAGAAGTAGATTAAAAGACAACTTTTTATTTTTTTAAATTTTTTTTAAAAAAATATGTAAAAAAAAATGATGCAATCAAATAAATAAATAAATAAATAAATAATTAATAAACTGACTTTTAACTTACTTCTTAAAATAGACCAAAGCATTATGGTTCACACAAATTTCTAGTGGTTCTCTCACTTCTTAGCAAAGTAAATTGAATGGACATCGTTGTCTGTCTTTTGTTTATTTACTTTTGTTTTGTCGTACGAAGATATCATCAAACACAATTGTGAAATAATTTTTTGAGTCTCTTCATTCATCATAGTTGTACAATATATATAGTACAAATATTAACAAGGAAAAAATAAAAGATTATAGAATTATCCTATAACTAAGGAATTGATAAGGAATTACATAATTAAAGAATTACATAATTAAGGATATTGCCTAAATAGCACTCCTCTTCAAGTTGGAGTATATCGCACAGGCCTAACTTGTCTAAAGAGTAATCAAAAACACTGCTAGCGACAGCTTTGGTAAGGACATCGACTAGTTAGTTTTCAGACTTCACAAATGGAAAAACAATGATTCTGGCTTCAAGTTTTTCCTTAATAAAATGTATATCAATTTTCACATGCTTCATCTGATCGTGCTGAACTGCATTATGAGCAATTTCTATAGCAAAAGTGTTATCACAATACAACTTCATTATCTCCTGAGAGTGAACACCCAAATCCTTAAGTAAGTTCTTCAACCATAGTAACTCACATACTCTAAAAGCCATGCCCATATATTCAGTTTCTGCATTGGACCTGGCTACCACCGATTGTTTTTTACTCCTCCAAGTCACAAGATTGCCCTCTACAAAAGTAAAGCATCCTGGTGTAGATTTTCTGTCATCAAATGAACCAACCCAATCTGCATCAGCGTGACCTTCCACATTCAAGTGATTATTCTTGATGAACAACAACCCTTTACCCGGAGTAGGCTTCAAATATCGCAATATGCATTCCACAGCATCTATGTGAGGTTTACGAGGATCATGCATAAATTGGCTCACTACGCATACTGAATAAGAAATATCTGGCCTAGTATGGGACAAATAAATTAACTTTCCCACAAGTCTTTGGAACCTGGCTTTATCAGTAGAAGTTGCATGCAAACAATTAAACAACTTGTGATTTTGTTCAATTGGGGTATTCGCAGGCTTACAGCCGAACATACCTGTTTCAGTTAACATATCAAGAATTTATTTTCGTTGAGATAAGAAAATACCATTCTTTGAGCGGGCTACCTCGATTTCGAGAAAGTATTTTAAATCTCCAAGTTGTTTCATTTCAAATTCTAGGGCCAAGTGTTGTTGTAAGTTCTCAATTTCTTCTTAATCATCTCCTGTCACCACTGTTAGGTCACTAGTTGCCAATTCCACAAACAAGCTCAGTTTAATAGAGTTGTAATTTTTCCTTGGTTTTGCTCCTCCCACTCGAGCGGGAACATTTGCGCTCGAGCGGAGTTTGCACCTTCTCAGTAGTTTGGCTTGTCTGCACAAATACTGGGATGTATGTTTTTGCCCTCGAGCGTGAGTTCCAGCGCTCGAGCGGAGACCTATTTTAATTGCAGGCATTTTAGTGACTCCGCTTGAGCGGCAAGTCTTGCGCTCGAGCAGGGTATGCGGCCCCTGTTTTCTATATATGTGTTTAAGTCTGTTTTTAGGTTTAAGCCTTCCAGATCTGTTTTGGGGGCTCTAAGGTTTTCTTTTGGGATTATTTTGCTAGTTTTCTTTTGATGTTTTACTTGAGTATGAAACTCACATAGTGGTATAATACACATCAAAGGGTTGTTTGAGTGATCATCTTCAAGAGTGTTCTTCTTCGGTGGAATTCGGAGATTCAAGCGTGGAGTGTTCGAAGGTGTTCGAAGCTGTGCGCGGTCGTTGAGTCGACGTGGTTATTGTGGAATCAACATCAATCTAATCAATTCTGAGATGAAGGTTGCTGTGGAAGATATACAAAGCGTTGAAGACTAATTTACAGAGTTTGGGTAATTTGTTTAGGTATTTTGTATTCTTTCTTTCCTTCATAGTGGATTGATTTGTGGCGTTTCACTCGTGGTTTTTTAATCACAATTGGAGGTGCTCCAATAGTGATTTTTTTCACGTAAAATCGTTTGTGTTTATTTATTATTTTTGAAACAACAATCTAAATCACTTTCGTACGTACTTGATGATTTAGATTGTTAGTTTTAATTGTTTGGGAATTGGTACAATTAAATCTTGATCTAATCACGAATCACTTAGGTTTTTCAATTAGCATCAGAGCAGGTCACTCTTTGTTTTTATCAAAACTATAGGAGTGTGATTTTGTGTAATTGGTGATATGGATTCAATTCGCGAAGATAACTCGACCCATAGACCTCCGTTACTTGATGGTATAAACTATTCTTATTAGAAAGCTCATATGAGAGCATTTTTAAAATATATCGATGATAAAGTTTGGCATTGTGTGATCTATGGGTGGAGTGAACCTGTTGTCACCATTGATGGTGTTGATATTCCCAAACCTCTTGATAAATGGGACACACTCGACTATCAAAACTTGGGTTGAAGTAGTAAGGCTCTCAAATTCCCTCTTTTGCTTCGTCACACCCGAAGAGTTCCATCATATTTGCATGCGTGAGGTAGCAAAAAAGGCTTGGGACATTCTTGAAACAATTCACGAGGGTACTACTTCTGTTAAAAGGTCAAAACTTCAATGTCTCACATCTTCTTTTGAAACTTTTTTATGCATGATGATGAGACGTTTGATGATTTTTATGCTAAACTTAGTGACATCGTGAATTCGTGTTTCACACTTGGTGAAAAAATCGCTTAAGTTAAGGCTGTTAGAAAATTTTTGAGGTCTTTACCGGAGAGGTTCTAATCAAAAGTTACAGCTATTGAAAAGGCTCAGAATGTTGATACCCTCAAGCTTGATTAGTTGGTTGGAAACTTGCAAACTTATGGCGCCCACCAGATTTCTAAGAAAAAGACAAAAATATAGTGCGACTTTTACTAGTACTCATGAGACCACAAAGATCCCTGAGATTGAGTTTGATCTAAAGTTCGAAATGACGGCTATGTTTACTAAACAGATCCAAAAAATTAAAAAAAAAATTAAAAAAAACCTAATTTCAAGGACTCTATTTCAAAAGATAAGAGTAATGAAAAACCCAAAACTTTTCTACCAAAAATTGCTCCAAAAATTGAAAAGAATACTGTGAAGGGGCTAGGTGTCAAATGTTACGAATGTCAAGGGTTTGGACATATTGCTCTTGAATGTCCTTCGAAAAAGAACCAGAAGAAAGTCTATACAGTGACTTGGAATGATGAAAACAGGTCAGAGCAAGAACTTGAAGAAACCGAATCTGGTGAAGACAGAGATAGTACTTACATGGCATTCTGGTCTACCATCACTCAACCTCCTCCAAAGCCAGTGGAATTTGCTCGTGGTCAGAATTTGCATTGTGCTCCTACCTTTGATGGGAGTAATTACTTATTCTGGAATATCAAAATGAGGATGTTTCTGAGAGCTTACGACCTTGAGGGCTGGCAAGCCATTGAAGAGGATGTTGAAAGCCCTGGCAATCTAAGTAATCAAAGAGTTTTGACTACCATTCGTGAAGCAATTTCTGACGAAAAACAACAACGGATTGCTCACTGCACAAAGGCCAAAGATGCATAGGACATTCTGAGTCAATTTCATGAAAGAGAAGAGTCATCTTCACCACCATCTATCAATTTTCATGCCTTAGTTGCTCGACTGGATAAGGTCTAGGAGAAAGAGGAGCAAAAACAAGATAATGAAATCTCGAAAGACAATGATGAGATTGATGGTGATGACCTACAACAAGCTTATGAAAAGGTTTACGATAAATTTTTGAATTTGTCCAAGACCAATGACAAACTTACTCTCAAGCTCAAAGTATGTGAAAGCGAGAATGTCCAGCTAAAATGAGAGATTGAAGCTGCAAAAAGGGATATCATCAAAATCTCAAATGACAGGCAAGACCTCTGTGGAAAGTTTCTAGCTTGTGAAACAGAAAGGAATGAACTTCTGAGCGTCTATGCTACATTTGAAGAGAAGATTGGAATCCTTGAGATGTCACAAGCCACGTTGGAAGAGCTGATTGGTCAGAAAGAGGAAGAACTCAAAGTTGTTAGAGCCACAATTAATATGTGGAACAAAGGGTCAAAGACACTTGAAGGCATCATTGGGTCTCAACAAATGAGTGGTGATAAAAGTGGGATATGCTATACTGCTACAACACTTCAAAAGGGACAGTCCTCTACATCACATGACCCGAAGACTCAAGCAAAAGGAAAGCTCAAGGGTGATACTTCTCTTTATCAACCCAAAGGGAGTAAGATTGACAAACTAGAGGTAAAACCTATGTTTGTTTGTCATCATTATGGGAGGTATGACCACATTCGTCCTTATTGTTTTGAGTTGTTTGGTAAAGTGTCTAAAAATGGTAGAAATTCTAATACTCTGCGGGTTAGGAGACAACTTTACATGTCTAGGCAGAACACCAAGATTCGTGAGGGTGTTCACAACGCTCAGACATCGACCAAGACTACCAGTTCTGCTTCCACTAAGACCAAAAAGATATGGGTTAGAAAGAGCGACTTAACGTGTTTCGTTGTTCACACTGCACTGAAAAGCACGTGACTCACACATGTGGTATCTTGATAGTAGGTGCTCTCGTCACATGTCTGGTGACAAATCGTACTTCACATCTCTTGATAAATATGAAAGAGAAATTGTTACCTTTGGAGATGGTGGCACTTCTAGAGTCATTGGTAAGAGCTCTATAAGTGTTGCTGGTCTTCCTAAACTTGAAAATGTTTTGCTTGTTGATGGCCTTAAAGCTAATCTGTTGAGCATTAGTCAAATGTGTGATTCCCATCATGAAGTATTATTTTCAAAAAATAAATAAGAAATTTTGGATAAAAAAATAAATATTGTCATGCATGGGGTTCGCACATCTAATAATTGCTATGGGATTGTTACCACTAATGATCTTAATTGTCACTCGGTCGTCATAAGTAACATTGACCTATGGCATTACAGATTAGGTCACATGAATTTCAAAGACCTAACTAAGATTTCCAACAAAGAGCTTGTGAGAGGAGTACCCAAAATGGGTAAGAATGTAAACCATGTGTGTGGTTTGTGTTAACTTGGGAAGCAAACTCGTGCTCCTCATAAAAAGGTGAACAGTTTTACAACCAAACATTCTCTTGAATTGGTTCATATGGATCTTATGGGACCCACTCGCACTGAAAGCATTGGAGGTAAAAGATATATTTTTTTTAACCGCTCATGATTATACTCATTTTTCATGGGTAAATTTTTAAGAGATAAATCATATACGTTTGATACTTTTCAGGTCTTAGTCCTTAAAATCCAAAATGAACAGGGTGTTTCTATTGGGCATATCATAAGAATCTGAACTGATCATGGTCGTGAGTTTGAAAACAGTTCGTTTTTGAATTTCTGTAATATGAATGGAATTAAGCATGAATTTTTTGCACCGATTACTCCACAACAAAATGGAGTTGTTGAGAGGAAGAATAGGGTTGTTCAAGAGATAGCTAGGGTCATGCTCCTTAGTAAGAAAGTTCCTCTAAGGTTTTGTTGTAAATCATGTGTATTTAAGGCCCGGCACTCTACAAATTCCATATGAATTGTGGACGGGATTGAAACCTAATGTAAAATACTTCAAAACTTTTGGGAGTAAATGTTACATTTTCAAAGATAGAGAGCCCTTGGGCAGATTTGACTCCTGAAGTGATGAAAATATTTTTCTACGGTATTCAACCTCTAGTAGAGCTTTTCATGTCTATAATCTGTGTACTTTGTCTTTAATGGAATCGATCAATGTGGTCATAAATGACACAGGTTCTCCTACTTTAGCGTTAAATAAGGAAGAAAATAGTGAGTCTCCAATCTTGGATACTGAACCACAAAGTTAAGGAAAAGCAAAGGACCAAGCTCAAGAAGGTGAGCCAGCACCAACTTCTAAGGTAAGTCCAAGTCCAAAGAGTACACAAAGAGACACCACTTTTGATGCTCCTATCACTACAAGTCTAGAATTCAAACAATCAGCAAGGGTGAAACTGAATCATTTGACTCAATAGGTGATTGGAAGTGTCTCAGATCGAATAGAAACCTGAAGACAAATTCGGAAAAAGGTATCTCATATGTGTTATGTTTCATTAATTGAACCTAAGAATATAAAAGAGGCCTTACTAGATGATAGTTGGGTCAATGCTATGCATGAAAAGTTAGGTCAATTTGAACATAACAAAGTTTGGACTCTTGTTCCCAGATCTAGAGACATGAATGTGATAGGTACCAAGTGGATCTTTAAAAGTAAATCTAATGAGAATGGTATTGTGGTTAGAGATAAAGCTAGGTTGGTTGCTCAAGGCTATACTTAAGTAGAGGGTGTTGACTATGATGAGATGTTTGCCCCAGTTGTACGTCTCGAATCTATTCGTATTTTACTTGGTTTTGCATGCTTTCTTGGGTTCAAATTGTTTCAAATGGATATGAAAAGTGCCTTTCTGAATGGGTACTTGAAAGAAGAGGCTTTCGTTGAGCAACCAAAAGGGTTTGAGGACCCAAAATGTCCAAACCATGTCTACAAGTTAGACAAGGCTTCGTATGGGTTGAAACAAGCCCCGTGGGCTTAGTATGATAGACTTACTACCTTTCTTCTTGATAATGATTTTCAAAGGGATAGTGTGGACAAGACTTTATTTGTGAAACATACTAAGTCTTATATACTTGTTGCTCAGATTTATGTTGATGATATTGTGTTTGGATCCACTGCTGATCATCTTGTGAAATATTTTTCGAATTGCATGGCAAATGAATTTGAGATGAGTATGATAGGAGAGTTGTCTTATTTCTTAGGTCTTCAAATTAAACAGTCTCCTTCGGGTATGTTTGTTTCTCATACTAAGTATGCCAAAAATCTTGTGTCAAAGTTCGGTCTAGAGTCAGCCAAACATGCACGTACTCCTATGAGCACCAGTCTTCACCTTTCCAAAGATTCATATGGTACTGATATTGATTCTACCGTTTATAGGAGTATGATAGGGAGTCTTCTTTACCACACAGCTAGTCGACCTGACATTGCATTTACTGTAGGTGTTTGTGCCCATTACCAAGCCAGTCCTAAAGAGTCTCATTTTCTTGCGGTCAAACACATCATTAAGTATGTTAATGGGACATTAGGGTTTGGGGTTTGGTTTTCTACCGACACTACAGTTGAAATTAATGATTTTTCTGATGTTGACTGGACAGGGTGTGCTGATGATAGGAAGAGTACAAATGGGGGGTGTTTTTACCTTAGGAATAATTTGGTTGCATGGCATAGCAAAAAGCAAAATGCTATTTCTCTCTTGACCGCTGAGGCCGAGTACATTGCTGCAAGAAGTTGTTGTGCACAAATGTTGTGGATGAAGCAAATGCTTCGTGATTATGGTATAGACCAGGACACTCTCACTATTTTCTATGATAACACAAGTGCCATTAACATTTCTAAAAATCCCGTCCAACATTCTTGCACCAAACATATTGACATTTGTCATCATTTCATTCGAGAGTTAGTGGAAGAGGGCCTTGTTGTTCTTGAACATGTACCCACTGAGCATCAAAAAGTTGATATTTTTACAAAATCCCTTGATCTTCTTAGGTTTGAGTTCCTTAGAAAGACCTTGGGTGTAGTGCTCAGTCACTAGGGTGTTACCTGTTACTTTGAGTGGGTGTGAGTGCTTTGTTTTATGTGTACTTGGATGCTATGATCTCATTTTCATTGATTTTTGTCATCTCTGCATTTAGACTCATATGAACACCTCTCATGCTGCTTGCAAGATTTTATTCTTCTTTGTTCATAACTCATTCTGAATGCCCATGCTCATTGACTTCATGATCTCATTCTATACACATTCTTGAGATAAGCTGTTGCAGGGGTTTCTGCACAAGTGATCAAAGTTCTCTATGGACGTCTAACAGTGTAGCTTATACATTTTCAGAGGAATTGACCTATACTGGCATATCATGGGTGACGTTGAGTCTCTTAACCATCTACCATCGTTTTCAGTTCCCCGGTTCCTCCCTCAGTTCCCCGGTTCCTCCCTCAGTTCATTGAAATCCGGGCATTAGGAAAAGGCTACCTCAGAGGCACCAACTAGGCCATCCTTATTGATTTCATGCTTCTCTAGTTTGGTCTCTATACTCATGAGCGTGCATGCCACCAGTGAGTTCCCACAAACAAGAAAAGTTTCATTAAAAAAAAAAAAAAAGACTCATTGATTAAGGGGGAGCCTCCACTTTTACTCAACAAATACCCCTTGATTTCTGGTGGTTTGACTTTTCTCAGTGATTTTTAGTTACTCTTGTTGGAGGTTTAGCCATCCGATCACTACGAGGATTAACTCTAGCTCTATGACCTCTTAAGGATTGCACACACACACTTTCTTAATGTGAGCTCTCATGTTTGTCTTTGAGTTGTGCATTCCTATGTAGTTTATGCTCATTGATCAATTTTTGTCCAATTTTCATGACATTGTGGTTCACATGTCAAAATTGCGAGTTTATGGGCTTCATTATTAATGGATTATCACATCCTAGTGTCATATTCTGGCTATTGTGCTCACCTTTAATTGTTTCAGGTCCCACATGGCAAGGTGAGCTGGTTTTAACTACTCAGAAGGGTGTTTTTTGGTCTTTGGAGTGGACCTTTTAGCGCTCGAGTGCTTTTTCACTTCATCCAGCACTTTTGCAGAGTACGCGAGATTCTGAGA
The DNA here is from genome assembly GCF_055761805.1 of Camellia sinensis. Classification (NCBI taxonomy): domain Eukaryota; kingdom Viridiplantae; phylum Streptophyta; class Magnoliopsida; order Ericales; family Theaceae; genus Camellia; species Camellia sinensis. The sequence goes on from NC_138964.1 coordinate 187,528,416, forward strand.
GCAGGTTTTTTACGCTCGAGCATACTTTTCTTCGCTCGAGCGGAGACGCGCATAAGTGAGTCTGCTCCAGCGTTGAGTCTCACGCTCGAGCGGCATGCCCTAATATATATTCTGCAACCCGTCTGTTCGGTCTCATTTTTTCCCCTCTTTTTGTGATTGTCTCTCTCTCTCTCTCTCTCCCCTAGGGCTTTGATTGCGACTGTAGACGTCCCCGAACGCCCCGGGAGGAACGAGCTCCCGTTCTGTTCATTTGGGGTCACTACAGCTCAGGACTCTAAAATTGTCACGGTTCTAAGTCTGAACCAAAGAGTCCAAATCCGGTAAATCGTTTTGAGAAAAACAAATTTTTGAAAGAAGTGCCAAACATGGACTGCTTTGCCAGATACAGAGTCGCCACCTAAATATTTTATTTTTGGAAAATTTACGAAACCCTGACTCGTTTGCCTAAGGCCACGTGTCCGTCATCACCAAAGTTGCCTCGGCTCGGGAACTTGGGTACGATTGGGGAAGGTCACTTCGTGAGCACTCCCGCTCGCCCGGTCAGAGACCGGCCTCTACTAACCATGATATTTATTTTTGAAAACATTGTATGTTCTTATTCCGGTTATTAGCCTAGGTTACTATGTGATGCGCACAGCATATAAGTATAGACTGGGTCGCCTGAATTGGAACGAAACATTTCATGTTTGTTTTTGAAAGATGGTTTGCTACTCGCAAGTAGGCTTGAAATGCAGATTTTGCCACCCGCAGGTGGGCTTAGAAAAGATGGTTTTGCCACTATCTAGTGGGCTTAAAACAAACAGTTGATGATTTATTCCAATCCAAGTAACCCAACCTTCACCCACAGACATTCAGGCAGTTATATCACATAAGCGAATAGCCTCATGGTAAGCATGCTATTCATGGCAGTCACTCACACGCATGCAAGGATGCTAAAGCATAAAAACTCACCGAGTACTCCAAGCCAAAACAGAAACTACATTAGAAATCATGCATGATCCTAAGTATACAGAAATGCCTAATGCAACACATGCAAAAATGCAAACTATAGCAGGCTCGGCTATTCTAAACATGGCATATGAAATGCTACAACTAACATGTATTCAACTTGGAATTGAAAATACAATGCAGTTAGTATGATGCGCCGAGCCCGGTGCATGCAAAACAGATGAATGAATGCAAACATGCTGTCATACTGTATGCTAATTGAAATATGCCCTAATCTAACCATCATAAGCAGGTAAATAAAAGGGAAGAAAGACGTGGGGTTGGAAGACATACATCACACTCACCCACACTTATTACAATTATGCCCTCGCACAGAGGGTCCGAATAAATAATACAGTCCCAAATGAAAGAATGGTACAGTCCAAATATTACAGTCCAAATAATGTACAAACTCCTAATTAATTAACAAATTAACTAAGAAAATAAATAAACTGGCATGCAAGCCAGGGACTGCCTTGATTCCATTCCGGATGATGAATGATGCATGCCCGGGTTGCCTTTGCGCGGAAATCCATGACGATGCCCCAATTAGCCTCTATTTACACCTTTTCTTGAAATGCGCGCCAAGCTCCAAAAAGTTGCTGATTCTTTATTTTGCTGCAACAGAGAGCAGGAAAGGGGCATGGCAATGTATTTTCACAGATATATGCATGCCTCGATCCTCGTGCCACAAATCACACATATCGATGCATGATGGCCGAGGAGTCGAATTGTGTAATTCAATATAGAATGAATGCATATATAAACACAATAAGAACCTAACTCCATCATGGATAATCCGGAGTGTCGGTGACTTGGAATTGAGACACGTTTCGTCACTCAGAGTACGGAACGCACCTCGTTTCCCGTGCCCAGGCTAACTCCTATCCGAACACGATGCAATATGCATGGCATGCATGAAATGCAACTAAGATACAATCCTAACATACACAATGTTATGGATGAAATGGCATACGCAATGCAATAATGGGCTTACACCAACATGAGAGAGCCTCAGCCACACTCACATAGGAGGCCATCAGATGAAAACAAGACAACTCGAAATGCGTGCACGTGTGCACGCAAACCGATGACCGACCCTCAGGCACCGAAATGCCACTCTAATGAGACATGGCAAAGACATGGAATATGGCATACTATCATGCAAAAATCAGAAGTAAAATGAGGTGCAAAACAGCCCCGAAACCCGGTAAAATGAAACCCGATGCATGGAACAAGTCCCGAAACATGAATTTTGGCGCATGAAATGGCCTATAGCTATGCAATGCATGCACAATTTGAACATGAGATGAAAATACAGAAGCAAGGCAGCCCCTGGATAAGCATTTTTACAGTTCAAATCATGGCCAAACAGCAAACACAAATAGGGCAAAAATAGCATGCAAAAATGGCCCTAAATGTGAGATAATGAAACAACTCACAACTGCTGACCCCAAACAGATTAAGGCCCTTCAAAAAGGTTGAAGAGAGGCCCAAAATATGATCTTTTACAGTTTATGGAAAACCACAAAAACCAGCACAGATATGGATAAACTCTCATGCAATAAATGGGCCAAAAGATGGCCAAAGAAGCAAGTAGTGGTTGCTGGCCTTAAAAACAAAGGGGACCTTCAACAATGTTGAAGAGGGGCAAAAAATAATGCATTTTACAGTTGATGGCCGGACCCAAAACAGTATGCAAATATGTCCAAAATGCTATGCAAAAATGAGGCCCAAAAGAGAGATATAACATGAAGTGTATAAAATATGCCTCAAACCATCAAAGGACCTTAATGAAAAATGAAGAATGGGCCAAAATAAGACTATTTTCAGTTCTGTAAAAAGACCAAAAACAGAAGCACAATGGGCTTCAAAAGCATGCAAAAATGGGGACCAAAGAGGGGTATAATGGCAAGTGGCACATGGGGGTCCCAAACAGTGATGAGCCCTTCTTCAATGTTGAAGAAGGGCTCAAAATAAGCCTATCTACAGTTTACATCATGCTCCAAAACAGATCACACATAGGCTAAAAATACTATGCAAGATAACGGTATATAAGAAGGATAATGAAGCAAGTGCAATATGGGGGGCTCAAACAGTGTTGAGCCCTTAATGAAATAAGAAAATGAGCTCAAAAAAATGACCTTTTCAGTTTTGGTCGGAGCTCAAAACAATAAGAAAAGGGGCTAGAAAAATGTTGCAAAATTGAGCTCAAAAGAGGGGAAATGATGCTTACCCTTGAAGACAAGTCTTTGGATGCTTCTTGGCTTGAGAAGTGATGTCTCTTAGCTGGTGGAAAGCTCTCCAAGCTACTGGAAATGGAGGACTGGTGGTGGTGCTTGGTGGTGATGAAGAAATGAGGTGTAGGACTTTGGAATTTTTGAGGAAATGAGGGAGATAGAGGGAGCTATGATGCAAGAGCTCTTAGGGGAATTTTTTGTAACCCTTTTTTCAGAGCTGGCCAGCCAAGTATCTCCACCAAAGAGGGGGAGAAATTGAGGGAAAAAGTGGGGGGAAAATGGATCGAGTTTCCCCCCCCAAAAGGTTGTCCCCCGGATACAGATTTTTTGGGAGAAAAAAGGTCAGTTCTGAACGAAGCAGGGGGCAAGGATCAAGGCCAGCCAGTTATCTTAGCTGCAGGTGGCCGGCCGGCCACCCCCCCTAGCCGGCCGGCCAAGGGTCAAAAGGGCCAAGTTGAATTAGTGGCCGGCCACTTCACATTGGTGTCCTCCCAGGTGCCCTTAACACAACCCTGTGGTTCAAAATTGTCAACTGTAAAACAGGAGAGAGAATAGGCCACTTTTAGTAGGGTTTCAAAAGGATCAAGCAACATTAGTGGCCGACCACCAACTTTTAGGGTCCTCCCACGTGTGTAAAACACAAATATGTGGTTAAAAGTTCAAGAAAATGGCCCAATGGTGTTCAACATTGGCTTGGAAGTGAGAAAAACGGGCATTGGAGGGCACCGGAGGATATATAACTGGTTGCTGAAATAATTGCCGGCCTCCCACCCTTCAACGGCCTTCCTGGTGATGAAACAGAGGTACCTGCCAAAAATGAACGAAAACCGATGCAAAACGAATGTTCGGGGGCCAGAACGCGCAGTTCGGGGCCCCGAAAACTGCCTGTTAAGCACTGAAAGTGGCACTCGGCCACGAAGTGGGTCTCTCAGACCTCAGTGTCCCTAAAAAGGGAGTAAATAAGATGCATGCTAAAAACCAAAACAAATAGAGGTGGTTTGGCGGTCCCGAACCGAGGCACATGGCCTGACGGCTCCGAAAACCGGGAACCGGGCTCCGAAATTGGAAAAAAATGGTCTACAGCCACAAAATGTAGCCCACGGCCACTGAGAGATGGTCTATGGGACCTCTCCCTCCCCTCAGGAAAAGAAACAGAGAAAACCGAGTCTGGTTCGCAAACCGAGGCAAGGCACAGAAGAGGGTTCGGAAATCCGGAGGCAGGGCTCACGGCAACGACTCTAAGACTTCTAAATGAGCATAATATGTAGTATCACCGAGCGTTCAACTGGTGACGTCTGAGTCTTAAGGTCGGTCAAAAATGGGGTGTCTACAGTTGCCCCTCTTTGACAAAACTCGAAAGTCATAAGTGACGGGAGTGAATGTCAAAGCCTAGAGACGACCCATTTTTGACAAGGCTGAAGACTTAGACTAACATACAAAATAAACAGAGATGTGCCCGCAGGCATGCCCGTAGGCAGGGGCAAAATGCGAATGATACTGCAAGAAGCCGAATGTAACTTATGATCATGCAAAGAAACATGGGGACGTATCCCGGTGTTTAGGGACGTATCCCAAGGTTCAGGGACGTATCCCAAGCTTTAGGGACGTATCCCAAGGTTTTAGGGATGTATCCCAAGGTTAGAAAAGAAGGAGAAACATAGGGACGTATCCCGGTGTTCCGCGAAGAATGAGAAACATAGGGACGTATCCCGTTGTTCCGCAAGGAATGAGAAACATAGGGACGTATCCCGGTGTTCCGCAAGGAATGTGAAACATAGGGACGTATCCCGGTGTTCCGCAAGGAATGTGAAACATAGGGACGTATCCCGGTGTTTCGCAAGGAATGTGGAACATAGGGACGTATCCCGGCGTTTCAGAATGGTGTGAGCATTGGAACGTATTCCGAACACTTTTAACCGCGGAGGGAGAAACATAGGGACGTATCCTGGCGTTTCAGAATGGTGTGAGCATTGAAACGTATTCCGAAATGCTTTTAACCGAAGAGGGAGAAACGTAGGGACGTATCCCGGCGTTTCAGAATGGTGTGAGCATTGAAACGTATTCCGAAATGCTTTTAACCGAAGAGGGAGAAACATAGGGACGTATCCCGGCGTTTCAGAATAGTGTGAGCATTGGAACGTATTCCGAACACTTTTAACCGAAGAGGGAGAAACATAGGGACGTATCCCTGCGTTTCAGAATGGTGTGAGCATTGGAACGTATTCCAAATGCTTTTAACCGAAGAGGGAGAAACGTAGGGACGTATCCCGGCGTTTCAGAATGGTGTGAGCATTGGAACGTATTCCGAAATGCTTTTAACCGAAGAGGGAGAAACATAGGGACGTATCCCGGCGTTTCAGAATGGTGTGAGCATTGGAACGTATTCTAAATGCTTTTAACCGAAGAGGGTCTAACCCGTCGCACGCGCGAGGAGAAAGAATGATAATTGCAAGTGAATTGGTGCATAAAAATGTAAGTAATTGAGCATAACAATGCGAGATAGATGTGCATAATCAATGCAATGAATGGGTATAACAATGCTAGTGAAGTGGGTGCATAACAATGCAATTGGAACGTGCATCACAATGCAAGTATGAGAAGTGCATAACAATGCGAGTGGAAGGATGCATAACAATGCAAGTGGAATGTGCGTGACAATGCATATTTGAAACAAAATGCCGAATGAGGGAATACAAGCCTTAACAAGACCAGATAAAAACGCGACCTCCGATTTACCTTTCGGAGGGGTTTGCAACACATTCAGCTCAAAAACGGGCACACCCTGTTCATATTAGAGAGAGATAACATCTGTCGCTGCTTTAATTGCCATTCTGACTTGAAGCAGGCTTAAGCTTGGGGTCGAGATACACTCATACTTCGGAGTAGTGACAAGGCCTGAGGAGGTACATTCGGAGTACAATCACGGAATTTGTTGAAGGTGAAACACACTCAAATGCTTCGATTTTCCCTCTTTTCTTTTGCTTTGCAGTCCAGAACCTATATAGCTTCAGATAGGCCCTGATTTCACTGTTCTCACATGACTTGGGTTAAACCCTGCAGTTTTTGAAAGAACAAATCTCGTTTTGCACAGATGTGGAGAACGGCACGGCACTCGGAGCACAAAACGATTTTATTTTTGAAATTGAGAGATGAGTTTTCGACCAGGTATTGAGCCTACGACTGAACATAGCAAAACGACTTAACAAGGAAATAAAAGGCACACAACCTAGACACATCGAGTAACACTCGAAACGACTCAAAACAAGAATCGAAATAAAACAAAAGACACGACACTCAGACGTGCACATGGAGCCTGTTTCACCGGGTAGTGTTTCCCACCCTTTCTCATTTATGGTTCTCACATCACTCGGCCCTCAAGCTCTGTTTTTCTGAAAAAGCCCTCTTCTCACTTTTCCTCTCATCGCACATCTCTCTATTCTTCATTCTCTCATTTTTCATTCCTCCCCTGGGTGGTTGATGGATAAACAGCAAATTGTGGGCTCGCGCCCCTAGCATTCTGCTAGATTCTCTTTCTTCCGCTCACAGCTAGTGAATTCCTTCCACGGAAGGGTTGCGCTACAACTGGGTGTGTAGCAAATCTGCAGCTAACATCAGTTAATGATGCTTTGTTGGGGAGTTTGGACGTGATAAGATCTATCCAGACGATGGAGTGGAATATCTTGCCCCATTCTAGTTCGTGCTTTGCACTTGGCTTGATACCTCGTTGGTTGGAGGACGTGAGAGCTTTCTGCCCTTTGTTGTGTCCTTTTCTGGCGAATACGGTGCCCTTTCCGATAAGTAGAGTGCCCTTTCCGGCAAGTATTTTGACAAAGGGGAAAAGACAGAACACCTGACTCAACTGTGCCCTTAGTTCATCATTTTGACCATTTTTGTTTTAGTTTTCTCCTAAAAAATTTTGACCAAAATGAGAGTTAGATTAACGCGCTTGTTCGATTTTCTGATTTAAAATCATGCAAGTTAGGCTGTGAGCACTGAAAATTTTCCTCTTTTGGGTCCAAGAAATGGTCCAGTTTTAAAAATGGAATACTTTTCGAGAAGATTAGTCAACCTTGGTAAAAATTCTCAAAAACTATTTTTGCAAATGACCACTACTCAATGAGTACGGAACCTACTCTCGAGATGCACAACCTCGGATTCGAAGGAAAATTGCCCCTTGCTTGAGGGGAACTGCATGGCAACGGAAAGTTTCCCCTTGTTTGAACGGCACCGCGGCGCATTGAATGGTAATGGAAAGTTGCCCCTTGTTTGAATGGCGCCACGGTGCATTGAATGGCAACGAAAAGTTGCCCCTTGTTTGAATGGCGCCACGGCGCATTGAATGGCGACGGGAAGCTGCCCCTTGTCTGAATGGCCTTGCAGCACATCGAGTGGCAACGGAAAGTTGCCCCTTGTTTGGATGGCACCGCAGCGCCTTGTGGGCAGTCCTCAGAGCGACGAACGCAACCAGACTCTCAGATACAGAGAAGACAAAGATGACCAAAACCATCGCATGGACACAATCGAATTTGAAGTGTTTTACGGCTGGTCTTCAGAATGAAGTTGCCTACGTATCCCAAAGATGGGAATCAAGCCTTACGTAGTTCGGGGTTAAGGTACACTCGAGTATTAACCTCTCCTTTTTAGGCTCTAACTTTTGCCAAGGCGCCCGTTGCGGGTTTTCAACCTTGCGAGCTTTGTTCTTCTTTTTTCAATTTTTGTATCTTTTCTTTTCTTTTCATTTCTTTTTTGATTTTCTTTTTTGTTCTTTTTCTTCTTTTTCTTGCTCTAACTTTTGCCTGGGTCGCCCTTCCGGGTTTTCGCCCCAGCGAGCCTCTCAAGGGTAAAAGTGTAGCTTGGTCCATGCCGAATGGTTATAGGGTTTCGAAGCTATCTGTATCCAGGAGAGTGGCTGTTGATTTGCAAGATGACTCATCTTCAGCTCTTCGAGCATGTCTGATATCTTTGCCCCTAGTTCGAGGGGTACTTCTGTTCTAGCTTTGCAAGCTTCTTCTGATCTTCAGATCTTTTTGACCTGACTTTGGGTGCCTCTTGTTCGAGGGCTGCTTCAAATCTGGCCACACAGGCCTCATATCACGGCTGACCGTTGAACACTCTGAATCCAAGGTCCAAGGTTTGGAAGCAAAGGGGTTGAGTCTCGAGGCTGAGAGCGATCCTAGGCTGCACAATCTCAAGAGCGATTCCACACAGGTCTTCGCAGGACCGCGCAAAACATTTTGTTTTTGAAAGTTTTCAAGAAAGCGACAAATCGCTCGCACTGAAGATAGTGTGAAACCAGTCTGGATTAAGCCAGGGTCCTTCTCAGTACTCACGCTAACAAGCATGATTTCATTCATTAAGGGCTTGGCACGCCTCTCTTTCTCTCAAATGATCAAAGTTTTGCAAATCCCGAGGAATTCCTTCCTCTTCGTTTTCACCGCAGTGTTCGAAAAGTTTTGAAAAACTTAGGTCAATGAAATGATTTTGGGGTGCAGAAGAGTAGGCGAAAAGTACTGCCGTTTCATTCAAACGTTCTGGTACAATTGGCACATGGCCGAGGCAAACACAAGAGCGTGAAAAACCACTGCTGTTTCATTCAAAATCTGTTGGTACAACTGGTTCCCTGGCAGAAACAAACTCAAAACAAAATGAAAAGACAAACACAAAACAAAATGGTGATGCCCGAGGTAACACCCCCCGAAATCACCCGACTCCTATACAACAGGACTGACTCGATACAACAAGACAGACCCAAAACAAAAAGAGACTGACTCAAAACAAAAAAACAGACTCAAAACAAAACAACAAGACTTACCCAATGCCCAAGTCAGAAACTGGCATTCGCAAATGCTCAAAATAGTGCCTGTCCTTCCTACATCTGGAGTAAATCGAGTGCCACCCGCAGCTGGTTTAATCTCTGATCAGATCACATTATCCCCCCCACAAGTTCACTCATCAAGTGCCGATAGACTTTGCAGGACCTGGTGCGGGGATGACCCCGTTGTCAATCAAATTTTGTACCTCGTGGTGGAGACGGACGCAATAGTCGGTGTCATGACCGGTTTGTTAATGGAAAACACAGTACTTAGTCGGGTCATGCTTTGCGGGGAGAGGATCAGGTAGAGGCCGTTGCTCTAACGGTTTCAGATGTCCTTTCCTGAGTAGGACCCCCAGGGCTTTAGACAAAGACATATAGAGTGGGGTGAAAACCCTCTTGCCTTGGGGTAGATAGTCTGAAGTTCGAGGTTTGAAGTAGATGCACCAACAAAGGGGGTGGCTGCTCTTGGTGTGGTGGTGGCGACCATGCCCACTTCGGAAGATCTTGCAGCTGCGTCACCGCTGGTGGTCGCATTCGAACTCCGGGTAAACGCCCTCCTGGGCTGTTCCTTCTCTTGGTCAAAGAGGCCCTGCTTCATAGCATCCTCGATCTGCACTCCCATCTCATGCAAGTCTGGAAAGGTAGGGAAGGGGATCACGATCATTTTCTGCATTAGCTTGGGCTAGAGATTGCGCACAATCATCCGAATTTGATCTTTGTCAGTGGGCCTAAGGGTCATCATTGAAGCCTTGGCCCTCCAGCGGGCTATGAATTCTGAGAAGCTCTCCTTCGGCTCTTGCCTCATCGTCTCAAGATCACGGGTCGTAATCTCGATTTGGGTATTGTATGAATATTGTGCGACGAAGGCCTCGGCCATCTCCTCCCAGCTTCGTTTCACTGAATCCTCCAATTTGGCATACCAGGTGACCGCAATACCCGACAGGGTCCTGCCGAAAAGGGAGAGCTTCTGTAATCTTGTCAAGCCCATCGGGCGCAAAACATCTGAAAACAAGCTCAGGTGGACCATGGGATCTCCTGACCCATCAAAACGGTCGATGTGAGGTATCTTGAACCTGTCCGGTAGAGTTACAGTTGCGTCGGTGTACCCGTCCTCAATGCCCGGGATGGACTTTACCCCCTGGGATTTCTTGAACAACTTTTCAAGCTTGCTCAACTTCAACACTGTGGGGTCGACCTCGAACTCGAAGGGAGAGTTCGGTAGATTGGTAGGTGTTTTGGATAGTTGGGGTAAAATTGGGGGCGAAGCCGGCCCTACCGGAATGCCCGTACCTCCTTGGACATTTGGCGTCTCCCCAGGTGCTGGAGCTCCTACTGAGGGAGGAACTTGTTGTGAAGCGGACGCGCCGCTTTGCTGTTGCAGCTTGATGATGAGCTCGGCCTGTTGAGCCATGATCGCAGCCTGCTGTTTGGCAAATTCCTCCTGACGGGCAGCATCCTGCTGCATGAGTTTCATACTTTCTTCCATCTGGCGCATCATTGCCTCCATCCCTGACGTGTTCTGCTGTTCCATCTGACTGATTGGTATCTATCCTTGCAGTAGAAACTGAGACCTCGGCCTGACTGTTTACTGACGGGGTGGATAAGGGCCACTGATCTGGTAACTGCTGAACTGGTGATTTGTGCCCGACTAGCCCTTTTACCCTGCCTCTGGCAAAGGAACACTGATTGCCCTTGAACTGAATCTCTGACCTAACAAAGTCTATCAGCACAAGTTCGATGAACCTCAGGGGATATCGAAGCCTTCTGAAGCTATGGTTCCAAGACTACCCTAGCAAAAGAGAAAACAGACAGCACCTCAGCCTGATTTCACGATAACCCACATGAGCAAAGCTGAGTGAGTGTACTCTCTACTGAATTCTGCCCCAATTCTAAGTCTGATACCCACAGGTAAAGCTGACTCCCAAATACTAAACTGGTGCCCGCAGGCCTGATGCCCAAACTTGTACACTGATACATGCATTATTGTAGAGACGCACTCTAAAGCACATAACAGATAAGTGAGAGCCAAAACACCCCTATGTTGGGGTAGGGCTTCCCTGTCCTATTTTGTCAGGAACTAGGGTTTCACTACGCACACAGCGGTTTCAAACAACCTATAAACGGGTAAGCAACCTGTCTTAGTTTGGAATGGTCATTATGGATCCGAATATGCACTAGGTCGAATGGTCAAAAAGGGTGCCCCGGTAAAACCCGGGTTTGTGTTCCCATACTGGCAGAGCCCACAACCGGTCAGCCTTATGGTCATGCCTTGATAAGACAAGCCTCCGGTAAACCGTTCAGGAATAGCAGATGGCAAACACGGTGTCCTAGGCTCACCAATGCAAATGCAATGCAAAGAAACACACAAGTGTAATCAAAAACAGATATCATGAGTTCGAGTCAAGTCCTCTAAATCCCCAGCAGAGTCGCCAGAAACTGTAGACGTCCCTGAACGCCCTGGGAGGAACGAGCTCCCGTTCTGTTCATTTGGGGTCACTACAGCTCAGGACTCTAAAATTGTCACGGTTCTAAGTTTGAACCAAAGAGTCCAAATCCGGCAAATCGTTTTGAGAAAAACAGATTTTTGAAAGAAGTGCCAAACATGGACTGCTTTGTTAGATATAGAGTCGCCACCTAAATATTTTATTTTTGGAAAATTTAGGAAACCCTGACTTGTTTGCCTAAGGCCACGTGTCCGTCATCACCAAAGTTGCCTCGGCTCGGGAACTTGGGTACGATTGGGGAAGGTCACTTCGTGAGCACCCCCGCTCGCCCGATCAGAGACCGGCTTCTACTAACCATGATATTTATTTTTGAAAACATTGTATGTTCTTATTCCGGTTATTAGCCTAGGTTACTATGTGATGCGCACAGCATATAAGTATAGACTGGGTCGCCTGAATTGGAACGAAACATTTCATGTTTGTTTTTGAAAGATGGTTTGCTACTCGCAAGTAGGCTTGAAATGCAGATTTTGCCACCCGCAGGTGGGCTTAGAAAAGATGGTTTTGCCACTATCTAGTGGGCTTAAAACAAACAGTTGATGATTTATTCCAATCCAAGTAACCCAACCTTCACCCACAGGCATTCAGGCAGTTATATCACATAAGCGAATAGCCTCATGGTAAGCATGCTATTCATGGCAGTCACTCACACGCATGCAAGGATTCTAAAGCATAAAAACTCACCGAGTACTCCAAGCCAAAACAGAAACTACATTAGAAATCATGCATGATCCTAAGTATACAGAAATGCCTAATGCAACATATGCAAAAATGCAAACTATAGCAGGCTCGGCTATTCCAAACATGGCATATGAAATGCTACAACTAACATGTATTCAACTTGGAATTGAAAATACAATGCAGTTAGTATGATGCGCCGAGCCCGGTGCATGCAAAACAGATGAATGAATGCAAACATGCTGTCATACTGTATGCTAATTGAAATATGCCCTAATCTAACCATCATAAGCAGGTAAATAAAAGGGAAGAAAGACGTGGGGTTGGAAGACATACATCACACTCACCCACACTTATTACAATTATGCCCTCGCACAGAGGGTCCGAATAAATAATACAGTCCCAAATGAAAGAATGGTACAGTCCAAATATTACAGTCCAAATAATGTACAAACTCCTAATTAATTAACAAATTAACTAAGAAAATAAATAAACTGGCATGCAAGCCAGGGACTGCCTTGATTCCATTCCGGATGATGAATGATGCATGCTGGGGTTGCCTTTGCACGGAAATCCATGACGATGCCCCAATTAGCCTCTATTTATACCTTTTCTTGAAATGCGCGCCAAGCTCCAAAAAGTTGCTGATTCTTCATTTTGATGCAACAAAGAGCAGGAAAGGGGCATGACAATGTATTTTCACAGATATATGCATGCCTCGATCCTCGTGCCACCAATCACGCATATCGATGCATGATGGCCGAGGAGTCGAATTGTGCAATTCAATATAGAATGAATGCACATATAAACACAACAAGAACCTAACTCCATCATGGATAATCCGGAGTGTCGGTGACTTAGAATTGAGACACGTTCCGTCACTCGGAGTACGGAACGCACCTCGTTTCCCGTGCCCGGGCTAACTCCTATCCCGAACACGATGCAATATGCATGACATGCATGAAATGCAACTAAGATACAATCCTAACATACACAATGTTATGGAATGGCATACACGCTGCACGAGGTAATACACAACCGAGCATACACAATGCTATGGATGAAATGGCATACGCAATGCAATAATAGGCTTACACCAACATGAGAGAGCCTCAGCCACACTCACATAGGAGGCCATCAGATGAAAACAAGACAACTCGAAATGCGTGCACGCGGGCACGCAAACCGAGGACCGACCCTCAGGCACCGAAATGCCACTCTAATGAGACATGGAAAAGACATGGAAAAGACATGGAATATGGCATACTATCATGCAAAAATCAGAAGTAAAATGAGATGCAAAACAGCCCCGAAACCCGGTAAAATGAAACCCGATGCATGGAACAAGTTCCGAAACATGAATTTTGGCGCATGAAATGGCCTATAGCTATGCAATGCATGCACAATTTGAACATGAGATGAAAATACAGAATCAAGGCAGCCCCTAGATAAGCATTTTTACAGTTCAAAGCATGGCCAAACAGCAAACACAAATAGGGCAAAAATAGCATGCAAAAATGGCCCTAAATGTGAGATAATGAAACAACTCACAACTGCTGACCCCAAACAGATTAAGGCCCTTCAACAAAGTTGAAGAGGGGCCCAAAATATGATCTTTTACAGTTTATGTAAAATCACAAAAACCAGCACAGGTATGGATAAACTCTCATGCAAGAAATGGGCCAAAAGATGGCCAAAGAAGCAAGTAGTGGTTTCTGGCCTGAAAAACAAGGGGGCCCTTCAAAAATGTTGAAGAGGGGCAAAAAATAATGCATTTTACAGTTGATGGCCAGACCCAAAACAGTATGCAAATATGTCCAAAATGCTATGCAAAAATGAGGCCCAAAAGAGAGATATAACATGAAGTGTACAAAAGATGCCTCAAACCATGAAAGGCCCTTAATGAAACGTGAATAATGGGCCAAAATAAGACTATTTTCAGTTCTGTAAAAAGACCAAAAACAGAAGCACAATGGGCTGCCAAAGCATGCAAAAATGGGGACCAAAGAGGGGTATAATGGCAAGTGGCACATGGGGGTCCCAAACAGTGATGAGCCCTTCTTCAATGTTGAAGAAGGGCTCAAAATAAGCCTATCTACAGTTTACATCATGCTCCAAAACAGATCACACATAGGCTAAAAATACTATGCAAGATAACGGTATATAAGAAGGATAATGAAGCAAGTGCAATATGGGGGGCTCAAACAGTGTTGAGCCCTTAATGAAATAAGAAAATGAGCTCAAAAAAATGACCTTTTCAGTTTTGGTCGGAGCTCAAAACAATAAGAAAAGGGGCTAGAAAAATGTTGCAAAATTGAGCTCAAAAGAGGGGAAATGATGCTTACCCTTGAAGACAAGTCTTTGGATGCTTCTTGGCTTGAGAAGTGATGTATCTTAGCTGGTGGAAAGCTCTCCAAGCTGCTGGAAATGGAGGACTGGTGGTGGTGCTTGGTGGTGATGAAGAAATGAGGTGTAGGACTTAGGAATTTTTGAGGAAATGAGGGAGATAGAGGGAGCTATGATGCAAGAGCTCTTAGGGGAATTTTTTGTAACCCTTTTTTCAGAGCTGGCCAGCCAAGTATCTCCACCAAAGAGGGGGAGAAATGGAGGGAAAAAGTGGGGGGAAAATGGATCAAGTTTCCCCCCCAAAAGGTTGTCCCCCGGATACAGGTTTTTGAGGGGAAAAAAGGTCAGTTCTGAACTAAGCAGGGGGCAAGGATCAAGGCCGGCCAGTTATCTCAGCTGCAGGTGGCCGGCCGGCCACCCCCCCTAGCCGGCCGGCCAAGGGTCAAAAGGGCCAAGTTAAATTAGTGGCCGGCCACTTCACATTGGTGTCCTCCCAGGTGCCCTTAACACAACCCTGTGATTCAAAATTGTCAACTGTAAAACAGGAGAGAGAATAGGCCACTTTTAGTAGGGGTTCAAAAGGATCAAGCAACATTAGTGGCCGGCCACCAACTTTTATGGTCCTCCCATGTGTGTAAAACACAAATATATGGTTAAAAGTTCAAGAAAATGGCCCAAGGGTGTGCAACATTGGCTTGGAAGTGAGAAAAACAGGCGTCGGAGGGCGCCAGAGGATATATAACTGGTTGCTGAAATAATTGCCGGCCTCCCACCCTTCTACGGCCTTCCTGGTGATGAAACAGAGGTACCTGCCAAAAATGAACGAAAACCGATGCAAAACGAATGTTCGGGGGCCAGAACGCGCAGTTCGGGGCCCCGAAAACTGCCTGTTAAGCACCGAAAGTGGCACTCGGCCACGAAGTGGGTCTCTCAGACCTCAGTGTCCCTAAAAAGGGAGTAAATAAGATGCATGCTAAAACCGAAACAAATGGAGGTGGTTTGGCGGTCCCGAACCGAGGCATATGGCCTGACGGCTCCGAAAACCGGGAACCGGGCTTCGAAATGGGAAAAAAATGGTCTAAAGCCACAAAATGTATCCCATGGCCACTGAGAGATGGTCCACGGGACCTCTCCCTCCCCTCAGGAAAAGAAACAGAGAAAACCGAGTCTGGTTCGCAAACCGAGGCAAGGCACAAAAGAGGGTTCGGAAATCCGGAGACAGGGCTCACGGCCGCGACTCTAAGACTTCTAAACGAGCATAATATGTAGTATCACCGAGCGTTCAACTGGTGACGTCTGAGTCTTAAGGTCGGTCAAAAATGAGGTGTCTACAGCGACTCACTTGGGCTTTGAGTTGGTCATCTCTCTTCTTTTTCCTCTTCTAATTCATCTCTGGTAAGTTTCTCACCCCAATTTTTTTTTAGTTATTTCATTTGCTCTCTCTCTCTCTCTCTCTCTCTTTCTGTGTGTGTTAGGGTTTGTTTGTTTCTTGTGCTTTGATTTATTTATTTTTATCTTGTGTGACTTGGCTGTTGTTGGTTTTGTGTCTAATTCACTTGCTTCACACACTTCCACAGAGGGTATTAAGCTTATTGGTGATTCACACATTTCACTTACTTGGTTCGACTCTCTCTCAGTCGTGGTCTTCATTCTTTTTCACTTGTGTGCATCTCTCATACTACTGCCTTGGTCTACATTTGTTGGTCTCATGTTTTGGGTATTGATTTTATTTCATTGAATTTTTCTCTAACTTGGTTTTTGGTTACTAATTTTTTTTTTCCTCAACTGTTTTGGATTTGGTTTTGGGGGGTGTTCAATTTGGTTAGTGTTGTTTTGACCTTGGGTTAATGTCCACTGTCAAACGTAAGAAGTCCACAATCACTCGCCCCTTGTATAACACCAACAAATTTTCATCTGTCGATAAAGCCATGTCTTTTAGAGAGTCTTTCTTCTCTAGGATAGTTCATCTAGAGCACCATGTCCAGCCAAACACTTTTGAGTCCATTCCCATTAGACCATTGTTCGATCTGTTAGGAGGTGACTTAGTTTTGTCCTTCTCCGGCCGCCAAAACCTTGACTGGATCCGCGAGTTTTATTATAACATTGAGGGTCTTGATGATATTGGCCCTTCCTTCTAGACCTGGGTTCGGTCTAAGACTATCGTTGTTACCCTTGATCTTATTCGAGAGCTCTTAGGCATTGACCGTGTTTTTTCGAAGCACTATCATTTCCCTATCCGACCCACATGTGATTTCAACGAGGTGGCCACTGCCTTGTGTGGTACGCCCCGTAGTTGGGTCAAGGGCGCTCTAATTGAACAGTTTGAACTCTTTCCCCAGTTCCGTCTGCTGAATCTTATTGCCTGTGCAAATATCATCGTCACCACTCATTGTTCTAAAATCAATCAAGAACAAGGTTTTGTTCTTTTCTGCATAGCTTGCCATCTCTCCATAAATCTTGCCACCCTAATTCTTCGCAAAATGATTGCCATTCTTGGAAACAAATAATTGGGGTTACCCTATGGTTGTCTGATCAATCGTCTTCTGTCTCGCCTTGAGGTCCTGGTTTATGAGGAGGATGAGTATGCCATTCCTATTAAACCATTTACTAAGATAATCGTGTCTCAAAGTCGTGCGCATGTTAAGAGGGAGTTTTCTAGGGCAGCTCTTTCTTCTACAAGTGATGCTGATCTTATGGTAGAGGAGGCTGAGATTGATGCTGCCACAGCCGGCGCAGATGAGCCAGATATACCTCCTCGGACTATGCGTGACCATCTTCGCCGCTTTGAACAATCCTTGACTGAGCGGTTGGTTCACATGGATGCCCGTTTGGATGTTTTCGATGATCAACTTGGCCATCTTGAGCAGTCAGCCGCCCAGACCACTCTATAGTTGGATCAGATTCTTGCATTTCTTCAGTTGCAGCAGCCACTTCCACCGCTGCCCGATCATTAAGTTTGTTTTTTTCTAATTTATTTTTGGACAATTTTTTGCTTATCTTTTTTGCCTTCTTGTCTCCCGAACAAAAAAAAAAAAAAGGAGTAGTTTAGACTTTTGGTGGTTGTTGATTTTGGATATGGTTGTTATTTTTAGATTTTTTGCCTACTGGTTTGTACATGTTGGACACAGACACCCATATCTTTGGATTATGGATTATGAGATATCTTGGATCTTGGAAATGCGATGGTTGTGGGTTTTTATTTTACATTCATGCATTATTTCTATTTGTATCTTATCTCGTTCCACAGTTTTAGTTTTTTTTGGTATTTGGTCATTTCCACAGGTGGACTGTTCAACATGTTTCTCAATGTTTCTCTATTAACTCGGCATTTGTGTTTTTGCAGTTTTCTTTTCTTTTCTTTTTTTTTTGTGTGTGTGTGTGTGTGTGTGTGTGTGTGTGTGTGTGTCTAATAGGTTGTGTTATTGAGTGTGTCTAGTGCGTGTGTTTTTAGGAAAAATTGTTAGAAAAGTTTTGTCCGGGAATTGACAAAGGGCGAGAGTGTTAGGTCCCTAGTTGCCAATTCCGCGAACAAGTTCTGTTTAATAGAGTTGTAATTTTTCCTTGGTTTGGTCTTCCCGCTCGAGAGGGAACATTTGCGCTCGATCGAAGTTTGCACCTTCTCAGTAGTTTGGTTTGTCTACACAAATACTAGGAGGCGTGTTTTTGCACTTACACGTGAGTTCCAGCGCTCTAGCAGAGACTTATTTTAATCGCACGCGTTTTAGTGACTCCGCTCGAGCGACAAGTCCTATGCTTGAGTGGGGTACGTGGCCCTTGCTTTCTATATATATGTGTTTAAGTCCGTTTTTAGATTTAAGGCTTCCAGATCTGTTTTGGGGCTCTAGCATTTTCTTTTGGGGTTATTTTGCTAGTTTTCCTTTGATGTTTTTCTTGAGTATTAAACTCACATGGTTATATAATACACATCAAAGGATTTTTTGAGTGATTATCTTCAAGAGTGTTCTTCTTTAGTGGAATCTGAAGATTTAAGCGTGGAGTGTTCAAAGGTGTTCGAAGCTGTGCGCGGTCATTGAGTCGACGTGGTTGTTGTGGAATCAACATCAATCTAATCAATTCTAAAACGAAGGTTGCGGTGGAAGATATACAAAGCGTTGAAGACAAATTGAAAGAGTTTGGGTAATTTGTTTGGGTATTTTGAATTCTTTCTTTCATTCATAGTGGATTGATTTGTGGCGTTTCGCCCGTGATTTTTTAATTACAATTGGAGGTGCTCCAATAATTATTTTTTCCATGTAAAAATCGTTTGTGCCTATTTATTGTTTCTGAAACAAAAATCTAAATCACTTTTGTACGTGCTTGATGATTTAGATTGTTAGTTTTAATTGTTTGGGAATTGGTACAATTAAATCTTGATCTAATAATGAATCACTTAGGTTTTTCAACCACTATATCATCAACGTATATAATCAAAGCAGTAACCTTACCCATTTTGGTGCTTTAAAAATAAAGTATGGTCGGAGTTGCTTTGTTATATCCGAAGCTCTTCATAGACTTGGTAAATCTCCCGAACCAAGCTCTTGGAGACTATTTTAACCCATACAACTCCTTTTTGAGTTTGCACACCATTGTAACATCTTCGTATTTTTCCACACCTGGAGGGGGGTCCATATACACTTCCTCTGTAAGATCTCCATGTAAAAAAGCATTTTTTACATCAAACTGAAAAAGTGGCCAATCTCAGTTCACCGTAAAAGACAGGAGCATTCGAACGATATTAAGTTTGGCAACAGGTGCAAAAGTGTCTTGGTAGTCAAGCCCATAAGATTGCGTATATCCTTTCGCAACCAATCGAGCTTTATACCTCTCAATCGACCCATCCGCTTTATGCTTAATTGCAAAGACCCATCTACATCCCACGATTTTTTTCCTTTCGGTAGAGTCACAAGCTCCCAAGTATCATTTTTCTTAAGCGTTATCATTTCTTCTGCCATGGCTTATGTCCATCTATCATCTGCTAGAGTTTCCTGCATTTTACTAGGAATAGGGACAAATGATAACTGTAGCACATGAGACGCATATGCCTTGGATAGTTTGTGACAAGGCACATGATTACTAATGGGATATCTAACTTTGGATTTAGGATCAGGCTCAGGCTCATATTTAACAGATGGTATACCATGATTAGAACGAGGTGGAAGACAATATTGAGACACGTGAGATTCAGAAAAAAGATCATCATTACAAGTAGAATTAGGATTAGTGAATACCTCTAGAGGAATCTAAGAGGAAGACTGGCTTAGTGGTTGTGTTGAATTGTTGAGAGGCATTGTATTATCATGAAGAGCAGGATCTTCAGTATGAGAAGTCTCTAGTTCAATATTATTTGCAGTATGAGAAGTCTTGGGTTCAACAATTGATAACTCCTCCCTTTCACCTGAAAATTCACCAGGTCCTGAAGAAGCTCTGGATGAAGAAATATTGTTCAAATTGTTGGTAAAAAATGCCTCTAGTTCTTCATAATTTATCACTCATTCTGAATTTTCCTCCTGAAATGGTAAATTAGGAGTTGACGCCCGGTAAAAAAGTTCGTTCTCGTAGAAGGTTGTCACGACCCAAACCTGCCCCTATGGGTTTAGTATCGTAACCGGCCAGTAATCCTTGAATTACCAAAGGCCTCTTGGCGTAATAACATATAACAGGGGTTGCGGAATCAAATAATCAAGACATACATAGTCTATCGAGCTGTGCGGACATACATGAAACAGATAACTTAAAACTTCATAACAGTGTTACAAACTTTACAAGTTATTTCCCAACTTACAATATCAGACATTCTGACCAACACAACATAGTATAAACATAGCCTATCATGTTTACAAAAACAACCATGAAGCTTGACTTCAATCGGAACCTCCTCGGGAGGCACAATGGTTGGCTGACAAAACTGAAACTTAGGCCGTCAATTCTAGGCCTGGTCACGTGCTTGCTCACCTACATACATAATATAAACAGTGAGCGACAGCGCAGTGAATAATAACAAAGTAAAGACTTTAATGAATGATGTCCATAACTTGTCTCACAACATTTCAAGATCATAATCAGATAGTGAAATAGAATCATAGTCTTATCCTCGTTCAATCATGTATGGTACATCCATTAGCTTAAACATGTCTCTTTGGTCAAGTATATCAAGTTCCATAAAGGAACCTCCAGTACCGGGTAACATATCTCATACATGGGCCACGGTATTATTTCTCCTGAGCGAGGACCTCTGCCACGGTATTGTTTCCCCCGGGCGAGGGCCTGGACCTCGGTATTATTTGCCCCAGGCAAGGGCTTGAACCTCGGTATTATTTCCCCCGGGCAAGGGCCTGGACCACGGTATTCTTTCCCCCGGGTGAGGGCCTCATGACCATAAGCCACAATATTATGTCCCCTGGGCGAGGGACTTTGCTAAGGATACCACAATTTCGTTTCAAAGAAAATTGGACAATCATTCATTCACACAAACATAGCATTTCAGAAACTTGTCAGCTCATATCATTAGAAAATAATCATAGTTAAACATAATTTTACAAATTTATTACTCACAGATAATTGGTAGCTCCAATTAGATGACAAAGTGGGCAATTCATTTATTTCGAGGCGCATGACCTACATAACATGATAGATACATACATTGAATTCCCACACTCAAACTGGACATCACTTAATTCATTGCTCTTAGTGTGTTTCTAGCCTTTAATCCTCATTATGGAGTCTTAACATGGCCTAGGAATGCTTAGGATGGAATGAGGATGCAAAAATGTGCTAGAAAACATTTTTCAAAACTTGTTGAAAATAGGGTCCACGCTCGAGCGTGGCTTTTCCCGCTCGAGCGGACATGTAGACAATGAAGCTCCGCTCAAGCGTGACTTCCCTCGCTCGAGCGGACTGCAAACTCTTGAAAAGTACTGGTTGCATGTTTTTCATGCTCGATGGACGCTCGACCCACACTCGAGCGTGAGACTCAGACCCTCACTCGAGCGCGGATTCCCTCGCTCGAGCGGGCTGCAAAACACATGAACTTCTGGGCATATGCATTTCACGCTCGAGCGGAAGTGCATGTACTCAGAGTGTACGCTCGAGCGTGAAGTACTCCGCTCGAGCGTGGATCAAAAATCTGGAATTTCCAGATTGATCCTCAAGCACAAAACTCGACCTTTAAAGTTTCAAACTCGATTTTTCTGGGCCAAAACTTGAGAAAATACATGAAGACCCTAAAACAACATGAATTAAAGATATTTCAAGAAACCATGGCCTAAAGGCATGCCAATTGTACAAAATTCCAACACAAACTTTATGAATATGTCGTTAATACAACATGCATGAACTCCCTTGAATTCAAACACTCCAAAACATGATCAAACTTGGTAATTTAATGGAAAACATGATGAATGACCAAAATGTAAGTGAGGTTAACACATGCATGAAAGAAGTCTTTGAAATCATGCTCAATTTGTAAGAAAATGCACATGCATGCATGGATTAATCTACCTCTCTACTCCTTAAGCTTGATTCTTGCACCTTATAGTTCAATTTACTTGAATTCATGTATGAATTAACTCAACTTCAAGGCTAAAGGCTTGGTTTCATACCTTAGATGTTCAATTGGGCTTTAGGTGCTAGAATCTTGAACTAGATGAACAAATCTTCAAGCTTCCTTCTTTTCTCCTAGCAATTTCCTCCTTATGAATTCAATTCTTGAACCTAGGACCCAAATCCTCTCTCATTCTCACGTTGAGCATCAAGTTGAGGAAGAATGAAATGAAAAGGTAAACTTAGTGGGGTTAAAATGGCCCTATAGGTAGTAATTGATCAAAATTAATCAAATGGCATTAATTTAATCTAATTTAATCGTTCCGAATCGAATTTTAATTAAACCTACCATAAAATTCTATAAATCCTAATTAGCATATAAATCAAGTCAATTTCTGTATCGGATGCCGATAAGGCCTTTAATTCGCAAAACGAAACTAAAACATAAACAGATCTTTCTGCGCTAAACAAATAGAGACACATTAATAATGCAATACACATGTCATTAACTCATGATTTCTTTTTAATCACTTGTTAGGCACACTTAAACCTGAATTAACGTTAATTAAGGGTCGGGGTTGTTACAAGGTGATATCCATGGAAATATAAAGCCTCCGAATGGTAGGATCATAACACTTGTAGCCTTTTTTAGTGTTCCCATAGCCCACAAAAAATACAATTCAAAGCCCGAGACTCAAGCTTAGTTCGTTGGCAGGGATGCAAATGAACATAAACTACACACCCAAAAATTCGTTGAGCCAAAAACACCACCAGTGGAAGAGTGCAATGATCAGAAAGGGCATCCAATGGTTTTCAAAAATTACAAACACTGGATGGCGTACGGTTTATTAAATAGACCACTGAATTCAAAGCTTCACCCCACAAGTAAATAGGAACATGACCCCCAATTAAAAGAGATCGAGTAACTGTCAATAAATGTTGGTTTTTTCGCTCGGCAATACCATTTTGTTGAGGAGAATCTGTGCAAGATGTTTGGTAAATAATCCCTTCAGAGTGCATAAATTCCATCAATTCTTTCTTTTCGTATCCACCACCATTATCAGAACGAAAGAATTTTATTGGAACACCAAATTGAGTAGTTATCATTTGATGGAATAGGCGAAAAATTGAACAAACATCACTCTTGTGTTTCATTTGATAAACCCAAGTCATGCGAGTACAATCATCAACAAAAGTTATAAACCACTTCATCCCATTAAGAGTAGAAATTGGGGCCGGTCCCCAAACATCTGAATGAACTAATGAAAAAGGTAAATCTGTTTTATGATCACTCAAATGAAAAGTAATACAATGAATTTTTGCCTTTACACAAGTTTCGCAAACAAAATTTGAAAGATTACAGCCATGAAACAATAATGGAAATAATCTCCTAAGATAGCCAAAGGAAGGGTGCCCCAATCTCCTATGCCATAACCAAATTTCTTTTTTTTTTCTTATTCACCGAATCTCCATTTACCATAGGAGCTTGCCCCTTTTTATTGGAATGGTGGAATCTATCTTCAAGATAGTACAACCCTCTCATTTGTCTACCACTGCCAATCTTCTCCTGAGTATGGATGTTTTGAAAAACACAATGAGTAGGGAAAAATAGAGCAACACAATTATGAGATTTTGCTAATTGATTCACAAAAAGAATATAACAATTTAATAATGGCACAAATAAGACATCCTTGATTTCTAATGTGGAAGATAATGGAACTGTACCAACTCTTATAACCGAAGATGATACACCATTAGTAGTGGTAATAGTGACTTTGGAACATTTAGAAAATAAATGATTAAACCTGAAACGATTACAAGTCATATGGTCGCTAGAGTCAATTATCTAATCATTATTTCTAGAAAAGACATACCAGACTTAGCAGTGAATGCAAGAGTTGTGGCTAGATTTGCTTTTGGATTAGAGTCCGCCTCCTTATAAGATGCCTTCTTACCCTTTGGATGCCATTTTGGATAGTCATGAAGCCGGAAGCACGTGTCCACCGTATGACCAGTACCATGACAGTGAGTACATTTTTTATCCTTCTTTGAGATGGTCGTCTTCCAAGAAGCCATTACAGCCCCCCCTCCATTCTCCAATATTTCCTCCAAGCGTAGCATCTTGGCGATTAGCTTCCGAACAAACCGTAGAGTAAGCCGCCTATATATCAGAAAGTGGTTTTGTCGACAGTACACGACCTCGAACCCCATCTAAGTGAGGATCAAGACTAGCCAAAAACTTATACGCGCGTTTGGAATTAACCTTCGTGGTGTATATAGCAATGTCATTGGTACACTCCATAATACAGGCATCAATATCATTAAGCTCCTGCCATATTTTCTGTAATTTTCCAAAATAAGAAATAATAGAACCTCCATTCTGGCGGATAGAAAATACCTCGCAATGAAGTTGATAAATTTTTGATGTATCCTGATCAACCGAATACGTATTTTTAACCGCCTTCCATATCTCCTTTGCCATAGACAATCAAAGAAAGAGAGACCGAATATCCTTTGTCATCGCATCAAGAAGCCAAGATTTGACCAAGCAGTTTCCATCCTTCCATTCTTCATACTCTTTTGACTTTTTATTTGATGGAACAGATTTGGTACCCGAAATATAACCCCCAACGTTTTCTCCCACGGATTTTATTTCGGGCATTCAAAGACCACTAAACATAATTGGTACCGTCAAGCCATTCCGGAGTGATGAGAAAGGAAGTTTTTGGAAAATGTAAACCAGACTCGGTCTTCGTTAATGATTTAGCACCACCTATTTCAGTCATGATGGCACTAAAAGAAAATTTTTTAACGAAATGATATGAACAAAAAAACAAGAACAATTGTGAATACAAGACCTACTTCAATTCCTAAGGTTAAGAAAATGATATTGAAGGAAGCTCTAATACCATATCAACAAACACAATTGTGGAATAATTTTCTCAGTCTTTTCATTCATCATAGTTGTACAATATATATAGTACAAATATTAACAAGGAAACAATAAAAGATTATAGAAATATCCTATAACTAAGGAATTGATAAGAAATTACATAATTAAAGAATTACATAATTAAGGGTATTGCCTAAATCATATCCTTAATTTTAGCAAGGACACATATAATTTGAATTGCACAAGGCCTCTTATGGAAAATTATACATACCCTGCTTACAATTTTATAATATTTAGTTATGAGTTATGATTTGCTTATATATATATGAGTTAATTACCTAAAAGTCCTATCTACACATTTTGTGGTAGCTTAGGTCCTATCAAAAAAAATTTGAACCAATAAGTCCCATGTACAGGTAAAAAGACGTTTTGCCCTTCAATCTCAAAACTGAGAATGTTCTCAATTTCAAAACTGATAATGTTCTCAATTTATAATTATCAAAACTAAGAATTTTCTCAAATTTTTTTTTTCTAGTATGAACTGAAAATATTACCAAAACTAAGAAATTTATAATTATCAATTTTAAGAAATTTCTCAATTTTTTTCATAATTAAAATTGAGAATATTATAAACTGAGAAGGTTCTCAATTTCAAAACACACACTCTCTCTCTGTGTCTCTAATGGCAGTGGCATCTGTGTTGGTTCCATCTATGATCCACATAAGCAATGTTCCAGCCAAAAACCAGCAAAATCCCATTGAACAAAATTGAACGTCAATCCAATCTGACTTTGCACAGCCCTCAAATTGAACAACGATTGGTTTTGGGGGGGAGGGTTTGGGGATTTTGATGATCTGGGCATTGGAGAAGAGAGGCGAGGCAGAGGAGATCGATGTTCTTGGGGAGAGCGGAGGGGCCTTGGGGATGAGGGGTACTTGACGAACTGGGTACAAGCAGGGCAGCGAATGGTGTAAGGGAAGGGTTGGGGGAGGAGTTTGAGGCAGGTCTGGCAAGCGGAGTGGCCGCAGGCGAGGACGCGAGGGGTTGTGGAATCGCCGTCGTAGAGTTGCAGACACACCGGGCACTCCGGCGACTCCAACAGCTCCATGTCCGGCGTCTACTTTTGTTTGGTGTTGACTTTTTGCATTGGAGAAGAGAGTGTGTAGTAAGGAGGTCTTCGAAGAGTAAATTGGCCTATTAAAAATTAATAGGACTTGGAGGAGCAAATAATTTTATATAGGACTTAATGGATTATAAGTTTACAAAATGGGACTTGTATATAAATGCCCCTATATATATATATTATGATATTAGTTATAATTCATTATAATATTTGGTATGACAATATTTTGATTATGATCTAAAAACTCTTTAATTATATTTTATATTGTGTTTGATTATAACTTTTTTTTTTCTTTTTTTTTAATTATAACTCTCATAAAATTGAGTAATAACATTTATAACAATCAACCTCACAAATATTATAACTTACATACCACAACATTGCCCCACTTATTTAGCCCCCAAAAAGAAATTTAAAGCAAATTAAATAGTTAGATTTTATATTTTGACATTGTATTACTTTGGTTTTTATATTTATAGTTGTGTCAATTTTAATTTTTAATTTTTAATTAAGTGTCACTGTGGTCAAATTAACAACGCTGTTTAGAGTTTTTTTTATGAAAAATTATTACTAAGTTCATTAAGATTAACTCACTAAGTTAAATAAGTTTATAATTTTATCCTAAAAGTGTGTATTTTTCATTGAAAAGCATTAATTGTTGTAATTAATTAAATCAAATTGAGATAGATTATAAATTAAATGTCAAAATTGAGTTAAATAAAATTACAGAGACACATTACACAATAAAGCACATGAACGATTAATGTAATTTAGGTATATTGTAGGGTTTTTGTAATAAAAAAAAAAACTGAATCAATAATTAAAATGGTTCTTGGTAAAATTTTATAAAAAAAAAAAAAAAAAAAAAAAAATTCTTAATATGTGCTACTGAACTCAATATATCAAGTTATGAGGGAAAAATTATTTGCTTGCCCATCAGCGCCATTTGGTGATATTTAGAAAATGGAGTAAAAAGTGACAAATTCACTGGAAATTGTGAATTTATTAAATAAAATTAATTTAAAGCTCGATTAAATCTATCATAAATGAGTTGCATCTTGCAAATTTTATTAAAATTGAGTTTAAATTAGTTGCGTAACCCTCCACCTCACCACCACATCCCCCATTTCAATCCACTACTTATTGGGGGGGGGGGGGGGGGGGGGGGGGAAATGTAAAAAAACTGACCAAGTTCATTTTTCTTATCTAATTTTATTCAATTCACTTAAACCTGTTTATTCATAGGTAGATTCAAGATGTTATTTTATGCATAACTCATTTTGAGGTATCCAATCTAGTCCCTTTTTTTTTTTACCTCTAATCATATCAGACTAATTAACAATTACTATTTTTATATTTTTTAAACACCATCATAAATTGGTGGGCATCACTGCCTAATCAGTAAAAAATAAATGAGAGTAGTTACAAAAATATGAAAGGGCGCGAATTTTGTTCTTCTGTAAGTGAAATTATGAATTTATTTGCATCAAGGCACATTCGCTAATAGCACCGTTATTTTTGTAATTATTATCCCTTCTCTTATTTGTAATTTTTGACCATACATAAGATAATCTTATTTGACAAAAACAATTTTAATTGTAAGTTTATTCGTTTCTTTGTTTCAAGGAAACTGTGAATATTTAGATACGAATCCAACCTAAATTATGGTTGTGTAGAGGAGTTTATACTAACATTTCATATTTTGAGTATTCTTGATTTGCCACTTCGTTAACTATGTACGGGGATCGAGCGGTCTTTCTTACCCCCGAAGTGAACAAGAATTTAAAGTGGTTTAACCGCTTGAGCAGTCTTTCTTGTGCTCGAGTGACAAAATGAATCATCCAATATCTGTGTCTGCAATCTGAACTTTTGATAATTTTGTTTCACCGCTCAAACAGTGGATGTTGCGCTCGAATGGTTGACCAATATGTTTTGCACCGCCTTTACTCACACAGCTCGATCGGTGAAGTGTGTGCTCAGGCAGTTTTCACAGCTCTGTTTATTATAAAGTGCGTTGTTTGCTATTTTTAGGATTTAACCTATCCAGATTTTCAAAAATTAGTAAAATACAAAGTGCTCTATATTGGAGGGTGTTTTTACATTAATTTCATTAATGTATAGAAGGTGATCAATCAATCAACAAATTACATATTAATAACTATTAAGGGTTGATTTTGTTTGTTTATCTACCTAAAGAGAGAGGTGCTCTTTAGTGAATTTCAAAAAACTTGAGCCTGAGTCTTTGATGGATTCTAGAGTGGTTCATCATTGTGGATTCGACATCGGTGTTATGGATTCAGCGTTGGGTAAAGCAGTTCCGATGTGAAGACAGTAGTAGAAGAGACACATTAAGTTTAGTTCAATTCGAACGTAGATTCATTAGGTAATTGAGGGTACTCATGTGTAATTTTTTTGTGTCTTCTTAGGCTTCGTTTGGAAAAAATGGGTAGGGGGGGTTTTGGGCTATTTTAGCCACAAAAAGACAAAATAGATTTTTTAGCCCAAGAAGACTTCACATTTAACCCATAATCATTATATTATTTCTCTCACAAAAAGTCAAAAAAGTCAAAAAGTCTTTCCCAAACGAACCCTTAGTGAATTGTTTCACGGTTTTAGCCCATTATTTTTTAATCACAATTGGAGGTACTTCAATTATGATTTTTTTTCACGTTCAATAGTTATGTCAATTTGTCGTAAATAACTTGATTGAGATTAATATTTACTATTTTAAATTGAAATATAATTACAAATTAATATATAGAATGTTTTAAAAAAATTGGTAAAAAGTTAATTTTGTGACTTTGTAATTTTTTTAACAAAAAAATTGACTTTTTTTGTGAGCTTTTTTATGAAAACTTGATAAAAAGTTTAAAAAATTGACATTTTACCGAGTTCTCAAATTGCCCCATGGAAAGTATTTTATTTTATTTTATTTTATTTTATTGGAGTCCACCTTAGATTTAATATTTTTTATTTGACTAATTGCAATTAATGGGATCAAATCCGATGTGGTGATCCAGGGACTACCAAATAATATTTCAACTGTACGGTTCACGCTGGCCCACAACAACGTCAAGCGTTTGATAATCACTAACACCATCTGCGATTTAATTCAATTATATTTTCATCCCTACGGTTAATAGCTTCATTTCATAAATTTTTACTTATATAAAAATTAATAATTCTTAATAAAAAATAAAAAAAATTATATTAGAAAAAAGTAAAGTAATAAAAAGGAAAAAAATAAAAGAAGTAAAGTAAAATAAGAAGAGAGAGAGAATGAGTTTAATATTTTCATTCTATGTAAATAATTACAATGATAAAGGAATTAGTGTAATTTCTGAAACGTCAAAAAGTAATATCAGATGTTTTGTGAACATGGTGAAAAACTGATTTTTTTGTTTTTTTTTAACTTTTTTCACTATTTTATGTGAGAGATGATATGACGAAAAATAAATTAAAAATTAACTTTTAACTTTTAATTTTTAATTTTTAGCTCATATTTCCAAAATGGCCCTAAGTATTAAATCCAAACTCCAGGATGGTAAGTGTAATTTACCTTTATTGTTATTGTTATTTATTTTTTTAATCTTTTGAGTATCAACCACCAAACGTCTCTCACACTTTCAGTACATCATAAAATAAAAAATATATAAAAAAAAAAAATTAGTTTGTTTGATTTTGATTTTCAAAAAATAACTTTCGGAAAATTCTATTTTATTTTTATTTTTAGTGTTTTAATATTTTTAATGATTTTTTTAATATTTTAAGCAATTTGTTTTAATTTTTAGACACATCTAGAATAAATATACTTAAAAAGTATAATATTTGTGAAAAAAAATCTTTAAAAAATATCCTAAATACCAAAAAAATACAATAAAAAAAAATAAAAATTCAATATATTTTTCGTATTTTACTATTTAGATACATTTAAGTAAGGTGCATCTAAAAAAGTTAAAAAATTGCTTAAAATTTTAAAAATATTCACTAAAAATAATAAAATAAAAAACTCAATTTTTAGAAAATTGAATTTAAAAAACTAAAACTAAACACACTAAATACATTTTATGAGTTCGTTTGTAAAGTGGGTTGGCTTTTTGACTATTTTAACCTGTGGCTAAAAAGTCTTATTTGGGAAGAGAATTTTTCTTTTTATGAGTTCGTTTGGAAAGTGAGTTGGCTTTTTGACTTATTTAACAATTTTTGTGGGAGTTCCAATATCTGAACCTTAATTTCTTAATTTTTTTGATTTTTTTTTGGAAAAAAAAAAACTTAGTACTTATTAAATTTTTCCAAGTCTTTTTAACTTCTCCAATACACACACTCTTTTTAACTTTTTACATACCTATTGCAAACGATGAGTCTCCTTTTTGTTTTTTCTTTCTTGACTTCTCACTTCTACACTTTCAATTTCAGTGACCACGTATGCAAATAATAAGTCTTCTTTTTGTTTTCTCCTTCTTGACTTTTCCTTTTGTTTACTGTTTTAATATTATAGTTAAATAGCGCATAAAATTATTTGTGATTTGTCTATCGAATAAAAAATTATAATTTAATTTTTTTAATATGATTGAAATTAGATAAATATAAATCTTCACAAAGAGAAAAATGTGATTATAATTAGTTAAATGATTCTTCTTTTTTTTAAATATGATTGTAATTAATTTAATAGTTCTTTTTTTCATTTATTTATTTTATTATAGAAAAAATGTGATGTGATTGTAGCTTGTTCTATGATTCTTTTTTTTAATATGATTGTTGAGCACTTATTAAATTTTTCCAAGTTTTTTTAACTTCTCCAATACACATATTCTTTTTAACTTTTCATATACCTATTGCAAACAGTGAGTCTGCTTTTTGTTTTCTCCTTCTTGACTTCTCACTTCTACACTTTTAACTTCAGTGACCACGTATGCAAACAGTAAGTTTTCTTTTTATTTTTTCCTTCTTGACTTTTCCTTTTGTTTACTGTTCTAATATTTTAGTTAAATAGCGCATAAAAATATTTGTGATTTGTCTAGCGAATAAAAAATTATAATTTAATTTTTTTTATATGATTGAAATTAGATAAATATAAACCCTCACAAAGAGAAAAATGTGATTATAATTAATTAAATGATTCTTTTTTTTTAATGTGATTGAAATTAGTTTAATAGTTCTTTTTTTTCATTTATTTATTTTATTATGGGAAAAATGTGATATAATTGTAGTTTGTTCAATGACTTTTTTTTTTAATATGATTGTTATAGTTAGTTCAATATTTTTTTTTTATAATGTTATTTAATCCTTTTATTTACTATTTTAAATTTATTTTTAATATGATTGAAGTTAGATAAACAGAAACACTCACAAAGAAAAAAATGTGATTGTAATTAGTTCAATGGTTCTTTTTTTTTGTTAATATGATTGTTGTTAGTCAATGGTTCTTTTTTTCATTTATTTATTTTTTTTATTATGGGAAAAATGTGATATGATTATAGTTTGTTCAATGATTTTTTTTTTTAATGTGATTTAATCTTTTATTTACTATTTTAATGGTTTTTCTTTACAATTATTTATGAAAAAAATATGATTGTAGTTAAATAGTATAAAACTATTTGTGATTTGATATGATTTTTAAAGTATCAATTATTGATAATGATTAGATTGTATTTTGAAAACAAAAACGTAATTGATTTTTTTAACTCACTGAGTTTTTTGAAAAAAAATTATTATGTTTTTTTAACTATCAATTCACTTAATTTGTGATTTAATTTTTAACTCACTGTGTTTTTTGAAAAATAAAATAGATTGTACTCATTACGGTCACATAATGTACCAATTATTGATGATGATTAGATTGTATTTTGACCAAAAAAAATTATGATTGATCTTTTTAACTCACTATGTTTTTTGAAAAATAAATTATTTTGTTTTTTAATTATAAATTGACTTAATTTGTGATTGATTTTTTTAATTATTGATGATGATTAGATAGTATTAAAAAAATTGTGATTTGTATGATTGAAGTTATCTCCTTTATCTCCTTTTGTTTATAATTTTATTTTTTTAATATGATTGAAGTTAGATAAATATAAACACTCACTAAAAGAAAAATGTGATTGTAGTTTGTTCAATAGTTCTAAATAATCTTTTTTATTTACTATTTTAATGGTTATTTTTTTCAATTATTTTTTTTATTATTAGAAAAATGTCATTGTAGTTAGATAGCATTAAAAAAATTGTGATTTGTATGATTGAAGTTACCTTTTATTTATAATTTGATTTTTTTAATATGATTGAAGTTAACTCACAAAAAG
Organism: Camellia sinensis; assembly: GCF_055761805.1. Lineage (NCBI taxonomy): Eukaryota > Viridiplantae > Streptophyta > Magnoliopsida > Ericales > Theaceae > Camellia > Camellia sinensis. The sequence continues at coordinate 187,560,841 of NC_138964.1, forward strand.
AAAAATGTGATTATAGTTTGTTCAACGGCTATAAATAATATTTTTATTTACTATTTTAATGGTTCTTTTTTTTAAATATATTTTTTTTATTATGAGAAAAATATGATTGTAGTTAGATAGCATTAAAAAAATTATGATTTGTATGATTGAAGTTATCTCCTTTTGTTTATAATTTGATTTTTTTAATATGATTGAAATTAGATAAACATAAACACTTAAAAAAAGAAAAAATGTGATTGTGGTTTGTTCAATACTTCTAAATAATCTTTTTATTTACTATTTTAATGGTTCTTTTTTTCATTTTTTTTTTTATTATGAGAAAAATGTGATTGTAGTTAGATAGTATTAAAAAAATGTGATTTGTATGATTGAACTTATCTCCTTTTGTTTATAATTTGATTTTTTAATATGATTGAACTTAGATAAACATAAACACTCACAAAAAGAAAAATGTGATTGTAGTTTGTTCAATACTTCTAAATAATCTTTTTATTTACTATTTTAATGGTTCTTTTTTTCAATTATTTTTTTTATTATGAGAAAAATATGATTGTAGTTGGATAGCATTAAAAAAATTGCGATTTGTATGATTGAAGTTATCTCTTTTTGTTTATAATTTGATTTTTTTAATATGATTGAAGTAATATAAACATAAACACTCACAAAAAGAAAAATGTGATTGTAATTTGTTCAATGGTTCTAAATAATCTTTTTATTTACCATTTTAATGGTTCTTTTTTAAAAGTTTTTTTTTTATTATGAGAAAAATATGATTGTAGTTAGATAGCATTAAAAAAATTGTGATTTGTATGATTGAAGTTAGATAATTGTAATTTGTTCAATGGTTCTTTTTTTTAATGTAATTTAATCTTTTTATTTTCTGTAGGTAGATAGCATAAAATCCCATTTTGCTTAATATATAGTATCTATATATCTGTATTAAGAAAAAGGGGGTTTCTAACCCCAGCCTTGTGGGAGCTCTAATCTCCCAATCTTAATTTTTAAAATTTTTTATTTTAAAAAAAAATCTCAGCATTTTTTGATTTGGTCAAAATTTTCTAATCAACATTTATTAACTTTTTCTAATTCACGTGTCTTTCCACATGCCTACATTTATTGATTTGGTCAAAATTTCTGATCAGCATTTAAAATCCCATCATACAAATAATTATAGATACAGCTTGTACATAGTTACAGCAGTAACTTTTTTAATTTCTCTTATACACTATAATTAGTGATAAGATTATTAAATTATTTTCATAAAAAATCTTTAAAAACATAATTTATATATTAAAAAAATTTAAAATAAATAAAAAAATTTATAATTATCTCGTGCATAACTTGAATGATAGGCTAGTATTTTAGTCACACAAAACATTAATTTATATATATATATATATATATTCGTAAAATCTCAAGATATATGTAACACTTTGTCTCACGTACGTTAAATATTGTTAGAAAGGTGATCTCAAGGGAGACTGAAGAATAGAACTTTTCTTATTCTTTTTCACTACAAAAATTTTGCTTTTTTGCGACGGTAAATTATCGTCGCCAATATCCAAAACCCCGTCTCAAAAGATTTTTTGCGATGACAGTGGGGTTTTAGCGACGGTAATAGGGGGGTCGCAACAAAGGGGGTTGCTAAAGGCCTTTAGCGACGGTATGACCCCGTCGCAAAATATAAGCGACGGCAAAAGTGCCTTTTAGCGACGGTAAAATACTGTCGCTATTAATGTGTAGAATTTTGAATTTTTTGAGACGGCACTGTGTGCCGTGGCTAAAAAGGTTATTTGCGACGGTAAAAATACCGTCGCGAAAAGTTTTATTTGAGACCGAAAAGTGCCGTCACTAAAAATGGTTATTTGCGACGGTAAACATACCGTCGCTAAAAATAGTATTGGCGACAGTAAAGGATGCCGTCGCTAAAGTCCTGTTGTTTCAATTAACTAATAATGCCAATATCTTTGGCGACGGCTATGCTACCGTCGCAAAAAACCTTTTTTGAGACAGTATAATACCGTCTCAAATGAAAAAAAAAAAAAACTGCAACACCATTATTAAAAATATGAAAATTACCTGTATTAAATGAAAATAACTAAAAAAAAACCGATAATTATATAATAATATAAAAATTCCTGTATATAAATAAAAATTCATCCATAATTAAAGTATTCTTCCATTCATAACAACACATCATCAAAATTATCCCATCACATAATGCTGCATACTACATACATAATGTTCACAAATGTAAATAACGTAAATCAAAAATAAATGAATTCGTCATGATTCTTCCGCGGGTTACAAAAACAAAAGTTTGTCACAAACTTCACACGCCTGCATTCCACAAGAAGCAAACTGCTACTCAGGAAATATCTGAAAATAAAAAATAAAAATGATTAATGACAATATAATTATGTGTTAATATTTTAATTACAAAAAACATAAAAAATTAACTACTATATAATTACAAAGATAGTTAAGTAAATAATTTTGGCTAGATAGAAATCCAACCCTAACTCCCAAACCGGGAACCCGATTGGAGTTCCGTCTTCTCCCACAAGTCTCTCGTGCGTAGGCGGTTGTGTGTGCCAAGTTTCATGCCAATCCGATCCCGTTTGGTGATTTTGGGGCGCCAACATCTCGAATTCAAGTTTCTTAAGGAACTAGTTTGCCTAGACCGAAATATGGCTCTAACTCCCAAACCGGGAACCCGATTGGAGTCCCGTCTTCTTTCACAAGTCTCTCGTGCCTAGGCGGTCATGTGTGCCAAGTTTCGTGCTAAACGGACCCCTTTTGGTGATTTTGGGGCGTCAACACGTCGAATTCAAATTTCTTAAGGAACTAGTTTGCCTAGACCGAAATATGGCTCTAACTCCCTAACCAGGAACCCCATTGGAGTCCCGTTTTCTCCTACAAGTCTCTCGTGCCTAGGCGGTTGTGTGTGCCAAGTTTCGTGCCAATCCGACTCCGTTTGGTGATTTTGGGGCGTCAACACCTCGAATTCAAGTTTCTTAAGGAACTAGTTTGCTTAGACCGAAATATGGCTCTAACTCCCAAACCGGGAACCCCATTGGAGTCTTGTCTTCTCCCACAAGTCTCTTGTGCCTAGGCAGTCATGTGTGCCAAGTTTCGTGCCAATCCGATCCCGTTTGCTGATTTTGGGGCGTCAACACGTCGAATTCAAATTTCTTAAGGAATTAGTTTGCCTAGATCGAAATATGGCTCTAACTCCCAAACCAGGAACACGATTGGAGTCCTGTCTTCTCCCACAAGTCTCTCGTGCCTAGGCGGTCGTGTGTGCCAAGTTTTGTGCTAAACCGACCCCTTTTGGTGATTTTGGGGCGTCAACACCTTGAATTCAAGTTTCTTAAGGAACTAGTTTGCCTAGACCGAAATATGGCTCTAACTCTCAAACCGGGAACCCGATTGGAGTCCCGTCTTCTCCCACAAGTCTCTCGTGCCTAGGCGGTCGTGTGTGCCAAGTTTCGTGCCAATCCGACCCCGTTTGGTGATTTTGGGGCGTCAACACGTCGAATTCAAGTTTTTTAAGGAACTAGTTTGCCTAGACCGAAATATGGCTCTAATTCCCAAACCGGGAACCCCGTTGGAGTTCCGTCTTCTCCCACAAGTCTCTCGTGCCTAGGCGGTCATGTGTGCCAAGGTTCGTGCCAATCCGACCCCGTTTGGTGATTTTTGGGCGTCCACACCTCGAATTCAAGTTTCTTAAGGAACTAGTTTGCCTAAACTGAAATAGGGCTCTAACTCCTAAACCGGGAACCCCATTGGAGTCCCATCTTCTCCCACAAGTCTCTCGTGCCTAGGCGGTCGTGTGTGCCAAGCTTCGTGCTAAACCGACCCCTTTTGGTGATTTTGGGGCGTCAACACCTCGAATTCAAGTTTCTTAAGGAAATAGTTTGCCTAGACCGAAATATGGCTCTAACTCCCAAACCGGGAACCCGCTTGGAGTCCCATCTTCTCCCACAAGTCTCTCGTGCCTAGGCGGTCGTGTGTGCCACGTTTCGTGCTAATCCGACCCCGTTTGGTGATTTTGGGGCGTCAACACCTCGAATTCAAGTTTCTTAAGGAACTAGTTTGCCTAGACCAAAATATGGCTCTAACTCCCAAACCGGGAACTCCATTGGAGTCCCGTCTTTTCCCACATGTCTCTCGTGCCTAGGCGGTCATGTGTGCCAAGTTTCGTGCTAAACCGACCCCTTTTGGTGATTTTGGGGCATCAACACCTCGAATTCAAGTTTCTTAAGGAACTAGTTTGCCTAGAGTGAAATCCGTCTCTAACTCCTAATTCGAGAACCCGATTTGAGTCCCGTCTTCTCCCACAAGTCTCTTAGCTTACAATGCAAAGAATTCAAAGATACATTTTAGCTTAGAATGTAAAGATACATTTTATACCTGATTTTCTGGTGGTGGTGTATATGGATTCTCGTTTTCTACAGATTCCCTAAATGCCCGGTGGCCACTTAATGCATCAGGAGCCTATGATAGTCAATGCATAATGTGTTAATCATATTCGAATTTTATACATAATGTTGTGTGAAAATTTAACTATCAAACAATTTAATTTATATCAAACCTGTCTTTTGGGATCCACACTTGCCTCCTGTGACACAAAGGCCATCATCTCAGGTCTCAGCTGCTGTAAATGTGTCAAGAACTCTGCTCGCAGCTCCTCCCTCAACTCATCCCTTAGCTCCGCACGAACTTGCTGGGTGATCTGAACAATAGTCGATGGGTGGGGTGCTGACTGTGATGGCCCAGCACCATCTTTATACACTGCTGTCCGAGGCACATTTCTCCCGTATGTGCGACAATATCCATGATTGTCATGACTTATCAACTCATGGAAAATGGCATTCCTAGCCTCCAAAGTCCGACAATCTTCAGGTAGCCTAGAGAGTTGGCCATTAAACTCATCCTATGTTGAATAAGACATACAAGTATATGCCAAATTAAGATGGTTGACACACAAAAAATAAAAAATAAACTTTAAATACAATCAAAGGTGTTTGGAAACTACCAAGGTCTGGATAACCTCTGGGTCGTCTGCTCTACGTGTCATAAGCCAAACATTCATCTTATTAGTAGACTCCCCCTTATTGGTCATCTACATTTTTTTAGAAATATGAAAATTAGAATCCAAATAATTTGCAAACATACAATGTTTATTTATATACAAAAATAAAACAATATAAACCTTATGCCGTATCTGAGCGAAAGTAGTACGCCCTGTGGTATGAGCTATGCTGTGAGCTCGCCAATTTTTAGCGTTCCTAGTTGCAATTTTCTATAACAGGTTCAACAAATGTAAGTATATAAATATGATTTGTATGTTTACATATCATACATATAACTTATTTGTATACCTCAGCATCGGAAGTACGCCAATACTCCACAAGCTCTTCCCACTGGCTTGGCACAATGTGCAAAGGAACATCATCCTTCAAATTAGGATCTTCGCTTCTAGGCTTGAAATACTTACACTTAATCTTATTCTTGTGATCCTTCCATATGTTGTTACAGTTTTTCATGCAGATTAGCTTGTACTCCTCTGGACATATATTCAAATTGTCCTATAAAACACAATTTCAAAGTTTAAATAATAATAACACAATTTTGGAATTTAAATTTTTGGACAAAAATATAGTTTTACCTTCACATCCTTCCAGATAGCATCAACAATGTCATTAGGCACAGTGTTCCAGTCAAGAAAAGTAAGAGGAACAATGTTACCATTTCGCACAATAATGCCAAGTTGAGTAGTTAACTTAGACACGTTAGGCCCTATTGGACAATAATTTTCATCAAATTGTATGTCCAACTTTGTACCAGTACCTCACTCCATAATGCCCTTGGCACATCCTCTACCACGCCTACTCGAGGTTGATGAAGAACTAACATGACCTGCGAGATACAATAAGAATAAACAATATGCAATGATAATAAACAAATGCAAATTTAAATAATGTCAATACAAATCAATTTCTTATACCTGAGGGAGGCTGTGAAGAAGTCGAAGGGTCTGAAAAATACAATGAAAATAAACAAGTTATATGTAATGAGAACAAGTAAATATATATTTAAATAATTTTCATACAAATCAAAGCAAATTTATATACCTGCGGATGCCTTATAAGCCGATGACTCTAGCCGGGATGATAGCTGCTGCGGTGCCACTGATGGGGGTCGATGCGGTGGCACTAATGGCCCCTCTGATGGTGCTCGTTGTGATGCCTCCTCTAATGGTGGTGCCATTGATGGTGGACGCACCAATGGTAGGCGTGGAGGCTGAGTAGATGATAGCTGCTGTGGTGCCACTAATGGTGGTCGATGCGGTGGCACTAATGGTGCTCGCTGTGATGCCTCCCCTAATGGTGGTGCCACTAATAGTGGTCGCTGCGGTGGCTGGTCAGATAGTGGTGGCACTAATGGCCCTTCTGATGGTGGTCGATGTGATGCCTCCTCTGATGGTGGTGCCGCTGATGTCTTCTTATGTACCACATCGGACATCATATGCTGAGGATAATCAGGCTTCCTCTTCCTTCCCATAATAATTTGCAAGCAATATAACATTAATTGACATTAGAAACATAGACAATAGTTTGTTATCAACTATAATATGACATTAATTGAACTAATACAATTACAAAGACAAAGTAAATTAAGAAACTGATGATTAACTACAACCTTGGCCTTAATTGAATTACTGATGTTGATTAAATATCAGCCTATTTGAAGAACAAATCTTTCTCATCCTTGGTCATCGTGAATTGTGCCGGTGGTAAATAAGCTTTATTCGACCCTCTTAACTGCAAATGTAGGGGTTTTCTAATATTCATTTCTTGTAAATCACGCCGAGCATTAACACCATCCTTCGATTTTCCTGCAACCCCTAATATTGTCCATAACACATTGTCACAAACATTCTTCTCTATATGCATCACATCGAGGTTGTGTCTAATTAGATTATGCTCCCAATATGGCAGTTCATAGAAGATACTCTTTTTCTTCCAGCTATGGGTGCGATGTCCAGCTTTCTCCTTCTCTACTTGTCTCCTATGCCTCTCCTTAAGGTCATCCCTCTTGTATTGGGTTAAAATACCCGCAGATTCTAATTGTAGCGACATCTCAGTTCCAGACAACAATTTTGGTTTGAGTCTGACTTCCCGACTACCATCAAATGATACTTTATCCTTCCGAAATTTATGGCCAGTAGGTAAAAATCTACGATGACCCAAGTATGATTGTTTCCTACTATGCTTCAACCAACACGATGTAGTTTCCTTATTGCAACAAGGACATGCATATTCGCCTTTAGTGCTCCATCCTGACAAGTTTGCATATGCAGGAAAATCACTAATTGTCCACAGTAAAGCTGCATGCATTTGAAACATTTGATTTGTTGATGCATCAAATGTGGAGACACCGTCATTCCATAGTTCTTTCAACTCCTCAATCAACGGTTGCATATACACATCAATCTTGTCACCAGGTCCTTTCGGGCCGTCAATAAACACAGATAAAATTAGAAATGGTTGTTTCATGCACATCCATGACAGCAAGTTGTATGGAATGAGTACAACAGGCCAAGTGCTACGAACTATGTTCATCGTCCTAAATGGGTTAAAACCATCAGATGCTAAGCCAAGCCTTACACTTCGGCAATCATTACTAAAGTCAATATTTCGACGATCAAAATCTTTCCATGCAAGGGAGTCTGCAGGATGCCTAAAGACACCGTCATTAGTTCGTTCCTCTACATGCCATCTCATTAACTTAGCCGTCTTGGATGACATAAACAACCTCTGCAACCTTGGCTTTAAAGGAAAATACCTCATTTATTTTGCAGCTATTTGTTTGCCACCGTTGTGAGGACCATTTGAACCACCATCACCATTTGATTTCCATCTTGAACTGTTGCATATGACACATTTATCAAGATTGGCGTCCTCGTTTCAAAACAACAAACAACTGTTGGGACATGCATCCCACGTCTCATACGTGAAGCCCAAATCTATTATGACCTTTTGAGCTTTATAATATGAGTCCGGGAGTTTCACACCTAACGGGAACGCCTCGTTCAATAACTCAATCAACATGTCAACAGACTGGTCTGTCCACTGATTAAGCACCTTCAAATGTAGAAGTCGAATAATGAATGACAAAGATGTGAACTTCTGACAACCCAGATACAATTCACTTTGTGCATCTTGAAGAAGTTTGAAATACTTTGCAGTCTCTGCATTTGGACCGAGCTGGGGTTCAGATGCATGGGGATCAAGCCCTTGTGGTTCATTACGCTCAACACTTGTACCAGCATGTGGATTTCCCATAGCCCCTTGTATCATTCCAATCATATCATCCCCAATGTCTAAATTAGCTAATGTTTCATTCTCTCGATTACCATGCAGAGATACGTAAGATTCCCCATGATTAATCCAATGTTTGTATTTTTTTAAAAAACCATTCAAAATCAGATGCTTCCGTACACCCTCTCGTACAAGATGGTATCGATTCTCACACTTCCTACACGGACAACTGATCATCGAACCTTCAACCCTATTGGTGTAGGCAAACACAAGGAATTCATCAATCCCATTAATGTATTCGCTCGACATCCTATTTGGCAAATCAATCCAACTCTTATCCATCATCTGTACTTCCCTCAAATGCACACTTCACTTCTTTTGTAATCTTCTCAATAATATATATAAATATATTTAAATGTCAGTCACTTGGATATACATCTCACATGCAAAACAAATATGCCCTAGAAAAAAATATAATTACAACAAATGTAAGTCATAATGAGATGTAAGGGTAAAAATATAATTACAAGACATAATATCACATATTAATTGAACTTTTGCTGTAAATTACAAGACATAATATAATTACAAGGCACACAAGTGTCTTTAGGACGAATAACAGACTACACATTTTTTATGTTAATTCTCATCAAATACCACAACGCAACAGAGATTTAATCTAAATCAGGACCGAGCCAAGTTTCATCAAATAAATATGATAATAGGACAAGAGAGATAAGTCTTAGATCAATCACTAAATTTATTGTGCTTATATCATTCACCAGCAGTGGCATATGAAAAAGAAAGACCAAAAAAAGATACATTCAAAATGACTTGTCAAGGTTGGAGATAACAGTCAATCATTCAGATCATCCACCTGTTCAAAGAAAGTAAACAAAGTTGATAACAATAATGTTCCAAAAATGTTGTTACTCAACCACTACTCGCATTAGAAGCAAAATAGACACTTCCTGATTGTAAGCTAGTTCCGAAGTACACTAAAAACCTCATAAGCTGAAAATTTGGGGCTCATCTTTGGCCTAAACGAGCCTCTAATATGGCAGTGGTGAAGGCAGTGGGGAAGGAGGTGAGGGAGGGGGTAGTGGCATATATGGCAGCATTGCACAGGCATGGTTCACTAGTGCAAACTGTGAAGCACACAGTGGAGAAGCATAAGGTGGAAACAAATATGACTGGCACTTCGTCTTCAGATATGTTTAGATCGCTCACTTCATTTTAATTTTCGTATCTTCTCCATGTTTTTTTTCTTTCCTTTTACAAATCCAAGAACCAAACAAAGCACAAAATAAATATTTTATGGGAAAATTACACAAATAACCCATGGTTTTGTCTAATCACAAATTAAACTTTTAATTTTTAATTTTTCTCAACTAAAACCCTGCACTTTATAAACTATATCTATGTCGACACTCTGTCCATTTCTGTCTAGGTGTCTAACAGAGCAAAAAATGCATAGGACACATGGCACCCATTACACTTCTCTCTCCCCTTTTTCGTCCTCTCATTCTGACACTTATCTCTCCCCTTTTTCTTCCTCTCACACTACCATAGGTACTCCACCACTGCCGCTGCTACCCATTTTTAAAGAAGAAAGTTAAAATGAAAAATATTTTTTTTACTAGCAAAGAGAAATATTTTACTAAATTATTTGTGTCAAATGTGTTATGAGTGATACATTATAAATGTTATAAATTATTTGTGATATATGTTATAGCATTGTAATAAAATGTATGTAATGTATGGCTTTTTTGAAGAGCTCCCTAACTTGGGAGGCAATGCAAGCATAGAGAGAGAGAGAGAGAGAGAGAGAGAGAGAGAGAGTAGTGCAGAGAAGAAGGAACCAAATGAAATGGCTCAATTGCGCATGCCTCCCCTATTCCCTGGCATAATTTTTATTCAAATATATATATGATGTGATACCATTTACAACAGAGGAAGCAAACTAAAGGCTAAAAGCATACCACTTAATTAAAAATAAACTACTAGTTATTAATTCAATTTGCAAATATTAAAAAGAAGATCTGGACCAATAATAATAATAAATTCACCAAACTAATTTTTATTATGAGAGTTTGGCACATCTTTTAGACATAATTGTGCTAAACTTTGACCTTTAAAACTATATATATATAGTGATCTGTATAATCTTGACTAATTTTTCGCACAGGCCTCAAACCATAAACAGTACCTTTCCACGCAGAAGACAATTGGAGCTTTCAGTAGGTCTCGAATTTTGCTTGGGCATCGCAAATTACTTTCTTCCTCAAAAATCTCAACATATTTGAGGGTATGTTTGAGTTTTTGACATTTCTGACAGATTGTTAAAACTGAGGCAAGATTTTATGTTAAACAAAAAATTTGATCCATCTTAACCATCCAATCTTCAAGTACTTCTGAAGGCCAGAAGCATATGGTGTATGGTCCTACATAATTTTTTGCTTGGTCATAGAGTAACATTTGATTGACTAATAACTTACTGAAGCAAATTTCTCCATGGTCATCGTTTTTATTGATTTTCAACGTACTAGAAGCAGGGACTGCTAATTTCTTTCTCATAATCAGACCATTATATTAGTATTCATCTCTAGTTTGGCTGTCTTTACATTAGAAATGAAACACAAAATTTTTTTTACGAACACGTCAATCACGATTTAAGAACAAATACAATGATACCTACACTCTCTTTTTCATGTTTAAGAAATTCACAGGAGATGGAATGAGAAGGAATGCACTGACCTTTATGAATGGCCGTTCACAGTCGCTCACAGTCGCTCGTCACTCGTCGTTCACAGTCACTGCTACTCGTCACTCCGGCGAAGGCCGTCGTTCACCCTCGTCAGTCACCACTATTTTGATTTGAGGATTTTGGGGATTTTGGTTCTAATAGTTGGATCAATGGATTGGGATTTTGGAGATTTTAGGGATTTCGGTTTGAGGAATTTAGGAATGATTAGAGAGAACCAATTTGGGTTTGAGGGATTTCGATTTTAGGGATTTTGGAGATTTCAGGAATTTAGGGATTTTAGGACTTTGACCGCAAAATGGGATACAAAAAGCGGGATACCAAATATTTATTTATTTGCGACGGCATATTTCAACCGTCGTAAATGAGCATGATTCCCAAATGAAACGACGTCGTTTTACCCACAGTATTTTGCGATGGGCTTCTGCCGTCACAGATGGTCCACCATTTGCGACAGCAACATCTTACCGTCGCTAATAATACGTTTTTGCGACGGTATACCGTGCGTCGCCAATGTTTCTGCAAATTTCTTTTTACAATCTTTAGCGACGGAATACGCCCCGTCGCAAAAGTCCATGTTTTCTCGATGGTAGATACACGCCGTCGCAAAAGCCTTTTTTGGCGACGACAACTATACCCCGTCGCAAAAATCCTTTTTTTGCGACGGTAGTCACCCCGTCGCAAAAACCTCCGTGTTATTTGCCAGGTTTTCTTATAGTGTTTCTTTATTTTTATTTCTTGATAATACTTATGGGATTATGCTTATTGGATCATCCTCATATATCTTAAGTTATTGGTATGGCAAGATTTCATGCTAATGACATTTTTTACTAAATAATCCATACTTGAAAACTAGAAAAATATATATATATATATATATGAGAGGGAGTTTTTATGTGCATTAGGGACGAGCTAGGCCCAGGCGTAGTGATGGGCCGTTTTATGGGGCGCGGCAAAAAGGGCTTAGCAAAGTGGACTTTGTTGTTAGCTCGGTCCAAGTATGGTTACAGTCACCACGGTCGGAGTGATAATAATTAGCTCAGTCATAATCTTTGGAGCCGAGGTGTTTGGGCTTCTTAAGGTGGACCTTGCTCTTGTTAGCTCGAACAAAGCTTGCTGTAGTTAGCTCGATCTCAACAGACAAAACCAAGGTACAAGTAAACAAGAGCCGAGCTATGCATTGCATGTGAAGGCGCTGAATTAAGTGTGACAAAGGGATAGTGTTAGCTCGGTCATACTGTCATCCAACCGAGGTAAAACCATCTCACTTGGTTTAAGCAGTGAGGGGAGTGTTGAAGGATAAACATTATCTTTCAGGAGTGTGATTCTTAGGAGGACTCTACATGGAGGAATAAGAGTCCTACTAGGTTTGTGCCAGGCAAAAACTATAAAAGCTCACAACAAAACCTATGTAGACGTAACACAACTTTGATTTTCAGAATACACAGAGCTTTTGTCTATTTGTCTATTTTGCTGACTTAGGCATCGGAGAGGTATCCGGCACACACCCGCTGGCTAGCTCACGTTTGTGTTTTCAGGGAATAAAGCGACGACGTTTGGAGGAGCGCAAACTTGATCAACAGGATTATACGAGAACATTATTTCGTACTCGTACAATTGGAACCGTCTGTGGGAAGCTTCACAAAGAACAAAACCTCTTGATCAAGCTTTCCTCTCTAGTTGGAAGCAATGGCGCACAATAAAGATTTGCCGCAATTAGCTATCGATGGGCAAACCCCGGAGGGGGGTGGGAGGCGTGAAGGTTTGCCTTCTATCTCTCCCATGGCAGATTTAGAACCCCAACGACAAAACCCCCGGAGGGATGCAAGGGAGAGACGGGGCGGCAGCCCCTGTCGCTCTCAAAGCCCTGAAAAATAGAGGCGGAGGATGAACCCTCAAGTTCTGGAGGATCGCGTGAAGGAGCAGGACGAGTTAATAAGGAGGATGGCGGCAAACATGGAGTCAATGAAGCGCTAGATAAAAGGAAAACGGGTGGCGACAGGAGAGGGGCGCAAAAGCAACACGCCCCCTCGCCACTCGGAAGATCGTGATAGGCATACCACACCATCACAAGCAGAAAGTAGGAGTCTTAGAACAGGCAACACTCAATCGCAGACTTCCAGGACTCGTTACTCCAGGTCTGAGAGAACGAGAACTGAGAGGTCGTGTACTGAGGGAAGCAACTATCGACCCTTGCACACGCACCAGACATCATTTAGGCACACGGAGTTGTCTAAATCATCTGACTTACGAACTCTGCTTGAAGAGAGGGCCCGATGGAAGAAGGACACCAGGGCTCATGACCCACATAGAGTTTCAACCCTTCAGCGGTTAGCCCCTTAGACGCATGGTAGCGTCGAGGTCAGAATGCCAATGCCATGCCTTGCTTACGAACTAGCAGACAAAGTATTAGCAAGGTTACAAAGTTCGCCGTTCATTCTGGCAATTGAGATCTCACCTCTACCCTCAGGCTTCCACCAGCCCAAATTCACCACTTATGAAGAGAAGTCTGACCCCTACATGCACTTAAGCCACTTTTGGCAGGTTATGGCAGTATACCGGCGAAATGAGGCCCTAATGTGCATCCTATTTCCATCTAGCCTTGGCGACTTAGGGTTAACCTGGTTCGAAAGGCTGCCAGAGGGCAGCATTGCCTCATGGGCTCAATTGGCAGAGGCGTTCGCGACTAGGTTCAGAACAAACACCAAAAAACTAGTGGAGATCGATCAGTTACTCTCCATTGACATGGGCGACAAGGAGATGTTGAGATCTTACAACAGTCGCTACTAGGAAACCTTCAACCAGATTGGAGATTGCCTTACGAACCTCGCCATTGCACAATACAAATGAGGCCAACCAGTCGGTAACAAATTGAGGGACTCAATTACTATGATGCTGCCCCTCACGATAGAGGCCTTAATGGAGAGAGTGCACCAACATATTCGCGTGGAGGAAGATAGCGCCCGTGCTAAAGTGAAATATGGCACAACAGTAGTGCCAGAGAAAAAGACTACAGCAAAAGTCAACACGGTAGAACAACCAAGCAGGAATGGGCGAGGCAGGCGAGCTAACAGAGAGGACCCAGACAAAATTAGGTTAAGAGTTCGCACTGCTATTACCACAGTGTTCAAAAAACCAATTTACCGGATTCTCAGTGAGATACGCAATGAACCTTTCGTCCGATGGCCAGCTAAGTTGGGAAAAGCACAAAAAAGACTATGACGAGAGGTCCCGGTGCACCTTCCATGATGAAAAGGGGCATCGCACTGAAAATTGCACGCCGTTTAGGCAACATTTGGAGGAGTTAGTGGCAGCTGGGCACCTGGACCAGTACATAGAAGGAGGAACACGGCCAGCCCCCCAGAACCACAACAACCCAAACGGGATGCCGGTCGACGCTCTACCTCAAGGTGTAATTAACGTAATACATGGGATATTTGAACTTGAGTGGGTATGTGAGCTCAGGGGGATGATCAAAAAGGCTGAGCACTTAAGGGAGGTATTAATTGCACAACCTACCATCAAAAAGGGAAGAACAAATGCCACAAATGTCATATCTTTTTCAGAGAAAGATTTAGCAAGGATATACTGTCCTCACAATGATACACTGGTTGTCACTCTATGCGTCAAGAATTTTGACATCAAGCGGATTATGATTGACCAAGGAAGCTCATATGAAATAATGTATTACAAAACCTTCAAATAAATGAAACTGGAGGAAAAAGACTTGGCACCTGCAACATCTCCCCTAATCGGATTCAACTCAATGCCAGAGTGGCCAGTGGGCAAGATAATCCTCCCAATCACGGCAGGAACCATGACGAAACATGTGGAATTCTAGATATTGAAAGTCCCTTCCACTTACAACATAATCTTGGGGAGGACATAGTTGCATGCCATGCGATCGGTAATGTCAACCTACCATCAAGTATTGCGGTTTCCCAACGAAGCCAGAGTAATTGAAGAGGTCTTTGGAGACCAAATTATGTCAAAACAGTGTTTTGTCACAGTAAATGGCAACCGCGCTGCAAAAGGGTTTGTACAGATGGTCGAAGAGCTAGAAAGCAATAAACTATTTGCGAATGTCAGCAAGGCAGCTGATCAGAAGGCAGTGAAAGACTTGGTAAAGGTAAAAATAGATAAAAAGAACCCAGAGAA
This sequence comes from Camellia sinensis, assembly GCF_055761805.1. Lineage (NCBI taxonomy): Eukaryota > Viridiplantae > Streptophyta > Magnoliopsida > Ericales > Theaceae > Camellia > Camellia sinensis. Next base: position 187,576,093 of record NC_138964.1, read on the forward strand.
GTTGCTTTTGTTCGGCTCGTCTTTGTCCAGCACTGAGAGAATAAAGGTCATGGAATTCTTAACCTTTAACATCGAAGTGTTCGCCTGGACGCCGTATGACATGGTTGGCATTGACCCAAACTTCATCTGTCACCAATTGAACGTTCACCCAACTGCCAGACCAATTATACAGCGCACTCGCAGATCAGCACTCTACCATGCCGAGATAGTGGCGGAAGAAGTGGGAAACTTGCTGAAGGCAGGAGCTATCAGAGAAGTGCACTATCCCAGGTGGATCTCCAATACTGTAGTAGTGCCAAAAAAGAACGGAAAATGACGTGTCTGCGTGGACTACAAAACAGTCAACAAGGCATGCTCGAAGGACAGTTTTCCCCTACTACGGATAGACCAACTAGTAGACCTAACGGCAGGGCACAATCGACTTAGCTTTCTTGATGCGTATAGAGGTTACCATCAGATCGCTATGTATGAACCAGATTAGGAGGTCACATCCTTTACAACGCCTAGAGGATTGTATTGTTACAAGGTCATGCCCTTTGGCCAAAAAAATGCAGGGGTAACATTCCAACGGATGGTCACCAAGATGTTTGAACCATTGTTAGGTAGAACAATGGAGGCTTACATAGATGACATGGTGGTCAAAAGTAGGGATGAGAAGGATCATCTCAGGGACCTAGGTGAAATGTTCCAGATTCTGAAGAAGAACAAGTTGCGCCTAAATGCATCCAAGTGTGCATTCGGCGTAGGATCAGGCAAATTCCTAGGCTTTCTGGTGACCAACCGAGGTATAGAAGCAGACCCTTCTCAAATCAAAGCAATCCAGGATCTAGAGAGGCCCAACACAGTTAAAGAGGTGCAGTATCTCACTGGCCTAGCTGCCGCACTCAACCGGTTCATAAGTTGGTCATCAGACAGATGTCGACCATTCTTCCAAGCATTGAAGGCCAAGTTTGAGTGGGATAAAGAATGTGATCATGCCTTAGAAAGCCTAAAAGAGTACATGTCTTCTCCACCGTTGCTAGTAACCCAGTACTTGGAGAAGAGCTCTTTTTATACCTAGCAGTTTCACAGCACGCAGTCAGCACAGCGTTGGTCAGAGCGGAAGGAATCCAACATCTGCACATCTTTTATGTTAGCAAAACCTTGCTGGGCATAGAAACTAGGTACTTACCATTGGAAAAACTGGTCTTAGCCTTGATGATGACCTTAAGGAAGCTGTCGCATTACTTCCATGCCCACACCATAATTGTCTTAACAACTTTTCCATTAAAAGCTTTGTTTGAGAGGGCAAACTTTTCTGGGCGAATCTTGAAGTGGACGGTGGAATTGGGACAATTTGATATCAAGTTTCAACCCAGAACCGCAATAAAAGCCCAAGCTTTGGCAGACTTTGTGGCAGAGTTCACACCAGGAAGTCATCATATCTGCCCAGTTGACTTGACTGGTACAACAAAAAAGGGGATGGAAAGTGTCGCAGCAACTGCGCAACCCCCAAAACAAGATGCCCAGCCATATCCTAAGGCATACCGAATTGAAAAAATGAAGGAAGAGGCAAACCAAGCCATTCCCAGTGAGGACTCATCAAAAAATAGAGATTTGAGGCAGTCTGACAGTGAAGATACAACATCTACAGTCGGCATGGACTTGGGAGAAAACACCGGTAACATTCATGATCCCAAAACAGCATCCGATCCATCTACTTGCTGGAAGCTATTCGTTGGAGAGATGTGGAAACTCTTCATGGATGGAGCATCCAACAGGCACGGTGCAAAACTTGGCATAGTCCTCATCTCACCAGATGGCCTGATAGTGGAACAAGCAATCAACCTTGGCTTCCTAGCATCAAATAATGAAGTAGAGTATGAAGCACTTCTAGCAGGCCTAAAATCCGCACTCTTCATGAAGGCCACTGAGCTAATGGTCTACAGTGATTCCCAGCTGGTAGTAAACTAGATTTCAGGCGACTACGAGGCAAAAGATGAGAGGATGGCTAAGTACCAAGAGTTAGTCAGAAAAGAGATCATGAAATTTGAAGTAGTGCGGATAGAACAGATCGGCCGAGAAGAAAACAATAGATCAGACGAACTAGCAGGCTTCGCTTCGATGGCGGATACATCTCTCCCACATCCGTTACTGATCGACTACCTACCAAGACCAAGCATTGAAGAAACCGAAGTAGCTGAGGTATATTGTGCTAAACTAGGCCCTTCATGGATGGATCCCATTATAGTATTCTTAAAAGTCAGCGTCTTACCCGAAGAGAAGAAAAAGGCCAACAAAATAAGAGCAAAGTCACAGCGATTTTGGCTCTCCCCATCAATGGCCTTATACAAAAAATCCTTCACAGGGCCTTACCTGAAATGTGTTCATCCCAACAAGGTCGAAGCATTCTTGTTCGAGATACACGAAGACGTATGCAGAAGCCACCAAGGGAGAAGATCACTGGCATACAGAGCAATTTCACAAGGATATTGGTGGCCATACATGCAAGCAGATTCAGAAAAGTATGTCAAGAGATGCAAGAAATGCCAAAAGTTCGCACACCAAATACATCAACCGGCCAGAGAGCTTCTACCATTAACTAGCCCATGGCCCTTCGCAATGTAGGGCTTGGACATAGTAGGACCACTTCCAACGGCACCCGGCAACAGAAAGTTCTTTCTTGCAGCAACAAACTACTTTACAAAATGGGTGGAAGCAGAAGCACTCACCTCAATAAAAGAGAAAGATGTGAAGAAGTTTGTCTGGCAGAATATCATCACTCGGTTTGGCATACCCAAGGCTCTAATATCTGACAACGGCACTCAGTTCGATGGCAAAATTTTTAGAGGCTTTTGTGAGGAATACAAGATAGACTTCTACAATTCTACACCAGCATACCCCCAAGCAAATGGCCAGGCAGAAGCATCAAACAAAGTCGTCTTAGATGGATTGAAGAAAAGGTTGGAAAAAGTAAAAGGCAAGTGGGCTGAGGAGCTTCCTCATGTCTTATGGGCTTACCGTACCACACCTCAGCAGTCAACTAGAGAAACACCTTTTTCCTTAGCCTATGGCATGGAAGCAGTAATCCTACTGGAAGTTGGCCTCCCCACTATTAGAAGTCAAAATTTTGACCCAGACTTAAATGGAGAAGCCATAGCCTTGGAACTCAACCTTACAGAAGAGAAAAGAGAAAGAGCACCGGTTCACATCGCCTCATACCAGCAAGAGTTATCCAGAAAATACAACAAGACAGTACATCCGAGGCAATTCAAGATTGGAGATTGGGTGCTGCGCAAAGTAATGGAAAATACTCTGGTACTCGGAGATGGCAAGTTAGGGCCTAATTGGGAAGGACCATACAAAGTGGTTGGATTAGCAGGAAAAAAGGGCATATCACTTGGCAGATGGAGACAACAAGGCAATTCCCAGGCCATGGAACACTGTAAATCCCAAACTATTTTATTTTTAGCTTTTCTTTAAAGTACTTGTTATGTTTCTTTTTTCAATAGAACAAGTAGTTTTCTTTTCAGCATAATTCTTTTTTCTGTAAAAGTTGTTTCAGTGAAACTAGGGGCAATGAAAACAGAGTTGGCTGGAATAACCAACACTTGGCTCTAGGTTGGCAGGAATAACCAACTTTGAGCTCTCTTCAGCCTAGATCCTCGGCTGAAGAAGTTTGGCAGGAACAACCAAACACTTGTCTCTAGGTTGGCAGGAATAACCAACATTGAACTTTCTTCAGCCGAGATCAGGATCTAGGCTGAAGAAGTTTGGCAGGAATAACCAAACACTTGGCTTTAGGTTGGCAGGAATAACCAACATTGAGCTCTCTTCAGCCGAGATTAGGATCTAGGCTGAAAAAGTTTGGTAGGAATAACCAAACACTTGGCTTTAGGTTGGCAGGAACAACCAACATTGAGCTCTCTTCAGCCGAGATCAGGATCTAGGCTGAAGAGGTTGGCTGGAATAACCAACTTTGAGTACTCTTCAGCCGAGATAAGGATCTAGGCTGAAGAGTGGTTGACTAGAATAACCAACTTTGAGTACTCTTCAGCCGAGATAAGGATCTAGGCTGAAGAGAGGTTGGCTTGAATAACCAACTTTGAGTACTCTTCAGCCGAGATAAGGATCTAGACTGAAAAGGTTGGAAGGTATGACTAAACAAATTACAAGGTTAAGACCGAGATAGGTATCTCGGCAAGAAAATGTTATACTTCATGCAAATCACAGTAGAAAATAAATACAGGTATGGAATAAACTGAGCAAAAAGAAGATTTCGTTTAAGATCCAAAACAAAGTTACAAGAAGAAGGACTTTAGCCCGATTACAAATTTTTTCCAAGAGAAAAGGAAAAATTGCAGAATCAAGCAAAAAGGTTGTCCAGATCCATATCCAGGTCAACTCGAGCTGCACCACTTGATAGCCCAGTTTCAGCAGGTAGCTCGGTCACATTTTTAACCAAGTCTTCCACCGGTGGCTCAACCTGAGCTAATGGAGCAGTATGGAGACCACAATCAGTAGTAACAGCCGGGGTGTCATCAGGCTCTGGGATGCCTCCTTTTCCTTCCCAACTTGAAGAAATTTTTGCTAAATGGCATTGGCATACTCCGCCATGTAGCTCGATATAAAATGTGGAGAACGGTTCTGAAAGACCTCGGTCTCTTGGCCATGACTGAGCTTCGCCACAGCCGCCTTCCATCCACATTTGAAGAATATGTCTTTTGCAGCTTCACATTATTGGATGTAAGTGGCCTCCCCTTCCTTATAACCCCGGTCTTCAGCATCTTCCACACTCTTCTTCAGCTCGCAATCTTTGCATCCTTCTTCTTCTCGAGCTTGGCCAGCTCACGCAGATATTTATCTTTCAACTCGGCCGAAGCCTTCTGCTTATCTGTTTCAGCCGAGTTGACTAGGCCAGTGAGTCAGGCTATTTCGGTGTGTAGCTCGGCCATTTTCTGCATGGACTCTTCTAGCTCGGCCGACTTAGCATTGGCCTCTGCCACGACCTGCCGTGTGGTTTTACGTAGTTCCAACACACGCTTGTGAGCGACATGATTCTTTTGCATGGCCTGCAAAAGAAGAGATAACAATTATAGTTAAAACAGTGCAAACATATGTACAAATTAGAAAGACAAGCAAAGGGAGAACTTACCAACACCATCGATTTTGTTGCCGAGCGAATGGCCTTCAGCTCGGTGAGATGGTCATGGTGCTTCATATCGGCTGGTAGGCATACGCTCTTGGCGAGGTTAAAAGCCAGCGAATAGTCTTTCTCTGCGACTACTGAGTCAGTGTTGGTAATAGATCGGTTCTTGTATGTGATCTTTGGTACCCATTTTGAAGGGCTAGCCCGGTCAGAACGCACTGGTTTTGGGCTCAGTCGGGTGGATTGAGGAAGCACGATGTCATATTTATCAATAAGTTGTTGTGGCTCGGTTATAGATGTTCGAACACGCTTGCTCGGCCGGGATGACGAGGCACGGGCCGTTGGAAGGGCCACCACTGCCTCATTTGTTTGGCCGGCTTGTGGTACCTCAGCCTGAGTAGCTGTTTCGGTGATCAAGGCTCGGACAGCGTGACGCTTTTCCATTTCTTGTTCTTTAGTTAAAGGAACAAGGTTGATTTAGGGAAGAGATAGATCAGGTTCTGGGGAAGGTTCTAGAAGGAAGTCTGTTACCCTGGTCTTCCTCCTACTGCTATATTATATGTCGGTTCAAAATTGAGTAGCTCGGCCCCCAACCTCTATCACGGTACCAGAGCACAGCGCGGAGTGCGTCTAGATTGGGGTATTGGTACTGTGACTTTAGATGGTTCAAGTCTGCATAAAGGAAAAAGGCAACTGTTAGTACGGCGCAAAACTTATAAACAGAGTAAAGAGCACACAAAGCAAAGCCGAGGTATTCATACATGCTACTCCCTTATTCCAGTTAATTCGGTCGCCCAGTATCTGGGCTTCCTGGTCTTCAAAGTTGCCCGAGACCCAGAAAAAGTCATCGTCATTTACATCTTTGTCCGGTGTATTTTTGATTATTTTCTCGCGGCGTCTTCTTATTCTTAAATAGTATACCCAGCCATCTTCATTCTGGCCAAGTGAATATTGGTGAAAAAGCTCGGCTAAACCGAGGTTGAGGCCAAGCTGGCGATTTAGCTCGGGCGATGCCGTTTATTATTCTATATAAATTGGTGCTAAGTTGGGTTGGGCATATTCTAGTTTGCCTAAGGAATTCGCATAGGAGTGGTAGAACTAGGAATCGGAGGCCGACTTCAACAATGGATAGCACAGTAAATGGAACAAAACCTTGTTTTCCCCAGGGTGTGGTATCTAGTTCAGCTAGGGAAAGATGGACGTCGTCTGGAATTTGGTAATCCTTTCGAAACTCAACTATGGCCCCGGGTGAGCTTACTAAGAATCAATATTTTCCTATGTGGACTTAAGTTATGTATAAATTAGCTCGGAGTACTAGCTCAGTGTGGAGATGACGTTCAGTATCTCGGTTGAGCATTCAAGGGAATGCCTGGCCAACCTAGTCAGAGTCTGCAAAGTGGAAATGAAAAGTGTTAAGCCCAGATCGTTGGACCGTGCTAAGTATAAAGGCGCAAATAAATGTAAGCCTAGCTCGGTTACGTGGGATACTATCCGTTCTTAGTTCGGTTGAAGCGAAGGACTTTAGCTCGGCTAAATGAAATGAAAGGTTCTTAGTCTGGCTGAAACTTAAGGCGAAGTGTAAAAATTTTAGCTCGGTTATTGGGTGGAGTTCTCTAGTTCGGTTGTGTTTAAGCCTAGAGTTGCCTAAACAGGTTTTTAGCTTGGTTACAGCACGATTCTAGATTCAAACTTCATGTTTTTTGAATGCAGATGGTGTGTTCTTAAGCATGAGCCTCTGTTTTGGGGGTCTAGTTTTAGGTACTAACTATTCTTATCCATTTCAGCAAAACTACAGAGTGTGTTTTGTAAAATATAAGAGTATGTACATCTATACTATACATATTCACGAAATAAACGGAAAAAGTGAGGATTTGAGTCACTAACAGTCTTAGAAGAAAATGATGAAGTTCCAAACAATGAAGATGCCAGGCAGGAGCACAAGCTTTGCAGATGCAGTGTTTAGGAAAATGAAGGCTCAGAGGGAAAAGAGAGAGAAGATGAATAGTGGTATGTTTTGTTCAAAGAGTGGGGTTTTTTGTGTAAAGCGTGAATTTGGGCAAGACTGTTCAAATTTTGTGAGGTACGAAGGTGGCGATGGCAGCTGTATTTGACCAATAAGGGCTTGCCACGTGTCCAAAAGAATTGTAAGCGATTCAGTTATGCAGCGACTGAAAAGACATTTTTTGACTGGACAAATTAGTAGCCCGGTATCAATTTAGCTCGGTTGAAGGCCAACTTTTAGCTCGACTAGTAAAAAGGTAATCCCAATCATGCTACGCAGATGGAATTAAGGGGCAATTAAGAGGGAGTTTTTGTGTACATTAGGGCCAAGCTATGCCCAGGCGTAGTGATGGGCCGTTTTATGGGGCGCGGCAAAAAGGGCTTAGCAAAGTGGACTTTGCTATTAGCTCGGTCCAAGTATGGTTACAGTCACCACGGTCGAAGTGGTGATAATTAGCTCAGTCATAATCTTTGGAGCCGAGGTGTTTGGGCTTCTTAAGGTGGACCTTGCTCTTGTTAGCTCGGACAAAGCTTGCTGTAGTTAGCTCGATCTCAACAGACAAAACCGAGGTACAAGTGAACAAGAGCCGAGCTATGCATTGCATGTGAAGGTGCTGAATTAAGTGTGACAAAGGGATAGTGTTAGCTCGGTCATACTGTCATCCAACCAAGGTAAAACCATCTCACTTGGTTTAAGCAGTGAGGGGAGTGTTGAAGGATAAACATTATCTTTCAGGAGTGTGATTCTTAGGAGGACTCTACATGGAGGAATAAGAGTCCTACTAGGATTGTGTCAGGCAAAAACTATAAAAGCTCACAACAAAACCTATGTAGAGGTAACACAACTTTGATTTTCGGAATACACAGAGCTTTTGTCTATTTGTCTATTTTGCTGACTTAGGCATCGGAGAGGTTATGAACACACCCGCCGGCTAGCTCACATTTGTATTTTTAGGGAATAAAATGACGACGTTTGGAGGAGCGCAAACTTGATCAACAGGATTATACGAGAACATTATTTCGTGCTCGTACAATATATATATAAAATAAAAATTCAACAAGGGCTAGAAAGCATGTAGGGAGAAGAGATATGTCAGACTAAGGATCATCAATTATTGCATAAAACAATAAAAGATAAGTAATTCTTTTAATTAGGCATGCCAGTCACTTCTCACAGCCGATATAATTATTTAAATATTACTCAAAGTAATTAGAGCTTATAAACTTTTATAAGTGGTTAATTTAAAAATTATAAAAAAATTTATATAAGAGATCAATAATTTTTCTCAAGTAAAAATTTATTTATTTTTTTATTTATTTAGAACTCATTTGGTAACACCATAAATAAGAAACTCATATGCTTATTGAATTACTTGTGTCACATCACCTCTATATTTTTTTACATATCTTTTCATAATAAGCAAAAAAAAGTCAACTTACAAGTCATTATATGATTTGATGCCGTCTTCTAGATCCAAGCGTGCTTTATCCGTGTCCTTGTTCTTGCCATCAATGCTCAGTAGTGTCCCAACCGGATTGTCACATATATTATTCTCTATGTGCATGACATCAAGGTTGTGTTGAAGCTTCAATGTTTTCCAATAGGGTAGGTCAAACATAATGCTTCTTTTTGTCCAATTGGGAGGTGAATTATCATTCCGTTGTCTTTTTCGATTTTTTGGATGCTTGCCATACGGCCTGTATATCCCCGAATCAATTTATTGCAGTGTTTGTTCTCCCGATAACTCCATGGGTTTGGACCGATGCTCATTTTGACCATTGAAGAGCTTACTTTCTTCGCCAAATATGGTTCTCGGGCAAGTAGCGGCGGGCACCCATATACCCTATCTTACTTCGCAAATGCTGAGATAATGCATCCATGTTACAATTAGGGCAAGCCAAGTAACCTTTTGTAGTCTAACTAGACATGGTCTCATATGCGGGGAAGTCATTGATGGTCCACATGACTGCTGTATGCATTTTAAATATTTGATCGTTTGAGGCATCATATGTTTACACACCATGCTCCCACAAATTAATTAATTCCTCCACTAATGGTTGCAAGTAAACATCGATGTCTTTTCCAAGGGCAGACGGACCGGGAATAAACATTGACATCATCAGAAATGGCTCTTTCATACACTTCCATGGGGGAAGATTGTAAGGCATTAAGAGTACGAGCCACATGCTGTACAATGTGCTCATATTTCCAAACAGATTGAAACCATCCGTGGCAAGCCCTAACCTTACATGCCTGGGTTCCACAGAAAACGTAAGGTGCTGCATATCAAAGTCCTTCCATGCCTGACCATCGGCTGGATGGCTTAAAATTCCATCATCTACACACTTCTCTTTGTGCTATCTCATATCTGCGGCGGTTTTTTTCAACATTTATAATCTCTTCAACCTCGGTGTCAAAGGAAAGTACCTCAATATTTTGTGAGGAATCTTTTTGCCACTCTCATTGTTGAACTTGTATCTAGACTCCTTGCATGTAGGGCAATTCTCCAGCTTTGCGTTGTCCTTCCAAAACAAAATACAATCATTCTTTCATGCATTAATGGCCTCGTATCCCAAACCCAATTCACGTAAGAACTTTTTCACTTCATAAAGGGTCCATGGAACAGTTTCATCACACTTTGAGAGAATATCTTTGAAAACTTGCATAATCATATCGAAAGATTTGTTGTTCCATTTATTATATACCTTAATATAAAGCATCTTAATAACGAAGGACAACACGGAAAACTTTTCACACTTCGGGTACACTTTGCGTTGAGCATCAGCAAACTACCTAATGAACTTCACTAAATTTTCTCTCTCCGAGCTATTAGGTTCTTCGTCGATATGATCATCCATAAGGCCACTCATGTAAATCTCTTCCAACATAGTAGGCAACTCGCCCAAATTATCCTCAATGTCAAAAATTGCAGCTCCATATCTTTCACCATCATCGTTTGACACACTAGGCTAATCATGACACAATGGAACATGTTCCCCGTGGTGCACCCAAGTTCTATAAGAACACGCGATTCCTCTTCAAATCAAGTACAACCATACAACTTGTCGACTATGTTTTGTGCCATTCAACCAATCCACACACGGACAATGAATGTCATCGTGTGGACCTAAATCCTTCGTAGCAAAGTCAATAAATGCCTTAACACCTTGTTGGTACTCTTTACTTTTCAACCTATCTTTTATCATCATCCAATTCTTGTCCATCTTTTAAACCCTACAAGTCAAGCAAAGATTAACGTAGGCATGGACATCAAATAAACAAAAATACTTTACAATGGAATTGCGTATCAACGAAGAAAGGGAACAAGGTCCTCCACCTCTTCTATATCTATTGTCTTTGAAATCCTCAAATCTTGTGACATGGGAGTTTTAGGATTTAGAAAAATATAAACATGAGGTGCAAACTCTCTAAAATAGATATTGATCCTTCTTGGATTTAGAAAAATATTATTGGCCTTTTTTAAAAGAAAAATAAATAATTCTAACAAAATAATTTGTAATTCTGAAATTATTGACTCAATACTCAAGAATGTCAAATAACTTCTCTAAAAAAGAAGTGTCAGACCTCTTGCGACACAATTGTTAATATGTGATTTTGTAATAATTGATGAAAGCATCAAATTTTATTGCTATCATTTTGTACACAAATCTATGTTATTGTAAGGGAATTAAACAATCTAAAATTAGAGTTAGCAAGAACAAAAATTGGCTAAGTATTGAATTTAAATAACAAAAAAGAAAAGAGGCTAAGTATGGAATGTGTAATATCTTTTTTTATGTACATTGGAAAGTAGTCAAGATGTGTAATATCAAATGCACAACTCAAACAGTTGTCTAACAATAAATTTGTTCAACATATTTTAAATTTTAAAATATAATATATTTTTTTTAGTACACAGGGCAGGCATAATCATATTTATTAAGACCTTTCATGGCAAGTCACTATATCTAGATTTATTTATGTATATTTTTTGAGGGGGAAAGAAAGTACAAAAAGAATATGCTAAATAAATTGCAATATGTAAACTACAGGAGGAATTCATGAATGAATTTTGTCCCACACATCAAAGAGCAATCAAATAATGGGAGTGATGAAACACTGTGTGTTGTTCTTTGTAGATACAAACACTTTTCAAGTCACTGTGCTTACTGATGGACTTGTGAATTTCATTGGGGACACAAGAACTATCAAACATGGTTTCTAGTTCCAAAATCAACCGGACAACTTTTCATGGTTTCCAGCTCATATGTTCTTTTTTTTGCCTGATGGTTTGCCCAAGTTGTTAGATGCAAAACAAGTAATATGTCAAAGTTTTTCTGTTATCAAAAATTCCTGGCTCCCTATCACAAATACTCACAACCATTAATTGGAATATTTGAGAATCTTAAAATGTAAAAATCTCTAAACAAATAGATTTGGAACAGAAAATACCGTACAATACTAATTTTCAGAGTAATGGAAGTTGCCTAATTTGACACTTTTGCCGCCAAATTTACATCCAACTTTGAAATTAATTTACAAGTTTTTAAGTACATGGCCAAAGTTTAAGATTGGTATAATTTCCAAATTATGTATAAACATTTTGTAGAAATAGCAAGTTTGTAAACTTTTTTGTTTTGTTTATTTTTTTATGACAATGAATCTCTTTAAGGCACAATCCTTTGAACTTAATCTTACAAATTAATTTCAAATACTTGCATTTGTACATAAATAGCAGGCATTTGTTATGTCTAGAACACACCAATGAGAATTGAACCCGGACATTGGAGTTTATAATCATTTATCTGTCTATTATTACAAAAATAAGGGCTTGTCATATGTTTACAAGTTTCTTCATCTTAGCCTAATCTCATTAGTGTAGGTCTCTAAATTTCCACATTCTAATAATCAAGGTGAGAGTTCATGTACGCCTACGGGCTAGCCTAGTTGGTCAATGCGTTTGCACTCCACGTGCTCAACTTAGGGTTCAACCCCTCCTGTTGTTTGTATCAAATTTTCTTTAAGAGGTCTGTCAATAAGCTAGTACATGAAAGACGTCAGCAGATCACAAATGACTCATGATTGTTTATGTAAAGGACACATGGCGAATCAAGTCATGGGGGAAAGTGTGATAATTAAAGGCAATTATCAAATTGAAGCACACTGTGAAACTGTAGAAAGACTGAATCATATATTCTCATTACACCAACTCAACTGTTTACAAAATATTTATATACTCAACTAATACGTCACTCACAGGTGAGAATACATCACTCTGATTGAGATTATATTTAAACTGATGAGAATACATACACAGATTATCTGTGTATGTATCAGTTTAGATTACCCAATCTCAAAATACATATTAATTAAATTTAAACTGAATCTTCGCCACTACATCTAAACTGATTACCCAATCATAGATTACCCATTCAGTTTAATCCATTTAAATGTAAACTCATTCATGTGTTGCTAGGCTTAGTGTAAACCTAATCTGTAAACTGAAGATTCAGTTTACAGTTAACTGTAAACCCCATCTTCAGTTTAAATGTAAACTCAATCTGAAAATACATACATAGGTAATCCCAATCTCAGAATACATACACAGATCAGATAGTTTGTGTATGTAAATTTCATACACAAATTTACATAAATAATGATGAGTAGAATACATAAGAGAGAAAATTTCAATGAAAATAATCAGAATACATGAGATTAGATAGACAATCAATGGACTAGGGCTTTGAAACTAATGAGAGAGAAAGGAAAAATAAGAGGAAAGGTATCAAACCCTAAAATCAAACCCATTTACAACATCAAACCCATAGAACTCTGGTAATAAAACCACTTCAAACAAACCCATTTCAGAAATTAAGAAAAAATTAACCAAAATGGGTAAAATAAAAACCCCAGAGCAAGAGTTAACAGTTGGGGAAATAGAAGAAGGAGTAGAGAGAGAGAGAAAGAGAGACCGAGACAGAAAGCGACAAAGCAAGAGAGCAAAAGTGTGACAAACCTCACCTCTGATTAGTGCTAATCAATGATTAAGCATGATAAGTAACTGATAAGAATGAAATTCTAAACTGATTGTATGAGTGTATTGTTTTGAATGCATTTCTATCTGTTTGATTTCTAAATGAATCTGTTCATGTTTTAACTTTGAACTGCGAATTGAAGGTCTTATCGGCGACCGAACCAGAAATTGATTAGTGTTTTATGCTAATTAGAATTTATGTGATTTTATGGTAGGTTTAATTAAAATTTGGTTTGGAATGATTAAATTACATTAAATAATGTTAAATTCCATTAGTTTGCAATTACTACCAAATTTCCATTGAGTGGATAATCCTAGGCTAACTCCTCCCCATTTCTTACACATTTGACATATCACCTCTTCAGCCATTTTCTAGACCAAAAACGTGAGAGAGAGTAAGAGTGTTGGAAGAAAAATTGAGTTCATCTAGATTGGCTTGAAACTTAGAGGAATTGAAGGGGGTTTGCAAAACTTAGCTTCCATACTTTGAATTCAAGGCTTAAGGTAGGAAAATCATCTTCTTAATTGTGAATTCAAGTTATCTCTTGCATGTTTCATGGAAATTTAGAGTTAAAGTCAAGAATTGGTTTAAAGTATAGAGTTGAGAGTGAATTCATGCATGCATGTACATATTCTTGAATTTTGAGGTTGTTCTTCATGAATTTCCACATGCATGTCCACATTTTAGTTGTAGTCCATGAATTCACCATAGTTTTGAGCTCAATCTTGAATTTGGTTATGTTTTGGAGCATTGAAGTTCATTAGAACTCATGCATGTTAAGTTCTTGTATTGTTCATGAAAGTTCCTTTGAAATTGTGTTCAATTGTCTCACCTTTGGGCTTGATTTTACAAAATTGATCTTCAAAGCACGTTGTAGTATGAGTTTTCAAGTGTTTTCCCGAAAATTGGCCCAAAAGGTTGAGTTTTGATGTGTTGAATGCTTGGTTTGAGCTTTGAAGGCAAATCTGGAAAACCCAGAATTTGGCTTCCTCGCTCGAGCGAAGGATTCCACGCTCGAGCGAGCACCTGTGTGTTCAGAGGTCCGCTTGAGCGACGGAATGTTGGCTCGAGCGAGAATTGTAAGCTCTCAGGTTTTTTGCGTGTGCAGACACACACTCGAGCGAAGGAACCTACGCTCGAGCGAGGACTGTGTCACACGCTCGAGTGAGCATCGAGCGAGCGTCGAGCGGAGATTTTCAACATCCAGCACTTTTTGCATTTTTACAGACCGCTTGAGTGAGGAAGTCCATGCTCGAGCGACCCCACTGTTTTGGCAAGCTCGCTCGAGCGAAGGAAGTCACGCTAGAGCGAGACCCCTATTTCAGCAAAAATTTGAAAAGTATTTTGAAGTGCATTTTTTCATCCTCATTCCATCCTAGGCATTCCTAGGCCAAGTTTAATGCCTCTTAATGAGGATAATGTTATAGAACCTCACCATGTATAATTAGGGGCTAAGTTATTAATCCCGAGTGTGTGTTCGTTCTGCAACTGTAGGGTTGGCATCCGAGAACGCTTGTTAGCTTGTCTATAGCCCAGTGCTCTATGAGTAACAATGTTGTAAACATATGTTCAATTATGATTATTTTTTGAATGATCAACTGTTCTACTTACTGAAACGTTATTGTTTAATGAATGAATGTTTGTTCGATTTGTAAACTGTATCCGTGGCATCCATAGCAATTTACTGTTACTGTTACTATTACTGTACTGTTACTGCTACTGTCACAGAGATCTCTGGCAGTTCCCATGTTTGGAACTACTACTGCTACTGTTATGATGGCCATCAACTGACTGTTCGGTCTGTTAAGACCTACTGTACTGTTTTGCTATGGGATGCACTACATATGACTGCTATGGTTTCTAAGTGACTGATATGACTGTTTAATTACTGAAAGAGCATTCATTCTTAACCCCTTTATATAACTGTTATTCACTGGGCTTTAGCTCACTGTTTATCTATGCATGTAGGTGTCCAGGCACCGGACCGGAGCTAGGAGCGTCGGGTTAGCTCTTGTTTTGTCAAGCCAACCTATGTGCCTCGCCTGGAGGTTCCAAGTCCGTCCAAGCCACGGCTGTTTTGGGGTGTTCAGATCCACCCATTTGTTTCTGATTTGTAATAAATGTTTAAGACTTGACTGTACAGTTATAGTTAGGGATTTGGTCCCTGACATAGATGTTTGTGGATATGTCGCATGTATATATGTTTTGTTTGTCAACGTGACTTATGCATAAAGTCTTTTTGCATTCAGACTGTCACAGCTCATTGGACATCTTTTATTTACTGTTTTGACTTCTGCCAGCCCCTTTACTCTGTATTACTGTCATTACTATTAAGCAGGCCTTCGGTAATCACGGATTACTGGCCGGTTACGGTGCTAAACCCATAGGGGCGGGTTTGGGTCGTGACAGAGTGGTATCAGAGCGATACCAAGCACGAGTTATACATCACACACGTGTCCAAATGAGCTATAGGATGTCCTAGAAAAGTTATTAGGGCATTGCATGAGCATTGAAAAAGTGTGTGTGGCCATGACATGAATATATGTGCTAATGTGCTAATATGCTTAAGTAAGCAATTCCTATGTTTATGATTACTGTATTGCATATAGTGAAATGGACAATGCAAGGAATGCCAATGAAACAGAATCATCTAAGGCAAGAATGGCAAGGTTAGAAAGAACAGTTGAATTGTTGACTGAAGCCCTAAGGCAACAACAGAACCAACAGCCTCCACCTTCTCCAGTACAGCCAGAACCAAATGTTAATGATGATATAATTGCTCTGACGCAGAAGTTCAGCAAAATAAAACCACCATCATTCCAAGGAGGCCTTGAACCATTAAAGGCCGAAGCATGGGTTCTTGAAATCGAAAAATTCTTCGAAGTGTTTCCGTGTTCTGAAGCACATAAGGTATTACTGGCTACCTTTACTCTATAAGAAGAGGCTAGATGGTGGTGGATGCTCGTCCGTGACACCAACAATGCTATGACTTGGGCTCAATTTAAGGAGTCCTTCTTTGAAAAATACTTTCCCTAGTGTGTCCGAGATCGCAAAGTGACTAAGTTTGAACAGTTGAAGCAAGGTACCATGTCAGTAGCTGAATATGAATCAAAATTCACCGAACTCGCCAGATATGCACCACACATGGTGGACACTGATTATAAAAAGACCCGGAAGTTTGAAGGCAGGCTCAATGTCGAGATACTTGATTGAATTAATGTTATGAAGTTACTGAAATATATGGATGTTCTTGATCGAGCAATAATAGTTGAGTTGAACATCGAGGCATTGAAACAGACTGAAACACCAGCGTCTGAGTGGCGCGGTAAGAGACAGGGCTTCAAGTTTAAGAAAGGTCGGAATAGCTCATCTAATAAAAAGCAGAATACTGGGTCAACGAATAGTTCTAGTCAGGGAAGTGGTTCCATACCACCCTGCTCTGAATGTGGGAAGAGGCATAAGGGAGTTTGCTACAAAATTTCGGGTGCTTGTTACAGGTGTGGCAAGGTGGGCCACATGGTCAAAGATTGCCCTTCCACTTTTCAAGGCACTGGTAAAGCTGCAGCTAGTGCCGCAGCATCAATTGCTCCACCGAAACCCAACCCCAAAGCTACTGGAAAGGAGCCTTTAAGGCAAGGCCGGGTGTTTGCACTCGTACCGAGAGATATGCAGAATACCGAGATAGTTGCGTCAGGTATACTCTCAATTTGTGCTCAAAATGCTTATGTTCTGATTGATTCGGGGTCTACGCATTCATATGTCTCGCATGCTTTCTCACGAAAATTGAATAGACCATTGGAACCCATGAACTATTTGTTAGCTGTATCCTCACCCGTTGGGGGATCCATGACTTGTGCTTATATGTATCCTGCATGTGAGATTGTTGTCGGGGATATGCATTTGTATATTGATTTACAGTCTTTGAACATTGATCATTTCGATGTAATTTTGGGAATGGACTGATTAACAAAATATCATGCTACCATAGACTGTGTAACAAAACAAGTTGTTTTCCGTCCACCTGGATTGCCTGAATTTGTGTTTAACTTAGTTGGTGTAGTACCTCCCCCATATCTAATTTCGTCCATGAAAGCTTTTAAATTGATTAAAAAGGGGTGTACGGGGTATCTATGTTGCATATTGACTGTACTTACTGATACTAAAGCTAATGTGGACAGTATTCCTATAGTCAGAGAATTCCCAGATATTTTTTCAGACGATTTGCCAGGGGATTTGATTGATACGGAGATTGAGTTCACTATTGAAGTGTTACTGGGTACACAGCCAGTTTCCAAAGCTCCTTACAGGATGGCACCTACTAAATTGAAAGAACTGAAAGTTCAGCTGCAGGAATTGTTAGATAAGAAGTTCATTAGGCCCAGTACTTCGCCGTGGGGCGCACCAGTTTTATTTGTGAAAAAGATAGACGGCTTACTAAGACTCTGCATTGATTACCGTGAACTGAACAAGGTAACAGTGAAAAACAAATATCCATTGCCTCGTATTGGTGATTTGTTCGACCAATTACAGGATGCCCAGGTTTTCTCCAAAATTGACTTTAGATCTGGATACCACCAGTTGAAAGTCAAACTAGGGGACATTGAAAAGACTGCCTTTTGAACGAGGTATGGACATTATGAATTTCTTGTTATGCCTTTCGGGGTTACTAATGCGCCTACTGCATTTATGGACCTTATGAATCGAATTTTTAAACCGTTCCTCGATGAATTTGTAGTTGTTTTCATAGATGACATTTTGATTTATTCCAAGAATAGGGAAGAACATGAACGTCATTTGAGAATTGCCTTGCAGGCCTTAAGAGAACAGAAACTGTATGCTAAACTGACAAAGTGTGAATTTTGGCTTGATAATATTATGTTTTTGGGACATGTGATTAATAAGGATGGCAATTCAGTTGACCCACAGAAAATTGAAGCAATAGTAAATTGGCCTAGACCGACAAATGTTACTGAAGTTTGCAATTTCTTGGGTTTAGCCGGGTACTACAGAAGGTTTGTGAAAGATTTTTCTAAAATTGCCTTACCGTTGACTCAGTTGACTCAAAAGGGAGTACCATTTGACTGGACTCAAAAGGGAGTACCATTCGATGTGTACACCGATCACAAGAGCTTAAAATATTTCTTTACATATAAAGAGTTGAACATGAGGCAGCGGAGATGGTTAGAACTGATAAAAGACTATGACTTGCAAATTTTGTACCATCCGGGGAAAGCCAACACCGTTGCTAATGCATTGAGTCAGAAATCGATTGAGAATTTAGCCTGTTTACTCACCGGACAGAAAGAATTGCTATGTGACCTTAAAAAATTTGAAGTTGAGATTGTTTTGCGTGAACAAGGTGGAACATTGGTTACTATTTCTGCTCAACCGGTGCTTATTGAGGAGATTAAAGAGAAACAACACGAAGATGACTATCTGAAAAAGATCATTGATGAACGGGAATCCAAACCAAGGCCGGACTTTAAATTTGAGAACAATGTGTTGAAATTCCAAGGAAAGTTGTGTGTACCGAATGATGCTAAACAGAAAAGACGAATTTTACAAGAAAGCCACAATTCAAAACTTTTCATCCATCCAAGAAATACAAAAATGTATCAAGACTTGAAACTGAATTTCTAGTGGCCGGGAATGAAGAAAGAAATTGCCGAGTTTGTATCGAAATGTCTACATTGCCAGCAAATCAAAGCCGAACATCAACGACCCGCAAGCTTACTTCAGCCCTTACCAATACCGGAGTGAAAATAGGAACATATTACTATGGATTTCATTGTCGGTTTACCTCGCTCCAGTAAAGGTACAGACCCAATTTGGGTTATTGTTGATAGATTGACAAAATCTGCTCACTTCTTACCTGCCAAAACAATCTATAATGCGGACAAATTGGCTACAATTTATATTGACAAGATTGTTAGATTGCATGGAGTGCCTGTATCTATTGTTTCTAACAGGGATTCGAAGTTCACATCGAGATTTTGGCAAAGTTTGCAAACTGCATTGGGTACTGAACTGAGATTGAGTAGTGCATACCATTCCCAGACAAATGGCCAGTCAAAAAGGACCATCCAGACTCTGGAGGATCTACTGCGTATGTGTGTTCTTGATTTCCAAGGAAATTGGGAAAACCATTTACCTTTAGCTGAATTTGCCTACAACAACAGCTTTCACTCGAGCATTGGTATGGTGTCTTTCGAGGCTTTATATGGAAAAAAATGTCAATCTCCTATCTGCTAGGCAGAAGTTGGGGATGGGCCTTTGCTTGGACCCGAGATTGTACAAGAAACCACTGAAAAAGTGAAACTAATTCAGCAAAGATTGAAAACCGCACAAAGCCGACAGAAAAGTTATGCGGATGTCCGAAGGCGAGACAGGGAATATGAAGTGGGTGAGCACGTTTTTGTTAAAGTGACACCAATGAAGGGTCAGACTCGTTTTGGAGTCAAGGGTAAGCTAGCACCAAGGTATGTTGGACCATATGAAATCATTGAAAAGTTTAATCCGGTGGCGTATCAAGTGGCGTTTCCTCCTAAAATGGAGCATATGCATAATGTGTTCCATATTTCAATGTTGAGGGATTATCTTCGGGATCCCTTCCATGTTATTGAGCCTACCCGTGTAGTGCTAAGTGATGACTACACTTATGAAGAACGGTCTATTCAGATTGTGAACCGACGAATCAAGAAATTGAGGAATAAAGAAATTTCGTTAGTGAAAGTGGACTGGCAAAACCATGGTGGCATTTATGCCACTTGGGAAAGAGAAGACGATGTGATGAAACGGTATCCTGAATTGTTCCCCCTGGACCCAGTATTCTTCCAAAATTAAGATAATCCGAGTTTGGAGGACCAAACTCTTTTTAAAGAGGGAAGACTGTGACAACCCTCACCTCTGATTAGAGCTAATCTATTATTAAGCATGATAAGTAACTGATAAGAATGAAATTATGAACTGATTGTATGAGTGTATTGTTTTGAATGCATTTCTATCTGTTTGATTCTGAATGAATCTGTTCATGTTTTAACTTTAAACTGCGAATTGAAGGTCTTATCGGCGACCGAGCCAGAAATTGATTAGTGTTTTATGCTAATTAGAATTTATGTGATTTTATGGTAGGTTTAATTAAAATTTGGTTTGGAATGATTAAATTAGATTAAATAATGTTAAATTCCATTAGTTTGCAATTACTACCAATTTGCCATTGAGTGGATTATCCTAGGCTAACTCCTCCCCACTTCTTACACATTTGACATATCACCTCTTCAGCCATTTTCTAGACCAAAAACGTAAGAGAGAGTAAGAGTGTTGGAAGAAAAATTGAGTTCATCTAGATTGGCTTGAAACTTAGAGGAATTG
Source organism: Camellia sinensis (assembly GCF_055761805.1). Taxonomy (NCBI): domain Eukaryota; kingdom Viridiplantae; phylum Streptophyta; class Magnoliopsida; order Ericales; family Theaceae; genus Camellia; species Camellia sinensis. Next base: position 187,596,629 of record NC_138964.1, read on the forward strand.
AAGGAGGTTTGCAAATTTTAGCTTCCATACTTTGAATTCAAGGCCTAAGGTAGGAAAATCATCTTCTTAATTGTGAATTCAAGTTATCTCTTGCATGTTTCATGGAAATTTAGAGTTAAAGTCAAGAATTGGTTTAAGGTATAGAGTTGAGAGTGAATTCATGCATGCATGTACATATTCTTGAATTTTGAGGTTGTTCTTCATGAATTTCCACATGCATGTCCACATTTTAGTTGTAGTCCATGAATTCACCATAGTTTTGAGCTCAATCTTGAATTTGGTTATGTTTTGGAGCATTGAAGTTCATTAGAACTCATGCATGTTAAGTTTTTGTATTATTCATGAAAGTTCCTTTGAAATTGTGTTCAATTGTCTCACCTTTGGGCTTGATTTTACAAAATTGATCTTCAAAGCATGTTGTAGTATGAGTTTTCAAGTGTTTTCCCGAAAATTGGCCCAAAAGGTTGAGTTTTGATGTGTTGAATGCTTGGTTTGAGCTTTGAAGGCAAATCTGAAAAACCCAGAATTTGGTTTCCTCGCTCGAGCGAAGGATTCCACGTTCAAGCGAGCACCTGTGTGTTCAGAGGTCCGCTCGAGCAACGGAATGTTAGCTCGAGCGAGAATTGCAAGCTCTCAGGTTTTCTACGTGTGCAGATGCACGCTTGAGCGAAGGAACCTACACTCGAGCGAGGACTGTGTCTCACGCTCGAGTAAGCATCGAGCGAGCATCGAGCGGGGATTTTCAACATCCAGCACTTTTTGCATTTTTACAGATCGCTCAAGCGAGGAAGTCCACGCTCGAGCGACCCCACTGTTTTGGCAAGCTCGCTCGAGCAAAGGAAGTCACGCTCGAGCGAGACCCCTGTTTCAGCAAAAATTTGAAAAGTGTTTTAAAGTGCATTTTTGCATCCTCATTCCATCCTAGGCATTCCTAGGCCAAGTTTAAGGCATCTTAATGAGGATAATGTTATAGAACCTCACCATGTATAATTAGGGGCTAAGTTATTAATCCCGAGTGTGTGTTCGTTCTGCAACTGTAGGGTTGGCATCCGAGGACGCTCGTTAGCTTGTCTATAGCTCAGTGCTCTGTGAGTAACAATGTTGTAAACATATGTTCAATTATGATTATTTTTTGAATGATCAACTGTTCTACTTACTGAAACGTTATTGTTTAATGAATGAATGTTTGTCCGATTTGTAAACTGTATCCGTGGCATCCATAGCAATTTACTGTTACTGTTACTGTTACTGTACTGTTACTGTTACTGTTACTGTCACAGAGATCTCTGTCGGTTCTCATGTTTGGAACTACTACTGTTACTGTTATGATGGCCATCAACTGATTGTTCGGTCTGTTAAGACCTACTGTACTGTTTTGCTATGGGATGCGCTACATATGACTATTATGGTTTCTAAGTGACTGATATGACTATTTAATTAGTGAAAGGGCATTCTTTCTTAACCCCTTTACATAACTGTTATTCACTGGGCTTTAGCTTACTGTTTATATATACATGTAGGTGTCCAGGCACCGGACCGGAGCTAGGAGCATCGGGTTAGCTCTTGTTTTGTCAAGCCAATCTATGTGCCTCGCCTCAAGGTTCCAAGTCCGTCCAAGCCCCGGCTGTTTTGGGGTGTTCAGATTCACCCCTTTGTTTCTGATTTGTAATAAATGTTTAAGACTTGACTGTACAGTTATAGTTAGGGATTGGTCCCTGACATAGATGTTTGTGGATATGTCGCATGTATATATGTTTTGTTTATCAACGTGACTTATGCATAAAGTCTTTTTGCATTCAGATTGTCACAGCTCATTGGACATCTTTTATTTACTGTTTTGGCTTCCGCCAGTCCCTTTACTCTGTATTACTGTCATTACTATTAAGCAGGCCTTCGGTAATCACGGATTACTGGCCGGTTACGGTGTTAAACCCATAGGGGCGGGTTTGGGTCGTGACAGAAAGGAAGCGAACCCGTTAGCAGCGGTGGCTGTGGTGATTTCCGGCATATGGGGAATGACGGTGGTGAGGTTGCGAGGTCATGACGTTTGCTGGTAATTTGCGCGGCGGAACAACAAAGCAAGAGATGTTCTGTGGCTGTGTGTATACAAAGAGAGGCAAAATGTGTAAAATAGGCGCGAAAATAATCTAAAACATTTAAAGCTTTTGCGACTTATGCTTTTGTTTGTCACCAAAACTGAATCATTGGCAATGTCTTCTTCAATATAATCTGCTGTCAATTGGCGACTAACGATTATTTTGTTGGTAAAAGGTATACGACACTGACTAAAAAACAATTTAGTAGCCTAAAATATATACTATTAGCGACTAAACATTTTTTAGTAGCCTATGATGGAATATTTAGCGACAAAAATATTGTTTGGTCGCCAATAAGCTATATTTCTCGATTAAAAAATTTAACAGCTAGTATATTATTTGGCGACCAAAAATTGTTTTCGTCGGCAATTGTTCGTTAATTAGCGACTAAATAATAATTTAGTTGCTAATTGTGCCATTATTAGCAACTAAATTTACATTAGTTGCCGATAAGCAATATACACCGACCAAAAAACTTTAGTAGCTAAATCTTTTTATTTTTGCTGACTAATGAAATATTTAGTTGCTAATTCCAACACTTTTAGCGACTAAAAATTATTTAGTCATCAAAAGTATCATTTCGTATATTGTAGGATTATAAATTAACCAAAACCTCGGAAGGTGAACCAACTTCTCAAATGAAGCCATTGTTTCCAATTACAGTCTGACATCATCATTTCATCTTGTAGCATACACTACTGCTTTGCACCAACCACAGCAGGTAACACTTGTTAGTATATTCCGTTTTTTGAGATGTTTATTATAAAAATTTTCATAATTAACATAGGATTATAAATGAATCAAGTCAAGTTTTGCACGCACGAGCTCAACTCTTTTATTTATTGAGTTGGAAAGTTTAACTCGAGCTCGGCTTGATATTTAACTTTTACTCAGTTTAATTTGGCTCATTAATATTAATCAATTTTCAACTTGACTCGAAATTTGATAATAATTTTTTACTATTATCTATATATTATTTAATTATTTAAATAAATAATAAATGAGTCAAAATTATTCAAACTTAAGTTTGAACTAGACTTATTTATTAAATGAACTTAAAAAACTAGATCAAATTCTGAATCTATAACGAGCCGTGCCGATTCAAACTCACAAACAGTTGAATTCATTTATATCCCTAAATGAAACACATTTATGAAAAAAATATTTTTAACAAGAATAGTCTGTTGGGACCAACTCGAGTAACGGATTGACACCAACAACCATGTTGGTTTGATTTGTTCGGTTCACGCATAAACCAATTAAAATGATATATATATACATATATAAAGGGCTCGTTTCATAATTAATTATTTTAAGTAATTTTTTTTTTTTAGAAGACATTAAATGTTTGTGAATAAATTTAATTTTTTTTATTTAATACAAAAACATACCTTTTTTATTTATCTATTTTTTGTATTTAGTGAGTTTTTATAGAATTTTTCACAAATATTTTACTTTTTAAGTTCATCTAAATGATGTTGAAAAAGTTTTAAAAAATAAAAATAATTAAAATATGAAAAAAAAAAGTTAAATAAAGACCCAAAAAAAACTAGTTTTTAGGTTTCAAATCCAAACGTAGTTAATTCTCAAAAATTGAAAAAGCAGCCAAAATATCTTCGTAAATAAATAAAAATAATTAAATCTGAATTTTGCACAAAAAAAAAAAAAGAGAATAAATGCCCCTCATTATTAATTCTAGACTCAGTCAAATTAAAAAGTGAGCTAAACAATATTTCTCATTAGATTCAAAAAAAAAAAAAAGCAGAAAAAGAAAAAAAAAAAAAAGATTTTATCAACACTTTTATATTACAAAATAAAAGTTTCTTTGTCAAAATTATTTTACTAGTGAAGACTAGGGATATTTCTATGAATTTTAAATAAAAATTTATAGAATAAAAAAATAAAATTTCACCATTAAGAATTATTAAAGACCCAAACTAAAAAATTTCAAGCAGAAACCCTATTGTCTCAGAAAAATTATTCCAGATTTTTTTGGGTAATGTATTTGATTGGTGAAGATTTGAATTGGTGTAGTGTGAAATCTAAATATGAATAAATTTGAGCATATATTGATATTTATGTATAAAATTCAAGGTAAAATTTTTCAATTTGTACTCTTTTCGTCCCAAAATATTAATCCCTTATTCTATTTTTTATTGTCCCAAAATATTAGTTCCTCTTCAAAAATCAAGAACTGAAATAATATGAATTTTCTATTTTGCCCTTCTTTTAAATTTATTAACAACACAAAAAGTATAATTATGACAATTGATATTCCTTAAAAAATATACTATCAAAGGGTAATTTTAAAAAATAAATTTTTTAAAATGCAATAATTGTACTACCAAAAAAAAGTTAAATTTTCCAAAATAAACTATTATTTTGAGACAGATGGAGTAATATGAATGTTTCTCAAATAAGATAGCTACCTCTGTGTTTACATAGACAAATGAAAGTGAAATGATTATAATTTACATGTAACATTTTGTCTTATTAATTTATTGAGTTTTTTATTGATAAATTCCATATAGAAATGTTCTAATTCAAGAAGTCAATGAATGAATTTTTTAACCCACTTAGTCCCATATATTTATACTTTTATTCCATAAAGTCATTTTTCTTGATTTATATTATTTTCTTAGACTCTTATACCCTTATATTTAATATTGATATTTAATGTTAATATTTAATGTTGGAGGGAGAGAGAAGGGAAAGGACTAAGGCATAAGAAATTTCATACACAAATTAAATAATATTGATATTATTCTTTTATATTATTATATAATGTGAATATATTTCTAATTGAAAACACATTAAAAATAATATGAACATTCTCTCTCTATGATGTAAATATATTTTTAATTGAAAACACATTAAAAATAATGTGAACATTCTCTCTCATCTGACGTGAACGTTCACAACACCTTTCCGAAAAATTCTCTCTCTTCTAATGTAGTGATGCGAACGTTCACAACAAGTGAATTTTCTTATTTTTAATTGACAACACATTAAAATAACATTCATTATATTTTTAATTGACAACACATTCTTATTCACAATATGTAGTGATGTGAACATTCACAACATGTGAACATTCTCTTTCATCTAATATAGTGATGTGAACGTTCACATTCTTATGTTTTAGTATGAATATTCACATGTAATTAACAACATAATGACAAAAATTCATTTCAAATTAATGAAAATATAATGATGTGAATATTCATTTCAATTGCATGACGTGAATATTCGCATCATGTAATTGACAACACAATGACAAAAATTCATTTCAAATTAATATGAATATGATGATAGTCAACATCTTGATGCATGAGAACTAGTAAAACGTAATGACAATCAACATTAATAGGGAGTAGGAGAGATTAAGGATGTTTTGGTCTTCTTACTTCAAATAGGACCTAATGGAATAATAAAAAATAATATGGGTAAGATGAAAAAAAAACTCCTTGAAAGAGAATTTATCAAAAAAAACTTCCTAATTTATTTAGTGTTTTTTTTTTTTTTTTGTGTTTTTTTAATTCCAACCCACCTCTAACTCCCTTGCCCAACGTCAGGTTAGTGACGAGAGCAAAATAGGAGTTAACTAGTTGTCATCAATATTTCAGTGTCTTCAGAATAAAGAAGACTCACTATTTGGATAATCTATGGTGTAATTTGGATATTTCATCAACCTATAGTAGTTTTTGTTTTGGTTGGCTGGTCAAATGCATAGCTTTCAAAGGCCATAACTTGCGTTATTACACTAAAATGTGGACAAAAACCATAGGTTAATCAATCAATATCACATGGTACTGGTTGGTCGTTAATTATTGTAAAATTGAGCAAGAGTGTTCACATTCACATTGTATGATACAGTCTACAGTGGCTAAAATAAGACACGTCAGGTTGATGACAACTTTATGAGTTGTAATTCAGAGATATAAAATTATTGATTAAAAAAGTAGTAATAAAATGCAAAAGAAAAAAATAGAATTTTAATGTAATATATTTTAAAGCATGTTTACATGTTTTTATATATTTTAATGGTTAGGAATTGACCATTTTTAATTAAGGTCAGTGAGACACGAAATAACAAATAAGAAAAAAAAATGAATCAAACGAATCACACATATAAGAATATAAGGATTTACGTGGTTTACTCCAAAATAGGATTACGTCTACGATTGTTACAGTTTTCACTATGTTTAGAAAAATACAACTCTCTCTTAACCTAAAAGAGGCACCCTATCATCTATTTATAAGTATAGAATTAACTCCCCAAACTCTCCATTAGACCCAGTGTTTGAGTGTGCAGTAAGATTAAGTGAACAGTACTTATCAGAATCCACGAACCCAACATTAATACACCTTTTAGTATTTACCATCTAAACACAATTATTATAACCTCGAACTAAAAATGCAAATCTATGTATATGTTCACGAACTACATGTTTTTCACCCAAAAGTTCTTTAAATAGGAATTTAAATGGAAAAATACTATCCAAACTCAAATTGATCTTGTGATGGTATTTCATGAACCTTTTGTGGATGGAGCAATGGTAAGGACTATCTCTTCGATTGCTTGACAGATGATCTGTTTTTAAAGATAATTGTCTATATCAAGCGGTCGGGCTTCTATTTGGACTGGTTCATCTCTCACGCAACTGTGCTTTGTCTAGCCTCAATTTTTCAAAATCCCCAGAAGTCCCATTTGAGATTTTTCCTACGGCTGCCATAAGTATTGATCCACCCCTAATCCCCCACTCTCACACAATAAACTTATCAATTCCTATCTTAACTTTTTTTTTAAAAATGTGTGCATAATGTGTCAAAGAACTCCATCCAAGTTCATCCTCTGCCTCCAAAGTTCCAAAGCAAACTATTTGATGGGTCATTTTACACACCAAATATAAATATTAAATTATATCAAATTTCTTAGAGTAATAGTAAGTCTAAGTATCGATTCACAGAGACAAACAAAAAATTAAACTAATTATTTGTTAAATTTCTAAATTAATTTTGATCAAAGAGACAATTAATTTATAAACTAATCTAATAATACATAAAATAAACTAAGAGATTAAACTATCAATTAAAAAAAAAATTGAGATTACTGATTGTTAGAAAAACCTAGGGTAATGAATTCACCACTAGTTACATAAATAAGGTTTCAATTTGAAAATCAATTATGTTGCAGTTCGAATCGATTAATACTTTGCAACTACAAGCTATTGAAGCATTGATCAAGAGAATTAACACGTTCAATGTATAGGTACGAACCATCTCAAGTAGTACGAGTCGTTCGCTCTAAACTAGGATAACAACACGACTCGTCCCTCGTTGTATTACTTATCTCATACCTTGAACGTGAAGGAATAGAAAACCATTGCATGGAAAGCATTTAATAATCACAGAAAACATAATACTTGAAAAAATAATGGAAAATATATTTGAAAACTTCCTGAATACTATACAACTGTTCAAACCATTACATAAAAGAAAACCTTATTTATTTGGCTAGGGTTTCATCAAAACCCCAGAATAGGAGCCTAGTCACTTACAGAGGAGTGGGAAGATATAGAAGAAGTAGAAACCCTCATGAAAATTGTTCTTCAAGCTTGAGAATCCCTTTTTTCTAAACCCTAGCCCCTCCTCATTTTTGAAATTTTTCAGAACCCTAAGAGCAGCCTCTTTTCTCTCTTTTTATACCTATACAATTTTCCCTACATTCAAAACATCATGCACACTTCTCGAGGTACGGCTACATGTGCAAAAAATTCCATCGCACGTGCGGTGAGGGTTCCACACGTACGGGAATGGGTCTCTCCACACGTGCGATTTCCTTAGGCTTTGTTTGGCTGCGATGGAAGGGCTGCACGTGTGGGAATGGTCCTCTGCACGTGTGGGAAGCATTTTCTCTAAAACTTCTGTATTTTTGCTCATTTTATGCTTCCATTATATGCAACTTGATTGACATTAAACAGGCATAAAATATATAATTTGTGTGGGTGTATAATTTGTGTGGGTGTTGATTTCTGACCACACTGCGAAACATGTATTCAGCTGGAGAATATCGACAGAATAGATTGCGCCTAAACAACCTGTCACAAAAAGATAAGACTCCAGCGGTAGTTCGTTCACCCGGGGACACTCCGACAATCAAGTTAATACTCAATTATCTCTCAAAGATAGCAAACAGTACTTAACTCACTAGCCAGAATACAAAGAGCATACATTAGACCCACGAGGTTGCCTTACTTTTATAGCCAGCACTAACCTAATCCCTGTAGAAGCCTAACTTCTCTTGGACTCTGGCTCAATGCTCATCTTGGACTTCTCAAATAGATTAACTCCCTAAGAGTTTTATCTTTATCCAAACTGAAGTCTTTCTCTATTTTAGGACTCTTGTCCCTTATCTGTTCATCTCGAATTCTGGTATCTCCGCAAATAACCTCAGCTTAACCGAGATCACATCGGCATCATGACCAAGACATGTGGCACCTCGGCTGGCACTTCGGTGCCACCCTAGCCACGTATTGTCATTCAAAAAAATACGCCCCCCACAATTTGACAAGCAAGTGAAATTAAGAGATCCTAGTTATCGGCTTCAATTTTGTACAATTCAGTCTCAATCACTATTTTTAGTTTGTGGTTTTTTCATTTTTCATTTTTATCTTTTTATTTGTGTGCGTGACTTTTTGACTATTTGAATAAATTTTTTTAAAAAAACATTAATGTATTCAGTTATTATTTTATAAGTGAAAAAATTGACGTGGCATTTAACTTTTTTTGATTGATGGCAAGCAAATTAATGATTTTTTAATTTCGTTAGCGAAGAGTCAGCCTTTTTGTTTCACATTTCAAATTGATAAACTCATTCTAGATTCGTTCTATTGTTTCTAGGATTCGTTTGAGAATTGACACTTTTAATAATATTTTGATTTTTTATTAAAAGATATAAAAAAAAATAAAAATATTTAATACGTTTGGTTTTAATTTTTTAAATTTAATTTTTTGAAAGTTGGGTTTTTTGTTTTTTTATTTTTATTGAATATTTTTTAAATTTTAAGTAATTTTTTTACTTTTTTAGATGTATTTTAGTTAGATACATCTAAATAGTAAAATATTTATGAAAAAATATTTTCAACAATGAATAAATGTACAAAAATATGAAAAATGTACTAAATTTTCATTTTTTTTTTGATATTTAGTGTATTTTTTAATGATTTTTTTTATAAATATTATACTTTTTAAGCGTATTTATGTTAGATGTGTCTAAAAATTAAAAAAAAAATACTTAAAATACTAAAAAAGTTCATTGAAAACACTAAAATACGGAAAATAAAAAAATAAAATTTTCTGAAAATTGTTTTCTGAAAACCATAACCAAATAAGCTGATTGATTTTTTTTTTTATATATTAACTTTTTGACTAATATAACCTTTTCCCAAACACCCTAATTAAAAACTTGACCTTGTTTAGTTTTAATTTTAAAAAAAAAATCATATGTTTTTTGTTTTAGTAAATTTTTTTAATATTTTAACTAAATTTTTTACTATTTAGATGCACATAACCTAGATGCACTAAATTTTTTTTTTTTAAAACTTAATAAATATACAAGAATACAAAAACGTATTGAATTTTTAATTTTTTTTTTGGCATTTTTAGTATTTAATGAATTTTATAAATATTTTTTAATAAATATTATACTCTTTAATTGTATTTATATTAAGTATATTTAAAAATTAAAAAATTTAATAAAAATAAAAAAAAAACGAAAAATAAAAAAATCAACTTTTAAAAAAGAAAAATTATTTTTCTATAAGTAAAAATTGAATATGATGATAATATCATGTTATCATGATAACTTGATATGACTATTCACTATCCAATAATAAGGTGATATCATTATACTATTTTTAATGTGCTCAACATACCCCATATATATATATATATATATTTTGTTATTAAATATAATTATTATCACGCTAGATCACCATTTTATTTAAGTTTTTCTCTTATTTTATCAACCATCAAGTTCCATTTTATAAAAAATAATTTTAATTTATCTATTATATTTTGGTCATTTATATAACTTTTACCAGCACCCAAGTCATTGAAAACTACCTAAAAAGTATCAAAGAAGAAGATACTCGCTCCCCTTTACATACAAACAAACAAACCAACCAATTATTAATATTATTATTTTACACAAATTAAATTAAAATGAGAATGAGTTTCGTCAGATGAGATGACATCACTTGGTTGATGTTTACATGGTGACAACAAAAAGGAGTATGATCGACCCTCGAATGCATTCCTCGTATAGACGCACGCAAACATTCATCAACCCTGAACTTGTCGCATCTGTACCGAAGTCAGAGTCACCGTGTGTCACGCTCCATTTTTACATTTGTATTTTCTTTTCAGTATAGCACTAGTGTATCAATAATAGTATAAAATTATTCTTATCAATTTAGAATTTATTTTTTTAAAAAATTAATGACTTAGATTTATTTTATAGATAAATCTCATATTTTATTAATTTAATTTTCACTCCACAAATACATTCAAACTAAATTTAAAATTTGTAAAAGTGAGTTGCCAACATTTTTCCTCATATATAAGGTGGTATTTTGGGGATCAGCCTCCTCTCCTGCACTCTTGCTTCCAGTCCTTTTCTGCAATTTATATAAGGTTGAGACACGTGGCATTTGATAGATTCAACCCTTCCAAAATGAAACACGCAGCGCACACCTACTTGATAGAAAAAAACGATGTCGTTTGGGGTATAGTTTCTCACTCCTCTTCACTTCCAAAAATTAATTTTTAATTTTTTTTAATAACTATGTATAAATTTGTTCATATTTATTATTTTATTATAAAAATACTAAAATATATTTATTCACCAATTTAATAAATAAATGAGTTAAGTGATTTATGTTTAGGCATAAACTAGACAATTCTCTAATGATTAGGTCATGGTCAAGTTGAGATAAATGTTGAGTCAATTAGATTATGTCATTTTTAGTATCTAACACGACTATAATTCCTCAAACTGACTCTTATATATTTTATTATAAAAAATACTAACATATATTTATCTATCAATTTAATAAATAAATGAGTTAAGCAATTCATGCTTAGGTAAGACAATTCTCTAATAGGTTATGGCCAAGTTGACATAAATATTGATTTAATTAGATTATGTCACTTTTAGATAATTTTAAATATAAATATAAAATTTTAAATATAACTATAAATTCTCAATAATTATAAATATAAATATAAATTTTATCAAAATTTTAATAACTATGCATAAACATGTTCATATTTACTATTTTATTATAAAAAATACTAAAATATATTTATTCACCAATTTAATAAATAAATGAGTTAAGTGGTTTATGTTTAGGCATAGATTAAAACAATTCTCTAATGATTAGGTCATGGTCAAGTTGAGATAAATGTTGAGTGAATTAGATTATGCCACTTTTAGTGTCTAGCACAACTATAATTCTTCAAGCTGACTATTATATATTTTATTATAAAAAATACTAACATATATTTATTTATTAATTTAATAAATAAATGAGTTAAGTAGCTTATGTTTAGGCATAGACTAAGACAATTATCTAATGATTAGGTCATGGTCAAGTTGAGATAAATGTTGAGTCAATTAGATTATGTCATTTTTAGTGCCTAACACAACTATAATTCCTCAAGCCGACTCTTATATATTTTATTATAAAAAATACTAAAACATATATTTATTTATTAATTTAATAAATAAATGAGTTAAGTGGTTAATTCTCTAATAATTAGGTCATGACTAAGTTCAAATAAATGTTAAGTCAATTAGATTATGTCATTTTTAGAGTCTAGCACAAATAAAAAATCTCAATAATTTAAATATAAATATAAAATTTTATCAAATTTTAATTTTTTAATAATTATGTACAAACATGTACATATTTATTATTTTATTATAAAAAATATTAACATATATTTAATCGGTCCCTCCCTCCAAACGACATCGTTTTTTTCTGTCAATTGAGATGTGCACTACATGTTTCATTTTGGAATGGTTGGATCTACTAGTTGCCACGTGTCTCAATCTTATGTAAAGTACAGGAAAAGGTTAGAGGCAAGAGTGCAGGAGAAGAGGCTGATCTGTATTTTGAGAAGATAGTAAAAAGTTGATTTATAACTTTTTTTAACTATTTTATGTAAATAGTGATGTGACTCAAAATAAATAAAAAAAATTGACTTTTAACTTTTTCAGTGGGTTCCTAAAACACCCCAGGTCTGTACGAAGGCACAAACTTTAGGCACATACAATAAATAAATAAAAAATGAGGTAGACCGCCTTCACCATAGATTTTAGATTGGAGTGCATTTTTAGGTTTTATTACTGGTTCTGTTTTAATAATTTGAATTGTTAATTTTATTTGATACTTTCTATATATCATTTATATAAAAATTTAAGTGAATTTGATAATCGTAACTTATTTAATTTATCACATATCTCACTAAAAATAATCATGATAAATCAAATAGATTATTATTATTGAATCAATTTAATTTTTTATATGAATAATATACATAAAATATCTAACAAAATTAATAATTTAAATCATTAAAACAGAATCCATTATAAGGGCATGAATCCAAACCGTGCACGCCAATCTCAATTCTAGATTGGAAGCAATCCACATCCATTGAAAAATCCCATGAATTCACACACTGCACTCCAATCTAAATTCTAGGTTGGAAGCAATCCACATCCATTAAAAAATATCTTCATAACAAGTGTTTCAGAGACTCCTTAAAAAAATGATAAAAGAAATTAAAAAACACGATATACTTTTAACTTATTTCTATCTATTTTGTATTAATTTTCACTACAATATATAAAAATTTTAAACTTTATTTGGTTATAGATTTAAGTAAGAATTTAAAAAAGAAAATAAAAAGATAGTTAAATATGAATAAAATATAATTACATTTTACTTATATCTTAGATACCTTTTCTCTATCATTTTTTAAATATCTACTCAAATCTGTGTTTCAAATACAATCCTAGTGATCAATTTTTTCTCTCTAAAAGTAAAATTTTGTTGTAAAAAAAATTTGAGAACTAATTTCTATAATTGCGACGGTCGTTGCTAAATATGGTCTCAAAGAGTTAAAAAAAAACAAAATTATCAATAAAAATTTTAAAATATTGCTAGTAAGTGTATTTTTATAAATAAAATAATTTGAGGTAAAAAAAAATTTAATTTTTGAGACAAAAAATTTTGTTTTAAAAAGATAATAATTCATCATTAAATATCTAATTTTGTAGCTAAAAATATAAAATGACATTTTTGTCAATAAAATATTTTATTCTTAAATTTTTATCTCTAAAATCTTAATTTATTATAGTGTTTATCTCTTCTAACCTATTTCACTTATTTTCAAAGTATTTTTTGCATCAATCTCAATATTAAACAATGTTTTAAGAGCATTCATAAAATTTATAAATTAAAAGAAATATTAACAGGCAATATTTTTAATAGCGGACTCTCTCCTTTTGATAAAACCTTACCCATCAAAAATAATAATCATAATTTCGTTTGGCTCAGAGAAATTTCGTTCGACTCAAAGAAATTTCGGCCCCAATTCGGAGAAATTTCAATTTTTAGAGAAATTTCAAAGTTTTTCTGTTTAAATTGAAATTTCTTTGAGTCAAATTTTCTCTATAAAAATGTTGAGAGACTTTAACTATTATAAAAATATTTTATGTCATTTATCTTATACAATCTTAATATTAGGGAGTTTAAAAAAAATTCAATATCAGGGAGTTTAAAAAAAATTCCCTTTGAAAATTTTGTTAGAAAAAATGATATAAATTATAAATTTTAGCGACTGTTTAAAAAAAGTCACAAAAAGCATCACTAATTTTTAATTTTTAATTTTTAGTGATGGTTAAAAAAATTCGTCACAAAAAAATTACTAATTGTAAATTTTAACGACAATTTAAAAAAAAAGTATGACGAAAAGAAAGTCATTAATTGTCAATTTTTAGTAGCATGTGTAAAAAATTATCATAAAAAATTATTTTTAACTATAATTTTATTAAGACTTATTTTTAATAAAATTTAATAAAAATTGTGTCAAATTATTAGGATATATTGATAATTTACCTAAAAAGAAATATACAAGAGCTTTGTTAAGCCTACTGGAACCAGTGACGGAAAATTATTCTTAATGAGAAATTATATAAAACTAATAACTTTATAGGGCATCCAGTTGGTTATCCCAATTAGATGGTGATGTCGGACTTTTTCGTTCATAAAATTGACTTTACTAATTTAAGTCGTTTATTTTTTTATAATCATTTGCACAAATTATTTTTAAAAACTAAAATAAAATAAAATAAAATAGATTAGATCTTTGAATCTATTGTCACTCCCCCATTTTCATTTAAGGAAGGGAGTATTTTATACAACAGGTGCACAGCGTGGTCCAGATGATGTCATCTCACTTTTTCACTTGTTAATTAACATTTTAAAATGGTAGAAGTGAAATTTAATATGTCCGAACATTCAACACTATAAGCCGAGTAAAAAATAACTTCATAAATCCCATTTTATTCATTGAATTTATTGTCACTCCACCATTTTCATTTAAGGGAGGGAGTATTTTATGCAACGGATATATATAACGTGGTCGAGATGATGTGATGTCACTTTTTCACTCTGATGATACTACTGGTCCCTGAGGAACGGGTCAGGTTGATCTACGCCTTCCACACCGTCATCCGATCGCTGGGCCCACTGAGAAACCTGGACAATAGTCCAACGGGGAACGGGAGTCCCCTGGCGAATCCTCCGATGAGTAAGTTAAAAAGAGAAACCAATGGAATGTAGAGATAGGATGGTGATAAAAGAACTTAACCTTCTCTTTGTCTTAGAAACCTTCTTATATCCTTTGTTCATCATTTCCTTGTCCACTCCAACCTGTCATGTTGGTCGAAAGTCTATATTCTACCTTGCCTTGTTCATGGTGAGGCTGTTCTGTTCCAACGTGAAGGAGTTATCGCATTAAATGCTACATGAGACCTCATTAATGGCTGATGTGTGGTGTAATAACTCTGCAGGATCTTTGTTTGCTTATGTGGCTGGTTCTTCTCTTGACAAGTGTTTAGATGTCATTGGTTCTTGGTGCAATGTTGGGTTCCAATAATGTTGGGCTTTAGTGTTTGAATCATGCATTGGACTTTAAGTGGTGAGCCAAAAGCCCCTATGAGCCCACCTATGTCACACTCGTCAATCAACGTTTTATAATAATATAATCGAATTTAATATGTCCAAACATTCAACTAAAAAATAACTTTTTAAATCCCATTTTATTCACTTCTTAAATCCCATCTTGATTAGACTAGGGGTTAGGTTGCGATTGGATAAGTTGGTAGTGGAGTTATCATGGTCTTGTTTTTTTTTTTTTTTTTTCAAACTCGGAAATGCTAAAAGGCTTACAAAACATCCGCAGACAAAAAAGGAAAGAGTTCACAAGGGGGATTGGCAATCCAATCTAAAGGAAACGAGCCTTTTAGGTTCATGGAAGTGACCCAATGAGCTACACAATTACAATCCCTAGGAGACTAGCAGAAAGTAATATTGTTACGCACTTGAGCATGGAGAATGTCATAGAAAATGGCTTGATAGTCCCAAGGAGGGTCCAACTCAGACATACTCAGCTCGATAACTGTCATGTTATCACTCCAGATAGACTTGAAATAAATCGAGGGTTGAGGACAAGGCGCATGCTAGTCGAATCGCTTGTGCTTCTCTTTGGGTTATAGAAGACGATTGAACAATAGAGGCAATTCTATCCCTCATACATCCTTTCCAATCCTGAAGAATAACTGCTAAGGAAGTCCTAGGACTATCCGTTGCCAAACTAGCTGTAAGAAATGGTTTTGGAAAAAAATAGATTTTTTCCTCAACTTTGGTCTAATTTTTAGATAGGAACCATGCGCCAAAGTTGGCGGGTCTAAGTAGTAACGCGTTCTATGTCGCGTTGTGATTCACGTAGTATATTTGGTTACTCAAAACCATTGTCGAGTGAATGGAAAATTGAAGCCAAAGTGAGCTCCATGAAAACGGTGTTTTGGTGAAATTTCCATTAAGGTTTGAGTTAAAACTTGTTCCACATTAGTTTGGTGGGCAAACTTTTGTGGGTTTACAAACCTTGGGTTTGTAACTTGGGGAGGCCCCAAGGGGTACCCAAGTTTTGTGAAAGGGTGAGGTTATGGGCAAAATGGGCTAGACCTATTGGACCAAAAATAAACATACACGCGCGATCGAGCTGGGCTTGGGCACGGATGCGTGGTGTGAAGTTGGGTTGGGCTTGTCTAGTCCAATGCTTATCTTTTTGGGCCAAAAACTTTTTGAATTTTATTTTCCTAAAATTAAATTCTTACCATTTTTTGGAATTTGAATTTTGAAATTAATTCCAAATAATGTCCAGATTATTCCTCCACCCAAACAGGTCCATATCTGTCCAATTAAACCGAACAGATTCAGTATCTGTTCGAAATTTAAACCCAACAGGTTCCTTACCAGTTCATTCAAATCAAACAGGTATTATACCTGTTCAAATAGATTTGCACCTGTTTAATTCAAACCGAACAGCCACAAATTCTCCTATAAATAGACAGACCCTTATTTGGATTTTGCACTCTAATTTTCGTTCTTGTTGCTACCATTGCTCTCTGCATTTTGCTGCATTTATATTTTCTGTGAGAAAGTATGTATATAAAAAGTGTGTTCGTTGTGCAAATAGTTTGTAGTGTTGCTACGGTTTGTTGTTGATTATTTTATCCTGTGAGATAGACATCCACAATCTAAAAGCACCGTGGAGAGAACGAATCTATCTTAAGGACACAGTATTAAACACTGAACTTTATCAGAATTTTTTTTAATAAATACATAAGGTTAGTAATTAATTTACTTTCTGTTTTATTTATTTATTTTTATCAGATTCTGATTTTGTTTTTGTAACAAAATAAGAATCTATTGTTTTGTTTTATTTTATTTTCTTTATTGGTTTGATTTTTGTAATCAAACAGTCTCTCTCATTTCTTCTGTTTGTTGTTAAGTACACAAATATTATTTATTCTTAATACAGTGAAGATTATCCAACAATATTAAGACATACCTTTTTTTGGTGTCTTCATTGTATTTATTTTCTGTGTTTTTTACAAAGTGATATTTTGGTTGGAAAATACAAATAGTAGTCATATACTATTTGACAAATAGTAATAATATACTGTTTATTTTCTTTGACAACTAGTAGTAATATACTGGTGTCATTAACAATTTCAGAATATTAATTTGTGTAATAGTATTACAGAAAATTATTGTGTAGTATTTTATTTTCCTGGTTTTAGTAACTAGAAAAATAAAATTGTTTTGTGTTATAATTTATTTTCTAGTTTGAGTAATTAGAAAATTAATTTGAATTTTGATTTTTCTGATTTTTGTAATCAGATATTATGGCTACTGAAAGTAGTACACCAAATCCGATTGTTACAATGACTCTGGTCCCTATCCAGAACTATGTTCAAGTTCCAATCAATCATGGAGAAAAACAGAAAAAATTTAATGGCACCGAGTTTAAGAGATGACAACAGAAAATGCTGTTATATCTTACAACTCTAAATCAGGCATGTTTCTCCGTGAAGAGGCTCCAGTATTTAGAGAGAGTGAAAGTGATCGGCAAGTTGTTGCCGCTATAGACGCTTAGAAACATTATGATTTTTTGTACAGAAACTATATCTTTAATGGCCTTGACAACATGTTGTATAATGTTTACAGCCCTTTGAAAACAACAAAAGAATTGTGAGATTCTTTGGAGAAAAAATACAAGATAGATAATGCCAGCACAAAGAAATTTGTTGTCGGTAAATTTCTGGACTTCGTTATGGTAGACTTCCAAACGGTAATTTCTCAAGTTCAAAATTTTCAATTGATTTTGCATGATATTCATGCTAAGTGTATGTCTCTGAACGAGTCTTTTCAAGTCGTTGTGATAGTGGAAAAATTACCACTGGCTTGGAAAGATTTCAAAAATAATTTAAAACATAAACGCAAGGAGATGACCATGGATGAATTGATTGTAAGACTAAGAATTGAGGAAAATAATTGCAAGGCTGAAAAAGAAATGGTAAAAATTCCATTGAGTCCAAGGCTAATGTGGTTGAACATGTGCCCAAACCACATAACAAAAAGAGGAAGTTTCCTAGAGATGGTCCTAAATAAAGCGACAACAATGGCAATAAAAAGTTCAAAGGTAAATGTTATAATTGTGGCAAGACCGGACATCGAGCCTTTGATTACCGTTGCTCTAAGAAAGATTACGGAAGTACAAGCAAAAAGACTACCAATCAAGCCAATGTGACAGAACTTGATTACATCTCTAACGAGTAAATGACATCAATCTCTCTGCTGTGGTGTTTGAGGTTAATTTGGTTGGAAATCCCAAGGAATGGTGGGTTGACACTAGGGCAACTCGACACATTTGCGTGGACAAGAAGATGGTCATTACCTATAATGAGGCTGCAAATGGTGAGCAACTATTCATGGGAAATTCATCTACTTCTATTGTGGCTGGATAAGGGAAAGTAGTATTGAAGATGACATCAGGGAAGGAATTGACCCTCAACAACGTGCTGCATGTAAAAGACATCCAAAATAATTTAGTTTCTGGTTCTTTGTTAAGTAAAAATGGTTTTAGGCTTGTATTTGAGTCTGATAAATTTGTATTAATAAAGGGTGGTATTTATGTTGGTAAGGGATACATGAGTGATAGTCTCTTCAAGTTAAATATAATGACGGTTGTACCAAAACTTGCTATTAATAAGAATAAAACATCTTTTACTTATATTCTTGAGTCAAATTTATGGCATGGTGGATTAGGACATGTAAAATTTGATACTTTTCGTAGATTAATTGGTTTGAATTATATACCAAAGTTTGAAATTGATCCTAATCACAAATGTGAGATTTGTGTAGAAACGAAACTAACTAAGGCTCCATTTAAATTGGTTGAAAGAAAAACCAAACCTCTAGAATTAATTCATACTGATGTGTGTGATCTTAAATTTGTTCAAACTAAAGGAGGCAAGAAGTATTTCATAACATTTATCGATGATTACACAAGATATTGTTATGTATACTTACTTAGAAGTAAAGATGAAGCCTTAGAAATATTTAAATTCTACAAAATTGAAGTTGAAAATCAACTTGGTAAAACCATTAAAATGATTAGAAGTGATAGGAGTGGTGAATATGATGCACCATTAAATGAATTTTGTGTACAACATGGCATTATTCACCAAACTACAACACCCTATTCTCCACAGCAAAATGGAATCACTAAAAGGAAGAATAGAACCCTTAAAGAAGTGATGAATGCCATGTTACTAAATTCAGGCTTACCGCAGAACTTATGGGGGGAATTTTTATGGGGGGAAGTAATATTGTCTAATAATTATGTTCTTAACAGAATACCCCACAAGAAAACTAACAACACTCCTTATGAATTATGGAAAGGTCGGTCACCTTTCTACAAATACTTAAAAGTGTAGAGATGTTTGGCAAAAGTTAAAGTTCTTGTTCCGAAAAAGACTCATATAGGACCAAAAATAGTGGATTGTGTGTTTATTGGTTATGCTTAGAATGTAATGCATATCGGTTTCTGACTTATAAATCAGAAATACTTGATATAAATGTGAACACTATTATAAAGTTAAGGAATGCTGTGTTTTTTGAACATGTTTTTCCTTACAAGAAAGGACGAGAATTAAGTTCACATAAGAAAATTTATGATTGTATACAAAGTCAAGAGATTAATGACAATAAAACACAAGAGACTAGTAATGGTCTCGACCAACATGATTTAACCAATGATGAACCAAGACGAAGTAAGAGAGCAAGAACATCAAAATTCTTTGGTCCAGATTTTCTAACATACTTGTTAGAAAATGAACCTCAAAGCTTTAAGGACGTAATGACAAGTCTTGAAGTACCTTTGTGAAAAGAGATTGTTAATAATGAAATTGGATCCATTATGCAAAATCATACTTAAGAATTAGTGGATCTTCCACCCGGTTCTAAACCTCTTGGATATAAATGGATATTCAAGAGAAAAATGAAAACAGATGGTTCAATTGACAAGTATAAAGCAAGACTTGTGATAAAAGGTTACAGACAAAAAGAAGATCTGGACTATTTTGACACATATTCCCCTGAGACAAGAATAACATTCATCCGCGTACTTATTGCTATAGCAGCGTTGTATGACTTAGAAATACATCAAATGGATGTTAAGACAGCTTTCTTAAATGGTGATCTAAATAAAGAGATTTATATGGAGCAACCCAAAGGGGTTGTAGTACCAGGGCAAGAAATGAAAGTTTGTCGACTTGTAAAATCTTTTTATGGATTAGAACAAGTATGTCACGACCCAAACCTGCCCCTATAGGTTTAGCATCGTAACCGGCCAGTAATCCTTAGATTATCGAAGGCCTCTGAACAGATAAGTATATAATAAGGGACTAGAGGAAGCAAATACATAAATATAGCCGTCCAATGAGCTGTGCCAACTTATATGAAACAGAATATTTAAAACTTTATATACATAGTCAAAAGTCAATCATACATTATACCCACACACATTAAAGTATCTGAAGTACAGCCAACAGAATTACATCAAGTCATATATATACAAACAGAACCAATAGAACTAGAACACAGGACACTGCGGAAACCTCCATGTGAGGCACAATGGCTGGCTGACAACAGGCTTCAAATCCAGACAAAAAGTCTCCAGACTTGAACTCTAGAATGCTCACCTATACATATATATATATATATATTTGTATATATATATATACATATATATATACAAACAGTGAGCTAAAGCGCAGTGGATAACATTAAGGTAAAAAAGTTAGTGAACGAAATCCGAACATATCATAGGCAGAAAACAGATCATAGCATAATCATTCTCATATCAGAACATAATAATGGTACATCCCATAGAACACATTACAGAACGTCTTCCGACTAGAGTAATCGGTTTCGGATACCGATTAAACACATATCACCACAATGAAGTGGCTAACGAGATCTCATAATTACTTGTATGTCATGTACCCACATTTTCATGACGTCCCCCATGGCTTGGGACTATCTATGGATGTCATAATGGATTTCAAACTTGGGATGTTCATTCACGTAAACAGATATCATTTCAGAAATCATAGCTTATCACATTTCATTTGGAACATAATTTCATATAAACGTATCTTTACGATAACGTTGCTCACAGTGGTTCCAGTAAGCGGTCAATCAATCCTCGAGTCTTGGCCTACAATCACAAAATACATAACGCAAGCATGCCTTATCATTATACATTCATGTGGCCAACACGACTTAGCTTACTTTATATAGGTTTCTGGCTTAACACATTGCTCAAAACACACTCTTGAATCTCATAACTTAGTACATTCTTCACTTAGCGTGTTTCTAATCCATTAGTGTGTTTCTAATCCATAACCTCATTATCAAAGCTTAATTAGGTCTTAGGAATGCCTAAGATGCAATGAGGATGCCAAAACATGAGTTGGAACACTTAGGCAAATTTTCTAAAAATAAGATTCCCGCTCGAGCGTAGACTTCCTCGCTCAAGCGAACATGCAAAATGAGAGGGGTCGCTCGAGCGAAACTTACTTCGCTCTAGCGATCTGTAAACTCGGAGAAAGTACTGTTGGTCTCAATCTACGCTTAAGCTACAACATCCACGCTCGAGCGAACATGCAAAATGTGAATGGTCGCTCGAGCGCACATTCTTTTGCTCGAGCGATCTGTAAACAACATGAAACTTTTGGGAGCTTGCAATTCACGCTCGGGCGTACTTTTGGTTGCTTGAGCGGAGTGCACGCACTCAGAGTGGTCACTCGAGCGTAAACTCCCATGCTCGAGCGTGGATACAAATTCTGGAATTTTCAGATTTGATCACCAAGCTCAAAACTCGAATTCAATCTTCCAAAGCACATCTCTTGGGCCCCGAAACTTGAGATAACATAGTAAACTTGTAAAACATAAAGAATTTAGGATCATTTCATACAATCATGGCCCAAGGTTTGTTAAAAGTTCACAATTTCAACTTGAAAGTCAAGAAACAAAACATGCATGTAAAATCTTTTGTTCAAACTTCATGAAACTAGTAAATTGAGCTCAAAGGCTCCATGCATGAGGGAAATCCTTTTCAAAACATGGATTTAAGCTTTAAAATATGATGACTTACACATACATGTGCCACATAACTCATGATAACAACATAGATGCCCAAAATCAAACTTAACATGTCAAAAACTCCATGTATTCATGCATACATGTGGATTTCTCTTCCAAATTCTCTTTCAAGACTTCAAAAACATGGGATTGACTTACAAGACTTGATGAAATATGCATGCATGTACCATTCAACCTCCATTTCCAACACAATTGATGTAATTCAAAGCTAACTTGGTAATTTAATACCTACAAGAGCATGCATGTATGAATTGTAACTCAAATCTTCATCCTAGGCTCAATATACACATTTAAACTCACAATCTACATGTTAATAACTTAGATTCATAAATTTAGGAGTTGAATTTATACTTATAGTCTTGAATTAGTCTAGCTCTTGCACAAAATTGATGAACTCAATTAAAATCTTCAACTTCTTCATTTAATCTCTCCTTCTCTCTCTCTAGAATTGCACTCTCTCTCTCTTTAATAAGAAATTCTGGATTTTTCCACTCAAGGGAAATGAAAGGAAATGAGCTCAAAAGAGCTAAATGTGATGCATATATAGTTATGATGATATAATGCATTAATTGGGACATTAGGTTAACCAAACATGGCCTAATTAATCAGACTGAATCAAATTTTAATAAAATTTGCCATATGGTTCTAAAAATTCTAAATAACATATCGGTGTAGTCAATTTCATTTTCGGATGCCGATAAGGCTTTCAATTTACATATTAAAGTGGAAAATCCAAACAGATATTTCTATAGGCAACAGATAGAAAGCCAAATATTATGCAAAATACAGAATAAACACATAATTTATTTTAATCCTCTCATTAGCATCATTAATTACGGATTAGTAGCTAATTACGGGTCGGGGTTATTACAAAGTACCTAAACAATGGCATGAAAAATTTGATCATGCTATGCTTACTATTGAGTTTAGATAAACAAATGTGACAAGTGCGTCTATGTTAAAAATACTGACAAAGGTTATGTCATTGTTTGTCTTTATGTGGAGAAGATATGTTTATCATTGGAAGCAGTCAAAATATGATCAAATCAACTAAGCAAATGCTGAACAAAAGATTTGATATGAAAGATATGGAGGTCGCAAATGTAATATTAGGAATGAAAATTACTAAAACATCTGATGGATATGCATTATCTCAATCACATTATATTAAGAAAATTCTTGTTAAATATATCAATGATGATATGAATATAGCAAGAACACTTGTAGACATCATCTTTATTTATCAAAAAATAAAGGTAATGTTCTGTTTCAGCTAAAATACTCCCAATTCATTAGAAGCCTAATGTACCTAATGAATTGCACTCGTCCTGATATAGCTTATTCTGTCAGTAAATTGGGTAGGTACACTAGTAATCCCAAAAAAAGACCATTAGAAAGCGATTATTTGGGTTCTTAGATATCTAAGATTTACTTGTGATCATGGTTTGAACTTTACGCAATATTCTGCAGTACTAGAAGGTTATTGTGATGCCAATTGGATATCAGATACTAAAAATTTAAAATCCACTAGTGATATGTCTTTACTCTAGGAGGCGCTGTTGTTTCTTGGAAGTCCATGAAACAAACATGCATTGCACGATCCACAATGGAATTTGAGTTCATTGCTTTAGACAAAGTAGGAGAAGAAGTAGAATGGCTTCACCATTTGTTAGAAGACATTCCAATGTGGCCAAAACCTGTGCCAGGTATTTGCATTCATTGTAATAGTCAATCTGCAATAGGCAAGGCATAGAGTCATATGTATAATGGTAAGTCACGACATATTCGTCGTCGACATAATACCGTAAGGCAATTGCGCTCAAATGGAATAATCTCAATAGATTATATAAAATTTAAAGAGAATATTGTGAATCCGTTAAAAAAAGGTTTGACTAAAGAGCAAGTGTATAATTCATCAAAGGGGATGGGATTAAAACCTATTACATAAGAGTAATCATAATGATAACTCTACTTAAATGACTGGAGATACCAAGAACTAAGTTCAAAGGGATAACTAAGTTATGTGTGGCTCGCCAGAAATTACCAAGGGATTAAAATTCTCTACTCATTCCTATGGTGAGAGTGATATCTGCAACATGTGTTGTATGTAGGGGTTTAAGGATAAACTTTGCTTTTAATGATTACTTATATCTTAATTTAGGCATAAAAATCAAGACGAGTATAAGAGATATTCACAATAAGAATCATCTATATGAGTGTTGAACTGGGATTGGTTCTATGAGAATGGAGAGGCTAAATTCTCTAGAAACACTCATGAACAACCAGGAGCGTTCAAGGCCAAAATGAACATAATCGTGAGAACCACGATACGTCAGAAGATATTTTATGTAAAATCTATTATCTTGGCATACACAAACGACTAAACAATTCAAGTCATCGTGCCTATTGGTTAGCTAGTAAGTCCGATAGGTTATCACTAGGGAAGGTTCAAGGCCGAAAGCTACCTATCCTGATACAAGATATTTTCGATATATATTCTTTCGACAAATTCTGCATATTGTTGCATTTCCGTTGTTATTAAATTCCATTCATATAGGGGATTGTAAGAAATGGTTTTGCAAAAAAAAAATAGAATTTTTCCTCAACTTTGATCTAATTTTTAGGTGGGATCCATGCGCCAAAGTTGGCCGGTTTAAGTGGTAACGCGTTCTATGCCGCGTTGTGATTCACATAGTATATTTGATTGCTCAAAATCATTATCGGGTAAATGAAAAATTAAAACCAAAGTGAGCTCTATGGAAATGATATTTTGGTGAAATTTCCATTAAGGTTAGAGTTAAACTTGTCCCACATTGGTTTGGTGGGCAAAATTTTATGGATTTATAAAGCTTGGGTTTGCAACTTGAGGAGGGCCCCAAGGGGTACCCAAGTTTTGTGGAAGGGTGAGGTTATGAGTAAAGTGGGCTAGACCCATTGGACCCAAAATAAACATACGCACGTGCCGTCGTCTTCCGTCCGGTCGGTCGGGCGGTCTGGGCACAGGCATTGGTGCGTGGTGTGAGGTCCAATGCTTATCTTTTTGGGCCAAAAACTTTTTGAATTTTAATTTTCTAAAATTAAATTCTTTTCGTTTTTTGGAATTTGAATTTCGAAATTAATTCCAAATAATATCTAGATTATTCCTCCACTCAAACAGGTCCATATCTGTCCAATTAAACCAAACAGATTCAATATCTGTTCGAAATTTAAACCCAGTAAGTTCCTTACCTGTTCATTCATACCGAACAGGTATTATACCTATTCAAACAGGTTTGCACCTGTTTAATTCAAACCGAACAACCACAAATTCTCCTATAAATAGACAAACCCTCATTTGGATTTTGCACTCTAATTTTCGTTCTTGTTGCTGTTATTGCTCTCTCCATTTTGCTACATTAATTTTTCCTGTGAGAAAGTGTATAAACACAAAGTATATTTGTTGTGCAAACAGTTTGTAGTGCTGCTACTGTTTGTTGTTGATCATTTTATCCTAGGAGATAGATGTCTACAATTGAAAGCACTGTGGAGATGATGAATATGTCTTAAGGACACAGTGTTAAACACTAGACTTGATCAGAATTTTGTTCAATAAATACATAAGGTTAGTAATTAATTTTCTTTCTTTTTATTTATTTATTTTTATCAGATTCTGATTTTATTTTTGTAACAAAATAAGAATCTATTATTTTATTTTATTTTCTTTACTGGTTTGATTTTTGTAATCAAACAGTCTCTCTCATTTCTTTATTCTTTCTATTTGTTGTTAAGTAGACAAATATTATTTATTCTTAATACAATGAAGATTTTCCAACACTGACATCACAATTAATCTTGAACTGCCCTTGAGGAGGCGGGATCCATCTCAGAAATACCACCGGCCCCTCCGTTATCATGGTCTTGTTGGTTCTATTTTAGCTGGGTTTTGGAAGGTTTTCTATTTTTGTCTATTGGTGTACCTAATCAATTTGGTTTATGTTTTATCTTGTGTTGAGTGGCATATGCTCTAAAGATCGCTTGTTGCTTTTTTCAGCTGGCATGGTTGTTTGGGGTGCACTATATAAGTACCTTTTTTATCTTTTTATATTTTTTACGTCAGATCACCTCTTTATTTTTCTGTACATTTTCATAAAAAATTAAAAAGTATACTAATTTAGAATAACCGAAAGGCTAATCTATTTCTCAAACAGAACCGACATCTTTGTTATATGCACTCATTTTCACTGTGTAATGTTTTCTTATTTGAAATATATATATTATTTTTTATCAATCAAAAAAACAAAGGCCAACCGCGTCCCAAAAAATTAAACAATTTCCCACATCATATTTAGTAATTAATAAGAAAGTTCGCATCCAATAGAAGTTTGCAGTCCCAAATTTATGGGGTTGAACCCTCAAATTAATCGTAATGATAAACTTTAAAAAATAATTTTCTAATTGAATTTTATCAAATATTAATCACTTTAATCTTGTTTATTTTTACCTTGGGGTTTACTTTTTAATAGCTAAAGTATTGTATATATAACGGTGCTGTTTGGGAAGAAAGGGTTGAGGTTATTATAGCCTCAAATTACAAATAAGTCAAAAAGCTCCACTGTTTAAAGTTTTTCAAAAAAAAAAAAAAAAAAAAAAAAAGGCTGCAGCTGCCGGCAGTGTAGGCATAGCCTACACTGTCAATTGACAAATTGTTACATCAACTGGTAAATTACGATTTTGCCCTTTTATATCAATTTAAAAAATTGTAATCTTAAGGACAAATTTGTCATTTTAACTTCAAATATCATTTCAATACATTTTTCAATACAACAACTCAAATAAAAATTCATCTCATCTTCCCAAACACAAAAACTAAAATAGCCTACTAAAATAGTCAAAAAGTCTCTAAAATAACCACTTCCCAAACGAGGCCAATATATACTATCCTGTGTTGCTTCTATTCTTGTATTTAAAATTAAATTCAAAGTTTTTACTTAAAGAGTGATATCATTTTGATTAGCTCAACGACTTCGCCTGCCTTTACTTCACTTTGCTTGACAATACTATAATTTTAAAAAGACATTTCATTAATCAAACAAAAAAGACAACTTCTCCGGTAGAATTTATTAGAATATTTCTATTAAGAAGAACATCTCTAGTTGCAATTTTGCCTGAAACAACTCTCTAACAAAAGATTTCTATCTGAAAGGAACACCAGTCTTTTTCAAATTTTAACATAAGGGACAATATGAGAATTTGAATTTTCATTGCCTTTATTTTATACCTTTCTTGCTTTTGTCTTGTGTTTTGAAATTTAAATTTTTACTTATATAATAATAATATTTATTTTGTAATAGTACAAATTGGAATTAAAATTTTCAATTTTCAATTAGAGTCTTGTACTTTGGTCTCCTAAAGTCATAGTATTGGGTCAGTTCTTGCCACCATTGCCATCATTACTATCGTCGTTCAAACTACCACCACCTCTACCATTATCATAAACAAATATTTAGATAAAAATTCACTAAAACAAATGGGATAATCGGGTTAATTTGTCTAAATTATATCCAATTCAACCCTGCTACTTAAACCAATTTATTAGATGGGAAAGTTAGAATTAAATTGTTTTGGATATATAACCCATTTTGACCGGCTAAAACTTGTTCATTTGCCGACTCTAGTTTGGCTTAAGCAAGTTGGATGTCAGAAATAAAATTCATTGTTTTGAAAGAATAAAAAAATATGTAGTAATATTCACTTTTCATACAGATATCTACATAAAATCGTTCTAGTAATAGCAGTAGTGTAAAAGCCACAATCCTCCCAAACTTTTTAATTTAAATTTTAATTAAATCTCTCAAATTTCATAAAAATCTTTTTATTCTCATAATTTTTGAGTATTTGTCCAAACAAAAACAAAAACAAAAAAAAAAAATAGTACTTCAACCAACAAAATTTGTTTGGTTTCAATTTTAGAATTAGTTTTTTGAAAAAATAGAAATTAGTTTGCCAAAAATAAACACATTTTTTTTTTATAAAAACAGTTTTCGTTTACAAAAATGTAAAATTATATAAAAACTTATGAATTTTTTTATTTATTATTTGTTTACTAAATTAATTTTTAATTTTTTTTTTCAAAATATAGATTCTGAAAATCAAACCAAACAAATTCATATAATCCAATTTTGATTTATTCAAAATTTAAATAATTTTATATTAACCTCAATTTAGGAAAATAGAAATAATTTTTTGAATTTGTTCCCGAACCAAGTGTCACTCCATTGGTCGGGTAGAATAAGATGTGTGTGGAGCCCCACGTCACGTGTAGTACATGGTGCTTGCTTTTCGTAAAAAGGTCGAATTGTTTAATCGTATTAGTGATGTCAGCTGAAAACCTACTAAGGGGTTGTTTGGAGTGTCCTAAATAAGTGCACTTTTTGTATTTTTGAACTAAAAAGTTGAGGAAAAAAATATGAATATTTGGGTTAATTTTTTGACTTTTTATGAAAAGATGTGTAATAAAAAATTGTATAAATAAAATGTATAGTGGAAGAAAGGTAATGGACCGTACGGCTCTCCTGCGGCTGCCCAGGATGTCTCTATAGAAATAATTGCCTCATTCGGGTCAAACAACTTTTGGACAATGACGGTCGGTCCGTGAGGCCGCTAAGGGTTCTATTTTGATAATCTGAACCGTTCAATATGTACAACTCGTCCAGTATTATATGCTTCTAAAAAATCACTTTGATCGGATATTGATAACTATATGATCGGATTAGTTTTTTTGATAGTTAACAATCACACCATCCATTTTGTTTATACAAAACTGATTTGATCATGTAGTTAACGATATCCAATTAATGTGATTTTTTACAGACATATATTACTCGACGAGTTCTACACAATGAACGGTTTGGATTATCAAAAAGTAATCCTTAGTGGACCCCCAAGGGCCCAATATTACTACAAATTTTATAACTTTACCTATGGAATTATTTTTTTGCCCCAATACAAGTGCTTAATGGCCTGGTTTGACAAGGACGGCTGTCACGTCCACCGTTCAATTTGTATTATAAATATATAATATAAAATATTTTTTATTTATGAATAGTAATATTTTTTTTACTTTTTATGTAACTTTTTGACTTTTTGTCTTTTTTGAGAGTTGCCAAACTTGGCCTAAACAAACATTTATGTTTGTTGAGAAATTATTCTTAAACTCTGGACGTCTTTAATTTAATTGACTCCACAAAAATTATACAATAATCACAACTACCATAGGTTCCCTTTGAGAGGAAGTTTTGCTATAAATAGGTCATTAATCTTCTTCTGAGAACCACCAACATAAGAAAGAAGCAAGAGATAGAGTTGAGAACCACCAACATAAGCAGTAGAGAGAGAGAGAGAGAGATGGAAGTGATTCAAGTACTTCACATGAATGGAGGAATTGGAGAAACAAGTTATGCAAGCAACTCATTAGTTCAGGTATATATCCAACCATTGTCATCAAGTGATAGCTTCCACATATCATGTTGATTTTCATGTGATAGAAATTCTATGCACATGCAAGTAGTGATATGGCTAAGTAACTAAGTTCTCTAAAAATAGAAAAAAAATAAAATAAAATGTCAGGCTCAAGATTTTTTTTTTTTTTTTAAAAATTTGTCACTCAAAAAATCAAGGGGGATTACGTCTCTTGCATTTCTTTGCTTTTTTTCTTCTTTATTTTTTTTCACATCACAATTCATGTTCCTATATTATTGTGTAAGAGAAAAGTTAATTGCCTTAAAATAGAACACAAAAAAAATTTATAAAAAATATATTGTAAGATTAAGATTTATTATGAGTTCAGTTTGTACCACGTACACTCGGAGACAAATCCACTGTACACATGCACTTTTCATATTTTAATTATGTACAATATGTATATGTTCTTATAGGGTGATAGCCCACAAAAATAATTTGCATATTTTTTTCTATATAGAAAATAAGATGGCTCATTTGTAGCCATTCATATGACTTTTTTCCTTGTTCTCAAACATATCACGTGTTTCACACTTTATACAAACAAATCTTTTCTATATACCTCTCATATAAGATAAAATGATATAGTGTTGAAAGTGCTATACAAAGAAAAATTATGTGGAATGATGTGACAAATTTTGATTTTGTTTTAAAATGTCATTCTCAATTTCAGAACATTTTGACAAAATTATATAAAATTACATTGTAATATCATTTTCTTTACAAAATATGATTGTTACATCATTCTTGATAATTTTATTATTATTATTTCTCTTTGGTAAAAAAATATGTGTGTGAATCATTTTCTTATTAGATATTTTCACCATTAATATTGATTTGGGACATTGTGATTTTTGCAGAAAAAGGTACTTTCATTGACAAAACCGATAACAAAGGAAGCCATAGTGGATCTCTACTGCAGCACCAACCCTATGACTCTATGCATTGCAGACTTGGGTTGCTCTTCTGGACCAAACACTTTCTTAGTGGTCTCCGAACTTATGGAGACAGTCCACAATACTTGCCAAAAATTGGGGCATCAAACCCCTGAATTTCAAGTGTACTTGAATGACCTCCCAGGGAATGATTTTAACACTATTTTCAAGTGCTTGCCAAGCTTCCATGAGAAGATGAGGAATCAAATGGGGCTAGGGCTTGGGCCATGTTTTGTCACCGGAGTCCCCGGTTCATTCTATGCTAGGCTTTTTCCCACCAAAAGTCTGCATTTTGTCCACTCTTCTTACAGTCTCATGTGGCTCTCTCAGGTATTTTGGTAGTGCTTTTTTTTTTTTTTTTTTTTTTTTTTTTACGCGCGCGTGCGTGCTGGTTTAAGAGGATTCAGATAAAAAGTCTAGTCTTTGAAAGAAATAAAAATATTTAAATGACAGAAATAGTGCTACTCATTTCATCAACTATGCCAAAAACCCAATAGCAAATTTGATTCTATAATATTTGTGAAATAAGTGCATATCACATTTTAAAAATCTTAAGTTGCCTACGGGCATTTAACTTTAACGAAAATGTCGTATATAAACACTTTGTTATAAATTGTTTTTTTAATCATTAAAAACAAAACAATGAGTTTATTGTGTCTGCCCCACTGATTTTTTGTCTGGTGTGATCTGTGGCATGAAGTATTTTCTTATTCAAAATTTGTTGACTTTAAAGAAATTATACTTCAGTAATTAAATAAATAATTAAGTTCACGTGTCTTGTTGTACTTCTTTGCCAATAACATTTAGCCGACCAAAAAAATAATAATTATAATAATTGAGTTCACATTGGAATTAAGGTTGTATGTAAAGGCAAGTTGTCCATTTCATGAGCAGGTACCAGATGGGCTAGAGAATAATAACAAAGGAAACATTTACATGGCAAGTAGTAGCCCAAAAGAGGTGCTTAAAGCTTACTATCATCAATTTCAAATAGATTTCTCAGAGTTTCTGAAGTGTCGTTCTGAGGAATTGGTGAGCGGAGGACGTATGGTTTTAACCATTTTGGGGAGGGAAAGTGATGATCCTTCAAGCAAAGAGTGTTGTTACATTTGGGAGCTTCTAGCAATGGCTCTCAATCAAATGGTTTCAGAGGTAATTAATTAATTTATTATTATTATTATTATTATTATTATTATATTCTATTGGTAAATGAGTAATATACGAATCATGAAAAAAATATCATAAAAATGGTCATGAAAGATTTTTCACCTTTGGATTACACTTAGAATAAAACACCACACACCCAGAATAAAATATCATGATGCATTTCATGAAATTTTTTTCATGACTCCTAGTATTATTCTTGGTGAATATATCATTAGTTATAAGATCCTAAAATAGAAATTGTAAGTAGGTATTATTTGTCGCCTAACTACATAATAAATGTGAGTCAGCATGTGTTACTTTTGAAATTGTCCGCTACATAATTGGTTCAGAGTACTAGGTAGACAATGTCAAAAGTGTTTCGGGACTGTTGAATAATTATCTCCTAAAACATCATTCCTAAATTTACTTTCGTTGACATGAATTGTTGTTTTTAATTTATTTAGAAACCAATCAATTAATGTTAAAATTGTTCACCATGTAATTGGTTCAGAGTACTAGATAGACAATGTCACAAGTGTTCCAGGACTATTGAATAATTATCTCCTAAAAAATCATTCCTAAATTTACTTTTCATTGACATGAATTGTTGTTTTTAATTTATTTAGAAATCAATCAATTAAAATTAATCACTATGGACAAAAACAATCAAGGGACCATTTAAATATAAATTTTTTATTTGGATTAAATTAATATAATGAAATATTAAAATTCAAAATGATATAAACGTATAATTTTAAAATTGACAGTGTATTAAGGCTTCTTTTGACTGGGCATATAAGCTGGCATACAAATCTTTTTGATAAAAAAAAATTCTAAGCCATTTGGCATACACATATTCTGTTAAAAAGTCAATTTGTACACTTAAAAAGTTCTTTGAAAAGCAAAACGAAAATTAAGAATATATCAAACAAATTAGGTTATTAAACCAAAAAATTATTAATAAATTTATTTTAAATCAATAACTAATTTAAATCTTTAGTGGAAAAAGAAGTGTAACCCAATATTACAATGTATAAGTGGGTTTGTTTGTAAATTAATACTCATGACCTAGGTAAGTTTGGCAATAGATTATTTTGGAAAAATAAAACAAAAAATTAATTATTGTCTTTATTTTTTAACACATCTTTTTATAATTTTTTTTTAAAAGAATCACTACTTCCTCCGTCTCAAAATATTAGTCTTTTATTCCATTTTTTATTATCCTAAAATATTAGTCTATTTTTAAAAATTAAGGAATAACATATTATGAATTTACTGTTTTATTCTTTTTTTAAATTCATTAATAACACAAAAAGTATAATTATGATAATTGATACTTTTTAAAGAATACATTATTAAAAGATAATTTTTAAAAAATAACATTTTTAAAATATAATAATTATATTATAAAAAAATAAATTTATTAAAAAATTATTATTTTGAGAGGGAGAGAATAATTTACTCCGACACAGGGTAGGCCTTTGTGTTTTTTTTTGCTAAAAAGACCTTTTGCAATCTTACTTTGGCACAATGACTAGATTTTGGTATTGAATTGTTTATGACATTTATAACAACCATTACTGTCAAATCATTTTTGTGGCCTCTTTTATAAATTAATTTATTATTTATAGTTTAATAAAAAAATTTAATTTTATTATTTGTTAGTTAGTAGAAAAACAAAAAATTAACATATTTTCTAAAATTAAAAAAAAAAAAAACTTTAAAAGGAAGGGATAAATTTATTAAAAACATATTACCCAAAAAGATTAAAAAAGAAGAGCAATACTACATCCACTGAATTTTGACTTTTTTGAATAGTCCGAATTTATTCATATCGGTCATTCAACCGGTCATCTAGTAATAAAAATGACAACTGCAGTTGACAAAAATGACAACGACAATTGGCACGAATTGATGGCACACTTGAAAGTTTTGAAGCCTTGATTATTTTTATTTTTATTTTTATTTTTATTTTTCGGTTGAGTTCAAAACTTCAAGAATATATATAGGTATTGTATTTTATTTTAATGATTGTTTGGTCACATATATGAATAAAAATTGTTTGGTACCGTTAGTAATGATATTATCATTCAATCTTTTCAAAATATGAAATGTTGTGAAATTAAATTGCCATGATCGTATCATTCAATCATTTCAAAGTATGAAATTTCGTGAAATTAAATTGCGGAAACAAATAGTATGAATGTATTAAAAAATTAAAAAAATTATAGTTTGGATTTGAATATTTAATTTAGTTTTTTTATTGTTGGCAATGAAAACACGAATGTTGGTAGAAGAGAAGGGTTTTATTTATTTATTTATTTATTTTTATTTTTTATTTTTAGATTTGATAGAATGTCTATTTGTGAATGATCCATCTATTAAAATTTCTGGAGTTGAAACTCATTGATAAAATGTTACTTTTTGCCGATAAAAAAAATAAAAATAAAAATAAAGTAGAGATCAATACATTTTTCGAATTATGGATTCACTATTATGGACCAATAGGAAATTGTGCTTTGTTTACATTCTTTCTCCATGTGTGAACAAAACTTTTTATTTTTATTGTTGGCATGACACTAACGAATGAATGTAAGAATCAATGCAGGGATTGATAGAAGAAGAGAAGATGGATTCATTCAACATCCCACAATACACTCCATCCCCTGCTGAGGTAAAATCTGAGGTTCAGAAAGAAGGCTCTTTCACCATTGATCGCCTTGAGGTTTCTAGAGTCGACTGGAATGCCTGCAAAGCCAAATTATGCCCATCATCAACCGACCAGGAGTTTAAGGAAGATGGGTACGATGTTGCAAAGTGCATGAGAGCTGTGGCTGAGTCATTGCTTGTTAGTCATTTCGGTGTAGAAATCATCGATGAGGTGTTTGAAAGATACAAGAAGATAGTCGCAGATCGCATGGCCAAAGAGAGGACTGAGTTCTTCAATGTCACTGTTTCCATGACTAGAAACTAGTTGTGGGATTGTTTGAAATACTCCTCGTCAATCATGGGATGGGATAGATATAATAATTGGGAAAATTATGCAAATAATCTCTAAAGTTTACACAATGTGTTAATTTAGTCCTTATAGATTCAATTTACTCGATTTTGTCCCTTAATTTAACGGATTGTGTCATTTTAGTCCAATAAATAACGGTTGTTAAGTTCATTTAACGGAAAGTCAAACAATGTATCAATTTAGTCCCTATATTTTTCACAATGTGGCAATTTGGTCTCTGTATTTTTTACAAAGTGTCAATTTAGTCTCTGTCAAAATCGGAAAAATTGAAACTACTGAGACCAAATTGGCACATCGTGTAAAGTACAGGGACCAAATTAACACATTATTTGACCTTCCGTTAAATTAACTTAACAACCGTTATTTATTAGACTAAAATGATACAATCTGCTAAATTAAAGGACAAAATCGAGCAAATTAAAATTATAGGGATCAAATTGACACATCATATAAACTACATAACTCAACCATAATAATTTTCTTGTATTGTAGTTTGTTCAATATGGTGTGATGTGGTTTGGTTTTTAGTTGTGTTTCTTTGTCATCCTGTTACAATGTTTCAGCTTGAAGCCAATGTTGTAATATCAATTACCCAAGAAGAATAAAAAGAAGCTATTTGAAACTAAATTGTTTTTTCTTATTTTTCATTTGGCAAACTCTATTCTAAGAAAATTTAGAGAATGATTTCTCTCCAATTTGGGTCCGAATTAGAGAGACCCAATCCTGAGCATCAAAGTTTAGATTTGTTCATGCACTCACAAAATCTATTGCCTCATCCAATTTTGGGTGGAATTTTTTGATTTGATTCAAAATTAAATTTGTTTGTGGTGGTCAAATTTGGGTTTTTGATTTGTAAAAAAATGTCAAAGAATCTGCTCTTTGAGTATCAAATGGGTACAAGGTTGGCATTTTATTTTGTCAATTAAAGGTTCAAATTTATTCATCCACTCATAAGACCCATTTACCCATTTAATATTGGGTCATACTTTTTTTTTTGGTCACATTCATATTTGAGTTTGCATCTGATGGTCATCTCAGTCATTGATTTTTAAAGTACGAATGTCACACCATCTAATGCTAATGCTTGTCCTTATTTGGCAAGTGGGTTAGATTTAAGTTGAGATTAAAAAAAGTATAAAAAAATAAGATAGATTAAATAAGTCAATAAAATAAAATAATTCATCCACAATCATTTTCAGTTAAAAAAAGTCATAATTATTTCATTTTTTTTCTCACAAAAAAATTAAAAAAATTCTTCTCAAACGAAACTAATTTAGTCAGGCTAAATTAGCGAAAAAATTAAAAAATCAGGCTAAAAAAATTCTTCTCAACGAATCCTTAGTACTATATTCTTTAGTTTGGGTCTTTAAATTTTGGGGGAAATGGACATAAAAAAAATTATAAAAACATGTGAGGTGCAAGTGGTTTTGTGATAAAGTGCAAGTGAAAAGTTGTAAGGGTACAAGTATGACATGCACCCTATCCATTTTCGTGTTAAAAAAAAAAAATTTCTCCCACTAAAATGTAATTTTTCTTAAATTTTTTTAGGAGGCATTGTGTCCTACTCGAGCGTTAATGAGAAGGCATTGTGAGAAATTAATCTCCTTTGCACTAAGCAAGTGGGTGCTAAACAAAGCAATAGCGTTGGACATAGAGTTATCCAAATCATACAACTTGTACAATCCGAATCGATCCGCATACAAATGGGCGGTTTCACAGACAGAATGATGGCAGATGCGATTTGGAATATAGCATTGTAATAACCCTCACCACTGCTTACCGATAAACCTTGATGACTGATAACTGAACTGATTATGACTGATAATTGAACTGATTAAAGTACTGAACTGACTGACTGAAAACTGGAACTGAATTGACTGAGTCTATCTGTTTAATTGTGCATCTATCTGTTTGATTGATTATTTGATCTGTTCGTGTTTAGTGTTTAAACTGCTAATTGAAGGCCTCATCGGCGGCCGAATCCGGAATTGATTGATGTTTCATGATCCTCATAATTAATGTGATTTTATAGTATAATTATCTGAAAACTGATTAGGTATGATTAAATTAGATTAAATATTAACCAATTGTAGAGTTTGACTTATTTACAACTTTGCCCTTGAGTGGGCCACTACCTATACACCTTTGAGCTACACCACACTTGAATCAAAACATTTCTTCAGCCTTGTTTGAGCTCTTGCCGACCTTAGAGAGAGAGAAAGGGAGAGTAGTGAATTCAACATAGAGATTTGGCTTGAATCTTGAGGAATTGAAAGCTGAAGTGCATAATTGAACCTCTAGACTTGTATTCAAGGAACCTAGGTATGAATTTCATCTTTTTGATTTGTCTTTAAGTTGATTCATGCATGGTTCATATCTAATTGTAGAGCTAAGTCATGAATTGGTTCATTAATGGTGAATTGAAGCTCATTTCATACATGCATGTTTGAATTGATGAGTTTTGAGTTGAATTCATGGTAAAATTGTACATGCATGTTCATAATTAGGCTTGAGTCCATGAATTCATCATGTTCTTGAAGAAATAAGTCCATCTGAACAAGCTTTGAAGGTTGAATTTGGTTTGAATCCATGCATGTTTGCATGTTCTCCATGTTCATGAAATTGGGTTTGAATTGAATGCCCTTGGGCTTTGATTTCTCAAATTGAGTTTTGAATCATGTTATTCCATGTGTTTACAAGTGTTTTTCCAGAAATTAGCCCAAGAGGATCGGTTTTGATGCATTTGAACCTGGTTTTGGATTGAAGGTGCAATCTAGAATTCCCAGATTTTGCACTTCCGCTCGAGCGTGGAAGTGGCGCTCGAGCGTGGAATCCAAGCATCCAGTATTTCTCTGCACTGTTTTACAGTCCGCTTGAGCGGAGGATTGGGCGCTCGAGCGGAGTCGTGTGTCTCAAGCTCGAGCGGGCGTTGAGCGGATATTTCACCCATCCAGTACTTTTACAGTACGCTCGAGCGGGGTATTTGACGCTCAAGCGTGTACCTTTGTTGCATGTCCGCTCGAGCGGGGAAACCTGCGCTCAAGCGGGACTCTGTTTTCTGAAAATTCTGAAAATGCTTTTAAAAGTGCATCTTTGCATCCTCATCCCATTCTAGGCATTCTTAGGCCTAGTTTAAGACATCTTGTTGAGGATATAGATGTAGAACACACCGAGGCAAATTAGGGATTAAGTTATTATCTTTCCCAACTGTGTAGCTTAGTGTGTTCAATCTGTTAACTGTGTAGGGTTGGCGACTGGAGAGGCACACTCTAGCTTACTGTAGCCCAGAACTCTGTGAGTAACGATTGTGTAAAGATATGTTCAAAAATGATTATTTTCTAAACAACTGGACTGTACTGTTTCTGAATTGAATACTGTTAATTGAATGAATGTATGTCCTATATTCTGAACTGTATTGTGGCATCCTTAGCACCTACTGTTTACTGTTACTGTTACAGAGATCTCTGTTGGTTCCCTTGTTGGAACCACTACTGTTACTGACTGATGGCCATCATTACTGTTCGGTCTTTTAAGACCTACTGTTTACTGTACTGTTATGCTAATGGATGTACCACA
Source organism: Camellia sinensis (assembly GCF_055761805.1). NCBI lineage: Eukaryota > Viridiplantae > Streptophyta > Magnoliopsida > Ericales > Theaceae > Camellia > Camellia sinensis. The sequence goes on from NC_138964.1 coordinate 187,635,267, forward strand.
TATGACTGTACTGGCTGAACGACTGAAATACTGATTTAATGAATTGTTTTCATTACTGTAAGGACATTCATTCTTAACCTCTTTACGCATTATGTTATTCACTGGGCTTTAGCTCACTGCTCATATATATATGTAGGTGTTCAGGCACCAGACCGCGGCTAGAAGCGTCAGGGTTACTCCAGTTTTGTCAAGCCAGCCTATGTGCCTCACTGCGAGATTCCGAGCCTATCGTGTTAAGGCTTAGGGGTGTTTTACAATTCCCCCTTCTGTACTGTCGTACTGTTCTGTATAGACTGAATGTTTACTGTACTGTTATGCAGGGATTGAGTCCCTAGTCTGAATGATTGTAAATATTGTGTATACTGTTCTGTACTGTTTATGTATAAATGTATGAGAAATCTTTTTGCATACAGACTGTCACAGCTCATTGGACACTGTTTATTTACTGTATTGGCTTCCGCCAGGCCCTGTACTCTGTATTACTGTATTACTGTTCTGCAGGCCTTCGGTAATCTCGGATTACTGGCCGGTTATGGTGCTAAACCCATAGGGCCGGGTTTGGGTCGTGACAAGCATTATTGTGGGTTGCGGATTTTACCTGCACCCGCAAGAATCCACCCGTGTTAGACTCTTTTTATTTCTTATTTTTTTATGATGGAGTTTGCGAATTTACAAATGTTTTAATTTTATTTAATGGGTTTGAATTGGATGAAGTTTGATAACAATTTATTTGTTTATTTAATTACATTTTGGATGAATGTAAAAGTTAATGAAGAATTACTTTTAGGTAAATTTAGGATTTTGAATGATTTTACTTTAATTGTATTGTTGGGTGGTGAATGATTTTGATAATTTAATTTAGAATTTTAAAAGATGTACTTGTATTAGTTTATAATTTTATTGAAAAATTTAGGATTTTGAATGATTAGTTTGTATTAGGAATTGATTTTATTGTGTTTTTAATTTTATAAGTTTTAATTCATTAATTATTAATGTTGAGCATTTTGAAAATGGGGGGAAGAGGGCCCAAAATAAATATTTATAAAATGAAAAAAAAAATGTTCAAAAATAATTTTTAAAGAAAAAAGTTTAATCCGCAAACCGGCCTGTAACCGTCCCCACATTCGCGAACTTTATTTGCAAAAATCACAACCCGCACTGTAGGCAGTTGCGAGTTCAATTTTTTTTAAACTGCACATATGTAAGCAGGTCCAAATTATAAAATGAACCGTCCAAAATCGAACCACGAGCACCCTTAACAAGTAGGCTCAAAAAATTTACAAAAAAACATGATCAAACTCTAAAGCTCATATAGTAAGGTCGAAGATGGATTGGTGCCTAAATGAATTAAGGGCTCATTTGAAAATTGGTATATTTAGTAATTTTTAATTTTTTTTAGTTAAAAAACATAAAAATAAATAGAATAATTTGATAAATTATTATAACTTACGTAGGTGTTCTTTCGTATGATAACTTACGTTCTCCTCTATTTTTAAGTCTAATATACAATAATTTTAAGGGTAAATTATAGTTACCAGAGGTTGGAAGAAAATTAAGTCTCACAGTTTTGATATAATTAGGGTCAATTTGAAAACTTTTAATCTATTTTGAGTCACATCATCTCTCTATTTTTTTGCATAATTTTTTTAAAAAAAAGTCAAAAAATCAGTTTGTAACTAACTTTCCAAAACAATCCTTAGATTAATCTCTCTTTTAATAAGGTTAAATAGATCAGAACTAATGTCAATAGTGTGAAAATATAAATATATAATGTAAGATATACATTGTTGTGTAAAAGCATGGCAACATCAATTTTCCATCTCTGCAACTAACAAATTATTAAAGAAAATAAGGTTAAAGGGTGATTTTGGATGATCTAAATAAATGTATTTTTTGAATTTTTATGAAATATGAATTGAGTATGGGTTGAGGCCTCGTTTGGAAACAGGCTAATTTAGTAACTTTTTGGCTATTTGGCTAAAATATGAGTTAAAAAAAACTAGTATGTTTGGAATAATTTTTTGGTTTTTTACGAAAAGATGTGCAAAAAATAGAGAGAAAAAAGAATCTTTGACTTTTTGGTATGGGTTGACTTTTTGGCTAATTTAGTAACTTTTTGGCTTTTTGGCTAGAAGGGAGGGTTCCCAAGCGAGGCCTGAGTTTGAAGTGATGTGGTAGAGAAGTAATGTGACTTAAATAAGATGATGTGACTTAAATAGGATAGTGACTTTTTGAATTTTTAACTTTCTTAGATTACGACAAACAAGGCCTAGTGTGTGAATTAAAACCTTAAAAAATTCAATATAATTATATCAAAATTGTAAATTTATTGTATTTTTAAAATATTAGAGAAAGTCAGTGTAATTAATCCTAATTTTAAATATATTTATTTTTGGGAAAATGTCCCGTAGCTCGAATAAGCTAAGCTCGAGAGGCCCGAAAATTTTCTCTATCCTCCCTATCTATTTCCTTTCGTCTCCTCCCCTCTTTATCTCTATTCTTATCACTCTCACCTCTCATCCCTCTCATCTTCATCATCACCAAATCCCTCTCTCTCTTCTCCACCACCACCACCACCACCATTGTTGTGTTTTTCATGATCAGAATCAAACCCAGTTGTTTGATCTTTCAAATTTGGAGAGAAAGTAGAGCTTCTCTCTCTAGAATCTAGAGAGAGAAAGATCCCCCTCAGTTGAGCAATGGTGTGTTTCTGTGTAACAATGGTGAGATTTAAACTAAACCCATAGATTGAGTTTGTTTGGTTACTGAGCTGTTCTGTTGAAGTAAATCCATGGATTCGGTGTCTTCATGAGGGGTGGAATCTTAAAAGAGTGAGAATTTGTTTGGTCACTGAGTTGTTCTATTGAAGTAAATCCATAGATTGAGTGTCTTCATATCTGGTGGTGTGCTCAGGTTCGGGATTCTGGGTGGACCATCGAGCTTTGGCCTCTCCGTCCATGGCGGTGGGTTGGATTGTGGTCACTGAGTTTTTCTTCTCCTCTCTTCCTCATCTTTCTCTCATTCTCTCACCTCTCTGTTTCTCTCTCTTCTCTCAAATCAGTTTCAGAGAGAAAAAAGAGAATAAGAAGAAGAAGAAGAAAAAAAAAAAACAAAAAAAAGAGGTGCCAAAACAACGTCGTTTTGGCACCTCTAGCCAATCGAGCCTTGACAATTTCAAGCTACCTAACGGGATTGTTATTTTTGTCCTCAATTCAAAACTTGATCACGCTACAATATATAGTGGCAGAGCTACGCAAAGACCGGAGGCCACATGTCCCACCTGAGTTTTGGATTTACATATATATATATATATATATATGAATAAAACTTTAAACAAAAAAAAATATTTAGAATAAAATGTCAATGGCATTTTTAAATTTATAAGAACAATTGTGATTGTTTTATTAAAAATGAAGAGACTACAACAAATTATATTTTTATGTATGAAAATTTTGTGAAAAAATCTCAATATAAAGGTAATATCCATGACATGGAAATATAATTAATCTCACTATATATATATATATATAAGTTATTAGAGTGCTAGTTACATTTGCACGTAGAGTTCACCATTCAAATGTTGCTTTACTATTGGTTGATAATATATATCTCAATAATGACGTAATATCACTATTATATAAAATTTTTACTCAAATTTTAGAAAAATTTAATTTATCGTACTATTTTGTAATTTATTTTAATTCTTAAATATATGACTTTTTTTACATTGTTCATGACATACTAGTTACACGTAATACTTTTTTTTCGATTTTACTCAAAGTTAATTGTATAATTTTATATGAAATACTTTTGTAATAATTTATTTAAGTTTTTGCATTTTGTATGAATTCAAAAATTATTATTATCTTCTTATTTTTTGTTATGGAGAAAAAAAAATTAAGTTATAATTAATAAGTATTCCTTCTGATTTAATTTTCTGATTTCGTTACTGATAGGTAAAATTAAAAATTAAATTTACATTAGCTAGTTTTGATATGTATTTATTCATAGTCAATTCATAATTGATACTGTACTACTGGTTTATGTAGTCCAATAAGATCAATTTAACTGCTATAAAACCCTTTATAAATATGTAATAATTTTAAAAAATACCGCTGAATGGTAATTTCTCTTAAAATAAACATAGCCTTGTATTAGAAAAAAAAACATTTTTGTCAGAAAATGACGGTTTCATAAATCTTTCTTAAAGGAAAAGAAAAGAAAGCAACAAGACAAAATAAAAAAAGAATTTAGGGTACGACACTTTTAAAATAAGGAAAAGTCTTTGCGGTTCATCCAAATTTTTAGTAGTCGGTGATGGTGGAGGTACTCTTCGTCAGTAAATCAAATGGACAAGGCTTTGAGTTTTGACCAATAATTTTATTTTATTTAAGTTTTGTTTGGTTGCACAAGGAAAATAATGTGTCAATATTATATGCTTATTGTAAATTTCACCACTCCAATTAATTTTTAATAGTGTTAAAATATAGTAAAAAAATATTATTATTAGGAGAAATAATAAATTAATGTTAATTTTTAAAAATAATATAAATTTATAATAAATTTTATATACTTTAATAACTAAAGTCATAATTTTTTTTTTATTTATAAATATCTAACTATTTTAGAATAGAAGTACGGATTTGTAAATTCTCATTATTGCTATAGAATTATTAATCACATATAACAGTACAATAATCACAGAGTCAAGATCCCATCCTTGAAGCCTCTCTTTCATTTCCTATTGGCAACGACTGAGATTAGCCGTTGTAGATCCAACAACTATATAAAAATTTAAAAGAAATTGAATTTCTTTTTCCCGCCCAAAGCTATAAACAGCTTATACACCTTTTTGTACACTCACTCTCACTCAGCCCCCTTCTCATCCACCGAACCCACCCTCACCGACAACCCACTCCCGATGACGGCGAGAAGCTCCTAAAACCCAACCGATCGAGGTAGATTGATTCTGTCTACTTCGCAAACCAGAGCCCTCATGCGTTTCTCCTTCTGGGTCATTCTTATCCCTTTCTGATTCTCCAATTTTTTTTTGATTCTCCATCACCACCTAAGAAAATAGGTTGTTTTTGGTGTTATCCCAAAAGGGTTTCCAAGAAAAATAGCAAGGAAATTGGAGTTGATGTTGATTGGGGGAGGAATAGCGAGGGGTTCCTGTTAGATTTGAATATTTTTTCAGTGAAAGAGCAACAAAAAATTGTAAATAAGGCAATGAAAGAGGAAGAGAAAATCAATTATGAAGCTGAGAAAATCATGAAATGGGTGAAGCAAGGGTCTACGAGAATGAATATTTCAGACATTGAAGATGAGCTAAGTGACAATAAGAACCCCAAATAAATATGGTTGTCATGGCATAACCTTGTTCAAATTTTTATTTTATTTAAAATAGTATATGGTTTTCTTGATATATTATTCTGTTTTGATCTCTGCTATCAATTACATAATGTTGTAAAGGGTTCTAGTTGTTTCAATATGTTGATACAAAGAAATATTTATTTTGTTTGTGTTCATAGTTATCCTTGGTGGTGCGTCAGATTTGAGGAGTGAGGTTGTTTCCCGTTTTATCTTTGTTTTAAAATCAATTTCCAATTTCATTTTTGTTTTTCTATTTTAAAATCAATTTCCCATTTCGTCTTTGCTGTCTTTTGCTTAATTTTTCTTAGTGATCTAGAGAGTTATTGAAACACAAAATGAATACGGATGAATGTATCTAACATTGAAATTTTGCCAAGTATTGATGCAAATTATTGAGGATGAATGCAAATTATTGAGGACGAATAGCAATCCAAGCAAATCAGTATGTATTTAGAGTTACACAATGAACATGGGTAAATTACACCGACTGCCTGAGGTTTGGAGAAAATACAAACCTCACAGTTTTGACATAAATATATTTTGATTGGCTTTGTCGTTACCTGTTTCGGATAAATATTTGCTCATGTTGTTAATGAATTGAATTTCATATACAAACATTGTTGTATAGTTATAGGGGCATATTTTTGTAAATGACAACATGTGGCTAAGGTGGCACCGAAGTGCCAACTGAGGTGCCACGTGTCCTGGTCATGGCGCCGAGGTGATTTCGGCTAGGCCGAGGTTACCTGCGAAGATACTGGCATCCGAGATGAACGGATAAGCTATAAGAGTCCTAGAATGGGGGAGGACCTTAGCCTGGATAAGAATAAAGCTCTTAGGGAGTTTATCTTTATCTATTGTAGAGTCCATGATGAGCATTGAGCCAAAGTCCCAAAGAAGCTAGGCTTCTAGAGGAGGGATCAGGTTAGTGTTGGCTATAAAAGTAAGGCACCCTCATAGGTCTAAGGTACATTTTTTGTATTCTAGCTAGTGAGATAAGCATTGTTTGCTATCTTTGAGAGATAATTGAGTACTAACTTGATCGTCGGAGTGCCCCCGGGTGGACGAACCACCACGAAAGTCTTATCTTTCTGTGACAAGTTGTTTGGGCACAATCTATTATGCCGGTGTTCTCCAATTGAGTACCTGTTTGGCAGTGTGATCAGAAATCAACACATACAATTTGGCACCGTCTGTGGAAAAGAAAGGAAAATAGTGGCCAACGACGGACAGAAAGAGAAAATTGAGGACGACATCCCTACTGGAAGTGGTAAACACATTGACCCTAACGTAGAGGAGGATAACTGCAACGAAGAACCTCGGGATAAGGATCCCGAAGAGAAAGACGTCGGCCAGGAAGTAGACGTACCAAAGAAAGCAGACCGAGGTGAGTTTTATAACGAGAACGACCTCCAGGTATGGAAAGAAAGATGCCTGCGGAGGGACAGCGAGATGAAGGGAATAGCGAACAAATTGGCAGACCTACAATCGGTCGTCAGTTTCATTATGCAGCATAACGTCATGCAACCATCGTTTCCGTTACAAGATATGCCGATTTTTGTGACCAAGAAGTGCCCAGAAAGAGGGACAGAAAATAGTCGCTCAGCATGACAGGACCAAGGAACAGTCTCGTCGGCCGTCCCGGGAAGTCGGGCGACGAGAGTCGATGAAAGGAGAATCTCAAAAGACACATCGTACCAAAGAAGCCTACACCAAAGAACATCGGTATGTTCAAGGAAAAGAGCTTTGTTTCGACATGACTAATGGAGGGAGGTCCAAGAGGACTCATAACGATACCAGGAGTAACGCACCAAAAAGCTTGAAATCCATTGATAGCCGAGCTCCTGGTCGAACAAAAAAGGACTTGAGAGATTACCTCCAGAGGAAGCGATAGGATGCCAAGGTAACCTCTCTGGTCAAGTCGAGAACGTCGTTTTCGGTAGAATTGGACAAATTTGAGGCCCCGAAATGGTTCCACATGCCGAGATTCCAGATATACGACGATAAGTCTGACCCTAACTTTCACGTCGGCTTGTACCTGAACTCAATGGCACTGTACATCGGGAACGAGCCGTTGCTCTACAAGGTGTTCCCCTCATCCTTTGGGGAAATCACATCAAGCTGGTTTCACAAGTTGTCGAAAGGAACTATAAAAAGCTAGGAAGGCCTGGTCGAGACGTTCGTGGCCAGGTTTGTGACAAACAAACTACAGCTGTTGAGGGTAGACTCCCTGATGGCTTTGAGAATTGGCGAGGATGAAAGTCTCAGGGCTTATACCAAGATGTATTATGAGGTATTTAACCAAATACCAGGGTGCAACCAAGAGGTGGCGGTCGTATCCTTTAAGAACGACCTAAGCGATGACTGTCTGCTTCGAAAATCACTAGCAAAGACACTGCCAAAAAGTATGGAGGAACTCATGGCCAGGATCGAGAAATATGCGAGAGTCGAGAAAGACATGCCAGGGACAAAGGCATCAAAACAAAAGAAGAGAAACGGCTCGCCGAAGCGAAGCTGAGGTAATACTGGATACAACAAGCAAGAGACATGACTAAGGGCTACACAGGCAGTCATTACCGTATTCCGAATTCCAATTTATAAAGTCTTGGAAAGAATCTGGAATCAGTCTTATTATAGAGCACCAGAGAAGATTCTTGGAGAATTTATGGGAAGAAGTCTGGGGAAGCGCTGTGCCTACCACAACGAGAATAGGCAACTGACTCAAGGGTGCAGAGCCCTAAAGGCATATCTGGAAGACCTGGTAAGACAAGGTCATTTAAGGAACCTAGTAGATAAGGCTAGGACAAGGGGAAAACAAGCGAGACTGCCTCAAGCACCAGTAGAACCACCTCCACTAGCACCACAACCGCAAGCGGGCGGACCTCGAGTGATCAATGTGATTCACTCGAAGGTCAATGAGAACGAGATACGTGAGGAAACTCAGAAGGTAAAACACTTACAGGCAGATGAGTTCCAGGACCAATGGTATCCTTTACCGAAGACGACTTAGAGATAGTGCAGCATCCGCACAACGATGCCCTTGTAATATCCCTCAAGATTGAAGAGTGCCAGGTAAAGCGCATTCTAATCGACCAAGGCAGCTCCTGTGACATTATGTATGCCAAATGTTACAAGGAGCTTGCCTACACCAAGATGATATGGAGTAGTCCAATGGTCCAATGGTTGGGTTCAACGGAACACCGACGTGGCCCCTAGGAGCAATAAGTTTGGAGGTGTAGGCTGGCACCAAGAAGGTAAACACAGAGTTCACAATAATTGACACTCCCTTCCCTTACAATGTTATCCTGGGAAGGCCATGGCTGCATGCAATGGGGGTTGTTCCCTCAACACTGCACCAGTTGTTGCGGTTCCCAACATAGCATGGAGTTGAGGAGGTCAGAGGGGGTTAGGTGCAGGCGAAGAATTGCTCTATGGCAGTAACGAAATCCACCTGCAACATACGAAAAGCAGAGACAGTAGAGATTGAGGACAAGGACATGAAGGTCCTGGAGGACGTCTACAAAGAACCAGTCAAGAAGAGTGAAAGAAGCCCTGAAGAAGATCCTAGTCCAACAAGATGATGAAGAGCGTTTCTTCCTTCTCAGCTCAGGCTTGGCCAAGGAAGAGGAAAGGGAGTTAGAAGCCTTCTTACGAGCAAACATTGAGGTGTTTTCCTAGACACCATACGAGATGCCTAGCATTGACCCCGAGGTCACTTGTCATAGGCTGAATGTGGACAGGTTGGCTAAACCAGTCATTTAATGGGCTAGAAGGCCGACCTTGATGCATATTAAGGCAGTGAAAGAGGAGGTGGATAAATTGCTGGAGGCCAGAGTCATTCGAGAGGTAAACTACCCAACATGGTTATAAAACACAGTTGTGGTGAAGAAGAAGAATGGGAAGTGGAGGGTCTGCGTGAACTTCACCAGCCTGAATAAGGCTTGTTCCAAAGACAGTTTCTCACTCCCCAAGATTGACCAATTGGTAGATGTCACTTCAGGGCATGGAATGATGAGCTTCTTGGACGCATATAGAGGGTACCATCAGATAGCGATGTAACCCCTCAATGAGGAGAAGACTGTATTCATCACCCCAAAAAGGCTGTATTGCTACAGAGTGCTGCCTTTCAGGTTAAAAAATGCAGGTGCAACTTACCAAAGATTGGTGACTAAGATGTTCAGACATCTAATAGGCAAAACAGTGGAGGTATACATTGATGACATGGTCATGAAAACCAAAGAGCTTGAGGATTATCTGGCTGACCTGAAAGTAATCTTTGATATCCTGAGGACAATTCGGCTCTGACTCATTGCGTCGAAGTGCTCATTTGGAGTTGGGTTAGGAAAGGTCCTGGGATACTTGGTTACCAGAAGGGGCATTGAGGCGAACCCAGATCAGATCAAGGCCATCTTGGACTTGAAGAGCCCGATATTGGCAAAACAAATACAGATGTTGACTAGAAGGGCTGCGGCCTTAAACAGGTTCATAAGCAGAAGTTCTGACAAATGCAAACTTGTTTTTAGTTTAGTGAAGAAGGCCACCAGATTTCTTGTGGACAGAAGAGTGTGAAGTCGCATTGGCTGACTTGAAGAAATACCTGACCACAGCTCCAATGCTCTCAGATCCAGTACCTGGAGAGGAACTATTCTTGTACTTGGCGATTTCGGAGCATGTAGTAAGTGCAGTAATAATCAGAGAAGAGAAGGGAGAACAAAAGGCAGTATACTATGTGAGTAAAACCCTAGCGGATGCAGAGACCAGATACTTACCCTTGGAGAAACTGACACTGGCCTTAGTAATGGCTTCCAAGAAGCTGAACCATTGCTTTCAAGCCCACAAAATTGTGGTATTAACTGAGCATCCTTTGAAGTCCCTGTTGTAGCAAAGAGATCTGATTGGCAGGATAGGCAGATGGGCAGTGGTGTTGGGCCAATATGACCTAGAATTTAGACCCAGAATAGCAATCAAAGGCCAGGTTTTGGCCGACTTCGTGGCCGAGTTCACACCTGGCGCCACATCGGGCTCCGTTGAGTCGCGGTTTAAGATGTCCAGGTAAACAAGAAGAAACCCAATTGGAGATAGCAGAACAGAAGAAAGAAGGGAAACTCAGGCCCTCTGATATTTACATCGGCGACTCCTTCCGCCTATTTGTTGATGGAAGTTCAAATTGTCAGGGGGCAAGAACAAGAGTAGTGCTAGTATCGCCAAATGGGCGGATGCTGGAACAATCTATTCGTTTGGGGTTTAAAGCCTCAAACAACGAAGCAGAATATGAAGCACTGATCGAAGGATTGAAGTTGGTAGCAGCAATGGAAGTCGACGAGGTGGTGGTCTTCTGTGACTTCCAGCTTATCGTCAACCAGGCAACAGGCGAATACGCAGCCTGAGATGAAAGAATGATGGCCTATGTAAAGGAGGTTATCAGACTGGTAGCCATATTCCATGATTGCCGACTACAACAAGTTAGCCGAAATGACAACAGCCATGCTGATGCCTTAGCTAACCTGGCTAGTGCAACAAAATCAGGAGAGGCAAGGACAATAATAGTTGACTATTTGTCAGGCCCAAGTATAGAACCACTGAACACAGAGTATGAGGCAATGTGTGTAGAGATAGGACCAAGTTGGATGGATGTAATAGTAGTGTTCCTTAGAGATGAGAAGTTGCCAGATGATCACAAAGAAGCACACAAGACCAGACTAAAGTCGGCGAGGTGTAGTTTGACAGCAGAAGGACATCTCTACAGAAGGCTTTTTTCTGGTCCCTTTTTGAGATGTGCGCATCATTCACAAGTTGAAGACTTCCTGTATGAAATACACAAAGGAGTATGCGGAAGCCACGTAGGGGGCAGGTCACTTGCTCATAGGGCCATTACTTAGGGGTATTGGTGGCCCTATATGCAAAAAGATGCTAAAGCTTATATCAGAAAATGTGAGAAGTGTCAAAGGTTTGCACCTTTGATACATCAACCAGCAGCAGATCTAAACCCAGTATCCAACCCTTGGCCATTTGCCCAGTGGGGCATGGATCTTGTTGGACAACTACCTCAAGCGACTGGACAAAGGAAGTTCCTGCTAGTGGCAACCGACTATTTTACAAAATGGGTAGAAGAAGAACCCCTTGCAAAGATTCAGGACATTGATGTAAAGAACTTCATATGGAAGAATATCATCACCAGGTTTGGGATCCCAAGGGTAATAATAGCAGACAATGGCACACAGTTTGACAGTAAGCTAATTAAGAGCTTCTGTGCAAAGTACAAGATCAAGAACTACTACTCCACCCCAAGCTTCCCTCAAAGCAACGGTAGAGCAAAAGCATCTAACAAAACTATCTTGGATGGGATTAAGAAGAGGCTGGAAACAGCAAAGGGAAAGTAGATGGAAGAGCTGCCCCAATGTACTTTGGGCATATTAGACTACGCCAAGAAGATCAACTGGGGAATCCTGATTTGCCGTGGTTTACGGCACAGAGGCAGTAATCCCATTAGAAGTCGGCATCTCAGGGATCAGAACCCAGGGAGTAGAGAATGGGACTAATGAGGCATTTCTGGCCCGAGATCTGGACCTGTTGAAAGAAAGAAATGATAGAGCAACAATTCGGCTGGGGGCATACCAGCAGCAGCTTGCAAGGGCTTACAATAAGAAGGTCAACCCACGAGAGTTTCAAGTTGGGGACCTCGTCCTGAGAAAGGTCGTCAGTAACAAGAAGGATCCCAAAGAGGGCAAGCTTCGCCCAAATTGGGAGGGTCCTTATAGAATCATCTCGGTCGCCGGTAATGGGGCATATCGGCTTGAAGACAGTGAAGGAAAAGAGTTGCCAAGACCTTAGAATACTTGAAACCTAAAGTTTTTCTATCATTAGATTTTTTATTTTTTAAAAGTTTTTTCTATCATTATAATACAAACATACAAACACCTGAAAGAAGAAATTATACTTGCATTCAAAAGAAAAGGGCATTTCGGCCTGCAGAAGGATTACTTGTTCAGAAATAAAAAGGGCACATCGGCCAAACATAAGCTAACATTGTTCAAAAGAAAAAAGTACAAGGTACATAAAAAAGGAAAAACTTCAAAATAGACTACTCGGCATCAGCAGTTGGATGTATGTCGGCCTCAGAAGACAACTGGGAAGTCTTCTTAGCGGTTTTCTTAGCCTAGATCTCGGCATCAATTTCTTCAATTGTTTGATCGATGCTCTTCCCGCAACAGGCACATCGGACGAAGCCTTCTTGGATGAGGCACTTTTTGAGACCTCGTCCTCTTCATCCTAAATCAAGTCCAGGACTTGCTCATTCAGAGTTGGGGACTTGGCCCCAGTAGAACCCTCAGCATCGGCTGCTACCTCGGCATCTTCGTTTTCTTCTTCCTCCCTAGCCTTAGCCTCAGATTGGCTTGAAGCAGGAGGGAATGGCACCGAAAGTCGGCCTCCATCACGAATGAGAGAATCCTCGGGGACAGCCAACTCCTTCAGAGTAACCATTCAACCAAAGGAGTAACCCTTGTTGCATGCATGTCTGACTTATTTCTTGTACTCCTTGCGGATGTCGGTAGCCTCCTCGACATAGGCTTTCTTGTCCGCTGCTTTGATTTCGGCGTCTTTTGTGGCCAAGGCACTTCGGAGCTTGGGCTTCAGCAGTTTTTGCTTCGACCTCTTTTATTTCAACTTTGAGGACATCAGTAATAGCCTCTGCAGCACCTACCTTTTCCTCGGCCTGATTTTGGGCTTGCTTAGCTGTCTTGGCCTGATCGATCAAGACTTTCATTTTGGCATCGGTGTTGTTTAAGGACTTAAGCAAGCCAACAGCCTCCTTCGTCTTGTTGACTAGCTCCTTCTTCAAGTCCTCAGCCTGCATCGCAAAGGAATGGGTTTGCTGGATCGCCTAGAAAAAGCAGAATGAACAAAGTTAGTAAACTCTTTTAGTATGCAAACAAAGAATAGAGAGTACCAAGTGTTAGGAGTTTACCAATACAGAGTGAAGCACCATCAAAGTGAAATTTTCATATTCGTTGACCTCGGCCATACAGTTGAGGTCATTTTGAAGGAGCAGTGCAGTAGAGAGGGCAACGCCGACCTCAATGTCAGCGCTATCACCGATTCTGACTGGCTTATCCTCGATCATGATGGATGGGGCCCAAGGGTCATCAGCTTTAAGTGAACCCGAGGTGGCTGCAGAGTCCGATCTCGGCTTCTTTGACTTGGCAGATTCAGAGGCGTCGTCCTCAGCAGGTCTATTCTCAAGAGCAGAGGAGCTTTTCTCAACCTTGGCTAGCTTGGATATAGGCAAAGTGTCCTCAGAGTCGATCTGAGTCACTATTGCCTTGGCTTTGGCCTTTTTCACTCTTTTTGGCTTGGCCCTTGGTTGGGATTGCGATGGTGAAGATCGGACTGTGACAACACCAGGGATGTCGGCTAAAAGGTCTTCAACGGCAGCCTTGTTGTGTCCTATCTCGTCGGCAATGGCGGCAACTGTGACTTTCGTACCGAAGTGGATTACTGGAAGAGTAGTGTGGGGGTTGGCTGGATCGAAAGTCGACGCCTCAGCACTCTGGCGTTTTTGGCTGCAAGTTCTACCTGTGGGAGCAAGGATGGGAACTCAGCGACGATGTTGACGCTGGGCAGAGAGGATTAGTTGTAGGGCAGATATTGATGGTTGCTCCACAGAACCAAAGGTTGATCCCTGACCAAGCCTTGGCAATGAAGTAATTGGGAGAGTTGTCACAGAAAGTGGAGACTTGCTCTTCTTAGGGACATCGGGCAAGGTGGATTTATAAGTTGGGATGTAGTTGAGCAGCAGAGGGGCCTTGCGCTGATTGACAGGCAAGCCCAACAGCTTCTTGAAGTCTTTGCTGGGATAAAAGGTTTTGCGGAAGTCCTTTGAAGGCTGAAGAAGAGCTGCAAAGTAAAAAACAGACATTAGAATATATAAAAGCAACAAAGTAATAAAGACTTGCAAGTAAGTACAGTGACACTTGGTTCTTACCATTACCCTCTTTAAAGACTGATCGGCTCAAGGGGTAGAGGTGGAGGTCATCATCTGGTGGGAACTCCTAGTTACCCGAGATGATGAAATAATCATCTCCAGTACCTTTGTTTGAGTCTGGGAGGTCGGAAATAAGTTTGTACTCAGTCGATCTCGGCTTAAGGTAATAGATGTAGCCTTTTTCTAATTTAAGGCCACACATGGTATAGCAGTATTGGATGTCGGTTAGTGTTATCCTAGCGTTTTCTCGACTAGCTAGGGCAATTATACCGTTTATGACTCTGTAGAAGTTAATGGCTAGCTGCATTGGGTTAAGTTTGTAACAATAAAGGACTTGGCGAAAAAGGATGTCGAGAGGGAACCTAAGTCCGCACTCGATGAAAGCAACTACTAGGAAGGGCATGAGGTTGTCATTGGGCATAATGGAGTCCTCCTCCCCAGCCAACCTGAGTTGGACATTGGCAGGGATGGAGAACTCCTTCCTAAAATGCTCAAGTTTTTCCTGAGTATCCACCCTCCACCTAAACATACCCATGATATCGGCTAAAGGGACAAGGCCTGAGAATTCAAAAGAAAGAGGTTTATATGGGTTTCAGGGACCTCAGCTAAACCCAAAACAAAAACTGGGATAAGGGTTTTTCCACATCAAGGGGAGTTTGTTTCAGTTTTCCTAAGAATGTGATTTCTCTACCAAAACCCAAGCCTAAATCTATCTAGAAGCAGAGAAATAAAGGCAAGAATCTGGAAAATACAACAAGGAAAACAGAAAAAAATAATGTGATTCAGACTCAAGAAAGAAATAAAGAATCAAGAACATTGTAACGAAGTGTGTGCAAGTGTGCAAAGCCAAGAACGGTGGCAAGATAGCAAGTGTGTGAGCAAAATGTGTATAAATACACCCAAAAATAGATTGGACAGACGCAAAATCATAAACAAACATGATGGAATTTAAGACACAAACAAAGATTCAAAGAATATGGATGGATTCACAATAGTAGTGTATAAATGTAACAAAGTTCGAGGTAAATCAAAAAAACTGAAAATAGGGGAACAGTGACTTACCGAAGAAGATGGCACCAATATGAAACTCGCCGGAGTCAGACGGCATGAGTACTCAAAGCCATATGACGAAATACCCACCGAAGGAGATATTTGGAGCAAGTTGCAGAAGCTTCAAAGTACGAAAATAGAGGATTTAGATTTGTTTAGAAAGAGAAGAACTTGAAATGTAAAAGGGGAACGAAGATGCAAAGGTGAAAAGACGGAGAGAGAATGAGGTGTTTTTTATTAAACCCGAAAAGACGGCAAAATCATAATTAGTGTGCCTAAGACGACATATCTGTCAGGCAGTGCGCGCCGCGATCTGATGGCGCGTGTCTGGTATGAGTTAATGAGGACGAGACGCGTGGCGAAAACGGTTGAAAAATCGTGCGTGATAGCTCATGGGCAGATAAAACTCTTGGAGTTCTTGATTTGATAAAGCGAAGACCTCCGCTAGGAGGATGATCTCGGTTAAAGAACTTAAAAAAACTTCGTTCTTGGTTTTGGGCATTGGTAAAGCAGACTGCAGTCTTGAACAGATGGAGCCGACGCGTTAAGGGGTAAAGTAAACTTTTAGCCAACGTACTATATGGACAAATGATATAGGTTCCATCACCTCAGGATACCGAGGTAATAGAACCTAGAGGACAGTTGTGGGGGTATATTTTTGTGAATGACAACACGTGGCCAAGGTGGCACCGAAATGCCAGCCGAGGTGCCACGTGTCCTAGTCATGGCGCCGAGGTGATCTCGGTTAGGCTGAGGTTACCTGCGAAGATACCGAAATCTGAGATGAACGGATAAACTATAAGAGTCCTATAATGGGGGAGGACTTCAGCCTAGATAAGGATAAAACTCTTAGGGAGTTTATCTTTATCTATTGGAAAGTCCAAGATGAGCATTGAGCCAGAGTCCCAGAGAAGCTAGGCTTCTAAAGGGATCAGGTTAGTGTTGGCTATAAAAGTAAGGCACGATCGTGGGTCTAAGTTATGCTTTTTGTATTCTGGCTAGTGAGATAAGCACTGTTTGCTATCTTTGAGAGATAATTAAGTACTGACTTGATCGTCGGAGTGCCCCCGGGTGGACGAACCACCACCGGAGTCTTATCTTTCTGTGACAGGTTGTTCGGGCGCAATCTATTCTGTCAGTGTTCTCCAGCTGAGTACCTGTTTGGCAATGTGGTCAGAAATCAACACACACAATGGTTATTTAAACTAAAGCAAAACTTTAGGCCCCATTTGGGAACAGGCTAATTTAGTAACTTTTTGGCTATTTGGCTAAAATATGAGCTAAAAAAAACTAGTATGTTTGGGATGAATTTTTGACTTTTTACGAAAAGATGTGCAAAAAGCAGAGAGAAAAGAAAATCTTTGACTTTTTGGTATGAGTAGTTGGCTTTTTGACTTTTTTAGTAACTTCTTAACTTTTTGGCTAAATCGGCCTGCTGCCAAACGAGGCCTTAGTTTGAATAGTTGTTAAAGGGCAGATAATTGTGTGAGGCTTAGGATGAAAGTTGTTAAAGTGCAAATTGTGATGCCTCCAAATTCAAGGACATCATAAAAAGATTTAGAACTAAAATCAATATTGCCGCCAATATTACTAACATCCATTAATTAACATCCCAGAAATTTAAAGTTCTTAAATTGCAACTTAGTCTCAGTACATAAAAATAACACAAATGTATATATATATATATATATAAACTAGAGAAAAACTAGGAAACTTAGAAAATGGGTCATGGAACTTGGGCACTCTTCATGCTAATCAAGGTTGAATGTCGCCTTGCAAGGCCTCAGTGTTCCCTTCAGTTTCTTCTGTACCTGGCATAAAACGCCAGGGCAATGAGAATGCCAATGAGCGACGAGCTCAATAAGATACCACAACGCGAAAATACGCACCCCGATAATAATACTCGCAATTAATGAATAATGTGTGGTGATAGAATAACTAGTAGCATTTAATAAGCATAACATGAATGCTATCAGTTGAAATGATAACAATAGATAATAATAAATAATAATAAAATTGGCAAACGGAAGTAGTATTTCATCATAAGGAAAATGCCCACCTTTCTCTTTAAATTCTCATAGATTTAATTTATCAGATAAATCTAAGTAACTCCCCGTGGAGCACTGTTTCCACTCAACTGCTAAGCAATGGCCATGGGCAATTCTGACTCCCCCTTAGTCAAATATTCAAATGTTACTTGTTGTAACTACCAATGATGCCCACGCACCAGGGTTACGTACCTGAATCGTGACATCACGGTCTGCCCTAAGGGAACAGTCTATGTTGTGACACTGTAGACACCCCATTTTTTACCGTCCTTAAGACTTTGGCGCCACTGATTGTTCACTTGGTGATGAGGTGTGCAGTGCAAAGGTTCAATTTCTTCGGCAATGAGAGAGTCAAATCCCAACCTTACACCCCATTCCTGGACTAAACCTATTTTGACCAAAGATTTTAGACCTTAAAACCTTCTCTTTCAAAACATTTTTGAAACAAAGTTTCTGCGATGTTCCGACGCTCGCATTTTGTTAAATGTTACGCTTTTTGGAAAACCGGGCAAGGATAAAGTGGAAATGCATGAAAGAGAGGTGAACTCTTCAAAAGAATCTTCAAAAACATCTGGTTTGGGGGTTTGGAGTTGAAGAAAAAAGGAGTGGAGGGAAGAAACCTAGTTGAGGAAGAAGTTGGGCATGAATTGTTAAGAGAGAGACGAGCAGTCCTCGCTAAATCGGGCCTATCCACTTGTATACTTGGATTTAAGCTATGAGGCCACCATCATTGGAAATAAGACTTCTGGGGCTTCATATTACACTCAAGAATCTCCTAAAGTCGAATCCGGATGGGAGAGATATGGTTGGTTGAAGTTAGGCATCAATCCGATTGAGTTGGAAATGAGCAGTCTTCACTAAAAAAGAGATATCTCTTAGCACACTTAGAATTTTGAGGTGACACTTCCACCATTGGAAAGCTTACTTCCGGGGCTTCATTTTAGACACAAGAATGACCTACAAAGGAGTCTAGATGAAGAAGTTATGCCCATTTAAAATCAAACCTGCAGAGCAGAATTTACAGTCGGCCAACAAAGTAGCAGGTCGGTCAAAAAGATGGCCGGTCGGCCAGAAATGACCCAAGCTCAGATTTTTTGAAGATCTTTTCCCTCCAGATGTTCCACAGAAGCTCCAGCTATCCCAATTCAGATATTTCGACCCAAGCTCTTGTTTTTGCTATATATAGAAGCCATATCTCTTGTTTTGAAAATGAGGAGAACAAGAAAAGCAATTTTGGAAGCCTCTCTCTCTAAAAAGTCCTCTCTCTCTCTCTCTCTAGAAATTTCAGAGCTAAACTTCAGCCTTTCTCTCTAGTTTGCTCTCTCTCTTGCCCTTGTGTGCATACAAGAGATACACTTGGAGATACATCTCTCCTTTACCTAGGCATCCTTCATCAAAGTTGTATATCTTTGGGTTGAGGTCCCTTGGAGCATATTTTGAGCTCTCAAAGCTGGTTTAAGTTCAGAATTTTGGCCATTTTGCTGCTGTGCTTCAAGGGTATGCACTCCCTCCCTTTTCAAGCTTGTTTTTACACACTTGCTTTATCCCCATTTTTCCAGTATTTTGGACTATTTTGGGGCTAGTTTTGAACCATAAAAAACTCTGATTTTGAGGTTTTAAAATGGTGGTTTAAGCCTTGTTTGGCTAGGGGTGTTTCCTCCCTTTTACTCTTTGGCTTGTAAGGCCTTTTGAGCAAACTTTCAAGTTTTTCAAATAACTTCTTTTTGGCCTTAGAACCACTAACTTCCAGAGGAATTTCAGTGGTAGAAAACTTATTTTAAGGTCCCAAATAGGAGGGGGTGGTCCCCCTTCCTCTTGTCTTGTTAACATGTGTTGTTGGCCTACCAAATGAGGCTTAGTTTGAGCATATTTTTGTGACTTTTTAGACCTGCCATAACTCTGTTTTTGACTGGTTTGGTCACCTCTTGCATGCCTATTGCACTTGTAGTATAATCTTGCATGCTAACCTAGTATACTTGGTGTTTTGGCCTCTCATTCTAGCTTGTCTTGGCTATACTCCATACATGTTTTGGTACTATTTTGACATTCTTTAGGACTGTTTTGAGTGTTCTTGGCCTTTTGGGGCTTGCTTTGTATAGCTATGGCATAGATGGCTTCACTAGTCTTGAGTTTTGAGACCACTAGCATGCTATATTTGTGACGTGTACATGATACGGCTTCATTTGATATGAAATTTCAGAGCATAAACTTCTGCCATACTCTCAACTTTATCACTCTTTCATTGTGTTAGGAGTTATGTCCTTATGCCTTGTTTGTGAGCTAATACGGGAGCATATCTTTCTTGCCATCTATGTTGCAAGTCTAGCATGTTTTTGCTACCATTTTGACCTGCCTTAGGTCTGTTTTGAGTGCTTAAGGTCATTTGAGCATTGCTTAGCATGGATGTAGTGTAAAGCCCTTGATTAGCTTTGTATTTCAAGTCTCTTGGCATGCTTTATTTGAGCTATTTGCATGATATATCATCATTTGGCATGGTATTTCAGAGCATATACTTCCATCATATACTCATAAATATCGCTCTTTAAGTGCTTTTAAGAGTTGAGCCTTATGCCTCGTATATGAGCCAACGCATAAGCACATATTTCTTGCCTTTCATGCTATCATCTCAGCACATTTTGACCACTGTTTTGGCATGTTTAACCTCTGTTCGGGGTTGGTTTGGTCATTTAGGCTTAGTATTGTATGCTTATATGCTCTTTGTTAGTTTCGATGCCTTCAACTTCAAGCATATCTTGCATGCATCGTTTTCATGTTTCGTTGTCATTTGGCATACTATTTCAGTGCTGGAATGTATATCATCGCATGCCATCTTTCATTTGTTGAATCACTTTGAAAGAGGTCTTAAGCCCCTTGTTGGCTCGAGCATGGAATTGAGGCTCTCATGCCTAATGGTTTTAGCCTTCTCTTGAGGGTTTCTACTAACCAAAAGCATGAGGTTTCTTCCATGCTCAAGGTGTTTGTGGCTTAGATCCTCTTTCAAAATTAGAGGACTCTCACTTTTGGACTTAACCGGTTAAAGGACTTATCATTAATCTAAAATGAGTAAACAAAATGAATCAAAGTAAAACATGCCAAGATAACATGTTGTGTTGCATTGCATATGTTTGGATCAGACGTTAATCCAAACACAAGAAATGAGAGACGCGTGCCTCATTTCTTAGTCACCGAGGTTCATCGAGTCTTGTTTATGCATTTATCAACTTGTACAAACTTGGTTTCTCAGCCATCGTGCATTGTGATGCTTGGTTGGTGGTCCGAGAGTCGAACACCACACTCCTTTGAGCTTGAGATATGATAAAGAGTGTGGTAATACACACATTTCCTTGCAAATACACTACCATGCCTCTGTTTGTGCTCTGCTGCAGCAAAAGAAAGAAATTCAGGGAAATAGTGGCCGGCCATCAAAGCCTGCAGACCGGCCATCATTACTAGCCGATGGCCACCATCTCTGGCCGATCATCCCTCAGCATGTTCTTGAGATGGGTCAGAATCAACCTGGAAGTTAGCACAATTTTCAGAGGTCTAAAGGTGTGCAAAAAGAGGCATCTTGAGGCAAGGCGGTGGATTTCCGGGAGGACGCGACCGAGCATGCATGCATCCCTCGTCCTCGAGGCCTTTTAACTGTTTTGCTTAGCTAGTTAATTCATTGGTTATGTACTTAATTAGTTAACGTGCTTAGCTAATAGATCTATGCAGTAATTTGTAATAGTTAGTTTAATTAGCGTAGCTAGTTAGCTTTCATTTCATTCGGACCCTCCGTCGAGAGGGAAAATGTTGTAATAAGTGTGCGTGAATGTGTGCATGTCTTCCAACCCCATTTCTTTCTCCCTTTTACTTATCAGCTTTTGATGGTTATTTTTAGGACATATTTCAATTAGCATCCTTATGCTTGCATGCGTGCATCATTCATCTGTCTTGCATGCACCGGGCTCGGCGCATCATTCAAACTACATCGTATTTCAATACTTATTTGAATACATGTATCAATTGTTGCATTCATATGCCATCGTAGATAGCCGAGCCTACTTAGTTGCATTTTGCATGTGTTACATTAGGCATTGTTGACATAGCTAGGATTATGCATGATTACTAACTAGCTTCTATTTTGGCTCTGAGTACACTATGAGTATTTATGCTTTAGCATCCTTGCATGTGTGTAAGTAACTGCCATGATAGCATGCTTGTCATAAGCCTAACTGCTTAAGTGATTAACTGCATGAATGCCATCGATGACGGCTTCATTGCTTGAATTGGAATAATTCATCAAAATGTGAGTTTTAAGCCCACTTGAGGTGGCAAAATCATGTTGTTTTAAGCCCACTTGAGGGTGGAAAACCGCGCTTTAGCCTACTTGCGAATAGCACTTTTAAACCATTTTTGAAAACAAACATGAGATGTTTTGTTCTAATCCTTGTGATTGAGTCTATACTTGTGTGCTGTGCGCATCACATAGTAATTCTAGATTAATAATCGGA
This sequence comes from Camellia sinensis, assembly GCF_055761805.1. Classification (NCBI taxonomy): domain Eukaryota; kingdom Viridiplantae; phylum Streptophyta; class Magnoliopsida; order Ericales; family Theaceae; genus Camellia; species Camellia sinensis. Next base: position 187,657,217 of record NC_138964.1, read on the forward strand.
ATAAGAGCACATGTGTCTATACAACAACATATCATGCTTAGTAGAGGCCGATCCTTTGATCGAGTGAGCGGGGGTGCTCATTTCAGGACCTTCCCCTCCTGTACCCAAGTTCCCGAGCTGAGGTAACTTTGGTGATGACGGACATGTGGCCTTCGGCATGAGTCAGGGTTTCCTAAATTTCCCAAAAACAAAATATTTAGGTGACGACTCTGAAATCTGGCAAAACAGTCTATGTTTGGCACTTTTTTATTCAAAATCGATTTTCTAAAACGATTTGCCGGATTTGGACTCTTTGCTGATTTATCAGTCTCACATTGTACTTTGTGAGATTAGATTCAGAACCGTGATAGGAGTCTGAACTGTAGTAGTTAGAACCCAATTCGAGCCCTCGCGCGCGGAGCGAAGTTCGGACGGTCTACACAGACCCGTACCACCAACCTTATATCACCTACACCGATAAGAGCCGAAATACCTTCCCATGCCATCTTTGGGTTCGCAACTCACTGGTGCAAGCTTTTAAACCGGGCTCACCCCATCATTTTTAAATCTTTAATGTATCATCGGTTCAATTTCGTGTTTCTTTACTTCGTCGAAATCACATTTTTATGCATGTGCGAGTTTTATTTTGAGAATCACAATGACATAATGTTTATATAACACAACACAATCATATATTGCAACCAAAATAATTGTGATAGAATGTTTTAGGAATCATCACAAAATTTCTTAAGAATTCACACACTTCTTCTTTCAGCATTATATGGTCAAACAAAAAAAATATGAAACCCATACCAAACGAAGTTCAACCATTATAATATTTTAACTGGTGCTATTTCTTCGAGTTAGGAAAATATTTCAAGGAGAATACTTGGGCTAAAAATGATTTTAAAATAGAGAAATAAATTTTGGAAGAAAACTGGTTTTCTGAGACAGTGAGTTACATTAAACTCCAACACAGGTGATCTATGTTTGAAAAATAAAAAGCGGCCTCAAACGGTGTCAAAAAGAGGCATGGTTAGAATGGCTTGCTAAATATTTGAGTTTAGAACATATTTCCAGAAGAGTTTGAAGACTGAAAACTAGTGGAAGATGGTCAAATAATTTTTATAAGAAAACTGGACAGATTTTGTCACATTTTGGAAAAATTGCCTTTTCTCTCTCAATGCTTAATAAAAAAAATATGAAACCAGCGGCATTTGAAAGGTAACTTAAAAATCTAACTTTTCCGATATGAATCATTTGAAAATTCATTCTGTGGAACAAACGGTGACCTGGTAAAGTCAGCATTGTTGTTGCCTCCAAACAGCAATGAAGTTAAAAATATATTCAGGCCATGAAACGTTGTCAAATAATTTTCTTCAATATTCTAGCACCATGAAAACATGTTAAACTAACTCCATAGTTTCAGATTTTATGAAAGCGTTCTCATGAGTTTGTTTAGGGTTTATTCAAAACGGATTAAAAATCTATTTTGCTGGAAGTTCATTAGTTTGCAAAAAACACACTTTGTATTCACCATGAATCACATGCAAGACTAAACAAAATGTTTCTTACGATTATTCCCACATGAAAGTCTAATCCTTCGTATTTACTTTCATTAGTAGTAACAGGGAATAGATGAAAATAATATTTATGAAGAGTAAACACAATCTCATAAGCATGCAAAATTAATTCAAATAACGAAGAATATTTGAACAGATAAGAAGAAAAATCAGTAACTAAACCATCTAATCCATGCTTGCAAGAAGGATAGAAATCATATAATCATAAGATCATCATTCTATCAACATGCATTGAGTTATTGTGTATTAACTATGCATACTCTTGCATATTTTTGATATATAAATTTAGAAAAAATATATATCTAAGGGAGGATAGAAGTTGAATATTCTTACTTCAAGAGCTTCTACAAATAATTCCCAAACTAGTTTTGAATTGGTAACCACCAAGTGCCCTACTCTTTTCCTCTCTTTTTCTTTTCTACTTCTTCTCTCTTGTTTGTTTTCTTTGCTCAGTCATGTATCCTAAGGTGGCTGAAGATGAGGGATCATTTGTAGGAGTTTTGGAGACAATATTTATTCTTATTTTATTTTCCCTCTTGGCTAGAAATTACCATCTATGTGTGTAGGCCTTGGGAGTGTGGCAGTAAGCATGTTGTAGCATGCAATGGAATTCTTGTTCAGCATTCCTTGGGAAAGAAGGGTGGTCGGATCCCTCTGCCCAAAAATCTAATTTCAAATTATTATTATTATTATTATTATTATTATTATTATTATTATTATTATTATTATTATTTACATTATAAGAATCAATGTATATAAAATTAATATATATATATATATGTAACATAGTCACTAGATGTTTTGCTTCCTACTATCCTCTAACTAACTTAGTTATTATTGATTTAAATCATTTAATTTCCACAACTGTATTTAGATACATAAATTTAATCACATAAAGATAAATACATTTATTTAAAGAAGTTCAATATAGGTACTAGTTATGATGTTATTATAATTTAATGACTTAATATTGTTATTATCCAACTAATTAGTTGTCTAAAAATTCAGGTTCTTACACAGATAGTTGTAAATGAATTTAACAATTTTTTTTTTCATCTGGCAACTTTAGTCTAGAAGTTCCTGGATAATCTAAAAGGGCTGAGGATGGTGTTTCTACCACCAACTTTAGTCTAGAGGTTCCTAGGCAGCAAAGATTCATAACTTTCATCCTCCAAAGAAGCATTCTTCAATCATGAAACTTTGTTTTTAAACAAACTAAATTTCAGTAATAATGTTGTTCCTTTCCAAAACAGCCTGTAGCATAGAATAGATAGAGTCCAAAACAACACCAATAAAAAATGGTATTTGATCTGTGCATTTGGGCAAAAATTGTTTGATCTCATTTCAACCATAACAACACACACATTTCTAGTGCAATTAACAACATAACAACATTAACAACATTTCCAGTGTAAATACAAGCCATAACACACATTTCAGCCCAATTTCATCAACTACAACAACAACATGAGCAATTTCAGCAACTTTTTTTAGCAACATGAACAGCAACCTTTGGTACAACAACAATTAACAACATTAACAACATTTCCAATGCAAATACAAGCTATAACATACATTTTAGCCCAATTTCAACAACTACAAAAGCCACATGAAGAATTTCAACAACTTTTTTCAGCAACATGAACATCAACCTTTGGCATTCCCTATTTTTGCTTCCAAGTACAATCATTCTTAACTTCTATATCCATATCAAAATGAAACTGAAAAGTCATATAAATGAAATCTTAGCTACAGGGTTATATGGTTGTTTGAAAATAAAATCAAATTTTAAAAGAAATCTTAACAACAAATGGTATATTTGCTACAGAAAAAAAAATTACAATTAAATAAAAAGAAAACACACAGTAGCAGATTAGAGAAGTGGTAAAACACAATTAATTTCCATCCTTATTAATTTCCTTCACCACTGTTTTCGTAGCATCCAAACAAACCATTAGATATTTATGAACACACAAGTTTAAAATGTGTTTTGAAAATGTGTAGCTACGATTAATTTGAAATTGATTATCAAAAACTTTGATACAGTAAGCAAATATGGTTTACAAAAAATACATAATCAAAAACTTTGATAAAACACAATCAAAATTTGTATAAACTGTATATAGGTTTGAAATTGATTTGAAACACATAATGTGTTTACATAATAAAAAACTTTGGTACACCAAACATAATCAAAAACTCTGGTAAGCAAAAACTCTGGTACACATAATCAAAAACACAATCAAGAAAGAAAGAGAGAGAGTGCGTGTGTCAATCTGTTTGCCTGTGTAAGAAGAAAGGAGGAAAGGCGTCGGCCGGTTGGGTTTTAGGAGCTTCTCGCCGTTGTTGGTGAGGGTGGGTTGTCGATGAGGGTGGTTCGGTGGAGAAGGGGGCTGAGTGAGAGTGAGTGTACAAAAAAGCTGTATAAGCTGTATATAGCTTTGGGTGGGAAAATGAAATTCAATTTCTTTTAATTTAATTTTTTTTTTTTCATATAGTTGTTGGATCTGCAACGGCTGACCTCAGCTATTGCCAGTAGGAATTGAAGGAGAGGCTTCAAGAAGGAGATCCAGACTCATAATCACATGCCTACTCAATGGTCGTAACATTCTCAAAATATGTGGTATTTTGAAAAATTGGTAAAAAGTTGACTTTTAATTTTTTTGTATTTTTTGGCTTTTTTGTGTTAAAAAAGCTGATTTTTTTTATTTTTTATGACTTTTTTGTGTAAAAAAACTAAAAAGCTAGTTTTTTTTTTTTTTTTTTTATCGTCTTTCCAATTTGCCTATATATATATATATATATCCAGCTATATGAGGAAAATTATCCTACGCAAATCGGTACTAGAAAATCATACCACACATTAATTATTAATTATCATTCTCATATTATCTTTCTATAAGCTAACTATATAACTAGTGTACTAACTAATGTACCAACATATGTTATGACATTATTATTGACCCTACTCATTATACAAATTACAAATACCAAAGACCTTTTAAATTATACCACATCATCAATTGGTACACTAATTGATATCGTAATTGGTGGATATAGCATTATTCATATCCTTAGGCCTCGTTTGGGAATAGGTTTTTTTATAATAACTTTTTGACTTTTTGGCTAAAATATGATATAAAAAAGTTAGTATGTTTAGGATGATTTTTTAATTTTTTACGAAAAGATATGCAAAAAATAAAGAGAGGAATGAATCTTTGACTTTTTTATATAAGATGTTGACTTTTTGATTTTTTAGTGACTTTTTGAGTAAAATCACCACTTACCAAACGAGACCAAATATCACGCCGTAGGTATAATTTTATACACCAATCATATGAAAAATACATATTTCCTCCGTCCCAAAAAAAAGTTGTTTTGAGAAATCTAACTTTTTTTTATAGTACAATTATTACACTTTAAAAATATTAATTTTTTAAAATTACTCTTTTATAATACTTTTTTTAAGAATATCAATTGTTATAATTTTACTTTCTGTGTTGTTGATGAATTCAAAAAAATAGCAAAATAAAAAATTTATATTATTTTAGCTCTTAATTTTTGAAAAATGGAATAATATTTTGGGACAACAAAAAATAAAATAAAATACTAATATTTTGAGACAAGTGGAGTATATTTTTTTAAAATTTTAAAATAAAATAAAATTTTGGAAGCTGCAAATCAAGGGTAAGACTTTTGTTTATGACGATAGTTCAAACTCTCTACCTCTTACTAAAATCATGAAAGAAATTTCATATTGTATAGAAGAAACAGAGAAAGGATATGATAGATCAAACGATTATTCATATTGTGAGTGGACATTATCAACTCCATCAATCATTTCTCTTAAGCCCTGACATTTATTTTGAGGCTAAATAATTATAAAAAGATAAAATTAATTATAAAAGTCAATAAGATAAAATTTTATTTTTTACCAATAATTATTACATTTTTTCTCTCATACAAATCAAAAAAAAAATCACAAAACAAAAACTAAATAAAACTAAAAAAGCCAGGTTAAAAAAATCTTAACACAAAAAACTTGACTATATTAATCAATACCAAACAACCCTAAATAGGTTGAAGGCAGAGATGAACTTCCGAACTTTGAAATTTTGGTAAGAGGGGCCGAGCTGAGGTAAGTGTGAAAAAAAATAATTTCTAGTAGAAAATAATTTATTAAAGCGTGAATTATAATCATTTCCTAAAAGGTTTGAAAAACTATAGTTAATTTTACACTTTTTATATAATTATATTGATCTATATTAAGATTTTAGTTTATAAACACTTAAGTCTTTTTTCAATCAGTAATTCGTTAGTTGTACCGTATGAACAAAAAAATGATTTTATTAAAATGTATATTATTTTTATTTATTTCAGTATCTACCTACTATTGGCATTAGTTTCTACCTACCATTAGCATTAGCTTAGGTCACTAAAAGGGAAATTATAATAATTATGTTCAAAGTATGTGGCTGATTGTATTTTTTTCAAACCTCAGAAACGGTGAGTGTAATTTACTTTTTATTAAATAAACATTTCAAAAAATATATATACACTACAACAAATAAGAGTTTTAATGACTAAATTTTTTTTATCTCCAAAAATGAAAATTTTATTACAAAAAATATTTGCGAACAAGGATAGTTGTTACAAAATCATCTGAAAAGGTCAAAAAATAACTTGTACCGAATTTTTTTTTATGAAAATGTCACTAATGAATATATATTTTAGGACAAAATAATTTAGTATCAAAAAATTTATTTTTTAAGATAAAAGTTTTAGTCTCAAAATAATAGTAATTCATCACCAAAGGTTGCTTCCTGCCCTGCTTAGGTTTATCTCTATGCTATTTACCAAGGCTTCCCTTCTGCTAGTTCAACCCAGTATTCAAAGGATTGGGCTCCATAGAAACTCAAGAAAAACAATAGTTGGGCTCAGGAAAGAGTTCGACTTTAGTCCTGCGGGCCTGCCCGAACTGTCAGTATGGTTCAATACTGGGTCTGGGCCCAAAGCCTGAAATCATAAAGTAACCATTTAGATCTTAGAACACGAACGCCAAATTGCTATTAGCCCAATTACCTGACCGAACCGGATGTAATCATCACTTGACATTAACATAAGTAAATGAAACACATTAAAGTGTATTGTGTAACTAACATTTTTTTAAATGAAAATATATTTTAAATTAATTTTGTATACTTTTCATTATTAGTTATAAAATAAAACATTCAAGCCATAAGTTTAATTTCAAAACTTTTGGTATAACAAACCCAAACTTTATTCTTTTGGGGGTCAAAAGTATAAAAATAAAAATTCTAAAAGACCGGTGATTCCTGTTATTATTTGATTTAGGAATTCAAATAGTTAATTGTGCCAAAGTAATAGTGTTAGTTGACAAATCGAATTCAACGATACTACTGTTTGTCAAAGAGGCAAGACGGTATACCACATTTATTTTAACCAACTTATCAACCAAACTCATTCAATTACTTCACTAAATATATGATTTAATCAATTTCAAATTTGAAACATTTTTTTTCTCCATAAACAACCATCAATTAGTTTTAAATAATTCACCATATTAATAAATTTTTATTTTGTAACAACCCTTTTAAACAAGTATAATAACGAAAACATAAAACTCATATGATATATTTTCAAATTTTTTGGAGCCCTTTTATTAACCAATTTCTGGGTTACAAAGAGGCCGTTTGTACGACGTGTGCCCAAAGCGGCACTGCAAAGAGGAGTCGTCAACTAGTGATACCAACCTCGGAAAAATTCTGATTTGAATAAATATTTCTTCTCAAGACCTACTTATCTGTGTATTTATTCACCGTCTACGTATCTATTCATGGCACTTAGCGATCTATGTAATATCTATTTACTCTATTTACTCATGCGTCATCTTTCTATTTGTTGTATATATCTACATAGTTGCCAATCTAGTTATAACACCACTGCCCTCAGTCGCCACCGTCAGCTGCGGTGGTGACTTTTACAACCATTTTTTCATTAATTTTTTACGGTGATCTGTTGTTGATGATCTGGTAATAGTGGAGTAAAAATGAAATAAAAAATAAAATAATAATTTATTCTTTTTAATGAATAATTTCATCAATCATATTCTTATCACTAAAAAAGGTCAATTCTTAGAGTTAAGAGTAAGGATCCTCTAGAGTTTGTTTGAATTCATCACCAATAAACTCTATGGTCTCATTTGTTTGGTTCTATATGATAAACGGGATTAAGAGTATAGTGAGATTGAGTGAAGAGATTATTAGTGTAGTATGGTGGTATTAGATTGGAGATGTAAGATAAAGAGTATTTGTTTATACACTATCGGATTAGTAATACTATGGATAATATTAATATATAAAATTAATATTTTTTAACTGTTAGTATTTTTTTAATATTAATATTATAATTATAATTATTTTTTTGTTTTTTTAATCTATAGACATTTAAAAATATATAAATTTTGCATAAAAATCATTTAAATATTCACTAAATATATTTTTTTAAAAAACCATATATTTTTGGAAAATTTATTAGAAAGTCCTTTTTCAAATGTTTGTATCCCAATTAGTCTATAAGATATTCTTATATTCCAATAAGTCCTATTATTTGAACATTTAATCTACAAAATCCTAATTCTCATATTTAAAGTATTTTATGGACGTTTCTACACTTATAAATATTTTTTGAACTGTTAGCAATTTGGTAATGTGAACATTCATATTTTATAATGTGAATATTCACATTGACATATGAATGTTCACATTGACAGTGTGAACATTCATATTGACATATTAACATTCACATTGACGGTGTGAACATTCACATCACGGAACATTCACACTATAAATGTGAATATTATTAGAGGTATTTTGGCAACTATGCCACTCATAGGATTTATTGAAATATAAGAAAATAATATAAACTAAATGGAACATAAGTAGGTCAAAAGGGATTTATGAAAAAGTACTCTATATTTTTTAGTATTTATTAAAAAATTTAAATATTTATTTTACAAATAAATTATTTGGAAAAAATAATATCAAAAATATTTTATTCCATTTTATTTAATATTTTAATCCGTTAATCTCATTACTAGATTTCTAATTCCATATGTTTTCCTTCTATGGTAGTCCAACTAAGGAAGGGCATTGCTAGTCTCCTTGGGTGGTATTTGTTTGGAAGGATTGGAGGGGGGATTTGACTCTATGTTCAATCCATCATGGAATCCATTGTTTGATTGAGAATTTATAAGTCGGATTATGAGTACCACTTATATGTTAGACTATTGTATCTTAGAGGAATGTGAGATAGAAATGGTCGGATTAAAATCCAATGAGATTAAGTTGTAAAATGAGAAAATAAACATCTAATCTTAATCTCATTAGATTTAACAAGATAGTCCTTTCTAAACATTTAATCTTATGAGAAAATTAATATGGGATACACATTCTTTCTAACTAAATAGTCCGTAGACTATATATCTCAGAATTAATAATTCAATAGATTATAATTCCTTCTTATCTAGTCCGTTCAACCAAACATCCTATCACAACCTTCCATTACCAAATACTCTCTATATAATTCTCTTTTATTATTAGTCTAATCTCCTCAATCATAAAACCATATAAACATGACCTATAAAATAGTTAGGAGATGGCCTAAGAGCATCCCCAACAATCCCCTCAAATCCATCCCTTACCTATTTTAAGGTGTTGAAATCGTTTTATACACCTCCAGCAGAACCCCTAAACAATTAGGGAGTCACTGTAGCTCCCTTATATTTGCAAAGCTTGCCTCGTCGGTCATGCACTCGGATGTCCGGCCGATCAACCCCCCGGATGTCCGGCCGGTCGACCTCCCTGTTATTACTATGCTCAGCTCTCCATTCTTGTCAAGCTCTTTATTATGATCATCATCATCTTCTTCATTTAGGTCATTGTTCCAGAACCCTTTGTTCCAAAACCGTTTGGATCTTCATTTGGGTCACTACTCTGATCATCATCATCTTCTTCAACCCCTCAATGTTGAGGTCGAACTGTTTCATGGGATATGGAGTTTAAAAGGGAAAGTGAATGAATAGGAATAAAATATTTTAATAATATTTTGGGAAAAAAATAGAGAGTTTGATAGGAAAAGTATAAGAAAAAGTGATTCTTAAAATTGAGAATAAATTTTTTAATAATATTTTAAAGTAAAATTTAATTTCAAAACACAATCATATTTACAATAATCTTTATTATTACAAAAAAAAAATTATTGTAGAAAATCATATTCTCTAATTTTTGATACCGTTGTCTCATTTGACAACTTTCAATTTTAGTAAACAAAAATTAGTAAATTATTATAAATTATCACATCACTTTCTTTATTTTTATATAAATTTTTTTTATAAAAAATTAAAAAATTATTAAAATAATATATTCTCATCATTACATTATTTTTGATATTGATACGCGTCATTATTTAAAACTATGATTGTAATCATAAAATTTTTAAATCTTACTTTTTCGAAAAAGAAAAAATAAAGAAAACATAATATCAGCCACTCAAAATAAAGTTTGACAAAGAAAAACCAAAAAAAAGAAGTTTCGTCGGCCACAAAGAAGCTATTAGTCCGCCGCTTCCTTCGCTATCATTCAGCAACTGCAAACAGTGGCGCCAAAAAGAAACTCCACTCATATTTGTCTGTGTTTCTCTTGCGCCACCTTTTAAAAATTACATTTCATTTCTCTGGGCACCGTTTGAGATGTGATTTTATGGATTTTTTTGGTTATTTTATTCACAAAAAATAAAATAAGATATTTTAGTCACAATAAATAAAATATTACATTTAACTCATAATCATTACACTCTTCTCTCATAAAAAAAATCAAAAAAGTCAAAAAGTTAAAAAAATTCTTCCCAATCCAAACTTTTTAGCCCAGGCTAAAATAGTCAAAAAAACCAAAAAGTCAACCCACTTTCCAAACCAACCCTAAGTTTCTAATTACATTACAAATAATTTTTTTATTAATAAATAATTAAATTAATTAAATCTTTTAATAATGTTTAAAATATTTTTTAATTAATAATTAAAATAATTTTATTATTATATAGAAGAGTAGTTAGAAATTTTATTTTTTCCATTAATTTGTTAAATAAAAAAAAAATCTAACAATTGAAAATTTATGAAAAATGATCCGGACCCCCTTTTCCTCCACCCCTTTGACCCCCTCTCTTTTTGGTTGGCCAATTTTTCTTTTTCTTTTTTTCTTTTTTTCTTTCTCCTCCAATCACCACCTGCCACATGTGTGTGGGGTTGTGGGGGTGGTGATTAGAGGGGGTCTCAATCACATCCTAATTTCTAAAACTACAAAGAAGAATCTGTATTTTAAGTAAATTTTAAGAATTGTATTTGTAATTTATCCAATTGTAAGGGATAAATTATAAGATGTGATTAGATGGAATAAATGATTCAGAAGATGTTTGGGGTTGGCTTTTTTATTATTTTTAAATTTTTTTAAATAATTCGTTTGAATAGTTATTAAAAAAATTATTTCTTCATAAATTAAAAAATTAATATGACCAACTTTTTTAACTCATAACAAATGGTGTGATTTTCACTCTTTGACATTTTTAAAAATAATTAACTATTTAAATTAATTTCCAAATAAGCCTTGAATATATAATAGAATTACGAAGATAACATATATCACACCATAATTACTATGCATCACTATCATCACTAACACAAATCACAAAAACACAAATCACTCTTTGCCAACCTCATAACCACTACAATCATCACTAACACAAATCACAAAAACATTAATTTCAAAGTTATAATCAAACATAAGAAAAAAAAAATTAATTCTTTTGAAAATTGATTATCTCCAAAATAAATAGAGCATTTAATTTCAAAGACGTCAAATTTAAAAATACTAAATTATTACATAAGCCTTTCAAAAAAAAAAATTAATTAATAATAGAAAGGTTAGTCTACATAGAAAATGCCCCAAGTTTTAGAAATGTCAAATCTTAGCGTTTAAATAAATAAATAAATAAAAATTTGGAATGTACATGCATCTAAAGAGAGTTAAGCTATGATTAGGTGAGCGTAGCCAAAAAAATTTTACCAACAATGGAAAAAGGTTTAGCAAAAAAAAAAAATTTTTTATTAAGGCCAAGTTTGGCATCTACTAAATAATACAAAAAGTCACTATTCTATTTAAGTCACATCACCTTATTTAAATCATATTACCTCTCTAACACATCACATCAAACCCAACCCAAACACAACCCATATAAGCCAATAAATCAAAAAGTATACTTTTTTAAAACATCTCAAACCAACCCTAAATGTGCATTCCCCTTACTGACATAATGTTGCAAGTACTTACATAATAGAGCATCTTCAATGGTTATTGCTATATTGGGGTTATTATTGTTACAACCTAACATCAGTTAGGTCAACAACTTTGCCCTCAATACCTAATCAAGGATTAGTAATAAATGAAGAAGATGTTGAAATACAAAATGATAAATTTGATGCTGGATGGAATATACCCAAACTGCCAATTAAAGAGATCTATAAAACTACTTTTTTACAGAATGTTTTTAAAGTTTCTCTCCATGTTAAAACTATTGAACAAGTTTATGCTTTAGAAAAATCTCGGGAAACCTGCTAATTATTCGATAAAAAATTAATCAAAAGACATTTAAATAATGGTTATAATTTTATGCATATTGGCTTAATTCAAGTTGGTGTAAATCCATTAACAATGGTAGGAAAAAACACTTCTGTTTTATTATGTTTAAGAGATGCTCGCTTTCTTAATTACAATGATAGTTTAATGGGTATGATGGAAACTGGTCTTCATAAAGGCCCCGTACATTTTAATTGTTTTCCTGATTTTACACTTAGTTTACGCGATCCACATATTCTCAATTCATTAACATTAAACATTCAATTACATGGTTCATTCATTGAAATGTTGGAAAAAGTTCATAATATTGCTTTAATTTACCGTGTTCATTATAAATGCATGCAAACTAATTTAAATGTTCACGCTTTACACAAAAGCCCTAAAGATAAAACTTTATTAATTCAAAGCAGTAGTAGTAATGAATCCAATATTAATGTTCCTCAAATGATTGAATGGAAAAATATTGATCTACCGGATCAATGGGTTGCTGTCAATGAAAATTACAAACACAATCAACAACAATCTTCAATTCAAGATATTCAAGATATTCAACAATACAATGATGGTTCTGTCCGAATTAAATTTAATCGAAGTCAATCCTCTAGGCATAGTACATCTAGTGTCCCTACTGAAATTACAACTGAAAATGAAATATTTAACACTCCTTTATTTTGAAAAAATAGTCAAATACATCTTGGTCAAACTAACCAACCTTCCCAAAATAAATTAAAAGGAATCGATAATTCTACAACTTCTCAGATTAGTAAACCTGTTTATACTACTCCCACACATTTACCAGAAGAAGACATTGCTTCTAATACTTCTCCAACTCAAACTGATTTCGAAGAATTTATACCTCCAGTAAATCCACAACTAATGACAATCAAAAAAGATTTTACTCCTGACTTAGATAAATTACTTATTGATTTTAGATCCAAAGAAAATAGAAGTAAAAGACATGCTTATCGTGCTAAATATAACTCTACTCAACAATCCAGAATAACCAGAAAATGGTACGATTTTATGGTTCAATGTGGTTTTAAATTATCTTTCTTTGACTATATAGATCAATATTACAAAAAGATCAACACAATCACAAAACATAAATGGAAAACTTCCGCCAATACTTCTGTTAGCTCTAATCATCCTCCATTAGAAAATATCATTATTGATCATCAAGATTCTGAAGTTCCAGCCTCTCCTTTTAAATTGCCGGGCACTGACCCTGAAATTAAAAAAGTTATTGAACAAAATAATTATACTAATCAATGTCTAAAAACCATTGGTAAACAATTAGACAAGCTAGAAATTAATTTAGATGAACAATCTGCAAAATCTACTAAATCCTTAGATCAACCTTTACTTAATCTCCCTACTCATCGTTCTAAACGAACTAGTCTAATTACTAATGATCAATCTACCGTCAAAGCTATTGAACACTTATTTACTAAATTAACTCCCAATGATACTTCTACATCCAAAGATAAAGGTCTTACTGTTTTAAATCAACAACCTATTACCGATCAATCTGAAACCGAAACTACTGATAATGAAATAGATCAATTAGCCCAACAAAATCAATCTATTAGTAGTTTCTCTTCTTCTGATCATCCCAATACTTCGTTCGATTACCAATCACCTAGTGATGATTCTGATGACAATATTAATATAGGATGTAATGATGTTTGTTGTAAACCAGTTAAACTGTCACGACCCAAACCCGGCCCTATGGGTTTAGCACCGTAACCGGCCAGTAATCTGAGATTACCGAAGGCCTACAGAACAGTAATACAGTAAAACAGAGTACAGGGCCTGGCGGAAGCCAATACAGTAGTTAAACAATGTCCAATGAGCTGTGACAGTCTGCATGCCAAAAAGATTTTTCATGCATTCATACAAAAACGGTACAGAACAGTATGTACAATATTTACATTCATTCAAACTAGGGACTCAACCCTAGGTAGCAGTACAGTGAACAGTCAGCCTACACAAAACAGTGTAACAGTACAGTAAACCAGTACAGAAGGGGTAAGTGTAAAACACCCCTAAGCCTCAACGCAATAGGCTCGGAACCTCGCAGTGAGGCACAAAGGCTGGCTTGACAAAACTGGAGTAACCCTGACGCTCCTAGCTGCGGTCTGGTGCCTGAACACCTACATATATATATGAGCAGTGAGCTAAAGCCCAGTGAATAACATAATGCGTAAAGAGGTTGAGAATGAATGTCCTTACAGTAATGAAAACAGTTCATTTAAACAGTAGTTCAGTTGTTCAGTCAGTACAGTTATATGCGGTACATCCATTAGCATAACAGTACAGTAAACAGTAGGTCTTAAAAGACCGAGCAGTAATGATGGCCATCAGTCAGTAAACAGTAGTGGTTCCAACAAGGGAACCGACAGAGATTTTTGTCACAGTAACAGTAAACAGTAGGTGCTAAGGATGCCACAATACAGTTCAAAATATAGGACATACATTCATTCAGTTACCAGTAATCAGTTCAGAAAACAGTACAGTTCAGTTGTTCAGAAGATAATCATTTGTGAACATATCTTTACACAATCGTTACTCACAGAGTTTGGGCTACAGTGTGCTAGAGCGTGTCTCCCCAGTCGCCAACCCTACACTGTTAACAGATTGAACACACTAAGCTATACAGTTGGGAAATATAACAACTTAATCCCTAATGCCTTGGCGTGTTCTACATCTATATCCTCAACAAGATGCCTTAAACTAGGCCTAAGAATGCCTAGAATGGGATGAGGATGCTAAGATGCACTTAGAAAACATTTTCAGAATTTTCGGAAAAACAGAGTCCCGCTCGAGCGCAGGTTTCCCCCGCTCGAGCGGTCATGCAACAAAGGTACACGCTCGAGCGTAAACTTTTCCGCTCGAGCGTACTGTAAAAGTACTGGATGGGTGAAATCTCCGCTCGACTCCCGCTCGAGCGTGAGACATGATTCCGCTCGAGCGCCCAATCCTCCGCTCGAGCGTACAGTGAAACAGTGCAGAGAGATGCTGGATGCTCGGATTCTCCGCTCGAGCGCCAAGTTCCCCGCTCGAGCGGGAGTGCGAAATCTGGGAATTCCAGATTGCACCTCCAAGCTCAAACTCAAGCTAAAATGCAGCAAAACCGATCCTCTTGGGCTCATTTTCTGGAAAACATTTATAAACACATAGTACAACATGTTTTAAAGCTCAATTTTAAGAAATCAAAGCCCAAGGGTGTCTAATTCAACCTCAATTTCAAACCATTTTCAAGAACATGAAGAACATGCAAACATGCATGAATTCAAATCATTTCAAAGTTCCAATTTGATGCTCTAAAGAGCCAATGTTTTCCAAAACATGGTGAAATCATGGACTTAACATAAACATGAACATGCATGCACCAATTTATCATGAATTCAACTCCAAACTCATTAATTCCAACATGCATGCATGAATTACACTCTATAACAACATGTATGCACCAAAACATGGCTTAGCTCTACAATTGAAGCATGAATCATGCAAGAACTAGTTCAATTCACAAACAAGAGAGTAATTACTCTACCTTAGGTCTCCAATGCAAGGCTAGAGGCTCAAATTAGTAATCTACACTTCAATTACCAAGCAAATCCACCAATAAACTTGAACTCAACTCAATTCCCTCTCACTCTCTATTTCTCTCTCTCTAGTCGGTGCTGTGCTCAAGAATGAGCTGATGAAATGTGTGTGTGTGAGTGTAATGAGATGAGCCAAGTAGTGGGCCACTCAAGGGCAAAACGGTAATTAAGTCCAACTCTTTAATTAGCTTATTTTAATCTAATTCAATCATACCTAATCAGTTTTCAGGTAAAAACACCATAAAATCACGTTAATTACGAGGGTCAAGGAACATCAATCGGTTTCTAATTCGGCCGCCGACAAGGCCTTTAATTAGCAGTTTAAACATATTAGCATGAACAGATAATCATACAGTCAAACAGATAAAATGCAATTAACTAATATGTACTCAGTCAATTCGGTTTTTAATTTCAGTCAGTCAGTTCAGTACTTATAATCAGTTCAATTATCAGTAATCAATGTTTAACGGTAATCAGTGGTGAGGGTTATTACATAAACAAATTACTGTTCTTACCAAAAACACTCAAGAAGAATCAGCTCTTATTGAATTAATTAGTAAATTAGATGATCCCAATTTGAAACAAAAATATATTGATAAATTAAATTCCTTATTAATTCATTCAGATAAAAAACCTAAGTTTGATAAACCCATAATTAGCTTATCTAAAACCTTAGATCGATTTAAAAAAAAACAACGCGAAGTTACATTACAAGATTTACAACAAGAAATCAATCAGATTAAACAAACAATCAAAGAATTACAACATAAAGATAAAAAATTAGAAGATGAAATTCTTACTCTAAAACTTAATAAAAGTCTAGATAATTTCCAAAATCACGATCAAAAATCTGCATATGAATCTGAACATGATTCTGATCCCACTAATCCTGATAATTTGATATTTGATAATCGATCACACCAATCTCAATCCAACAATCCTGAAGAAAAACGGTTAAGTCTAATTAATAAGCTTTACATTCAAAAATGGTATTCTAAAATTAAAATAATTATCAATGATTTTGAATTAGAATTAATTGCTTTAATTGATACTGGTGCTGATTTAAATTGTATATAAGAAGGTTTACTTCCTACTACAAATTATGAAAAATGTCAAGAGAAATTAACTTCTGCTAATGGTAGTAAAATGCATATCAAATATAAATTACCTAAAGTTCATGTTTGCCAAGATAATGCATGTTTTAAAACCTCTTTTGTTTTAGTTACCAATATGACTGACAAAATAATTTTAGGTTCCCCATTTATATATTTATTATACCCATTTACTACATCTAGTACCGGAATAACTACACATATTTTAGGTCAACCTGTTACATTTAAATTTTTATCTCCTCCTAAAATGTTAGCATTAAATCAATTAAAAGATTGTTCTATTTCTTATACAATTAGTCGTTTAACCCGACATCTAAATTTTCTGAAAGAAGAAATTAATTATAAATGCATTGACCAACAATTAACTGATCCAGTTCTTATTTCTCAAATCAATGATTTAAAATTAAAACTTGAATCAACTGTTTGTTCCACCTTACCTACTGCATTCTGGCATAGGAAAAAGCATGTAGTTACCTTACCTTATATTAAGAATTTTGATGAACGACAAATTCCTACTAAATCTAGACCAATTCAGATGAATCATGAATTACTTGAAATGTGTAAAAAAGAAATTAATGAATTATTACAAAATCGAATCATTAGTCCAAGTAAATCACCATGGTCTTGCCCTGCTTTTTATGTTAATAAAAATACTGAATTAGAACGAGATGTTCCTCGATTGGTCATCAATTATAAACCTTTAAATGTTGTTTTAGAATGGATTAGGTATCCTATTCCTAACAAAAAAGATTTAATCAAACGACTTAGTCAAGCTGTTATTTTCAATAAATTCGATTTAAAAAGTGGTTTTTGGCAAATACAAATTCATCCTAGAGATAGATATAAAACTGCATTCAACACACCCTTTGGCCAATATGAATGGAATGTCATGCCATTTGGTTTAAAGAATGCTCCTAGTGAATTTCAAAATATCATGAATGACATATTCAACCCATTTAGTCATTTTTCAATTGTTTACATTGATGACATATTAATTTTTTCCAAATCAATTAGTGAACATTGGAAACATTTTACTGCATTCTTCTACACCATTAAAAGTCATGGCCTTGTCATATCTGCTCCAAAAATTATACTATTTCAAACTAAAGTTAGATTCTTAGGCTATGATATTCATCATAATACTATTTTACCCATTAGCTGATCCATTGAATTTGCGTCCAAATTCCCTAATGAAATTCTGGATAAAACCCAATTCCAAAGGTTTTTAGGCTCCCTCAACTATATTGCTGAATTTTACAAAGACCTTAGAAAAACTTGTCAACCTCTGTTTGATAGGTTAAAGGATAATCCTCCTCCTTGGTCTTCTGTTCACACTTCCATTGTTCAACAAGTCAAACAATATGTTAAGTCTTTTCCTTGTCTTGGTATTCCTATTGAAAATTCATTCAAAATTATCCAAACTGATGCTTCCGATATTGGTTATGGTGGCATTCTTCTTCAGAAAATTACTCCTTAATCATCTGAACAAATTTTTCGCTATCATTCTGATGTCTGGAATAAAGCACAATTAAATTATAGTACTATTAAAAAAGAAATTTTATCTACTGTCTTATATATTCAAAAATTTCAAGATGATATTTTAAATCAAAAATTTTTACTTCGTGTTGATTGCAAATCTGCTAAATATGTTTTAGAAAAAGATGTTCAAAATCTTGCTAATAAACAAATTTTTTCCCGTTGGCAATCCATTTTAAGTATTTTTTATTTTGATATTGCCTATATACCTGGTAGTCAAAATTCCCTGCCTGATTTTCTTACCCGGGAATTTCTACAGGGGGTAAGGGATGAGTGCTACTCCACAAATTGCCTATATTAAAACCCGAATTACCCATTACCAGACCCTGATACACCAAGTTACTTTCCGAATCCAACGTCTCCAATTAGCCAGAAAAACTACTAAACGAGCCCAATATATCAATTACTACCAGATTCAAGCTCGTCGCAGTTTACTTGCTGATTACCTTAATCATTTGCATTATTACCAGAATTATTTAGACTTTCTTTCTGGTTGCTAATCATTGTTTCTTGTTTAAACAGATGTCTCGCCCAAGGCCTCCTTCTAAGGCTTTGGTCTCATCTTCCAGTAAACCTAATCAACTTATTGTCCCTCCTCCTTTGAAGTCAGTCACCCAATCTCATTCACTTGAAATGGTCAACCGTTACCAAACTCTTGGTAACACCTATCGTCCTGATTACTCATCTGCGTTGGCTTCAGATCCTTTTGCATCTAGCCACTTAGTTTCAGTTACTCCATTCCCAGTTAATCCCATTAAACCATCCCGATCTGAGTACACCAATTCACATGTTACTAAACTGTTCTACAAAGAACCCAGTCACCCAAAAAATCAAACCATCAATGAAATTGCTAAATTCCATTTTAGCTCTGGATGCCATTTCACCCTTTCACATATAGAAAAAACCCTTTCCTATTACAAAGACATTCTACTCCATCACCATTCAATTTTGATCAAACCAATCCAGGATCGAACCTATGCTTACAAGATCCTATATCATTCAATTTATATTCACAATATTGTTCCCATGGCTGAATGGGGTAATCCTAACCAGCTTCGTGATTTACCTGGTTATCCCATTCAATATAATTACCATGATTACGTTGATGCTTGGTTCAAGATTTTCTTGTACCAAAATGAAACTTTCAGTCATTCTTGGTTCATATCATTTGATCAAAAATTCAAATCTGAAATACCTACCTGGTTTCTGAGATGGTGGACTCACTTTGGCGCCATTTCAGATATCCTCCCTGATGATCTCCGTGAAATAGTTAATTATTTTGCCTCTGTTTATCCATTTACTGCTCACCAAAGACAATTTCCATTATTGCTAATTTTTATTTCCAAATACAAAATTCCATGGATATTCAAATGGCACTATGGGATTGATAATAATATCATCATTCGCTAACACACGGTCAAATGGTGGGTTAAGTTCAATGTACCCAGAATTCTTGAAATTGTTCAAGAGGAATTCCCACCTGATCAATATGCTCCAGCTCCTGCTCTTGCTAAAGCCCAGCTGAACCCAACTGCTACAATTACTCAAGGAAGTCAGCCCAGTCTTGCTCCAGTCAACCTTGGAAGCCCCTCATCTAGTGGTTCCAAGCCTAAATCAAAGTCCAAAGCTGTTACTGCCCAGCCAGCCCAGTCAAAGTCCAAATCAAAGTCCAAAGTAAAGACAAAGCCCATTTCACCTCCTGCTCAGCCCAAGGTCAAGTCCAAGAGTAAATCCAAGTCATCAAAAGAAGATATGATCCAGTTAGCCCATCAACTTTTGAATCAAGCTAAAACCCAATCCACTGATTCAGACAGTTCAGGAGAAGGCTCAGAACATGCCCACTCCTCTGAAGAGTCAACTAATCAATGTTCAGGGCCAGAGTTTCAAGATGCCCAGGACCCATTTGCATAGTTAACATTGGATTCCATATAGATACAAATTAGCTTCAATCAATACTCTTTTGAGAAAAGCTGTCAATTTGTATTTATATTGATTCCATTATTCACATGTTCCACCGAAAGTGATGAATAGTAAAAGTTACTGTTCACCGTCACTATTCACCCAGTCAACTTTTGTTTAAAGATGCTCAACTATTCAATCAATCAGCCGAAAGCAACCGACAGCATCTGCTTTGCTCCATGCGTTGCCAGTTGCTTTCATCAGTCAAATGCTGCTTTTCTTTTCTTTATTTTTGTATATAATGTAATCAAGTTGAACTCATTCGGCAGACTTGGAAATTCTTAGAAACCATATTCTGAAAAATCCAAGAGCTCTGAGTGAAACCAACACTTTGTACTACTGCTATTGTAAGTTTAATTATTTTTAATGTTTTAATTTATAATTAATTCTACTGCTATTCCATTATTGTTGTTTTTGATTTCGTAACAACACTTTGTACTACTGCTATTGTAAGTTTAATTATTTTTAATGTTTTAATTTATAATTAATTCTACTGCTATTCCATTATTGTTGTTTTTTATTTTGTAATCCATCATCTTCATTTTCTCTGTACTGCTTCCGCCTTTTGGTATCAGAGCCAAGTGATGTTGTATCCTGTCTCTAACTGTTTTGCTACTTCTAGTCAATCTTCTTTATTGTTTATTTGATTAATCTTGTTTTCAGTTCAACTTAATCACCCACAAGATCAGTCTGTTCTATCCACCTAGTTTAAGTCACCCACTTTCGTCCCTGTCCTAAGTAAGTCCTTAGTGTTAGGCCGTGTTAGGCTTAGGGGTTTTCCGAATAGGGTATGTATGTATACTAGGTATGGGGTGAAACTGACAAGAATAGGGTATGTATTAAGATATCTGTAAAACTGATTAATTAAACAAAACAATGAGTCGATTATTTAGAAGTAACTCATCAGTCAGTTCTAGGTCAACAACTTTGCCCTGGTCAGTTCTGATACCAATAAATAGTGTTATTTTGTCAAATTATAGCAATGGTGCTCCAATGGTCATTTGCTATTTTTGACAAATCTCAACCAACTTTCCCTCCAAGTTTGTAGGTGTTGTTTGGATATAGGTTTTTGTGATTTTATTTTTATTTATTTTTTGTCTTTTGTGACATTTTTTTATCTGTTTGTTAAAAAAATTATATATTTATATTATTCTCATCTAGGCAAATATAAAAAACTAAAAAAAAAATGAAAAATTGGAAAAAATATATATATATATATTATTAATTCACCCCACCAAAAAATATATCACTACATATTTAATAAATTTTTTTAACTACACATAAAAAATAATTTTTCACCAATTATCCACCAACAACTAACCACCAACAACCATCCATTATTAACCCAGCATTCATTCACTCACATCCACCCACCCAACAACCACCAATTATTCATTCACGCACCAACAACCACCCATTATTCATCCACGCACCCAATAACCACTCATTATTCATCCACCTACCCAACAACCACCCATTATTCATCCACCCACCCAACAACCATCCATTATTCACCCACCCACAATTTTCTCTATAAATATAACATAGGGTTTTCTACAATTTTTATATTCACCTATCTATCATTTTCATATCTTCAAAACTCTCTGTACCCACCTAGAAGATTTTCTACAATTTTCATATTCACCTACTCACCCATCCACCTACAATGAACAATTTGAGTAAAGCCATATTAAATGGAGATTTTGATGAATCTTCATCATCTGATGATGATATCATCATGATGCAACTATTCACAGCGCAACAACTGAATGATATTATTGCCAACTACATTTCTGTTCTTGACAGGTCGCCTTTATTTGCTGAATTAACTAGAGGACGTGCCCCTGCTGCCAACTACACCATCAATAATCACGCACACCATGGGGTATTATCTTGCTGATGGTATCTATCCTCGTTGGGTAACGATTGTGAAAATAATATCTCAACCTCAAGGCGCAAAGAGACAACTATTTGCGAGGATGCAGGAGGCATATTGGAAAGATGTCGAAAGAGCATTTGGAGTGCTCCAAGCACGATTTAATATTGTCAGCGTGCCAGCTAGAGGTTGGAGTGATGAGGATCTGTACTACATCATGAAGACGTGCATTATTTTTCACAACATGATCATTGAAGACGAGCGTGATATTCCAAAAAATAAACGCAGTGCAGCACAACTTAAGACTGATACTAGTAATTTGGGCTGTCAAGTGTCACGCGATCCGAATGAGGAGTATGCTCAATTTATGTTGAATCGACAAAGGATTAGATCTGTTGAAGCCCATAATGTAATTCGTAATGATCTAATTGAACACTTGTGGTCCCGAGCTGGAGAGTTAGATTAAGTTTGCATTTTATCTTTTTAATGACAGTTAATGTCATTTCATGTCAGTTAATGTCTTTTTATTCTAATAAAATGTTCTTCGTTTAATGTCTTTTTATTTTACAATGTCTTTTAATGTCAGTTAATGTCTTTTCATAAAATGTCTTACAAAATAAAATAAAATAAAATAAAATAACATTGCAAATAAAAATAAAATAACATTACAAAATAAAATAAAAATAAAAATACATTGCAAATAAAACAAAAATAAAATAAAAAAACAACATGAAATTTCATTACAAAATAAAAATTACATTGCAAATAAAGACTAACAATTACATCAAAAAATAAATGATATTGCAAATTTCAAAAATACATTATCCCGTAATTATTCATCAGGAGGTAGGGGGAAATAAAAATTTGGGCTGCTCACATTTAAGGACCACTTGGCGAAAATCTCATTTTTTCGCATTGTGTAATACGCTTTTATCTGAGGGTCCAAATGAGAAATGTCCGTAGTCATTATTTGGTGTTCTTCTTTTTTCATCTCAAACTCATGCTTTTTCATCTCAAGTTCTTTCATCTCCTGCAGTGCTTGAATCTTTTTTTCTTCTCTTTCCTCTTTTTTCTTTTCTTTCTCAGCAAGGTGTTGGTTAAATGTGTCTAATTGTATGCTCATTTTTTGGACTTCAGTTTCAATGACTTGATTTCTCCGGAATAATTCTTTTGCAGATTTCCTATCCATCGACCTTTTACCCTTTCCAGCGACACTGCACTCACCAACAATTGGATTGTTACCAACACTTGGACTGTTGTTATCTTCAAGAGAAATGCAGTTTTCCATAGGGGAATCAGGGGCTGAATTAGGGGTAAACACTGTATGCATCCTTGACTTTACCGTATTCGTGGGAGTTACATCTTGCCACCTGATATTGTCTTGCAATATTGGCCAACAATGTTCAAAAGCGAAATGTTTGTTTTCATCTTGATGGTATAATAGTTTTGCTTGAAGCATCTGTTTCAAAAAAATTGAAACATTATTTACTTATGTAATTTTTATACAATACCAGAATAAGAAACTAAACATAATAATTGAAAATAAAAACTTA
The DNA here is from genome assembly GCF_055761805.1 of Camellia sinensis. NCBI lineage: Eukaryota > Viridiplantae > Streptophyta > Magnoliopsida > Ericales > Theaceae > Camellia > Camellia sinensis. Next base: position 187,681,132 of record NC_138964.1, read on the forward strand.
CTATATCAACTTGAGAAATCCCACTTTGGTGAAGATTTTTTACTTGAGCTAAACATCCCCGAAATTTGTTAGAACATTTCATGATTATACCCTATCGAGATTGAATAGACACTTGTGTTCTGGACTGATCATTTTGAAGCAGGCAAAAATTTTCGTTAATTCTCCCCGAAAGGTGAGCATACGATTGCGAATTGCCAACAATTGGGTCTTCTGAAATGTGACACCAAGATTTACAAATTGCCATATCTTCTTCAATGGTGAATGATTTTCCTCTCTTTGTTTTTGATGAACCTTCCATAGTGATTGGATGAAAAAACTAAAAAGAAAATAATTTGAGAGGTTTGTTATGAAATCAGATTCAAAGAAGAGAAGAGAAAAGAAAAGAAAAATTAAATGTAAATATTTGTGTGAAATAAAAGTGGCATGGAATGTTTCAATTTATAGAAATAAAATATATTACCGTTGGTCAAATAGTCGTTTAAAGAGCCGTTGTAAAAAATAATTTCAATTTTTTTTTTTTTTTTTGTTGAACAAACCAAACAGAGCCGAGCAGCTCTTTATTTACACTGAGGCATCACTATTTTGCCATACATCTATCTACAATTTCTCACTCTCCTCACTCTCATCTCCTCCACGGCTCTTCCACTCCCTCTCATTCTCACTATTTCTCCTCCTCCATGGCCGAAATCAAACAGAGCACAAACCAAATAGAGCACAAGATCGGAACCCGATCTCTCCTTTTCCTCCAAGATCGGAACCCCCTCCTCCATGATGTCCTCCGAGATCGGAACCCTTCTCCTCTATGATCTCCTCCATGATCGGACCCGATCTCCCCCTTCTCCTCCAAGATCGGAACCCTCTCTCTCTGGTTTGACTCTGTCTCCCTCCGATCTGTGTACTCTCCGTCTCTAGTACGATCTTCATCTATATAGATATATGTTTTGATCTGTGTTGATCTCCATAAAAAAAATCTGTGTTCATGTGTTTTGATTTCCATCAAAAATTTGTGCATGTGTTTTGGGTTTGATTTTGATCATATATATATATATATATACGGTCTGCTATGGCTTCATGGGTTTGATCATATATATATATATATATATGTTTTGGGTTTGATTTTGATCATATATATATACAATCTGTCTTCATGGGTTTGATCATATATATATACGATTTGTTTTCATGGGTTTGATCATATATATATATATATACGATCTGTCTTCATGTGTTTTGTCAATTTCGTTCTGAAATTTGTTTGATTGTGAAAATTGGGTTTGATTTTGGTAAATAGCTTCCCTACTGGATTAATTCTACTGTTTTCTCAACCGAATTTGGTGCCAAATTCCTGTTGATTTTGCTGATCTGGCAAGGTTGGCATCTGCCATTTCACTTGCCAAATTTGAGAATACATATGGCATCTGCCATCTTTGACAAGTGAAATAGCAGACCGTTAGAGATTCATTTTTGTCATTCCTGTCATTTTTTAGCTTTGGCAACTGATATAGCAGCTCCATTGGAGATGCTCTTACATAGATACTTCCTTGTTGTATTCAAGCATAAGAGGATTAATCAATTGACAATTTAGAGTATTTGGATAAGAGGTATATATGGTGGGTTCACAATTAATATGCCAACACTATACACCATTATTGACAATTTTTTTTTTTTTTTTTTTGGGGAAACTTGGCATTTGGCAAATGCTAGATCTGGACTAGGTGGGTTAAATTATATATTTTTAATGGGGAAGTTTTATTATATCATCTAATAGTGAGTGTAATAATCTCTTTTAATTTAAAATAATTATAAAATTACACTCTATTTTATAGTTATTAGATTTGTAATGAAAATTATCTATTATATACATGGAATAAAGAGGACCAACCGTGGTTTAGGATGGTGGGTATTATGCATCTTGATAAATACTTATTATTGATTATTCACTACAGCAAATAAAAGTTTTAGAAACTAAATATTTTGGTCTCTAAAAGTAAAAATTTTGTTGCAAAAGATATTTAGAAATCAATTTTAATCGTCATGAGGATAGTCGCTAAAAGGTCATCTCGAAAAGTCCAAAACAAGGCTTTTAGTGACAAATTTTTGAAAATGTCATTAATAAATAGACTTTTAGGGCCAAAATAATTTGGTCTCAAAATGATTTATTTTTTCAGACAAAAATTTGGTTCCAAAAGGATAATAATTTATCACTAATGTCTAATTTTTGTTGCTAAAAATATAATAACGGCACTTTTCGCAACAAAAATATTTAGTCCCTAAAAAATAATTTTGTCCCTAAATTTTGATTTCTAAAATCTTAATTTTTTGTAGTGATTTAATTATGGGATTTCGGAATAGAGGTATTTTGGTATTTTTATACTTTTGTTTTATTTCCTAATTTTTATGTTTGTGGTCAAGGGGGAAGACAACTATCTTGTATCTTGTAATTCTAAAAAATACTAAGCCCTGGTTTGGCAAATGGACTTTTTCGGCTTTGGCTAAATTAGTCATAAAAAGATTAAATAGACTAAAAAATTAATAAGACAAAATGTCACATCTAAATTATAATGATTTTACTTTTTCTATCACAAAAGTTAAAAAAAGCCAACTCAAACAAACTTTTTAACTTACTTTCCAAATGAAACCTATAAACACAATTGACAAACCCAATGGGTATGTTTGGTAACATTTACGCTTTCAGTTTATATTTACAAAAATTTTATAAACTGATTTTTGTTTATTTTTAGAAAAACATAAACTACAAACGCGTTTGGTAATTGACAAAAGGTTTAAAAAAATTTAAAATATATAAAAAAGAGTGAGAAATGGCAAGTGGTGGCAAGTGGCAGCGGAAGACGGTGGTGGAAAGTGGTGACGGTGGGTGGTGGGTAGCTGGTGGTAGCGGGTGGGTGGGTGGATGGGTGACGGTGGCAGGTGGTGGGTGGCCGGTGGTGGTGGCAGGTGGGTAGCGGGTGGTGGTGGGTGGTGGTGGCGGGTAGGTGGCGTGTGGTGGTGGTGGGTGGGTGGGTGGGTGGGTGACGGTGGTGGGTGGCAGCAAATGGGTGGTGGTGGTTGTTGTGGCGAGTGGTGGGTAGTGGTGGCAGATGAGTGGCAGATGGCAGATGGCGGGTGGTGATGGTGGGTAAGTGACGGTGGCGGGTGGTGATGGTGGGTGGGTGACGGTGGCGGGTGGTGGGTGGTGGTAGCAGATGGGTGGCGGATGACGGGTGGTGGATGACGGGTGGTGGCGGGTGTGGTGGTGGTGGGTGACAGTGGCAGGTGGTTGGTGGTAGCGAGTAGGTGGTGGTGGTGGTGGCAGGTGGTGGGTGGTGGTGGCAGGTGAGTAGCGGATGGCAGGTGGTGGTAGCGGGTGAGTAGCGGATGGCGGGTGGTGGTGGTGGTGGTGGGTGGGTAGATGGTGGTGGTGGGTGGGTAGGTGACGGTGGCGGGTGGTAGGTGGTAGCGAGTGGATGGTGGTGGTGGTGGTGGTGGCAAGTGGGTGATGGGTGGTGGTGGTGGTGGTGGGTGGTGGTGGCGGGTGGGTGGCAGGTGGCAGGTGGCTGGTGGGTGGTGCGTGGTGGTGGCAAGTAGGTGGCGGGTAGTGGTGGCGAGCGATGGATGGTAGTGGCGGGTGGATGGTAGATAGGTGGTGGGTGGTGGTGGTGGTGGTGGCTGCGAGGGGTGGGTGGTGGTGACGAGTGGGTGGCAGGTGGCTGGTGGTGGCTAGTGGTGGTAGGTGGGTGGTGAGTGGTGGTGGCAGGTGGTGGTGGGGAGTGGATGGTGAGTGGTGATGGCGGAAGACGGTGGTAGAAAATGGTGGCGGGTGGTGGCTAGTGTTGGGTGGTAAAAAAAAAAAAACTCAAAACTCAAAACAGAAACACATTTTTTGTGTTTTCATTTTTTGGCCAAATTTATAAACTGAGACCATTGATTTCTAAATCAAAAATTTTACCAAACAAGTTTTTATTTGAATTTTTTAAATTTTTGTAAATATAAACAAAAAATTAAAAACGTAAGTGTTACCAAACGACACCATCTATTTTCATGGTGAAATTTTTTAAAATACAATTTTGATATGATCTCATTATTTTTAATTCTTTTACTACTTTTTGGCTTTTAGCTTGCAACGACTAAATTGAATTAATTGTTTTATTACTGGGGTTTTAATCAGCTTTCAGCATCCTATGAATGTTTTTCAATTGACATTAAATTTTTAATTTTCACTATTAAGTTTTGTTTGAGTTTTTGAGGGGTTTTTTATTTTTTATTTTTAATGTTTAAGTCAAGAGTAAGAACAACTCCAAAAAATTCCTCATCTTTTTAATTAAAATGGATACTTGGCCTCGTTCCGGAATATTTTTTTTAGTAACTTTTTGAATTTTTAGCTAAAATATGAGATAAAAAAATTAGTATGTTTGAGATGATTTTTTAATTTTTTACAAAAAAATGTACAAAATGTAAAGAGAAAAGAAAATTTTTGACTTTTTTATATAAATTTTTGACTTTTTAATTTTTTTAGTAACTTTTTAATTTTTAAACTAAAAAGTAATGTTGTCAAACGAGACCTCAATTACTCAAAATCATGCTCTTCATTATATGACCAAAGGCGGACCCAATATAAGACCAAGGGCGTCACATGCTCCCTGAGTTTTTCATATTTACACTATTTTCCTTATATATGAAATTTATATTTAATTTATCCTTTATAAAATTGTAATAGTGCCCTATTCTTAAATCATGTAAACTTATTTTGTATTTTAAAATTTTTAAAAATGCTCAATTATATATATTTTTTGTTCATTCTATTATACTCTAAACTGAAAAGTTAATGGTAAAAATTGAATTAATTGAACATTTTATTCTTATCATGGGATTTGTTTAGTTTATTGTTGTTCTCCATTGTGAGATTTTTTGTTGAGTTGATAGTTGAATTTGTTAATTATAAATTCAATTGGATTGTTGATTGTGGATTTCTAAACTATATTGATGTAATTCTAATGATAATTCTAATATTTAATCTCAACAATGGACCCAAAAAAAAAATGTATAATTTTAATAGTATCTCATTTTTATTTATTGTAGATTTTTTTTTTTTCAAGGATGTGAGTAATATATACCCTCTCTGCGCCGGGCGGTATATGACCCCTCAAACTAAAATATGACTGAGTAAAAAATAATACCTTAAACTTCATTAATATTTTTTTGTAATCGTCAACAATTTTAAATGAAATATAGAAAGGATAGATATCACCCAGTTTTAACAAAAAATTAGAAGTGTTGTAAACGATTCGAATTTCATTTGTGGATATCTTTTAATTAATTATTAATCTATGGATTGGAAGGTTTATCCCCTCATTATTGATCTTTGTCGCTTGTGAACGCTATATACAAGATGAGAAATGCTAGAGGTCTTAAATTTTCTACTAAATAAATGACCAAATGTCTCACATGGGTGTGGGGCCTACAAAATTGCGGACCCCACACCCATGTGAGACATTTGATCATTTATTTAGTAGAAAATTTGGTGTCCCTAACATTACCCTTTTTAACTTTTTATTTGAATTAGTAAAACAGTCAATGTTGTCTGTGGCTATACCTAAAATTGAGAGGATCATGTGCCTGCTCTTGTTGTGTTTGTTTTCTATTTCATCTGTTTCTTTTGACATTTGTTTTTACCAATAGAGGTTTTCAAGATAAGGACTTTTGCATTACAAAAAGAATAAGAAATATTATTGCAGAAGCTATAAAAATCACTTAGTAGTAAGGAAGTTAAGAGAATAGGAAGTGACGTTTAAATGCCTAACTTTCTACTCTTAATTATTGTACTTATCACTGTTCCTTTAAACCCAAAAATGAAAAGAAAAGATAGCATAAAGTTGTTTTGCTTTACAAAAGTTTTTACTGAGTTTGTTTCATATATCTAGGAATAGATAATATGGCCCTGTTTAGGAACAGGTTAATTTAGTAATTTTTTAGTTATTTAACTAAAATATGAATTAAAAAAAATTAGTATGTTTGGAATGATGATCTTTAGAACTTTAACATGTAACGGGAATCACACTTCAAATAAATCTTGATTACACATGAATTTTTCTGTGAAGAGTTATATGTTTTAACCACCTAACTTTCTGCCCTCAATCTTTATTGTACTTATCACGGTTCCATTTCTATCCAAAAATGTAAAGGAAAATATATAGTATAAAATTTTGTTTTTATTTTTTTTGTAAAAAAGTTTTGACATCTTTGTTCCTACTAATTGACTGGTACATATAGTCCTTATATCTCACATGTATCAAATAATTACTAATTTAAAATACTAAAAACAGCTTCAAAGAAGAATAACCGTTGATCTAAATATTCAAACCCAACTTCCTATAAGGAGTCGGATCAAACAAGACAAGTTACAAACTAATGATGGTCTGCAACGTAAGAAATTAAAATATAATAAGGGATCACATTTTAAATAAATTTCACTACACATGGATTTTCCTGTGTACGGTTTTATTTTTTCATTTTCCATTCTATTTAATCACAATACTATAGTTCAATTTTTCATTAAATGGATTTTGAGCTAAGCATTAACATGATGTAATGGTGGGACATTGGGGGGGTTTGTGATGTTAGATTTCTTCAATATGTATGATGGAATAATAGGATAGAATAAGACTATAAATTATACAAACCATCATAAAGGAAGCAACACCCTCATCTATCTTGTGCACATATGGTTTGTGAGCTGAGAATCTGATACAAAAACACACGGAATTTGAGCCATAAACAATTGCAAACTCAGGTCCCCAAACTGAAGGGTTCTTATTCCCTATTTTGGAAATGGATGACAGTGTGATTGTACTTCTTTTTTGTATTTTGTATTTTATTTTTCTACTTATTTTAAAATTGTTAACAAAGTGCCGACCTAAAAGAATATATACCTTCATTTATGAGGAATTGGGGTGCTGCTTTGTTGTGTCCTTTGGTAGGGTTCATTTCAAGAACACAAATTTTTAATTTTAATTTTTTCAAAATATGTGATTAGATCACATAGTTATCAATATTTGGTCAAATTATTTTTTGCATGAATGACATTTTTTATGGGTATGTTGTGCCTCAAATTCCATTTATTGTGAAAATATCTATATAATAAAAAATATCAATTTTTTTTTATAAAATGTCTTCTATGGACACTTGAAGATTAAGATATAATAAATCTGATTGTAACAAAAGAAATATCTTATGTGACATAATTGAGAGTTAAGATCGAATAAATCTAATGATAGGAGTTTTTTTTTTTTTTTTCTTATTTTCCATTTAATTGATATATTCCCTAAGTTTTGTTTGGAATTTGAAAATATGAAAAAAAAAATTAATTTATATTTTATTCACATTTGTTTTCTTTTTTTTCTCTATAATTTTTTTTCTCAAATCCTAGATCCAAATCCAGTTCTAATATTTTCACACCCACACAAAAAAAAAATATATATATATATATATACATATTCAGTTGAATTTTGTTGCATTAGTGGATGAAGTATCCATATCCAAACCTATAGTTTGTCTTGGACCTCATCCTCAAAGATATAGTTTAATCCTAATTTATTAATTTGGAATTAATTAAAAGCAAGTGGGTTTGGCATAAAGATAGAAGAGACTATGCATTACTTTCCAAAATAAGTGGGACCTTCTAGATTCTGAAATTAAAACCAAGTTAGCATAAGAAAGACACAAACACACAGAAATGGAGCCAAAGTTTTGGGGGTGTCCTTTCAAAAGTCTTTTCAAATTTTTCTATGGGTAACAAGGAACAAATTTTTCTACGGGTAACAAGGAATAAATTCTCCCCTTCCAAACTTAATTTCTATGATTTAGCAGAATATTTTAGCATGTCATTAACAGATTCTATGAAAAGAAAGGGCATCAACCCTACATAGACAGGGCTATGATGCCCATTGATATACACTACAAAGAATAGGGAAAATTACACCTTAATGGTGTTAGAAAAAATAAATGGTAAATATTATAAATATTAATAATTAAAATTATAAATATTTTTATCAATGTGTAGTAATTTTTTCAAAATATAACTTGAATAGTAATTTTCCCAAAAAATATATCATATAGAGCATTGCACTTATAAAAATAATTATGAGGAGATTGAAAAGGGTAGTAAAGGAAGGATCAACTGGCTCTTTTTTTTTCCTTTTTCTTTTTTTGAAATTATTACTACTATTGAAAAATCTAAAAATTTCCTAAATGTTGATTTGTGATTATGTATCAATTTTAAGCAGTATATAACAATCTCAATCAAACAATCAAGACAAATCGACACAACGATTTTACGTAGAAAAATCACAATTGGACACCTCCAATTGTGATAAAAAAAACCACGGGCAACAGCCACAAAACAATCCACTAAGAATATATAAAGGAATTACACAAGTATACTCTCAATTACCTAGCGAATCCACGCCCGAATTGAACCAACCTCTATGTGTCTCTTCCAACCCCGTCTTCACCTCGGAATTGTCTTGACGATGAGCCACTCCAGAATCCACCAAAGCTTCAGGCTTGAATTCTTCAGAATCCACCGAAGAACAACTCTCTCTTTTATGTAGAACAAACAAATAATCTTTTGATGTATACTCTTTAAACCATGAGTTGAATACTCAATCAAAACATCAAAGAAAACTAGCAAAATATCCCCAGATATAAACCTTAGAATCCAAAAAGAAGATCTGGAGGACTTGTCTAAGTTTTGGGAGAAAACCAACTACTTATAAAAAACCAAAGTAATCCTAGTTTTGAAGGAAAACCAATTCCTTATAGAAATCCAAGAATCTGTGTTCGCGCGATCCGCTCGAGCGTGGTAATTCCCGCTCGAGCGGAGGTTTCAAAATTGTGTGATTCATATAGGCTTCACGCTCGAGCAGAAGTTTCCACACTCGAGCGGATAATCACACCATCCAGTACTTTTTCAGGCAAAACAGAGATGTTGTGAGCTTGCAATCCCCGCTCAAGCGTCACTGTCCCCGCCCAAGCGGGACGACCAAAATTGGAAAATCTAGAAACTAGATCCTGTTACAACCTCGGTTTTGATCCATGGAAATTGACAAAGGCACGATTCGGGTTGGATTCGCATCTAATAAACTCATAGCCTCACTGAAATAAAAGGTGCGAAAACAAATACAACTGAAAGGAGTTTTGTCAAACGGGATTGCCAAGAATAAAACCTAACAATCTCCCCCTTTAGCAATGCCGTGACAAAACACACCTAACAAATAAAATCCTAACACCCCAACTCATTACAGCCTACAAAGGTCAACTTCTTTCTCAATGTCATGACCTGCAAAACAGTTATTAGTGTCACAATCTCCAAAACAACAATTAGTCCCACAAGAGTATATGAAAAAGCAATAGACATTGACACGGTTATCTTGAAACATGAGATGGAAAACATGAAAAACTAAGACTCATGAAAAACAACTCTCAAACAACAAAAGTAAGATCATAAACCAACTCAAGCAATGATATGACGATATAAATACCAAGAACATGCAAGAAGGAAATAATTAGCAAACAGTGCATAGAAACTTGCAAAACACATAGCCAATCTCCCTTACCAAACATATCAAAATGAACCAAACTCCCTCTCACTAAAATCAACCACAAACACTGAAAACCAGTGAACAAGAAGAAAACGACAAAAATACTATGGTGGAGCAAGCAAGGAATTTCTGATTTGTACCTTAAAACATACAAGATTATTTAAGAAACACAATTACTAGTAAACACAATGTGCACAGTCTATAGAAGAGTTCTCATGAAAGAAAGTGATGCATTATGTGAAAAGCATAGATCCCATGATAAAAGTGTGTGTGTGACTCTTGGAGTTCGACAAACACTAGATTCAATCCTAATAGTGATCTGAAAGTTGGACATTTGGCAAGAGAATCTAAGCACAACACAGGAAAGTCAAACCACTAGGAATCAAGGGGTATTTTGTGAGTAAAGGCGGAGGCTACCCTCAATCAATGAATCTTTTCTTTTTTTTTTTCTTTCTTTCTTTTGCACTTTTTTTCTTTCTTTTGCATATTTTTTCTCTTCTCTTTCTTTTTCCTTTTCTTTTTCTTGTTCTTTTTCTTTTTCTTTTGCACACTCATTGGCGGTTGACACGCTGAAGAGTATGGAAACCGAACTAGAGAAGCATGGATATAATAAGGATGGCCTAGTTGGTGACTCTGAGGTAGCCTTTTCCTCATGGCTGGACTACAAAGAATAGAGGGGAAAGCCATGGAGGTGCAAAAAGATGGTAGGTGGTTAAGAGACTCAACATCACCCATGATATGCTAGTATAGGTCAATTTCCCTATAAAAGCAAAAGATCAATGACAGAAGTCCATAGAAAAAAAAATCATTAACGCGGAAGACTCCAAAATTTGCTAATCTAAGAGTGTGTACAGAATGAGATATACTAATAAAAAAACACGCACTCCAAAATGAGTAATGACCACAGAAAGCACACGTATATTAACATGTAATAGATATTCTCATCAATTCCAATATGCATTAAGGACCACTCAAAAATTTCAAGTTTGCAAAACCATACTAAGAAAATCTTTTTAGGATTTTTTATTTTTATTTTATTTTATTTTTTTATTTTTAACTAAAGGGAGACAAAAAACGAACAAGCACACATGTAATGACAAATACAAAAAAAAAAACACACAGAAACCCAAAAACTAAAACAACAAAACAAATTAATGCAAGTCAAGTTTTCTCACCCAAACTGCTTTAGTACGTACAAAATTATGAGAATTGTAGTTCTTGGGTGGTGTCTTGACGTTGTGGTTCCCTTTCCCTTCAATGGGAACCGGCTAGACTTGGTGTCCAACTTCTTATTCCTAAGTCTAGGCAAATACACTCTCCCATGCAATTTATAACAATAAGGACAAATATGACCATGCATACCACAATGATGACAAATAAAAACAGGGTGTACCTTCTTTTCTTTTACCTTACCAACTCTAGGAAGTTTGAGAAGTCCATCCTTATCTTGAATTTTTTGTTTCCCCTTTCCTTGAGTTCTTGTATCATGAGATGTAGATGCACTCTGTTTTTGCTCTTTGTTATCACCAAAGCCAACGCCACTCGTGTCAGAACAAATTTGTTGAGACCCAATGATATTGTCTAAAGTCTTTGATCCTTTGTTCCAAAGACCAATGGTAGCCATAACACACTTGAGTTCTTCTTCTTTCTTGATCATTAGTTCTTCTAAAGTAACTTGAGACATCTCGAGAGCTTCAATCTTTTCTTCATATGTTGCATAGATTTGTTGTAGCTCATTCCTCTCTGTCTCACAAGTCAAGAGTTCTGCACAAAGAGCTTGTCGATCATTAGAAATCTTAAGGGCATCATTCCTAGCCTTGGAAATCTCTTTCTTTAATTTGACATTCTCACTTTTACATGCTTTGAGTTTCGTAGTGAGTTTGTCGTTCAATTTGAATAAGTTAAGAGACTCCTTATACAACTTTTCATAAACTTGCTCAGCTCTTCATCATCACTCTCCGAGGATTCATTATCAGTGGCATTCTCAACCAACCTCTTCGGATACTTTGTTCGTCCTTCAGTTTCGGAAGCAGCCATGAAAGCAAGGAATTGTTTATGTCCCTCTTCGCCTTGATCTTCGTTGTCACTTTCATCTTCATCAGATTCTGATTCATCATCCCAAGTAATGGCGAGGGCTTTCTTCTTCCTCAAACGAGTGGGGCATTTTGAAGCAAAGTGGCCAAATCCTTGGCATTCATAGCATTAGATTCTTTCAGAGTTCGCTTGTATCTTTCCTTTCTCCTTTTTGACTATAGGATTAATTTTGAGTTTATCTTTGCCTTTTGATTTATGAGTATGAATAGATTCCAAAAGTTTAGAATTCTTTTTCAAAAAAAATTTTTTAAATTGTTTAACAAAAGCAGCCGTAATCTTGAAATCTATCTCACAATCCTCATCAGAATCCTCTCCAACTCTATGAGCACTACTAAAAGCAATTTCTTTTTGTTTCTTTTTTAAATTCCTATGTGCCTCATAAGTTTGGAGATTTCCAACCAACTGATCCAGCTTGAGGTTGTCAACATCTTGAGCCTCCTCAATAGCCGTAACTTTTGGTTGGAACTGATCGGGCAAGGATCTCAAAATTTTTCCCACAACTTTGGATTCTGGTATTTTTTTCACCTAAATTGAAGCTAGAATTTACAATGTCACTCAACTTCGCATAAAATTCATCAAAGGTCTCACTATCTTTCATTGAAAGGTTTTCGAAACTAGACGTGAGCCTTTGAAGTTTTGAGCATTTAATAGAAGGAGTGCCCTCATGAATAGTTTGTAAGATATCCCAAGCCTCTTTTGCGACTTCATAATTGCAAATTCGACTAAACTCTTCAGGTGTGACAGCGCAAAAGAGAGAATTTATAGCTTTACTATTCCTACTACTATTTTGGTAATCAATTGTGTTCCACTTTTCAATTGGTTTGGGGAAAGTTACTCCATCAACAGTAATTATTGGTTCGATCCACCCATTTATGACAGATTGCCAAACTTTTTCATCTATAGATTTCAAAAACAATCTCATTTGAGCTTTCCAAAAAGAATAATTGGATCCGTCAAGTAGGGGTGGTCGAACCATAGAGTTTCTCTCATGAATTGAATCCATTATCACAAATCAAACAAGATCTCGTTCTAAAAGATATATATTTAAAAAAAAAATAGAATGATCTGCTCTGATACCAATTGAAAAATCTAAAAATCTCATAGATATTGATTTGTGATTATGTATCAATTTTAAGCAGTATATAGCAATCCCAATCAAACAATCAAGACAAATCGACACAACGATTTTACGTGAAAAAATCACAATTTGACACCTCCAATTGTGATAAAAAAACCACGGGCAACAACCACAAAACAATCCACTAAGAAGATATAAAGAAATTACACAGGTATACTTTCAATTACCTAGCGAATCCACTCCCGAATTGAACCAACCTCTATGTGTCTCTTCCAACCCCGTATTCACCTCGGAATTGTCTTGACGATGAGCCACTCCGGAATCCACCAAAGCTTCAGGCTCGAATTCTTCAAAATCCACCGAAGAACAACTCTCTCTTTTGTGTAGAACAAACAAATAATCCTTTGATGTATACTCTTTAAACCATGAGTTGAATACTCAATCAAAACATCAAAGAAAACTAGCAAAATATCCCCAGATATAAACCTTAGAATCCAAAAATAAGATCTAGAGGACTTGTCCCAATTTTGGGAGAAAACCAACTACTTATAGAAAACCAAAGTAATCCTAGTTTTGGAGGAAAACCAATTCTTTATAGAAATTCAAGAATCTGTGTCCGCGCAGTCCGCTCGAGCGTGGTAATTCCCGCTCGAGCGGAGGCTTCAAAATTGTGTGATTCATATAGGCTTCATGCTCGAGCGGAAGTTTCCACGCTCGAGTGGATAATCACACCATCCAGTATTTTTTCAGGCGAAACAGAGATGCTGCGAGCTTGCAATCCCTGCTCGAGCGTCACTATCCCCGCTCGAGCGGGACAACCAAAATTGAAAAATCTAGAAAACTAGATCTTGTTACAACATCGGTTTTGATCCATGAAAATTGACAAAGGCACGATTCGGGTTGGATTCGCATCTAATAAACTCATAGCCTCACTAAAATAAAAGGTGCGAAAACAAATATAACTGAAAGGAGTTTTGTCAAACAGGATTGCCAAGAATAAAACCTAACAAATATCATAAAAATTACACTGAAAATTTTGTTTGATTCAAAAAAATTACACTGAATTGGACATTCAATTATGCACCCAAAAAAAATGCCACTTAATAGCATATATAATAAGCTTAAATAATAATTACAACAACCATAAATTCACCATTTCTTAAAAGAAACTAAATTTCAGACCATAACAACAAAGTTGTAATATTAGTAATCAAATTTTACTGAACTACATGGGTATTGTTAGATAAACTCATTTGCCCGTGTCAAATTTTGACCATGTTAAGATCAAAAGTTGATTTAGTAAATGAGGCATTTCCTCACTAGGTGTAATGTATGGATTTAAGTCTTACTTTACCTATTACTTAATTCATATTTTTCTTCCTTTATTTCTCTCATATTGATTGTAAAAAACCATATATATAAAATAGGATTTGCAAGTTCTCAACTCAATACATGAAAATTGCAAAGAATTACAGAAAGTAGTTCTAGATAAACTAGTGTTCTCTCTCAATGTTGTTGTTGTTGTATTTTTTTTTTTTTTTTTTTTTTAAATTTTGAGATGGTTGTGTTAAAGGAAGATATTCCCCCCTTGACTAGAAAAACGATGGCTGGGTTTTGGTCACAAAACCTTTCTTTTTGGGCTGTGTCCTGTAATTATTTCAAAATACAAAATGCTTGGAAATTATAAAAATTAATCCAGAGTATTGTTATATGGCGCAGATTTAAAATTGGTGTGAGGTGATATAGTAAAATTTTGCTAAATTCTTTGTTTTCATATAGGAAAATTTTTGTGCATCCAAATTGCTCTATTTAATCAACAAAGAAATATTTGAGAATTTCTTTTAATGAGTGATCAAGACAGTTGCTAAATTTTTAATATTAAATTATTTTTAATTTTAAATATAAAAAGAAAAAATCAACAAACAACACCAAAATTCAACTTGATGTAAAAATCACAAAACTAATTATGAATGTCCTAAGTATATGTGTAATATGCATATGAAACAGTTATTAAAAGTTTAATTTTATAAAGAATTTGGAATCACACTCATAAACACACACACTCTCTCCGAAGGTCCTCAAGAGGTGAAACTCCATCATTGCTGCTACCATCATCTTCGACAGTTATATCTTTACCTATGTCGGAGTCTTCAACTCAGTCGCAAATTTTATCAAACAAGATCTAAAGATTCAAGATCAAAATATAAAAGACAAAATTATTTATAAAAATAGAGGTACGAATAATTAATACACAAAGGAAGATGTTTCCTCCGTAACTAGAAAAACGGTGGATGGGTTTTTGTCACAGAACCTTTCTTTTTGGGAAGAATTTCAAAAGAAAGGATAAGAGCAATCATGGTTACATTTGTGAGATAAATAGAATGTGCCTCTCTTTATAAAAGGCATTGTGTTTTGAATTCCACCACTAACCAGCCAATTCCAGATACTTAACCATTCTAATCTCTACTCTTCGAAGCACAAAAAAACACAGGAGGAGAACAAAAAAAATAAAGAGTAATTATATACAAGTAGAAAAAAAGGTAGCATTAACACAAAATATTGTAATAAGTCTTGATTTTATAATTTTAAAACATAATTTTTTTTAAAAATTATTACTGACACATAATTTTTATAAAAAATTCTATATAAATCTTTATAAATATCACAGAAAAGAAAGGAAAAAGTGGTTGGCATGTCCTTTAGAGGATATAATTGTTTATCTTTTAGCATCCCTGAGACAACTAAATTACTTCAAAATTCCCAATTGTCATTGATAGTGGAATTGGTAATGATTGTGGAAAAAATAAATAGTAGAAAAAGAAAAATAAAAAGAGTTGAGCGGCACATATGGAGAATCACTTCATAAAGAATCCAATCCCTTAGAGAAGTAAATAGTGAAAAGTAAAGTATAGAAGAGGTGGAACACTATTACATATAGTTTATTACTAGTGATACTATCAGTAAGAGAAATCGAATACTTTATATTATTAATTTATTTGAAATGATAGAAGTTGTGTTTGTCAAAAATTAAGCATACTTGTTTTAGTGGGGACAATACTTTAACGGCAGGAGTGAAAAACTTGGTGTGATAGATTAGACATATTAATTATTTTTAAAATGGGATATATCAATCATTTCAACAAAATTATTGTGATATACTTCTACAATGATGAATGAATCGATCTGTCAAGCTTATGAGTAGTTAATAATGGAACCCAAAAAAAAAAAAGTACTAGAAGGAAGATAGATAGGGCATTGGTGCGTTAAATAAGTGTTTTAAAAAGAAAAATGAGTGAGAGCACTAATTAGTGTTATCATTAATGATGTGATAGTGGGTCTCACCAGAAATGATTTGATATTTTGACTTTGATGTTGTATTTTTTTTCTTTTTTTATTGAGTGTCATGTCATTAGTGATCTTTTTAAAACTCCAAAATTAGTAGTCTCTACCATTGTTGTTTCAAAAATAAGTAAAAATATCTATTAGCAACATACATAAAATAATGCACAACTCTAAAAGAGGCTAATTATCAACCTTGAAGCAATTGTTTAACCAACAATGCTATTTACCAAAAAAAAAAAACAAAAAAAAAAAGCACCCTAATGGGTGAAGAATTAAATAGCAGTACTTATTTATTTATTTTTATTTTATACTACAATAACATCACATACATGATACTATTTTAAGGGGCTATATTTGATTGGGAAATTTGAGAAACGATTTGAAAAAAAAAAAAAAAAAAGTGTATAAAACTAAATAAAATATAAATATATTTTATTCATATTTCACCTACATTTTTTTTTTCTTTTTTTAAATCCCTTCTCAAGGCTTTACCATGTGATGATGTATGGCAAGAGAAAGTTATATAGGCAAATTGATTACATCGGCATCATATGCTTCTATTTATTTGAATTCCCGACCAATTTTGGAATACATTCCAAAATCCTCACTATGCTTTGGAAATGACAATAATGCCCTACAAGTTATTAAAAAAAAAAAAAAAAAGAAGAAGAAGACACTAATGCTTACACTTTTTTTTTTTTCTCTTCCTTTTAATAATTCTTATTCACCAATAATGCCACGGCTAGTATTATCCTTCTAATTTAAATGAAGGATTCGGATCAATAAAAAAAAAAAATGAAAAACACGTTAAAATTTAAAATATGTAGATGTTCATCATGAATTTATCTGAATATTAGTATTTCTGATCTGAAAAAGCAGAGGCAAAAACTGTACACAAAGAAGTCTATTGTAAAACTTTTTTTGATAGTATATATATTTACTAGAAAATTTAGTACCGTATGTACATAGGCATTAACACCAGTAATTGAAGAAAATAGAAAATCAGGTTTTTTACTCTCATTCTCTCTCTTAATTTCTCAGCAGCAGGTAACAATATCAAACTTTTCCTCATGATGAAACTTGACTTGCTTAGCAATGAACTCTTCTATTGTGCGCTGGAATTCCTCATTGCTCAATTTATCAAACAAATACACCGACTCCGCCAGAACCTCACCGGAATCCCCAATTTTCCTGCATTTCTCTGTTTCCGATCGTCGGAGCTTCCCGCAATTATTCTCCAAATTCTCTCTCTTCATCTTCTCCGACACACTCCTCTTAAAAGTTTTAACATCAGGAACCGGAACGGCAACAACAGCGCCTTCGTTGCTCTTCGGGGAGAGAGTGTTCACTTCAGAGACGATCGGTTTGTCGTGGTACACGATCTTCTCCGGTTCCGGCAGCAGAGGACAATTTTCCGATCCGTAGTTGATGAATTTGCGGTAGAGATCGGTTTCGGCATTGTTGATGGCCGGAGATTGGCCGGACTTGGCGAGGAGAGTGATGACGATGGCGTTGCTGATTAAGAAGATGACGAAAGGGCTGACGATGATGGAGATCAGTTGCCGGAAGTATTCGCCGGAGATTTTGACGGCGAAAGGTAGTCGAGCTGAAATCCAGGAGAGAAGAACAAGAGCCAAGCAAATCTCGATGAGGCGAAACAATTTCGCAACGGTTCGGAGGCGATTGTACCTTCGCATAGCCTTTGCCTTCTCGGCCTTCACGTTATCGAAGTCGATAGTGTCCATTTGTGAGCACAGAGAGAGGAATTTGAAGTGAAATCGCAGCTGATTTTCCCGGGAATGTTGATGCGAAAATTTTTGGAATAGAAAATGAATGGATCGAAGAGAGAGAGCAGATGAGTAGAGGTGTGAAGTGTGTGAGAGAAGTGAGCACTAAAGCACTCTTCTTCGTGCGGTGGCCCTGCTCGCTTGGCCTTTTATAGAAGTGGAACATTATGAACCCAGGTTAATCCAGGGTTATATGGACTGGGTCCTCCCTCCTTGGGTTTATCTCACAAATATATATATAAAATAAAAGTGATCAGATTTGTGGGGTTGATTTTCACAAATAAATGTCATAATAATTCAATTTTATAAAAATCATAATTAAAAAAAGTAGTTATAGTCAAACACTATATAAAGTATAATCAAAACAATATCATAACTAATATTATAATAAATTATAACTAATATCACGATAAATATAACTAAGTTATAATCAAGTTGAACTAATACCCCTAATAAATTATAATAAAAAATTTCAAAAGTTATAATTAAGAGACATATAATACACACCCAAAGAATGTGTGTATCATAAAAAAAAATTAAAAAAAAAACAATAATAATAATAAATATCAACGGAAAGGAAATTCGAATATTTGATTTCTTTTCGAAATGCAAGAGTTGTAGTTAATTGAGCGAGACCCACCGATTAATTTATATATCAAAAAATAATTCAAAAAAATTTAACATATTTACATTTTAACTTAAAAACATTGCTCTAAATATTAAATTAATAGAATGAAACTTTCATTCTATTATTTGTTCAACTTCTTCCGTTTTTTTTTTTTTAATACATCGGAAAGTATTTGTTCACCATTGACACATTATACATGATAACTAAAATGTAATTATAATAATAATTACAAAAAAAAAAAAATTGAAGATTATAAGATAATTATTGTTTTGTTTGTTTGATTGGTGTTGACTTTCTCTTTTGGATGGTAGGTGACAGAGATTATTATTAGGAAAAATTACATTTCAGTCCATCTTTTTAAAAATAATTACAAAATTATGGAGAAAAAATATAATTTTAATTATTAATATTTATAAAATTAATCATTTATTTACAATTTTTTTTTTAAAAAAAAAATCATTAATTTGATATCTCCCCTTGTTATTATTAATAAATGTGTGAGGTAATGTGCATGGAACCCTTACCAACATCTATCATCCAATGATTTATTTCGAATCCTATAATTCTCTTGTTTATAAGATTGGATTGTCTTCCATAGTTTGACTCACTGTAGGTTTATTTTAAATTTATTTTGACAATTTCAACAATTTATTTGTATAGAAGTTGTTAAGTAAATTATTTATGTTGAATTTATGTCGGATCACATTGATCTAAAACAAGTAGATGAACATTAGGTAGAATCATATTGTGTGCAACCAAATATATTTTGGATATTAATATTTAATTAATTTAATTTTTGACATAGATAATAAACTAGTTGACGTATTATACAAAATCAACATTTTAAATTTTCAAAATAAACTCATAATGGGTCGGATTATGTTGTCCAATTGGTGTGGAACCTCTTACAATCGGATTATATATCTCTTACAAATTGTACAATACAGAGCGTGGAACCTCGTTCAAGGTGGGTTTCCATAGCATCTCTCAAGATTCGGATAATTTCTTGTAAATATTTGTATGTTTTTGGGGTGTTTGGGAATATGATTTTTAAATAAAATAGTCAATAAAAATAAAATAAATTAAAATAATCAATAAGACAAAATATGATATCTAAACCATAATCATTTTTCTACTAGTTCAAAAAAAAATCATAATCATTTTTTTTTCTCATAACTATCAAATCAACTAAAAAAAAAAAAAAAGTCAACTATCATCCTAAATATAACTTGTTTAATCAAATTAAAATAATCAAAAAAATAAAAATTAACTAAAATAATTAGGTTCTCAAGCCTTTTAGGGCTTCGTTTGGGATGTGAATTGACTTTTTGGCTTAACCTTATTTGAGATGAACTTTTTGATTTTTGTAAAAAAAAAATAATAATAATTATAATTTGAATGTAACAACTTTTAATCTAAGATAATAAAAAAAAAAACTTATTTTACTTTTTTATAATTATTTTAAACCCAACCCATCCCTAACCCGCATGCCCGAAAGAGTATGTAAAACTAGCCTCGTTGGTACTCTTCAATTTTTGCTGGTTGGTTGTAATGGAGTCGGAGATGGATGAGTATTGCACGAAAAATGTTTTTAAGTTTACTGATTAATTTTTTTTTTAACGAAAATAAATAAATAATTTAAATTAAAAGTTAAACCAAAAATTATGATTTAAATTAATAAAATTAAAAATTTATTGTCATAAAATTGATACCTTGTGATTTTTTTTTTATTGTAATTATAGGTACAACTCGGGCGGATTCGATCGGGTTGAAGGTTTGCCCACGCCCAACCCGAATTGTGTTTGGTAATGCCTAAGTCCGACCATCAACCCGAGCATGGCTGCCCAAGTCCAGACCAAACTTCATAATTTGAACTCGGGTTAGGCTGAATTACCCGAATTTCACAAGGCAACAAACAGCTTCTGAATTTTTCCATACAACAAACAGTGTTTCATTATATACGCAAATCCATTAGTCCATCTAACAAACTTAAACATCATCCCAGCCACAAACACTGCTACATATAAAAGTAAATTTCACAAGGCAACAAACAGTGCTTCATTATTCCACACAACAAACAGAGCAGTTCTTAGGCATTAGGCAAAAAACATTTCTCTAATACATTGTGAGACCAAGATTGATATCAGTATCAATATCTTCGGTTTTCATCCCAACAAGTAATTCTCAATCAAATGAGTAAAGAAAATTAGCAAGTGCAAGCTCTATTGTTGCAACGCCCAGATTGATTTCACAATGCTCTTCGACTAGATCCAAATAGAATTAGTCCAAAATCCTCTAAAATTAATATCATCAGTTTTGAGTGGTAATCGAACGACGAGTGACCAAAAGGAAAATGAGTTGGACCCCCTCAAGGAGGCACCTCCTTTGACCCCCTCTCTTTCTGATTGGCCAGTTTTTCTTTTTTCTTTTTCTTTTTTTCCTTCTCCTCGAATCACCACCCGCCATGTGTGTGTGGGGGTAGCGGGGGTGGTGATTGGAGGGGGTCTCAATCACTTCCCTGACCAAAAATAGACAAATTAAAGCACAAATACAAACACAAAGAGGAATCTACTAGTTTTGTGTGGCGTCAAAGCTAATCGAAAGGGTAGCATTGTCGTTGTTCATGGCGTCATCGTCGTCGTTCGCCGTTTCTTCAACTCTCATGAAGAAATGAAATGAGAGTCTGAGAGAGAGGGAAGAAAGAATAGATAAGGTAGGGTTTTGTTTTTAGTTTTAGTTTTAATCTAATGGTTCAAATAAAAGATGCTAATCCAATGGCCAAAGACCACCAAAATAAATAAATAAATTAATTAAAGGCCACCTACTTAATTTATACATATATTATATAATTTATATAATATATTAAATGCAATTCGAGTTTCGGGTTGCTTTGGGTTAGCCACTAACTCTGTCCAAACCCGGCCCGAACTACAATTCGGGCATCAAAAATCTACTCAGGTCCGTCCAGATTATAAGATTTTGTTGCCCAAGCCCTAAAAAAACTTGGGCTGGGCACGGATTACTCGGGTTGAGCCCGCCCAAATTACACCCCTAATTGTAATTTATCTTAAAATTTAAGTCAAATTATAAAATTGAAAAGTATAATTAACTTAAAAAAATAAAATTCTAAAATTTAACTTTTGTAACAAAATAAATCTTAAATTTTTAATTTTATAAATTTAAATCCTAAATTTTTTATTTATTTTCAATTTTAACTATCAATTTATTTCTGTTAAATAAAACTAACAAGAAAATAATATTTTAGTCATTAAAATCTAAAATAATATTTTCCGTTGAGTTTAATGAGAAAAGTATTATTTTTTTTGTCCATTTGATTTAATAAAATAAAATAATAATTTAGATTGAAAATAAATTAAAATATTATAATTTAAATTGATAAATTAAAATTTTAATATTTATTTATAAGAGTTAACTTTTATTTTTATTTTATTTTTATAATTTTTTTTAAAAATATAAATTTCTTATGCAAAATCACCCCCCACAAATTGCACGGACTTTGGAATAATTTGAGAAATTGACTAAAAGTTGATTTTTTTAATTTTTTTTTGCTTTTTTATCTTTTTATATATAAACAATGAGTGAAATAATATAATTTAAAATAAATTATAAATTAAAAAGTTAACTTTTAATTAACTTGTCAAAAGACCCCATTTAGGTGGAATCTTTGTCCGTGGGCCGTACCCGCGTAGAGCTAGTCGGGATAAGCTTCCTTTCCATAAGCTTCATCTCCTCGCTCTCTCCGTCCCAAATATTTTGTTTAGAGAATTTAATTTTTTTAGGGGAAATTACCCACAGCTCTCATGTAGAACATGTGAATACCATTTAATCTCATAACTTTTTGAGTATACCTGAAAGTCCTTTCCTCCATCGCTCTGATTTTTTCCTCCCTTTTCACGTTTTCTTCTTTCTCTTTTTTTTTACATTTTTCTCTCATCGTCTTCGTCATAGACAATGGTGCAAGTGTTCATGTGTTTCTCCATTGATCGGGGTTCACTGATAACCGCCAACCATCGAAATCAACTCGTAATTTCACTCTCACCGACGGCGAAGATATATATTTCCGACGAAGAAGATGAGTGGATCTACTTAGATCTACATCAGATTTGGCTAGATCTAAACAAAAAATAGTTGTCGGAGTATAATCCTCTCTATACATCCGCCTTTCTCCTTCGATCTCTTTTTTTTTTTCTGCTATACACTTCTATTTTTCTGTTCTAATAGAGAAAATTTTCGAATTCTGAACAAGTAGTTTTCGAGTTTTAGTTACAGGTGGTGAAAACTGTAAAATTTTGCAGTTTCAAATTTTTTTTTTGGTGCTGGAATGAATCATGGTTTAAAACTGTAAAATTTTGTAGTTTTATAACATTCTTTAGAACTGTAAAATTTTACAGTTTCATAACATGTTTTTTAATTTTTTTTTTTCCGGCAATATTCTAGACATTCCGGTGAGTCTTCGGCGACCGTTAAATGGAAGTCAGACGGTAGTAAGATGTGAACAGTGTCTGTAAATTAAAAAAAAAAAAAGGAATTTTTTGGTAACAATTAAAAATGTATTGGATTAATTGGTGCAAGTGTTTTGTTTTGGGATTAGCTGGATCTTGAACTTGGTACATGGGACTTATCAGTAAGTTCCCCTTTTTTTTAATAGTATAATTATTACAATTTAAAAATATTATTTTTTAAAAATTATTCTTTAATAATATATTTTTATGAAAATATCAATTGTGATAATTATACTTTTTATATTGTTAATGAATTTAAAAGAAAGGCAAAATAAGAAATTCATATTATTTTAGTTTTTGATTTTTGAAAAAGGACTAATATTTTAGAATAATAAAAAATAAAATAAGAGACTAATATTTTGAGACAGAATGAGTATATCCATTTACACTTCTCTTATGGGCTCTGTTAGCAGAATAATAATATTATTATGTGTCATAGGTTGGTTTTCTTTTATTTTCTACTAAGTTTACTTACCATTCAAGTCTTTGCCAAGTCTTGGTCAAGTCTCTCCATTCTTATCCACATCAAGTCTTCCTAGTCTTCCAAGATAAGTCTTTGCCAAGTCTTATCCTTTCAAGTCTTCCAAGTCTTCCTTTTCTTATCCACCAAGGAGACCCTCCTAGCTTTTTCTCCTATATATATTGAGCTATGTCCTATTTGAGATATACGAGAAGAAGTTTTGGTTGCTTTTATTATGTCTTGTGTGAGATTATTAGGCAAATAAAAAAGGGTGTATGTGATAAAGCTTTGGGTTCAACCAATTGTGCAGTATTGGTTAACCATACGACTTAGTTGGGCTGTTGTATCCTGGGGGGACAAGTTAAGGTTTTTTCTACTGCACCGGTGTGAGGCTTTGCCTAACCGCAAAGGGCTTGAATCTCCTTAAAGAGAGCGAATTTTCTGCGCCTCAGCCCTTACAATAGTTATTGTAATTTTTACTATTTGTATTTTCTGGTGTTTTATTTGTAATTATCACCAACAATTTTAAGGAGATTCAAATAGCAAAAATCTATGGAGCCAGTACTGGAGAAGCCCAACGAGAATACCGGCGATCTCAACAAGCCCTTTCGGTTCAAGGGAGCTCATTTCAAGAGATGGAAAGGCAAGGTGTTTTTCTACCTCAGTCTCCTCAAGGTGGCCTATATCCTGACCGAAAAAAATCCAAACAAAGTCCCCATTGAAGAGATGACCAAAGAGGAGTATGCCGCTCATCTTGAAAAAATCGAGAAATACAACACAAATGAGTATAAATGTCGATATTATCTTTTGAATTGTCTTTCAGATCAATTTTATGACTATTATGATACCACTTACACCACTACCAAGAAAATTTGGAAAGATTTACAGAATAAATATGACCCTGAAGAGGCAGGTGCTAAAAAATATGCTGCAAGCCGTTTTTCCGCTATCAAATGATAGATGGAAAATCAGTGGTGGAGCAAGTTCAAGATTTTCAGATGCTAGTGGCTGAAGTTAGATCCGAAGGCATCAAAATTGGAGACAATCTTGTTATAACAGGTGTTGTCGACAAACTACCATCATCTTGGAGGGAGTTCCAGAAGTCAATGCGCCACAAGCAAAAAGAGACGTCCTTGGAGACTCTAATCACACGGATTCGGGTAGAGGAGGAAGCACGAGGACAAGATGTGCTTATGACACAAGAGCATTCCACTACAAAGGTAAATTTAACTTCTGGAAATACTTTACCTAAAGGTCGATTTCATAAAAATAGTCACTTGAAGCCAGTTAAGAAAATTTAGAAAAATACTGGAAGGCCACAAAATAAAAATTATCCGAGGCAAAAAAAATGGAACCAAGAACCCCCTTCACAAGATATGACAAATGTGACATGTTTTGTGTATGGCAAAAGTGGGCATATTGCTTGAACTTACAAATTTCGGAAACAACAGTCTCGACCATAGGCTAATGTTACCGAGGAACCATTTGTGGCTTTGATTACAGATATTTTTATGGTTCAATCTGTGGAAGGGTGGTGGGCAGACTCTAGTGCCAATAAGCATGTCTGCTATGATAAAGATTAGTTCAGAGATTTCACTCCTTTTAATGAGGAGAGGATTGTTATGCTTGGTGACTTCAGTTTAACCAAGGTACTTGGGTGTGGGGATGTTGAGCTGAATTTTACCTCTAGACGTATGCTTGTTTTAAAAAATGTGTTGTGCATACCGTCCATGAGGAAAAATTTGATGTCAAGTTATTTGCTCAACAAAGCTTGTTTCAAGCAGACTATTGAATCTGACCAATATGTAATCACTAAAAAAGACATATTTGTGGGGAAAGGGTGTGCCTGTGATGGAATGTTTAAATTAAATGTTGAGAATAAGAAAGCGCATGTTTCTGTTTACATGTTATCTTCTATGAATTTTTGGCATGCTCGTCTGTGTCATATTAATAGCCGATATATGGGAGTCATGAGTAGTTTAGGATTAATTCTCAGACTAACAAATAAGTTTGAGAAATGTGAAGTTTGCAGTCAAGCAAAGATAACTAAAAGGCCTCATAAAAGTATGGTGAGAAATACTGGATTGTTAGAATTAATTCACATTGATTTATATGAATTTGAAGGAATTTTAACACGTGGTGGAAATAGATATTTTATCACTTTTATTGATGATTTTTCAAAATACATTTATGTATACTTGTTGAAAAATAAAAGTGATACTTTTGAAAAATTTAAAGAATTCCTTCTTAAAGTTGAAAATCAATTCGGTAAAAAGATTAAAAGATATAGAAGTGATAGAGGCCGGGAGTATGAATCTTTTGGATTCAACTCGTTTGCTCAGTCTTTGGGAATAATCCATGAAACTACTCCACCATATTCACCTGCATCTAATGGTTTAGCAGAAAGGAAAAATAAAACTTTAACTGATTTAACAAATGCTATGCTAATTGAAGCAGGTGCTCCTTCAAATTTATGGGGAGAAGCAATTTTAACTGCATGTTATGTTATGAATAGAGTATCACATAAAAAAATAAAAGTTACACCTTTTGAGTTGTGGAAAGGGCATAAGCCAAATTTGAGATATTTGAGGGTTTGAGGTTGTCTAGCTTTTGTTAGACTTGTGGACCCTAAAAGACTTAAATTAGGTGTGAAAGCTGCCACTTGTGCTTTTCTTGGATATGCATCAAATAGTACAGCTTGTAGATTTTTTGATATTGAAAAAAAAATAATTTTTAAATCAAGTAATGCAATTTTTCATAAAGAAAAATTTCCTTTTAAATCTAAAAATGGTGAGGGTCAAAATTATCAAGAAAATATTTTATCTAAAATCGGTTCCTCTACTCCTCTTTTACAAAACCAAGATACTGTAGTTTTTGAACCAAGAATGAGTAAAAGAGCCAGATTAGAAAAAGATTTTAACCTTGATTATCATGTATTTAATGTGGAGGAAACTCCATTAACTTTACAAGAAGTTTTGGCATCTCCTGACTCTATTTTTTGGAACGAGGCTGTAAATGATGAGATGGAATCATTATTATCCAATAAAACTTGGGTATTAGTAGATTTACCACCAGGTTGTAAAACTATTGATTGTAAATGGGTTTTGAGGAAAAAATTTAAACTGGATGGAACTATTGATAAATAAAAAACAAGGCTTGTTGCAAAAGGTTTTAAACAACAAGCAGATCTTGACTTTTTGATACATTTTCTCCGGTTACTAGAGTCACATCCATTAGATTATTAATTGTAGTGGCTGCAATTCATGATCTAAAAATTCATCAAATGGATGTTAAAACAGCCTTTTTAAATGGAGACCTAAGTGAAGAAATCTATATGGATCAACCTAAGGGTTTTGTGGAACCCGATCAAGAAAGAAAAGTGTGCAAGCTAGTTAAATCCCTATATGGCTTAAAACAGGCCCCTAAACAGTGGCATGAGAAATTTGATTCTTGCATGATTGAGAATGGCTATAAAACGAATGAATGTGATAAATGCATTTACTATAAATCTGAAGAGAATTCACATGTCATTATTAGCCTCTATGTGGATGATCTACTTATATTTGGCTCTAATTTGCATATCATCGTGGAAACTAAAAATATGTTTAGTAGCCATTTTGATATGAAAGATCTTGGTGAGGCTAATTATATTTTGAAAATGAAAATTACCAAAACTTGTGATGGTATATTTCTTGATCAGTCGCATTTATGTTGAGAAAATATAATTTTTATAAGTGCAAGCATGTTCTTACTCCTTTTGATCCTCATGTGCGTTTATTTCCTATTAAAATGAATGAGGATGTAATTAATCAAAAGGAATATGCTAGTATGATTGGTAGATTGCGTTATGCGACTGACTGTACCAGACCTAACATTGACTATGCAGTTAGAGTACTTAGCAGGTTTACTAGCAAGCCTGGTAGTGATCACTGGCTAGCCATTGAGCGTATTATGAAATATTTATCTGGTACCATAAAATATGGCTTGTTTGATAATAAGTATCCTACAGTACTTGAAGGTTACAGTGATGCCGATTGGAATACCTTGTCAGGTGATTCATTATCAACCACTGGTTACTTATTTACATTGGGAGGTGATGCTATAAGTTGGAAATTGAAAAAACAAACCATTATTGCTAATTCAACAATGGAGGCTGAGCTTATTGCTTTAGCTACAGCCAGTGAAGAAGCAAATTGGTTAAGAGATTTGTTAAATGAAATCTCATGTTAGGAAAAATCGATTCCACTTATATTGATTCATTGTGATAGCACCGCAGCAATTGGTCGAGTTAATAACCGTTATTATAATGGTAAATCCAGACTTATCAGAAGAAAACACAGTACTGTGAGATCTTATATCAATAATAGCATCATAAATGTAGATTATATTAAATCTGATGATAATCTTGCAGATCCATTAACTAAGGCCTTAGCAAGAGATAGAGTCTAGAATACATCGAGGGGGATGGGGTTGAAACCCATTGAATATAGCAGGAGCCATGTATGAGGATACTCAACCCAGGGACCAGAGATTCTGTAACTAGGTTTAATGAGAAAAACGATCATATGATGGCCGTGAGAAATGCACTAAATTACTTTTTATCCATCCCTATTATGTAAGTGCATTTATCCTGTAACGTTGTAGATGTTGAGTTATTAAAAAAAAAAAAACTCTTAATGAATCTCTGTAGCTCTTATTGAGTGGGGTGTTATAGTTACAGGAGCACCCTTGACAGAATTCACCTATGTGAGTGTGGTAGTGAGGTCATTACCTATGAGATTTAGGCTAATTCTCAAACACACTCATGAATCCTAGGATCGCACAAGGCCGTAATGTGCTAGCTTTTAAAGCTTATGTGAACACCTAGAATATTATATGGGTGCAATAATTATTTATTTCCCTTAAGTAGTCATAGTTCAATGTTGAGCATACTATTGGCTCTGGAGTAAATATTATTGTTTCACTAATGGAGGTTCAATGCAGAGCACACCTACCATGATGCATAATATCCTTATTTGCCCAATAATCTCAGTTTTTGTTACCTATAATATTAAAATAGGTGGAGGAATGTTAGCAGGTATTTTAATATTATTATGTGTCATAAGTTGGTTTTCTTTTCTTTTCTACCAAGTTTACTTACCATTCAAGTCTTTGCCAAGTCTTGGTCAAGCCTCCCCATTCTTATCCATATCAAGTCTTCCTAGTCTTCCAAGATAAGTCTTTGCCAAGTCTTATCCTTTCAAGTCTTCCAAGTCTTCATTTTCTTATCCACCAAGGAGACCCTCCTAGCTTTTTCTCTTATATATATTGAGCTATGTCCTATCTTGAGATATACGAGAAGAAGTTTTGGTTGCTTTTATTATGTCTTGTGTGAGATTATCAGGCAAATAAAAAAGAGTGTATGTGAAAAAGTTTTGGGTTTAACCAATTGTGCAGTATTGGTTAACCATACGACTTAGTCGGGCTGTTGTATCCTGGGGGGACAAGTCAAGGTTTTTTCTGTTGCATCGGTGTGAGGCTTTGCCTAACCGCAGAGGGCTTGAATCTCCTTAAAGAGAGCGAATTTCCCGCACCTCAGCCTTTACAACAGTTATTGTAATTTTTAGTATTTATATTTTCTGGTGTTTTATTTGTAATTATCACTAACATGCTCAAATTTGAATTCATATCAATGATCCGAATCATTTACTTAGGTCCTGTAACAAAGGTCATCCATATAAAAAATTAATTTCATTGGACAATTATAAACATGAGACAAATCACATTTGCTTTATAAAATGAATAACAAACATGATTGTAAACTTAAACCATTCATTTTATAAAATAAAACGTGATTTGTTTTTGTGTTTATAATTATTTGATAAGTCTGCCTTCTTCTTTTTTATGAATAATTTTTACTGTGAAACACAAAATAGACAATTTAAATCATCAAAATAAATTCAAATTAAGACTCACAAAAAAAAATATATGAATAAATATGAAGATATGAAATATGAAGAGAAACTTATCCCAAACTAGCACAGCTCGGTTCGTGACCGTGTGGCCCTCAATCTCCAGCTTACCTCACTTTTTTGTTTGAAGGCAACTTACCGCACATCAAAGTGGGGAGTAGCCAAAATGTTAGGTGTAACGATGATATATAAATAAAAAAATTATGAGTTAATTTTATTTTTTATTTTATTTTTAAACAATCAATTTCATTTAATCTTTAAAATTTCTTATTTCAATTCGTATAGTCGACTTAATAATTTGTCCAAATCAAAACCGTTCTAACCATCTACAAAAATGTTCTGGCGTAATTCAAACAAAGAATAAATTTTTCATATGATCAGAATTTGCCAAATTATAATAGTACTTTTTTTTAAAAAAAATATAAATTTATAACATTTACTCTACAACCAAAAAAAAAAAAAAAAAATCACCATTAAAAAGAGATTATTAAGAGAGTGTTTAGAATGATCTAAACAAATATACTTTTTGATTTTTTACGAATAGATGTGTAAAAAAGTAAGGAGGTGATATAATCAAAAAATTATATATAATTTTTTTATAAGGAATGCCAAATAGTACCTAAATTATAACTTTTCCATACGAAAAATTGATTTTAATATTATTATTATTATAAAATTAAAATTAATAATTCAAAGTTTTTGGTGCTAGACTGATAATGGCCCTGTTAAGTAGGGCTTATTTTTAACTTATTTTAACTTTTAGCTTAATTTAAGCTATTTTGATGTGTTTGGTTCAGTTTAACAATACAGTTTATAACTTTTTATAAGTTAAAAATTAACTTATTCTTTGAGTGGGGGAGGAAAAGCTTAATTTATAAGTCAAAAATTAATTTATGTTCAGTACTATAAATTATAAGCTGTTAAATTATAAGTTAATCACTTTCTCACAACTCTACCAAACGGGGCCAATAAGGCCAGCCCCAGAACGCTACAAAATTAGAAATTATCATGCGTTTCGGGAATATTATATGGCGGTGTGTCCAATTTTTATTATTTCCTTATATTGTTCTTATTTTTTGAGGCTATGTAAGTACAAGGGAAAATTCCTCAAAAGCAGAAGGGAAAATTCTACTACTGTTGTTTTCCGACATATTCAAGTGGTGTCTCAATTTATGTTTCATCAGTTGAATCTCTGAAACTTATCACTTTTTTATTAGTTTTTAAAAAAGAAAAAATTACACCTCAGAAAAAAATACAAGAATGTGATAAATAAAATAAATAATAATAATTATAATTATATTTTTTTATTAATGTGTAATAATTTTTTAAAATACCTACTAAATAGTAATATCTCCTTTAAAAAAATAATATGACGAGTGTTTGAAACGTGAATGGTGCAGAAGAATACTAAAGGGTCCTTTCAAAAATAGTTAATTATTTTAATTATTTTTTATAGAAAGATATGTTAAAAAAAAATTAACTTTTTAATAATAACTTTTCCATTATTTTAGTATCTTCCAAATATAGACTACCAAATAACCTTTCTTGCAAGAGGATAAATTAGATCGATCATGCTACGTAGTTCGAATGTCGCGGCTCGAAACGCGGCTCGACACCAAAACAACGTTGTTTTGGTGTCGATTTTGTTTTTTTTTTTTTTTTCTTCCCGGGTTTTGCAGAACGAAGAAGAAGAAGAAGAAGTAGAAGAAGAAGAAGGGAGAAGAAGGGGAGGGAGGAGGAGGAGGAGGAGGAGGAGGAGGGAGGGGAGGGGGCCATAAAAACCGGTTTGAGGAGGAGGGGAGGCTGGGCAGACGACGGTGGTGCTGCGACATCGGCGGGGCTGCGACGGAGGAGGAAGCAGAGGCGGGAGCTACGACGACGGCGGGAGCTGC
The DNA here is from genome assembly GCF_055761805.1 of Camellia sinensis. NCBI lineage: Eukaryota > Viridiplantae > Streptophyta > Magnoliopsida > Ericales > Theaceae > Camellia > Camellia sinensis. The sequence goes on from NC_138964.1 coordinate 187,712,483, forward strand.
GACGACGGTGGGGCGGGGAGCTGCGACGCCGACCTTCTTCCTCTCCCTCCCTTCTCTTTCTCCTCTCCCTCTCTTTCTCTCCCTCTCCCTCTCCCTCTCTTCCTCTCGCGCCATTTTCGAGCCTGGTAGCTTCGAGCTACCTGGCATTTTCCAAATTAGATATAGGAAAAAGATTGAGGCCTCGAATGTGGCTCGAAAAAGTTTTTTTTTTTTAAACTGTGTTGGTTTGATTGTTTTTATTTTTATTTATTTGTTGGGTTGTGTTAGTTTGATTGTTTTTATTCATTTATTTATTTGTTAAGCTGTTGTAATTTATTTATTTATTTATTTTTTAAAAGATGATTATGTGTAGTGGTAAGTTTAAAGCTGGGGATTTAAGGCTTAGATTTTTATTTTATCTGAGTCTTTCTAATTTGAAATAAAAATAAAGTAAAGACTCGTACAAAACTATATGAGTTGAGTTGTGTTAGTTTGGTTGCTTTTATTTATTTATTTATTTGTTGGGCTGTTGTAATTTTTTTTTTTTATTTTTAGGATGATTATGTGTAGGGGTGGGTTTAGAGTTAAGGATTTAAGGTTTAGGTTTTTATTTCTTCCGAGTCTTTCTGATTTGAAATAAAAATATAGTAAGGATTTGTACAAAATTATATGGAATTAACAAACTTTAACCAGCAGTCTAACTAATCAGTCAATTTTATCATCCAATCAGTCTAACCCAACTTTTTTTTTCTTCTTTTTTTTCTATTTGTTGAGCTATGTTGGTTTTTTTTTAATTTTATTTTATTTGTTGGGCTGTATTGGTTTAATTTTTTTTTTATTAGGTTTTAGGATACACATAAAAACCCTTTAAAAAAAAAGAAAAAACAAAACAAAACAAAACAAAACCAAACCAACATATGGAACCCCATACGATTTCTTTTGAACTGTATTTAAACTGATTTGAAAAGAGAAAGGAAAAGAGAAAATATAAATGAAATGTAAATAAAATATAATTATATTTCATTGATATGTTACTCATATTTTTTTTGCCCTTTTTTAAATTTCTAATTAAATCTGTAATCCAATCACAGTATTAAACAGGTCATTTAGTAATTTTTGAATATTTATTACTTGATATTAACCGAATCATATCCCAAAAATCAATAAAAAGTGATGAATATCATTATTCTAACCAATAATTATCAAGTTGATGCCATAAACTTGACCTAACACCACCGGCACATAATTTTCTTTTGTCCTCAAAAGGTTGTTCTTTCAGTTCCCACTAGAACCTTAATTTCACAAGCGGGGGAAAATATTTTTTTTGGTACCCCTTAAAAATATATATATATATATAATGTATTCATAATATAGTATGTCGCATGTTAAATTTTAATTTATCATAAATTTAATTATATAAAACTTAACTCCCTTATTATGTTGTTGTGAATAAATTGTGAGTTCTAATTATGAGATCCTAACATTATTCTTTCAAAAATTATATACATTATTAGACTAATACTAGGGACCCACAATTTAGAATCCACAATTTAGTTATATGATTTTTAATTTGTGACAAATAAAAAATTAATACGCAACATGTATTATGAGTAAATTAGGAATCTTTTAGTGAGTAATTATCTTATCTTTGAAAATTTCACATTGGCGATGTACTCAACTAATATCATAAGGCGATATAATTACATGGCTTTAAAAATAAAAAATAATAAAGAAATGACAAAATCTCATTGAATAGGCAAACGGTCATGGGTTCTTTCTTATTTGGTGTGATAAGTCCCAATATTTTTCGTGTATCATTGTTAGCTTCATTTGTCTCATAATTTAGATATTTCCTTATGGGGAGCAGCTTCCAGAAGACTGTATTCCCATAGTTCTCAAAACTTCACTTTGTGAGCTCCATGTGACTCACAACAATAATCTAAATCATTTATTTCATAGCCCTTGAAAAGAAAAATATACATGTAAAAAATTAGTTTGATTAAACATTGATAGATACACTAACTAGTCATGTTTTGTTTTATGAAATTGATAGTAAATATGATTTTAAAAATTAAAACCATTCATTTTTTAAAACAAAGTATGATAAGTCAGTATGTCTATCAATATTCGACTAAATTAATTTTTTACATATATAATTATTTTTTCCAAAATCAATAAATGATTTAAATTATCATAGTAAGTCTTATAAGACCTTCACAAATAAAATCTTGAGCAATATAGAGAAAATGAGGTACTCCTTTCTCGATATTAGTCTCTACAAATATGCACCTCAAAAATATTTGAATTTGTAGATAAGTCACAACTCTCTTTTAAGATCATTGGTGTCCATCTATATAATAAGGTAAGAAGGTTTTTGAAAATGTTCTATATACATTTGTCCTACTAGAATATTTGAATGATTAGGATTCATTGCTGGTTGGGAATGGACGGTACAAATGAGTCACATTTGTCCTATATGACATCGTTTGTCCTACGTTTGGTTTTAATGGTCTAGATTGCATTTGGTTCAAATCAATCTTAGTTTCTACCCACTTACTCCCCTCTCTCCCACTTAGTCCTCTTTCCAAGCAGACTATCTCACATTTGGTTTTAACCCACACCCCCCACCCCCCACTATCTCTCTCTCTCTCTTTCTCCCTCTCCCAAAATGTATCAGAGATACATTTGATTTTAACAGTTCAGATTATTACATCCAAAATTTAATGATTGAGATGTTTTTGGCCTTGTTTGGTTTGTATTTGAGAAACATGTTTTGAGATAAAAAGTACGAAAATTTGTTTGGTTTGACTTTTTTTCAAAAGATGTTTTGAAAAATTATTTTGAGAGAGAGTTTTTGGAAAAAATGATTGATTTGATGTATATGAGAGAGAGATTTGTTTGAAAAATTTGTAGACCAAACAAGTTTTGAAAAAAAAATTTGAAAAATTTTGTTTGGTTTGATTACTTTTGAAAACTTATTTGTAGAGAATTTTTCTCAAATTTTTTTGAAAAACACAAACCAAACAAGGCCTTATTTCCCGCCCAAATACTCTCTCTCCTTAAATCATCTCTCTGCCAAACCTCTCTGCTTTCTCTCTCTCACCTCAAAATCTAAGCCCAAACCTCTCTCTTCTCTGTCTCTCCTCTCTTTACTCTGCCTTTCCTCTCACGATGCCACCACCGACTACTACGACCACCAACCACCCCACTACCACCGCATCTCATCTCTTCTTGCCCTCATTTATCATCTCTCTTCTCTTGCAATGACGATCCCACCGTTACACTGTCCGCTGTTGCCTCTCATTGCTCCTCAACTCTCTCCTTCCAATGCCGCTCCTCCTCTCTCTCTGACAAACCCTGGCCATCTCTACTCGCCGTCTCTCACGGTTACAACTCAACTATTCCAATCTAGGACCAGGTATAGAAGTGTACGTGCATCAGGTGTGTTTGTCCCACCTATTAGCGTGTTTGTTGAATTGCTGCAAAACCAAAAGTGATGTCCAAAGTCAAATGTGGTTTTATGCAGCTTTTGATAAGTTTGTACTCATGTCATGGGACCACTTGATTCATTGTAGAGCGGAAATAGAATATTAAGTGTCATGATTCTTGGATATGATGGAAATATCGACTTTTATACAGTTGGGTAAATACAAATCATTTATCTATCCCTTCAAGTTTTACACAGTTGCAATTTACTTTCACTTCATTATTTTATAAATGTTTAAATTGATGCATTTGTTGTGTGTGTATTTATGTTTTTATTGCAATATGCGAGCTATTAGAGTTGATGTATAAAGAGAGAATAAAGAGAGAAATACAGAGAATAAATTGTATGTATTATTATTGATGTATTGAATATTTATTTTGTATATTACAAGCTATTATATAGGAGAGGATTTGGGAGTAGGTGAGGTAGGTGAGTGGTGGTAGTGGATGGTAGTGGAGGTGGTGGGTGGTAGTGGAGATGGTAGGTGGAGTTGGTGGTGGGGTAATTTACACCATTTACAATTTACATTAACAGCCCCCCTCAAACTCAAGGAGGATAGGCACTAGCCAACTTGAGTTTGGAGAGAGTCACAAAACAGAAAAATAAACTGATAAATAAAACAGGATAGGAGACACGGTATGGTCGTGTCAGACCGATGTAGCAGACAGTTTATGGGGTCATGTCGGACCGTTGTAGCAGACAGTTTACGGGGTCATGTCGGACCGTTGGAGCAGACACTGTGTGGTCGTGTCAGATGTAGAAGACAGTTTACGGGGTCATGTCGGACCGTTGTAGCAGGACAGTTTACGGGGTCATGTCGGACCGATGTAGCAGACAGTTTACGGGGTCATGTCGGACCGTTGTAGCAGACAGTTTACGGGGTCATGTCGGACCGATGTAGCAGGACAGTTTACGGGGTCATGTCGGACCGTTGTAGCAGACAGTTTACGGGGTCATGTCGGACCGTTGTAGCAGACACTGTGTGGTCGTGTCAGACCGTTGTAGAAGACACGGTATGGTCGTGTCGGACGGTTGTAGCAGACAGTTTACGGGGTCATGTCGGACCGTTGTAGCAGACACTGTGTGGTCGTGTCAGACCGATGTAGAAGACAGTTTACGGGGTCATGTCGGACCGTTGTAGCAGGACAGTTTACGGGGTCATGTCGGACCGTTGTAGCAGACACTGTGTGGTCGTGTCAGACCGTTGTAGAAGACAGTTTATGGGGTCATGTCGGACCGTTGTAGCAGAGGTTGTGGTGATGCACAATGCGCCATGAGCGACTTATACATGATACTGTGTATAACCCCCCCTCAAACTCAAATAGGTGTGAAGATAAAAACCTATTTGAGGTTGAAAAGGGATTGATAAAGCGGACCGGTATAGAAGACACTGTATGAGTGTGTATATAGGCTGCCCAAAAGATATACATGGATGTAGATATCGAGCCCTCAAAAGTCGTGCCTTAAAAGGTGTGCCCGCACCCTCAAAAGGCGTGTCATCAAAAGGCGTGCCCAAATGCATCAAAAGACGTGCCATGAAAAGGCGTGCCAGGTTGTCGGCGAGCGCCGAGCGGCGCAGGATGCGCGTGTCTGCCTTGGCTATATAACCAAGACGAAGGCAGAGGCTGAGGCAGAGGCGGAGACAAAAAACTCTGTAACACTCTGTTTTCTGAGAGAGATTTCTGAGAGAGATACGTTGTAACACTCTGTTTTCTGAGAGAGAACTCTGTAACACTCTGTTTTCTGAGAGAGATAACACTCTGGTGCCCAGAAAAATGGCTTCGTCTTCCCGTGGTCTGCTCACTCTCTTTCCCGACCTTAATGAGTCAACAAGAGAGATAACTGGTGCGGTGGCCAGTGAACCTCAACCAAACACCTCTGTGTTTGCTCCGTTGAACTTTCCGATGCGGTCGGTGGAGCAAAAAATGGCGGTGCAGTCGGATGTGGAGGCCAATCAGTATACGTTGAAGGCATGTGTGGAGTCCATGACGGCGGTCACAAATTTGTCGAACCGGCTGCAGAGTAGGACAAATGAGGTGCAGCAATTAAACGCCCAACTGGCTCTGCTCCAACGCATGTATAAGGATGCGCGAGCAGAGATAAGCGTGCTAAGGGTAGAAAACAAGGAGCTGAAGCGGAAGGCCACCGTGATGTTCCGATTTGGAGGGCCGCCATATGCTGTAGTGGAGGAGCAGGGTGGAGTGATCGTGCCCAGTGGAGTGGGAAACACGGAGGCAACACCGGCAAGGGCCGCCCAGGACGGAGGCAAGAAGAAGAGACCGGCGGCAGAATAGAGAAGAAAAATCCCGCCTGTGGAAGTGTGTTGTTGTATTTGTTTGTTTTTTGTTTTTTTTTTTTTTTTTTTTTTTGTTTTGTTTTGTTTTGTTTTGTTTTTTTTTTTTTTTTGTGTAAAAATGTGATCAGGGTTGATCCCTGAGATGAAGAAAAGATGGTTTGTTGTGCAAATTGGTAAATGGGGTTGGGGTTTTGTTTGTGTGTTTGTTGGGTTTTTTTTTTTTTTTTTTTCATTTAATATAAATAATAAAAAGAGATATATATATATACATAAAATAAAGAAAGTTGGCTGGCACAGCTTTACCTGATACGCAAGCTGGATTCTTGATGGGCTTGTGTGGTTGTTTTTTTTTTTTTTTTTTTTTTTTCATAATAATAATAATAATAATATATCCGTAAGCTTTGTTTGTGCAAAAGAGGAGAATAACTCTCCCAACACAAAGCACGTGGGTGGGTTGCAAAAGTGGACATAGTGGGACTTTAGTTAATATATTATAAGAAACATTGGTCAGGGCACAAATTTGATTATCCCCAAATGTGAGGTGTTGTAAGAGCACCGAACTGCTGTTGTAAATTCTCGTGGAGATGAAATTGGAGTCCCAGCAGAGGAGAGCAGAGCCAGCTGGACTTCACGCCGCAGAAATTATCCCGGCCACCGGCGATGTAGTCGAAGGAGATCGCCGGTGAGATTTTGATCAACTGGTCGTTGCGCCAGCATTGGATTCGCCGGGTTGTTTGTTCGGCGACGATGCCGCAGACGGTGGCGGAGCCATAGATCACGGCGATGGTGGAGGAGGAGCCGCCGAGGGCGTGGGCTGGAGAGACGGCGGCGATGAGGAGGAGGGTGATAATGGCGGCGGTGGCGGACAACAGTTGGGTCCATGGAGAGAGAGAGAGAGTGTGTGGCTCTCGGGTTTCCATGCTTGCTCAACGTGAGAAGCGGCAACAACAGTTTCGCAGCCTTAGTTCGCGCGATCTTGGCTCCAATTCTGCTTCCATTGTAGACTTCGCAGATCGTCATCATTTGAGCTTGGAAACAATGGAGAAGAGCCTGATTTATCATGGGTTCAATCACTTGTCAAAGAATCTCCACAAGTAATGAAGGAAAGGCCTGCAGCACCAGTCTTAGGTGGTGTTGATGAATTAGTTTGTTGAGGAAGGAGAGAGAGAATTAAAAAATTTGGATTTGTCCGGCGGACGGCCAAGGCGAGGCTGCCGTCCGCCGGTGAAGCGGAATCACTAAATTCTTAACCTTGCTCTGATACCATATTAGAGTTGATGTATAAAGAGAGAATAAAGAGAGAAATACAGAGAATAAATTGTATGTATTATTATTGATGTATTGAATATTTATTTTGTATATTACAAGCTATTATATAGGAGAGGATTTGGGAGTAGGTGAGGTAGGTGAGTGGTGGTAGTGGATGGTAGTGGAGGTGGTGGGTGGTAGTGGAGATGGTAGGTGGAGTTGGTGGTGGGGTAATTTACACCATTTACAATTTACATTAACACGAGCTTTAAAGAGGGAAAATAAATGAGATTAAAAAGAGACTTTAAAAAAATGAGCTCATTTGGTTTAGCTTTAGAATTATTATTTGAGTTCTGTATTTTGAGTTTTTGAATCATTGTTTGAAAAGAAAAAATTTGTTTGATTATGAAATTTGAAAATAGTTTTGGAATGATTTGTAATTTTTTTTTAAATATTTTTTGATTGATTAATATATAATAAAAAAAGGAAATGAGATGAGTTTTGCTCACCAACCAGCACCATTAATAAATAAAATAAGGTTGAATTCAAAATTTAAATAAATAAAAAAACTGAAGTTGCTTGCTTGGTTATTAAGAGAAGAAATATTATTAGAATAGTTATATTTAATGATAAAATCAAAATATAATTGGAAGATTTTTTTTTCTTTTGTGAATAAATTTGAATTCAAAATTTAAATTGGATTTCAATTAGATTCCGTTAACTAAAACAAGTGGTTTAGTTTTACTATTAACATGTAATCGTTTAGCAAGGAGAGATATAAGAGAAATAATGGGGATTGTGTGATTTGTTTAAAGATTGAAAAAGTCCAAAAGATAACATATTTTTATTTTCGGATAACTAATTGAACCTGTATTTATATTTTTACCTCAAATTTTTAGTAATAAATTTAATAAGTTACATTTTAACTTAATAATTTTATACTTAATTATATTTTGATCTCATTATTAATTACACTGTATCTTTAGGCACGGATATACATTAATATTAAAATATAATAATACTATGACGAGTAGATTAAGAGTAACATGAGAAAATTAATAATTATTGATATATAAATAATAAAAAATTATAAATTTCTTGTACTATATGTGAAATTTTTATAATATTTTCATTTTTAATCAGAAAGTCTATTATTATCTTCATAATTTTAAAATTTCGTTAATGCATCATTTTGAATATATTTTCTTTATAAACGAATCTGTTTACAAATAATTTAATGAAAAGACATGAAAAAGTACTTTGCAAGTACTTATTATTATTATTATTATTATTATTATTATTATTTTGTATTTGGTAATGGGCCAAAAAGCCCCTCCCCCCCCCCCCCCCTCCCTCTCTCTCTCTCTCTCTCTCTCTCTCTCTCTCTCTCTCTCTCTCTCTCTCTCTAGGCTTGGATATGTGATAGTTAGGGCTAGTTTGGCATGTACTAAATAAGTCAAAAAGTCAAAAAGTCACTATCTTATTTAAGTCACATCATCTTATTTAAATCACATCACCTCTCTAACACATCACATCAAACCCAACCCAAACCCACCAATAAGTCAAAAAGTGCACTTTTTTAGTGTAATTTTAGTGTATTTGGTTTTAGTTTTTTAAATTTAATTTTTTGAAAATTAAATTTTTTATTTTTAGTGAATATTTTAAAAAATTTAAGTAATTTTAAATTTTTTTTAAATATACCTTATTTAGATTTATCTAAATAGTAAAATATTTGTAAAAAAATATTTTAAAAAAATTAATAAATACATAAAAATATTAAAACATGTACGGAATTTTAATTTTTTTCTGTATTTTGGTATTTAGTGAATTTTTTAAAGATTTTTTTCACAAATATTATACATTTTAAGTGTGTCACGACCTGCTCCCCGTACCCAAGAGTTAAGTATCATGATGGCCAGTAACTGAACTTACCTCCGCCCAATTCTTGAACAAATAAATAAACACGAGCGAAAATAATATTTAAGTGAGGGTACCCAAATAATCATTGGAGTTTCTATTTAATTAAATTGTCATAACTGAACTATGTCTACAAAGTGCTTTGTGCCTACCCCACGCGTTGGCCCTGACATGTCACCTGCAAGTGGTAACCAACTATAAATACATGGCAGTGTAAGAAATATTATACTAAGAACATAAGGGGCATAAAATTCACCATGGATAATTATTGGCTAAACAAAACTTGATATTAAAATACAGAGTATATAATATAGAGATCATTTGACATATAATACATAAATCATATAAACAAAATAATTAGAACTACGGTGCAAAACGGAACAGAACAGATGTATAGACTCAAGAGGTAGCTCGTACGAATTCTAGAAGTGGCTCCCACAATAGTGTAGCACTTAGCTCTGTACAGCACTTTGCTTCACACCAGAAATCAGAGTGTCAGTGGATCAATGACAGACGGAGGGTCACAAAGTGACTAATCAGAGGGCCAATGGTTATTTAAGTCCCCCAAGGCATGGAACTCCCGTGGTGGTACTTACAGAAAATAATTACTTATAAAAACAGTGTCAAATAATTAATAAGATTTAAACAACATATCCATGGATTTCAATTTAAGCAAATAGGGGTCAATAAATAATTCACGTAATCAAAATATTAATATAATTTATAAAATATAAATTACATAAAATAAATTATGGTAACTCAAAACTTACGTAAAACATAAAATGATAACTCAATGTATAATATAACTCACATTAAAATTAATACATCACTCTTTCTTCTCACTATTAAAAACATTCTTGATTTCCAATATTTTTTTCCCCTTCTTTTCTTCTCTTTTCTTAGCTTGAACACCTCCTCTCTATTTATAGGGAGGCAAAACCGTGAATCCCAAACTTATCCAACCGTGAGTTATCACACCTATACACAGGTAGGCAAGCCAGATGTCTTTCTCTAAATTGAAGGTGGCAATCTCCCATTTATATTTACACTTTAACCTTTAAGTTTCTTACTAATTATATTATTTTACAAAATTACACGTAATAATACAAAATAAATCATATATTTTTCCACCTGTGATTAAATAATTTTAGTATAAATTTTATAGAATAATTAAAAATTTGGGTTGTTACAAAGTGTATTTATGTTAGGTGTGTCTAAAAATTTAAAAAATTGTTTAAAATATTAAAAAAATTATTAAAAACAAAAAAAAATATGAAAAATAAAAAAGTAAAATTTTCTTGAAAGTGTTTTCTAGAAACCAAAACCAAACAAGTATTCAAATATTAACTCAATATATCCAATTAAAATTTAAAAATTTTACTTCATATTATATTTTGATATAAATTTACTAATAAGGATAATACACATTAAATCTTAAAATATTTTTTTTTTCATGGTACACCCTAATTACTTATATATATTTTTCATATTCAAATATCTTCATCTTCTTCCTCAAGTTTTAATTATTTTTTCTTCCTCTTCTTCCTCACCATTATCATCAACATTATTATTTCTTATTGTGTTTTTATTTACAAATAAAATAAAATTAGAATAAAATCAAACAATGAATGAGAATAATAATAATTTTTTTAAGGGGTACTTACGTGTAGATCTTAATAAGTGGACTTATTGTCTAATAATTCCTATAAGAAAAATTTGTCATAAAAAAAGTCACTAATTGTAAGTATTAACGACAATTTATAAAAATCATGACAAAAAAAAGTCACTAATTGTCAATTTTTAGAGACATATATAAAAAATTGTCACAAAAAAAATATTTTTAGCAACAATTTTACCAAGACTTATTTTCAATAGGACTTGATAAGAATTAAGTCCAACTATTAGAACCTATTAATAGTTTACCTTTTTTTTTTTAAGCAGTTCATCATCCAATTATGTATGTATTCAACGCTTTATATCATCCAAAACGAAGTGTGATTGAATTCTATGTCGTTGAATACAAACACTGTCTTGACCATCTGTTCTTCACTCAAATTTCCATTTACAACCACTTGCAATATCAAATCAAACACCGCCTGAAAATTAGTGTTCATTTTCAATTCCATATGCCTTACAAACTCAAATCTTCAATATCAAATCGTCTCCTTCGACCATCTGAAACTTTGGATTTTTGCTAAATGTGATGAGTTTCCCTTTCTATGGCTCTTCATTTAATTCTGAAACCAACACACGAAGAGCGATAGAGACCTCTATTGAAATGCCTTTCATACTACTCGATACATCACAGATAGCTAGACAATTCTTTTACTTCCCCTTGTTGGATATATCATTCACCATTCTCTTGCCCATCATCTACATCATTAACATGGATGAAATTATTTAAGAAATCTGTGTAAGAGTTTTTAAATGGTGTAATTTAGGCTTTTTAATTTGTTTATTATTTGAGTGTACAATAAATTATTATTTTATTTTGAAGGATAATTTGTAAAAAGACATAAAATGTACTAAGAATAAAGTATAATCTTAAATAATTTAATAAAAAATACCGAAAAATTCAATATACTAAATAATATTTTAAATACAAATAGAATCACCCCAATTAAATGATTATGTGTAACTCATGACCCAACCAAATAGCCCAACTAAATAAACCGAATAACTTGATGCAACAACTCACAAGGTTACTGTTATAATAATTATTATTATTTTATTATGCTGGTATAACTTGAAACTCATGAGCTCTTAATTTTATATATAATATTTGTATACCGCTTCGTAACTCTAGATTGGCCTAGTGTTGGTGTTTTATCACTACAATCCCATTTCATAGCTCGAAATGGCGTGAGTCCAAAAGTCTGAATTACTTTGTATATCTACCTTTTTTCTTTGTACACCCACTTTCCCTCTGTTCATCCCCTCTCTCTGGAAAACTCTTTCACACACACACAGCTCCGTTCATCCCCTCCCTTTGGTGTCATTTTTTTTTTTTTTTTTTTTTCAGAAGAAGTAGAAAATCAGAGGAGGAGGAGGAAGAAAGGGGGAGGAGGGAGGAGGAGAAGGACTGGAGGCGGCCCAATTATTAGGGCTGGAGGCGGAGGCGGGGGGCGGAGGCGACGAGCTGCGAGCTGCGACGACGGGTGGAGGAGACGAACGAGCTGCGAGCTGCGACGAGGACGACGGACGGAGGCAGCGGAGGCAACGAGCTCCTCGCGGCGGAGGCACTGACCCTTCCTCTCCTCTCTCTTTCTCCCTCTCTCCTCCTCTTCCCCTCTGTTCTCTTGTGTTCAACGAAGTTCAACGAAGAAGAAAAAGAAAATCGCAAAACGACGTGATTTTCAAATTTCGGGCCATTCGACCATCACCCATTTCGAGCTACCACCTATTTTTCTTTATCACTACAGTTATCCTTTTTTCTTATCCTTTGTAATAAATAAAATAAGAACTCAAGGGCCATTAACACCATGATTAAAAATGATAATGCAATGAACCTAACTGTTTAAGACTATATTTATCAAGTAAACATATGCATAATATATAATTAAAACAAACTTTTAAATTATTTATTTTTATTTAAATGTTTCCCCGTTTTAAAATTGGGCTGGACGTCAAGTTGGAGCATCAAATGCTTATTTATAAATTAATAGTTTATATTTGGTTTATTTATTTACAAACTCAGATCTAATAAAAAAAAGTTTGAGCCAATAGTGGGTTGGCTTTTTGACTTTTTGACTTTTTTAGTTATTTTAGCTTGGGCTAAAAAGCTTGGTTTGGGAAGGGCTTTTTGGCTTTTTGGTTTTTTTGACTTTTTTTGTGAGAGAATAGTGTAATAATTATGGGTTAGATGTGATGTTTTGTTTGTTATGGCTAAAATAGTTTATTTTGTCTTTTGTGACTAAAATAGCCCGAAACTAACTTGCCAAACGGACCCTTAATGAGTTAATGGATGGTCAATATAAACATTATTTGCAAAAAATGTTCAAGGTTTGAGAAATAAAAATTTAGGAATAAAATTACTTTTTAAGGACAAAATATCTTAATTTTTAAAAGTTTTATTATTGTATTTTTAGCAACGAAATTGAATATTTAGTAATAAATTACTATTGTTTTGGGACAAAACTTTTCTTCTAAAAGAATAAACTTTTTGGCATGAAATTATTTTGTTCACAAAGTGTATTTAGTGGTGACATTTTTAAAATCATGTCGCTAATAAGTTAGGATGGCTTTTTTGTAACAACTTATGCTTATTTTGGGAAGTGGAAAAAAAGTTAATTTTTTTGCCTTTTTTTTAAAAAAATGTACAAAAAAGATGTAATGTAATCTAAATAACCAATAAGCCAATACACTAACTTTTTTCCTAGTTGCCAAAATAGGTCTCGCATGACCACAAAAATTGATCTCCTAATATTTTTTACAATAAAATTTTTAGCGTGACTAAATAATTTATTTTCTAAAACTCTATAAGGTGACGTTTTTTTGTTCAAATCAAGACTAGAGAGAAGACATTTCTTCTCAAATTTTAAATTATAAAAGTAAGGAAGTTTTATTACATTATCGAAAAAGCAAGAAATACAAAAGGAAAAGATAATAATAAAGGTAAAAGATTTTGTCTAGTGGAGGAAAATAGGTCTCCTACGAATCTGCAGCCAGTGAAAGGTATTATACTAGCGACCACTGATTGTGGGTAAGTGATATGTCATGATTTATTTCATTTTTTAGTTTGATTCAAAGTACTAATTGTTTTTATTTTTTTATAGACAATAATTCAACTTTCTTGCCTGTAAAGTGGATTGAGAAATATTTGGAAAGGCCATTTTAGGTACTTAGCTCTGAGTTAAACCCTCATGCTTAATGTTTCTTTCTTCTTTGATGGACAGATTATGGGGTATAGAGGACTCTACCAAAATATGTCATTGACTCTTGTCTCTTCCAAAATTTTCATTTTAGGGAAGAGATACAAATTTTAAGTATATTTGGCATCTTAATATTCCAAAATCTATTATGTTCAAAATTGCTAGATAATATTCTGCCATGGTGGAGGCTCAGGTTTGGATCGAGTCATATAGTTGATTGTGGATCAATTGTTATACTTTTTTAAAAAAACAAAGTTGCACCCTTATTACTAGCTATAACTTCTGATACAATATCAAAGCCCTTGATCCAACAACTGGTTTCAAAGCAAGTCATAGGTTTGACTTCCCTGAAACGCAGGAGAGTACATGATATAGTAGTGTGAAATGTTACTCTACATAATAGAAAGTTTTGAATTTTTGTGGTGTTAATTGCGGAATATTACGATGTCTCCATAAAAATAAAATAGTTAAAATTGTGAATGTTTGAATTTTTTTTTTTTTGTGTTAAAAAATACTTTTAAGTGAGCAAAAAGTTATATTATTTGTAATGAGAATAATTATATCATTTTATAATTTATATTACAAATTTTCGTTGTGTAATTACGAAAAGTACACCATATGTATCTTTTTAGGAGTGCGTATATCAATTTTTTCCCATAATAGTATACAAATGACAGCGACACCAATATAAACCACAAAAACCAACCACAACAAAAGGGTGTAATCAATTTAGTCCGAGTTAAAAAGAAAATTTAACTCTGAATCAAATCTTTTAATTTTGTTAGTTGAACAATCAAAACTAATTAATGTAATACTTCAATTTTATTGATTTTAATATGAGAGGATTCACATAAAGCTTTTGGCAATTGATACGAATCTCACATTAAGAATAAATGAAGAAAAAGGGTGAGAGCCCAACCCTTATACACATAACATTAAGCATTTATCTTTTAATTTAATGCTCAAAGAATCAAAATATTAAAAAATATTTAGATATAATATTTTGGTTGGTTCGATTAGTATTTATGTAAAAAAAATTTAAAATTGAAACAAATCATACCTTATGTAAAATCTATTGAAATTTCAAACGGTCAATTATGTTCGATTGTCTAATTTTTCTTACGACTATAAAGAGAACCCTCATGCTATGGGGCCAACTTTAATGATTTGATATTTTTGAAGGATTTTTATTTCGAAAATATTGTCTTCATGCCCCCAAATACTAACAACGGTTGCATTTCACGAGGATCTTATGACATAATTCAATGGTTGCGAGTGTTTGGAACAATAAGACAAAGAGATTTGAGAATTGAAAATCATGTACGGCAGTGTTAGTAATTGGTTTGATAGTTTATTTATGTCCAAAGCATTTTCATACCATAATAACTCATTTTAGTGTGCTTCTTGTTGAATCCAAATTTGAATTTGTTCACTCAATTATAAGCACACTCTCATTAGTTAAAATAGCCCGTTCATTATTTTAAAATACCTTTCACCTCACGAATTTAATTTAGGGTTCTGTACATTTTTGTATCGTAGCATGCTCTTCGATTGCTTATGTGTAAATGTGGATTGTGAGGTCCAAAACCATGGAATCAATTTCAACATTGTGTTTCCATCGATTATATTCCAAAATTCAAAAGTTTATTGATATCATCAAGCATAAAATCTTAAGCAATAATCATGTGCCTCAATTTGGGATAGAAAATTTGCATGGGGCAATGGCCCAAAACAAAAAATAAAAATAAAAAGTCTAATTATAGAGGGGTGACTTGTGGGACTACATAGCATGTCACTCAATTGTATAGCGGTAAGTTGTAAATTCACTCACAGGTGAGAATTCGGTAAGTTGTAAATTCACTCACAGGTGAGAATTCGAACCCACTCTATAGACATTGGGTATGATTTGCTCAAGTTTGGAAGACTCGTTTTACTGATCTTGTGTGACCAAGTGGCTGGCCATGAGAAGAATTGAGCTCAATACCCTGAGTTTAACACTCCAAGACCAGCCAGGATCCTGGGTGATGAACTTGGGCTTGCTTGTTATGTAGACCTACTTACCTATTGGAATCAAAGAATCTGGGTCATGTTCTTGTCAGAATTGGGTTTCTAGCTTTTGTTTAATGGATTGTTGGGTCTACCAGATCAGAGTGAAGTCCATCCCATTGTTGGGATTCAACTGTTGTGTTTTGCTCTGGAGCCTTGGACAAGTTTGGCATGCGGCTGTTGCGGGTTTCCCCCATTTTTTTTGTCCCGCTTTCAAAGAGTCTTTAAATTGTATATGTGTTTATGTATAGACTTTTGGGTTGTTAAAATCAAATTCAATGCAGTTACTGTTGTAAGGTTTCTTGTATTTACTGTATATATACTCAAAATACTATAAGAGACCTTATATGGAGGTGGAGGGTTGAGGCTCAGAGTTGGAGTAAAAGGCCCAACCAAGATACACTCAGGCCCTTTGGTGGTATATATATGGTTTTTTTAGGTAAGATTTTAGAATGTTGCTAAAAAAGAGAGCTACAGGTTTAATCTGGTAATCCTTATTACGTATAGTGGATTTTGATTTTTTTTTCAATTGTAGACGTAAGTATCTCGTCGAACCATGTACATCTTGTTTTCTTATGTTTTCTATGTCTAAGTTGTTCTTTTATTGACTGCTTTGTTGTATGATGGAAACCATGATTTTGCACAACATAAACAAAGTTAGCTTTTATCATGATACAAACACATACTAACTTTGATCATTGTGTGTATTTTTTTGGGACAATAATCTGTGTGTGTTTAGTGTTTTGAGTAATACTTCTACACTATGCAATATCTGATTCTTTAGAATTGAAACTAGAATAGAATATTTTGGTTTGATAAAAATTAAGAGTGTAAATTCAAGATGGAATTACTCTTTACCAATTTAGTAGAGTAGTCCTTTTGTCCAAAATTAGAGAACCCTAAATTTGCCCCATATAGAAATCACATCCCATGTGAGAGTGAAAAGGATAGGTCGTAGAACAAGAGAAGTGTCATATACACATAAAAGTATATCAAGGTATTAAGAATTGAATGAGGCATTCTCCCTCTTGTCTGAGAGACTGCAATCGCTCATTACCAGAGGAAGTATTAAGATATTGATATTGTAGTCATTTCTACAATGTGTAGTAGTAAAGAAAAAAGAAAAAATCGCATACAACAAATTGTGTGGGAATAAAAAATCTATCACATTAGACTGAATGGACTCATTATTGACCAACTGCCCTTGGTCCATCTCTTACTTGAGCTTGGCAGTTTTTCCTATATTGTTCACTGGACACCTTGTTCAAACAAATAGCGTAGTTGTATAAAATTGTTTTCGACAATTCATATTATGTCGGAATGCTTATTCTCATATTTAGTTTGATAAAATGAAATAGAATGTAAATTCTAGATGAAATAACCGTTATTCTATTATAAAATCAAAAAATAACTATTTTTTAAATAAAAAAAATCCAAAATCATTACAACAAACTCAACCCTAAACATGTGGGTCCGTTTGGGAAGAACTAAAGTGGGCTTTTTTGGCTATTTTAGTCACAAAAGACAAAATAGGCTATTTTAGCCACAAAAAACAAAACATCATATCCAATCCATAATTATTACACTATTCTCTCACAAAAAAAGTCAAAAAAGCCAAAAAGTCAAAAAGCCCTTCCCAAACCAAACTTTTTAGCCCAGGCTAAAATAGCCAAAAAAACCAAAAAGCCAACCCACTTCTCAAACAGAGGCACAGTAAGGAGTTTGGTTTTGTGGGGAAAAAAAGGCAATCAAAAGGTTTATCATTTAAAAGGTCACAAGTTTGAATCACACGAAAGACAAATATTCCAAACCTTGGGACCATTAAAGATTTGCTTGATCAGTAAGTTCAGAGTTTCGGAATTAGTTAAGATGCGCGTAAGTTGACCCAGATATCCGGTTATGAAATTAAAAAAAAAAGAAGGGGGCCCATATCCAAATGACATCAGTAAGGACAAGTCAAGCATCATATATACAGAATTAAGTAAACATAACAAAAAGTGAATGAGGTTTCACATTTTGTGGGACTATTATGAATTCTAGTTTGATGATCCATTTCCTTTAATTTTTAGAATTTTGTGAGGAAATTATTCATTAAAAAAATCAGATCCATTCAATAATAGTAGTTATATGATTTTGTCATATTTATTTTTATAAACATTCAATATTTTCAACGTCATACTTTTTTAAAAAAAATATATTTTTTGTAAAATAATATGATAATATCCTATGATAATTGTTATTGGACAATCACTTATTATTTTAATAACTTTTTGACTTTTCAATTTTTTAGTAACTTTTTAACTTTATGATTTTTTTTTTAATGAACTTTTTTATTATTTTAGCCAAAAAAAAAAAATTGAATTACCAAACAGACCCTCAATGTTGCTTGCTCTTCAATGCCACAAATTTGAGAGAGAGAACGAAATATTTGCTGAATGGAAATTGAGGCTCAATAAGTTACAAACAAATATTTAGATGAAAACAAGTATTGTTGGCTACATATTTTGTACAAGCCATTTACAATTCGACGCGTGATAAAGTAAGGGTAGTACAGGAAGACTATTCAAATCTTCGATCCTGATCGTACACATGGCAGTTAGTATTGGTTGTTACGAGATCTGAGTAGCAGTGGATCAACAAAGAGTTACAAGGTGATGTGGCATCAACGGTTACTCACATTTAAATTCAAATTTAAAAGGGAAGCCTAACTGCAAGTGATGGCGTAATGGAGCTAATCTTGAGGCAACATGATCAGCGATCATGGAGAAGCAGTTCGACGGTTGGAAATACAGTTCGATGGTCATCCTTGAGCAGTATAAATAGCAGAGAAGGCTCCAGAAAAAGCCCCCCAGACTCAGATTCAAAAAACCAGTCTTATTCTATTTTACTTAGTTTTACATTTCCTATTCTTTACATTCCTGTACTTTAAATTCTGCACTGCACTTCATTCATAGGAATAGTTTCAAGTAGATTGTCGCTGTAAACCTCTACGAGGCTGAGTTTGAATCATTGTAAGTTTTTTAATCTAATGAAATGCTTCAGTTGTTCTTTATTTGATTGATATTTTGCTTAATTCTCCTAAATCAAGCCACCAGTAAAAGTCCTCTTCATTGAGGCTGAGAGAACTAAAAAACACAATCGTCTGATAATTGGTTGGCAATTAAATTTCTGTAAGGACTGATTGATCCTTGCTGGCACGCTCGCAATTACAATAATAACTTTCGAAAGCCAAAAAGCCAACATATATTTTTGGCACGCCCGGTGGGACTAATTAAAATGACTAGATGTAGGAGACAAGGAGAAAATGAACGCCTGGAAAAAGGCATAGAAGGAGAGGTAGAGATACCTAATCCAGAGGATAATGTGATAACACATCCTGTGGAAATTCTCATTTTATCAGAACCTATGGTCGAACAGACCAGTACTTCAGAATAAGTACCACATGTTCGTAATGTTGGACGAGACCAAAGAATTGGACCATGCACTGTCCCATCTACTCAGCCAATAAATCCATGGGGTGGCTTAATAGATGCAATGTGACAGCAATTGATGAACACAATGGAAAGGTGGGCAACATCCTTTTTGGATCGAATGAATAACCACCAATTAACAAACGTAAAACACATGGAGGAAGTTTCGAATGTCCCTCAGCAAAGATTGGCTAGAGATAAACAGTATATGCAAGTTAATGGACATTCTAATGGTCAAACTAGTAATCAGAACTGTGAAAGAACATCACCTCAATCTTAGTACGAGCCTATTCCGAGGCCTATAGCAAGTCAAAATGACTCAGTACTTAACAGTGAAGCCATGCAATTTGGTGGATCTGGCCCAATACAAGAAAATGGCATAAGAATGGTCCCAAATCCCATGTTCGAAGCCATACCTGCCACAAGGGGTTTCACTAATCCCTTATTCGAATTTATACCCGGGGGGTTGGAAGGTTTTCCTACAAATGGAAAAGACACAACACCAGTTCCAGCACTTTTCACAGGTCCTTTAACAGGACAGGCTCAAAGGGGTTACCCACACCCCCAACAGCAACCTGCACCACAGGGACAACCAGTCCCAAATATACCACCTTATGGACCAAGAGGACCACAGACACAAGTTCACCCACCAAATCCTGTGTTTGTTCCTCCAGTAGTGGTTCAGCAGGCACAAAATATGGTCCCGAAGGACCAAATCACTGACATCGTTAGGGAAATGTATGGACCGATGGCTCGAGGGGTCCAGACTCCTGTGTATAGAAAATCATACCCAGAATGGGTAGATAGGACACATGAATACCCAAGAGGTTTCAGGATACCAGATTTCGCCCTTTTTTATAGGAATGGAAACCAATCAACAGCAGAGCATATTGCTAGGTTTGCTGCTCAATGCGGTAAATTTACTAATAATGACTATATGAAGCCCCAAACTCTCTAATTGGGGGAGCATTTGTATGGTACATTAACCTTACACCTGGCTCAATCCAAACTTGGCAACAAATGGAAGAGGCATTTCATGTCCAATTCTTCCAATCGAAGCCAGAGGTTTCCATGGCAGACCTGACAAGGTTGAGTCAAAGGCCTGAAAAGAAGGCTACTCAGTTTATTGCCAGATTTAAAAGGGCTCAAAATAAATGTAGAGTCATCTTGCCAGAGCCAGAATTCATAAGATTGGCTCAAAATGGCTTAGAGTTTAGGCTTCGAAAGAAGTTTGACTCACCAGAGTTCAGGGACTTAGTGGAACTGACTTATAAGGTATCTAGGTATGAAGCCTTACTAGAAAAGGAACAAGATCGAAATAATGCATCATACAAGACATACTACAAAGATCCTTACTATGAGATTGATGCAGCAGAGATTGTGGGGAAAGAACCTGTGATCTGTGAAGCATTAATTCATAAGGATACAACAATTGACCAGCAGTTTAAAAAGAAAGACCTTCACAAGAAATACTCTTTCGATTTAACTAAGGCAGATGACATTTTTTATCATTTGTTTGCGGCCAACTTCCTTAAGTTACCAAAAAGGGTTAAAATTCCATCTCTTGATGAACTTAAAGGAAAAGTATATTGTAAATGGCATAATTCTTGGTCTCACTCGACTAAGAACTGTATTATTTTTCGAGACAGGATCCAAGAACAAATTCGGAAAGGAAGTTTGAAATTCCCAGCCAAAGCTGAAAAGGCCATGGGGATCGACAGTAATCCATTTCCAGAAATTGGAGAGGTGGCAGCCAATGTCATTATGCCAGATTTTCAGAACCTGTCTTTGAAGGAATTGGAAGAAGTCAATGTGCAGATGCATGTGGCCAACCAGACAACTATCAAGAAAGACACTGGAAATCTACCAACTATTGGACAAGGTTTCTCACACCAAAGGGAAAAATCTGAGGAAGAAGCACTGGATGACGATTCCTTAGAAGCAGCTGTGATACAGAGGATGTGTCCTAGGTGCAGACTAAGCTACAAGTGGTTGAAAAGACTTCCAATTGATGGGAAGCAATACTACAAGGATGTGCAGAGGCATCCTAAACCAACCAATGCTTACAATAAAAGGCCATATCCATCTGGTGTCAGGCAGCAGCCATTAAGGGTTAAACCAACAGCTGATAGGATGCATTCCAAAGGCAAGAGGCCTTTACATAAATCCAGGACGCCTAATTATTACAGATGGAGAGTAGTTATTCTGAGAGGAGATTGGAGAGAGGTTCAGTTTATGGAATCAAAGCCAGAGATTGGCCCCCTAGACCAACCTCACGCAAGACAGAAAGTGGACACCTTCATCGAAGGCCTGAGTTAGGCCCAAAGCATGAAATTAGGACCAAGCAGTGGCCTTCGCAGTTAGCTTCGAAGATGGCTTCAAAGGAGGAAAGAAGCAATTCAACGGCAGGGTCAGTAAATTCGTGGGTACCTAGGGTTCCAGATTGGTTTGTGATTCAGAAAAAACCTAGGGAAGTGTTTACCCAAAGAGATGTAATTGGAAACCAAGGCAGGATGGTTAAGCCTCCTTTGATGGCTCCAAACAATTGGGTGTTGCTTAAGCACCCAAAAACAAAGAAACCAGATATGGTCCCCGTAATTTCTAGATCACAAAGGAAAAAAATTCAGCGTAGGTACACTCAGTACCAGGGAGACCTGAAAGAGAATGGAGAGAATTCTTCATTGGTACAGACAGAAGGAAAAAAGAATCCAAAGTCAGACCAAAACCAACTCTACAAGGCAAAATGGGTTACAACAGAGAACAGTTGGCCAAAGTTCACTCTGAACTAAAAGCCAGAGAGAAGTCCAGTTTATCGGGATTGGAGAAGGCGTTGATGGAGAATAACAGCGAGACGGGGAAAAAAGTTGGCTTGGGCCAAAAGAAAGAAGTGGTTGAGAAAGAAATGTTCGAAGCCTTCATGGGTGAACTAACATTTTAGGTTGAAAAATCAGTCGTGACAGACCATTCGAAGGATGAAGTGCCAGAGAGCAGCATAGAGGATGCTTCTGGAGTAACTGAACAAGGTGGCCAAAAGAAGAAACAGACACAGCCAACCATCACATTTGGCTCAGTGTCAGTGAACATGGTATACATACTACCGCATGAATTCCAAGCTGGAGATGAGAATCAAAAGGGGCAAGAAATTGACCCAATTCCAATCTCTAGCGAAGACTCACAAGTGAGTATGGTGCAAGATAATTCCGAAATGGTTACCCCAATGGAAGCTGAATATGAGAGTGAAGAAGTGGTAAGTATTAACCTCTAATATCCTTTTGAGTATCCCTCGAATTCTATAACACAGCATGTCAAGCCTTTGTATATTAAGGCCTTCTTCGATGGGATACAATTGAACCGAGTCTTGGTGAATAATGGGGCAGCGGTGAACTTACTACCGAAATTTTCCTTGAAGAAATTAGGGAAAAGGAATCCCAGGTTAATCACAACCAGTACAACCATTACTGGTTTCGCTGGAGATAGACAGATGGCTCAGGGAATTCTACCCACACTTCTACAAAAAAAGATAAAGATCACACTTTTTTTGTGTGATGTATGTTATTTAATCACACCTTTGAAGTTTTATTAAAGTGTGATCTTTGGGAGTGTGATTAAAAGGAGTCATTTTTAATCACACTTTTTAAGTGTGCTTAATAACATTTAAATCACACATTTTAAGTGTGATTAAAAATATTTTGATCACATCTTTTAAGTGTGATTAAAAATATTTAGATCACACCTTTTAAGTGTGATTAAAAATATTTAGATCACACCTTTTAAATGTGATCTTTGGAAGTGTGATTAAAAAGAGTCATTTTTAATCACACTTTTTAAGTGTGATTAATAACTAATAAAATTTGTGATAAAAAAAGGTTCGATATATTTGAAAAATAATCAATATTATTTTTGTATGCACATTTGAAAAATGTAATACACACTATATACTATATTTTGAATCATAACCACATATTTCATAGAATAACGTCATATATTTCATAAATAGAAATTAAATATTCAAAAGTATATACAAAGGAATTAAATAAAAAAAATTAATTGTGCTTACATATATTAAAAAATGAAAAAACTTAAAAAACTAAGTTCTTTAATTCTTGGACCATATTTTGCATCTCTCCAAAAAAATTCTGACCTGAAAAATGAAAACACAAATTAATCCAGAAACCACTGATGTATATGATAAACTAAAAAATTAATTCAGCAAACCAAAATAAGAACATTAATCATTTCTGCTTGATCTTAATCCTTTTAGAAGTAACTTCACTGTTAACAATTAGATGCCATAGCAACTCAGTGTCAATGAGATTGTAATTAGGAGGTCACTAATGAGCACAGTGTTTAAAAATGATAAATCTCAATAAAGCTTGTGTACGATCTTTTTGTGAATATATATTATTATTACTGTTGAACTATAATTCTAGGTACCCATAAATAAATTAATAAATAACTCAAGAATTTACTCCATTTTTTTTTTAGTGGGAGGGGGGAGGAGTACATACATTGTAGTTACTATCACCAGCAGCAGCAGGTTTTGGAGAAGCAGAGGCTGCATTTTCTTTTGCACCTTTGGAGAAAAAAGAAGAGAAAACAATTACCCATTTCATGCATGTCTGTCTACCAAAGAATAAGTGTAAACACTAACAGTTGGCACAAGCATATGAAAAATCATAAAGAAAATACATTATTATCTCAAAATACCTAGCCAAGCATTGTAGCCTCAGATTCAATTCCTCCAACTCCCCAGCCAGTAACTCCTAAGCCAGCAATCATAGTTGTATGGGAATCAGTTCCAACCACGCTATCAAGGTACAGAATGCCATTTGTGTAGAAAACAACCCGTCCAAGGTATTCAAGATTGACCTGAAAATTACCAGAGTCACTTGCTAAATGCCAAACCTACCAAATAGTATTATAGTGCTAAAAAAATGAGAAAATTTGGACTATGATTTACAAGAGGCTAGAGGTAAATGTGGCTTTACTCCAGAAGCCCCACAAATAGTTAAACATTGCAAACCTCATGTATTGAGCCTATGCCTATCTAATGTTTTGGCCCTTTTACGAGTAATCCATTCATACCACCTTAAGGTCAAATTCTTGTACCTTGCCATGAGAATTTTCCTTAACAAACCATTCATACCATGTCCACCTGTGCACTGAAATGATGTCAAAGCATCAATGGTTCTAAGTGCTATGGTTGATGCAATGCCATAAGATATGGCTTCAAAAGAAAATTAGAAAACCTCAATAACGTGATGAATTTGGCTATGCACTTGCACTTTAAGACTTGGGTCAAGCAAGCAATGGATTTGTTTGCATGATAATAATTTTAATAAATATTGAAAAAATTTATACTAATATCAAAGGAGATTAAAGTTAAAAAAAAATGTACCCCAAAGAGCATAACCACGAAGATCCTCATAATTGGATGATCCACCACCATTATCACCCTGAGAATTAGGTGCTGTTGCTGCAGGAGAAGCATTTTGGGAATCTGTAATGTTTAATAAAAACACTAAAACAATTTGAGTGAACCCACATCAAAGTATGGAATATGATAATTACTAAACTAACAAAAAAAAAAAAAATGATATGCATTTCAGTTGTCTTTGTAAAATAGAGAGATGGAGAGCCATTATACTACAATTTGATTCTTCATTAAACAGAATAAGCTGATATTACTCCAATATCCATTGAACGCCACACCACGCCTCACCTCACTCACTAATGATTTTGAAAGAGTTATTTGTTATGATTGGTAGCACTAATTAATTGTCTTATTGGTTCAAAGGGGTTTTATTTTTTGGTTGGATTTGTTTTCTGGGGGTGTAACTTGATACACGGACCAATTGTTAATCAAACATTTCTAACTTTTTTTTATTATTATTTCTTTTTGTTGCTTCGCTTCTAAGTTTTTTTTTTTTTTGAAATGTTTCTATTTTCATGCCAATTGGAACAACATATATATCAAAATGAAATTTTGATCCTTAATATTAAACATATAACTCCTCCGAGTGTATCAGAGAAGATTCTTCTAAGTTGTAACAACATATCTAAAGCTAGAGACAGTTTTCATAATAGAATAATATATACATATTTATTAATTTTTTCAGAATTGATAAACATTTTTTTTAGATTTGATAAACATTAATAACACTAAAAAATGGTTTCAAACTATCAAAAGCATATTTAACATGTACTAGCTTTTTTAAACTAGTAGATGTTTATGGAAAAGTGTGTTGTATTGTATTGTATCTCTCTCAATAATCAGTTGTTCTTATCAATTGATCTTTTGATATAAAAACAACAGACTTTTATGATATATCTCAGATTTTATTACTGAAAAAATAAGGTTACAACTGACAATATAATATCAATTTTGAAAGATTAAAACTATTTTGTGAATATTAAATGCTTTCAATTTTTTTTATTTTATTTTACAATTATCATCAAACTAGAGGAAAAGGCAAGCACTAAACCACCAAAAAACTTATAGAAATACATAAAGTTCAAAATCAATTCACTCCACTAAACCACCAAAAAATCATATAAAAATACATAAGAAAAGCAAATTCAACAGGAAAGTATGTAAATACATAAAAATGAATTATATCATACCTTTCAAGGTAGTCTTGGAAGAAGGGGAGAGAAGGATCGGAAAGGATTGAGGGATTGGACTTGCAATCATCGATGAATTGCTTTAATTGGTTCAAGTTTGTGATCAGAGAGGAGATTGCAAAGAGGTCAAATCGTTTGATATAGAGGAGCGTGTAGAGATCAGTTAGGGTTTGAGATCAATTGATTAACAAAATCTATAATTGTGATCTATTACCCCTGTTGGTTAAAGAGAAAATATTAGGTTAGATGAACCTAATACAACCAAGATATGCCTAGTTCTGGACAGTTCAGTGCTTTGGTAAACTCTGCATTACTCTTTTTTTTCTATTTTTTTTTTCTTTTCCCCTTTCCCTCCACCGTCCCGATAACCAAATAGTAAGTATTTAAAGCATTTAGTAATTTATGAATAAGTAACTTCTTCCAAGCCCTTTCATAAAATTGATCTAAAAACTTTCCATTAATCCTTTTTTTGTTTTTTGTTTTTTTTGGTTAGTGAGATTTTATTACCAAAAACAGATAAGTACATCAACAAGGCAGGCATACCTTCCAAATACCTCTCAAGACATTGCACCACTGGAACCCCAAAAAGCTACTTCAAGTGATCCCTCAAATCAGCATCATTTGGACTAAAAGAGAACTGATTTCTCATAATTAATCAGCTAACCAGAGGCTTGTTCATATGCAGATATAATTTTTTTGTTTTTAATTTTGAAATTAAGTCCCTCCATAGTATCCCTCCCAAAAACCAAGTTATCATCTGCATAAAAAAATATGATGAGATACACTAGGATTTCCCTGAGCAACCTAAAGACCATGCATCACATCCTCTTCTACACCTCTGGAAAGCATAGATGAAAAGATGATCTCCCTACCTAACACATCTTGAGGGATGAATACAATCCTTAGTTTCACCATTAATAAGAACTAAGTATGCAAGGAGGAGAGTGTTGATAAGTTCTCTTAAACTCAATTTAGAGATCCATTCTTGCAATGATCTTACCTCTGGAATCTTCTATAACTCTTATCTATGCCAAAATTGAGAATTCTTCTATGAATTGGTCAATTGGAAGTTAAGAAGACACTAGTTACTCTCATTGCCTCAATTTTCCTATGCTCCCTTATTCAAATTTACAACCATTTAAGTCACAGGATGAGACAGTTGAGAAAATCTTCTCTGTTCCATGTGAACAAACTCAAAAGTCACCACTATCACTTTCCAAAGGTGATGTTTGCTTAAGGTTACATTTTAGGAGGGGTAACCTAACCTGGAAATGGTGAATTTTATGAACCAATTTAAAGTTTGGTATGTACCCTTATCCAAATACATGATCCTATTATTTGTCACTGTGTAAACAAAGTAAGTTAATTATAAGCCGTGATTTCCTTTTATTTTCAGTTACACTTTCTAAGAAAGAGTTGTATTTAACAATAAATAAAGATAAATTACACTAGTTAGCATTGGCTTTTGTCAGAAAAGAAAAAAAGAAAAAAAGAAAAAATTACTCATGTTCTCATTTTTGGGAACACAAGCAGCAGATGGATTGGGGCAGTGACAATGAAAAATACTAGAATTTTTTTGTTCAATAGTTGACAGGCAAAGAGAGTCAGGAGAAATAGTGGATGAGGTTCTCAAAATTACATAAAGAGAACAAGGGAACATGACTTAACATATTCAAAATGCAACATAGAGGAATTTGATGGAGAATAATGATTGTTCAGGCTAAAGAGGTTCTTTGTCCAAGTGTTTTCTGAAACCAAACAATACACGGGGAAGCAAAATACTATAGTAGTCCCCCCAAAAAACAAAGAAAACAGAAAATTGCATTATAAGTAGAAGAGATTTCCAAAACTAATGAACAAGATAAGACTTGTTTTATGCATTATAGTTTTACAATGCTAGTAAGCCGTCCTACTGCTAAAGCGAACCAGGATATATAGCTCATTCCGGATCTCTGGTATTCAGCTCAAGTACTTTGCTATGGACAAACATAAGACAATTGCAATGAATATTTTGAACACTTCCATATTTCAGTGGCAGTCTCAAAAAGCTCTAAAAGTGTAATACAATATCTAATTTCTTTTATAAAATTGTACCAACTAACGATATATTGGATGATCTGTTGACTGCTGTTAAAGAAGAAAAAAAAAGGAAAGAAAACAGGGTTTCCATGAATAGCATGCACTTTTTTACATCAAAACAAATAGAGTTGAGGATAATGCTACTAAGACCATAAATTTAATTTCTAACTATCATTGTTTCTACAGATTTCATAGTTTGCACCACCACGACAGTTTAGATCTTATAACAGACCAGGAAATTCTTGTTGAAGGACCTGAGTCATTATATTGATTTCCAATTCTGCTGTGCTAAGTGATCTTGTCACTTCAAATATTGATGAAGGAATTTACTGCTTTATCAATTTATTTTATTTTGTGATGAAAGATACAAACTCACATTCAAAGTCCACTATTTGATGAACCATAAACCAGAATTTTTAAACATTTCTGTATATTGCAATTTTCTCAAACTATGATTCATATTCAATTTTCTCAGACCATTCCCATGGCTACCTATGTTTCAATTAATCTTAATGATGTTCAGATAAAGAAAGCACAATCACAAAAGATAAGTAATTGACTAAACCCGATACCTCCACATGCAAACAGGGACGGACTGAGGAAGAGACTGTCAGGGGCCACGGGCCTCCCGCTTAAAAAAAATATATTATTTATATATATATATATATATATTTTCAATAAGGTATTAATAGTAAAATGGCTCTTCTTTGTTTTGTGGGTGGGCTGGGCTCAATCTATTCCTTAGATGGCCAGGAGGGCCATGTGTCTTATTTTTTTTTTTTTTAAAAAAAAAGCCTAAGTAGAAGTAGAAAAAGACAAAAAGAAGAAAGAAAGAAAACCTAAGTGCTATAACCTGTTCTACGCCGTGATGCCGTCTCAATTTATTCAAAGCAAGCATAGGATTTTTTTTTGAGTTAAATCAACTTGGGATACATTAAAAAAAAAAAAAAAAAAAAAAAAAAAAAAAAAAAAAAATCTTGCTCCTGCTATTAATCTTCTCATTATTGCAGGTATGTGATTCATATTCTCTTTTATTGTTGTTTTCAATTTGTAATACTTTTACTATCTTTTTTTAATATCATATTGATACAATTATAATTTTTTTTTTAATTTTACATATTAAGAAAAAAAATCATGAATTAGGACGTATGATTTCAATCACTAGGGTTTTTTTAATCATATTTGGGCAAATTTAATTTTATTCAGATTAAGTGTTATTAATTCAAAATTAAAATGAATTGAGACTTGTATAAAATTTATTTGTTGAATCTGAATTCTGAATTTTTAAATTTATATGAAATTTGTTTTAATTACATTTGTTATTCTAGGCACAAAAATTTTCTATGTCCTGTGATATATATATATGGTTTTATTTTTTACGTACTAATTTAATATTAAATTTTAGTTTACTTTTTGAATTCAAAAAAATAGTAATTTTTATCTGAGAGGGTGATTTATGATCTGGAATTGGGCCGAGGCAACGGCCGAGCAGGAAGAGAGCCCAACCGTGCATGGGGCCGAGATGATCGAATATCCGCCCGGAGATGGGCTGCCAGAACTTGGCCCGGGTAGGAATTGGGCCAAGTGTGAGCCGCCCCGGACCGAAAAGAAGCTCGGCAAGGCAATGCTCGGTTGGACCGAGCTGCTTGATCAGGGGATGGCTGAAGCCAGACAAGCTGAGTGGCCGGTGCCCGGAAAGGCGTGGTCAACCGAGGAAACCATTTGATCGGCAGGAAGGCCGACCACAGGAGGTGCCCGGGCTAGGCTCTGCCGAGATGCCACCTAGCCCGGTCCTCCTTGGGTTTATCCAGTGAGGTGCTTGGGTATGAAGCATAGCACGGCCGTGGATAGAGCAGCTCGGCTACCGAGCTCCTGCTAAGTAGGCATGCAGTTGAGATTAGGTGATGATCGGCAAGGTTTATGCTGACAGATGGGATAGCGGAGCCACGTGTCAGGAGATGACTGGGAGTGGATATGGGGCGCAGAGGGTATATAAGCATGTCTGCGCCCCCCATACGCGACAGATGAACACTTTGTAAGGAATTTCTTACATTCAAACACCTCTCTCTCTCTCTCTCTCTCTCTCTCTCTCTATCCTAAGGTGTGTGCTAACTTGATCGTCGGAGGGTTTTTCCAGCCACACACCGCCAGGTAGCTCACCATTGTTTGCGCGCAGGTGATCAGACATAAACGGAGCTCGGAAGAAAGGAGTACGGGCTTGCCGGAATATTTGCTCCCCGTACATTATCAATTCATATAAAAAATTTTATTTATGTCTTGGCCTCCCCATAAATGAATTCTTGGTTCCGTCCCTGTATGCAAAGGCATGTATATCACCTGGGCACTCTAATTCTGATTACACTACGCAATACTCGAATGGTGGGTACCATATATATAGGTAAATTTTATAATTTTATATTTTTTTGAATCCATAATTAAATATAATATGAGTCATATGTAAATATTTTATAAGTTATCATTAAAATAATATCATAATTAAAGAAAAATTAGTCATAATTAAAGAAAAAATAATATAAATAAAGTGCATATAATACACCCTTTTAAGGATGTCTATATTAGAATTTTCCCTCCCACAACAAATTTATCAATAAAAACTAAAATATACAGGAAGACTGTAGTCTGTTTGCTACATGCCATGGAGAAAAATTATTTATTAAATTAAAATATGTGAAGAAACTGTAAATTTACTTTTCCTCTGTCTCTCTCAATATTGTCTTGTTTCCACCAACAACAAACCAATTAAAAAGCATTAAATTTTTTCCATACACTAAATAGAAGAGGCAATTCCCACAAAAAGCACTCAAGAGCAAATATAAAGATCAAAGTTCTATGGAGAGGATTCAGCATATTTATTCCAAACCAAACCAAACCAATTCAGCATATTTATGGCAAAAGAAAAAAGTAACTTAAAATATATAGCAAATTTAGCACAGAGTCTTGCTTACCTATGTGATCCAGTTGGAATGTTTGAGATAGAAAACTTATCTATGCTGCTGTAACTTAAATTAGAATGCTCCAAAGATCCATTGGTATAATTAACTGGCACCAGGACTGTGAAAGCAAGGAATGCAATAGGAACAATAAATTTAAGTCTGCATTGGGAAAAAAGGAAACATGATCGGTCCAGGAAAGTAGAAAGAAACTAGCATTCTCAAACTCATGATGAACATAAGGTTAGACTATTTATTTATTGGTTATAAAGCTAAACAGTACCTGATACAAGAAATATATATTTATATATACATTGGGATAAAAAAATACCTGATGCACGAAACTTTAAAAAATGAAATGATCATGCAAAAGTATAAGATGCACTGCACTACTCTGCATTGACATTATCATGCCAAAATCACAATGTGTTTCTCACTTTAGATCAACTTTCAAGATTTTGATGAATTTCCTAACAATCTAAAAGTTGATATATTTTAACTTGTTTATAACGTTTATATCTAAAAGTTTATAACATATATTTATATTTGTGTAAATCATGAACATTAAAGTAACTCAAAAATTCCAATGTAACTGCAATGAATGTAAGTCAATAAAAATTATAGGAACTAAAGGAAGACATTGGCCATATAAATGACAAAAGAATGCAACATATATAATACAAAATCATTCAAATCAACCTATGTGTTCCAATCACATATAGATTCTTCTACTTGTTCTATTGTCAATTTTTTGTTGTACTTATTTGAATTCAAATTTTTTAATTCTGAACAAATTAATAATAATAATAAATTCAACAAATTAATTCAAGAAAGTATATAATTTTTTTTTTTTAACTAATGGAGTTCCTAAAGGATTTTCTAGTTTTAGATTCCATAAATTAATTTTTTTTTATACAATCACAACTACAGGACCCTAATTTTCGTAATAGAACCCAATTTCTTTAGATTCAACAAATTTATAATAATAATAATAATAATAATAATAATAATAATAATAATAATTTGTGTTCAACCCAAGAACCTAATTTCACATTTAGGTTTTAATTTTTCCAATTCAGATTCAAATATTTTCCCCAACTCGCATTCAAAAAATTTAAAAACAAAAAAAATAATAATAATAATTTCACAACCCAAAACACAATTCTAATTTTTGATTTGCTCAATCAAAACCCTAATTTTTCAATGAGAGAGAGAGAGAGACCTGAAACAAAGTGGTAGCATAAAATAATGTAGTTCCTCATCCTCTCCTGAGTGGTTATACAAATCTCATTCTCGCTAATCGGCGTCTCTGGCCTCGGTTTCTCTACCCTCTGATACCGATCCATCTAAACACAAAAAGCCCAAAATCAAAAACAATTTTTTCTCCAAAAAATCAAAAACCCAACAAGAAAACAGCAAAAAGGTACATAGAAATTAGATCTGAAGAAGGGAATAGGAAGAGGGGTAACCGTGGCGAGTGTTGAGTGAGTTCGGAATGGGTAAAAGGCAATAGAAGTCTCTGAAAACCCGATCTTGTCTTTTGCTAGTCTCCATGGCAGCTCTGGACCGATGAATTTGGTGAGAGAAGAGCCATGGCCGTTGTGGATTGTAGAGAGAGAAATTGGAGGAGAGAGAGTGAAATTGGTGAGAATATGATTTAGGGTTTGAAATGGAAGAGTGTGGTGGAGGAGTAGAGAGTAGTAGTAACTTCTGCAGATTGGAGATCACTGTTAAGTTTAGTTTTTAGCATTCGTGTAGAGAGAGAGAGAGAGAGAGAGAGAGAGGGAGATAGAGCCATGCCCAATTGAAGAGTATTTCATTTTATCATTTGGCGCCAGAATATTTCATTTTGGCGCCTATTTTTATTCTAGTCGTATTATTCACGGCAGAAATTGTGTCTCGTGAAAAGTTAAATATTTTTAACAGTTAGCATATGTGCGTCGTGGAAAGTGTTCTTTTTAATGACTGTCTTTTTGTGTGTTGTAAAAAGTATAGTATTTTTAACGGTCGACTTTTTGTACACCGTAAAATATTTAATATTTTTAACGGTTAGTGTACGCGTGTCGTGTATAGTTGATGTATTAACGGCATGTTATATGCATGTTGTAGAAAGTTTTATTATTTGCGGCTAATATTGCAAGCCGTAAAAAAATCTTCATTATTAACATTAACGGCCTACGCAATTGACATGTCGTGGCTGGGAAATTATTGGAAATTATTTACGACATGCAAAAAAGTAAGCCGTAAAAGTGAGAAACCACGGCTTTCAGTTACTGTATGTCGTTAATGTGGAGCCGTAAAAACTCAATTTTGTTATAGTGTATATATATATATATATAAATATAATCACATTTAATTAAAAAAATAAATATAATCACACTTAATTAAAAATATATATATAAGTGTGATTAAAAAATATATATATATATAATAATATTTAATTAAAAAGTGACATAAAAAATAAATATTATCACACTTAATGATTAAAATATTAATTTAATTTTTTTGATCACATTTCTAATAAAAGTGAGATATTTTCATTTATAAAAGTGTGATCTTTAAATGTTTTTGTAATAATGAGTTTTTTTTTTTTTTTAATTCGAAGAGAAGTCTGAAAGTTTAGGGATGAGCAAGACAAAAGAAGGGGGTGGGAGAGAGAGCGAAGGTAATTATGGATTAAGTTTTTGCGACAAGTTTAAGGACCATCATTAATGAGCAAAATAAAATCTTTTGCGACGGATTAACAAAAGGCGCTGCAAAAAAAAAAGAAGAAGAAGAAGATAGGTAATGTACCGTTACGTATAATATTACTTTTTGTTACGGCCTTAGATTTTCGGTCTCTAATAATAGTATTTAGTTGATGCCTTTTTGGCAACAGCCAAATGCCGTCGCAAAAAAATTAATTTCGCGACGATTTTTTTTGCCATCACAAAATCATGCTTTTTGTGACGATTTTCAAACCGTTGCAAAAAATTCCGTGTCTAAAGCCTCATTTTCTAGTAGTGAGTCGTCTCTATCATTCATAGGTAGAATAGAGGCGCGGATTTGGGAATTGTATATTTTATATAAAAATCAAATTGAAATATTTTATATAATTACACTTATTTAAAAAGTGTGATTAAAAAATAGTAATGTATATATAATCACACTTATTTAAAAAGTGTGATTAAAAAGTAGTAGTGTATATATAATCACACTTTAATTAGAAGGTGTGATTAAAAAATATATAAATAATCACACTTTAATTAGAATGTGTGGTTAAATATATATATATATATATAATCACACTTATTTAAAAAGTGTGCTTAAAAAGTAGTAGTGTATATATAATCACACTTTAATTAGAAGGTGTGATTAAAAAATATATATATATATATATATAATCACACTTGTTTAAAAAGTGTGATTAAAAAGTAGTATTGTATATATAATCACACTCTAATTAGAAGGTTAAAAAGTGTGATTAAAAAGTAGTAGTGTATATATAATCACACTTTAATTAGAAGGTGTGATTAAAATATATATATATATATATATATCTAATCACACTTAATTGAAAAGTAACATAAAAAATAAATATTATTACACTCAATCAAATTAAGTGTGATTAAAACATCAATCTAATTTTTTTTATCACACTTCCAATAAAAGTGAGATTTTTTTTTTTTTTTTTTTTTTTGTCAAAGTGTGATCTTTAACTATTTTTGTAGTAGTGCCATTAACCTGAGTGTGGGAACTAGGGACTGCATGACGGCGTTCTTCGTGATCGACAGTAACGCTAAGTACAATGCTGTACTTGGTAGAGATTGGATCCACACTAACAAATGTGTGCCTTCCTCTTTGCATCAGAAAATAATGATGGCCTTTGGCAATTGAGAGACAGAGGAAATTGAAGCAGATCCTCAACCTTTCATAGCCTGCGCAGACTTCGTAGAGGCCAAGTTGTATATTGAGGGAGTGACACCACTCAGTATACTAAGGAAATTAGATGGCTCAGCCGAAGTGACGGCTGACGAGGAAGTGACACAGCTGAAGCACTTAGTCCAGGAGAGTGCTGATGAAGAGGTTGTCGTTAAAGATGACAATGATGCCTGGTTGTAGGCAAAGAGATGAAGCACCAGAAGCCAAGTCTTTGGCTTTAATTAAGTTTTCAATATTGGATGTAAAGTCAATAGTCCAGAAAATGCAAGAGCAAGAGAAAGAAGCCATGATAATTGGCTACAAGCAGGAGCAGCAACAAGCTAGAGTTTTGGCCTTTGATAAATACTGTGCATTGGACATTGAAACAAAAGTCCAGGAAATACAGGAAGAAGAAGCCTTGTGGACAGACTTTGTCCATGAGGAGGAAGGCAAAGAGGTTGAATCAAAGAATCTGGAAACAGAACACAGCAAGGAGATTGCTTCGAAGCCAGAAGGAATCAAAGAAGGAGCTTCAGTAAGTTCTCAAATGCAAGACCCCTTAGAAGAGATAAATTTAGGGGAAGGTTCTGTACAACAACCCATTTATATAAGTGCTTGGTTGAATGCTCTTGACAGGAACCAGTTATTGGTTATTCTGAGGAAATATAAAGATTGTTTTGCATGGTCTTATAATGAACTACCAGGATTGGATAGGTCATTAGTGGAACATAGGCTCCCTATGAAGCCTAACTTCAAGCCATACAAGCAAAAACCAAGAAGAATGGGTCCAGAAGTGATTCAGAAAGTTAAGGAGGAAATTCTTAGATTACTCAAGGCAGGCTTTATTAGGACAGCCATGTATGTTGAATGGCTATCTAATATTGTGCCTGTAGTTAAGAAGAATGGTAAAATGAGGGTATGCATTGATTTTAGAAACTTAAATCTAGCAACTCCAAAAGATGAGTATCCTATGCCTATAGTAGATTTGTTGGTCGACAGTTTAGCAGGGCATCAAATTTTATCAATGATGGATGGGCACTCTGGTTATAACCAAATCTGCATTGCAGAGGAGGATGTTCACAAAACAGCATTCAGATGTCTTAGAAATATTGGCACCTTCGAATGGGTTAAAATGCCATTTGGTCTGAAGAATGCTGGGGCTACATATCAGAGGGCTATGAGCACTATCTTTCACGACCTCATTG
Organism: Camellia sinensis; assembly: GCF_055761805.1. Lineage (NCBI taxonomy): Eukaryota > Viridiplantae > Streptophyta > Magnoliopsida > Ericales > Theaceae > Camellia > Camellia sinensis. Next base: position 187,748,556 of record NC_138964.1, read on the forward strand.
GAGGGTTTTTAGAGTGTTATATTGATGATATTGTAGTTAAATCCCAATCCATGGAGGAGTATCTGTTTCACTTAGAAGCAGCTTTCGAAAGAATGAGAAAGTTCAAGTTGAAACTCAATCCTCTTAAGTGTGCTTTTGGCGTATCATCTGGAAATTTCTTGGGCAATGTAGTATACAAGAAAGGAATACAGATTGACTAGAATAAAGCCAAAGCCATCATTGAAGCCAGACCCCCATCAAGTAAGAAGGAATTACAAAAGTTCCTTGGACAGGTTAATTTTCTTCAAAAATTCATTTCTAACACTGCAGAGAAAACTAAAATATTTTCTTCCTTGTTAAGGTTAAAAGATGAAGAGGAATTTGTATGGACAGCAGAGCATCAAATTGCAAATCAAAGCCTACTTGGCCAACTCTCCAGTGCTAATGCCACCAAAGGGCGATAAGCCCTTGAAATTGTACATAGCTGCAGCAGAAGATTCATTGGGAGCTTTCTTAGCCCAAGACAATGAAGAAGGTAAGGAGCAAGCTGTTTATTACCTTAGTAGATTTTTAAATTCTTGTGAATGTAAATATTCAGCTGTAGAAAAGTTGTGCCTTGCATTGTATTTTGCTGCAATGAAATTAAGATATTATCTTTTGCCTACAACTGTCTTGGTAATTACAACCACAGATTTAGTTAAGTATATGTTATCTAGACCTATGTTGAAGGGGAGAATTGGCAAATCGGTATTAGCCTTGTCAGAATTTCATTTAGAATATGTTCCCCAAAAGGCAGTGAAAGGACAAGTTTTAGCCAATTTTTTGGCAGACCATCCATCTCAAACAGAGCAAAGAGATAATGGAACTTGGTATGGCTAGTGTTGAGCCATGGCAAATGTGGTTCAATGGATCGAAAGCCAATGGCCTAACTGGAATTGGTATAGTGATTAAGTCACCACAAGGAATAGAAACCACACATGGTTTCAGGGTGGATGAAATTACTTGTTCTAATAATCAAGCTGAATATGAAGCCTTAATAGTAGGATTGGAAATTCTTATTGGATTACAAGTTCATGCAGTTGACATATTTGGAGATTTTCAATTGGTGGTTAATTACGTGAAAGGGATTTTCAAATGTCAAAGTATAAGCATGTTGTCATACTATGTTGTTACATTACATCTGCTTTCTCAATTTCAAATAGCAAATGTAACTCATGTCCCAAGATTCTTGAATAATAGAGCTAATGATGTGGCTCAGAAAGCTTCGAATTTCAAGAGGAGAGATAATACTCAAAGGGACATAAACCAAACAATATACCAGAAATCTATACAACCCTTAAATAAAAGGAATGTGATTCTGGAAGTCAATCATAATGACTTACAGGAACAAGATTGGAGGCATCCAATAATGCAGTATTTTGCTGGCCCATCCTCGAAGGCCAGAAGAAAAATTAAATTGCAATATCTGCAATACATCATAAATAGCAATGCTCTCTACAAAAGGGGGGGAGATGGTTTATTGCTGGAATGTTTAGGCCTAAAAGAAGCATTAACAGCTATGGCTGAGGTTTATGAAGGCATCTGTGGTGCTCATCAGCCTGGTGTGAAAATGAGATGGTTGCTTCGAACGCATTTCTACTATTGGCCAACTATCCTTAAAGATTGCATAAAATATGCAAAGGGTTGCCAGGCATGTCAAAATCATGGCACAATAAGGCATGTGTCCATAACTGACCTGTGTGCAGTAGTAAAACCTTGGCCATTCAGAGGATGGGCTATGGATATGATGGGAAAAATACACCCACCCTCTTCGAAGTATCATTGTTTCATTTTAGTGGCTACTAATTACTTCACCAAGTGGGTCGAAGCTAAGCCATACAAGGCTATAGACCAAACTAAGGTCTTTGGATTCATCAAGCAGTTAATCCATAGGTTTGGCATCCCACAAACTATAACTGTTGATAATGAGACTGTGTTCGATGGGAAAATTGTGAAGTCTTTCGTGGCAGAGTTTGGAATTAGCCTTGTTAATTTCACCCCTTATTATGCACAAGCCAACAGCCAGGCTGAATCATCCAATAAGTCCTTGAAAAAAGGAATACAAAAGGTTGTGGAAGACAATCCTAGGGATTGGCATAACTTATTGTTGGATGTATTGTGGGCTTATAGAACTTTCCCAAGGTCAAGCACATGAGTTACTCCTTATGCCTTGGTGTATGGGCATGATGCTGTGTTGCCTGTGGAAATTAATGTTAAGTCTTTAAGGGTAAGATGCCAAGACCAACTAGATCCTGAACAATACCATCAGAGTATGTTCTTGGAATTAGAAGGAATAGATGAAGCCAGAATCCTGGCATTAAATGGCATTCTCTTTTAAAAGAAGAAAGCAGCCAAAAATTACAATAAGAAAGTCAAACACATTGGCTTCGATGAAGGTGATTTAGTATGGAAGACAATACTCCCAATAGGAATTAAAAGTCATAAGTTTGGTAAATGGTCACCTAACTGGAAAGGACCATATCAAATTCATAGAGTCTTGCCTTTCGGAGCATACCATTTGAGAAATTCGAATGGATACATACATCCTAAAAAGGTTAATGGCAGATATTTGAAGCCTTATTTTCCAACTATTTGGGAAACACAAGGAATAGAATAAGATGTCAAGCAAAAAAACACAAGAGTACTCAAATGATAAATCAGAATTTGTTTTTTCATAAAGAGTTGAGTACATTTTGCCATAAATTGGCCCAAAAATTATTACAATGTCTTAATTGTTCTTTTACAACAGATTTCCTATTGTTAAATGATGAAAACAACTGAATAGCTGCAGTCATTTCTTTTTTTTGATCGGCCAATCCTTGGTTGGTGATTTGCAGTTTGGTGTCAGTTCGGATTAAGGCCTGGTTCATTGCAGATAACTCCTCCTCAAGTTGAGCTTTTCTCTCCAGTAGCTGAGTTCGAAAATAGGAGACAGAGAAATGTTGTTCCTTTAGCCCTGAGACTTCAGCATGTATTATGGAAACAAAGCTCTGGTCTCTCACTAATTTCTCCTCTGCAGCCTTGGCAGCATGGCAAATGTTGATATAGAAGTCGATGGTAGTTGCTGCCTGAGATAGATGATTCGAGACATTCATGCCGGACTGCTCAGCAACTTTGCAGCATGAAGGAACCCATTTCTTATTATAGGCCTTTGTAAAGCCTCAAAAGGGATCCTCGAAAAAGAGATTAATAATTTCAAGCAGGTGTCTAAGTCCACTAGAGGTTCAGAAAGCTTGCTACTGGAGGAAGATAAGCTTTCAAGAATTTCTAGCAAGGAGTTAGCTAAGACTAATGGCTCGGCCTCGTCATTGGCTATTGGAGAGGTAAAAGGTATGTCGAATAGACTGGCTAGTCTTGCTTCAAAGATATCTACCTCATCCGTAGACATAAGGGGTGCAGAGAGAGCTGTGGTGGAAGGCACAGAGGACTGCATAGGGATAGGAGAAATGGATGGAGCATCTTCAGCAGTCTCTATGGTCCTAGCCACCAATAGGTCAAGGGAAGAGGGACTGGAACAAGACAGAGGTAATAAACCATGGGTTGGAAAGCTGCCAGTACCCTTTATAAGAAAATCAACTGTCATCAGAGATGGAGTAGCAGTTGGAATCTCCTTGGAAGAAGGAGGAAGAGCAAGGTTCGAAAGAGAACCGAATTGAGGTGGGTCAAAGGTCAGATGGGGAAGATATGGAGTCAAACCAAAAGAAAGAAATTTAGGAATGCTTGGTCTCAAGGAGGGTACATCAAATGTAGGCTTGGGAAGTGGAAGGATGATTTGAATAGTCCTCACGTTTTGCAGCTGATCAACCTAAACTGAAACTGAGGGAGTCCTCATTGGAAGAATAGGCCCAGTAGTTATTGCTGCAAAAGGAAGAAATGTAAAGTAATGTCAAGTTTTAATATCAAAAAATCTGACAAGGAAAAACAGCAAAAGCATAAAAGAAATTACTTGTTTCAGAAGTGTTGGCAATAATAGGAGAGCTACGAAGGAAGTAATGTTCGGCAATTTGTTGTTTTCTTTCAGTTTCCGTTTGTAATGCATCAGTAGCAGCAGCTTCATCTCTCAAAAATTGTTACTGTCGTCTCTTTTCAGCTCTCTCGAAAACGATTATGGCCTTAGAGTGTTCCTGCTCTACTGCCTTGGCAGCTGCCTCATATACAGGATCTTCGACGAAATCAGAAGGAGAGACAGTCATCTTTCTTTTCTTTTTTCTCTATATTGTTGTCTCATCTTGAACCAAGTCAGAAGAAGGGACAATCACTCTTTTCCTTCTTTTCAGGGGTGACTTTTGCTCTTGAGTTTCTTCTTCTTCTTCTTCTGATTGAACCTCAGGTACTTCCTTTTCAAGCTCAAGTAAAGGTCTCATTTTCTTTTGTTACCGTTTGGTTTTGAGAAGATTTAGAGCCTGGGTCTTCTGAGGAGAATCTCCCTGTGAGGCATCCGCACCACCTTTGCAAAAGAAGAACTAAAGATAAGGCTAAGGGCATTATAAAGAAGGTAAAAGGAGAAGAGACAAGGGTGTATACCTTTCTTTGAGGCGGCTCAGGTAACTCTAGGAGGGGTTGAGGCAGCAGCAGCAGACTGTGTAGTAGTAGGCACAGGAACTGAAGTGGTAAGAGCAGTAGAAGAAGTAACAATTCCAGCTCCTTTGGGCTTGGGCACATCCAACACCATTAGTAGGTCTTGAGGAGAAATGGCCAGGTATACTTCCATATTGGTCACCCACCAGTTGTGGTACCTCTTCAATATGTTACCTTGAGGAAGAAAAAGGGGTATACTCAAAATCGATCAGGTCTTGTATAAACTTAGAAGTTGCCTTTTCTACCCTAGACCGTCGAACTTTCAAATCCTTGGTGGTAAGACTTAAATTGGTGTTACTACAGAGAGGTATTGGGACCCCTTGTGAGAAGCCAAATTGTCTAGCAAATTGAGCAGGACAGTAGGGCTCAACAATGCATTTGTAAGCTCTGGGGTTGAAGGTCCCAATGAATAATTCTCTAGGGATTAAAATAGAGGCCCATATGTCTTTATAAGCAGGTGGAACACAGAGCCTATCACTTAAGAAATTCTTCAACCAAGATGGGCCAATGGTGATGGGTTCGAAAGGACAAAAGCAATAGGAAGGAGGAGAAACTGGAAGTTGGTGGAGGAAAAAGAAGTAAAAAGCAAAAGTAGAAGGATAAAGTGAAGCATTGGCTAGCCTCATGCCATGAGTAGGAGGGTTGGGTTCAAAAAATTTAAGGCATTTGGATTGTAACTCAGTGAAATAAGCAAAAAGCCAAAGCTGAAGAATCCAAAATGGCCCCCCTTGATTGGCATCTAAGGGTTTCTTACAGAAAAGAGAACAAGCTCTATATACGTGACCTAGAATGTATGGAGCTAAAGCCACCCTCTTCTGTAAAACAAGGGTTTTGGCAAGAGGGGCAAATTCGGGCATGATTCTTTGAGAGGAGGTGCAGAAAAGGAACTTGCAAAGCCAATATAATAAGAAAGAAAAGAATTTCCTATCAGTCACAGGACCCTCCCTTCTATTCTTAGCCTTGATAAAGTCACTATAGGATGAGTTAAGAGAAGGAAGGGAAAAGGGGACTGCTAGGTCAGGATAATCTGGTCTAATGGGGGTTCCAATGGGAGATAATCCTAATAGATGGCAAATGTCAAGGATAGTAGGAGCCATCATCCCACATCTAAATTGGAATAAATCAAAAATAGAATTCCAAAAGCACAGAGCAGCGGGAATCAAGAAAGGGTCTTCAGGAATAGTTAACCTGGATAATTGGAGGGCATCGAGAAGGCAGAGTTCTTGAAGGTCTAGAGTCCTATTAGGGACAACTTGATCATACCATTCTTGCCACTCTGGTCTCACTGTGGGCCAACATCGGTGGGGGCGATTCGTCCTCCAGTTCCTCCAGTCAAGGCCACCCTCGTAAAGGAGACAGTGGTCTTCTAGACGAGGATGTAGAGCTGGAAGCTCAGTAAGAATCTCCTTGAATATTAGCCCAAGCACATAGTCTTGTTGCTCATGACGACGAGGAATGAAGATACGTCAATCGATGGTACTTTTTTCCCCAGTCTTGTACTTCACATATTCTACATCGATGATCCTCTTCAGGGTTACAGATGGGCTCGTACGCTCTATGACTGGCATTTTCAATGAAGAAGAAGCCATTGATAGAACACTTTTTCGGAGGATGAAGCTAAGAAGGGGAGTAGAGAGAAGTGGAAGATCGGTAGAGGTAAAGGGTTTGTATGTTGAGCGAGCGAATGATTTCAGAGCGCGAAATAAAAAGGGTTTTAAAAGAAAAACCTTTGTGTCCGGAAGATATGTCGCGTAATTCGCTAAGTGCTAAAAATACAAACAAGAAGAGCTTTCTCCAATATTGATACTTTTGGAGGGAAAAACATATCCCAGATGTCGAAGCTAGCTTCGAAATATAGTATTTGGCTTCGAAACCAATTTTGGCGCCAAAAGTCAAATAATAAACGGCTTCGAAACTAAAAATCCAGCTTCGAAGTACATTTCATACTTATAGATGAAAGAATGCTCAAGTATTAGTTTACTTCGAAGAAATTAAAAACCTGTTTTAGGTTTCTCAAGGAAAGTAATGTCCTTCGAAGCAAGACTTGAGATCCCTTAAGGGTGGGAATTGTTGTTCGAAACATCAGAACCAATAATTGGTTGGTATTTAAGAAAGATTCTCTTTCTAGACTAAAACAGTGTAGTCCTAAAAAGGAGCTTTCATATTTTTGAAAGTAAAATGGTCTATTTAAAACTGATTGATCATACTGACCATGACCATATGTTGGTTATGATCGAAACAAGCTTTAAGGGGTAAGATTGTTAAATTCGAAGCACCAATTTTAAATGAAAATCAACAAAAATTGTTAACTATATTCCATAAATTGGACAGGTTCATTGTTGGTTTTTTTAGTGTTTCATTTAAAACGATCGAGTCCAAATTCGAAGGATAAGCTTGTTCACTTCGAAGCTCTGAATTTGCTTTTAAAGACAAATATAGATAAGATCAAACCATACCAAACAAAGAAAAAGTCTTAGTGGTATTAAAACCAAAGCAATTACATCGAATGGCCCTATTCGGGTACAAACTCAAGCTCATAAAAATAGGGAATGGAATAAATAACAAGATCATAAAATTTAGTCCAACAATGATCAATGAATTTCTGTTCTTTCTTTATCATATCCTCTATTTCTTCTAACATTGGCTTCATGAGTTGATGTGCTCTCACTTCGTAAAAGAGCTCTTCAGCCTTTATTTTGAATGTTGTTTCTCTCAATCCTTGTTCCAATTCGTCTATCTCTAAGTCATCCCAGTACGCAGAAACTCGAAGAGACGAAATCATCGAATTCGTCTATCTCAATCCTTGTTCCAATTCGTCTATCTCTAAATCATCGAATTCTTCAATGAAGTTCTCTGTTTCATACTGGGCATGAACTCGAAGAGACGAAAGTTGGTCTAAAGATTGTGTGGTGGCCATAGAGGTCCAATGCCAGTAGAGAAGGAATGAAAGTTGGTCCAAAAACATGTGAAGCTCTATTTGGGCGAGGGGATTGAGGACATGACCCTGAGTTAGAATATCACAAGCCCATCGAAGGTTCTTGAGAGAGACTTCGTCCTCAAGAACATTGAAGGGCAAGTGAGAGAAAGTCGCGAACAGAAGTTGAGCTTGCTTCCACTCAGCTGGAGTAGGGAAAAGTGGAGGGTTGTAAGGTGGAACGATCTTATCTGCGGAGAGGGCAAGCCTCAATTTCTCTGTCCAGGAAGGATTTGGCAGAGAGGAAGGTGTGGATGCTTCTATTTCAGGAGATGGAACAAGGGCAGAAGGAACAAGGGCATTAATATAATCGAGCCAGTCAGAAGAACAAATCTTCGCCTTCTGGGCTAAGAATGATGGATTGTACCCTTGTGCTTCTTCTAGGCGTCGGGCGGCGTGCACTATCTTTGTAGGTATGGAGGATGTATACCATGCCACAAGTAGATTCTCCTCCAAACTGCGTCGATGGTCAATGGGCACGTAGGGATAGACCACCGAGCTTTGCGCATAAGAAGGGAACTCTAAAGGGTCAGTAAATTCGACGAAGTGATGGTTGATTCATTCCCTCAAATCACAGGCCTCAGGTTTTGACCAGCTTGTCCAGTCAGGAGCCCTAGAAGAGGAAGAAGTTGCAGCCTTATCCCATACAGAGGGTTGTGAAGAAGAACTTCACATGGATTGAGAGTAGTTTGTTCGTAGTCCAAGGGTGAGTCAGAAGAAGAACTTCCCATATCCATATTTGTGAGTTTCTGAATCGAAGAATTAAGGGCAATATGTTCGAAGTCCAAGAGTTGATAATTTGCAAAGGCATCCATGACCTGAATGTAGAAAGGTGGGTAAAGGTGGCTAATTAATGCATGGAAGTTCTTTCGAGGAAGAACAGTATCATCATATGACTCTTCGTGTGCTCGATCAATGGGGGAAAAATTGATTCGGCCATAAAAAATGTATCAGTCTGTTCGAATACTAAGGTAGTGGGGTTATTCAAAATATTGAAGGAGAGTTTAATGCAGATGATGAATGACAGTTGCATTTCTAGGAGAATGCAAGACCCATGCACGTTCTAAGACGTGGGAAAATGACCATGATCCACTAATATCACCAAGTATTGGGTATATTAGTGCAGGGGGGTAATGTTGGCTACATATTTTGTACAAGCCAGTTACAATTCGACGCGTGGCAAAGTAAGGGTAGTACAGGAAGACTATTCAAATCTTCGATCCTGATCGTATATGTGGCAGTTAGTATTGGTTGTTACGAGATCTGAGTAGCAGTGGATCAACAAAGAGATACAAGGTGATGTGGCATCAACGGTTACTCACATTTAAATTCAAATTTATGAGGGAAGCCTAACTGCAAGTGATGGTGTAATGGAGCTAATCTTGAGGCAACATGATCAGCGATCATGGAGGAGCAGTTCGACGGTTGGAAATACAGTTCGATGGTCATCCTTGAGCAGTATAAATAGCAGAGAAGGCCCCAGAAAAAGCCCCCCAGACTCAGATCCAAAAAACTAGTCTTATTCTACTTTACTTAGTTTTACATTTCCTGTTCTTTACATTCCTGTTCTTTACATTCCAGTACTTTAAATTCTACATTGCACTTCATTCATAAGAGTAGTTTCAAGTAGATTGTCGTTGTAAACCTCTACGAGGCTGAGTTTGAATCATTGTAAGTTTTTTATTCTAATGAAATGCTTTAGTTGTTCTTTATTTGATTGATATTTTGCTTAAGTCTCCTAAATCAAGCCACCAGTAAAAGTCCTCTTCATTGAGGCTGAGAGAACTAAAAAACACAATCGTCTGATAATTGGTTGGCAATTAAATTTCTGTTAGGACTGATTGATCCTTGCTGTCACGCTCGCAATTACAATAATAACCTTTGAAAGCCAAAAAACCAACAAGTATATAAAAAAAAATTCTACAATGTCACTATGTCAGGACGATGGTGCCTACCAAAGTATCTCATTTGCCCGTTTCATCACTATTTTTATCAGAAATAAAATTTATCATTAAATTCTTAAAGATCCAACTTCTAATCCAATTGGCGAGAGGACTAAACCCATCTAGCTCAGCCTGTTGAGTCTATGATATTTGGAATAATGTTCTAAAACTATTAAATAATCACTCTCAAAATGAGGAAAAAAAGTCAATATTGGTAGATAAGGACGTCAAATCTTCAAAGACTTCATGGCTACAATACAAATGTGGTCAATTGTGCTCCTCGAGTATAGCAAATTTTGGAGGACATGATATATCTTTGTTTATACAAGAGAAACATTCTTATGGAGGTCTTCGGCTTTAAAATTGATCAAATTGTAAGTCCTCGAAGGAATAAAATGAGCACCTAGACAAACTTTTAACTCTAGTTGTCAACTCACATATATTCTGAAGGAGTTCAGATCCTCTCCTTGAGGATCCTCTTTCATTTCCTCCTTGTTGAGATTAGCCGTTGTAGATCCAACGGTTAAAAAATATATATATGAAATTAAAGTTTCAGAAAATTCTCGCCCGCTGCTATACATATAGAGCTGCAACGACAAAGGCTCTTCACACATTTGACCTCACTCTTACTCAACCTCACCCTCATCCCTTCTTCTCCATCGAACCCACCCTCACCGGCAACCCACTCCTGACGACGGCGAAAAGCTCCTGAAAGCTAACCGATCTGCTTCGCAAACCAGAGCCCTCACGCTCTTCTCCTCCATCTTACCGAACCCGTCTCACCGGCGACCCTCTCGACGGAGACCCACTCCCCAAACCTAACCCATTGCTTTGCCCTCATTCTCTCTGCCCTCACTTCGCGAACCAGAGTTTCCTTGTGAGCAAACCAGTCTCTGTAGCTTCAATCATAGCAGCTCATAAATGAAAGTTTTCAAAAAGTGTTGCTAAAACTGTTGTTGTTCAAGTTGCTGAAAATAATGCTGAAAATGGTTGCTAAAATTGTTGCTCATAACTGAAATTTTTTTATTATTTTTTATTTTTTTTATTTTTTTATTTTTTTTATGCTGTTATGGCATAAGATGTTTTTAGGTGACAATGTACATTTAGTAATGTTGTTGATGCTGTTATGGCATAAGATGGACACCCAAAAATTTCAGGTTTCTTGATGCAAATTGTACTCATTATTTTCTTATTGATCTGTAATACGTGCTGATAAACTAAGTTCTAAGTTTGTAAGTTTTGGGTTAAATCACATCCGAGTTTTGATTCAAGAGTTGTTTGCTATTTAACTACTTCTATAAGTGATAATTTGGTGGTGAACTTGCTTCAAAGTGTATGATGAATTAGTTATGTTATCTATTGATAAGAATGATTTGGAAACTTAATTAGCTTGGAATTTCTGGGTCTATCCAAGAACAGTATCTAGAGTGATTCCTAAACCCTTATTCGCTCCGTATCTCCAACATTAAATGGGTTTTACTACAGATTGCAAGAAGAAATTGCAAGTGGAGGACATTTTGCATACTCCAAACCTCAAATCATTTATGCCAAAATGATACCCTTTTGTGGTGGAAGCTCTACTATAATTTGTATGCAAAAAATTGAACTTTTCCACAATCTAGGTCCACTTGCTACTTGTAATGAAACATATTATGCTATCAACTCCATTGGTGAACCATTAATAACTATAATATTTTGTTAGTCATATGTGGAATAGAAATAAAAGAGAGTGAGAATATGCAGTTACTATTCAAGTGGGTTCATTACCTTTTTACACAAGGACAGTTTCATTTTAGAACTCATACAATACAACTAACATATGCTTTTAGTGAATTAAACCTATTAATTACAGAGAGTTCTGGTTGACCATTAAAACTTCTATAAGCAACAAATACTTATGGTTCGCGAAGCAAAGAAAATGAGGAATGGAGTGGTGGGCTGGGTTTCGAAGTGGGTGGACGTCATCGGGAATGGGTCACCGTAGGGAGTCTGTCACTGGCCGCCGATGAGGGCGGGTTTAGTGGAGGAGAAGGGATGAGGGTGAGGCTGAATAAGAGTGAGGTCAAGTGTGTGAATAGCCTCTGTCGTTGCAGCTCTGTATGTATAACAGTGGGCAGGAATTTTCTGAAAATTCAATTTCATATTATTATTATTTTTTTTTTAACTGTTGGATCTGCAACGACTGATCTTAGCGGTTGCAAAGAGGATCCTCAAGGAGAGGATCTGAACTCATTCTGAAGATCACTCGGAGGCCGTAGGACTGCAACACCAACCCCGAAGAGTATTTAAGTCTCGTTTGAGAATAATTTATTTTAGTAATTTTTTAATTTTTTAGTTAAAATATGAGATAAAAAAATTAGTATATTTGAGATGATTTTTGACTTTTTACGAAAAGATATGCAAAAAGTAAAGAAATTTTTTTTTAACTTTTTGGTATAGGTGGTTGTTTTTTTTTTTTAAATTTTTTTGATAACTTTTTAACTTTTTAACTAAAATTACCACTTGCCAAACGGGGCCTTAGACTTTCAACTTAAATTTGCATGAGTGCGATATTGCTAAATAGTATATAAGTGACACAATAGGGTAAAGGTTGATCAAGCATCTTAATATTTGTCTGAGTTCAATTACTTTATAGTTGTTTTTTATAAAGTGATCTTAGAATGATTTGTTATATTCGATATGTTTTTTTAAAATAATTATCAATACTATTGTATTCTCAATTTTTATAAAATTACACAACCAGTGAAAAAATCACTATAAAATTACTTTACAGAAAATCACTCTGGAGAATCCAGATTCTACATCCCTAGGGTTGAGGCACTTTTTGTATGTTAGTCTTATTAGCCTGGATGGATACTAGAGGCACAAAGACACTTCAAGTCTAATTAGTTGATGTATAATCTGGCACGTGAATCTCAAGTTCAAGAAGACGTGTATCCACACGACATATCTCAACTTCACTCAATCTTTGTTTACCAATGTTATGGGGAAATGTTATTCTACCCCCCACTTCTTTATAAATGCACTCTAAAATGTCTTCAATGTCTAGAATTACAAATGATATATTCCCAACATATACTAGAAGATAAATTTTAAAATGCAATTAGAGAAAATGTCTTAAATGTCTAGAATTACAAGCGACATATTCTCAACATACACTAGAAGATAAATTTTAAAATGCATATATTCTCAACTTATACTAAAAGATAAATTTTAAATTGCATTTATAGAAAATGTCTTAAATGTCTAGAATTAAAAATGACATATTCTCAACATAAAATTTTAAAATGTATTTATAAAGAAGTGTTGTTTTGTATTGGAAGTGACATCATGTCATCTCATTTTAGTGAAAATTGTATTGATAATAAGTATCTACTTGAACTAAGTTATTTGACCTATTGATTGTGTAACATATTTTATATTGTGAGATTACGGGTTTAATCATTCATTATAAAGAGGAGTTTGATATTTTTTATAATGATTTATTTCTCCCATATTATAGGGATTGTTGTTAGGTTTTGTTAACTTTCTAACTAGTAAATTAGTGATCTCTTTGATAATGTAATATTTCATATACTTGTAATTACTCTTCTATTTATTGACTCCAAAAAAAAAAACATACACACACACACAAGAACAAGAGTTTTTTTTTTTTTTTTTTTCTGGATATTCATGACACAGTGATCGAAGAAAATATTTGACACCTCCAAAAAACTCTCACACTTCTGTCCACAATGATATGTGATGATAGATGTCACAATTTGTTACACACTCAATGATTGAGGGTCTAATTCTCCTGCCACATCATTATGGATAAATTTGTAAATTAAATGTGTGAGTCTCTAACATTACCAGTTGATTCACCAATGACACTAAAACATTACTCTATTTTAAAGGTCTTTTTTGGGAGAAATTAGGTGTTTTTGCAAATTAACAAAAAAAAAAATTATAAATTTAATTATTATAATACATATAAATTTTTTCATTGATTTAAGAAAAGATAGCATGACGTGTAATGTTATTTCCTCTTTTAGTTGGGTATGCATGGAAAAATTCCAAAATTCAGGATGATGGTTGTGGGTCAGATGCTACTTTTGTAGCTTTCTTAGCCAATCAGATATACTAATGGCAATTGAGATTGAATTTACTTATATGGTTGGTTGTGAAAAAATCAAACCAAACCAACCAAACCAAACCATTTGGTAGGGTAAGTAAAGTCTCTTTTGCTTGCTTATGGTTGTGTTGTGGCATTGAATGAATTTTCAAGAAAATGTCAGCACTAACCCCCATCATTCTATACAAACCCACCAGCACCACAAGAACAACCACCATCTCATACGCATTCCTTCTTCTCCCCAGTCTCAAATCTCTGAAAATCGTTTCAAGCCCTGAATTTTCCTCCTCGAGATTGCTTTTCTCTGGTGAATTTGTTTCCCGGAAACCTGTTTTGGGGTGTAAAAGAGCCAGGAATCAGAGTCGTCCGAACACCATGACTGGGTCGATTTCAAGTTCTGGTTACAGGGGAAGTAGTAGTGATGAAGGTGTTAGAGTTCTTCAACAAGATTCTTCCATTCATGGGTCCTCTGAGTTTCCCCCAAATTTCACTGTCGTCAGACTCGAATCCACCCTCAATCGTCTGGTTCGTATCTATTTGTTTTTATGAATTTTCCAACTCATGTATATGCATAAGGAGCTGAATTTTGGCTTGCTGTGCAGTGTTCTAGTGTCGAAAAGCTTTTGATTTCTTTTTTCTTATTCTTTTTTTTTTCTTTTCTTTTCTTTTCTTTTCTTTTCTTTGGTTTGAAACGATTTGCATGAAGAAAAATAGATGAGAAACTGTTATGTAGTGTGAAGCAACTATAAAATAATGGTAGATTTTATCTATTGCTCTTTTAGTTGAATAGAACAAAGGAATTTTTCCAATGAATGAGAAGAGTCATTTGGATAATTAAATTCAATTTGGGTTTTTTACAGCTCAAAATATTCAGTTTTCATTTTCAAGGTCTTCAAGGTTTAGATTCTTGCAAGTGTTACTTTAGTATTATTATTATTTTTTTGTTTTTTTGTTTTGATAAATAGATTCTTGCAAGTGTTACTTGTATGTATATATGGTGTGCACTCAAAATTTCAGTGACAATGGTTGATAATTTCTATCAATTTGGGTCATAACAATTACTAAAATTAGTTGGTAACAAAAATACTATAAAATTTTATAATTAATGTTGCTTCGGTTCATAACAAAACACCATAAAGCTTCATAACCGAACATCGTAATGCTTCATAACCAAAACTAATTTGGGTCATAACTAAAAACACCACAATTGCGTAACCAATGTCATTTTGACTCATAACCAACCACTACAAAGACTCATAACCAAGTTCACCACAAAACTTTATAATTAAGACCAGAGGCCTTCATAACTTAGGCGTATCACGTGTGATGCTCACTTTTTAAGAGGTATATTAGGGTCTTTGATATCTTACTCCAGTATGCATAGTACTGTCTCATTTTACATGCGACGCTGGAGATGAGACTGATACCCTGTAAGAATTCCAAAACAACAAAAACTATTACAACAAACAAAACAACAAAAGCTAAGACAAGAATATATGTTACAACTGTAACTATTCCACCCAACTCAGGATTTTCGGTTAATTAATTATATACCTACGAAGCACGGGTACGGGTATGAGTATTGGTTCTGGTGCGATACAAGTATGTCGATACGGTAAAATTCAAAAAAAGTAGGATATGGGCACGGCTTTGGTACGTTTATAAAAAAATATTTCTTTTTAATTTGGAGTAATGCAAAAAGTGATTAAATGGATTAATTTGTTAAGATCCAACCTACAATTAATATTTAATGTCAAAAGTAAAGGTATAAACCAAAATTAAATGTATTTATCAAAAAAAAAAATCCAAAATTAAATGTTATTATATTGAATAACTTACAAATCATAACTTAATTTTAAAATCATACTAAGCATAAAACTAAAATAAAAAAATATAAAAAAAAAATCTAGTGAAATGAATTTTATCCCTATAGTTCAAAAAAAAATATTTCGACTGAGATATGGTACGGCTTGAGTATATAATAGGTACGTTAAAAATTAAGAAAAAAAAATTTGAGTACGTGTTTCATTTCATGTACCCGGTACGTATGTAGAAGTACCATTCGAAGTATCATATGCCGGTAAGTATCTAGTATGGGTACGGCATGTTTGTCAAAGTACCCATGCTTCATAGTTATATACCTAGTGAAAGAAGGATATACTTGTGCAATGCAGTTGATTATGCTGTCATGAATCATGATCTGATCAGTGTTCTTTCCCTATATTCATTGCTCGTAGATGTCAAGAAAGATTGAAGGAGTGTCTAATATTTTCTGTAACCGGGGTTAATGTTGTAGTCCTTGAACTTTCTTTTTCTTTCAATTCAAAGTAGATTATTATATTCTTAGTTAATTCTTTTATATATTTACTTTCAATTTTTCAAATATGATGCTATCAATAGTTTTTATAGAAGATGTAGAATCACATTCTGTGTTGTATTTTACTTTTTTCTTTTTTTGTTAAAAATTCTGTATTTGGTCTCCATGATTGGCTTAGGTTTATATCTCTCAATGCTCTTTTGTTATCCCTTCTCAACACACCATCCAGTATTCCAGAGCCATATTTATATTTTTTGATACTTTGTGCTGATTAGTTAGTTTAGCATTTTGACCAAGTTCTCTACAAAATAGGATTTGCCTCCTAAGAATACCTTTCCTTGTGATTTATAAGGCTTTTATTGCTGTTGATTGCAGAGCAAGTGGATTGTTACTGCACTTTTTGGTGCAATCCTTCTTTGGAGGCATGATGCCGAAGCATTATGGGCTGCTATGGGTTCAGTTGCAAATGTTGGGCTCTCAACTGTACTGAAACAGTTACTAAACCAAGAGCGACCTGTTTCTAACTTGAGATCTGACCCTGGAATGCCATCTTCGCATGCACAATCCATCTTCTTCACCTTTGTATTTGCTGTTTTTTCAAGTTATTGTCTTGCACGATCCTTTTACTTGTACAATGAAGTTGAACTTTGATTTAAATTTGGCATTTTAATAATTATTAATGACAACCTAGGTAGACGAAAGAAATAGATCTTTTGATACCATTAAATTCTAAAAAAAAATAGTGTCTCTAATTCTTGATTGCAAATTTCAAATTGCTGGTCTTATATTTTAGAAAATCATGAATCTAAGCTTTAAAGGTTCAACAATGATACTGAAGAAGTCATAGGTTGCATCTTATTTGCTGGAATCACCTATTGGGGGTGATTTTTTTCTCTCTAAAACCGTGATTCCGCTGCTCAAAGTAAGAATCTTGTGAGGACCATGTTCCCATCCTAGTTTTTGGCTTTTTTGAGGAATCAAGGGACGGTTATTTTTTATTAGATCTTTCAACTTGGGTTCTGTGAGGACTAAGAAATGATATTTGCAATTAGTGATGAATTATTATGATTTGATGAAGATTCTAGCCTTCCTCTTATGATTCACAATTCAATTTGCAATGTGATGAGAATGCTCATAAGTGCTTTTGTTTTTCTGCTTATTTGTTTGTTTGTTTAGAGAGAAGAGTGAGGAAGGGAGTGAATTCAGTTTTTGGTTTTAGTTATAGATAATTTTTTGTCAATTACAAAAAAGAATAGATGATTGTTTTCTTTTTGCTGCTGCAATTATTAGTGAATACCAATGTACTGGTTAACCTTTCTCCTTTTCGGTTTCTAATGCTTATTTTCAATGTTTGCTATCACAGTGGTTGAGAACCTTGGGATAAATGAACTTACAATAGCTCTTAGTGTCCTTACTTTGGCATTTGGTGCATATCTGGTAAGTATCTTAACATTCTAGTACTAATAATATGATATTCTTGAAAAAAAAATTAAATTGGATTTATCAATCAACGTAATCATTTAATCAGACCAGCAACGATAGAGCTATGAGGGTGACACTTCATACCAACAAATTGGGATCCACTTCAAGACACTATTGTGTGGAGAAAATTAGCTTGGAGTATGGAACTTGATTTCAGGCCCCTTTTTCTAGCAAGTTGAAATCTGATAATAAAAAAACAGAAGCAAAAAGCACTTTTCCCCCTGCACCAAATACTTTGCCATGGATTTCTAAAATAAAAAAGCTATAAGAAGCTCTATAAGTTGCACCAAACAGTCCCTTTGGCATGTTGTATTTGCTTAACTAAATAGTAAAGAAAATATTAATGGTGAGGTTGCTTACATCTGCGCTCTGTGTTTGCAGTCATGGCTACGAGTTTCACAACAACTCCATACGATCAGCCAAGTGGCGGTGGGTGGTGTCTTGGGATCAATTTTCTCCATTTTGTGGTTTTGGTTATGGAATGCGATTGTGCTGAAGGCGTTTATATCCTATTTGTGGGTTCAAATCGTTGTTGTTTTGGGGGCCATTGGATCTTGCCTGGGATTTCTTATATACATAATTCGGTGTTGGGTTTTGAATATGAGCAAACATTTTTTTTAATATATTGAGAATAGTTTAAGCTGACATGCAGTTTTCTCTCTGTTATAGTGTCAACAGGAGCCTAATTCTTTTGGAGGATCAATAACATATGAAATACAAGTTTACACAGCAGTTCTTTGCCATTTTGTTTTCTTCTCTCAGTCAATCTGCCACAATATTTCATTGTGCACGAGTGTATGCATGTCGTGTGTGTATAGGATAATGAACATTAACTCTTCCTTCACAAGTTATATGGTGGCAGCAGAACTGAAGTCCTTGATGCAAGTGGTTATGATCCTATGACTCTGTCATTGAATGGCCGCACGGGCTGCTCAATAAAGATCCCATGGTAGGGCTGGTGATTGTGATTCTACCGTTGTCCCAATTTGAGCCACTAGACAGTCGCCTTCCGAGAAGCAGTTTTCCGTTATATCATAGTCTAAGCAATAAAGTGTTTTGTGGTCTCAGCCAGTGCTTAACTCTTCAACAGAAAATTCATTTGATAGCTGGCACTCAGTCAGATGGAAGATGCTGGCTGGCTCCCCCTATCGGATTTTCTTGATGGACAAATGCATCACTGCAACTCAGTTAATGTTATCCGTGTTCCATGTAGGGCTTCTTGAATTTCTCTGGTTACGGTCCCAGAGCCAAGGGAAATGGGAAAACACAATCTGATTGTAGAACACAACCCGAGATTTGTATCATTTTTATTTTATATTTTTTGAAAAGGAGAAAAAAGGTAGTACCGAACAGTTCATCAGTTAATAACTTACAAGAATTCTATCACAGAAATCCATTTATGGATGTTTGCTTCCAATGTGTTCACCGCATAGTAGTCGGCTGTAAATTACATGGAGAGTAATGAAAGAAGCATTTCTGTTACAATAACAACCCAACAAAAATAAAAAAGCAAAACAAAACAATTGAGTCATCAATACCGCAGAAACATGCTGCTGAACCACTAGCAACTTGACTTAAACTTGGAAACATGTTGCTTCACTGCTACCTTGCACCGTGGTTGCAAAACAAAACAATTGAGTCCTCAATACAGCAGAAACATGCTGCTGAACCACTAGCAACTTGACTTGACTTGGAAACATGTTGCTTCACTGCTACCTTGCACCGTGGTTGGTTGAATTCAATTATGGGACTCCCAACTAACAAACATTGGCTAGTTCAAAAAAAAAAAAAACTAACATTCCTTGGAACAGTGCAAAAGCAATCAGAGTAGTTTTCTCCTCAAAATTTAACTTAAATCGGAAGATCCATCACTTAGTCTATATAAAGAATGTTGGGTTAGAGGAGAGAAGACATCTCTCCTGTAGCTTGTATCCTTAGTGTTCTTAATAAACTCTTGTGTTTCTTGTCGAGTGATCTGTTCGTTCCTTTGTGGTTGTACCTCATCAGTGGTTGGTAGCAATCTCTATTCTAAGACCTTTAGCCTCAGCATATGGCATGCCAACTGCATGGTTTCAGATATCCAGAACACTTTATTATCCATTATCCATCGAACCTGAGAAAAGGATCAACAGAACACACTCACCTTCTCAAAAACTTCATTCTCTACTGAGGAAGTTGGAGCATAAGATCGAAGATCCTGTTCCAATGCATGAGAAATGCTTTAGTTGCCAACATAATTACACGAGAACTAAAGGATCACTCTCTAGAGTTGGCAAAGTGAATGCCCACATGGCTCGGTTTTGGAGAAGTCCACAACAATCTTTGGAGAAAACCATACTAGTGATTCATGTGTGTCCGAGTTTTCAGATTAGTTGAGTTTTCATATAAATTGCTTTTATGATCATCCATGATGTCAAATAATTTTATTGACCCAAAAAATAAACTTCTTCCTGAGGAAACTCTCAAATGAGTAGTCACTGTTAGAGGAGAAACCTATTGTACAGCAAAGGAAAGCTCAACCTTCTACAAATCTTCAGCATCATATAGAAGAGAACCCGTTTCCTCAACAATTAATTCTTCCCTCGAAGCTAGCAAATCCAAAATTCCATATATATAATCACCCTCTGGATGTGATCGATCAGCAGAGACAAATGCAGAAACCTGGTCTTTGACCTTAATCCAAGACCACCCAGGCTCCTTTATTACACCTTTCGATTTCATCAACTTTCTCACGTCTGCTGCTTCCCGCCATCTCCCTTTTGCAGAATAGATGTTAGCGAGGGTAATGTGGGTCCCGGCACAATTCGGATCCAATTCCAAAACCTTCTCTGCAGTGCGTCTACCACGCTCAACATCACTGTGTACCCTACATGCTCTTAGCAGAGTTGACCAGACAACATCATCCCGGTTGTGTGGCATACTTCTGATCATACACTCAGCATCGTTTAATTGTCCAGCCCGACAGAGTAAATCAATCATGCAACCATAGTGTTCTTTCGAAGGTTTAATCCTGTACTTCTCACCCATTGAATTGAAATAGCGAAAACCGAGGCCAACAAGTCCTGCGTGGCTACAAGCAGCAAGAACACCAATGAAAGTCACAGAGTCTGGTCTTAGACCAACCCCAGGAATTTTCTCAAACAAATCAATAGCTTCTTTGCTGTGGCCATGTTCAGCGTACCCATTAATCATAGCCGTCCATGACACAATATCATCATTTTCCGTCCCACTAAAGATCCTTGAAGCTTCTTCTATACTCCCGCATTTGGAATACATATTGATCAAAGCACTTTGTATCATGGCTGTGTGCTCTAATCCAATGGACATGACATGAGCATGGAGTTGCTTTCCTTGTTCAAGAATGGCCATATTTCCACAAACACTCAACATGCTAGCAAGAGCAAACTCAGTGGGTTTGGGTCCCTCCCTTCTCATCCATGACAGAAAATTAAAAGCTTCCTCACCATAACCTCCTTGAGCATACCCTGCAATTATAGTGCTCCAAGAAACAATGTCTCTTCTCATCATTTCATGAAATACCATTGAAGCTGAATTCAAATGTCCACATCTTGAATACATGGTCATGATAGAATTTGCCACTGACAAAGCGTCCAAAAGACCTACAACTAAAACATGGGCATGTAGCTGTTCTCCCCATTCCATCCTTGCAAGATTAGCACAAGCAGAGATGACAGCTGCGAAAGTGTATTCATTAGGACACACTTCTGATTCTCGCATTCGCAGGAATGCTCGAACAGCATGATCTTCTTGACCCATCTGAAAGTATGTCGTTATAATTATGGTCCATGAAACCACATCTCTAGTACCCATCCTTTCAAACAAGCACAAGCCATATTCTAATTTCCCACACTTGTTGTACATAGTAGCAAGAGAATTAGCGACAAACAAGCTCACATCATAGCCTTTCTTCATTGCCTGAGTATGGATTTCCCTCCCATAATTCAAAGCACCTTTATCAGCACAAGCCTTCAACGCAATAGCAAATGTGTAGGAATCATAGTCCTCACCTACTCTCCACATTTCAGAAAAGTATCTCAAACCCTCATTATTATAACCAGCATGAACAAGCCCCGTTATAATGGCAGTCCACGAAACCACATTTCTAAGAGGCATTTCATCGAAAACCCTGCAACCATCCCAAATTCTTCCGTTTTTCGTATACATATCAAGAAGGGCACTACCCACAAAAACAGAGTTCACAAAACCAGTTTTTACACAATACCCATGTAATAATTCTCCATGTTTCGCATTCAAGCCGAGTCCACAAGCCTTGAGCGCAACACTAAGCACAAACGGGTCTAGTCTGAAATTTGGCTGAGCCCACATTTTCGAAAACAAAGACAATGCTTGGGAGGAATCAGATGCACTGACATAGCCAGAAATCATCGTGGTCCATGAGACTACATCTCTGTGAGGCAATTTATCGAACATTTGGCGAGCATCTTTTAAAAAACCGGTTTTGACCAGTTCTTTCAACTTTGAGTTAACTTCAAGCATATTAACTTGAGTGACATTGTTGATCTTTTGAGGTAAGTGATCTTTGTTTTGATCTAAAGGTAGGAGGACCCTGGGTTCATCATGAGCAATGGTTGATGCTGTATATAATAATCGCCTTATATGAGGCCTGATTGATAAAACCATGGTCATGTTAATCTGGAAGCCATACACAGTTCCATACCTGAACTGAATCGACCAGGACAACATTCGAATTTTGTTGGAAAAGATTGATATACAAGACTAATATCTAATCTAACCGATAAATGTTGCTTTTTAGTTTCAACATTGTTCCAATAGTAGATGAAGTAATTTTACACTACAAGTTAACAACTTTTTTTAAATTTTAACTAAAATTAAATATTTCTCTTTGAGTAGGAAGGATTGAGCCACCTATAAAATAAAATAAAAGAGAAATTACAAATAAGTAGAAAGATTCAAAAAAAAATTATAAATAAATGGTAAAACTTATTAACTTTAATAACTAAATTGTTTTATAATTTTTTTGAAATCTTTTCACTGACTTGTAATTTTTCTTTAAAAAAAATCAACTTTAAAAGACTTCACCACATGTGATAACCAATTTTAAGGGGTTACTACAGTAACATTTTGCTGCAAATTTCAGCATGGTGCTCCTACATTTTAAATTAACAAATAAATAAGTTATGTTTAAATAACTTGAAAAATGACTTTTCTAAAATTGAAAACTCTTTTTTTTTTTTCTCCTTTGTTTCTTTTTTTAAATAGTGAGAATTGTTAGGGTTAACTCTTCATTCATATGCATAAGGAAATTAAGGAGGGAAGCCTTTATTTTCATACACTTTTTGCTCAGTTCATACACTTGGTGAAATTTTTTTAATTATAATTTATCCTAAAATAAAACTATGAAAATATCTTTATCCTCTCTAATCCAAAAAAGATTTGGGATGGCTGTTGTACGGGATGTACAATAACTACTGTTGTGTAGTCAAATGAACCCATTTCGATAATTCAAGCCATTCACATTTTAGAATACATCAAGTAGAACATACTTGCTAAAAATCAAGTTACTTGATATATTCTAAAATTTGAACGGTTCAGATTATCGAAATGGATCCCAAAATAAACCCATTTGACTGCACAACAATAGTTGTTGTACACCTCCGCACAACAACCACCCCAAATCCATCCAAAATCCTAATACCTAGACTATTACAGGCGATTGTCAAAAAGTCGTTATAAAAAAATTAATTATACTCTTTATTTTTCTGTACGCCTTTTAAAAAGATAATTGAAATAATTAGTTTCCAAAATAATCCTTAATTGTATTCCAAATAAAATATCAATTTTTAAAATCATTTTGTGTTTCTCGAAAAAAAAATGTGTGCTGAATATTTTTGGTGCGGGAATAGAAGCACCCAATTAAGCCTCCGTTTGGGAAGTGGGTTGGCTTTTTGACTTTTTGACTTTTTTGGCTATTTTAGCCTGGGCTAAAAAGCTTGGTTTGGGAAGGACTTTTTGACTTTTTGGCTTTTTTGGCTTTTTTTGTGAGAGAAGAATGTAATGATTATAGGTTGGATGTGATGTTTTGTTTGTTATGGCTAAAATAGCCTATTTTGTTTTTTGTGGCTAAAATAGCCAAAAAAGCCTCAAAACCATCTTGCCAAACAGAGGCTAAGAGTGAGTTGCATGCCATTTTGGCCACCCATAAGTGTTGCGTTAGCATTGGGCTCAATGCTTCCAATTGAAGATATGACAGTCGAACATTTATTTAATATTACAAGTACGATTACTCAAATCAATTTGGAATCACACATCTGTGTGATTTTTGCATAAAGAATGACAAGACCCACACATGAGGATCCTCCTCCATCAAACTTCAAAATTGCTGAGACCTCACCGACTAGTGCATGCTTGGCAAAATCATGAGCACATTTGGATAAAGATGGGACCCTGTTGAGTTTGATACACTGATTGATCTAGAAATACACCTTTATTGATAACACTCTCATACACAAAATACTTATATACAATCACACTAATACACTTCACTTGTCCACTCACACATACATTTAAGTACTCACACTTTGTGTTTTTCTCACTCATGACTTTGAGACACCTCACATTAGATAGTGCTTGACCACTTACTTTGGACTCACTCTTCTTTCACTCAATTATCTAATTCGTACACTCATCTCATATTTATACTAGCTAAATACACTCATACTTTTCCTACATTCTAAAACAATTTAGATTATTCTAGTACATATTGGAGCTTTTTATTCTTCTCTAAAATATTCTAGAACCTCCCAGAACTTTCTAGATTTCTCTAGTTTTCTCCAAACTTCTTTAATGTTGTAGAGCCTTCTAGGATATTCTAGAATCTTTCAAGTTTCTCTAGGTCTTTCCAGAATCTTCTAGATCTTTTCAGAGTATTCTAGATTCAAGTGAAAACTTCTAAAATATTCTAGAGAGAAGATTCTAGAGAGTGAGGAGAGTTAGTGATAACTCTCAACACTCCCCCTCAGTACTAACTCTCATTCCTAGATTATGTAACCATGCCACATTGTTTCAGAAACTCTTCGTGAGTATATCTACACCGTGGTCCTTTGCCACGATAAACTTTGTCTCCATCTCTTCCAATATTGATTTCTCTCTTTTGAAATGATTTATTCTTCCATGGAACACCATGTCCTTGGCCAGTTGTAGAATTCTCATCCTTCAATTTAGATAACGAGTGTCACATTTGAATATGTGTTGATGCATCAATACCTTCTTTTGTTGTCTTCCTCCAATTGAATCCTTTTGTAGTTTCCTGAGATGTTATTAGTTCCTTTATACTATCTTTCTTACCAAAGTTTGCATCAACGTACCTTGAATTGGGTTGACATTGCCTTGCAGATATTGATTGTTGCAGCTTTATCATTTCTTTAACTTCTTCTTCTTCTGTTTGCTCCCCCAACTTCTTTGTTAGTGAGTTTCTGGATCTTTAAATGTTGAAGACTGAAACTCAATTGCAAGAATCGACTAATCTGTGATAAAGTGTGCATCCACTTCCTTGGTAACTGCATTGCACTACTCATGTACGCCTTTATCGAAGTTTATCTCTTTTTTTGAATCTGCTTCAGTAACCATGAACATTGTAAAAGATATTTCAAAATCCCATTCTTCTTCGAATTCTGGCTCTTCTTCTAAGTAACCGGGTTCAACGGTCTCAAACATTGGACATGAAGCTTGAAAATCCCATTCTTCTTCACTCTCATCTTGGTAACCATTAGATGTTACCATATTACCTTCAACTGGTCTTCTTCTTGACCGATAATCTTTTGCATAGTGGCCAATCTTGCCACATTTGAAGCACTTTATGTTGCGTCGTCCAAATCCAGTAGCTCTTCGATCATTTTCATCATGTCGAACTCCCCCTCGTTGATAACCTCGATCATCTTGTGATTGTTCATCTTCTTCTTTCTTCGATTTTCCATATTTTTGCCACTTCAGTTCATTTCTTCTCTTTCTACTGAATGACGTATCTTCTTCACTTTCATTCTTCAGTGTAACTCTAGCCATTTGCTTTGCTAGAGTTTCTTGATTTGCCAATAGACTATTGAGCTTGACCAGTGATGGTTGAGTGGACCATCCTCTAACAGCGGCCATAAGCCCACTATACTCGGGTCTTAAACCTTGAGTAATAATGCGTCTCATTCTTGACTCGGAATCAAGTTGTGAAATTTCATTACAAAGAGTCTTTACCTTGAGAAAATATTGGTTGATAGTCATTGATTCTTGTGTCACCGTTAGATACTTAACATTGCAAATGTGTCCTAGACTGCTTTTGAAGTAATAGCCTCCCAAACATACTCCAATAACTCTTTCTGAACAGTTGTCCTTAACACGAATATCGTTTTTCTAGCCTTAATCCGCCACTTTCGCAAGGCCTCTGCATTTTCTTGTCCAGGTGACGCAGTTTCCTAGCCGTCAACAATCTCTCATAGATCCTGTTCTTAAAGATATGCCTCAATGCATATTCGCCAATAATCATAATTATAAAATTTAATTTCTCAATACCACCAATGAAGTTTCCGAAATCCACCATAACAACTGTGCTCGTTGACTTCAACAATCTCTTGTATCAATCTTAATTGCTCTTCGTGTCGGTCCCCAAACGACCAAACTCTGATACCAAATTGTTGAGTTTGACACACTGGTGAACCCAGAAATACACCTTTATTGATAACACTCTTGTACACAAAACACTTGTACACAATCACACACTAATATACTTCACTTGTCCACTCACACATACATTCAAGCACTCACACTTTGTGTCTTCCTCACTCAAGACCTTGAGACACCTCACACTCGATAGTGCTTAACCACTCACTTTGGACTCACTCTTCTTTCACTCAATTGTCCAATTCATGCACTCATCTCATATTTGTACTAGTTAAAGAACTTTCTAGAATACACTCATATTTTTCCTACACTCTAGAACAATCTAGATTACTCTATTACATATTAGAGCTTTTTATTCTTTTCTAAAATATTCTAGAATCTTCCGGAACTTTCTAAATTTCTCTAGTTTTCTCCAAACTTCTTTAATGTTCTAGAATCTTCTAGGATATTTTAGAATCTTCCGAGTTTCTCTAGGTCTTTTTAAAATCTTCTAAATATTTCCAGAGTATTCTAGATTCATGTGGAAACTTCTAAAATATTCTAAAGAGAAGATTCTAGAGAGTGAAGAGAGTTAGTGATGACTCTCAACAGGTCCTATATCAATTTGCTTTGATGTCAACTAGTATCTAACAAATTAGTAATAATATTATCAATGATTTGCAGAAATTGCAGATGGAATGGAACAGCCTCTGACTGATTTCCTAGTTAAAACAAGAACCAAGCAATGTGGATTGAAATCTCTCAGTGCATGCAAAATTCACTACTTTAAGAACACATTCTTTGGGGGTAATTGCATTCTTAATTAGTTCGCGCGGCTGTCAATTCCTTCATGTCTCCATGTCCCAAAACAGTCACAACCATTAAATCGTGTAAGAATCCAAAGGCACAGAAATTTCAAGACATAATTCAATAGTTGTGAATGTTTTGAAAGACAGAGAGTTAGGGTTAGAGGATCTCATGCCAACCATGCTTATGAGCATTTGCATTCTGCCCAATGTAAGATTAATAATCTATTAGCTGTAAATCAAATTCATAAGCTGTTCTATTATAGCCATTTCTTCATCTTACAAACTATGAATTTAGGTATTACAATTCAAGTAAAATGCAAAAACTAGGCAACAATTACATTTGTAATAAGCAAGAATGTTGCAAAG
Organism: Camellia sinensis; assembly: GCF_055761805.1. Lineage (NCBI taxonomy): Eukaryota > Viridiplantae > Streptophyta > Magnoliopsida > Ericales > Theaceae > Camellia > Camellia sinensis. Next base: position 187,775,803 of record NC_138964.1, read on the forward strand.
GAACAAGCATGCTTCCTTCCCAACTAAAATATATATTACACTCTATCGGGCGTGATATATAGATTCGAGTTTCACTGCAATGCATTGTGATTTCCAAGTTCGAGTCTGACTATTGCACAATGCAGCTTTCCCTACCCAAATTACCCTCTTGGACAAGCAACATTCATCTCTAAGAGAGCAAACACTTCCCAAAAAAACCTCTCACAACACATATTAATTCACTTAGAAAAGACTTCGTTAACACTTCAATTTTCATATATTAGTTCATCTTTTTAGTTTCCAATAGGCTTGCCCTTGTTTCTAGCCAACCAATGACCCCTTCTCGCCCTCTTCCACCTCTCAACATTCCTCATCCTGGCAAATATTTTCCGAATCTGATAAAGCTTGTGGGACTGTTGAGCAATCACATTTGCAGTTGAGGGGCTCTGGCTCAGGACTACATCGTACCCATCTCTGAATGAGTCCATGCCTTCAGTCAGGAGTTGCCAAAACAGGCCTCCGGCAGCTGCACCGCCACGCTTGGCCGACGCATATATTTTGTAGTAGACAGTGTTGAAGAGAAGATCCCTCTGGTAGGTGCTGAAATTGGGATCTTTCCATGACTTTCCAAACTCTGTGATGAGCAATGGTTTCCGGAGAAGGTACTGTGCATCTTGAATGTGGGTGCTGAGCCAATTTTCCAGGAAAGAAAGCTGGCTTTGATCATTTGAATTGGATAACCTGATCATGTAACAAAGTGTCATTTACAATGTTGGGGAAAACTCAAATCTATTTCACTAAAATTGATAGTGTTATGGTAAAACATATTGAGAGAAGATAAAACAGAACAAACACACAAGCACGTAAAAATATTTACATGGTTCAGCTATAAGTCCAAATTGGAAAAAAAAGGGAGAGAAGTTTTGCTGTAAGTGGCATATACATAATGGTTCGACAATGCACAATCCTGTGTTACAAAAGCTCTAAAAAAGGAAAACCTAGAGTACAAGGCTCAATCCAAAACAGCATTTGGGGAGGCCAAGATGCACAGAGCCTTAAGTCCTAAAATCTCGAAATAACCCAATATATATATATATATATATCAGGATCCAATAGGTAACAAACCGGGTCAAAATAGCCCCAAATACAAATACTGGGTTAGATTTGATGGTTAATCTGACATTGCAGGTCACCAACGAGTAATAAGCATAATTCAAGTTAAATTCAACACATACCCACATCAAATAGCTTGGCCAAACTTGCTATGAATGTCTTAAATTCAACTGATGATTAGGTGAACATCAATGCAGTTCCTAATAGGCTGTGCAAATAACTACTTTGGTTGGTTAAGTTCTAGTGTTAATGTTGAATTCTTCTCTTACTGTAATGAAACTTGAAATTTCTTTTTTGTATGATAAAAAATTGATATAGTTTACCATATATCAGGATAGGAGTGAACTGTAGCGAAATCGATCCCAGGGATGCGATTATTGGCAATGAAGTCAGTTCCAATATTATAACCAGGATTGAGTCTCTTCCTCTGAGGTGTTGTTTGTCCATAAAATCCTTCAAGCCCAGCTTCCAGCAAGTGATTTCTGTCTATTGACTTCACATATGAAGCCATTTCCATTACCCACCCCTATCAGACAAGCAAACAAAAAATGAGTTGGGCTACATTTACCAAATCCTTTTCACAGAAAAAAATTGTAGAACAAAAATAATGAATGTATCCCACATACGGGTCCTACTCTTTATCTCTGTTTTGTGGTCCTTCCTGTACAAGGATACTGTGCAAATAAATTCTCTTTTATGGAGTAGCATAGGTCAATAATTTGTCCCAACTGCAATAACTATTGAGGTGGGTTTTCCTTTATGGGGTGGGGTTGGACCACTGCTACTAAATAAGGTAGATTTGAAATATTAACTCAACACGTTAACATGGAGTCCACTACCGACTTTAGTCAGTTAGGTGTGAGACAAGGTCAGTCCAATTGAAAAGGCTCCTTAAAACCCAGGTAATAAGGAGAGAGAAACTGAACAAATGGCCAACACACCCTCTTGGACTAGGACATATAAAAGTTAGACAAACGGCACACTAATCACAGGTCCATGCAATAGCTAGACAAACGGTACATTAATCACAGGCCCAACCAAGCTTTGATACCAAATTAAAAAGTCCGGCCCACACTTTTCCTTAAAATTCAAGTATTAAGGAAAGAAAAACTAACATAGATAGTGCAACACTAGGCGATGTGAGATACAATTCAACAAATCCCATCCATTTAATTTTACGCAACCTCATTAGTTGAGAGCACCACAGTAGTGCTCGTGCCACAATGGTACTTTGAGACTACTAAATAAATTTTTGACCATTGTAACAAATCAAATCCTGGATTTTTAATGCAAAGGGTCATCAACTCGCTTAAATGTGATTTCATAGAACGGATTCTATGAATCTATTGTTCAAAGAGGACAAAACAAAGAAAATTCTGATGGAATGTAGAAAAGTCCAAACTTAGATGTGAAGTAGTAAAGCAAAATCAAAAACCAGTGGTGAAGAAATTAAAGGATCATTAAAAACCTGAATGGTCCTTCCTGATGGATCTGATGTGCACCTGGGCTCATTCATAAGCTCCCAAGCCATGATTGTTGGATCATTCTTGTAAACAATTCCAGTCATGGTGTTATATCTATTAAGAACAGTCTGCAAAATAATAAATAAAATGAAAAAAAAATTAATGAAAAATTCATATTAAAAAAAAAATGATCTGTGTTTTTATTACTTTACCTTAACATGGTTCTTGTAATATCCTTTAACAACAGGGTTTCTAAAGAAATCATCATCAGATGTTAAGTACTGTCCTTGACTTCTAGCCCAGTTCACATACTGTTTCTTGCCCCCAAAGCTGTCGTAGTTGTTTACCAAACTCAATACCAGCTTAATTCCATACCTTCTTGCTTCAGCTATAACAAAATCCAACCCCTTCAACCAACAAAATAAATAAAAAATTAGGAGGGAAAAAAAAAAGAAAAAGAAATAAAAAAATTGAGGATAATTACAAGAAATACCAAAACCACTCAGGTTAAACCATTACCAGAACCCGTGTACTAGAGCTCAGTTTAGGTCATTGATTTGAATAAAAATTTGGAAAAAGAAAAAGAAAAAGCAAAGAAAATGAAAGAAAAATAATAGGGCAAATTACATATACCCCTCGAGGTTTGGCTAAATTACAGATATCCCTGAGGTTTGAGAAATTATAAATTTCCTCCTAAATGCTATATTTGCATAAGAAATTAGGGGGTAATTTGTTATAAAATATAAACCTCAGGGGACAAATTATTATGAAAATACAAACCTCATGGGACGGGATGTAATTTCTGAAATCTCAAGAGTATCTATAATTTAGCTCACCCTCGAGGGAGGTATATGTAATTTGCCCAAAATAATAATAAAGAAGACAAGTACCCAAATTTCTCTCAATTCTTCATTTTTCTACCCAAATTTATCATCCAAACACAACTTAAGACGTCACGGACTCGGGTATGATTTCCAATCCCCTCTAATGTACCCAAAAGAAAAGAGCATGTTATAAAACATAAAATATATAAAACTTGTACAAAATGATACTTCAAAACAAAAGCTCCATCAAGATAATTTTTAATTTTAAAATGCCATTGTTTCTATATGAATTTTTTGGAAGAATAACCGTTTTTTTCAAAGACAAAAAGAAGACAAGTATGAGAACAAGAGGGAGACCTTAAAGACTTGTTCATTGTAAGAGCCAGGGGAGTATTGGAGAGGTCTATAACCGGCATCACTGAAAGCCCAAGTCCTTGCAACAGAGAGGCCATGGCTTGAAGCTTCTCTAAAAGCAGCTGAGACTTTGTTTCTTTGAGATGGGTCAGAAGCCACATACATCAACCAATAGGCATTGAATCCATTGACATAGTAAGGATTCCCATTCAGCATGAAATGCACTCCCCTTGTTCTGATAAAATTATCCCCTGCCTCAACTTGAACATGGTGCCACTGTTTTTGGATCAAAATGGCTATGAAAAATGCCAATGCCCAGTGCTTCATCTCTCTCTCTCTCTCTCTCTCTCAAAGTGCAGGAAGGAATCTAGAGGTAAATGGAGAGGAGGAGAAGAAGATGTTTAAAAGCTGAGCAAAGAAAGAAGGTGGGGCTTTTCCAACACTTGTCCTTCAGCAAAATGAAGTGTGTCTTGTTAAGCATTGGATGCCTCCCAAATTCATTACTCCCTCTCTCTGAAAAATTTATAAAAAGAAAAGGAATGGGAAAAGTGAAAACAATTCTTCCATTAATCTCTCTTCAAGTTCTTATTTCAGATAACAGTTATTATATTAGACTATAGTAATATTATAGATAAATTAATTTATTACAAAATTCTCTTATTATTAAACACAAAGGTCTCACATTAATAAATATTTTTATATGTAAAAATTAAGTCTATTTAATCAGTTTAATTTATTGTATTTATTATAAAAAAAATAAATGATTTATTTTAAAATATATATTTATCATCTATTTTTAATTAAAATAAATATAATAAATTAAATATGTTATAATTATTAGTTCGATTTAATTTTTTTTTTATAGATGATATATATAAAAATTAATACAAAATAAATTATTAAAATTATCAAAATAAGAATGGTAATAGACCACGAGAACTCAAACAATAATCTCTAGTAAATTGAAAAGAAGTCAAACTCATATTTTTTTCATAGATTTTGTCTCCATAATTTCCACAATCTAACGGTTTGGAAAAGATTATGCGATCATTTTATGACAAATTCAATTTGATTTTTTTTTTAATTAAAATTGTGAAATTTAAATTTTTAAAAACTTTTACCAAATAACTGAATACTTATCAAAAATAATAAATGATGTTAAACAATAATCTAAGGTCTTGTTTGATTCACAAAACTAATAATGAAAGTATTAATAATCTCATCAAATTAGTGTGATATTCACTATCTAATTACATTAGTAGGATTAATTATCCCCTTATCCATTGTTTAATTTGCATATGAATGTAAGATTATAATTATATTTATCTTATTTTTCAATCTTATCCTCCATCAATGTTTCTTCACAATATTTACTTTATTACAATTTCTTCATAAACGTAGTTTTGAAAAAAATTATAAATAAATAAATAAAATATAAAATACAAAGGTCATATTTGGTTCGTTTTTTAATTTTTTTTTTATAAAAAATATAAACTTATTTAATAAAATAAATATCAAAAAATATTTTTAAATTTTAAAAAATTATTTTTAGCCTTCTCAAATATAAAATTATATAAAAATAATAAGTGTTTTAATTTTTAGTCAAAGATAAAAAAGTTTTTTTATTTTATTTCTCAACTCAAGATATATAATCATACCCGTATCTTATTACTAATAATCTTACAAATCTATTAAATTAATTATCTATTAAAATAAAATTTTAAAATAAATATAAAATTATTAAATTCACAAATTAATAATTCTAATCGCATACTAAAATTTTATCAATCAAACGTGATATACGGGCACCAAAACAAGCACTCCCGATTTGGAGTGATTTTGGAACGAGGACAAAGGAGACCATGCCATGTCTCTCATTATTACAACTGCCAAAAAGGGAAAAGAACAGTAACCGGTCACAAGAGAGAGAAAGATAAAAAGATGACAACATGGCTTTTGTTTTGTTAAAATCTTGAAAGTCTAGCTCTTCTTCGTATCCTTTCCCTTTCTTTTTGTTGATTTATCTAATAGGAAGTGTTTGCGTGTGTAATCTTGGGCGCACACAATTCACAACATCACGTAATCACACCTAAATTTTTATAAATTTGTATAAATAATTTTATAAAAAATATATAAGTTAAACATAAATTTATACAAACATATTTATAAAAATTTAAAAATTCATAAATAATCTCACAAAAATATATAACTCAAATTATAAAATTACATAATAAAAGTGCATGCATATAATATGCATGCACATCTAAGATTTTTCCTTATCTTTATCTAATATTTCTTCTTAATTCAAACTCTTTTTTCTTCTAAAAATAAAAAATGAAAAAATTGCACAGCTCTAGTTGTGGTTGTGGTTCTTGCATAGGAAAAAAAAAATTAACTACTTAGATTAAGGAGAGAGTTCAAGAAAAACATTGATCGATCTTATTTAATTCTAGAAGTGAACAGTAACAGAGATACTAACATTCTTAGTGCTTAACATTGTTATAATTACTTTAAATACAATAGATTATTGGGTTAGATACAACGACGAAGTAAAAAATTTATTTTAAAAGGAGCCGAAATAAGTGTAGCAAATATATAGTGGTGGAGTCAGAAAATTAAATTAGAAGGGACACTTATTAATTACAATATCAAAAATTTTTACAAAAATATTCCACGCAAGTTTTTATGATTGATTTCGAGAAACATTAAAAAAATAATGTTATTTATAACTAGTGTATCATGGACAAGATAAAAAAAAATATAGATATAAGTCTTAAAATAAATTATATAATGATAAATTATTTTTTCATACAAAATTTGATTAAAAACTCAATATAATAGTAATACCACGTCATTATTAGTATATGACATCACCAACTAATAATAAATAAACACATAGAGAGTGAACCTCACATGTCAAATGTAACTAACAATCCAATAAATTTCATATCTTTATAGTGAGATTACGTATACATACATGTTAATAATAATGATATTACCATTACATTCAGAAATTTTTATTTTCATAGATAATATGGTTTATAATAGCCTTTTCATTTTCAATCAAAACAATCATTATTGTTTTCATAATTTTTAAAATGTCATTAACACATTTCACTCTAATAATATTTTTATAATTTTTTATTTAAAATATTTTTTTTATATTTGAAAAAAAAAAAAAATCTCAAAATCCAGGGCACATGACCCCCCTGTCCGTTCTTTCCTCCGCCACTACAAATATATATATATATATATATATATATATATTTAATGGAAGAATTTACGTATTATATTAAATAATTTAAAGTCATCTTATATACATTATAAGAATATTTATGCAATATAAAGAACTAATAAAAGAATTTTTCAAAAAATTAGGAACTCTTCTATATGCAATATGAAAATTGTTCATAAAATATGAAATTACTTCACAATTTTGAAAATTTTAAAGGCGGCCATGGCCACCCTTGGCCATGCCCTATTTTCGTTCCTGGTTCCACATTATTACTACCTAACCACACTGTAGATTTTGTACACCCTTGTTTGGTTAAAACTCAATAACTGTATGAGTTTTTTTGTTTTTATTATTATTATTTTTTAATATTGAGGGAATATTTTTGATTTTTTAAACAGTGACGGAGTTTTTTGAGAAGCTGATAAAAAGTCAACTTTCAATTTTTTACTCATTTTAAGTCACATCACCTCTCATATAATTTATCCACAAAAGACAAAATAAACTAAAAAAATTAAAAAATCAACTTTTTACTAAATTCCCAAAACACCCTAATAAAATCATGAGAGGCCATGGCCCACCACTCATGAGAAACAATTGGGTGTATAATACCTGTTACTTGATAATATGCTTACCATTTGATAGATATATTGGCTCCCAAGCTGCTACACAGTTGAAATCAAGGCCCATTTTATATCTTTTGTTTATAATTGGGTAGTTTTTTGATTTAATGAAATGAAGTTATAATGGAATGATTATTAGAATGTTGATTTGTACATTTGATTTATTAAAAATAATAAAAAATATATATATTATAAATAGAATCATCATTCACCATTATAACTTTATAAGTGAATTGCTATTTCGAAAATGATTCGTAGCTCGAATGCGTAGAGCTCGAATGGCCCGAATGGTACGGAAAATATTATCTTACCGGTAAGAGAATAAAAAAAAACTTAAAACGACGTTGTTTTGAGATTTCGAGCCATTCGAGCCTTTAATATTTCGAACTACTTAGCGGAGTTGTTGTTATTTCAAATAGAGGTTAACGAACGAATAATCCCATTTCATTTCACTCTAGTCTAATGAATCAAATATAACATAAGGACTAATTTAATTATATAAGGATTTTACTCTTGCCTCAAGTAAATTTTTTATTTTCTTCAAACTGTAGTCTCCAATGTACACCAAACAATAATAATAATAATAATAATAAGATTCATTTTATTGAGTTAACCAAATAATATAAAGAAAAAAAAATGTATGAATGCAAAATTTATACAGAATTTTATACTTGCTTGATGTGACAATAATTTTTTAAAAAAAATTAATCATGCCATATCTTGAGAGTTGTACATTAGATCATGGTTTCGTTCTTACTTTTAAATATACAATTTAAATTTACCTAAAAAATACTAAAGTGATTTATTCTTTTGACTTTCAACTTCGTAACAAATCCCAACTAATGGCATATAGAAAAAGTGTAACAATGTTGATGCACTTTTTTTGGCATGAACAAATGACATGATATTCCTAAATTAACTAATAATACTTTTTCACAAAGATAAGTTAACATTATCTCGCTTATAAAATTTGAATCAATTTGAAATTTGGCTTAAAATTTAGAATTAGTATTATTTAATTGAAAATAAATTTAAAATCAAATTATATAAGTAAAAAATATAATTTATTCTAAAATTTATTAGTGGCCCAAGGAAACGTTGTGTCGGTGCCTGTTACTTGAATATTATTGGCTTGAGATACTTTTTTATAAGGGAAATTATAAGATGGTACGAATGGAGAAAATTATTCAGTAAAATTTGTTAGGTTAATTTGTGCAAGATTATATATTTTATAATTGATATTATGAAATTTTGTGATAAAATTGTACTAATATATAATAGGGTGTATATAATGCCTATTCTATAAATTTTTTTAATTTTTATAAAATAAATAATTCAATTCATTAAAAGAGTCTCGAGATGGACTCCACTTCTCTAGTTCTATCACCAAGAAGAGAGAAGAATGTTTAACGCACAGAATTCTGAAGGATTGGCTTAGGTTTGAAGGTGTATCGCTTCTATGGCCTCACTTAAGTTCAAAATCTTCTAGGTAGAGATAATGTTTTAGTGGGTGTTTTGAAAGTTGTTATTTTAGATGGTTATTTTAGTTTTTGACTATTTTAAAGGGCTAAAATTTTTATATTTGGAAAGATAGTTGAATTTTTTTATAGTTAGATGTGATGTTTGTGAGAAAAAAGTGAAATAATTATGAATTTGATGTCACATTTTGTCTTATTGATTATTTTAGCCTATTTTTTCTTTTAATACTATTTTAGCCAAAAAAGTGGAAAAAACTACTTCCCAAACACCCCCCTCGAGTCAATTAATCTACATGGGACTATGTCCTGACTTTAATTAAGACTCTATTAATGAATGGGGAGATCCAAATTAGTCGATTTAATAGATTAAGGGGTTGTTTGGGAAGTACTTAGATTAGTATATTTTTTTACTTTTTATAAAAAATATAAAATATGAATTGGGTTTGAAGTGATATAATAAAAAAGTGATGTGATCCAAATAAGATGATTGTAATCAAAATAAGATAATGTACTATTTTAGCACATGTCAAACAAAACCTAAATATCGAGTTATATATAATGAAAATAAAAATAAAGATAAATTACAAACACACCTTCTGAGATTTACTTGAATTACAAATTATCCATGTGATTCTAGAAATTACATGATGCCCCTTAAGTTTTCTAATTTCATAATAAATAGGTCCTTTTATTAATAAATCATTAAGTTAATTAACAGTTTTTAATAATATTAAAATTTTATTTCAATTGATAATTCATATAATTTTATTGTTGCATAGATGAACAGTTAGAAATTTCATTTTTTCAATTAATTCTGTTAAATAAAAAATTATGACATGGAGGTATTTATAATTTTTCAAATCATAGGAATAATTTATATTTTCAACAGTATATTTGTAATTTATCCTAAAAATAAAAAGTTTACCCCCAAAGAAAAAGGCTGACAAAAGCGTATTTTGGGAAATAGAAAAAAAAGTTAAATTTTTTTAATCTTTCTTTGAATTTTTTTTTTAAAAAAATATAGGATAAATTATAAATACATTCTTGAGATTTGATTAAATTATGAATCATTTCTGTGGTTTTAAAAATTACATTTTATTCTTTGAGATTTTTAATTTCATAACAAATCACCTATTTTATTAATAAATCATCAAGTTAATTAACTGTTTTTAATGATATTAGAAATATATTTGAATTAATAATTTAAATAATTTTATTATTGTATAGGAGAGTAATTATGAATTTTATTTTTTTAGTTAATTTTGTTAAATAAAAAATTCTAACAAAGTGATATTTATAATTTTTCAAATCACAAGAAATAATCTATATTTTAAGTAAATCTCAAAAGATGTATTTATAATTTATCTAAAAATATAAAAATAAAGAGTTTTTATAATCTAAATAAACTAATAAATTAAAAAAAAAATTAATTACCAATATAGACCAATATTCAACGTTGTTAAGAAAAGCATAAAAGCTTGTTGCAGGGACGGTCCCACTCGGACCACAAAAAGTTAAAAAAAAAACATCTTTTAAAACAACAAAATAATAATAATAAAAAAATCCTTATATTGTGTTTGGAGAAATTACAATTTAGTAATATCCTTTCAAAACAATTATAGAATTATTAATATTTATAAAATTTAACAATGAAATATGATTTTTTTTTCAAACTTCACTGAATCATTATTTCCTCAAAATTTTATGTTTCGATTTGTAAATTTCAAAATAACAATGTTAAGAATATAAAGATTAAACAGAGTGAGACACAATTTTGAGAAGATAGTTAAAAATTAATTTTTTAATTTTTTTTTGACTTTTTTTAAAAAACTTATAAAAAATGTGAAAACTGATGTGATCCAAAATGGGTTCAAAATTAAAAATTAACTTTTAACTATCTTCTTAAAATAACCCACAGATATATGGGTCTCAATTATGTGACTCCACCCTTTATGAAATATTTGTGTTTGGTTTTTTGTGCAGTTATACCTATTAATTCCAAAGGGCCGTGCTATGTCCCCCGAAAATCCCCTCCCTAATCCCCCGAATTTTCAAACCAAGGCAAAAAAAAAAAAAAAAACTCCCCAAAACGACGTCATTTTGGAAATTAGAGGGATTAGAGGAGGCTTTTTTAGGGCTCCAAATCATTTTCCAATTCCAAAATATGGAATAATAGTGTCGGCGAAGGGTGATTAAGACTGTATTTGCAATCCGAAATATTTGAGTTTGAGTGTAGGCATATGAGGTGGAAAAGGAGAAATTATTCAATAATATTTCAGTATGGTCGCTCAAGTGATAACTAAAAATGTGAAATTTATGATTTTATGTTGAGATATAATATTTAGTGATTGGTAAATAATATAGGCGCGTGATGTCGTAAGGACACCGACGACAAACAATGTGCAACACAGACATGAGTGAGATTTTTGAGAATGACTTGTCAAGTGATGACATGAAGATAAACACCGCATACTTTCATCAATAAAATATAAAAAAAAATAAAAAAATGTTATTCACACAAAATTTATGATCAAAATAATGTGTTATTGATATTTTTTATAATTAAATATCATCTGAATAAATATTTTATTTTAAAATAAGAAAAATTAGTAAAATATCTCTTTTTAATTTTTTGTAATAGGAGAGATCCGATATGTTTTTTCTTATTAGTTAAGTTATCTCAATAATATTATTAGAGAAATTTCAACTCTTTGTGATAAATTTCTCTGTGAAAATTTTAAAGAACCCCAACTGTTGGTAAAAATCTAGTTTAAGCCCAATCAACAATGATTTGATCGACAGAGTCAAATAAATTTCAAGTAAACACAAATAAAAATTAGATTTTGTGGTTGAGTTATTTGCCTTAAATCGATTAAGGACTTCTCTAGAGGTAATTTAATGAAGAGGAAATGAAACAAAACAAAATATGTATTAATTCAAATAAATTGTCACTTATCACTAGTTAAAAAAACTTAAACTAGAACAAAAAATTAAAGAAATACAGCAATCGACAGAAAGAAGAGAAGTGGGGGTTAGAAAAAGCTACTAGTTTAATCTACTCATAAAAAGGTTAAGTTAAACTACTCTTAGATAAATTCTTTGCGAGTGTAGTTGATGATTGAGGTCCATCTCTTTGTATCTCTCTTGGCTTATTTATAGGTTCAGACACAATAGAGAAATAAATAACCTAAGCTCACAGTTTCCTTAACAAGCCCATGATTTTCTCAGCATGATACATATCCCATCTTTGATCAGAACCATTTTGCAGATGTAGTGCTTGATTTGATCTTAACTCATTGATCTCAACAACTAACTTTCAAATTGCTCAATTACTAACTTTCTGACTCTCCATTTAAGATGTTATCATGCCATGTCATTAACACATTTATCACGTCATGTTAGCATGCCTGTCAACAGAAAAAAAAAAAAAAAATGTAGCTAAGGTTATTCTTAAAAATAGTCTATGGTCTTAATCGACAGATCATAATCGAACTTGGCCATAATCAACAGGCCATAATAGACAAAAAAAAATAAAATGCAGTGCGAACACCAACTAGTATGAAAATATTATATGTTATTTATTTTATAAAATCTTAAAATCAGGGATCTTAAATTAAAAACTCTTTAAAATAAAATATCCGAAGGCAATTATAATATTCTATATTTAAATTTTGTATTTTATTTTTCTATTTACATATCATTACTTAATTGAAAATTATTATTTTTACATCATTATCAATATAATTTTGTATAAAAATTTTATTTATATAACACTATTTATTGTTTTTGGTTTCAGTTTTCTGAATTCAGTTTTTTGAAAACTGAGTTTTTTATTTATTTTTGTTTTTAGTAAATATTTTTTAAATTTTAAATAATTTTTTTTACTTTTTTAGATGTATCTAAATAGTAAAATATTTGTGAAAAAATATTTTAAAAAATTAAGAAATACACAAAAATATGAAAATGTACTAAATTTTCGTATTTTTTGATATTTAGTGTATTTTTTAGAGATTTTTTTCACAAATATTATATTTTTTAAGTGTGTTTATGTTAGGTGTGTCTAAAAATTTAAAAAAATTACTTAAAATATTAAAAAAATTCATTGAAAATATTAAAATATGAAAAATAAAAAATAGAAATTTTTTAAAAACTGTTTTATGAAAATTGAAGCCAAACAAGCTGATTTGTCACTATAAGGGCTGGAGGGAGCAGGGCCTGACGGTCACACGCCCCTCCTCGGACAAAAACAATATTTATATATATTAATGATATAGTTTTTCAAAAAAATTTCTTTAAATTTAAATATATATTTTTATTTTTTTCCTTCATCTTAAATAATCCAATAATTTTTTCCCTTTATATATCTATTTTACGATAATTTTTTTTATATTATGTTGTAAAGTCTACTTTAAAAAAAAATTCTTTTCCTTTTTCATTTGATAATGCTTGCAAATTTATTATTGTTGATAAATTTCTTTTTCATCGTATATGAGAGGGAGTTTTTTTATGTGTACTTAGGGCCGAGCTAGGTCCAGTCATTGCAGTGGACTGATTCTTGGGCCGTAGTAAAAAGGACTTCACAGATTGGACCTAGCTTTGTTAGCTCAGTCTAAGTATGGTGGCAGTTACTTCGGTCGAAGGGATGGCTGCAAATAACTCGGTCCATATACTCCGGTTCAAAGTATAGTTGAGCTGTAACCGAGCTAAAGCGTCGCTTGTGGACGAGCAAGACTGAATTGTAAAAGCAAGGTGGGACCGAGCTAGGTGAAACTTGGTAAAACTCGCCCCTTAAGTATGTGTTACCTCGGCTGTTTGTTGTACTACCGAGGTAAAACCATTTCACTTGGTTAAAGCATTGAGGAGGGTATTGAAGGATAAGCATTATCTTTCAGAGTGTGATTCCTAAGAGAACTCTACATTGAAGAGTAAGAGTCCTACTACGATTGTGCCACGCAGAAACTATAAAGGCTCATAACAGAACCTATGAACAGGTATCACAACTTTGATTCTCGAATACACAGAGCTTTTGTCTATTTGTCTATTTTTGCTGACTTAGGCATCGGAGAGGTATCCAGCACATACCCACCGGCTAGCTCACGTTTATGTTTTCAGGGAGTAAAGCGACGACGTTGGGAGGAGCGCAGACTTGATCAACAGGATTATACGAGAACATTATTTCGTGCTCGTACAATTGGCGATGTCTATGGGAAGTAGACAAAGAAAAAAACCTCTTGATCAAGTTCTCTCTAGTTAAAAGCAATGGCGCACGATGAAGACTTGCCGCAACCTGTTGTTGATGGGCAAACCCCGGAGGGGGGTGGGAGATGCGAAGGTTTACCTTCCATCCCACCCATGGCGGATTTAGAACCTCAGCGACAGAACTCCCGGAGGGATGCGAAGGAGAGACAGGGCACTAGCCCCCGTCGCTCTCAAAGTCTTGACAGGCAGAGGCGGAGGCTGGATCCTCAAGTTCTGGAAGATTGCGTGAGGGAGAAAGACGAGTTAATTAGGAGGGTGGCGGCAGACATGGAGACAATGAAGCGCTAGATAAAAGGAAAAGAGGTGGCGACTTGAGAGGGGCGCAAAGGCAACACGCCCCTGTGACAACCCTCACCTCTGATTACTGCTAAACTGTGACTGAATATGATAAGTAACTGATTAGGAGGAAATCCTAAACTGATTGCATGAGTATGTTGTTTGGTTGCATTTCTATCTGCTTATCAATTGATTGATCTGTTCATGTTTTAAGTTCGAATTGTAAATTGAAGGCCTTATCGGCGGTCGAATCTGAAATTGACTGGTATTTTGTGATAATTAGAATCTATGTGATTTTATGGTAGTTTTAATTGAAATGTGATTTGGTATGATTAAATTAGATTAAATAAAGTTAAAATACATCAACTTGAGTTATTTGCATTTATCCCATTGAGTGGGTGATTCTAGGCTAACTCTTCATAACATTTCTTCAGCCACTTCCTAGGCCAAACGTGAGAGAGAGCTAGAGAGTTGGAAGAAAAGTTGAGTTCACCTAGAATTGGCTTGGAAAATTAGAAGACTTGAAGAGATATTGCATATTTGAGCTTGTGTACCTTGAATTCAAGACCTAAGGTAGAGATTTCATCCTCTCATTTGTACATTTGAGTTGTTCTTGCATGGTTCATGGGATTATTGGAGGTTAGAGTCAAATTATGGTTTAAAGTGTTGAATTGAGGCTTAATCCATGTATGCATGTACATATTCTTGAATTTTGAGGTTGTTCTTCATGAATTTCCACATACATGTCCACATTTTTGTCATAGTCCATGAATTCATCATGTTCTTGAGCTAAAACTTGCATTTGGTCATGTGTTAGTAGCTTTGAATTCAATTGAGCACATGCATGTTAAATGTACATCTTGTTCTTGAAGTTTATTTGAAATTGGTGTTCAATTGGTTTACCTTTGGGCTTGATTTTACAAAATTGATCTTTGAAACATGTTGTATTATGGGTTTTTAAGCGTTTTCCAAAAAATTAGCCTAAAATGATCGAGTTTGAGGCTTAAATGCTTGAGTTTTATGCTTAGGGATGAATTTGGAAATTCCAGATTTTGGACCCACGCTCGAGTGTAGGACTTCACGCTCGAGCGTACCCTCTGCGTCGTGCACTTCCGCTCGAGCGTAGAAAGTTGCGCTTGAGCGTAAAATGCATGTACCCAGAAGTTTTTGTGTTTTATAGTCCGCTCGAGCGAGAGAGTTCACGCTCGAGCGAGGACCTAAGTCTCACGCTCGAGCGGAGGTCGAGCGTCCGTCGAGCGTAAATTGCATGCATCCAGTACTTTTCATGAAGTTTACAGTGCGCTCGAGCGGAGGAAGTCACGCTCGAGCGGAGATCCTTTGTCTGCATGTCTGCTTGAGCGTAGAAAGCTACGCTCGAGCGAGACCCCTGTTTTCTGAAAATTTTGATAAATGTTTTAAAGTGCATCTTTGCATCCTCTTTTCATCCTAGGCATTCCTAGGCCATGTTTGAGGCATCTTAACAAGGATATTGATGTAGAACCACACCGAGTCAAGATAGGGACTAAGTTGTTGATTCCCAAGTGTGTAACTTAGTGTGTGTTCATTTTGTAACTGTGTATGGTTGGCATCCGAGGGCGCTCATTAACTGCTTATAGCCCAGTGTTCTGTGAGTAACAATGTTGTAAAGATATGTTCAATTATGAATATTTTCTGAATGATCAACTGTTCTGTTTACTGAAACGTTATTGTTTAATGAACGAATGTTTGTTCTATTTGTAAACTGTATTCGTGGCATCCTTAGCAACTTACTATTACTGTACTGTTACTGCTACTGTCACAGAGATCTCTGTCGGTTCCCAAGTTTGGAACCACTACTGTTACTGTTATGATGGCCATCAATTGACTGTTCGGTCTGTTAAGACCTACTGTACTGTTTTGCTATGAGATGTACCACATATGACTGCTATGGTTTCTAAACGACTGATATGACTGTTTAATTACTGAAAGGCCATTCATTCTTAACCTCTTTACATAACTGTTATTCACTGGGCTTTAGCTCACTGTTTATATATATATATGTAGGTGTCCAGGCACCGGACCGATGCTAGGAGCGTCAGGCTAAGCTCCCGTTTTGTCAAAGCCAACCATTGTGCCTCACTTCGAGGTTTCGAGTGCGTCAAAGCCAAGGCTGGTTTGGGGTGTTTTAGATTTCCCTTTTTGCCTCTGTTCTGTAATAAATGTTGAGACTTGCACTGTACTGTTATGTTAGGGATTTGGTCCCTAACTTGAATGTCTGTATATAATGCATATATATACTGTTTTGGTTTGAATGTGAATATGTTTAGAAAAGTCTTTTTGCATTTAGAATGTCACAGCTCATTGGATACCTTTTATTTATTGTTTTGGTTTCCGCCAGCCCCTTACTCTGTATTACTGTCTTTACTGTTAAGCAGGCTTTTGGTAATCACGAATTACTGGCCGGTTACGGTGCTAAACCTATAGGGGCGGGTTTGGGTCGTGATAGAGTGGTATCAGAGCAATATTAAATCACGAGTTATACCGCACAAACGTGTCCAAATGAGCTATAGGATGTCCTAGAAAATCGATTAGGGCATTGCATGAGCATTGAAAAAGTGTGTGTGGCCATGACATAAATATATGTGCTAATGTGTTTAAGTAAGCAATTTCTATGTTTATTATTACTGTATTGCATATAGTGAAATGGACAATGCAAGGAATGCCGATGAAACAGAATCATCTGATGCCAGAATGGTAAGATTAGAAAGAACAGTTGAACTGTTGACTGAGGCCTTGAGGCTACAACAGAACCAACAGCCCTCACCTCCTCCAGTACAACCCGAACAGAATGTTAATGAGGATATAAGCACTCTGACACAGAAATTCAGCAAAATGAAACCACCATCCTTTCAAGAAGGCCTTGAACCACTAAAGGCCGAAGCATGGGTGCTAGAAACGGAGAAGTTGTTTGAAGTGTTTCCGTGTTCTGAGGCACACAAAGTGTTACTAGCTACCTTCACTTTACAAGAAGAGGCTAGACGGTGGTGGATGCTTGTCTGTGACACCGATAATGTTATGACTTGGGCTCAGTTTAAGGGAGCCTTTTTTGAGAAATATTTGCCTCAGTGTGTCAGGGATCGTAAAGTAACTAAATTTGAACAGTTAAAGCAAGGTACCATGTCTGTAGCCGAATATGAATCAAAGTTCACTAAACTTGCCTGATATGCACCACATATGGTGGACAATGACTACAAAAAGGCCAGAAAGTTTGAAGGCAACCTCAATGTAGAGATACTTGGCAGAATCAATGTACTGAAATTACTGAAATATGTAGATGTTCTTGACCGAGCAATAATGGCCGAGTCAAATATCGAAGTATTGAAACAGACTGAAACACCAGCAACTGAATGGCGTGGTAAGAGACGGGGTTTTAAGCTTAAGAAATGCCGAAATAACTTATTGAATAAGAAGCAAAATACAGGGTCAACGACCAGTGCTAGCCAGGGAAGTGGTTCCATACCACCTTGCTCCGAATGTGGGAAAAGATATAAAGGGGTTTGTTATAAAATTTCTGGTGCTTGTTACAGGTGTGGCAAGGTAGGCCACATGGTTAAAGACTGTCCTTCCACAGCTCAAGGCAATAGTAAAGCTGCAGCTAGCGCCACAGCATCAACTGCTCCACCGAAACCCAACCCCAAAGCTACCGAAAAAGAGCCTCTAAGGCAGAGCCGAGTGTTCGCACTTGTACCGGGAGATGTGCAGAATACGGAGACCGTTGTGTTAGGTATACTCTCAATTTGTGCTCAAAATGCTTATGTTCTGATTGATTTGGGGTCTATGCATTCATATGTCTTGCATGTTTTTTCACGAAAATTGAATAGACCGTTGGAACACATGAATTATTTGTTAGCTGTATCTTCACCTGTTGGGGGATCCATGACATGTGCTTATATGTACCCTGCATGTGAAATTATTGTTGGGGATATGCATTTGTATGTTGATTTACTGCCTTTGAATATCGATCATTTCGATGTGACATTGGGAATGGACTGGTTAACAAACTATCATGCTACCATAGACTGTGTAACAAAACAAGTTATTTTTCGTCCACCTGGTTTATCTGAATTTGTGTTTAGCGGAGTTGGAGTAGTACCTCCCCCATATCTGATTTCATCTATGAAAGTTTTTAAACTAATTAAGAAGGGATGTAAGGGGTATCTATGTTGTATATTGACTGTACCTACTGATACTAAAGCTAATGTGGACAGTATTCCTATAGTCAGAGAATTCCCAGATGTTTTTCCAGATGATTTGCCAGGAGATTTGATTGACTGGGACATTGAGTTCACCATTATGTGATTCCGGGTACACAGCCAGTTTCCAAAGCTCCGTACAGAATGGCACGTATCGAACTGAAAGAACTAAAAGTTTAGCTACAGGAACTGTTAGATAAAAAGTTCATCAGGCCCAGTACTTCACCGTGAGGCACTTCAGTTTTGTTTGTGAAAAAGAAAGACGGCTCCTTGAGACTCTACATTGACTACCGTGAGCTGAACAAGGTAACAATGAAAAATAAATATCCATTACCTCGAATTGATGATTTGTTTGACCAGTTACAGGGTGCCCAGGTGTTCTCTAAAATTGACCTTAGATCTGGATACCACCAGTTAAAAGTCAAACCAGAGAACATTGAAAAGACTGCCTTTCGAACGAGGTATGGACATTACGAATTCCTTGTTATGCATGCACTTGCCGCATTTATGGACCTTATGAACAGAATTTTTGAACCGTTCCTCGATGAATTTGTAGTTGTGTTCATAAATGACATTTTGATTTATTCCAAAAGCACGGAAGAAGATGAACATCATTTGAACATTGCTTTACAGACCTTAAGAGAACAGAAACTGTATGCAAAACTAACGAAGTGTGAATTTTTTCTAGACAATGTAATGTTTTTGGGTCACGTGATCAATAAGGATGGCATTACAGTTGACCCACAGAAAATTAAAGCAGTGGTGAATTGGCCTAGACCGACTAATGTTACTGAAGTTCGAAGTTTCCTAGGCTTAGCCGGTTACTATAGAAGGTTTTTGAAGGACTTCTCCAAAATTGCCCTACCGTTGACTCAGTTGACTCAAAAAGGGACATCATTTGACTGGACTGACCAGAGAGAATCAGCCTTTCAAGGGTTAAAGACTCGACTCGTGACTGCACCGATTCTCAACTTACCCCCAGGTCTGAGAGAATGAGGACTGAAAGGTCATATACAGAGGGAAACAACTATCGCCCTTCACACATGTACCAAACGACGTCTAGACACTCGGAGTTGCCTAGATTATCTGACCTGCGAACAATGCTGGAGGAAAAGGCCCGTTGGAAAGAGGACACCAGGGCTCGCTATCTACACAGAGTTTCAACACTACAGCGATTGGCCCCTAGGACACATGGGAGTGTCGAGGTAGGGATGTCAATGTCGCACCTTGCTTACGAACCAATAGATAAGGTATTAGCAAGGCTATAGAGCTCGCCGTTCGTTCCGGCAATAGAGAACGTACCACTACCTACAGGCTTCCACCAGCCCAAATTCACTTCTTACGAGGAGAAAACGAATCCCTACATGCACTTAAGTCATTTTCGCCAGGTTACGGCAGTATACCGGCGAAACGAGGCCCTAATGTGTATCCTGTTCCCATCTAGCCTTGGCGACCTTGGTTTAACCTGGTTCGAAAGGCTACCAGAAGGTAGCATCGCCTCATGGGCATAATTGGCAGAAGCGTTCGTAACTGGATTCAAAACGAACACCAAAACACCAGTGGAGATCGACCAGTTACACTCTATTGACATGGGCGAAAAAGAAATATTGAGGTCTTACAACAGTCGCTATTGGGAGACCTTCAATCAGATTGGGGATTGCCCTACCAATCTCGTTATTGCACAATACAAGCGGGGTTTACCAGTCAGAAACAAATTAAGGGACTCAACAACAATGATGCCACCCCTCACGATGGAGGCCCTAATGGAGAGAGTGCATCAACAAATCCAAGTAGAGGAAGATGACGCCCGTGCTAAAGCAAAATCTGGCACAACAACGATGCCAAATAAAAAGACTATAGTGAAAGTCAACACGGTGGAACAGCCAAGCAAGAATGGACGCGGCAGGCGAGCCAACAGAGAGGACCCAAAAAAAAGGAACTTAAGAGTCCGCACTGCCATGACCACAGTATTCAATAAATCTATCTACCGAATTCTTAATGAGATACACAATGAACCTTTCGTCTGGTGGCCAGCTAAGTTGGGAGAAGCACAAAAAGGATATGACGAGAGATCCCGGTGCACCTTCCATGATGAAAAGGGGCACCGCACTGAAAATTTCACGCCATTGAGGCAACATCTGGAGGAGTCAGTGGCAGCTGGGCACTTGGACCAATACATAGAATGAGGGACACAGCTAGCCCCCCAGGACCACAACAAACCAAATGGGATGCTAGACGACGGTCCACCCTAAGGCGTGATTAACGTCATACATGGGATCAACGAACCTGAGCGAGTATGTGAACTCAGGGGGATGATAAAAAAGGATGAACACTTGAGGGAGGTTTTAAGTACATAGACTACCATCAAGAAGGGCAAAATAGAGGCTACGAACGTCATATCCTTTTCAGACAAGGATTTAGCAAGGCTACATTGCCCTCACAATGACGCACTGGTGGTGACTTTGCGCGTCAAAAATTTCGACATCAAGCGGATTCTGATTGACCAAGGAAGCTCATGTGAGATAATGTACTATGAGACCTTCAAACAGCTGAAATTAGAGAACAAAGACTTGGCACCCGCGACATCTCTCCTTGTTAGATTTAACTCAATGCCAAAGTGGCCAGTAGGCAAGATAATCCTCCCAATCAAGGCAGGAACTATGACAAAACAAGTGGAATTCTGGGTGTTAAAAGTCCCCTCAACTTACAACATAATCTTAGGAAGGACATGGCTGCATGCCATGCGCTCAGTGGCATCAACCTACCATCAAGCATTATGATTCCCTAATGAAACCGGCATGATTGAAGAAGTCTTAAGAGACCAAATCATGTCGAAGCAATGTTTCGTCACAGTAAATGGAAGCCGTGCTGCAAAAGGGTTTGTACAGATGGTGGAAGAGACAGAGAACAATGAATTATTTGCGGATATTGGCAAGGCGGCTGAACATAAGGCAGTGGAAGACTTGGTAGAGGTAAGGATAGATGAAAAGCACCCAGAAAAGTTCTTTTTGCTCGGCTCGTCGTTGTCCAGCACTGAGAGAATAGAGGTCATGGAATTCTTAACCTCTAACATCGAAGTGTTTGCCTGGACACCATACGACATGCGTGGCATTGACCCAAACTTCATCTGTCACCAACTCAATATCTACCCAACTGCCAGACCAATTATACAACGCACTCACAGATCGGCACTCCACCACGCAGAGATAGTGGCGGAGGAAGTGGGAAACTTATTGGAGGTAGGAGCTATCAGAGAAGTGCACTATCCCAGGTGGATCTCCAATACTGTGGTAGTGCCAAAGAAAAATGAAAAATGGCTTGCTTGTGTGGACTACAAAACAGTCAACAAGGCATGCCCAAAGGACAGGTTTCCCCTCCCACGGATAGACCAACTAGTAGACCTGACGGCAGGACACAATCGACTTAGCTTCCTTGATGCGTACAGAGGTTACCATCAGATCGTTATGTACGAACCAGATCAGGAGGTCACTTCATTCACAACACCCAGAGGATTGTATTGTTACAAGGTCATGCCCTTTGGCCTAAAGAACGCTGGGGTGATATTCCAATGGTTGGTCACCAAAATGTTCGAACCATTGTTAGGCAGAATAATGAAAGCTTACATAGATGACATGGTGGTCAAAAGCAAGAATGAGAAGGACCATCTCAAGGACCTAGATGAAATGTTCCAAATTCTGAAGAGAAACAAGTTGCGTCTAAATGCATCCAAGTGTGCATTCGGCGTAGGATCAGGCAAATTCCTACGTTTTCTGGTGACCAACCGAGGTATAAAAGCAGACCCCTCTTAGATCAAAGCAATCCAGGATCTTGAGAGGCCTAACACAGTTAAAGAGGTGCAGTATCTCACTGGCCTAGCTGCTGCACTCAACCGGTTCATAAGCTGGTCATCAGACAGATGTCAACTATTTTTCCAAACACTGAAGACCAAATTTGAATGGGATGAAGAATACAACCGTGCCCTAGAGAGCCTGAAAGACTACATGACCTCTCCTCCGTTGCTAGTAACCCCAGTACCTGGAGAAGAGTTCTTCTTGTACTTAGCAGTTTCACAGCATGCAGTCAGCGCAGTGTTGGTCAGAGTGGAAGGAATCCAACACCTGCCTATCTTTTATGTTAACAAAACCTTGTTGGGTGCAGAAATCAGGTACCTACCATTGGAAAAGCTGGCCTTAGCTTTGATGATGGCCTCAACGAAGTTATCGCATTACTTCCACGCCCACACCATAAACGTCCCAATAGCTTTTCCCTTAAAAGCTTTGTTTGAAAGAGCAGATTTTTCAGGGCGAATCTTGAAGTGGGCAGTGGAATTGGGACAGTTCGATATCAAGTTCCAACCTAGAACCGCAATAAAAGCCCAAGCTTTGGCAAACTTTGTGGCTGAGTTCACACCAGGAAGTCATCACATCTGCCCAGTTGACTTGAATGGAACAACCGAAATGGGGATGGAAAGTGCCACAAGAAATGTGCAACCCCTGATACAAGATACCTAGCCACATTGCAAGCCACACAGGCTTGAGGATCAGAAGGAAGGAATGAACCATGCTATTCCCAGTGAGGACTTATCAAAAAGCAAAGACTTGAAGCAGTCTGACAGTGAAGATACAACACCTACAGCGGGTATGGACTTGGAAAAAAATAGCAGTAACACTCATGATCCTAAAACATCGTCCGATCCATCTACTTGCTAGAAGCTATTCGTTGGAGAGATGTGGAAACTCTTCGTGGATGGAGCATCCAACAGGCACGGTGCAGGACTCGGCATAGTCCTCATCTCACCA
This sequence comes from Camellia sinensis, assembly GCF_055761805.1. NCBI lineage: Eukaryota > Viridiplantae > Streptophyta > Magnoliopsida > Ericales > Theaceae > Camellia > Camellia sinensis. The sequence goes on from NC_138964.1 coordinate 187,799,435, forward strand.
CACGGCCTGATAATGGAACAAGCAATCAACCTTGGCTTCCCAGCATCAAACAATGAGGCGGAGTATGAAGTGCTTTTAGCAGGCTTAAAATCAGCACTTTTCATAAAGGCCACCGAGCTAATGGTCTACAGTGACTCCTAGCTGGTAGTAAACCAGATTTCAGGCGACTACGAGGCGAAGGATGAGAGGATGGCTAAGTACCAAGAGTTAGTCAGAAAGGAGATCATGAAATTCGAAGTGGTGAGGATACAGCAAATCGATCAAGAAGAAAACAGTAGAGCAGACGAACTAGTAGGATTTGCCTCAATAGCAGATACATCCATCCCACATCCATTACTGATCGACTTCCTACCAAGACCAAGCATTGAAGAACCCAAAGTAGCTAAGGTATGTTGTGCCGAACTAGGCCCCTCATGGATGGATCCCATTATAGTATTCTTAAAAGATGGCATCTTACCTAAAGAGAAGAAAGAGGCCAACAAAATAAGAGCAAAGTCACAGCGATTTTGGCTCTCTCTGTCATTGGCGTTGTACAAAAAATCCTTTACAGGGCCTTACCTAAAATGTGTCCATCCCAGCAAGGTCGAGGCATTTTTATTCGAGATACACGAAGGCGTATACGGCAGCCACCAAGGGGGAAGGTCATTGGCTTACAGAGCAATTGCACAAGGATATTGGTGACCCGACATGCAAGCAGACTCAGAGAAATATGTCAAGAGGTGCGAGAAATGTCAAAAGTTTGTACACCAAATACATCAACCAGCCAGAGAGCTTCTACCATTAACTAGCCCTTGGCCCTTCGCAATGTGGGGCTTGGACATAGTAGGACCACTTCCAACGGTACCCGGTAACAAAAAGTTCTTTCTTGCAGCAACAGACTATTTCACAAAGTGGGTGGAGGCAGAAGCACTCGCATCAATAAAGGAGAAAAATGTGAAGAAGTTTGTCTGGTAGAATATCATCACTTGATTCGGCATACCCAAGGCTCTAATCTCTGACAATGGCACTCAGTTCGATGGCAAAATTTTTAGAGACTTTTGTGAGGAATACAAGATAGAATTCTACAACTCTACACCAGCACACCTCCAAGTAAATGGCTAGGCAGAAGCATCAAACGAAGTCGTCTTAGATGGATTGAAGAAAAGGTTAGAGAAAGCAAAAGGCAGGTGGGCTGAGGAGCTTCATCATGTTTTATGGGCTTACCGTACCACACATCGACGATCAACTAGAGAAACACCTTTTTCCTTGGCCTATGGCATGGAGGCAGTAATCCCATTGGAAGTCGGCCTCCCCACAATTAGAAATGAAAATTTTGATCCAGACTTAAATGGAAAAGCCATAGCCTTGGAACTCGACCTTGTAGAAGAGAGAAGAGAAAGTGCTCTAATTCACATTACTTCGTACCATCAGGAGTTATCCAGAAAATATAACAAAACGGTGCATCTAAGGTAATTCAAGATTGGGGATTGGGTATTACGCAAAGTAATGGGCAACACCTTGGTACCCGGAGATGGCAAGTTGGGACCTAACTGGGAAAAACCATACAAAGTGGTTGCTTTAGCAGAAAAAGGGGCATATCACTTGGAAGATGGAGACAACAAGGCTATTCCCAAGCCATGGAACACTGTCAATCTCAAGTTATTTTATTTTTAGCTTTCTCTTAGAATATTTGTAATTTTTTCCCTTCTTCAAATAAAGCAAGTAGTTTGCTTTTCCAACATAAGTCTTTCTACTGTAAAAGTTGTTCTCAGTCATTTCTAGCAAGGGGCAATCAAAAAGTTTGGCAGGAATAACCAAACAAGTTAGCTCTCTTCAGCCGAGATAAGGGTCTAGGCAGAAGAATGTTGGCCAAAATAACCAATATTGAGCTTTCTTCAGCCAAGATCAGGATCTAAGCTGAAGAAGGTTGGCAGGAATAACCAACATTTATCTCTCTTCAGCTGAGATCAGGATCTGGCTGAAGAAGATTGGCTGGATTAGCCAAACTGTTAGCTCTCTTCAATCGAGATAAGGATCTAGGCTGAAGAATGTTGGCCGGAATAACCAACATTGAGCTTTCTTCAGCCAAGATCCGAATCTAGGCTGAAGAAGATTGGCAGGAATAACCAACATTTATCTCTCTTCAGCCGAGATAAGGATCTAGGCTGAAGAGGTTGGCAAGAATAACCAACATTTATCTTTCTTCAGCCGAGATAAGGATCTAGGCTGAAGAGGTTGGTAGGAATAACCAACATTTATCTCTCTTCAGCCGAGATAAAGATCTAGGCTGAGGAGGTTGGTAGGAATAACCAACATTTATGTCTCTCCAGCCGAGATAAGGATCTAGGTTGAAGAAGTTGGCAAGAATAACCAATATTTATCTCTCTTCAGCCGAGAAAAGGATTTAGGCTGAGGAGGTTGGCAAGAATAACCAACATTTATGTCTCTCCAGCCGAGATAAGGATCTAGGCTAGAAAAGGTTGAAGACAAACAGACTAAAAAGCTAATAAACCGAGATGGTTATCTCAAAAAGTCCCAGACATACCAATTAAAGTTGAGACAAACACAAACAAGATATGAACCGGGCAAAAAGAATAGAAACTAGCAGATTTCATTCAAGATTAGAACTGTAGTACAAGAGGTGGGGCTTTAGCCCGGTTACAAATTCTTTCAAAAAGTTAGCATTAAAAGAAGAAAATACATGATCAAGAAAATAGGTCATCCAAATCGGCATCCAAGTCAACCCGAGCTTCACCACTCGGTAGCCCGGTGTTGGCAGGTAGGTCGGTTACTGCCACATCTTCAACCGTAATGGGCACAAGTGGATCCACCCGGGCTGACTGAGCAGTTTGGAAATCGTGGTCACTCGTAGCAGCTGGAGCATTTTCTGGTTCTGGGGATGCCTCATCCTTCTCCCCTACTTGGAGCAATTTTTCTTAGATAGCATTGGCGGAGTCCGCCATGTAACTCGGAATGAAGTGAGGAGGAGGGTTCTGGAAGACCTCGATTTCTTGGCCAAAACCGAGCTTTGTGGCAGCCGCCTTTCCATCCGCATTTGAAAAATATATCCTTTGAAGCTTCGCACTGCAGAATGTAGGTGGCTTCTCCTTCCTTGTAGCCACGGTCTTCTGCATCTTCCATCTTCTTCTGTAGCTCGGCGATCTCTATACCCTTCTTTTTCTCAAGCTTGGCCAGCTCGCGCAGATATTTGTCTTTCCGCTCGGCCAAAGCCTTCTGTTTATCTGCTTCAGCCGAGTTGACCAGCCCTGTCAGTCGGACTATTTCAAATTCAAGCTCGGCCATCTTTTGCTTAGCCTCGTTCAGTTTGGCCGTTTTGGTATTGGCGTCTGCAATAGCCAGTCGTGCTGTCTTACGCAGCTTTAGCACGCACTTATAAGCAACGTGATTCTTCTGCATAGCCTGTAAAAGAGCGGACATAAATTTTGAGTAAAACCGAGCAAACAGGTGCACAAAATTGGAAAACAAAAAAGCACTTACCAACACCATCGACTTAGTTGCCGAGCGGATGGCCTTGAGCTCGGTTAGGTGATCGTGGTGCTCCATGTTGGCGGACAAACAAACGCTTTTGGCAAAATTGAAAGCGAGAGAGTGGTCCTTGTTTACTACCACCGAGTCGGCTCTGAAAACAAGCCGGTTCTTGTATGTTATCTTTGGTACCCATTCAGAAGGGCTAGCCCGGTCAAAACGCATGAGCTCTGGGCTCAGTTGCGTGGACTGGGGGAGCAAGGTGCCATCTTCATCCACAAGGTGTTGTGGCTTGGTTGAGGAAGTGCGAACACGCTTCCTCGACCGGGATGACGAAGCTCGGGCTGTGGGGAGGGCCACCACTGCATTAGTTGTTTGACCGGCTTGAGTTGTCTTCGTATGAATCCCGCTGTTTGGAGTTAAGGTTGTCTCGGTGATTAGGGTACGTACAGCTCGACGCTTTGCCATCTTTTGTTCTTCAGTTAAGGGAATAAGGTTGATTTGGGGGCAAGTTGGATCTGGTTTTGGTGAAGGTTCCAGAAGGAAGTCAGTCACCCTAGTCTTCCTCCTTCCACTATATCTGAATATTGGTTCAAAATTGAGTAGCTTGGCCCAACCTCGATCGTGGTACCGAAGCGCGACGCGAAGAGCATCTAAATTAGGGTATTGGTATTATAACTTTAGTTGGTTTAAGTCTGCATATGGAGAAAGACAACGATTAGCACGGTGTAAAAGTTATAAGCAACAAGAGCAAAAATCAGACAAACTGAGCCGAGGTATTCATGCCAGCTATTCCTTTATTCCAATTAATACCGTAGCTCGGTATCTGGGCTTCCTGGTTTTCAAAATTGCCAGAAACCCAGAAAAAGTCGTCGTCGTTTATGTCTTTGTTCGGTGTGTTTTTAATTATTTTCTCTCGGCATCTTCTTATTCTTAAATAATACACCTAGCCGTCTTCATTCTGGCTAAGTGAGTATTGGTGAAATAGCTCGGCTAAACCAAAGTTGAGGCCGAGCCGGCGATTTAGCTTGACAATGCCATTTATTATTCTGTAAGAATTGATGCTAAGTTGGGTTGGGCATAGTCTAGTCTGCCTTAGGAATTCGCATAATAGTGGCTGAATGGGGAATCGGAGTCTGGCCTTTACAATGGATATGACGGTGAAGGGAACGAAGCCCGATTTTCCCCCGGGGGTTGTATCTAGCTCGGCTAATGAACGGTGGATGTCATCAGGGATGTTATAGTCCTTGTGGAATTCAGCAATGGCCCCTGGTGAGTTTACTAGGAACCGGTATTTACCCATTTATAACTTAAAGTATGTATAACTTAGCCCAGAGTTCTAGCTCGGTGTTGAGATGATGTTGAGTATCTCGGTTGAGCGTGCAAAGGTGTACCTGGCCAACCTAGTCGGAGTCTGCAAAGTGGAGATAAAAAGTGTTATGCCCAGATCACTGGACCGGGCTAAAAAAGAATGATAAAAAATAAAAACCCTAGTTTGGTCAAAAGGGTTACAGCCCATTCTTAGTACGGTCGTAGCACAGGATGTGACTGCAAGTTTTTACTCGGTCATTAAGCAGGAGGGTCCTTAGTTCGGCCGTAATGTAAAGGGTGGCTCAAAGTTCTAGCTCGGTCATTTGAACAGGACCCTAGTTCGGTCAGGGTGTTATTTTGGATCAAAAACACCGCATTACAGATTGTAGGTGAATCCGGTTACAGTGTGATTGGGGACTTTCTTGTGGATTTTGGGGATCAAATGGTTCTTGCCCATTTATGTGAAAACTATAAAACTGTGTTCAAAAAAACATGTGTATATATTTCCACACTATATATATTCACAAAGCAGAAACAAGGAAAATGAAAGGGTTGAGTCACTTACAGCTTTGATACGGAGGAACGAAGGTCGAGATTGAAGGGGCGCCAGCAGGAACACAAGCTTTTCTGGTGTTTTGAACGTGAAAATGAAAGCACAAAAGCACGAAGAGTGGGAGAAGATGAACAAAGCATGTTTGGTTCAAAAAGATAGGGTTTTTGTATAAAGCATGAATTTGGGCAGGATTGTTCAAAATTTGCGAGGTACGAAGGCGGCTATGACAGCTGTATTCAACCAATGGGGGCTAGCCACGTGTCCATGGGAATAGAAAGCGACTCAGATGTACGGCGTGACTAAAAAGACATTTTTTGACCGGACAAATCGGAAACCCAGTAACGATTTAGCTCGGTTGAAGGCTTAAACTTTTAGCTCGGCTGGTAACAAGTAACCCCAATCATGCTACACAGATGGAATTAAGGGGTAATTGAGAGGGAGTTTTTTTATGTGTACTTGGGGCCGAGCTAGGCCCAGTCATTGCAGTGGATCGATTCGTAGGCTGTAGTAAAAAGGACTTCATATGTTGGACCTAGCTTTGTTAGCTCAGTCTAAGTATGGTGGCAGTTACTTCGGTCAAAGGGATGGCTGCAATTAACTCGGTCCATATACTCCGGTTCAAAGTATAGTTGAGCTGTAACCGAGCTAAAGCGTCGCTTGTGGACGAGCAAGACTGAATTGTAAAAGCAAGGTAGGACCGAGCTAGGTGAAGCTCAGTTAAACCCGCCTCTTAAGTATGTGTTACCTCGGTTGTTTGTCATGCTACCGAAGTAAAACCATTTCACTTGGTTAAAGCATTGAGGAGGGTGTTGAAGGATAAACATTATCTTTAAGAGTGTGATTCCTAGGAGGACTCTACATTAAGGAGTAACAGTCCTACTAGGATTGTGCCACGCAGAAACTATAAAGGCTCATAACAGAACCTATGAACAGGTATCACAACTTTGATTCTTGAATACACAGAGCTTTTGTCTGTTTGTCTATTTTTGCTGACTTAGGCATCGGAGAGGTATCCGGCACACACCCGCCGGCTAGCTCACGTTTGTGTTTTAAAAGAGTAAAGCGACGACGTTGGGAGGAGCGCAAACATGATCAACAGGATTATACGAGAACATTATTTCGTGCTCATACAATTGCTGTAGAAAAAATTACCACACAATAGTTCTGTCAAAATATTATTTCAGATTTATAAAAATAAATATATAATTTTAATTATTGACATACATAAAATCTATTATTTATATATATATATTTTTTTTTAAATATACACTGCATCGAAATTTCCTCTTATATTTACGGTGGGGGTAGGTGGGCATATGAGACAACGTTTTTTTGGAAAGTGAAAGAAAGGATGTTCTGAGGTGTCATCACTATATCTGTAGGTCTAGGCTTCAGGGTAGTCGGTTGCCAGCCTGACTTAACCCAACCCATAAGAAGAGACCCACTACCGAGGCACCAGTAGAACTCATCAACCGTCCTAGCCATGGTCAAGTTTCGATCAGAGTACAGTGCGAAATCTCTAAAGAGAGTCACTGAAAAATTTAAAATTTTTTATACTTCTAAAAGCCAAACTTAACTCATGATTTTGAAAAAACAATATTTTCACCACTGGACCACCACCCTCAGTGGTCATGCGAGACAGCGTTAGGCATGTGCAAATGTTATATCAGACATACATTTTTATTGCGAAGATCCAAATCTATGTGGGCCCTTTCTTGATACAGGCTTACATACATGTAAGGCAATTTGTGGGATTACTAGCTTCGAAGTGTTCGCATGTGCAAATGTTTTTTTTTTTAATTCAATAAAGCAATTTTAATTTTAAATAAGTCTATGAATTAAAAAAAATTATTAGAAATTCTCCCAAGTTTTCGCATGAATAGTGTTGATTTAGTTTTATTGTTGTTGGTTTGCCTCATGAATAAATTTAGATCTTTGATTTTAGATTTTATTTTTTAAATTTGTAGACCTACTATTTTAATTCCTCATTTTAAGGTTGACGAAAGTAGCTTAAATATATTAGTCCAATAAATATGTTTATGGGTTTTATGTGCATTCACCTTGTCAAAAGTAGACACAAATATAAGACCACAGTGTAAGATCTACGTAGATCACGTTTGGTAAAGTTGTGCGAAAGTGATTATAACTTATAACTTAATAATTTATAGTTTATAACTGTAAACATAAGTTGATTTCTGACTTATAAATTAATTTCTCCTCCCCCACTCAAAGAATAAGTTGATTTTTGACTTATAAAAAACTATAAGCTGTATTATTAAACTGAAACAAACGCATCAAAATAGCTTAAATTAAGCTAAAAACTGAAATAAACTGGAAATGAACCCTACCAAACAGGGGCATAGTAGATAGGTTAGGATAGGACCCACATGAGCTTACCTTTTACTTTATATGTAAAGACTCTATTTTTATCTTAAATTATCTGTAACTGGTTGTTTGGGATGATCTAAATAAGTTTACTTTTTGACTTTTTATGAAATATGGGTTGAATTTGGGTTGAGTTTGAAGTGATGTGTGAGAGAGATAATGTGACTTAAATAAGATGATGTGACTTAGGCCTCGTTTGAGAACAGACTAATTTAGTAACTTTTTGGCTATTTGGCTAAAATATGAGCTAAAAAAAACTAGTATGTTTGTGATGACTTTTTAGTTTTTACGAAAATATGTGCAAAAAGTAGAGAGAAAAGTGAATCTTTGACTTTTTGGTATAGGTTGTTGATTTTTTGACTAATTTAGTAACTTTTGATTAAAAATGAGAGTTCCCAAACGAGATCTTAAATAAGATAGTGACTTGTTAACTTTTTGATTTTTTTAAAAATTTGTCAAACTAACCCTTATTTTAGGAAGTCACTTTTTTATCTATTTATCACAACAAATTATCTATTCTTTCCTAAAAACTAAAATTCAGAGATGTGCAGCCGCACATAGTTAAAAATAAAAAATAAAAAATTATAAAGTGACTCCCTTCAAATGATAAGGTACCATAACAATCTTAAATTTAGGGAAGTGTTTAAGGACTCAGTCAAACTGTGTATTGGGGACAATAAATCCCTCAATTTAGCAAAAAAAACTAAAATAAGGGTTCTGCTAGGCATGCTCTAAATATTTTATTATGTTTATGTGAAAATTTTATACATACCTACAGTGTCTAATTTTGCTTGTATTACTATGAAATAAGATCACTTTGACCCATCAAGAAGAGTAATTTAGAAAACGGCTGTGATTGAGGCCTCGAAAATGAGGCTCAAAATTGTCTCGAATGTATTTTTTTTTTTTTTTGTTTCTGGGCTAATACATTGCAGAAATAAATAAATTAAAAAAATAATAATAATAACAAGCAAAGCATCAACCTAGCAAAAAAAAAAAAAAAAAAAAAAATTCGAGCCAAAAAATTTGAGGCCTCAATCATTAATCTTTAGAAAATTGCAATTTATATGGGTTATTCATTATCTCCCAATTACTCAATAAAAGTGAATTACTTTGTCCTAGCCTTTCTTATTTATTTTTTCTTGTTCATTTCACTCATTTTTTTCAATCTTTAAATTCATGATTCAAACATAATTTAAAAAAAAAATAGTATGTCAATAATTTGAGCAAGAAAATATCATATGATACTTGGAGAGTAACGAATAATCCAGAAAAATATCACATCAGTAATGTTTCTAAAAAAAAATTGCCAATCAGTGATAAACTTCATAAGTCACAATAATTAAAATCATAAACTTTTTTTATTAAATTTATAATTATTTTCTCAAATTAGGACTGAAATGTAATTTCCTCAATTATCAACCAACAAAGTGTTGGATGTTGAGGTTTACGGATTGGATAACCTTGGGTGTCGGTAAGGAATTTTAGCCGTGATTGACGCACGCGCATTTGGTGGTGGGGCTACGGAATGCCACCTTTTTTACGACATTTGGCGTGATGTGTCTGGGCCTCCTTTGATCGACATCCAAATGCAAGGGGATGAAAAAAATATTATTGAGATTATAAAAAAAAAAAAAATTATTTTTAGATTATATATATAATAAAATAATATACTTTAATTAAAAGATGAGAATTTTTATGATATTTTTTTTATGATTTCTAATATTATTCAAACAAAAAAGTTTTGAAACTTTAATTTATGAGCTCTAATAGTTTTAATGTGTATGTAGAACATATCTCATATGATGTTTCGGCCTTGTTTTTTGTTTTTTTGGCTTTTCACCACATTTAGAATTCAATTAGAGCTCTAATTTTAAAAGAATGTATCATTATTGGGGGGAAAAAAAAATAGAGCGAGTATGGTACGAAATGGTTTAGCTTATAAATAAATTAATATTAAATTATCATTTAGGATTCTATGAAATTTAGAATTAAATCAAATAATTAAAATTTTTAGAATCAAATCAAATCAAATCATTAAAATGTGATTTAATTCAGTTTAAAATGTTTTAGAAATCTTGTCATTATTTATAATATAATTACAAAATATTATTCACAATTTAAAAATTATATAGATGAATACAAAAATACACATGCACAAATAGAGGATTTAACTTATGCATATATTTAATAATACTAATAAGATATTTTAGTTTTTGGTATTTAATATATATATATATATATATAAACACCGGATTTGGTTTTAAAATAGATTTGTATGTAAGTATAACTACATACCGAACTATGAAATATAATTTGTTTATTTTAATAACCAAGACTGAACCATGTAGTGAGAAAATAATTTAGTCTAAATCAGACTGGTTTACTATTTTTTGATTGAAAATTGAATAGTTTAACTAAAGAATTAAAAATTTATTATAAATTACCGTATCAGTCTTTTTATTTTTTTATATATTTTTTTATAAAAAATTTAAAAATTATTAAAATAATACAAAGGAAGATGCTGGAACAACTCACTCCTCCACAGAGACAACATCTTGTACGGAGTCGAGTCGATCCACAGTGCACTTTTTGGACAATTTTTATTGTATTTAAATAAATTAAATTTTATTGTGTACTAAACAACAACCAGAATATAAAAAAATAAAGGAAAGGAAAGAATTTGTTTGATTACAAAAATCAAACTCGAAATAAAAAAAACATAAAAGCAGATTTTATTTTGTTACAAAAACAAAATTAAAATCTGATTTAAATAAATAACAATAACACTGAAAATAAATTAAATAACTTACTTGACTTAATTTGTTCGAATTATAATCTGATCAAGTCTAGTGTTTGACATTGTGTCCTTAAGACAGATTCGTCCTCTCCACGATACTTTCAGAATTTGGACGTCTATCTCCCAGAATGAAATGATCTACTACAAACAATAGCAGCACTACAAATTGTTTGCCTTACGAATACACTAAGTGTTTACACTCTTTCTTTCAGAAAATAAATGCAGCAAAATGCAGAGATTTATAGCAGAGGATGGAGTACGAAAATTGGAGTTCAATCCAAATGGGAGGCTAGTCTATTTATAGATGTAAAGGTGACTATTGGTTTTGAATTGAACAGGTATGAAACCTGTTGGTTTTGAATTCAAACAGATTTGAATCTATTGGGTTCATAATTTAAACAGATACAAAAACGGGAAGGGCCCAGTTTGGATGTACGTTAAAAACCAAACTAGTTTATTTTGGGAAGGGCCCTGTTTGGATGTATAGTAAAACCAAACCAGTTTATTCCAGTTTAATTTGAATTCTGGATTTTATTTTAACAAAATAAAATTAAATTCAAATATTTTTGGCCCAAAAAAATTAGTATTGGGCCGAACAAGCCCAACCTCACACCACGCACCCGCGCCCAAGCCTAAGCACAGGACCCGACCGGACAGACGACGGCGACGCGTGCGTGTGTGGTGATTTTTAGGTCCAATGGGTCTAGCCCATTTTGCCCATAACCTCTCCCTTTAAAACACTTGGGTACCCCTTGGGGCACACCCTAAGTACCAAACCCAAGCTTTATAAACCCATTCAAAACTTCCCACCAAATCAATGTGGGACAAGCCATTTTACAACTTTAAGGAATTTCCACCAAAACTCCATTTCCATGGAGCACACTTTGATTTCAATTTCCCATTCACTCGGTAATGGTTTTGAGTAACCAAATATACCACGTAAATCACAACGCGACATAGAATGCGTTACCACTTTGACCCGTGAAAATCGACGCACGGGGCCCACCTAAAAAGTAGACCAAACTTAGGAAAAAATTCTGGTTTTACCTAGAATTTTATGACCATTTCCAACAATCCCCCCACATGAATGGAATTTGATGATAATGGAAATGCAACAATATACAGACTTTATCGAAAGAGTATAAGTCGAAAATATCTTGCATTAGGATAGGTAGCTTTCGGCCTTGAACTTTCCTTAGTGATAACCTGTCAGACTTACTGGCTAACCAATGGACGCGATGCCTTGAATTGTTTAGCCGTTTGTATAAGCCAAGACAACAGATTTCACACAAAATATCTTCTAACACATCGTGGTTCTCACTATTGTGTTCATTTTGGCTTTGAACGCGCCTGGTTTTCATGAGTATTTCTAGAGAATTTAGCTTCTTCATTTTCATAGAACCGGCCACAGTTCAACACTCATATAGGTGATTCTTATTGTGAGTATCTCCTTATACTCGTCTTGATTTTATGCCTTAATCAAGATATAAGTAATCATTAAAAGCAAAGCGTATCCTTATACCCCTGCATACAACATGTGTTGCAGATATCACTCTCACCATAGGAATGGGTAGGAACTTAATCCTTTGGTGATTTCTGGCGAGCCATACATAACTTAGTTGTCCCTTTGAACTTAGTTCTTGGGATCTCCAGTCATATAAGTAGGGTTACCATTATGACGACTCTTATGTAATAAGCTTTAATCCTATCCCCTTCGATGAACTATACACTAGCTCTTTTGTCAAACCTTTTGTTAACATATCCGCAATATTCTCTTTAGATTTTATATTCTCTATTGAGATTATTCTGTTTGACAATAATTGCCTTACGGTATTATGTAGACGACGAATATGTCGTGACTTACCGTTATACATATGATTCTGTGCCCTACCTATTGCAGATTGACTATCACAATGAATGCAAATAGCTGGCACAGGTTTTGGCCACATTGGAATGTCTTCTAAGAAGTGATGAAGCCATTCTGCTTCTTCTCCTGCTTTGTCCAAAGCAATGAACTCGGATTCCATTGTGGATCCTGCGATGCATGTTTGTTTCGTGGATTTCCAAGAAACAGCAGTGCCTTCTAGAGTAAAGACATATCCACTTGTGGATCTTGAATCTTTAGTATCCGATATCCAATTTGCATCACAATAACCTTCAAGTACTACTGGATATCGAGTAAAGTTCAAACCATGATCACAGGTGAATCTTAGATATCTAAGAACATGAATGATCGCTTTCCAATGGTCTTCTCCGGGGTTGCTAGTGTACCTACTCAATTTACTGACAGCATAAGCTATATCAGGACGAGTACAATTCATTAGGTACATTAGGTTTCCAATAATTTGAGAGTATTTTAACTGAGACACTGCATCACCTTTATTTTTCGATAAATAAAGATTGACGTCTACAGGTGTTCTAGCTAAATTCATATCATCCTTGATAAATTTATCAAGAATTTTTTCAATATAATGTGATTGAGATAATGCATATCCGTCAGATGTTTTAGTAATTTTCATTCCTAATATAACATCTGCGGCCCCCATATCTTTCATATCAAATCTTTTGTTAAGCATCTGCTTAGTTGATTTGATCATATTTTGACTGCTTCCAATGATAAGCATGTCATCCACATAAAGACGACTATGACATATCCTTGGTCAGTGTTTTTAACATAGATGCATTTGTCACATTCGTTTATCTTAAACCCATTAGTAAGCATTGCATGATCAAATTTTTCATGTCATTGCTTAAGTGCTTGTTTTAATCCATAAAGGGATTTTACAAGTCGATAAACTTTCTTTTCTTGCCCTGATACTACAAACCCTTCGGGTTGCTCCAAATAGATCTCTTTATTTAGATCACCGTTTAAGAAAGCTGTCTTAACATCCATTTGATGTATTTCTAAATTAAACAACGCTGCTATAGAAATAAGCATGCGAATGAATGTTATTCTTGTCACAGGGGAATATGTGTCAAAATAGTCCAGACCTTCCTTTTGTCTGTAACCTTTAACTACAAGTCTTGCTTTATACTTGTCAATTGAACCATCTGCTTTCATTTTTCTTTTGAATATCCATTTATATCCAAGAGGTTTAGAACCTGGTGGAAGATCCACCAAATCCCAAGTATGGTTTTGCATAATAGATTCAATTTCATTATTAACAGCCTCTTTTCACAAAGGTGTTTCAGGACCTATCATTGCTGCCTTAAAGCTTTGAGGTTCATTTTCTAACAGGTATGTCAGAAAATCTGGACCAAATGATTTCAATGTTCTCGCTCTCTTACTTCGTCTTGGTTCATCATCAGTTAAATCCTGTTGGTCGAGACTATTACTAGTCTCTTGTGTTTGAATGTCATTAGTCTCTTGACTCTGTGTACAATCATAAGTTCTTTTCTGTGAACTTAATTCTTGTCCTTTCTTGTAAGGAAAGACATGTTCAAAAAACACAGCATTCCTTGACTCTATAATAGTGTTCACATTTATATCAAGTATTTTTGATTTATAAGTCAGAAACCGATATGCACTACTATATTGAGCATAACTAATAAACACACAGTCTACTGTTTTTGGTCAAATCTTAGTCTTTTTAGGAACAGGAACTTCAACTTCAACTTTTGCCAAACATCCCCACACTTTTAAGTATTTGTAGGAAGGTGGTCGACCTTTCCACAATTCATAAGGAATGCTTTTGGTTTTCTTGTGGGGTATTCTATTAAGAACATAATTAGCAGACAATATTGCTTCCCCCCACAAGTTCTGTGGTAAGCCTGAACTTAGTAACATGGCATTCATCATTTCTTTTAGGGTTCTAGTCTTCCTTTCAGCAATTCCATTTTGCTGTGGAAAATAAGGGGCTGTAGTTTGATGAATAATGTCATGTTGTGCACAAAATTCATTTAATGGTGCATCATATTCACCACCCCTATCACTTCTAACCATTTTAATGGTTTTACCAAGTTGATTTTCAACTTCTGTTTTGTAGAGTTTAAACATTTCTAAGGCTTCATCTTTACTTCTAAGTAAATAAACATAACAATATCTTGTGCAATCATCGATAAAAGTTATGAAATACTTTTTGCCTCCTCTAGTTTGAATAAATTTTAAATCACATACATCAGTATGAATTAATTCTAGAGGTTCGATTTTCCTTTCAACTGATTTAAATAGAGCCTTAGTTAGTTTCGCTTCTACACAAACTTCACATTTATGATTAGGATTAATTTCAAACTTTGGTATATAATCCAAACCAATTAATCTATTCAAAGCATCATAATTTACATGTCCTAATCTACCATGCCATAAATTTGACTCAAGAATATAAGCAAAAGATGTGTTATTCTTATTCATAGCAACTTTCGGTACAACTGTCATTACATTCAACTTAAAGAGACCATTACTCATGTATCCCTTACCAACACACATACCACTCTTTGTTAATACAAATTTATCAGACTCAAATACAAGCCTAAAACCATTTTTACTTAACAAAGACCCAGAAACTAAATTCTTCCGGATGTCAGGTACATGTAGTACGTTGTTGAGGGTCAGTTCTTTCCCTGATGTCATCTTCAAGATCACTTTCCCTTGTCCAGCCACAGTAGAAGTAGAAGAATTTCCCATAAAAAGTTGTTCACCACTTGCAGCCTCATTGTAGGTAGTGAACATCTTCTTGTCCGCACAAATGTGACGAGTTGCTCCAGTGTCAACCCACCACTCTTTGGGATTTCTAACCAAGTTAGCCTCAGACACCAAAGCAGAAAGGTTGATGTCATTCACTCCGTCAGAGATGTAATCCAATTCTGTTACATTGGCCTGATTGGTGGTCTTCTTACTTGTACTTCCATGATCCTTCTTAGGGCGGCGGCAGTCAGAAGCTCGATGTCCAGTCTTGCCACAGTTATAGCATTTTCCTTTGAACTTCTTGTTGCCATTGTTGTCGCCTTGTTTAGGACCATCTCCAGTAAACTTCCTCTTTTTGTTATGTGGTTTATGAACTTGTTCAACCACATTAGCCTTGGACTTAATGGGATTTTTCCCATTCCTCTTTTCAGCCTTTCGGTTATCTTTCTTAATTCTTAATCTTATAATCAACTCATCCATGGTCATCTCTATGCGTTTATGTTTTAAATAATTTTTGAAATCTTTCCGAGCCGGTGGTAATTTTTCCACTAAAGCAGCGACTTGGAAAGACTCGCTAAGAGACATACCTTCTGAATGAATATCATGCAAAATTATCTGAAAACTTTGAACTTAAGATATTACCGTTTGGGAGTTTACCATAACAAAGTCCAAAAATTTACCGACGACAAATTTCTTCGTGCCGGCATCCTCTGTCTTGTATTTCTTCTCCAATGAATCCCACAATTCTTTTTCTGACTTCAAAGGATTGTATACATTATACAGCATGTTGTCAAGGCCATTGAGGATGTAGTTTCTGCACAAGAAATCTGAATGTTTCCAAGCATCTACAGCAGCAACAACTTGCCGATCACTTTCACCCTCTTTAAGTGCTGGAGCCTCTTCATGGAGAAACCGGGCCAAATTAAGAGTTGTAAGATAGAACAGCATCTTCTGCTGCCATCTCTTAAACTCGGTACCATTAAATTTTTCCGGTTTTTCTCCATGATTGATTGGTACATGTACATGGTTCTGGATAGGGACCGGTGTTGGTGTAACAATAGGAGTACCACTACCAGATGCAGTTTCAGTTGCAGTAGCCATAATCTCTGATTACAAAAATCAAAAAAAATTAAAATACAAATTAATTTTCTAGTTACTAAAATCAGAAAATAAATTTATAAAACAAAATAATTTTGTTTCCCTTGTTACTAAAACTAAAAAAATAAAATATCACAATAATTTTTTGTAACACAATTAATATTCTGCAATTGTTAATGACACCAGTATATTACTACTAGTTGTCAAAGAAAAGAGACAGTATATTACTACTATCTGTCAAATAGCATAAACAATATTTGTTTTTCCAACCAGAATATGTCTTTATGAAATCAGAAAATTAAATACAATGAAGATACCAAAAAAAAAAACGGATTTGTCTTAAGATTGTTGGACAATCTTCACTGTATTTGAATAAATTAAATTCTGTTGTGTACTAAACAACAACCAGAATATAAAGAAATAAAGGAAATGAGAGAATTTGTTTGATTACAAAAATCAAACTCGAAATAAAAAAAAAAAACAGATTTTATTTTGTTAATCTGATTTAAATAAATAACAATAACACTGAAAATAAATTAAATAACTTATTTGATTTAATTTGTTTGAATTATAATTTGATCAAGTCCAGTGTTTGACACTGTGTCTTTAAGACAGATTCGTCCTCTCCACGATACTTTCAGAATTTGGACGTCTATCTCGTAGGATGAAATGATCTACTACAAACAATAGCAGCACTACAAATTGTTTGCCTTATGAACACACTAAGTGTTTACACTCTTTCTTTCAGAAAATAAATGCAGCAAAATGTAGAGATTTATAGCAGAGGATGGAATACGAAAATTGGAGTTCAATTCAAATGGGAGGCTAGTCTATTTATAGATGTAAAGGTGGCTATTGGTTTTGAATTGAACATGTATGAAACCTGTTGGTTTTGAATTCAAACAGATTTGAATCTGTTGAGTTCATAATTTAAACAGATACAAAAACGAGAAGGGCCCTGTTTGGATATACGTTAAAAACCAAACTAGTTTATTTCGGGAAGAGCCCTATTTGGATGTACAGTAAAACCAAACAAGTTTATTTCGATTTAATTTGAATTCTAGATTTTATTTTAACAAAATAAAATAAAATTCAAATGTTTTTGGCCCAAAAAGATTAGTAGGTTCATAATTTAAACAGATACAAAAACGGGAAGGGCCCTGTTTGGATGTACATTAAAAACCAAACTAGTTTATTTCGAGAAGGGTCCTGTTTGGATGTACAGTAAAACCAAACCAGTTTATTTCGGTTTAATTTGAATTCTGGATTTTATTTTAACAAAATAAAATAAAATTCAAATATTTTTTGCCCAAAAAGATTAGTAGGTTTATAATTTAAACAGATACAAAAACAGGAAGGGCCCTGTGTGGATGTACGTTAAAAACCAAACTAGTTTATTTCGGGAAGGGCCCTGTTTGAATGTACAGTAAAGCCAAACC
Organism: Camellia sinensis; assembly: GCF_055761805.1. NCBI lineage: Eukaryota > Viridiplantae > Streptophyta > Magnoliopsida > Ericales > Theaceae > Camellia > Camellia sinensis. Next base: position 187,817,110 of record NC_138964.1, read on the forward strand.
AGTTTATTCCGGTTTAATTTGAATTCTAGATTTTATTTTAACAAAATTAAATTAAATTCAAATATTTTTGGCCCCAAAAAATTAGCATTGGGCCGAATAAGCCCAACCTCACACCACGCACCCGCGCCCAAGCCTAAGCACAGGCCCAACCTAGCCCGCCCGACTGGACAGACGGCGGCGACGCGCGCTCGTGTATGGTGATTTTTGGGTCCAATGGGTCTAGCCCATTTTGCCCATAACCTCTCCCTCTAAAACACTTGGGTACCCCTTGGGGCACACCCCAAGTACCAAACCCAAGCCTTATAAACCCATTCAAAACTTCCCACCAAATCAATGTGGGACAAGCCATTTTACAACCTTAAGGAATTTCCACCAAAACTCCATTTCCATGGAGCACACTTTGACTTCAATTGTCCATTCACTCGGTAATGGTTTTGAGTAACAAAATATACCACGTGAATCACAACGCAACATAGAACGCGTTACCATTTTGATCCGTGAAAATCGACGCACGGGGCCCACCTAAAAAATAGACCAAACTTAGGAAAAAATTCTGATTTTATCTAGAATTTTATAACCATTTCCAACTAGAATTTTAAAAAATAGACCAAACTTAAGAAAAAATTGAGGATCACTTAGAGTAAGTGGTGAGGGTCCTCCTATTCTGAATATAATTTTATTCAGTTACTTTTTTATAGTTAAGAATTGGAAAATTTGGTCAAAATTTTAAATTTTTTTTGGAGGTGTTTTTGGCATTAGATTCAATAATTGGTTTGTTTTGGTGATAAGAAGATGATTAATGAAGTTATTTAATGGGAACGACAAATTGTTTTGAATTTTTTTTCTATTTTTATTATATTGTCGCCAGATCTTTGGATAATTGCCAATTGATTGTCTAAAAATTCTCTAGCATCAAAAAAGTTGCCAGAGGTGGCCAACAATGAGCGGTGATAATATGGATAGCAATAATACTTTAGACCAAAAGTGGTGTTCTAAAAGCACCACTAGTGATGTGGTAGTAGACGGGACTCATTGCTTGTGTCTTGTGTTTTTTTTTTTTTGATTAAAGTGCTTGCCAACTCATTAGTGGTGCTTTAGAGCACCACTTTTAGTGGGATGTATCATTATCCTATAGATAGATAGGCATATTAGCTTGTCAAATTGGTAATATGTAGAGAAATAAAAAAATAACATGTGGACAGATAGGTAAACAATGAGCACATAGATAGATAAGTAAAGGTAATATATTCTTTTAAATTGTTATTGTTTCTTTTGGCTCCAAAAGTTTCAAAATTAGATTTACAAAAACTGTGATATTCACACCAACTTATAATAATAGTATAAATCATGCCCAACTAATTTTGGAGCCTTACGCGAAATTTGAACTAGCTTTCACTGTACATTTAAACTTATATATTAAATTTTTGTATTGTAATTTCTTTAATATCTTTTAGAAAATAATATTCAGTGTATTTAGATTCAATTTTTTGAAAATTAAGTTTTTTTTTTTTTTGAATATTTTTAAAATTTTAACCAATTTTTTTTTCCTTTTTAGATGCACCTTACTTAGATGTATTTAAAAAGTAAAATATTTTTAAAAAATCAATAAATACACAAGAATACGAAAAATGTACTGAGTTCTCATATTATTTTTTTTTTATATTTTTGATATTTAGTGGATTTTTTTAAATTTTTTTCACAAATATTATACTTTTTAAGTGTGTTTATGTTAGGCATATCCAAAAATTAAAAAAAATTAGTAAAAATAAAAAAATACGGAAAACAAAAAATTTTAATTTTTTAAAAAGTGAATCCTGAAAATCCAAAATAAATTTTTTTTTTTTTTTTTTTAAATTTGAAGACTTCTCTCAACATGGGGCTTAGGCAGTGACCTAATTGGCCTAACATATATATGGTCTGACCTTGTGTTGTGCCAAAGCGTTGGCTATTTATCTGAAGGGGGTTGTTGAAGTTGGTTTTAGATTTTATTCCTACAATGCTAATGTGAAAGGTCATCAAGATGTAGACTTGTAGTGTTGGTGACCAATTAATGTATTGATTTTAGATTGAGAAATGGTGACATAGGCATGTGATTTGTACGTTGGAAATTGAGAAGGTGTATGAGCATGTCAAGTTGGAATTTTGTTCAAAACTTATTGGGTAGGATGGGTTTTGGGATAAGGGAAGGTAGTGGATTCCCTATTGCATTTCAATTGTTTGACTCTCAATTTTGGTGAATGGATCACTTCTTGGCTTTCAGGGACTAAATCAAGGGGATCCTTTATTCCCTTTGTTGTTTATTTTGGTTGTGAAGGCATATAGTCAGATAATTAACAAGCTAGAGAATGAATTGTTTGAGAAGATAACAATAATCAAGTTTCTTGAGTTGAAAAACAAAACAAGGTTTAAGAAAAGCATCAAAAAGTCAATTGGAATAAATTGATTTGATACCCCCCAGCAAGTACCTAGATGGTCATTCATAATGTGGATTTGTTTATACTTGGCAAATTGAAAACTAAAAACAGACAGAAAATTTGAAATGGCATTGATAATGTTGATTATTGTTTTGTGCAATAGGAAAGAGGAGACTCACATGCACTTGTTCTTTAAATGCCCTTCCTCAATAGTTTTGTGGGATTTTTTCTTCTGAAGAATCATATAGGGTGGAACTCAATGGATATGGACTCTGAAATAAAATGGGCTATTCAGAACTGCACGCCATCATTCAGGAAGATTATCTTGAGGCTCAGTTTGGTTGCTATTATGCCGTGTTGGGGCTAAAAGAAATTACAGGACTTTCCAGAACAAAGCTCTTGATGTTGATGTTGTAATCTCCAAAATTGAGAAAAATTTGAGGTCCAAATACGCTCTTTCAGTGAATGAAAAACTCATATTGTAATTGGCTTGTATGTATCGAGTGTGGAATATCTACTAGAACTTTTAGTGGTTAAGGAACTTAAGAGTTGTTTCTTTTAGAATGCTTTACTGTTGGTTAGTAAAAGCAGCAAAAGCAATGAAGTTGTTTCTGTGTGTAACTCTAAAGAGATTTCAAATTAGGAGAATGGTTCTTCCATTGGGTGCGAATTGATTCAAAATTGCAGAACATTTTCTGCTCCTCCGTCATAGATTTGTATGGTTGATGCTCCATACTCAACAGGATGGGTTGTTTCTTTAGAGGCTTTGGTCTTGTTTTGTTGATTGCTCTCTTTGGCTGGAAGTGAGCTTGATGATCTTTCCTTTGCTGCAACTCATGAAATTGTGCTGTTGGGTCTCGCTCCTTCATTTTGGTGGTCTGATGATGCTCTGAGTTTTTGATGGTTGATGATCTATTTTGGTGTGCAAGTCCTCTAGGTGTTGTTTGCTTTTGTTATTTGCTTGAGTTCTTAGTTGCTGTATTGTTTTTGTTTGGTGTCTTTGCCTTATCTTCATGTAAGTGGTTTGGGAGAGAAAATTTATTGACACAAAGTGAAAAATATACACTATCTCATTGATTGAACTAATCGGGCGGTCTCACAAAAAGTACAAAATGAACTAATAGCATGGTGTGTATTGTTCATATGTGTGAATAAATTTGCACTCAATAGTTTGATATCATTGTCTTACCAGTTTGACTTGAATTTTATTTTTGATAGCTTGTAACATATGCCAACTTTGTTGGGATATTCTTCTAAAACAATCATGCATTTGTTTTGAATCATTCTTATCAATGTAATTTTGTTGTACTTCTTGTACTCCTTTATTCATCAATAAATCTTCTAAATTGCCAATTAAAAAGAAATAAAAATAATTAGCAAGGGAGTTCTTGGAGGGTTTCAGGGTGGGAATGTTAGAGGTTGATTCCATAGTAGTTTCCCATCTCTTATATGCAAATAATATGATTGTTTTTCACAATCCTATGCAATTTGGTTAGCTAGTTTCGTTGTGTCCTTGTATGTCTTTTGAAGTTGTTAAGCCAAAAAGTGAACTTGGCTATAACAAAGTTAATTCGTGTTAGATGAGTCCTTAATGATGAAACCTTTTTTTTGTTTTAATTGATAGAAGTAATTATTAATTATTGAGTTATGATAGGAACCCCAAATAAATTACTAAATAAATTATCACACAAATCACACGTGTGTGAGTCCCACACCCATGCGAGAAGTTGGATAATTTGTTTGGGGTTTACAGCGTTTTCCAAACAATAAAACCCAATATTGGGCTCGTGGGCATAAACAAATCTAAATTTACAATTTACATTAAAAAAAAATAAAAACAAAGTTGTTGAAGTGACGCATGTAGGAGCTCGGACTGAACTCTCTAATCTATAACCAGAGAATCAAAACTCTTATAAAAAAAAAAAAAAAAAAAGACAACCAGAATTCTAAATTCTCACCAAACATAGGTACCTCAGAAATATAAGACAACACACTCCATTTTTATTTTTGAATTCATATCCCATATATACCTCCTTCCTTCAGGTACTCTATATATCTGGCAAACTCCGGCCTAGCTGTTGCTTTCTTCTTCCTGCGTGTGTCCAACAGACTGAAGATCGGGTGAATCTTGCTAACCTTTTTCACTTGCTTCGCTGAAAAATTGTCTGGAAAATTCAATTCATCTTGATTTAATTTTATACATGAACCAAATAGTTTAGCAGGCATGCTTGTGACCCTCTTCAACTTAACCTCCGTAACGCCAACGGACGGCTCATGATGATCATCCAACCGTTTGTATCCGCCACCAGTTCTTCGTGTGCTTAGAGCTCTTAACATGGCTTCGGAGATGAAAGATGGTAGATGAGGATTGTGGATGAGAAAGAAAATGAAACTGATAATGAAGCAATTTAATTACATTTCCATTCACATAGTTTGAATAGGTCATGTTTTGGTTACATGTTTTTTTTGAAATATTGCTAGTTGAGTTGAGAAAGAAAAGTCCAACACGAAAACAAAATATACAAGGCAAATTTAAGTTTGATGCAGTGAGAATCATATTTAAAATAAACCTGATTCACATTATATTTTCAAATTTATTTTTAAAGTTACTTTTTTATATAGAGTTGTCTGGTACTCAAAAAAATTTAGGAGAAAGTATATTGGATAGTTGAGATTCATTTCATTTGTGGGTCTCATTATACAAGAATTAGATCTAACTCATATATAAAACTTTATGGGTTTTAGACATTTTCTTTTTTTATATTAGGATTCTCGGCAATTGATTTTTCTATTTGTAGGTGTTGTTACTATCTAAAAAAAAACTGTAGGTATTGTTGGGTCATAGTGGGACCATCACGGGATTCAAATCGATGATTTAAACTATTCATCATGGCCTTTTGAGCAAATCATCAATGAAACAAATTTGGATTGATCCGACAACTCTGGACAGATTACATATATCTGCAATAATATTTTGAAAATAAATTTGATTTGATCATGTCATTTTGTTAATGACAAATGTGATTTGATCATGTACTTCTAATTTTTCAGTCAATTTTATTTTATTTCATTGTGAATCAGCTTGAAAAACTTATAAAATGAGAAAATCGGATTCATTTTGATGGTACCTTCCAGATTCTCAACTCAACCTACTTTTCTTGATTACTATTTTCTTTAGCATTTCTGGAAGCTGGCTTCATCCTTTGAAGGATTCGTATGGCTCTTCAAATTTATTGATGGACTTTTTCTTGTTGACTTTTAGTGCAAACCCAACCACTATATATGCACAAATCTTATCAAGCGTTGTGCAATATATTAGCCCTCCATCTGCACATCCAACGGCTGCCAATGCACAGAATAGAACCACCCACCCTCAGCTTTGAGGTAGAACATTTTTTTAATCAAAAACATAATTACAAGTAATGTTGTGTCATGTGTGACAATTAATCAAACTTAATGAATGTTCCAAAAGATACACAAAGTTTGAACATCCAATATTTTTTGTAAAAAATCCAATGGAGCAATCATCTCAACTTGCCCTTGCATTGGTGGTTTGAGACTCTTCAAATTTATTGGAGATGTTAAAAATAAGTATGTTATTTCAAATAAAAAATTCTATTCATATATAAAATTTATATAATTTTTTTTTATAATAATGATATGGTAATACTGTTCTTATAAAAATATATATATAATTATAATTGTTTTGTTTTAAAACTAAAAAGTTACATTAAAGTCACATCATTTTATATAAAAATTAGGTATAAAATTTTTATTTTTATTTTTATATCATTACTCATTTCAAATTCATCAGACAAACCACACCTTTCAAAACTATTTCATGTTGGCGAAAATTCCCTCTTCATGGGACAAATTCCTCCTTCCGCATATTAATAGATTACATGAAAACTTCAACGGAGTTGGCTAAAATCATATACTAAAGTGGGATTCAAACTAGTAGGAATCCGTAATATCTACTCAGAAACCCAGTGTTAGAATAAATTTAATACAGTATTATATAAATTTTATTATAAAAAATTAGTAATAAATTTGGTCACATGTAAGCACTTATTCAATTAATGAATGTTTTTCCCTGTTTTGTTCATACAATATTGGGTGTCTGGCATACACGTACAAAAGTCACATTTTTTTCTTTTTTTGAACTTTTTTAATCTTTAGTATATTTTTTAAAAAATTATGTCAATTTTTTGTTATCCATTTTGTGTAGACGAATCCAAAAAAAAAAAAAAATTTAAAATGAAAAAATCCAAAAAAAAGGGGCAAAAAAAAAAACAAAATTTTTTTTTTCTTTCCTTTTTTGGACTTTTTTAAATTTTTTTTAAAAAAAAATTACTTTTTATTGGTCTAGTTGAGTAGAACCTAAAAGCAAGGGTATAACTTGGGCAGGTTAAGAGGTTGTTCAAGCCCTGCCCGAATTGTGCTAAGAGCTGCGCAGGCGTACCTAAGCTCGAATTGTATTTCTAAGTTGTTTATCCAAGCCCGACTCGAGTTAAGCCCGAATTGCCCAAGTTGTTTGAATTACACAAATTTAAGTTTTTTTTTTTTTTGGGGGGGAGGGGGGAACTAAGTTAATTGATTTGTTAAAATTACATTCTATTGACATTTTTTTGGTAAAATTATTAATAACATCAAATTAAATAGGGAGCCGTTATTCCCACTCTACTTTACTCCAAATACACTCTCTTGTTTATCCTTATTATATATGGAAGAAAGTGTATTTGGAGCAAATTGGAGTGATGATAGTAACTATGATTAAATAATTTACATAATGGTTTTAACAATTTCTGAATGAGAAAAGAAAAAGATAAGATTTTGTGTTGTATTACTTATATGTGAGCTTTTTTGATAAATTCTCCTTTTAAGAGTTTTATTCCATCCAATTCATATCCTTTTTAATTATTCCATTAGATTCTATTTGAGGTAAGAAGACAAAAACACCCTCAATGTCTCCTACCCTATTAATGTTGATATTTAATGTTGATTGTTATTATGTTTTAGTAGTTCCCATGCATCATGATGTTAACTGTCATTATATTCATATTAATTTGAAATGAATTTTTGTCATTGTGTTGTCAATTACATGATATGACAAAGAGATGTGGAAGCAGCACATAAATTAAACAAGTTAAATAAACTAAATTAAATAAACTAAAATAAAATAAATTAAATAAACTAAAGTAAAGTAAAGTAAATAAACTAAAATAAAATAGATAGAATATTCAGAAATAAAATAAACTTACAACGTTTAAATTAACTTACAATCGTTTACTGGAAGTAATCGGAAAATACAGAATTGTTCACTGGAAGTAACTAGAAAACACAGCTTATACATGCATCCTTAAAAGCTGAATTTTAAAACAACAACAGAAACGGAGAGAAACTACGAAAGAAAATTTTGAACTCTTTCCAACTCTGAATTGGCCTTGACTGAGGAGCTTCTTTTATAAACAAAGTGGATAACTGTTAACCTTGTGAACTGGGAACTGTGAGGCCTGTGACTGGAGCTGTTAGGCTTGTGACTTCAAAAGCTGGAGAATACTGTGAAACTTGTGACTTCAAAAGCTTGAAAATAAGAGGCACATGGGTGGTGAAAGTATCTTTCTGTGACCGAGAACATTTTTACTCTTTTTTTTATTTTTTTAATTTTTTACTTGCAGTGAGGAAACGTGACTACACAGTTGACTTAATGGGGAATCAATATATATATATACATATATCAGCAGGTTTTCTCAAAGTAAGAATAGCGATTGAAGCTGATGTATATATATAGAATCCGATGATTTTTTTAGGTATATAGGTCCTGAGCATTTTGGAATTGTAGACCATATGGATCATGACTGGTTGAGGCTTCAGAGGAGACTGAATCATCCGAGGCTTCATCTTCAAATTATGACTTTGCTTGGGCCATCAATAATTTAGCCATTTGGATCAATTCATCACTAGAGGTTGACTTGGGCTTCACTTTGGGCTTAGCCTTGGAGGACTTGGATTTGGAAGGTTCAATGCTGGTTGATGGGCTTCCAAGCCTGATTGTAGTGAAAGGAAATGGGCTTCCTTGTGTAACTGAAGCATTTGGGTTTTATTGAGACTTGACCAAGGCAGGAGTTGAGGCATAAATGTTAACTGAAAATTCTTGCTGGACTTGTTCAATAATACAATGGGCTTTGAATGCATCGCACCATTTAACAAAATGTTGACGACTGACTATGTTATTGGATAGGCTGTATTGCCATTTAAAAATCCAAGGGACTTTATATTTGGACATAAAATGGAGTAATCAAGGAAACTGACTTTTATGCTGGCTGAGCTTGTAAATTGAAGAGAAATAATTGACTTGTTCTATTAACTCAGAAGGGATGATTTCTGGCATGGCACCATGTTGTGACCACCATCTCAGGAACTAAGAAAGGAATTCTAATTTGAATTTGTGGTCAAATGAGAAAAATCAAGAATGACTATATGACTCATTTTGATGTAGGAGGATTTTGAACCAAACATCAATGTAATCATAGTAACTATATTATATATCATGGTTGGGAAAGTCTTGTAGTAGAAGACCCCATTCTTCCATGGAAACAATATTATGAATGTACAAGGAATGATAAATGATTTTACTAGTCTGAACTCGATCATAGATAAGTTTAATGACTATTGACTTATGGTGGAAAAGAATATCCTTATAAAAGGTTATTGACTTATCAGGATGGGAAAAAATAAAATGTCATCCATTAGGGAAATAGGATTTGACTAATTCAAGAACATTGTGGATATTTTTGTGGACTGATTCGTTGTAAAAAAGATTGAATGACTGTTTAAGAACATAATCTGTTCTTGGGGTAGACTTGTTAGGAGGCATTGGTGTAATTGACAGGCAGGCAAAAGGGTCTGAAGCCAGAACCAAAGTGTGACTAGGTTTAGGAATATTACCAAGAATTTGGTATCGGTTGACTAGATCAATTGGAGGTGCAACAATGGGTTGACTGGACGGTACAATGGCATGAGGTTTTGAAGTAGGTTTGTGGCTTGACATCCGTAAGAAAAATGACAGAAGTAGATTAGCACCCACTGAGGACATCTAATCTATTCATATGAAAGTTAACTAGGTTAGTGTAATGAGCAATGGAATTGCGATAACATCTAATCTGATTGAATTGAAGGTAAGGGTCTTGATGAAGGTAAGGGTCATTTTGTAGTGACTTTAAATAGGATATTTTAAATTTATAATAGAGAATAGTTTTGCGGTATCTTGTGACTTGTAATCTAATTGTAGAATAATAAGGAGTAGACATGATGCACTATCCTTCCTGTAAAGATATAGAATTTTGACTACCAGGAATATATTCAATATCAAAATCAAAAATACTTAAAATGGATTGCCATCGAGCAAAAATATGTTTACTAACAATATTTTGAACATCTTTTTCATATTTAGCACTTTTGCAATCAACACCTAATAGGAATTTTTGATTTTAAAATGTAATCTTGAAATTTACTAATACACAAAACAATAGATAAAATTTCTTTTTTAATAGTACTATAATTTTTCTATGCTTTGTTCCAAACACTAGAATAAAAACGAACAATTTGTTTATATGACTAGGAAGTGTTTTTCTAAAAGAGAATGCCACCATAACTAACATCAAAAGTATCAGTCTGAATAATTTTGAATGAATTTTCAGTAGGAATGCCAAGACAATGCGAGGACTTGACATATTTTTTGACTTGTTGAACAATAGCAGTATGAGTAGAAGACCAAGGAGGAGAATTATCTTTCAACCTATCAAAAAGGGGTTGACAAGTTTTCCTAAGGTCTTTGTAAAATTCAGCAATGTAATTTAAGGAACCTAAAAACCGTTGTAACTAGGTTTTGTCTAAGATTTCATCAGGGAACTTAGAAGCAAACTCCATAGATCGACTGATAGGAAGAATAGTACTTTGGTGGATATCATAACCTATGACTCTAACTTTAGTTTAGAATAGCTTAATCTTAGGAGCAGAAATAACTAAACCATTATATTTGATAATATGGAGAAAGGAATTAAGTTGTTTTCAATGTTCATCGAGTGACTTAGAGAAAATGAGGATATCATCCATGTAGACAATAGAAAAATGACTAAAGGGATTAAAAATTTCATTCATAATGTTTTGAAATTCACTATGAGCATTTTTTAATCCAAAGGGCATGACATTTCATTTGTGATGGCCAAAAGATGTAGTAAAGGCAGTTTTATAGCGATCATCAAGATGAATTTTTATTTGCCAAAATCCACTTTAAGATCAAATTTACTAAAGATGACAGCTTGACTGAGTCTTTTAATGAGATCTTTTTTATTAGGGATTGGATAGCATATCTATTCTAAAACTTTGTTTAACAGTTTTTAATTAATGACTAATCGTGGAACACCACGTTTAAGTTCAACATTTTTATTAACATAAAAAGTAGGACAAGACCAAGGCGACTTTCTATTACTAATGATGTTTTTTTTAATAATTCATTAATCTCTTTTTTGTACATTTCTACTAATTCATGATACATTTGAATAGGTCGAGACTTAGTAGGAATTTGTCTTTCATTAAAATTTTTAATATAAAGGAGTGTAACCACATATTTTTTCCTATGCCAGAAAGCACTAGGTAAGGTGCAACAAACGGTATTTTCTAATTGGTTTTTAAATTTATCAATTTTGGATATAAGAATTGGATTAGTCAATTGAGTGTCAATTCTTTTGTATTTTACTTCTTCTTTGAGAAATTTGAGTTGTTTAGTTAATCGATTAATAGATTAGGATATATAATATTCTTTTAATTGATTTAATTCTTTGATTTCAGGAGGAGACAAGAATTTAAAAGTCACTGTTTGACCAAAAGCTTGTGTGGTTATGCCATGGTTAATAGTGGTAAGTGGATATAGTAAAAAGATAAACAGAGTTCCTATGATGACTTTGTCGGTCATATTTTTGACTAGAACAAATAATGTTTTAAAACAAACATTATTTTGACAAATATGTACTTTAGATAATTTATATTTAATATGCATTTAACTTCCATTAGCCGAACTTAATTGTTCACTAATTTTATGATAATATTTTGTGGGGATTAAACCTTCTTGAATACAATTTAAATCAACGCCGGTATCAATGAGGACTATGATTTCTATTTTAAAGTCATTAATAACTCGTTTGACTTTCGAATGTCATTTTTGAATATGAATTCTATTAATAATATTTAAACGATGACTATCATTGTGATTACCACTATTAGATTTAGTTGATCGATTATCAAAGATGGCGTGGCTAGGATCAGGACTAAAGCTAGATTCATCAGAGGAAGTATCATTATTATTTTGGAAATCATTAAGATTTTTATTGATTTTTAATATTGTAATTTCTTCTTCTAATGATTTGTCTTTAGCCTTTAACTCTTGAATGGTTAGTTTAATTTGGTTAATCTCATTTTGTAAATCTTGTAAAGTGATTTCTTTATGTTTATTTTTTCGGAATCTTTCTAAAGTAGTTGTGAGACTAATAATTAGTTTATCTTGATGAGGTTTTTTGTCATTATTTATTAGTAAAGATTTTAACTAATTAGTGTATTTTCTTTTTAATTCAGGATTTTCTAATTTACTTATTAATTATATTAAAGAATCTCCTTCTTGTTGTGATTTACTAAAAATATTAATTTGTTTACAGCAAGTATCATTACAATTAGAAGTGCAGGGACCAAAATGAAAACATGAGTAAACTATAGGGATCATTTTTGTAATTTGCCCTTAACAAAATTACCATCTCACCCACCACCATCTCACCCACACATCTCACAATTTCTCCATACAACATCTCACCCACCACTTCTCACAATTTCTTGATATATATATATATATATATAAGAAGAGTATACATGCAAAGTACCTCCGATGTAACACCATTGGTAGGGTCTAAGCTCAATTCCGGAATAACTATAGCTCGAAACGGTGAAGGAATTGTATAGACCACCACGTCGTTCTACTTAGCCGTACGAGAAACAGTGGCCGAGAAAACATAAAAAAATTATAAACACGGATGTGAGGTAAAACAAATTCAAATTCAGAGAAAAAGGGCCGAGAATCAAATTCGAGGCCATTGTTTGATGATTGAGAGAGTTCTATGAAATGGGTTTGATTAGTTTAGTAGTATGAATGTTGGGTTGAGTTTAGAACATTGAGAGAAGAGAAGAGTGAATGGAAGGAGAGGATATACACAGAGAATAAGAGGATATATTTGAAATATGAAGCGTGTGGAATGAGATAAAGAAGTAAAAATCAAATTACTAAATGTGTGGATTGAGAAAAAATATACGCAGAGATAATTTGGTGGGTGGAAATAGAATTTCCCTTGGCTGGTGCCTTGATTAGAATTATTAGACTTTGTTGACAACTTCAATCTTATTTGGCTTCAGTTTTCTAGAAATTGAATTTTTTGTTTTTCATTTTGTTTTTATTTTTAGTGAATATTTTTAAATTTTTTAGCAATTTTTTTTTTTTTTACTTTTTAGATGCACTTTACCTAAATGTATTTAAAAAGTAAAATATTTGTAAAAAAAATATTTTAAAAAACTATAAATATGTAAGAATACGAAAATGAACTGAATTTTCGTATTTTTTTTTTTTGTGTGTTTTTAGTATTTAGTAAAAATTTTTTTAAAAAAAATTCACAAATATTATACTTTCTAAGTGTATTTATGTTAAGTGTATCTAAAAATTTAAAAAAAAAAAATTACTTAAAATATTAAAACTTTTTTTGTGAAAACAAAAAAAAAACGAAAAACAAAAAAGCTTTAGGCCTTGTTTGGTTTGTATTTGAGAAACATGTTTTGCGATAAAAAGTACGAAAATTTGTTTAGTTTGATTTTTTTTCAAAAGATGTTTTGAAAAAAAAAATTAAGAGAGAGTTTTGGAAAAAGTGATTGATTTGATGTGTATGAGAAAGAGATTTATTTGAAAAATTTGTAAATCAAACAAGTTTTGGAAAAAAAATTTGAGAAAATTTGTTTGGTTTGATTACTTTTGAAAACTTATTTGTAGAGAATTTTTCTCAAAATTTTTTGAGAAACACAAACCAAACAAGGCCTTAATTTTTTAAAAAATGAATTTAAAAAATTAAAACCAAACCACTTTTACTAAATAATTTGGCTTAAGCATTCTTCTCTTAAAACTCGTGTTGAATTTGAATTATTCACAAGCTTTGGATTGAGTATATATTGTGGTTGGGCTGACTTTTTATTTTATTTTTTTAAGTTGGGCCCTATTAACTTTATTTTTGGGGCTTTCATTTATTTGCTGTTTTGTTTGGGCTTTTTGTTTTTTTAACTTCTTCAACGATCAAAATAAAACAGATTCAATTTTGCATGTCTGGCCAACTTCCAACTGCCAAAAATATATAGTAAAAGTTTTAAAAACACAACTTTCATGTTGAATAATTAACTTAAGCTTAATTTAAGTGGTTGTATCCAGGATGGATTAAGGGAGTTGGCAGGGCGACCGTCTCCCAAAAATCTTAAGAAAAAAAAAAAAATTTCCTTTAAATATAGTTTATTAGTAATGTAGATGTAGTTTCCATTTTCAAATTTAAATTTTCACTCTCCTCTCCAACTCTAAATGTGATTCTCTTTCTATCTCTTTCTTGTCTATCTTTGTTCTCCCTCTTCTCTTAGTCTTCTTTTATTTAGATTTTTTTTTTTTTTTCTCCTTTTGTTTCAGTTTTCTCTTCATCTTTTCAACTCGATCTCTATTTTCGATTTCGTCTTCCTCTTCTCCAATCTATTTCAAAACTCCTTTGGCTTCAGTTCTTCCTCTTTTTATTTTGTTGTTACAATTTTCTTTTTCTTTTTATTCTTCTTCTTATATATCAATCTGTCAAGAATTTAAAGATATTTGCCAAAACTGAACATCTGAATTAAAGAGGATGTGAGAGTTAATTATTCTTAGCTTCAAATCCTAGAGATGGTAGTAAGTCTTTCAAAACAAAAGATATTTACAGTTTTGAATAAATTTTATCCTAATGACTTCACATAGCAAGCAAACTACATTTGAAATGTCAGTTGAAAAACTATCGGGTGAATTATACTAACGATTTCTGTAGATTGAGATTTGTGTCACTTTGATCTTTAATTTTTCAATTGTGATATATTGGATAATTCTATTTCCACACACCATTTCCTCTCTATACGAGCTTGTTTGGTTTGTATTTGATAAACATGTTTTGAGATAAAAAGTATGAAAATTTGTTTTGTTTGGTCTTTTTTCAAAAGATATTTTGAAAAATTACTTTGAGAGAGAGTTTTGGAAAAAGTGATTGATTTGATGTGTATGAGAGAGAGATTTGTTTGAAAAACTTGTAAACTAAACAAGTTTTGGAAAAAAAATTTAGAAAAATTTGTTTGGTTTGATTACTTTTGAAAACTTATTTGTAGAAAAAAAATTTCAAAATTTTTTTAGAAACACAAACCAAACAAGGCCGTCTCTCAAGGCACACACAGTAAATTTGAAATATTTTATTTCTCTTAATTCACACACAATTGTTTCAATTATACCCTATCCAAGATATACACACCAAACTATACACACGCTCAACACTAATAAGAGGAGTTTTATTCAAAACGTTCAATGCTTCAACCTTATTCTCCATTAAAGGCATTCAAAGCTTCGACATATACGCATCTAACTATCAAACACATTGATTTGTGGTTGACCGAATGGAGGGTGGTCAATTTTTCGAACCATTCAATATTGGTTCTCTAAACACACTATGGGTTAGTTTGGGAAGTGAGTTGACTTTTTGACTTTTTAGTTTTTTTGACTATTTTAATCTGGGCTAAAAAACTTAGTTTTGAAAAGACTTTTTGGCTTTTTGACTTTTTTGACTTTTTTTATGAGAGAAGAGTGTAATGATTATGGGTTGGATGTGATTTTTTATTTGTTGTGGCTAAAATAGCTTATTTTGTCTTTTGTGGCTAAAATAGCCAAAAAAGCCCACAAAACTACTTCCCAAACGGTCCCTATGATTCATAAACTTACTATCGAACTACGACTCCTAATTCAAAAATCTATTATCGAACAATATCTCCTCTCTTAGAGTTCAACTTTGAACCAAATTTTTAATTCTATTATGGACTTTGTGAATGAGATTTTTTTTTATATTTTTATCTTTCTTTTTTTTTATCTTTTTTTTTTTTTTATAGTTAATGATCTCGATATATGTATAAATATAGAGATCATTAACGACAACACTCATGCCGCTCATACGAGACCAAAGAAACATTCCTTGAACCTCATAAACTAATTGAGCTCAACAAAAACCACACAAATCAAACTAACTAACGTTTGTTGAACCAATCCTTTGGCCCGGCCAATTATCATTGGCTCAATAATCTCCAAATCCATAACATATAAATACATACATACATACAAAGCTTGATAAAAATTTTAATCAGAAAATCAACAATGAACTTTCTGTCACAGATGTTTTGTGAAGGAATTTATGAACAATAGAAAGAGATAATAATAGGTTCTAATGTGAATTGTGTAATAATGTCTATATTAATAATTTTGTTTGGTCATAAAATTGTAATAAATTTTTTATTCATTAAGTATGTGCACAAAGAGGAATTAATGTGTGGAAATAGAAACTCTCTGATATATTTGACCTTAAATTTTAAATCTCATTCCAAATAAAAACAAATGAAAACACCATTGCTCCATTTCAATGGCAAAGTCTTTAATAAAATATAAACTAGTTTGACAAAAATAAATGTCAAAAACTTATTTTTGAATTTTTAAAAATTATTTCTACCCATCAAAGATAAAATTATATAAAAATTATAAATTTTTTACATTTTTATTTTCTTACTAAATTAATTTTTTTTATGTGTTTGGATGATGATCATATAATGGGTGGTTATTTTTGTCGATATTTTTAGTTGGTTATCAGGTAATAGATGGCTATTAGACTTTTAATGTGTAATCGATATTTTTAATATATGTCATGTTTTTAATTTAGATTTTTTGATTTAATGGATTGGTTTAATAATGACGTTCAAGTTGTCACTATAATTGACTTTTGAAAAAATAGAAAAAAATTATTTTAAAAAATTATTTCTACCATCTCGAAAGATAAAATTATATAAAAATGATATGTTTTTAATTTTTTTTCACCAATTTAATTTTGGGAATTGTTTTTAAGGTCTCTGGCATTAAGATTTTATAGCATAAAGGACATCTAATATTTTCATAATGTGTAAGGTTCTTCAACATCAATTCAGAGAAAATTTGTTTCCAGAGAAATTCTAGATCCGTCACCAGAGAAATTCTCTTCCCAAAGAAATTTTGATTTTCTCAGAAGCCATCACCAGAGAAATTTTGATTTTGTTCCCAGAGAAATTCTAAATCCATCACTAGAGAAATTCTGATTTTCTTAGAAGCTATCACTAGAGAAATTTTGGATCTATCACTAGAGAAATTCTAGATCCATCCCAAAGAAATTCTGATTTTCTCACAAATCACAAAAATATGATGAATATTACACACACAAATCGTAAAACGTACAAACATTTTTCAACCAAAAAGGAAATGAAATTACCTGAACAAAAAACCAAGAAACAAATTTTAGAGAGAGAAAAGGCGTTACTGATAATAACAAACAAATGGTGGTGAGGCACTCTCAAGAATGGAACTTTTGAAATCAAAGAAGCTCAAAAATAGGATAAGATTGATGGGTCACAAAGTAAAACCTGAAAATTTGCAAAATAAATTGTAAATTTCCAACCTGAATAAGAGAGAATTTGGAATCCTAATCAGAAAAATGCAATCTGAGGAATAAATTGAAACTCTGAAAACAAAATTAAAAGCAAAAAGAAAAAAATAAAGAAGAAGGTATAAGGAGATACTTTGAAATTACGCTATAGTAACCCTAATTTTGCAAAATCAAAAGAAGACTCTCCATGATCAATCCATAGACTAATTCAATTGAATACAAAAAACAATCATAAGCAACAGAGTGAGAGAGATTAGGTGAATTGACAAGTACCTAAAACAATGAAAAATCAGAGAAGAAAACCCAAAAGAAAAAAAAAACAAAAACAAAAACAAAACAAAAAAAAAAAAAGAAGGAGAAGGAGAAGGAGAGCGAAATGGATTTGAAAGAAAAAATTGGGAATCGATCAAAGAGTGCAGAGAGAGAGACGAGAGACGAGAAAGAAAGCGAAATGGCGAGAGGAGTGTGACACAAGAGTGTAGAATTGAAGGACCTTAAACATCATAAAATAATATTGTGGATCTTTTCCATTACTAAAAATAAGAGAGGGATCTTAGACTAATTTTCCCTTTAATTTTTAGTTTCATAGAAAAAAATTCTGAAAATCAAATAAAATATAACTTTATAACTAAGAAAATTCCAACATTATTCATAAAAAAAAGTCATTACATTTTAAATAACAAACAAGTTAACTAACACAAAATAAGTTATATGGCAATTTTGTCCTTGAAATAACTCATTTGCAAAAGAAATATCTTTAATTGTCATTGTTTGAAATAAAATTCAAAATTCAAAATTAAATACACCACAATTAAAAAGTCAAAAATTAAAATAATACAAAGTCCAATTTTAACAACTTTACATACAACACAAGCTGATCAACCCTAACCCTAATACGTTCATCAAGTTCTTGGTCGCACATGAAAATTATTTGGTGCCATAAAAACATCACGTTATCAATATCACAGACTAATCATCAAATTCCACGACCCTCTTACCGTCCTCCCAATTTTTAATGTGGTTCATCCGACCATTTTCACTGATCAAAATTTCTTGGGGGCTCAACCTAATTATGTCCCATGAACATGGAATAACTTCCCGTTGTGAGTTATGTTGTAGAGGCCCAAAAGCTAGGCATGGAATATCTTGGGGTGGTTCTATTTGCACCCAAATAATAATTCAGTAAATTTAATTAAAATTTTGAAAGTTTAATTCTTTTTATATCTTAATATAAATTTATTAATAAAGGCAATACACCTCAAGACTTAAAATAAAATATATTTTTTCCTCATAGTACACCCAAACCATTTATACATATTCTTTATATTCAACTTTTTTTTATCTTCTTTTCCAAACTTCAATTATTTTCTCTTCATTTTCTTCCTCACTTCAAAACTCTAATTCACCCCACCAATGGTTTAGAATGTTTCTACGAGATCCTTTAGAACGCTTCTATGTGCTACCATACTTTACGAGACCCTTTAGAATGATTTCTAACCCAACAAGCCTTGACTTCGATTTTAAGATCCCCTTTGATTTGTTGCCTGAGAGGGTAATTTATATGTTCATTGAGCCGAGCTGGGTGATGGGCCGTTCTGTGGGCCACAGTAAAAAAGGCTGAGTAAAAGAGCTTTGTAGTTAGCCCGGTCCAGAAAGAGCTTTGTAGTTAGCTCGGTCACTACGGTCTGAGTAGTAGCAGTTAGCTCGGTTGTACCACTAAGGACCGGGGTATTTTGGGTTTTTACTCAGAACCTTGCTATTGAATAGCTCGGTCCAAGCACGCTGTGGGTAGCGCGGTCTCAAGAAGTGAAACCGAGGTACAAGTTGTAAAAGGAAGAGCCGAGCTAGTCAGAACTCGGTCAATTCTGCCAGTCTAGCATGGCATTTTTAGCTCGGTCGTTTTGTCATACGACCGAGATATAACTATCTCACTTGGTTTAAGCAGTGAGGGGGGTGTTGAAGGATAAGCATTATCTTTCAGGAGTGTGATCCCTAAGAGGACTCTACGTAGAGGAATAAGAGTCCTACTAGGATTGTGCCACACGGAACCTATAAAAGCTCACAACATCACCTATGGAGTGGTAACATAACTTTGATTCTTGAATTCACAGAGCTTTTGTGTCTATTGTCTATTGTGCTGACCTAGGCATCAGAGGGGTTTCCGGCACACACCCACCGGTTAGCTCACGTTTGTGTTTTCAGGTGACAAAGCAATGTTGTTTGGAGGAGCGCAAACTTGATCAACAGGATCATACGAGAAGAATTATTTTGTGCTTGTACAATTGGCGCCGTCTGTGGAAATCACAGAAAGAACAAAAACCTCTTGATCAAAGTTTTCCTCGCTAGATTAGACGCAATGGCGCACAATGAAGATTTGCCGCAGTCCGCCATTGACGGACAAACCCCAGAGGGAGGTGGGAGGCGCGAAGGTTTGCCTTCCATCCCTCCCATCGCAGATTTAGAGCCCCAGCGACAGAACCCCCGGAGGGATGCAAGGGGGAGGCGGGGTAACAGCCCCAGTCGCTCATCAAGTCCTGATAGGCGGAGGCGGAGGATCGACCCTCAAGTTTTGGAGGATCGGGTAAAAGAGCAGGACGAGTTAATCAAGAGGATGGCGGCGGACATGGAATTGATGAAGCGCCAGATAAAAGGGAATGAAGTGGCGATAGGAGAGGGGCACAAAATCAATACGCCTCCTTGCCACTCGAAAGATCGTGGTAGCCCTAGGCATACCAAACCGTCACAAGCAGCG
The DNA here is from genome assembly GCF_055761805.1 of Camellia sinensis. Classification (NCBI taxonomy): domain Eukaryota; kingdom Viridiplantae; phylum Streptophyta; class Magnoliopsida; order Ericales; family Theaceae; genus Camellia; species Camellia sinensis. The sequence goes on from NC_138964.1 coordinate 187,837,083, forward strand.
AGTAGAAGCCTCAGGACAGGCGACACTCAATCAAGGACTGCCAGGACTCGTTATTCCAGGTCTGAAAGAACGAGGACTGAGAGGTCATATACTGAAGGAAGCACCTATCGGCCCTCGCACACGCACCAGATGTCATCTAGGCAGACGGAGCTGCCTAGGTCGTCCGATTTGCGAACTGTGCTCAAAGAAAGGGCACGATGGAAGGAGGATGCCAGGGCACGTGACCCGCGCAGAGTTTCAGTCCTTCAGCGGTTGGGTCCTCGGACAAATGGGAGCGTCGAAGTAGGAATGTCAATACCGCACCCTGCCTACAAACCAACAGATAAAGCATTGGCAAGGCTACATAGCTTGCCGTTCATTCCGGCGATTGGGAACGCACCATTACCTTTAGGCTTCATCCAACCTAAATTTACGACTTATGAGGGGAAGACAGACCCCTACATGCACCTAAGCCACTTTCGTCAGGTCATGGCCGTATACCGGCAGAACGAGCCTTTGATGTGCATCCTATTCCCATCTAGCCTTGGCGACCTAGGTTTAACCTGGTTCGAAAGGCTTCTAGAAGGCAGCATAGCCTCCTGGACGCAATTAGCGGAGGCGTTCGTGACTAGGTTCCGAACGAACACCAAAACGTCAGTGGAGATCGATTAGCTACTCTCCATTGACATGGGCGACAAGGAGACACTGAGATCCTACAACAGTCGCTACTGGGAGACCTTCAACCAAATAGGAGACTGCCCCACCAATCTTGCCATCGCGCAGTACAAAAGAAGGCTACCAGTCGGAAACAAGTTGAGGGACTCAATCACAATGACACCCCCCCTCACGATGGAGGCCTTGATGGAAAGAGTACACCAGCATATTCGGGTAGAGGAGGACGACACCCGTGCTAAAGCAAAATCTGGCACAACAGCAATGCCAGATAAAAAGACTACATCAAAAGTCAACACGGTAGAACACCCAAGCAGGAATGGGCGAGGTAGGCAGGCCAACAGAGAGGACTCAGACAAAAGGTGGCTAAGAGTCCACACTGCCATCACCACGGTGTTCAAAAAACTGATCTACAGAATTCCCAATGAAATATGTGATGAACCTTTCGTCAAATGGCCAGCTAAGTTGGAAGAAGCACAAAAAGACTACGACGAGAGGTCCCAGTGCACCTTTCATGATGAAAAGGGACACCGTACTGAAAATTGCACGCCATTGAGGCAACATTTAGAGGAGCTAGTGGCGGCTGGGCATTTGGACCAATACATAGAATGAGGGACACAGCCAGCCCCCCAGAACCACAACATCCCAGATAGGATGCCAGTCGACGCTCCACCTCAAGGCGTGATTAACGTAATACATGGAGTATTTGAACCTGAGCAAATATGCGAGCTCAGAGGAACGATCAAAAAGGCAGAGCACTTAAGGGAGGTATTAAGTGCACAACCTGTCATCAAGAAGGGGAGAACAGAGGCCACGAATGTCATATCCTTTTTAGACAAAGACTTGGCAAGGATATATAGCCCTCACAATGATGCTCTAGTCGTCACTCTACGCGTCAAGGATTTCGACGTCAAACGGATTTTGATTGACCAAGGGAGCTCATGTGAAATTATGTATTACAAATCTTTCAAACAATTGAAACTGGAGGATAAAGACTTGGCACCTGCTGTATCTCCCCTGATCGGATTCAACTCAATGTCAGAATGGCCAGTTGGCAAGATAATCCTCCTAGTCAGGGCAGGAAGCATGACGAAACAAGTAGAATTCTGGGTATTGAAAGTCCCTTCCACTTACAACATAATCTTGGGAAGGACATGGCTGCATGCCGTGTGATCGGTAGCGTCAACCTACCATCAAGTAATGCGGTTCTCCAACGAAGCCAGAGTAATTGAAGAGGTCTTTGGAGACCAGATCATGTCCAAACAATGTTTCGGCAAAGTAAATGGCAGCTGCGTTGCCAAAGGGTATGTACAGATGGTGGAAGAACCAGAGAGCAATGAACTGTTTGTGGATGTTGGCAAGGCCGCTGAACAGAAGGCAGTGGAAGACTTGGTACAAGTAAGGATAGATGAAAAAGACCCAGAAAAGTTCTTTCTGCTCGGCTCGGCTCTATCCAGCACTGAGAGAATAGAGGTGGTGGAATTCCTAACCTCTAACATCGAAGTGTTCGCTTGGACGCCGTATGACATGCCTAGCATTGACCCAAACTTCATCTGTCACCAATTAAACGTCCACCCAAATGCCAGACCCATTATACAGCGCACTCGCAGATCAGCACTCCACCACGCCGAGATAGTGGCGGAAGAAGTGGGAAACCTTCTAGAGGCGAGAGCTATCAGAGAAGTACACTACCCCAAGTGGATATCCAACACACTGGTGGAACCAAAGAAGAATGAGAAATGGCATGTCTGCGTAGACTACAAAACAGTCAACAAGGCATGCCCAAAAGATAGCTTTCTTTTACCTAGGATAGACCAACTGGTAGACCTAACGGCAGGGCACAACCAACTTAGCTTTCTTGATGCATATAGAGGTTACCATCAGATCACTATGTGTGAATCAGACCAGGAGGTCACATCCTTTACAATGCTAAGAGGACTATATTGCTAAAAGGTCATGCCCTTTGGCCTAAAAAACGTAGGGGCAACATTCCAACGGATGGTCACCAAAATGTTTGAACAAGTGTGCGTTCGGCGTAGGATCTGGCAAATTCCTAGGCTTCTTGGTGACCAACCGAGGTATTGAAGCAAACCCCTCTCAGATCAAAGCAATCCAGAATCTAGAGAGACCCAACTCAGTAAAAGAAGTGCAGCATCTCACTGGCATGGCAGTTGCGCTCAACCGATTCATAAGTCGGTCGTCAGACAGATGTCGACCATTCTTCCAAGCACTAAAGGCCAAGTTTGAGTGGGATGAAGAATGCGACCGTGCCCTTGAGAGCCTGAAAGAATACATGTCTTCTCCACTGTTGCTGGTAACCCCAATACCTGGAGAAGAACTCTTTTTGTACATGATCGTTTCGCAGCACGCAGTCAGCGCAGTGTTGGTCAGAGCGGAAGGAATCCAACACCTGCCCATCTTTTATGTCAGCAAGACCTTGCTAGGCTCAGAAACCAGGTACTTGCCATTGGAAAAACTGGCTTTAGCCTTGATGATAGCATCAAGAAATTGTCGCATTACTTTCACGCCCACACCATAATCGTCCTTACAGTTTTTCCATTAAAAGCTTTGTTTGAGAGGGCGAACATTTCTGGGCGAATCTTGAAGTGGGCGGTGGAACTGAGACAGTACGATATCAAGTTTCAACCCAGAACCGCAATAAAAGCCCAAGCATTGGCAAACTTTATGGCAGAATTCACCCCAAGAAGCCATCACATCGGCCTAGTTGGCTTGACTGGTGTAACCGAAATAAAGATGGAAAGCGCTGCAGGAAGCGTGTAACCCCTAAACCAGGATGCCTAGCCACATCCCAAAACAGATCGGAGTAACGACAAGCAGAAAGAGGCAAACCATGCTGCACCAGGCAAAGACTCATCAGTAAGCAAAAACTTGGTACAATCAGATAATGAGGGGCAAACAGCAGGTGTGGACTTGGAAGAAAACATCAGCAACACTCATGACCCAAAGACATCATCCGACCCCTCAACTTGCTGAAAGCTACTCGTTGGAGAGATGTGGAAGCTCTTTGTGGATGACGCGTCCAATAGGCACGGTGAAGGACTCGACATAGTCCTTATCTCACCAAATGGCCTAGTAGTGGAACAGACCGTCAACCTTGGATTCCCAGCATCAAACAACGAAGCGGAGTATGAAGCGCTTCTGGCAGGACTAAAACCAGCACTCTACGTGAAGGCTACCAAGCTAATGGTTTACAGTGACTCACAGCTATTAGTAAACCAAATTTCAAGCGACTACGAAGCAAAGGATAAAAGGATGGCTAAGTACCAAGAGTTAGTCAGAAAAGAGATCATGAAGTTCGAAGTAGTGCGGATAGAGCAGATTGGTAGAGAAGAAAATAGCAAAGCAGACGAACTTGCAGGTTCTACTTCGATGGCAGATACATCCATCCCACATCTGTTGCTAATTGACTACCTACCAAAACCAAGCATTGAAGAACCCGAAGTAGAAGAGGTATGCTGCACTGAATTAGGCCCTTCATGGATGGATCCCATTATAATTTTCTTAAAAGACGGCGTCTTACCCGAAGAAAAGAAAGAAGCCGACAAGATTAGAGCAAAGTCGCAGCGATTTTGGCTATCCCCATCAATGACCTTGTACAAAAAATCATTTACAAGACCTTACTTGAAATGCATCCATCCCAGGAAAGTTTAGGCATTCTTGTTCGAATGCGGGAGCTACCAAGGAGGAAGATCATTGGCCTACAGAGCAATTTCGCAGGGATACTGGTGGCCTTACTTGCAGGCAGATTCAGAAAAGTATGTCAAGAAGTGCAAAAAATGTCAGAAGTTCGCACACCAAATACATCAGCCGGCCAGAGAGTTTCTACCTTTAACTAGCCCATGGCCCTTCGCAATGTGGGGCTTAGACATAGTAGGGCCACTTCCAACGGCACCCGGCAACAGAAAGTTCTTTCTTGCAGCAACAGACTACTTCACAAAGTGGGTGGAGGCAGAAGCACTCACATCAATAAAGGAGAAAAATGTGAAGAAGTTCGTCTGGCAGAATATCATCACTCGGTTCGGCATAGCCAAGGCTCTAATATCAAACAACAGCACTCAGTTTGATGGAAAAAAATTTAGAGGCTTTTGCGAAGAATACAAGATAGAATTCTATAACTCTACACCGGCATACCCCCAAGCAAATGGCCAAGCGAAAGCATCAAACAAAGTCATCTTTGATGGATTGAAGAAAAGGTTGGAGAAAGCAAAAGGAAAGTGGGCTGAGGAGCTTCCTTATGTTTTATGGGCCTACCGTACCACACCTCGACGATCAACTGGAGAAACGTCATTCTCCTTAGCCTACGGTATGGAAGCCGTAATCCCATTGGAAATTGGCCTCCCCACCATCAGAAACGAAAATTTTGACCCAGACTTTAATGGAGAAGCCATAGCATTGGAACTCGACCTTGCCGAAGAAATAAGAGAAAGAGCATTGGTTCACATCGCCTCATACCAGCAAGAGTTATCCAGAAAATACAACAAGACAGTACATCCGAGGCAATTCAAGATTGGAGATTGGGTACTGCGCAAAGTGATGGGAAACACCTTGGTTCCAGGGGATGGCAAGTTAGGACCTAATTGGGAAGGACCTTACAAAGTGATTGGATTAGTAGGAAAAGGGGCATACCACTTGGAGGATGAAGATAGCAAAGCCATTCCCAAGCCATGGAATACTGTCAATCTCAAACTATTTTATTTTTAGCTTTTCTTTTAAGTACATGTAATTTTCTTTTTTTCAATAAAATAAGTAGTTTCTTTTCAGCACAATTGTTGTCCGCTGTAAAAGTTGTTTTAGTGAGCTAGAGGCATTGTAAGCAGAGTTGGCCGGAATAACCAACTTTGCGCTCTCTTCAGCTAAAGATAAGAATCTGGGCTGAAAAAGTTGGCTGGAAAAATCAACACCTCTCCTAAGCCGAGGATAAGGATCCAGGCTGCAGGACGTTTGGCTAGAAAAACCAAACACTTCACTCTAAGTTGGCCGGAATAACCAACCTGGAGCTCTCTTCAGCTAAGATTAGGATCTAGGCTGAAGAAGTTGACTGGAAAAACCAACACCTCTCCTAAGTCGAGGATAAGGATCCAGGCTGCAGGACGTTTGGCTGGAAAAACCAAAAACTTCACTCTAAGTTGGCAGGAATAACCAACTTTGAGCTCTCTTCAGCTAAGATTAGGATATAGGCTGAAGAAGTTGGCTGGAAAAACCAACACCTCTGCTAAGCTGAGGATAAGGATCTAGGCTGCAGGACGTTTGGTTGGAAAAATCAAAAACTTCACTCTAAGTTGGCAGGAATAACTAACTTTCAGCTCTCTTCAGCTAAGATTAGGATCTGGGCTGAAGAGGTTGGCTGGAAAAACCAACACTTGTTGCTCTTCAGCCGAGATAAGGATCTAGGCTAAAGAGTGGTTGGCTGGAAAAACCAACACTTATTGCTCTTCAACCGAGATAAGGATCTAGGCTGAAGAGTGGTTGGCTGGAAAAACCAACACTTATTGCTCTTCAGCCGAGTTAAGGATCCAGGCTGAAGAGTGGTTGGCTGGAAAAACCAATACTTAGTATTCTTCAGCCGAGATAAGAATCAAAGCTGAAGAATGGTTGGCTAGAAAAACCAATACTTAGTACTCTTCAGCCAAGATAAGGATCAAAGCTGAAAAGTGGTTGGCTGGAAAAACCAACACTTAGTGCTCTTCAGCCGAGATAAGGATCAAGGCTGAAGAGTGGTTAGCTGGAATAACTTTTTATGATCTTCAGCCGAAGTAAAAACCTAGGCTGAAGAGGTTGGCAGGTATGACCAGAGATTTCAAGGTTAAGACCGAGATAGGTATCTTGTTTAGAAAATGTTATACTTTTTTCAGATTATAGTTGAAAAGTAAAGGCAAGCATGGAAGTAAACCGGAACAAAAGAAGATTTCTTTGAAAATTCAAATCAAGTACAAAAGGTGGGACCTCAGCCCGGTTACAATTTCTTTCCAAAAGCAAAAAGAAGAAAATACAAGATTAGGCAAAGAGGTCATCAAGATCTATATCCAGTTCAACTCGGAGCCCGGTCTTAGCAGGTAGCTCAGTCGTCAAGTCTGCTACCAGTGGCTCCACCCGAGCTGACAGAACAGCAGGATCATTGACAACCGGGGCATTGATAAGCTCAGTATCCTCAGCTTGAAGAAATTTTTGTTGAATGGCTTGAGCATACCCTGCCATGTAGCTCGGTATGAAGTGCGAAGAAGGGTTCAAAAAGACCTCGGTTTCAAGACCGTGACCGAGCTGTGCCACGGCCGCTTTCCGCCCACACTTGAAGAATATATCCTTAGCAGCTTCACACTGCAGGATGTAAGTAGCTTCACCTTCTTTGTAGCCGCGGTCTTCTGCGTCTTCCACCTTCTTTTCCAGCTCTTTTATCTCGGCATTTTTCTTGTCCTCAAGCTTGGCCAGCTCACGCAGATATTTATCTTTTATCACGGCCGCAGTCTTCTACTTGTCTGCCTCAGCCGAACTGACAGGACCGGTCAGGCGGGCCACCTCGGTTTCTAGCTCGGCCATTTTATTCTTGGCCTCCTTTAGCTCGGCCGTTTTAGCATTGCCCTCTGCCATGGCCTCCCTAGTGGTCTTTCGAAGTTCCAGCACGTGCTTGTGTGCGACGTGGTTCTTCTGTAAGGCCTGCAAGAAGGGAGAAATAATTTTGAGATAAACCGAGCGAAAAGATGTTGAAATTTGGAGAAAGAAAAGATGAACTTACCAACACTATTGATTTTGAAGCCGAGCGAATGGCCTTCAGCTCGGTAAGATGATCGTGGTGATCCATATCAGCTGGAAGGCAGATACTCATGGCCAGATTAAAGGCCAGCATATGGCCCTTCTCCGTGACCACTGAGTCGGAGTCAGTGATAGCGCAGTTCTTGTAGGTAACCTTAGGCACCCACTTGGAAGAGCTAGCTCGTTTAGAGCGCTCTGGTTGTGGGCTGGGCGGTGTGGGTGTCTTCTTCATCAAGGAGGCGCGGCTCGATCGTGGAAGTCCGGGCGCGCTTGTTTGGCCGAGATGAAGAAGGCTATGCGGTTGGTAGGGCTACCACGGCCTCTTGTAATTGACCGGTGGGCGGTGCTTCGACTTGATTTGTCTTGGTGATTAGGGCCCTAACGGCTCTCTTCTTCGCCATCTCTTGCTCCGCTATTAATTGAATAAGGTTGATTTGTGGAAGGGAAGGATCAGGCTCAGGTAAGGGCTCCAACAAAAAATATGTCACCCTGGTCTTACGCTTGCTGCTATATCTATACGTCGGCTCAAAGTTGAGTAGCTCGGCCCAACTCCGGTTGGGATATCTTAACGCGGTGCGGAGGGTGGCAAGGTTTGGGTAGCTGTACTGGGACTTGAGAAAATTCAAATCTGCATGAAGTAAAAAGGACAACAGTTAGTACGGTTCAAGATATGAAAATTGAGGTAAAAGAAAGCAGAAAATTAAGCCGAGGTAATTATACCGGCGACTCCTTTATTCCAGTTTATTCAGTCGCCCGGAATTTGGGCTTCTTGGTCTTCGAAGTTCCCAGAAACCCAAAAGAAATCATCGTCGTTTACATCATTGTCTAGGGTATTCTTTATTATCTTTTCACGTCGGCGCCTTATTCTTAAATAGTAAACCCAACCATCTTCATTTGATCCCATGGAATATTGATGGAAGAGTTCGGCTAAACCGAGATTAAGGCCAGCCCGGCGGTTTAGCTCGGCGATGCCATTTATTATACGGTATGAATTTGTGGACAGCTGGGTAGGGCAGAAGTTGGTTTGTCTAAGGAACTCGCAAAGAAGAGGCTGTGCAGGGAATCTAAGTCCGGTTTCTACAATGGAAAGAAAGGCAAAGGGAACAAAGCCAGGGTTTCCCCAAGGTGTGGTATCTAGTTCGGCTAAGGTAAGATAGACATCGTCAGGGATATGGTAGTCCCTTCGAAACTCGGCCATGGCACCTGATGAGTTTACTAAAAACTTATATTTACCCATGTGGATTTAAGTTAAGTATAAATTAGTATAGTACTAGCTCGGTGCTGAGAAGACGTTGGTTATCTCGGTTGGACGTTCAAAGGAGTGACTGGGCAACCTAGTCAGAGTCTGCAAAGTGAAAAAGAAAGGTGTTAAGCACAGATCGTTGGACCGTGCTAAAAGAAACAAAGGAGAGATAAATGAAGTCCTAGCTCGGCTACGTGGGATACTGTCCATTCTTAGCCCGGTTTGAGCAAGGGTCTTGAGCCCGGTAGAGCATTTGGGGCAGCATTCTTAGTTCGGTTTTGACTAAGGGAGCTGGTTTAGCCCCAAGTTGTGGCTCGGTCAGTGGTTAGGGCTTTCTAGCACGGTATTGCGCAAACTTAAGGCAATTCGCTAGCTCGGTTAAGTAAAGCAAAAGGTACTTGGACCTATTGAAATTACAGATTCGGCATGAAGTTTTAGTTTGGTCAGATTGAAGAGTTATCTAGTGTGGCTGGGTGCACACCTCGAAGGTTTCCTAGTTCGGTTAAATCTACACCTTGAGATTGCCCAAACAGAGTTATCTAGTGTGGCTGGGTGCACACCTTGAGAAATTTGCGATTGCCAGATTCTTGGATTTTATAATGGTTGATTCAAAAACTGTGATCAGCCAAGCTCAAGATTTCCAACTCATTCTGCATGACATTCACGCAGAAGGTATGTCTCTCAGTGAATTATTTCAAGTTATTTTATTTTACACAGAAGATTGTTCAAACAATCTTAATTATTGTAGGAATTTAATTTAATTACTAATTCAAATTTTGGGTTCCTAAGTGGTTTCCTAAAGTTTGTAATTGTGGAAATTTAATTTAATTCTAAATTCAAATTTTTGGGTTCCTAAGTGGTTTCCTAAAAGTTTGTACCTCTTCCTTTATTTATTAAACTATTTAAATAGTTTAATATATATTTTTATATATATATATATATATTTTCCAAATAGATTAATTAAAGTTGCAACAGTTTCTTTGTTTGTCCACTAACGGACAAATCATTGTTTGAATATTAATGTTCATATTCAACGGTGGGAATCTGTTTGAAATTCAAATTATATTTGTTTGAAATATATTGCACCTGTTCGGCTTGAACTTATATCTGTTCCAGGTGTGTTTCACATCTGTTCGGCTTTATTTAAATTCAGCCTGTCCAACAGTTTTGACCTGGGAGAAATAACAATCTGAAATCTTTTTCCTTGCTGTCTAGATTTCATTTGTATGCATTATTCTTCATTTTAGTTTTAGAATTAATTTCAGAGAGTTAGAACACAGGTTTTGTTCACCGAACAAATTGTTTAGAGTACTACTACAATTTGTAAAGATCATTGTATCCTGAGAGATAGACGCCACTCAACCGTAAGTACCGTAGCGGGGCGAATCTGTCTTAAGGATAGAGTGTCACACACTCGACTTGGTCTTTTAATTTTAATTTGGTTCGATAAATAAATTCGGTATGTTATTTATTTATTTTGTTTGAATTATTTCAAGTTATTTTATTTTACACAAAAGATTGTTCAAACAATCTTAAGACAGATTTGAATTATTCTGTTTACAGAATTTTTCGTTTGTTTCCTTTTTTCGTTCTTCGTAAATAATTTCGGAAGAAAATTATTTTCTGTGAATTTACAAAATAATATTCTAGTTGGAAAAATAAATAGTGATTATATGCTATTTGACAGATAGTAGTAATATACTATTTCTTTTCTTTGACAACTAGTAGTACGATACTGGTGTCATTAATAATTCAGAATATATTTTTGTGAAATTTTGTCAGAAAATTAATATTGGTTTTTTAGAAATTATTTTCTGAGTTTTCATTAATTAAAATTCTGTTTTCAGTATTTTAATTATTAAAGTGTTACTGAAATTAATTTTCTGTGTAGAATTAATTTGGTTAAATAAAATTTTATTTTCTTTCCAAATCAATTGAAAAATAAAAGTTATATTTTTATTTCTTTTATTTTATAGAATTTAATTTCTTGTGTGGAATTAATTTGGTTGAATAAAATTTTATTTTATTTTCAAATTAATTGGAAAATAAAAGTTACATTCTTGTTTCTTTTATTTTTACAGAATTTAATTTTCTGTGTGGAATTAATTTGTTTAAATAAAATTTTATTTTATTTTTAAATTAATTGAAAAATAAAAGTTACATTCTTGTTTCTTTTATTTTTACAGAATTTAATTCTGTGAATTTGGTTTAATTTTCTGTGTAGTGTAAATTCTAATTATAATTTTGTTTTATATATTAGAATTGATGGCTACTGAAACAAATGCCCAAACAAGTACAACTGTGGTGGCTGCAATTGCACCAACCCCCTCTCCTGTGATAACAGTACTAATAAATCATGGAGAGAAGCCAGAAAAGTTCTCAAGAACTGACTTTAAAAGATGGCAACAGAAAATGTTGTTCTATCTTACAACTCTAAACCTGGCTCGTTTCCTCCGTGTAGATGCTCCTATCCTAAAAGAGGATGAAATCGACCGGCATGTGGTTGCGGCGGTTGATGCTTGGAAACATGCCGATTTCCTTTGCCGAAACTACATCTTGAACGGACTTGAAAACACATTATACAACGTCCACAGTCCAATCAAGACAGCAAAGGAACTTTGGGAATCGTTGGAGAAAAAGTACAAAACGGAAGATGCCGGCTCAAAGAAATTTGTGATTGGCAAATTCTTAGATTTTGTAATGGTTGATTCAAAAACTATGATCAGCCAAGCTCAAGATTTCTAACTCATTCTGCATGACATTCACGCAGAAGGTATGTCTCTCAGTGAATCCTTTCAAGTTGCAGCTTTAATTGAAAAATTACCAAAAGGCTGGAAGGAATTCAAGAACTACCTCAAACACAAGCGCAAAGAAATTTCTATGGACGAGTTAATTGTGCGTTTGAGGATTGAGGAGGACAACCGCAATTCTGAAAAGCGGGCTGATAAGCTTCCTATGGAGTCTAAGGCAAATGTGGTGGAACATGCTTCAAAAACCAAGAAACGAAAGTCTTCTGGAGAAAGTTCATCACAAGGCTCTAAAGGGGGGGAAAATAAAAAGTACAAGTTTAATGGCATATGTTACATCTGTGACAAAGAGGGACATCGGGCCAAAGATTGTCGTAGCAAAGGCAAAAGCAAAAGAAGAACAAGCAAGAAGCCTGCTCAAGCCCATATGACCGAAGTGGACAATATTTCCAATAGTGTCGAAGACATCAATCTTTCTGCAGTTGTTTCCGAGGCAAATCTTGTCGAAAATCCTAAAGAATGTTGGGTGGACACTGGTGCTACTCGCCATATTTGTGCCGACAAAAAGATGTTCATATCTTATTCTATAGTGGACAATGGTGAACAACTCTTTATGGGCAACTCCTCAACTTCCAAAGTTAAAGGACAAGGAAAGATTGTACTCAAGATGACATCAGGAAAGGAACTCACTCTTAACAATGTGCTGCATGTACCGGACATTTGCAAGAATTTAGTTTCCGGATCTTTGTTGAGTAAGAATGGGTTTAGGCTAGTTTTTGAAAGTGACACGTTTGTACTTACCAAAAACAGGATGTATGTAGGAAAATGTTACATGTCTGATGGCCTTTTCAAGTTAAATGTAATGACCGTTGTACCCTCAGTTATTAATAATACTACATCTTCTTCTTACTTGCTTGAGTCTTCAAATTTATGGCATGGTAGACTAGGACATGTTAATTATGGATCTTTGCGTAGATTAATTAATATGGAATGTTTATCTAAATTTAACATTGATTCAAATCATAAATGTGAAATTTGTGTCGAGGCAAAATTATCTAAAACTCCTTTTCATTCATTTGAAAGAAGTACGGAACCACTTGAATTAATTCATAGTGACATTTGTGATTTTAAATCAATTCAAACTAGAGGTGGGAAAAAGTATTTTATCACTTTTATAGATGACTACACTAGATATAGTTATGTTTTTTTAATTCAAACCAAGGTTGAATCTTTGGAAACTTTCATTCAATATAAGAATGAAGTTGAAAATCAACTTGGTAAGAAAATCAAGAAACTTAGAAGTGATAGAGGCGGTGAATATGAATCACCTTTTGGTGAGTTTTGTAAAGAACATGGAATAATTCATCAAACCACCGCTCCTTACTCACCTCAGCAAAATGGAATTGCTGAAAGGAAAAATAAGACTTTAAAAGAAATGATGAATGACATGTTAATCAGTTCTAGATTACCTCAGCACTTGTGGGGGAAGCAATACTTTCTACTAATTATATACTTAATAAAGTACCACAAAAGAAAGTGAATCAAACACCTTATGAATTGTGGCATGAAAGAGTACCATCCTACAAATACTTAAAAGTGTGGGGGTGTTTGGCTAAAGTGGCTATTCCTAGTCCTAAAAAGACTAAGATAGGTCCTAAGACCATTGATTGCATTTTCATTGGTTATGCTAAGAATAGTAGTGCATATCGGTTTTTGATTCATAAATCAGAACATATCGAAATGCATGTAAATACTATTATTGAGTCTCGGAATGCATCATTTTTTGAACATGTATTTCCAAAGAAGACTGGACAAGAGACTAGTAACAATAAAAGATCTTTTGATGCTATTACTAGTAATGATCAAGAGCAAGAGTTAGATCAAAATGAGGAAGAGGAACCTAGGAGTAGTAAACGTGCTAGAACCTTGAAATCTTTTGGTCCAGATTTCCTAACATTTTTGTTAGAAAATGAGCCTTTAACTTTTAAAGAGGCTATGTCCAGTCCTGAAGCTCCTTTATGGAAAGAAGCTGTCAACAGTGAAATTGAATCCATCTTGCAAAATCATACTTGGGAATTGGTAGATTTGCCACCAGGTTGTAAACCTCTTGGGTACAAGTGGATTTTCAAAAGGAAATTGAAAGCGGATGGGTCAATAGACAAATGCAAGGCAAGACTTGTAGTCAAAGGTTTTGGACAAAAAGAATGTCTAGATTACTTTGACACTTACTCACCGGTTACTAGAATAACATCTATTAGAATGCTAATTGCCATTGCATCTCTATACAATCTAGAAATTCATCAAATGGATGTGAAAATCGCTTTCTTAAATAGTGAGTTAAATGAAGAAATTTACATGGAACAACCAGAAGGGTTTTCTGTTTCAGGGAAAGAAAAGAAAGTGTGTAAATTGGTTAAATCATTATATGGTTTAAAACAAGCGCCAAAGCAATGGTATGAGAAATTTGACAAGGCAATGATGTCAAATGGATTTAAAATTAATGAGTGTGACAAATGTGTTTATATTAAAAACACAGATAAAGGTTATGTCATTGTATGTCTTTATGTAGATGATATGCTCATCATTGGTAGTAATAATGACATGATTAAAACTACCAAGAAAATGTTAAATAAACATTTTGACATGAAGGACATAGGCATTGCTGATGTAATACTTAGTATGAAAATTACCAAAACATCAGAAGGATATGCTTTGTCACAATCTCATTACAATGAGAAAATACTTGACAAATTCAGCAAAGATGATGATCATCTTGCTAGAACTCCTGTAGATGTTAATTTGTATCTTTCTAAAAATGTACAAGAAAGTATTTCTCAATTAGAGTATGCCCAAATTATTGGAAGCTTAATGTACTTGAAGAACTGCACTCGCCCGGATATAGCCTATGCAGTAAGTAAATTAAGTAGGTATACGAGTAATCCGGGAGTAGAACACTGGAAATCAATGATAAGGGTTCTAAGATATCTCCGATTTACTCGTAACATTGGGCTTAATTATACTAGATATCCAGCAGTACTTGAAGGATACTGTGATGCAAATTGGATATCGGATACTAAAGACTCGAAGTCCACCAGTGGGTATGTCTTTACTCTTGGTAGTGCGGCTGTATCTTGGAAATCTTCCAAACAGACTTGTATTGCTAGGTCTACTATGGAATCTGAATTCATAGCTTTAGACAAAGCTGTGGAAGAGGCAGAATGGCTCCGCCACTTCCTTGAAGATATTTCAATATGGCCAAAACCGGTGCCTGCTATATGCATACATTGTGATAGTCAATCAGCTATAGGTAAAGCACAAAGTCATATATATAACGGTAAGTCACGACACATTCGTCGTCGACATAATACCGTGAGACAACTACTCTCTAATGGAATTATCTTCATAGAATATGTTAAGTCTAAAGAGAACATAGCGGATCCACTAACCAAAGGGTTAGCAAGAGAGTTAGTTGAGAATTCATCGAGGGGAATGGGACTTAAGCCTATTTACTAAGAGTTACCACAACGGCAACCCAACCTAGTTGACTGGAGATCCCAAGATCTAGGTTCAAAGGGACAACCAAGTTGTGAATGACTCAGAAGGATCACTGGGGAGTCTAACTCCTACCCATTTCTTTGATGAAATAGTGATGTCTGCAGCGTTTGAGGTTAAGTAAAATTTTAATGATTCTTATAACTAGGTAAACCTAGTGGAGTATGGCAGGATACTCTTCATAAGAATCACCTATGTGAGTGTGAACTGGGCCCGTTCTATAAGATTTATGAAGGGCTACAAGTCTTTAAAGCACTCATGAAAGACCAGGTTGTTCAGGGCCAAAATGAACACAATAATGAGAACTAAACGGTGTCTGGGAATATACTGTGTGAGTTCTATTGTCTTGGTTTACACAAACGGCTGAACAGTTCAAGACATCATGTTCACTGCTTAGCTAGTAAATCCGATAGTGTCTCACAAGGGAAGGTTCAAAGCCAAAAGCTACCTATCCTTTGCAGAATATTTCCAATTTCTGTACTCTCTGTAGTTAGATCATGTTGTTGCATTTTCTCTCCGTCAAATTTCATTCATGTGGGGGATTGTTGGAAAATTGGTTTATATAAGGCATATTTTGGGCCGACTTTGAGCCCAAAATAGAGTGGGCCCCAAACGTCTTTTGAGGTGGGTCCAAAGAGGTGACGTGTTCCTTGCTGCGTGGCAAGTCACACAGTGAAGACGGAACGTCAAAACCATTTATGAGTGAATGAGAAGTTGACATCGTTTTCGGATCTAACATTAATTTTTTAGATAAAAATTCATTTGAATTTTTTCAATAAAAAAATTATTATGGAAATTTAATTTAATTACTAATTCAAATTTTGGATTCCTAAGTGGTTTCCTAAAGTTTGTAATTGTGGGAATTTAATTTAATTTTAAATTCAAATTTTTGGGTTCCTAAGTGGTTTCCTAAAAGTTTGTACCTCTCCTTTATTTATTAAACTATTTAAATAGTTTAATATATATATATATATATATTCCAAATAGATTAATTAAAGTTGCAACAGTTTCTTTGTTTGTGCACTTACGGACAAATCATTGTTTGAATATTAATGTTCATATTCAACGGTGGGAATTTGTTTGAAATTCAAATTATATTTGTTTGAAATATATTGCACCTGTTCGGCTTGAACTTATATCTGTTCCAGGTGTGTTTCACACCTGTTCGGCTTTATTTAAATTCAACCTGTCCAACAGTTTTGACCTGGGAGAAATAACAGTCTGAAATCTTTTTCCTTGCTGTCTAGATTTCATTTGTATGCATTATTCTTCATTTTAGTTTTAGAATTAATTTCAGAGAGTTAGAACACAGGTTTTGTTCACCGAACAAATTGTTTGAAGTACTACTACAATTTGTGAAGATCATTGTATCGTGGGAGATAGACGCCACTCAACCGTAAGTACCGTAGCAGGGCGAATCTGTCTTAAGGACAGAGTGTCACACACTCGACTTGGTTTTTTAATTTTAATTTGGTTCGATAAATAAATTCGGTACGTTATTTATTTATTTTGTTTGAATTATTTCAAGTTATTTTATTTTACACAGAAGATTGTTCAAACAATTTTTCCTAAAATAATATGAAGAATAAAGGACGCAAGAGAGCAAAATGAAGGCAAAGAAAATAAATTTTCAGAAATCCATCAAAATTGGAATGGGGCTGCCTTTATATAGGCTTTGTTGGCACCTATTCAATTTGAATAGAAAAGGTATGAAGAAGGGACATACCCCTTCCTTTAAAATAAAAAGACACCATGAAAGGTTTGCACCCTTTCATTCAAATGGAGGTTTGACCATTCCTTTAAAACAAAAAGACACCATGATAGGTTACACCCTTTCAAGTTGCAGCCTTAATTGAAAAATTTCCAAAAGGCTGGAAGGAATTCAAGAGCTACCTCAAACACAAGCGCAAAGAAATTTCTATGGACGAGTTAATTGTGCGTTTGAGAATTGAGGAGGATAACCACAATTCTGAAAAGCGGGCTGATAAGCATCCTATGGAGTCTAAGGAAAATGTGGTGGAACATGCTTCAAAAACCAAGAAACGAAAGTCTTCTGGAGAAAGTTCATCACAAGGCTCTAAAGGGGGGGATAATAAAAAGTACAAGTTTAATGGCAAATGTTACATCTGTGACAAAGAGGGACATCGGGCCAAAGATTGCCGTAGCAAAGGCAAAAGCAAAAGAAGAACAAGCAAGAAGCCTGCTCAAACCCATATGACCGAAGTGGACAATATTTCCAATAGTGTCGAAGACATCAATCTTTCTGCAGTTGTTTCCGAGGCAAATCTTGTCGAAAATCCTAAAGAATGGTGGGTGGACACTGGTGCTACTCGCCATATTTGTGCCGACAAAAAGATGTTCACATCCTATTCTATAGTGGACAATGGTGAACAACTCTTTATGGGCAACTCCTCAACTTCCAAAGTTGAAGGACAAGGAAAGATTGTACTCAAGATGACATCAGGAAAGGAACTCACTCTCAACAATGTGCTGCATGTACCGGACATTCGCAAGAATTTAGTTTTCGGATCTTTGTTGAGTATGAATGGGTTTAGGCTAGTTTTTGAAAGTAACAAGTTTGTACTTACCAAAAACGGGATGTATGTAGGAAAATGTTACATGTCTGATGGCCTTTTCAAGTTAAATGTAATGACCGTTGTACCCTCAGTTATTAATAATACTACATCTTCTTCTTACTTGCTTGAGTCTTCAAATTTATGGCATGGTAGACTAGGACATGTTAATTATGGATCTTTGCGTAGATTAATTAATATGGAATGTTTACCTAAATTTAACATTGATTCAAATCATAAATGTGAAGTTTGCGTTGAGGCAAAATTATCTAAAACTCCTTTTCATTCAATTGAAAGAAGTACGGAACTACTTGAATTAATTCATAGTGACATTTGTGATTTTAAATCAATTCAAACTAAAGGTAGGAAGAAGTATTTTATCACTTTTATAGATGACTATACTAGATATAGTTATGTTTATTTAATTCGAACAAATGATGAAACTTTGGAAACTTTCATTCAATATAAGAATGAAGTTGAAAATCAACTTGGTAAGAAAATCAAGAAACTTAGAAGTGATAGAGGTGGTGAATATGAATCACCTTTTGGTGAGTTTTGTAAAGAATATGGAATAATTCATCAAACCACCGCTCCTTACTCACCTCAGCAAAATGGAATTGCTGAAAGAAAAAATAGGACTTTAAAACAAATGATGAATGCCATGTTAATCAGTTCTGGATTACCTCAAAACTTGTGGAGGGAAGCAATACTTTCTGCTAATTATATTTTAAATAAAGTACCCCGAAAGAAAGTGAATCAAACACCTTATGAAATGTGACATGGTAGAGTACCATCCTACAAATACTTAAAAGTGTGGAGGTGTTTGGCTAAAGTGGCTATTCCTAGTCCTAAAAAGACTAAGATAGGTCCTAAGACCATTGATTGCATTTTCATTGGTTATGCCAAGAATAGTAGTGCATATCGGTTTTTGATTCATAAATCAGAACATTCCGAAATGCATGTAAATACTATTATTGAGTCTCGGAATGCATCATTCTTTGAACATGTATTTCTAAATAAAACTGGACAAGAGACTAGTAATAATAAGAGATCTTTTGATACTATTACTAGTAATGATCAAGAACATGATCAAGAGCAAGAGTTAGACCAAAATGAGGAAGAAGAACCTAGGCGTAGTAAACGTGCTAGAATCTCAAAATCTTTTGGTCCAGATTTTCTAACATTTTTGTTAGAAAATGAGCCTTTAACTTTTAAAGAGGCTATGTCCAGTCCTGAAGCTCCTTCATAGAAAGAAGCTGTCAACAGTGAAGTTGAATCCATCTTGCAAAATCACACTTGGGAATTGGTGGATTTGCCACCAGGTTGTAAACCTCTTGGGTACAAGTGGATTTTCAAAAGGAAATTGAAAGCGAATGGATCAATAGACAAATACAAGGCAAGACTTGTAGTCAAAGGTTTTAGACAGAAAGAAGGTCTAGATTACTTTAACACATACTCATCGGTTACTAGAATAACATCCATTAGAATGCTAATTGCCACTGCATCTCTATACAATCTAGAAATTCATCAAATGGATGTTAAAACCGCTTTCTTAAATGGTGAGTTAAATGAAGAAATTTACATAGAACAACTAGAAGGGTTTTCTGTTCCAGGAAAAGAAAAGAAAGTGTGTAAATTGGTTAAATCATTATATGGTTTAAAACAAGCGCCAAAGCAATTGCATGAGAAATTTGACAAGGCAATGATGTCAAATGGATTCAAAATTAATGAGTGTGACAAATGTGTTTACATTAAGAACACAGACAAAGGTTATGTCATTGTATGTCTTTATGTAGATGATATGCTCATCATTGGTAGTAATAATGACATGATTAAAATTACCAAGAAAATGTTGAATAAACATTTTGACATGAAGGACATGGGCATTGCTGATGTAATACTTGGTATGAAAATTACCAAAACATCAGAAGGATATGCTTTGTCACAATCTCATTACATTGAGAAAATACTTGACAAATTCAGCAAAGATGAAAATCATCTTGTAAGAACACATGTAGATATTAATTTGTATCTTTCTAAGAATGTACAGGAAAATATTTCTCAATTAGAGTATGCCCAAATTATTGGAAGCTTATTGTACTTGATGAACTGCACTCGCCCAGATATAGCTTATGCAGTAAGTAAATTAAGTAGATATACGAGTAATCCGGGGTAGAACACTGGAAAGCAATTATAAGGGTTCTTAAATATCTCCAATTTACTCGTAACATTGGGCTTAATTATACTGAAGGATACTGTGATGCAAATTGGATATCGGATACAAGAGACTCAAGTCCACTAGTGGGTATATCTTTACTCTTGGTGGGGCAGCTGTATCTTGGAAATCTTCTAAACAGACTTGTATTGCTAGGTCTACTATGGAATCTGAATTCATAGCTTTAGACAAAGCAGGGGAAGAGGCAGAATGGCTTCGCCACTTCCTTGAAGATATTCCAATATGGCCAAAACCGATGCCTGCTATATGCATACATTGTGATAGTCAATCAGCAATTGGTAGAGCACAAAGTCATATGTATAACGGTAAGTCTCGACACATTCGTCGTCGACATAATATCGTGAGACAACTACTCTCTAATGGAATTATGTCCATAGAATATGTTAAGTCTAAAGACAACATAGCGGATCCACTGACCAAAGGGTTAGCAAGAGAGTTAGTTGAGAATTCATCGAGGGGAATGAGACTAAAGCCTATTAAATAAGAGTTACCACAACGGCAACCCAACCTAGTTGACTAAAGATCCCAAGATCTAGGTTCAAAGGGACAACCGAGTTGTGAATGACTCAGAAGGATCACTGGGGAGTTTATCTCCTACCCATTTCTTTGATGAAATAGTGATGTCTGCAGCGGTTTAGATTAAGTAATATTTTTAATGATTCTTATATCTAGGTAAACCTAGTGGAGTATGGCAATATACTTTTCATAAGAATCACATATGTGAGTGTTAATTGGACCGGTTCTATAAGATTTGTGAAGGGCTACAAGTCTTTAGAGCACTCATGAAAGACCAGGTTGTTCAGGGCCAAAATGAACACAATAGTGAGAACTAAACTGTGTCTAGAGATATATTGTGTGAGTTCTATTGTCTTGGTTTACACAAACGGTTGAACAGTTCAAGACATCATGTTCACTGGTTAGCTAGTAAATCCGATAGCATCTCACAAGGGACGATTCAAAGCCAAAAGCTACCTATCCTTGGTAGAATATTTTCAATTTCTGTACTCTCTGTATTTACATCATGTTGTTGCATTTTCTCTCTGTCAATTTCATTCATGTGGGGGATTGTTGGAAAATTTATAAAGAGGTAGTTGTGAATTGAAATAGACTCTATTTTGAATGAAAGGGTGTAACCTTTCATGGTGTCTTTTTGTTTTAAAGGAATGGTCAAACCTCCATTTGAATGAAAGGGTGCAAACCTTTCATGGTGTCTCTTTATTTTAAAGGAAGGGGTATGTCCCTTCTTCATACCTTTTCTATTCAAATTGAATAGGTGCCAACAAAGCCTATATAAAGGCAGCCCCATTCCAATTTTGATGGATTTCCGAAAATTCATTTGATTGTTGGAACAATCTTCTGTATAAATAAAATAACTTAAAATAATTCAAACAAAATAAAATAAAACTTACAGAATTTATTTTGTTTAACCGAATCAATAATTTAAAGACCAAGTCGAGTGTGTGACACTCCAATCTTAAGACAGATTCGAATTATTCTGTTTACAAAAATTTTCGTTTGTTTCCCTTTTTTCATTCTTCGTAAATAATTTCGTAAGAAAATTATTTTTTGTAGATTTACAAAATAATATTCTGGTTGGAAAAATAAATAGTGATTATATGCTATTTGACAGATAATAGTAATATACTGTCTCTTTTCTTTGACAACAACTAGTAGTACGATACTGGTGTCATTAACAATTCAGAATATATTTTTGTAAAATTTTTCAAAAATTAATTTTGGGTTTTAGAAATTATTTTCTGAGTTTTCATTACTTAAAAATTTTGTTTTAGTATTTTAATTATTGAAGTGTTATAGAAATTAATTTTCTGCATGGAATTAATTTGGTTAAATAAAATTTTATTTTATTTCTAAATTAATTAAAAAATAAAAGTTATTTTCTTATTTCTTTTATTTTACAGAATTTAATTTCTTGTGTGGAATTAATTTAGTTAAATAAAATTTTATTTTATTTCCAAATTAATTGTAAAATAAAAGTTATAGTTTTATTTCTTTTATTTTACAGAATTTAATTTTCTGTGTGGAAATTTGTTTAAATAAAATTTTATTTTATTTTCAAATTAATTGGAAAATAAAAGTTACATTCTTATTTCTTTTATTTTACAGAATTTAATTTTCTGTGTGGAAATTTGTTTAAATAAAATTTTATTTTATTTTCAAATTAATTGGAAAATAAAAGTTACATTCTTATTTCTTTTATTTTTACAGAATTTAATTTTGTGAATTTGGTTTAATTTTCTGTGTAGTGTAAATTCTAATTATAATTTTGTTTTATATATTAGAATTGATGGCTACTGAAACAAATGCCCAAACAAGTACAATTGTGGTGGCTGCAATTGCACCAACCCCTTCTCCTGTGATGAAGTACTAATAAATCATGGAGAGAAGCCAGAGAAGTTCTCAGGAACTGACTTTAAAAGATGGCAACAGAAAATGTTGTTCTATCTTACAACTCTAAACCTGGCTCGTTTCCTCCGTGTAGATGCTCCTATCCTGAAAAATGATGAAACCAACCGGCAAGTGGTTCCGGCGGTTGATGCTTGGAAACATGCCGATTTCCTTTGCCGGAACTACATCTTGAACGGACTTGAAAACACATTATACAACATCTACAGTCCAATCAAGACAGCAAAGAAACTTTGGGAATCGTTGGAGAAAAAGTACAAAACGGAAGATGTCGGCTCAAAGAAATTTGCGGTTGCCAGATTCCTGGATTTTGTAATGGTTGATTCAAAAACTGTGATCAGCCAAGCTCAAGATTTCCAACTCATTCTGCATGACATTCACGCAGAAGGTATGTCTCTCAGTGAATTATTTCAAGTTATTTTATTTTACACAGAAGATTGTTCAAACAATCTTAATTATTGTGGAAATTTAATTTAATTACTAATTCAAATTTTGGGTTCCTAAGTGGTTTCCTAAAGTTTGTAATTGTGGAAATTTAATTTAATTCTAAATTCAAATTTTTGGGTTCCTAAGTGGTTTCCTAAAAGTTTGTAGCTCTTCCTTTATTTATTAAACTATTTAAATAGTTTAATATATATTTATATATATATATATATATATATATATATATATATATATATATATATATTCCAAATAGATTAATTAAAGTTGCAACAGTTTCTTTGTTTGTCCACTAACGGACAAATCATTGTTTGAATATTAATGTTCATATTCAACGGTGGGAATCTGTTTGAAATTCAAATTATATTTGTTTGAAATATATTGCACCTGTTCGGCTTGAACTTATATCTGTTCCAGGTGTGTTTCACACCTGTTCGGCTTTATTTAAATTCAGCCTGTCCAACAGTTTTGACCTGGGAGAAATAACAGTCTGAAATCTTTTTCCTTGCTGTCTCGATTTCATTTGTATGCATTATTCTTCATTTTAGTTTTAGAATTAATTTCAGAGAGTTAGAACACAGGTTTTGTTCGCCGAACAAATTGTTTGAAGTACTACTACAATTTGTGAAGATCATTGTATCCTGAGAGATAGACGCCACTCAACCGTAAGTACCGTAGCGGGGCGAATCTGTCTTAAGGACAGAGTGTCACACACTCGACTTAGTCTTTTAATTTTAATTTGGTTCGATAAATAAATTTGGTACGTTATTTATTTATTTTGTTTGAATTATTTCAAGTTATTTTATTTTACACAGAAGATTGTTCAAACAATTGGATTCAACTTCACTTCACTCATAAATGGTTTTAACGTTCCGTTTTCACCGTGTGACTTGCCACGCAGTAAGGAACACGTCACCTCTTCGGACCCACCCCAAAAGACGTTTGGAGCCCACTCTATTTTGGACTCAAAGTCGGCCCAAAATATGCCTTATATAAACTAATTTTCCAACAGTTGGGCATCTGGACCAATACATAGAAGGAGGGACACAGCCAATCCCCTAGAACTACAACATCCTAGATGGGATGCCAGTCGACGCTCCACCTCAAGGCGTGATTAACGTAATACATGGAGTATTTGAACCTAAGCGAATATGCGAGCTTAGAGGAACGATCAAAAAGGCTGAGCACTTAAAGGAAGTATTAAGTGCACAACCTGTCATCAAGAAAAGGAGAACAGAAGTCACAAATGTCATATCCTTTTCAAACAAAAACTTGACCAGAATATATAACCTTTACAATGATGCTAAGCCCAACCAACCCACCACAAAAACAAAAACAAAAATAAAAATAAAAATAAAAATGGCCAAGTCAACGGCCTGGTGTGACTGAAGGCCTGGTAGTTGGGTTAAATTTGAAAAAAAAAAATAAAAAAATGGTGTATTGTTTGTTCAAAAATTAGGTGAGAACAAAAGGGCCATTGGAAGTTGGTTTGGATACGTCCACCAACCAAGACAAAGTTTTCTAAAAAGCTCCCTGAAACTACCTATGACTTATGCAATAGGACAAAGGACAAAAACAGAGAAAAAGAAAATTGTGAATTACACTATTTGTATAGTTTAAGATTTATATCATTTTAATATTTAATTTTTTAATTATGATATATTTAATCTTAAATTTTAAATTTTTTTAAATAAAAATAACCAAAAATATTTTTTTTGTGAATGATTCATTTTAAAGGCAAAGTTATCATATAACTTATTTTATGTTGATTAATTTATATATTATTTGAAATGCAATAGCTTTTTTTTAATGAATAATATTAAAACTTTTTTATTTATAAAGTTCTATTTGGTTTTGTTTTCAAAATCTATTTCAAAAAAAAAAACAAATTCTAAGAAACTAAAAATTAAATTGGTGAGAAAAAAATTAAAAACACTTTTTTATATAATTTTATCTTTTGAGAGGATAGAAATAAATTTTTTAAATAATCTTTTTAATATTTATTTTCGTTAAATTAGTTTATATTTTTTTAAAAGTCAAGCATGGCTACATGTTTAATGTTATTATTAAACTAATCCATTAAATCAAAAATACAAAACTAAAAATATTTCATATATTAAACATATCAATTACACATTAAGCCTAGTAACCATCCATTACATGATAACCATTAACAAATACAACAATCTATTACATGATAATCATCCAAAAATATCAACAAAAATAACCACCCATTATATGATCATCATTGAAATGCATACTAAAAGTTATATGATCACATATTTTATTATATTACAATCATATTTTTTTTTAGGAGATTTTTTTTAAGGTCCTTAATATTAAGATTTTATAGCATAAAAGACACCAAATATTTTCATAATATCTAAGGTCTCTCAACATCAATTCAGAGAAAATTGAACAACTAAAGAAAATTGAATACCTAGAGAAAATTTCAATCTAGAGAAAATTGAACATTTCAATATAGAGAGAATTGAACAACCAGAGAATTTCAATCTAGAGAAAATTGAACAACCAAAGAAAATTTTAATTCTAAGGACATCAATTCTCCTCCAGATTTGACACCAAAAATACCATTCAAAAACTCTGTTAAAGAAGATAATTCTCAGAGTAGGGTTCAAAATGGTGATCAAAACGAAGAGAAGCCAAGAAATGATCTGAGCAATGATGAAATCACAATCTTGAAGAGCATTCTTGATTACTACTCCAAGAATGGGGTATACCCATTTCACAATTCCCCTGTCTTCTATGATTTCCTTAAAAACTCACTTCAGATTGATGTCCATTTATGGGATTTGAATGATGAAATCTCCAAATTTAGGGAAAAATACATCAACATTTAGGAGAAAGAGAGTGACATGAATGGTGATGATGATCATCTGAATGAGTTCAATGAAGATAAGAAGAAAAAGGGTTTGAGAGTTGAAAAAGAGCAAAACTTGTCTGAGTAAAAAATCATTACATTTTGGTAAGGATTTGAATGCTCTAAGATTGGTTGGAAAATCAGAGCTAAAAGAGTTGGATGAGAAATGGGAGAAGTTGCAGGTGGAGTTCTTCTTGAATCAGATCGTGGTGGTCCGACTCAGATCGTGGTGGTTCACGGCTCAGATCGCGACATTTTGGCGACGACGTGGTAGAGACAGAGGCGAAGGTGAAGCCGATGGTGTCGGAGATGAAGACTGAGAAAGGAGAAAGGAGCACAGAGAGAGAGGAATGTGCACAAAGAGAGAGGGTTTGGTTTGGATAGAATGAAGATCGGCGAGAGAGAGAGAGAGAGAGTCAAATTTCTCTAATCTGATATATGGGTGTGGGTTTAGAAAACATAGATATCAAAAATTAATATTGTGGATCTCTCTCATTACTAAAAATAGGAGAGGGACCTTAGACTAATTTTTTTTTCTTTTTTTTTAATTATATATATTGAATGAAAAATCTAATGATGTAGTTTTGTTTTGTTTTTAGATTTTGTGTTGATAAAAATTAATATTTCATTTCACATCTTCATTACACACACACACACACACACACACACACACACACACACACACACACACACAGCCCCTAAAGTTAAAATCATGCGCTTGTTCGTGATTGTAGTACCTCCAGATATGAACAAATGCCCGGATTGTATTAACCTAATTTGTTAAGCGGCAAACATATTACCAACTGCCCAAAAAGATGATCACTTTGTTTGGTTTGAAATTTTTAAAAATACTTTTTAATTTTTTTTTTCTTTTTTTATACCGAATTTTTTAATATTTTAAGTAATTTTTAAAAATTTTAGGTACACCTAACATAAATACAATTAAAAGTTATAATTTTCATGAAAAAAAATCTTTAAAAAAATCACTAAGGCCTTGTTTGTTATAACCTAAAAAAGTCAAAAAATCACTATCCTATTTAAGTTACATCACCTCTTTACTACATCACTTCAAACCTAATTCATATCCAAATCATATTTCATAAAAATTCAAAAAGTATACTTATATAGAACATCCCAAACCACCCCTAAATACTAAAAATACAAAAAAAAAAAAAAAAAAAAAAAAAATTCAATATATTTTTCATATTTTTATGTATTTATTAATTTTGCAAAATATTTTTTTCACAAATATTTTACTTTATAGATACATCTAAGTAAGGTACATCTAAAAAAGTAAAATAAATGCTTAAAATATTAAAAATATTTACTAAAAACAAAAAAAATACGAAAAATAAAAAAACTCAATTTTCAAAAAACTAAAACCAGATATATTGATAATTTTTTTTCCTCAAAAGTATAATTTCAAATAAAAATTCCTGCTTGTACCTCTTGATTTTATTTGTATTTAAAATAATAATAATTAGCAGTCTACATTTTCTTGAAAGTATCAATTAGTTTCCTAAAATTAAAATTAATGCAATTAATTACCAATTGGATTCCTATAAACAAATTCCAATTAAGGTCTTGAAAAGAGAGACAAATATCTTTTACCATCTTAATCACGTCTCCCACACAAGTATTTTGTCCTATAATTAACCTTAGGTTATGTTTGTTTGGGTGGACATGAGTTTGGAATTAGACTAATAGTCAAATAAAATTATTAATCCGATGTTTGGTTAAACAATTTAAGTACGAATTAATTATTTTAAACTTGAATATTAGTTAAGATATGCTACATAATCCAACAGATTCGTAATCCTAAGACTATTAGTCATAGAAATGCTAATTCAATCCGCCTAAACAAACATGACCTTAATGTAAGTAAGACTCCATTAGCTTCAACAAATGTTGATGATTGCTTGTTCTATCCAACAAATGGCTATTGTATTTGTGGTTTGTTGGAAAGGTGCCATAGCTTTGCCAGTCACCAGACGGTCATTCAGGGGTTGTTCTATTACTCCATCAATGACCAAAAGAATGAGGAATTTTTGCACTAATTCATCTACCACATGATTGTGACCAGAAAAGTGGGGATTTTTTATACAAAATCATCTACCACAATTATTTATTTTAAACTAATAAGTTGACAACTTTTATACAATATTTTGTATATATTTATTGGTAGAACAATATTATGAACTCAAAATTCATGTACAGAAAAATACTATAAAAAAAAAACAATGTGTATTTTAAATTCATTTTAGTGTGGGCCAAAGAATTCAATTTAGACCACATATTATTTTATTTTTTTATATTTTTTTGTGTATGACCTCTGTGTTCATAGTTTTATTGTTTTTTATATAACTCAAATAAAAATAAAAAAAGAAACTGATATGGGTTAGCTGTGGATGTACCACTTTGAAACAAAAATCCATCCAAATACTCCCTCCGTCTCAAAATATTAGTCCCTTATTCTATTTTTCATTGTCCCAAAATATTAGTCATTCTTCAAAAATTAAGTACAAAAATAATATAAATTTCCTATTTTACCCTTCTTTTAAATTAATAAACAACATAAAAAGTACAATTATGCATTGATATTCTCAAAAAATGTACTATCAAAAGGATAATTTTGGAAAATCAACTTTTTTCAAATGCAATAATTGTACTACCAAAAAAAATTGAATTCCCCAAAAGGGACCATTATTTTGGGACGGAGGGAGTATCAAATTTTAATAATGTCTACATCACATCATCTTTTGGACGGCTATTTATATAAATTCTCCAAAAGTAGCGTTGTCCGTGACCAAAATGCTTTTCAAACGGGGCGCGCGCGTGTATATATATATATATATATTTTTTTTTGAAATTATTTAATAATTTCAAAATATTACGTGATTATATTTCAAGTCAATTATCAATTACTTAACTCCATGTTATTTTTCTATAGGTACAGCTTGTCTCAAGTTGAGATCAAGACTGGACCCGTCCAGTTCGGCCCATGGGGCCCATTTTTTGGACTCGTTTTGATAATCTGAACTGTCAATGTATAGAACTCGTCGAGTACTACATGCCTATAAAAAATCACGTTGATCGGATATCAATAACTATGTGATCAAATCATTTTTGTATAAAAAAAATGGACGGTGAAACAATTAACGGTTGATAAAAAACTGTTTTGTTCACATAACTATCGATATCCGATCAATGTGATTTTTTACAGGCATATAGTACTCGACGAGTTCTACACATTGAACAATTCGGATTATCAAAACGGGACCCGTGATGGGCCCCCACGGGCCCAACAGCACGGTCCAGTCCGATCTTGGACTGGTTCGGACTGGACCAAAACCACTGCCTTTTTCTATCCCCAACATAAATCATGGGTCCCTAGTCCTCTCTATCAATCAAAATCTTATGAAACACTACGTGTCCATACTCGAAGATACTGAACAATCACCTTATATATAAGGTTTTTTTATTTTCTTTCCTTCTTATGGTTCATTTGTTTTTTAAAATGATCTGCACTGTTTATCTTCTAAATTTCACAACAAAAATTATTTATACAAAAAAAATAATAATTTCATTAAATATCAATAAATAAATAATATTTTATTTTATAAAATAAACTATTTAAGTTCAAATTCATAGTTATTATAAATTTAAAAAGAAAAGCAAATATAATCTGCTTTTCTTATTTTAGAAAATAGACGATTTAAATTTGAATTCACAGACATCATTCATTTTTAATCATATATATATATATATATATATAATCTGTGATTCAATGGAACAGATTTTTTTACACCAATCATCTTTATTACTAATTTACGAAATAAACTATTAAGATGATCAATGTGGAGAAAAATTATATAATAGTTTTGGAGTATCATGTGAATATATTCTTTCACTTATCACTATGTATTATATTTATTAATATTTTTCAATCACCTAATATAAATAATTAATATTTCACTTTTTTCACTAATCATGTTATCATAGAATATTATGTAATCGTACTTGTAGATCAAGAAGAGCACAAAATAAAGAGAAGTTATTGATTAATCCATGAGCAATATCACGTGACACTTTACATGTATTGTAGTTAGTAGAGAAAATAAAATTTACTATTTTGCGTTAGGTGATTAAAGAATATGAAGAGACATAAAAATTTATACTTATCTTGAGATATAGTCACATGATATTTCAATCCTCATCAAAAATCCATCCAAATACCAAATTTTAATAATGTCTACATCACATCATTTTTTGGAAGGTTATTTATATAAATTCTCCAAAAGTAGCGTTATTCGTGACCAAAATGCTTTTCAAACGGGGGCGCACGCATATATATATATATATATATATATATGAAAAATTATTTAATAATTTCGAAATATCACGTGATTATATTTCAAGTCAATTATCAATTACTTTAACTTTATGTTATTTTTCTATCCCCAACATAAATTATGGGTCTCTACTCATCTCTATCAATCAAAATTTTATGGAGCACTACGTGTTCATATCCGAAGATACTGAACAATCACCTTATATATAGGATTTTTTTATTTTCTTTCCTTCTTATGGTTCATTTGTTTTTTTAATATGATCTACACTTTTTATCTTCTAAATTTCACAATAAAAATTATTTATACAAAAAATAATAATAATTTCATTAAATATCAATAAATAAATAAATAAATAATATTTTATTTTATAAAATAAACTATTTAAGTTCAAATTCATAGTTATTATAAATTTAAAAAGAAAAAAAAATATAATCTATTTTTCTCATTTTAGAAAATAGACGATTTAAATTTGAATTCACAGTTATCATTCATTTTAATCATATATATATATATATATATAATCTGTGATTCAATGGAACTGATTTTTTTACACCAATCATGTTTATTACTAAATTTACGAAATAAACTATTAAGATGATCAATGTGGAGAAAAATTATATAATAGTTTTGGAGTATCACATGGATATGTTCTTTCATTTATCACTATGTATTATATTTATTAATATTCTTCAACCACCTAATATAAATAATTAATATTTCACTTTTTTCACCAATCATACTATCATAGAATATCACGTAATCGTACTTGTAGATCAAGAGAAGCACAAAATAAAGAGAAATTATTGATTAGTCCAGGAGCAATATCACGTGACACTTCACATGTATTGTCGTTAGTGGAGGAAATAAGATTTACTATTTTGCGTTAAGAGATTGAAAAATATGAAGAGACATAAAAATTTAGAATTATCCTGAGATATAATTACGTGATATCTCAATACTCATCAATAATTTTTTGGAAATAAAATATATAGAGAAGGGTCCACATGGATAAAGCTCATATGTGGGGCCCAGAAATCACATCATAATGTGGTGAAAGTGGACGTAGAAGTATAAGTAGAGGTGGGCAGCTCCTAGTATTCTTCCATCGAGTCTGGTTTTGGGGTTTAGTTTAAGTGGAATGGTAAGTGGAGCACGTGCTTTCCTAGCCACAACAACGTCAAAATGACTGATACAGAGCGCCCTTTCTTTACACTTTATTTTATATATACACAACTATAATTTGCAAATTCCCTCAATATAATCCCAATCGCAACCATATCAAAATCTTCACTAATACCAATCCTACCACTTGTGTTTTACTTGTCCTCTCTTAAAATTTTTTTACTCCCAATTTTTTCACATTTTAATCCCATCATGAAAGACTCTGTTGCTTCTGCCACAGCCTCCGCACCGGGCACCGTGTGTGTCACCGGAGCCGCTGGATTCATCGGCTCGTGGCTCGTCATGAGGCTGCTCGAACGCGGCTATATTGTTCGTGCAACCGTTCGCGATCCAGGTATTCAAACCCGGTTATTTCTTTCATTAATTTGAACACAAGAAAAAAAATTTAAGTTTTTTTTTTTAGAATGGTATTGATATGTTATTTTGAAAATTGAACCGCGGTGGCGATGTGGCGGTGCAGCGAATTTAAAGAAGGTGAAGCACTTGTTAGACTTGCCGAAAGCTGACACGAACTTGACACTGTGGAAGGCGGATTTGAATGAAGAAGGGAGCTTTGATGAGGCCATTGAGGGTTGCTCTGGAGTGTTTCATGTTGCCACACCTATGGATTTTGAGTCTAAGGACCCTGAGGTAAATAAAAAAAAAAAAAAAAACATTCAATATTTGTGCAATTTACAACACAAATTTCACATAACCCATGTATGAATTCAATTGCAAAATTGAAAATATGCACTCACCTTTTACTCAAATTTGTTTTGGATAACATAATTTGATCATAGAGGTATACAGAATTTTTTTCTTTAATTGATTAACAAAAAACAAAACAAAACACAAAAGAGTGGCTTCATTACAATAATGAGGAGTTCATTGTCAGTTGATGTAGTCTATAGTTGTAAATTGTATTTTAAGGGGAGTCTTGTATACCTGTCCGTAAAGTATATAATTGTTTGAATTAAAATTAAAGTAAAAAAACATTAGAATTGCACACTGAAAAATGAGATAGTTTTATGCTGTGTTTGGATAGGGGATTTGAAAAGGAAAAGGGAAAAGGTGTGTGAAAGTAGGTGAAATATAGGCATTTTTATTTACATTTCACCTACCTTTTCCATTTTCATTTCCAAATCCCTTCCCAAATCCCTCAACCAAACACAGCATTACTTGAATTTTAAATATAGTGCATTAAATATGATTCTTTTAAAAGAAATTGAAGAAATCAAAATCCAGTATCACCCTGTTTTTGTTTTGGGTGATGAAAAACAGGGGTGATCCTCCTATTAGCTCTTTTAAAGGTTCATTGCAAAATCTTTGTTTATTCACAAAAACTGTTTTAAGAATTTCCTTGATAATAGGGTCCCCCCTTAGAATAAATAATAGGCCAAAAGAAAGGTGGCAACTACTTGGGAAACAGAAGACAACAAAAACAAAAATGGTTAAAAAATCTTTGGTAGGCTAGCCAAGTCAATTTATAAGGAAATATTGAATAATAGTCTTGATTGACTTAATAATAAATCAATAAATAGTTCTCATTCATGAAGAGAACTGTCCTTGTAATTCTAAAAATGGGGTTAAGGAATCCAAGGAAAATATTTTACCTCAAATTAGTTCCTCTACTTTTTTATTTACAAAATCAAGAAAATTCCAGTCTTGATATTTTGAGTGGAAAAAAAAAAAAAAAAAAAAAAAAAAATTGAAAGAGAATAGTGTTTAGTGGGTTATAACAACTTGCACGTTACTGATTCAAAATCTAACATTAATTACAAGAATATCTCTTTAATTAGCACTAAATGTCATTAGTTTATCCTTCAAATTTAATATTGTACGTTTAGACTCCAATCTCATTAGTTTATCCTTCATTAATTAGCACTAAATGTCATTAGTTTATCCTTCAATTTTAATATGGAAAGAGAAATGTTAGGTATCATGAAATTTTTTTCATGAAAAATTTGTGACCCTTAGATTACCTTAATTAGTGTGTGGTGCTTTATTCTAAATGTAATCTAAAAGTCACAAGTCTTTCATGATCATTTTCATGAAAGACTTTTCATGATACCTAGCATTGCTGATATGGAAAATGCTTGAGGTCCCAAATTTTTTACCAAACAAATGACCAAATATCTCACATGGGTGTGAGGCCCACAAAATTGCGGACCCCACACCCATGTGAGACATTTGGTCATTTGTTTGGTAGAAAATTTGGTATCCCTAGCATTACCCTTTTAATATTGTACGTGTAGACTCCAATCTCTTCACTATAGGTATTTATTCATTTTTTTTTTATAATAAATGAGTTTGAATGTACAATTTTGTTTTTATTCATTTTCACAATAGATGAGTTTAAATGTACAATTTCAAAATTGAAAGGAGAGTTAGCCTCTGTCTGGCAACTTAGGTTTTGGATTTTTTTTGGCTATTTTAGCAACAAAAGACAAAATATGCTATTTTAGCCACAAAAAACAAAACATCACATCCAACCCATAATCATTACAGTCTTCTCTCACAAAAAAATCCAAAAAAGTTAAAAAGTCAAAAAAATCCTTCTCAAACCAAATTTTTTAACCCAGACTAAAATAATTAAAAAAGTCAAAAAACTAAAAAACCAACCCACTTTTCAAACCAAGCCTTAAAGTGATATTCAGTCATAAATGAGGGATGCTCATATAATTAGCCGTTTAATCTATTCAATATGGACTCGAGCCAAGTATGATGTACCTATCCTACTAATTTTTCTCACAGCAATGATAGAGGGTCCGAATTTTCCAGGCTCGAATAGCTCGAATTTATCAAAACGACGTCGTTTTGGACACAAAACAACACAAAACGACATCGTTTTAATCAATTCAAGCCATTTAAGCCGCGAATATTGTGATCACCAAACATTTTTCTTTTTCTCAATAGCGAGGAACACTTTGACCCACCTTTGGTGAGGCTCGAGGTAAAACCTCATATAAGTGCAACCACGTGCTAGTCTCACATATCAGGCGAAACAAGGACTCGGACCTAAGATCTATTAAAAACGGGATGGAGATTATGTCCGGAATAATGGAGAATACTGCTAAAAACAACTTTGAATATTTGAAAACATTTCAACAGAGAAATTAACACACTGCCACTGGACTTGACCTACCATTCCCTTGCTTGAATCATCATCTAGCAGTTTATGTGATTTCAACCGAGAAATTAACCTAAAAACTTGAGTCTCTGTGGTTTTCATTTTTGTGAAAATGTGCAGAATGAGGTAATCAAGCCGACAATCAACGGTGTGTTGAGCATCATAAGGTCATGCACCAAAGCTAAGACAGTGAAGAGGCTGGTGTTCACATCCTCTGCTGGAACTGTTAATGTCCAGGAACACCAACAACCCGTTTTCGACGAGAACAATTGGAGTGACTTGGATTTCATCAATAAGAAGAAGATGACTGGCTGGGTTAGTATTATTACTTACTATATATTTTCCATCTCTACTTCTTTACTAGTATTATTATGTTTCTGATAAATATATTAGGTCTTCATTCAAAAAATTGTATTAAGTACCCTGTTCTTGAGACCAAATCTTTTGTTCCGATTTTCCCTGCTCTCATGTTCTAACTAATCTGTTTGATGATAGAGAAATAGCTTAAGACATGGCCCTAGTCAAAAATTTAAAGGGATGATCTTATTTTATAAAATGTTAATTAAAATAATATTTATGTATTATTATTGGGGACCTTTCAATAGCGAAGATTTTATTTTATTAGGTCTTTAATTAAGGAAGTTGTTTTCTTGCTTGGTCAAGCCAGAAATATCTTATTTAGGCTGTATTTAAATTATAAATTTGGGTATACATTTCACCCACATTTTTTCTTTTTTCTTTTTCCTTTTTTTCTTTCAAATTTCTATCCAAATATATGATTTAAACACAGTTTCAGTCTATTAGAAGTTTTATTTTGTACCTTTAAACATGGAGAATTTTTTTTGTGGCCTTTTACAAAGATCATAAGAGTTAATCGGGAAACACAAACAATCTTATTAAAACTCTTAATAAATGCACATACAGCGAAGCATGATTGGACATGCACAAAATGATCCCATTACCATTAAATTTTGAGCAATGAATCATATTTAGCCGCATGTAGATGTAATAAAATTTTAATGATAAGATTGTTTTGTGTTTTTAGAAAACAGGACCTAAATAATTCAAAGAAAGGGCCAGATTTGGAACAGAGAATTCTGTGTGCTATTTCTTAATAACAATAGTCATATGAGATGGTTCTGATGGTCTCTCTACACTGTCTCTGCAGATGTATTTTGTTTCAAAAACATTGGCAGAGAAAGCAGCATGGGAAGCAGCAAAAGAGAACAACATTGATTTCATTAGTATCATCCCTACATTAGTTGTAGGACCTTTCATAATGCCAACATTCCCACCAAGCCTAATCACTGCTCTCTCCCCCATCACTAGTATGTATACACTTCTCCCTCCACAATCACCATTTTTGTGTCCATAAACTGATCATGATAATATGATTGTTTTTGTATCATAATTTTTTTGTTGGGTGCAGGGAATGAAGGACACTACTCGATCATAAAGCAAGGGCAGTTTGTGCACCTTGATGATCTCTGTGAATCTCATATATTCTTGTATGAGCGTCCTCAGGCTGAGGGCAGATACATTTGCTCCTCCCATGATGCTACCATCCATGATTTGGCCAAACTGATGAGAGAGAAATGGCCCGAGTACAATGTCCCCACTGAGTGAGCCTCTCTATCTCTCTTCTTTCTCTACCCCTTACACGCCGGATGAGGATTCTTTGTCCCACTCCCTCCTGTCTCCCTATCCCAAACATCCTCTTTATTATTGGATCCATTTCTCCGACTCTAATCTTGTAAAAGAGAAGAAACTTGGGACAAAGGTTATGCAAAGTGAGACAGAGGATCCAGTTGCCCATTGGCTAAGGATTCTCTGTCCCACTCTCATGTCTCCCTATTCCAAACATCCTTTTTATCATTAGATCTATTTCTTTGACTCTGATATTATGAGAGAGAAGAAACTTACAACAAAAGGAATAAAGAGAGTGAGACAGAGGATTCGAATCCTTACCCACTTGCCCCTTCTTTAACTCAAAATTTAAACCCAAAAAAAAAAATTGGATGACATAAATGTTAAAAAGAATAAAAATTTGATTTCGAATCACCTTAATTCTACTGATTAAAATAGAAGAGTGATTCTTCATTATTTGAAATTACTTTTCCAATTTGATAACAAATCTACTACCTACACCTTCCATGGTAAAGGTAAACTCAAGTGGGTAATAATAAATTTACAATGATAAAATTGTTAACAAAGGGTAAGATTCTTCAATAATGCAAAGATTTGAATCAGAATATTTTGCGTATTAGATTACTAATAAGGTTCTCTTTTCCTTTCTAAGTTTTGATCATCCAAAAATATTGTAGCCTCGTATTTTTTAGGATTCCTATATATCTTCTGTTTCTTTCACCGTTACATCTCACTAGGTACAAGCTAAGATATAATTTATCTTCATTAATTCTTTCATGATTATGTCCAAGTAAGAAACTGATTATGAATTACATTTCTCCATGCATTTTTCTAGCTTTCAGGGACATTTTCTAATTTTCAGGAACATTTTCTATTTTTTTTTTCCCTTCTAACCAAACACCAAAAACTGAGTAGTTAATGCAATTTAAACGGTGTGGCTTGTGACAGGTTTAAGGGGATAGATAAGGACTTGCCAGTTGTGTCGTTCTCATCGAAGAAGTTGATAGGAATGGGGTTTGAATTCAAGTATAGCTTGGAGGACATGTTCAGAGGAGCCATTGATACTTGCAGAGAGAAGGGTTTGCTTCCTCACTCTTTTGCAGAAAACCCTGTCAATGGCAACAAGGTTTAAATATAAAAGAGTAACCAAGAAAAGAAAAGAAAAGCTCTTCGAAGTCTCTGTTTGCCAACTTTCAATTCTCTGTTTTTTATGTTTTTGTATGGTGGGGTGGTGATTGTTTCGGTGTATTGGTGCCTTGCCTTTTAATAATATATCGATAACAATGAGGTTTGGTATTCTCTTAGTAAAATGTGTGACTGTATTTTGCTTAAATAGTAGACAAGAATGATAAATAAATGCTATATAGCTCGAATTTGAGTTTCTTCGAATGACCGGAGTTTTAGTTTGCCGGTCGTCCGGTCAGTCATCCAGCAACAAGATAACAGCGGTAGACAAGTGTTGCCCCGATCGTTTGGGGAATCATTCGGACTGTCAACCGGCAATAATTTAGGCAAACTCAAATTCGAGCTACCAAATATTTTTCATAAAATAATATTAAATATCCAATCCATAAAATTTCTCAATTTTGACAGGAGGGACTTATTAGATCAAATAAATACATTTGATCTAATAGAATAATATTTCCGACTAGATTAATACCAATTCAAGTCATTTCATGAATAAAATGTGACTAATTAACCAACCAAAATAACTTGAAAAACTTGTATTTTTCACTTGTCTTTTGCGAATAACTTGTATTTTTAAAATAACTTGTATTCTATGTGAAACAAAATAACTTGTATTTTTAAACTTATTGTTTCAAAGCAAAACTCTCGTCGCAAAATCTTGAGATACTTTTCACTTGTCTTTTGCGAATACTTTTGTGGAGAAAAATAATCCCTTTTATTGAAAAAAAAAAAAAAAAAAAAAAAAAACTTTAATACAACACTTTTGTAGAGAAAAATTACCCCTTTTATTGAAAAAAAACTTTAATACAATGGGGATATCCAATGTAATTGGTAACACCATCTAATAATTTATTGTTATTTACCCTCTCATGTATATACGGCAAGGTAATTGTATCTGAAAAATGGGGTTGAGTCTCCATATCATGTAGTTTTATTTTTGTTAATGATATTACATCATTGATATCATTATTATACTAAATTTTTACTCCCCTTTATTTTCTGCCTAACAATACACAAATGATTCTAAATTAATTTGATAATCATAACAATATGTCTTCAAAAAAAATTTTAAAAAAAATAATTTTAATTTTAATTTTTTTGAAGACATAAGTGAATTGTTACCATTAAAATGATGTTCGCAAGTGCTTGAATTGAAGTGATGTTTGTTGCAGCTCCGATGACCCGCCAGAGCTACTTACATATGTTTTTTATTTTGTAATTCCGTGTCAGATTGCTTGTTAAGTTATCACAAAAAAATTAATTAAAATAAGTTTTTTAATAATAAATAAATTGATTATTCTAAAGTATTAAGAAAGATTTCTTAAAGAGTGGTGCTATTAGCACTCTATTATTTTGGACTCCTAATTTCTTTGGGTCCCTAATTATAAATTTTGAAACCCTCAAAATTACTTTTTTCCCCTCAAATAAATATTTCACATATTGAATGCACACCCCCCACATCTCCTCACCCCAAAAAAATCCATCTTTCAAAAAATCCTAACAAAACCCATCAAGAAAAAGAAGAATCAATGTGATTACTGTCTCTGCTGCCTCATCCACCATTGTCACAGTTGGTATGCTCTCTCTCTCCATATATATATATACATAATTTTTTAGTTTTCTCGTAATAATTTCTTTAGAAAAAAATTTATAATAATTGGTTCGGTTGGTTTTGTTAGTAGATATTATAAAATTGTAAGTTTAATAGAGAACTGCACAGTAATATTATCAAAGCTACTCGATGAAGGAATAACTTTTGAAACTGATAATGGATTTAGACTACTTCCGATCACTTCTGCAAGTGTTAAAAATTTTGACCATTTAATGTGTTAAGAAATTTTCATGTTCGGACCTACATTCCCAAACAATACTTATTTGTTCGAGAAGTTCCCGAACAAATAAGTAATGTTCGAGCCTGTATTCCTAAACTTGAAAAAATGAAAATTTCTACAAGCGTTAACAATTTTGGTCGTTCAATGTTAAGAAATTTTCATGTTTGGACCTATATTCCCAAACAATACTTATTTGTTCGAGAAGTTCCCGAACAAATAAGTAATGTTCGAGCCTGTATTCTTGAACTTGAAAAAATGAAAATTTCTACAAACGTTAACAATTTTGGCGAAATTTTCATGTTTGGACCTATATTCCCGAACATTACTTATTTGTTCAGGAATGTCATCCTGAACAAATAAGTAGTGTTCGGGCCTGTATTCCGTCAACGGATTGCCACTGTTACCACCAAAATATTGCCATTATTGGAGAAGTTACCATTATCAGAGAAGTGTAGATAGTCAAATGTTTGCCACTGTTACCACCAGAATATTGTCGCCAAAAGGTTTTTAAGGTTTTAAGAGTGATTAGGTTTTGAATGTAGGATTTGGGAAGATGGATGCGTGATGATGGAGGTGGGTGCTCTCATAAACTCTAATTCATGATGTTGTGAATGCGTAAGTTTAATTGTGAGATGGGGTGTTTCAAAATTAATGATATCTTTTTTAATAATTTTATTTAAGATTATTATTTTAAAAATTAAATGGTCCAAAATAATTTATAAAATGCTAATAACAGCACTATTTTTAAAATTCTACTTATGGGTTATTGTTAGCTCTCAACTTATAATAAAGTTATGCAGAAAATAGATCCTAATGTTGTATTTGGATCAATAACCTGAGGAGAGATGTGCGGAGGTAAAGAAACGTGAATGAAATGAAAATATTTGGTGCGTTTGTTAAAGTTTTCTAAATATAATTTGAGAATATAAGTTATATTTTGAGTTTGTGAGTTTAAAAATTATAATTTGAGTGTAAAAAATTTGTTTTGTGAATGAGTTTTGAAAAGAGTTTTTAAATTGAGTGATATGACAATTTTTTATATAAAAATTTACAACTCATAACTAAATACACAACCCAAAATTCTATTCAAAACTCATAAAAAAAAAAAAATTAATTTTAAAAAAAAATTTATTTAAAATATAAAAATAACAAGTGCAAAAAAAAATAAAAAATAAAAAAATATGAACACTGTTCTAGTCAACAGGCCGAACGTCCGGGGGGACATCCGGGTACATGAATTATTGGTAGGATATAAACTAGTTAATTGTAGATAAAATGAATACTGATATTGTGCGCACGCGCACACATAGAGTAGCCAAAAAAATTTCGCACTCAATAAGTTTCTTCCGGATTGACATGAGATAATTTGAGACCTATGAAGCACATGTATAGGTATGAATACTGATATTAGTAGGATACGGGCATGTTGACGTGGTAAAATCCAAATAAAAGTAAGATACAAATACTGGTACGACTTAATACGTTTGTAAAAAAATATTCATTTTTAATTTGAAATAATACAAAAATTGATTTAATTGTTTAATTTGTTGAATCCAACATACAATTGACATTTACTATCAAAAGTACAGGTATAAAATA
Source organism: Camellia sinensis (assembly GCF_055761805.1). Classification (NCBI taxonomy): domain Eukaryota; kingdom Viridiplantae; phylum Streptophyta; class Magnoliopsida; order Ericales; family Theaceae; genus Camellia; species Camellia sinensis. The sequence continues at coordinate 187,877,508 of NC_138964.1, forward strand.
AACCAAAATTAAATATCATAATATTAACTAACTTTGAAACCATAACTTAACTTTAAAATCATACTAAGTACAAAACTAAAAATGAAAAAGAAATGTAGTAAAAGGAATTTTATCTTTATAGTATTAAAAATATATATATTATTTTGACTGGAGTACGGCACAGCTTGAATATATACTAAATATGTTTGGATACGCCAAAAATTAAGAAGGAAAAATTTAAATACGTGTTTTGTGTACCCGGTACGTATACAAAAATATCATACATAAGTAAGTACTTAGTACAAGTACAACATGTTTGTTGAATTATTCATGTTTCATAGTCTCAAGATAATTCTAAATGAGAATTTATATATATATATATATATATTTTGCAAAGTATATGTTATTTGAAATTTAATTTTTTTCATTATTGAGATATAAAAATATTTAAATTTAATTTTTTTATATTTGGGAAGTAAATTGATTTTTAAGGTATAATTTGGAGGATAAAATGAAATTCTACATAAATTTTGATGTCACATCAACACATTCTGTCCAATTGTAGATAAAATGTAACAACGGAAGCCAAATTAATCAAAATTTTAAAAATTTTGGTATAAAATTGATATTAATCAAAGTTTATAGATCAAATTGAAAAACGCAAAGTTTGGAAAGCAAAATAATATTTTCTTATTTTTTTTAAGATCCTTGATATTAAAATTTTATAAAATAAATAACATACAATATTTTCATAATAATTAAGGTCCCTCAATATTTCTACAATAAAAATTCGACTCAGAGAAATTTTGTTCTAACTCAAAGAAATTTCAATTTTTATAGAAAAATTTCTCTGGTTTCACAAAAAAAAAAAAAAAAAAAAAAAAAAAAAAAAAAATCGAAATTTCTCTGTGATCATATCAGAAAAAATAGAGCCAAAATTTCTTTGAGTCGAGTGAAATTTCCCTGAATCCGGCAAAATTTTTCTGAGTCAAATTTTCTGCAAAAATATTGAGGGACCTTAACTAAAAAAAAAATGAATTAATTACCTAAAAATCCTATTTACAAATGTTATGGTAACTTATGCCATATCTAAGATTTTTTTTGAACTAATAAATCTTATTTAGTAAAAGTGAGAATATTATCAGCTTTTTCTAATTTTTAAAACTAAGAACATTATCAATTTTGTATAGTAAATGTACCAAATAATTATTTCACTAATTGAAGAAAAAAAAAAAAAAACAGAGCATGAGATTAAATGTTTTTACTTTTCAACTTATTGATTCAATTCAACTATCCAATAAAACTGAAAACATTATCAATGTTTTCTGATTTTCAAAATGAGAACATTATTGATTTTTTTAATTTTTCTTCCAATTTTGCACATCAATGTTCCAACATCATGCTCCTTTATAGACACAATTTTTAATTTTACACAAAAATAATTTAATTTTTTTGCACATAATTTTTTTTTTTTAGTTTTTCAATTTGAAAATTGATATTTTACAATTTTGAAAATCAAAATAAATGTCAAATCATCATTTTTTAAAAGATTACTCCGATTATTAACTATTTAATGGGACTTAAATGTTCAAAAAACCTTAATTAGAACTTAATGGAATATAAGTTCACAAATTAAGACGTGTGTAAATGCTCCTAAAAAAAATCTTGGACCTCTCCTACTACAAAAAGTTAGAGAGAAATGTTTCAATAATTTTTCCTAAAAGATAAGCCTGAACTTTTTCTCTTTTTTCTTTTAAAAAAAAAAAAAAAAAAAACTGGAATAATCTTCAACTTTCAGAAACTTTGGTTGCCAAATAAACCCACAAAAACATTTGTTTGGAAAAGCTGGTCACGAACTGCCATTTCAAACAGTTCAAGAAATCAACAACTGCCATTTCAAACCAAAATGAACACTAATTTAAATCAGAATAGTGATATGATTTCAATTAAAGTTTATTACTATTAATTTAAATTCTATACCCAATCTAAAAAAGAAAAAGAAAAATTCTATACATTATTTACTAAATATATTTGGGGGGAGGGGGAGAAAGGGCCATTGCATGTACTTAAATTCTTACGTTAGTTTCTTTTTTATTATTATTATAAAATAAATAAATAAAATTTATTTGTAAAAAAATAAAAATAAAAGACATGTTTAGTACACATTTTCAAAATGCATAAACACAAAAAACAATGGGTGGCCGATAGTAGGTGGTGAGCAATAGTAGTGGGGAAGAAAGAGAATGAAAACTAATCTTCGAAACAAATGAAAACACATTTTTCTCGTTTCCTCAAATTTTGTAAATTTTGAAACATTGCCTTCTTTAAAGGTATTTTTGTTTCCAAATTTCAAGATTTTTTGAAAACTAAAATAGAAACCAGAAACATAATAACATTCCTAAACCTACAAGTGAAACAGAATAAAATATACATGAATTACCTGAACATTGAAGCCTCTGGTCTAAATCATGATACAATGAAAGAGGATAACCTCTCTTTCATGCCAATCTCTTTGAAGCTTAAGCTTACACTCATAACCTAAAGATAGAACTGAAAATATTTGGGCAGTATGTAGAGATACTTACTAGCCAGCAGTATAACTACAGCTCTGCACCCTTCAGCAGAAGGCCTCAACTACCGCTCCTCCGAGTTGAATCTGTTCCAAGCTTCCTGATGATGCATAAAAACAAAGATAATAAACACGAGTACGCAATGACCATCAAACAAATGTTTGTTGCTTCAGACCAAACATTTTGTTTTGAGCAAGAGATGAAAATGAATTCAAGGGCAATGCAACACAACACGATGCTAATCCTGCAATCTGTTTGGGAGTAAAATGAAGCCCGTGGAAAATATCAGCCGACATTCCTCTCCTTTTAGTAAACTAGAAAATCTATCCACCCAAAAAGTAAAGAGGGACAAAATTACTCCTAGCATTATATGGTCATAACCAAAGTAGGGATTGTCAAGATGATCAATAAGTGCAAATGTTGTAGAATTCCTTGCCAGGACTGTTTCAGTGTTAATTTTTTATCCTTTTAACTTTTTTTAATTTTCTGGTATTCAAATAGTAATAACAGAACAACGATAAATTCAAGTAAGGATCACTTTCACAGTTTAAATTTTGATGTCATAACTGGGTTTCATGTGCATAATGTTAAAATTTACCATCACCTACCACCAATTTACCATCACCTACCACCACCTACTCCTCACCTACTACACTCACCCTCTCCTATATAATGAGTCACTCACCATTTGTAATTAAACACATCAATACATCAATCAATATTACATCAATAATACAATTCTCTATTTCTCTTTATACATTCAATTTCAACATGGTATCAGAGCAAGGTTAACAAACCTAGTCATTCTGCTTCACCGGCGGGCGGCAGCCTCGCCTTGGCCGCCCGCCGGACCTCTACGCATACCTTCACTTCGCTGCCACACATTATTCTTCTTGATCTTGCCAAATGTATCTTAACCTGTGCGACCCTAGCTTCTAGACCCATCTCTACCAATCACTCCTGGCGCAGGGGTAGTGGAGCCATGGGCTGCAGCATTCATGGGAGTAATGTCCGGCTCCGTCCCTTGGTACACCATGATGGTTTTGCACTTACGGCGACGCCCAACACGATAGCCTGGGCGTTCCAAGACAACATAGAAATCCATTCCATAAATGCCAGTGGAAGGATCATACTTAATTCCGAGATCAATGTGCTCCTGAATACCAAAGCCAAAACAGCCAGTTTCACTGAAGTTCCTTCGCAGCAGCTCATATTCCTTCACCTTCAATCCACTCTCCAGAAGTTGCATTGCCTTCTCACCTCTGACTGTGACATAGCAAGCAATCTTCTCATTACGCCTGATCCCAAAAGGACCTTACAGTATATCTCGCTTTGGAGAAAACAGGGGATTGCCCACTAAGTTGCTCCAACACCTTAGCGGCTCTAGTGAGACGATCTCCACTTTCGCCAAAGGAGATGTTAAGGACGAGCTTCTGGACCTTGATCTCCCTCATCGGGTTAGCCTTCTTCCAACAAGTTGACGACACATTAGGTGTCTTCCACACCCATCTCTACACAGCCACCAGCCTATTGGTATGGCTCTCTCTGGACATACTTGTTTACAAGAAAAGCTTTGTCATTGGTGCTGTCCAAGGCATGATCACTGGGCTTGTCTGCATCACTCCTGTTCCCCACTCAATTTTCTTTTTCTTTTTTTATATTTATTTTAATCCATCTTTTTTGAACAGAAAACGAATCACAATTTCAACCCATCTTTCACTCAGCCTTGTTTCCCATCAAACGTGGCTACCCATCATTCTTTTGCACCCCACTTTACCTTTATTTATTTTATTTTATCTTTCTTTTTTGTTTATTCATTAAAAAAAAAAAAAAAAAAAAAAAAAAAAAAGGGGCTCTTTATCTCTCCCTCTCGGCAGAACTGCACATGGGCACACACTCAACTCTCCCACCACCTCCAATTCCACTCAATTTTCTTTCTTTTATTTTATTTTATTTCTTTATTTATTTTATTTAAAAAACCAAACAAAAAAAAAAAAAAACCATTGCAGGTTTTCTTTCTATTTTTTTTTTTTATTCTTATTATTATTATTATTATTATTATTATTAACCAAAAACAAAAACAAAAAACACCACACAAAAAAAAAAAAAAAAAAAAAAAAAAAAAAAAAAAAACACAAACACAAACACAAACAACAAATACCAAACCCCATTGCAACCAATTTCCAAATTTGCCCAACCAAACTCATTTTATTCCTGTCGGGGCTCACCCCGATCACCATTTTACACCAAAAAAAAAAAACAAAAAAAAAAAAAAAAAAAAAACAACAACAATACCACACCCACAGTGGGATTTTTTATTCTCTACTCTGCCGCCGGTCTCTTTTTCTTGCCTCCGTCCTGAACGGCCCTTGACGGTGTTGCCTCCGTGTTTTCCACGCCGCCAAGCACGTTCACTCCCCCATACTCCTCCACTGCAGCATATGGCGGACCTCCAAATCGGAACATCACGGTAGCCTTCCGCTTCAGCTCCTTGTTTTCTGCCTTTAGCACACTTATCTCTGCTCGCGCATCCTTATACATGCGTTGGAGCAGAGCCAGCTGGGAGTTTAACTGTTGCACCTCATTTGTCCTGCTCTGCAGCCGGTGCGACAAGTTTGTGACCGCAGTCATGGTTTCCACACATGACTTCAGAGTATACTGATTGGCCTCAATATCAGTTTGCACCGCCATTTTTTGCTCCACCGACCGCATCGGAAAGTTCAACGGAGCAAACACAGAGGTGTTTGGTTGAGGTTCACTGGCCACCGCATCAGTTCTCTCTCTTGTTGACTCGTTGAGGTCTGGAAAGAGAGTGAGCAGACTACGGGACGAAGAGGCCATTTTCTGGGCAACCGAGTATTACAGAGTGTTTCAAGATTTGCAGCTCTTAGAGACACTCTCTCAGCAAAAGGAACTATCTCTCTCAGCAACACGAAGAGTTTTTTCCGAGTTTTTTAGCGGGTTTTCTGCCTCAGCCTCAGCCTCCGCTTCGATTTATAAAGACCTTGACGAAGAGGCAGACACGCGTATCATGAGCCGCTCGGCGCTCGCCGACAACTTGGCACGCCTTTTGATGGCACGTCTTTTTATGGATTGGGCACGCCTTTTGATGGCACGCCTTTTTATGGATTGGACACGCCTTTTGATGGCACGCCTTTTGAAAGATTGGGCACACCTTTTGAGGGTGCGACTTTTTAAAGGGTCCGACAAGACTCTGTAAACTGTCCCGACATTGATTCCGGTTAGCTCCTTCATGGGTCCGACAAGACTCTGTAAACTGTCCCGACATTGATTCCGGTTAGCACCTTTATGGGTCCGACAAGACTCCGTCAACTGTCCCGACATTGATTCCGGTTAGTTTCTACAAGGGTCCAGCAAGACTCCGTAAACTGTCTTCTACAACGGTCCGACATGACCCCATAAACTGTCTTCTACATCGGTCTGACACCACCATACCGTGTCCTCTACAACGTTATGACACCCCCATACAGTGTCCTCTACAACGTTATGACACCCCCATACCGTGTCCTCTACAACGTTATGACACCACCATCCAGTGTCTTCACCAATGGTCTGACACGACCATACAGTGTCACCTATCCTCTTTTATTTTTATGTATTTTCTTGTTTTGTTACTCTCTCCAAACTCAAGTTGGTTAGTTTCTATCCTCCTTGAGTTTGCGGGGGGCTGTTAAAATTTACCATCACCTACCACCAATTTACCATCACCTACCACCACCTACTCCTCACCTACTCCTCACCTACTACACTCACCCTCTCCTATATAATGAGCCACTCACCATTTGTAATTAAACACATCAATACATCAATCAATATTACATCAATAATACAATTCTCTATTTCTCTTTATACATTCAATTTCAACACGTAAGGCATAACATCAAATAAATGATCATGGCACCACATTCCTTAATTATGGCCTCCACTTCCACAAGCAATAGAACATGCCATCTGAAGACTGGTGTGAAAATATGAACATTGCATATGAAACCAGCATTTAAACAGAAGCAATGAGTACATTTTTTAAGTACAAATATCGTTCAAGTAAAATGAGAAATTCAAATAATAGATGTAGAGTAAGAAAATAAAGGTATACCAAAATAACAAGGCAACAAGACCACATCAAGCTCAACACTAAAATTTTAAAAAACATTTTTGTATTGGTCAATTGGGAGCAAGAATCCATTTCATGGACATCCTAAATTAGGCTAGCAATTATGGAAGCCACGAAAGCAAATTATTAGTTACTGTCACTTTCAGCTTTCTGTAGCATAGAAAAATAATTAATTTCTTAGTTTTTAGAACATGTAGTCAGGAATCAAATTAATAGAAGAAAGGGAAGCCAGTACTTTTGCCGAATACCTTTAGAAGATCAAAAACCTTTTCGCATATGTACTTTTGCTGAATACTTGCACCCCTTTGTTGTAATTTGTCAGGGTGAACACATAGAGTGGCTTTCCGGTAAGCTTTCTTTACAGCCGCAGCAGTTATAACTTCAGTCAACGGAATTGGCCGCCAACCATTATCTGGCCCAAGGATCTGACATCATAGAAAATGTAATTCAGAGCGTAAGTTTATAGAGAATTATAGAAAAAGGGATCAATCAGCATAACCAAGTGAGGACTATGATCTATTTTCTGAGACCGGACAATTGTGATCATCTTATAGAACTACAAATATGAACAAGGAAGAAACATGAAAGATGGTGATTGTATCTAATGGCAGATAATTGAATGAGAATTATCACAGTTAATAATTGACATTGAATTCCAGGTCCCAGTTTTCGGACGAGGGGTATGCCATATGCAAAAGATACTCTGTGTCAGCAGCAAAATCTATATGGCCAGTAGTTCAATGCAGATGTGAAGTAGCACAAGAGTTTTTTTTTTTTTTTTTCCCCGGTGATTTCTCTATATTAATAACCTCAGTGGATTAAGTTTTCTTGATGTATGCATCTGAATATGTATTCAAGAGTGATATTTCTGCCAGGCAACCAGGAAAAAGCCTAGCAATCTAGAACAGGGAACTGCTATCAATGCAGAAAAGTGCAAATATTCAGAAGACTAGAACTAATCAATCAGTTGATTTAAATAGTCCCAGACTCATTTCAGCACATAGGCATGCTTTACCAATACCAATGTGAAATTCACATCTCATCACACTTTCAAACACACTAAACAACCAGAACCCCAGACAAGTTCACATTGTGACTTCATAAGAAACTACATCCAAAGCAATATTTTCATATTTTATGCAAGTATCATAGCTAAATGTTCAAGAAGGATTGAGGATATTTTTGCATACATATTGCAGTGTTGAAAGCAATGCACGCAGGTTCCCTTCTTTCCCACCAGACCATCTCTTCACTTCAGCATCGAGAGCTTCAGCAAATCTCTGCAAGCATATCTATTGATATGAGCCACAAAAAATGCAAAGCTAGTTAATGGTTCCAAAAGTCACACTGATGGAGAGATTTTTACATTTCTCTCTGCTTGCTCCTTTTGAGCAATAAGATCACGCATGTTCTTCTCTGCTAGAGCCTTAGCCTGAAAAAGTGACGGGAATTGTTTTGAGTTCATAATTTTGGATGTAGATGACATATCACAAAATTCATGAAAGGATGAAAAACAAAATGGAAAAAGAAGGCACATACTGCACGTTCAGCAGTTCTTTGATGCCTCTCTAACCTAGCTTTACACCTCCGAGCTGATTCACCTTCAACTCCCACAAATCTCTCAGAAGCTGCATACAGAAATAAATAAATAAATAAAAATACCTAGGCTATACATAAAGCAGAAAAATGTTGGAAGGTCGATGAAAAAGTAGATTTAATAAAAAAAAAAAACATAAATCCACATTGCAAAAGAATTATAGCACATGTTTCATTTATCACATACCACCATGAACTGAAGAATATGAATAAATGGACCCACTGGAAGACCGAATGCCCTGAAATTGCATGTCCTGCAAATCCTGCCAATTATATCATTAAGTTAAGAGACTGTGTTGGGCATGCACTTCATAAATTACATCAGTGAAGGGTATACTCACAGAGGATGAAGAGCTTTGTCTCATTCCATCATTTTTATAAGAAGCAAAGGACTTATCAGCAACTGATCTTTCATTAGCAGCCTTCTCAGCCATTGCTTTTTGGAAAGCACGATCTCGAGCCTCTGCAGTTGCTCTCTCTACTGCAGCACGCTCTGTCCTGACCCTGGCCTCCATAGATGCCTTCTCCCCTGTTGACCTCTCCCGAGCCTCTGCACATGCCTTCTCTAGTCTTTCTCGGGCTTCTGTCATCGCTCTTTGTCGAACTTCGGCAGTTGCCCTCTCCACAGCAGCCCTTACTGCCTTGTCATGGGCTTCAGCAAATGTCCTTTCACGAGCTTCAAGGGTTGCTCTATCAACAGCCATCCGGTCCTTTTCTCTTTCCCTTTCTCTTTCCCTCTCTTCCTCTATCTTTCTTAGGCGATCCTTTTCCAGCTCTCTTTCTCTTTTTATCCTTTCTTCTTTCTCTCTCTCCTCTGGTGTGAGAATATCATTACGATTCTTCTCTTTTCTTTTTGTGCTTTTGCTTGTGCTAGCCTTCTGACCTGTGCTCTTTGCATTTCTTTTTCCCTCCAACACAGTTGGCTGATCAGCTCCCATTTTCCTTCCATTTTCAATCAACTCTCCTACCACTTGTGATGACATGAATTTGTCTTTGCTATGTTCCTTGTTAAACGTCACTTGAACCTCCTTAACATTAGTCCCTCTCTCTCCTAATTCATGAGTGAGTCCATTTGGAGTCCCAGGATTAGAGGCTATTTTGAAAGCTTTCTTATTTCTGTCAATGTGTGTTTGTCCAATGCCAGCTTCAACTGATTCTGTCACAGTGTCATGCAGATGATGTGACTTCATGACATCTTTTGCATTGATTTGGTTCTTTTCATGTTGTGTGTAATCTAGAGTCATGCCAGATGAGTTGAATTTTTCTTCAAACAGCACATTCACTACTTCAACTGCTTCCAACCGAGTATTCACACTATCTATGGGTTCAGTCTTCATGGTTCTATCCTCTTCAAATGAAAGGTTCCCTTTGGTCATTTCTACATTTCCACTGTTTTTATCCTGTTCACAGGCTGCTTGACCAGGTTGTAGATTCTCATGGTCATCCAGCTTACATGCCCCATCATCAGATGTCTTGAGATTTTCCCCCTCTGTGTCCACACAAGTTCCTTGATCAGAATTAAGCTTCCTTTCATTTTCACCCCTCTCATTTTGCTCATGATCTTTGCTCCATACCTTCAGTTCTTCCCAATAACCTACATCTTCAATCCTCTTCTCAGTTTTTTCACACACATTAACGTCTTCATATCTTTTCTCAATTTCTTTCTGCTTGAAAGCCTCTTCTGATCTCTTCTCACTTTCTTCTCTTTCATGAGCTTCTTGCAATCGTTTCTTATTTTCATCTTGCTCCCTAGCCTCTTTAAGTCTCTTCTCATTTCCTTCCCTTTCACAAGCCTCATTTAGTCTCTCCACGTTTTCCTCTCTTTCATGAGCCTCTTTTTGCTTCTTGGCATTTTCTTCCAGCTCAAAAGCACCTTTCAATTTCCTATCAACCTCTTCCCGCCTATGATCCTCTCTTAGCCTCTTCTCATTTTCCTCTCTTTCAAGGTCAAGTTCTAGCCTTTTCTCATTCCTTTGCCACTCAAGAGCCATTTTCAGTCTCTTCTCATCCCCTTCCAGCATAAGAGCCAATATTTTCTCGTTCTCTTCCAGCTCAAGAGCCTCTTTAAGTCTCTTCTTCTCATCTTCTTCATGAGCCTTTTTAACTCTCTTCTCATTCTCTTCTCTTTCACAAGCCTCTTTTTGTCTCTTTTCTTTCTCTTCTTTTTCAAAAGCCTCCCTTTGCTGCTGCTCCTTTTCTTCCTGCTCTAAAGCTTCCTCTAGTCTTTTCTCAATTTCTGCTAGTTCAAAAGCCTCTTCAAGTCTTTTTTCATATTTTTCCATCTCAAGAGTTTGTTTAAGTCTCCTTTCATTTTCGTACCTTTCATGAGCATCTTTGTGTCTTTTGTCATCTTCTATTCTTTCGTTAGCCTCTTTTAGTTTCTTTTCAACTTTCATTTGATTCTCTTTCTGTTGAACTTCTATCAGGGTGTCACATTCTTCACTTTTACCAGCTTCAGTTAGTATCTTCTCAATGTTTCCATGCTGTTGGACCATTCTTGGCTTCTTCCCAGTTTCTTCCTGTTTACAAACCTCTTGGTTCACTTTTACTTTCTTCCCATGCTCCTCTTGCCTGCTTGACTCTTTAGTTGCTTTTGATCTCCCCTCGTTTCCATCCCGTTCACAAGTCTCCCTACTGGCTTTTATTTTCCTATCGTCTTCTTGTTGATGAAATGCTGGAATTGCTTTTTTCTCCTGACCACACTCATGGGACTGTGTACTTTGCACTAAAACACTTTCATCCTTTGCTTGCTCATAGATCTTTCGGGATTTATCAATTTCAACTAGTTCAAAAAATTCTGCAGCTTCTCTCCATGCAACAGTTCCTTCGGTTTTATAAAACTCTTGAGATGACCTGTCCTCCTTCCCATTCTTTTTATCTGCAGATATTTTGGCCACATTTATATGTTTTCCCCCTTCAATTGAATCTGAAACTACCTGTGTTATCTTCATTACTTTCTTCCTTTCCTCCCCAACAAAAGTTTTCATTCCACTACAATCTCTTTGACAAGTTCCGTGCACTCTCTCATCTTTAAAACTGTTGAATCCATCAAATGTCTTGCTTGCTTTTCCCTCCTTATCTTTCGTTTCATTTTTCAAACCAAACTTTGTACGGCTTTGAAGACCATCCTTCTTTCTCTCCATTAATTCTTTTGCACTTTTTAGCTTTGCTTGAGCTTTTTCCATTACATCTTTCATAGCTGCAGCAGAGACTGCAGCAGATGAACTTGGATCTACCTCCACGTCAAAGAAAGATGGTGAGCTGTCACCTGTCGTCTCTCCAAAAGCAAAACTTTTAGAAGCTTTGAGCTTGGATTTATGTCTACCGGAATCTACACCGTTCACAGCCAAAACATGAGGTGGCTTTGAAGGTGGTGGTAACTGAGAGGGCTGCGTTCTTAGGCTGATATCAGATACAGTTACAAATGTCTCATTCATATGAGAAGCACTTTTGCCAAATCCCACAGGTTTGAGATCAGTCCCCAAAGTCTCTATGCCAAAACTTCTATTTGACGGATGTGACATAGTTTTCCGGAATTGTTTTCTTTCCCTTAGGCCCCCACTAAAATCCATTTTTGGATTGATATCATCAGCTACCTGCAAAGGTGTATTCCTATCCTTTATCTTTTCTGAAGAAGGTGACTCATTGACTATGGAAGTAAATCCGGGAACAGCATGTAATTGAGTTACGTGTGCCATCCCACTTGACCCATCTTCCTTGCTTCTTTGACTAGCCTTATCATATGATATACTGATCTGCTTAATGCCATCACATGACTGGTGAGATTCTCCATTTGGCAAGTTATCTGAAGAAGCAGAAGGGTCTGACTCATCTGAAAGAGACTCACTCTGAGCTGGAGTCCTATAATCAGGAAACAGAAAAAACACATCGCAGTTTCAAATTTCTACAATTGCTATAACAAATATGGCCAATAACAGCAAATTGCAACAGAAGCATCATTGTCATATTCATGAGTTTCTTATTTATGTGACCATAAGAAATATCAAAGACAAGATAGTAACTACCGCGAATGAACATGGTTGAATCAAAACACTTACCACCAATCTCTTTTTCTCTTTTTTTAGGAGATAAGTTGATACCACCAATCACATATTACAAATAAAACCTTTACTTGAAATATGAAAGACAATTCAATTGGAGTACTTTCCACCCTCTTTAATAAATTTCACATATTTTTCTTCCGTTCTATTATCCTTGAAAAGACCTATAAGGGTTATAATACATTATTTACTCTTTTTTGATAAATATCATTCACTACAATTCCCCTCTAATACAATGGGGACTGGATAAATTTTCATTAACTTGAATATGTAATTCTTTATTTTTGTGCTTCACATTGAAGTCACTTCCATTTTCTTGACATATTTGATGGAAAAATACAATTCACGATGGACTCTTCGTTAGGCTAGAAAGGCCTCTTTGGCATATTATTTAAGCCCCCAGACATTTGTTCCAAGTTCTTCCTCCAACCAACAGAAAATAATGCAAAGAAGGGTGGATTCCAAGGTCACGTGGACAGAAAAATGCTGCACCTCTCAATCATCATCACCAATCCAAGCCCAATTGACCCAATTTGATGCCATATAGACAAAAAGAACTTTGGTGAATGATAGTTCCAGTGATTACATTGATCACTATTTTCTTATAGAGATTGCATTACTAAGCATCATTGCTAAGCTGAAAAATATATTAAATCAACCTCAAGATTATAATTGAACCCCAAACAAATGTTATCTCCCAAAAAGCTTTATTACTGTAAACCTCCTAATAAATTAACATAAATGGATGTACACCTTAATGAAGTCCTCTTTTATTTTTTATGGAAAAGTAAGTGAACCACTTTTTCCTAGCTCAGACAAAGAGATAAACTCAAATCTGCAATGCAGCCTCAAACAGAATTGACTGGACGAGCAAGCATTGTGCATTGCTTGAAACAAAGAGAAAATTCTAGATGTTACCCACAAATGCATGTTAAATCAATTTCAAAAAATTTGCAATTTGCATTATAAAATATCTGAATTGAGTAGGCAAGTCCAGATGTTAGTTTTAATAAATAAAAGATCAAGTTAACTAAGGCTTAATTCACATGTTGCCATTACTCACTTATACCACATTAAGAGCCTCAAATCTAACTATAATGCTCCTATGTTATGTCTCAACATGAATTATATCATCTTCAACACTTTCTTACGGTGTCAAAGTGGCACATACCTTCTTTTCACCTCTATGTCTTCAATCCTCCAACTTTATTAGATTTAACACATTACACATTGAAGGTTCAAGAGTTATTCCAAGTAAGAAACACACCCTCAAGTTCATTTTGTAATTGTCGTTTTGTACAAATGTATAATTTATCAATATAACTAAATTGAAAAATCATGCTTTTCTCGGTGTTATAACTTCTACCTGAAAATCAGATTGAAATTTGAAATCTGGTTTAAATTCTTGACCTTCTTTCCTCAATCGGTTGACATTCCTTATGTAAAAAAGATTTTTTTGCCAGAGCCAGTCAACATGTTTTATTCTTAGTCATTTGCCACTTGAAACAATCAAAAAAGTGACTCTTTGTTAAACAGCACACTCAAAATTCAAACTTAGAAACATCTTTAGAAGTTCACAAATTTCTAAATGTAACACTCTCCTCCAACTAAAAAGCAAGCAAACAATAGATAACTTTCCCCATATCAAACAATATAAAATTTTCCCCACGTTGTTGACATAGAAATATGTTTCAAGCATTGTTAGACAAGGATTACCTAATGCGGCAAAACCATAAAATTATAGATGCAGGGATTTCACACTAATATACTGATTATTAAAACGTGTAAATAGAACATGCGTCCAGTCTACCTGAAAATCAGATTGAAATTTGAAATCTGGTTTAAATTCTTGACCTTCTTCCTCAATTGGTTGACATTCCTTATGTAAAAAAGATTTTTTTGCCAGAGCCAGTCAACATGTTTTATTCTTAGTCATTTGCCACTTGAAACAATCAAAAAAGTGACTCTTTGTTAAATCAAAATTCAAACTTAGAAACATCTTTAGAAGTTCACAAATTTCTAAATGTAGCACTCTCCTCCAACTAAAAAGCAAGCAAACAATAGAAAACTTTCCCCATATCAAACAATATAAAATTTTCCCCACATTGTTGACATAGAAATAAGTTTCAGGCATTGTTAGACAAGGATTACCTAATGTGGCAAAACCATAAAATTATAGATGCAGGGATATCACACTAATATACTGATTATTATAACATGTAAATAGAACATGCATCCAGAAAAATAGATCAGGCATCTTGTGTAAACAGGTGTTGCCCCACTCATAAAATTAAAAAAGTATCTCTGTCATATGCATTGAATGCACACTTTTTCTTTTCTAATAAAAATTTATCTCTACCAAATACAAAAATTTAACCTTGAGTAAAATACTATCAAAACCCACTTCGATAACAAAATTCTCTCCCATCTGTCTCTCCCACTCCCTCTTTAGGACTTTTTCCAAATAAAGAGTATATTCTAATCCATGTATTTGTCTCCATTGTGTATTACCTGGCTTTCTCTCCATCTCCAAACTAAGTCATCGGTAATCGAACATTTCTTGTACTCTTTGGGCAAAGTAATTTGTAGTATTAATTGGTCAAAAATAATAGCGTCTGCATCAAGTATGTTTATTAATTTTTAATCTTCTTCGATTTTTTATGACTATATTTTTACAATACATGCGATATAAATTGCCTGTTCAAATTATGAATTTAATTTTTGTAAATGAAAAGGTTATATGAATTTAATTATGGTGCTATAATATAAATGTTTTTTATTCATATAATCATATTTGTTATTGTTTGAATTTTTTGAGTGAAAATTTGGCAAATCACTAAAAAATTATGTGCTTAATTTTCCGGGAAAATATCTAATTGCTTCATGAAATCTAAAAATTTAATTTATTTATCAAAACAAAAAAAAGAAATCCAAAAATTTAATTAAATACTTTAAATTTGTTTGATACTTTTAGTTTGGCCAGTCTACATAAAAGTTCTAGTTCTGCCCGAGTGTGCCATGTACAATGTTTTAAAAAATGGACAAAACTGTTACATAATGCCATTCCATGACAATTTGGGAACATACCAATTCCGATACAATGCACTTTAGTTGGAAGAATAAATCACAAGCATTTGCTTCTGCCGTAGCCGTTACCACATGTGTAATGGCAGTAATAGGCCGTTATGTTGCCGATTTGGCCGTTAAAGCCTTTTCGAAAGTCTACTTCATACCAAAATAATTTTCTTCACTATTTTTCCATTTTCTTCGACTAAAATCTCTCTCTTAAACTCCACAACAATAAAAACCCCTAGATTTACCACTTTCAAGCATAAATCTTTGTAGAAATTTAATGTATAAAGAGAAATAGAGAATTGTATTATTGATTGATTGTTTTTTTGAATGTTACAATGATTCCTATATATAGAAGAGTTAGGTGGTAGTAGGTGGTAGATGGAGTAGGTAAAGTGGAGGTGGTAGGTGGAGTAGGTGAAGTGGAGGTGGTAGTGGTGTAGTGGGTTAGGTTTAGTGGAGTAGGTGAGGTGGTAGTGGTGTAGTGGGTTAGGTTTAGTGGGTGAAGTAGGTAGGTTTTAACAGCCCCCCGCAAACTCAAGGGGGATAGGAACTAACCAGCTTGAGTTTGGAGAGAGTAACAAAACAAGAAAATACACGAATACATAAAAGAAAAGAGGATAGGAGACACTGTATGGTCGTGTCAGACCGATGGTGAAGACACTGTATGGTGGTGTCATAACGTTGTAGAGGACACTGGATGGTTGTGTCAGACCGATGTAGAAGACAGTTTATGGGGTCATGTCGAACCGTTGTAGCAGACAATGTTGTGACAGTTGTTGTGACAGTTTACGGAGTCTTGCTGGACCCTTGTAGAAACTAACCGAAATCAATGTCGGGACAGTTTACAGAGTCTTGTCGGACCCATGAAGGAGCTAACCGGAATCAATGTCGGGACAGTTTACAGAGTCTTGTCGGACCCTTGTAGAAACTAACCGGAATCAATGTCGGGACAGTTTACAGAGTCTTGTCGGACCCATGAAGGAGCTAACCGGAATCAATGTCGGGACAGTTTACAGAGTCTTGTCGGACCCATGAAGGAGCTAACCGGAATCAATGTCGGGACAGTTTACAGAGTCTTGTCGGACCCTTAAAAAGTCGCACCCTCAAAAGGTGTGCCCAATTTTTCAAAAAGCGTGCCATCAAAAGGCGTGCCCAATCCATAAAAAGGCGTGCCATCAAAAGGCGAGCCCAAGTCATAAAAAGATGTGCCGGACATGTTGGCGAGGCACGTGAGCGCCTTGGCTTGCGCGCCCGTGTTGTCGTCTGTCGGCAAATGGCGCGCGATGCGCGGATCGGCCCTGGCTATTTAAACCAAGGGTGAGGCGGAGGCTGTGCATACCAGTCTGAAACCGCTGAAACCAACCCGTCTCTGAAAAACTCTGCCTCTTCGGAGAGAGAAACTTTGGAACACTTTGTAACCCAGAAAATGGCTTCGTCTTCCCGCGGTCTGCTCACCCTCTTTCCCGACCTCAACGAGTCAACAAGAGAGATAACTGGTGCGGTGGCACTGGAACCTCAACCAAGCGCCCCGGAGTTTGCTCCGTTGAACTTTCCGATGCGGTCGGTGGAGCAAAGAATGGCAGTGCAGTCGGATGTGGAAGCCAATCAGTATACATTGAAGTCATGTGTGGAAACCATGACTGCGGTTACAAACTTGTCGAACCGGCTGCAGAGTAGGGCAAATGAGGTGCAGCAGTTAAACTCCCAGCTGGCTCTGCTCCAACGCATGTATAAGGATGCGCGAGCAGAGATAAGTGTGCTAAAGACAGAAAACAAGGAGCTGAAGCGGAAGGCCACCGTGATGTTCCGATTTGGAGGTCCACCATATGCTGTAGTAGAGGAGCAGGGAGGAGTGAACGTGCTCGGCAGCGTGGGAAACACGGAGGCAGCACCATCAAGGGCCGCCCAGGACGGAGGTAAGAAGAAAAGACCGGCGGCATAGGTGAAGAAGTGAGGGCGGTGGGTGGCCGGCTGCAGAAAAGAAAACAAATCTGTGGGTGTTGTTTGTGGTTTTTTTTTTTTTTTTTTTTGTGTAAAATTGTGATCGGGGTTGATCCCTGAAATGAATAAAGCAAGTGTGTTTGGCAAACTCGAATGGTAGGTGTGGTAATGCAGAAAAATCAACTGGAATGAATTTTTTTTTTTTTTTTTTGTGAAAATAATAATAATAATAATAATAATAATAATAATAATAATAATAATAATAATAATATTGGTATCATGGAGTGGGCGGTGGTACAAAAATATTGTGTAGAAAAAGAGGAAAGATGAGAGAGAGAGAGAGAGAGAGAGATTGGTGGCCATAGTTCTGATTGAAGTCAGCTAGTCCAAGATAATCATCAAACTGCCACTGTGGAATACTTCCAGCTGTGGATCCTCCAGCCAATGGCAACTTACTTGGTTGAAAATCCCCAACCCCAGCAACTTGGACAGGTGATACTTTGTTATACTGACCAGTCAACAGCATTGGGGTACCCTTTCTAGACACAGAACGAGATTCTGTTTCTGAGATTTTCTCACTAGATTGTGCCTTCCCTGAGGAAGCAGACACACCAGGTTCAGTGGGTTCAAGCCCTACTTTCACTCCTGTAAGTAGAAATCTCTGATGACCAGACACAAAGGTATTTGCTGTGTGTATGGCAACATCACATTTCCGACACAGTAAAGCTCTATCCTCGAGACAAAAGAAATAGCCAACTGTCTCCTGACAGATGTCACATTTGGGCATGGGAGAGGAAGAAGCAGAGAGAGAAACCCTGGTTCAGATGAGATCTATCAATAGTGGTGAGAGAGAGGTATGTGTTGGAGGTTTCAAAGAAGGCGAAGAGCACCAAGAGCTTAACCTATAGCTCTGATACCATGTAGAAATTTAATGTATAAAGAGAAATAGAGAATTGTATTATTGATTGTTGTATGTTATAATGATTCCTATATATAGAAGAGTAGGTGGTAGTAGGTGGTAGATGGAGTAGGTAAAGTGGAGGTGGTAGGTGGAGTAGGTGAAGTGGAGGTGGTAGTGGTGTAGTGGGTTAGGTTTAGTGGAGTAGGTGAGGTGGTAGTGGTGTAGTGGGTTAGGTTTAGTGGGTGAAGTAGGTAGGTTTTAACAATCTTGTTACAATCAAAACCCTTAGGTCTACTACTTTCAAGCACAAGTCTACAAGATAGGTGTTTTAGGCCTCTTAATCTTCAACCAAGGTTCTGACACTCTGTAGAATCATTAAAATAAAGAGAAAATACATCCAACAAATAGACAAATCTCCATAAGTAGCCTTTGGGTTCTCTGTAATCTATAAGTTTGCAACACGACATGATAAGTCTGTAACCAACTGCCACGGCCAGCCCCTTTCCCATCCTTCCTCACCAACCCCCACCCATTCCCCCACCACCACGACAGCACCAAGCCACATGTCCCCCGCGACACCTGAACAAGCCCTTGTTCTTAGCAATCAAGCCATGTGTCCCCAGGATATACCAAGCCTCGAGGGGCCTGTGGGTCCTACCAAAGCAATAACCAAGGTAGTGGGAAGCCAAGATAGGTGTTTATGCTTTGTCCTCAAAATGGAACACTACCTTAATGGAACAAAATTTAACCCTAACTTCAAAATTAATATTCTCAAACTATAGTTTCCCAAGGAGTATCATCATATCACAAAACCCCCTATCCACACTGCCCTCTTGCCGAATCCCAATCCCAAAACTAACCAAAACAAGAAGCAAACCCCCATTGTTTTTTCACTAATCCATAGCATTTCTTCCCCTAACTTGTTCTGATATCCAAATCTTTAAAAGCCCAAATTGAGTACTCTCGCGATTTCACTTACAAAAACATTTACCCAAAATTGCACAAACCTGTATATTTTGTTCTACAACAAACCATGTTCAACAGAGTGACCATTGAATACCCAAAATTAAGAAAATGTGAATAGCCAAACAACAACAGATTAACATTATTTGTACAATTACAGCATAATCGACCAAATAAATTAAGGCAAAAGCTTTAAAAAAAAAAAAAAAGCATACCAAGCTTCGTCAGACGAATCACATGTAGTTTTCGATAGTTCAAACAGTTGTTCGAAGGAGGCAGCGAAGTCTACACCATTGAGACCGCCGAATACTTGAGAGTAGTCGAAAATGGAGCTGCGTACATCGAAGGAAAAGTCGGCATCGTTAACAGGAGGGAGATCGAGAATCGGAATAGAGGAAGCAGGAGAGGCGTGAAAATTGCTGAAAATCTCAGTGTAGTCGGAGACTCGAGGACAGAGAGTGGGAACTCCTCCCAACTTTGGAGGACCTCCAAAGACGTCGTCGTACATGGTCTTAGGTCTGACGCCATTGCCATTGCCATTGTATGATTTCTTCGAAACAGAGTGAGGGAGATTTTCCATTTCTTCTAGGGTTTTCTTCACCCTAATTCTCCCCCCTCTCTCTCTCTCCCCGTGTGCTTTCACTTTCTGTATCTCTTTCTCTGTTGTGTGCAGAGACTCTGAGGAGAACGACGAGAGAGAGGGGCCAAATTGGGAGTGAAAGGGAGAGGAATATTTTTATTAATTACACCAAGACCCCTTAATTGGTGAATACTATCACTTTATCATATCGGTAATGCTACGTAACTCAAATTTTGTGGTTCAAAAATGGTTCAAATTGTCAAAACAACGTCGTTTTGAGTACAGAACAACATAAAAATGGCCAAAACGACGTCGTTTTAGCCATTTGAGCCACTTTTAAGCCACAAAATTTGAGCTACGAGACATTTTCCTTATCCATATTGACCCCTCAATTACACAGTCCTTCTAAAAAATGGTTTAAAGCACTCTTATTTGAGCAAGGATCCTCTAGAGTGATTTTTTTCTAAAATTTCCTAAAGTGTTCCATTGTGTGGTTGAGATTTATTGGCAAGTCACATCAATTTTTCTGATGTGACTTGCCAGTGAATCTCAACCACACAATGGAACACTCTAGGAAACTTTAGGAAAATTTCACTCTAGAGGATCCTTGGTGCTCTTATTTGGCGCAGCTGAAGCCTTCGAATATGAAAAAAACCAACTTATTTGTTTGTTTGTTTATTTAGGTCATATAATTTTATTATTTTTTGGGTATGTTTTTTAAGAAAAAATTAATAAATTAGTTTCTTTTTTTTTTACTTTTTAAAACAAGTCTTATTGTAATCTAAAAGTTGATAAGTAGGAAATAGAAATTAAAATCATCTATTTTTCAATTTTTAGATAATCAACTTATTTAAGTTGAAGCTGCACCAAGTAAGATGGCACAAACTCTTAAATTAAAGGAAAATACTATAAATCTCAATTTTTTTATCAAATGGGTGTGAGACCCACACAAATCACATGGTAAAACATTTGATAAAAAATTTAATAGATTATTTAAGATTCCTAACATAATTCTAAATTAAAATAAATTATTATCAACTTATTTAAACTGCAACAAGACTATTTTTATAATTGAAGAGACAAAAAAAAATACGAGCTCATGATAAATAAGTTGATATTTGTGAGTTGGGGTCTTGTTGTAATTCAATTTTTTGTTTTTTTGTTTTTTTGTTTTTTTGTGGTCACCCAAACAGGACTTTTCCTTGGATTTTGTATTTATGATGTGCCTCGTACATTGAAACATTTGTTGTGTTTGCTTTGCTGGACTGCATCTTTTCTTTACTTTTAAATTGTTTATTTATCAAGTATAATTAAAAATTAATATTACAACTTTTTTTTAAGTGATTCCAATTTTTAGCACTATAAATAAATTTCAAAATTTTACTTTACGAATTAATGTGACACCTTTATTATAATATGTGTTTTTCTTGTCACATTATAATTAATAAATTATATTAATATTTTAGAAATAATTAAATAATCCATTCTTTTATTTGGCATGTGAAACCATTAATATTATGTACAAATAACAAATTACAATAAAATCATTAGTCAAGTATAAAATATTTCATATTTATAGATGTGATTCTTTGTTATGTGTACTTAAAATTGAGGGCACACATAATTAAAATATAGATGTGTGCATTACGCAATCACTTGATCATTTTTAAAATTTATAGGAAGCAATTTTGTATAATTTACAAATAATTTATACTAACATTTAAAAAGGATTTTTTTGAAGGAAAAAATATAAATCAATACTTATGACCAAAAATAATTACAACACGTAGGGCTATAATTCTGTGTAAAAAAAAAAAAAAACACACAATAAAAATTGCAGCGTAAAAAAAAATCTTATCCTTTTGTAAATATTTATCTCACTTCTTATTGAACGATAATTTTCACTTTTTTGAAATCGTAAGGGCTGATCACCCAATGACCATAGATCAAACCTAGGGTTCGTGGTGAGGGAAGAAATTGAATTAAAAATTTTTTTCTTTTCTTTTTTCTGTGAATTTGAATTTTGATAACTCACACAAAGTCGTTGATAGCTTATTTCTCTGCATTTTTTTGTGTTTTATTTATGTGTGATTAATATTTTTATATTTATTTAATAATTAGTTTTGTAGCAAAATTTTACTAAAGTGGAGTGGCAAAATAATATAAAGATTGAGATGTTTCCAGCCGATGAGTAGACTGACTGCTTTTGCTGTGGATGGTTCAAGAAATATCATTGATATAATAATGTGTTTGGGTAATCTGAAAAAGTGCAATTAATGATTTTCTTAGAAGGTTACTCATTTATTGCATGCTTTTAAATATCAATACTAAAAATTTCAAAGAAAAAAAATTGCTAATTGCAAACAAAATTAGGTAAGCACCATTTAAATTTCTCAAACTTTAGAGTCAATTAGAAGATGGGTAGGTGGATAACATGCATTCCTTTTGCATGTTGAGAAGATTTGGACAGTGACGCTGGTTTTCTTTTATGCATGTATCTATGTATGAGTATAGCTTTGGGGGGAAAAAAAACAAAAACAAAAAAAAAAGATAATTGTCATTCCATGCATGCATGCCATGAGCTCGGTAGGGTCTCACCCCATTAAGGGGGACCAATGATTTGAAAATGGTGGTAGTTTGTTGGCTGTGCCTCAAATTTTTCTTCTCCTTATTGCAATATGAAATTTTAATAATGCTAGGTAGTTCAAAATTTTGTGACTCAAATGGTTTAAATCATTCAAAACGACGTCGTTTTGAGTGTAAATGAGTGTAAAACGATGTCGTTTTGATAGATTTGAGCCATTTGAGCCACAAAATTTTGAGCTACCAAATATTTTCCATGAACTTTAGTATAGCCCTAACCTTGGGGTTCATTTTGTCCATTTAAATCTATTAAGAAAAATAGATGATTTCCTACAAGTAAATCAATCAATAAAAATAAAAATTAATGTGAAAAAATTAAATCAATAACAACATAATAATTTTGCGTGATTCGCTCAATATAAGGTACGTCCATGGGACCGAAATCTAATTTTATTTTCAAGTACTAGTTTTCAAACGATTACAAATAAGACACGAATAGTCTCACAAACCAAACCTGGGGTATTGTTGTGACTAAGTCACAATATCAATTTGCTATGAGCCCGTGGAGGCTTTTTCTGAGTCTTGTTTGATGATCTGAACCGTTCATATTGTAGGGTTTGTTGAATAGATCATCTATGCAAAAAATCAAATTGATTGAAAATCTATAGCTTTATAACAAGAGCACATTTGTTTTTAAAAAAAATAAATGGTTGACATTATCTTGAAAATTTTTGTAAAACAATTTAAATCTGATCATGGGGTTACGGATTTCTAATTAACTTCATTTTTTCTATGGATGATATATTCGACGAACCCTACAATATGAATCGTTCGGATCATCGAAAAACACTCGGAAAAAACCCCCACGAGCTCACAACAGATCGCAACTGTAACTTAATCACAACAGCACCCCTAGGTCCTCACAAACCAACCTGAAGTGAATTTCAAATAATCAAGAAGAAAGACATTATTAAAATAGGTGAATAAATTATATTTGAAACAGATTGTAGAATACCCAAAATAATAGACTCAAAGCAATCTCCACTAAAGCAGCCAAATATGCACATAGACAGTGCTTCAAAGCAGCCAAAAATTGAAACCAAAGAAAACTTGCAAGCACTAGCCGAAACGCAACACCCAGTGAAAGAAAAAAACAAAACAAAACAATCTTATAGCAGCTGCAGCACATTTTTGAAAAAACAAAAACAATATAAAAAAATATTGTTAACTCTTGGGGTTTTTTTATCAAAATCTTAATTGCCACCAAACTGATTTTTAAACACTTACTAGGCCTCCAAAAATCAGATATAATATATAAAAAATATTATAACTAACACCAAATCAAATTAAATATTTTAATAAACTAATTGGGTCTCATTCTCCACTAAGTAGGTATATCCAACAATTCTCTTCCTACTGACTTAGGTGGAGACATCAACCATACCCGCCAAAGTTCGACGCTTCAAATGTTTGTCCCTCGACAAAGTATTAGTTAACATATCCAAAATATTATCATCCGTGTGAACCTTTTCGAGTTGTAACAAGTTCCAATCTAATACATTATGAATCCAATGATATCTCACATTAATGTGTTTCGATCTCGAATGAAAAGTGAAATTTTTACTCAAATGAATAGCATTTTGACAATCATAATAAAGCACATACATTTCTTATTTCAAACCTAACTCTTGCAAAAATTTCTTCAACCATAACTCTTCTTTGCAAGCTTCCGTAATGGCGATAAATTCAGTTTCGGTAGTTGAAAGAATAACACATTTTTGTAATTTAGATTGTCATACCATAGCTCCCCCTACAAATGTCATCAAATATCTCAAAGTAGATTTCTTAGAGTCAACAATCAAAATTCGTGAACCCATCAAGCATTAGCTTACCATTCCCAAAACACAAACGCGCCTTCAAAGTCTCACGAAGATACCTTGGAATCCATTTCACCGCTGCCCAATGTTCTTTACTCGGATTACGAAGAAAATGACTCGCCACACCAACAGGGTGAGCAACATCCGACCTTGTACAAATCATGGCATACATCAAAGAATCAACCGCTGAAGCATAAAGAATTTTCAGCGTCTCTTCCTTGTCTTTCTCACTTGTAGGCCATTGATTTGAACTAAGCTTAAAGTGACCCTGAAGTGGACAACCAATCAACTCTGCTTTATCCATGTTGAACCTCTCAATAACTTTCTCAATGCAGCTTTCTTGAGACAACCAAATCAGTCTCTTTTTGCGATCACGAGCAATTTTCATACTAAGTATTTGTTTTGTCGACCCCAAATCTTTCATAGCAAAACACTTGCTCAACTCTAACTTTAACTTGTTAATCATGGTAGAATCTTGATCCACAATTAACATGACATCAACATAAAGCAAAAGAATAATAAATTTGCCATTTGAAAAAAATTTCACAAACACACAATGGTCCGAAGTGATTTTAGAAAAACTATTATTCATCATAAAAGAACCAAATTTTTTGTACCATTGTCGTGACGCTTGCTTGAGGCTATACAAACTTTTCTTCAATTTGCAAACAAATTTATATTTCCCTTTCTCTATAAAACCCTTCGATTGCTCCATGTAAATTTCTTCTTTAAGGTCACCATAAGAAATGCGGTTTTCACATCAAGTTGCTCAACTTCAAGGTTCATACTTGTGACCATGCCAAGTACAACCCGAATAGAAGACATCTTTACAGCTTACGAGAAAATCTTATCAAAGTAAACACCTTTCTTTTGCCCAAAACCTTTCACAACAAGGCGTGTCTTGTACCTTAGATTCTTGCTATCATTCTTCAATTTGAAGACCCACTTATTTTTCTGAATTTTCCTCCCCTTAGGCAAGTTCACCAAATCATAAGTGTGGTTTTCAAGTAATGAATTTATTTCTTTTTCCGTGGCCTTTTTCCAATCACCTTTCTTTGTATGCTCAATTGCTTCTTGGTAGCTTTCGGGCTCCCCTTGATTGGATATCAACACAAATTTATTAGGAGGATACTTTTTTAAAAGTTGTCGACTCTTGTAGATTTCCTCAACTTAAGTTGTGGTAGCGGTTCTTGAATTGGATGCTCTTCCTTAATTTTGAACTCAATTTCATTAGAATTAGTATCATCCTCCACGTCTTCAATAGGTGATTGTACATCTTTCTCATTTTCATCATTCACTGAAGATAAAGGAGATGGATCCATGTCAATGAGATCACTAGTTTTTTGCTCCAATTGATCACCTTTGCCAAAGTCTTTAATTATTTGGTCTTCAAGAAACACAACATCACAGCTTCAAATATGTAACGCCCCAACCCTTCACATGTCATCGAAATTGTCCGCTTTGGGCCACGCCCGCACGAATTTGTTCTTTCTAGTGGGTCACCCATCCCGAAACTACTCCAACTTAAGCACGCTTAACTGGGAAATTCTGCTAGGGATTTCACTACTTGGGAAAAGGCCTCAATGCTATGTAAGGGTCTAGGTTTTTACTTTCATAGCCCAGGAACTCCCATTCCATTACAGAATAACTTTCTTGTCGACCAAATTCCACAATCTATAACCAAATTCATCACGCCCATAGCCAAGAAAAAATGCATTGTCTTAACTTACTATCAAGCTTGGACCTCTCATCCTTTGGAACGTGCATAAAGGCTCAACAGCCCAACCACTCTCAAGTGCTCAGTAGACACATCTTTGTCTGTCCAAACTCTTTTGGGAGCATCACCATTCAAAGAATAGGAATGAGACAAATTGATCACGTCAACTGTTGTCCTTATTACCTCACCCCAAAAGGATCTTGGCAATTTAGCATGTGCAAGCAAACACCTTATTCTTTTCACAATGATGTGGTTCATCCTCTTGGTAATACTATTTTGTTAAAGAATCTTTTTAAAAGTGTCTTTTGATGCCGAATACCTTGACTACGACAATATTTATCAAATGACCCAATGTATTCACCATCATTGCCCATTCGGGTGCACTTCAATTTCCACCCCATTTCTCTTTTAACCATGGCCTGAAAATACTTAAACACATTTAGAACTTGATCTAGTTTTTAGTGCAAAAGCCCAAACTTTCATTGAATAATTCATCAATGAAAGTAATAAAATAAAGAGCACCACTATGTGTTCTAACTTTTAAAGGACCACAAACATCCGAATAAATCAACTCCAAATATTTTTTTTTTTCCTAAAAGCAATATTTTTATGAAAAGAAACTCTATGTTGTTTACCCACCAAGTAATAAATATAAGTTTTAAGATGTGTACCTTTCAAATCAAGTAGAAACTCTTTTTTGAACAAAACTCGCAGCCCTTTTCACTCATGTGCCCAAACCGCTTATGCCACAATTCAGTAGAAGCATCATCCTCAAGTGCATTGACAACATCTTTGCAAATTTTTTCTTGCATCGAATAAGATGTGCAAGTCTTCTTGCACTTAGCCACCACCAAAGAACCCTTTGTGAGCTTCCATTATTCATCACCAAATTTGTTGTTGTATCCTTCATCATCTAGCTTCCCAGTAAAGATCAAATTTAGGAAAATGTCGAGAACATGCCTCACATCTTTAAGCAACAACTTACAACCCAAATTTGTTTCCAAGCAAACATCACTCATGCCAACAATCTTGGATAAACCTTCATTACCCATTCCAACACAACCATAATATCTTTTGGTATAGGAAGTAAAGAAATTAACCTAAGAAGTCACATGAAAAAAAGCATCAAAATCAAACCCAATTACTCTCTTGCCCAACAAAATTGACACAAGCATCTTCCCAAACAACCATAAGATCACCATCGGTCACAACCACCATTGTGTCTTCTTGCTTCTTATCTACACTTTTGTCACGGCTTTTCTCCTTGTTCTTGAGCTTTCAGCATTCTCGCTTCATATGCCCTTTCTCGTGGCAATAATGAGACTCACTGTTTTTTTTTTTAAAAAAAAATCATCTCTTGATTTGTTACGACTTTGATTATGATCATAAGGAGTCTTACTCCTCCTCCTTGTTTTATTTTGGCCTCTTACAACAAATGCATCCGAATGAGAGGAACCCGCTTCTCATGGCAATAATGACACTCAATGTTTTTCTTTAAACAAAAATCATTTCTTGATTTGTCACAGCTTTGATCACGACCATAAAGAGTCTTACTCCTCTTCCTTGTTTTATTTTGGCCTCTCGCAACAAATGTCTTCGAATAAGAGGAACCCGTTGATTTTTTTTAGTTTCTTCATTTAACAAGTTACTAGTGACTTGGCTCATTGTGACAACTCCATCAGGCGCCGAATTACTAACCGTTACAACCAAAGTCTCCCAACTTTTAAGCAAATAATTAAGTAGCATCAAAACTTGCAACTCATCATCAAAAATAATTTTCATAAAAGCAAGTTGGTTAACAATACTCTTTATTTCATTCAAATGTTCTGGAATGGGGCTGTCATCTTTATATTTTAAATTAACCAACTTTCGAAATATAAAATTTTTATTTGTGACTGATTTTCTATCATAAAGACTTTGTAATTTTTTTCATAAATCATATGCTGAAGTATTATAGCAACATAATAAAACACACTGCCATCAATCCATTAACGAAAAACACCAACGACTTTTTGATTAAGCCTCTTCCATTCATGATTGTTCATACCCTCGATTTTGTCACTATCACTCTCAATTGGTCCATACAAATCTTTACAAAATAATAGGTCCACCATTTTAGTTTTCCAAGTTACCCAATTGCTTCCATTGAAACTAGACATATGACCCACATTCCCCTCCATTGATTTACACAAATAAATGAATCCAAATAAACCGTAAGCTCCGATACCAGTTGTTAGGAAAAATAAATGATTTTACACAAGTAAATCAATCAATAAAAATAAAAACTAATGCGAAAAAATTAAATGCGGTTCCCTCAATGTAAGGTACGTCTACAGGATCGAAATCCGATTCCACTATCAACTAATAGTTTTCAAACGATTACAAACGAGATACGGATAGCCTCACAAACCATCCTTAAATAAATTTCAAATAATCACAAGTAATCAAGAGGAAAGTCCATCCAAAAAATGTTTCAACCATAAGATCATCTTGAAATTACAAACTTTGATTTTCCAACCCAATGTCAATTTTAAGCCCTCTCTCGCCCTCCGCTTTCATCACTAATGAAAAGATGGATTATTTTGTTAACTTATCCATCTTTTGTGAATAATTTTGTGAATTTACTCACCTTCTTCTTCTCTCTTGGAAGCCATTACCATTACTAAAAAGAACAAAGAATAATTCTATATGTACTAATTAGTATATACACTATTGTATCAATTAGTGATGTGACATAATTTTAGAAGTTTTAAATATTTGTAATTTGTATAATAAATAGGGTCATTAATAATATTATAACATTAGTTGGTATATTAATGTGTACACTAATTGAAACATATAACACTACCGAACAACAAATACCCATTTAACTTCTTTAACTTTTCCGAAGCAATTTACCTCTCTTCATCTCTCTTTTTATCTAACCTTCTTGTGGAATGTCGAATTGAGGAGGTGGTTATGATAGTAAAATAGTGGTAGCTGCGTATAATGCCAAAATTCTCTCTCTGCTCTTAAGATTATGCAAATGTGGACAAATTAGTTAATCGATGTGGGCAGAGAATTAGGATGTCAGTGCGCCAACGTGATAATTTTTTTTCTTTTAGGCATTTCAAAATTTCATTGTACATATTCATTTTTTTATAAATAAAAAAATTCAAAACATAATATTTGAAATCTATCAAATAAGATTTATATTAAATAAGAAATTACGTATAAAAAAAAAAGGCGAAATTTCACAATTTCTGTGTCCAAAACTAAAAATTCAAAATTTCAGTTTCTTAAAATGTGAAATTTCACAGATTTTAATAATTACTGTTTTATTGCTTTTGGGGTAAATACTTTAGTTTTATTTGTAATTTCTTCTATTTTAAAACCATGCCAAGCAACTTATTCAAGGCTCTAAAAATTGTCAAAGACAAGAGAGGATGAGAAAAATATTGAAGAAGTTTCCCCATGAAGATGTTGAAGAATTAATTTCTAATTTGAAATTACTACAATGAAAAGAACCTGAACCTAATTAAAAATAAATAAAACACCATAACAAATACATTATGGACAAATTAAGTATGAATTGTTGTGTAAAACTAACTTAGTATGGACACATTGATATTTTTCATCTAAAACTAAAAAAGAAATATAAATGTATTTTACCTAATCAATTTTATGAATATAAAATAACCACAAATGACTCATATTAAACGCTAATCTAATAACATTGTCCAGCAACAACTACTAATCTTATTATACGGAATGCACGGCACCCATTCCTCTTGAAATTTGCTAAAAATTTGCTAAAAATATTAGTAAATATTTTAGATTCTCACTTTTTCTCCTAAATCCAAATATGAAATCACAGTTTTTTATTTTTTATTTTTTGAACGTAAAAATCACAGTTCATTCACATATTAACCAAAGCATGAAATTGTGTTGAAGTAAATTCATAAATTACAAATTACAGAATTACATTAAACGTAATAATCACAATAACATGTGAACAATTAGAAAACTAAAAAGGTAGATCAAGGTTTTCCATATATCTGTTGGCCATAAAAGGGAAAGATAATGTTTTTCTCGGTATCCAAACAAACTGTTAGTTTAGCCAAACAAAATGATAGTATCTTCTTTTTAATACTTCACATTCACTGGCTTTTTTTTTTTCCTTTTACCTTTTGTAGTTTGAATTATTATTTTTAAATGTTCAAAGATTCAAAAAACTGTCATCAATAATTTTTTTTAAAAAAAGACAACATTCAAATGATATGCTATCTTTTGTATCATCTTCTTTTCCTTTTCTGCCCGAAAGAGAGCCAGCTCATCTTCACAATCACTCTTGTTTTCTGATAGCCAATAGCATTATGCCACGTCAATTGAAAAAATATACTTAAAGTTTTTTTTTTCTTTTGTTTGTGTGATTTTGCTTATTATGTTGACCCAACATATAATTGACTTTCCTATTTAGTAATATATTTGCTTTATGCAATTTTCAAAAATAATAATAATAATAATAACATTATGTAAATGGGAAATATGGATGAAGTGGCCTTATTTTTAATTAAGGTAGATTAGATCAATTTCACTCATTCTGTAATTACTCATCTTATCAATTTGAGAGCATCATGTAAACATACATAGCATTATGAGAATATTGATTAAATAACTACTAAAAAAAAATGTGGTACGATCAACATTACAAAAAAAATGTTAGATACAATGAATTTTATTTTTTTTTCAAAAATTATCCCGAAAACAAGTTCTAACGTGCATGGTTTAGATTTTAAAATTAGTAGAATGTAAATCACACCGATAATGAATATAGTTCATAAATTTACTTTATAAATAATTTTATGAGTAATTTTTTTAAATATGCAGTATTATTATAAATGTTAATATTTTCTCTAATAAGGCTCTTAATTACGAGCTACCTACCAAAATAAAAATAAAAATAAAAATAAAACTCTTGTGGGTCTCTTGTGTTTGGCCACTTTATGTAAATCACATCTTGCTATAAAAGTTCACAATTAATCGTGTAATTTACGAATTAGTACACATTAAATATGCATTATGATCAAGGAATGTGCCATTATACAACTTGGGATATGATTATTAATTTAGGAAATATAAATCGGTATATCAGGGAGCTCATGATGCAACCATTGGTCTGATTGATTCTCATGGCCCACCACCCCAACAAATATTATATAGGTTCAAAATCATTTTTTATTGGGGGAATTTGAACAAATAATTATAAATAAGTGATAAATTTTATAAATATTAATAATTTAAAATAATTTTTTTTTCATAAATATGTAATAACCTTGTAGAATTACCACCGAATGGTAATTTTTCATTTTTAGTCTTTAAAATATGCGTTCTTTATCATATTAATCCCTCAAATTTTAATTTTGTCATTTTGATATTTAAAGTTGTCAATTTAAGTTAATTTAGTCTTATTTTTAATGTCCATTTAAATTGATAACAGAAAAAATCTTTTATCAATGAATAAAGGACAATTGTGGTCCCTAAAGTATGCATTTATTATCATTTTAGTCCCTAAATTTTTAAATTCATCTCTTGTCATTTCAGTCTCCCAAGTTTTAAATTTTGTCATTTTGATCCTCAAAGCTGTCAATTTGACTTAGGATCAAATTGACAATTTTGAAGACCAAAATGACAAAATTTAAAATTTGAGAGACTAAAATGACAAGAAACGCATGTTTTAGAGACTAAAACTATCTTTTATTCATATTTCTATTACCAATGTAGAAGGACCTAGGATCAAATTGACTTAAATTGACAACTTTGAGAATCAAAATGACAAAATTAAAACTTAAGGAACTGAAATGAAAAACAACACATACTTTAAGGATTAAAACTACCTTTTATCCAAAATTTTATCTCAAATTTACTTAGAAATATCAATCCATGGCTTAGATTCATTAAATTTGAACCTCAACCTATACTAATTCAATCTCAACCATACAAACACATTATCTAAAAAAATTTGAAATATTTTTTCCGAGGCAATCGAACTTCTGTTTTATTAGTGATTATTAATTGAGATTCTCTACTTAATACTCTGGTCCAAAATCATTAATGTTCATAGATTAATAAATAATTGCTTCCCAGAAGAAACAGTACTACTTAATGCATGCTAGACCAATAAAAAGGAACCAGAAAACAACCCCAATTTGTAATAAAGGCTAAGAGACCCACAATAACAACTTCAAATATTCCCATAGATTTGATATTGAGGGACAATTTCTGGTTTATATTCTGAGTAGCATTTTTTTTTAAAATTTTCAGAATCATCATGTAGTGACGAGTCTACAAATTAAAAAAATAGTAGACATAATTATTTCAAAAAATACTAAAAATAAAAATAAGCTGAACTAAATAAGCCAAAAAACAACAACAACTCTCCCCAAAGGAGTTAAGTGCCCAGTTGGTGGGATTTGATCAATGGTGGTACATAACAACCAAAGGTCATGTTTGATTCAAAAGACTAATAGTGAAGTATTAATAATCCTATTAAATTAGTGTAGGATTCACTATCCAATTGGATTAATAATCCCAGCCCTACCCCATTA
Source organism: Camellia sinensis (assembly GCF_055761805.1). NCBI lineage: Eukaryota > Viridiplantae > Streptophyta > Magnoliopsida > Ericales > Theaceae > Camellia > Camellia sinensis. The sequence continues at coordinate 187,910,073 of NC_138964.1, forward strand.
CTAATAATCCTACAAATTTGTTGGATTAATTATCCATTGGATTAATAATCCTAAACCAAAATGTTAAAACAAACATGAGATAATTGGGCCTACGGATTAATAATCCTAATCCCATGCTCTAATCCACCCAATCAAACATGCCCAAATAGTACAACCACACATTATAGACCAAGTTAAACCACCACCAATGACATCTTCCTCAAAATTCAGTTCGTTTTATGTTAATAATACCACTAAATTCTAAGAGGGGGAAAAAAATTAGGTGTACTCCCTTCAAATCTTGCTGCATCTCAATCCCTCCCAAAGTGCGTACCCAAAATACTTCCAACAATGCTAGGAACACAGATGAAATTCATATAACTTGACATAGATGTGAAAGTGCACTTACACTTATTCAAATACTTCATGTCAATTGTCAGCATATGGACAGCCACTTCCTCAAGTAGTGTTTTAACCATATTAGTTGCAGAGGTCAGGAATAGGGAGGCCCTTACTTTGCATTTGCTTATACATCCATTGTCGATTCTCAGGCGACACTTCTCCTCCAAGGGAACGAATCACAGAGCCACCACTACAACAGCCCATCACACAGCAATCCTCCAGGCTTAGTCCTTTTACCAATCCGTATAAAAACCCGCTTGCAAAGAGGTCACCTGCTCCAGTAGCGTCGGATGCTTTTCCATCACCAATGGCTGCAACTCTGACTATCTGAAAAACACGGTTACTAATGCTTCAACAAGTCTGGAAAAAGGGAATAATATCATTTTCAATTGAAAAATTGCATAGGTTGTTGCCTATTTGTATTTGTTGTACATTAAAGGGCTTTCTCTATCTTGGCTAATTCATAATTCCAGGGCATGCAAATCAAGCAACACATATTGCAACAATTTATTAAGCAAGAACAATATTACCAGAAAACACTAATACCTAGTGATTTACATTTTTAAATGCACATTTTGAAATATAGTAGATTTTCATTCCAAAACAGTGAGTTTAACGATATAAAACGCTCCCAAATTTTTTTTCCCAAGATATTTCCTTAGGAGGAAAAAAATTAAATACAATTCTAAAGAGAAGGGAGTTTTGACTGGACAAAATGTAAAAAATATGAGTCATAATGCTCATAGAAATGCATTGTTACATGATCAATTTGAAAATAAATAAACTACATTTCTAGAGTATCTAAATGTTAAAAAAAAAATTACCCTAGAATTATCTTAAATTCTAATTGTAAAATTACAAATCTCGAGCTACTGTACCACATTTTAAAGCAAGTGATGTACTGCATTTCCATTCATGTTCCAAGTATTAGACCGATCCGAGTTCCAAATAGCATTGACAATACCTTTGGAAGGGAAGTTTATTATAAATTACCTTAAATTCTAATTACAACTACAATTGTTTCCTCAAATCGGAAAGATTGAGTTTTATGAATTCACATTTTAGAAAATAGAAAAAAAAATTCCATGTTTTTTTCTTTTCACTAATTTTTTTTTTAACATTTTATGCAATTGTTTTAATTTTTAGATACACCTAACATAAATATACTTAAAAAGTAAAATATTTGTGAAAAAAATATTTAAAAAATTCACTAAATACCAAAAATACAAAAATATAAAATATAAAAAAATTCAGTACATTTTTTATATTTCTGTGTATTTATTGATTTTTTAAAATATTTTTTTACAAATATTTTACTTTTTAGGTACATCTAAGTAAGATGCATATAAAAATTTAAAAATTCACTAAAAACAAAAAAAAAACACGAAAAAGAAAAAACTCAATTTTATATTTTTGTGTATTTATTGATTTTTTTAAAATATTTTACTTTTTTAGATACATTTAAGTAAGATGCATCAAAAAAAAAAAAAATTCACTAAAAACAAAAAAACATAAAAAACAAAAAAACTCAATTTTCAGAAAATTAAATCCAGAAAATTGAAACCAAACACAGTTACTTTTTGGAGGGAAGGGTTGTGTACATTTTACTAACCTCTTTGCCATGTTTGGCAATGCAACCACTGGAACCAAGAGTCACTACAGCCCATTGACAGTGTTTTGCCAGATATCTCAGAGCTGCTTCAGGATCAGTATCCGAGTTGCCCCTAAAGCCAACAATAGGAATTCATCATTAGGGCAAACAAGATTGTTCAAAACTTTTATCATCAAAATCAAGAACAAAGGTATCCATAATTAATCGAGCATGTAATCTCAATCAAGGATTGCTCAATTTGATGATCAAGCTGAAATTATTAATAAATTCCCCTTAACATCACCATTTTTTGGACGAGAAGTATCCATTTATGGTCTTCAACAGCTTAAAATTGTGTTCAAGCAAGATTGGTGCATAAAGTAGTACTCACAGTTATAGGACTTCAATATTTAAGACCTAGCCTAAATAACACCCGTGAATATGTAAATGAAACTATGGCAAAGTGAGAAGAAGGAAAAAAAAGAAAAAAAAAAAGAAGGAAATTTAGCATTCCTATTAATAAAAGTAGGATTATAAATTTGGTAGGCAAGTGACAATCACCTAACCACCTCTGTTGCTTCATCTTCGTTGGCAAAACAGAGGTCAACATCCCCAGACTCGAGTAATTTCAGAAGGGGTGCCCTAAAGTTCCGAACCATCTGCCATATCAAAAGTTGTTCAACAATGATTTCAGTTATTTATTTATTTATTATTATTATTTTTTAAAATAATAATAATAATAAATAGATATAGATTACATGAACATTGGTGCTCAAGTGATTCAATTGGATACGAGAAAATAAATCAAGCAGCTAAGGTTGTACCTCAAAACTTGCCAAATCCAAGGAGACAGAAACTCTCTCTTGTTTGGCAATCCTGATAGCAGCATGAATAATATCCAAATTGTATATTCCATATCTCAATACCAACCACTGGAAATTAATTATGATAGTTAAGTCAGCAGAGATTACCAATTTTTACAGTGAAACTATTGACTAAACTGAGATTGCATTTTGAATAGATTATGACTATGAAATAAGGATCAAAGCAGGACATAAAGTGAGTAGCACCATTTTGATGATTGCAACTTTATAAACCAGATCTGAGTTAATAACAGTGAAATTGTTGTTTCTTTCCAAGTCGAGGAGAGACATTTTATCAAAGTAATAATCTTGGTTAATGTTTGGGTAAATTACATAACGGTTCTCTATAGTTCTAGGGAGATTTCACTTTGGAACTCATAGTTTCAACTTCATCAATTTAAACCCCACAATTCCAATTGCATTTCAATGTGGTCCCTCCATCAGTTATCATTAGGATTTTGGATGGAAAAATGACACGTCCAAAACTAGAGGGACCAAAGTTGAATTCTAGTGAAACTATAGATACTACTATAGTGTAATTTATTCATGTTTTTTTCTTGGGCGGAAATTACTAAAATGCGTCATGTGAGTCGCACATGACATTTTTCTGTCCAAAATGCCAATAGCAATTGACGGGGACCGCAATGAAACACAATTGTTAGTCTAGAGTTTAGATTGATGAATTGAAACTATGGGCACTAAAATGAAACTTCGCTAAAACTAGTACCAGTATAATATTAGGTTTTAGTAATTACATTAGACATGAATCCTAATGGATGAACATGTGGTAAGCTCTAAAATTTAAACTTCATATAGATGCTATTGACCTTCGATCCTCTAAAAGTTTCTCTTGTCAACTCATCTGCCTGAAAAAACAAAGACACCAAAAAGTACGAACTCAAATCAGCTTACATTACATACATATCACACAAGTTTGAAGGATTATTCTGAATCAAAATTCAACACAAAAGATAATCTCAAGCACCTGAAGTCTGACAGCATCTGAGAGACAAGGTCGCATTGTACGGTTCCCAAGTGAATCAACCAAGCAGACACACTAAAGTTTACAAGCAATTAATATCTCATTTACTATCCATAAATTTGTTGAAAATTATTTATGAACTACCAAAGAGGACTAACAAAGAGCTTACCTGTGCAGTTGGACCAGTTTTCGTCATCAATCTAGAGAGGTTTACATCATTATAAGTCATATTATGTACAAAAAGTTGGCCTTGTTCATCATTCCCACATGCACCAATTATTCCACATTTAATCCCAAATCCAGAAGCCAGACCTCGAATTGTATTCGCAACACTACCTCCGGCAATTGTCTTTATACGATCCAGGTCAGTTATTGATGGAAGAAAGCGGGTTTTCACCTCACTAAGTATATTTTCCAGTTCTTCTATCGCAACCTGTTTAGGCAAATTGAATATGATGAATTTGATCACAAAACAAAACAAAAAAATGTCCATCATTTTATTACACAAATAAACAGAAACTTCGATACCACAAGACAGGAAAATAAAGAACTAAAAAAATGGGGGGAAAAAAAGAAAAAAAAAAAAAAAAAAAGAAAAAAAAAAGAGGACCTATCTAGCAAACAAAGAAAAACCAGACCTTATTCGCAAATAAACACTAGATGGGTTATATCAACAAACCATGCTAGCAAGTTGAGAAGTAATTTTAATCAGAAGGAATTTTTGGTTTTGAATTACAAAGTAATTGAGCTTTCTAAAGCTGTTCATGAAGAGAAAAGATGATTTTTGATTTTTCAAGTAGCTTTGAAGAACACTGTAAATGCCGCAACTCATCATTTTGTTACTCACAAAGAAGAGTGATTGATCAGCACTTCAAAATTTGAAGAAAGTTTTCGATTTGGCTCATAAATAATCATTCTATCATAGAAAGTTCTTTGGACAATTGCTATTGAATCTAAACTCAAAAAACATGGTTAATGTCATTTAAAACTCTGGTATAAACAACATCAAAAGAATTAAATGGGCAAATTAGATTGTATGTAAATTATAGTATAAAAGGAGAAAACTTACTCCTATGAAGCTCCTCAAAATTGGATAGCATTATCACAAATAAAAAAAATTGGTAAACTACACTGACCACCGGAAGTTTGAAAAAAATACACTAGGCCTCGTTTGGGAACAGGCTAATTTAATAACTTTTTGGCTATTTGGCTAAAAAAGTAGGTAAAAAAAACTTATATGTTTGGGATGACTTTTTGGCTAATTACGAAAAGATGTGCAAAAAGTAGAGAGAAAAGAGAATCTTTGACTTTTTTGTATGAATTGTTGGCTTTTTGGCTAAAATGGTAACTTTTTGACTTTTTGGCTAAAAAGATAAGTCCCCAAACGGGGCCGAGTTTGAGACAATTACACTAACATGCCTCTTAGTAAGGCTAAATGAATCGAAATTAATATAGATAGTTTGAAAACATCATTTTTCACCCATATAACTATCAAATTATGCGGATTAAAACATCGAGACAACTCAATTACCCCCCAAAAAATATTAGGATTTACAAAATTAAACTTCAGTATTTATTTTGTTACAATGGTCAAATTGTGATTTTATTTTTTTGGGGTCATGAAAAGTAAAAAAGAGTAATACATTACCGGGGAAGAACCACCTCTCTCGCCAGGGATATGATCAAGGAGAGATGAATCAACCCTTGCCACATGGTCCACTAGAGCTGACGGTTGAAGTCCCAGAATCAAAGGAACCTCATTCTCATCCTTATTGAGCATCAATGGAACTCCAAGTGCTTCTGCAACCATCTCTCTCCCCTTAACTTTAAACTATGCTTGGAAGTTGTTATATACTGGACATTGATTGCACATTCAGAGTCCCGTAGTGCAGGCCCCACCTAAGATTCTCATTCATTTTTTATTTTATGTTTTTTGAAAAATTCAAGAGCACCCTTCTTCGAGTTGGTCACGTTATAAAATCTTACTGCTTATGATTTTACTAACGGTTGCTATAGTTTAGATCTTGTGTTACTTTAATTTATAATTTTTCAGTTGTAACATATTTAATTTTAAATTTTATTTCAAATAAAGACAATTGAAAATACCTTTACTCAATTTCATGGATAAAATTATGGGAAATTTTTTTTAAGGTCGGTGGTATTAAAATTTTATAGCATAAAGGACACTCAATATTTTCATGATGTCTAAGGTCTCTCAACATCAATCTAGAGAAAATTCGATCCAGAGAATTTCTCTGGACATATCACAGAGAAAATTTCAAATTTCTCTGGACAAATCACAAAGAAAACTCCAAATTTCTCTGGACAACAATAAGGACTAGTGCTCTATTTCAGAGAAAATTGGGATGGTCCAGAGAAATTCTCTGATTTGGACTAAATTTTCTCTTGGTTGAACTAGTGCTCTGTTTCAGAGAAAATTGGGTTGGTCCAGAGAAATTATCTGGATTGAACTAGTGCTCTGCAGAGAAAATTGGGTTGGTCCAGAGAAATTCTCTGGTTTCTAGTGCTCTAATTAAGAGAAAGCTGGGTTGGTTCATCTCTGGTTTGGACTGAATTTTCTCTAGACCAAACCAGAAAAAAAATTTCTTTGATTCATCATTTTCATCCTAATCTCCTAACCAAACTTTAGACAAGAAATTCCAGGTGGGACCACATCAAATTCATTTTCTGAGAAAACAAACAGTGCAAATGTTTCTGATGTTTTGTTCTAACATTTGAATCAATGGATTCAACTAACAGACTCATAGCAAAAGTATATTCCCAGGACATGACATAAAAAAGTTCCACAATGGTGCAAATGTGTTGTAAAGTGATATACGAATTATATGAAGTTCAGGAGGTCACACATGAATCATGTAAATATGCTTGCTATTAGCTACAAACACAGTGCATTTTTTGATATGCCTATACTAGCCACAACCAAGAACAACACAAATACTCACTATGACCATAACACACAGCAGCCTTTCTATTACCATATTGTTCTCTGCACTGAATTGACACTTCAACTGTGTGTGATTGAGGGAATTCTAGTAATCACCTGTGTTAGGGTAGGTACTCAGTTTGAGAAATTTCTATTACCAGAGAAATTTCTCTCCACAGAAATTCTGGAAATTTCTCTGGATTTCGGAATTTGAAATTCTGGATTCTCTGTGTTTTAACCAAATTTCTCTGGACTTCGGAATTTCTCTGGACTCTCCACCTTCTCTCTCTTCAACCCCTTTCTGCTGGACTCTCTGAAGCACTCCAGAGAAATTTGAAATTTTCTTTGGCTTCACTAAATACCATGGTAAGAAGCTTTTGGAAAGTGATCCTTTGCTGCTGATCCTCCACTGACAACATAGCAGTGATTGCTACCCTTCCAAGGGCCATCAATGCAAACCTAAGTTCATTCAATTTTCTTTCTACATTTTGAAGCTTTATTGAAATCTCTGCCAAAGTCGAAGGATCTTTACACTTTGATTGACGCTTTATCACTTCAACTGCCTAGTAAAATGATATATTCAATATATCACTACCACCATTCCTCTAGTCTACAGCAATACCACCAAATATACCTAGATGTGGAATCAAAGAGTACTTGTGTTTCCACTTCTTGGCGGAGTCTGTCATAACGATGAGTCAAATAGCGAGCATCCTCCAAAGGAGCTCCTGTTATTGATGCCTGTAGTGGCTCAGAAATCTGCAAGTAATAAACAGGGTATAACTCCTCCCCTAAAAAAAAAAAAAAAAAAAAAAAACCACAGAAAAGAAAAGACGAGGAGGAAGACAACGAAGGACAAAGCGGTCCACGGTGGATCCAGTTGAGGCTGCCTCTTATCTTGCCATCTGTTCATCCATCTTCGGAAACCACAACAGCTCCACCGCCATTGAAGTTATATATATGTTTGTAAACTTATTCTAGAGAGATAGAGAGAGAAGTGGAAAGCTAAGGTTTGATTTCAATCAAATTTCTCTGTGATACATGGGTGTGGGAGTTGAGGGACCTTAGACATCATAAAATAATATTGTGGATCTATTCCATTACTAAAAATGGGAGAGGGACCTTACACTAATTTTCCCTAAAATTATCAATTTGATAAAATATAAAATAATTTGACAAAAACAAAAGTAAAAAAAAAAGTTAAAATTTTTAAAATTTATTTATACCCGTTAAAAATAAAATTATGTAAAATTATTAAATCTTTTAGACAATTTTTTTTTACCAAATTAATTTTTATTATGTGGTTAGATGATAATCATGTAATGGATGGTTATTTTTATTTTTATTAAATTAGTTTCTATTTTTCTAAAAGTCAAATATGACGACAATTTTGATATTATTATTAAACCAATCCATTAAATCAAAAAATCCAAAACTCAAACATTTCATATATTAAATATATCGATTAGAAATTAAAAGCGTAACAACCACTCATTACATGATCATCATCTAAACATATAATAAAAATTAATTTGGTAAAAAAATATGTCTAAACGATTTATCAATTTTATATAATTTTATTTTTCGTAGGTAGATATTATTTTTAAAAGTTCAAAAATATTTTTTTGACATTAATTTTTGTCAAATTAATTTATATTTTATCAAATTGACGACTTTACCGTTGAAATTGAGCAATTATATCTTCAATTATCTTTATTTAAAATAAAATTTAAAATTTAAAATAAAATGTGTCACAATTAAAAAATTAAAAATCAAAATGACACCAGTCTTAAATAATAAAGACAGGCAGTGTAATTCGCCCATTAAAAGTTTAAAACTCAAGAACCCTTAATTGGTTGAAAGAGACACCACCTCTCTATACCCTTTAGCTACACAAATAAATAACGGAAAAGTTTAGAAATCCACCTTTATCTACCTAAAAAATTCTGAGTGAATGATTGTATAGTGAAAATTTATTTGTATTATGTGAGATTTATATAAAATTTATGTGAAGTATGATGGAGACTAATTTTTAAATAATTTTTGAATTAATAAAGATAAGTTTGTAATATTATTCATAAATAACTAGGCAAATTACATTAACGGTTCTTATAATTTGAGATTTGTATCATTTTGATCACTAACTTTTTAATTGTGACACATTTGACCCTAAATTTCGAATTTTGTTCCAAATAAGTATAACTGAAGATACTATTATTCAATTTCAAAGGTAAAATTGTCAATTTGATAAAATATAAACCACTTTGATAAAAATAAATGTCAAAAAGTATTTTTGAAGTTCTAAAAATTATTTCTACCCATCAAAAATAAAAATTATGTAAAATTGATAAATCTTTTACACATTTTTTTTTTTTATCAAATCAATGTTTATTATGTGTTTGGATGATAATCATGTAATGAATGACTGTTTTTATTTTCATTAAATTAGTTTCTATTTTTGTAAAATTTAAATATGATGATAACTTTGATATTATAATTAAACCAATCCATTAAATCACAAAATTCAAAATTAAAAACATTTCATATATTAAATATATTGATTATACATTAAAAGCCTAACAACCACATATTGCATGATCATCATCCAAACACATAATAAAAATTAATTTGGTAAAATAAATAAATAAATAAATGGGTAAAAGATTTATCAATTTTACATAATTTTATCTTTGGTGGGTAGATATAATTTTTTTAAAAAAACAAAAATATTTTTTTGACATTTATTTTTGTCAAATTAGTTTATATTTTATCAAATTAACGACTTTGCTCTTAAAATTGAGCAATGGTATCTTGAATTGTCTTTATTTAAAACAAGATTCAAAATTCATGATCAATTGTGTCACAATTAAAAAATCAGAAACTAAAGTGACACGAACTCCGAACTGTAGAGACTATTAGTGTAATTTACCAAAAAAAAAAATTTGAGAAACTAGTATTTCATTCTCTCTCTACTTTTGAGAGCTTCTCTCTTTACCCTTTTCTTCTTCTAGGGTTTCCTTTTTGAGCTCCGTTGGGGGTGGGGGAGGGGGGCTCCGGCCTCCGGCCGCCTCTCTCCTCCTCTCTACCCCCTTTCTCTTCCGTTTTCCTCTGCCATTTTCTGGTCAATAAGCTTTGGAAGCTTTGCTTTCTATCTTCTCTCTCCTTGTGAGGTGTGTTTCCCCTTTTGGTGGGTGTACAGTCTATCTTTCTCCACTCTTCCTTCACTCTGCCTCACTCCAGTCGTAGCCCTCCCCAGACCCACCGTCTACCTCCTCTATGCTTCATGCCAGCATCGCCAACACCACATCGACCCCAACTCTGCCACTTCTCGCTGGATCTACTGCCTCCACACACTGACCTCCTTGATTTTGGCTTATAGGAGCTTATGTACAAGCTCATGGTGGAAGTGTGCTAATCCACTAGTTTGAGGTTGAGTTTTGGTCTTTTTGTTTTTGTTTTTTCGGTTTGGTTTTGCCTATGGAATCCATAAGTGCTTGATGACGCTTACCCACTTTGTGGTTGTATTCTATGATCTATTATCGGCATGCTCTACGGCCATTTGTTGGCCTCTACTTGCAGTACGTTGTGCAGCTGGGTTTTCTTCATAGTTTTACTCCTATATTTTCTTTGTTTCTCATCTTTCCTTTGATGGTGTAAGTGTTTTTTTTTTTTTGGATGGATTCTCTCCTTGTAAGTGCTGTTTGGCTACTTTAATGATATTCCTCTTTTGATCCAAAAAAAAAAAACCCATGGTTTTCATCTTGATTTTGCACGCTTTAGATAATTAGGCATGTCTTGCAACATTTTCAAGCATGTAGAAAAAGTGGCAATTCCCATCGTCCACATTTTCAAGCATCTCTCTTAACCTCTCCACTACACAATCAGGCCTAAAACTTCTCTCCACCACACAATTAGGCTAAAAAGATTCACGATGTAATAAAGAGGGTGTCTTTGTCAACAATGGATGCACAACGTCCATAATGCATATGCAGCATACACCAAATTGTGCCTTTGCTACGATTACTTTTCAGATCATGCTTTTGCTGCAATTCATGGGACCATATTGATCAGAAGGTCTATGAAGTAGGGTAAGATCTACTTGATCATTCATGTTTCATTAATTATTTCTGTTTATGGAGGTCACTTTGGATCAAAATTTACTTGACAATTCAAGCTTTAGAGGATTCTTAACTTAAAATAATCAATAGCATTGTCCTGCACCATTCATCAATTTCATATAAAGCAGACCATGATGCAACTAGCAGAGTTTTGAATTTTTTTTCCTCCCACCAGCCGAAAGCAACATAATTCCTTTCAGAAATGCATAAATAATAAATAAAGGAGAGAGAAAACATAAACAACCACTCTCCTGCTTTAGCTGCTACTGGGTTTTGCGGAAAATGAACCAACCAATACAATCTTACTAGAGCAATGAATTCCAATCAGCGACAAAATTGTTCATTGATTTCATCTTAAATGTAAAGATCCACAACCACAAAACATACCTCAAGAAACAAGAAACAGAAAACAGGAGTTTCTCATTAGCCAAACAGGATGAACAGAGCCGTCTGCCAGAAATGCCTACAATGATTAAGTATTTAACACTTCGCCTAGCTCCAAAAATTATTAGATATGAAAGGTATCCATTCTCCATGAACCTCCGTACATAATAACAAAATATTTGTCAACATCAAACCCACGAAAGGATTCCTAACTTTTGAAAATAGCACTTTAGGAAGCCTTTGGTCCTTTGTCTGGTAGGATATTATCAGGAAGGATGAGCTCAGGAGGTGTTTCCCGAACAACGCCCAACATTGAATCGTACTCCTCGTCACGGCGAGCAAACTTCTTGCGGAGAACCTTCTCAAACTCAATCTCATCAAAGCTCTTTGCATTTTCGGCAGCATGAACCTGTGCTAAGTTGGTGTAATTTGTGGCTGATTGGGCGATGAAGGCTATCTCTTCTTCTGTCAGCTTCCTTAGAAACTTGGCTGGATTGCCTCCCCACACCTGTGTGACAATCAATTCAAATTTATTCATTTGGCCAACTTCAGTCATGTAAATGCACAAGTCCACATGAGATTAAAGCTTGTTGAGCTCAAAATCCTAGAAGAGAGAAGGAATAATAACTTTAGGTTCCGTTTGTATTTAAGGATTTGAAATGCATGGATTTGACATTAATTATTCAGGGAGAATAGCTCAAATTTCAATTTGATAATTTACCTATGTATTTGAAGATTGACTTAAATAGTTTTATCATGATATATTTGAAATAATTAAAAAAAAAAAAAAGTTATTTGAAATCATGCTAATAATTCTCCTTATTTGGGATTGCCTTTGGGGGCTCCTTATAAGGCAAAGGGGGTGTGGGATGGGGTGTTGGAAAAGGTTCAGCGCCGGCTTGCAGGGTGGAAAAGGCAGTACCTATTGAAGGAGGGGAGGCTAACTTTGGTGAAGAGTGTGTTGCGTAGTATTCCGACTTATTTTATGTCAATGTATGTCATTCCTATGTCAATGGCTCGTCGGCTAGAAAAGCTGCAGCGTGATTTTATGTGAGGAAGTGATGGTGGGGAGTTTCGGTATCATCTCATTAATTGGGAGCAAGTCTGTTGCTCTAAGACGGCTGGGGGTTTTGGGGGTGCGTAGGCTGTGTAAGTTTAATTTGGCTTTGTTGGAGAAGTGGCTATGGAGGTTTTCTCAGGAATGGGATCACTTGTGGCGTAGGGTGATGGCTTCCAAGTATGGGTTGGGGAGGAGAGAATGGCGTACTAGGGTGGTGGGGGATTCTTTTGGGTGTGGGTTGTGGAAGGGGATTTGGCTGGGCAAGGTCCAGTTCTGGGATAGAGTCCAGTTTCAGGTGGGCGATGGAGCTCGAGTGCGGTTTTGGAAGGATAAGTGGTGTGGGGAGGTTACCCTTCAAGAGTATTTTCCTTTGATCTATCATTTGGTGGTGGATCCTGATGCGCTAGTGGCGTCTTAATTGGTTGAAAGGGGTGAGGGGTTGGTTTGGGATATTGTACTTCGTCAATATACGCAGGATTGGGAGGTTGGGCAGTTGGTGGATTTGTTAGCCTTCTTATACGGGGTTAAGGTTAGGCGGGAAAGAGAGGATGTTTTGGTTTGGGGAGTTCCAAGGCTAAAGGTGTTTTTTCAATCTCGTCTTTTTATTTGTCCTTGTGTGGTGGTGAAGGAGGGGAAAACCTTGGCGTTCTGTGTGGGTCCCTAGTGCTCCATCGAAAGTAGCTTTCTGTGTGGATAGTATTGGTTAATTGGTGTTGCATGTTTTGTGCGGATGCGGAAATAGTGGACCATTTGTTGATTCACTGTCCGTTTGCTTCTCGTTTGTGGATGCTTGTTTTCTCTTTGTTTGGAGTGGTGTGGGTTCAGCTGAAGATTCTTCGTTGTTGGGAGGGTTTCTGAGTTGGGAAGCAGCGGCGGAAGGCTTGGGGCATTAGCTCCTTTGTGTTTGATGTGGTTGCCTTGGCTGGAGTGAAATCGTCGGATTTTTCAAGGAAGTGCTCAATCCATTACATGTTTCGAGTCTCAGTTTTTGGGTGTTTTGTACAACTATGTGTCGAGAAGAGTGAATCCAAATTTATTTGTTATCTTAGATTTTGTTGATGATTTAGTTGGTCAGGTCCCCGTTTTGCGGGGTTCGTTTTATATTCTTTTAGCATCTTTTTGATGCTATGGTTATAAAATTTATTTATCAAAAAAAAATTCACTCTCCTATATTTTATAAAATTCAGCCTCAAATCCCTTGATTTCAAATCCACATCTGTCCAAACAGACCAACTGATCAAAAAAACATAAAGAATGACTAGATTCAACCAGCTAGATGGTAATTGTCTTTTAGGTCTTTTAAACCCTAGAATATACTAACAAAACTCCACACCTGCATGCAGACTGACCAAAACAAACATGGAATTTGGTAGGTAATTCCTTCAACAAACGCACACCCTAACGTATAAGATCAGAAGTAGCTATCCAGATATATTTGAGCCTATACTCACAACAATCTACCGAGGTCTGCACCCAAAAGTGTATACCCCCAATGGGGACTCTTTTCAACAAAATCCCATCATTGATGACAAAAACAAGAAAAGCCAAACATCAGATGGTTAGCTCCATTTGCAGTCAAAGCTATCTTCAAAGCCACAAGACTGAACATGCACAGGCCAAATCATGATTCCACCCATCTTTTTGGGTGTTTCTATTACCACCTCACCAATACTAACCTTTTTTTCACAGACCAAAGCACAAAATTCCTGGAGTTCAATAGATTGTAGAGTCCTATTTGACCACACAACAGATAGTTTCATGAGGAAGGCCTACCTTTCCATAGCATTATTCCAATTGCCAATGACGAATTTCTATTTTCAAAATATTGAAAGCATGACTATTGCTATGATTAGTTGCAAAAAACAAGGAAAGTATCATGTAGATCCTTAGAATTTTAAAGGGATCCTGAAAAGAAAGGAAAAAAATGAATAACCAACAACAGTGAAATGTTTACAAACCTCTCCACAGGGGATCCTTGTATTCTGCCTCACAAGGGCTCCAGCAGCAACCATGGCATGTTTCTCAACAAATACCCCATCAAGCAAGGTTGCACCCATACCAACAAATGCCTCATTCTCAACGGTACATCCATGTAAGACAGCACTATGACCTGTCCAGTGCAACTAAGAAATTGTAACAAAAGATGCAACGTGAAATACCATAACAGAATCAAGTCTATATCAATTAAAACTTGGACAACTACCACTCACCTACAGTGACATTGTCACCAATAATAGTAGGTAAAACCTTCCCTGCTAAATTAGATTTGGCTACGTGAACAAGAGAATTATCTTGTATATTTGTTCCCGATCCAATGCTGATGTTGTTCACATCACCTGCGTACAAGAACAAACAGCATATAAAACACACCCATGTGCACTACAAGCCCTTTCTTTTTTCCCTTTTAAGAGGAAGTAGGTGATATAAGCCTAAAATCAGCTGAAAAAACTAGAGCCAATAGACAATGTATAAGAGCTGGTTGGTTTCAAGTTTCAACACAGAAATCAGTACATTAAAATATTTCCCATAAGAATTCAGCAAAGGGGAATAAAAGAACAAGACAATTATAACTGATTTAATGAGTTCTGCCAACTTTTACAATTATCCAAAGGGAAAATGGGCAAATAACAGCCACAGCATCAAGTCATGAGAGTCAAAACCCATGACAATTGGTTTTTTACTTCTCCCAAGTTCATCAGCCTATAGCAATGAAAGCAAAAGGCAAGAAGCAAGATGAAAATATAAGCACTATAGGAGCCAAAGCTACCTCCTTGTTTCTATTCCCCAGCCACAAGCACATTCATCCAATAAATGGTTCATGAAGTATGGAAATCCTCGCATACAGATACAGTCTCCCATCGAACGCTACCGTTCCATCACAACAACCACTGCCTTACCATCTCTTATGACATCCACAACACATTGTTTCCTGCGAACCACAACCCATCCCTCCACCCCAAGAAGAGAGAGAGAGAGAGAGAAATCAGCACCGCTACCTCACCACCTCTACCATTTTCTACATCATCACCACTAGCTCCAGAGCGGCTTCCACCTCCTTTTTGCAAAACTACGAAGTCACTTGTATGATCTTGTTATTACTTTAACATCCAACACCGTAACCACTTTTGAAACCATCTCCTCTCAAACCCAAATGAAGCACTAGCTCCACCAGGGATATTATAAAAATTCACTATCTTGATATGAATTTAGTGTTCAATTTTGTAGAATCTCAATTTAACACCACCCAGGTTAGGTAAAATTATTAACTAGCAAGTTTGGTGGCTCCATGCATCATACATATTTAATTCATGTTAAACTGTTAAAAGCTTAAGACGTTAGAGATGGTGTATTTTTAATCATTTATGCCCTTCACAAAACCCCTTACGTGTTGTAAGCCACTTCATATACACCAAACACATGCAGACGAGTAGTATAATTATCGTGTAGGAGATGAGGTTCAAACAAATAATTTTGGCCTACTCTGATACCAAGTTAAATTGTTACCAATAACCTCATCTATAAGCTTAAGCTACTTAAGAGGGTGTAACTTCATTTATTCATATCCTCAACAATATCCACACACAAAAATTGCCATAATTTCATCTTTGTCATATCTTTGATTAAAGTCAGAAGAATGTCTTATGATATTGGATCTACTAATCATTCTTCTGCCATTGAAGTGGTGCAGAACCATTTGGAATCACTTCATAACCAACTCTATCCTCTTATTTGTAGCTCCAGGCTTCTTGCCAAATCAAATTACAAGTCCTCTTCCAACTTCAATGCTCCCCCATGGCAGATATATCACCATTTGGAGGTCTTATAATCGGCATAATGGATGGTTTATTAGCATCAATCTTGTCTCTGACCAGTATCCAAAATTCCCATTACATATTTAGACCCAAAATTCATTCTACATGTTTGAAATGGAAACCTTGGTACTTTACAATTATAGAAAATTCTCTTATTCACTTCAATTTATTAGAGGTCTTATAATTGACATAATGGATGGTTAATTAGCATCAATCTTGTCTCTGACCAGCATCCAAAACAAGCAGATTTCTTCTATACTTCAGCAAGTTCCCATTACATATTTAGACCCAAAATTCATTCTATGTATTTGAAATGGAAACCTTGGTGCTTTACAATTATAGAAAATTCTCGTATTCACTTCAATTTGTTATTCACATTAGAATACCAAATGTGGGAAGGAGCAAGCGAAGTACAGCCAATCTCTTGAGAAAGTAAAATGACAACCATCTCTACTTCATGCACACTACCCAACACAATGTATCTTCTGTTTGTTTTCTTTCTTAATTTCCTAAACAAATTTCCCCTTCAATAATATAGTCCACAGGATTTGGTCACACAAAATACCCCACAAGTAACAAGGAGTGATTTAAAACGGTATGAAAATCCACAGAAGTGATGCTATTTACATCACACTAAATGGCCTTGGAAATAAAAAGTTATCCATGTTACTCAGGTTCAGAGCTGCTGACCAAATAGGAGCCAATTGGTTTTGAACATGACATGTAAAAATTTGTGTCACTGAATAACATGGCATTGGCATCAATGCTATTTGAAATTTTCTTCTAGAATGAACAAAAAAAGAGTGAAAAAATCCACTCAATCTGGGATGCCATGTTACTAGACGGGAACTCCTATTCTTGAATAGTGCAAGGCCTAAAACAATACATGTGGGAACCTCAGTGAGCCCCCCATATGAAAAGATAGGATTTTCACGAAGCAAAGGACCAGATTATATTATACAAGCTGGGAGGACAAATGACAGGCATTAAAATAAAACATGTTCTCATGTGGATCCCGGCCAAGATGACACATACTCTTATGCCCTTTTAGCTAGACAGTTCCAGAACCTCAATGCTACTATAAGTCTAGACCGCAGCAGGACCTTACAGCTACCAGTCTGTAGGAATAATGAGGAAGCAAGAATGAGAAAATCATAGTTGCAGAAAAAACATGTATCCATAAGAGAGAGAATAACCCATTGGAAGCACAGATGATCATGCTTGAAGAAAAAAAAATTGTACCCAAGGAGAAATGTACAATTTGTTGAGATTAGCTTAGAGGCAAAGAAATAAAGATTCTCATTCTGGACATGATTTAGAGAAAGCAATCAATTACTTAAAGAAATACAATAAGTGCCTGACAGAAATTGAAACATGTCCATTGACTGTCTCACCATCAGCAGGGATAGCTATTTGACTAAGAATGAAGGTTCCTTAAAATCGTATTTCTATAATAGCCCTGTACTGTACATAACCATTTCGGTTCCATGTCCAAGTTTTAGTTCAAAATTAATGGATCTAAATCCCAACTCAAATGCTTGACTCTTAAGATCTTAGCGCTGTCTTAAACTTAAGATAGAATTCCTCTTTTAGCCCTAAATTTAGAGGAACCATCTTGCTTATAGTTTGCAACACAAAGATACCAAGCAGACAACCAGCATAAAAACCTTAATACAGCAAGATTAAAAAATTAGAGATCACACACCATATATTTCAGTGCATCATAACGAGAAACACAAGACAGAAGAAGGAATTCAACAGCTGTACTGACCTCATTGGAAACATTCAGAAAATTTAAATTTAAATTTAAATGAAGTAAAATAAAAGAACAGATTTAATTCATGCTGTAGCTTACCTCTCAGAACACATCCATACCAAATAGATGAACCTCTTCCGACCTGAACATCTCCAATAATAGATGCGCTAGGGGCTATAAATGCTTCCTTATCAACCACAGGAGCCTTGTCAAATACATTCATGAGAGTCCGGTGCCTAGACACTAAATAAGAGAATTAAAATAAAAATACATAAGCAGATGCTGAGGTTAGTAAATAAAAAGTTCAGTGCATATGAACTAAGCAAATTGAAATTCACAGAAAATTAAAACAACATTCCATAACATGCAAACAATGGGGAATCATTCCGAAAAGGGTTCTGTTAATATGACTAAGGAATAGAATCTAAGAAGCATATTAGGATGCCATGTTCTTGTACATGTCAGACAGTTTCCGATATCAACACTCCCCGAACACACAGAAACACAAGACCAACATGCATCCAATCATGTCTTATTATTGGTTTATTTTTTTAAAATTAGACAAATTCTCACCACAATGGGACACACATCAGTTTTTACATATTTATCCCTCCTCCAGGTTTTCTATATTTGAAACCCTAAACTTTTACAACTCCCAAATTGTTTGTGACTACTTTAGTTTTTCAATAGTGAGATATTAAGATTTGCCATCCCCATTTCTTTTCTAACTGTACAAACCTAGAAAATGTACTATTTATTATTTTCATATAATAAATAGAATTATTTTCTATGTAAAAAGATAGAATAAATTTTATTTTCCTATACATGCATACATAATAGATATTTATTTATCACCGTGTTTGCACCATGCATGTGTCCTAATTTTCAGAATTTGTTAGGCAACCACTCTACATAGTGTTTGTATCCATGCTTCTTGGCACATAAACCTTTAATTAATGTGACAATAGTTAATGAGAGACCAAAAAAATAGAAAGAAAGAAAAGTGAATTAGACAAGTAAATTAGTTCACCTACAAGCCATTTTTGCATAAAAGAGAATGTGAGTCTCTTCACAGCCTTATTCTCTACCTTCATAAGGGTTTCCTTGGTTGAAAAAAATGGCGGGCATATCAAATTTGCTTATCCATTCTTGTTATATACTTATGAAAAAAATTAGAGAAGAATAGAAAGAGATATAATAATAAGTGAAATAAAACAAAAGTAGAATAGATAGATTAAGAGAATTGAGAATGGAAAGAACTGATAGAGAGAAAGTGTAAAAGAATAGAGAAGATGAGTAGAGAAATCGATAATCATAGAAAAGAATAGAGGAGAAACAAGGATGCAGAGAAGAGAGGAACAAAGAAGATAAAGGAAAAGTGAGGAGGAGGGGAGAGACAGAAAGAGAGCCAAAGCCATTCCAACACTTTTATAGGCTTCATAAAACCCAATAAATAGGTAAATATCCTCCAAAATTAATCATGTTTAACAAGTAACCTAAAAACACTAAAATTGTATCATTTAATCTTTTTCTTAAAGTCTGAAATGAAATGAAATGAAATGAAATGAAAAAAAATATTATGAGAGAATCTCAAAAATAGTTAATTAGCTAAACTACCAGAAAATATTATCGTCTTGCAAGTCCCTCACTGGGGCTTGATTTTCTCTTAACATGACTTGACTTCTCTCTCTATTGTCCTTGCTAGGGAATTTTGCCTTCTAATTGATTGTTATCCCTCACAAGGTTCTCCAAGGTTCACATAACCCTAGGGCTGCATTACAAACAAATCGCAACGAACCCATATTCAAAACCACTAAACTAGTCAAACTCCAAATTTTTATTTGAAACCAAAATAATTTTTTCAGCAAATCCTAGCCTAGACAAAGCAAAGCTACAAGAAAATAAAGTAAGCTAATCAAGGTTTAACAACTCAAAAACTTCTTCAAACAGTCAGTTTGTAAGCACAATTCTGAATACTAAACCTTATTACTTTAAATAAATAAACTTAAAAAAAAAAAAAAAACACCTATAACAGACTCTAAAAATATATATATATATATATATATTTTTATAACAAACTTCAAAGATATGAGTTTAAACTAGATGCAACAAATCATCACAGTATAGAGTAGATATTAATCAAAAGCTTGAGATCAGGTCAAACCTTAACTACATGACACTACAATCATAAGATAAACATCATGTCTTCATAAACAATTTGGCTTGCCAGGGTCAGGGATACCACATCCACTACAAAGCTAACAGGCATTGTATTGTTGACTAATATGCTAGTCTGCCTCTTTCCTGTAAGGCATTATTAGACTGTCAGCACATTAAAAATGTGCACACTCATAACAATCTTCACTCTCACCCATCTTTTCATAACTCTGATCTAGAAGTATTTTCTCTTTGGTTGCACCAGAAAATTTAAGGTAAAATTTAAAAAGGAATAAAGATTAATGAAAAATTTCAGTATAACAAATTAATGTGCCAAATCCATTGATTAAAATAAATAACGGGGCAAATTTATTTTTCTTGTAAATGGGAATTAGTCAAATCTCAATGAAAATCATTTTTTCATCTTCACATAAACACATACACTCAATTTGTCCAAGCCTACTGCCTTGGTGGTACGGGTGGTGATGAGCAAATTCCTTCTCTTTATGAACGAATAGATAGCTTTGTCTAATACAAGGGTTGAAGTAACGGTAGTGGCCACCATAACAGTAATGTTGACATGGTTGTGGAGTGTAACGAACATAGCGTAACAATAGCGACAACTAGAGTTCTTCGCACAAATTTGGGAAAACTTACCAATATACACGTTTTTTTATTTTAGAATCACATTCAGTGGGTCTCAAATTAATTTTTGGTGAATTTTGTTAGTTTTTAAAAAGGACCCAATACATGTACACTAATCATAAGTTGCTATGGAGATTTTTTCATTTTTTTGGATATACTTAATTTTTTTTACTTTAACAATTTTGCTATGGATTCCCCCTTGTTATGACAAAAAAAAAAGTATATCTATCAAGGCTATGTAAAATTAAAATGACAGTCTCATAAACATAAGTTCATAATACAAAATGACAACATAAAACTAATATAAGATTATATCCAAGCTTTGTGTAACAAATTTAACCCATAACCAAATAGAATCAAGGGAAAAAATATGAAAGCTTGTTGATTAAAAAACAAAAAATAATGAATGATTGAAAAGAAGTGACGAGATAACTAAGCTCATCTAAACTTCATACCAACTCAAATCTTCCAGAACTTGAAAATTAGACAATCAAAACATGCAGATCTAGGATTTTCACATAAGTTCTGTATGTCTTTTCTATGATTTTAACAGCTTGAAAAAGAAAAATTAGAAAAAATTCTTATATACAAAATCGATTGAAAACATAAGCATTGTTGTCCTAATGGATGTAATGGCACTACAACAGCACTGTTACGGACGTTACAACCTTTATGTCAAAGGTGGCGGACATTACAGTTGTGAATTTCAGTCCCACCGCTATTGCGTATGTAACAGGTAGCAGTAACCACTAAAACAGTTACACAACAGTGCCATCAGTGCCCATTTTTTAAACCATGGTCTAATAGTAAGAAAATCACAAATGCCTAATTTTAGCAACATAACAAGTACAATGTACAACTACATATAACGATCAATAGGTACATTTACACGTGTACATAAGAGCCATGATTTGCCAAAATGGAGCACAACAGAAACAGATTCTATCAAAGGCCATTTCAAAGGTAATATATTTATACATTTACACGTGCTTGTGTGTATATATATATACACAACCATTAGCTCAATGACTCTAATTTGTATGTGTGTGAGAGTCAAATTCAATTACTCAACCCTAAAATGTCTCCAGAATGTGAAACACAAATCAAACGACGATTTGCGAGAACAGAAATTAGGGTTTTGAGGAGCTTAAAAGATTTGATGATGGGAAGATCGAATCGTACGCTGTTCTTGGAAGTGGTAGGTGCCTTGGAGGCGGCAGCCGAGGCGATCGATGGCTTGGCCGGTTTCGCGGATCCAGAATCCGACGGTGTAGATTGCTCTTCCCAACGTTCCCATCTCCTTCTTTCTTTCAACTCTGCAAGTTTTTCAGAATAAAAAAAAAAAATTGAAAATATGAAGGAATAGAGAGACAAGTTGATGGCTGTTTTCAGCAGTGAAGGCAAAGCATTTGAGAGGGCAGAGCAGAAAAGAGACTCCCAACCCAAGTGAGTGCGGTCACCACAAAGAACTGGCCAAGTGTTGGTGAATAGAGAGGGGCTAATGAGTAATTTTCATCTTTCCTCTTATTATTATCCGGGAATTTTGTCAAAAACCCTTCCTAATAAAACTTTAGGTTACATTTGATTTTGAAATTATGATTCTCTTTTTAGAGTTATGATTTAATCATTAAATTGTAAATTAAATGTTAAAAAAAATTATGAGTTTTAAAAAAAGTTTTGAAAAGTATTTTAAGCTGAGTTTTGAAAATAATTTTTAAATTTTAAATTTTGAAAAGAATTTTGAGTTTTTAAATTTTGAGTTGTATTTTAAATTTTTTAGATTTATTTTTTTCAAATATTAAAAAATATTTAAGAAAATTACATTTTTTTATTTTAAAAATATAATTTTTATTTTAAACATTGTATTTTTTTGTAAATATTTTAATATTTGAAACTCAAAACATAACTTCAACTCAAATCGTAACCAAATACATAATTCAAAACTCAATTCAAAAATTATTTACAAAACTTATAACCAAATACATAACTCAAAACGCCACATCACGTTCAAAACTCTACACTCAAATTATAACCAACACATAACAAAAAAAAAATTTTAATATATTTATAAAATAAAATTAAAATAAATAATATTTAAAATAAATAATAATAAATTTTAAAAAATTTTGAATATTAAAAAAATACAACAAATAAATGTATGAAATATAGTGCACATTAAAATAAATAAATAAATATTTAAAATATAAAATATTTATCCTAAAAAATAAAATTAAGAAAATTTTCAAATATTTAAATATTAAAAAAAATAAATCCAAAAAATTTCAAAATATAACTCAAAATACAATTTAAAACTATTTTCAAAACTCATAACCAAACAAATTTTCTCTTTTCAAAACTGATAACTCAAAACTCGACTCCATACTCAAATCACAATTCTAAAAGTAATTTTAAAAAACAAAATAAAAAAAATATTTTTTTGAATTTTTTCTTTTAAAATAGAGTTTTGAAAAAAGTTTTTGATATTGAGCTTTTTTGAGTTGTGTGTTTGGTTATAAGCTTTAAAATTAATTTTTAAATTGAGTTTTGAGTTGTGTGGTTGGTTATGAATTTTGAAAAGTGATTTGAAAATTTTGCCTTTGGAATCATGATTCCAAAGGCAAACCAAACACAGCCTTAATGCATTAAAGACAAGCACAAACAAAAATTTCTTAAAAAGTCCAATGCATACCATTATTATCAAAATATTAAACTTTAAAATAATATAACTTTTCATATAGATGTCGGTTTTTAACAAAATTAGTATTTTTAAAATTTTCTTATCAAAATCTATCAAATAAGATCAATGTTGACTATGAAATTCTTTAAAAAAAAAATTATTACAGTCGAAATTGATGTAAGCAGTAATAGTAACATATTGCTCTATCTCACAGTAACATATTACTCTGTTTGACAATAACATGTTACTCTGGTTCACTATAACATGCTACTCTGATAATATTATCCAAAAAAATATATATATATTTTACTTTGTCCTTACTCAATTATGTGTTCTCTCTTTAGGGAGTTTATGAACCAAAATAAATTGGGCTGTCATTTTCACCAAATTAGGATCCAATGGGAGGGTTTTGGCCAAATTTCCCTTATTATTCAGTGCTACTATTAGCACCCCATCAATTATTTAGGATTCCCATTTCTTTGGGCCTTCTCTTAAAAATTCTAAAACCCTTAAAATTTCTTTTCTCCCCCAAATAATACCAAAACTATTGTGAAAATATATCACCCATTTAATTGAATGCATACCCCCTCACCCCAAAAAGCATATCTTCAAAAAACCCTAACAAAACCCATTAAAGTGATTACAATTTCATCTCCACATACTTGTTCATAACCTGAGAAAATAAGTGTAGGGTCTTTTATTATTGATTCATAATTCCTTTTTTGTGGGTTCTGCGATCTCTACAAGTTTCAATTATTTGTTCCAAAACAAATAAGAAATGTTCGGTTACCTGTTTCCAAACAAATGAACAATGTTCAAGCCTTTGTTCTCGAATTTTGGTCTTATATTCAGGAGTTCAGTCCCGAAAAAATAACAAACAGTTTTTATTATTATTGCTATTTTTTTCAAGAAATTTATCCTTACAAGGTCGATCCCCTATGAGTTAAGAACATTATCAAAGCTATGAATCTCCTCTGAGCTTTTATTGTCATTGTCGGAGAAGTATAGCTAGCCAAATAGTTGCCACCGTTACCGCCAGAATATTACCGTCAAAAGGTTTTCAAAGTTTTAAAAGTAGGATTTGGGAAAATGGATGAGTGGTAATAGAAGTGGATGGTCTCATAAACCCTATCTCATGATGTAATGGATGTGTGGGCTTAATTGCGAGATGGAGTGTCCCCAAATTATTGATATCCTTTTTAGTAATTTCATTTGAGGTTATAATTATAATATAAAAAAATAAAAAAATGGGGGTCCAAAATAATTGATGGGGTGCTAATTCAGTGTGTTTGGTTTTAGTTTTTTAAATCCAGTTTTCTAAAAATTAAGTTTTTTGTGTTTTGTGTTTTTTTTAGTGAATATTTAGTGAATTTTTTAAAGATTTTTTTTCACAAATATTATATTTTTTAAGTGTATTTTATGTTAGGTGTGTCTAAATTTTTTTTAAAATTTGCTTAAAATATTTTTAAAAATCAGTAAAAACAAAAAAAATACGAAAAATAAAAAAATATAATTTTCTGAAAATAGAAACCAAACAAAGTGAAGCATCACTCTTATTATTAGAGTGATTCTACTTACACCATTACTTTACCTCTTTACACATTTCATACGAGATTTTTTTTTTCTTTTTTCAATTTTACTCATGTGTTAAATTACCTTTAAAGATAAAATACTAAAATTAAATATATTTTATTATCTCATTACACCCCTTACTCTTTAATCCCTACTCTTCTTATTTCTTTCTCAATTTTTCTTCTCTCTTACGCATCTCCTTTCAAATAATGAGAATCATAGTGTTTTGATCATAGAAGAAAGCAATTAATGACGAAACAGTCGTGAAGAACCATAAAAAAAGTGAAATTGTGAATTTTTTTATTTGTTTAGTAGGTTTTTGTTTCATTCTTCTAAATTGTTCTTCGAATTTTGTTCAGTATTTCAAAATCGAATAAAATAAAATAGATTGGCATCACATTTTTGAACAACAAATATATGTCTAGTAACCAACTAGCGAATAAAAGATACGTTTCCAATAACCCAAGACCGAAATTTTTTTAATTTGTTTGACTACTCATTACCGTGTATTTTCAGTTATATATATATATATATATATATATACATATATTTTTGCTTGGAAATATTACACTTCTACTCAACAATGCAAGTATTGCATTATTAGTGGATTTCAGTCATGAATTCATTACAGATGAGATTTGTGTAATTTTTTATGAATACGATTTTTTATTTTATTTTTAATTTGTATTGAATTTGTTAATAATTTGACGTATAAATGTGTTTATTATCTTTTAATTTTTAGTAGTCGTCAAGCATTAATTAAATTACTTTTGACATTGAGAAGAAGATTGGATTTGTCATTATTATAAAGATATCAGATGCGGGAGGTAATGACAAAAAACTAAAACTTACACTTGAGCTGCATTCGAATGTAGTGCACTAGGTGCAACTATTTGGTTCACAAGAAAGGGTTGATGACTTTACCTCTATATTATCCTACTTCGAATCTAGCCCTGGATTGAATTATTAGATGACTATGCCCGACATAGGCCATTTGATAACATCATACTACCAAGTCGTTCTTTATCATTTATCCATACAACAGTGCTTGACGTTTCTACCACTTAGATCAATATCGATTGCAACACCTGATCGAAGAGATATCTGCATAAGATTTATAAATGGAAACCATTTCGTGCAAGTATAACCTACCGAGCCTACTTAGATCATTACCATGTCTTATTTTGTAATTCGACTTATTGATGTCTTTGTTATAAGTTTATCTGCAACCTGGTCATCTAGTACCTCCGATAGCAAATAATTTGATTCATTTTCATCACCCGTGTGCTAGTGGATGGGAGAAAGCATATATTACCCGTATTCATCAATTTTGTACGCTTGTCAACCCTGATGTAGTAACTACCGAAACTATCAATATAAACGAATTGCGATAACATGTTTGATTGATAGAAGCAAATAATGACAGATTTTATAGATGTTTCGTACACTTGATGTTTTTATGAATATTCTTATGGATACTTTTTATATATGATTTTATGGATGCGTGTTTGATTTATGGATGCTTGAAGGAAAAAGTAAATTTTTCAATGTACAGTAACAGGTGGCTAAACAAATCTATTATAATTCAGCAACATAACACTAGAGTAATTTAATTTGTATAGCAATGTATCATCGAACAGGTACTACACAAGTGTTCCAAATTAATTTCTTGTTATTATCCAATTGAACGGCAACATATTGCTTGGGGAAAAAAGTTTGTCTAGTAATATGACACTGGATTAATTCAAATTTATTAGCGTATTGCCGAACAGGCCCAACACAAATTTAAAAATCATTATTTGAAAGAAAATGGCTTTGTAAATGTATAGTAACAAAACGCTGGAGAAATCTATTTTTTCCAGCAACATAACACTGGAGGAATGTAAATTGTTTAGCACTGTGTGACTGAACAGGCACTTCGTTGTGCGCTCCACTCACTGTCTTCCTCGCGTCTTTCTCTTTCCCCTTATTGCGTCTTTCTCTATTATCTTATTTTCCCTCAAAAAATTATTAGCGTAAAGAGATGAAAGGGTTTCGAAGAGTCATTACTTTAGGGTTAATTTTTGTAATATAATAGGTGTAATGAGGATCACACTTTTTTCAATGGTGTAAGAAGATGGCAGGTGTGAAGAGGTAAAGTAGTGGTGTAAGTATAATCACTCTTATTATCATTATTGTTATTTATTTATTTTTCTTGCATGGATGGTAAAAACTAACGGTGGTGCTACACGCACCAATTTATATACCAACATATGTTATGATATTATCACTTCAAAATTATGACCCTACCCATTATATAAGTTATAAAGACCCAAAACCTCTAAAATTATACCATATTTGTTAGTACACTAATTTGTATACCAATTGGTACATATAGTATTATTCAAAAACTAATAATTATTAGGGTAAATCAACAAGAGGTCCTATTTTTAGAACTTATTACCCATTAACTTCTTTTGATAAATTTATCAAACGGCATTTACATACAAGTCCCATTTTGTGAACTTATAATCCATTAAGTCCTAGATAAAATTATTTACTCCTTCAAGTCCCATTAATTTTTAATAAACCAATTTATTGTTGTCTTTATTCTCGACTTGGTCGAGTACTGTTCTCGCTTGTTCGGTCGCCTTCATTCTCTCCACAAACTCAGTTCAAATCCCGATTCTCTACCTCTCTTTGTTCTCTCTCGGCATTACCGTCTTTACTTCTAATTGAACTAGCTCGAAATCCGAAATTTCTCGCCAAATCAAGCTCTTCAAGTCGGTTATCGCCTTCGCTACCTCCGACATCGCTCACAGTCTCTCCTTACTTCTCCACCATACGATTATTCTCGATTTGCCGGAGTTCGAGTCCGTGATGACGAATTGAACTCGAAAATTTAACCAAATTAGCGTTTCTTAATCCGATACAGCAACGATTCTCTACTCTTCGGGAACTACTGACAAATCCAAAGACGTGAAGCTGAGTCACCAGAACTTCATATCGTCATTGGCCAGAGCACAAGCTTCTCGTTCGGTGAGATCTTCGCTGGCAGTTAGTTTCTGTACGATTTTGTACTTCCACGTGTATAGATTTCTGTTGTGTTTGAGGGCGGTGGCGATGGGGTCTTCGATAGAATGGAGGTCTTCAATGGAGGAATGTGGTCTTCACTTGGTCTTTAATGTGTGTTTGCAACCGTAAACAGGTGGGTTTACAATTTTTAACAACCTTGAAACCGTAGCAGTGGGTCTACTCAACATGTGTGTAGAATGAGGGTAAGGGTGGTGTGTTGCTTTACTGTTTTCCCTTTGGTCCCTAGAATTACTTTTCATCTCTGTTCCCAAATTTCCCTATCCTATTCCCTATACCTGTGCATCTCCAACCATTGGAGCAGTGGAGAAGGTAAATGTAAGAGAGGGAATAGATTGATAATATTCTAAATTTTAATCATGAAAAAATTTGAGAAATTTCTCAAAACTAATAATATTCTCAGTTAATACTAGAAAAAAATTTGAGAAATTTCGTAGTTTTGATAATTATAAACTGAAATCATTCTTTGTTTTGAAATTAAGAACATTATCAGTTTATAATATTCTCAATTTTTATTATGAAAAAAAATTGAGAACATTCTCAGTTTTGGGATTAAAGGGCAAAACATCTTTTTACCTATAAATGAGACTTATTGGTTCAAAAACTTTTTGACAGGACCTAAGCTACCACCAAATATGTAGACATGACTTTTTGGTAATTAATCCATTTATCTATCTCTCTTATTTTTATGAATAAATTTATAGTGATAAATTTATCAATAATAAGTGTATTAAGGTTTTTTTTTATAAAACATAACTAACAATCACAAGACTTATTAGGCAATAAGTTTACTTATTGGGATCCCAAAAATAAAAGAAGAGGGTTTTATGATTTCATTGGTTGTGTTTTTATTTTTATTTTTTTGAAAAATAAAAAATATTATTTACTAAATGGTTTTAAAGATTATTTTTGACAAAATATTTTTAAAATAATTATTTTTTTAAGAAACACTAACATGTTATTTTGTGTAAAAATAAAACAATAGAATTTTAAGACTTTGCATTATGATTTATTCTAAATACACAATAAATGAAAATGAAAACACAATCCAATATATTATTCGTTTGTTTATTTTTTGTCCTGTCATTTTTCTCTTTTATTTTCTAAAAATATTGTAATTGAGAACAACCAGACAAGTAAGACAAAGTTTATGGGATATATTATATGAGAGATAAAAATTGATAAGTAATAAGAATTAAAGAATTAAAATGATATATATACATATGAATATTTTGACATTATATATAAATTATTTAATTAATACAATCGACACTAGAAAATCAAATCCCATCGTCTCCCAATTTTCTTATCAAGATAAAAAAAATAAATAAATAATTGTACAAAATGAAAAATTACACACATTATTGTGCCTAATTATATTTGGAAAAATTACACTTCAATGTATATTAAAAAAAAGGGCAAATTACATATACATCCCTCCAGGTTTGACAAAATTACAGATACCCCCCCTGAGGTTTGAGAAATTACGAATTCCCCCCTGAATGCTATATTTGCATAAGAAATTAGGGGGTAATTTGTTATGAAATATAAACCTCAGGGGGTAAATTGTTATGAAAATACAAACCTCAGGGGGCGGGATGTAATTTCTGAAACCTCAGGGGGGTATCTGTAATTTAACCAAACCTGGAGGGGTGTATATGTAATTTGCCCTAAAAAAAAATACAAATTAGTGGCAAATTTTATCAACTTTAATAATTAAAGTTATAATTTTTTCATAATTTACCATTTTTTTATGAAAAAACCATTGATTTGCAATTTCTCCTTTATATTTTGTATTTGTTAGACTTACTAAAGAATCTCAGCGTACATACTCAAGGAAAAATTAGTGAAATATTCCTCTTCAATTTTAGGAAGCATGAGAGGTCCAATATATATTTTTATTAACTAAGGTCCATCGATGAAATTTATCTATGAATCAAATTTTTTTTTGAAATTTCTCTGTATCGAAGCAAAATCTCTATGCCAAATTTTTTTTATGAAAATGTTGAGAGAATCCAACTACTATGAATGTATTGTATATTATTTATCTTATAATATTTTAATATCAGGATTTTTAAAAAAATTCTCATATACTCAGGCATTGTTCGGCTTTTTGGCTTTCGAAGGTTATTATTGTAATTTTAAGCGTGCCAGCAAGGATCAATCAGTCCTTCAAAAGATTAATTGCCAATCAATTATCAGACGATTGTGTTTTAGTTCTTTCAGCCTCAATGAAGAGGACTTTTACTGGTGGCTTTGTTTTGGAGAATTAAGCAAATAACGATTAAATGAAGAACAATTATAGCATTTCATTAAATAAAAATGAAAGACTTACAATAATTCAATTCAGTCTCGTAGAAATTTACAGCAACAAGCTACTTGAAACTAATCCTATGAACGAAGTGCAGTACAGGAATTTGAAGTACAAAAATGTAAAGAACAAGAAATGTAAAAACTAGAAGGAAAATAAAGTACATAAAACTGATTTTTTGGATCTGAGTATGGGGCTTTTTTCTGGGGCCTTCTCTACTATTTATACTTCTCAATGATAACCATCGAAATGAGTTTCTAACCGTCGAATCATTCCTTCATGATCGCTGATCATGTTTCTTCACAGTTAGCTCCACTACGCCATGTCTGCAGTTAGGTTTCCCTCATAATTTTGAATTCAAATATACGAGTAACTGTTAAAGCCACGTCATCTTGCATCTCTTTGTTGTTCCAGTGCTATGCAGATCCACAATAACCAATACTAACTGCCACGTGTGTGATTATGATTGAAGATTTGAATTGTCTTCCCGTATTGCCCTCCTCCTGCCACGTGTTGAACTGTGATTGGCCTATACAAAATATGTAGCCAATATTACCCCCCGCACTAATATACCCAATACTTGGTGATATTAGTGGATCAAGGTATTTTATCCACGTCTTAGAACGTGCATGAGCTTTATATTTTTTAGAAATGCAACCGTCATTCATCAATGAAACATTTGCATTAAATTCTCTTATATCCTTTGAACATTCCCACTATCTCAGTATTCGAAAAGACTGGTATATCTTTCATGGCCAAGCAAACCTTTTCTTACCTCGATCAAGCATATGAAGAGTTGTTTGATAATGTTGTTCGTCCTCGAAAGAACCTTTATGCATTGATTAGCTACCTTTACCCACCTTGCTATATTCAAGTCATGGAAGCTTTTGCAAACTATCAACCTTTGGATTACGAACCTATTGTCCACAATTCTCTAATCCAAGATTTTGCAAACATGGATATTGAAAGCTCTTCCTCTGACCCAAAACCTTCTGCGTGGGATGAGGCTGTAGTTTCTTATTCTTCTTCTGGGGCTTCTGGTTGGAGAAGCTGGCCAGAACCTGAGGAGTCTAAGTTAAGAGAGCGAATCAATCATCATTTTGTCGAATTTGTTGATCCTCTAACTTTCTCTCCCTTTGTTCAGAGTTCGATGGTTTACCTATATGTATCCATTGACCGCCGACGAGGCTTGGAAGACAACTTACCTGTAGCATGGTACACATCTTTCATGCCTACGAAAATAGTACAAGCCACTCGTCGTTCAGAAGAGGCTCAAGGGTATAGTTCGTCATTCTTAGCCCAGAAGGCAAAACTTTACTCTTCTGACTGGACTGATATCGTCAACAACCCCCAATTTCCTCATTCTTTTGAGATGGAAGCTCCTGCACCTCCTCTTCCGCAAAACCCTCACTGGATGGAGGAAATGAGACATACTCTCTTTGAGGACCGATTTCTCCCCTCTTATCACCCTCCATTTCCTCCTACTAAATATCAGCGACAGCAAGCCCAACTTCTGCTTGCGGCATTTTCTCACTTGCCCTTCAATGTTCTCAAGGACGATGTTCCTCTCAAGAACTTTCGATGGTGTGTGATGTTATGACCCGGGGTCATGTCTTCAACCCTATTGCCCAAGCAGAGCTCCAGATGTTTTTAAACCAACTTCCAATGCTTCTTCATTGGCATTACATTTCTGTGGCCACCATTCGATCTTTGGACCAAATCTCAGCCCGTTGAGTTGATACCCGGTATGAAGTAGAGAACCTCATCGATGAATATAATGATTTCAAGAATAAAGACTCTGCATACTGGGATGACTTGGACATGGATAAGATAGAACAAGGGTTGAAAGAAACAGAGTCTGAAATAAAGGCCGAAAAACTTTTTTATCAAGTAAGAGCATATCAACTTCAACAGCCTAGCCTGGAGAAGATAGAAGATAGAATAAAAAAGGAACAGAAGTTCATTGACCATAGTTGGAACAAGTTCCATGACCTTGTCATTTATTCTATTCCTTATTTTTATGAACTTGAATATGTAGCCAAAGAAGGCTTCTAATGTAATTGCTTTTGTCTTAATAAAGCTAAGATGTTTTCTCTTTATTTGGCATGGTCTGATTTTACCCTATTTGTCAAAGACAAACAAACTTAGGGCTTCGAAATCAACAATTTCATCATTCGAATCTCGATTCGATCATACCCAATGAAATACACGAAACCCAATTTGAACTTTTCCAACATATGGAGTGTAATTGACAACTTTTGCCAGTTTCCTTTTAGAATCAGAGCTTCGAATTTACTAATTTTGCCCTTCGAAACTTGATTTGATCATATCTAATTCCCCAACATTTGGCTAATACAATCAAGTAATTTCAAATCAACTAATTTTACTTCGAACAAACAGTCTATATTTTCCAAAATATGGAAACCTCTTTTAAGGACTGTATTGTTTTATTCTAAAAAAGTGATTTCTTCTGTATACTACTGTCACGACCCAAACTCGCACCTATGGATTTAGCATCGTAACCGGCCAGTAATCCTTGGATTACTAAAGGCCTCTGAAGATTATAATATATATATAACAGGGGCTGCAGAAGCAAATATACAAACCTACGTAGTACATAGAGCTGTGCAGACGTACATGGGACAGGAAATTTAAACTTTTCATAAACATATATACACACATACAGATGTGGCGTCGTCAATATAGTAGTCTTACAACACCCAAGCCACTTACACAAGATTTCAAACGTGTTCAGACCAGACATAAACATTTAGAAGGTACAAACGTCCCAAGGACACAAAAACTTGGGTAGATCTCAAAAAGGAACCTCCACGGGAGGCGTGATGGCTGGCTGACACCAAAACTCGCCAGGCAACATCTCAGGCCCGGTCACGTGCCTACTCACCTACATACATACAAATAATACAGTGAGATAAAGCCTAGTGAATAATAACTAGGTAAAGGGTTTTAATGAATGATGTCCAGTATAGAGTTAGAAATAAGAGTTTATATCAGAAACATATTCTTATCGAAAATAGAATCTTATGCATATTCAGATTTCAAATCAGAAGTAGATTCAGATAGATATTCATATTTAGATTTTGCATAAAATCATACGTGGTACACCCCTTAGCTATCATATCAACTTGGTCCTGAGACCCACATGTATAGTCGGTACCGACGACCATAAAGGTCCATATCTTACGCAAGTAGCCATGGTATTGTTACCTCCAGGAGAAGTCCACGTGAACATAGGCCTCGGTATTATTACCCCCGAGCAAGGGCCACGTGAATATAAGTCACAGTATTGTTACCCCTGGGCGAGGGCCACGTGCATATTGGCCACGGTATTGTTACCCCCGAGCGAGGGCCACGTGAACTAAGGATGCCACAAATTCATTTCAGAAAAATGGACATTCATTCATAATTCATAAAATGGCATTTCAGAAAACAGATCGTATCATATCAGTAAGAAAATACTTGTAATTAAACATAACTTTACAGAGTTATTATTCACAGTTAACAGATGGCTCCAAGTAAACAAGTAGAGTAGGCAACTCACTTATCCTAAGGCGCGTGACCTACATAACATGACAGTGACATACATTGAAACACATGTTCGAATTGCACATAACACATGTTCTTGTCCTACGTGTGTTTCTAGCCTTTATCCTCATTATAGTGTCTTAAATATGGCCTAGGAATACCTAAGATGAAATGAGGATGCAAAAATGCATTTGAAAACATTTTTCAAAACTTGCTGAAAACAGGATCTACGTTCAAGCGGACATACAAGAAGTGAAGGTTCGCTCGAGCGTGACCTCCCTCACTCGGGCGGACTGTAAACTTTGGAAAAAGTACTGGTTGCTTGTTTTTCAAGCTCGATGGACGCTCGATACTCGCTCGAGCGTGAGACTCAGACCCTCGCTCGAGCATGACTTCTGTCGCTTGAGTGTGCTACAAAACATATGAACTTCTGGATACATGAATCTCACGCTCGAGCGAGTGTCACGACCCAAACCCGCCCCTATGGGTTTAGCACCGTAACCGGCCAGTAATCCGTGATTACCGAAGGCCTGCTTAACAGTAATAACAGTAATACAGAGTACAGGGGCTGGCGGAAGCCAAAACAGTAAATGAAAGATGTCCAATGAGTTGTGACAGTCTGTATGCAAAAAGACTTTTCATAACATATTCACGTTCAGAACAAAAGCAGTATGTACATACAACATATACAGGCATTCAGGTTAGGGACCAAATCACTACCATAACAGTACAGTACAAGTCTATACAGTCTATACAAAACAGAGACAGAAAGGGGGAATCTAAAACACCCTGAAGCAGCCTTGGCTTGGACACACTTGGAACCTCGCAGTGAGGCACGTTGGTTGGCTTGACAAAAAGGGAGTTTAACCCGACAGTCTTAGTTCCGATCCGGTGCCTGGACACCTACATATATATATATATATATATATATACAGTAAGCTAAAGCCCAGTGAATAACATATGTGTAAAGAGGTTATGAATGAATGTCTTTCCTGTCATGACCCGAACCCACCCCTATGGGTTAAGGACATAACCGGCCAGTAATCCTGAGATTACCTACGGCCTCAGACCAAAACAGACATAACCTGTCAGAGTAAAGGGGCCAAACGGAAGCAATAAATAAAAACTTTGTCCATTGAGCCGTGCTTATATGCACATCAAACAAACCATACTCAGATACGTTAATAACCCACATCAAAAGTACAGTTTCACAAAATTTATTACAGACAGGATCAACCAAAACGAGTCAACCTATGATAGACTATTTACAGATATACATAAAGTCCTTGCCGGCAAGACAAAACATAATTACATAGCAAAAAGGCAAGGGTAGGTCTCAAGAGTGAGATGCAAGGCTGACTTCCTCAAAACTCGAATTTTTCCTAGCGGACTTCACTGGAGCTGGGTTTGGACTTCCCTTGGCTCACCTACAAACACATGAATGAGCGTGAGCGATAGCCCAGTGAATAATATCAAATGCAGAAATTACATAACAATGTAGAACAACATGTTCCAAACGGCCTTGGGCCCAATTCATACTCCTATTCATGGCAAAACGGCCTTCAGCCCATTCACTTATGTCGAAACGGCCTTCGGCCCATTCATTTCTGTCAAAATGGCCTTCGGCCCATTCATTTATGTCAAAACGACCTTCGGCCTACTCGTTCATGTCAAAACGACCTTCGGCCTACTTATTCATGTCAAAACGACCTTCGGCCTACTCATTCATGTCAAAACGGCCTTCAGTCCACTCACATGTGTCAAAACGACCTTTGGTCCATTCATTTACATCAGGACGACCTTTGGTCTATTCATTTATATCAAAATGACCTTCGGTCCATTCATTCACATCAGGACGACCTTTGGTCCATTCATTTATATCAAAACGACCTTCAGTCCATTCATTCACATCAGGACGACTTTCGGTCCATTCATTTATATCAAAACGACCTTTGGTCCATCTATTCATTCCTGTCAGGCTTTTGTCCACAATCCCAATTAACAACTCATAAAGTTTAAGGGAATAAACAATTGGACATTGACAAGCTTTCGAATATTTATATTACTCACAGTGATCGGCTTGTGGATTCGCCCTGGAGCTTGACCCTACACATTCCATGAACACAGAAGGGTCATTAACCATTCAATCCGTTCCTTAATTCACATATTCCTCTTTAGGCTTTATTCCTATCTTATTAACGCATTTGTAACGCTTAACACATGCCTAAGAGTGATTACAAGTGAAAGAGAACGGAAAACGAAACACAGGATGCATGAACAAAATTTCAGAAAATAGGGTCCCCGCTCGAGCGGACCCTTAAGGCCTGCAAAAGTACTGGTTGCATGAAAAATGCGCTCGAGCGTGGAATAGAGCGCTCGAGCTGAAGGCCCGTCTACAAAACTCCACGCTCGAGCGTGAGGTATCCCGCTCGAGCGGACATCCAACTCTGCAAAAGTGCTGGGAGCACGATTTTCCCGCTCGAGCGGCCATTACCCCGCTCGAGCGGACATCAAAATTCTGGGTTTCCCAGAATGTGTTCTTGAGCTCCAAATCGGTTTTCCAGCTACATTACTTGCATGCAATGGCTCAAATCTCAATATAATCATACCAACATGGCACCAATGCAAGATTATAACATTATGAAGCTCAATTTCTTGATTTATCCGTATGCATGTCCCAAAATATGTCAAACTCAACATCAATATAACAAATTCATGCATTCAAGCTCATATCTTCTCAATTTGTACATGCATGTGATGAATCAGCCACATTCTCAACTTAGATGACACAAATGGTGATCAAAACATGAGTTTCAACTAAAGCTCTACATGAATCATGTGTTTCAAGCTCAAACATGCAAATTCAAAGTAATTTCTTACATGCATGAGTTCTAAGACTTCAAACTCAACAAAAATCAACTTATTACAAGCTCTTGATCACAAACAACTCTTGAACTCACCAGATTACAAGTTCAATTCATAATTTCAAGAGTCAATGGCTTACCTAGAAGTCCAATTCTTCAATCTATGGTCCAATTTGAGTTGGACTTCAAGATTCCAAGCCCTCAAGATCAAACACAGATTTCTCTCTATTCTCTCTCTCTAATGGCCGGCCCTCTCCTCTCCTTAGAGTGTATATCAGCCAAGTGAGAATTAGAAAGGGAGTTTAATTGAGTAGTGCTCATATACAACAAGCCCCACTAAGTCAATATAATAATATAAAATAATGGGGTACTTAATTTATTATTTTAATCAGTTTAAATTGACCAGAATCAATTTTCAATTAAATTTCACCGTAGGCTCCAAAAATTATGCCAATCACAAACCCGAAATCAATTTCGGGTTCTATGGCCGATAAGGCCTCCAATTTAATTTCCAAAGCTGATTATTCAAACAGATATTCCTACGGTGAACAGATAAAACTTTCAAAATCACCTATATTCACATAATGGCACATAAAATCATGGTAAACACATAATCACACTCAATTTAAGGACCAATTAGCATATTACGGAACAGGGGTATTACATTTCCAGTATTAAAACAGTCATTTGAATAGTATATCAGCTATTCGATCATAACAGTCATAAGTGGTACATCCAATAGCAAACAGTACAGTAGGTCTTAACAGACCGAACAATCAATTGATGGCCATCATATCAGTAAACAGTAGTGGTTCCAAGCATGGGAACCAACAGAGATCTCTGTGATAGTAGCAGTACAATACAGCAACAGTAAATTGCTATGGATGCCACGAATACAGTTCGCAAATAAGACAAGCATTCATTTAGTAAGAAATATCATTTCAGAAAGCAGTACAGTTGATCATTCAGAAAATATTCATGATTGAATATATCTTTACAATATTGTTACTCACAGAGTTCTGGACTATAGATAGGCTAGTGAGCGTCCTCGGATGCCAACCCTACATAGTTACAGGATAAACACACACTAAGTTGCACGTTTGGGAAATAATAACTTAGTCCCTATTTTGACTCGGTGTGGTTCTATAGCATTATCCTCATTAAGATGCCTTAAACTAGGCCTAGGAATGCCTAGGATAGAATGAGGATGCAAAAATGCACTTTAAAACACTTTTCAGAATTTTCAGAAAACAGGGGTCTCGCTCGAGCGTGGCTTTCTACGCTCGAGCGGACATGCAGACAAAGGATCTCCGCTCGAGCGTGACTTTCCTCGCTCGAGGGGACTGCAAAAGTACTGGATGCATGAAATTCACGTTCGACGGGCGCTCGACCCTCGCTCGAGCATGAGACACAAGTCCTCGCTTGAGCGTGCTTCCCTCGCTCGAGCGGACTGTAAACACATGCAAAGTACTGGATACACGCATTTCACGCTCGAGCGTTACTTAACTCACTCGAGCGGACTGCATAAACTCAGAGTGTACGCTCGAGCGTGGAGTTCCTCGCTCGAGCATGGATCCAAAATCTGGAATTTCCATATTTGTCTCCAAGCATGAAACTCAACATTTAAAGTATCAAATCGGATCCTTTTGGGCTAATTTTCTGAAAAACACTTTAAAACTCATAATATGACATGTTTCAAAGATCAATTTGCAAAATCAAAGCCCAAAGGTAGTTCAATTGAACCCATTTCCAAACAAAGCTTCAAGAACATGATGTACATGCAACATACATGAATTTAATCAACTTCAAAGCTTCTAATACAAGAACAAATGAGTCAATCCTTTCAAAAACATGATGAATTCATGGACCAAAGCTAGAATATGGACATGCATGTGAGGATTTCCATGAAATCAACCTCAAAACTCAACAATGTATAC
Organism: Camellia sinensis; assembly: GCF_055761805.1. Lineage (NCBI taxonomy): Eukaryota > Viridiplantae > Streptophyta > Magnoliopsida > Ericales > Theaceae > Camellia > Camellia sinensis. The sequence continues at coordinate 187,948,745 of NC_138964.1, forward strand.
ATGCATGCATGATTACCTACTCAATTCAACATATTAAGCTAATTCATGCCTTAAATTACTAACCTTACCATGACTCATGCAAGAACAACTCAAATTCACAATTAAAAGGGTGAGTCTCCTACCTCAAGTCTCCAATTTCAAGTCTAGAAGCTCAAAATTGCTATCTACTCTTCAATCCTTTCAAATTCGAACAAGAAATCTAGATGGACTCAATTTCTCCTACCCCTCTCTCTCTCTCTCTCTCTCTCTCTCTCTCACAGTTTTGTCTCCAAAATGGCTGAAGATACAATGCCAAATGTGTATTAATCAAGTCCAAACAAGTATTGACAAGGTGGCCCACTAACATAGCAAAAGGGTAATTAACGCAACTAATGTGCTTCAACATTATTTAATCCAATTTAATCATACCAAATCATATTTCAATTAAACATACCATAAAATCACATAAATTCTAATTAACATGAAACACTAATCAAGTTCATATTCGATCGCCGATAAGGCCTTCAATTTGCAGTTTAAAACATAAAACATGAACAGATCATTTAGCAGTCAAACAGATAGATTGCAATTAAACTAATACACTCAATCAATCAGTTCAGAATTTCGGTCAATCAGTCACTTAACATGCTTAATCATAGATTAGCACTAATCAGTGGTGAGGGTTGTCATAGCGAGCTTCCAGTTGCTTGAGCGGAAGTGCATGCACTCAAAATGCTCGCTCGAGCGTGAACTCCTACGCTCGAGCGTGGATTCAAATTCTGGAATTTCCAGATTTGATCTCCAAGCTTCAAACCCGAACCAAACACTCCAAAACTCATCCTCTTGCGCCAAAATTCTGGAAAACACTTAGAGACTCACAAAACATCGTGCTTTAAAGATTATTTCATGAAATCAAGGCTTCAAGAGATGGCAATTGGTCACAAATCCAACTTAAACTTCATGAATGCTCTAAAACATGACATGCATGCATTTCCTTAAACTCAATCACCCCCAAAACATGATCAATTTAGACAAATTGGTAGTAAACATGGTGAGTCCTCAAAATATGATTGAAATTGACACATGCATGAAAGAATTCTTTGAAACCATGCTCAATTTGTGAAGAAAAGAACATGCATGCATGGTATGACTCAATTCTACTCCATTTTAATGCAATTTCTTCATGAATTCACCTAATTCACTTGAAGTCTTGTAAAATCTACTTTAATTACACCATTAAGAGTTTGATTCCTTACCTAGAGACTTGGACTCACAAAGGTTGAAGTTGGAACTCCCAAATTCTTTTCAATCTCACAACATTCCTAGCAAATCCTTTGTGTTGAGCTTAATTACTCCCAACTCTCCCTCACTCACGTTTTCTACCAGGAAAAGCTCGAAATGTATTGTGATGAAGGAAAAGAGAGGAGTGAAAGCTCAAGTGGTGCCTTAAATAGGCTTGATAAAAGTGTAATTAATTAAGGTTAAATAAGTGGACATTAATTTAATCCAATTTAATCATTCCAAATCGAATTTCAATTAAACCTACCATAAAATTCTATAAATTCCAAATAGCACATAAATCGAGTCAATTTCCGAATCGGATGCCGATAAGGCCTTCAATTCACAGAACAAAGCATAAACATGAACATATATTCCTACGACAACAGATATAGACACAATTAATGCAACACGCACAAGCAATTTAGTTTGGAATTTTGTCTTAACTACTTATTAAGCATAATTAATCATGGGTTAGAACTAATCATGGGTCGGGGTTGTTACAACTACCACACCAACTATTGGTTTGAAACCTAGAACAAACAACTTCTAACCGTAAGGTATTTCAAATTCTGCTTCGAAAGATTTTACTTTCATCAAGAAACCTAAAAACAGGTCTTTAATCCTTTTGAAGTAAACAAATACCTGGGCATTCCTGCACCCTTAGGTGTGGAATGTGCTTCGAAGTCGACTTCCTGTTTTCGAAGCTGTTTGTCACTTGACTTCAAATTAGTATTTGAGATACATTTCCCTCCCAAATTACCACCATTGTGGGGAACCTTTTGTATCCGTACCTTTAACACTTCTTTATGAATTCAACCCACTTAAAACGATTGGGTATATTTTTCAGACAGAAAGATTTAAAAACCCTTTTTATTTCGTGCTTTCAATTTTCTCGTTTGCCTAACACACAAACCCTTCATCTCTATTGACCCTCTCTTTTTTGCTTCTCGTTACCAATGGAGTCTTCTTCCTTGAAAGTACCAACTGGCGAACTTATAAGCCCAACAATGGCTTTGAAAAGATGTATTGAGGAAGAAATTGCCAAATTTAAAGCTGGTGGATCGAGTGCTATAGACGGACACCTCTTTATTCCTCGCCATGATGAAAAACAAGAATATGTCCTAGGTCCTATCTTTTGAGAAGTTCCCGCCCAACTTCTTGCTTTGTCCCTTCGTTCGGAGGACCACTTTCTTCTCTATGAAGGGGGGCTTGACTGGGGAAATTGGAGGGTGAACCGACCCCATAGTTGCTGGCCAACATTGAGGGTTGAGTGGGAGGAGTGGTATGACAGGGTCGTGCCTGCAAGAGAATGGGACCTACAAGAGCTCTGTATTCTCGATGCCCTTCGTCTTTCCAGGTTTTTCATTCCTGAGGACCTTTTTTTGATTCCTGCCGCTCTTTGTTTTTGGAATATGGCCTTTAACTTTTTCCAGTTTCAGTGCGGTATGATAGCCCCCACCGTTCTTGATATCTGCCATCTCTTGGGGCTTTCACCACTCGGTACTTCCTTTACACCCAGCTATCCAGACCTTTCAGTTAAATTTTCTCTCCCACCTTTGAATTCTTCCTTCAGTGACTTCGTAAAGGCTAAGAATAAAAAGGAGGACCCTGTGAGTGATCGAGAACTCTTTTCCTTTATTTTATATTGGTTGTGTAAATTTCTCTTTTGCACATCATCTCAACGAATCATGCCTGAGTTTGCCCCATTTGCAAAGGCCCTTGTTTTAAATAAACGAATAGCCTTGGCCCCTTATCTTTTAGGCCATGTCTATAGAGCTTGCTCCCAATTCTGTGAGAAACCTCTTGATATCAACTAGGGAGGTCCCTTCTGGGTGCTTCAACTCTGGCTCTTTGCATACTTCACTGATCTACATCCTAAGTGCTTGAAGTGCTTAGTTCAAGACCGTAGCACTTATGGAGAAAAGTACGCTAGAATTGCCCTTTATCCTGCTTTTTTCGCTTACTATCTTACTTTTTTTCACCAGCTTCCTGTTTCCCCAACTACCACCTTCTTTTATCCCTTCGATGCCAATAAAGGACCGATTTGGCTAAGGACATTCTTGGCTGATAGACAGTGTTCCATCCCATCGCACAAAGATATGTGGGCCTCTATTTTGTTGCTGAGGGAACTTTTCATTGGCACTTTAAACCCTCAAGCTTATAAGTGCATATTTGAGGTATACTGTCCCTCATAGTTTGCCAGGAAATTTGGGCTTACCCAAGGAATTCCCATTCTACTCTGCAGTCTCTCGAATATCCATCTTACAGCCAGAGACCTAAGAGTACCCAAACCTAAACTAGAGGAGGCAACATTTAAACTATTGAAAGATTTGATTGAGTTTAAATTTACCCCCTTCCTCCCCTCTGCCTCAATTTTAAAAAGATTTCAAAATTGATGGACAGCCAATATGGAAGTGTATCTAGCAATACATCCTCATGATTTACTAATAGGGCTAGGTGTGCCTTCTAAGGCTAAACCAAAAGAAACTAGGACCATCCCTTCTCCTTCTACAACTACCAAGACTATTCCTGCAGTCTCACTCCCTCCTTCCAGAGTTACCAGAGCTGCTTCAAAAAAGGGTATGCATTTTTAGGTTTCCTTCCTTTCTGAATTTTCTGTTTGTTTTCTTCATATTCATATTACTTGGTGTAGGGTCTCCATAAGAAGAATCTCCCAAGAGAGCTGAAGCTTTGGCTGTTCTCAAAGATAAACACCAGCTGAGAAAGAAAAGAAAACTACTACTCACTCCTGAGGAGTTTGAGTCTTAGATTGTAGAGAAAGAGACAGAGAAAGAGTAAGAAATACCACTGTAGAGGAAAAAGAGAAAGAAAAAAACCGTCTCTCCTTCTAACTTGGCCGAAGATCCTACTCATGAGACAACTGCCAAAACAGTGGAGAAGGAACACTCTAAAGAAATAATTGTTTTCCAGAGGGCTGAAAAAAGGCGACAGCAACAACTACTAAAGGATGAAGCTGCTGCTGCTGATACAACCCAAAGAGAAACTGCAAGAAGGCAACATACTGCCGAGCATTATTCCCTTCGTAGTTCTCCCATCATTGCCACAACCTCTGAAACCAGTAATTTCCTTTCGTGTCTCCACTTTCCTTTCTCAAATTCTTGATACTGAGACTTAACATTACTTTACATTTCTTTTTTTGCAGTAATAACTACTCTGTCTTCTCCTTCAATAAGGACTCCTTCAGTTTCATCTGAAGTTGAAAGACCTCAAAATGTGGAGCCAATTCAAGCAATACTCCTACTCCCTGGTCCTACATTCTTCATACCTTTCTTGAGGCAAAGCATTCCTACATCCCTATCTTTCGACTTAACTCCATATTTTCCTCTTCTATCCTTCAACTCTACTCAATTTGTTCTTCCTTTAAGCCTTGCTGCTCCTCCCCCCCTGAGGAAATTCCAGCTATTACTTCATCTCAAGTGATAGATGATTCTCATAGAAAAGACACTAGTAGCTCACCAGTTCCTTGTCCACTCATCTTATTTAGCTTCAGTCCCTCCTCTCTTGACTTACTAGTAGCCAAAACTATGGAGACTGCTAGGGATACTTCACCTTCTTCTCCTATTCCTATGTAGCCATCTCTTCCTTCTACCAGAGTCCTTTTTACACCCTTCATGTCAACGGATGAGGTAAACATCTTTAAGACTAGGCTAGCTAGCCTTTTTGACATGCCTTTCACCACTCCAACAGCTAGTAATGAAACTGAGCCATTAGTCGTAGCTGATTCTCTATTAGAAATTTTTGAGAGCTCTTCCTCCAGTAATAGGACTTCCTTGCCTTCATTAGACTTGGATAGCTGTTTGGAGTTGCTGACATCCTTATTGAGGATCCCCTTCGAAACCTTGCAAAGGCCTATAATCAAGGATGGTTTCCTCCAGTGCTACAAGGTTGTTGAGCAATCCAGCATGACTTCAAGCCATTTATCTCAGGTGGCAGCTACCATTGACTTTTACATCAACATCTACCATATTGCCAAAGCTGCAGAAGAGAAATTGCTGAGAAACCAGAGATTTGTTTCCCAGATACATACTGAAGTATCAGAACTAAAGGAACAACATTCCTCTGTCTCCCAATTTCGAGCCCAACTATTGGAGAAGAAAGTTCAACTTGAAGAAGAGTTAGCAACAGTCAACGTTGCTTTAGATCAAACTGCCACTAAGCTGCAGATTACTAACCAAGGACTGGCTGATTGAAAGTAGGAGATGGCTACAGCCATTCAGTTGTTCCCATCTCATAAGAGTAAAGAGTCAATTGTAAAGGAATAGCTGAAACATTGTATTGATTTTTGGGCCAATTTATGGCTACATGTATTCAACTCATTATGAAATAAAATCCTTATTCATTATTTGAGTGTTTTCATGCTCTCTTCATTTAGTACTTATTATATTCCTTCTGTTTCTCACATGGTTGGATAATAAGGCTTTAAATATTTGCCATTAATTTTCTTGGGGTATACATATCCATTCAAATTTCTCAAATGATATGTTCCCCAAGGCAAGACTCTATGAACTTGATATGGCCCTTCCCAGTTAGGTGACCATTTGCCAAACTTGTAGTTTTTAATCCCTATTGGGAGTATTGTCTTCCATACCAAATCACCTTCATCGAAACTAATGTGCTTGACATTCTTATTATAGTTTTTGGCTGCTTTCTTCTTTTGGAAAAGAATGCTATTTAATGCCAGAATTCTAACTTCATCCACGTTCTCTAATTCCAAGCACATACTCTGATAGTACTGCTCAGAAACTAACTGATCCTGACCTCTCACCCTTAAGGACTTGATGTTAATTTCTACAGGTAACACCGCATCATGCCCATATACTAAGGCATAAGGAGTAACTCTTGTACTTGATATTGGAGAAGTCCTGTAAGCCCATAATACATCCAACAGTAAGTTATGTCAATCCCTGGGATTGTCTTCCACAGCTCTTTGTATTCCTTTTTTCAAGGATTTATTGGCACTCATAAATGGCTTTTGGAAAGTCTTACATGAGGGGCTGCGGGATAGACACACACAACACTTTTATGATATTTTTTATGTAAATATCGACCTTTTGGTCAATAAATTTTGTAATAAAAATAGAAGCTCCAATGATTATTTTGGTACCCTCACTTAAATATTACTTCCGCTCGCGTTTATTAATTTGCTCAAGAATTGGCCGGAGGTAACTTCAGTTACTGGCCATCACGATACTTAACCCTTGGGTACGGGGAGCGGGTCGTGACAAATGGTATCAGAGCAATGGTTTATAAAAAAAATAAATAAATCATCATTGGAGCATAAGACACACGCACATTTAAGACGTAGGATAACAGGTAATTATTACCTAAATATTATATTTTGTTAGTCGATTTAATTATATTATAATTTTATATATATTAATTTTTTTTTTTGTACATAATTTGTGAAGGATATTAAATATAATTTATATTTGTTATAGCAAAAGAAGGAAAAGAAACAAAGAATGTCGGGCTCAAGCACCTACCAAAATTATAATATAATTAAATACATATAATTTTCAGTTCAGCATTCAAAAAAAAAAATTTCGACTTTTTAAAAATGGGTTCAAATTATAAAGATACTAATTTTGAAACTATTTTCCATCAATGAAAAGTTCATCTCGAATTTTTTTTTCAACTCTTGCATATGATTCTGTCGTTGTGTTCTCATTTTATTTTTTTAGTTATTTTTATCGTAAACAAAACGAGTGAAAAGTGTTTAAAGTCATCCATTATTTCTCATTTTCGCCCAAACCAATTTTTGACAACTAGACAATGAGTTGTTTTGGTAAAGTTTTTTTTTTTTTAGGTAATATTTTTTTTAATCATCTAATATGTATTTATCAGAGTGCACAGCGGATAGCTTACACCTATGACAAATTTCGAGGACGAAATTTTTAAAAGGAGGGAAATTATAACAACCCGAAAATTTAAGTTGTCCTTTAAATTTTATATTAGTATTATTTAATTATAAATGAGAAAAACTCTAAATGTTTAATTAAATATTCCGTAAGAATAAAATAAAATATTAAATATTTTGGGTGTATGAGATAAAGTATAATTTAATTAGAGATTAATTTATTTATATAATTATATTAAGAATCTGGGCAAAAGTGAAATATTATGAAAGGTGGCCAAACACCTGTTAAGTCTAGGTCCTTAGATGTGGTGAATCATCACATAGGAAATTAATTATAGGATGAGTCACCTGTTAAGCTCGAGTATAAAAGGAGGAGGAGCTGCTGTGAATGGAAAGAAAGGAAAGAAAGAAAGAAAAGAAAGACAGAGAGGAAGGAGAAGGGAAAGGAAAGAAGAAAATGAAGGAAAGAATAGTGGACGTCGATAGGGTCTTTTTTTTTTTTTTTTTTTTAAGAAAGTGGAAGTCATGAGCCCCTACAAAACAGGAACATCACTCAACAAAACCTGCACTAAATGCTAAGGAACCCTAGCCATCCAAACTCGTTTCTCCGGATCCTCCTTAGCCATTTGAGCCAAATGGTGAGCCATTACATTGCCACTCCGGCGCGTGTGCGAAACACAGAAGCTCGCAAATTGCTTACTACGATCAATGGCATATTGTAAAAAATGACCAAACGAAGCATTAAGATAACCATCCTCTCGCATAGCCTTGACCACAGTAAGGGAATCACCTTCCAAATGAATGTTTGTTAATCCCAATTCTGTTGCAAAATCCAAAGCCTTGACAGCAGCAATAGCTTCAATACAATCACTCTCCATCCATTGTGGAATTTGCTCCGATAAAGCTGCAACAGGAACACCATTAAGATCCCGAATCACCACCCCTACCCCACAGACCTTCTGCCGCATGAACATGGCCCCATCGAAGTTCACTTTAAGGATCTCCCCAATCGGCGGTCTCCACTTCGCAATTCCATGAGCCACTGGAATCCCATTCACGTTGGAATGAACCCGCTCAAAATCTCGCATTAAATCACACACCATCTGAATTGTCGCGGCAGCCGAGTGAATGGCATTACTAAAAAGAGTTTGATTCCGCGATGACCACAACCCCCAACAAAGAGCGAAAAACAAACTCAGTGTGACACTATCCGTCCGACGTCCAACACCATATACCCATCTCATAAAATCGCTACCAACACCATGATCAAGCACAAACGGTATCAGACTTTGAAGCCAGACCTCCCGTGCCCTCATACATTCCCATAAAACGTGCATTACCGTTTCTGTTGCATCCCCACATCCATCACACCTATCCTCCTGCAATATATGCCGCTGCCGAAGAACTGATTTAACCGGTAGAATATTGGAACAACACTTCCACGCAAAGACCTTAATCTTATTGGGAATGCGAAGGCTCCATACTTGCTTCCAAAACCAACTCACATTCTGCATATCAGACCCAGACCCGCACACCTCCCAACCACTCATATTCATTTGCAAATGATACGCCGAGCGAACTGAAAACAGCCCATTCCTCGTATAGTGCCAAACCAACTTATCAGGAATGCCATAACAGCAAAGAGGGATTTGCCGGATTACCTCCACGTCCATCTCCAAGAGATTCTCTTGTAATACATTGACATCCCAACAATGCCTATCCTCATCGATGAGGTCGCTAACCAAAGCACCCTGTAACTGTGGTGAAGGTGGTGAACAAACCAGAAAAGAATGTGGCCGCGGCACCCACTTATCACCCCAAATCTGAATTGACCGACCATCCCCCACTCGCCATCTTAACCTGGCTTCCAAAAGCGGTCTTGCATTAAAAATGCTCCTCCATGTAAACGAGGGATTCGACCCAACAGTAGCTTGAAGAAACGTTGTGTGAGGGTAATACTTAGCCTTCAAAATTCTGGCCATCAAAGAATCCGGCATCGAAATCAACCTCCACCCCTGTTTGGCCAACAATGCTTTGTTAAAGGCCTTCAAACTACGAAACCCCATCCCACCCACCCATTTTGGGTCACACAATGATCGCCAATTTTTCCAATGAATTTTCCGCTTGTTCTCCCTCTCACCCCACCAATAGTTATGCACCATAGAATCAATATCCTCACAAATTCCATCAGGCAACTGGAAACAGGACATAATATACGTTGGGATAGCTTGTGCCACTGATTTAAGCAATATCTCCCTACCAGCCACGGATAGAAACTTTTCTTTCTACCCATTCAACCGAGTCCAAACTCTATCTTTAACAGAATTAAATATGCCTCGTTTAGAGCGGCCCACAATATAAGGCAACTCGAGATATTTTCCAGAGTCCACCAAATTACCAACCCCCATCGCATTCCGCAACCCCGCCTGAATATCCATTCCCACATTCTTACTAAAACAGATAGCCGATTTCTGAAAATTAATTTTCTGGCCTGAAACTAACTCATATTTTCCTAAAATATCTTAAACCACCGCTAGTTCTTGCATGTTCGCAACTCCAAACAACAAGCTATCATCCGCAAATAAAAGATGAGACACCCGTGGACTACCTCGACACACCGCCACCCCCGTAAGCTTACCCTCTTCTTCAGCTCTTTTAATTAAAACAGAAAGACCTTCCGCGCACAACACAAACAAATACGGAGAGAGCGGGTCCCCATGTCGCAGCCCCCTTGTAGGAACAAATTTCTTTGTCGAACTCCCGTTCACAAGGACCGAATATGACACAGAGGAGATACAATGTACTATTGTATCCACAAAAAGTTGATTGAAACCCATCCTCTCCATGACCCCACGTAAGAAACTCCATTCAACCCGATCGTATGCTTTGCTCATATCGAGCTTTAGGGCGAAATGTCCCTCTTTTCCATGCCTTTTATTCTTCAAAAAATGAAATATCTCAAATGAGGCAAGCACATTATCACTAATGAGCTGCCCCGCCACAAAAGCACTTTGGTTCATCGAAATAATATCAGGTAATATTTTCCTCATTCGATTGGCTAACACCTTGCTTACTAGCTTGTAGACCACATTACAAAGGCTTATTGGCCGAAATTGAGACATCTGTTTGGCTGACTTCACTTTTGGAATTAACACAATAAATGTGTCATTCATAGCCGTCACCGCCTTGCCATCATTAAGAACGCCTAACACTGCCCGTGTGACTTGTGCCCCGACTATCGGCCAAAACCGTTGATAGAATAACGCTGGTTTGCCATCCGGGCCCGGGGCTTTCGTAGGATGCATCTGAAATAAAGCGTATGACACCTCCTTTGCGGTATATGGTCGAGCTAGCTCGACATTCCTCTCGGGTGGAACGACAACGTGAATGGAAGCCAAAACTTCCCCAATATCACACTGTTGCCCTGCATCAAACAGCTCCGCAAAATACCCCACGACAATTCGCTCCAAATCTTCCGGTGTAGACCACCATCTATCATGATCATCTTGAAGCCTATCAATCCTCTTCTTCTTATGCCTTTGCGACGCTTTGGAGTGGAAGAAAGAGGTATTCCGATCGCCTTCTTTCAGCCAATTCGCTCTCGCTCTTTGGCACCACAAAGTCTCCTCTCTCTCCAAGAGTTCATCAATCTCACTACATAGCTGCATGCGCTTTCCATACTCGTCCTGAGAGAGCACGGACAGACCCTCCAAGCGTCGCACCTCAGTCAACTTAGACCGCAATAACTATTGGACATGACCAAACGTAGTCCTTCCCCACTGGGCTAAGCAAGAACCCATTTTCTCCACAGTAAGTTATAATCCAGCCATACTTCCCTCTTGAGCCATACTACCTTCTTGAGCACAAACCCAATTAGTTTTGACCACCTCTTCGCATCTACCATCACGGAGCCACATCGCCTCAAAACGATAGATACGTTATCGCCACCTCTGCCCACTCGGACACACTTGCGGCCCCAACAAGTCAACCAGAATTGGCATGTGGTCCGATGTCGTACAAGTGAGATGAACCACCCAAGCTTTCGGAAAAATGGCGAGCCAAGCATCGTTAGCCACTCCACGATCTAATCGTTCACGTACTAACCCAGATGGCCGATTATTGCAACACGTAAAACAGGGCCCGGAAAATCCCAAATCAGCTAACGAACAATCCGAAAGAGCATGTTGGAAGGCGTTAATCTGGGCTCTACTTCGGTCTCCCAAACCCAACTTCTCTGAAGGTAACAAAATCTCGTTGAAATCTCCCACCACCAACCAAGGTAGATCATCTAAGCCGCCCAAGCGACGAAGCAACTCCCACGAATCCTGTCTTTTCACGACTTCTGGATGACCATAGAACCCCGTAAAACGCCAGTTTCCAATTCCCCCATTCGACTCCACAACAGTATCGACATGCCCACTGGAGTAGCTACGAATAGACATCGACACTCTCGTCCTCCAGAACAATGCTAGCCCCCCAGACAAACCCATCCTATCGACAAACAAACCCCCAGCCAAACCAAGTTTATAGCGAAGCCACTCCATCTTGCTCGACACACACTTTGTCTCTATAAGAAAGACCATATCAGGCGCTTGTTCCTTCAGCAAAAGCTAAAGATTTCGAACTGTTCGCGGGTTCCCAGGCCCACAACAGTTCCAACTGAGGCATTTCATCGTGATCGGCGGGGCTGCCCAGCAGCCTCCACCGTTAATTGGAGAGATGAACCATGTTGTAGCATACCCTCAATAATCTTCACCCGTTTGCGGATATCGGAAGAACCCGAGGACTCATTACAAAACTCTCTCTCCCTCTTCCCCACAGGCTTCTTCGTACAACTAGCGGGTAATGCCCTCTACTCCATCGGTGGTGTAATATTACGTGCCAACTTTTTCCACTTTTTCCCCACCTTTATTGGGCCCTTAGAAGATGTACCCATATTAATCTCAGGGCTCACAAAAGCGTCCACAATTGGCCTTACCAACCCATAATGCTTGGGCCCATCCTGATTCCCCAAGCCCCCAAGCGTCGGCCCCTCAAGCCTTTCCCCCATCTTCCCAATATGCCCCACCTTCAAACCCTTCCTCATATCAGGCCTATTCAAGTCAAAGTCCCTCCCACCCCAGCCCTCTGTAATTTAAATATGTGACATGGGCGCCAAAGAATGATCACCCCCCCATACCGCCCAATGAGGTCACCAAATCCGCCGAAATACTAGCAATCCCTATGTTTGGGGGAGCAGATTGAACCTTGCTATATTTGACCTTACCCAGAGTGACCTGCTCTAATCGCTGGTTCTCAGCTGTCACCGGAACAAAGCTATGAGTCGAGCCCTCCCCGTGACCACGCTATTGCACCTTCACATCCTCCGATACCATTTTGGAGCTCCCCTCATCCTCCCTCCTCCTCCCCTATGTAAAATGGTGGTCTCTTTGATTCCGTCCTCGTGTGGGCTCTGCCCGGAGCCAGGTCCCATACTGCAACGATGCCCCATCCTCTTTCTCACCTCCTAATATCTTGTTCACACAATCACGAACACTGTGACCAAGCAAACCACAATGAAAACAAAAATTTGGGAGCTTCTCATATGTGAGCGTAACCCACACCGACTGTCGCCCAGGTAAGGTCAATTTCAAACCCCGCCTAAGTGGTTTGGCAATATTGATCTCTACCCGAAGGCGGAGAGTTCGTCCCCAAGCAATACCACAATCTCCATACTCCATATCGACAAAACTCTCTATTTGATTGCCCAGCAAAATTCCCACATCCCGCGTCAGGCTAATAAGAGGAAGATTGGATACATGAACCCAAAACGCCATAGTAGAGAAGGTGATGTCCAGCGGTTTTAAATCCCCATTAAACTCTTTCAACATAACTAACTGGTTATCAAAATTCCATGGGCCATTTAGCAGTACTCTCTTCTTATCAACAATATGACCAAACTGGATCAAAAACAAGTTAGCACCCAATGTCTTGAACTTGATCCCTTTAGATGCTCTCCAAACCGCAGTCAATGTAGTCCGCAGCGCCTCAAAATTGAATGGGCGCGTAGTAAGAAGTTTACCCACCAGACAAAGCCCCGCTTTCGGCTCCGTGGGTTGAAGATGGGCATCCTCCACCACGACTTCCACTTCCTCCTCCTCCGTCAATACGAGTCTCCTCGCCAGATCAGAGAGAGACTCCGCCATTAGCACGATCTAGAACTTCCTACCCACACTCGTAATCAAAGAACCCCCACACCAGGAGAGTTATCCTTGTACATGACAAGAGAGGACTCCTACGAGAGGAGAGATTTCAATATTAATAATCTATTACTTTATTTTGGTAATGCTTTCGAAAGGTTGAGAGTCATTAACATGTAATTCCTACAAGTCGAGAGGGTCTTTGATAGTGGAAAAAAGGAGTGAGGTATTAAAGTTAAGGTGAGTCATATTATACCTTGAGTCACTATAATATATTTTACGTATGTTTTGACTTGCCATAATTTATTTTATACAAGTTATGTTTTATAAATTATTATAAATTACATTAATATTTCAATTACGTGGATTAATTTCTGAACTCTAATTGTTAAAATGAAATCCATGGATATGTTTATTTATATTTTAAAAAATATTTGACTATGACCTTATAAACAATTATGTTTTGTAAGTACCACAACGCGAGTCCCATGCTTTGGAGACTTAAATAACCATTGGCCTCTGTTTGGTTACTTTGTGGACCTCTGTCTTTCATGGATCTATTGACCCTCTGATTTCTGATGTGGAGCAAAGTGCTGTGTGGAGATAAGTGCTATACTATTGTGAGAGCCACCTCTATAATCCGTACCAGCCACCTCTTGAATCCATACCTCTGTTCTGACTGTCACTGTGACGCCCCAAAATTTGGGGACATCATAATAAGGTTTAAAACTTAAAATCAATTTTCTTAATTAAGAATCCTCATTAATGTTGTCACCAAATTTTCCATCATCCATTAATTAACTACACCAAAACTAAAAGTTCTTAAATTACAACTCCAGTCAACTTAAAACTTAGTCTTAGTACACAAATAAAAGAAAAATGAGAGAAAAACTAGAAAACTCAAAAAAATGGTTTATGGAACTTTGCCACGCTTCAAGATAATCATGGCTGAATGTTGCCTTCCAACACCTCGGTGTTTCCTTCGGTTTCTTCTGTTTCTTCGGTACCTGGCATGAAACGCCAGGACAACGAAGATGCCAATGAGCGACGAGCTCAATAAGATACTACAACCCGAAATACCCACCCCGATAATAATACCCACAATAAATAATGCGTAGTAACAGAATAACAGGTAGCATTTAATAAGCATAATAGGAATGCCATCAGTTGAAATAATAACAATAGATAATAATTAAATAAAAATGACAAACAGAGGCAGTATTTCATCATAAGGAAAATGCTCACTTTTCTTTTTAAATTTTCATAGATTTAGTTTATCAGATAAGTTCAAGTAACTCCCCGTGGAGCATTATTTCCACTCAACTGCTAAGTAATGGCCACGGGCAATTCTGACTCCCCCTTGGTCAAATATTCAAATGTTACCTACAGTAACTACCAATGATGTCCATGCACTAGGGTTACATACCCGAGTCGTGACATCACGGTCTGCCCCAAGGGAACGGTCTATGTTGTGACACCCGCACCACCAACCTTATATCGCCTACACCGATAAGAGCCGAAATACCTTCCCGTGCCATGTTAGGGTTCGCAACTCACTTGCACAAGATTCTAAATCGGGCTCACCCCATCACTTTTACACTTTAATGTGTCATTGGTTAAATTTCGTGTTTCTTTATTTGTTGAGATATTCACAATAATCCAAAATTTAATTACCAATAATTTTATACCAACTCATTAAAACTCCAACATAAAATATTACATATGTCACACAATAATAAACAATTGTACAAAATTTAAATAAACAATTTATTTAAACTATGGTATGAAATCATAATGTAGAAAAAAAGAAAAAGAAATAAATCATAATTACACACATGCATGGACTTTTAATCTATAAGATTAAACTAGCACAATATTAAATAAACCACAATACACCCATACATGGATTACTAATTTACAATATTTGATGAATTAGACCAACAAAATAACTGATTTTTATCCAAATAAATAATTGAAGTGACGATCTTAAATTTGTTCAAAAATTTTTAGGTTATACCTTAGGTAATAAAAATTATAAATAAATTATTTATACATTTCTAAAATTCGTGAAAATGTACAGAATATTCGATAAATATGTTTAGGTCATTTTTCAGAAAGAATTTTCCAAAAATAAGATATAAATAAACAATTGAAGAGATAGTTTTTGATTCCTCCTTAATCTGTCAAAATTTTCAGAATGTATATCTTACAAATAAAATTATAAATAAATTACTTATACAACTCTAAAATTCATATCAATCTACAGAATACTCAATAAACATGTTATGGTCATTTTTCAGAAAGCTTTTTCCAAAAATAAATTATAAATAATTCTTAAAAATTCCAGGAATGTTCATGATACAGATTTATCACATTTTCTTAAATTAATTCCATACTTAAATTTATAAATCAATTCCATAATCTAAAAATTTATTATGAACCTAGACTTCTCAAATTTCATTTTTTGCTTAGAAATTACCAGATTTGGTTTAATATAAAGGTTTTAATGATTTTTCAAACACATAATAAAATCTGCCTATAACTCCAGATTTGGTTAAAAATATGTATAAATTCGTACAAAACTCAATAATTGTTTAAATGTTTTTTGGATGAACTAAACATCATTATCAACAACTTTGTAGAAGAAATCATCTTCAAATTTTGAGTATAAAATTATCTAAAAATTCGTACAACTTTATGGCAGATTTAAAGGGCCAAATAACATCTTCAATAATCTTTTTAATGGCATAAGCTACACATGCAAGTCCAAATTCCACAATATAATTTTCAGACTATCAATATTTAATATACCATCATAAAATTTTATACAATTATAAATAAAATTCTATCTACAAGTTTAGACATTTTATCATATGTATATAATATAAAAATGAGAGGGTTGCGAGGGTTTTCTTACTATGTTAGGTTGCTAACGATTTATCGTTCGAATTTGATTTATGATTCTGATCGTAAGATATGACCGTCCTAGCTCCATGATCGTCTTGCTGAAATTTCACATTAATCGGACGCGATCTCACCGTTGATCTCCCATTGGATTCTCTTAGAACTTTTAGTTGTTGATCATCATCTTAGACTTAGAATTTGCAAGATCTAACCCCAAAAATGGATTCTACACGTCGAAAAACCTAAGGGTGGTCATCCCCAAAGTCATAGGACCACTCGATTAACCTAAAGGTACTAGGATGCACCGTAGCACCATGGGCCGAGAAACGCTGGATAAAATTTAATTCATCTTCTCCAACAGTAGCATGCACGAACAGAAGACCCAGAAATTTAGTTTCAATGTCACCAGTTCAAATGCTTGTATCTTCTTCATCGTAACTCCGTTTTATCTTATTTTTCTGTCATTGGATTCACCTCACGGCCTAGTTTTTGGTTCACTACTCACACGCCTCGTTCCGTCTCTTTTTGCATGCCATCGGATCTCTAAAATTTGACGAAAAATAAGATTATTTTCCTACCGTCTCGGACATTTTTTTCGAACCATCTTTCGGACCCCATAACTTTCTTAATTCTTAACGGTTTTACTTCATTCTTTCGCCAATCTCTTTAACTTACTTCGTACTTCATCTTACATGGCCTATTTTTCTCACTTCTTCCCGGAATGGATGGTTTTGGCATGCCGAAAGTAAGCCGAAAACCAACTTTTGAACTTCAAAATAAACTTCTCTAACTTTGTTTCTTTCTCCTTCATCTTTCTTCTTCTTCTCTTTCTTCACCTACAACACTTTGTGAATGGTGGTTCTAGATGATAATGGAAATAGGTGATGGTGGTGGTGGTGGTCCGACGGTGTGCCAATGGTGGTGAAGTTCGCGGATTGGTGGTTCGGATGGTGATAGTATGGGTTGATGCCATGGCTATGGAGGTCGGGAGGAGGAGTAAGAATAGAGATAAAAAAGAAAAAAGAGTTTTGAGAATGAGAGGTGTAGAGAAAGAGAGATGAAACGGACGCCAAAGCACATTTGAGAGAATTAAGTTTCAACTTGAACTTTCTCATTCTTTCAAAAGCTGATTCCAAGTGAAACAAATGTTCCTCCATGGATTGAGATTTTACTACAATGTCATCAATGTAACACTCTAAATATCCTCCAATGAGATCATAAAAGATAGTGTTCATAACTCTTTGATATGTAGTCTCAGTATTCTTCAGGCCAAATGGCATTTTAACCCATTCGAAGGTGTCAATGTTCCCAGGACATCTGAATGCTGTCTTGTGGATATCTTCTTCTGCAATGCAAATTTGGTTATAAGCAAAGTGTCCATCAATCAGTGATAAAATCTTGTGCCCTGCTGAACTATCCACCAATAAATTTACTATGGGCATGGGGTACTCATCTTTTGGAGTTGCTAAATTCAGGTTTCTAAAATCGATGCATACTCTCATTTTACCATTTTTCTTAACCACAGGCACAATATTGGATAGCCATTCAACATACCTGGTTGTCCTAATAAAGCTTGCCTTAAAGAGCCTTAGAATTTCTACCTTGACCTTTTGAATCACTTCAGGACTCATCATTCTTGGTTTTTGCTTGTATGGCTTGAAATTAGGCCTCATAAGGAGCTTATGTTCTACTAATGACCTATCCAAACTTGGTAATTCATTACAAGACCATGCAAAACAATATTTATATCTCTTTAAAACCACCAACAACTGGTCCCTGTTAAGAGCATTTAACCAAGCACTTATATAGGTGGGCTGGTGTGTGGAACCTTCCCCTAAGTTAACTTCTTCCAAAGGGTCTTGTATCTGAGAACCCACTAAAGCTTCTTTTTTTTAATTTCTGTCTTCGAAGCAAGTTCTCTGCTTTGTTCTGCTCCCAGTTCTTTTGATTCAACATCTTTGCCCTCCTCCTCATAGACAAAATTTGTCCATAAGGCTTCTTCTTCCTATATCTCTTAGACTTTTGTTTCGATGTCCAAACCACAGTATTTATCAAAGGCCAAAAACCTGACCTGTTGCTCCTGCTTACAGCCAATTATCATTGCTTCTTTCTCTTGCTCTTGCACTTTCTAGATTATTGATTTTATGTCCAATACTGAGAACTTAATTAAAGCCAAAGATCTGGCCTCTTGGGTTCTATCTTTTTGCCTACAACCAGGCATTGTTGTCATCCTTGGCGACAAATTCTTCATCAGCACTTTCCTGGACTAAGTGCTTCAGGTGTGCTAATTCCTCATCAGTCGTCACTTCGGCTGATCCATCAAGTTTTCTCAGTATATTGAGTGGTGTCACTTCTTCAGTATACAATTTGGCCTCTGCAAAATCTGCACAAGCTATGAAGGGCTGAGGGTCTGCATTGATCTCCTCAGTCTCTCCATTGCACAAGGCCATCATTATCTTCTGATGTAGAGAGGAAGGCACACATTTCTTGGTGTGAATCCAATCTCTACCAAGTAGAGCATTATACTTAGCATTGTTGTCGATAACGAAGAATGCCGTCATGCAGTCCTTGGTTCCCACACTCAGGTTGATGGGCAAAATACCCTAAGCCATCTGTTTGTCTCCAGCGAAACCAGCAATGGTTGTGCTGGTTGGGATTAATCTAGGGTTCCTTTTCCCTAATTTCTTCAAAAAAGATTTCGGAAATAGGTTTACTGCTGCCCCATTATCCACCAATACCCGGTTCATCTGTATCCCATCGAAGAAGGCCTTGATATACAAAGGTTTGACATGTTGTCGTGGGATACTTAAAAGGATATGAGAGGTTAATACTCACATCTTCCTCACTTTCGTCTCCAATTTCTATTGGTGTGGCCACTTCGGATTCGTCTTGCCTCATACCAACTTGTGAGTCTTCACTAGAAACTGGAATTGGGTCAATCTCCTGACCTTGTTAGTTTTCATCTTCAGCTTGGAACTCCTGTAGTAGTATATGCACCATATTCACTAACACTGGAGGAAACGATCCAAATTAGACGACTGGTTGTACCTGCTTCTTTTCCTAGCCAACTTGTTCAATTATTTCAAAAGCATCTTCCATGCTGCATTCTGGCACTTCAGTACTAGTAACTTTCTTTGAATGGTCTGTGTTTACTGGTTTTTCGACCAAAAATGTCTGTTCAGCCATGAAGGCTTCGAACGTTTCCTCCTCAACCATCTCCTTCCTTTAGCCTAGGCCAACTTCTCCCTCTATCTCACTATCACTTTCCATCAAAGCCCTTTCCAATCCTACTAGACTGGATCTTTCTTTGGCTTTTAGTTCGGAGTGAACTTTGGTCAATTGTTCTCTGTTGCAACTCATTTTGCCTTGAGGAGTCGATTTTGGACTATGATCTAACTTTGGACTTTTCTTTCCCTCTGTCTGGCCCTTTGACTGGACCAATGAAGAGCTTTCCCCACTTTCTTTCAGATCCTTCTGGTATTGAGTGTACATTCGCTGGATTTTCCTTCTTTGGGATTTAGAAATCACTGGGACCAAGTTTGGTTCCTCTGTTTTTGGATGCTTTAGTAACACCCAATTATTTGGGGCCACCAAGGGAGGTTTAACCATTCTACCCTAGTCTCCAACAATATTTCTTTGGGTAGATATCTCCCTAGGTTTGTTCTACATGACAAACCAATCTGGAACTCTAGGTACCCATGAACCCACTAGCTCAGTTGTTGAACTGTCTCTTTCTTCCTTCGAACCCAGTTTCGAAGTTGCTTGTGAAGGCCACTGCTTGGCCTTGACTCCCTGTTTTAGGCCTAATTTAAGCCTTCCATAAAGGTGGCCACTTTCTATCTTGTGTGAGATTGGTCTAGGGGGCCAATCTCTGGCTTTGATCCCATAACTTGAGCCCACTTCAGTCCTCCTTTCAGGATGATTGCCCTTCATTCTGTAATAATTGGATAGTCTGAACTCATGTAGAGGTCTCTTGCCCTTGGAGTGCACTCTAGTGGCTGCTGACCCAGCCATGAATGGCTGCTACCTAGGACCAGTTGGATATGGCCTTTTGTTATAGGCACTGGTTGGTTTAAAACGCCTCTGTACATCCTTGTAATATTGCTTCCCATCAATTGGAATCCCTTTCAACCACTTGTAGCTCAACCTGCACCTGGGACACATTCTTTGCATGACAACTGCCTCTAAAGAATCATTATCTAGTGCCTTCTCATCAGAGTCTTCCCTCTAGTCTGCAAAGCCTTGTCCAACAGCTGATGAACTTCTAGCATCTTTCTTGACAATAGTCTGGCTAGCAACATGCATTTACACATTGACCTCTTCCAATTCCTTCAAGGATAAGTTTTGGAACTCTGGCACAATAACATTGGCTACAATTTCTCCAATTTCTGGGAATGGATTAGTGTCAATCCCCATAGCCTTTTCTGCTTTAGCTGGGAATTTTAAACTCCCCTTTCGAATCTGTTCTTGGATCATGTCCCGAAAAATAATACAGTTTTTAGTTGAGTGAGACTAAGAATTATGTCATTTACAATACACTTTTCCTTTAAGTTCATCTGGAGACGGAATTTTGAATCCTTTTGGTAACTTCAGGTAGTTTGCTGCAATCAAATGATCAAAAATGTCATCTGCCTTTGTTAAATCGAAAGAATATTTCCTATAAAGGTGTTTCTTTTTAAACTACTGGTCTATTGTTGTGTCTTTATGAATTAATGCCTCACAGATCACATATTCTTTCCCTACAATCTCTGCTGCACCAATCTCATTTTTAGGATCTCTATAATACGTCTTGTATGATGCATTACTTCGATCTTGTTCTTCCTCTAGTAATACTTCATACCTAGATACCTTATATGTTAGTTCCACTAAACTCAGTTAAGTCAAACTTCTTTCGAAACCTAAATTCTAAACCATTTTGAGCCAATCTCACGAATTCAGACTCTGGTAGGATGATCCTACATTTGTTTCATGCGCTTTTGAATCTGGCAATAAATTGAGCAGCCTTCTCGTCAGGCCTTTGACTCAACCTTGCCAAGTCTGCCATGGAAACTTCTGGCTTCGTTTGGAAGAATTGGGCATGAAATGCCTCCTCTATTTGTTGCCAAGTTTGGAAAGGGCCAGGTGTAAGGTTAATACACCATACAAAATCTGCCCCAGTTAGAGAATTTGGGGACAGTCTTAACTTCATGTAATCATTATTAGTAAATTCACCACATTGTGCAGCGAACCTAGCAATATGATTTACTGTTGACTGATTTCCATTCTCATAAAAAAGAGCAAAATCTGGTATTCTAAACCCTCTTGGGTATTCATGTACCCTATCTACCCATTCTGGGTATGGTTTCCTATACACAGGAGTTTGAACCCCCCAAGCCATCGGTTCACACATCTCTTTAACAATATTAGTAATTTGGTCCCTAGAAACCATATTTTGTGCTTGTTGAACCACTACTGGAGGAATAAACACAAGATTTGGTGGACAACCTTGTGCCTGAGGTTCTCTTGGTCCATAGGGAGGTATATTTAGGACTGGTTGTCCCTGTGGTGCTGGCTGCTGTTGAGGATATGGGTGACCTCTCTGAGCCTGTCCCGCGAAAAGACCTGCAAAAGGTGTTGGAACATGTGTTATGTCTCTTCCAGTCGTAAGAAGCCCTTCCAACCCCCCGGGTACAAATTCAAACAAAGTGTTAGTGAACACCCTTGTGCCAGGTTGTCACGACCCAAACCCGACCCTATGGGTTTAGCACCGTAACCGGCCAGTAATCCGAGATTACCGAAGGCCTGCTTAACAGTAATACAGTAAAACAGAGTACAGGGCCTGGCGGAAGCCAATACAGTAATTAAACAATGTCCAATGAGCTGTGACAGTCTGTATGCCAAAAAGATTTTTCATGCATTCATACATATACAAACAGTACAGTCTATACAAAATTTACAGTCACACAGTACAGGGACCTAATCCCTTGATAACAGTACAGTTAGCAACTGACAGTCTATACAGTAATCCAAACAGTATGGAGACAGACGGGGGAAACAAACAAAACACCCCAAAGCCATAGCATGGCAACTCGGAACCTCGCAGTGAGGCACAAAGGCTGGCTTGACAAAACTGGAGTCTAACCCACGCTCCTAGCTCCGATCTGGTGGCTGAGCACCTATATATATATATAAACAGTGAGCTAAAGCCCAGTGAATAACATAATGCGTAAAGGGGTTTAGAATGAATGCCCTTACGGTAATGAAAACAGTTCAATTCAATCAGTATTTCAGTTGTTCAGTACAGTAAACAGTCATATGTGGTACATCCATTAGCATAACAGTAACAGTAGATCTTAAAAGACCGAACAGTAATGATGGCCATCAGTCAGTAAACAGTAGTGGCTCCACGAGGGAACCGACAGAGATCTCCGTAACAGTAACAGTAAACAGTAGGTACTAAGGATGCCACAGTACAGTTCAGAAATAAAGGACATACATTCATTCAGTAATACCAGTTCAGTAAACAGTTCAGTTCAGTATTCAAAAGATATCAGTTGAACATATCTTTACACAATTGTTACTCACAGAGTTCGGGCTACAGTAAGCTAGAGCGTGTCTCCCCAGTCGCCAACCCTACACAGTTAACAGATTGAACACACTAAGCTACGCAGTTGGGAAAGTAACAACTTAAACCCTAATTTGCCTCGGTGTGTTCTACATCTATATCCTCAATAAGATGCCTTAAACTAGGTCTAAGAATGCCTAGAATGGAGTGGGGATGCAAAGATGCGCATTTAAAAGCATTTTCAGAAAAACAGAGTCCCGCTCGAGCGCATGTTTCCCCGCTCGAGCGGACATGCAACAAAGGTACACGCTCGAGCGTAAACTTTTCCGCTCGAGCGTACTGTAAAAGTACTGGATGGGTGAAATCTCCGCTCGACGCCCGCTCGAGCTTGAGACATGACTCCGCTCGAGCGCCCAATCCTCCGCTCGAGCGGACTGCAAAACAGTGCAGAGAGATGCTGGTTGCTCGGATTCCACGCTCGAGCGTAACTTTCCCCGCTCGAGCGGAAGTGCGAAATCTGGAAAACCCAGATTGCACCTCCAAGCTCAAACTCAAGTTTAAATGCATCAAAACCGATCCTCTTGGGCTCATTTTCTGGAAAACATTTATAAACACATAGAATAACGTGGTTCAAAGCTCAATTTGAGAAATCAAAGCCCAAGGGTGTTTAATTCAAACCCAATTTCAAACCAATTTTAAATCATTTTCAAGAACAATCTTCAAACATGACATGCATGATCTTAAATCATTTTCAAAGCTTTAATGCTGTTTCAAAAGAGCTCAAGCCTTCAAAAACAAGATGAACTCATGGAGTATGATCAAAAGATGGACATGCATGTGAGGTATGATGAACTACCACCTCAAAACTTCAATATATGTACATGCATGCAACACTTAAGCTTCAATTCAACAACAATGAACCAATTCATGACTTAGTTCTACAATGAAGCATGAATCATGCAAGAACAACTCAAAGACACCATTAAGATGATGAATGATCTACCTTAGGTGTAGAATTAGAAGTGAGGGAGCTCAAATATGCAATCTCCTCAACAATTTCTTCAATTTCCAAACAATTCACAAGCAAAATTGAGATGAAATCAACTCCTCAAGTCTCTCTCTCTCTAAGGTCGGCTAGAACAAGAAGAAAATGGCTGATGAAATGTTCTTCAAGTGTGTACATAAGGCTCAAGTGTGTGTATTGAGTGGGCCACTAAGGGTGGCAATTTGGTAAATAAGCCTAACTCTTTAATTAGCTTATTTAATCTAATTTAATCATACCTAATCACTTTTTCAATGAATGTACCATAAAAGTACATTAATTATGAGGATCATAAAACACTAACCAATTCCCGGTTCGGCTGCCGATAAGGCCTTCAATTAATAGTTTAAACATAAAACACGAACAGATCAAACAAACAGTCAACAGATAAAATGCAATTCAAACAGATATATTCACTCAATTCAGTTTCAATTTCGAGCAGTCAGTTCAGTACCTTAATCAGTTCAATTCTCAGTCAGTTATCAGTCATTATCAGTTCCGTTTAATAGTAATCGGTGATTATCGGTAATCAATCAGTCATTAATCAGTAAACAGTATGAGGGTTGTTACACAGGTATGGCTTCGAACATGGGATTTGGAAGCATCCTTATGCCATTTTCTTGTGTTGGCCCGGATCCACCAATTTGCATGGTTTCATTGTTAAGTAATGAGGCATTTTGATTTGTCACAGGCCTCGAAAGAGGCTCATATCAAGACTGAGGTGATGGTCCTTCATAGTTTTGATTACTAGTTTGACCATTAGTATGTCCATTACTCTGCATAGGCTGCTTATCTCTAGCCAATCTTTGCTGAGGGACATTTGAAATTTCCTCTATGTGCCTTGCGTTAATTGGTTGATGAGTATTTATTCGATCCAAAAAGGATGTTGCCCATCTTTCCATTGTGTTCATTAACTGCTGTCTCATGGCATCTACTAGGCCTCTCCATGGATTCATTGGCTGAGTAGATGGAACAGTGGATGGTCCAATTCCTTGGCCTCGTCTAATATTTTGAACATATGGTACTTGCTTCGAAGTGTTAGTCTGTTTGACCATAGGTTCTGATAAAACAGGCACTTCCAAAGGATGTGTTATCACATTATCCTCTGGATTAGGTATTTCTACCTCTCCTTCCACGCCTTCTTCCAAACGTTCATTTTCTCCTTATCTCCTACGTCTAGCCATTTCAATTAGTCTCACAGGGCGTGCCAAAAATATATGTTGACTTTTTGGATTTCAAAAGTTATTATTGTAATTTTAAGCGTGCCAGCAAGGATCAATCAGTTCTTACAAAAGATTAATTGTCAACTAATTATCAGACGATTGTATTTTAGTTCTTTTAGCCTCAACTAAGAGGACTTTTACTGGTGGCTTTGTTTAGGAGAATTAAGCAAATAATGATTAAATGAAGAACAATTGTAGCATTTCATTAAGTAAAAATGAAAGACTTACAATGATTCAATTCAGCCTCGTAGAGGTTTATAGCAACAAACTACTTGAAACTACTCCTATGAACAAAGTGCAGTACAAGAATTTGAAGTACATAAATGTAAAGAACAAGAAATGTAAAAACTGGAAGGAAAATAAAGTACATAAAACTGGTTTTTTGGATCTGAGTCTGGGGCTTCTTTTTGGGGCCTTCTCTACTATTTATAGTTCTCAATGATAGCCGTCGAAATGAATTTCTAACCGTCGAATCATTCCTCCATGATCGCTGATCATGTTTCCTTACAGTTAGCTCCACTACGCCATGTCTGCAGTTAGGTTTTCCTCCTGATTTTGAATTCAAATATATGAGTAACTGTTAAAGCCACGTCATCTTGCATCTCTTTATTGATCTAGTGCTATGCAGATCCACAATAACCAATACTAACTGCCACGTGTGTAATTAAGACTAAAGATTTGAATTGTCTTCCCGTGTTACCCTCATCTTGTCACGTGTTGAACTGTGATTGGCCTATACAAAATATATAGCCAACAGAATTATTAGCTCACAATTGTGAAAAAATAATTTTTTTAAAAAATATTTTGAACAGCATTTTATTTTTTAAATTCGCAAAAATCTTTTTTATTTTAAAAAATGAAAATAATGCAATAATTTTTATTTAAAAATCATAAAAAAATAGATCAATTTAATATTTGTCATACGCATTACTTTTTTTAGTAACAATTTTATCATAAAAAGGGTTTAAAAAATTAATTACTAAAAAGTTGTCAAACCCAACTTCAGCTTCCGATCAAATAATTCACCCAAAAAAAAGCTTCCGATCAATTCAAGTTATAATACTAATCTAGGAGTGGTAATTGAACCGAATAGTTAACTGTTTAACCTTAATTTAAAATTTTTAATGAGTTTTAAAATTTGTTTAAATTTGATTCAGTAAATTTTTGAATCGATCCAAGCTCAAATAGTTTGATATTTTTATATAATTTTAAACTTATCGAATTAAATCAAATGAATAATTGATTGTTTAAGCTTAATTTGAATACTTTAACGAGTTTCAAAATATATTTAAAATTGATTTATTTACTTAATAAATTGAGTTTAAACAAATTTCTAACAAGTTAAATACAAATTAAGGTCGAACTATTTGGTTCATTTATCGCCCCTATACTAATCAATAGGCTTTACAATTTGAAAAATGCTATCATATATTTCGAATGAAATTTTTTCAATAACAATCACTTTGTTTGGTTTCAGTTTTTAGAATTTACTTTTAAAAAATTTTACTTTTTTATTTTTTGTATTTTTTTGTTTTTGCTGAATTTTTTAAAAATATTTTAAGCAATTTTTTATTTTTAATTTTAGACACACCTAACATAAATACACTTACAAAATATAATATTTATGGAAAAAATCTTTAAAAAATTCACTAAATACTAAAAATACAAAAACAAAAACAAAAACAAAAATTCAGTACATTTTTTGTATTTTTGTGTATGTATTAATTTTTTAAAATATTTTTTCACAAATATTTTACGATTTAGATACATCTAAGTAAGGTGCATCTAAAAAAAAATTGCTTAAAATTTTAAAAATATTCACCCAAAACAAAAAAAAATAAAAAATTCAATTTTTAGAAAACTGAAACCAAACACATTGAGTATTTTTGGGCCCTTTGGTCTTCCATGGACCATTTTAAAATTAGGCAAATTAATGAAATAATTAAAATATCTACAAATTCAACTCAAAAAAACCTTTAAACGGAAATTTTATTTACATGCCACTAATTCTCTTAATACACACCACTATTTAGTACATACACATAATAATTTTTAGGGAGGTTGAAAATATCTTAGTTCACACCTTAACTTTTCATTATTAACCCTAAGGAAACACACCACATGTTTGTTTGAGCATGTACCACAACCTACACTCAAAGATCTTCATCTTCAGTACACTAGAGATCTATTGTAGGCGCTGAAGATCTCCATCGTCGACAGAGGGTTTCATTCAGTCGGTGCATTGTTATCCTTTCAGATTTTCATCGTCATTGTTGTTTTGTCGGTGGCTCACTGGTGCATTATCGTCATTTCAAATATCCATTGTTGTCGTCGTCGTTTCTCCATTGTTTCATCAGTGTATTGTCGGCGTTGAAGATCTCCGAAGATTTGCGATTCTCACCCCTTGATTCACACATTTGATTATCACCTTAATATGTTTTTCTTATCTACTTTTGATTTGGTTTCCGATTCAACTTCCATAGTTATTTATATTTTGAGTTTGGCTCAACTCTCGCTGTCTGAATATTATATTATCGTACAAAAAAATAAGATTGAACAAATTGAATATGTTTAAAATATTTATATTCAACAAAATAAATAAGTTTATACTTTATATACTGAACAACTTCAACTCGTTCTGATTTAAATTTTATATGTTATTTCTTTTTTGTAAAATATTGAATACATTTACTCTTTGTAAAAAAGACAAATATATATATATACAAAAAATAAATTAAATTATTAAATTGAATTAAATTTGAGAAATGAAATTCTTAAGAGATTAACTTAAAAATATAAATAATTTAAATTCCAGATTAAAAAAGAAATGACAAAAAGGAAAAAATACATAATTAAAATTCAAACATAACATAAAATATAAGTTTTTTAAAAAGATAAATAAATAGCTGCTTTATTTGTTTGGAAATAATAAATTGAACATTAAATATCTGTTCAATTTTTTACGTATGAACATTTAGTATTTGGTCGACCTTAATAATTTGAACAAAATAATTTGTTTGAATATAAATAGTTGAATATTATGTAGAAATTAAATTATGGTTATTTGAACACGTGAAACAAAGTTATCTTCCCAACGACTATACAAACTAGATAAATAAAAAATCAAAAAGTTACGTAGTAAACTAACATTTTCATTATTGCATTGTTCAAAACCAACAATCTGAATGTCATCTATGTTGTGCAAATATTCAAAATTAATTGATTTCAATAGTCTTAAACTCTAAATTTTCAAAGACAATAATGTTTTGAGTTTAGAAAATAAGTGTAATGGAGAAGAGAATGAAGTGAATTAATTGATAATAAATGAAATCATGAGTTTAGTGTGTTAGATAATAATGATAAAGATGATGAGTATTGGAGGATGATGAACAAGTACAATGTTTATATGTCTATAGATAATGGTGTGTAAAGAGTGCTTTGTATTTTTATAAATCAATTCTTGAATGGGTAGAACACACCCCTATATTGTCCTTATTGGTCTTTTCATTTGAAGATATTATTGTAATATAAATTTAATCTACTAATGGTATATAATGAGAGAATTAATGGTGCATAAATAGAATTTCCCAACTTTGAAATTGATCAATCTCATAACCCATAAAATCACCTAATCTAGGCACATGACTGTTATTTATTAACTAATGCATAGGACATTCGTTAACAAAAATGATAAATATAAATAAATAAATAAAGTCCTTTACTCCACCAATAAAAATAATAGATAATACACAAACAAAAATTTAACAAATTTTTGTCTGGAATATGACATGATAATTTTAAAAAGTATAGCCATAATAGTGAGAATTTTAATTTCAAATGAAAAGACAATAATCAGTCACATTAGTCTATCTACGAAGTCTATCT
Organism: Camellia sinensis; assembly: GCF_055761805.1. NCBI lineage: Eukaryota > Viridiplantae > Streptophyta > Magnoliopsida > Ericales > Theaceae > Camellia > Camellia sinensis. Next base: position 187,977,660 of record NC_138964.1, read on the forward strand.
GCGAAGTGTATGAAAGTTCTATTTTGGTTGGGTCTCCATGGATACCCACAGGATAGGTTATCCATTGCCATCCCTAAAACTCACAACCTTTGAAATCACTAAAACAAAATAATTATAAAAAAAAAAAAAAGACCAGTAACCACTAAGATGATGATTATTATTATTATTATTATTGAGGACAAATAAAACTGCATTTACATATAACCAAAAAGCAGAAGAACAAAAAGTTTCCACACATACAAATAAACAAACAGAAAAAGAAAAAAAAAAAACCTTCAAAAACTAAAACAAAGAAGAAAATGCATCTTATTAGGAAGTAAGCTTAACCACTAAGATTAACCCAGTGATCGGAGCATGTGCATCATATTAGGAAGTAACAAAATCGACTTTTGACAATGGTCATCATTCAAATAAAGTAGCAACCATTAAAATTATTTTGATGTTGTTAAACTAGTTTTGCACTCTACAATAACTCCAAATTACAAGAAGTATCGCATACGAGCTTTCATAATAACAGGATGGTTAATTTGATACATAATTATTATAAATATAGCTCAAGAGTGCAGATAGACATGCTTGCTACCTATATAAATTTTGAAGTTAATTCACTGCCTCAAGCTCTCAACAATGTAAGAAGCATACAGATCCCTGAAACAAGAAACAACCATGTAAAGATAAATAACGACTAGCGAAGAACTGTCTGATGATTAAAGGTCGGCGCACAAAACAATCCGAATACAAAACATGAAACACTCACATCGAGTACTTGATAGCTTCGACAGCAGCCTCAACTGGCAGGAAGTCATTCACAGCAACAGACTTGTTCTCATTCTTTTTGTCTATCATTCATGAGAAATCAAGGATATACAAGGCAGATAACCCACAAAACAGATCCTAAAACTTGAATTTTCTTTCAAAATTTATTTCTCAGTTTATATATCTAAATGCTTTCAGAAAAATTTAAATTTGTAGGATGTTTGAATAATTAAAACTGATCGCATTGGATAAATAATGTACACTGGAATGCAAATAATGAAGCTGGACATTAGTCTGCATCAGCATCTTGAATTGACGGGAACAACACCGGAAATGCTGTGAATAAAACTAAAAGATTATGAGTACGAAGAAATAAAGAACTTTTGTGGGTGTTGATGGATACAGTCCTCAAAGAAGCGACGGATCTCAGCAAGGCGGTGTGGAGGAAGGCCCTTGATGTCCTTGTAGTGGCGGAACTCGGGGTCATCAGCACATACTGCTATTATTTTGTCATCCTTTTCACCCTACACATGGATTCATTTACCTACTGAGTAATTATTATTCCAAATGGCATCAAATAAAATTAAAGCAAATGGAATGAAGAATATTAAAGTCAAACTTAGAGAGTTTGTGAAATTCAAAAGATTTGACATCAGAAACTTCATGAAGTAACAGCGAAGATCGGCACCAACTTCACCTAATTCCCTTTTGTATCGTATTGCTCCTTCATCAACTTCATTCATAAACAAAGTGAACATGGTTTTCAAGGTTTTCATGTGAAAGAATTTATAGAAAATAGATAATTGATACTTTATGAAAACCTTAAGAAAGGAAACCTAGTTATCCTATCACTAAAAGTTGAAGTTAGGGCAACACTTCCTTGTACAGAGACAGAATCTTTATCGGGAAAAATCAAGCAACTTTGACCATTTCATTTATGGGATATTGAGGCAATACATGGTATTTGGGCATTCAGGGCTCTGTGATCTAACGGAAAGGTAAAACTTATGCACATTTTATCCTTGCCTGCCCAAGTTTGCAACTCCCAAATATTTATTCAACTAGAAGCGTTGCACTAACGTGTGGAGGAAATCGTTGAAGAAAGTGGAGAGATATAGTCGTGGATAGTGGATAGCAGTTCTTGTTTTAGTGATTTACTTTTTTGATCCTTATGGTAACTGCAAGGCAACATAAATATTTGGGGAAAATATAGTCTTCTTGTGTGCTTTTTGGGAATCAAAGTTGTGCAACAAAATTGTTCATGCCAAGCGAGTTGTTTGCTTTATATAATATTCTAGATTAAGCAACAAAGACACAAAATAAAACAACACAAGAAAAGCCTTTACCTGATCAATCATAGGCATCAATCCAATAGCACGAGCACGAAGGAAAGAACCAGGTAGTACAGGTTCCTAATAAAGACAGAAAATTCAAAAGTTAAGACTGGTAGTTTAGCTCAAACAAGTTGTCCAATGCACATTCCACAGCGGTAAGAACAGATGTACCAAAAAGAAGCTCTACCTGCATCAGTATCAAAACGTCCATAGGATCACTATCCTCACAAAGGGTTCGTGGGATGAAGCCATAGTTATGTGGATAGACAACTGATGAGTACAGCACTCGATCAACCTACGTGCAAAAATTGTATTTGTTAGTTAAAATAATCATTTCCCCTACATTATTTCATTTTCTTTTTTTCTTTGGTTCTGCAACTATCATGTGTGTTTGTTGGGGGTGAGTTGAGATAGACAAACAATTTCAACATGAGATGTCATTATGCTTTTTATATTTTCTCCAATTGCCAATTTAAATGGAAGACCTTAAGCTGAAGATGCAAAGATTATTCTGTAAACTTGCACATTGGATGGGATTGGAAAGAAAAACTGATTACAAGTAACAAATAATAATAATAATTGATATATTTATTCTCAACATACATCGAAAGACTATAGTCGTCCAACAAAGTGAGCATATGCACAGAAATTGTATATGGAACTCATCCACTACAGGATCTATACCATTATAACAGAACATTTACACACACAACTAGGAAAATTGACCGTTTTGTTTCTTTCTGAAACTGAAACAATATCCATCTTTCAATCACATAACCACCATATATATGCATATATATATGATAGAGCATTGCAAGTATTTCTGAGTCTAAAAAATTAGATACATATTTTCCACTAAATAACATTGTTCTACTTCCTAAAACTTGGCAATAAATTACACTACCTTGTAATTTGAGAGAATGCATTATAACTTCACATTTGATGTAATTTGACAATTGAAGGAAATAGGAAAAGACAAGGAACTTTACTTTGATTAGGCCACTTGTCTTGTCAAGCTCGTACTTAACTTTGCTGCCTTTTCCAATTTCAACAACCTGCCATAGATCTTTGCATAAGGATTTAAGTAGAGTTAAAATTCCAAAGATATATTGTTATAATCTTGATTGACAAATAAGCAATGCTGACTTGGCACCAGCCACCAGGCCATACAATAACAACTCCTAATCCATCCACTGGCAACAATGCATTTAGGTCCCTGGCCATGGGTGACTCAACCTTGTTCCTTCAGTTCCATTTTGTTGCAGTATAATTCTTCCACAATAAAGAGCTAAGAAACAGACACTTGTAAGAAGGTGTGCATCTGTATCCGACGAATGTCCAACACCAACACTCATCAGACACTTCCGGACATGTATCAAACACACATCCAAATGTGTCATACTATTTTTGCTTTTAGAGGATATAATGATAATAGAAAAACAACATAGATTTATAGCTATTAATCCCTCATCCTTTAAACTTTAGGAATTAGAATTATGTTCTATTTTTTATTTATTTTTAATGAAATATTCATATATATGACATATAATAAATATATGAAACCATATATTTTGTATATGCCTCTCATGTGTCGTATCTTGCACTTTTTTGGTAATCGATTTGTTGGCATGACTGTGCTGTGTCCCTGTCATGCTTAGATAAAGAGCCTCAACAAGGAAGTTAAGGATGACAGAGTCTTGTACAATACTGACACAGCATCCATCATAACCATTGAATGCTACCATAATGCATGCAGGCTCATTGAAGCAAAACGTGTACATAAGAGGATCTTTCTAAAGCTCACAGCCAGCAAGATAATAGAAAGCAGAGGATCTTCCTAAAGCTCACAACAAGCAAGATAATAGAAAGCAAACTCACACAGTTGAAAACTGCTGGTGCACCTGGGCCTGCATGAGTTAAAACAAGAAGCATAAACAAATAAAAGTGTGAGATCGCATACTAAATAGAATAGGCAGCATCGGTGGCAGAGCCAGAAAAATAGTTTAGAAGGGGCACTTGTTAATTAAAATTTTGAATTTTTTTTTCTCATAATCAATAACAATAGAAAATAGTTTTTAAATTAATATTACACACAAAATCTTAAATATTTAATATAATTTTTTAAAAATTTTTGTTTTTACAATTGACCTTATGAAAAGTCAGAATTGAAAATATATGGTGTTACTTGTAACTAGTGTATTATAGGCAATGCAAAAGAATTTTGTATGTCTTATAATAGATTATATAATAATATATAAATAATAGTGATATCACATTATCATTGATATATGATATCACTAATCAATAATAAAATAACGCATGGAAGGTCAATCACACTTGTTAAATATAATTAGCAATTCAATAATTTCTCATTTTCGTAGTGGGGTTAACTATGTTTACATGTAAGTGATGATTTGACATCACTGTTGCACTAAATTTTTTTTAATAATGTGGTTTGTTGTAATCTTTTCATTTTCAATCAAAACAACCACCATTATTTTCATAATTTGAAAAATGTCACTAAGAAATCATTCTAAATGTTATTTCTATATAAATTTTTTATTGGTTAATTATTTTCCTTATATGCAAAAAATAAAAAAAATTTTGCAGAACCTGAGAGGGTGCACGTGCCCCCCGAGTCCCTTCATAGCTCCACCACGGGGCATCATGAAGGGGAATTTAAGGGCATGTTTGGTTGTGTGTTCATTTTCTTCATTTTCATTTTTGGTGTTTTCAAAAACAAAAAAATAAAAAGTTTGAAAACACCCATTGTTGTTGTCATTTTCTTCATTTTCATTTTTAGTGTTTTTGGAAACAACAATAAAATTTTTTGAAAACACCCATCATTTTCATTTTTGTGAGAAAATAGTTTCTAAAAATTCAAAAATAACTTTTTTGCATTTCCTAAAAAGTGGGTTATTTTTAAAAAAAAAATCCCAGCAGAAACAAAACCAATTTTTTTGATTTTCTGGAATATGAAAACACAACCAAACAAGCCCCAGCAGAAACAAAACCAATTTTTTTGATTTTCTGGAATATGAAAACACAACCAAACAAGCCCTAATGAACTCCATAACATACAGGTGAAATGACTCCACATAAAATAGTATTAATTAAAACTAGATATATACAAATAGAGCAACTCCATATGGAAGAAAGATTGAGATGCTATGTATATTTGACACAAAGATGTTGCAACTGAAATTTATATATCATTGATGCCTAGAGAGTAATAGTAATATGTAAGGAATAGAAGCTGTACCAATTTCTAGGTCATGCCAGGGGTGAGCAGCAACAGATCTTCGGGACATCGATGTGAGAATTCTTGCATTGAGGACAACGGGAGCATGAGGGATTCCTGAACTTTTTTCACTCCCATCTTCAATGTTGTTAGCCATATTAGCCTTCAAAGTTGTGAACTTGCGGCAAAAGATACTATCATACAATAGATGAAATCACATAAACAGTGTAAATAACTGTCTGATTATAACTGAATTCAACAAATCACAATCTATTTGGAGTGCAAATCACACAATAAAAGCTTGAGTTCCATTTCTTTCAATAAAAACATAGAAAAAGAATCAGAAAAAAGAAAAGTGCTTTGCATATTTAACATAGCTGGATTGCTAAGCCAACAATGGAACAAGTTGCAAAGCTTGAGTCTGATGTTGTTGTCATTGAAATAGCATCTCAAATATAATTTTGTTTTTAATATGTTTGACAAATTTCACTTTACCCCTTTGTGGTTTGGACCATGTGCCTCGACATTCAAAAATAAGCACATAAATCCCTCTGTTTTCTGGACTAAAGTGCTTGACGTTCAAAAATAAGCACATAAATCCCTATGTTTTCTGAACTAAAGTGCACCACTAACTTCCGTTAATGGCACTTGTAAATTGAACTTGATACCTTCATCTTATTCATCTTCTCTCCTATTCTTCACTGCCAGCTAACTAATTCGAATTTCTCATAAATTTTCAAAAACTCACATTAAAGTTTCACATACTTTGTTGAAAATCAACATGATTTCTAAACTTGTAATGAATTAACTTGAGTAATTAAAATTCAATACCTTTAATTGTTATCATTGAATCAGGTAAAAAAAATATATATTCATAATAAAAGTATGAATTGCGCTATTTGTACTTTGGAAGAATTATAAAGGGCAATTTTATCTAAAAAATGGTTCACTCTCAACATTGCACGAGTTGCACTCCAAGTTAGTTTGACTGGAAACTATGACGGTGCACTTTAGCCCAAAATAACCACAAGAGTAATATGCTTATTCTTTTAATGTCAGGAAGTTTATCTATACTTGGCCCACCAAACCACATGGGATAAAGCGAACTTTTCCCAAAAACAAAAAACAAGGGCAAGTGATTTTGCAACATTATGAACAAGAATAGTTTTATAATCTATCCTTTTCTTTCCCGCCAAGGAAGATTCATAACAAAACTTATATCAAACAAAAACTTAAAAAGGAAAAGATCCATAATGAGAAACACATGAAGCTAAACAACTCAAGCAGGCTACCCAATATCTCAACTCAAGAACTATTTGTGCTCAGTGATGCAGGAATGAATTATGCAACACAAGGGAAAATAAGAGAAAATAATATGAATTGCCAATTATAAGAGAAAATAATATAGGGTTAGAACAGAGATAAACCCAACAAATAGTGTGTGGGCAGGCACTCATGTGGATCCAGAACACCACATTGGCGATGTGCCAGTCCACCGCCCAATAACAAAGGGTTGTGTACTTACCTAGCCCCCAATAAATAGGAATAATTTGGGAAAATCACAAAACACCAATGGTCGGGCACCGCCACATATTCCAGAAAGACTAGATAATAACTTAGGGGAGAGAGAAACACATATGTGGTATCGGTCAAATTTAAGCAAAAATGAAACATTAGGAGAAAATCAACCACATAGCACAACAGACACCACCCTTGAATTTATGTGTGCGTGGTGCATGCATACACACACTAAAACTAGTAGTATTCACAGCATCTCCAATCCTTTATCAAATTTTTCATTGAATCCAAATTTGATGAAAAATGGCTAAAAGTGTGCTCCAATTATTTCATCAAATTGATAGGCAATTTTTTCACCAAATCAAGGATGAACCAAATTTTCAAAAGTTATATTTGTACTCAAATTTGATGAGATTTTAAAAAGGGCATTTACATACAAGTTCTAATTTATGAATTTATACTCTATTAAGTCTTAACTAAGATTTTTTTGGACCTTCAAATTTTATTAAATTTTTAATAGTCGGAATTGACCTTCAAATAATGATTGTTCATCATTTTCGATTATCTATAAAGAAACATGATGAGTTGACATTTATTTTGATTTTCAAAACTTTAAAACATAAACTTTCAAATTGAAAAAACTAAAAAAAATTATGTGCAAAAAAAAAAAAAAAACTAATCAGTGTGTTTGGTTTCTGTTTTCTGAATTCAGCTTTTTAGAAATTGAATTTTTTATTTTTCGTGTTTTTTTTCGTTTTTAGTGAATATTTTTAAAATTTTAAGTAATTTTTTAACTTTTTAAAATGCACCTTACTTAAATGTATCTAAATAGTAAAATGTTTGTGAAAAAATATTTTAAAAATTAATAAATATACAAAATACGAAAAATGTATTGAATTTTCGTTTTTTTTTTTTTGGTATTTAATAAAACTTTTAAAGATTTTTTTCACAAATATTATACTTTTGTTTATGTTAGATGTGTCTAAAAATTAAAAAAAATACTTAGAATATTAAAAAAAGTCATTGAAAATACGGTAAATAAAAAAATAAAATTTTTTGAAAAGTGTTTTCTTGAAAAAATTGAAAAAACTAAATTATTTTTTTTTGTGTAAAACTGAACAATTTGTGTCTATAAAGAAGCATGATGATGAAACATTGATGTGCATAATTGAAAAAAAAAACTTTAAAAATGAAAAAAACGATAATGTTCTCAACTTTATTAGATAATTGAATCAAACCAATAAATAGAAGGACAAAAATGTTTAATCTCATGCTTTGTTTTTTTCTATCAGTTAGTGAAACAATTATCTAGAACACTACTATGCAAAATTGATAATGTTTTTAATTTTAAAAATTGAAAAAAACTGATAATATTCTCAATTTTGCTAAATAGGACTTATTGGTTCAAAAAATTTTAAATAGAAACTGAGCTACCATAACATTTGTAAATAAGACTTTTAGGTAATTAACTCATTTTAAAAAAGTCAGGATTACAAATAGTTTTATTTCATAAAAAAATGGTTAAAATAGAGTTTTAGAATAAGAATCAGTCTGTTTGGTTTCAATTTTCTGAATTCAATTTTTTGAAAATTCAGTTTTTTTGTTTTTCGTATTGGTTTGTTTTTAATTAATATTTTTAAAATTTTAAGTAATTTTTTTTACTTTTTTGGATGTACCTTACTTAGTTGTATTTAAATAGTAAATTATTTGTGAAAAAATATTTTAAAAAATTAATAAATACACAAAAATATGAAAAATGTACTTGATTTTTTTTTTTTTTTTGTATTTTTGGTATTAAATGAATTATTTTTTTAAAAAAAATCACAAATATTATACTAAAAATTAAAAAAATTACTTAAAATATTAAAAAATTCAATGAAAAAAAAAATACGAAAAATAAAAAAATATAATTTTCTGAAAAATGAATTCTGAAAACTGAAATGGAATCTTTGAAAAAGATTTATTAAAATAAAATATAAAAAGTAAATTTGGAGTGCTACATACATATCACATTAACAAAAAGATGCTCTAAGAGAACAGGTAACTTCTTTCCTGGAAATTAAAAGAATTTCCAAGTGCAAAAATAGAATAAATCTAGCATTTCAAAAACCATTAGATTGGATGATAAACAACTATTAGTGTATTAAGCATCCACATGACCACCATAAATAAAACTAAAAAATAAATAAATTAAACGAAGCTTCGTTTAATAACTCAAACAAAAGCAGAGAACTCTCATACCGATTGAATCTCCAAAAGGGTTTCAGAATCAATTTCCCAAAAGTAGCATAGGATTGAATACAATCCACGACAAGAAAACAAAAATAAAAATCTATGCATAAACAAACAAGTATACAAACTATACAGAAGTATCTATTTGAATGCAAACAACTATACTAGAGAGAGAGAGAGAGGATGCGAGAGGGTAGCTTACAGTGAGACACTGCTGCAATGTGAAGCAAAGGCTTGGATGAGTGAGGGAGAGAGAGAGAGCGAGAGAAGATGATGTTGTCACTTTTCGCGCATCGTTTCACCGGTCGGCCTGGCTGTCCAAACGGGTCGTTGGATCGCGGTTCCTTCCGAATTTAATCGGACGGTTATTAAGAATGCCAAGTGTGAGCCACTTATTTTATTAATATTTTTTAAAAGCGATAACTTTTTTTAAGGATACATTACACTTGGTCCAATTATGTCAAGACACTTTCTCACACTTTTTTTTTTTTTTTGGGAAATTATCTACACCTCCCTTAAAGTTTAGGCAAATTACAAATTTTTTTTAAAATTTTAAAAATTACATTCCGTTCTCAAAATTTATATTTACATAATAATTTAGTCTCTACCATTAATTAAACGTTAAGAATGGTTAATTGACATTATCAAAATATAAATTGATGGATGATATTATCGCTGCTGAAATTTCTTTGATAAATCAACAAAATTTACAAAAAATTACGTTAGATAGGAAAAAGAATTTAAATTTTTGAAATTATGTTTGATTTGTTGTTTAGAAAAAAAAATCAGAATTTAAAAAAAAATAAAAACTAATTTAATAAAAATAAATATGAAAAAATATATTTAATTTATAAAAAATATTTCTAACCACTCAAAAGATAAAATTATGTAAGAATAATATTTATTTTTTATTTTTTATTTCTTAACCAAATTAATTTTTAATTTTTTTTTAAAGTTTAAAAATAAATTTCTAAAAATCAAACCAAACATATTCTAAGAATTTTTTGAGAAGTCATTTCTTATTTTTTTAAACTTATTTAATTATTTGTTAATTTTATGATATTTTCACCATTTAACATTACAACATATAAGAGTTTTAGAGACCAATTTTTTTGATATCTAAAAGTGAAAATTTTGCTACAAAAGAAATTTAAGATTTCTATCATCGTGAAGATAGTCGTTAAAAGATCGCCCTAAAAAGTCAAAAATAAGGCTTTTAGCAATAAAAATTTTAAAATGTCAATAATAAATAGATTTTTAGGGACAAAAAATTTGATACCAAAAAGATAATAATTAATCACTAATGTTCAATTTTTGTTGCTAAAAATATAATAACGACACTTTTCGCAACAAAAATATTTGGTCCCCTAAAAATAATTTTGTTCCTAAATTTTAGTCTCTAAAATCTCAATTTTTTGTAGTGTGATAAGTGCTTTTCTATTTTAATTTTGCATTTCATAACTTATTTAAAAATGCTAATTTAGCTAAACCTCATGGGGGAATCTGTAATTTAGCTAAGAGCATCTCCAACTATACTCTCTAAAATGCCTCCTCAAAGTACACAGAAAACTACCTTCTTTGTTTTGCCTAACTAGTTTAGTTAGTGTACACTCCAACCATACTCTTTATTTTAGTTAACCAATCAAACTAACCTAACTAATTTTTAAAAGAAAACTATTATAAACATTAATAAATAAATAAAGTGCACAACCCTGCCAGCTCCCAAATTCCCAGAATTGGCAAAACCCTTGACGGTAGGAGTCTGGATCTTCTGCCGCTGTTTCCTGCGATTGTTTCTGCGGCGGGTTAAAACGACGTCGTTTTGATCTTCTTCTTCTTCTTTTTTTTTTCCCCCCTTCAATGCAAGCTGAAACTCCTTCTTCTTTTGTCTTTTTCTTTGGCAAGCCGAAGCTCTTTCTCACGTTGAACTCCACTGCCTTCGCCATCTTCTCCATCCTTTCTGTTACTCTGCTTGCCGTCGCAAACGTCATCTCCTCCTCCATCTTCCTCTCCTCGAACAATGGCGACAAATCGAACCCCTCCGATAATGAAATTATATGAAACACATTCAGTATCTCCTTCTCTTTCTCCTCCTCCGATTCAATCCCTCTCTGATTCACTCATTTGCTTCATGTGTTTGGGGAATTGTTTTGTTGAATTTGAACCAAGTTATGTCCATGAGTTCTAAAGTGTGTGACCTTGAGATTGCCATTTTTGTCTAAGAGGAGTTTCTCGGGCTTCAAATCGCGGTGGTAAATGTCGTGACTGTGACAGAAATCAACAGCGCAAACCAACTGTTTGAAGAAATTCCAAGTTGAGTCTTCTTTCAATCGGCCTTGGGAGACTTTCTCAAAGAGTTCGCCGTCGCAGAGGTACTCCATAGCAAAGTATATTTTGGACTTGGTAGCCATGACTTCGTGGAGCTTTACGACGTTGGGGCGATGAACTTTCTTCATTATCGATATCTCGCGCTTCACTCGATCTATCATTTTGGATTTGATGATTTTGTCTTGGGAGACGATTTTCATGGCGACAGTCTCGCCAAAACCGTCTTCGATGTGTTTGCGGTGGCAGGTGCAATCAATGATCCTGGTGTTGGTTTGAAAAACTGTTAGCATTCCTATGTAGAGGTTGAAATGAATGAAGGAGGTTTGACATCTGTTCCAGTTTTGTAGCAATGAGCTTCGACCTGCATTGGAAAACAGAATAAGAAGAAGACAAAAGAAAAAAGAAGGAAAAAAGGAAAAAGAAAAAGAGAGAGGTCAAAACGACGTTGTTTTGACCCGCCACAGAAACAACCGCAGAGGATCCGGACTCTAAGGGCAGTAGTCAAAGTAAACTTGCTAAACTTCATTTTCAACTTCATCATCCCACAAAACATTTTCAAAACATTTTCCTCATTGCCCCATCTGAGCATATCCATCAAGCAACGCATTCCACGACACATCGTTTTGCTTGGGCATGCAAAAGAACACTTTATCTCAATATTCCATCTCACCACATTTCGCATAAAAGGTCAACAAGAGCAGACCCGACATAAATATCTAAGAAAAACCCAAGCTTAATTACCTCTGCATATACTTGTTTCCCAAACTCTAAGTCCAAGCAAATGGAACTAGCTCTCAAGCAAGTTGCTAAGCTAAACTCGTTCGGTCTAATACCCTCATTCCGCATCTCAGAAAACAAATAAATACAATCATTTCCATACCCATCAGCAACAAGCCCAGAAATCATAGCTGTCCAAGACACAACATCCCGCTCAGGCATTTCATCAAGCACCAGACACGCAAAATTAAAAACATGACATTTCGCATAGAAATTAATCAATGAAACCCACAAGTGCATATTTGGGTCTATCACATTCTTGATGACCTGCCCATGAATTGCTTTTCCTTCATTCAAAGGCACTTTCAAAGCACATACTTCGAGCTTTTCCGAATACTCTTTAAGTCTCTCCATTTTATTTTTTGCATTTCTTTCAAGCTAATCAGGAGTAGACAACGACCTTGTCGGTATTTCCTCAAACCCAATGTGAAGCTGAAATTTTGGGTTTTCGAAATCATCCAAAGCCGAATCAGTAGATAGCTGTTGAGAGAGATCGTTGATGGGAAAGAACGGGAAATGGAGAAAAAGAGAGAAAGAGAAAGAGAGTCACTTGAGTTGGCGGGAACACACTTTGCCTAGCAATAGAGGCTGGCTGCTTGTGGAGAGCCAAAACGAGAATTGGCAAAATGCCTCACCATTTGCTTCATGCGTTGGAGCCCGAAAAATACAGCTTCAAAATGCCTAATTCTCCCCATTTGCCTCATGCGTCTAAACCTCAAAGGGGTGTAGGTAATTTGCCCTTATTTGTCAAAAGAAATTTTAGTTAATTTATGATATCCGTTAACGGCATTAATTGTGATAGGGCGAGATGTAATTTTTGAAACCTTAGGGGAATCTGTAATTTCGTTAAACCTCAAGGAAGGTGTAGGTAATTTGCCTTCTTTTTTTTTTTTTTTCATCGTCAAAGATAAAATGGCGATATGTTAATAAAGTTAGATTATAAGTTAAAGGGGTCGTTGCTGATCAATCTTCTACTCATCACACTGACACTCGGCTATAAGAGTCTCGGCTCATTTTTCCACTTATTTTTTCTCATTTTGACTGTTTATATTTTAATTTTTTCCAATTTACTTTTAAAAATAATTTTTATTTAAAATTTTAAAAAATACCCTGGTAACTGTCACATAATTTAAAAAATATATATTACAATTTGAGTTTGTGTGAAGGATGTGAGTTCTATATAATAAAATATTTATATGTCATATGACTGCTAATTTTTTTCTTTTTCTTTTTTTCTAATTTTGAACAAAGTTGCCATATGCATTATATTACAAATTGACGTAATTTTATCACAAAATTGTATAACTTCAATTACAAAATGCATAGTCTTACCACAAATTGATATAACAAGAAATGTCGTAACTAAATCACAAACTTTTGTTGTATGAACTACAAATTTTAGACATTTTGTTAGGTGAATTATGACAAGATTAAGCATTTTGTAGTTAATATTACGAATTTTTGTGATAAAATTACACAAATTTATAGTAGAATGCATATGGTATGCACCACCATAGACTTTCCCCATTAAAAATTTAGCATTTAGAATTAAAAAATAAACTTATAACTAGGATTGTGAAAAATACGCATAATCTACTAAAATCGGCTAAATAATTTAATTCGTGATTTAAAATTTATAATTTACTTTCGAAACTGTTCTGTACTACTATAATTAATACATATATATTTTTTTAACTTTTATTAAAATATCAAAGTAAAAATAAATGTAAGATAAATATAAAATATAGAATTTGATGCAAATTAATGTTATATATAAGTTGAAACCGACCAAACCAAGGTTTGGCTATGGATAAAAAATTTATCAATCTACAATCTACAGTTTGATTTTAATTTGATTCTCAAATCGAACCGAATCACATTGTACACACTCCTTCTTGTAACTTAAAATTTTAACATAATTTTAGGAGCAATTTACAATATTAAACAATGCGAATTGTGATTATCAAATAAATTTATTTTGTTTTATTTAATATAATTAATTTTAAATATATTTATACTTTCATCCATACTATTAATAAATTATTGATAAAAAATATTTAAATATTATATGTATTAAAATCTCAAAAAAAAAAAAAAAACACTATTTCTCAAAAAATTTACCACTCACTATATTTTTTTTTGAAAGAAAATCTATTCTCATAAAAATCTCTTACAAAAGAGTACATAAACTTTGACTAGTAAAACTATTCGTGTTTGGTTTGAATTTTTTGGATTAAATTTTTTAAAAATTGAATTTTTTAGTTTTCATATTTTTTTGTTTTTAATAAATATTTTTAAAATTTTTAATTTTTTTTTTAATTATTTTAGATGCACATTACCTAGATGTATCTAAAAAGTAAAAAAATTATGAAAAAATATTTTAAAAAATTAATAAATATATAGGAATATAATAAAAAATAATATATTTTTTTAATTTTTGGTATTTAGTAAATTTTTAAAAGATTTTTTTTACATTTTTTTTTTTACTTTTTAGATGTATTTATGTTAGGTGTGTCTAAAAAGTAAAAAAATTACTTAAATTATTAAAAAAAATTCAGTAAAAACAAAGAAATACAGAAAATAAAAAAGTAGAATTTTTTGAAAAGTATTTTTAAAAAAATGGAACCAAGCAAGCTAATTATGTCACTATGGCCTCGGGATATAGGTTAGGGCTAAAATAATTATATAGCATAAAATAAAGGGATTTTTATTGATAAATCCAATTTAGAAGTGTTTTAACCCAAGAAGTTCATGAAGGAACTTTTTAACCCATTTAGTCCCATGCATGTATAATTTTATTCCATAAAATCTTTTTTTCTTGATTTACACTATTTTCTTGGACACTTATGCCTTTATATTTAATTTTGATACCCTTATAAATATTTTTTGAACGGTTAGCAATTTTATGATGTGAACATTCATATTTTAAAATTTACATTGGTAGGAATGTAAAATTGGCCCGTGGACGGCCCGAACCCCGCCCGCAAGCAGGGGCGGGCCCGGCCCGTTGACAATGTGAATATTCACATTGACATGTTAACTTCACATTAATAGGAGTGTAAAATTGGCCCGCGTCCCATGGCGGCGCGAAACCCGCCGACGGCCCATGGGCGGGCCCGGTCCGGCCCGTTGACAATGTGAATATTCACATTGACATGTTAACATTCACATTGATAAAAGTATAAAATTGGCCTGCGGCCCATGGGCGGCCAAAAGCCCTCCCGCAGCCCGGGACGGGCCCGGCCCGGCCTGTTAACAATGTGAATATTCACATTGATAGGAGTGTAAAATTAGCTCACGCCCCGTGGCTACCCGAAACTTGTCCATGGCCCGTGGGCGGACCGAGGCGGGCCCGGCCCAGCCTGTTAACAATGTGAATATTCACATTAACATGTTTACATTCACATTGATAAGAGTATAAAATTGGCCAGTGGCCCAGGGCGGGCCCGACCTGGCTCGCTGACAATGTGAATATTCACATTGACATGTTAACATTCACATTGATAAGAGTGTAAAATTGGCCCGCAGCCCGTGGGCGGCCCGAAGCCCAACCGCAACCCGTCCCGTGACATTGTGAAAATTCACATTAACATGTTAACATTAATATTGATAGGAGTGTAAAATTTGCCCGTTGCCCGAAACTTGCCCGCGGCCCGGGATAGGCCCGACCCGGCCTGTTGACAATGTGAATATTCACATTGACATGCTAACATGCACATTGATAGGAATATAGAATTGGCCCGCGGCCCGTAGGCTGCCCGAAGCCTGCCCACGGCCCGGGGCAGGCTCGTTTGGGTCCGGGCCTGAGTTGGTGGATCGAGCCTCGGGTCGGGCCGATGGGCCTGGGCCTGGGCCTAGCCTCGGGCTTGGGTCGGGCTTAGGCGGGCCTGACCATTTTTTTTTATTCTTTTTAATTTTTTCTACCAAAATTTTATTATTTTCCAAAAAAAAAAACACTAGGCCTCGGCGTGGGCAGGGCCTCAGACCGAGCCTTGAATGGGCCTTAATCGGGCCGATGGGCCGGGCCGGGCTTCAAAGTGATGGCCCAGGCCCTAACCTAAGGTCTCGGACTAGGCTCGAGCCCAGGCCCAAACGAGCCTTTCCCGAGCCGCAGGCGGGCTTCGGGCAGCCTACGTTCTTTTTGATTATTCCATTAAGTCCTATTTGAGGTAAGAAGACCAAAATACCATTTTCATCTACTTATATTCTATTTAGTCCACATTATTTTTTTATGTTTCAATAAGTCCTATGGGAGGCATAATTACCAAAATACCCATAATGTGAATGTTCACATCGTCAATATGAATGTTCATATCATCAATACGTAGAGGCCCGGGTCGGCTCATATCGAGCCTCGTGAGTGTCCGAAAAAATCCTGGCCGACCCGGCCCGGCCTATGGGCCAAAAAATTAGGCCCAGGCCCTAGCCCTGGCACAAGGGTATTCGGACTTTAGACGGGCCAATGGATCGAGCTTCGGGTCGGACCGGTGGGCCTGGGCCTAGCCTCGAGCTTTAAGTCGGGCTTGGGCGGGCCTGGCCATTTTTTTAAAATTCTTTTTAATTTTTTCTACCAAAATTTTATTATTTTTCACAAAAAAAGACATTGCTCCTTGGCGCGGGCTGGGCCTCGAACCGAGCCTTGAATGGGCCTTAAGCGAGTTGATGGGCGGAGCCAGGCCAGGCTTTCAAGTGATGGCCTAGGCCCTAGCCTAGGGTCCCGGACATGCTCGGGCCCGGACCCAAACGAGCCTGCCCCGGGCCATGGGCAGGCTTCGGGCAGCCCACGGGCCATGGGCCAATTCTACATTTCTATCAATGTGCATGTTAACATGTCAATGTGAATATTCACATTATCAACGGGCCGGGCCGGTCCTATCCCGGGCCGCGGGCAAGCTTCGGGCAGCGGGCAAATTTTACACTCCTATCAATGTTAATGTTAACATGTCAATGTGAATATTCAAATTGTCACGGGTTGGACCAAGCCTGCCTCGGGTTGCGGTCGGGCTTCGGGCCGCCCACGGGCTGCGGACCAATTTTACACTCTTATCAATGTAAATGTTAATATGTCAATGTGAATATTCACATTGTCAACGGGCCGAGTCGAGCCCGCCCTGGGCCGCTGGCCAATTTTATACTCTTATCAATGTGCATGTTAACATGTCAATGTGAACATTCACATTGTCAACAGGCTAGGTTGGGCCGGCCCCGCCTCGGGCCGCCCACGGGCCGTGGGCGGGTTTCGGTCAGCCACGAGGTGCGGGCTAATTTTACACTTCTGTCAATGTGAATGTTAATATGTCAATGTGAATATTCGGATTGTCAACCGGCCGGGCCGAGCCCTCGGGCCAATTTTGTACTCTTATCAATGTGAATGTTCACATTGTCAACGGGTCGGACCGGGCCCGCCTCGGGCCGCCCATGGGCCGCAGGCGGATTTCGCGCCGCCATGGGACGCGGACCAATTTTACACTCCTATTAATGTGAATGTTAACATGTCAATGTGAATATTCACATTGTCAACGGGCTGGACCCGCCCTGGCCCGACTCGAATTTTACCGGGCACCCACGATGATTGACATGGGCCAGGCCCCTACACATTGACGACATTCACATTCACATTGACGGTGTGAACATTCACAATAGGGGTATTTTGGTAATTATGTCACTCATAAGACTTATTGAAACATAAGAAAATAATGTGAACTAAATGGAACATAAGTAGATGAAAATGGTATTTTGGTTTTCTTATCTCAAATAGGATCTAATGGAATAGTCAAAAAAAATATGGGTTGGATGGAATAAAGCTCTTAGAAAGTAGATTTATCAAAAAAAACTCCCTAAAATAAATTATTTTAATTAAATAAGATAAAATATCAAATTTATTTCATAATTCTTTTTTTTTCATAAAAATTAAAAAAATTATTCCAAACGAGACTTTCATAAAGTAAAAAAATTAAAACAACTAATCCACATTTCAAAGAAACTCTATATATTTTTTGAAAAAATATTTTATCACCATAAAAATCTCTTATAAAAGAACATTTTCGTAAACTACGACCATTAATTTTTTTACTAAATAATACCATTATATCCATCAAATTTATTGAATTCAGGCTGAAATAAATATATATAGTGGATGAAATTTATTGAATTCAGGCTGAAATAAATATGTATAGTGGATGAATCATTAATCTTTTGAGGTGAATTGTAATTTAAAAAAAATTAAAAAATTCGTTCACGACTTGAGAATCACTCCTCGAATCACCAAGAAAAAATTAAAAACGAACACTACCATCTCGACGAGCAACACCTGGTACGATTACCTGTAATTCAACTTCCAACCTTTTTATCTTCCAAAATTTCTCATTTCGATTCTTTGATTCAAAACCCTAATTTGCTCACACTCTAATATCATTTCGCCATTTTACCTGAAATCATCATTTCTCCTGAAATCATCATTTCTAATTCTAGGGTTCATTGTCCTTGTTTGTTTAATTGAAGATCTGCATTTCAATCTCTACAGTGGTCACCGAGCAAAGAAAAGGGAACAAATTTTCATTCAACGTCTCTTCTCTTCTTTTGCCATGTTATTACTCTAGTTTTCATCAATTTCCTGCTCTTTCTTGCTATAATACTCTCTTTATATGGAGTGAATTGTGCGACTCTATTTTAATTCTAGGGTTCATTGTACTTTTTAACCTAATTCAAGATCTTCTCTTCTTTTGTTATGTTGTTATTCTAGTTTTCATCATTTTCGTGCTCTTTCTTGCGTTTCTAATGGTGCTTAATAGAGTGAATAGGAGTCTTAACATATATTGTGATTCTGATTCTAGGGTTCATTTTACTTGTTTACTTATTGAAGATCTGCAATCTTTAAGGAGATCGGCGAGCAAAGAAAAGGTACAATTTCTATTTAACATATATTTTCTCTTCTTTTGTTATATTAATGTTTTGTGCTGTAGTTTTCGTTGATTTCCTACTCTTTCTTGCTACAATACTCTATTATCTTTATGTGTTTTGAATGGGGCCTTAATAAGGTGAATTGTGCGAGTCTAACATGGAGGGAATAGGAGATGAAGTTCCGACTGAAGTGCCAATGGCGAAATGGAGAAATGATTTTTGGATAGCATTTCAGCGCTACTTGGATCGTTCCACTCCTCATACGGCCCAAAGGTGGATGGGGACATTGGTGGTGGCTTTGATTTATGTGTTAAGGGTTTATTCTTTGGGAGGCTTCTATGTTGTGTCCTACGGTCTTGGGATTTATGTGCTAAACCTCTTGATTGGGTTTCTGTCACCGAAGATTGACCCTGAGCTTGAAGCTATGGATGGAGCTTCTTTGCCCACGAAAGACTCCGATGAATTCAAGCCCTTCATTCGCCGCCTCCCTGAGTTTCGGTTTTGGTAATAAAGTCTTTCTGGTTTACTTCAATTGCTATGTATGCATGCTTCTTGTTGATTTAAATTTTACTGTTTTAGCGGCTAAGTTTTGTTCCATCTGTTGTCCATAGTGTAGCATTTTTACCATCATAGTTGGAAATATTACTAGAGTGTCTACTGTCTACTCAAATCAAGTGTCAGAATGTAATTGGCTGAGTTCCTGTCAAATTGTATGGAAAGATGTGTATGCAGTGGTTTCCAGGGATTGTTATTTTTGGTTATACATCCTTTCATACTCTAAAAGGTAGTGATAATTTTTTATATAATTTTGAGTTATTTTCTGGAAAGGTACAAATACCTTTCAATCATGATGTGGTTTTAATGAAAGCGTTGTTGACGCATTCTCAAATGGCATTGCAATTGTTCCCTTAACATTAGAAAGTGTTACAACTTACAAGCCCAAGTAGGAACTGAAGATGGTAATATTTTAATTGTTGTAGAATCCTGGCATACTGGAGGAACCATCTTCGACCTGAAGTTGATTATTTTACTAAATTGCTTGTCAATTCTTTTTCTGACATGGGAGATATATCACTCTTCATGTGATGCTTTCTTTATCCTTTCTCTCCCTACCTTTCCATTTCATTTATGTGTATAGCCGACTTGAGTCCTTAAAACAATTGAAGCTATTGGTTTTGTTTTGAGTTTAAGGTAGTTGATGTTATGCAGCCCTATTCTCATAAGCATTTGTTCAAGCACATGATGGACACATAGTTACGTTGATTTGTTTCTATCTCCCCAAAAGAAAGAGAACGTAGCAAGAAGATATATATATATATATATATATAGGGAGATTAAAAGCGCAATTTGATTTTTATATTTTATAAGCCTGACAATGTCCGAATAACAAGTAGTTTCTGTGGGTGTTTGGGAAGTGGATTTTTTCGTAGGTTTTTTTAGTTGTAGGATATTATTGGAGAAAATTGTTTTTGTATTTGGGAAGATAGTTGGGTTTTTTTGTGGTTGGATGTGATGTTTGTGAGAGAAAAAATGAAATGATTATGGGGTTTGATGTGATATTTTGTTTGGATTTGTTTTTTTTTTAGTTTTTTAACCAATTTGTCTTTAGTGGAAAAAAACAAAAAAAAAACTCAAAAAATTTGTTCCCAAACACCGCCTCTATATAAACTAGCTTAAGTCCCAAATTCCATCACTAAAACCTCAAAATATCTAAAAATACAATAATATAATTAAAAAATATTCCCCCAAAAAATCTAGTCACTCCATTGACAACTTGATGTGAAACCAACTATTTTGGGGGAAATGTGAAAGTATAGCATGTGCTGCATGTCAAATATCAAGAATTTTTTTATATCCTAGCTGGGAAAATGGACATATTTGTTATAGTATTATAAACTCTGCTTTGGCCTGTGAAGTTTTTGCTTCTATTATGTAAAGCTCATTTTACCAGTTTGGGATATCACATGGTCCATGTGGCATGTCCATCTGAATATGGTGTCTTAGTAATGACTCCACACTAATTGCAATAATTTTGTTTGGGAGATCAGTTCAATATGATGGGCACCTCTCAAATCACCCAAAGCTTTGCATTGCCTTCTATAACTTCCATTCAGATTGATAAATGGGATATAACTATTGCTTATGTATCTGAAACTCATTTAGACAGTGTGAACCTTACCAATTTGCCGAGTTAGACCAGATAAATACATCTTCCTGTTTCACTTTTTCAGGTATTCCATCACTAAGGCTTTTGTAGTGTCATTTATTTTGACCTTTTTCTCTGTGCTGGATGTACCTGTTTTCTGGCCGATACTCTTATGCTACTGGATTGTTCTATTTGTTCTCACAATGAAGCGTCAAATTATACACATGATTAAATACAAATATATCCCATTCGATATTGGCAAGCAGGTGAGTGATTATTTGTTCAATGTTATTTTTATCATCTGTACCTTTCATAACTATTTTTGCATGTTGACCGTGTCTTGGGCTTGTGGTTGGTTCATTTTATATTTATCTTGTTCATTTGTGTAACGGTGATATCTTCTTCTAATAATTACGACAGAGTTATGCTGGCAAGAAGCGTGCGGGAGGTAGCAGTTCACCTAGAGATTGATGCTCTCCATTATCCATATTCTGAGCAGTCCTGAAGAAAAGAAGACACTCTTAACATGCTTTTAGAATCTGCTAAATATATAAGTGTACTGCATATTGTAGCGGGATTATAGGATCTCTACGAAGGGAACTCAGGAAGGTTTAGCAGACTTGCCGTCCATTGGGCAGAATAGATGTAGTTTGAAGACTATATGATATTGCAAAATTTCATACTGTCTCCTTCCAATGCTACTGTTTGTCTAGTGATCTTTGTATTGAATGAATCTTTCTGTGTCCGTCTTCAACCAAAAGAATAGGTGAGTTTCCCTATCAATGAAGTTCCATGATCAATGAATATGTGCAGATATCAGCGGTTAAGGCTCTATGAAGACATTTTGACATTGTTTGGGGAGTGGATCAAAGCCTACAACCGATCTTGTAGAGTGGGCAAGAGTGTTTGCTCAAGACACTGTCAACTGTGTATTTGCTCTGATTGAAATCATGTCATTTAATATGAAAATAAATAAAGAACCACGCATGTCTTTCCCTTTGATAGCTAGAGTCCTCATAATTCTCAGGCTCTGTTTGGGAAGAGGGTTAGAGACTAAAATAATTGAAGACAAAATAAGTTAGAATAGTTAATAAGGTAAAATATTACATTCAAATCACACATCTTACTTTTTTTCTCATAATAATCAAATTATTATAAAAAAAAAGTTAATTATTTTTTGAAACATAATTTTTTAGCCTATGTTTGGGAAGTTGGGTTAAAGGATTTTTTGGTTAAAATAGTCACAAAAATAAAATAGATTTTTTAGTTTAAGAAGACAAAACATCACATTCAACTTGTATTCGTTATATTTTTTTTCTCATAAAAAAATTGAAAGTTTTCTCAAATTAGGATTTTTAATATTAGGTTAAAATAATTAAAAAAATTAAAAAGTTAACTCACTTTCCAAACGAAACTTTGTCAAATTAACATATTCAAAAAATCATTTAAAATAGTAAGTCCCCAAATAGAATCTCAATGTCCACAAGAAGCATGTGAAAAATATATTACATTGCAGATAGTCAAAAATATTACATTGTAAGATGATTTATCTAAATTTTATAATATTCTATGTTTATTTTACATAACTTGCATATATATGGGGTGAATTAAATAAGTCACATATTTTTTTAATTTTTTTTTTTTTGTCAATAGTGATTTTTGCCTTATCTGAATTTTTTAAATTTTTTTTTTCAATTCACCTTGTTGAAGTTGAATTTAGAAATTAAATTTTTTTTAAAAAAAAAATTGCTAAAAATGAAAAAAAGAAACCACCAATCCCCAAACACCTCTTACCAATAAAATTTAAGTTGTTTCTTTACTAAGATCTTGTCCCATTTTTTTACATTACAGTTTGCAAATTTTAATTCATTCATTTTAGAGATTTTTATTGATAAATCCATCTTAGAGTTGTTATAACCCATTAAGTCCACAAATGAATATTATAACTTGATTAGTCCCATATACTTTTCTTTTTATTCCATAAAGTCCATTTTTCTAATTTTATATTTTTACATGGACTATTATGCCCTTATATATATATGTATACACTGTGTTAATACATAACACGTTCCTGTGATTTCGTGATTCAGTTTTGACAGTTTTTATCATTCTAATTCAAATGGATATGTTTCTATCTTGCATGCTATCGTTCTATCGTTTTGAGGCTTTGATGTGCTAGGGTTTTATTGTTGCTCTGGTACGGTGATTTTCAAGTGAAGACGACAAATTTCATATTGTTCGGTTCTCACATTTTCTGGAGTATAACTACTTTAAAGCGGTTGTTTTCGAGTTTCTGGACAATTGTAGGATTGCATGATTAAGGTTAGTATCATTTTGGTTATGAATACACGTTCACTTTATGTTTTGATTTCTAGGATGGATCAGATGCTCTGTTTTTTTATTACTATGGATCGGATGCTCTGGTTTTTCAATTACATGCATCATACGTGGTTCTGTGGAGGGGAGGTCATTCAGATTATGTGAAGAATGTTATAATATTCCCTTTACTTTGATGTATCCATAATGAGGCTCTATGTGAATGATATAATTCAGAGTTTATGGATCAATGTGAATGTTTACATCGTGGTCCTGTGGAGGGGAAGTCATCAGATTAGTGATGAATGTGGATCTGCTATAATTCAGAGTTTGTGGAACAATGTGAATGTTTACATCATGTTAGTATTAAGTAAAGAATGTGGATGTTTGCATTTTACTTTGATGTTTGCTTAATGAGGCTCTGTGTGAGTGATATAATTCAGAGTATATGTGACAATGTAAATGTTTACATCGTGGTAATATTATGTGAATAATGTGGATGTTCTCACTTTACTTTGATGTTTGCTTAATGAGGCTTTGTGTGAGTGATATAATTCAGAGTATATGTATTAATGTGAATATTCACATCTTGTTAATGTGAATTATGGATGTAACACTTGAACTGTACACGTATTCATCTAATTTTTGCACAAATATGAATTTTCATATCGGTTTGGATTATTGTTGATTGTTGTGTTTTTACAGGAGATGGATACCTTTATGATGTTGGTGTGTACATATGGTTACAGTACCACTGTAATAAATGCTGCCCGCGCATTGTGTTATTCGCGTTTGGTAGACTGTTTGTGTGAAAAATGGGGGGAGTTGTCTGCTGGTTCTATTTCATTGTTCTGTCGGTTACCTGGGATTAATAGATGTGATTTGGACAATGAGGAAGAATTTCAGAACATGTTACTGCTTGCTAAATCAATGGGGGTACAACATGTAGAAGTTGTGGTTGAGTTGAAAAGTGATATTGGTCGGTCAAGTAGCTCGGGATCGCTGCGTGTGGGGGTTGAGGAAGATATTGATGCACTACAGAGATTTTGCCACCATAAGGAGAAGGTGTTGTTGCCGTTCAAAAAAAAAAGGAGAAAGTGTTGTTGTCAGCCTCTTGGGCAAATGGTATTACGCATGTGGGACAACGGTTTGTTGGAGGTGCACAAGAATTTCGTGAGGTTTTATGTAAGTATGCCATCCAATGTGGGTTTCAGTTTACGTATGTCAAGAACGAGACAACAAGAGTTACTGCTGTGTGTGCGATGTGTGAGAAGAGAGGCTGCTTGTGGGCTATACATTGTAGAGCACAACGAGCAAATGGTTTTTTCTACATCAAGAGGTTTAGTGATGTACATAGTTGTGGTACGGATGTCTGAACATTGAAGAATTCGCGAGTTAGTTCGGATTTGGTGTCGAGTACCATATCTGAAATTGTGAGGGACAAGCCGTTGACTTGGCCGTGTGAGGTGGTGACTATTTTGAAGAGGGATTATGGGCTAGATGTGAGTTACCATGTCGTATGGTTGGGTGTGGAGAAAGCAAAGGCTGGTATTCATGGAGATCACTCATTATCGTTTGACCAGCTGCAGTGGTATTCGGATGTTGTGATGCGGTACAATCCGGGGAGTTACGTCAATATTGACTATGATGCGAGTAGTCAACAGTTTTGTCGTTTCTTTGTGTCATTCGCTGCGTGTATTTCTGGATTCAATTCTTGTCGGCCTTTATTATTTCTGGATGGAACATTCCTCAAAGGAAAGTACAAAGGTTAGCTACTTGCGGCAATGGCGAAAGATGGGAACAATGGTTAGTATTTTTTTTAGCTGTCTATTCATGTCGATATTCATTCTCTACAGCATAGTCTTGACAAATGAGTGATTGAGAAATTATAAGTAATGTGAACATTGACATTAGTATGCACTGATGTGAATGTTCACATATGTGTCTACTAATGACAGTAATGTGAACATTTACATTAGTATACGCTGATATGAATGTTCACATCAATGTATACTATACTGATGTCAGTTGATCCATTAATAAACATTATTGTGAATGTTCACATTATCAATAACTCAACAATCAACAATGAATTATTAATGGTCGTTAATGTGCATGTTCACATCGTTGATGTTTACGAACCCGAATCCAAAAATAACAATAGTAATAGGGCAATGTAGATATAAACATTCACATGACCTGTTTTGTTTATACTGTTTTCTATTCACTTTGGAATATTGTGAATAGTTGTGTATTGGTGTTGTGTTGTAGGTCTGTTTCCTGTTGCATTTGCGATTGTTGATTCAGAGACCACAGCCAATTGGCCGTGGTTCTTGCATGAACTTGGGAAGTTTGTTGATGGTAAGTGCCAGATTACTTTTATTTCGGATCGTAATCTTGGTCTGTTAGAAGTTATGCCAAAGGTGTTCCCATCGGCTCATCACAGTTATTTCTTACAACACTTGAACAACAATTTAAGAGACCGGATTAAAGGAATTGATAATGGATTCAGGGACCAGCTAGTAAGTAGTTTGGGTGACTGTGCTTACGAGCCAACTGTGGTAGGGTTCCATGAAAAGCTTGCAAAATTAAAAGAGGAGGGTAAATAACGAGCTCATAAATTTTTTAAGGACTTGGCACCTGAGCACTGGGCAAATTCGTACTTCAGGTAATAATAGTTTCCTAAGGTGTTCCATTTGTGAAGTTTATAATGGTAGCGATGTGAATTTTCAGTTTAGAATGGTAATAATCTTCTAATTGTGTTTCATGTTCAATGTAAATGATGTGAATGTTCACATTTGCTAAAGATGACTGGTGTGAATGATGTAAATGTTCACATCTGTTAATTTGTCAAACAGTTATGCAATGTATTATAGATTTGAATGTTGACACCTGTCATATTTTGTTGTTGTTAACATTCACATCTGTCTATCATTTAAGTTGACAACATAATAAGCATATAATGTTCACTGGGAATGATGTTAATGTTCACATCTATCAACGTGAATGTTTAGACCTGTTAAATTTCGTATTGTGCAATATTTGTGATATTGTGCAGGGGCATGCGTTATGGGGAGATGACATCCAATGCGGCAGAGTCATTTAATAACTGGATTAAAGAAGCACGTAATCTTCCTATCACTCAAATGGTGGACACAATTCGTACTCAGTTGATGCGGCAAATGTCTGCACGGCGTGACCAAGTAAACAAATGGAATGAGCTTATTTGTCCTACATTCGAAACAAGGCTTATGGATTCGTTCAATGACAGCAGGTCTTGCTAAGTTAGCAAAGCCAATGACGATGTGTTTGAAGTTCATTCGGTACCATCTGTTACTGCTGATGTTACGAGGCGTACATGTTCTTGCTTCAAATAGCAAATCAACGGATTCCTATGTGACCATGCTGTTATTGCCATTCAGAAGAGCTGCTACAATCTCAATGATTGTGTGGAACATTACTTTCATGTAGAGACATATCGTGCAGCCTATTCGGATGCCATATTCCCTATACCATCGGTGGAGAAGCCGCCTTTTGATCCTACGGACTTCACTATATACCCGCCAACTGTGAAAAGACCACCCGGAAGGTCGAAAAAGAATAGGATCCCATCAAGGGGCGAGAAACTGAAGCAAATAAGGTGTGGGAGATGTGATAAGTTGTGGAGCCATAATCAAAAATCATGCACGGAACCAATATAGGATGTACATTTTTCATTTCAACATTGTGTTTTACATTGGATTTTTGTATTCATTTTTGAAATAAGATTGTGTCGGTTGGCAAAGATTGTGTTGCAATAAAATTACGTTGTGTTGGCAAACATAACAATGCATTAGTATTTAATTTGTGTTTTGTTTTTAATTTTTTAAGGTACCAATCTAACATTTATGTTGTTGTGTTTTGGATGAATGCATGATGTTAACTTTCACACTTGTGTAATATAATCACATTATGTGAATAATTGCACATGGGTTAAAATTTTAAACATTTCTGTGGTGTGAATGTTTACTTTCTTGTTACTCTTAACAGCATCAAAGTAGATGACATGAATGTTTACATCAATGTAACCATTCACATCATCAACTCATAAGATGTGAATATTCATGACATCGTTGCTGCCATTTAAATAATCAAAATCTGTGATGTAAATATTCACATCATCAAATTAATAGATGTGAATATTGATTTGTGTTAAGAAATATCATATTCACATCTGTCATATTGTGTTACACGAACACTTTAAGCAATATTCATATCCATGTAGTATGGTTTAAAACATAAGAAAGTGTACGATCATTCTGTGATGTGAACATTCACATCATGTCATGTGTCAAAAAAAAAAAAAACAATCTCAATGTGCATGACCAACGCAAAATAGGCTTGAAAATGCATATACATATATTGACTGAAAAATATTTGTACAAGCAGTTATATGGACTTGATTTACAATTAAGCTAATATGCTCCAATATGTAAAACCTATTGACATTAAATTGTCTTCAATGTGGATAACAGATTTGGGTAACAGTGATAGGTGGACACCCCCCACCTACAAGTTTTCACATTGCACTGTTTTTTTGTGGTTTAGAAAAAGGTGTACTAATGAGTCTCTTATTTGACACCATTCAAAGCGATCTAGGCTTGTAACAATGTCTTTACGGTATACATGCGCCCTCATGATGTAACAAACTGCAGGTCCGCAATCCACCTTGAAAATGCAAAACTCTTGTTAGATTTTGAAAATTAGATGGGTAATGGTTGTGGAACATGTGTACAAATTGATTTTAGGCTTACGAATTTGATGCTTGCTGAGGACAGATGTCTACTGATATGATTGTTTGTGAAGTATTTTGGCTTGATAATTTGGTCCATAATGGTGATGATGGTCCAATGTCACGCACCAAGGCCTCTATGTAATCCCTCTGCCAACAATGAAATTTCATATTAGGCACCAACCAGCACAGTGCATACGTCCAAGTTCCAATATTACACATCATACAAGTATTATATGTGTCAGCCACTTACCACTATTTGTGCTTTGTCAATATGTGGGTCATGTATGCCTTCTCTTAGGCGCAGCGAGTTATAATGCCTCCATACATTCTCTGTCACGTCGTACACAACAATTGTCCAGTGGAAGTTATCTGGCCTTGGTACTCCTTGATGTGTACATCAATCAGTTTGTTTCTCCTGTTGGGGGGTACTCTTGCATGATTTTCTACACACAAAGGGTGTACAATGATGTACCTAGTATTTATATCAATGTTCGATGTGAATGATATGAATGTTCACATCTGCTAATGGTGAGTGATATTACTGATGTGAATGTTCACATCTGTTAATGTGAGTGATGTGAATGTTCACATGTGCTAATGGTGAGTGATGTGAATGATGTGAATGTTTACATCTGTTAATGTGAGTGATGTTACTGATGTGAATGTTCACATCTGCTAATGGTGAGTGATGTTGTTGATGTGAATGTTTACATCTGTTAATGTAAGTGATGTGAATGTTCACATGTGCTAATTGTGAGTGATGTGAATGATGTGAATGTTCACATCTGTTACTGATTAGTGATGTGAATGTTTACATCTATTAATTTGTAAAACAGTCATGCAATGTATTACAGATGTGAATGTTCACACCTGTTATATTATGTTGTTGTTAACATTCACATTTGTGTATCATTTAAGTTAACAACATAATAGGCATATAATTTTCACTGCGAATGATGTTAATGTTCACATCTGTCAATGTGCATCTTCTCATATGTCATTTTTATGTTGTTATTAACATTCACATCGAACTATCATTTAAGTTAACAATATAAGCATATAATGCTGAGATGAACATTCACATCTATTGAAACATAAACAAAGCAAAAGTCTAGTGGTTACCAAACATGTACTTGTAAAGATGAATGCTGAATCCTTCAAACTTGGGTTGACTAGTCCTTATAGTTCAAGTAGAATTTCACCATATGCATCTATCACCTGCAGAAACAAAGGGGTGGCAGGCATTATTTACAGTGTCTTTATAGTGTGTGTGTATGTGTGTGTCTGTGTTTTGTACACATTTACAATTGTCATACGTTGTTAGTTATTGATTCTTCCTTGATGATATGTATGATGTCATCAAAATACACATTTTTAGTCTTTGAGTCCCCTCGCCACACTAGCAACCTGTGCATTGTGATTACAGAAAATGTTAATGTCAACATTGCACATTTATGAAATGATCTAATTTATTAAGTATGTATGTGAACTGAACATGGGGAAAAAAAAAAATCAGTTGGGGATATGTACGATCACTTACTCATCACCGTCGTTCTTGTGCAAATTTTGGACCTTCTGCTTGTTGAGTTTGCTTATGCTGGCCCAAACCTTGAGTTTGTTGTTCAAGGTTAACTTCTTTTTTTTTGTTGGCTCCTTTTTCTGTGGATGCTTGTCTAAATCTTGTGCAATTTGGACTGCATGGGATTGCTCTTCGGCTCTCTCTTTCCCTTTCTTTTGACCAGGTAAGTTGGGGTATTCAAACTCATCCAACCGGTGCTCTTTCCTCACTTTCTGCTTGATGCGCTTTACCCTCGATGGTGGGCTAATAATGTGTTCTAATGCTACAGTGGGATGCTTGTTAAGGCTGTCATGAGCCTTTTGTGCTTTAATTTGAGTGATAATGTGGACGGACTAATCGTCAAAAAGGTCTTGAAGAATTGTTTTTTCACATTCCAAGTTCACGACCAACTTTGTCAGCCGCTGAATTTCTTTATCTTTCCACTCCATGCAATTCTTCATGTCCATGTCCCTATTGAATAGGTCCGATTGGTCAAATAGTTTGGCTTTAAGGGCAGCAATCACCCTTGCCCTCAACTCCCATGATTCTTCCAACTGTTTGTATTTCGCTTCCCATTGTCGTACAAGACCCCAAGTTTTTTGGTTTTCTTTTATAAGTACATCCACAATGTCTGGTTCAGTTGGTTGTGCTATGATGGTACCTCTCTCAGCATTGGGGTTGTTATAGCTGGGGTTGATATCATGTCCAACTTCATTCAGGTCCATTGCATCGACAGAAAATCTATCCCTGTCGTCACTACGTTGATTGTCTTTGCTTTCATCATCATTTCTTTCATCTTTCTTTGCTGGTGCACTTGACAAAATCTCAGGTTTAGGCTCCACATTCAATTTTGTATGATGGTACATGTTCACTTCAGTTGGGGATGCTATTAGCTCGCCGTCATATACCTGCAGTTGGAGACATTATGTTAGTTAGATAGTTCCTTGACTCATTATGTGAATGGACACAATATTTTTGGTTGTACTTCTACCTCATTTAAACCAAGCTTGGCCAAAGATATAGACTTCATGTTGCTATGTAAGGCTGTGAGGTCCTACTTTACACATCGTGGAATGGCATTGGGGTTGCGGTGTTGTAAGATTGTTGCATGCTCACACAACCAGTACTAAAACAAATAACAAGTGTCAGTAACGTGAATGTTCACATCAATTAACACTGATGTGAATGTTTACACTAGTGGCCAGTAATGTGAATGTTCACATCAATTAACACTGATGTGAATGTTTACATCAGTGGCCAGTAATGTGAATGTTTACATCAGTTAACGCTGATGTGAATGTTTACACCAGTAGCTAATAATGTGTGTTTATACATTACTGAACAGTAATGTGAATGTTCACATTGTTGATGTCAACTTCCACACCATTGCCTAGTAATGTAAATGTTCACATCAGTTATGTGAATGTTCCAAATTTGTTTTGGTGCTACCATCACATCAATCTACACTGATGTGAATGTTTACAGCAGTGTCTACTAATGTGTGTTTGTACATTACTGAACAGTAATGTGAATGTTTACATCATTGATGTCAACTTCCACTCCATTGCCCAATAATGTGAACATTCACATCAGTAATGTTCATATTAAATATAGAATAAGTTTTATGAGATTTACCATTAACAACATCACACATCCGGTGACTCGTCCTGGTTTTCCACAGTTTTGGCCCAATGAACCCATCAGGGTTGCCCGGATGCTCTCAGTCCAATCATACTCGATCATGTTGTCTAATGGGTCCATGTATGAGTAGAAAGCCCATCCAATTGTTTCTCCGAATGTAGAGAAGAAGAGCTTGACGCATGCATACATGCAAACTAATCTTGCGACCTCTTCATTGTCTTGTTTCTTGGTGTCCTTTAATGTTTCGCTCAGAATTTCTCGTATTTTGGTAGCACTTAACCGACTAACATCCTTACACATCCGGTGTATGATGCTGGTTGTTGGTTTTGCACCAGAAGAGAGGTCCATCGACTTGGTGTCGCAGTCCACCCCCCAAATCAGTGATACATCGCTTCTAAAAATTTGGATGTTCTTATCCCCAATGTAAAACCTCCCACTAGATGGCTTGAATGTTTACACTATACGTACAATGGCATCATCATATTTCATGCAGTGGTTGAGGTCGACCTCATTATTGATCAAGCAATCAAATAATGGCCAAAACGGTGTTTTTCTAAGGCATTTTAATTGGCCACTTGTAAATTTGGTATCCTTTAACAGTTTGACCAATCCAATTAAATTTGATCGGTAGTTAACTTTTTTCATGTTCACTTCTTCAGGAACAACTATTTGATCAGGTTTGGCTTTGGCACGGGATTCCCCTCTCTTCCGCTTGCCATCAAATCTATGGGGAAGACCTGGGTATTCAAATAAGAACATTTAATTGGCTGAAAAATAGGAGATGGAACCAAAAGCACCAAACAACATTCAACAATCAACAGTGACAGTAATCTCAACATTCACATCATTTACCAAAAGCATCAAACAGCATTCAACAATCAACAGTGTATACTAATGTTAGTTTACCCAGTATAGTACTGTGAATGTTCACATCATCTATGTTTGCAAAATGAATTCCGAAAACAACAAAAGTTATAGGGCAATGTAAATGTTTACATGAGTGATCACATTATGTTATCATTGGCTAAAAATCAAAGGGTGGAACCAACAGCACCAAACAACACCCAACAACACAAACAAGTATGACATTGATGCGATAATGTGAATATTTACATTATATTCCATCACATTGTTGAGTGAAGATTGGGGGTTCTATGGACATCAACAATCAAGAATATCAACAGTGACAGTAACGTGAACATTCACATCGTTATACACTGATGTGAATGTTCACATCAGTGTCTAGTAATGTAAGTTTACCCAGTAATCAACACTAATGTGAATGTTCACATCATCTGTGTTTACAAAATCAACTATGAAAACAACAACAGTTACAAGGCAATGTAATTTTATATGGGTGATCACATTATGTTATAATTTGCTAAAAATCATTGGGTGGAACCAACAGCACCAAACAACACCCAATAACACAAACAAATCTGACATTGATGTCACAATGTGAATATTTACATCATATTCCATCACATTGTTGAGTGAAGATTGGGGGTTCTATGGACATCAACAATCAACAATATTAACAGTAACAGTAATGTGAACATTCACATACACTGATGTGAATGTTCACATCAGTGTCTAGTAATGTAAGTTTACCCAGTAATCAACACTAATGTGAATATTCACATCATCTGTGTTTACAAAATCAATTACGAAAACAATAACAGTTACAGGGCAATGTAAATGTTTATATGTGTGATCACATTATGTTATAATTTGCTAAAAACCATTGGGTGGAACCAACAGCACCAAACAACACCCAACAACACAAACAAGTCTGACATTAATGTCACAATGTGAATATTTACATCATATTTCATCACATTGTTGAGTGAAGTTTGGGGGTCTGTGGACATCAACAATCAACAATATCAACAGTGACAGTAATGTGAACATTCACATCATTATACACTGATGTGAATATTCACATGAGTGTCTACTAATGTAAGTTTATCCAGTAATCAACACTAATGGAAATGTTCACATCATCTGTGTTTACAAAATCAATTCCGAAAACATCTATGTTTACAAATTCAAATCCGAAAACCAGAAGGTGGATGTATACATCGGTGATTACATTATGATTGAAAAGAAGAAGGGGGAATGGTATTGCTTACTTTTGTTCCTCATGGTGGGTGGGTATGGTCACTCTCAGTGGATGAAATAAACTTAATCCAACGACGAAGAAGCATCCTCTTTCTGATGTGAACCTTCGTAGTTGTGAGATGAAGAGGAATCTGGGGTCGATGGTGGACGGTGGACGACGACGACGACGTTGGTGAGGCGATGTGAATCTAGGGTTACTGGAGGCGATGTGAATCTGGTTTCGTGGATTCAGTTTTTGTTTTGAAAATTTTATGGATTGAATAGTTGGAATGGAAATGGGTTTTAGTAGAATCGGTTACACGCGGGAGAGGCGAAGGAAGAATATTTCATCCTTTTACAATTAATAAATCTAATAAAATATGCAGAATTAATTTGAATTTTATGAAATAAAACAATTACAAATAGGATTTATAAAAAACAGAGCACTCGATTTTAAATAAAATTATTAATATAATGGTTACATCCCAATATCGGTTGAGTCAAGAGTCTCTCCTTGCAAGTCGGTGCTTGCGTCCGTCCTTGCAGGCCTTCGGGTCTACTTTTAGGCTCAATTTTGATAATCCGAACCGTTCATATTTTATGATTTATTCAGTATATCATACCTGTAAAAAATCAAGTTGATCGGATATCAGAAAGTATGTGTTTGAAAAATTGAACTAAACATTATTTTTTAAAGAATTTAATAAACAGTTTTTTGAACACATGCTTTCTGATATCCGATAAACTTGATTTTTTACAGGTATGATATACTGAATAAATTATAAAATATGAACGGTTCGAATTATCAAAATTGGGCCTAAAAGTAGACCCGAAGACCTGCAAGGACGGGCGCAAGGACGGAAGCCGCAAGGAGAGGATCCTCACTCATATCGGTTAACTACTCTCTTATTAATAAATGATTATTATTTATTTTGGTCGAGGTTCACTGTACCTTAGCATCTTCCCAACGCAACAACGGGGCTTTCAGTTCAGTAGTTGCTTCGAAATCAACCCTACTTTTTCCGATTTTGTTGTCAAATTGCAGCATCATCATCAAAATCCACGCAGTTTTCGTTTTTGTTTTTCTTCCTTCTCTCTTTCGCAATCTCTCTCTACCTAATTTAATGGCGATTTCGGATGAATCTGCAGCAGATTTCAAAATTTCGCCGCCAAATACATTCGGATCCGTCGTAATCGGAGGCACCTTCGACCGATTACACGACGGTCACCGCCTTTTCCTCAAAGTTCTCTCTCTCTCTCTCTTTCTTTCTCTCTCTCTCTCTCTCTCTCTCTCTCTCTTTATGTGTGTGTGTATGTATATCTGAAAATGTATGTGATTAAGTTGGTACTTACAGAAAGCAGCGGAATTGGCTAGGGATCGCATTGTGGTTGGAGTTTGTGATGGACCCATGTTGACTAAGAAACAGGTATTTTTAACATCTCTGTGCTCTATGCGAATCCATGTTTGTTGATTTTTTACTTTGTGATTACCATAAATTGCTCATTGCTTCACTCACGATCTCTCAAAGCACCCTTTTTGTTATATTAAATTTCAGAACACTAAGGTAGTGTTTGCTTTGCTGTAATGATTTTGGGTAGGAACGAAATTTTGTCATATGGAATGCTCGTTATGCTAAATTGGTGAATGACCTGGTTGGTAGAGCTGTGGGAAAATGCTTATAGCTTATCCCTCATGACTTATAAATTAAACATCTCCTGTCCCACGCAAAGAATAAGCTGATTTCTGACTTACAAAAAGTTATAAGTTGCATTGTTAAGCTAAACAAAACACATCAAAATAGCTTAAATTAAACTGAAAGCTGAATAAGCAGCTTTTAAACTGCACCAAATAGGCACAATGATGGAATAGATACTATTCCACTCCATACTTATTTCAGAAAATCAAAGCTAGAATAATTTTTAGGGAATGACCATTTCTTGGCAATGGAATGCCATTTTCTGAAATTAGTGAATGGTGATTCTATTTCCAATTTAATTTAAAAAAAAAAAAACAAATATGAGGATGGGTATTTTGACAGAACAACCATACAATTTTGGTTTAATTCCAGTAAACCAAACACTACTTAATAATAATAATAATTATTATGGGCGTAAGAACTCAATTTGCTTTGAATTTGGAAGTCAATCCCTCTGTATGAGTTTCAGTGAGTTGTCCTTGTCTTATTTTCCCCTGTTAATTAACTTGTATGATGGTTGACGATCTTTCACCTCCATTCACTACTACCGTGTATAATAATTAGATGTCTGTATTTGCAGTTCTCTGATCTAATCGAGCCCATTGAAAGAAGAACGTGGAATGTCGTAGACTACATTAAGGTATAGTTTTTAACAAAGCATTCAGAGTTTAGGTTCTTCTGTACTAATAAATAAAGCCAGAACACCTATTTGTTTCATGCTGTCTCACGATTTTCTTAATTCCAAAATTGTCCCTTGACACTCTCAGTTTTTGATTTCTCACCTTCGCTCAAATGTTTCATTTTGTGATCAACTGTTTCTGTTTTTAACTCTTCAACCAACCAAAAAGCACTGAATAACTATAAATCTATATATATATATATTTTCTTTTAACTCTTCAACCACCTAAGAACACATAATAAGTTTAAATCTATATTGTTTTTCTCTTATCATCGTATTCTTTAAGTTATTTTGTTCAAACTTATAATACGTTTCATGTGTATCTAAGAGATGGACATGTTTGTTCCCCCAACTATTCGAAACGCGTTTGGGTCTAAAAAAATAATTTGACAAGTTGGAATGTGTGTCCGACATCTGTTGATTAATGTTCGATGAGTGTTAGTATCGGACAAGGACACGTCATAGATAGACACCTTCTTAGAAGTGTCTATGCTTCTTAGTCAACCACTATCAAGCGCTTTAATTTTTGATTGTGAACAATTAAAATTTGGTTAATATGGTTTACTTTTATTGGGCTGAAACTTATAGCATTATATGGTGGCTAAACACATGGACCAACACTACCTTGTCAGAAACAGTTTTGAATATAAGAGGTCAAGCTGTTCTATTTGAAGCAAACCTTATTCCTTATCTTTTATGATTATAGTTTATGTTTCCTTTCTGCAAATATTTTACCAGTCAATCAAGCCAGAACTGGTAGTGCAAGCAGAACCTATCACAGACCCCTACGGTCCTTCAATAATTGATGACAATTTGGAGGCTATTGTTGTCAGGTTTGTTCCTTGATCAATACATTTGTTCGTGTGTGTGTGTAATGTATTTAGTAGGAGTGAATGAGTAAACCATTATTGTATTGTTACTAGCATTGTCAAGTGTTGTGTTCCATGTTAAGGAGCTTAGAATCATCTTGCATTTGGTAGGGATGGATTTCCCCCCCTTTTCTGTGAGGAAAGGAAAAAATGAAAAAGTGGAACATATGTTCATGTTTTAATTAGCAATTATTGGATTGCTAGCCTGCATCAATTCTCAAGTATTCTAAATTTGGCTCTAGCGTATCTGAGTTTGACAATGCTTGTTCATATCTTAATTATTATTGCTAGTATTAGTTAATTGGATATGTTTGTCGCAGCAAGGAGACACTATCAGGTGGACTGTCTGTGAATAAGAAGAGAGCTGAGCGAGGCCTTTCACAACTAAAGGTTTGAGTTCCGGTTATGTGTGTGTGTGTTGTCTCACCACATGAATTCTCATTATATGAATCATTTAGGCAAATTGAATTGCTCTAAATGCCATAATAAATCGTCAAAGATAAAGCCTTACTGCCTTGGATTTTGTGTAGGTTGAAGTTGTAGATCTAGTTCCTGAAGAATCATCGGAGAGTAAGCTGAGCTCCACGACCTTGAGGAGGCTTGAGGCTGAGAAGGTCAGGGAACCTCAGCTCGGATAACAGGTATACCTATATGGAGTCTGTGGGGCCTTGAAGGCGTTGCCTTTGTATTTAATTATTTATATGGTTGATTTTGCCAGGAAGTTAGCATTTCACATACTAGATTAGTCAAGTTTTCTGATACGAACCGTTGATGTTAAAGAAATTATGCAACCATTCCAAGAAGAAAATAAATGTTGAATTTTACTTAGTTGTCTTATGTAGAGAAGAAATAAAATGAAGCTACGTTGAGTGCAATCTCTCTCTCTCTCTCTCTCTCTCTATATATATATATATATGTTTTCTTCTCTTGTTTTCTTTTTCTTTTTTAGTCTGAAATGAACTGTGCTGATGCTGGTTCCTGATGACTGAAGAAAACATACCACTATATTCTTCGGGTGCTTCAGAATTTGTGGTTGAAAAAGCTGTTTTTTTAATTATTAATTATGAATTATTATTTTTCTATTGACTAGCTGTAGGATCCAGAAAACCTTGAATATTGCTCTGGTTACGAAAGAGGAAACACAATTTTATGTTCCGTTTGTTTTGTGAAAAATAGTTTTTAATAAAAAACTTGTTCTGTAAGGTTGCGGTCTTAAAATTAATGTACTAACTATTAATTGGTGGTGGTGGTGGAGGTAGAGGTGATGATGGCTGTGGTAGGTGTCGTTATATTGGTAAGTTTTTAATTTGGAAAACGTTTTGGAAGGGGAAAAATATTTTTTGGTAATATAAGCTTGTTTTCTATTACACACGGAAAATGGTTTAGGTTACTTCAGATTTTTATCGTACTAAACACAATAACAAAATTTTCAAAAAATGTTATCCGTTCAATGAAATGGAGTGTTAGGCCCCGTTTGTTTTGGGTTATAGCAAGGGGATTAGGATTACTAGTACCTTGGGATTAGTATATGGGGTGTTTGTTTTGAGAGATAGCCTTGGGACTATTAATACCTTGGGATTAACTAATACCTTGGTATTACTAATACCTTGTTTGTTTTGAGAGATAGGGAGAGTATTACTAATACCTTGGTATTACTAATACCCTTGGGGAGGGGATTCATAGTGAGGAGGTAGAGATGGTATTAGAAAAATAGTGAGGGGATTAGAAATTTTTTTATTTTTTTATATATTGGAAATTTTTTTTAAAATATAATTTTTAATTTTTTATATTTTTTTATTTGTTTTATTATTTTATATAAAAATAATTTAATAATTCCTCACTACTAATCCCCTCACTATCAATCCCCTCACTACTAATCCCCTCACTATCAATCCCCTCACTACTAATCCCCTCACTATCAATCCCCTCACTAACAATCCCCTCCATTCTATCTCTGAAAACAAACGACCCTCACTAACAATCCCCTCACTATTAATCCCCTCACTATCAATCCCCTCCATTCCATCTCTGGAAACAAACGGGGCCTTAGAGCTCACTCAAAATATAATGCGGCAGTTACGAACTGATCTTGTGAATTAGACTTATTTATTAAAAAATGTTTTAATTTATAGTAATAAATTTATCATTGTAAAAATATTTTTATAAAAGGCAGTGGCTTTGGTCCAGTCTAAGATCGGATTGGACTGTGCTGTTGGGTCCGTGGAGGCCCACCACGGGTCCCGTTTTGATAAACCGAACCGTTCAATATGTAGAAGTTGTCGAGTACTATATGTCTGTAAAAAATTACGTTGATCGGATATCGATAGCTATGTGAACAAAACAGTTTTTTATCAACCGTTAATTGTTTCATCGTTTATTTTTTTTTTATACAAAATTGATTTGATCACATAGCTATTGATATCCGATCAATTTGATTTTTTACAAATATATAGTACTCGACGAGTTCTACACATTGAACGGTTCGGATTATCAAAACGGGTCCAAAAAATGGACCCCATGGGCCGAACTGGACGGGTCCAATCTTGATCTTAACTTGAGACAAGCTGGACCCTTTAAAAAAAATTACGTTTTTCACATTATATTTCAATACAAACTAACACAAATAAGTTAGGAATAAATTAAAATTTACAAACAAGAGTCAAGAATATTTAAATTATTTATCACTTTGCTAAATTTTTCAGTGTCATTATCAATACCAAATGATCATTCTGTAAATACAAAACATATATAAAAAGTTATAAATTTTCTTTTATTAAAATGAGGAACAAATACGTTAAAAAAATATATTTAGAATTTATAAGTAAATAAAAACAATAAAATAAAAATACAATCAAAGAGGCCCTTCTAATTTTTTTACTTCCTCTTCAATTTTTTTTTCATAAATTTAAAATTCAAATACAATTTGACGGTGACTGTCATGTGCGTAATACAACTCCAGATGTTGTTATAGGTTGTTTTTTGTTTTTTTTGGGTTACAAAAAATGAAAAATGCTTCGAACTCCCACTGAGGGTCGACCCCTAGTGAAGTGGCGCGCTGTGATTGGACAAAAAAAAAATTATTTTATTTATTTATCTATTTTTTTGAGTTTCAGCCAAGGCTAACCACCTCATTAGGGGTGCGACCCCCACTAAGAATCTACAGCATAGTTGACAGAAAATTCTCATATCCTTCTACAGGTCTAAAACATCATCCGTGTTGAGATCATCAAAATATTTTATTATCCATTCTAAATAGAAGATTATAACTAAAAAGTTTATACCAATCTCCCAACACAAGCCTAATTTAAGCCAAAACTAGCTGCATTGGGATGTCAAACCCACGGCTAAATGCACAACGCCTTTTTATGTCCAAATGCACGAGGGTCGAGAAAAATCGGCATCAACTCTACCTTAATTTAATTCAAAAACTGTCTAGGAAAGTTTTCAAATTTAAAATAACAAAAATGTTTAGGGTGTGTTTGGTAACGTTTACGTTTTCAGGTTATATTTATAAAAATTTTATAAATTGGTTTTTGTTTATTTTTTGTTTATTTTTAGAAAAACATAAACTACAAACGCGTTTGGTAATTGACAAAATGTTTAAAAAAATTTAAAAATATAAAAAAGAGTGAGAAATGGCAAGTAGTGGCAAGTGGCAGCGGAAGACGGTGATGGAAAGTGGTGACGGTGGGTGGTGGGTAGCTAGTGGTGGTGGACGGTGGCGGGTGGGTGGTGGTGGTGTGTGGGTGAGTGGGTGGGTGACGGTGACGGTGGCGGGTGGTGGTGGTGCGTGGGTGGTGGGTGGTGGTGATAGGTGGGTGGCGGATGGCGGGTGGTGGTAGGTGGTGGGCAGGTGACGGGTGGTGGGTGATGGGTGGGTGGGTGACGGTGGCGGGAAGTAGCGAGTGGGTGGTGGTGGTGGTGGTGGTGGTGGTGGTGGTGGTGGCAGGTGGGTGACAGATGGCGGGTGGTGGCGGGTGGGTGGTGGGTGGTGATGGTGGGTGGGTGGGTGACGAATGGCGGGCAGTAATGGGTGGTGGCGGGCTGGTGGTGGGTAGTGATGGTGGGTGGGTGGGTGACGGATGGCGGGTGGTGGTAGGTGGTGGGTAGGTGACGGGTGGTGGGTGGCGGGTGGGTGGGTGACGGTGGCGGGTGGTAGCGAGTGGGTGGTGGTGGTGGTAGTGGCGGGTAGGTGACGGATGGCGGGTGGTAGTGGGTGGTGGTGGGCGGGTGGTGGGTGGTGATGGTGGGTGGGTGGGTGACGGTGGCGGGTGATGGGTGGTAGCAAGTGGGTGGTGGCGGTGGTGGTGCAGCGGTGGGTAGTGGTAGCAGGTGGGTGGCGGATGGCGGATGGCGGGTGGTGACAGGTAGGTGGCGGGTGGTGGTGGTGGCAGGTGGGTGGCGGGTGGTGGTGGTGGTGGGTGGGTGGGTGACGGTGGTGGGTGGTAGGTGGTAGCAAGTGGGTGGTGGTGGTGGTGGTGGTGGGTGGTGGTGGCAGGTGGGTGGCGAGTGGGTGGTGGTAGTGGCGGGTGGTGGTGGCGAGTGGATGGCAGGTGGGCGGTGGTGGTGGGTGGCTGGTGGTGGCAGGTGGGTGGTGAGTGGTGGTGGCAAGTAAGTGTCGGGTGGTGGTGGCGGGCGGTGAATGGTAATGGCAGGTGGTGGGTGGTGGCAAGTGGATGATAGGTGGGTGGTGGTGGTGGTGGTGGTGGTGGTGGTGGCGAGTGGGTGGCAGGTGGGTGGTGGTGGCGAGTGGTGGCTGGTGGTAGTAGGTGGGTGGTGAGTGGTGGCGGCAGGTGGTGGTGGTAGAGGGTGGGTGGTGGGTGGTGGCGGCGGATGACGGTGGTGGAAAATGGTGGCGGGTGGTGGCTAATGTTGGGTGATAAAAAAAAAAAAAAAAACTGAAAACTCAAAATGGAAACACATTTTTTGTGTTTTCATTTTTTGGCCAAATTTATAAACTGAGACCACTGATTTATAAATCAAAAATTTTACCAAACAAGTTTTTATTTGAGTTTTTAAAATTTTTGTAAATATAAACAGAAAACTGAAAACGTAAATGTTACCAAACGGCACCTTAAGATTCCTTTTTTTTCCAACTCCCTTTGACCCCCTCTCTTTTTCATTGGTTAGATTTTTTTTTTCTTTTTTTATGTTTCCCTTGTCCTCTAATCACCACCTGCCACATGTGTGTGGGGTAGTGGGGGTAATGATTGGAGGGGGTCTCCATCACTCCTCTTAAAATAATATGTTGGTTATAAATTATTAATTTTCGATTTTGATGACACATAACAACTTTATCAAAAGGGAGAGAAATATTATCATAATTGAAGAATATTATTGATTAATAAAAGGTTAAATGATTGTTCATTTATCAATAGGATTGTAAATAGATTTGAGTTTGATTCGGTAAGGATTTATTCGAACTCAGTTTATTAATTTTTTTTATGTTCAAGTTTGAGTTTGAGTTTGAGTTTGAGTTCATTAAATTTTTAATAAATAAATTCAAACATTCTAAAGCCTAACTTGTTAACTGGTTCGTTTAATATTTATTATTTATATTTTAAATAATATAAAAATATGTATAAAAAATAAAATAAATATGTTATATATATATATATATATATATTTAAAAGATATAAATGTAAATAATAGTTAACTATAGATAGTACATTTATGTACGAGCACGAAATAATTTTTCTCATATGATCTTGTTGATCAAACTTGTGCTCCTCGAAACGTCGTCGCTTTGTCACCTGAGAACACAAACGTGAGTTAACCGGCGGGTATGTGTCGGAAACTCCCCCGATGCCTAAGTTAGCACAATAGACAATAGACACAAAAGCTCTGTGAATTCAGGAATCAAAGTTGTGTTACCTCTCCATAGGTGATGTTATGAGCTTTTATAGGTTCTGCGTGGCACAATCCTAGTAGGACTCTTACTCCTCCATGTAGAGTCCTCTTAGGAATTACACTCCTGAATGATAATGCTTATCCTTCACCACCTCCCTCACTGCTTAGACCAAGTGAGATGGTTTTACCACGGTTGGATGTCAATATGACCGAGCTAACATGGCCATGCTGAAGCCGCAGACTAGACCGAACTCCAACTAGCTCGGTTCTTTCTTTCACTACGTGTACCTCGGTTTGACATATTCCAACCGAGCTGTTTCCTTAATACCGAGCTAACCAAGTACGAAGTAGGAGTTAGCTCGGCGCTCAAGCCCAGAATGCCAAGATAGCTTGGCTCTCCCAAGCACAATGCCTAGCTAGCTCGGCCCATACGCTTAGTCTTTTAGACCGAAGTAAATCTGCTTTTACTTTGGTCCATCATGCAGCCCAATTAACAAAGAAGTCTCCTACTTAGTTCGGCCCCATATAGACATAAATTTCCCTCTCAATTGCACCTTAATTCCATCTGCGTAGCATGATTGGGATTACATGTTTCCAGCCGAGCTAAGATTTTAGCCTTTCAACAGAGCTAAACTGTGGTCTTCAACCGAGCTAAATTTACACCGGGCTATTAATCTGTCTGGTCAAAAACGTCTTTTCAGATGCTATCACTGAATCGCTTTCTATTCCATGTATGGCAGACTCTCATTGGCCTAGCGTAGTTGTCACGCCGTTCTCGTACCTCAAGAATTTTGAACAGTCCTGCTTTTTTTCCTTTCATTTTCACAAAACAAACCCTTATGCTTCGAACCATTTCACTTGCACTATTCATTTTCTCTCTCTTTTGCTTGAGCCTCCATTTCTGCAACCTTTGCACCTGTGAAGCTTGTATTTTCAACACCATCTTTGTGGTTTCAAATCGGCATCATTCCTTTTCCAATCTGTAAGTAACTCAATCCTCTTTTACTTTCCATTTGACTGGCAACATGTACCATTTGTATATACGTGTTTTCTCACAACACTTTTCAAATAGTTTTCTCTGTAATGAGTAAGAACTTCTTGAATGGTACTCACACCTGCTGGATTTGCGAACAAACTGAAATGGGACGTTTTTAGATCCAAAATCGCACTCCAACCGAACTAGGAAGTTGTTTGTATTAGGTACGAACGTAGCCGAACTAAACAATCGAACTAAAACTTCACGCCATACTTGTAGTTTCAATAGGTCTAAGCACCTTCTGCCTTACTTTAGTCGAGCTAGGGAACTGCATTAGGTTTGCACAATGCCGCACTAGAAAGCCTCAACCATCGACCGAGCTATAACTTGGGGCTAAACCGGCTCCCTGACTTAGTCAAAACAAAACTAAGAATGCTGCCCCATAAGTTACAACCGGGCTACAAACTTCTCATAACTTAACTGGGCTAAAGTCCCTTGCTCAAACCGGATTAAGAATGGGTAGCATTCCACGTAGCCGAGCTAAGACAACATTTATTTTTCCTTTTTTGCTTTTAGCACGGTCCATTGATCTGTGCTTAACACTTTTTCCTTTGCACTTTGCAGACTCTGACTAGGTTGCCCAGGCACTCCTTTGAACGTCCAGCGGAGATATCCATCGTCATCTCAGCACCGAGTTAGCATTCCAGCTTATTTATACATAATTTAAGACCTCATGGGTAAATATAGGTTTTTGGTAAACTCACCAGAGGCTATGGCCGAGTTCCGAAGGGACTACCATATCCCTGATGATGTCCATCTTACTTTAGCCGAACTAGACACCACACCCTGGGGAAACCCATGCTTCGTTCCTTTCACCCTTCTTTCCATTGTAGAAATCGGACTCCGATTCCCTGTACAACCTCTTCTTTGTGAGTTCCTTAGGCAAACAAACCTCTGCCCTACCTAGCTTTCAACAAACTCATACCGAATAATAAATGGC
This sequence comes from Camellia sinensis, assembly GCF_055761805.1. Classification (NCBI taxonomy): domain Eukaryota; kingdom Viridiplantae; phylum Streptophyta; class Magnoliopsida; order Ericales; family Theaceae; genus Camellia; species Camellia sinensis. Next base: position 188,022,352 of record NC_138964.1, read on the forward strand.
ATTGCCGAGCTAAACCACGGGCTTAGCCTCAACCTTGGTTTGGCCGAGCTATTTCACCAGTACTCTCTAGGCCAAAATGAGGACGGCTGGGTTTACTATTTAAAAATAAGGCGCCGCCGTGAAAAGATAATAAAGAATACCCCAGACAAAGATGTAAACGACGATGATTTTTTTGGGTTTCTGGAAATTTTGAAGACCATGAGGCCCAGATCCCAGGCGACCGAATAAACTGGAACAAAGGAGTCGCCGGTATAATTACCTTGGCTTTGTTTTATGTTTTTCTTTACTTTGTTGCTTATTTTCAACCGTACTAACCGTTGTCTTTTTTTCTTATACAGATTTGGACTTTTTAAAATCACAATACTATTACTCCAACCTAGACGCCCTCCGCGCTGCACTAAGACTTCCCGATAGAAGTTGGGCCGAGCTACTTAACTTTGAGCCGACGTATAGATATAGCAGCATGCGAAAGATCAGGGTGACAGACTTCTTGTTAGAGCCCTTGCCAGAACCAGATCCTACCTTGCCTCAAATCAATTTGATCCCACTAACAGCAGAGCAAGAGATGGCGAAGAAGAGAGCAGTTAGGGCCCTAATCACCGAAACAAATCAAGTTGAAGTACCGCCAACCGACCAATCACAAGAGACCGTGGTAGCCCTACCAATCCATCAGCCTTCATCATCTCGACCTAGCAAGCGCGCTCGGACTTCCACAACCGAGCCACGCCTCGTTGACAAAGATGAAACCATCCTGCCCCAGAACGCACCACCGAGCCCACAACTGGAGCGCTCTGACCGAGCTACCTCCTCCAAATGGGTTCCAAAAATCACCTACAAGAACCGCGTTATCGCTGACTCAGACTCAGTGGTCGCTGAAAAAGACCATATGTTGGCCTTTAATCTTGCCAAGGGCGTCTGCCTTCCAGTCGATATGGAGCACCACGATCACCTTACCGAGCTGAAGGCCATTCGTTCAGCAACAAAGTCAATGGTGTTGGTAAGTTTTCTCCTTTCTCTTGCCTTAATTTCTACGTCTGTTTGCTCGGTTCAGCTCAAAATTAATTCTCTGTTTGTAGGCCCTCCAGAAGAACCACGTCGCTTATAAGCGCGTGTTGGAGCTTCGAAAAACCATAAGGTAGGCTTTGGCAGAGGCCGATGCTAAATTGGCCGAGCTAGAGGAGGCCAAGAAGAAAGTGGCCGAGCTACATATCGAGGTGGCCCGCCTGACCAGTCTTGTCAGCTCGGCCGAAGCTGATAAGCAAAAGGCTGCGGCCGTGCTAAAAGACAAGTATTTGCATGAGCTGGCCAAGTTCGAGAAAAAGAAGAATGGTGAAATCGCTCGGTTGGAGAAGAGCGTGGAAGATGCTGAAAACCGGGGTTACAAGGAGGGAGAGGACACCTATATTCAGTAATGCGAGGCTGCCAAAGATATATTCTTCAAATGTGGATGGAAGGCGGCGGTAGCGCAGCTCGGTCTTAGCCCAGAGACCGAGGTCTTCCTCAACCCCCCACCACATTTTATACCAAGCTACATGGCGGAGTATGCCCACGCCATTCAACAAAAATTTCTTCAAGATGATGATGAAGAGGAGGCCCCAAAGGCCGACAATGCCTCGGTTATCGCCAATGATCCCGTTGTTCAGTCAGCTCGAGTGAAGCCACCGGTGGAAAACTTGGTTAAAAGTGTGACCGAGTTACCTGCTGAAACCAGGCTTCGAGTTGAACTGGATGCGGATCTTGACGACCTTTTTGTTTGATTTTGTACTCTCTTCTTTTTACTTTTGCAAAGAATGTGTAACCGGGCTAAGGCCCCATCTTTTGTACCTTTGATTTGCAATTTGAATGAAATCTCCTCTTGTTTCAACTGTGAGTTCGGTTAACTGCCATGCCATGCTTGCATTTACTTTCCAATTGTAATATGAATGTAGTATAACATTTTCTGGCCGAGATATCTATCTCGATTTTTAATCTTGTAATCTGCTTTATTCATTCCAGCCAACCACTCTTTAGCCTAGATCCTTATCTCGGCTGAAGAGTACTAAGAGTTGGTTTTTCCAGCCAACCACTCTTCAGCTTAGATCCTTATCTCAGCTGAAGGGTATTAAGAGTTGGTTTTTCTAGCCAACTACTCTTCAGCCTAGATCCTTATCTCGGCTGAAGAGTACTAAGAGTTTGGTTATTCCGGTCAAACGTCCTGCAACTTAGATCCTTATCTTGGCTTAGGAGAGGTGTTGGTTTTTCCAGCCAACCTCTTCAGCCTAGATCCTAATCTTAGCTGAAGAGAGCTCAAAGTCGGTTATTCCTGTCAATTGAGAGCGAAGTGTTTGGTTTTTCCAGCCAAACATCCTGCAGCCTAGATCCTTATCCTCGGCTTAGGAGAAGTGTTGATTTTTCCAGCCAACCTCTTCAGCCCAGATCCTTATCTTAGCTGAAGAGAGCTCAAAGTTGGTTATTCCAGCCAACTCTGAGCAAAGTGTTTGGTTTTTCCAGCTAAACGTCCTACAGGCTGGATCTTTATCCTCGGCTTAGGAGATGTGTTGGTTTTTTCAGCCAACCTCTTCAGCTCAGATCCTTATCTTAGCTGAAGAGAGCTCAAAGGTGGTTATTCAGGCCAACTCTGAGCAAAGTGTTTCGTTATTCCTGCCAAACATCCTGCAGCCTAGATCCTTATCCTCGGCTTTGGAGAAGTGTTGGTTTTTCCAGCCAACCTCTTCAGCCTAGATCCTAATCCTAGCTGAAGAGAGCTAAAAGTTGGTTATTCCAGCCAACTCTGATTTCATTGCCCTTAGTTCCCTAAAACTATTTTTACAGAGGAAAACAATGTATGCTGAAAAAGAAACTACTTGTTTTATTGAAAAAAATAAAAACTACAAGTAAGTTTAAGGAAAAGCTAAAAATAAAATAGTTTGAGATTGGCAGTGTTCTATGGCCTGGGAATGGCTTTGCTGTCTTCATCTTCCAAGTGGTATGCCCCTTTTCCTGCTAATCCAATCACTTTGTAAGGTTCTTCCCAATTGGGCCCTAACTTGCCATCTCCGGGTACCAGGGTGTTTCCTATTACTTTGCGCAGCACCCAATCTCCGATCTTGAATTGCCTTGGATGTACTATCTCATTATATTTTCTGGATAACTCTTGCTGGTATGAAGCAATGTGAACCAGTGCTCTTTCTCTTCTTTCTTCTACAGGGTCGAGTTCCAATGCTATGGCTTCTCCATTTAACTCTGGGTTAAAATTTTCGGTTCTGATGGTGGGGAGGCCAATTTCCAGTGGGATTATAGCTTCCATGTCGTAGGCTAAGGAGAATGGCATTTCACCAGTTGATCGCCGAGGTGTGGTGCGATAAGACCATAAAACATGAGGAAGCTCTTCAGCCCACTTTCCTTTTGCTTTCTCTAATCTTTTCTTCAATCCATCCAAGATGACTTTGTTTGATACTTCCGCCTGGCCGTTTGCTTGGGGGTATGCTGGTGTAGAGTTGTAGAATTCTATCTTGTACTTCTCACAAAAGCCTCTGAAGATTTTGCCATCGAACTGAGTGCCGTTGTCAGATACTAGAGCCTTGGGTATGCCGAATCGAGTGATGATATTCTGCCCGACGAACTTCTTCACATCTTTCTCTTTTATTAATGCGAGTGCTTCTGCCTTCACTCACTTTGTGAAGTAGTCTGTTGCTGTAAGAAAGAACTTTCTGTTGTCGGGTGCCGTTGGAAGTGGCCCTACTATGTCTAAGCCTCACATTGCGAAGGGCCATGGGCTAGTTAAAGGTAGAAGCTCTCTGGCTGGCTGATGTATTTGGTGTGCAAACTTCTGACATTTCTTGCACTTCTTGACATACTTTTCTGAATCTGCTTGCATGTAAGGCCACTAATATCCCTGCGAAATTGCTCTGTAGGCCAATGATCTTTCTCCTTGGTAGCTTCTGTATACGCCTTCGTGTATCTCAAACAAGAATGCCTCGACCTTGCTAGGATGAACACATTTCAGGTAGGGTCCTGTAAAGGATTTCTTGTACAAGGCCATTGATTGAGAGAGCCAAAATCGCTGTGACTTTGCTCTTATTTTGTTGGTTTCTTTCTTCTCTTCAGGTAAAATGTCGTCCTTTAAGAATACTATAATGGGATCCATCCATGAGGGGCCTAGTTCGGCACAACATACTTCGGGTTCTTCGGGTTCTTCAATGCTTGGTCTTAGTAGGAAGTCGATCAGTAACGGGTGTGGGATGGATGTGTCTGCCATTGAAGCAAAGCCTGCTAGTTCGTCTGCTCTGCTATTTTTTTCTCTGCCGATCTACTATATCCGTACTACTTCAAACTTCATGATCTCCCTCTTCACTAACTCTTGGTACTTAGCCATCATTTCTTCATTTGCCTCGTAGTCGACTGAAATTTGGTTTACAACTAGCTGGGAGTTACTGTAAACCATTAGCTCGGTTGCCTTCATATAGAGTGCTAATTTCAGGCCTGCTAAAAGCGCTTTATACTCTGCCTCATTGTTTGATGCTGGGAAGCCAAGGTTGACTGCCTGTTCCACTAATAGGCCATCTGGTGAGATGAGGACTGTGCCAAGTCCTGCACCGTGCCTGTTAGATGCTCCATCCACAAAGAGCTTCTACATTTTTCCAACGAATAGCTTCCAGCAAGTTGAGGGGTTGGATGATGTCTTTGGGTCGTGAGTGTTGCTGATGTTTTGTTCCAAGTTCACGCCTTCTGTTTGCCCCTTACTCTCTGACTGTACTAGGTTCTTGTTTGTTTATGAGTTTTTGGGGCCTGGTGTAGCATGGTCTACTTCTTCGTGCTTATCTTCAGGCCTGTGTGATTCACAATGTGGCTGAGTATCTTGTATTAGGGGTTGTGTATTTACTGCGATGCTTTTCATCCCCATTGCAGTTGTTCCAGTCAAATCAACCGGGCAGATGTGATGGCTTCCTGGCATGAACTCAGCCACAAAGTCCGCCAAAGCTTGGGCTTTTATTACGATTTTGGGTTGAAACTTGATATCGTACTGCCCTAATTCCACCGCCCACTTCAAGATTCATCCAGAAAAGTTCGCCCTCTCAAACAAAGCTTTTAATGGAAAAGTTGTGAGGACGATTATGGTGTGGGCATGAAAGTAATGCGACAACTTCCTTGATGCCATCATCAAGGCTAAGGCCAGTTTTTCCAATGGCAAGTACCTGGTTTCTGCGCCTAGCAAGGTCTTGCTGACATACAAGATGGGCAGGTGTTGGATTCCTTCCGCTCGGACCAACACTGCACTAACTGCGTCCTGTGAAATTGCCAGGTACAAAAAGAGCTCTTCTCCAGGTATTGGGGTTACTAGCAATGGTGGAGAAGACATGTATTCTTTCAAGCTCTCTAGGGCGCAGTCGCATTCTTCATCCCATTCAAACTTGGCCTTTAGTGCTTGGAAGAATGGTCGACATCTGTTTGACGACTGACTTATGAATCGGTTGAGCGCAGCTGCCATGCCAGTGAGATGCTGCATTTCTTTTACTGAGTTGGGCCTCTCTAGATCATGAATTACTTTAATCTGAGAGGGGTCTGCTTCTATACCTCGGTTGGTCACCAGGAAGCCTAGGAATTTTTCAGATCCTACACCGAACACATACTTGGATGTATTAAGGCGCAACTTGTTCTTCTTTAGGATCTGGAACATCTCATCTAGGTCCCTGAGATGGTCCTTCTCATCCTTGCTCTTGACCACCATGTCGTCGATGTAAGCCTCCATTGTTCTGCCTAATAATGGTTCAAACATCTTAGTGATCATCCGTTGGAATGTTGCCCCTGCGTTCTTTAGGCCAAAGGGCATGACCTTGTAGCAGTACAATCCTCTGGGCGTTGTAAAACATGTGACCTCTTGGTCAGGCTCATACATAGCAATCTGATGGTAACCTCTATACGCATCAAGGAAGCTAAGTCGATTATGGCCTGCCGTCAAGTCTACCAGTTGGTCTATCCTGGGTAAGGGAAAGCTATCTTTTGGGCATGCCTTGTTCACTGTTTTGTAGTCCACGCAAACGCGCCATTTTCCATTCTTCTTTGGCACCACCACTGTATTGGATATCCACTTAGGATAGTGCACTTCTCTGATAGCTCCTGCCTCTAGAAGGTTTCCCACTTCCTCTGCCACTATCTCGGCATGGTGGAGTGCTAATCTACGAGTGCGCTGTATAACTGGTCTGGCAGATATATGGACATTTAATTGGTAACAGATGAAGTTTGGGTTAATGCCAGGCATGTCATACGACGTCCAGGCGAACACTTCGATGTTAGAGGTTAAGAACTTCATGACCTCTATTCTCTCAGTGCTGGACAATGACAGGCCGAGTAAAAAGAACTTTTCGGGTCTTTTTCATCTATCCTTACCTGTACCAAGTCTTCCACCGCCTTCTGTTCAGCTACTTTGCCAACATCTGCGAACAGCTCATTGCTTTCAGGTTCTTCCACCATCTGTACATATCCCTTAGCAGCGCGGCTGCCATTTACTGTGACGAAGAATTGGTTGGACATAATTTGGTCTCCAAAAACCTCTTTAATTACTCTGGCTTCGTTGGGGAACCGTATTACTTAATGGTAGGTTGACGCTACCGATCGCATGGCATGCAGCTATGTCCTTCCCAAGATTATGTTGTAAGTGGAAGGGACTTTCAATACCCAGAATTTTGTTTGTTTCGTCATGCTTCCTGCTCTAACTGGGAGGATTATCTTGCCAACTGGCCACTCTGGCATTGAATTGAATCCGATCAGGAGGGATACGGCGGGTGCCAAGTCTTTATCCTCCAGTTGTAGTTGTTTGAAGGTTTCGTAATACATTATGTCACATGAGCTCCCTTGGTCAATCAAAATCCGTTTGACGTCGAAATCCTTGACGCGGAGAGTGACCACTAGTGCATCGTTGTGAGGCAATATATCCTTGTCAAGTCTCTGTCTGAAAAAGATATGACATTCGTGCCCTCTGTTCTCCCATTTTTGATGGCAAGTTGTGCACTTAATACCTCCCTTAAGTGCTCAGCCTTCTTGATCATTCCCCTGAGCTCACATACTCGCGTAGGTTCGAATACCCTATGTATTACATTAATCATGCCTTGAGGTGGGGCGTCGATCGGCATTCCGTTTGGGTTGTCGTGGTTTTGGGGGGCTGGCTGTGTCTCTCATTCTATGTACTGGTCCAGGTGCCCAGCTACCACTAACTCCTTCAAGTGCTGTCTCAACGGTGTGCAATTTTCAGTGCAGTGCCCCTTTTCATCATGGAAGGTGCACCAGGACCTTTCATCATAGTCCTTCTGTGCTTCTCCCAACTTAGCTGGCCATCTGACAAAAGGTTCATCGCGTATCTTACTGAGAATCTGGTAGATCGATTTTTTGAACACCGTGGTGATGGCAGTGTGGACTCTTAACACCTTTTGTCTGAGTCCTCTCTTTTGGCCTGCCTGCCTCGCCTATTCCTGTCGGGGCGTTCTACTGTATTGACTTTTTCCGCAGTCTTTTTATCTGGTGTCACTGTTGTGCCAGATTTTGTTTTAGCACGGGCACCATCCTCCACCACCCGAATATGCTGGTGCACTCGCTTCATCAAGGCCTCCATCACGAAGGGTGGCGCTATAGTTATTGAATCCCTCAACTTGTTTCCGACTGGTAGCCCCATTTTGTACTGCGCGATGGCAAGATTGGTGGGGCAATCTCCTATATGGTTGAAGGTCTCCCAGTAACGACTGTTGTAGGATCTCAGCGTCTCCTTGTCATCCATATCAATGGAGAGTAGCAGATCGATCTCCACTAGTGTTTTGGTGTTCGTTCTGAACCTAGTCACGAACGCCTCGGCCAATTGCGCCCAGGAGGCGATGCTGCCTTCTGGTAGCCTTTCGAACCAGGTTAAGCCTAGGTCGCCAAGGCTGGATGGGAATAGAATGCACATCAAAGCCTCGTTCCGCCGGTATACTGTCATAACCTGGCAAAAGTGGCTTAGGTACATGTAGGGATCTGTCTTCCCTTCGTAAATCGTAAACTTAGGCTGGAGGAAGCCAGAAGGTAACGGCGCATTCTCAATTGCCGGAACAAATAGCGAGCTATGCAACCTTGCTAATGCTTTGTCCGTTGGTTCGTAGGCAAGACGCGGTATTGACATTCCTACCTCGACGCTCCCATGGTCCGAGGGGCCAACCGCTGAAGGGCTCAAACTCTGCGCGGGTCGCGTGCCCTGACATCCTCCTTCCATCGTGCCCTTTCTTCAAGCACAGTTCACAAATCAGACAATCTAGGCAACTTCGTCTGCCTGGATGACGTTTGATGCGTGCGTGAGGGCCGATAGGTGCTTCTTTCAGTATATGACCTCTCAGTTCTCGTTCTCTCAGACCTAGAGTAACGAGTCCTGGACGTCTTTGTTTGAGTGTCGCCTGTTCTAAGGCTCCTACTCTCTGCTTGTGAGGGCGTGGTGTGTCTACCACAACCTTCTGAGTAGCTAGGGGGCGTATTGCCTTTGCCCCCCTCTCCTGTCGCCACCTCTTTTCCTTTTATCTGGCGTTTCATCAACTCCATGTCCGCCGCTATCCTTCATATCAACTTGTCTTGTTCCTTCACGCGATCCTCCAGAACCTGAGGGTCGATCCCCCGCCTCTGTCTTTCGGGGCTTTGAGAGTGACGGGGGCTGTTAGCCCACCTCTCCTTTGCATCCCTCCGGGGGTTCTGTCGCGGGGGTTCTAAATCTGCCATTGGAGGGACAAGAGGCAAACCTTCGTGCCTCCCACCCCCCTCAAAGGTTTACCCATCAATGGCTGATTGCGGTAAATCTTCATTGTGCGCCATTGATCTCGACTAGAGAAGAAAGCTTGATCAAGAGGTTTTGTTCTTTGTGGAATTCCCACAGGCGGCGCCAATTGTACGAGCACGAAATAATTCTTCTCGTATGATCCTGTTGATCAAGCTTGCGCTCCTCGAAACGTCGTCGCTTTGCCACTTGAGAACACAAACGTGAGCTAATCGGCGGGTATGTGCCAGAAACCCTTTTGATGCCTAAGTCAGCACAATAGACAATAGACACAAAAACTCTGTGAATTCAAGAATCAAAGTTGTGTTGCCTCTCCATAGGTGATCTTATGAGCTTTTATAGGTTCCGCGTGGCACAATTCTAGTAGAACTCTTACTCCTCCATGTAGAGTCCTCTTAGGAATTACACTCCTGAAAGATAATGCTTATCCTTCACCACCCCCTCTCACTACTTAGACCAAGTGAGATGGTTTTACCACGGTTGGATGTCAATATGACCGAGCTAACATGGCCATGCTGAAGCCGCAGACTAGACCGAACTCCAACTAGCTCGGTTCTTCCTTTCACTGCGTGTACCTCGGTTTGACATATTTCAACTGGGCTGTTTCCTTAATACCGAGCTAACCAAGTACGAAGTAGGAGTTAGCTCGACGCTCAAGCCCACAATGCCAAGCTAGCTCGGCTCTCCCAAGCACAATGCCTAGCTAGCTCGGCCCATACGCTTAGTCTTTTAGACCGAAGTAAATCTGCTTTTACTTTGGTCCATCCTGCACCCCAATTAACAAAGAAGTCTCCTACTTAGCTCGGCCCAATATAGACATAAATTTCCCTCTCAATTTATATAATAGTAGTAGTAGTAGATATTATTATTTTGGTAAAATATTGACCTTTTTTCTTTTAGAATGTTTATATATATTGTAGATATAATTATATAATCAAAGTTTTAATTGTAACTTTACTCTCATATGCAAGTATGAATTTATAAATTTTTTGGCTCGCTAAGACTCGTGAATAGGCTCAAGCTCGAGCTTGAGTCAACCCTAAGTCAACTCAGTTCGAGCTCGAATTCGTTAAAATCTTAATAAATAAGGCCAAACATACTAAAAATTGGCTCGGCTCGTTTGCAATCTTATTTATCAACTATCCACTTTTATGGATGGATGTGCCTTTTATTTTGTTTTTCATAAGAGAAATACTATTTATCATTTTTAAGTAAATTAATGTAATAAAAAATGGAGAAAATTAGTTATAAATCCAATTTAGAGGGTGTCTAAGGCATTAGGTCTAGTGTATTATTATTTTTTTATTGGTGAGAGGTTAACCTTTTATGAAATAGTTTGGTGAGAGTTTTTTTACTCGTTTTGAAAGACATTTTGTTTTTATTTTTACCCCTTAATTTATGGGAAAATTATTTATAAGTCCTATTAGAGAGACTTATGCTACAAATGGTCCTACTAAAAAACTTATGTTCCCACAAGCCCTGTGGGAACTTTGTTGACACATTTACCCTCAATATTAGTTGTTAATATCATAAATAAAAGTAAAACCATATATAAGAAATTGAATGTTACCATAGATCATATCTATATAAATGTAACGTAACGTAACACATATATAAACGTAACGTGACACCTACATAAACGTAACGTGACACCTATGATCTATGGTAACATGCAATTTCCTATATAGAAAATTGCATGTTATCATAGATCATATCTACATAAACATAACGTAATGTGACACCTACATAAACATAACGTGACACCTATGATCTACAGGAAATTGAATAGGAAATTGATTGTCACCATAGATCATATCTACATAAACGTAACGTAACGTGACACCTACATAAACGTAACGTGACACCTATGATCTATGGCCACATTCAATTTCCTAATTGAATGTTGCCATAGATCATATTTATATGAAACGTAATGTGACACCAACATAAACCAGCAACATTTTCACATTCAATTTAAAAAAATAAAAACTCATTAAGTTTGCGAAACATAATGTGACACGTTACGTTACGTTTATGTAGGTGTCACGTTACGGTTATGTAGGTGTCACGTTATGTTACGTTTATATAGGTGTCACGTTACGTTACGTTTATGTGGGTGTCACGTTACGTTACGTTTATGTAAGTGTCATGTCACGTTACGTTTATGTAGGATCTTGTGAAATACATTCCTATCTAAATAGGACTTGAAACTCTATAAGAAATTACACAGGATTTAACCTACCATAAGTGTCTGAAAAAGGACTTATAAATAAGTCTCTATTGACTTTTTTTATTTGTTTACTTTTTTTGACTATCTGTTCAAATTATTTATCTATCCGTTCAAACTTTTTGACTATTTGTTCAAATATTTTTTTATCTGTTGAATTTTTATACCTATTTTTTTTTGTCGATTCAAATTCATACCATTTTTATACTTTCTCTCTCTATCCGTTTATCTTTCTACTCTTTTCACTTTCTCTCTCTCTCTCACTCATTGTTTCTCCCTATCTGTTAAAATTTCCCACCACCAACAGTCAAATATTATCCAGCACATAAATAAATATATTTTGTCCAATTTTTTTTTATCTGCTGAAAAAATCTTTATTCAATATGGACAGATCAAAACCTTTTATCTATACAATAACAATAACAACAACCACCGTTCTTTGAAATCTCACCGTTCTTCAAATACCGATTCAGAAAGTCTTCATCTACAAGCTTCCTTCGACGACTTGATCCATCTACAACCTCAACATCAAAAACCCCATCTTCAAACACTGACAATTCATCATCATTTTCCCTCTCGATCACCTCTTCCAACCTCTCACCTCCAATCGACATCCTAATCTTCTTTGGATGCATTTGAACCCTCCATCTTTTACATATCGGGCTCCTCAACGTCATACTATAAAAACACCTAAATCACTTCCTTCCGCCTCTGGCGCCGGTAACTACCGATTTCAAAGATTTGAGAACGTCGATCTGGCGAGTGAAGCCGTTGTCGAAGTTGTCGTTGCAGGATCGTATGGTGACGGTAGGGTTTAGAGACCATGACAAGTAGAGGTAGAGGTAGAGAAAGAGTAAGTTGAAAGCGAAGAGACAGAGGATGAGTTTGAGCCTCCTTCTGTTCATATTATTCACTATCGAAATCAAAATAGTGAAGATTTGCAGATCAGAGAGAGAGTTCAATTGCAAGAACTTGAGGAACCTCAGATGTAGGGCCGGCCCTAAGATTTAGGGGGCCCAAGGTGAATTTCGAAAATGGGGCCCTCTTACATTGAAAAAAAAAATTATAGATAAAACAATAAGTTACAACTTTTTTATTTGTTTGTAGCCACAAAAAAATTTACTTGCATGTATAATCATTAAAATTAAAAATAAAAATTTACTTTCATTTATTAAGATATGAAGTAATCATTACAAATACTTAAAAAAATAAAAATCTAGTCTTGTTGCTTTTTTTTGAGCTCCATATTCAATTGGGCTTTTTTTTTTATTCTATTTTTTAATTTTTTTAATATCTAAAACACAAAATTATATTTGGAGCCCTATTTTCAACCCAAATTTAGGGGCCCGAGGCGCAGGCCTCTCTTGCCTGCCCTCAGGGCCGGCCCTGCTCAGATATGGAAATAACAACCTAGGGTTAGGGTTTGGTGTCTCTGGATTAGCCTTTATATATATATATATATATATATATAGAGAGAGAGAGAGAGCAACCGAAGGGATTTCGTCGTTGGATTTAGGTTTCGAGAAGAGAGACGATAGAGGGGCCAGAATCGGAGATCTTGTTGTGGCGGAAGGAGTGGCTGAGGACAACAACAACTTGGCAGAGGTTGTCGATGATTGTATGCTGGCGGTGGGTGTGTTGGTGGTGGTGAGGTCAGAGAAGGGGAGAGAGAGAGATGGGTCTGAAATAAATGAATTTGTGATTTAGAAAGAGTTCTGATTTTAAATAAAGGGGTAGTTTAGTCATTGTATAAAAATATGTACTTATGGACCTAATAATTTTGTGTTTGGACTTTTGAACAAAACGAATTGGGATTTGGATTGTTGGATAAAATGCCCTAAATAATATGTATGCATAACCTTATCATATTTTTAGAATTAGTAGAAATTATTGTCATAAATGACAATTATGAATATATGATATGATCATTTGTTCAAAAAAAATATATAAAAAAAATGATATGATCATAATTAACTTTTGCAATCGATATATTTTTCTCTTTCTTCTGCTTCTATTTGTGTGTGTGCATTTCTAAGGAAATTTCTATTCTAATTTGATATAGTTTCCTCTCACTCTCTCTTGATCTTATCCTAATGTCAGATTTAAGAAACTGTTTAGCAATTGTTTAGCTGAGTAATTTGGATTCGTAAGCATATCCTTTTTATCCTATAGGTGTCTTAATTAGAAGAATGTGTCAGTGTAGGGGTGAGCAGCAGATATACTGATCCGTCAAAACTGACCGAATCGAACCGATCCGCTGCATTTTGAACGGATGCGTGATGACGAGCAGACGGTTGCGGATTGATTTTCTCCAATCCGCCAATCTGGCAGACGGATGGCGGATTTGAGATTCCTTTGGCCATAACGAACCGCCAAACCGCGAACACCCCTAGTAATTTATAAGACTTTGTGTTTTCAATTTGTTTAAATATTCTATTTGTGTTTTCAATTAAAAAAGAATTTAAATATTCTGTTGAAAAAAAGTTTTCAACTTTAAATATTTTTTTGAATTGAAAAAAATAAACGTATTATTTATCTATATTTTTTTGTTTTTAAATCTATTTCTAAAAATAATAAATAGAAAATATGATATATGCTGGTTGATTTTTGTTTTCAAAAACAGATATAGATGTAATAATACAGAGACATAAAATCTCTACTATTGCTCTGTTCATGGTTTTGGTGATTTGAATTGTTTTTATATTTTAAGAACCACAGATTATAATACTTTATGTGGATGAGGCATGCTGTGATTGTAATATGTGGATGAGGCATGCAGTGATTATGATATTCTAAAATTTCAAAATTTCTTGCTTTGGATGAGGCATGCAATGATTGTAATATTTTTTAAGTCATTGACTGTAATACTTTCTTCTTTTTTTTTTTAGGAAGTGCACAAGTTGAATTATGTTGAAAATTTATAAATTTTAAACCGCCAAACCGATTCGCATCCATCCGCCAAACCGTCAATTCACTCAATCCACATCCGCCGGATTGGCAGATGGATGCGGATTGATTTTCTCCAATCCGCCAATCTGGCGGATGGATGGCGGATTGGAGGTTTCATGGCCGCAACCGACCCGCGCCCACCCCTATGTCAGTATGTTTCGAGTATTGATTTTGTATATTTGTTTCTTCTAATTTTAAATGACAATTGTGTTGAGCAATGGATAGATAAATGCTCCAAATGTTCCTCTTAGATTAGTCACTCGGATGGAGACAGTAAAATCAGTCCCATGAATCACTTCTTACCATGGGTAATTGCTCTCACTGTCCATTTTTAAATATGGTGAAAAATGGGGTGATTGGGCAGTAGTATGCTGCTATAAACATAGTAAGTCACTAACTGAGAGCCCTCATGTTGTACAACTTTTGGTGAATATGATTTCCATCTTGACAGAACCTAACAAAAGTGTATTTACAAACCACATTCAAAACCATTTAGTAAATTTTTAGCTACATACTTCAAAAAAAAACATAAAATAAGATGATTGATTACATTAGATATCAAATTATGTGGCAACACTGTGTAGGCATAGAGCATTTACGTTTGCACGACAGAGCTTCCATTTCGATGAATACACTTGAAAAAGAATTCTGTTTTTGGGGCAAATGCCAAACCTAACTTGTGAATGATATGCGAAATGGAATGCACAAAGCAATTCACTATTTTGGTTTTAATTTTCTAGATTTTTTTTTTAAAAATTGAGTTTTTTGTTTTTTATGTCTTTTTATTTTTCGTGAATATTCTTAAAATATTAAACAATTTTTTTTTATTTTTTATATATTTTTTTAGATGCACCTTACTTAGATATATGTAAAAAGTAAAATATTTTCAAAAATTAATAAATATACAAGAATACAAAAATGTACTGAATTCTTGTATTTTTTTAACATATTTTTGGTATTTAATGATTTTTTTTTAAAAAAAAAATTCACAAATATTATACTTTTTAAGTATATTTTATATTAGGTGTATCTAAAAATTAAAAAAAATTTGCTTTAAATATTAAAAAAAAATTAGTGAAAATAAAAAAATACGGAAAACAAAAAGAGAAAATTTGTGATAAATACAATTTAAGGAGGGTGTAAGGCAATAGGTCTAGTAAATATTTTTTATTGGTGAGAAGTCCACGTTTTATGAAATAGTTTGATGAGAAGTCTTAGAAGACATTTTGTTTCCAATTTTACCCTTTGACTGGTTTTTATCTGTCTAACTTTTCATAGACTATCTGTTCAATTTTCGCTTATTTGTTCAAATTTGCTCCTAAATTCTATCTAGTTGTTCAATTTTTTCTATCTATCCAAATTTTATCTGTGTAAATTTTCTATCTGTCCAAACTTTATTTGTCCAATTTTTTATTTTTTCAAAATATATATGTTCAATATTTTTATCCATACAAATTTTCTATGAAAATTTTATCTATACAAAATTTTCATATATGTACAAATTTTGTAGAATAATCAAACCAAACTTTCTCTATCCGTCTCTCTATTTGTTGTATATTTGTGTGCTTGTATTTAATCATCATCATACCATACAATACAACCTCATATGTATATACACACATAAAATGAAGACTATTGAAAATAAAAATAAAGAATACCCTCCTACATACATAGATACACACACACACACACACACACACACACACACATATATATATACACATATTGCCATGGCTATTACCAAAGCTAAAAACAAATAACTTAATATTTATATCACCAAAAAAAAATAGATCTCTAATAAGTTACACCTACAATAAAGAGAGATTGCTAGTCTGATGTTTTCTGACCATGGAGCCCTTAATTAAAGAAGTTCATGACTAAACCTCCAATTCACACACACACACACACACACACACACACATATATAAACACAAATATATGATATATACACATCTTTGATATTCATAAAACAACAATCAAGGTATGTACACACACATATATAGAGAAAGAGAAAGGGGAGAGAGAGATATAAGAAATGGAGCACCGCAATGGTGTCTCGATTCAGAGTGAAGTGGCGGACGGAGGTGACAGATCTGGCGAATTAGTCAGAAATGACTGCGATCTAAGCGATGGATCTTGATCACCGATTGAGTCACTCCTCACCATCGCAATTTCATTCTTTCATCCTCGGTTCACCGGAGTCAGCAATAAACCTCCAAGAAATTGAAGTGAGGGTGAAACCTGAAAAGGCCTCGGTTAGGGTTTTGATCTCACTGTCGGCGGCGGTAGTAAACGCAGATCGAAGGCGGTGTATCTAAATCTGCACCAAAGGTAGTGGTACGGATGGAGGGAGGGAGAGAGAGAGAACCGCAAGCACAACCATTGTTATTACTGTTCTCCACCATCATCGCCGCAACCTTATTCATCTTCGGCTTCCGTTAGGGTTTTAAGGGAGATTGAGGAGAGAGAAGATGGAGAGAGAGAGAGAGAGATGTGGATGTTTGGAAAGTTACTGTTTTAGTAGGCTATTTTAGTTTTTATGTGGGTGTTTGGAAAGTTACTATTTTAGTAGGCTATTTTAGTTTTTAGCTATTTTAGTAGGCTAAAATTTTTGTATTTGGGAAGATGATTGGATTTTTTTGTAGTTAGATGTGATGTTTGTGAGAGAAAAAGTGAAATGATTATAGATTTAATGTGACATTTTGTCTTATTAGCCATTTTAGTCTATTTTGTCTTTTTGTGAATTTTAGCTTAAACCAAGGTAAAATTTTTCTTGCCAAACACCCCCATACGTGTTTGGAAAATGAGGTTGATACAATTTATATATGTGGGTATTTTTGTCATTTCATCTAGGGTTGTCCTTATAGACAAAGTATTTTGAAGTCCGGATCTGTGGACAAAGAAAATCTAAAATTGAATTTATGGACCAAGTGCCTAACAAAAAATTTTAATTTTTTAAAAAGTGAATCCTGTGTCTTGAATCCTAAAACCAAACAAGTTAATAGTACTTCTTTATTTCAAAATTCATTATGAATGGTTCAAAGATGGAGGGGGAAGCTCATTTCATTCCTTATTCAATGGGTTACAATCCCTATGCAACAAAGCAAACTGTTGGGGACGAGTTCTTGATTTGGGCGATTTCAGGCAAGAAGCTAGGAGACGGGTCATACACTTGGAAGCTAGATGGATTAAATGGATTTGAAGATATGGGCTTTCTGGATTGGCAAAAGAGTCTGGACAATTCTCGCAAGTATAATGTTTCTAAGTCTCATTTAGTCCACTTATTGTAGTCTTTGTTAACTGCTTGGAAACTCATGAGGGTTTTGTTTGACAGAATAGACAACTGTTCAAGTTTCTTCTTCTGCTCCAACTTCATTGTGAGGGAGAAAAGAAAGAGAGTTTCTCAGGAGAAAAAGAAAATAAAGTTCTTGGAGAGAGATGTGATATCGTATTGTTATTTTATGTATACCCTAAGTAGTAGTTAGTTTACTTACAAACTAGATGATCCCCAAAATAGGAGAAGCGATTGATGTTATGAAGTGGAGTATAAATGAATGAATGAATGTGAGAGAGAGAGAGAGAGAAAGAGAGGAGTTACATTCTCCACCTCTAATGGAATCATCATTCTGTTAAGTTAGAACACAACAAATTTCACAAAAGTGGATCTTTATTAAGTACAAAGATACACTCAAGAATACAAATGAAACTCTCAAGGAGATTTCACTTAGAATTACTCATACTTGTGCACTTGACTCCATTTTTTATTATTGTACCTTCCAATGAGATATAGCCATTCACCTTCTCAATGGATGGCTAAAGTTATTTTAATCCAAGGGTTATTATTAAGCCTCTAGAATATTCTAGCATACATTTATACTTTTCACTATGTTATAGAATTCTCTAAATTATTCTAATATGTAGTAATGTTTTCTATACTTCTCTAAAATATTTTAGGCCTTTATGGAACTTTTTGGCTCTGTTTGGTAGAGCTCTCTAAACTTAATTCTACTATTACATTTTGAGTGTGGTGTTTGTTTACAGTTTTCAAAAATTAATTCCACACTCACTTTTGAAAACTCTGTCCAAGACGGGAAAATTTGGGCTAACTAGTTGTCCTCCCGAACATCCGACCGGTTGATCGGAATATTGCATTTTTAAATTTTTTTTTTTTACAAATGCCACCTGTTATTTTTTATATTCTAAATAAAAAAAAATTCGGAATTTTTTAAAAAATTTTATGAGCGCTTTGAATATAATTTTGAGTTGTGTGTTTGGTTATGAGTTGTAAATTTTTGTATCAAATATCATATGTCACATCAAAAAAGTTTCACTAAATTCAAAACTTTTTTCAAAACTCATTCACCAAACAAATTTTTCATACTCAAACCATAACTCCAAAACTCACAAACTCAAAATACCCTATTCTCAAATTATATTTAGACAACTCTACCAAACGCAACCTTTAGATTTCTCCAAGCTTCTCCAATATTTCGAAACATTTTAAGACATTCTAGAATTTTCTGAACTTCTTTATATTTTTTTTAGAATTTTCTAAATCTTTTTAGAATCTTCTGAACTTTTCAATATATGTAATTAATGACCTAAATAATTCTAAAAGAACCAATGATTACTCTTAACACATCCATGGTCATGGCTTCCCTTTTTCATTTTTCATTTCATCAAAACCCCAAACCTAGGGATGTAATAATGGCCCAGTCTGGCCCATCCAGAGCTCAGGCTGGCCCAATGGGGCCTTGCGGGCTCCTTCATTTTTAGTGGGTCAGGTCAATCCATGGGCCAAAAAGTGAGGCTGTAACAACCCCAACCTCTGATTAACGTTAATCCATGATTAATTATGCCTAATTAGCAATTGAGGTGAATTCTGCATTAAACTGCATGTGTGTGATGCATTGTTTGTGTCTATATCTGTTAGGCGTAGAAACATTTGTCCACGTTTTAGTTTCGGTTTGCGAATTGAAAGCCTTATCGGCGTCCGAATCAGAAATTGACTTGATTTATGTGCTAGTTAGGATTTATAGAATTTTATGGTAGGTTTAATTAAAATTCGATTCTGAACAATTAAATTAGAATAAATGATGTTAAATTACATTAGTTTGAGTTTATTTCATTCTTGCCATTAGTGGGCCACTTTGAAAAGTTTTGTTTGAGGCATAATTCATACACTTTGATTCCCTACTCTTCTCCATCCACAAGACCAAACCGGGAAAGAGAGGGAGAGTAGGAGAAAAGTTTTGATTCAACAAGAGTTGGCTTTGGAAGTTTGAAGAATTGAAGAGAACTTGCAAAATTGAGTTAGCATACTTGGAATTCGAGACTTAAGGTAGGAAATTCATTCTTTTAATTGTGGATTTACGTTGTTCATGCATGAATTCAAGTAAATTGAGCTATAAGATGTGAGAATCAAGCTTAAGGAGTAGGGAAGTAGATCAATCCATGCATGCATGCATGTTTCATAGCATTTTGAAGATTGATTTTCAAGAATTCCTTCATGCATGTGTTGAGTTCACTCTAATTTTGGAAACACAATGAGTTTTATGTTATTTAGTAGCATTTGATCATGTTTTGGAGAGCCTTAGCTCAAAAATGTACATGCATGTTATGTTAATGAATTAATTTCAAGTTTCAAGTTGAATGTTGTTCAATTGGCATACTTCTGGGTTTTGATTTTGTAAAATGGTCTTCAAAACATGTTGTTTTATGAGTTTTTATGTATTTTCTCAAGTTTTGGGCCCAGAAAATTGAGTTTGTTGCATTTGGGGTTGAATTTGAGCTTGGTGATCAAATTTGGAAATTCCAGAAATTTGATCCACGCTCAAGCGGGGAACTTCACGCTCGAGCGTACACTCTGAGTACATGCACTTCCGCTCGAGTGGCGATGTTTACGCTCAAGCGTGAAATGCATATACCCAGAAGTTCTTGTGTTTTACAGTCCGCTCGAGCGAGGGAATCCACGCTCGAGTGTAGGTCAAGCGCCCGTCGAGCATGAAAATCTCTCATCCAGTACTTTTTCCGCTCGAATGGGGAAAGTCACGCTCGAGCGGAGCTTTATTGTCTGCATGTTCGCTCGAGCGGGAAAAGTCACGCTCGAACGGAGCTTCATTGTCTGCATGTCCGCTTGAGCGGGGAAAGCCACGCTCGAGCGTGGACCTTACTTTCAGCAAGTTTCAAGAAATATTTCCAAATGCATTCTTGCATCCTCATTCCATCCTAGGCATTCCTAGGCCATGTTTAAGACTCCATAATGAGGATTAAAGGTTAGAAACACACTAAGAGCAAACCACATAAGTTATGTACAATTCGAACGTGTGTTTCAAGTATGTATCTGTTATGTGTCATGTAGGTCACGTGCCGCGTACCGTTTGACCAATCTACACCGTCTATCTGTCTCAAGGCCAACTGTGAGTAATAACGTAGTAAAGTTATGTTCAACTGTATTTATTTTCTGTGTGATAAAATAAGATCTGTTTTCTAAAGTGCTATGTTTTGTACAATGAATGACTGTCCAATTTTTGATATGTATTCGTGATATCCTTAGCATCATGTGATATGTGTTGGCTGTTACCCGGTATTGGAGGTTCCATCATGGAACTTAATCTGTCTGCACTCTGTTACCCGTACTGGAGGCTCCATCATGGGGCTCAGCGTATTTATTCTCTGTTACCCGGATCCGGAGGTTCCTTTATGGAACTGGTTATTCATAACCCTCACGTGTCTGTATCTATTCTGTATCTGCTCTGTTAATGCTAATGGATGTATCACGTAAACTTAAGCATACCTCATGATTTCTGTATATGATCTGGACAAATTATGAATTTGATACGAAACTGAATTATGATTTCTGAATCTGTACGGACTCATTCATTGAAACCCCTTTACTCTGTTATTGTTCACTGAGCTTTCGCTCACAGTTTATATTATGTATGTAGGTAAGTCGACGCGTGATAGGGGCCAGAGTTGACGGCCTTCATTTATGTTTTTGTCAGCCAACCGTTGTGCCTCCCGAAGAGGTTCCGATCGAAGTCTAGTTACATGGCTGTTTTTGTACTTGTGCTAGTCTCTGTCTGTTTTGTAAAGTCGGGTCCTGGGAATTACACTTTTGTAAATGTTTTGTAAATATCGATGTCCTTCGACCGAGACGTTTATGTATATGCAAGTTTTGAAATCTTCTGTCCCATGTATGTTATCACAGCTCATTGGACTTTGTCTATTTTGTATAATTACTTCTTTAACCCCTTACTATGTGCTTATTTGTTAAGAGGCCATTGGTAATCCACAGATTATTGGCTGGTTATGATGTTAAACCTACAGGGACGGGTTTGGGTCGTGACAGAGTGGTATCAGAGCATGTGTCCTACCGCACACACAGGTCCATATGAGCTTAGGATGTCCTAGTAAGAGTTAGGGATATTCTATCTGCATGTGTGAGTGTGTCGTAATCCAAATGAATGTGAAAACTGAATGTAAATTTGAGCTAATGGATTGAAAGAATCGAATAAGATTATGCCTATGTTTATTATCGTTTGATGTCTCTATAGTAACATGGAGAATGCAAGGGGAAGTGATGTAAATGAATCTTCAGAGGCTCGCATGGGCCTAATGGAACAAATGCTTGCAGCATTGACTGAAACTTTGTCACAATATCAAAGACAACAACCTTTGCCCCCTCCACCTCCGCTGGCACAAGCCGAAGCAGATAATAATGACATCATCAACTTGACACAGAAATTCATGAAAATGAAATTGCTGACATTCTATGGTGGAATTGAACCGTTGAAAGCGGAGACGTGGTTACTTGAAATGGAAAAGCTATATGAGGTGTTCCCTTGTTCTGAAATCCAGAAAGTTCTCCTAGCCACCTGTACTCTGAAGGATGAAGCCCGAAGGTGGTGGTTACTAATTCGAAGTAGCAATGGGAATATGACGTGGGCATAGTTTAATGTGGTCTTCTATGATAAATATTTTCCCCAATGTTTCAGGGATCGGAAAGTGTCTGAGTTTCAAGAACTTAAATAAGGAAGAATGTCTGTAACAGAGTATGAAGCCAAATTCATCAAACTGGCACGGTTTGCTACACATATGGTGGATATCGATTGCAAGAAAGCACAAAAATTTGAAGGTGGACTGGATTTAGAGGTGTTTGATCGGGTAGTCGTATTGAAATTGCCTAAGTTTTAGACAGATCCTTAATGGCGGAAGCCACCATAGCCCCTATAAAACAAAATAAAGCCCCAGCAGCTATAGTAAAGGATTGGAAAGGAAAGAGGCCTGGGTTTGGTTTTAGAAGAGGCCGGTCTTTTGTCAGTAAGAAGCAAAACACGGGGTCTACAAGCAGTTCGAGTCAGAGTAGTGGGTCTATCCCGGTCTGTTCTGATTGTGGTAGAAGGCATAGGAGTGTATGTTACCGAGTATCCGGTGCTTGTTTCCGATGTGGCCAAGCAGGTCATATAGTGAAAGATTGCCCACTCAGGTATGAGAATACTAGCCGTCCTGCGGCAAGTTCAGCTGGATCCGCCTCTACGGCCAAAGTACCTTTGAGACAAGGTCGAGTGTTCGCCTTAGTGCCTTGTGACGTACAAAACACCTATATTGTGGTGTCAGGTACACTTTCTGTATGTTCTCAAAATGCATGTGTACTAATAGATTCTGGTTCTACACATTCCTTTGTATCACATACTTTCTCTCGGAAATTGGCTAGACCGTTAGAACTTATGACATATGTGTTATCTGTATCTACGTCGTCTGGGGGTTCTATGATGTGTTCTCATGTTTATCTAGCATGTGATATTATGATTGGCGATATGATGTTATATGTTGACTTATTGCCCTTGAACATTGATCATTTTGATTGCATTTTGGGAATGGGCTGGTTGATTAAATACTGTGCTACCATTGACTGTGCAAGTAAATCTGTTGTGTTTAGACCACCGGGTATGCCTGAATTTACTTTTACTGGGAATGGGGTAGTTCCTTCCCCATATCTGATTTCAGCCTTGAAAGCCAGAAAACTGCTTAGGAAGGGATGTAGGGGTTACTTGTGTTGTATACTGACTGCATCATCTGACGGAACTAATGTAGAAACTATTCCTGTTGCTTGTGAATTTCCCAATGTGTTTCCGAATGACTTACTTGGGGACTTAGTTGATAGAGAAATTGAATTCACTATTGAGGTGTTTCCGGGAACACAACTTATTTCCAAGACTCCCTATAGAATGTCTACTTCAGAATTGAAAGAATTAAAAACTCAACTTCAGGAGCTGTTGAATAAGAAATTTATCCGTCCGAGCGCTTCACCTTGGGGTGCTCCAGTCTTGTTTGTCAAAAAGAAGGATGGATCTTTGAGATTGTGTATAGACTATCGATAACTGAACAAAGTAACGATCAAGAGCAAATACTCTTTGCCCCAAATAGATGACTTGTTTGACCAACTTCAGGAAGCCCGAGTATTTTCCAAACTTGACCTCAGATCTGGGTATCATCAATTAAAAGTTAAGGCTGAAGACATAGAGAAAACTGTATTCATAACTAGATATGGACATTATGAATTTTTAGTAATGCCGTTTGGGGTGACCAATGCATCTGCTGCCTTTATGGACCTTATGAACAGAGTGTTTAAATCATTTCTGGATGAATTTATCGTTGTGTTTATTGATGATATCCTGATTTCCTCCAAAAGTAGGAAAGAACATGAGAATCACTTGAGAATTTCTCTACAGACCTTAAGAGAAAACAAATTATACGCTAAATTGTCCAAACGTGAATTCTGGCTTGACAGTGTGGTATTTTTGGGCCATGTAATCAACAAGGATGGTGTTTCTGTTGACCCTCAGAAAATTGAAGCTATTGTGGACTGGCCTAAACCGACAAATGTGACAGAAGTTAGAAGTTTTTTGGGACTTGCAGGTTACTACCGAAGATTTGTGAAAGACTTTTCCAAGCTTGCCATGCCATTGACCCAGTTGACTCAGAAAAATGTGTCATTTGATTGGAATGAACAAAGAGAGGCAGCCTTTCAAGAGTTGAAAACCAGGTTAGTGACTACAGCAATTTTAACTTTGCCCAATGGTACTGATGGGTTTCAAGTTTACAGTGATGTTTCCTACAAAGGTTTAGGGTGTGTATTAATTCAAAACGGAAAAGTGATTGCCTATGATTCTCGACAACTTCGACTTCACGAAAAGAATTACTCGATGCACGATCTTGAGTTAGCAGCTGTGGTGTTTGCTTTGAAAATCTGGCGTCACTACTTGTATGGGGTAACTTGTGAGGTGTATACCGATCATAAAAGCTTGAAATATTTCTTCACCCAAAAGAAATTGAATATGAGATAGAGCCGATGGTTAGAGTTAATCAAAGATTATGATTTGCAGATTTTATATCACCTAGGGAAAGCTAATACCATAGCAGACGCCTTGAGCCAAAAATCCATTGCAAATTTGTCATGTCTGTTATCCAACCGAAAAGAATTGCTAGATGACCTGGAACAGAAGGAGATTGAGATTCTCGTGTGAGAAAAAGATGGGATCTTAACTGCTATTTTCGCTCAACCTACAATTCTTGACGAGATCAAACAGAAGCAATGCGAAGATGAATACTTGAAAAAGATCATAGAGGAATTTGATTCAAAGCCGAGGCCGGGATTGTGTTTGAGAATGATGTGCTGAAATTTCAAAATCGTCTTTGTGTACCCGATTGTTGTGATTTGAGAAAAGGTGTGATGACCGAAGCTCATAGTAGTAAGTTTGCCATACACCCGGGGAACACGAAAATGTATCACAATTTAAAACAAAATTTTTGGTGGCCGGGAATGAAAAAGAGTATTACAGATTTTGTGGCTAGGTGTCTACATTGTCAATAGGTTAAAGCTGAACATCAACGACCCGCTGGTTTGCTACAACCCCTCCCAATACCGGAATGGAAATGGGAGCACATTACCATGGACTTCATTGTGGGATTGCCTCATTCTTCTCGAGGTATGGACTCTATCTGGGTCATTGTAGACTGTTTAACTAAGTCTACCCATTTTCTGTCTGTCAAAACTATTTATAATGCGGATAAATTGGCTAACTAGTATGTGAACGAAATTGTGAGACTGCATGGTGTACCAGTATCTATTGTGTCTGACAGGGACTCAAAGTTTGTGCCGAGATTTTTATCAAAGTTTGCAATAATCTTTGGGGACAGAACTAAGGTTGAGTAGTGCCTACTACCCACAAACAGATGGACAAACTGAACGAACTAACCAAACTTTAGAGGATATGCTCAGAATGTGTGTATTAGACTTCCAGGGAAATTGAGAGACCTATTTTCCATTAGTTGAATTTGTGTACAACAACAGTTACCATTCAAGCATTGGAATGGCTCCTTACGAAGCTTTGTATGGAAGAAAATGTCGTTCTCCGATATGTTGGGCTGAAGTAGGTGATAGACCTTTGTTAGAATCGAAACTTGTGCAAGAAACAACTGAGAAGGTGAAATTGATCCAGCAGCATCTGAAAACTGCACAGAGTCGACAGAAGAGCTATGCTGATGTCCGAAGAAGAGATAGGGAATATGAAGTTGGGGACCATGTGTTCATTAAGGTGACCCCGATGATGGGTCAAACTCGGTTTGGTGTTTAGAGCAAATTGGCGCCAAGGTATGTTAGACCTTATGAAGTCCTTGAAAAGATCAATCCAGTATCGTATCAGGTAGCTTTACCATCGGTAATGGAGCATATGCACAATGTATTTCACGTATCGATGCTTTGAGAGTATTTGAGAGATCCGCTCTATGTCATTGAGGCAACACACGTGCTTTTGAAAGATGATTACACCTACTAGGAAAGACCTATCTAGATTGTGAACCGCAGGATCAAAAGATTGAGAAACAAAGAAATACTGTTGGTAAAAGTTGATTGGCAAAACTATGGCGGAACCTATGCAACCTGGGAAACCAAAGAAGACATGATAAAGAGATATCCAGATTTGTTGCCATGATGAAGAGAATAAATATGCAACCTAGGACACAATGTTGTTCCAGAATGAAGGTAATTCGAGTTTGGAGGACCAAACTCTTTTAAGGGAAGTAGACTGTAACAACCCCAACCTTTGATTAACGTTAATCCATGATTAATTATGCCGAATTAGCAATTGAGGTGAATTCTGCGTTAAACTGCAGGTGTGTAATTCATTGTTTGTGTCTATATCTGTTAGGCGTAGAAAGATCTGTTCACGTTTTAGTTTCGGTTTGCGAATTGAAAGCCTTATTAGCGTCCGAATCAGAAATTGACTTGATTTATGTGGTAGTTAGGATTTATAGAATTTTATGGTAGGTTTAATTAAAATTCGATTTGGAACGATTAAATTAGAATAAATGAGGTTAAATTACATTAGTTTGAGTTTATTTCATTCTTGCCATTAGTGGGCCACTTTGAAAAGTTTTGTTTGAGGTTTAATTCATACACTTTGATTCCCCACTCTTCTCCATCCACAAGACCAAACCGGGAGAGAGAGGGAGAGTAGGAGAAAAGTTTTAATTCAACAAGAGTTGGCTTTGGAAGTTAGAAGAATTAAAGAGAACTTGCAAAATTGAGTTAGCAAACTTGGAATTCGAGACTTAAGGTAGGAAATTCATTCTTTTAATTGTGGATTTAAGTTGTTCATGCATGAATTCAAGTAAATTGAGCTATAAGATGTGAGAATCAAGCTTAAGAAGTAGGGAAGTAGATCAATCCATGCATGCATGCATGTTTCATAACATTTTGAAGATTGATTTTCAAGAATTCCTTCATGCATGTGTTGAGTTCACTCTAATTTTGGAAACACAACGAGTTTCATGTTATTTAGTAGCATTTGATCATGTTTTGGAGAGCCTTAGCTCAAAAATGTACATGCATGTTATGTTCATGAATTAATTTCAAGTTTCAAGTTGAATGTTGTTCAATTGGCATACTTCTGGGTTTTGATTTTGTAAAATGGTCTTCAAAACATGTTGTTTTATAAGTTTTTATGTATTTTCTCAAGTTTTGGGCCCAGAAAGTTGAGTTTGTTGCATTTGGGGTTGAATTTGAGCTTGGTGATCAAATTTGGAAATTCCAGAAATTTGATCCACACCCGCGCGGGGAATTTCACGCTCGAGCGTACACTCTGAGTACATGCATTTCCGCTCGAGCGGCGATGTTTATGCTCGAGCGTGAAATGCATATATCCAGAAGTTCTTGTGTTTTACAGGCCGCTCTGTAGACGCGCCCGCGGAGGGGCCTCACTGCTACAGTTCGGACTCGCGATTTTTGTTGTCGCGGTTCTTAATCTGAACCAAAGAGTCCAAATCCGGCAAATCGTTTTGAGAAATAGATTTTTGAAAAAGTAGTGCCAAACATGGACTGCTTTGCCAGATACAGAGTCGCCACCTAAATATTTTTTTATGGGAGAATTTAGGAAACCCCGACTCGGTGCCGAAGGCTACATGTCCGTTATCACCGGAGTTGTCTCGGCTCGGGAGCTTGGGTACGATCGGGGAAGGTCAGCTATGAGCACCCCCTTTCGCCCGATCCGAAGACCGGCCTCTACTAACCGTGATATCCGTTTTTGAAAAACTTTATGTGTTCTTATCCCATTCATTAGCCTAGAATTACTATGTTATGCGCGCAGCAAACAAGTATAGACTAGATTGCCTGGTTTGGAAAGAAACATTGCATATCCATTCGTTTTGAAAATGCTTTGGAATTTGCTACTCGCAAGTAGGCTAAACACGGATTTCAATGAGTTTTTCCAACTCAAACAATCCAACCTTCACCCACAGGCATCCAAGCAGTTTATAACACATAAGCATCTAGCCACATGTTAAGCATGCTGTCATGGCAACATTCACACTCATGCGATATGCTAAAGCGGAAATACTTACATCGTACTCCGTGCCAAAACAAAGAACTCGTTAGCAAACATGCATGATCCAAGTCCATGTTAAGTGCCTAATGCATCGCATACAAAGTGTTGCTAGAATAGGCTCGGCTATCCTAAATGGCATGTGAGAATGCACAACTATCACATATTCAGTTTAGAATTTGAAATACAAATGTTGTTAGTGTGATGTACCGAGCCTAATGCATGCAATACAAATGCATGGATGCACACATGCATAGCATAAGGTATGCTAAATTAAACGTGCCCTAATCTACCATCGTAAACAGGTAAATAAAAGGGAAGAAAGAAGTGAGGTTGGAAGACATACACACACTCACGCACACTTATTACAGATTTGCCCTCGCTCGGAGGGACCAAATAAATATTACAGATTAATTAACTACGCAAGCTAATTAATATTACAAATTAATTAATTAATTAACAAATTAACTAAACTAAAGAAAAAAAACAGTAAACCGCCTCGGGGCGAGGGCCAGATGCAACACATGCTCGGGACTGGCTCGGAATCGCACTGCCATGCATAGTTTGCCTCTGTTTTCCCTGCTTTGCTCCTCTGAAAACTGCCAAAGTCTCAGGGATGCCTCTCAGGACACTGGGGGATATCATCGGCTGAGCAGAATTTCCACCGGCAGTAGCATTTAGTCACCGGCACAAAATAGATCCACCGGCCATCTATTGACTGCCGGTCGGCACTAAATACTGCCGGCCGGCAATAAATTCCTGCAGAACCTGCAACTCATAGCAGCAGAGGGCAAAATCTTGCATGGCAATGCAATTCAAGCAATTTGTGCACCTATCACATTCCTTATCATGTTATTGACTCAAAGGAGGATGTGCCCCGATTCTCGGACCACCAATCACGCATTTCTATGCATGATGGCCCAAAGAACCAAGTATGCAACTTTGATTTCAAATGCAATGCAAACCAATCAAACCAAACAAGGCCCAATTCCTATCATCAAGTCAAGGAACAAGGCATGCATGCAAGATGCAATGCAACCTAAGCACACGAACTAAGGATGCAACATGGCATGGTGACAAGCTTATGCAAGCATACAAGCAAACATAGGGGCATGCAAATGGATGCAAAGATGGACTTATGCATGAATTAGGCAACTCTAAATAGGCCTAAAACAGTAGCCATTAATGCCCAAAAATGGAGACCAAAACACATGCACACATACATATGTTGGAAGGCCAACACTTAGGCACAAATTAGACAACCCTCAAGCACACTTGAAAGGGACAATCATGAACAATTAGCATGCAACATGAGCTCTAAAATCATGTTATAAAATGATGCCAAATCATATTAAACAAGACAAGCAAGTGCATGCAAGCATGGTCCAAGTACTTGAAGCAAGTCATGAAGCTTTGAAGCATGTTTATCACAACAAACATGGCATGCATTAAACTACTAAAACAGATTTTTAGCATGTCAAAACAAGGCCAAAGGACTCCTTAGATGGCATCTAAGTGACTCAAATACAAAGGCATGCATAAACACCGAAACATGGAGCATTGCTACACAAGCTTAAGAGGCATTAAAGATGCATGCAAGGCAATCAAACAAGCATGGAAATAGGACTGAAATAACATATAAAGTGACCCCAAATCACCAAATCGATGCAAAGATGTCATGCTACACATGCACATACTCAAGGCCAACAAGCCCAAATACAAAGGAGCTATATCAAGCATGCCAAAATCAACCCAAACACTTATGGACAGACCTAAAACATGGCAAAATATGCACATAATCTTCACAAGACTAAGCCTAAAACATGCTCCAACAAAGGCTAACAACCTAAGACATGTTAAGGCATAAACAAGGCATTACATGGCAACTATGCTAAGCATGCATGGAGTACCAAAACCAATTTAAAATCATGTTATATTATGGATATATAAGCATGAAAAATAGCCCAAACATGCTCAACACACACTCAAGCATAATGCTCTCTCAAGAGGCCAAAATATGCCCTTTTCAAGGACAACAAGGAGAGGGGGTGGCCCTCTCCTTCTTGGGACTTCAAGGCATCATCTTCACCACTGAAATCTGGATTTCAGTGGTGAAGAGACCCCAACACCAAAATCCCGGAGCTAGCACAAAATGGCCTAAAATGAGGCCTTTCAAGGCCTAAGGGGGGTCAACCACCCTCAAACAACAAAACACTCTTAACAAACAATAAAGAGAGCCTAAAAACAGAACTTTTTTATGTTATACAATAAGCACAAAAACAGCTCTAAGATAGGTAGAAAATCAATGCAAAATTTGGGAAAAAAGGTGTAAGTTTCTTACCCTTGATGATCCCTTCACAAATGGTGCTCCAATGGCCTCCTTTAGCTTGGATCCAACACCAAAACTTCAAAACCAGTCCCTTAGAAACTCAAGAGCCAAAGGAAGGTGAAACACTAGGTGTTTGTGTGCAATAGTATGAACTAAACACTATTTTACACACACAAGAGGGAAAAAAGAGAGAGATAGGATGTGTATTTAATCCTAACCCTAAAACCAGAGCTTGGTCTGTATTTTTCTCTCCCTCCAATGTCCAAAATCTCCAACCTCTTGCCCCAAGAGAGAGCCCTCCTCTATATGTCTTGTAAAGCTTACAAGACAAGCTTTTTTAAGAGGGAGATCCCTCCATACACGTGTATGGAGGGATGCAAAAGCAAGACAGCTGTCTAAAAATATCTGCAAAAGTAGATGAACAGCAATTGGCCGGCCAAAAATGCCATCTTGGCCAAAAAGAGTGCCGACCGGCACAAAATAGTGCTGACCGGCAACAAAAAGTGCCGGCCGGCAAACTATATTGCCGGTGGAGACAAAAACCAGCCGGCGGCCTCTAGCCACTGCCGGTGGTGGGTGGGGATGGTCTACAAGCCCCACCCTGCCTCTCAAGGGCAAGATGCAAGTGTTTGGTGCAAAACCAGACACTAAACGGTCGAGTTCGGGGATCCTGAGGCAAGGCGCGCGAGCCGAGACCTCCGGGAACTCCAAACGAACACAAACATGGATAATCACCGAGTGTTCAAACGGTGACGTCCAAGTCTTGAGGACGGTCAAAAATGGGGTGTCTACACGCTCGAGCGAGGGAATCCACGCTCGAGCGTAGGTCGAGCGCCCGTCGAGCGTGAAAATCTCGCATCCAGTATTTTTTCAAGAGTTTACATTCCGCTCGAACGGGAAAAGCCACGCTCGAGCGGAGCTTCATTATCTGCATGTCCGCTCGAGCGGGGAAAGTCACACTCGAAGGGAGCTTCATTGTCTGCATGTCTGCTCGAGCGGGGAAAGCCACGTTCGAGCGTGGACCTTACTTCAGCAGTTTCAAGAAATGTTTTCCAATGCATTCTTGCATCCTCATTCCATCCTAGGCATTCCTAGGCCATGTTTAAGACTCCATAATGAGGATTAAAGGTTAGAAGCACACTAAGAGCAAACGACATAAGTTATATACAATTCAAACGTGTGTTTCAAGTATGTATCTGTTATGTGTCATGTAGGCCACGTGCCGCGTACCGTTTGACCAATCTACACCGTCTGTCTGTCTCAAGGCCAACTGTGAGTAATAACGTAGTAAAGTTATGTTCAACTGTATTTATTTTCTGTGTGATAAAATAAGATCTGTTTTCTAAAGTGCTATGTTTTGTACAATGAATGACTGTCCAATTTCTGATATGTATTCGTGATATCCTTAGCATCATGTGATATGTGTTGGCTATTACCCGGTATCGGAGGTTCCATCATGGAACTTAATCTGTCTGCACTCTGTTACCCGTACCGGAGGCTCCATCTTGGGGCTCAGCGTATTTATTCTCTGTTACCCGGATCCGGAGGTTCCTTTATGGAACTGGTTATTCGTAACCCTCACGTGTCTGCATCTATTCTGTATCTGCTTTGTTAATGCTAATGGA
Organism: Camellia sinensis; assembly: GCF_055761805.1. Classification (NCBI taxonomy): domain Eukaryota; kingdom Viridiplantae; phylum Streptophyta; class Magnoliopsida; order Ericales; family Theaceae; genus Camellia; species Camellia sinensis. The sequence continues at coordinate 188,054,129 of NC_138964.1, forward strand.
TGTATCACGTAAACTTAAGCATACCTCATGATTTATGTATGTGATCTGGACAAATTATGAATTTGATACGAAACTGAATTATGATTTCTGAATCTATACGGACTCATTCATTGAAACCCTTTTACTTTGTTATTGTTCACTGAGCTTTCGCTCACAGTTTATATTATGTATGTAGGTGAGCTGACGCGTGATCGGGGCCAGAGTTGACGGCCTTCATTTATGTTTTTGTCAGCCAACCGTTGTGCCTTCCGAGGAGGTTCCGACCGAAGTCTAGTTACATGGCTGTTTTTGTACTTGTGCTAGTCTCTGTCTGTTTTGTAAAGTCGGGTCTTGGGAATTACACTTTTGTAAATGTTTTGTAAATATCGATGTCCTTTGATCGAGACGCTTATGTATATGCAAGTTTTGAAATCTTCTGTCCCATGTATGTTATCACAGCTCATTGGACTTTGTCTATTTTGTATAATTGCTTCCGCAGCCCAGCCCCTTACTATGTGCTTATCTGTTAAGAGGCCTTTGGTAATACACGGATTACTAGCCGGTTACGATGCTAAACCTACAGGGGCGGGTTTGGGTCGTGACAGAGGCCCAAACCCAAGCCCAAGCCCACTCATAATAGGACTTAGGGCCTGGGCTTGGGCCTAGTTGGGTTTTTTTTTTTTTTTTAAATTAGGAATAAAAAATAAAAGAAAAATTATACTAGAATATTTTAGTTAAGATTAATGAGATGTTTTGTTTGGTTATGTTTCATGGTGATATTTAAATTTAATAATGTATGACTTATGTTTTTTAATTAGGAACTTATAACTTTAAAAGTATGCAATTATGTAATTTTTTTTCCTTCGAAATGAATAATTTGATATATATCAAAATGAAACTTTTAATATTACAATAGTAAATTATTTATATAACATTTATTGAATGAATAATTTTTATTTTAAAATGAAATAAAATATTACAAAAATTGATATTATTAAATAAAATAGGTGTAGATTATTGATGATGGTAGAGCAATTGCATCACTATAGGTTAAGTACACGCCAACTAGGTTGGCACCTACTAGCCTACCAATCATTTGCATTGTATTCCACCTCAATAATTTAATACCAAAAAAAAAGAAAAAGAAATGAAATGAAATAGTAAAAAACAAATTGTTGATCAATCTTCATAGAAGATAGACATTTCAGTCGCGTTTCTCGAGGATATGTCATTCAAATCATTTTGAATTCGCTCATTTTCACTATAATTTTGTCTTCTTATAAACGAATGCATATGATCTCTAGATATCATCAGTGCCTCAACCATTTGGGGTGAAAGCCTGCTCCGGTAATCGCTCAGCACCCGTTCACTTGCACTAAAAGCGGTTTCTGAAAGAACTGTAGAAATATAAATGGTTAGTATATCATGGGTCATCTGTGAAACCATAGACCATATAGTTTCATTTTGTTTCCACCATTCCAAAATGTCATGTTGAACCATTTTAATATCTTTTATTTATTTATTTATTTATATTGTTCATGAATCTTCTTTTGTCTTATTCATGAATCTCATCTTGTTTATGAATGGAGATTTATTGCTTTGGTGACTTTTTGTTTTGTTCATGAATGGAGTTTAATTAGAATTCATGAACTTGTTAGTGAGTTAATTTTTGGTTCACTCTCCCTTTTCTCTAGGTTCATGGTCATTATTGTTTTTTGAGTGGCCTATAAATAGTTCATATCTTCTATTATTTTCTACAACAAACACATCAACTATTTTCTATACAAGAGAGATTACTAGTAAAGAATGGTGTTTTTTTTTTTATGGAACTTTGGGTTCACCATCTTGTGCAGAGTTGGCCTGAATCATACGACAAGTGGTCGGGCTGTTGTATCCTGGAGGGGACAAGTCATAATTTTGTAACTGCTGCATCGCTATTTGGGTTCTTCTTATCGCAGTGGGCTTGATCTCCTTAAAGAAAACGAGATATCCGTGCCTCAGCCTGATCTATTTGTATTTCTTTTTCTTTGTATTATTTATCAATAAAATATTTTTTTTCCTGGTATTTTCACCAACATGTCAAAATCATCAGAATCATCCACTGACAGGCTTTCCAAATGACGTTGTAGTTTAGAACTGCTTACACTTGTATGTTGAGATATTCTTCTACTTTTTATTGTTGAGAAAACACTTAATCTCTTGTCTCGAGATGAGACTGCTAGTGTAGTGTGTATAGGTGTATTTACAGATGTAGCTGCCCTGTTTTTTTCAAATAATCTGTTGCATGTTTGCATAATAGGGGCAAACTGTGTTTGATCAACGAAAGAATGCTCTAAAAATTCTTATAAACCAATTTATTTACATCTAGGATCAATCATTATGGCTAAACCTAATAGATGAGGCAAATGATCAAAATATTTATCAATTTTTGCTTTCATTGAAGTAATAATGGTTACATGATATTTATTACCTATGTATTTTACGAAAACTTTAATTATTTCTGCTAACATATGTAAAACAAATGGTGAAATATGAATATATATATATATATATATATAAGAAAATAATTTTGTTGAAGTATCGAAAACTTTTAAAAAATCTTTATATAAGGTTACTTGGCACCAATTAAGTTTTGTGGGAGTCAGTACTCCTCCTATTGATGTTGTTGCAAAAAATAAATCTATTGCTCTTCTTTGTTTACAAGCTATTTTTAACATATTATATGTTGAATTCCACCCACTATCTACATCTAAAATTAACTTTCTAAATGACATATTTTTCTTGTTGACAATTTTTTCTATATTCTGAAATTCAATTAGTAGAAGACATGATAGCAACAATTGCATTTTTTATTACAAGTACAGAAGTCTTGTATATATGCATAGCTTCTTTAACAATGAAATTTAAAATATGGCCACAACAACGAACATGAAATAAATCATCATCAACAAGTAATTGTAAAGTTGATTTTAAATGAGCTACAATTTGATTATAATATGCTACATTATCTAAACTAATCGTAAATATTTTGTTTTGTAAAGCCCACTTATATAATACATTTCTTATTTCTACACTAAGTGAATGACCAGTGTATGGAAGTTCAACTAATTTAAATGAAATAATTCTTTTATTTAATTTCAATCATTATCAATAAAATATGCAGTAATACATTGATATTCAAAACCATTATATCAGATGTTAAACAAATTCTTCTATTCAAATTTTTAAATATGTCAAATAATTCACTTTTAACATCTTCAAATTTCTTTAAAATCCTGTTTGTAGTAGTATTTCTTAAAAAACTTTGATATTGAGGTGCAAAATTTCGTGAATCATTTCGGTAAAATTGGGACATTCACTAGTAGTAAAAGGTTATTCTTTTTTAATAATATAATCAACTACAGAAATTTTTTGCACGTATAGGATCATGTGAAAATGTTTGCAAATTACCAGTTAATGAAGCCCCTAATTGCATTTGACTTCGAATATCAAGTCGTTGACTTTGTAAATGTTTGTTAGCATCTCTTTTTAAATGATTAGTATCCTCTGCAGATGCAACACTAAGTAAATGTACACAATATTTACATTTTACTTTAAATGTATGTAGCATTTGTACCATTTTAAAACTTTTGGGAAGTGTATTTGAATCCTTTATTATGTTTTGGGAATCTTTGGTGTTATTGTATCTTAGTTTTAGATGAGTGAAAATTGATTTAAACTTGTTGGGATTTCTCGTTCACGCTTGTTTACGTTGAAATGTTGTTTGGAAGCTTGAAAATCTTATTTTGGGGTCGACACCGGTCTTGGTGGTGTCGACACTTTCTCCTTTTGTTGGCCACAAGGGTTGACACCAATCTGGGAAGAGTCGACTCTTGTTTTGAAATTGTCTACTGCTTTTTGGTGTCGTCACCAGATTTGGGGGGCGGGTTGACACTTGTGTTGCTTTCAAACAAAATGTTCCAGCTTTTCTTCATAAGGGTTGACACCTCTGCTGTAAGGGTCGACACCTGCAACTTTTTCAGAATTTTCAGTCCGGTTTGGGCCCTACTTTTTGGGGATTTTTACTTGATCTTTTGGGTTGACTTTGGGACTTTATTTTACTTTGACCTAGCACTATAAATAGGTCCCTTACTTAACATTTTCTTTACTTTTCTTCTCTTCTCCCCTCTCCAAACCGTGAGTCACTCTCTTCTTCTCTAAAATCACTTTTTGCTCAAAGATCTCTAGATCTACTCACCTAGAGTGATCTTTTCACCAAGGTTCTTTGAGAAAGATTGTAGATCTCATCAAGAGCTTCGTTTTGATCCATGTAGAAGTTGGTTTCGTCAACTTTGGAGTTTCAACCTTGTTTTGCTCACCTCCTCTTCTAAGCTTGAGGTAGGGATTTCTTTGATCTTTTTCAATACCTCTTTTATAGATGGACATGTGGTAAGTTTTTATTGCATAAAAACCATGTTGTTTTAGATTTTCCAAAAATCATGATAGAGGATCTAAGATTTGGCAGTTGAGATTGAAATTTTGTGAACATTGGTTGTTGTTTTAGCATTAAATTGTGTTGGGTTGATTATATTTAAATATAACGAATTGATAATTTGTTAATTGTAAAAAAGGGATCTAGGATTTGATAACTTGTGATGGGAGTTGTTAAGTTGTTGATTGTTGGGTTATTTTGGAAATGATTTGTTATGTTTGTGAGGAAATGGAGGAAAGCACTAATTTAATATTATTGTTATAATGGATCTAAAAGGGAGGGAGTTGAATAATCTTTATATTTTGCTAATATGGGTTGGATAATTGGGTTTATATCAAAAGAAAATAAAAAGAGAAGTAACCACGGTGTTGGTATTGTTTTAGGCTATTCATGTGAAGTTGAGTTGAGTTATGGTTTTGATACCAATGGAATTGGCTTTTTTGTAAAATAAAGAAGATGGATTTGGTTTTGGTTTTGTAAAATGACGAGAATGGATTCTTATAAAATGGTTGAAGTTGTGTGGATTGGAAAATAAAGAAATGTGGTATTTTTGAAAGAAAATTAAATCATCACCCTTTGTGAATTGATAATGAACTTGAGGTCGGGTTTTGGAACCTTTACATAATATCATTGTTATTGGACTAAAAGTCTTGCGAGAATTGGGTTTTTGTTTTCCTTTCATATGAGATGTAGAAATAGATAGTTTATCTATTTTGGAGATTGTATATACATATGATTAGAAATATATGTTTTGGGTTATCGGTGGAGGATAGCCATGATTGTTGTAGAAACTGCATATGGATTAGGTGAATATGATGGTATGATTGAGATGTTGAATACGTGTCATAGATAGTCATTGTACATGACGATACTTTTAATACATTGCATATGTATCATTGTTTGGGAGGAGATAGGGGTGGACTCCATTTATAATTAAGTTGGCCGGAGTATCCAGGGTGAAAGTCCCGAAATCTTATACACATGGGTGCCGATTCCCGCGGACGAAATTTTCGTAAAATGGCAAAATCTTGAAATCATGTGCATATATGGGTGCCGGTTCCCTCGGATGAAAATTCCGTAAAATGGCAAAACTTCATATCCTGTGCATATATGGGTGCCAATTCCCTCGGATGAGAATTTCGTTAAATGGCAAAATTGAAGTATTTGTGTAATAATTGTGTTGCTTGAGAACCACTGAGTTGTAGCCTTAGTTTGGTATCCAAAATGAAACGAATTGGCTCATGAATTGAGATGAAATAAATTAACTTGAAATGAATTATCATGAAATGAAGTAAGACTAAAATGGAAAGGTGTATACTTGAATTGGGATTTTGTTATGAAAATGGTGTATCCTTGACTTGGCATTTTGTTATGGAAAGGTGTATCATTGGCTTACCATGCTTAAGGCAGGTAGAGCAGGATTTATTTATCATTATTATCTCAGTGTATCTGGGTATATCATGGGTTATGATGGTTATTGTTCTAGAACGCTGTGTTGCCTCAATTGTTAAAGCAGATAGTTATTGGTTGCTTGTTGTTTTCCCTTTTGTATTAAAGGCATACTTGTATAGTTATAAATGTGTTGGAAATGAACGTAAGTGTTATGTTGAGATGGTGAAAAAACGTGAAAGACTTTGAGTACTTGTGAACATGTTTTGAAAAGGCAAATCAGGTATAAGTCTGGAAAGTGAGAAAAAACGTAACGGGTTTGGTGAAATTGTTTTCTTCAGAAATTTGTTATAGTCATATGAATTTTGGAAAAAGGTAACAAGAAGAGAGAAAAGTGAATTGCTTATGTTATTGAATGAATTGAATGACTTTGAGAAAAGTTCTTATATACATATTTTTTTGTATAAACCGCCACATTATTTATACAGCATGAGACTAAGCATTCATGGTCATAGCTTTCTGTAAGTTGCTATTGTTTAGGATCATGTTGAGATCCCTACTGGACTTTATGCTCATCCCACGTTACTTATCATTTTTCAGGTGAACATCGAGAAATGTTTCAAGATCGAGGATCTTCTTTGCCTGTTGGCCACGGGGCTTTTTATTTGTAGGCGGAATGCCATTGATGTAAAAGAGTTATACCCTTTCTTTTACTGTTAAAGATGTAAGCCTACGGGCGATTTATTTAATTATGTACATGTTGCATTTTCGGATGAGAGAATCTTTATTTATTCTTACAAATGATGTAAAGAGTTTCTGCATGTTGTCTTTGAAATTGAATAAACTTAATGAATTTGGTAATGGATTACGAGTAATAAAATGTGGGGCGTGACAATGTAATTGTATTATCAGGATTATTTACAGATATTTTTTCAAAATGTTCCCAAATACTACTACTTCTGCTCCTAGATGATGATCCAACTGTTGAAAGAAGGATATTAGAAGGAGAATCAATATATTCATGTTGTGTAGTATATGTATTAACATTAACATAAACATTAGGAATATTAGGATCCATAGTAATTTAAGTAAAACAATATATAAGAATTAACAATTAATTTAAATAATGTGTAAATACTATGAGTAAGAAATGATAATTAATATATGTGCACAAATAATTAATGAAAAAAATGTGATACAGAAATTTGCTTCTTCTGATAAAAGTTTCTTGTTGCACAATTGCAATTGTCACTTAGGGATGACAATTCAAAATTAATTGAGAGATTGAGAGAGTTTAAGAGAGTGTGTGTGTGTCAGAGAGAGAGAGAGAGATAGAGAATTATTTGTGAGATTTATTTTGAAAAATGAAGGATATTTATAGTAGTTTGAAAGAGTGAAATAAATTTATAAAAAAATATAAATATATTACCGTTTGTCTTAGGATGTTTGAATTTTTATGACTGTTTGAATTTTTACCGTTTATAACCGTTTGAATTTTTATTTTTTTTCATTCATTGAATGAGACTTGAGTGATTGATGAGATTGAGATGCAACAATAAACAAAGTAGGCTAGGTGCGGGTAGGCAGGCTAGTACAATGCACACTAACCAACCATTTGATTTTTTTTATTATTTATATATATATATATATATTAATTCATTCATCATAAGAGCATCCACAATGGAGTGACTAAAAAATAGTGTGTTATATGACAAAAAGTGATAAAAATGAGGCCAAAAAATGTGTGTTAACGTGTGTTAAGAGTATGTTAATTTTACAGAGTAAGTGATGGTGCAATGGATATGTTAAGATATGTGTTAAGTGATGTATACATATATTAAATTAATAAAATAATAATATTAATAACTTTTTGTTTTTATTTTTAAAATCTTTGCAAGATCATTATTTTATTTATTTAACCGTTGCAGGTTATTTTTTATTTTTATTTTCAAAAATTTGACCATTGGTTGAGAGAGGGCTGGGCCACCAACAGGGCCTGAATTTTTTTGGGCTAGGCAGGCCAAAAATGGAAGGCCCAAGTCCAAGCACAAGCCCAAGGTACTGGGCTGGGCTCGGAGCCGAGCCTAATCGAGCCGAAATGAACAAGGCCCACCTCAGGTCGTGAGCGGGTTTCAGACTGCCCACAGGCCTGGGCTATTATTACACCCCTACCCAAACCCATCTTTGTCCTTTCTTCAAGGGAAGACTCACAAAACCAAACCCATTTTCAAAGCCCAAATAAGAAGATGGTTTCCAAAGCCCAAATAAGAAGATGAAGCCGTGAATTTGCGGGATAAAAATTGTAACACTATCAATTTAGACTTAATTATTTGAAAATTAATCTGAATTATTATTATGTGGTTCAAATTTATCTTATATATAAATTTTATATTATACAAATTTAATTTCCACTATACAATTCCCTACTCAAAAAGATTGGGGCTTTAAGTCTGAATCTTAGATTTTTCTCACAAAAAATTGTTGAGCCACTAATTTTTTTGTCCCAATTTTATACCCAAAATGAGGAGGTATGGTTTGTATTGTATTGAGTAATTACATTTAAGTGGATGTCAAAAACATATATATATATATATATATATATATATATATATATATATATATATATATAAATTCATAAAAAAATTTATAATTTTAATTATTAATTTTTATAAGTTTTTTTTATTGATTTGTAATTTTTTTTTCAAAATTTTATTAATGTGATATTTCCTCTGTAGTTAAAGTCGATAGGATGGAAGTCACACTAGTCCTCGTTTGGCACAGGACTATAGGTTAAAATAATTATAAAAAGACAAAATAAGTTAAAAAGTCAATAAAATAAAATATCATATCACATCCAAACCATAATAATTTCATTTTTTCTCTCATAAAAATCAAAAAAGTAAAAAAGTCTAATCCAGATGAGGATTTTTAGTCTCAAACTAAAATAATCCAAAAATTAAAAAGTCAACCCACTTTCCAAACGAAACCTTAAGGCTTTTATTAGGAGTATAGTCCGGTTTAGTTTGAAATCAAGTTTAAATTATTATTTACAACTTTATAAAATTTAGAATCAAACCAATCTATTTAAATTATAAAATCAAATCAGATCGAATCATTTTTAAATGGTTTGGTTCAGTTAAAAATTATCCCAATATATTTATATACTTTTATTGTTGATGAGACAAAACGATATTTTTTAATAGTTTAAAAAATTTATAATTTATTTTTTATTTATAGTTTATGGTTCTTAAATAAGTATCAGATTTGTCTCTAGTTCACTTTGTAAACTGGACGATGTTGTTGGGTTTGTGGGACTCATTATAGGTTTTATTTTGATAATTCAAACCGTTCAATATGTAGAACTCGTCGAACACTTTATCTCTGTAGAAAATCACGTTCATCGGGTATCGATAGCTACTTGATCCGATCAGATTTTTGTTAACAATTTATTTTCAAATTATATTTACCGTTGACAGAAATCTGATCCGGTTAAGTAGTTATTGATATCCAATCAATGTAATTTTCTATAAAAATAAAATATTCAATAAATTATACATATTGAACGATTCAAATTATTTATAAAAAAAAAAAACTTATGATACACTCATAGATACCCAATAATGCCTTCTAATCCGATGGAAACCCTTAAATTACCCAAATCAATTGTTTGTCCAAAAGTACAACTTAGATGGGTCCGGGGATATCGCTGTGAGGGACTCGCAGCAGCCCATTGGATTAACATTTGTCGGAAAAAGGGAACATAGAGAAAAGAGAGATTCTCAAATCCATTTTTAAGGAGAGGCGTGAAGTTCTGGTGTGGGGAAGCACTTGATTGAAGCAGCTGTGTGGTGGTGGTCCTGTGTGATTTGCGGCGGAACACGGCGGCGTTGATGGTGGTGCCAGAAAATGTGAGGAGAGGAAGTGATATGCGAAGGAGATCTGGTGCGGTGTCGTAGAACATGAACGGCATTTTCGAGTTTGGCCATTTTTCTGCTATCTGACCTCCTTCATTGCCGATCCGACCATTCCAGAGAGCTCACACTGGTTTCTGGACTCTTCTCTGTCCGATCGGATTGTTGTTCATGTAGATTGTACAGGTTAGTCATTTTCTTGTCTGTATCTCTATCATTCATTATTCCAATGTGATTTTCCCTAATTACTTTATGCATCTGATTGTAGTAAACAACTGAATGAATTCTGATTTTACTAGATCTGACTTTATTTTATATTTTTGTTTGTTGCTGTAATTTGTGCTGATTCTGGTGGATTTGTGAGGCTTGGATCAAATTTCTCTCTTACTTTTGGCATTGTGTGTATTTTTGTGTTGAATCCCTGTAACAATAGCTAGAAAGGGGGTGACCATGGGTTCAATGGTAAAACGTTAATATGGGTTCAAATCACAGTCAACTACTTTGTGCACTATGCCAAAAGGATAGATGTGTACCCAATCTTTTCTTTTCCAAACACAATTAATGTGTACTTATTGGGTGTCGTTTTTTTTATTCCTGTAACAATAGCTAGTGAAGTTAGAAACAAAGTTTTAAAAACCTTTACTAAGACTTGCCTCAATGCTTGCCTCATCCCGAGGCTAAGGTAAAACGCATTAGGACTTTGATTTTTAGGCTATAATCCCTAACGGCTGACACATCACAGTCTGAGGCATGCACTTTAGGTGCGCCTTGTATGCCTTTTGCTCATAAGCATATGAGCAGTAGTATGCATATGAAGAGGTTGTTTCAGACTCTTATTAAACTTAGACTAGTAGATGATTTGAAAATTAAAATCCAAAAATAAGAAATAACCATTTTTGTAATTATATTCTATAGAAAAAATTAAGTAAATGACTAATCAAGAAAGAAACACGAAGTTAAGTTCCAAGTAAGAAGTTCGATCACTAAAGTTAAGAATGTTGATTTCACTTTCAATAATGGCAAGCTTTGTTTTTTATAGTGAAATGTTCGATGCTTTAAAGAAAAAAGTATTTACACTTTTATGTTTAATCTTTATTTATTTTTCACTACTTTAAAATATTTAATTTATTTACTAAATATTAGAATTTAAAATTTGAAATGTTCGATGCTTTAAATTCTAATAAAGTTTTGTTCTTTACAGTGAAATGTTTGATACTTTAAAGAAAAAAAGTATTTACACTTTTATATTTAATTTTTATTTATTTTTCACTATTTTAAAATATTTAATTTATTTACTAAATATTAGAATTTAAAATTTGAAATGCCTACGCCTTGACACTTTAAAGCTTACACCTCGCCTCATAAGGGGTAAAATGCCTCGAGTTACGCATTTTCGTTTAAAAACTTTGTTTAGAAATGGCTCCATAAATAGACAAGTGAAGTTATAGAGGACTGTGAAAGTTCGCATTTAAAAAAGAAATATATATATATTCTTGGGAGAGGTCCAAAGTAATGTTATAGATGCTTATTTTTCTGTTGATTATATTATTATTTTTTGAAATGCAGTATTTGTACAGTTTCAAGGTCACCCATTTAAAGGTACAATATTGTTTTGAATGTGCTTAAAGTTTCTTCAAGTAGGTCTCATTTGCGGCTGTTTTGTTTAAGATTTTTTAAAACTTTTTCTTGAAATCAAAATGGTCAAAACTGCCACTGTAATAGCAGATCCACTTCCAGAAAGAACTAGATCATTAAAGGAATTTTGTGTTTTTTTGGGGTTGTAGTTGAACATTTGAAGGTAAGATGTCCTTCAAAAGCATTGTACGCGAGCTGAGGGAGATGAAAGATGGGATTGGGAGCATGCCAAAAAGAGGGGTGGAAGGCAAGCATTGGCGCAATCGAACCCGATCGCATATTGCCCCTGATGTAGCCGCTTCAGAACCAATAGAACAAGGACACTGGGCAAACTTGCCGCCAGAATTGCTTTTGGATATAATCCGGAGGGTTGAAGAGAGTGAAACATCATGGCCTGCGAGGAACGTTGTTGTTTTTTGTGCATCGGTTTGCAAGTCATGGAGGGATATTACGAAGGAGATTGTCAAGACTCCAGAGGAGTGTGGGAGACTTACCTTCCCGATTTCATTGAAACAGGTGACTTCTATTTGTCTGATTATCATCATTGTTATTATGTTGCTATAGGTACCATTGGTACTACTGCTAAATTCCCTTTGAGTAATGTTAGAGATCATGAAAAAAATGTCATGAAGATAATCATGAAAGATTCTCTACCTTTGGATTATACAAACAACAAAACACCACACACTAATCAAATGATAAAGAAATTTCATGATACATTTCATGATATTTTTTTGATGATTCCTAGTATTATTCATGCCGTTTACAATGGTTACTAGTACTACTACTAACTAATGATATCTATGATGATGACTATCTTGTATAACTGATTTATTTTGCCTCTTATTTGCAAATAGCCGGGGCCACGGGATTCTCCAATTCAGTGTTTTATTAAAAGGGACAGAGCAACTTCCATATATCGTATGTACTTTGGGCTGACCCCTTGTAAGTCACTTATTCTTTCACATGCTTATTTCTTCATTATTAGACACTTTTGGTTCCTTTGAATTGCCTAAATGATGGGCCTATGGTTTTTTCAATTTATGTATAATATCATTGTTGCTTGGGAAGTTCACCTGCAAATACTCTTGCTTATGGACCTAAACTTGTGGATTATTATGACCTTTGTTCTTATGGAAATTAAGGGTATCTGATAATAAATAACCTGAATATAAATACATTATGCATTTTTTGTTGTTGGATAGTTGAGTCTTATTTATGATCTAAGAAGCATGGATACAAACATGCGACATGACACAGAAATGCAGACACGCCAATTTTTAAAAAATACAAGACACTTTCAAAATATACTAGACACGACAAATGGGGAGAGGGGGAGGAGGGCACACATAAATTATATAATTTTATATATTTATTATTGGTTATATATATGAATTTATCATTCAAAATGAAGAGGCGGCTCAATCCTATCCGATGCTGCCTAAAACAAGCGAAAATTCTAGTTGAGGCCCTTTATAAATTTTTGCATTGTAATATCTTTATTTAATTTTTTTTTATTTCACTTTTTAAAATGCAAAATTACTAATACATTTTTATATTCAAGTTTTGCTAAAATATCATTCATAGGAAGAAGTACAATTTATATTTTTGAACTGACCATTGCTAATGCAACACTACACAGAAACAACTACAAAACTAAGTGTTGCATGAGCTTTTGTGGTTGGTTTTATAACTGTTTCTTCTCTAACTTTTCTTTTGCTGGTGTGGATTTTTAATTTGGCCAAAAAGAGATATAATGGTGAGAATTTTTTGTTTTCACCAAGAGAGATGTACATTGATCAAGTCTTTGTTTGTATAATGACAGATTTTCATTTCTTTCTTCGTATTTAATAGTCAATTTTATGAGAGTATTTATTTTTCTTTTGCCTTTTTTTGTCTTCATAAAGAGATGGAGTATAATGATGATTGAGGAGAGGTATAATGATGATAGGGTAGTTTGTTTTGATATGTAAGAAATACAATTTAACGAGAGATCCTCCTGTCTACACCCTTTTTTTTTTTTTTTTCCCAATTTCTTTTTCACCTTTTCCTTTAATCTTCAGATTAGTTTGATGGAATGGAGCATTACATTAAAGCTTTCTGGATCCAGATATCAAATAATTTGCAAGAATATTCATATTTGAGTTGGTTTTGTAGTTTTGTTAGTTAAAGGACTTTAAGAAAGTGCTGATGTGATGGAATTTTAGTAGTCACTGGGAGGTTGTGTCTTATGTTTCTAGTGATTGACAGCGGAGAATGAGAATGATAAATTGTTGTTGGCTGCGAAAAGGATCAGAAGGGCGACACGCACAGGATTTTTGATATCTTTAGTTGCAGATGATTTTTCTCGAGCCAGCAATACATTTGTTGGAAAATTGAGGCAAGTATTGGTAACTTTACATGCTAATTGTTCTTGTTTGATGGATTATTCTTCATGAACCTAACTAATATTAGACAAAATTTGGACCAGGTCTAATTTTCTGGGCACCAAGTTCACCATATATGATAGCCAACCTCCAAATGATGCTGCAGTTCAACAGAACATTCGGTCAAGTCGAAGATTCCATGCCAAGCAAGTTTCTCCAAAACTACCTGCATGTAGTTACAGTATTGCTACCATCACATATGAGCTTAATGTTCTTAGGACAAGAGGGCCCCGGAGAATGCATTGTGTCATGCATTCTATTCCCGTTTATTCTATTCAAGAGGGGGGTGCTGCCCCAACACCTACATCATTCCCACACTCCCCTAATGAAAATATTTCTCCCTCATTACCGGACTCAAAAGGAATCGAGCCCGTCACAGATTTCAGCTCCTCAAGCCTTGTAGCTTCTCCAAGATCTGCCCCCGTCTTTGGAGAACCATTGATTCTTAAAAACAAGGCTCCTAGATGGCACGAGCAGCTACAGTGCTGGTGCCTAAACTTTAAAGGCCGTGTTACCGTTGCTTCCGTTAAGAATTTCCAGCTTGTGGCAGCTGTTGATCAATCTGACAATGTGCCAACTGCTGAACAAGAAAAAGTAATTTTACAGTTTGGAAAGATCGGGAAAGACATCTTCACCATGGATTATCGTTATCCACTCTCTGCTTTCCAAGCCTTCGCAATCTGCTTGAGCAGTTTTGACACAAAACCAGCCTGTGAATGATATCTCTGTGTTGTAGATCAAGATCATCTTTTTGCTAAGTTGTTGCTTCCTTAACTCTGAATATGTTTATTCTCTACTTAGAAGCTCATCGTGCATATGGCCACATGTTAAACAACTGACAATCTTAACTGTAAGTTGCTTTATGTAACGGCCATTTATGTTTAGCTGTGGGGTATAAGTTTTTTATGGCTTGCCTGTTGTCTTCATTCTGAAACTATAGATATTTAATGTATCAAGATTAATGATTTATATCCATTTAGCTGCATTGGTTTGTGGTGACTACTGCTGATATAGTTTATCAGTCAATATATTCTGAGTTTACTTTCATATTGTGTTTTTAAAAACTAAGGTCTCGTTTGGCAAGAGGCTATTTTAGCCAATTAGTCAAAAAGTTACTAAATTAGCCAAAAAGCCAACAATTCATACCAAAAAGTCAAAGATTCTCTTTTCTCTCTACTTTTTGCACATCTTTTCGTAATTAGTCAAAAAGTCATCCCAAACATACAAGTTTTTTTTACCTACCTTTTTAGCCAAATAGTCAAAAAATTACTAAATTAACCTGTTCCCAAACGAGGCCTTAGACTGGGCTAAGATCCTCAACCCTAGAAGGAGTTCTTGTCCGCATCATTCTCTATTTATGAGTGCTATTTATGAGTGTTTTTGCACTCGGCTTTCAATTATAGGTTTGCTCTCACTTCCTTGTATCCATGACGCGTTATATTTTGAGCAGAAGTGCTCTGATACGACTTGTTAGTGGTAGGAAGCATTCTGTTACAATAAAAACACGATAAATCAATAATAATTAAACATCAAGAAGGAGAAGCGTAACAACCATACAGGGGATTTTCAAAAAATATTCTTTATACAGGCTCAACAACTGCCTATCCAATCAAAACATTCATAAGTATTCCTATATATACAATAACAAAAAACACAAATAAAATAATTATATAAAAAATAATAATAATATCTGAAAATTAGTTTAAATGCCAAACACATCCACAGAGGATGTATGTTGTGAACAACTTTAATTTAGATCCAAGGTTTCACAAACCAAGCAAAACATGATGTGCGTGACACCAAAAAAAGTAAAAATAAAAAGAAAAGAAAAGAAAAAGAGTCCAGTTCTTGCTACAAAGGAAGAACAACATATAACTGCAAGGAGACCATCTCTATCTTCCAATAATCCATCTTGTCACATTCAGCAGCATGCTTTGCTAAAACACACAAGATCATGTACTCCTCATCGTACAGTAGAGTAAGTAATGAACTCCCTTGAGGTGAACTGAAAGGGCTGGAGTGGAATAGGGTTCCTGCGGATAGAACATAAAGTGAGATGATTCGGTTAGACAACAGGTAATCACATACATGGGTACAAAGACTCAAACTCATCTAAAAGCAGAAAGACTCAAACTCACAGTCGAGGCCCATAAACTTTTATTTGGCGTACATGGGTATCTCTTCCATTAAGATGATTTGACAACACGGCAATTTGCAACATGAAAGTATTGACAAAAGTGTCCCTGCCAAAGATATTGGTAAAACTAGAGTTCAGAAGTTTACTAACTTGTGCATACATACAATTCAAAACCACTTAATAGATGGATACTTTTAGAACTTAGCCAATCTATTTCCTAAAAATAAATAAGCATTCTTTTCTTTTCTTTTCTTTTTTTTTCCCCCCCAAAATCATATTGCAAAACGAAAGTTAATGGAAAACATTTTTCGAATAAGCAGACTTCTCCACTGCTTTGGAACAGGATTAGACCACGAGCACTGCTATTAACTCCGTGTGCAATTACAAATAACCAAACAAGAATTCTCCACTAGTCTATTTCTTTGGGTCTTATACAACATATTTATATTGTGCTACATTCTTATATCCAGACCCATCATCTATGTATAGAAGTATTCATCTGTCCTTTGAGATTATAAGAGCTATGAGATACAAAACAAAGTATCATATGAGGATTATGTGAAAGATAAATAAATAAATAAAATAGATTATTTCTTTAAATAAAAATTAGATGTCAACTAAGGGAAAAAATGGATCCAGAACCTGGAATGCTACCGTAAAGAATCATCAAGGCATTCAACAAGGAAATAACATAAATCACATTACCCTTTTTCTTTTGTTTTCTGAACTACACATGACAAATTTCTTATATTGCACCTTGCATATTAATTTTCCTCAATGGGATATATACAACAAAGAACATATAGATTTGAAGGTCTCCTTTATTAGTCCTATCCTCTTATGACTGGTGCTTTGGCCTAGTACCAGTTGGGGGGTGTAACAAACGTTAGAAAGTATGGTGCAAACCCCATTGTCTATTAAAGGAAAATGGAGAAGGGGAAACGGGTTCTATCGTCTCTTTGAGAGCTTCAAACATGATGTTGCTAAAAAATTCCCCGTGTACTTGGCTCTCAAGGAAAACACACACATTCTCTCCTTGTCACAATCCAGCTTTCACTTATCGCCAATGCGCCATGATGAGAAACAAAATGAACTCCCATTTCAAGTATCATATCAATCCAGTCGCACTCAACAAGGTGGATAAGATATGACTACCTTTCGTTAAGTCCATCAAATAAACATCAGACCAATGTTATATAGTAAAGAGCTGCCATTAAGTTTTAAACCCCAAATAAAATAGATAGTAGCAAGTGTATATGCAAAAGTAACGATACAATTATACAAGAAAGAAATTAAATCAATTTATGCCCAATGTAGCACATATATCTTTGAAAACTAACAAAACCAGCACAAAAGAAATTAATCTTCGAGAATTCAGTAAATAAAATATAAAAAAAATGGCAAATAAACATTGAATTAAAGCTTATATTGCTTACCGAGGATCATTCCCAGATAATAATATGTAGACCCAACCAGTCGGCTTGACAAGTTCAACATTTTTTATCTCCTAGTTGCATTTGCAAGGGCAGAACCAAACTGAACTAGATCAAGATCAATTCAATACAAATTTTAAAATAACGAAGTGTTTATGTGCTTGCATTTGTGAGACAATCTGACTGTTGAGAAATAAATTCACCTTCAAATTGTGGAAACCATCACCGGCACGAATAGAGATCTTACTAGGTGTGTAGCTCTCGTCAAGCTTGAAATCCACATAGAGAACCACTAACTGAAAAACAAGAACTTCTTACTGATTGAAATCAACTACAATAAATAAATAAATAAATAAATAATTACAAAAGCAGAAAGAGAAACAGGCCAAAGTGAATTCAATTGCATATATATATATACATACCTGAAGCTTCACTTTCTTTTGAAATTGAATATTTACAAGGTGAGGCTGCGCCCCATCTGATCTGAATTTAAAAAATAAAATAAAATCACACAGTGAAAGTATTTCAGTATGAGAGAGAGAGGGAGGGGGAGGGGGGATGTACTGCCAGTAGGTGTCGAGGTTATCGTCGCGGAGAGCAGAGACGCCATTGCCGGGCTTGCAAGAACTGACGCTCCAGGCGGCTTTCTTGGCCATTTCACGGAGGTCATCGTCAACAACCAGATTTTGGTTACCTCCGATGAGCTTACCTTCTTCCTCTCCCTCCGATGACTCTGTTGCCATTTTTTTCTTCTAATTGATAGCCTTTCGATTATACTCAACACTTTATTTCCTCCGAACGGACTATGAAAGCCTCCGACGTCTCTGTATAAATATCGTGAGTTATTATAAAACCCTAACGCAACAACTTTAGAAAGGCTCCATATGACAAAGGATTGGATGACTTAATACAGTATTCAGAACTAGTGGGGTGAAAAATTCTCATCAACTACTTGGTGGAGATTTCCATACAAGTAGAAAATTCTCATCAACTATCCAATAGCAGGTAGTTGCAGGAGTGGAGATTTCCTTATGTTGACTTCCCAAAAATTCATTAAATAAAATAAAAAGACTACGAATTAACTGAATTATGGCAAACTATCAACACTTCCATTTCCAAATGTCTTTCCATCTTCTTTCCCCCAAAGGAAGAAAGGAAAAAAGGCCATGCCTGGTTTGTGTTTCAGAAAAAAAGTTCAAAAACATTTAAAAAAAATTAATATAAAAAATATAATTTTAAATTTTTAAAAATTATTTTGGCCTCCCAAAAAATAAAATTATATAAAAATAATAAGTGTTTTTAATTTTTAATTTCTTTCACCAAATTAATTTATAATTGTTTTTTTTTTTTAAAAAAAAAAGAAAATTCTGAAAACCAAACCAAATTATTTCTTTTCAGTTCATTCCTTTTCTTACTATTTTCATGTTAGAAAACCTCAAGCACATTTGTCAGCAGCATCAGCCAACAAAATACTCATCATAGTTATTGTATAGCAGTCAAACTACACCCCACTCAATTTGTTAGATCCACACTGAACTTCAATGTGATAACTTAACACCAAAAAGAAAAATAAATAAATAAATGACCACAACAACAACTTGTTCTGAGACTGCCTACCTGGTTTAGGGCATCTCCAACTCTCCAATTCCACATTCATTAATCTAATTTTTCCCAAATTTTTTGAGCAAAATGGTAATAAACACATACATACGAATCACCAAAGGGTTAAATGGCCGCCCGGGGGGGGGGGGGGGGGGGGAGGAGAGAGAACTATATCTACTAGGGCAAAAATTATCTATAAAATTAGGGTTACTCCACACCCATCAATCTAAATTTCCCCAAATTTTTTTAGCCAATATGGTAATAAACACATACATACAAATCACCAAAGTAAATTGTATCTATTAGGGCAAAATATATCTACAAAATTAGGGTTCTTTGGATTAATGTGTGTGTGTGTGTGTGTGTGTGTGAGAGAGAGAGAGAGAGAGAGAGGGAGAAGCGATTCGAGAACTTACAGTTTGGTATTCGGGTTCGGTCGTCGTCCTCCTATCCTCTGTTACTTCGCTCTTCCAAACCTAGGTTCAGTTGAGAGAGAGAGTGATAAGGTGAGTAATAAAAATGGGAATTGAGAGAAAAGAGTGAGACAGATTGAGACTGAAATTGAGATAGCAATGGAAAATTATACTAATTTGAAACTGGGTTCCAACTCTGGGAAACGTTAGATCCCAAGCTTCTTCGTTACAGAAAAAATTATCCCCTCCTCTCTTCTTCTCTCCGTTCTTATACAATATCTCTCAACAGTTCTAACAACTACCCCTAATCCCGCTCAACAACTTTAATAGCTTCCGCTAATCCCGCACCAAGTCACTAAGCTGTAATTAATCTGTTATCTGGGTTATGTGCGTCTGTTGTCTGGCCCATCATCCAGTCCAGCCCACTGTCCAAACCACTGCACACTGTTCCTAAATTAAGCTCTCTGGATTATTTGGGTCTGTTGTCTGGCCCATCATCCAGTCCAGCCCACTATCCAAACCACTGCAAATTCTGCTCCTAAATTAAGCCCCTTGTCTTGGCCCATGGCAGCAGCGTCACTTCTAGTTGCTGGCCTATCATTCCCGCCCCCTTGAAAAGAGCCTTGTCTCCAAGGCTGGAAAGTTGGAAATTTGGCTTGGAGATCTTGATACAGCTCCCAAGTTGCATCCTCTAGGTATGAATTAGACCATTGTACCAACAATTGAGTGGCTGACCTACCTTTATATTTGATCAAACGTCTGTCCAAAGCTGCAATGGGTTCAGGTTCAAGGACACCATCAGTCCCTATGGGTGGAAATGTGGCTTGTGGTGTGGTGTGGGCTCCCAACTTCTTCTTGAGCATGGACACATGGAAAACTGGGTGTAACTTAGAGTGTGGGGGCAAGTCCAATTGGTAAGCTACCTGACCCACCTTTTTCAACACCTGAAATGGCCCATAAAATCTTGGGGACAGTTTCATGTTAGACCGGCATTGTAATGTACTTTGCTTGTAGGGCTGCAATTTGAGGAATACCCAATCTCCCACTGCAAATTGCCTTTCGGTTCGATGTTGATCTGCCTGTTGCTTCATGCGATTTTGGGCTTGGACTAGGTGTTCCTTGAGGATTTTTAGAGTTGCTTCCCTATCCCTACCCCACTGATCAACTGCAACCACATTGGAGACCCCTGGGATATAGTGGATGTGGGAAGGGGGTACTCGTCCATACACCACTTGGTATGGTGTCAGCTTGGTAGCAGTGTGGTAGTTGGTATTGAACCACCATTCAGCCAAAGGCAGCCAGTGAGCCTATGCCTTGGGCCTATCTCCTGTCATGCACCTGAGGTACACCTCAAGACACCTATTGACCACCTCGGTTTGGCCATCCGTTTGAAGGTGGTAAGAGGTGCTGAGGTTCAGTTTTGTACCTTATAACCGGAACAGTTCCTGCCAAAAAAAAATGGGGTCCCGATCAGATACGATAGATTTAGGCATGCCATGCAATTTGTAGATGGTATCCAAAAATGCTTGGGCTACTTCCACAGCTGTATAAGGATGGGAAAGGGCAATGAAATGAGTGTATTTGGACAATCTGTCCACTACCACTAGTATGACAGTCTTGCCATGGGAATTGGGGAGCCCTTCCACAAAGTCCATGGATATATCGGACCAGATGCCTTCTGGGATGGGCAAGGGCTGCAGTAGGCCAGGGGAAGCTACTGTCTCTGTTTTGTTCCTCTGACAATTATCACATTGAGCCACAAAAGCATATATGTCCTTCTTCATACCCTTCCAATAAAACGATCGCCGTGCTCGGTGATAAGTTTTTTTGGTACCGGAATGTCCTCCCAAAGGGGTAGCATGTATCTCCTGCATAAGTAACTCCTTGAGCTGTGCATTTGAGCCCACTAATAGTCTGCCTTTGTAGGTCAACAGCCCATGTGTCCAAGAATAGCCTGGTTTGGCGGTTGGGTCATTGGTTAAGCCCTCAATGAGTGTTTTGAGGGTTGGGTCAGTATGCTATTCCTGTTTGAGAGAATTGAGCCACTCAGGTTGAACAACTGAAAGAGCTGAAACTGTGCAAAATTGTTCCAAGCTCTGTCTGGATAAAGCATCTGCAGCTTTGTTCTCATGCCCAGCCTTGAAAACAATGTCATAGTCATAGCCAAGCAACTTTGTGAGCCACTTTTGTTGCATAGTAGTGGAGATCTTTTGGTCTAGTATGTACTTAAGACTGAGATGGTCAGTCTTGATGGTGAAATGTCTTCCCAAAAGGTAGTGTCCCCACTTGTGGACAGCATATACTACTGCCAATAACTCCTTCTCATAGGTTGATAGCCCCAAATGCTTAGGTGCCAAAGCCTTGCTAATATAAGCTATGGGATGCCCAGCTTGCATGAGGACTGCCCCAATGCCTGTGCCGGATGCATCACACTCCAAAATGAAATCCTCATCATAGTTTGGTAGTGCTAACATAGGTGTGGAGGACATAGCTTCTTTTAAGGTGTTGAAAGCATTTTCTGCTTGCTCATTCCATCCAAAAAAGTCCTTCTTCAATAGAGTGGTAAGTGGTGCACAAACTTTCCCATAATTTTTCAAAAATCGTCGGTAATAACCGGTTAACCCCAGAAATCCCCTCAATGCCTTGATGGATGTTGGTCTGGGCCATTGCAACATAGCCCCAATCTTGACTGGATCTGCTGCCACACCCTGTCCAGAAATGATATGCCCCAAATACTCCAAAGATTGTTGTCCAAAGGCACACTTAAACTTCTTGACATAGAGCTGGTTGGTCCTCAGTAATTGTAACATGGTTTGCAAGTGGTGAAGGTGGTCAGCCCAAGTTTTACTATATATCAAAATGTCATCAAAGAAGACCAGTACAAACCTCCTGAGGTACGGTTTAAAAACTGAATTCATTAGGCTTTGAAAAGTGGGGGGTGCATTGGTCAGCCCAAAAGGCATAACCAAAAATTCATAATGGCCCTCGTGAGTTCGGAAAACAGTTTTTGAGATGTCTTCAGGATTCACTCTGATTTGGTGGTATCCAGCTCTTAAATCGAGCTTTGTGAACACTTTGGCACCATGCAATTCATCCAATAGTTCATCAATTATAGGGATGGGGAATTTGTCCTTAACCGTCAACTTGTTCAATTCTCTGTAATCAACACACATCCTCCAAGTGTGATCCTTCTTTTTCACCAATAGCACAGGGGAGGAAAAAGGACTGGTACTCGGTCTGATGATTCCAGCGTCCAGCATCTCTTTGACTATTTTTTCAATTTCATTCTTCTGTATGTATGGATACCTATATGGCCTCACATGGACGGGTGCACTGCCTTGTGTTAGGGGAATTCGGTGGTCAATCAATCGTTGAGGAGGGAGAGCACTAGGCTCCACAAATACATCATTAAAATCATGTAAAATGACTGTAATATCAGTGGGTACCTGCTCTACATGTGTAGCTGTGATACTGTACAACTGAACCAGGTAACCTTGGTTGGTTTGCTGCAAAGCCTTGCTCACTTGCTTGCTAGACACTTGTTCTACCTTGCAGCCAGTGTCCCCCTTGAGAAGGATGGCTTGTCCCTCCAATTGGAACTGCATTTGGAGGTTCTTAAAATCCCAAAGTATTGGTCCTAAGGTGGACAACCACTGCACCCCAAGTACCATGTCACACCCTCCAATAACTAGGATGCGCACCTCTGGGGTGAAGGTGGCTCCCTGCATTTCCCACGTGAAGGCCTTACACAATCCTTTGCTACATAATTTGGTTCCATCAGCCACTGTGACTGGAAAATCTGTGGTGGGTTCCACTAAATGTCCAGAACTCTTGGCCACACTTGGCTCCACGAAGGTGTGTGTACTGCCGGAATCAATTAAAATAGTGATGGGCCTTCCTTTAACCTTCCCAATTATTCTCATGGTCTTAAAGGATAGGTTACCTGACAATGCATGCACTGAAATCTGCATGTCATCACTCACCTGAGAGTCTCCATCCTCTTGTAATTCCTGTTCCGGCGCATCTGATTCCTCATCTTCCCCAAACAGCAAATACAATTGTTTCCTTTGGCACTTGTGTCCCCTAACATACTTTTCGTCACATTTGTAGCAAAACCCTTTCTCTCTTCTAGCCTCCATTTCCTTGGGAGTTAGTTTCTTGATGGGAAAATTGAGGGTACTGGTTAGAGTTGAGTTGGGAGAAGTGTTTGGTTGGTATTTGTAGTCAGTAGGTACTGGGGTTTTGGTATCAGGTTTAGGTCCACTTGAGGGAAAGGGTTTTGGTAATGAGAGGGTTGGGGAAGGGAAAGACCAATTGCTATTGGATGATCTTTGGGGAATTTTTTTTCTTCTACTAAGGGCTTCAATGCCTTCTTCTTGTAACCTTGCTAAGCCTATAGCATAGGAGATGGTAGTCGGTTGGAACATTTGGACACCAGCTTTGATCTCATCTTTCAACCCACTGACAAAACAGCTGACAAAGAACTCCTCGGTTAAGCCTTTGGTTTTGTTGGCTAACTCTTCAAATCGCTCCTGGTACAGCTTAACAGACGTAAACTGCTTCAACTTGGTCAATTGCCCCATTGGATCCTCAAAAGCATTAGGGCCAAAACGCAGTTGAAGTCCGTGAGAGAATTCAGCCCAGGTAGGCATTTTCTAAGTTCGTTCAAACCATTGATACCACTGTATCGCCTCGTCAGTGAGATGCATCACAGCCAGTTTTACTTTACTACCTTCATCAATCTGATTAAATTCAAAGAAGCGATCACACTTATAAATCCAACCAGTAGGATCCTCACCTGAGAATTGGGGAAAATCAATTTTGGCATAACGAGTTTGTACGTAGCCAGAGTTGTGGGGTGAAGGTCTATGAGGGGTTACGGAATCTCCGCCCAGATCTTCCGTCGATGGTTGTTTCTGATCTTCACGAAGGGTGAGAGCCATGATCATCTCCTTGAGCTGGTTGAGAGCAAGCTGCGTTCGCGCTTCACTCTCATGCTGTTGGTAAACCAAACGTTCGTCACTCTCGCGCAACTGACGAATGGTTTCCTCCATCCTCTTCTGTTCTTGCGCACGAGTCTCCGTCATTAGAAATTATGGCCGAGGAACTGCTAGCTCTGATACCAGTGATAAGGTGAGTAATAAAAATGGGAATTGAGAGAAAAGAGTAAGACAGATTGAGACTGAAATTGAGATAGCAATGGAAAATTATACTAATTTGAAACTGGGTTCCAACTCTGGGAAACGTTAGATCCCAAGCTTCTTCATTACAGAAAAAATTATCCCCTCCTCTCTTCTTCTCTCCCTTCTTATACAATATCTCTCAACAGTTCTAACAACTACTCCTAATCCCGCTCAACAACTTTAACAGCTTTCGCTAATCCCGCACCAAGTCACTAAGCTGTAATTGATCTGTTATCTGGGTTATCTGGGTCTGTTGTCTGGCCCATCATCCAGTCCAGCCCACTGTCCAAACCACTGCACACTGCTCCTAAATTAAGCCCCTTGTCTTGGCCCATGGCAGCAGCGTCACTTCTAGTTGCTGGCCTATCAGAGAGAGCGTAAAATTATCCCCCGCCAAATCTATAGTTTGGCTTTGAGAACTTCATAAAAAATATTGTTAAAAGCCAAATCTACCTTACAAATCTACGGGATAAGCGCTCCCCTAACTCATCTCTTCATATTTCTTATACTATTTTTATGAGTGTTAATTTAAACTCGCATTAATAATTCAAATAGTTTATTTTGTAACTTTTATAATAAAAGTCTTTCATATAAAAAATTAATTTCATTAGATAATTATAAATATGAAAATAAATCACATTTTATTTTATAAAATAGATGATTTAAATTTAATTATATTTTTCATTCATTCATTTAATAAAATAAAATGTGATTTATTTTTATATTTATAATTTTTTGTATAGATGACCTTCATTACAGAGTCTACGAAATAAATGGTTCAATTCAAATTAGCAAAAGCCATGTCTCCTTGCATAATATGGATTCCAAACATTCACGAACTCAATGTGAATGAGTCGAATTACTTATCCCTCGGTCTATTAGTGAACCATCTCTCCAGGGATTGTGAAAGATGTTCCACTAGAAATATTCTTGTTATTGCTTCGACTCATATTCCCCAAAAAGTGGATCCTGCTCTAATAGCCCCGAATAAATTAAATACGTGCATTAAGATACGAAGACTTCTTATTCCACAACAACGAAAGCACTTTTTCACTCTTTCATATACCAGAGGATTTCACTTGGAAAAGAAAATGTTCCATACTAATGGATTCGGGTCCATAACCATGGGTTCCAATGCACGAGATCTTGTAGCACTTACCAATAAGGCCCTATCGATTAGTATTACATAGAATAAATCAATTATAGATACTAATACAATTAGATCCGCTCTTCACAGACAAACTTGGGATTTTCGATCCCAGGTAAGATTGGTTCAGGATCATGGGATCCTTTTCTATCAGATAGGAAGGGCTGTTGCACAAAATGTGCTTCTAAGTAATTGCCGTTCGAATTAAAATCCGATAGTACAGAAAGATATGGAGAGATGAGGCATGGAGGAAAACTTATTCCCAACACTTGAAGAGAACATGGAGGATTCTAAAACATCTGAGTATTCAAGACACTTAGGGCTTGTTTGGTTTGTGTTTGAGAAATTTTTTTTCTGAAATATGCTCTACAAACACATTTCTAGGAGTAATCAAACCAAACAAAGTTTCCCAAAAAAATTCTCAGAAATGTGTTTGGTTGTCTTTTTTCAGGATCACTTTTCAAAAAAAAAAATTTAGAAATGTGTTTGGTTGTCTTTTTCCAGGATCATTTTTCAAAAAAAATTCTCAAAAATCCGTTTGGTTGGTTTGTTTGAGAAAAAAAAATACAAACACCCCCAATTAAAAAAAAAGATTGTGTAAAAGAAAATTTGGGAATCTCATTTAAAATTCCATTTAAATGATGATAAGTTCCACTATATTACAGGTTGTAGTCTTTCAAAAGCCTATTCACTTGTGAAAATTTTGCTGATGATGCTTGCATTTTTCAGATTCATAAAAAGGACCATCTCCCATCAGTATTGAAACACACGGCCCATTTTTGGGAAGGAAGGAAGTTGGTGTTGTGGGACGGACAGGGAGAGGAAAAACGCTGGTGCACTACATTTTTATGTTGTCATTAACTACTGCATTAGTCTACCTACTCAAGGAAAAAGGAATTTCCACAAGAACAATTAATACATTGGTCTGGCTACTAAAGGAGGTCAGTTTAATGGCATGGCTCAATGACCGATGATTAAATGATCAGCTAAAGTTTTGGCATGAAACACCCGTGATTGCAAATGCAGGCAAAGAGACTACCCCATGGTTTCAAAAAAAAAAAGTACCCCATGGTTTAAAAAAACCATACATGAACAAACAAACATTAAAAAAACATGCAACTATAGTGCCGATACATGAACCATACATGCAATTTGTAGAATTTGTGTACAAATTTCGTGTACTTATAAGAACTCATATCAAAATTTCCTTTTTGCTGCATTTTTTATCAGTAAATTGAAAATTTCATATATTTCTTAAAGGCAGACAGTGCTGCTACAAATTTTTGAATATTTACCGATTGGGAAATTTCACCACACATTGACAAACCCAAAGGCAGCGACGAAAAAATAAGCCATGCGAACTTTGTAAACCTTCATCAATCAATACATTGTTCAAAACTCATGTACCAAATGAAATTTAAAAAAAAAAAAAAAAGGGTATTCGTTCATCAGAAATACCTCTTGCTTGCTTGGATTTGGTGGCCCTCAAATCCCACCATCCACAACGAAGTTTTGAGCATGGCCTCTCCGTTTTTGCAGCGAAGGATGAAGTTATGCTTCATCTTGGTGGGGTTTGAAGCTGGTTGGTTTGCATTTTATAAAGCCCAAAAGAAAAAAAATGATGGACATTGATGTTACAAGAAAATGATGGACATTGATGTTACAAGTCCCGATTGTGTGAAGATTTAATTCAGTTTGACTAAGACCAAAGTTAAGGCACGATTTGGGGAAATCTGTGAGGCAGACAAGTTGTGGCTGTTCAAAGAGGACTCGTACGAGCAGATGCCCCCTATTGCCTCAAGCTTGTGCGACATAGAGATGAATAAGGTAATAGATAGTGTCGGTGCATCTATGGCGGAAGATTTCTCAAATCTTCAACAGCGTACTGATGGAGGGAAAACAAGTGGGTTTCTTTGAAGGCACTTGGGCGAGTGCAGATCTTGGCCTACAGGTGTGAATCATCTTCCTTGACATAGCCGAGAGAGAGCCGTTGGACTGCCTCTGAAGGATTTTCTTTGTATCAGAGAGATGAGGTCAGAAAGGTTCTTTTGAGAGAGAGAAGTTAATAACACAAGATGCGCATTGTGTTGGGAACCATTTCTCTGAGATGAGTCTTCAGAGAATATTTCAGAAATTTGTTTGCCAAATGCGTTTTGGTACTTTTTTCTCTCAAAAATTGTTTCTCAAACACAAACCAAACAAGCCCTTAAACTTGTAAATATCTTGCATAGATATTTCTATAGCATTCTAGAATATTCTTTTAGCTTGTACCAAAGGCTTCCAAGGGAAGCTTCTCCATGAATTTCCTAGTGGATTCTAGAGTGTTCTAGAAAAGGCCAAATGTAACGACCAAATCGCATATAATGATTAGCACTTAATTAATTATGGAGATTTGAAATTAATTGCCAATTATTCCAATTTAATCTAGGTTTTACGAAAAGTATGAAGATTGATTCATTTATGGTTCTATTAAGTGCTTACGTTGGAATTAGAAATTAAGGATCCAAATGGCTTAAGGAAGTAAAATTGAGAAGTTGAATCAATTTAATTTTAACTACGGACCCATTTGGGAGTTTAATTAAATATTCGATTCAGTTTAGTAAAATTGAGATTTGATTAATTACGTCCTAATTGGAGTTGATTAAGTCATGAGGATTGAAAATTGTGATTATTATAAATTAAATTTGTTTATGATGTGTCCAATTTGAATATGTAATTTATTGATGGAAATTTGAGTTTTAGAAATTGAAGGCTTAGATGATTTGGAAGATCAAAATTGATAATGAAAATAAGTTTAATTTAATATTTGGAGCCTTTTGAGAGTTTGATTAAAAATCTGATTCGGAATGATAAATTTAAATATAATTAATTGGGTTCTAAAAGAAGTCAAATTAGACTAATTAAATTAGGTGGGATTTGAGATTAGTTATAATTAGCTAATTTTGTGTCAATCAAGATTCATTAAGACTAAGTGTTACTCAATTAAATTAATCTTAATCAGAAATTAAATAGTATAATGGCTTAAAAATTTGAGAACGCATGTGGTGTGGGTGTACCGAAAAAAAAAGTGGGTATACAAAGAAAGCTGCTTGTGTGTGCATGTGAGAGTGTTGTGTTGGGAGCCTGAGGTGATGTGCACGTGTGCATGTGATAGCATCAAGTGCAGATGTGTGTATATTTGTTTCCTTTGTGCTGGAGCACTCTTGGAGGGATTGAGGTCAAAACCGAGAGAGGGTTTTGCTGGAGCAAAGAAACAATGAGGAAAAAAAAAAAATTAAAAGAGGAGCTCAAGTTATTGAGGAAGAAGAAGAACTAGAAAATTCAAGGTATGGCATTCATGTTTAATTTGTGTAGAATCCTTACGTTATACTTGAAATTAATGAGGTAATTGGAATCAATATCTTGTAAAAAAAAAGAGGAATTAGCAAGAAGATGATGAAAAATTGGGTTTAGTGTAAAGATTATGAAAATAAATTTAGAAAGTAATTAGTTGAGCATGATTCTTGTTATTCTTCATGAAGTTGAATCTCATCCTTACATGCATGTTAGAATTTCAAAATTTTAGATTTAATTTATGTGTAAAAAGACTTATGAGATTAAATTTGGGTTTGCATGCAAAATCAAGTTAGGACCAAAAGTATGAATTAGTATTTCTTAAACTTGTTGAACTGGATTCAATTTCATATAAATAGAAGAAGTTAGCAAGATGATGAGTAATTGGAGTTATGTTCAATTTATGGAAATTAAATTAGAAATCAATTATTTTGACCTTAATTTTGTAATCTTGCATGAGATTACGTTCCATTTGTTACATGCATGAATAAATTTTACAAGTTTAATACTCTAATGATGCATACATCATGGATTTTGAAGGATTTGGATTAACCCAATCTCATATTTTGAAGAGAAAAAGGAAATGTTTTAGGAACATCAAGTTTATGGAAAATTAGAATTAATCCTAATGCTAGATAAAGCTTTGATTTTATAATTAGATTTTTAATCCATGCATGTAATGTAATTTAAGATTTTATTTGAATTAAACATATTTTGATTACAAATTAAGTTGAGTTTAAGATTATGGAAATTAGTTGGAAAATTTTAAGAATATAAAATTAGTAATTTTGATGTCAATTTCATACATGCATTGTGGATTTTCAAGATTTTAGAACTTTAATCCATATTTTAAAGCTTATGAGTTTGGGATTGAATTTTGATATTAATTAAGAAGTCAAATTATAATTTGAGCTTGATAATGTAGAAGTAGTTGGATTTTTGATAAGTGTTTTATACATGCATTATGGATTATGAAAAATCTGAATTAATTCAAGTTCATATTTTGAAGAGACAAATGAAATGTTTTAAGAAAATCAAGTTTATGGAAATTTGGAATTAATCCTAAAGTTTTGATTTTATAATTAGATTTTTTTTATTCAATCCATGCATTATAAATTCAGTACATACATGATTATAAATTAAGTTGAATTTATTTAATCCATGCATTTTATTTAGAATACCCATGATTATAAATTAAGTATTTGGTTAAAAATTGAGTTAAGTTGAATTTCTAAGAAATTGATTTGTGTAATTCATAGTTAAGTTGATTTTGTTATTAATAGTAAAAATTGGATCTATTGGTATTACATACATCATGGAATTTCAAGAGGTTGGAAAGTCTAATTTACATTTTAGAATTGTGGGTTGATATAAAGAAGATGAATTAAAACTAAATTTGGGCAATTGGAGCGTGATTTTGAATGAATGTTTTCTAATTGAAAGTGTTTACAAAATTATACAATGGTTCTCCATTTTTGTGTACCAAAAATACATGTTTTGAGGCTTTGAATATCAAATATGAACTTTAATTACAATTTTAGAAATTTCGGAATTTATGTTGTCCGCTCGAGCGAGGAAAGTCTTACTCGAGCGTGAAAATCGAGCTCCCAGTAGTTTTTCAAATTTTGCAGTCCGCTCGAGCGACCAAAGTGGCGCTCGAGCGGAGACCCATTTTCAGCATATTTTGAAAAATTGCATTTAGTTCACATTTTTATTCTCATCTCTTTCCAAGGCATTCTAGACATGATTTATGACTCAATAAAGATTAATAAGCTATCAATCAACATAAATTAGTTAGTTAAAGAATGAATCATTGATGTAGTGGTAATTGTTTAAGAAGCCGAGTAAAAGATCAATCTATTTGGAAAAGAAGGGCTTAGTAATGGCAGAATGCGTGAAATAAGAATCCGGTTTATTTGAATGAGAAAGAATAAGCATAGTAGAACTTCGGACTGTTTAAACGGAAAAAGACTAAGAAAGTCAAGTTTGATCAAGGGAGTAATATTGTATTTCAATGTGTATATGTTATGTGCTTGTGTAGGTCACGCGCCATTGTCTACCTGATTTATCTGATATGTCCAATCCGTCTGATTTGCTTCTGCGGCTATCTGTGAGTAATAACTCTGTAAAGTTATGTTTAACTTAAGTATTTTCTGACTGGTATGGTATGATCTGTTTTCTGAAATGCTATCTTACGAATTATGAATGAACGTCCAATTTTTTGAAAAGTATTTGTGGCACCTTTAGGTCATGTGGCCCTCGCCCGGGGGTAACAATACCGCGGCCAATCTGCATGTGGCCTTCGCCCGGGGGTAACAATACCGCGGCCAATCTGTATGTGGCCCGTGCTTGAAGGTAACAATACCATGGCTACTTGCGCGCAAGATATGGGCCTTTATGGTCGTTGGTACCAACTATGTATGTGGGTCTTTGGACCAATCTGATCTAATAGCTAATGGGTGTACCACGTATGATCTTATGCAAAATCTGAATATGAAAATGATTATGAATATGTATACGAATCTGTTTCTGTTTTGAAGTCTGAATATGCTCTGATTTAAATACTGGATCCTAACTTGTGCTGGGCATCATTCATAAAACCCCTTTACTCTGTTATTATTCACTGGGCTCTAGCTCACTGTATTATTTATGTATGTAGGTGATCAGGCATGTGACCAGGCTTAGAGGCATCTGCCTAGAATCTGTTTTTGTTAGCCAACCTATGTGTCTCTCGTGGAGGTTCCGGATATGTCAAGTGATTACCGCTATGTGATTTAAAGTTTAAGTCCTTTTTGTCTGATCTGTGTATATATTATGACGTAGGGGCAGGTTCGGGTCGTGACACCAAGAGTGCCTACAAATAGGAGAGGAGCTTATTTGCTCCAAAGCATCTAAGAATTGTAAAGCTTTCTCCCATGTGAATACAAGGCATTCTCTCAAACTCTCTTGCGTTCTTCTAACTTCTCTTTCCAAAAAGTTTGTGAGTTAGGCTGACTTAGTATCATTAAGTAAGACTTGAGATTGTTTAAGTGCTGCACAGATAGCTTGGAAACAACCAAGGCCGTGACACGAGCTACCCAATCTAATTGTAGCATATCAGAAAGACAAGCACCAGTAGTACAATGGGCAGACCCATTAGCACTTCTTAGGCACCATTTAAAGAACACACCATCTTGCCTAGCTAAG
Organism: Camellia sinensis; assembly: GCF_055761805.1. NCBI lineage: Eukaryota > Viridiplantae > Streptophyta > Magnoliopsida > Ericales > Theaceae > Camellia > Camellia sinensis. The sequence continues at coordinate 188,086,374 of NC_138964.1, forward strand.
GATTTGATATCCTCAACAATAACACCACAATCCCAAGGGGAGCTTCTTCCGAAACGCATAACTGAACAACACATAACATTTTACTGTCCAAGCTGAGGAGGAGACCAAACAGATGGACCACTTCTTGTATTGCTTGACAACCCATGAAGCTGTGGGCACCTCTTGTATTGCAATAAAACAAGCCTCTTCTATGCAGGCTCAATCGATCACCGGAAGAGGGTCCATGGGAACATGATTAAAAAATGATGTTACAAGGGAGTGTAACCTTATATGATTGACATATAAATTGTGAGAATTTTTTAAAGGTTTCCAATATTTTTTTATATTTTATTTATTTTTTAATGATAAGTGACAGAATGACTACATTGAAAGGATATAGTTGTTACAATTAAAAGATCAAAGTAAAAACCAAATGAAAGTTGGAAAGTGAAAACTATAATTTACTTTAATAATATTTTCATTTGATATTTTTTATGAGAAAAATAAATAAATCACATTTGCACAATCTCAACAAAATTACCAAAGTACACTAGCATTTTAATTTTAAATTATGTCCAAAATTTAACTTTGGCATTAATTGCGAGATGATCTTACTAGCTCATCAATTTTTTCAAGATGTAACATATGTGTACTTATTTGATTGAAATTGAAAGGGGGAGGGGGTAATCAATACTTTGCAAATATATAATGCTTAAAAGTGGTTTGGTTGTTTACTAAAACCATTCTCTCATAGTTGTTGAAGCATTGAATTAGAACATTTTTTTTTTCTTCTTACAAACTTTTTCCTTTATTTATTTAGCAATTTAATTGATGTTCCATCTTTTTTATACAATGGCTCCCCTTATGGCCTGTTTGTTTTGAGTGACAGAGGCGGGTACAATATGTTCTTTTAATGTTTAAATTGACATAACACTTTTATCTCTTTATCATCTTAACGAACCAAATTACTCATGAACAGCTCAACCTTAATTCATTTAAAACTTGTTTGAGTCTGACGCTTTTGTTAAATAAACAAACTCAAAGCAAATATTTAGACTCGTTTAGTATTTGAAGCAAACTCAGGTAGATCCAAGCTTGGGCCAAATAAACTTGTGAACACAATAATATATGAATTATTATTTAATTTCAATAACATTAACTAACATATTTTCATTAATTTATTTCATTTCTCTATTTATGTTTGGTGTTTGTGAAAATTTAAATATTTGATTCATGAAGTTTATTAATAATATAAGCATTCTTTCATTTTTATGCTAATACTACTTTTTAATGTGCATACTAATTATTATTTTTTTTTTTTTCATTTTCTTTTGAGGCTCGAGTGAGGCTTATTTATATAATCAAGTTGACTTAAGTTGATCTCAAGCTTGTTAAATATTTGACAAGCTAAACTCAAGCTCTATTTGAGCTTAGCTCAATCTGTTTGCAACCTTAGTACTCTAAAATTATTAAAGAATTACACGTGTTTATATCCTCTTCGCTTTATCAAATAAACAATTAAATAGTTAATAATTCTCAGCAACTATTATCTCATTGCCCAATTGAAATTTGAATACTTTCTATACAACAAGGTGAGCTCACTGCCTACTCTTAACGGGAAACTATTTGGGCCATTTATATGCTATGTCTTTATCACATCAACTCTTATAGGGAACTACAATTTGGTCCACTTAATTGCTATGTCTTTATCACCTTCTCTTTCATTTAACCTCCCACAACCTTCCTTGTCCCTTCTCTACCTAAAATTTCCAACCACAAACCCAAAATACTTTAGTCCCTTCTCCATCACCATTATAGAAGGACACACAAGTGAACACAATATTCACAAATATTTTCACATTTATAGTTGCGAATATTTTGTCTCACATTTGTACATTCTGTGTCAAGTACTTTATGTGCACATAGACTTTTTTTCAAACTTTAATGGCACTTCGGATGAGGTCCCCTTCTTCCCTTGCATGCGATCGCAAATTTCACACACAATCTATGGTAATCACACAGTGGTTTACAGGAAACTAAACTATTTTTACATACATTCATATTGTTACAAATGTTGCCACAGTAAATGCAGATAGACATATATATGTGAAGAATTGGGGGTAGGAGTGAAGAACAGAAAGGAGAACAGTGGAAATAAGTAATGTTGAAATTCTTAAAAAATATTTGCTGATTGATGTACTGGAAGTCTGTAGCTATCCAAGATTGGTGCCTGCAAAACCAGATGTATTCTCTAAGACAAAGTTCCGCAAAAGTAATTGAAGAAAATAGATGTGCATGAGCTAAATTTCTAAAAACAAGGATTACAATACTATTTCCTATTAGAAGAATCATCATTTTTTTTTTCTTTTTCCTTTTTCATTTTGGCTAGAATTTTGATTGGATGAGAAAATACATAACACAGGACAAGAATTTTTTCATAAAGTTAGCTATGAGGGGTTTATAAATTCCTATTTAGTTCAATAGACAAAATAGTGAAATATCAGTGATGCCTCACCCGTAAACAATGGAGATGAAAAAAAAAAAGTCGGGTCTTTTTTATGTTTGAATCATGGATTTGAATAGTGATTTGAAAAGAGAAAGTGAAAAGGTAAGGCAAATGTGAATGAAATATAAGTTCATTTTTTTCTCCATTTCCCTTTCACTTTCTAAATTTTTATTCAAATCTATGATCCAAACACAGTGTTAACGAAACTCTGCATTGCGAAGGGTGTGTAAATCAGTTCCCCAAGTTGAGATGGGTTGAGTTTGATCTTGCTGCAATGAGAAGTAATGCATAAGACACTATGACAAATATAAATCAAAGACAGTGCTGAAAAGGAAGAAGCCACTAGGAGAGAGAGAGATTACAGGGAAGCAGGACAATGAGTCAAGAAAAACATTTGGGGCAGGCATAGAAGAGCTTGTGGTTGTCTGTGCCGCTTGTGGTACTTGTTGCGCTTGAATGAACTGGAGGTAGGCCAAATTGGCCATTCCAGAAGGTGCAGCGGCTGCTGGAAAACTGGTGACGTAAGCAGGAAACTTCATTGCATAATTTTTTAAAGCACAAGTCAGTAATTAAAGAAATATAATTTCGATGTTCACCAATTAACCCTTAATAAGTAGTTGATCTGTTGCAGCCTTACCTCTTTCATGAAGAAGCTATCAATGTCGAAGTCAATTCTTGGATTCAAGGAAGCCAGTTTCATTGATAGGAACTGTTATATGAATCAACAAAATTAAATTATCAAAGATCAAGTAATGAATTAATGAAATTGGGAATACAAGTAGACAAGAAAAAGACACACCTCAACTTGTCTTTGAAGAGATTGCACATAGTTAATGATTTCTTCAAGCATTCCAGCCTTTCCTGTAACTTTGCTGCACCCTGGAACTAAATCTTGCAGACATTTCATCTTCTTGTTGATCTTCTCCCTCCTTGCCTATTAATAACGCATACATCCCTTAAAATATGATTCTCTTTCCAAAGGATATTCACATCAATTTTCAACAACAATATTGTTTTGCAAACTCAATTCACTTCAATTTTTAACAAGACTATTATTTTGCAAACTCAATTCACAACAATTTTATATTGTAAACTCAATTCACTTCAATTTTCAACCACAATCTTATTTTGCAAACTCGGTTCACCTCAATTTCAATAACAATATTATTTTACAAACTCAATTCACTTCAATTTTCAACGACAAATGTTATTTTGCAAACTCAGTTCACTTCAATTTTCAACAACAAATTTATTTTACAAACTCAATTCACTTCAATTTTCAACAACACTATTATTTTTTTGCAGATTCAATTCACTTAAATTTTCAACAACAATATTATTATTTTGCAAACTCACTCTTTCAGCTAAACTGTGGCTATCCATGGCCTGTCCGCGACGTGCCCGGTCATGAATGTAATCAATGTCAATCGAAGTTTCCCTCTTACGTTTTGCTGCCGCGACCTCAGATTCTCGTCCTATCTCTTTGTCTTTACATTCCTCTGCAACAAGAAGCTGCATTGAACAAAACAGTTATTTTATTTGAATTGAAACAAAATTTAGTTGCAATTCAATTTTCTTTTACGCACAACAGAAGAGACCTCGGCTTTCCTCTTGTTCAAGTTAAGTCTCCCATTTTTTTGGTCCGCCAGCGAATTCAACGAGAAAGAGTGATCCATGTCAAGAAGAGAGAGAGAGAGAGAGAGAGAGAGAGAGAGAGAGAGAGAGAGAGAGAAGTTGGGATACAGAGAGAGAGAGAAAGGAGAGGCCGAAGAAGCCCCGTGGATCGACCATGAGAGGGGTAAAAATAATAAAAATAATATACAAATCTAATTTTAGATACATATGTACTTTACAATTAAAAAATAATAATAATATAATCAAATATCACATATAAAAAATAGTAATGTTTTGAAAAGTTGGTAAAAAGTTAATTTTTTGATTTTTTAAACTTTTTTAATAACTTTTTTGGTAAAAAATTAGGTTATTTTGGATAAAAAAAAGTTGACTTTTTTTTTGTTAAAAAAGCTAAAAAATCAAAAAGTTGATTTTTTTGACATGTTGCCAAAACACCATAAGATTTCATGAGTTATAATTAAAATATTATTATAATAAAAAAAAATCATAATTAAAGAAAAAAATTACATAACTAAAACTAATAATGGATATGATATATTATTTCCAAGGGAGTGCATAGTAGAATTTCTCTAAAACAAATTAAGCGGGACAACACTTCTTCTAAATTATTTAAGCTTGGTTTGACAGCACAAACATCTTATTGATTATTGGACCACGCATACTTAATAATTTAAAATAAGCTTTGTTCCACTTAATTTGTTAGGCAAATTATACAAATAGTCCTTATAGTGTGGGGTTTGTATTATTTTGGTCTCTGATTTTTCAATTGTGACATATTTAATCCTGAATTTTGAATTTTGTTTCAAATAAGGATAACTAAATATATAATTTGATTTTTTAAGGATAAAATTGTTAATTTGATAAAATATAAATTAATTTGACAAAAATAAATGTCAAATAAATATTTTTGAATTTTTAAAAATTATTTCTTCCTACTAGAAATAAAATTATGTAAAATTGATAAATATTTTAGACATTTATTTATTTTTTTTACCAAATTAATTTTTATTATGTGTTTGAATGATGATCATGTAAAATTAATTTTAAAAAATTAATCATGTAATTTTTATTAATTTTACATAATTTTATCATTGGTGGATAAAAATAATTTTAAAAAAATTAAAAATATTTTTTTGACATTTATTTTTGTCAAATTAGTTTGTATTTTATCAATTGACGATTTTACCCTTGAAAAATCTAATAATATTTTTAATTGTTTTAATTTGGAACAAGATTCAAAATTCAAGATCAAATGTGTCACAATTAAAAAGTCAAGAATCAAAGTAACACAAGTCCCAAACTATGGGGACTATTAATCTAATTAACCCTAATTTGTTTTATGGACCACATATACTTAATAATTTTTCATTTAAGCATTGAGTTGGGTACTGAAAACAACTTTGTTTTATGGACCACGTATACTGTATCTTTTTCATTTAAGCATTGAGCTGGGTAAAACAAACTAATTAAGATACTTGTTATATTAATAAATTAAGTTTAAATATATTTTGAAAAATATTAACATTTTGTTTGTTTGAACACTTTTAAATTTTTTTTTTTTGTTTCTAGTATTTGATACACTATGGGTGTTTGGGAAGTGACCATTTTAGAGACTTTTTAACTTTTTGACTATTTTAGTAGGCTATTTTAGTTTTTGTGTTTGGTGTTTGGGAAGATAGGATGTATTTTTATTTGAGTTGATGAATTGAAAAATGTGTTAAAATGATGTTTGAAGTTAAAATGATAAATTTGTCCTTAACTTCACATTTTCCAAAATTAATTTGAAGGGATAAAATTGTAATTTAGTTACCTGTCATTGTGACAGTGGTAAGACTGTCACAGTGACAGCCACTGCCGGCATTTTTTTTTTTTTTCAAAAAAAAAAAACTTTTGGTTTAGAAACTTTTAGGCTAAAATTGTTTTTGAGGCTATTTTAGCCCCAAATTTAGGTCCCAATTAAACACCTCCATTAAAAACCAAAACTGAACAAAATTATTATTATTTTGATTTATTTTTTGTGCATAAAATAGTTGCTAGTCTGTTAATAATTAAATTACAACACAAGCCAACATCTCTTCATAAACTTAAATATAAAATCTCACCGACATTGATACCTAAGTGTCATTTCCATGACCACTGGGCAATTGCTATGGGGTTCAACGTAAAACCAACTTATTTAAGAGAAAAATATTTTTAATTTTTGAATGATAAAAATATTGTTTGGACTAAAATTTTACTAATGTTGCCACACTATTATCTCTACTACCTCCTTTTCCCTCTACCGTTGTTGACACCACGACCTCCACCTCTACCTTACCACTACCGTCACCACCACTAATATAACCATTAATACATTAATTTCAAAGATGAAATCAAATATGAAAAAAAAAAAGAAAAAAAAAAATTCTCCAAAACATATTTATCTTCAAAATAAAAGGAACATAATTCTATGAGATAGACAAACTCACTCGAGTTTAGGTTGTGATTGGATTAATTCGATTGAAGATTGTATAAATATTAAAATAAATAAGCAAGCCTTAAATATAATTTTAAATTAGTTAAACTTTCAAACCATATTTAAATAACTCACTATTCACTTTAAATCGGGTTTTCCCTATGAGTAGGCAAAGAAGTACTTCAATGTTGCGGATTTAATTCTTATAAATAGAAATTTGATACCTTTGTAGTCTTTATCTTTGGGTTTTTTACCAGTTAATCCCAATAATTGAATCTATTACCTATTAAGTCCTAAGTTTCTATCGCATGCACTAGCAAGTCTTGTTATATTTTTTTTTATCTCGACTTTACCCTTATTGTTATACTTTCGTGCGTTTAGTTTTTTTTCTCCTAGTTTCCCATTTTATTTTTGAACTTCAAATTGCGAACCATTGACAATATTTTTTTTGGCCATTTTTCATCTCCAACATATCACCACCGCAACCACCTCTTCAGATTCGGTGGTGATGAGAGAAAAAAAGAAAAAAAAAATGAAGAGAATGAAGGAGAGAGATGAGTAGCCATTACTAGAGAATAATTCTCATCATTTTATGCTATCACAAATCAAGCCAAAGAATCAAAAGTCCAATTCAGTGATAAATTTATCATGCAACAAATATCAGCCAAAGTTGCAGTGATAAATTTATCACTGTTGAATTTGTTAAAAAATTTACAAATAACAAACTTGATTTGAGAGAGAGAGAGAGAGAGGTATCACAATAAATTTATCATTGAATTAAGTAACAAATTAAGTAACAAATTTATCATTCATAAATTAAGTAACAAATTTATCACTGAATTAAGTAACAAATTTATTAAATCAATTACTCTTCTGTAGAAGATCAACAACACCTTTCAATGTGCTGATTGGATACTTTGCATCCCAAACCGGTGATGGAGGAAGATGGTGGCAACGACGATGTCGAAGATGGTAGATCGATGATGGAGGATTGCGGTGTTGAAGCTATCAAATGAATGATGGGGGAGGAGCAGTGGTGATGGCAACGAGGGAGAAGGACAATGGTGGTTGAGGCCAGTATGGTTGAGCCGAACAACATATATGGTGATGGAGAAGGAGGAGATGGTGTGCCAGTGAAAAATATGAGAGTGAGAGAAAGAGAAGAGAGAGAAATAGAGATAGGGATGTGTTTGGGTTTAAGATAAAATCACTCAATTAAATGTAAGGGATAAAAATGGAAGATGGGCTAAATCATTTTGAGTCAGGACTTCTTGGAAATTAAGTCTGGTCCTAAGGATCGGCCCGTAACTCCCCCATTATTTTTTCCTACTATGGGGGCTGGCTTGGGCTTGGGCTAGTTGATAGCTGACTCTAAACTTCGTTTGGCATGAGTAGGGGCACAAACGATTTGAGTCGAGATCAGTTGAACTTTTGTATGTTTAATTTGCTTATTTATTATGATTTTAACGAGTTCGAACTCGAGCTCGAACTCAATAAAAATTTAAGGAACTGAGCTGGAGCCGAGTTGGCTCAGGCTTGACTCAAACTTGAGTCTGTTCAAGAGTTTTAACGAGTCAAGGAAATTATAAATTCATACTTGCGTATGAGACTAAAATTCCAATTAAAACTTTAATTATACAATTACATATATAATATATGCAAACATATTAAAAGGAAAATCAATATCTTATCAAAATAATAATATCTACCACTAATATTATATAAATGTATTATCTATAGTTAGCTATTATTTACGTATAAATAAATTTAGTTATTATTTACATTATTTAAATTTATAAATAACATATTTATCTTATTTTTTATACATATTTTTACATTATTTAATATATAATTATATATTTATTCTATTATTTAAATAAATGTTAAACGAACAACTAATGAGGCGAGTTTTAATATGTTTAGGCTTATTTATTAAGATTTTAATAAACTCGAACTCGATTTCGAATTCAAGTGCAATAAAAATTTAACGAACCGAGTTCAAACAAATCCTTGCCAAGTCGAACTCAAGTTTGTACATGAACAGTTCTGTTCATTTACTATCCTAGACATGAGTTATTTTGATTAAATTAGTCAATAATGACAAAACATGCTAATTTAGTCAATAAGACAAAATTTCACATCTAAATCATAATAATTTCACTTTTTTATCATAATCGTGAAATCAATTAAAACAAAATGGTCAAAATTTATCCCAAACATAATTTTTTTTAATCAGATTAAACTGTCAAAAAATTAAAAAGTCATGCTAAATCAGCTCATCTCACATAAGGGCTAACTATTGCTAGACTAGTGTTCTTACATATAATATGTCATATTTGTAATTAAACTCCTATCTATCAACCAAAAAATGAAAAAAAACGAAAGGGTAAAAATAAAACCGTGATGAGCACTAGAGGAAGGCCTTCAGCAATTGACCTTGTGTTGAGTTGAGGTCCACACGCTCCAACCAACTCCAGTCGTTTTAATTGGATGTAGTTTATATAGCCTATAATGCATACGTACAAGTTTAACTCTTATCTTAGCAGCTGACTCTAAAAAACAAAACACTACCTTTGGCAGCTTCGATATGATTTTAATGAGAGACGGATTTTTTTTTTTTTGAACTTGAAAAAGGACGCTGTGAGGCATCATAGCATCCATGGATCACTACAAGAAATGTCACTTTTAGCTACCAAAATATTGGTCGCCAAAAGTCCAATATTTAGTCGCTGAAACGATATAGCGACTAAAATATTTGGTCGCCAAGGTCGTCGCCTTTGCCCTGTCGGCGATAGTATTGGCTACTAAATTTCGTTTGGTCGCCGAAAGTGACCACATTTGGCTACTAAAATTAGTTTAGTCGGCAAATGTTATGTTTCCGCCACTAAACCTTTAGTCGCCGAATGAGGCTTTTTGGCTACTAAGTTGTTGTGGTCGGGAAAGGTGTCACCTTTAGCTACTAAATAATTAGTCGCCGAAAGTACACTTTTAGCTACGAAACATTATTTAGTCGGCAAAAGGTGTATTCCGTGACTAAAAATTTAGTGGCCAATTGTTTCTTTCTCTCATTCTCAATTGTTTTAGCTACTAATTATTTGGTCGCCAAAACTTTTTGGGTTATGTTTTGCTACTAAATTATTAGTCACCAATACATTTGATTACATATTTGGCTACCAAAATATTTGGTAGCCAAAAGCTTTAACGTATTTTTTTTTTTTTTTTTTAAATTTCTAAACAACCTGTATCCATTATGAATACAACCTGTACCCTGTATAAACAATATAATCCATCAACACTAAATATGTTACCAAGCATTCAACAATGTGCACACATTTTAGCTCCAACCATCCAAAACATTAATATTGAACGTCCAATTCTATATATAATACAAATTCCATACGAACGAAGTCTAATCCAACGTCAATAATTTCATTTCATACATAATACAGGACTAACCAAATTAATTAACAAAAAGGACATATGTACCACAACCTAAATTAGCATATATGCTAATTTGTACCATGCCAAATTAGCTACCATTTACCACACCAATGGTATTTCTTCATTTGCAGCCTGTTCCCATTATCCCAAGTTTCAAGAGCCGCAATATGATCACTGTGCTTCTCAAGCAAATCAGCAAACCGCAACATTATTCGTGATCTTTCCTGAAAAAGTTTAACAGGCGGTGTGATTGGTTCCTCGAATGCAACAGCGGTACTAAACCTAGTGATGCCTCTGCTCCAGTTAGAGTACCGACCTGAAATTACAATTTTTTGATCAGTGAGCCATCAATCAATCACATGCCTCATAATACTTACAAATACAGACTATCATCCGTGTTTAACATATGCATTTTTAAAAGAATGCCACAGTTCAATTTTCTCATACACACGTAATGTAACCTATTATCTATTTGCTAATAAGTCCTTCGAGTCTGAGCAAAAGATCATAAAGTAACCAATGAATACATATTCTCAGGCAAATTCTAATACTTTACCCGCATACAGAAAGCTAACTCAACTTTCAGTATGAAAACAAGCATTACAGATACATAAAGAAATGCTACACCAACAAAACATTTGGTTTTCTCTTCTAAACAGAGTTAAGATCATGAATACAGCACAATCAACATTACTCAAAACACCAACCAGCCTTTGAATTTTAATATTTGCCAAATATGAATGTATTCGGACCATTCAAAGGGCAGGTCATAGCAAGGATGAATTATCACTTAGAATTTTGGATTAATTCCAATTCCATTTTGGATTAATTCCAATTCGGAATAACAGTACTTTCCAACAACATAATATACCTTATGGTGATACATATTATCACCTAAGAATAGCATATAGCATTACACAACTAAAAATTTCACTGGAAGTACCATAATACAATAATTCCATGAATATATAACAAATCCACTAAATGTCATATGGTATACCCAAAAAATAACATTTGGGACCGACATTATTAATCGGCCCCCTCATCCCCCTAATTCCATCCCAACAAACAAACATGGACAAGGAGTTAAGAATTGTTGTTATTCTTTCAATAATTCTAACAATCTAAACCTAGATTAGTGACTGAGGTGCGAAAAGAATCAAAGAAAATAGAATCTAAAGTAATTTCTTTGGGAATTGCAGAAGTCTCAAATGAATATTTTCAGCTGACATGTTATAGGTCTACGATCCAATAGGAAAGCAGGACTATTAATAAATAAGCATCCCAAATTATTACGCTTAAACAAATAACCCCCTGCACCTTACTCAAAAGAAACTTGGCATTTGAGTTCAGCACACATGATTCAGGATTATCTAGACTCGCATACAAAACAAAAATTAAACCTCCTTGCACCCAATCAGGAAACTCTCTTACACAGAATATTTGCCTGCATGACTAATTAATAAGAGGGAGACACTAAAGTCTCAAAAATGTAAACCAATGATTAATGTTCCTCCAAAAAATACAATACACATAATTACTTTATGTACCATAAAAAAAATATAAATAAATAAATAAATAAAAACTGAAATTACCTTATCAACTGCATCATCTTCCCAACTTTCGGAAGCATCCTGCAAATGACAGAGAACCATAACATATTCCTTCATAGTGTTGACTATTGTCAATGCAAGCTCTTTGTGCTAATATATAATTAGAAATTTTCCAAGCAACAAAAACAGCATGTCTTGGCATTTCCGCACAAATACAATGAAAATCCAGAAGAATATGAAACAGTCAAGGAATAAAATAGCAACTCTGAACTTGTTAAAATTTTGGTGCTCTTATCATCTCATAACATAACAGACAAAGAAAAGGGGTCCTAACAAAGTTATTCAAAAGGAGTTTCATAAGCTCCTAGTTCTCCTGCTCATAAATAATAAATAAGTTTAGCCCACAAAACTACCCCACTCCTGATTTGAGTTGGAGTGTTCCCAACCTTGTGGTTGGATATGTAGAAATTTAAGTAATGAACTAATTAAGATAAGGGCTTGAACCTTTCTTTCTTCATCTTCAATTAAATTACAACTCAATAAAATAGATAATATTCAGAAACTCTTATACACACTAAAATTCAACTTTAGTCATATTATTTTTTGGACAGCCAACTGAAAAGACTTGTGAAGCTGGTTTATATGACCTTGTACAAGCTGACAATGAGTGAGGAGAATTTTGCCAAAGGATTCTGGGTACCTCTTCTTGTTGTTCCACATATTGCCGGATCCAATCTGCTTGTGATCGCTGGAAAGAATTTAGAGTATCATCATCTGAACGTCCCTTAATTCTAACAGAAATTTTAGGTGTTTCCTCCTCATTCTTATCAGACGAATCCACCACAGGACTCCAATCTTCCCGTGCAGTTGATATGATGCTAACAGCACCTCCTAGCATGATTGGATTAAGCAGGATGTCACAACTTATGTTAAAGCACAATTCTCCATGTCCCCACAATAGATTGCCATGAACATGTAGCTATCAGTATAATAAATTTCCCATTGAAAAGAATTGCTTAAGAATACCTTCATTTGAATAGAGAGAAGTGCCAGTAGAAAACTTCAATGGAAGCTCATTCCCGGGCAAATTCAAGCATAGCCAATCAAGGGCACCCTCAAAGGTAGTGCCCTCCTGTGCAACACGAATAGAACAAACCCATCAATTTTAAAAGTATCTTTACTAATCCTTTTCCAATAAAATTTAAAAATCACCAAAAAATGGAATAAGGCAACAAATATTGAATAGAACAACCATATAAAAATAAGAAGGTTCACAGCAATGTAATTTATTCAATGAAGATTAGAAAAACAAGAATACAATTAAACAGATGAACTTTATACATAATTGATTATATAATTGAATACCCCTGCAACAAAGAAGAGAAAATTTAAGTTGAATACAGCTTAAATTTATACATAATTGATTAAATAAAATTCATTACTTTGGTGCCTATAAAATGTGTAATAAATAGATCCTACAAGATAGATCCTCGTTAAAACAACAAGGTTGTAATAAATAAATAAAAATGTGTCCTACAAGGCTTGAATATAGAAGAAACATCATGCAAGATGCAGCCAACCTCAAGTAGTTGTCACTGTTATTTGTTAAGTAGTAAGATCAAAATTGTTAAGTAGTAGGAATTTTAAGAACTATGTATTTGAACCCAAATGAAATAAATTTACTCAATCTGGACCAATAAATTTAGAAGAGAACATTTTTGTACCACTTAATTGTTTTCTTTGCACTATGTGGACTTCTAAAAGGATAGCTTGTCAGGCAAGGAGTGAGGACAATTTATCTACATCACAAGAACAAAAGAGTACTAACAGTGGACAATTTATCTACTCGATCTGGACATTAAAAGGAATCACTGAATCACTGCATTGTTAATCCAATCCATAGGCACAAGTTTGTGAGACTTTTGTCCCAAATGTTAATAGTTTTGAGCGATCTCATTGATCCAAATTTCCTGGTGATAGACAATGTCTCAAAGTTGATGCACATGAATACTACTAACAAACATGAAGATCATAACTTGGATGATGATGAGTAAAGATGCAATTTAAATGCACAATGTACGCTGGAATTAGATACAAGTTCACAAACATGCGTATAAAATTCTTCCTTGAGCTTCCTAGGGTTAAAAAGAGATTCACGCATATTATTAAGCAACAGTGGCAGCATTACTCACACAGGAGATTCAGGGGAGACTTTTGCCAGTTTTTTTTGTTCGTCTAACCACCTGTTGTTCATAACAACAAAATGAGAAATTTCATTTGTACATTTATCATCTACATTGACTAGTGGAGAGAGTTGGAACAAAGTGAAATGAATTAAATATCTTTTGTGTGTATATAGTCTCTTACTCAGACCAGTTGGTTGCATAAACAGGAACCAGAGCCTCATTTGTAAAACAGAACCTGGGGGCATATGCATTTGATGAAAAAAAAAAAAAAAATTTACCAAGTTAGAGAAGAAATTGAAACTATGAATCATATTCACTTTTTAAGAATCCATACAACTCAAAAGTCTGAAACCTTCAAGCACTTACATCAACCATTCACAAAAGGAAAAATAAAACAAAAAAGAAAAAGAGAGAATGAAAACTTTGATCAGAAGCTTCTTCTATTAAAAAATATATATATACGAATAAAAGTCAACAATAAGTGTGTATTTGTGGACATTGGAACTAGTTAATAAAAAAGCCAACATCAAAAACAAAGATAAATGACAAATGTAAATACTAATATTATTCATAACCAAATTCAACTCTCACAAAGTTTTCAATTCCCAAAATTTTGGGTGAGCTCCCACTACCGAAAATTCAGAAATATAACAAAAGGGAAATGAAAAAATTGAATGTATATTTAGTGGAGACAGAAATTGGGTGCAAGTATAATATGTGAGGGGTTCAATGATTTTCCACTATTGATTTTTTGCTTAGGCATTTCATCGAACAACTGATGGGCATAGAAAAACAATACAAACAACACAAAGGTTATCAATGTCAACAATGGTGAAGGTGAGAGAGACAGAGAGAGTGTGAGAGAGAGTGATGCATTACCTTCAAATTCAATGATTGGCCTTCAATTTCGGCTTGCAACGTTGGCTCGGAGCACAGAAGGAGAGTGGAGAGAAAGGCTACCGGCGTAGGGTTAGGGCACCGAAGAAGAGTTGTGAATTGACGGAGGGAGAGAGAGTAAAGGGAGGCAGGAAATGCGCGAGAGATTGAGACAAAGTTACAGATGAGAGCAGAGGAGAGAGAGACCTAGAAATAGTGAACAGAGTGAGACGGGGAAGAATAGGGGAAAATGATGTCGCTTTGTGATCTCATCTTCGTCTTCTTGAGTGATCTCACCTTCATCTTCATCGTTGTAGCTTGGATCGTACTCTTCTTCCAAGTCCATTCTAGACAAAAAATTTACAGTTGGGACCAAGGAGAGTGAAAATCGGAGATGGGTTTTGGAGGGTTAGCTTCGTTGGGGAGTCTCCAAGGGTCAGAGTGAGAGAGAGAATGAAATGTGTTGAAGATGTGGGCGCTTTTTTTCCCCCCAATTATTTTAATTTTTTGGCGACTAACATTATTATTCGTCGCTGAAAATAACTTTTGGCGACAAAAATTTTAGTCGCCAAAAGGTAAAAATTAATTTTTTATTTTACATTTGCCGACCAAAGATTTTAGTAGCCAAATGTACACCTACGGCGACTAACATTATTTTTCGTCGCTGAAAATCAACTTTTGGCGACAAAAATTTTAGTCGCCAAAAGGTAAAAATTAATTTTTTATTTTACATTTGCCGACCAAAGATTTTAGTAGCCAAATGTACACCTACGGCGACAAACATTATTTTTCGTTGCTGAAAATCAACTTTTAATATATTTCTTAGATTCGGCTCAATAAAATGAATTGAAAAAAAAAATTAAAATAAAATTACGAAAGGACAAAATTTTTTGAAAAAATAGGTGATTTTTTTAGATGTTGCCCAATGGTTCATGTGATACAAAAATAAAATTTAAAATATTAATAAAGCCAACTGGCTTTTACCACTTAATTCAATAAATCTGATTGTTTTATTCATATACCTACTACTAATGGGAATTCATTTTTATTTAATTAATAAGCATGTTTCATTTTCATTTTCATTTTCATTTTTATTTTTAAAAAATAAGCTTCTTTCAATTTTATTTTTCTCATTTAAAAAAAAAGAAAGTCAAATTTCAAGTGGAGACATAAAATGTCATTGTTGTTAATCTATGAGGGCAGAGTCGTGAGAGAGTGAGAAAGAGAGAGAGAAAATAAAGAAGTAATAAAGTTTCCCTCTGAAGTTTCCCTCAGATATGAAGCACAATTTTTAAATTTTGTAATTATAATCGCCGACTAATATTTAGTCGGTAAAAGTAAAATAACAACAGTATAAAAAATTAAAATAAAAGTAACAAATATATTAAAATTATATTTAAATAAAAATATAAGTAATAATCAATTTTTCGGACTCCTGCATGACTAACTAGGCACTAATCAATTTTTTAGAATTTTAGAACATGCAATATGTATATTTTCTCATAGATAAAGACAGATGAAGAAATCATGTGTCAAGTGGATTTAATTAATTTATTATTCAGTTGTAAGTAGCAGTGAAAATCATTTTCTCAAGCATATCTTAGCAGTCAAAATCATTAACGTACAACTAAAAAATATATACGCACAGCCCCAGCTTAGGCCTTTAGTTCAATGAGCGAGAGAGATAAAGAGAAGAGAGATGAGCGAAAGAGACAGAGAGAGAAAAGAGATGAGAGAAGAGATAGATGAGTGAGAGAGAGAGACAGATAAACAGACAGGTAGAAAGAGAAGAGTGATGAGTGAGAAAGAGAAAGAGAAGAGAGAAAGAAAGATGAAAAAATGAATGAAAAGATATAGACAAAGAGAGAGAGAGAGAGCGAAAAGAGATAGACGAGAGATGAGCGAGACACAGAGAGAGATGAGCGAGAGAGATAAAGAGAAGACAGACAGAGAGAGTGAGAGACAGACAAACAGACACATAGAGAGAAAGAAAGAAAGAAGAGTGATAAGTGAGAGAGAGATAAAGAGATAAAGAGAGAGACAGAGACAGAGAGACAGAGAGAGAAAGAGATAGGGAGAGACATATAGAAAAATAGAGAGAAACAAGAGATGAGAGAGATATATAGAAAAAGAGCGAAAAGAGATGAACGAGAGAGAGAATAGAAAAATAGAGAGATAGAGAGAACAGAGATGAATGAGAGAGACAGAGAGAGAAAAGAGATGAGCGAGATAGAGAGAAGAGAGATGAGCGAGAGAGACATAGAAAGAAGACAAATGAGAGAGATAGAGAGAAGAAAGATGAACGAAAGACACACAGACAGATAGACAAACAGATAGAGAAAGAAGAATGATGAGTAAAAGAGAGAAAGAGAAGAGTGGTGGTAGTTGAATGACATTTGCAGTAGTGGTAAATGTGGTAGATAAGATGGGTAGTGAGAGAGAGAGATGAGTGAGAGACGAATAGAGAAAAGAGATAGAGAGACAGAGAAAGAGACAGAGTAATGAGCGACAAAGTGTGCCGTCGCAAATAGTTCCGTCGCAAAAATTTATTAAAATGATAAATAATTGGGATATTTTGTCTTTTATTTGTGAATTTTGATTTATTCTTAATTTATTAGTGTTATTGAAATATGATGATGTAAAAAGTATAAATAGTTTAATTGTACTTTTTAAAAATAATAAATTTATTATTAAAAATTGAATTCATCAGACTGACCTGTAACTATGCCTTTAAATTTTTGCAATGTAAAACTATCGACAAACAGCCAATAACAAGTTGCCCATTTTAGCATACTTTTCGCGTGAGGGCCCAGTTATTAAAAGATGTGTTCAACCCATCAAATGAAAGCCGACAACTTCTTCCATCTAAAAATAATAGTCTATTTTCAGAATTTAATTTCTTTTTATAATACAATTATTACATTTTAAAAATATTAATTTTTCAAAATTACCTTTGATAGTATATTTTTGTAGAAATATCAATTGTCATAATTGTACTTTTTGTATTATTAATGGATTTAAAAAAAGGACAAAATAAGAAATTCATATTATTTTAATAATTAATTTTTTTTAAAATTAATATTTTGAGATAATAAAAAATAAAATAAGATATTAATAATTTTGGATGGTGGGTGTACAACCTAAACCTAAAAATAAAAATAAAAATAAAAATAAAAATAAAAATAACTATTTTGTTTAGTCAAATTTTCAAGTGGAGACTAATGGTATTGTTATTAATAAAATAAAATAACTATTTTGTTAATTTTTTTATTTTCATTCGGCTACCAAAAAATGTAGTAGCTAAAGGTAGGTCTTTGGCGACTAAAATGAATTTTGTCGCCGAAAGTTAACATTTGGCGACCAAAATTTTGGTCGGTAAAAGATTAAAAATTAATTTTTTTATTTTCATTCGGCTACCAAATAATTTAGTAGCTAAAGGTAGGTCTTTGGCGACTAAAAGGAATTTTGTCGCCGAAAGTTAACATTTGGCGACCAAAATTTTGGTCGGCAAAGATTAAAAATTAATTTTTTTATTTTCATTCGGCTACCAAATAATTTAGTAGCCGAAAGTAGGTATACAGCGACTAAAAGAAATTTTGTCGCCGAAACTTGGCATTTGGCGACCAAAAGTTTGGTCGGGAAAGATTAAAAATTAATTTTTTTATTTTCATTTGGCTACCAAACAATTTAGTAGCTAAAGGTACCTCTACGGCTACTAAATTTTTATTTAGTCGCCAATTGTTATATGTTTAGCTACTAAAAATTGTTTTAGTCACCAATTGTAATATCTTTAGCTACTAAATTTTTTTTAGTAGCCAATAATCAACATTCCCCTACTAAAAAAAATTAGTAGCTAAAAAGTTGACTTTTGCCGACTAATATTATTTTTGGTAGCCAATTTCGTGACTTTTGGCGACTAAATTAGTTTTGGTAGCTAAAAGTGGTCGGCAAAAATGCTTTTTCTTGTAGTGGATCCTGACTCCAGAGTAAATGTTGACGGCTAAATTTAACTCAACCCAAAGGAAGAGATCCATTACCGGAGCAAAAGAGTAATGCACAAATCTCAGCCCAGAAGACAAAGTCACAATGGAGCACAGTTCAGTCAGTTTCACGGTTTGAAAAACGGACCGCTAGTCGCATCCCTCAAGAGTTGAGCCCTGCTCAACTGTCTAGAAGGAAGGGACCTTTCCACCGTACCACCACCCCCAGTGGTGAATTTTAGTTTGCCAATGCTAAATAAGAAGGTTGGTGCAGGAGACTCTTCAATAATGCCAATCTAAGAGGACCATATATATATATATATATATTCATTTTTATTTCGTATGCAGTCATGAATCCGTAAATAGTAATTAATATTGCTCTTTCGTATGAATCCGTAAACTACTCAGCAATTATTCCATGAAATTGATGCCCGATAATTTTGGTGGCACGGGCATAGTCCTATCGGAATAAGTGATGTCCTTGAAATGATTGTATGTGTTTTACATTAATGAAAATGTTACTGTTTCCTATCTATGACAATAAAAAAATGATTTTTTTTTTTTTTTTGGGTACATACATGTTAGAATTTACCAATTTGCTCCTCCACCTACCATCTCCACTAGCACCCACTTCACCTACCACCTCCACTACACTACACCTACTACCACCTTCTCTTCTATATATAGGAGTTGTAATACATAACACAAATCAATAAATCTTGTAATACATCAATCAATAATACAATCATTTCTCTTTATACATTAAATTTCTACATGGTATCAGAGCAAGGTTAAGACCTTAGTATTTCTCGCTTCACCGGCGGGCGGCAACCTCGCCTTGGCCGCCCGCCGGACCTCAACCTATTCCGCTTATTTTCTACACATACCTTGACTTCTTCAACATTTTCTTACACCCCTCCTCCGCTATGTCGGCGGCGGCACCCGCATCATCGTCTAGCCTCGATCGCCGTTCACCTCGCCTCTCACATATCCGTGGTTGTACTCCTACTCGCCGTCGTCGTTGGCGTTTCTGGCGCTGCTTTTCTGCTCGTCACTGCTGTTTTTTTCCCGATTTGCTCTCTCTCTTAGCCATGGATTTGGGTGTGGGGTGTAGAGCTGTGGCTCTGTTGTTGGTAGCCATGTTTGCTGGCTTGAAGGTTTCAATGGCAGCAGTGTACAAGGTTGGGGACTCCGCTGGTTGAACCATCATTGGGAATATTGATTACAAGGCCTGGACTGCTTCCAAGACGTTTCATGTTGGAGATGTCATCATTTTCGAATACAATTTTCAATGTCACGTGTTGCAAGTGCCCCACAAAGAATACCAAGCCTGCAGAAGTGTAAGACAGTAACATGCATCTTCACATACAGCTTGGGTAATGTGTAACTGTCAAAAGCACAAGCTTCTTGGACATCCCTCTCTCTCTCTCTCCATGGACCCAACATCATCATCATGCACCCACTCTATCTCCCTCTCTCTCATCTTTTCCCACTTTCAAACCCACTTTAATCATATCTCTCCTTTCTCTTAATTTATTTCATCCACAAATATTTTTCTCTATTTTCTTTATCCATTATTTTCTTTTATTTTATTTTTCTTATTAAACAAAACAACACCACAAAATAACACCAACAACATTCCACAACCTTGTCATTTTATTCATATCAGGGGATCAACCCCGATCACACTTTTACATCCAAAAAAAAAAAAAAAAAAAAACCCACACAAACAAAAACAAAACTACCACACCCACAGTGGGATTTTTCTTCTCTACTCAACCGCCGGTCTTTTCTTCTTGCCTCCGTCCTGGGTGGTCCTTGCCGGTGTTGCCTCCGTGCTTCCTAGACCACCAAGCAAGTTGCCTCCTCCCTGCTCCTCCACTACAGCATATGGTGGACCTCCAAATCGGAACATCACGGTGGCCTTCCGCTTCAGCTCCTTGTTTTCTGTCTTTAGCACACTTATCTCTGCTCGCGCATCCTTATACATGCGTTGGAGCAGAGCCAGCTGGGAGTTTAACTGTTGCACCTCATTTGTCCTGCTCTGCAGCCGGTTCGACAGGTTTGTGACCGCCGTCATGCTTTCTACACATGCCTTCAAAGTATACTGATTGGCCTCCACATCCGACTGCACTGCCATTCTTTGCTCCACCGACCGCATCGGAAAGTTCAACGGAGCAAACTCCGGGGCGCTTGGTTGAGGTTCACTGGCCACCGCACCAGTTATTTCTCCTGTGGGCTCGTTCAGTTCTGGAAAGAGAGTGAGCAGGTTCTGGGTAGCTGGACGGGAAGAAGAGGCCATGTTTTGGGTTGCTAAGTGTTTCCGAGCAGGGTTTACAGAGTATTTCAGACTGCCAAAATGCAGAGGTTTCTCTCAGTTTTTCTCTGCCTCAGCCTCAGCCTCTGCCTCTGCCTTCGTCTTGGTTATATAGCCCAGGCAGCCACGCGCATCGCGCGCCTCTTGACGCCCGACAAACTGGCACGCCTTTTCATGGCACATCTTTTGATAAAGTGGGCACGCCTTTTGATGGCACGCCTTTTGATAAAGTGGACACGCCTTTTGATGGCACGCCTTTTGACAAAATTAGGCACACCTTTTGAGGATGCGACTTTTTAGGGGTCCGACAAGACTCTGTAAACTGTCCCGACATTGATTCCGGTTAGCTCCTTTCTGGGTCCGACAAGACTCTGTAAACTGTCCCGACGTTGATTCCGGTTAGCTTTTACAAGGGTCCGACAAGACTCTGTAAACTGTCCCGACATTGATTCCGGTTAGCTCCTTTATGAGTCCGACAAGACTCTGTAAACTGTCCCGACATAGATTCCGGTTAGTTTCTACAAGGGTCCGACAAGACTCCGTAAACTGTCTTCTACAACGGTCCGACATGACCCCATAAACTGTCTTCTACAACGGTCCAACATGACCCCATAAACTGTCTTCTACAACGGTCCGACATGACCCCATAAACTGTCTTCTACAATGGTCCGACATGACCCCATAAACTGTCTTCTACATCGGTCTGACACTGCCATCCAGTGTCCTCTACACCGTTATGACACCACCATACAGTGTCCTCTACAACGTTATGACACCCCCATACAGTGTCTCCTATCCTTTTTTTATGTATTTTCTTGTTTTTGTTCCTCTCTCCAAACTCAAGTTGGTTAGTTTCTATCCTCCTTGAGTTTGCGGGGGGCTGTTAGAATTTACCAATTTGCTCCTCCACCTACCATCTCCACTAGCACCCACTTCACCTACCACCTCCACTACACTACACCTACTACCACCTTCTCTTCTATATATAGGAGTTGTAATACATAACACAAATCAATAAATCTTGTAATACATCAATCAATAATACAATCATTTCTCTTTATACATTAAATTTCTACAATACAAGAATATGACACCCTTATATGGGTAGCCCAGAAGCATAATCCAATATATGGCAGCAATTAGGTTCTAGTAACACATGATTTGAAGTTTATGTAACATATACCAAACACTTTGCTCATCTCTTTAGCGATTACACTACAAGAAAACAGGGCAAATAACACGGAGCTTTTTGCGCCGGTATAGGTGCCGTCGCCAAAAATGACCTTTTGCGACGGTAGTGACCCCGTCGCTAATGAATGCACAAGAAAAATACAGGAACAATTGCGATGCCTGGTTACCGTCGCAAAAACTTTTTTTTTTGGAGACGGGAAAAAGTTACTGTCGCAAATAGTGGACAATTTCAAAAAAAACGGGTCGTTTTATTTGTTAATGTTTATCATTTGTGACGGTTTAATATATGTCGTCGCAAAAACTAAAAATTTTCTATCCCGCTCATTTGTTTCCCATTCGTGGTCAAGTTCTCCCAAAATCCCTAAAAAGCTTTCTGAAACCAAAATCCAAAATCCCTAAAAGCTTCTGAAACCAAAATCCCCAAAATCCCTAAAAGCTTTCTGGGGTTCCAGCATTCAGCATTGCCATACATTGAAGAGGGTGAACGAGGGTAAATGACGACGAGGGTGAACAGCGAGTGACGAGAGTGAACGACAATGACGATGAGCAGCAGCGAGTGACGGCTAGCAACGAACAACGGCCTTCGCAAACCCTTCCACTCTCAACTCCCTCCTCCTTCCATCTCCTCCTCTAGATCTCACTCCCGCCGGAGTTTCCTTCTCAGAGCTGTAAGTGCTCTATGTTTATTTATTTACAAAATTTCATTTTTGATTAATAGGCTAGTGTTTACTTTTAGTAATTTTTATTTATTTACTTACAAAATCTCATTTTTGATTAATTCTGACTCCATCTTTTGTCATGCAGATCCATTAAAATTAGAGTACATCATAATACACCAACAAAAAATAAAAATGAATTACGAGATAAAAGAAAGAGCAGAAGCTCTAAAAGCAATAAACAGACACTAATAGGTTGATTAGAATTTGAAGATGGGTATGATGATGGAGATGGAGATGGTGGCAATGGAAAAAATGGAATTGTGATGCCATTTGATGGAGGAGAAGAAAAAGGTAACACAGAGGCATGACTCTGATTGCCTACATGAATCAATTTAATCATCACCATGAGGAGTACCAAATGCAGCTCTCCTGGACCCAAGACCCCCACAGTAACCTCCCCTCTCTCTCATCAATATCTCAAATGGGTTCTCTTTGTTTTGATCAATTATTTCCTTATTGAAGTTGGGTTTGTTCTACAGAGCAAACTTTCATAGTCTTGGATAAAGAATTGGTTGTTGGATACTTCATCCATGGAGATGCCCAAGTTGAACGTCAGTTGGACTTACACACCCCCTCTTTTATTTACTGAATGGTTTTTATTTTTTTTATTTTATTACTGTTCTTTGATACTATTGTTGTTTGCAATTGCAATTGAATTTTGGTTATCATGTATAGTCAGTGTGGAGTATTGTTGATAACTTGATATTAATGAAATTTCTTTGTTGTATTGATAATTTCATACACATATGTGCTTATAATTGTGCTTGTATCAATTTTGTGAAGGTTAACCACTGTTGAAATAGGTCTCTCTAGAGATTTTTTTTATGGCATTTCACAGCCATGGAACGGGGGCTGTTATATAATCCCATCTTCTCCCCTTAGTACCCTGATGCCTCCCCCTGGGCTGCACTATTTTATTTTTATTTATTTATTTATTTAGTTTGCAGGGAGATTTGTGTTTTTGAGATATCTCCTCTATGCTATAAAGTCTAATCTCATGGGTTATCCCTTCTCTTGCTTCAAGAGTTTGCTTCTACATGGTGGATGGGGTGTTTTCTGGTGTTCTCCATTTTTTGTGTGCTAGCTTTCATGGTGAGAACTAAGAACCCACTTTGGTTATCCAGATTTGCTATGAATTTTCCCTTTCCTTTCTAGATTCTTGTTTGTGTTTGCAAGATATTATGGTGGTTCTTGTTGATGAGAAAATTTCTGTGTGCTTTTCTGGAAATCTTTGATTTGCCATTAAGAGTGATATCAAAAAGGCTTGAGTTTGTGGGTTCCCATGAGATTTTTATATTTGTTAGAGATGGTATTTTGTTCCAACACAGCTGGAGTTTTGGCCAAATGATCTCCATGTGTGCCTGTTGTTGTTGCTGCTGAGTTGCTAAGGAGCTGCTGCAGTGTTTGTTGTTGGTTTGTTCAAATCCATGCTGGGTTTGTTTCAAAACCATGGGTGGTTTTGTTTAAGACCATGGGCTGGTTTGGAAGCCTTGGTGGGTTTTCTTGACCAGATAGTGTTGATTGGACTGAACTTTATTTAAAATTTATTTGTCCAATGTGTTGTATTACTTTAGCCTCGCTTTGAGCTTCTTTAAATCTATTTAGTAGATTATATTGTGTGTTAGTAGCTAGGAGTGTTTTTCCTTTTTGAAGGGCGTGTTGCCTTTTAGGCATGTAATGAACTTCATTGTAATATCTAATTTTTTGATATAAAATAGATGACTTACCTACCCTCTTCTTTTTTGTTTTTGTTTTGTTTTGTTTTGTGAAGGCTCGATTCTCGTGTATAATTGGGTCTGTGAACTTCCCTTGAATTTGTTGGATAAATTTGATTGTTCTTTTTTATGGAATTGAGTTTTGTGATTGGCACTTATAAGAAAGGTTAGAGTTTTGGATGTTGAGGACAGAGTTGTGCTAAAAATGACAATCTCTAATTTTTATCCTCTTTGCTAAAGCACCATTAATTTTTGCTAAATGCTCAAATATTTTTGATTAATTTTAAAAAGAATGACAAATATAGATGATTAAGTCACTTCATACTAATATAGATATAGATATTTGGTTGTTGTTGATTATACTGTTAATTGGAACGTCTTGGCTTGAGCATTGTAGATGTTTCCTTGTCTTGGGAACTGAAGTTGCTCCCTAAGGTTGTTTTGGATTTATGGATTTAAGTAGAGATTTGTAGAGGGAAAGGAAATAGGGAGGGAAAAGTGTCAAAAATTTTGCTTATATTTTTTCACTTTCTCCCTTCTCTTTTCCTTTCTCCTCTGAAATCTTTGAATCAGACATAACCTAAAATGATTGTAATTTGCAGCTGCTTTTCAATGGGGACATCTCTTGGTTAAGATTATAATTGATCACATATGCATGGATTTTATGAATGCGTAAAATTGCTAAAGAGAATTTAATTCTTTACTTTCTATTCCTGCAGTATTTTTGAGGGGTAGTAAATTTTTAATTGGGTTTATTAACCTTTTAAATTATTAAATATATAATTCAGTGATGAAAACTTCTACTTGTGATGGCTGATGTATGCATATAAACTTTAAATTTCTATTATTTCCATGTTTATCATTGGATTACTGCCTACCATTTACAAGTTTCCCAATACTATTCTCAATATATGAAATACCATGTCCACTAGTTGATTGCATTTAAAAGCACTAACCCTACTTTGAGAAGGAAGAAGTCAAAATTGAATCATAATTGAGGGAGATTAATTTTATCTGCGTATGGATTTTTCATTAATTTTTATAGGCATATGAAATACCCCACTTGACTTCTTTATGTTTCTTATCTGTATGTGCTAAATTCATGTCTATAAATGATATGCCCTTTTTTCCAGCCATGGTTGGTGATGTGAATATATACATGAATGACTTGGATAATTCCCAAATGGCAGAGATTGAAATAATGATAGTTGAGCCCAAAAGGTACATGCATTTCATTTTCTTTTTATGATAGTGCCAATGATGATTGGGAGTCGCAAATTATTTCATTATCACTGATTGTTCATCTCTTCTTATTTTCATTTATAATTAAGTCCAATGAATATATACATGAATGACTTGGATGATTCCCAAATGGCAGAGATTGAAATAATGATAGCTGAGCCTAAAAGGTACATGCCTTTCATTTTCTTCTTATGATTGTGCCAATGATGATTGGGAGTCGCAGATTATTTCATTATCACTGATAGCTCATCTCTTCTTATTTTTATTTATAATTAAGTCCATAGTATATGTGTCCATGTACAACCATATTTTCCTTCAGACCATTATGTTTCTTTTGTTTTGGTTACTATTTTACTTTGCTCAGAAGTTGTTAAAGATGTGGATGCTACAACAATGTTTTTTTCCTTGGTTGATGATTTTTTTAAAAGGAACAAATGAAGTATTAAACTCTCTGTCTATATATATATATATATGTTTTGTATGTATATTAACATTGATACTAATTATATTACATGATTTTACTTCAACAAGTGAAGCATAGTTTATGACGGACATAGTTTAAGCATATTTTACTTGTATGTCTTATTCAATATAGGATGAGTTTAATCGTCAACTCTTCATGCTACCTGAGAATTATCGGACTTTAGAGGCTAGGAATGCCATTTTCCGCGAGTTGATAGGTCTTGATGGACATGCCGGATTTCGGTCCGGGCAAACTAATTATTGTGGGAGAAGACGGGACTCTAATCGGGTTCCCAATTTGGGAGTTAAAGCCGGATTTCGGTCTAGGCAAACTAGTTTATTAAGAAATTTGAATTCGAGGTGTTGACGCCCCAAAATCTCCAAACAACGTCGGATTAGAATGAAACTTGACACACACGACCGGCTAGGCACGAGGGACTTGTGGGAGAAAACAGGACTCGAATCGGGTTCCTGATTTGGGAGTTAGAGCTGGATTTCTATCTAGGCAAACTAGTTCCTTAAGAAATTTGAATTCGAGGTATTGACGCCCCAAAATCACCAAACGGCGTCAGTTTGGCACGAAACTTGGCACACACGACCGCCTAGGCACGAGAGACTTGTGGGAGAAGACGGGACTCCAATCGGGTTCCCGGTTTGGGAGTTAGAGCTGGATTTCAGTCTAGGCAAACTAGCTTATTAAGAAATTTGAATTCGAGGTGTTAACGCCCCAAAATCTCCAAGCAGCGTCGGATTAGGACAAAACTTGACACACACGACCGCCTAGTCACGAGAGACTTGTGGAAGAAGACAGGGCCCGAATGGGGTTCCCGGTTTGGGAGTTAGAGCCGGATTTCGGTCTAGGCAAACTAGATCCTTAAGAAATTTGAATTTGAGGTGTTGACGCCCCAAAATCACCAAACGGTGTCTGTTTAGCGCGAAACTTGGCACACACGACCGCCTAGGCACGAGAGACTTGTGGGAGAAGACGGGACTCCAATCGAATTCCCGGTTTGGGAGTTGGAGCCGGATTTCAGTCTAGGCAAACTAGTTTATTAAGAAATTTGAATTCGAGGTGTTAACGCTCCAAAATCTCCAAACAGCATCGGATTAGGACGAAACTTGACACACACGACCGCCTAGGCACAAGAGACTTGTGGGAGAAGACGGGCTCGAATCGGATTCCTGGTTTGGGAGTTAGAGCCGGATTTCAGTTTAGGCAAACTAGTTCTTTAAGAAATTTGAATTTGAGGTGTTGACGCCCCAAAATCACCAAACGGTGTCGGTTTAGCATGAAACTTGGCACACACGACTGCCTAGGCACGAGAGACTTATGAGAGAAGACGGGACTCCAATCGGGTTCTCGGCTTGGGAGTTAGAGCCGGATTTCGGTCTAGGCAAACTAGTTTATTAAGAAATTTGAATTTGAGGTGTTGGGTCCCCAAAATCTCCAAACAGCGTTGGATTAGCACGAAACTTGACACACGTGACCGCCTAGGCACGAGAGACTTGTGGGAGAAAACAGGGCTCAAATCGGGTTCCCGATTTGGAGTTAGAGTCGGATTTCTGTTTAGGCAAATTAGTTCCTTAAGAAATTTGAATTCGAGATGTTGATGCTCCAAAATACCAAACGGCGTCAATTTAGCACGAAACTTGGCACACACGACCGCCTAGACATAAGAGACTTGTGGGAGAAGACGGGACTCCAATCGGGTTCCCGGTTTGGGAGTTAGAGGCAGATTTCGGTCTAGGCAAACTAGTTCATTAAGAAATTTGAATTCGAGGTGTTGACACCCCAAAATCTCAAAACAGCGTCGGATTAGCACGAAACTTGGCATACACAACCGCCTTGGCACTAGAGACTTGTGGGAGAATACGAGGCTCGAAACGGTTTCTCGGTTTAGGAGTTAGAGCCAGATTTCGGTCTAGGCAAACTAGTCCCTTAAGAAATTTGAATTCGAGATGTTGACGCACCAAAATCACCAAACGGCGTCAGTTTAGCACGAAACTTGGCACACATGACCGCCTAGGCACGAGAGACTTGTGGAAGAAGACGAGACTCGAATTGAGTTCCCGGTTTGGGAGTTAGAGCCAGATTTCACTCTAGGCAAACTAGTTCCTTAAGAAACTTGAATTCGAGGTGTTGACGCCCCAAAATCACCAAACGGGGTCAAATTAGCACGAAACTTGGCAGACACGACCGTCTAGGTACGAGAGACTTGTGGGAGAAGACAGGGCTCGAATTGGGTTCCCGGTTTGGGAGTTAGAGCCGGATTTTGGTCTATGCAAACTAGTTCCTTAAGAAATTTGAATTTGAGGTGTTGACGCCCCAAAATCATCAAACGACATTGGTTTAGTACGAAACTTGGTACACACGACCGCCTAGGCACGAGAGACTTGTGGGAGAAAATGGGACTCCAATCGGGTTCCCGGTTTGGGAGTTAGAGCCGGATTTCTGTCTAGTCAAAATTATTTACTCAATTATCTTTGTAATTATATAGTAGTTAATTTTTTATGTTTTTTTTGTAATTAAAATATTAACACATAATTATATTGTCATTAATTATTTTTATTTTTTGTTTTCAGATATTTTCTGAGTAGCAGTTTGCTTCTTGTGGAATGCAGGCGTGTGAATATTGCGACTAACTTTTGTTTTTGTTACCCACGGAATAATCATGAGGAAAACTTTTGTTTTTGATTTACGTTATTTTGAATTGTGAACAACATTATGTATTTAAACATTGTATATGTATTATGCAACATTATGTAGTGGGATAATTTTGCTGATGTGTTGTTATGAATGGAATAATATTTTTATTATGGATGAATTGTTATTTTTATACTGGAATTTTTATATTATTATGTAATTATCAATTTCTTTTTCAGTTATTTTTCATTTAATACAAGTAATTTTCATATTTTTAATAACTTTATTGCAGTTTTTTTTTTTTTTTGAGACAACACCACAACGTCTCAAAAGACATTAGAACCAGATTTTTTTTACGACGTGAGCAATGTCGTCGCAAAAGATATTGGCAACAGTTGAAAAAAAAATCTTTCGCGACGGTATTATTTGCCGTCGCAAATAATCTTTTAGCGACGGCATGTCGTGCTGTCTCAAATAATCTTTTAGCAATGGCATGTATCCCGTCGCAAATAAAAACACTTTCGCGACAGCATTTTTGCCGTCGCAAATAACACTTTTAGCGACGAAAAAATCTCAGATTTTTACATATTAATGCCGACAGCAGAATTCCGTCACAAAAAGGCAACTTTGTCGTCGCAAAAAAAAGGTGACGGCATTTTGCCGTCGCTAAAACCTTTTAGCAACGCCCTTTGTTGTGACCCCCCACTTGTTATCGCTAAAAGTCAGTTGCTGTCGCAAAAAAGTTTTTGAGACGGCATTTTGAGTATTTGCGTCTCAAAAAATTGAAATTTTTGTAGTGTTACCATCATATCATGCAATCAGCATATAAATCCTCTATTTACATACAAAAAAAAGGACCATCCCTTCCACTGTTCCACATACAATGTTGAGAGAGAGTGTTAAGACAAAGAAGAGTGCAAATAAATATGTAGAAGTTGCAACAAGAAGCATTAAAATCTTAAAGCAGATTGAGGATTAGGAAAAGTTACTCTGTCATGAAGAGGAATATATGCACAAATCATGTTGGAGACTAACCGACACTATATGTATGTATATTCCAAACTAAGGCAGCAAAGAGCTCTCAAATATGCTACAAGAACAAAAAAAAAATTATTTATTTAAATAAATTACAATATGAATTTGTGTTGGGGATCGGGAATCCTGCCCAAGACCTTCCTGAAATTATACCAAGCAGAAAAACACACTCACACTCAAGGAGACACCATATTTAATGTGGTTCGGTCTCAATGCCTACGTCCATAGGAGAGTAGCCGGTTATCACTATAACAATGGAGAGATTACAGAAAGATTACAATAGAGGAGAAGCTCACACTCTCCTAACTCACTCACTCATCCGTCTCCCTCTCTCACACCGAAAGAGACAGTCTCTCTGCCTCACATCTGTCACTCTCCCTTGTTTGTTCTCTCTCTCTCTCTCTCTTATCACCCTCCTCTCAGCCTCTTCATTTATACATTGAAGAGAATGTGAAGAGGTTGGCTGGCCTTGCAAATGGCTAGTTGTTCCTTCACATGGCCAGCTTGTTCCAACATGTTGCAACACATGAGCAATGATCACCTCTCACATAGGGTGATCTCCAAAAAATACCCCCTCAACCCATGTGAGGTGATCCACTGTACACACTGTTGCTAATCTTGTCACCCCGAAATTTCAGCATAGTTTGTATTTCCTCACTAAGACGATTGCATCTCCTGAAGCTATAGACAATACACTAGAGATACTCTCTGATTTGGAGAGAGCCTTTGCTCCTATCTCCCACAGATCTCTTCCACGCTTCCTGTCTCGGATGTCTTCACGTGCTATGCTTGAACTTGCGTAACCAAGATATCTTGCACCACCTGATTGGATGTCCTGTACCCCCTGCCTGAGATGCCCTTGATTGTCATGTATCACCTCGCACGACCAATCATTGAAGCAATAGAAAACTCATTGTTTGTTCCATCAACGGCCTCAGTTTTCTTTGCTCGAAGCTTTTCCTCTAAACTATCAGCCTTTGCCCTCTGCACTTCTGAACAACCTCCTAGCGTTCCCATATGCTCGTCGTTTGTGCCTTTGCAATCC
Source organism: Camellia sinensis (assembly GCF_055761805.1). Lineage (NCBI taxonomy): Eukaryota > Viridiplantae > Streptophyta > Magnoliopsida > Ericales > Theaceae > Camellia > Camellia sinensis. The sequence goes on from NC_138964.1 coordinate 188,117,355, forward strand.
CTGATTTGTTGTTCAGTAGATTGATGGTTGACAGTAGCTCCATCTGTCAAAGCATCGTCAGCTATGCAATTTTGCATAGTGCTCGCACTCATGGCTTCTGGTCTCCCTGCGTCGAGCTCGCCTGAGAGATCTGCATCAACTCTATCCTCTGCTGCCATGGAACTAAAAAAACCACCATAGAGAGAAAAAAAAGACTTGCCACTCCTTGGCCCGCACTCTTGCATTTTATCCGTCTTAATTTCTCTGTTTGGAAGTTCCTGTGAACTGTCAACAACCCGTTGCTATACACTCTTCTCGCGCCTCTGTACGACACTCTAGCATACCTTTGCACTTCTGCATTTGTGCTTTTGCGCTTAGTATGCTCCTCTGCAACTATTTTTTTACACGTCCACATACCATCAGTCCCTACTCGTATACAGTAGCTCCAACAGCCACAGCATTTCCCTAAGCCTGTACTGGTTACCAAATCATCTATCCGTCGATGAATGGTCTGCTCTTCTAATTGAACCAGATCTTCCGATGAACTTCGAAGATAATCATTTTTACAATCCTCTGATCGCCTCTTGACCAATCTTGATCTCCCTCGATTTGTCATTTGATCAAGCCTGATCTCCTTTAGTCTCCAATGATCTATCTCGATATGTATCTGGTTGTCCAATCTGGTCAGAATCTGCTCGTTACAACCTCTTTAGTGAATCCGCAGCATTCCACAATATCTGGCAACCTTCCTTCGACTATTGAAGATGACAAACTCCCATGTTTTGACATTCTTTAAAAAACCATTCAGAATTTCACTATTCTGACCTCGCGGTTACATTTGGAACGGTCTGTTTAGCTAGGACCAACCTTCGCTGCATTTTCGGGGACCTTACTGAAAACCATCCCCGAAAGTTAGGCCACACCATAATTTTTTGAAAATTCTGGGCCAAATTGCAATTTTCAGAAGTTTAGGGAATATTCCATGTTCCAACAGAATATTTCGTCCACTACACCTGACGCCGTCTGCCAGTTTAACTTTTTTCTTTTTACAAAAATTCTGATTCTAAAAATCTGACCGTACAAATGTATCCGGAATACTCCAAATAGTTGGAAAGCACTATTGGATTGTTAGAAACGGATTCCGAATGGCTTAGATCAAGCCAAAACCGTTTAGACGCTTCAGATATGTGGCTGCACCTTAGCCGCGTAGCATTGGATCACTCTTCCACGTGCTGGTGTGGCAAATGACGTGACACTGACTGTAGTGACATGGTGATGACTAGACAACCACGCGGTGCTGGCTAGATTGATAGCGTGGCAGCCACGTGGCACTCCCTGGCTAACATAGTGCCACGTGTTGATGACGTGGCTCGCTGACATAGCAGTGACGTAACTCGCACGCGCTACACTCGTCTTCTTCCTTGTGCTGCGCGTGTGGCGTGTGTCTGCGTGTGGTCTGACGCGCCAGTGCAGGAAACGGTGCGTGAAGCGCGTGCCTGCAACTGGGCCTTACGCGCAATCTTCAGGAGGCGTGTGGCGGCACGTCCGAAATTCTCTGGGGCTCTGCTTTTCATTTCTAGACTCCTATTGTCGAGACCTTTCTCCTGGTGTTCTCAAAATCTGATTTCGAGCAACTTGATTTCTAGGCAGTTTCGAAAATCACACTGTTTTTGTTCCAAAAACGACCGACGAAGCTCTGATACCACTTGTTAGGGATCGGGGATCCCGCCCAAGACCTTCCTGAAATTATACCAAGCAGAAAAACGCACACACACTCAAAGAGACACCATATTTAACGTGGTTTGGCCTTAATGTCTACGTCCACGGGAGAGTAGCCAGTTATCACTATAATAATGGAGAGATTATAGAAAGATTACAATAAAGGAGGAGCTCACACTCTCCTCACACACCCACTCGTCCGTCTCCCTCTCTCACACCGAGAGAGATGGTCTCTTTGCCTCACATCTCTCACTCTCTCTTGTTTGCTCTCTCTCTCTCTCTCTCTCTCTCTCTCTCTCTCTCTTTCTCTCTTATCACCCTCCTCTCAGCCTCTCAATTTATACATTGAAGAGAAGGTGAAGGGGTTGGCTGGCCTTGCCCATGGCCAACTGTTCCTTCACATGGCCAGCTTGTTCTAACATGTTGCAGCACATGAGAAATGATCACCCCTCACATGGGATGATCTCCAATAGTTTGCATAGACAATGATAAAAAAATAGATAGATAGCAAATGCCAACCTTCTAATACCAACTCAAAATAGACAACAATCAAACTAACACAAACATGTAACTGTACAATTAGCTAAGACCTGCAAAGAATTCCCAAAAACAAGTTCACAAGCGTTGAATCTCATCACCCATCGATCTCCATCAGATTGGCGACCTTGTACATTTGATCTTCGCATCAGATCATTCACAAGCAGAACCATTTCTGATGATTACACAACTTTTGTAAGCAGCAAGAGCATAATGATAAAGTTCACCGCTAGTAGCATTGTGGAGAGGAAGATTCTTGTATTGGAACAGTCTCATAGTCTCATTCCCAAAGGGTTCAGGATGAGAGTTGAAAAAAACTTGCTTTAAGGTAACATTATCAATGCCATTGAGGACATAGTAGTGTTCTGACACCGCTAGCTGATACAGCAACCAGTTGCAAGGATCAATTGACAAACCTAGTGGATAATTTGTGAAATTGGCAAATTTTCCATCTTTAACCTTTTCACACCAATAGCTTGTTCCACTGTCATTCTCAAACAAACCTGGTGGATGGACAAAATTGACAAATTTTCCCACATCTTACCCATTTCACACTAGTAGAGTTTGTTACATTGTCATTCTCTCATGATATAAATAAATCGTTTGTGAAATTTAGTTGTAGGAGGAGCCTCAATCATTGTTGATACTGTGGGATGCCAAGATTTATTACTAATGTTCATTGGATCCCAAAGCGAACAATCTTTGACCAAAGCCATGGGATGTAAAATTGGGTCTTCATCTAACCTGCGCAGGATAGGATTGGTTCACTGGTTGGTGCATCATTCAAACTCTTTTGAAATGCCTCAGCCGCTAGGAATGAATGTTAGTCATTGTTAGTAAAAATTATGCTAGGCCTTAATCGACAGCGACCAAGCAATAATTTAAACAAGAACAATTAAACAATTGTGGAATTAGTTCGAATGCCTCAAATGATGGATACTTCTCTAGAATAACTGACAATTACAAAATAAATAGAGTAAACAAAGAGTAATTTCAGAATGAAACTATTAAAGTTTATTAAAGTTTACTAAGTTACCAAGTACAATTTTACATAGAAAATTACTCCAAATTATAGCATTACTCCTAAATCTAAAATATAAGTGTTGTTGAGTTGTTGAGGTCCCCTGTTTGATCTCTCTAAGCCTGTAAATAGGCTTAGTCCTATAGTTTATAAAACTGCCCAATGCATATTACCACAAAAGGAGGTGGCAGTTGAAGTTGGTGCCACATCCCTTTCAAAATGTTATAAACTGCCACTTGTTCACAACTTCCTTAAACCAGCTGATGCTTTCCATGGTTCCTTCACAAAACACAATAATAATAATAATAATAATAATAATAATAATAATAATAATGTAGCCATAAAGGTCTTTAAAGATGATTCATGAACCAAATCAACAAATCATGCCTACAACAAAATGCATTTTTGGTGACCAAAATTGGTGATTAAAAAAAATTTAGTCGTCAAAAGTTGTGGAATTGGCAACCAAAAATTTTTTTAGTCGGCAAAAGTATAATATTTAGCTACTAATTTTTTTAGTCAGGGTATGTTGATTATTGGCGACTAAAAAAAATTTAGTCGCTAAAAATACTAGAATTGGCGACAAAAAAAATATTTTAGTCGCCGTGTATTGAGTTTTCGCTACTAAAACTATTTAGTCACCGAATGTAAAATAAAAAATTATTTTTTATCTTTACCGATCAAAAGTTTGGTCGCCAAAAAAATATTTTCAGCGATAAAAAAATATTTTAGTCGCCGTATATTGAGTTTTGGCTAGTAAAACTATTTAGTCATGAAATGGAAAATAAAAAATTATTTTTCATCTTTGGCGACCAAAAGTTTGGTCGCCAAAAATATATTTTCAGCAACAAAAAAATATTTTACTCGCGGTATATTGAGTTTTGGCTACTAAAACTATCTAGTTGCCGAATGGAAAATAAATTTTCTTTTTTATCTTTGGCGACTAAAAGTTTAGTCATCAAAAACTTATTTTCAGTGACAAAAAGAAATTTTATTCGCCAAAAAATTAAAATATTTGGAAGAAGACATTTTAAATTTTGGATAGATTTATAAAATTAATTGGCGACTGAAAATATTTAGTCGCTTATATATATATATATGGTTTCCAAACCACAAAACCAGCACCTCTGTCTCTCTCTCTCTCTCTTCAGCGCTTCTCTCTCTCTCTCTCTCTCTCTCTCTCTCTCTCTCTCTCTTCCTCTCCCTCTCCCTCTCCCTTTCCCTCTCCGCTGCTCCTCTCCCCTTCTTCTCTTACCGTCGCTCCACCAGTCGCGCCTGCGCCGCTCCTCCTCGCGGTCGTGGGCAACCAGAGCACCGATTCACCTAGATTTGCCCTATTTTCTCTCTATAAAATCTCTTTATATTCGTATATCTGTCTATCCATCAACGGCGAGACCAACGACGTGCTGAAGATTGCGACGACGATGAATCAAGAGAATGCGAGTCGAAAGAGCGAGAGCGATGACGAATGGAGCAATTGGCACAGCGTCAAGTGTAAATTGGATGTGTTGTCTCATCCTTTGTACGACCAATTGTTGGCACATGTTTAGTGCCTTCGAATCGCTACGCTAGTGGATCAGTTGCCAAGTATTCGGTTCCACTAGCGAACCTTCAACCAGCGTGGAAGCGACGAAGAACAAGAAGCTTGTTTTATTGAGAGATTCTCTGAGAGCAGTGGATTTCGGCTAAGGTTTTCCCCTTCTCTCTTTCATTCTTCTTCCGATTTGGGTATAATTTGCAAAGAATCAATTATTGTTTTCATTCTGCTTAACTTTCTGATTTCAATACAGTATACATTGTGAATGTATGTTTTGATTTCATTATAATTTGTAAATATTGATTACAATTTCAATCTGTATAGTGCTTTTCATTACAAGTTAGATTTGAATTTGATTTTCTCTGTGATTAAACATTTTCAAAGTTCCCTGTATGTTTCATAATCTTTGTGATATTGATTGTGTTAAAACCTATCACCTACTTCACCCACTTAAACCTACTCCACTAAACCTAACCCACTACACCACTACCACCTCACCTACTCCACTAAACCTAACCCACTACACCACTACCACCTCCACTTCACCTACTCCTTACCTACTACACACTCACCCTCTTCTATATATAGGAATCATGAATCATTGTAATAAATCAATAAACATCAATCAATAATACATAAATTTTTACATGGTATCAGAGCAAGGTTAAGACCTTAGTATTTCTCGCTTCACCGGCGGGCGGCAACCTCGCATTGGCCGCCCGCCGGACCTCAACCTATTCCGCTTATTTTCTACACATACCTTGACTTCTTCAACATTTTCTTACACCCCTCCTCCGCTATGTCGGCGGCGGCACCCGCATCATCGTCTAGCCTCTATCGCCGTTCACCTCGCCTCTCACATATCCGTGGTTGTACTCTTACTCGTCGTCGTCGTTGGCGTTTCTGGCGCTGCTTTTCTGCTCGTCACTGCTGTTTTTTTTCCCGATTTGCTCTCTCTCTCTTAGCCATGGATTTGGGTGTGGGGTGTAGAGCTGGGGCTCTGTTGTTGGTAGCCATGTTTGCTGGCTTGAAGGTTTCAATGGCAGCAGTGTACAAGGTTGGGGACTCCGCTGGTTGAATCATCATTGGGAATATTGATTACAAGGCCTGGGCTGCTTCCAAGACGTTTCATGTTGGAGATGTCATCATTTTCGAATACAATTTTCAATGTCACGTGTTGCAAGTGCCCCACAAAGAATACCAAGCCTGCAGAAGTGTAAGACAGTAACATGCATCTTCACATACAGCTTGGGTAATGTGTAACTATCAAAAGCACAAGCTTCTTGGACATCCCTCTCTCTCTCTCTCCATGGACCCAACATCATCATCATGCACCCACTCTATCTCCCTCTCTCTCATCTTTTCCCACTTTCAAACCCACTTTAATCATATCTCTCCTTTCTCTTAATTTATTTCATCCACGTTCTTTCACCCTTTTCTTTTATTTTAATATATATATATATATATATTTTATTATAATATATTTTCCCTATCCCTTGTTAGTAAGCATCACCCGTTTTCCATTCTCTTATTATTATTTATTTTATATTCCACCAAAAAAAAAAAAAAATCACACTGCTGTTTTTCTTATCACCCATCCACAAATATTTTTCTCTATTTTCTTTATCCATTATTTTCTTTTATTTTATTTTTCTTATTAAACAAAACAACACCACAAAATAACACCAACAACATTCCACAACCTTGTCATTTTATTCATATCAGGGGATCAACCCCGATCACACTTTTACATCAAAAAAAAAAAAAAAAAAACCCACACAAACAAAAACAAAACTACCACACCCACAGTGGGATTTTTCTTCTCTACTCAGCCGCCGGTCTTTTCTTCTTGCCTCCGTCCTGGGTGGTCCTTGCCGGTGTTGCCTCCGTGCTTCCTAGACCACCAAGCAAGTTGCCTCCTCCCTGCTCCTCCACTACAGCATACGGTGGACCTCCAAATCGGAACATCTCGGTGGCCTTCCGCTTCAGCTCCTTATTTTCCGCCTTTAGCACACTTAACTCTGCTCGCCCATCCTTATACATGCGTTGGAGCAGAGCCAGTTGGGCGTTTAACTGCTGCACCTCATTTGTCCTACTCTGCAGCCGGTTCGACAAATTTGTAACCGCAGTCATGGTTTCCACACATGACTTCAATGTATACTGATTGGCCTCCACATCCGACTGCACTGCCATTCTTTGCTCCACCGACCGCATCGGAAAGTTCAACGGAGCAAAACCAGAGGTGTTTGGTTGAGGTTCACGGGCCTCCGCACCAGTTATCTCTCTTGTTGACTCGTTGAGGTCGGGAAAGAGAGCGAGTAGACCACGGGATGAAGAGGCCATATTCTGGGTAGCTGAACGGGAAGAAGAGGCCATGTTTTTTGGGTTGCTGAGTGTTTCAGCGAAATAGCAATTTTAGACTGATAATGTTCGGAAGGGGAGTGTTTCAAGATTTGCAGCTCTTAGAGGCAATCTCTCAGAAAAACGAATATCTCTCTCAGAAAATGAAGAGTTTTTCAGAAGTTTTTTCCCAGGTTTTTTTGTCTTCGCTTCTGCCTCAAGCACAGCCTCCGCATTGGTTTATATCGACACTGACGATGCGGCCGACACGCCACTCTGTCGCTCACGTGCCTCGCCGCGTCTCCGGCTCACCTTTTGATGGCTCGACGCTTTCTGTCGGGCACGACTTTTGATGAAGTGGGCGCGCCTTTTGAGGGCGCAACTTTTGATGGCACGTCTTTTTATGGATTGGGCACGCATTTTGATGGCACGTCTTTTTATGGATTGGGCACGCCTTTTGATGGCACGCCTTTTGAAAGATTGGGCACACCTTTTGAGGGTGCGACTTTTTAGGGGTCCGACAAGACTCTGTAAACTGTCCCGACATTGATTCCGGTTAGCTCCTTCATGGGTCCGACAAGACTCTGTAAACTGTCTCGACATTGATTCCGGTAGCTCCTTTATGGGTCCGACAAGACTCTGTAAACTGTCCCGACATTGATTCCGGTTAGCTCCTTTATGGGTCCGACAAGACTCTGTAAACTGTCCCGACATGATTCCGGTTAGTTTCTACAAGGGTCCAGCAAGACTCTGTAAACTGTCACAACAACTGTCACAACATTGTCTGCTACAACGGTCCGACATGACCCCATAAACTGTCTTCTACATCGGTCTGACACCACCATACAGTGTCCTCTACAACGTTATGACACCCCCATACAGTGTCCTCTACAACGTTATGACACCCCCATACCGTGTCCTCTACAACGTTATGACACCACCATCCAGTGTCTTCACCAATGGTCTGACACGACCATACAGTGTCACCTATCCTCTTTTATTTTTATGTATTTTCTTGTTTTGTAACTCTCTCCAAACTCAAGTTGGTTAGTTCCTATCCCCCTTGAGTTTGCGGGGGGCTGTTAAAACCTATCACCTACTTCACCCACTTAAACCTACTCCACTAAACCTAACCCACTACACCACTACCACCTCACCTACTCCACTAAACCTAACCCACTACACCACTACCACCTCCACTTCACCTACTCCTTACCTACTACACACTCACCCTCTTCTATATATAGGAATCATGAATCATTGTAATAAATCAATAAACATCAATCAATAATACATAAATTTTTACAGATTGATTATGATTTGAATGGTAAGGTTAGCCTATGGAGAAGCAACAGGAGCAGTTTGGAATATTTATGAATTTGATATTGACAAGTCAGATGGTTGTGCTATGCTTTAGTTTATTCAAAGTTTTGCTCTAAAGCACTTTGAATTACTAGTGTTAACAATCTAGTTCCTAAAAGTTATTAATAAATCTGCTATAGATAAGCTTGGATATGGTCAAACTACTTGTCTCACAAAATAGAAAATTAATTTACTCTTATTATTTTTTTTAAACTATAGGATCCTGATTCATTGTTGTCCTACTATTTACTTTTATCACATCTTAAATTTTATTTGTGGATTTTGTTTTTATGAAAACAAAACCAATTGAAATATTGTTTGGCAATATGTATAAAGAATCACAAGATAACTGTTAGTCCTTGCAAGTTAAGCTTTGTAGATATTTGATTTACCTTTAATTTTAACTAGTTTCTCTCATATACAACATTCACATAAAAAAGGGCTTGTAGAATTGGAAAAAAGGCATTTGAAACTACTTGCTACTGGTAAATTGTTGGAACTTTTGATGATTTGATGAATAATAAGGTTGGCTGACTAGTAATGACCAAGAAATCTGACAAACCTAGTGTAATTTTGCAGAATTTGTGAATTCTTTCAGAATATAGGGAGGAGTATATTGCATCGGATATGTGTTCAATTTAGTTTTATGTTTTGTCATTTGTAATTCTCCTATAATTTAAATTAGGTTAAACTCAACTTAGCATTTTTTATATGGCAATACTTATATTGGCAGGAAAAATATATCAAAAAGAACAAGCTACAACACATCAGCGTGGAGACTGGTTGGGCTTTGTTCCTCGACAGAATGTGCATATAAACATGTTCTACAAAAATTTATATGTTCAAAGGGGAAGTTTTTCTTTATTTAGATACTCATATAGTCCAATGTCATAGGAGTTTAACTTTAATAGTGCAACAGTAGGTCTCATTCAGTCTTCCTTTTTCTGGGGCTATCTGCTCACTCAGGTTTGACTCAAACATTGGCAGCTTTTTCTTTTTTGTGAGGTTAGCCTCTTCTTTTGCTCCTTTGAGGTGCTTTTACGGTTTACTATGCTAGATGGATCTACCTCCTGAAACTATTTGATGATTCATTTTTTTCTTTATTTTTTGAAATTCAGAAATAATATTGCACATATCCAGTTTGAATCTAGTCTACCTTTAGAGGGTGTTAATTGTTGTAGTTTGGCTTCTAGTATTGTTGGTACAACACTGACATCTTAGTTAATTGATTATCTAAAAATCTCTATCTATTTTCTAGTGTTGGATGCTATGATGCCTAAAGCTGCTGTATTGTTGGCCAAATGTCAAACTGAAGGTTCAACAATCTTGTTATTGGCAGCAAAGAAACATGTCTTACTAGTTTTTAATTTTGTATGAGAGGATTTTTGGTATTCATCTAATGATGACTACTCTATATTCCCAGAACATTTTCTGTAAAGGTAAGATGAAGTCTGATATTTTTGTACAGTCTAAATAGGGAAGAATGTGTTATATGCAGACAATTAACTGATGGAAGCACACAGAACATGCATTTAGTCCGCATAGTTCACGTAGCACATTTACATGTACAAAACTGGTGCTTCCAATTTGGCCCAACAAATAAAAATGCTAATGTGAATTGATTTTCCCTGTTGCATGTCCTCACACTTATTGGAACCACACTACAATGTTGTTACTTATTCCTGTGCTTGTGTAAGATCCTTTTTTTTTTTTTACTGAAACATAGTGAATATGCTAACTTCACCGAGTGTTCTTTCTAATGAACATGATAATCTAAGAAACAAATGATCAATGCATGCTAACACAGATGCCACTTTTAGTTTGAGTTTGCAAATTGAAGTAAACCAAGAAATTTAAGTCATTTCATACACTTTTGTAGCTTATAATATTTCAATTTCTTTTCTAATGATATTTAAAGTGATATATTATATTATCTTTTAGATTTATTCATTAGTTCCCAGTTCTGGAAACGAGATTTTCATTGTTTGAAGAATTGGTGTATTTTCTTGCCAGGGTGCCGCTATGCCTGCTATGAATAATATACTTTCGAAGTGGATTCCTGTCTCGAAGAGAAGCAAATCACTTGCATTTGTATACAGTGGCATGTATACAGTGATGTTTTTGGGCCAGATTGATGATGTTTGCATGGACGCAATTTACATTATATTTTTGTTTATGGAAAACATATACACCTGATATGTTTTGTTATTAAGATTTTTTTTTAATTTGGATTTTAATTGTTGGTTTGGATAGTATATGTATTTGTTGGATTAAACTATATTTATGGATTCTTATTTTCTTTTGATACGTACGGTTAATAATTAAGTTTTTTATATGGTTGAAAATTGAATGCTACAGGTTATGGAGAAATATTTTTATTGAATGGTTGAGAATTGAATGAATGAATGAATGGATGAATATTTTTGTATATGCACATGTTACAGGTGGCGCAAAAAATATTACAGAACAAATTATAAAAACTAAATGAGACCTTTTGGTAACTAAACAAATATCACAGTTTGGCTTTTAGCTACTAAAATTTTAGTCGCCAATTGTCAAAATGTGAAACTTTTGGCTACTAAACTTTTAGTCGCCAATTATAAAAAGGAAACTTTTGACTACCAAATAGTTAGTCACTAAAAGTAAAAAATATATATATTTAATTATTTTTAAAAAATATATCGTGATTAAAGTTTTAGTCGCCGATAGGTCACTTTTGGCTACCAAAAAAATTTTAGTCACCATTGTCTTCCCCGATGAACTATTAGCGACCAAATATATTAGTTGCTAAAAGTAATTGGCGACTAAAATAAGGCTTTTGACGAGTAAAATTTTAGTCACCAGAAGTGAAATTTCTTGTAGTGTCAAAATCGACTGACTACAATCAATGAAATTAGATTTGACTATGATTGACAAGCCACAATCAATAAAATTGGGTTTTGCCATAATTGACAAGCCACAATCAATATAAAACAATTTATGATGCAAATAATGCCCCCCAACTCTTTAAGAACGAGAAGTCTTGAATTCTTGAAGAGTTGTATATGAAATTGATTTGGCATTTGTCAAAAATTATAACCAAAATAAATCTTTTTTACTAACCAACAATGGTTATAAAAATGATTATTGCAAGCACATGTTAATAATATAGCCACCAAATTCTTGGTCATATTATAAATGTAATGTGTATCCTCCACAAATGTAGTCCAATGTAGGTCATGTGTAACACCTCAAAAATTTAAGTTGTCCCTTAAATTTTATATTCGTATTATTTAATTAACTTAAATTTTATATTAGTATTATTTAATTATAAATGAGAAAAACCCTAAATGTTTAATTAAATATTCCGTAAAAGTAAAATATGAGATAAAGTGTCATGGATTATATATTTAAAAAAAAAAAAAAAAGAGACAAACCGAAGCAGTGGCACGTAGCCTAGGATGATATAGGCATGCATAGGTGTAGACTAGTGAGTCACTATTGGATAATCTTTGGGGAGAAGCATTTGGTGTGTGGCTTGGGGCTCACGGATTGCCTCCCTATAGGGAGGAGATGATCGAGGTGAGACAAGCAAGGAAAGGGGAAGAAATAAAAATAAAGAAGAAATAGTGAGATATTAATTTTAAGGTGAGTTATATAATACCTTGAGTCACCATAATATATTTTACATATGTTTTGAGTTACCATAATTTATTTTACACAAGTTGTGTTTTATAAATTATATTGATATTTCAATTACATTGATTATTTTCTGAACTTTATTTGCTTAAAATGAAACCCGTGGATATGTATGTTTAAATCTTAATAATTATTTGACAATGATTTCATAAGTAATTATTTTCTGTAAGTATCACCACGGGAGTCCCATGCCTGGGGGACTTAAATAACTATTGGCCTCTATTTGACCACTTTGTGGTCCTCTGTTTGTCATGGATCTGTTGGGTATACCTCCTTATTGGAGTATGGGACCTAACTGGTTTATTAAAAGAATTTAATTTGGTTTGTGTGTGAGTGATTTTCTGACCACACCGTAATCTTAGTATCCAGCTGGAGAGCACCGGCAGAATAGATGGCACCTGGTTGACCTGCAACAGAAAGAGAAGATTCCGGCGGTGGTTCGTCCATCCGGGGGCACTTCCACGATCAAGTCAGTATATCTCTCAAAGATAAATAAAGTGCTAAACTCACAAGCTTGAGTATCAAAAGCATACCTTAGACCCATGGGGGTGCCTCTCTTTTATAGCCAACATAAACCTAGTCCCAATAGAAGCCTAACTTCTATGGACTCAGGATTACTGCTAATCTTGGACTCCCAGTAAGATTAGGATAAACTCTCTAAGAGTCTTATCCTAATACAAACTAAAGTCTTCTCTCATTCTAGGACTCTTGCCCCTCATCCGCTTATCTCGAATTCCGATAGCTTCGGAGGTAACCTCGGCCTATCCGAGATGACCTCGGCATAACAACCAGGACACGTGGCACCTCGGTTGACACGTCGGCGTCACCTTGGCCATGTGTTGGTACTCAGAAAATATATCCCCACAACTACCCCCTAGGTTCTATTACCTCGACATTCTCAGGTGATGGAACCTACACTGTTCGTTCATCTGTGTCTTTCTGTCCGAGATCAAACTCGCCGACCTTAAAGTTCCTTGGACTTTACTGCCCACTTCTGTCAAGTATCAAGCTTCATGCTTTCCAAGCTGCTCGAGATCACACCTCCTAGCCGAGGTTCTTGTTCCATTAATTCGTAAACTCCAAGAGCTTTACAACTGCTCCACTCACATTCTTCGGTGGGTTCTCGACTTCCAGTCATCTATTTGACTCCGGCGATCTTCATATCGGCGTTCATTTCTCTTGGTAGGTTCATAAACTCTTTTATTAAGCTCAATCTTTCATAACTCTTCTGAATCCGTTTAGTTGCCCTTTGTTGTCTTCTATTTTCGTCTGTTTTCAAGTTTTGAATTGTTTGAACGCCTGACACTGTTCTTGCCATATCCGCTTTCTGTTGCTAGCATCGTGTCTGGGTCATTACTTTCTTGTTCTTCACATACTTACTTAGTGCCTGTGCACTTGGCTTTATTCTTGAACTTTGTCGTCTTCTTGACTCTGATTTTTTTCTTTTTTCATTCAATCCTCTGGCTTTTTCTCTTTCTAGCTCTTTTGCTTAAATCCGTCATTGTTCCAAGCTTTCAAGCTCTACAATTGTTTTCGTTCCTCTCCTCCAGTGAAGCTTGCGTCATTCTGTCATTTTCGCATCCGTCATCAGACTTCGGCAATTCTCATTCCGGCTTCCCTCTTTCTGGTAAGCCATTGTTCCTATTGGTTTTATTTCTTGTTGCTTTCCAAGAAGCTCTGCTTCATTGTTAATCACCATTGCTGTTTTACCCGTTGTTTCCAAATCATCTTCTTGAATACACACTGTTCACACATCTGTTGATTTCTGCCACTGTTCTTGGCTTGACACACCTGTGCAATCTTTTTGTCTTGATTTCTTGATAGCTTCATCACCACTCTTAATTACGAATTACATTCTTGTTTCTGTTTTCTGTGTCTTTTTCCAGATTCTTGCTTTCAATCCTTGCCTTCAAACTCCCGGTGCCAATCGCTGAGAAGAGCTTTGATCAAACTCTTCGGGAGATAGATGCTGAGCTCGAGGTCGAGAAGGCTGCTGAGAAGTCTTCCCAACTGTCTTCTATATCCTACCATTGATGCCGAGTAGTTTTGTTTCCTTCTTTTACTCCTTGTACTTTATATCTTGTACTTTGTCCTTCTTTGTATGCTTTTAATCCGGCCGACGTGTCATTTTTGTAGTCTGAATAATTTATTTTTCAATATTCAGGCCGAAGTGCCTTCTTTCTTCTTTAAATGCATTTCTCTAATTTCTTCTTTGAATGAATGTTTTCTTTTTTCTGCCCTTGTATGTTTCTATACTTAGAATAATTTGCATGTCTTCAAAGTACACCTTGACTGTGCAATCTCTTCGGGTAAAATACCTCTGTCACAACTTCTAATCTTGCTCATCTTGGCCTTGTCCTAACACTTGAAAATATTGTAACAAATATTTTCACAAGTGTTGCTTAAGACTTGTCACTTTCTCAATGTCTTCTATCATGACTTTAGTTTTCCATATTTCAAGTTTTGACAACCTGGTAGGCTCGGCAAGTACGCAGATATTGCTTGAGCTTGACTTTAACTTGTAAATTTTTCTCAAAAATTTCAACAAGTGTTTTAACCATCATCCTTTATCATAATCTCGGCTTAACTTCAGCTTGTAAATCTTTCTCAAAATTTCAACAAGTGTTAAACCATCTTTCTTTCGATACGACCTCGGTTTAACTATAACTTGTAAATTCACATAGAATTTCAACAAGTGTTTAAACCAATCTTCTTCCTATACGACCTCGGTTTAACTTCAACTTGCAAATTCACACAGAATTTCAACAAGTGTTAAATATCACATCGGTTTAACTTCAACTTGTAAATTCACACAGAATTTCAACAAATGTTAAATATCATCTCGGTTTAACTTTAACTTGTAAATTCACATAGAATTTCAACAAGTGTTAAACATCATATCGGTTTTACTTCAACTTGTAAATTCACACAGAATTTCAACAAGTGTTAAATATCATCTCAGTTTAACTTCAACTTGTAAATTGCCACAGAATTTCAACAAGTGTTAAACATCATATCGATTTAACCAACTTGTAAATTGCTACAAATTTCAACAAGTGGTAAACATCATATCGGTTTAACCAACTTGTAAATTGCTACAAATTTCAACAAGTGGTAAACATCATATCGGTTTAACCAACTTACAAATTGCTGCAAATTTCAACAAGTGGTAAACATATTCTTCTTCTCTCTGCCCCTTGCATGGCTTCCACATACTCCTTTGCGAACCTTATAAAAGGTCTTCAACCTGGCTAACTGCAGTCTAACCTTTTGTGTTTTCTTTTTTTATCTTCTGGGATCTGAGATCTGCTCACTGAGCTCTTCTCTTCTCGGACTTAAGTGCCGAGATCTTGTCTGCTAGAATCTTGGATCTGCTCACTCAGGTTGAGCTCTTCTCTTCTCGGACCTACTCATCTAGGCCGAGATCATGTCTTCTAGGATCCGGAATCCAGGATTTGGAATCCGGGATCTGTTCACTTTGGATGAGTTCTTCTATATTTGAATGTTATCTCCTTGGGAGCACTCATGCCCCTTGTCTTTGCATCCCTTCTGGAAGGGTCTTCGTTCCTCCGTAGGTATCTATCCTTCCATACCTGGAGGTCATCTTCGTTGTAGTATCGGCTTCGAACTGTTGTCTTTGGTGCATCACCTTTCTGGCCGGCGTCTTTCACTCCGTGACTCTGGTCACGAGTTTCTATGTTGCGGTCGTCCCCTTCAACGTTGAGATTGATAGGTCTCCCACTCCCAGCAGGAGCGTTGTCTCCAATCTGATCCTTCTGTCCGTCATTGGCCATCTATTCTTCTTTCTTTCATTGGTCATCTATTCTTCTTTCTTTTCCACAGACGGCGCCAAATTGTGTGAGTGATTTTCTGACCACACTGCAAGCTTAGTATCCAGCTGGAGAGCACCGGCAGAATAGATGGCACATGGCTGACCTGCAACAAAAAGAGAAGATTCCGGCAGTGGTTCGTCCACCCGGGGGCACTCCGACGATCAAGTCAGTATATCTTTCAAAGATAAATCAAGTGCTAAACTCACAAGCTTGAGTATCAAAAGCATACCTTAGACCCATGGGGGTGCCTCTCTTTTATAGCCAACATAAACCTAGTCCCAGTAGAAGCCTAACTTCTATGGTCTCAGGATTACTGCTAATCTTGGACTCCCAGTAAGATTAGGATAAACTCTCTAAGAGTTTTATCTTAATACAAACTGAAGTCTTCTCTCATTCTAGGACTCTTGCCCCTCATCCGCTTATCTCGGATTCCGATATCTTCGGAGGTAACCTCCGCCTATCCGAGATGACCTCGGCATAAAAACCAGGACACGTGGCACCTCGGCTAACACGTCGACGTCACCTTAGCCACGTGTTGGTACTCAAAAATATATCGGTATTAGTTATAATATATTTTTATATATTGTATCTAATTTGTGGAGTCCTAATTCAGTTTGGTAACAACTAGGATTTTTGATAAAACAAGCCTAAGATTTAACAATATATATATAAATATTGTTTTGTCTTTTCCGGAGGATATAGCATTGGTTCATAGTTGGTTTTGGTGAGATAGTGCTTGGCTATCAATTTCCTATATATATTCTTCGGTGAGAGAATGGATGCTAATTGATCATCTTGGTGCTTTGTTTTGTTGCTGGAGTTCTTCGGAAAAGTACTACGGCAGCTTTATGATTTGTTCCTCTTCGGTGGTGTTTTTCGAACTTTTGTTTGAAAGGTTTGGTTCTATTTCGGCCGTCTTTCGAAGCATAGTTTGGGTTATTATTTTGGATCTTCCACAATCTTGTTTCGAAGGCTTTTATTCGTCTTTTTGGTGAAGTCTTTCTTCTTGTTTATTTGTGATTATTTATAATTCACCTAAGGGTGGTTTGTGAAACCATTCATGCCTCGTTTGTAATCATTTGAAATTTTTTTGATTGATAGTAGAATCGAATTTCGATCCTGTGGAAGTACCTCACATTGAGAGAATCACGTAAAATTCTTATGTTGCTTTTGATATAATTTTTTCGCATTAGTTTTTATTCCCATTGATTGATTTACTTGTAGGGAATCATATATTTTCCTTAACAAGATCCATTGACCTCTGTTCTGTTTGTCACTCCAGTGACCTCTGTTCTATTTGTCACTCCAGTGACCTCTATTCTGGTGTGGAGCAAAGTATTCTATGGAGTTAAGTACTACACTATGGTGGGAGCCACCTCTGGAGTTCGTACGAGCCACCTCTTGAATCTATACATCTGTTATGTTCTGTTCTGTATCGTAGTTATGATTATTTTGTTTATATGATTTCTGTCAAATGATTTTCGTATTACATATTCTGTATTTTAATTTTCAAGTTTTGTTTAGCCAATAATTATCCATAGTGAATTTTATGCCCTTATGCTCTTAGTATAATATTTCTCACTTTGCCATGTGCTTATAGTTGTTTACCAATTTTCAAGAAATAATGCAATTCAGAAATAGCTTTTGGAGAGTCTTAGATGTGGGGCTGCAGAATAGACACACAATAATTTTATAGTATTTATAATTCTATTCTTCATATTTAAATTTCGGTCTTTTTGGTCAATAAATTTTGTTATAAAAATAGAAGCTCTAATGATTATTTTGGTACCCTCACTTAAATATTTTTTTCCTCTCGCGTTTAGTAATTTATTTAAGAATTGGTAGGAGGTAACTTCAGTTACTGGCCATCACGATGCTTAACTCTTGAGTACGGGGAACAAGTCGTGACAAGTGTTATCAGAGCCTAGGTTATTAAAATTATTTTTCTAAAAGCATTGGAGCATAAGACACATGCACGAATAGGATGGGGGAAACGTTGAGCTAGATTATAGGTTGTATTTAAATTAAATATTTGTGTAGCTAAGATGAGTTATTTGTTACTCTATATATAATTGTGTATATCTTTCATGTATATGCTAAATAATTTGAAGAAAAAAACAATTCAAACAGGTATACTAAATCTTAAAAAGAAAAAAAAAATCATTTTGACTTTTTAGAAGTGGGTTCAAATCTATAATATTTCAAAAGTTATAAAAAAATAAAAATAAATAAAAAATACTAATTTTGAAACTATTTCCCATCAATGGAAAGTTCACGGATAAAAAAATGGAAGCTCATCTCAAATTCCTTCAACTCATGCATATGATTCTATCATTTCATTTCCAGTCGCTTGTTAATTGTGTTCTCATTTTATTTTTTTTTTATTTTTGAAAACAAAACTAAGGAAAAGTTTTTACAGTCACCCATTGTCTTTCATTTTGGCCCAAAACAGTTTTTGACAAATAAACAGTGAGTTGTTTTTGGTAAATTTTTTTTTTGAGGCAATGATTTAATAATATTTTATATCAGATTAATCATCAAATTTATTCTTGATATATATATTTATTAGAGTGCGCAGCGGATAGCTTATACATATGACAAATTTCGAGGATGAAATTTTTAAAAAAGGGAAGATTGTAACAATCCAAAAATTTAAGTTTTCCTTAAATTTTATATTCGTATTATTTAATTAACTTAAATTTTATATTAGTATTATTTAATTATAAATGAGAAAAAACCTAAATGTTTAATTAAAAATTCCGTAAAAGTAAAATATGAGATAAAGTGTAATGGATTATATATTAAAAAAAGAAAAGAAAAGAGACAAAGTGAAGCAGTGGCATGCAGCCTAGGATGATATAGGCATGCATAGGTGTAGACTAATGAGTCACTGTTGGATAAGCTTGGGGGAGAAGCTTTTGGCGTGTGGCTTGGGGCTGACGATTGCCTCTGTAAATCAAAATATAAAACGTAGCGGATGAAAAATTTCATAGTCATACCTTTTAGTAGAGCCTGAAGCGAAGAATCTCGTGGATAAATCACGTGCTTCCAGGATGTGAACAACTAACCCAGTAATGGAGTGATATTACAAAATGAGTATCACCCACACAAGTCACAGTGCAGAAGCTGAATCGTTCTCATATGGGAGAGAGTTAGAGAGAGAGTCTGGGAAAAAGGTTATGGGTAAAAACCACATAACGTTTTTTGATATACGTATATGATATATCAATATATTATCTAAAATATATAATTAGATATATAACCACCAATATCTATCTATCCATATCTATTGATATGATAGATATAGATATTCTGAATGGTTATCCAAATAAGTTTTGAATTAAAATTCAAACTTACATGGATAAGGTTCAAAAGGTTCAGGTTCAAAGGGTCATGCCACATGGGTGCCCAATTTCTAACATCTCCCACTCGCGCATGAGTTGGCATGACACTGCCACATCTTTATCTCCATCTTCCCAAAAAATGAACAATCTCATGCTAGCCAATGCACCGTGCGATTGCTGAGAACATCTGCATGTGGGAGCTCTATACTAGAAACTCAAAATGAGCCAGTATAGAGACATCAACCCAAAAAGAACAGAAATAGTGTCTCATATACCCCAGACCCATCTAATTACAGTGGTCCAAAAAACATCTCTAATCCCTCAAAAAGAGCATGTTTGACCCTCTCAATTCTTGCAATATATTCACACTCAATCCACCTCTCATACAGAGCGATGTGAGTTGCCGGCAGTGAATATACAATAGTGGTGTAATACTAGATGATCTTCATTTTGCCCTCATGCCATTTAGTTTAGGATTGACCGCTTTCCCAATGATGTCTCTTAAGGCCGAATCATGCATGACCGCAGGCAACATACCAAAATAGCAGAACATCAACCCCTTACCTTATGACATAGTCAAAAGTCACAAAAGGGTACATAATGAAAGTCATATCAATAATGACACGTAAGACTCACACGGTGAGGAAACAGGGATCCATTCTCTTACCTCATTACTCGGTCGCCATGCACATATAGTATGAATCCATACTACAGTGAAGCAACTTTTCCAAAAGAGTGACGTCATACTCGATACACCGTACATATATTAGTATAGCCGCTTTCTAGCGCCTAACCCGAATTCTCTATTTGCTCGCCTTCTAGGCGCCAAATGAGATCTCGCATCTGGCTAATCGCAACAGGCACAACATGGAAAGTGGGTACTAACATCCATGTTTGGTCCTTAACACGACCTCATCTTGGTTGTAACCAAGGCGACATGCATAGTGGATAATTTAAGCCTCTCTTGGCTCCAAATAAAAAATAAACCACTAGTCTCATCCTTGCTCGCTCCCAAGCGCCAAGGGCGATTGCTCATGTGAGTGAGCCAATCTTGCCTACTGACATCATCATCTGCTAATCATTATGACACAAACCATAATAGTGTCAACATCCCATCATCTCACAACAAATAAGTGATCGATCTAAAAAACATGACCACAGCTTGCACAATTCTAGATTCCAAATATAAGCCTTATCAGCACCTCTTGCGATAAGCATATACAACGGAATCCTCCATATGCGCCTCACATGAAGTGATTCAAGATCACTACCTCTTACGCAATAACACCTCTAAAGATATTTTGGTGACCAATTTGCGTTCATTCTTGATACGCCCAACTAGCACAGATGCGCCCAATTAGTGCATTGAATCTTACAAGGAGCAAATTAATATACTACTAGTAAAGCATTCTATCCACAGTCTAATGAGCAAGGTCAATGTCTAAACAACTCAGTTGCCATTTACCAAAGATAACACTTATTATGCTGAATACGCCCACATAGCGTACTTTAGGCTCCCACAACAAAGAAAAGATCAAGGAATATAGGTCATGTGTTTCTCCCAAAGACAATCCGAGGATTCACTCAATAGCTAAGGCTTTGACTTTTATCGATAGGTAAGTCAATGGGTTTGCACTTTTGCATCTAGAATTGTTCTAGGATATTCCTTATGTAAGTCATCAAAGACAAAACATGAATTCTCCCAAAACAATCCCTAAGGATCATACATCCGAGCATATAAATTACATCACCCATGTCCATCATATCTAAAACAGAGGACTGTCCACCCTAGGTGGCGACAACCCTATAAATTCTTGGCTCATAATGACTAAGTAAGGAAAACTTTTTTTGGACCATTGATCATGCCTTAGCGGTCTTCATCGATCATCGTTGGCCTATCATGGCTTGACGAAATCTAAGAAGCACTATTTGGATAATTGTTTTAGGCTATAAAAGATTTATTGGAACTAGCAACCTTTTTGCGCTCCTAACTTTTCACCCTAAAAGCAGAAGGTAAATCTCTACGAATCTACCTATCCAATTCTCTAACGAGAAAGTTGGGTTATAATGTCCACAAATCAATGTTCCGAACTTATGTCAATCATAGCCTAAGTCAAAATAACCTCACTCCCCAGGAGGAAGTCTTCTCATGGTCTACACTTTCCTCAGTGGTGTGAGTTTTCGGTATCTAGCGAGCCTTATGCCTCAACAATGACTATCCAAATTACGCATAACTTTAGAATAGTTTCGCGTCATAATGGAAAGCCAACCAAATTATAGAAATGGTTAATCCTCAAAGACTTTGTCTTCAACTGCGCAACATTGATCCACTTTCTAAAAACAAGGGACTAGAGCCTTTGGCATTATCCTAGGCTCTTTATCATCTTGCGGAGCAATCATGAATGTTTCCCTCTCAATCACCCAGTGATGACGTGGAAAATTTTCACATTTGCTACTACACAACTAAGAATGTAGAGTATTCTTCTCTAATGGAGTAATCCATTAGTAGGCACATCGCTTCCACTGTCCCTAGGATATTTGGAAATTTCTTTCCATTCTCAACTAGGCTACATAGAAAGCGCTATGCTTAGAATTCTCTATCTTATAAAGTTCCAAAACTCTATCCATGTCACATTTACTAAGAAAACTTTATGTGACTTAGTTACACTACCACAAAGCTACTCACCTATATACACATGACCCAGAGGGTTTACATGACCGCATACAATAATGCGCTACATGACCCTATGTGTTTATAAGACAGCATACAATAATGCGCTACAGAACCCTAGGTCTTAACTTTGCAACCTTATGAGAAGTAAAATAAAGATAAGCTGCTTAACGGTTATAGATCGCCCGTAGATGGCTCTCCGCTAACCCATTACTCAAATGGAGTGTAAAATCTGATATGGAGGGCACTTAGTTAGGGATATAGGCAACAAACTAGTGCAATTCCAAATTGAGAAACATTTTGCGCCATTATCTACCTAACATTAACAATATTTAATTTCTTATCTCTACTACACCTTTACGTTGTTAAGTACTAGGAATAATCAATTTTTTAAGCATCCATTTCTCTTCACAGAGCTTTCTAAAAAATAACTCAAAAAGGTACTCACCACCTTGGTCAAAACTAAAAGCACAAAAGCTCTTATCTAATTAATCTCGACCTCATATGTGCAATGTCAAAATCATCTCAAAACTTTTGACTTATGGGAGATCAAATAGTCTTGACTCAGATGCGTATCGTAATCTATAAATGTGTCGAGATTGAGGCTTAGCTATCATACCCTTACACATATCTAGTCACAAATATCATAGTCGACTAAATGCGCCAAAACAAATGACCTTCTACAGCTTTCCTACTTACTTGTGCGCACTCATTACGAACAAAGTTACACATTCACATGAGAGCATGATGTCATAAGCGAGTGGGCCCGAGAGGGCCTACTTAAACCATCTTGTCATCATCTCATTAATGTGATTAAGTATAATAAGCCACCGGTTCATGACCAATGTCATAAACTAATTCCAATCATCTTAATGTGTGAGTTCTCGAAGACAAGTTTTAAAGGTTTAGCCCCAACTAGGCAATGACTCACGACTAATTCATATTCACTAGATCATAAAAGGATGTCATGGAGATATCAAGCGCGACTAAGTCGCAAATTTAACTAGTAAGTGCTAATCCCCTGCTCCTTCAAGTCAATTTTATTCTTCATACACTTTACTGCATCTAGTTGAAAGATGACGATACTCCTCTTGCCCTCTCTGTTTCTCGCTTCATAGTTACTTGCAATTAATTCTACTACCCACAAGAAGGAGAGAATAAGCTATCAATCTATGATAGCTCTTGAAGTAACTTAAGCGCGAATTAGGCTAAAGAGTCTAATTCAACACAATGCCCTCACAAGCGATGCGTCAAATTCTTAGAGTCATAACAACCTTGTCGGCCTTGACCTTTTCATTACTATGTTGCAACGTTTGCGCTTAGTGGTAAACGTTATTAAAAAAAGATTAGCCTAGCTAAGGAACTATACAAAGAAGCACTTTTTCATGTGTCACACTCAAGTGTGGAAACAGTAAGTGTCGAGACCTAGACAAGTTGGCAATGCTAATAGATTTTGCAGCCACTTGGTGCTAATCTCTTCACTTAGTGTTCATAGTTTTTGCTGTTACTAAGCGCAAATCTTTTAACTTCAAGTGATACTTCAATGCACACTATTATAGTGCATGAAATTTTGCTCCATCCACTCCTAATAGTTGGATAGAGAGCAAAACACTGCTCATACTGGCTAATTATCTTACACTTAATGACTAATTCATTTAAGCTCGCATTTCTTGGATGACGTGACTCTTGAATGTTACTTCATCCAATGATGTAACATTATTTACAAGGCAAATTACAAAGTCAATCCGCGCAGCTCAATAGTCAAGATCGTATACAAATCTATTGAGGGCTTACTAATTTCATAACTCCAAAACTCGCCAACCAAAACTACGTAGTGTGCCGCTAACCATAACGCACACATTAGTTTTTATTGTGTCAAACAAGGCAACAAAACCACGACGACTTTGAGATTCCTTACTTTGGCTCAATTAAGGTCTGACCTAAAATCTTCAAGACTTTTGCTCATCTAAAGAATATGATTACATTGTTCACATTTGAACATCTCTATTAAGTCTAGGTCAACCAAATTAACTTCCATAAGCTAAATCAATTTAGAGAGAAATTCGCAGTGGGATTAATTTGATTAGCATAATATAATTTTGCCACAAAAAATCTAAATTAATAGTGACAATATTACACAAGTCGCAAGATCGAAAATCCGCTATGCTCGTAATCATCTCTTGCACCACAGGTGACAATTATCCAAAATTTAATTTAATTCATGCGCAAAATATTAGTTTTCGGCAGTAAATCTACAAAGATTTCTCTCAATTGAACAACCTCCCACTGATTATGGCATGTCTAAAAACCATGATAAAATATTCTAATTTCATACAATAGCATTATAATATAGATTCACAATCAATACATGCTATGTTACATTTAATAACATAATTAAAATAAAAAATAATTAATCATGCTATTCTAGTTGCAACATATTAGAAACTCCAGGCAAACAACAACAATATGCTGTATTTAATATTCAAATTATGCCATAACAGAAAGTATATCACTTCTGAAATTTTCTGGTATTTTCTGAAATTTTAAATAACTAATAAACACACATAAAATTAGAAATAAATATTCTAGAATCTGGTAAAATGTAATAATCATACCAGTAAATAGTAAACTACAACAGTAGTCTACAATAAAAAATTCAGCCCCAGAAACTTAATCATGCAACACCAGATGCAATTTAAAGCACAAATAATGAATTATTATTTCAGGAAAAATATTTTTTATTTTCATAAAATTATGAAAATTTTACAAAAGATAGAAAATTTAATTCTGAGTCTAACGGTACCAACCATGCTTAAAACAAAGTTATAACGAATTACTTATGACTATTTAACACAATTATGAATTTTAAAAAAAAAACAAACAGACCCTTAACATCAGCAGCCAAGCCGGCGGAGAAAAAACGGCGCGGCTCAGCAGACGGCTCAGCGAGTGGCTCAGCGCACGGCGCAGAGAGCGGCTTAGCGCCCGGCGCGCGTGCGTAGCGCACGCGTGAAAATGCAGACACCGCGCGCGTGGCAGCGCGTGGAAGCCACTAACGGCGTCAGATGGCGCGTGTGGCCCACGCGCCGCCTTCTAAGGTGTTTTCTGGTCCAATTTCAGTACTGCCAGACTCCATTTTCCAAAATAAATATATTAATAGCATTAAAAAAGACATTTAATGAACATAAAAATGAAGTATTTTACGCTCTTCATCTAATGAGAGTGGAAATCTTCCTCCTTTATTAATATTCATGCGTATATCATGTATATATATATATATATATATATTTATATAAAAATATACACATGTTTTAATGCATAAAAAAAAACACGAAAATACCCATTGACTCTGATACCAATGTAAATCAAAATACAAAACGCAGCGGATGAAAAATTTCATAGTCATACCTTTTAGTAGAGCCTGAAGCAAAGAATCTCGTGGGTAAATCACATGCTTCCAGAATGTGAACAACCAACCCAGAAGTGGAGTGATACTACAAAATGAGTATCACCCACACAAGTCACAGTGCAGAAGCTGGATCGTTCTCATATGGAAGAGAGTTAGAGAGAGAGTCTGGAAAAAAGGTTATGGGTAAAAATCACATAACGTTTTTTGATATACGTATCTGATATATCAATATATTATCTAAAATATATAATCAGATATATAACCACCAATATCTATCTATCCATCTATCCATATTTATTGATATGATAGATATAGATATCCTAAATGATTATCCAAATAAGTTTTGAATTAAAATTCAAACTTACATGGTTCAGGTTCAAAAGGTTCAAAGGGTCATGCCACATGGGCGTCCAATTTCTAACAGCCTCCCTATAGGGAGGAGATGATCGAGGTGAGACAAGCAAGGAAAGGGGAAGAAATACTAGAAGTAAAGAAAAAAGAGTGAGGTATTAATTTTAAGGTGAGTTATATTATACCTTGAGTCACCATAATATATTTTACATATGTTTTGAGTTACCATAATTTATTTTACACAAATTGTGTTTCATAAATTATATTGATATTTCAATTACGTTAATTATTTTCTGAACTTTATTTGCTTAAAATGAAACCCATGGATATGTATGTTTAAATCTTAATAATTATTTGACAATGATTTCATAAGTAATTATTTTCTATAAGTATCACCACGGGAGTACCATGCCTTGGGGGACTTAGATAACCATTGGCCTCTATTTGGCCACTTTGTAGTCCTTTGTTTGCCATGGATCCATTGACCTCTGTTCTGGTGTGGAGTAAAGCGTTGTATGGAGCCAAGTACTACACTATGGTGAGAGCTACCTCTGGAGTTCGTACGAGCCACCTCTAGAGTCCATACACCTGTTCTGTTCCGTGGTTATGATTATTTTGTTTATATGATTTCTGTCAAATGATTTTCGTATTATATATTCTGTATTTTAATTTTCAAGTTTTGGTTAGCCAATAATTGTCCATAGTGAATTTTATGCCCTTATGCTCTTAGTATAATATTTATTACTCTGTCATGCAATTCAGAAATAGCTTTTGGAGAGTTTTAGACGCGGGGCTACGGAATAGACACACACAACACTTTTATAATATTTATAATTTTATTCTTCATATGTAAATATCGGCCTTTTTAATCAATAAATTTTGTCATAAAAATAGAAGTTCCAATGATTATTTTGATACTGTCACTTAAATATTTTTTTCCGCTCGCGTTTAGTAATTTTTTTAAGAATTGGTCGGAGGTAACTTCAGTTACTGGCTATTATAATACTTAACCCTTGGATACGTGGAGCAGGTGTAACAACCCTCGTACTGTTTACTGATTTATGACCGATTGATTACCGTTAATCACCGATTACTGTTAAACGAAGCTGATAATGACTGATAACTAACTGATAATCGAACTGAATGAAATACTGAACCGACTGACTGAAGTTGAAACTGAATTGACTGAGTATATGTTAGTTAATTGCATTCTATCTGTTTGATTGTCTGATTATCTGTTCATGTTTATATGTTTAAACTGCTATTTGAAGGCCTTATCGGCGGCCGAACTAGAAACCGATTGATGTTACGTGACCCTCATATTTAATGTGATTTTATGGTATAAGTATCTGAAAATTGATTAGGTATGATTAAATTAGATTAAAATAAGCCAATTGAAGAGTTGGACTTAATTACCGTTTTGCCATTGAGTGGGCCACTATCTCACACACATACTTGAGCCAAGAACAACATTTCCTCAGCCATTTTCCTTCTCATTGCCGACCAAGAGGGAAGAGAGGAGAGAGAGTGAGAGGAATTGAATTCTACCTTGGGTTTTGCTTGGAGAATTGAAGGAATTGAAGTATAGATTGCATATTTGAGCTCCTAGTCTTCTAATTCAAGCTCTAGGTAAGGATCTTATCTTCTTATTGATGCTATTGAACTAGTTCTTGCATGGTTCATGCTTCATTGTAGAACTAAGTCATGATTTGGGTCATTAATGGTGAATTGAAGCTCATTTCTTGCATGCATGGTTGAATTAATGAGTTTTGAGTTGAATTCATGGTAAATGGTTACATGCATGTCCATGTTGTAAGAGTAGACCATGTTTTCATCTTGTTTTGAAAAGAATGAGCTCATTTGAACAAGCTTTGAAGCTTTGATTTGGTTTAAATCCTTGCATGTTTGCATGTTCTTCATATTCTTGAAAATGGGTTTGAATATGGTTCTAATTGACTCACCTTTGGGGCTTGAATTCATAAATTGAGCTTTGAAACTTGTTATACATTGAATTTAATGATGTTTTCCAGAATTTGGGCCCAAGAGGTCGAGTTTGGAGTGGTTGAATGCTTGGTTTGAGCTTGGGAGGCAAATCTGGAAATTCCAGATTTGGCTTCCTCGCTCGAGCGAAGGATTCCCCGCTCGAGCGAGCACCTTTGTCCAGGGCTCCGCTCGAGCGACCATCGAGCGACCATCGCGCGTAAAATTTCAGCATCCAGTACTTTTACTGTTTTGCAGACCGCTCGAGCGAAGGATTCCTCGCTCGAGCGAAGCCTTTGATTTTGGACTTACGCTCGAGCGTAGAAAGTCTCGCTCGAGCGAGGCTCCTATTTTCAGCAAACTTTGCGAAATGTTTTCTAAGTGTATTTTTGCATCCTCATCCCATCCTAGGCATTCTTAGGCCTAGTTTAAGGCACCTTGATGAGGATATCATTGTAGAACACACCAAGGCAAATTAGGGATTAAGTTATGAGATTTCCCAACTGTGTAGCTTAGTGTGTTCAACCTGTGAACTGTGTAGGGTTGGCAACTGGGGAGACACGCTCTAGCATACTGTAGCCCAGAACTCTGTGAGTAACAATTGTGTAAAGATATGTTCAACTGATTATCTTCTGAATACTGAACTGAACTGTTTACTGAACTGGTATTATTTACTGAATGAATGTATGTCCTTTATTTCTGAACTGTACTGTGGCATCCTTAGTATCTACGGTTTACTGTTACTGTTACTGTCACAGAGATCTCTGTCGGTTTCCTTGTGGAACCACTACTGTTTACTGACTGATGGCCATCATCACTGTTCGGTCTTTTAAGACCTACTGTTACTGTTATGCTAATGGATGTACCACATATGACTGTTTACTGTACTGAGCAACTGAATTACTGATTGAAATGAACTGTTTTCATTACTGTAAGGACATTCATTCTAAACCCCTTTACGCTTTATGTTATTCACTGGGCTTTAGCTCACTGCTCATATATATATGTAGGTGTACAGGCACCAGACCGCAGCTAGAGGCGTCAGGGTTACTCCAGTTTTGTCAAGCCAGCCTTTGTGCCTCACTGCGAGGTTCCGAGCCCACCTGTTAAGGCTTAGGGGTCTTTTACAAATCCCCCTTCTGTACTGTTTTACTGTTCTGTATAGACCGTACTGTTTTGTACAGACGGAGTGTTTTCTGTACTGTTATGTAGGGTCGAGTCCCTAGTTTGAATGGATGTAAGTATTGTACATACTGTTCAGTACTGTTTACGTATGAATGCATGGAAAATCTTTTGCATACAGACTGTCACAGCTCATTGGACATTGTTTAATTACTGTATTGGCTTCCGCCAGGCCCTGTACTCTGTTTTACTGTATTTCTGTTAAGCAGGCCTTCGGTAATCTCGGATTACTGGCCGGTTACGGTGCTAAACCCATAGGGCCGGGTTTGGGTCGTGACAGAGTGGTATCAGAGCGATACTTACCACGAGTTATACCGCACATACGTGTCCAAATGAGCTATAGGGTGTCCTAGAAAAGTGATTAGGGCATCTCATGAGCATGATAAGTGTGTGGTTATGTTATGACTGAATATCTGTTAATGTGTTAAACTGGTAAACAAATGACTGCTTATGTTTAAAACTGTTATAACTGCTTATAGTGAAATGGACAATGCAAATGAACCTGAGTCCTCATCTACTGAGGCAAGAATGAAAAGAATGGAAAGAATGATAGAACTGATAACTGCTAGACTGGAACAACAACAGAACCAACAGCCCCCACCTCCTCCTCCTCCGGTACAGCCGGAACCTAATGCGAATGCGGATGATGGGGATATTATTGCTCTTACCCAGAAGTTCAGCAAAATGAAACCGCCATCCTTTCAGGGAGGCCTTGAACCGCTAAAAGCTGAAGCTTGGGTTCTGGAAACAGAGAAATTATTTGAAGTGTTTCCGTGCTCAGAAGCGAACAAAGTATTGTTAGCTACCTTCACCCTACAAGAAGAGGCTAGAAGGTGGTGGATGTTAATCCGTGAAACAAACATTGTTATGACTTGGGCTCAGTTCAAGGAGTCCTTCTTTGAAAAGTACTTCCCTCAGTGTGTTAGGGATAGGAAAGTAACTGAGTTTGAACAACTGAAGCAGGGCACAATGTCCGTTGCAGAATACGAGACGAAATTTACTGAACTTGCCCGTTATGCACCGCACATGGTGGATACTGAATATAAGAAGGCCAGAAAATTTGAAGGTGGCCTTAATGTGGCAATACTTGACCGGATAAATGTTTTGAAACTACCAACTTTTGTGGGTGTTCTCGACCGGGCATTGATGGCCGAGTCGAACATTGCAGCGGTGAAGCAATCTGAAACACCAACAGCTGAATGGCATGGTAAAAGGCAGGGTTTCAAATTCAAGAAAGGCAAGCATAACCCGGCCAACAAGAAACAGAATACGGGGTCGACAACTAGCCCCAGCCAAGGGAGTGGTTTCATACCACCCTGTCCTGAGTGTGGCAAGAAGCACAAGGGGGTCTGTTACAGAATATCTGGAGCTTGTTACAGGTGTGGCAAGATGGGCCACATGGTTAAAGACTGCCCCTCTGCTCCACAAGTCAGTAGTAAAGCTGCACCAAGCGCAGCAGCATCAAATGCTCCACCAAAGCCTAACCCCAGAGCTACCGGGAAAGAGCCTGTGAGGCAAGGCCGAGTGTTCGCACTAGTACCGGGAGATGTGCAGAATACCGAGACCGTTGTGTCAGGTATTCTCTCTATTTGTGCACAAAATGCATATGTACTGATTGATTCGGGGTCTACGCATTCTTATGTATCATATGCTTTTTCACGGAAATTGGATAGACCCTTAGAACCCATGAACTATCTGCTAGCCGTATCATCACCCGTAGGGGGATCCATGACATGTGCTTATATGTACCCCGCATGTGAAATTATTGTTGGGGATATGCATCTGTTTATTGATTTACTGCCATTGAACATTGATCATTTTGACGTAATATTGGGGATGGATTGGTTACAAAAATATCATGCCACTATTGACTGTGTGACCAAGCAAGTTGTTTTCCGTCCACCTGGTTTGCCTGAATTTGTGTTTAATGGGAGTGGAGTAGTACCTCCTCCGTATTTGATTTCGTCAGTGAAAGCTGTTAAATTAATTAGAAAGGGGTGTAAAGGATATCTGTGTTCTGTACTGACTGTGTCTACTGATGATAGTGTTAAAACTGATGTGAATTGTATTCCTATAGTCAGGGAATTTCCAGATGTTTTTCCAGATAATCTTCCAGGAGATTTGACTGATAGGGAGATTGAATTTACCGTTGATGTGATTCCCGGAACACAACCAGTTTCTAAAGCTCCTTACAGAATGGCTCCAACTGAACTGAAGGAACTGAAAGTGCAATTGCAAGAACTGTTAGATAAAAAGTTCATCAGACCTAGCACTTCGCCATGGGGTGCTCCTGTTTTGTTTGTCAAGAAGAAAGATGGCTCACTGAGACTGTGCATTGACTACCGTGAACTGAATAAGGTAACTGTAAAGAACAAATACCCTTTGCCACGCATTGATGATTTATTTGATCAGTTACAGGGTGCACAAGTGTTTTCTAAGATTGATCTCAGATCGGGGTATCATCAACTGAAGGTTAAACCGGAAGACATTGATAAAACTGCTTTTAGAACAAGGTATGGACATTATGAATTTCTAGTTATGCCTTTTGGAGTCACGAACGCACCAGCTGCTTTTATGGACCTCATGAACAGAGTTTTTAAACCGTACCTTGATGACTTTATTGTTGTATTTATCGATGACATATTGATTTACTCCAAAAGTATAGAACAGCATGAACATCATCTGAGACTTGCCCTACAAACCTTAAGGGAACAGAAACTGTATGCTAAACTGTCTAAATGTGAATTTTGGCTTGACCATGTTATGTTTTTGGGGCATGTTGTTAGCAAAGATGGAATTTCTGTTGATCCGCAGAAAATTGAAGCTGTGGTGAACTGGCCTAGACCAACAAATGTGACTGAAGTCCGAAGCTTTTTGGGATTGGCTGGATATTACAGAAGATTTGTCAAAGATTTCTCCAAAATTGCCCTACCATTGACTCAGTTAACTCAAAAGGGGACATCATTTGACTGGACCGACCAAAGAGAATCTGCTTTCCAGGAGTTGAAAACTCGACTTGTGACTGCACCAGTTTTGACTTTACCCTCAGGTACGGATGGTTATACTGTATTTAGTGATGCTTCTCATAAGGGTTTGGGATGTGTTTTAATGCAGAATGGGAAGGTTATAGCTTATGCTTCCCGACAACTGAGACCACATGAAAAGAATTACCCGACCCATGATCTGGAACTTGCTGCAGTAGTATTTGCACTGAAAATTTGGCGTCACTACCTGTACGGGGTAACATGTGAAGTATATACCGACCACAAGAGCTTGAAGTATTTCTTCACACAGAAAGAACTGAATATGAGACAGCGGAGATGGCTAGAACTGATAAAGGATTACGACCTACAGATATTGTACCATCCGGGAAAAGCCAATACCGTTGCCGATGCATTGAGCCGGAAATCGATTGGAAACTTAGCCTATTTGCTTACAGGACAGAAAGAGTTGCTTTGTGACCTTGAAAAATCTGAAATCGAAATTGTTTTGAGAGAACAAGGTGGAATCTTAGCTGCTATTTCTGCTCAACCGGCACTGATTGAAAAGGTTAAAGAAAAACAGCAACTGGATGATTTCTTGAAGAAGATCATCGAGGAAAGAGAATCCAAACCGAGACCGGGATTCAAATTTGAGAACAACGTACTGAAATTTCAAGAAAGACTGTGTGTACCAAATGATACTGAACTGAAAAGAAAAGTTCTGCAAGAAGGCCACAATTCGAAATTGTCTATCCATCCGGGGAATACGAAAATGTACCAAGATCTGAAACAGAATTTCTGGTGGCCGAGAATGAAGAAAGAAATTGCTGATTTTGTATCCAAATGTCTTCATTGCCAACAGGTCAAAGCTGAACATCAACGACCTGTCGGATTACTGCAACCCTTACCCATACCGGAATGGAAATTGGAGCACATCACGATGGATTTTATCGTTGGGTTACCTCACTCCAGAAAAGGTATGGATTCAATTTGGGTTATTGTTGATAGACTAACCAAATCTGCTCACTTCTTACCTGTCAAGACGATTTATAATGCGGACAAATTGGCTGTTATCTATATTGATGAAATCGTTAGACTGCATGGAGTGCCTGTGTCTATTGTTTCTGACAGGGATTCGAAGTTTACATCGAGGTTTTGGCAAAGCCTACAGACTGCATTGGGTACTGAATTGAGGCTGAATAGTGCCTATCATCCTCAGACAGATGGCCAATCTGAAAGGACCATCCAAACTCTGGAGGATCTACTGAGAATGTGTGTCCTTGATTTTCAGGGAGACTGGGAAAGCCATTTGCCCTTAGCTGAATTCGCCTACAACAACAGCTACCATTCGAGTATTGGTATGGCGCCTTTTGAGGCATTGTATGGCAGAAAATGTAGATCTCCAATTTGCTGGGCAGAAGTTGGAGATGGGCCTTTGCTTGGGCCCGAGATTGTATATGAAACAACTGAAAAAGTGAAACTGATACAGCAAAGATTGAAAACTGCACAGAGTAGACAGAAAAGTTATGCAGATGTCAGAAGACGGGACAGAGAGTATGAAGTGGGTGATCACGTTTTTGTGAAAGTGACACCAATGAAAGGCCAGACTCGTTTTGGAGTCAAAGGCAAGTTAGCACCGAGATACGTCGGACCTTATGAGATTATTGAGAAAATTAATCCGGTGGCGTATCAAGTTGCGCTCCCTCCTGAAATGGAACACATGCATAACGTCTTCCACATTTCTATGTTGAGAGACTATCTCCGGGATCCCTTCCATGTAATAGAGCCTACCCACGTAGTGTTGAGTGATGACTACACTTACGAGGAACGGCCTATACAGATTGTAAACCGACGGATCAAGAAACTGAGGAACAAAGAGATCCCGTTAGTGAAAGTTGACTGGCAGAACCATGGTGGCGTGTATGCCACTTGGGAAAGGGAAGATGACATGGCTAAACGATATCCTGAACTGTTTCCACTGAATCCTGTTTTCTTCCAGAATGAAGGTAACTCGAGTTTAGAGGACTAAACTCTTTATAAGGAGGGGAGACTGTAACAACCCTCGTACTGTTTACTGATTTATGACCGATTGATTACCGTTAATCACCGATTACTGTTAAACAAAGCTGATAATGACTGATAACTAACTGATAATCGAACTGAATGAAATACTGAACCGACTGACTGAAGTTGAAACTGAATTGACTGAGTATATGTTAGTTAATTGCATTCTATCTGTTTGATTGTCTGATTATCTGTTCATGTTTATATGTTTAAACTGCTATTTGAAGGCCTTATCGGCGGCCGAACTAGAAACCGATTGATGTTACGTGACCCTCATATTTAATGTGATTTTATGGTATAAGTATCTGAAAATTGATTAGGTATGATTAAATTAGATTAAAATAAGCCAATTGAAGAGTTGGACTTAATTACCGTTTTGCCATTGAGTGGGCCACTATCTCACACACATACTTGAGCCAAGAACAACATTTCCTCAGCCATTTTCCTTCTCATTGCCGACCAAGAGGGAAGAGAGGAGAGAGAGTGAGAGGAATTGAATTCTACCTTGGGTTTTGCTTGGAGAATTGAAGGAATTGAAGTATAGATTGCATATTTGAGCTCCTAGTCTTCTAATTCAAGCTCTAGGTAAGGATCTTATCTTCTTATTGATGCTATTGAACTAGTTCTTGCATGGTTCATGCTTCATTGTAGAACTAAGTCATGATTTGGGTCATTAATGGTGAATTGAAGCTCATTTCTTGCATGCATGGTTGAATTAATGAGTTTTGAGTTGAATTCATGGTAAATGGTTACATGCATGTCCATGTTGTAAGAGTAGACCATGTTTTCATCTTGTTTTGAAAAGAATGAGCTCATTTGAACAAGCTTTGAAGCTTTGATTTGGTTTAAATCCTTGCATGTTTGCATGTTCTTCATATTCTTGAAAATGGGTTTGAATATGGTTCTAATTGACTCACCTTTGGGGCTTGAATTCATAAATTGAGCTTTGAAACTTGTTATACATTGAATTTAATGATGTTTTCCAGAATTTGGGCCCAAGAGGTCGAGTTTGGAGTGGTTGAATGCTTGGTTTGAGCTTGGGAGGCAAATCTGGAAATTCCAGATTTGGCTTCCTCGCTCGAGCGAAGGATTCCCCGCTCGAGCGAGCACCTTTGTCCAGGGCTCCGCTCGAGCGACCATCGAGCGACCATCGCGCGTAAAATTTCAGCATCCAGTACTTTTACTGTTTTGCAGACCGCTCGAGCGAAGGATTCCTCGCTCGAGCGAAGCCTTTGATTTTGGACTTACGCTCGAGCGTAGAAAGTCTCGCTCGAGCGAGGCTCCTATTTTCAGCAAACTTTGCGAAATGTTTTCTAAGTGTATTTTTGCATCCTCATCCCATCCTAGGCATTCTTAGGCCTAGTTTAAGGCACCTTGATGAGGATATCATTGTAGAACACACCAAGGCAAATTAGGGATTAAGTTATGAGATTTCCCAACTGTGTAGCTTAGTGTGTTCAACCTGTGAACTGTGTAGGGTTGGCAACTGGGGAGACACGCTCTAGCATACTGTAGCCCAGAACTCTGTGAGTAACAATTGTGTAAAGATATGTTCAACTGATTATCTTCTGAATACTGAACTGAACTGTTTACTGAACTGGTATTATTTACTGAATGAATGTATGTCCTTTATTTCTGAACTGTACTGTGGCATCCTTAGTATCTACGGTTTACTGTTACTGTTACTGTCACAGAGATCTCTGTCGGTTTCCTTGTGGAACCACTACTGTTTACTGACTGATGGCCATCATCACTGTTCGGTCTTTTAAGACCTACTGTTACTGTTATGCTAATGGATGTACCACATATGACTGTTTACTGTACTGAGCAACTGAATTACTGATTGAAATGAACTGTTTTCATTACTGTAAGGACATTCATTCTAAACCCCTTTACGCTTTATGTTATTCACTGGGCTTTAGCTCACTGCTCATATATATATGTAGGTGTACAGGCACCAGACCGCAGCTAGAGGCGTCAGGGTTACTCCAGTTTTGTCAAGCCAGCCTTTGTGCCTCACTGCGAGGTTCCGAGCCCACCTGTTAAGGCTTAGGGGTCTTTTACAAATCCCCCTTCTGTACTGTTTTACTGTTCTGTATAGACCGTACTGTTTTGTACAGACGGAGTGTTTTCTGTACTGTTATGTAGGGTCGAGTCCCTAGTTTGAATGGATGTAAGTATTGTACATACTGTTCAGTACTGTTTACGTATGAATGCATGGAAAATCTTTTGCATACAGACTGTCACAGCTCATTGGACATTGTTTAATTACTGTATTGGCTTCCGCCAGGCCCTGTACTCTGTTTTACTGTATTTCTGTTAAGCAGGCCTTCGGTAATCTCGGATTACTGGCCGGTTACGGTGCTAAACCCATAGGGCCGGGTTTGGGTCGTGACAGAGTGGTATCAGAGCGATACTTACCACGAGTTATACCGCACATACGTGTCCAAATGAGCTATAGGGTGTCCTAGAAAAGTGATTAGGGCATCTCATGAGCATGATAAGTGTGTGGTTATGTTATGACTGAATATCTGTTAATGTGTTAAACTGGTAAACAAATGACTGCTTATGTTTAAAACTGTTATAACTGCTTATAGTGAAATGGACAATGCAAATGAACCTGAGTCCTCATCTACTGAGGCAAGAATGAAAAGAATGGAAAGAATGATAGAACTGATAACTGCTAGACTGGAACAACAACAGAACCAACAGCCCCCACCTCCTCCTCCTCCGGTACAGCCGGAACCTAATGCGAATGCGGATGATGGGGATATTATTGCTCTTACCCAGAAGTTCAGCAAAATGAAACCGCCATCCTTTCAGGGAGGCCTTGAACCGCTAAAAGCTGAAGCTTGGGTTCTGGAAACAGAGAAATTATTTGAAGTGTTTCCGTGCTCAGAAGCGAACAAAGTATTGTTAGCTACCTTCACCCTACAAGAAGAGGCTAGAAGGTGGTGGATGTTAATCCGTGAAACAAACATTGTTATGACTTGGGCTCAGTTCAAGGAGTCCTTCTTTGAAAAGTACTTCCCTCAGTGTGTTAGGGATAGGAAAGTAACTGAGTTTGAACAACTGAAGCAGGGCACAATGTCCGTTGCAGAATACGAGACGAAATTTACTGAACTTGCCCGTTATGCACCGCACATGGTGGATACTGAATATAAGAAGGCCAGAAAATTTGAAGGTGGCCTTAATGTGGCAATACTTGACCGGATAAATGTTTTGAAACTACCAACTTTTGTGGGTGTTCTCGACCGGGCATTGATGGCCGAGTCGAACATTGCAGCGGTGAAGCAATCTGAAACACCAACAGCTGAATGGCATGGTAAAAGGCAGGGTTTCAAATTCAAGAAAGGCAAGCATAACCCGGCCAACAAGAAACAGAATACGGGGTCGACAACTAGCCCCAGCCAAGGGAGTGGTTTCATACCACCCTGTCCTGAGTGTGGCAAGAAGCACAAGGGGGTCTGTTACAGAATATCTGGAGCTTGTTACAGGTGTGGCAAGATGGGCCACATGGTTAAAGACTGCCCCTCTGCTCCACAAGTCAGTAGTAAAGCTGCACCAAGCGCAGCAGCATCAAATGCTCCACCAAAGCCTAACCCCAGAGCTACCGGGAAAGAGCCTGTGAGGCAAGGCCGAGTGTTCGCACTAGTACCGGGAGATGTGCAGAATACCGAGACCGTTGTGTCAGGTATTCTCTCTATTTGTGCACAAAATGCATATGTACTGATTGATTCGGGGTCTACGCATTCTTATGTATCATATGCTTTTTCACGGAAATTGGATAGACCCTTAGAACCCATGAACTATCTGCTAGCCGTATCATCACCCGTAGGGGGATCCATGACATGTGCTTATATGTACCCCGCATGTGAAATTATTGTTGGGGATATGCATCTGTTTATTGATTTACTGCCATTGAACATTGATCATTTTGACGTAATATTGGGGATGGATTGGTTACAAAAATATCATGCCACTATTGACTGTGTGACCAAGCAAGTTGTTTTCCGTCCACCTGGTTTGCCTGAATTTGTGTTTAATGGGAGTGGAGTAGTACCTCCTCCGTATTTGATTTCGTCAGTGAAAGCTGTTAAATTAATTAGAAAGGGGTGTAAAGGATATCTGTGTTCTGTACTGACTGTGTCTACTGATGATAGTGTTAAAACTGATGTGAATTGTATTCCTATAGTCAGGGAATTTCCAGATGTTTTTCCAGATAATCTTCCAGGAGATTTGACTGATAGGGAGATTGAATTTACCGTTGATGTGATTCCCGGAACACAACCAGTTTCTAAAGCTCCTTACAGAATGGCTCCAACTGAACTGAAGGAACTGAAAGTGCAATTGCAAGAACTGTTAGATAAAAAGTTCATCAGACCTAGCACTTCGCCATGGGGTGCTCCTGTTTTGTTTGTCAAGAAGAAAGATGGCTCACTGAGACTGTGCATTGACTACCGTGAACTGAATAAGGTAACTGTAAAGAACAAATACCCTTTGCCACGCATTGATGATTTATTTGATCAGTTACAGGGTGCACAAGTGTTTTCTAAGATTGATCTCAGATCGGGGTATCATCAACTGAAGGTTAAACCGGAAGACATTGATAAAACTGCTTTTAGAACAAGGTATGGACATTATGAATTTCTAGTTATGCCTTTTGGAGTCACGAACGCACCAGCTGCTTTTATGGACCTCATGAACAGAGTTTTTAAACCGTACCTTGATGACTTTATTGTTGTATTTATCGATGACATATTGATTTACTCCAAAAGTATAGAACAGCATGAACATCATCTGAGACTTGCCCTACAAACCTTAAGGGAACAGAAACTGTATGCTAAACTGTCTAAATGTGAATTTTGGCTTGACCATGTTATGTTTTTGGGGCATGTTGTTAGCAAAGATGGAATTTCTGTTGATCCGCAGAAAATTGAAGCTGTGGTGAACTGGCCTAGACCAACAAATGTGACTGAAGTCCGAAGCTTTTTGGGATTGGCTGGATATTACAGAAGATTTGTCAAAGATTTCTCCAAAATTGCCCTACCATTGACTCAGTTAACTCAAAAGGGGACATCATTTGACTGGACCGACCAAAGAGAATCTGCTTTCCAGGAGTTGAAAACTCGACTTGTGACTGCACCAGTTTTGACTTTACCCTCAGGTACGGATGGTTATACTGTATTTAGTGATGCTTCTCATAAGGGTTTGGGATGTGTTTTAATGCAGAATGGGAAGGTTATAGCTTATGCTTCCCGACAACTGAGACCACATGAAAAGAATTACCCGACCCATGATCTGGAACTTGCTGCAGTAGTATTTGCACTGAAAATTTGGCGTCACTACCTGTACGGGGTAACATGTGAAGTATATACCGACCACAAGAGCTTGAAGTATTTCTTCACACAGAAAGAACTGAATATGAGACAGCGGAGATGGCTAGAACTGATAAAGGATTACGACCTACAGATATTGTACCATCCGGGAAAAGCCAATACCGTTGCCGATGCATTGAGCCGGAAATCGATTGGAAACTTAGCCTATTTGCTTACAGGACAGAAAGAGTTGCTTTGTGACCTTGAAAAATCTGAAATCGAAATTGTTTTGAGAGAACAAGGTGGAATCTTAGCTGCTATTTCTGCTCAACCGGCACTGATTGAAAAGGTTAAAGAAAAACAGCAACTGGATGATTTCTTGAAGAAGATCATCGAGGAAAGAGAATCCAAACCGAGACCGGGATTCAAATTTGAGAACAACGTACTGAAATTTCAAGAAAGACTGTGTGTACCAAATGATACTGAACTGAAAAGAAAAGTTCTGCAAGAAGGCCACAATTCGAAATTGTCTATCCATCCGGGGAATACGAAAATGTACCAAGATCTGAAACAGAATTTCTGGTGGCCGAGAATGAAGAAAGAAATTGCTGATTTTGTATCCAAATGTCTTCATTGCCAACAGGTCAAAGCTGAACATCAACGACCTGTCGGATTACTGCAACCCTTACCCATACCGGAATGGAAATTGGAGCACATCACGATGGATTTTATCGTTGGGTT
This sequence comes from Camellia sinensis, assembly GCF_055761805.1. NCBI lineage: Eukaryota > Viridiplantae > Streptophyta > Magnoliopsida > Ericales > Theaceae > Camellia > Camellia sinensis. The sequence goes on from NC_138964.1 coordinate 188,157,402, forward strand.
ACCTCACTCCAGAAAAGGTATGGATTCAATTTGGGTTATTGTTGATAGACTAACCAAATCTGCTCACTTCTTACCTGTCAAGACGATTTATAATGCGGACAAATTGGCTGTTATCTATATTGATGAAATCGTTAGACTGCATGGAGTGCCTGTGTCTATTGTTTCTGACAGGGATTCGAAGTTTACATCGAGGTTTTGGCAAAGCCTACAGACTGCATTGGGTACTGAATTGAGGCTGAATAGTGCCTATCATCCTCAGACAGATGGCCAATCTGAAAGGACCATCCAAACTCTGGAGGATCTACTGAGAATGTGTGTCCTTGATTTTCAGGGAGACTGGGAAAGCCATTTGCCCTTAGCTGAATTCGCCTACAACAACAGCTACCATTCGAGTATTGGTATGGCGCCTTTTGAGGCATTGTATGGCAGAAAATGTAGATCTCCAATTTGCTGGGCAGAAGTTGGAGATGGGCCTTTGCTTGGGCCCGAGATTGTATATGAAACAACTGAAAAAGTGAAACTGATACAGCAAAGATTGAAAACTGCACAGAGTAGACAGAAAAGTTATGCAGATGTCAGAAGACGGGACAGAGAGTATGAAGTGGGTGATCACGTTTTTGTGAAAGTGACACCAATGAAAGGCCAGACTCGTTTTGGAGTCAAAGGCAAGTTAGCACCGAGATACGTCGGACCTTATGAGATTATTGAGAAAATTAATCCGGTGGCGTATCAAGTTGCGCTCCCTCCTGAAATGGAACACATGCATAACGTCTTCCACATTTCTATGTTGAGAGACTATCTCCGGGATCCCTTCCATGTAATAGAGCCTACCCACGTAGTGTTGAGTGATGACTACACTTACGAGGAACGGCCTATACAGATTGTAAACCGACGGATCAAGAAACTGAGGAACAAAGAGATCCCGTTAGTGAAAGTTGACTGGCAGAACCATGGTGGCGTGTATGCCACTTGGGAAAGGGAAGATGACATGGCTAAACGATATCCTGAACTGTTTCCACTGAATCCTGTTTTCTTCCAGAATGAAGGTAACTCGAGTTTAGAGGACTAAACTCTTTATAAGGAGGGGAGACTGTAACAACCCTCGTACTGTTTACTGATTTATGACCGATTGATTACCGTTAATCACCGATTACTGTTAAACAAAGCTGATAATGACTGATAACTAACTGATAATCGAACTGAATGAAATACTGAACCGACTGACTGAAGTTGAAACTGAATTGACTGAGTATATGTTAGTTAATTGCATTCTATCTGTTTGATTGTCTGATTATCTGTTCATGTTTATATGTTTAAACTGCTATTTGAAGGCCTTATCGGCGGCCGAACTAGAAACCGATTGATGTTACGTGACCCTCATATTTAATGTGATTTTATGGTATAAGTATCTGAAAATTGATTAGGTATGATTAAATTAGATTAAAATAAGCCAATTGAAGAGTTGGACTTAATTACCGTTTTGCCATTGAGTGGGCCACTATCTCACACACATACTTGAGCCAAGAACAACATTTCCTCAGCCATTTTCCTTCTCATTGCCGACCAAGAGGGAAGAGAGGAGAGAGAGTGAGAGGAATTGAATTCTACCTTGGGTTTTGCTTGGAGAATTGAAGGAATTGAAGTATAGATTGCATATTTGAGCTCCTAGTCTTCTAATTCAAGCTCTAGGTAAGGATCTTATCTTCTTATTGATGCTATTGAACTAGTTCTTGCATGGTTCATGCTTCATTGTAGAACTAAGTCATGATTTGGGTCATTAATGGTGAATTGAAGCTCATTTCTTGCATGCATGGTTGAATTAATGAGTTTTGAGTTGAATTCATGGTAAATGGTTACATGCATGTCCATGTTGTAAGAGTAGACCATGTTTTCATCTTGTTTTGAAAAGAATGAGCTCATTTGAACAAGCTTTGAAGCTTTGATTTGGTTTAAATCCTTGCATGTTTGCATGTTCTTCATATTCTTGAAAATGGGTTTGAATATGGTTCTAATTGACTCACCTTTGGGGCTTGAATTCATAAATTGAGCTTTGAAACTTGTTATACATTGAATTTAATGATGTTTTCCAGAATTTGGGCCCAAGAGGTCGAGTTTGGAGTGGTTGAATGCTTGGTTTGAGCTTGGGAGGCAAATCTGGAAATTCCAGATTTGGCTTCCTCGCTCGAGCGAAGGATTCCCCGCTCGAGCGAGCACCTTTGTCCAGGGCTCCGCTCGAGCGACCATCGAGCGACCATCGCGCGTAAAATTTCAGCATCCAGTACTTTTACTGTTTTGCAGACCGCTCGAGCGAAGGATTCCTCGCTCGAGCGAAGCCTTTGATTTTGGACTTACGCTCGAGCGTAGAAAGTCTCGCTCGAGCGAGGCTCCTATTTTCAGCAAACTTTGCGAAATGTTTTCTAAGTGTATTTTTGCATCCTCATCCCATCCTAGGCATTCTTAGGCCTAGTTTAAGGCACCTTGATGAGGATATCATTGTAGAACACACCAAGGCAAATTAGGGATTAAGTTATGAGATTTCCCAACTGTGTAGCTTAGTGTGTTCAACCTGTGAACTGTGTAGGGTTGGCAACTGGGGAGACACGCTCTAGCATACTGTAGCCCAGAACTCTGTGAGTAACAATTGTGTAAAGATATGTTCAACTGATTATCTTCTGAATACTGAACTGAACTGTTTACTGAACTGGTATTATTTACTGAATGAATGTATGTCCTTTATTTCTGAACTGTACTGTGGCATCCTTAGTATCTACGGTTTACTGTTACTGTTACTGTCACAGAGATCTCTGTCGGTTTCCTTGTGGAACCACTACTGTTTACTGACTGATGGCCATCATCACTGTTCGGTCTTTTAAGACCTACTGTTACTGTTATGCTAATGGATGTACCACATATGACTGTTTACTGTACTGAGCAACTGAATTACTGATTGAAATGAACTGTTTTCATTACTGTAAGGACATTCATTCTAAACCCCTTTACGCTTTATGTTATTCACTGGGCTTTAGCTCACTGCTCATATATATATGTAGGTGTACAGGCACCAGACCGCAGCTAGAGGCGTCAGGGTTACTCCAGTTTTGTCAAGCCAGCCTTTGTGCCTCACTGCGAGGTTCCGAGCCCACCTGTTAAGGCTTAGGGGTCTTTTACAAATCCCCCTTCTGTACTGTTTTACTGTTCTGTATAGACCGTACTGTTTTGTACAGACGGAGTGTTTTCTGTACTGTTATGTAGGGTCGAGTCCCTAGTTTGAATGGATGTAAGTATTGTACATACTGTTCAGTACTGTTTACGTATGAATGCATGGAAAATCTTTTGCATACAGACTGTCACAGCTCATTGGACATTGTTTAATTACTGTATTGGCTTCCGCCAGGCCCTGTACTCTGTTTTACTGTATTTCTGTTAAGCAGGCCTTCGGTAATCTCGGATTACTGGCCGGTTACGGTGCTAAACCCATAGGGCCGGGTTTGGGTCGTGACAGCAGGTCATGACACCATGTATGACTGAGTTTCTAAATTGGTAATAAATTGCTTTAATCGACAGTGTATTTGCATAATCGACAGAGCAATGTATGAACCAAGTGCGAAACCAAGAGTTGGCCTATTATGTGGAGCAAAAATAATCTTCCAATATTGGCACTGGTAGACACTCTAAGCATTAAAGCAAACATTTTAAATTTTAGTTTGTTTTATTCTCTAGCACTTTGAAAATGGCCAATCAAAAAATCACAATTTGCAATATATTTCTATAACTTTCAAGACTTTGTTATCTTGTTAGCCATTTCATAAAAAATAAGCTTTGATGTGATCCACAAATCCAAAAACGATTTTGAATAACAAAAACCATAAATGGCCTTAAAAACTCATACATGTTGACATCTTGAACAATGTCAAAAATTTTAAATTCATGAACATATGGTTGTTCATTATTTTCAGCCATATTTGGCTTAAGATCACAATTCTTTTTTTCACACATTACTGGGTTAGAAACAATATTTGAAAATCCAAAAAATATTTCTTCTTTGCGAAATTGCTCCCCTGGCATGAAATATTTATTCCAATGGCCTTATGTTTTTTCACCTACAACAACTGATGAATCAACTTTTTAATCATTCACAACCTTTAAAGGCGTAGGAAGAACAACTGAAAAGCCACAAATTTTGGCTTCTGTAAGAATTTTCAATGTTTTCTTCCATTGACAAATTTCGATCTCAAAATGGTCAATTTGATCACTAAGCAGACCAATCACTTTATCAAAATGATTTCGTATTTTTAACCTCAAATAATATGACAATAGCACCATTGTTTGAAATTTTTGCCAATCAAGATAATTAATTTTTTCTTATAAATATAAAATTTCATTCTCAAACCAACGCATTTCATCTTCATAAAACTAAATCATTTCATCTTGTATTTCATCTTGCCTTCAAATTCTTGTCATCATTCCAAATTAAGAAGATGTCTCACTGGGCGTGCTAAAAATTGGTAGTAAAAATTATGACATGCTTTGATTGACAGCAACCAAGCAATAATTTAAACAAGAACAATCAAGCAATTGTGGAATTAATTCGAATACCTCAAAAGGACGAGAACTTCTCTGGAACAACTGACAATTACAAAATAAACAAGGTAAACAAAGACTAATTTCATAATGAAATTACTAAAGTTCACTAAGTTACCAAGTATAATTTTACAGAGAAAATTACTCCCAAATTACAAAGTTACTCCTAAATTTAAAAGTAAATGTTGTTGAGTTGTTGATATCCCCTTGTTCAAGGGCGTAGCTATGTAGGGGCCAGGGGGGTTGCGTGCCCCCCTTGGGTTGTGGGATTTTTTTTAACATAAAGAAAATATTTTAAATAAAAAAAATTATAAAAATATTATTTAAAGTGAAATGTCAATGATATTTTTTAAATTATGAGAACAATAATAATTATTTTGATTGAAAATAAAGAGACTATAATAAGTCATATTATTATCTATGAAAATTTCAATATAATGGCGATGTCTATTATTATTGACATACAAACATAATTAATTTCAATAAAGATATGAAATTTATTGAATTGTTAGTTACATTTGACATGTGAAATTTATCCTCCATGTGGAGTTTATTCTCCATGTGTTTCTTTCCATCCATAACTAAAATGACCACTATATAAATTATAATCAAGCAATACATCTTCAATTATAAAAAATAAAAATAATAAAAAAAATTATAATAGATCATAACTAATATCAGAATGAGTTATAACTAATTATTACTTGATACATAGTCATAACCAAAATAACAACCACAAGAAATTATAATTAAATTATATCTAACACTATAATGTGTTATAATTAAAAACCATGAAGATCATAATTGTGACATATGATAGACACTTTTTTTGCGGTATATTTTATAGAATTTCTCTACTAAAATATATCTTCTATCTCAACTTATCTTCTTTTTTAATTTTCCAATTCACCTATAAAATAGTTACTCTCCAATATTTATATAAAATTTAATTTCAAATCCCTTAATTTAAAATTCATATTTATTCAAATAAACTCTTAATATTTAAATTTAATAATATTTCATTATTATTTATTATGAAAAAAATAATTTAACGTTATCATTAATTTGTGCCACTTCTTCGCTGCCCTTGTTTGATCTCCCTAAGCCTATAAATAGGCTCAGTCCCACGGTTTATAAAACTGCCCAAGGTAGTTTTCTTTCACTCGTGCTTATAGCCACAAAAGGAGGTGGAAGTTGAAACTGCCACATGTTCATGACCTCCTTTAACCACTTGATGCTTTCCATGACTCTTGCACGAAACATAATAATAATTAGTGTATTTTATTTAAGGAAAAATTACCAGTAAATCCTATGTGGTAGAAAGTTAAACCATTTAGTCTTACAAGTTTTCTTATGCACCATTTAGTCCCACTATCTACATCAGCAACATCATTAACATCATTAAAACATTAGCTACATTAGCAACATTAACTGCACTAATCAATAATATCAAACATTAACAAAACATCATAAAAAAAAAAATGTGAACATCATCAATTTCCAGATCAATTCCTCCTGCAGTCTCGATTACAATTCAAAACACAAACAGATTGAACACGTACATACACGCGATCATATATATATATATATATATATATATATATATAAGCCCTAAATGTCGACGATCAAATTATATACATATATATCTATATTGGCGGTTAGTGTTGAGATGTGGCGGAGATGGATCATTCGTATCAGCGGCGGAGAGGAGTGGTGGTGCCGGAGCCGTGCCCTCACTTGGCGGAGATCCAATCGCGGTGTGGTGGTACGAAGCCGTTCAGGGCGTTGCAGGAGTGTCTGAGGGTGCGCCTGCCAGGCCGTGTGGCGATCCGCAGGGACCCCAACGAGGTGCCGCGTTGCGCCTCCTGTGGCTCTTCCACACCGCTGCGGCTCTATGCCTATGAAGATTTCGAGAAGCCCAATCAAAGGAGATGATGAGGTCCATGACCCAATCACGAGTTAGGATTCCATCGGAGGGACAAGAGATGGGGATTTGGGGAGGAGTTGGGGATGATGGTGGAATATGGGTTTGGTTGTTGTCATCAGAAGAAGATGAAGATGCGAAAGAGGCCGAGGAGATGTGGGTTTTTGAGGTGTGTTCCGAATCAGATCTGGGTTTCGATCTGAGATGTTTTTAATGTTATGATGATGTTTGTTCAAAAAAATTGTTAGGATGATGTTTGATAAAAAAAAAATTGTTATGATGATGATGTTTGATCAGGAAAAATTATTTAATCGTTATTTTTTATGTTTGATATTATTTTAATTGTTATTTTGATGTTTAATCGTTATTTAAAAAATTGTTTAATCTTTGTTTTGATGTTTAATCGTTATTTTAAAAATTATTTAATCGTTATTTTTGATGTTGTTTTGATGATGTTGTATGATGTTTTGATGTTTGATGTTTGATGTTGTTTTGATGATGATGTTTGATGTTTTTCAATGATGTTACTCATAAATTTGATGTTTGATGTTTGATGGTTAATGTTTGATATCGATGATGTTCAATGGTCACTAACATTGGGATAGGACCTAACGGTTCATAAGAAAATTCATAGGACCAAATGGGTTACAAGATACAAATTTGGGATTTATTGGTGCATGCCCCTTTATTTAATTTTCTAAAAATTAATTTTTTTATTTTTTGTGTTTTTTTTAGTGAATATTTTTTAAATTTTAAGTATTTTTTTTAGTTTTTTAGATGTATTTTAAAAGTAAAATATTTGTAAAAAAATATCTTAAAAAATCAATAAATACACAAGAATACAAATAATGTACTGAATTCTTATTATTTTTTTATATTTTTGGTATTTAATGAATTTTTAAAGATATTTTTCACGAATATTATATTTTTTAAGTGTATCTAAAAATTAAAAGAATTACTTAGAATATTAAAAAAATTCAGTGAAAACAAAAAACAAAAAGAACACAAAAAATAAAAATATTCATTTTTTTGAAAAGTAAATCTTGAAAATAGGAACCAAACAAGTTTAATAATAATAATATCAATAATGTGGCCATAATAGGTCTTTAAAGATGATTTATGATCTAAATTGATAGATCAAAATCGATTAGCTATAATCAATGATATTAGATTTGACCATGATTGACATGCTACAAATAATAAAATTGGATATAACCACAATCGACAGAAAAAAAATGTTACAAGTAACAAAAAGATGCCAAAGGATTATATAAATGTATACAAATACATAATAATTAATCTTTGATAGTGACAAATACAGTATGGAGATATAGGGCCATTATCTTATAACAAAACCTTTGTAATAATGAGAGTTTTTGGCTTCTTTGGAATATTTGAGTGAGTTGGGGTAGAGTTGGAAGGATCCCCATTCCCTTCATATGGGTATGTCTCCCTCTGTGCTTAGCAATGAAGGCTCTTTAACATACCTACTGGTTGACACCATTTTTAGCTCCCAACCCCACACCATTGGCTAGTGTCCCTCGCCAACCCATCGTTTTACCTATCAATAATTGACACTTGGCAACCCAATTCTTACAAATTCATATTCATTTTAGAAAGACAATAGGTTAACCATCAACAAATTAGATATTAAAGAAAATCTAAAAAGAAACAAAATTGTTCTGTTATGAAATTCAGTACTAAATTCCAACAAATTAAGAGCTTCGTGGCGATCACAATTAAATCACCATTCTTTCCGTTGTACCCAAAAAAACAAAAAAATATATATATATATATTAAATCACCATTCCATAAAAACCATGGTTAGAATTAAGTTTATGCTCTAAAACTCCTGCATGATTGGGCTCCAGAAGAAATGATCAGATGTAATGGAACAGTTAAGGAAGGAAAAGAAAGGGAGATACACCCATAATTACAATATTGGACCAATCTAATCTGTTTTTTTTAATTTAATCTAATTTTTTTTATATAAATAATCTAAATACTGAAAGCTAAAAGATTAGCTAATCAGATAATTAAAATGGGATCCGTGAACTCATGGATCTAAACTGGACTAATTTCTGTCTATATGTGAACTCAATCTATGTAAATAAAAAAATAAAAAATCCATGATTAGGCTTTATAGGCCCTGCCCTGCCCAGCCCAGCCCATGAATCCGACCCAAGCCCAAATCAATGGTTATGCGTACGCACCTCTCTTTTATTTTTTATATTTACAAAAATTCCCCAACTTTTGATTCAATTGAACGTTTAAACCCTTCGGGCAAATTGGATAATCCATCGTATTGTTAGTCCTGAGATACGTTGTCCAGGACTATTTAGTTAGACTGAATTTGTATCTATATTTGTTTAGTTATGGAATTAGATGTCTGGATTAAATTATTCAATTGAATTCTATGTTTATTTAAGATATTATGGAGAATGATAAATACTTAAAAGATTATTCTATCATTTTAAATTGTTTATTAAATAATAAGAATATTAAATCTGAGTTATAAATTTTATTTAATTTTTTTTACTAAAACTTTTAAAAACTTAAATAAATAGAATATTAATGAGTACATAAATTTATTTTAATTTATAGTTGAGATTTTTAAATTTTATTTTACTTTAATCAATACCGTATGATTATTAAAATAAATAATTATTTATAAATTTACTTTAATTTATAGTTGAGATTTTTTTAAATAACTTAATAATAAATTTTATTTTTAAAAATATATTAAATAGTGAAGATCAAAAATGTAATTTTATTACTATCTAATTCTATAAGATAAATTATTCTAAGATTTTTATCCCAAAAAGTCTATCTCAAACAAGACTTTTTAATCTCAAAATAATTAAAAAGTTAAAAAATCAAAAAGTCAACCCACATCCCAAACAAAGGCTTAATATATTTGAGATTAATAATCAGATACAAAATTTTTAAACCAAACAAGATATCTACCACTAGATATCTTATCCTAAGGTTGTAAAAAAGTCGAGTCGTGCCCAGCAAAACCGAGTTGAGTCAAGTTTTAGTATGTTTAGGTTTGTTTATTAAGATTTTAACGAGCTCGAGGTCGAGATCAAACTCGAGCTTAATAAAATTTAACGAACTGAGCTCGAGCCAAGTTGGTTTAGACTTGACTCGAGGTTAAGCCTGCTCACGAATTTTAACGAGTTAAAAAATTTATAAATTTATACTTGCATATAAGATTAAAGTTACAATTAAAATTTTGATTATATAATTATATATAAAATATATATAAATATTCTAAAAAACATTAATATTTGATCAAAATAATAATACCAACCATCACTATTATATAAATGTATTATTTATAATTAATTATTATTTATATTTTTTAAATATATAAATAATATGTCTATTTTATTTTTTTTTATATATTTTTATATTATTTAATATATAAATAATAAATATTAAACGAGTCGAGATGACAAATGAAACTTTAGAATATTTAAGTTTTATTTATTAAAAATGTAACGAGCTCAAATTTAAAAAAAAATTAACAATGAAATTCAAATGAGCGCTTAACGATCGCAGCTCAAACCTGTTCGGGAACGGGCTCTTTATTTGCGGCCATATCTTCTCCCATGGCTCACTTCCTCCAAACAAAATGTTGTTACAGTTTGAGAGAGAACAGGGTTTAAGCTCTCACGCCAGAAAATCGAGAAATCGAACTTGGAGAAAGTCATCAATGGCCGACTCTTCTCTCCCTTCTCTTCTCCTTCTCCTTCTCCTTCTCCGCAGACCGACTCTTCCAATTCGGCTACGAAGTCCGAGCCGGCCCCCGATGAGACGAGTGGCGGTTTCGATCCTGAATCGTTGGAGAGAGGGGACAAAGCCCTCCAGCAAATCAACACAGGGTATTATAATTTTCTCGGAAATTTTTTTCCCAACATGAATATTCATATTTTGTTCGTTATAGAGATTATTTGTTGAATTGGAGGCAGAGAAAGCTCACTACGAAGCCATTCAATCTCAATCTCAATCTCAAATAGTGGGTGATGTTTGTTTTATATCCCTTTAGAATTATGGAAAATTTTGATACTGTGCTCGAATGAATGACTACTTATCAATTGAAGTTTTAGAAAATGGACTTACCATTGTCACCCAAAAAATGTCAACCTAATTCATTCCCCGAATTACTGCAACATTTATTTGGTTTCACTAATTTAATTTTTTTTATATAAATAATCTAAATACTGAAAGCTAAAAAATTAGCTGATCAGATAATTAAAATGGGATCCGTGAACTCGTGGATCTAAACTGGACTAATTTCTGTCTATATGTGAACTCAATCTATATAAATAAAAAAAATAAAAAATCCATGATTAAGCTTTATGGGCCCTGTCCAGCCCAGCCCAGCCCAGCCCAGCCCATGAATCCGACCCAAGCCCAAATCAACGGTTATGCGTACGCACCTCTCTTCTATTTTTTTATATTTAAAAAATTCCCCAACTTTTGATTCAATTGAACGTTTAAACCCTTAGGGCAAACTGGATAATCCATCGTATTGTTAGTCGTGGATACGTTGTCCAGGATTATTTAGTTAGACTAAATTTGTATCTATGTTTATTTAGTTATGAAATTAAATGTCTGGATTAGATTATTCAATTGAATTCTATGTTTATTTAGGATATTATGGAGTAGGATAAATACTCAAAAGATTATTTTATCCTTTTAAATTGTTTACTAGATAATAAGAATATAAAATCTCAGTTATAAATTTTATTTAATTTTTTTACTAAAACTTTTAAAAACTTAAATAAATAGAATATTAATGAGTACACAAATTTATTTTAATTTATAGTTGAGATTTTTAAATTTTATTTACTTTAATTAATACCATATGATTATTAAAATAAATAATTATTTATAAATTTACTTTAATTTATAGTTGAGATTTTTTTAAATAACTTAATAATAAATTTTATTTTTAAAAAGATATTAAATAGTGAAGATCAAAAATGTAATTTTACTAGTATCTAATTCTATAAGATAAATTATTCTAAGATTTTTATCCAAAAAAGTCTATCTCAAACAAGACTTTTTAATCTCAAAATAACTAAAAAGTTAAAAAATCAAAAAGCCAACCCACATCCCAAACAAAGGCTTAATATATTTGAGATTAATAATCAGGTACAAAATTTTTAAACCAAACAAGATATCTACTACTAGATATCTTATCCTAAGGTTGTAAAAGAGTCGAGCCGTGCCCAGCAGAACCAAGTCGAGTCAAGTTTTAGTATGTTTAGGTTTGTTTATTAAGATTTTAACGAGCTCGAGGTCGAGATCAAACTCGAGCTTAATAAAATTTAACGGACTGAGCTCGAGCCAAGTTGGTTTATGCTTGACTCGAGGTTAAGCCTGCTCACGAATTTTAACGAGTTAAAAAATTTATAAATTTATATATGCATATAAGATTAAAGTTACAATTAAAATTTTGATTATATAATTATATATAAAATATATATAAATACTCTAAAAAAAAATAATATTTTATCAAAATAATAATACCAACCATCACTATTATATAAATGTACTATTTATAATTAATTATTATTTATATTTTTTAAATATATAAATAATATGTCTATTTTATTTTTTTTATATATTTTTATATTATTTAATATATAAATAATAAATATTAAACGAGTCGAGATGACGAACGAAACTTTCGAATATTTAAGTTTTATTTATTAAAAATGTAACGAGCTCAAATTTAAAAAAAATTTAACAATGAAATTCAAATGAGCGCTTAACGAGCGCAGCTCAAACCTGTTCGGGAACGGGCTCTTTATTTGCGGCCATATCTTCTCCCATGGCTTACTTCCTCCAAACAAAATGTTGTTACAGTTTGAGAGAGAACAGGGTTTAAGCTCTCAGGCCAGAAAATCGAGAAATCGAACTTGGAGAAAGTCATCAATGGCCGACTCTTCTCTCCCTTCTCTTCTCCTTCTCCTTCTCCGCAGACCGACTCTTCCAATTCGGCTACGAAGTCCGAGCCGGCCCCCGATGAGCCGAGAGGCGGTTTCGATCCTGAATCGTTGGAGAGAGGCGCCAAAGTCCTCCAGCAAATCAACACAGGGTATTATAATATTCTCGGAATTTTTTTTCCCAACATGAATATTCATATTTTGTTCGTTATAGAGGTTATTTGTTGAACTGGAGGCAGAGAAAGCTCACTACGAAGCCATTCAATCTCAATCTCAATCTCAAATAGTGGGTGATGTTTGTTTTATATCCCTTTAGAATTATGGAAAATTTTGATACTGTGCTCGAATGAATGACTACTTATCAATTGAAGTTTTAGAAAATGGACTTGCCATTGTCACCCAAAAAATGTCAACCTAATTCATTCCCCGAATTACTGCAACATTTATTTGGTTTCACTACAAAAAGAACCAAAATCTCTGTTCCATTTCAATGTTGCTGTTGTCACATTAGCTTGTGAAAAGGATTGGGTTGAATATCTCCGGCGTGTTAAGTACTCTACTTTAGGAAAACTCATGTGATAATAAGGATTTTTGTATCATAAAAGAAAGGGGAAAAAAAAAAAAAAGGTATCATACCAAAAAATCACTCATAACCTTTGGCTTTGAATAAGGGAAAAGCCAACCTTTCATTGGTAATGATTAAAACTGGATAGACAGAACAAGACAGTTTTTTGTTTTTAGAAAATGAGTTGGTTTTTGTGATTCGTACTTACTACTGAAACTGAACCTGCTTATCAAACAACGTGATAGGAGCAGTGTTTTTAAAGGCTCAAGGCGCACTAAGGGGCCTAAGTCTCTCGGGGCCTAGGCGCGGGCTTTATTGAAGTAAGGCGTACAGTCTTCGTGAAAAATAAAAAAATTAACATAGACTAATCATTCATAGTACTAAAACAATTTTTTAAAAAATAAAAAGAAATCAAGATTTAAGACAAAATATAGAATAATTCTCAAAGTCATAAAAGGGCATATTACATAACATTCCAATTTTCAAAAATCAAATAATCCACATTCAATAAAATAAAAATAAAAACATAAATACTAAACATCCAAAACATAAATATCTAACAAATACTAATATATGTCTTAATACTTAAAAACATTAATATCAAAAGAAAGGGTAGGTTAGGTCGGTGTCAGTCAATCATCATCCTCAACATCAATGGCAACATCTTCTTCTCCATCAGTTGATTTATATCCCTCAACATCTTCCTCCTCTGTGTCATCTGAGCCCGCTTCCTCGTCATCTATTAATTGAAGTGGAGTAAATGTTGATGATTTAGATATCCTCGGTTGTGCCTTTGAGCGTGAACTTGTTGCTCTACTTGCATGGCTACTTACTTCTACTCCAGAAGCTCTAGCAACAGTGGCCCACGTCAAGCCATCATCATCATCAAACACAGGCTTATTATCTTCATCTGATTCTCCATCCATCCTCCCAAGCAACCATTCATTGCTTTCATCAATATTTTGCAAAGATATGGGATCAAGACTGTTGCGCAAGTCATACCTAAATCTCAATGTTCTATTGTATTTGACATACACTAAATCATTGAGACGTTGTTGTTCCAATCTATTTCTTTTCTTACTATGAAGCTGCAAGTATTAAAAAGATATTAAATTCTATATAATGAGAATAAAAAATATTTGAATTGAACAAAAAATTAGTTAGAGTGTTAAATACTCACATGTTCGAATACACTCCAATTTCGTTCACAACCCTATGAACTACATGTTAGGCTAAGGACTTTTATGGCAAAAGTTTGCAAGTTTGGAGTATAAGAACTATATGATGCCCACCAATTAGCTGCGATAATCCACTAGTTAGAAATAACTGTTACCAAGTATTGAATTTTACTAAAAGTATTACTAAAAATAAACTCTATGAGTCTATAATATATTACCTGGTGCTCTTGTATTTCTTTGCCTAATCGCAACAGACTTGCCAAAAAGACTCTCAGCCTTCATATAAATACTCATCTCATTAGTGATCAAATCTTGAACAGTGACATCCGGGACCAACCTTTACATGCATTCATAAAACCCATTCATCACTTAATGATCTTTTTGCACCTCTAACACTTTTGGGTAAAAGAATTCTGGGTTAAGAAAATGTGCAGCTGCATGTAAAGGCCGATGCAATTGGACATCCCATCTTTTGTCAATGATTTCGAAGATTTCATTATACTTCTCTTCTTTATGATCAAATGAACTTGCAATGCATTCTTTTGCCCTATCCATTGCCTCATAAATGTATCCCATGGGAGGTTTCTTCTCGGTATCAACCAATCTAAGCATTTTGACAAGAGGACCTGAGACCTTAAGGGCAAACACAACAGTATTCGAAAATGAAGGCATCAACAAAGTTTGTGCCATTCTTTTACCTTGTGGCTCCTTTGCCCATTTGCTTGAGGTCCAGTCTTCGGAGGTGACCATCTTTCTCAAATTGTTTTTTTGTTGATGCATCCTAGACAAAGTAAAAAAGGCAGTTATAAATTTAGTTTTTGCAGGCTTGATCAAATTCTTCAAATTTGTATAGCGCCTCATCATGTTTAGCAACGTAGGCCGATTGTAAATGTAGCCATGTACTGCAACTAAGAAGCACGGACACTTCTAAGAAGGTGACGTATCCGTGTCGGACACCGACACTCTTTGGACTCTCTTAGGACACGTGTCCGATACTCTTCAAAACGTGTCCTATTTTTAAAATATTTTTAAAGACCCGGACACTCTTTGGACACTTGGAGGACACACGTGTCAATTGTTTAAACACATGTGTCTATTGATTATAGATATGTAAAACTGCTGGAAATTTGTGTTAATGCATATAATATGATAGTGGTGTTGGTGGTAGATAGTGGCATGTATAGAATATGATAGTGGTGTTGGTGGTAGATAGTGGCATGTATAGAATATGATAGTGGTGTTGGTGGTAGATAGTGGCATGTATATAATATGATAGTGGTAGATAGTGGTAATATATAATATGTAAGTGGCATATAATGGGTTATAATGATGTTTGTAATATCTCCTATATAAGGAGTGTCATTTGGTCTTGTAAAATAAGAAGTTTTGAATATAACAAAAATATATTCCTTCTTCCTCATATTTTTGGAGTTCTTCTTCCTCATATTTTCTAAGTTGGTATCAGAGCAACAAAAAACGCAGCAGCCCTAAAACCGTCATAGCCATGTCGGAAGTCACGTCCGAAACCACTTCAACCCCTGCCGCTGCCATTCCGGTGAAAACGTCCAACTCTCACTCTGTCCAAATCACCACCATCCGCCTAAATGGTGATAATTTTCTCCGCTGGTCACAATCTGTCCGGATGTATATCCGTGGGCAAGGAAAGATCGGTTACATCACTGGTGACAAGAAGGCTCCTGCTGTTAATGATCCGCTGTTCGACAGTTGGGACGCTGAAAACTCCATGGTTATGACATGGTTGGTCAATTCTATGGAGGAGGATATAAGCTCTAATTACATGTGCTATCCTACTGCACAAGAATTGTGGGATAATGTTAGTCAGATGTATTCTGACCTAGGAAATCAATCTCAAGTTTTCGAATTAACTTTGAAGTTGGGAGAGATTCGTCAAGGAGATGATTCCGTCACCAAATATTTCAATTCGTTGAAAAGGTTGTGACAGGATCTTGACATCTTCAACACATACGAATGGAAATCGGTTGACGACTGCAACCACCACAAGAAAACTGTGGAAGACAGCCGTATTTACAAGTTTCTTGCCGGCCTCAACATTGAGTTCGATGAAGTGCGAGGAAGAATTATTGGCAGACCTCCTCTCCCATCCATTGGCGAAGTATTTGCCGAAGTCAGAAGGGAAGAGAGCCGAAGGAGCGTCATGCTTAAGAAAAAAGGTACTGGTGAATCAATTGAAATTTCTGCTTTAATTAGCGATGCTGCGGCCAACAAGGCTGCAAATTACCAGCGCAGGTTTGATGATAAGCCACGGGTCTGGTGTGATTTTTGCAACAAGCCTCGCCATACACGCGAAACGTGTTGGAAGATCCATGGCAAACCTGTCAACTGGAAAAGCAGCAAACAAGGAGAGAAGAATCGTGGCTTTCCTACCGCTAATGAAGCCGATTCAGGTCCCTTCAACAAAGAGCAGATTGATCAACTCTTAAAGCTGATAAAATCCAACTCCTCATCCGGTACTCCTAGTGTTTTGTTGGCACAAACAGGTAGAAATCCTAAAGCCTTCTCTTGCCTAAACTTCTCTCCGTGGATCATAGATTCCGGTGCCTCCGATCACATGACTAGTTTTTCCCATTTATTTAGTACCTATTTCCCTTGTTCTGGTCATGACAAAATCAGAATAGCCGATGGTAGTTTTTCACCTATTGCAGGAAAAGGATTTATTAAACTAACTGAGAAAATTAATCTCAATGCTGTTCTTCACGTTCCCAACTTAGCCTGTAACCTTTTGTCTGTCAGTAAACTATCTAAGGATTCTAATTGTCGTGTTACATTTTTTGAATCCCATTGTGAATTTCAGGACCAGAACTCGGGGATGATGATTGGGCGTGCTAGGATGCTTGAAGGTCTTTACTACTTTGATGAAGTACCTGCTAGTAATAAAAAAGCTCAGAGCTTTAATAGTACTAGTTCAATCTCTGTTCGAGAAAAAATAATGCTATGGCACTATAGGCTAGGACATCCTAGTTTTCTTTATCTGAAACATTTATTTCCAGAATTATTTAAAGGGATTGATTGTTCTTCTTTTCATTGTGAAAGTTACATTTTTGCAAAATTTCATCGCTCTACTTATTTGCCAAAACCTTACCAGACTTCCAAACCTTTTTATTTGATTCATAGTGATGTTTGGGGCCCTTCTAAAATCACTCATCTTTCTGGTAAAAGATGGTTTGTTACATTTATTGATGACCATACCCGCTTATGTTGGATTTATTTGATGAATAAAAAATCTGACGTGAAAAATTTATTCACAAATTTTTACAATATGATTGAAAACCAATTTCAAACCAAAATTGGTATTTTACATTCTGATAATGGAACAGAATATTTCAATGAGCAGTTGGGTGAGTTTTTGGAAAAAAAGGGGATTTTTCATCAATCTACATGTCGGGATACCCCTCAACAAAATGGCATTGCAGAACGAAAAAATAAACATCTACTTGAAGTTGCACGTGCTATAATGTTTTACATGCATGTTCCTAAATATTTATGGGGTGAAGCAATTTTAACAGCCTCTTATTTGATAAACAGGATGCCTACAAAGGTGTTAACATACAAAACACCTTTCGATTGTCTCAAAGCTTTTTTTCCTGACACGAGGTTGTTTTCTGATTTACCCGCCAAAGTTTTTGGATGTACTGCCTATGTTCATGTTCCTAGTCAATTTCGTTCAAAACTTGACCCCCGTGCTATAAAATGTGTTTTTTTGGGTTATTCCTCAAACAAAAAGGGGTATAAGTGTTTCGATCCTCAAACCAAGAAATTTCATGTGAGTATGGATGTGTCATTTGTGGAAACAAAATCCTATTTCCCCAACACTTCTCTTCAGGGGGAGACAAGTGGAGTAGAAGACCGTTTTTGGGATATTTCTATCCCGCTCCCCAATGTCATTTATCCTACACAAAAACCACATCTGTCTGATAATGATCACTTAGGAGAACCAAGTTCTATGGTGCCTAGTCAAGAAGATTCTTGTTTAGGGGGAGAAATACTACAAAATGATCTAAATCCTGAGCTTCAGGTTTATACTAGGAAGCGATTTCATCTGAAGAATAATGACCTGAATGTCCATCCTAATAACCCGAATGTCCACCCGAGTTCTGGCATCGAAATTTTAGGTAATCCTATTCCTTCTATTTCCGACCTTGATGTTCCTATAGCAATTAGGAAAGGTGTCCGAAATTGCATTAAACATTCTATTGCAAATTACCTCTCCTATCAAAGACTGTCTAAAAACCATAGAGCTTTCGCATCTAGGATTTCACACTTGTTTGTTCCAAGAAATATACAGGAAGCATTGGATGATCCGAATTGGAAATTAGCAGTCATGGAGGAGATGAATGCTTTAAGGAGAAGTGGTACTTGGGAGATAGTTGATCTACCCAAAGACAAGAAAACAGTTGGGTGTAAATGGGTGTTTACGATAAAATGTAACGCAGATGGAAGCGTTGAGAGATACAAGGCGAGACTGGTGGCTAAAGGCTTCACTCAAACTTATGGGATCGACTATCAGGAGACGTTTGCTCCTGTTGCTAAAATAAATTCCATCAGAGTACTGTTATCTCTTGCAGTAAATTCAGATTGGCCTCTACATCAACTTGACATTAAGAATGCATTTCTCAATGGTGATCTTGAAGAGGAGGTGTTCATGAGCCTACCGCCGGGATTTGAGCAGAGACTTGGAAGCGACAGAGTATGCAGATTGAACAAGTCATTATACGGACTCAAACAATCACCAAGAGCGTGGTTTGAACGCTTTGGGAAGGCAGTTATCAGTTGTGGCTTCTCGCAGAGTCAAGCAGATCACACAATATTTTATAAACATTCAAAAAACAGTAAAATTGCAATTTTGATTGTTTATGTTGATGACATCATTTTAACTGGTAATGATGAAGCAGAGTTAGCAGCCCTCAAAGAGAAACTCGCAAAAGAATTTCACATTAAGGATCTGGGAGCTCTCAAGTATTTCCTCGGAATGGAATTTGCAAGATCCAAGGAAGGTATATTCGTTAATCAGAGAAAATATGTTCTTGATCTCCTTGGAGAAACAGGTATGCTTGGTTGTAAGATGGTGGAGACTCCGATCGAGCCTAACTTGAAGTTACAAGCTGCTAAGGCTGAAGAAGTCAAAGAGAGGGAACAATATCAGCGACTTGTCGGGAAATTGATTTACTTGTCTCATACGCGGCCTGATATTGCCTTTGCAGTCAGCATGGTAAGTCAATTCATGCACTCACCAGGGACAGAGCACTTTGAGGCCGTTTATAAGATCTTAAGATATTTGAAAGGAACTCCAGGGAGAGGCTTACTGTTCAAGAAACATGGACATCTTCAAGTTGAAGTATACACAGATGCAGACTGGGCAGGAAGTGTTACAGACAGGAGATCAACATCCGGATACTGCTCCTTTGTAGGTGGGAACCTAGTTACATGGCGGAGTAAAAAACAGAATGTGGTAGCTAGAAGTAGTGCAGAAGTAGAGTTCAGAGCTGTTGCCCATGGAATCTGTGAAGTAATGTGGATTAAAAGAATTCTTGAAGAATTAAAGCTTTCTCACCCGACACCTATGAAGGTCTATTGTGACAACAAAGCAGCTATATCTATAGCTCATAATCCAGTTCTACATGATCGCACAAAACATATAGAAGTGGATAAACATTTCATCAAGGAGAAAATCAATGCTGGCATAATCTGTATGACCTACCTTCCAACAGGTGAACAATTAGCTGATGTGCTAACGAAGGGACTACACAAGAAGCAATTTGATAAGCTGACTAGCAAGCTGGCTATGGAAGATATCTTCAAACCAGCTTGAGGGGGAGTGCTGGAAATTTGTGTTAATGCATATAATATGATAGTGGTGTTGGTGGTAGATAGTGGCATGTATAGAATATGATAGTGGTGTTGGTGGTAGATAGTGGCATGTATAGAATATGATAGTGGTGTTGGTGGTAGATAGTGGCATGTATATAATATGATAGTGGTAGATAGTGGTAATATATAATATGTAAGTGGCATATAATGGGTTATAATGATGTTTGTAATATCTCCTATATAAGGAGTGTCATTTGGTCTTGTAAAATAAGAAGTTTTGAATATAACAGAAATATATTCCTTCTTCCTCATATTTTCGGAGTTCTTCTTCCTCATATTTTCTAAGTAAAACTAATTATAAGTTTGAACAAAACAACTTAAGATACAATAATAAAACAAAAACTATATAAATTTATAGGAAATAGTGCTATATTACATTTTTTATTATCTTTGAATGATATATTCATATATATAACATATAATAAATATATAAAATTATATATTTCATGCGTGTCTTCCACGTGTCATGTCCTGCATTTTTTTAAAATTAACGCGTCGGCGTGTCCGTGCCGTATTCGTGTCGTGTCACGTGTCCGTGCCCATGCTTCTTAGTACTGCAATACCCCTTTCAAATGTCTTTTTCAGTCTAGGTATCTTGAAAATGTCTTCTAACATCAAGTTCAAACAATGAGCAGCACATGTTGTCCAATACAAGTGTTCATATTTAGCTTCCAAAAACCTCCCTATAATGTAACAATAACAAAGAATTATTATTTTCAAGTTTTTAAATTTTAAATACAAAACAAATTATGAGTAAACAATTTTGATGTAAGGAATGAGGAAATATTCTTACCCGCCAACACATTAGTTGCAGCACTATCAGTGATAACTTACACCACATTCTCTTTTCCAACTTTCTCCACAAACTTGTCTAGTAATTCAAATAGCTTTTGCCCATCATTTGAATAGCTAGAAGCATCAACCGACTCAACAAACATGGTTCCTCTTGGACAATTAACTAAAAAGTTAATCAATGTCTTTCCTCTCTTATCAGTCCAACCATCAGCCATTATGGAACACTCGTATTTTGCACAATCCTCTTTATGATTCTTCATCAAATTTTCAGTATGTTTCATTTTTTTTTTGAGTTGGGTAACCCGCACTTCATGGTAAGTCGGTGGCTTCATACTAGGACCATATTGGCCAATGGCTTCAATCATTGGTCCAAAACTCTCATAATTTACTACATTAAAAGAGATACCAGCATCATACATCCACCTTGCAAATCTTTGTATTGCCCGAGCTCTCATTTCTTTTTTGTAAGGGTCATTTGCATCAATTTTGGTTTGTTTCCCTTTTGCTTGGTCTCTTCGATTTTTCACCATTGATTCAGGATTGGGTGTGAAGTAAACATCCATGGGCCCTTTTCTCTTTGGCATTTTTGATTTTGATTTGGATTTGGATGAACCTTGGCTACTACTTGTCAACTTACGGTGTTGATTGACATTGATCTCAACGACATCTTCATCTTCATCTTCCATGTCCATGTCATCGAAATCAGGCAACATGTTCATTTCTTCTTTTTGTGTCTTTTTTTTTGACACGAACTCTCTAATCTCTTCTCTTACATGAGAAGGACACTTCGGGCAAGTAGTGACATTCCTATAACCTCCAGCGAAGTGTTGTTTCACCTGATAAACACCTCCATTTGATACTTTACCACAAAAATTACACTCGAACTTATTTAAATTATTCTCCTCTACCAAATGGGTATATCGGATCTTTCTATTACCTTCCGATGTCATTTTCTACACGACAAATTTAATAAATGAAAAAATAATTGTATTAAAAGAATAAATAGAAAACAAATTTAATCCCTAACAGATAAAGGAAAAAAAAATACCAATACCACATTGTATTAATTAATTATTTGTGAATAATTAATTATTTGTAATTTTTTTTTCCTAACAGATAAAGGAAAAAAAATATCAATAGCATATTACAAATAATTAATTATTTGTAATTTTTTTTCCCTAACAGATAAATTCTTCTCTTACATATTACAAATAATTTTTTTTTCCCCTAATTTTTGTATTTTTTTTTTGTAAATTGTTCTCTTACATTTTTTTTCAAAGACTCAACTCAAAAAAAAGAACTGAAAGTCGAAGGCAAAACAGAGCACTGAAGAAGGAGAGAGAGGAAGAGTTGAAGGCAAAACAGAGCACTGAAGAAGTCGAACCCCCCCCCCTCCAAAAAAAAAAAAGAAAAGAAAGTAGAACTGAAAGTTGATGCAGAACTGAAAGTCGAAGACGAAGAAGAAGGAGAAGGGGAGAGAGAGTCGAAGTCAAATAGACCTGCGAAGTCGAAGCCGAAGTCCAGTGTCGCTGTCGCTGTCGCAGTCGAAGTCCAGCTCCAGCAGCCCAGTCGAAGTCGAAGTCAATTGCGAGGTGAAAGAGGAAGAGACGACTTCGATTAGGGTTCATCTGAGTCGTATTTGGCTCATATGGCACATGAGTTGTAATCCTCTGTGATTACGAGCCATTCGAAAGGTTCATCTGAGTCGTTAGATCAGATCTAACTCTTAAACAATCAGTCGCGCCTAAGCGAGATCCTTGTGCCTCTCTCGCCTGGTTCTAGTCGCTGCTAAGGCGCGCGCCTATCTAAAAGCGCCTCGCCTGGTACCTGTTCAATCGCAGGCAGTGCGCCTCGCCTCGCCTCGCCTCGCCTTGCGCCTAGGCGCACTTTTCACAACACTGGATAGGAGGTTGTTACAATTTCCATTAACTGTGTTTGCTTTGGGGATTTGGAGAGGAAAAGAGAAAATGTAGGTGAAATATGAATAAAATATACTTATATTTTACTTAGTTTTACCCACTTTTTTCTTTCCCTTTCTAAATCATTCCCAAATCCCTTAACTAGGGATTTGAAAATCTATAGATGGAAGCCTTCCATAACTATGGAACATGTCAACGGATATCAGTCGTAACTAATTAGGCCTAGCCTAGTTAGCCACTATGACTTTCTTAAGGGCTTAGTGCCTAAGGGGAGGTCATCGGTTCAACTCTCCTTAGGAGAGTTGAATTAAGGGGGCAAGCACTTGGTGCTTTGCCAAGGGTGGGGTGCTTACTCCCATAGGTGCTAATTTAACGACTAACAATTGACTTTTGCCGGTCGAACAAAAAAAAAAAAAAAAAAGGATATCAGTCGCACTTCAATAGTTCTCACAAATTCTCAGTTTCCTTGCATAATGCCAAAATATGTTATCTTTATTAAGTTTCAGTTTATTTATTTTCTTATCTTCTGCTATCTCTTTTGTTACCATTATATCTGCATTGGCAGGATAAACAACGGAAAATGGCCGCGGAACAAAGGAATTTAATTCAACAAGAAGAACAAACAAAGGCACAAATGCTACAATAGGAAGATGAATTGGCTAGAAAAGAATGCAGGTAATAAGAGTAGTTTTTATTTATTTTTTTCCTTTGTAGGACTTGAGAACTTGACCAGAGTAGACTCTTTCCTCCTTTGTGAAACCTTGTTGGAGTTTTTGGCTTTAAGAATATAACATGTATTGTCACATCCATTCAAATGTAACTTCAGTTGATATTTGAACACCTTTGACTTGTAGAGTTTTCGTTCCTCCTTTAAAATGTTGAGAAAATCAGAAGATAATTACCATTAAGCAGGTTAAATTTATTATTGTCATTGTTTTCAGATCGACCATGAATCTCAGAGGCGGCACAATGCTGAATTGGGTAGGATGCAAGAGGAGTACTCCATACGGAAAGAACAAGCAAGGAGAGCAACTGAAGATCAGATCCAAGCTCAGCAATGCCAGACTGAGAAAGAGAGAGCTAAAATGGAACGCGAAACCATAAGAGTGAAGGCCATAGCTGAGGCTGAAGGTCGGGCCCACGAAGCAAAACTGACAGAGGACCATAACAGAAAAATGCTTATAGAACGGATCAGTGGCGAAAGAGAGAAGTGGCTTGTTGCCATCAATACGACTTTTACTCACATTGAAGGTATACAACAAATAACCATGCATTCATATTCTGTCTTTTATTATAAGTCTTACAAGTTGGCTCTACAGTAAGTGGTTTCTCATATGAAGATGCTATTTGTGCTGAGTTTTAGTTGAGTTGCATCTGTGGTGCTTTCAGTAGTCTTTATTCATTTGAAGTGGTGTTAAAATTTACCATCACCTACCACCAATTTACCATCACCTACCACCACCTACTCCTCACCTACTCCTCACCTACTACACTCACCCTCTCCTATATAATGAGCCACTCACCATTTGTAATATACATATCAAAAGATCAATCAATAATATACATCAATTTTTACATGGTATCAGAGCTATAAGATTTAGACCTATACTCCTTTCTTTCCGGCGGGCAGCCGACCGGCAACCTTGCCTTCGCTGCCCGCGGGAGTTTTTCAACACATACCAGAAACTCTCTTTCTCTGACTATCCGTCTCTACTCAATCCTCTCTAATCATCAGAAATATAAAATCGATTGCAGCTTATTACACCCCTCAGAAATTGCACGGAGACCCACATCAGAAACGGGGCCCTCACTATCCTCGCTGGCATCAATAGGGAAAACCCGAAGTTCACGGAGATCCTTACATGTTGCAGCCACCGCCTGAAGTCCTTTATCACACACCGAATCGAGCACCCAAAAGATCTGGAGTTTCTGGCTGATTCGTTTCCCTATTTCAAAGAGCTCGTGCTTGTCTGTTGCGATGGCTTCGGTACCAGTGGTCTCGCTGTGATTGCCAACAAGTGCAGGCAACTTCGAGTGCTTGATCTGATTGAGGATGAGGTTACGGATGATGAAATCGATTGGATTTCTTGTTTCCCAGAGGGTGAAACTTGTCTCGAGTCTTTCATTTTCGACTGTGTGGAATGCCCAATAGATTTTGAGGCATTGGAACAGCTGGTGGCGAGATCTCCGTCTTTGAAGAAACTTAGGTTGAACCGGTTCGTTAACATTGGGCAGCTTTACAGGCTGATGATCCGAGCTCCACAGCTCACACATCTTGGTACTGGGTCATTTAGCCCTTCGGAGATTGCTGCTCAAGGTGATCATCAGGAGCCAAATTATGTCTCCGCTTTTGCTGCTTGCAAATCGCTAGTTTGCCTCTCGGGTTTTAGGGAAATTATACCCGATTATCTGATTCAGTTCTAGCCTTGAAACGGTTGTGCGGAACGTCTACATTCTCTTCTCCAAAAGTGACAGACCAATAGCTGGAGAAAATAAAGAAATCATGGATTTGGTGGAACTGTCTACTCCTCTTTTCTTCTTTTCTCTCTGCAACCCACATGGGTTGGTTCCACTTTTCATCATCAATATTCCCACTCTCTTCCACTTTCTTTTTTTTTCTTTTTTATATCACCCACTCCCATGAACCATACGGGGCAGACATTTCGATATATAATATATATATATATATACTAGATATATAATATAGTATTAGATATATATACTAGATATATAATAGATATATATATATATATTAGATATATAATATATATACCAGCTACTCTTTCGGGTTTTGCGACACCAATTCAAAAAAAAAAAAAAAAAAAAAATGCATTTTCCTCTCTCTCTGGTCCCTTTTCTTTATCACACTTCTCTTTATATCTTTTATAAAGCTATATCTTTTTTTCTCTCCACCGCCTATGCTTTCTCCCTTAATATCTTATTATTCTTATTCTTATTATTTTTATTATTTTTACAAAAAAAAAAAAAAAAAAAAAAACACGCAGAAGAAGAAGACGAACTGCACACCAAACTCATTTTATTCATATCAGGGGATCAACCCCGATCACAATTTTACACCAAAAAAAAAAAAAAAAAAAAAAAAAAACAAAAAAAAAGAAACAAACAAACAAAACCACCACACCCACAGTGGGATTTTCCCTTCTCTACTCTGCCGCCGGTCTTTTCTTCTTGCCTCCGTCCTGGGCGGCCCTTGACAGTGCTGCATCCGTGTTTCCCCCTCCACTGGGCACGATCACTCCACCCTGCTCCTCCACTCCAGCATATGGCGGCCCTCCAAATCGGAACATCACGGTGGCCTTCCGCTTCAGCTCCTTGTTTTCTGCCTTTAGCACACTTATCTCTGCTCGCGCATCCTTATACATGCGTTGGAGCAGAGCCAGCTGGGAGTTTAACTGTTGCACCTCATTTGTCCTGCTCTGCAGCCGATGCGACAAATTTGTGACCGCAGTCATGGTTTCCACGCATGACTTCAGAGTATACTGATTGGCCTCAATATCAGTTTGCACCGCCATTTTTTGCTCCACCGACCGCATCGGAAAGTTCAACGGAGCAAAACCAGAGGTGTTTGGTAGAGGTTCACTGGCCACCGCACTAGTTATTTCTCTTGTGGGCTCGTTCAGTTCTGGAAAGAGCGTGAGCAGACCACGGGAAGAGGAGGCCATGTTTTGGGTAGCTGGACGGGAAGAAGAGGCCATGTTGCTGAGTGTTTCAGAGACGGGTTGGTTACAGAGTATTACAGAGTTTTTCTCTCAGGCAAGGAAGAGTTTTTCAGAAGATTTTAGCAGGTTTTCTGCCTCAGCCTCCGCATTGATTTATATAGAACATGACAAAGCGGCCGACACGCGCACTGTCGCTCACGTGCCTCGCCGCGTCTCCGGCTCACCTTTTGATGGCTCGACGCTTTCTGTCGGGCACGACTTTTGATGAAGTGGGCGCCTTTTGAGGGCGCAACTTTTGATGGCACGCCTTTTTATGGATTGGGCACGCCTTTTGATGGCACGCCTTTTGACAGATTGGGCAAACCTTTTGAGGGTGCGACTTTTTAAGGGTCCGACAAGACTCTGTAAACTGTCCCGACATAGATTCCGGTTAGTTTCTACAAGGGTCCGACAAGACTCTGTAAACTGTCCCGACATAGATTCCGGTTAGTTTCTACAAGGGTCCGACAAGACTCTGTAAACTGTCCCGACATTGATTCCGGTTAGTTTCTACAAGGGTCCAGCAAGACTCTATAAACTGTCACAACCACTGTTACAACATTGTCTGCTACAACGGTCCGACATGACCCCATAAACTGTCTTCTACATCGGTCTGACACCGCCATCCAGTGTCCTCTACACCGTTATGACACCCCCATACAGTGTCCTCTACAACGTTATGACACCACCATCCAGTGTCTTCACCAATGGTCTGACACGACCATACAGTATCTCCTATCCTCTTTTATTTTTATGTATTTTCTTGTTTTGTTACTCTCTCCAAACTCAAGTTGGTTAGTTTCTATCCTCCTTAAGTTTGCGGGGGGCTGTTAAAATTTACCATCACCTACCACCAATTTACCATCACCTACCACCACCTACTCCTCACCTACTCCTCACCTACTACACTCACCCTCTCCTATATAATGAGCCACTCACCATTTGTAATATACATATCAAAAGATCAATCAATAATATACATCAATTTTTACAAGTGGATACAGGGACAGGGAGCTTATTATATTTTAATTGATCACATCAAACCTTAGGTTAGCTCAGCCATGAATTATGATTCACTCATATTGGTTTTTGTTGACATCATGTTAGCTTCTAAAAAAGCATTTCCCAGTGCTCGGTCATGTTGGCTTTTGCAATTGTGAATTTAATGTTACATGTTTCTTTACGTATTTTGATGTGCAGCACTAGTAGTAGTTGTTTGCTAAAGTTGCACATTCACATGATTGAAGATACACCTCCGTCCACTGTATTTCTATTTTTCTTACATAGTTATATATTTACAGTTTGCAATGTATGCATGGACATAAAACATTTTTATCTAATCATTATCATTTGGGTCAACCCAAGAGCATATCTTTTTGATGCAAGTGTTTCTTAATTTCAATATGCAGGGGGTTTCAGGGTGTTATTGACTGACAGGAGTAAGTTGATTATGACTGTCGGAGGAGCTACGACGTTAGCTGCAGGAGTTTATACTACTAGGTCTGCATGTTGCCTCCCTGTTGCATTCTATTTATTTAATTTACTTGGGATAATTTTTATGGTCAGGTTGATATATCACGAATTTGCTTCATTCCAATCCAGGCATGAAACAAGTTGAGTGTGTGATGGGATCCCCCTATCCTAATCCAAGGCAGCATAGGAGGAATTCCTTTCCGTCCGTCTTCTATCCAGGAAGGGTATCTTCCCATCCTAAATCATACATTCTATATGTTAAAATCCACCTACTCTCCACCTACTTCACCCACTTAAACCTACTCCACTAAACCTAACCCACTACTTCACCCACTCTCCACCTACTTCACCCACTTAAACCTACTCCACTAAGCCTAACCCACTACACCACTACCACCTCCACTTCACCTACTCCTTACCTACTACACACTCACCCTCTTCTATATATAGGAATCATGAATCATTGTAATAGATATCAATATAAATCAATCAATAATACATACAATTTATTCTCTCTCTATTTCTCTTTATACATTAAATTTTACATGGTATCAGAGCAAGGTTAAGACCTTAGTATTTCTCGCTTCACCGGCGGGCGGCAACCTCGCCTTGGCCGCCCGCCGGACCTCAACCTATTCCGCTTATTTTCTACACATACCTTGACTTCTTCAACATTTTCTTACACCCCTCCTCCGCTATGTCGGCGGCGGCACCCGCATCATCGTCTAGCCTCTATCGCCGTTCACCTCGCCTCTCACATATCCGTGGTTGTACTCTTACTCGTCGTCGTCGTTGGCGTTTCTGGCGCTGCTTTTCTGCTCGTCACTGCTGTTTTTTTCCCGATTTGCTCTCTCTCTCTTAGCCATGGATTTGGGTGTGGGGTGTAGAGCTGTGGCTCTGTTGTTGGTAGCCATGTTTGCTGGCTTGAAGGTTTCAATGGCAGCAGTGTACAAGGTTGGGGACTCCGCTGGTTGAACCATCATTGGGAATATTGATTACAAGGCCTGGGCTGCTTCCAAGACGTTTCATGTTGGAGATGTCATCATTTTCGAATACAATTTTCAATGTCACGTGTTGCAAGTGCCCCACAAAGAATACCAAGCCTGCAGAAGTGTAAGACAGTAACATGCATCTTCACATACAGCTTGGGTAATGTGTAACTATCAAAAGCACAAGCTTCTTGGACATCCCTCTCTCTCATCTTTTCCCACTTTCAAACCCACTTTAATCATATCTCTCCTTTCTCTTAATTTATTTCATCCACGTTCTTTCACCATTTTCTTTTATTTTAATATATATATATATATATATTTTATTATAATATATTTTCCCTATCCCTTGTTAGTAAGCATCACCCGTTTTCCATTCTCTTATTATTATTTATTTTATATTCCACCAAAAAAAAAAAAAAAAAAAAAATCTGCTGTTTTTCTTATCACCCATCCACAAATATTTTTCTCTATTTTCTTTATCCATTATTTTCTTTTATTTTATTTTTCTTATTAAACAAAACAACACCACAAAATAACACCAACAACATTCCACAACCTTGTCATTTTATTCATATCAGGGGATCAACCCCGATCACACTTTTACATAAAAAAAAAAAAAAAAAAAAAAAAAAAACCCACACAAACAAAAACAAAACTACCACACCCACAGTGGGATTTTTCTTCTCTACTCAGCCGCCGGTCTTTTCTTCTTGCCTCCGTCCTGGGTGGTCCTTGCCGGTGTTGCCTCTGTGCTTCCTAGACCACCAAGCAAGTTGCCTCCTCCCTGCTCCTCCACTACAGCATACGGTGGACCTCCAAATCGGAACATCACGGTGGCCTTCCGCTTCAGCTCCTTATTTTCCGCCTTTAGCACACTTAACTCTGCTCGCGCATCCTTATACATGCGTTGGAGCAGAGCCAGTTGGGCGTTTAACTGCTGCACCTCATTTGTCCTACTCTGCAGCCGGTTCGACAAATTTGTAACCGCAGTCATGGTTTCCACACATGACTTCAATGTATACTGATTGGCCTCCACATCCGACTGCACTGCCATTCTTTGCTCCACCGACCGCATCGGAAAGTTCAACGGAGCAAAACCCGTGTTTGGTTGAGGTTCACGGGCCTCCGCACCAGTTATCTCTCTTGTTGACTCGTTGAGGTCGGGAAAGAGAGTGAGTAGACCACGGGATGAAGAGGCCATATTCTGGGTAGCTGAACGGGAAGAAGAGGCCATGTTTTTTGGGTTGCTGAGTGTTTCAGCGAAATAGCAATTTCAGACTGATAATGTTCGGAAGGGGAGTGTTTCAAGATTTGCAGCTCTTAGAGGCAATCTCTCAGAAAAACGAATATCTCTCTCAGAAAATGAAGAGTTTTTCAGAAGTTTTTTCCCAGGTTTTTTTGTCTTCGCTTCTGCCTCAAGCACAGCCTCCGCATTGGTTTATATTGACACTGACGACGCGGCCGACACGCCACTCTGTCGCTCACGTGCCTCGCCGCGTCTCCGGCTCACCTTTTGATGGCTCGACGCTTTCTGTCGGGCACGACTTTTGATGAAGTGGGCGCGCCTTTTGAGGGCGCAACTTTTGATGGCACGTCTTTTTATGGATTGGGCACGCCTTTTGATGGCACGCCTTTTGAAAGATTGGGCACACCTTTTGAGGGTGCGACTTTTTAGGGGTCCGACAAGACTCTGTAAACTGTCCCGACATTGATTCCGGTTAGCTCCTTCATGGGTCCGACAAGACTCTGTAAACTGTCTCGACATTGATTCCGGTTAGCTCCTTTATGGGTCCGACAAGACTCTGTAAACTGTCCCGACATTGATTCCGGTTAGCTCCTTTATGGGTCCGACAAGACTCTGTAAACTGTCCCGACATTTGATTCCGATTAGTTTCTACAAGGGTCCAGCAAGACTCTGTAAACTGTCACAACAACTGTCACAACATTGTCTGCTACAACGGTCCGACATGACCCCATAAACTGTCTTCTACATTGGTCTGACACAATCATCCAGTGTCTTCTACACCGTTATGACACCACCATACAGTGTCCTCTACATGGTTATGACACCCCCATACAGTGTCCTCTACAACGTTATGACACCACCATCCAGTGTCTTCACCAATGGTCTGACACGACCATACAGTGTCTCTTCTCCTCTTTTATTTTTATGTATTTTCTTGTTTTGTTACTCTCTCCAAACTCAAGTTGGTTAGTTCCTATCCCCCTTGAGTTTGCGGGGGGCTGTTAAAATCCACCTACTCTCCACCTACTTCACCCACTTAAACCTACTCCACTAAACCTAACCCACTACTTCACCCACTCTCCACCTACTTCACCCACTTAAACCTACTCCACTAAGCCTAACCCACTACACCACTACCACCTCCACTTCACCTACTCCTTACCTACTACACACTCACCCTCTTCTATATATAGGAATCATGAATCATTGTAATAGATATCAATATAAATCAATCAATAATACATACAATTTATTCTCTCTCTATTTCTCTTTATACATTAAATTTTACACTATACACCTATCTCTGCCCTGTTTTTGGTGGCCCTCCTTGTCGTCTACCCAGGATGGGTATCTTCCCTATCCCAAACCTTGCATTCTATAAATCCATCTCTACCCTGATTTTAGTGGAAATTTTGAGAATGATCTGATGAAACTTACCTTCGCAAGTCTTCATGTACAAAATGTTGACACAGTTAGATAAAGAGAGACCTAGGCTCAAATCTATATTACATGGGATCTTCAAGATAATTGAACTTCAAGTACTTGTGTTGGACACTGGAACGTGGATAAAGGTATGGGATATGTGTCCGATACTTCCGTTATGAATCTTGATATGTGCATAGCAAAAATATCTATCAATTAAATGGCCTAATAACCTTGGATTATAGGTTCAAGTCACAGGGTAACCACTTTATACACTATGCCAAAAGTTAGGTGTGTACCCAATCTTTCCCCTCCCAAACACACATTAATGTGTACTAATTGAACGCTTTTTTTAAATTGTATTTAACGTTGTCATTATTTGTACTTTTTGTTGCACAATTACAAAGTGGCTTTTTTTGACACTCTTTATGTTACATAAAACACTATTTTATCCCATAAAATATATTTAAAATATGGTAAATTACAATTTTCCCTTCTAAAGTATTAGCGTTTCTCACTTTGGCACTTGAAGTTTATTTTTCCAACTTTGGTCCTCAAAATATGTAACTTTTCCTAATTTGGGCTGTTGAATGTATAGATGATGAGAAGAAGAACAACAACAACAACGAGAGAGAGAGAGAGAGAGAGAGAGCTGCTGTATATTTCTTAATTCAAAAAGCATAGGGTTTCTCCCTCACAACTATTTATACTAATAAGAATAATACATAAAGACCAAACTACTCCTAACACTTAACACTCCCTCTCAAGTTGGTGCAAAGATGTCTCTCATGCCCAACTTGCAACAAATAGGGTGAAAGACTTTACTACTAAGACCCTTATTAAAAACATCCGCCAGTTGATTTTCAGACTTAACAAAGGCATACATATCACGCCCTTATTCAACTTCTCCTTAATGAAATGCCTATCAATCTCAATATGCTTAGTCCGGTCATGTTGAACAGGATTGTGTGCAATACTAATAGCAGCCTTGTTGTCGCAATACAAAGTTATGGGATCACTCCAATCAAGCCTTATATCACTCAACAAAGATTGAAGTCACATTAGTTCACATGTTCCATGTGTCATAGCTCTATATTCAGCTTCAGCACTAGATCTGGAAA
This sequence comes from Camellia sinensis, assembly GCF_055761805.1. Taxonomy (NCBI): domain Eukaryota; kingdom Viridiplantae; phylum Streptophyta; class Magnoliopsida; order Ericales; family Theaceae; genus Camellia; species Camellia sinensis. Next base: position 188,190,207 of record NC_138964.1, read on the forward strand.
CTACCGCCTGCTTCTTACTACGCCGTGTGACTAGATTTCCCCTACAAAAGCACAATAACCGGAGGTAGAGCGTCGGTCATCTATAGAGCCTGTCCAATCTGCATTTGTGAACGAACGCTTCCAACCTCAAGTGACTATGATTAGAGAACAAAATTTCTTTTCCAGGGATAGATTTAAGGTACCTCAAAATGTGATAGACTGCATCCAAATGAGTTGTACGAGGATCATACCTAAACTGATTCACTGTCCCAACTGCATAGGCAATATCTGGATGAGTATGAGAGAGATATATCAGTCTTCCCACAAGTCTTTGGTACCTTTCCTTCTTCACAGGCTTGCTAAATTCCACCACAAAGACGATGATTAGTCTCAATCGATGAATCAGCTGGTCTGTAGCCCACCATGCCCGTTTCCTCGAGAAAATCCAGAATGTACTTCTTTTGAGAAATGAAGATGCCTTTATCAGATCTGGCAACTTCAATCCCAAGAAAGTATCTCAATGGACTAAGATCTTTTATCTCAAACTCCTTAGCTAACTGCATCTTGAGATGGGTCACCTCCTCCTCATCATTACTTGTCACAACTATGTCATCCACATATACAATAAGCACTGTTACTTTATGTACATTGCATTTGACAAATAAAGTGTGATCCGCGTTGCTTTGCTGATACCCAAATCCCAGCATTGCCTTTAGGGATCTACCAAACCTGGTTCTAGGAGATCGTTTCAAACTGTACAAAGCCTTCTTCAATCTACAAACCTTTCCAACTGTAGACTAAGATGAGGATCCTGGAGGTACATCCATATATACCTCTTCCTCCAAATCCCCATGAAGAAAAACATTCTTCACATCTAGTTGCTGTAGAGAGTATCCCAAATTAGTAGCACATGACAGAATAGCTCGAATGAAATTCATCTTTGTTACTAGGGCAAAAGTTTCTTAATAATTTATTCTATATGTCTGGGTAAATCCCTTGGCCACTAGTTTTGGTTTGTATCGTTCAATCGTCCCATCTGCATTGTGCTTAATGGTGAACACCCACTTACATCCGACTGGTTTTTTTCCATTAGGAAGAGACACCAACTCTCATATGTTATTTTTACTCAAAGCTTGCATCTCTTCTACCATAGCTACCTTTCACTTAGAATCATTGATGGCTTCTTTCCAACCCTGCGGAATACACACAGAAGAAAGAGACGAAACAAAAGCACGATATGGAGAAGACTACGAATCATTTGACACAAATTTAGAAATAGGGTGTTGAGTACAAGCTCTAACCCCTTTTCTGAGAGCAATAGGAAGACTCAAATCATTAGTAACAGGACCATCAACAACAGGTGAAGAAATGGGTTGAGGATCATTACTTGTTGTTAAAATCCACCTACTTTCCACCTACTTCACCCACTTAAACCTACTCCACTAAACCTAACCCACTACACCACTACCACCTCACCTACTCCACTAACCTTAACCCACTACACCACTACCACCGCCACTTCACCTACTCCTTACCTACTACACACTCACCCTCTTCTATATATAGGAATCATGAATCATTGTAATAAACATCAAAAAATATATCAATCAATAATATACATCAATTTATTTTACATGGTATCAGAGCAGGTTTAGAACCTAATATTTTCGCTTCCCCGGCGGGCGGCAACCTCACCTTAGCTGCCCGCCGGACCTCAACCTAGTCTGCTAAAATTTTCTACACATACCTTAAAATTTCCATTTCCAGGAGCCCTTGCTTGGCTTCGCTTTGTCTCTTCTCATCAATGGGTTCATCAGAATCAACACTCTCAAGCTCACAGAGGGCGGACGATGAGATCAGCACCGTCTCTTCGCAATCAGAAGTCGTAGATCCCCTCCTAGAGAAGCTCAGATCCCTTAAAATCGCAACTCCAATATTGACAGCACCACTGGAAGAGGAGACTAGCTTGACAGACATTCTAGTGAGAAAACCCTCATCCTCTTCTGCTTCAGTAAATCCGATGGTGCTGCTGGAGCTCTTCTCAATGTACCGTGATTGGCAGGAGGCAAAAATCCAGACGATTAGTAAGAAACAGGAAGAGGTAGAAAACAAGATAGAAGTTGCAGATGCTTTGACAGGTTGATCTTGGGGAGCTGAAGGGAAGGTTGACTGAGGTGATTAGCAACTGTGATTCATTATGCAAGAGAATCAATGCAGAGGGACCTGACTCACTGAGATCATCTGTCAAGCCATTTTCAGTGACCTCAGCAGACCTGGAAACCAGTTGTCGCTCCCATGGAAAGAGCGTTAAATAGAAGCCTGTCTACCATGGTTTATTTATTACAACACCAATCCTCACCCGGCACCCCCATTCCTTTTTATTATTAGAGACCTGACTTGCACCTCCTCGGCCAACCCATTTCCCTTTTCTTCTTATTATTATATACACCTTTTCTATTCTCCATTATGCTCCACTCACCACTATCATCACATTTTCCCACTTTTTTTTTTTTTTTTTTTTTAGTATCACAAGATGAATAGTATGCTCCTTGGAACTTATGTAAAATACAAAGATGCAAATGTAAGAAACAAGCTTCACAAAGCCTTATTTCCCAGAGGAAAATTGTCACCAATATTACAATCAAGCACAGAATTACTTAATGATGTGAAGAAGAAATTGCATGCATCACAATAATAAGAGATTGCAACTTCCAAACTAGCCTCACTAACCTGAGGAACTGGCATAGGAGATGATGATTGACTTGGTGGCACAAGAGAAGCTTGCTCTTTCTGACGCCGTGAATAAGTCCTAAGATCAGCTCTGTCCAAACAACCACCGATATCCGACTCCTTATCAACAGAATTGCTAGGCTCTCTCTCACCACAAATAACAATCTGTTGATTAGGAAGGAAAAAAGACAACTCATGCTGATATGATGCTGTCTTATCCGCAATCTCATCGATACCACTCTCCCTTTGAGGAGATAGCGGGGAACTAGAAAAAAAGGACTCAAATTCACAGAAGGTGGCATCTATACTAACATATAGCTTATGAGTGTGAGGGTCATAGCATTTGTAGCCCTTATGAGTAGCAAAATAACCAAGAAAGACACACCAGACAGCCTTAGGATCAAGCTTTCCACGAGTACAAGGTTGAAGATGAACAAAACAGACACTACCAAAAACCCGAGGCGGAAGGGAAGAAGTGGGATAAGTCACAGGAAGAAACTCAAGAGGAATTTGGAAGTGGAGTGGAGGACATTAGAGGGCATATGGTTAATAAGGTAAGCCGCGGTAAGAACAGCATTCCCCCAAAAAGACTTAGGAACGTTCATGGTAAACAAGAGAGAGCGAGCAACCTTAAGGAGGTGGCCATTCTTGCGTTCAGCAACTCCATTTTGTTCAAGAGTGCCAACACAACTAGTCTGATAAAGAATGCCATGCTCCTCGAGGTATGCCCTGAAAGCGCCATCAACATATGCAGTCCCATTATCACTCCTAAGAATTTTGATAGTAGCATTGAAGAGATTGGAGACCATTTTATGAAAACTTTTGAAGCACGAGAAAACCTCATTTTTAGTATGAAGTAAATAAATTCAAGTCACACGGGAATAACAATCAATAAATGTGACAAACCACCAATAACCAGAGGTAGAAACTACAGGGGAAGGACCCCACACATCAGTATGAATAAGCATAAAAAGAAAAGTACTTTTATTAATTGAAGGATAACAAGTACGTTTATGCTTAGCAAGCTCACAAGCATCACAAACAAAGTTATTCCTAGGATAATCACGAACTAATAAAGGAAAAAGTTTCTCTAAAATGCTAAAGGAAGGATGCCCCAAACGGCGATGCCACTGATGAAGGAGACGAAGGAAGGAGCCAGAAGTGCATTGAAGAGCCTGAGAGGACAAAGGTGCGGCAGGAATGGCATCCAGAAAGTACAGTCCACTTTGTGCTCTACCACTGCCAATCATTTTCCCCGTAGTCAGTTCCTAAAAGACATAATGAGTCGAAAAAAAGGTTACAGAGCAATTGAGAGCAGTAGTAAGGCTACTAACAGAAAGTAAGTTAGTTAAAAAATTAAGAACATGAAGAACAGATGAAAGCGAAAGTAAAGAGGTGCAATGAACAGAACCCTTGTCGGAGATAGAAGATAAGGTGCTATCAGCCACTCTAACCTTATCTCGCCCAGAACTAGGTGAATAAGAATGGAAAAAACTAGAAGTACCCGTCATGTGATCGGTAGTACTAGAATCAATGATCTAAGGTGACGATGAGGAGGCACTAAGTGCACTAATAGAAATTCCTGTGTGGGTAAAGTTGGAAGAGACAAAAGAGGAAGGAGCTAAGGCAGATAAAGAATCAAGTCGAGCCATCAAACGTCTGAGAGTGTGAAGCTCATTCTGGGAAACAGAACCAGTATCATTCGAGGCACTAGCAGAAGTCTTAGAAACATGTGCTTGAGGATGAACACTGTCACCACGACCACGGCCTCGAGTAGGTCGGCCATGCAACTTCTAACAGTGTTCTTTATCATGTCTATCTTTTCCACAATACTCACACTTCAACTGGTTCCGATCAACCAATGGACCCTTACCACCACCTTGAGGCTGACAAGGCGGAGTATCACGTGACTTGGGGCCGACAACCATCACTGACCGATCCAGAATAGGAGTAGGCACCATAACACTACGACGACTCTTCTCCTGCTGAACCAGTGCATAAGCCTCACGCAATGTAGGAAACGGAGAGCGACCTAACACCTAAATCTGTATCTGATCATACTCCAAATTCAGGCCAGCAAGAAAGTCATACACCCGCTCTTTTTCCACAGCCTGCTGAAAACATAGTGGCATCTATGGAGCAAACTGGCTGGAAACTCTAGTAGAAATCTAGCTCCTGCCATAAACCACTCAACTCAGCATAGTAGACTGCCAGAGAGCGATCCTTCTAATCCAAACCCCTAATCTTCTTACGCAATTCATAGGCTTGCACATCATTCCCTTGTTGAGAATACATTTGAGAGGCAGCTATCCAGATCTTGTGAGCAGTATCCATCAAGAGAAAGTTCGACTAATGGTAGGCTCCATAGAATTGATGAGCTAGGTCATAACTAAAGCATTCTCAGAAATCCATTGAGCAGATAAAGAACTATCCTTAGTAGGTTGCTGGGTACTACCAGTAATATAGCTTGTTAACCGCTGGGCGGCAATGGCAAGACTGCAGGAGCCGGACTAAATCAAGTAATTGGTACCATTAAGCTTGATCGGACTAATCTGGAGAGATGGACTATCACCAAGAGTCATACCACGACTTAGACCACTCTTCTCCTTGCCCTTACCCTCGTTGGCAACCATGAGATGAGAGAAAGATGGTTCAGAAACACAAGCAGGATATCAAACAAATCCAGAAAACACTGAACCAGCACAACAACTCACCTTTTAAGGCTAAAAAAGGGCAAGATTATCCCAGAACACAGTAACCAGATCACCTACAAGTCCAAAAAATTGAAGCAGACCAACCAAAAAACAAAAAAAAGCCAAGGTAGGGCCAAAATACCTCAAACCAGGGACAGTAAACCCTTTAAGGGTACCAGTCGGCTCCCATAGATGTGAGAGGAAGGGACAAAACCAATCAAAAAGGGTTCAAACAACAACTTTCGAAAATTCACCCAATATTGACGAAAAATCAAAAAAAATTGAAAAAAGCAATCAAGAATGACCAAAACATCAAAAGGAGATTACATGGTGAATACCCATTAAATTTCGAGCATGCTAATTTTTATTTTTATTTTTTATTTTTTTTTGCTACTGTTATGGACGTACCTAAAGAATGAGAGGAATCATCTTCAAGGAGGAAGATATTGCTCTGATACCATGTTGAATGTATAGATGATGAGAAGAAGAAAAAGAAGAAGAAGAAGAAGAACAAGAGAGAGAGAGAGCTGCTATATATTTCGTAATTAAAAAAGCATAGGGTTTCCCCCTTACACACAACTATTTATACTAATAAAAATAATACATAAAGACCAAACTACCCCTAACACTTAACACCAATAACCAACATTTGTCATTGGAGGGAGAATGCCACGTCAGCACCACATGGTGCTAGTTAGGGGCATGTGGCATCCTAACCAACCAAAACCTAAAGGCAGCCATGGAAATAGAATTCAAAGTACTTTCCCACATTAGCCTCTTAAGTATTATATTTTTTATCACATAGATAGACCCTTAAATTATTGCATTTTCCCCTGTTTACACCATAAATTGGAGGGACTTGGCACTCTTGTGGAATTGATATGGTATTTTTCGTCCAATTTTGGATAGATTTTGGTTATTAGTTTAAACTGGGAGGAATTACATAATTCGATGATCAAAGTGGGAACAAGCTAACACTTTAGGGGAGCAAAGAGTAATTTTAAATCTTGGTTTTTTTCATTTCAATGTGTGTTGAACAGATAAAGAGTGGTCATGCTTTCTTTTTTTTTCCCCCTTGCATTCCCATCCCCATATCTTTTCTTCATTTCAGTTAGTGAGTGTTGGAATATGGATCTTCTTAGGGTGTATAAAGCCTGTATAACAGCCTGTTATTCTTTCCTTATTAAAGGTTGTATAGCTATACTCATTTATGTTGGCTAGAATTAGGTTGTTTCCTTATTTAGATTCTTAGAAGTCAACTTCTTGTACTTTATTTATAGCCCTCTACAGATTATGTTTGAAAGATATGAGAAGAATTATTCTCTTCCAAACCTTTATGGTATCAGAGCAGGTTTAGAAACCCTAACCCTAGCCACCTCTTAACCTAGCCTTCATTGCTAGGATTATTCAGCCTTCATAACTGATTCACTGTGGCCTTCATTGCCATTCGGAATTTCTGTTATATTCCTCTGATTGTTGCTGTCTTTTGCCATCTCGGATTCAGAAGTTAGTCCCTTCTATAACCTCAGAAACCTGTTTCTGTGTCCTCTTCAGATCAGTTTTTGTCTTGCTGCCCACTGATTCCTTCATTAAATCATGTCTGAGGTTACAGATGCATCTTCTTCAGCCCCAAAAGCCCTTTCAATATCTGAAAATTTGAGTCTCCAGATTGCTTCAACAAAACTGAATGGGACCAATTACCTTGAATGGTCACAATCAACAATGTTGACAATCAAAGGCAGAGGGAAGTTAGAATATCTCACAGATCCTCCACCAAAGCCAACCAATCCCAATTTCAAGACTTGGGATGTGGAGAATTCCATGATTATGTCATGGCTACTCCACTCTATTCAACCAGAAATTGGGAAGACTTACATGTTCCTTAAAATGGCTAAGGACATTTGGAAAGCTGTCGCACAAACTTACTCTAATGTAGGTATGAAAGCTCATATCTATGAACTGAAAACGAAGATTCACAACACAAAACAAGGATCTTCCAGTGTCACTGAATACTACAATACCATCAAGAGCCTTTGGTTGGAACTAGACCATCATCAAAGGATTGAGATGGTGTGTAGCATGGACGCTGCGAAGTTGCAAAAAGAACTTGAAGAAGAAAGAATATTTGATTTCCTTGCGGGGTTAAATGGTGAATTTGATCAGATTAGAGGCAGAATTTTGGACAGGGAGAATTTATCATCCCTGAATGAGGTTTTCTCAATTGTTCGAGGAGAAGCAAGTAGGCAGGTGGTGATGCTGGATAAGCCTACCAGTGAGAATTCAGCCTTGGCTGCATCAAAAGTTGCTTGGGGGAGGAATGAAGGAAAGAAAAATCTGGATAGAGAGAAGATGTGGTGTGATTTCTGTCACAAACCGCGCCACACCAGGGAGATGTGCTGGAAACTTCATGGAAAACCACAAGGCTTGAAGGGAATTGGCAGCAAAGGAGGAAGTCAGGCAGAAAAATTAGGTCAAGCTCATTAAATTGTGGCTGTAGATGACTATAATGAAGCTATGGGGTTCAGCAAAAGTGAGGTTGAAAGGCTGAAACAGTTGCTAAATCAGGTTGATAATCAAACCACAAACTTGACTCCAATTTCAGGTTCTTGCTCCATGGCCCAATCAGGTAATAGTTTTGTCTTAATCACCTCCAAGAGTGTCAATTCTAGTATCTGGATAGTTGATTTTGGTGCATCAGATCACATGACCAGCACCTTCAATCATTTTTCAACATATATCCCATGTTTAAGAAAACAAAAAATCAAAGTCACCGATGGTTCCTTGTCCCCCATTGCTGGAAAAGGAAATGTCCAACTATTGCCCACTTTGTGCATAAAATCGGTCCTCTATGTTCCAAATTTATCCTATAATTTGTTGTTTGTAGGAAAACTCACTGACAATTTAAAATGTTCCGTTTTATTTACTTCCTCTGGTTGCATTTTTCAGGACCCTTCTACGGGGAAGATGATTGGGCATGCTGAATTGAAGGACGGCTTATACTTCTTGGAAGCAGATTTGGTGTAAAAGAGTCAAGAGTCTCAAGGTTTGGTCTCTACTACATTTCAACAAAAAGATGACCAAGTTTGGCTCTGGCATTGATGGTTAGGACACCCTCCCTTTCCTTTGTTGGAAAAAATGTTTCCTTCCTTGTTTACGAATAATAAAGTGGGGAAATTTCATTGTGAAATTTGTGAATTAACCAAACATCATCGGCTATCCTTTCCTTTGAAAACTCCACAAATGTTATCTCCATTTAGTTTAATACATTCGGATGTTTGGGGTCCTTCCCGTATTCCAAATATTTCTGGTTCTCGGTTGTTTGTCTCATTTATAGATGATTACACTTGTACTACTTGGGTCTATCTTATGAAGTCCAAATCGGAAATTTCCACTCTTTTTCCTCTATTCCACAAATTCATTAGCACTCCATTTGGGACAAAAATCCACACGATTAGATCTGATAATGGCAAGGAATACTTCAATCAAGATCTCATTACTTATCTTGCAAATGAGGGCATCCTACATCACTCATCTTGTGTTGACACACCCCAACAAAATGGAGTTGCAGAAAAAAAGAACCGACATCTTCTTGAAATTGCTAGGTCTATTCTTTTCCAAACGAAAGTTCCTAAAACCTATTGGGGGGAAGCAGTACTCATTGCTACATACTTGATAAACCGAATGCCATCAAGAGATCATCAGTTTCAATCTCCCATGAGTAAACTCTCATCCTTGTTTCCAAATTTCCAAAGGGTTGGGTCCTTATCTCCAAAACTATTCAGATGTACTTGCTATGTGCATGTTCATAGTCATTTATGGGGTAAACTTGATCCTACGGCTATCAAATGTGTATTCTTGGGGTACTCTTCTACTCAAAAAGGCTATAAGTGTTATCACCCTCCAACAAAAAGGAAATACACCATTTTGGATGTTACCTTTGTAGAACACCAACCTTACTTTGGGGACACCTTTCTTCAGGAGGAGAGTTTAGGAGAAGATAGCTGGTTAGAGGTTGATCATTCCTTGCCTATTTCGAGTGTGGTATCTAGTCCCATACCAAGTACTAGTTCTGATTTGCCTTCTTCGTCTAATCCAGATATTCCTCCTACTTCAAATATGTCTTCTCCTAAACTGAATGTGAGTCCCGAACAAAATCCATTAAGCACTATAGAGTCTCCAGAGACCAAGGACGAGAGACTCAAGACACCTATCACCAAGGTATATTCCAAAAGGAAGACTTGGAATTGCCTATTGTCATTAGGAAAGGTGTTAGAACTTGCACTCATCACCCCTATATCTCAATTTGTTTCTTTTCAGCATCTCTCACCTCATTATCAAGCTTTTGTCACCCAAATGTCTTCCCATGAAGTTCCCAATAGTGTCCAAGGAGCTATTAAATTGAAACCATGGAGGGAGGTCATGAATGAGGAGATGAGAGCCTTGGAAAAAATCAAACCTGGGAGATAGTAGAATTGCGAAAAGGAAAAAAAATTGTGGGGTGCAAATGGATTTTCACCATCAAGTACAAAGCTGATGGAACTTTGGAAAGGTACAAGGCCCGATTAGTGGCAAAAGGGTATACCCAGACAAATGGGATCGATTATCAGGAGACTTTTGCACCGGTGGCCAAGATGAACACTATTCAGATCATTCTCTCATTGGCAACAAACTTTGATTGGCCACTACTGCAGTTTGATGTAAAGAACACTTTCCTCCACGGAGACCTAGAAGAAGAAGTATTTATGGATGTCCCAACCGGGTATGGAAAACAGACATGGTCAAACAAGGTGTGCAAGCTCAGAAAGTCTTTATATGGACTTAAACAATCTCCTCGGGCTTGGTTTGGAAGATTCATGAGAGCTATGGTGAAAAGAGACTATCGTCAAAGTCAAGGTGATCATACTTTGTTCATTAAACATTCACATCAATAGAAGATTACTACATTGATTGTTTATGTTGATGGTATTGTGGTCATTGGAGATGATCAAGAAGAGATTATGGGACTGAAAGCCTACTTGGCTAGGGAATTTGAGATTAAAGATTTGGGTAAACTTCGGTATTTTTTGGGAATTGAGGTAGCGAGATCAAAACAAGGGCTGGTGATTTCTCAAAGGAAGTATATACAAGATTTGCTAAAAGAAACTGGCATGCTTGGATGTAAATCAGCTGAGACTCCTATTGAGCAGAATCACAGATTGGGAGAGGCTAATGAAGATCAACTAGTTGACAGAGGAAATTATCAACGGTTGGTGGGAAAGCTTATTTACCCATCACACACATGACCAGATATTGCATATGCCGTGAGGGTGGTAAGTCAATTTATGCATGTTCCACTTAAATCTCATTTAGATGCTATATACCGAATTCTAAGATATTTGAAGGCAGCTCCCCAAAAAGGTATATTGTTCAAGAAAAGTGAAGATTTAAGGTTGGAGGGCTACATAGATGCAGACTGGGCAGGTTCTATTGTGGATAGACGATCTATTTCTGGCTATTGTACCCTTTTAGGTGGAAATCTTATTACTTGGAGAAGCAAGAAACAACATGTGGTGGCCCGTTTTAGTGTAGAAGCAGAGTTTAAAGCCATGGCACAAGGCATATGTGAACTTCTTTGGGTAAAGATGATCTTTAAAGATCTTAAGATTGTGTTTCAGGAACCTATGGTGCTTTACTGTGACAACAAGGCAACCATTAGCATCGCACACAACCCAGTTCAGCATGACCGAACCAAGCATGCAAAGGTGGATAGACACTTCATAAAAGAGAAGATTGATAGTGGTCAAGTGAGAACTCCACATGTATCATCCACCAATCAACTAGCTGATATTCTCACTAAACGACTACCTAGCCTAAGTTTTCAGCAAATCACGAGCAAGCTGGGAATGCATGATATGTACACCCTAGCTTGAGGGAGAGTGTTGGAATATGGATCTTCTTAGGGTGTATAAAGTCTATATAACATCCTGTTATTATTTCCTTATTATTCTTTCCTTATTAAAGGTTGTATAGCTGTACTCATTTATGTTGGTTAGAATTCAGTTGTTTCCTTATTTAGATTCTTAGAAGTCAATTTCTTGTACTTTATTTATAGCCCTGTACAAATTATGTTTGAAAGATATGAGAAGAATTATTCTCTTCCAAACCTTCAGTGAGGATGGATAAAGATGGTGACTTGGTGACATAAAGAGTGAGAAGATTGATGAGATAGTGGAAAACCTTAAATCAGTGTGCATGCATAAGGGTAGATGGAACTTTTAGTAAAGTGAAAGAATAATTGGGATGGGTCTTCCTTACTTCCAACTTCACCCTGAACCATTAGGTGTTTGCATTCCTCATCAAACATTCTCCTAGACCCATGCCAATATGTTTGAGTGGGGCATGATGGGGTGACCATGTTCACTATGGATTGGAGGCTTCATTGTATGTGTGTGACAGGTAATATTCAAAGGAAAGGAAATGGAAAATTAATTATTCTGATCTGTATCACCTCCCTTCCCAACTTGAGGTCTTCCATATGCCATGCAATGTATTTTTGTTGTAGTAGAGTTTCACCTAAAAAGGAATAAGAATACACTCCATTATTTCCTATTCTAATATTTCCTATTCTAACAATTTCTTATTCTAACACTCCCTTTCAAGCGGGTGCGAAGATATCTCGCATGCCCAGCTTGTTGAAAATGCCATGAAAGGATTTGCTCCTTAGTCCCTTGGTGAGAACATCACTTAGTTTTGACATATACAATGAAGATATCTCTTTTTTTTGTTGTAGTAGATTTCCCTCTTGATCCTCACTTAGTTTCTGGCTTGGTTCTAGAGGTGTATCACATGGTGTACCTTTAAGCATCCCAATTACTTTTAGCAAGTCAAGTGCATACTTTTTTTGACATATAAAGATACCATTCTTGGACCTAGTTACTTCAATGCTCAAGAAATACTTCGAAGTACCCAAGTCTTTGATTTCAAACTCCTTGGCTAAGTATTTCTTCAACCGAGGGATCTCCTCAATGTCATCTCCTGTTAAAACAATGTCATCAACATAAACGATAAGAGCTATGGTCTTACCACTTGAGGAGTGTTTCACGAATAAGGTGTGATTAGCTTGACTTTGCTTAAACCCATATCTCAACATAGCTTGAGCAAACCTTTCAAACCAAGCCCTAGGAGATAGCTTTAGCCCATAAAGTGACTTCCGGAGCCTGCATACTTTACCTTTGGACTTAGAATCTGGAAAACCAAGGGGGAATATCTATATAGACCTCCTCTGCTAGGTCTCCATGAAGGAAGGCATTCTTCACATCAAACTGATGAAGTGGCCAATTCAAATTTGCTGCAAGAGAGAGTAGTATTCTCACAGAGTTCATCTTAGCCACTGGTGCAAATGTCTCCTGGTAATCTACCCCATAAGTCTGAGTGAAGCCCTTAGCAACTAGTCTTGCTTTGTACAGTTCTATAGAATCATTGGCTTTGTGTTTTACAGTATACACCCACTTACACCCAATTAGATTTTTTTCCTCTAGGTAACTCCACTAACTCCCAAGTGTCATTCTTGCTGAGAGCTCTTATCTTCTCTATTATGGCATGTTTCCATTCAGGAATAGAGAGAGCATCCTGAAAATTGGTAGGTAGACTCACAGAAGATACTTTGGACAAAAAGGCTTTATATGAGGAAGACAAATTAGAATAAGAGACATGATTACTAATAGGATGCTGAGTACATGACTTAATCCCGTTCTTATTAGCAATGGGAATATCAAGATCTGAACAATCAGGAATATGAGCACAAGAATTAGAATTACCTGGACCCTCATGAGAGTGGGGTGACTCTGGACACTCATCCGGAGAAGAAGTTGGCAGTAGAGAAGGAAAAGTAGCCTCTTGCATCCAGGTGACTTGCTGTTTGTCCTTGTTTCTGATATAAACTTTGCTTGCGTCCTTTTCCTCAACAACTGTGGGCTTATCATCCTCTATCTGGGCAACCACTAGCGGAAGGGGAACATGAATCTCTTCACACCAAAGCTCCCCCTGAAGGGAGGACTGTGAGACCAAGTAGGATGGAAAGTAAGGCTGAGACTCAAAGAAAGTGATATCCATTGAGAAACCATTTGTGAGTGGGAGGATGATAACACTTATAACCTTTTTTAATGGCGGAATAACCTAGGAAGACACACTCAAGAGACCTAGGATCTAATTTACTACGAGTAGGGGAATGATTATGGACAAAACAAACACAGCTAAAGGTCTTAGGAGAAATAGAGAACCCGAAAGAGGTGGATCCGAACAAAACTTGAAGAGGGGTCTGTTTGTGAAGGACTTGGGTAGGAAGACGATTAATCAAATAAGCGGTAGTAAAAACCGCTTCCCCCTAATAGGAACGAGGAACCCGCATCTCAAAGGATAGATAACGGGCCATATCGAGAAGATTGCGATTTTTCCGTTTAGCAACACCATTTTGTTGAGGGGTATTAGTGCATGAAGTTTGGTGTATAATGCCATGAGTGGCGAAGTAATCAGCAAGACTGGAGTTGATATATTCCCCCCCATTATCAGAACGTAGAATCTGGACAACCGGCCCAAACTGAGTACAAACCATTTTATGGAAGTTTTGAAACATAGAAAACACCTCACTCTTATCTTTCATCAGATAGACCCAAGTGGTCCTGGAATAGTCATCGATGAAAGTAACAAACCATTTTTGACCTTTTAAAGACACAAAACGGGATGGACCCCATATATCAGAATGGATCAAAGAAAAAGGAACTGAATTTTTATTAATAGACGAAGCAAAAGAAGCTCGGTGTTGTTTTCCAAGTTGACATGACTCACATTGAAAATCAAACACATTATTTTTCTCAAAAATAGAAGGAAATAAATGCTTAAGTAATAAAAAAGAGGGATGTCCTAAGCGACAGTGCCACAGCCAAATGTCGTTCTTGGTGGATGGTGACTGGATAGATGAATGAGCCAGCTTGTCTATCTGATCCAGAATGTAGAGACCATGTTCCTCTCTACCACTGCCAATCCTCTTTCTCGTGATAAGGTCCTAAAAACAACAATGATCAAGAAAAAAACGTCATACTACAATTTAAATCACGAGTAATACGACTCAAACATAAAAGATTAACACTAAAATTGGGAACATAGAGTACAGAGGATAAAGGAAGGGAAGAGGTAGTATGAATTAAACCTTTTCCTGACACAGACGAAATAGTACCATCAGCAATGCGCATTGTTTCTTGACCTGAGGGGAGGTTATACTCGGAGAATAAATTAGAGGAGTCAAACATATGGTCGGAAGCACAAGAATCAATAATCCATGGTACAGATGTATGCGATAGCAATGCACATAGGGAGGCAGCCAAGTTACCTAAATTGGTAAAGGAAGAAGAAGGAGCACCTGTTGCAGAAGTGGAGGCTCGACGGTCTAGCAAGTGGCAAAGAGCAATCTCAAAATCTGAGGCAGATAATCCTGAGACATCAGCAATAGGGGAAACAACTGGAGATGCAGATGGTGGCTCAACAATGTCTGATAGATGTGCCCGAGCATTGGCCCCGTGGCATCAAGACTGACCAGACCTACCCCCTCAAGAACCAGGACGGTCTCCTCGGCCACCAGAGGGAGTCCTATGCAGCTTCCAACACGTCTCTCGTGTGTGTCAAGATCTACGGCAGTAGTCACATAAAAGATTATCCATCTCTGAGGAAGAACGAGAACCATGAGTATCGCGAGGGTGTGTAGAAACCAAGGCTGAGCGATCAGTAGGAGCAGAAGGAAGCATCGCAGAGCGACAACTCTTCTCATTCTGTACAAAAGCAAAGACTTCCTGAAGAGAAGGAAGCACATCCGTGCCAAGTACTCTGCTCCGAATCGGATCATACTCCACATTTAGGCCTTCCAAGAACTTGAAAACCCGCTCTTGTGCCACAAACTTCTAGTAATCAACAGAATCAGTAGGACAAATAGGTTTGTAATCCTGAAGGTGATCAAATCGCTTCAATCCATTGTTAAGAAAGGTGAAATACTGAATGATAGTCATCTCACCTTGTACCGACCTTTCAATGGAGCTACGTAACTCAAAAGCTTGGGAGAAGTTCCCCTTCTAGGAGTAAGTGGTAGTCATTGCCTCCCAAATATCTTGCGCAGTGTCCATAGAGAGATAGCCCTCTTTGATCTCTGAGACCATAAAATGTATCAACCAACCCATAATGAGGAAGTTAGTGATCTCCCACTGATCATAACTCAGGTCCGTGGTGGTGGGTGCCTGTATCCTGCCATCAACATACCCTATCTTCCCTCTGCTCTTCAAGAAAATAATCAGATTTTGAGACCATGCTAGATAATTCTGACCATTGAATAGAGAAGTGGTGATTTTAAGATCAGGGTTGAGATTATCAGTCATAGTAGAAGGTATAATGGAACTCTCGCTCTTAAGCGGTTGAGAAGTTGTTGACTCACTAGTGAAATTTGTCATGAATATTCTACTAAGTACCCCTCAAACTCAGGACCAATCACAAACACGAAAGATGGTGAAGGAACAAACACAATAGTAATTAGAAAATCATAAATAACTAAAAAATCTTAAAATTAAGAAGTCAATTTTTCCCCCCCCCCCCTTAGTCGAAGAAAACAGGGACAAACAGAAACGAAAGAGAGAAGAAAGAGAGAAGAGAAAAAAAAATAAAAACGACGACCAACCAAAGTACACCGAAAGCACAAGTCGACTAACCAGGTGATCATGACAACACCAGGCAACCAACTAGGTGCTGTCGACAGGCCTAGAGGAGCAGGCTAGGGCTGCCGACAGAGGCTGCGACTGCCATGGGAGAGTCGTTTGACCTTCGGTTGCACTGGGTGGGGCGCGACTGTCCCAAACAAGGTGGTGGATGGCCTGCGCAGGCTAGGGTTTGGATGTGAGGCTTGGGCAGCGAGGGTTTGGGTGTGGGTGGCCTTCAGTGGAAACAAGGTGGTATGCTCCTTCTATTGTGGCTCTGATACCATGAAAATTTAGAGAAGAGAAAGAGTTAGGGAATGAGTTACACTCATTCCCTTTTATATTGATAATTGAGCAATCACAGGTAACTAAAAAGGAATAAGAATACACTCCATTATTTCCTATTCTAACAATTTCCTATTCTAAAAATGCCATGCAATGTATTTTTGTTGTAGTGAAGTTTCACCTAATATCAAGCTCTTGCATCCATCCATCTACCTTCCCAAGTTAAGTTAATCACAAATTTGGTTTGCAGCTGTGATATTGTTTCATTTGTAGCTCATGCTTAGAAATAGACATGAGCAGAGGAATGAAGCCTTTTTCAGTATGTAGATTGGATTACACATTGGTTATGTTGATGATCATTCTTCTAAGGTATTAAGGGGTAATGTCAACTAATTTGGATCTGGTATTCCTGTATGTGCTTATAGAGAAGGCTCCAGAGTTACATGGGGGTATATCAACCGGATTTTGGGACAACCATCGCTGGTTTGAGAATCATCCATTACAAAATTTCCATGGTCAGGAATAGGTTCTCAAGGAGCAAACAAGGTGTTCAATTTTGGTACAACAGCAGGGGCAGTGCCTGCAGAGAGTAAAACAAAATTTGGAAATATTGTTCTCCGTTCTTCATTGCAGAGAAGAACAGGGCAACTTGCTTGAGCCACAGAAAACACAAAGTCTCACGAGGCACCCTTTCGTGATGTGCTCCTTTATGGTCCTCCTGGCACTGGTAAAACCATGGTTGCAAGGGAGATAGCTCAAAAATAGGTATCTTTTCAATACTATCTATCTATAAGTATAGCTAAAATTTGTTAGCTATGTTTTAGAAAGAAATTGTGATGGTCAATGTATCGGATTTTGTTGCTTTGCTTCAATTAACTTGATGAGGGGGGAACCCTTTCCTTGGGATTGGGATTTTCACTCCCCGAGCTGCTGTTTAATTTCATTTAATTTTTTTTCTGAGGTAGACTTATAAGTCACATAACAGTTCTCTGTCATCGGAGAGAATTGAGTTGCTTCCTCCTAACTGGCTTTGTGTTTGGACGTTGTTTTTGTAGGGTTTGGATTATGCCATGATTACAGGAGGTAATGCTGCACCACTGGGTTCGCAGGCTGTTACCAAAATTCATGAGATATTTGATCGGGCCAAAAAATCAAAGAAAGGTTTACTGCTTTTTATTGATGATGCTGATGCTTTTTTCTGCCAGTAAGTTACCATCGTCCTCACATCTGTATCAAGTTTCAATCATTTGTACTTTAAGCTAGCTGTTTGTTGATGAATTTCCAGTTGCCTATAATAGTACATTGGTATTAAATTTGTGGGATTCCAACTAAGATTATCAATGGTGAGATTATTGTGTACTCACCATATAATTGGGATTAATATGCAAAAGTATCAGAGTTTTGTTTTTTGGGTATCAGAGTTTAGTCTTTTAGACCTATGTGAGAATTTTTTTTTGAATCAGTGGGTGTTAGTTCCCGCCAACGTGGGATCCTGGAAGGGCCACACTAGGAAGGAAAGCTGTGCCTACAACAATTTTCCTCGAGTTGCTTTATGCTATGTTTGGAGCTAGAGTTTGATGTGGGGAAGGAAAAAGGAAAGGGTATGGATTTACTGTTATTCATTTGTTTATAGGTAACCAAACAAAAAAATAGATTTTTTGAGAAATGTTAATTGTGTTTTTTTTTTTTTTTTTCCCCTTCCCATCCCAAACAAACAAAAGCAATAAATTTCGGGACTGTTTGGATCATCTGAAAAATTGATCAGGTTAGTCCACTTCCATTATCTGGTTTTTTGGAAACCCACTTTTTAACCAGGTTTGGACACTTCCTCAAACAAATGTGGGCTGTGTGCTTTTGAAGTATTTACCCAAAGCCAGTTAAGTTGTGGCCCCTAGAACCGGTTTTGGCTTTTCCTAAATAGGCTCTTAGCTTATCTTATTTCATTTTTCTTTTCCTTTCCTTTTCCTTTCCCTCAATAAACTCAAGTTCAAACATAGCATCGCAAATTTGCAATTCAACCTCCTGCAGAGTTTTTGGAAAAGTGGCCACTCTCAGTTTTAAATTTAGGGATGTTCTCCAATGCCTTTGTGTCAGGTGGCTTGTACTACTATTGTTTTGTAATGGTTCATATATTATATATGCCTGAAGGATTTAGCATCAATGTGTGACAGTTCTACTGAGATTACCTATGTGAGGTTTAAATTGTACTTTGCTCCAACCTTTCATGATTGAAGTTGGCATTAAATGCAGGGTTGCTTCTATTGGCACAAAACAAAATTTTCAGTTCACACCATTTTGCTGTCCTGATATCTACTTTTGAATAAAAATCAATTGTTTGGATTGAAGCTTGGGTAACCAGCTTAGGGTATGATAGAAGATCACCCCTTATTTATAAATGAAGATTAGGGTTTACAAAGAAAACAATTATAAGATGATCCCCTGAGGGTATAAAATGATTACAGACCCTACTCACTTTCGGCTAATATAATATGCCAAACACTTTCGGCTAATATAATATGCTAACACTCCCCCTCAAGTTGGTGCGAAGATATCTCTCATGCCCAGCTTGCCTAATATGTCATGAAATGGTTTATTCCCAATTCCCTTGGTGAGAATGTCAGCAAGTTGTTCACCAGACTGGACAAAAGGAGTACAAATGGTACCACTAGTGAGTTTCTCCTTAATGAAGTGGCGATCAATCTCAACATGTTTTGTCCTGTCATGTTGAACGGGATTGTGAGCGATGTTGATGGCGGCCTTATTATCACAGTATAACCGCATGGAGTCCGTCTGATCAATACCTAGATCACTTAACAATAATTTGATCCATAAAAGTTCACACACACCTTGTGCCATAGCTCTAAACTCAGCTTCTGCACTTGACCTGGCAACCACATTCTGTTTCTTACTCCTCCAAGTAACTAGGTTACCGCCAACAAATGTGCAATACCCTGAAGTTGATCTCCTATCAGTTACTGACCCAGCCCAGTCAGCATCTGTATAGGCCTCTACACGAAGATGATCATACTTTGAAAAATACAGACCCTTACCAGGAGCAGACTTCAAATACCTCAAGATTCTCATGACAGCCTCATAGTGAATCTGATGAGGAGCATGCATAAACTGACTAACTATACTGACAGCAACAGCAATATCAGGACGAGAGTGAGATAGGTAGATGAGCTTACCCACTAATCGTTGATAGCTCCCCCTATCCACAACTTCTCCTCCTTCATCATCCCCCAATTTCTGATTTGGTTCCAGTGGAGTGGCACATGCCTTGCAGCCAAGCATCCCAGTTTCCTTCAACAGGTCAAGCACATATTTTCTCTGTGAGATAAATATCCCATCTTTAGAGCGAGCAACTTCAATTCCCAGAAAATACTTCAAGCTTCCCAAGTCTTTGATTTCAAACTCGTTGGCTAAATATTTCTTCAACAGAGGTATTTCCCCACTATCATTGCCTGTAAGAACTATGTCATCTACATAAACAATAAGTGCTGTAGTCTTACCACGTGAGGAATGTTTCACAAACAATGTGTGATCTGCCTGACTTTGTTTGAAGCCAAATTTCAACATAGCCTGAGTGAATCTCTCAAACCAAGCCCTTGGAGACTGTTTGAGACCATATAATGACTTCCGAAGTTTGCATACTTTGCCTTCTGTTTGATGATCCTCAAAACCCGGAGGAATGTCCATATATACTTCTTCTTCGAGGTCACCATGGAGAAAAGCATTCTTGACATCAAACTGATAAAGCGGCCAATCTAGATTAGCTGCTAGAGAGAGAAGTACTCTGACTGAATTCATTTTAGCCACGGGTGCGAAGGTCTCCTGATAATCAATGCCATATGTCTGAGTAAACCCTTTTGCCACAAGTCTTGCCTTGTAACGCTCAATAGACCCATCTGCTTTGTGTTTCACAGTATATACCCATTTACATCCCACAGGTCGTTTGCCCGTAGGTAACTCAGTTAATTCCCAAGTGCCATTCTTCCTAAGTGCTTTCATTTCCTCAATCATAGCTAGTTTCCACTCAGAGGTAGCAAGAGCATCCTGAAAATGGTTAGGAATGCTAACAGAGGAAATATTGGACACAAACGCTCTATATGAGGATGACAAATGAGAGTATGATACAAATTGTGAGATAGGATGTTGAGTACAAGATCTCACACCCTTCCTCTTGGCAATAGGAACATCAAGATCAATGGTCTCACGAGATTCAAAGTTACCTAGACTCTCATCAGAAGCAGGAGATGGCAGTGGAGTAGCAGAAACGGTCCCGTGTATCCAGTTAACTTGTTTTCTGTCTATGTCCCGGACATAAACATTCTCGTCCTTATTCTTGGTGACAGTGGGTTCTATAGTTTCAGTAGAGGGAGGTGCAAGAACAACTGGTTCCACCATAGGAAGCACAGTAGTAGAGGGTGGTGCAAGAGCAACTGGTTCTTCCATAGGAGGCACAGGGCTCACTTCACACCAAGGCTCCCCCGGAAATGAGGACGGTGACACCGGAGAGGACAAGAAATAGGACTGAGATTCAAAGAAAGTGACATCCATGGACACAAACCACTTACGAGAAGAAGGGTGGTAACATTTATACCCCTTTTGAGTAGGAGAGTAACCAAGGAAAACACACTTGAGGGAGCGAGGGTCCAACTTACCACGAGAGGGAGAGTGATTATGGACAAAACAGACACAACCAAATATTTTGGGAGGAATAGAAAACAAGGACTGAGAACCGAGGAGGACGTGAAGCGGAGCCTGTTTGTCCAAGACCTGGGTAGGGAGACGATTAATAAGATGGGCAGCGGTGAGAACAGCGTCGCCCCAATAGAGTCGAGGCACATTCATAAAAAAACACATGCACCGAGCCATGTCAAGAAGATGCCGATTCTTGCGTTCGGCTACCCCATTTTGTTGGGGGGTATTGGTGCAAGAGGTCTGATGGATAATGCCATGAGTAGAGAAATATTGTCCTAACCCAGAAGCTATGTATTCCCCGCCATTATCAGAACGAAAAAGTTTGATAGTGGCCCCAAACTGAGTACAAATCATCTTATGAAAAGTGCGAAACACAGAGAAAACCTCACTCTTATCTTTCATGAGATACACCCAAGTAGCACGAGAAAAATCATCAATAAATGTAACAAACCAGCGATGACCGTTTACAGACAGAACACGAGAGGGACCCCAAACATCAGAATGTATTAATGAAAAAGGAACTAAGCTTTTATTCAAACTGGGAGCAAAAGAAGCTCTATGTTGTTTTCCAAGTTGACAAGACTCACAAAGAAAGTCAGACACATGATGATTTGCGAAACTAGAAGGAAATAAATGCTTAAGTAAATGAAATGAGGGATGCCCAAGACGCCGATGCCATAGCCATACATCAGCGGAGGTAGTAGAAGACGTAGTGGTAGAATAAGCAAGTTTGTCCGGTTGATCTAGGAAGTAGAGACCATTTTCTGCACTACCACTGCCAATCGTCCTCCCCGTGACAAGGTCCTGAAAAAGACAATGATCAGGAAAAAACGTCACACGACAATTCAAATCCTGGGTAAGACGACTTAAGGATAACAGATTGACAGAAAACTTGGGAACATGGAGAACAGAAGATAGATGTATGGTAGGAGTGACTTGGACTAAACCTTTTCCAGAAATGGAAGAAACAGTTCCATCGGCAATCCTAACTTTGTCCTGACCTGAAGAGGGCTTATAGACAGAGAAAAGATCAGAGGAGCCAGACATATGATCTGAGGCACCAGAATCAATAATCCACGGCAAAGATGGATGACACAGGAAAGCACAAGGAGAAGATGCTAAGTTACCTGAGCGGGCAAAGGACGAGGAAGCGGTACTGAGAGCAGTAGAAGATCGGCGGTCCAACAATTGGCGCAAAGCATCCTCCAGCTCAGTATCAGAAGCTTGGGTAACAGAAGTAGAATTAGAATCAAGGGTATCAACGGCACTAGACTGATGAGCCCGGGAATAGGAACTACGGCCCCTAGATTGACCTGACCGACCTCCTCGAGAACCAGACCGATCACCGCGACCCCCAGATGGAGTCCCATGAAGCTTCCAACACGTCTCACGAGTATGCCGCGGCTTCTTGCAATAATCACAGAATACAGACTCCTTAGCAGCAGACGGATGAGGCAGGCTGAGGCCATCTCGAGGAGTAGACAGTAATGCGGAACGGTCAGTAGAGACAGGGGACATCATAGCAGACCGGCGACTCTCCTCATTTTGTACATAAGAAAATGCCTCCTGAAGTGAAGGAAGAGTATCCATACTCAGAACTCGACCCCTAACTGGATCATACTCTACATTTAGGCCGGCCAAAAATTTAAAGACCCGTTCCCGTGAGATGAATTTCTTGTACCCGACAGAATCAGTAAGGCAAACGGGCTTATAGTCTTCCAGGTGATCAAGGCGTTTCCAGCCGTTGGTGAGGAAAGTGAAGTACTGAAGAACAGTCTGCTCCCCCTGAAGTGAGCTCTCAATAGAGCGGCGCAACTCAAATGCCTGTGAAAAATTCCCTTTGCGGGAATAGGTAGCAGCCACAGCCTCCCAAACGTCCTGGGCAGTCTCCATAGATAAGTAGCCCTCACCAAGTTCTGGAACCATTGAATGGATAAGCCAACTCATAATTAAAGAGTTGGTAATCTCCCATTGGTCATAACCTGAGTCAGTGGTACTAGGTGCCTGTATCCTGCCATCAACATATCCCATCTTCCCTCTGCTCTTCAAAAACATAGTCAAGCTTTGAGACCATGCTAGGTAGTTTTGACCATTAAATAGAGAGGTGGTGATTTTCAGGCTAGGGTTGGGGTTCTCAGTCATGGTAGTAGGTAGAATGGAACTTTCACTCTTTGGTGTTTGAGAAGAAGGGGACGCACTGGTGGAATCTGTCATGGATACAATACTACCGAACCCGCAACAAAACTAGTAGCAATCACAAACCTGGAAGGTGGTAATGATATAACAGGCACAATGACCACTATAAAGATATGACAAAATTTAAGAAACCATTTTTTTTTTTTTTTTTTTTGTTTTTTTTTGTTTTTTTTTTTTTTTGTTTTTTTTTTTTCGGTTTTTTTTTTTTTTTTATATATAAATTGATATCAGGATATATACATGGATTTATATATAAATATAACTATATATATATATATCAGGCTAGTTTTATATATATAGATTAATATATATATATCTATTTATATATACACTAGGTCTGAGATCATACCACAGTGAGGATGAGTGACGACGACGATGAGGGGTGAGGAAGACGAGTGACAGAGGGGCTGAGGAAGACGACGACGACGAGCAGAGGAGCTGAGGAAGACGACGAGCTGGACGAGTGACGAGCAGAGGAGCTGAGGAAGACGACGACGAGCTGAGGAGCTGAGGAGATCGACGAGCAGAGGAGAAGAACGAAGACGAAGAACGAAGACGAAGTAGATGGTCCAACCGGTTGATGAAGACGAAGCAGCGTGACAACAGTGACTGAAGATCGACCCAGTAGATGATCCAACTAGGTACGTTTTTGAACCCTAACCCTAGAGGTGAAGCTCTGATACCATGAAGCTTGGGTAACCAGCTTAGGGTATGATAGAAGATCACCCCTTATTTATAAATGAAGATTAGGGTTTACAAAGAAAACAATTACAAGATGATCCCCTGAGGGTATAAAATGATTACAGACCCTACTCACTTTCGGCTAATATAATATGCCAAACACTTTCGGCTAATATAATATGCTAACATGGATAACAATTTCTGAACAAAAACTGTGATCAGTAGTTGATATATGAACATTTGATTTTTGTCAAAAATTGATATCTGAATAATACAAATGGTGTGAATTGAAACAAAATGTGGTGTGCAAATACAAGCTTCTTAGATATAGTTACCAAAGAGTGGTTTTTATTTATTTATTTATTTTATACCGTTCTCGCAACCAAGTTGACAATTGTAGAACTGACTGAACGCAGGCGTAACAGCACACACGAGTGAAGCTCAGCCAAGTGCTCTAAACTCATTGCTTTTTTGAACAGGAGACCAGTCAAGAGATGTAGCTTTGTGCTTGCCACAAACTGACCGGGTAATCTTGACAGTGCTATCGCTGATCGCATTGATGAAGTAATCAAGTTCCCACTTCCTCAGGCAGAGGAGCGTTTCAAACTGTTGAAGCTCTATTTAAATAAATATATATATCAGGTGACAGTGACAGTGACTCTAAATGGGGCTCTTTGTTTAAGAGAAGCTCACAAACAATAACCATAAAAGATTTGTCAGAAGATGCGATCAGAGAAGCTGCCCGGAAGACAGAAGGTTTCTCAGGCTGAGAGATAGCAAAACTAATGGCAAGTGTTCAAGCAGCTGTGTATGGGCGACCGGACTACTCACAGCTATTCAAGGAGGTTGTTGATTACAAGGTTGCAGAGCATTGGCAGCAAATAAAATTGGCATCTGAAAATGGCCAGCCTGCTTAACGGGGTGTACATAAGTTGGCCTCTCTTGGCTCTCAATTTTGTTGTCTACATTTTCTTTATTTTTTGTTATTTATATTTAAATTTCATATATACAAAATTCTTTTAATTTGTATTTATGATGATTAAGGAAGCCTCTCTTGGAACTGTGAGTTGAAAGCTTTATCATGAGGGCCTGGATTGCTGATAAGGCAGCAGATAATCTAAACTAAGAATTGATGAAGCTCTTGCTTGGGAGCTTCTAAGTAATAACTACTTAATAATTACAAATTTCTCTTTCTACTTGTGGTGCTCCACGCGACTTATGATTGGTGGAAAAAAATGAGATTCACAATTTTATATTGAAGGATAGAAAATAATAGGGACATAATATATTGCGTCACGTGTGCCCCATTGCCATCGAATATATATATATATATATATTTACATTGTTGATGTAAATTTTTTTCTTGTTTCAAAAAATTCAACTCTCTCTTCTTTTTTTCATTAAGTTTAGGTACCCAAAAAAAAATATATCTAGAATTTTATCTAGAACAACAGTGTGTGGTTTATCCGAATTTAGATTATAAATTGCTTTTCTCAGTAAATTTCTAAAAAAACAATTTCTAAGTACCTTGACTCTTTTTTTTAAAAAAAAAAAAAAGCATATTATAAAATTACTCCTATAAAAATTATAGTAATGCTAGAGTGATCTCATTTGTGTACCATATTTAGACATTTGATGTGTTGTTTCACGTTATACTAAGCGCATCATTTAAATGGATTTACATCTTATTTTAAAATCACTTGATAACATCACATCAAATATTATTCAAATATATTTGAAATGTAATTATCACAACACTACTCTAACAATAAAAACTTTTAAAAAATAATTATATCTTTCTATAAAAACTTTTAAAAAATAATTATAAACTACAAAGTTAGTAAAAAGTAACATATGTGATAAGTTTTTATTTGGAGATGATGGTGGCGACGACACTGATGGTGTCATGGCCGTGGTTGTGACTGATAGTGGCGATTATAGTAGTGGTAGTATTGAAAAGTTTTTCATTCTTAAAAGTGAAAAATATTTTTCACACAAATATTGTTTCTATTTTTAAATTGGGAAAATTACACATAATTGACAATTTGGTAAAATATTTATAAATTAATGAGAAAAATTATAAATTTAATTATTAATATTTGTTTATTTTATCATTAATTTGAAGTTTTTTTTTTTTTTTTTTTACAAAATTATACAAGTGAGTTGTATTTCTCCCTTTTAAATTCATCTGCAGTACCACGTAGGCCAACTCTCGGATTATCTAATAGGGTAAATTACACTGGCACCCCTTCTATAATTCTGAAATAACACTGACACCCATTTTATTATCTATAATCACACTGGCACCCCTATCAGTTAACACCATCTAATCAATGCAACTGTGTAATACCAATTAGTGTGTTGGGTTTGAGTTTTTTGAATTCAATTTTTTGAAAATTAAATTTTTTATTTTTCATGTTTTTTTTATTTTTAGTAAATATTTTTAAAATTTTAAGAATTTTAATTTTTTTTAAATGCACCTTACTTAGATGTATCTAAAAAATAAAATAATTGTGAAAATATATTTCAAAAAATTAATAAATACACAAAAATACAAAAAATATATTCAATTTTCATTTTTTTTTGAATTTTTGGTATTTAGGGAATTTTTTAAAGATTTTTTTTCACGAAAATTATACTTTTTAAGTATATTTATGTTAGGTGTGTTTAAAAATTAAAAGAAAAATTACTTAAAATATTTAAAAATTTAGTAAAAACAAAAAATATGCAAAAATAAGAAAGTAAAATTTTTTAGAAAGTGTTTTTAAAAAACTCAAACAAAACAAAGTGAATAATACCCTTGCTTGAGGTTCCAAATTTCTAGTAGTGACAAGAATAGCAATGAGAGCGAGACTTCCACCATAACCACCTCCATTGACCTCCTCTCATCCACCATCCCTCTTTCATTTCCATCGCTAATTGCTCGACTGCACCATCTCCTTCTATAAATTTTGTTTAATATTATTTATCAAAAAAATAATAATTGGAATGAAAAACTCCATTTCCAGACCAACAATGATAGAGATCACTAACTTTGGAGTTCTAAAAAGATCACTAATGACATGACACTCAATAAAAAAAGAAAAAAAATACAACACCAAAGCCAAAACATCAAATATTCATGGTGGGGCCCACTGCCACATCATTAGTGGTAGCACTAATTAGTGCTCTCACTCATTTTCCTTTTCCAAACCGGCAATTCCAAATGAAAAAGATTGAAAAAACCAAAAAAAAAAAACTAATAATAATAACTAAATCCCTTCACCAATACAACAACACAAAGTAATAACACAAATAATCTCAGAGCAGAGTAGGTAGTGCATAGTGAGTAAGACCAAGAATTGATTAGGAAGCAACTGAGCTGAACATGGTAGATTCCATCATTTGGTCCCCATCCTCACCTTCCACGCTCACTCTTTCCTGGTTTTACTCACCAAGCCAACCCACTTCCGAATTTCAACAATCTAGTTAATCCATATTCAGATATCATCATCATCATCATCATCATCAATTGCAAAGTCCAAAACAGAGATTGGAACCCATTGATTTTTTTTGGGACGGGTTACTGTGGCAGCTATAGTGGAGGTGGCGGTAGTGATTAGTTAGGATTAGAGATTAGAGTTAGTAGTGGAAGGATGAAAAAGAGAGTATTTCTGATATAAAAAATTGTATACTGAATAAAACATATTTTTTTAAAATTCACTAAATATATAAACTGAGATATGATGTGCACAAAAATAAAAAGATATTTGAAAATCGAATTTCCCGCAACATCAGTTTAGTCAACAAATGGTTGATTAACGGAGGGAGGGAGTCACTTGTATTGTTACCTTAAAATCTAAAGCAAGAGAAGATAATGATATTTCAGATGATAGAGGGGGTGTTGGTGTAATTTACCCTATCTAATCTAATAAAATAATAACAGTAGTATTGTAGTTGTCAATTTCATAAAGAGGTGGCATTCAGCAACCGACACACGTCCAAGAAATTCCTCAGAGACTGCCACGTTGCCCCACCTCACCTCCTCAACCCCAATCCCACCCATCCCATCCCATGTGTATGTTTAAAAAGGGAAGATCATAGATACTGCAACTGCAAGAAACCGTTCCTATGCATGCCATCCAAAACAAAACTACATAATCATTCTGTTCTAGAGGGGTTGTTGAGAGATGGGGAAGAGAATGGTGGCGGTGTTGATAATGTGGGTGGTTGTTGTCACAACGGCGGCGGTGGTGGTGGAGGTGTGCTGGTGTTGGGGAGAGGAAACGAGGCAGAGGAACACTGCAGAGACAGTGATATTGACAGAAGATGCTGAGGAGGATAAGGCCAATTCTTGGGCTGATTGGGCTGTTGGAAAGTCCTCCCAGTAAGCAAGTTTACCTCCTCCTTCCATATCTGTTACTGTTTGTTTTATCTTAATTCTATTTCTATCATATACAACACTTTGGTTTTGATCTTTAAATGCCCATATACTAATACTGTTTTTAAATTCAACCATCTTTTTCATTCCTTAAATTATCAATATATATATATATATAATTAATTAAAATTGCATCACATTCGCACTCATCAATATATATATATAATTAATTAAAATTGCATCACATTCGCACTCACTTCTACATACTGTCTAGAATATCTATACGCAAAATGCTAAGTATCTTGAAAAATACTTCATAAAAATGATCATGAATGAATCTCCATCTTTGTATTACATTTTGTATCTTATTGTATATCTAGTTTAAGGGTCAAAATCTTTCATGATTATTTTCATGAAATATTTTTCATGATACCTAGCATTATTTTGGGAGACGGACGGGTGGTGAGAGTAGAAATTACTGAAAAATCTCAACAGACTAGTTTTTATTGGTTAATTTTAATTTGGGGAAGAAAAGTACAATGCGTTTTTTTTTTTTTAATTTTAAGTTAAATGCATTTTAGTGTGGAAACTTGGAACAAGCAAACAAAATTGACTTATAATGGACTTTGCCCATTTTGGTGCTTCAATGCACCAAATATTTTCGATAGTGGTACAATTAGAATTAAACTTGGATTGGATGTAGGGTCAGGTGTAGGGATGCCAAAATAGCTTGAACCGTTGGGTTCCGACTCTTCCAAACCCTATTGAGATGGTTCTGGGGTGATTGAAAAAAGTGGGATCAGATTTGGAAAAATATTTAACAAGCTGATTGGGTTCATATTGGAGGCAGGAGACAGATTTTTTACCTGTATCTTATCTTACCTGCACATATAATAATAAATAAATAATAATATTATATGTAATATGTGCATAATATATATATATATGGTTGAGTTTGTATAGAATATATATAATATCTATACAATGTATTATTAAGTTTCTATTATGTTATATATATCTATATATAGTTTTAATATTTGTACAATATAAATATTTTTTTAATTATAATTATTATTTTCTAGTTTTAATCATTGAGTTTCAATATTATTGAATTTTCTATTGTGTTGCGGATTGAGTAGGGTTGGAATGAGGGTTAGATTTGCGAGTTTGGGGTAGGGTCGGGATGGGAGTTAGATTTGTAAGTTTGGGGTAGGGGCGGGAGTAGGGTTGTACAAAATACAACCCAATCTACTAAAATCGCACCGATCTACATCAATCCGCACCGCTTTATCCGTTAATTGCGGTTTAAACTTTAAAATTTATAATCTTCATTCGAAACCGTTCCGTTATAGTTAATATATATATATATATATATTTTTTAACCTATGATGAAATATCAAAGTAAAAATGAGTATAAGAGAAATTTAATATGTGAAATTTGTTATAAATTAGTGGTTGTATATATGAAAACTATTATGTAAAATTAGTTTGTGTTATATATATGAAAAATATTATGCAAATTAGTGTTACATATTATATAAATGCTTGATAATTAGTTAGAATTTTTTCAATCCGCCAATCAATTCAAAACTGCTCAAATCTTAGTTTGTCAATCCACTAATCTGCCATTTAATTTATAATTTTACTCTTAAATCGCCCAAACTACACCGCGCACACTCCTAGGCGGGAGAGAGTTTCATGAGTCGAATCGAGGTTGGGGGCAAGTGGCAAAACTGGGAGTGGCATTGGGGTAGGGAGACCTCGATTGATACCCTACATGTTACCCCATCACACACAAAATGCATCTAAGTCTTTTATATTGATTTATATAAATACTACAGTATGCTAGTGCCTGAAGGCACGGTTTAAATAATATTAGGATTAGAATTAATTGTAATCCCAAAACTTTTTAAATTTGTTTTTTAATTTGACAAAATCACAAATTTATTATAAAATTTAAAAGTTCTCACAAAACTCCTCACGAAAATTCACTTTTGCTTATATAATATATAGCTAGATAGATAGATATACCTAGAATACATACAATTTTCACGTGCATACATACAATACTGCTTTTGCTTATATAATTATATGAAAATTGTATGTATGCCCCATAATGTCCAAGTGTATGACAAATTCAAAAACCGTCATGCTTTATTAAAATATGTTGAAAATTCATATAAGGTCTAAATTTACGAAATCTATCAAGTATTCAATATATTTTAAAATAATAATTAATTGTTCAAATTAAGTTAATTTGTAGACTAAAAAATTCATTAATATAATCTCCACTACACAGTGAAATCTGGCTCCTAATTTTGGAATTGCAGACTTTTCCATATAATACGAATAAAAATAAGTTAACAAAAAGGAGAAAATGAAAAAAATAAAAAAATAGAGAGAAAAATAAAAATGGGAGAAAATAAAAAAATAAAAAATAAATAAATAAAGAGAGAGGGGAAAGTAGGATCATAGAATCATAGAAGGATGTGTGAGAAAAGGAAAAAGTAAGAGAGAGAAGCGGAAAATAGAAAATATATATGTCGTTTTATAATTTAAATAGATCTGAGCCGTCCAAATGTCCTAATAAAACAAATTCAAAAACCATCCTTATTATATAGATGTTGAAGATTTATATGAGGTTTAAATTTACGAAATCTATCAGGTATTCAATATATTTTAAAATAATAATTAATTGTTCAAATTTATTTAATTTGTGGACTAAAAAATTCATTAATATAATCTCCGCTACGCACAGTAAGATCTGGCTCATAATTCTGGGATCGCAGACTTTTCCATATAATATGAATAAAAATAATTGAACAAAAAGTAGAAAATAAAAAAAATAAACAAATAGAGAGAAAAATAAAAATGAGAGTAAACAAAAATAAAAAAAAATAAAAAAAAGAAGAGAGAGAGGAAGGTGGGATCATAGAATCATAGAAGGATGCGTGAGAAAAGAAAAAAGTAAGAGAGAGAGAAAAGCGAGAAAATAGAAAATGTATATGTAGGATATTTTTTGATATATATATATATATATATATATATATATATATATATCAGTCGTTATTTTATAATTTGAATAGATCTGAGCCGTCCAAATGTCTTAGTAGGACAAATTCAAAAATCATTCTGCTTTATTATATAGATATATATTTCCAAAATAATAACACTTCATTCATGCACATAAAATATAATCATAAAAAAAAGTGCATAAAAAATCCTAAATTCTGTATGGTGTGGTCTTAAGCAATCACACCCAAATGTCACTAGGTTTCATATTAATTTTTGTTTATATGTGCATTACTCTTCAAAATAATAATGCCTTGTGCACAAAAAAAATCACACACAAAAAAAAGAGAGTATACAAATGCATCCCAAATTCAATTTGGTTGTGATAAGTTGGGGGAGCCAGGCTTTTGCTTGAGAGGGACAAATATTAAGACAAATTATTGGATTAGGTCAATGCTTAGTTTATTTTTGTTTGGGGAATACGAATCAATTATCAATATTTCAAAACTTTCAATATCATAGATATCAAAATCATCTTAATATACAAATCTTTAAAACACTCAAGGAATAAGAAAAAAAAAAATTGTCAATAAAGTACACAATAAAAAGAAATATTTTCTTAAATTTATTTGTGAAGCAAATAAAAAGCCAATTTATGTCCCTGGTCTAATCAATGGTGTGTGTTGAGTTTGTTGGAAGAGAAGAATAAAAAAGTTTCAAAGATATATATACAATTTTAGAGGGAAATAATTGGAAAACATTTTTAAAATTTAAGACTGGAAAGTAAATTTTAAGGGAATAGAGGGAAATATAGGGAATATCGGCTCATCTTAGTATTGAAGATGCTTTCTTTCAAGAGTAAAAGTCAAGTGATTTTGTAGATTTAATAACATTGGGCATTTTTCTTAGGAAAATTTACCCATAAGTCCTAGTTTTTGAAACGTTGAACCATTTAGTCCTAAAAGTTTTCTTATGCTCCATTTAGTTCCATTTTTACATCAACATGATGTGAATGATGTAAATGATCTGATGTTTCATTCTATAATTTCAAAATTTATTGAAATCTGATGAACATTAGATGTTTTTCATCCTATATTTTCAAACATTATTGAAATTTGATGAACATTAGATGTTTGAAATCCAATGTTTGTAACATGACTCTGATGTTATTAACATTGTATCTGATGTTATTAACATTGTAATGGGACCTTTCAGTCTATAAGAAAACTTTTAAGACTAAACAGTGCATAAGTTATTAATTTGAGATTTATTGGTGCATCCCCCTTTTTCTTATTAGTTTGTTTGTCTAAAAGAAAGGCCTTTGAATAATCTTCTTTGAATTCCAAACCAATTACCTTTAGCTATTGGTCTGAAAATGATATGCTCTGCATCTTCATCTTTTTGGGGAGGTACTTTAATATGGACACAAAATTAATCCTTTTGTTGACTCTTCAGGATTTTATTTTATTTGATTTTTATTTATTTATTCATTTATTTTGGTTCCAAAAACTCTTATGTCACTTGTTCTACATTTTCTTCAAAGACATCCTAGCCATGAGTTTCTCCATATGGGCAACCTTTTTTTTTTTTTTTTTTGGTAGCACTACTTGATTAATAATGTGTATCAATTATCCATGGTCCATGTTTAAAACCTGAGGAAATTGAGTCAAGATAGATTATCATCATGTCTGTCAAGATCAACATGATAGCACATTTTTTGTTGATAGGATTTGATATTCTAAAGACAAGCACAAGGTCAATTAATGTCACGTAAGGTATAAACTTGGCTTGAAGTTCACCAATATACCCAAGTGTGATGCTTACTTTACACTTTATTCAATTGTCAAGAATATCATGTAGGCCGTTCTTGATATATTAAAGAGAAGGAAAATATAAAATAATTACTTTTTCTTCAACAGTTTAGTTTTCAAGAATAGAAAAAATACTTTTCAAAATAAGGTAAAAATATTTCGTTTGATAAAATAGTATGGTGAGGTTTGATAGATAAATGCAGATCTTATAAAGAAAATTAAATTTATTTATTTATTTATTTATTTTTTGCATTTGCTTTCTTACATCCTTAAGAAAGTTCTATTTTCTTTCAATTTGGAAAAAGATGAGAAAGGGGGGATGGTGTTTTTCCTTTTTTCCTTTTAGTTAAAGGTGTGTCAAGTGGAATATATATGCAAAATAAATCCTGGAACACATAAATGGACACATAAAATACACTCATTAATTTTAATTTTTACTTTTTAAAAGGTGGGACCTACCAACAAAAAATTTGCAAAGAGTAATGGTATATGAATAAATTTTTCTTAAAAATTTAATTTCCAAATTGATATTGCAATGAATTGTTCCTATCGTTTAATTTTGATGGATTCTATTTCAAATATGGAGACTTACTCTTGCATTATCATGTCATTTTGTAGAACAAATTTGTAAAATAATAATAATAAATAAATAATTGTTTATAGTATTGTTCTTTTGTTAATCTTGTTCATCCATGTAATTTTTTTATCCAATTCTATGTGACTTACCATTATAAAAAAAATTGTAATAAAAAGCATGATGCATTTGCAATTCGGTTAAACTTTATTTTGCTGATGACTTTAATTTCTCTTAACTAATTAAGATAATTCTTGATAGCTAGCATAACTTTTTATTAGTTTTCATATTTTATTTTTTTTCTAGTTAGCGATCATCTAAGATCGTTGTTGCTTTCAGGAGACATGGATTCAACCAAAATGATGCAAAAGAGTCGGCTCAAAGGGTGATGGATAAAGTTGGGGGAGTTGCATCCAAAACCACAGAGACAATGAATTCTGCTGCGTCAGGTGATTATCTTTGTTTTTTCCTCTAGTGTTATAATATTGATTAGTATAATCTCCTTCTGTAACAATTACATTTTTCTTGCAGAATCATCAAAATATTCTTCTCAGAAGGCTGGTGACGCAGCGAACTTAGCTTCAGAGAAAATAGGTCAGGCAAAGAATTTTGCTTCTAAAAAGGCAAGTCAAGCTGTGAACATGGCTTCGGATATGGCCAGTGATGCTAGAGACACAATGGAAAAAACAATGTCACACGGGAAAGCTAAAGCGTTTGATGCCTACACCTTTGCTTCTAGAAAGGCAGATCAAGCCGTGAATATGGCTTCGGATAAGGTTAGTGATGCCAAAGAGACAATGGTTGGACGAATGTCACACAAGAAAGATATAGCCTCTGATGTCTACAACTTTGGGCCTGAGAAGGCGAATCAAGTCATGGATAAGGCCTCGGACATAGCTGGTGATGTCAAAGAGACAATGGCTGAAGGAATATCACGAGGAAAAGATAAAGCCTCTGATCCTTATATGTTCGCGTCTGGGAAGGCAGATCGAGCCAAGAATATGGCTTTAGACATGAGTGGTGATGCCAAAGAGATGATGAATGGAGCAATGTCACGCGGGAGAGATAAAGCATCTGACGCATACAACTATGCTTCTAATAAGGCTGGTCAACCCATAAAAATAGCTACAAATAAGGTCAATGATGCCGAAGATTCAATGGTGGGCGCAATGTCCCATGGGAGAGACAAGGTTTATGGAGCTTATGAGGATGCTAAAGCCACTGTTGGTGATACATACATGTCAGCTAAGGAATCCATGACTGATCAGGCGAAGGAGAAGTATGAGGCTGCCAAAGAGAGGGTTTCTCAAGCCACAGGTGATTTAGGAGATGAGATGAGAAAGACTCGTACAGACCTATGAGCGGTCAGTGTTTAAGTTATTTAACAACAATAATCATTGTTGACTAAACCTTGTGTAAGTAATTGTTGTTATTTTCTTTCACCTTATGTTCTATTGATATGTTTTTCTTAGTCTTTTTTAGGAACTTGGAACTATGTATTTCATAATTTTATATTGCAAGTGTGGCCATAAAGTCGGCTATTTTTATGCACTTTTTCTATCACTTCTTTGTGAGAGGAGGGTGAGAGGTTCACTTTCTTGTTCTTTTAGACTCTGCCAATGCCATCCAGAAGATAACGACACAAAATCACTGTAATATCGCCGACACACTTTGAACATGCATAGGGTTGTAAATGAATTGAGTGTAGTTGAGTAGTAGGAGGTTTAAGCTTGGTTTTAAAAGTTGACTAGTTTAAAAAATGTGTTCAAATTTTTTTATTTTTCGAGTCAATTTCAAACAATGATTACAAGAGTAGCTTAGCTTTTTAATATAGTTTTATGGCATATTATTATTGAGCCAAGTTAGGGTAGAGTTTGTACAAATCACTTGGGTAGAATTCACCCTTAAAAATCAGCTTCCAATAAGAGAATGTCCATCCCTTGTAGTATTTTTTGTTCCCATACAAATTTGAAGTAAAATTAGATCCCCTAACCTAGTTACACCTGCTATTGGACAATTGAAATCGCATCAAGAC
Organism: Camellia sinensis; assembly: GCF_055761805.1. Lineage (NCBI taxonomy): Eukaryota > Viridiplantae > Streptophyta > Magnoliopsida > Ericales > Theaceae > Camellia > Camellia sinensis. The sequence goes on from NC_138964.1 coordinate 188,225,976, forward strand.
CCACATCAAAAGCCTTGGGAGATTTATGGTTTGTTCTTGTTATATGAGCTGCTGACGGTGACTGCTCGAGTAATGGGCCATGGAGGAGAAATAGTGACTTCTTGGGAGATAAAAGATTTATGGCTTATGCTACTCCTGTTGGCTATTACTAATTTACTATTCCATAGTAGTATAACTCCTCACATTTGAATACCTTCTTTTTTTTTTTTTTTGATCGGCAAAAAAAATCTTTATTGATGAAACATACAAAGTATGAAAGATTATATCAATAAAGAGGAGCTTGGGGCTAGAAAAACACCAAGCGCCAGTTGGTGAGAAACCAACAAAAAGAGAGAAAGAGACACATTTGAATACCTTGCTCTCTCTTTTTTCCCTGAAATTTACTCACTCCTATATTGTTTGGTGTTAGAGCTCATATGTTATGGGAATGTGACAAATTAGAGTGGTTCTTTCTTCTTTTCTGGTTATTAACATTCTCCCTTTTCTTTTTCTTTTTTACCATTATCGTGTTGATTCTTCTGTAATATTCATTTTGTTTTGCTGAAAATCATGATCAAGGATTCAGGTTGTATTTTGAAGAATCATTTTGATTGTTGCCTGCCTTCAAATGCCTGCCTAGTCCTTACATTTTTTAATGATCAACAACTTGATAATTACATTGTAACACGTTTTCTGCATATAGCTGAACTGATATTCTCTCTCTCTCCATCAATAATTCAGGTGGAATACCTCCTTTACTTGCTCTTTTATCACATGAAATAAAGGGTTTTTTTTCTCTTGTTGATGTGGCCGTTCTTTAATCCTTTACTGCTTTTGTTGTCTGCCATGAAAAATAGAAAAAGCAGTAGAGACAGCTATACTTTCAGAGCCACTATCTGCCCAAGACTGTCATCTTCTATTGACCCTCTTAGGGTAAGATCATATATTGATTAATTGCTAGAGGATATAGACAAGTTTTAGCCATTAGCATTTAAACTAATCACGATGAACCGGCTACCATCCTGTATATTAAATTATCCAACTTAAAATTAACATGACAATGATTGGAGGGGTCTCTCAAATATATTGACCAAACTTGATGACTTATGAAGGCGATGCGGGACCAGTCTAACACTTCCCGTACATACACATACAGTCTAAATAGCTTGTTGAAATGATAGAGAGATGAGATGAGAGGGGAGAGACTAGACTAGGTAGAGACTTGACCACTAGAGATCATTCAGACTGATATCATATTAAAACTTTCAACTTAAAACCAATTGAAAATGAGTATAGAGGCATCTCAAGTATATGTACTAAGCCTCGTTGGCTTATGAATGAGGAACAAATCTAACACTGCAGTTCGTGAAAATTGACTATCATGATTGAAAAATTACTCACTGCATAATCTCAATATTGGATCAAATCGCGGGATAGTTGTTATATATCACTTAAATATTTCACCTGTGTTAGCGAATTGATATCGGCCGCCATATAATGGTATCAGAGAAATATCAAATAATTTGGGGATCAAGTGATGCGGTCATTAGTTTTTTAAAATTATCGGTTGCAAAGTTGAATTGGATATATCGATTGTGAATCAAATCATGAATCAATTAATACATACTGGAACTAGTTAGCATGCAAGGAATTTTTATTTCCACTGCTATAGTAGGGTAAATAGGTATTAGAAATTAAAAAATTGATACATATTAGTTAATATCTTGATTGATATTAAAAATTACAATTTTATTATAGTTGGGGGTAAGAGACATAAGGGCTTCCAATGAGAGGTTGAAAGTTCAACTCTCTTCACATACTAATTTAAAAATTAATCACTAATTTCGTTAATATAATTAAATGTATATATATATATATATATAGTCAGCCTATACAGAGGTATAAAACATAGAAATCTAGGCCAAAAAGCAGAAAATGAAGGAACCTAACTGAAAATTTGTCCACATTTATTTGGTTGTGTTTCATTTTTTATTTTTGAGTTTTGTGTTTCTAAAAACAAAAAATAAAAACATCTATCATTCTCATTTTTTTACAGATATAGAAAATTCGAAAATAATTTTTTGATATTTTTTAAAAAGAGGGTTATTATCAGAAAACTTTCTGAAAATATGTTTCAGCAACAATTTACCATCGTTTTCTGTATTAATAAAAAATAAAAACAGAACAAGAAAAAATAGCACTCTAAAGAACAAGAAGGTATAGATTGGGTTAATGGATGCTAGAGGTGCATTCAATTTTTATTTCAAGTATTTTGTTAGAAATTTTGAGTCTTTAGTGAGAGCTAACATGAGATCACAATAGTTTGAAACGAACTTGGAATTGTTAATTCACAAGGAGATTGGAAAGAGTTGAAGCTTGAAAGAGTCTAGTTTTTTTTTTTTTTTTGATCAGTGAAAAATAAAACTTTATTGATGATCATCGAAAGAACACATGTTTTGATGCTATGAAATGGGTGATTGGGAAAAATCAGAAATAAATTATCATCTTTATATGATTAGGGACTAATAATCTATAAGGGAGTTTTGCAGATTTTCTTACAGTTGTTTCTTTTTCATGGATTGTTTGTTGTTGTGGATCCACACCTTGAACGCTTGTTTCTTCACACCCACTTCACCACAGAACTTCTCTACTTCTTCCTCATCTTGCTTCTGGATCTTCCATCCCAATCTTTCCGCAATCTCTTCCATCCCATCTTTCTGTTCTTGAGTGAATTTCGTCCGAAACCTCTTCTTCCGCGAAAATGGCGGTTGTGTCATCAGTTGTTGTGTTCCAACATTATAGGAATGAAACATGTTAAGGTCTTCGCTTGATGACTCTGCCGGAGCTCCGCTGGCCCCACCAAAGGCCATCATGAAGGCACTAGTGGACAAACCTTGAGAGTATCTATGATTATTATGGTGGGGCGGCGGTGGAGGAAGTGGAGGAGGAACTTGAGTGAGATGGGTTGTGGTGGTGGTTCTAAGGATAGTACTGTTTCTGTTGGGATTATAAGGGTAGAAAGAATTAGCAGCTGATTTAATTTGAGACACGCCTTCGTACTCTCTCCGGTGAAAATTTCGATGGCAATCACAAGCTGCACATTTCAATGCTTCTGGGCTACCCTCTTCTCCGGCAGGCATGAATTCTCCGCAACCGTCGATGACGTGACCTCCGGTGCTCACCGCGTGGTTCTTGAGGCACTCACTGTATCGAACTGGTGGTGGTGGTGGTGGTGGTGGTGGTGGTGGCAGCAGTGGCGGTGTTTTTGAGTTTGATGGACTAGAAATGGTTGCAATTGGCAGTGGAGATGGGTATGGATCTGGGTTTGAATCTTTTCCTGGTATATGTGTCTGTGGATGAAGATGATGATGGCGATCTAGGGCTTCATTTCTTCTTCTATCCATTTAATTTGATTTCTTGAATGATAACTTTTGATCTTTAGCTTGGCTTTCCACTATTGATCTCTTCTTTGATGATGATCAAGATCATAATCAAAGTCATCACTCATCTAATGTAAGAAGGAACAAACAATCAATGAAATATAATCAACCAAGTAATCTAGGATTTTGGTGCTCTCTTTTCTTTTGATTTGGACGTTGTAAGTGCTAACCTAAACCCACCAAACAATTTCAATGCTAATTTTCAACCCTATTCCCAATACGTAAGCAAGTAATTGAGTAGTAGATTAATTTAGAAAATTGTCCAATGAGTTCAAACCTAAAGAGTCAAAAATATAACATTAAATAAACAAAAAAAAAAAACCATATATCTTGGAATTCAAACAAAGATCTAGTAAATTATTCAATTCTATTGTATGAGACAAAATATTTAGTAAAATATTCCAAAAAAATTAAAAAATAAAAATTTTGAAATATATAAAGTAGATTCATTTTATGTATTTTACATCACATCAAATTTAATTCTACACAATACATTTAAATTTTGAGTATTTTAAATTTTATTTTTTGTTTTTATTTTTTTAGTACATAACATATCTTCCTCCCTTCAATAGTTAATTAAAACTTTGCTACAAATGAAATTGTCTATGTGTATATGTTGTTCCAAAAAAAAAAATTAAAAAAGTCAGTAGGCTCATACATAAATAAATATATATATATATATATATAAGAAAATTAGCAGGAAATTAAAAAAGAATTAGGAAAAAGAAAAGTGGGAGGTGAAGCAACTCTGGGTTGTGTTTCCTACCAGCCATCCAAACCCATAAAATCCATCAATCAGAAAGAGGAAACACAGAGATTTGGTTTTGTGATGAGAAGTATATGAATACCAAAATTTTCAATTATCTAACTTATGGATATAAAATAAAATTTTCACATTTATAAATATGAACATGTTATAATATAGATGTGAATATTATTTTTTATATTATCGATTTTAATAATTTAAAAATTCGATATTTGTAGCACTGCTGCATATTGACTTACACTGCAGAACAACAACCGACAAGGTCAAGTTTCGCTCCTCCCACCAACCACGGCCAGCACAATGATTCAGGACTGTCTCATTTTATGTCTACCTCTATCTATGTATGTATGCTCCTCAAACCCTAATGAAACCTCACAAACACACACTCCAAATGAAGGAGAGAGATGCTGGTGATAGTGATGGTGATGGTGATGTTGTCTGAAATCTTGCTGCAACCTTAAAATCCATTGTTAGAGAACTATTAAGAATTGTAAAACCAAACATAAAACTCAGTTAGAAAGGTGCTAACAAGGTTTAGGGAAGAAGACAGAGAAAGAGAGAGAGAGAGAGAGAGAGAGAGAAGACTTACTTTTTTGATGTGCTTTAGTGGGACTGTGGTAGTGGAAGAATTAAAGTGAAAATGATGGTCCACAGCACTTGGTCCCTGTTGGTTTGAGTGTCAGAGTCTATCTCTCTCTCTCTCTCTCCGCTTGAGGCCAAGGCTTGTGGTGCGCCTGCTGCAATTGCCTGCAACTCCACTCTTTCTTTCGAAAAAAAATTGGGAATTCTAAATTTAAAAATTTTAATAATTTTAATTAGTGTGTAAATTTTATGTGATGTGATATTTTAATTTTAATTTAATTTTTTATTTTTTTTTCATATCATTTATACTCTTTTATACTGTGTTTGGTTGGAAGATTTGGAGAGGAATTTGGAAAGGAAAAGGAAAAGGTGTGTGAAACTATGTGAAATTTAGGCATATTTTATTCTCATTTCACCTATCTTTTTCATTTTCCTTTCCAAATTCCTTCTAAAATCCCTTAACCAAACACAGCATTAGGATTCTCAAATTAGAGAATATATCATTTCTACTTTCTTTCTTTACCCAACGAGATGGCTTTGGCACCCCTCAATTGGGACCTATTATTGCTGTTGGCTACTATTCTTGGCAAAATTCACGCCCCTCTCTCCCTCTCTCTCTTAATTGTTTGAGGACTCTTTATGTTTTTTTTTTCAAATTTATTTATGTCATTTGTTATAGTTAATTTCTTGATAATTATCTCAACAAAAAAAGAAGAAGCATTTGTCTAATTAATTTTTGAAGTAATTTCACATCAGTGTATATTTGAAAAAGTATTTTTAAATTAGTGATAAATTTTATAAATATTAAAAAATAAAATTATTAACTTTATTATGTATTTGTAATTAATTTTTGAGGGTACCTCTGAGAAGTAATTTCCAATTAATTTTTCTTCTGTTTTTTTGGGAGTGACAATTGAACTGTTTGAACGGAATTTGATAATTCACTTTTTTAGTGATTTTAAATTTTTTTAATAAAAAAGTTGTTAGACTTTTTATTAGGGGTGGTCGATGTTTGGTTGCCACCAGAAAACTTTTAATTTGTCAACCGTCCATTGGATGTGTGGATTAGAAAAAATTAATCTACATTTGTCCGCCGAATTGACGAATATGAATCAAGCGGATTAGCGGATGAATGCAAATCGGTTTAATGGTTTTAACTTTTATAAATTTTGAACATAATACAATAATTTGTTAACATTTTTTTTAATAACAATCCAACTCAACATAATTAAAGATTATTAAGCAAATTGTCAAATACCAATAATAAATACATATAAGAAAACCATACGTTATCAAAACTATTTCATTACTTTTTTTTATTACAAAACTATTTAATTTGATTTTTTTAAAAAAATGATAAAATTAAGTCTTATATTTTTCACACAAAAATACCAAATATCAATCATTACCATTTGATAAAGGGATTTCCAAATTGAAAATAAATTGACAACACAACAGAATATCTAAACTCTTTTTCAATTGAAAATATAAACAGAATATCTAAATAAATTGAAAATACAAAGTCTTACAAATTACTATGAATGCTTGTGGTTTAGCGGTTTAGTTGCAGTCAAAAGAGCCTCAAATCTGCTATCTATCCAAAACTAGGCGGATTAGAAAAAATCAGTTCGCAACAATCCGCTCATCATCACGCATCCGTTTAAAATGCTACAGATTGATTCGATTCGGTCAGTTAACAGATCGAAATATTCACCGTTCATCCTTACTTTTTATATTGATTTTTATTTTTTATTTGATAACTATTTTAGTCGGTTGTTAAATATCCAGTCATAGCAAACTACTGCCAATTCAAGCAGCTCGAGAGATCAAAGATATTGCTCACATTCAAATTCCACTCAGTTTGACAATTGTTTTTGTAATTTTTTTTTTTTTCAAAAAAAATCAATTTTAGATCTTATCAAACTAGACAGACTTAAAAAGTAAAAGTAAATTTAATTTTTTTTGTTTAAAAAAAAAATCTATAAAGATTAAAAAAACAAAACAATTGATCTTTTTTCTTATTACATTTTTGGATTTAAAAAAAGAAGAAGAAGGTTTTTAGATCATTTTAAATTTGGTAGATCTGAAAAGCAAAATTTTTTGATACAAACTTTAAAATTTTCACTACAAACAAAAACATAATTTTAAAAAAATGCAACTTTGTTAACAGTTACCAAATAAAGCCTCAATTGAACATTAGGCAGAGGTTATTACCCATTTCAAAAATATTTTTTGTTTTTGTTTAAATAACTTATAACTACAAAAATTATTTATATATATTCGTATTTCTTATTAAAAAAAACATTTACATAGTCAATATGCAAGTCTAATATGTATTTAAACATGTTTTAAAGTGTGTTTAGAATTGATTTTTTAAATAATTTTTTGACTTTTTAACATTTTTTGAAATTAAAATAGCTAAGATCACCTTGTTTGGTTTTCAAACTCAAATACAAGTTTTGAGTTCTTATTTTTCTTTAGTAATTTTTTTCATATTTTAGTCAAATTATTTTATTTTGTAAATGTACAGTCTAAATGCATCTAAAAATTTGTAAAAATTGGGAAGAAAAAAAAAGTTTACTAGAGATGAAAAAATAAAACAAAAAAATGCACGTTTTCTTAAGTTTTTTTTTTTTTTTTTTTTTTTTTGTCTTTAGTAAGCTTTTTAATATCTTACTTTTTAGGTGCATTTAAAAAGTACAAGAAATTTTGACTAAAATATCAAAAATCACTAACAAGAAAAGCACAAAATTAAAAAAAAAAAAATTCAAAAACTAAACCAAACAAACTATATTTTGAAATTTTTTAAAAATATATTTTTTGTGAGTAAAATAATTAAGTTGCTTTATACTCTTTTTTTTAGCTAATGACAAACAAATTTTGTGACTTTTTTTTGACTCAGCCAACAAAACAACTTGTAAGTGGTGAGCAAGAGTATGGGATAAAACTTATAATTATGTGAGTTTTATATAATTATATTAAAATTGTAAAATTAATTATAATTTTTTCAAATTTTGGAAGAAGTCCGCATAATTTACCAAATATATTCAATGGCGTAGCTACATTATAGCTAATAAGGGTTAATTCAATATTTTAACAAATAAATTGTAACCTCATAGAATAAATTCAAAAAATTATATGATATTTTAAAATTTCATCAAAATGACTCCACTAAATTATATAATTGAAGAGAATGTCAAGTTTTAACAAAAAAAATGTTGAATTTTTTTCCCCCCCTCCTAAAATATGATTCTTATTAAAAATTTACTTCAAAATCAAAAATAAAATGGAAAGTTTTTAGCTTCTTTTTTTTTTTTTTAATTTGAGTAAGTTAATACTAGTGTAATGTGTTGGAATAATCTTCTGCATATAATAAATAAATTGAAACCAAATCAAACAAATAAAATAAATAACTTGCAGGATTTAAGTTTGGAAAGGCTAAATAAGTGTACTTTTTGACTTTTTTTGTATTATGTGTAGAAAAAGTAGAGAGGAGATGTTGATTGATGTGACCCAAAAAAGATAAAAAGATGAAATAAGTGCATTTTTTTAGGTTAGCCAAACTTGACCTTATTTTACCGAACCGAATGAATATTTAAAGATTAAATCGAGTGTGTGACACTTTATCCTTAAGACAGATTTGCCCCTCTACGGTGCTTACGGAAAAAAAAAAAGAAAAAAAAATCCGTTTATCTCTCAGGATACAATGATCTTCACAAATTATAGTAGTACTTCAAACAATTTGTACAGCGAACAAAACATGTGTTCTATACTCTCTTAATTTTTTTCCTAAAAATAATATGAAGAATAATGCAAAGAGAGAGCAAAACCGGGAAGGGGACATATTTTTTTGGAGTTTTTCAGGATGTTTTTAGATGTTTTTGATCAACCAAAATCTGCTGGAACGGGCCTTGAATATATAGACCCGAACAGATCTGGTTTTTGAATGGAAAATTCGCAAAATAGTTTGAACAGATGCAAAACTCAAACTGTCAAACAATTTGAATCTGTATGACCATAACTGAATCTGTCCGGTGTTGGAACAGTTTAATTCGAACTGGAAGAGGCACATTTTTTGGAAAACAAAATTTGAATTCAAATTTGAATTAAATTCAATTTGAAATTCAAATAAATTTTGTCCAAAAAATTAATGTTAGAACCGATCCGACCCACAACCCAAGCCCGGCACAGCCGGACGAACTGTAGTGCGTGTGTATGGTGGTTTGAGCCAATGTTTAATTTGTCCATAACTCCTCCTTTTTACAAACTTGGGGTGCCCCTTGGGGACTAACCCAAGTGTTGTCACCTAGAGCTTATATACATACACAAGCTCTATTAAAGTTTCAATGTGGGACAAACCTTACAAGAAAACCCATATTTAATTCTTTAATTGTTTATTCCACAAATCTGAAAACGACGTCAAGTTCCTATTCACGCATAAAAGGTTTTGACAAACCGTCTTCTCCGTGTTACTTGCCATGCGACAAGGAACATGTCACTTTTTCGAACTTACCCTAAAAGACGCGTGGGACCACTCAAATTTGGGCTCAAAGTTAGCCCAAAATAAGCCTATAAAAATCAATTTTCCAACAATCCCCTACATGAATAGAATTTAACGGAGACAAAATGCAACAATATAATCTAATTATAAAGAGTACAGAAATTGGAAATATTCTGCAAATGATAAGTAACTTTTGGCTTTGAACCTTCTCTTGTGAGATACTATCGGATTTACTAGCTAACTAGTGAACATGATGTCTTGAACTGTTTAGCCATTTGTGTAAACCAAGACAATAGATCTTACGCAGTATATTACCAGACATAGTTTAGTTCTCACTATTGTGTTCATTTTGGCCTTGAATAATCTGGTCTTTTATGAGTGCTCTAGAGAATTGTAGCCCTTCACAAATCTCATAAAACTTGCCTAGTTTACACTCACATAAGTGATTTTTATGAAGAGTATCCTACCATAAGCCACTAGGTTTACCTAGATATAAGAACCATTAAACTTTTACTTAACCTAAAACGCTGCAGACATCACTATTTTATCATAGAAATAGGTTGGAGTTTGACTCCCCAGTGATCCTTCTGAGTCATACACAACTCGGTTGTCCCTTGGGATCTCTAGTCAACTAAGTTGGGTTGCCGTTGTGGTAACTTTTATTTAATAAGCTTAAGTCTCATTCCCTCGATGAATTTTCAACTAACTCTCTTGCTAACCATTTGGTTAGTGGATCTGCTATGTTGTCTTTAAAATTCACATATTCAATGGAAATAATTCCATTAGAGAGTAGTTGTCCCATGGTGTTATGTCGACGACGAATGTGTCCCGACTTATCGTTATACATATGATTCTGTACTCTACCTATTGCTGATTGACTATCGCAATGTATGTATATAGTAGGCACCGATTTTGGCCACATTTGAATATTTTCAAGGAAGTGGCGAGGCCATTTTGCCTCTTCCCCAGCTTTATCTAAAGGTATGAATTTTGATTCCATAGTAGACCTAGCAATGCAAGTCTATTTGAAAGATTTCCAAGATACAGCTGCCCTACCAAGAGTAAAGGCATACCCACTAGTAGATTTTGAGTCTTTAATATCCGATATCCAGTTTGTATCACAGTATTCTTCAAGTACTGCAGGATATCCAGTATAATTAAGCCCAATGTTACGAGTAAATCGGAGATATCTTAGAACCCTTATAATCGCTTTCTAGTGTTCTACTCCTAGGTTACTCGTATATCTACTTAATTTACTTACTACATAAGCTATATCCGGGCAAGTGCAGTTCATCAAGTACATTAAGTTTCAAATAATTTGGGCATGCTCTAATTAAGAAATATTTTCCTATACATTCGTAGAAAGAAACAAATTAACATCCACAAGTGTTCTAGCAAGATGATCATCGTCGTTGCTAAACTTGTCAAGTATTTTCTCAATGTAATGTGATTGTGACAAAGTATATCCTTCTAATGTTTTGATAATTTTCATACCAAGTATTACATCAGCAATCCACATATCCTTCATGTCAAAATGTTTATTCAACATTTTTTTGGTAGTTTTACTCATATCATTATTACTATCTATGATGAGCATATCATCCACATAAAGACATACTATAACATAACCGTTGCTAGTGTTTTTAATATAAACACATTTATTACATTCATTAATTTTGAATCCATTCGATATCATTACTTTGTCAAATTTCTCATGCCATTGTTTTGGCGCTTGTTTTAAACCATATAATGATTCAACCAATTTACACACTTTCTTTTCTTTTCCTAGAACAAAAAATCCTTTTGGCTGTTCCATGTAAATTTCTTCATCTAACTCATCATTTAAGAAAGCGGTTTTCATATCCATTTGATGAATTTCTAGATTGTACAACGATGAAATAACAATTAGCATTCTAATGAACGTTATTCTAATAACCGATGAGTATGTGTCAAAGTAATCAAAACCTTCTTTTTGTCTAAAACCTTTGACCACAAGTCATGCATTGTATTTGTCAATTGATCCATCTACTTTCATTTTTCTCTTAAAAATCCACTTATACCCAAGAGGTTTACAACCTGGTGACAGATCTACTAATTCCCAAGTGTGATTTTGCAGAATGGATTCAACTTCACTATTTACAGCTTCTTTCCATAAAAGAGCCTTAGGACTGGACATAGCTTCTTTAAAAGTTAAGGGCTCATTTTCTAACAAAAAAGTTAGAAAATCCAGAGCAAAAGATTTTGAGGTTCTAGTACGTTTACTATGCCTAAGTTCATCTTCCTCATTTTGTTTTATCTCTTCCTTTTGTCCTTGGTCTTGTTCTTGATCATGACTAGTAATAGCATCATAAGATCTTTTATTAGTACTAGTCTCTTGTCTAATTTTATTTGGAAACATATGTTCAAAGAAAGACGTATTCTGAGATTCAATAATAGTATTTACATGCATTTTGGAATGTTCTGACTTAAGAATCATAAATCGATATGCACTATTATTCATGGCATACCCAATGAAAATGCAATTAACTATTTTAGGACCTATCTTAGTCTTTTTAAGACTAGGAATAGCCACTTTAGCCAAACACACTCACACTTTTAAGTATTTGTAGGATGGTACTCTTCCATGCCACAATTCATAAGTTGTTTGGTTCACTTTCTTTCGGGATACTTTATTAAGTATATAATTAGCAGAAAGTATTGCTTCTCCCCACAAGTTCTGATGTAATCCAGAACTTATTAACATGGCATTCATCATTTATTTTAAAGTCCTATTTTTCCTTTCAGCAATTCTATTTTGCTAAGGTGAGTAAGGAGTGGTGGTTTGATAAATTATTCCATATTCTTTACAAAACTCATCAAAATGTGATTTATATTCATCACCTCTATCACTTCTTAGTTTTTTAATTTTCTTACAAAGTAGATTTTCAATTTTATTCTTATATTGAATGAAAGTTTCCAAAGTTTCATTCTTGGTTCGAATTAAATAAACGTAACTATATCGAGTATAGTCATCTATAAAAGTGATAAAATACTTTTTCCCACCTCTAGTTTGAATTGATTTAAAATCACAAATGTCACTATGAATTAATTTAAATGGTTCCATACTTCTCTCAATTGAATGAAAAAAAGTTTTAGATAATTTTGCCTCAATACAAATTTCACATTTATGATTTAAATTAATGTCAAATTTAGGTAAACATTCCATATTAATTAATCTACGCAAAGATCTATAATTAACATGCCCAAGTCTACCATGCCATAAATTTGAAAGCTCAAGCAAGTAAGAAGAAGATGTATTTTTATTAATAACAAAGGGCACAATAGTCATTACATTCATTTTGAAATGGCTATCAGACATGTAAAATTTTCCTACATACATCACGTTTTTGGTAAATACAAATTTGTCACTTTCAAAAACTAGCCTAAACTCATTTTTACTGAACAAAGACTTGGAAACAAGGTCCTTGCGAATGTCCGGTACATGCAGCACATTGTTGAGAGTGAGTTCATTTCTAGATGTCATCTTCAGAATAATCTTTCATTATCCTTCAACTTTAGAAGTTGAGGAGTTGCCCATAAAAAGTTGTTCACCGTTATCCACTATAGAATAAGATGTGAACATCTTTTTGTCAGCATAGATGTAGCGAGTAGCACCAGTATCCACCCACCATTCTTTAGGATCTCCGATATGGTTTTCCTCGGAAACAATTGCAAAAAGATTTATGACATCTACACCATTAGAAATTTTATGCACTTCGGTCATATTGGCTTGAGCAACCTTCTTGTTTGATCTTCATTTGCCTTTGCAAAAATTAGTTCCTAAGAACTTTTCTGATTTTTTTATCATGATTCACTAGCATAGTCCCAACATAAGGAGGGGTTGACGTAATTGCAGCTACCATACCAGTGCTGGTTTGAACATTAGTTTGACCAGTTTCAGCAACCATAAATTCTAAATTATAAAACAAAATTATAATTAGAATTTTATACTACACAAAAAATTTAAACCAAAACCATAGAATTGAATTTTGTAAAAATAAAAGAAACAAGAATTGTAACTTTTATTTCCAATTAATTTGAAAATAAAATAAAATTTTATTTAAGTAAATTAATTCCACACAGAAAATTAAATTTCTGTAACACTTCAATAATTAAAATACTGAAAACAGAATTTTAATTAATGAACACTTAGAAATTATTTCTGAAAATCAAAATTAATTTCTGACAAACTTCACAAATAAATATTATGAATTGTTAATGACACCAGTATATTACTACTAGTTGTCAAAGAAAATAGATAATATATTACTACTATCTGTTAAACAGTATATAACTACTATTTGTTTTTCCAACCAGAATATTATTTTGTAAAATCACAGAAAAAAATTTCTGTAAGAAGAAGAAAAGAAAATGAAACAAACGAAAAATTCTGTATAAAACATAATTATTTGAATCTGTCTTAAGATTGTTGGAACAATCTTCTGTGTATAATAAATAAATTGAAACCAAATCAAACAAATAAAATAAATAACTTATAAGATTTATTTTATCGAACCGAATGAATATTTAAAGATCAAGTTGAGTGTGTGACACTCTGTTCTTAAGATAGATTCACCCCGCTACAGTGCTTAGGGGGAAAAAAAAAAAAAAAAAGTGTCTATCTCTCAGGATACAATGATCTTCACAAATTATAGTAGCACTCCAAACAATTTGTACAGCGAACAAAACCTGTATTCTATACTCTTAATTTTTTTCCTAAAAATAATATGAAGAATAATACAAAGAGAGAGCAAAACCGGGAAGGGGACAGATTTTTCTGGAGTTTTTCAGGATATTTTTAGATGTTTTTGAACAACCAAAATCTGCTGGAACATGCCTTGAATATATAGACCCGAACAGGTTTGATTTTTGAATGGAAAAGGTGCAAAACAATTTGAACAAATGCAAAACTCAAGCTGTCAAATAGTTTGAATCTGTCTGAACATAACTGAATCTATCCGGTGCCAGAACAGTTTAATCCGGACTAGAAGAGGCACATTTTTTGGAAAACAAAATTTGAATTTCAAATTCAAATAAATTAATGTTAGAACCGACCCAACCCGCACCCGGACGACGGCGGTGATGTGCGCGCATGATGGTCTGAACCAAGATTCATTTTGTCCATAACTCCTCCCTTCTACAAACTTGGGGTGCCTCTTGGGGCCCAACCCAAGTGTTGTCACTTAGAGTTTATATATATACACAAGCTCTCTTAAAGTTTCAATGTAGAATAAGCCTTATAAAGAAGTTCACATTTAATTCTTTAATTGTCTATTCCATGAACTCGAAAATGACGTTAAATTCTCATTCACTCATAAATGGTTTTGACGAACCGTCTTCACCGTGTGACTTGCCATACGGTAAGGAACATGTCACCTCTTCGAACCCACCTCAAAAAACATGTGAAACCCACTCAAATTTGAGCTCAAAATTAATCCAAAATAAACTTATAAAAAACCAATTTTCCATCATAATGTATTGACTATTAATTGGTTGCCCTGATAATAAATCTTGACACCACCACGACGTGTATATATATAATATGCACTACTTTTCTGATTGAGAGAATATATATGTATATATATATTAAAATTAAATTGTTTTAAAGGTCAATGATGCATCTAATCTGACAAATTGTTGTCCGGATAGAACCACGTTGTTTAAGCAGCACAACCGTGCTCCTATGAGTATTCTTTAATTATTATTTTTTCCTGTTTTTAAACAAAATAATAATGAATTTTCACCAAATATAACAAAGGGCACTACTAATTTAAGTGACTGTTTTATTGTTCTGAGTTTGTTAATGCTTCGATAGGAATATCTCATTCATTCTCTCTTCATTTTTCTAGCCTATTTAAATATGAAATAATATGTGAACACTTCAAGTCCCATTTATTTTGTATCATGCAAGAAACCAATGTTAGTGCACTTTTTCTATTCTGATGTAACAAAAAAAAATGTTAGTGTACTTTCTGATAAATTGCGATTGAATTCTTGTCAATTGGTATTTAGTTAGAAACACTCCTTTATTTAAGTCAATAATTATTCGCGAAGATAGGCTTCGTTTGGGAAGCCATGGTTTGAGCTTTTATGGCTATTTTAGTCACAAAAAATAAAATAGACTATTTTAGTCATAACAAACAAAACATCACATCCAACTCATAATCATTACATTCTTCTCTCACAAAAAAACTCAAAAAAGCTAAAAAGCCAAAAAATCCTTCCCAAACCAAGCTTTTAAGCCCAGACTAAAATAACTAAAAAAATCAAAAAACTAAAAAATCAACCCACTTCCCAAACGGAGGTTAAGTAATTTTTAATGATTGTGTACCTCGGCCTCGTGGCTAAGACACCTTCTTATTCCTCCTAGGAACAGTCGAAAGTTTTGTACAAAATTACCACCCACAATATTATATGAGAAAATTACAAGACAGTAAAAGTAAAAAAAGTATTTATCATGATCCCCTATTGTTAAGATTATAAGTTTTTTAAATCAAATTTTTTCGCCCTTAAAAGTAAGAATTTCATTGCAAAAAATATAAAATGACTAATTTCAATTGTCACAGAAAAACCATTCTAAAATGTCAAAAAATGACCACTCTATAAAAAAATAAAAAATATATATATATATATATATAAAGATGTCAAAAAATAACCTTTGGCAAAAAACAAATAAAAATATCACTAATAAATAAATAAAACAATTTCATGTAAAAGAGTCTACGTTTTTTAAAATAAGATATTAGATACCTAAAAAGTGATTTAAAACCTAATTTATTTATCTTTTCTAAAAAAGCCTTACTTTATTACAGTGGAATTTGAAACTGATGAATTTGAGAAAAGAGCTAACCTGAGAGTTTGTCTGATAAGTGACTTTTTGATTAACATATGAGGTATAAAAAAAATAAATAAAAAATAAAAAAAGGGAAGTGTTTGAAAATAATTTTTTAACTCTTTAAAGAAAAATGTACAAAAAATAAAGAGAATGAAAATGAATCTTAAATTTTTTAATAATATTTTAATTTTTAAACTTTTTAAATAATTTTTTTTAATTATTTTAACCACCTGCCATACAGAGCCCAAGGCTCCGTTTGGCAAGAGCTAAACGGGGTTTTTTTGGCTATTTTAGTCACAAAAGACAAAATAGGCTATTTTAGCCACAAAAAACAAAATATCACATCCAACCCATAATCATTACATTCTTCTCTCACAAAAAAAGTCAAAAAGCCAAAAAGCCCTTCCCAAACTAAACTTTTTAGTCCAAGCTAAAATAGTCAAAAAAAAAATTAAAAAGTCAAAAAGCCAACCCGCTTCCCAAACGGGAGGTGCTTTTGTTTTTACAAACTTCAATTAAATTGCAGAGTGGTCCACCAGAGTGAAGGAAGAGCAAGTGAAGCCATGTGTGATAATATGAATAATGCAAACGAGGAGACACAAAAGATTACCTCTATCCTTATCTTATCCTCCAAAAATAAAATGCTGTGCTCCCAATAATCTTACATAACTCTCCTAAACAACAATGTTATAAATTTTTTAACAAAAATTATTCAAAAAAATACAATATTTATTCTAAATGTCACTCGCATCTCTTAATTTTAAATCTGTCTTATACAAAATATTTTAAAATAAGATTTTAAATAAATTTTCATTATTCGGAGCATAGTTGATTCCCAAAACAAAGTCAGGAGTCAAGACACGAGAAGCTAAGTTAAGATTATGGCCATGTTGCATCACCAGTGGCGGAACCAAGAAATTAAATTAAGAGGGGTACTGATTAATTACAATTTTATTTTTCATAACCAACAATAAGAAGATAATAATAATTTTTGAATTAATATTAAGTACAAAAAATTAAATAAATTGTTACAAAAGTATTTCACATAAAATTTTACAATTAATTTCGAATAAAATCAAAAAGAAAGTATTACGTGTAACTAGTATATCATGGACAATGTAAAAAAGTCATATATTTAAGTCGTAAAATAAATTATATAATGATAAGATAAATCAAATTTTTACAAAATTTGAGTAAAAATTTCATATAATAGTGATATCACGTCATTATTGATATATGATATCACCAACCAATAGTAAAACAGCATATAAAGAATGAACTCCACATACAAATATAACTAACATTCTAGTAATTTTTACATATATATAGTGAGATTAATTATATTTGCATATCAATAATGATGGATATTACATTTATATTGAGATTTTTTCACAAAATTTTCAGACAAAAATATAATTCGTTTTAGTCACTTCATTTTCAATAAAAAAATCACTATTGTTTTCATAAATTTAAAAATGGCCTTGATATTTTATTCTAAATATTATTTTTGTTAGGGATAACAATGGAGGTTAATGGGTGCAAAAAAATTTAAAAATGTCCTTGATATTTAATTCTAAATTTAATGTCCTTGACTACTAAACCTTATATTAGTGCCAAAAATTATGGCAATATATCAAATCAACTTAATTTTTTCATAGATAATCTACATATAAAAAGCCTAGAAGCCCGACTGGATATAACCAAACGCCTCACACCAACTAGAGAGAAACTGGTTCCTATCATAAAAGCAGAGAAAATGAGCTTAACTGTTTTATCTCCTTCCCTTGCCGAGAGCTGCGGGGTCAAAGACAGTAGAAGCTTTTCAATGGCATTAACATAGTATTAGGATGGATAAGAATATCATAACTCGGCAACATAATACCGGCAAAACATAATGCTAACTTGAACAGAGTGTAGAGATTTCACTCCGTGGTACATTTGGTTACACCCTGCCCGCTGAAGATATATTACACAAACAATGAAGTCATCCCATATTAATGTTGACACGAAAACCTAACATACATATGTTGGATCACCCAATAGATTAAGCGCCAAAGACAGGCGAGGTAAGTTCTCTTACAGATTACTGAAATTCAGCTGATATCAAAAACATGCAATATTACTCGATTTCAATTCTCAAATAGTCAAAAATAACTGTGAAACAACTAGATTATAAGCCTCTGTATTGCCACTTCATACCGCTTAGCTTTACCAAACATATCAACAGCAAGCGTTGGGTGGAGAAGGGCGGGCTCTTATTCAAACAGGAGTCCTTTCTTTTTGTGACCCTAAAGATAACGTGTCCACAAATTCTCATTATTGAACATTTGAAAGCAAATTATACTATAAAAGCCAGGCTTCTTAGATGTACAAGCTCTCTGTGCAGCAAGAGTTATGAACTTCTCCTTCCTTGTATTGGATTGTTGGCCTCTTCAGATCATCAAAGGTATGGAAGCACGATAAGAAACTCCAATGATGAAGTATATAAAAACATTCTTTTATATAAAATCATTCTTCACTCCCAAGTCATCGTCCCCAAATGCAAGCCCTGAAAACATATAGAATTCATGATAAGCATCTCTTGGTAAAAAATCACCAATAGATATTACATTACTGGATAACCAGCAATAAACGTATTTGGCAGTTGGAAAGCTTATTTCCAATGCAAAGCTAGATTACACAGAAAAAAGACCGAGTCTGAAGTACTGTGAGTCATCAAGTTTCCGACAAAGCTTCAAATATAAAGTTGACTAAAATGGAACATTTTAGTCGCACTTTTCAATAACATTATTGCTCAATGACTAATACTTTTAATCACTGTAATTATTATCAACAGATCCTAATGCTAGTATTTACATAACCCATCCATTTTTAAGGTAACTTTCAAAAATCTACAGAGTCACATGACAAAGGTATGTTGAAAACCCACATACATTCAGTAAAGCTGAAAAATCAAATTCAATGAACTAATTATTGAACAAGAGTTTAAATTCCTAGAAAAGGATTGAAAAATAAATAAGAAAAAATAAAAAAAGTGTGATGCAGACTTGCAGATTAAAACCAATTCAATATCACATGCTTTCATTTCCACTTTTGGACTAAAGGAAATGTTATGTCATTTGCAAGTTCTTCCATATATTGCACACCAGCAAAACAAATTCTTCCGATGGACATACACTTAGTTCACCCCACAGTTAGTAGACAAGCATTCTTTCATGAGTAAATCCAATGAGATATGCGGAGTTTATCATTATTGTATAAATATATATTTCTTCTTTTAAATGATCGCTATGCTATCTTAATATATTTTTATCTGAATAAGAAAGTTCAGATATTTTAACTACTTTTATCCACAAAATACATACATGATATCTTAGATTTGCTCAGGATTTACAACAGTTGTAACATCAACCAGAATGAACTATAAAGCATTCAGTTCTAACCCACAACCCCACATGTCTACCAGGACTTGGAACCGTGCAGCTCCCCAAAAAGGGGCAAGCATACTTTCAGTGGACTGTTTTACGATTTCTTGATCATAGTGGCATAGACATTATTAAGCTATAAAATTCCACAATAATAATGCTATTGGCATAAATTTCCCCTTTCAAATTGCAAATATGGCACTACAGACAACAATATATCATGGTTATAATCCTCCAATATATGTATGAAAAATGTAGAATGAAAGAGCCCTAGGCCACAAGATCAGGGGCAGAGCCACAAGTAAGATTGTTGTCTCGGTTGACGCCATCAACATTTTAAAAAATTAATATTAATCTTTGTTAAAAATAAATTGAACAAAATTTTGCACCCACTGTTTAAAATATTGACCCCAATGGTTCATTGAAAAAACGAAAGAGGCCACGAGTTATAAAAGGAAAGGCAGTGGAGTCTCCCATCACAATTGCCTCACTCAAGTAGCTTTATATCATAAGTTTTACACTTGTATTTTTTTTTTAATATGATTGATAATTTGAGTTTGTGATTCATTTTGTATAGGCGAACTACACTGATTTAGTCAAATTTGTTGAATTTTTAACACATTTGAAAATGCGCACAACAATACTAAAATTAATTTTTTGTTATAGCAAAACATGTGTATTAGATTTTTGTTGGCTTCTTGTTTCAATAGAAATGAATAGTTACAAAAAAATTTAGAAGTATCCATATTTTATTTTTTTTATTTGATTGATCATATCAATAATGAGATACCTGATTTGGATCGGGATCCCAATCCTAATCCTACTATGAACACTCCCATTTATTGGGCAATAATTTCAAAATATAGGACGATGTCGAGGCCAATTGTAAAAAGTATATATTTGTAATTTTATTTTATTTTTTTTGGGGTCAAAAACAAAATCAACATATTAAGATATTTTTATTCATGATTTTACAAAAAGTATTTAAGACTTTACATGAGCCCATGAACCACAAGTTTTGGAGCCGACACTGCTCAGGATTTTCAAGATTGTCTTGCTTAAGTAAAAAAAACTCATCACTTATTGCTATATTCCATAAATATATCCCCATAGTTTATTTATTAATACCAACAACATCATCCTTGATTTAAAAACATTAATGTTTTGTTTCTGAACTTGGCATTTGCAAAAATAATGTTGCTTTTGTATCTATATCACTGATTCTACAGACCTGGTGCCACAAACAAAACATTGTACTCTGATTATTATACACCCATTTTGGCACCTTACAGTGAATTTATTCATTTATCCCACATCAAAAAACAAGAAGTGAATGTCACTGCTATAACCCTTGTTCCTAGGGTACTTAACCCAACGGCATGACTAATTACGGACCTATATCTTGAGGTAATACTACATATAAAGTCCTTACTAAGATTATCGCCAATAGGTTGAAGCACGTCATCCATCTTTTGGTAGATACGTGCCAAACTGCTTTTATTTGTGGGAGATCTATTTATGACCAAATTCTTCTCATGCAAGAGTTAGTAAAAAATTACCATAGAAGTAATGCATCTCCTAGATGTGCTATGAAAATAGATATCATGAATGCTTTTGACTCTTTTTCTTGGCAGCTTATCCTTGGTATTCTGGGTAGTTTTCAACGCCCTTTGAAGTTCAGGAATTGGATTGCCTCTTGTATCACTTCTCCCAAGTTTTCTATTTCCATTAATGGTATTTTGGAGTGATACTTTCCTGGTGCTAAAGAGTTGAGGCAGGGGGACCCTCTTTCCCCTTACCTCTTTATTCTGATCTCAACAATAGCCATATTTGCTTTGTTAATGATCGTTTATATTGTGCTATCCCAAGGCTCAGTCTTTTAACATTGTTCACCAAGCTTTATTGGAATTTCATAAGTAATCAGACCTGCAGCCTAATAACTAGTGTAGAATATATGTGGCAAGAATTGAGGACCAAGAAAAGTTGATCTATGTAGTATCATTGGTTTTCAGTTGGGAGCACTGATTAGGTGCCGAAATGTATACATTGAGGCCTCTTAAAGTAGACTTGTAAGAATGTAATCACTATTATCTGATTATTCTAATAGATTTGCATGTTGTGTAGGTTATTCAGGTCCTTGCAATCAAAGTGAGTTTAAACAAGAATATTGAAAGAGTGCAGGGTGGGACAAGAAGGCTTAGAGCTGAAGTGCTAAATGTTGAATTGTGCTCAGGTGCAAGCCTTGGTGTGCTCGGGTGCACGTCCTACACATGAGAGTTTTTAAAGAAAAGTGTATTGTCTTGATGCGCTCGGCATAAGTCATAATGTGCACGGGGAAAAAGTCACGTGGATTTGAGTGAAATACACGAAATGACCCAAAAAGGTTAGGTTTGAAGAGCAAAGTATAAATAGGTGTTCTTAACTTGGTTTTAGGGTTAGTTCAAGTTTAGAGTCTCCTAGGAAAGAGGGGTGGATTTTCAAGGTTCGATCATCATGTTCTCATTGAAGACAGGGCTTGTTTCTCTACACCCTAACCAAATAACATCATTTATGTGTTGTACTTTCTAGGGTTGATTGATTAATGTAATAATTGTATAACTTTGGGCATGTTTATTCAATGGAATTGGATTTTCTTAACTTCACAAATTGTATTTAATTTCTATGATTTTGGATGCATGGTTATACAATAGTTTTATACGTATGCACGATTGATAATCGAGACAACCTACGCTAATTATACTTGATTAGCAATCACGTAATCCTCTTAACCATCATTGGACATAGACACAAGAAGTCACAATCATATCAATCAATCTGTTTTTCAAACCAATACATAAATCAAAGTTACGACGTTAAGGTAGATTCAAAGCCTCAAGGCTTTCTCAATCTCTCGATTCAAGATTCTTTCGAATTGCATTTAATTTAATTGAACTTTTACTTGCTTTTCTTAATCTAGTTACCACAATCAGAAAATTCTCGAATTAATTTAAGACTTGATTTCCAAATTAACATAACTCAACCTAGTCCCTAAGGTACGACCTTGATTAAAACCGCTATTCTATTTGAATTCAGATTATAGTTCAGTTACTAATTTTAAAAGAGCAGGCACTACCTGTTAAATATATTGGAGTTCCTTTAATGTCTAATAAGCTCTTTGCATTAGACTGCTCTAGACTTATTGATGAAACTACAATAAGTATTTAAGAGTTGGGTTTCCATGTCTCTATCTTATGCAGGCAGATTTCAAATCATAAAATCTATCCCTTCTAGTTTTCAAATCTACGAGAGCCTACATCTTGTTTCGCCTAAAAGCATATGCTTTCAAATTGAGCAGCTTTTGAAGAATTTCCTTTGGTCAAGAATTGAGAATTATAGGCATGTCAATAAGGTAGCCGAGGAAAATCAATGCAAGCCAAAGAAAGAAAGGGGCATTGACATTAGAAGGGCGATTGATAGAAATACAGCTTCTCTACTTAGGCACCTTTGGGCTACATGCTCTAAACATAGTTTTCTATGAGTGCAATGCAGTTAAAAGTACCTGATAAAAGATAAATTCCTCTGAAATATGGGCATTCCTTCAAATTGCTCTTGGACCTGGATGAAGTTGCTTCAGGTCAGGGCCAGTGCTAGACCTTTTATCAATCACTCTAGTGGGGATGGTAATGGCACCTTCATTTGGTTTGATACTCGGCACCCTTTACGTCCTCTTTTTTCTTTGGTCCTCAAACAATTCAGGCTTCAGAAATTCCTCTAAATGGTGGTTGGACTTGGCCTTTTCCTCCTACATGCATGCCCTCATTTTCTCCCAATCCTTAAAAGGGTTGATAGGGTTGAATGGATGATCTCCTCTATCCATAAATATAATGCTTTTGCAACCTAGGATTCCATTCGAATTCATTGGCCAATTGTGCACTGGCACAAGCTGATCAGGTTTCCTAAATGCATTCCTAGACACAGTTTATTCTCTAGATGGCAATTAAGGAAAAACTCAGAACTAAAGCACTTAGAAAGGGGAGTCATCGCCAATGCAATCTGTTTACTTTGCAGTCAAGAGGAGGAAAATTTGCAGCATCTCTTCTTCTCATGCCCCTGTTCACGATCTATCTGGTTGCAGGTTTCAAGCTTATGCAATAGCAGTAAGCCTTTATCACTCTAGGCAAGCTGAAGTTAACTGGTTGGTTGGAAAATTCAGTGGAAAAAACATTCATAATATAGTTAGGAAGCTTGCTTAGGCTGCAATGGTATATTACACTTGGCACAGAAGGAATTAGAGAACTTTCATAGGCCTTCACAGAACCCCTGCTCTTGTTTTGCAGCAAATTAAGCATACTGTCGGGGTTAAATCCTCCCAATTTCATGCAATCAAGCCACCGTTGGGGTTAAGCCGTCCCAATTTCATGCAATCAAGCCCTCTGGTTTTAATTTTTCAATGTGTAGGAATTGGAATATTCCCCCTTGTATGTTTTTGAGCACCATTAGCTCTTAGATTTATCTTGCTTGAGATCCTCTCCTCTTGTAAAGGAAGGAATCCCTTCCTTGAACATGTACTTACCTTTTTTTTTTGGTAATAAATAAATACTCACTTTCCAAAAAAAAAGGAAGAAGAAGAGGGCCATTGTTAATAATATTCTTATAATAAGACATATTGACAAAAGAAAAAGGGACAAACCGGGACAAAAATGTGAAAGTACACAAGAAACACAACCCTAAAAAACGGTTCTAAGAACACAAATTTGGCTTTGCTAGGATAGAGAATGTTGTCCCAAGGTTGTTAAAATCAGGATCCTACATTGAATTGTTTGAAAGGTTTACAGAATCGGATCAAAAATTGCAAGATCGTACTGAACAAGAAAAATTACATATAATTTAATTTGAATAAACATTTCTTACATAATATATACAAAATAAGCCTAAATTATGTTGAATATGATCACAACAAAGTACCTTTTTATTAAAGTTGAATTACTTGTACACTATGATAGTGTATACAATACACTAGAATATAGCACACTTTCCACTCCTACACAACAAAACACTTTATGACTTCCCACACACTCATGTGCAACATACTTCCTTCTATAGCTTCTTGCCTACACAATTAAGGCCTCGTTTGGCAACCGAACTTTTTAGCCAAAAAGTCAAAAAGTTACTAAATTAACCAAAAAGCCAACAACCCATACCAAAAAGTCAAAGATTCTCTTTTCTCTTTACTTTTTGCACATCTTTTCGTAAAAAGCTAAAAAGCCATCCTAAACATACTAGTTTTTTTTAGCTCATATTTTAGCCAAATAGTCAAAAAGTTACTAAATTAGCCTGTTCTCAAATGGGGCCTAATAGTTTCATTACCGACTTTAGCAAACTGGAAAGCTCCATTGTTGTTTGTGAAGGAAGCTTCAAGAGTAAGATATATATATATATACAATCTAGATGTAGAAATTTCTAAAGAGAATAGAAAGAATCTAGAGAGAAGAGAAAATTCTAGAGAGAGAAAAGGGAGTCAGTGATGACTACTAAAAATAGTGAAAATATTGTGAAAAATGTAATATTCCATGTAAAATGTAAATATAATATTACACAATAGAAAAAATAATAGGAAATGCTGCATTTCATAAAAAAGGGTGGAAAAAAAACGAGTTTTATAATGTAAGACTTTACACTACAAAAGCACATAAAAGGAAAATGAAAAAAGTTAACAAGATTGGATTTAAAAATATATTGAAAACTCAAAAGAATAGAAAGAAATAGAAGGGAAAAAATAGTTTTACATGTGTCATAAAATTAAATATATAATTGTATTCTACAGTAGTTATAAATAAATAAATAAAAAAGATAAATTTGGACATAGTTCGTAAGCTATATGACAAAATAGAGTTGGCGAAGAAATGAGTTTGTTTCTTTGACTAGCTAGCTTTTCTAAATTAATACACTATTTGAATATCTATTTTACTAGTTTATTTTTCCTAGTCTATTTTACTTTAATATGACAATTTTTACTTGGACCACGTAAATTTGATATTTAGGCAACAAACATAAAATTTACAAGAAAATAGCCCATATAATACAAAATAATGCTTAAAAGTTGGATCGGTAGGATAGGATCCAGATCGGGATTCTATGATCATATAAGATCCAATTATCAAAGATAATAAGATCCTGCCTACGAGGGATTTTATACATGATCCATATCAATTTTAGTCAAATGGATCGTAAAATCAGGATTTTGATAGCCATGCGTTGTCCTAGTACAATGGTTAAGGCATTTGATGGGTGGTGGAGAGAGTTTAGAGTTCAATCCTGAGGGCTGACAAAAAAGCTAATGTATGCACACAATGTATGTGGCCACTGATCTACACAAATGAATTTAAAATTAGATGGGGTAAAAAGATCAAACCAAGAACAGTAAATGGGTGAGATACTTAGTAACAAGAAATTACCATCTGGTTTTAGCTTTTAATTCTTTGAAATAAAACAAATACATTGATTTCATTCTATAGATACTTAGTAACTAGGACCTTGCTGGTGTTGTAAAGAACCATTGCAGGAAGATAACATTAGCCAGGTCTCCTTTAACTAATTTACACATCCATGTAATTAATCTAGACAAGAAGTGTAGGCTCCTTCGTCTAGCCCACGAAATCAAACAAGGACCTACTCAGCATAATCATGAATTGCATAATTGTTTCAAGCATGGAATGCATTTTCACCATATATTTGCAAAAAAAATATTGGTTCCAATCCCTTACAAAATAATAGTAAAATAACACACCACATAGTTTTGACGCCACAACCACAATTAAAAGCAGAGTAGACAAGTTTCAGTTCAGCAATACAATCTTTAGCACCAAACTAAAATAATAGCACACATATATAAAAATATGGTAAATAATTTAAGCAAATGAGCAACTACCCGAAGCTCGGAGCGCCATTGATAGGTTCCAAAAGTTGCAATTGATGCTGTTGCTGTTGTTGTTGTTGTTGTGTCTCTTCTTGGAGCCCCATTTGCTGCTGCAATGGCAAAACACCCTCCAAAGCGATCGCAGCACCGGCTTGTGGAGTCCCCTTTCCTTCAACTAATCTCCACATATACCACGAACCCACGGACCGATAAGGCTTCCATTTCTCGCAAAGCTGTTCCATTTGCGACGGCCTGGGCAACTCATCAAGGCTATACAGCATCTGCACACCTTTCCTCACACTGATATCACTCACGGGCAAGACATCGGGTCTGTGCAGCGAAAAAATCATGAACATGTGCACAGACCAAGACCCAATTCCTTTCACCATTGAAAGCATAGTAAACAAAGACTTATCATCCATACCCACGATCGAATTATCAGATAAAATCCCAGTCTTGTACTTGTTAGCTAGGTCGAAAAGGTAAATGGCTTTTCGACCGGAGACACCGATTTGACGGAGCTGTTGGGTGGAGAGGGCGAGGACGGAGTCAGGGCGGACGAGGTTTTCGCCGCCGCAGAGATCGACGAAGCGAGTGTAGATTGAAGTGCCGGCCTTGAAGGCGAGTTGTTGGTAGAGAATGCTTTTGGTTAGGGCAAGGAATGGAGGGTGGTGAGAATCGAATGTGGGAGACGGGAGAGAGTTGATTAGGTCGACGAGGAGTGGATCGGCAGCGCGGAGATGGCGGAGGGCGAGGTCGATTTCGCCGGAGGCCGATAAGGGTTTTATGATGATCGGTAAAACCCTAGCCGATTGCGATGAATTTCTCCTCTTGTTCTTGTTGGTGGTGGTGGTGGCGACGGTGGTTGAGTCTTTGAAAACTGTGAGAGCTTGAGATGAGTTGGCGGCAGTGGCAGCGATTGGGGGGGATTTGTCGTCGGCGGAGGAGGAGGAGGAGAGTTTCCGGAGTTTGTGGGGTCGAACAGGAATTTTGGAGGAAATTGAGGGGTTGTTGTGGGAAAGATCATTTGGGGGATTTGTTTCAGGGGTTGATTGAGATTGAGATTGCGATTGAGAAGTGGATTCATGGTGAGACTGAGATTGAGGTTGGGTCTGGGTTTGAATTTGAGTTTGCTCACCCATGGAGGAGATAGAGAGAGAGAGAGACAGAGAGTGTGAATGTTATTAGGGTTTTGTTGGGTGGTGAGAGTGAGACAGAGAAGGTAAAGGGTGAATGAAGTGCTGTCTTCTTCGATAAATAGGTGCGCGTCCCAGGTTTGTGAGTAGTGTGACCCGGAGACGACTTATGATGAAATCAAATTAACAACAACGATTGTAGTACACAAAATTAAATTAAGGATAAATTATATTTTGCCCTTTAGTTTTTTTTTTTTTTTTTTTTTTGGATAAATTATGATTCTAAAAATTATATTTTACTTCTAAAGTTATTAATTTTATAATAAATCATAATTTTATTAATAAATTATCAAATCAATTAATAATTTTTAATAATATTATAAATATGTTTTAATTAATAATTTAGATAATTTTATTATAAGAGCTTTTTTGATAAATTCACTTTCTAAGAGTTTTATTCCATCTAACTCATTTTTTTTTTACTATTCCATAGGTCCTATTTGAGATAAGAAGACCAAAATACCATTTTCATCTACTTATGTTCCATTTAGTTCACATTATTTTCTTATATTTCAATAAGTCCTGTGGGTGACATAATTACTAAAATACCCTTAATGTGAATGTTCACATTGTCAATGTAAATGTTCATATCATCAATGTGTAGGGGCCCGGCCCATGTCGATCCTCGTGGATGCCCTGAAAAATTCGAGTCGGGACGAGCCCGGACCATTGATAATGTGAATATTCACATTAACATGTTAACATTCACATTAATAGGAGTGTAAAATTGGTCCGTGTCCCGTGGCGGTGCAAAACTCGCCCGCGGCCCATGGGCGGCCCGGGGCGGGCTCGGTCCAGCCCGTTGACAATGTGAATATTCACATTGACATGTTAACATTCACATTGATAAGAGTATAAAATTGGCCCGCGGCCCATGGGCGGCCAAAAGTCCGCCCAAGGCCAGGGGCGGGTCCGGCCCGGCCCGTTGACAATGTGAATATTTACATTGACATGTTAACATTCACATTGATAGAAGTGTAAAATTATCCCGCGCCTCGTGGCTGCCCAAAACCCACCCACGGCCCGTGGGCGGCCCGGGGCGAGCTCGGCCCGGCCTGTTGACAATGTGAATATTCACATTGACATGTTAGCATTCACATTGATAAGAGTATAAAATTGGCCAGCGGCCCGGGGCGGGCCCGGCCTGGCCCGTTGATAATGTGAATATTCACATTGACATGTTAACATTCACATTGATAGGAATGTAAAATTAACCTATGCCTCGTGGCTGCCCGAAACCCACCCACGGCCCGTGGGCGGCCCGGGGCGGGCCTGGCCAATTTTTTTTTAATTCTTTTTAATTTTTTCTACCAAAATTTTATTATTTTCCACAAAAAAAAAAACTAGGCCTCGACGCGGACCGGGCCTCGGACCGACCCTTGAATGGACCTTAACGGGGCCAATGGGCCGGGCCGGGCTTCAAAGTGATGGCCCAGGCCCTAGCCTAGGGTCTCAGACTAGGCTCGAGCTTGGGCCCAAACGAGCCTTTCCCGGGCCAGGTCGTTTCGGCCCACGGGCCAAAAAATTAGGCCCATGCCCTAACCTTGGCACAAAGGTATTCGGGCTTTGGACGGGCCGATGGATCGAGCCTCGGGTCGGGCCGATGGGCCTGGGCCTAGCCTCGAGCTTAGGTCGGGATTGGGCGGGCCTAGCCATTTTTTTTTAATTCTTTTCAATTTTTTCTACCAAAATTTTATTATTTTCCACAAAAAAATATATTACACCTCGAGCGGGCTGGGCCTCGGACCGAACCTTGAATGGGCTTTAAGCGGGTCGATGGGCCGGGTCGAGCTTAAAAGTGATGACCTAGGCCCTAACCTAGGGTCTCGGACATGCTCGGGCCTGGACCGAAACGAGCCTGCCCCGGGCCGTGGGCGGGCTTCGAGCAGCCCACGGGCTGCGGGCCAATTCTACATTCCTATCAATGTGCATTTTAACATGTCAATGTGAATATTCACATTGTCAACGGGCCGGACCGGGCCTACCCCGGGCCACGAGCAAGCTTCGAGCAGCGGGCAAATTTTACACTCCTATCAATGTTAATGTTAACATGTCAATGTGAATATTTACATTGTCACGGGTCGGGCCAAGCCCACCTCGGGCTGCGGTCGGGCTTTGGGCCGCCCACGGGCTGCGGGCCAATTTTACAGTCTTATTAATGTGAATGTTAACATGTCAATGTGAATATTTACATTGTCAACAGGCCGGGTCGGGCTGGGCCCGCCCCGGGCTGCCCATAGGTCGCGGGCGGGTTTCGCGCCACCACGGGGCACGGGCCAATTTTATACTCTTATCAATGTGAATGTTAACATGTCAATTTAAATATTCACATTGTCAACGGGCCGGACCGGGCTGCCCATGGGCCGCGGGCGGGTTTCGCGCCGCCACGAGACGCGGGCCAATTTTACACTCATATTAATGTGAATATTAACATATCAATGTGAATATTCACATTGTCAACGGGCCGGGCCGCCCATGGGCCGTGGGCGGGTTTCGGACAGTCACGAGGCGCGGGCTAATTTTACACTCCTATCAATGTGAATGTTAACATGTCAATGTGAATATTCACATTGTCAACTGGCCGGGAAGGGCCCGTCCCGAGCAGCGGATGGGCTTTTGGCCGCCCATGGGCTGCGGGCCAATTTTATACTCTTATCAATGTGAATATTAATATATCAATGTGAATATTCACATTGTCAATGGGCCCGCCCCGGGCAACCTATGGGCCGCGGGCGGGTTTCACACTGCCACGAGACGCGGGCCAATTTTACATTCCTATTAATGTTAATGTTAACATGTCAATGTGAATATATTCACATTGTCAACGGGCCGGACCGAGCCCGCCCTGAGCGGCGGGGGCCGGCTTTTGGCCGCCCATTGGCCGCGGGCCAATTTTATACTCTTATCAATGTGAATGTTAACATGTCAACGCGAATATTCACATTGTCAACGGGCCGGACCAGGCCCGCCCTGAGCCCCCCATGGACCGCGGGCAAGTTTCGCGCCGTCACAGGACGCGGGCTAATTTTATACTCCTATTAATGTGAATGTTAACATGTCAATGTGAATATTCACATTGTCAACGAGCCGGGCCCCCCCGGCTCACGGGCGGGTTTCGGGTCGCCCACGAGCCAATTTTATATTCCTACCAATGTGAATTTTAAAATATGAATGTTCACATCATAAAATTGATAACCGTTCAAA
This sequence comes from Camellia sinensis, assembly GCF_055761805.1. Taxonomy (NCBI): domain Eukaryota; kingdom Viridiplantae; phylum Streptophyta; class Magnoliopsida; order Ericales; family Theaceae; genus Camellia; species Camellia sinensis. Next base: position 188,256,838 of record NC_138964.1, read on the forward strand.
AAATATTTATAAGGGTATCAAAATTAAATATAAGGGCATAAGTGTCCAAGAAAATAGTGTAAATCAAGAAAAAGGACTTTATGGAATAAAACTATACATACATAGGACTAAATGGGTTAAAAAATTCCTTCATGAATTTCTTGGATTAAAACACTTCTAAATGGGATTTATCAATAAAAATCCCTTTTATTATTTTATAGGAAACCAATTATGAATTTCATTTTTTTAGTTAATTTTATTACATAAAAAATTCTGACAATGAAGTATTTGTAATTTTCTAAATCACATGGGCAATTTGTATTTTAAGCAAACTCACGTGGTGTATTTGTAATTTACCATTATTTTTTATTTTGGCCTTCTAATGTTTTTTATATTTATTTTGGTCATTTATATTTTAAGTTTTTTCTACTTTATTTTTAAAGTTAATGTTTGTTAAAAATTAGTCAGAAAATGATACATTGTTAATTAAGCGGTATAAAAATATTTTATTGTACATATTTCACACTTCTAACATAGATTTAAACTATAATATAATAATATATTTTTTATTATTATGTGATAATTATTGTGAAATTTTTTGTCTAATTTTGAATAAAAATTAGCCTTAAAAGTAAAGTATAAAAAACTTGAAACATGAAAACCAAAGTGAGAAAAATTAAATTTAAAACGTCAAAATGAAAAACTAACCAAATATAAAAAGAGTAAAGTGTAATTTATCCTTAAATTAAATAAAATAATTTTATTCATACACGTGGAGTTTTGGCATAAAAACAATTTGAAAATATTTTATTTTATTAATTTAATAAAAATAATTATATATATTTTGTTATAAACACAAGCCAGGGTTCATTTTTTAAATTGTTGAGTCAATATATTCAAATTTAAATTTTTTGTTCTGAAAAGGACATTATTTGTCCAAAAAAACATGTTGTTTTTTAAAGGTTTAATAATCTGTTTAAAAACTTAACCATTTATTTATTTGTTTAAATATTACCTATTTTTTAAAATTTATCTATTTATACATGTGTCACATATTTGTCAAATTATGTGTTTAAATGTGTACACGTATTACCTATATGTTTAAATGTCCAACTATCTATTCAAATGCATACACATGTCACTTATTTATTCAATATCACATATTTATCCAACTCACTGCCACAGTTGGATGCCGCCAACTTTTTGATGACTTTTCCGGCGCTAGCTACTTTTTCGGCAATTTTTTCAACTCGTGCCCTTATCATAAAAAATAATAATTAAACCTTGAATTAGATAATATAGGATAAATAACAACACGCTAGTATAGGAAAAAAATTACAAATTAGTATTAAAGTTAATACATTTTAATAAATGTTATACTTTTTCACTGATTTATAAATAATTTCTCTTTGCTCCACTTACAAGTAATTTCCCCAACAACATATGACCCCATAGCAATGAACATTTCACCAATTAATCTTTTTTTATCTTTAAATTTATAAAATTCACAACTTTTCTCCATTTTGAAGTTAGAAAATTTTTCTTTATGGTAATACGAAAATAACCATATTTTTATTATATTTTATTTATTGTCACATATATCATTATTATGTTAATTAAGAATAATTCTATTATACACACCTCTATATCATATTTAGTGGCGAAACTAGAAATCCAACACAAATGGGGCACATAATCACAACATTATAAAAAAAAAAAAAAAAATTCCCCATAACAAGTAACAATAAAACATTATTGTGGAGGCATATTTTGTGAATGACAGCACGTGGCCGAGGTGACGCCAACATGTCAGCCAAAGTGCCACGTGGCTTGGTTATGTGCGAGATGATCTCGGCTAGGCCGAGGTTATCTTTGGAGATATCAGAATCCGAGATGAGCGGATAAGGGACAAAGTCCCTAGAGTGGGGGAGGACCTCAGTCTAGATAAAGATAAAGCTCTTAGGGAGTTTATCTCTATCTAGCTGAGAGTCCAAGATGAGCATTGAGCCAAAGTCCATTGAAGTTAGGCTTCTATAGGGATTAGGTTAATATTGGCTATAAAAGTAAGGTACCCTTGTGGGTCTAAGGTATGCTTTTTAGGCTCTGTCTAGTGAGTTAAGCACTATTGGCTATCTTTGAGAGATAATTACTGACTTGATCGTCGGAGTGCTTCCGGGTGGATGAACCACTGCTGAATTCTTATCTTTCTGTAACATGTTGTTCGGGCTTAATCTATTCTGCCGATGCTCTCCTGTTGAGTTTTCCTGTTTAGTTGTGTGGTAAAAAATCAATACCTACAATTTGGCGCCATCTATAGGAAAGTAAGGAGAATAAATGGCCAACGACGGGTAGAAAGAAAAGATCGATGACGACATCCCTAGTGGGAGTAGCAAACACGTCGATCCTAATATGAAGGAGGAGAACTATAATGAAGGACCTCGGGATCAGAATCCCGACGAAAAGGACGTCGGCCAAGAGGGAGACGCACCGAAGAAAGCATGTCAAGGCGGGTATTACAACGAAAGCGACCTCCAAGTATGGAAAGATAGATGCTTGAGGAGGGACGGCGAGATGAAGAGAATGGCAAACAAGTTGGCAGACCTACAATTGGTTGTCAACTTCATGATGCAGAACAACGTCATGCAGCTACCATTTCCATTGAAGGACACGCCGATTCCAGCGGCTAAGAACGATGCCCAAAAAGGGGGGCAGAAAGTCGTCCCAACAGTCCCTTAGCATGACAGGGTGAATGAACACTCACATCGGCCTTCACGGGACGCCGGGCGAGCACAGTCAATAAGGGAGGAGTCTCAAAGGACGCCTCATACCAAAGGAACGTACATTAAAAAATATCAGCATGTTCAAGGGAAGGAACTTTGTTTTGATACGATGAATGAAGAGAAGTCTAAGAGGACTCATAAACGACGTCAGGAGCAGCGCATCAAAAACGCTGAAGTTCGTTGATCGCCGAGCTCCTGGTCGAACTAAGGAGGATTTGAGGGACTACCTCTAGAGAATGCGGTAGAATGCTGAGGTCACATCCCCGGTCAAGCCGAAGACACCATTCTCAATGTAATTGGATAAATTCGAGGCCCTAAAAAGGTTTCACATGCCGAGATTCCAGATATATGACAGTAAGTCCGATCTAAACTTTTACGTCGGCTTATATTTGAATTCAATGGCACTGTATACCAAGAACAAACCGTTACTTTGCAAGGTGTTCCCCTCATCCTTTAGAGAAATTGCATCAGATTGGTTTCACAAGTTGCGGAAAGGAATTGTGAAGAGTTGGGAAGGCTTGGCCGAGATGTTTGTGGCTAGGTTTGTTACAAACAAATTGCAGCCGTTGAGGGTAGACTCCCTAATGGCTCTGAAAATTAGCGAGGGTGAAAGCCTCAGGGCTTATGCCAAAAGGTATTACGAGGTGTTCAATCGAATACCAGGATGCAACCAGGAGTTGGCGGTCGTATCTTTTAAGAATGGCCTGGAGGATGACTGTATGCTTCGAAAGTCACTGGCAAAGACTCTGCTGAAGAGTATGGAGGAGCTCATGGCCAAGATTTAGAAATATGTGAGATAAGAAGATGATACACCAGGAACAAAAGCGTCAAAACAAGAGAAGAGGAACGGCTCGCTGTAGACACCCCAATTTTGATTGGCCCTAAGGCTTGAGCGTTTTCTTTTGATTACCCGATGATGTCAATTAGAATGCGTTTCTCACAGAATCCTCAATAACAGAGATGGAATTTGAACTTTAATCCTAACCTTCACCATGATGGCTAAATTGTTTTAAACTACTAAATATTTCATTAGTTTAGTATTTTTGTAATTTTGCATAATTTTATGTGTTTATTCATATTTTTGGTTTTTTTATATAAATTGGTATAAATTATATATTATATATATATATAATAATAAAAAGTTATATTATTATATGATATGTTTAGTAGTTTTTGTATAGTTATAGTATTATATTATATGTTTAGTATTTTATATATAGTTATATTATTATCCTAGATGTTTAGTATTTTGGTATAAATTATATATTTTATATATTATATTATAAAAATCTTTTGATGTCGGCTGACCGACATCCAAATCAAACATTGTAATGCATATAACTATATATTAAATTATTATATTATTATAATATATGTTGTTGTTTTGTTGCTTATATATAGTGGAGGCTCAGCAAAGGGTCCAGAGGGGGGAGTTTGAAGAAAAGAAAAAGTCAAAGAGGGAGAGGCTAAGGAAAAGAAAAAGAAAAAAGAGGGAAAGGCTCAGGGAAAAAAAAAAGGGAGAGGGCTAATCGGAGAGAAAAATGAAGTGGAAGAAAGAGTTTGAGAAGGAAAATTAGTTTTTTTAGAGAGGGAGAGGGAAAATAAAATATTTTCTTTGATATTTTTATTTCTATTTCATCAATACACCATTCAAAAAACAACCACTAAAGCTGTAATTCCAAATTTTGGACTGAGAATTGAAATCACATTCCACAGACTTGAGAGTAATCAAAAGGAAGTTTGTGACTCAGAAAATTCAACATTTTTCCAAAAGGTGAGTTTTCGCAAATTTTCATTTAATTTAAAAATGTAATATAATTTGTTTAAATACTTCATTTACTTTTTTTCATAACTGTTTTTTTTATCACTTTAATGGGAAGGCTGCACCACCCACATATCTGCTGTAATTTAAATATTGTATATAAACTATTGTAATTTATTACTTTGAATAATTTACCCCACCAGATGAATAGTAACCTCAAGCGATGAATAGTAATTTCCGGTGATGAATAGTACCTCCGGCGGTGAATAGTATCTCCGGTGGTGAATAGTATCTCCGGCGATAAATAGTAACCCTGATGCTGAATAGTACCTCCGGCGGTGAATAGTACCTCCAGCTATTTAATTTTGCTCGCTTTCTATAGCTTAATTTCAGCACTATTATATACTATTTAGCGGGCTGTTTAATTTATTTCAATGATTTATGTTTTAAATATCAAGTTTGTTTTACTAACCAATTAATCAACTTCTCATAATCATCTCTGCAATTTCCCTCCATTCTTTGCTTATTTCGATTAGGAAGTTGTGAAAAATTAAGATTGTGGTTCAAGTATAAGAAAGGAACTCTTCCATGCTTAATGGTTTAATCTCTTCGGAGGTTCATTACCAAAGGTATAAAACGCTCTATGCTTAATGGTTTAATCTCTTTGGAGATTCACTACCAAAAGCATAAAACGTTTTATGTTTAGGAGGTTCATTATCAAAGGTATAAAACGCTCTATGCTTAATGGTTTAATTTCTTTGGAAATTCACTACTAAAGGCATAAAACGTTTTATGCTTAGGAGGTTCATTACCAAAGGTATAAAATGTTCTATGCTTAATGGTTTAATCTCTTTGGAGATTCACTACCAAAGGCCTAAAACGTTTTATGCTTAAGAGGTTCATTACCAAAAGTATACAACGTTTTATACTTACTGATTTAATCTCTTAGGGGATTTACCACCAAAAGCATAAAACGTTCTATACTTAACGGCTTAAATTCTTTGGAGGTTCACTACCCCAAATGTATACATGTTCTTATACTAAAGCACAATCTTTTATTTTTCATTTCTCTTTATTCATCATTGTGTTTACTTTTAAGGGACTAATTGACCCTTGGAAATCACCAAGGAAAGTGTCATTATCACTAATTATCAAGTTTGGATTTCAAGTCATTATCATTCAAGTTTGGATTTTTCTAAGTCATTATCACTCTTTTGAGTTTGACTAGTCCTTGCTGCACATCTTGAGTTTGACTTGGAGTTCCTTATCGCTTGTAAATAAGTTTGACTCTTCCTTTGTAATTTCCCCCGAAGAAATTTTTCTCGGGTTAAGTTGATGCTTGTTTCTCTTTATTGCATTTTGGACTTAGTGTAAATATCATTTTTGCACAAATAGGAGAAAAGATAAAGAAATGGACAGGTAATAAAAAAGGCTAATAAAATTGGTTAAAATTGGATTACAACCGACATAAAGAACCAATATGATTAATTGAATTCGGTCAGACGTTATACCGAGTTTATTGTGTCAAGGGCTTGCCTTACATCAATTCTTGTAATAAATTAGACAGCCCCTTTCATTTATTATTCATTCGGTTTTGTAATAATTATTTATTCGGACATTTGGACATTCGGACCCTCCTTCGTGAGGACAAATATGTAATAAGTTGTATGTCTTCCAACCCCCATTCTTTCTCCTTTTTATTTCACTCCTTATGATGGTTAGGTTAGGGACATCAGATTTTCAAATTAGCATTTCCATGACTTGCATCCATTCGTTTCGCATGTATAAAAGTTCGGCCCATCATATTATTCAAATGTTAAATTCAAACTTTTTACTTGAATACATGCTCTATCACATGCCTTGAATTGACTCGCATGCCATGCTAGTAGCCGAGCTTATTACTTGCACGTTGTATGTGTTGCATTAGCCATATTGCATTAATTAGAATCATGCATTTTTTCTAACTATTTACTTTCTTTTGACTTGCCTTCGGACATAAGGTAAGTTTTTATGCTTTAGCATATTGCATAAGTGTGATTGCTGTCATATCAAACATACTATCATGAGGCTAAATGCTTACTTGATATACCTGTTTGAATGCTTGTAGATGAAGGCTAATCACTTGAATTGGGACACATTGATTCATGTATATATGAGATCACCATTTTCAGTGATACATATTTAAAACATTTTTTTCAAAACAAACATGAAATCAAATGTTCCAACTTTTCGTGAAATTAGTCTATACTTGTATGTTACATATAGAACAAGAGCATCTACTGTACATAAAAACCACATCATGATTAGTAGAGGCCGATCTTTGATTGTGTGAGTGGGGTGTTCAATTATTGACCTTCCCCTCTCATACCTAAGTTCCCGAATCAAGACACTTTGGTAATGACGGACTAATGGCCTTTGGCACGAGTCATGGGTTTCCTAAATTTCCCAAAATAAATATTTAGGTGGCGACTCTGATATCTAACAAAGCAGTCCATTTTTTGGCATTTGATTCAAATATCGATTTTCCAAAAGAAATTGCCAGATTTGGCCTCTTTTTGTGTTTTCACTGTTTCACATTGCACTTGTGAAATCAGAATCAGAACCAACACACAAGTGGAGTCCGAACTGTAAAGGCTATTCATTTTTCCGAAAGGGAGCGTGAAAAGCCGAGCTACAGTTTCTGGCGACTCTGTTAGAGAATTAGAGAACTTGACTAAACTTCATGATGTGAAATTTTATTTACATAAATATGTTCTTTGCATTGCATTTGCATTGGTGCGCCTAAGTCCCTATGTTTGCCATCTGTTATTCCTGGACGGTTTGTCGGAGGCTTGCCTACAAAGCTTGCCAAAAGGCTGACCGGTCATGGGCTCTGTCAAGTTGGGAACACAACCCTTGGATCTGGATTACCGCTGTACCGCTTGATGCTCCTTTCACTTCTCGGTGTTAGGTGTGAGAAGTATATTAGGTAGTCTTGCTGAGGTACCCTTTGTGACTATTTGACCTAATCCATATAGTACGCTCTAGTGACCATTCAAATTAGGACAGGATGCTACCCATACAAGATGTTATAAAACCACTTGCTTGAAATAGTGCAACCTAGATCATGTCAAAATCTAGGACATGGTAACCCTACCCCCTCATAGGGGTGTTTTGGTTCTTTTTATGTGGTATGTGCTTTTACAGTGAAATATACGGGGTGGTTCATAGCAGTGGTACAAATGAGCAATCAGTCTGAGAACAAAGTTTAGTGGGGATCACAGTTCAGCTACGTGTTGTGATTAATTGAGAATTGGGGTCGAAGTGCTGTTCGTTTTTTTAAAAAATGTTTTCTTTCTTTCTTTTTGCTAGGTAATTTTTCATCATAGCTTCAAAAAGACTCGATATCCCCCGAGTTGTTTGGACTCGTTCTCGTAGGCTTTGTAAAACGCATGATCTTGTTGACGGTCAACCAGTGGTAGTTTCTCTCCCGCCGGTTACGCAACGAAGAAGGAATAGACAGTCAGCGTCAGTACCAAACACTCAGCAAACTCCTGTTCACTCGCTAGCACCTAATTCATCCAGCCCAACAATGGCACAGAACCCAGCACAAAACACAGAAGAAGTTGTTGCCATGATGGCAGCAGTCCAAAGAACAATGGACACGATCAACCAACGGATGGCCGCACAGGATGAAGTCATCGCTGAACTGCGATATCCATCTGGGGCATCTGCATCTACTGTACATCCGGTCCCAACTGCCCAGCCAAATCCTAATCTCCCTCCACCACTGGAAACTCCTTAGGTCCCAGATCCTCAGGAGATGTTTCCAACAGCTTCAGCTTACAGACCTCCGGTACAACCTCCTACGGGAACCATTCCCTTCAATATATATGAAGTTGATCCAGCCATGATCAAAATTGCTAGGCTTGAGAAAGCCTTGAAGAAATCCCAGGGTTTCAATTCAATTCCCGACATTGAGGACGGGTACGTTGAGGCTTCAGTCAGGTTACCAGAAAAATGCAAAATGCCTCACATCGATAGATTTGATGGGAGCGGGGATTGTGCATGTCCGCCTGTTTTCAGATGTGTTGAGGCCCATGGATTTATCTAGGGCATAAAAACTCTCATTATTTGGGAGGACCCTGTCAGATGTAGCGGTCATCTGGTATGCCAAACTGGAGGACTCAACGAAGCGGAATTGGGAAGAACTGTTTGAGGGGTTTGTTAACAAATACTCATACAATACTCAGATAGAAGTAACAATCAGTGAGCTGGAAGCAACCATTCAGAACCCTAAACAACCCTTCATTGACTTTGTGGCAAGATGGAGGGCAAAGACAGCCAGAATGACGAGCAGACCTTTTGAAAGAGAACAAGTCAGGTTAGTGGTCCAAAACCTTGAGCCAGACATGTTGCAGAGAATGATAGTGGCACCGTTGTCCTCATTTGCTTTCTTACATGAGTTAGGGGCTCAAATTGAGAGCGCCTTCAAAAAGGACATCATCCACAGAACAAGTGAACCTGCGAAAAAGCCATTCACTCGGAGTACCAATGCCAGTACTAGCACTATTCCGCGGCCTGCAGATGTCAGTACCATTGCTACATCATTGGCCAAGATGGTCGATCCCTTTACTGCTGCCACAAACTCACAAATTGCACAAAATAGTCAACCTTCGAATCGAAGATCTTTTACCCCCCTCCACATGAGTCCAACCCGCGCCCTCAAGGTGTTGATGGACAAGGGGCATCTCAAGCCTCTTGGTTCTTGCCCTCTCCCAGACCCACTGCCAGCTAGACACGACCCAACCCAATATTGTACTTTTCACCAACAACATGGCCATCATACAGATTCATGCTATCGTCTACGTCATGAGATTTAGAATCTCATTGACAACAAAGTTATCACCCTTCCTAAACCAAATGTGACAACCAACCCACTTCCTGCACATAACCAAGTTCCCCACCCCAGAAATATTAACCACATCCAAACACTACCACCTACCTTCAACCCCAACACATATATTACCTCGTCCCACCTACCAAAACCGGAGGTGGTTATTCCAGAAAGCACGAACATGTGCATGATAGACTTAACCCCACAAATCCAACCCAAGCATGTGGCAGCAAGAACAGAGAAAGAGAAGAATACATCAAAGGCTGGGTTGTCTAATACCTGTGGCATAGAAAAAGGGGTCTCACTTGCAGAGGAGTATGATCCCAGTTTATACATTGTGACCATTAATCAACCAAAACCAGTGGTCCTATTGCCGGATATACTCAGTGTCAATGCTATCGGGGAAGGCCAGTTAGGGCAACATCAGAACGATTGGCCTGAATAAGACCGAAATGACTTGGCTGAACTGGAAGATGATCTAGTTCAGATAGAAGAAGACTTAGCCAACCTCTACAAAGAACGGTTGGTTTGGTGACGAAGAGCTAGATGAGGTGGAATAGACAAAAGGGGTCAGGGAGGAAAAAGTCGAGACCACATCCATTACTAGTACAGAACAAGTGCTGGAACAATTTCAGCATGAGAGAATGGAAGAAAGTCAAAGGAAGAAGGCCTTGCCAGAAACCAAAACCATAGTGGGAAAGGAAAGGTATGTTGCAGAGGGGCGTGATGTGAACATGCTCCAAGTAAAGTCTGATGAAAGCTTGGCCATGACTGCCGGAGAGTGATGGGAAGATAATGATCTGCGTCATGCATACACGGATGAATGGTGGAAATCCAATGGCCCCAACGATACGTGGTATATGGACGAAATCAATCACATGACCCGGAGTGGTCAATACTTCAAACATGCGGCTGTAGATCAACTAGAATCCTTTAACAAAGAGGTTGATAACACCAGAGAGAAGGACTGTGAAGACAACTTGGTTTTGAAACAGCTCAAGAAGATTCAGGCAAATATCTCAATCTGGGGATCGATAATGGCTTCCCGGGAACATAGACAAGCTTTGCTAGAGGCAATGAATTGCACCAAACTGCCTATTGACACTACCGCTGATCAACTGGTGTCTTTAGTCACGTCCAACAATGTTACGCCAGTGATATCTTTCATAGATAAAGAGCTGCCACCTGAGGGTGCCAACCACAACCGGCCCTTGTATGTAACTCTGGAGAGCCGAAAGAAGTGGATTCTGATAGTGTTAGTAGATACTGGATCGGCGATCAATGTGTGTCCGGCACGGACTGCTTATATCATAGGTTTGAGGCCTGTTGACTTCACACCTACAACTCAAGCCGTCTGAGCTTATGACAATACAACCCGGGATGTCATAAGAACATTCAAGAGCCATATCCTGATTGGCCTGTTCGAACATGAGGTAGAATTCCATGTAATGGATGTTCCAGCTACCTTCAATCTACTATTGGGAAGGCCTTGGCTGCATCAGATAAAAACTGTGTCATCAACAGTCCATCAGTTGGTGAAATAGCCTTTCAAATGTGGGATTGCTACGGTGTACGGTAATTGGTCGATTCACCCTCCCCAGGGAGCTGCCACACCAGTGTTGGAAATCGTACACGGGGAAGAAGATGTATTCCTTTCAGGCTTCTCACTAATAGAAGCCTGGGTAGTCCAATCTATCATGGCAGAAGCTAACGGAATCTATGTGAGTGCTCAGTTTATCTACATGATGAACAAACAGGGGCATATGCCTAGATTAGGACTAGGCAGGAGTGGCAGGCAAGGAGGCACTGTTACCAAGGAGCTGATTCACATCCCCCATTCTTTTGGGCTGGGATACAAACCTACTGCTGAGGATTGACAAAGGAAGTGGGCTGAGTTGAGATAAAGAATTAAAGCAAAGAATGATGGAAAACAATATGAGTTAGTTCACAAACCAATACGGGGAACCTTGAACGGACGCTTTGTTCGCCAAGGGAAAGATTTCCCCTTTTGTGGATTTCCAAAGCCTTGGTTTGACCAGGAGACGAAGACAATCTATCTCAGGTTCGAGATCTTCTTCGGGCACCAGTTACCAGAAGAGGAAGATGAGCAGATGGACCTGAGTACTAATACAGGTCAAGGCAGGACTGTAACTGTGAACGTTGAAGAAGAAGAGCTGTTGGGAAAAACACTAACTGACCTACTATCAAATTCTACTATCGGAACGGAGTCTAACAATTTGGGGAATAGTTTTATTATCTCAATGATCGGGGATAAACCAAAAGCGAATTTCTCTAAACTTATTGTGGATGCATCTGAGGCTCCACACCTAATCTGGAAATTTGAAAAGGGCATCATCAGCAGTTCTAAATCAGATAATAAGTCCGAATCTGATTCCATCGAGCCTGTAAAGTCAGAGTCAGATTTGAGTTCTTTTGAGTCTGGTATGTCCGGGAGTGGTAACTCGGATGCCAAAGTCCTGTCAAAGTCTTCTTTTAGTTTTTCTTTTGAGTCAACTATAACCGAGGACCCAGACTTTACTAATGGGAATGTCGTAGAGTTTGCTTACTTCTCTGTGCGTTTAGTTTGTTGCACTGATCTCGATTTTCAAAATTTTGACTTAAACGAAGAGGAAGAAATTCCTCGGGCTTTGAAAAATTTGGTTGACCAAGAGGCAGAGAGGCGCATTAAACCCTGCACAGATAAAATCACTGCAATTAATGTGGGTACTGAGGAGGATCCCCGTTTGGTCCAGATCGGATCCACGTTGTCTTCGGAGGAACGCGAGCGTTTAATTACTTTATTAAAAGATTTCAAAGAAGTTTTCGTGTGGTCCTACAAAGACATGCCTGGAATAGATCTTGAGATTATACAGCACCGGATCCCTCTTAATCCCGAGGCCCGACCAGTCAAACAGAAACTACGCAAAGTTCGCGCAGATTGGGCATTGAAGATCAAAGAGGAGGTCAGCAAACAGATTGATACAGGTTTCTTGATGGTATCTGAATACCCGACTTTGTTGGCTATTATCGTTCCGGTTCCAGAGAAGGATGGCAGAATTAGGGTCTGTGTCGACTTCCGAGATCTAAATAGAGTAAGTCCAAAAGATGATTTTCCATTGCCATACATTGATGAACTGGTAAACTTCACAGCTGGCCATGCTTTGTTTTCATTTATGGATGGGTTTTCCTAGTATAATCAGATTTTGATGGCACCAGAGGACAGAGAGAAAACTACTTTCACCACGCCGTGGGGTACCTACTGTTATAGAGTTATGCCTTTTGGCTGAAAAATGTTGGGGCTACATATCAGCGGGCCACAACCACTATTTTGCACGACATAATCCACAAGGAGGTTAAGGTGTATGTGGACGATATGATTGTCAAGTCTAAAGAGCGAGAATGTCACTACACCGCATTGGAAAAATTCTTTGAGCGGATCAAGGAGTATAGACTGAGGTTAAACCCACAGAAAAGCACCTTCGGGGTAACTGCAGGAAAAATATTGGGATTTCTGATTACACAAAGGGGAATTGAAGTACATCCCTCCAAAATCAAGGCCATCGTAGAAATGCCACCACCAAGGACTGAAAAAGGAGATGCGCGACTTTTTGGGTAAGGTATAATTCATAAGACGGTTTATCTCAAAATTAACTTTGACTTGTGAACCACTGTTTGGTCTGTTAAAGAAAGGAAAGAAATTCCAATGGGATGATCGGTGTCAGTTCGCCTTCGAGCAGATTAAGCAGTACCTTCAGAATCCTCCTTGTATTGTTGCCACCAGAACCGGGGAAACCACTGATCTTGTATTTATCAGTAACAAATTCAACCATGGGGTGCATGCTAGCGCAAGAATCATAAGTGAAGGTGGAGAAGGCCATCTATTATCTAAGCAAGAAGATGCTAGAATATGAAACTTGCTACACTCCTCTCGAGAAAGCTTCCTTAGCTTTGGTTTGGGCAACGAGGAAGTTGAGACACTACCTGTTAGCTCATTCTATAATTCTGGTTTCGAGCTTAGATCTCATCGAATATCCCTTTGAGAAACCAGGACTTACGGGTAAGCTAGCTCATTGGTTGCTTCTTCTCTCTGAGTTTGACCTCAAGTATGTTATACGTAAATCAGTCAAAGGGAGAGCTGTAGCAGAATTTCTGGCGGATCACCCAGTAGAAGGAGATGATGAAGCAGTGGAGTATCTATTCTAATATGAAGACATCCTTCAGATAGAAGAAGAACAATGGACAATGTACTTTGACGGAGCGTCTAATCAGTATGGCTATGGGATCAGTGTGTTACTCATAGCATCCGATGATTCACGCATACCTCTAGCCTTCAAACTCCGATTTAAAGTATCCAACAATGAAGCAGAATACGAAGCGTGTATTGCTAGTTTGGAAGCTGCCCTAGAACTAGGGGCAATAAGATTGGATGTTATCGGAGATTCGAATTTGGTAGCAGTCGACTACTTCACAAAGTGGGTGGAGGCCCAATCTTATACCATTCTAAAGGCGTTGCATGTGGCTAAGTTCATCAAGAACAACATCATTTGTCGGTATGGGGTGCCCAACGAGATCATCTCAGATAATGGCTCGTATTTCAAGAAAGAGGTGATAGACCTACTTGAGAAATATAACGTGGCTTTCCGTAAGTCATCAACATACAGGCCGAGGACCAATGGAGCTGTTGAGGCTGCAAACAAAAACATCAAGAGAATTTTACAGAAAATGGTTGAAATCTACAGAGACTGGCCGGAGAAACTTCCATTCGCACTCTGGGGTTACAGAACGTCAATCCGAACATCTACGGGAGCAATCCCTTATTCTCTTGTTTATGGGATGGAAGCTGTTCTGCCAATCGAGATTGAAGTACCGTCGCTAAGAATTATGGTTGAGTGTTAGATAGTGGAGGCGGACTGGCAACAAAGTAGATTTGAAGAATTGATGTTGTTTGACGAGAGGAGGTTGAAGGCATTGTATCATATCCAAGGTTACCAACGTAGAATTGCGAGGGCATTTAACAAGAAAGTCAAGTCCAGAAATCTCAAGGAAGGAGACATGGTGCTCAAAGACAACCGAGCCCCTATCCATGAGCCTAGGGGCAAGTTCAGACCCAATTGGACTGACCCTTATATCATCAAGTCAATCTAGTCTGGAGGAGCAATTATTCTTATGGATTTGGATGGCCTAGAGTTTTCTCAACCGATCAATATGGATAAGTTAAAGAAATATTATCCCTGAGAGGCTCACTAGGCCGAAAACCCGAAAGGGCGACCTAGGCAAAAGTTAGAGCATAAAAAAATATATATATAAATAAAGAAAAATTGAGCTCGAAAGGCTGAAAACCCAAAAGGGCAACCTTGGCAAAAGTTAGAGCGCAAAAAGAGAGAATAAATACTCGAGTGAACCCTCTCCGAACTACGTAAGGCCTGATTCTCATCTTTGGGATACGTAGGCAACTTCATTCCAAAGTTCGGCCATCACTATTTTTCAATCCAACTATCCTGTTCATCTAGTTTAGTCAATCCATCATTCTCCATCCGTCATTCTCCACCGTTTGTCGACTTGGTTATGATCTTCTGATTTGGGACTGTACAACTTTAGGATTAATTCTGTATGTATTCGGTGGTGACCATTTCCGAGGAAAAACAAAAACATTATTTTGAAAAGTTTTAATTCAATTGTTGTTTTTCTTCTCAAAATTGTACCGTTTACAACCCAAAAGGAAACTTTTCAATACTCACTTTAATTTTATTGACTTATCACAAGTACATTCTCCAAACCAAAGTTGATTTTCCATAAAAACTTGAAAAGAAAAGACAAAGCAATAAACTAGGGGCATAGATGAGTCAAGTGTCAGTTCTTCGTCTCTTTTTCATAACTGTGGAAGTTTCTGTAACCGAGGTTGGCCTAATCTGTTCCTCATCCTTGAGACAAACCAAGTGTTCATCAGGAAGGATGGAATTGAAAGTAAGGGCAGGGCCAGGAATTCTCTCGTATTCCAAGCACTGAGGTACCGAAGTAAGTACGAACCACGAACGGGAAATGAAGCTAGGTACTTTATCCCTGCATCCGGACAAATCTGATCATGTCCAAAATGGCATCTGAACCTGAATGGAAAATAGAATACACAGTGTGTAAGGCTAATTAATTGTATACCCGGTTGCCGGGACATGCTGTAACTCATTTTAACCAAGTTAAGCTGGGGGCTACGCCAAGCAATGCCAGCCGCAGATCTGCTGTGCATCCAGTCACACCACATTCCCTCTGAGGAGAACTCCACTAGCTGTGGACGAAGAAAGTAAGTCCTGGCCGAGTACTCGGGGCAAGGATCCACCACTTTCAGCGTATCCATCAACCATATCTGGGGAAAGGGATGAAAAATAAGAGAGATAAAAGAATAGAGAGATGTACGTTAAGAGAAAAGTAAGAAAAGGGTTTTGAAAAAAAAAGAGAAAAAAAAAAAAGATTGAATGCCGAGTGATGTAAGGATCATAAATAAGGAAGGTGAGAAACAATACCTGGAGAAGTAATGGACTCCTCGCAAATCGAGTAGTCTCTCCCCATTGAAAAGAATCTAAGCCCGTCCAAGTCTCGGCCAACACTAAGCCCATACAACTCTTACCCTTCTTAAGGCATTGGGCTATTTCAATCAGTTTAATGCTAACTCCACCGCGACTAGGGGCAAGAAAGAAGGGTGCGAGTAAGCATAAGCAAAGGGCATGCTGACGATAACCTTGCCAAAGGACGTTGTTTTTGTCACCGGTGATGGAAAACCGACGAATCAAATCTAGAATATCTAGTTCCCAATTATGAGGCATGGATCGAGCTTCGTATAAGGTAAGCCTACACATTCGTCCTAAAGCTTGAGCATGGCCAAAACAGGGTTGAAGCATGATTTCTTTATCACGTTGAGGTTCCATCAATGCTTGAAATTCTTCGAGTGTCGGACACATCTCTTGTGAACCGAAACGAAATATGTGTGTGATTGGATTCCAGCACCGAGTAGCAGCATGGAGAAATGGAAAGCAAAGTGAAGTATGGCTCAACGGAAAAAGAGCATTTAGGCCGAAACCGCGAAAGTTCATCTTTTCCGAGCCATCCAAAGTGGTTATCCAGTCTTGGAGCCTATTGGTGGGCAACATATTCATTTTGAGAGAAAAATGTAAAACCTTGCTCTTCTGCCAGAAACAACATTATGGGAGTACCATTTATAGAATTTAGATGGAGTAGTGATAATAGCCTTTAGTGGTGGGTGGGCCAAACATTGTGTTGTAGTTGTGGATTTGTCCTCTTGTGTCCTTTTGTCCTCTTGTGTTGTGGTTGTATTTTGAGCTTTGTTTTATTACCAAGTCTTTTGTTTTAGTATGTTCAAGTTGTTTTCATTATGTTTCTTTTATTATCAAGTTGTAGTTTTTTCATTTTGTCTGGTTGATATTATTATCCGATTCATGAACCAATTCAAGCGCAAGTGTTCTTCAAAGATTATCATGCAAGTGTTATCCAGTCATCATATGCAAACACAGTACAAGATATTTGCAAGAAGAGATCATCCACAATAACACTTGATAAAACTAGCGGGTCCAACCCCAATCATTGTTTTGCAAAATAAAAAACAAAAGAGAAGTCTTTCAAAAAGAAAAGAGTCTATCTGAAGCTAGTGTTTAAACTACAAAGCAAATATAAAAAATATAAAAAAAGGGTTTTTCAGTTGGAATTTTAGTTTATCTAAAATAAGAAAAAAAAAAAGAATGGGTTTTTATTTATCTTCCCCACCTGTGTATATGTCTGTATATAGGTCTGTATATGTCTGTGTCGTATATACCTGTATATATCTGTGCATATATATACCGTATATATCTGTGTATCTACACCGTATATATCTGTGCATATATCCGTATCTGTCTGTGTATATATACCGTATATATCTGTGTATATATCTGCCTCTGTCTGTGTATATGTCTGTGTATGAATATATGTATACCGTATATACATATCTGTGTATATTTTGTTTATATACACGATCACACCCGTAGCGTGTATCTATCACACGATCACATCCGCACCGTGCATCTATCGCACGATCCCATCCGCACCGTGCATCTATCGCACGATCATAACCATATTGTGCATCTATCGCACAATCAAGCGTCTACCGCACAATCTTAATCCATCGCGCTATCTTGCGCACTTGTCGAGGTCTAGGAGACCTTAAATCCTCTAGAGGTGCAATTCCTTTGGTGTTTGTCATGCCCGAATGACTTCAAGCGGTCTGGTATAGCCACCTGCCTGTGTTTGCAATGAGTTCCTAAGAGACCAACTGCGACGGTAGAAACTAGAGTTCGAATGGCGATGCCTAGAACACAAAGGTTTGAAATTTCCGACACTAAAGTCTGGTTTAAATACCCAGGGGTGTATCCCCGGCTTGAAATCTGTATGGCAGCTCCATAGGTTGAGGTAGCGTGTATGCACCTCAATTATGGATACTGAACCAACCTAGTCTGTCACCCTGTTATAGAATAGGGAAAGTTGTGAATATGATCAGGAAAAAAAAAAAGAAAAAAAAAAAGGGCATCCATGGCTTCTGCATAGAGAGGTTACCCCTAATCATTCTACTATCCGTTCGCGCGAAACGTGTTTGGATTTTGACTTTACCTTCCCTCTTTTCACGTGAAACGTGTTAAGATTTGATGTTTATCATTTCAAGTTCACATACTCCTCTCGCGTAAGACGCGTTTGGATCTCAAGTTCACATACTCCTCTCGCGTAAGACACGTTTAGATCTCAATATCACATACTCTTCTCGCGTAAGATGCGTTTGGATCTCAAGTTCACATGCTCCTCTCGCGTAAGACGCGTTTGGATCTCAAGATCACATACTCCTCTCGCGTAAGACGCGTTTGGATCTCAAGTTCACATACTTTTCTCGCGTAAGACGCGTTTGGATCTCGAGTTCACATATTCCTCTCACGTAAGACGCGTTTGGATCTCGAGTTCGCATACTCCTCTCGCATAAGACGCGTTTGGATCTCAAGTTCACATACTCCTCTCGAGTAAGACGTGTTTGGATCTCCAATTCACATACTTCTCTCGCGTAAGACGCGTTTGGATCTCCAATTCACATACTCCTCTCGCGTAAGACGCGTTTGGATTTCAAGTTCACATACTCCTCTCGCGTAAGACGCGTTTGGATCTCAAGTTCACATGCTCCTCTCGCGTAAGACGCGTTTGGATCTCAAGATCACATACTCCTGTCGCGTAACACGCGTTTGGATCTCAAGTTCATATACTCCTCTCGCGTAAGACGCGTTTGGATCTCAAGTTCACATACTCTTCTCGCGTAAGACGTGTTTGGATCTCAAGTTCACTTTCCTCCTCTCGCGGACGAAGCATTTGGATCTCACATTCACTACATCCAACATTTATTCTTTCATTCAGTGTCACATCATTGTCTTGATTGCATTTCATTGCATGATCATAAGTTATGTTTTGCATTTCATTACATGATCATAAGTTATGTTTTACATATCATTCTGCATCTTGCCCATGAACTACGCAGGTTTGATTCCTTGCAAACGGGATACGTAGGCAACCTTCTGGATCAACCACTTGCATTTGCATCTTGTTTGTTTGCCCAAGTCTTACGGCCTTGTCAAAAGGGTCGTTTTCGAGCTTTGACATTCACTCACGTCATTAAATGAGAAGGAAAATTAGTTTTTTTCAGAGAGGGAGAGGGAAAATAAAATATTTTCTTTGATATTTTTATTTCCATTTCATCAATACACTATTCAAAAAACAACCACTAAAGCTGTAATTCCAAATTTTGGACTGAGAATTGAAAACACATTCCACAGACTTGAGAGTAATCAAAAGGAAGTTTGTGACTCCGAAAATTCATCATTTCCCCAAAAGGTGAGTTTTCGCAAATTTTCATTTAATTTAAAAATGTAATATAATTTGTTTAAATACTTCATTTACTTCTTTTCATAATTGTTTTTTTTTATCACTTTAAGGGGAAAGCTGCACCACCCACATATCTGCTGTAATTTAAATATTGTATATAAACCGTTGTAATTTATTACTTTAAATAATTTACCCCACTGGATGAATAGTAACCTCCGGTGGTGAATAGTAACTTCCGGCGGTGAATAGTACCTTTGGCTATTTAATTTTGCTCACTTTCTATAGCTTAATTTCAGCACGATTATATGCTATTTAGGGGGCTGTTTAATTTATTTCAATGATTTGTGTTTTAAATATCAAGTTTGTTTGTACTAACCAATTAATTAACTTCGCATAATCATCTTTACAACCTCCTTCCATTCTTTGCTTATTTCGATTAAAAAGTTGTGAAAAATTAAGATTGTGGTTCAAGTATGAGAAATGAACTCTTCCATGCTTAATGGTTTAATCTCTTCGGAGGTTCATTACCAAAGGTATAAAACGCTCTATGCTTAATGGTTTAATCTCTTTGGAGATTCACTACCAAAGGCATAAAACGTTTTATGCTTAGGAGGTTCATTACCAAAAGTATAAAACGTTCTATGCTTAATGGTTTAATCTCTTTGGAAATTCACTACCAAAGGCATAAAATGTTTTATGTTTAGGAGGTTCATTACTGAAGGTATAAAATGTTCTATGCTTAATGGTTTAATCTCTTTGGAGATTCACTACCAAAGGCCTAAAACGTTTTATACTTAAGAGGTTCATTACCAAAAGTATACAACGTTCTATGCTTACTGATTTAATCTCTTAGAGGATTTACTACCAAAAGCATAAAACGTTCTATACTTAACGGTTTAAATTCTTTGGAAGTTCACTACCCCAAATGTATACATGTTCTTATACTAAAGCACAATCTTTTATTTTTCATTTCTCTTTATTCATCAGTGTGTTTACTTTTAAGGGACTAATTGACCCTTGGAAATCACCAAGGAAAGTGTCATTATCACTTATTATCAAGTTTGGATTTCAAGTCATTATCACTCAAGTTTGGGTTTTTCTAAGTCATTATCACTCTTTTGAGTTTGACTAGTCCTTGTTGCACATCTTGAGTTTGACTTGGAATCCCTTATCGCTTGTAAATAAGTTTGACTCTTCCTTTGTAATTTCTCCCGAAGAAAATTTTCTCAAGTTAAGTTGATGCTTGTTTCTCTTTATTGCATTTTAGACTTAGTGGACGTAAATATCATTTTTGCACAAACAGGAGAATAGATAAAGAAATAGATAGGTAATAAAAAAGGCTAATAAAATTGGTTAAAATTGGATTACAACCGACATAAAGAACTAATATGATTAATTGAATTCGGTTAGACGTTATACCGAGTTTATTGTGTCAAGGGCTTGCCTTACATCAATTCTTGTAATAAATTAGACAGCCCCTTTCATTTATTATTCATTCGGTTTTGTAATAATTATTTATTCGGACATTTGGACATTCGGACCCTCCTTCGCAAGGACAAATATGTAATAAGTTGTATGTCTTCCAACCCCCATTCTTTCTCCTTTTTATTTCACTCCTTATGATGGTTAGGTTAAGGACATCAGATTTTCAAATTAGCATTTCCATGACTTGCATCCATTCGTTTCGCATGTATAAAAGTTCGGCTCATCATATTATTCAAATGTTAAATTCAAACTCTTTAATTGAATACATGCTCTATCACATGCCTTGAATTGACTCGCATGCCATGCTAGTAGCCGAGCTTATTACTTGCACGTTGTATGTGTTGCATTAGCCATATCGCATTAATTAGAATCATGCATTTTTTATAACTATTTACTTTCTTTTGACTTGCCTTCGGACATAAGGTAAGTTTTTATGCTTTAGCATATTGCATAAGTGTGATTGTTGTCATATCAAATATACTACCATGAGACTAAATGCTTACTTGATATACCTGTTTGAATGCTTGTGGATGAAGGCTAATCACTTGAATTGGGATACATTGATTCATGTATATATGAGATCACCATTTTCAGTGATATATATTCAAAACATTTTCTTTCAAAACAAACATGAAATCAAACGTTCAAACTTTTCATGAAATTAGTCTATACTTGTCTGTTACATATAGAACAAGAGCATATACTGTACATAAAAATCACATCATGATTAGTAGAGGCCGATCTTTGATCGGGTGAGTGGGGTGTTCAATTATTGACCTTCCTTTCTCATACCTAAGTTCCCGAACCAAGACACTTTGGTAACGACGGACTAATGACCTTTGGCACGAGTCATGGGTTTCCTAAATTTCCCAAAATAAATATTTAGGTGGCGACTCTGATATCTGGCAAAGCAGTACACTTTTTGGCATTTGATTCAAACATCAATTTTCTGAAAGAAATTACCGAATTTGGACTCTTTTTGTGTTTTCACTGTTTCACATTGCACTTGTGAAATCAGAATCAAAACCAACACACAAGTGGAGTCCGAACTGTAAAGGCTATTCATTCTTCCGAAATGGAGCGCGAAAAGCCGAGCTACAATTATATTATATATATTATAAAAAAATAAATAATAAAAAATCGTTTGTTATCGGTCAGCCCTCGGCTACTGACATCAAACATCAGGCACATATATATATATATATATATATATTTATATTATTATTATATTATATTTTGCTTATATAAGGACAAAGATGGAGAGGCTCAGAGGGGGCAAAAAAATTTGTTTCAAGAGAGAGTTAGAAAGAGTTAGAGAGAAAAGAGAGAAAACAATACACATTTCAATCTTGAGCCAAAATACTTCGAGCTTACATAACTACTGAAATTCCTCATTTTCATACACCAAAAACACTCCAAAAATTCTGATACAGCCAAAGATCAATTGTCTTGATCATAAGGAAGAATGTTTAGTGATTGAAAGTGAGAAAAACTAGAGAGTTAGCCACTTTTCATACCATAAACTCCATAATTTTGAATTGAGGATTTGAGAACACATTTCCTACACTTGAGGGTGATCAAGAGGGAGTTTGTGAACTAAGGAGTTCATTATTTCCTTGGAAGGTGAATTTCACAAACCTTTTATTTTCTTGCATTTCTTACTTATTTTGCTCTTTTGATTTAATTTATTGTTATATTGTATATTATTGTAATCTAATTGAAAGTTGTGAATTGATGTCTCATATATGTTATTTTGGCATGAGAAAGCGACCTTCCATGCTAAATAGTTTAATCTCTTCGGAGGTTCATTACCAGGGCATTATATCTCTCTCATGCCAAGAACAACTCCTTGTTTGACGCTTCTTTCCATTTAGAGGATTTAAACTCACCATTGGACTTAATGAATTAAAGAACAGATGGTTATTTAAAATTGAGTAACTAAAATTGAGGCTAAAATAGTGCAAGATAATAATTTGATTGTATTCAATCAGACGTTAATTGAACACATGGAAACTTAAGGCAGTTTATATTCATTAGTGATGAAATGATTCAAGTTTCCATGGTCATCACTTCCCTTGATCAATTCATGAAAGGAAAGAGGTTAGAATCATATTTTGTTGCATTTATTGAACTTGCACACTTTGATTCACAAGCCATCATGCAATGAAATTGCTTGAGTTAGTGGTTTGTGGCTTAAGTTTACTTCTCCTTTGATTCGTTCATGAAAATGAGGGGTGAGTTGTGCAGACAACCCTAGAGAATACCCTGTGCATGCTGTGTTTGTCCTCTGTTGCAACAAGGTGAACTGGGCAGCAGTGTCTGGCAAACCAGTTTCCATGGCCAGCAGTGGCCGGCAAACCACCTTTGATGGTCGGCATCCCTCACCAGTGGCCTGTCGGCCACTAATGCAAAACTTAGCAGTGTATTCCTTTGGTAAAGTAGAGCCATTCTGGAAGTGGGCAACAGTGTATGTGTTCTATTATGCAACAGAGGCTCTGTAGAAGCAAAACAGTGGCTTTTCAGGTGGAAATCGATCATACGCATGAACATTCCTTGCTTCCCAAGGTGGAGTAATTAGTTGTTTAGCTTACTTACTTCTTTTAATTATACTTGTGTTGTTGTAATTATTTAATTAGCTAAAGTAGTTAATTAGTTGTGAGTCAATTTATTTCATTTGGTTTGTAATAGTTAATTAATTAGCTTAGCTTAAATAGTTAGCTAGTTAGTTTATTCATTTGGACTCTCCTTCGTGAGAGCATAATGTTGTAATAATGTGTATGTCTTCCAACCCCACATCTTTTTCCCTTTTATTTAACTACTTATGATGGTTAGTACAGGGACATCACGTTTAAATTAGCATTCTTTATGTTTGCATCCACTTGTATTGTATGCACCGAGGCTCGGTTCATCATTCCAACTGCATTGTTAGTTTAATACTTATTTGAATATGTGCTTAAACCACATACTATCAATTAATTCATATGCCATGTTAAGTAGCTGAGCCTATTTTAGATTGCATATCGCATGTATTGCATTAGTCATATTGCATAGTTAGGAATCATGTATTTTTTCTAACTCTCTTATGCCTTTTTGACTTAGAGTACGAGGTGAGCCTTTACTTGCTTTAGCATATTGCATGAGTGTGATTGTTGGAATGTCTAGCATGCTTACCATGAGGCTAAGTGCTTAATTGATATACCTACTTGTATGCCTATGGATGAAGGCTAATTCCTTGAATTGGAATAATTTGAGCCATGCACATTTAAGCCCACTTTTTAAGTGACAAATTCAAACTATTTTCAAAAAACAAACATAACTCAAGTGTTCCAATTTTTGCAAGTTAGTCTATACTTGTATGTGCTCATCACATGGTAATGCTAGATTAATAACCGGAACAAGAACACATAATGCAAAGGAAGATTTATATCATGATTAGTAGAGGTCGATCTTTGATCGGGCGAGTGGGTGAGCTCAATTCATGACCTTCCCCTCTCGTACCTAAGTTCCTGAGCCAAGACAATCTTGGTGATGACGGACACGTGGCCTTTGGCACGAGTCATGAGTTTCCTAAATTTCTCCAAAATAAAACATTTAGGTGGCGACTCTGTATCTGGCAAAGCAGTTTATTTTTGACAATTTGATTCAAAATTGATTTTTCAAAAGATTCGCCAAATTTGGACTCCTTGGTGTTTATCTATTTCATATTGCACTTGTGGAATCAGATTCAGAATCGCAGGAGTCTGATATTGTAGGACTTATTTTGATTTCTGAAATGGGGCGCGAAAAAGTCGAGCTACACTCGCCGAAGCGAGGTTGAGGTAATAAAAATTTTAATAGACAAGAAACAGGACTGAAGGCTGCACAGGCAGTCACCACTGTGTTCCGGATCCCAGTTTATAAAGTCCTGTAAAGGATCAGGAACTGTATTACAGAGCACCAGAAAAGATTCCTAACGAATTTATAGGAAGAAGCCTTAGGAAGCACTGTGCCTACCACAATGAGGATGGACACCTGACTCAGGGGTGCAGAGCACTGAAGGCGCATTTGGAACATCTGGTTAGACAAGGTCACTTAAGGGACCTAGTAGATGAGGCCAGAATGAGGGAAGAGCAGGCAAGGCTGCCCTAGGCACCGACAGCACCACATCCACCGGCACTACAACTGTAAGCAAACGGACCTCGAGTGATCAATGTGATTCATTCGAGGGTCAATGAGAACGAGGTACGTGGGGAGACTCAAAGAGTGAAACACTTACAGCATGTGTATCAAGTTCAGCAAAAGAGGTCTAGGACAAACGAGTGCCAGAGACCAATGGTGTCCTTTATTGCAGCAGACCTAGACATGGTATAACATCCACACAATGATGCTCCGGTAATAACCCTTAAGATTAGAGAATACCAGGTAAGGTGCATTCTGATTGACCAAGGCAACTTTTGTGACATCATGTATGTCAGATGTTACAAGGAGCTTGGCTTTTACCGAGATGATTTGGAGCAGTCCAACAGCCCAATGGTCGGGTTCAATGGAACGCCGACATGGCCTCTGGGAACAATAAATTTGGTGATACAGGTGGGTACCAAGAAAGTAAACACAGAGTTCACAGTAGTTGACACCCCCTCCCCTTACAATGTTATCTTGGGAAGGCCATGGTTGCATTCAATGAAGGTTGTTCTCTCAATACTGCACCAGCTATTGCAGTTCCCAATAGAGCATGGAATTGAGGAAGTTTGAGGGGATCAGGTGCAGGCAAAGAATTACTCCATGGCAGTAATGAAATCCACCTGCAACGTGCGAGAAGAAAAAATAGTAGAGATTGAGGACGAGGACATGGAGGTCTTGAGGACGTCGGTAAAGAGCCGGCCGACAAAAGCAAGGAAGCCTTGAAGAAAATTCTGGTCCAGCAATGGGATAAAAAGCGTTTCTTCTTTCTCGGCTCAGGCTTGGTCGAAAAGGAGGAAAGGGAGTTAGAAGCATTCTTGCGAGCAAACATAAAGGTGTTTTCCTAGACGCCCTACGAGATGCCTAGCATTGACCCCGAGGTCACATTCCACAGACTAAACGTAGACAAGTCGGCTAAACCTGTTATTCAGCGAGCAAGGAGGCCGACGTTGGTTCATATGGATGCAGTAGAGGAGGAAGTGGACAAATTGTTGGAGGCCAAAGCCATTTGAGAGGTAAACTACCCAACTTGGTTGTCTAATATAGTTGTTGTAAAAAAGAAGAATGAAAAGTAGAGGGTCTGCGTGGACTTCACCAGCCTGAATAAGGCTTATCCCAAAGACAGTTTCCTACTCCCCAAGATCGATCAATTAGTGGATGCCACTTCGGGATATGGAAGAATGAACTTCCTAGATGCTTACAGGGGATACCATCAGATAACAATGGATTCCCCCGACGAGCAGAAGACTGCATTTATCACCCCAAAAGGGCTATATTGCTACAGAGTGATGCCTTTCGGGTTGAAAAATACAGGAGCAACCTACCAGAGGTTGGTGACCAAGATGTTCAGACATCTGATCGACAAAACAGTGGAAGTATACATTGATGACATGGTCGTGAAGATCAAAAAACCTGAGAATCACCTGGCCGACTTGAAGGCAGTGTTCAATATTCTTGGAACATATCGGCTTCGACTCAATGCTTCGAAATATGCATTTGGAGTTGGGTCTGGTAAGTTCCTGGGGTACTTGATTACTAGAAGGAGCATTGAGGCAAGCCCAGATCAAATCAAGGCCATCCTTAACTTGAAGAGCCCGACATCGGCAAAACAAGTACAGATGCTGACAGGAAGGGCCGCAGCCCTAAATAGGTTTATAAGCAGAATTTCATATAAGTGTAAACCATTTTTCAGTTTATTAAAGAAGGTCGCAGATTATTTGTAGATAGAGGAGTGCGAAGTCGCCTTGGCCGACTTGAAAAAATACCTGACCACAGCTCCAGTTCTCTCAATCCAGTACTTGGAGAGGAACTGTTCTTATACTTGGCGATTTCGGAGCATGCAGTGAGTGCAGTGGTAATCAGAGAAGAGAAGGGAGAACAAAGGGCGGTATACTATGTGAATAAAACCCTAGCAAGTGCAGAGACCAAGTACTTACCCCTGAAAAAATTAACACTGGCCTTAGTGATGGCTTCCAAAAAACTAAATCATTACTTCCAAGCTCATAAGATTGTAGTGTTGACTGAGCACCCCTTGAAGTCCCTGCTGTAACAAGGAGATCTGATAGGCAGGGTAGCCAGATGGGCAATGGTTTGGGCCAATATGATTTAGAGTTTAGACCTAGAACGGCAATCAAAGGCCAGGTTCTGGCTGACTTTGTGGCCGAGTTCACACTTGGTGCCATCCCACATCGGGCTTCGGTAAGCCATGGCTTAGGGTGTCCAATGGAACAAGAAGAGACCCAGTTAGGAATGAAAAACCCCACAACAGAGCAAAAAAAAGGAGAAAAACCCAAGCCCTGCGATATTTACATTGGCGACTCTTTCTGCATGTTTGTTGATGGAAGTTCAAACCATCAAGGAGCGGGAGCAAGAATGGTGTTGGTATCACCAGATGGGCGAATGTTAGAGCAGTCTATTCGTTTGGGGTTCAAGGCCTCAAACAATGAAGCAAAATATGAGGCACTAATCATAGGGTTAAAGTTAGCAGCAATAATGGAGGCCGATGAGGTAGTAGTCTTCTATGACTCCCAACTTATTGTGAAACCAGGTAACAAGCGAATATGCAACCCGAGATGAAAGAATGATAGCCTATGTCAAAGAAGTTGTTAGACTACTAGCCTTGTTTCAGGATTGCTAACTACAGCAAGTTAACCGAGATGACAACAGCCATGCCGATGCCTTGGCTAACCTAACTAGTGCAATGAAATCAGGGGAGGCAAGGACAATAATGGTTGATTATTTGTCAGGCCCAAGTGTAGAACCACTAATCACAGAGTATGAAACAATATGTGTGGAGATGGGTCCAAGTTGAATGGATGCAATAGTAATGTTTCTTAAGGACGGCAAGTTACCGGATGATCGCAAAGAAGCACACAAGACCAGACTGAAGTCGGCAAGGTTTAGCCTAACAGTAGAAGGACATCTCTACAGAACGTTTTTTACTGGTCCCCTTTTAAGGTGTATGCATCCCTCCCAAGTTGAAGACTTATTGTATAAAATATATGAAGGGGTATGTGAAAGCCATGCTGGGGGTAGATCACTTGCTCATAGGGCCATTACTCAGGGGTACTGGTAGCCCTACACGCAGAAGGATGTTGAAGCCTACGTCAGAAAGTACAAGAAGCGTCGAAGGTTTGCACCTTTGATACATCAACCAACAGCAGATTTGAACCCAGTATCTTGCCCTTGGCCATTTGCCTAGTAGGGCATGGATCTTGTTGAATAACTGCCCCAAGCAATTGGGCAAAGGAAGTTTCTGCTGGTAGCAACTGATTACTTCACCAAGTGGGTAGAAGTTGAACCCCTTGCAAAGATTCTAGATGTTGATGTGAAGAACTTCATATGGAAGAACATCATCACCAGGTTTGAGATCTTAAAAGCAATAATAGAAGACAATGGTACACAGTTTGACAGTAAGCTAATCAAAAACTTTTGTGCAAACTATAAGATCAAGATCTACTACTCTACTCTGAGTTTCTCCCAGAGTAATGGTCAAGCATAAGCATCCAATAAGATTATCTTGGATGGAATCAAAAAGAGATTGGAAGTAGCAAAGGGAAAATGGGTGGAGGAGTTACCTAATGTACTCTGAGTATACCGGACTACGCTGAGAAGATCAACTAGGGAGTCTCCATTTTCCGTGGCTTATGAAACTGAAGCGGTTATCCCATTGGAAGTCGGCATTCCAGGGATTAAAACCCAGGGAGTGGAAAATAGTACTAATGAGGCATTTCTAGCCTAAGATCAAGACCTACTGGAGGAGAAAAGAAATAGAGTAACAATTTGGCTGGGGATATACCAGCAACAACTTGCTAGGGCTTACAACAAAAAGGTCAACCCAAGAGAGTTCAAAGTTGGGGACCTTGTGTTAAGGAAAGTAGTCGGCAATAAAAAGGATTCTAGGGAGGGCCTTATAGAATCATCTCGGTCACCGGCAATGGGGCATATCGACTTGAAGACAGTGATGGCAAAGACTTGCCAAGACCCTAGAACACTTGCAACCTAAAGTTTTTCTATCATTAGATTTTTGTTTTTTGAAGTTTATGTCATTAGCCGAAATAGTAATAAAATTTTAGTTCGATTTTTATGAATTTGAAATTTGTGTGATAGGATTGACCAGTCCTATGGCAATGTTTATGAATGAATCATAACGAATAACTTAAACTTATTATATGACAGAGTTGAATTATACTTGCATATGATAGAGTTGAACTAAGTTGGCAATGTTTCTGAATGAATCATAACGAATAACTTAGACTTATTATATGACAGAGTTGAATTATACTTGCATATGATAGAGTTGAACTAAGTTGGCAATGTTTCTGAATTAATCATAACGAATAACTTAGACTTATTATATGACAGAGTTGAATTATACTTGCATATGATAGAGTTGAACTAAGTTGGCAATGTTTCTGAATGAAGCATGACGAATAACTTAGACTTATTATATGACAGGGTTGAATTATACTTGAATATAATAGAGTTGAACTAAGTTGGCGATGTTTCCGAATGAAACATGACAAATAAACTTATCTTATGATAGAGTCGAATTATACTTGCATATGATAGAGTTAAACTAAAATTTGTCTAAGTGTGCTTTAATCGGATTAACAGAGAAACCCAGGTTGAACACCTTGGCTAGTCTTTGTTCGAATTTGACTTCAGCGAAAGGCTTTAAGTGCTTAATGTGAACTTAAGTAAAACTTAGGTTCACATTAAGGGGCAAAGAGCTGGAAAATGATAAAAATTTAAGAGCTTGGGAAGACTTGTTAAAATTACAAACTAGAATTGGCTTAAACATTTGTTGAAATTTTAGGAAAATTTACAAGTTGAAATTAGCCGAGGTAATATTGAAAGAAGCATCCGAGATACATACTGGCTGACATGACTAACCAGGTTGTCAGAACTTGGAAAGGGTGAAGTCTTAATAGAATATAGCATATGGAGATGATAAGAGCCATATTGAATAACACTTGTACAAATATTTTGATATTTTAGCCGAGGTATGCCAATGGTTGGCTGAGGAAAACAGTCAAGGTTTATATCCGAGGTATTATATCCCAGAGTTATTATACAGTTAAGGTATACTTTGAAGAAATGCAACAATATTCTAAGTATGAAAGTAGTAAAAACATGCATAGAAGAAAAGAAGGCAGACATTCAACACTTGGAAGAGAATATAAGATTTGTATTCAAAGGATAGAACTTGTTCTAATACAAAAAGAAGGCACATTGACCAAATTGAAACTTAACATTATTCAAACAGAAAGGTTGCAACAACTACAAAAGAAGAAATACAAAACGAAGAGATTCTAAGTGTATCGCTCTACTTCTGCGATTAGCTGTGTATCAACCTCGGCAGACAATTGAGAAAGCTTCTCGGCAATCCTCTCTGCCTCAATTTCGACATCGATCTCAAGAAGAGTTTAGTCGAGGCACTCTTGGAGACCTCGTCCTCCGCATCTTGAGTCAAGTTAAGGACATCTTGAGTCAAGTTAAGGACTTGCTCATTCAGAGTAGGGGACTTGGCCCCAACAACAACCTCGTCATCATTCGCAGCTTCCTCCTCGGCATCGTCATCGGAATCTTGTGGAGCCGGAAAGAAAGGCACTTAGAGCTAGTCAATATTACAGAATGGGGAGTTCAATGGGACAGACATCCTATTGAGCGCCACCGTCCAGCCAAGGTAATAACCTCGGTTGCAAGCCAAGTTGACTTGTTCTTTGTATTGATCTCGGACAGCGGCCTACCCTTCCTCAAAATCCTTCTCATCGGTCACCTTGACCTTGGCATCTTTTGAGTCAAGGGCCTCTTGGAGTTTGGCCTCTAGCTCAGCTGCTCTAGCTTTGGCAGCCTCAAGATCGGCTTTGAAGGCAGTGGCTTCAGTATCGGCCATTTTGGCTTTTTCTTCGGCCAAATCCTGAGTAGCTTTAGAAGCCTTGGCTTGATCCAGCAGAGCTTGATTGTTGGCTTTGGCATGATTGAGTGAGAAGAGGAGTTTGGTAGCTTCCTTAGTCTTCCTTGCCAACTCCTTTCTTGTCATCTCGGTCTTAACTGCGTATGAATACGCATGCTGGATTACCTGTAAAAAGTAAAACACATTAGTGAAATTTAACTAAGTGTTGAAAGACTAGAAAAGAACAAATAAAGAGGCTTACCAAAACTGAGTGTTGCATCATCAGGCCGAAGTTTTCATATACGTGGAGGTTGGCCATGTGATTCATATCTTCGAGCAGGAACATGGCCGTTGACAGAGTGGCACCGACCTCGGCATCGTTAATCGCATTGTCGCCGGCTGTTAAAGGTTTGTCCCCTACCATGACTTCAGGTGCCTAGGTCATATTACGAGGGAAACTGCTGCTACCCTCTGGGCAATCTGACCTCGGCTTTTTCGATGGCGGGACCTCGGGTGTTGCATCCTCTAATGGCCTTTTTTCAGCAGTGGTAGTGTTCTTCTCAACCTTGGCTAGTTTTGAGATTGACACAGTGTCCTCAGAGTCAATTTGAGTTACTGTGGCCTTAGCCTTGGCTTTCTTCACTCTTTTCGGCTTTGGCTTTGATTAGGATGGAGAAGATGAGGATTACACTGTCACAACCCCAGGGATGCTGGCAAGGAGATCCTCAACAATGGCTGGTTTACGGCCCATTTCATTAGCGGTGGAAGCAACTGTTACTCTGGTGCCAAAGTGTATTACTGGAAGGGCGATAAGGGGATTGGCTGGATCGCAAGCCGATGCCTTAGAGTCTCGGTGTTTGCAGTTGTGAGTTTTGCTGGCAGGAGCAAAAATTAGAACCCGACGTTGGCGTTGGCGCTGGGATGGAGGAATTAGTTGAGGGGCAAAATTAGATGGTTGCTCAACTGGGTCAGAGGTGGAGGCCTGATCTGGCATTGAAGATGAAATTGTTGGTGGAGTTATAGCAGAGGGAGGGGTCTTACTTCAGCGTGGAACATCAGACAGGGCCGACTTGTATATTGGTATGTAATTCAATAGAAGAGGGGCCTTGCGTTTCTGCACAGGGAGATCTAAGACCTTCTTTAGATCTCAACTGGAGATGAATGATTGCCGAAATCCCTTGGCTGGCTGAGGAAGAACTGTAAAAAACAAAGAGCAAACATTAGTAGAGATGAGTGAGTTGGCAAGCTTTAACCAAAACGAAGTTACAATAGGATGACTCATTCTTACCATCACCTTCTTTAAAAACTGTTTGGCTTAGAGGATAGAGATGAAGATTGTCATCAGGTGCAAACTCTTAGTTACCCAAGACGATGAAGTAATCATCTCCAGCACCCTTGTTGGAGTCTGGGAGGTCAGCTATTAGTTTGAAGGCGGTGGATCTGGGCTTAAGGTAGTATATGTAGCTTTTTTTCTGACTTAAGGCCACACATAGTATAGCATAATTGGATGTCGGCTAGAGTGATCCTAACTTTTTCTCGGTGTGCTAGTTCAATTATGCCATTGATAACCCTATATGAATTTATGGCCAGTTGCATTGAGTTGAGCTTGTAATAATGAAGGATTTCTCGGAAAAAGTATTTAGAGGGAACCGAAGTCCACACTCTATGAAAACAACTACTAGGAAGGGCATGGAGTCCCCATCAGGCATGATGGAGTCCTCCTCCCTAATTTGAGTTGAACATCGGCTGGGATGGAGAACTCTCGACGGAAATACTTTATTTTTTCTGGGGTATCCACTCTTCACCTGAATATACCCATAATGTCGGCTAGTGAAGATTGGTATGAAATTTCGGGAAAGAATGTTTGGTATGGGTTTAAATACCTCGGCTTAATCTTAATCAAGCACTGGTGCAAAGGTTCTTGAAATCTAAGAGGGTTTTTGTTTTGATTTTTTTAAAGAACAAAGTTCTGAAGTAAATCCCAAACCTAGGAACTACAGACACAGGGATTAAAGGCAAAAATCTAGAAATACAATAAGAAAAACAGAAAAAAAAGAGAGCATGATTCAGAAATCAATAAAGCAACATGTTTTCAAGAAACACTGAGTAGGTGTGTGTGGATGTGCAAAGGCCAAGAACAGTGGCAAAAATTATTAAAGCTTCAAACCTATGAGCACTATGTACGTGTGTGCGAGAATCAAGAATCACGAACAGTGTGAATAGACATAAGGACATATTGAACATCATGAATCACAGACAAATACGAGATTCAAAATACAACAACGATTCAAGAACAAAAACTAATTTGCAATGGTGACAAATAGCATGTAAACATATAACAAATTTAAAACAAGTCAAAAGAATAATGAAAGACTGAAATGAAGGAAATCAGTGGCTTACCGAGGAAACAAGCGCCGGGATGAGTATCGCCGGAGTCAGACGACATAAATGGTAGCAAACAGATAATGAAAAGGTCGCCGGAGGAGGTAATCGGAACAGTTGCAGAGCTTGAAAGCTTGAGCAATGGCGGTTTGGAAAAGGGCGTTAAAGAGAGAAAGTTTTTAAGACAAAATGAATACTCAAAAGTGAAAAGACGGAGAGAGAGGGAGAAGTTTTGTCAAAATTATGAAAAGGCGGCAAACCATAATGATATGCCTTGGATGACGTGTCTGTCAGACGGCGTGTACAGAAGCGATGCGTCCTGATAGCACGTGTCAGGTACGAAGCAATGCGAAACGAACGCGTGGCAGAAACGGTTGGGAAAACAGTATGTGATAGCTCATGCGCAAATAAAACTCTTAGAGTTTTGGATTTAATGAGCCAATAACCTCGGCTAGAGGAACGATCTTAGTTAAGGAGCTTGGTCAGTGGCAAAGTTGGACAATAGAGTCCTAGGTACGCGAAGCTAACGAGTAATGATCTCAGCCGTAGAAAGAAAAAAGTGAACTTTGATCGACGAGACAATGTAGGTTCCATCACCTCAGATTGTCGAGGTAATGAAACCTAGGGGGCAGTTGTGGAGGCATATTTTGTGAATGACAGCACGTAGCCGAGGTGACGTCGGTGTGTCAACCAGACTGCAACGTGGCTTGGTCATGTGCGAGATGATCTCGGCTAGGCCGAGGTTATCTTTGGAGATATCTAAATCCGAGATGAACGGATAAGGGACAAGAGTCCTAGAATGGAGGAGGACCTCAGTCTGGATAAAGATAAAACTCTTAAGGAGTTTATCTCTATCTAGCTGAGAGTCCAAGATGAGTATTGAGCCAAAGTCCATTGAAGCTAGGCTTCTATAGGGATCAGGTTAATGCTATCTATAAAAGTAAGGCACCCTCATGGGTTTAAGGTATGCTTTTTAGGCTTTGTCTAGTGAGTTAAGCACTATTAGCTATCTTTGAGAGATAATTACTGACTTGATCGTCGGAGTGCCCTCGGATAGACAAACCACCGCCAGATTCTTATATTTCTGTAACAGGTTGATCGGGCTTTATCTATTTTGCCGGTGCTCTCATGCTGAGTTTCCCTGTTTGGTTGTGTGATCAAAAATCAACATCCATAATTATTAAATTCATACATTTTCTTTAGTTAATTAGTGAAATATAATATTATAATTTAAATTAACGTGGCTTATAATTTAATCAATAATCAATAATAAGAACAAATAAATAACTGAACCTATAGTCAATAAGTTTAACCTTATCAACTCAATAAAGAACCTCACAATGGGAAGAAACAACCAACTAAACAAACTCCATAATCATAAATAAATGATCAAATGATTCAATTATTATCTTGACCTATAAGTTAAAAGTGTACAAGAATAATTAAAATAATGGAATAAAACATTTTTTTTAATTCCAAAAATAAGAGTTTTACATGATTTAAGAAGAGACATTACTACAATTTTATAAGAGATAAACAATACATAATATCTATCTATCTATCTATCCATATATATTATATAAGGAAAAGAGACTTTTTAATGAGAAACCTTCTAGGAGTTCCAAATCCTCATTCTAATTTTCTTGATTTTTTAAATTTTAAATAATTACTTTTATTTGATAATCCCACATCAGGAAAAGAAGGGAAAAATAAGTTGTTTTACTTATATAAAAAAAAATCTTATACTCCCATTCCATTTAGTGAGGAGCCTTGTGAGAGTTTCAATATCTCATACTAATTTTCTTGATTTTCTTAATTTTAAACAATGAAAATCTTGATTGGCTAACTTTTATTTGATAATCCCACATTGGGAAAAGAAATAAAAGTAAATTGTTTAGGTTGGAAATTTTTATCAAAGTTTAGGTTGATAGTTCACCAAACTGTACGGTAAAAATATGTCTCTCTAATAGGAGGCCAACTTATATAATTTAAAGGCTTTTTTCACAAGGGTTTCGAAATTTGGAGGCCATCACCCATTTCCCCCAATTGGATCCATCTTGCTTGCATGACTACAATTAATTATATTTTTAAAACAATATTTTGCTCCAAATGCAATGATACAAGTTAATTTCACGATTATGACCACATGGATGACAATGTAACAAGACACATGGCGGAGAGGAGAAGAGGTCAATTGATTGACTTTGATTTAGTTTCAGTTTTTATTAGCAACATTTTGAACAAATTAAAGATCGATTTATTTTGAGCAAGACTATCATTTATAATCATGTAATTTTATTATATTTAATTTTTAAAAATAAATAATATATATAATTTTATAAATAGATTATATATTTTTATTAAAGACAAATACATTACAATCACATGAATATAACTTTAGAATGAATTTGATTTTTTTTTTTAATATGCATATGAGTTTACAAAATGATCGAGTATGATAAATTCATCAACCTAAACTATACCTCTCTAATTCTCGTTAGCTACCTTTCATTTACCTTTGATTTTACAATCTCACATATGAAAAAGAAAGAAAAAGTGAATTATTTCACTTACATAAAGTGAATCTTGTACTCCCATTTATATAAGTAAAAGAAGATTTTTAGTGAGAAGTCCTATGCTCAATATCTCATGCTCATTTTTTTGATTTTCTTAATTTTAAACAATTAAGAAAATCTCTATTGACTAGCTTCCATTTAACTTTTATTTCTCAATCCCAGATATTTTTGATTTTAAAAATAATTTTGTATGAGATTTTGAAACTCTCATAATATTTAACTTTAAAATAATTATAATCCCACATCGAGAAGGAAAAAAAAAAGTGAGTTATTTTAATTATATAAAGTGTTACAATTCCACATCGAAAAAATAAAGAAAAAGTAAGTTGTTTCACTTATATAAAATGAATCTTATAAAAGGAGTTTTAAGGGAGAAGCCTTCTAAAAGGTCCAAACCCTCATTCTAAAATTATTGAATTTTCTTAATTTTAAATAATTAAGAAAATTTTCATTGGTTATGTTTCATTTATCTTTTATTTTACAATCCAAAACAGGAAAAAAGAAAAAAAAAAGAATTGTTTCATTTACATAAAGTGAATCTTATGTTCCAATTTATATAAATTATTGAAATTTCTTAATTTTAAACAATTAAGAAAATCTTCATTGCTTAACTTCCATTTAACTTTTATTTTACAATTTCATATCGAGAAAATAAGAAAAAAATAAATTGTTTCACTTATATAAAGTGAATCTTATACTCCCATTTATATAAGTAAAAGAAGATTTTAGTGAGAAGCTCTATAATTAATATCAATTTTTTTTGTTTGTATGTTTAAGAACACATGTAGAATACTCCTAGCATATTACTCGTGCTATGTGAAGGTGCTTTTGTAAACATAATTTTAATCTGCAATTCAATGTGTATATCCATTTAACTTTTATTTTACAATCCCACAACGAGAAAAGAAGGAAAGAGTGAATTGTTTCACTTATACAAAGTGAATCTTATGCTCCTATTTATATAAGCAAAAGAAGATTTTTAGTGAAAAGCCCTATGATCAATACCAATTTTTTTCTTCTTAATTTTAAACAATTAAGAAATCTCTATTAGTTAACTTCCATTTAACTTTTATTGTAGACATTTTGATTTTAAAAATAATTTTCAATGAGATTTTAAAACTCTTATAATATTTAGCTTTAAAATAATTAAAATTCCACATCAAGAAAATAAATAAAAAGTGAGTTGCTTCACTTATATAAAATGAATCTTATACTCTCATTTAATATTATAGTGTTGTGCATATTTTAGTTAAAGATGGTTTAAATTTTAAAACAAAATTTAAAAGTTTTAATTAATTAATTTGGTTGTAAATTGGTTGGTTTTTTGACTTAGCCGATTAGGCTGAATCGTTTTCAGTTTGACTGATTCACTGGTTTAATCACGGTTTTAGCTGTTTTATCAAAATATATTGTTTAAATTTATTTGATTTGAAATAAACTAAAATTGACCTTATTAAAAATTGAACGACTAAGATTGCTCGATTATAAATGAACTTTCCGTCTAAACAACTGTTAGCTTTTTATTTTACAATTCCACATCAGGAAAAGGAAGAAAAAATAAGTTGTTTCACTATATAAATCTTTGCTCTCATTTAATATTGTAGCGTTGTATATATTTCAGTTCAAGACGGTCTACATTTTAAAATTAAAATAAAATTTAAAAGTTTTAATTAATTAATTTTTGTATAAGTTGGTTGGTCCTTTGGCGTAACCGGTAGAGTGAACCATTTTCAATTTGACTGATTTGTTGGTTTAATTGCTATTTTAATAGTTTTATCAAAATATATTGGTTAAATTTGTTTGATTCGAAATAAATTAAAGATTAATCTAATTAAAGATTAAACGGCAAAGATTGCTTGATTTGAAATAAAATTCCTACCCAAACAATTGTTAACTTTTAAGTAATTAAGAAAATCACCATTGGCTATCTTTCGTTTAACTTTTATTTTATAATCTCACATTGAGAAAAAAAGGAAAAATGAATTATTTCACTTACATAAAGTGAATCTTATACTCTCATTTATATAAGCAAAATGAGATTTTTAGTGAGAAGGCTTATAATCAATATCTCATACTAATTTTTTTTAATTTTCTTATTTTTAAACAATTAAAAAAATCCTGATTGAATAGCTTCCATTTAATTTTTATTTTAAATAATATAAAAAAATTAAACGTAATTATCATATTTTTTATTAAATAATATATTATTTTATCGTGTGCATAGTACGAGTGATATGCTAGTTTATATATAGGGGTAATAGTAAATTTCAAAGGGGCACGTGCCCACTGGTCCTTAGGTAGCTCCATCACTGACCATATACACTCTTAGTTACGACATTTTCTTCTTTAGTTATGACCAATTTTCTTATTTAGTTATAACATTATTTTGAGATATTTGGTTATGACTTTTTGTGTTTGGTTATAACTTCTTCTTCTTCTTCTTCTTCTTCTTCTTCTTTTTTTTTTTTTGTTTTTTTTCTGTTGTAACTCAAAAAATATAGAATTATACAATTTTCTGCTATAGTTATAAGGTGTATATTGTACACACCCTTCTTTTCCTAACAATAATATGCTGGAATAACATGGCATAAGTTTATACTTTATGAGTTATAACTAAAAAAAAGAAGTTATAATCAAACACCACATAAGACATAATCGAAGATCCCATGAGTCATAACTAAAAGAGAAAATGACCTAATTAGATACACGTATGATACACCTCTTTTAAGGATTGTGTATTGGATAATTTCCCTTATTGTTATCATAGTATTATTATTACTTAAAAATAAGTAACTAATTCGGTTTAATTTGAGTTGGAGTTAAATTTATAATAAAATTAACTTATGGCAATTCTTAATTATTTTTCGTAGAGGTGTGGGAGGTACGATTCGGTTTTAGAGTAAAATTATAAATCAAATTGTGAATGATGGATTAACAAATAATCAAACCGTGGTTTGGGCAATTTCAACTTATTAATTGATTAAAGAATAATCTTAAATAATTATCAAACATTTACATAATATATAATACTAATTTGTATAATAATTTATATATATATATATATATATATATAATAACACTAGCTAATTTACATAATATTTTTCATATATATAACACTAATTTGCAACAATTTTCACATTTTAAATATTTCTCACATTGATTTTTATTTTAATATTTCATTAGGGATAAATATATATATATATATATATATATATATATATATATATATGTGTGTGTGTGTGCGCGCGCGCGCGCACGCACGCACGCATTAATATAGCAGAGCAGGGTGAGACAGTTTCAAAGACATATTATAAATTTTAAACCATAAATTAAACTAACATGCGATTAGCAAACAAATCGGTACAAATTAGATGCGTCTAACAAATAGCTTGATATTTTGCACACCTTTATTTTTTTGTATTAAAAAATAATGGATAGTTGGTTTTAAAAATTGATTGGTACATTAAGATTGTATTTGGCTAGAGAATTTGATAAGAAAAATGAAAATAAAAAAGAAAATGTGATCTTACTTTTTGTTTGATTATAATAGAAAACATATGAGAAGAGAATTTGATAAGAAAAATGAAAATAAAAAAGAAAATGTGATCTTACTTTTTGTTTGATTATAATAGAAAACATATGAGAAAAGAAAGTGAGACGGAAATTCAATCCTACTTTTTGTCATTTAAGATTCACTTAGGCTCTTTTCTTTTTTTCTATTTCACAACTCAACCAAACTTAATTTAGAATTAAAATCCTATCAATTCTTTCTCTTTTTCTTTTTATTTTATTTTTTTCTTTCTATTTCCCTCATTAAATCTTCAAACCAAACAGAGATTAATCAGTCATTAGTCAGACGAGGCCCACAAGCATTATTGATCATAGCTTTCTTTAGATGAGCCCAAGAACACCATTCCCTTACCCACTAGTCATGGCCCATTGACTATCAATACTTATACGACAATTAGGCCCAACCTATGCCAAGGGGCTGTTTGGTTATATGCTTTTATAAAAATGCTCCCAAGAAAAGAAGAAGAAAAAAAAAAAAAACTAATTAGGTGAAAAAAATAAACATTCGCCATTTTCACATGGTTTTATATTTTTCACTTATTTGAAAATTTCAAAATATAAATTTTGTGTGTTATTTTTATCATATTTTTTTAATTCAAAAAAAAATTATGAAAACAAAACTAAACAAAGCTAAGTCAATGTTATATATATATATATATATATATATATATATATATATATATATATTTTTAACAAAAACTTGTTTGTTGCATTATTTTTGCTTTGAAAAAAATGGAATCAATCCAATAATAAATTTTGACACCCCCCAAAATAAAAGGTGTGCACTTTTTTCGAGCTTAATAACAAAAAGAGTGGGGGAGAATGTGGTGTTTTTAACCATGCTCTCCCCTTTATTTATTCCCTAGCAGTTTCTTTTCTTTTTTTTTTCCCTATCATTATGCTAGCCACTATGCTTCTTTCGTCTCCATCATCGGTTTACCACTGAGAAAGCTTTCAGATCTAAATTCAAATTTGATTATTGATCGAGACCCGACGTTACTAAACACATTTCTATATGCTAAGCAATCACTTCATATCCATTATGTTTTATTTTGTAATGTAGAGACAATAATTAAAACATCACAACTACCGATTGAGACAATAAACAAGTTGTGAAGATGATTGGTAATGTTTGTTTGGTGGTGATTGTTTTGATTTTGATTTTGATTTTGATTTGATTTGATATATTTATTTATTTATTTTTGTGACAATATTTCCTCCATGTGTGATGTTTTTTTCTCTCCATGTAAAGACTCGTGTTATCTTTGAGTGAATGTTCTTTTTATCCATTTTGAGATCTTTAGTATGCTTTATTTGATGTCTTATTATTGAATATATAATATATTAAGTCTGTCCTTAAAAAAAAAAAAAAAAAAAAAAAAAAAAAAAAAAAAAAAGGTGAAATGAATTGATTTTCCTCACCTCTCCGAAGGCTTCCATTTTATGTCCTACCTGTACATCACATAAGTCCAATAAAATTTGTGAAAATTATATTTCAAATGATAAAGCACTATAAATAATTTAACCTGAATTTTGAGGTCCAGGTTCCTGCAGAGACACACACTTGTCTGTAAAGAGAGTACTGAATATTCATCATCATCATCAAGACACCATTGAAGGGTCAGATGGGCAGACTCAGCAAAGCACTCTCACCAGAATGAAATGTATATTTGGTATTGGGTCATTGATCAGTTACGCAATTCAGGAATTATATATGAGAAAGAACCAAATGTCTAGTGTGGGTGTTGATTTTTGACCACACAATTAAACGGGAAATTCAGTTGGAGAGTATCAGCAGAATAGATTGAGCCCGAACAACCTATCACAGAAAGATAAGAATTTGGCGGTGGTTCGTACACTCGGGGGTACTCCGATATTCAAGTCAGTAATCAAATGTCTCTCAAAGATAGCAAATTGAGCTTAACTCACAAGAAAGAGTTTAGTGCTTATAGTATATCGCACATACCTGAGACCCATGGGGGTGCCCTGCTTTTATAGCCAGCACTGACCTGATTCCTGTAGAAGCCTCACTTCGGTGGATTCAGGCTTAATGCTCATCCTGAACTCTCAACTAGATAGGGATAAACTCCCTAAGAGCTTTATCTTTATCCAGAGTGAGATTCTCCCATATTCTAGGACTCTTGCCCCTTATCTGATTATCTCAAATTCCGGTATCTTCGCAGATAATCTCGGTATCAGGGTCAGGCTACGTGACACCTCGGCTGCCATTTCGGCGTCACATTGGCCACATGCTGTCATTCACAAAATATGTCCCCACAACTGTCCCTAGGTTCTATTACCTCGATAATCTAAGGTGATGGAACCTACATCACTTGTTCATATACTATGTTGGCTAAAATTCATTCATTCATTCGACCGTGATCATGACTCGTCGGTTTCAAGTAGCCAAGACTCAACTGTTTATCTTTACCAATGATCAAGAACCAAGAGTTAGGTTCTTTTAATATCTTTAACCGAGATCGCTCCTCTAGCCGAGGTTTTTGCTTCATTAATCAAGAACTCCAAGAGTTTTGACTGCGCATGAGCTGTCACACACGGTTTTCTCAAACGTTTCCTCCATGCGTCCCTTTCTCATTGGTTCGTACCTGACACGCGCTATCAGGTTACGTTGATCTGCCCACGCCACCTGACAAGCACGTCGTCCAAGGCATTTAATTATGTTTTGCCGCCTTTTCGCATTTTAACAAAAACTCTCTCTCTCTCTCTCTCTCTATCTTTTCACTTCGCATTCTTGCACTCTCTCAAAGTTTTCTCTATCAACGAAATTTCCCTCAAACCTTCATTGCCGTCCTTTCGAGCTTTCTGCGATTATCTGACTACCGCTTTTGGCGAGTTTTTTACCGTTGGGTTCTAGTCAATATCATCGTTGGATTTCGGCAACCTTCTTTCCAGCCTTATTCAATAAGTTCATGATTTCTTTTCCTGTAATTTCAGTCTCTCATTTTTGATTTGTTTCAAATTTGCCATCTGTGCACATTGTCTATTGTTATTCTGCATCTGTTTTGGTTGTTGCACTCTATTTCTATCTTTATGCTTTGGTCATCATGAATCATTTCCTATTTCTTTGAATTTTTGTTATGCTTCGAGTTGCATCTCTAAAATGTCAATTGTGTTTGCCTGTTATGTCTCTTATACAATGTTCTGCACATATTCACTCAGTGTTCTGTGATTTTCCTTACTTTTGGGTCTCTGTTACTTTCTTGATTCTGAATCGTGCCTTTTTTCCTACTTTTCTTGCTTTGTTTCCAGATTCATGCCTTCGATTTTCATTTCTGTAGTTCTAGTTTTGGGATTTGCCATAGAAACCAAATACTTAGGAAGAATTGAAACAAACTCCCCTTAGATCTGCAAAAGCCCTAGCTCTAGTGCCTATTTAGGGTTTAACCGAGGTCTTTAAACCCATACCAACCATTTTTTGCTAAAATCTTGCACCAATCTTCACTAAGCCGACATCATGGGTATGTTTAGGTGGAGGGTAGACATCCCGGCCAAGCTCGAGTACTTCCGACAAGAATTCTCCATCCCAGCGGACGTCGAGATCAGGTTCGCTGGGGAGGAGGATTCTATCATGCCTGATGGAGTCTCTATGTCCTTCCCCGTAGTTGGCTTCATAGAGTGTAGACTCCCTTTTAGATACTCTTTTCCGTGAAGTCCTTCACTATTGCAAACTTAACCCCATATAACTTGCCATCAACTTGTATAGGGTTATTAATGGCATAATCAAACTGGCACATCGAGAAAATGCTAGGATCACTTTAGCCGACATTCAGTATTGTTACACTATATGTTGCCTTAAATCTGACAAAGGCTACGTATATTACCTCAAACCCAGATTCACTGCCTAGAAACTTATAGTCGACCTTCAAGATTCAAGCAAGGGTGCAGGAGATGACTATCTGATTGTCTCGGGCAACTAGGAGTTTGCACCAGATGACAATCTTCATCTCTTTCCACTGTGCCAAGGAGTGTTTAAGGAGGGTGATGGTAAGAACTGAGTCATCCATAATTCTACCTTAATTACGACTTAACAACTTATCTGCCGACATTAATGTTTGTTCGTTTGTTTCTGTAGCTCTTCCCCAGCCATCAAAAGATTTTCACCAAACCTTCTTCCCTAGCAAAGACTTGAAAAACCTATTGGACTTGTCTGTTGAAAAACGTAAGGCCCCATTATTGCTTAATTACATTCCGACCTACAAGTCGGCCCTGTCCAATGTTCCCTACCGAAGCGAGACTCCTCCTTCTGCCACAACTCCACCAGCCACTTCATCACCAAGGCCAGACCAGGCCTCTTCATCAGACCTAGTAGAGCAGCCATTTACTTCTGCTCCAACTCAACTAATCCCACCATCTCAGCGTCGACGTTGACACCGACCTCCTACTAACGCCCTTGCTAGCAAAACTCACAGTCACAAATGTCGAGATTTTAAGGCATCGGCGTACGATCCAGCAAATCCTCCTCTTGCCTTGCTAGCAATACATTTCAGCACCAAGGTTACTATTGCAGCGACAACTGATGAGATGGGACGTAAACCAATAGTCGTTAAAGATCTTCTCGCCAACATTTCTGAGGTTGTGATTGTCAAGTCCTCGTATT
Source organism: Camellia sinensis (assembly GCF_055761805.1). Lineage (NCBI taxonomy): Eukaryota > Viridiplantae > Streptophyta > Magnoliopsida > Ericales > Theaceae > Camellia > Camellia sinensis. The sequence goes on from NC_138964.1 coordinate 188,300,820, forward strand.
CTCCCTTTTAATCCAAACCAAAGCCTAAGAGAGTCAAGAAGGCTAAGGCCAAGGCTACAGTGACTCAGGTTGATTCTGAGGACACTGTACCGATCTCCAAACTGGCCGAGATAGAAAAGAATACACCCGCTATCGACAAGAAGCCAGCCAAGGCCTCAACACCCGATGCCTCCCGGCAAAGAAGCCGAGGTCCGACCGCCCTGAAGGTAGTAGCAATTTTCCTTGTAACATGATCTGGGCGCCCGAAGTCATGGTATGGGACAGACGTTTGACAACCGGCGACAGTGCGATCAAGGACGTCGACGTCGGCGCCGCCTTGTCAACGGCCGTGCTTTTACTGAAGATATGAATCATATGGCCGACCTCCACGAGTATGAGAACTTCGACTTGATGATGCAGCGCTGAGTCTTGGTAAGTCTCGTTTTTTACCTTTTTAAAGTCTTTAAACACGTAGTCAAATTTCACTAATCTATTTCATTCTTTGTAGGCTATCCAGTATGCGCATCATATGCGGTCAAGATAGAGATGACAAGGAAAACTCAAAAATTTGCCAAACTCCTTTCCTCACTCAATCATGTTGAAACCAACAATCGAACTCTGTTGGATTAAGCCAAGGCTTCGAGGGCTGCTCAGAATCAAGCTGAGGAGAAAGCAAAAACTGCTGAAGTTGCCAAGGTCGATCTTGAGGTTGCCAAGGCCAAGGCAGCTAAGTTAGAGGCCAAGCTCTAAGAGGCCCTTGAATCAAAGGATGCTGAAGTCAAGGTGGCCGATAAAAAGACTTTCGAAGAAGGCCAAGTGTAGATGTCCCCGAACGTCCTGGGAGGAAATCCCCCATTTTGTTCATTGGGCTCACTACAGTTCAGGACTCAAAGTCACGATCCTGTATCTAATCTCACAGAGTGCAATGCAAGACCGATGAATCATCAAAGAGTCCAAATCCGGCAAATCGTTTTTGAAAACAGATTTTTTGAAAGAAGTGCCAAACATGGACTGCTTTGCCAGATACAGAGTCACCACCTAAATATTTTATTTTGGAAAATTTAGGAAACCCTGACTCGTTGCCTAAGGCCACGTGTCCGTCATCACCAAAGTTGTCTCGACTCGAGAACTTGGGTACGATTGGGGAAAGTCACTTTGTGAGCACCCCCGCTCGCCCGATCAAAGATCGGCCTCTACTAACCATGATATCTAGTTTTGAAAACACTATGCGTTATTATTCCGGTTATTAGCCTAGATTTACTATGTGGTACGCACAACATATAAGTATAGACTGGATTGCCTGAATTGGAACAAAACATCTCATGTTTGTTTATTTGAAAATGGTTTGATGGTGCTACTCGTAAGTAGGCTAAGACATGGATTTGCCACCCTCGGGTGGGCTTAGAAAACATGGTTTTGCCACTATCTAGTGGGCTTAAAACTCACATTTAATGAATTATTCCAATTCAGATAATCTAACCTTCACCCACAGGCATTCAGGCAGTTATATCACATAAGCAATTAGCCTCATGGTAAGCATGCTATCATGGCAGTCACTCATACGCATGCAAGGATGCTAAAGCATAAGTACTTACCGAGTACTCCAAGCCAAAACAGAAGCTATGTTAGAAATCCATGCATGATCCTAACTATACAGAATTGCCTAATGCAACACATGCAAAATGCAACTATAGTAGGCTCGGCTATTCTAAGATGGCATATGATGATACTACAGCTAACACGTATTCAATTTGGAATTGAAATACAAATGCAGTTAGTATGATACGCCGAGCCCTGGTGCATGCAAGACAGATGAATGATGCAAACATGCAAGCATAAGTATGCTAATTGAAACATGCCCTAATCTAACCATCATAAGCTGGTAAATAAATGGGAGAAAGACGTCGGGTTGGAAGACATACATCACACACACGCACACTTATTACAATTGTGCCCTCGCTTGGAGGGTCCGAATAAATAATTAACTACTCTAGCTAATTAAATATTACAAAACCCTAATTAAATAACAATTTAACTAGGAAAGCAAGTAAATAGCGTGCAAGCTATGGACCGCCTCAGCTATGTTCCGAATGATGAAAGATGCATGCTCGAGTTGCCTTGCGCGGAAATCCATTGCGATGTCCGAATTCGCCTCTATTTGTAATTAATCCCGGAATGCTATGCCAGGCTCTGGAAGGCTGTTGATTTCTGATTTACTGTAACAGAGAGCAAGAAAGGGGCACAACAAAGTATTTTCACGTATGTATGCATGATTACTCTTCAGGGAGTATAGTCCTCGATCCTCGTGCCACCAATCACGCATCTCGATGCATGATGGCCGAGGAGTCGAATTGCATGACTCGATGTGATATGAATGCACATGAAAACACAGCAAGACCTAAACTCCATCATGGGTAATCCGGAGTGTCGGCGACCGGGAATTGAGACACGTTCTGTCACTCGGAGTACAAAACATCCCTCGTTTCCCGTGCTTGGGCTAACTCCTGTCCCAAACACAATGCAAATGGGATGGCATACACAATGCGACTAACATACAACCTAGCATACGAAATGTTATGAAATGGCATACACAATGCTCGATGTAACATGGCATACACAATGCTCTAACATGCAACCTAACATACACAATGCTATGAAATGACATACACAATGCACGATGGACTCACATCAAAATGAGTGGACCTCAGCCACACTCACATCAGTGGCCATTAGATGGAAATGAGACAACCGAAATGCGTGCACACATGCACGAATACTAAGGACCGAACCTAAGGCATGAAATGCCACTCTACCAAAGCATGGCAAGGATGAAACATGACATAGAATAGCATAAATTACAGCTCTAAAACAACATGAAATATGGTCCCGAAACATGCAAATATGGCATACAATGCAAGCTAGGGGGCCCGGGTACCGAAACTAGTGAAGTGCATTACACTAGAGGTACTCGAAGCAATGCACCAAAAGCAAAACCAACCCCCAAACAGACCCTAGGTAGGTCTGAAATGGTGGGAAATTGACCTAAAATGATGGCTCGGAATGCAACGGAATGGAGCTCATTCAATGGTCGGTAAATGGGGCATACAAGCTCGACTCTCAAACGCATTTAAAGAGATGAAAACATGGCAACATGACATTCAAACAAGCTCTGAAATGTGATGAATGATAGGCTCAAAACATGGAAATATCTCAGTACATGCATGCAACGAACCTCAAAACTCGAAGATAGGCAAGTGCATTGAACTACAAGCATGCAAAACTAACATCATTCAACCACAAGACCCAAAAATAAAGCTAGGGTAGTCCAAAATGAGCACATATCAGTTCAAGGCATGGCCAAAAGGTGCCAACATGAAGGGTCAAAACAACATGCAACATAGGCTAGTGAACCATGAGTTGTTCTACAGTTATATGAAGCATATGAGGGCTCACCCAACCAGCCAAAAATAGAAGTATTTCATGCCAAATAAACCCCAAATAACCACTGAAATGCATCCAATGTATGCAAAAATGATGAGCTTCTTTGGAGGGCCATGCAAGAAATTACTCAACACATACAACAAGAACACTTAGCATGGCAAAAACAACTCTAGAAATCAAATATGACAAGCCTAAAACTCACCAAATTGGCCTTGAAATGGGTCAATGAAGCATACAATGAGAGGCCCCCTCAAAAGGCCTTGAATGGAATTGTTCTACACATGCATTACGGACACAAAATAAGACCAAAGAGGCTCCGGACAGAGCTAAGGCAGGCCTTGAAACTCACCAAATTGAGCCCAAAAAGTGACTTCACAACATGCAAGTGAGGGTCCCTTTGGGAGGCCAACAAAGCTAGTAAAGAGAATGAGGGGTGAGAGGGTCACCCCTCTATGATTTTGAAACTCAAAGGCACATCTAAGCCACTGAAAATCTGCTGGATTTCAGTGGCTAAAAGGCCAAATCAAGGCCAATGCAAGTGCTCACATGCATAGCTCAAGACATGAGGAAATAAGGCATGAAAGGGGGTAGATGACCCCAAATAGAGAAAGTATCTTAAACAAACAAGTTTATAAGATCAAAAGGAAACTTTTTCAAGTTTATGACAAATCTCGAAAATGCTCACAAGTAGGACGAAGATATGATGCAAAATAGGCCTACAAAGAGGGATAAAGCATACAAGGATGTAGGAGACCTCAAACAGAAAAGTGTCCTTAATAAATATTCAAGAGGAGCTCAAAATATGATACTTTTTAGTTTATGACAAAGTCCATAAATACTTTCAAGTAAGGCTAATCAATGGAGCAAAAAAATACAAGTTTAAGGGAAATAGGTGCTTACCCTTGAAGAGCAGCAAAGTTGGAGCTTTTGGACCAAGTTGGTGAACCTTCAACCCTTGCAAATTAGTCCCAAAGTGCTGGAATGGATGGAGGAGGTGTGGTGCTAAGGGTTGTAGTGCAAATGGTCTAAGAAAACTAGGGTATGGAGGCTCAAGTGTAGAGATATAGAGAGAGAGGTGTATAAGCTCTAACCAAAAAGTCCAAACCTTGCCAAAGAAGATCAGCCTCCCCTTTATAGAGGAGAGGCTCTAAAATATCCCAAAAGGGCTTTACATATCCTCTATACACGTGTATGGAGGATGGTCCAATTGCCTCACAGCTGGCACAACTGTGATGCATTCAGAGAGGGCAAAAAGCAAGAAACAGGCCGGCCAGTTCAAGTGGCCAGCTGGCCACTCCCCCTAGTCGGCCGACCAGGGGTCAAAAGGTTCAAGAAGGATTTCTGGCCGGCCACCCCAAAAAGGTGGCCTCCCAGATGAGTGCAACACAGCTGTATAGTGAAATAACCAGAAAAAAGTGACCCAAGAGAGAGAAAAACTAGCTTTTTAGCAAGGTTCAAAAGGGTCAAGATGAATTACTGGTCGGCCTACCCATATTGGTGGCCTCCCAGATGAGCACAACGCAATGGTGGTATGAAAAGCCAGAAATTGTGGCTCAAAAGTGAGAAAAACCAGCTTTCTGTCAGAAAAATCGGCTTTTGGAGAGATAAAAAGAGAAAATTGGTTTTTCAGGAGAAAAGGTGGCCTCCCACCATACTACCACCTCCCTAACAATGAAAATAGGGTCCCTACCGAAAATGGACTAAGACGTATGCAGAACGAGGGTTCAGGGGCCAAAATGCGCAGTCTGGGGCCCCGAAAATAGGCTGTCAGGCACCGAAAGTGGCGTATGACCACGAAGGTGGTCTCCCGGGCCACAGTGTCCCTCAAAAGAGAGGAAACAGTCAGAAAAATCGGCTTTTGGAGAGATAAAAAGAGAAAATTGGTTTTTCAGGAGAAAAGGTGGCCTCCCACCATACTACCACCTCCCTAACAATGAAAATAGGGTCCCTACCGAAAATGGACTAAGACGTATGCAGAACGAGGGTTCAGGGGCCAAAATGCGCAGTTTGGGGCCCCGAAAATAGGCTGTCAGGCACCGAAAGTGGCGTATGACCACGAAGGTGGTCTCCCGGGCCACAGTGTCCCTCAAAAGAGAGGAAACAGGGTGTGTACCAAAAACTGGAGCAATCGGAGGTAATTAAGCGGTCCCGAACTGAGGCGCACGACCGATGGCTCCAAAAATCGGAAACTGGCCTCCAAACGGGAAAAATGGCCTACGACCGCGAAACATAGCCTACGGCCACTGAGAGATGGTCTACGAGACCTCTCCCTTCCTTCGAGAAGAGAAAATAAAGAAAACAGGACTTGGTTCGCAAACCGAGGCAAAGCACAAAAGAGCCCCGAAGTCCGGAGGTAAGGCTCGCAGCCGAGACTCTGAAACCTCAGAACGAGCACAATATGCATCATCACTGAGCGCTCAATTGGTGACGTCTAAGTCTTAAGGTCGGTCAAAAATGGGATGTCTACAGTTGCCCCTCTTTGACAGAACCCGGAAGTCATATGTGACGGGAGTGAATGTCAAAGCCCAAAGACGACCCATTTTTGACAAGGCCGAAGACTTAGACAAACAGGCGAGATAAAAGATGTGTCCGCAGGCATGCCCTCAGGCAGGGGAAAAATGCAAAATGATATGCACCAAGCCGGACGTAACTCATGATCACGCAAAGCAGCAAGCTATAATGAAGCACATTTTCACGATGGATGCACCAGTTTTAAGTAAGCATACACAAATCTAACTACATTATATGCAGAAAGGGTGTACGAGAATTACTACAATTCTCACTGCGAATACAGTGTGCATGTGTGATAGATACACAAAGCGAACGTGTGATAGATACACAAAGTGAGTAAGCACGTGTGATAGATACACAAAGGGTGAACACAAAGTGTGATAGATGCACTTAGTGAACAAGTGTGATGGATACACAAAAGGTGAACACGAAGTGTGATAGATGCACTAAGTGAACAGAGTCTGATAGATACACTAAAGGTGAACACAAAGTGTGATAGATACACTATGTGAACAAGTGTGATGGATACACAAAAGGTGAACACCAAGTGTGATAGATGCATTTAGTGAACAAGTGTGATGGATACACGAAAGGTGAACACAAAGTGTGATAGATGCACTTAGTGAACAAGTGTGATGGATACACAAAAGGTGAACACGAAGTGTGATAGATGCACTTAGTGAACAAGTATGATAGATACACTAAAGGTGAGCACAAAGTGTGATAGATGCACTTAGTGAACAAGTGTGATAGATACACAAAAGGTGACCACAAAGTGTGATAGATGAACTTAGTGAACAAGTGTGATGGATACACAAAAGGTGAGCACAAAGTGTGATAGATGCACTTAGTGAACAAGTGTGATGGATACACAAAAGTGAATATGTGCGGGATAGATACACAAAATGAGTGAGAGTGTAATAGATACACAAAGTGAATGAAGTGTGATTGGTACACTAAATAAATGATCTTAAACAGAACTTCTTTGAATGAACCGTACATACAATATCGTGCATGACTGAGAAAGAGATTTGATAGGTACAATGCATTACAATGCATGATGCTTAAGGAAAGCAATAAATGGACAAAGCGGCGCTTTAGAAAGCACCTCATGGGGCGAGTGGCGGTGAATCGCTATTCTCCGACGGGGATCTCCCCTTGTGCTCTTCGAACACTTACCTTCAACTTACAGTACAAAGGCTTTGAAATACTGACAAGGGTTCTTCACGTAGAACACTTTGGATGCTGCCTTTCTTCCTGATCATATTCACAACTTTCCCTATTGTCCATCGGAGTGACAGACTAGGTTGGTTCTGTAGACACCCCATTTTTGACCGACCTTAAGACTCAAACGTCACCAACTGGGCGCTCGGTGATGTTGCATGTTGTGCTCGTTCTGAAGTTACGGAGTCTCGGCTGAGAGCCTTGCCTCCGAACTTCGGAGCTCTTTTGTGCCTTGCCCCGGTTTGCGAACCGGATCCTATTTTCTCTGTTTTCTCTTTTTGAAGGGAGGGAGAGGTCTTGTAGACCATCTCTCAGTGGCCGTAGGCTACGTTTCGTGGTCGTAGGCCATTTTTCCCGTTTGGAGCCCGGTTTTCGATTTTCGGAGCCGTCGGCCGTGTGTCTCGGTTCGGGACCGTTTAACTACCTCCGTTTGCTCCGGTTTTTGGAGCACATCTTATTCCCTCCCTTTAGAGGAACACTGTGGCCCTGGAGACCACCTTCGTGGTCATACGCCACTTCCGGTGCCTAATAGCCTGTTTTCGGGGCCCCAAACCGCGCGTTTTGGCCCACGAACCTTCGTTTTGCATCCGTTTTGGTCCATTTTTGGTAGAGACCCTGTTTTCATTATTAGGGAGGTGGTAGGATGGTGTCCGGCAACCTCTTCCCCTGAAAAGCTAGTTTTCTCTTTTTGTCTCTCCAAAAGTCGATTTTTCTGACAAAAAGCTGGTTTTTCTCACTTTTGAGCCATATTTTCTGGCTTTTCATACTACCATTGTGTTGTGCTCATTTGGGAGGCCACCAATATGGGTAGGCCGGCCAGAAATTCATCTTGACCCTTTTGAACCTTGCTTAAAAGCTAGCTTTTCTCTCTCCTAGGTCACATTTTCTGGTTTTTCTCTACATAGCTCTGTTCTACTCATCTGGGAGGCCACCTTTATGGGTAGGCCGACCAGCAATTTTTCTTGAACCTTTTGACCCCTGGTCGCTGGCCGGCCACTTGAACTGGCTGGCCTGCTTCTTGCTTTTTGCCCTTTCTGAATGCTTTACAGCTGTGCCAGCTGGGGGGCATTTGGTGCATCCTCCATACACGTGTATGGAGGATCTTTGAAGCTTCCAAGAGAAGCTTTGGCCTCTCTTCTCTATAAGAGAGGCCCTCCTCTTCATATCTAAGGGTTGAACACTTTTGCTTAAGGCTTATAACCTCCTTCCTCCATTGTCACTATTCCAAGCTCCAAAACCCTAATTTTCTTGGTCCATTTGCACTACAACCCTTAGCACCACACCTCCATCATCCATTCCAGCACCTTGGAAGTCATTTGCAGAGGTTGAAAGCTCACCAACTTGGTCCAAAAGCTGCTAGAGGTCGGCTCTTCAAGGGTAAGTGTCTATTTCCCTTAAACTTGTATTTTTTTGCTTCATTACTTAGCTTCACTTGAAAGTATTTTTGGGCTTTTTCATAAACTATAAAGTATCATATTTTGAACTCCTCTTCAACTTTGTTTAAGGGCACTTTGCTTTTTGAGGTCATCTACTTCCCCTTACCCTCTATCTCTCTTTTAGGGCTATTTTTGCATCATACTTTAGCCTTACTTGTGAACATTTTCAAGATTTGTTATAAACTAGAAAAAGCCTTTTTTTGACCTCCTCTTTAACTTTTCTTGAGGTCAATTTTATGTTTGGAGTCATCTCCTTCCTTGTATGCTTCATTCCTTCATATTTAGGGCTATGCACTAGAGCATTTGCATTGGACTTGTTTTGGCCTCTTAGCCACTGAAATCCAAGGGATTTTCAGTGGCTTTGATGAGGTTTTGAGCTTTGAAATCATAGAGGGGTGACCCTCTCACCCCTCATTTTCTTTACTAGCATCATTGACTTTCCAAAGGAGCTCTATTTTGCATGCATTGAAGTCACTTTTTGGGCCCAATTTTGTGGGTTTTAAGGTTTGCCTTAGGTCTGTCTAGGGCCCTTTTGATCATATTTTATGTCTATAGTACATGTGTAGAACAATTCCATTCAAGGCCTTTTGAGGGGGCCTTTCTTTGCATGTTTTCTAGACCCACTTTAGGGCCAATTTTGTGAGTTTTAGGGCTATCATAACTCATTTTCAGAGTTGGTTTGGTCATGCTAAGTGTATATCTTATATGTGCTTAACAACCCCTTGAATGGCCTTCCAAAGAAGCCCCTCATTTTTGCATGCATTGGCTGCGTTTCAGTGATTATTTAGGCATATTTTGGCATGTTTTATTCACTATTTTTGGCTGGTTTGATGAGTTCTCATTTTCTTCATGTACATGCCATGTAAACCATTCTTGCTAGCCAATGCTGCATGCTATTTTAGTCCATCATGTTAGCATCTTTTGGCCATGCTTTAAACTGGAAATGTGCATGTTTTGGGACTGCCTTGGCTCTGTCTTTAGACTTCATGATCAAATAATGCTTTCTTTGTATACTTGTGGTTCAATGCATTGGATTAGTTTTGAGTTTCGGGGCTTATTCCATGCATCGGGTGCCATATTTCCCTGTTTCGGGACCATTTAGCATTATGTTTCAGTGTTGAAAATTACATGTTTGAATGCCATGTTTCATCCTTGCCATGTTTTGGTAGAGTGGCATTTAATGCCTTAGGTTCGGTCTTCGGTTTGCGTGCATGTGTGCACGCATTTCAGTCATCTCATTTTCATCTTACGGCTACTGATGTGAGTGTGGCCGAGGTCCACTCATGTTGGTGTAAGTCCATTATGCATTGTGTATGCCTTTTCAATTCATAGCATTGCGTATACTAGGTTGCGTGTTAGTGCATTGTGTATGCCATGTTACATCGAGCATTGTGTATGCCATCTCATAGCATTGCGTATGCTAGGTTGTAGGTTAGTTGCATTGTGTATGCCATTTCGTTTGCATTGTGTTTGGGATAGGAGTTAGCCCAAACACGGGAAACGAGGGACGTTTCGTACTCCGAGTGACGGAACGTGTCTCAATTCCCGATCGCCGACACTCCGGATTACCCATGATGGAGTTTAAGTCTTGTTGTGTTTTCATGTGCATTCATTTCATATTGAGTCGTGCAATGCGACTCCTCGGCCATCATGCATCGATATGCATGATTAGTGGCACGAGGATTGAGGACTACACTCCCTGAAGAGTAGTCATGCATACATATGTGAAAATACTTTGCCATGCCCCTTTGTTGCTCTCTGTTGCAGTAAATCAGAAATTAGCGGCCTTCTGGAGCGTTGCGCAATATTCCGAAAATAATTGCAAACAGAGGCGAATCGGGGCATCGCAATGGATTTCCGCATCAGGCTTTCATGCATCATTCCATTATTCGGAACAGAGCTGAGGCGGTCCATAGGCTTACATGCTAGTTTATCGCTTTCCTAGTTAATTTGTTAATTAATTAGGGTTTTGTAATATTTAATTATTCATTTCGGACTGTAATTATTTATTCGGACTGTATTATTCTTTCGGATCCTTCGAGCGAGGGCAATGTTGTAATAAGTATGCGTGAGTGTGATGTATGTCTTCCAACCCCACGTCTTTCTCCCTTTTATTTACCAGCTTATGATGGTTAGATTAGGGCATATTTCAATTAGCATACTTATGCTTGCATGTTTGCATCATTCATCTGTCTTGCATGCACCGGGCTCGGCGCATCATACTAACTGCATTTGTATTTCAATTCCAAATTGAATACGTGTTAGCTGTAGCATCATCATATGCTATGTTTAGAATAGCCGAGCCTACTGTAGTTGCATTTTTGCATGTGTTGCATTAGGCATTTCTGCATAGTTAGGATCATGCATGGATTTCTAATATAGCTTTTGTTTTGGCTTGGAGTACTCGGTAAGTGTTTATGTTTCAGCATCCTTGCATGTGTGTGAGTGACTGCCATGATAGCATGCTTACTATTAGGCTATGTGCTTATGTGATATATCTGCCTGAATGCCTGTGGGTGAAGGTTGGATTATTTGAATTGGAACAATTCATCAATTGCGAGTTTTAAGCCCACTAGATAGTGGCAAAACCATGTTTTCTAAGCCCACCCGAGGGTGGCAAAATCTGCATTTTAAGCCTACTTGAGAGTAGCAAACCATTTTCAAGACAAACATGAGATGTGTTGTTCTAATTCAGGCGATCCAGTCTATACTTGTATGCTATGCGCATCACATAGTAAATCTAGGCTAATAACCAGAATAAGAACACATAATGTTTTCAAAATCCGATATCATAGTTAGCAGAGGCCGGTTTTTGATCGGGCGAGCGGGGGTGCTCACGAAGTGACCTTCCCTAATCGTACCCAAGTTCCCGAGCTGAGGCAACTTTGGTGATGATGGACACGTGGCCTTAAGCAACGAGTCAGGGTTTCCTAAATTTCTCAAAAATAAAATATTTAGGTGGCGACTCTGTATCTGGCAAAGCAGTCCATGTTTGGCACTTCTTTCAAAAAATTTGTTTTAAAAAACGCTTTGCCGGATTTGGACTCTTTGATGATTCATCGGTCTTGCATTGCACTCTGCGAGATTAGATACAGGACCGTGACATTGAGTCCTGAACTGTAGTGAGCCCAATGAACAACACGGGATTCCCTTTCGGGACGTTCGGGGACGTCTACAGTTTCTGGCGACTCTGCTGGGGAGTTAGAGAACTTGACTCGAACGCATGATATTCGGTTTTGATTACACTTATGTGTTTTTTTTTTGCATTGCATTTGCATTGGTGTGCCTAGGACACCGTGTTTGCCATCTGCTATTCCTGAACGGTTTGTCGGAGGCTTGCTTTGTCAAAACATGCCGTAAGGCTGACCGGTTGCGGGCTCTACCAGTATGGGAACACAAATCCCGATTTTTACCGGGGCACCCTTTTTGACCATTCGACCTAGTGCATATTCGGAATCCATAGTGACCATTCCAAACTAGGACAGGTTGCTTACGCGTTTATAGGTTGTTTGAAACCGCTGCATGCGTAGTGAAACCCTAGTTCCTGACAAAATAGGACAGGGAAACCTTACCCCAACATAGGGGTGTTTTGGCTCTTACTTGTTTGTTATGTGCTTTTAGAGTGAGTCTCTATACGAATGCATGTATCAGTTTACAAGTCTGGGCATCAGGCCTGCGGGTACCAGTATTTCTGGGTATCAGGCTTGCGGGCACCATTTCAGTATTTTCGGAATCAGTTATCTACGGGTATCAGATTCAGCTTCGGGGACAGTGATTTGGGAGTAGTGATTTGGGAATAATGATCGGTCTTTGAGAACAGTGTATTAATTGTGTGTTAATTATACCCGACTGTGTGTTGTGTTTATTTACGCCGTTATGCTGTCTGTTCGTCTGCTCGTTTATTTCCTTATTATTGCTTTATTTATCTTTTTGCTAGGTAGCTTAGCACAATTGCTCCAAACCAAGCAGATATTCCCCAAGCACTCTGGACAAGAGGTCGCCGACTCAATCGATCTGAGGATCTGGTCGAACCAGTGTTCCACTCTCTACCCCTGGTTATCAAACGAAGGTCGAAAAGGCGTAGTGTATCCGAGCAGGGGTTGCCAGAGTAGCGAATTACCCCATCAGTGGACAGTTGGATTGAGATCCCAATTGTTGCTATAGAGATAGACCTGCCAGTAGTTCAGACAGATCAGGGCCGTATGGCGGGACCGACAGGGGTTGAGGAAATGATGTGTCAGATGCAGGACACCATGAAAGCCATGTAGCAGGATGCTGTTCGCCGAGATGAGTTTGCCAAACAACAGGCCGAGATAATAGCCCAGCAGGCAGAGTTAATTTCCAGGTTACAACAACAAACTGGGGTATCTACTTCACACCCAGTTCCTCCCCTACTAGGAATCCTGGCACCCGAAGAGGCACCAAATGTCCAGGCAGATACGGACATACCAACGGGGCCAGCTTTGCCCCCAATTCTGCCCCAGCTATCTAAGGCTCCCACGCTTGTCAATCAACCGGACTCTCCTTTCGAGTTCGAGGTAGACCATACAGCACTGAAATTGAGCAAGCTTGAGAAGTTGTTCAAGAAATCCCAAGGGGTAAAGGCTATTCCGGATATCGAGGACGGATATACCGATGTGGCTGTGACGCTGCCGGATAGGTTTAAAATGTCGCAAATTGATCGCTTCGACGGATCTGGGGACCCCATGGTGTATCTCCGGCTATTTTCAGATATACTACGGCCAATGGGCCTCACCAGACCACAAAAGTTTTCATTATTCGGCCGAACCCTGTCGGGTGTGGCCGCTATCTGGTATGCGAAGTTAGAGGATGATGTTAAGCGGAGTTGGGATGAAATGGCCGAGACCTTTGTCGCGCAATACTTTTACAATACCGAAATCGAGATTACAACCCGAGATCTCGAAACAACGAGGCAGGAGCCTAAGGAGAGCTTCTCAGATTTCGTAACTCGATGGATGGCAAAGGCTTCGATGATGACCCTGAGGCCTACCGATAAAGACCAAATTAGGATGATTGTGCGCAATCTCCAGCCAAAACTGATACAAAAAATGATTGTGCTCCCCTTTCCCACTTTTTTAGATCTACATGAAATGGGGGTACAAATTGGAGATGCAATGAAATAGGGTCTGATTGACCATGATAGAGAGCAACCCCGAAGAACCTTCAACCGCAACAACAACACAGGCACCAGCAATGCCACAAATGCTAGAACTTCAGAAGTAAGCGTGGTCACCACCATTCCCCCTCCCCTTCCAAGACCCATGGCAGTTACACCTTTCTCAGGCGCGTCCGAAAGTAACACACAAACCACTCGATTCCAACCTAGAGGCCAAAGAACCTTCACCCCACTGTATATGCCCTTGTCCAAGGCTCTAGGGGTATTAATCAAGAAAGGGCACTTAAAGCCCCTGGAGCCGAGGCCATTGCCAAATCCACTCCCTCCTTCTCATAACCCAGCAAAATACTGCGCATATCACCAACAACATGGTCATGACACTGACCAATGTTATAGATTGCGTCATGAGATTCAAGACCTCATTGACAAACAGGTGATTGTACCTCCAGAAAAACCCAATGTCACAACAAACCCTCTCCCACCGCATAACCAAGCTCCACCTTCCAAAAGAATCAACTTCATCCAGACTGGGGTCGTGTCTTACGATCCCAGCATATATATCACTCCTTTCCACCTACCTAAGCCGGAGGTGCTCCTTCTTGACTGCACTGACTCTTTGTACATGCTGGACATCTCCAGAACCCAACCCAAGCCAATGGTGGTGACTGGCAGAGATAGAACAGAGGAGATTTCAGAAGAGGATGGGATTGTTCAATCAGGGTTTGAGCAGTCTGGGAGTGTCGCTGGGGAAGCCTACGATCTGAGTGATTACATTCTGCCAGCAGGCCAGTTTGAGCCTAATATTGAATTGCCAGAGAGGGCAGAGCTGTGTGTGAACAGAGGAGATGGATTTGAGCAGGGGACATATGGTTTGACGGTTGTAGAAGATGACTTAGCCAACCTCCAGCTTTTCAACGACCAAGATCCAGGAGACGTGGCAATCAACTTGTTTGATTATGAGGAATCGACAGAGACTATTGGGTGGCTCGATGACTTGCCAGACATTGTTGACGAAGCTCAGTTAGAACAGGGCCCGGCAGGGGCAAGTATATCAGTGGTGGCCGGAAGGGCCGGAAATCAGAATGAATCACCGGAGAGCACCGGTGCTAAGAATTCTGCTCGAGACTTGGGCATTATGAATGCGGGAATTGTTGAATAGCCAGTTGTACTAACGCAGTTGGAACAAGAAAGGTTTAAGGATGCCGAGAGAACTAGGAAGGCTAAGGGCCCTGAGGGGACTGAGAGTACTGTGTGCACGAAGATAGAGAATGCTGCGAGCATATGGACAGAGAGTACTGCGAGTGCAATTGAACCGAAGCCAGACAGGTGTCTGTTGGCTGCCAACGGAATGTGGTGGGAAGACGATGATTTATGTCTTGCCCACACGGATGAGGATTGGGGGAGTAATCAGCTAGATGATACCTGGTATATCGATGAGGTCGATCATATGACGAAAAGCGGACGGTATTTCAAGCCCCCGTACCTAGACCAGCCAGAGGCATCTGGGAAGGATAAGGAAGTTAAAAGACAGAAAGAGAAGCAAGTCGAAGAAGAGGCTGTACTGAAGCAGTTAAAGAAGATACAAGCAGACATCTCCATCTAGGGACTGCTTGTGGCATCGCGAGTGCATTGACAAGTTGTCTTATCGGCCATGGACAAGGCCAAGCTCTCTATAGACACCACGCCTGAACAGCTGGTGGGTTTAGTTTTTCGGGGAGGAGCTACCCCGATGTTGACCTTTTCTGACAAAGAACTGCCACCTGAGGGTGCGAACCATAATAAGCCACTCTACATCTCCGTGGAGTGCAGAAATAAATGGATACCCGTGGTGCTTGTCGACACAGGGTTTGCCATCAATGTATGTCCAGCGAGGACTGCCTATGCAATTGGCTTGAAGACCGCAGACTTTGTGCCAACTGCCCAGGTGATTCGGGCATACGACAATACAAGTAGAGAAGTCATGGGGACAGCGAAAATTTAGACCAAGGTTGGGCCGGGGCAGCATGAAATTGACTTTCACATCCTAGAGGTGCCCGCCACTTTTAATCTACTCTTGGGGCGGCCGTGGCTGCATCAAGTGAAGGCAGTTTCTTCTACCTTGCATCAAATGGTGAAATACCCCCATAGAAAGGGAGTAGCCATTGTTTTTGGGAATTCATCGATCCATTCACCGCCGGAAGTATCTACGCCAGTTTTGGAAATTGAGTACGGTATGGAGGATGTGTTCTTATCCGGTTTTACCCTAGCTGAGGCCCGGGTCGTGCAGAATATCTTAGCTGTTAATGAGGGGGTGTATGTCAGTGCTCAATCGGTATACCTCATGACCAAGCTTCAACATATCCCCGGGATGGGATTAGGAAAGAGCGGCTGGAAGGGCGTCGCAGCATCGGCCGAGGTGCCACATAATCCATATACCTTTGGTTTGGGTTATCTACCCACCAAAGAGGATTGGATAAGGAAGGGTAAGGAGATGGCTGGGAGAGCCAGAGCGAAGAAGGCGGGAAAGCCTTTTGACTTAATGCACTGGCCCATTCAGGTTACCCTAAACGGACGCTTCGTCCGGGAGGAGGAGGACTTTCCGTTCTGTGGCTTCCCAGAGCCGTGGCTAAACGCGGAGAGGAAGCGCGTGCCGGGATTTGAGATCTTCTTTGACCTGCAGTTACCCGGGGATGATGTTGTCGGAGAGCAAACAGACCCATTAGCTGAGGTTGAGCAGAGCAAGAAAGTGGAGTCTGAGGACATCGAAATTGAAATGGGGGTAGCGCTGGCGTGTCTACTTTCAGATCCTCTGATCGGACAGAAGTGCTTGGGGGATAACTTCTCGGTATGCGTGATCGGGAATGGAACGGTTGTAGGCCTACCAGCAAACATTTTGGATGCATCTATCGCACCCTCTCTCATTTGGCAGTATGAAGAGGGATTTTTGTCCAGCAGCACCGGGTCAGGTAGTAAGCCGGAATCTGATTCCACCGAATCTAGTGAGTCAGAATCAGGTTCTAGCTCGACTGAGTCTGAATTTGGTAATCCTGGTGATGATAACCGGGATGCCACAGTCTTGTCCAGGTCGTCTTTTTCTTTCTCTTTTGAGTCTGTTGTAACTGAAGAATCGGACGATTTGGATGTGCTTAATGAGAATCAAGTAGCTGTGGTTTCTGAGTACTTTTCTGTGCCCTTAATTTATTACATTAATTCAGACTTTCAAAATTTTGATGAAAATGACGAGGAAGAAATTCCTCCAATTTTGCAACGTTTAATTGAACGAGAGCAGGAAAGATTTGTTAAACCCTTAATGGACGAAATCACTACCGTGAATGTCGGTACTGAAGAGGACCCGCGGCTGGTCCAAATCGGGTCCACGTTGTCTTCGGAGGAACGCGAACGCTTAGTCGCTTTATTAAAAGATTTCAAAGATGTTTTCTCGTGGTCCTACGAAGACATGCCTAGAATCGATCCTGAGATTGTATAGCACCGGATCCCTTTTGACCCCGAGGCCCGACCCGTTAAGCAAAAACTCTGAAGGATCCGCTCGGACTGGGCTCTCAAGATTAAGGAAGAAGTCACCAAGCAAATTGACGCAGGTTTCCTGCAGGTATCCGAATACCCGACTTGGTTGGCCAACATTGTTCCAGTGTCGAAGAAGGATGGTAGGATCCGGGTATGCGTGGATTTTAGGGATTTGAACAGAGCTAGTCCGAAGGGCGACTTTCTCTTGCCGCACATTGATGAGTCAGTGGACTTCACAGCGGGGCATGCTTTGTTTTCATTTATGGATGGCTTCTCAGGCTACAACCAGATAGTGATGGCACCTGAAGACCGAGAAAAGACTGCCTTCACCACCCCGTGGGGGACTTACTGCTACAGAGTAATGTCGTTTGGGCTGAAGAAGGCTGGAGCTACATATCAACGGGCCGCAACCACAATATTACATGACATGATCCACAAAGAGGTTGAGGTGTACACGGACGACATGATTGTCAAGTCCAAGGAAAGAGAGGGCCACTACACCGCCTTGCAAAAGTTCTTTCAAAGGATTAGAGAATTCCGATTGCGGCTGAATCCTCAGAAGTGTACGTTCGGTGTTACAGCAGGGAAAATGCTGGGGTTTCTCATTACACAGAGAGGTATCGAAGTCGACCCTTCCAAAATCAAGGCCATCCTAGAAATGCCACCATCAAGGACTGAAAAGGAGGTGCGAGGCTTTCTAGGTAAAGTACAATTCATAAGATGATTTATCTCAAAATTAACCTTGACTTGTGAACCACTTTTTGGTCTCCTGAAGAAAGGAAAAAAATTTCAGTGGGACAGCAAATGTCAAGCTGCTTTTGAAAAGATCAAGGAATATTTACAGAACCCACCTGTGTTATCACCACCAGAACCGAGAAGACCGTTGATATTGTACCTTTCGGTAACTGAGACCACGATGGGCTACATGCTCGCGCAAGAATCAGAGGACAAAGTGGAAAGGGCCATCTATTATCTGAGCAAGAAGATGCTGGAGTATGAGACTCGCTACACACCATTGGAGAATGCTTATTTAGCCTTGGTATGGGCTACCAGGAAGCTGCGGCACTACCTGTTAGCTCACTCTGTAATGTTGGTTTCGAGATTAGATCCCATCAAATATCTCTTCGAGAAACCTGCACTTACGGGTAGGCTAGCTCGATGGTTGTTGTTGTTGCTTTCCGAATTCGATCTAAAATATGTGACGCACAAGTCGGTCAAGGGAAGAGCAGTTGCAGAATTCTTAGCCGATCATCCAGTGGCAAGAAGGTGAAGCAGTTGAGTATTTATTCTCAGATGAGGCCATTTTGCATATCGACGGCAAGTTTTAGACGATGTATTTCGACGGAGCGTCCAACCAGTATGGGTATGGAATAGGAGTGTTGCTGATAGCACCTGATAATTCCCGTATCCCTCTAGTCTTCAAGCTCTGGTTCAAAGTCTCGAACAACGAAGTAGAGTATGAGGCATGCATTGCCGGTCTTGAAGCAGCCCTGGAACTAGGGGCAAAACGGTTGGACGTCATCGGTGACTCGAACCTTGTTGTATCTCAAGCGAAAGGAAAGTGGAAAGTCAAAGAAGAAAAGATGTTGATGTATCATCAGGCCCTGGATTTGTTAATTCCTCGGTTTGAAAAGCTAAACTTTGCTCATCTAGCAAGAGAGAACAACAGGTTCGCAAATTCACTAGCAACTCTATCTTCTATGATAGACATCCCGTTTGGAGTCTGGATGCGTCCAGTCATCATTGATCAGAAGTTTGCGCCGGCTTACGAGTCAATTGCTACTATAGACGAAGTTTAAGATGAGAACCCCTGGTATTACGACATTTGGAACTTCTTAGAGAAAGAGGCGTATCCACCAGGGGCAAATGCCAAGGATAAAAGGGCAATCAGAAGAATGGCCGTTCAATTCATCATCTGCGGAGGTAAATTATATAAGAGAGGTCATCTGGGAATGCATAAGCTATGCATTGAAGCTGAAGAATCGAAAACGCCTGATGGAGGCCATCCATGGAGGAGAATGTGGAGCACATATGAACGGGGTAATGCTGGCACGGAAGATCCTCAGACAGGGTTACTACTGGTCCACCATGGAGGAAGATTGTATCGGCTTTGTTCGGCGATGCCACAAATGTCAGATCCATGCAAACCGCATGAACATCCCACCGTCGAAGTTGTACAATATGACTTCGCCATGGCCATTTTCAGTTTGGGGAATCGATGTGATCGGGGCTGTCACTCCAAAGGGGTCTAACGGGCATGAGTTCATCCTGGTCGCGATAGATTATTTCATGAAGTGGGTTGAGGCCCAATCCTATGCGGTGTTGAAGGCGTCACATGTTGCAAAATTCATCAGAAACAACATCATCTGTCGTTATGGGGTCCCAAACGAGGTCATTTCAAATAATGGTTCCCACTTCAAGAAGGAAGTGATTGACTTATTGGAGAAATACAACGTGACTTTTCATAAGTCGTCTACATATCGGCCGCAAACCAATGGAGCGGTCGAGGCCGCCTACAAGAATATCAAACACATATTGCAGAAGATGGTGGAAACCTACCGGGATTGGCCAGACAAGCTGCCGTTTGCTCTGTGGGGGTACCGGACTTCAATTAGAACTTCTACTGGGGCGAATCCGTATTCATTAGTCTATGGGATGGAGGTCGTTCTACCTATTGAAATTGAGGTTCCGTCTCTGCGAGTGCTGGCTGAGTGTTAGATAGCCGAAGCAGATTAGCAACAGAGCAGATTTGAAGAACTCATGCTTTTTGACGAGCGCAGACTGAAAGCACTGTACCATGTTCAAGGCTATCAACGCAGAATTGCCCGAGCTTTCAACAAAAAAGTTAACTCCAGGAATCTAAAAGAAGGAGATTTGGTGCTCAAAGACAACCGAGCTCCCATCCACGACCCAAGGGGCAAGTTCAGACCCAATTGGACTGGTCCCTATATCATTAAGTCTATCTGGTTAGGTGGAGCTGTGGTTCTAACGGACCTAGATGGCTTGGAGTTCTCGCAACCGATCAACATGGACAAGTTGAAGAAATATTACCCCTGAGAGGCTCGCTAGGCCGAAAACCCGAAAGGGCGACCTAGGCAAAAGTTAGAGCATTGAAAAATTGGAAAATATAAAAATTGAGCTCGCAAGGTTGAAAACCCGCAAAGGGCGGCCTTGGTAAAAGTTAGAGCGTAAAAGGAGAGTGAAAATACTCGAGTGAACCTAAGCCTGAACTACGTAAGGCTTGATTCCCATCTTTGGGATACGTAGGCAACTTCATCCTGAAGTTCAGCCATAAACTTTTCCCCGATCAACTTTGTCCATTTGATCATCTCAGCCATCGTTGTCTATTCAGCATTCAAGAGTTCGGTAATGATCTCCGGTGCAGTGCTCTTCAGACTAGGGGCAACTTTCTGTTGCTGTGCAGTGCCGCGGTACTCTTCAGACTAGGGGCAACTTTCCAGTTGCAGGGATCCGGGGTTGTGCATCTCAGTGACAGATCTCAGGCATGTCCAGTTCTGATTCCATATCAAAAATGGTTTTGAAAAGTTTTAATAAAAGTTGACTTTGTTCAAAATTAATCTTTTTACAACTTAGACCATTTTTGGACCAAAGCGGAAAATTTTCAGTACCCACAACCTTCAATTTCATTGATTTCAATATAAAGTCCTCCTGCTCTTGCATACAAATTGAAGTTTCTTTTTATTACATTCATAAGGAAAACTTAGAAGTACTAATAAAGCAATAAATCCGGGGCATAGCTAAGTCAGGAGTTCCTGCGCCCCCTCCCAGAGCTGGTCGAAGCCTCTGATGCCAAAGTAGGCCCTTCTTGTGCCTCTTCATTGAGCCAATCCAAGCACTCATCAGACAAAGTGCAACTGAAAGTGGGAGCAGGGGCCAGGAGCTCTCTAGTCCTCTATGCTATGGCATACCGGCCAAGCTGTGCGCCTCGAACCGGGAATGCAGCAGGATACTCTATCCCCTCTGGCGGGCAAGTCTGATTATGGCCGAACTGGCGCCGGAACCAGAACGGAAAGTAGAACACACAGTGAGTCAGACCAATCAACTGGATCCCGGTCTGCCGAGACATGCTATAGCTCATTGCCGGGAGATTGAGCCAAGGACAGCGCCAAGCAATGTGGTCTGCAGACAAATTACACATCCAGTCGAACCACCATCCCTCATCAAGGGCATCGACTAGTCGTTGTCGGAAGAAGTAGCCGTGAACTGAGTAAGCTGGGCAAGAGTCCACAACCTGCAATTTATCCATCAACCATACCTGGGGAGGGATTGGAAAATGAGAGAATAAAGAATAGAGAGATGTACGATGAGAGAAAAGTAAGAAAAGGGTTTTGTGAGAAAAACAGAGCCTGAGGGCCGAGTGATGTGAGCAATATATATGTGAGAAAGGGTGGGAAACATTACCTGCAGCAGTAGTGGACTTCCCGCGAATCTGGTCATCTCTCGGCGATAGAAAGCATCCAAGCCCATCAGCGTCTCGGCCAATGTCATGGCAATGCAGCTCTTTCCTTCTTTCAAGCCTTGAGCAACTTCAATCAGACGAATGCTAGATCCGCTAAAGCCCGGGGCAAACAAAAAGTGAGATAGCATGCACAAGCAAAGGGCGTATTGCCGAAAACCTTGCCAATGATGGTCACCGCAGTTACCGGCATCAGAAAAATGATGAATCAAGCCAAGGATATCCAGTTCCCCGTTGCAGATCAGAGACCGAGCATCGTGCATGGTGAGCCCACATATCTGTCCTAAAGCTTGGGCATGACCGAAGCGAAGCTGGGACAAAATCTCTTCATGGCGCTCAGATTCCATCAAAACTTCAAAATCTTCAAAGGTCGGACACATCTCTAGCCCTCCGAAGCTAAAGACATGAGTTACTGGATTCCAAAACCTCGCCGCGGCATGAAGGAACGGAATGTGCAGCAAAGTACGGCTCAGCGTGAATAGTGCATTCAAGCCGAAACCCTGAAAGTTCAACTTTTCTGAGCCATCTAGAGAAGCAATCCAAGCTGTGAGATTTTGGGTAAGAAATGCTTCCATTTTGGTGCAAAACTAAGATGAAATGAGAGAACCACGAGGCTGGAGTTTTTAAAGAGGATAAGGAACTGTTCGGAGGACACGTGTCGAAAATTTGGTGGTTGCCAAGCTAGGTGGTTGCCAACCTAGGTGGCCGGCCGGCCACCTTTTCTGGCAGGCCGACCACCCCTCTCCCCTCCAATGCAAAAAACTGGTCGGCCAGCTCCCTTAGGTGGTCGGCCATCAAGGAGAGGGTGGCTTTAGTCTTGTTCTAGCCTCTAGAAGAAAATTCCAAGCATTTCCATGCATTGGGGGCGTTAAAGGTGCGAGTTTTCCTCTGTTTCGGATGCATTCCGTCACCCAGATCGTCCGAAATGCATTTATTTATCGAGTTTTTGTTAAATCCGGCTTATTGAGTTGTTGTTTTTGCTTATCGAGTTGTTGCTTGGCTTACCGAGTTGTTAAGCTTACCAAGTTGTTAAGTTTTGTCGAGTTGACGAGTTTTGTGTTTTGAGTTGTTACTCTTTGTTTATCAACATTGTTGTGTCTTGCTTATCGAGTTGTAAGTTTAATCAACATTGTTGTGTCTTGCTTATCGAGTTGTAAACTTGCTAAGGTTTTGTCCTTTCTTAGTAAGTTAAGTCGCTTTGTTTGTTGCATCGGTTCACTACCTGACTTGGCAATTTTCAATGCATGATTTCCATTCAATCTCATTTTTGTGCAAAATAATACGATGCGATGCAAGAACATAAAATACAACACTTTTTTGAACAAAAGCTGTTTCATTCCATTATGTTTCCTTTGTTACAACATTTTACAACAAGGGTACAAGTTTTACAGAAAATAAAAAACTGCCTAATAATGTACAATGTGCTACAACTATTAGTAAAAAAGGCAAATAAAGTAGGGAACATCTGTGCTCTCAAGTGTAAGAAAAAGAGGTCCTCTTCGTCCTCTTCTGCGGAACAGCCTCAGCACCATCATCACCATCTGAGTCAGAGCTGTCATCCTCGAGATCCTCCTCGACATCACCTTCGCCCTCAGAGTCATCCTCTCTGCCAGCAGATGTCTCTGGCTGACGATACGCGGACTCCTCCTCCTCACTGGACTCCTCCTCAATGATATGTGTTCTGCCCCCGCCTCGTCCGCGAGACGACTCCCCTCTCCCGGCTCTTCGAGAAGGCCTAGATGGCCCAGCTCCTCCGGAAGGCCCAGATGGCCCGGCCTGTGGTCCGGTATATATCGGAGGCATCTGAAAAGAAAGAGTGCAATTTGAATACATCAGCCAAAATATGTATATCGGATGTACAGATAAAAAGCTACATGGGGTGGATGTATGCAAATATAGTACATGGATGTGGTGTGTGTCAGATGTGCTCTCCACATACAGTCGGTCAATCAATGCAGTGAAATGTTCAAATTCAGCATGTCATCAGAAATATGATAAATGCAAGAAAACTAAACAGTACCGAGACGCCCATGATGGACAGCTGCGCCTCTCTCCGCAAGACCATGCCTTCGAGCGAGGCCACTAACCCGAGTAACCCCTCAGCATACTCCGTGGTAGGTTGCAGATGCAAGTGCAAATCATTAGTGAATGAATGAATGTCCAAGTATCTGAGTGATAAAGCAAAGCTGTAAAACATACCGGTGGTGAGTCAGGGTCTCTGGTGTATGGATGATCTGGCATAGGAGGCTCTAGCGGAATTGGGTAGGAAGCCCCGTATCTCCATCTCGTCAACTCAGTCGGGATACCTGGCCATCCGGCATGATGATAAGAAGGGGGAATCGGAGGGACCAGTCCAGTCCCACCTCTGGATGTGCCAGCCCTACTGGCCGAAGGAATGTCTCTGGCTTGGGTGCGACTCGAAGACGGCATGCCGGTAGACCTCCTCGAGGGAGTACGAATACCTGTAAATGGAGGCATCAAGTAGGTGTGACGGTAGGTCGCGTACTCCCCGTCCTCCAAATGCAGCAGTGCATCAATGCCCAGCCTGGCATCAATGACACCTTGGGGAGTAAGCCTATCAACGAGCCGCATATCGTCTGGGGGTGCTGAAGGGACACTTGGCTCAGGGAAGCCCATAGTCTGACGAAGAAAGCGTTCTCCCAGGAACCAGGCCCTACCAACTGGCCCCTCGAACAAGATCCTATACCGGGAGGAGGCGCATCCTCCGGCAAACTAGAATCGGAGATCCTCACCCAAAGGCACCCAGGGCTGCCATAAGATTTGCGGATAGCCAATGCATAAGCTGATTAGAAATCGCAAATGTCCAAGCATGAATCAAAGATGAACACGGGAAGAACTGAGAGTTCTGACATACCTTGGTCGCCCGTACCGTGTCAAAATACTGTCGCAGGTAGGGGAGAGTCTCCCGAGGCCGCGACCGGTATTGGCCCTCGAAGACGAGCGAATAAGGGGTCATGAGAGGGGCCTCCACCTCGAGCTCCGGGGCTAGCGTCGGAAAGTACGCGAAGACCCATAACTGTGGAAAACAGGACAAAAGCCATCAGAATACAGATTGCTGAATGCAGAATCTGAATACAGAATGTTGAGGGCATAATGTAAGTACAGAATGTAAAGTGTGCCGTGTGTGCAATGTACAGATAATGAAAAGCAGAAATGTGAATCAAGAGGGCAGAAGGTACCTCCCAGGCTCTCCAATAGCTGCCGACTATGTTTCCCCGTCCGTGGGAGGTCGCACTCATATAGCAATAGAAGGTAGCCAAGTTGGAGCCAGCCCAGTCATACTGACTAACCTGTGTGAGGTCTACCAAGGCACTCAGCAAATATAGGCGAACAGAGTGGTCCCGAAGAGGAACATCAAAAACCCACGAGCGTACTGTGCAATCTCCTCAAGAGTCTCGAGCTCAGTCCCCCTGAACTGTGTAGAAAATCAGGTATATCAGACTCGGTCCGAAGATCGGTCTACCGATGGGCGGGCTCTTAACAGATGAATCCAGGCAGCCTCTCACTCGCCCATGTCCTCGTCGTAAGGGATCGCCCAGCCTCCCACATCAAGGCCCGTCAACACGGTAAAGTCAAATGGGGTCATGGTCATGTCCCCGGGAGCTGAGAAATGAAAGAAGTTGGTGGTGTCCCACCATCTCTCCACTAGGGCGCCCATCAATGTCTGGCTAGCTGGATAGCGAGATATCCCGGTACAAAAGGTCCCGAATCCTGTCAGATCAACCCAATCGCGGACAGCCTCCGGGAGCTCCGCGTACCAATCTCTCGCAGCAATAGAACCGTATCCCCATGTAACGCGGGAGGATGTCTGCATTCATAACGAACACATGTATTCAGTTTCAGAATGGAATGAATAAATTGTGTGCAAATGAAGGAAATGAGCTGTGTGCAAATCAAATCAAACTCAATCAAATGTGGGCTGCGTGTTCACCATCAAATTTGGGCTGCGTGTTCAGATTTCATAAATTTAAAGTTTGGGTTGCGTGTTCAACTTTCAATCAAATGTGGGCTGCATGTTCACCATCAAATTTGGGCTGTGTGTTCAGATTTCAAAAATTTAAAGTTTGGGCTGCATGTTCAACTTTCAATCAAATGTGGGCAGCGTGTTCACAATCAAATTTGGGCTGCGTGTTCAGATTTCAGAAATTTAAAGTTTAGACTGCGTGTTCAACTTTCAATCAAATGTGGGCTGTGTGTTCTCCATCAAATTTGGGCTGTGTGTTCAGATTTTAGAAATTTAGGCCTTGTTTGGTTTGTATTTGAGAAACATGTTTTGAGATAAAAAGTACGAAAATTTGTTTGGTTTGGTTTTTTTTCAAAAGATGTTTTGAAAAATTATTTTGAGAGAGAGTTTTGGAAAAAGTGATTGATTTGATGTGTATGAGAGAAAGATTTGTTTGGAAAATTTGTAAACCAAACAAGTTTTGGAAAAAAAATTTGGAAAAATTTGTTTGGTTTGATTAACTTTGAAAACTTATTTGTAGAGAATTTTTCCCAAAATTTTTTCCCAAACACAAACCAAACAAGGCCTTAAAGTTTGGGCTGCGTGTTCAACTTTCAATCAAATGTGGGCTGTGTGTTCACAATCAAATTTGGGCTGTGTGTTCAGATTTCAGAAATTTAAAGTTTGGGCTGCGTGTTCAACTTTCAATCAAATGTGGGCTGCGTGTTCAACTTTCAATCAAATGTGGGCTGCGTGTTCAACTTTCAATCAAATGTGGGCTGCGTGTTCACCATCAAATTTGGGTTGTGTGTTCAGATTTCAGAAATTTAAAGTTTGGGCTGCGTGTTCAACTTTCAATCAAATGTGGGCTGCGTGTTCACCATCAAATTTGGGCTGTGTGTTCAGATTTCAGAAATTTAAAGTTTGGGCTGCGTGTTCAACTTTCAATCAAATGTGGGCTGCGTGTTCAGATTTCAGAGATTCAAGTGATTGAGCTATGTGTTCAAGACAGAGTATTATGTTATAGACTAAGCATGCAGAACAAGTTGTGTGCTAAAATGAGCAGAAGTATGACATGCGAATGTGTTCAGAACGAGCAATAAGCATACATAGCATGAAATGCAAGGAAAATGCAGAATTAAGGCAGGAAATATGAAAAGGTGAAGTACGTACCTCTCGTGCCTAATTGGAGAGATGGGACTCTGGCTCCCGCGGTAGCAGGTCCACAGGAGCTTGAGGGTCGAAGTCGGTAAAGTGGTAAAACATCGCCCAAGGGAGGACATGAGTCGGAGGATTGTACCTCTCGGGGATGAAGGGACGAACCCTCGGATGCAAAGACATGATGTCAGGCTCGCCTTCGGCACCTAGAGAACCTCCGCCGTGGGGAAATTGACCTGCTATTTCAAGAAATCTGCAAAAAGGAGCAAAAATGAGCGAAATGAGCCAAATTGGAAAAAGTCAACAAAAGTCAACTCTCGGGAAATGAAAAAGTCAACAAAAGTCAACTCTCGAGAAAATCTTCTAAATATTGAGACAAACTTACCTCAAGTGGTGAAAATGAGAAAAGAAGCTCCAAAATCAAATTTTAATCGGTTCAAAGTGAAGAGAACTGAAAGTTTTCGCGAAACAACTTGGCGTGGGGCATTGGAAAACACGTATAAAGCGCAGATCTGAGAAAGAAAATGGTTTAGGAAGGAGGAGAAGGTAGTTTTGGAGCTGAAGCTATGAGCAAATGGTGTTTGGCTTTGTATATTTAAATAAATGAGAGCAAAAAGACCAAACTGCCCCGGATTTGGGCTAGGTGGTCAGCCGACCACCTTTTCTAGTAGGCCGACCACCTCTCTCCCTTAAACCTCGTCGGTGGCCTCCCCCTGGGACCAAACCTGGTCGGTGGTGTTTCCAAAGTGGTCTACAAGGTCTCTGCAAATTTTGGTGATGATTGGAGTCCCCGGGACCGGAGAAAGTACAAGAAAAGTGCACTTTTTCTCGCGAATTCCCTCCGCGGGAACTCCAACTCCAACTTTCGATGTGTGTCTCATCGTCACTCGTCAAGAGCAAGATGTATCCTTTTTGAGTATGTTGTGACCCTTCCGGGAGGTAAACCGGAGGTCGCGATTGAGTCACACTCGTCGAAACTTGCATTTCTTTGCTCGTTGTTTCGTGTCAAACATGCATTCGAGTTTGCACTTATCCTGCATTGTTATGCACGTCACTTGCATTCTCATGCGTACCACTTGCATCGTTGTGCACGTTTCGTTGGTATTGTTATACCCTCATGCTTAGCTTGCGTTGTTACGCGCATGTCTCTCGCATTGCGATGCGCTTTCCCATCAACACCCTGTTTGTCTGCATTTGATGTAGTGTTGAACATGTGTTGCTAACTATGTTGTACTTGTTGAGTTTCTTCTTCTTTCAGGCACGATATTGTATGTACGGTTCATTTGAAGCTGGTGCGACCAGACGAATCGCGCAGGTATTGTATCTTCTCCGTGTGAGACGTGGCGAGAATCGAACAATTCTCTGCATTCTTAAACTGCATGAAATGTAGTTGTTGCTTTGCATTCTTGCTTAAAACTGTTGCGTGTGCGCTTCATTACAGCTTGCTGCTTTGCATGATCATGAGTTACATCAGGCTTTGTGTATATCATTTTGCATTTTGCCCCTGCCTGCGGGCATGCCTGCGGGCACATCTTTGTTATCTTGTATGTTTGTCTAAGTCTTTGGCCTCGTCAAAAATGGGTCGTCTCTAGGCTTTGACATTCACTCCCGTCACGTGTGACTTCCGAGTTCTGTCAAAGAGGGACAACTGTAGACACCCCATTTTTGACCGACCTTAAGACTCAGATGTCACCAACTGGGCGCTCGGTGATGTTGCATGTTGTGCTCGTTTTGAAGTTGCGGAGTCTCGACTGAGAGCTTTGCCTCCGAACTTCGGAGCTCTTTTGTGCCTTACCTCGGTTTGCGAATCGGGTCCTATT
Organism: Camellia sinensis; assembly: GCF_055761805.1. Classification (NCBI taxonomy): domain Eukaryota; kingdom Viridiplantae; phylum Streptophyta; class Magnoliopsida; order Ericales; family Theaceae; genus Camellia; species Camellia sinensis. Next base: position 188,329,471 of record NC_138964.1, read on the forward strand.
TTCTCTATTTTCTCTTTCCAAAGGGAGGGAGAGGTCTCGTAGACCATCTCTCAGTGACCGTAGGCTACGTTTCGTGGTCGTAGGCCATTTTTCCGGTTTGGAGCCCGGTTTTCGGTTTTCAGAGCCGTCGGCCGTGTGCCTCAGTTCGGGACCGTTTAACTACCTCCGTTTGCTCCAGTTTTTGGCGCACATCTTATTCCCTCCCTTTAGAGGAACACTGTGGCCCTGGAGACCACCTTCGTGGTCATACGTCATTTCCAGTGCCTAACAGCCTGTTTTCGGGGCCCCAAACCGCGCGTTTTGGCCCCCGAACCTTCGTTTTGCATCCGTTTTGGTCCATTTTTGGTAGAGACCCTATTTTCATTATTAGGGAGGTGGTAGGATGGTGGCCGGCCACCTCTTTCCCTGAAAAGCCAGTTTTCTCTTTTTCTCTCTCCAAAAGCCGATTTTTCTCACTTTTGAGCCATATTTTCTGGCTTTTCATACCACCATTGTGTTGTGCTCATCTGGGAGGCCACCAATATGGGTAGGCCGGCCAGAAATTCATCTTGACCCTTTTGAACCTTGCTTAAAAGCTAGCTTTTCTCTCTCTTGGGTTACATTTTCTGGTTTTTCTCTACATAGCTCTGTTCTACTCATCTGGGAGGCCACCTTTCTGGGTAGGCCGACCAGCAATTTTGCTTGAACCTTTTGACCCCTGGTCGGCCGACCAAGGGGAGTGGCTGGCCGGCCACTTGAACTGGCCGGCCTGCTTCTTGCTTTTTGCCCTCTCTGAATGCTTTACAGCTGTGCCAGCTGAGGGGCATTTGGTGCATCCTCTATACACGTGTATGGAGGATCTTTGAAGCTTCCAAGAGAAGCTTTGGCCTCTCTTCTCTATAAGAGAGGCCCTCCTCTTCATATCTAAGGGTTGAACACTTTTGCTTAAGGCTTATAACCTCCCTCCTCCATTGTCACTATTCTAAGCTCCAAAACCCTAATTTTCTTGGTCCATTTGAACTACAACCCTTAGCACCACACCTCCATCATCCATTCCAGCACCTTGGAAGTTATTTGCAGAGGTTGAAAGCTCACCAACTTGGTCCAAAAGCTGCTGGAGGTCGGCTCTTCAAGGGTAAGTGTCTATTTTCCTTAAACTTGCATTTTTTTGCTTCATTACTTAGCTCACTTGAAAGTATTTCTGGGCTTTTTCATAAACTATAAAGTATCATATTTTGAGCTCCTCTTCAACTTTGTTTAAGGGCACTTTGCTTTTTGAGGTCATCTACTTCCCTTTATCCTCTATCTCTCTTTTAGGGCTATTTTTGCATCATACTTTAGCCTTACTTGTGAACATTTTCAAGATTTGTTATAAACTAGAAAAAGCCTTGTTTTGACCTCCTCTTTAACTTTTATTGAGGTCAATTTTCTGTTTGGAGTCATCTCCTTCCTTGCATGCTTCATTCCTTCATATTTAGGGCTATGCACTAAAGCATTTGCATTGGACTTGTTTTGGCCTCTTAGCCACTGAAATCCAAGGGATTCTCAGTGGCTTTGATGAGGTTTTGAGCTTTGAAATCATAGAGGGGTGACCCTCTCACCTCTCATTTTCTTTATTAGCATCATTGGCTTTCCAAAGGGGTTCTATTTTGCATGCATTGAAGTCACTTTTTGGGCCCAATTTTGTGGGTTTTAAGGTCTACCTTAGGTCTGTCTGGGGCCCTTTTGATCATATTTTATGCCTATAGTACATGTGTAGAACAATTCCATTCAAGGCCTTTTGAGGGGGCCTTTCTTTGCATGTTTCCTAGACCCATTTTAGGGCCAATTTTGTTAGTTTTAGGGCTGTCATAACTCATTTTCAGAGTTGGTTTGGTCATGCTAAGTGTCTATCCTATATGTGTTTAACAACCCCTTGAATGGCCTTCCAAAGAAGCCCCTCATTTTTGCATGCATTGGCCGCGTTTCAATGATTATTTGGGCATATTTTGGCATATTTTATTCAATGTTTTTGGCTGGTTTGATGAGTTCTCATTTTCTTCATATACATGCCATGTAAACCATTCTTGCTAGCCAATGTTGCATCCTATTTTAGTCCATCATGTTAGCATCTTTTGGCCATGCTTTAAACTGGAAATGTGCATGTTTTGGGACTGCCTTGGCTCTTTCTTTAGACTTCATGATCAAATAATGCTTGCTTTGTATACTTGTGGTTCAATGCATTGGACTAGTTTTGAGTTTCGGGGCTTATTCCATGTATCGGGTGCCATATTTCCCTGTTTCGGGACCATTTAGCATTATGTTTCAGTGTTGAAAATTACATGTTTGAATGCCATGCTTCATCCTTGCCATGTTTTGGTAGAGTGGCATTTAATGCCTTAGGTTCGATCCTCGATTTGCGTGCATGCGTGCACGTATTTCGGTCATCTCATTTTCATCTTACGGCTACTGATGTGAGTGTGACCGAGGTCCACTCATGTTGGTGTAAGTCCATTATGCATTGTGTATGCCTTTTCAATTCATAGCATTGCGTATGCTAGGTTGCGTGTTAGTGCATTGTGTATGCCATGTTACATCGAGCATTGTGTATGCCATCTCATAGCATTGCGTATGCTAGGTTGTAGGTTAGTTACATTGTGTATGCCATTTCGTTTGCATTGTGTTTGGGATAGGAGTTAGCCCAAACACGGGAAACGAGGGACGTTTCGTACTCCGAGTGACGGAACGTGTCTCAATTCCCGATCGCCGACACTCCGGATTACCCATGATGGAGTTTAGGTCTTGTTGTGTTTTCATGTGCATTCATTTCATATTGAGTCGTGCAATGCGACTCCTCGGCCATCATGCATCGATATGCATGATTGGTGGCACGAGGATCGATGACTACACTCCCTGAAGAGTAGTCATGCATACATATGTGAAAATACTTTGCCATGCCCCTTTGTTATTCTCTGTTGCAGTAAATCAGAAATTAGCGGCCTTCTGGAGCGTTGCGCAATATTCCGAAAATAATTGTAAACAGAGGCGAATCGGGGCATCGTAATGGATTTCCGCGTCAGGCTTTCATGTATCATTCCACCATTTGGAACAGAGCTGAGGCGGTCCATAGGCTTACATGCTAGTTTATCGCTTTCCTAGTTAATTTGTTAATTAATTAGGGTTTTGTAATATTTAATTATTCATTTAGGACTGTAATTATTTATTCGGACTGTATTATTCTTTCGGACCCTTCGAGCGAGGGCAATGTTGTAATAAGTGTGCGTGAGTGTGATGTATGTCTTCCAACCCCACGTCTTTCTCCCTTTTATTTACCAGCTTATGATGGTTAGATTAGGGCATATTTCAATTAGCATACTTATGCTTGCATGTTTGCATCATTCATCTGTCTTGCATGCACCGGGCTCGGCGCATCATACTAACTGCATTTGTATTTCAATTCCAAATTGAATACGTGTTAGCTGTAGTATCATCATATGCTATGTTTAGAATAGCCGAGCCTACTGTAGTTGCATTTTTGCATGTGTTGCATTAGGCATTTCTGTATAGTTAGGATCATGCATGGATTTCTAACATAGCTTTTGTTTTGGCTTGGAGTACTCGGTAAGTGTTTATGTTTCAGCATTCTTGCATGTGTGTGAGTGACTACCATGATAGCATGCTTACCATGAGGCTATGTGCTTATGTGATATATCTGCCTGAATGCCTGTGGGTGAAGGTTGGATTATTTGAATTGGAACAATTCATCAATTGCGAGTTTTAAGCCCACTAGATAGTGGCAAAACCATGTTTTCTAAGCCCACCCGAGGGTGGCAAAATCTGCATTTTAAGCCTACTTGAGAGTAGCAAACCATTTTCAAGACAAACATGAGATGTGTTGTTCCAATTCAGGCGATTCAGTCTATACTTGTATGCTATGCGCATCACATAGTAAATCAAGGCTAATAACCGGAATAAGAACGCATAATGTTTTCAAAATCCGATATCATGGTTAGTAGAGGCCGGTCTTTGATCGGGCGAGCGGGGGTGCTCACGAAGTGACCTTCCCCAATCGTACCCAAGTTCCTGAGCCGAGGCAACTTTGGTGATGACGGACACGTGGCCTTAAGCAACGAGTCAGGGTTTCCTAAATTTCCCAAAAATAAAATATTTAGGTGGCGACTCTGTATCTAGAAAAGCAGTCCATGTTTGGCACTTCTTTCAAAAAATCTGTTTTAAAAAACGATTTGCCGGATTTGGACTCTTTGATGATTCATCGGTCTTGCATTGCACTCAGCGAGATTAGATACAGGACCGTGACATTAAGTCCTAAACTGTAGTGAGCCCAATGAACAACATGGGATTCCCTCCCGGGACGTTCGAGGACGTCTACAGGTTTAGTATCCAGAATTGAGGTGCATACACGCTATCTCAACCTATGGGGCTTCCATACAGATTTCAAGCCGAGGACACGCCTCTGGGTATTTAAACCAGACTTTAGTCTCGGAAGTCCCGAACCTTTGCGTTCTAGGCAACAGCTATTCGAACTTTAGTTTCCACCGTCGCAGTTGGTTTCCTAGGAACTCATCGCGAACACAGCCAAGATGCCTCTGGCAGGGAATGGTACTCAGGGAGAGCACTTTTGATCGCCATTCTGGCTTGAAGCAGACTTGATCTTGAGCTTGAGGTACAGGCACACTCATACTTTGGAGCATTGGCAAGACCTGAAGGGGTACACACGGAATGTAATCTCGGAACTTACTGAAGTTGAAACAAACTCAGATACCCGACATTTTCCCTCTTTTCTTTTGCTTTGCAGTCTGGAACCCATATAGCTTCAAGTAGGTCTTGGTTTTACGGTTTTGATATGACCTGGGTTGAACCTTGCGGTTTTATGAAAGAACGAATCTTGTTTTGCACAGATGTAGAGAACAGCACGGCACTCGGAGCGCAAAATGATTTTATTTTTGAAATTGAGAGATGAGTTTTTGGCCGGGGTATTGAGCCTATAACTGAACATAGCGCACTACGACCCAACAATGGAAAACAAAAGGTAAACAACCTAAACACATCGAGTAACACTCGAAACGACTCAAAACAAGAAACAAGATAAAACAAAAAGACACGACACTCAGACGTGCATAGGGAGCCTGTTTCTCTGGGTATTGTTTCCCACTCTTTCTCATTTATGATTCTCACATCACTCGGCCCTCAGGCTCTCATTTTTTCCTCTGAAAAAGCCCTTTTCCTCACTTTTCCTCTCAGCGCACATCTCTTTATTCTTCAATCTCTCATTTTTTATCCCTCCCCTGGGTGGTTGATGGATAAACAAGAAGTTGCGGGTTAATGGCCAACGTTATCAGCTCGCGGCTATTTCCTTCGGTGACATTTAGTCGATGCCCCAGATGAAGGAGTGGAGTATCTTGACCCATTCCAATTCGTGCTTCGCACTCGACTTGATAAATCGCTGCTTGGAGGATGAGAGAGCTTTCAGTTTCTTTGTTGACAGTTTCAGCTGTGCCCTTTTCTGGCAGGGAGAGTGCCCTTCTTGGCAAGTATGGTGCCCTTTCTGGCAAATGCATTGGCAACGGGAAAAAAAACAAGAAGTCTGGCTCAATTGTGCCGCTAGTTCATCATTTTGACCAATTTTTTTGGTTTTCTACTAAAACAATTTTGACCGACATGAGAGTTAGATTAACATGCTTGTTCAATTTTCTGATTTGAAATCATGCCAGTTGGGTTATGAGCACTGAAAATTTTCCTTTTTAGGTCCAAGAAATGGTCCAGTTTTGAAAAATGAAATAATTTTCGAGACAATTAGTCAACCTCAGTAAAAATTCTCAAAAACTATTTTTGCAAACGGCCATTGCTGGACGAGCACGAAACCTACTCCCGAGATGCACAACCTCATATCCAAAACAATGGAAAATTGCCCCTTGTCTGAAGGACACTGCATGGCAACGAAAAGTTGCCCCTTATTTGAATAGCACTGCGGCACACTATATGGCAACGAAAAATTGCCCCTTATCTGAATGGTACCGTAGCACATTGTAGTCGGTCCTTAGAGTGACGAACACAACCAAACTCTCGGATACAGAGAAGGCAAAGACAATCAAAACCGTTACATGGACATAATCGAGTTGGAAGTGTTTGTGGCTGGACTTCAGAATGAAGTTGCCTACGTATCCCAAACAAGGGAATCAAGCCTTACATAGTTCCGGGTTAAGGTACACTCGGGTATTAACCTCTCCTTTTGCGCTCTAACTTTTGCCAAGGCCGCCCTTCTGGGTTTTCAACCTTGCGAGCTTTGTTCTTCTTTTCTTTTCAATTCTTTTCATTTCTTTTCTTTCTTTCTTTTTTTTTTTTTTTTTTGCTCTTTTCTTTGCCCTAACTTTTGCCTGGGTCACCCTTTCGAGTTTTCGGCCCAGCGAGCCTCTCAAAGGATAAAAGTGTAGCTTTGTCCATGTCAAATCGTTTTGAGATCCTGAAGTCATCTAAATCTAGGAGAATGGCTGCTGTTCGCTGACGATGTAGGAGTCCATCCGATGAGGGGTTGAATTTGCTCCTAGTGTTGTGGATAGGAACTCGGTTATCCTTCAGCAATACTTTCTTCTTTCCTCCCTTCTGGGATTTGGCATTCTTGCCGATCTTCATTAGCTTGAGAAACATCCCAATTTTTTTGACTTTTCGAGCACATCTGACATTTTTGCCCCTAGTTTGAGGGCTTTTGATCTAGCTTCGCAAGCTTCCTTTAACTTTCTTGCCCCTGGTTCGTGGGCTACTTCAAATCTGGCCACACAGGCCTCGCATTGTGGTTGACCGTTGAACATTCTGAGTCCGAGTTCAAGGTTTGAAAGCAAGGGATCAAGTTTCGAGGCTGAGAGCGATTCTAGGCTGCAAAATCTCAAGAGCGATTCCACACAGGTCTTCGCAGGACTGCACAAAATATGTTTTTGAAATCTTTTAAGAAAGCAATTAATCGCTCGCGCTGAAGACAATGTGGGACCAATCTAGATCAAGCCAGGATCCTTCTCAGTACTCACATTAACAAGCATGATCTCAATCATTAAAGGCTTAGCACGCCTCTCTTTCTCTCAATTGGTCAAAGATTTACAAATCCCGAGGAATTCCTTCCTCTTCGTTTTCATCACCACAGTGTTAAAAAAGTTTTGAAAAACTTAGGTCAATACAATGATTTCAAGGCACAGAAGAGCAGGCAAAAAGTACTGCCGTTTCACTCAAATTTTTTGGCACACCTGGCGCAAGGCAGAAGCAAACACAAGGGTGTGAAAATCACTGCTGTTTCATTCAGATCTGTTGGCACAACTGGCTCCCCAAGGCAGAAACAGACTCAAAAGAAAACGAAAAGACAAACACAAAACAAGCAAGTGATGTCCGGGGTAACACCCCCGAAATCACCCGACTCTAACAAAACAGGACTGACTCGATATGACAAGACAGACCTAACTGACTCAGTACAAAAAGACTGACTATATACAAAACAACAAGACTGACCCAATACCCAAGTCAGAAAGTACAAAACTAGCATTCACAAATGCTCAAAACAGTGCGTGCCATACGCCACATCGGGAGTAAACTGAGCGCCGCCCGCAGGTGGTTCACCCCCTGATCACATCACATTATCCCCCATAAGTTCACTGATCAAGTGCCGATAGACTCTGCTGAGCTGGTGCGGCGATGACCTTGTTGTCAAACAGATCTTGTACATCATGGCGAAGATGAAAGCAACTGTCAGTGTCATGACCGGTTTGTTGATGGTAGGCACAGTATTTAGTGTGGTCATGCTTTGGAGGGATAAGATCGGGTAGAGGCCGTTGTTCCAACGGTTTCAGATATCCTTTCTGGAGTAAGGCCTCTAGAGCCTTTGACAAAGGCATATAAAGTGGGGTAAAAACCCTCTTGACTCGAGGTGGATATTTGGTTTTTTGTGAGCTACTTCCGGACGCACCAGTGAACGGGGTAGTTATTTTTTATGCGTGGTGGTAACCATGCCCACTTCAGAAGATCTTGCAGCTACATCACCACTGGTGGTCGCATTTGAACTGCAGGAAAACGCCTTCCTGGGCTGCTCTTTCTCTTGGTCGAGAAGGCCCTACTTCATAGCGTCCTCGATCTGTACTCCCATCTCATGTAAGTATGAAAAGGTGGGGAAGGGGAGAATGATCATTTTCTACATAAGCTTGGGTTGGAGATTGAGCACAATCATCCGAATCTGATATTTGTCAGTGGGCCTAGTGGTCATCATTGAGGCCTTGGCCCTCTACCGGGTTACGAAGTCAGAAAAACTCTCCTTAGGCTCTTGCCTAGTCGTCTCGAGATCACGGGTTGTGACCTCGATCTGTGTATTATAGGAGTACTGAGCATCAAAAGCCTCGGCCATCTCATCCCAATTCCTCTTAACATCGTCTTCTAATTGTGCGTACCAGATGGCCGCCACACTCGACAGGGTCCGGCCGAATAAAGAAAGCTTTTGTAGTCTAGTGAGGCCCATCGGCCTTAATATGTCTAAAAACAGTCGTAAGTGCACCATGGGATCCTCAAACCTGTCAAAGCGGTCGATATATGGCATTTTAAAGCGGTCTGGCAGTGTCACGGCCGCATCAGTATACCCATCCTCAATGTTCGGGATGGACTTGACACCCTGAGATTTCTTGAACAGCTTTTCAAGCTTGTTCACCTTCAATGCTGTGGGGTCCACCTCGGACTCAAAGGGAGAATCCGGCAGGTTGGTAGGTGTTTTGGATAATTAGGATAGGATTGGGGGCGGAGCCGGTCTTGTCGGAATGTCTGTATCTCCTTGGACATTTGGTGCCTCCTCGGGTGCTGGAACTCCTGGTGGAGGAGGGGCTTGGTGCGAAGCAGATGCTCCGATTTGCTGTTGCAGCCTGGTGATTAGCTCAGCCTGCTAGGCCATGATCCCAACCTGCTGTTTGGCAAATTCCGTCTGGCGGACAGCGTCTTGCTGCATGAGTTTCATACTTTCTTGGAGTTGACGCATCATTTCCTCCATCCCCTGCCGTGTTCTGCTGTTCTGGCTGATTGACTGGTATATCTATCTCTGTGATAAAAACTGAGGCCTCAACCTGACTGTTCATTGGTGGGGTGGATAAGGGCCACTGATCTGGTAACTGCTGAACCGGTGATCTGTGCCTAACTGGCCCCTTTTACCCTGTTTCTGGCAAAGGAATGCTAATTGCCCTTGAATTGAATCTCTGACCCAACAAAGTCTATCAACACAAGTCAAATGAATCCGGGGGATCTTAGAGCATTTTGAAGCTATGGTTCCAGGACTACCTAGCAAAAGAGAAAACATGCAGGATCTCAGCCTGATTTCACCAAAACAGATATGAGCAGCCGAACAACTGTGCTCTCTATTGAATTCTGTCCAAGATTCTGCCTATAAATTAATACCCTCAGGTCAAACTGATTCTCCACATACTGATGCCTTTAGGCCTGATAGCCAGACTTGTAAACTGATATACATAGCCCTATAGAGACACACTCTGACAGCACATAACAGGCAAATGAGAGCCAAAACACCCCTATGTTGGGGTAGGGTTTCCCTGTCCTATTTTGTCAGGAGCTAGGGTTTCACTACGCGCACAGAGGTTTCAAACAACCTATAATCGGGTAAGCAACTTGTCCTAGTTTGGAATGGTCACTATGGATTCCGAATATGCACTAGGTCGAATGGTCAAAAAGGGTGCCCCGGTAAAATCGGGGTTTGTGTTCCCGTCGTGGCAGAGCCCGCAACCGGTCAGCCTTATGGCACGCTTCTCGAAGCGAGCCTCCGGCAAACCGTTCAGGAATAGCATACGGCAAACACGGTGTCCTAGGCGCACCAATGCAAATGCAATGCAAAGAAACACACAAGTGTAGTCAAAACCAGATATCATGAGTTCGAGTCAAGTTCTCTAAATCCCCAGCAGAGTCACCAGAAACTGTAGACGTCCCCGAACGTCCCGGGAGGAAATCCCCCGTTTTGTTCATTGGGCTCACTATAGCTTAGGACTCAAAGTCACGGTCCTGTATCTAATCTCACAGAGTGCAATGCAAGACCGATGAATCATCAAAGAGTCCAAATCTGGCAAATCATTTTTGAAAATAGATTTTTTGAAAGAAGTGCTAAACATGGACTGCTTTGCCAGATATAGAGTCGCCACCTAAATATTTTATTTTGAGAAATTTAGGAAACCCTGACTCGTTGCCTAAGGCCATGTGTTCGTCATCACCAAAGTTGCATCGGCTCGGGAACTTGGGTACGATTGGGGAAGGTCACTTCGTGAGCACCCCCGCTCGCCCGATCAAAGATCGGCCTCTACTAACCATGATATCTAGTTTTGAAAACACTATGCGTTCTTATTCCGGTTATTAGCCTAGATTTACTATGTGGTACGCACAGCATATAAGTATAAACTGGATCGCCTGAATTGGAACGAAACATCTCATGTTTGTTTATTTGAAAATGGTTTGATGGTGATACTCGTAAGTAGGCTAAGACGTGGATTTGCCACCCTCGAGTGGGTTTAGAAAACATGGTTTTGCCACTATCTAGTGGGCTTAAAACTTACATTTAATGAATTATTCCAATTCAGATAATCTAACATTCACCCACAGGCATTCAGGCAGTTATATCACACAAGCAATTAGCCTCATGGTAAGCATGCTATCATGGCAGTCACTCACACGCATGCAAGGATGCTAAAGCATAAGTACTTACCGAGTACTCCAAGCCAAAACAGAAGCTATGTTAGAAATCCATGCATGATCCTAACTATACAGAAATGCCTAATGCAACACATGCAAAATACAACTATAGTAGGCTCGGCTATTCTAAGATGGCATATGATGATGCTACAGCTAACACGTATTCAATTTGGAATTGAAATACAAATGCAGTTAGTATGATGCGCCGAGCCCTGGTGCATGCAAGACAGATGAATGATGCAAACATGCAAACATAAGTATGCTAATTGAAACATGCCCCAATCTAACCATCATAAGCTGGTAAATAAAAGAGAGAAAGACGTAGGGTTGGAATACATACATCACACACACGCACACTTATTACAGTTGTGCCCTCGCTCGGAGGGTCCAAATAAATAATACAATGCGAATAAATAATTAACTACTCTAGCTAATTAAATATTACAAAACCCTAATTAAATAACAATTTAACTAGGAAAGCAAGTAAATAGCGTGCAAGCTATGGACCGCCTCAGCTCTGTTCCGAATGATGAAAGATGCATGCTCAAGTTGCCTTGTGCGGAAATCCATTGCGATGCCCCGATTCGCCTCTGTTTGCAATTAATCCTAGAATGCTATGCCAGGCTCTGGAAGGCTGTTGATTTCTGATTTGCTGCAACAGAGAGCAAGAAAGGGGCACAGCAAAGTATTTTCACGTATGTATGCATGACTACTGTTCAGGGAGTGTAGTCCTCGATCCTTGTGCCACCAATCACGCATCTCGATGCATGATGGCCGAGGAGTCGAATTGCACGACTCGATGTGATATGAATGCACATGAAAACACAGCAAGACCTAAACTCCATCATGGGTAATCCGGAGTGTCGGCGACCGAGAATTGAGACACGTTCCGTCACTCAGAGTACGAAACATCTCTCGTTTTCCGTGCTTGGGCTAACTCCTGTCCCAAACACAATGCAAATGGGATGGCATACACAATGCGAATAACATATAACCTAGCATACGAAATGCTATGAAATGGCATACACAATGCTCGATGTAACATGGCATACACAATACTCTAACATGCAACCTAGCATACATAATGCTGTGAAATGACATACACAATGCACGATGGACTTACACCAAAATGAGTGGACCTCAGCCACACTCACATCAGTGGCCATTAGATGGAAATGAGACAACCGAAATGCATGCACACATGCACGAATACCAAGGACCGAACCTAAGGCATGGAATGCCACTCTACCAAAGCATGGCAAGGATGAAACATGACATGGAATAGCATAAATTACAGCTCTAAAACAGCATGAAATATGGTCCCGAAACATGCAAATATGGCATACAATGCAAGCTAGGGGGCCTGGGTACCGAAACTAGTGAAGTGCATTACACTAGAGGTACCCGAAGCAATGCACCAAAAGCAAAACCAACCCCAAACAGACCCTAGGCAGGTCTGAAATGGTGGGAAATTGACCTAAAATGATGGCTCGGAATGCAACGGAATGGAGCTCATTCAATGATCAGTAAATGGGGCATACAAGCCCGACTCTCAAACGCATTTAAAGAGATGAAAACATGGAAACATGGAATTCAAACAAGCTCTGAAATGTGATGAATGATAGGCTCAAAACATGGAAATATCTCAGTACATGCATGCAACGAACCTCAAAACACGAAGATAGGCAAGTGCATTGAACTACAAGCATGCAAAACTAACATCATTCAACCACAAGACCCAAAAACAGAGTTAGGATAGTCCAAAATGAGCACATTATCAGTTCAAGGCATGGCCAAAAGGTGCCAACATGAAGGGTCAAAACAACATGCAACATAGGCTAGTGAACCATGAGTTGTTCTACAGCTATCTGAAGCATATGAGGGCTCACCCAACCAGCCAAAAATAGAAGTATTTCATGCCAAATAAACCCCAAATAACCACTGAAATGCATCCAATGTATGCAAAAATGATGAGCTTCTTTGGAGGGCCATGCAAGAAATTACTCAACACATACAACAAGGACACTTAGCATGGCAAAAACAACTCTAGAAATCAAATATGACAAGCCTAAAACTCACCAAATTGGCCTTGAAATGGGTCAATGAAGCATACAATGAGAGGCCCCCTCAAAAGGCCTTGAATGGAATTGTTCTACACATGCATTACGGACACAAAATAAGTCCAAAGAGGCTCCGGAAAGAGCTAAGGTAGGCCTTGAAAATCACCAAATTGAGCCCAAAAAGTGACTTCACAACATGCAAGTGAGGGTCCCTTTGGAAGGCCAACAAAGCTAGTAAAGAGAATGAGGGGTGAGAGGGTCACCCCTCTATGATTTTGAAGCTTAAAGGCACATCTAAGCCACTGAAAATCCGCTGGGTTTCAGTGGCTAAAAGTCCAAATCAAGGCCAATGCAAGTGCTCACATGCATAGCTCAAAACATGAGGAAATAAGGCATGAAAGGGGGTAGATGACCCCAAAAAAAGAAAGTATCTTAAACAAACATGTTTATAAGCTCAAAAGGAAACTTTTTCAAGTTTTTGAAAAATCTCAAAAATGCTCACAAGTAGGGATAAGATATGATGCAAAATAAGCCTACAAAGAGGGACAAAGCATACAAGGGTGTAGGAGACCTCAAATAGGAAAAGTGTCCTTAATCAATATTCAATAGGAGCTCAAAATATGAAACTTTTTAGTTTATGAAAAAGTCCAAAAATACTTTCAAGTAAGGCTAATCTATGGAGCAAAAAAATGCATGTTTAAGGGAAATAGGTGCTTACCTTCGAAGAGCAGCAAAGCTAGAGCTTTTGGACCAAGTTAGTGAACCTTCAACCCTTGAAAATCAATCCCAAAGTGCTGGAATGGATGGAGGAGGTGTGGTGCTAAGGGTTGTAGTGCAAATGGTCTAAGAAAACTAGGGTTTGGAGGCTCAAGTGTAGAGATATAGAGAGAGAGGTGTATAAGCTCAAACCAAAAGGTCCAACCCTTGCCAAAGAAGATCAGCCTCCCCTTTATAGAGGAGAGGCTCTAAAATATTCCAAAAGGGCTTCACATATCCTCCATACACGTGTATGGAGGATGGTCCAATTGCCTCACAGCTGGCACAGCTATGATGCATTCAGAGAGGGCAAAAAGCAAGAAGCAGGCCGGCCAGTTCAAGTGGCTGGCCAGCCACTCCCCTTAGTCGGCCGACCAGGGGTCAAAAGGTTCAAGAAGATTTTCTGGCCGGCCACCCCAAAAAGATGGCCTACCAAATGAGCGCAACACAACTGTATAGTGAAAAACCAGAAAAAAGTGACCCAAGAGAAAGAAAAATCATCTTTTTAGCAAGGTTCAAAAGGGTCAAGATGAATTACTGGTCGGCCTACCCATATTGGTGGCCTCCCAGATGAGCACAACACAATGGTGGTATGAAAAGCCAGAAATTGTGGCTCAAAAGTGAGAAAAACCAGCTTTCTGTCAGAAAAATCGGCTTTTGGAGAGAGAAAAAGAGAAAATTGGTTTTTCAGGGGAAAAGGTGGCCTCCCACCATACTACCACCTCCCTAACAATGAAAATAGGGTCCCTACCAAAAATGGACCAAGACGGATGCAAAACGAGGGTTCGGGGGCCAAAACGCGCAGTCCGGGGCCCCGAAAACAGGCTATCAGGCACCGGAAGTGGCGTATGACCACGAAGGTGGTCTCCCAGGCCACAGTGTCCCTCAAAAGAGAGGAAACAAGGTGTGTACCAAAAATCGGAGCAATCGGAGGTAATTAAGCGGTCCCGAACCGAGGCGCACGGCCGACGGCTCCAAAAATCGAAAACTGGCCTCCAAACGAGAAAAATGGCCTACGACCGCGAAACGTAGCCTACAACCACTGAGAGATGGTCTACGAGACCTCTCCCTCCCTTCGAGAAGAGAAAATAAAGAAAATAGAACTTAGTTTGCAAACCGAGGCAAAGCACAAAAGAGCCCCGAAGTCCGGAGGCAAGGCTCGCAGCCGAGACTCTAAAACCTCAGAACAAACACAATATGCATCATCACCGAGCGCTCAATTGGTGACGTCTGAGTCTTAAGGTCGGTCAAAAATGGGGTGTCTACACCAAGCCGCCGTCCACGACCATTACAAAGGGCAAGTCAACTTGGCTTGCAACCGAGGTTATTACCTCGGCTGGACGGCGGTGCTCAACAAGATGTCTGTCCCAATGGACTCCCCATTCCGGGATATCAACCGGCTCCAAGTGCCTTTCCCTCCGGCTCCGAAGGAATCCGATGATGATGCCGATGAGGAGGACGTCGAGGATGAGACTAAGGATGAAGAAGAGGCTGTTGCTGGGGCCAAGTCCCCCACTCTAAATGAGTAAGTCTTTAACTTGACTCAAGATGAGGAGGACGAGGTCTCCAAGAGTGCCTTTCCCAAGACAACCACGTCTGAAGCCGAAGTACAGACCATAGAGAAGAGCCTCGACCAGACTCTTCTCGAGATTGATGCTGAGATCGAGGCAGAGAAAACTGCTGAGAAGCTTTCCTAGATGTCTGCTAAGGCTGAAACATAGCCAACCGCTGATGCAGAGCAGTCTACTTAGAATCTTTTCCTTATTTGTACTTTTTTTTTTTTGTAATTGTATTTTCTTCTCTGTTTTGAACAGTATCTGTTTTGTCTGGCCGATATGCCTGTTTTTGTACTTAAACAAGTTGTCTCTTTTTCAATGCAAGTATTCTCTTTTCTTTTAAGTGTTGAATGCATGCTTTATCTGTTTTCACAACTTTGCATGCTTCCATACTTTGAATAATATTATAATTCCTCAAAGTATACCTTAACTGTATAATCACTTCGAGTTTAGAACATCTTGGATATAAACCTTGACTGTTTGTCTCGGCCAACAATTGTAATACCTTGGCTAACACTTAAAAATATTTCAAAATATTTTTACGAGTGTTGTTTCTTAAAATTTATTCAGTCAAGTATTGCTTCTTTACTTCCACTTGCTGTCTTCTATCAAGACTTCACCTTTCCCACCTTTCCAAGCTTGATAACCTAGTTGGTCATCCCGGGTAAGATGTACCTTGGGTACATCTTTCATTATTACCTCGGCCAATCTTCAACTTGTAAATTGTTCTAAAAATTTCAACAAGTGTCAAGCCCATTCTATCTTGTAAATTTTCTAAAAATTTCAACAAGTTCCAAGCTCTCAAATTTATTTATCATTCTTGCTCCCTGCCCCCTGATGTGAACCTAAGTTCCACTGAAGTTCACATTATGCGTTTATGATCTTTCGCTGAAGTTAGATTCAAACAAAGACTAGCCAAGGTGTTTAACCTTGGTTTCTCTGCTAATCTAACTGAAGCGAACTTAGTTCCGTTTAGAGTTTAACTCTGCCGACATGGCAAGTCTAGGTTAATTCAACTTAGTTTAACTCTATTCTATGCAAGTATATTTCAATTCTGCTATATAATAAGTCTAAGGTACTCGTCATGTTTCATTTGGAAACATCGCTAATTTAGTTCAACTCTATTATATGCAAGTATAATTCAACACTGCTATATAATAAGTCTAAGTTATTTGTCATGTTTCATTCAGAAACATCGCCAACTTAGTTCAACTCTATTATATGCAAGTATAATTCAACTCCGCCATATAACAAGTCTAAGTTATTCGTCATGTTTCATTCGAAAACATCGTCATTAGACTGGTCATTCCTATCGCACAAATTTTAAATTCATAGAAATCAAACTAGCATTTTACTATTACGTCGACTAATAAAATTATGACATGAACTTCGAAAAATAAAAAACTAATGATAAAAAAACTTCAAATTGCAAGTGTTCCATGGTCTGGGCAACTCTTTGTCATCACTGTCTTCTAGCCGATATGCCCCATTACTGGTGATCGAGATGATTCTATAAGGCCCCTCCCAGTTTGGGCCAAGTTTGCCCTCCCTAGGATCCTTCTTATTGCTGACAACTTTCCTTAGGACGAGGTCCCTAACCTTGAACTCTCTTGGGTTGACCTTCTTGTTGTAAGCCCTAGCAAGTTGTTGCTAGTATGCCCCCAGCCGAATTGTTGCTCTCTCTCTTCTCTCCTCCAGCAGGTTCAGATCTTGGGCTAGGAATGCCTCATTAGTCTTATTCTCTACTCCCTAGGTTCTGATTCCAGGGATTTCGAATTCCAGTGGGATAACTTCTTTAATGCCATAAGCCATTGCAAAAGGAGATTCCCTAGTTGATCTTCTCGGCGTAGTCCAATATACCAGAGCACATTGGACAACTCTTCCACCCACTTCTCTTTTGTTGTTTCCAGTCTCTTCTTGATCCCATCCAAGATAGTCTTATTGAATGCTTTTGCCTGACTATTGCTCTGAGAGAAACTTGGAGTAGAGTAGTAATTCTTAATTTTATACTTTGCACAAAAGCTTTTGATTAGTTTACTGTCAAACTGTGTACCATTGTCTGTTATTATTGCCCTTGATGATGTTCTTCCATATGAAGCTCTTCACATCAATATCTCGAATCTTCACAAGGGGTTCGGCTTCTACCCACTTCGTGAAGTAGTTAGTTGCTACCAGCAGAAACTTCCTTTGCCCAGTTGCTTGGGGTAGTTGTCTAACAAAATCCATGCCCCACTGGGCAAATGGCCAAGGGCTGGATACAGGGTTCAAATTTGCCGCTGGTTGATGTATCAAAGGCGTAAACTTTTGACATTTCTCGCATTTTCTGATGTAGGCTTCAGCATCCTTCTACGTGTAGGGCCACCAGTATCCCTGAGTAATGGTCTTATGAGCAAGTGATCTGCCCCTAGCATGGCTTCCACATACTCCTTTATGTATTTCATACAAGAAGTCTTCAACTTGAGAGGGATGCACATCTCAAAAAGGACCCGGTTAAGGACCTTTTGTAGAGATGGCGTTCTGCTGTTAGGCTAAACCTTGCTGACTTCAATCTAGTCTTATGTGCCTCTTTGCAATCATTCAGCAACTTGCTGTCTCTCAGGAACATTATTATTGCATCCATCCAGTTTGAACCCATCTCCACATACATTGCTTCGTACTTTGTGATCAGTGGTTCCACACTTGGGCCTAGTAAATAATCAACCATTATTGTCCTTGCCTCCCTTGATTTCATTGCACTAGCCAGGTTAGCCAAGGCATCGGTATGGCTGTTATCATCTCGGCTAACCTGCTGTAGCCGACAATCCTGGAACAACGCTAGCAATCTAACAACTTCTTTGACATAGGCTATCATTCTTTCATCTCAGGCTGCATACTCGCATGTTGTCTGATTCACAATAAGTTAGGAGTCACAGAAGACTACCACCTCATGGGCTTCCACTGATGCTGCTAACTTCAACCCTACGATTAGTGCCTCATACTCTTCTTCATTGTTTGAGACCTTGAACCCCAAACGAATAGATTACTCTAACATTTGCTCATCTAGCGATACTAACACTACTCCTGCCCCCACTCCTTAACAGTTTAAACTTCCATCAATAAATAGGCGTAAGGAGTCGCCAATGTAAATGTCGTAGGGCTTTGTTTTTTCTTCTTTCTTCTATTTTGCTTGAGTGGGGTTCTTGGGCCCCAATTGGGTTTCTTCCTGCTCCCCTAGACATCCCAAGCCGTGGCTCACTGGAGTCCGCCGCGGGATGGCACCAGGGGTGAACTCGGCCACGAAGTCGGCTCGAACCTGGCCTTTAATTGCTGTTCTAGGCTTAAACTCCAAGTCATATTGCCCCACACTATTTCCCATCTAGCTATCCTGCCTATCAGATCTCCTTGCTGCAACAGAGACTTTAAAGGATGCTCAGTTAGTACCACAATCTTGTGCGCTTGGAAGTAGTGATTCAGTTTTTTCGAAGCCATCACCAGAGCTAGTGTCAATTTTCTCAAGGGTAAGTACCTGGTCTCTACACTTGCTAAGGTTTTACTCACATAGTATACTGCCCTTTGTTCTCCC
The DNA here is from genome assembly GCF_055761805.1 of Camellia sinensis. Taxonomy (NCBI): domain Eukaryota; kingdom Viridiplantae; phylum Streptophyta; class Magnoliopsida; order Ericales; family Theaceae; genus Camellia; species Camellia sinensis. Next base: position 188,348,088 of record NC_138964.1, read on the forward strand.
TTCTCTTCTCTAATTACCACTGCACTTACGGCGTGCTCTGAAACTGCTAAGTATAGGAGCAATTCTTCTCCAGGCTCAGTATTTGACAGAACTGGAGCTGTTGTCAGGTACTTTTTTAAATTGGTTAAGGCGATTTCGCACTCTTCCATCCACAAAAAATCTGTGGCCTTCTTTAACAAACTAAAAAATGGTTTACACCTATCTGAACTTCTGCTTATAAACGTGTTCAGGGCTCCGGCTTTTCCAGTCAATATATGCACTTGTTTTGCCGATGTCGGGCTCTTCAAGTCAAAGATGGCCTTGATTTGATCTGGCTTGCCTCAATGCCCCTTTTGGTGACCAAGTACCCTGGGAACTTACCAGACCCGACTCTGAATGCACATTTTGAAGCATTGAATTGAAGCTGATATGTTCTTAGGATGTCAAAAACTGTCTTCAAGTTGGCCAGGTTCTCAGGTTTTTTGGTCTTCACAACCATGTCATCAATGTACACTTCTACTATTTTACCAATTAGATGTCTGAACATCATGGTTACCAACCTCTGGTAGGTTGCTCTTGCATTTTTCAACCAAAAAGCCATCACTCTGTAGTAGTACAGCCCTTTCGAGGTCATAAATGCAGTCTTCACCTCGTTAGAAGGATACATTGCTATCTGGTGGTATCCCCTATAAGCATCCAGAAAGCTCATCTTTCATGCCCTGAAGTGGCATCTACTAACTGATCAATCTTGGGCAGTGGGAAACTGTCTTTGGGATAAGCCTTATTTAGGCTGGTGAAATCCACGCAGACCCTCCACTTCCCATTCTTCTTTTTTGCAACTATTGTATTGGACATCCAGGTTGGGTAATTCACCTCCCGAATAGCCTTGGCTTCCAACAGCTTGTCCACTTCCTCCTCTACTGCCTCCACATGAACCAATGTCGGCCTCCTTACCCACTGAATGACAGGTTTAGTCGACCTGTCTACATTGAGTCTATGGCAAGTGACCTCAAGGTCAATGCCAAGCATCTTGTATGGCGTCTAGGAAAATACTTCTATGTTTGCTCACAATAATGCCTCTAACTCCCTTTCCTCTTCCTCGGCCAAGCTTAAGCTAAGAAGGAAGAAGCGCTCTTCATCCTCTAGTTGGACTAGAATTTTCTTTAAGGCTTCCTCACTCTTCTCGATCAGTTCTTTGCCGACATCATCTAGGATTTCCATGTCCTCATTTTTTATTTCCACTGTTTCTGCTTCTCGTACGTTGCATGTAGATTTCATTGCTGTCATGGAGCAATTATTTGCCTGCACCTAATCTCCTCTAACCTCTTCAACTCCATGCTCTGTTAGGAACCGCAACAGTTAGTGCAGTGTTGAGGGAACAACCCTCATTGCGTGCAACCATGGCCTTCACAAGACAACATTGTAAGGTTAGGGGGTGTCAATTATTGTAAACTTTGTGCTTACCTTCCTGGTGCCTGCCTGCACCTCCAAATTTATTGCTCCCAGGGGCCATGTTAGCGTTCGAACCTGACCATTGGGCTGTTGGACTGCTCTAAATCATCTCGGTGAAGGCCAAGCTCCTTGTAACATCTGACATACATGATGTCACAAGAGCTACCTTGATCGATTAGAATGCGCCTTACTTGGTATTCTCTAACCTTGAGGGTCACTACCAAAGCATCGTTGTGTGGATGCTGCACCATGTCTAGGTCTGCCTCTGTAAAGGACACCATTGGTCCCTGGTACTCGTTTGTCCTGGGCCTCTTTTGCTAGATCTGACACACATGTTGTAAGTGCCTCACCCTCTGAGTCTTCCCATGCATCTCGTTCTCATTGACCCTCGAGTGAATCACATTGATCACTCGAGGTCCATCTACTTACTGTTGTGGTGGCGGTGGAGGTGGTGCTGCCTATGCCTGGGGTAGCCTCGCCTACTCTTCCTTCGTTCTGGCCTCATTTACCAGGTCCCTCAAGTGACCTTGTCTGACTAGGTCTTCCAAATGCGTCTTCAGGGCTCTGCACCCCTAAGTCAAGTGTTCATCCTCATTGTGGTAAGCACAGTGCTTCCCAAGGCTTCTCTCCATAAATTCGTCAGGAATCTTCTCCGGTGCCCTATAATATGGCTGGTTCTTGATCCTTTCTAGAACTTTATAAACCGGGATCCGAAAAAAAGTGGTGACTACCTGTGTAGCCTTTAACCCTGTTTCTTGCTTGTTAAATCTAGTATTACCTTGGCCACGCTTCGGCGAGCCGTTTCTCTTCTCCTGCTTGGCGCCCTTGTTCCCAACGTATCCTCTTCTACTCAGGCATATTTCTCAATCCTTGCTATGAGTTCTTCCATACTCTTTGGTAGAGTCTTTGCCAGCGACTTCCGAAGTGTGCAATCATCTTTCAGGCCGTTCTTAAAAGACACGACCGCCAACTCCTGGTTGCATCTTGATATTCGGTTGAACACCTCATAATATCTTTTGGCATATGCCCTGAAGCTTTCACCCTCGCCAATTTTCAGAGCCATTAGGGAGTCTACCCTCAGTGGCTGCAACTTGTTTGTAACAAACCTGGCTACAAACATCTCAGTCAGGCCTTCCCAACTCTTCACAGTTCCTTTTGGCAACTTGTGAAACCAATCTGATGCGATTTCCTCAAAGGATGAGGGAAACACTTTGCATAGAAATGGTTCGTTCCCGGTATACAAAGCCATTGAATTCATATATAAGCCAGTGTGAAAGTTCGAATCGGACTTACCGTTATAAAGTTGGAACCTCGGCATATCGCTACAACAAAAAAGGTCTTTGGTGACGAAAATGCATGATGAAAAAAAAAATCGTCTCCAAATATACATGTTTTTGAGATAAAAGTAAAATTTCGTCTCAAATTATAGTATTTTTAGAGAGAAAAACCAAATTTTGTCACCAAATGCTTAAAATCAATAAAACAATAGGTGACAAGAATTTTATTTGTCACTATATTTTATTTTTCATCGCAAAAAAATTCCCGCCCTTGGGAAATTTCGCGGATTATTTGGACGTCATTTTAGAGACGAAAATTTTGGTCACCATTGTACAAAATTTTCAGCGTGGAAATAATTTCGTCTCCTATAGTTTTGTTATGCAAAACGACGCTATTTCATACAAAATTTCTTTTATATAAATTAATATTCTAATATATATATATATATATATATTTCAAAATACATAGCACTTTGGCTTCTAATAAAAAGGAATAGAGAAGTATCTCTCTCTCTCTACCTTCTCTGATAACCAAATCACCGATCTTCTCTTCTCATCTCTTGTGAAGATCTAGGGTTTGGATACTGCGACCAAATTTTTCTCTTCATTTTTCTTGTTTGTTGCCTTGACCTTCTTCTCTTACCATTACACCTATTTTAAAGATGGATTTCCATGGAAAGATACAAGAGAGCTCTATTTTTGGATCACACTCGCATTGACTATCGAAGAAAGGAGATTTGAAGACGACGGACGATACTAACATCAATCGAGGTTTCCTCCTCCACGACGGCCATTGTTGTCTATCCTTCAATTTCTAGGGTTTTTCTATGTAAGCCCTGTGTTAATCTCTTTTTAGTTCTATTTTTCTATTTCTCTCATTACTTTTCACTTGCTCTGATCTTTCCACAGTCAGGAATTTCACAATTCATAGGATGTTTATTATTTGGTTATTGTAAGTATTTGAATTTGAATTTTGGGTATATTATATTTCTTAGCGCCAGACAAATTTCAGATGGGTTTTTCTGAATTCTTGTAATGATTACTAAACTCAAACCGTTAGTAATATATCTTGATGATAATGACAGAGTATTGAATACTTTATTATTTTATAATTTGGTGATAATGACAAATTTGCAGTTTTATAAGAAGAATTGGAGATGATTTTGGGTTAACTTTTATTAGTAGTTTCTCTTACACTATCTTTAGATTAAAGGTTTTTGAGAAACGAAGGATAGGTGGGGAAAATGGTCGATATTTATTATTCACTATGTTTGGATTGTTTTTAAGGAGAGAAGAGAAACCGCATCGAGAGGAGGGAAATGGAGGTTTTGATTAAAATAATTTTTTACTCTAAAGTATACCCCTTAGTTTGTGAGTTGTTAAAACTTATTTCCGTTATTCATTCAGTTCATGCACATCCCTTTCTTTTATAATTATTGTCTAACCAAACAAAAAGGAAAGGACACCCTCCAATAGGATACCCCAATGACTTAGGTCGCATTCCCTTAATAAAAAAACTCAAGTTCAAGCCTCCTTAGCTTATCTATTAAAAAATATGTTACTATAAAAGGGTTAGTTATTACCTACTAAACCAAAAGGAGGGATATCTCCAACTCCGTCCATTTCTCCTCCTATGTGTTAGATTTTGTGTAAACCTTATGTGATATTCCTTGACATCAACAATATATTTTTATGACGCTAACAAGTTTGCATTATTTATTTATTTATTTGTTTCGAGATGGGATGAGGTCAGTTTGGAAAAATGATTGCTTGATTGTATTTTGGTTGGTTTTTCTCATCAACATTGCATTAATCACTGTTGCAGTGTTGAGTGCCACTGAAGAAGGAAAATGACTTCAATGGTTGCTGACATAAATGCTTATTCTTACTTGTACCCTGTAGAATTGCCATCTAGAAAGTTTGTCTTCAAATGGTAGGCATTTTATGCAACTAACAGAAATGTATTTTATTCTTAAATGCTCACTGTTATTAAAGTTGAAGAGCAACAATTTTACTTCACATGAATGGTTTATGTGTAGCCTATAGGGTGAGTTAAAAATCCTCCATAACTTTGTCATTATAGGATAGAGGTGCTAAATTTTCAAACATCTAAATTTACATTGTTTAAAATTATGTCAGATTGTTCTAGAGTCCCAATTATTTGAAAGTTTAATTTATTGTGAAATGGGTCCAACAATGTATATCAACAATCTTGACCCATGAACAGAGAAAGGAAGAGAGAGATTATGTGAGAAGATCTAGAGTTTCTTTGAAATTTACTTCTAGGATTTCATTTGTGGTTGTCTATTTCTTTTCTTTATATGAGCTTTCTATGTGAAATGTCCTTTTGTAGGTTTTAGTTGGGTTTAATTTGTATGTTGGGAAAATTTCAATTCAGTGCAAGGTTTAAAAAAAAGTTCATTCAATTCTTTTTGCCTCTGTTTTTTAATTTATTTGTGGGGTAGGGGAAGTTTTAATTACTTTATCTTATGGATAAATTTGATGTTGGTTACTTTAATTTCAATGGTACAGTTTGTAGTTCTCTAATATTCCTTCATATTAGTCTTTTATATAAAAAGAAAACTCAACAATTTTTGTACAAAACTTTACAGAACGGAATTTGGAGTTTAGAATAAATTCGCTCACCTGGGGAGTAGAGCTTCTTAATAGGCTCTTGGAATTACTGGTCAATGCACCACCTCTACTCATAGCCAATGAAGATAAACTAATATGGGAAGCAGATCCTTCAGGTATGAATCAAATCTATTAGTGGTTTATTACAGTGGTGGAAAGGTTTCAGCTATAGTATTACATGCAGAAAATGAGAAAGAAAAATTTGGGAAGTAGTTCCTTTTGCAGCAATGTGGTCATTTTGGAAAATTAGGAATGTTTGGAAATTCAATGGGACCCAAGTAAACTGGGATTCCATTACTAAAATTATAAACCTAAGAGTGGCTCATCATACCATATCAAACACTCTGACTCTCTTGGAACTAAAATCCATATTCTACCCTTCACTCCTCCAAGTATGCTGACATGCACATAAGTGATAATTAAATATTAGTAATTTTAGCTCCCCACTATTTTGGGGGTTGCAACACAAATCATGTTATGTCACATGGGTATTATACTATTTTTCACTGCTCATAAATGATAACTTCCTGCTTATTCAACTTAAAATTCTATCACTAGTAGTTGTTAACTTAAAAGACATTAGCATATACTTGGTAGGTTTGAACATCACCTACAATTCTTTGATTGAAACTTTCATCTTTGATGAATTTTATTTTTTTATTCAGGGGCCAAAATCGTGTAACAGTCACGAGAAGGCCCGGAAAACACCTTAAACACCTCGGGACGGACCAATGTAAGTTATGAAAACTTATAGAACTAGCACGGGACTCCCGATTTGAAAACTAAGTCAAAAAATGTACTTTTCTAACACTTAAGCTTGAAAATAGGCCATCGAAGGGCCAAAATCGTGTAACAGTCATGAGAAGGCCTGGGGAACACCTCAAACACCTCGGGAGGGACTAATGTAAGTTGTGGAAACTTATGAAACTCGCACGGGACTCCCGGTTTGAAGACTAAGTCGAAAATTGTGCTTTTCTAACATTTAAACTTGAAAATAGGCCATCAGGGACCAAAATCGTGTAACAATTACAAGAAGGCCAGGGGAACACCTCAAACACCTTGGGAGGGACCAATTTAAGTTATGGAAACTTACGAAACTCGCACGAGACTCCCGGTTTGAAAACTAAGTTAAAAAATATATTTTTCTAACACTTAAAGCCTCGTTTGGGAACAAGCTAATTTAGTAACTTTTTGGCTATTTGGCTAAAAAAGTAAGTAAAAAAAACTTATATGTTTGGGATGACTTTTTGGCTAATTACAAAAAGATGTGCAAAAAGTAGAGAGAAAATAGAATCTTTGACTTTTTGGTATGAGTTATTGGCTTTTTGGCTAAAAATGTAATTTTTTTGCTTTTTGGCTAAAAAGGTAAGTCCCCAAACGAGGCAAGCTTGAAAATAGGTCATCGGGGGCTAAAATCGTGTAACAGTCACGAGAAGGCCCAAGGAGCACCTCAAACACCTAGGGAGGGACCAATGTAAGTTGTTGAAACTTACGGAATTAGCATGAGACTCCCGGTTTGAAAACTAAGTCGAAAAATACACTTTTTGTCACACTTAAGCTTGAAAATAGGCCATCATGGGCCAAAATCGTGCAACAGTCATGAGAAGGCTCAGGGAACACCTCAAAATACCTCGGGAAGGACCAATGTAAGTTGTGGAGACTTATGGAACAAGCACGGGACTCCCGGTTTGAAAACTAAGTAAAAAAGGCAGTTTTCTCACACTTAAGCTTGAAAATTGGCTATCGGGCGCCAAAATCGTATAACAATCATGAGAAGGCTCGGGGAACACCTCAAACACCTCGGGAGGGACCAATGTAAGTTATGGAAACTTATAGAATTAGCACGGGACTTCCGATTTAAAAACTAAGTTAAATAATGCACTTTTCTAACACTTAAGCTTGAAAATAAGCCATTAGGGGCCCAAAATCGTGTAACTGTCACGGGAAGGCCCGGGGAACACCTCAAACACCTCGGGAGGGACCAACGTAAGTTGTTGAAACTTACGGAACTAGCACGGGACTCCTAGCTTGAAAACTAAGCCAAAAAATGCACTTTTCTAACACTTAAGCTTGAAAATAAGCCATCGGGGGCCAAAATTGTGTAACAGTCACGAGAAAGCCCGGGAAACACCTTAAACACTTCAGGAGGGACCATTTTAAGTTTTAGAAACTTACGGAACTAGCACAGGACTCCCGGTTTGAAAACTAAGTCAACAAATGCACTTTTCCAACACTTAAGCTTGAAAATAGGCTATCGGGGGCCAAAATCGTTAAACAACCACGAGAAGGCCTGGGGAACACCTCAAACACTTCGGAAGTGACCATTGTAACTTGTGTAAACTTACGGAACTAGCACGGAACTCCCGGTTTGAAAACTAAGTCCAAAAATGCATTTTTCCAACACTAAAGCTTGTAAATAGGCTATCAGGGGCCAAAATCGTGTAACACGCATGGGAAGGCCAAGGGAACACCTCAAATACCTCGAGAGGGATCAATGTAAGTTGTGAAAACTTACGGAACTAGCATGGGACTCCCAGTTTGAAAACTAAGTTAAAAAAGGCACTTTTCCAACTCTTAAGCTTGAAAATAGGCCATCGGGGGCCAAAATCGTGAAACAACCGTGATAAGGCCCGGTGAACACTTCAAACACCTCGGAAGGGACCATTTTAACTTGTGTAAACTTACAGAACTAGCACGAGACTCCCGGTTTGAAAACTAAATCTAAAAATGCATTTTTCCAACACTTAAGTTTGAAAAAATATCATCGAAGGTCAAAATCGTGTAACAGTCACGAGAAAGTCCGGGGAACACCTCAAACACTTCGGGAGGAACCAATGTAAGTTGTGAAAACTTATAGAACTAGTACGGGACTCCCGGTTTGAAAACTAAGGGCTGGTTTGGCTTATCCTAAATAAGCCAAAAAGTCAAAAAGTTACCCCAAAATCCAAAAAGATATCACTATTCACCAAAAAAAAATAATAATAATTATTATTTTCTGCCCAAAGTACACACCGAATTGACCAAAAGCCGGCTGTTGTGCAGCGGCAGTGCACATATATGAAATGATTGGGTGTGATTTGCACACACACCGTTGTTTGGCCTGCGGGGGCTATCACGGGTCCCGTTTTGATAATATGAACCGTTAAATGTGTAGAACTCGTCGAGTACTATATGTCTGCAAAAAATCACATTGATCGGATATCGATAACTATATGATCAGATCAGTTATGTACGACAAATGGATGGTATTATAATTAATGATTGAAAAATAAATATATCTGATCAGATAGCTATCGATATCCGATTAACGTGATTTTTTATAGGTACATAGTGTTCGACGAGTTATACACATTGAACGGTTCAGATTATTAAAATGGGACCCGTGATAACCCCCACAGACCAAACAAAACCGTGCAGTGCTTTGTACAAAAAATAACCAATAATTTCCAACTCCCATTCACACCTTCCGATTTGTACGGCTGGGGCCCACCTGTCACTATTCATCTCTTACACACTCTTTTTATACAATTTTTTAATACACATTTTTTCATAAAAATCCAAAAAGTTAACCCAAACCTTCATATTTTTTTCTCAACTTTTTTAGTCCAAAAAGACAAAAAGTGCACTTTTGAAGGACACCCTAAACCAGCCCTAAGTCAACAGATGCTCTTTTCCAACACTTAAGCTTGAAAATAGGCCATCGGGGTCCCAAAATCGTTAAACAACCATGAGAAGACCTGGGGAACACCTCAAAAACCTCAGAAGCGACCATTGTAACTTGTGTAAACTTACAGAACTAGTACGGGACTCTCGGTTTGAAAACTAAGTCCAAAAGTGTATTTTTCAACACTTAAGCTTGTAAATAGGCCATCGGGGGCCAAAATCGTGTAACAGGCACGGGAAGGCCCGGGGAACACCTTAAACACCTCGGGAGGGACCAATGTAAATTGTGAAAACTTACGGAACTAGCACGGGACTCCCGATTTGAAAACTAAGTCGAAAATGAATGTTAAATTGAATATTTAATTGATAAGATTATAATTGTCTAACTTGCATTCTCTCTTTCTTTTTTTTTTCTTTTTTTTTTTTTTTGTGTTTTGTGCTTTGTTTTGTTGCAGATTCAAGATTAGATATGGGCATGTTTGGTAATCTGGAGAGCAGAATCTAGCTCATTTTGTGTTTTTGTTTATATTACCTTACATGTATTTTGGTTGCGTTGTAATTTTTTTATTTTTGTGGGTATTACAGGACATATTTGGTAATCCACACTTGATATTATATTTTTGTGGATTTTAGTAGACATATTTTTTGTGAATATTAGGAGACGTGTTTGGTAATCCGCATGCGATTGATATTGTGTTTTTGTGGATATTAGTAGACATATTTTTTGTGGATATTAGGAGACATGTTTGGTAATCTATATGCAGTTGATATTGTATTTTTGTGGATATTGTGATGAAATTTGACTGTGATGTTTATGAAAATGAACAAATTTTTGTATTGATTTGTAATCAATATTTTATTGAACAGGTTATTGAAATGCACAGCGAATTTTCAGTGAAAAGAAAAATTTTAAATTGAAAATGTTATCCCCATTTTAAATTTTTTTAATTATTATTAGCGACAAAAAAATTGTCACTATTAGTTTTCAAACAAATGACGAATAATTTTGTCACATTTGCTGAATATTTCGTCGTTAAATTGAAATATTTGGTGACAAAATGTTTTTGGTCATTGAAGAATCTTCTTTTGTGCTCATTTTAGTGACGAATTTTTTTGTCACCTTAATCTATATCATTGGTGAGGAAACATTTGGTCACTAAAACCTATATGGGCAACAAAATATTTTGTCGCCAAAACAATTAAAATAAAATATTATCTAATTGTAGTGACGAAATTGATGTTATAGAGGACGAAAAATGTAATATTTGGAGATGAAAAATTTCGTAGCCAAAAATGAACAATAGGAGACGAAACAATTTTCGTCACGATGTACTTTCAGCGACAACGTATAGGCGACAAACGTGGTGACAAAATTTTTTCATCACAGATCACTTTGGTGACGGAAATTTGATATTTGGAGACAAAATCAGTCTGTCATTAAAGGCCTTTTTTGTTGTAGTGTACGGAACCTTTTGGGGACCTTAAATCTATCCAACTCCACTGAGAACGGCGTTCTCGGCTTGACGGGCGATGTGACCTCGGCATTCTATCGCTTCTAGCAGTCCCTTAAATCCTCCTTAGTCCGACAAGGAGCTCGGCTGTCAACATATTTCAGTCTTTTTAGTGCACTACTCCCAGTGTCGTTATGTGTCCTCTTAGACTTCTTTTCCTTCACCGTGTCAAAACATAAGCCATTCCCTTGAATAATTCGGGGTTCTTTGACATACGTTTCCCTGGTACGGGGTGTCCTCTGCGAGTCACCTCTGAACGATTCTCCTCGTCCGACCTCCCGTGAAGGCCGATGTGAATGCTCATTTTCCTTGCCATGCTGTAGACTGCTGGGATTGTTTTCTGCACCCCTTTCTGGGCATCAGTCTTGGCCCCTGGCATCGGTGTGTCCTGCAATGGAAACGGTGGCTGCATAACGTTGTTCTGCATCATGAAGTTGACAACCGATTTTAGATTTGCCAACTTGTTGGCCATTCCCTTCATCTTGCCATCCCTCCTCAAGCATCTATCTTTCTATACCTGGAGGTCGCTTTCATTATAATACTCATTTCGGCCTGAATTTTTCGCTGCGTCTCCCTCTTTGCCGACGTTCTCATCCCTGGGATTCTGATCCCGCGCTCCTTCATTATGGTTTTCTTCTTCGATGTTAGGATCGACATGTTTACCACTCTCATATGGGACGTCGTCCCCTATCTTTTCTTTCTATCTATTGTTGGCCATCTATTCTCTTTACTTTTCCACAGACGGCACCAAATTGTGGGTGTTGATTTCTGACCACACAACCAAATGAGGAACTCAGCTGGAGAGCACCGGCAGAATAGATTAAGCCCGAACAGCCTATCACAGAAATATAAGAATTCGGCGGTGGTTCGTCCACCCGGAGGCACTCCAACGCTCAAATCAGTAATCAAATATCTTTCAAAGGTAGCAAATTGAGCTTAACTCACAAAAAAAAAAGCTTATTGCTCATAGTATATCACATATACCTGAGACCTACAGGGGTCCCCTGCTTTTATAGCCAGCACTGACCTGATTCCTGTAGAAGCCTCACTTCAACGGGCTCACGCTCAATGCTCATCCTGAACTCTCAGCTAGATAGGGATAAATTCTCTAAGAGCTTTATCTTTATCTAGATTGAGATCCTCTCCTATTCTAGGACTCTTGCCCCTTATCTGCTTATCTCAGATTCCGGTATATTCGTAGATAACCTCGGCCTAGTCGAGATAATCTCGGCATCAGGACCAGGCCATGTGACACCTCGGTTGATACTTTGACGTCACATTGGCCATGTGCTGTCATTTACAAAATATGTCCCCACATCTCAGCTTCAGGCCCCGATCAAGTATAAGTACACACATAAATATCACAATCACACATTTGGAAAATATACTGTAAAATAGATTTATAAAACACATCGATAGTCTTTTTATGATATATTGTAAAATATGCTTTTAAAAAATAAAGTTAATCGGATATCAATAGTCTTTTTATCAAAACACATTTGTATTGAAAAAAAATAAATGGTAAGTGTTGTTTTAAATATAAAGCTAAATATAAATATAATTTGAGTAAAGAGTTAACAATTTTTTATTAACATAATTTTTTACAGGTATGTACTCCAAAAAATAAATGGTTCGAATCATCAAAATAAGACCCAAAGTGAGCCTCATCGAGCGCACAATAATGACTATTATGCTTTATGCACAACAGGTACCCAATTCCACAAAATAATACAAACTTATCATTTTAAGATAAAATTCTTTTTTAAAATGGCATTTATTAATTACATAAATGTCAATGTATTTGCACCATATTTTATTTTTCTGTTGATTGTGACTTATTAAATATGGTTAAGTTCAATTATGATCTGTCAATTGAAACCTTTTCGAAGAATAACCTTGACCACATTTGTTTTTATTAGTATTATTTATGTCGATAGGCATGCAAACGTGGCATGACAGATGTGTTAAGGACGTGACATAATGACATATTAAATGGAAGGCCAGAAAGTTGGCAATTGTAGCAATTTGAAAGTTAGTTGTTGAGATCAAGGAGCTAAGATCAAATCAAGCACCAAATCTGCAAAATGATTTTTATCAAACTTGGGATATGGATAATGTTGAGTAAATCATAGGCTTGTTCATGGGCTTAGGTTATCTTTTTTTCTCATGTGGTTGAGCTTATAAATAGGCTAGGAGAGATACAAAGAGACATCAATCAATCATCTCAACCACCATTCACAAAACGTGATATTTATCTAGAAGTAGTTTAACTTAGCAATTGTTAAGAGTAGATTAGTAATAGCTTTTTCCAATCCCTATTTCTCTTCTTTCTGTCGATTGCTTTATTTTTCATTTCTTTGTTCTTGTTTGAGTTATTGTAGCTGATAACAAGTGACAATTAAATTGAATAAATACATATTATTTTTCTGTTCAAATCCTTCTTTACGTAATTACCTCCAGGGAAGTCCTTAATTTGTTTAAGACATAGGACTTAACCACAAAGTCTGATCATTTTTGTATTTATTTAAAATCAGTTAAAACCTGTCAATCAATTATTGTCGATTGGGCCTAAACTGAATTTTTGTTAACATAAATTGGTACGCCCAGTGGGACCGTTCTAACTTGGAGTGATGATGATGAAGAAGCAAATTTATCCTTATGGAATCATGCCTTTAGTAGGTATTCTTACATCTTGCGCACCCATGGATACAAACCGCCAATGGAGTGGCACTGTTCCCATGGATACAGATTATCAGTGGAATGTCTCATATTCCGAAAACTGTCAGTGTTATGGTGGTGGTTCTACTACTTATTATCAATATAATGGCATGACAAATGATGTAAAAAGAATGATTTGACATTGTGAAGATGAAATTTATTAGTTCGAGAGTGAAATTTTAGCCCTAAAAGAAAAAATTAATTATCTTTATAGGCAAAGATTTCAAATAATTTCATCATCTCCGTATTATTTGACATAAAGAGATTTAAATTACTGTGATGAAAATATTCATTGATTTAAAGGCCAAATTTTTTTAATTGATGAAGAAATTCTATTTCGGAAGCAAAAATTAGAAGGCATAATGACAAATGAAAAATTAAGATATGAAAATAATATGGCTCATACGGTTAATACACATATTTTTTAAAAGCTAATCATTCATGAAGAGCCAAGGTATGTGGCTCAAAAGATTAGTACACCAAGTCATGAGGATAATATGACTTTGGAGAATTTTCATAGGACATTAATGGTTAAAATTAAAAAACAACTCATTCTCTCAAAAAATATTGAGAATTCTGATGATAAAGGTTCACTTGGAAGGCATGATGTTCTGCCAAACGTGGCAAAAAGTGGCAAGCTATTAATGGTTAAAAAAGAAGAACAACTCATTCTCTCAAAAAATGTTAAAAAATTATCACATAATGATGGTAAAAATTCACTTGGGGGCATGATTTCATGATAAAGGTTTACTTGGAAAGCATGATGTTCTGCCAAATGTGACAAAAAGTGACAAGCTATTAATGGTTAAAAAAGAAGAATAACTCATTCTCTCAAAAAATGTTAAAAAATCATCACAAAATAATGGTAAAAATTCACCTGGGGGCATGATTTTAAGCAAAAAATGGCTAAAAATTATGAACCCACATTTATTGAATGTGAATATTTTCAAAATGTCAAAATTTATGTGAGTTTTGGGATCCAACATCCTCTTTGGATTTGTGGATCATACCAAAAATTAATTTTCATGGCATGGTTGGAAAAACAACAATGATTGAGAAATGCTATATGTAGTGAATTCTCTTTAATTAGTCAAAATATGACTAACAGAGAATTGTTTTACTTTTAAAAATAAGGGATGTGACTCTTTGTTATGTTACTCAACAGAGCCAAAGATGTAGGGTGTGTTTGGTTTGTATTTGTAGTGTAGTTTTTGAGATAAAAAGAATGAAAACTTATTTGGTTTGTTTTTTTCAGAAATGGTTTTGAAAAATTATTTTGGGGAGAAAGTTTTAAAAAAAATGATTGATTTGATATGTGTGAGAGAGTGAGTGATTTTGAAAAGTAGGTAACCAAACAAAATTTTTAGATTTTTTTTTGAAAAAATTTGTTTGGTTTGATTACTTTTGAAAATTTGTTTGTAGAGAATTTTTTCCAAAAATTTTTCTGAAAAACAAACCAAACAAGGCCGTAGTGTTCTCCAATCGATAGTGATAGATTAAAAATTACTATGGGTGTAATATAACTCTTTAATAATTTGAATTATTTGCACCATAAAATATTTTATGTCGATTGTGATAAACCGCCCTATAAATTATTTAATTGGATTTCATTATTCAATCCATTTAAATAGGGGGCATTGTTTGTACCATATTTTATTTTTCTATCGATTGTGACCAATTAATTATGGTCAAGTTCGATTATGATTTATCGATTGAAATCTTTTCAGAAAATAACCTTGACCACATTTGTTTTTATTATTATTATTTTTGTCGACAGACATTCTAACGTGACATGACAGATGTACTAAGGACGTGGCATGATGACATGTTAAATGGAGGGTCAGAAAGTTAGCAATTACATCAATTTGAAATTTAGCTGCTAAGATCAAAGAGTCAAATCAAATCAAGCACCAAATTTGCAAAATGGTTCTTATCAAACATGGGATATGGATAATATTGAGGAAATTATGGACTTGTTAAGAAAATCATGGGTTTAGGTTATCTTTTTCTCTCATGTGGCTGAACCTATAAATAGGTCAGGAGAGATACAAAGAAGCATCAATCAATCATCTCAATCACCATTCACAAAACGTGATATTTATCTAGAAGTAGTTTAACTTAGTAATTGTTAGGAGTAGATTAGTAATAGCTTTTTCCAATCCCTACTAATCTTCTTTCTGTCGATTGCTGTATTTTTCATTTCTTTGTTCTTATTTGAGTTATTGTAACTGATAGCAAGTGACAATTTAATTAAATAAATACATATTATTTTTCTGTTCAAATCGTTCTTTACATAATTACTTCCAGGGAAATCCTTAATTTGTTTAAGGCATAAGACTCAACCACAAAGTCTGATCACTTTTGTGTTTATTTAAAATTAGTTGAAGCATGTTGATCAATAATTGTCGATTGGGGCTGAACTGAATTTTTGCTAACACAATGCCACACCATTCAAATGGCAAATTTTGCATAAAAATTAAGTTATATCAACCAATCTTGGAGTTTAGAAAAAATAAAATAAGTCCAACAAATTTAACATAATTATATAAAATTTCATTTTAAGTGTAATTATGTCAAATTTACAATATATTTATTTATTTATTTTAGTGTAGCTTATTCTAAAAATTAGGTGCGTCATTTTCATGTCTTTATTCTACAATAAACTATCTAAACACAAATGATAGTAAACAAATCAAATGGTGCATCTACCTCCATCATCATTTAAAAATCATCAGTATCATTCTTTATGCTGTATTTGATTGAACAATTTAAGGAATAATTTGGAACGAAAAAAAAAAAAAAAAAAAAAGTGTGTTAGACTGTATAAAATATATATATATATATATATTTTATTTACATTTTATTTATCTTTTTTTTCTTTTCTTTTTCAAATCACTTTCTAAATTTTCTAACCAAATATAACATTGAAAAAAAAAATACACAAATATCATGAAATAGAGTAAACACAAAGTGAAACCATATAAAGGTAGGACTGAAAAAAAAAAATACACAAATATCATGAAATAGAGTAAACACAAAGTGAAACCATATAAAGGTAGGACTGAAACTGAAAGGTAAAAGTTAAAAAGAACTAATACTAATAAAGAAAAAGCAAATACCACCAACATAGAATTCTCCCATTTTCACTCCATCTATGTAAGCTGGGACAAGCTTTTAAAAAAAAACAAAAAAACAAAAAAACAAAAACAAAAGCAAAACTAAAGAATTCGAAGAAGTTGAAGACCATAAAGCCAAACGGCGTCGTATAATAGTAGTAAGTAGGTTTAGTTGGAATAGAGCCAACCAAAATGATTTATCATCCAAGTGATCGTAGGGTCAAATCCCACAAACGCTAAAAATTCGAAATCTTGAGGCTATTCAAAATTTATCCAGTGGTTAATTTCAGAGTACCGGTTAAAAAAAAAAAAAAAAAATTATTTAAATAGCTTAGCTTCCTAATCTTGATCATCATCAGCTTGTTGTTGTTTATATGTTTATCTCGTGAAGCCATGAACAAGACTTGGCCTGTCTGTGATGTTTCGGTGCCAAGAAAGGAACGGAATGCTGGTGTCGATGTCGCGATCACTGTCGGCGTTGATGAATCTGAATTCGCTTCCGATCGCCGGAGAGAAGCATGGCATTTTTTGGGACTGTTGATGATGATGTTGGTCCCATGAACTGTTGTTTAGCATGCGTTGATGAGAGTCCATTATTGCTGATGCAGCTCCGCCGCTAGCGGTGGTGGTGGTGATGGTGGCGGCGGCTGCAGTTGCAGTTGCTCTCCTTTCTTCCTTCTTGAATCGAATTCCACAAGCATTGCAAAGCGACTGCAATTCACAGTTTCACACACAAGTTAGCTGCATATATAAAAACATGTGAAAAAAATAATTAAAAAATGTATCATTTTTAAAAACATGTCAAATTTATTTCTCTCATTTATTAACTTTTTAAAGACCTTCAACTCGAAAATGTATCATTTCTATCCTTGGAACATTTGTACAAGTTTTATAATTGAGGATAAAAAAATAAATGAGGAAATAAATTAATATCTATTGATAGTTAAGGGGGGGGGGGGAAGATTAATTATACCAAAATCACCTAACAAATATCAATTTATTTCACTAATTTATGACATTATACATTTTCAGGCTCTTAACTATAAAAGTGAATACATAAAAAATAAAAATAAAATGAATCACTTCTATCTTTTGGAATGGGGCATTTCTACAGTTTTCTCATGGTTGAGGATCGAAGTGAAGGTTATAAAATGAGGACAAAAATTAATATTCGCTAATAATTTATTGGACAAAAAATAATAATAATTAGAAAACATCAATTTATAAACTACATTTTGACTGTCCCAACTATAAAATACGCATGACTTCAATCCTTTTAAAAGGGTAGTTGCAATCAAAACAAGAGTTCATGAATTGGAGAAATAAAACGATATAAATCATGATAGTGTATAGAGAAGAATGGCAGCAAGTAGTATGGGACCTTAGGGCCTCTTGGACCGTTCCTCCAGAGAGGAGTAGAAGTGGTGTCGCAGTTAGCACAACGCCGAGCAAGTAGCGAATCACCACCGCCGCTTCCACGGCTGGCCTTGTTGTGAGTTGGCGGCGACGAAGCAGTGTGCTTCTTCGACTGTAGTATGTCCCAACAAAAGCTGGGTATGAGTCGATCATGGTGGTGGACTCGCTTCTCAGCACTCTCACAGCTGCGAGTCGATGGAGTTCCAAGAGAGAGAGTGCAATCAACAGGTGAAGAAGAAGAAGAGGAGGAGGAGGATGTGAATGAATACATATCAGCTTCTTGTTCATCAAAATCCTTTGGGAATAGCATTGAGAATGAATTGCTTTGAGTGTGAAACACACCACATGTACATGGTCCACCTACCATGTTTCCATGAGAACTACTACTGCAACTATTCATCCTCTCTCTCTCTCTCTATATATATATATATATATGTATGTATGTATGTATGTATGTATGCAGAGCTTGGAAGAAAAGAGAGAAGATGATATGGGTAGTGAATGAGAAATAGAGATGGTGAGAATATAGTTAGGAGCAGAGAGAGTATGAGCAAATAGTTTAATGAGAGCGATGTGTTATGATATAATGTTTGAATTGAATAGAACTTGGAAGAGGAGAGAGAGGGGTGAGTGAGATAGGAGTTGTCTGGTAGCTTTATAAGCTAATAAAATGGCGAAATAAGAGTCAGCACCTGCAGTCCATGTTGTCGTTAATTGCTAATAAAATGAAGCTTATATGTATACGAATATGGTAAGAGATACAGAATAATTATGGAGTGAGAGAGACAGATGATGGGGACCAAAATTATTTCAGAAAAATTTGATTATTCAATTAGACATACATAGATTAGACCCACTAAATTTTTTTATGAAATCCATCTTATATGTGAGATTAAAGACTACTATAGATTAATATTGTTTCCCTCATTATTTTTTTTTAACTTTAAACATAAATAATATTAAATAATGATTTTTTTTACAAATAAGATATATTGTCTCACATTTGTTAATTATGTTTTGCAATTTTCATTGGCCTAGAGGTATATAATGTAAGTATCTAATTTTTTTTTTTTTTTGATTTATGACTTGTAATAATATATAAATTAAATTTTCATACACAATAAGGTTTTATTTTTTAATTACAAAAAATATATTATTATATCATTTTGTATAAATTCTCAATGTAATAAATTTGTTTGTAAAATAATTTCAATTAAATACAAGTAATACTGTCATACAGACCAACATGGAGTTGGTTCAATGGTAAGACTTTCGAATCCCTCGCTAAAAGTTTGGATTCGAGGCTCCATAGTCTCTTATTAGGATTAAACATACGTTTTAGCACCTAGAGCACGCGGGGGGTCTAAGCTTAGGCCCCGACGTAGCTGCGGTGGGGTTCTTGCAGATATGTTGTAAGTGCTAAGGGGCAATATTTCCTGACAAGTATGTGGAGTAGCATATCTACATATCCATTTTGTTGAATCGGGAAAAAAAAAAAAAAAAAAACTGTGATTCTGGAAAAAGAGATTGTTTATATCACATGTTAAAATGTTGATGTTAAACACCTTTGTTCTTACATAGTATTTTAGTTATTTTAGGAAAATTTTTTTAAGATCCCTAATATTAAGATTTTTACAAGATAAAAAATATATAATATTTTCATAATAATTGGGATCCTTCAATATTTTCACAAAGAAATTTGTCCTGACACAAAGAAATTTTAATTTTCAAAATAAATTTATCTAATTTTACAAATAAATTTCGAAACAGAGAAATTTTAAAATTTCTTTAATATGATTATAGAGAAAAATTTTCAAAAAACCTTAGCTAATAAAAAAATATATTGGATCTCTTTTACTACCCAAAGTTAGAGATAAATATTTCACTAATTTTTTCATTATTTTATACATTTAAGAGTGAGAAAGTGCACATATCATTATGGTTTATCAAAATTGTAATATTTTAAATACTATAATATGTCCATTTTTTTTTTGGGGGGGGGGGGGGAGGACATTTCTTGTAGTATATTAAAGGTGGGGAAGGAATAAACTTTTGATAAAATTCATATCCTTCTTCTCTGGTAAATAATTATTTACTAATTTTGAGGGTTCAACTAATAATGAAACAGAAATATTGTCGAAATAGGCCAAATACTTTAGAATTATTTAATAACTTGATCTTTTTAAAATATAAAAAAATGTGAATTAAATAAACAAGCTCTAATTAATTTATCATTGTCAAACCAGTAATTCTACGGATCCATAAAATTTGTCCAAAATTATTCCAAAATATTGTCCAAATGCATTGTAGTTGTAAACCTCACATCATTACATGTTAAATTTATGGACATTTGTTTTCTAGGTCTATATGTTTTTTCTACTTGTAACAAGGTGAATAGTTGAGAGAAAAAGATGTGGGTAGAGGGAGGGAGATGGGGGATTTGGTCAGGGGGTGGTCAAAAGAGCCCACGTGACTAGGGGGGAGGGGGAGGAACAGTCTTCCATGGATCTGCCTTCTCCGATCACGAGGCAACAACACACATACACAACACTCTCTCTCATCTGAAACCTCTCTCTCTCCAAACAAATACCATCCAACAAAAAAAACTTGTGTCCGTATCCGTATCCCTGCCCCCTTTATGTCACTGCCACCCTCCCAACGAAAATGGAAATACCCCCTCTCTTCTCGCACTCTCCTCCCACTTCACGTTCCATGCACTCTCCCCCCCCCCCCCTCTCTCTCTCTCTCTCTCTCTCATGAATAGAATTTTTTTTTTTTCCAAAAGAGTTACAAAATAATTATATTAAAAAAAAAACACAAGATTAAGGGATTATTTGGAATGATCTAAATAAATGTATTTTTTATTTTTTTACGAAAAGATATACAGAAAAGTAAAGAGATAATGTGATGAAAAAAAGATAAAAAGATAAAAAGTGTGTACTTATTTAAGATAGCCAAACTTGACCTAAATAAGAAATCATACCGAAATTACAACAACCTATAAATTAACCAAAATTGGTTTGGAAAAATCACTAATCTTTTCAAACATGTAAATTGTCCTATGTGTTCGGAAAGTTACATCATGCCATTTTAAATTTTGAATTGACACATTTTGTTAATAAATTATCAAATCAATTAATAATAATGATGTCATAAATATATGTTAATTAACTATGTAGGTAATTTTATAGTTGTGTAGGAGACTAATTAGAAATTTTATTTCTTTTATTAATTCTGTTAAATAAAAATTAATAATAAGAGATATTTGTAAGCAATCTGTATTTTAAAAAAATTTCAGAATGTATATTTATATTTTTTCCAAAAAATAATTACATATTGACATATATTTTGCTAATATTAATAATTATGATTATAATTTTTTTAATGAATACATAATTATTTTTTTAAAAGTATATTGAATTGTAAATTTTGAAAACAAAATAAGTGGCTTGGAGTTGTGATCTTGTTATGAGTAATTTCAGAGACCCACATATTTAACTTATAGATTTATGCATAATAATGTGGCAAAAGAATGGGACTCTCAATTATTAGGTGTGTAACAAATAAAAAAGGGTAACATTAGATATATCAATTTTTTTACCAAATAAATGATCAAATATCTCACATGAGTGTAGGGTCCATATTTTTATAGATCGCACCTCCATATGAGACATTTAATTATTTATTTAGTAAAAAATTTGAAACTTATAACATTTTTCAATAAATAATTGACATTTATCCTGATATGTCATTTTAAATACTGTAAAATTATGGGAATTTTTTAGGGTTTGGAATTTTTTTTTTTTTTGGTAATTCAAACAATGACCATCCCGTCAGTCACTCCCCGAGAAATTATACTTTGGTGGAGGGGCAGCACAGCACTGTATGGTGCACCTATCTCATTTTCATTGGTTAAGTCCTTTACTTTTAAAAGGCGTTATTGTTCAATTATTGGATCATCTATCAATAAAATAATCGTAGAACACCAACTATAGATTTGCACTTCGACCACCCAATAACTTCTCCTCACTCCCTCGTCTACCACTCCGACTCCGTTTAGTTGTCTATAGGCCACCCAATCTCAGTCCATCAATGTATACACTCTCGCTCACCGAGTGGTTATTGAGTGTTCTGGAACGTGATTATGTGCTGTTTTAAAATATTATGATTGGTAAAAAAAATAAAATTTATAATTTTATATTAAATAATCAAAAAATATAAAAATATATAATATATAATATAATAATTAAGCTTAAAATATGAAATATTTCAAGAATATTTAATAATTTTTCCTTCCTCACCGCTACATGTCACAACAACGACCAGTTTCAGCTTATTCCAATCACTGGGTCAAGCTGTACCTCAAAATCACGTGAATCTAACATAGGCAATTATATGCATAAAATTATGGCTGGTCACTCACTGGTCACTTCGTCATCATGATCACCTCACGTTCCCCCCAGAATCCAAATTTCAGTCTCACACAAAAAAGCTTTGTTGGCCTACTTGTAGAACCAAATTTGTAGTAGAAGTATTCATAGATTTTGATCATAGAGAGACAAAGAAAAGAAGAAGAGAGAGAGAGAGAGAGGAGAAAAAAAGAAAGAAAGTATCATTGAAATGGGATACTACGCAATCATCAAAGCAACAAATATTCTTCTGGTTTAGAGAGCAAATCGATCTCTATGAGTCAAAGATGGAAACTAAAAACTTTAAAAAAATAAAAATAAAAAAAAGAAAAAGAAAAAGTACATAAAAATATAAAGAAAAATTAGATATGTTGAGAGGGAAAAGTGAGGCCCCACAAGAGCAGAGGGGAATCATGTGTCAAGCCCGAACAAACTCCTCTGGAATATCAATGATCGATTCGATCAAAATATTCAAAAAAAAAAAAAAAAAAAAAAAACAGTAAATCAGATCGTATTGAGATTGGTGAGAGAACAGAGATCGGCAAACGGGAACGGAGACCACCGCTTTTCAAAAGATGCTCTCTATTCGCTTTGTAAAACTACAAAATTACTACTCTACTCTACTCTCTGATTTGCCCAAGAAATAAAATGATGGTGGCGTTGAATTAGGTTAAGAATTTTAAATAAATTATTAAAGAGTTATGTTAGAGATTCTAAATAAATTATCAAATTTTTTATTAAATTTCTCACTGGGTGTGGGACTCACACACATTTGATTTGTGTGGATTCCATACGCATGTGAGAGACTTAGTAAAAAATTTGATAATTTATTTAGGGTCCATAGCATTTTTCATTATTAAGTTTCTTATATGGATATATAATTTGTATGAATCTGATATCTACTTGAAAATTTTAATAAAATATTAATAATCTATTTAGAGTCTATAAAATTTTCCAGTGACGTTACATTTATGCATCGGCCACATATACTCCACGCGACCCTCACACTACGAGACAACCACCAAGGATCCTCTAGAGTGAAATTTTCTTAAAGTTTTCTAGAGTGCTATATTGTGTGGTTGAGATTTACAAGCAAGTCACATCAGAAAAATTGATGTGACTTGCCAGTAAATCTCAACCACACAATGTAGCACTCTAAGAAACTTTAGGGAAAAATCACTCTAGAGAATCCTTGCTCCGAGACAACAGCCCCTACCCATGTTAGAGTACACGCACGAGACCGGCGCCTCTCCTCATGTTGTGTTCAGTTGAAAATTTTAAAAAGATAAAAAGAAAAAAAAATTGTGTGATATTAGGTAAAATATAAATAAAATATATTTATATTTTATCTATTTTTCCTCTTTCACTTTCTAAATCATTTCCTAGATCCTTCAATCAAATACAACGTAAGTGGAATTTCACTTTAATTTTTGTGAGTAGTTATTCTCACTCTATTTTATTTTAAATATACATATATATTTTATTCTTATTATATATAGAAGAGAATGTATTTAAAGTAAAGCGGAGTAAGAATAATAACTATGTATAATAAAGACAAAGAATAATAACTATGTATAATAAAGACAAAGAATATAATGCATTTGGAGTAAAACGAAATGAGAATAACGACTCTTTATTGTTTTTTTAAATTACAAATCATTAGAACAGTAATGTTGTGTTTGGTTGAGGGATTTGAAAAGGAAAATGGAAATGGTAGGTGAAATGTGAAAAAACATACCTACATTTCACATAGTTTCACACACCTTTTCCCTTTTCCTTTTCAAATCTCTCTTTAAATCTCCCAACCAAACACAGCGTAAAGGATTATTTGCATTTTAATTGGTAGTACAATTTTACTATGTGCATGGCGCAAATTCTCCATGTGCATTGTGCAATTTCTCACAATGTGTCAAACTTGCCCCACAAAAAATTCTATCTTTAGTGTAATAATTTATCCACTATTCCACTTATTTGTAATTTTCTTTTTTCTTTTTTTGAAAAATTAAAAAAAAATTACATTAGAGATGAAAAAATAAATGAATTACAAAGAGAGTGTGAAATCACAAAAATGCTCATATTTTTCTCTCTTTCTTTCCTCATCCTCTTACTATCTTCTTCAATCCCTTTGTAACTTTGATTGTTACTCATCTCTAGCTACCCTTCTTCACTGGCCAGCCCATTATCTCACCTACTCTCCTAGCCATCCCCACCCAATCCTTTACCTCCGATTGATTTAGGATTTGAAACACAAGTAGAATTAAAATTGTCTGAGAGTGATTCAATGAATTTAGGATTTTCCAGATGGTGGGCGAGGAGTTGGGACGGGATGAAGAGGGTTGGGGATGGGCAGAGGGCCAGGAGTGATGGTGACTATAGTGAAAGGTGGGGTAAAGGGTGGCAGCCAATAGTGGAATATATATGAGAGAGAAAGAGTGAGGCAAAAATGACAATAAAATTTCTTCCTCTTTTAAATTCAAATAAAGTTTGAGTTTTTATTTTTTTATGTTTTTGCCTTTAATAATTTTTTTTCACTCATATTGTAATTATTTTAAAATTTTCTTATTAGTGTAATCATTTTTTTCATTTTTTAAAATCTTCTCATAATTTAAAACCCTTTTAAAATGAATTGTATAAAAGTGGAAATTCTCGCGCTGGAAACAATGCGGTTCTCGAGCATTTTTGTCTAAAAAATCACCATAATTAATTAATTAATACAGATCTGTTTATAAACTTTTTAATGAAATTCTGGGATTTGCTTTATTCATTTAAAAACCCTCCGTGAATATAAATTAAATTCGCACCGCCTTCGTATATGCGCACAAGCTCATACATACATATATATATAGATAAATCATGTTAGTAGTATCTGTATTTTGATATTTGTATTATTTTAATTCTTATAATTTTAATTAATTTGATTTTAACTATAAATTTATAATTTTATCTTAATTTAGTCTAATTATTTATAATTGATACCATTTTTTAATAAAAAAATATATACAACAATGACATATTTTTAAAGGTAAAATTATAAATTTGTTCAATCTATTGAGTTAACCTCAATTAATTTAATAATTATTTTCTATAAAAGATATTAACGATATTATCTATTAGACTGAATTAATATAAAATATAAAAATTAAGAGTTAAATTAAATTAATTAAAAATATAATAATTAAAATGTCATAAAAAATAAAATATAGAAATTATTTATGTAATTTGACAAATAGGTAAGATACTACCAATGATGATGTTAAGTGGTTCGTCGGATTTTTCTGGGACCCACCCGCCTTTGGACCAATTTCCCGTGGTCGCAAATCGTATTGACCTTTTCTACAGATATCCTAAAGAAACTTGACCATTACCGCTAATAGTTGTGCCACGTGGACTGCGTTGATGTATTTGCATCCATGCATGCATGCGAAAGTGGTTGGATGAGATCTTAGGTCACGTTGGATTGGAGGTTTGGGAAGGGTGTTAGATTATGAGTGATGTGTGTTTTACTCGTATCGTGTTTGATTAGGAAATGTGTTTTTTTTTGGAGTGCCTAGTAATCCTATATTATGAGGAGATTAGCAAAGTTTGAAAACAGTGAAGATTGAGATGCAATTCTATGAGATTAATGGATAAAAGATTATTTTATCCCTTAGCATATATGATTACAATAATGGAAAAAAGGGTAATTATAAAATTTTATAGGTTTAAGTCCAATTGATTAATACCACCACACTATTACATAAATAAATACATTTTATCTTATATCTTCAATTTGATACCATCACATTACTAATCTTCTCATTCAATCTTACCATACTCATAATTCCAACAAACCGAATTCACCAAACAAACATGGCTTTATATATAATTAGGACTGCAAATAAGTAAAGTCGAGCCGAGCCTTGCTGCGCTCGAGCTCAGCTCGGCTCGTTAACATTAATTAAACTCGCCTTCGGCTCGATTCGACTTGATAAGATTTTTTCAATATTATTTAATATATAATGTGGGGATATATTTTTTGGATACCAACACGTGGCATAGCGACGCCGACGCCGACGCCGACGTGTCAGCCGAAGTGCCACGTGTCGTGGTAGTTACGCCGAGGTGATCTCGGAGTTACCGAGGTTATCTCTGAAGATATCGGAATCCGAGATAAGCAGATAAGGGACAAGAGTCCTAGGACAACGAGGAGACTTAGCCAATATAAGGATAAAGCTCTTAGAGAGTTTTATCTTTATCTCTTGAAGAATCCAAAGTCAGTATTGAATTGGAGTCTATAGAAGTCAGGCTTCTAGTGGGACTAGGATTGAGTAAACTATAAAAGAGAGGCACTCCCATGGGTCTAAGGTACGCAATTTTATACTCAAGCTTGTGAGTTTAGCATTTGATTATCTTTGAGAGATATACTGACTTGATCGTCGGAGTGCCCCCGGGTGGAAGAACCACCGCCGGAGCCTTTTCTTTCTGTTGCAGGTTTGCTGAAGCCATCTATTCTGCCAGTACTCTCCAGTTGATTACAAGGCGGGCAATGTGGTCGAAAAATCACCCACACATATAAATAATGTATTTTTTCTATTATTTATATACATTTAATATATAAATAATATATTTATTATATAATTTAAATAAAAATAAACAAACCGAACTTGATGAATCAAACTTATTCGAGCTCAACGAGTCGAGCCAAACTTATTTATGAACAACTTAATTCATTTGCAGCCCTATATGTAATCATCTTCTTATCATGGTAATTTAACTATTTTCTTTTAAAGTTATGGTAGATAAAATAGTTTTGTTTTTAAAATATATGTTATTTTTATATTTTTTTTAAATCTGATTTATTGAATTATATACTTAAATTATGATATCCTATGTGCCAAGAAATATCACATGTAAGAATATCAATTACTTCTTATAAAATATAAAATAAATACAAAAAAGTACTCGAACTACCAGCATGGCGTCTCTCATGAATCACCAGTGATGGGAGAAAATGATCAAGAATGGAACGATGAACCACCCATGGGAGATGGGGATGACTTTTATGACCAACTCTCAGCAACAGATCTTGACGACTTAGCAGACAGAATGTATGGGTTAAAAAAAAAAAAAAAAAAAAAAAAGGGGTCCCACTACAAGACTCATAATATATTTTAAACATGTTTCTTGACCCTTTACATTTTGAAGATTTTCCACGAAGACCCAACTTTGAAAGAATCACTCCAAGGGTCGACATTAATAATTGACGCTCCAGCAAAAGAAGACAAAGTCCATAGAAGATAAGGATTCTCCTCAGATTGCACGCCAAAGAAAAAACAAAAAAGATTTTGCAAAGATTTTGTGTCTGTAATTATTTGAGTCTGTCAGTGATAAGGATTTTCCTTCACTCACTACTTTAATAAAGTAGATATTTCTTATCCTGCTTTATTAAAGAAAAGCTGTGAAAATCCTGTAATAACTTATAGTGTCAGAATTTTGTCAAAAAAGAAGGATTGAATGATATGCGATGGGGCCCAAAGCAGTACCCGATATCATTATCCTAATCTTTTATTGATAAAATTTTATCCTTAATAGTAACTCACGTCCAAATCTATGCATTTATGGCATAGATATTATTAGTCTAGAGTCATAGATATTATTAGTCTAGAGTCAAGATTAGAGTTAGACTAGAGATAATAGCCTTAGCCTTTTAGACTTTTTGTTTCTAGCCTTTTAGGCTTTTGTTTTTAGCCAAAACATTTGACGTATTGTTTTTTGGATTGTATATATCAACTTTGTGTATAAATTGGCTTGCATGCCAATGGATGAAGCAGAAGGAAAAACACCACTTCACTCTGCGTTGTAAATTTTCCAACCCCTCTCAAAAAACCTCTAAGTATATTAAGTTTTTCAGAGTTTCAGAGTCTGTAATATAATCTCTGTAAGTATATTTCTTATTAATATGAAGTGTGAGTAGTTTCTCTTTTTCCTTAAATATTTCGAAAGGGTAACTCTTCTATTCTAAAAATTTATTTTCTTTTTGGAAAAACTAAGTTTATGGAATGCTTGTTTGCTCATTAATATTACATGCTTTGAACCTTCGTAGTATCTTCAGTTTTCTATTTTGTTACTGAGTGACCTTAGCTGAAGAGCTCGTGTGAGCCGTGGTTAGGCGTTGGAGGGCAAATTGTAGGCAGAAAGGGAAAAGTAAAAAATAGAAAATAAAAATATACTATGTTGAACGAGACTTAGTCTCAAGGTGGGAGTACATGTAATGAAAACAAACATTTCTTAAAAATAGTTTTTACCATAGAAAAGAATTTTAGAATAAAAGGAGTACAACCCGAGTAGAAATATTAAGGAAATATTGTCCATATAAAAATTTCAAAAAATTAAAATTTGCATGCCTTTAAAAGTAGACGTTAAAAATTAAATTTCAAAAAATAAGAAAAGTATATGCCATTAGACGAAGACCTTAGGAATAAAATTAAAATTAGTATTGATCTAATACAAGAATTAGAAGATCAAAAATTTAGATATCAGTTTCTTTTATCATTAGCTTCTAACAGATCTCTAGAAAATTACAGTTTAAAAAATCAGTTTCTTCTATCATTAGCTTCTGGCAGATCCCTAGAAAATTACAGTTTAAAAATTTCTCAAATAAATAGACAGCTAACTGAAAAACAAGAGGCCTTAAAAATAGCTATACAACAGCTTGAAGATCTATAACTGTAGAATTAGTCAGATAATTCTCAGCCCAATTTCAAAATAGTGGTAAACCACTAACTCAACCACACAAGATCTATAACTGTTTTTTTTTTTTTTTTTTTTTTTTACCCATACATTCTGTCTGCTAGGTCGTCAAGATCTGCTGCTGAGAGTTGGTCATAAAAGTCATCCACATCTCCCATGGGTGGTTCATCGTTCCATTCTTGATCATTTTCTCCCATCACTGGTGATTCATGAGAGACGCCATGCTGGTAGTTCGGGTACTGACTTTCATCGACAAATGTCTCTTTGCTGAATGGATATCCTGGGATGGCTAAATTACAATGTATCTTTTGATGTCTATCTTCACAGACTAGATGTCCATAATTTCCATTATAGGCTAAGAGAGAGCTTCTAGCAAATTTTCTCCATTTATTGAGCTGGTCTTTGAGTGAAAATCTTCTGCATGGCCAGGGTCTCCTATTGAGAAGTCCTGGGTATCCCGGAAATGTGGAGGTTCCTCTGAGGTACATCTTGTGTTTAGCTGGATTGCACCATATTTCCTTCCACTCTGGTAGTTTGCTATCTATTAAAGCTTCCACATACGGATGATGTTCTTCCATTACGCACAGTACTGCATGAGCAAGCTTGTGTCCGAAGT
The DNA here is from genome assembly GCF_055761805.1 of Camellia sinensis. Classification (NCBI taxonomy): domain Eukaryota; kingdom Viridiplantae; phylum Streptophyta; class Magnoliopsida; order Ericales; family Theaceae; genus Camellia; species Camellia sinensis. The sequence continues at coordinate 188,377,608 of NC_138964.1, forward strand.
TATCTGTCTGATCTGGGTCTGTGAAAATTAGTCTAGAGACAAAGCCGTAATCTAACAATTTTGGAGCTGTTAGATAACGAGTTTCACCCCTAATTTCTATCTCCAACGGCTCGAATGTAGCTAAATTTATCTGGCAAAGGCAAATGCTGAAGTCAAGGTTACACTGACATCTACCAAAATGTTCTGACCTCTTATTGCATCTTTCTTCGTCTAGGCAGAGTTGCTCTTCATCTTCATAGGTATAGGTCCATTGGTAAGCTAGGCCGGGGCAGTCAATTCTTGCTATAGAGAGATCTTGAAGAAACTGCTGAATAATGACTAACTCGTCGTTTCTGCTATCTCCAGCTAAGGTATAAATATAGGGTTTTAGGTCTTCCATTACTTGGCTTTTCTCAAAAAGGAATCGAATAATAGAATGCCTGAAGAAATACATTCTAGCACTCAATTGGTCAAATTCCTCACTGGTGAGTTGTTTGATTTCTAGGCTAGGTAAGGAGGTGGGTGTTCTTTCTGGAGCTAATTTTTTAAGCTGGTTGGTTAAGGTTCTAATGGTTGCTCTCAATTGTTTTTCTTCGTCTCGGAGCTGGTCTAGCTCTTCACTGACCTTCTTGCCTTTATCCATAATTTTCTTGAAATTTCTGGAAAGGCCTTCACAATGTCTGCACATTTGGAGCGGATTCTGGGAGTCTATCTGGGGATTAGAACTACTGCTGCTGGTACTACTGCTTCCACTTGTCTGGCTAACTGGAACGCCACTGGTAGCAAAGATGGTAGATCTCATCTTGCTCAATGTGTCCAGGTAATCTTTAGCTATTTGGCTAATAAAGTAACTGGTTCCTATTTGTCTTCGGGCATAGGTACTGGCTGACTCAAAATCATAAAATCCTTTAAACTGAGGTGTGGGAAAATTTTTGACTAGAGGTTCTACTTCTATCCAATCATGGTAAATACCAGGTTTGGTTCCTTTAGCTACTACATAAAAAGAAAAACTTTTAGACAGGGGCTTGTTTTGGATTTTTGAAAAATATATACTGAGAGAGTTTAGGGCTGAAAGGCGCTTAGCTGGGTGGTTTTGGCTGGTCCAAAGGTTATCTAAAAGACACTGTTGAACTGGGTCTAGCTCAATCCCTGTTAAGGGTCTGAACTTGGTTCTGCCTTCATGATTGGGAAGAGAAAATCCCCCAAGGTTCATGGTCTTGCTGTTCTCCATTATCTGCACAAAAATTAAACTGGTTATCTTCTTTTTCTAAATAAATTTTTCTACTTAACTAGTCCGTTAATTTATTATCGCTTCCTTTAATATGCTCAAATTCTACTTTATATCCCTGTCCTACTATACAATCTAAAAATTTTGCCCATCTTCTAGTACTTAATTTACGCTCGTTTAGTTTGTTATGAAATCTAACTATGGCTTCACAATCTGTCCTTATTGTAAAAGGTTTGTGCAAAAATAATCTAAATTTATTTATTGCGTATACTACTCCTAGTATTTCAAAATCTAGGCTGGTCATAGTAGTATCTTTTTCTTTAAATTTTCCAAAACTATATCTACAAATGCGTTCTTTATTTTTACTGTCATATTTACTGGGTTTAGCTAATAATATTGTTCCCCATCTTAATTGACTTGCGTCTGTTTCTACAACTATGTATTCAGATTCTAAGGGAAGTTGTAGGTCTGGTAGGTTTTTACAAATGTCTTTTATTTTTCTAACTAGAGCTATATCTTGCTGATTGAAATATTTCTGTCCAGTAGGTGTGGTCTTACTATAAAGGGGTCCTATTATTTTACTGAGGTTAGGAATATACATTCGTGCATAATTTAGAATTCCTAAAAAGGATTGCAGTTGCTTTGTATCTTCTAATTTATCTGGATAGTCTAAAATTTTCTTGACTATATGAGGTTGTAACCTAATTTTTCCATCTCCTAGTTCCATTCCTAAAAATTCTATGTAGGGTTTGTTTAATACCATCTTTTTCTTGCTGATTATTATTCCATTATTTATGAATTCTTCTAATGTTATATACAAATGATCTATGTGACTACTTTTATCTGGACTGAACACTAATATGTCATCTATATATACCAGTATAAAACTATATTTATTAAATATACTATCCATTTTGCGCTGGAATATGGAAGGTGCATTTTTTAATCCAAAGGGCATAACTAGCCACTCATAATGTCCTTGAGGGCAACAGAAGGCTGTCCATGGTATGCTTTCCTTTTCCATTTTTATCTGCCAAAATCCTGACTTACAATCAAATTTGCTAAATATTTTTGCTGTCTGTATTCTATTTATGAGTTGGTCTTTATCTGGTATATTATATTTATCATCTTCTGTATTATCATTTAATCTTTTATAATTTATCACCATTCTAGCTTTTCCTCTTTTTATTTCTGCATGATTTCTAACCATAAATGCTGCACTCCTATGCGGGCTATTGCTGGGTCTAATTACTCCTAGATCTAGTAATTCTTTAATCTGTGTTCTAAATTCTTCTATGTCTGCTGGTGTATGATCTATTTGTGCTGAGGTAATCCTATAGTCTTTATTTTTTATATCTAGACTAGCTAAAATTTTATTTCTTTCCCAATATTTCATGGGCTGTTCTTCTAAAATTTCTGTTGTTTCAGCTAATCTTATTATCTCATCTAAATCATTTTCGGTTTTCTTGTATATTGGTTTTTTCTTTATTTTTCCTATTTTTGCAAAAATTAATTCTAAATTAGTTGGTTGTTTAAAATCTTCTAGGTTCCAATAATCTTCCTTATTTTCAAAATCAAATTCTTCTAAATCATAATTTTCTGTATCTAAATTTTCTAAAGACGTATTTGCTATCTCATTAGGTATGTATTTTTGGGCTAGGTCGGGAAAAATATTTCTACTTGGAAATAAAAAACTAGCTGGAACTGAATCTACTCCTATGGTACCACCACGCTTCGCACGCAACTCTGAGGAATGGGCGATGGTGCTAAGGGCATAAGCTATTGGTGTATGTACAGTTCGCTTGAAGAAACTAATGTTGTTTTGACTGAGTAACATGCCACCTTGTAAGCTAAGGATGAAATTAAGTCCTAGGATGAAAGGATGATTCTGCCGGGTATTTCCAACCCAGACCTGAGGTAAAGGAAACCATTCTATATGCTGATCTTGAGAACCTAGATGATGAAAACTAATCTGTGCTCCATTGATGCAATGTGTGTATATCTGTTTTGTGCCGTCTGCTATACTAACTAAAGCTGGGGTTGTTAAAGTCGTGCTCCATCCTAGGGGAACTACTTGTTGTTCAATATATGATTTACTAGCTCCTGTATCTATCATGGCATCTATGCTAAGGGTTTTGGCTGCAAACTTGATTACACAAGAGATCTCGACTAGATTTGGTTTAGGTATAACTGGATAATTAAATGGTAAAGATGTAGTATCTGGTTGGGCTTTAGAGTATTGACTAAAGGGTTGAGAATCAACTAGGTTGACTAATTCTAATGAATTCATATGCTCTTCAATCAGTTTGTCTTTTAAAGGGTACTTATTATGAAATTGTTCTAGCTGCTGTTTAAGCTGTCTATTTTCTAATTCTAAACATTCTATGTCAAAGCTAGTCTTAGTTTCTATCTCGTGTATTTGTATCTTTAGTTCTCTTACTTGTAGCTCTAATTCTCTAATTGTTAAATGTAATTCTCTGTTTTCCAGACTATGATCTTCTTTAGTAATTCCTAATGCTATCTTGTGTGTCATATTTAATTTTTTTAGACAGACTATACAATAAGTTATACTGCATAATAAACATTGAGCTCGTTTATCTTTGGCTGGAAACCAATTACAATAGCTGCATCTAGTGGTATCAAATCCTAATCCTATTTGAAAGTTATGCTGACATTCAGTATCTGGATTACACTCCATCATAAAGAAAGTTTCTTGGGAAGGTGTTAATCCTATTTCTTGGTTGAGTTGTCCTAAAAGATTATCTATATTAGTATCACTTTCTGAATCACTATCTGAACTTATGGCTTCTATTTGATATTCATAATCGCTGACTATACTATATACTTCTGAATCATCACTAGTTATACTAACTATATCTTCTTCTAAGTCTTCTATAATATGTAGTCTTTCTATCTGTTTATTAGTATTTGGTCTTTGTCTTTTTGGGCAGTTCTTTGCAAAATGATTGGGTTCTCCACATATAAAACAATTGCATTTTTTACTGTTGGGTTTTCTAACATATCTTTGTTTTCTTTTATCTTTTTCTTCTCTAGGTAATTTCTTATAATTTGTCCTATTAAAAGTTCTACTTTTTCTAATGAATTTTTGTTTTTTCCATGGTTTTCTATAATTTTTCTTCCAATATTTCTCTTTTTTATATTTTCCATATTTTTTGTATTTTTTCCTATTATGTTCATCTTCATATTGCTGAGGAGTATATATTACACTGCTACAAAAGCCGTAACTTTGTTTTTTCAAGTCTTTCTGTATTTTAACTTCTATACATTTTTCTTTGAGCTTATAAAATGTAAAAATTATTCTAGGTCCTATTCCTAAAGTTCCTCTTATTCTTAATTCTCCAGTAGCTATTCTTGCTGGTAAACTTGCATAATAAACTGACCATTTGTTTTCTATCTCTCTTCCTAATTCTCCTGGTAATTTTCTAAAATATTTATTTCCTATTTCTTCATCAAAGCTTTTTCCAGTTCTAAAAATATAGGGAATGAGTATTTTATGGTAATATACATTTGAGAGGGTAATTTATATATAAATTGGGCCGAGTTGGGTAATGGGCCGTTATGGGCCACAGTACGAAGGGCTGAGTAAAAAGGCCTTAAAATTAGTCTGGTCCTAGAAGGTCTTAATTAGTCCGGTCCCAGAGAGCATATTGTTATCTCGGTCCAGGAGAACACTGCGGATAGCTCGGTCGCCAGGTTGCCACATTCAGAATTAGCCCGGTCATGGAATACTGCAGCTAGCTCGGTCGGAACCACGCTAATTGTCAACCCGGTCTAATCACGTCATGGTCTGAATAGGAGGAACCGAGATAAGAGCAGTAAAAGGAAGAACCAGACTAGCTATAGTTCGGTCTACTCTGCGGCTCAGCATAGCCACGCTTATCTCGGTCATATTGGAATCCGACCATGGTAAAACCATCTCACTTGGTTTAAGTAGTGAGGGAGTGTTGAAGGATAAACATTATCTTTTAGGAATATAACTCCTAGGAGGACTCTACACGGAGGAGTAAGAGTCCTACTAGGATTGTGCCACGCGAAACCTATAAAAACTCATAACATCACCTATGGAGAGGTAACACAACTTTGATTCCCAAACACACAGAACTTTTTGTCTATTTGTCGATTTTGCTGACTTAGGCATCGGAGAGATATCCGGCACACACCCGCCGGCTAGCTCACGTTTGTGTTTTCAGGGAGTAAAGCGACGACGTACGGAGGAGCGCAGACTTGATCAATAAGATTATACAGGAAGAATATTTCGTGCCCGTACAACATTGAAAATGATATGTTTTATAGTATCAATAATGAGATTATTATGCGTTAATTATAAAATGAAACTTCATTATGAAAAATTATAAGTACATATGCATTTGTGTATGTCTATGTTTTTTTTTAAAAAACTTTTTTTTAAAAAATAATAGTATTAATTTATTAAAGTTTCCTTCCATCATGAGAATTTGTTCAAATTTTTGCATTTAATCAATAAAACTTTAGGCGAATTACACTAACAGTCCATATAGTTTAGGGTTTGTGTCACTTTGGTCCATGACTTTTCAATTGTGACACATTTAACCCTGAATTTTGAATTTTATTCCAAATAAGGACAATTGAAAATACCATTGCTCAATTTCAAGGGAAAAGTCATCAATTTGATAAAATATAAACTAATTTAACAAAAATAAATGTCAAAAACACATTTTTGAATTTTGAAAAATTATTTCTATTTACCAAAGATAAAATTATGTAAAATTGATAAATTTTTTACACATTTATTTATTTTTTTACCAAATTAATTTTTATTTTGTGTTTGGATGATGATCATGTAGTGGGCGGTTGCTAATTTTTTAATGTGTAATCAATATATTTAGTATATGAAATGTTTTTAGTTTTGAATTTTTTGATTTAATGGATTGGATTAATAATAATATCAAAATTGTCATCATATTTAACTTTTGAAAAAATAGAAACTAAATTAATAAAAATAAAAATAACCACACATTACATGATCATCATCCAAACATATAATACAAATTAATTTGGTACAAAACTAAATAAATAGATGTATAAAAGATTTATCAATTTTACATAATTTTATCATTGATGTGTAGAAATAATTTTTAAAAATTTAAAAATATTTTTTGACATTTATTTTTGTCAAATTAGTTTATATTTTATCAAATTGATGATTTTGCCCTTAAAATTGAGTAATGGTATATTCAATTGTCCTTAGGCCTCGTTTGGCAAGAGGCTATTTTAGCCAAAAAGTCAAAAAGTTACTAAAAAAGTCAAAAAGCCAACAACTCATACCAAAAAGTCAAAGATTCCCTTTTCTCTCTACTTTTTGCACATCTTTTCGTAAAAAGTCAAAAAGTCATCCCAAACATACTAGTTTTTTTTACATCACATTTTAGCCAAATAGCCAAAAAGTTACTAAATTAGTCTGTTCCCAAACGAGGCCTTATTTAAATAAAAATTAAAATTCAAAGTCAAATGTGTCACAATTGAAAAATTAAGGACCAAAATGACACAAGTCCTAAACTATAGGGACCTTTAGTATAATTCACCCTAAAACTTTCTTGCCATACAAAAAATTTATCAAGATAGATTAAACAGTATTTTATCTTGTCTAACACAACTAGATTATTGTATTAATTTTTCAAAAATATGTAATTAATCTGTCGTATGGAATACATATAACATATATAAAATAAAATAATAAAATATACAAATCATTTTCCAAATCAAACTGAAAGTAAAAAGAAATTACATTCCTCAAAAGCAACAACATGTAACTGGAGCCTGGAAAGACTGGAATGAATCTAATACTCTCTCTCTCTAGGGGGGAGAGAGGGTGTGTTTGGGATTGGTCTCTAGTGATCTCCTTGTTGACAGGATCTTCTTTTCCAGTTTAATGTTAAAGTATCCTTGTTGACAGGATCTTCTTTTCCAGTTTAATGTTAAAGTTATAATAAACTATTAAGTGGGATAGAGAGAAGTGGAGAAAGTGAAAACCCAACAGAGAGTAAAGGTTGGTTTGGAATGTTTTAAAAAAATATATTTTTTGTTTTTTTATAAAAAGATATGTAGAAAAATAAAAAAATAATGTGATAAAAAAAATAAAAAGATAAATTATATGGTAAATGCCAAACCAAGCCTAACATTTTGAAAAAGAAGTGGTTACATACATTAGGAGAAGTCCCTAATAAGCCCTCCTAAAAGATAAGTTCTGGTCAACATCATTATCACTTTAAAACCAAAAAGAAACTGTCACCTCTAATTGTCCCTATGAGAATTTCTCAAGGTTCATTAATTTTTTTATTAAATTTAAATAAAAATTTGAGTAAATTTTTTTTTTTAATATTAAGTACACCAACGGAGAATTTTGAAGTTTCATTAAATTACTGGTCAACCAGTCAGTATAATTTTTTTATAAATTTTTACTTTAAGTTAATCATCCGAGGACGATCGAATGAACATCTGGCAACGATAATAAATAGTAATTTGATGAAGACATATTGATTCTCAGTTTGATAAAAGAAAAATGAAATTCTCGATTTGATACATATTTGATGAAACCGTTGAAACAGAAAAATAAATCATTTTTCATCAAATTTAAATTTGTTAAAAAGTTTGAGTAATTATTGAAAATGGTCTAATGTCTAGCCTATAATCTGTAGCCATTAGCTAAAAGAAAATCTTCTATAGTCTTCATTTTTAATTTTAAATGCTAAAAACAACTTTAGATTAGAGCTGTTGTCAATTTTAAAAAACTGTATAATGTAAAAAAATATATATTAAAATATTTTATAATATATGAAAAATATATTAAAATTATAAATAATTTAAAATTTTGTATTCAAAATCAAAGTTTTTTTAATAAATATTTTATATTATCAAACTCGTCTTACTTTTTTTTTATCCAAAAAAAGACACTTCGTAAGGACATCATAATATTCGTTGACCTTAACTTTGAAATAACTAGTTGCCAGCCAGATTTAACTCAATCCTAAGGAATGGACCCACTAACGTGGCAAGAGAGGAATGCATCAACCCCTAGCACATGAGGCAGAATCATGAGTAGAGTACAACACAGTTAGCTTCAATCGTTTGAAAAAGCGGACTGCTAATTGCGCCTCCCAAGAATCGAGTCCTGCTCACCTGTGTGGAATGAATGCACCTTTCCACTCCACCAACACCACCACCACCTCCGGTGGTAAACTCATCTGGGTGTAGGGTAGGAGTGCTCGCTGTTCGATTTTGAACGGTTCGATTATTTGCAGTTTGGGAAAAATTAAACTCACAACCGCTCGCATTGCGAGTTGTGGTTTGTGCGGATAGGATTTGCAGATGTGCTAGCGGTTGCGTGCGGTTTGCAGATTGGATTTTTTTCTTTAAAAATTTATTTTTGAGCTTTTTTCTTCCCTATTTTATAAATATTTATTTTGGGCCCTATTCCATCCGTTTTCTAAAATATTCAACATTAATAATTAATGAATTAAAACTTATAAAATTGAAAACACAACAAAATCAATTCCTAACACAAGCAAATCATTCAAAATCTTAAATTTTTAAATAAAATCATAAAATAACACAAACATATCTTTCAAAATCCTAAACTAAATCATCAAAATCATTCACTACCCAGCAATATAATTAAAGAAATTTTTTAAAATCCTAAACTTACCTAAAAGTAATTCTTCATTAACATTTACATTCATCCAAAATGTAATAATAAAATAACAATATATTTTTGTCAAACTTCATCTAATTCAAACCCATTAAGAGATTAGGGTTTGGTTTGTTGGGCAAAAATATCTAGAATGAGATGAATGAAATTAATGGGTCTAGGTTTTAGAGGGGGAAAAAAATTAAGTGTGGGTTCCAAACCGTATCTGCCTACATTGTGTTTGCGAAACCGCTCATTTGTATGCGAATTGGTTCAGGTTGTGTGGTTTGGAAAACCCTATACCTAACCTTAGTGTACGGATGTAAATTTGGCCCGGCTTAACCCATGTTAGGCTTCGCAGGCTCCCGCCAAAATTTGGGACGGGCCAAAAAATTAGGCCTACACCTGTAGACGTCCCCGAACGTCCCGGGAGGGAAATCCCGTTCTGTTCATTTGGGCTCACTACAGTTCGGACTCAAAAGTCACGATCCTGTATCTAATCTCACAGAGTGCAATGCAAGACCGATGAATCATCAAAGAGTCCAAATCCGGCAAATTGTTTTTGAAAAACAGATTTTTTTGAAAGAAGTGTCAAACATGGACTGCTTTGCCAGATACAAAGTCGCTACCTAAATATTTTATTTTGGGGAATTTAGAAACCCTAACTCGTTTGCCTAAGGCCACGTGTCCGTCATCACCAAAGTTGCCTCGGCTCGGGAACTTGGGTACGATTGGGGAAGGTCACTTCGTGAGCACCCCCGCTCGCCCGATCAAAAATCGACCTCTACTAACCATGATATCGAGTTTTGAAAACATTATGCATTCTTATTCCGGTTATTAGCCTAGATTTACTACGTGATGTGCACAGCATACAAGTATAGACTGGATCGCCTGAATTGGAACAACACATCTCATGTTTGTTTATTTTGAAAATGATTTGATGGTGCTACCCACAAGTAGGCTAAGACGTGGATTTGCCACCCTCGAGTGGGCTTAGAAAACGTGATGGTTTGTCACTCTCAAGTGGGCTTAAAACTCACAGTTAATGCATTATTCCAATTCAGATAATCCAACCTTCACCCACAGGCATTCAGGCAGGTATATCGCATAAGCACATAGCCTCATGGTAAACATGCTATCATGGCAGTCACTCACACACATGCAAGGATGCTAAAGCATAAACACTTACCAAGTACTCCAAGCCAAAACAGAGGCTATGTTAGAAATCCATGCATGATCCTAACTATGCTGAAATGCCCAATGCAACACATGCAGGAATGCAGCTACAATAGGCTCGGCTATTCTAAAGATGGCATGTGAAATGCTATAACTAACAAGTATTCAACTAGGAATTGAAATACAATGCAGTTAGTATGATGTGCCGAGCCCGGTGCATGCAAGACAGATGAATGAATGTAAACATGCGAGCATAAGTATGCTAATTGAAACATGTCCTAATCTAACCATCATAAGCTGATAAATAAAAGGGAGAAATGTAAGGCCCCGGTGTCCCACATTGGGAATGGAGGGGGAGTTCCTAAACTATAAAAGTAAAAACCTGGACCCTTATATAGCATCGAGGCCTTTTCCCGGGTGGTGAAATCCCTATTAGAACTCCCAGTTAAGCGTGCTTAGGCTGGAGTAGTTCTGGGATGGGTGACCCACTAGGAAGAATAAATCCGTGCGGGCGTGGCCCAAAGCGGACAATATCGATGGCATGTGAAGGGTTGGGGCGTTACAAATGGTATCAGAGCCGACTCTCCGGAGTACCGAGTGTGGGCCCCTGGCGTCTCTCGGTGTATGTGGGCGGGCTTGCGAGCTGGCAGGCTACTGCACGGGGACGTGCAGCCCTAAAGGGGGTGATTGTAAGGCCCCGGTGTCCCACATTGGGAATGGAGGGGGAGTTTCTGAACTATAAAAGTAAAAATCTGGACCCTTATATAGCATCGAGGCCTTTTCCCAGGTGGTGAAATCCCTATTAGAACTCCCCAGTTAAGCGTGTTTAGGCTGGAGTAGTTTTGGGATAGGTGACCCACTGGGAAGAATAAATCCGTGCGGGCGTGGCCCAAAGTGGACAATATTGATGGCATGTGAAGGGTTGGGGCGTTACAAGAAAGACGTGGGGTTGGAAGGCATACATCGCACACACGCACACTTATTACAATTGTGCCCTCACTTGGAGGGTCCAAATAAATAATATAGTCCGAATAAATAACAGCTACAGCTAATTATTACATAACATTGACTGATTAACAAACTAGCTAAGTAAGCATGTAAACTACATGAATGTGACTGCCTCGGCTCTGTTTTGGGTGACGATGGATGTATGCATGCTCGAGTCGCCTCGTCGGGAAATTCCATCGCGATGCCCCGATTTGTCTCTGTTTGCGATTAATCCCGGAATGTTGTGCAAAGCTCTAGAAGGCTGCTGATTTCTGATTTGCTACAACAGAGAGCAAGAAAGGAGCATAGCAAAGTATTTTCACATATGTATGCACACCTCGATCCTCGTGCCACCAATCATGCATCTCGTTGCATGATGGCCGAGGGGTCGAATTGCATGACTCGATGTGAAATGAATGCACATGACAACACAACAAGGCCTAGACTCCATCATAGGTAATCCGGAGTGTCGGTGACCGGGAATTGAGGCACGTTCCGTCACTTCGGGTACGAAACGTCCCTCGTTTCTCGTGTTTGGGCTAACTCTTATCCCAAACACAACACAATGAGATGGCATACACAATGCGACTAACATGCAACCTAGCATACGCAATGCTATGGACTAAAATGGCATACACAATGCAAGGTGGACTTACACCAATATGAGTGGACCTCAGTCACACTCACATCAGTAGCCATATGAGGAAAATGAGACAACTGAAATATATGCAAACATGCACGAATGCAATGGACCGAACCTAAGGCATCAAACGCCACTCTACCAAAACATGGCAAGGGATGAAAGATGGCCTACAAACATGCAATTTCCAACTCTGAAACATGATGCGCAATGGTTCCGAATCATGAAAATATGTCATACAATGCAAGCTAGATGGCCCAAATACCGAAACTAGTGAAACAGATTACACTAGAGGTACATAAAGCAATGCACGAATAGAAAAAAAAAATTCCAAACAGACCTTAGGCAAGTCTGAAACAGTGAGGAAATGACCTAAAATGATAGCTCGGAATGCAAAGAAATGGAGCTCATTCAATGGTCGGTAAATGAGGCATACAAGCCCGACTCTCAAACGCATTTAAAGAGTATGAAACATGGGAATATGACATTCACATAAGCTCTGAAATATGATGTATAATGGCCCCAAAACAAGAAAATGCCTCAGCATATACATGTAATGGACCTCGAAACTCAAAGCTAGTCAAGTGTATTGAACTACAAGCATGCAAAACAAACATCATTCGACCATGAGACCCAAAAACAGAGCTAGGGCAGTCCAAAATATGCACAAAATCAGTTTAAGGCAAGGCCAAAAAGAGCTAAAATCAAGGGTCAACAAAGCATGCGAAGTAAGCTAGTGAACCATGATTTGCACTACAGCTATATGAAGCACATGAGAGCTCACCAAACCAGCCAAAAATAGAAGTATGCCATGCCAAATAATGCCCAAAAACCCACTGAAACTCAGTCAATGCATGCAAGAATGATGTGCTCCTTTAGAAGGCCATGCAAGGGGTTGTTCCACACATATAAGATAGACATACAAAATGGAAAAACCACCTCTAGACAGAGGTTATGAAGACCTTAAAACTCACCAAAAAGGTCCTGAAATTAGTCTAGGAAGCATGCAAGTAAAAACCCCTTTGAAAGGCCTTGAATAGGATTGCTCTACACATGCATAATAGACACTTTATATGAAAAAATGGGCTCTGGACAAAGTTCATGCAGACTTTAAAACTCACCAAATAGGGCCTGAAACATGGCTTCAAAACATGCAAAGTAAAGCTCTTTTGTAAGGCCAAAAAGGACTACAAACAAGGCAAGGAGAGAGGGGGTCACCCCCCTCTGATTTTGGCTCTCAAAATAGTATGTTAGCGACTGAAAATCCATTGGATTTTAGTGGCTAGAAGGCCAAACAAAGCACAAAACCAAGGCCTAGATGCAAGGCTCAAAATAAGATGCAAACATGCATGCAAGGGGGTAGATGACCTCCAACAGAAAAATGATCTTAAACAATCTTCAAGAGGAGCTCAAAATAAGACTTTTTTCAGTTTATGTCAAGGCTCGAAAATGCTTGCAAGTAAGGCTAAGGTATGAAGTAAAATAAGCCTTAAAAGAGGGATGGAGCATACAAGGGTGTAGATGACCTCTAACAGAAAAATATCCTTAAACAAACTTCAAGAGGGACTCAAAATATGACTCTTTTCAATTTATTTAAAAGCTCGAAAATGCTTGCAAGTATAGCTAAAAGATGCATCAAAATAATGCTCAAAAAGGGGAATAAAGAGGGTAGTTTCTCACCCTTGAAGAACCTTGAAGGACAGAAGAAAAACAATCACTTTTCTGAGCCAAAAAACCTTCAATTAGCCCAAAAATAGGTTCCAAAGGACCCCAAGCCAATGGTGATCAACTTTCATGAAGGATGCCTAGGCAAACTAGGAGTATTTCTCTAAGTATAGCTCTTGTTATGCACACAAAGGCAAGAGAATGAGAGAGAGGCAGAGGTTTTAGGTCTGGAAGTTGTAGAGAGAGAGAGACTCTTTTAGAGTGAGAAGCTCCCAAGCTTCTCCAAGAAGTTCTTCTTTGAAAAATGGGAGATATATTATCATATATAGCAAAAAGGAGAGTTGGCTCGAAAATATCTGATTATAGGACAGCTGAAGGTTGTGGAAGACAACTGGAGGGAAAGTATCTATCGATTCTGAGCTTTCTGGGCATAAGTGGTAGGCCGACCACCTTTTCTGGTTTCCTGCTACTTTTTCTGGTTTTTCAGGACAACAAATTAGTCTGCCGAAAAGAAAGGTGGTCGGCCAGTGATTGGGAAGTCCAAAAGTGGTCGGCCAGGTGTCCAAATTGAAACCCCCGAAGTTATCTTTCCAATGGCACCATCCTTGCATCAAAATTCCTCCTGTGCAAAAAGTTATGCCTGTTTTGGTGAATCCGCGCAGATTCGGTCCAACCAGAATGATGCCCTACTTCAATCAACCATATCTCCCCCGTCCGGAATTGGCTTTAGGAGATTCTTGAGTGAAAAATGAAGCCCCGGAAGTAATCTTTCCAACGGTGGTGGCCTAATAGCTGGATTCCAAGTATGAAAATGAATAGGCCCGATTCGGCGAGGGCTGCTCGACTCTCCCTTAACAGTTCATGCCCATTTTCTCCCCCAACTGGGTTTCTTCCCTCTTCTCTTCTTTTCTTCAACTCCAAGCCCCTAAGTAGGTATTTTGAAATATTTTTCAAAGATTTCATCTCTCTTTCATTCATTTCCACTTTGTCCTTGCCCAGTTTACCGAAAAGCGCGACATTTAACAAAATGTGAGCCTCGAAACATTGTAGGAACTTTATTTCACAAATATTTTGAAAGAGAGGGTTTTAAGATCTAAAATCTTTTGATCAAGATTGTTTTGGTCCAAAAACAGGGGTATGAAGTTGAGATTTGACTCTCTCCTTACCGAAGAAACTGAACCTTTTCCCTGCACACCTTTCTCCACCAAGTAAACCATCAATAGTGCCCAAGTCATAAGGGCGGTCAAAAATGGGGTGTCTACAACACCCAAGGGGTATTCGAGCCTTAGGCGAGCCAATGGGCTGGGCCTCGGACGAGGGCAGTGGGCCTGGGCTTGGGCTCGAGGTTGAGCGGGCCTGAACATTATTTTTGTTTTTATTTTTTAATTTTTCTATCAAAATTTTATTATTTTCCACTAAAAAAGACATTGGACCTCAAATGGGCTAGGCCTTTGGCCAAGCCACAGGCTGGCCCGGGCTTCAAAATAATGACTCCGGCGCAGGACCAAGATCTTGGACTGGACTTGGGGGCGGGTTTCGAGCCGCTCACAAGTCGCAAGCCATTTTTAAACTCCTATCTGGGTGGTAAACTCATTTTACTTTAAAGGGTAAATTACACTATGTTTTTCTTAAAGTAAAAGAAAAAAAATGTACAATAAATTTCACAAGTTTGGTATAATTATATTGAATTATTTAGGATAAGTTATACTATGTCCTCCTAAAGTTTCACCCATGTAACAACCCTCGTACTGTTTACTGATTTATGACCGATTGATTACCGTTAATCACCGATTACTGTTAAACGAAGCTGATAATGACTGATAACTAACTGATAATCGAACTGAATGAAATACTGAACCGACTGACTGAAGTTGAAACTGAATTGACTGAGTATATGTTAGTTAATTGCATTCTATCTGTTCGATTGTCTGATTATCTGTTCATGTTTATATGTTTAAACTGCTATTTGAAGGCCTTATCGGCGGCCGAACTAGAAACCGATTGATGTTACGTGACCCTCATATTTAATGTGATTTTATGGTATAAGTATCTGAAAATTGATTAGGTATGATTAAATTAGATTAAAATAAGCCAATTGAAGAGTTGGACTTAATTACCGTTTTGCCATTGAGTGGGCCACTATCTCACACACATACTTGAGCCAAGAACAACATTTCCTCAGCCATTTTCCTTCTCATTGCCGACCAAGAGGGAAGAGAGGAGAGAGAGTGAGAGGAATTGAATTCTACCTTGGGTTTTGCTTGGAGAATTGAAGGAATTGAAGTATAGATTGCATATTTGAGCTCCTAGTCTTCTAATTCAAGCTCTAGGTAAGGATCTTATCTTCTTATTGATGCTATTGAACTAGTTCTTGCATGGTTCATGCTTCATTGTAGAACTAAGTCATGATTTGGGTCATTAATGGTGAATTGAAGCTCATTTCTTGCATGCATGGTTGAATTAATGAGTTTTGAGTTGAATTCATGGTAAATGGTTACATGCATGTCCATGTTGTAAGAGTAGACCATGTTTTCATCTTGTTTTGAAAAGAATGAGCTCATTTGAACAAGCTTTGAAGCTTTGATTTGGTTTAAATCCTTGCATGTTTGCATGTTCTTCATATTCTTGAAAATGGGTTTGAATATGGTTCTAATTGACTCACCTTTGGGGCTTGAATTCATAAATTGAGCTTTGAAACTTGTTATACATTGAATTTATTGATGTTTTCCAGAATTTGGGCCCAAGAGGTCGAGTTTGGAGTGGTTGAATGCTTGGTTTGAGCTTGGGAGGCAAATCTGGAAATTCCAGATTTGGCTTCCTCGCTCGAGCGAAGGATTCCCCGCTCGAGCGAGCACCTTTGTCCAGGGCTCCGCTCGAGCGACCATCGAGCGACCATCGCGCGTAAAATTTCAGCATCCAGTACTTTTACTGTTTTGCAGACCGCTCGAGCGAAGGATTCCTCGCTCGAGCGAAGCCTTTGATTTTGAACTTACGCTCGAGCGTAGAAAGTCTCGCTCGAGCGAGGCTCCTATTTTCAGCAAACTTTGCGAAATGTTTTCTAAGTGTATTTTTGCATCCTCATCCCATCCTAGGCATTCTTAGGCCTAGTTTAAGGCACCTTGATGAGGATATCATTGTAGAACACACCAAGGCAAATTAGGGATTAAGTTATGAGATTTCCCAACTGTGTAGCTTAGTGTGTTCAACCTGTGAACTGTGTAGGGTTGGCAACTGGGGAGACACGCTCTAGCATACTGTAGCCCAGAACTCTGTGAGTAACAATTGTGTAAAGATATGTTCAACTGATTATCTTCTGAATACTGAACTGAACTGTTTACTGAACTGGTATTATTTACTGAATGAATGTATGTCCTTTATTTCTGAACTGTACTGTGGCATCCTTAGTATCTACGGTTTACTGTTACTGTTACTGTCACAGAGATCTCTGTCGGTTTCCTTGTGGAACCACTACTGTTTACTGACTGATGGCCATCATTACTGTTCGGTCTTTTAAGACCTACTGTTACTGTTATGCTAATGGATGTACCACATATGACTGTTTACTGTACTGAGCAACTGAATTACTGATTGAAATGAACTGTTTTCATTACTGTAAGGACATTCATTCTAAACCCCTTTACGCTTTATGTTATTCACTGGGCTTTAGCTCACTGCTCATATATATATGCAGGTGTACAGGCACCAGACCGCAGCTAGAGGCGTCAGGGTTACTCCAGTTTTGTCAAGCCAGCCTTTGTGCCTCACTGCGAGGTTCCGAGCCTACTGTTAAGGCTTAGGGGTGTTTTAGAATTTCCCCCTTTTTGTACTGTTTCACTGTTTTGTATAGACTGACTGTTTACTGTACTGTTATACAGGGATTAGGTCCCTGTACTGTGTGACTGTTAATTTTGTATACTGTGTTGTACAGACGGAATGTTTTCTGTACTGTTATGTGGGGTTGAGTCCCTAGTTAAGTGGATGTGAATATTGTGTATACCGTTCTGTACTGTTTTTGTATAATGTATGAAAAGCCTTTTTGCATACAGACTGTCACAGCTCAATGGACACTATTTATTTACTGTATTGGCTTCCGCCAGGCCCTGTACTCTGTTTCACTGTATTACTGTTCAGCAGGCCTTCGGTAATCTCGGATTACTGGCCGGTTACGGTGCTAAACCCATAGGGCCGGGTTTGGGTCGTGACAGAGTGGTATCAGAGCGATACTTACCACGAGTTATACCGCACACACGTGTCCAAATGAGCTATAGGGGGTCCTAGAAAAAGTAATTAGGACATCTCATGAACTTGAAAAGTGTGTGGCTATGTTATGACTGAATATCTGTTAATGTGTTAAACTATGAAACAAATGATTGCTTATGTTTAAAACTGTTATAACTGCTTATAGTGAAATGGACAATGCAAATGAACCTGAGTCCTCATCTACTGAGGCAAGAATGGAAAGAATGGAAAGAATGATAGAACTGATAACTGCTAGACTGGAACAACAACAGAACCAACAGCCTCCTCCTCCTCCTCCGGTACAGCCGGAACCTAATGCGAATGCGGATGATGGGGATATTATTGCTCTCACCCATAAATTCAGTAAGATGAAACCGCCATCCTTCCAGGGAGGCCTTGAACCGTTAAAAGCTGAAGCGTGGGTGCTTGAGACAGAGAAATTATTTGAGGTGTTCCCGTGCTCTGAAGCGAATAAAGTACTGTTAGCTACCTTCACCTTACAAGAAGAAGCTAGAAGGTGGTGGATGTTAATCCGTGAAACAAACACTGTTATGACTTGGGCTCAGTTCAAGGAGTCCTTCTTTGAAAAGTACTTCCCTCAGTGTGTCAGGGATAGAAAAGTGACCGAATTTGAACAGCTGAAGCAGGGCACAATGTCCGTTGCAGAATATGAAACCAAATTTACTGAACTTGCCCGTTATGCACCGCACATGGTGGATACTGAATATAAGAAGGCCAGAAAATTTGAAGGTGGCCTTAATGTGGCAATACTTGACCGGATAAATGTTTTGAAATTACCGACTTTTGTGGGTGTTCTCGACCGGGCATTGATGGCCGAGTCGAACATTGCAGCAGTGAAACAATCTGAAACACCAACGACTGAATGGCATGGAAAAAGGCAGAGTTTCAAATTTAAGAAAGGCAAGCACAACCCAGCCAACAAGAAACAGAATACGGGGTTGACAACTAGCCCCAGCCAAGGGAGTGGTTTCATACCACCCTGTTCTGAATGTGGCAAGAAGCACAAAGGGGTTTGCTACAGAATATCTGGAGCCTGTTACAGGTGTGGCAAGGTGGGCCACATGGTTAAAGACTGCCCCTCTGCTCCACAAGCCAGTGGTAAAGCTGCACCAAGCGCAGCAGTATCAAATGCTCCACCAAAGCCTAACCCTAAAGCTACCGGGAAAGAGCCTATGAGGCAAGGCCGAGTGTTCGCACTAGTACCGGGAGATGTGCAGAATACCGAGACCGTTGTGTCAGGTATTCTCTCTATCTGTACTCAAAATGCATATGTACTGATTGATTCGGGGTCTACGCATTCTTATGTATCATATGCTTTTTCACGGAAATTGGATAGACCCTTAGAACCCATGAACTATCTGCTAGCCGTATCATCACCCGTAGGGGGATCCATGACATGTGCTTATATGTACCCCGCATGTGAAATTATTGTTGGGGATATGCATCTGTTTATTGATTTACTGCCATTGAACATTGATCATTTTGACGTAATATTGGGGATGGATTGGCTACAAAAATATCATGCCACTATTGACTGTGTGACCAAGCAAGTTGTTTTCCGTCCACCTGGTTTGCCTGAATTTGTGTTTAATGGGAGTGGAGTAGTACCTCCTCCGTATTTGATTTCGTCAGTGAAAGCTGTTAAATTAATTAGAAAGGGGTGTAAAGGATATCTGTGTTCTGTACTGACTGTGTCTACTGATGATAGTGTTAAAACTGATGTGAATTGTATTCCTATAGTCAGGGAATTTCCAGATGTTTTTCCAGATAATCTTCCAGGAGATTTGACTGATAGGGAGATTGAATTTACCGTTGATATGATTCCCGGAACACAACCAGTTTCTAAAGCTCCTTACAGAATGGCTCCAACTGAACTGAAGGAACTGAAAGTGCAATTGCAAGAACTGTTAGATAAAAAGTTCATCAGACCTAGCACTTCGCCATGGGGTGCTCCTGTTTTGTTTGTCAAGAAGAAAGATGGCTCACTGAGACTGTGCATTGACTACCGTGAACTGAATAAGGTAACTGTAAAGAACAAATACCCTTTGCCACGCATTGATGATTTATTTGATCAGTTACAGGGTGCACAAGTGTTTTCTAAGATTGATCTCAGATCGGGGTATCATCAACTGAAGGTTAAACCGGAAGACATTGATAAAACTGCTTTTAGAACAAGGTATGGACATTATGAATTTCTAGTTATGCCTTTTGAAGTCACGAACGCACCAGCTGCTTTTATGGACCTCATGAACAGAGTTTTTAAACCGTACCTTGATGACTTTATTGTTGTATTTATCGATGACATATTGATTTACTCCAAAAGTATAGAACAGCATGAACATCATCTGAGACTTGCCCTACAAACCTTAAGGGAACAGAAACTGTATGCTAAACTGTCTAAATGTGAATTTTGGCTTGACCATGTTATGTTTTTGGGGCATGTTGTTAGCAAAGATGGAATTTCTGTTGATCCGCAGAAAATTGAGGCTGTGGTGAACTGGCCTAGACCAACAAATGTGACTGAAGTCCGAAGCTTTTTGGGATTGGCTGGATATTACAGAAGATTTGTCAAAGATTTCTCCAAAATTGCCCTACCATTGACTCAGTTAACTCAAAAGGGGACATCATTTGACTGGACCGACCAAAGAGAATCTGCTTTCCAGGAGTTGAAAACTCGACTTGTGACTGCACCAGTTTTGACTTTACCCTCAGGTACGGATGGTTATACTGTATTTAGTGATGCTTCTCATAAGGGTTTGGGATGTGTTTTAATGCAGAATGGGAAGGTTATAGCTTATGCTTCCCGACAACTGAGACCACATGAAAAGAATTACCCGACCCATGATCTGGAACTTGCTGCAGTAGTATTTGCACTGAAAATTTGGCGTCACTACCTGTACGGGGTAACATGTGAAGTATATACCGACCACAAGAGCTTAAAGTATTTCTTCACACAGAAAGAACTGAATATGAGACAGCGGAGATGGCTGGAACTGATTAAAGACTATGACCTACAGATCTTGTACCACCCAGGAAAAGCCAATACCGTTGCCGATGCATTGAGCCGGAAATCGATTGGAAACTTAGCATGTTTGCTTACAGGACAGAAAGAGTTGCTTTGTGACCTTGAAAAATCTGAAATTGAAATTGTTTTACGGGAACAAGGTGGAACCTTAGCTGCTATTTCTGCTCAACCGGCACTGATTGAGGAAATTAAAGAGAAACAGCAACTGGACGATTTCTTGAAGAAGATCATCGAGGAAAGAGAATCTAAACCGAGACCGGGATTCAAATTTGAGAATAATGTACTGAAATTTCAAGAAAGACTGTGTGTACCGAATGATACTGAACTGAAAAGAAGAGTTCTGCAAGAAGGCCACAATTCGAAATTGTCTATCCATCCGGGGAATACGAAAATGTACCAAGATCTGAAACAGAATTTCTGGTGGCCGGGAATGAAGAAAGAAATTGCTGATTTTGTATCCAAATGTCTTCATTGCCAACAGGTCAAAGCTGAACATCAACGACCTGTCGGATTACTGCAACCCTTACCCATACCGGAATGGAAATGGGAGCACATCACGATGGATTTTATCGTTGGGTTACCTCGCTCCAGAAAAGGTATGGATTCAATTTGGGTTATTGTTGATAGACTAACCAAATCTGCTCACTTCTTACCTGTCAAGACGATTTATAATGCGGACAAATTGGCTGTTATCTATATTGATGAAATCGTTAGACTGCATGGAGTGCCTGTGTCTATTGTTTCTGACAGGGATTCGAAGTTTACATCGAGGTTTTGGCAAAGCCTACAGACTGCATTGGGTACTAAATTGAGGCTGAGTAGTGCCTATCATCCTCAGACAGATGGCCAATCTGAAAGGACCATCCAAACTCTGGAGGATCTACTGAGAATGTGTGTCCTTGATTTTCAGGGAGACTGGGAAAGCCATTTGCCCTTAGCTGAATTCGCCTACAACAACAGCTACCATTCGAGTATTGGTATGGCGCCTTTTGAGGCATTGTATGGCAGAAAATGTAGATCTCCAATTTGCTGGGCAGAAGTTGGAGATGGGCCTTTGCTTGGGCCCGAGATTGTATATGAAACAACTGAAAAAGTGAAACTGATACAGCAAAGATTGAAAACTGCACAGAGTAGACAGAAAAGTTATGCAGATGTCAGAAGACGGGACAGAGAGTATGAAGTGGGTGATCACGTTTTTGTGAAAGTGACACCAATGAAAGGCCAGACTCGTTTTGGAGTCAAAGGCAAGTTAGCACCGAGATACGTCGGACCTTATGAGATTATTGAGAAAATTAATCCGGTGGCGTATCAAGTTGCGCTCCCTCCTGAAATGGAACACATGCATAACGTCTTCCACATTTCTATGTTGAGAGACTATCTCCGGGATCCCTTCCATGTAATAGAGCCTACCCACGTAGTGTTGAGTGATGACTACACTTACGAGGAACGGCCTATACAGATTGTAAACCGACGGATCAAGAAACTGAGGAACAAAGAGATCCCGTTAGTGAAAGTTGACTGGCAGAACCATGGTGGCGTGTATGCCACTTGGGAAAGGGAAGATGACATGGCTAAACGATATCCTGAACTGTTTCCACTGAATCCTGTTTTCTTCCAGAATGAAGGTAACTCGAGTTTAGAGGACTAAACTCTTTATAAGGAGGGGAGACTGTAACAACCCTCGTACTGTTTACTGATTTATGACCGATTGATTACCGTTAATCACCGATTACTGTTAAACGAAGCTGATAATGACTGATAACTAACTGATAATCGAACTGAATGAAATACTGAACCGACTGACTGAAGTTGAAACTGAATTGACTGAGTATATGTTAGTTAATTGCATTCTATCTGTTCGATTGTCTGATTATCTGTTCATGTTTATATGTTTAAACTGCTATTTGAAGGCCTTATCGGCGGCCGAACTAGAAACCGATTGATGTTACGTGACCCTCATATTTAATGTGATTTTATGGTATAAGTATCTGAAAATTGATTAGGTATGATTAAATTAGATTAAAATAAGCCAATTGAAGAGTTGGACTTAATTACCGTTTTGCCATTGAGTGGGCCACTATCTCACACACATACTTGAGCCAAGAACAACATTTCCTCAGCCATTTTCCTTCTCATTGCCGACCAAGAGGGAAGAGAGGAGAGAGAGTGAGAGGAATTGAATTCTACCTTGGGTTTTGCTTGGAGAATTGAAGGAATTGAAGTATAGATTGCATATTTGAGCTCCTAGTCTTCTAATTCAAGCTCTAGGTAAGGATCTTATCTTCTTATTGATGCTATTGAACTAGTTCTTGCATGGTTCATGCTTCATTGTAGAACTAAGTCATGATTTGGGTCATTAATGGTGAATTGAAGCTCATTTCTTGCATGCATGGTTGAATTAATGAGTTTTGAGTTGAATTCATGGTAAATGGTTACATGCATGTCCATGTTGTAAGAGTAGACCATGTTTTCATCTTGTTTTGAAAAGAATGAGCTCATTTGAACAAGCTTTGAAGCTTTGATTTGGTTTAAATCCTTGCATGTTTGCATGTTCTTCATATTCTTGAAAATGGGTTTGAATATGGTTCTAATTGACTCACCTTTGGGGCTTGAATTCATAAATTGAGCTTTGAAACTTGTTATACATTGAATTTATTGATGTTTTCCAGAATTTGGGCCCAAGAGGTCGAGTTTGGAGTGGTTGAATGCTTGGTTTGAGCTTGGGAGGCAAATCTGGAAATTCCAGATTTGGCTTCCTCGCTCGAGCGAAGGATTCCCCGCTCGAGCGAGCACCTTTGTCCAGGGCTCCGCTCGAGCGACCATCGAGCGACCATCGCGCGTAAAATTTCAGCATCCAGTACTTTTACTGTTTTGCAGACCGCTCGAGCGAAGGATTCCTCGCTCGAGCGAAGCCTTTGATTTTGAACTTACGCTCGAGCGTAGAAAGTCTCGCTCGAGCGAGGCTCCTATTTTCAGCAAACTTTGCGAAATGTTTTCTAAGTGTATTTTTGCATCCTCATCCCATCCTAGGCATTCTTAGGCCTAGTTTAAGGCACCTTGATGAGGATATCATTGTAGAACACACCAAGGCAAATTAGGGATTAAGTTATGAGATTTCCCAACTGTGTAGCTTAGTGTGTTCAACCTGTGAACTGTGTAGGGTTGGCAACTGGGGAGACACGCTCTAGCATACTGTAGCCCAGAACTCTGTGAGTAACAATTGTGTAAAGATATGTTCAACTGATTATCTTCTGAATACTGAACTGAACTGTTTACTGAACTGGTATTATTTACTGAATGAATGTATGTCCTTTATTTCTGAACTGTACTGTGGCATCCTTAGTATCTACGGTTTACTGTTACTGTTACTGTCACAGAGATCTCTGTCGGTTTCCTTGTGGAACCACTACTGTTTACTGACTGATGGCCATCATTACTGTTCGGTCTTTTAAGACCTACTGTTACTGTTATGCTAATGGATGTACCACATATGACTGTTTACTGTACTGAGCAACTGAATTACTGATTGAAATGAACTGTTTTCATTACTGTAAGGACATTCATTCTAAACCCCTTTACGCTTTATGTTATTCACTGGGCTTTAGCTCACTGCTCATATATATATGCAGGTGTACAGGCACCAGACCGCAGCTAGAGGCGTCAGGGTTACTCCAGTTTTGTCAAGCCAGCCTTTGTGCCTCACTGCGAGGTTCCGAGCCTACTGTTAAGGCTTAGGGGTGTTTTAGAATTTCCCCCTTTTTGTACTGTTTCACTGTTTTGTATAGACTGACTGTTTACTGTACTGTTATACAGGGATTAGGTCCCTGTACTGTGTGACTGTTAATTTTGTATACTGTGTTGTACAGACGGAATGTTTTCTGTACTGTTATGTGGGGTTGAGTCCCTAGTTAAGTGGATGTGAATATTGTGTATACCGTTCTGTACTGTTTTTGTATAATGTATGAAAAGCCTTTTTGCATACAGACTGTCACAGCTCAATGGACACTATTTATTTACTGTATTGGCTTCCGCCAGGCCCTGTACTCTGTTTCACTGTATTACTGTTCAGCAGGCCTTCGGTAATCTCGGATTACTGGCCGGTTACGGTGCTAAACCCATAGGGCCGGGTTTGGGTCGTGACAACCCATTTTTCACTTTAGCCCTTTAAGTTTGATTTTTTTCACTCTGACCCTTCATGTTTGCAATCCTTCCTACTTTGGCCTTTTAAGTTTGAATTTTTTCACTTTGACCCTTCACGTTTGCAATTCTTCCTACTTCACTCCTAGACTAACTTCCATCTAAAAAACTAACAGAATTTGCCACATTACCAACACATCAGCTTCATATGTAATGTAAAAAATTCATTAAAGATGCAAAAAATGAAATATAGAAAACAAAAAAATTGAAATTTTTTTTAGTCTTTAGTGATTTTTTTCCCCCAAATTTATTCATAAACATTATTACATTTAGATTGGATGCACCTAGAAAACATAAAAACAAATTTAACTAGAAAAACAAAAAAATTTACTGATGACGAAAAAAAATAAAAATATACTGACTCAAACACCTGGATTATCAATTCTAGAATGAAAAGTTTACTATCATTTTTTCGTCTTTAGTGAACTTTTTTTTTTAGTTAAATTTTTTTATTTTTTATTTTTTTTGGATACATCTAAGTTAGATGCATCTATAATGTAATAATGTTTATGAATAAATTTGAAAAAATTCACGAAAGACAAAAAAATTCTATTTTTTTTGTTTTTTATTTATTTATTCATTTATTTTTTGCATCTTTAGTAAATTTTTTACATCACATATGGAGCTGATGTTGGTGATGTGGCAAATTCTATTTGTTTCCAATTTTTTGAAAACAATTTTCAGAAAATTATACTTTCCTGTTTTCCTTATTTTATAGTTTTTATTGAATTTTTTTTAATATTTTAAGTAATTTTTTTTAAATATTTTTAGACACACCTAACATAAATACACCTAAAAAGCATAATTTTTGTATTTTTTAAAAAAAATTCACTAAATACCAAAAATACAAAAAAAAAATACAATAATACAATATGTTTTTCATATTTTTTTGTATTTTTTAATTTTTTAAAATATTTTTTCACAAATATTTTACTTTTTAGATACATTTAAGTAAGGTATATCTAAAAAAGTAAAAAAAAAATGCTTAAAATTTTAAAAATATTCACTAAAAACAAAAAAAAACACGAAAAATAAAAAACTCAATTTTCAGAAAACTAAAATCAAACACACTGATTAGTTTTTTAGATGGAAGTTAGTTAGGAGTAAAGTAGGAATGATTACAAACACGAAGGGTCAAAGTAGGAAGGATTGTTGATTAAGGCCGAAATGTACATCATTGAGTCCGTTAATTAGAATCTCTTAACTTCACTTGCTGGTCAAACTGTATATTTTATGTGTGTTGAGTGTCAATAAGGTTGTACATCGTCGGAGCATAAAATGAGCAAAAAGACAGAATTTGGGCAGAGTTGACTTTCCCGCACGTGCGTTGACTTTTTCCGCACGTGCGTTGACTTTTCCGCACGTGCGTTGACTTTTTCTGGGAAAGTCAAACCGACGTTTTAAACCTGTTTGGACGAGATTGGAAGTATAAAAAGACAAGAAAAAGGCTGGATTAGGGTTCTGAAATTGTTTTGACCTAAAGAGGGAGGCTAGGGTTTGCAAAAAGAGAAAGAGACAAGAAGCTTCAAAGATGTCTCCCATGGTTGTTCCTTCTCCTTCTACCTCCTTCTACTCCTCCATGAGTGGCTAGTCTTCTTTTCTAGGGTTTTGATGAAACCCTAGCCATGTAATTATGTAGTTTTCTTTTTTGATTTTATATTATGTAAAGGTTTGAACCATTGTATGGTGTTTTAGAAATTCTTTATATATAATTTTCATTATCTTTTCAAATATTTGACTTTCTGTGATTGTTGAATATTATCCATACATGAGTTTTCTATTCCTTCACATTCAAGGTATGGGACGAACCATGCTACGAGCAACGAGTCGTATCACTACCCTAGTTTAGAGTGAACGATTCGTATTACTTGAGATGGTTCGTGCTCGTACATTGAATGTGATGATCTTCTTGTTAAATGCTTTGAGCTTGTAGTTGTGAAGCATTAATTCGTTCAAACCATAGCATAATTAATTTCAATTGGAAACCCTAATTATGTGGTTAGTGGTGAATTCTCTACCCTAGAATTTTTCCCCAATTTAGTAAATCCAATTTCATTTATTATTGATAATTTAATTCCTTAGTTTAATTTATTTGTTATTAAATTAGGTTATGATCATTCAATCTTTTTATCAAAATTAATTTAGGAATTTAACAATTAAATTAGTTTAATTTCACAATAGTCCCTGTGGATCGATACCTGGACTTGCCATTATTCTGATAGAATTTGGTATAGTTTAGTATTTAATTTTGGTGTGTTCAACGACCCATCAATTGTAAACATGAAGGGCGAAAGTGAAAAAAAATCAAATTTAAATGGCCAAAGTGGGAAATATCAAATTTAATGGGCAAAAGTGAAAAAATTAAATTTAAAGGGTCAAAGTGGGGTGCCTTTATTTACATACCATAATTTGTCTCAAGGCAAACCACTTCTAAAGGCACACCTTTAATAATTTGGTAAATATATATTTTTCTCATCACACACCACAAATTTACATATTTACCATTACTCACACACCCATCCATAACAGTATACACACAAACTCCCATATTTACCCTCACTCAGTCACACACCCAGCTTCTTCCATCTCTCCCCCTCCATTCTTTCTCTGTTTCAACCAGTGAACACAATCTTGGTACTCCGACAGTTGGTATGTAAGGTTTTCGAGGTGTGTCATGAACCCAACTGTAGGGGAATTGGGATTTACTATTGACTACTGAGCCCTCCCAACACAGCAAAAAAATCCAAAAAAAGAAAAAGAAGGAAAAGTAATGGGTTTGCTTGACCACACATTCGTAAGAAAAACTCCTTTGTGAATTAAGTTGCATTTCCTTCACACATAAGTTCTAGCACTTTTGACATTGTTATTGCATCTGTGACTGCAATACGGAAGTTTTTTTTTATGATGAGTTTGTATACCATGTAAATAGACATTTATAAGAAGGTTGCCTGTTTGCGATGATCTTTTGATGAATGGCATCTTGCTGGAGTAATGCTTAACTATGGTTATTGATTCTCTTTTATTTGTAGATGTTTTTGGTACATTTTATTTGTGTATTTTTTTCTTCTCTCCTCCTTTTTGGATTTGGAAACAAATTGAAAGAAATGGAAGGTAGAAGGAAGAGGGATCCTTTATGGAACACTGAAGAAACTGCAGGAAGCAAATTTCATATGATGCTAAAGTTTGTCTTTCTTTTCATGGCCGTTGACTCTTTTTCTTGATTTTTGATCCTCATACAACAGTGACTGATTTCTCTATACTCTCTTCGGGTGAATCGGGTGTGCTGTACTTTTACGAACAAATGCATGTTGTTCGGTTGTAATTGGTCGAACATGTGTAAGTTGTTCGATTGTAGTTAGTCAAACAACTATAAATTGTCCAGTTGTAGTAAGTAGATCAACGATATAGGCCTCGATTGGGAACTCTTCATTTTAGCCAAAAAGTCAAGAAGTTACTAAATTAGCTAAAAAGTCAACAACCCATACCAAAAAGTCAAACATTCTCTTTTCTCTCTACTTTTTGCATATCTTTTCATAAAAAGTCAAAAAGTCATCCCAAACATACTAGTTTTTTTTAGCTCATATTTTAGCCCAATAGCCAAAAAGTTACTAAATTAGCCTGTTCCCAAACGAGGCCATAATATCCACCTTTGGTTAACCGAACTATACCAACTATTTACCACTCAGCAAGTAAACGAAAACGAAAACAAAAATAACAAAAAAAATAACCTCTTCCTTGCTCCATTGTTCCGAATCAAAGTTGCCAGACACATCCTTCATTGAATCCATTTAAAATCTTCAATAATACTATATTTTTGATTATTTGTTGAAGGGTTTTTGGTTTTGGTTTTAGGGTTTTTGGATTCTTGACAAAGAATATACGTAAGGAACAAGTTTGAAATTGATAATTTATATTATATTCATTTTTGTCCTTTACGGTAAATACACAAATGGTGTGTATCATAACTTGTCCTCTATAGTCATTTCACTTAAGGTTAAAATTGTAATAAAAAATAAATTAATTAATAGTTTGCCTTGAGAGAAAATGTGGTGTGTAAATAAAGCCTCCCGTCAAAGTGGGAAGGATTGCAAATATAAAGGGCCAAAGAGAGAAGGATTGCAAACATGAAGGGTCAAAGTTGGAAAAATCAAACTTAAAGAGCCAAAATGAGAAGTAGATGAAATTTTAGGGGGGGGGCAAAGTGTAATTTACCCAATTATTTAAAGATTTTAAATCACATAATACTTAATTTCATTTTCATCATTAATTCGTTAATTATATGAATAAAAATTAATGTTTCATCTTATATATTGAAATATATATTCTACTTAATTTTTTCCCCCCCCCCCCCCACACCATTTGCATTAGTTCTTATCACTTTAACCTAATTTAAAGAAAAGTTGATGTAATTATGTTAAAATTATGGGAGTAATTGTATTTTCTCCAAATCTCAGAAGAGGCTAATGTAATATACCTACATATAATTATATCAAAATTATGGGCATAATTGTATTGTAGACACTCAAATTTTTACGTGTCTTGATCGCTATCTGATTAATGAAGACAAATCAATTTTCTTGATTAATCAAAATTAATATGGTCAAAATTTTCAAATAAAAAATACTAGAGATCTCAAAAGTTCTACCAAATTTCTCATATGGGTGTAGAACCCACACCATGTGAGTCTCATGTGGGTCCCACACCCATGTGTGACATTTGGTAGAAATTTTGGAGCCTCTAGTATCAATTTTTTCAAATAGATGTGGGTTTTACTAAAATTATGAATCTTAACTCATTTTAAATTATAGGTCACACCAAAAGAAAACTTAACATTTTTTGACACTTGGTCAGCCAAAAAGTGTGGGGCCTATAAAGATATTTTGTCAAAAATTGGTGGAATAATTTAAGTTTAAATTCAAATTTCAATGCAAATAATTTCCATAAAGTAAGAAATAAATTGCTATTTTCTTACTTCTTTTTTTTTTTTTAATCAAAAAAAGAACATTTCGTATGGACATCATAATATTCATGGACTTTAACTCTCGAATAACTCGTTGCTAGATTTAACTCAATCCAAAGGAAGGAACCCACCAACCAGGCAAGAGAGGAATGCATCAATCCCTAACACATGAGGCAGAGTCACAAGCAGAGTACAATACAGTTAGCTTCAACCTTTTGAAATAGCGGACTGCTAATCACACATCCCAAAAATCGAGCCCTGCTCACCTGTGTGGAATGAATGCACCTTTCCACTCCACCACCACCAACGATGGTAAACTCATCTAGGTGCAGGGTAGGAGTACTCACGGTGTGGTTTTGGACGGTTTGATTTGCGATTTTGACCCGCCCGCATATGTGCGATTTGGAAAAATTTGAACCAGCAATCGCCCGCATTACGGGTTGCGGTTTGTGCGGATAGAATTTGCAGATATGCTGGCGGTTGCGAGTGGTTTGCAGATTGGACTTTTTTCTTTAAAAATTTGTTTTTGGGCTTTTTTTCCCCTTGTTTTATAAATATTTATTTTGGGCCTTATTCCCCCATTTTCTAAAATACTCAACATTAATAATTAATGAATTAAAACTTATAAAATTGAAAACACAATAAAATCAATTCCTAATACAAACAAATCATTCAAAATTCTAAATTTTTAAATAAAATCATAAACTAAGACAAGCACATCTTTCAAAATCTTAAACTAAATCATCAAAATCATTCACTATTCAGCAATACAATTAAAGTAAAATTATTTAAAATCCTAAACTTACCTAAAAGTAATTCTTCATTAATTTTTACATTCATCCAAAATGCAATAATAAAATAACAATAAATTGTTGTCAAACTTCATCCAATTCAAACCCATTAAGAGATTAGGGTTTGGTTTGTTGGGCAAAAATATCTAGGTTAGGATGAATGAAATCAACGGTCCAAGCGAAAAAACATTAAGTGCGGGATCCAAACTGCATCCGCCTACATTGTATTTGCAAAATCGTCCATTTGTATGCAAATTGGTTCGGGTTGTGCGGTTCAAAAAACCCTATGTCCAGCCCTAGTGTACGGATGTGATTTTGGCCCGGCTCGACCCATGTAAGGCTTCGCAAGCTCCCGCAAAAATTTGGAATGGGTCAAAAAATTAGGCCCAGGGGGTATTCGAGCCTTGGCGCGGGCTGATAGGCCGGGCCTCGAACAGAGGTGGTGGGCCTGGGCTTGGGCTCGGGCTCGGGCTTAGGCGGATCTGAACATTTTTTTTGTTTTATTTTTTATTTTTTCTACCAAGATTTTATTATTTTCCACTAAAAAAGACACTAGGTCTTGGGTGGGTTGGGCCTCGGGCCTTAAGAGGGCCCACGGGCCAGGCCACAGGTTGGCCTGAGCTTCAAAATGATCACCCAAGCCCAGGACCAGGGTTTCAGACTGGGTTCGGGGGCGAGTTTCGGGCCGCCCACAGGCCGCGGGCCATCTTTAAACTCCTATCTAGATGGTAAACTCATATTACTTTAAAGGGTAAATTACACTATTTTTTTCTTAAAGTAAAAGAAAAAATATATATAATAAATTTCATAGGTTTGGCATAACTATATTGAATTATTTATGACAAATTATACTTTGCCCTCCTAAAGTTTCACCTATTTTTCACTTTAGCCCTTTAAGTTTGATTTTTTTCACTCTGACCCTTCATGTTTGCAATTCTTCCCATTTTGGCCTTTTAAGTTTGATTTTTTTTCACTTTGACTCTTCAAGTTTGCAATCCTTCTCACTTTGGCCTTTCAAGTTTGATTTTTTTTTACTTTGACTCTTCATATTTACAACGCTTCCCACTTTACTCCTTGACTAACTTCCATCCAAAAAACTAACAGAATTTGCCACATTACCAACACATTAGCTCTATGTGTAATGTAAAAAAATCATTAAAGATGCAAAAAATGAAATATAGAAAACAAAAAAAATAGAATTTTTTTTAGTCTTTAGTATTTTTTTTTTACCAAATTTATTCATAAACATTATTACATTATAGATACATTTAGATTGGATGCACCTAGAAAACATAAAAACAAATTTAACTCGAAAAAGAAAAAAGTTTACTAATGACGAAAAAATATATATGTATATATATACTGACTCAAACACCTCAATTATCAATTCTGAAATGAAATTTTACTATCATTTTTTTCATCTTTAGTAAACTTTTTTCTTTTTTTAGTTAAATATATTTTTATTTTTTTAGGGAAATCTAATTTAGACGCATTTATAATGTAATAATGTTTATGAATAAATTTGAAAAAATTCACTAAAGACTTAAAAAAAATTCTAATTTTTTTGTTTTTTATTTTTTGCATCACTAGTGAATTTTTTACATCACATATGGAGTTGATGTGATGGTGATGTGGTAGATTTTGTTTGTTTCCTGTTTTTTGAAAATACTTTTCAGAAAATTATACTTTTTTGTTTTCCTTATTTTATTGTTTTTACTGAATTTTTTTTAATATTTTAAGTAATTTTTTAATTTTTAGACACACCTAACATAAATACACTTAAAAAGTATAATTTTTGTGAATTTTTTTTAAAAAAAATTCACTAAATACCAAAAATACAAAAATTCAGTATGTTTTCTGTATTTTTGTGTATTATTAATTTTTTAAAATATTTTTTCACAAATATTTTACTTTTAGATACATTTAAGGAAGGTGTATCTAAAAAAGTAAAAAAATGCTTAAAATTTTAAAAATATTCATTAAAAACAAAAAAACACAAAAACAAAAACTCAATTTTCAGAAAATTGAAACCAAACACACTGATTAGTCTTTTGGATATAAGTTAGTCTAGGAGTAAAATGGGAATGACTGTAAACACGAAGGATCAGAGTGGGAAGAATTGTAAACATGAAGGGCCAAAGTTGAAAAAATCAGATTTAAAGGGCCAAAGTGGGAAAAATCAAATTTAAAGGGCAAAAGTGGAAAAATTAAATTTAAAGGGTCAAAGTGGGAAGGATTGCAAATATGAAGGGCCAAAGTGAGAAGGATTGCAAACATGAAGGTTCAAAGTGGGAAAAATTAAACTTAAAGGGCCAAAGTGGAAAATAGATGAAATTTTAGGGGGGCAAAGTGTAATTTACCCAATTATTTAAAGATTTTAAATCACCTAATACTTAATTTTATTTTCATCATTAATTCATTAATTATATGAATAAAAATTAAGTTAATTTTTTTTCACACCATTTGCATTAGTTCTTATCACTTTAACCTCATTTAAAGAAAAGTCGATGTAATTATATCAAAATTATGGGAGTAATTGTATTTTTTTCAAATCTCAAAAGAGACTAATGTAATATACCTTACATATAATTATATCAAAATTATGGGCATAATTGTATTGCAGACATTCAAATTTTTACGTGTCTTGATCGCCGTCTGATTAATCAAGACAAATCAAATTTCATGATTAATCAAAATTAAGATGGTCAAATTTTTCAAATAAAAAATGTTAGAGATCTCAAAAGTTCTATCAAAATTTCTACCAAATATCTCACATGGGTGTGGGACCCACACCATGTGAGTCCCATGTGGATCCCACACCTTTGTGAGATATTTGGTAGAATTTTTGAGGCCTCTAATATCACTTTTTTCAAATGGATGTTGGTCTTATTAAAATTATGGATCTTAACTCATTTTAAATTATAGTTCACACCAAAAGAAAAGTTAACATATTTTGACAATTGGGTCAACTGAAAAGTGTGGGGCCCATAAAGATATTTTCTCAAATATTGGTGGAATAATTTAAATTTAAATTCAAATTTTAATGCAAATAATTTCCATAAAGTAAAAAATAAATTGTTATTTTCTTGGAAATTAAAATCAATTTTGAAGTTTTCAAAATTAACCCTTCTCTCCTAAGCCCACAAATAAAGGCTCTCACTATGTGGATGGGGGACACATTTTTTGGCTAATAGTCTTACAAGCTTCTAAGCAAATTTGAGACTCTGCCAAATTCTCTTCTTAAAATTCTTTTTAAAGTTCCTCAAATTTAACAGAGAGAATTATATTATCAAGCACTCCAAACTTGTGCCAATTCTTTCAAATTACAAATGCAAATTTGGTTTCTCTTTTTAAAGAGATCATTTCAAGACTCGTTTGAGATCAAACCGTTCAAACCCTCGATCAAGCCTCTTTTCTCCAAGTTTCTCCTTTAAAATACTTGAAAAAATTCATCAACTTGTCTAGTTCAACAACAAACTTTTATAGTCGTTGGATTGGAACTATTTCGGAGGTCGAATTAAAGGATCTACTCTTTTATAATAGAGCAAATTGCAGAGGATTGTACCCATTTATTATAATCAAATAAAATTAATTATTTGTGCATTTATTTCGTGTCTTAGTTGGAGGATATGAAATTTGTGTTTACATGTAGGCCTAGTTTGGGAAGACTAAATAAGTGCACTTTTTGACTTTTTTTGTATTATGTGTAGAAAAAGTAGAGAGGAGATGTTGATTGATCTGACCCAAAAAAGATAAAAAGATGAAATAAGTGCACTTTTTTCTTTGTAGCCAAACTTGGCCGTATTTTCTCCGTATCTCAAGGAGGCTAATGTAATATACCTTAATTCAAAAAAAAATTTAAACATAAACATTTTAAAATTTATTTTTTAAACTCAAATAGTTTTAAACTTATTTTCACAATTCATGTTATTTTGTAAAATCAGGCTATAAGGTATGATTTTTATAAAGTCATAATTTGAAAGCATAATTTTAGGGTAGAAGTCATATACACAACTTCAAAAATGAAGTCCACTTTAGACTCCAAATTGTATTTCCATAACACGGTTTCATAAAAAAATTTGAATTCATAGAACAAGTTTAAAACTATTTGTATTTAGCAAATTTGTTTTCAAAATGGTAAATGATATTGATTTAATAAAAATCTTGAAAAATCTAATATTTTCTTAAATATTTTTTTATACTTGAGAATTACTTAAATATTCTATATGTGCTGTACCAATGCACCAGTTGGCTTTGCGGATTATTATAAATTTATTTCTATCAGGCGATGGAGAGCCAGTTGGCTTTACTTAGGACTAGTTTGACACTTTGACCACATGTGTTTCCAAACGATTTCATTGTTTAATCAGTAATAGTGCAATGTGTATAGTGCAACAACAATTGTACTAGCAAGTTCCTATTTATTATTATTTTTATTTTTTGTAATAGAGTGTTTGGATCAATTTACGTACATCTCGATTAATTTTAAAATTTATACAAAGGTCCTCTTCTATGTGGATCAAATAAATATCAAGCAGAATTTATGGACGTGACCTCAAACAATTGATTTTCTTTTTTATTCAACTGAAATAAAACATAATAGGGGCATTTATATACAAGTCTCATTTTGTGAATTTATAATTCATTAAGTCCTAAATAAAATTATTTGCTCTTTCAAGTCCCATTAATTTTCAATAGTCCAATTTATCCTTCCAAGACCTCTTTCTCTCTCAGTTCTTTCTTTCGAATGTTCAAATGTAGTAGCAGTGAGTGAGAGACTGATTACAGAGACACATTCACACAAATCTAATCCAAATTCTTTATCTTTGTATATATAGTAGTTACGGAGTGAATGATTATTGTTGTTGTTGTTGTTGTTGTAGTACAGCATCGATGTCGACAACGACCTACAGTCCTTCGTGAAGCCCTCTGAGTTCGAGGTTCTTGTTGAGTGGTGCTTCTAGGTTGAGATCTTCGTCCTTGAAGAAGCCTCCAGCGCCTCTCCGTCACGCCGTCGCCGACTGTCTCTCCTCCTTTGCCCCCTCCTTCGGTGCCTCTGAGGCTTGTAGGACTCTTCGGGTTTATCTCGGGCTTATTTGAGAATGACAACGATCGGAATCCAAATCTGGATCCATTTCGGATCGCCCGTGAAACCTACTCAAGTTCCACCCAATTGAATCAAGAAGTACACAGATCACACCAGGGCTTCGAATCGAACCCCAAATTACAACCTTCCAAGTCAAAAAGTTCACCAGATTTGAAATTGTAACCCTATGTACTCGACTACATTGTTCTTCTGAATTCTAATTTGAAATTCAGAACATTCTTAGTTTATAATATTCTCAATTATAATCATGAAAAAAATTGAGAAATTTCTCAAAATTGATAATTATAAATTTCTTAGTTTTGATAATATTCTTGATTCATACTAGAAAAAAATTGAGAAATTTCTTAGTTTTGATAATTATAAATTGAGAACATTCTCAGTTTTGGGATTAAAGGACAAAACGTCTTTTTACGTATAAATGAGACTTAATGGTTCAAAAACTTTTTAATAGGACCTAAGCTATCACTAAATATGTAGATAGGACTTTTTGGTAATTAATCCAACATAATACAAGGTCAAACTTACAATTTGATTTGGTGGGTCTTTAAGAACTATTAGCCCTGTTTGGTAAAATTTATAAGCAGCTTATTTCAGCTTTTAACTTAATTTAAGCTAAAAACATGTGTTTGACTTAGCTTATTTCACCAATTTATTGCTTAAATAAAGCTAATTTTCAACTTATTTAGAAAGTGGGTCTGGGTATTGTTAAGTTTATAGCTTAAACGCGCAGCTACATATTGGGTGCTAAAATGACTTAAATGCCTCTCCTAATCTCCATTATTTATGAAAATGCCACCATATATACACCACATCTCAACACTGCTCACGAACCAGAGAGAGACATAGACGATTTCCGGCGATGTCTGGCGATTTTCGATGATGTGTCCCTTGCTCCGGTGATGAAACAGAGATCTCTCTCTGCTCTCTCTCTATCTGCGCTACATCCATGGCATTAGTCGATCTCGAGTTCGTCGCCATTGCGATCGCGAAGCTTTGTCTGTCTCTCTCTCTCCGACGTTGGTTCGTCGCCATCGCGATCTGAACCAACGTCGTCATCGATCGGAACCAACGCCGTCACGATCTGAACCAACGCCGTCGTCGATCTAAACCGTCGCCGGCCATCGTCCCTGTGCTTTTCAAACCCTAGAAAAAAAATTTGAAAAAAATTTGAAAAAAATAAAAAATCAATATTAATATTAATTAAAAAATAAAAAATAAATTTTCAGAATTAATAAAAATAGAATTAATATTTAATATGAAAAAAATTAAAAAAATTACTTTTCAAAATTAATATTTACTAAAAATGAAATATTACTAAAAATAATTAAAATGAAAAATAATAAAGAATAATAATAATATGAATAATAATAATAATAATAATTGATGGACAAAATGATACTAATTTTAATATTTAACACAATTTATTTCAATTAATATTTACTTTTCATAATAATAAAGAAAAGAAATACAGAGAAAGAAGATACGAAACAAATTAATAATTTTGATAATGAATATATGAAAGATAATATGTAATGAAATCACAACATTAATATAAATTAGAACATGAATATTAATTTTAATGAATTAATAAATTAAAAAAAATTAAAAAAGAAAGAAGAGAAGAAAAAAAAATTAAAAAAGAAAAGAAAATAAGGTGAAAAAGAAAAGAAAAGAAAAGAAAAGAAAAAAATGTATTATAAATGAAATCACAAATTTTATATCTTATAAAGGCAAAAATGACAATTATACAGAAAAAGCTATTTTACAGTTTATTTACCAAACACTACTCTGCTGCTTAAATCCATAATCTCACAGCTGCATCAAACAGGTTACCAGCTCATGTTTACAGTTACAAGTTATAATCTATAATCATTTTCCCACAGTTCTACAAAACGGGGCCATTAAGTGGCCTTGATTGGTTACACGCACGGCAGCTAGGCCATCAATTATTTTAATTAGTTTTTTGTTTTTTTTTAATAAAAAAAATATGCAAAAAAAATAAAATAGTGATGTTATAATTTGTAATAACTTTTTAACTATTTTAACTTGTTAACAAACGAGGCCTAAGAATATTAGTAAATATTATTGTTTAATTTTGTTTTAAGAATTCTTCATTCTTTTTCACTAATTCATGATCCGTCATTGCTAACTTTAATATTAAGAGTAAATTACAAATATATTTAAAATTACTTAAAATACATGTGTTTGGTTTGAGTTTTTTGGATTAAGTTTTTTGAAAATTGAATTTTTTTATTTTCGTATTTTTTTGTTTTTAGTGAATATTTTTAAAATTTTAAACATTTTTTTTACTTTTTTAGATGCACTTTACTTAGATGTATCTAAAAAGTAAAAAATTTGTGAAAAAATATTTTTAAAAATTAATAAATACATAAAAATATAAAAAATGTACTAAATTCTCGTTTTTTTTTTGTACTTTTGGTATTTAGTGAACTTTTAAAAGGTTTTTTTCCACAAATTTTTTACTTTTTAGGTGTATTTATGTTAAGTATATCTAAAAAGTAAAAAAAAAAAATTTGCTTAAAATATTAAAAAATTCAATAAAAACAAAAAATACGAAAAATAAGAAAGTATAATTTTCTGATAAGTGTTTTTTGAATAATGAAACCAAGCAAATACTTCTTGTCATAATTTGTCCTTTAACAAAATTGACAAAAAATATAAAATTTTTAACTATCTTCCAATACAACAATTAAATGATCACAACTGTTAATTGAAAATATTACTAAAAGTTATTAATTGAATTAATAATTAAATATGCAGTTAGAATTTTCAAGGAGCATGTCTTGGCTTTTTTGACCTTTCAAAAGTTAACATTTGAGAAGATGGTTTGTGGCTAAAATAACCACAAAAGATAAAATAGATTATTTTAGTCACAACAAACAAAACATCACATTCAACTCATAATCATTACACTCTTCTCTAAAAAAAAAAAAAGTCAAAAAGCTAAAAAGTCCTTCCTAAACTAAGCTTTTTAGCTCAAGCTAAAATAATCAAAAAAATCAAAAAGTCAAAAACGCTAACCCACCTCCCAAACCAAGAGTGACTGTGAAATATTCTTTTTTTATCTTAAATTTTAATTCTGGTACTTGACATCTTTACATATTTTCAAGAATTTTTTTACAAATTTCTTAATATTAAATAATACTCATAGAACACTTATTAGCATTTGTTAAAAAAAGAAATTGGCCTATTTTTTAACCGGTAGTGTTACATGTATCAATTAGTCTACTAACTAGTGTACCAACATTAATTATGATATTATTGTTGGCCCCACTCATTAATCACATTATAAATACCAAAAATCTCTTAAATTATGTCACATTATCAATTGGTACACTAATTAGTGCATATAGAGCTCGTTTGGAAAGTGGGTTGGCTTTTTGACTATTTTAGCTTGGGACTAAAAAGTTTGGTTTGGGAAGGACTTTTGACTTTTTTAACTTTTTGGTGAGAGAAAAAATGTAATAATTATAAATTGAATGTGATATTTTATTTTATTAAGTTAAAAAGTCTATTTTATTTTTTTATAACTATTTCAACCAAAAAAAAAAAAACCTTAAAACTAACTTGCCAAACGGAGACATGTACGTATTATTCTTTTTTAACTTTGGTAAGTTGTTTGGAGATGCTCTTACATCCAGTGATAAAATTTACACACGGGCTCTCTATATGGTGGGCCTTAAAGCGCTGTTTCGTATTACGTGGACAAAGCTGAAACTAGCAAACAAGGTTTTTGGGCTAGGCCCAAAAACCAAAAAGTTTGGGCCTCAAAGAGTCCTCCTTTAGTCTCTCTGTCTCTCTCTCTGTCACTCTCTCTCTCTCTCTCCCCTCCTCCTCTCCTCCAAGCCCTAATTACCAGTCAGTCGCCGACTATACCAACTCTGAGAGCTTCGTTTCAAACATTCAGGTTCAAAATCACACGTACAGAGTCTAAAGTAACTGTGACCTCTATGGCTTTAGACACTTTGACAGACCCAATGGACTTGAAGGTGAAAGAGCTCTTGAAGGAGGTCCAGCTTCACTACTCTCCTTCATTCACTAAGCTCGTCGATGATACTGTCTCTGCCATCAAAGAATCCATTGATAAAATCCCTGAAGACTTGCAGGTTTTTTTTTCCCCCCCATAAACCCTAAACCTCCGATTGTTCACCAAAAAATTCAAAATCTGAACTCGAATTAGCTTAAATGCACCAATTGTTGCTTAGTTGTTGAGTGGAGTTATCAACGTTTTGTTTTTGTATATATATATTTTTTAAAGTAAGTTACAGCTTAGTCCTGTTTAGGTGAAGTTTCACTTTAATACTTGTAGTTCAATTTGAACATTTTGTACCGATGTATAAAATTGCAACAAAACTGAAAGTATGTTGTTTCAATTGTTTAAATTGAAACTACATGGACTAGAGTGACATTTGGCTCAAATTATAGGGACTAAACTGACAATGCAATTCACAATCTAATTGGCGTGTCAACATTTGGTAGGTTACGGCGGATGTTGCACCG
Organism: Camellia sinensis; assembly: GCF_055761805.1. Classification (NCBI taxonomy): domain Eukaryota; kingdom Viridiplantae; phylum Streptophyta; class Magnoliopsida; order Ericales; family Theaceae; genus Camellia; species Camellia sinensis. The sequence continues at coordinate 188,417,828 of NC_138964.1, forward strand.
GGTTTTATCAGAGACATTGGTGCGGACAAGGTTGAATTCAAGTTCAGGAAGCCAAAATCCATCGAAATTGGAGGTAGTTATTCAATGCATTGCATTGCTAAGCCGGACGTAAATGTTGATCTCTTTGTCCGAATGCCAAAGGTACACTTCACTTTAATTGGCTTGAATTTCAGCTCTGTAACCTGACATAGAGAAATGTCAATTATTCATTTTTCACTGGTAGATAAATATAGCAATACAATTTCCCAATACGTTCTGCAATGGATATGTTTGGTTGAATGGATAATGTCGAAACAATGACATGATGAAAATATCAAAGCTTAGATGTATATTGAAATTTTGTGTCTGAAGTTTGTGTTCTAACTTTTGTCTAAAAAAAAATAAAATAAGTGAAGTTTCTTAAAAATGCAGTGAAGGCAAAGCTTTCCTTATCCAAAATAAGTTTGAAAAAGCAAAGCTATAATGCAACCATTGAACTAACTTTCCTTATCCAAAACATTTTGTTAAATTGGAAATGACGGTTGGGATCAGTCAGTTTTGGTTTTAAAATTTCAGAAACTATAGTGGAACCGAAAACCGAAAATGCTTAAATATTAAAACTGAACTGATTTAATCATGCTAAAAAACTGACCAAAACTGAAAATTTTAGTTGGTTGCAGTCGGTTTAATCAGTTTCTCTTACACCCCTACTAGGAACCAATCCTAACACTCATGCTGCTTCAACTACTAAGATCGCCAAGACCTAACAAAGTCTCTCGAGAATATAAAGGATTACAATGGACTTTATGATGCTTTCTTGGATTTCCAATGTGTGCTGTTTGCAGCTCTATGTAACCCTATCATGTAAGTATAGATACTAGTGTATATAGCAATAGGAAATCTTAAGTGAACAAGAAAACCAGAATCCCATGAATTTTGGTCTATATACACCAAGGATTTTGTGTCAATATTAACATGTTTTCAACGATAGCCCATTGTGTTCAAACTTTGAATGTAGGACAGAGCAATTACGAAGGGATTTTGAACTTTTTCTAACCTTAGAAAGGGAATCTTTGAATTTACACGTGGGTCGTGTCGTGGAATATGGAAAGTGGTCCCAGGAAGCAATTTTTTCAGTAGTTGTTGAGAGTGTAGGGCTGAAGGTTGTCACAACTGAGGGATGGCATCTTCATCAATACCCATCAAAGTGTTATACATCAAAATAACTGGCACCCTTGGGAAAAATGGAATATGTGAAGGAGAGTGAATTTGGAATTTTTTTTAAAAAAATTTTGGGTAACGGACATGATGACACAAATAGGTTTCATGGTGCCAGATTGATTGCACAAACTGGGCACATAAACTGCCATGTGGCAGTTTCCAAACCATGTTAACATCTTTAAGTTTTTTTTTTTTTGAGTGAATAACATCTTTAAGTTTATACATTGTAATTGGGTTCCATATTTAAAATTCTCATATATTCTCTGCTTATGGCAGGAGTTGTTCCATGAAAAGGATTATTTAAATTACCGTTACCATGCAAAAAGATGCCTTTACCTCTGCATAATCAAGAAGTATCTCAAACTTTCTTCTGTAGCTCAAAAGGTTGAATGGTCTACCTTTCAAAATGAGGCTCGGAAACCTATATTGGTTGTCCATCCAGGTCTGTAACTCTGCAGCACTATGTAGCTTTTATTGTGATGTATTGAGTTGAAAATTTTGCTTCCAGGCCACTTATCCTTATTCTTATTCCTATGTTGCAACTGAAAGGAAATTTCTCATTGCTACTGCAGATTTGAAGGTGGCTGAATCTCCTATTTTTGTGGTGAGGATAATTCCCACAGCTACATCTGTATTTAATGTTTCAAAGTTGAACATGGAGCGAAACAATGTTCGTGCTCTGAATCTAGGTAGTATGTAGCCACCAATTTTGGTACATTGCTGTTTTTTAGCTCCATGGTGATGTAACTAACAGTATTTTCTGAATTTTTACAAGGGGGTGTTCTTCAAGCTACGCCTAAGTACAATAGTAGTATACTAGAGGACTTGTTTCTAGAGGATAATGCAGAATTTGTCAGAAGAACTTTCCTTGGATGGAAAGGACTAGGAGAGGCTTTGATTTTGCTGAAAGTATGTATTCCCAATACCTTTGCAATTTTAAATTTTGGTGCAATAGGTCCTAGTGTTTAGATGGAAAATTAGTTTCTGTTGTTGATGGTGTAGGTCTGGGCTCGGCAGAGAAGTTCAATATATGCCCATGATTGCTTAAGTGGATTCCTAATTTCTGTCATAATGGTATACCTTACAACAAAATCTGGTGGGAAACGCATTAATAATTCAATGAACACAATGCAGATATTTCGTGTCACAATGGACTTCATTGGTATGTGTAGTTTTTCCCTCTTCCCTTTACTGTTCAGAAGTTAGTTGCATATTTTTCATTGAAAAAAACTGGAGAACCAAATGATTTATTTTCCCTGTAAATGCATATCTTGTAGGATTTGCAATGAAACTATTTGTTTTGTCTCGTTTTTCAATTGACGGCTAGCTCTGTTGTGTACAAGAATTCATAACTATTTAGCAAATGGTATGTTTGTGAATTAACGAAAGTTCTTTTTTGTTTCTGTTTGCTTGTTTTTTTGCAGCCACTTCAAAATTATGGGAAACTGGGCTCTTCTTCCAGCCTCAAGGTGAGAGCAATACTTTGAAGGTATGTTTCTTCACGACCTTTATGGTACTGATGTATATAATATATATATATATATATTTACATTTCTGGGTTGGGGGGATGCGGGGCAAGTTATGGGCCATGGTTCAAATTGGGTTTAGTTTCCTTATTTTCATTTTACAATTGAGTGCTGATGAGGAATCTCTTAATTCACACACTCACACACACACATGGAAGAAAATCAATTGCAATAGCAGGGTCAACAATCATGAAGTTTATACCAATAAATATACATCTCAGCCAATTAGCCTCAATAATATTGCCAACCTCTGGACTTGAACTACGTCTTCATCAGAATACATAGAGATCAAATATTTTATCTTCCTTAAGCCCAGAAATTCATCTTATGATCCCTTCAGCTCCTGGGTGTTATTTACTGTATTCTTCCTCTGAACTTGTGGTTTAGCTTTTTATCTTTACATTATAGCTCATGTAATTATCTTTTCTAAACTTTTGATTTGCAGGAAAGGAGGACATCTTTACAATCATTTCCATTAATCATATGCGATCCATTTGCTGGCTTTAATTTGACATTTCGCATGACAAGGAGTGGTTTTCTCGGGGTACTATTGCAATCATATTAACCTTTGGTTTATATGACTTTAGATATAGACATAAATCCATGTTTGTCTCCAATTTTTGAGGTAGTGCACTAATCTAAATATTATATTTCTTCTCTCATAATTCCAGCTGCAAGATGAAGCTGCTCTGACACTTAGTTGCATCGATAAATGTAGAGATGGTGGATTTGATGAGGTTTTTATGACTAAGATTGACTTTCCTGCTAAATATGACTACTGCATAAGGTATAGTTTCTTCGGATAATTTTTTTTTTTTTTTTTGGATAAATTAGTTTCTTCGGATAATACTTGCAATGCTTGTCAGCTAAGAAGCACGGACACTTCTAAAAAGGTAACGTATCTGTGTCATGTCCGTGTCAGACACCGACACTCTTTGGACACTTTCCCGACACGTGTCCGACACTCTTTATAACGTGTCCTATCTTTTAAAGACCTGGACACTCTTTGGACACTTGGAGGACACATGTGTACATCTCTTAAACACACATGTCTATCAATTAGACACATGTGAAACTAATTATAAGTTTGAACAAAATAACTTAAGATACAATAATAAAACAAAAATCATATAAATTTATAAGGATTAATGTCATATTGCATTTTTTTATTATTTTTGAATGATATATTCATATATATAACATATAATAAATATATAAAATTATATATTTCATGCGTGTCCCCCGCGTGTCGTGTCCTACATTTTTTGAAAATTATCGTGTCGGCGTGTCCGTGTCGTATCCGTGTCGTGTCACGTGTCTGTGTCCATGCTTCTTAGCTTGTCAGTTACTGCTGCAGGATTTACCTTTATTTTTAAATTTGATTAGCTAAAATGAAAATATTGTGCTTCTAAAAGATTTTGCAACTATCATTCTTGAACTCCCCTTCGAATTCTTGTGTCAACCAAGGAAATTAATTTGGTCCAGTTATGAACTGAACTCTTCCTTGATGCATCATTTGTCTCAGCTATATCTTTCTCCAAACATAACATTAATGTATTCATGTTGATTTCACGTATGGGTTGATGTGTGAGATCCATCAAAGATCTGTCATCGTTGTCATCCTATTTTGGAATACTCATCTTTGTTTCTCAGATACATTGGAGTGATTCTGATAGACCAAACTTTTGGATTCCATTAGTTTTAGTAGTTTTGAACATTTGCAGTTTATCAGTTAGTAATATATTAAAACTGAGCGAGACATTTCCTGTTTTATCGAGTAGAAAGGGTGAATTACTAATCTTGGTTGGATGGTTGAAGAAGATTGGGTCATGTTTGATATGTCTGATATGTGATATAAAGGGCATATCACTTACGATGGTTAAATGCCCATAAGATGATTAAGAGGATTTGAAATTTAGTGCTTTAATCAAGACACGATTGGTTCCTGTACTGCTTTTTCATATTTTCCCCTTTCTTCCTGAACTGGAGCAGACAGTATATGTGAATCTTATCATCTTGACAAAAAGACTGCAAAATTGAGAGTATTTGCATCATGGGAGATGTCTCTAGAGCTAGAATGTCAAGATTATCTTGTTTGGAACTTTCGTTACGGCACTCTGTTGTTGTAGACTACAGACTATAAAGCTGCTAGTACTAATAGAATTCAGTAATTTGTTGTTTTATAAACTGGATACAACATTGAATATTTAAATTCTTCTTCTTTTTTTTTTTTTTTAACATTTATAATTTAAATATGAAAATGAATATGAATATTTGGCTTTTGGTGGGTCTTCACATTAGTTCTTGCTTGGTTGGCTCCTAAATTCCTGAAACTCAGCCAAACTGCCACCTTGGGAAGTAATAGTTACCCAATGTTGAAGTGCATGTATAAGTGCTGTCATAACATGCTATACCAATTAAGCAAGTGTTAGTTGTTAGCTTGAGCTGCAGTGAGGATGCAGTTGTGTCCATTGTACTTGTTAGAAAAAAACAGAAAGGGATAATTACACCGTAGTGGAATTTAGGGGGAAAAAATACATATATGAAAAAGTTTACAATTTTCATTATTAATATTTATAAAGTTTCTTACCGATTTGTAATTATTTTTTCAAAACCCCACTGATGTGATATTTCCCCAAAAAGAAAAAAGAAAACTACATTTGAGTAAGATGAGGAACTTCCTTTGGAAATGTTTTACCTATTGGACTTCGCCAACTCTATCTGCGAGATTGCTACACATGCACCTTTGCTCAAATAGGAGCAAAGTCTTTAAAGGTAAATGAGTAATGCGAGGCCTTTTACCTTGATTGTTGTAAGTTTCAAGGCATCGATTTTTTAATTTTTAAATTTTGTAAATAAATAAAATATTTTAAAATATTGCAAAATTATTAAAAATTAAATATGTTGTGTAAATATTTTTTTTCTCTAAGGCATCAAATATTTACTGCAGAGAAGGATAATTGCCCCATTGAAGGTGAAATCAAGATTCTTAGCTTCAGTTATTGAGCTTTTCACTTTAGCCTTAATTTAGGTTTCATTTTTTCATGAAATATAGTTGAGATTAATTTTTTTTTTTTTTTTTTAATGTTTAAACCATGTATTATATTAAGTTTAACAACAGTCCAAAACAAGCCTCCATATGCGTATGCATATGCTTATGCGCAAGAGACATAAAAGGTGCACCTAAGACGCATGCCTTTGGGGAGTGTCGGCTAAAAATCAACACCTCAATGTGTTTTGCCTTAGCCTCGCCTGGAGGCACGCCTAAATTATGCCTTTTAAAACTTTGAACAGGAGCTCACCATGAGTGAAAAATGGGAAAAAAAGAAGATAACGCTTTGTAAAAGCTAAATTGGCAGTTTATTAATATCATATTAAAGAACGGCTGCCATAGTTATAGCTTTAAAATGTTCGATAATTATTTAATTTGGGGATGACAAGCTACTGATTTTTAGTTTTAGTCTGAAGTTTGAAATATTCATTCAAATCCAGGGGAGGTGCCCAAGTACGTTGACCTAGAGCTTGGATGGCAAAACTTCCTTTTCTTTTTTTGTCTTCTTCTTCTCTGAGTTATTCCAAAACAAGAAATGTTTTAAAAATTTCCATTGTTTTTGTTTCCGTTGGCTAATAACATGAATAATGCAAGAGGGAACTATATAAAAATTCTGGAAAGTAGTACAAATTCTGTTAAACTTGAGGGGATGATTTGCATTGAAGAGAAAAAAAACCATATTCTTGGATAAAAATTAAGTCGACTGAACTGGAACAGAAACAGTTGCATGAGCAATGCACACATGCAGAGCTGACTAGTCAGTGAAAAATGCAGCTTCTGGTTCTCAGCATTGTGAATTTGATGTTTTGGAATTGTCGGTTGTGAAATTCATGGTTATAGTCTGTAGGTTTGATTATTTTAGTCTTGTGAAGGGGTCTTCATAATTTTTGTCAGTAATATATATTTATTCCCAAACACACATTAATGTACTAATTGGGGCGTTGCTTAAATATATATTTATTCCCACTTTTCTTTTGCTCTATAGGTTGAACATGAAAGGAAAAAGTGAAGTCTATGCATTGGGATTTTGCTTGGATGATGAATGCTGGAGATTATATGAGCAGAAAGTACATTCTCTGATGCATGAAGGATTGAATGATAGAGCAAAGTTCATCCGTGTTATGTGGAGAAACACTGCTTCAGGATACAATTTGGAAGATGTATGGAATTGATGCGTTGATCTTTGTTTATAATTTTATAGACTGGTTGGATAATATATTAATTTTTTTCATCCCATAATTATAGGGTTTGTCAGTGTTTGATGGAGAGCCATTACTCATTGGGATTTCAGTCAGCACTTTAGAGAAAGCTTTTAGAGTGGTTGACATTGGTCCAAATGCCGAGAATAAAGATGAGGTATTTGACTTTGATATCTGTTTGCATTCCTAGTATGCCTTTTGACGCATGTGCTAATGTAACATGTTTGGCACTAGGCTCTCAAATTCCGGAAGTTTTGGGGAGAGAAGGCGGAGCTTCGGAGATTTAAAGATAGTACTATTGCAGAAAGCGCTGGTAAGGCATCTATTTAAAAATAGCTCCAAAAATGAAAGGTTGCTTGTGTTAAGATGATTAACTTGGCAGCCATGACATCTTGAATTGTAGTTTGGGAATGCAAGCAATGGGAAAGACATCTCATTATAAAGAGGATTTCTGAGCATGTTTTGGTGCGGCATCTTTCCCTGTCAAAAGAAAATATCACGACCATCGTAGATCAACTTGATTTTTCACTTTTTTATGGCGCTGAAGGTATTACCACTTGGCCACCAACGGCTCGTAGTTTTTGTAATGATCTTTTTATTTGCTCTACAATTATTTTGTCCTTGGAATTGTTCATAAATTAACAAAAATGTTTGTTTTCAGATCCTATAGCTTTTTCTGCAAGTTTGGTTGAGGCATTTGATGTTCTATCAAAGCGTTTGCGTCTTCTCAATGACATTCCCCTGAGGGTATCAAGTGTGCAGGCTCTAGACTCAGGTTTCCTTTCTCAGCTAAAAATAGCCAATTCTATATGACTGCGTAGAATCTACAAAAAAATTGTTATCATCTTTTTTCACTGAAATACTGGATAGAACGTTTATATTAGCAGGACCCATTTTGACTTGGGTGGTCCTTATGATCAACTTTCTTAACTCGATTGATGGTTGGCCTGGTTTGTGGATTCACTGGTTCAACTGTCCCATAATGACGATGTGATGCAAACTTGAACATCTTTTGGGTTTTATTAATTTTGGTTTTGTTGAAGAAATTATATTTGCTTGATATTTTTGAACATTCTATCCAAAATTGGCTGGTGATGTTTAATCTGCTAAAACCGAATCATTCAACCACTTAGCATGTTGGGGGGGGGGGGGGGGGTATTAGATGAAGTTGTATGATTTTACTATTTAGATTTTATTTTTAATCTGTAATAGTTTTTGTGTTACACATAAATTCGATTTTGCTTTTACAAGCACGTGCGTGCACACACATATTTTCCGTGAAAATATTTGATACTCACCACCTGTCACAGCTTTCAGGTTCACATCTGTCTTCCCTCCTGAACCCCATCCCCTAGCTGTTGAAAAAGGTGTCAGTCTAAGATTGCAGAAGCTCATTTCGTCCTGCATACAACCTCTGGACGTCATGATCCAGGCATGATAGCTGCTGATCAGACATAATTTCATTAATCATTTCTTCTGACAATTTCTGAAAGTTAAGCTTTTGTTTTGGTATAGTTGGAAGGTTCTGGGAACTGGCCAATGGATGATGCAGCCATTGAGAAGACTAAATCTGCGTTCCTTCTCAAAATTGGGGAAAGGTTGGTTAGGATGAGGTATTTAGATTCAAAAGTAAGAATTGCCTATTTGGGTGACTTAATTATTGATACTACTGTGGCAGTCTCCAGAACAGTTGGGGAATGGCATGTAATGCTACCAAGGATGATGTGGTCGTTTACACATCTGGATATGCATTTCGCCTTAAAATTTTGCATGAAAGAGGCCTGAGCTTGTTGAAAAAACAAAGTAACGAACTCTATCGAACACTATCTTTTTAATTTTGCATCAGCTGGACCCTTGTGGTGTTGTACTCAGTCTTGCCATTTTAATTTGCAGTTGGAAGCAATCAAGTGAAGCGGGTCCCATCTACAGACCGGATCCTTTTTATTCGTGGCCAGCATTCTAGCATGATTAATGGTTTACAGGGTCGTTACCCAATTTATGGGCCAGTTGTTCGGTAAGAATTTAAATATCTATTACCCCGTCTCCCCTTCTCCTTTGATTCCCCAACTTTGCATATCATATTTGTTTGTGAAGGCTTGCAAAACGATGGGTTGCTGCACATCTTTTTTCGACTTCATTGGCAGAGGAATCAATTGAGCTGTTGGTTGCTTATCTTTTTTTGAAGCCATTGCCATTTTATGCGCCTTGTTCTCGGATCATTGGATTTCTAAGGTTGAGTTCCCTGCCCTTTATAATAAATATAAGGCATTTTACTACGACTACATCACTTGCTGTGCTCTTCATACCCTCCGCCTCTTCTTGAATGTTGATTCAGTTCACTCATGGTCTATTGGAGTTGCATGTAGTTTGATTGCTACAACTATAATTTGTAAAAATAATACCTTTTAAAATTGTTTGTTTCCCAAATTCTTTGAGGATGTGTTTGGATCATGGATTTGGATAGAGGAAAGGCTAAGGCTAGGGAAATGGAGAAAAAATTTAGCTTATATTTCATTTTCATTTCCTTCACCTTTTCCTTTACATTTCCAAATCCCTAGCCAAATCCATAATCCAAACACCATTTTAAGGTGTGGTCAATGAGAGGAAATGGAAAGAGGATTTGTACTTAGCAGAGTTAACTTCGTCACATTGAATATTCTTAAACTGGAGTCCCACAGCTAAAATGATTATATTAACTTTGAATGGAAGGTGTTAAAAAATAATTGGTGCTTGAAGTGGCAATAGAATTTGCCGTGGTGGTGATGAGACTGGGAGTGGGAGTTGTGGTAGGGTAAATGTCTCAGTGGTAATTAGGTGTTGGTGGCAGCGGCATTGTGGTGTTGCTGGAATAGTGCAGCTTGTGGTGGTTACTACTGTATAGCAAGGTTACATATGGATGTGGCATTTTTACCAAAAGAGAAGCAGCCAGCTGGTAATTGTCAAGGGCACAGTTTAGCCAGGAGGGGTTCAGAGTATCTAGTAACCAAATAATGTTGGTGCAGATATCATTATCTATATATATATTTTCCAATTTGATTTGTGTGTACTATTAAACTTGCACTCTGTATTTATTTCATCTCCGCTGAAGTTCAAACTTCTTATATGCTCTCTTTATTTTGTTGTTTTCATAATCATCAAATTCTTTGGCCTGGGTAGGTTTTGTTTGGTTGGTGTCTGGGAAATCATGGCTGGTTCCTAATTCGCGATTTCCTTAGGGCTAACAGTTTGCTATTTTTTCTGCAAACCAACTTGATTGACAGGTTTTTAAGATTGCTGTCAGAGTATGACTGGGCATTTTCTGCTTTAATTGTTGACATAAATGGTGACATGACGCTGAATGATGAAAAAGAGGTTAATGTAAGTCCCACAGTTTTGGGTAATTAGACATATGGAGTATTGTCAGTTCCTTTATGTCACTTTGCTTTGTTATAATGTTCCACATTTGAGGGATAATTTGCATTCCCATTTGATAGGGTGATTTTATGTCAAGTAGAAAAGCGCACGACGAAAACAGGCAAAATATAAGCCCAGCCATGTTCTTGGCTACTGCCTATGACAAGGTGTCTGAAGCTTGGACCAGACCGTCACCAACCTCATCAGTGAGTAGCTATCTTGAACTGAATGTGGTTGTATAATCATTGATGGGACAAGGTTAATCTTCTGTGCTGCTATTTCCAATCTAAAAAAGTAGTGCCAATTTTTTATGGGCTTTTCATTTACCCTCGGACTAATTTATTTGATTTTTTCCCCCGGAAAAACGGAACTATATTGATTTAGGACTCTAAATTTGTCTCATGCATCAACCCTAATCATAAAGGACATTATTTTATCATCTGGTGATGGTAATACCTCAGAAGCATGGACACGCCATGACATGGAAATTTTAAAAAATGTAAGGCACGACACATGGTGAACACGTGCAAAATATATAACTTTATATATGTATTATATGTCATATATAAAGATAAATAATAATTATATGTTGTGCATATGAATATTTAACCCAGAGATAATAATTTTAAAGTCTAAAGGAGGAGAATAAATATAGATTTACATTGTTTTTGTTTTGTCATTGGATTCTAAGTTATTTTATTCAAACTTGTAATGTGTTGTTTGTTGTGTCCCAATTGTTGCATAGTGTTCGACGAGTGTCGGTGTCAGACACAATATGTTACCTTCTTAGAACTGTCTATGCTTCTTAGTGACTTTGTTGATGTATGCTTTTCTTAGAAGTCATTGTATCTTAATTTGATATCTCAAGTTTCTCTCATACATTAAGAATAATGGTAAAGATTTTCTTTTCTTCCATCTTAGTGATGCATCTTGTTTACTCAGAAGTATAGTGCAGCCCTATGCTTACAGAACATTGCAGCAAATGATTTCCTGAAAGAGGAGGATTGTACCTCTTTCATGAATTTGCTCAATGGAAACTAGTATGTGCTTCTTCAGAAACCATGAGCTTTCATCTGGCTCAATAATTTTTGCATTAGATATGCTAAATAAAATTTTTCTGTGGGTTAACTGCTGATGTGGATACTGTTCGTGTGAAAGGAGCTAAGAAGATTGGTGGCTTATGCAAAAAGCAGTGCAAATTTGTTGGCCAAACTCATCTTGCAGGATCAGCATGATTCTTACAGATGGGAGGTGGGTTGGACACATATTCCACTCAATTCTGGTTTGCAGGTGTTGAATCCTTAATTATTATGGTGTAATTCTTGGCTTTTTGCAGTGCCTTTTCCGAACTCCTTTGAACAATTACAATGCCGTTGTGCTTCTTCACAGGGATAGATTGCCTTACCCGCGTCGTCTTCTCTTCCCATCTGAACTTAACCAGGGTTTTTTTTCCCGTCCTTTTTCCCCCCTCATAATCAATGAGTTTTTCAGTATTGAGATTCTAATAACTTGCGCATTTGGGCAGGGAAGCATGTGGTTCGTGGGAATGCAAGCAAGGTTTTTCACCCCTTCATGTTGCCTAGAGACATGAAAGGGAGCTTAGAGGAACTAAAACATAAGTTGATGGTGAACTTTGATCCACTGAGATGCTTTGTTGGAGATTTGGAGGCAAGTATTACTCAAATGCTTTTATATTTAGGCTATGTTACATGGACTCTTCAAAATAAATCAAATACCTGTGTTGGACACCCGACACTCAGACAAGGGTATGGGATATGAGTCGGATACTTTTCAACGGATATTTCTTGTATAATTGTATACTATGTAGCACGGACACGGACACAGGACACGACACGGACACTCGAAAAAGCAATTTTTCAAAAAATAGGGGACACAACACGTTGAGGACACGTTTAATATATATAATTTTATTTATTTATTATATGTCTAAAATAAAAATAAAATCATTAATTCTTATATAATCACAATAATAATAAAATTAATAACATAATTTAAAAAAAATTAATAAAAAATGAGTTTTTTAAAATAAAAATAATTTATTTTATGAATTTTAAGTTTAACAAAAAAAAAAGTATAAAACAAAAGAAAAAAGAAAAAAAAAAGAAAGGGAGAGAGAACGTTGAAAAAAAATATAAAAGAGAAAATAGAGGAGAGAAAGAGTGAAGTCAAAAATCAGAGACAGACAGAGTTAGAAAAGGGAGAGACGAAAGAGAGGAGGAGAGGAAGAAAATGAAGAGGAGAAGAAGAAGACCAGAGAAGATGGAGACAGAGAAGATGGAGAAAAGAAGGAGAAGAAGAGAAGAAACAGAATACCTCAGCTTCTTGGATTGATCTGAAACAGGTTAGGCTTCACTCCCTCGATCTCTTTCTCTCTCCTCTCCTCCCTCGATCTCTTTCTCTTTCTCTGTTTCTGTCGATCTCTTTCTCTGTCTCCGTCGATCTCCTTCTCTCTTTCTCTGTCTCCTCTCCAACAGTTAGGGCTTTTCGATCCCCCTCAGGCGTGTCCGGAAAGTGTCCCGCCGTGTCCATGGCGTGTCAGACTGGAAGATTTCAAAAAAAAAAAGAGACACGTTAGAGAGAGTGTCGGACACGTGTCTACCGCGTGTCCGACGCGTGCCAATGTCCGACACGTGTCTGACACTTGTACGCAGTGCCTGGGGACCTGTCGGTGCTTCATAGATTGTATATAACACTATTAGTATATGTACATATTGTTGTATAATTGTTATAAATGTTATTTTGACACTGTAAGTTACATATAAATACCATTTTATCTCATATACTAGATTAAAAATATAAAAATATGACATTTTTTTGCTGAATCCGCATACTCTTAAATTTATGATTTTCGACCTCTAAATACATACCCGCACCCGACACCCGTACCCGAGTCCATGTAACATAGCATTTAGGTAATGTTTGGTTTATTGAACTGAAGTGGAATGGAATGATCATTTCATCATAATGTTCATTCTTGCATTTGGTTCATCAATAAAATGATGAAAATGTGTTGCAAATGGAATTATCATTCTCTCCTGTAAAGAAATGGTAATTCCGCAAGGAGATTAAGGAATGACACCATTCCATTCCATTTCACCTCATTCCAAGAAAACAAACACTACCTTAATTGTAGGACTATCCCTCATTGTTGCTGATCCTTAGAGAGGAGCTAAATTTCTCCTGTTGTGTCTGCAGAGAGAGTTCCCTGCCATGTTCAAAATGTGGTATGATTCACTTGGAGGTGATGCTATCGGCTTAACATGGGAGGGATTGGGATCATCAAAGGTACATTAAGATGTTTACTTATTTTCATGCATGAAATGAGGATGATGTTCAGCAGCTTAGAACTACCTAACCCCTTTATCTGTTTGCTTTTTTGCAGAAACGGGGACGAGGAGAAGTGGGTGAGGATGATCATGATCTGCTTGATGTACTAAAAACTGTTGGCAAGGTCGGGAAAGGGTTTGTGAGGAGTATTTATTTTCTCAAGGCCCCAAGGTTGAGTAATTAAAATTTTTGTTTTCGAAGGCCTTCAAGTTCAGCAAATAGTGAAGGTGATGTTGTAATCTTATTGATTTTCACATCTTATTAAGTCTCGAATTAGTGAAATTATTGCCACATTTTTGTACCCTGTTGCCCCATAATTGAGAGTTGTGGGGTTTTTTTTTTTTTTGGAAGAAACATTTTTGTGTTGTTTGTATATAGCAATTTTGTGGGAGTACGAATTTTGAAGTGTTTTTTTGTTCATGAAGCTTTTCTTGATATGATCAAATCTGATTTTGTATGTTGTGCTTAGATGTTGGATTTGAGGAGGGAGTTTGGTGAATTTGCCATCAAAATTTTGGTAGGGATGGTGGCGGTGTGAAAATTTATTAATAATATGAATTTTTTTTTTTCATATTTTTTCTTTTAATATACATATTATTTTAAGTTTATTTATTTAATTTTTAAATTCAAAATCAAACTCATTTATATAATTGGATTTACTTGAGCCAAACACAAATTTCTTGAATCAAATGCTGAACTGGTAGTCACTGTTTTGTTTTGGTATGAAGGTAGTAGGATTAAACTACCAATCATATATTGTTTTGGAATAATATTATGGGACTAAGATGAATCCCCTCCAAAAGTATTAGCAATCTCATAAATGGTTGGGTTTCACAATTCAATTCCATAGGATTAGAGTTGAAAATTTCATTATATTTTATATATTGAAGAATTTTATTTAAATTCATAAATTTAATTTCAATTATTTAATATTGTCTTCAAATTACACATAAACAACAAACATAATTTATCTTACATGTTTAATCTTATACCACTAAACGTAGTTTTCTTACTCAATCTCACTGTATTGGACATGAGCTAACAATTCGTAGTGAGTTTTTTTCATTGTATCGAGAATGAGTTGAAAACTATTTTAAATTTTTAACGTGAGTTTGAGTTGTGATTTCGATCTCAATTATTGAGTGAGCTAAAAAGCTCAAAACGCCTTAACACTCCGTTTGAGCCGAGAAGTTAGGCGAAAAAAAAAAAAAAAAAAAAAAAAAGATATGGTGAGAATAAGGAACTTTTTTCACCTCATTTGGATGGCTAAATACATTAGAAATGATGAGAGAAGAACTCCCACCAAAATTGTGTTTTCCCAATAAAAATAGTGTAGTAAAGAAATGAGTTTAATGAATTTTTTTTTAAAATACAAAAAATTATCTTATAATAAAAAAAAATGAAAAATAACTTATTAATATAAAATATTGTTTTAATAAAATAAAATACTTTCTTTCCTTCTATCTTATTTGTTTACCCAAATAAAATAGGTAAAACATAAAAAATCAAATCATAATCATATCATTTCCCGAATTATTATTTTTTCTTTTCCTTCTATCTTATTTCTTTCCTTCTATCTTATTTATTTTTTCGGTAAACAGTGGGCACGCCGGTGTTAGTTGTCTCATCAGAGATCCCGATCTCCCTGGGGCCAACGGAAACCTAAAATATTTGCTTTGAAAATTGCACAATTCCATTTTATCACATCCACTGATCTGCATCCAAGATTCGATGGGGCTTCTCAGCATCATTCGAAAGATCAAGCGAAAAGAGAAGGAAATGCGAATCCTCATGGTGTATGTATGCTCTCATAAATCAATCTCTGTCTCTGTCTCTGTCTCTGTCTCTTTGTACACTGTTATGTATAAATGTTGTGTAATTATGTGTTAATGATGGTGGTTGTTGTTGATGCTGCAGAGGACTTGATAACTCAGGGAAGACGACAATTGTGCTGAAAATCAACGGAGAGGACACCAGCGTTATCAGTCCCACTCTTGGATTCAACATCAAGACCATCGCTTACAACAAGTCTCTGCTTCTCCTTCCTTCCTTCCTTCCTTCCTTCCTTCCTTCCTTCTTTCTGTCACTCTCACATTTCCATACTTTACATACTCTTTTTGATTTTTGTGTATGTCCGTTATTACTTGTCGTTGCTGTTTGTTACTAATTTAATGACTTTAGTGTGTATAGTTCTAAGAGGAAATTTGTCAAACATGTAATCTGGATACTAATACTGCTACTGCTACTGCTTGAATTCTGTGATTTTGATAGCTAAAGTCTCCATTACTGATATTAATCTATTTTTGGTTTCAATTACCTAAATTCCAATGTTTTAAATTTCCCTTTTTTTCCTCATTCTCTCTAAAAAGAGCCTTGGAAGTTTGTTTGTTGTTTTACACTCCATCCATAATTATTTGAAGTTTTAAAAGTCTCTATTACTTTTGTGAATCTATTAGAGCATCTCCAATCCTTAAACTCTTTTTCTTTTTTTTCTTTTTCATAAAAATATAAAAAATTCAAACTTATCCTAAAAATATGTTAAAACCATTTTTGATGAAAGAAAACCATCTCCAGTCCTTACTGTGCGGGAAATCCCACATCGGTCTGTAGGGGACTGCTTTCCCACCTTATAAGCAGACTGGCTCCTCTTACCTTGCATAGGTCTTTTCCCTCAATGGGGGAGGAACAAAACCGTGCAGCGGGTTTCGCCAAATCGGACAGTATGTGCAAGAAACAGGGAGTGGTTGCGTCATTTGTTTTGTTCCTCCCCCACTGGAAGGAAAAGGCTTATACAAGGTAAGAGGAGTCAGTCTGCTTATAAGGTGGGAAAGTAGTCCCTCACAGACCGATGTGGGATTTCCCGCACATTAGCCCCCGGCCGAGCTGGCTCTGGCACCGGCACCGGCACCGGCGCAATACATCCAAATGCCGAAGGGAGTTCCCACAGAAATGAAGCAACCACTCCATGTTCCTTGCACATATTGTCCGCTTTGGCGAAACCCGCACGGTTTTGTTCCTCCCCTACTGAGGGAAAAGGCCTATACAAGGTAAGAGGAGCCAGACTGCTTATAAGGTGGGAAAGTAGTCCCTCATAGACCGATGTGGGATTTCCAGCACATTAGCCCTCAGCCGAGCTGGCTCCGGCACCGGCACAATACATCCAGATGCCGAAGGGAGTTCCCACAGAAATGAAGCAATCACTCCCTGTTCCTTGCACATATTGTCCGCTTTGGTAAAACCCGCCGCACGGTTTTGTTCCTCCCCCACTGCCCCACTGAGGGAAAAGGCCTATGCAAGGTAAGAGGAGTCAGTCTGCTTATAAGGTGGGAAAGTAGTCCCTCACAGACCGATGTGGGATTTCCCGCACACTTACTATTTTCAAAATTTCATCAAATTTGAGTAAAAATATGACCATTAGAAATTTGGCGTAGGATTTGGTTCATCTTTAATTTGGTGTAAAATTGCTTCGCCATTGATTTGATATAGATTTGATGTAATAGTTGGAGCACACTTTTGGCCATTTTTTACCAAATATGAATTTGAAGAAAAATTAGATGAATGATTGGAGATATGCTCTATTAGTTTTATTTGGGTAGAATTCAATGCTTTGAATTTCTTTCCTTTTCCTTTTCCTTTTCCCCCCTCCCTAGAAAGAGCCTTGGAAGTTTATTTATTCTATTTCCTTTACTTAATTTGCAACACAGCATTGAAAATTATCTGAAGTTTTAAAGTGATTTATTGTGATACAATGGAATTAAACTTGATACGGTAACGGCAGGTATACCCTTAATATATGGGATGTTGGGGGCCAAAGGACAATCAGGTCTTATTGGAGGAACTACTTTGAGCAAACTGATGGCTTGGTATGGGTTGTTGATAGTTCTGATCTGAGAAGACTAGATGACTGCAAATTCGAACTTCACAATCTTTTGAAGGAAGAGGTATCACTAATTTTTCTCATTCCTGCATCTAAGCTTTTTCCTCTATCTCCTTCTTTGTTGATTATAAAAGATGCATATGTTTATTGAGATATAGGATTAAAGCAAGCACTTGGAATACTATAGCTGGTTGGATTAGGGTGTTTGTTGTCTAATTCTGAGTTACTTTTTTGTTTGCCCGCAACTTGTTCTAGTTGCAATTAACATTTTGTTTTGTCTAATAGTATGATTCGTATACCATGAGTCAATCTAAATAAGGGCTAATTATTTACTTTGATTTTATATTTTATTTTTATCATGCTAGCGAATGGAATGGTTCTGTATTCTTTTAAGAAACTTATTGTTTAAGGACTGGACTGCATTCTTATTCTTATCACTGAATTTTCTGATAGTTCATGCGTCTTTAACATTGTAATACTTGAAACAATTTTTTGTAAATTACTACCTTTTTTCTTTTATTATTTAGTTTATAGACCCCAGACATGAAGACAATCTCCACCTTGTCCTTCATTTGAGAATTACAGTATATCAAAGAAGTTTAGCATAGTGATAAATATGTCTTTTTAACATCCATCACTTTTGTTTATTGTAATTAATCTTTAATTTCTAAGTTCTTTACAAAACTTCTTCCTGAATTTTGTTGGCAACTCTTACGTTCCCAACTTCTCCTGGTACTCTGGGGATTGGTTGGAAAATTTGATTTTTTTTTTTATTTGTTGAGTCCAGCTTTTGTCACTGTGTTAGGACTGTCTCTGTCTCCCTGTTGTTGTGACATCTTTGATAAAAATATTTGAAGTCAATAGGGGAGGCCTCTGTCTTGGAAAGCAATCTTTTTCTTCTTGATTGTTGAAGATGGTTGTGGATAATAATAGCCAACGCCAAGTCACCACTACTTGTCTGTTGGCTTGGAAAATAAAAAGGATTGCTGCAACATTTAAGTCTCTTTATTACATTGTAAATAAAGGTCTGTAACTTTCCTTTTAGGAAAAGGTAATCATATTCTTATTAAAGGATCTTGGATTGTACCCAATCAATATTGAGGTATGAATTCAAATATCTCTTGTGCAATGATATCCCCTTGTCTACATCATCTCTCCTAGGACAACTTATGTAACCATATAGGAACACTCATGAGCCTGCAAGACTGGATTGTGGTTGTTGATGTGGCACTTTGCACAATTATCTGCGGTAATAATTTGGTTGTGCATTTCAATTCAATGGAAAATAGTATTCTTGATTCACCACTATTCAAAGATTTGTCTTCGTTGCTGAGTTTATTGACCATGATCCAATTACTTCCCTAAAGAGTCATAGGTTTGAAGCGCATGTTTACCCTCTTGATCTTTAATACAAGTACATCTTATGTTTAAGGATCTTCCTACTTTCCTTTCGTTTGGTTTTTAATAGTCCATTCTGGGAAAAAAAGACCTAGCATGATGAGCCTTGTGCATTGGGTACAGCCTTTTATACTGAAAATATGCTTTTATACATTTACAAATAGATATCACCTTTTTTGTACTTAATTGTAAGACTGATGTTGCCAGTTTCAGGATTAAATATTGGAGAGCTTACCTTTTCTTTTTCTCCTCTTTCTGTCTCTCAACAGAGGCTATCAGGAGCGTCATTACTGATTTTTGCAAATAAACAAGACATACAGGGGGCTCTTTCACCAGATGAAATAACTAAGGTAAGAGAACAACTTACAAATTTCTTATGATCTGTGTACAGGTGCATATCTGACCTTAGCACTCTCAATCTCTTTTATAAATTAAATTTACTTCTAAAATCTTTAGGTTGTGTTTGGATCTATGATTTGGGTAGTGATTTGTGGAGGGAAAGGAAAAGTGAGAAATGTGAATGAAATATAAGCTAAATTTTTCTCTCTTGCTTT
Source organism: Camellia sinensis (assembly GCF_055761805.1). Classification (NCBI taxonomy): domain Eukaryota; kingdom Viridiplantae; phylum Streptophyta; class Magnoliopsida; order Ericales; family Theaceae; genus Camellia; species Camellia sinensis. The sequence goes on from NC_138964.1 coordinate 188,437,375, forward strand.
CACTTTTCCTTTCCCTGCTCAAATTCCCCTCCAAATCTAAGATCCAAACACAACCTCATAGCTCATTTTTGTTGTCTTGTTATTAATAAAGCAATGGGCTCATAGTCGAGAAAGTTGTTTATATCCACTTAATCAGCTGTACTTGTTCATGAAGTAGAGTCTTTTGTTTACTATGATCTGTACGCAAACTTTGGTAACATAGAAAGGCTTTACATTACCCATGAGCAGTTCAATGGGAGTTGTAGGATGAGATCACATTAGTATGTGCTTATAAAAAAAATAATTTATGATTCCGGAAGAATGATTACTTGAGAGTCTTCATTTAGTCTTGGTATGGGGTGGGTAGGTGGGTTGAGTGGATCACACATTATGTGGGTTCATGTCATGTTATTATGCAATGTCATTTGAAGGTTTAGTTTCACATATTTCCAAATATATGAGCAGTTCGTGCCCCATGACCTGTGATCTATTGATCAGAGACTAAACATGTCAATGATAAGCAGAAACTTTCAAATTTAAGATCTAGCAGACAATTAACATTTTCATCATCTGGGAACCTTCTGAAGTGGATTATCTATTAACGGAATCTTCTGGTATGATGGTTACAATAATTTGTGCAGGATGATCCTAAGCATTAGAAGTTGCTTTTGAACAATGGATTGATATGTATCGCTTTCCCATTGACATTGACGATTGGCCATAGCACTAGAGCAGCTTTTACATGAATTTCTGGCTGGCGATGCTTATGTAGTGCTTTTGTAATGGATTTTTTTCTATAATTTTCAATGGAGGGATGGTAATTATATGTAGAATGATGATAATAACAAGACTTTTTCTGCCTGAAAATGTCTACTTTTCTTTTCTCTACCCCCTCCCTTTTGTTTTTTTCTTGTGTCATGGAGAAGAGGTGGGGGTGGGAGATGAATCTAGCTATGTATTTACTGATTGCAACTTTGAATTCTTTGAGCTAAATTAATATTTTCTAATTAATTTATGCAGGTGCTCAACCTGGAAGCCTTGGACAAAACCCGGCACTGGAAAATTATTGGCTGTAGTGCATACACCGGGGAGGGCCTGCTTGAGGGGTTTGATTGGTTGGTTCAAGACATTGCCTCTCGAATCTATGTGCTTGATTAATTCATGCTGAAATCTCAATCGTTGTCCTTGTAAAAGACAATTTTGAAATGCATTCGTGACAGCTAAATTTAATTTGCAGTCCAATTTATTAATGCCCCGTATATGCTTTACTGTGGGCACAAAATGTTGTGAAAACAGTATTGTAATTGCCACTGGTGTGATGGCTCTGGACAAGAAGGCATTTGATTTTGGTCGAAGAAAAGCTTAGTTCATTATATATGCTAGCTATTTTATGTAACTCAGCAAACACCAGCAAAGCGCAGTAGAATGCTTTTGAGATATTGCCTTGCTTCTCCATGAAATCTTTTTACTTCGTCACTATATTGATTTGGTCGAGGAACCTAGCCTCAATGTGCTGCCTGGGTTTGGATTTCTTGAAACTACATGAAAAAACTGTTTTTAAGGCAGGATTTACTTATGTCAAATAGGATTTCGTTCGTCACTATATTGATTTGGTCGAGGAACCTAGCCCCAATGTGCTGCCTGAGTTTGGATTTCTTGAAACTACATGAAAAACTGTTTTAAGGTAGGATTTACTTCGTCACTATATTATTTATTTATTTTATTTTTAAAAAAAAAATTAAAAAGTTACTTCTAAACATATTTAATTTTTTTCATCTCATATTTTAGTTAAAAAAATTAAAATGTCACTCTCCAAATATATTCTAAAAAATTACTTAAGTTAAACTAAATGTTACATTAACTTTTTACTCACAAATTTTTTTTAATAATTATCTAAATATATTACTTTAAAATAAATAAATAAAAAACATTAAAAAGGAATCGGTGTGGGTGTTGTTCACCTGCACAACGGCCACTGTTGCATGGCCGTTGAGGCTCATTTTGGGTCTTATTTTAATAATTTAAACTGTTCATTTTAAAGTATATCGAGTATAACATAATTACAAAAACTCACATTAATCAAATATTGGTAACCTTGTCATCAAATCATAGTTGAATTTAGTTTTATTCTTAAAATCATACTTATTATTTAAAGTAAAAAAATTATGAAAAAATATTTTAAAAAATTAACAAATACATAAAAATACGAAAAACATACTAAATTTTAGTATTTTTTTGTATTTTTTATTTTTATTGAATTTTTAAAATATTTTTTTCACAAAAATTATATTTTTATGTGTATTTATGTTAAGTGTGTCTAAAAAATTTTTAAAAAAATTGCTTAAAAGATTAAAAAAAATTTGGTAAAAACAAAAAAAATACGAAAAACAAAAAAAGTAGAATTTTCTGAAAACTGTTTTCAGGAAAACGAAACCAAACAAAATTTGATGAAATAATCATGATCAACTTAATTTCTGACAAGTATGTTATACTCGATATACCTTAATAACTAATATAGTTTGAATCATAAAAATATGATAAATTACAAATACACCTCATGAGATTTGACTAAAATACAAATCGCCCCTTGTAGTTCTGAAAATTATATTCCACCCCTTGAGGTTTCTAATTTTATAACAAATTGCTTTTTTTATTAATAAATCATCAAGTCAATTAACAATTTTTAATGATGTTATAAATATGTTTCAATTAATAATTTAGGTAATTTCATTATTGTATAGGAGAATAATTATGAATTTCTTTTTTTAGTTAATTATGTTAAATACAAATTTTTAATAAGGGGGTATTTGGAATTTTTCAAACTACTGGAAATAATCTATACTTTAAGCAAATTTCAATGGATGTATTTGTAATTTATCCTAAAAAATAAGACCTGAAGTCAGTTTCAACAGTTGAAGTGCACGTACAATAGCTACCCTGATTCCTAAAAAAAAAAGGAATAAATTACAAATATACTTCATGAGGTGTGCTAAAAATACGAATTGTCCCTTATAGTTTTGAAGATTACAAATACCCCCTTATTATAATTTTTCATTTAACAAAAATAACAAAAAAAATTAAATTCATAACTACTCTTCTATTCAATAATAAAATTATATGAATTATTAATTGACTTGATAATTTATTAATAAAATTAATTATTTATTATGCAATTAAAAACTTGAAAGAACTAGATATAAATTTTAAAACTATAAAGACAATTTATATTTTAATTAAACCTCAAAAAAATATATTTGTAATTTAACCTTGAAAAAAAATCCAACCACCCTAACACCAAAGTTTTAATCCGGTAGAAGGGGTCTTGCGACGAGGCACCGACCACAAAGTCAGTGCACGATCCTGTTCATATATAATTCGAGAACCTCTCCACAACACACCCACACTGTCTATGAAGCCCTTTTTTTAATTTTGATGAATAGAATCGAAAATGTGGTACACTCATAACAAAATAAATTTCTAATTTTTTATCTTATTAATTTAAATTTTAATATTTTAATTTATTTTCAATCTAAATCTTTTTCTTATTTTCGTTAGTGTACATAAAATATAAAAAAAATATCATTTTTTTGGGTTAAGTTTAGTAACAAAAATATAATTTTTCGTTAATTTTACCAAATAAAAATGAATAGATAATTTAAATTAAAAACAAATCAATAGAATTTAAATTAATAAAATAAACAACTCAAAAATTATTTTGTCGTAAGAATCAAATCCTGAGATTTGTTTTGTAATTTTCTCAAAATAAGAAGTTTTCTGTTACTTTCCGGGAAAATTTCGTAACCAATACAGAAAGTCCAACGGAGCAAACCCTACAAATCGCTGATCTCCCGACTACGTCACCCCCATAACAGAAGGTGCATTATTGCGATCCTAGCCAGTACTTGCTCCTTCTTTCCTTCTGTCTCTCTCTTTATAATTATTAACTCTCTCTCTCTCTCTCTCTCTCTGTGTGTGAATTGGATTGGAGTTGAAGTTGATGATAATGGCAGAACAACAACACCCAGTGGAAGCCATTGGATGGGCTGCCAGAGACACATCTGGTGTCCTCTCTCCCTTCAAATTCTCCAGAAGGTACATTATTTGCTTCTCTCTTTAAAAAGAAAGAAAGAAAAGCAAAGGGTCTTGTTAAGAATATAATCTTATCGCTGAAGGTGGTTCTTTTTTTTTCTTTTTTCTTTTTTCTCATATGTTTATTAAACTTTACCAGTATGATAACACATTTCTCACATACTTTAATACTTATCTTTAATCCATTTTTCAATCTTAACCAATGCCTTAAGGTGGCGATTAGCATTTTAATTAGTATTTGGAATGATTTTTGATGTGTATGATGTGATGTTTTGCCTAATTAGATTTGTTGACTTTTTTAATTAAAAAATATATTGTTAGAATTATTACAAATCTTAAAAACAAAATTCATAAAATTATTCAGAATTTGAAATCAATGGTTGAGATTGGCCCCAGTACAAAGTTTGAATGTACCCCCTTAATAAAAAATTCATGATAATTTTTTTGATTCTCTGTACTTTTCTCAATGGAAAAGATGATAGTTATAGAATTTTTATCCAAATATTTTTGAATTATAAAATGTGTAATATTAGTGTAAAAATATATAACATTATTATAAAAATACGTAATTTCAATTTTGAATTACAAATTGTTGTAATTCTATGAGAAAAATAAGTAATATTTGCCATAAAAATATATAACATATCATAGAAAAAATACGTAACAATATACATATGACACCCTATAAGAGTTGCTTATTTATTATTGATCTTAATTGAGCATGGTTGATTTTGTGTGTTGTAGAGCCACTGGAGAAAAAGACGTGACGTTCAAAGTGTTATATTGTGGAATTTGTCACTCCGACGTTCACACAATTAAGAATGATTGGGGCAACACGAACTATCCGTCTCTCCCTGGGTACAATTCCATGAGCTCTCTCTCTCTCTCTATATATATATATTTTTTAAAAAATTTAATATATATAAATAATTATTTTGTAGTTTTAGAGCTTCATATGACATTGTTACGTGATGTACTAAACAAGTAAAATATATAAACTCACCTATATTACTTAATTTAATAGACAAATGATAACTACTTAATATGTATTATTACAATTTTTATTAGCCAAGAATACCATGTAAAAAATGGTTCTAATAATATATACACATTTTGAAGGGCCAAGAATACCATGTAAAAAATGGTTCTAATAATTTTCCGATATGTATACACATTTTGAAGGTTTCCACATGTTAGGGTTCCGTAAAAATATATTGATTTATTACATTGGATTGGGTTGATTTGGTTTCAATGAAAAAATAGTTTACTTTTTAGGTCCGAAAAACTGAAAACGATCATAATGAGTTCAATTCTGATTCAGTGCAAACTCAAACCAACTGACTCATGCTCGCACCTAATAACAATGAATGTTTTCATTTGAACGAAAAGGGTGAGGGATGGTTGTTTTCTCTCGCTCTACTCTACATCAACATTTCTTGTCTTGCTCCACACAAATTTTCTCCACCCTAGTTAAGAAATGGGACGGGGATAGGTTTTGCTTCCGCCGCCCCATTCCATCCGAACCCTTCCCCGATTATATTTATATGTATATACTATATATAATTTATTTATTTTTCATTATAATAAAGTTAAAATATTAAAATATTATACTTAATATTAATTTTTATTCATTTATTTTTTATCTTATATAATATAATTTTTATTAAGTATAAATTATTATTTATAATATATTATATTATCTATAATTTTTATTAATATTTTTATTTTTCAATTTATAAAATTAACCCACATCCACCTCCCTGATTTGCCCCCTTCCTATATGATACATGATTGAGGCAGATTTCTATAAATTCACCCAAATTCGACCCGTGACCATCCGTAGGTGAAACTTTACCTAATTAAGTCCAAAAAATCTAATGATAACTAGTGTTTCCTGTCAATTTTGTGTTTTAGTGCAATATTTGTCATATTGTTAGTAAAATTCTGATTGGAATGAGATCAACAAAAGTCAATCGATAAAAACTAGTACCAATTTCACACAAAATAGAATGAAAGATCAACCAACTGTGGTTTTGAATCCTATGCTTTTTGACAGATTTAAGCATTTCTTGAAGTGAATTGATGAAAAGAAACATGCACAAACTGGAATTGAATTAAAGATAAAATTGAACTTGTTACTAAATTACAAGAAACAAAAACAAGAACAAGTAAAAATGTTACAAACTATGAACTAATTGCTACATTAAGTTACAGAAAAACTATTCTTAAGCAACTAACTGCTACTCCTATTTTTCACAAGTGTTGTGAATGGATTTGGTGATGCTTCCTTCTTCGATTTCCTTGTTTTTGAACCTCCACTTGGCCACAAACTTTGCACTCTCTTCCATACTTGACCCAACTGCCCATCTAATTCAATTGCTTGTAATTGCCCCTTTCCATTAAGTTGATGTTCGCCTTGGCCATATCATCATCTCTATTGACAGGCCAAATTGCATAATTCATTACCAACATAATCTCTGTCAAGAGGCCAAATTGTATAATTTAGTACCAACACACACACACACACACACATATATATTATCACATGATGAGACAAATTCATATCAATTGGTGTATTGGATTCACAAAAGCCTCACTAATATTCAACAACTGTATCAAGTGATAACCAACAGCAATAAAAGATGATAAAAGTAATAAAAAAATGGTAAAAATAACATTATCATGTTCATATGTAGTGGTATGATCTGTCTTTCATTTCATTTATTTTATTTTTTAAGCTTTTGGTGGAGTTGTCATTTGAGATGTTCAAGTTCCCCCTTAAATATGATCTTCATGTAACAGACTAAAAAAAAACATGCAAAATATTACTATATTTTATATACATAATTTTATTTAAATGATGCGGCAGTGATGTTTTTATAAATTAAATGTCATTTTAATAAACATTCTATTTTAATTGATAAGTTGAAATGAAACCATATCAATTTATATGTAAATTTATGTATATATTTTTTGTTTGTATATCATTATCAACAGTTTATACATCAACTTAATAGAAATTGCTGGTTGGATGTTGAAATACTAACCACTTTATTGATAAAATCTGTCATATGAATGGATAAGAAAATGCCAATTACAATTTGATGTGTGTCAATTAAATTGACAAATGCAGGCATGAGCTTGTGGGTGTAGTAACAGAGGTAGGTAGCAAGGTGCAAAAATTCAAAGTTGGAGACAAAGTTGGGGTGGGTTGTATTGTTGGATCATGTCACTCTTGTGACAATTGTGCTAATGATTTTGAAAACTACTGTCCTAAAATATTACTTACCTACAATTCCATCTACTATGATGGAACCCCAACCTATGGAGGTTACTCTAACATTATGGTGGCCAATGAGCATTTTGTGATTCGCATTCCTGATAACCTTCCTCTTGATGCCTGTGCTCCTCTCCTCTGTGCTGGGATCACAACTTATAGCCCCCTAAAATACTTTGGACTTGATAAGCCTGGTATGCATGTGGGTGTGGTTGGTCTTGGTGGACTTGGTCATGCAGCTGTGAAATTTGCCAAAGCTTTTGGTGTTAAAGTGACTGTGATTAGTACCTCTCCTGGAAAGAAGAAGGAAGCTATTGAACAACTTGGTGCTGATTCATTTGTAGTCAGCCATGAACCCGATCAAATGAAAGTAAGCATTTTTTTCCCTTAATAGTTTTGAGTATTGTTATAATCAAAAGTTTATGGGCGTTCTTGATCGGGGAACTTATTTTCTTTTTGTTTTGATATGTTGAATGTAAATAGGGTGTCATGGGCACATTGGATGGTATCATTGATACTGTTTCCGCAGCTCACCCTCTTCTACCATTGATTGGCATGTTGAAGTCTCACGGAAAGCTCGTCTTGGTTGGTCTACCAGTGAAGCCAACTGAGCTTCCAGTATTTCCTCTAGTCCTTGGTAAGCATTTGACATAATTAATTTATGTTGAGGAATGTAGAGAGAACCACCACGTCTATGTATACAAAATCCAATCATAGAAAAATACATCAAACACTTACACAATGCTGCTTGTATTTTTCTATGGTTGAATTGCTTGTACCTAAATCTTATCGAAAGGCTTAGTGTAATGCACCAATTACTATTTTGTTGCTATATGCATTAATTTCTAGGATGTCATGCCCAAGTTTTTGTCTCTTTAATCCTTCTTAGATCTTCAAATAAGAAAAGATATGTAATAATAGACAATGTTTGAATCATAGGGGGGAAGATAGTGGCTGGAAGTTGCATTGGAGGCATAAAGGAGACGCAAGAGATGATAGATTTTGCAGCAAAACACAACATAACGGCTGATATTGAGGTGGTGCCAATAGACTACGTGAACACTGCAATAGAACGCCTTATGAAAGCCGATGTTAAATATCGATTCGTGATTGATATAGGAAATACATTAAAAATAGCTTAATCTTTTTGCTTTGTGGCTATTGAATTTCACTCTTCTTTTTGGAATATCTTGTGTTATTGGATAGGGATATCCCAGGGATTCTAGGGTCAGGAAGTTTTAAACTTATTTTTCTTGTGGTGTTGTTGCTAAGATTTATTTCTTCTTAGCATTCTAGTTTTCAACAGTGTATTGGATCTCATTTTGAATAAAGAATATTTGTCAACTTGTCAATTTTTGCTAGAATAAAGCTCTGTGCTATTTATTCTCCAAAACAAAACTAATTTATTTAAAACTCATATACACAATATCAAAAAGTATAGGATAAATTACACTCACCTGTCTTGAGATTTGGAAGAAGAAAAAAAAATACAGTTAGTCGTGCACTTGTGACATAATTACAATGATCTCTTTTTTGTAAGGCTAAAGCGATCAAAACTAATATAGATGGTAGATATACATTGAAATAAATAAAGATAAAAATACATTTTAGTTGCAAAATGATGACACTGCATTGATGATCGTACAAAGGATTCTCAATCATCTACACATTTACTCGAATACAAATTGGATGAGAAGAATAACAAATTGGATGACAAGCTTACCACTGTGTCAACGAAGGGCAATGTCAAAAGGATGTTCAAGCATCAAAACTCCAGCAACAATGGGCTGCCTGAGTTTCAGTATATTGAATTGGTCAAGGAACCTAGCCTTAATGGGCTTGCCTGAGTTTGAATTTCAAGCCTTCTTGAAACTAGGTTAAAAACTGTTTTTAAGCAGGATGTTCTTATGACAAATATAGAGTTAGCAATCCAGTTTACAGTTATTTACTGTAACTGTTAATCAGAGGTTACATGGCACCACGACATTGTGCTGCTGCTTCCCTAAAGCTTGTGTGAGGAGGTGGAGTTATCAACATAGTTTAGGGTTTTGTAAATCCATTAGAACTTTGGAGGGCTGACTACAGATTGTGACAAGCCAAGACAAAAACACAGGCGAATTGATTGCAGATTTTGAAACACTCTTCAGAAATCAAGGACAGTTATCAAAATCTCAGCAGAACAAGCTCGTTATTCAGCTCAAAGCAACACCCAGGGCATGTGTGACTCTTGTTCAACCACTTTAGAATGCAATCTCTGTGGTACAAAAGAGAACAAGGCAGCTGACCTATGAACCAAACAAGAACTCCTTCAATTCAGAGTTGCCCACTTCAAAGTTTTCACAACAATGCTGCATTGGAAGGTGAAGTAGTCCTCATGAATCGAGCAAAGTTTAAAATTTTTGTTATCATACGATCTGATTCTCCAACAAAGTGTTGGTAATGTTGCCACCATATTCTGTGATTGAGTAATGATGAACAGAAAATCAACTCTTGAAACCATGCTATCTGAATTTCAATGTTTACCATTAAAGAACCTTTCTTCAAGAAGAATATAAGACTGCCTCCACTTCCTCCCCGGAAGGGGGTGGGGATGCCCCCTCCCTGCGTAGATAAAGAAGCAACACAATAATATAATTACCATAAGATAAAATGATAAACAATATCATAAGCTCAATGATGAGAACAAAGAGTTGGAAAGGAAGCCAAAAAAAAAAAAAATATCCCGCTTTTCAATTGATTCCAAAACTTCTTACTAAAAAGGAATGCCCTAATACAAACACAGACATGGAGGTTAAATTTCCAGAATCTGGTCATGGATGCTCACCATAGAAGGCATAGCATTCCAAGCAGAAAACCAAACAATGCAACTCTGCAATCATTTTGACTTCTTTCCCTGCTTCTTTTTGATAACTTCATCAATGTACATTATACCCTTCCCTTTGTAAACTTCAGGAGGCTTACAACTACGAACAGCAGCAGCGAACTGATGCACCCTTTGCTTGTCAATCCCGGTGCAGCAAACTATATTGGGTTTGAAGCAAAACACACGGACAGCTGGAGGCACAGTCAGTTCAACTTCATGGCTGTATCCCAATTTGAGGTACAAGAGACGACCTTCTGATTCAGCTCTAGCCTTGAAACCAACACCCACAATCTTAAGAAAGCGGAAGAACTTAGCTTCCATAATGATAGGTATAGCAATCACCTGAAATGAAGCGAGAACGAGCAAGCAGAAGTGAATTCAAATTAAATAGGAAAAAAAAAAAAAGCAAAAAATAGTTAAGTTGTTTTCATGATTATAGGTGTTTTAACTCTTCGAGGAAGGGCAACAATATGCTAGGATGAAGGACACAGTTGAGAGGTAATCAGTTTGGAATTTATATGTGGTGTGTAGGAGTGGTCTTCCAACCATAGGTGTAGCCACAATGTGCAGAGCATAATGGCCTTCAATATATTTTCTTCTAAATATTCTTTTTTGTGAAAGGAGAGGAAATTTAAGAGGGGAAAAGGGTTGAGTTTGCTGTAATGACTAATGAGATTACCACCAGGCAAGGAAGAGAATAAACTTAAAGAGTGTTAAGCTAATGAAATGCAACACAAATAATTCGAAGAAACCCACTGGTTGCCAAAGTAATGTCAATGAATATCACTCGGCAAAGGAGGAAAGGATTAGGTGTTTTACTTAAACTCCAGTTCTAGATCTAGAGATAACACTACCAGGATGCTTGAAGCCCCAAGGTGCAATGCTTGAGCCTGGATGGGAATTTGGCCTAGACGTGCTTTTAATAACATTGCCAATTGGTATTAAAGGGGAAAAGGAGCACAAAATATACAGCAGCAATAAAATGGTACGAGATGGATCATGGGTGGAAAGATTCATTTCTTTTGTGCACTAACACAAAATGCAAAACTATTTTGGATCCATTTGGTTTCTCAGAAGCAAGGTACAAAAGGCAAAAATTTGAAGATGCTTTCCAAAGTATGCATTTTCCTTTCCTTCCGTTCATTCTCTTAGACCAATAACTACTGTTTAGTTAATAGGGCTGCAAAATGAACCAAGCCACTAAAACTCAACTTGTGTTCGGCCCGTTAAAAGTTTGTTTGAGATCGACACATTATATAAGCAAGTCAAGCTTAAACACATTTTAAAATTCGTTAAGTTTTTAAACCAAGCTTGAACAACATAATAGGCTCCATAGGCATATATGCACTATAAAAAAAACAAGTTACTCAAGCTTGAATTGTGTTCGGTTTTATTAAAAGCTCATAGCAGATTGGCTCGTTATATAAACAAGCAAGCTTGATCACAAATTGAAGCTCGTTAAGTTTTCAAACCAAGCTTAAACAACTTATTACTTGACTGGGCTCGTTTGTAGCCCTATTAATTATGCTGATATCAATTACAATTCTTTCTCCTCTATATCAGAGAGAACAGTCCAATTACAAAGCCTATTTTAGTATGCAAAATTGATAAACACCCACAATCAGTTTTCATCCCAATTAAACCCTTCCTTCCACACAGAGCACAAACTAATAAACTATGACTAATCTGAACAACCACAAATCCTGACATTTTTGTAATTGCAAAACTTCAACATTTGGTGCCAAAAAATAAATAAACGATTTATTCATACAAGAAAATGATTGTTCACAGTGTTATTAGGATCGTTTGAGCTGATGCTTTCCATTTTTTGAAAATAAACAACGAAATTTATGAGATTTAGAAAATCTATTTATTTTCTTTCAGTTTTCTCGCAGACCAAACAGATTCCCAGGCAAAAAAATAAGACCCAAAACAGAAAAGAAAAGAAATGAGAAGATTTGGGGGCATACCAGAGGGTTTTTGTTGGACTGATGAAGGCTCAGAAGCTGTCGTCGTTCGCAGGAAGAGTTAGGGTTTGGGACGAAACCCTATTGAACTCAGTCGGATCGGAGTCCGACTTCAATTTAGTTGTTAATAATAACAATAATAAGAGTATGGTAAGCAAAAGATTAAAGAACAATTATTGATATATTAATTAGTGTATTAATTGATAATGTGATATAATTTAAGAGATTATTGAAATTTATAATGTGATTAATGAGTGAGATTAATAATAATACTTAATATACTAATTAGTGTACTTAGCACCATCGAAAGATTAATATGAAATTATATCAAGTTTCATTATAACCTATTAAATTTTATTTTTTTAATAAAATGTTTCTTCATAATGATGAATTTTATCTTAATTTTATTTTTCTCATTTAATATGAATAATAATTTGATAAACAAATTTTATTTACTTAAAATTATAATTTTTAATTGTACAAATTATAAACATTATATTAAGTAAAACAAATCGTAAACAACAATTTCAGCAGAATAACTATAGTATAAAATTTGTCATTTGAAGAAACTATGAATTTTGTTGTGATAAACAATAAAAAAGGTAAGATTTTATTAAAATTATATCAATATAAGTTACGAAAAGTAATATGGTGAGTTTGTATAGTTTGTCAATACTTGAGATAATTGATAAATCATATATTTTTATTTTTATTTATAAAATTTTATTTAATTTGAATAATTAAAAATATTTTTTTGTAAAAATTTAAATAAATTTAAATTGTTTATGAATTTTTTGTTCATATTTTAAGAGAAGAGTAAAATTGGAAGGGAAAAAAAATACTATTTTGAAGAATTGAACTTCTTGTGAATAATTCATAAAAAATAAGACTTATGCCCTATTTGGTTCATTAGAATGAAATAGAATAGCAATTTCTTAGACTTTCTCATATAATGATCATTTTATTAAAATGGTGAAAGATGATTCTATTTGTCTTTTTTTTTTTTAATTTAAACAAACATAAATGAATATTTTGATAAAATGATCATTTCATTGTATTTTATTCTAGTGAACCAAACATAACTTAGTTGTCCATATTAAAACTTACTAACATTCAATTGTAATCTTCAATGTAAAATAAGATTTATTTAGCTTGCTTGGTTCCATTTTTCCAAAAACACTTTTCAGAAAATTCTACTTTCTTATTTTTTGTATTTTTTTGTTTTTACTGAATTTTTTTAATATTTTAAGCAATTTTTTTACCTTTTAGACACATCTAACATAAATACACCTAAAAAGTAAAAAAATTATAAAAAAAATCTTTTAAAAATTCACTAAATACCAAAAATACAAAAAAAAATACAAGAATTCAGAACATATTTTGTATTTTTATGTATTTATTAATTTTTTAAAATATTTTTTCACAAATTTTTTACTTTTTAGATACATCTAAGTAAAGTGCATCTGAAAAAGTAAAAAAAATGTTTAAAATTTTAAAAATATTCACTAAAAACAAAAAAATACGAAAATCGAAAAATCCTGTTTTCAAAAAATTTAATTCAAAAAACTCAAACCAAACACACTAATTGGAATTAGTGTGTGGACAATGGAACAACCCGACAGAATCCTTACCTGATCGAATGTTGGGTGTAAGTTGTTCGGTTTGGTCAAAACCAAACCAAACCAAATCATTTGATTTTGTTTGTCAAGGAATCAAAACTAGTACATTACAGTTAAATATTGTCAAATTTTTTTTTATTGTAAATGAGCAATTTATAAGAAATTTTAAAAGTTTTATAAGACTCCAATTTGGATACCCAAACTGGACGTCCAGTTCGTGTTTCAAATGGTCGCCACATCATCATTTTTCATAAATTAATGATTTAAATTTTGTTCACTTATTTAAAAAACTATTGTTAGATTCAAGCAAAAAATTAGACCCAATATTTAATGGATGGGTTAATGAGTTAATTTTTGATTTACAAAAAGTGTCAAGGTGGCACAATCTTAGTGCTGTTAGTTAGTGCTCGAACAACATTAACTAGAGAGAAGTTATTTCTTTATAATTTTTTTTTGTAAATTCTTACCTAAAAGTAAATGGAAAAAAATGGTGGGGATCTCTATCTAAACGGACATCAATCATGTTAAGAGTTGCGAAACAAATTCACTTGGATGCAGTTTAGCAATCCATTGTACAAAAGCAATCAGCATCAAAGATTCAGCCCGGAGATCATAGCATTGCCTGTTCAACTTGACATTAAAATACAGGACTTTTCAATCAAAACCAATCAAATGAATCAACTATGGCCATAACTCGAAATATGGCAAAAAAACAAATATTGAAGATAATGAAGCAAGATCAGAACATCAGCACCACTAACAGAAGTTAAAGGGCTTCTTGAATAAGCTTCTCCGTCAGAGATTTCGGAAGTCCCATAACAAAATCAGCTGTTCCTACCTGCAGGAGAAAAGCAATAGATGCCAATGTTGTGAGAAATCAACCCATCAAACGATGCAAGTAACCAACTCAAAAACAAATTCGATGAGAGGAATTCTCAATCATCTACAGAATTACTCGGATACAAATTGGATGACAAGCTTACCACGGTGTCAACAAAGGGCAATGTCAAAGGATGTTCAAGCATCAAACCTCCAGCAACGTTGAGCATAATTCCTTCCTCAACCTGAACATTACTCGCCGCATAAAGTAGGCATATTATATAAAAAAAATTACAAATAAAATCCATATTGTTTGTCTATTTTTACCAGGCTATCAATGACCTCATTTGGTATGTCATGGAAATAAACCTGCACCAAACACCAATAACAACTACTTTTCTAAAGTCAATCATAAAACCATCAAATATACATAATCCAACAGGTATATTAATCCTAAATTCTTGAAAGTAATGCATGGGAAAATAATTTGAAACATAACTTAAAAGGTAGAAATATTATGCAAGTAAGAATTGTGTCCCAGGGTACAACTCTCACTTGAACTGGGGCACATGCCTTACTTGAACTCCATTGATTTATAATTAATTTTTCCATTTCTCATTTATCTGAAATTCCCCGATGTAACTTTCCCTTCCAGCAAAATATATGCGAAGGGTGGTGTGTCCTGTTCATCTAAAACTGGGCACTTTTTTAGCAAGACAAGACCAATGCATTTCAAGCAATACCATAACTTTGTATCCCATTCTTCGATGCAACTTCATTTTTTCAAAATGCAAATCAAGTACATTGCTATATCTTGCTTTCCTCTTGAAATGATGAGTTGTTCCTTGGCATTAGCACAACAAGCCAAACTAGGACTAGGATTACTAGATTTGTTGATTCTGTAAATCTGATTAATGAAGTTGCTTGCAACTCATTAAGAATACTCCAAGGGTTGACAAAATAAATTTTGTAAATTTGAGCTTTTAAAAGTACATGAACAAAAACTAATTGGGAGGAGCGTGATTGGGTAGCCCAAGCCAGATGACTGGAAATTGGAATGTATCAAAAACCAGAAAGCCTCCAAACAGTAAGAATACAAAAGGTAAAAATGAGTCGACTAATTTTGATTTTACATCAATTCACTTTGAAATTTCCTATTTCCTGATTCAGCCTTATCGATAATCAGCCTTCGCCAAGAATACAGATTCGATAGAAGAGAAAAACAAAATACCTCTGCGCTGTCCCATCCTCCCTTTCTGGTACCTGTTTTTAGATTGGTTACTAGTACAGATCCCACCACTGTAGCACTACCACCAGAATAGCCTGCAAATTATGTGAACAGGACCACATCTAGCTAATCCAAGTAATGGAATTATGGAAAGCTGAAGTAGGAAAGGTCATTAAGCAGACCTTTGATAAACTGGCGTGCTTCTTCCTTGCTGGATGGCTTTTCTCTGATCATCCCTTCATACACCACCACCTCAATATCAATTAGATGTATAAGTAAGATGTAACCTCAAATAAGTTCCATTTTCCAACTAAAAGAGAGAGGGAAAAAAAAAAAAACTATTAAAGAGAAAAACAGTTGTTCTATTATTCTATTTGCTTATAACATGTTTAATTATTTAGGACACTGGTTAATCGAGGAGATAAAAGACATTCGTCACATACCAACCAAGCATCTAGCAATTTGATTGAGAAATCAACAGATTTACCTTGTTAGAGGGGCACCTGAACCAAAGTCCCTTGAAAACCTTATATTTGACTCGTTCATACTCATGAGTAAGACATCTTAGTAGATTTCAGAAGAAAATAGTTTATAAGGTGATAAGACCATCAAACTGCTGATTTTTCTTCTCCTTTTCCTCTTTGGAAAGGTCTCCCTATTCTTTATTGTAAGATTGAGTTTTCTAGTTTAGGACCACCTGATTGGGAAAAATATAACCAAGGACATCACCTAGACAGAACCTATGGATCCCTGATAGGGCAAAGAGCACATTGCTATGTGGAAAACAGGCTAAAAATTTTCTTCTCCATATGATACATTCTAACACCTATGAATACATCTCATATGTGACTAAACTAACACATTCAACTTTACAAGCACCTCATCAGAGTATATAATACGTGGAGAGGGATAGTTAGAACCTAGATAATGATGTCTAGATAATGATGCCAAAAAATGATTCCTATCAGGCTGCTGTGGTAAAACAATATAGCCCATATGTGACCCCTTCGAACCAGGAAAAGAATTGGAGGTGTGTATGCAAAATTAGAAATATAGTCATCTCCCAAATGAGATCAATTTGACAAAGTGTAGGTCCTAGTAAACAAGTCCTGTAAGTATTTATTTTGAGGAGCGGGGTTGTGAATAAGTTACGTAGCAATTATCCAATAAAAGTAGCAATGAATAATTTTCTTTTGCATGCAATCACATTTTCAATTTTTTTCTATTGGTCAAGATTTTGGGATGTTTCCCACTATTTGCAGCTCCTGGCAGGCTGGCACCCTCCTTCTGCTTCTTTGCCATCCCCACTATAGCACATGGAAACAAAGTGGTGTGCAAGAAAAGAAAATGGAGTGCCAATAAACCTACCCAAGATATATTTATTTAGTAAATGAATCATTTAATGGTGATGCTCTATTTTGCATACAGAAATGTAATGTTCTAGCTCGCTGATAATAGTTTTATGCTGGTATTAACACATTTTCCTTTGTGGCAGGAATTTGTTACTTGGAACGTGGATCATTCCTGTACGTGGAACAAAAATAGGAATGTGATACGCCACATACTCAAAATTGTAGCAAGATAGGGGTAAGCTTGTACACTTTACACTAAGAATTTAATGTACTTTTAGTAGAGAAATTTTTTAACAATTAGACATCCAATAAAATGTAAGTTTTTTTTCTAAATTAATCATATGAAAACACATTTTAATAAACATTATGACTCATTTTTTATGTTTTGCCATGTTAAATTACACTCACCTTAGATTTTATCTCATTGTTTTTTTTTTTTTTTTTACTCCTAAAGAAGTCTTAAGGAAATATGTTAGAACAAACTTTTGGGATACCTTGGATTGCCAAATTTAGTATTTTGGAACGAAAGTGTACCATGTTTCGATATGTGCGTTCCAAAACATAATTCACTAGGGTAACAACGTTTTCAGATAACACTAGGTAGGATGAAGCTTTTGAATCTCTTCACCATCACCCAATATGTTGGCTATGTGTTTTATACACAATTTGGTTTTCCTTCCACAAATTGACTACTCTTTTATAGTTCATAGCATCATGTTTAACATAAACTAAATAATGTTCCCTTGACTCCACTTTTAATACTCTTATAGTCTTACCAAATGGTATATTCTTGAGGTACATATGGCTACAAATTATATTACATTATGTACATAAATGTCAAAGAATACATAAGAGAAGAAGATGAATAAAAACATACTGTGTCTGCAGTAATTAACAGCGTAGAGTGAGCATTGTCCTCCAAATGACTTGTAATTTTGAGCCTTGATATGATGGCATCTGCCTAATAAGAAATTTCCATTAAATAAAGGTAAGGACTCGAATCAAACCCAGTCTTCATAATCATATAGGGCCCATGCACTGAATATGGGCATACTTTTAGAGGCATGACAGGAGGGGGAAATGTGGAAGAGCAAGTAGAAAGTATTCAGTAACGATATTGAACAATTTTAAAATTCATAATTACAATGAGCATAAGAGATAGGCCAAATGTAGGTCATCAAGCAGTAAGAAAGGGGAAGTCATTCAAGATAGGCCTTCTTCCTTCCCGTTAATGTCATTATCCAGAACCTCAAAAAAGTATTTGCTCCAACTTTACAAGAATTGATAGCGTTAACCATATTAATAGAATTCCAAACTCTTTTAGGCACATAGTTCACCAAGTCCACCAAGTCCGAGTTACTAATGTGCTCACTGAAGAGGGGATGCGATAGCTTTCACGTGACCCTTGATCCCAATTTTCAATTATGTGACTTTGTTCTGTATATGTCTAATGACTAATAGTTCCTCAAGGAATTCTTTTTTTGCATAGTATCTAAATGTACATCTAGCAAATAAAATGGATAATATAATATCTTAAATTGTAAATTAAGAAGAAAAAAAAAAATGTTGTAGAAAAATAGACAGGAAAAGGGGGGGAGCTAATCTGGGCCGGAAGGAAAATCACAAATAGAACAAAAACTTAGAAAAATCAAAATCATAACGTGGCTAGAGAAAGGAAAGCACGTGTTCCCATGTGGGCAGCCCCTTGGCAGGAAATGCATCATAATTGGCTGAAACAACAATCTAGAAAAAGTACCTAACCAGTATATTAGAAAGATCATTCGCTACTTTCAACTAGTTGGAGAATTCTGAAAACCTCCCTTACCATTCCACATATTATTAATCATAAAATCATAAATTCACAATACTAATAGCAATTTCTGGTGTAGTCAAGAATCAAGATGTTTGGAGGACACAGTGTGCAGGACATCAAGGAATCTTATTCCACATAATGCCTAGATATCCCTGATGTTTAACTGATTAATTTGAAACTACCCACATGATCAAACACAAATAAATTGATAAATGCTCAGTTTAGTGCATGAAATTCACCTTGTACCCGACATACTTTGATTTGAGTTTCAAACACAAATAAATTGATAAATGCTCAGTTTAGTGCATGAAATTCACCTTGTACCCGACATACTTTGATTTGAGTTACAAGGTATACCACTCAGACAAACAAGAAATCATGTAAACCACAAGAAACATTACAAAAACCAAAAAAAAAAACAACAAACAACAAACAACAAAAGAAAACTGAAATGCTGGCTTACCATTTACTCACCAGCATATAGCTAGAGGTGTGCAGTAAATTAATACTGCAAATTTGAGTTATTGTGCATAATGTAAGAGATCCAAGACCATGTTTGATAGCAGGATAGGAGGGGGAATAACGGCTACTCCAGCTTTTGGTTCACAAATTTCTCTCTCCGGATAAGGCCACAGGATTGCTCATACCAAATATGGGGATATGGGGATTAAATGAGCGATAACTAATTAGGTAAGTCCGAATTATTTCGCTCCTTTATCCAATCATCAACATTAATTATATCCACTTATCTCATTCTTTATCACTCCCTAATCCAACATTGTACAAACAATCATACGTTATATAATCCTATCATATCCAATACCCAAAAACAAACCTTGAATCAAACATGTATAATATATTAGACGAGTCAGAGTAGTAGTAGTAGTAGTAGTAGTAGTTTCATTTTCATACCTTTGCCTCAGCAAGAGCCATTACCAAATCCTCTGGCTTTTCCCTCCTAATACTTTGCTCATTAATGTCTGCTGTCTAAAACCAACAACCAACTTGAATCTTCTAAGTGGCAATATATCAAACAGTTAATGGTTGAAAGAACAAAACATACCACGATTGAGAATTCATATCCCATTTCAACTAGAATTTGTCGACGAGCCATTGAAGACGAACCCAATATTATCTTTCAATTAAAAGCATCATCATCACATTCATAAGATTATTACCAAACTTCATTCATCGATACATATATATACATAGACATAGATATAGACATAGACATATATGCATATCAAGGCATAACTAGAGAGATTGAGTAAATAAATACTACAAAATGTAGGGTAAAGAGGAAAGAAGATGGCGAGGCCAATGTAGCTTTAGAGAGCTGGAGCAAACCTTAAATGGTGGGTTCTTTGCATTTGCAGCCATCTCTCTCTCTCTCTCCCTCCCTCCGATAACTTGACCAAGGATTCTAGAGTGAAATTTTCCTAAAGTTTCTATATTGTGTGGTTGAGATTTACTGGTAAGTCATATCAAAAAAATTGATGTGACTTGTCAGTAAATCTCAACCATACACTGTAGCACTTTAGAAAACTTTAAAAAAAAATTACTCTAGGATCCTTGCTCCGATAACTTAGGAGATAAGCACTGTAGAAGAGGGAGAAGGACGTTAGCGGACGTTATCCGATCGAGGCTTTGAAGGTTTTTTTTTTGTTTTGAAAAAAAAAAAAGAAGGAAAGAAAAAACCTCAGACTAACCATTGTAACAAAATAAACCTATAGATTTTTAATTTTATCAATTGAAATTATAATATTTTGATTTGTTTTTCTATCTAAATCATCTGTCTATTTTTGTTAAGTAAAACAGATAAAATATATACAACTCCGCTACATAACTCGAAATATCAAACGCTCGAATGGCTCGAAATCCTAAAACGACGTCATTTTAGGGTTTTTTTTTTATTCTCTTACCGGTTAAATAATATTTTCCGTACCATTCGAGCTCTACGCATTCAAGCTACGAATCATTTCCGAAATATATATATATATATATATATATATATTTCAGTCATTAGTCAACCAAAAATGATACAATTTAAATTCTAATATTTTAATTTATTTTCTATCTAAATCATTTTTTTATTTCTATTAAGTAAAATAGACGGAAAAAAAATGTATTTCAGTCATTACAAAAAATGATATTTTACATGAGTTTAATGGCGAAAATACTTTTTTCAATTTTACTTGACAGAAATAGACAAATAGCTTAGTTTGAAAATAAATCAAAACATTAAAATTTAAATTGACAAAATTGAAAATTCGAGATTGATTTTGTTACAAAGGTGGAACGTTGGGATTTTTTTTTTTTTTTTTTTTTTTGGGGGTGTGTGGTAATTTCTTCATTTTTCCTACTAATATATATTTTTTCTGCTAATATATATTTTTTTAATTGTTCTTTAGTTTTTTTATTTTTTATTTTCTATAGTAAAAGTCTCTACCCAAAAAAAAATTATAAAAAAAAAAGTAAATTATACTAACATCCGTAGATTTGAAAAAAATATAATAAACTCTATAATTTTAATATAATTACACAGAATTCTTATATTCTCACACTGAGACAGAAAGTGAGAGGGTAATTTTTGGGAAAAATTGGGCCGAGCTGCGAGTTGGGCTTTGAGGCCCAGAACGCGAAGGACTAAGTAAAAAGGCTGCAATGTTACTCCAGCCCAGGAGAAGTATAGTTACTCCGGCTCAAGAAGGGATAGTTGCTTTGGCCCAAGAAAGAGTAAAGCTACTCCGGTTCGGAGGCAACTTGGAGTTAGGCCGGTCTCAGAGTTAGTCCGGTCGCAGTATGTTCTGGGTAGGCCGGTCTCAGAGTTAGTCCGGTCGCAGTATGTTCTGGGTAGGTCGGTTTCAGAATTAGTCCGGTGGCAGTTTAAAGTAAGTCCGACCTTGCATTTAGTCCGGTCGTAACATACTATGGTTAGGTCGGTCAGAACTTGCTACTTGGGAGTTTGATCTAAACACACCAAGGTTGAACAGGGGCAGCTGAGGTAAGGAGTTAGAAGAAAAGACCGAGCTAAGGACAGTTCGGCCCTTTGTGGCTTGGCATAGCCAATTTTACTTCGGTCACATGGAAGTTCGGCCATGGAGAAAACCATCCCACTTGGTTTAAGCAGTGGGGGAGGGTGTAAAAGGATAAGCATTATCCTTTGGAGTATGAATCCTAGGAGGACTCTGCATGGAGAAATACAAGTCCTACCAGGATTGTGCCACGGGAAACTTATAAAAGCCCACAAACATCACCTTGGAGGAGGTAATTGAACACAATTCTTTCTGAGAACATAGATCTTTGTCTATTTGTCAAGTTTTCTGACTTAGGCATCGGAGAGGTTTCCGGCACACACCCGCCGGCTAGCTCACGTTTGTGTTTTCAGGTGACAAAGCGACGTCGTACGGAGGAGCGTAGACTTGGTCAACAGGATTATACGAGGAGAATTATTTCCTCCCCGTACAATTGGCGCCGTCTGTGGGAAGTACAGACAAGAACAAAAACCTCTTGACTAAACTTCTCCTTTTCTCATTCAATGGCACACATTGAAGACTTGCCGCAGTCCGCCATCGACGGACTAACTCCAGAGAGGGGCGCAAGGCGTGAAGGATTTCCTTCTGTCCCTCCCATGGCGGATTTGGAGCCCCAACAACATAATTCCAGGAGGAGTGGCAGGGGAAGGCGGAATAGCAGCCCTCGTCACTCTCGAAGTCCTGACAGGCAAAGGAGGAGGATTGATCCCCAAGCCCTGGAAGATCGCGTGAAGGAACAAGATGAACTAATTCGAAAGATGGCGGCGGACATGGAGGCTTTGAAACGCCAGATGAAGACTAAAGATGTGGCGACAGGAGAGGGGCGCAAGCACAAGACGCCCCCTCGCCACTCAGAGAATCGTAATAGGAATACTACACCCTCCCAAGGAGAGAGCAGAAGCCTCAGGACAGGCGACACTCACTCTTTATCTTCAAGGACTCGTCACTCCAGGTCTGAGAGGACGAGATCCGAAAGATCATACACTGAAGGAAGCACGTATTGGCCTTCACATTCACACCAAACCAGATCTAGACAAACGGAGCTGCCCAGGTCATCCGACTTACGAACCGTGCTCGAAGAAAAAGCACGATGCAAGGAGGATGCCAGGGCAAGGGATCCACACCGAGTTTCGGCCTTACAACGGTTGGCTCCTCGGGACGCATGGAAGCGTCGAGGTTGGAATGCCAATACTGCGACCGGCCTACGAACCAACGGACAAGGCATTGGCAAGACTACAAACTTCGCCGTTTGTCCCAGCGATCGAAAACGCGCCCCTGCCATCAGGCTTCCTTCAGCCGAAATTCAATACATATGAAGGGAAGACGGACCCATATTCACACCTGAGCCACTTTCGCCAAGTCATGGCTGTGTACAGGCGAAATGAGGCCTTAATGTGCATACTCTTCCCGTCAAGTCTGGGCGACCTAGGCTTGACTTGGTTCGAAAAGCTCCCAGAGGGCAGCATAGCCTCCTGGGCCCAATTGGCAGAAGCATTCGTAACGAGGTTTCGGACAAATACTAAGACACCGGTGGAGATAGACCAGTTACTCTCCATCGACATGGGTGAAAAAGAGACCCTCAGATCTTACAACAGTCGCTACTGGGAGACATTCAACCAGATTGGAGACTGCCCCACCAATCTAGCCATTGCGCAATATAAAAGAAGCCTACCAGTAGGGAACAGACTAAGGGATTCGATTACCATGACGCCACCCCTCACCATGGAGGCCCTGATGGAAAGAGTGCATCAGCACATCAGGGTAGAAGAGGATGGCGCACGTGCAAAAGCAAAATCTAGTGCAACCACGGTACCAGAAAAGAAGGCCTCAGCAAAGGTCAATACAGTAGATAGGCAGAACAAAAACGGGCGTGGCAGACGAGATAACGGAGAAGACCCAGACAAAAGATGGTTGAGAATCCGCACTGCCATAACAACGGTGTTCAAAAAACCAATATATCGTATTTTGAACGAAATAAAAGACGAGCCATTTGTCAAGTGGCCAGCCAAGCTAGGGGAAGCTCAGAAGAATTACGACGACAGATCACGGTGCACCTTCCACAAAGAAAAGGGGCACCGAACTGAGAATTGCACGCCACTGAGACAGCACTTGGAAGAATTGGTGGCAGCAAGCCACTTGGACAAATACATTGAAGGATGAGTGCAACCGGCCCCCCAAGACCATAATGACCATTCCAATAGAATGCCAATTGATGCACCACCTCAAGGCACTATCAATGTAATTCATGGAGTTTTTGAACCTGAGCGCGTATGCGAGCTCAGAGGTTCAATCAAGAAGGCTGAGCACTTTAGGGAAGTATTAAGTGCCCAACCTACCATCAAGAAGGAGAGGACAGAGGCAACAAACGTCATGTCCTTTTCGGATAAGGACTTGGAACGAATTTACTGCCCCCATAATGATGCCCTGGTTGTCACTCTCCGAGTCAAGGATTTTGACGTAAAGCGGATTTTGATTGACCAGGGTAGTTCATGTGAGATCATGTATTACGACACATTCAAGCAACTAAAGCTGCAAGACAAAGACTTGGCGCCTGCAGTTTCTCCCCTGATTGGATTCAACTCCATGCCAGAGTGGCCTGTCGGCAAAATAATCCTTCCGGTCAGAGCAGGAAGTGTAACAAAACAAGTGGAGTTCTGGGTATTGAAGGTCCCCTCCACATACAACATCATCTTGGGCAGAACATGGCTGCATGCTATGCGTTCGGTAGCGTCATCTTACCATCAGGTAATGCGGTTCCCTAACAACACCGGCATAATTGAAGAAGTCTATGGCGATCAGATCATGTCAAAACAATGCTTCGCCACAGCGAATGGAAGCCGAGCTGCCAAAGGATACGTTCATTCGGTGGAAGAACCAGAAAGTAATGAACTATTCGCGGACGTCGGCAAAGAGGCTGATCAGAAAGCGGTAGAGGACTTGGTGGAGGTAAAAATAGATGAGAAGAACCCGGATAAGTTCTTCTTGCTTGGCTCATCGTTGTCCAGCACTGAAAGATTAGAGGTCTTGGAATTCTTGACCTCTAATATCGAAGTGTTTGCCTGGACGCCCTACGACATGCCAGGTATTGACCCAAACTTCATCAGTCACCAACTCAATGTCCACCCATCCGCCAGACCAGTCATCCAACGCACACGCAGATCGGCACTCCACCACGCCGAAATAGTGGCAGAAGAGGTAGGCAACCTGCTGGAGGCAGGAGCAATAAGAGAAGTGCACTACCCAAGATGGATCTCCAACACAGTTGTAGTGCCAAAAAAGAATGGTAAATGGCGTGTCTGCGTCAACTACAAAACAGTCAACAAGGCGTGCCCAAAAGATAGCTTTCCTCTACCAAGGATAGATCAACTGGTGGACTTAACGGCAAGGCATAACCGACTTAGCTTTCTGGATGCATACAGAGGCTACCACCAGATCGCCATGCACGAACCAGACCAGGAGGTCACATCCTTCACAACACCAAGAGGGTTATATTGCTACAAGGTCATGCCCTTTGGCCTAAAGAACGCAGGGGCGACATTCCAAAGGATGGTCACCAAGATGTTTGAACCATTGTTAGGCAGAACAATGGAGGCTTACATCGACGACATGGTGGTCAAAAGCAAAGATGAGAATGACCATCTTAAAGATCTAGGCGAGATGTTCCAGATCCTTAAGAAACACAAGCTGCGCCTCAACGCATCCAAATGCGCATTCGGAGTTGGATCTGGCAAATTCTTGGGCTTCTTGGTGACCAACCGAGGTATAGAAGTAGACCCCTCTCAGATTAAAGCAATCCAGGAGTTGGAGAGACCAAACTCAGTCAAAGAAGTGCAGCATCTCACTGGTATGACGGCTGCACTCAACCGGTTCATAAGCAAGTCGTCAGACAGACTACGACCATTCTTCCAAGCTTTAAAAACCAAGTTTGAGTGGGATGAAGAATGCGACCGAGCTCTGGAAAGCTTGAAGGAGTACATGTCTTCCCCACCACTACTTGTTACACCAGTACCTGGTGAAGAACTCTTTTTGTACCTAGCAGTCTCTCAGCACGCAGTCAGCGCAGTGTTGGTTCGTGCAGAAGGAATACAACACCTGCCCATCTTTTATGTCAGCAAGACATTGTTGGGAGCCGAAACAAGGTACTTGCCCTTGGAGAAACTAGCATTAGCATTAATGATGGCATCCAGAAAATTGGCGCACTACTTTCACGCCCACACCATAGTCGTCCTCACAGCCTTTCCACTAAAAGCTCTGTTCGAAAGGGCAAACTTTAGTGGGCGAATTTTGAAGTGGGCAGTAGAGTTGGGACAATTCGACATCAAATTCCAACCCAAAACCGCAATAAAAGCCCAATCTTTGGCAGACTTCGTCGCAGAGTTTACTCCTGGAAGTCATCATATCTGCCCAGTCGACCTAACTGACACAACCGAACTAAGGACGGAAGTTGACGCCGGAATAGCGCAACCCCTAGTAGAAGGTAGTCAATCAAGCACCAAGGCAGACCATACTAAGGACAACAAGGAAGAGACAAACCAAGGCTCACCAGCAGTTCAAACAGAGGACAAAGGACAGACAGCCAACATGGACCTTGAAGAAAACACCGTTCTTGACCTCACGACATCATCTGATCCTTCCGCTTGCTGGAAACTATTCGTTGGAGAGATGTGGAAGCTCTTTGTGGATGGAGCATCCAACCGACATGGTGCAGGGCTTGGCATAGTCCTCATCTCTCCAGACGGCCTGGTTATAGAGCAAGCAATCAACCTTGGCTTCCCAGCATCCAACAACGAAGCGGAGTATGAAGCGCTTCTCGCAGGACTCAAGTCGGCACACTTCATGAAAGCAACCGAACTAATGGTATACAATGACTCTCTGCTGGTAGTAAACCAAATTTCTGGCGAATACGAAGCAAAGGACGACAGAATGGCCAAGCACCAAGAGTTAGTCAGAACAGAGATCAAGAAGTTTGATGTGGTAAGGATAGAACAAATTGGCAGGGAGGAAAACAGCCGAGCGGACGAGCTAGCAGGCCTTGCCTCAATGGCAGATACATCAATCCCTCATCCATTACTCATCGACTTCTTACCAAGACCAAGCATAGAAGACCCCGAAGCAGAAGAAGTATGTTGCACAGAATTAAGCCCTTCTTGGATGGATCCCATCATCCTATTCCTAAAAGACGGCATCCTACCAGAAGAGAAAAAAGAAGCCAACAGAATAAGGGCAAAGTCGCAGCGATTTTGGCTATCTCCATCTTTGGCATTATACAAGAAGTCGTTCTTTGGGCCTTACCTCAAGTGCGTTCATCCCAGCAAAGTAGAAGCATTCCTATTCGAAATACACGAAGGGGTGTGTGGAAGTCATCAAGGGGGAAGGTCGCTTGCTTACAGGGCTATTTCGCAAGGATATTGGTGGCCATATATGCAAGCAGACTCAGAGAAATATGTGAAGAAGTGTGAAAAATGCCAGAAATTCGCACACCAAATACATCAACCAGCAAGAGAACTCCTACCCTTAACTAGTCCATGGCCTTTCGCAATGTGGGGCTTGGACATAGTAGGACCACTTCCAACAGTACCTGGCGGCAGAAAATTCTTTCTCGCAGCAACAGACTACTTCACAAAGTGGGTGGAAGCAGAAGCATTGGCGTCAATCAAAGAAAAAGATGTGAAGAAGTTTGTTTGGCAGAATATCATCACTCGGTTTGGCATACCAAAAGCACTAATCTCAGACAATGGCACTCAGTTCGACGGCAGAATCTTCAGAAGCTTCTGTGAAGAGTACAAGATAGAGTTCTACAATTCCACACCAGCATATCCTCAAGCAAATGGGCAAGCTGAAGCATCAAATAGAGTCGTCTTGGATGGACTAAAGAAAAGGCTAGAGAAAGCAAAAGGCAAGTGGGCAGATGAACTTCCTCACGTCTTATGGGCTTACCGCACCACGCCTCGGCGATCAACTGGAGAAACACCATTCTCCTTGGCCTATGGAATGGAAGCAGTGATCCCACTAGAAGTTGGCCTCCCCACAATTCGAAGCGAAAATTTTGATCAAGACTTAAATGGAGAAGCCATAGCCTTAGAACTCGACCTTGCAGAAGAAAGAAGAGAAAGAGCACTAGTCCACATCGCCTCATACCAACAAGAGTTAATCCGAAAATACAGCAAAAAGGTTCATCCAAGACAATTCAAGATTGGGGATTGGGTACTACGCAAAGTAATGGGAAACACCTTGATCCCAGGAGACGGCAAGTTAGGCCCAAATTGGGAAGGTCCTTATAAGGTGGTTGGATTAGCAGGCAAAGGGGCATACCACCTAGAAGACAAGGATGGCAAGGCAATCCCTAGGCCATGGAATACGGCCAATCTCAAGTTATTTTACTTTTAGCTTTTCTTTTTCAAACATATGTAATTTTCTCTTCCTTCAATAAAATGAGAAATTCTTTTTAGCACAAGTTGATCCTTGTAAAAGTTAGCTTTAGTAAAGATTAGGCGCGTTGCAAGCATTCTTCATTCTAAGTTAGCCGGAAAAACTAACTTAGAGGTTGGCTGGAACAAACCAACACCCTTCCTAAGCCCAGGATAAGGATCCAGGCTGCAGGACATTTGGTCGGAATAACCAAATACTATAAGTTAGCTGGAAAAACTAACTTCGATGGTTGGCTGGAATAAACCAACACTTGTTACTCTTCAGCCGAAGTAAGTGCAAGGCTGAAGAGTGGTTGGCTGGAATAAACCAACTCTTGTTACTCTTCAGCCGAAGTAAGGGCAAGGCTGAAGAGTGGTTGGCTGGAATAAACCAACTCTTGTTACTCTTCAGCCGAAGTAAGTGCAAGGCTGAAGAGTGGTTGGCTGGAATAAACCAACTCTTGTTACTCTTCAGCCGAAGTAAGGGCAAGGCTGAAGAGTGGTTGGCTGGAATAAACCAACTCTTGTTACTCTTCAGCCGAAGTAAGTGCAAGGCTGAAGAGTGGTTGGCTGGAATAAACCAACTCTTGTTACTCTTCAGCCGAAGTAAGTGCAAGGCTGAAGAGTGGTTGGCTGGAATAAACCAACTCTTGTTACTCTTCAGCCGAAGTAAGTGCAAGGCTGAAGAGTGGTTGGCTGGAATAAACCAACACTTGTTACTCTTCAGCCGAAATAAGTGCATGGCTGAAGAGTGGTTGGCTGGAATAAACCAACACTTGTTACTCTTCAGCCGAAGTAAGTGTATGGCTGAAGAGTGGTTGGCTGGAATAAACCAACACTTTGTACTCCTTAGCCGAAGTTAGTATATCGGCTAAGGAGTGGTTGGCTGGTAAGCGTAGTTTAAAAAGCCAAAACCGAAATAGAAGTTGGAGTAATAAAAGGCATTACAAAGTACAGACAAACATATCAAAACCGAAGTTAGAGTCTTGTAGGCAAATTTCTATTTCATTAAAGATCAAAGTAAGTACAAAGCAAGGATCGAAGCCCGGTTACAAAGACGAAATAAGAAAAGAAAAAGTACAAAGTCAAGAAAAGAGTTCTTGTATTTCAGCGTCAAAGGCCGCATCACCATCAACTTGAAAACCGGTTTCAAGGGGAAGATCACGCTCGGTCGCCGGGTTAGTTTCGGTTGGAACCACGGTGTCACTTGGTTGTTCAATAGGAGGGTCCTCTACCATGGGCTCCAACCGAAGTGACGGGCTTGCACCAACAACCGGAATGTCTTCAGGAGCAGAGGAGTCATCAGTGTCTGAGTCCTCCAGAAACTCTTGTTGCAAGGCGTCTGCATACGCCGCAAGGGATTTCGGTATAAAGTATGCTGGAGGATCGAAGACCTCGGTCTGTTCATCATGACCGAGCTTCTCCACAGCCGCCCTCCAGCCGCACTTGAAGAAAAGCTCCTTGGCGGCGTCGCATTGCTTGACATAGGCATCTTCTGCCTCCTTGTAACCTCGCTTGTACCCCTCCTTTTCGGCCGCCTCCACCCTCTCTTTTAGTTCGCTTATTTCGGCGTCTTTCCTCTTCTCAAGCTTCAACAACTCCCGCAGATACTTGTCCTTCATAACAATGGCTGCTTTCTGCTTCTCCGCTTCAGCCGAGCTAACCAGATCGGCAAGCCGACCATTCTCTGCTTGAAGCTCGGTCATTTTCCTTTCGGCCTCCTCTAGTTCGGCCGCCTTTGCTTCGGCTTCCGCCATCGCCTGCCTTGTGGTTTTGCGGAGTTCTTGGACTTTCTTATAAGTGATGTTGTTCTTCTGCAAGGCCTGACAAAACGAAGACTTCTCTTAAGCCGAAGTAAAAGTTGGAAACTTCAAACAAAAAAAAAAAAAATGGACAGAGATACTTACCAAAATCATGGACTTGGAAGCAGACCGAATTGACTTCATTTCGGTGTTCAGTTGCTTCAAGTGGTGCTCCATGTCCTTGGGAAGGCACACACTTTTGGCCAGGTTAAAGGCCAATTGGTGGTCTTTTTCAGCCACGACCGAGTCAGTAGCCTTGATATCTCGGTCGTTAAAGGTCAGCGGCGAAGCTCACTTCGGAGATTCGGCTCGGTCAGTTTGCTCCGGTTGGGGGGACGGTTGAGAACTTTGGGGGATGGATTCGACCTCATCGACAAGTAGCTGTTCGGTCGATGGAGATCGGGCGCGCTTGGAAGGGCGAGATAAAGAAGGCCGTTGAGAGGGGAGGGCCACAACGGCAGGCTGCGCCTCAATGGTTGGTGGTACTTCGGCTCTGGTTGTTGCGGTCAGAAGGGCCCTAACTCTGCTCTTCTTTGCCATCTCCTCTTCAGCAGATAATGGGACGAGTCGGATTTTGGGCAAGGTTGGGTCTGGCTCTGGTGCTTCCTCAAGAAGGAAATCGGTTACCCTTGCTTTCCGGCGACCGCTGTACCGGTAGGTCGGCTCAAAGTTCAGAAGCTTAGCCCAACTTCTTTCTTTAATCCGTAGCGCGGCTCGCAAAATTGCAAGGTTTGGATAACTATATAAGGAATGAAGATGGGCGAAATCTGCGGAAAAAAAAAAAGAGAAGTGTTAGTTCGGTCAATAGGCCAAAAAACCGAGATAACATACAAGAAAGAAGACCGAAGTTAAATTACCAGGCTCTCCCTTTTTCCAATTTATAGGTCGGCCAGGAATTTGGGCTTGAAAATCCTCAAAATTCCCAGAGACCCAAAAGAAGTCATCATCATTAAGGTCTTTGTCCGGTGTGTGCTTAACTATCTTCTCTCGGCGGCGGCGGATCCTAAGGTAATAGACCCACCCAGCATCTTTCGAGCCGATGGAATATTGATGGAATATTTCGGCAAGGCCAAGGTTTAAACCGGTTTGGTGGTTTAGTGCGGCTATTCCCATAATAATACGGTATGTATTGGTGGACAGTTGGGTGGGGCATAACCTAGTCTGCCTAAGGAACTCACAGATTAATGGTTGGACAGGAAACCGTAGTCCGGTTTCTATTATGGATTGAAGAGTAAAGGGGACGAAGCCTTCATTATCCCAGGGTGTGATGTCTTTTTCGGCCAAAACCAGCTGGACATCGTCAGGTATTTGGTAATCTTTCCTGAATTCGGCTAGGCCGCCCGGGGTCTCAACTAGATACCTATACTTACCCATCTGATGTATAACTTACTTATAACTTATATCGGTGCAAAAATCGTGCTCAGTAGCTCGGTTGAGCGCACGCAGGAGTGCCTGGGTAACCTAAGTCTGCAAAGTAAAAAACAGAGGGGGTTAAAGCACTGATCAATGGACCGTGCTACAATTTAAAAGCAATGTATAAAAGCCCTACTTCGGCCTCAAAAAACTGGTTCTATCTCGGTTCATCAAAGGGTTTGGTAGCTCGGTTTGAGCAATTTGCTCGGTAGACCGGTTTAACGTCTAGGGGCAGTTTTCTGAGTTCGGTCTAAAAAACTAAGAAAGCTGGTTTAGACCCGAGGCCTAAATCGGTTGCAGTGTGAATCTTACTTCGGTTGAGCCTTAAGGGGCGACTTTCTAAGTTCAATTTAAGAACTAAGAAAGCCGGCTTGGCCCCAAAAGCTTAGTTCGGTCGACAACCGAGGTTCCTTGTTTGCTATATTCAAAACTCGGTGATCTTACTTCGGCTAAAGAGAGTCGGGCATCGGTGACTCTTTGAGACTTTTATGTTCTAGTTCGGTTGATTGTCTACAGTTATCTACTTGTTTAGGGCAAACAGGATCCTAGTTCGGTTGCTATGTGATTTTGGATCTAAGATTGGTTTTTCTACATAACAGTTCATACACGTACAAGTTCTATGGTTTTTTCATGGAAGTACAGAAGCAAAAACAAAAAATGCACAAGCATGCTTCACCAAAATAGAGAAAACAGGAAAGAAGAAAGCAAAAACAAGTTTTTTCAAAGCTTACCAGAGGGAAACAAAGGCAAAGAGGGAAGAATGGTAGCAAAACCACAGCCTCTTCAAGAACAGCGGAAGAACAGCTAGAGCACGCAGAGAGAAGACGAAGAATATGAAAAGTGTAAGTGAATGATTCAAGAATAGGAAAGTCGTTTTGTGAAAAAAGGACAGAGAAGAGGCGGCAAAAAGAGGCGGGACTGTTCAAAATTCACGAAGTACGAAAGAGGGCGTGACAGCCGTCCTCAGCCCATCAGAATCTGCCACGTGTCATTGGAAGGGGAAGCGTTACAGTCGCTGTGATTAAAGAGACGTTTTGACCGGACATAGTGAAGCCCGAAGTAAAATTAGCTCGGTTGGAGAGCCCGAGGGTTTTTCGCTCGGCCGGAGAGGCTAAAGGGTTTTTAGCTCGGCTGGAAAGGCGTAATAAACTCTAGCTCGGCCAGTAGACTGATAATCCCAATCATGTTGCGCAGATGGAATTAAGGGGCAATTGAGAGGGTAATTTTTGGGAAAAATTGGGCCGAGCTGCGAGTTGGGCTTTGAGGCCCAGAACGCGAAGGACTAAGTAAAAAGGCTGCAATGTTACTCCAGCCCAGGAGAAGTATAGTTACTCCGGCTCAAGAAGGGATAGTTGCTTTGGCCCAAGAAAGAGTAAAGCTACTCCGGTCCGGAGGCAACTTGGAGTTAGGCCGGTCTCAGAGTTAGTCCGGTCGCAGTATGTTCTGGGTAGGCCGGTCTCAGAGTTAGTCCGGTCGCAGTATGTTCTGGGTAGGTCGGTTTCAGAATTAGTCCGGTGGCAGTTTAAAGTAAGTCCGACCTTGCATTTAGTCCGGTCGTAACATACTATGGTTAGGTCGGTCAGAACTTGCTACTTGGGAGTTTGATCTAAACACACCAAGGTTGAACAGGGGCAGCTGAGGTAAGGAGTTAGAAGAAAAGACCGAGCTAAGGACAGTTCGGCCCTTTGTGGCTTGGCATAGCCAATTTTACTTCGGTCACATGGAAGTTCGGCCATGGAGAAAACCATCCCACTTGGTTTAAGCAGTGGGGGAGGGTGTAAAAGGATAAGCATTATCCTTTGGAGTATGAATCTTAGGAGGACTCTGCATGGAGAAATACAAGTCCTACCAGGATTGTGCCACGGGAAACTTATAAAAGCCCACAAACATCACCTTGGAGGAGGTAATTGAACACAATTCTTTCTGAGAACATAGAGCTTTGTCTATTTGTCAAGTTTTCTGACTTAGGCATCGGAGAGGTTTCCGGCACACACCCGCCGGCTAGCTCACGTTTGTGTTTTCAGGTGACAAAGCGACGTCGTACGGAGGAGCGTGGACTTGGTCAACAGGATTATACGAGGAGAATTATTTCCTCCCCGTACAGAAAGTATCAATAAAATTTAACCGAATTCTTTAACCAATTTTTATTTACTTTTTAAGTAAAACTTTTGAGTGAAGGAAATTTGGTGTGGCCAACTTGGCTGCTAGTTCTTATGCTCTTTCACTGTCTGAAAACTTTTTAGCAGAATTTCGCAATGTCCATGCCAGTGGCAATTTTATTTATTTATTTTTAATTTTTGCACAAGTAAGCATTTATTGTCCAAAAAGAAAGATAGAACAATGAAGCTCAGTACACTGATCAAATCAAGAAATTTATCAATGGTTAATCGACACAGTTGGGTCATTTGAAGGAGAAGAAGAACCTCCCCTCATAGTTCAAAAAAAATAAAGGTAAATTCAGCTCCAATCAGTAAATTCAGTACACGAGTCCCCATCGGCTGACTCAGTCCTTGATCCAATCTACATGTTATATAGCTTTTTTTAAATTCTCTTTTATGTATTCTCACTCAGCTTGCCGATGATATTGCAAGACTAACTGGCTGGCTCTGGACTCACCTCTGCTCCTACTTGCGTTGTCTTACAATCAGATCCCCAGAATTTAGCAGTTTTCACGTCCTCCGGCGCCATCAATCTTGAAAACTCTTCATGGTCATAATTCAAACTAGCTTTTCCCCCGAACTCACTTGGAAGGTTTTCAGCATCAAAATTTGACTTCATGACCTCTTCACTGTCTTTGTGCTTCGGATAAACAAACTTGATCTTCTGAAAAGTTTTCGCATCCACAAAATACTTCACAACCTGCAGGGATTGAATGGAATTGGAGCAATTGTTAATAAACAGAAGGCACAACTGCTACAAATATCATTAATACATTCTGCAATATTAATCATGTTACAAACCAAAACCATCTTTATTTTTATGCATAAAAGTGCCATATATATAATTTTTTTTTTTTCAGAAAAAAATAAAAATTGGGAATCAAGGAAAAAAAGTAGCTCAGCTTTCGAAAGCAACTATCCAAGTCCAGCTCACCAAGAGGATAAATTTCACTAGGCTTCTTTTCAAAAACCATCATACCAGGAAGGATGTTTACAGATGCAAAGATTCTAACTTCACGGCAAATGTTAATAAGGGGGTGGCTATTAAATTTTTTTTAAAAAAGTTTGGGGGTGAACTAACTTAGTTTAATAATATTCATAAAGAATACTACTATAATCTTTCCTTCGAACCAAACAAAAAGTAGCACAGATTTCAATTCAGAGAATAAAAAAAAATATGAAGGATAATGTGTGGGTAATTATGGTAAGGAACATCAGAAGGATTGTCTAAACAGATCAGCAAATATTTTGTTATTTAACTTAGGGTCATGTTTAAAAAAACTGTACATTTTTTATTGCATGCACTTACATGCAAAATGTATAATCTTTTTAAACTTCTTAACAAAATCCTTTAACTAGTAGAGCAAGGTACATGAGGGCAAGAGCTCAGACCTTCCAAAATGCCTCAAAGATTCTCGGTGGATTATATTGGACGATTAAACCAAGTCTCTCAGGGTAGTGATTCTGTAAAACGTAACTGATATCTCGGGCTACTTTGATGGGAACATTGGTGTTCAATGACCATCCCGTATAGTCTATCAACCATGTCATTTGTTCTTGACCTTCAGGAAGGTTAAGGATAGCATTCTCCACGAGATATACTAGATGACGGAGATTACCTTCTCCTGCTGTTGTTTTCTGCAACAAAGTAAATAGATAAGTAAAATTTTAAAAAGCAACTAGTTAACTTACAAAAGCGAAGCAACAGTATGTACACCAAAGGACATACCTGCATCCCCGGCCTCATTATAAGGACAGTCCTCCCAAATCGATCACGAAAATCTGCTATGGACACTAGGCCGTTCTCACCTACATGTGCTACTTCATGCTGACAATGATACAAGCCCATATGTTAAAGTAGGCGCAATCAGAGATCATCATGTTGAACAACAGATCATAGCTCCAAACTCACAAGTATATCAAGCTGAATTCAAAGCACAAGATACAATGATAATATTTAATCTACTACGAGGAAGTTTTAAATCCCAACTAATTTTTCTCATATTTCATGATAACATCTGTATTTGAGCCATTTTGGAATTGATAATTCAACCAGTATTGACTTGCTATACATCAATATGATAAAAGACTATTGGGGTCCCATTTGAATTTCATCCAAGACAAAGATTGTTCCAAAACCAAAAATCTTTACACCATTAGAGGGCATGGAGATCTTGGTCATGTAAGCAACTAATAGAGAAATCGTAAGTAGGAGACTATGATGAACTAACACATGAAAAAAACAACTAATATACAAATCATAAACAGGAGATAATGTTGAACTGACACACACACACACAGAAGAGCAACAACAACAAACTGCAACATATATTTGTCCACCAACTTACCCAACGAATTTCCTCTGGTTTATAGGTTGACCGCCACTGCAGTGTCTCTTCCAACATTTTCTTTGCCTTTTCTACATTCCAATTTCGAGCTTCCAAATATCTCCCCAGACATGCATCAGTGCAATACTGTAAGCTACGTCCAGATAGGGGTCCAATTGCAGCCCTGAGTTCACTGACCTGCTTGCTGAGCAAATATTTAGGGTCTGCTTTCAATTACATAATAAAATAAATAAATAAATAAAATTTATTTTACAGACAGTCTGCTACATAAAATTGAAAAAATCTTTAATTTGCTGGTTCAGAAGCCATAACAAAATGAGGGTGTTTCTTCTAGGTGTACTGTAATTATGCAGATGCTAAAGAAATAAATTTGTGGTAACTATTCATGATTTGTCAGCCAGTTCATAGACAATGGCATGCAATCAGATAAGCATTACAAGAAGAGACTGCCAGTTAGAATCAAGAGCCAAAAGAAAAAGAGTATATATCTGTGAATGTGAATGTCTCTATATATATATGGAAACAAACATGCATTTATTAAACAGGTTTCTGTCTGATAATCAGTTCGAGCATGCCTTTACCTTTGTGTCTTGTGAAGAATCATTCTCCTCATCCTTCTGAGACGGCTTTCGCCAAAACATGGAGATCATGGAACTGTTAAAGTAAAAAGAAAAAAAATCAAATCAAATTATAGAACCTTAAATAAGATCATTTGAAACTTCCATTATACTGTTTTTTATCATATGGATAATTCATTGAAAATAAAGAATTTGAAAATCTGAATCATATACATGATCGGGAACAAAAAGGATATTATTAGGAAGAAACAGAAACACAATGGAATAAAACTTGCACCAGGAAATAGACAGGTACTGTGAAATAAAGCTTGTCCTTCTTTTATTTTTTTATTTTTTATTTTTTTGTCTTTTGTGGCTAGGCAAGACAACATTTTTTTGTCTAAGAGACGTCCCACGAAGCTCCAGATTATGTTTTTCAGCATAAGATTTGTATCAACTAATTTGATTCTGCCTTCAATAAATAAATAATCAAATAGCTGGCCAGAAATTAAATAATTTGTTCAGGATTCAATCTGGATATCAGTCAACTCTCTTCACAACTGGCATAGAAAGTGCTTGCCTCACAGATGACTAATCAAGGTATATTTGGTCAACTTATTCATTGTAGACTATTATTTTGCCAAATAATTGAGAGTGGATGAACTTGTTCGAAACGCAATAAATTCTTCCCATTTAAAGAATATTTAAATACTTGTGTTCCCACTCTTTTCCATTAGTCTTACTCTTTTATTACCCTCACCTCCACACAGATTCTTCTATTTGTGTTGCTGTTGTTGGTTGAATTATTATAGTATTTCTAACCACTTTAAACGTCACTTCATTCTCCTATTCCTAGTTTTAGAAGCAAGAATTTGCAACACACACTGATCATCATCTCCAAAAGACAGAATATAAAGAAGAAACCATGGATCAATCCACAAGTATGCTAATAAAGAATCTCCAGCTTCTTCGTCATTGCTTTGTGCTAAATATTTAAGTGCAACAATATCATGTATCTATTCCTTCCCAAGATAACACTAATGTTGTGTTTGGATTTTGAATTTGTAGAGAGATTTGTTGGAGGGAAAAGGAAAGGAAAGGGAAAAGGGAAAAGTGAATTGACTTTTTATTCACGTTTTACTTTCCTTGTCTTTTCCGTCCACAAATCTAATCTTAGATCCAAACACAGTTTAAGTGATGATAGGTTGTTGCATAGATAATGTTTGGAAACACACACATTTATTTGGATGAATGTCGACTCTACTAAAAGTCGGGGAAATCTATCTTAACCAAAACCCGGGCAAGTAATTTTTAAAAAAAATTACTAAAAGATAACAAAATTTTGGTGGGTCCAGGACCCAAGATTGGTTGGCAATGCTTAATGCCCAAAATGAAACTAAGTAGGTGTACAATGGAGGATGAAAGAGGCATAGATTCTGCTCATCCCCAACTTCAGATTTCACATAGCTAACCATATGCCTACTGTACGGGGGTGAAATATTCACGGTTCTCCGTACTCCTTGAACCCAAGCTTCGCGTAACATCGCTTGACCTGAAAACAGAAAGAAAGTGAGCTATCCGGCAGTGTGTTGCCGAATAAACCCTCCGACAATCAAGTTAGCACAC
Source organism: Camellia sinensis (assembly GCF_055761805.1). Lineage (NCBI taxonomy): Eukaryota > Viridiplantae > Streptophyta > Magnoliopsida > Ericales > Theaceae > Camellia > Camellia sinensis. The sequence continues at coordinate 188,475,728 of NC_138964.1, forward strand.
TTGAAGAAGAAGAAGGATGTAGAGAGCGCTCTAGAGAGAGAGAGTTGTGAATTCCTTCAGATTGCTTACCTCTAACGTCCCCCATTCCTTCTTTTCTAGGCTGGCCATGCAGCCTCAGAGATTATGGGAGCACTACCTCTGTTGTCCTTCTCTGGACAGGCGGTTGTGCTCCCCTCTACCTTCTTTACACGTGTAAAGACCAAAACCTCCAAACAGTGTTTGTCAAACCGCCAAACAGCATTGACGCATACCACGAGTGGATTTTTCCCTTCTTCATATCATTGGTCCAGGTAGCTCACACAACCGGCCTATCACTTGGAAGAAGCGGACACCACAACAGACTAGACGGTTGAGCTATAATACACCGGTCCATCTGAGTTAACCGGTGGTAGGGCGCACGACTCAGCATCTTGGCCTCGCCCGGCTATCTCGTAGGACGTCTCGGCCCTGCGTCATCCTAGATTGGCCGTAGCTCGGCCATACGTCAACCCGGATTGTCCGTAGCTCGGCCCAGCAAACCAATGCGGGTCTTACTGAACATTGGATTTCGCCGATCAATAGCTTTGTTGAGCATCTGCAAGCTTCCATATTCTGGTCAGTTTGCCCGGCCCAACGAAATGGGCCAGGGAGCTACGTTGGTTCAGTCCGGTCAAGCATATAGTTTATTGGCCCTTGCAAGGCCCAACACCATATCCCGCGCTGCCGTTACATGGCCCGTTTGACCAGTGCAAATCTCCCTCTCAATTGCCCCTTAATCCCATCTGAGCTAAACTTGAGTGGGATTACCCTTTTAACTGAGCTATCCGTTGGCTAGTTATTAAGACTTGTGCCGGTCGTCTTGTCACCAATCGTACTGACAGTCTGTCACTTCCATGCCACTTGGCACTCCCCTAAAGGCTCCGTGCTGTCCTCACAGCTGTCTTCATCACGCGCAAAATATAAAAGGTTGCCGCCTTTTGGTTTCCCCCCCCCCCTTTATATACACACGTGAGAGGCCAAACACGCCACCACTATTCATCTTCTCTATCAAGCCAAACCCTAGCCTCCTTAGAGCCCTTGTCGTTGCTACCGTCGCTGCCGCTTCTGTTCGTGCCATCCCATTGCTTTTCATCGCCTAGGACATCGCACCAGTGGTCAAATGTCGATTGCATCTCAACTTGTCTTCCAAGTGTGTAAGTTCCTCTTGCTTTACACCCCCTTTTCATTGTTGTTCTTCGTGTTCTTCTTGTCTGGGACTGTTGATACCCTGCCAGTGCCCCTTCTTTGGGGTAAAATTGGTAGGTAAGTAGACATTAGGCAGAACTGGAATCGAAGAGACGGATAAGGCCATCGTGCCCCTCGTTTCCCTTAGTTTCAATGCATGAACTTCACATTTAGGATGAATAGCATAAACTCCGGATAAGACCAAGCAAAATCCCACTTTAAGATCCAACAATTGGATTTAGCCGAGCAAAAACTGGTTCGTAGTCCTCCATTGAGGCTGAGACCGAGATGTAAGTTTGTAGGAAGATACAACTGAGATAGGACGATAGGACCGAGATAGGAACATCGAACGGGTCAAACGCCCCCAGGATCTTATACCGAGCTAAAACACTTCCTCCCAAGAGCCATGCAAATTATGTCGCGCTAATACTTGGACTTATTTTTAATAATGCAGAACAAACTAGGATCGACCAGGCTCACTCAGCATTACTGTCGGTGAGGCTCGAAGGCCGAGCAAACAATCACTAAATTTTGACCGAGATACAACCAAAATTACCTAACTAAATAAAACCGGGATAGATGGGGAAGTATCGGTTCATGGTCAATTCGCCTGGGGCAATGGCCGAGTTCCGTAGAGAGTACAATATTCCAGACGACGTCCATTTGGAGCTGGCCAAGAAAGGAGACACTCCCTGGGAAGAACTGGACAAATGCCCCTTGACGGTGGTATCCATTGTGGAAGGCGGCTTACGCTTCCTGGTCCAACCCCTAGTCTGCGAATTTTTGAGGCAGACTAGGCTATGCCCAACCCAAGTCTCCAACAACACGTACAAAATAATAAACGGCATGGCCGTGCTAAATAGGATACTCGGTATGAATCTCGGCTATTCCATCAATACACACTTGGCAAAAATAAAGGAGGGTTTTGCTAGTATCTCAAGATCAAGAAAGGCCGAGCAAAACTGATCGAAGTTAACCCGAATAAAAAGACAAACGATGACGATTTCCTGTGGGTGTCCAGTAATTACGAGGACACCGAAGCACCCATACCGGGCTGGTACATAAGAAAAGATTTTGGGAGTGCTGGTGAGCACCTCAGCATGTTTTTTTTTTTTTTTTTTTGTATTTGTTCTTGTTTTTGCCAATCTAACCCTTTTTTTCCATTTGCAGACTACAGACTCTTGGCGGAAGATTACTCCAGCGCAAACCAAGAGGCCATAAGGATTGCATTGTGGCACCCGGCCGAGGAGCGAGAGCCTCAAAAGTTGCTCGGCTACAAACCGAGTTACCGTTACACCGCGCAGCGCAGGAGCAGGGTGACCGACTTCTTTCGTGCCCCTTCTCCAGAGCCGGATCCAAACCTTCCCCCAATCAAACTAGTTTGTTTGACCGCCGAGTAGGAAATGGCCAAGATCCGGGCTATCAAATCTATGATCACTAGCGAGCCAAGCAACTTTCAGCCCGTAGAAATAGCTGAGGGACAAACTTCCACGCCAAATGTGCAAGACAAGGGGGTAGTGCTGGCCCTCGCCAACGAGCAAGCTGCCAGTTGGTCTAAGAAGAGGCTGAGAAGAAACCAAACCGAGCAACATTTGGTGGATAAGGATTCCACCAAGCATCCATCTGCCGACCTGGGGGAGCAGACTGATTAGCCAATCACCAAGCCATCTGCCCGCTCCAATGCCCCACCAATCTGGTCGCCCAAGATGAAATACAAAGGCCACGTAGTTACTACCGCTGACTCGGTCTATACCGACAAGGACTACTCATTCGGCTTCAACATGACCAAGGGATTGCTCCTCCCTGCCGACATAAAGAAGCACAAAGAATTGTCTGACCTAAAAGTCAGCCGTTCGGCAGCAAAGTCAATCATGCTGGTAAGTGAGCAAGCCCCCTTGTCGTTAACTCGTTGCTCGGTTTTGGTGTGTTGACAACTCTTTCTTTCGCAAGCCGCGCAGAAGAACTATCCGGCCCATAAGCGAATGATCGCCATGCGGCAAAGTCTGCAGCCATTACCGATAACAAGGCCAAGACCGCTGAGCTAGAGAAGTTGAAGGCCGCACAGGAAGAGGCGGTGGCCGAGCGCGATTGACTCGCAAAGCAGCTGGGGCTGTTAGAAGTGGTCCTACAATAACTAGCCCCCAAAGCGCAAACGGCCAAGGACTTGTAAGGGGCAACAACTCTCTGGCCGGCTGGTGGATTTGATGAGCAAATTTTTGGCATTTTTGGCATTTGCGAACATACTTCTGTGCGTCCGCCTACATGCATGGCCACCAGTAACCCTGGGAAATTGCTCGGTAAGCCAAAGATCTGCCCCAATATGGCTTCCGCAAATGCCTTCATGAATCTCGAAGAGGAAAGCTTCTACTTTGCTGTGGTGGACACACTTCAGGTATGGCCCAGTGAAAGACTTCTTGTACAAGGCGCCAGATGGAGAGAGCCAAAACTGCTCTGATTTGGCCCTGATCTTGTTGGCTTCCTTCTTTTTAGTGGGTAGAATTCCATCCTTCGGGAAGGTGATGATGGGATCTATCCAGGACAGTCCCAAGTCAGCGCAGAGTGCTTCGGGCATCTCTGGTTCCTCAATGCATGGTCGGGGTAAGAATTCTATCATCAAAGGATTGGGAAAAGTCGCTTGCATAGATGCTAGGCTAGCCAGTTCGTCGGCTGCATTGTTTTCTTCGCGGTTAATTTGTTCCATTCTTATTACGGAAATTTTTTTGATTTTTGCACGTACCAGCGCTTGATACTTGGCCATCCTTTCATCCCTGGCCTCATATTCCCCTGAGACCTGATTGACCACCAGCTTAGAGTTGCTGAATACCATAAGTTTTGACACCTTTATTTTCAAAGCACTCTTCAATCCGGCGAGGAGGGTTTCATATTCCGCCTCATTGTTAGATGTTGGGAAACCGAACGTGACTGCGTGCTCAATGGTCAGCCCATCCGGGGATGTCAGTACGATCCCTAGCCCGGCGCCATGTCTATTGGAGGCCCCATCAACGAAGAGTTTTCATATCTCGCCAATGAACAACTTCCAACAGTCGAAGGGATTTTGTGAGTTTCTCAACTCCAAGGTACTGATCGGCTCATTCTGGTCTCTTTCTATATCTCCGTCGAGCTTGTATTTTGGTAAGCTAGCCGGTTTTTCCATTTCTTGCTCGGCTTTCTCTTGCCCTTCTGCTACTTGTTGTCCATCACTTGTTTCTGCTATCCGAGCCGTAGGCTACGCCAAGTCCGCGCTAGCCAAATCGATAGGGTAAACAGGGTGTGTTCCAGGGGCAAATTCTGCCACGAAGTCGGCAAGAGCTTGAGCTTTGATAGCAGTGCGCGACTGGAACTTGATATCATATTGCCCCAATTCCACGGCCCACTCCAAAATTCTACCGGTAAAATCTGCCTTTTCAAAGAGCACCTTAAGTGAAAATTCGGTTAGCACGACTATTGTATGGGCATGAAAATAGTGCGCTAGCTTTCTGGAAGCTATCATGAGAGCCAGAGCCAATTTTTCTAGTGGCAGATATCTTGATTCAGTCGGGAGCAGTGTCTTGCTTACGTAGAAGATAGGGAGGTGCTGGATCCCCTCAGCGCGGACGAGGACGGAGCTCATCGCATAATGAGAAACTGCCAAGTAGAGATACAGTTCTTCGCCCGGTTTTGGTGTGACCAGGATTGGGGCCAAGGAAAGGTATACTTTTAGATCCGCCAATGCACAGTCGCACTCGTCATCCCAAAAGAACTTGGCCTTCAAAGTTTTGAAGAAGGGCCTGCAACGGTCTGAAGACCAGCTGATAAATCAGTTCAGCGCGGCTGCCATTTCGGCGAGATGTTGCACGTCCTTCATGGAGTTTGGCCGTTCCAATTCTTGTACTGCCTTGATCTGGGAAAGATCGGCTTCTATTCCTCGGTTCGTGACCAAAAAACCTAGAAATTTTTCGGTTCCAACCTCGAATGCACACTTAGAGGTGTTCACACGCAGCTTGTGATGTTTAAGTATGGCAAACATTGCTGCTAGGTCGACAAGATGTTAAGAGTTGTCTTTGCTCTTCACCACCATATCATCAATATAAGCCTCCATAGTGCGGCTAAGAAGGGGGGGCAAACATTTTGGTTACCATCCTTTGAAAAGTTACCCTAGCATTTTTCAAACCGAACGGCATAACCTTGTAGCAGTACAAGCCTCTTGGAGTGGTGAACGAAATGATCTCTTGGTCTAGCTCATAATGGCGATTTGGTGGTAGCCGCGATATGCATTCAGGAAGCTAAACCTCTGATGGCTAGCAGTTAGATCCACCAGTTGGTCGATTCTAGTGAGGGGGAAACTGTCCTTTAGGCACGTACGGTTGACAGTCTTATAATCGACGCACACCTGCCATTTACCATTCTTCTTCGATACTACCACCGTATTAGAGATCCATCTAGGATACTGCACTTCTTCTATTGCCCCCACTTCCAGCAAGTTCTTGACCTCCTCAGCCATTATCTTGGCATGGTGCAAGGCCGAGCGCCGCATCCTCTAGATGACCGGTCGTGCATTCAGAAAGAAGTTCAACTGGTCGCAAATGAAGCTAGGGTCGATGCCAGGCATATCGTAAGGCGTTTATGCAAAGGATTCCATGTTGGAAACCAAAAAGTTGACATAATCGAGCCACTCAGCGCTAGACAAAGATGATCCCAAAAGAAATAACTTATTTGGATCATTCTCGTCAATGTGCACTTCCACCAAATCTTCAACCGATTTGCCCTCGGTCTTTCTTCCCACGTCTTCTAGGACTTCCTTCCCTTCTGGTCCTTCTATCATTTGAACGTAGCCTTTGCCAACCCGGCTACCATTTACTGCGACAAAGCACTGTTTTACCATTCCTTGGTCTCCCCAAACCTCTTCCACTTGTCCGGATGGCGCTGGAAAGCGCAGGACCTGGTGATAAGTCGATGCTACTGCCTGCATGGCGTGCAACCAGCCTCTTCTCAGGATTAAGTTGTAGGTTGATGGGACCTTAAGCACCCAAAATTCCACTTGCTTCATGACCGACCCAGCTTTGACCGGCAATATGATCTTTCCGATCGGCCATTCCGGTTAAGAGTTGAAGCCAATCAAAGAGGACGTTGCTGGAGCCAAGTCTTTGTCCTCCAACTTCATCTGTTTAAATGTGTCATAGTACATGATCTCGACCGAACTCCCCTAGTCAATCAGAATTCTTTTGATGTCGAAGTCTTTGACGCGAAAGGTCACCACCAAGGCATTATTATGAGGCGTTTGAATTCTCTCTAAGTCCTTGCTTGAAAAAGTCAGGACGTCTTTTACCTCGGTCTTTCCCTTTTTCACGGCGGGCTGAACGGAAAGCACTTGCCTCATGTGCTCGACTTTCTTGATCATCCCCCTCAGCTCGCAAACCGGCGCTGGTTCGATGATGCCGTGAATGACATTAATTACGCCTTGGGGCGCTGCGTCCAGGACAGCAAGGCCATTTGGCTCGGCTTGTCCCTGGAGAGCGGCTCTCATACCCCCGTCTATGTACTGGTCTAGATGCCCGGCCGCCACCAGCTCCTTCAAACGTTGTTTGAGCGGCACACAGTCCTCCGTTCGGTGTCCCCTTTCTTCATGGAAGGTGCAGCGATGCCTCGAGTTGAAACCCCTCTATGTGTCTCCCAATTTGGCCGGCCAACGGACATAGGGTTCACCTCAGATTTCACTTAGGATGCGGTAAATTGGGATTTTAAAGACAATGGTGATGCCGATTCATGCTTTCAACTTTCTCTTAGCATCTTTCTCTTTATTACGGGGAGTGTTAGCTCGGTCGTTTCTGCGACTCTTGTTCCTATCATTGCAGTTTGAACCATGATGTTGGTCTCTAGCTCGGTCATTTGGGCGGTTGTCCTCCTGTCCCACCGAGTGAACCTTCCCTGCCACTCTTCTGTCCACCGCGACCGGATTTGCCTTCTCTGTTGCGGTGGCGGCATCATCCTCTACTCAGATATGTTCGTTGATCCGCTGTATCAAAGATTTCATGGTTGTGGGCTAGTGCATCGTGAGCGAGTCTCGTAGCCTATGTCCGACTGGGAGACCTCGCTTATATTGAGCAATCGTCAGATTGGTGGAGCAATCGAGGATCTCATTGTAGGTTTCCCAATACTTGGCATTGTATCCCTTCAAAGAACCTCAAGGATCTCATTGTAGGTTTCCCAATACTTGGCATTGTATGCCTTCAAAGAACCTCCTGATTCCATCTTGACGCTCAAGAGATGGTCGACCTCCTTCGGTGTTCGAGTGTTGGTTTTGAATCTGGTGACGAAGGCCTCTGCTAGTTGTTGCCACCCCTTGATGCTCCCCTCCGGAAGTCTTTCGAACCACTTCAGGCCCAGTTCTCCCAAACTTGCTGGGAATATGAGACACATCAAGGCGTCATTACGTCGGTGGCCAGCCATTACTTGCCGGTAATGACTCACGTGCATATATGAATCCGTCTTGCTGTTAAGTAGCGTGAACTTAGGTTGGTGGAATCCGGCAGGGAGCATCGTGCTCTCGATTTCTGGGGACAGGGAGGTAGCGGTAAGTCTTGCTAGCTCTCTGTCCACTGGCGCTGGAGCCATCATTCTAGGCGCTGGCATTGCCACTTCCTCACTGCAATGGATTTGGGGACTCAGCCTTTGCAACGCTAACAATCTTTGGTTCTCTCTACGACGAGCTCGCTCCTCCAATACATCCCTCAGGTCCTCCGAACAGGTGGAGTAAGAGTGTCCTCACGTCATCGATGGACGTGAGGGACGGTAGCTACTGTCGTGAGTGTAAGATCTCTTCACCTGTGGGTTGGAATCCCCAACCCCATAACTTCTGGTGATAGAGAGAAAAGGCGTCCTATCTTGGCGACAATTGCCAAAGTGAGGGGGCGGGGTGTGCTCACTGTGGTTGCCCTCTCCAGCAACACCTTTTCCCTTGATCTGGCGCTTCAACGCCTCCATTTCAGCCGCCATCTTGCAAATAAAGGCGTCCTGGTCTCTGAGTTTGTACTCCAGGTGCTGAGCATGTGACTCTCCCCATCGTCGGCGACCCTCTGGACTCTTTGAGTGGTCAGTGCTCCTTGCGCGTTTGTCTCGCGCACCTCTGGAAGAGGTCTCCAGGCCCGCTATAGTCGGAATAGCAGAGGGGCCATCTCTCCATCGAACAGACTCTAGTGTGGTACCATCGACAACGGACAGCGGAGTTTCGTCATTGTTAGCCATGGAAACGGTCAAAAAAGCTTAGAAAACAAGGATTGTCTGTCAAAGTTTTTCCCACAGACGGCGCCAATTGTACGGTACTCCTTGAACCCAAGCTTCACGTAACGTCACTTGACCTGAAAACAAAAAGAAAGTGAGCTGCCCGGCGGTGTGCTGCCGAATAAACCCTCCGACGATCAAGTCAGCACACTTGGAGAAGAAGAAGAAGAATGTAGAAAGCGCTGTAGAGAGAGAGAGTTGTGAATTCCTTCAGATTGCTTATCTCTAACGTTCCTCCATTCCTCATTTTCTAGGCTGGCCATACAGCCTCAAAGATTGTGGGCGCACTACCTCTGTTGTCCTTCTTGGACAGGCGATTGTACTTCCCTCTACCTTCCTTACACATGTAGAGACCAAAACCTCCAAACAGTGTTTGTTGAACCGCCAAATGGTATTGACACATTCCAGGAGTGGATTTTTCCCTTCTTCATATCATTGGTCCAGATAGCTCATACAACCGAGCTATCACTTGGAAGAAGCGAACACCACAACAGACTAGACAGCCGAGCTATAATACACCGGTCCATCTGAGTTGACCGGTGGTAGGGCGCACAGCTCAGCATCTTGGCCTCGCCTGGCTATCTCGTAAGACATCTCGGCCCTGCATCATCCCAGATTGGCTGTAGCTCGGCCCAGCACACCAGTGCGGGTCTTACAGAACATTAGATTTCGCCGATCAATAGCTTTGTTGAGCATCTGCAAGCTTCCATATTCTGGTCAGTTTGTCCGACCCAACGTAATGGGCAAGGGAGCTGCGTCGGTTCAATCCGGTCAGGCATATAGTTTTTTGGCCCTTGCAAGGCCCAACACCATATCTCGCACTACCGTAACGCGGCCCGTTTGACCGGTGCAAATCCCCCTCTCATGTACGTTTCATCTGTTAAGGGGGGGCAAAAAAAAGAATGGCTAACCATGTATGCGTGTATTATTAAACTCTCTTCTAACTTTGGCAAAATACAAATACATTCATGTAGATAGGACGGAGATTTACACTAACGGTAGAGTTAGCTCCTCCCTCTAGTCGAACGATCTGAATCCTATGGAGCATTAATTCAAACATGCACAACACAGTCTCACTGTTCAATTTAATCCATTCTTAATAGGCAGATTCCAAAAATCTCCTCACAAAACGGTAATATCACATGTAATTGCGTAAAATCTCAGCCTTTGACCGAATTCACATGAGATCAAATTTTTTAATAATAATAATTTACATATTGTTGGTGATTAGTGATTAAATAGAGAAAATGAGCGATCAATACAAAGCTTTGACTGATTCGCAGCCTAGATTACAAACAACTCTTCGTATAGCTAAGTGCATTGATATCATGAAACACAGAAACTACAAAACAAAAACTAGCAAATTAAATGCATCGTAACATCAGAGATAGGCTAAATTGTTGACTTTGCTGATCTAAAATATTCAGGACACCACACATTCAATAATTCATAAGTTGAATAGTCATTGAGTGGCTATGAATGTAGAAATGAAAAGTAATTTATTTGCAGAGAATTGCATATATATATATATATATATACACGTAGAGATATAGCGAGAGGTTTTCGAGGAATACACATACCTGAGTGATGAGGCGGAAAAGGAAGAGCTTGTTATTCGAAACTCTGTTATGAATCTGTGAGAGAGAGAGAAAGAGAGAGAGAGAGGACTTAAAGAGAGTTTGCTTTTGTAAGCTCAGTCTGTGTGTTGATGATACCAAGGGGAAGACGAGAGTCCACACAGTCCACTAGCGTAGTGTTTTAAAGGAGATTAACGGAAGGTACATGAAAAAAAATATTATGAAAATGATTATAAAATTTTTTTTATTGTTAGATTATACATATAAAAAAATATTATACACTAATTACAGGGTGAGAGCAAGATTTATTATTTGTTTGGTTTGAATTCTCGGAAATTAATTTTAAACGGATTTTTGTTTGTTTTTATTTTTTTATATTTTAGTTAAAAGAAATTACTTTATAAATACAATAAGATTAAATGTATCTAAAAAGAAAAAATAATTAAATATGAAAAAAATTTAGTAAAAACATTGAATAAAAATACATACAAATTTTTATTCGAATTTTTATTTGTTTCTAGTGAATGTTTTTAATATTTTAGTCAATTTGTTTTACTTTTTAGATGCAACTAAATTAGGTGTAAGCAAAAAGTTTTAAAAAAAAAATTAACTAAAATATGAAAAAAAAAAATTTGTTAAACATAAATAAAAATTTATTTTAAAACAAATTTTAAAAAATAAACCAAACAGATTACTTTGTTAATAATTAATTATTTATTATATCAAATTTAACACTGATGGTCTATTTGATTTACAAGATGGGCATTATTATTGTAGATATAAAAATATATAATCTCAATATATGTATGGTTTACATTATTAGTTGTAAAATTAAAATTTGTCAATTTTATTAAATAGAATGACCATTGAAATCTAGTTCAAATAATAATAAAATTTGTAACTAAGCAAGGGGATATGAATCTCATAAATTAGTAATTTTAATCTTACATTATAATTCACCTAATCAAACAAATCCTGATGTCATTGAACCTATTAAATCTGACATTGCAAAAACATCATGTTAAATTTTAATAGTAAAAATATTTGGATATTTATTTATGAAAATTTAATACATATTGCCGTTTCCAAAAATGTTGCATCATTTGTTGTCCTTTGGTTAGGATTTTTTTAGTTTTTTTAAGTTTAGATTTTTTTGGCTTGGGATTAAAAGGTTTTTTTTTATTATTTTTTTGACTTTTTTGACTTTTGTAAGAGAAAAAGTGAAATGATTATAGTTTGGATGTGACATTTTGTTGTATTAACTTATTTAGCCTATTTTGTCTTTTGTACTTTTTTAATCCTTACCATAATTGCCAAACAAAGCCTTTGTTCTTATATAAATTTAATAACATATAAAATAAAATTAATGTTTTTTTAAGAGTAATTTACACTAACCTCTCTTGATATTTGAAAAAGATAAAAGAAGTTTTGCAATTTTAGCATAATTATATAAAAAAATTTAAGATTTTAATTAACATAATATTTGGCTCCCTTTTCATCAATAATTAGTCAGTCATATGAATGAAAAATTATGATGTTATATCTTTTATAGTAATAAAATATATATATATATATTTTTTGTTATTGTAATTTTACACTATTTACATTAGTTTCGGTTATTTTAACTTTACTAAAAGGGAGATCAATATAGTTATGCCAGAACTGTGAGCCTATTTATATTTTCTCTATACCTTAATGTTGTGCTTGGTTGAAAAATTTAGAAAGAAATTTGAAAAGGAAAAGAGGAAAAGTTATGTGAAACTAAGTGAAATGTAGTTATATTTTATTTATATTTCACCTACCTTTTCAAATTCTTTCTCAAATTCTCCAATCAAATTTAGCGTAAGAGAAGTTACGATAATTTATCTATTTTCTTTTTTTAATACTAACCACCATATAAAAAGAAATAAAAATACTAACCGTCAATTGTTTTGGATGAAAGTTAGTAAGTTTTTCTTACAACTTTCCCACAAAATTTAATTTTAATCAAATGTATATATAAAAAAAATAACATTTTCTTTTACTTTTTAATGAATAATGTCTCCATTGTGAGAGTTCGGAAATGAATAAAATTATGTTCTATGTTAATTTTTCTCACTTTTATTGTAAATATGTGATAATAAAAAAATTATTTAATAGATTTTAATTTTTAAAGTGATAAGACCATAATTACTGCATCATTCAAAATCAAAATTTTATTTACATTTTTATTTATTTATATAACACTACTCTTTTATTATTTACAAATCACAACAATCATGTTAAAATAAATAATAGCCACGAGGACCACGATACCAAAAGCGACCTACTCACCAAGGTGTCGAAAGTCGGCAACATTTATGGGTTTACTTAGGCTGGTTGCTAGGGGGACATAAATAAATAGGGATAATTATCACCAAATTTTATTAGTTGAACTCATTTATTCATAAATTTTGAGGAAATTTTCATATGTATATCGCTGGTTTTGATAATGAAAAATTTTGAAACTGCAATTGACTTTTTTTTAAGTTAGAAAGTCAAAAAATTATTAAAAAAATTAAAAAATTAATAACATATATTAAAAAGTTAAATATTTTTTTTCTCTTTACTTTTTACACATATTTTCGTAAAAAATTAAAAAATTATTCTAAATATATTAATTTTTTTTACATCATATTTTAACCAAAAAATTACTAAAAAAATTTGTTCACAGACGAGGGCTCATGATACGAGTCACAAATTAATCATCCTCTATGTTATTATATATATTTCCTTTAATCATATTAGTTTAGGGTCATGCTATGTGTGTACCATATATAAGTTATAATATTTATAAAGTTGATTATTATAAATATTTGAATTATTTTCAATCATAATTATAAAAATAAAAAAATAAAAGGTTAAGTCATAACCAAATATCACATAAGATATAACAAAAATTTTTTTGAATCATTTTAAAAATAAATATCATAACTAATATTACAATAAGTCATAACTAACATCACAATTTATATAAAAAAATCATAATCGAGTTATAACTAATATCACAATAGATCATAATCAAATATCTCAAACGTCATAATTGAGGCATATAGGATTTTTCATTAGGTTAATACTCAAATCAATTATTTCTCACTAACGACGGCCAAGAATTGAACAATTTCAAGGATTTTTTTGGTTGGAGGGTAGACAATAGAAAAATATTTCATCACTGAAGGACTAATCATCTCAAGTGCAATTCCCCCAGTGCCTAGGTTGTGAGATGCTTAAGCAAGGAAAGTATATGTTATTTTAGGTCAAGTTTGGCATACCTCAAATAATTCATCTTTTTATTTTTTTATTTTTTTTTCATCACATCACCTCTCCACTTTTCTGCACATCTTTTCGTAAAAAGACAAAAAGTACACTTATTTAGGTCATTCCAAACAACCCCTTAGTAAAGATTTTGTGCAAAATTCGTGTAAAGAAAAATATCAAAAAAAATATGATATGATTTAGATTTAACTTATGTATTGTGTGAGTTATATTTAAACAGCCGTGCTACGTAGCCCGAATGGATTGGGGCTCAATTGCCTCAAATTTTCAAACGACGTCGTTTGAATTTTTTATTTTTTATTTTTTTCCTCTTTTTTTCTTCCTTCCTTCTCTACTTTGCTGCTCTGGAAATTCAAACCCACAGCAAACTCAACAACTCACACACAAATAAAAAAAAAATCTATGTATACATCACAACAATCCTTACAAACAATCCTCTAGTGGAGGGATTCAAAAAAAACTCAAAAAAAAAAAAAAATTACAACAAACAAACCCACAACAACAATTCTCAACAAACAAACTCAAAAAAAAAAAAATCAAAAATCAAACCCACAACAACAGGCAAACCCAAACGAAAATCTAAATCTAAATCAAAAACTCAAAAAAATCTCACAAATCACCAAATCTACACAAATCAAAAAAATCAAAATCAAAATATAAAAAAAAAAAAACGAGTGGAAGAGAGAAGAACAGAGAAAGAAGGAGAGGCTGAAGAAGCCGCCGTCGCCATCACTGTTGCTCTCCGTCGCCCATCGCCATTGCTCTGTGTGTTTACACAGATCTATGTATACACACACAACCCGTCATCCCGTCGCCACCATCACACCATTATATCGTTGCTGTCCTACCTCTTCTCTCTTCCTCCCTCTTCTCTCTCTCTTCTCCATTCTCCTTTCTCCTTTCTCCTTCATTTCTCTCTTCTCTCTTTTCTCTTCTCTCTATTTAAGGAGAGGAAAAAAAAAAAATTTAAAACGAGATGGTTTTCAATTTCAGGCCAATTAAGCCTTTGACTTTTTGAGCTCTCAAGCTTTATTGATATTTAAAATAATCTAAACTGCGTTATATATATATATATATATATATATATATATATATATATATATATATTGGCTATACTTTTATACATAAATTATGTTTGCATAGCATCGCACAAATCACTGTTGTCATTTTTATTTAATATATAGTTCCCTCTTATATATTGAATGGAGTTGGTGGCGGAGAGGAGTTTTTTGTGCTAATTTTATGGGTGACATGTGCCCATCTTTTATGACTCATTTGTCAATTTTTTTTTTAATATTTGATTTGTATATTATATTATAATAAAATTTAATAAATTATAAAATATTGATGCAAATTAAATGCAACGTTAATTAATTACAAGCAAACTCTCAAAGTGGGAGAAAAACCTCCCATAATTTTGAATATTTTAATCTCCACTTGATTTGCAACATACTTAAAAAGATGCAATGAATTGTTTTAGGTTCTTAGAGTATTACCAATTCTTCACCAAAAATTTTATGAAAAAAGCTTTCGGTAATAAGCTTTGGAATTTACCAAATTTTATGAAAAAAACTTTTGGAGATAAAATTGGAATTTTTAAAAAGAATGTGACAATTTTTAAGTGAGGATTGGAGCATTCAAATTTTTCACCAAAACAAAATTTTAGTTAAATTTGATGAAAAGTCATTAGAACATTCCATATCAAATCACTCTTTTAACCAATTTTTTTTTTAATCTAAATTTGATGAAAAGAAAAGAAAAGAAAAAACAAATGAAAGATTGGAGATGTCTATTTGTATTGGCTTCATGTAATTTAAAATTCATTTTATTGTTTAAAAAAATGTTATTTTGTTATTAAAAAAATCATAATTTATTTGGTAAAATTATTTTTGATCAAAAAGTACACTTATTTAAACTTGTAAGTACTAAATCTCAAAACAAATTATCAAATCCTTATCATCATCAAACCACCGAGATTCTTTTGCTGAAATTTTATATATATATATATATTTGAAAAAATTGCCAGTAAATTCAAGTTAAGAGGCGCGTTAGGCATTAGGTCCGACGATTAATCTTATTTGGTGAAAATGACACACGTTGAATAGTTGCTGGAGGACAATAGTTAGCAGAGGCCAAAGGTGATAGCTTGTTGAACGAATAGGTGATATTAAATAGATAGGCGAATAAATAAGTGACATGTGTATGGCCCATGGCCAGTCTGGCCATGTTGGACTGCTAACGCTTTTTTGTGTTTTTTGCTAACTCCAAGTGGAGAAAAAGTGTTTCAAAACGTGTTTTAGGCTTGGCCTACCCATTCTCCTAAAAATAGTTAAATTTAAATAATAGATAAGTGATATTGAATAGATAGATGATATATTTATAGATAATGGGGCATTTGAACAAATATGTGCATAGTTTGATAACACGTGTACAAATAGTGAGACATTTAAACGGATAGATGACACATATACAAATATATGTGCATAGTTTGATAACACGTGTACAAATAATAAGACATTTAAACAGATAGATGACACATACAAATAATGAGATATTTGAACAGACATATAAATAAAATTTGATAGATAAATAATACTAAGACATTTGAATAGATAGTGGACAAATAGATGATATATATACAGATAGTGAGACATTTTAAATGATAAATGGAAAAATAAAAATTTGATAGATGAATAAATTTTGAACAGATAGGTGTTGGACAAATAATATTCTTATGCTCCAAAAACATTTAAACATGGACCTATTGACTAAAGAATTTCAAATTTGACTGCTTATATATTTTGTGTCCGGCTAATATAAAATTGTAAAAAGATTTATTTATAATAATTTCAAAATTATTTATAAGATAAAATAATTAAATAATCATACTGTATATTAAAAATGATCTATCAGCAAAATTTCAATATTTACTACTGTTAAGATTCACGCCAACCTATACACTAACCTTAAAATAATAATAAGATGTCAAAGAGTAGAAAATTAATTATTAAACTCTTGTTAAAAACCTTTTCAAAATGTACAAAACACCAGAAGAAGATCCGGGTGGATTCGAACCACCATCCTCTCAAACCCAGGGAAGGTCCGAGTGCTCTTACCATTTTTGAGCTTACGGATCTATACAAAGCTTAACAAGAAATTTTTTTATTTTTTTGTGTGGCTCATGATAACTTTTCTCCATCCCACCATTCCATTTCTATAACAGGGTGTTTGATTGGAGAATTTAAAGAGAGATTTGAAAACACACCTCTTCCCTTTTCTTTTTCAAATCCCTTCCCAAATCTCCCAACTAAACACACACAAATCAATTTTCTTCACACTTTTGTACATATATATATAACCATATTTTTAACTTAAAAATACCATATTAGTTTACAAAACAAGTAAATTTTACTACCTTTTTTTCAATCAATACAATTACAATTACAATCAAACTACATAACTATAATCAACTCAATACAAATCTTTGTTTTGGCAAAAATTAACCCAACAAAATTCCTATTCACCAATTCCCAGTACACCTGATTCCCTCAACAACCAAATATATCCCGTCATACACAAAATTGAAGTCCAAAAACACAATTTTCAAAAGAAACTCTTTTAAAACAAATCCATGAAAAAATATACTTGTAAAAGGGTAATAGGGTATTCAAAAAAAAAAAAATTCAAAGCACTCTCTGTTAATTATTAGGCTAATGTCATGACTTTTTCCCTTACACAGATGACAAAACAAACAATTTTTAAAGTCCATAACATTTTCTTAAAATGAATGCAGTGAGAAATAAAAAATAACCCGTGCTAAAACAGATCTTTATCATATTTAACTACAAAAACAATTTTGAAAATGATAAGTCTTTCTGAATTAAATGAAAAATATCATGCCAAAACGGTAACCAGTGACTCCAAATAACGAAAATATTGATTAATTAAATTAAAATACGAATAAGATAATTGGGCAAGCTCACATAACTACCTAACTTTTGTTATATGTAACAACACATACAATACAAATATATATATTACTCTCTCAAATTGTTTGTCCACCACTAAAAAGCGTGCCAATCTTCAATTTTTTTTAAAAAAATACATATTTCAATTAGTCATAAAAAAATTCAAAAAAAAGAATATTATTTTTGAGTTCAAACCATTCCAAATATATCAAGCAAATCAATTAAAATGTTTATACGTTCCCTACCACAAATGCCACGGCGCGAGTTAAAACAGAATAAATTACAAAACCAAGAAGTTAAAAGAATGATTACCACTCTAATAATTGCTAAAAATGCTGATGGCCAATAATTGAATCAGCCCGTATGCTAAAAATACAGTACCACTTATCTGATTAACAAGGCAAATTAAGTCTGATGATAAGAATCCCAGATTTTCTCGTCCCCTCAGGCAGGCAAACGAGGAAGCTTGCAGTGAAACAATTACGCAAATGATGAAGCTTACGCAACGTTGTGATAAAAAGATTTAAGCTCCGAAGACATGATCCAGAACAGTTACTCCCATGCATGACATAACAAGACAGGACAAAAACAATATCCAGTGCACCAGTGCGTAGAACCAAGTCACACATAGGGCCCCCACAAAGGTAGAGAATGGTGTGGCATTAACACAGCACATTTCCATGACCACATTGATGATAACAAGCACGCACGGATCAACAGAAGATATATTCGGAATGTACCTGCCACAACAATGATAAAACCATCATGCCAATTGTTTCCACACCACAACACAAACTCGTGCTCATGCTCCCATAATGGCAATGAAAATTAAAAAAATGCACCATTAGAAGACCGTTGAAGCTCTTAAAGCCCCCCACAGCATCTCTTCATTCCACCCGTTCCACACTTCCAGCAGCTTTGAACCCACGCTCCAGCTCCAATGATGGTACAAATCATCTGATTTGCAAACAAGAACCAGATCACAGCTTCATTTCACTTGCAGCAGCAGCAGCTTGTGAACCCTTTCTAACTTTTCATTATAAACATCTGATTTGCTGACGTCAACCAGATCAACCGAAGCTTTGAATAACCCAAAAAAGGTGATGGTAGCAAAGCTCCCATTGCATCAATCACTGAAGTCTCGAGATAACAAAATATAAAAACAGGAACACAAACACCACACCACCTTTCCTGGCACAATGTGACATGTCGACTCTTGAAAATAAAAAACAAACTACCACTCTTACAGGTTTTGCTTCAAATACAAAAGGATGCAAGTACTCTTTTCAGTTCCAACGTAATAAAAAAAGAGTACATATATTAACACAGATCACTTGGTAATTGCACGCTACACAACCAACCACTTGATTCTCTTTGAAATTCAAGAGAAACAAAATATATATAGAGGTGCATAACAAAATCCACAGATGAGATACAAATTAACATTAACATGTTCAGCTCTAAATTGTTTGATTATGCAGGGAGATACCATATTTGTTGATTCAAAAGAGCACCAAATGAATATTCGATATATAAATGCATTGCCAGTTTTTATCATGTATGAAGTGAACATCGAATAAGTTCTGCCAACCCACCACTCTAGTAATTATAATGTCACATCATCCCAAGTAACATTCAATTTTTTCTTACCACCATAGTTAATACATACATAAATACGATCTGTTTAGTTAAAAATACAATCTGTTTAGTTAAAAAATTAAATTACAACTATTTATTATTAATGAAAGATTCATGGTAATTAAAAGAACCATCCCTTCATTAAACCAACCACACCCAAAATAGACCGCAATCAAAGAGCACAATGATTAAAATAACTTAATGATTGTGCAAAATGATTTGGGACCTATTCATCATCAAGAGGTGAAGTGAAATGGATGCAAAAGCAATTATTTTAATGGAACTGTAAAAATTGGATAAAAGAACTGCTATTATTTTTTCAATTAATTCAAAAATTCAAAAACTATGCTCCACTAGTGCACTTCATTAACCAGGGGCTATAATTATAAAACAAAAAAGGTTCATAGGAGTTTCAAATAAAAGATTTGTTTGGCATATTTGAAAAAAATCAAGTTCAAAAAAATCACTATGCTATTCGAGTCGCATATTTTATTTAAGTCATATCCCTTCACCAAAAAAAATATATGAAAAAATTAATTTTCCATACACATCTTTCAACGCAGCAATGATGTATTGCTGGAGCTGTGCAGATTGTGTTCAGATTAATTGCACAATTTTGGTACAATTTTTACACTGTTGTTTGGTCCGTATTCATGTCCGTACTATTCAATGTGTAAAACTGGTCGAATACTATATGTTAGTAAAAAAATCAAATTAATCGAATATCAATAACTACAAAATCAAATCAATTTTGTATAAAAAATTAATGGTGCTATAATTAACTATTGAAAAAAAATAAATCTAATCATATAACTATCGATATCCGATTCCCGTGATTTTTTATATTCATATAAATATTCAACGATTTCTACACATTCTACACATTGAACAATTCAGATTATTAAGCTTCCGTTTGGAAAGTGGATTGACTTTTTGACTTTTTTAACTATTTTAGCCTGGGCTAAAAAGTTTGATTTGAATTGGATGTGATATTTTATTTTTTTTTACTAAAATAACCTATTTTGTCTTTTGTGACTAAAATAAAATAAAAAAAAAAAAAAAAAGCCCTGTTTAGCTCTTGCCAAACGGAGCCTAAAAATTCATTCAAAGTTCAGATTATTAAAATCGTTATTAAAATGGAACCGTTCAGATTATTAAAATCGTTATTAAAATGGAACCGTGAGAACCCCAACAAGCCGGAAAAAAACTGTCCAATAATTTATGGTCATCAAACCGGCTGGCAGGTTGTATTGCTATACCCACATATTTCTAATTTTTTCATACACACTACTTTTTATAATGTTTTAATACATATTTTTCATAAAAAAATCAAAAAATTAACCAAAATATCCATTTTTTTATCTCAATTTTTTAGTCTAAAAAAACAAAAAAGTGCACTTCCTTAAAACAACCTAACAACCCCTTAAAGCCAAACTTATTATCACATCCCTCCCTCCCTCTACATTTTTTGCACATTGTAAAAAAAATCCTAAAATAGCCATTTTCTGAACGAGCTTAACTATAGGTTTTTGTTAGTAAAGATTGCAATGAAAAACCATAATGGAAGCTATTAGGAATTAAAAAAAAGTGGCTAAAATTATGGCAGACACTAGCATTGCTCGAGTTTAATTAAGAAGATCCGATCAGATGGGCAGCTATTGCATACTATTTAATGTCGATGTAATTAGATAAGATGCTTGGCAACAGAAAGTTAAATCAAGATTTAGAACATTTGCAAGTCTAAAGAGATAAAGCATCGTGTACCTTTTTGCCTGCTTATCAGTTGTGTAGAACACCTTGCTCTCATATTTGACTATTTGCTGATGATGTCCGTCATAGTTATGTTGACGGTGCAGAATTCAGTCGGGAAAGATAAAAATAAGCAAAAAAATTGAACACGCACGACACACAACACCACACCAGGGGAGAGATCCCGGGCAAAAACCCCGTGCGATCTCCCCCAAAAACCAAAAAAATAATTTTTTATTAAAGTTTGTGACCTGCCATGCAAGCGCACCTGTCATGGCAAAGGCCGGATGACAAAGAACAATCGAGACATTAGAACCTAATAAAATTAGGTTTTTTCTGTCCCGAGGTCTTTTACACCGTTCACAAGAAATCCCTCAGAAATCGCTCCATGAATCTTCAGAGTAAACAAACTACCTCCTTTGATAACCAGTTACATCCTCAAACTGATTCCTTCAATTCAACAATCCAGACAGCGTCGAAAAAGCCATTACTTGGCATCGACTTGTATCGACATAGATCTTGAAACAGCATCACCTCGGATCGATGTGCAAATACAAGGAAGATCCCCAAATCGCCATGCCTGTAGCAACAAGAACCCAGATCTACAACGACGGAGCCGAACAACAACAGATCCAAACCATCTAGCAACAAAAAGATAAGAAACTTTTTACACATAAATACATAATACCTCGAGGTCCTTGTCGTGGATCGTATCTATCGTCAGCAAGTCCATGGCAGATCTGCAAAGAAGTATACCACAATTCTTCAATCTCAACCGCCATCGTGAATCAAGAGCCGAATTCTTGAATCAAAACCAATCCTCGTGTCAGATCACACCATATCGATCGGCAATTCGCGAAGATCGCAGAAAACAGAATCACCGAAAGAGATCTGCTTCGAACCATCGAAACCACCATCGCTGCGTAGATCGTCGACCGATCTAACAGAATCCGAATACGAATTCGACACAGCAACAAAATAGAAGAGTAGATCTGAAAAAATCACAAAACCAGAGAAAAAGGGGAGGACGGGGAGGAGGAAGGAGAGAGAGAGAGAGAGAGGCGATGACAAGAAAGGTTCGCGGGAAACCCTAACTTTATAGAAGGGGAAGGACGAATGGACGGATAGGATTCATGGAACAAAAAGAGATCGACGGTCCATATACAAGCAGTTGGGTGAGGCGGTTCCTTGGTTTCTCGTGAAGCGGTGGTGCCGTAATTGACGGGCTTAATGAGCTGGCTAACTTTTTCCCGTCAAATGATTGTGTGACACGCGTCCCGTCCCGTCGTAGTCTTCTGGATCATCTTAGACGTTGATGACTCAATTGAAGAATAATTGGTCCTCATCAAACACGCCACCTCATGCGTGGCATCAATTCAATACACCGCCTTAAGATTTTGGACAAATGGGTTGATTTGGAAAATAAGTTGGTTTTTTTGATTTTTTTTAGTTATTTTGGGTTTTTTTTGGGTATTTGATTTTTAATATTTTTTAGTTATTTTGGTTTTTTTGGGGTATTTGATTTTTAATTATATTTGTGGGTTTGTAATAAAAGTTAAAAGTTAATTTTTTTTGTATTTAAAAACATTAGAGAAATTAGTTTTCAGCTATCAATGAAATTATAATTTTACTCTTCATAGATTAAAATGTGCTACATGAGTGAAATTGTAAATAATTTAAATTAAATGAGGGTAGTTTAGTTATTTTATTGTGATTTGATATCCTAAACAAATATTGGGGTTATTTTGGGTGTTCTAAATGGGTTGGTTTGGCATCTACTATATAATCTATCTTTTTTTCATCACATCACCTCTCTACTTTTCTGCACATCTTTTCGTAAAAAGATAAAAAGTGCACTTTTTTATGACACCCCAAACCAACCCTATTTTTTGTCTTTTTTGACTAAAAAGCTTAGAAAAAAAAATATGATTGTTTGGATTAATTTTTTGACTTTTTACGAAAAAATATGTATTAAAAAATTATATAAATTAGTGTATAGCAGAAGGTAAGGAGAGTAGTTGTCTTGGGCAAAGGCATTGAACATAAGAAATGGTTGCCTCATTTGAGGGCATTGCATTAGACTGTGATGTTCGGTCAGTGTGGGCCCACCACGGGTCCTTTTTTGCTAATCGAAATCGTTGAATGTGTAAAATTCGTCAAGTATTATCTAATTACAAAAAATCACATTGATCGGATATCGATAGGTATCTGATCGGATTAGTTTTTGTTCAACTGTTAAATATAACACTATCCATTTTTTTATACAAAACTGATTTGATCATATAGTTAGCGATATCCGATCAACGTGATTTTTTTATAGACATATAGTACTCAACGAGTTCTACACATTGACGGTTCGAATTATCAAAACGGGACCCGTGATGGCCCCCCACCGGGCGAACAGAAGCGTGCTTTTTGTGCAATATGGCTGTACAATTTTTTCAAAAAAAATAGCTTCACCTGTGGGACATCAGACGAGTTTTATTATTTTTTTGGGTGAATAGTAATAACTTTTTAATTTTTTTTTGTAACTTTTTGACTTTTTAGATTATTTTCAAGATGCCAAACCAAGCCTTAATCAAAAAAGTCAAAAGTAACTTTTTACCAACTTCCCAAATCACTTGTCTTAAAAAGTAAAAAGTTTGATTAAAAGCAAAAAAATCACTTTTTACCATCTTCTCCAAACACCCTTTTAGTTTTGAGTTAAAAAGTCTTGTTTGTGATGGTCATTTTAGTTTTTTTTACTTTTATGAGAAAAAAAATATAATGGTTATGGATTGAATATAATACTTTTTATTATTAGACTAAAAAATTATTTTATTTTTTTGTAACTATTTTAGCCAAAAAAAACCCCAAATCCACTCTTTTCAAACGAGTACTATGTATGTTTGTTTCCTAGATTAATACCACGTTTGGTAACATTATTTTTTTAGTTTAAAAGTCAAAAAGTTATTAAAAAATTAAAAGGTTAACAACTTTATACTAAAAAATCAAATGCAGTGTTTGGTTAGCTTTTCCAAACATATTTTCACCCTTTATTTTGAGTGTCTTATTTATTTAGGGTGTGTTTGGTAACGTTTACGTTTTCAGTTTATATTTATAAAAATTTTATAAATTGGTTTTTGTTTATTTTTTGTTTATTTTTAGAAAAACATAAACTGCAAACTCGTTTGGTAATTGACAAAATATTTAAAAAAATTTAAAAATATAAAAAGAGTGAGAAATAGCAAGTAGTGGCAAGTGGCGGCGGAAGACGGTGGTGGAAAGTGATGACGGTGGGTGGTGGGTAGCTGGTGGTGACAGGTGTAGTGGTGGTGGTGGTGGGTGGGTGGGTGACGGTGGCGGGTAGTAGCGAGTGGGTGGTGGTAGTGGTGGTGGTGGTGGTGACAGGTGGGTGGCGGATGGCGAGTGGTGGCAGCGGGTAGGTAGCGAGTGGTGGTGGTGGTGGTGGTGGTGGGTGGGTGGGTGGGTGACGGTGGTGGGTAGTAACGAGTGGGTGGTTGTGGCGGGTGGTGGGTGGTGGTGGCAGGTGGGTAGCGGATGGTGGTGGGTGGTGGCGGATGGGTAGTGGGTGGTGATGGTGGGTGGGTGGGTGACGGTAGCGATTGATGGGTGGTGGCGGCGGTGGTGGCGGCGGCGGGTGGTGGGTGGTGGTGGCAGGTGGTGGGTGGTAGTGGGTGGTGGCGAGTGGTGGTGGTGGTGGTGGGTGGGTGACGGTGGCGGGTGGTAAGTGGTAGCGAGTGGGTGGTGGTGGCAGTAGTGGTGGGTAGTGGCAAGTGAATGGCGTGTGGGTGGCAGGTGGGTGGTGAGTGGTGGTGGCAAGTAGGTGGCGGGTGGTGGTGGCGGGCGGTGGATGGTAGTGGCGAGTGGTGAGTGGTAGCAAGTAGATGACAGGTGGGTGGTGGGTGGTGGTGGTGGTGGTGGCAGGTGGGTGGTGAATGGTGGTGGCAGGTGGTGGTGGGGGGTGGGTGGTGGGTGGCGGTGACGGGAGACGGTGGCGGAAAATTGTGGCGGGTGGTGGCTAGTGTTGGGTGGTAAAAAAAAAAAAATTGAAAACTCAAAATGGAAACACATTTTTTGTGTTTTCATTTTTTGGCCAAATTTATAAATTGTGACCACTGATTTATAAATCAAAAATTTTACCAAACAAGTTTTTATTTGAGTTTTTAAAATTTTTGTAAATATAAACAGAAAACGTAAGTGTTACCAAACGGCACCTTCTAGTTTTCAAAAATTAATTTCATATCCACTTTTGAAAACTCTTTACAAGGCAGGAAAATTTGGACTAACCAATCGTCCTCTAGGACGTCCGACCAATTTACCAAAACAGTGCTTTTTTTTTTAATACAATTGGCACCTGTTATATTTTATATTTTAAATTTAAAAAAATCAAAAATTTTTAAAAAAATTTATGAGTTTTGAATAGAATTTTGGATAGTGTGTTTGGTTATGAGTTGTAAGGTTTTGCATTAAATATCATCTATTACATCAAAAATTCTAAACTCAATGCAAAACTCCTAACTAAACAAATTTTCCACGCTCATATCATAATTTCAAAACTCACAAACTCCAAATACAATTTTATTCTCAAATCATAATTTCAAAACTCTTCCAAACACCACTAAATATTTCATTTTCTCTCTACTTTTTGCACATCTTTTTGTAAAAAAATCAAAAAGTCATCCTAAATCATACTAGTTTTTTTTACACCGTATTTAAGCAAAAAGCCAAAAAAAACATCTTTAAAAACCTGTTCTCAAACAAGGCCTAAGGTCATGTTTGGTAATTACATGTTTTAGTCAAAAAATTTAAAAATTATTACAAATTATCATATTACTCTTTTTATTTTTTAATATATTTTTTTATAAAAAAAATTTAAAATAATATTAAAATAATTTGTTCCTAAACTGGACTTAATTCCATTCCTAATCGGAAGAGTATCTATGCCATTTGGCCAACTTCAAAATCTTTCCATTTTTTCTCATTTTTATTTGATTTTTAATTTTTTTTAGATAATTTTTCAAATGGACCTAAAAATTTAATAAAACAATTTCTCATGAGCCTTTTCTTTCTTTTTTTTCGATACAGCGGAAATGAAATACAAACAAACAAGGACTAAGCCCTTTCCCTAGCTAACCCAACCATATCAGAGACCAAGAGCTCTCTGATTTCAATAGGTGGATCATTTACAACTAGAATGTCCTCAGGTTGTTCAGCTCCAAGTTTGGCCATTGCATCTGCACATAAGTTCCCTTCTCTATAAATGTGTTGTACAGTGCATTGACATCCATTAAAGATTATCCGTGCGTCTTTTATAAGGCCTCTGAGGAGGTGGTGCTCGCTAGGACCTTCTTCAAGCAGCGTCACTACTTTAGTTGCATCTGTCTCAATAATCACTCTGTGAAAACCTTTTTGAAGGATGATGGTGAGGCCTTGTACACAGCCCATAGCTCAGCTTCAAGGCTGGTGCAGTGCTCGAGTTTGCCATAGAACCCACAGATCCATGCTCCTGTTTCATCTCTTAATAGGCCTCCAAAACCTCCAGGTTTGGCCTTTCGATAACAGCTATCAGTATTCAACTTGAGTGTACCTGTAGGGGGACAACTCAATTTGATTAGCAAAGGAGCTGGTTTAGGATTAGTAATAGACAAAGTGAAAGCTTGGTAGCTCTTTCTGGAAAAATCAAAAATTAATTTAACACTTTCAAAAATGCTAGTGGTTTGATGTTCAAAAATTTTTAAATTCCTGTTTTTCTAGATTTTCCAAAGAGTGATAGAGAACAAAGAGTTCCAAAGAGAATTTTTCCCAAAACTGTTATTCTTTTTTAGATTGCAAATCAGCCAGCTTTTCCAAGAAGAATTACTCGTCTAATGGTACCAATTTCTAGAGAAAACTGCCACTCACACACTCATAGCTTCAGAACAAGTTCTAAAGAGATTATCCAAATCTTCCACCTCATTGCAAAAGGGGCATGATGGGTCATCAGATAACCCTCTCTTAACCCTCATACAGTTGGTCAATGTTTTCCCCTGGAGCAACACCCAAAGGAAACTTTTAATCTTTTGAGGAATTTTGCATTTCCAGAGCCACTGCCAATTTTCTTTGTGCTCATCATTCTCCATGATCAAATTATATGCACTGAGTATTGAGAAACACCCATCCATAGATCCTTTCCAATGTGGCTGATCAGGGTTGGGACTGTAAAGAGGGGGTTTTTCTTTAAAAATAAGATCAGCCACATTGGTTAGGAAGTATTGTTAAACTATGTTCACATCCCAATCCTCTTGCTCATTAAGAAGAGAATTCACCTTCACCAAATCTGAGTCAGCATGTGTTTAGGGAGTAAGGGTAGCCAGTGGTTTAAACTCACACCACCAGTCATCCCACAAATTAACATTAGAGTTGGTACCAATGGACCATTTAACACCCTTATTCAAGGTGTTTCTGGTTTTAAGTATGCTTCTCCACACGTGAGAAGCTTTCTTTCTTGTCTTCCAATTGCAAATAGCAGCATTTTTGAGATATTTGGCGCTAAGAACCTTAATCCACAAACGATTCTCATTATTGAGAATTTTCCAACCAAGTTTGGAGAGCAGGGCTATGTTCTGTTCACTTGCTTTTTTTAGCCCCAGCCCTCCAAACTTTTTGCTAATACACACCTCATCTCAACTCACAAGATGGATCTTTTTCTTTTCCACAGTGTCTCCCCAGAAAAAGTTGCGGTTCATGCAATCAATATCATTGCAGACCCTCTTAGGGAGTGCCATAGTTTGCATAGTGTAAGTAGGAATAGCTGCTATCACAGATTGAATCAAGGTGTTTCTTCCTGCCAAAGACAGGACTTTCACTTTCCATCCAACCAACTTGTGTTGGATTTTCTCAAGAATAAAATTAAAGTGACTTCGATTAGCTCGTTGGTGTAGAATGGGAACACCCAAGTATTTCCCAAGATCAGCAGTTAAAGGTATATGACAAAGGTTGATCAACTCCCTAGCCTGTCTTCTGGCAATATTAGGAGACACAAAATTTTTTGATTTTTGAAAGTTAATTTGCAGGCCAGAGATTAAACTAAATTCTTCCATAATTTTAGCAATCAAAGCACCATGCCTAGTATCAGCCCTAGCAAACAATATGAGGTCATCAACATAGAACAAATGAGTAATACAAGGACCACCCTTAGCAAAGTTAATACCCTTCTAGCTTTTCCTATCAGCCAAGTGGCTAATCATGTTAGAAAGCCTTTCCATGCAAAGAACAAACAGATAAGGGGATAGAAGGTCCCCCTGTCTGTGGCCCTTCATAGGTCTAAATTCTTCTAAAGTTTCACCATTCCACATAATAGAAGATTGAACAGTTGTGACGCAACAAATGATAAGGTCAATCCATTGGGCATTAAGATTAAACTCCTGCAGAGTTTCTCTAAGAAAGTGTCAAGATATATTGTCATAAGCTTTCTTAAGGTCAATTTTCATGACCATACTGCCAGCTTTACCCTTCAAGTAACGCATCATATGAATAGCTTCTTGAATAATGATAATATTATCACTGGTATTTCTACCAGGTATAAAACTGCTTTGATTGGGCCTCACAATAGTGTCAAGGAGAGGTCTAAGCCTGTTCACCAAGATTTTAGTGATAACTTTGTAGGTCACATTACAGAGGCTGATAGGTCTGAAATGTCTCACAATTTTGGGGCTATTAACTTTGGGAATAAGTGCAATCAAAGTTCTGTTAATTTCCTCTGGGATAGAGTTATTAGTAAAACACGATTTAACAAAAGAGCAAACCTCAGTACCAACAATATCCCAGTACTTGTGGAAAAAGATAGCCTGGAAACCATCCCTCCCAGGGGCTTTAAAAGCTTTGATATTAAACATAGCCTTCTTAACCTCAACATCAGTAATGGCCCTAGTCAAGTCTATGTTATCTTCTTCAGACAACCTAACAACAACTTTGTTACACCAGTGGGCAAGAGAATTAGCTATAGGATTATCAAACAAATTTTTGAAAAATAGAAGGACTAAAATTTTGAGCTCATAAGGCTCATCAACCCAAACCCCATTCTCATTTTTAAGAACATCAATTTGTAGTTTCCTCCTTTTGATCAGAGTGGTAAGATGAAAGAATTTAGTGTTACAGTCCCATTGAGTGATCCAATTGGAGCAGGATTTTTGAAACCAGAGTAACTCCTCATGGTAGAGGGTTTGATTATATTGGTCAACCAAGCCCTTTTTCAAAACATGAAGGTTGTGAGAATACAGTCGAGCTTGGGATTTTTGGATCCCTTCAATTCTACCAAGAAGCCATCTTTTATTTCTAAAGATGTTATCGAACACGTTTTTATTCCACTCCAAAGCAGAGGAGGCCATATTATGTAATTTAACAAAAAGATTATTATTAGAATGCGTCCAATTAGAGTGGACCATGCCTCTGAAACCTTCATGAGCAATCCAAGCCGCTTGAAATTTAAAGTACCTATTAAGAGAGGTATGAGAAGACTTACCTTGGGTATGAACTAACATAGGAGAGTGATCAGAGTAAGTTCTGGGCAGAGTGTGAACAAATCCTTCAGGGAATCTGGTTCTCCATTCTGCGTTGCATAGGGCTTGGTCAAGGCGGATTAGAGTTTTTGCCCAGCCTTGTCTGTTATTCGACCAAGTGAGACTAGGACCAGTGCACTCTAAATTAAGGAGGTTGCATTTGTTGATATGATTCACAAACTTTCTACTACGGCTAATGCTTTGACTTAGATTTTGAGCAGTGGAGTACCTTCTTTTTTCCTTAGGATTTGCATGGTCGTTGAAGTCACCTGCCAGAAGCCAAGGCAACTGATTAGTCTGTTCTATGTTTTCCAGACTATCCCAGAGCTCATCTCTTATTCGAGGATTGGGGCTAGCATACACCGCAGCAAGCATCCAGTCTTGGTAGTTTTGTTTGGAAATGATAGCAAGGATCATCTGGGAGTTAGCTTCAGAGACTCGAACATTAACATTGTTTGTATTCCACAATATCCAAATCCTTCAACTTCTACCAACAGGGTCCACATGGGAAGACGCTGTATAGCCAAGGCTGTTAAAGAACATGCCCATAGAACTCAAATCCACCTTTTTTCCATAAAGACTATGAGATCTGGTTTGTGCATATCTATCAGTTCTTTCAGAGTTCTTCTGAATTTATTGTTACCCGCCCCACGACAGTTCCAAAAAAGCATATCCATGACAGACATTTGGGTTATGTTTGGAATATCAGAATTTTCTGGTGCACCCAGAATATCCCTAACTCTGAGATGATTCTCTTCCATGGATAACCTTGATTTTACGATCACTAGATGCTGATTCTGGCTAGCTTCGAACTGCCACCATGGCTGGATCTTTAGTTGTACCTCCTCTACCCTCCAGTCTAAACCGACGAGGTAAAAGGCTTCTTTCCCTGGTTTAGGCAGATCATCACTCGGTTCTTGGCGACTCTGTGATTGGTTATGTGCTGCAGGAGCTCTGGAGTCTCCAGTGGGCCGGTTTGGTGTTCTCCTCCTTCTATTTTTGTGTGTGACTTTGTCTGGAGGTTCTCGACTAACTTGTGGGATTGTAACACTAGGGGATGGATCTGAGGGGGCCATCTCCTCGGTATGCAAGTTGTTCTGGCCTTGAGTGTTTACATTAATGTCAGTAGGACTCGACATCCCTCTGTGCATTGTTACCCCAGCTGCTACTTTTTTACCTTCTCTGATGAGCTCCTTCGTCTTGTCCTTATCCATAGCTGATCTGGGGCTACTGCGTGCATCGCTGCTTTTTGTAGGTGGAACCGTTTATCTGTATTTGAAACTGGCATTATTGTTGGGCCGTGGGCTTGGGTCCATTGGTGACTCCTGTTGCTCTGCGGACTTGTCTACTTGTGTCTCTTGTAGGGCCTCAAATCTATCACTTTGTCTGTGGGCTAGTTGTTTTTGTGCCTTGGGCTTTCTGCCTTGTTTTCTCCTATTTTAGGCTATCATCCATGGTCCAAAATTGGGCCTATTAACCTCGGTGTTATTTCCAGACTCCCTAGGCTGATGTTCCGTGGGTTGCCTTGGCCCAGGTTAATCTTGAATCTCTTGGGGCCCAATCGAGTTTACCTGGTCTTCAACGTTTCGTTGTTGAGTCTTCTCCGATAGGTTGTCAGTGCAGAACTCTCTCCGATGGCTAATCCTACCACAAGAAAAGCAAAATGAGTGTAAGTGTTCATATTCAATGTGATATTTATATTTACCTAGTAAAAAATACGAGATCAGCGGTTTGCGTAGGTCCATTTCGACACACTCGCAGGCATATTTACCTCGTGTTGCCATTGTTGTGTTGATGACCACCTTCAAAGGTCGTCCCAAGACTTTCGCAATATGGAATAACACTTTCTCGTTGTAGTATTCAATCGGCAAAGTTGGGAATCTGACCCATATGGCTGTGGTATCCTCCTCCGCAGCATCCGATTTGAAATCGTGTTGCCATTTTCTAACGGTCACATAGTGGTCCATCTCCACCCATGGACCACAAGTGTAAACCCTTGCATAATTATCCATCATATCGAATTTAACAATAAAAAACCCATTTCTAATATCTAAGGTTTCGAAATCGGCTTGAAGGCCCCAAATTCTCTTTATCTTAGTGACAAAGAGTTTATAACCTACTTTTTTCCCCAAAATGCGAACTATTAGGCATTTCTTTCATGGCTCTCTGATTTTTCTGAGGAGCCCAGTTGGAATGTTAACTTTAGGTAGGCCTTCAAAATCCATTGCCTCTGTTTCATCCTCGTTGTTCTGTTCATGTAGATCCTCTTCATCATCAGAAGAAAAGAGCTCCACATCGCCATCGAAATTCTTTTCATTACTATTTTCGTTGAAACGCGAATGGAGGAGGGCTTGTTTAAAGGATTTTTGGCCATCTCCTACATTCGCCTGTGTGCGGTCCAGTTCACCCTCGACAGCTTGAGCTTTGTTTATGGCTGGGTCTTCCATGTGTTCATCCGTTAGATCCTTGGGGTTTGCCTCATGTAATTCCTCATTCATATCTGTGTCTTCTTTCTCAGTTCCAACCCCTTTGATTTTCTTTGTGCTCCGTGCCAAATGATCATCTTCTTCGGTGGAATGGCCATGGGAGCAGGTAGTTTCAAAAACGGTCATTTTTTGTTTCTTTTTTCAACTTGTCACATGAGCCTTTTCTTTATTTCAAAAGAAAGTGTCTCAAAACACTTGCTAAAAGACTTAAGGTTGGTTTGGAAATAAATTATTTTAGTAATTTTTTGATCTTTTAGTTAACATATGAAATGAAAAAAATTAGTATATTTAGAATAATTTTTTATCCAAAAAAAATGCAAAACGTAGAGAGAAAATAAAATATTTAACTTTTTGAATAATTTTTGAGTTTTTTAGTTTTTTTTAATAACTTTTTGATTTTTTTTTTAGAACATACTATTTTCGTAAATTTTTTCTAAAATATAACTTGAAAAATTTTAGGAGTTGTTTGGAATATCCTAAATAAGTGCACTTTTTGATTTTTTGGACTAAAAAGTTAAGGAAAAAAATATGGTTGTTTGGGTTAATTTTTTGACTTTTTATGAAAAAATGTGTATTAAAAAATTGTATAAATTAGTGTGCAGGGGAAAATTAGAATTGAGAGTTGTGCAGCCGTACTTTTTGACTTTTGGTGAATAATGATAACTTTTTAACTTTTTGAGTAACTTTTTGACTTTTTAACTTTTTTTCAACTTGTCGAACTTGGCCTTAGTGTGTTTGGAATAATTTTTTAACTTTTTGTGAAAAAAAATGCAAAAAGTTCTTTTAAAAAAAAGAAAAGAAAAGTAGATAATCTTTGACTTTTTATATAATTCTTTAACTTTTGCCTTTTTTTAATGACTCTTTGACTATTATATGATGTTGCCTTAAATTAAAATATCAAATTATTTATATTTAAATTTTGGGCAAATTACAAAAAAAAAAAAAATAGGGATTCACGTGTTTTGCAATTTAAATCTTAATGCTTCAATTGTAACAATTAAACTCTTGATGTTACTTTCGTGTCACAATTTAACCCTTCCATCCATCTTTGTCTCATTTAGCTAATGGACATCTAGGTAAAATTTTCAGATTCAAATCTACATATTCAAGTCCTCATATCTTTCTCGTTACAACTCTGTTTCGCCTCATTTTCACATCTTTGGATTCATCTCATGGCCTAATTTTCATTTCACCCCTTATACGCCTTACTCTACTTCTTTTTGAGTGTCGTCGGAGCTCTGAAAGTTGACTAAAAATAAGATTTTTTCCATTTTTTTTATCAAATTCAAACTCACATATTCAAACTCTTATATCTCCCTCGACATAACTCTGTTTCATCTTATTTTCATGTCATTGAATTCACTTCATAACCTAATTTTCACTCCACTCTCCATACACCTTGTTCTATCTCTTTTTGTGTGTTGTAGAAACTCTAAAAAGTTGATCAAAAATAAAAACTTTTTTTTTTTATATTCAAATCTACATGTTTAAGACGTTGTATCTCCCTCGTCGTAATTCTGTTTCACCTTATTTTTGCATCATTGAATTCATCTCATGGCCTAGTTTTCATTTCACCCCTCATACGCTTTATTCGACCTTGTTTTTGCATGTCATTGGAGCTCCAAAAGTTGGCCAAAATTAAGATCTCTCTCTCTGTTCTCGAAGCTCCAACGACATACAAAACGTTGTAGAACAAGGCATATGATGGGTGGAATGAAAACTAGGCCATGAGGTAAATTCAATACACAAAAATGAGGCAAAACAAAATTATGACGAGGGAGATACAAGGTCTTAAATATGTGGATTTGAATATGGAGAAGAAAAGAGAGAGAGAGAGAGAGAGAGAGAGAGAGAAATCTTTTTTTTGACCAATTTTTGGAACTCCGATGGCACGCAAAAAGAGGTGGAACAAGATGTATGGGGAGTGGAATAAAAACTAGTCCACGAGATGAATTCAACAACACAAAAAATGAGGTGAAACTGAATTACAACGAAGGAGATAAAAGGGTTTGAATATGTGAGTTTGATTTTTTTTTTTTTAAGGGAAAAATCTTTTTTTTGGTCTAACCACAAAAGAGGTGAAACAAAGCGCACGAGAGGTAAAATGAAAATTAGGCCATGAAATAAATCCAACGACACAAAAATGAGACGAAAAGAACTTATGACGAAAGAGATAAAAGGCTTGATCATGTGAATATAAAAATTTTACCAATATTTTCGTTAGCTGAATGAGAGGGAGATGGACGGAGGGGCTAAATTTTAATACAAAAGTAACAACTAAAATCTAGGGGTTTAAATTGAAAGACATGCAAGATCTTGAATATTTTTTTTTTAATTTGCCCTTAAATTTTTGCTAATTACCTAAATTCCAATGATTATTAAAATGGCAAAATCAGTTAATAACTCTTCAAAACTATAATAAATAAATAAATAAATAAATAGTTAAAAGTAGTAGTAGTTCATATATGCCAGGTTAAATAGGATGATTTGAAATTTATAATTTTTTTAGGACAAGATTTAAAATGACTACGTTATACCAGATATCAAGCTAAATTGAACACCTTTTAAAAAAAGGTATAATTCTTTATTGAAAATGTTTATTAGACACACAGTTAATTGGTTTTTTTTTCTTTTTTTTCTTTTTTGTTTCATTTCTGATGTACCAAAAAAAAAATGGTTTATTTAAATACAAAAAGAAAAGAAAATGAGAGGAGGTTGCCCCAGAGGGAAAAAAAATAGTGGGTCAAACGACAATCTTCATAGAAAAAATTGAACGGCAAAATAATTTTTATTTTTCTAAATATCTAATGGTACAACCACCCTCCACTTGTCCCAACACACAATTTTGTCCTTGCCCACACCATATAACTCTCGTAAGAATTTTTGAGAAGTTAGTAAAAAATTAATTTTTAACTTTTTATTCATATTAAGTCATACTTACTCACAAAAATATAAAATAAGTTAAAAAGTTAAAAAATTATTTTTTTATCAATTTTTTAAAACACCCTATAATATTTATAAATTAAAATTTTAAATTTTTTCTTTTTTATAACTAAATTTTTATAATTCGTATATAAAATTTACTATTATTTAATAGAATTGAACCGATCCTAATATTCGACTCCTATTAATGTATCTGGAACTTAAATGACTCTTATTTAGGTTCTGTTTAGAAAATAGATTGACTATTTAATTTTTAATTTTTTTATTATCTTAACTTAAGGCTAAAAAGTTCATTTAGATTAATCTTTTTATTTATTTTTTATTTTTGTGAAAGAAAAAATAAAATAAATATGATTTAGATGTGACATTTTATTTTATTAACTTTTTAATTTATTTAATCTTTTTATGACTAAATTAACCCTACCCTTAAAAAAATCTCATGCCAAACAAGATAAAATTGACCCGATATAAAATTAAGGAAAATGCTAGAGGTCCCAAATTTTCTACCAAATAAATGACCAAATGTCTCACATGAGTGTGGGGCCCACAAAATTGCGGACCCCACACTCATGTGAGACATTTGGTCATTTGTTTGGTAGAAAATTTGGTATCTCTAACATTACCCTAAAATTAATTCTATATTCGACTCGTATTGTTGTATCTCACTATCATTTACAATTACTATAAGTATCTAAAATTTATTTTTTTAAAAATAAATGCAATGCATGCTCTAAAATAACTCCTAATAAATGCAATGCTCTAAAATAACTCCTAATTCCTACCCAATAGGGTTTGTGGAGTAAATTCCCATGTACAGGGAATCAAATGAAGAAATTGATATAATTCATAGTAAATGGTGTTTTGAAAAGTTAGTAAAAAGTTGACTTTTTGACTTTTTTAATGATTTTTTTTGGCAAAAAACAGGGTTATTTTGGATAAAAAAAATTGACTTTTTTGACTAAAAAAATTGAAAAGTCAAAAAGCTGACTTTTTTGGCAACTTCCCAAAAGATCCCTAAATAATGTCATTTTTCAATACATTACTGGTGGCTTTAGGCAGTAAAGTGAAATTGAAGAAAAGAAAATGATATTTAAATTGATTTTCTAAACTTATTTTTAGATCCAATAATAAATAAATAAAATAATTGATTAATAATTTTTTAAAAAAAATGTGAGAAAAAACTGGTTTAAATATTCTAAAGCTATGCCACATCATTAAATTTAAAAAATAAGTCTAATTTTTAAACTTAATAAAAAATTGGTATACCTCATAACAAAATTTGATTTCTCAATATATTACCGATTGCTTTAGACAAATGCTAAAAATAATCCTTAAAATTGTTATTAGTGTTAAAAAAATATGTCAAAGTCTTATTAGTGTTAAAAAATATGTAGAAAAATATATATGTATTTTAAAATATATAAAATGTATATAGAAACTATAAATATTTTGACATTAAATAAAATTTATTGACAATATTATTGCTTTTATTAACATGACGCTTCTTAAAAAATAATTTTGCTTTAAAAATAAAAACCATGTTCCTTTGAGCCAACAATAACTTTCAAATTGGGTTAATAATTCAATAAAATACAGAATTTGATATTTGACTAAAAATATTAAATATAACCATCAAGACATAATATTTCCATATGCGCAGATAGTTGAATCCCAAAAGAGGAATCCAGAACGAAAGACCAATAAGAGATTTGGACTAAGGCAAGCTTGGGAACTTATAAAAAAGTTAAAAAGTTACTTAAAAAGTTAAAAAACTAACACTATTCATCAAAAGTCAACAATTACGGCTGCACAACTCCCAATTCGAATTTTTCCCTACAAATTAATTTTTACAATTTTTTATTACATATTTTTCCATAAAAAGTCAAAAAGTTAACTCAAACATCTATATTTTCAACCTCAATTTTTTAGTCTAAAAAAACAAAAAGTGCACTTATTTAGGACACCCCAAACAACCCCTAAATAGTTAAATTACAAAATTGATAAAACTTTGTTATTCCCTTCCCATAATTTTGTATCAATCCAAACATGAGAAATAATATAAAATCTAAAATGAATTGATAATCAAATCTTAGAAATGATATTCACATGTAATCCAAATTCATGTCAACAAACATGGTTAAAAAAAAAAAAAAACAATATGCATGGCGAAGCTAAACTTGGATAAGTTTAATAACTAAAACTTGTCTCTAGAAATTTCAACCTCACATTCACCTTAAAAAACAAAGTAGCAATGACCGAAGTTTATTCACTGTGATTGCGCTTGTTCGGGAACGCATCACTCTGCTGTTTTCTGGTGTCGCCCTTTTTCTTTATCCGCAACTTTGCTTCCTTGGCTCTTATCGTAAGCTTCATGTGCCCATATACAATTAAATATATACATAGAATTAGAAATAAATATATAATCATGAATAAGGTAATACATGAACTAGAACAGATAGTTCAATGGGTGGATTTATAATGTGACGGGTGTTTTACTTTATTATTTGTAGTTTATGTTAGGTTTCTTATTTGGTCCTTTAGGACCTTTTTTTCTTTTTTAATCAAGTGTCTAAGCACTACTTTGAATAACCATTCCACCATCACCTGCGAGCCCCTTATTTAACAAAGGCCCTCCCATAACTAGTGAGTATTGAATCTGAAATATGAGAGGGTATATTTCTGAAAATCAAAAACACTGCTTATTTTCACTTTTCAAAAAACATTTTTCAGAAAATTTTACTTTCTTACTTTTCGTATTTTTTTATTTTACTGATTTTTTTTAATAGTTTAAGTAATTTTTTTTTTACTTTTTAGACACACCTAACATAAATATATCTAAAAAGTAAAAAAAATTATAAAAAAAATCTTTTAAAAATTCACTAAATACCAAAAGTACAAAAAAAATACAAGAATTCAATACATTTTTTGTATTTTTATGTATTTATTAATTTTTTAAAAATATTTTTTCACAAATTTTTTACTTTTAGATATATCTAAGTAAGGTGCATCTAAAAAAGTAAAAAAACTATTTAAAATTTAAAAAAATATTCACTAAAAACAAAAATATACGAAAACCAAAAAAGTCAGTTTTCAAAAAATTTAATCTAGAAAACTCAAACCAAACACACTGAATCTCTTTCTAAGATTATAGATAATTATCAAATCATATAAATATTAATTGGTTATGATTATAAATTTATCTAATTTTTTTAACTGATATATACAAATAACTCAACAAAATATATCGTTTAAATTATCTAAACGAAACTCTTTTTAATTAGATTTTCTGTTCAAAACAAATTAAGTTCTTTATTTATTTTTTAGGCACGTCGATAACTGCTTATACTAATTAAAAAATTAGACATAATTTTTAAATTAAATGTATGAATCAAATAGAATATCTAATTAAAATATTTAAGACAAGTGTTTGGAGGGAGGTGGGGTAGGTGAGTTACAAGGCCCCGTTTGTTTTCAGAGGTAGAATGGAGGAGATTTATAGTAAAGGGATTGATAGTGAGGGAATTAAGTAAAATTGTGTTTGTTTTGATGATAGTTGTTAGTGTAAGAATTGTTAAATTATTTTTATATAAAATAATAAAATAAATAAAAAAAATATAAAAAATTAAACATTAATATTTTATAAAAAAATTCCCAATATATAAAAATATAAAAAATTCTAATCCCTTCACTATTTTTCTAATACCATCTCCCCCTCCTCTATCTCAATCTCCCTTCCAACCTCCATCTATATCACCTCATCCATCCTAATCTCTTCCCCAACTCTACAAACAAACACAATACTAAATAACCCCACCTCCATCATAATCCCCTCCCATCTATTTAATCTCAAAATAAACGGGCCCAAGGGTAATTGTCATGGATGATCCTGTCTTGCTCTTCTTTAGAAATGGATGCGTTGCCTCCGTAAATCCTACCAAATCCTTCTTCATCAGACCTCGTTGCATACCCTTCCCCAAACGAATGTGACATCAAGTCCCTTCAACACCACCACAAATCAGAATTCAAAAATCTCTCTATATATACATAAAAAATCTCTCTGTATATATATATATATATATATATATATGATGATGAAACTGTAAGATTTAATAATACATGTAACCATAATAATAATGCGGAATTAAACTTTAAAAGATCTTGAATTCAATACAACTTCTCTCTATCTCTCTTAATTAGGATAACTATAAAATTTAGAGTGACGAAAAATTACTTATCATATGAAAGGAGAGTCACCAATCTTTATATAGAGGAGAGAAGAGGACCAGATAAACTCTTATCAGAAAAATTTCTA
This sequence comes from Camellia sinensis, assembly GCF_055761805.1. Lineage (NCBI taxonomy): Eukaryota > Viridiplantae > Streptophyta > Magnoliopsida > Ericales > Theaceae > Camellia > Camellia sinensis. The sequence goes on from NC_138964.1 coordinate 188,514,695, forward strand.
ATCCATCAAGGTTTCCTTCTTATCTTAGAAGAGTGATTATATTAAAATTCTAATTACTGAACTTTATTTATAATATTGACTTTATCTAATTGTGGAGTCCAAATAAATTAAAACATGTAGATATATATAAATTGTGTGTGTCAATTTCTGACCACATTGCCAAACTAGTACCCAGCTGGAGAGCACCGGTAGAATAGATTAAGCCCGAACGACCTGCAACAGAAAGAAGAGTCTCCGGCGGCTCGTCCACCCGGGGGCACTCCGACGATCAAGTCAGTAAAATATCTCTCAAAGATAACTAATAGTGCTTAACTCACTAGACAAAATATCAAAAGTGTACCTTAGACCCATGGGGATACCTCATTTTTATAGCCAACACAATCCTAGTCCCAATAGAAACCTATCTCCAATGGACTTAAGATTACTGCTAATCTTGGACTCCTAGTAGGATTAGAATAAACTCTCTAAGAGTCTTATCTTTACCCAAACTGAAGTTTTCTCCCATTCTAGGACTCTTGTCCCTTATCCGCTTATCTCGGATTCCAATATTGCCGCGGAATACCTCGGTAGTGCCCTAAATATCTCGGCAAACATGATCTGCCCACGTAGCACCTCGGCTAACAACCTCGGTCACGTGGACTACCCAAAAAATATGTCCCCACAACTGCCCCTTAGGTTCTATTACCTCGGCAAACTGAGGTGATGGAACCTATATTATCTCTTTCATTTAGCACGTCGGCTAAGCTTGCTTCATCATTTATTGCCGAAGTCAAAACTCGTCGGTTCAATATGACCCAGACCTATAGTCTGCTTTCATCAAGGCTTTGGAACCAACAACCAAATTCGTTCAAGTTTCTCAACCGAAACTGTCCTTCTAACTGAGGTATTTGTTCCATTAAATCAAGAACTCCAAGAGTTCCAGCATGCGTATGAGCTGGCACGTACAATATTTTAGCCATTTCTGCCACGCCTCTTTCCTCTACTAAGCTGTGTCTAGTACGCGTCATTAAGTCGTCTTGCATTTGCGTATTTGATCAAAATCTTTTCACTCTCTCCGTCTTTTCACTTATGCATCTTCGTTCTTGTTTAAACTTTCTCTTTCAAATCCTCCATTGGTGCTTTTGCAAAGCTTTCTGCAACCAGTTTCGCTCTCCCCTCTGGCGAGGCTTCTGCTGCACTTCCTTGCTTACGGCCACCGTCTGATCCCGACGAACTTCACATCAGGCTTTTTGTAATCTAAACAATCATTCTTCAATATTAGGCCGAAGTGCCTTCTTTCCTTTTCTGAATGCATTCTTTAATTTCTTTTTTCAACGTGGTTGTATGTGTATTTTTTTTACTCTTGTACGATTCTATACTAAAAATAATTTGCATATCTTTAATATACACTTCAATCTTTGTGCAACTTTCTCGGGGTGACACACCTTGGTTATACAAACTGATGATTTACCTCGGCAAGTACCCAAGCACCTTTCTTAGCATAACCTTGGTTTCAGCTTGTAAAATTTTTTCAAAAAATTTCAACAAATGTTTAACCTTAGTCTCAGTTTAACTTTAACTTGTAAATTTTTCTCAAGTTTCAACAAGTGTTAAACATAATCTCGGTTTAACTTCAACTTGTAAACTTGTCTCAAGTTTCAACAAGTGTTAAATATCATATCGGTTTAACTTCAACTTGTAAACTTTTCTCAAGTTTCAACAAGTGTTAAACATCATCTCGGTTTAACTTCAACTTGTAAACTTTTCTCAAGTTTCAACAAGTGTTAAACATCATCTCGGCTTGTGAAATTCCAACTCCCAAGCATCATTCTTCAGTCCTTTGCCACTTAATGTGAACTTAAGTTCCACTTGGGTTCTCATTAGGCACGTGGCTTTGACCTTGATATTGCTTTATGGGCAGGGGATCTGCCCCCTGCATGGCTTCCACATACTCCTTTGTGGAAAAAATTCTTTAACTTAGGCCAAGTTTTTCTCTTCTCGGACTTAATCATCTAAGTCGAGATATTGTCTTCTGGGATCTAGGATTCCAGATCTGGAATCTAGGATCTGCTCACTTGGGCTAAGCTCTTGTCTTCTCGTATCCAGTATTATCTCGGCTTTGCTTCGGCGAACCATTTCTCTTCTCTTGTTTGAACGTCTTTGTCCCCGGCGTGTCTTCCTCAGCTCTGGCATACTTTTCTATTCTGGCCATCAGCTCCTCCATGCTTTTCGACAATGTCTTTGCCAGTGATTTTTGAAGTAAGCAGTCATCCTTCAAGCCGTTTTTAAGCGACATGACCGCCATCTCTTGGTTGCATCCTGGTATTCGGTTGAATACCTCATAATACCTTTTTGCATAGACCCTACGGCTTTCATTCTCGCCGATCTTCAGGGCATTAGGGCGTCTACCCTCAATGCCTGTAGTTTGTTTGTCACGAACCTGGCCACAAACATCTCGGCCAGGCCTTCCCAGGTTTTCACAATTCCTTTCGGCAACTTGTGAAACTAGTCCGATGCAATTTTCCCGAATGATGAGAGGAACACTTTGCAGAGCAACGACTTGTTCCCAGAATATAACGTCATCGCGTTTAGGTATAATCCGACGTGAAAGTTGGGGTCTGACTTCCCATCGTATATCTGGAACCTCGGCATACTGAATCTCTTCGGGATCTCAACTTTGTCTAATTCTTCCGAGAACGGCGTTCTCGGCTTGACCGGGGAAGTTACCTCGGCATCTTGTTGCTTCCTCTGTAGGTGATCTCCCAGATCCTCTTTGGTTCGTCTAGGAGCTCGGCTATCTCCGGATTTCAGCCTCTTTGGTGCACTACTTCTAGTGTCATTGTGAGTCCTTTTGGACCTCCCTCCACTGGTCGTGTCGAAACAGAGTTCCTTCACTTGAATATCCCGATGTTCTTTGATGTAGGTTTCTTTTGTTCGACGTGCCTTCCGGGATTCTCCATGCTCGACCTCCCGTGAAGGCCGGTGAGAATGTCCCTTGGTCCCGCCACATTGAGGGACTGCAGGAACCGTTTCCTACCCCCATTTCTGGGCACCTTTCTTGGCCGCTGGGATCGGCGTATCTTGTAGTGGGAATGGTGGCTACATGACGTTGTTCTGCATCATGAAATTGACGACCGCTTGTAAGTCCGCCAATTTGTCCGCCATTCCCTTTATCTCGTCGTCCCTCCGCAGGCATCTATCTTTCTATACCTGGAAGTCGTCCTCGTTATAATACCCACTCCGGTCCGATTTCTTCGGTACGTCGCACTCCTGGCCGACGTTCTTTTCTCCATGATTCTTATCACGAGTCTCTTTATTGCAGTTGTTTTCTTCAACGTCAAGGTCAATATGTTTCCTACTCTCAGTAGGGGTGTCGTCCCCAACCTTTTTTTTCTGTCCGTCGTTGGCCACTATTCTCCTTTCTTTCCCATAGACGGCGTCAAATTGTGTGTGTCAATTTCCGACCACACTGCCAAACTAGTACCCAGTTGGAGAGTACCGGCAGAATAGATTAAGCCCGAACGACCTGCAACAGAAAGAAAAGTCTCCGGCGGTGGCTCGTTCACCCGAGGGCACTCGAACGATCAAGTCAGTATAATATCTCTCAAAGATAACCAATAATGCTTAACTCACTAGACAGAATATCAAAAGTGTACTTTAGACCCATGGGGGTGCCTCCTTTTTATAGCCAACACAATCCTAGTCTCAATAGAAGCCTAACTCCAATGGACTTAAGATTACTGCTAATCTTGAACTCCCAGTAGGATTAGGATAAACTCTCTAAGAGTCTTATCTTTACCCAAACTGAAATTTTCTCCCATTCTAGGACTCTTGTTCCTTATCTGCTTATCTCGGATTCCGGTATTGCCGCGAAATACCTCGGCAGTGCCCCAAATATCTCAGCAAACATGATCTGCCTACGTAGCACCTCGGCTAATAACCTTGGTCACGTGGATTATTCAAAAAACATATCCCCACATAAACTATTGGGTTACACTAAAAAATAAATCCAATAGAAACAAGTAAAGATATACCAACCCAGTTTTGGTGTTGTGGTCATTGGTTTGCTTTTGTTGTTCAAGTTTTTGAGGTTGATTAGCCTTAGCCTCGGACTCTGCTTGCCGGAATTTGAGCCCGGAAGTGCTCCTCTGACCAGTATGATAAGGAATGATTGCGTTAAGCATAATGTATACATAGACGAGCACGGAGAGAGAGAGAGAGAGAGAGAGGGGCTTAAACGGTGGCAATCCTGCTCATGCTGCCACCGAGACTATTTGTGTTGTTTGAAGTTCGACACGTATACCTTAACGATTGACATCTGTCCCCAAGTGCCTCAGTGTATTTCAAGATTAGTGATACAAATGCCAGTCGTGATTAAAAAAAAAAAATTTGATTGGCAATTTTAAAAGATTTGACGAAGGAAAAAAAATTAAAAAATCATTCGGATGAAAAGCGACTCACCGTTTATCATCCGCTAGAAAAACATATGTGAGGGTGAGAGCCACTAACTAAAAGAAATCTGTCTCTTCAATTATTAGTCAATAATCATATTCAAACTCATGCTTGATACTTTATTTAAAGTTTAAATTATAATAAATTTTTTTAAAAAAATTATTAAAAAATTCTCAAAATTTGAGCTTTATAAAAAAAAAATTGAATTTTTTCAATTTAAGTCTTAATTTTTTAATTTACTTTAAATATAAATTATTTAATTATTTTCATTAAGTAAAATTGACCCAAAAAAATGAAACAATATTGCCTATATGTCTATTTGTTTTGACCAATAATTATTACAATAGATTACAAATACGCCACTGAGATTTTGCTTAAAATACAGATTATTACTTATGATTTTAAAATTTTATCATATCCCTTCAAATTTCTAATTATATAAAAAACTATAAAGTCAAATAACAGTTTTTAATGAAATTATAAATATTTTAATTAACAATTCATGTAATTTTATTATTGTATAAGAGAGTAGTTAAAAATTTAATTTTTTTGTTAATTCTGTTAAAATAAAAAATTCTAACAAAAGGTATTTATAATTTTAAAAAATACATGAAGCAATCTATATTTTAAACAAATTGTAAGAATGTATTGATAACTTACACTAATTAATTTGGAGCACTATTTGAATTTGCTTTAAGAGCTTATTTTAGGTAGGGAGCAACTTGCTTCCAGTCTGAGATTGGATTGGACAGTGTTGTTCGCCTTGTGGGGGTCCACCATAGGTTCCGTTGTAATAATCTGAATCGTTCAATGTGTAGAACTTGTCAAGTATTATATGTCTGTAAAAAATAACGTTGATCGAATATCGGTAGTTATGTGATCAAATTAGTTTTGTATAAAAAAAAATGGACAGTGAACAAATTAACGGTTGACAAAAAACTAATCTGATAAGATAGCTATTGATATTCGATTAATATGATTTTTATAAGAATATAGTACTCGACAAGTTCTACACATTGAACGGTTAAGATTATCAAAACAGAACCCATGGTGGGCCCCTACGGGCCGAACAGCACCATTCGGTCCGATCTCAAACTGGAGGCAAGTTGCTTGTTTTTAGATATTAGACCATCTCTAATGGTTATTTATGTCATCAAATTTAAATTTGATGAAAAAACATGTTTTTCTGCCCTAATGGTTTCATCAATTAAGTATTAAATCGAGAATATTAAAAATCTTTCACCAAATTGAAGACGTTGAGAACTTTCATCAAACCACTATTCATAACCATTGAATTTTCACCATCGAATGTCCTCCGAATGACCACTTCTAGGCAAAAATTTGTGAAAAAAATACACTGGCCGGTCGACCTATATTTTGATGAAAGCTCAAAATCCTCCGTTGAAATACTTGATATCAAATGGAATTATTACTTAAATTTGGTATAAAAAAAAATACACGGTTAGATATGCTCTTAGCAACCAATAAAAATCTTAAAATGCCAACCCCTTTTCATTTATAGGTTGTTTGAGAAGATGGTTCAGTTAAAATAACTCATTAAAAAACAAAATAAATTAAAATAGTTGATAAAATAAAATATCACATTAAATTTAGCCTCCGTTTGGGAAGTGGGTTGGTTTTTTGACTTTTTTGACTATTTTAGCCTGGGCTAAAAAGCTTGGTTTGTGAAGGGCTTTTTGACTTTTTTGTGAGAGAAGAGTGTAATGCTTATGGGTTGGATGTGATGTTTTGTTTGTTATGGCTAAAATAGCCTATTTTATTTTTTTGGGCTATTTTAGCCCCAAACCACTTGCCAAACACCACCTTATAATCATTTTACTTTTTTTTCCTCACAACCATTGAGTGTTTGTTTGGCTAACAATTTGGGACTAAAAAAGTACAAATAGACAAAATAAGTTATATATGCCAATAAGAAAAAATACCATTTTTATCGATAATCATTATATTTTTTCTCTCACAAAAGTAAAAAATGTCCCAAAACAAAAACCAAACAAGGCTAAAGAAATTGACTATATTAGCCAATGCCAAACGACCCCTCACCAACTATTAAAAAAAACCCACCAACTTCTTAAATACAAATTTTTTAATCAAATTAAAATAATTAAAAAAATAAATAACTAATTAAAATAGCTACCTTCTCGAACAAAACCATAAAACCTGCTAACATGGATATGGTTAGAAATACAATCATGATAGAGACTACTAATTTGGTGGCTCTAATCCACCACTAAGAGCATCCCCAACAGATGCCCTAAAGCTCCTCCTTACCTATTTTAAGGGGTAAGTGGCTCCCTATACACCTGCATTAGCTCCCCTAAATGATCCCTTAAATTAGTTTTTGCTACAGTGACTCCCTATTTCTAAGGAGTCACTGTAACTCCCTTATATATATATATATATATATATTTTGCTTTACTTTGTTTAGGGACTGTAGTATATATTTATGATTTTTATTTTTTTAAAATTTATAATTAAAAATTATATTTTAATAAAATAAAGAAAAAAATAGGAAGTTTGTTAATAGAATAGAGAAAAAAATATGGAGTCTGTTGGAGAAAGTAAATGAAAAAGTGATTCCTAAACTAGAGAATGAATTTTTTAAGATAAAATTTAGGTAAACTGGTGGGGATGCTCTAATGAGGTGGAAAAGACAAAAAAAAAAAAAAAAAATACAAACACAACAGACTATGATAATGAGTGAGACCCACTACCACATTATTAATGAGTGCCCTAAATTTTCATTAGAATTATTCAAAGAGGAGATGAGATCGCCCTGCAAATGCCCACGCCATCCAACTGGCGGATTCGGCCAGAAGGTACGGCAATACGGCAGTTGTAGGCATGGATCAAAAACAAATTGCACTCTGTTTAGAGTAAGAAGCATACTTTTCTTAGGGCATTTTTTACGGTGTACTAATTTTATTTTATTTTTTTTTGAATAAATTACATACTTCTCGAAATTTATTTAAATTATAAATTATTTTTTATAATTTTAAAAATTATATTATGAGTGTTTTGAGAAGTTAGTAAAAAGTTAATTACTTTTTACTAAGTTTTTTAACTTTTTGAAAAGTGATTTGAAAAGTTGGTAAAAAATTGACTTTTGACTTTTTAGTTTAATATTTATTTATGGTGTCAAATCAAATTAAAATGACCAAAATAGCCTTACCCAATATAAGAATTTTTTTTTTAAATTTTTTTTATCATAGACCCCAATTTATAATTTCACACTTGCACTTTTATAACTTCCCAAACCAATTTTGTTGCGTTTTTGGCCACTTGCATTTTTGGACCTTGGATAAAAAACGTGGTTTTGTTCGAAAGTTCCCAAAACAGCTCTCTTAAGGTTTTTAATTTCATAACAAATAGGTCATTTTATTAATGAATCATCAAGTTAATTAACAGTTTTAAATAATATTAAAATTTTATTTCAATTAATAATTCAGATAATTTTATTGTTATACAGGTGAATAGTTTGAAATTTTACCTTTTCAATTAATTTTGTTAAATAAAAAATTCATACGGTGAGGTATTTATAATTTTTCAAACCACAGGGGATAATTCGTATTTTAAGCAAATCTCAGTGGGTGCATTTGTAATTTGTCCTAATTTTTTTTTAGAGCATTTTTTATGGTGTATCAATTTTTTTTAATTAAATTTGAGTAAAAATTTGAAAAAAAAAATTATTTAATATCAAGTGCTCTAACACAGGATTTTGAAATTCCAGCCAACTTGTGTTGGATTTTCTCAAGAATAAAATTAAAGTGACTTCGCTTAGCTCGTTGGTGTAGAATGGGAACACCCAAGTATTTCCCAAGATCAACAGTTAAAGGTATATAACAAAGGTTGCTCAACTCCCTAGCCTGTCTTCTGGCAATATTAGGAGACACAAATTTTTTTGATTTTTGAAAGTTAATTTGCAGGCCAGAGATTAAACTAAATTCTTCCATAATTTTAGCAATCAAAGCACCATGCCTAGTATCAGCCCTAGCAAACAATATGAGGTCATCAGCATAGAACAAATGAGTAATACAAGAACCACCCTTAGCAAAGTTAATACCCTTCTAGCTTTTCCTATCAGCCAAGTGGCTAATCATGTTAGAAAGCCTTTCCATGCAAAGAACAAACAGATAAGGGGATAGAAGGTCCCCCTGTCTGTGGCCCTTCATAGGTCTAAATTCTTCTAAAGTTTCACCATTCCATAGAATAGAAGATTGAACAGTTGTGACGCAACACATGATAAGATCAATCCATTGGGCATTAAGATTAAACTCCTGCAGAGTTTCTCTAAGAAAGTGCCAAGATATATTGTCATAAGCTTTCTCAAGGTCAATTTTCATGACCATACTGCCAGCTTTACCCTTCAGGTAACGCAAAGTATGAATAGCTTCTTGAATAATGATAATATTATCATTGGTATTTCTACCAGGTATAAAACTGCTTTGATTGGGCCTCACAATAGTATCAAGGAGAGGTCTAAGCCTGTTCACCAAGATTTTAGTGATAACTTTGTAGGTCACATTACAGAGGCTGATAGGTCTGAAATGTTTCACAATTTCGGGGCTATTAACTTTGGGAATAAGCGCAATCAAAGTTCTGTTAATTTCCTCTGGGATAGAGTTATTGGTAAAACATGATTTAACAAAAGAGCAAACCTCAGTACCAACAATATCCCAGTACTTGTGGAAAAAGATAGCCTGGAAGCCATCCCTTCCAGGGGCTTTAAAAACTTTGATGTTAAACATAGCCTTCTTAACCTCAACATCAGTAATGGCCCTAGTCAAGTCTATGTTATCTTCTTCAGACAACCTAACAACAGCTTTGTTACACCAGTGGGCAAGAGAATTAGCTATAAGATTATCAAACAAATTTTTGAAAAATAGAAGGACTAAATTTTTGAGCTCATAAGGCTCATCAACCCAATCCCCATTCTCATTTTTAAGAACATCAATTTGTAGTTTCCTCCTTTTGATCAGAGTGGTAAGATGAAAGAATTTGGTGTTACAGTCCCCTTGAGTCATCCAGTTGGAGCGGGATTTTTGAAACCAGAGTAACTCCTCATGGTAGAGGGTTTGATTATATTGGTCAACCAAGCCCTTTTCCAAAACATGAAGCTTGTGAGAATACAGTTGAGCTTGGGATTTTTAGATCCCTTCAATTCTACCAAGAAGCCATCTTTTATTTCTAAAGATGTTACCGAGCATGTTTTTATTCCACTCCAAAGCAGAGGAGGCCATATTATGTAATTTAACAAGAAGATTATTATTAGAATGCATCCAGTTAGAGTGGACCATGCCTCTGAAACCTTCATAAGCAATCCAAGCCGCTTGAAATTTAAAGTGCCTTTTAAGAGGGGTATGAGAAGACTTACCTTGGGTATGAACCAACGTAGGAGAGTGATCAGAGTAAGTTCTGGGCAGAGTACGAACAAATCCTTCAGGGAATCTGGTTCTCCATTCTGCGTTGCATAGGGCTCGGTCAAGGCGGATTAGAGTTTTTGCCCAGCCTTGTCTGTTATTTGACCAAGTGAGACTGGGACCAGTGCACCCTAAATCAGGGAGGTTGCATTTGTTGATATGATTCACAAACTTTCTACTACAGCTAATGCTTTGACTTAGATTTTGAGTAGTGGAGTAGCTTCTTTTTTCCTCAGGACTTGCATGGTCGTTGAATATTTTAATTAACAATTCATGTAATTTTATTATTGTATAAGAGAGTAGTTAAAAATTTAATTTTTTTGTTAATTCTGTTAAAATAAAAAATTCTAACAAAAGGTATTTATAATTTTAAAAAATACATGAAGCAATCTGTATTTTAAACAAATTGCAAGAATGTATTGATAACTTACACTAGTTATTAATTTGGAGCACTGTTTGAATTTGCTTTAAGAGCATATTTTAGGTAGGGAGCAACTTGCTTCCAGTCTGAGATTGGATTGGACAGTGTTGTTCGGCCTGTGGGGGTTCACCATGGGTCCCGTTTTAATAATCTGAATCGTTCAATATGTAGAACTTGTGAAGTATTATATGTCTGTAAAAAATAACGCTGATCGAATATTGATAGTTATGTGATCAAATTAGTTTTGTATAAAAAAAATGGACGGTGAACAAATTAACGGTTGACAAAAAACTAATCCGATAAGATAGTTATTGATATCCGATCGATATGATTTCTACAAGAATATAGTACTCAACAAGTTTTACACATTGAACGGTTCGAATTATTAAAACAGGACCCATGGTGGGTCCCTACGGGCCGAACAGCACCATCCAGTCCGATCTCAAATTGGAAGCAAGTTGCTTGCTTTTAGATATTAGACCATCTCTAATGGTTTATTTATGTCATCAAATTTAAATTTGATGAAAAAACATATATTTTTCGGCTCTAATGGTTTCATCAAATAAGTATTAAATCGAGAATATTAAAAATCTTTCACCTAATTGAAGACGTTGGGAACTTTTATCAAACCACTATTCATAGCCATTGAATTTTCACCACCGAATGTCCCCCGGATGACCACTTCTAGGCAAAAAATTGTGAAAAAAATACACTTGCCGGTCGACCAGTATTTTGATGAAAGCTCAAAATCCTCCGTTGAAATACTTGATATCAAATGGAATTTTTAATTAAATTTGGTATAAAAAAAAATACACGGTTAGAGATGCTCTTAGCAACCAATAAAAATCTCAAAATGCCAACCCCTTTTCATTTATGGGTTGTTTGAGAAGATGGTTTTGTTAAAATAACTCATTAAAAGACAAAAATAAATTAAAATAGTTGATAAAATAAAATATCACATTAAATTCATAATCATTTTACTTTTTTTCCTCACAACCATTGAGTGTTCGTTTGGCTAACAATTTGGGACTAAAAAAGCACAAATAGACAAAATAAGTTATATAAGCCAATAAGAAAAAATATAATTTTTTACCGATAATCATTATATTTTTTCTCTCACAAAAGTCAAAAAAGTCCCAAAACAAAAACCAAATAAGGCTAAAAAAATCAGGCTAAAAAAATTAACTATATTAACCAATGCCAAACAACCTCTCATCAACTATTAAAAAAAACCAACCAACTTCTTAAATACAAAATTTTTAATCAATTTAAAATTAAAAAAATAAATAACTAATTAAAATAGCTACCTTGCCAAACAAAACCATAAAACCTGCTAACATGGATATGGTTAGAAATACACTCATGATAGAGACCACTAATTTGGTGGCTCTAATCCACCACAAATGAGGTGGAAAAGGCAAAAAAAAAAAAAAAAAAATACACAAACACAACACAGACTGTGACAATAAGTGAAACCCACTGCCACATTATTAGTGGTAGCTCTAATTAGAACTCCCCCTCATTTTCCTTAAAAATATTCGAAGTGATGAGATCGCCCTGTAAATGCCCATACCATCCAACTGGGATGAGGGGTCACTGCGGTGGTGCCCCCTGCTGTACCTGCTGTGCTGGTCAAAACGGCACCGTTTTTTTTTTGTTTTTTTTGTTTTTTTTAGGATTTCATTTACTTCTTATTTCATTACCACAAAAAAAAAAGAAAAAGAAAAAGAAAAAAAGAAGAAGAAGAAAAAAGGGCACAATTTCATCTTTTTTTTTTTTTTTTTTATGTTCTCACTATGTTTTTTGACATGATAAATTACACTTTGTCCATATATTTGGTCACCTTTTTATTTTAATTCTTAATTATTATTTTTTTAATGTTTAGGGTTTAATTTTTAAAATTTAATTTTTTTATTTTAGGGTTTAGGGATTTATTTATTTATATATTTTAGAGTTTAGGATTTAGGATTTAGGGTTTAATTTTTAAAACTTATTTTTTTTTATTTTAGGGTTTAGGGATAAATTTTTTTAATTTTTTTTTAATTTTAAGGTTTAAGGTTTAATTCTTAAAATTTATTTTTTTATTTTAAGATTTAGGGATAAAATTTATTTTTTTTATTTTAGGATTTAAGGTTTAATTCTTAAAATTGATTTATTTATTTATTTTAGGATTTAGGATTTAGGGTTTTTTTTTGGGAGGTAATGAAATAAGAAGTTAATGTAATTCTCAAAAAGAAAAAAAAAAAAAAAAATGATGCCGTTTTGAACAACACAGCAGGGGCACCATCGCAGTGACCCCTCATCCATCCAAGTGACGGATTCGGGCAGAAGGTACGGCAATACTGCAGTTGTAGGCACGGATCAAAAACAAATTGCACTCTGGCCCTGTTTGGTAGAGCTGTGGGAAAGTGATTATAGCTTATGCCTAAACAGCTTATAGCTTATAACTATGAACATAAGCTGATTTATTACTTATAAATTAAGCATCTCCTGCCCCACTCAAAGAATAAGCTGATTTCTGACTTCCAAAAAGTTATAAGCTATAAGGTATAAGCTAAACCAAACACATCAAAATAACTTAAATTAAGCTGAAAGCTGAAATAAGCTGCTTTTAAGTTCTGCCAAACAGGCATTCTGTCTAGGGTAAGAAGCATACTTTTCTTAGAGCATTTTTTTACGGTGTACTAATTTATTTATTTTTAATAAATTACATACCTCTCGAAATTTATTTAAATTATAAATTACTTTTTATAATTTTAAAAATTATATTATGTCTCTTAAGGTTTTAATTTCAAAACAAATAAGTCATTTTATTAATGAATCACCGAGTTAATTTACAGTTTTTAATAATATTAAAATTTTATTTTAATTAATAATTCAGATAATTTTATTGCTATATAGGTGAACAATTGGAAATTTTACCTTTTCAATTAATTTTGTTAAATAAAAAATTCTGACAATGAGGTATTTGTAATTTTTTAAACCACAGGGGATAATTCGTATTTTAAGCAAATCTCAGTGGGTGCATTTGTAATTTATCCTAATTTTTTTAGAGCATTTTTTATGGTGTATCAATTTTTTTAATTAAATTTGAGTAAAAATTTGAAAAAAAAATTATTTAATATCAAGTGTTTTAACAGAGGATTTTGAAATTTCATCAGAATACCAATTGACCGGGCAGAAGTCCGACTTGTTGACCAGCCAGTGTAAGTTTTTTTTTTTTTCTTGAGGTGGTCGACCGAGCGATCGATCGGTCAGTACAATTTTTTAACAAATTTTTACCTCAAGGTGGTCATCCGAAAGGACATTTGGAGAACATTCGGTAACGGTTATGGATAGTGATTTGATAAAAGGCACAATAGCCCTTAGGGGGTATTTGTTTTGGAAGGATTGGGCATGAGATTGGACTATTAGTTCGGATGGACTAATAGTCCGTTATTTGTTTCCAAAGTTTTGCTCCGAACTAATAGTCTCATATTTGTGGGACTATGCTATCTCATGGCGATGGGTGAGATAGAAACCATGGGATAATTTATTACATGGGATTAGCTAAAAAAATTACATTTTTGCCCTCTGGTATTTAATTATGTACTATATTTAGTAAAATTTTATAAAATTTAAATGTCTCAATTTAAAAATAAAATAATTTTATTTCATTTTTATTTTTGTTCTATTTATTTAATTTTTTAAAATAATTTTTTATAGATATTTTATTGATGTTTTATTTTAAAATTTTGTTTATATTTTATTTAATTTCATTATTTAAATTTTAATAGATGTTTTATTTTATTTCATTATTTAATTATTATTATTATTTAAAATAAATTTATTTAAAATTTTAATTAAAAAATAATATATATTTTTATTGATATTTAATTTATTTAATTTTTTAAAAATAAATTTATTTAATTGTGCAAAAAATAAAATAAAATATTAAAGTTATGTTTAATATTGCTATTACTTAGTAAATAATTGAAAATGATAAAATAGTTATTTGAGCATTTATCTATCTCCATAATATCCCAAACATATATTAGATTCACTAAAAATAGTCCAATTCAGACATCTAATCACATGACTAAACAAACATAGGATGTAAATCCAGTCCAACCAAATAGTCCGGGGACAATGTATCCTATGACTAATAGTCCGATGGATTACAATCCTCCCTTATCCAGTTCGTCCAAACAAACACACCCTTAGTTTAACAAAAAAAGTAAAATTCTGAATTTGATACATATTTAATAAAATTGATAGAGTAGAAAAAGGAGTCTTTTTTTACCAAATTCAAATTTGATGACAAATCTAACTAATTATTAGAGATGGTCTTATGAAAAAAAAACAAAACCTCCCTTGAAGGTGTGGCCCTCTTTGTATTGCCATTGTTTGTCTTGCCTAAATTGTTTTGTTTGGCGGGCTTTTTTGGTTAGTTCGGTCAATTTTTCTTCCTTTCTCTTTTTTTCCTAAGGCCTGGTTTAGCTTGTTTTGAAAAAGACAAAAAATTAAAAATTACTTAAAAAATTAAAAAGTTATTATTATTTACAAAAAAAAAAAATACAAAAAAAAAATTACACAAAAAAATACAAACTCAACTTTTTACTGAAGTGATAGGCTGTCCGCGTGATTGGTCTGCTGTACTAGTCTATAAATGATTGCCTCTTTCGTGGGTAACCATTTAGACTGTGTTGTTCAGCCTGTGGGGGCCACCACGAGTCACATTTTGATAATCTAAACCGTTGAATATGTAGAACTCGCTGAGTACTATATGCTTATAAAAAATCACGTTGATTGGATATCGCTAACTATATGATCAAATCAGCTTTGTATAAAAAAAGGATGATGTTATAGTTAACTAGTGAACAAAAACTAATCCGATCAATGTGATTTCGATATCCGATCAATGTAATTTCTGGAAAGTACATAGTACTCGACGAGTTCTACATATTCAACGGTTTAGATTATCAAAATGGGGCTTGTGGTGGGCCCCACAGGCCAAACAGCACAGTCCAAATGATTGCCCGTGAAGGAGGCAATCATTTCCCTATCTCCTACACCCTGCCTAGAAAAATGTGTCGTACTGCCTATTACACTTACTTCTCCTATACACTTATTTATACAATTTTTTATTACACATTTTTTCGTAAAAAGACAAAAAGTTAATCCAAACATCTGTCTTTTTTCCCTCTACTTTTTAATCTAAAAAGATAAAAAGTACACTTATTTAGGATACCCCAGACAACCCGTTAGTTGGCTAAAATCCAAAAATATTTTTGTGTGGATATATCCCTGATAGTTTACTATCAAACTCAAAATGATTAAAGAGCCTTAATTCATAACCATCTAATATTTTTTTTTTATACTGTATCAAAAACTGCAATAAGGCTAAGGGGTTATTTGGAGTGTCCTAAATAAGTGCAATTTTTATCTTTTTGGACTAAAAAATTGAGGAAAAAAATATGGATGTTTGGGTTAACTTTTGACTTTTTACGAAAAAATATATATTAAAAAATTGTATAAATAAGTGTATAAGAGAAGTTAGTGATGTAGCCGTACAGTCTTGTAGAGCAGCGGTCGGATTAGGAGATAGAAAATGATTGCCTCCTTTTCGGGCTTGAATTGGACTGTGTTGTTCGGCCCTTGGGGGCTCACCATGGGTCCCGTTTTGCTAATCGAAACCGTTCAATATGTAGAACTCGTCGAGTACTATTTGTTTAGTAAAAAATCACGGTGATCGGATATCGATAGCTATCTGATCGTGTTAGTTTTTTGTCAATTGTTAACTATAATACCATCCATTTTTTATACACAACTGATTTGATCACATAGTTAGCAATATCCGATTTTTGTGATTTTTTACAGGCATATAGTATTCAATGAGTTCTACACATTGAACGGTTCAGATTATCAAAACGAGACCTGTGATGGTCCCCCATTGGCCCAACATTACCCTCCAATTTAATGAATATATATACCTAATTTTATTTTTTCCCCCTTTAATAGCCCAATTCTATCAATTCAGTACCAGCCACGTCAACTGGTTGATTTGTATTAAAATATTTTGTAAATTAATTTTTTTATATTTTTAATTTGTGAATAGTGATAACTTTTTAACTTTTTTAGTAACTTTTTAACTTTTGAATTTTTTTTAGGATGCCAAACATATGTGATAGTTCAAAAAACTTGTAAAGACATGAATTTTGTTTATAAAATCACCAAAACACTTTTCTCTCTTCCTTCTTATTTAGAATCTTAACTAATTAATAGCCCATTCCCCATCTCCCTAGTCACAAATAGAGGTAAAAATAGGCTGTTGGCCCGAAGCTAGTTTATCCGCGACCCGACCAAGCCTGAGCCCAAACCCCTGGGCTTGTGTTGTGTGTTTTTTGGCTCGTCCTAGTCCAAAGCCCGTCTCAAGGCCTGGCCCACCGACCTACTCCAAGGCCCACTTCAAGACCCGACATGGCAGGCACTTAACATTATTTTAAAGCTATTTCGATGAAAAAAAAAAATTTAAATGTCTAACCCCGCTTCTAGCTTGAGCCTAGTTGCAGGGCCACTAGCCTGAGTACCCCGGGGGCCAGACTTGAGCCCGGGCTGAAATTTTGTGCGAGTGAGTTTGGCCCGATAAATTTTTTGTCACAAATCTGATAGGCCTAACAGCAAGTTAGTCCATTTTTACAACCCTAGCCACAGGCCCTTACCCACCTCCCTTCATAGCCACCAACACCTCTTTTTCCCTTCCCTGCCCTCTTTACCACTCCTTTCAACTAATCAAACATTTGCAATCTATGTCCCTTACTTCTCTTCCACACTCTGATATCTCATCTCATCTTCAATGATTGCCACGATAGGAATCACATATTTTGATGAATGAAATGAGAAGTTATTAAATTTTAAAATTTTCAAATAAATTGAAAAGTGAAAACATCAACTATTTGGCATATATTATTTTTTTTAAAATTTCTACTGTCTTGCAAGACCAAATATTAGTAACAAATTATCAAATTAATTAATAATTTTTTATGATGTTAAAAATAAATAAATAATTAAGACAATTTTATTATTATATAAGAGAGCAATAAGGGTGGGCGTGGGTTAGTTGCGGCCACGGAACCTTCAATCCGCCATCCGTCCGCCAGATTGGTGGATTGGAGAAAATCAATCCGAATCCGTCCGCCAATCCGGCAGATATGGATTGAGCGGATTGGCAGTTTGGCGGATGGATGCGAATCGGTTTGGCGGTTTGAAATTTTATAAATTGTCAACATAGTTCAACTTGTGTACTTCCTCAAAAAAAAAATATATTACAGTCAATGACTTAAAAAAGTATTACAATTACCGCATGCCTCATCCAAAAAAAGAAATTTTAAAATTTTAGAACATCACAATCATTGCATGTTTTATTCACATATTACAATCACAGCATGCCTCATCCACATAAAATATTACAATCTGTGGTTCTTAAAATATAAAAATAATTCAAACCACCAAAATCATGAACAGAGTAATAGTAGAGATTATATGTCTCTGTATTGTTACATTTATATGTGTTTTTGAAAATAAAAATCAACCAGCATATATCATATTTTCTATTTATTACTTTTAGAGTTAGATTTAAAAACCAAAAAATATAGATAAATAATAAGTTTATTTTTTTCAATTCAAAAAATATATTTAAGTTGAAAAAATTTTTTCAACAGAATATTTAAACTCTTTTTCAATTGAAAACACAAACAAAATATTTAAACAAATTAAAAATACAAAGTCTTATAAATTACTAAGGGTGCTCGCGGTTTGGCGGTTCGGTTGCGGCCAAAGGAACCTCAAATCCGCCATCCGTCTGCCAAATTGGCAGATTGGAGAAAATCAATCCTCAATCGTCCGCTCGTCATCACGCATCCGTCAAAAATGCGACGGATCGGTTCGGTTCGGTTCGGTCAGTTTTGGCCGATCGGTATATCCGCTGCTCACCCCTAGAGAGCAATTAAGAATTTCATTTTATTAAACAAGAAATGGTGAATTACACTAATAGTCCCTATAATTTGGGACTTGTGACACTTTGGTCCCTAACTTTTCAATTGTAACACATTTGACCCTGAATTTTGAATCTTGTTCCAAATAAGGACAATTGAAAATATTATTAAAATTTTCAAGGGTAAAATCGTCAATTTGATAAAATATAAACTAATTTCACAAAAATAAATGTCAAACAAATATTTTTGGATTTTTAAAAATTATTTCTACCCACTAAAAATAAAATTATGTAAAATTGATAAATCTTTTAAACATTTATTTTTTTTTTTTACCAAATTAATTTTTATTATGTGTTTGGGTGATGATTATATAAAATTAATTTTAAAAAATTAATCATGTAATTTTTATTAGTTTTTATCAATTTTACATAATTTTATCATTGGTGCATAAAAATAATTTTTAAAAAATTAAAAATAATTTTTTGACATTATTTTTGTCAAATTAGTTTATATTTTATTAAATTGACGATTTTGCCCTTGAAATTAAATAATGGTAATTTCAATTGTCCTTATTTGGAACAAGATTCAAAATTCAGGGTCAAATGTGTCACAATTGAAAAGTCAGGGACAAAAGTGATACAAGCCCCAAACTATAGGGACTATTTGTGTAATTTGCCCAATAAGAAATGATTAATCCACACAAGTTTTCTCTTCTCCCAAATTTCGATAGGGTGGCTGTTGTGCAGGGGCACATCAACCACTTTTGTGTGGCCATATGGGTCCATTTCAATGATTTGAACCATTCACATTTTGAAGTACATCAAGTAGAACACACCTACAAAAAATAAGTTAATCGGATCAACGAGTAGAATATACCTGTGAACGATTCGGATCATAGAAACAGGACTCTAAATGAGCCTATATGGCCGCACAAAAGCAATTGTTGTACCCCTTACAGCAGCCACTCTATTTCTCCTTAAATGGTGTGGTAAGCAAAATTTAAAAAGTTTACCCACATTCTAATATTTCTTCAAAACTCTCCATACATATATCGTGTCTTGCCAACTCATTGAAGGATTATAAGAGGAAAAAAATTGTGTGAATGTAGCTATGTTGAATTTATTAATATATGTTTAGGAAAATTATATACACCCCTTCAGGTTTAGCTAAATTACAGATTATTCCCTGAGGTTTTAGAAATTACATCTCACTTCCCGAAGTTTTTATTCGCATAACAATTTACCCCTTGCCATTAAGTAAACGTTAGGAATTATTCTTGACAGACGATATTGCCCCTGGTACCTTTTCAAAATATTGAACAACCTGATTTAACTTAAAATTCCTTTGATAAATCAACAAAATTTACAAAAGAATTACGTTAGATGAAAAAGAAATTAATTTTTTTTGAAATTTTTTTTTAATTTTTTTTTTTGGATCTCCTATATATATCTAAATCATAACAAATTATTTGACCAATACTTAAAAAACAATAAAACATTTTATTGAAAAAAAAAATTAAAAATATTTTTCTTCAAAAATTTAAAAAATATATTTTTTGAAAAATAATAAATAAAAAGAAATTTAAAGAACAAAATAAAAAATATTTTTTTTAAATAGACTTCTATAAAGAGTTTGGTTATGCGTTTTGAAATTTTTTTATTCAAATTATTATTCAAATCAAATCATTTTTAAATAGGGGCATTTTAGTCAATTTGCTATTTCCGTCAACAACGTTAATTGCAATGAGGCAGAATGTAATTTTTAAAATTTCAGAAAAAATTTGTAATTTAGTTAAATCTCAAGAAAGTATAGGTAATTTGCCCTATTTGTTTTGATCACTTCATTGTATTTTTTTTTTTTTTTTTTTTATAGATTTTTTTTTTTTTTTTTGGGAGGACATGTGACACACACTATTAGAGCATCTCCAATGGGAGCTACTATTTCACTTGCCAAAGCTAAAAAATGACAAGAATGGCAAAAACAGGTCTCCAATGGTCTGCTATTTCACTTGCCAAAGATGGCAGATGCCATATGTGTTGTCAAATATGGCAAGTGAAATAGCAGCTGCCAAGCTTGCCAAATCAGCAAAAATGAACCGCAATTTGGCACCAAATTCAGTTGAATACAACAGAATTTAAACAGTAGGGAACCCATTTTTCAAAATCAAACCCAATTTTGAGATGAAAACAAATTTCAGAATGAATTTAAGATAAACCCAAATTCAGTTTCTCAAATTTTATTTTATTTTATTTTAATTCATTTATCACCAAATCTCAGTCAGATACGAAGACAGATATGAAGAAAATCAAATATGAACATTAAGATATGAATGAAATTGAGACAGATATGAAGAAATTGAGACAGATATGAATGAAATTGAGACAGCTATGAAGATATAAATGAAGATATGAATGAAATTAAGATAGATATGAAGACAGATATGATATGAAAATCAAATGAACAAAAATCGATCAGAAAAAATAATTAAGAAAATTTGGAAAAAAAAAATACCATGGAGGGGTTTCGATCACCGATCACCGATCCACATCAACAACCATGATCACCGACCCACATCAACAACCACGATCACCGATCCATATCAACAACCAGAAGGGGGGTTTCGATCCACATCACACAGTGAGAGACTAAGAAAGAGACCGAGTGTGAGAGAGTGAGAGGGTCAGAGAGGGGTTTCGATGATGAAGGAGAATGTGGTGTGATTTCAGAAGAGGAAGACAGAGTAGGAGAGTGAGAAGGAGATAGACTGAGAGAGTGAGAGAGGTTTCGATCATGGAGGAGAGAAGGGGGAGACCGATCCACATCAACAACCATGGAGGAGAAGGGGGAGTGGTTTCAGATGAGGGAGATAGAGTTAGAGAGTGAGAGAGTGAGAGGGAGACAGACTGAGAGAATAAGAGAGTGAGAGATGTTTCGATCATGGAGGAGAGAATGGAGAAGGGTTTGAGGAGTGAGAGGGAGAGGGAGAGGGAGAGGATGAGGATGGATCATTCTACATGTATGGAGGTAGACGGTGATGCCTCAGTGTAATAAAGAGCCGTTGGGCTCTGTTTGGTTTGTTTAATAAAAAAAAAAAAATTAATTACTAGTTGGGAATAATAGTAATATAAATATATATATATTTTTATAAATAATAGTAATATAAAAAAATTACTAACTAGACGGTGAGGTTTAATTTTTTTTTAATTTTTTATATTTGTCTAGTTGGAAATAATATAAATATATATATTTTTTTAACAAACAGGTAAAAAAATGTCACAAAATATAAAAAATAAACAAAAATAAAATCACAAAAAAACCTATATCCAAACAACACATACAAATTTGGAGGAAAAGTTGGTTGGGATTTGCTAAAATAGCAAATGACCATTGGAGCACCATTGCTATAATTTGACAAAATAACAAATGTGCGGAAGCAATACGGGAATGAAGAACATGGTTTACGAAATCAAATATGATTAAAATTGGACAACAGAATTGGAATGCAAGCACTCAAAATTAACATTGTAATTAAAATACAGAAAATAACTATTGTATTTAAAATACAGAAAATAACTTACAATTGCAATCGTAGCAACTGCAAGGATCTTAACTAGGGTACAGAAAGGAAAGGAGTAATTGTCACTCAGAACACTCTGGTTTTTCTTTACACCAAGAAATGGAAAGAAAATTGAAAACTGCCAAGTGAATCCAATTGATTACAATATATGGAAAAATAAATTAACTATACAGCTTGTGATTGTCAAAGGCAGCTAGCAGCGCATGAGGAAAAGCAGATGCTGTCGGTTGCTTTCGGCTAATTGATTGAACAGTTGAGCAGCTTTAATAAAAGTTGATTGAGTGAATAGTGACAGTGAACAGTAAAAGTGAATAGTAACTTTTACTATTCATCACTTTTGGTGGAACATGTGAATAAAGAAATCAATATAAATACAAATTGACAGATTTTCTCAAAAAGAGTATTGATTGAAACTAATTTATATTTATAGAGAATCTTATGTTGATCAGATAAATGGATCCTGAGCATCTTGAAACTCTGAACCCAAAAATTGATTGGTGGATCCTTCAGAAGAGTGTGAATGTTCTGATCCTTCTTCTGAACTGGATGAATGGGCTTCACTTTGATCCATAATTTGTTGGACTAGCTGGAGTACCTCATCTTTGGATAACTTGGACTTACTCTTAGTTTTGATTTTGGACTGAGCAGGCGGTGAAATGGGCTTCGATTGAACTGTGGATTTCGATTTTGACTTGGGCTTTGACTGAGTCTTGGGCTGAGCCGGCACTGCAAGAGCTTTGGTCTTAGATGTACAAATTGTGGGCTGAATCTTGGACTTGGATGGAATGGGCTTGGAACCACTAGATGAGGGGCTTCCAAGGTTAATTGAAGGAAGGCTGGGTTGGCTTCCTTGACTGATTGCAGCAGTTGGGTTCTGCTGGGCTTTAGCAAGGGCAGGAGTAGGAGCACAATGATCAGATGGGAATTCTTCTTGAACAATTTCAAATATGCGGGGCAGATTGAACTTAGCCCACCATTTGACTGAATGCTGGCGAATGACAATTTTATCATCAAGTCCATAATGCCATTTAAATATCCAAGGGATTTTATATTTGGATATAAAAATTAACAATAATGGAAATTGTCTTTGGTGAGTGGTGAATGGGTAAACAGAGGCACAATAATGAATCAGTTCATTCAGTTCAATAGGGAGAATTTCTGAAATGGCGCCATAATGGGTCCACCATCGCAGAAACCAGAATGGTAATTTAGACTTGAATTTTTGATCAAAAGAGATAAACTAGGAGTGACTAAAGGTTTCATTTTGGTACAAGAAGATCTTGAACCAGGCATCAACGTAATCATGGTAATTATACTGAATAGAGTGACCAGGTAAATCGCGAAGCTAATAAGGAGGACCCCATTCAGCTAGGGAAACAATGTTATGGATGTAAATTGAATGATACAGGATCTTGTAAGAATAAGTTCGATCCTGGATTGGTTTAATCAGAATTGATTGATGGTGAATCAAAATATCTTTGTAATAGGAAAGTGTTTTCTCTGGATGCGAAAGGATGAAATGGCATCCAGGGCCAAAATAGGATTGAGCAATGTTATGAATGGTTTGACTCTTGGGGTGACTTGGTTTTTTGTAGAACAAATTAGTAATATGTGATTTGGTGTACTCAGATCGGGATGATTTGACTGGGTTAGCAGGAAATCGAGTAACTGAAACTGACTGGCTATAAGCAAAGGGATTACTAACCAAGGTAGATGAGTAATTGGGTCGATAAGTGTTACCAAGAACTTGGTAACGGTTAACCATCTCTAGAGAATGAGATTGAGTGATTGACTCCAAAGAAGGAGGAACAAGAAGTTGATTAGGTTTACTGGAAGATGGGACCAAAGCCTTGGAAGGAGGCTTTGGGCGAGACATCTGTTGAATCAAAAAACAATGATTAGCAACCAGAAAGAAGATCTAAATAATTCTGATAATAGTTCAAATGACTAATGTAATCTGTAAGTAAATGGCAACGAGCTTGTATTTGGTGGTAATTGATGTATTGGGTTCTTTTAGTAGTGGGTTTGGCTAGTTTGAGGCGATGAATGCGGTGTTGAACGTGACGTTTCAAGGTTTGGTAATGGGTAATTTGGGTTTTAATATAGGCAATTTGTGGAATAGCCCGCATCCCTTACCCCCTGTAAAAATTTCCGGGTAAGAAAATCAGGAAGGAAATTTTGGCAACCAGGAATATAAGTAATATCAAAATAAAAAATATCAAAATAGATTGCCATCGAGCAAAAATTTGTTTACTAGCAAGATTTTGAACATCTTTTTCAATAACATATTTAGCAGATTTGCAATCAACGCGAAGTAAAAATTTTTGATTTAAAATATCATCCTGAAATTTTTGAATACATAAAACAATGGATAAAATTTCTTTTTTAATAGTACTATAATTTAATTGTGCTTTATTCCAGACACTAGAATGGTAACGAACAATTTGTTCAGATGATTGAGGAGTGACTTTCTGGAGAAGAATGCCACCATAACCAATATTAGAAGCATCAGTTTGAATAATTTTAAAGGAATTCTCAGTAGGAATACCAAGACAAGGAAGAGACTTAACATATTGTTTGACTTGCTGAATAATAGAAATGTAAATGGAAGACCAAGGAGGAGGATTGTCCTTTAACCTATCAAACAGAGGTTGACAGACTTTCCTAAGGTCTTTGTAAAATTCAGCAATACAATTGAGTGATCCTAAAAACCGTTGTAATTGGGTTTTATCAAGAATTTCATCAGGAAATTTAGACGCAAACTCGATGGAGCGACTAATGGGGAGGATAGTATTAATGAATATCGTAACCTAAAAATCGAACCTTGGTTTGAAACAATTTAATCTTAGGAGCAGATATGACTAAACCATGACTTTTAATTGTGTAAAAGAATGCAGTTAAATGTTTCCAATGTTCACTAATTGATTTTGAAAAAATTAATATGTCGTCAACGTAAACAATTGAAAAATGACTAAATGGTTTGAATATATCATTCATGATATTTTGAAATTCACTAGGAGTATTTTTTAATCCAAATGGCATGACATTCCATTCATATTGACCAAAAGGTGTATTGAAAGCAGTTTTATATCGATCTTTAGGGTGAATTTGAATTTGCCAAAAACCACTTTTTAAATCAAATTTACTAAAAATAACAGCTTGACTAAGTCGTTTGATTAAATCTTTTTTATTGGGAATAGGATAGCGAATCCATTCTAAAACAGTATTTAATGGTTTATAATTGATAACTAAGCGAGGGACACCTCATTCTAATTCAACATTTTTATTAACATAAAATGCAGGGCAAGACCATGGGGATTTACTAGGACTAATAATTCGATTTTTTAATAATTCATTAATCTCTTTTTTACACATTTCAAGTAATTCATGATTCATTTGAATATGTCTAGATTTAGTAGGTATTTGTCGTTCATCAAAATTCTTGATATATGGTAAAGTAACTACATGCTTTTTCCTATGCCAAAATGTAGTAGGTAAAGTAGAACAAACAGTTGATTCAAGTTTTAATTTGAAATCATTAATTTGAGAAATAATAACAGGATCATTTAATTGTTGATCAATTCATTTATAATTAATTTCTTCTTTAAGAAAATTGATTTGTCTAGTTAAGCGATTAATAGTATGAGAAATAGAGCAATCTTTTAATTGATTTAATTCTAACATTTCGGGTGGAGATAGAAATTTAAATGTAACAGGTTATCCTAAAACATGGGTAGTTATGCCGGTACTAGATGTAGTAAATGGATATAGTAAATAAATAAATGGTGTGCCTAAAATAAGTTTATCAGTCATATTTTGAACTAAAACAAATGAGGTCTTGAAACATACATTATCTTGACAAATATGAACTTTAGGTAATTTATATTTTATATACATTTGACTACCATTAGTAGAAATTAATTTCTCATGACATTTTTCATAATATTTGGTAGGATGTAATCCTCCTTGAATGCAATTTAAATCAGTACCAGTATCAATTAAAGCAATTAATTCTAATTCAAAATCGTCAACAACAATTTTAATATTTGAATACCATTTTTTAATATAAAGTTTATTGATTAGATTTAATCTGTTATCTTCAAGATTATTAGAGCGATTATCAAATAAAAGTTTATCTGGATTGGTGTATTCAGAATTATGTTCAGTTTCCTGTGGAGAGTTATTAGGTGATGCATTTGAATGAGGTTTGAAATTATCTAGACTTTGATTAAGTTTTATAGTAATAATTTCATCTTCTAATTTTTTATCTTTATGTTGTAAATCCTTAATAGTTTGTTTAATTTGGTTGATTTCCGATTGTAAATCTTGAAGGGTAATTTCTTTATGTTTATTTTTAAATCTATCTAAAGTTTTTGAGAGACTAATGATTGGTTGATCAAACTTAGGTTTGTTATCTGAATGAATTAATAAAGATTTTAATTTATCAATATATTTTTGTTTTAAATTAGGATCATCTAATTTGCTAATTAATTCTATTAATGCAGATTCTTCTTGATTTGATTTTGTTAGGGCAGTAATTTGTTTAACAGGTTTACAACAGATATCATTGCATCCTAATGTTATATTATTATCATCAGAATCAGTATTGGTTGAATAATTATCAGAGGATGTTTCGGGATTATCAGAAGAGGAATTATTAACAGATTGATTTAATTGAAAGATTTCAAATATTTAATTCTTAGAGTCATCATTTATTTGTAATTGGTTAATCTTATCTTTTAATTTTTGTTTTTCTTTGCATTTATTAGAATAATGACATTTTTTACCACAGTTATAATATGTTATATCTTTATTAGATTTAGATTTTGGATGTGATTTTTTGTAATATTTCTTTTTGGGTTTAGTATAAAATTTATCATTGGATTTGGATGGTGAATAATTCGTTTTGTATTTATTAGAATATTTGGATTTATATTTATGCTTAGAATATTTATATGATTTCCTACGAGAGGGTGCTACAGGAGGTAAACCATATTGTTCACAGAAATTTCCTAATTCATATTTAGCTTTGTGTTTATCTTTAGTGGCTTTTTGACTAAGTTTAAGATCAAGACAC
Organism: Camellia sinensis; assembly: GCF_055761805.1. NCBI lineage: Eukaryota > Viridiplantae > Streptophyta > Magnoliopsida > Ericales > Theaceae > Camellia > Camellia sinensis. The sequence goes on from NC_138964.1 coordinate 188,541,612, forward strand.
ATTTTTAGTCCTTCTTTTTGAATAGTACTAATTATATCGCCATAGGTTAAATTATCATATTCAATAACACCAATAGGTTGGCTAAGGACGTCTCTAATTTTGTGAGCAAATAAACTAGGTAATCCATTAATAAATTTTTCTTTCCAAAATGATTTAGTACAGTCTTCTCTTAACATAACTCTAGAGGTAAATACATTTTTATACCATCTAAAATCACTTAAGGTTGGACAGGTGAGATTACTAAGTTGATCATGTATGTGAGAATAGATATTAGTTGGGGTTCCAATAAAATGTCTAACAATTGTATAAATTAAAGTATTAATACCATCAGGGTGGCAACATCCAATAGTTTCATCAAAGATAGGTAAACCATTATCATCAGTTTGATTAGCATAAATTACAGATTCGCGTTGCTCTTCAGTTAAATATTTTTCCTACCAGGATTTGAGCATACCAATAAAACCAGAAGTAATTAGTGTAGCAATTTCAGGTTGAGTATATTGGGGATAATTGGAGAGATAACTGTTGGAGACCATAGATAAATGATTTAATTGTTGGAGGATTTGATCTTCACTAAGACCATCAATATTCCATTTGTATAATTTTTTAGCAGAAATTATTAAGATTAATTTCTTCAAATTGAAGATCAACAGGAGTAGGTCGAGAATACCAGTTAAAAATATTAAGGTGGAATTGGGCTCAAGCTCAGCTTGGCTTGGCACGATAATTTTTAAAAATATTATTTATATTATTTAATATATAAATAATGTATTTATATTATTATTTATATATTATTTAATATATAAATAATTTATTTATTATATAATTTATATAAAGATAAACGAGTGTAACTTATACCAACTCTACTCATTTATTAAATAAGTTTAATATTCAAACTCGAATTAAACTAATTTATTAAATGAATCAAACCAAACTCTTACCTAGCCAAATCAAAGTTGTTGATGAACAACACAGTTTATTTGGCTCCTTAGGTGGTGTTTGACAAGTGATTTTAGGGTTAAGATAGTCACAAAAAATAAAATAGATCATTTTAGTCATAACAAATAAAACATCACATTTAACTCATAATCATTGCACTATTCTTTCAAAAAAAAAGTTAAAAAAATTAAAAAATTCTTCCTAAACCAAACTTTTTAACCTAAACTAAAATAATTAAAAAAAATTAAAAAATCAATCCAATGTCGAGGCTTAGTTGGATTACTACATCAGCTTATTATCCAGCTGCGAACAATTTCCTTGAAAACGGCACACAACGGGTATGTTTGGTTTGTGTTTGAGAGATGTGTTTTAGAGATAAAAAGTACGAAAAGTTGTTTGGTTTGGTTTTTTTCAAAAGATGTTTTGGAAAATTATTTTGAGAGAGAGTTTTGGAAAAAGTGATTGATTTGATGTGTGTGAGAGAGAGATTTGTTTGGAAAACTTGTTTGGTTTACAAGTTTTGAGAAATTTTTTTGGAAAAATTTGTTTTGTTTGATTACTTTTAAAAACTTATTTGTAGAGAAAATTTTCCAAAAATTTTTCACAAATACAAACCAAACGAACCCAACAAATCCGGAAACTGTTTCTGACAACGTGGGACCATCCTACCGTTGCCGCAACGGCATGTTGACGTCATCAATCCTCATCTTCTGACAGAGGGATAACAGCCCGAGCAAAGATTCTCTCTTTGTGTGCTCTATTTAATTCTCATCTTGCAGCAATTAAGGCCTCGTTTGGCAAGAGACTATTTTAATTAATTAGTTAAAAAGTTATTAAATTAGTCAAAAAATTAATAATTCATATCAAAAAGTCAAAGATTCTCTTTTCTCTCTACTTTTTGCACATCTTTTTGTAATTAGCTAAAAAGTCATCCCAAACATACACATTTTTTTTACCTACCTTTTTAGCTAAATAACTAAAAAATTACTAAATTAACCTGTTCCCAAACGAGGCCTAAGATTCATATAAAAATAATTTAACGGTTCAAATTATTTTATTAAAAAAAATTTAAAAATAAAAATAATTTTTTGAAATCATCTAAATCATTGGATTTTCTTAAAATAAATTTTGACTTTTGCAAGAATGGAGTAAAGTTAGGAAAGAAAAGAGAGAATCCTTCCACTAAGGGTCCGGGTAACATCCCATGGCTAAGCCTTGGCTTGTTTTTAAAAATTTTTTGGTAATAAGTTGCCCTTCTCTTCCGTGAATTTTTTTTTGACAATTACACGACATTTCTTATAATTTTAATAATTACATTAATTTTCCTTCCCTTTAAAATTATTATCAAATTTTTTTTAACTTGTTACCATTCATACAAACAGATTAGTTAAATATAAAAATATTATCTTGATTTGCATGTGAAAAGACGAAAATAGCCATAAACTAATTTATTTATTATCAACATAAATAAATTATACTTACTTCTCTTAAGATTTTACATATATATTTTCATAGACTCATACATAATTTAGCATTATTTAATAAATTTCTTAAATTTCATGCAATGTTAAGTGGTTGTCTGGCATGTGTTAAACTAGTACATGCTATTTTAACACATTATCCTATTTATGTTACAATCAGCTTATTTAAGCCACATCACTTATCAAGCACATCACTTTCAACTCAACTCATATTTCAGATTTTTTTGATAAAAAGGCAAAAATTATACTAATCTAGCACTTCCCAAACAACTCCTAAATAAAACCCTTAAATTGTTAAGACATTATTAAAACATTTAATGAAAAAAAAATAATTTTCATTCATAAAATACTTAAAAATTAGCAATCTCTCTAAAATTAATGTTAAATAACATTCTAATAATTTAATATAATCTATACTACACAAATAACATACAATTTATCATTTTAAGTAATGGATTTATTATTTAATTTTTTTAAAATTGAAAAAATGGATTTATTTTATTCCTACAATTTGCATTATTTATTTATTTATTCATATGTAAAAAATTATTATTTTATCTTTTCTTCATCATATATTATTCTCAAATTTTAATTTTTATCTTTGAGCCATTAAATTTTAATTGATGCATATTAAATCAAACTCATTCATTATAAACATTAATCTTAACCTTAAATGCACTAAATTTAATTTATCCTATTAAACATATATGAAAGTATTATTTATTTTTCATAAATTTTTCAAAGTATAAATGTAATTTCTTGACTCTTTTTTTTTTTTTTTACAACAAGTTTTTGAACTTTTATAAAAAAACATAAAATAAAATAAAAATTCAACCATTAGTGAAGGTGATAAATTAACTTTAAGATTTAAAATTTAATAAAAGTAGTTAAAATGAGATAAATCAATATGGAGAAATAGATTTTAATATCATACATAACAAATTAATCGAGTATTTTATTATTCTCAAATAATTTCTCGATTCAAGTAAATATTAATTTTAATTTTAGGTGTAACAAATGATAAATTATTTGAATTGTTTATTTTTCTCAAATAATTTCTTGATCATTCGTTCTCTATCAGCTACTTTTATTTTATTGTAAGGCGATTGCATTTTTTTTAATTCTATGTTTATTTTTTATTTTTTTTAATCATGTAAAAAATATTAGTTTGCGTTTTTTTAAATATGCATCGACTAGAAGTTTAATGACTCAAAGATAAAAACTAAAATTTGAAATAATATATGATTAATAAGAGATAAAATCATAAATTTTTTACATAAGAATCTATCTATATCTACCTATCTATCTATCTATACTATATATTAACCAAAAAGAGGTTTTTAACCTCTAAGGCCTGTGGGAGCTTCAATATGCCAATTCTAATTTTCTAATTTTTTGTTTTTTTAAAAAAAAAAATTAACCTCAACATTTATTAACTTCTCTTAAACCACAATAATTTTTGACTTCTTTCATAATTACTGCAGTACCTTTTCCAAAACAAATAATTTGTATATTAAAAAGAATTTAAAACAAATATAAATATCTATATCTATATCTATCTATTTATTTATATCTATCTCTAACCTACAAGTTTTGTAGGAGTTCCAATATTTGAACCTTAATTTCTTAATTTTTTAAATTTTTTTTTTTAAAAAAACTTAGCACTTATTGAATTTTTTCAAGTCTTTTTAATTTCTCCAATACACACTCTTTTTAACTTTTCGCATACCTATTGCAAACAGTGAGTCTCCTTTTTGTTTTTTTCTTCTTGACTTCTCACTTCTACACTTTCAACTTCAGTAATCACGTATGCAAACAGTAAGTCTTCTTTTTGTTTTCTCCTTCTTGACTTTTCCTTTTGTTTACTGTTTTAATATTGTAGTTAGATAGCGCATAAAAATATTTGTGATTTATCTAGCGAATAAAAGATTATAATTTGATTTTTTAATATGATTGAAGTTAGATAAATATACCCTCATAAAGAGAAAAATGTGATTATAATTAGTTGAATAATTCTTTTTTTTTTTAATGTGATTGTAGTTAGTTTAATAGTACTTTTTTTATTTATTTATTTTATTATGGGAAAAATGTGATGTGATTGTAGTTTGTTCAGTGACTCTTTTTTTTAATATAATTGTTGTAATTAATTCGATGATTTTTTTTAATGTTATTTAATCTTTTTATTTACTATTTTAATTTTATTTTTAATATGATTAAAATTAGATAAACATAAACATTCACAAAGAAAAAAAAATGTGATTGTAGTTAGTCAATGGTTCTTTTTTTCATTTATTTATTTATTTTTATTATGAAAAAAATGTGATGTGATTGTAGTTTGTTCAATGATTTTTTTTTAAAATCTAATTTAATCTTTTATTTACTGTTTTAATGATTTTTCTTTACAATTATTTATGAAAAAAATATGATTGTAGTTAGATAGTATAGAAATATTTGTGATTTGATTTGTCTTTTTTTATTTGATTTTCAAAGTATCAATTATTGATAATGATTAGATTGTATTTTGAAAAAAAAAATTGTAATTGATTTTTTTAACTCACTGTGTTTTTTGAAAAAAAAATTATTTTGTTTTTTAACTATCAATTCACTTAATTTGTGATTTGATTTTTAATTCATTGTGTTTTTTGAAAAACAAAATGGATTGTACTCATTAGGGTCACATAATGTACCAATTATTGATGATGATTAGATTGTATTTTGACCCCAAAAAAATTGTAATTGATCTTTTTAACTCACCATGTTTTTTGAAAAATAAATTCTTGTGTTTTTCAATTATCAATTGACTTAATTTGTTATTGATTTTTTTTAATTATTGATGATGATTAGATAGCATTAAAAAAATTGTGACTTGTATGATTGAAATTATATCCTTTTATTTATAATTTTATTTTTTAATATGATTGAAATTAGATAAACATAAACACTCACAAAAAGAAAAATGTGATTGTAGTTTGTTCAATAGTTTTAAATAATCTTTTTTATTTACTATTTTAATGGTTATTTTTTCAATTATTTTTTTTATTATAGTTAGATAGCATTAAAAAAATTGTCATTTGTATGATTGAAGTTATATCCTTTTGTTTATAATTTGATTTTTTAATATGATTGAAGTTAATTCACAAAAAGAAAAATGTGATTGTAGTTTGTTCAACGGCTCTAAATAATATTTTTATTTACTATTTTAATGGTTCTTTTTTTAATTATTATTTTTTATTATGAGAAAAATATGATTGTAGTTAGATAGCATTAAAAAAATTGTGATTTGTATGATTAAAGTTATCTCCTTTTGTTTATAATTTGATTTTTTAATATGATTGAAGTTAACTTACAAAAAAAAAATGTGATTGTAGTTTGTTCAACGGCTCTAAATAATATTTTTATTTACAATTTTAATGGTTCTTTTTTTCAATTATTATTTTTTATTATGAGAAAAATATGATTGTAGTTAGATAGTATTAAAAAATTGTGATTTGTATGATTGTAGTTATCTCCTTTTGTTTATATTTTGATTTTTTAATATGATTGAAGTTAACTCACAAAAAGAAAAATGTGATTGTAGTTTGTTCAACAGCTCTAAATAATATTTTTATTTACTATTTTAATGGTTTTTTTTTCAATTATTTTTTTTATTATGAGAAAAATATGATTGTGGTTAGATAACATTAAAAAATTTGTGATTTGTATGATTGAAGTTATCTCTTTTTGTTCATAATTTGATTTTTTTAATATGATTGAAGTTAACTCACAAAAAGAAAAATGTGATTGTAATTTGTTCAATGGTTCTAAATAATCTTTTTATTTACTATTTTAACGGTTCCTTTTTAAAAATTATTTTTTATATTATGAGAAAAATATGATTGTAGTTAGATAGCATCTATGTATCTATACTATATATTAAGCAAAATGGGGTTTTTAACCCCAAGTCTTGTGGAAGCTTCAATCTCCCAATCTAAATTTCTTGATTTTTTGATTTAAAAAAAAAAACCTTAGCATTTATTAATTTCTCCCAACCCCCAGGTCTTACCCTCATAATAACACTTTAATGTATTGAGAACAAGCGTAAAAAAAATTCTTTGAAATCCAACACAAATGAATTCCTTGAAAAGTTCCAACACATATGATTATTATCCTTCATAATAACACTTTAATGCATTAAGAACAAATATAAAAAAATTTCTTGAAAAGTCCAAAAACATATGAATTCCTTGAAAAGTCCCAATGCATATGATTATTATCTCTCATAATAACAGTTTAATGCATTAAAAACAAGCATAAAAAAAATTTCTTGAAAAGTCCAACACATATGATTATTATCAAAATATTAAATTTTAATATAATATAATAAAAAAAAGACATTTAATTTTTTGAAAAGTCTAACACATATGATTATTATCAAAATATTAAACTTTAATATAATATTAAAAAGGAAAAAAAGAAGACATTTTTTTTTTAAAAAAAAAAGACATTTAAAAATCGCAATTCACATATATAGATAATTGTAAGCATAATCCGTGCATAACACGGGTGATATGCTAATCTATACTATATATTAAGCAAAATAGGATTTTGAACCCCAAACCTTGTGGGAGCTTCAATCTCCCAATCTAAATTTCTTGATTTTTTGATTTAAAAAAAAAAAAACCTTAACATTTATTAACTTCTCCCAACCCCCAAGTTTTACCCTCATAATAACACTTTAATGCATTGAGAACAAGCATAAAAAAAATTCTTTGAAATCCAACACATATGAATTCCTTGAAAAGTCCCAACACATATGATTATTATCCCTCATAATAACACTTTAATGCATTAAGAACAAGCACAAAAAAAATTTCTTGAAAAGTTCAAAAACATATGAATTCATTGAAAAGTCCCAATACATATGATTATTATCTCTCATAATAACACTTTAATGCATTAAGAACAAGCATAAATTTTTTTTTTGAAAAGTCCAACACATATGATTATTATCAAAATATTAAATTTTAATATAATATAATAAAAAAAAGACATTTAATTTTTTGAAAAGTCTAACACATATGATTATTACCAAAATATTAAACTTTAATATAATATAAAAAAGGAAAAAAAGAAGACATTTAAAATTAAAAAAAAAAAGACATTTAAAAATCGCAATTCACATATATAGATAATTGTAAGCATAATCCGTACATAACACGGGTGATATGCTAATCTATACTATATATTATGCAAAAGGGGGTTTTTAACCCCAAGTCTTGTGGGAGCTTCAATCTCCCAATCTAAATTTCTTGATTTTTTGATTTAAAAAAAAACCTTAGCATTTATTAACTTTTCCCAACCCCCAAGTCTTACTCTCATAATAACACTTTAATGCATTGAGAACAAGCATAAAAAAAATTCTTTGAAATCCAACACATATGAATTCCTTGAAAAGTCCCAACACATATGATTATTATCCCTCATAATAACACTTTAATGCATTAAGAATAAACATAAAAAAAATTTCTTGAAAAGTCCAACACATATGATTATTATCAAAATATTAAACTTTAATATAATATAATAATAAAAAAAGACGTTTAATTTCTTGAAAAGTCTAACACATATGATTATTATCAAAATATTAAACTTTAATATAATATAAAAAAAGAAAAAAAAGAAGATATTTAAAAAACAGACATTTAAAAATCGCAATTCACGTAAATAAATAATTATAAACACAATCCGTGCATAGCACGGGTGATATGCTAGAGATAAATTTTCATGAAAGAACAGTTGAGAGATTAGAGAGGGATTTTCCTAAAGAAACATAAACTTACATTTGGGAATGTTTGAATGGGAGATTTGGTCAAAACCTACTCATAATAAAACTTTAAAACAGTAAGGACAAACATAAAAAAAATTTCTTGAAAAATCCAACATATATCACTATTATCAAAATATTAAACTTTAAAATAATATAACTTTTGATGTAGATTTTAATTTTTAACAAAATTAGTATTTTTAGAATCATTTCATCAAGATCTATTAAATAAGATTCATGGTGACCATGAAATTATTTATAAAAAAAGAAGCTATTATCATGGAAATTGATGTAAACAATAATATGTTACTCTATTTGGCAGTAATATATAACATATTACTTTATTTGACAGTAACATGTTATTCTGTTAATATTGTCCACGAAAAAAAAAGAAGATATATTAATTTGTCTTTGCTCAATTATGTATTTTCTCTTTAGGGAATTTATGAAGTAAAATAAATTGGGCTGTCTTTTTCATCAAACAATGGTCTAATGAAGAGATTTTGGCTAAATTTCCTATTTTAATTAAAACCTTTTCAAAGTGTTGACACATTTGAAGCCATCTATACTTACTATATATTAAGCAAAAAGGGGTTTTTAACCCCAAGATTTGTGGGAGCTCCAATCTCCCAATCTAAATTTTTTGATTTTTTGATTTAAAAAAAAAAAACCTTAGCATTTATTAACTTCTCCCAACCCCAAGTCTTACCCTCATAATAACACTTTAATGCATTAAGAACAAATATTAAAAAAATTCTTTGAAATCCAACACATCTGAATTCCTTGAAAAGTTCCAACGCATATGATTATTATCCCTCATAATAACACTTTAATGCATTAAGAACAAACATAAAAAAAAATTCTTGAAAAGTCCAGCACATATGATTATTATCAAAATATTAAACTTTAATATAATATAATAATAAAAAAGATATTTAATTCCTTGAAAAGTCTAACACATATGATTATTATCAAAATATTAAACTTTAATATAATATAAAAAAGAAAAAAAAAGAAGACATTTAAAATAAAATAAAAAGACATTTAAAAATCGCAATTCACATATATAGATAATTGTAAACATTTATTAACTTCTCCCAACGCCCAAGTCTTACCGCTCATAATAACACTTTAATGCATTAAGAACAAGCATAAAAAAAAATTCTTTGAAATCCAACACATATGAATTCCTTGAAAAGTCCCAACACATATGATTATTATCCATCATAATAACATTTTAATGCATTAAGAATAAGCATAAAAAAAATTTCTTGAAAAATTCAACACATATGATTATTATTAAAATATTAAACTTTAATATAATATAATAAAAAAAGACATTTAATTCCTTGAAAAGTCTAACACGTATGATTATTATCAAAATAAACTTTAATATAATATAAAAAAGGAAAAAAAAAGACATTTAAAAAAAAAAGAAAAAAACAAGACATTTAAAAATCACAATTCACATAGATATTTGTAAACATAATCCGTGCATAGCACGGGTGATATGCTAGTATTATATATTTAGCAAAAGGGGATTTTTAACCCCCAAGGCCTGTGGGAGTTTCAATATCCCAATCTGAATTTTTTAAATTTTTTATTTAAAAAAAAACTCAGCATTTATTGATTTGGTCAAAATCCCCTGATCAGCATTTATTAACTTTCTTCAATCCACATATCTTTTCACATGCCTGTATTTATTGATTTGGTCAACATCCCCTGATCAGCATTTAAAATCCCCTCATACAAATAATTATAGATACAATCCATGTATAATTACTGCAGTACCCTTTTCAACTTCTCCCATATACTATGGTTAGTAATAAGATTGTTAAATTATTTTTATAAAAAATCTTTAAAAACATAATTTATATATTAAAAAAAATCTAAAACAAATATAAATATCCATAATTATTCCGTGCATAGCACGAGTGATAGGCTAGTACTATACTATATATTAAGCAAAAGGGGATTTTTAACCCCAAGCCTTGTGGGAGCTCCAATATCCCAATCTAAATTTCTTGATTTTTAAAAAAAAAATTTAACATTTATTAACTTCTCCCAACTCCCAACCCTTACTATCATAATAACACTTTAATGCATTAACAACTAGCATAAAAATAATTCTTTGAAATCCAACACATGAATTCCTTGAAAAGTCCCAACACATATGATTATTATCCTTCATAATAATACTTTAATGCATTAAGAACAAGCATAAAAAAATTTCTTGAAAAGTCCAACACATATGATTATTATCAAAATTTTAAACTTTAAATATAATATAATAAAAAAAGAAGACATTTAATTCTTTAAAAAGTACAACACATATGATTATTATCAAAATATTAAATTTTAATATAATATAAAAAATGAAAAAAAGAAGACATTTAAAAAAAATTAAAATCACAATTCACATATATAGATAATTGTAAATACAATCCGTGCATAGCACGGGTAATATGCTAGTACTATATATTAAGCAAAATGAGGTTTTTAACCCCAAGCCTTGTGGGAGATTCAATCTCTCAATCTAAATTTCCTGATTTTTTGATTTAAAAAAAAAAAGAAAAATCTTAACATTTATTAACTTCTCCCAACTCCAAAGTCTTACCCTCATAATAACACTTTAATGCATTAAAAACAAGTATAAAATTTTTTTTTGAAATCCAACACATATGAATTCCTTGAAAAGTCCCAACACATATGATTATTATCCCTCATAATAACACTTTAATGCATTAAGAACAAGCATAAAAATTTTTTCTTAAAAAGTCCAACACATATGATTATTATCAAAATATTAAACTTTAATATAATATAAAAAAGGAAAAAAAGAAGACATTTAAAATAAAAAAAATATATTTAAAAATCACAATTCACATATATAGATAGCTAGCATATCACCCGTGCTATGCACGGATTGTGTTTACAATTATCTATATATGTGAATTGTGATTTTTAAATGTTTTTTTTTAAATGTCTTCTTTTTCTTCTTTTTTATATTATATTAAAGTTTATTATTTTGATAATAATCATATGTGTTGGACTTTTCAAGGAATTACATGTCTTTTTTTTATTATTATATTATATTAAAGTTTAATATTTTGATAATAATCATATGTGTTGGATTTTTCAAGAAATTTTTTTTATACTTGTTCTTAATACATTAAAGTGTTATTATGAGGGATAATAATCATATGTGTTGGGACTTTTCAAAGAATTCATCTGTGTTGGATTTCAAAGAATTTTTTTTATACTTGTTCTTAATGCATTAAAGTGTTATTATGAGGGTAAGACTTGGGAGTTGGGAGAAGTTAATAAATGTTAAGATTTTTGTTTTTAAATAAAAAATCAGGAAAAAAATGTCTTTTTTTTTTCTTTTTTATATTATATTAAAGTTTATTATTTTGATAATAATCATATGTGTTGAACTTTTCAAGGAATTAAATGTCTTTTTTTTATTATTATATGATATTAAAGCTTAATATTTTGATAATAATCATATGTGTTGGATTTTTCAAGAATTTTTTTTTATATTTGTTCTTAATACATTAAAGTGTTATTATGATGGATAATAATCATATGTGTTGGGACTTTTCAAGGAATTCATATGTGTTGGATTTCAAAGAATTTTTTTTACGCTTGTTCTTAATGCATTAAAGTGTTATTATGAGGGTAAGACTTGGGAGTTGGGAGAAGTTAATAAATGTTAAGATTTTTTTTTTAAATCAAAAAATTAAGAAATTTAGATTGGCAGATTGGAGCTCCCATAAGGCTTGGGGTTAAAAATCCCCTTTAGCTTAATATATAATATAGATAGCATATCATCCGTGCTATGCATGTATTGTATTTACAATTATTTATATATGTGAATTGCGATTTTTAAATGTCTTTTTTTTTTTAAATGCCTTCTTTTTTTTCTTTTTTATATTATATTAAAATTTAATATTTTGATAATGAGCCGTGCTTCAGACCCCCAGTGGGGGTCGCACCCCCAGTGACGTGGCGCTGCGCCATTCGCTGAAACACACAAAAAAAAAAAAAAACAATTTTTTTTTGGCCACTCAGTGGGTACACGCACGACCCCCAGCACCCCCACTGGGGGTCGGAAGCTTTATTCTTTGATAATAATCACATCTATTAGACTTTTCAAGGAATTAAATGTCTTTTCTTTTTTAATTATATTATATTAAAGTTTAATATTTTGATAATAATCATATGTGTTGGACTTTTCAAAAATTTTTTTTTATACTTGTTTTTAATACATTAAAGTGTTATTATGAGGGATAATAATCAAATGTGTTGGGATTTTTCAAGAAATTCATACGTGTTGGATTTTAAAGAATTTTTTTTATACTTGTTCTTAATGCATTAAAGTGTTATTATGAGGGTAAGACTTGGGGGTTGGGAGAAGTTAATAAATTCTAAGTTTTTTTTTTTTAATCAAAAAATCAGGAAATTTAGATTGGGAGATTGGAGCTCCCACAAGACTTGGGGTTAAAAACCCCCCTTTTGCTTAATATATAGTACTAGCCTATCACCCGTGCTATGCACGGGATAATTATAGATATTTATATTTGTTTTAATTTTTTTTAATATATAAATTATATTTTTTAAGATTTTTTATAAAAATAATTTAACAATCTTATCACTAACCATAGTGTACATGAGAAATTAAAAAGGCTACTGCAGTAACTATGCATGGGTTGTATCTATAATTATTTGTATGAGGGGATTTTAAATGCTAATCAGGTATTTTGACCAAATCAATAAATGCAGGCATGTGGATTGAAAAAAGTGAATAAATGCCGATCACCAAATCGATAAATGCTGAGTTTTTTTTTTAAATAAAAAATTTAGAAAATTAAGATTGACATATTGGAGCTCCTAGAAGGCTTGGGGTTTAGAAACCCTATTTTCCCCAATCTAAATTTCCTGATTTAAAAAAAAAAAAAAATCTTAGCACTTATTAACTTCTCCCAACCCCCAACTCTTACCCTCATAATAACACTTTAATGCATTAAGAACAAGCATAAAAAAAATTCTTTGAAATCCAACACATGAATTCTTTAAAAAGTCCTAACACATATGATTATTATCCCTCATAATAACACTTTAATTCATTAAGAACAAGTATAAAAAATATTTCTTAAAAAGTCTAATACATATGATTATTATCAAAATATTAAACTTTAATATAATGTAATAAAAAAAAGAAGACATTTAATTTCCTGAAAAATACAACACATATGATTATTATTAAAATATTAAACTTTAATATAATATAAAAAAGAAAAAAAAGAAAACATTTAAAAAAAAAGACATTTAAAAATCGCAATTCACATATATAGATAATTGTAAATATATTAAGAAAAAGGGGGTTTTTAAACCCCAAGCCTTGTGAGAGCTCCAATCTCTCAATCTTAATTTTCTAAATTTTTGATTTAAAAAAAAAAACCTCAGTATTTATTGATTAGATCAAAATTTCCTGATCAATATTTATTAATTTTTTTCAATCCACATGCCTGCATTTATTAATTTGGTCAAAATTCCTGATTAGCATTTAAAATCCACTCATACAAATAATTATAGATACAGCCCATGCATAGTTACTGCAGTAGCTTTTTAATTTCTCCTGTACATTATGGTTAGTGATAAGATTGTTAAATTATTTTTATAAAAAATCTTAAAAAACATAATTTTTATATTAAAAAAATTAAAACAAATATAAATATCTATAATTATCCTGTCCATAGCACGGATGATATTCTAGTCTATACTATATATTAAGCAAAAAGGGATTTTTAACCCACAAGCCTTGTGGGGGCTTTAATATCTCAATCCCAATTTTCTAATTTTTTGATTTAAAAAAAAATCTCAGCATTTATTAATTTCTTCCAATCCCTATGCCTTTTGAGAGATTTGGTCAAAACTCTCTCATAATTAAACTTTAATGCATTAAAGACCAGCATAAATAAAATTCCTTGAAAATTTCAACACATCTATCTATCTATATTATATTATCTATATCTATATCTATATATCTATACTATATATTAAGCAAAAGGGAATTTTTAACCCACAAGTCTTGTGGGAGCTCCAATATCTCAATCTTAATTTTCTAATTTTTTGATTTAAAAAAAAAAACTCAGCATTTATTAATTTTCTCAATCCCCATGCCTTTTGGGAGATTTGGTTAAAATCCCCTCATAATTATTTAATCGTTTTATTTACTATTTTAATGGTTCTTCTTTACAAATATCTTTTTTATTATGAAAAAAATATGATTGTAATTAGATAGCATAAAAATATTTGTGATTTGTATGATTGAAGTTATCTCATTTTTTGATGTATTTGGTCTAGCCAAAAAAAAAAAAAAATTGTATTTGTATTTGTATTTGGTTTGGCAATTTCTTCTTTTGTGTACTATTTTAATTGTTCTTTTAATGGTTCTTTTGATTGAAATTATCTCCTTTTGTGATTTGTAAAAAAAAAAATTTATAATTCGATTTTTTAATATGATTAAATTAGATAAATATAAATACTCACAAAGAGAAAAATGTGATTATAATTAGTTCAACAGTTTTTTTTTATGTGATTGTAGTTAGTTCAATGATTCTTTTTTTTAATCAGATTGTATTGTAATTAGTTTAATGGTTCTTTTTTTTCAATTGTTTTTTTTTTATTATGAGAAAAACGTGATGTGATTGTAGTTTGTTCAATGGTTCTATTTTTTAATATGATTGTATTATAGTTAGTTCAATGCTTCTTTTTTTTTCATTTAATTTTTTTATTATGAGAAAAATGTGATGTAATTGTAGTTTGTTCAATATTTTTTTTAATGTAATATAATTGTTTTATTTACTGTTTTTGATGGTTCTTCTTTACAATTATTATTTTTTTATTATGAAAAAAATATGATTGTAGTTAGATAGCATAAAATATTTGTGATTTGTATGATTGAAGTTATTTTCTTTTTTGATTTGTATTTGGTCTAGCTAAAAAAAAATTATAATTTGATTTTTTAATATGATTGAAGTTAGATAAATATAAACACTTACAAAGAGAAAAATGTGATTGTAGTTAGTTTAACGGTTCTTTTTTTAATGTGATTATAGTTAATTCAATGGTTCTTTTTTTTTAATGTGATTGTATTGTAATTAGTTTAATGGTGTTTTTTTTTCATTTATTTTTTTTATTATGGGAAAAATGTGATATGATTGTAGTTTGTTCAATGGTTTTTTTCTTAATGTGATTGTATTGTAGTTAGTTCAATGGTTCTTTTTTTTCATTTATTTTTTTTATTATGAGAAAAATGTGATGTAATTGTAGTTTGTTCAATGTTTTTTTTTTAACGTGATTTAATTGTTTTATTTACTGCTTTAATGGTTCTTCTTTATAATTATTTTTTTATTATGAAAAAAATATGATTGTAGTTAAATAACATAAAAATATTTGTGATTTGTATGATTGAAGTTATCTCTTTTTTTTTTTTATTTGTATTTGGTCTAGCCAAAAAAAAATTATAATTTGATTTTTTAATATGATTGAAGTTAGATAAATATAAACACTCACAAGGAGAAAAATGTGATTGTAGTTAGTTCAACGATTATTTTTTTTAAATGTAGATTGGTCAGAAGAATGTCTATACATTTCAGAAGGTTAAAAAAAAAAAACTGTAAGTATAACATTTTTAATTTATAACATTTTATAAATACATAATATATGTATTGTTCATTAATTATAATACTAAGCCTTTGTTTGGCAATGACTTTTTTAGTTGGCTTTCTGGCCTTTTTGACTTTTTTAGCCTAAGACTTTTTTGTTTGTTTGGTATTCTTGATTGGATTTTTGGCTTTTTAGCTTTGGAATAGCGAATTTTTTTTGTCTTTTTGTGATTTTTGGCTTTCTGTGATTTTTTGAATTTTTTTTGTCTTTTTGTGATTATTTAGCCAAATATGATAACCAAACACCACCTAACTATCATGTTGACAATGCAGGAATGCTGATGGAATGGTCACAACAATTTAGATTTTAGTTATTTTTTTGTTTTACTTATTCAGTGAATTTCGAACAAATGTAATAAATTCTTATTTTTATTACTTTAATTATGCAATGTCAACATTTTCTTTTAAAATTACATATATTTTATGTTAACAATTTATAAATATGTTTGACATAATATAAATAGCCTTTTTTTTAAAAAAAATTTAATCTCGTGCATAGCACGGGTGATATGCTAGTCTATACTATATATTATGTAAAAGGGGGTTTTTAACCCCCAAGGCTTGTGGGAGCTCCAATATTCCAATCCTAATTTTCTAATTTTTTGATTAAAAAAAAAACATTTATTAATTTCTCCCAATCCCCATGCCTTTTGGGAGATTTGGTCAAAACCCCCTCATAATTAAACTTTAATGCATTAAAGACCAGTATAAACAAAATTCCTTGAAAATTTCAACACATCTATCTATCTATATTATATTATCTATATCTATATGTAGGAACCCACATTTTATGTCTTCGTCATGTTTATGAGCATCTGTATGATTATGGCTTGTTAAGCTTGCATGTGTATGTTTGTGACTTGTTTCGCTTAAGCGAGTGAGATCCATGCCTTGTTTTGAAGCCTTGTGATTTGTCTAAGTGTTGTGTGCTTGTCTTGTTCCTTCCTTGATGTGAAACTTAGGTCGCGCCTTGAATGAGTTATGTAAGCCGATGTTATTCCAAGCCTAGGTTACGTTATGCCTAGATCATTCCAAGCCGAGGTCATCCTCAGTCTAGAAGTATCTTGGAACCCCTCGTTGACCTCCGTCCTTGCCTTGACACATTAGCCGAGATGTTACCTTGCACCCAAGTGATCTCGTCTTGGAGTGGTATGACCTAGACCGAGGTGTGGCGCATCTAGGCCAAGATGTGGCACAGCTTAGTCAAGCGTTGTCCTACCTAGCCGAGGTCATTGTCACCTTAGTTGCCGAAGTCCCTTTTGTTAGCCGATGTCACCCCTTGCCGGAGTGCCATTCCGTGTAGCTTGTTAGATACGCCTTGTTATTAGCCGATGTCATTGCCTTGTCAGAGAGCCCATACCGCTTTACTTGTTGAACACCCTTCCACCATGCTTTGTCTGGTCTGTCAGCCACCTTTTCAGGGAAACCCAACCAGTCGCCGCCACGTGTCTCAGCAGAGGGTTAATCCTAGAACCGGGTAAAGAAAACTATCATTTGGTATCATAACCTTGCCTTGTAGAGAGAGAAACTCTAGGAGGAAGAAGGAGTTTTAGAGTGAGGAAGTAGATCTTCAAGCTTGATTCCTAGAGATCGAACCGTTAAATCCGTGTTCTAAGGTTAGATTCTTGATCTGCTCATGATGTTCTTTATGTTCATGTTATTGCATTGCATGATCGGATATGATTTGTAAGCCATGCATTGTTTTGAAGTTCGGTTTTAGAAAGAGAAAATGACATTCATGTGTTCTTCAAGAAAAAGTCTTGTTTTGATCCGAAAGCTTGCATAAAGAATCATGTTTTTGTGTTTATTTCCGCAAGAACTTCAAGTACGGGTACCCAGGTCCATGTTTCAAACTCGTAGCATGAAAATCCCAGATTTTGTGATAACAGATTGTGATTGAACATTCATATTCTTTTTCATGTTTTCACACTCATGTTCTTCATGTTCATCAGCAGAGGGAAACCCAGAGTTTCTCGACCTCTTTTCCTTGCATGTGGCCCTCGGGAACACACCTCGGCGAGGAGGTGTGGAACTTCGGCCTAGACCTGGTTAGTGCCCAGCATGCTTTTCCGAGATCATTTGCATACATAAGAGACTTGTTTGAAAGTGCATTCAATAGGCTTTGCCCTGTGTTTGTAGGACTTGGGCTTGTCTCGACCCCGACGTGTGAAGAACTATGTGAGTGGTATTTTTAATAAAGCTATGTTATACTTGTTTTGATAAATCTCGTTTTGCTTGGTTTTGACAGAAAGTATTTGATTTTAGCATGAATGACTATCCCTACTTGTATATTAAGCACTATCTTGTTTTGATGACATGTCTTGAAAGTCCTTAGCTGCAGGGGACTATAATGCAACTGCACTCTTGTCTTGAAAGTCCTTAGCTGCAGGGGACTATAATGCAACTGCACTCTTGTCTTGGAATTGTCATCACCCCCTTATATTAAGTAGATGTAATAACATCCAAGGAACTTGAAAGGCCGGCAATGAACTTGATTTCCCCCTTGATTGTAAAGTACGCTATGTATTGTTTTGAAAGAAATCTTGGATATCAATCATGCAAAAACTTTATTTCTAATATCATTCACTGAGTATCCAAGCTCACCCTCTCTATATATATGTAGGTGATGAGCAAGAAGGCAATGAGGCCTAGACGTGTAGCCGATGTGTTTTTGGGTGCATTGCCGACGTGTTTTGGATTAGCATTTTGTACCATCTTGAAGATTATGCTTCTTAGCATATATTTCATGTGCACTTGTATATGTCGGCTTGAGAAGCCTTTTGGTCAAGATGTATTTTGTATCTCATTCCCTTATTGTACCTAAGTTGTAAGACTTTGTAAAAATGTATGTCATTTCATTGGACTTAAGCACGGCTCTCATGGACTATTTAGATTCAGTATATATATATATGTTGCTTCCGCACTTGTAAGCCCCATATTTTATACTCTGATTGTGTGTGATTCTTGTAAGTCGGCCTTCGGTAATCTTAGATTACTGGCCATCACGGCACCAAACTACTAGGGGCGGTTTGGGGGCGTGACACTATATCTAATTAAACTGAGATTTAATGTCAATTTTTAATTATTATATCTATACTATCTATACTATATATTAAGCAAAAAAGGATTTTTAACCCCAAGGCCTGTGGGAGCTCCAATCTCATAATCCTAATTTTTTAATTTTTTGATTTAAAAAAAAATCTCAGCATTTATTGACTTCTCCCAACCCAACCTCAGCATTTATTGACTTCTCCCAACCCACAATCTCTTTTGACTTTTCTCATAATTATTACAACATCATTTTCAATTTCTCCCATACACTATGGTTACACACAAAAATAAAAATAAAAAATATAAGAATTTAGCTATACATCTCAAAAAGATATAACATCTAAATTTGAATTATGATTTAATAATATAATTATGCATTTTTTTTTATGTATATCTATCAAAATTTTAAATCACTTAATGAGACAAATTAATCAATTTTTCAAAATTATCGATTTTTAATTTACAAAATAGATTAAAAAAAACTATTGACTGATTTATTTATTTAATAACAAAAATATTTCATAATCTCTCCCTTCTAATCTCTCTCACAAATTTTCAAAAAAAATATTAAAACTTGCATTCATTTTCTCTTCCCAAAAAAATCAGATAATATTTTTTATTAAAGTTGTAGATATCTACCTATATTTTATATATTATATTATAACATAACAAAAAAAAAATTTATAAAACTAAAAAAAAAATCTTTAAAGTTTATCTAAATAAACTTTAAATCAATAAAACTCACATGTCTATCACATATCTAACTCACATCATAACTTACCTAAATAATAATAATTAAAAACAAATGGACACCACAAATAAATTAAATTAAAAAAAAAAGATATCCACAACTCCATCTTAAATAAATTGAAAAAAAAAATACCCGAATGAAACCTCACAAAAATAAAAACAAAAATAAAAAGATATATCTCTCTATCTCTCTATCTATCTATATCTATATTATATATTAAGCAAAAGGAGGTTTTAACCCTCAAGGCTTGTGGGAGCTCCAATATCCCAATCCTAATTTTCTAATTTTTTGATTTAAAAAAAAAACCTCAGCATTTATTAATTTCTCCCAATCCCCATACCTTTTGGGAGATTTGGTCAAAACTCCTTCATAATTAAACTTTAATGCATTAAAAACTAGCATAAACAAAATTCCTTGAAAATTTCAACACATCTATCTATCTATATTATATTATCTATATCTATATCTATATCTATATCTATCTATCTATCTATCTATCTATCTATATCTATACTATATATTTTAACCCCCAAGGCTTGTAGGAGTTCCAATATCCCAATCCTAATTTTCTAATTTTTTGATTTAAAAAAAAAATCTCAGCATTTATTAATTTCTCCCAATCCCCATATCTTTTGGGAGATTTGGTCAAAACTCCCTCATAATTAAACTTTAATGCATTAAAAACTAGCATAAACAAAATTTCTTGAAAATTTCAACACATCTATCTATCTATATTATATTATCTATATCTATATCTATACTACATATTAAGCAAAAATAGGTTTTTAACCCCCAAGGCCCGTGGGAGTTTCAATATCCGAATCTGAATTTTTTTATATTTTTTATTAAAAAAAGAAAAACTCAACATTTATTGATTTGGTCAAAATCCCCTGATCAACATTTATTAACTTTTTTCAATCCACATGTTTTTCCACATGCTTGCATTTATTGATACAATCCCCTGATCAGCATTTGAAATCCCCTCATACAAATAATTATAGATACAATCCGTGTATAGTTACTGCAGTACCCTTTTTAACTTCTCTCATACACTATGCTTAGTGATAAGATTGTTAAATTATTTTTATAAAAAATTTTAAAAAACATAATTTATATATTAAAAAAAATCTAATACAAATATAAATATTTATAATTATTCCGTGTTAAGCAAAAGGGGGTTTTTAACCCCCAAGGCCTGTGGGAGCTTCAATATTCTAATCTGAATTTTTTTAATTTTTTATTTTTTATTTAAAAAAAAAAACTCAGCATTTGTTAATTTGGTCAAAATCCCCTGATTATCATTTATTAACTTTTTTCAATCCGCATATCTTTCCACATACCTGCATTTATTGATTTGGTCAAAATCTCCTGATCAGCATTTAAAATCCCCTCATACAAATAATTATAGATACAATTCGTGTATAGTTACTGCAGTACCCTTTTCAACTTCTCACGTATATTATGGTTAGTGATCAAATTGTTAAATTATTTTTATAAAAAATATTAAAAAACATAATTTATATATTAAAAAAAATCTAAAACAAATATAAATATCTATAATTATCCCGTGCATAGCGCGGGTGATGGGCTAGTACTATATATTAAGCAAAAGGGGATTTTTAACCCCCAAGGCTTGCGGGAGCTCCAATATGCTAATCCTAATTTTCTAATTTTTTGTTTTTTAAAAAAAAAAAATTAACCTCAGCATTTATTAACTTCTCTCAACCCACAAGACTTTTTGACTTCTCTCATAATTGCTGCAGTACCTTTTTCAAAACAAATAATTTGTATATTAAAAACAATTTAAAACAAATATAAATATTTATATCTATATCTATCTATCTATTTATATCTATCTCTAACCTACAAGTTTTGTGGGAGTTCCAATATTTGAACATTAATTTCTTAATTTCTTTAATTTTTTTTTTGAAAAAAAAAAACTTAGCAATTATTAAATTCTTTCAAATCTTTTTAACTTCTCCAACACACACTCTTTTTAACTTTTCACATACTTATTGCAAACAGTAAGTTTCCTTTTTGTTTTCTCCTTCTTGACTTCTCACTTCTACACTTTCAACTTCAGTGTCCACGTATGCAAACAGTAAGTCTTCTTTTTATTTTCTCCTTCTTGATTTTTCCTTTTGTTTACTCTTTTAATATTATAGTTAGATAGTGCATAAAAATATTTGTGATTTTTCTAGCGAATAAAAAATTATAATTTGATTTTTTAATATGATTTAAGTTAGATAAATATAAACTTTCACAAAGAGAAACATGTGATTATAATTAGTTGAATGATTCTTTTTTTTTTTTTTAAATGTGATTGTAGTTAGCTTAATAGTTTTTTTTTCATTTATTTATTTTATTATGGGAAAAATGTGATGTGATTGTAGTTTGTTCAATGGCTGTTTTTTTAATATGATTGTTGTAATTAGTTCAATGGTTTTTTTTTAATGTTATTTAATCTTTTTATTTACTATTTTAATTTTATTTTTAATATGATTGAAGTTAAATAAACATAAACACTCACAAAGAAAAAAATGTGATTGTAATGTGATGTGATTGTAGTTTGTTCAATGGCTTTTTTTTTTTTTAATATGATTGTTGTAGTTAGTTCAATGGTTTTTTTTTAATGTTATTTAATATTTTTGTTTACTATTTTAATTTTATTTTTAATATGATTGAAGTTAGATAAACATAAACACTCACAAAGAAAAAAAAGTGATTGTAGTTAGTTCAATGGTTCTATTTTTTTAATGTGATTGTAGTTAGTCAATGGTTCTTTTTTTCATTTATTTATTTTTTTATTATGGAAAAAATGTGATGTGATTGTAATTTATTCAATGGTTCTTTTTTTTTTAATATGATTTAATCTTTTATTTACTGCTTTAATGGTTTTTCTTTACAATTATTTATGAAAAAAATATTTGTGATTTAATTTGATTTTTTTCTAATTTGATTTTTAAAGTACCAATTATTGATAATGATTAGATTGTATTTTGAAAAAAAAATTGTAATTGATTTTTTTAACTTACTGTGTTTTTTGAAAAAAAAATTATTGTGTTTTTTTAACTATCAATTCACTTAATTTGTGATTTGATTTTTAACTCACTGTGTTTTTTGAAAAACAAAATGGATTGTACTCATTAGGGTCACATAATATACCCATTATTGATGATGATTAGATTGTATTTTGACCCAAAAAAAATTGTAATTGATCTTTGTAACTCACTATGTTTTTTGAAAAATAAATTATTGTGTTTTTTAATTATCAATTGACTTAATTTGTGATTGATTTTTTTAATTATTGATAATGATTAGATAGCATTAAAAAAATTGTGATTTGTATGATTGAAGTTATCTCATTTTGTTTATAATTTTATTTTTTAATATAATTGAAATTAACTCACAAAAAGAAAAATGTTATTATAGTTTATTCAATGGCTATAAATAATATTTTTATTTACGATTTTAATGGTTCTTTTTTTCAATTATTATTTTTTTATTATGAGAAAAATATGATTGTAGTTGTATAGCATTAAAAAAATTGTGATTTGTATAATTGAAGTTATCTCCTTTTGTTTATAATTTGATTTTTTTAATATGATTGAAATTAGATAAATATAAACACTCACAACAAGAAAAATGTGATTGTCGTTTGTTCAATGCTACTAAATAATCTTTTTATTTACTATTTTAATGGTCCTTTTTTTGAATTATTTTTTTTATTATGAAAAAAATGTGATTGTAGTTAGATATCATTAAAAAAATGTGATTTGTATGATTGAAGTTATTTCCTATTGTTTATAATTTAATTTTTTAATATGATTGAACTTAGATAAACATAAACACTCAATGGGGTTTTTAAGGAAAATGAGATTTTTAACCCCAAGGCCTGTGGGAGATTCAATATCCCAATTTGAATTTTTTAAATTTTTTATTAAAAAAAAATTCAGCATTTATTGATTTGGTCAAAATCTCCTGATCAGTATTTATTAACTTTTTTCAATCCACATGCCTCCTGATCAACATTTAAAATCCCCTTCATACAAATAATTATAGATACAATCTGTGTATAGTTACTGCAGTACCCTTTTCAACTTTTTTCATATACTATGGTTAGTGATAAAATTGTTAAATTATTTTTATAAAAAATCTTAAAAAATATAATTTATATATTAAAAAAAATCTAAAACAAATATAAATATCTATAATTATCCCGTGCATAGCACGGGTGATAAGCTAGTATATATTAAGAAAAATGGGGTTTCTAACCCCCCAAGTCTTGTGGAGCTTCAATATCCCCATCTAATTTTCCTGATTTTTTTATTTAAAAAAAAAAAACCTTAGCATTTATTAACTTCTCCCAACCTCCAAGTATAAAAAAAATTCTTTGAAAAATCCAACACATATGAATTCCTTGAAAAGTCCCAACACATACGATTATTATCCCTCATAATAACACTTTAATACATTAAGAACAATCATAAAAAAAAATTTCTTGAAAAGTCCAACACATATGAATTTCTTGAATGTCCAACACATATGATTATTATCAAAATATTACACTTTAATATAATATTAAAAAAAAAGACATTTAAAAAAAAAAGACATTTAAAAATCATAATTCACATATATAGAAATAATTGTGAAGTACATATGAATTCCTTGAAAAATCCAACACATGATTATTATCCCTCATAATAACATTTTAATGCATTAAGAACAAGTATGAAAAAAATTTCTTGAAAAATCCATCACATATGAATTCCTTGAAAAATCCAACACATATGATTAGTATCAAAATATTAAATTTTAATATAGTATAAAAAAAGAAAAAAAAAAGGACAAAGTGGTGAAACACAACCCGTGCATAGCACGGATGATATGCTTGAACGAGTTCTATACATTGAACGGTTCAAATTATCAAAACGGGACCCGTGGTGGGCCTCCACGAGCCCAACAGCACGGTCCAGTCCGATTAAGTCCAACACATATGAATTTCTTGAAAAGTCCAACACATATGATTATTATCAAAATATTAAATTTTAATATAATATAAAAAAAGAAAAAAAAAACATTTAAAAAAAATAAGAAGACAAAGTGGTGAAACATGTAACGCCCTAAAAAATAAACCCATCACAGCATACATTCGCGATAAGTAAAAGAGTTCTCATATTATAACCATCAGAGTATCCTTACAAAAGGTATTACATGTTGACAATAAAAGTAAACGCCCTATAGGCTTATAACTTTCCAAGTCAACACTTGGTTACAAAAAATGAGAATACTAACTCTACACAAATAAGCCCTTGGCTTGATATACATGTAATACAACAAAAACAATAAAAAGAGTTTACAGCCTCAAGCCTCCCAAGTTACGTCCTTGGAGGTGGCATAACACCTGTACTTGAAAATGATGTCACATATAGGGTGAGCCAATGCCCAGTAGAGATATGCTAAACATAACATGAGCAATAACTAAAACATTAGCACTTAATAAATGTTTAACTTAACAAAACTCAACTTATAAACAAGGCTCAGAACCTGACCAAATAACTGAAGTGAGACTACATCTCGTGCCAACAATACTACAAACTGCCATTTTACGGAAATTGCGTCCACAGGATTCGGCACCCATGTATTTTCATTCTCTTATGGCCATTTTACGGACATTTCATCTGCGGGACTCGGCACCCATGTATAGATATATTCGGATTGCCATTTACAGAAATTGCGTCCGTGGGATTCGACACCCATGTATAATTATATTCAAATGGCCATTTTACAGAAATTTCATCCGCAGGATTCGGCACCCATGTATTCAAATACACAACTTGATTAGTTTCAATTCACCTAATCATCATGCAATGTCTACAACAATCAAGACTATCCTCCACTGATAGCCCAAAGTAGTTATTTCTAAACAGATAATAAATGCCTCAACAGATATATAATTGACATTTTCAAAAGTGAGCGATTTATAAATCCAACTCCACCATTCTATCTCATAATGAGCAAATTTCATTATCCCCAACTCAATTTCATAGCAAATGTCATTAATTACACTAATGACCCAAATATACCCATATATGACATTTTTCCCTTTAAGCTCAATATAGACCCAAACGTCCAAATTTTATCAACAACACCAATATTCTCATTTCTAGGCCCAAATACACATGTATAGGCTCAAAATACAAAACCCCTCTTTTATACATTTTGAAACCCTAATCCCTAAAATCACCCAACTCAATATTATATCAAAAAGACCAATAGTTTATGTCAAAGACCATAGGAATGAGTAGTTATCCCTACCTCGAGATGAAAAGCTCAAATGGAGGAGATGACCAAAATCCAAAGTGCTCCAAATCCAAGATTTTTCAGATTAAAAGGAAGCCCTCAACACTCTCTATCTTTCTTACAAAGAGCCTAGGTTAGAAACTCACTAGAAGTATATCAATCCCTAGAGAGAAGTTGTTTAGAGAGAGAGGGAGCTCAGATCTAGGGTTTTTGAAAAAGGAAGAGATGAAAAAGTGAAGTGTAATCCCGCTGCTGCCTACTGATATACGTATGACCTGCTCGAGCGGAGAATAAGACGCTCGAGCGTCAAACACAAAAACTGGACCTGGTTGAGCGTAAAGATTCCCGCTCAAGCTCCAAGACACAACTGCAAAACACATCCGCTCGAGCGCAAAGGGAAAGCCGCTCGAGCGTAGATTCCCCCCTTCCAGAACTTTTACAGACAATGAACTACCCGCTCGAGCGTAAGGAAATCCGCTTGAGCGTAAAAAACACACCTGCAGAAGTTTTGCAGAGACACGAAATGCTGAGAGTGTGTAAACCCCGCTTGAGCGCAAGAAGACCCGCTTGAGCGGACAACCAAAAATCAAACTCTGCTCGAGCCCAAAGGGACCCGCTCGAGCGTACCACCAAAAATATGGGCAACAAAGAATGGGACTAAAGCTCAACCAACTTGCTCGAAACATGCCTACTACATCCTAAAACTCAAACACACAAAATTAAAGGATAACACAAGATATACAACCACTAACTCCACGGAACCTAAGTCCGGAACACAACAATCAAAGGAAGAGAAACCGGGATCGCTATAAAACACAACCTGTGCATAGCACGGATGATAGGCTAGTATTATATAAGAAAAAAAGGGTTTTTAACTCATAATCCTTGTGGAGCTCCAATAGCTCAATCTTAATTTTCTAATTTTTTTATTTAAAAAAAAAACTCAGCACTTATTGATTTCTCTCAAGTCTTTTCGACTTTTCTCATACATACCCTTTTCAACTTCTCTCATACCTCTTTAATTATTTTGGTAATAATAATTATCCTCCCTTTTCAACTTCTCTCATACTTATTTAATTATTTTGGAAATAATAATTATCCCTTAGTTTATGGATTTCAAATGAAAATATAACAAAAATATTTCATAATCTCTCTGTTGTAATTTCTCTCATCGATTTCCAAAAGAAAATATTAAAACTTACCTTCCTTTTCTCTCCCTCAAAAAATCAAATAATATTTTTCATGAGAATTGTGGTTATCTAGCTATATCTTATATATTATATTATAACATAACCCCCCCAAAAAAAATTTAAAAGTCAGATATACAAACAGATAAAATTAATAAATATGATTTTTATTTATTTAGTTAAAATCTTTATTTTGCTTCTCAATATCCAATTTTAAATTTTAAAAATCTTTAAATTATGTCTAAAAAAATCTAATTTAATATCTCACACTATCATATTTTAAATCAATAAAACTCATATGTCTATCACATATGTAACTCACATCGTGACTTACCTAAATAATAATAATTAAAAACAAATAGAAATCATAGATAAATTAAATTTTAAAAAAATAGAAATTCACAATTCCATCTTAAATAAATTAAAAATAAATAAATAAATAAAAGCCACACAAAAATAAATAAGATAAAAATTTATATATAGATCTCAAAAAGATACGACAATATCTAAATTTGAATTATGATTTAATAGTATAATTATATATTTTTTTATGTATATCTATCAAAATTTTAAATCACTTAATGAGAAAAATTAATCAATTTTTAAGTGAATAATTTGATTAGTCATCCTAACTCCTAGACTTCGCTGGCAGTGGCGGAGGAGCTGACGGATTAGGCGGGGCGAGGTCTACGTTGTCGGGGGGTAATATCCTACCACTCCATAAATTTATTTGTTTTTTAATTTTATTTTTTTTCCTTGTGTGATTCTCTTTCTCTATTGTTGGTTTGGCTTTGGGTTCGGTTTTAGTGAAATTAATGTATTTGTTTACAGGTTTACATAGTAAAAAAGAATTATTGGTGATGATGGTTATAATCGAAGTATCTATGTCCATTTTGAGCCAAACATTTTCATCGTATTTTTTTTTTCAATGAAAAAAGTAAAATTGAAGTAAAAAATGGGTATCTAATTTTTTATTTTTTATTGTCCTTTTATTTTACAGAAAATGTGAAAAATTATTGGGAATTCAAGGTTGTACTGTAACATTAGATTTTTGTATATCTAGGTAAATTTAAACTTTTAAATAACATTATGTTTTTTTATTTTTATTCTCTTTCTATCATATTATACCATTTTTATCCTCTTTCATAATTCAATTAATTGAAAATGAAAACTTAGTATAATTTTTCATATATATTAATTAATTTGTTACCGCTATATTTGTATATAATAGCATAATATATATGAATAATCTCCAAATATAATTTTTATTTTTTTATGTGATTAAAATAGTGCATCTTAAAATAATATATAGAGGAGTTACATGGCTACTTTTTTTTCTTTTTCTTTTTCTTTTGCCACATCATTAAAGCTCTTTATCATTGTTGTAAAATGAATTAATAATGTCTTAACAATTTAAGGGTTTTATATTGCATGAAATTTAAAGATTTTATTAAATAATGCTAAAATTTGTATGAGTTTTTGATGATATATGTGCAAAATTTCTAGGAATGTAAGTGGAATTTCTCAATTGAATAGATAAGGTAACTAATAGGCAATCTCATCATTTTTTGTATTATAACCTATGACATCAGTATTACATCAACAATTTTTGTTAAATAACCTAATAGTGGGAAAATCTTGATAATAATTTCAAAAGTAAGGGATGTTAGTGTAATTATTGAAACCATAGGGAAGATTCATGTAATTGTCAAAAACTTC
The DNA here is from genome assembly GCF_055761805.1 of Camellia sinensis. Lineage (NCBI taxonomy): Eukaryota > Viridiplantae > Streptophyta > Magnoliopsida > Ericales > Theaceae > Camellia > Camellia sinensis. The sequence continues at coordinate 188,570,579 of NC_138964.1, forward strand.
AAGGGAGGTAAGTGTAATTTAACCATTTTTTTATTTTTAAATAGAAACTAAAATTTAATAAAAATAAAGATAAATTACAAATATACCCTCTGAGGTTTGCTTAAAATACAAATTATTTCATTCAATTTTAAAAATTACATCCTGTCTCCTAAATAATTTCATAACAAATTACTCTTTTATCAATAAATAATCAAAATCAATTAATAATTTTTAATGATATCAGAATTATCTTTCAATTAATAATTTAGATAATTTAATTATTATATACAAGAGCAATTAGGAATTTCATTTTTCTAATTAATTCTATTAAATAATTTTTTTTATAAGAGGGTATTTGTAATTTTTTAAACCCTATGGAACAATCCATATTTTAAATAAACTTCAAAGACTGTATTTGTAATTTGTTCTAAAAATAAATATAAAAAAATTATTTTTTAAAAAAGTTAAATTTTGTTTAGTAAAAAAAAAAACACCTACCATTTTTATGTAATTTTATCTTTTAAATGGTAAGAAATTGCATGCATAGATGGGATCGAATCTGTTTCCAAATCAAGATACGCGCGGGGATCTTTTTTAGGTTTACCGTCCTCGAGCGCCTGTGTGCCGGTATTTTTGTAAAAAAATAAGTGTTTTTTTCTCCTCCAAATTAATTTTAAAATTTTTGAAAAATATTTCTAAAAATTAAAATATAATATCCTCGGTATTTTTTATTTTTCGTGACTGCATGCTTACTTATTTTTCTGAAATGCAAGGACGACCCTTTTTTTAGGATAAATTACAAATATTCCTCCGAAGTTTGAAAAATCAAATATACTCCATTGTTACAATTTTTTATTTAATAAAATTTATTAAAAAAATAAAATTTATAACTGTTTTTTATATAATAATAAAATTACTTAAATTATTAATTAAATAAATTTTTAATATCATTAAAAATTATTAATTAATTTAATAATTTATTAATAAAATGAATAATTTATTATAAAACTAAAAAATTCAAAGAACGAGATTTAATTTTTAAAATTACAATAAACAATGTCTAATAATGAATGGTATAGAACAATGTTCAAAAGACCATAAAAAACATTTTCGAAGAAAGTTGGTACAGTAAAAGTGTGTATGAGGAGTAATTATCTTCAAAAAAAAAAAAAAATAATAATAATAATAATAAAATGACAGCGTACCCATCAACTAGTAAAGAACTATGACAGTGTGAGGTAACAAAATATGATTAGTTAAAAAAAAAAAAAAAAGCACTATAACAGTGTGACTTAACAAAATATAATTAGTTGAGCACATATTCACGTGATCTTCCCGAAACAATCAATAAATTTTTAGGGTTTGTTTGGTTTGATTTTAAGAAGGTAATTTTTTAAAATTATTTTGGGAAAAGAGTTTAGATTTTTTTTATTTATTTGGTTACGTATTTTGAAAGTAATTTTAGAGTTTGAGAATTTTGAATGATTTGTGTGTGGGTAATTTTCTGACCACACTGTCCGCCTAGTAATCAGCTGGAGAGCACCGGCAGAATAGATGGCTTCAGTGAACCTGCAACAGAAAGAAAAGGCTCCGGCGGTGGCTCTTCCACCCGGGGGCACTCCGACGATCAAGACAGTATATCTCTCAAAGATAATCAAGTGCTAAACTCACAAGTTAGAGTATAAAACTCGTACTTTAGACCCACGGGGGTGCATCTCTTTTATAGTTTACTAAATCCAAGTCCCATTAGAAGTCTGACTTCTATGGACTCCAATTCAATGTCAACTTTGGACTCTTCAAGAGATAAAGATAAACTCCCTAAGAGCTTTATCCTTATCTTAGCAGAAGTCTTCTCTTCATTCTAGGACTCTTGCCCCATATCCGTTTATCTCAGATTCCGATATCTTCGGAGATCACCTCGGCCTTGCCTAGGTAACCTCGGCATTACTATCAGGACACGTGGCACCTCGGCTGACACGTCGGCATCACCATGCCCCGTGTTGGTATTCAGAAAATACATCCCCACAACTGCCCCCTAAGTTCTATTACCACGGCATTCTGAGGTGATGGAATCTATATCTGTATTTTCTTCCAATACCTCGGCGTGAGAATTTTTCGGCCGAGATCATTCATTTTAGGCCGACATGCCTTCATCAAAGAACAAGAACTCGAACGAACTCATCCACGCGCATGAGCTGTCATGCACCTTTTCTCAACCGTTCCCCTCACGTGCTTTATCTTTATTGGCTCGTGCCTGTGACGCGCCTGAAAACTGTATCTCACCCATCTACGCCATCTGACGTGTGCGTTGCTCCAGGCGTAATAAATGCCCTGCTTTTGCCGCCGTTTCAAGTTTTTTACAAAACTTTTCCCCCTTTCTTTTTGTCTCTTTACTTTTGTTTTCGATTTTCTGGCTTTCTCTCTCTCTTAAACTTTCTCAAATCCGCCATTGCTCTAGCTCCAAGCTCTGCAACCGTCTTTATTCTCCCTTTAAAGCTTTCGCCGTTCCGTCGTGTTTGCAACTATTGCCTCACATCGGCGACCTTTTACTCCGGCTTCATTTGTTCTGGTAAGCCTCTGTTCCTCTTATTCCCAATCTCTTTTATGTGCTTTCGTTAACTTACTGCTATTATTGCGCTGTTCAAACTTTTGATTTGCTGAACTATTTATCGGGATGCGTCTTTTCCATGATTTTACTCATATCTTGAACACTTGCACTGTTTTCATACTTTTCTTGCCACTGTTCTTGACCTTTTACTTCTGTATTTCTTTCGCTTTTGAGAACCATACCTCTGTTCTTCGTTTCTGAAACGCCATTCTTTGTTTCTTGTTTTCTGTTTTTCTTTTCTAGATCTGTGCCTTTGATCTTCGTCTTCATAGTTCTTAGGCTTGGGATTTGTTTGTAGAACCTTTAATTTAGGGAAAACTGAAACAATCCTTACCAGCAATATACCTAGGGTTTCGCCGAGGTCTGGATAACCCCTTAAGAACACCTTTCTTTCTGAAACCTAGCCTTCTGTTTTTAGGCCGACGTTATAGGTATGTGGAGACATAGGGTAGATACCCCAACCAAACTCGAGTACTTTAGGCGGGAGTTCTCTATTCCTGCCGATGTCCATCTGAGGCTAGCTGAAGTAGTGACTCTATCATGCCCACAGATGATTCAATGCCCTTTCTTATAGTAGCTTTTACTGAGTGCGGACTCCGGCTCCCACTTAACATTCTTTTTCGCGAAATTCTTCATTTTTACAAGTTGAACCCTATGCAACTTGCCATAAACTCTTATCAAGTGATCAATGGTATCATAGCCCTAACTAGGCAGGAGAATGTTAGGATCACCCTTGCCGATGTACAATATTGTTATACCATGTGCCCCCTTAACCTGAAGGAAAAAGGTTACGTCTACTACCTCAAGCCGAGGTCTACTGAATTCAAAATTGTAGCCGACCTCCCGGACTCCAACAAGGGAGCCGGGGATGACTTTGTCATTGCTTTGGGAAATTGCGAATTTGGTCCAGACGAAGATGTTCACCTCTACCCTCTTCCTCGAACAATTAAAGAGGGCAAGGGTAAGAGCCCAGCATCAATACCTAGTTATTTCTTTTCCAAGTCTTCAAAACTTTGTCTGTTTCTAATGTCTGTTTGTTTGTCCTGCAGATCTTCATCAGCCACCAAAAAACTTCCGCCAATCCTTCTTCCCAGGAAAAGATTTAAAGAAGCTCCTAGATCTTCCAATCTACAAGCGCAAGGCTCCCCTGTTACTGAATTTTATTCCGACATACAAATCCACATTGCCCGACGTCCCAAAAAGAAAGAAGAAGAGACTATCTCCTCTTTCTGCTACCACTCTGCAAACAACATCAACATTTCGGGCTGACCAAGGGTCAACCTCTGATCCAGCCGACCAACCGTCAACATCAGCCCCATACTTAATCCCAATATCAGAAAGAAAACGTCGGCGACGACTCGTCAAGACTGCTGAGATGGGTCACCCGAAACCTGTTGCCCAATATCTCCTGGCCGACCTTCCTACGGATGTTGACGCTCAACCGACGCAAACCATGCCCCCACCAAAGCCGAAGAGAATCAAAAAGGCTCAGCCTAAGGCCAAAGCTACTGAGGTTGAGGATGAGGATGCTCTGCCCATCTCACAATTGGCAGAGAGTAAAAAATCTGCTTTTACTTCTGCAAAAAGGTCTGCTGAGGCCCAGCCATCAGAATCCACCCAATCAAAGAAGCCGAGGTCATCGTCTGCGACGACCTCGGGTTCCAGAATACCAAAAGTCCCTTGGAGACCAGAGATTACTCTGGAAGATAAGCCAATCCTAGCCAGCGACAGTGCTGATGACATAAACGTCGGCGTGGCCCTAAGTACTGCTCTATTCCTCCCAAGTGATCTTGAGCGAAATGCCAAGATAAGTGAATATGAGAACTACGCCTTAATGCTACAACACTCTGTCCAAGTAAGTGCGCTTGTGTTAAAATCTGTTTTCTTTCTTAATTTGTTAAATTTTGTAATAATTTGTGCCTTGTGTTCTTTCAGGCCATCCAACATGCTCACTCTCTCTCCATGCAAGCTTTTGAAACAAGGGAGAGGTTGGCCGACATGAAGAGGGAGGTTTCTGCTCTTAAAAAGGAGAGCAAAACTCTTCAGTTAAAAATGAAAAAACTGGAAGACCAGGCTGACGCTGCCACCAAAGCCCAAACCCTAGTCGAAGAAAAGGCCGAGTCTGTTGAGGCCATCAAAAAAGTTGCCGAGGCCGAGAAGAGAGAGGCCGAAGTCAAAAAGGCCCAGGCTGAGAAAGAGCTTCAGAAGGCTCTAGCCACCAAAGAAGCCGATATCAAAGAAGCTGATGAGAAGGCTTACTCCCAGGGAATAGCAGACGTCACTGAGGAGTATAAACTGCAAGTCAGGCAGGCATGCAACAGGGGCTTCTCCCTTGGTTGGATGGCCCTTGCGAAAAAATTAAACATTCCTGATGATTCGCCACTACGCAAAGCCGATGCTATTCCTCTGCCGTTCCTCCTTCCTCCTCCATCAAGTCAACCTGGAGGAGAATCTGAATCTGAGTCTGAGGATGCTGATGAGGAAGAGGATGAGGCTTTGGCCAGAAAATCGAAGGATGCTGATGAGGCTAAGTCCCCTCCTCAGAATGAGCAAGTCCTTGACTTGACTCAGAATGAAGAAGGTGATGAGGTTATCCCTGAAGCTGTTCCTGACATTGTTCCAGCCGACATCCCTTCCGAGGTTAAGACTGTCAAACAAACTCTTGAGGAAATTGACTCCGAAATAGCGGCAAAGAAGGAGGCCGAGGTAGTATCTGATCTCCAAATCCAACAATCTGGAGGAGAAGACCCTTAGCTTTATGTTCTTCTTTTGCTTACTTGTATTTTGTTTTTATCTTTTTCTGAACAATGTAAGCTTTTGCGTGGCCGACGTGCCTCCCAATTTTGTAAATGTTAACTCAGTTTTCCTTTTCTTAACGCTTGAATCTTTGTCTTTTCTTTGATTGCTTCTGCGTGGTTGTTGTACTTAGAATATTTTGCATGATTTACATACTTCTTTTCTTCCTTGTGCAATCTTCTCGGGGTTACATACTTCGGGTGCAACAACTACAAGCTTTACTTCGGCAAGATACTGACCTGCAATCTTTTCATAAGTTTCAACAAGTATTTTTAACAAGTAATTTCAACAAGTACTTTGCAAACAGTGATATCGGTCTAACCTACTTGTAAATTGCTACAAATTTCAACAAGTGTTAACATATACTGTAAATTTTTCTTAAGTTATGAATGATCTACTTGTAAATTGCTACAAATTTCAACAAGTGTTTAAACAATATACTTAGCTTTTACCTCAACCTATAAATTGTTGCAAATTTCAACAGATGATCATATGTCGGCTTAACGTTATCTTGCAAATTGCTACAAATTTCAACAAGTGTTAAGCATCTTCTTTGGTTGGACCAACCTGTAGATTGCCATAAGTGTGCAAACTATAACTTCGGTTTCACTTCGACTTGTAAATTGCTACAAATTTCAACAAGTGAAGAGAACCAGTAATCTCGGCTTAACTTCGACTTGTAAATTGCTACGAATTTCAACAAGTGAAGATAAGGAATCAGCTTAATTCCAACTTGTAAATTGCTACAAATTTTAACAAGTGAATTAAGAAATAATCTTGGCTTAACTTCGACTTGTAAATTGCTACAAATTTCAACAAGTGAAGATAAAGAATCAGCTTAATTCCAACTTGTAAATTGCTACAAATTTCAACAAGTGAATTAAAGAATAATCTCGGCTTAACTTCGACTTGTAAATTGCTACAAATTTCAACAAGTGAAGATAAGGAATCAGCTTAATTCCAACTTGTAAATTGCTACAAATTTCAACAAGTGAATTAAGGAATAATCTTGGCTTGACTTCGACTTGTAAATTGCTACAAATTTCAACAAGTGAAGATAAGGAATCAGCTTAATTCCAACTTGTAAATTGCTACAAATTTCAACAAGTGAATTAAGGAATAAACTCGGCTTAACTTCAACTTGTAAATTGCTACAAATTTCAACAAGTGAAGATAAGGAATCAGCTTAATTTCAACTTGTAAATTGCTACAAATTTCAACAAGTGAATTAAGGAATAATCTCGGCTTAACTTCAACTTGTAAATTGCTACAAATTTCAACAAGTGAAGATAAGGAATCAGCTTAATTCTAACTTGTAAATTGCTACAAATTTCAACAAGTGAATTAAGGAAAAATCTCGGCTTAACTTCGCCTTGTAAATTGCTACAAATTTCAACAAGTGAAGATAAGGAATCAGCTTAATTCCAACTTGTAAATTGCTACAAATTTCAACAAGTGAATTAAGTGTCTTTGCCTTCTCTCTGCCCCCAATGTGAACCTGTGTTCTTCTTGGGTTCTCATTATTCATGTCTCCAAAAACACCAATATGTAACTTTATCCATCATATGTGTCTTAAAGAAAAGGGAAAAGATTTTATTGATGGCATCGGCTAAAAATACTGTACATCTAATGATAGAAGAATTTTAAATTACAAGTATTCCAAGGTCTTGGTAGTGCTTTGCCCTCGTTATCTTCAAGCCGATAAGCTCCATTGCCTAGTACCGAAGTAATTCTGTAGGGTCCTTCCCAGTTTGGGCCAAGCTTGCCCTCTCTGGGATCTTTCTTGTTTCCGACGACTTTTCTTAGGACTAGGTCGCCGACTTGAAAATCTCTTGGATTGACTTTCTTGTTGTAAGCTCTAGCAAGCTGTTACTGGTATACTGCGAGCTGAATTGCAGCTTTCTCTCTTCGTTCTTCCAAAAGATCCAGATTTTGGGCTAGGATTATATCATTGGTGCCATTCTCTACTCCCTGGGTTCTGATCCCTGGGATGCCGATCTCCAATGGGATGACTGCTTCTGTGCCATAAGCCATGGCAAAGGGGGATTCCCCTGTTGATCTTCTCGGCGTAGTCCGATATGCCCAAAGCACGTTGGGTAACTCGTCTACCCACTTTCCTTTTGCTGCCTGCAGCCTCTTCTTTATTCCATCCAAAATTACTTTGTTGGATGCTTCTGCTTGCCCATTACTTTGGGAAAAACTTGGTGTTGAAAAGTAATTCTTGATCTTGAATTTCGCACAAAAGTTCTTGATGAGTTTGCTGTCAAACTGTGTTCCGTTGTCGGCAACTATTGCTCTTGGAATCCCAACTCTAGTGATGATGTTCTCTATATAAAGTTCTTGACGTCCACATCTCGGATTTTGGCAAGAGGTTCTGCCTCTATCCACTTTGTAAAGTAATCTGTTGCCACCAGCAAGTATTTTCTCTGCCCAGTTGCCTGGGGAAGTTTCCCAACCAGATCCATGCCCCATTGGGCAAACGGCCAAGGGCTGGATACTGGGTTTAGGTCAGCAGCTGGCTGATGTATCAAAGGTGCAAACTTTTGGCATTGTTCACACTTCTTTACGTAGGCTTTAGCATCCTTCTACATGTAGGGCCACCAATACCCCTGGGTAATGGCCCTGTGGGCTAATGATCTGCCCCTGCATGACTTCCACAAATTCCTTCATGAATTTCATACAGGAAATCTTCAACCTGCAAAGGGTGTATGCACCTTAAAAGTGGTCCAGTAAAGGACCTTCTGTAGAGGTGTCCATCTTCTGTCAAACAGAATCTTGCCGATTTCAGTCTGACTTTGTGTGCTTCTTTACGATCTTCTGGCAGTTTTCCTTCTTTCAGGAATGCAACAATTGCATCCATCCAGCTTGGCCCCATGTCCACACACATTGCTTCCTGTTCTGTGCTCTTTGGTTCTATGCTCGGGCCCGACATATAGTCGATCATAATTGTCCTTATTTTTCCAGTCTGTATTGAACTTGCCAGGTTTGCCAACGCGTCGGCGTGGGTGTTGTCATCTCGACTAACTTGGAGTAGTCGGTAGTTTTGAAATAGGGCTGCCAATCTGATGACCTCTTTTGCATATGCCGACATTCTTTCATCCCTGGCTGTAAATTCACCTGTGGACTGGTTAACAATAAGTTGTGAATCATAAAAAACTATTACCTCATTTGCTTCGGCTGCTGCTGCCAGTTTTAGCCCTGCGATTAATGCTTTGTATTCCGCTTCATTATTTGAGGCCTTGAACCCCAAACGGATGGACTATTCTATTATTTCTCCATCTGGAGATATCAGCAGCACTCCTGCCCCCGCTCCTTGTCGGTTCGAACTTCCATCGACGAACAGTCTGAATGAATCGCCGATGTAGATGCTGCAGGGTTTGAGTTTTTCCTTTTTTTGTTCTTTTGCCCTAGGCTGGGATTCTTTTGGCTTGCTGGGACAATGCTCATCCTGGCTCAACGGAGCCCGATGTTCGATGGTTTCGGGTGTGAATTCTGCCACGAAGTCGGCCAAAACTTGGCCTTTAATTGCTGTTCTTGGCCTGAACTCCAGGTCATACTGGCCCAGGGCTACTGCCCATCTTGCTATCCTTCCTGTTAAGTCTCCTTGTTGTAACAAGGACTTCAGTGGGTGCTCTGTTAGGACCACAATCTTGTGCGCCTGAAAGTAATGGTTCAACTTCTTTGAAGCCATTACTAAGGCTAGCATTAATTTCTCCAGTGGTAGATACCTTGTTTCTGCATCGGCTAAGGTTTTACTAACATAATAAACAGCCTTTTGCTCCCCTTTTTCTTTTCGGATTAGTACTGCACTTACTGCGTGTTCTGAAACTGCCAAGTACAAAAACAGTTCTTCCCTTGGTTCTAGGTTGGAAAGAATCAGGGTTGTGGTCAAGTACTTCTTTAGGTCGGTTAAAGCGGCTTCGCATTCTTCTGTCCACAGAAAGTCTGTGTCTTTTTTCACCAGGTTGAAGAAAGATCTGCATTTTTCTGAGCTTCTGCTGATGAATCTGTTTAGGGCTGCGGCCCTTCCAGTAAGCATCTGAACTTGTTTTGCCGACGTTGGGCTCTGCAGCTCTAGGATGGCCTTGATTTGGTCTGGGCTGGCCTCAATGCCCTTTCTCGTTACCAGGTACCCTAAAAACTTACCTGATCCAACTCCAAACGCGCACTTGGATGCGTTGAGTCGGAGCCGGTATGTTTTGAGTATATCAAAGACTTCTTTTAGGTCGGCAAGATGACCCTTAGATTCCTTGGTCTTCACGACCATGTCATCGATGTAGACTTCTACCGTTTTGCCAATCAGGTGTTTGAACATCTTTGTTACTAACCTTTGGTAAGTTGCTCCTGCGTTTTTCAACCCAAAAGGCATTACCTTGTAACAGTACAAGCCTTTAGGTGTGATGAACGCTGTCTTCTCCTCGTCTGAAGGGTACATGGCAATCTGGTGGTACCCACTGTATGCATCCAGAAAACTCATCCTTTCATGCCCTGAAGTAGCGTCTACGAGCTGGTCAATCTTGGGCAGAGGAAAGCTGTCTTTGGGACAGGCTTTGTTAAGGCTGGTAAAGTCTACACAAACCCTCCATTTGCCGTTCTTCTTCTTCACCACTACTGTGTTGGATAGCCAAGTTGGGTAGTGAACTTCTCGAATGGCCCTGACCTCCAGAAGTCTATCTACTTCATCTTCTACTGCATCGACGTGCATCAACGTCGGTTTTCTGGCTCGTTGAGTCACAGGTTTTGCCGACCTGTCGACATTCAGTCTGTGGCAAGTGACCTCGGGGTCAATTCCAGGCATCTCGTAAGGTGTCCAGGCGAACACCTCAATGTTGGCTCTCAAAAAATCTTCCAGTTCTTTTTCTTCTTCTTCGGCTAAGCCTGAGCCGAGAAGAAAGAAGCGTTCTTCGTCGCCCTCCTGGACAAGGATTTTCTTTAGTGTCTCTTCACTCTTTTCGGTTGGCTCCTTGCCGACATCTTCTAGGACCTCCATGTCCTCGTCTTCAATCTCTGCCTCTTTTGGCTTTCGAATGCTGCAAGTAGTCTTCATTACTGCCATGGAGCAAGTTTTTGCCTGCAGTTGATCTCCTCTGACTTCTTCAATCCCATGTTCTGTGGGGAACCGTAGTAGTTGATGCAATGTTGAGGGAACTGCCCCCATTGCATGCAACCATGGTCTTCCCAAGATGATGTTATATGGCGAGGGTGTGTCAATCACCATAAATTCTGTCTTGATCTTTTTTGTACCAGCTTGTACTTCCACGCTTGCTGCGCCTAGTGGCCATGTCGGCGTTCCATTGAAGCCGACCATAGGGTTGCTGGATTGTTCCAGATCGTCAGGGTGAAGGCCCAGTTCCTTGTAGCATCTGACGTACATGATATCACAAGAGCTGCCTTGATCTATCAGGATGCGTTTCACTTGGCATTCCCCAACCTGGAGGGATACTACCAATGCATCATTATGCGGATGTTGGACCAACTCCAGGTCGGCTTCAGTGAAAGTTATCATCGGTCCTTGGCATTTTTTAGGCCGAGGTCTTTTGTATCTAACCTGGTTTACGTGCTGCAGGTGTTTTACTCTTTGGGTTTCTCTCCGAATGTCGCTTTCGTTCACCTTTGAGTGGATTACATTAACCACCCGTGGTCCTCCTACCTGTGGTTGCTGTGCTGGGGGAGGTGGTGCTGCTGGTGCTTGAGGCAATCTTGCTTGTTCTTCTCTTGTCCTGGCCTCATCAACAAGGTCCCTCAGATGGCCTTGCCTTACTAGGTCTTCTAAGTGTGCTTTTAAGGCTCTACAACCCTGAGTTGGGTGTCCTTCTTTATTATGGTAAGCACAGCGCCTACCAACGTTTCTTCCCATAAATTCCCCTGGTGCTCTTGCCGGTGCCCTGAAATAGGGTTGATTTCGTATTTGGTCCAGGACTTTATGGATAGGGATTCGGAACACTGTCGTCACCGCCTGTTTACCCTTCAATTCTGTTTCTTGTTTGGTCGGCCCGTTGGTACCTCGGCCTCGCTTCGACGAGCCGTTTCCCTTCTCCTGCTTTATCTCTTTGTTTCCCGACGTATCTTCCTCAGCTCTGGCGTACTTTTCGATTCTCGCCATGAGTTCCTCCATGTTTTTTGGCAATGTTTTTGCCAAAGACTTCCGTAGTGGGCAGTCATCTTTCAGGCCGTTCTTGAAAGACATGATCGTCACTTCTTGGTAACATTCGGGTATTCGATTGAACACCTCGTAGTACCTCGTCGCGTAGGCCCTCAGGCCTTTTTCCTTGGTGATTCTTAAAGCCATCAGGGCGTCAACCCTCAAGGGCTGTAATTTGTTCGTTACAAACCTCGCCACAAACATCTCGGCCAGGCCTTCCCATGTCTTTACGCTTCCCTTCGGTAGTTTATGGAACCAATCAGATGCAATTTCCCCAAAGGATGAGGGAAATACTTTGCAGAGCAACGGCTCGTTCCCACTGTATAATGTCATTGAGTTCAGGTATAGTCCAACATGAAAGTTGGGATCTGACTTACCATCATAAATTTGGAACCTTGGCATACTGAATCTCTTTGGTGCTTCAAATTTGTCCAGTTCTACCGAGAACGGTGTTCTTGGCTTAACTGGGGATGTCACCTCGACTTCAACATTCTGCTGCCTCCTTTTGAGGTAATCTCTCAAGTCTTCCTTACTCCTACCTGGAGCTCGGCTATCTCTGGACTTCAATCTTTTTGGCACACTACTTTCGGCCTCGTGGTGGGCCCGTTTTGATCTTTCTCCATGGGTTGTGTCAAAGCAGAGTGCCTGCCCTTGAACATGCCGATGTTCTTTGGGCCCTAGATCCTTCATTCGATGTGTCCTTCGGGACTCTTCTTGCCTCGGCTCCTCTTATCCGACTTCCCTGGTAGGTCGGTGTGAGTGTCTTCCACTCCTGGTGTGCTGAGGAGCTTCGGGGATTGCTTTCCTTCCTCCATTCTAGGTGTTAATTGCCGGCATCGGCGTATCTTGCAGCGGGTATGGTGGCTGCATAACATGGTTTTGCATCATGAAGTTGACCACTAACTGTAGGTCTGCCAACTTGTTTGCCAAGTCTTTTACTTCCTTATCTCTCCGTAGGCACCTATCCCTCCACACCTGAAGGTTATCTTCGTTATAATACTTGCTTTGGTCTGTTCGCTTCGAAGTACCGCCCTCCTGGCTGACGTCTTTTTCTCCGTGGCCTTGGTCATGATTTTCTGTACTGTGGTTGTCTCCTTCAACGTCAAGATCAATTGATCTGCCACTCCTAGCAGGAGTGTCGCCCCCAATGTTTTCCCTTTGTCCTTCACTGGCCATCTATTCTTTTAAGATTCCCATAGATGGCGCCAAATTGTGTGGGTAATTTTCTGACCACACTGCCCGCCTAGTAATCAGCTAGAGAGCACCGGCAGAATAGATGGCTTCAGTGAACCTGCAACAGAAAGAAAAGGCTCCAGCGGTGGCTCTTCCACCCGGGGGCACTCCAACGATCAAGTCAGTATATCTCTCAAAGATAATCAAGTGCTAAACTCACAAGCTAGAGTATAAAACTGCGTACCTTAGACCCACGGGGGTGCCTCTCTTTTATAGTTTACTAAACCCAAGTCCCACTAGAAGTCTGACTTCTATGGACTCCAATTCAATGTCAACTTTGGACTCTTCAAGAGATAAAGATAAACTCCCTAAGAGCTTTATCCTTATCTTAGCAGAAGTCTTCTCTTCATTCTAGGACTCTTGCCCCATATCCGTTTATCTCGGATTCCGATATCTTCGGAGATCACCTCGGCCTTGCCTAGGTAACCTCGGCATTACTACCAGGACACGTGGCACCTCGGTTGACACGTCGGCATCACCATGCCACGTGTTGGTATTCAGAAAATACATCCCCACAATTTGATATGTTGTTGTAATTGAGTAGATGTGTGTAAAAGAAAAAGTGATTGAGAATGAGAGATGAGAGATAAAGAGTGATTGATTGATGTACGGGAAAGAAATAAACCTTCTCGTATAATCCTGTTGATCAAGTACGTGTTCCTCCAAACGTCGTCGCTTTACTCCCTAAAAACACAAACGTGAGCTAGCCGGCGGGTGTGTGCCGGAAACCCCTCCGATGCCTAAATCAGCAAAATAGACAAATAGACAAAAGTTCTGTGTATTCAGGAATCAAAGTTGTGTTACCTCCCCATAGGTGATATTTGTGAGCTTTTATAGGTTTCGTGTGGCATAATCCAAGTAAGACTCTTACTTCTCCATGCAGAATCCTCCTAGGATTCATACTCCTGAAGGATAATGTTTATCCTTCAACACCCTCCTCACTGCTTAAACCAAGTGAGATGGTTTTACCATGGCCGGACTACCATACGTCCGAAATAACATTGCCATTCTGAACTAACTATAGTGACCGAACTAACCATACTGCGACAACCGGTACAAGTTTTAGTATGGTGACCAAGCTAACCTCTTTGGGACCGGAGTAACTTTATGGCATTTTTACTCAATCCTTCGCACTGAGGCCCACAACGGCCCAACTCGGCCCAATTTACATATAAATTCCCCTCTCAATTGCCCCTTAATTCCATCTGCGTAGCATGATAGGGATTACCTGTCTACAAACCGGGCTGAAGTTTTAACCTTTCCAGCCGAGCTAAAAAACCCTTTAGCCTTTCCAGCCGAGCTAAAAACTCTCAAGCTTTTCCAGCCGAGCTACATTTTAGCTGAACTTATCCTTATCCGCCCAAAACGTCTCTTCAGTCACAGAAACTGAATCGCTTCCCATTCTAGTGACACGTGGCAGGCTCTGATTGGCCCTTTGCAGCTGTCACGCCGCCTTCGTACTTCGCAAAATTTAAACAGTTCCCGCCATTAACCACAAAAACAAATCTTTTCATTTTTCCTTCCAAATCATCACATCTTCCTATTCACCTCTTCTCTCTCTCTTTCTCGCATTCCTTCTTGTAACTAAGGAGCTCGTGTTCTTCACTGCCATTGCTTCATCTTCAGTACTTCTACCCTTTTGTCTGGTAAGTCACTCAAATCCATCTTTCTTACTTTTGTTGTTTTCATATTTGCTTTATACAATTCACAGCAATCTGTTCATGTGTTTTTACAAAACACTGTTTTTGCTTCTTTTTTTTTTTTTTGCCTTATTTTCTGGGAAAAAACTTCATGAGAACCCTATGAACTTTACGAAGCAATCTGTAGAACACTCTGTTTGATCCATAAACACGTCTCAACCGAACTAGGATACTGTTTATGCTATGTGTAAGTCTAGCCAGACCATTCAACCGAATCAACACTTGTACCAGTAGTTTTAACAAGTCAAAAAACCATCTTTTTGATTTATTTTAGCCGAGATAACAAATCGAACTAACTCTGCACTTAGTGTGTTTGAAGGCCTCAATTCCAACCGAACTATCTTGGGGCTAAACCAGCACTCTTAGTTCAGACCGAACTAAAAAAGCTGCCCCTAGAATTTCAACCGGTCTAACAAATCACTTGCCCCAACCGAGCTACCAAGCACCTTGCTGAAACCGAGATAGGACCTGCAACATTTCACAAAGCCGAAGTAGGACTTAACTTGTTTTTACTCTATAGCACGGTCTAAAGATCTGTGCTTAACACTTCTGTTTTTCACTTTGCAGACTTAGGTTCCCCAGGCACTCCTTTTGATCGCTCAACCGAGCTACACAGTCACATTTTCCGATCGAGCTAGCACCAAGCATAATTTATACATAACTTAGGAATAAATGGGTAAATATAGGTTTTTAGTAGAAACACCAGGTGGCTTGGCCGAATTCCGAAGGGATTATAACACCCCTGATGATGTCCATCTAACCTTAGCCAAAAAAGATGCTACCCTTTGGGGAAACCAGGGCTTTGTACCCTTTACCCTTTTATCAATAATAGAAACCGGACTAAGATTTCCAGTCCAATCCTTAATTTGTGAATTCCTTAGGCAAACGAGAATATGCCCAACCTAGCTTTTCACCAACTCATACCGCATAATAATGGGCATAGCCGAGCTAAACTGCCGAGCTGGCATTAACCTTGGTTTAGTCGAAATCTTCTACCAGTACTCCATAGGGTCAAAAGAAGATGGCTGGGTTTACTATCTTAGAATACGCTGCCGCCGAGAAAAAATAATAAAAGACACACCGGACAAAGACTTGAATGATGATGACTTTTACTGGGTGTCTGGCAATTTTGAAGACCAGCAAGCCCAGATCCCTGGCCGAAGTATAAACTGGAATAAAGGGACCCCCGGTATAATTACCTCAGTTTCTTTGCATGCTTCTGTTTTGTTTTGGTATTCTGTTCCTCAACCGAACTGATAGTTGTCTTCTTTATGCAGATTTAGCCCACCTCAAGTCACTGTACAGTTACCCCAACCTACACACACATCGCGCCGCACTTCGGTATTCTGAAAGAAGTTGGGCCAAGCTACTGAATTTTGAGCCGACGTACAGATACAACGGCCGACGTAAAGCCAGAGTAATAGACTTCTTATTGGAAGCCTCTCCCAAACCGGACCCCAACTTGCCACAAATTAACCTGGTTCGCATTACCGAAGAAGAAGAAATGGGGAAGCGGAATAGAGTGAAGGCCCTCTTAACCGAGACCAACCGAGCCGAAGTACCACAATCCAACCAGACTCAGGAAATAGTGGTGGCCCTTCTATCTCAATAACCTTCTTCATCACGCCGAACTAAGCGCCCCCGTATTACCCAAACCGAACAACGCTTAGTTGATGAAGACGAAACCACTCTGCCGCCAAGCCCTCCACCGAGCTCGCAACCGGAGCGTGCCGACCGAGCCAGCTCTTCCAAATGGGCACCCAAACTGACTTTCCAGAACCGTGATATTCAGGACACTGATTCAGTTGTCGCTGAAAAAGACCATCTGATGGCTTTCAACCTTGCCAAGAGTGTGTGCCTCCCAGTTGACATAGAGCACCACAAGAACTTGACCGAGCTAAGGGCCATCCGCTCCTCCATGAAATCAATGATCCTGGTAAGTTGTTCTTCTTGTCTCTCTAAATATTAGCAACTTTCTGTTCGGTTTTGTCATTAATTTCTTTTTCAGGCCGTGCAAAAGAGCCAAATTGCGCATAAAAAGGTGTTGGAGCTCAGGAACACAGCAAGGCAAGCCATGGCAGAAGTTGAAGCAAAAACAACCGAACTGAGAGAGTCCTACCAGAAAATAGCCGAACTAGAGGCCGAAGTAGCTTGTCTGACTGGACTAGTTACCTCGGCCAATGCAGACAAACAGAAGGCCCTAACTGTGATGAAGGATAAGTACCTTCGTGAGCTAGTCAAGCTCGAAGGTAAGAAAGACGCCGAGATAGCAGAGCTGAAGAAGAAGGCAGAAGACGCCGAGCTCCGGGGTTTCAAGGAGGGCGAAGCCTTTTATATCAAACAATGTGAAGCAGCAAAGGATTTATTCTTCAAGTGCGGCTGGAGAGGTGCTGTGGAGCAGCTCGGTTGTGGGCCTGAAACCGAGGTCTACAATGCTCCTCAGTATTTCATTCCGGCCTCACTGGCGGAGTATGCTGCCGACCTTCAGAAGCAATTTCTTAAAGAAGGTGGAGATGAAGGCTCTTCTTCTGAAGATGACTCCCAGCCCGGTCGCCAGTCTACTCCTCCAATTCCAGTGATCTCCAATCCCCCAGCACCTGATGCTATAGTCGTGTCTCCAGCTGAGCCGAACCCAGAGGAGCTTGTTTCAACCGAGCCCAACCGAGTTCTGGCTACGACCGAACTTCCTGCTGAGACCGGACTCAGAGTTAAACTGGATGCTGATCTGGACGATCTCTTTAACTGATTTTGTATCTCCTTTTTTTCTTTTTACTCTTGTAACCGGGCTGTGGCCCCTCCTTTGTACTTGTTTTGAATTTGATCAATGAAAATCATCTTTTCTGCTCAACACTTATTCCGGTTTGATCTGTATGCTTGTACCTGTAATGACTTTTTAATGACTTCTATTGCTCCAACTGTTATCTTGGTTTACTTTCCTGTTTGAGCATGCCTTCTAACTGCAACTTGAAACATACTATTTTTCGGCCGAGATACTTTATTTCGGTCTTAGCTGTGCCATCTGACTACTTACTAGCCAACCACTCTTTAGCCGATATACTTACTTCGGCTGAAGAGTACCAAGAGTTGGTTTAATCCAGCTAACCACTCTCCAGCCCATACCCTTACTTTGGCTGAGGAGTACTAATAGTGGTTTAATCCAGCCAACCACTCTTCAGCCTATACCCTTACTTCGGCTGAAGAGTAATAAGAGTTGGTTTAATCCAGCCAACCTCTAAGTTGGTTTTTCCAGCCAACTTAGAATAAAATGTTTGGTTATTTCGACCAAACGTCCTGCAGCCTGGATCCATATCTTGGGCTTTAGGAGGGGTGTTGGTTTAATCCAGCCAACCTCTAAGTTGGTTTTTCCAGCCAGCTTAGAATAAAATGTTTGGTTATTTCGACCAAACGTCCTGCAGCCTGGATCCTTATCCTGGGCTTAGGAGGGGTGTTGGTTTAATCCAGCCAACCTCTAAGTTGGTTTTTCTAGCCAACTTAGAATAAAATGTTTGGTTATTTCGACCAAACGTCCTGCAGTCTGGATCCTTATCCTGGGCTTAAGAGGGGTGTTGGTTTAATACAGCCAATCTCTAAGTTGGTTTTTCCAGCCAGCTTAGAATAAAATATTTGGTTATTTCGACCAAACGTCCTGCAGTCTGGATCCTTATCCTGGGCTTAGGAGGGGTGTTGGTTTAATCCAGCCAACTTAGAATAAAATGTTTACAATGTTCCTAACTTCACTAAAACTAACTTTTACAGAAAACAACTATGCTGAAAATCGACTTGTTTTATTGAGGAAAGAAAAAATTACACATGCTTGAAAGAGGAAAATTAAAAATAAAATAATTTGAGATTGGTGGTGTTCCATGGCTTAGGGATTGCTTTGACATCCTTGTCTTCTAGGTGGTATGCCCCTTTGCCTGCTAACCCAACCACTTTGTAAGGACCTTCCCAATTAGGCCCTAGCTTGCCATCTCCTGGCACCAGAGTGTTTCCCATCACTTTGCGCAGCACCCAATCTCCGATCTTGAATTGCCTTGGATGCACTGTTTTGTTGTATTTCCTGGATAACTCTTGTTGATATGAGGCAATGTGGATTAGTGCTCTTTCTCTCCTTTCTTCCGCAAGGTAGAGTTCCAATGTTATGGCTTCGCCATTTAAATAGGGATCAAAATTTTCGCTTCGAATTGTGGGAGACCAACTTATAGTGGGATCACTACTTCCATGCCATAAGCTAAGGAGAATGGTGTTTCTCCAGTTGATTATCGTGGTGTGGTACGGTAAGCCCATAAAACATGAGGGAGTTCTTCTGCCCAATTGCCCTTTGCTTTTTCTAACCTATTCTTCAATCCATCCAAAACGACCTTGTTTGATGCCTCTGCCTGACCATTTGCTTGGGGATATGCTGGTGTGGAATTGTAGAACTCTATCTTGTATTCTTCACAAAAGCCTCTGAAGATTCTGCCATCGAACTGAGTACCGTTGTCTGATATTAAGGCTTTTGGTATACCGAATCGAGTGATGATGTTCTGCCAAACAAACTTCTTCACATCCTTCTCCTTGATTGATGCCAGTGCCTCTGCCTCCACCCACTTTGTGAAGTAGTCTGTTGCTGCAAGAAAGAACCTCCTGTTGCCGGGTGCCGTTGGAAGTGGCCCTACTATGTCTAGGCCCCACATTGCGAAGGGCCATGGGCTAGTGAGAGGTAAAAGTTCTCTGGCAGGTTGGCGTATTTGGTGCATAAATTTCTGACATTTCTCGCATTTTTTGACGTACTTCTCTGAATCTGCTTGCATGTATGGCCACCAATATCCTTGCGAAATTGCTCTGTATGCTAATGATCTTCCTCCTTGGTGGCTTCCGCACACCCCTTCGTGTATTTCAAACAAGAATGCTTCTACTTTGCTGGGGTGGACACACTTTAGATAAGGTCCTGAGAATGACTTTTTGTACAATGCTATAGATGGGGAGAGCCAAAATTGCTGCGACTTTGCTCAAATTTTGTTGGCTTCTTTCTTGTCTTCTGGTAAGATGTCATCTTTTAAGAACAGTATGATGTGATCCATCCATGAGGGGCCTAATTCGGCGCAACATACCTCTTCTACTTCGGGGTCTTCAATGCTTGGTCTCGGTAGGTAGTCAATTAGTAGTGGGTGAGGGATGGATGTATCTGCCATTGACGCAAAGCCTGCTAGTTCGTCTGCTCTGCTGTTTTCCTCCCTACCAATCTGTTCTATCCTTACTACTTCAAATTTCTTGATCTCTGTTCTGACCAATTCTTGGCACTTGGCCATCCTGTCATCCTTTGCTTCATAGTCGCCAGAAATTTGGTTTACCACCAGCTGTGAGTCGCTGTAGACCATTAATTCGGTGGCCTTCATGTAGAATGCTGATTTGAGTCCTGCAAGAAGTGTTTCATACTTCGCTTCGTTGTTTGATGCTGGGAAGCCAAGGTTGATTGCTTGCTCCACAACTAGGCCGTCTGGTGAGATGAGGACTATGCCAAGTCCTGCACCATGCCGGTTGGGTGCTCCATCCATAAAGAGCTTCCACATCTCACCAACGAATAACTTCCAGCAAGTGGAGGGGTCAGATGATGTCGTGGGGTCAAGAATGTTGCTGGTGTTTTCTTCAAGGTCCATGCTTGCTGTCTGCCCCTCGCTATCTGATTGTACCAAGTCTTTATTTGTTGGTGAGTCTTGGCTCGGTGTAGCATGGTTCGCTTCTGCCTTACTCTCTTTATTCTGGTCTGCGTTGGGATCTGACTGAATATCCTGCACCAGGGGTTGCGCTATTCCGGCGTCAACTTCTATCCCTGGTTTGGTTATATCAGTCAGGTCGACTAGGCAGATATGATGACTTCCAGGGGTGAATTCTGCGACAAAGTCTGTCAAAGCTTGGGTGTAGACACCCCATTTTTGACCGTCCTCAAGACTTGGACGTCACCGTTTGAACACTCGGTGATCATCCATGTTTGTGTTCGTTTGGAGTTCCCGGAGGCCTCGGCTCGCGTGCCTTGCCTCAGGATCTCCGAACTCGACCGTTTAGTGTCTGGTTTTGCACCAAACACTTGTGTTTTGCCTTGGAAGGGCAGGGTAGGGCTTGTGGACCATCCCCACCCATCACCGGCAGTGGCTAGAGGCCACCGGCTGGTTTTTGCTGCCACCGGCAATATACACTATTTGTTGCCGGTCAGCACTTTTTAGTGCCGGCCGGCACTCTTTTTGGCCAAGATGGCATTTTTGGCCGGCCGATTACTGTGCATCTGCTTTTGCAGATATTTTAAGACAGCTGTCTTGCTTTTGCTCCCCTCCATACACGTGTATGGAGGGATCTCCCTCTTATGAAGCTTGTTTTGTAAGCTTTACAAGACAAGAAGTGCCATATAGAGAGAGAGAGGTCTCTTGGCTGGAGATGTGAGACATTTTGAGATATTTTGAGAGCTTAGACAGCCATGGTTAGGGTTCGAGATCTAGGGTTAGGGTTTGTTACACCTTATCTCTCTCTTTTTCCCTCTTGTGTGTGTTCTAGTGTGTTTAGTCCATACTATTGCACACAAACACATAGTGTTTCACCTTCCTCTTGGAACTGAGGTTCTAAGGGACTGATTTTGAAGTTTTGGTGTTGGATTCAAGCTAAAGGAGGCCATTGGAGCACCATTTGTGAAGGGGTCTTCAAGGGTGAGAACCTAGTCTCCTTTTTTCCCATTTTTGCATTGATTTTCTACCTATCTTAGAGCTGTTTTTGTGCTTATTGTATAATACAAAAAAGTTCTGTTTTTAGGCCCTCTTTATTGTTTATTAAGAGTGTTTTGTTGTTTGAGGGTGGTTGACCCCCCTTAGGCCTTGAAAGGCCTCATTCTGAGCCATTTTGTGCTAGCTCCGGGATTTTGGTGTTGGGGTCTCTTCACCACTGAAATCTTGAGGGATTTCAGTGGTGAAGATGATGCCTTGAAGTCCCAAGAAGGAGAGGGCCACCCCCTCTCCTTGTTGTCCTTGAAAAGGGCATGTTTTGGCCTCTTGAGAGAGCATTATGCTTGAGTGTGTGTTGAGCATGTTTAGGCTGTTTTTCATGCTTATATATCCATAATATAACATGATTTTAAATTGGTTTTGGTACTCCATGCATGCTTAGCATAGTTGCCTTGTAATGCCTTATTATGCCTTAACATGTCTTAGGTTGTTAGCCTTTGTTAGAGCATGTTTTAGGCTTAGTCTTGTGAAGATTTTGTGCATGTTTTGCCATGTTCTAGGTCTGTCCTAGGTTGTTTGGGTTGATTTTGGCATGCTTGATATAGCTCCTTTGTATTTGGGCTTGTTGGCCTTGAGTATGTGCATGTGTAGCATGACATCTTTGCATCGATTTGGTGATTTGGGGTCCCCCCACATGTTATTTCAGTCCCATTTCCATGCTTGTTTGATTGCCTTGCATGCCTCTTTAATGCTTTGGAAGCTTGTGTAGCAATGCTCCATGTTTTGGTGTTTATGCATGCCTTTGTTTTTGAGTCATTTAGATGCCATCTAAGTAGTCCTTTAGCCTTGTTTTAACATGCTAAAAAACCTGTTTTTAGTTTCTTAATGCATGCCATGTTTGTTGTGATAAACATGCTTCAAAGCTTCATGACTTGCCTCAAGTATTTGGACCATGCTTGCATGCATTTGCTTGTCTTGTTTAAACATGATTTGGCATCATTTTATGACATGATTTCAATGCTTATGTTACATGCTAATTAGTCCATGATTCCCCCTTTCAAATGTGTTTGAGGGTTGTTCAATTTGTGCTTAAGTGTTGGCCTTCAATTAGGTGCATGTGTGCATGTATTTGGTCCCTCATGTTATAGCATTTTGGCTACTGTTTTAGGCCTATTTAGAGCTGCCTAATTCATGCATAAGTCCATCTTTGCATCCATTTGCATGCCCCTATGTTTGCTTGTATGCTTGCATAAGTTAGTTTCCATGCCATGTTGCATCCTTAGCTTGCATGCTTAGGTTGCATTGCATCTTGCATGCATGCCTTGTTCCTTGACTTGATGATAGGAATTGGGCCTTGTTTGGTTTGATTGGTTTGCATGCATTTGAAATCAAAGTTGCATACTTGGTTCTTCGGGCCATCATGCATGGAAATGCGTGATTGGTGGTCCGAGAATCGAGGCACATGCCCCTTTGAGTCATTATCATGATAAGGGACATGGTTGGTGCATATATGCCTTGAATTGTGCTGCCATGCTTTGCCTTGCCCTCTGTTGCTGTCATTTGCAGATTCTGCAGGAACACTCTGCCGACCGGCAGTGTAAGGTGCCGACCGGCAATAATTCCTCTGCCGACAGCTTCATTTTGTGCCGATGGCCACACACCACTGCCGGTGGTAATTCCACTCAGCCGGTGGCACTCCCCAGTGTCCAGGGATGCAGTCCTGAGGTTTTGACAGCCTCCAGAGGAGTGAAGGAAGGAAACAGAGGCAACCTATGCATGGCGGCGCGTTTTCCGAGGCAGTTTATCTGTTTTCTTAGCTTAATTTAATTTGTTAATTAAATTAATTAATTTGTAATTATTAATTAGCTTGCGTAGTTAATTAATTTGTAATATTTATTTGGTCCCTCCGAGTGAGGGTAAATATGTAATAAGTGTGCGTGAGTGTGTGTATGTCTTCCAACCTCACGTTTTTCTTCCCTTTTATTTACCTGCTTATGATGATAGATTAGGGCACGTTTAAATTAGCATACCTTATGCTATGCATGTGTGCATCCATGCATTTGTATTGCATGCATTAGGCTCGGTACATCACGCTAACTGCATTTGTACTTTAATTCAAAAATTGAGTATGTGATAGTTGATCGCATTTCATATGCCATGCTTAGGTTAGCCGAGCCTATCTAATTGTATCCTGTATGTGTTGCATTAGGCAATTCAACATGAACTAGGACATGCATGTTTGCTAACTAGTTTACCTTTTTGGCACGGAGTACAATGTAAGTATTTATGCTTTAGCATCTCGCATGCGTGTGAATGTTAACATGACAATATGCTTGCCATGCGGCTAAATGCTTATGTGAGATTAAATTGTTTGAATGCCTGTGGGTGAAGGTTGGATTGTTTGAGTTGGAAAAACTCATTGAAATCCGTGTTTTAGCCTACTGGCGAGTAGCAAATTCCAAAGCATTCTCAAAATAAACGGATATGCAATGTTTCCTTCCAAATTAGGCAATCTAGTCTATACTTGTTTGCTGCGCGCATAACATAGTAATTCTAGGCTAACAATTGGTTTAAGAACACATAAAGTTTTCAAAAACGGATATCATGGTTAGTAGAGGCCGGTCTTCGGACCGGGCGAAAGGGGGTGCTCATAGCTGACCTTCCCCGATCGTACCCAAGCTCCCGAGCCGAGACAACTCCGGTGATGACGGACATGTGGCCTTCGGCACCGAGTCAGGGTTTCCTAAATTTCCCCATTTTAAAAAATATTTAGGTGGCGACTCTGTATCTGGCAAAGCAGTCCATGTTTGGCACTACTTTTCAAAATCTGTTTCTCAAAACGATTTGCCGGATTTGGACTCTTTGGTTCAGATTAAGAACCGTGACAATTTGAGAGTCCGAGCTGTAATGACCCCACACATGAACAGAACGGGACTCACCCTCCCGGGGCGTTCGGGGACGTCTACATTGGGCCTTTATCGCAGTTCTGGGTTGGAACTTGATGTCGAATTGTCCCAACTCTACTGTCCACTTCAAGATTCGCCCAGAAAAGTTTGCCCTCTCAAACAAAGCTTTTAATGGGAAAGCTGTGAGGACGACTTTGGTGTGGGCGTAAAAGTAGTGCAATAACTTTCTCGAGGCTATCATCAAGGCCAATGCCAGTTTTTCCAGTGGCAAGTACCTTGTTTCTGCACCCAGCAATGTCTTGCTGACATAATAGATGGGCAAATGTTGGATTCCTTTCGTACGGACCAACACTGCGCTAATTGCGTGCTGAGAAACTGCCAGGTACAAGAAGAGTTCTTCTCCAGGTATTGGGGTTACCAGTAGTGGTGGAGAAGACATGTATTCTTTCAAGCTTTCCAGGGCGCGGTCGCATTCTTCGTCCCACTCGAACTTGGCTTTCAATGCTTGAAAAAATGGTCGTAGTCTGTCTGACGACCGGCTAATGAATCGGTTGAGTGCAGCTGCCATGTCGGTGAGATGCTGTACTTCTTTTACTGAGTTAGGCCTCTCCAGATCCTGAATAGCTTTGATCTGGGAGGGGTCTGCTTCTATACCCCGGTTGGTCACCAGGAAGCCCAGGAATTTGCCAGATCCTACACCGAACGCGCACTTAGATGCATTAAGGCGCAACTTGTGCCTCTTCAAAATTTGGAACATCTCACCTAGGTCCCTTAGATGGTCGTTCTCGTCCTTGCTTTTAACCACCATATCGTCGATGTAAGCTTCCATTGTTCTACCTAACAACGGCTTAAACATCTTGGTGATTATTCTCTGGAATGTTGCCCTGCGTTCTTTAGGCCAAAGGGCATGACCTTATAGCAGTACAGTCCTCTTGGAGTAGTAAAGGATGTGACCTCTTGGTCTGGTTCGTACATGGCGATCTGATGGTAGCCTCTGTACGCATCTAGAAAGCTAAGCCGGTTGTGCCCCACCGTCAGGTCTACTAATTGATCTATCCGTGGTAGGGGGAAGCTGTCTTTTGGGCATGCTCTGTTGACTATCTTATAGTCGACGCAGACACGCCATTTGCCATTCTTCTTTGGTACCACGACTGTGTTGGAAATCCATCTGGGGTAGTGCACCTCTCTGATAGCTTCTGCCTCTAGCAGATTTCCCACCTCTTCCGCCACTATCTTGGCGTGGCGGAGTGCCGATCTGCGAGTGCGCTGAATGATTGGTCTGGCAGATGGGTGGACATTGAGTTGGTGACAGATGAAGCTTGGATCAATGCCTGGCATGTCGTAGGGTGTCCAGGCGAACACTTCGATGTTAGAGGTCAAGAATTCCAAGACCTCTAATCTCTCAGTGCTGGATAACGACGAACCGAGCAAAAAGAACTTATCCGGGTTCTTTTCATCTATTCTTACCTCTACCAAATCTTCCACCGCTTTTTGATCAGCTGCTCTGCCGACATCTGCGAACAGTTCATTACTCTCAGGTTCTTCCACCGAATGAACATATCCCTTGGTAGCACGGCTGCCATTAGCCGTGACAAAGAATTGCTTAGACATAATTTGGTCTCCAAAGACCTCTTCAATTACACCGACTTTGTTAGGGAACCACATTACTTGATGGTAGGATGACGCCACAGATCGCATGGCATGTAGCCACGTTCTTCCCAAGATTATGTTATAAGTGGAAGGGACCTTTAACACCCAAAACTCCACTTGTTTTGTCACGCTTCTTGCCCTGACTGGAAGAATGATTTTGCCGACTAGCCATTCTGGCATTGAGTTGAATCCAATCAGGGGGGATACAGCTGGTGCCAGGTCTTTGTCCTCTAATTTCAGTTGTTTGAAGGTGTCGTAGTACATTATCTCACACGAGCTACCTCGGTCTATCAGAATTCGCTTGACGTCATAATCCTTGACGCGGAGGGTGACGACCAGTGCATCGTTGTGAGGGCAATATATTCTTTCCAAGTCTTTGTCTGAAAAAGACATGACGTTCGTGGCCTCTGTTCTCCCCTTTTTGATGGTAGGTTGGGCACTTAGTATCTCCCTTAAGTGCTCAGCCTTCTTGATCAACCCTCTGAGCTCGCATACACGCTCAGGTTCGAATACTCCATGTATCACATTGATCACTCCTTGAGGTGGGGCGTCAATTGGCATTCCATTGGGTTATCGTGGTCTTGGGGGGCTGGTTGCGTCCCTCCTTCAATGTATTTATCCAGGTGACCGACTGCCACCAACTCCTCCAGATGTTGTCTCAATGGCATGCAATTTTTAGTGCGGTGTCCCTTTTCTTTGTGAAAGGTGCATCGCGATCTTTCGCCATAGTCTTTCTGTGCTTCTCCTAGCTTAGCTGGCCATCTGACGAAAGACTCATCGCGTATTTCACTCAGAATCCGATAGATCGGTTTCTTGAATACCATGGTTATGGCAGTACGAGTTCTTAACCATTTTTTATCCTGGTCTTCTCTGTTGTCCCGCCTACCTCGTCCGCTTTTGTTTGGACGTTCTACCGCGTTGATCTTTGCTGTGGTCTTTTTATCTGGTACTGCGGTCGTGCCAGATTTTGTTTTGCACGGGCACCATCCTCTTCCACCCTGATGTGCTGATGTACTCTTTCCATCAAGGCCTCCATGGTGAGGGGCGGTGTCATGGTAATTGAGTCCCTTAGTCTGTTCCCGACCGGAAGGCCTCTTTTGTATTGTGCAATAGCGAGATTGGTGGGGCAGTCCCTAATCTGGTTGAATGTCTCCCAGTAGCTGTAGACACCCCATTTTTGACCGTCCTCAAGACTTGGACGTCACTGTTTGAACACACGGTGATCTTCCATGTTTGTGTTCGTTTGGAGTTCCCGGAGGCCTCGGCTCGCGCGCCTTGCCTCAGAATCTCCGAACTTGACCGTTTAGTGTCTGGTTTTGCACCAAACACTTGCATCTTGCCTTGGAAGGGCAGGGTGGGGCTTGTAGACCATCCCCACTCACCACCGGCATTGGCTAGAGGCCACCGGCTGGTTTTTGCTGCCACCGGCAATATAGTTTGCCGGCCGTCACTCTTTGTTGCCGGTCAGCACTATTTGTTGCCGACCGGCACTCTTTTTGACCAAGATGGCATTTTTGGCCGGCCGATTGCTGTTCATCTGCTTTTGCAGATATTTTTAGACACCTGTATTGCTTTTGCTCCCCTCCATACACGTGTATGGAGGGATCTCCCTCTTGCAAAGCTTGTCTTGTAAGCTTTACAAGAGGCATATAGAGAGGGTCTCTCTCTAAGGCAAAAGAGAGGCTTTTAGACATTTTTGAGAGAGAAAAATACAGACCAAGCTCTGGTTTTTCTAGGGTTAGGGTTAGATATACACAACCTATCTCTCTTTCCCTCTCATTTGTACACTAGGTGTTTTGTGTCTCACTATTGCACACAAACACCTAGTGTTTCACCTTCCTCTTGGAGCTGAGGTTCTAAAGAGTGTGTTTTGAAGTTTTGGTGTTGGATTCAAGCTCAAGGAGGCCATTGGAGCACCATTTGTGAAGGGGTCTTCAAGGGTGAGATTCTAGTCCTTTTTTTTCCCCATTTTTGCATTGATTTTCTACTAGTCTTAGAGCTGTTTTTGTGATTATTGTATAACATAAAAAAGTTCTGTTTTTAGGCCCTCTTTATTGTTTATTAAGAGTGTTTTGTTGTTTGAGGGGTGTTGACCACCCTTAGGCCTCAAAAGGCCTCATTTTGAGCCATTTTGTGCTAGCTCCGGGATTTTGGTGTTGAGGTCTCTTCACCACTGAAATCTTGAGGGATTTCAGTGGTGAAGATGATGCTTTGAAGTCCCAAGAAGGAGAGGGTCACCCCCTCTCCTTGTTGTCCTTGAAAAGGGCATATTTTGACCTCTTAAGGAGGCCTATGCTTGAGTGTGTGTTGAGCATGTTTGGTTTGTTTTTCATGCTTATATATCTATAATATAACATGATTTCAAGTTGGTTTTGGAACTCCATGCATGCTTAGCATAGTTGCCATGTAATGCCTTATTTGTGCCTTAACATGTTCTAGGTTGTTAGCCTTTGTTGGAGCATGTTTTAGGCTTGCATTTGTGAAGATTATGTGCTTATTTTGCCATGTTTTAGATCTGTCCATAGGTATTTGGGTTGATTTTTGCATGCATTATATAGCTCTTTTGTATTTGGGCTTGTTGGCCTTGAGTATGTGCATGTGTAACATGCCATCTTTGCATTGTTTTGATGATTTGGAATCATCCTACATGCTATTTCAGTCCCATTTCCATGCTCGTTTGATTGCCTTGCATGCCTCTTTAGTGCTTTGAAAGCATGTGTTGCAATGCTCCATGTTTTGGCCATGGTGTACGCCTTTGTATTTGGGCCATTTAGATGCCATCTAAAGAGTCCTTTAGTCTTGTTTTAACATGTTATAAACCTGTTTTTGGTCGCTTAATGCATGCCTTGTTTGGTCTTGTTAAGTGTAGCTCAATGCCACTTTGGTTTACTTTGAACACTTAGGCCATTTGTTGCATGCTTGACTTGATTTATAACTTGGTTTGGCACCATGTATTAGCATGATTTCAAGGCTTATAATGCATGCTAATTGTTCATGTTTGTCCCTTTCAAGTGTGCTTGAATGTTGCTTGATTTGTGCTTAAGTGTTGGTCCTTATGTGCATGTGTGTGTGTATGCCATTTAGCCCTCACTCTTTAGCACTTTTGGCTACTGTTTTAGGCCTTTTTAGAGTTGCCTAATTCATGTATAAGTCCATCTTGCCATCCATTTGCATTGCCATATGTATGCTTGTATGCTTGCATAAGTGCCTTGCCATGTCATGTTGCATTCCTAGCTTGTATGCCTAGGTTGCATTGCATTTTGCATGCATGCCTTGTTCCTTGAATTGGTGATAGGAATTGGGCCTAATTTGTTTGATTGGTTTGCATGCATTTAAAACCAAAGTTGCATGCTTGGTTCCTTGGACCATCATGCATGGAAATGCATGATTGGTGGTCCGAGAACCGAGGCACATGTCCCTTTGAGTCATTACAATGATAAGAGACATGGTTGGAGCATACATGCCTTGAATTGTGCTGCCATGCCTTGTTTTGTCCTCTGTTGCTGTGAGTTGCAGGTTCTGCAGGAATACTCTGCCGACCGGCAGTGTAATGTGCCGACCGACACCATTTTCTCTGCCGACAGACCCTATTTTGTGCCGATGGCCATACTACACTGCCGGTGGAAATTTCAATCAGCCGGTGGTGATCCTCTCTGTCCAAGGGATCAGTCCTGAGGTTTTGACAGCCTCCAGAGGAGGAAAGGAAGGAAAGCAGAGGCAGCTTGCGCATGGTGGCACGCTTCCCGAGGCGTTTTCCTGTTTTAATTAATTTATTTAATTTGTTAATTAAATTAGTTAATTTGTAATATTAATTAGCTTGCGTAGTTAATTAATTTGTAATATTTATTTGGTCCCTCCGAGCGAGGGCAATTCTGTAATAAGTGTGCGTGAGTGTGTGTATATCTTCCAACCTCACGTCTTTCTTCCCTTTTATTTACCTGCTTATGATGGTAGATTAGGGCACGTTTAATTTAGCATACCTTGTGCTATGCATGTGTGCATCCATGCATTTGTATTGCATGCATTAGGCTCGGTACATCACGCTAATTGCATCAATGCTTCAATTCCCAAACTGAATACGTGATAATTGTGCATTTTCACATGACATGTTTAGGATAGCCGAGCCTATTCTAGTAACATTTTGTATGCGATGCATTAGGCACTTCACATGGACTTGGATCATGCATGTTTGCTAACAAGTTCTTTGTTTTGGCACGGAGTACTATGTAAGTATTCCCGCTTTAGCATATCGCATGAGTGTGAATGTTGCCATGATAGCATGTTTAACATGTGGCTAGGTGCTTATGTGTTATAACTGCTTGAATGCTTGTGGGTGAAGGTTGGATTGTTTGAGTTGGAAAAACTCGTTGAAATCCGTATTTTAGCCTACTTGCGAGTAGCAAATTCCAAAGCATTTTCAAACCAAACGGATATGCAATGTTTATTTCCAAATTAGGCAATCTAGTCTATACTTGTTTGCTGTGCGCATAACATAGTAATTCTAGGCTAATAAATGGAATAAGAACACATAAAGTTTTCAAATACGGATATCACGGTTAGTAGAGGCCGGTCTTCGGACCGGGCGAAAGGAGGTGCTCATAGCTGACCTTCCCCGATCGTACCCAAGCTCCCGAGCCGAGACAACTCCGGTGATGACGGACATGTGGCCTTCGGCACCGAGTCAGGGTTTCCTAAATTCTCCCATAAAAAATATTTAGGTGGCGACTCTGTATCTGGCAAAGCAGTCCATGTTTGGCACTACTTTTTCAAAAATCTGTTTCTCAAAACGATTTGCCAGATTTGGACTCTTTGGTTCAGATTAAGAACCGTGACAAAAATCGAGTCCGAACTGTAGTAGCGAGGGGTGCTCATGTTTGGCACTACTTTTGTCACGGTTCTGGTCCGGTTTTATAAATGTAACGGTCTGGTCTGGTTCTCAAAATCACAGAACCGTTAGGATCGGTTCGGTTCTTGAATTTTCTCAGAACCGAACCAATCTAGACAGTGTACACCCCTACACGTGCTGTTATTCACAAAATATGTCCCCACAGTCACAAATAAGAACGTTAGATTAGCAAACCGTGTAACTGATGGTGAATAATTTGTGTTAATGGAACTTAAATTGAAAAAATAAATTTTTTATTAAGTCTAACTTATTATCAAGGATAATTTGAAAAAATAAATTATTTACTCTACCTTCATAAATATCTACTATAATTTATACTCCAAACTTTGTTTGACATACCACATGTCTTACAGATCATAATTAAAATATATATATATATTTTTTTTCCAATCTTTGAAGCTTTTCTTACTGGTAGCCTAGCATTTTTACTTCTCTTATATATTTGTAACTCAAATTGCTAAGAATTATTGAAATTTTCTCTTATGGTTAGAAAATGAGATTGAAAATTAAAATTATCGACAAAGCAATGTGACAAATAGGGTTTTTATTTTTTAGCGCAAAACAATCAATGCATTTTGCCACGGAAAAAGTTTGTGCCTAATACCTAAAACTAACGTTTTTTACTTTTCTTCTTTTGGAATTTTATTTACAATAATTGTTAACAACTTCTAAAAATAATGGAAAAAGTTTGTGCCTAATACCTAAAACTAAGGGCATGTTTGGTAACGTTTACGTTTTCAGTTTATATTTACAAAAATTTTATAAATTGGTTTTTGTTTATTTTTAAAAAAAACATAAACTACAAACGCGTTTGGTTTAGACAAAATATTTAAAAAAAATTAAAAATATAAAAAAGAGTGAGAAATGGCAAGTGGTGGCGGGTGGTGGGTGGTGACGAGTGGTGGTGGCAGAAGACGGTGGTGGAAAATGATGGCGGGTGGTGGTGATGGAAGGCGGTGGTGAAAAATGGTGGCAGGTGATGAATGATGGTGACAGAAGACGGTGGTGGAAAGTGGTGGCAAGTGGCGGGCGAGTGGGTGGGTGGGTGGTGGCGGCGGAAGACGGTGGTGGAAAGTGGTGGCAAGTGACAGGTGGTGGCGGCAGAAGACGGTGGTGGAAAGCGGTGATGGGTGGGTGGATGGTGGTGGCAGGTGGGTGGTGGATGGCGGGTGGTGGTGGCGGGAAGTTGGGTGGGTGACGGTGGCGGGTGGTGGTGGTGGTGGTGGCGGTGGTGGTGGCTGTGGCGGTGGGTGGTGGGTGGGTGGCAGGTGGGTGGTGACGGGTGGTGGATGGCGGTGGCAAGTGGATGGTGAGTGGTGGTAGCAGGTAGGTAGCGGGTGGTGGACGGATGGATGGTAGTGGCGGGTGGTGGGTGGTGGCAAGTGGATGGCAGGTGGGTGGGTGGTGACGGGTGGTGGATGGTGGTGGCAAGTGGATGGTGAGTGGTGGTAGCAGGTAGGTAGCGGGTGGTGGACGGATGGATGGTAGTGGCGGGTGGTGGGTGGTGGCAAGTGGATGGCAGGTGGGTGGTGGTGACGAGTGGCTGGTGGGTGGTGGCTGGTGAGTGGCGGTGGTGGCGGTGGCGGTGGTGGCGGGGGAGTGGGTGGTGGTGGCGAGTGGATGGTGGGTGGCAAGTGGGTGGTGGTGGTAGCGGTGGTAGCGAGTGGGTGGTGGGTGGTGGTGGCAGAAGACGGTGGTGGAAAATGGTGGCGGGTGGTGGCTAGTGTTGGGTGGTAAAAAAAAAAAACTCAAAACTCAAAACGTAAACTCATTTTTTGAGTATACATATTTTGGCCAAATTTATAAACTGAGACCACTGATTTATAAATAAAAAATTTTCCAAATAAGTTTTTATTTGAGTTTTTTAAATTTTTGTAAATATAAACTGAAAACGTAAGTATTACCAAAGGACACCTAAGGTTTTTTACTTTTCTTCTTTTGAAATTTTATTTACAATAATTGTCAACAACTTCTAAAAATAATGGAAAATTTTCCAATAATGGCTTTTCCTTGAACTTATAATTGAGTCTTTTCAAGTTTTAATTTTGATAACTCGTTCAAAAAAGCATAATTTCAGTAATGTTTTATTTTTGCCCTACGAGCATTAATCATGAAAACGCCACCCCATATTCAAACTCTTATTTTATTTTTATTTTTTTGAGTGATGCCAAGTTTTAGTTGTTCATTCAATCTTGTATATAATTTTTCCTTGTGTTCATGGATGCTTACCAATTTTATTTTAAACATTTGTGACAAATAGATTGTTAGATTGTTAATTTATTATAACCATTTTTTGGTTGAGAGATAGAAAATGAGGAATCTATGTCTTAGCTCTTTTATTCGATTGTTATGATTTTGCTTGTTCGACTTTGCTCACTAATATTGTTGGAAATTTGGTCGGGTATTGGACTCAAATTTGGGTGTCCATGTGGCATGAATTAAATTATCCATTTAAGTTTGAATTTGAATTATTTGGATAACCCACAATCAATATCTATATCTACCATATCTTATCAAGAGATATGGATAGATGGATAGATAGATATTGATTGTTATATAACCGACTGTGATCATATCTATATGGTTGGAAATTTAAAATTTAAAACATAAATGTAACATGTAATATCTCAAACCCAACATGACATTTCCAAATTCAACGTGACATTTTCATATGCTTCTAAAATTCAAAATAACTTGATTAATGACAATACCATATATGAAAAATCTAATATTAGCATAGATTGTGATCATATCTATATGGTTGAAAATTTGACATTCAAAACATAAATGTAACATGCAATAACTTAAACCCAATGTGATATTTCTAAACCCAACATGACATTCTCATATGTTTTTCATCTCAAATTCAACGTAAATGTAACATGTAACATCTCAAACCCACCGTGACATTCTCATATGCTTCTCATCCCAAACTCAACGTCACATTCCAATACCCCACCATTGAATTATGGATAATGTAATCTCCTAAGTATAACATATAACATCTCAACCCAACCCATGTATTGAACCACCATCACCCCCAATCCAGCGTAACTTCAACATCGAGTGATGGAATTCAACCCACATTCAATTACAAACCCAAATTCCCCATAATTTTGCGACGTACTGTGACATGTATGTAAACACTGATTACAATAAAGACACGATACATATTCAAACACAGATACAATCGAAAAAACACACAAATGTCATCTACTACATGGCGTATGTGGATTAATGTTACACACTAAATATAACATGCATCATAACACGATCATCCAAGTCCCAATGTACAATTGTCATCCCACGACGTGGTTCACATTTGACGTCTAATTAAAAACCAAAACCAAATACCCCTTACCCAATCCTTGAACCCATACATACTACCCCACACTTGAACATATCAAAACACATTAACCATCACAATATCAAATACACACATTCAATCAAAACATTGACCAAAGTGTACTTATCAATGAGTGTAATAAATTGTCAATGCCCTATTAAAGATGAACAATCCACACTTCAACAGACAGAAACACACTTCAACAAAAAGAAAAAGAAAAAGAAAAAGAAAAACATACATGTTTTCCTTAATCGATTGGAGTTGAAATCTGTCGAAAAAATCAGCACACAACCCTCAAACTTCATCATATCATCGACCATATCCATATCCATATCCATTTAAACAACATTTTGAAAATGCACTGGAATCCCGCGATCAAGGCGAAAAAAACTTGCACGGTCGTTGCCTGTAGACTTGTCTTTTCTAAAAGCCTTCCAAAACATGATATGATGAATGAGAAAATAAGGCACAATGTGGAAACAAATTAAGGATATAATTGTACACTAATATCATTAATTTACAACTCATAAGACCTTAAGGAACACATTCCTATTGAAATAGGATTTTAAACTCTAAAAGAATATTCATAGGATTTCGCATTAAATAAGTCTTTCAAATAAGACTTATAAATAATGTTTCCTTAAAAGTTAGAGACAATAGCCATTGTTTATATGGTAAAAATATATTGAAAATTTCAAGATTATAGTTTTTCCTTTGTCTTCATAAAATAAATAATTCTTTGATTAATTGTAATTTATAATTGGTTAAAAGTAATGTTTTAGTATTTAGTGTGTTAACAATTTTTCTCACACCAAACACATGTTAGGTGCCTAGGGAAGTTTAAGAAAATTATAAAATATTCTCGAAATAATACATGTTTGTATTTCCTAACCAATCATAATTTATTATATCTTATTATGTTCCTCAATCACTCAACACAATACTTCATTTATCCACCTTCTCTATCAATCACAATATTATGAATTAATACATGTCTATACTTCAAAATTATTGAATAATTACTCAATAGTTAGAGAGGATCTTAAGCTTTTCTCAACGAGTTAATCCTATTGATTTGGGGCTGAAATGGGTCTTATAAAACTAATTAGGCCATCAGTCCACAAAAATGATTTTATTTTTTATTTTTTAAATAGGGGACACAAAAATAATTTTAGTATTGTCAAATGAATCAGGCATCTTAAATTTTTTTTTTTTTTTTTGTTTTTTGGTAGGTAAGTCATAAATTATATATCAAAAAATAGATATTACAGTGAGGCTTATTACACGCCCAAAGGCAATAGACCCTTTGTGGAGGGAAAAAACAACCCTAACTTCTACCTAAAATCTAACAAGTAGATTAACATATAAGGAGAAACCAAAGTTAGGCCAAACAATAATCAACAAACACACATATGATTTCATAAGAGTCTTATAACTTGATTTCTTAGACTTGATAGAGAGGCAAACCTCTTGAGCAAGTTTAAGATTGGCGGTTCTCTCAAGAAGCTTTTTCTTGTTTTTCACTTTTGAAGATGGGTTTGTTCATGGAACAACGAATGTTCCATTCGAAAAGGATTGAGGAGCTCCTTTAGAATGTGAAGATCGTCTAGGAGCTAACTGTGACAACCCTGACCACTAATTAGTGCTAATCTATGATTAAGCATGTTAAGTGATTGATTGACTGAAATTTTGACTGATTGATTGAGTGTATTAGTTTAAATGCATGTCTATCTGTTTGACTGTTAAATTATATGTTCATGTTTTATGTTTTAAACTGCAAATTGAAGACCTTATCGGCGGCCGAACCAGAAATTGATTAGTGTTTTGTGCTAATTAGAATTTATGTGATTTTATGGCATATTTAATTGAAATGTGATTTGGTATGAGTAAATTAGATTAATTATTGATAAATTACATTAGTTGACTTATTTACCCTTTTGCCATTAAGTGGCCATTTCCTACAACTTTGACTTGGACTCAATTGTTGCATTACAAACACCATCTCACCCTTTTCCATCTAGAGCTAGCCGACTAGAGAGAGAGAGATAGGAGATAGAGTGATTTTATCTTGTTTTGGCTTGGAGATTAAGAGATTTGAAGGCAAATTGCATAGTTGAGCTTCTACACTTGAAATCCAAGGTTTAAGGTAGAGCATTCAACCTCTCATTGATGTATTTATGTATTGTCGTGCATGGTTCATGGGAGTTTGGTGATCTAAGTCAAGTTTTGGTCTAAAAATGTTGAATTGAAGCTTAATCCATGCATGCATGTACATGCTCTAGCATTTTGAGGTTGTTTTCAAGAGAGATTGTTACATGCATATTCATATCTTGAGTATAGTTCATGAATTCATCATGTTCCTGAGGAAATTGACTCTTTTGAACAAGTATTTAAAGCTTTAAAGTTGTTTAAATTCTTGCATGTTGTATACACTTCATGTTCTTGAAGTTTTGTTTGAAAATAGGTTTAATTGACTCACCTTTGGGCCTTGATTTTACAAATTGAGTTTTGAATCATGTTATACTATGAATTTACAAGTGTTTTCTAGAAAATTGGCCCAAAAGGATCGAATTTGATGCATTAAAAGTTGGTTTTGAGCTTGAGGTTCAAATCTGAAAATTCCAGATTTT
This sequence comes from Camellia sinensis, assembly GCF_055761805.1. Lineage (NCBI taxonomy): Eukaryota > Viridiplantae > Streptophyta > Magnoliopsida > Ericales > Theaceae > Camellia > Camellia sinensis. The sequence continues at coordinate 188,607,164 of NC_138964.1, forward strand.
GGACCCACGCTCGAGCGAGGAACTTCACGCTCGAGCGTACACCCTGAATACATGCAGTCCGCTCGAGCATAGAAAGTGACGCTCGAGCGTGAAATGCGTGTATCCAGTACTTTGCATGTGTTCACAGTTCGCTCGAGAGAGAGAGTTCACACTCGAGCGAGGACTTGTGTCTCATGCTCGAGTGTGGATCGAGCGCCCGTCGAGCGTAATTTTTGTGCATCCAGTATTTTTACTGTAGCTTACAGTCCGCTCGAGCGACGGAAGTCACGCTCGAGCGGAGCTCCTTTGTCTGCATGTCCGCTCGAGCGTAGAAAGCCACGCTCGAGCGAGACCCCTGTTTTTTGAAAATTTTGAAAAGTGTTTTAAAGTACATCTTTGCATCCTCATTTCATCTTAGGCATTCCTAGGCTTAGTTTAAGGCATCTTAATGAGGATATTGATGTAGAACCACACCGAGGGAAATTAGGGATTAAGTTATTATTTCCCAACTATGTAGCTTAGTGTGTGTTCGTTCTGTAACTGTGTAGGGTTGGCATCTGAGTACGCGTACTAGCTTATCTGTAGCCCAGAGCTTTGTGAGTAACAATTTTCTAAAGATATGTTCAATTGAGATTATTTTCTGAACAAATAACTGTATTGCTTTATGAAATGACACTGTTTACTAAATGAATGTTTGTCCTATTTGTGAACTGTATTCGTGGCATCCATAGCAATTTACTGTTACTGAACTGTTACTGCTACTGTTACAGAGATCTCTGTCGGTTCCCATGTTTAGGACCACTACTGTTTACTGATATGATGGCCATCATTGACTGCTCGGTCTGTTAAGACCTACTGTACTGTTTTGCTATTGGTTGTACCACATATGACTATTATAGTTTCTGAATAACCGTTATGGCATGAAATATGAGCCACAAACTGAATGACTAATATACTGATAATTGACTGTTTTCAATACTAAAAGGACATTCATTCTTAACCTCTTTATGCATATGTTCTTCACTGGGCTTTAGCTCACTGCTTATATATATGTAGGTGTACAGGCACCAAACCGTTGCTAGGAGCGTCGGGCTAAGCTCCCGTTTTGTCAAAGCCAACCACCGTGCCTCACTGCGAGGTTCCAAGTCCTTCAAGCTAGGGCTTTTTGGGGTGTTTTAGTTTTCCTTTTTTTTTTTTTTTTTGTATCTGGTTTTGTAACACTGTATAGACTGAATGATATGTGTATCTGTACTGTACTGTACTGTTATAGTAGGGATTTGGTCCCTAACCTGAATATCTGTCTATGATGATGGATGCACATACTGTTATGGTTTGAATGTGAACATGTTATGAAAAGTCTTTTTGCATACAGACTGTCACAGCTCATTGTACATCTTTTAATTACTGTTTTGGCTTCTGTCAGCCCCTGTACTCTATATTACTGTTTTACTGTTAAGCAGGCCTTCGGTAATCTCGGATTACTGGCCGGTTACGGTGCTAAACCCATAGGGGCGGGTTTGGGTCGTGACACTAACCCATTTATTACTTACATCCCCGACAATTTCTCTCTTCGTTTGAAGCTTCTACATTTGGAATATCTTCATTCGCATTAAGCACACTCTTAATATCCGTACAAAAAGAAACCTCCTTATTGGCTACACAAGTATTGAGAATATCAAACACATTCAATGAAGATGGAGGAGGTGTAGGAACAAAGTTAAAGCATCAACGAAATCCTTGCCTTTTTTCTTTTTCACTTTAACACATTCATTTGGCTTGCCTCCCTTATTTATCTCGGCTACTTCTTTGGCCTTCCACTCTTGTTTGAGTTTACTAGAAGCTTGGGTTTTTTATTTACTTGGACACAAACTTGTAACATGACCAAATATTTTGCATTCTCCACACACTTGGGGTTTCCAAAGAACTTCTACTTTGATTTTCGAACGATTCTCCATATCCTAAGTTTATAACAAAGGAGGGTGGAATCTCCTTAGTAGCTTTTATCTTAATACAAATTCTAACAAATGTTAACTAGCTATGTTTTTGAGTAAATTCATCAAGGTACAACGGATCACCGATAAGACTTGCTATGTAACTCAATCCCTCCCCAGTCCAAAGCTCAAACGGGACATTGAAAAATTTTACCCATGGGCATGTTAAACTAATTTTACATGATTGATAATGATTGGGTAATAAATCACATAAGTTTGATATAATTACACCGATTTAGAAAGAAAAAAAATCAGTTACATATTTATCACCATGATGAGGTAGATTAAGGAAACGTTCCCTACTAGCTAGGTTACAAGTAGAAAGGACCATTTTACATTATGCCACGTGTCCTAAATGTTGTAAGTACAAAAGGTGTGACATGTTCTAGGTTAGGTCAGTCACTCTATGTTGCTAACCACATGAACGTTTGATTAGCTTAGGAATAAACTTTGCTAATCATCTCGCTAACCTCTCAACCAGGCAACCCTCTCAACAGGGCCTATGTGAGTGCCCTCTAAAAGAACGGAGCCCGATCCACACTATTATGGTCAAGTGCATCTACCGCTTATTTGAAGGGCAAATTACTTGAAAGTCCTATTTAAAGAGGGTAAGTCTATTTAGTCCTACAACCTTTTGAATACTCTTAAAAGTCCATTACGTATTTTTTTTCTTCATTCTTCTATGTGCATTCATTTTCTCTACCTCTTTCTCTTCCTGATTTCCAGTAACCGGCGACCATACCTTACTTTTTCTCTTTCTCTTTCTAATATATAGTCATCAGTGACCGACGACTATTTTTTTTTTGGAGTTCATCGGCAACCACCGATCATTGACTTCTTATTTCACCCTCACCAATGGCGAAAGAAACGAGTTTCCAGCAAAGAAGATGAATAGATTTACTCAGATCTAATGTAGATCTACTCAAATCTGAGTAAATCTATATGAGATCCAACTAGATCTAAACCAAAAATAGTTGCTGGAGTACAATATTCTCTCTATATCTATTTCTCTCTTTCGATTTCTCAATTTTCTACCATTTCTCTGCTACTGTGACGACCCCACCACGTATAATAATTAATATTTAATTAATTAAGGAGATTTAAATCTTAATTGCCCATTATTCTAATTTAATCTGGGATTTATGAAAATTATGGAAACTAATTCGTATATAATTGTATTGAGGATTTATTTTGAAATTAGAAATTGAGATGTGGTGAACAAATAATAGAGTAGGGTTTGAGAGAAGGAAAAAAAAAAGATGTTGCAATCAAAGAACTTTTGGGTGTGTTGTGTTGTGTGTGATCATCAAGGTTAGCCCTCCTAGGTTTTCTTCTCTTCTTTCTTTGTTCTTCATCCTTATTCTATAATTATTTTATTCATTCATGGAGAGGTTGTAGGTTTATGTATTGTGTATATAGATATTCTATTAAGAAACTTGAGGAGCAAAATTTATGTGTAAAGATTGGGTGTAATTTTCAGTCCAAAAATTCTATGCAAAGTCACAAATTTTAAAAATCAAGAAACCATATCAAACGGATGAGTTTTAATCTGAAATTTTTACAGTGAATCAATTACATATTGAATTGCATATCTGAATTTTTTCATAATTTTTGGGAGTCAAAATCCATATAAATTAAATGACTCAAGAGATTATAATTGGTGAATTGGATTATTTTAATTTGGAGTATCAGACCATATGAGAGTTTAATTAAATATTCGATTCAATTTCGATTCAGTTTAGTAAAATTAATATTTGATTAATTGGGTACAAATTGGAATTAATTGAGCTAATATGATTATGAGGTTTTGTAATTGTAATTATTATGAATTAAATTTACTTATGAGGTGTTTGATTTGAATATGTAATTTATTAATGAAAATTTTGAGTTTGGTTTGACATTAAAGGCTTTAATGAGGTGAGAAACCAAAATTGATGAAGATAATAAGTTTAATTTGATATTTAGAGCCTTTTGAGAGTCTGAATAAAAATCTAATTCAGATTGGTAAAATTAAATATAATTAATTGGGCCTTAATGGAAGTCAAATTAGGCTAATTAAATTATGTGGGATTTGTGATTAGTTTTGATTAATTAATTATGTGTTAATCAAGATTTATTAAGATTAAGTGTTGTTTAATTAAATTAATCCTAAACATAAATTGAATTATGAAAGAATCTAGAATTGAGAGTGGATGTGGGTGTGAATGTATTGAGCAATTCTCTATGTGTGTGCATGTGAGCATTGTACTGGAGCTCATAGGAGTTGTGCACCTGTGTTGTGGTGTCATGAAGTTAATGTGTGTGAGTGTATATTATTTGAAAGTGCATTATGCTGAGAGTGTATTAACATCTTGGGAGCCCATTCATTACCTCATTCGGCTGGAGTAAACCGACAGAGAGAGTGAGGGACCATCTCATTTTTGCTGTGAGGTTCAGGAGCTCACCAACTCATTCTAAGGAGAAGAAGGAAAGAAAGCTAAAGGAAAAATAAGAGATTGAGAGAGAACTAAAAAATTCAACAAGTTGAGGCATATTTCTTATTTAATTCTTCTAAATAATTCACGTAATACGTGAAATCAAAAAAGATTTAGGTTCAATTTCATGTAATTGAAAAAAAAATTAGCAAGAAAATGAAGAAATGGATCTAGGTTCATGGTTATGGAATAAATTTAGGAATTAATTGTTTTGAGTTTTATTTTGGAATATCATGCATGAATTTGAGTCTAATTTCGACATGCATGGACAAATTCTACTAGTTTTAATACTCTAAGGCCATGTTTGTTTGGGCGGACTGGATTAGCATTCCCATGACTAATAGTCCTAGGATTACAAATCTGTTGGATTATGTACCCTATCTTAACTAATAGTCAAGTTTAAAATAATTAGTCTGTACTTCAATTGTTTAACCAAACATCAGATTAATAATTTTATTGGACTAGTAGTCCAATCCCAAGCTCATGTCCACCCAAACAAACATGACCTAAGGGCATGTTTGATTGGGTGGATTAGAACATGGGATTGAGATTATTAATCCGTAGGTCCAATTATCCTATATTTGTTTTAACATTTTGGTTTAGGATTATTAATCCAACGAATAATTAATCCAACGGATAATTAATCCAACAAATTTGTAAGATTATAAATAATGGGGTAGGGGTGGGATTATTAATCCAATGGATATTAATCCAATTGGATAGTGAATTGTACATGCATCATAGATGTTTAAAAGATTTGAAGGATTAATTCCATGTTTTGGTATAAGAAGAGCAAGTTTTGGGAAATTATAAATTCATGAACATTTTGAGCTTAATCTTGAATTAAAGGAATTTTGATGTAAATGGTTTAATTTTGATCCTAACTTCACACATGCAAATATTTTTTTTAAGAGTTTTATAACTTTAATTTCATGTTTTGAAGGAAGATAGAAAAGAGTTTGAAGTCAATTTTATGTAATTTAAAAGGAAATTGGCAAGAAGATGAAGAATTAGAGCTAAGTTCAAATTTATGAAAGCTAATTTAGAAATTAATTAATTTGGGTTTGATTTTGAAAGTTATAGTTAAATTAAGCTTCATAAATTATATGCAATTTCATTGCACATTTAAATTAAAAAAAAAATTAGAAACCGGGAGTTGATGGGTTTTTTTTTTGAAATTAAGTAATATTTTGATTTAAATAAATTAATTAGTAATTATGTTTCATGATGTTGAGTTTGGATTTTAAAGAGTTGTTATATAAAACTTTTTGTATTGAATTTTATTTCAGAAATTCATGAGTCTCGTGTTTAATTTCATGATTATTCTTCAAAAGGAAAGGAAGTTTGAAAATATTTGAATGCATGGAGTTGATTTAAGTCTTCACAACTTGATGAGATTTTGAGCAAATGATTTATAAATAAATAAGTGTTTATGTTTTGCAAAGTGTTTTCAAGGTTTTGATCAAGATATGTGGGTTTAAAGATTGAAAAATGCATTTGGAAACCATTGTTGAGAAATTCAGAATTCAGAAATTTTACAGACCGCTTAGGCAAACTAATTACCGCTCGAGCGCACATTGAAGGCTTCCACTACTTTTGCAATCTTTTACAGACCGTTCGAGCGACTAAAGGTTCGCTCGACCGAACAGCTCTTTTTCAGCATATTTTGGAAAATGACATTTAGTTCATATTTTTAATTTCATCTATTTCCAAGTATTCTTAGGCAAGAATTATGACTCAACAATATTAATAAATTAATAATCAACATAAATTAATTGGTTAATAAATAAACCACTGATTTAGTAATAATTGATTCAGAAGTCAAGTAAGAAATTGGTCTATTTGGAAAAGAGGGATTTGGTAGTGAAAGAATATGTGAAATAAGAATCCGGTTCATTTGAATAAGAAAGAATAAGCGTAGTACAACTTCAAACTACTTAGACAGAAAAAGACAAGAAAAATCAAGTCTGATTAAGGAAGTGATATTGTGTTTCAATGTGTATATGTTATGTGTTTGTGTAGGTCACACGCTATTGTCTGCCTGATCCACCTGATTTTTCCAATCTGTCTGATCTACTTCTGCAACTATTTGTGAGTAATAACTTAGTAAAGTTATGTTTAACTTTATTTATTTTCTGTATGATGAAATACGATCTATTTTTTGAAATGTCATGTCCTGTACAATAAATGATACTCCAATTTCTGACATGTATTCATAGCATCCTTAGCATCATGTGATATCTTATCTATTAGTTGTTATTCGATATCGGAGGTTCCGTTATTAATATGTTATTAATATGTCTGTAGTCTGTTACTCATACTGGAAGCTCCATAATGGAGCTCAGCATATCTATTATCTGTTACCTGGATCAGGAGATTCCTGTATATAACTGGTTACTCATAACTACCATATGTTCTATATCTGTTCTGTTAACGCTAATGGACGTACCACGTATGCTTAAGCATGAACTTTAATTTCTGTATATGATCTGAATATAAATATGAATATGAATATGTATATGCATCTATTTCTGATTTGAAATCTGAATATGCATAAGACTCTGTTTCTGATAAGAATCTGTTTCTGATGTAAATTTTGATTTTTGACTCTGTAATGGATATCATTCATTAAAACCCTTTACTCTGTTATTATTCACTGGGCTCCAGCTCACTGTATTACTTATGTATGTAGGTGATCAGGCGTGTGACTAGGCCTAGAGCTTCTGCCTGGACTTTGTTTTGTTATCTAACTTATATGCCTCCCGTAGAGATTTCGGATATGTCAAGTGGTTTTGGCTATATGATTAAAGTTTAAGTTTTGTTTTCTTATTTGGTTAAACAAGTATTTGTTTATTTTGTAAATAGGGCTAAGTCCCTTTTTGTTTAATTTGTATATATATAATGACATAAGGATGCTATATAGATATGTATATAAAAAGTTTTAAAATTTTTCTATCCCATATATGTTTGCACAGCTCAATGGACGTTATATATTTGTTATCTGCTTCCACTGGCCCCTTATATTATGTTTTTTGTCTATGAAGCCTTCGGCAATCCTAGTATTACTGGTCGGTTATGACGCTAAACTTATAGGGGCGAGTTTGGGTCGTGACAGCTACGCACTTCTATTTTTTTGTTTTGATGAAAAAAAATTTCAAGTTCTGAACAAGTTCTTTTAAGGTTTAGTTACAGGCGGTGAAAATTATAAAATTTTACAGTTTTAATTTTTTTGGTGCTGAAATGAATCATGTTTTAAATTTTTTTACAATTTCATAACATTCTTTAGAACTGTAAAATTTTGTAGTTTCATAACATGTTTTCCAATTTGATTAATAAGAATAAATGCTTAATAGAATCATACTTTGAAACTGTAACATTTTACAATTTTAAATATTACTTTCAATTTGATCAATATTGGAGATTATTTACTACCCTACAAAAATTGAAAAATAATATATACTTTTTTCCATTGTTGTTTGTTGTTTGTTGTTTTTTTTTTTTTTCTTTTCTGTTCCAGTTTATTAATATTTAGCACATTTTGTTATGTTTTTTCACTATAATTTCTCAATTTATTCCTTTTTTTTGGGGCAATATTATGGACATTCTGGTGAGTCTCTAATGATATTCTTGATGTTCGACGAACATTTTGGACATTCCGGTGACTTTTAGTGTTGTTCAGAACACTCAGGCGATACTCTAGCAAACTTCTGACGAGACTCCAGCGACTTCCTGGTGATATTAAATATTTCGGCGAATTTTCAATGATCGTTTGACGAAAATCCAGTGATAGTGGAATGTAACAACATTTTTAAAGTTATAAAATAAAAATAAAAAATAGTAACTATTAAAAATATAATAGACTAATTGATACGAGTATTTTATTTTGAAATTAGATAAATTTTAAACTTTATGTATAGAACTTATTAATAAATGGCCCTTATTTAAAGTAGGCTCCACCAGGGGCGGCGCCACGGTGGGCTCAGGCGGGTCACGTGCCCCCCCTGAGTTTTGGGAATTTTTTTTTTTTTTCAAAACATAAAGAAAATATATTAAATAAAAAAATTATAAACATATTTTTTAAAGTGAAATATCAATGACATTTTTAAAATTATGAGAACAATAATGGTTATTTTGATTGAAAATAAGGAGGCTATAATAAATCATATTATTATCTATAAAAATTTCAATATAATGGTGATGTCTATCATTATTGACATGCAAACATAATTAATTTTAATGAAGATATAGAATTTATTGGATTGTTAGTTACATTTGACATGTGAAGTTTATCCTTTATGTGTTTCTTTCTATTCATAACTAAAATGACCACTATATAAATTATAATCAAGCAACACATATTCAATTATAAAAATAAAAAATAAATAAAAAATCACAATAGGTCATAAATAATATCAGAATGAGTCATAACTAATAATTACTTGATATATAGTTATAACTAAAATAACAACCACAAGAACTTATAATTAAATTATATCTAACACTATAATGTATTATAACTAAAAACCACAAAGATCATAATTGTGACATATGACAGACACTTTTTTTTGCGGTATGGTTTATAAAATTTCTCTACTAAAATATATCATTTCTGTCTCAACGTACCTTCTTTTTTAATTTTCCAATCCACCTATAAAATAGTTACTCCCCAAAATTTGTATAAAGTTTAATCTCAAATCCTATAATTTAAAATTCACATTTATCCAAATGAACTATTAACATTTAAGTTTAGTAATATCTCATTGTTGTTTATTATGAAAAAAAAAAATTAGTCAATGTGTTTGGTGTAGTTTTTTGGATTAAGTTTTTTGAAAATTGAGTTTTTTTTTTTATTTTCTTGATTTTTTTTTTGTTTTTAGTGAATATTTTTAAAATTTTAAACATTTTTTTTTACTTTCTTAGATGCACCTTACTTAGATGTATCTAAAAAGTAAAAAATTTGTTAAAAAATATTTTAAAAATTAATAAATATATAAAAATATAAAAATATACTGAATTCTCATTTTTTTTTTTTGTATTTTTGACATTTAGCGAATTTTTAAAAGGTTTTTTTCACAATTTTTTTACTTTTTAGGTATATTTATGTAGGTATATCTAAAAAGTTAAAAAAATTTTGCTTAAAATATTAAAAAAATCAATAAAAACAAAAAACAAGAAAAATAAGAAAGTAAAATTTTCTAAAAAATATTTTTAGAAAAATGAAACTAAATTATCATTAATTTATGCCCCTCTGCACTGAATTCCTAACTGGCTCCACAAACTAGCAACATCATGGGCTTGAGACCTCTTAGGCTTTTATTGCAGTTTTTGGGCTCATTTCATCAACACAAAATTCAGCTTCGTTTGGCAACTTGAGTTAGGTTGAATTTGGGGCTATTTTAATTATAAAAAACAAAATAATTTTTTTTATTCAATAAGATAAAATATTATATTTAATTTATAATCATTATATTATTTCTCTCATAAAAATTCAAAAAAATCAAAAAACTTATCCCAAATGACTTTTTAGCCTGAAGTTAAAATAGTCAAAAAGTAAAAAAATCAATCCCTTTCCACACAAACTATGATACCATATGAGAGAATTATATCCAATATTACATGTTAAAGAACCATTTGGTTCGGACCACATTTCGTGGCTCGCTCTGCACTAGTCCATGGGTTTAGGGAGCTGGGAAAGAGGGTTGGATACTCACTCACTCACTCCCTCGTTGCCTTCCGCTCTCTCATGACAAACCACTGCAGAACACACACCTATTGATGAAATATTTTCCCAGCTTCAGCTCCCTGATGGTGCAAATACATGTGGTTGAAATAATAAATTTAAAATTATTTGGATTTAAATAATCTATTTTAAAATAACATTAATTTGATTAAAGAAAAAAGTTCCAATCATAAAGCCGCGGCATGATTAATCATTAATAGTGTATGGATTGAGCAATTTGATTAAAAAAAAAAATTGCTTTAACAATTAATAGAAAAATGATGAGACCTAAAAAAACATAAACTTTGTTATTATACCAGTTTAATTTCTCACAAAAATTGTGAGATTTGATTGAAAAAAATAAAAACAAAATTGATATGTCACAATGTTTAAATTGTTCATATATAAACGGTTCGGATTATCAAAATTGGGCCTAAAAATAGACCCGAAGGCCTGCAAGGACGGACGCAAGCACAAGCTTGCAAGGAGAGGCTCCTGACTCCAAAATAGATAGCCAAACAAAAAAACAATCTCACTTGTATCATTATATTCCAAATATAATATGAATTTTTTTTAATTTTTTATTTCCAACCACAATCATTTTTTTTTCACGGAAAAGCAATGCAATATGGTTTCCTTTTTCAACCCATTTCAATATGCATAGAGAACTTATGACTCAAAAAGCAGGGTAAAAAAACAAACAAAAAAGATAATGAAAGGAAGCTGAGAATCGATTCAAAGTAGTATCTATCTCAACGGAAATAATTTTCAGAACTTTTCATTTCACATTTCTTACAGTTGCCACAAATCGAAGAAACAAGAGAAAAGAAACATCTAATATGAACCATATAGACACAAAAATTGAAGATGCATATTAACAATCTATTAATTCGCTTTCAAAAAGAGCTTCTAAATAAAAAGTCTACATGAAATTATGCTAATATGTTTTTCAAATATTCTAAACAAGCTTTCTTTTCATATCTGATCAGCTGAAGAAGCTCCAAAAGAGATCATTAATGGCAGATTCAAGCAATAAAAAAAAAAGGAAAAAAAAAAGACCCAAAAAAGAAAAACAAATTTTCGATCAAAACCCAAATCAAAGCCATGAAGAAACAGTGAGAAGAGGGACTTTGTTCCAAGCTAGAGAGAGAAAACCAGGTTCAGATTGAATCAATGAAAACAGAGTACTGTAATCGTACTTCCATAGAAGAATCTCAGCTTGACTCCTCGCGTAACGGCTAAGGGCTACCGACTCGAAACCAGCACTATCCATCAGAATCCTCCATTGTTCCTTATCTTCCATACGTTCTCTTCTTGTTCCCGGTTCGTCCGGTCCGATTACGCCGGCGATTCGCCGGCCGAATAGTAGTCTCTCGACTTGGAGCCTCTCCGGCGAGTCTCGGGACAAGTTGGGTTCGAGCGACTCGAAAATGGCGGAGTAGTACACCAGTGCGTTCTTGAACCGGGGAAGAAAACCAGCCCGGTTCAAACTCGCTTCGTACTCGCCCAAAGTGACGATGCTTGGGTTCAGAGACTTTGCCAATCTGAGAGCGGTCTCGACTACATCGTCGGTCTCGTCGAGGAGGTTGTAGAGCTGAAGCATGAAGTTCACGGCCAAAACCTCGTCCGGTTCGACCCGGAAACTTGAACCGTCGAGGTCCTGGATTGGGGTCAGAACCGGTTCGAACTCGAAGTTCAGACCCAGAAGCTTCGCGAAATCGCGAAGCCGGTTCCCGGTGGCGTGAAGCGCCGCCGCGGGAGATTTCCCCAGGGCCGGAGCTGGAATGCCGGAGATCCGAACCATGTCGGGTTTTCCGGCGGTTCGAGTTGCTAGAGCTTGAAGAAAGGCAGACCATTGAACACCTTGAACGACTCCGAAATCGACTATGTGGATCTTCTTCGCTCTCTCGGTTGCTTCGAGAATTGCTTGGTTCGCTGTCAAATGGGCAAATTTGGAATAAGGACAAGCGTCGTTGAGAGCTTTGTATGAGAGAGTGTACTCTTCTGAAGTGGTTTCGAAGATCGTCGGGGTCTTCTCGGCTTGGTGTGAGACTCTGGAGAAGAGAGCTTCAGTGAAGTAAAAACCCACTCTCTCAATTGGATCTCCATGTTCGCTCACCGATTCCCGAACTCGATTCAGCGATTTCACAGCCTTTTCTGGGTCAGACTCTGCAAATCGAGAACAATCAAGCAGAGCTTTCAGAAGCGGTTTTGACGAATCGTGTTCTGGCGATTTGGAAGCTCCGGCAACGGCATCGTTGTTCTTCGGCAAAGGATTGGTCTCCGATTGTGGAACCGGAGACGATGGAACCCATGGAAGAGAGCTCTGAGGTTGAAGAAGACTGGCATTTTTCTGGGTATTGGAGAAAATTACTCGATTGAGATCAGACGGTGGAGACGAAGCTACACTGAGTCGACTCGGGCAAGCAACAAACGGATCAGAAGCGTAGATACTAAAATCAGCAGCGTTGCTCTGCCAAGCGTTTGAACTATCCGTTGAATCTCCAGCACCAATCAAACTCTCCATCCACTCGTCCGAGTCGAACTCACCGCCAGACCCACCACCAAAATCGGCGAATCTGAAGGCGGCGGGGTGGTGTTCCAAATTGGGAAACTGAAACCCGGGTTCGCCGCCGTGGTCCGGCGCATCCACCGGAAAAGGGTCGGCGAAGGCATAACCCATGGTGGGGCTGGTGGAGAGGGTCTGGTTGGTGGTGGTCCATGGGCTGAGACAAAAAGGGGGTACACCGACGAGTTGTTGTTGCTGTTGATGGTGGTGTTGCTCTTGCTCTTGCTGTTGCTTTTGCTTGATCACTTGTTGAGCAATTGCCATTAGATTTCCACTGTCTGCACACATATATGCCATTCTCCGGCCAAATCTCGCCGGCTAAGTTTCTCTCACATCACACTTAGAGAGAGAAAGTGAGGAGAGAGGGGAGGGGAGCGCTACGGCGGCGAAGTGGTGGTGGATTTAAAGAAGGGGGAGCTTGAGACTAGAAGGTGGACTAGCGCTGATTAAAGTGACCCTCTCGAGGTGAACCGAGTATGTGGGTCCCATAGTTCTATATATGGAGATATTTTTAAAAGAATAAAAATAAGTAAATAAAAAGTGGAGTAAGATGATCAAAATGATGAAACCCTACATATCCTACAAGTAGCCCTAGTCAGACCGATCTCCGTGCATTGAGTGAGTCTACAGTTAAGAGGCCAACCGAGAAATTACAAATGTTTAAAATAAATTTTAAATCAATGCAATAAAACTTGTCAATTTTGAGATTATTTGATACTATTAAAATAGCACATTCATTATGCGGTGTTTGGTGAGACTTTTGATTTTTAAAAAAATTATTTTAGGCTATTTGATTAAAGTTTACTTTAAACAGTTTTTTATTTTAATAACTTATTTTAAATTAAAAAAAAGTTGATTCTGAAATTATCAGCTACGGTTATATTTTTAAATTTTTTTATTTTTTATTTTTTTTAAAAATAGAAAAAGACTCAAATAAATTATAAAATATTATTATTATTTTTTATGAGAAATGTAGACAAATAGTGAATAATAAAAAATAAAAATTAATTGAAAAAGTTACTCCACAGCTTATTTAACAACATTACTCAGCAACTTAAATTTATAATCTAACAGTTATACCAAACAAATTAACAGCTTCTGATTAAAATCATAATCTATAATCTGTTAAGTTATAATTTATAATCTATTTTAACAGCTACACCAAACAGCATCATTATCTTTTAATTTTTTTAATAACATGCTTGTTTGTTTTCGTTTTTTTAAAACAGTTTTCAAAAAAAATTTACTTTCTTATTTTTCGTATTTTTTTATTTTTACTGAACTTTTTTTAATATTTTAAATATTTTTTTATTCTTAGACATACCTAACATAAATATAAATATAAAAATAAAAAGTTTGTGAAAAAAATCTTTTAAAAATTCACTAAATACCAAAAATATAACAAAAATGCGAGAATTAAGTACATTTTTTGTATTTTTATGTATTTATTAATTTTTAAAAATACTTTTGCATGAATTTTTTTTTTAGATACATCTAAATAAGGTGTATCTAAAAAAGTAAAAAAAATACTTAAAATTTTAAAAATATTCACTAAAAACAAAAAAAAATACAAAAAATAAAAGAACTCAATTTTCAAAAAATTTCATTCAGAAAACTCAAACCAAACACACTAGCTTCGTTTGGGAAGTGGGTTAGCTTTTTGACTTTTTGGCTTTTTTGGCTATTTTAGCCTGGCTAGAAAGCTTGGTTTGGGAAGGACCTTTTGACTTTTTGACTTTTTTTGTGAGAGAAGAGTGTAATGATTATGGGTTGGATGTGATATTTTGTTTGTTGTGGCTAAAATAGCCTATTTTGTCTTTTGTGACTAAAATAATCAAAAAAACCCATAAACCAACTTGGCAAACGGAGGCTTATTATTTTTTTATACGTCTTTTTAAAATAGTCTACTCTCAAACAATTCAAATAATTGAAATTATATATATATATATATATAATTGGACGGTCTCTCATCCTTTATTGAATTGGATAGTCTGATTCGGCCTAGTGGACCAATTTTGGGCACCTTTTTGATAATTCGAATGATTCGCATTTGAAAATTCACCAAGTATAATACATTTGAAAAAGATTAAGTCAATTTAATAACGATAATCACGTGTTTTGATTATATAAATCGTTTATTTTCACATTGTCTATTTTTTCATGCAAAACTGATTCACATACATGATTCCACTATCCAATCAATTTGATTTTTTTGCAAAGATAATGTACCCGACAAATCCTAAAATGAAAATGATTCAGATTATTGAAATAAAACCCAAAACTAAATCCAATGGGCCCAACAACACCTCTTGTGTCCAATTTAAGATGGGAAAGAAGCCAATCTTTTTTTTTCCGTTTACAATTATTTTGCAATTTCCTCAATTATATACAATGGGAATCGTGGTAACCTCAATGCGATGTTATTCTCATGTTGGACTCTTCTTGAACAATACGTATGGTTGATAGGACAAACATTTTAAGTTTTGATAAATCATACTCAGTGTGAACCCACAACTTACCTCTGCATCATTAAATGCCTTTATTGTGTAGAAAAATCATATAAGAGCATCTCTAATGGACTGCTAAAACACTTGTTATTGCCAAAATATGGCAACTTGGGTTAAAATGGGTTCTCTAATGGCATGCTCTAGCAGTAGAGATGGCAATTTGAAACCGGCCCGACGGGGACCCGACCCCCCGGCCCTGAATTGTGCAAGTTTTCTCTGAAAAATACCCCCGACGGGACGGGGATGGTATTTAAAATTCAGTTCCCAAACAGATTCGGGCCGGGGACAGGGACAAGTATCCCAGCCCGGTGCCCGGCCCGGTTTGTCCCCGAAATGAAATTACCAATTTACCCCTAGATATATATATACATACACTGTGACCTAACCAAACCAAACCCTCATCTCATCCTCTCCAGTTCTGTTTCTCTCTCTCTCTCTCTCTCTCTCTCTCTCTCTCTCTCTTCCCTCTACTCTCTCTCGACGTCGATCATCACTATAACCAAACTAGATCTGGTGGAGTTCGCGGCGTCGATCATCACTGTCCACGACGCCGAAGGAGTCCTTCCGTCGTCCATCGCCACTGTCGCGACGCAGTTAGCCACAACCACCCATCGTGACGCCGATGATGCTCTCAGATCGTCCATCGCCACCGATCGTCCTCCTCCATCAACTCTACCAGATCTAGTTTCTCTCTCTCTCTCTCAGATCTTTCTGTCAATTTTTTTTTTTATTTTTTTTATTTTTTTATTTTTTTTAGTCTGTATGTTGTTGATCTGGTTGAAAATGTATGTGATGTTGTTGATCGTCCATCTCTCTCTCTCTCTCTCTCTCTCTCACTTTAGTCTCTTGATGTTGTTGATCTTTCTGTATGTTGTTGAAAATGTATGTGATGTTGTTGATATTGAAAGAAATTTAGGCGGGAAATTTTCGGGATCGGGGAAACCCGATCCCTGATCGGGGGCGGGGGTGGGGAGAGGGAAAGGAGCCCCGTCGGGGATCGGGGCCGGGGACGGGGCCATGTTCACCATCGGGGATCGGGGACGGGGAGTGTGATCCCCGGCCCTGCCCCACCCCGTTGCCACTCCTATGTAGCAGCTACCAAATCTGTCAATTCACCCAAAACTAACTACTTTCTTTTATTCCTTTCATCGCTTTCTCATCCTTTTCCAGAAAAAATTTCCCAAAACATATAATTTTTTTCAAAAAAAACAAAATTCACTAATTTCTTTTAAATAGAATTCACAAATTTGTTTATATAGATTTGGCATTTTTTTTTAGTTAACAAATCTCAATAAATCTCAAGCAAATAACAACAATCTCAAACAAAGATTCCAAAATTTGAAGCAAGAAATACCTGGATTTCATTATGTCTTACAAGTTTAAGTTTGTGATATGCGATTTGTGAAGAGGGCTGCGAATAGGGTTCTTTGATCTGCGATCTGCGAATGTCTCTTGATCTGCGGTCTTCATTTTCACCTTTTTTGTGATATGCGAAAAAGGGTTTGTGATCTTTGATCTCGTTCACTAATGTTCGCCAGAGAGAGATAAACGAGATTAAGAAATAGATAGGGATGGAATGTAACTGTAAGAGACCGAGATAAAGAGAAGGAGAAGGAGAAAGAGAAAGAAATATGATACTACATCTAGTGGTGATGGGTTATGGGAAAGAGACAATAGAGAATGATGGAGAAAGAGTGAGAGAGACGCTACTTTGTTCGTCGAACAGAAAAAGAGTGAGGCGGGTCGGTGAGGAGGTTCTGGATTAAGAGAGCAGAAAGAGGGAGTGTGAATGAAAAAGATGGAGAGAGAGCCATATTCGCAGAAATGAGAAAGAAATTTTGGGGGTTTTCAATGTATTTTAATTTATTTTTCAATGTAATTTATTTGTCAATGTAATTTTATTTTATTTTTATATTTTTTAGTGGGTATAATGTAAATATTTAATTTGTTTAAGAAATTTTTTTCAAAATGTCATAAAAAATAAAAATAAAAAACTATATCCAAGCACTATCTAAAAAATATGAGGGAAAGTTGGTTAAAATTTTGCCAAAATAGCTTCATACCATTAGAACACTATTGATATAATTTGACAATTTACTATATAAATTGCCAAATTATAACTTTAGCAATGCTATAATGTCCCGCTAGATAGCTCGAATTCACTATGGCTCGAATTACTCGAGGTGCCAAAACGACGTCATTTTGGCACCTTGTTTTTTTGTTTTTTGTTTCTTCTTCCTCTCCTTCTCTTCTTCCTCTTCTTCTTTCCCCCTCTGCTCTGCTCGTCAAAAAAAATCTAAATTTAAATCTAAATCAAAATAAAAAAAATCTACATCAAATTAAAAAAAAACCAAACCAAATCGACATAGATCTACCAAATCTATACAAATCAAAATCAAAATCTAAAATCAAAATCAAAACCAAATCCAAAAACAAACCCACAGCAATAGAAGAGTAGGGGAACAAAGAAGAAGAGAGAAAAACAGATGAAGAAGGAGAAGAGAGAAGAACAGAGAAAGAAAGAGGAAAAGGAGAAAGGAGGAAAAAGAAAAGAGAAGAACATAGGAAGAATGAGAAGAGGAAGAATAGATGAAGAAGAGAAAAGGAACAAAAATTGGCAACCATCACCGTCGCAAACCCTCCATCATTGTCGCCCACCGCCATCACCGTCGCCCACCGCCATTACCGTTGCTCTGTGTGTATACATAGATCTGTGTATACATACACACATAGATCTGTGTGTATACACAACCCATCATCTCTCTTCCTCCCTCTTCTCTTTTCCTTCTCTCTTCCTCCCTCTTATTTGTTTCTTCTCTCTTCTTCCTGTTTCAGAGAGAAAAGAGGGGGAAAAAAAATTCAAAATGACGTTGTTTTGAAATTCGGGCTAGTCGAGCCTCGAAAATCTCGAACTACCAAGCTTTATTCAATAACAATTGCCAATTAAGATGCTCTAAGACTAAAATCATGCTGCCTTAAAATCTGGCCCCAGGAATACAATGAACATTTCTTTACCAGGTTGGATGATTTTTGAGTTTACTTGCGTACATTTGATTGATTTAAGAAGTTTATTTTTATTGTTTCTACTAAATTATTTATGAAAAATATTTAATTAATCAAATATTAATAATTATATTAGTAAATTATAGTGTCTTAGATTTTAAAATTTGTTATGGTGATCGTGTAATCGGCCTTACGGTGGAGTGAAATTTGGTATTTGAACAGATGGAACATAATGGACAATATCTATTGTAATTTAATTCTTTTACTAACATATATAATACCTCCGTTTGGCAAGTTGGTTTTGAGGTTTTTTGAGCTAAAATAGTCATAAAAAATAAAATAGGCTTTTTAGCTTAATAAAATAAAATATCATATCCAACCCATAATCATTACATTCTTTCTCTCACAAAAAAGTCAAGAAAGCCAAAAACCTTTTCCAAACCAGACTTTTAGCCCCAAGCTAAAATAGACAAAAAAGCTAAAAAGTTATCCCACTTTTCAAACAAACCCAATATTCTATTTTAGGTTAGGATTAAAAAATAAATAATGACTTCTTCGGATAAAAAGGTCAAAAAGCAATTTTTTTTTTGATTTTTTAATTTTTTTTAAATCATATTACAGTTACTTTTTTATTCATTCTTTTAAAAAAGTAAAAAAAATTAAAAAATTA
This sequence comes from Camellia sinensis, assembly GCF_055761805.1. Lineage (NCBI taxonomy): Eukaryota > Viridiplantae > Streptophyta > Magnoliopsida > Ericales > Theaceae > Camellia > Camellia sinensis. The sequence continues at coordinate 188,626,076 of NC_138964.1, forward strand.
ACTTTTGATCTACTTCTTAAAATAGGTCAATATGTCAAAAAATTAATAATTTAAGGGTGATTTAGGATATTCTAAATAAGTATATATTTTATTTTTTTTTTAAATGTATAGAAAATAGAAAAAGTGAATAAAAAATGAGAGAGAAGATATTGATAGATATTGATTGATATGATCCAAATAAATATATATATACAAAAAAATATAATTTTTTAATGTATACCAAACAAGCATTTATTTCAAATTTATACTATATGCTCACTGTATTAAAGACAATTGTGATGCAAATTTGTAAGATTAATGTTATTTTTTTTATAAATAATATATTCAATAACCGTTAAAATGAATAATTTAAATCAATAATATAGATTTAAAATAGGCCTAAAATCACCTAAATTGAAAAATTAGTTGAGAGAGAGGGAAGCTTACCTCAAAATTTTGTGCGGTGTCTTAATTGAAAAATTATTTAATAATTTTGAAATAATTTTCAGTTACTATGTACGAATTTATTACTATTATTGTTACTATGTTTTTTAGGTAGGCGAAAAACATTTGTCAAGAATACGAAATAACGTCCGAGTTGAAAAAGGAGGTGTGGATGACGTGGCGTCCATAGAGATGTAGGACCCAGGAGGAGGAGGCTATCGAAATGACAACACCAGGTGATGAGGTCCACGTGTACCACTTCCTCCCGCTCGGTTCGGGGACACTGTGCACACACAACTCCCTCACTTACTCTAATTAACAATGATGATTCATCCTATTAATTTGAGAGAGCTAATTAACAGTTAATGAAGTTGTAATTTAAAAAATATATATATATATATATACACACAAATAAATTATTTGTCATTTAAGACTTACATCATTTTAGAACTATTAATCCTTCAATAATGATACAGACCACTAAAACATCACCACTAACATTACCATTAATGATGTGACAAGTTAAAAAAAAAAAAAAAACAAAAAACTAAGACACAAAACAGACCCATTGCCACATGACCCATTGCCACATCCCTAGTGCAACCACTAATTAGTAGTCTCCATCATTTTTCATTAATCCTTTAAAACTATTAATGATTTCGCTCATTTTTGTACTCCAATACTAACGCAGCCCGGTTTGGGACCCACACCGGACTTTTTTCATTTACGGCTCCTTCCCGTCGATGGTGTCTCTGTCCTCCATGACGTCATCGTCACTGATCTTTCTGTTTTTTGGGGGAGAAGCCAAACCCATCCCATTCATTTCTCCACCACTATATCAATCGCCATGTTTGGCATATTGACGAAAAATGATTTGAAACTTTAATTTTTAAGCTTTAAAGATAATTCTAATAAGTTAGTAATAAATTTTATTTAAAGTGATATAATATTTTGATCTTTATTTATTTTTATTTTATTTTTTTTACTCATTGTCATATTATTAGTACTCTATTAGAGCACTAAAATTAATGCTCTAAATCATTGTTGATATATTGATGTTAAAGTAGCCATACTTAGGAATTTTAAATATTTTATTAATATTTTTAATAAATATTTTATGTAAGCGTAGGATTTATATGAAATTTACATGGTGTGAGTTCTATATTTATGTGAGATATTTGATGTAAATTTTAATAAAATATTTAGAATTTTTAGCATTTTTCGTAGTCATATGGGATAAAATTGATTGTTTTAATTAAATAAGATAAAATGTTACATTTAAACCATAATTATTTTATTTTTCATTTATAAAAGTTAAAAAAGTCAATTCCAAACGAGATTTTTTAGTCCCTAGTTAAAATAATTAAAAAATCAATCCACATTCCAAACGAAGGCAATCTACCATGAATAATTTTATGTTGGGTAAGGTTAGAGATATTATATTTTTTTATCAAAGAAATGATCCAATATCTTGTATGGATGTGAAGTTCATATTATATAAGATATTTAATCATTTATTTAATAGAAAATTTGGGATGCATAGTATTTTTCTTTTATGATGCACATATACACGTTTAATTATGTTATTTTATTTTTTAATTATGATTTTATTTTGATATGTTTAATTATGCCTTATGTAATGTTTGATTATGATTTTTTTAGTTATAATTAAAAGTATAGAATTATGTCATTTTATTTTTTTGTTATAAGATATATATGGTATACACGTTTTAGTCTTTCCCATCTATACTACATTAGAACTATTTGTTATAGTTTTTAAGAGATAATTATACATTATGTATTTTAATTAAGGAATCTGTACTAGACTGTTTGATACAATTTTTGTTTATAATTTATTGGATAAAAACAACTTAAATAAATTGAGAAAAATTGATTATTTAAAAAGTTAAAGAATGAACGCTTTTAATTTATACTTTATGATTATTAACTGTTACCTTAAAAAAAAAATTCACCAAACAAGACCATTATAAAATAAGGTAAATTATAAATATTTCTTGTAATTTTAAAAATTATAAATATTCTTTTATTATATTTTTTATTTAACAAAATTAATGAAAAAATAAAACTTTCACCTACTATACTATACAACATCCTCCCATATTTAGTTTTCTTTTCATTTGTTTCTTCTTTAATATGATAATTTGTTATGTAATTAAAAACTTAAAGTGACAGTGTTAGGTTTTTGTTATTGACAATCCTATTTGATAAAACTCTTTTTAATTGTAATTTTATTCGATCTTTTATTTAAGTAAGGCTACGAGTATCTAGAAGCAAATCAAACCCAAATTGAGCATATGCAGAGGAGTTTGTGATCTTAATCTTATCATGTGTGCCATTTTGCTAACTATGTCGGGGATTGCCCAGGCGGAGTTGAGGGGCATCGCCCCCGAAACAAAAAGCAAAATTACAGTCTAAGTTGTTTTTCCACTCGAGCGGCTATTTCTACGCTCGAGCGAAGATCGTGACCTTTCAGAAGTTTTACTCGTCTGCAAAAGTACTGAGAGTTGTTTTTTTCCGCTCGAGTGACCATTTTTGTGCTCAAGCGTAAACCCTTGTTCTGAAACACGTGTTTTAGTCGGTCTGCTCGAGCAGAGATCGCGGATCTGTTTGTTATAAAAGCTGTGGTTCAGTCAGGTTTTAGGGTACGGCTTCCAGAGTTTCTTCTTAGGTATTAGGGTTTTCATGTAGAGCTTTTTTACTTGTTTTCTTTGATATCTGTGAGAGTTTAATCATGAATTGAGTGGATTATATCAAAGTTTGTTTTATTCAAAAAAAAAAAAAAAGAGTTGTTCTTCGGTGGATTCCGTAAAAATTTGGGCCTGAAACTTTGGTAGGTTCTAGAGTGGCTCATCATCGTGGATTCGACATCGACGTTGTGGATTCAACGTTGGGCAAGACAATTCCGAGGTGAAGACGGGGCTGGAAGAGGCACATAGGGGTCGGTTCAATTCGGGTGTAGATTCGCTAGGTAATTTTGTGTACACTTGTATAATTCATTTTATTCTTAGTGGATTATTTTGTGGCTTTGACAGTGATTTCTTATCATAATTAGAGGCGTTTTAATTGTGATTTTTTCACGTTAAAATCGTTGTGTCGATTTGTCTTGATTGTTTGATTGAGATTGTTATTTATTGTTTAAAATTGATACATAATCACAAATCAATATTTTCGAGATTTTTAGATTTTTCAGATGGGATATAATTATCAAAATTACATAAGATAATTTGTATTTTAAGTGAGGCATGGGACTGGAATTTCAAATCTTTAATTTTACTAAAGGATACTCCTATTACTTTAGTGATGCATGGCTTATTTTGTGAAGGTTTTTATTTTTTATTTTTATTTTTTTATTGATTTATTGTGAAAAAAAAGTGAAAAAATTAGAGTGATAATGTGATCCAAATAAACCAATAAATCAATAAGTTAACTTTTTTTTGACTTTCCAAAATAGGCCACTATATATGGCTTTGTTTGAGAAGTTGGATTGACTTTTTGTCTATTTAATTTTTTTAGCTTTTAGCCCAAGTTAAAAAGTTCGTTTAGGTTGATTTTTTTTTTTTTTTTGATTTTTATAAAAGAAAAAATAAAATAATTTAAATTTAAATGTGATAATTTATTTTATTAATATTTTAATTTATTTTACCTTTTGTGTCTAATGTAATCAAAAAAATCAACTCAACTCAATTGCCAAACCAAATCATAATAAATATTTTATTTATTTAAATAGCACGTCGCATGCCCAAATGTTAATTTTGATAAACGAAAGCCAGAGTCGTTCTTTTTTCTTTTTCATACCGTGTCATGCTTTTGGTTCGGTCAAAATGAGAAAAAGAGAGTAAAGGTGCCAAAAGATTAAAAATTGCTAACTGGAAAGCAAAGATAAAAAAATGATGCAACGATTAGCCTATACAAATTTTTTCCTCCTAATGTCTACATTCAAATTTCTAGGAATTTTTATAAAAAGTAGAGATAAAGCACTCGTTTGGGAAGTTGAGTTAGAGTGGATTGGAGTTAAAATAGTTTAAAAAAATAAAATAAATTTTTTAGTCTAATAAAATAAAATGTCACATTCAAATCATAATTATTTTATTTTTTCTCTTACAAAAATTAAAAAAAATAAAAAAACTCATTCCAAACGAAACTTTTTAACTTCAGGTTAAAATAACCAAAAACTCAACCAACATCCCAAACGAATCCAAAATTAGAAAGAAAGAAAGAAAAAAAAGGAGTGGAGCCTAACGATTGGCAATTATTCGGATGGACTCGATTCTAGCCAAATGGACATTATAGGATTGTTTTGGGAAATTAGTTAAAAATTGACTTTTTAATTTTTTTTATATTTTTTTGCAAAAATATATAAAAAAATAAAGTGATGATGTGACCCAAAATATGTCAATTCCCAAATTAGGCCATAATAAGAGTATATATATCATTTCAACTTTGGTTTGGCCAAAAATTAGGCTTAACGTAATGATTCTAAACTTGATTTCAAAAGCATGCCTAAACTCAATAGATATGAGTTATTAATTTTATTATTTTCATTTTCAAGAACTATTAAATTATTTGAATCTTTTTAGGGTAAATTATAATTTAACCCCCTGTGGTTTACCCTAAAAATACGGAACCCCCTTATAGTTTCATTCGTAACACTTAAACCCCTAAACCTTATACTATGTTGTAATTTTTGGCAGACGTAACAGAAGTGCACAAAACGACGTCGTTTTGTGCACCGCCTGATAAAAAATAAAAGAAAAAAGAAAAAGAGAGAGAGAGAGAGAGAGAGAGAGAGAGAGAGAGAGAGAGAGAGAGAGAGAAACACTCTCATTTTCCATCCAATGGCCAAAAACCCGCCACCAGTGTAGTCGTCGCTAGTTCGACCTTAGCATGCGGTGGGTTGGTTCTCAGTTCAGTGGGACGTGGTCTTAGGCTGGGCTCTGCTTTGTTTCACAGGCTTGATGTTTGCGGTGGTTGGGTCGCCGGTGGGGTTGTGTTTACCCTTTACGGGTGTTATTTTAGCTGAAGTGGGTTTGTTTCTTGTTAGCCTTTGTTTCTAGTTTTAGAGAGAGAGAGATGATGTCATTGGGTGTAATCTGGGCTGATAGCTTCGATTGTAGGTGGCGCCATGGCCGTCGCTGAGAGGTGACCCGTGTGGTGTTTTCTTCTCCGGTGTTGACTGGCTTTCCATGTCTAGGAGCTGTCGATGAAGATGGTGATCGAGGAGGTGATGATATAGGTTTGGGTTGCTGCTGCTTTATGTTTCCCAACAATGACTGTTATCTAGGAGCTGTGTTGTGTTTTCTTCTCCAGTGATGAAGTCGAAAGCTCGGAGTGACATATGTTAGTCTGATGGGCTTCGTTAATTTGAGATGCTGCTCAGGTATTAGTTTGTTTTTTGGTTTACCTGCGCTGTTGTTGAGGTGAAGAGAGACTAGTGGGATTCGGCTGCCGAAGTGATGCTTGGTTGTTTCGGCAATGGTGGTCCTCTCCTGGGTTCTGATCTCGGTACCGATGTTTTTTGTTTGGCGCATGGAGTGGGCAGTGGGAGTTCACCCATGCTTCTCTCTCTCTCTCTCTCTCTCTCTCTAACTTTCACTCTCTCTCTCTTTTCTATTTTCTCTTTTTTTATTATTTTATTTTTTATCAGATAGTGCACAAAACGACGTTATTTTGTGCACTTTTGTTACCTCCGTCAAAAATTACAACATGGTATAAAATTTAGGGGTTTAAGTGTTACAAATGAAACTACAAGGGGGTTCCGTGTTTTTGGGGTAAACCACAAGGGGTTAAATTATAATTTACCCATCTTTTTAATAATTGCTTGAATTGGAAACATTAATAATCTTTTAAAAAGTATTTTTAATTTAAATCATAAAAAGGAGCATATATATGTACATTTTATTTTTAATTTATTATTATTTTTTTATAACTAAATAATAAAAAATAAAAAATGAAGACAGATCCCCCTAGCTGGGTTAAAACTCTATATTTCAAGCCTAATCTAAAAAATAAATCAACTTAAAATTGTAGTCCAATTTAATCTAATGAATTAAAGCCTTGTTTGGAAATAAGTTAGTTTAGTAATTTTTTAATTTTTTGGCTAAAATATAAGGTAAAAAAAAAGGAGGCAGCAACCGTGCCTGCTGTGAGTTAAAACGCCATCGTTTTAACTTCTATTATTATTATTATTATTATTATTATTATTATTATTATGTAAGGGTTTATTAATTCTTCTTTCACTGTAACAAAGAAAACAATCAACCTAGTAGGAACGGTGCTGTCTTATTTACATAGAGTGAAAAGTTTTTTTTTTTTTTTTTGTTTCCTTCCTTTTGCTAGATTTGCATACCATTAATGTTCAACAAACTAGTATGTATATCTATATATATATGTTTTGTATTTTATTTTGTATAGTATGTTAGTGGATTCAACAAGTATAATGGTTTGGTTTGTTTTTTGTAAATGGATTGAGAAACACAATTGTATATTATAAGAAAATTTCTTTATTATGTAATTTGTTTTGAACATGTTATGTATTTTTGTATAAATATTATATAATTTTTTTTAAGGAGTTACGATAATTTGTAATTCATAATTTTTTTTTATAGCAATGTAATGTATTTTTGTGAAAATATTCCACATTTTTATAACAATGTTATGTATTTTTGTAATAATGTTATGCATTTTATGGTCTAAAAAAAGTTTCAATAAAAAAATCTATAACCTTACTATAAAATGCGAATTTAATTTTTAATCATAAATTATCATAACTCAATAAAAAATGACATAACATTTGTGACAAAATATGAAACATATATAAAAAATTTATATAATAAGAGGGCATAGGATTCACATCTTTAAGTGTGTCTGCCAAAAGATTCCATATATTATAATATACTAATTCTAATATAATTTTACAATTGTGTATTATAATCTACTTAGACGCAATAAATTTCAATGTTACTATGCAAATTACACATCTTTTTTTCCTCTCCCCTATCCTTTTAATTAATTTATATTATTAATTGATTTATTAGATTTCATTGAATTGTTTAACTATTCAACATTTTAACTTTTATGCTCAGATTCTTGTTTCATCTAATTTTTTTTTTCTTCATATTTGTTAGTGCTAAAATGGAGGATAGTATTATGGATGATGGTGGACTTGAGGGATGCATCAAAGAAATGGAAGAGTTGGCCAAGTATAAATTACCATATCATGGTATGGAGTTTTCATCAGAAGAAGTTGAGTATGAGTTTTATAATAAATACGGAAGAATTGTGGGATTTAGTATTAGAAGAGATTATTGTAACAAAAGCAAGAAAGATGGTGTTATTACTAGTAGACAGTTTTTTTGTTGTAAGGAGGGAGAGAGGGAAAAAGATAAATGGTACACGATGATAAAAAATTCTTGAAGTGAGACAAGAACGAATTGTAAAGCATTCATGCATATATCTTTTAAGCGGGACTTGTCGAAGTAGATTGTGTCAAAGTTTGATAACAACCACAACCACCTTTTGCATCTTCCTCAATGTACTCATTTGATGCCATCTTAGAGAAAGGTTTATGATGCTCAGGGTATAAATATTGATATAGCTGATGAGATTAGAATATCTCTTAAGGCTTCACATGATCTTATTAGTGCTATAGCAAGAGGAAAAGAATTTGTAGGGTTCACGCTGGAGGATCAGAAAACCTACTTACGTGTAAAAAGACAGCGAAACTTGCAGTATAGTAAAGCAGGGAGTTTGTTAAGATATTTCCAACAGCAAGTAACAGAAAATTCATATTTTTATTATGCCATTCAATTGGATGTAGATGAGATGATTACTAATATTTTTTGGACTGATTATCAGATAATAACAGATTATGGGCTTTTCGGTGATGCGGTGTCATTTGACACAACTTTTTGAACAAATGAGGAGTACCGTCCACTTGCTTTATTTTTGGCTTTAACCACTTTAGAATGACAGTGATTTTTGGTGCAACATTATTGTATGATGAAATTGCAGAGTCATTTGAATGGTTATTTGAAACTTTTTGAATACAATGTCTGGAAAAAAGCCTGTTAGTTTTTTCACAGACCAATATCAAGCAATGGCTAAGGCAATTTCACAAATCACGCCTGAGGTTTTTCATGGGTTGTTCACTTTTCATCTAATGCAAAATGCTTTGAAACATTTAGGTTACTTGTTCAAGAGTGGTTCAAAATTCAGTAGCGATTTAAAAACTTGCATTTATGACTTCGAGAATGAGCATGAAGTAATTGAAGCTTGAAATTCTTTGATTGATAAATACAACTTGCAAGAGAATGAGTGGATGAAAAGAACCTGGAGAAAAAGAAAGTAGTGGGCACATGTGTATATGAAGTGGCTATTTACTGGAGGAATGCGAAGCACACAACTTAGTGAAAGTCTAAATGAAATATTAAGGGGATATTTGAAAGGTGATCATAACATTGTTCAATTCTTTATTCACTTCAATCGGATTGTTGTAGATAAGCAGTATGAGGAAATTCCTGCAATAAATGATTCTAGACAAAAGTTGCCAAGAATGAAATTGAAAAAGTCTCCCATTTTAATCCAGGTTGCGAGTTTGTACACCCCTTTTATCTTTGATTTATTTCATTGTGATTTGGATACGTCCCTTTGTTGTCAAGTGAAGCAATACCATGAGTTAGAAGGAAAAGTTAAGTGCGTGATTGGGTTGTATGGTAATGGTGAAGAGTATATTATAGAGGGTAGTGTGGAAGTTACTATGCTAAGAGGAGAAAAAAGCTATTGATAAATAAATTGTACTTGTAAGAAATTTGAGAACTTTGGAATTTTATGTAGTCATGCAATCAAAGCATTTGATAGAATGAATGTTATGAAAATTCCCGAAAGGTATATATTAGGCCGATGGAGATTGGATGCAAAAGATTGTGAAGTTGAAGAGAAAAATGTTATAGTGGATGAGGATGATCCAAAGTTATTAATATTAGCATGTTATAGAGATCTTTGTCCAAGAATGATGAAACTATCAACTCAAGCATCTATGAGCAAACCTGCCTATCAATTGGTTGATGAAGGAATTAAGGAATTGTGTGTAAAAGTAAATAATATGATGAATGGAGTTGGAAATTTTGGTACCAATGAATTAGATGTGGATGACCCTAACTTTGCACAAGTTAAGGGCATAAAGAAGAAAGATATTGGACACAAAGGGAGGGGTAGATTAAAACCTTGGCATGAGATGATGAATAAGAAGACAAAAGTTATTTCACAACCTACCCGCCTTAGTAAGATATTACTTACGTACTTTTGAAATTTCAAATGACATGCATTTATTTTTATAAATTGTATAAAGTATGGATAACTTTTTGAATTTCTTTAGACAATTGGTCAATCAAACAACACTACAAATGTTCAAAATTCATCTTCAAGCCAACCAGAGGTTAGCTATAAAAAAATTCATCTTTAAGCCAACCAGAGGTTAGCTATTGTTTTATGTTATTTATTTATTTATTATTATTTTTTTATAAATTCCGTAATGTATTGATAAATTTTACAACTTATTTAGACTATTAGTCAATCAAGCAATATCACAAATGTTCAAAATTCATCTTTAAGCCAACCACAGGTTAACTTTTATTTTATGTTATTTGTTTATTTTTTAGACTACATTGTATTAGTGTATTTACTTTTCACGGTGTTTATGGAGTAGGATGTTGAGAGTCTCTATTGGCCACAATTGATAAATTATGGGTATAATCTTCTCACACGTGATACTAATTCATACTCACCAAGGTATCCACAATCACGTCTGCCTTTCCAAGCATTACATAGTTCACAAAGTTCTCAAGTAAGTAATATATATATGTTTGTAATATAATTTAGTCCATAAAATTTATTCTAATGAATTTTCTTTTATTTATTTATTTTTAGGGAATATCACTTAATCTAGTGGGGTGCAATCCAATAGAGACCGAATTTAGAAATGAGAGTTCTTTTGATTTTTCTATTTATTCCCAACTGCCTCCACAAAATTGACATGGGGATCCACTTTGTAGTTTTTGTTTTGAGAATTGAAATTGAAGGTTTTTACAATTTTGTTTGGATGATTTAAAATGATTGAGACAGATTTTGGGATATTTGGCAGGATATTTTGAAGTTGAATGCCTCAGAATTTTGTTTTATTTTTTTTTTTATACAGATATTGGATGTGAATTGAATATATTTTGGCCTTAAGTTGGTTTTTTCTATTTTTTATTTTTTATACAACTATTTTTTATTTTAACTTTTTTGAAGTTACATTTTTTTTGCTTATGGTTTGAAAATACAATTTTTTCCCCTTTCAATTTCACTTTTGATGCATTTAAGCCAATTTTGAAAAAGTCAAAATATGTATGGTTTGTTTGATTTTAATTTTAAAATTAATCTTTTTTAAAAAATACAATTTAGTTTGATAAATTGATTTGTTAGATAATTTTTATTTTATTTTATTATATTTTCTATTTATAAAATAAATTTTTTTTAGCACAAACTCACCCTTTCAACTTTACACGGTTGCGGGACCAGAAGACGGTGGCGTCCTTGCTAGGTTGATTGTTTTCTTTGTTATAGTGAAAGAAGAATCAATGAACCCTTACATATAAAAAAATAAATAAAAAAAAGAAGAAGAAGTTAAAATGGTGGCGTTTTAACTCACAGTAGACACGGTTGTGAGTTGTCCACAGCAGAAACCTCTCATCTTAAAAAGAACTAATATGTTTAGAATAATTTTTTAATTTTTTATTAAAAGATGTGTACAAAGTAAAAAGAAAATAGAATCTTTGATTTTTTTAGTATAAATTATAGGCTTCATAATTTTTTTAATAATTTTTTGACTTTTAAATTAAAATTGTTATATACCAAATAAGACCTAATTTTTTTTTTTTAAATTCTTAGGCAGATTAAATGGTCCATCAGAGCTAGCACTACCGAAGTGGAAAGGAAAACAATCGTCGCGACGCTACTATTCTTACATACTTTATTTTGTGAGCCATATTATACGCTCAAAATAATGATTCAAATTATTCATCTCCTAAATTTCACAATAAAAACTCTCTATAAAAAAATGGGCTTAATCAAATATTGATAAATATATGAACAAATTGCATTTTGTTTTATAAATGAACAATTTAAGTTTAAATTCATAAATGCCGTTCATTTGAAAAAACAAAATATAATTTGTTAATATATTTAATAATATCTAATCAAATTATTTTTTTAAACAACTCATTTGTACTATTAAGTCTCGAGTTGAACGGTTATAAAGTCCAGAATATGACCTATAAAATGGAATATGGAGGAATATGGAGGTTAGGGTTAGCCGTGTACACAAATCGGATTGGTTTGGTTTTAGAATAAATCAAGAACAAACCTTTTGAACCAGTTCCACAAAAATTAGAGCTGTTACCAAACTGTTAAACTATGAGACCAGACTAGAACCGAACCATAGAAATAGGTTTGGTTCAATTCGATTTTACGGTTATAAAATTTTTATATAACAATAAATATGATATACCTCTTATGTTAGTAAATAAATTGATAATAAATAATTTGGTTAAGTTTTAGAGCTTATGAATTTTAGTATGAAGACTAGTATTCAAATCTCATAAGAGATTTTTTTATATTTTAATTCTTATATATAAAATTATAAACAAATAATAAATAAATATATTACGATCCAGTCTGGTTCGAAATTGTAACCAAAGTCTTGAAATTAAGAATGGGATAGATTTAAACAATTCTACCATTTTAAAAAGCAAAATCAGAATTTAATTTGAACGGTCCTATCATTTTTAAAATCAAAACTACAATCAAAATTAATAAAAATCAAATTAAACCGACCATACAAATTGGATTGAATCAATTTATCAGTTTTATCATTTTTTTTAGGGGTATTTACATGTAGGTCTTAATAAGTGAACTTATTGTCTAATAGGTCCTATGAAAAAAATTTGTCATAAAAAAAGTCATTAATTGTAAGTTTTAACGATAATTTATAAAAATCATGACAAAAAAAAATTACTAATTGTCAATTTTTAGCGACATATATAAAAAATTGTCCCAAAAAAATTATTTTTAACGATAATTTTACTAAGACTTATTTTCAATAAGATTTGATGAGAATTAAGTCTAATTATGAAGACTTATTGATAATTTATTTCTTAACTTTTTTTTTACACCCCTCGGTAGGGTGAATCAGGATGTGAATCAGGATCCCCTCTTGGAGTTCTTACTTGACTTTTTACTTGGTGAGTTATTGGGTCTACTTTTAGGTTCAATTTCTAGATCCGAATCGTTCACATTTTAAGATTTGTTGAGTATATCATACCAGTAAAAAATCAAGTTGATCAGATATCAAAAAGTATGTGTTTGGATCATCAAACTAAAAATCATTTTTTAAAAAAATTTAATAAACAGTTTTCCGAACACATTACACTTTTTAATATCCGATCAACTTAATTTTTTACAAATATAATATATTTAATAAATTTTAAAATGTAAACGATTTGAATCATCAAAATTAAACTTAAAAATAGGTTCAATAACTTAGCAAATAGGAAGTCAAGCAAAAAATTCCTGGTTCCGTTAGGGTACGAAAGGAGAGAGAGAGAGAGAGAGATTTAGTCCGTTCTTTATGGACGGCTGGTGGGACCACATTTGATTGCCTGCCATGCCTGCCTCCGACTAATAAAAAAAAAAGTGGGTAAGAAATGGTAGGAGCCACTTATGTTAAAAATGGACCAACCGAAAAGTGTTTTATTTATTTTTTTTAAATTTTTTTTTTTTTTTTTTTTGTGTACGCTTAAAAATTCCATTTATATTGGTTAAAAAAATTCAATTAATTTATGGTAAGAAAAAACCACTTTAGCGATTATAAAAGTTATCGAAAAAATAAAGATTTTTTTACTTAATACATGTGTTTGATTGGGGGATTAGGGGGCTATTCACTATTCGGATTGTTTATTTGAAGGAGTGATAGTTTTGGAAAGACAATTTATTGTTAGGATTAGGTGGTAAAATGATTATTTTGACATTTTACTATTTAATTATGTATTATATTTAATAAAATTTAAATGTCTCAATTAAAAATAAAATAATTTTATTTAACTTTTATTGATGTTTTATTTATTTAATTTTTTAAAATAATTTTTTATAGATATTTTATTGATATTTTATTTTAAAATTTTCTTTATATTTTATTTAATTTCATTATTTAAATGTTAATAGATTTTTTATTTAATTTCATTGTTTAATTATTATTATTTTTTTAAAAAAATTTATTTAAAATTTTAATTAAAAAAATAACATATATTTTTATTGATATTTTATTTATTTTATTTATTTAATTTTAAAAAAATAATTTTATTTAATTGTGTAAAAAATAAAATAAAATAAATTTTTATTTAATCTAGTTAAAATAATTAAAATATTAAAGATATGTTTAATATTGCTATTACTTAGTAAATAATTAAAAAATGGTAAAATAGTCTTTGTTCATTTTTCATATTCAGTCCGTTCAACCAAACGTTGAATTCATTAAAAATAGTCATTTTCAGACATCTAATCCCATGAAAAAGTAAACACATGATACATATCCAATCCAACCAAATAGTCCGGGCGATTCACAGTCTCAGGACTCAACTTCGATGGATTCTAATCCCCCTTATCCAGTCCGTCCAATCAAACACAATGTGTTTATTTTTTCATGGGATTAGATGTCTGGAAATGACTATTTTTAGTGAATCTAATGTTTGGTTAGACGAACTGGATAGGAAAAATGAGCAAAAGACTATTTTACCATTTTTCAATTATTTACTAAGTAATAGCAATATTAAACATATCTTTAATATTTTAATTATTTTTAGCTAGATTAAATAAAATTTTATTTTATTTTATTTTTTACACAATTAAATAAATATATTTTTTAAAAATTAAATAAGTAAAATAAATAAAATATCAATAAAAATATACGTTATTTTTTAATTAAAATTTTAAATAAATTTATTTTTAAAAATGATAATAATTAAATAAAACATCTATTAAAATTTAAATAATGAAATTAAATAAATTATAAACAAAATTTTAAAATAAAACATGAATAAAATATCTATAAAAAATTATTTTAAAAAATTAAATAAATAAAATATCAATTAAAAGTTAAATAAAATAATTTTATTTTAAAATTGAGATATTTAAATTTGATTGAATTTTACTAAATATAATACACAATTAAATAATAGAAGGTTAAAATGGTCATTTCACTATCTAATCTCAACAGTGGATAGTCCTCTGAAAATTGTTCCACACCCCTCCTAGGATACAATAGTCCCCCACATGGGGACTCTATGTCCGGTGGACTAAAAAAAAAATGACGGATAAGGAACTTTCAATAGATTATAATTCAAATAGTGGATTGTCCCCCCCTAATCCAGCTAATCAAACACGCCCTAAGTTTTTAGTTAACTTGCACAAAGAAATTTTAGTATAATTGTCATGTGATGATATTATTATTTAAATAAAAATGTAAATTACAATGACAATCATGAAGTTGAGAAAAATATAATAAGTTTCATAAATTTGATATTTAGTGTGTTTGGTCTTAGTTTTTTGAATTCAGTTTTTTGAAAATTGAGTTTTTTGTTTTTCGTGTTTTGTTTTTTGTTGTTTTTAGTAAATATTTTTAAAATTGTAAGTAATTTTTTTACTTTTTTAGATACACCTTACTTTGATGTATCTAAAATAGTAAAATATTTGTAAAAAAATATTTTAAAAAATTAATAAATACACAAAAATACGAAAATGTACTGAATTTTGATTTTTTTTTTTTGTATTTTTTGATATTTAGTGTATTTTTTAAAGATTTTTTTTTCACATATATTATATTTTTTTAAGTATATTTATGTTAAGTATATCTAAAAATTAAAAAAAAAAGTTTAAAATATTAAAAAAATTCATTGAAAACATTAAAATACAAAAAATAAAAAAATAAATTTTTTTAAAAATTATTTTCTGAAAACTAGAACTGAATAAGCTGATTATATTGTCTTCTCCCCTACTATGACTAAAATGATCATAATCACTACAGATTGTACATATCTACAAGATTAAATAAAATAAAACATATAATTTTGTGTAAAAAAAATAAAAAATAATTTTTATATCCATACAATTAAAAAAATTATAAATAAAAATAGACATCTTTTAACTCTCATTAATTATAAATTTTCATCGGTAATATACCATATTATTTCTATTTTTAGTAGTTTTTTTAGTTTTAAAATTACAAAATTAACTGGCTCAATTCCCACTTTGCCAGCATCATTTTCCGATTTGATCTACTCTTAATATGATATAAGATAGAGACAAGAACAAGAATGACAAATCCGTCACAAACTCACTCTATTACTATCTCTATTAATTTTTTTTTAAAACAATATTTCTATCTCTACTAGAAAGTGGAATAAATATAAACAAAACCAAAAATAAAATAACAATCTTAATCCGCCGTCGTTGTAACGATGCGACAAGAAATCAAATGGCTCTTTTTCCACGATAATCTTTTTTACTATGTTAGAGCCCACACCACATCTCCTTATCTCTTAACTTTTTCCATTTTCCATTTTTCTCCTAGTTTCTTTTCACACTACTTTTACTCATGCAGAAGTGAAAATTCGTAAGTTACGTTTGGATACACTTTCTTTCCTTGTTTTTTTAGACACTAATTAAGGTGGAGTTTGGAAAAATACTTTCTTTTAGTAGCTTTTTAGAAGAAAAAAAAAATTTGTTAATATAGGTTATGTTTGATATGTGAGGTTCAGGTTATTTTAGCCGTAAAAAAAAAATTAATATATTAAAAAGTCAATAAAATAAAATGTTACTTCTAAATTATAAATACTTTTTCTCCTACAAAAGTTAAAAAATCAAAAAGCTCATCTTAAACGAGACTTTTTAATTCAGGTTAAAATAGTTAAAAAATTAACTCACTTTCCAAACGAAGGCATATTCGATGTTAAGCAAATTATTTAAGAAACTTTTTACTAGTGGCTTTTGTTTTTGGAAAAAAAGAAGTTGAAAGAAAAAAAATTGAAAAAACAGTCGGGTAGTCACCGAAAAAGTATTTGTAAAACAGATTGATTTTTTAGCTGATAAAACAAAAAAAGTTACTAAAAATGTGTTTGCCAAACAGGACTCAAGTGGAAGGAAGGATGTGTTTGCCAACCAGGACTTAAGCAAACTATTTAAAAACTTTTTTTTAGTGGCTTTTGTTTGTGCAAAAAAAAAAAAAAGAAAAGAAAAAAAAGGAGTAAAAAAGTATTGAATTCATGAGAAACACCTTGAATTCACACTAATAGTGCTTTCAAAATGAAGAATATTAATGATAAAAAAAATTAGTATCTTAAGAGGTATATCCTTATACAAAGGAAGTCTAAACTTGAATACAAATTGGGCTAGGCTTCTCTTTATGGTCCTATTAAAAGTTTCTTTGCACTTATTTCAATAGTTAATTTTGTAAAACTTCGTGTATATTATTTATTAAAAAAATTAAAATTATTTAAATAATTATAACTTGAATGATAGAATTTGATCCAAATTTGACTTGGATCACAACAAGGTATTGAGATTTATTGTTTGTATCATTTTTAATTAAATTACCAAATTTAAGAGAAATCCAAACTCCTCTAACAAAATTACATTTTTACCCTTGAACTAAATTTGGCCTCTTCTTAAACTTTGATGATCCAATTGTTGAAACTGAACATTGTCCCATTTTGAATGTAATTGATTTATACAATGAAAAGTTTAATGTTTTTTTATTGGGAAATGAAATAACTAAGGGGTTATTTGGGGTGTTCTAAATAAGTATACTTTTTGTCTTTTTGGACTAAAAAATTGAGGAAGAAAATATGGATGTTTGGGTTAATTTTTTGACTTTTTATGAAAAAATGTGTAATAAAAAATTGTAAAAATTGATTTAGATGGAAAAATTAGGATTGAGAATTGTGCAGCCGTAATTGTTGACTTTTGATGAATAGTATTAACTTTTTAACTTTTTGAATAATTTTTTAATTTTTTAACTTTTTTACAATATGTCAAACTTGACCTAAATTAAGATTATTGTTGAATTTAGAAATGCGGCTCAAACTGAAAGCTACAACCGTGATTAAAAAATAATCACTATTTCATTCAAATGCCCGTTTCTTTTGACAGAGACATTTTAACACTTTTAACAATCTATCTTTTTCTAAATTAAAAAAAAAATAGTTTATCATAATAATAAGTTAAAAGCTTGTTTGGATTTGTTTATTTAATTCTATTTCGAGTGGTGCTATATTTCTTAATATATTATTTTTATTTTGTCCTTTAATAAGGTAAAAGAAAGAAAGAATAGAGAGAGATAGAGAGAAAAAATGAAGAGTGAGTAGTGAGTTCTATTTCACATCATTAGAAATAAATTAAGAGTGCTTAATTAGAAAACTCCCAAGTATTTTTCTTCTATTTCCCTCCTTTCAACTTCTCAAATTGATCTTTTTATTCACAAATAGTCAATTAATTTATTTTGGTCTCCATATTTTAGTGACCATGATGGTATGTATGACCTCTATTTTGTACCATATTATTGACAGAGATCACCAATGAAATGAGTCATCACTCACAAACCATGTGTTAACAGTCCAACATATAGATAGTCATGGTAGTTGTAAGACAGATACATTAAGGTTAAATTCAATGAATTATAGAATGAAAGAATCAATTTCATTGTAAAACTTTTGACCAAAAAAAAAAAAAAAAACAAAAACAATAACAATAACAAAAAAGCCCAAATATGATGATTTTATATATATATATATATATATATATTTTTTTTATCACATTTTACTTATTGTATAATGTGTTATCACTATACTGGTAATGGGAGGAAAAATGCTATTCATATACAAAATTTATATAAAAATATCACAAGAATGATATGATAATGTCATTTTGATAAACAAATATCATCTTTGTAAGTATTTTGTTTTAAAATAAATAATTTATATTGAATTGCATTATTACATATGGAAATTTTTTATGATTTTTTTATTTTAATATCATTATTCAAATGTGAGATGTAATCCTTTAAATCAATGCAATAGTGACACACCGATGGTAAAGAGTATTTGGTACACAATACAAATGTTTGGTCACCGTATCATCATTGAAAAAAAAAGTAATAATATATATAAATATAATTTATGTATATAATTTTTATATCTATATAATAAGTCACAAAAGTTTTTGAAAATGTCTAAAATGTATGAGAGACACATTTCATTTGGATGGCTCAGATGAATTCTAAGTGTATATCAATGGTTTAGATCAATGGGTGGTTCCCGCCCAACACATTTCATTTGATTTGCCTGTGTCTCCCTCAGTATCTACCCTCTGTCTGTCCCATACCCTCTATCTACCATCCTACTCTGCACTGACTCTCCCTCAGTATCTACCTTCCCTTTCTATCTCCCTCTCTGTCTACCGCCTGTCTCTCCATTGTTGAATTCCTTGCTCTGTTTTTGTGTTGGTGGGTTTATTTTATTGTATTGGGTTTGGATTTTGAGTTATACGGGTGATATTGAGCCAACTGATATATATGGGTGATATGGTTTGAGTTATACGGGTGAGTTATACGGTTTGGATTTTGTATTGGGTGTGTGCAGATTTGGATTACACGGGTGATATGCATTTTATTGTGGTGTCTTCTGGGTGTGTGCGGATTTGAATGATATATATATTGAGTTATTTGAATGATACACCGTACAACAGATTTGGATGATATAGATATATGGAAAAAAAATTCTGCAAATCAGACAAATGATATATATATTTAGTTATAGGGATTATATCAGATAAATCTATAGTTATTGAATTCAAATTCTGCATAGACCAATCTACAAATATATGGAAAAATATTTTTAACTGCTGGGTTCAATAGAGTTATTGAAAACATGACTTTAACCAATTTAGTATTATTATTTAGTGTTGAATACATGACTTTAATTGCTGGGTTCAAGAGAATTGATTCGGGTAATTGAAAACATGACTTTAGTATTCTCTCATTGATTCGGGTAATTGTTCTTCTTCTTGAATTTTTTTTCCCTCTATCAACTTTTGCCTTCATTAGAGCTTCTGTGGATCACTCTGACCACTCTCACCGTTGTTCACTCCGGCTACGACATCACTTTGGCTGCTCGGCTATTCACTTTGGCTGCTCGACATCCTGCTCGGTTGCTCGGTTAGTTTATTACTTTGGTTCTTATTTTTTTTCTTTTGTTATTGCTTTGGTAACGTTTGGTTGCTTGACATCACTTTGTTATTGCTTTGCTTTGGTAACGCTTTGGTTCTTATACGGGCGATATTGAGTCAACTGATATATACGGGTGAATTTTTTTCTTTTGTTATTTCTTTTGTTATTGCTTTGTTATTGAGTAAAACTGAAGAAGAATTAAAAATTAAAGAGTAGTTGCAAAGGCAATGTTTTTCATCACCAAAATCACTTGACTCTATTTTTTATCACCAAAATCAGAAAAAATTCTGTGTTTACTGTCACTATATTATCACCAAAAAAATTTGTTTTTATCACCAATTCTGAATTTTTTTATCACCAAAAAATTCTGTGTTTACTGTTACTAAATCAGAAAAAATCACTTGACTCTGTGTTTACTGTCAACTGTTTAAATTAGTGATGAGAGGCAAAAATTTTACTCAATGCGTTTACTGTCAACTGTTTATCACCAAAATCAGAAATTTTTTATCACCAAGATAATGAAGAAGTTTGATCCATTTAACATTGATTGAAAGTATTATAATTTATATTGGAATCAAATTGGCCATAGAACATTGTATGCAGACGACCAAATCAACCCGACCAAGCAAGATGTACAAAAATCAACAAACTTCAATGATCATTGTACGCAGACAAAATCAACCAAAATCAACCTGATAACAATGGTAGAGAATAGTGCTATATTCAAGTCAAACTTTGATCACTGATCTTTGAATGCAGACAACCAAATCAACACATTTAGTGTTATATTCGATTCAAACTTTGATCACAGATCAATGATGCAGACAACTAAATCAACCCAATTATACATATCAAAAAACATTTCCATCAAACCAAAAAAATATTTAAAAAAACAAAAAAACAAATAGGAAATTAAATCAAACCTTCAAGTGGGCAGCAACCTTTTCTTTATCAGTGAAAACTCCAGTAGACTCAAGAACCTAAAAGATAATATTGCTAGGTTCTAACATATATACTATATTGTTGCTTTTATGGAACATCAAACTATAGACAAAATAATAATAATAATAATAATAATAATAATAATAATAATAATAATAATAATTTGAATCATCAACTAAAAAAATATTAGGTGTATTATATAAAAAGATTCTGTATATACAAATTGTGCACAAATTCAGTTTTAAAAAATTTGGTTTGTTTGTTTCCTTACTTTGTGTGCGTGTGTGTGTTTTAAAAAAAAATGGTGTTCCTATTTATCACCAAAAAACGGTGTTTCTATTTACTGTCACTATATTATCACCAAAAAATTCTGTTTTTATCACAAATTCTGAATTTTTTTATCACCAAAAAATTATGTGTTTACTGTCACTAAATCAGAAAAAATCACTTGACTCTGTGTTTACTGTCAACTGTTTAAATTAGTTATGAGAGACAAAAATTCTGCTCAATATGTTTACTATTAACTGTTTATCACCAAAATCAGAAATTTTTTATCACCAAGATAATGAAGAAGTTTGATCTATTTAACATTGCTTGAGAGTATTATAATTTATATTGGAATCAAACTGGCCATAGAACATTGTATGTAGACGACTAAATCAACCCGACTAAGCAAGATGTACAAAAATCAACAAACTTCAATGATCATTGTACGCAGACAACTAAATCAACCCGATAACAATGATAGAGAATAGTGTTATATTCAATTCAAATTTTGATCACAGATCTTTGAATGTAGACAACCAAATCAACACATTAGTGTTATATTCGATTCAAACTTTGATCACAGATCAATGATGCAGACAACTAAATCAACCCAATTATACATATCAAAAAACATTTCCATCAAACCAAAAAAAATATTTAAAAAAACAAAAAAACAAATAGGAAATTAAATCAAACCTTCAAGTGGGCAGCAGCCTTTTCCTTATCAGTGAAAACTCCAGTAGACTCAAGAACCTAAAAGATAATATTGCTAGGTTCTAACATATATACTATATTGTTGATTTTATGGAACATCAAACTATAGACAAAATAATAATAATAATAATAATAATAATAATAATAATAATAATAATAATAATAATTTGAATCATCAACTAAGAAAATATTAGGTGTATTATATAAAAAGATTCTGTATATACAAATTGTGCATAAATTCAGTTTTAAAAAATTTGGTTTGTTTATTTACTTAATTTGTGTACGTGTGTGTGTTTAAAAAAAAAAACTGTGTTCCTATTTATCACCAAAAAACGGTGTTCCTATTTACTGTCACTATATTATCACCAAAAAATTCTGTTTTTATCACCAATTCTGAATTTTTTTATCACCAAAAAATTCTGTGTTTACTGTCACTAAATCAAAAAAAATCACTTGACTCTGTGTTTACTGTCAACTGTTTAAATTAGTGATGAGAGACAAAAATTTTGCTCAATGTGTTTACTGTCAATTGTTTATCACCAAAATCAGAAATTTTCTATCACCAAGATAATGAAGAAGTTTGATCCATTTAACATTGATTGAGAGTATTATAATTTATATTGGAATCAAACTAGCCATAGAACATTGTATGCAAACGACTAAATCAACCCGACTAAGCAAGATGTACAAAAATCAACAAACTTCAATGATCATTGTACGCAGACAACTAAATCAACCCGATAACAATGATAGAGAATAGTGTTATATTCAATTCAAACTTTGATCACTGATCTTTGAATGTAGACAACCAAATCAACACATTTAATGTTATATTCGATTCAAACTTTGATCACATATCAATGATGCAGATAACTAAATCAACCCAATTATACATATCAAAAAACATTTCCATCAGACCAAAAAAATATTTAAAAAAACAAATAGGAAATTAAATCAAACCTTCAAGTGGGCAGCCGCCTTTTCCTTATCAGTGAAAACTCCAATAGACTCAAGAACCTAAAAGATAATATTGCTAGGTTCTAACATATATACTATATTGTTGATTTTATGGAACATCAAACTATAATAATAATAATAATAATAATTTGAATCATCAACTAAGAAAATATTAGGTGTATTATATAAAAAGATTCTGTATATACAAATTGTGCATAAATTCAGTTTTAAAAAATTTGGTTTGTTTGTTTACTTAATTTGTGTGTGTGTGTGTTTAAAAAAAAAGGTGTTCCTATTTTTGTGTTTATGTGTTTATAATTTATTATGTTTTCGTATAATTTATTATGTGTTCGTAGTTTGGTTTGTTTGTTTGTTTGCACTATCACAAATGTTCACAATTTTTTAGACTTAATAAGTTTTTGTTTGTTTGTTTGTGTAGAAATTCAGTATTTAAAATTTTGATTTTTCTATATTTTTTATTTAAAATGAAATTCAGTGCTCTTAAAAAAATAATATAAAATGAGTGTCTTGGATTTTTTTGTCTTATCAACTTCAATTGTTTAGACTTTAGACTTAAATAGTTTGGAATTTTTCTTGTTTCACTTTTTCAAGTCCTCTGTCAACTGAATATGCTCCATTTTATTAGTCATCTTGGGCATGTAATTGATCACATATATGTATATGCATATCTTAGCTTGGTGGCGGGTTGTTGATTTTGCTAAGATAAGAGGCTTTTTTTTCCATAATTTTAGCTTGTTATATTTGTATCAAGGTTCTGCCTCAAGGTTGAGGCCTTACTCGTTGGTCATGTAATGAAATCTCAATGGATAAGCATTCTATTTCACATTTAATTACACTTTCACAAATCATGCCTCTCTTTCTAGATAGCACACCACCAAGTTCCACATGGATTGGATTCTGAATTTCAGACATCATCTGGCAAGATATATAGATCAATTTCCATCACACATGGACATGTGCATGTGCATGAAAAGAGAACTGACGCCATTATTAAATGTGCAGTTGGACTTTGACAGATTAATACTGTGAATGATTCCATTTTTCCTACAAAATTATTAAAATTATAAGTTCCTTTTTTCATATTATGAAAGTCTTAAAATTGGCTAAATCTTTTGTGCTCCTCTCTCTATTTGACTTTTTTTTTAATCAGCTGTTGTTCATAGAAAATTGGCTAAACCATTAAAGGTATCCTACTTCTTTAATATGTTGCTTGGCTTTCATTGGGAATTAAATTGTTCAATTTGCTTTTAGCTTACGATTTTTTTTTTTTATAAATTTAATATTATCATTTGTAAATGTTTTGCAATAATAGATTAATCTACAATAATAGATAGATATATAATATTTGATCTTAAAATGTAATTTATCCAGTTTAATGTAATTTATCATTTGGATTAAAATGTAATTTATCCAATTTAATCTTAACATTATGTTTCTTAAATGGATTTAATTTTTTAAAAGGTTTTGGATTTGAATTAATACTTGATGGTTTTTGTTTTTTAAATGGGTTTTAATTTGTTTATATTTTTTGAACAGTATTTAGTTCTTCTATGTCGTATGCTTTTGGATGATTTTCATTTCAAATAGCTTGGGGAGTTGGTCTAACCAATTTGTTATGTTTAATGGGTTTTATTTTTTAAATGGGTTTTAATTTGTTTACATTTTCTTGAGAGTATTTAGTTCTTCTATGTTGTGTGCTTTTGAATGATTTTCATTTCAAATAGCTTCGGGTAGTTGGTCTAACCAATTTGTTATGTTTACACTTGAAATTGGAATTACTCTACAAATTTTTCTGCGTTTCAGGCCCTTAATACACTTGACAGTATCAAATAGAGAGTAAATAAAAGGGTTCTTGGTATCATACACAGAATATGGGCTAGCATTTTGATAGCAATTTGGTAGAATATCACATATTTCTGCTTCTTTTCTTTTTTTCATTACCAAGATGAGTTGAATGCCTATATTATACTGATGTGCTTTGGTATGTAGAGCACTTACTGATGTGCTTTAGTCTATAGATTTAGTATACAATAACTTTAGTTTCTGTCAGTGTTTACAATTTTTTTTTTACTTGCTCTTATATTTTGATTTGCAATATTGGTGAGGATTATAAATCTTATATGTTTATTTCTTAATTTGCATTAACATTAGGGGGAGTTGTTATTTTATTTGAGTTTTGTAGAGCATGTGATACAAGCAAAAATGTTACAAGTTCTTTAAGAAAAAAAATATTTAAATATATTTTTATAACTGCATTTTAATCTTAAAATTATTTGCGTCGTCCCTTCTATCAATTTTGATTAAACATTGAGCAAAATTATTGTGAACCAAATTTCTCTCTGAACTATTAAACATTGAGGAAATGTGTCTCTCATCACCAAATTTCTGTCAATTTTTAATCAGAATTATTGTCAATTTTTTTAATCAAAAAAAACATTAAGCAGAAATTGGTTTGGTGTTCAAAAAAAAAAAAAGGGTTATACACATTGTGTTTATTGTCAACTGTGTATAATAGTTGGTCTGTCAATTATTTGAACTGTTAAGTAGAAATTATTTGAATTAAATTTCATCAAAGAATTAAAAAAAACATTATGTGAACCAAATTTCTGTCAATTTTAATTAAACATTAAGCAGAATTATTGTGAACCAAATTTCTCTCAGAACTATTAAACATTGAGGAAATGACTCTCATCACCAAATTTCTGTCAATTTTTAATCAGAATTATTGCCAATTTATTTAATCAAAAAAAATATTAAGCAGAAATTATTTTTTCATCAAAGAATTACTGTCAATTATTTGAACTATTAAGCAGAAATTTGGTTCTTACACATAAGGTTGGTCTCAAAATTATTTGGCTATTATACACAGGAAAAACATAATAGATCCAAAATTTTCATTAAATCAAGGATGAACAAAAAATTTCACCAAATCTCCAATAATAATACTTTTAATCTTTTTTGATAAAATTTTAAAATAGAGTATGGATAGGAGATGGTTTTCTTTCATAAAAAATGGTATGGATAGGAGATGGTGATTCTAAAAAGATTGTACCATTCAAATGTAATATATTTGTTGTGTGATTCTAAAAAGAAATGGACTATTTTTTTTCATTTTTTTGAATATCTAGAGTTCCTAATTGAAATTTGAAAGACTTGGCATTTTAACATTTATGTGTAATATGGCAAGAGAGTTTATATTTTTTTTTTTGGCACCTTTTTAAGGTATGATTATAATGGGTTTTAATTTCATCTCTATAAAATTGAAGTTAGTTAAGAAAGAGAAAAGTTCAAATTTAGACAATTATTGTACTCCAGTTTTAATTTATCATTTTAATGTGATTGTTAAAAAATATCTATTCTAAACGCTGGGTTGACTCAGAAAATGTAAGTTTGATTATGGGTTTCTCAAAGAATGTAAAGAGAGAGAGAGAGAGGGAGAGAGAGAGAGAGAGAGAGAGAGAGAGGTTATTTGGGACTTGGTTCATGATTAGTGCTTTGTATTGCACAAATTAGTCTGATAGGGAATGAACTGTTTGTTTGGAGCTATTTAAAAAGAAATTAAGGGTGATTTATTTAGTTGATCTTTCTGCAACAAAAAAATTAAACTTACACTCAAAAAAATTATTTAACATTTTATTTGCTGTGTAATATATTTATTTAGTTGTACTATTCAAATGTAATATATTTGTTGTGTGATTTTGGTTTTAATTTCATCTCTATAAAATTGAAATCAGTGAACAAAGAGAAAAGTTCAAATTTAGACAATTATATTGTGCTCCAGTTTTAATTTATCATTTTAATGTGATTGTTAAAAACATCTATTCTAAATGCTGGGCTGACTCAGAAAATGTGAGTTTGATTATGGGTTTCGCAAAGAATGTAGAGAGAGAGAGAGAGGGAGGGGGAAGGAACTGTTTGTTTGGAGTTATTTAAAAAGAAAGTAAGGGTGATTTATTTAGTTGATCTTCCTGCAACAAAAAAATTAAACTGACACTCAAAAAAAAATTATTTAACATTTTATTTGCTATGTAGTATATTTATTTAGTTGTACCATTCAAATGTAATATTTATTTGCTGTGTGATCCTAATTAAAATAAAAATTTGAAAGACTTGGCATTTTAACATTTATGTGTAATATGGCAAGAGAGTTTATGTTTGTTTGTTTGTTTTTTTTTTTTAAGAAAATATAATATTCTATGTTGTATTTCAAAAATTCCGATCAATGTATATGTGTGCGTATTACTTTAGTTGTCTTCATGAAAAAAAAAATGTATTAAACTTTCAATATTTAACTTAACGCAAGTATTTAACATAATCCGTTTTGTTTTGAATCAAATTCATCGAGTATTTAACTTAACCCAAAAAAATGTATTTAACATTTTTGTTATAAAATTTTTTTTTAAAAAAATTGTACCATTCTAAACAGAGAAGGCACGTGCCTCTGGTATCTGTTGAATTATTTTTTTTTGGCATAAATTTGTGATTATGATTATAACGGGTTTTGATTTTGGTTTTAATTTCATCTCTATAAAATTGAAGTCAGTTAGAAAAGAGAAGAGTTCAAATTTGGACAATTGTTGTACTCTGATTTTAATTTTATCATTTTAATGTGATTGTTATTTTTTTATTTTTATTTTTTTGAACCAGGAAAGTAGAGAAACAAAGACAACAAGCAGAAAGTAACAAAAAACTCAATGCTCTTGCAACAGCAGAGCTAGAGCAGAGGGTGGATTTGGGACCCAATCAAACGGAAGAACTCCGTGAAGAGAAGCTTGGGCCACCCAATGAGTTGCTTGATTTGTTGTTCGAGGCTTCCAACTGAAGGCCAAATTTCCATGCCCATCCAAGCGCTTGATGTCGCCAATTATCACATTGCAATCCCAAGGCGGATTAGTTTCAGAAACACACAAGAAGATTACGGTCTTGTTATCCCCTTTGATCTCCACTATATTCAGGTTGCGGGCTTGTGCCAATTGACAAGCACACCTACAAGCTAAAGCTTCTCCTTGAAGGGAAGATAAAACTCTCCAAGATTGAGTAAGATGAAACTCTCCAAAATTGGCATTTCATCTCTACAAGCTGCCTTATCAAACTCCAATTTTGCCGTTCGAGCTCTAAACAAAGTCGAGAAGGGCGCTATCTCAATATGATTGAAAACAAAATTGTTTCGGTCTTTCCAAATAAACCACCAGATCCAAACAATGAGACTGAAAAAACTCTGCCACTCCTTTGATGACTCAAAATTGTCCAACAAATCACTCGACCATTTGAGGACCGAGAGGTTTGGACCACCTTCAATATTAAATTTTAGGTCACTGCCAAACCAGACAGCTCTTACCCATTCACAATCGAATAAAAGATGTTCAATTGTCTCAGGTTATTTTTTATAGATTGGGCAAAGCCAAGTCCCCGCATATTTCCTGCGAAATAGATTCTCTTTTGTTGTGAGCACATTCTTGCACACACGCCACCAAAAGTGTTTTAGCTTTGGAGGGATTTTTAGGGCCCAAATCAATTTCCACAACTTTCTTGAAGGGTGAAAAGAAGATTGAGGAGTTTGAGAGAGCTTACTACACTCCTCTGCCCACATTATAACCTGACATCACCGAATATTTGCCGTTTGGTTCAAAATGCCAAATAAGAGAATCTGTTTTTGCTTCTAAAGTGATAGGAATGGAGCTTATGGCCTCAATTTCTGCTTTAGAAATACAACACCGAAGAGAGCTTTCCTTCCATCTCTTGGATAGGGGGTCTATAGCATCTGATACCTTCTGAATATCATTTCCTTCAGGTTTTGGAGAGGTCACTTTAAAACCTAGAATTTAAGGAATCCATTTGTCTTCCCAGAATTGGACATCAAAACCACTATTCACTTGCCAACGAACACCTTGCTGTAGAATGTTCCGACCTTGAAGAATACTTGCCCAAGCCCATGATGCCCGACGACCTTTTGTAGCTTGCA
Source organism: Camellia sinensis (assembly GCF_055761805.1). Lineage (NCBI taxonomy): Eukaryota > Viridiplantae > Streptophyta > Magnoliopsida > Ericales > Theaceae > Camellia > Camellia sinensis. Next base: position 188,654,695 of record NC_138964.1, read on the forward strand.
TAAAATTTGAGTGGGGGAAATAGATGCCTTTTAGAATTCGCGAACAAAAAGAGTGAGGATATTTCATCATGTGCCACTCTTGCCGAGCCAAAAGAGCCAGATTAAAAGTATTGAGATCTCGAAAACCCAGCCCACCATCTAGTTTTGACATACCCATGATTCCCCAGCCAATCCAATGGACTCCTTTTCCCTCCGGATCACCCCCCACCAGAAATTGCTGATGTAGGAATTTAGTTTGGCACAAAACTTCTTTGGAAAGGCAAAACAAGCCATTGTATAAGCAGGGATAGCTTGAACCACAGTTTTAATTAGAACTTCCTTTCCCGCTTGAGACAACAATTTTTGCTTCCAACCTTGCAATTTAGAGAGAACCTTCTCAAGGATATACTCAAAGGCTTCCGCTTTTGATCGCCCCCAAAAAGAAGGCAAACCAAGATATTTTGCATCAGGCTGAGACATTCTGAGACTTGAAAGGTTACAAATCGAACTACAAACGGCTGGAGTAGTATTAGAAGAAAATTGCACACTTGATTTATCGAAATTAACCACTTGTCCTGATGCTTCGCAGTAAATCCAAATAAGATTTAGCACATGCTGACATTCTGAGGTCTCCGCTTTTAGAAAAAGGAGAATATTATCGGCAAAAAATAAGTGGGAGAGAGTGCGGCAATGTCGTGTGATCTTCAAGCCTGTTATTTATACATCTATTCTAAACATTGGGTTGGTCTTTTTCTTTTTCTTAGAAGTTTATATTTTTATTTACTTCTTCTCCTCTTGATTGTAACCCGTTAAGTATTTTCTATTCATAGCAGTTATTTATTTATTTAAATAAAATTTTGAATTTTATTATTCGATTTGGTAGCAACAGATTTGGAACTAACATTTCATTGCCAATGAAATCCATGTTAACTTTTATTATTGCTAATTTTTTGTTTCTTTGTGTCTAAAATTATATAACCAAACATTTTTAGGTTGAAGTACAACAGTTATGAACAATATCACTATTTTTGGTTAAGTAAGTTTTTTTTCTTCTTTTTTCTTTTCATATAAATTTAAGTACATCTCTTATAAATTTAAGTACAACAGTTATGGACAATATCACTATTCTAATTTTTTTTTCCCTCATACTTTATAGGTGGATGGGGGCTTACACCGAACTGTAATATCACCTCCCTTTACTAATTTTCTTATTTATGTGTATAAAGTTTTATTTATCACTCTAAAGTTTTTGTATGTATAGGTTCGGTTTCTTCAAGAAAGAAATGTTAATGTTGTTATTCACGATGAGCGTGACCTTAATACTATTCGCATTCATGAGGTAAGCCTAAAAGTCACTTGAACATTGGACATGTATTTTCTTACCATTTTAAAAATAATTTATAAACATATTCTACTTATTTTTTATAGGCAAAGGCAAAGGCAAAGGCAAAAGACAAAGCAATATCAAAGGAAACAAAAAAAGCTATTCCTTATGGCAAAGGAAAAAAAAATGCACATCCCATGATATGGTTTCTCAACAACTTTTAAAAGTTTCTTTTTCGAATATTATATAGATTTTTTTAGGAATTGCATAGTGTCATATACTCTTTTTTATGTACATTTTTCAAAAGTTTCTTTTTCAAAAATTTATTCAATTCTTTTTATTGAATGTGAAATGTTTTTCTGAAGCATGTTAAAGTAAGCATTTGTACAACATGCTAATGCATTTGTATGAACATTAATTTGAATTTTTAATATGTTTGTCTATTTGTATGATAAAAATATGTTGCATTTGTACAATATGTTGCATCTACAACATAGCATAATAAAAATATAATAGAAGAAAACGAAAAAGAAAAATAAGAAGAAAGAACAAATATGTGATGAAAAGGAAACTACATAATATAATTTTTTTTAATTTTTATTTTTCTTATAAGTTCTTAAGGAAAGAAAAAAAAGACAAAAATGCATTTTAATATAACAGAAACAACAAGAAGAGTGAAAAGGAAAGTACAAGACATCACACGCTAATATTCACATTTTACATACCCAATGATCTAATATTTACCTTTTCAACGTACATTTTGTAAAGAGATGGGTAGTGTCTTTAAACCAATAAGTGCGTGCATAGTGAGTTTGCAGTTTTGTGTGCTTAATGTGCTTTCAAATTATTTTTCCCTCATTTTTTAAATTTCATCAATACATGCATTGGTTCTTATATGACTAACAACTTAACCAAGTGAAGACGAAAAGTTAGTTAAAAGAAAGAAAAAATACATGATGAAAGGGAAGAAAGTTAGTTAATCTTCACATTTTATGCACCTTCTTATATAATATTATCATTTTGGGCACACAATGATAATGTGTTATCAAAAGCTGCATTGGCCTAACATGCACGACGAGAACGTGAAAAAAATCAAAAGCCATGTTCTACATACCAATTGGGATAACGCCTGCGATGAGAACGAGAAAGAGAAAGATCGAATGAATGTATTAACCTAAGACAATCTTCTTTAACACCAAATTGGTAAAAGAAAAATAATTTTTTACCCAAGACAATCTTGAATTTTTCACTCTTACTATTACCACTTTATTATATAGATTTTAATTTGTTCACAATCTATTTCTGTAGGCCTCCTCCTACAACTCCATCTAGAAATATTGGTGTGGTCATCCGTAATGAGCACGACCTTAATGTTATCCGTGTTCGTGCGGTAAGTACAAAATCAAGTCAAATATTGCATGTATTTTATTTATATAAGATTATATAAGATTTTTTTAATCTTTTGAATATTTTATTTATATTTGTTAGGCAAAAGAAAAAGAAAAGGTCAACCCAATGTCTAAAGGAAAAGAAAAGATGGCTCCTTCCGGTAAGAGAATGACAAATGCATGTCAAGTGGTATATATTCGTTTTTAAAAATATGATGCAAAACTAATCAAAATTTTGAATAGTTAAAAGATATGCGTGTATAAAATGAATTTATTGTTTTATGGTGTTTTTGTAGAATGATTGTAATATGTTTTCCTGTAACTTGCTATTATTTGTATGTCTTTTTTAAATTTATTTATTTTTATTTTGCATGGATATATGTGCATTTATAATGTACCATTCATAAGTTGCTACTTATATAAAGAGAATAGGAAAAAAGAAACGAAGGAATAAAGAAAAAATATATAAAGAAAGGAGAAACTAAATAAGATAGGTTTATAATTCTTATTTAATATATAAAATAGAAAACAAAGAAAGGGAAAGGGAAAGGGAAAGGGAAGGGGAAAAGGAAGAAATAAGAAGATAGAAATAGAAGAAATAAGAAAGAAAGAAATAAAGATAACACTATTAAATGTATAAAACAAATAAAATAGAAAACAAAATTAAGATAGTTTCATTTTAAGCACAAAATATTCACATAATTTGCTTTAATGATAAAATATTTTCATTTTAGGCACAAAAAGATAATGTAATATCAAAAGCTGCATTGGCCCAACGAGCACGGCGAGAGCGTGAAAAAATTGAAAAGTCATACTTTGAATTTCAATGCTTGCAACGAGAACAAGAGGGATTAGAAGAATGTGTTCAACTAAGACAACGTTCTTTAATACCAATTCGTCGCGATCGCACTTGCTTGGAGTGGGAAACAATAACTGAAGATTCTCATTCGGCACAAAAACGAACAATGGTTACCCATCATTCTACATGTTCGTTTTCTATGCCAAGCACATCTTTAGCTCCACCAAGAAATCGGTAAACTCCTGTGTCTAATCTTGAAATACATACTTTTACTCATACCGTTTTGTTTTACAAAATTTTATTTATACACAAATATTCGTAGGTCTATTCCTATAAATCGATTTCTTCAACAAGATCTACGTACTGATGATGAATTAGAAGATCTGCCTACGAGTATATCAATTGATGCCTAGGCACACAAAGATTCTTGCCGCCATTATCTTGGCAAGATGGATGTATTATGTCCTTATTGTTCAGCCTTACATTGGATGGATGAAAAATTGACAAAATCATCTATAAAGCGTCCTGAGAGGGTAATTTATATATAAATTAGGCCAAGCTGGGTAATGGGCCGTTCATTGGGCCACGGTAAGAAGGGCTGGATAAGTAGGGGCTTGTAGTTAGCCCGGTCCTGAGAACGCCTTATTGTTATTCCGGTCCAGAGGAGCCTTGCAGTCAGCCCGGTCCGAAAGAGCTTGGTGGTTAGCTCAGTCACCACGGTCGGCGCGGTAACAGTTAGCCCGGTCATACCATATTGAGCCAAAGTATGTTAAGCCTTCCTCAGAACCATGCTATGGGTTAATTCGGTCCTAGCTCAGTATGGTTAGCATGATCTCAATAGCCTGGTTGGAGTATGTCGAACCGAGGTACACGCTGCGAAAGGAAGAACCAAGCTAGGTGGAGCTCGGTTTAGTCTGCGGCTTTAGCATGGCCACGTTATCCCGGTCTTATTGACATCCGACCTAGGTAAAACCATCTCACTTGGTTTAAGCAGTGAGGGAGGTGTTAAAGGATAAGTATTATCTTTCAGAAATGTGATTCCTAGAAGGACTCTACATGGAGGAGTAAGAGTCCTACGAGGATTGTGCCACGCAAAACTTATAAAAGCTCATAACATCACCTATGGAGAGGTAACACAACTTTGATTCTCGAACACACAGAGCTTTGTCTATTTGTCTATTTTTGCTGACTTAGGCATCGGAGAGGTATCCGGCACACACCCGCCAGCTAGCCCACGTTTGTGTTTTCAGGGAGTAAAGCGACGACGTATGGAGGAGCGCAGACTTGATCAACAGGATTATACGAGAAGGTTTATTTCTTTCCCGTACACGTCCCTTATTCAGAACTTGCTGTTTGGAAGGAAAGATTAGGCTACCTTTACTTATTACACCCCCTTCACCACTTCAGGCATTGTATGATGGGAATAATGATCAATCAAAATCCTTTCGAAGTTATACTCGAGTGTACAATGCAGCCAATGCTTTTACGAGTCTTGGTGCCACATTGGATCCTAGAGTACTCAGTGGAAGGGGCCCTACATCATTCACAATTCATGGGGAATTGCGACATCGAACAGGATCATTACAACCACAACCAGGGCAGGATGCGAGTTATGCTCAGCTGTATATCTATGACCCTTATTCAGCTTTAGAAATTCGTAATCGTAGAAATCCTAACTTGAGAAGGGATGTTCTCAAAACTATTCAAGATAGTTTGTTGCAAATCAATGCATTTGTAGATAAATATCGCCAGGCTTATGCCATTTTACATCAATTAGACTCAACAGGACATAATCTACCTGCTCATCTTCATTACAATTCAACAACTGATTGACGTCGGTATAACCTACCAACTACAGATGAGATTGCAATTGTAATACCAGGCGATGGAACATAGGTAAATGAAATGAAAGATATTATCTTACATTTCCAAGAAAATAATGAGTTGATGCAAATTAATGAATGTCACCCAGCATGCTTGCCATTACATTATGTTATATTATTTCCATATGGTGAGCTTGGATGGAAACCTGAGTTGAAATTGTGGAATGTTCAGTATGATCGACTTTCAACTGATCGACTTACTCAAATAAATTTTTATAGTTATCGTTTGTTTGAACGACCCACAGAGTATTCAACAATTTTGAGAGGTGGGAAACTATTTTAAGAGTTTTTGGTAGATGCTTGGACTGCAACTAAGCAAAATCGATTGGCATACTACAAGCTTAATCAAGGGAAACTTCGGGCTGAGCTTTACCAAGAGTTGTCAGATATGGATCCAGATTATGTACGACCTGGACAAATTGGTCAAAGGTTTATTTTGCCATCTTCATTTACTGGTAGTCCTAGACATATGTTTAAAATCTTTCAAGATTCAATGACTATCACACGATACAACCAACACCCAGATATTTTTCTTACCATGACTGCAAATCCCAATTGGCCAGAAATTACTTCAGTATTATTACCATATCAAAAATTATTGATCGTCCTGATTTAATTGCCCGTGTTTTCGAGTTGAAGAGAAAATGTTTGATAAATAAGATAGAAACAAATAAAGTGTTTGGAAATAAAGTTGCACATGTTTTTACAATTGAATTTAAAAAACGAGGACTCCCTCATATGCATGCACTTTTATTTCTCAAGGGTCCAGACAAAATTCGGACATGTGCTCAAGTAGACAAATTGGTCTGTGCAGAATTTTTAAACCCAAAAGATGATCCTATGCTTTTTGAAACTATCAAATGTTGTATGGTACATGGACCACGTGGTGCTCGAAATCCGCAAGCACCATGTATGGAAAATGGTAGATGCACTAAGAGATACCCTCGAGCTTTCACAGAAACAACAACTATGGATCAGGATGGATACTTTATTTATTGTCGTCGCAATAATGGTCAAGTACATACTGCGAGGGGGCAAGAAGTTGATAACAGGGATGTCGTACCATACAATGCATAGCTTTCAAAACTTTTCAACTGTCATATAAATGTGGAAGGTTATGCCAGAATGAGATGTGTCAAGTATATACATAAGTACATTTATAAGGGTTATGATCGTACAACGATGGTGTTAAGAATGATAAATGAGATTCAACAATATCTCGATGCAAGGTATATTGGACCTCCAGAAGCTGCTTGGCGAATATTTGGTCATCCTTTGCATGCAGAGATGCCAACAGTTGTACGATTGACACTTCATTTACCTGGAACACATCGTGTTGTTTTTAACCCAGAAGAGTCATTACAAACGATTCAATCTAGAGCTGGTCAACAAATGTCAACTCTTACTGGCTTCTTTGCATATTGTGCTGCCAGTGAAGATGAATGTCCATTCACTTATCAAGAATTTCCACAACATTTTGTTTGGCTTAAGTCAGAAAAGAGATGGAAATCAAGAGAAAGGGGATATGCAATTGGTAGAATGTACTTTGCTAGCCCTAATTGTGGTGAAAGATTTTATCTACGTTTGTTACTAACCGTTGTCAAGGGACCAAAGTCGTTTCAGTCTTTACGCACGGTCGATAATGTTTTGCATGATACATTTAAATTAGTATGTGTTGCCAGGGGCTTTTAGAAGATGATGAAGAATGGATTCAATGCTTGAAAGAGGCTGCAGTTATAAAAACTGGATATCAGTTGAGGAGATTGTTTAGTATTATTCTCACACAGTGCTCTCCACTAAATCCATGTGCATTATGGAATCAATTTTCAACGCATATATGTGATGATCTTGCACATAAGAATTGTACATTGTTTGTCATTTCTAAACCAACTGAGGCTCAAATTGAAGATTATGGTCTCCATCTTTTGAATCAAATGCTTCACGAATCAGGCAAAAGTTTAATTGACTTCCAACCCATGCCACTACCTACTGCAAATTGGAGTGTAGTAGTTGGTAATCGATTGATATTTGAACATCAACAACTGCAGAGTGAGGCACAACATGCAGATCCACAAATTACTCTTGATTGTCTCAATAATGGAGAATGGAATGCTTATAATACAATCACTTCTTCAGTTTTTCAAAATAAAGGAACTGTTTTCTTTCTGAATGGGGGTGTTGGAACAGGGAAAACATTTATGTACAATACGATTGCATTAAAATGTCGCAGCCTTGGGTATATCGTTGTTACTGTGGTTTCGTCTGCAATTGCATCATTGTTACTGGTAGGAGGTCGCACTGCACATTTAACATTTTTCATCCCATTAGATGTCTTGGAAAATTCACTTTGTGGGTTTAGCAAACAATCATTACAAGTTGAGTTATTTAGAGAAACAAAACTCATAATTTGGGATGAAGTTCCTATGCAACATAGACATTGTGTTGAGGCGGTTGATCGTACATTGAGGGATATTTGTGATAATGAAAAGCCATTTGGGGGTATTACTGTTGTTCTTGGTGGAGACTTTCGACAAATCTTACCAGTTATACTCAAAGGAGTTCGTGAGCAAATTGTGAATGTATCATTAAGGCACTCTGTTCTATGGAAGTATATATATATATCTTGACTTTGGATTTGAATATGCGCTTGAATCATGAAGGCCATGAAAATGCTAATTTTGCAAATTTCTTGATGGAGGTAACACTACTTTAACCTATATTATATATATTATTTTGAATTAATAAATTGTGTTTACACTTACTTTTTTATTGATTTCACTTTTTTTTTAGATTGGGACCAATCCTCAAAAAATCGTTAACCTTCCATCAACAATACACAAATGTCAAGATTTGAATGAATTACTCTCTACAGTTTATCCACAATTGAATATGATAGAGACGTCAACCCCAATATTTTTAACTGAACGCCCAATTCTGTCTGCGCGTAACGATGATGTCAGTGACATTAATACTACTGCGTTGAATATCTTTCCAGGGAGATTATATGCTTATCTTGCAGCAGATAAAATGTCTGAAGATAATGAAATTGATCCTATCATTGCAAATAAATATCCTAATGAATATTTAAATTCATGGGATCCTCCTAGGTTGCCAACTTTTAAGTTAGAGTTGAAAGTGGGTTGTCCTACGATATTGTTGAGAAACATTGCACCGAAAGATGGACTATGTAATGGTACAAGATTGATGGTTATTAGGTGCGGCACTCGAATAATTGAAGCTCAAATTTTAACTGGAGAAGAATTTGGCAATTTGGCATTCATAGCAAGGATATCTTTGACACCATCTTCTTCAGAAATGCCTTTTCAAATGACAAGACGTCAATTTCCAGTCCGATTCGCATATGCCTTGACCATTAATAAATCTCAAGGACAATTTGTGAAATTTGTTGGGGTTGATTTGCGTATACCAGTGTTTAGTCATGGGCAGTTATATGTGGCATTGTCTAGATGTACGTCCTTTGATCGTATAAGTATTCTCCTCCCTAAATATAGTTTGGATTCTACTACAAATATTGTTTATCCTAAAGTGTTGCTGTAGTATTCTATGCAGATTAAATGATGTTTTATTAGGAGGTAACCATGTAGATTTATTTCTGTTGATTATATAACTTTTTATAAAATTTCAATTTAATAATAATTTGAAATTTGGACTTTTGTAGGATAGGATCGAAAAATCTATGGAGCTTAAAAGGAGAAATACGACTAGCTTGCTTCGATGGAGATGTAATAAGGTAATTTCAATCTCAACGTATTTTGACATGTATATTTCCAACAAATGTACTAATCTATATTTTTTTTGTTTCCACAAATTACCAGATTGTTGTGCATGTACTAAAAGTTGATACAAAGACTTTTTGGAAAGTAATGAGAATGAAGTTTGGGCAAACACATATTTGAAGACATGTTATTGACACATCTTTTGTAAAGCATACATATTTTTGGTGTATGACAATATAATTTTTGGTGTATGACATGTTAGTGACACATCTTTTGTAAAGCTTTAACCCACTTTTTGTAAAGTTTTAACCTACTCTTTTGGTGTATGACAATATAACTTTATTTCTATTTTTTGTTCAGTGTTTACACTTTTTTTGACTGCCTTTTATATTTTGATATGCAATATAACTTTAAATCTTATATGTTTGTTTCTTAATTTGCATTAAGATTAGGGGGAGTTGTTTTGTAGAGCGTGTAATACAAGCAAAATTGTTATAAGTTCTTTAAGAAAAAAAATATTTTATTATATTTTTTCAGTATCTTTATCAAAAAATAACACAAACTTTATAAATTTCAACATAATACATATAAATTATAACTACATTTCAATATTAAAATTATTTATATTGTACTTTTAAGTACAGACATACGCTAGTAAAATGATATGACATATTATACTCATTTCATTTCCAATGAAAACACTTGTCAGGAACCTTATAGCATCATAAATACAACTGTTACGTTATTCTTGTCATGAATTATATATATAAAAAAAAAATTATAAGCATATAATTTTCCTTGAAGAAAAAGAGAGATTACTTTCTGATGTGCCTAAAAAAGAAGAAAAAGAGAGATCAATAATGTTCTGTGCATTGTGCATTAAAAAATACAAAGAAAAAAGGTTATAGAAAAATTAATGTGTGGCTCAAATTCACTAATTGTTAATCAAGCATTAATTTATGCAATGGTTTGACAAACAAATAAATAAATTTCTTTTTATTAGTATTCATTAGTTATATAGATAGAAAATAATATTTTCATCTATTTTACACTAAAATACATGTTTTATTTTTGTATCTTTATATTATCTTTATTAGTTTCGATCTAATAGAAGTAGTCGGTGAATTTTTGTCAAAATTATACAATTTATTGTACTTTTTAAAATAAAAAGAGATCAGTGTAATTTACATTTTATTAAATCAATGCAACTTGGTATGATATTTTCCCCTCTGAAATGATGAATATAATTTAGCATTATTTGTTTTTAATGTAGCCGTGCTGAAAGAGAGAAATACATGTATATTATTTGAAGAAAGAGACAGCTAAGCCCTATTGGTGTGTTTGTTTTCACTGGTCTATAATTTTTTATGTATATTATTTATAAAAAAATTAAATTTATTTTAAAAAATATAAATAAATTATTTTTTCGTCTTATTACATTTGTCTCTAAAAAAAAATAAATAGTCTATTTTAAAAAATTCATTTATTATTTATTTTTTTAAACAAACACAAGAAAATTAATAGATTACAATTATCATATTGATATATTTTTTTTTATTTATAAATAATAAATATTGATAATAAGATAAAATAAAAAATTTAAATCATGAAACGAAATTGATGAGACATGAACAACACCTTTCGGTTTAAATGGGCAGCGGAGATAATCCAATCCAGAAATGTTTACACACGAATAGAGGGTAAATTATAAATACACTTTTTGAGATTTGTTTAAAATATGAATCGTTTCTTATAATTTTAAAAATTACATTTCACTACTGAAGTTTTTAATTTTATTACAAATTGTTCTTTTTATTAATAAATTATAAAATCAATTAACAGTTTTTAATGATCTTAAAAATATAATTTAAATCACAAAAAATAATTTGTATTTTAATTCTCCCTTAACAAAATACAAAGACAGAGAGGAGGAAGGGGGGAGGGGTTGTTGTCAGTCAAACAAGTAATAGAGTGGATTTTATTGATCCAAAGACTGCTTTTTATGAAAACACAATCTATTGCCTTTTTGAACGTCCTTCTTCTTCGTTCTTCGGCCACACAGAAAGAAATAAAGACGTTGTGAAGATTGCTAATGGCAGACACACACACTGCACTTTTCTCAAATCCTACTCATCACTCAGAAAAAGCCCCCCCCAGCTTATTATTTGAGTCCATTATTTAAAACAAATTATATTACAAATGTCAATGTGATGGGTTTTTTATTTTTATTTTTTATTATTCTTAAATATCTTTATTTTTTTTATAATAATATTAAAATAATCGTATTTTTGTTTATGGCAAATTACATATACCTCCTTCGAGATTTAGCTAAATTACAGATACCCTGAGGTTTATATTTTTATAACAAATTGTCCCATGATGTTTATATTTTCATAACAATTTGTCCCATAATTTGTTATACAAATAGTACATTCATGGGGATATCTGTAATTTTTCAAACCTCAGGAGGTATCTGTAATTTTGTTAAACCTCGAGGGGTACATGTAATTTGCCCTTTTGTTTAGCATCTCATTTGCGAGTATGATATAATAAATAAGAAATTTAGCCAAAACTCTTTCATTGGGCCTTTATTTGGTGAAACGGACAACATAATTTATTTTATTTTATAAACTCCTTAAGGAAACATAATTGAATAAGGATATAGTAAAATATCTTTTTCCTTTTTTTTCTTTGGACAATATTGTTAGAATAACATGTTATTATGAACTAGAGTAACATGTTACTGTGAGATAGTGTAACATGTAGTCAAACAGAGTAACATGTTACTGTTACTATTTACATCAATTTCGACAGTAATAATTTTTTTTTATAAAGAATTTCATAATATGGATCTTCGTTGATAGATCTTGATGAAAGAATTTTAAAAGCGTAAATTACAAATACACCCCATGAAATTTGCTTAAAATTCAAATTGTCCCTTATGGTTTAGAAAATTAAAAATACCTCCCTGTCAGAATTTTTTATTTAACAGAATTAATTGAAAAAGTGAAAATTCTAATTGTTCACTTATACAATAATAAAATTATCTGAATTATTAATTGAAATAAAATTTTAACATTATTAAAAACTGTTAATTAACTTGATGATTTATTAATAAAATGACCTATTTGTTATGAAATTAAAAATCTTATGAGGCATAATGTATTTTCTAAAACTATATAAGATAATTTGTAATTTAAGTAAACCTTAAGGGATGTATTTGTAATTTATCCATTTTAAAAATACTAATTTTATAAAAAATCGATATCTACATCAAGAGTTATATTATTTTAAAGTTTAATATTTGATAATAATAATATGTGTTGAATTTTTCAAAAAATTTCTTTCTACTTATTCTTAATTCATTAAAATTTTATTACGTGGAGATTTTAACTAAATCTCCCGTAATAAATCTCATCATTCATATTTATTTCCATTAGCGAGTGATAATAAAAAATAATTGTTATTTATTGTTAGATTAGAGTTGAGTCCCATTATTACACTAATATATATATTCTTAATAAAATAATGCTATAAAAACAATTTTTTTATTTTTATTTTTATAAATTATTGCGACAATTGAATTGTTTTTATTTTACGTTACATCATATCTATATATACAAGACTCGTTGTTTGAGATTTGTCTTTTTATTTATTTATTTATTTTAATTTTGTCCTGTATTTTGAATAATTTATTAATAGTAGGTTGTATATGTTGAGTAAATTTTTTCCGTTAATTACAAAAAATATTCTTGATCAATTATGAAGTAGATTTTTTCATAATTAGACAAATATTTTTGGTCAACTATGAAATAAATTTTTTTGTAATTACGTAAACATTCTTGGTCAATTATAAAACATAAATATTTTATTTTTTAACAAATTATAAATACGCCCATAAAGTTTGTTTAAAATATGAATCGATCTTACAATACTATAAATTACAACTATCGTTTGTTATAAACTTTAATTTAACACAATACTCGGGGAAAAAAAAACTATTCTCCTATGTAATAATAAATTATCAAAATTATTTATTGAAAAATATTTCTCATATCATTAAAAATTATTGATTGACTTAATGATTTATTTATTAACAAAATGGTTAACTAAAAAATATTTTTCATATCATTAAAAATTATTAATTTATTTAATGATTTACTTATTAGTAAAATTGATCATTTGTTATGCAGGTATGATTTATGTATTAATAAAATTAGTTATGTGTATATATATGTATTTTTTTCTATTTCTTTATTAGTTCAGTAAATTATCTTAGTAATTTTTTTAGATATGAAAATTATTTTAGTATTTATTTTATATTTATTTGTTGAGAAAAGTTATACACCATAATTTTTTTTTATAAATTCCGAAGAAATATTAAATACTCATAAATTCACCCAAAATGATATAGTAATATAATTGGAGTCTACATCATTGAATGCATAACAAATTAAAAAAAGATACATATCATACCACATATCATATCTATTAATTTATTCTATTCAATTTTACAAAATAATATTTTAATTTTTAAAAAATCATCAAAATATAAAACTTAAATATATTATAATAATAACCCGTGTCTTTGTACAGACTTTTTAAAACTAATATATATATATGCATCATGCTGTATCGAGGTCTTCTACACTGAGCATTTTTTAATTATTGTTATTTATTTTATTTTTTTTTGTAAATAAACTAATTATTGTGATTTTTACTTGAGTCACAGCAACGTTTACACTAAAACAGCGCTGGTAATCTCCCGATCATACAATCTACAATCTACAATCTACTCATAAGATTAAAGTTTTTATTTTATTTTTATATTTTATTTCATGTACAATAATTAAGAAAACTACTCATTACTAGTTAGACATCACCACAACAATCCAAAATTTAAATATTGAGAATAATGTATTCAAATGAATTCATAAAGACAGACTTGATTATTGATCTCTCTCATCTTTAGTCCCGTTAGAACAGTGTTTGCAGAATATAATAATATATAGCATTATAATGCTCCTATGGATCAGTTCTTGTATTTTATAATTATAAGTTTTAATTTATATATAGACTTATTTTTTTGTGCCACCCTATATTTTAATCAATAATATTATACTTAATATATTTATTATATTTTAATTATGGGTATAGCTACAACCATTGATATATTAAGCTCACATGAGCTCTACTAATATTTAATAGTTATGAGTACTTCACATTGAATATGATAAATAAAATGTGATAAGGGTATTATATATATTTATATATTTAACTATCTATGGCAAGAAATAACATATTGACTCTAAAAATTTAATTAACTTAATTTTGACCTCTCCAAAATTAAGTACTTTTCCTTGCCCCTTTCAAAATTTTCTCATAATTTCTTTATTTTTGGATATAATCTCACCTTAGATCGTATTCTTTTTACTATCTGCATGTTTTTTTATATCTTCGTAGTACTCTTTTTATTTATTTGTTTATTTATTGGTAGGAGATTATTTACATTTATAAATATCAAGAAAATTACATCAAATTAAACAATTAAAAATGGAAGAAAATTCAACAACACATACCCATACGTTCAATTCTAACAAAGACAATGGTGATACAAAAAGAACCCCGAAAAGGAAATAAAGAATTAAAGAACTTGCTAATACGCCAAAAATAATCAAGATTGCCTTATGCAAAGATTCACCCTTAACCTAATCATATATGTTAATGGCCATAAGCTAATGATTATATTTTCATAGCACTCATTCAAGTGATTACTCGATCATCTTTTTCCTTTATCATACACACTGTTTTTAGATTTTTGTTAGTACTCATTCAAGTGACTACTATTATTGTTCAAAAAATGCTATATAAATTAATGAATTTTATATTTTTTACTAAAGGATGATTTATGCAGTAATAAACTAAGAGAACTGAAACAAATGAAAACTAAGAGCATCTCCAATGCAAACTATTTGAGATGTCATTGTCAAAATTTGACAAAAAATTTAAAAAATGTTGCTCTAATGGGCTGCTACAACCCCTGCCAAATTTGGCAAATGTCATTTCATCTCTCAAATTTGGCAATAAATTTTGCAGTTGCCAAACTTGCCACATCATCCAAATAAACAGAATTTGGCTTTAAAATTTTCATGGAAGAAATAAACACAGTGGAACAATAATATACCAGAGATGGAACAATAATATAAAAAATAAAAAAAAAACAGCGGAACAAAAAATTTGCTATTACAATAGATTTTTGGAGAAATTATTACTAGAGATGGAACAATATATTCCAACTTTCCAAATTTCAACATACCAAACACAGAATCACCAAATTTCAACATACCAAACACAGAATCACCAAATTTTCAATTTTCCAAATTTCAGTTTCACCAATTTGAAGCAAACAAAATTTAAAAATAAAAAAATAAAAAATGAACAGAGTGAAATAAAAAAAAAAAAAAAAAAACTGACAGTGAGAGGGAGAAAAGAGACAGATGATTTTTTTTGTGTTCTTTGATGCAAATGATTTTACAGATGATACAGATACGTGATCTTCTTTGTGTTCTTTGATACAGATGACACAGTGAGAGAAACAGAGGAATGGGGATAGATGACAGTGAGAGGGAAATGGAGAGTGAGAGGGAGAGGTAGAGAGTAGATTTGAAGGTGGGTTTGTGAGATTTGGAGACATGGATGTGAGAGAAAATGATCGATCAGTTGGATAGAGAAGAGATATAAAGAGAGAGAGAAGAGTGAGATAAAGACAAGGGTGGGGGGAAGAGAGAGATGGAGAGTAAAGAGCGGTAGAGGTGATAGACGGAGAAGAGAGAGATAGAGAGTAGAGAGAGAGGGACTGGTGATGAACGGAGAGTAGAGAGAGACTTTCGGTGATGGAGGGAGAAAAGATGATGAAACCAAATAGAGAGAGACAAAGACTGAGAGAGAGAGAGAGAGAGAGAGAGAAGAGACATGTGGATTGTGGTGATGAAACCAAATAGAGTTGTTGTGCTCTATTTGGCTAAAAAAAAAGAAAAGCAAAATCTCAGGTAAAAAAAAGCAAAATTTGATCTCCTTCTGTATATTAATTTTTATATTATCATATTATCACATATCTCCTTTTGTATATTTAATTTTTTTTTCCTCCAATTTTTCACATTTTTTTTCATTTTTTATATTTGTTTAGTTGGGAATAATATAAATATATAATTTTTTTTTATAAACAGATAAAAAAATGTCACAAAAGACAAAAAATAAACAAAAATAAAATTACAAAAAAACCTATATCCAAACAACATGTACAAACTTGGAAGGAAAGTTGATTGAGATTTGCTAAAATAGCAAATGACCGTTGGAGTACCATTGTTATAATTTAGCAAAATAACATTATTCATTGCCAAATTATAGCAATAACAATGGCATTATAGCAACAATGGTTGGAGATGCTCTAAAACAAGTGTCATGCAATAATAAAATTATAAAAACAAAAACAAAACCCACTTCAATAATATGATAAGTGTCATTATAAAGTTTTATTTGTAAAATTTATTAATTTGTATAGCATTACACTTATTGTTAAAACAATTGGAACTAGCAAAAACAATGTTGCGACGAACACTAGTACATTCGAGCAATTCATAAAGTGAATATTACATATTTTGAAAATTCATTAATTAACACCGAATCCTTATTAATTTGAACCATTTTTCTTTTGTCAAAATATATATATATATATATATAGACTCTACATACCTATCAAGAAATATTACTCCTTAGCACTCACAATGCATTTACAGAGAACCTTACCACACCAACGTTGAGACCGAAATTAAAACCCCCCAAGTGCTCTGGGCCCTAAAAATTATGTTTACCCCCAAGCTTTTAGTAAGAAATTCGAACGTCTTACATTGAACCAACCCCTATTGATTATTAATTTGAACCATTGAAATTATAGGACATTACTGGTTATTTTACTAACTCACCAAACAATGAAGATTCACTGAAATAATTTTATAATTGTAAGAACATCCGCATCAAACTAACTAAAATCATTTTTTAGCTAAATTAGTGTTATTGTTTATCAAAAATAGACTGCATCAATCTCGCTACTATTCATCGCTAATTTACGAGTGATACAATACTTTAGTACAACAAGCGCGGTACTGTTCATTACTACAACATGGAGATTAGTGTTACCGGATGTCCGCCCAGAAGTCCGGCCGGTCAATGGCTATTTTTTTTTTTTTTTTGGTTGGTAACTCATCAATTTAATAAAAAAAAAAAAAGAAGAAAGAATAACAAATATAATAAGAAAGTAATATTTTAATAAAATTAAGTTAGAATAGAGAATTTAATGGAGTTAGTACTAAAGAGATGACTAGCTAAAATAGTGAAATAGTTTTTTTAGTAATAATTTGACTAAAAATTTAAAGAAACTAATGCGGATGCTCTAATCTGAGTCAATAGCTTAAATTCAAAACTGAAATAATAGATTTAAGTAATAGTTTAAACCCAAAACACAATCATCCTATTCCGGAGAGAGAAAATAAGGTCCCACATTCTCACTGTGTCAACCATTCAAGTAAATGCAGTAACAGTACTCAAACCCAGGGAAAAAAAGGTAAACAAGTAACAAATAAGTAAATAGTAAAATGCTCCAAATATACCCAGAACATAAAATTATGTGCAAAAATAGAGTAGCAGGAAGGCATTTTTAATCACTGATGCAGATAAATAATCTAGTTTACAATTCAAGATATTATGAACACCTGATTCGTTGAAGAACGCAACAAATCACCAAATTCCATGTTTCAAGAAATTTATTGTAAGCTTAGCTTCAAACAAATCATCTGCATAACTTCACTAACCATTTTCTTGTGTGCAGATATATTAATACACACGAGCTTTGGGTGGGAATGACTCCACTTCGTCATCTAATGTGTTCATGTGAACCGGCCTATAGTCTAGCCGAACTTTCTCATTCTCCCAGTATCTGCAGATCATAGCAAATATAAGCTTTGAAAGAATAAGAAACAATGTGATTAATAATTTGGAATAGTCGAGGCTATACTATTACATGGATTTGAATTCAATACAAATTTATGCCAAATGCCCTTGTGATCAAGCTACTTCTTATTGTGGTATTAATTGGAGAAATTAGAGGTGAGAAAACATGTGAACCCCATTTAAGATCACATGTTTGATAGAGGATAAGGAGTGGGGATAAAAGGTGGGAAACATCTGGGTCCACATGTTTTTTAGTCCGGTTTTTGTTTAGTTTAGTATTAAAATTGTAACCCCCTTTTTATTTTATTTTATTTTTGATTGGAGAAAGTCAGTTATTAGTTGTTAAATTAACACCTTTGAGAGTTAACCTCCCTACCCTTGCAAAGCATCAAGTGTTTGCCACCTAATTCAACTCTCCCTTAGAGAGAGTCAAACCATGACCTCCCCCTTAAAATTCTAACTTTAATATTGGTATGGAGGATTAAATGAAGAAAAATGAGAGATTAATTAATACCAGAGGGATTGTAGTATAAAGAGGATTAGGCCACTCTGGATTATTTCCTACCTTCATTCGACAATAAAAAAATAATAATTATATCTTTCTATTTTTTTGATAAATTATATCTTTCTATTTTTTTGATCGTCACTATACCTTTTTATCTCATCCTAACCAAACATAATTACTCCAATCCAATGGTATAACTTATCCCTCATAACATTATCCATAATCTTATTAGATATCCAATCCTTCATCCTATGATATAACTTATTCCCTACAATCCCATCAATAATCCCACCATCATATTCAATCCAATAAAAAATAATCCAGTAATCAAAGGTGGCCCTAAAGTACAGCCTATCGCCATTAAACAATGAAACCCAACAGAAGACCAATATCACTGAGACTAAAATGAAATGCCAAATCAATACCATCATACTCTGAACCCTATTACATGACACTACATGTCATCACCCTCATTAGCAAGCCCCTACTGATCCAATTATTCCAAGAATTTACAGCTAAACACCAATTGTATGAATATGGATCAGACCTGCCTGGGAATGATCAATAACATTCGACAAATCATTTCAAAGTAAATAAAAAAAGATTCTTTTTCAGTTGGGCTTTGCCACTTGCACAAATTTGACTCAACATAAATATAACATGTCGATTGCCCAACCATACTTCGGATATCTTACGTAGAGCTTAATTACGTTTTTTTGGTGTTCTCGTAGAACCTGTCCTATAACATTCAAATCCTTCCATATAAAGTGTGACCCCTATTCACAGATTGAAACAAATGACCTATAAGAACAACTGGCTTAGTTGAAGCTTATCCTTAACTTTCTAATTCACCGCATGGGAAGTTTCCTGCTTGCACTCAATTTATAATGCTAAACTTTGTAGGGACCTTTCTCTGCAGCCAGTTGCAAATGATAGGTACCCTAGATTTCCTTTTTTTGATAAATAGATAGGTACCCTAGATTTCAACTTGTGTTTAGCTGCCAATATTCTATAGCCCCAATGACAGAATGTCAATCAACCAAATTTTTTTAGACAAAATCCAATACTATAAAATTTCATCATCAACCCTTCTTAGAGAATAGCAAACCTACAGACAGAGTAGTAGGGAAGAAAAGACAAAGGGAAGAAGGAAAAAAAAAAAAAAGGCTTACCCCAGTGTGTGTTTCATCCACTTCTCATCATCTCTTTTCTGCACAAAACAGCATTTTAATTCCATTAGAATTCAACCAGGTTGGCAGAGAAAATATTAAATGAAAAAGAATCTAAACTAACAGTAAAATCTTCGCGGGCATGCGCTCCTCTGCTTTCTTTCCTAGCTTCAGCAGAATGCATGGTAACACATGCATTGATCAAAAGGTTTTCCAACTCTATAGTCTCTATGAGGTCCGAGTTCCTGTACAAGGTTGTATTTTGGGGGTCCATCAAAAAGAATGACTTACACTAATATTGTCCGTCAAATCATCAACATACACAAATTTTACCATATCAAGCTCCGATCCTTCAACTGAACATCATGAAAGCTTTCCCACGCCTTATCAATTAACTGACAACCTAAAACAGCACCACACAAAATTAAAATAGCAATATTTAGTTTCAAGCCCATTTTCCATTCCAACTAACCACAATCTTTGTTACATGGACATTTCTGAATGTGTGAAGTACCCATGTTGGACACTAGACACTTGGACAAGAGTATGGGATGTGTCCAACGTGTCTAGTTGACCATGCATCCAATAACCATGTCTAGTAATTGAGTTTACAATATGACAATATATAAAACTTTCTTATTATGTATAAAATGTTCTATGTTTGTATATACCATTTTACTTTAGAAAATAAAAAAAAGTGTTAAGTAATATGAATATTTATCCACGTCCTTGGTCATAGGAATTAGAAGAACCAAATGCTTAGACATATACCATGGACCCGACACTCATGCCCAGGTTCATGTAACACAGACCACTCTTTACCAAACCGAGACAACCGAGAAGTGAAATGTGCTTTAACATCGGAAAAAGTGATGGAAAAAGATACATTTCCCTTTTTTGACTAATTTTTTTTTTAATGTTGGTGTGGGTTTGTTTGTTGTGCTTATTGCATACCTTCCTCCAATGTTTCTTGTGTCCGGAACACAGCAGCATTATTTTGCATAACTCGTTGCATATTCAATCGGATTTTTGAAGTTGGAATTGAACCATTTGAATTCCTTAGCTTGTCCAACCAAGCAATAGTCTTTTCACCAGCATCCTTTTCCAAAGATTTTTGTTTCTCCCCTGTACAAAAAGCAAGTAGAGGCATCTAAGTTTTTACAGCATAGTTCACAAGAGATGTATCCATAGAAACTTGACACAACAACTTACCAGGTCGATGAATCTCTGCAACCCTATTTGAGCAAGCTCGGCCAAAAACAACAATATCAAGAAGAGAATTTGCACCAAGCCGATTGGCACCATGAACTGATGCACAGGATGCCTCCCCAGCAGCCATTAGTCCAGGAATCACTGCATCTGGATCATCACCTTTAATGGTCACTACCTGGGGAGAAATCATCTCACTAATTGGAAACAAAATACCTTGACAATATCTTTTAATCAGAAATAACAGAATTCCATGATATCAACTTTACATATAAAATTTAGCTTTTACCTCTCCATGGTAATTTGTGGGAATTCCACCCATATTATAATGAACAGTAGGCAAAACAGGGATTGGTTCTTTTGTAACATCCACACCAGCAAAAATGGCAGCAGTTTCAGAGATACCAGGAAGTCTCTCCTTGAGGACTTCTGGAGGTAAGTGATTTAAGTGGAGATAAATGTGGTCCTTAAGGGGTCCTATATTGAAAATCATGTTTATTAGAGCATAAAACAAGAAACAGATAAGTGAACAGAAAATCAGTAGGTATCAGCATTGAATTAGACATAATATTTTTCATACAAATTATGCACAAAAAGAAATAAATAATAAAGAAACAAAATGGCATATACCTTCTGCCAAATGGTATCAAAAGTTTCACCACTAACGGCTATCAATTGAACTAAGACCAGTAGATTATGTATACCTTTTGGATACCATAGTTAATGAGACAAATTTCATAGAGATCAGCCCTGGGTTCAAACCAAAACTTCTCTATATTTCTATAATTCCACAATAGACTGATTGTAGAAATAAGATCATACCTACACCACGACCTTCACGGATTTCCATAGTCATAGATCTGCAAACAACATCTCTAGATGCAAGATCCTTGGCAGTAGGGGCATACCGTTCCATAAATCGCTCACCTTCACTGTTCCTCAGAATACCACCTTCACCACGAGATCCTACAAGTGGCAGAAAGAAATCAGGAAAAAGTATACAACAAAATTCTTTGTTTTCAACAGAACAAACAAATAGAATAGTTAAGCTAAGCAAAATGATAGCCAATTATCAAACTTAGATAGCATTCTTTAAATATAAATCCCCAGCTATATATTATAGGAAGCACCAACCTTCAGTGATGAGGCACCCAGCACCATATATGCCTGTTGGGTGGAATTGCACAAACTCAAGATCCTGTAAGAAAAATATAAGCACTAGTTGATTAGAAATGTAAATACTAATTCCATAGATTTTTTTTTTTTTTTTTTTTTGGTTGGGGGGGGGGAACAGACCTGAAGAGGGAGCCCAGCACGTGCAACCATGGCATTCCCATCGCCAGTGCATGTATGAGCTGAGGTTGCAGAAAAGTATGTCCTACCATAGCCCTGAGAAAAACAAAATACATACATACATAAAGATATCACTGATTTGAAGCCAATACAATTTAAAACATAGATTAATACCCCTGTGGCTAGAATTGTTGATGCAGCGCGGATCCGATGCAAAGTCCCATCCTCCATATTTAACGCAATTACTCCTTGGCAGCTACCTAATATGAAAATCATTAATAAAATTTTAACAAACAAGTTACTGGAAGATGTAAGAATTGCGATTAAAAAACCAAGCCTGATTTGATCATGGATACGTTGGCCTATATGTATGTATTTATTAATTATTAAATGCATGCATGTCTTCAAATGTTTTCCAATCATAGAGTGGCAGTCAAACAGCCAAGGAACAAACTATTAACAGGACACAATCACTCGGGGAATAAATTAGACAAAAAAAAATTTAGTATATATTATAGAAGAAAGAACAAATTTTTAAGTCTGTACACTCGGAATTTATGAAGTACGGCTGTAAGAAAGACTGCATGAATTACTATAGTTTGGAATCAACACCACTAGGCTCTGTGTTGAGCAAAACTACAATGAGTGATAAAACGAACAGCCCAACAATTTAAATTTCGAATGTAAGCAGAGGAATGTTTCACTGGTATATACTCTTCTCTGAACTTAGTAAACCCCTAATTGCACAAATTCCACAGTGATTTTTTTCCCCCTTCAAGTGGACAAACATTATAAGCACTTTAACCTATCTTAATTTCACTGAACTCCTAATTTTTTGAAGGATCATATTCTTCCAGTTGCCAAACAATAAATAAATAGAACTTTTAAGAGGAAAATGAGAATGCATATACATTAACATACCATCACTACCCATTAATAGATCTAGAGCAAAATATTCGACAAAAAATTGGGTATTGTGTTTCATAGCTTGGCCATAAAGAGTATGCAACAGAGCATGCCCTGTTCGATCAGCAGCACAGGCACAACGATATGCTTGTCCACCTGCAAAAATTCAAGAGGAAGCCAAGATCAGATAGCTCTTCACCGAATCATATAATGACATTGCAATTACAAACCAAACATCTTCACACCTTTCCCAAAGTTCAAACTTTGACCACCAAATGCCCTTTGATATATTTTGCCATCTTCAGTTCGGGAAAATGGTAACCCATAGTTCTCAAGCTCTATAACTGCTTTGGGTGCCTCTCTACACATGTATTGAATAGCATCCTGGTCACCTATAGATTCATATAGCACTTGCATAAAGATACATTGAGAGAGAGAGAAAGAGAGAGAGAGGGGGAGAAATAATTATACAATTAAAATGAAGGCCCTGTTTGGTAGTGTTTTTGTTTTCTACTGTTTCGTGTTTCATTTTTTAGAAAAAAAAAAAAAAACGTATCATTATTGTGCAAAACAGTTTTTGAAAATTCAAAAACTTCTTATGTTTCTGAAAAGTGGATTGCTTTTGGAATATTTTCTCAGAAACAATTTTCAAAAACCGTTCGCTGAACAAATTCTCTGTGTTTTCTTAAGAATGAAAATAGAAAACAAAAAATGAGACACAACCAAACAATACATAAGCTTTTAATTTTTCAGCAACAGAAGAGAAAAAAAAGAAAAATACCCACTAATTTCTAATTTTGATACGATTTAGTTATTGTCTGTAATTCTGTCAATAATTCATGTATGTTAAACACTTGCTCTATATTCCAAATAGAAAGCAAAAGAGTGTCTGACTCAAGCAAGTATTTTTACCTAGCCAGTCGCTGCCCTTTACAGTGTCATACATGTGCCACCTCCAGTCATCTTCGCTCATATTCCCTAATGCAGCATTTATACCACCCTGTACAGAGTTTTGCTATCAGTAGTCAGAAATATATCGATCTCATTGATAAACAAAATTTACTTAGTGACATGTGCCCTAACAGCTACATGCAACTTTAATTTGATTAAAAGCAACAGAATTTTATTAGGTCCCAATGAATGCCAGTGCAGGTAATTGCAATGAAGAGTGAAGATTACTTCATTGTTCAATATCTTCGAAGATAAACCCAAGTATTTCCTTGCTAGATAAATTCATAAATATTATATGACACAAGTTTTGTTGACAAGATGTGGATAGACTTGTTTTTGCCCTCCAGTATCCCCTTTTTAAGGTTGAAAGATCCCAACTTGGGATAGAGGACTAGAATGTTACAAAAAGGTAGGTTCTCTTGAATGGGAACATTTGGTCCCTTGATAATGTGGTGAGAGAAATAGTTCAAGCCTAACTTCCAATTCATACAAGAGACAATACCACAATAACTCTTGCACACTAAAACCTACTTTTCTTAAGGTTTATTCTAGAGAACATTTTTCCGCCTTTTTAGGTGGAAAATATTTTCTACCCAAATAGCCTTGTTTTCCGTTTGATTTTCATTTTCTATTGTACCAAATGCAAAAAAATACAAAAAATATTTTTTCCGCCCAAACAAACGGAGCTTTAAACTACACTTGGTGCTTCCTTGAGATTAATTAACACGATATCATCTTTGCTGACTACGCATCAAAGTTGGATTTTTTTTCCCTAGTCAGGTCATCTTCTAGCTGCTATTTTGCATCTTTTAAATTTAAGTTTCTACCTCTATGTATCAAGAAACCACGTAGATTAATTTTCAAATGATTAATTTGCAAAAATACTTGAGAAAAAACAGGCCAAAGCATAGAGATGGAAAATAGATACAATCATATCATACCTGTGCCGCAACAGTGTGTGATCGAGTAGGGAATAGCTTGGTAATGCAAGCAGTATTGAATCCATGCTCAGAAAGTCCTATGGCTGCTCTGAGCCCGGCACCTCCAGCGCCTACAACAACCGCATCATAGGTATGATCAACCACAGTATATGAGGATCGTCCTCCAGTCTGCTACAACAACCAAAAATAAAATTCACAATTAATAACAAAAATGCAACGAGTCAAAACATTATACAGAGAACTAGAATCGAAAACATACAAAATCGAACTGAGCTAAAAAGGCATTGATTAGGCAATTAAATCTAGAAATAATAGCATGATCTAAATGAGCACTAAAAAACCCTAGAATTAGGAGGGTGATAGAGAGTTGAGAGCTAGTGATTAGTAAGAAACTGAGAGAGAGAAAGAGAGAGCTCGCACTGATTCAGTGGAGAAGGATCGTTCAATGTAGGGTTTCAGGGATTCGCCGGAGATCGATCGCCGAAGACCACGAGAAACGCACCGCCACATCTCTCTCTCGCTCTCTCTCTCTCTCTGTGTATCTAAGAGTATGGTGCTGCGAATTGTTTTCTCGGAGATCGCAGTAGGAAAAGAGAGCTAGTTTGTTGAAAGGCCCCTAATCTTCGCACATAGCTACTGAAATGCCACTTAGCTTTTTACTGATTTTTTTTTTTTTTTTAAGCATTTGTGGGCTTATTAATAAAGTTCATGGTAAATGCATGTGCTGGACACATGCCTATATGCAAAGTAATTTCTCATTATTATTATACGAAATATTTTGTTAAAAATATTATCAAGTCATGACCGAAACTGATTGATAAGGATTCCTTTGGGAGTCATTTTTTTAATAATTTTTTACTTTAATTTTATAAAATGTATGTTGAAATTTATAACTATATTTATCTTTCATTTTATAAAATAAAATGTGATTAATTTTTTCCTTTATAGTTATTTTGAATTCTGATATAGATAACTTTTATTATGAAGATTATGAGGTAAACAATTCGAAGGTATTAAATAATATGAAGAGATAAATATATGAATCGACGTTTATTCTTAAAATAATTATTAGTAATTTTTTAAATACGTACAAAAACGAAAAAAAATGGTAATAAATCTTAGACTTTTTTTTTTTTTTTTATAGTGAAAGTCAAAAAATTATTACTAAAAAATCAATTCTTCCCTCTATATTTTACATATTTTTTTATAAAAAAATTAATAGTGAACTTAAAATAACTATTTTTCAGTGACTTCTCAAACAAAACTCAAGTCTTGCCGGTTTTTCAATTATAGTCTTGTGATAATTTCATGAAATCTAGGTTCTTTTTGTAAATTGGGTTACTTACCCAACTTCCGAAAACTATCATTCAAGGTTGACAATTTTTATAATATTAAAATATTTTGATAATCTTATTAACCATTTTAATGAGTATAATATCAGTGTTTCATAATTTTCATTTTAAAATGTTAGAAATTCTAAAAATTTTATCAAATATTTTACATAGGTGTGGGATCCGCAGTCTTATGTGGTTCCCGCACCCATATAAGGCATTTGGTAAAATTTTTAACGTCTACGTTATTCTTTTCATTTAAGAATTGGTCTTGAGAGCCTTTAAATGGACCATAATAAAAATTTGGTCCAACAACTTATTTTTCATATATATTTTTTTAATACCAATTTACATCTAAGTCAAATTACTAAAAAAGATAAAATTCTAAAATTCATTTCATCATCTCGTTTTCTAACTGTTGCCGAAAACACCTTGCAACTACCCACCCTTGTAACCGCTTCGTCGCGTGTGCGAGAGAAATAAAGAACCAGATGTCTAGAATTTCAAAAGATGAATAGAAAGTCATGACAGGGATGGTTCGCATGAGAAGGAGAGGAAGGGCTAGAGTGGTTTTGAAAAAGGAAAACAGTGGGACGGAGTGATTTTGGAGAGGCATAAGAGAGGATTATAATTTGAGAGAGAAGAAATGGGAGGCAATAAGTGGTGGTAAAAAGATGATGGTGTTAATGGTGAGAGCAGATATGAAATTACTTAAGATATTCAAAGAGAATAGCCTCCGTTTAGGAAGTGGGTTGGCTTTTTAGTTTTTTGATTTTTTTGACTATTTTACTCTGGGTTAAAAAGTTTAGTTTGGGAAAGACTTTTTGATTTTTTGACTTTTTAAACTTTTTTTATCAGAGAAGAGTATAATGATTATGGGTTAGATATGATGTTTTGTTTGTTGTGACTAAAATAGCCTATTTTATTTTTTGTGACTAAAATAGACAAAAAAGCCTGAAAACGTTCTTCTCAAACGGTGCCTTAATATCAAATAATTTGTATAGAGTGCATTGAGCTTTCACTTAAAATGTGCACAAAAAAATGGACTTTCAAACTTGTCTAGTTTGTTTGGTCTTAAAAGCCCAAAAGTTAATTTTTAAATCCGCCCCAAACAAGGCCTAAACGAGCATCATCTTCCAATAACATGGATAGTTGAAAAGTTAAATTCACTTAAATTAGATTGTATTGTACGGTATAATCATTCTCATATTCTAATTAATAACAATCAAAGGTGCAAAAATCACACAACGCATCATCTTTTTCATGTAAACTTTTAATTAAATATACAAATCGCTTGAAATGAGATCATTTAAGAATTCACTGGCAAAACTTTTTTTATTTTTTTATTTTTTTAAATCTCATATTAAACATCAAAATGAAATTTTATTTAACTAAATTTTTGAAAAGTTAGAATTTTTATTTTCTTTTGTAAATTTTAGACAAATATCTAAGCCTCCGTTTGGGAAGTGGGTTGGCTTTTTGGCTTTTTGACTTTTTTGGCTATTTTAGCCTGGGGCTAAAAAGCCTGATTCGGGAAAGATTTTTTAGCTTTTTTGGCTTTTTGACTTTTTGGTGAGGTGTGTTCATAGTAAATGACCAAAATGCCCTTGAAGTGATTTTAAGAATGTCAACTCTTCACTTCTCTGCTCCAGGTCAGCATCATTGGAAATTTATTTATTTATTATTATTATTTTTTATGAGCTGTTTTGGGATTAGGCTATCTCTATGGTTATTTTTGGGATTAGGGGTATCTCCCAGCCGAGGAGACTCCATCAACGAGCGAGAGCAACTGTGGACCATCTCTCTCGGACCACAAATCGAACCCACCGGGCCTCTGAAACCGATCCATCAAAACCTTCTCTTGTTCATTGGCTTTGACTGAGAAAAGCTTCGGAGCTTTCGCCTCCACCACCTCCTAAGGTTGCTCGAGCTCCAACACGGCCACCTTCAGCTCCGCTCGCTTCCGCGTCTCGTAGATCTAGCGCTCGCCGGCTAGGCGGGCCTGGAGGAGTTGTTTGGCTTTCTTCGCCTGCATGCGCTTCCACTGCACTTCGATACACCGCCAAGGAAGGTTCGAGGACCGCCACCCATTCGAATCGACGTCGTTTTGGGTGTGGTGATGGTCTGGATTGAGGGTTTTGAGAGGAAAAAGAGGTGGTTTGGGGTAGATAAAACCCTAGATGATGAGAGGGCACTCGGGGTGTAGAGTTTGATAGACACATTTTGAGGGTGTGATGGTGTGAACACTGACCCAGGGATAATTTGGTAATTTCACCCCTTCCTTATATATAAGTTATGCCCTTGAATGCGTTTTTGTCGGTTTGTGGCTAATTTAGCCAATTTTGGACTATAGTGGCTAAATTAGCCCAGATCTCTCTTTCCAAACGGTGCCTAAATGACTTAATGATTTTTTTTTTAAAAACATATAAGTGACTTAATGATTGCACTAGCACTATTAGCAAAGCAAGTCAATTAGGAAGTTGAATATCTAAATACAACTAGAGTTAAAGCATCTTTACTATTTTCCTTTCTCGTATTATTACATCTGTATTGATAAGAATTAAATTAAATATATCACACTTAGGTCTCATTTGGGAACAAGTTTTTTTTAGTAATTTTTTGATTTTTTTAATTAAAATATGATGTAAAAAAATTAGCATGTTTAGAGTGACTTTTTAATTTTTTTTACAAAAAAATGTGTAAAAAAATAGAAAGAAAAGATAATTTTTGACTTTTTCGTAAAAGTTATTGACTTTTTAATTTTTTTACTGATTTTTTTGATTTTTAAACTAAAAAATTATGTTACCAAATAAGACTTTAGTAAGGTAGTGTCTCATCTACTAAGTTAATTTTTTAATCTTAATCGTATCGCTATTCACATAAGTCAATACTTACCTTATAAGTAATGATATACAAACTAATAAATATTATAAATATTTTATTTAATGGTATGTTGCTCATCGTACTATTTTTTATAGCATTTTTGTTCGAAGATGCGAGTGATCATTCTAATCCTAGGGTTGGCAATTACAAGAAGCTATAACCCACGAGGAATCTTTTTGAAGATCTTTTAGAGATAATGAGATGAACATTAAGGAAATATTAAGGGTGGTGTGTTTGCAGAGGTAAAATAGAAGAGATTTATATGGAAGGATTAAGAAAAATTATATTTATTTTAATGATAGTTATTTGTATAGGAATTGTTAAATTATTTTTATATAAAATAATAAATAAATAAATAAAAATATTAAACATTAATGTTCAAAAAAAATGGCCAACATGTAAAAAATTAAAAAAAATTTCAAAAAAAAATAAAATATTAAAATAATGATTTTTACTTAACAAAAATTATAAAAAATTAAATATTAATGTTAAAAAAAAGCCTAACATATAAAAAAATAATAAATAGTCCGGTGGACTAATTTATAATATCAAATCTCACGGACCTATCTTAATCCCCTCACCAAGGGGATTCGTAGTCTAGAGGCGATTCTGAATCCCCTCTACATCTCTCAAAACAAACATGATATTAGTGGATCTCACCTCACTATAAATCCTAATCCCCTCCCTATAATCTAAAACAAACTGGCGCTGCTATTTGTTTGGAGAGTTAGAGAGGGAATTGGGATTGGTAGTGAGGTGAGACCCATTAACATTGTGTTTATTTTGAGAGATGGAGAGAGGATTGATAGTAAGCTCCGAATTATGAATTCTCTTGGGGAGGGGATTCGGATGGGCCTCCAAGACTTGGTATTAGAAAAATAGTCCGTCGAACTAAATTTTATTTATTTATTTATTTTATTTTTTACATGTTGGGAATTTTTTTTAACATTAATGTTTAATTTTTTGTTAAGTAAAAATAATTATTTTATTTGTTTTATTTTTTTCTAAGTTTTTTCTAAGTTTTTTTTATTTTTTTAAATTTTTTTATATGTTGAGCATTTTTTTAAAAATATTAAGTTTAATGTTTTTGTATTTTTGTATTTATTTTATTATTTTATATAAAAATAATTTAACAATCCATATACTAACAACTATCATCAAAACAAATATAATTTTACTTATTTCTCTCACTATTAATCTCGTAATTATAAAGTATAACGACTTCTCTTCAATGAAAATTAACCATTAAATTTATAACAAAGTAAAGTTGGTCTTATCAATATATTAAAAAAAAAAAAAGCTGGTCTTATTCTACATGGACGATTCTGAGGGAGCTTGTCTTATTCTACGTGGACCAATATAAAATTTAAGATTAATTATACTTTTTATTCATGTAATTTAATTTTAATTTTATTTTAATTTCTATAATTTTAAATCGAATAATTTGACTCGTACACTTTAAGTTTAGTTTTAATTTAAAATTTTTGTCCAAATTTGAGATTAGAATTAATAATTTTAAGATGCTTATCAATTTTCTAAGATGACATATAAAGAAAATTAACAAAAAATTACAGAAAAAAAAACCAAATTGAATCTGGGTTTAAAATGTAAGAACTAAATTATTTAATTTGAAACTATAGAAATTAAAGTAAAAATTAAATCAAATTATAAGGTTAGAAAGTGTAATTAATCCTAAAATTGACCTCACAATTACCTTCATAAATTAACCACAAATGATCTGGATTGTTTTTCAGTCTGTTTTAGGCCAAGTTTGGCATGTTTGAAAAAAGATAAAAAGTTAAAAAGTCACTATCCTATTTAAGTCACATCATCTTATTTAAATCACGTCATCTCTCTAACACATCACTTCAAACCTAATCCAAACTCAATCCATATTTTATAAAAAATCAAAAAATATATTTATTTAGATTATCTCAAACAATCCTTTAATTTTTTTTTTTTGGAGCAGACTAGAAAAAAAGGTTTTGAGTATGGGTGGGGGGACGCTTTTTGTTTGTTTGGAAATTAGTGGCGGTGGCAAAGGCAACGTGGCTAGGGTCTCCGACCAATCCCGTCGTTGGCTACAAGAGCCGAATCGCGTTCCCTCGGCTTACCGTGTATATTACTAGGATCTAATGTTAACGTCTCACCTCGATTAGTTATAAGTTTCGTTACGTTACATCGTTGTTGTTGTTTATTTGTTTTTGTTTGTTTTGTTTTATTTATTTATTTTTTTCATGCATAAGTCAACGTCTTTCTAAAAATTTAAATATAAAATTTCATTCACTTTTGCATTTTCTACAACGGTTTAGGCAATTGCCTAGGATCTTTGTTCATCATTTCTTACTAAGGCCTCGTTTGGGAACATATTTTTTTAGTAATTTTTTAATTTTTTGATTAAAATATGATGTAAAAAAATTGTTTGGGATGACTTTTTTAATTTTTACGAAAAGATGTGCAAAAAGTAAAGAGAAAAGAGAATCTTTAACTTTTTGGTATGAATTGTTGTCTTTTTGATTTTTTTAATAATTTTTTGACTTTTTGACTAAACCAGTCGCTTCCGAAACGAGGCCTAAGTCAACTTTAAAGATTAATGAGTGTACACCAAAAATTGACATTTTTTTAGATCGTTTGAGAACAGACTTTTTAAATAATTTTATTAAAATACGAGATAAAAAAATAAAATATATTAAGATATTTTTTAAATATTTTTAATAAAAAAAATATGCAAAAAATAAAATAAATAAAAACAAAATCTTTAATTGTCGAGTATTTGGTGACTTTTAAGCTTTTTAATAACTTTTTAAATTTTAAACTATTTTAAAGACACTTTTGTATCCCTCATATTTTGCTGTGGTAATTGAATCAGAAAGCAAGTGGGCACCTGAAAACAAAGGCGCCGTTACGGAGATTAGGTATCGTTTCGGAATAAGTTAATTTAATAATTTTTTTGATTATTTAATTAAAATATGAGTTAAAAAAATTAGTATATTTAGAATAATTTTTTGATTTTTTATAAAAAAATGTACAAAAAAAAAAAATTTTAACTTTTTGATATAAATTATTGACTTTTTAATTTTTTTAATGACTTTTTAACTAAAAAAATCACTTGCCGAAGGAAGCCTTACATTCCTACGAAGCACCTGTGCAATAGATAAGGCTGGTGCTTCTTCCACCCATACATCAGATTCAGCCACTTTTTTTTAAAGTAGTATTTTGGTTTTAAATTTTTTTTAAAAATCAATGTATTTAGAAAATTACTAAAAAAAAAAAAAGCTGTCTTTTTGTGAGCAGGAAAATTGAGCAAGTCATTGACTTTTTTTAACTAATGATAAATAATTTTGAACTTTTTGGCTAATTTTATTAAAAAGCCTGTTTAATGCATCGTATTTATTACAAACAAAAAAAATAGGATGATTTCATTTGAAAAACACCGACAAATGTGACAAATTAAATAGATCACGACTGTTAAATCAATCTAATTTTTTTGTTTTGTTTTGTGAATAATATATATGAAATGCCTTATAAACTATAATATATTTAATAGATGCATACACAAACTATTATGTTTTACAATATTTAGTTTTATTTTTTTATTGTATGGGTGATTTTCCGATCACATTGTCCAACTCAGTAATCAGCTAGAGAGTACTAGTAGAATAGATGACACCTGGCTGACCTGTAACAGAAAGAGAAGATTCCGACGGTGGTTCGTCCACCTAGGGGCACTCCGACGATCAAGTCAGTATATCTCTCAAAGATAATCAATAGTGCTAAACTCACTGTTCAGAATATAAATTGCGTAAAAGACATACCTTAAACCCATAAGGGTGCCTCTCTTCTATAGCCAACATAATCCTGGTCCCAATAGAAGCCTAGCTCCAATGGACTTAGGATTACTGTTAATCTTGGACTCCTAGTAGGATTAGGATAAACTTTCTAAGAGTCTCATTTTTACCCAAACTGAAGTCTTCTCCCATTCTAGGACTCTTGTTCCTTATCTGCTTATTTCGGATTTCGGTATTCTCGCAGATAACCTCGGCCTAACCGAGATCATCTCGACATCATGACCAGGACACGTGATACCTCGGCCACGTGTTGTCATTCAAAAATTATGTCCCCACAACTGCCTCCTAGGTTCTATTACCTCGACATCTTGAGGTGATGGAACTTATATCATTCCTTCCCTTAATCATGACCCCGATTTAACTTCAACTTGTAAACTTTTCTCAAGTTTCAACAAGTGTTAAACATAATCTCGGTTTAACTTTTACTTGTAAACTTTTCTCAAGTTTCAACAAGTGTTAAACATAATCTTGGTTTAACTTCAACTTGTAAACTTTTCTCAAGTTTCAACAAGTGTTAAATATCATCTCAGTTTGAAAATTTCAACTCCCAAGTATCATTCTCTAGCCCTCTACATGGCTTCCACCTACTCTTTTGTGGAAAAAAAGTCTTTAACTTAGGTTGTGCTTTTCTCTTCTTGAATTTAATCATTTGGGCCGAGATCTTGCCTTCTGGAATCTGGGATCTGCTCACTTTAGACTGAGCTCTTCTTTTCTCCGACCTAATCATCTAGGCCTAGATCTTGTCTTCTGAGATCTGGGATCCGAGATTTGGAATCCGAGATCGACTTACTTGGGCTGAGCTCTTGTCTTCTCATATCCAATGTTATCTCAGCTTGACAGGTGAGGTTACCTTGGCATCTTGTCGCTTTCTCTGGAGGTAATCCCTCAGATCCTCCTTGGTTCGTCCAGGAGCTCGGCTATATTCAGATTTCAGCCTCTTTGGTGCACTACTTCCTCTGTCATTGCGAGTCCTTTTGGATCTCTCTCCATTGGTTGCGTCGAAACAAAGGTCCTTCTCCTGAACATGCCTATGTTCTTTGGAGTCAACTTTCGTGGTGCGATGTGTCCTCTGTGAATCTCCCCTTCTTGATTCTCCTCGTCCGTCCTCCCTTGAAGGCCAGTGAGAATGTTCCTTGGTCCTATTGTGCTGAGGAGTCGTAGGAGTTGTCTTCTGCCCCCCTGCTTGGGCATCTTTCTTGGCTGCTGGAATCGGCGTATCTTGTGACGGGAACGGTGGCTGCATGACGTTGTTCTGTATCATGAAATTGACAACTGTTTGTAGGTTCATCAATTTGTTCGCCATTCCTTTCATCTCGTCGTCCCTTCGTAAGCATCTTTCTTTCCATTCCTGGAGGTCGTCCTCGTTATAATACTCGCTTCGGTCTGATTTCCTCGGCACATCGCCCTCCTGGCCGACGTCCTCTTCTTCGTGATTCTTATCACGAGTTTCTTCGTTGTAATTGTCTTCTTTGACGCCAAGGTCAATATGTTTCCCACTCTCAGTAGGGGTGTCGTCCCCAACCCTCTTTTTCAGTCTGTCGTTGGCCATCTATTCTCCTTTCGTTCCCACAAACGGCGTCAAATTGTGTGGGTGATTTTCCGATCACACTGCCTAACTCAGTAATCAGCTAGAGAGTACTGGTAGAATAGATGACACCTGGCTGACCTGTAATAGAAAGAGAAGATTTCGGCGGTGGTTCGTCCACCCGGGGGTACTCCGACGATCAAGTCAGTATATCTTTCAAAGATAATCAATAGTGCTAAACTCACTGTTCAGAATATAAATTGCGTTAAAGACATACCTTAGACCCATGAGGGTGTCTCTCTTTTATAGCCAACATAATCTTAGTCCCAATAGAAGCCTAGCTCCAATGGACTTAGGATTACTGCTAATCTCGGACTCCCAGTAGGATTAGGATAAACTCTCTAAGAGTCTCATCTTTATCCAAATTGAAGTCTTCTCCCATTCTAGGACTCTTGTCCCTTATCCGTTTATCTCGGATTCTGGTATTCTCGCAGATAACCTCGACCTAACCGAAATCATCTCGGCATCATGACCAAGACACGTGACACCTCAGTTGACACTTCGGTGTCACCTCGACCACGTGTTGTCATTCAAAAATTATGTCTCTACATTTATATGATTTTGTATAGAGAATTTGGATTTCTAACTTCAAATAGCTTAAAAAGGCACTCAAACCATTAAATTAATGATACTTTGTGAAATTAATTTTTTTTTTAAAATTATTAAACAATATCCAAGCCAATGAACTTGTTACAGCCTTGTTTGGTTTGTTTTTCAGAAAAAGTTTTAGGAAAAATTCTCTACAAACAAATTTTTAAGAATAATCAAATTAAACAAATTTTTCCAAAAAAAATCTCAAAATTTTGTTTGGCTACCTACTTTCCAAAATCACTCCCTCTCTCATACATATCAAATCAATCACTTTTTTTAAAACTCTTTCCAAAAAATAATTTTTCAAAGCCATTTTTGAAAAAAAGCAAACCAAATAAGTTTTCGTACTTTTTATCTCAAAAACTACTCTACAAACATAAACCAAACACACCATACTTGATGGACTTGATAAAGGGATTCTATTTACATCTAAAAAATTATTAAGTACTCCCAATTTCTAAATACACCCTATTTAATTATTTAAAATTTTATTTTACTCTCATTACACCTTATAATTTTCCCCAAATTACTCTCAAGGTAAACTCAAATAATAAATAATAAACAAATTAAAAAAATTAAATTACTTCCAATCTTTTCAATACAGAAAGAAAAACCAAACTTATAAGTACATAAACATTATAAATACAGAAAAAATCAAACTTTTACAAAAACATTATAAAAATTTTCAATATAGAAAAAAAAAACTTTTAAATTATAAATTATCTACAAAAATACTTGTGGAAAAGTAAAAATCAAAGTTATAAACACATAAGTATCAGGCACTAACAAGAAAGAGTAATTCTCAAATAATGTACTATTGAAATGACAAAATAAGAACAACTCCAATAATATGTTATTATTAATTTAATTACTGGGTCCTTTGATTTTTGTCAAAAAACGATATAGATAATAATTGATGGTGTTCTACAAAAATTGTGAAACCCTTTTACATGAATACTTACCTCCTTTTTTGATGGGTTGCTACAAACAACTATTTTGATTATTATTTTATCCATTATTTTATTTTGTTCAAACTTTCTTCTAGAGTTTATGGTTTGAAAATAATAAAAAACAAGGATGTTGATGATGATGGTGAGTTTGGGTAGAGAAGAAGAAGAACAACAACAACAAATAACTTTAATATCTTGGAGAAGAAGATACAAATATTTGAATATAACTTATTAGGGTGTACCATGAGAAAGAAAAAAAAATATATTTTAGGGTTTAATATGGAGGTGTTTGATGGGGCTTTTTTGAGCAAACTTATGACTTTTGCCTTTTAAAAAGTTATTTTAGACTGTTTGGTTAAACTTATTTCAAACAGTTTCTGATTCTAACAATTTATTTTAAGTCAAAAAAACTGATTCTGAGAAACTCTTTACCCCTTACTTCTGATTATCAACTGCTGTCGTGGACATGTTAATTCACGGTTATATTCTTAAATTTTTTATTTATTATTTTTTTTAAAGTAGAAAAAGACAGAAATGGACTATAAAATATTATTATTATTTTTTATGGGAAATGTAAACAAATAGTGAATAATAAAAAATAAAAGTTAATTGAAAAAAGTTGCTTCACAACTTATTTAACAAACACTACTTAGCAACTTAAATTTATAATCCAACAGTTATACCAAACAGATTAACAACTTCTGATTAAAGTCATAATCTATAATCTGTTTTAACAGTTACACCAAACAGGACCTATGTGTTGTCCTTATTAATAAATTCATATTAAGATATATTAAGAATTAAAATTTATGAATTTCAATTGGGCGTACGAAAACATATTTTGGGTTCAAATAAAATCCTCCACTTGATAATATAAGTGTAGGCCCAATTCTGAGTTTGAGAACCACTTCATGTAACATCATAAAATGTGGGTTGGCCCAGCACGGCCCGGCACATGTCTCCTTCTGATAATCAGAAACTGCAAAGCAAAGTAAGCTGAATTATATTGAGCTGTGGAGGCCCATATATGAGGTTTGTTTTGTTTTTTCCAAAGGCCAGTTTTTCACAAATTCTTCCATCAATCCAAAATTCAGACGTAGTTTAAAGTTATGATAGATTTTGAGGCTTTTTAAAATGCATGATTCAACTCTTTCTATTAAACAATCCTCCTATGTGGCAAAAAATATTTTTTGAAAAATATTCTCTACACTTTCTAGCGCATGGTATGAGTAAAGGCAAAAAAATAATGAAATATATGTTGTGGTCAATGAAAAAAAAGGCTTATTTAGATATAAAAAGTTGTTACGAAAAACAAAAAAAAAGTTTCCAGACAAAAATTTTACGACTTCTAACCCCTTAACCACCACCACTACTACTACCACTACTCTACTATTGCTACCACTAGCACCACAACCATCACCAGTAATACAATTATTAGCTCATTAATTTAAAAACTGTAACAAAAAAATAAAATATATTTTCAAATATTCATCCACAAAATGGACGTCATCAAAGAGTGTATAAACAAAATCGAATTTGCTTTATCATAATCTCGTTGAGAGTCTTAGACCCATCAAATTTTCCGCCCTTAGCACTGCTTCCATTTCCTTTGTTAAGTCTACCTAACTCCGAAAATTTACCCAAAATATAACTCAAAAAATACTATAAGGTGTTAGGATTATAGACACCCAAAAAATAAACAACAAATAATCACACACACAAATGAGACACAAATATTTACGTAGTTCGGCCCAATGTCTACATCCACGGAACAAAAATGAGAATTTTATTAATACAGAGCAAATACAAAAACAGAGGAGGAGAAATGCTCTCACTCAACTCACAACTTTCTCTTTCAAATTTCTGATACCATTTACTCTCTCCCTTCCGTCTCTATTTATACACACAGAGAGAGAGAGAGAGAGAGAGAGAGAGAGAGAGAGAGAGAAACTCACCAAAATTTGTAGCTTCTGTTGGTGAGAGTCAACAATGGCAAGAACGTGAAGAGAAGGGAGAGCTGGTCTTGCAGATGTCCAGCTCCGACTTCCATCGTCCTTCACTTGCGATGGAAGTCGTCGTACACCATCCTTTCTTGACTATCTGCTTTGTATGCATGTGGGTTGGATCTAACATAAGGCCGGCCTCACGTGCAACAAATGCAAGCATGCTGCAATAAACAATTCTACTATATACCCCCAAAAAATTACTCAAATTTGTACCAATAATTCAAATGTGGATAAGATGTATATTCATATGGCTCATAACACACTAATTTTAAATTTACACCTTACATTTTGCTATATTTCATTTTCATAATAAAATTCTGATTAAAATTTTATGGTATCTAGAATTATTTTGCAACCAAAAACTGTTCAAGCTTCAACAAGCCTTCTATTTGGTTTGATATCGTCTAATGGAGTGTGATGGCGGGTTATCTTCTTAGCTTAATTATAACAATGTAAAAAAAATTTGAAACTAGCCCTTCTTTTTACTCACAAATAATAATTAAATTTGACTACTTATGAATTTATAGAAGAAATGATATTTTTCCCACTGAATTATAATATTTTACGTACTATTTTAACACCAACTGATGATGCAGTTTTTGATGGTAGGACAGGTTGGACTGATCCACGCTCTTCAAGCCTAATGTCCGAATGACTAAGCCCACCAGAGAACCTGCACAAGAGTTCAACGGGGAACGGGGAGTCCCCCAGTGAACCCTCTGACGAGCAAGTTAGAGAGAGAGAGAGTGGAATATGTAGATAGATTAGAGATGGAAAAGCTTAACCTTCTTCTTATCTTCAACGTTTGCTTATATCCTTTGGTAATCATTTCGTTGTCCCTTCCGACTTGTCACCTTGGCCAAAAGTCTATGCCGTAGCTTACCTTGTTCAGGGTGAGGGCGTACTGTCCCGACGGAGAGGTGTTGTCGTAATAAATGCAGTGAGGGGCTGCATTAATGGCGATGTGCAGTGGCAATAACTTTGCAGATCTTTGTCTGCTGATGTGGCTTGCCCTTTACCTGCCACGTGTCTGAATATCATTGGTCCTTTATGCCATGCTGACTTCTAAATGGTGCTGGGCCTTATCAGTTGGGTTATGTATTGGACCCTAAGTGGTAGGCTTGGGTTGTTTATAGTGGGTTATGGCTTTTATGGGCCTATCCACGTCAGTAGTCCCCCATTCCTAAGTGCAACTTTAGTCCAACGAAGGGAATAATGAGGAAGATGGGGGTTGAGGGTCGAGGGAAAGGAACGACCGACTAGAAGTGGCCGAGTGGAGGGACCGATTGTGAGGAGGGCCGACCGCGAAGGGTGACCGAGTGGAAGAACCGACCATGAGGAGGGCCGATCGTGAAGGGTAGTCGAGTGGAGGGACCGACCATGAGGAGGGCCGAAAGCGAAGAGTGACCGAGTGGAGGGACCGATCATGAGGAGGGCTGGCCGCGAAGGGTAGCCGAGTGGAGGGACTGAGCATGAGGAGGGCTGACCGCGAAGGGTAGCCAAGTGGAGGGACCAATCATGAGGAGGGCTGACCGCGAAGGGTGACCGAGTGGAGGGACCGATCATGAGGAGAGTCGACCGTGAAGGGTAGCCGAGTGGAGAGACCGACCATGAGGAGGGCCGACCGCGAAGGGTAGACGAGTAGAGGGACCGATCATGAGGAGGGCCGACCGCGAAGGGTGAGGGGGCGGGGTGCGGGGCTCGAGAGCCGGCATGTCACGTGATGACTTGAAGTGGAAAAGACAAGGTAAGGGAAGGGGGCAGTGAATCGTGGTCGTACACGTGGCAGCATCTCGTGGTGGGGGGAGGTTAGGCGTTGGGCTAGAAATGAAACGATAGGTCATTATAGAGTGTTGAAAGGATAGTTTTGGCGGTGTTTTGAAAAATTTTCAAACTAGCGAAATTTAATAGGGACCCTTGGAATACGAGCAAACCTTGGGCCTTTAGGATTATTCTCTTTACCTATCTTTGTGCAAAACATCAAAACATTCCGAACGTAAACTCCTTCGTTGCTAACGATATGCCCCTGTAACACTTCTTGAATTTTCTTGCGCCTGCATGCGAAGCTATTCGAAGACATACGAGAGAGATGGCACAAGAGGAAGCAACCACCGCAAGGGTTGATCCCCTAGGGGATGATGACGCGGTTGACCTGGCGGAACAATATAGGAGGGAGAGGCAAGTGGAGAAGTTAGGGGAGCCGGCGGGTTTACCTCGTCCGTTGACA
Source organism: Camellia sinensis (assembly GCF_055761805.1). Lineage (NCBI taxonomy): Eukaryota > Viridiplantae > Streptophyta > Magnoliopsida > Ericales > Theaceae > Camellia > Camellia sinensis. The sequence goes on from NC_138964.1 coordinate 188,695,206, forward strand.
ATGATAGCGGCTCCGAAGTCAATTAGCCAGGCTGAGCCAGATCACTGGCATACGAAGGCCGACAAGTCAACCGTTACGGCGGAGGAGTTGGAGGGTATGCGGAAAAAATACCAGGTGCCTGAAGAAATAGAGTTAATGTTACCGACAGTAACGGAGAGGCCATCAGATGCCCGACCGGGAGAGTTTGCCCTCTACGAGGAGACGTTGAAGGGAGGGTTGAGGTTGCCGCTTCCACAGGTGGTAGTGGATGTCCTCAATTGACTAAAAGTGGCGCTAGGCCAACTAATGCCCAACGCATGGAAGATTGTACTGGCCTGTGCAAGTGCGTGGCCGAAGGCGAACGAGGGGGCGGTCATGACGGTGGACGAGTTTTTTGCCTGCTATAAGGCCTCGGGCCAGCAAGAAACTTGGGTCACTTTGCAGGCGGCGGCAGGAAGGGGTTTGGTGACAGGGTTGCCGTCATCAATTAAGGGATGGAGGCCGCGGTGGTTCTACGTATCCGCGAATGGCGGAGTTGGAGTACGCACAGTGTGGAGAGTACCCACCAAGTCTATGAAGCCAAAGCTGGAGGCGGCCGCGGAGGAGAGGGTGAAGAAGGTGAAGGCATTGAGAGAGAAGGAGGGCGTCAAATAGGACGACCTCGTTCAGCCGTCAACTTTGTTTGTCGCAGGATTGGGCCCTCAGCCGACCGGTGGGGACCTGGCACCGGCAGAGCTTGAGGCGAAAAGGAAAGCGCAAGAGACGGAGGACCGGACCATTTTTGCCAAAGTTAATAAGTTCAAAGAAGCGCAGTTAGGCCCGCCACCAAGACCGGTCGCGAGGGAAAGAATTCGACCGTGCCCCAAGCCGCTGGGAGAAAAAGACTTGGGTAGTTTTGAGCTACGACCGCCGCCCGTTAATCCAGTGAAGGAAAGGGCAAACAAGGAGGGGGAGGCCTTGAAGAAGAAGAAGAAGAAGAAGAAGAAGAAGAAGAGAAGGGTTGCCCCTGAGAGGGCCTCAGATGCGCCTGGATCCAAGAAGGCCAGGGTAGGTGGTGAGGGCACTCCGATGGCGGAGGAGAGAGGGGAGAAAAGGGTGGAGGCTGCTCCAGAAATGGTGGTTGCCCTAGAGGCACAGGGGGAGAAGAGTCAAGGGGTCCCAAAGGAAGAAGGGCACATAAGCGCCCTCGACCCCAAGATGCAATTGGAGAGTGGGTCAGCTAACCCTAAGGAAGTGATGGAGCAGCAGCGTAAGGGGGGCCCTGCGCCCCAAGGAGAAGGGGCCAGACTGACGACTGCTATCTACCACGCTCGCACAGTGTCGGGGCAGCGGGAGGGAGAAGAAGGCCCAGCCAGGGCGGCTACAGATCGCCTTGTGGGGATTGTGGACGACGCAGCCGTGCGCTCAGTGGCTAGGTTCAATGAGGCTGAGCTGCTAAGGGGGTTGTGCTCTGCCCAAATGGAGGTAACCACCTTAGTAGGGGCTCTGCTAAGAAAGGCGACGGCTGTGAAGGTCAAGTCGGAGAAGGCTAAAGCCCAACTTGCAAGTTTCAAGAAGGAGAGTGCAAGCTGGAAGAAGGCTGCGCGAGACGCGTGTGCCAGGGGTTGGCAGGAGGCTGAGAAGGGGAAGAAAATGGAAGTGTTGGCGATTGTTCAGTGTAATGTTACCGCTCGAGCCCATGCTGAGCTGCTTACGGTCAAGTTGGAGCTAGAGGATGAACGCCGTAAGATAGTGTCACTCGAGTTCCAACTGGTTTGTGAGCAGAAGAAGCTGGGGGATGCTCAGAATGCCTGCATGGTCGCCACCGAGCGGTTTGAAGAGGCTATGATCAACAATAAAGAACTACGCGCCCAACAGATCAAAGAGAAGGATGAAGCAGACGTGAAGATTGTTGGGCTGCAGAAGGAGCTGGAAGATGAGTGTGCTAGGGCAATGGAGGAGAAGACAAGATTGCAGAAGGAGTTGGAGGAAGAAAAAACCAAGGCAGCCTCTGAAAGAGCAGCATACCCCGATCTGTGCGTTGCAGCAGTAGAGCAATTCAAGGGGTCTGCTGACTTCCAGATGGCGATCGACGCCGCGGTCGCCAGCAACTTGGCAAGGGAGGTGTTTGGGGGGGCGGGCCCGTCGGGAACGACCGCTGGAGGTAGGACTGAAGCAGAAGTTATTGAGAGCTTCTAGCAGTCGGACTTCTACAAACACGAAATAGCTGAGTTGTGGGACAGTGGCTGGAAGGTGTTCAAGCGGAAGACAGAAGAACTGTTCCCAGATTTGGACCTTAGCGGCGTAAGGATTGATGAAGACGATGTGGCCCAGACCCCCCTAGATGAGGGCGTTAAAGAAGAAGACCTTGTGTCAAGTGAGGAGGCGTGACTGGTGTGAACAAAACCTGTACTTAGGGTTTGTTTTGTGTTTTTTTTTTTTTTTTTTTTTTGCTTTTGAATGACTATAAGAAACTTATGTACAAGGTTGTGAATAAATAAAATTTTGAGTCTTGTTTTCATGCTACTGCTTTTGTTTGCGCATCTGAAATGAATGAGAATGACGACTTGTATAAGGCTTATGTATAAATCATTGTGAAGTGTAAAATGTAAGGAAAACTCAACGTAAAGTGAAGTTTAACTTGTAAGAAAAATTCAATGTAGAGTGAATGTGGAAAAAACTCAATGCAGAGTGAATTTTAACTTGTAAGAAAAATTCAATGCAGAATGAATGTGAGGAAAACTCAATGCAGAGTGAGTTTTAACTTGTAAAAATTCAATGCAGAGTGAATGTGAGAAAAACTTAATGCAGAGTGAGTTTTAACTTGTAAAAATTCAATGTAGAGTGAATGTGAGAAAAACTCAATGCAGTGTGAGTTTTAACTTGTAAAAATTCAATGTAGAGTGAATGTGAGAAAAACTCAATGTAGAGTGAATTTTAACTTGTAAGAAAAATTCAATGTAAAACGAGGTTTATGGATCCCAACCCAGCGAGGATCGAGTTTGATTTGGAAAACGTTGGACTGGAATATGACCAAGTATGGCCACTATGCTTATGATCATGAAGTCGCAATGGTGGCTTCGGCCTGGCTGGGGCTTGAAGTAACTCAATCTGGCGGGGCTCTGCATGCTCAGTCTGGCTGAGGCTTTTTGCGCTCAGTCTAGCTGAGGCTTTAAGTGACTCGGTCTGCCCGAGCTCTTCATGCTCAGTCTGGCTGAGGCTTTAAGTGACTTGGTTCGGCCGAGCTCTTTATGCTCAGTCTGGCTGAGGCTTTTTGTGACTTGGTCTGGCCGAGCTCTTCATGCTCAGTCTGGCTGAGGCTTTTTGTGCTCAGTCTGGCTGAGGTTTTAAGTGACTCGGTCTGGCCGAGCTCTTCATGCTCAGTCTGGCTGAGGCTTTTTATGACTTGGTCTGACCGAGCTCTTCATGCTCAGTCTGGCTGAGACTTTTTGTGCTCAGTCTGGCTGAGGCTTTTTGTGCTCAGTCTGGCTGAGGCTGCAATCAAAGCATTATTGGAATACCACAGATAACTGAGATATAAGCTTGCTGTCATACAAAGTGTAGCCCATGGGGTCATAAATTTACACTATATGAGGAGAAAATGAGAACATAGATTGTCAAAAAGAACATACAACATTTTGGACGATACAAAAATACAACTTTTATTGAAAATAGCGCTTCAAATGTTCAGCGTTCCAAGGATGGGGGAGGTCTCGACCTTTCATGTCCTGAAGTCGGTAAGTGCCCGGACGTGGTCTAGCTTTCACAACATAAGGTCCCTCCCATTTGGCTGCCAGTTTTCCCTCAGTCGGATTTTTGGTGGCAAGAGCTACTTCTCGCAAAACAAGGTCCCCCTCGGCGAACTCCCTTGGTCTGACTTTGCGATTGTAGTGAGCTCTCATTTTCTGTTGGTATGAGGCCCGTCTGACTGCAGTGGTTTCTCGGAGCTCTTCGATTAGGTCTAGGTCTGCCCGACACAGCTCTTCAGTTAGCTCTAGATTCAGATATAGAACCCTTGGGGTAGGAAGACCGACTTCTACTGGGATGACCGCCTCAGCGCCGTATGTTAAGCGAAAATGAGTTTCCCTAGTAAGAGCTCGAGCGGTAGTGCGGTAGGCCCAAAGCACATTTGGTAGTTCCTCAGCCCAAAGTCCCTTAGCAGCTTCCAACTTGGTTTTGATGATCTTCAGAAGAGAACAGTTGGTGACCTCAACTTAGCCATTGGCTTGGGGGTGACCTGGGGAGGAGAAACATGGCTGGATCTGAAGCTCTGCACAGAATTTCCTGAACTTGGCATTGTCGAATTGTTTGCCGTTGTCGGAGACGATGGCTTGAGGGATGCCAAAGCTGCATACGATCGATTGCCAAATAAACCTGGTTGTGTTCCGCTCGGTAATTGTGGCAAGGGGTTCTACCTTCACCCATTTGGTGAAGTAATCAATGGCGACAATGGAAAATTTGGTTTGGCCTCGGCCAGTGGGCAATGGGCCAACCAGGTCGATCCCCCATTTGGCGAATGGGTAGGGGCTGCAAAGCGCGATCAATTCTGTAGGAGGAGCATGGGGGATGTTGGCAAAATGCTGGCATTTATCACATTTGAGCACGAAGTCTGTCGCATCCTGATTAAGAGTAGTCCAGAAATAACCAGTGCGGAGGATTTTGTGGGCGAGAGATCGGGCGCCTAAATGATTACCACAGATACCCTCATGGATTTCCCTCATCACGTAGGTTGCTTGAGCAGGATTGAGGCATTTGAGGTACGGGCGTGAAAAATCACGTTTGTATAAGAGGTCGTCGATAAGAATGTAGTTGGACGACCGGGCCCTGACTTTGGCGGCCTTGTGTTTGTCGTCTGGAAGTTCCCCCGTTGTCAGATACAGAAAGATGTCTGCCGCCCATGGGATAGGTTTATTTTGGAGGAAGTGGACTTCCTGCAGGTTGGGGGAGATGGCCGGGTTGGTCAGGTATTCGAGGCGGACCCCATGGTTGAGATCTGATTGGTCTGCAGAAGCCAATTGGGCCATTTCATCTGCCTTGGAGTTTTCAGCTCGAGGGATGTGCTTGATATGGAAGGTATTGAAGAGGCGAGCAAGGGGGAGAGCAACGTCCCTATATGCCCGCATGGTGTCCTCCTTGGCGTTGAATTCCCCTGTAATTTGCCCGACGATAAGCTGGGGATCGCTGAACACCCAGATGTGGCTAACACCGATGTTTGTGGCTAGGCGGAGACTTGCTATCAATGTCTCATATTTGGCCTCATTATTGCTTGCATCAAACAGGAGGCGGAGAGCACATTTGAAATAACCACCGTTAGGGGCGATGAGGATGAGACTAGCCCCGTTGCCTTCTTTGCGGGATGATCCGTCGACGTTGAGGGTCCACGAGTGGGGGTCTTCTGGCTCGGTAGGGGTTGGTGGGGGCGGAGGAGTTGTGGTTGGGGTGAGGTTAGTGAATTCCAGGATGACGTCGGCAATAGCTTGTCCCTTAATTGCTGTCCGAGGCCGGTAGGAGATATCAAACTGACTGAGTTCGACCGACCATTGCATAAGCCTGCCGGAAATTTCTGGTTGTTGCATTATCTTCTTCAGCGGTTGGTCAGTGAGGACCACTATGGAATGGGCTTGGAAGTAAGGGCGGAGCCTTCCGGAGGCGGTGACCAAGGCCAAGGACACTTTTTCTAACAATGGGTAGTTCTGTTCCTCCCCCGGAAGAGCCCGACTGATGTAGTAGACCGGTCGCTGGACAGAGTTGTCTTCCCTGACGAGTGCTGCACTGACTGCAGTGTGTGACATGGCTAGATAGAGGAAGAGGGGTTCACCCGTGATGGCTTGGGAAGGTAAGGGGGTTAGTCATGCACTGTTTCAGCTGTTGAAAAGCCTCTTCAGATTCAGCTGTCCATTCAAAAGTTTGTCGAAGGACTTTGAAGAAGGGGAGGCACTTATCCGTTGCTCGGGAAATGAAGCGGTTGAGGGCGGCCACTCGGCCAGTAAGCCTCTGAACCTCCATGACCATTCTGGGTGACTGCATTTCGATTAAGGCCTTGATCTTTTCGGGGTTAGCCTCGATGCCCCGCTGATTGACCATGAATCCTAAAAACTTCCCCGATTCGACGCCGAAGGCACATTTTTTCGGATTAAGCTTCATCTGGTACTTTCGTAGGGTGGCGAAGGTTTCTCGCAGATCGGCCAGATGATCGGTGGAGAGCTTGCTCTTGACCAGCATGTCATTGACATATACTTCCATGTTCTGGCCTATCTGATGATAGAAGACGGCATTGACCAACCGTTGGTAAGTGGCCTTGACATTCTTCAATCCAAATGGCATCACACGGTAGTGGTAGGTGCCTCGATCGGTGATGAAGGAGATGTGCTCCTGGTCAGATAGGTGCATCAAGATTTGGTTGTATCCAGAGAAGGTATCCATAAAGTTGAGCATTTGATGACCGGCCGTGGCGTCGACCAACAGATCTATGCGAGGGAGAGGGTAGCTGTCTTTGGAGCAGGCTTGGTTGAGGTCGGAGTAGTCGACACAGAGTCACCATGTACCATTGTTTTTACGAACTAGAACCACATTCGACAGTCATCTAGGATAGTCCACATTAGTGATGAACTGTGCCTTAAGGAGTTTGTCTACTTCATAAGCAATAAGGTTATTTTGTTCCGGGTGAAAAATACGCTGCTTCTGGCGGATAGGTCGGAAATGGGACTTAACACTGAGACGGTGGCTGATGAAGGAAGGGTTGATCCCTGGCATATCAGAGTGAGTCTAGGTGAAGAGATCATTGTGCTCGATCAGGAGGGCGGTAAGGTCAGCCTTGGCATGGGAGGGCAGTTGGCTGCCAATCTTGGCAGTTTTCGCCGGGTTAGTGGGATCGATGGAGACCTTGATAAACTCTTCCACTGGTTCTCCTCTGACCAGCTCATCCTCGTCTCTGACGTCAAGTCCTTCAATGATCATGGTCTCCTTATGCTTAACTTCTTTAAGTGAGGCAACATAGCATTCTCTGCCACAGTCTGTTCTTCCCTGACTGTACCGACCCTAAGGTCGGTGAGGAACTTGACGGCGAGATGGAAGGTGGAGGTGATGGATTGGAAGGCGTTTAGGGCAGTTCGGCCAAGGATAATGTTGTAAGCAGAGGGGCAATCAACAACAAAGAAGGTGAGCAACTTGGTGGTTTGCCGCGGGTACTCGCCGATGGTGATGGGGAGATCGATGGAGCCGATGGAGGTCACCCGGTCACCAGTGAAACCGACCAAAGGGGTTTGGAGAGGGGATAGACTTTCTTCACCGATCTTGAGCTGACGGAAGCAGTTGAGGAAGATGATGTCTGAAGAGCTGCCGTTGTCTATGAGAACCCGTCTAACCTTGTAGTTGGAGAGGAGAGGAGGGCCGAAATGACGAGGGGGTCGTCGTGGGGGTAACGAATGCCTGTGCAGTCGGCGTCCGAAAAAGTGATAGGCTCGGTCCACTGCCTGGGCTGTTTGGAGGGTCGATCCAACATGGCAATTTCTTTATCTGAGCCTTGCCTTATTTTCCTGAGTTCTGCCCGCTGAGCCGAGCGGGATGGTCCGCCACAGGCAAGTCCGCCGAAATAACTCTGATTTCTCCAACAGGTGGGACGGGGTTACCCTGTGCCCGAGGTTGCTGTGGAGGGCGATCATGGCCTTGGTTAGGTTGGGCTGGCTGCCGGAGAGGGGTGCGCCGGCGGTTATTTCTGTTGGGCTCAGTCCTTTGCCTCTACTGAGGGCAGGTGTCCGTGAACCAGCTAAGTCATTCCTGAAGTATTAAGGTCTCGACCTGATCTTTGAGGTTAACACACTCATCGGTGTTATGGCTGTGGTCCTGGTGAAAATGGCAATATTTGGACTGGTCTTTCCGGTTAGAAGGGTTCGCGATGGTTGGGGCCATTTCAGGGGGTAGTCCCGCTGGATCTGATTGAGGACTTGTTCCATGGGGGAGTTTAGGGGGTTGTACCGTTCGAACCGATCGGGCGGTCGGGCTTGGGCCGACCGCTCAGTTCTGTGGGGTCGGTCAGTGTATTGAGACGTTTGGTTATTGTATTGGGTATTTCTGGTATCTGGATTTTTCCTCTTTTCTCTGGGGGTCGGGTTTTTGGTTATAGGATCTTGCCGGGCGGCTAGGGAATCTTTAGCATTAATGTATTTTGGGCTTTGGAGAATAGGGCTGCCATGGAGGTCGGGGGGTTTTTAGAGAGGGAGAAAAGGAAGTCAGACGACCGCAGACCGGCCATGAAAGCCGTAAGGATGACCTTGTCATTGTTTTCCGCTACTTGCAAGGCTTCGATGTTGATAAGGGTAACGAAGCTGCGCAGCGACTCCCCCTCGGTTTGACGGATATTGAGGAGTTGGGTTGCTGGACGTCGTTGGCGCTGGGCTCCAATAAAATGGCTGAGGAATGAGTCACTGAGATGCTGGAAAGTGGAGACGGAGTCTGTTGGTAACTGGCTAAACCACAGCCGAGCTGACCCCTTCAGTGTCACGGGGAAAGCTCGACACATGATCTCGTCAGCAAATGCATGGAGGATCATGAGGGTTCTGTAGGTCTCTAGATGGTCGACTGGGTCTGTCGTACCACCAAAAGAATCGATGGTGGGCATTTTGAACTTGGGAGGTAGAGGTTTGTCCCGGATGGAGGCAACAAATGGTGAGTTTGCTGTGGTAGAGGGTTTATGCTGGATGTTCTGCATGACCCCTTGGAGTTGGAGCTTCATGGCTCGGAGTTCTGCATCCCAGAGAGGGATGATATCACCACTGGAAGGCAGCGGGGGTTGGATGCTACTAGCTTCCCCTTCAGGGATTGGTGCCAGGACCAATGGATGCGGGGGTCGGGGTGGTGGATTTATATTAGGAGAAGGAGGTTGCAAGCCTTCCAAGTTGGGTGGATAGGGCTGCGGAATAGTTTGGCTCGGGGCTCGTTCTTGGTTGGGCGGAATATCTGGAGGTGGTGGAGGAGGCATATGAAGGTTTCTTTGGAGTAGAGCATTTATCAGGGCTTGGTTTTGCTCGGCCATGCGGTTAATGCTGTTGGTAAGCCCGATGAAATACTGTGGTGGGTTGTTTAGATTGGGAGGGTCGGCTTGGTGGTCGGTGGCATTTTGGTGAGAAGCCATGGATCTAGTCGTGACCATAAACTTTGATGGGTATCAAGAAAGGGTTATTGGAACAAGGTCTCCGGCGACAATGAACACAACTGGCGCGAGGAGCAAAGCTTTCCCACAAACGGTGCCAACTGATGATGCAGTTTTTGATGGTAGGACATGTTAGACTGATCCACACTCCTCAAGCCTAATGTCCGAATGACTAAGCCCACCAGAGAACCTGCACAAGAGTTCAACGGGAAACGGGGAGTCCCCCAGCGAACCCTCCGATGAGCAAGTTAGAGAGAGAGAGAGAGTGGAATATGTAGATAGATTAGAGATAGAAAAGCTTAACATTCTTCTTGTCTTTGACGTTTGCTTCTATCCTTTGGTAATCATTTCGTTATCCCTTCCGACCTGTCATCTTGGCCAAAAGTCTATGCTGTAGCTTACCTTGTTCAGGGTGAGGGCGTGCTGTCCTGACAGAGAGATGTTGTCGTAATAAATGCAGTGAGGGGCTGCATTAATGGCGATGTGCAGTGGCAATAACTTTGCAGATCTTTGTCTGCTGATGTGGCTTGCCCTTTACCTGCCACGTGTCTGAATATCATTGGTCTTTCATGCCATGTTGACTTCCAGATGGTGCTGGGCCTTATCAATTGGGTTATGTATTGGGCCTTAAGTGGTAGGCTTGAGTTGTTCATAGTGAGTTATGGCCTTTATGGGCCTACCCACGTCACCAACCATTAAAGATTTTCCAAGCCGGGATTAAGAAAGCTACAAGAAGTAAGAATGCATAATACAAACATGATATTGAAATGAAAAACATCAAATAATGCCACAAAAAATAATAAACATAAAACGAATTCCAGAAAATACGATCATGCTACGTAGCTCGAATGTCGCGGCTCGAAACGCGGCTCGACACCAAAACGACGTCGTTTTGGTGTCGATTTTGTTTTTTTTTTTTTGTTTTTTTTGTTTTTCTTTTCCCTGGTTTTGCAGAACGAAGAAGAAGAAGAAGAAGAAGAAGAAGAAGAAGGGAGAAGAAGAGAAGGGAGGAGGAGGAGGAGGAGGAGGAGGAGGAGGAGGGAGGGGAGGGGGCCATAAAAACCGGTTTGAGAAGGAGGGGAGGCTGGGCTGCGACGGAGGCGGGGCTGCGACGGACGAGGAAGCAGAGGCGGCAGCGGGAGCTGCGACGACGGCGGGGCGGGGCGGGGAGCTGCGACGCCGACTTTCTTCCTCTCCCTCCCTTCTCTTTCTCCTCTCCCTCTCCCTCTCCCTCTCTTCCTCTCGAGCCATTTCGAGCCTGGTAGCTTCGAGCTACCATGCATTTTCCCAGAAAATAATGGTCACTCCACACATCAAATGGTCAGGCTCATCATTGACAAGATTGTTCCTGTTACATTACTCAATTTATATTTTCTATGTTAGTTTTGTGATTGATTTTACATTCGTAAAATTATTACAGCAACAAAAAGACGGTCCTTCCAAACTTAAGAGTGAGACTAATAAAAATATGTTGATTCATAGGTATAACTTAAGAGTGAGACTAATACAATCCTAAAAATATGTTGATTCATAGGTATAACTTGTGGAAAATTTATTAAATATTTTCTTGTATGTTGAGAAGATATCACGTGATTAATCACAAATATATATATATGTCCTCAAGTCTTCCTAACACTCAATATAGATGTAACAAATTTCATTATCAATTCGCACTCGAAAAATTTCTTTGACCTACTAATGTATGAGATTCCCACTCACATGCAAATTATATGAAATTGAGGAGGAAAATAAATATTTAGAAAGTCGATGCTCTGTTTGGTTGTATTTTGTAAACGTGATTCTATACCTACATGTGAATATGATGTTTGGTAGGAGTTTTGGAATCACGTTTTCAAAACTCTGCAGAAAGCTCCGTCTTAGGCGTGCTTTTCAGAATTTTTTTTTTGCAAATTTTGCCTAACGGGTCATCCGGTCGGTCGTCTGGCCGGTTGACCGGAATAGTTTTTTTTTTTTTTTTTTTTTTTTTTTCAATTGATATGTTAATTTTTATATAATCGAAAAAAATATTTTCTGAAATTTTAAATTTTTTTTATGTGCTTTAAAATAATTTTGAGTTGTAAATTTTTGTATCAAATATTACATGTCACATCAACAATTTCCCACTCAAATCAAAACTATTTTCAAAACTATTTCCAAAACTCTTTACTAAACAAATTTTTCACACTCAAATCATAATTCCAAACCCCACAAATTCAAAATACAACTCATACTCTCAAATCATAATTACAAAACTCTACCAAACGCAACATTCTCTTAGCTCCTCTTTTTTTTTTTGAGGAGAACATTCTCTCCGCTCCTCTATCGGATTAGAGAGGTGTTTATTAGGCCTTATGAGTTTACTTTTGAGTTTTGTTTTGATAATTCGAACTATTCGCATTTTAAGATTTGTCAAGTATATCATCCCTTATTATCAAGTTGATCAAATAACAACAATCATGTGTTTGGATTAGCTTTGTATGAAAAAAAATAGACGATGAGAAAATAAATGATTTATACAAAATTGATCCAAATATGTGGTTCCTGTTGTCCGATCAACTTGATTTTTTGTAGCGATGATTTACTTAACAAATTTTAAAATATAAATAGTTTAAATTATCTAAATAAAACTTAAAATAAAAACTGGACAATCCAATCCGATTACAAACCGGAGACAATCGAATCAAATTGAGAAACACGTCTTTCCTAGATCTGTGTGGAGTCACCTTCACATTTAGATAGATATGTGTGGAGTCGCCTTCATAGCTCTTGGTTGAAAATGTGGGAATGCTAAACACACCTCTTAAAATGTATATACTATATGCATGTTGTTATATATTATATATTTTTATACTAAATATTATATAATATTTTAGTAAAATTATGATAATTTATCATTCAAAAATGATGTTATGTATTTTGCAGTAATATTACATATTTTTTTATTCAAACATCTTTTAACAAAAAAAAATGTATAACATTAACCATAAAATATATAACTTTATTTCTGAATTACAAATTATTGTAATTCTATCATAAAAAATATGAAATATTTATTATAAAAAATATGTAATATATCACAAAAATATATAATAAAAATATGGGCAAATTATCTACACCTCCCTTGAGGTTTAACGAAATTACAAATTTCTCCTAAGATTTCAAAAATTACATTTCACCCCATCGCAATTAACTGCGTTAACGGATATCATAAATTGACTAAAATGCCCTTTTGACAAATAAGGACAAATTACGTACACCCCCTTGAGGTTTAGCTAAATTACAGATTTTCCCTGAGGTTTAGCTAAATTATAGATTCCCTCATGAGGTTTAGCTAAATTATCATTTTTAAATAAGTTATGAAATGCAAAATTAAAATGGAAAAACACTTATCACACTACAAAAAATCAAAGTTTTAGAGACCAAAATTTAGAGACAAAATTATTTTTAGGAGATCAAATATTTTTATTACGAAAAGTGTCGTTATAATATTTTTAACTACAAAATTGAACATTAGTGATTAATTATTATTTTTTTGGTATCAAATTTTTATTCTTAAAAAATCACCATTTTGAGACCAAATTATTTTGTCCCTAAAAGTCTATTTATTATTGACATTTTTGAAATTTTATTGCCAAAAGCCTTATATTTTACTTTTTAAAACGACCTTTTAGCGACTATCTTCACGATGATAGAAATTGGTCCCTAAATGTCTTTTGTAACAAATTTTTCACTTTTAGAGATAAAAAAAATGGTCTCTAAAACTCTTATATGTTGTAGTGTTAGATGGTGAAAATATCTTAAAATTAACAAATAATTAAATAAGTTAAAAACACAAGAAATGGCTTGTCAAAAAATTCTTAGAATATGTTTGGATTGATTTTTAGAATTTTTTTAAAAAAATTAAAAATTAATTTGGTTAAGAAATAAAAAATAAAAAATAATTATTATTTTTATATAATTTTATCTTTTGAGTGGTTAGAAATAATTTTTACAAATTAAATATATTTTTTCATATTTATTTTTATTAAATTAGTTTTTTTTTTTTTAAATTCTGAATCTTTTTTCTAAATAACAAATCAAACATGATTCCAAAAACTTAAATTTTTTTTTTCCATCTGACGTAATTCTTTTGTAATTTTTTTTTCATCTATTATGTAGAGTATATGCACTACTTTGACAAATCACCAATGCGATAAAAACTGTTTGGACTCGCGAAATTTTGAGAATTTACTAGGTTGATCCTTTACACTGAATTTTGTGAATAGAATAATGAGGGCAACTATGCTGCGAAGGAATAGACATGCGAGCATATCATGATTGATTGTGATAGGAGACATTTTGGAACTATGACTTTATGGAATATTGTGATCGGATTATGCTGCTATGGAAATTGACCTATGCTATGGGAATAGAAGAAGTATGTGTAAAGTGATTGCTACCGTGTTACTATACTTGGAAATTGTTGTCATGGAACTTGTTAGTAAACTATTGTGATGTATATGATTGTGGATATCCTGCAAATATGATTGCTACAGTATTATTTTAATTTACATTTGTTTTAAAATTCGGCATAACTAAATTGAACCATTGAAATGAATAACCGAATAGAACTGTGGGGTTGTTTTCTTTTTATGATGATACTTCTGGGTAACTGTGATGAATTGTGAACTGCTAAATGGTTGCGAATGAATTGAACATCTATGACAGAACGAATAATGATATAAGACCGAGGCTTCTGATCTTGTTACAGGGTAAGATAAGTTTAGATGACCAAACTTCTTGAGGTGTGGAGAATGTAACGGCCCCAAAACGCGTGTCACAATTATCTTTATTTAATTATGCAATAATATGAATTAATTTGAGAATATCTATTTGAATTGGGAAAATATCTGTCGAGGCTACAACTTCGGGACTCAAATTGACAGCTTTAAGGGGTTCAGAAACCGAAATTGAGCACATGGATATGTTAATGGGCATTTTTTGAGCCATTTGGGAAATTTAATTGAAAATTGATTTTCGTCTAATTCGCTAAGTCATGTTTGGCTTCACTTATACACTCATATGTATATATAAGAGTTGAGCTCATCCTTATCAATTAAGGGCTCAAGATATTTGGAGATGGAGAGAAAGTTCTAGACAAAGAGTGAAACAAGAGGAAGAAGAAGATCAAAGGGGGAATTAAGCCAAATCTTCACCAAATCAAGCATCTAAGGAGAGAATCCCTCCATAATCTCTTAAAGCTAAGTGGAATTAAGGAGTTCAGGAGTGTAAATGTTGGTTAGAACTCACATAAGTTTAAAGAGAGGAATTGTAATTATCCATGGCATGAGGTCATGAATTTTTGTTCATACATGTGAAATCTTGCATGGTTCTTTACTTGAGGAGGAAACTCCATGAATTTTGAGCATGAAACTCAAGCTTTGCATGATTTGGGCCTTTATACTTTGAATTCAAGTTTTAATCATTTTCATGGACACATTATTGAGTTTGATTTGAAGCCATGATCTTTATTTGAAGTTGGAAATGTATAAGTCATATGTTTTGAAGTGTTTTGAACCTTATTTTGTATACAAAAGAATTGAGATTGCAAAAAGGGAGAAGGTCCATTGTTTACCAAATTTTTGGATTGGTTTTACACCCAGACCGCTCGAGCGGCCTGGGCCACTGCACGAGCGATTGAGCCTCCTTTACTCAAAGTTGCACACTGCCTCACCACCGCTCGTGCGGCCAAGGCCACCGCATGTGCAGCCAAGACCACTGCACGTGCGGCCAAACAGGGCAGATATTCTAATTTTGTTTTCTTTCCGTTTTCTAACTTCCGGGCCTTCTTTTACATGGTTTTCACATGACATATACATCCATATGCATCTCATAAGCATGGAAATAATTTAGTGAACAAGTATCGGATAACCGAATAAGGTTAAGAATCAGCTAATGATTTGACTGTGTATTGAGAAATTGTGCTATGAATGTTCGTGTTTGTAGGTCAAGACTCGGAGACCATACAACCCGTTTTGGAAGCCCATTGTGAGTAACATTTCTGTAAAAATATGTTGATATGCACTGTACTTGAAATGTTATACGAAATGCTATTTGATATGATATGTTTCTGAAATGTGATTTTGACTTTGTGAATGAATATCCAGTTTGCAAATCTAGTGTGATATCCAAGGATAGTCCCAAGTCATGGGGGACGACACATTAGTGCAGGTCCATGACATACATGTGATTACAAGATCTCGTTAGCCACGTCATTGTGGTGTTATGTGTTTAATCGGTATCCGGAACCGATTACTCTAATCTGAAGACGATATGTGATATGTTCCTTTGGATGTACCATTATTATGTTCTGTTATGAGACTGATATGATAGATATGTATGATTAGTTTTCTATACATGATATGATTTGGAATTTGTTTACTAACCTCTTTATATTAATGTTATTCACTGGGTTTTAGCTCACTGTTTTTATGTATATGTATAGGTGAGCGTTCTGAAGGACACGCCTAGGAGGGGTCTTTAGTCGAGCCACCGTTTTGAAGCTTATCTAGTTGTTTCGTGTGCCTTCGAGTTGGGGCTAAGCCTGGAAGGCCGTTGTTAATCTTTTGATCATGTCGTACACTTTTGACCCATGCATATGTTTTGCATAAGATATTATGTTATACGTTATGTAATGTATGTGGGTAAATTAACGTTTTTGCATGTACATATTTAATCATATAGATGCACAGCTCATTGGACTATTGGTGTTTTGTCTATTGCTTCCGTTAGCCTTGATTGTTTATGATTGTACAGGAAGGCCTTTGGTAATCTCAGATTACTGGTCGGTTATGACGTTAAATTTATAGGGGCGGGTTTGAGTCATGACAAAAGGGATTTCAACAGAGGCAATATAGTCCATCAATTTATATTTTGATGATGTCAGCTAATCATTCTTAACGTTTAATTAACGGTATAGGTTAAATTGTTACGCGAATATAAATCTCGGATGGTGGGATGTAATTTCTGAAACCTCATAAGAAAATTTGTAATTTAAGTAAATTTAAAAAAAGTGTAAATAATTTACCTAAAAATATACGTATATAATATCTTTCGAGGGATATATATCATAGGATTCCCAAGGAATCAAAACAAAATTTGCCTCACCGTCATTTAATTAGCTTTTTGTGATAGATCAAGTGTTTTTTGTGAAGTCCTTATCAACCCACTTGTCGTCCACGTGCACACATTCTGTTGAACTCCTACATCCATTTTGGATGCTTTCCATCTTCAACAAGCCTGCAATGGATATGGTATAAAAGGGTGATTTAAATTTTTTTTTTTTGGGGTAATTTATTCTATGGTAAATAGTATTTTAATGAGTGATAAGTCTTATTGCAAAATGTAATTGTAATTAGAGTTTGATTGAGTGATTAGTAGGTTATGGTTAATCATATTAGGCTTAAAAATATGTATAGTTAGATCAAGATTTTAAATAGCAATAGTATCGTTAGACGAATTTATAGAGTATTGAGCATAAGAATTGGGTGATGCATTACGAGTCTTTAAAAATCGTCCATTGCAAAAAGAAATTTATAGTAATGGAATAAACTGAATCGACAGTAAACTAAATTGTGAATAGATTATGAACAAATATTTATTAAGAATTGGCCCATGGGCATCTAATTTATATTTTTACTGATATACCGGAATATATCAATATGGAAAAAAAAGTCCACACTTATTACCTGATAGGAGTATATTTAAAATTATAAGTCAAATTGAATTGTAAGTAGCTTCATATATTTTCAATGGTATATTGTAAAAAGTCATTGCAATGGTAGTCAGTGGTGGAGGAAATTAGGGACCAGGGGTTCACCTGCCCTCCTGAATTTTTGGTTTTTTTTTTTTTTTTTTTTTTTTGTAAATATAAAGAAAATATTTTAAATAAAAAAAATTATAAAAATATTATTAGAACGAAATGTTAATGACATTTTAAAAATTATAAGAATAATAATGATTGTTTTGATTGAAAATGAAGATACTATTATAAACCATATTATCTATAAAAATTTTATGAAAATTTTTCAATGTAACGTTGATGTCATTATTATTAACATGTAAGTATAAGTAATCTTACTATAAATATATGAAATTTATTGGATTGTTAGTTACATTTGACATTGGAGGTTCACTCTCTTTGTGTTTATTTACTATTAGTTGATGATATCAAATACTAATAATGACGTGGAACTACCATTATATTAAATTTTTAATCAAATTTTGTATAAAAAAATAATTTATCATTATATAATTTGGGGTAAATTACAAATACACCTCATGAGATTTGCTTAAGATACAAATTGTCCCCTGTGGTTTGAAAAATTACAAATACTTCATTGTTAGTATTTTTTATTTAACAGAATTAATTAAAAAAATGAAATTCATAATTACTCTTCTATACAATAATAAAATTACCTAAATTATTAATTAAAATATATTTCTAGTATCATTAAAAACTATTAATTGACTTGATGATTCATTAATAAAAGGGGCGATTTGTTATGAAATTAAAAACCTCAGGAGATGAAATGTAATTTCCAAAACCGCAGGGGGCGATTCGTATTTTAATCAAACCTTAGAGGGTATATTTGTAATTTACATTATAATTTATTTTAAGATTTATATCCATATTTTTATATTGTTCATGATACACTAGTTATAAATAATATTATTTTTTTGATATTTCTCGAAATCAATCGGAAAAACTTGCGTGAAATATTTTTTGTAAAAAATTTCGATATTGTAATTAATAAGTATCCTCTCTAATTTAATTTTATGATTCTGCCGTTAATGGTAGTGACATCTTTATAATTAATATCAATTTAATTGACACTTTATTTTAAAATAATAAGTTTTAATGCAATCACGTTATTTTCTATACATTATCTCTTTATATATTATCACTTATCGTTGCTAAATGTAATCCAACTTCCAACCTTAATTTTGAAGCTGGATTTATGCTTAGAAATCATACTCTGATTTTCTTAAGATTAAAATTAGGGATCCAAACTTTCATTCCAATTTTGTGACAAAAATTAGTATATGTGGTGAAGATTAAAAATATATATTGTAAATTCATATATAAAATGAATTTGAATTATTAATATTTTTGAATAAAATATTTAAATTTATATTGTTTTCTTAATGCTCAATCAAATGACCACATTACACGTGGATACTATTGGTACAATACCAAAATCCAAAACTTTACGCTTTTTGTTTGACATGTGCTAAAATAGCACAAGTTAGTTTAGCATATTATCTTATTTGGCTTACAACTCTGCCGGTCCCAAGTCCGGGTAAATGAGGAAGGTTGTGTGTTAGGTAGCCGACAGCCAACAGCCAACACGTAAAAAAAACCGTTCGGATCCCTTATGGAAATGAATCTTACTTTGATTTGGTTTTGGTTTATCTTATTTGGCTTACAATTATTTTAGTTGGGTCGCATCACTTTTCTACCGCATTATTTCAAATTCAATTCATATTTCATATTTCATATTTTTTCATTAAAAGTAAAAAAATATGCTAATTTAATGCTTTTCAAACAACCCCTTAACCTAAACGCACGGCTTAAAGGACCAATACAATACAAGTGTACTGATTTTTATTTTTATTTTTCCCAAAAAAACCTTGAATTTGGCATAGTGGTCTTATTGTCACACCTTATGGTGTGGTGATGGGAAAATTAAGAGCTTGAGTTGACGGCGAATTTTTTAGTTGTAATTTACTAACAAATTAACATTTTATAATCTTAACTCAAAAAAATAAAAATATTATTTTTTTAAAGAGTTTGAGTCAGATTGTGTAGTACAGGTTTTGCTTATGGCCCTGTTTGGAAAGTAGGTTTATGGTTTTTTTTAGGTTAAAATCCACAAAAAGACAAAATATGGTAAAATAGTCAATAAGACAAAATGTCACATTAAACTCATAATCATTTTATATTTTTTTTCACAAACATCACATTTAATTACAAAAAAATCCAATCATCTTCCCAAAAATAAAAATTTTAGCTTACTAAAATAGTTAAAAACTAAAATATCCTACTAAAATAATCAACTTTCCAAACAAGACCTGTTACTTATTAGGCAAAAATAATTTAAATAAACTAAAAAAGATTAATTATCTAGAAGTTTGGGATATTTTTATTTTTTATTTTTTATTTTTAATTATCAACTTTTAATTTATAATAAATTTTACTAAACGGGCGAATGTCTAATCTTTTGTTTGTGAAATATCCGAACTTGGAGAGCAGACGGTCATGACAAAGTTCTTGCTATAGGATGCCCATGTTAGGAAAGGTACATGCAAATATTATTGTTAGATAAGTTGATAAATTTATCAAAAGTTTTATACAAGATTTTTACTTTTTTCTCCTCTCTCTCCGTAAATTGAAGATCTTAACAAACCATAAGCCTATAGGAGAAAAAAGAAGAAGAAGAAGAAGCAGCACAAAGCATAAAACTTAATTAATTGTCACTAAATTTGATCTGTAAAATAATATCATGTTGGGGATGATTTTTATTG
Source organism: Camellia sinensis (assembly GCF_055761805.1). Classification (NCBI taxonomy): domain Eukaryota; kingdom Viridiplantae; phylum Streptophyta; class Magnoliopsida; order Ericales; family Theaceae; genus Camellia; species Camellia sinensis. Next base: position 188,714,878 of record NC_138964.1, read on the forward strand.
TCTTTTGCCCTCTTTTGGCCACCCAAGAAAAGTCGCTTTTTTAAAAAAAAATTATATCAAATTTTTTTACTTTTCTAGACTAGACTTTTTTTACTTATTTATTTATTTATTTATTTTTTTCCTTAAGAAAGACCTTGAATTTGGCCTAGTGGTCTTATTGTCACACCTTAAGGTGTGGTGATGGGAAAATCAAGAGCTTGAGTTGATGGAGTAGCAGCGAATCTTTTAGTTGTAATTCAATTTTATTAACAAACTAACATCTTATAATCTTGACTCCAAAAAAATATATATTATTTTTTTAAATAGTTTGTGTCATATTGTTTAGTACAATTTTTGCTTATGGCTCTATTTGGAAAGTAGGTTTATGGTTTTTTTTAAGGTTAAAATATACAAAAAAATAAAATATGTTGAAATAGTCAATAAGATAAAATGTCACATCAAACTCATAATCATTTCACTTATCTCTCACAAACATCACATCTAATTACAAAAAAAAAATCTAATCATCTTTCCAAATGCAAAAAATTTTAATCTACTAAAATAGTCAAAAATTAAAATAACCTACTAAAATAGTTAACTTCTAAACGAGGCATGTAACTTATTACGCAAAAATAATTTAAATAAACTAAAAACGATGGGCGAATTATACAAACAATCTTTATAGTTTGGGACTCGTGTCACTTTGGTCCCTGACTTTTTAATTGTGACACATTTGAACTTAAATTTTAAATTTTATTTTAAATAAGGACAATTAAAAATAACATTGCTCAATTTCAAGGGCAAATTTGGTCAATTTGATAAAATATAAACTAATTTAACAAAAATATATGTCAAAAAAATATTTTTGAATTTTTAAAAATAATTTCTACCCACCAAAGATAAAATTATGTAAAATTGATAAATCTTTTAAAAATTTATTTATTTATTTATTTTATCAAATTATTTTTTATTATGCGTTTGGATGATGATCATGTAATGGGTAGTTGTTAGACTTTTAATATGTAATCGATATAATTAATATATGAAATGTTTTTAGTTTTGGTTTTTTTGATTTAATGGATTGGTTTAATAATGTTATCAAAGTTGTCGCCATATTTGACTTTTGAAAAAATAGAAATTAATTTAATGAAAATACAAATAATCATCCATTACATAATCATCATCCAAACATATAATAAAAATTAATTTGGTAAAATAAATAACTATCTAAAAGATTTATCAATTTTATACAATTTTATCTTTAGTGGGTAGAAATAATTTTTAAAAATTTAAAAATATTTTTTGACATTTATTTTTATCAAATTAATTTATATTTTATTAAATTGACAATTTTGCACTTGAAATTAAACAATGGTATCTTTAATTGTCCTTATTTGGAGTAAGATTCAAAATTCAGGATCAAATGTGTCACAATTAAAAAGTTGAAGATCAAAGTAACACAACCTCCAAACTATAAGGACCATTAGTATAATTCACCTAAAAAAGATTAATTATCAAAAAAGTTTGGCATATTTTTATTTTTAATTTTTTATCATCAACTTTTAATTTATAATAAATTGTTCTAAACCGGCCAATGTCTATAGTCTTTTGTTTGTGAAATATTCGAACTTGGAGAGAAGGCGGTAATGACAAAGTTCTTACCGTAGCCTGATAAAAAAAAAGTTCTTACCATAGGATGCCCATGTTAGGAAAGGTACATGCAAATATTATTGTTAGATAACTTGATAATGATATATGTATTTGAATTTTAAATTTATCAAAATTTTTACATAAGATTTTTACTTTTTCCCCCTCTCTCTCGGTAAATTGAAGATCTTAACAAACCACAATCCTACAGGAGAAAAAAAAAAATTAAAAAAAAAAAACACAAAGCATAAAACTTAATTAATTGCCACTTAATTTGATTTGGAAAATAATATCATGTAGGGGATGATTTTTATAGTCTTTGGCCTCTTTTGTGCCCCCAAAAGAGGCCAAAGACTATAAAAATTATACTTTTTTATACTTTTTGGGTCTATCTTGTCGAGACGACTAGAAAATATTTTTTTTTTGACAAAATTTAAAAAAAAATTGAAAAAGCCAAAAATAAGTAAAAAAAAAAAGATTGCTTATTTTTGTATTTTATGGATTTTTTTTGAATTTTTTTAAAAAAATTATAATTTTTCAGTTCATCTTGTTGAGCTGAATTTAAAAACTTAATTTTTCTTGAAAATTTTAAAAAAAAGTTCACTAAAGATGAAAGTAAGCCATAAAATAAGCACATCCCGTAACAAAATAAGATGGGTGAATCTACATATATATATATATATATGTATAAATCTATATAGGTGTTCAAAAAGAGGAAATTTGGGTAATTCTATTTTGACACCAATTTTTCTTAGTTCAAATATTTAATGATTGTTTTTATTAATTGTTTGTCTTCGAATAAAAATACCATAATACTTTTATCTTCTTGTATATATACAAACCCTAATTCTAAAATACCACAACCATCTTCATTGTCATGACCATCTCTCTCCTCTACCATCCCCTTCTATATTGACACTTTCTCACAATCCCCTCCCTGGAAATCACCCACTTTCGAGGTTGACTGCAGTGGTCTAGAATGGAAGAAGATGAATTGGAAGTGGTGGCAACATTGGTGGCGATGAAGGGTTAAGAGTAGCAACAACGATGTTGAACGAGTGGTGGGTAGACGGAAGAAAAACCAAATTGAAGATGAAGGTATTATCCGAATAAAGAGACGTGTATTGAGATTTTTTTATGTGTGTACTGACAAGAAGTTCATTATGTATGTGGACTGAGGGGATTTGGTATGTGAAAATAAAATACCCATGAAGTTTATATAAAAACCCTCATTTTGATTTTAGCAAAAAATCTGAATTATTTTTTTGAGCCTTAAAATTGCAAGCAGTGAGAATAACTAGAATGCCACTGCAATGCCAAAAATTATCCAAGAAGGGAGAAGAAAATCAATGGAGAGGAAAGGGATATAATTGAAGTGGACGGAAAATAGTTAGTATTAAAGTTGGGCCAAAAAATCTAGCGAAGATATGGTTCTAACAAGTTGCCAAGCAAGCCTTGACTAATTCCAAAAGAGTTAGGCCCAAAAATAAATAAAAAATAAAAAAATGAAATAGGGTCTATTCCCTATGGTAATAGTTACTTAGATACGAATGGACCCCAAATGTTTATGAGTCCCAACCATGAGATTTCAAGAGAGCTCTAAAAATAAAATTTTAAATTGAGTTCTATTTATGTAATAATAAGAAAAAAAAGAAAAAAGAAAAAAAAAAAGAAGAAGACCAAAACATCACATAACTGATAACCTCCACTGAATTCTTTTAGAGCTCTTGATTTAGAACTTTCAAATATTTTTGTTTCAACAATGCCATAGGAAGATAGGGTTCATCCTTTTGGACCTTTGTGGTCTTGGAAAAACGTCATGAGTGATTACATGTCAACGTGTGCGTAAATATCAATTTACTATCTTATCTGAAACAGAGTTTGATGAACAACAGTTGACGGAATTAGAATTTTGATTTCAAGAAATAATATTAAGTTTATGTTTCAACAAAATTTATCACGATTCAGTTAAATCCGATTTTTATTTGATGACAGAATGACTAATAATTAATGTGACATCAAAATTACATGTTAGGGTCGTATCAAGTTAACTGCTTATTTTTTGTTTTTTAATTTAATTGAATTTTTTGTTTTAGATTTTGAATATTAGGAAAAGACTCATCTCCATACATTATCCTCCATATTTCTTTATATAATTTATTTTGTAAGTCTCATTCTAGTTCCACAATAATAATCTGAATAATTTATTTCATAAATTACACAGTGAAGACTATCTGTGCAAAAAGTCAACTTTATCGGATATCAATGAGTAGATGAATAAGAGCAAGGATCCTCTAGAGTTTTTTTTTTCTAAAGTTTTTTAAAGTGGTGCATTGTGTGGTTGAAATTTAATGACAAGTCACATCAATTTTTCAGCATTAAATCTCAACCACACAATACACCACTTTAGAAAACTTTAGGAAAAAAACACTCTAAAGGATCCTTGGTGTGATGGATAAATCGCGATTTGTTTAATAAAATAAATGATTTAAATTTTAACTCATAACTATTGTCCATTTAAAAAAATAAAATGTTATTTGTTCGTGCATCTAACAATATTTGATAAAATTATTTTTTTACGCAACTCATTTTTATTACTAAGTCTACGAGTTCAAATTGTTCGAATAATCGCTGTGGAGCCCATAAAATAGAGTACAGAGTATTCAAGTATGGAGGGGAGTCATCCCCCTTAGCATGATGATCATCAAAATTAGGATTTTAGATCAAATCACTTTTTAGACGAAATATTTTAGTTGCCAAAACTGTGATTGTTATATTTTTAGAGTTGAAATTGGACATTTAGTAATGAATCACTATCATGTAGGCTCGTTTGTTTTAGGGTATAAAGGGAGGGATGAGATTATGATAAAAGTGGGATCTATTTAATATTGTGTTTGTTTGTAGATTTGGAGAAGAGATTGAGATGGAGAAGGGAATTAGGTTGGGCCTTGGAAATGAGATTGAGATGGAGGAGGTGGAGGTGGAGGTGGTATTAGAAAAATAGTCCCCCGAACTAAAAATTTATTTATTTATTTTTTATTTTTTACATGTTGGGCATTTTTTTGAACATTAATGTTTAATTTATTTATATTTTTTGTTGGTAAAAATCATTGTTTTATTATTTTTATTTTTTTCTGAAATTTTTTTATTTTTTAAATTTTTTTTACATGTTGGGCATTTTTTTTTTGAACACTAATATTTAATGTTTTTGTATTTTTTATTGGTTTTATTATTTTATATATAGTTTATATAAAAATAATTTAACAATCCCTACACTAATAACTATCATCAAAACAAATACAATTTTACTTAATCTCCTCACTATGAATCCCCTTCCTTCTACCTTTGAAAACAAACGGGGCCTTAGGGGCCAAAATTTTTGTCTTAAAAAATAACCAAATTTTCTTGTCTCCAAAAGTACATTTATTAGTCACATTTTCAAAATTGTGTCGTTAGAGGTCCTTTTTTTAACTTGTGAGATCATTTTTAGTGACTAACCTCGTGATAATAGAAATTAGTTTTTAAATATTTTTTTTAACAAAATTTTTATTTTTGTGGACAAAAAAATTTGATTCCTAAATTTTTATATGTTGTAGGGATACTTCCATAAAATTGACAACGAAATTGCATGTACATACAAAAAAAAAAAAAAAAGAAAGAAAAAAAAGAAAAGAAAGAGAGAGAGATAGTGAGGTGCATCAAAAGAAATGAGAGAAAAAAGGAAAATAATTATAAAAACTTAAAAAAATATTTTAGCAAAATGAAACATTTAAAGTGACAAAAATTTCATTGAAAAGAAAAGAAAAGAAAAGAAAGAAAGAAAAGAGGAAGCATAAAGATTTAGGAAGCACACTTGAAACTTCAAAGGAGCAAATTGAAAAAACAAGTTTTCATTTAGAAGTCAAGTATAATTTTCAACCAAAATAAATAAATAAATAAATTGAGAAGGAGCACATGTCCCTGCTGAACCCAACGTGGCTCTATCAATAGCCGTTATAGATAATATTTAGATTTTAAATTTATAAGTCCCATACAAATTTGCAATTCGTAGAAAACAATAATCATGAAAACTTGAATTACAATATGTCTGAAAATCAAAATCATATCACATAAAAATGAATAATCACTGCCAAAACCTTATTGAAGGGCCAAAGGAGAGGAGAGACAAATATTAAAGAGAGGGCTTGACAAAAATTGAATTGTGGTCCTAATAGTATCTTTGTTCTTCATGAATTCCTTGTCTTTCCCTCAATCTGTTCATGTGATCTATATAGAGATAATAATAAACAAAGACAAATGAACTCTCACTAGCCACTCTCTATTGCTGTTGGAAAAATCCAAAAAAAACAACTAATCTTTCAATGTGGTAGACTACAAGTAGGCATTTGTTCCTTTCTGTTCCTATATATCAAACCTGCATGCATGCACATGTGAGGTTGAGTTGAGGATTAGATGGAGGTCCCTTTCCAATTATTTTTTTAAAAAATTTTGGAAAAATTATACAAATGGTAAAATGTGCATTTTGGTCCTTAATTAATATCTAATTTTTATCAAATGTATCCTTCAACTTCACGCATTAATCCATTGTAATCTCATCTCTAACTGTCGTTGTAAAAATAATTGAAAATGTCAATATCAACCTCACATCAAGTATTGAAAGGAATGAAAGACATTTTAACTTGTTTATTTATGCTAAATAGTATCCGTAAAAGAGCCAAGTCAAACACGCTATGTATTTGGCTCTTAGTCATTTTTCGATTTTAATACAGTAAATCGTAGTATTATATGGTTTCATTTTCAAAACTTGTTTTTTTTCTGTATTTATTTAAATTCTTAGAAAGAGAAAAATAAATATAAAAAGATATTTATGAATTTTCAAATAATATTTCTATCCCAAACTAGATAAAATCATATGAAAATAACAAATATTTTTTATTGAAAGGTTAATTACGATAACCAAACCAAACAAGATTTTTGAATATTTGAGAGAGATTGCATCGCAATTCTTCTAGGTTGTGAAATGAGATAAAATTTTCCCAATTCCCTTCAAATGTATGATGTACGGTGGCCGACATAAGCATTCTTCGTCTATTAATCTTTAACCAAAAGTTGAGAAATGAGACTGAATTAAATTAATGTGTAAAATTTATAGATACAATTAATACAAATTAAAAATTAAATACTAAAAAAATAATAATTTACCATTTTATTTTTTATTTTTTTAAAATTTTATCCACATCACATGCATAGGGATGTTGGTTTCTAGATGATGAATGTGTGGCGATGGACTCTGATGGGGAGGCCTTTGGGAAAATCGACAAATGGGAAAGCAAGAGCTTGGTCTGTATCGGCTAGCTTCCAGCTGAAGTTGAGGACTAGATGGTGAATGAATACAGCCATCTCTAGCTTGGCTAATTCGGAGCCGGCACAGAGCCGTGGTCCTCCCCCAAAGGGCATGAATGTATTATTACTCATTGTTGACGTGGCCAACCATGAAGAAGAACATGATGATGATGATCCACGAATATTCTGTAGCAACAAGAGGAACAAATAAACCAAGCTTAATTTAAAAAGAAAAAAAAAAGTATAGAGAAAAATAGAACAAAATGGACAATCAAGAAGTTTTGCATTCAAATTTTTTTTTTAAAAATTTTATTTTATGTAGGGTATCTTGAATTAACTGAAATAGGTAAGTCAAACCTGAAAAATTTCCAAATCTAATGCCTCATCCATTAGGTCAAACCTTTGGAAAATTTCTGAGTCAGGTTCTATTTAAGATTTGCTCTTTTTCTAATTGCTTGGTTTATGAGTTTAGGGGTGGCTGTGAACGTAAGTGTACAATCTTGGGATGAGTATGTGTTTTAACTCTACAAAGCTAGTTGTTACAAAAACTGTATGAAAATTGGATGAAGGCTACTATGGAGGAATATGGGAAGTTGTGGGGTAAGCTATTTTAGCCTCAAGTTTGAAAAAAATCATTTAGCTTTTACTGTAGCTGAATCATTGATTTATATTAAAAAAAAAAAAAAAATGTAACTCGACAGCCAGCCTACAGTTAGTGGCACTGACAGCTTACCACTGTCGCTTGGCAGGTTGTCCCACCGGTAGTAAATGACACTTTTGCCCCTTTACACCAATTTTGAAAAAAGTGGAATTAGGGACAAATTTGTCATTTCAACCTCTAATATCATTTCAAACACATTTTTCAATACAACAACTCAAATAAAAATTCATCCCATATTCACAAACACAAAAACTAAAATAGCCTAATAAAATAGCTAAAAAGCCAAAAAATTTAAAAAATAGCCACTTCCCAAACACCCACTATATATTAGTTAGAGATAGTAAATTTAACTCGAACTCAACCATCAACCTGCCTGGTTACCCCAATTTGAAATTCGTTTAAGTTCATAAATAAATTTAAAAGGGTTAGAGATGAGCACTTGTTTAAATAAGTACCACCACATACCCTACATCTATCACCACCCTACTCCATCGCACCACCACCTCCCCGCCACTTCATGACCACCACGCCATCTCACTTGATTTGTTCAACATATACATAATTTAACATTATACGTTTAAATTTGTTAATTATATGGACGAGTTTAAGTTGATTGTTTTATTACATAATTTAGTTTGACTTGTCTAAAGTTGTCGGTTTAGCACCTCTATTACTATATGATTTTTTTTTTTTTTTTTGTTTCTTATGTGGAACTTGTATATACACATAATATTTGTTATCTAAAATTTGTGTAAGAATTAAAAAAAAATTTATAAACTTGTCAAATATAATATTTTAAATTCGAAATGTTTTAAATTGCTTACTCAAATTTTCTCTAGAATTTTTATTTTCTTTCTTAATTGCTTTCAACATAACAACTTAAAATTCTTTTTAAAAAAATTTAAAAGAAAACAAAAATAATAAACATTTCATAAAGATTTTAGAAAGGGTTCTTGCACTAATGCCACTTTTAGAAAAGAAGAAAAATAAAATAAAAAAGAATGCCGTACTGAGATGGACTTGGACCAGCATCATGCAGCTGACCCACCACGAAAAGCACTCGTGCACATGCACGTGCACTTGAGAGCCCCACACGCACATGGGGGCTTTAATCATCTCCATGCGACCCCAACCCACCATCGCACACACGCACGTGGGCGACTGATCGACTACATCATCAACATCCATATTGTGGGACCTTAATACGTACGGTGCGCAACATCTGATCACGATCAATGATCATTTACGGTTCATCATAAGGCCTACAACTTCGGTGGAGTTTATACATGCAATACACTAGAATTTTATCACCTTATCCCTTGATGCGACCTACCCAATGGTCTTCACAGCGGTATTGAGAAAAAATATGGGCAAATTACATATACACCCCTCCAGGTTTGACAAAATTACAGATACCCCCCTGAGGTTTGAGAAATTACGAATTCCCCCCTGAATGCTATATTTGCATAAGAAATTAGGGGGTAATTTGTTATGAAATATAAACCTCAGGGGGTAAATTGTTATGAAAATACAAACCTCAGGGGGCGGGATGTAATTTCCGAAACCTCAGGGGGGTATCTGTAATTTAACCAAACCTGGAGGGGTGTATATGTAATTTGCCCAAAAAAGAATTAAAAAAATGATAAATATTATAAATATATAATAATATTTCAAAATCACTCCTAAATAGTAATTCTACCAAAACTATGGTACAATCCCGAAATTATTTTGAGTTCGTGAATTGGTTTTTTGACTTTTTAATTATTTTAATTTAAGATTAAAATTTTTCGTTTGGAATAGATTTTTTTTACTTTTGTAAGAGGAAAAATGAAATGATTATAGGTTAGATGTGACATTTTATTCTATTTAATTAAAATAGTCTATTTTATCTTATATAATTATTTTAGCCGAAAATGTTATGCCAAATAAACCTTTTATATGATGCTCCGATATAACTTTTATTGATTAAAATAGTATAATAATATCATTTTTATATTAATTTTTTCGAACAAAAGAAAAGTATCACAGAATAAATTATGTTGAGCAATATTCGAAAATTACCGGATAACTTCTCTTTGATTACTTCGTTGGATTCGTAATCATTAGGGGTTTTAACCTGATAATCATTATGTGCACAGTAATGTTGTAGACTAATAGGAATCAAGGCTTTGTTTGATTTGTGTTTTGAAATATTATTTTAAAAATAATTTTTAAAAAGAGTTTAGAAAATTTAAAAATTTATTTAGTTGTTTATTTGGAAAATAGTTTTGAAACTTGGGATAATTTGATATTTTTTTGTAGTTACATAGATAGGTATGAGAGAAAAAGTGGTTGAAAATGAAAGATGAGAGAGAAAAAATGATTGATTGATGTGTAGTAGAGAGAAAAAGTTATTTAAATTTTTTTTAATCAAACATATTTTTAGAATTTTTTCCAAAAACATGTTTTGAGAGACAAATCAAACATGCCCCAAATTTTTGTAATAATTTTTGGATATTCTAATGTATTGACCAAACATATAAAATATGAAATTATTAAATAATATATATTTAGGTGTTAGGTATAATTTATTTGAGCTATTTATAATTTATTTATTTTAATAGTTTATTTGGTGCAGTTTATTCCTATAGTTTATTAAATATAAATAACTTAACTAAATTATAATTACTGTAAAAAAATTTGATTATCTGAAATTTGGAAAAAATGTGTTTTTAACTTCTGCTTTTTAAATATTAATTTTTAATTTATAATAAATTGCACCAAATAGACCCATTATAATTTTTTTAATTTAAATTTTGTGATTTTAACATTATTGATTGAACTACCAATGCTATATGAATTAATAAATTTTGCAAATTATTTTACTTATTGATGTGCCATTTATTTATTATATAACTTAAATAGGTGAGGAATGATGAGACCATAATTTAAAATTTATAATTCATGATGGCATGTCAAGTAAGTTGGATTTTCGTTGTGTTTGTAATATACTAAAAAATCAACATATAATATGCCATATCACTGTGAGTAATTTAGGAGGAGAATTTTTCCATAAAGAAAAAAAAAAAATTGTATGAAAATGATGAAATTTATTGTTTTATAATCAATGAAATGAGAATTTTAAATCATCAAATTAATATTTTAAACCTATTTTTTCGTCGAATTTATTTAATGGAAATAGAAAAATAATTTAAATTAAAAACAAATCAAAAATTTAATATTTAAATTGACAAAATTAAAAATTTAGAATTTTTTTTTTAATGGTCAAATCTTGAAATTTTTTGTTACTGTCATTTCTCATAAAAATTATCATAAATAAAAATAAAAATAAAAATAAAAATAAAATAATTAAGTAACAGACCTGCCATCTCCACGGATCGAAATGATAAGGTTGGTCAAAATGTGAAGGATCCAAATGCACGGCTGAAACGACCGGAAGCACTTTCCACCCATTTGGAATGTCATACCCTTTATATGATATAATAAATAATAACCACACATTAAAAAATAAAATAAAATTAGAGTGGGTCAAATTCCATTTTGATCATTGAATAAGACATAATTTTTTTTACATAAAGTGAAAATCGTGGCCGATTTAGTGATCTCATTCGATGCATATTAAAAAAAAAATAATAATAATAAAAAAATAAAAAAAATAAAAAAATTGAATTGTATACACTTATGTCACTTACCTTTATACTGAACATCTTTGATAGCCTTTCTGTGAAGAAACCTCACAACATTACCGAACCTTAGAGTCTCGTTAATAACCTTCAAAAACATTTATACATATAATTATAACAATATTAAATTAACAATGTAAATTACAAAATTAAAATTTAAAAAAACCCACAATTGAAATTATTAAAGTGAGCTTACGCATTGAGTGAATTCCATCTTTTTGTAGTCATCCCAATTCAATTCTGTCTCTCCTGCTTGTTTCTTGGCTTTGACAATTTCCATGTGCTCTTCCTGAATTTAAAGTTCAAAAAAAAAAAAAAACATGATGATCAATTAAAGTAAATTAATCATACTTTCCAAATTTAAAACAACTTTCGTAAAACACAAATAAATAAATAAAATTAGGATAATAATGCACATAAATAGATATAACTTCTCTCAAGTTGGGAAGAAGACTGGACCGTGTTGTTAAATCTTTGTGGTGGCCAACACCACTTTAAAAATTATTTTTATTCACTTTTTTGGTCCTTATGCATATCATTTATGGGGGAAAAAAAAAATCAAACTAATCTAATAATCATGGTCATACAATTTTATTTTATTTATTTTTTAAAAAATAGACAAGTGTAATTTTAAAAATAAACCATTAATTTTTTTGAAGATAAATATGATAAAATCATATGTCTGCAATTATTGAATTAGTTTGATTTTTTCAATGAATAATCTGCACATAGAGTCTTAAAAAATGAGTAAAATGAATTATCCAAATAGACCCGGACCTAATTGCATGATCCAATCTTCTCTCGTGACCCAATTTTTTTTTTTTTGTTGTCAAACACAAAGATATGGGACTTACATTAATAAGTGTGAGTTTGGAAACAAACCAAATCAGTAATGTATTGGTTTATTGATTATTTTTATAATATAATCTTTCTATTTTTTTATACGTCTTTTTATAAAAAATTAAATAAAAAATTAAAAGATAAACGATGCCCAAACTCACCTACTTACATAAGTCTTTTGTGTCTAACCAATAAGTTATTAGAAAATATGATAAAAAGTAGTTTATGTATAGTATATTTTTCATGAGCCGTGATTGAGGCCTCGAGACTGAGGCGCGAAATTGCCTCGAAATGCAATTTTTTTTTTTTTTTTTTTTTGTTTGTTTTTTCTGGGCTAAATCATTGCAGAAAAAAATAAATAAAAATAATAATAATAATAATAAGCAAAGCATCAACCCAGCAAAAAAAAAAAAAAAAAAAAAAAAAAAAAAAAGCAAATTCGAGGCAAATTTGAGCCAAAAAATTTGAGGCCTCAATCATTTTGCATTTTTCATAGAGATTGAGAAAGCTTTAGTGGTGTATGTATGGTTTACTTACGGTCAACTGTTGAACAACATTGGGAGAGTCTTGCAAGAAATATATGGCTAAAGCTATGGAAACAGAAGAAGTCTCATGGCCTGCAAACAGCAAGCTCAGTACCAAGTCCAAAATTTGCTCCTTTGAAAGGTTTGAATGCTTCAATGCCCATCCCAAAAGATCATCATCCTCCAAATTCTCTGTTTTTTCTCCCATCTTCTCCATCCTCTCTTCCATTTTTTCCTCTATGAATTTAAGGATTGTTGATCGAGACTGTTAATAAAAAAAAAAAAAGAAAAGAAAAAAAAGAAAGAATATAAATCTGGAAGAATTGATTACTTTACGTGCATTAATTTACCTGTCAACTATTATTGAATATTACTTTACTTGTCAAAATATCATATATTTAAACTCTTTTACTATAAAAACCATACGAGTATATCTGGAAGGATTGAAGAAAATCAAATTTTATATGATTTTAAAATTAGAAGTGAGTAAAATGATGTTTAATGATAATTGAGTGTAACAAAATGTAATCAACTCTTATATAGGATGAATATGCCTAACTTTATATTTTCATTTGGCCCCTGTTTTATTGTCTAAATTAGATAAAAGTAGGGGTGGTCGTGAATTGGGTTAGGTTAGGTGGTATCCTATCTACCATCTGTCTGCAATTCGGTGGATTGAAAAAATTAATCTGTGTCCGTCTATCAGTTTGGTGGATGCAGATTGAGCGGGGCCGTGCGGATTGACGGATGGATGCGATCAGTTTGGTAGATGCAGATTGAACGGGCCATGCAGGTTGACGGATGGATGTGGTTAGTTGGCAGTTTGAATTTTACAAATTTTGGACATTTTTTAAAATTATAATTCATAACTTTTACAATTTCCAATATTTAGTAATATGAAAAAAAAAAATGTATGATTTGTTTATAATAGTCCATGACACCGCGCATGCATATTTTTAAAGTATTATTTTTCATTTTTACAAAAATATATATTTTATTATTTCTATTCTATGTTGTTACTTGGTAGCAGCTTTTTTTGTTTTTCAAATTCATCTACCAGCAGATCGGGTTCATGCGAGTGCAGGGATGGTTGATCCACCATCTGAATCATATCTGTAAATTTTGAAATACTTCATCTGCATTCGCTTGCCGAAAGACACGCATCCATCCAAAATCAATCGAGTTAGGTCGGTTTAGTCTGGTTGAGCGGGTTAGACGGATCCATGATCATCCCTAGATAAAAGAAGTTGAGGTGAATATGTAATATTTAGGGATATTTATATATGAGATAAATTATATATATAGTGGGGTCTTTTTTATTATGTTTGGTTAAGATAAGATATACTGTGAGATAAAAGAACAATAATTATTTTTTATTGTTGGATGAAAGAGGAACATATATTCAATAGTATAGATATGCAATACTATGGACTGGTATTAGATATTTATTCTTTTAGATAAGATATGCAAAGATGTTATATTCGAAGTAACCAAACGTAGAACATAAGTAGACAAAAAACATGTAATACCCACGGGATTTTCTATCTAACCACCACCTATTTCCTCCTTTTATGTTTCTCAATCAAATAGTACTCAGGTAGTTAAATCTCGACAAGAGATATTTTATGTCGAAATCTCTATCTCAAATATACTCTCAATTATATGATCGTCTTTCTATTTCAAGATTTTCGCTATATTGTGTGATTGAGAATATACTTAAAATAGAGTGACAAAAATTTTAAGGACATTAAGATCTAACGGATCAAATCTCGTATCATGAGTTACCTTCAAGGCTTTTCTGTATGGTGTTCCAGGCAAGTTCAAAGGAGGAGATACAACTCCTTTCATGAAAGTAATGTACTCTTTCTTCAGCTCTTCTGTCTCTTGCTTTCCAGGATCCAGGCTCATGATATGTTTGGCCATTAAATTGAAAGTAAACTGCAGATACTTCTCAATAATTTAAAGCATTTGTACCACATATAACATATATATGTATATGTACACACACCCATATTTAATATGACGCAGTACACAGTAAAAAATCATAAAAAAATATACAAAATAAAATAAAATAAAATCCATGACCTAGAAGGGGAAGCAATTTGAAAACATCATATATGTTATGAAATTTACAATCAAGGCAATCAAAAGTGCTTTTTTTTTTTTTTTTTTTTTTTTTTTTTTTTTTTCCACACAAACTCCAAAAAAAAAAAAAAAAAAATTGATTCTATTTGCTTTTATGAAACTGCTCTTTTGGGCGTTTTTAGAAATTTAAAAACATTATATAATAAAATAGAATATTATTTTTGAGAGATGTATACCTTCTTTGCTTCATCTTGAGCACAAAATGCAGAATTGTCCTCCCAAGAGCTTAGTACAAGCAAGGTTTGCTTCTCAACCTCAGGCAACAGATGTGTCTTGAGCCTAGCATTGCTCAAGAAGTTGAGAGAGATTATCCTCATATCTCTATGCATGTCTCCAACCAAAACCAACATTGACCATTTTCCAAGGATTCCTCCAATGCTTCTTGGGTAGCTACACTCAAACAACCTCCCTTCATTTTGCAATATGAATTTATTCAATCCAGCATCTGCAGAGACGATCGTTGGCTCTCCGAACAAATGGGACTTGTAAATTTTCCCAAACCTACAAAATATTCAAAACTTTGATTTATAGCTCAGTTAAAAAATATATCAGGTTTTAATTATCAGTTGATATGTATTATGATATTGATATTCATTGATATGTCAATTGATACTACTCAGGACTTGTAAATTTTCCCAAACTTGCAAGTATTCATAAGTTTGATACTTTGCTCAGTTCAAAAATTATGTCAGGACTTAAACATCAACTGATATGTATTCTGATATCGATATTTAGTGATATATCTGCCAATCCTGCTAGATATTGACTTAAATATGACTGTATCATCGATATAGATATGCATATGATATTGTTATTTGAAATTTTGATACCTTGATATGTGCTGCTCCATGAATTCTCCAATTGTGGTAGCTGAGTAAGGCTTCAAATAGCCTATGGTTTCACCAATAAAAGGCCAACCCATGTTGCCTGGTGGAAGATTAAGAGTGTTTTGCTTTGTCTTAAAGACATTGAAGATAAAAAATAGAGCTAAGATTGGTGGAAGGAGAATGAGAAAAAATTCTAAGTCAGACATGGAAACTGATTCTCTCTCTCTCTCTCTCTCTCTCTCTCTAGATGCTTAGTTGTGGTAAGGACTAAGCAGAAACTGAAATCAGATATCCCTCTTTTGAGAAGTTGTGCATTTGACAAAAATGTTTGGTGTGTTTGGAAGAAAGGAAAAGAAAACTTAATGGAAAGCTTTTCAGCTAATAACCTGTGCTTATATAGGCTTCTTTGCTTGTCGTCTTGCCATAATATAAACTATCAAACTTGATTTATTTTTTGAAAGTCTTTCGGTTCAGTAAAATAATCTTTCATTCTCTGAAAAGCTCTAAAAAGGTTGATAGGGTAACATGCTTCTCTTTTTTTGATTTTATTTGATTTTATTTTTTTATCATCTCCCCATACAACCAATAACATCACCAAAATGAAAAAGTTCTTGGATAGATCCAGTCTAGAATGTGATTGGATGAATGCTTAATAAATTATTGTCTTACTATTTAAATTATACACAAAGAAGTTAAACATATTAATTAATTTTTGAGATAATTGTTGATAAATCAATTTTTATGAGGATGTGACATTTAATCCAATGATTGATCTTTAATGAAGATAAAGATATGATTAATGAAATTGTTTGGTGGAAAAGACAAACTATTATGTTAAAGTTTTTTTTTTTTTTTTTTTTTCAATTTTACTTGCTAGTTCACTGCTAGCTGGCCATCGACACCAAAGAAGTTGCCAGTGCCAGAAAAATGGTCAAAAAAAATCGCTGGTGATGGCAACTAGTGGTGGTGCTGATATGAATAGATAGAAAAATTATGTGGACATATAGATGATACATAGATAAATTGAAGGATGACGCGTGAATAAATAAATAAATCAATAAATAACACTTGAAGAGATAGGTGGATAGTGAACAAATAGATATATAAGTAGAGGGACTAAGGTCTTTTCAAATTGTTTTATTATTTTGGTCTCAAAAGAATAGACCATAGGACTGTTGTTCCAAAATTTAAAATTAGATTTATAATTCAGGTTTCCTTAATTATTCCACTTAATGGTAAGGGTGTGATCCGGATGGATTTGATTGGGTTAAAAGGTTATTTAAGCTCAATTCATATTGTGTTGGGAGTTATTGAAGACTGTCCAAACTTAAATTATAACTTGAATTTGTCTACTCAAACTTAACTTGACAAATATAACTCAAGTTGTGATCATCCAATCACCAGCTGGAGAGTACCCTCAAAAAAATTATTAAAAAAAAAGAAAGAAGCAACCTACACCAGAATGCAGAAAAGCTCCATAGAATGAGTTCAGATTAGCTTTATGATAAACTTATGGAGGCCCATCAGTACCCTCCCATCCTTAAATAATAAAATTTAAGAAAAATTACAAAAGAAAACCCTTGTAACAAAATAAATCATGAATTATTAATTTTATCAATTTAAATTCTAATTTATTAAAAAAAACTAAAATATTATAATTTAAATTGATAAAATTAAAATTTTATAATTTAATTTTTTACAAGACTCAAATTCTAAATTTTTTTTAATATAATTTTTTCTAAAATTTATTATGCGATATGAAAAATCACATTAGAAATATTGATAAAATTAAAATATTTGAGGATTTTTTTTTAAGATAGATTTTATACGATAAAGAACATATAATATTTTCATAATAGTTAAAATCCCTTAACATTTTCACAGAAAAAATTTGACTCAGAGAAATTTCAGCTGACTCAAAGAAATTTCGGCCCTAACATAGAGAAATTTCTCTAATATGATCAGAAAAAATTTCATCAAGGAACATTAAAAAATATATTTATTTGACCTTTTGTATTACACAAAATTAGGGAGATATTTCACTAATTTTTTAAAAATATTTCAATCACATTTAGCAATATATATATATATATATATTTTAATTCTTGTATGAATATGCGTAGAACTTATCCATAGTACTTACATCACAACGGAAGCAGATTGGTCGCAAGAAGTGTATTGTTGTGATTGGTCACATCGTACCGTAACATATTACGTACGAACCGTATGGACGAAGTTAGGAGGTGAAAACCACCATTGCCTCCGTTTCTTCTCACACTCCCCATCTTTGAGATTGAACTGAAGTGCGCGGTTAAAGTGTGTAAATATTCATTACAAATTTTATTTTGAAGATTTAAATGATTTTATGTATAAAATTTATTAATTATTTTATTTTTTAAAAAATTCACATTAATTAGATAGCGATAATTATTTTAATTAAATTATATTTTTATCAACGATAAATATAATTTTCAAAATTTACACATGATTTTAGTCTTAAATTTTTTTTGTGAATTTTTTTATATTATATTTTGTTATCTAAGCTTGGAGTATGTTAACTCACATTTCATTAGAGAAATAAGAGATAATTTTTTTTTTTTTGTAAATTACAATTTTTTATTTATTGATAATATTAAATATAATAATCATAATATTTTGAGAATACCTAATTTCGTGTGGTATTAGGCTAACAGAGCAAATGGGTAGTGGGACCCGACCCGAGTAGAGGACAGGACCAAATAAATAATTGGATTTTTTTTCTCTTCACTCATTGGTGATTGGACGGTGGGACATGTTCTCTCTTTGCTTGTTATTAATGATACTTTAATGAGTTGCGAATACATATATTAAAAAATGTTAATAAATTTAATTAATTAATTTATTTATTTTGTAGATTTCAATGCATATTTTGTGCATTCATGGAATCTAATAACAATCTTATCCACTGTTGGTTACATATTTTGTATAAGTTAATTACACTTCGACACGTGGCAGGTTGAGGGTAATATGGGAAGACAACTCAAACCTTCGATCGTGATCGTACACGTGGCAGTTAATATTGATTTTTCATAAGATCTGCGTAGTATTGGATCAGCAAAAAGATGCAAAGTGATGTGGCTTCAACGATTGCTCACATTTAAATTCAAAAATCAGGAGGGAAGCCTAACTGCAGGTATTGGCATAGTGGAGGTAACTATAAGGCAACATGATCAGCGATCATGGAGGAGCAGTTCGACGGTTAGAAGTGCAGTTCGATAGTTCTCCTTGAGAAATATAAATAGCAGAGAAGGCCCCAGAAAAAGCCCTAGACTCAGATCCAAAAAACCAGTTTTGTTCTACTTTATTTCCTTTCCAGTTTTACATTTCCTGTTCTTTGTATTTCTGTACTTTAAAATTCCTGCACTGCACTTCGTTCATAGGAGTAATTTCAAGTAAATTGTTGCTGTAAACCTTTACGAGGCTGAATTGGATCATTGTAAATCTTTCGTTTTACTTAATGAAATACTGCAATTGTTCTTCATTTAATCATTGTCAGTTTATTCCTCCTAAGTAAAGCCACCAGTAAAAGTCCTCTTCATTGAGGCTGAAGAACTAAAACACAATCGTCTGATAATTGGTTGGCAATTAAATTTCTGTAAGAACTGATTGATCCTTGCTGGCACGCTCAAAATTACTGTAATAACCTTCGAAAGCCAAAAAAGCCAACATATATTTTTGGCACGCCTAGTGGGACTAATTGAAATGGCTAGACGTAGGAGACAAGAAGAAAATGAACGCTTGGAAGGAGGTGTGGAAGGAGAGGTAGAAATATCAAATCCAGAGGATAATGTGATAACACATCCTGTGGAAACACCCATTTTATCAGAACCTATGGTCGAACAGACCAGCACTTCGGAACAAGTACCATATGTTCATAATATTGGACGAGGCCAAGGAATTAGACCATCCACTGTTTCATCTACTTAGCCAATGAATCCATGGGGTGGCCTAGTAGATGCCATGGGATAGCAGTTAATAAACACAATGGAAAGGTGGGTAACATCCTTTTTGGATCGAATGAATACCCACCAACCAACCAATGCAAGGCATATAGAGGAAAATTCAAATGCCCCTCAACAAAGATTGGCTAGAGATAAACATCCTATGCAGAGTAATGGGCATACTAATGGTCAAACTAGTAACCAAAACCATGAAAGACCACCACCTCAGTCTTGGTATGAGCCTCTTTCGAGGCCTATGGCAAATCAAAATGCTTCATTACTTTACAGTGAAGCCATGGAAATTGGTGGATCTGGCCCAGTACAAGAAAATGGTGTAAGGATGGTTCCAAATCCCATGTTCGAAGCCATACCTGGCACGAGGGGGCTCACTAACCCTTTATTCGAATTTATACCCGAGGGGTTGGAAGGTTTTCCTGCAACTGGAAGAGACACAACACCTGTTCCAGCACCTTTCGCAAGTCCTTTTGCAAGACATGCTCAAAGAAGTCATCCATACCCTCAACAGCAGCCAGCACCATAGGGACAACCAGTCCTAAACATACCACCCTATAGATCAAGAGGACCCCAGGCACAAGGTTGTCTATTAAATCATGTGTTTGTTCCTCCAGTAGTGGTTCAACAGGCACAAAATATGGTCCCTAGGGACCAAATTGTTGACATTGTTAGAGAGATGTGTGGACCAATGGCTCGGGGATTCAAACTCCTGTGTACAGGAAGCCATATCCAGAATGGGTAGATAGGGTACATGAATACCCAAGGGGGTTTAGGATACCCGACTTCGCTCTTTTTTATGGGAATGAAAACCATCAATGGTTGAACATATTGCTAGGTTTGCTGCTCAGTGTGGTGAATTTACTAACAATGACTATATGAAGTTAAGCTTGTTCTCAAACTCTCTAACTGGGGCAACATTTGTATGGTATAGTAACCTTACACCTGACTCTATCTAAACTTGGCAACAAATGGAAGAGGCAATTCATGCCCAATTCTTCCAAACAGAGCCAGAGGTTTTCATGGCAGACTTGGCAAGATTGAGTCAAAGGCCTGATAAGAAGGCTACTCAGTTTATTGCCAGATTTAAAAGAGCACGAAATAAATGTAGGATCATCTTACCAGAGCCTAAATTTGTGAGATTGGCTCAAAATGGTCTAGAGTTTAGGCTTCGAAAGAAGTTTGATTCAACTGAGTTTAGAAACTTAGTGGAATTAACCTATAGGGTGTCTGGGTATGAAGCATTACTAGAAGAAGAACAAGATCGAAGTAATGCATCATATAAGACGTATTATTACGAATGGCAACGGGGCGGGGCGGGGCCGGGGATCACCCTCCCTGTCCCCGATCCCCCATGGTGGAAACTTCTCCCGTTCCCGGTCCCGACCCCGATGGGGAGCTCATCACTGCCCCTGCCCCCGCCCTTTAACGGGGATCGGGTTTCCCCGACCCCGAAAAGTCCTTAACCAAAAGAAAAAAAAAAAATCAGTTCCAAATTTCTTCAAGAACAACAACAATCAGATCTAACATCAACAACAATCTGATGAGCTTAAAAAAAAAAAATCAGATCTAACATCAACAACAACAACAATCTGATGAGCTAAAAAAAAAAAAATCAGATCTAACATATATATATATATATATATAACAAATCTAATAGGAGGGAAAGGAGGGCGAATCGCCGTCGGTGGAGAAGGGAGAGGAGGGCTCAAACAGTGGTGGCGTTGTGGTGGCTCAATCGGCGGAGGAGGGAGATGAGGGCGATCGGCGGACGAGGGAGAGTAGGGAGATCGGTGGAGGAGGGAGAGGGGGGCGAATCGCCGTCGGTGACTGCAAGAGAGAGAGTTGACAGAGAGAAGAACGAGAGAGTGAGAGAGAGTTGAGATGAGAGTGAGAGAGAGAGAGAGATGAATCTGAGTTAGATGAGAGCAACACAGTAAGGGGAAAATATCTGAGTGTGATATATAAATCTAATGGTTTGGTTTATTATAAATATATACGGTTTGGTTTATTATTATTATTATTATATATAAAGGGTATAAAAATAATTTCACTTCGGGGAAATTCGGGGATGGGGCCGGGGCCGGGGCCGGGGACGGGGACGGGGATCGGGCCGGGCCGAGGCTTAAATACTGATCACCGTCCCCGCCCCAAAACAGATCGGGGATTGATTTTCAAATACCGTCTTCTTCCCGTCGGGGGTATTATTCGGGGAAAAACCGCTCAAATCGGGGTCGGGATCGGGGATCCCCGTCGGGTCGGTTTCAAATTGCCATCCCTACGTATTATAGAGATCCTAATTATGAGATTGATGCAGCAGAGATTGTAGGGAAAGAACTAGTGATCTGTGAAGCATTAATTCATAAAGACACAACAATTGACCAGCAGTTTAAAAAGAAAGACCTTCATAGGAAATACTCTTTCGATTTAACAAAGGCAGATGACATTTTTGATCGTTTACTTGCTGCAAATTTCCTGAAGTTACCAACAGGAGTCAAAATTTTGTCTCCAGAGGAACTTAAAGGAAAAGTGTATTGTAAATGGCATAATTCTTGGTCTCATTCAACTAAAAACTGCATTGTTTTTCGAGACAGGATCCAAGAGCAGATTCAAAATAGGAGTTTAAAATTCCCAGCTAAAGTAGAGAGGGCCGTGGGGATTGATACTAATCCATTCCCGAAAATTGGAGAGGTGGCAGCCAATGTTGTTATGCCAGACTTCCAGAACTTGTCCTTAAAAGAATTGGAAGAAGTCAATGTGCAGATGCATGTTGCCAGCCAAACAACTGTTAAGAAAGACAATAAGAATCTACCAACTATTGGACAAGGTTTCTTACGCCAGAGGGAAGACTCTAATGAAGAAGCACTGGATGAGGACTCTTTAGAAGCAGCTGTCATGCAAAGAATGTGTCCCAGATATAAGCTGAGCTACAAATGGTTGAAAGGGCTTCCAATTGATGGGAAACAATATTACAAGGATGTGCAAAGGCGTCCCAAACCAACCAGTGCTTATAACAAAAGGCCATATCCAACTAGCATTAGGCAGCAGCCATTAATGGCTGAGCCAACAGCTGCTAGAATGCATTCTAAAGATAAGAGGCCTTTACATGAGTCCAGACCACCTAATTATTACAAAATGGAGAGAAGTCATTCTGAAAGGAGACTGAAGAAGGGCTCAGTTTATGGGATCAAAGCCAGAGATTGGCCCTTTAGACCAGCCTCACGCAGGATGGAAAGTGGCCATCTTCATCAAAGGCCTGAGTTAGGCCCAAAACAAGGAGTCAGGGCCAAGTAGTAGCCTTCACAGCCAGCTTTGAAGACGACTTCGAAGGAGGAAAGAAACAGTTCCACAGCTGGGTTACTAGGTTCGTGGGTACCTGGAGTTCCAGATTGGTTTGTCATGCAGAACAAACCTAGGGAGATGTCTACCCAAAGAAATGTTGTTGAAAACCAAGGTAGGATGGTCAAACCTCCTTTGGTGGCTCCAAACAATTGGGTATTGCTTAAGCACCCGAAAACAAAAGAACCAAAATGGTCCTAGTGATTTCTAGGTCCCAAAGAAGGAAGATCCAATGAAGGTACACTTAGTACCCGAAGGATCTGAAAGAAGGTGGAGAAAGTTCTTCATTGGTTCAACTAAAGAGCCAGGTAGAAGGAGATGAAGATTCAAAGTTAGACCATAATCTAAAATCGACTCTTTCAGACAAAATGAGTTGTAGCAGGGAGCAGTTGGCCAAAGTTCATTTCGAACTAAAGGCCAAGGAAAGATCTAGCTTAGTAGGATTGGAAAAAGCTTTGATGGAGAGTGATAGTGAGATAGAAGATGAATTCGTCCCAGGCCAAAGGAAAGGGATGGTTGAGGAAGAAATGTTTGAAGCCTTCATGGCTAAACAGACATTTTTGGTTGAAAAACCAACAGAAACAGACCATTCGAAGGAAGTTACTAATACAGAAGTGCCAGAATGCAACATGGAGGACGCTTCTGAAGTAATTGAACGGGTTGACCAAGAACGAAAGCAGGTACAGCTAGTCGTCCAATTTGGGTCATTTCCTCCGGTGTCAGTGAATATGGTGCTTATATTACCACAGGAGTTTCAAGCTGAAGATGAAAACCAAGGTCAAGAGATTGACCCAATTCCAGTCTCCAGTGAAGACTCACAAGTAAGTATGGTGCAAGACGAATCTGAAGTAGCCACACCAATGGAAACTGAAGACGAGAGTGAGAAAGAGGTAAGTATTAACCTCTCATACCCTTTTGAGTATCCCACGACGTCCATGACACATCATGTCAAACCCTTGTAGATCAAGGCCTTCTTCGATGGAATAAAGATGAATCGGGTGCTGGTGGATAACGGGGCAGCAGTAAACTTGCTTCTAAAATCTTCGTTGAAGAAACTAGGAAAGAAGAACCCCAGACTAATCCCAACCAGTACAGCCATTGCTGGTTTCACTGGAGATAAATAGATGGCCCAAGGTATTCTACCCATCAACTTGAGTGTGGAAACCAGGGACTGTATGACAACATTCTTCGTTATCGATAGCAATGCTAAGTATAATGCTTTACTTGGAAGAGATTAGATTCACACCAACAAATGTGTGCCTTCTTCTTTACATCAGAAAATCATGATGGCCTTGTGCAATGGGGAGACGGAGGAGATCAATGCAGATCCTCAACCCTTCATAGCTTGTGCAGATTTCGCAGAGGCCAAATTATATACTGAAGGAGTGGCACCCCTCAGTATACTGAGGAAACCTGATAGATCAGCCGATGTGACGGCTGATGAAGAATTTATACATTTAAAGCACTTGGTCCAGGAGAGTGCTGATGAAGAGTTTGTCGTTAAGGATGACAATGATGCCTGGTTGTAGGCAAAGAGATAAAGCCCAAGAAGCCAGGTCTTTGGCTCTAATTAAGTTCTCAGTGTTGGATGTAAAATCAATAATCTAGAAAGTGCAAGAGCAAGAGAAATAAGCCATGACGATTGGTTGTAAGAAGGAACAACAACATGTCAGATTTTTGGCCTTAGATAAATATTGTGCTTTGGACATTGAAACAAAAGTCCAGGAGATACAAGAGGAAGAAGCCTTGTGGACAGACTTTGTCTATGAGGAGGGGGGTAAAGATGTTGAATCAAAGAAGCTGGGAGTAGAACAAAGCAAGGAGATTGCTTCGAAGTCAGAAGGAATCAAAGAAGGAGCATCAATAAGTTCTCAGATACAAGACCCCTTAGAAGAAGTAAATTTAGGGGAAGGTTCTATACAACAACCCACCTATATAAGTGCTTGGTTGAATGCTTTTGACAGGGACCAGTTGTTGGTTATTTTAAAGAAATATAAAGATTGTTTTGCATGGTCTTATAATGAACTACCAGGATTGGATAAGTCATTAGTAGAACATAGGCTTCCTATGAAGCCTAATTTCAAGCCATACAAGCAAAAACCAAGAAGAATGAGTCCAGAAGTGATTCAGAGTGTTAAGGAGGAAATTCTTAGACTCTTCAAGGCAGGCTTTATTAGGACAGCTAGGTACGTTGAATGGCTATCCAATATTGTGCCTGTAGCTAAGAAGAATGGTAAAATAAGGGTATGCATTGATTTCAGAAACTTGAATCTAGCAACTCCAAAAGATGAGTATCTTATGCCTATAGTAGATTTGTTGGTAGATAGTTCAGTAGGGCATTAAATTTTATCAATGATAGATGGACACTCTGGTTATAACCAAATCTGCATTGCAGAGGAGGATGTCCACAAGACAACATTCAGATGTCTTGGGAATATTGACACTTTCGAATGGGTTAAAATGTCATTTGGCCTGAAGAATGCTGGGGCTACATATCAGAGGGCTATGAACACTATCTTTCATGATCTAATTGGAGGGTATTTAGAGTGTTATATTGATGACGTTGTAGTGAAATCCCAATTCATGAAGGAACATTTGTTTCACTTAGAAGCAGCTTTTGAAAGAATGAGAAAGTTTAAGTTGAAACTCAATCCTCTTAAGTGTGCTTTTGGCGTATCATCTAGAAACTTCTTGGGCTATGTAGTACACAAGAAAGGAATACAGATTGGCTAGAATAAAGCCACAACCATCATTGAAGCCAGACCTCCATCAAGTAAGAAAGAATTACAAAAGTTCCTTGTACAGGTTAATTTTCTTCGAAGATTCATTTCTAATACTGCAGGGAAAACTAAAGTATTTTATTCCTTGTTAAGGCTAAAAGATGAAGAGGAGTTTGTGTGGACAGCAGAACATCAAACTGCTTTCAAAGGAATCAAAGCCTACTTGGCCAACCCTCCAGTGTTGATGCACCAAAGGGTGATAAGCACTTGAAATTGTACATAGCTGCAACAGAGGATTCATTGGGAGCTTTCTTAGCCCAAGATAATGAAGAAGGCAAGGAGCAAGCTGTTTATTACCTTAGTAGGTTTCTAAATTCTTGTGAATGTAAATACTCAGCTGTAGAAAAGCTATGCCTTGCATTGTATTTTGCTACAATGAAATTAAGATACTATCTTTTACCTACAACCGTCTTGGTAATTGTAACCACATATTTGGTTAAATATGTGTTATTTAGACCCATGTTGAGGGGAAAAATTGGCAAACGGATACTAGCTTTATCAGAATTTCATCTAGAGTATGTCCCCCAAAAGGCAGTAAAAGGACAAGTTTTAGCTAATTTTTTGGCAGACCATCCATGTCAAACAGAAAGCCAAGAGATAATGGAACTTGGTATGGTCAGTGTTGAACCACGGGAAATGTGGTTCGATGGATCAACAACCAATGGTCTAATTGGAATTGGTGTAGTAATGAAGTCACCACAAGGAGTAGAAACCACGCATGGTTTCAGAGTGGATGAAATTACTTGTTCCAATAATCAAGTTGAATATGAAGCCTTAATAATGAGACTGGAAATACTTATTGGATTACAAGCTCATGTAGTTGACATATTTGGAGATTCTCAATTGGTAGTTAACCAAGTGAAAGGAATTTTCAAATGTCAAAGTATAAGCATGTTGCCATACTATGTTGTTGCATTACATCTGCTTTCTCAATTTCAGATAGCAAATGTAACTTATGTCCCAAGATTCTTGAATAATAAAGCTAATGATGTGGCTCAGAAAGCTTCAAATTTTAAGAGAAGGGATAATACTCAAAGGGACATAAGCCAAACAACATATCAGAAATTAATACCACCCTTGAATAAAAGGAATGTGGTCCTAGAAGTCAATCATAATGACTTACAAGAACAAGATTGGAGGCATCCAATTTTGCAGTATCCGGCTGGCCGATCTTCGAAAGCCAGCAGAAAAATTAAATTACAGTCTATGCAATACATAATGTATGGTAATGCTCTCTACAAAAGAGGGGGACATGGGTTATTGTTGGAATGTTTAGGCCCTAAGGAAGCATTGACAGCTATGGCTGAGGTTCATGAAGGCATCTGTGGTGCTCATCAGCCTGGTGTGAAGATGAGATGGTTGCTTCGAAGGCATTCCTACTATTGGCTAACTATCCTTAAAGACTGCATAGAATATGCAAGAGGTTGCCAGGTATGCCAAAAGCATGGCACAATAAGGCACGTGCCCATAACTGACCTGCATGCAGTTTTGAAGCCTTGGCCATTTAAAGAATGGGCCATGGATATGATGGGAAAAATACACCCACCCTCTTTGAAGCATCATTGCTTCATCTTAGTGGCCACAGATTACTTCACCAAGTGGGTCGAAGCTAAGCCATACAAGGCTGTAGACCAGACTGAAGTCATTGGATTCATTAAGGATTTAATCTATAGATATGGCATCCCACAAACTATAATTGTTGATAATGGGACTGTATTTGATGGGAAAATGGTAAAGTCTTTTGTGGCAGAGTTTGGAATTAGCCTTGTTAATTCTATCCCCTATTATGCACAAGCCAATGGTCAAGCTGAATCATCCAATAAGTCTTTGAAAAAAGGAATACAGAAAGTTGTGAAAGATAATCTTAGGGATTGGCATAACTTATTATTGGATGTATTATGAGCTTATAGGACTTCTCCAAAGTCAAGCATAGGAATCACTCCTTATGCCTTAGTATATGGGCATGATGCAGTGCTACTTGTGGAAATTAATGTTAAGTCCTTGAGGGTGAGATGCCAGGATCAGTTAGATCTTGAGCAATACCATCAGAGTATGTGCTTGGAGTTAGAAAGTATAGATGAAGCTAGAATTCTGGCATTAAATAGCATTCTTTTCCAAAAGAAGAAAGCAGCCAAAAACTATAAGAAGAAAGTCAAACACATTGGTTTTGATGAAGGTGATATGGTATGGAAGACAATACTCATAACAGGGATTAAAAGCCATAAGTTTGGCAAATGGTCACCTAACTGGGAAGGACTATATCAAGTTTATAGAGTCCTGCCTTTTGGAGCATACCATTGGAGAAATTTGAATGGATATGTACATCCCAAAAAGATTAATGGTAGATATTTGAAGCCTTATTATCCAACCGTGTGGGAAACACAAAGAATAGAATAAGTGCTAAATAAAAGAACATGAGAACACTTCAATGATAAATAAGAATTTATTTCATAAAGAGTCAAATACATGTAGCCATAGATTGGCCCAAAAGTCAGTACAGTGTTTAAATTGTTCTTTTACAATAGATGCTCTATTCTTGAGGGATGAAAACAATTGAATGGCTGTAGTCATCTCTTGCTTTCGATCAGTTAGCTCTTGATTAGTGATTTGTAGCTTGGTAGTAGTCCGATCCAAATCTTGGTTAACTGCTGATAATTCTTTCTCAAGTTGAGCCTTTTTTTCTAACAGTTGAGCTTGAAATTGGGAGACAGAGGAATGTTGTTCTTTCAGTTCTGACACTTCAGCATGAACTTTAGAAACAAAACTCTGATCTCTCAGTAACTTCTCCTCTGTAGCCTTAGCAACATGACATATGTTGACGTAAAAATCTATAGTGGTTGCTGCCTGAGATAAATGACTTGAAACAGTCATGCCAGATTGTTCAATAATCTTGCAGCACTAGAGGAAGCCATCTTTGATTAAAGGCCTTTGTAAGGCTTCGAAAGGAATCCTCGAAAAAGATGCCAACAGCTCCAGACAGCTATCCAAGTCTATCGAAGGCAAGAAAGTCTTACCATTGAAGGAAGAGCTCTCAAAAATTTCTATAAAAGAATCAGCTAGAACCAATGACTCAGCCTCATTGCTAGTCATTGGAGAGGTGGAAGGTATGTCAAAAAGACTAGCCAGTCTAGCCTCAAAAATATCCACCTTATCCATTGACATGGAAGGTGCAGAAAGAGCTCTGGTAGAAAGAAGAAATGACTGCATAGGAATTTGAGAAGAAGGTGAAGTATCCTTAGCAGTCTCTATAGTTTTTGCTACCAGTTGGTCAAGAGAAGAAGGACTGGAGCTAGGCAAAGGTAATGGATGATGGATTGGAGAGCTGCCAGTACCCTCAATGTGAGAGTTAGCTACAATCAAAGATGAAGTAGCAGCTGGAATTTCCTTAGGAAGAGGAGGAGAAACAGTGCTCGAGGGAGAATCAAATTGAGAAAAATCAAAAGACAAATGAGGGAGGTATGGAGTTAATCCAAAGGGAAAAAGGAGCACAAATACTTGGCCTCAAGAAGGGTATGGAAAATATAGCGCCAGGAAGTGGGAGAATTATTTGAATGGGCTCCACATCTTGAGGTTGTTCAACTTCGACTGAAACTGATGGAGTCCTTATTGGAAGAATAGGCAAAGTAGTTGTGGCTGCAAAAGAAGAAATACAAAACAATGTCAAGCCTCAGCATTGAGAATTTGAGAAAGATGAATAAAAGTACAAAGGAGCTTACTGGGTTCAGAAGTAATGGCTATGATTGGGAAGCTGCGAAGAGTATAGTGTCCAGCTTGCTGTTTCCTTACAACCTCTTTCTGGAGTGCATCAGCGGCGGCAGCTTCATCCCTGAGCATTTGCTGTTGCTTCCTCTTCTCAGCCCTTTGGAATACAATAAGCTCTTTGGAATGCTCTGCTTACACTGGTTTAGCAGATGCTTCATGGATAGGATCTTCCGTAAAATCAGCAAGAGAGACAGTTATCTTCTTTCTTCTTTTTAAGGGTGTCTCTTGCTCTTGATCTGCCTTTTCTTCTGCTGCTGCCTGAACCCCAGGTGCTTCCTCTTCAGGATCAAGTAAAAGCTTCCTTTTCTTTTGTTGCTGTTTGCTCCTGAGAAGATTTAAAGCTTGGATCTTTTGGAGAGAATCTCCCTGTGAGGCACTCGTACCACCTTCACCAAAAGAAGAACTAGAGATAAGGCTAAAAGCATTATAAAGAAGGAGAAGAGAAAAGAAACAAGGGTACATACCTTTCTTCGAGGCAGCCTGAGTAACTCTAGGAGGAGTTGAGGCAGTATGAATAGGCTTCGTAATGACAGGTGCAAGAACTGTGGTAGTAGGAACAGTGGAAGAAGTAATAATTCCAGCCCCTTTCGATTTGGGTTGAGGTATATCCAATACCATTAATAGGTCTTGGGGAGGAATGTCAAGTATACCTCTATATTGGTCACCCACCAGTTTCGGCACCTTTTCAATAGGTTACTCTGAGGAATGAAAGGGAAATACTCAAACTCAATCAAGTCCTGGATAAATTTAGAAGTTGCTTTTTCTAATCTGGATCTTCTATCCTTTAAGTCCCTGCTGGTAAGACTTAAATTGGTTTGGTTGCAGAGAGGTATTGGGACCCCTTGTGTGAGGCCAAATTGCCTAGCAAATTGAGCAGGACAATAGGGCTCAGTAATGCACTTGTAAGCTCTGGGGTTCATAGTCCCGATGAATAACTCTCTAGGGATCAGAATAGAGGCTCATATGTTCTTGTGTTGGGGTGAAGAACATAACCTATCACTTAGAAAGGTTTTCAACCAAGATGGGCCAATGGTAGTAGGTTCGAAGGGACGAAAGTTATGGGAAGGAAAGGAAGTTGGAAGTTGGTGGAAGAAAGAGAAGTAAAAAGCAAAGGTAGAAGGATAGAATGAAACGCTGGCTAGTCTCATGCCATGAGTAGTAGGATTTGCCTCCAAAAACTTAAGGCATTTGGATTGTAGTTCAGTAAAATATGTAAAAAGCCAAAGCTGAAGTATCCAAAACGGACCTCCTTGATTGGCATCCAAAGGTTTCTTACAAAAAAGAATACAGGCTCTGTATACGTGACCTAGAACGTATGGAGCTAAGGCCACATTTTTCTGTAAAACAAGGGCTTTGGCAAGAGAGACGAATTCAAGCATGATTCTTTGAGAAGAGGTGCAGAAAATGAATTTTCAAAGCCAATACAATATGAAACAAAAGAATTCCCTATCAGTCACAGGGCCCTCCCTTTTATTCTCAGCCTTGACAAAGTCACTATAGGATGATTTAAGAGAGGAGGGGGGGGGGAGGGGAAAAAGGGGTTGGTAGGTCAGGGTAATCCGGTCCAAAGGGGGTCTAATGGGGGACAATCCTAATAGATGGCAGATATCAAGAACAGTAGGGGCCATCATCCCACATCTGAATTGAAAGAAATTAAAGGCAGAATTCCAAAAGCAAAGGGCAGCAGGTATTAAGAAAGGGTCCTCTGAGATAGTGAACCTGGATAATTGGAGGGCATCGAAAAGGCAGAGCTCTTGAAGGTCCAGAGTCTTATCAGGGACAACCCGATCATAC
The DNA here is from genome assembly GCF_055761805.1 of Camellia sinensis. Lineage (NCBI taxonomy): Eukaryota > Viridiplantae > Streptophyta > Magnoliopsida > Ericales > Theaceae > Camellia > Camellia sinensis. Next base: position 188,746,194 of record NC_138964.1, read on the forward strand.
AATTCTTGCTACTCTGGTCTCACCGTGGGCCAGCAGCGATGGGGGCGGTTCATCTTCCAGTTTCCCCAGTCAGGACCACCTTCATAAAGGAGACAATGGTCTTCTAGACGTGGATATAGAGCTGGAAGCTCAATAGGAATCTCTTTGAAGATGGGCCGAAGCACATACTCTTGCTGCTCATGACGGCGGGAATGAAGATACGTTTGTCAATGGCACTTTTCTCACCGGCATTATACTTCTCACATTCTTCGGCAATAATCCTTTTCAAGGTCACAGACGGACTCGCACGCTTCATAACCGGTATTTTCGGAGAAGAAGAAGCCATTGATAAAATAATTTTCTCAGAAGACAAAGTCAGAAGAGAGTAGGAGGAAAAAGAAGGTCAGTAGAGACGAAGGGTTTATGTGATAGGCAAATAGGTGAATTCAAAGCATGAAATAAAAAGGGTTCTAAAACCTTTACGTCTGGAAAATATATCGTGGAATTCGTAAAGACGTACTGAAAGTACGGATGCAAAGAGTTTTCCTCAATATTGATAATTTCTGGGAAGAAACACATCTCAAATACCAGTGTCAGCTTCGAAATAAAATATTTGGCTTCGAAGTCAATTTTTGGTGCCAAAATGAAATGACAAACGACTTCGAATGTCGAAAGCTTACTTCGAAGCACATTCCATGCCTCACGGTGAAAAAGTGTTTAGATATCTGTTTACTTCAAATGGATTAAGAGCCTGTTTTATGGTTTCTTAGTGAGAATAAATCCTTCGAAGCAAAACTTGAGATTCCTTAAAGATGGAAATTGTTGTTCGAAGTATCAAAACCAACAGTTGGTTTGATAATATCCAGGAGAGATTGTTTTTTCGGATTAAAACAGTGTAGCCCTTAAAGGGGGTTTCCATATTTTTGAAAGTATGGACTATTGTTCGAAGCAAAAATGGTCAATTTAAAACTGGTTGATCGTACTAACCATATGACCATATGTTGGATATGATTAAAAAAAGCTTTAAGGGGCAAGATTGTTAAATTCGAAGCACTGATTCTAAATGGAAATCAGCAAAAAATTGTCAACTGTATTCCATGAATTGAAAAAATTCATGTTGGTTTTTCAGTGTTTCATTTGAGATGATTGAATCCAAATTCGAAGGATGAGATTGTGGAGTTCGAAGCCCTAAATTTGCTTATAAAGACAAACAGAGATAAAGTCAAGCCATGCCAAACAAAGAGAAAAGTCTTAGCTATATTGAAACAAAAGCAATTACATCAAAAGGCCCTCTTTGGGTACAAATTCGAGTTCATAAAAGTAAGGAATAGAATAAATAACAAGATCATGGAATTTAGTCCAGCTATGGTCAATAAATTTATGTTTCTTTTTTATTCTATCCTCTATTTTCTCCAGGATTGGTTGCTGAAGTTGATGTGCTCTTACTTGATAAAAGAGTTCTTCAGCCTTTATTTCGAACGCTGTTTCTTTTAACCCTTGCTCCAGCTCGTCCATATCCAAGTTATCCCAGTACGCAGAGTCTTTATTCTTGAAGTCATCGTATTCTTCGATGAGGTTCTCTGCTTCGTACTGGGTATGAACTCGAAGGGATGAAAGTTGGTTCAAAGATTGGGTGGTGGCTACAGAAGTCCGGTGCCAATGGAGAAGCAACGGGATTGGTCCAACAACATTTGGAGTTCTGCTTGGGCGATGGGGTTGAGGACGTGACCTCGAGTCATAATATTACAAGTCCATCGAAGGTTCTTGAGAGGAACATCGTGTCACGACCCAAACCCGGCGCTATGGGTTTAGCACCGTAACCGGCCAGTAATCCGAGATTACCGAAGGCCTGCAGAACAGTAGTACAGTAAAACAGAGTACAGGGCCTGGCGGAAGCCAAAACAGTAAATAAACAATGCCCAATGAGCTGTGACAGTCTGTATGCCAAAAATACTTTTCATGCATTCATACGTAAACAGTACAGAACAGTATGCACAATATTTACATTCATTCAAACTAGGGACTCAACCCCATAACAGTACAGAAAACATTCAGTCTATACAGAACAGTAAGACAGTACAGAAGGGGAATTCCTGAAACACCCCTAAGCCTTAGCAGATAGGCTCGGAACCTCGCAGTGAGGCACATAGGCTGGCTTGACAAAACTGGAGTCTAACCCACGCTCCTAGCTCCGGTCTGGTGGCTGAGCACCTACATATATATATAAACAGTGAGCTAAAGCCCAGTGAATAACATAATGCGTAAAGGGGTTATGAATGAAATGTCCTTACAGTAATGAAATCAGTTCATTAAACAATACTTCAGTCTTTCAGTCAGAACAGTTATTCAATCATATGTGGTACATCCATTAGCATAGCAGTAAACAGTAGGTCTTAAAGACCGAACAGTAATGATGGCCATCAGTCAGTAAACAGTAGTGGTTCCACGAGGGAACCGACAGAGATCTCTGTAACAGTAACAGTAACAGTAACAGTAACAGTAACAGTAGATGCCAAGGATGCCACAGTATAGTTTAGAATATAGGACATACATTCATTCAGTAAACAATAACAGTTCAGTAAACAGTTCAGTTCAGTATTCAGAAGATAATCATTTGAACATATCTTTACACAATTGTTACTCACAGAGTTCGGGCTACAGTAAGCTAGAGTGTGTCTCCCCAGTCGCCAACCCTACATAGTTAACAGATTGAACACACTAAGCTACGCAGTTGGGAAATATAACAACTTAATCCCTAATGCCTCGGTGTATTCTACCTCTATATCCTCAATAAGATGTCTTAAACTAGGCCTAAGAATGCCTAGGATGGGATGAGGATGCAAGGAGGCACACTTAAAAGCATTTTCAGAAAAACAGAGTTCCGCTTGAGCGCAGGTTTCCCCGCTCGAGCGGTAATGCAACAAAGGTACACGCTCGAGCGTAAACTTTCCCGCTTGAGCGTACTGTAAAAGTACTGGATGGGTGAAATCTCCGCTCGATGCCCGCTCGAGCTTGAGACATGACTCCGCTCGAGCGCCCGATCCTCTGCTCGAGCGGACTGTAAAACAGTGCAGAGAGATGCTGGATGCTCGGATTCCACGCTCGAGTGGAACTTCCCCGCTCGAGCGGAAGTGCGAAATCTGGAAAACCCAGATTGCACCTCCAAGCTCAAACTCAAGTTTAAATGCATCAAAACTGATCCTCTTGGGCTGAATTTCCAGAAAACATTTATAAACACATAAAATAACATGGTTCAAGGCTCAATTTGAGAAATCAAAGCCTAAGGGTGTTTAATTCAAATCCAATTTCAAACCATTTTCCAAGAACATGGAGAACATGCAAACATGCATGATCTTAAATCATTTTCAAAGCTTTAATGCTGTTTCAAAAGAGCTCAAACCTTCAAAAACAAGATGAACTCATGGAGTATGACCAAAAGATGGACATGCATGTGAGGAAACATGGACTACAACCTCAAAACTTCAATATATGTACATGCATGCAACAATTAAGCCACAATTCAACATCTAAACCATGTTTTGGCTCTACACTCCATCAATTTGACATGAACCATGCAAGAATCAACTCAAAACATGAATAAGAAGACAATGGAGCTACCTTAATTCTTGTATTTAGGATAGGGAAGCTCAATTGTACAAAACTCCTTCAATTCTTCAAGATAAATCAACAAGAACAATTCCCTCCCTCCCTAACTCTCTTCTTGGTCGGTTAAGCACAAGAAATGAGCTGAAGCAATGGTTTGATTGAAGTGTATACAAGGCTCAACATGTGTGAAGTAGTGGCCACTAAGTGGTCTAATGGTAATTAAGTCCAACTCTTTAATTAGCTTAATTTAATCTAATTTAATCATACCTAATCAGTTTTCAGGTACATACACCATAAAATCACATTAATCATGAGGATTATAAAACACTAATCGGTTTCTAATTCGGCCGCCGATAAGGCCTTCAATTAGCAGTTTAAACATATAACACGAACAAATCAAACAAACAGTCAACAGATAAAATGCAATTCAAACAGATGTATTCACTCAATTCAGTTTCAATTTCGGTCAGTCAGTTCAGTACTTTAATCAGTTCAATTCTCAGTCAGTTATCAGTCATTATCAGTTCTGTTTAACAGTAATCGGTGATTATCGGTAATCAATCAGTCATTAATCAGTAAACAGTATGAGGGTTGTTACAGTCTCCCCTCTTTATAAAGAGTTTAGTCCTCTAAACTCGAGTTACCTTCATTCTGGAAGAAAACAGGGTTCAGTGGAAACAGTTCAGGATATCGTTTAGCCATGTCATCTTCCCTTTCCCAAGTGGCATACACGCCACCATGGTTCTGCCAGTCGACTTTCACCAATGGGATCTCTTTGTTTCGCAGTTTCTTGATCCGTCGGTTTACAATCTGTATAGGGCGTTCCTCGTAAGTGTAGTCATCACTCAACACTATCCGAGTAGGCTCAATCACATGGAAGGGATCCCGGAGGTAGTCTCTTAACATGGAAATGTGGAAGACGTTATGCATATGCTCCATTTCAGGAGGGAGCGCAACTTGATACGCCACTGGATTAATTTTCTCAATAATCTCATACGGTCCGACGTATCTTGGTGCTAACTTGCCTTTGACTCCAAAACGAGTCTGGCCTTTCATTGGTGTCACTTTCACAAATACGTGATCACCCACTTCATATTCTCTGTCTCGTCTTCTGACATCAGCATAACTCTTCTGTCTGCTCTGTGTAGTTTTCAATCTCTGTTGTATCAGTTTCACTTTCTCAGTTGTCTCATAAACAATCTCGGGCCCAAGCAAAGGCCCATCTCCAACTTCTGCCCAGCAAATCGGAGATCTACATTTTCTGCCATACAATGCCTCGAAAGGCGCCATACCAATACTCGAATGGTAGCTGTTGTTGTAAGCGAATTCAACTAATGGCAGATGACTTTCCCAATCTCCCTGAAAATCAAGGACACACATTCTCAATAAATCCTCTAGAGTTTGGATGGTCCTTTCTGACTATCCATCTGTCTGAGGATGATAGGCACTACTCAGCCTCAATTCAGTACCCAATGCGGTCTGTAGGCTTTGCCAAAACCTCGATGTAAACTTCGAATCCCTGTCAGAAACAATAGACACAGGCACTCCATGCAGTCTTACAATCTCATCAATATAGATAACGGCCAATTTGTCCGCATTATAGATTGTCTTGACAGGTAAGAAGTGAGCAGATTTGGTTAGTCTATCAACAATAACCCAAATTGAATCCATACCTTTTCTGGAGCGAGGTAACCCAACGATAAAATCCATCGTGATATGCTCCCATTTCCACTCTGGTATGGGTAGGGGTTGCAATAATCCGGCAGGTCGTTGATGTTCAGCTTTGACCTGTTGGCAATGAAGACATTTGGACACAAAGTCAGCAATTTCTTTCTTCATTCCCGGCCACCAGAAATTCTGTTTCAGATCTTGGTACATTTTCGTATTCCCCGGGTGGATAGATAATTTCGAATTGTGGCCTTCTTGCAGGACTCTTCTTTTCAGTTCAGTATCATTCGGTACACACAGTCTTTCATGAAATTTCAGTACATTGTTCTCAATTTTGAATCCCGGTCTCGGTTTAGATTCTCTTTCTTCGATGATCTTCTTCAAGAAGTCATCCAGTTGCTGTTTCTCTTTAATCTCTTCAATCAGTGCCGGTTGAGCAGAAATAGCAGCTAAGGTTCCACCTTGTTCTCGTAAAACAATTTCAATTTCAGATTTTTCAAGGTCACAAAGCAACTCTTTCTGTCCTGTGAGCAAACATGCTAAGTTTCCAATCGATTTCCGGCTCAATGCATCGGCAACGGTATTGGCTTTTCCCAGATGGTACAGTATCTGTAGGTCATAATCTTTAATCAGTTCTAGCCATCTTCGCTGTCTCATGTTCAGTTCTTTCTGTGTGAAGAAATATTTTAAGCTCTTGTGGTCGGTGTATACTTCACATGTCACCCCGTACAGGTAGTGACGCCAGATTTTCAGTGCGAATACTACTGCAGCAAGTTCCAGATCATGGGTCGGGTAGTTCTTTTCATGTGGTCTCAACTGTCGGGAAGCATAAGCAATAACTCTCCCATTCTGCATTAAAACACATCCCAAACCCTTATGAGAAGCATCACTAAATACAGTATAACCATCTGTACCTGAAGGTAAAGTCAGAACAGGTGCAGTCACTAATCGAGTTTTCAACTCCTGAAAAGCAGATTCTCTTTGATCAGTCCAGTCAAATGATATCCCCTTCTGAGTTAACTGAGTCAATGGTAGGGCAATTTTGGAGAAATCTTTGACAAATCTTCTGTAATATCCAGCAAATCCCAAAAAGCTTCGGACTTCAGTCACATTTGTTGGTCTAGGCCAGTTCACTACAACTTCAATTTTCTGTGGATCAACAGAAATCCCATTTTTGCTAACAACATGCCCCAAAAACATAACATGGTCAAGCCAAAATTCACATTTAGACAGTTTAGCATACAGTTTCTGTTCTCTTAAGGTTTGTAGGGCAAGTCTCAGATGATGTTCATGCTCTTCTATACTTTTGGAGTAAATCAATATGTCATCAATAAATACAACAATAAAATTGTCAAGGTATGGTTTAAAAATTCTGTTCATAAGGTCCATAAATGCAGCAGGGGCATTCGTGACTCCGAATGGCATAACTAAAAATTCATAATGGCCATACCTTGTTCTAAAAGCAGTTTTATCAATGTCTTCCGGTTTAACCTTCAGTTGATGATACCCCGATCTGAGATCGATTTTGGAAAACACTTGTGCACCCTGTAACTGATCAAATAAGTCATCAATGCGCGGTAATGGGTATTTATTTTTCACAGTTACCTTGTTCAGTTCACGGTAGTCTATACACAATCTCAATGAGCCATCTTTCTTCTTTACAAACAAAACCGGTGCACCCCATGGTGAAGTACTGGGCCTGATGAACTTCTTATCCAGCAGTTCCTGCAGTTGCACTTTCAGTTCTTTCAGTTCAGTTGGGGCCATTCTGTAAGGAGCTTTCGATATCGGCTGTGTACCCGGAATCACATCAACGGTAAATTCAATCTCCCTGTCAATTAAATCCCCTGGCAGGTCATCTGGAAATACATCTGGGAATTCTTTGACTATAGGGATACAGTTCACATTAGCATTATCATCAGTAGATACAGTCAGTACAGAACACAGATATCCCTTACACCCCTTTCTAACTAATTTAACGGCTTTCATTGACGAAATCAAATACGGAGGAGGTACTACTCCACTCCTACTAAACACGAATTCAGGCAAACCAGGTGGACGGAAAACAACTTGCTTGGTCACACAATTAATAGTGGCATGATATTTTTGTAACCAATCCATCACCAATATTACATCAAAATGATCAATGTTCAATGGCAGTAAATCAATAAACAGATGCATATCCCCAACAATAATTTCACATGCGGGGTACATATAAGCACATGTCATGGATCCTCCTACGGGTGATGATACGGCTAACAGATAGTTCATGGGTTCTAAGGGTCTATTCAATTTCAGCGAAAAAGCATGCGATACATACGAATGTGTAGACCCCGAATCAATCAATACATATGCATTTTGCGTACAAATAGAGAGGGTACCTGACACAACGGTTTCAGTATTTTGCACGTCTCCCGGTACTAGGGCGAACACTCGGCCCTGCCTCATGGGCTCTTTCCTGGTAGCCTTGGGGTTCGGCTTTGGTGCTACAGTTGATGCTGCTGCGCTTGGTGCAGCTTTACTACTGGCCTGCGGCGCAGAGGGGCAGTCTTTAACCATGTGGCCCACCTTGCCACACCTGTAGCAGGCTCTAGATATTTTATAGCAGACCCCTTTGTGCTTCTTGCCACACTCAAAACAGGGTGGTATGAACCCACTCCCTTGGCTGGGGCTAGTTGTCGACCCCGTATTCTGTTTCTTGTTGGCCGGGTTATGCTTGCCTTTCTTGAATTTGAAACCCTGCCTCTTACTACGCCATTCCGACGTTGGTGTTTCAGTTTTCAGTGCTTCAATGTTTGATTCAGCCATCAAGGCTCGGTCAAGAACATTTACATAATTCGGTAGCTTCAAAACATTTATCCGGTCAAGAATTGCAACATTAAGGCCACCTTCAAATTTTCTGGCCTTCTTATACTCATTATCCACCATATGCAGTGCATATCTAGCAAGTTCAGTAAATTTTGTTTCATATTCCGCAACGGACATTGTGCCCTGCTTCAGTTGTTCAAATTCAGTCACTTTTCTATCCCTGACACACTGAGGGAAATACTTTTCAAAGAAGGACTCCTTGAATTGAGCCCAAGTCATAACAGTATTTGCATCGCGGATTAACATCCACCACCTTCTAGCTTCTTCTTGTAGAGTAAATGTGGCTAACAGTACCTTGTGTGCTTCAGAGCACGGAAACACCTCAAATAATTTCTCTGTCTCAAGAACCCACGCTTCAGCTTTTAACGGTTCCAGCCCTCCCTGAAAGGATGGCGGTTTCATCTTGCTGAATTTATGGGTCAGAGCAATAATGCCCCCATCATTCACATTTACATTAGGTTCCGGCTGTACCGGAGGAGGAGGAGGTGGGGGCGGTTGGTTCTGTTGTTGTTCAAGTCTAGCAGTTATCAGTTCCATCATCCTTTCCATTCTTTCCATTCTTGCCTCAGTAGATGAGGATTCAGGTTCATTTGCATTATCCATTTCACTATAAGCAGTTATAACAGTTTTAAACATAAGTAGTCATTTGTTTAACAGTTTAACACGTTAGCACATATTCAGTCAGTCATATCACACACTTATCATGCTCATGAGATGCCCTAATTATGTTTCTAGGACACCCTATAGCTCATTTGGACACGTGTGTGCGGTATAACTCGTGGTTAAGTATCGCTCTGATACCACTCTGTCACGACCCAAACCCGGCCCTATGGGTTTAGCACCGTAACCGGCCAGTAATCTGAGATTACCGAAGGCCTGCAGAACAGTAGTACAGTAAAACAGAGTACAGGGCCTGGCGGAAGCCAAAACAGTAAATAAACAATGCCCAATGAGTTGTGACAGTCTATATGCCAAAAAGACTTTTCACGCATTCATACGTAAACAGTACAGAACAGTATGCACAATATTTACATTCATTCAAACTAGGGACTCAACCCCATAACAGTACAGAAAACATTCAGTCTATACAGAACAGTAAGACAGTACAGAAGAGGAATTCCTGAAACACCCCTAAGCCTTAGCAGATAGGCTCGGAACCTCGCAGTGAGGCACATAGGCTGGCTTGACAAAACTGGAGTCTAACCCACGCTCCTAGCTCCGGTCTGGTGGCTGAGCACCTACATATATATATAAACAGTGAGCTAAAGCCCAGTGAATAACATAATGCGTAAAGGGGTTATGAATGAAATGTCCTTACAGTAATGAAATCAGTTCATTAAACAATACTTCAGTCTTTCAGTCAGAACAGTTATTCAATCATATGTGGTACATCCATTAGCATAGCAGTAAACAGTAGGTCTTAAAGACCGAACAGTAATGATGGCCATCAGTCAGTAAACAGTAGTGGTTCCACGAGGGAACCGACAGAGATCTCTGTAACAGTAACAGTAACAGTAACAGTAACAGTAACAGTAGATGCCAAGGATGCCACAGTATAGTTTAGAATATAGGACATACATTCATTCAGTAAACAATAGCAGTTCAGTAAACAGTTCAGTTCAGTATTCAGAAGATAATCATTTGAACATATCTTTAGACAATTGTTACTCACAGAGTTCGGGCTACAGTAAGCTAGAGTGTGTCTCCCCAGTCGCCAACCCTACACAGTTAACAGATTGAACACACTAAGCTACGCAGTTGGGAAATATAACAACTTAATCCCTAATGCCTCAGTGTGTTCTACCTCTATATCCTCAATAAGATGTCTTAAACTAGGCCTAAGAATGCCTAGGATGGGATGAGGATGCAAGGAGGCACACTTAAAAGCATTTTCAGAAAAACAGAGTTCCGCTCGAGCGCAGGTTTCCCCGCTCGAGCGGTAATGCAACAAAGGTACACGCTCGAGCGTAAACTTTCCTGCTCGAGCGTACTGTAAAAGTACTGGATGGGTGAAATCTCCGCTCGACGCCCGCTCGAGCTTGAGACATGACTCCGCTCGAGCGCTCAATCCTCCACTCGAGCGGATTGTAAAACAGTGCAGAGAGATGCTGGATGCTTGGATTCCACGCTCGAGCGGAACTTCCCCGCTCGAGCGGAAGTGCGAAATCTGAAAAACCCAGATTGCACCTCCAAGCTCAAACTCAAGTTTAAATGCATCAAAACCGATCCTCTTGGGCTGAATTTCCAGAAAACATTTATAAACACATAGAATAACATGGTTCAAAGCTCAATTTGAGAAATCAAAGCCCAAGGGTGTTTAATTCAAATCCAATTTCAAACCATTTTCCAAGAACATGGAGAACATGCAAACATGCATGATCTTAAATCATTTTCAAAGCTTTAATGCTGTTTCAAAAGAGCTCAAACCTTCAAAAACAAGATGAACTCATGGAGTATGACCAAAAGATGGACATGCATGTGAGGAAACATGGACTACAACCTCAAAACTTCAATATATGTACATGCATGCAACAATTAAGCCACAATTCAACATCTAAACCATGTTTTGGCTCTACACTCCATCAATATGACATGAACCATGCAAGAATCAACTCAAAACATGAATAAGAAGACAATGGAGCTACCTTAAGTCTTGTATTTAGGATAGGAAAGCTCAATTGTACAAAACTCCTTCAATTCTTCAAGATAAATCAACAAGAACAATTCCCTCCCTCCCTAACTCTCTTCTTGGTCGGTTAAGCACAAGAAATGAGCTGAAGCAATGGTTTGATTGAAGTGTATACAAGGCTCAACATGTGTGAAGTAGTGGCCACTAAGTGGTCTAATGGTAATTAAGTCCAACTCTTTAATTAGCTTAATTTAATCTAATTTAATCATACCTAATCAGTTTTCAGGTACATACACCATAAAATCACATTAATCATGAGGATTATAAAACACTAATCGGTTTCTAATTCGGCCGCCGATAAGGCCTTCAATTAGCAGTTTAAACATATAACACGAACAAATCAAACAAACAGTCAACAGATAAAATGCAATTCAAACAGATGTATTCACTCAATTCAGTTTCAATTTCGGTCAGTCAGTTCAGTACTTTAATCAGTTCAATTCTCAGTCAGTTATCAGTCATTATCAGTTCCGTTTAACAGTAATCGGTGATTATCGGTAATCAATCAGTCATTAATCAGTAAACAGTATGAGGGTTGTTACACATCGTCTTCAAGAACATTGAAAGGCAAGTGAGAAAAGGCCGCAAGCAGAAGTTGGGCTTGCTTTCGCTAAGCTAGAGTAGGGGAAGGTGGAGGCTTATAAGGAGGAAAAACCTTGTTCGCAGAGAGGGTAAGCTTCAGTCTCTCTGTCCAGCAGGGATTTTGCGGAGGATGAGATATAGAGGCTTCTATTTCGAAAGAAGGAGGAAACCGAGGGGCATTAACACAATCAAGCTAGTCAGACGAGCAAAGCCTCGCCTTCTGGGCTAAGAACGATGGGCTATACCCTTGTGCCTCTTCTGGGCGTCGGGTAACTTGTACATATTTTGTAAGCATGGAGGATGTGTACCATGCTACAAGCAGATTGTCCTCTAAACTGCGTCGGCGGTCGATGGGCACGTAAGGATAAACCACCGAACTTCGAGCATCAGAAGGGAATTCTAGAGGATCAGCGAACTCGACAAAGTGGTGATTAACTCGCTCCCTTAACTTAAATGCCTCAGGTTCCGACCAGCTTCTCCAACCAAAAGCCCCAGAGGAAGAAGAAGCCACAGCCCCATCCCATGCAGAAGATTATGGATTAGAAGAAGAACTTCCCATGTCCATATTTGCAAATTTCTGAATCAAAGGATTGTGGACAATGTGTTTGTAGTCCAAGGGTTGATAATTTGCAAAAGCTTTCATGACTTGAATATAGAAAGGTGGGTAAAGGTGGCTAATTAATGCATGAAGATTCTTTCGAGGACGAATGGTATTATCAAACAACTCTTCATATGCTTGATAGAGAAAAGAAAAGGTCTGTTTATCTATTGAATTGGACTTTTTGAATACTGAGATAGTGAGCTTGTTTAAGGGATCAAAGAGGAGTTAATGCAAATGTTCATCAATGAATGACGGTTGTGTTTCTAAAAATACAAAGCCTATGCACGTTTTAAAACGTGGATAAAAGACCTTGATCCACTAATATCACCAAGTACTGGGTATATTAGTGCGGGGGTAATGTTGGCTAGATATTTTGTATAAGCCAATTACACTTCGACACGTGGCAGGTTGAGGGTAATACGGGAAGACAACTCAAACCTTCGATCATGATCGTACACGTGACAGTTAATATTGGTTTTTCATAAGATTTGAGTAGTACTGGATCAGCAAAAAGATGCAAAGTGATGTGACTTCAACGGTTACTCACATTTAAATTCAAAAATCAGGAGGGAAGCCTAACTGCAGGTATTGGCATAGTGGAGCTAACTATAAGGTAACATGATCAGCGATCATGGAGGAGCAGTTTGACGGTTAGAAGTGCAGTTCGATAGTTCTCCTTGAGAAGTATAATAGCAAAGAAGGCCCCAGAAAAAGCCCCAAACTCAGATCCAAAAAATCAGTTTTATTCTACTTTATTTCCTTTCCAGTTTTACATTTCCTGTTCTTTGTATTTCTGTACTTTAAAATTCCTGCACAACACTTCGTTCATAAGAGTAGTTTCAAGTAATTGTTGCTGTAAACCTCTACGAGGCTGAATTTGATCATTGTAAGTCTTTCGTTTTACTTAATGAAATACTGCAATTGTTCTTCATTTAATCATTGTCAATTTATTCCTCCTAAGTAAAGCCACCAGTAAAAGTCCTCTTCATTGAGGCTAAAAGAATTAAAACACAATTGTCTGATAATTGGCTGGCAATTAAATTTCTGTAAGAACTGATTGATTCTTACTGGCACGCTTAAAATTACTGTAATAACCTTCGAAAGCCAAAAAAGTCAACACCCACCCAAAACAATCTAATAACAATCCTTTATGCTATCATATGAAAATTTATATGTTAATATTATTTTGTCTTTCAACTTTCAATAGTTTTTGGTGATTAATGTTTGTTTTGACGCGAGGAATTGAGAGGAGAAATGGAAACTGTTTATTTGATTGTTCTTTTATTTTATTTTATTTCTTGTTTTCATGAAAAAAGAAGAAGAAAAACAATTAAAAGTTCTAAAAAAATCGTTTTATATTATTTTTATTTTTGTGAAAAAATAATTTTTTGATAATTTCTAAAAGTAATTTATGTTAAAAAAAAAATTCAAAAATTATTTTTAAAAGTGTTCCCCAAATATTTTTTCAATATTTATTGAGAAAAAATGGGGGGAAATTACCACCCAGTGGTATTTCTACAAAATCATTACAAATTGATGGAAAAGTTTAGGAATTTAGTACTTGGTTTTACTTAATACTAGTAATTTGTTAAATGATGTTATTATCTTTTCTACTAAAATATATATTTATCTTTATTTATTTTAGTCTCTAATCACTATCGGTATTGCTTTAACCTTACTCAAAAGAAGGTAAATGTAATTATGTCAAAGTATTAGGCTAATTATCTTTTTTTCAAATCTCAAATGAGGTGAGTATAATTTACCCTAAAATTTATGAACAATGCTTGAATAATATTAATAAATAATTTGTTAAACATTTGCATGCACAATGCATGAAATCATACTTCAATATCTTGTTTAGCTATTCATGTGCTAGGTAAACCTGTGCCTGGAAAAGACATCTTTGGATATATCAAATAGATTTTTATAAATGCCTTGTCAAATACACAATTGTTTCCAAATAACACCGACCTTGTTGGAAAAATGGTTTGGAAACTATTAATAGGTGAATGAGAAATTTGAGTATGATTTTAAGATAACATCTATTTAATTTTAAGATTAAATCTATTTGTTATTTATTTGGATCAAAATTGAACCAGATTCGATTCAAAATTTAAATATGTTTAAAAGAATGGTCATATTTGTTTTTTTGCACCTATTTCATAGAAGAGTTGTGTCTTTTCATATAAAAGAGATGCGTTTTTTTTTTTATTGAAAATTTATTATGATCTTTCAAAGAGTCATCATTTCACCTATATAAACAGACCCCCATTCCATTCATTAATAATCGAATTCATCTTGTGTTTCTTTCCTTCCATAATGGTGGTAGCTTCTCAATGATAGCAACTACTTGGAAAGAGTCACTCAGAATAATTCCTTTTCGAAGATTGATAGAGAAATGCCATGCTTTTGTGAATTTACATTTAAATTTTTGAGCAATTTGATAATTAAGAAAAACTGCTTAGTAATTTTGGACAGTTTAATGAATAAGTGGAAGATACTAAATGTAGATGACATTTTTTAAAAACAAATATAAAAAATGAGTTCATACCAAATAAGGTTTACGCTTTATATAATAGAGTAAATTACAATAGAACAAGTAGTGGATTTCAAAAAAGAAAAAGGGAAAAGTAGAAAAAAAAATTTAATTTCCAGTTGTATCTAAGACATGTTTTCTATGCAGGAAATTTTAAGTTGATAATTGTGATAGTTGTTTAATTCTTGAGGACTCTAGTAATAGTTTGGTTATGGCCTATTTAGATAGTGTTGGTTGTTGGAATAATTTTTTGTGTATGAGAAAATAAGGTGAAACAAATCAAACAAATAAAAATAAATTACTTACAGAATTTATTTACCGAAACGAATAAGTACAAAACATGATTAAGTCGAGTGTGTGATACTCTGTCCTTAAGACAGATTTGCCCTACTCTAGTGTTTACGGATAAATGACGTCTATCTCTCAGGATACAATGATCTTACACAGATTGTAGTAACACTCTAAACAATCTGTACGGCGAATCAAAACCTGTGATCTATACTCTTAGAAATTTCCCTAGAAACTAATATGAAAAATATCAATGCAAGAGAACAGAATGGGAAGAAAGATAGAATTTTTCTGATTGAGAAAACCTTCTGGAATGATTATGCATTTATAGGCATAGTTGGTGACTGTTGGGAAGATCTGAACAGATGCAAATTCAAACTGAACAGGTCTGATATTGAACTGAATAGGTGTAACTTGGATCTGTTGAAAAACTAGTTTGAATTTGCCTAAATCAATTGGGTAGTTTTAAATCTGTTTAAAACAATTTGAACCTGTTGGAAGAGATATCCAAACTGGTGTGAAAGTCATACAACCAGTTAGAAATTTCAGATTTGAAATTGAAAAAATGAAAATTCCAATCAAAAATTTTTTGGAAAAAGAATTCAAATAAATTTTGTCCAAAAAATTAATATTAGGACTGACTTGATCCACACCCGGCACGGCTCGACCGGACGATGGCGGTGGCGCCGTGCGCGCGTGATGGTTTGGGCCAAAGCCCACTTGGTCCATAACTCCTCCCGTCACAAAACTTGGGGTGCCCCTTGGCGCCTAACCCAAGTATTGCCACCTAGAACTTGTATACACACATAAGTTCTCTTAAGTTTTTAATGTCGGACAACCATTTTAAGGAAATCCACATTTGACTCTTCAATTTCCCATTTCATGAACCCGAAACCGACGTCAACTTTCCATTCACTCATTAGTGGTTTTGACGAATCGTTTGCACCGTGTGACTTGCCATGCGATAAGGAACACGTCACCTCTTTGGACCCACCCAAAAAGACTGTGGGCCCTACTCAAAGTTGGGCTCAAAGTTGGCCCAAAATAAGCTTATAAAAATCATAATTTCCAACAATCCCCCATATGAATGGAAATTTGACGGAGAAAAAATGCAACAACATGATCTTATTACAGAGAGTACAAAAATTGGGAATAATCTGCAAATGATAGATAGTTTTTAGCTTTGAACCTTCCCTTGTGAGACTATATTGTGATGCCCCAAATTTTTGGAACATCGAGGGAAATCAAATAAACAAAATGACTTAATAAACCAAATAGGGCATTTCAACTCTCGTACATAATCAAAGGTTCAAATAATATTAAATAAAAACTTAAAATTATCCAAATATAACATCAAATGAAATTATAAAGTCCTTAATAGCTATTATATAAAATAATAAAATTTATTCGGCTTTAATCAGGGTTTTAAGTTAGCCAAGGCTCTACGTTAGCGTCAACTCCATTTCAGCTTCAATTATTTCCTCGCCAAAACCTAGCATAAAACGCCAGGACTACAAAAATATATGCCATGAGTTTTGCAACACAGTAAGAAAACATAACTAACCTACCATTCCTTTTAAAAGAAAAATAATGAGATTATAAACATGAGATAACAATATAATTGTAAACATAAATTACAACCATTAAAATAATTTCAATAATTCTAATAAATTAGGTGACACTTGAAATCTCACCAAAGATATTTAACTTACCAACCGTTAAGCATGGCAACGGTTAATTTGAAACACCCCATTGGTCAAATATTCAAGTGTTACCAACCGTAACTATCAGAGATGCCCATGTTTTGAGTTATATATCCAAGTAGTGGCATCTGTGGTTTGACCCAAGGAAACGGTTTGCTAGGGGTACGTAACCTCCCTGTGTGCCACCTGCATATCGACCCTTATTTTAAAACCGAACACCGAAAATGGTTCAAATAAGTCCCGTGCCATCTTAGGGTTTTGCGACATAGTTTACGTGAGAATTTTCAAAACCAAGGCTCATCCTGAACAACTGGTATTAACCCTCAACCCTTAATTTCGTACACTCTTTAAAACCAAGACTCACCCTGAACAACTGGTATTAACCGTCAATTGTTAACTTTGTATATGCCGTTAATCATTTCAGTTAGTTTTGATATTAATCACAAATAATTTCAATGTTTAATTACAAATAACGTTATACCAACTCATTAAAATTCCCAATAGAAAATATTACACATGTCACACAATAATAAATAATTGTACAAAATTTAAATAAACAATTTATTTAAACCATGGTATGAAATAATAATTTAGATATAAAGAAAATAAACCATAAATACACACATGCATGGATTTTTAATTTACAAGATTAGACTACCATAATATTAAATAAACCACAATATACCCATACATGGATTACTAATTTACAATGTTTAATGAATTAGACCAACACAATAATTAATTTTTTTTATGCAAATAATTAATTGAAGTAATGATCTTAAACCTGCCTAGAAATTTTTAGGATGTACCTTAGGTAATAAAAATTATAAATAAATTATTTATAAAATTATGAAATTCGTGAAAATATACAGAATATTCAATAAACATGTTTAGGTCATTTTTCAGATATAATTTCCCAAAAATAAGTTATAAATAATTCTGTAAAATTCCCAGAAATTTTATGAAACAGATTTATCACATTTTCTTAAATTAATTCCATATTTAAATTCATAGATCAAATCCATAATCTAAAAAATTATTATGAAACTAGACTTCTCAAATTTCATCTTTTAGTTAGAAATTACCAGATTTGGCTTAATATAGAATTTTTAATAAATTTTCAAACATATAGTAAAATCTGTCTTATAGTTTCAAATTTAATTAAAAATTTGTATAAATTCGTACAAGGTCAATAATTGTTGCAAAAATTCCCGGATGAACTAGACATCATTCCCAACAACTTTGTAGAAGGAATCATCTTCAAATTATGTGTATAAAATTGTCTAAAAATTCGTACAAATTTTCTGGCAGATTTAAGGGCCAAATAAAATCTTCAATAATCTTTTTAATGGCATAAACTACACATGCTAGTCCAAATTCCACAATATTATCATGAATTTAAGACTACCAATATCTTCAAATATTTGATATACAAATCATAAATTTACATACAACTTTAAATAAAATTCTATTTATAAGTTTAGTCATTTTATCATATAAATATAATATGAAAATTTCAACATTTAAAAAAAATGAGAGGGCTGAGAGGATTTTCTTACTTAATAGTAGAATTGAAATGGAATAGTGAAATGGTAGGAAAATATGCAACCTTTTTAACCTCCTTCTCTTATTGTCTTACTTCACTTTGCAGATTTTCTTTTCTTCCTTCCTTCTCTGAATGCATGCATGCATGTATATATATACACAATGCATTGCTGAGGCTTCCTCTCTCTCTCTCTCTCTCTCTCTCTCTCTCCATTCTAAGCAGTCACTTTCCCTCAATTCCAAGAGCATAATGAGCTCTTCTTCCCTATATTAACATGCAAACAACTATGTGACAAAGTTGCCACCGAAATTTGCAATTTTTTTTTTATATATATATATCTATGTGGGAGCCGAATAAATAGCGGAATCAGATAAGCGGTGTATACTTGGAGGCCTAGGAGACAGACATTATTCGGCCCTATCCTACACGATCAGGAGGCCGAATACAATAAATAGGCCAAATACCTATTGGATTATGGAGCCGAATAAATAAGAGGATAATGGGCGAAAAGTGGGCCAGGCCCCGAGGCCCAAGAAGCGAGTATAAATAGAAGAACAACAGTCAAAGAAAGGTATGTGAGAACTAGTATGCTTAACTTAAGATACAAGCAATTAAGAGAGTATACACTAACTTATCCGTCGGAGTGCTAATTCCGACACTCCCGACTGGAGTGTTCATTCCTTTTCAGGTGACTAGCTGAGGATCACGAGTGTCCCCCAGGATCTGAAGAGTATTTCCAAACCACATCTCCACAATTGGCGCCGTCTGTGGGAATACTCAAATACATCCATGGTGGGCGTAACGGAAGACTCTCCGATAGTCACTGACGGAACCACACAGAGAGACGACCTCACTCCAACAAACATGCTTGGACCGGAGACTATTGCCGCAAGACGTGCTCTGAACTTTGCCTCACCCTCGACTTCAGCGCATGAGACAATGCAAGCGATCATGGAACAAGCAAAGCAAAACGAACAGAGGTTGGAGAACATGATCGCTGAGAACGAATGTCTTCGTCAGGATTTGGCCTTGGAAGTGGCGAAGTCCAAACAAGCTGTATGCCAAGATCCGAAACAACCTCTGAGGGCAGGTGGTCGATGACCTCGAGCCTGACAACATGACATTGATAGCGACTCCGACTCATTATCCCCGGAGCCTAAGAAGAAGGGACGACTCGAAACAACCAGTTCCTCTGAAGACAGTCCACGTATAAGGCATAAGGGAAGAAGAAATAGTTCAGACGAAGAAGACCAGCACAATCCCTTTATACGACGGATTGCAAGGGTAGTGCTACCCAAGAAATTTAGAGCACCGTCATTTACCTTGTACGACGGTAAATCAGACCCCATTGATCACATCTGCCATTACAAACAAGCCATGACGCTGCATGCAGACGACGAGGCTCTTATGTGCAGAATATTTCTGAGCCGTTTGGGACCACTAGCTGTCAGGTGGTATTATAAACTGGAGCCGGCTTCGATCAAGAGCTTCCACCAACTCTAAAAATCCTTCAGGGCAAGGTTTATCACTAATGAGGTCCAGCCAAAGCAAGCCGATTCCCTCTGGGCAATGCAGATTCAATCAGGGGAAACCCTTCGTGCGTATTCTGTGCGGTATTGGGAGTGTTTTAATCTGGTAGATGATGCTTGCAATGACTCCATGGCCATTACCGCCTTCAAGATGGGGTTACATCCCGACAGTGCCCTCCGCAGCTTATTGACTAGACGGCCCCCTAAAACAGTCTGGTCGTTGATGAAGAAAGTTGAGGAATACTGTAAAGTGGAAGAGGATGCCTTGAGGGTTAAAGCCGGAAACGTGGTCAATAAGACGGTTTTTTCTAAAATTGCTCAGCCGTTAAATTCTATACCATCTCAGAGCTCTGAACCACGACATCGGGCTAAACGAGACAAGAGACGGGATTCTCACCGATCAAGCGACCAATGCTCCCACCGAGCAAATGAACAACTGAAGTCGATAGCAGGTGCTCAAGGCGCGCCGACAAGAAATATACGGAGTTGTCAGAGCCGATCAGCGTGGTTATGTCCAAAATCCAACACCTTCTGTTCTTCAAATGGCTGTCGAAAATAGTGGGACCTCTCGACACGCGAAGACGGGATAGGCGGTGCGAGTATCACAAGAATCATGGCCATGATACTGAGAGTTGTTATGCATTGAAGGATCACCTGGAGGAATTGGTACAAGATGGTTGACTACAACAGTACATTCAAAAAGGCAACTCAACCAAAGCAATAGCCTTAAGACAGGATTCACCTTCACTCGGCGTGATCCACATGATATACAGCCTGCCAATGTCATCCGCAGTGCATACGATTCAGTTGAATCTCGACCCTCAAAATCAACTCACTTCGGCTAAACGGCCCCATGAAGCTGCGAGCATTGCTTTTGATGATTCAGATTTGGCCGGAGTGACACTTCCCCACATTGATCCCTTAGTAATCGAGTTTCGCGTAAACCGATTCACCGTTGAGCGCATACTCATTGACCTAGGGAGCACATCGGAAGTTATGTATTACAAGACATTCACCAAACTCGGCTTTTCCGAATCAGATCTTTCTCCGGCTCCTTATCCACTATTCGGCTTCAACGCCAATCCAGAATAAAATCACACTACCCGTTCGAGCGGGCTCCCAAACAGTGGATGTGGAATTCTTGGTCGTCAAGCTGCTATCGCCGTATAATCTCGTCATGGGACGATCTTGGTTGCATACTATGTAGGCCGTGCCAAGTACCTATCATTAGCTGCTACGCTTCCCGACAGAATGCGGCATTGAGCAAATTCATGGCTCCTAGAAATCAGTACAAGCATGTTATCTCCTTGCTGAAAAGACGTAAAAGGAGTTGCATATGAACTCTATTGAGGTGACGGATCAGGAGAGCCTCGACGATGTTGGGCAGCTCCCAAGTGAAAAAGCCACGGAAGCCCTAGATCGAGTTGAAATCAACGGAAGCCCAGATAGGTTCTTCATGGTCGGCGCTTCCTTGAGTCAAGCCGATAGACATCAGCTAATTTCCTTCCTGCTCGACAACCTTAATGTATTTGCGTGGACCCATATGAGATGCCTGTAGACATCCCCGAATGTCCCGGGAAGGAACCCCCGTTTTGTTCATATGGGCTCACCACAGTTCCGACTCAAATGTCACGGTCCTGTATCTAATCTCACAGAGTGCAAGGCAAGACCGATGAATCATCAAAGAGTCCAAATTCGGCAAATCGTTTTTGAAAACAGATTTTTTTGAAAGAAGTGCCAAACATGGACTGCTTTGTCAGATACAGAGTCGCCACCTAAACATTTTGTTTTGGGGAATTTTGGAAACCCTGACTCGTTTGCCTAAGGCCACGTGTCCGTCATCACCAAAGTTGCCTCGGCTCGGGAACTTGGGTACGATTGAGGAAGGTCACTTCGTGAGCACCCCCGCTCGCCCGATCAAAGATCGGCCTCTACTAACCATGATATCAAGTTTTGAAAATATTATGCATTCTTATTCCGGTTATTAGCCTAGATTTACTACGTGATGCGCACAGCATACAAGTATAGATTGGATCGCCTGAATTGGAACAAAACACCTCATGTTTGCTTTTGAAACGGTTTGCTACTCGCAAGTAGGCTAAAATGCAAATTTTCCACCCTCAGGTGGGCTTAGAAAACAAGATGATTTGCCACTCTCAAGTGGGCTTAAACTCATAGTCAATGCATTATTCCAATTCAGATAATCCAACCTTTACCCACAGGCATTCAGGCAGGTATATCACATAAGCACATAGCCTCATGGTAAGCATGCTATCATGGCAGTCACTCACACACATGCAAAGATGCTAAAGCATAAACACTTATCGAGTACTCTAAGCCAAAACAGAAGCTATGTTAGAAATCCATGCATGATCCTAACTATGTTGAAATGCCTAATGCAACACATGCAGGAATGCAACTACAATAGGCTCGGCTATTCTAAAGATGGCATGTGAAATGCTACAACTAACAAGTATTCAACTCAGAATTGAAATACAATGTAGTTAGTATGATGCGCCGAGCCCGGTGCATGCAAGACAGATGAATGAATGCAAACATGCGAGCATAAGTATGCTAATTGAAACATGCCCTAATCTAACCATCATAAGTTGATAAATAAAAGGGAGAAAGACGTGGGGTTAGAAGACATACATCACACACACGCACACTTATTACAACATTGCCCCCCCTCGAGGGGTTCGAATAAATAATACAGTCCGAATAAATAACAGCTATAGCTAATTATTACACAACATTAACTAATTAACAAACTAGCTAAGTAAGCATGTAAACTACATGAATGTGACTGCTTCGGCTCTGTTTTGGGTGACGATGGATGCATGCATGCTCGAGTCGCCTTGTCGGGAAATTCCATCACGATGCCTCGTCTCGCCTTTGTTTGCGACTGATTTTAGAAATTTGCACAAGGCTCCAAGAGACTGAAACTCCACCCTAGGAAGGCTGCAGACCATATATTGGCTTGGGAGACACCTGCCGACCATCCTTTGTGGTGGGAACCAAAAAAGGTAGTCAGCCTGCCAGAAAACCTGGTCGGCCGACCACTTTCTGCCCCTGGATTCTGATTTTTCTGCAACAAAGGCAAGAGAGAGAGAAGGCAATGTATTTTCAACAAATGTGTGCACGACCACTCTCCCCGTCATTGCATGAGCTCTAGGGAGTGTAGTCCTCGATCCTCGGGCCACCAATCACGCATCTCGATGCATGATGGCCGAGAAGTCGAATTGCACTACTTAGTATGGAATGAATACACATATAAGCAAGTAAAGCCAACAACTCTATCATGGATAGTCAAGAGTGTCGGTGACCGAGAATTGAGGCACATTTTGTCACTTGGATTACGAAACGTCCTTCGTTTCCCGTGTTTGGACTAAACCCTACTCCAAACACAATGCAACAAATAAGGATGGCATGACATGCACAAATGCAACTAGCATGCAATCCTAATGCAATGCGACCTAATCATGCAAATGCAAACATGCTACTAGCATACACAATGCTATGAACCATATGGCATACACAATGCGACTAACAACCCAGCATACGCAATGCAAGGAAATAAGATGGCATACACAATGCCTAAAACAACATAACATGCACAACACATTGTAACATGGCATACGCAATGCACGATGGACTTATACCAAAATGGAGAGGCCTCAGCCGTGCCCAAATGAGTGGCAATGGGATAAAAATACGACAACCGAAATACATACAAGCATGCACGAATGCAATGAACCGATCCTAAGGCACAACATGCAACACTAACTAAGCATGGCAAATGGTGAAATATGGCATACAAGCACACACGACACAGCTCTGAAATGGCATAAAAGATGATCTCAAAACATGCAAATATGTCACACAATGAATGCTAGATGGCCTGGGTACCGAAACTAGTGAAGCGGGTCACACTAGAGGTACACAAAGCAATGCACCAATGGCAAAACCAACCCCAAACAAACCCTAGGCAGGTCTGAAAACAGTGGAAAAATGGCCTAAAATGATGGCTCGGAATGCAAAGAAATGGAGCTCATTCAATGGTCCCAAAACAAGGCATTCATACACAACTCTCAAGCACACTTAAAGAGGAGAAAACATGAGGACATGGCATTCACATAGGCTTTGAAATATGATGCAAAATGACCCCGAAGCATGAAAATACCTCAGTATATGCATGCAATAGACTTCAAATCTCAAAGCTAGGCATGGACATTGAACTACAAGTATGCAAAACAAGTATCATTCGACCGTGGGACCCAAAAACAGAGCTAAGGCAGTCCAAAATATCCACAAAATCAATTTAACGCATGGCCAAAAAGTGCTAAAATCAAGGGTTAACAAAGCATGCAAAGAAAGCTAGTGAACCATGAGTTGTACTACAACTATATGAAGCATATGAGAGCTCACCAAACTAGCCAAAAACAGAAGTATGCTATGCCAAAATATGCCCAAAAACTCACTGAAACTCAGTCAATGCATGCAAGGATGATAGGCTCCTTTGGAAGGCCATGCAAGGGGTTATTCTACACATGTATCATGGACACACAAAATGGAAAAACTACCTCTGGAAAGAGGTTATGAGGGTTTTAAAACCCACCCAAAAGGTCCTGAAATTAGTCTAGGAAGTATGCAAGTGAAAACCCCTTTGAAAGGCCTTGAATAGGATTGTTCTACACATGCATAATAGACACTTTATATGGCAAAATGGGCTTTGGAAAGAACCTATGCAGACCTTAAAACTCACCAAATAGGGCCAGAAATATGGATTTGAAACATGCAAGTAGGAGCCCCTTTGGAAGGCCAACAAAGCTAGTAAACAAATCAAGGGGTGAGAGGGTCACTCCTCTCTGATTTTAGGGCTCAAAAACACATGTTAGCCACTGAAAATCCGTTGGATTTCAGTGGCTAAAAGGCCAAACCAAGGCCAACATAAATGCTCTAATGCATAGCCTTAAACATGAGGAAATGAAGCATGCAAAGGGGAAGATGACTCCAAACAGAAAAAATTTCTTAAACAAACATGTTTATAAGGTCAAAATAAGACTTTTTTTAGTTTATGACGAAGCCCAAAAATGCTTGCAAATAGAGCTAAGATATGAAGCAAAATAATGTCAAAAAGAGAGAAATGGAGTGTTAACTTTATAGAGAAGAGGGCCAGCAGCTTCTAGACCAATGTAGCAAGCTTTCAACCTCTGAAAATCAGCTCCAAGGTGTTTAGAGTGGTAGTGGAGGTGTTGTTCTTGGAGGTGTAGGGCAATGGGGCCAAGAACTTCAACCTTTGAAACTAAATGAGAGAGATACAAAGAGATGTGTATGCATGAGCCTTAAACAAAATTCTCAACCCTTGCAAGTGGAGAGGAGGGTCTCTCTTATAGAAGAAGAGGTCCAAGGCTTCTCTTAGAAGCTTGGAGCAAAGGGGCCAAGCTTCTTAAGGAAGCTAAACCAAAAAGGGTCAAGCTTCTTGAGGAAGCTAGAGCAAAGGGGTCAAGCTTCCTCAAGAAGCTAAGAAAGGTTCAAGCTTCTCTTAGAAGCTTGGAGCAAAGGGTCAAGCTTCTTTAAGAAGCCAAAAAAGGGGTCAAGCTTCTTGGAGAAGCTAAAAAGGGTCAAGCTTCTTTAAGAAGCCAAAAAAGGGGTCAAGCTTCTTGGAGAAGCTAAAAAAAGGGGTCAAGCTTCTTGGAGAAGCTAAAAAGGGTCAAAAGGTTCAAGCTTCCTCAAGAAGCTAAAAAAGGGTTCAAAAGGTCAAGATTCCTCAAGAAGCTAAAAAAAAAGGGTTCAAAAGGTTTGAACTAAAATAGACTCGGGAAGATGGGCACCAACAATGCATAGCCGGGCGCGCGGCCGAGCACCCCAAAAACAGGCTGTTAAGCACCTAGAGCGGCGTATGACCACAAAGGTGGTTTCCCAGGCCACAGTGTCTCTCTAGAGAGGAAACAAGGTGTGTGCCAAAAATCGTAGCAAACGGAGAAAGTTAAGCGGTCCCGAACCGAGGCGCACGGCCGATGGCTCTGAAAAATCGAAAACTGATCTCCAAACGGGGACAGTGGTCTACGACCACAAAAAGTAGCCTACAACCACTAAGAGATGGTCTACGAGACCTCTCCCTCCCTTCGGGAAGAGAAAACAAAGCCTGATTCGTAAACCGAGGTAAAACACAAAAGGGTCCCGAGGTCCGGGGATAAGGCTCTTAGCCGAAACTCCGAAACCTTAGAACAAGCACAACATGCGCAATCACCAACTGCTCAATCGATGACGTCTGAGTCTTAAGGTCGGTCAAAAATAGGGTGTCTAAAGTTGCCCCTCTTTGACAGAACTCGAAAGTCATACGTGACGGGAGTGAATGTCAAAGCCCAAAGACGACTCATTTTTGACAAGGCCGAAGACTTAGACAAACAAGCAAGATAAACAAAGAGATGTGCCCGCAGGCAGGGGCAGGATGCAAAGAGTATGTAACAAAATAGTGTAAATAATATACAATGCAATGCAATGATATGATTAACCCACGAGCAGTGCAAGACCGCACAAATATCATGAAGAGGATGGGGATACAACATCAAACTCCGTCTACCATAGAATAGGTGCCGACACCCTCAAACCACAATCCCATCAGTGGAATAGGCGCGTACACATGCAGAACTATGTGTGTGTAGACGAAACACAAGATACAAGTAATTAGGTGGCATGATATAAGTGAGGAATGATCTGCTGAGAAAAGATCACGATCTTGAATGCTGGATGCAACACACTACACTAAAATGCAATGAATGCAATGGATAAGGCGCGCGGCCAAACCGTATCTTGCCTAGGAAAGGCATGGACACAAACAAACTTCGTCTAACACGGAAATGGTGCCGTTACCCTCAAACCATAATCCCTTTAGTGGAATAGGTGCGTACACAAAATCTCATAATTATGTTTTGACGTGAAAAGTATGGGTACATGCCAAACCAGGCTTAACATTGAAAGGATGCATGCGATGGATGCTATATGCAATGCAATAAACATAATGTGATGCAATAGATAAGAAGTGAAGGTACCTTACAGGGGCAATTGGCAATGACCTACCTCAGCAATGTCTTACCTCATGCTGATGTGGGAATCTTCCCCTTTTTTTCGGTTGAACCACATGTACTACTTTTCTCCTTGACTGTGGTCGCAACTTTCCCTATTCTCCAACAGGGTGATAGACTAGGTTGGTTCAGTATCTAGAATTGAGGTGCATACACATGTTATCTCAATCTATGGGGCTGCCATACAGATTTTAAGCTGATGATATACCTCTAGGTATTTAAACCAGACTTTAGTCTCGGAAATCCCAAACCTTTGCGTTCTAGGCAAGAGCCATTCGAACTCTAGTTTCCACCATCTCAGTTGGTCTCCTAGGAACTCACCACAAACACAGGCAGGTGGCTATACCAGACCACCGGAAGTCATTCGGGCACGACAAACACCAAAGGAATTGCACCTTTAGAGGATTTAAGGTCTCCTAGACCAGAGAAAGGTGCACAAGACAGTGCGATGCAGAGTAAATGCACAAAACAGTGCTAAACAGATGCACAAAATAGTGCGATGCTAAAGGTGTACAAAACAGTACGAGCAGGGTGAATGCACAAAACAGTGCGATACAGATAAGGTGTGCAAGATAGTGCAATGCAATGTACTAACAAGTGCAGGTAATGTGCGCAAGATAGCACGATGCAATGCACTAACAAGTGTGGAAAGGTACGCAAAATAGCGCGATGTGATATGCAAAGCACAAGACAGTGCGATTGAGGTGCGCAAAATAGCGCGAATGAATGTAATGCATAGGACAGTGCGATTGAGGTACGCAAAATAGCGTGAATGATAAACTGCACAAAATAGTGCGATATGCTAAATAGCGTGGTTGATTTGACATGCACTAACAGTGCGATACGCTAAACAGCGCGAGTGATTTGAAATGCACTAAATAGTGCGATACGCTAAATAGCGCGAGTGATTTGAAATGCACTAAATAGTGCGATACGCTAAACATCGCGAGTGATTTGAAATGCACTAAACAGTGCGATACACTAAACAGCGCGAGTGATATGCAATGCACAAGATAGTGTGAGTGAGATACAACCACAAGATGCACAAGACAGTGCTAGTGAGATACAAAGTGTAAGTGCACAAGGTAGTGCGATAAAATGCATCTTCTATGCAAGTATGGGGGCATTTTCTACGCAACAGATACGAGCATTTTCTATGCAAGTATGGAAGCACATTCTATGCAATATTGAAAGCATATTCTATGTATGAGACAAGCAAAGCATATTCTATGCGGAATTGAAAGCAAGCATATTCTATGCATGAATCATAACGATGCGCGGCACGTATGCAACAACAGTGTATATGAAAGTTCACATTCTATGCAATAGAGGAGCATCAAATATGTACTCTAGTGCTCTGATTTGCCTCTTAGAGGACTTCGCAACACACTCAGCTCAAAAGGGGACATCCTGTCTATATTGGCGAGAGATAACATCTGTATGTGAAAACCACATGTGCTGCTTAGACCGCCATTTTGACTTGAAGTAGGCTTACACTTGAGGTAGAGGCGCAATCATACTTCGGTAGCATTAACAAGGTCTGAGGAGGTGCATATGGAATGCAATCTCGGAATTTTCTGAAGGTGAAACATGCTAAGATGCTCCAAATTTTCCGTCTTTTCTTTTGCTTTGCAGTCCGGACCCTATATAACTTCAGATGGGTCCTTGTTCTACTGTTCTCTTATGACCTGGGTTGAACCCTGTGGTTTTTGAATGAACAAAATCTTGTTTTGCACAAATGTGGAGAACAGCACGGCACCCTGAGCACAAAACGATTTATTTTTGAAATTGAAATGAGAAAAGGGGATCTCAACCGGGAATTGAGCCTACAACTGACCACAGTCAAAACGACTCAAAAAAGGAAAACAAAAGGTAAACAACCTAAACACATCAAGAAACACTCGAAACGACTCAAATCAAGAATCGAGATAAACAAAAACGCACAAACACAACACTCAGCTGTGTTACAAAGGCAAGAGACCTCTCGGTGCACGAGGAGCCAGTTTCTTCGGGTATTGTTTCCTACCATTTCTTATTTGTGATTCTCACATCACTCGGCCCTTAGGCTCGGCTTTTC
The DNA here is from genome assembly GCF_055761805.1 of Camellia sinensis. Lineage (NCBI taxonomy): Eukaryota > Viridiplantae > Streptophyta > Magnoliopsida > Ericales > Theaceae > Camellia > Camellia sinensis. The sequence goes on from NC_138964.1 coordinate 188,774,954, forward strand.
TCACAAAACCCTTTTCCTTACTTTTTCTCTCAGCGCACATCTCTCTATTCTTTAATCTCTCATTTTTTTATCCCTCCCCTGAGTGGTTGATGGATAAACAAAAGGTTGCGGGCTCTTGCCCCTAGCACTCAGCTAGATTCTTCTTTTTCTACGCGCAGCTAGTGAGTTTCTCCCACAAAGGGGTTGTGCTGTAACTGAGTGTGTAGCGAATCTGCAGCTGACATCGACTGTCGATGCTCGGCCGGGGAGTTTGGACGTGGTTAGATCTGTCCAGATGAGGGAGTGGAAAATCTTGATCCATTCCAATTCATGCTTTGTACATGGCCTGATACCTCGTTGCTCAGAGGATGAGAGAGCTTTCAGCCCTTTGTTGTTAGCTTTAGTTGTGCCCTTTTCTAGCAGGTAGAGTGCCCTTTCCGGCAAGTAGAGTGCCCTTCTCTGGAAAGTATGTTGACAACAGGGGAAAGACAGGAAGCCTGACTCAACTGCGCCCCTAATTCATCATTTTGACCATTTTTTGTTTTGGTTTTCTACTAAAACAATTTTGACCAACATGAGAGTTAGATTAACATGCTTGTTCGATTTTTTGATTTGAAATCATGCAAGTCAGGTTATGAGTACTGAATATTTTCCTTTTTTGGGTCCAAGAAATGGTCTAGCTTTCAGAAAAAGGAAATAATTTTCGAGAGAATTAGTCAACCTTAGTAAAAATTTTCAAAAACTATTTTTGCAAACGGCCACTGCTCAACGAGCACAGAACCTACGCTTGAGATGCACGACCTCGGACCCATAAACAATGGAAAATTGCCCCTTGTTTGAATGGCACTACATGGCAACTGAAAGTTGCCCCTAGTCTGAATAGCACCGCAGCACATTGTATGGCAACGGAAAGTTGCCCCTTGTTTGAATGGCACCGCAGCGCATTGCAATCAATTTTCAGAGTGACGATCACAACCGAACTCTCGGATACAGAGAAGACAAAGATGACCAAAACCATCACATGGACACAATCGAATTTGAAGTGTTTTATGGCTGGACTTCAGAATGAAGTTACCTACGTATCCCAAAGATGGGAATCAAGCCTTGCGTAGTTCGGGGTAAGGTACACTCGGGTATTAACCTCTCCTTTTGCGCTCTAACTTTTGCCAAGGCCACCCTTTCTGGGTTTTCAACCTTGCGAGCTTTGTTCTTCTTTTCTTTTCAATTCTTTTCATTTATTTTCTTCTTTTTTTTCTTCTTTTCTTTTTTTTTCATTCTTTGCATTTTTTCTTCTTTTTTTTTTCTCTTTTTTTTTTGCATTCTTTTCTTTGCTCTAACTTTTGCCTGGGTCGCCCTTCCGGGTTTTCGGCCCAGCGAGCCTCTCAAGGGTAAAAGTGTAGCTTTGTCCATGTCAAATGGTTGTGAGTTCCTGAAGTCATCTGAATCCAGGAGAATGGCTGTTGTTCGCTGACGATGCAGGAGTCCATCCAATGGGGGGCTGAATTTGCCCCTAGTGTTGTGGATAGGATCTCGGTTATCCTTTAACAATACTTTCTTCTTTCCTCCTTTCTGGGATTTGGCATTCTTGCCGATCTTCACTGATTTGCGGAGTGATCCATTTTGGGCTCTTCGAGCGCATCTGACATTTTTGCCCCTAGTTCGAGGGGTGCTTCTGATTTAGCTTTGCAAGCTTCTTTTGATGACATCTGATCTTCTTGGTCTAACTTCCCTGCACCTAGTTTGAGGGCTGCTTCAAATCTGGCCACACAGGCCTTACATTGCGGTTGACCGTTGAACATTCTGAGTTAAGGTTCAAGGTTTGAAAGCAAAGGGGGGTCGAGTCTCGAGGCTGAGAGCGATCCTAAGCTGCACAATCTCAAGAGCGATTCCACACAGGTCTTCGCAGGACTGCGCAAAATATTTTTTGAAATCTTTTAAGAAAGCGACTAATCGCTCGCGCGAAAGATAATGTAGAACCAATCTGGATCAAGCCAGGATCCTTCTCGGTACTCTCATTAACAAACATGATTTCATTCATTAAGGGCTTAGCATGTCTTTCTTTTTCTCAATTGATCAAATTTTTGCAAATCCCGAGGAATTCTTTCCTCTTCGTTTTCATCACAGTGTTCAAAAGGTTTTGAAAAACTTAGGTCAATGCAATGAGTTCGAGGCACATAAAAGTAGGCGAAAAGCACTGCCATTTCATTCAGAAATTCTGGCACAACTGGTACAAGGCAGAAGTGAACACAAGAATGTGAAAATCACTGTTATTTATTCAAATCTGTTGGCATTACTGGCTCCAAGGCAGAAATAGACTCAAAAGAAAATGAAAAGACAAACACAAAACAAGCAAGTGATGTACGAGGTAACACCCCCGAAATCACCCGACTCCAACAAACTAGGACTGACTTGGTACAACAAGACAGACCCAACTGACTCAGTAAGAAAAGACTGACTCTGTACAAAACAACAAGACTGACCCAATACCCAGGTCAGAAAGTACAAATTAACAACATTCGCAAATGTGCTCAAACAATGCATGCCATCCACCATATCTGGAGTAAACTGAGCGCCATCTGTAGGCGGTTCATCCCCCGATCACATGGTCACATTATCCCCCAAGTTCACCGATCTAGTATCGATAGACTTTGCAGGACCTGACACAAAGATGACCTTTTTATCAATCAGATCTTGTATTTCATAGTGAAGACGAAGACACATGTCAGTGTCATGGCCAGCTTGTTGATGAAAGACACAGTATTTCGCCGGGCTGTGGGAGAGAGGAAGTTTATTCAGTAATGGCCGCGGCTCCAGGGGCTTCAGATGCCCCTTTTCGATCAGGACTCCCAGGGCCGTTAACAGAGACATGTCCAGTGAGGTGAACACCCTTTGGCCCTGAGGTGGGTATTTGGCAGGTTGTGAGCTGGTTGTGTTGGATGTACCAGCGAAAGGGTCGGTAGGTGCTGACTTTTGATGATCTTTTCCGAGTGTAGGATTGGAGCTGAAAGGGGTGTTTCTGGTACAACATCTCTTGTCTCGGCTTGCCCCTTGATTCAGACTACCCCCAACTTGAGTGGTAAAAGTATCATCTACAGTTTTTGCAACCACTACAAGAACTTGCTGTTTGTTTAGTCCTTCGGCCTTCAAAGCCTCAACAGCCCGTTGAAGGTGTTCATGGGGACTAATTCCTGTCACTACCCTGTTCTTACCACTCGTCCCCACTTTGCCAAGGGATCGACCTTCTTCAAATGCAGCCCGTTCCAAGATTGTGGAGCCTTTTGTCATGAAATTCCCGGTATGTGATGTGGTCGATGAGGGAGCCAATGTATCGGAGGCCCGATTTGTCATGACCCAAACCCGCCCCTCTGGGTTAAGGCCATAACCGGCCAGTAATCACGAGATTACCTACGGCCTCAAACCAAATAAGACAAAACTCATCAGAGTAAAAGGGGCCAAACGGAAGCAATTTTAAAACTTTGTCCATAGAGCCGTGCTTATATGCATATCATAACATTCCAGACATACATATGTTAATAACTCACAACAGAAAGTATAGTAACATAAGTGCAGTACAGATAGGATCATTCAAATCCAAGTCAGCCAAGCAAAACTACATACAGACGTATTCAAAACTTCGCCAACTTGACAAAATGTAAATACATGACAAAAGGGCGAAGACGGGTCTCGTGCGTGAGACACAAGGGATGACTCTCTCAAAACCTTAGTTGTTCTATACAGACTTCACTGAGGCTGGGTCTGGACTCCTTTTGGCTCACCTAAAAACACATGAATGAGCGTGAGCGAAAGCCTAGTGAATTATATCAAATCAAATACAGAAGTTACATAACAATGTAGAACAACATGTTCCAAACGACCTTGGGCCCAATTCATCTTTCTATTTAAACGGATATATAACTATACGAAATTCAAATCAAGTGACTGTAGTTCCAAACATTTTGGCCTTTGGCCCATTCAGATTTCCATTGATGTCAAAACGGCCTTCGGCCCATTCATTTATGTCAAAACGGCATTCGGCCCATTCATTTCTGTCAAAAGGGCCTTCGACCTATTCGTTTACGTCAAAACGGCCTTCGGCCCATACATTCGTGTCAAAACAGCCTTCGGCCCACTCATTCATGTCAAAACGACCTTAGGTCCATTCATACATGTCCAAACGACCTTCAGTCCACTCATTTCTATCAAAACGACCTTCGGTCCATTCATTTCTATCAAAACGACCTTCGGTCCATTCATTTCTATGAAAACGACCTTCGGTCCAATCGTTTACGTCAAAACGGCCTTTGGCCCATACATTCATGTCAAAACGGCCTTCGGCCCACTCATTTATGTCAAAACAACCTTAGGTCCATTTATTTCTATCAAAACGACCTTCGGTCCATTCGTTTACGTCAAAACGGCCTTCGGCCCATACATTCGTGTCAAAACGGCCTTCGGCCCACTCATTTACGTCAAAACGACCTTAGGTCCATTTATTTATATCAAAACGACCTTCGGTCCATTCGTTTACGTCAAAACAGCCTTTGGTCCATACATTCGTGTCAAAACGGCCTTCGGCGCACTCATTTATGTCAAAACGACCTTAGGTCCATTTTGATAGGTCCATTTATTCATATCGAAATGACCTTCGGTCCATTCATTCGTTCATGACAGACTTTTGTCCACAATCCCAATTAGCAACTCATAAAGCTTATAAGGGAATACACAGTTGGACATTGCTAAGCTTTCAAATATCGATATTACTCACCGTGATCGGCTTGTGGATTTGCCCTGGAGCTTGACCCTACATATTTCATGAACACAAAAGGGGTCACTAACAGTTCAATCCGTTCTTTGATTCACATATTCCTCTTTAGGCTTTATTCTTATCTCATTAACTCATTTACAATGCTTAACATATGCCTAAGAGTGCTTACAAGTGAAAGAGAACGGAAAACGAAACACAGAATGAGCATACAAAATTTCAGAGAATAGGGTCCCCGCTCGAGCGTCAACTTAACCGCTCGAGCGGACCCTTAAGGCCTGCAAAAGTACTGGTTGCATGAAAAATACGCTCGAGCGTGGAATAGAGAGCTCGAGCGGAAGGCCTGCCTATAAAACTCCTCGCTCGAGCGTGAGATATCCCGCTTGAGCGGAAATCCAACTCTGCAAAAAGTGCTGGGAGCACGATTTTCCCGCTCGAGCGGCACTTAACCCGCTCGAGCGGACATCAAAAATCTGGGTTTTCCAGATTGAGTTCTTGAGCTCCAATTTGAGTTTCGACCAACAAATCATGCATGTTATGGCTCAATTCTCAAATATAATTATACTAACATGATGTAAACCTCAAATCACAACCCAATGAAGCTCAATTCACAAATAATTCACATGTATGCCCCAAAATAAGTCAAACTCATCACCAACATGCTCAAATTCAAACATTCAAGACTTACTCTCCCATAATTTGTACATGCCTATGGGAGATGCTCACTATTCTCAACTCATTTGGTGAAGAGGTGGTCAAAACATGAGTTTCCTTTAATATTTCACATGGATTATACATATTTGTGCTCAAACATGCAATTTCAAGGTAATTTCTTACATGCATGCACATATTAAGCTTCAATCCAACAAAATTAACCCAACTCATGCACTTTCTCCTTGTTCAACTCTGAATTTACAAATAGCAAACAAGAATCCATGATTCAAGGGATAATTACTCACCTAGGAGCCTTAAACACCCAAGTTCTAGCCAAATCTTGAGCTTAATCTTCAAATTCCTAAGTCTTGAGCCCAAATTACACAAGTCTCTCCCTTTCTCTCTCTATAACCGGCCCTTCCTCTGGTTTTGAGTCCAAGGTCAGTCAAAATACAAGAAATGAGGGAATTGGGGTGTAATTTTCCTATCCAACAAATCCCACTAAGTCCCAATTTAAGAATATTAAACAATTTGAGCACAATGCCATTAAATGAATCAATTTAATCTGACCAGAATCAATTTCTAATTAAATTTCATCATAGGCTCTAAAAATTACCCTAATCACAAAGGCGTAGTCAATTTTGGGTTCTGTGGCCGATGGGGCCCTCAATTTAATTCCCAAGGTAGATTATTCAACAGATATTCCTACGGTGAACAGATAGAACTTCAAAACCACATATTTTCACATAATGGAACACAAAATCATATCAAAACACATAATCACATCATGTTAAGGACCAATTAACATATTACGGAACAGAGGTATTACAATCTTCCCCCTTTTAGGAAGTTTGGTCCTCCAAACTTAATTTACCTTTAGTCAGGCACAATTCGGAACACTTTTCATTCAATGGTTCCAATCCTTTTTGATAGCCACTTACTTAGCCCCAAAGTCAAACAAAACTCAGTTCTCCACCAGTCAAAGACTTATCTTTTCTTCCATACAAAGCTTGTATGGTGCCATATTGAAACTAGAGCGTAAGCTTTTGTTGTAAGCAAAGTCTGCCAGCAATGGACAAATTTTTCTGACTTCTCGAAGATCTAAAGTACACATTCGGAGTATTTCTCTCATAGTCTAAATAGTTCCTTCTGACTATATATCAATTTATGGATGGATAGTAGTGCTAAATCCCAATTCAGTTCTCATTGCCTCTTGAAGGCTTGTCAAAATTCAAACACATTTTAAAATTTCTGTCTAAAACAATAGATACTGGGACCTCATGGAAACGAGCAATCTTATTGGTATAACAGTGACTAGTCTGCAAGCATCTTATGAAAATTTCACAGGGAGGAGACATGCAACTTAGTAATCCCATATTCAAAAACTCAAACGGGACTTATACCTTGGGTGCTCAAGGTAGCCCCACAACAAAATTCGTAGTCACATATTCCCATTTCCATTCCAAAATAGAGAGATTGAAGTAGTTTCGCCACTATCTGATATTCGGCTTCGACCTGTTGGCCCCGAAAAATACTTAGACACACATTCACCAATTACCCTTTTCAAAGCAGGTCACTAACATATTTATTTCAAATGTCAGCTAACTTGTCACAGAAGTTCGGTCTATTCCCTTGTCACAAAAGTTCAATTCATTCTTCAATAGTTCCACAATTCATAATCTGATTCGGTATTTAGTCCAGTGACTCATCACAGTTATACAAGGTCAATTAAAAGTCTTCAGAAATTCAAAGTGGATCCCGACACCGATTCCCTAACCAACAAAGGTAGTATCGAGGTAATTACCCATACAACGCACATAGTCCGTATATCCCCATAATACTGATTGTAAGATATAATAACATTGAAGCAGTCAATTTCTAACACAATACACGTGTTCTCAATTCATTCAACAGGTTACGGTCTACAATTCAGTTCAATATTCAATTTCCCGCTCCATCGAGTCTTTCCACACTATTTCATAGTCGCCAAAGCAGGAGGCAATTCATATATTAATCCCCATGATGTTAAAGATAATATCAAAACAATCAATCACATGTTAGACCCAATTTACACATCCTCAGAGCCCCAATCACAAAATATAATGGCACTGAGCAGTTATTCACAAGACGTACTGAATTCGCACATTTCCGGACAATCAGGATTTTTCAAAGCTTTTTGGATGTTAATAACATCTACATAATACCAAGGGATGACATTCCGGACAAAACAAAGGAATAATCGTCTCGGAACCAAAGCACACCCGTTCACAACCGTCGGTGGCTGACTCGAGATCGATTAGACAAACCCACCTGTACGAAACCGTCGGTGGCAAAAAATATCCTAACCAAAGGTGCTACATAGGCTTAACGTCCCCTAGCACGAAAGGAAACTCCAAGTATGCCATCAAAACAAACATAATACCATTCACTTTAACCTGATTTCCCAAAATCTAATAACACTGAAGCAACCACTCTCCTTTACAAAACATGTTCAGTACTGCTTATGATCAAATCAATCTGCCGTCATCGGTTCCCATAGCGTCAAACAAACAAAGATGAGACAATACTCCTTGCGACACCCAATCATGGGGTTTGAATAATTCGGTTCATTTTAACACATATGCCCTTAATAGTCGGGGGTTGGTTCTCAACGGTGTTCATAGTTAGAGATCAATCTGTTGACAGCCCACAAAAGGTCTTTCAAATAAGTCAAGTATTCCAAATAGATTCAAGTTTTGAGTCTATCAGTTTTTCTGCCAGGAATATTCTGGCTATTTATTTACAGGCAATCCTCAATCCCTTTTTACAAAATTAAATTAGATAGAGAGTCTTATCAAACCAATCCCGACACAGGTCTTGCCAAGTTAAATCAAACAAAGGTTCTATCAGATTATGTCAAATGAGGGTTCCATCAAGACAATATCAGGCAAAGGTTCTATCAAGTCGAATCAGGTAAAAATTTTCTCAAAGTCATATCAGAATCGTTCACCACGATAGTTCATATCAAGGTGTTTCAAATCAGGTACAATACGGTATTGTCTACATGAATTCGGGGGTAGTCGCATATGCATGTAGTTATTCGTATCAGGAGGTACGTATCATTATTAGTATAGCAGTTCTCAAATAAGTCTTATATGCAAGAACATGGTGCACAGTAACACATTAAACAGAGCTCCTCAAGTACACATAGTATAGGATTGTTATGTAAAAGGTCCAAATTAGCCACAAAAGCATAGACTTATGAGTCGAGCCCAGTATAGTCACGTAATCCAGTCAACTTTCTACCAATCAAAATACATGGTCTCACAATTATAGAGTTCATCATTTAGGGTGCTCAACTCGGTCACACGATCACAGAATCATACTTCCAGTGGTTTAGTCATTGAAACAGTAATATAACAAATCACCCTAAGCATAGGTTCAGATGTACATGTGCATGTGCAGAGCTAATCGATACCCCAATACGCATTTCACAAATTTCCCCAAATGGAACATACACATTCAATAAATATGGTCTCGATCTTGTGAGTCCAACCAATCTAAATACACATGCAGCAGATGCGAAAGGATATGCCGATTCGAATCAAATAATATCCCAAGCAAAGATTTATACATGTACTAATTCAAGATCAATCAACACATAAGCATTTGTTTGTAAACAATATAGATACCTGGGATAACAATCACAGTATTTTGAGTGCTTTCTGGGATAAGTGTAATTACTCTATCCTGAGTAGCAATTCCTACCACTGGTACGAATCTAATTGAGGCAGAACATTTATTCACATTTTGTTCAGTTCGGGGACAGTTCTTTACCATACGGTCCATTTACCACACCTATAACAAGCCCCTGAAATCCGACAACGACTCCTCGGTGTTTCTTACACTGGTGGTGGCAAAAGTTCTTACCATAACAGCAACTGACGTTGTTGTCTTAAGATCTCTGCCATTTCTTGTACCATTCTTTCCAGTCTATCAGGTCGGGCTGTAAAAGAGTCTGCTAACTTGTATGCCTTTACTTTAACCACGTTCTACATGAAACCTTATTAAATCGTGCCAAATACGGGGATGTCCAATACAAAAATAAACACATAGTCACACATAGGCACGTCTTTATATTCTCATTTCACATATCGTATGTAATTAATCACATACGTAACATATAATTGCATACTTAACAAATATCGCATGCTGAACATTTACTAAGTAATTATATGCTCAAATCATGTTCATATTTCACATAGACACCCGTAGGCAGAATTGAATGCACATAAACAACTTTTCATGATTCATATATTCATGTATGTGCATTATAACAAAACAAACTTGTTGTACACATTAGTGTAACAATTCATATCTCATATTCAAATCATGTGTGGTACTCCCTTTAGCATAGCATATCATGTTGGTCAAGCATATCAAGTCCCATAATGGAACCTCTGGTACCGGGTAACATATCTCATACATAGGCCACAGTATTGTTTCCCCCGGGCGAGGGCCTCATGACCATAAGCTACAATATTATGTCCCCTGGGCAAGGGCCTCTGCTAAGGATACCACAATTATGTTCCAGGAAAATTTGGACAATCATTTATACAAAACATAGCATTCCAGGGTACTTGTCATTCATATCATCAACAATTATTTAAAGTTAAACATAATTTTACGGAGTTCTTACTCACCATAAACTTGCATTATATTTTATAGAAAAGATTCACAAGTATGCATATACCAGAGAGCATACATATTCAAATGCTAATTCACAGATTTATAGCACATAACTGTTCATATCGAAACACTTAAGCATATTCTTGATGCTTTAGAATTCATATTTATCACATGAATGCATCCTAGATCTTTTCTAGACGCTCATTGCTCTTTTGGACAAGTGCGTGAGTTATTAACTCGTGCTCTCTAGGTTAAGGCCATAGCCGGCCAGTAATCACGAGATTACCTACGGCCTCAAACCAAATAAGACAAAACTCATCAGAGTAAAAGGGGCCAAACGGAAGCAATTTTAAAACTTTGTCCATAGAGCTGTGCTTATATGCATATCATAACATTCCAGACATACATATGTTAATAACTCACAACAGAAAGTATAGTAACATAAGTGTGGTACAGACAGGATCATTCAAATCTAAGTCAGCCAAGCAAAACTACATACAGACGTATTCAAAACTTCGCCAACCTGACAAAATGTAAATACATGACAAAAGGGCGAAGACGGGTCTCGTGCGTGAGACACAAGGGCTGACTCTCTCAAAACCTTAGCTGTTCCATACAGACTTCACTGAGGCTGGGTCTGGACTCCTCTTGGCTCACCTACAAACACATGAATGAGCGTGAGCGAAAGCCCAGTGAATAATATCAAATCAAATACAGAAGTTACATAACAATGTAGAACAACATGTTCCAAACAGCCTTGGGCCCAATTCATATTTCTATTTAAACGGATATATAACTATACGAAATTCAAATCAAGTGACTGTAGTTCCAAACATTCTGACCTTTGGCACATTCAGGTTTCCATTCATGTCAAAACGGCCTTCGGCCCATTCATTTTTGTCAAAATGGCCTTCGGCCCGTTCGTTTACGTCAAAACGGCCTTCGACCCATACATTCGTGTCAAAACGGCCTTCGGCCCACTCATTCATGTCAAAACGACCTTAGGTCCATTCATACATGTCCAAACGACCTTCGGTCCACTCATGTCTATCAAAACGACCTTCGGTCCATTTATTTCATTTTGATAGGTCTATTTATAAATATTGAAACGACCTTCGGTCTATTCATTCGTTCATGTCAGACTTTTGTCCACAATCCCAATTAGCAACTCATAAAGCTTATAAGGGAATAAACAGTTGGAGATTGCTAAGCTTTCAAATATCGATATTACTTACAGTGATCGGCTTGTGGATTTGCCCTGGAGCTTGACCCTACACATTTCATGAACACAAAAGGGGTCACTAACAGTTCAATCCGTTCTTTGATTCACATATTCCTCTTTAGGCTTTATTCTTATCTCATTAACTCATTTACAATGCTTAACATATGCCTAAGAGTGCTTACAAGTGAAAGAGAATGGAAAATGAAACACAGAACGAGCATACAAAATTTCAGAGAACAGGGTTCCCGCTCGAGCGTCAACTTACCCGCTCGAGCGGACCCTTAAGGCCTGCAAAAGTACTGGTTGCATGAAAAATACGCTCGAGCGTGGAATAGAGAGCTCGAGCGGAAGGCCTGTCTACAAAACTCCCCGCTCGAGCGTGAGATATCCCGCTCGAGCGGAAATCCAACTCTGCAAAAAGTGCTGGGAGCACGATTTTCCCGCTCGAGCGGCACTTAACCCGCTCGAGCGGACATAAAAAATCTGGGTTTTCCAGATTGAGTTCTTGAGCTCCAATTCGATTTTCGACCAACAAATCATGCATGTTATGGCTCAATTCTCAAATATAATTATATTAACATGATGTAAACCTTAAATCACAACCCAATGAAGCTCAATTCATAAATAATTCACATGTATGCCCCAAAATATGTCAAACTCATCACCGACATGCTCAAATTCAAACATTCAAGACTTACTCTCCCATAATTTGTACATGCATGTGGGAGATGAGTTTCCTTTAACATTTCACATGGATTATACATATTTGTGCTCAAACATGCAATTTCAAGGTAATTTCTTACATGCATGCACATATTAAGCTTCAATCCAACAAAATTAACCCAACTCATGCTCTTTCTCCTTGTTCAACTCTGAATTTACAAATAGCAAACAAGAATCCATGATTCAAGGGATAATTACTCACCTAGGAGCCTTAAACACCCAAGTTCTAGCCAAATCTTGAGCTTAATCTTCAAATTCCTAAGTCTTGAGCCCAAATTACACAAGTCTCTCCCTTTCTCTCTCTATAACCGGCCCTTCCTCTGGTTTTGAGTCCAAGGTCAGTCAAAATACAAGAAATGAGGGAATTGGGGTGTAATGTTCCTATCCAACAAATCCCACTAAGTCCCAATTTAAGAATATTAAACAATTTGAGCACAATGCCATTAAATGAATCAATTTAATTTGACCAGAATCAATTTCTAATTAAATTTCACCATAGGCTCTAAAAATTACCCTAATCACAAAGGCGTAGTCAATTTTGGGTTCTGTGGCCGATAGGGCCCTCGATTTAATTCCCAAGGCAGATTATTGAACAGATATTCCTATGGTGAACAGATAGAACTTCAAAACCACATATTTTCACATAATGGAACACAAAATCATATCAAAACACATAATCACATCATGTTAAGGACCAATTAACATATTATGGAACAGAGGTATTACAAGATTTGTCACAGTTCTCTGAAGATCTTCAATCATTCTTTTCAACTCAGAAGTAGTGGGCTCACGGGTTTGAGATGATTGGGGTCCAGGTGCATCCATCATGCATAAGTCCATGCTTTATGGAATGAATACCTTAGGCTTGGGTAGATGGGCTGGGGTGATGTATATGCTGGGGTCAAAGGTGGATGGTAGTATATGGAAGAGATTGAGGTGGGCAGGAGATGTTTGGTCATTGGGGTCTGAAGGTGGAGCTATCGTCCGGTTGTCGATGAGATTTTGGACCTCATGACGCAGGCGATAGCAACGGTCGGTGCCATGACCGCGCTGCTGATGGTACACACAGTACTTGGAGGGTTATGTCTGGCTGGGAGTGGGTCAGACAGAGGTTGAGGATCGAGGGGTATGAGATACCCTTTTTCCATCAAGATTTTTAGTGCGCTAGTCAGGCTCATATAGAGAGGGGTGAAAGTTCTTCCCTGAGCTCGGGCTGGGCCGGCGGTTTGTAGGCTTGGTTTGGCAAAAGGGTTGGCTGTGGCAGCTGTATTGATTTCGGTGGGTTTGGGAATAGTGCTATTACTAGCATTGGTACTCCCTGAAATCACCCTCCTTGTCGGTTTACTTGTTCTGGGAATGATCCCACTGTTGAATGCATTCTCGATCTGAACCCCTAGTTCATGCAAACTTTTGAAAGTGAATAGCGAAGCGACTATCAACTTTTACAACATATCATGCTCGAGGTTTCGCACCATCATCTGCACTTGATCCCTCTCAGAAGGGCGGCGATCTGTCATCTATGCTGCCTTTGCCCTCCACCTCGTAACAAATTCCACAAAAGGTTCTGTTGGGTTCTGGCGGGTTGCTTCAAGCTCTTGGATGGTCATTTCAACTTGGGTATTGTAAGAATACTGATCAACAAAGGCCTCAGCCAATTCTTCCCAGTTTTGCTTCACTGTATTCTCCAACTTGGCGTACCAAGCGGCTGCTACACCCGACAAGGTTCTTCCATATAGAGAGAGTATCTGTGGCTTAGTCAGACCCATCGACTTTAGGATATCCAAGAAAAGCCAGATATAGACCATAGGATCTCCAGACCCGTCGAAACGGTTAATATGTGGCATTTTGAATCTGTCTGGGAACCGTACGGCAGCCTCGATATACCCATCCTCAATGTCGGGAATGGAGTTAAGGCCCTGTGCCTTTTTGAATTGCTTCTCAAGGTTTGCGATTTTCATCGCGGTCGGATCGAGGTCACTAGCATCAAGGGGATAAAGCCTCTCATTAGGCTGCATTAGGGTCTAAAAACTCAGGCTTGAGCCAACCCTTCTCGAGGATCTAGACCCTGCAAATCTTCAGCTGGCGGAAGTGGGTCAAAGTTCGGCTAGGGTCCCAAAGCTGGATGTGAGGCAGATGTCCCAGATGGGCGCTGCGTTTCAATACTGGTCTCAGCTTGCATGGTAGTTCCCTGATTTAATGCTGCTATCACAGCCACAAATTCTTCCAAACCCTGTGCCATTACGGTCAGTTGATGATGTGACTAGTGATTGATGGATCAAATGAACCGGTGAGCCTTGACTGGCCCTTCTCTGCCTTGCCTCAGCGAAACAAAACACTGGCTGCTCTGAACTGAGGCTCTGATTGGACAAAGTCTATCAGCACTAGTCCAATGTACCCGGGAGATATTGGAACCTTCTGAAGCTATGATTCCAGGACTACCTAGCAAAAGAGAAAACAGGCAGCATCTCAGCCCATTTTTGCCAAAATAGATATGAGCGTAGCTAAATGACCGTGCTCTCTACCAAATTCTGCCTAAAAGTCCGCCTACAAACTGATACCCTCAGGTAAAACTGATTCCCAAATACTGATGCCCGCAAGCCTGATACCCAAACTTGCAAACTGTTACATGCATTCCTGTAAGGATACACCGTAAAAGCACATAGCAAGCAAGTGAGAGCCAAAACACCCCTATGTTGGGGTAGGGTTTCCCTGTCCTATTTTGTCAGGAGCTAGGGTTTCACTACGCACACAGCGGTTTAAAACAACCTATGATCGGGTAAGTAACCTATCCTAGCTTGGAATGGTCACTATGGATTTCGAATATGCACTAGGTCGAATGGTCAAAAAGGCTGCCCTGGTAAAACCGGGGTTTGTGTTCCCATCGTGGCAGAGCCCGCAACCGGTCAGCCTTATGGCACGCTTCTCGAAGTGTACCTCCAGCAAACCATTCAGGAATAGCACATGGCAAACACGGTGTCCTAGGCGCACCAATGCAAATGCAATGCAAAGAAACACACAAGTGTAGTCAAAACCAGATATCACGAGTTCGAGTCAAGTTCTCTAGCTCCCTAGTAGAGTCGCTAGAAACTGTAGACGTCCCCGAACGTTCCGGGAGAGAACCCCCGTTTTGTTCATATGGGCTCACCACAGTTCGGACTCAAATGTCACGGTCCTATATCTAATCTCGCAGAGTACAATGCAAGACCGATGAATCATCAAAGAGTCCAAATCCGGCAAATCATTTTTGAAAACAGATTTTTTTGAAAGAAGTGCCAAACATGGACTACTTTGCCAGATATAGAGTCGCCACCTAAATATTTTATTTTGGAGAATTTAGGAAACCCTGACTCGTTTGCCTAAGGCCACGTGTCCGTCATCACCAAAGTTGCCTCGGCTCGGGAACTTGGGTACGATTGGGGAAGGTCACTTCGTGAGCACCCCCGCTCGCCCGATCAAAGATCGGCCTCTACTAACTATGATATCAAGTTTTGAAAACATTATGCATTCTTATTTCGGTTATTAGCCTAGATTTACTACGTGATGCGCACAGCATACAAGTATAGATTGGATCGCCTGAATTGGAACAAAACACCTCATGTTTGCTTTTGAAATGGTTTGCTACTCGCAAGTAGGCTAAAATGTGAATTTGCCACCTTCAGGTGGGCTTAGAAAACAAGATGATTTGCCACTCTCAAGTGGGCTTAAAACTCACAGTCAATGCATTATTCCAATTCAGATAATCCAACCTTCACCCACAGGTATTCAGGCAGGTATATCACATAAGCACATAGCCTCATGGTAAGCATGCTATCATGGCAGTCACTCACACACATGCAAGGATGATAAAGCATAAACACTTACCGAGTACTCCAAGCCAAAACAGAAGCTATGTTAGAAATCCATGCATGATCCTAACTATGCTGAAATGCCTAATGCAACACATGCAGGAATGCAACTACAATAGGCTCGGCTATTCTAAGATGACATGTGAAATGCTACAACTAACAAGTATTCAACTCGGAATTGAAATACAATGCAGTTAGTATGATGCGCCGAGCCCGGTGCATGCAAGACAGATGAATGAATGCAAACATGTGAGCATAAGTATGCTAATTGAAACATGCCCTAATCTAACCATCATAAGCTGATAAATAAAAGGGAGAAAGGCGTGGGGTTGGAAGACATACATCACACACACGCACACTTATTACAACATTGCCCCCCTCGAGGGGTCAGAATAAATAATACAGTTCGAATAAATAACAGCTACAGTTAATTATTACACAACATTAACTAATTAACAAACTAGCTAAGTAAGCATGTAAACTACATGAATGTGACTGCTTCGGCTCTATTTTGGGTGATGATGGATGCATGCATGCTTGAGTCGCCTTGTCGGGCAATTCCATCGCGATGCCTCGTCTCGCCTTTGTTTGCGACTGATTTTAGAAATTTGCACAAGGCTCCAAGAGACTGAAACTCCACCCTGGGAAGGCTACAGACCAGATATTGGCTTGGGAGACACCTGCCGACCACCCTTTGTGGTGGGAACCAAAAAAGGTGGTCGGCCTGCCAGAAAACCTGGTCGGTCGACCACTTTCTGCCCCTGGATTTTGGTTTTTCTGCAACAAAGGCAAGAGAGAGAGAGAGAAGGCAATGTATTTTCAACAAATGTGTGCACGACCACTCTCCCCATCATTGCATGAGCTCTAGGGAGTGTAGTCCTCGATCCTCGGGCCACCAATCACGCATCCCGATGCATGATGGCCGAGAAGTCGAATTACACTACTTAGTATGGAATGAATGCACATATAAGCAAGTAAAGCCAACAACTCTATCATGGACAGTCAAGAGTGTCGACGATCGAGAATCGAGGCACGTTTCATCACTTGGAGCACGAAACGTCCCTTGTTTCCTGTGTTTGGACTAAACCCTACTCCAAA
Source organism: Camellia sinensis (assembly GCF_055761805.1). Lineage (NCBI taxonomy): Eukaryota > Viridiplantae > Streptophyta > Magnoliopsida > Ericales > Theaceae > Camellia > Camellia sinensis. Next base: position 188,791,905 of record NC_138964.1, read on the forward strand.
CACAATGCAAGAAATAAGGATGTCATGACATGCACAAATGCAACTAGCATGCAATCCTAATGCAATGCAGCCTAATCATGCAAACATGCAAGGATGAGATAGAAACATGCTACTAGCATACACAATGCTATGAACCATATGGCATATACAATGCGTCTAACAACCTAGCATACGCAATGCAAGGAAATGAGATGGCATACACAATGCCTAAAACAACATAACATGCATAACGCATTGCATGCTAGATGGCCCGGGCACCGAAACTAGTGAAGCGGGTTACAGTAGAGGTACAAAAAGCAATGCACCAATGGCAAAACCAACCCCAAACAAACCCTAGGTAGGCCTGAAATAGTGGGGAAATGGCCTAAAATAATGGCTCGGCATGCAAAGAAACGGAGCTCATTCAATGGTCCGAAAACAAGGCATTCATGCACAACTCTCAAGCACACTTAAAGAGGAGAAAACATGAGGATATGGCATTCACATAGGCTCTAAAATATGATGCAAAATGACCCTGAAGCATGAAAACACCTCAGTATATGCATGCAATAGACCTTAAATCTCAAAGCTAGGCATGGACATTGAACTACAAGTATGCAAAACAAGCATCATTCGACCATGGGACCCAAAAACAGAGCTAAGGTAGTCCAAAATATGCACAAAATCAATTTAATGCATGGCCAAAAAGTGCTAAAATCAAGGGTCAACAAAGCATGCAAAGAAAGCTAGTGAACCATGAGTTATACTACAACTATATGAAGAATATGAAAGCTCACCAAATTGGCCAAAAACAGAAGTGTGCCATGTCAAAATATGCCCAAAAACTCACTGAAACTCAGTCAATGCATGCAAGGGGTTATTCTACACATGTATGATGGACACACAAAATGGAAAAATCACCTCTAGAAAGAGGTTATAAGGGTCCTAAAACCCACCAAAAAGGTCCTGAAATTAGTCTAGGAAGCATGCAAGTGAAAACCCCTTTAAAAGGCCTTGAATAGGATTGTTCTACACATGCATAATAGACACTTTATATGAAAAAATGGGCTTTGGAAAGAGCCTATGCAGACCTTAAAACTCACCAAATAGGGCCTGAAATATGGCTTTGAAACATGCAAGTAGGAGCCCCTTTGGAAGGCCAACAAAGCTAGTAAACAAATGAAGGGGTGAGAGGGTCACCCCTCTCTGATTTTAGGGCTCAAAAACACATGTTAGCCACTGAAAATCCACTGGATTTCAGTGGCTAAAAGGCCAAACCAAGGCCAACACAAATACTCTAATGCATAGCCCTAAACATGAGGAAATGAAGCATGCAAAGGGGAAGATGACCCCAAACAGAAAAAATTTCTCAAAAAAACATGTTTATAAGGTCAAAAAAAGACTTTTTTCAGTTTATGATGAAGCCCAAAAATGCTTGCAAATGGAGCTAAGATATGAAGCAAAATAATGTCAAAAAGAGGGAAATGGAGTGTTACCCTTGTAGAGAAGAGGGCCAGCAGCTTCTGGACCAATGTAGCAAGCTTTCAACCTCTGAAAATCAGCTCCTAGGTGTTTAGAGTGGTAGTGGAGGTGTTGTGCTTGGAGGTGTAGGGCAATGGGGCCAAGAACTTCGACCTTTGAAACTAAATGAGAGAGATACAAAGAGATGTGTATGCATGAGCCTTAAACAAAATTCTCAACCTTTGCAAGTGGAGAGGAGGGTCTCTCTTATAGAAGAAGAGGTCCAAGGCTTCTCTTAGAAGCTTGGAGCAAAGGGGCCAAGCTTCTTAAGGAAGCTAAACCAAAAAGGGTCAAGCTTCTTGAGGAAGCTAGAGAAAAAGGGTCAAGCTTCCTCAAGAAGCTAAGAAAGGTTCAAGCTTCTTTAAGAAGCCAAAAAAGGGGCCAAGCTTCTTGGAGAAGCTAAAAAGGGTTAAGCTTCTTTAAGAAGTCAAAAAAGGGGTGAAGCTTCTTGGAGAAGCTAAAAAGGGTCAAAAGGTTCAAGCTTCTTGGAGAAGCTAAAAAAAGATTTAAAAGGTTCAAACTTTCTCAAGAAGCTGAAAAAGGGTTCAAAAGGTCAAGCTTCCTCAAGAAGCTAAAAAAAAAAGGTTCAAAAGGTTTGAACTAAAATAGACTCGGGAAGATGGGCACTGACAATGCATAGCCGGGCGCGCGGCCGGGCGCCCCGAAAACAGGCTGTTAAGCATCGAGAGTGGCGTATGACCACAAAAGTGGTCTCCCAGGCCACAATGTCTCTCTAGAGAGAGGAAACAAGGTGTGTGGCAAAAACCGTAGCAAACGGAGAAAGTTAAGCGGTCCCAAACCGAGGCGCACGACCGATGGCTTCGAAAAACCAGAAATTGATCTCCAAACGGGGACAGTGGTCTACGACCACAAAAAGTAGCCTACGGCCACTAAGAGATGGTCTACGAGACCTCTCCCTCCCTTCGGGAAGAGAAAACAGAGCCTGGTTCGCAAACCGAAGCAAAACCCAAAAAGGATCCCGAGGTCCGGGGGTAAGGCTCTCGGCCGAAACTTCGAAACCTCAGAACAAGCACAACATGTGCAATCACCGAGTGCTCAATCGATGACGTCTGAGTCTTAAGGTCGGTCAAAAATGGGGTGTCTACAATGCCGGGTGTAGATCCGTCTGTTTCGCAGCACCGTTTAAATGTTGACCCTAAATGTAAGCCGATCATTCAGAAAAGCCGACGGTCAGCCGCAGAGCACACTGCCGCCGTTGTTGAAGAGGTTGACCGGTTGCTTGACGTCGGGGCAATCAAGGAAGTGACCTACCCTACATGGCTCTCTAATACTATGGTTGTGAAGAAGAAAAATGGGACTTGGCGAGTGCTCGTTGATTTCACGGATCTAAACAAAGCCTGCCTCAAGGATTGTTTTCCCTTCCCTAAAATATACCAACTTGTAGATGCAACGGCACACCATCAGCGCATGAGCTTCCTCGATGCTTACAGAGGCTACCATCAAATTGCCATGCATCCGGAGGACCAAGACAAAACTGCATTCCTCACCCCAAGAGAAACCTATTGCTATAAGGTTATGCCTTTTGGGCTGAAGAATGCAGGGACAACTTACCAAAGACTGGTCACTGCCATGTTCCAGGTGCAACTCGGCCACACTATGGAAGTGTACATTGACGATATGGTGGTCAAGTCCAAAGAAGAGAAAACTCATCTAGCTGATCTAGAAGAGACATTTGACATTTTATGCAAATACAAAATGAAGCTGAACGCTTCCAAATGTGCGTTTGGGATTGGCTTTGCCAAATTCTTGAGTTACATTGTCAACCACCGAGGAATCGAAGCCAACCCGAGGCAAATCACAGCAATCTTGGAGCTCGGTTCCCCTCGTTCAGTGAAAGAGGTTCAAAAGTTGATGGGGATGGCCGCCGCACTCAACAGGTTCATCAGTCGGTCCACAGATCGCTGCCGACAATTCTTTCATACACTACGACAGGGCCAGGCTTTTGAATGGTTCACCGAGTGCGAAGCTTCTTTCAACAGCCTTAAGACCTACCTCCGATTAGTTCTACTCTTGACAACACCTTCGGCAGGCGACCCGCTCATTTTGTATCTGGCAGTTTCCGGTCGGGCCGTCAGCGCCGTATTGATAAAGGAAGAGCTGGGGGAGCAACGGCCAGTGTGTTATGTGAGCAAGGCAATGGTTGATGCCGAAACACGCTACCTTCCGTTTGAAAAACTCATTCTGGCCCTTGTCATGGCAGCAAGAAAGCTGATGCATTACTTTCAGGGACATATCATCGGGGTACTAACGGACCACCCCCTCCGGTCAGTACTCCGTAGTGCAGAAGCATCAGGGCACGTTTCAAAGTGGGCTTTTGAACTCGGCCAATACGATATTCAGTTTCTGCCTAGAACCTCAATCAAGGGACAGGTGCTTGCCGATTTTGTGGCCGAATTCACTGAGGGTCTTGCCGACTTTAAGTCTGATGAAATTCGACCTAAGCCGAACTGGAGAATTTATGTTGGGGACATTTGGTAGTTGTACTGTGATGGTTCATCCAATCAACGGGGCAGTGGAGCCGGAGTAGTAATCATGGCTCCCGACGGCGTAATAATTGAGCAGACCGTCAAACTCGGCTTCGAAGCATCAAATAACGAGGCCGAATATGAAGCCCTTCTAGCCGGTTTGCGGAATGCACATCTTTTGGGTGCTTGGCGTTTGCTTGTATTTTACGATTCAAAGTTGGTGATCAATCAGCTAAAGGGAGAGTACGCGGCCAAAAATGATTGTATGACGGCTTACATAAAAACGGCTCACTCCTTGCTGGCAAAATTTGACCATCATGAATTGAATCAAATAACACGAGATCAGAACACACATGTAGATGCCCTGGCTTGCCTAGCCTTCGCCATTAACTTAGAGATTAAATGGACTATCGAAGTAGGTTTCATCCCGGAGCCGAGCATTGGCCCTTCGGAGGAAATCCAGGTCAATGTCATAGAGTCAGGACCGAGTTGGATGGACCCCATTACTGCATTCCTGTCTTCTAAATAGCTCCCAGCGGACAGGAAAGAAGCGCACAAGCTGCGAAACAAAGCCCTGCGATATTACTTGGATCCGCAAGGAAAGCTTTATAAGAAATCCCTTTCTGGTCCAGACCTGGAATGCGTGCATTCGGACAAAGTCAAAGAACTTCTGACTGAAATACATGAAGGCAGTTGTGGCGCACACTCTGGCGGGCGCTCTTTGGCTCATCGAGCTGTAACACAAGGGTACTATTGGCCGGCAATGAGAGCAGATGCCGAATATTATGTGAAAAAATGTGAACAATGCTAGAAGTTCTCCCCTTTAACCCATCTGCCTATTGAAGAGTTAAGCTCTATCACCAGTCCCTGGCCGTTCGCCCAGTGGGGACTTGATATTGTCGGACCACTGCCAAGGGCCCCGGGGAACAAGCGATACTTGATTGTCGTGACAGATTACTTCATAAAATGGGTCGAAGCGGAGGCATAAACTCACATTCGAGATGCTGATGTTAAGCGCTTTGTCTGGAGAAATATCATAACACGATTTGGCATTTCAAGAGCACTTATCTCAGATAACGGCACCTAGTTTGATTGTGGCGTCTACCGAGAGCTGTGCAGCAAGTATGGTATCCGGCCTTACTTTTCCACGCCGGCTTACCCACAAAGAAATGGTCAAGCTGAAGCCTCTAACAAATCCATCTTGGATGGCATCAAAAAGAGGCTGGAGAAAGCTAAAGGCAAATGGGTCAAAGAATTGCCGAGTGTGTTGTGGGCTCATCGAATTACGCCGAGACGATCCACTGGGGAAACACTGTTTGCTTTATATTTTGGAACCCAGGCAATCATACCCCTAGAGATCGGCCTCCCAACCTTGAAATCGAAAGTTTTGGATATGGGCCAAAACGATATGATTCTTGCCTTGGATTTGATTCTGATTGAAGAACGAAGAGATCGTGCCCTTACATCCATGGCACGGTATCAGCCGCAGCTTGCTAAGTCATTTCAACGTGTTCATCTGTGCCGCTACACGCCAGGAGAGTTGGTCCTGAAGAAAGTACTTCTAGCTGCCAAGAAACTGGCTGATGAAAAATTGGGTCCTAACTGGGACGGCCCCTATCAGGTCGATTCGATTACAGGAGTAGGGACATATCTGCTCAAAGACATGTCTGGAAGGAATCTGCCACGGTCTTGGAATTCAACGCATTTGCGTAAATTCTATCATTAAACCTGACCTGTGGGGAATGATACTAGTTTTGAATGGTTCACCATGTACACATGCCACTTTTGTAATGCAAAGATTCCTGTTTACTTGCTGCGAAATCCAGTTCAAAAGTGTTTCGATAAAAGCCTCTGGATTCGGAGCGCCCTTCGTGGATATCACGATTGACCAAGATTTAAGTCTTCGGATTCGGAGCCCTATCAGTGCATGACACTTTTGGGCCGATTAAGACTCCAGATGCGGAGCCCCATTCGTGCAGGTCACGTTTGGGCCAATTAAGCCTCCGAATTCGGAGCGCCCTTCGTGGATATCACGATTGGTGGAGATTTAAGTCTCCGGATTCAGAGCCCCATCATTGCATGACACTTTTGGGCCGATTAAGACTCCAGATTCGGAGCCCCATCAGTGCATGACACTTTTGGGCCGATTAAGACTCCGGATTCAGAGCGCCCTTCGTGGATATCACGATTGGCCAAGATTTAAGTCTCCAGATTCGGAGCCCCATCAGCGCATGACACTTTTGAGCAGATTAAGACTCCGGATCCGGAGCCCCATCAGTGCATGACACTTTTGGGCCGATTAAGACTCCGGATTTAGAGCGCCCTTCGTGGATATCACGATTGGCCAAGATTTAAGTCTCTGGATTTCGAGCCCCATCCGTGCATGACACTTTTGGGCCGATTAAGACTCTGGATGCGGAGTCCCATCAGTGCATGACACTTTTGGGCCGATTAAGCCTCCGAATTCGGAGCACCCTTCGTGGAAATCACGATTGGCCAAGACGAAAAGCCTTCGAATTCGGAGCCCCATCCGTGCAAGTCATGTTTGGGCCGATTAAACCTTTGGATTCGGAGCGCCCTTTGTGGATATCACGATTGGAGAAGATTTAAGTCTTCGGATTCGGAGCCCCATCAGTGCATGACACCTTTGGGCTGATTAAGGCTCCGGATTCGAAGCGTCCTTCGTGGATATCGCGACTGGCCAAGTCTCTGAATTAGGAGCTCCATCCGTGCAAGTCGCGCCTGGGCCGAATGAGACTCCGGATTCCGAGCGCCATATCCATTTGTTTGGCTCGAATTCGCGGCAACTTGCGGAATTGACGTTTCGGCCGACTAAGTCCTCCGAATTTGGAGCGATTCGTGCAAACCATTGAAGTCATGGTCATGGTCGTTTTATGAACAAATTGATCTAAAATAAAAAGATCATATAATCATAGTTAAATCCACTCATGAATTAGTTGGCACAACAGCAAAACATTCCGAAAAATATATGTTCTTATTAGACTAATTTCGAATACATTACATTGGCCTCGAATACATTATTAATTAAACAATAATTTGATAAATAAATACAAAATGTATTTATTTTTACATAAGGTTTTATTCAGCGCCACCTTTATCGTCGCTCTTCTCTATCTCGTATGCCTCGAAGGGAAGATTACAGCGATAATATAACGGTGAAGCCGACTGAACACCTGCTGCACGGAGGGCTTCTGCGGCCTTAAGCGCCTCGATCCACCCATGCCAAAATCCTTGATTCTCGCATCGGCAGACCTCTTCGGCGAGTTTTTCCCTTGTCTTTTCTATTCCGGTCTTCTGGCCTTCGTGGAAGCCTTTTTCGTAAGCCCTTGTCTTGGCGAACTCAATCGCAAACATGCTAGTCGTATCTCGATCGGCGATCGCATGACTTATTAGCCGTTGGGTCACCCTTTCTTCCACGATCGGGTTAGACTTCCCGGCCGACTGTTCCCCACCATTCTTGACCTTTCTCAGCTCCTGCTCGGCTTTCTCCGCGCGAGCTTCTATGCTTTGAATACGTTCGTCCTTCTGCTCTATCTCTCGCCGAGCAGCACGAAGGCGCGTACCGATTTCATAGGCAGTGTATAGCCCCTTCACCGCCCCATGGATGCCCTCTCGGAACACTTCGAAGTCTCGTCGACCAACCATCGACTGTTGAACTTCTGGCGAAAAAATTTGTCGTGCAAATTCGATCGCCACGTTTGGATCTCGGATGATTGAATCCGCCCCCGTCATCGATTTGTTATCGACAAAAATTGCAAAGCTCAATGGGCATGGTGGCCCACTGGCTTCACTGTGCGGACATGGGGAACTTCCCCGTTGGCGTTTCTCCTTTCTGGGTGACCTGCTTTGTCAATGTGGAGAGTGATGCCTCTCATGCTCAGCAGATGCCCTAACTCCCATTCGAGGAGGTTCTCAACCTCGATTCATTGAGTCCAGCTCTGCCAGTGTCCTGCCTTCCCCTTTATTGTTGAAGAATAGTCTGCTAGACATTCACTCTTCTCTGCCTATGTTCGACATACAGGGTTAAGTTTTGTTTGGACATAACCCCCTCTCTAAATAATTCATGGGCGCACCGTATTCCCGAAGCGACCTCATTAATGCACGCACTCCATAAGGCGCTGGTATTCGGCTTTCTAGATTTACCCCAAACCGGGGCAATTCCTTAACGTTAATAGCTAGGGAGGCAAGGGAAGATTCCTTAATCCTAACGGCCAACGGTTCTCTACTCGAATTGGCTAAATCCCTTGGCCTTGAGCCGAAAGGATCGTGCCTCAGCCATTTCACGAATCGGACTCATTCGGCCGTCCAGTTCATATTTGAGGCAAGGTAGATTCCTTAATCCTAATGGCCAATGGTTCTCTTTTATATCTGGGGAGGCAAGGGCAGATTCCTTAATCCTAACAGTCAATGGTTCTCTACTCGAATCGGCTAAATCCCATGGCCTTGAGCCGAAAGGATCGTGCCTCAACCATTTCACGAACCGGACTCATTCGACGGTCTAGTTCATATTTGAGGCAAGGGCAGATTCCTTAATCCTAACGGCCAATGGTTCTCTACTCGAATTGGCTAAATCCCTTGGCCTTGAGCCGAAAGGATCATGCCTCAACCATTTCACGAAGCCGAAAGGATCTCAAGCCTTTACCATTCACATATAATGCAAGGCCTGGCACCGATTGGTTCACATGCAAGGGCATGCTCTCAAACCTATTCGATTAAATCCAAAGTCTGAATCATGAATATTTTCCGCTACCCTTTTCATTCCCAATTCTTGAATTATCCATCTTTTTAATGGAACGATTGTCTAAAAAAAAAAAAACAAAAAAAAAAAAAAACAAAAACAAAAACAAAAAGTAAAATAAACTGAATACAGATAAGGTAATTCATTGATAAACTGAATACAGACATAATGAAATAAAGACATAATGCAAAGCAAGGGAAAATTTCATTGATAAACTGAATACAGATAAGGTATCACTTTATACATGAAGATCACCGTGAGTAAAAATAAAGTAAAATAAAAGAAAATACATTCAAAATCCTTGGCAAAAACAACCAGAGTGTTGCCCTAATCAATCCTCGGGGTCGTCGGGGTCAGGCTCCAGCGGCTCAATGTCCACTTGCTCGTATGGAATCGACATAGCCAATTTCATATTTGCAGCAGCAAGGGCTTTGAGCCAGCCGTGCTTGAATCCCCGGTTCTCAAATTTGGGAACTTCCACCGCGTAATTTGCAAGGGCGGCGCCTTGCCCAGCCTCGTACGCCTTGGAAGTCTTGGAGTCGGCTTTTCTTTTGCATTCTTCGATTCTTCCAATTCGGTCTCTAGCCTAGCAATCACCTCTTGGGCTGACTTGAGTGCTTCATCGCTCGCGTTTGCCCTTTGCTCGGTGACCAATCTTTGCTGTTCAACATTTCTCGCTCTTTCTATCTCGGCATCTGCCCTTGCACTTTCCATCGTCGCCCTCGCCACCTCGAACTCGGCCCTACTCCTTTCGCCCTTAACCTCCAATCTTAAATGGCCAATTTGTTCGATGGCGTCGTGCTGGCGCTGGCCTATCTCAGTTATCCTTCCGACTGTCTACAAAATAGAAAATTAAAACCAAACCAATATACGCAGAAACGCAAAAGGCAAGATCAAGCTATATACCAGAAGCGCTGTCTAAGCGGCTAATGCTATTGCCAACACATTCGGCTCCGCCTAGAAAGCCGCCTTGTTAGCCGGCAACGAGACTGACGAAGCCAGGCTCAACGCCACGGTTGGGTCTTTCACAGCTGATGCGTCGGAGGAGATCGGCATGTTTTTTTATCTTTGGTTGAACCACAAAAGGGACAACCACATCCGACTCCTCCAAGCGCGGTCGTTTTTCGACTGGGTTTTCTTCAAAGATGGCCTCAAAATCGGCAGGACACTTCTCCCTCCCCTTATTGGCCTCTGGAGTCAACCGTTTGACTGACCGTTCCGTCTCGGCGGAAAGAGTTTGAGCCGTTTCAACCACGACAATCGGCTCGGAGGATTTAGGGAGGGCAGGTTTGGAACTAATGGTCTCGGCCTTCTGATGGGCGGCCAAGCGCTCGACGTTTTTTTTCGTGCCAATTGGGAAAGGGATTCCTTCGCCATATTATCGGGATAGGAGCCGGGAAGATCTTCCAAACCAGTAAAAATATCTCTGAAAGAAAATTCCCCCTACCCGAAATGGACGGAGAGTTAGACTGGTTAAGGCCGGCTGCCTCGAACGCTGAGTTTAGAGCCTCGTCGACCTTTTCGGCTTCCACGGCAAACTCTTTCGTTGGTTCGGCAATCACCTCGACCGCTGGCTCTATGTCTTGCTCCAAATCAGAAGCTTCAAAACCAATTTGCCTAAGGTTTTTGAAGCGAGGGAAGACAAGAGCCGTAAAACGTTGTTCATCAGATGGGATCAGAATGTTTTCCGCGGCCGAGAACGTAATGTAAGTTGTCTCGTACCTCAAGAGTATATGGGCGGCTCTCCCTTGCTTCTGTATGTTTGGAAGGCCAAAAAACTTGAGTGCAGTCCTAATTTCTAAAAGGACTGCGTCGTCGACTGAGATCAGAATTTTCTTCAAGTTGTTGCCTGCACAAACAAAGGATTAGACTTGGAGAGAAAGCCGAGTAAAAGAAGGATCAATAAATGCAAGGAGCTACACGGCAACCTGGTTCACCCCTCTAACTGGGTATAGGGTCTAGGCGATCTTCACCTTCGCCGAATTCCCAATTGTCTCGGACATGGACCATCATATCATCAACTCGTTTGCCAGAGCTGGCAAGCATGGTTACTAAGTGATGGTCGGTGTCCTTGGCCTTGAGAAAGTAGCGCCCATGCCGACCGGAGGATTTGGCTAAAGCATAGCAGTGCCGAATGGCAGGAATACCAAGGTTGATTCTAAGGCGCCGGTTCAACTCTACGATCCCCATTATGATTCCAAAAAAATTTACATTGGGTTGGGAAGGAATCAGACCCCAATGGCGGAGGACGGCCCTAAGAAATGGGTGTAGGGGAAAACAGACTCCGCCTTCCGCAATGGATAGGAGAGGAAAGACGATTGTATTTTCATCATCCCTCTCTATATCAAGAGTGTTGTCCGTCACGAGAGACAAATGGACATCATCGAGGATAGAAAAATGACGTCGGAACCTAGAAATACGACCCTTAGAAAGGAGGTCTTTCAAATGCTTAGCTATTCTAGCAAGGATTCAAGGGCACGCTAAATCGAAAATAAACACGGTAAATAGGATTACAAAAAGAAGAGAAGAAAACTTATGAGAGGCAAAGGAGACAAAGAGAGACGAGAAGAAGTTGTAAAAGATGCAAGTCAAAGGAAGAATATCGGCTGGCAGTCCAGGAGGCTCAAATATTCAAAAAGCATGCATTTGAAGAGACCGGAGTTTCAAATCGCAATAAATGCAAGAAATGCACAAATGAGGCGGGAACATATAATGATGACCGAAAGGCGTGTGCGTTCTGACATTCACATTGGGATAGGCGAAGCCGCCTAACTTATGTTTCTTTTGACTTTTCGAATTTGAAACCAAACATGCCAATTAACTGCTGTTAATAGGGAGTTTGGGGGGCAATTGTGGGAGCCGAATAACTAGCGGAATCAAATAAGCGGTGTATACCTGGAGGCCTAGGAGACAGACATTATTCGGCCCTATCCTGCATGATCAGGAGGCCGAATACAATAAATAGGCCGAATAGCTATTGGATTATGGAGCCGAATAAATAAGAGGACAATGGGCGAAAAGTGGGCTAGGCCCTGAGGCCTAGGAAGCGATTATAAATAGAGGAACAATAGTCGAGGAAAGGTATGTGATAACTAGTATGCTTAACTTAAGATACAAGAAATTAAGAGAGTATACACTGACTTATCCGTCGGAGTGCTAATTCCGGCACCCCCGACCGGAGTGTTCATTCCTTTTCAGGTGACTAGCTAAGGATCACGAGCGTCCCCCAGGATCTGAAGAGTATTTCCAAACCACATCCCCACAATCTATGATTGTGTATTTGTGTGGGTTGCTTAAAATTGATACACTGAGATCTTTAACTAAGGTATTTAGTAAGAATAATTATCATGTTGAATCTTAATTAAAATAATTTATAAACAATAAATATTGAATACCCACAAAATTATTATTCTTAATAATGTCTTTGTTAGTGATTGAATTGAGTTAATTTAAAACTAACTTTTATACTAATATATATTTTGGATAGACTCTGGATAAAATTAATTAATTACTTAATTAATTAATTAATTACTTAATTAATTAATTAATTTTCTTTTAAGAATAATTAAATGTGGGTTTTCACAATCTACCCTCCTAAAAAAAATTTCGTTATCGAAATTAATTCGTACCTTTAGACTCGAAAAGCTGAGGGTGATTGGCACGTTTCATATCTTCCCGTTCCCACGTTGACTCTTCTGTCCCATGATGCTGCTACAACATTCGCACCAAGTGAATGGCTTTGCCTCACAGGTTCTTTTCTCATCCATTCATAATCTTTATAGGTCTTTCCTCAAAGCGTACATCTTTATTGGGATCAATCTCTCTCCAGTTGATAACATGAGAGGGGTGTGATTCATTTCATAACATTGAGATGTGAAAAACATTGTGCACTACTGCGAGCTGTGGCGGTAGTGCTAAACGGTATGCCACTTCTCCTACTTTGCTCATAATTTCAAGGGGTCCCACATATCGAGGTGCAAGTTTTCCTTTCTTTTCAAATCGTGTTGCTCCTTGACAAGGTTGAACTTTGAGAAAAACATGATCCCCTACCTCAAATGTTAGGGGTCGTCTTCTTTGATCTGCATAGCTTTTTTGTCAACTTTGGGCTGTGATTAATTGTTGTCTGATTAGTCTTATCTTCTCAGTGGTCTCTTGAACCAAGTCTGGTCCTAACAAGGTTGCTTCTCCTACTTCAGTCCAACAGACTGGTGATCGACAAGGTTGTCTATAAAGTGCTTCATATGGTGCCATTTCAATACTGGCTTGGAAACTATTGTTGTAAGCAAACTCAACGAGAGGTAAGTGTTTCTCCCAACTTCCATTAGAATCCACAACAAAAGCTCGAAGCATATCCTCCAAGGTTTGTATCGTCCTTTCAAACTGCCCATCGGTTTGTGGGTGAAATGTCATGCTAAAGCATAGGTTCGTTTCCATTGCCTTCTGCAAGCTCTGCCAAAATTGAGAAGTGAATAGAGGATCACAATTAGACACGATGCTAACTGGTACTCTATGTAATCTGATCACTTCTTTGATGAACAATCTACTAAGTGAATCCAATGTATCTGATGACCCAACAAATAAGAATCGGGCTGTCTTAGTTAGTCGATCTACCACTACCCATATGCCGTCATGTCCCTGTGGTGATCGAGCCAAACCCGTCACGAAATCCATGGTTATGTATTCCCATTTCCACTCCGGGAGTAGTAAGGGTTGAAGTGTTCCTGCCTGTCTTTGATGTTCAGCCTTTATTTGCTGACATGTCAAGCACTGAGACACAAACTTCGCTACATCCTTTTTCATTCTGCCCCACCAATATTGGTGTTTTAAGTCTTGGTACATCTTAGTACATTCCAGATGTATTACGAATACTGAATGGTGGAATTCCTTGAGTGCCTTTTCCCTTAGTGAGTTATCGCTTGGCACGAACATTTGACCTTGATATTTCAAACTCCCATCAGTGTGAATTTCCCAACCAGGTATGGTTTCACTAGATTCCATTTGTGCCTTGATGAATGCTACCTCCTGATCGTACTTTTGTGATTCCAATATCTCGCTCAAAATTTTAGGAGTAACATTCTGAGCACCAAGGTAAGCCTTTTCTTCTTGAACCCTCATTTGCACCTCAAATTCATTGAGCGTTCCAACCATATTCCATTCTCTAAGTGCTAAACTAGCAACAATCCCTCTATTCTTGCGACTCAGTGCATTTGCTACCACGTTAGCCTTGCCGGGATGATAGGAAACGGTAAATTGGTAATCCTCGAGATACTCCAACCAGCGTCTCTAATGCATGTTCAGATATTTTTGGGTGAACAGATACTTCAAGCTTTTGTGATCAGGGAATATCTCAAACTTTTCACCATACAAGTAGTGTCTCCAAATTTTGAGTGCATGAACTATAGCTGCTAACTCCAAGTCATGGGTGGGAGAATTCTTCTCATGGTTCTTTAAATGCCTTGATCCATATGCCACAACCTTGCCATTTTGCATCAATACGCACCCGGAGACCTTCTTTGGAAGCATCACAATACACGTTGTACCCAACGTCACGTTCTGGCACTATGAGAATAGGGGCACTCGTCAATCTTTTCTTGAGTTCTTGGAATGAATTTTCACAAGACTCGTTCCATTCAAACTTTACCCTCTTTTGAGTCAAATGTGTCATTGGTTTAGCCAATTTTAAGAAGTCTTGAATGAATCTTTGATAGTAACCAGCCAATCCTAAGAAACTACGAATCTCAAATGTGTTCTTAGGTTGCTTCCATTCTGTCACTGCTTCTACGTTAGTTGGGTCTATTGATATTCCCTTTTTAGATACCACGTGACCCAAAAACTTTACTTCCCCCTTCCAGAACTCACATTTACTAGCCTTAGCATACAGTTGGTTTTCTCTCAAAGTTTGAAGTACTATTCTCAAATGTTGTTCATGGTCTCCTTCAGACTTGAAATACAACAAAATATCATCTATGAAAACTACCACAAATTGATCTAAGGTAGGTGTGAATATTTTGTTCATTAAGCTCATGAACACGCCTGGTGCATTGGTTAGGCCGAATGGCATCACTATGAATTCATAGTGGCCGTAATGGGTTCGAAATGCAGTCTTAAGAATATCTTCCTCTCGAACATGCAAAAAAAGAAAGGAAAAACTCAAAATGCATGGATGCGGGGATACGAGGTTTTGAACCCCTGACCTCAGGTTTAGTCTCTTGCTCCCTCAACCACTGAGCCACACCACTCTTGTAACAAAATATTCAAACAAATATATATATATATAGGTATACGAGACACATATACAAAAAAACCAAAACAAAACAAAAAAAACACTCGTTGCTATGGGGGCTCAAACCTCTGACCTCATGCTTAACCTTTCAATCCTCAACCATTGAGCCGAACCACTGAACCCAAGCCACTCTTGTGACCAAATATGAAAACAAATATATATAATACATAGATATACAATACATATACATATATGCATACAACTCTCCTGCCTCTTTCTCTTCCTTCGAAAACCGTATTTGACATGAGGCTTTGCTTTTGCGTTGGCTGGCCGACAAAAGCAGACCTCCTCGATTACCGATTGCCTTGGCTCTCTGTCCTTCTTTGTCTTCTTCTCTTCCGTCTTCTTTTTAATCACTCACTTCTCGTTCTTCTTCCTCATTCTTTTCTGTCTCCTTCTTCTTCATCACTCCATTCTATCTTTTTTTTCTCTTCCGTCTTCTTTTTCCTTGAGAGACAGAACATAGAGACTGAGTGGATGAGAAAGGCTGCAAAACTCATTCTATTCTCTGCTATTTCTCTACGACGTCTTTCTTTTACACCTCTCACCTCTAACACATGGCCTCGTCTCGTCCTTTCACTCTCTTTCCGGACCTAAATGATCCCATAAGCTCTCCTAGACTGAGTGCCCCTGCTCCTACGTTTACTTCTCTTAACTTTCCTATGCTATCAATCGAGCAAATAATGGTACCTCAATCTGACATTGAGGTCAACCATTATACGCTGAAGTCCTGCATGGAGACAATGACTGCAGTCTCTAAGTTGTCTCATCGGGTACAGAATAGGACAAGTGAGGTACAACAGTTGAACTCCCAACTCTCTCTACTCTAACGCATGTACAAAGATGCGTGAGCAGAGACTTGCGCGCTGAAGGCGGAGAACAAAGAGTTGAAACGGAAGGCCACCGTCATGGCTCGATTTGGAGCACCTTCGTACTTTGGTTTTGACGGCCAATAGGGAGTCAACCCTCTCGGTGGTTCTATAAGCACTGAGGCAGGGCCGTCAAAGGACGACGACAAAAGAGGAAGAGCTCGGTGGAGGAGCCGAGTAAGTGAAGTCAGCGTGTGGCCGTCATCGGAAAAACAAGAAGATCCTTTTTGTTTCTTTTTTCTCTTTTTGTTTTTTTTTTGTTTCTTTTGTTTTATTTTTCTGGGCTTGTGTTTGTTTGTTTTTTTGTTTTTGTTTTTGTTTTTTTTTGTCTCTGTAATCGGGGATGTCATCCTCTGACTTTATAAAATCAGTTTCCTCTTTTTTTTTTTTTTTTTTTTTTTGCACATGAATGGCGTGACTAGCATATCACTTTGAGCTTGAAAACAATTTTATTTGAATTTGGAGAATGATTGAATTGTGAACTCTGAACTGGACATTGATTCCATACTAACCTGAATCAAAAAAATGACTTAACAAAAAAAAAAAAAAAACGAAACAAAACAATCCAAACAGACTTATATATTCTGACTAGTATTAACAGAACGTAAAAAAAACATGACTCTGAAACACAACCACTGAGCCTAAGCGATTCTGCAGTTTGTCCTGATGGGTTGAAATTGAAACTGATGGGCCGACCAAAAGTTGGCCGATGAATTCATGATCTAGCCAAAGAGTTGCCAACGAACTCATGACTCAAGCAGTGGCTAAGATAGAATATCTGACTCAACTATGCCCCTAATTCCTTGCCTTGATTTTTTTTTTTTTGTAAAAATGTTTTGATCAACATGAGAGTTAGATTACCATAAAGCTCGCATAAACTATGAGTCACATAATTCTATTCCTTCTAACACATGACACTACCCCTCAATTGAGGTTAAACCTCTTCCTACCGTCCCTAAGTATTCTAACCTAGAGCTCTGATACCAAATTGTGACACCCCAAATTTTTGGAACATCAAAGGAAATTAAATAAACAAAATGATTTAATAAACCAAAAATTTGACATCTTAATAGGGCATTTCAACTCTCGTACATAACCAAATGTTCAAATAATATTAAATAAAAACTTAAAATTATTCAAATACAACATCAAATGAAATTATAAAGTCCTTAATAGCTACTATATAAAATAATAAAATTTATTCGGTTCTAATCAGGATTTCAAGTTAGCCAAGGCTCTACGTTAGCGTTAACTCCATTTCAGCTTCAATTATTTCCTCGCCAAAACTTGGCATAAAATGCCAGGGCAACAAAAATACATGCCATGAGTTTTGCAACACAGTAAGAAAACATAACCAACCTATCATTCCTTTTAAGAGAAAAATAATGAGATTATAATCATGAGATAACAATATAATTGTAAACATAAATTACAACCATTAAAATAATTTCAATAATTCTAATAAATTAGGTGACACTTGAAATCTCACCAAGGAGATTTAACTTACCAACCATTAAGCATGGCAACGGTTAATTTGAAACCCCCACTTGGTCAAATATTCAAGTGTTACCAACCGTAATTACCAGGGATGCCCATGTCCGGAGTTATATACCCAATTAGTGGCATCCGTGGTTTGTCCCAAGGAAACGGTCTGCCAGGGGTACGTAACCTCCCTGTGTGCCACCTGCACATCTACCTTTATTCCAAAACCGAATACCAAAAAGGGTTCAAATAAGTCCCGTGCCATCTTAGGGTTTCGCGACACAATTTATGTGAGAATTTTCAAAACCAGGGCTCACCCTGAACAACCGGTATTAACCATCAACCCTTAATTTCGTACACTCTTTAAAACCAAGACTCACATTGAACAACTGGTATTAACTGTCAATTGTTAACTTTGTATATGCCGTTAATCATTTCAGTTAGTTTTGATATTAATCACAAATAATTCCAATGTTTAATCACAAATAACGTTATATCAACTCATTAAAACTCCGAACAAAAAATATTACACATGTCATACAATAAAAAATAATTATACAAAATTTAAATAAACAATTTATTTAAACCATGGTATGAAATAATAATTTAGATACAAAGAAAATAAACCATAAATACAAACATACATGGATTTTTAATTTACAAGATTAGACTACCACAATATTAAATAAACCACAATACACCCATACATGGATTACTAATTTACAATGTTTAATGAAGTAGACTAACACAATAATTAATTTTTTTTATCCAAATAATTAATTGAAGTAATGATCTTAAACTTGCCCATAAATTTTCAGGATGTACCCTAGGTAATAAACATTATAAATAAATTATTTATACAGTTATGAAATTCGTGAAAATATATTGAATATTCAATAAACATGTTTAGGTCATGTTTCAAGAATAATTTCCCAAAAATAAGTTATAAATAATTATGTAAAATTCCCAGAAATTTTATGATACAGATTTATCACATTTTCTTAAATTAATTCCATACTTAAATTTATAGATCAAATCCATAATATAAAAATTAATTATGAAACTAGACTTCCCAAATTTCTTCTTTTAGTTAGAAATTACCAGATTTGGATTAATATAGAATTTTTAATAAATTTTCAAACATATAGTAAAATCTTTCTTATAGTTTCAGATTTAATTAAAAATTTGTATAAATTCGTACAAAGCTCAATAATTGTTGCAAAAATTCTTAGATAAACTAGACATCATTCCCAACAACTTTGTAGAATAAATCATCTTCAAATTTTGAGTATAGAATTGTCTAAAAATTTGTAGAAAGTTTCTGACAGATTTAAGGGCCAAATAAAATCTTCAATAATCTTTTTAATGGCATAAACTACACATGCAAGTCTAAATTTCACAATATTATCATGAATTTAAGACTATCAATATCTTCAAATATTTGATATACAAATCATAAATTTACATACAACTTTAAATAAAATTCTATTTACAAGTTTAGTCATTTTATTAAATAAATATAATATGAAAATTTCAACATTTAAAAAAAATGAGAGGGTTGAGAGAGTTTTCTTACTTAATAGTAGGATTGAAATGGAATAGTGAAATGGTAGGAAAATATGCAACCTTCTTAACCTCCTTCTCTTATTGTCTTACTCCACTTCGTAGATTTTCTTTTCTTCCCTTCTTCTCTGAATGCAAGCATGCATGTATATATATACACAATGCATTGTTGGGGTTTCCTTTCTCTCTCTCTGTCTCTCTGTCTCTCTCTCTTTCTCTTCATTCTAAGTAGTCACTTTCACTCAATTCCAAGAGCATAATGAGCTCTTCTTCCCTATGTTAACATGAAAACAACTATGTGGCAAAGTTGTCACCGAAATTTGTAATTTATATATATATATATATATCTATAATTGTGTATTTGTGTGGGTTGCTTAAAATTGATACACTGAGACCTTTAACTAAGGTATTTAGTAAGAATAATTATCATGTTGAATCCCAATTAAAATAATTTACAAACAATAAATATTGAATACCCACAAAATTATTATTCTTAATAATGTCTTTTTTAGTGATTGAATTGGGTTAATTTAAAACTAACTTCTACACTAACATATATTTCGGATAGACTCTGGATAAAATTAATTAATTTATTTATTTTCTTTTAAGAATAATTAAATGCGGATTTTCACAACTATCGGATTTATTAGCTAACTAGTGAACATGATATCTTGAATTGTTCAGCCATTTGTGTAAACCAAGACAATAGAACTCACACAGTATATTACCAAATACAGTTTAGTTCTCACTATTGTATTCATTTTGGCCCTGAATAACCTTGTCTTTCATGAGTGCTTTAGAGAATTGTAGCCCTTCGCATATCTCATAGAACTGGCCCGGTTCACATTCATATAGGTGATTTTTATGAAGAGTATCATGCCATACTTCACTAGAATATCTCATAGAACCGGCGCAGTTCACATTCATATAGGTGATTTTTATGAAGAGTATCATGCCATACTTCACTAGGTATTTCTAGATATAAGAATTATTAAAAGTATTACTTAACCTAAAACGCTGCAGACATCACTATTTCATTATAGAAATCGGTAGGAATTTGACTCCACAGTGATCCTTACGAGTCATACACAACTCGGTTGTCCATTTGAACCTAAATCTTGGTATCTCTAGTTAACTAGGTAGCGTTGCCATTGTGGTAACTCTTTATTTAATAGGCTTAATTCTCATTCCCCTCAATGAATTCTCAACTAACTCTCTTGCTAACCCTTTGGCTAGTGGATCCGCTATATTGTCTTTAGACTTCACATATTCAATGGAAATAATTCCATTAGAGAGTAGTTATCACACGGTGTTATGTTGACGACGAATGTGTTGTGACTTACCATTATACATATGACTCTGTGCTTTACCTATTGCTGATTGACTATCACAATGTATGCATGTAACAGGCATCGATTTTGGCCACATTGGAATATCTTCAAGGAAGTAACGAAGCCATTCTGCTTCTTCTCCAGCTTTATCTAAAGCTATAAATTCTAATTCCATAGTAGACCTAGCAATGCAAGTCTGTTTGGAAGATTTCCAAGATACAGCTGCCCCACTAAGAGTAAAGACATACCCACTAGTGGATTTTGGGTCTCTAGTATCCGATATCCAGTTTGCATCACAGTATCCTTCAAGTACTGCTGGATATCTGGTATAATTTAGCACAATGTTACGAGTAAATCGGAGATATCTTAGAACCCTTATAATTACTTTCCAGTGTTCTACCCCTAGATTACTTATAGCGACCCCGGTCTTTTCCCATTTGATTATTGTATCCGGACTTAGGTTCCGTAGATTCCGTCATTGTATAATTGTTGTTGTCATTCATTATTTTCTTATTTTGAGTCTTGGGTTGTGTTGGGAAGATTTGGAGCAGGTTGGTTGAGCTTAGGAACCAAGTCTAGTTGCCCAGATTTTGGCTTGTCCGCTCGAGCAGGGGTTTGGACGCTCGAGCGGGGAATACACCCATCCAGTATGTCCTATGTAGTGTTGGCCGCTCGAGCGGGGGATTGGACGCTCGAGCGGGAAGTCGTGAGTGACGCTCGAGCGGGGAGTTGGGCGCTCGAGCGGGGACCTATCTGCAAAAACTTCTGGGAGAGTGCATTCGACGCTCGAGCGGGAGTTTGGCCGCTCGAGCGGGAGTCTGTGAGTGGCGCTCGAGCGGGGGTTTCCACGCTCGAGCGGGGTAACTGGTATAAAAATCCGAGATCTGACTTTCAGGATCATTTTTCATCTCCTTTTTGATTTTAAAACCCTAGAACCGTCTTCTCCCTCTCCCTACACACCTTCTCTCTTAGGTTTGATCTATTTAGAGTGTGTTTCTACCATAGATCCTTCATTAAAAAGATAGAGTGAGTCGAGGGCTTCCGTTTAATCTGAACAATCTTGGGTTTGGAGCACTTTGGTTTTCGTCATCTTCTCCATTCGAGTTCTTCGCTTCAAGGTAGGGATTTCCTACTCCATCCTATAAGTTTTGTCCTAAGTTTTGGTATTTTGATATGTTGGGAGTACTTTGGTAAATTTGGGAAAAACTCTAGTTGTTTTGATAAATTAATTTATATAATTAATTTAAGGAAATTGGGGAAATTGGTTAAATGCATGAAATTGAGGAATTCTTTGATTAAATGGTGTAGTTGGATAATTAAAATCACTCGCCTATTGAATTGTTGATATATTTATTTCCAGTCTAGAAATAACTGTTTTGGGCTATCAGTGGAGGATAGTCGTGGTTGTTGTAGACATTGCATGTGGATTAGGAATAACTGAAACTAATCACATTGGTTAAGTCATTAATTTTGACTATTGCAATAATACAGAAAATACGTGTATTGATTGAGCATTGCATTTGCATATATATTGTTTTGTGTGGGAGGAGATAGGGGATGTACTCCACGGTTTAGGGGAAGATAGGGGATGGACCTCTAAACCGGATTTTGTTTGGGAGGAGATAGGGGATGGACTCCATTAGCATCACTTTTATGTGTGCTTATTTATATAGAAGTGTTTTATTGATACAACACTAAAATGTGTATCAATCTGGAATTATGAAGTGTTTTGATTTGAGCTTGAGTCTCATTCGTTTGTTGATATTGGAAGGATGTGAATATGAAATATGTAATTCACTGTTGTAAGTTTGGCCAGGTTCTGAGCCATGTTGATAAAATTGGAAAGTAAAACGT
This sequence comes from Camellia sinensis, assembly GCF_055761805.1. NCBI lineage: Eukaryota > Viridiplantae > Streptophyta > Magnoliopsida > Ericales > Theaceae > Camellia > Camellia sinensis. The sequence continues at coordinate 188,814,032 of NC_138964.1, forward strand.
GTCTTAGACAATAGTGTCATGAGACTGTAAAATGATGTAATTGATTATCTTGGTTAACCATCTATTGAATGCTATAACTTTATTCAATGCTTATATTTGGTTTAGTACTTTTCTACTGGGCTGTGGCTCACCCTTTATGGGAACATCATTTTCAGGTTCAGGTGATAAGCTACCTCCACGGACTTAGCCTGGAAGGATTTGATGTTTGGGATTTTGAAGACTTGTCTTTAGTTATATGTTTTATTTAGTTATTTTGAGATTTCATGTAAACATTCAAGCCTAGGGCTTAACTTGTAAAAGAGTTAGTACTCATCCTTCTTGGATCCAAGTGTTAGCTTGGAAAGATGTAAGCCCTTAGGGCATTTATTTTGATGTTGCAGGATGTTACATGTGATGTCTTTCAATAAGAATACTCTGATGAATAACTCAAATGATTCGTTTTCTTTTATAAATGCATGTTAATGTTATGGTTATTATGGGTTTATTTTGAGGGCGTTACAACTTGGTATCAGAGCGTACCGGGTTCGAATACTTTGGGTACGTGGGAAGTGATTAGTATCACAATGGGTTCGTCTCGCTTGATAGAGACTTAGATGTACTGTTATGTGCTTATATGATAGCATGTTTATGTGATTATGTGGGTATGGAACGTAGTTTCTAGGATGTTAATTGGACCCTTGAGTTTCTAGTAGTCTTGTTGGAAAGGCACTTGATCAATGCTGTTTCCAACCGGAACTATAGTAACGCTTCGGGACTATTATTATCCAGGAATGAAATTCGTAGGTGCTTATGTGATTATGTGCTTACGTGGAATGAATTATTTTTTGTCCAATGCATTAGGACGCGAGTGTTTAGTTTCGGCACATTTATTAATGTGCTAATGTCTTTGTTTGTTTCCTTTATTAGGATGTCAGGACGAGGACGAGGACGCGGTAGGCGTGGTAGGCCGGGTAGGCAGGAGGTACCGGTGCCAGAGGAGATTCCGGCAGTTCATGAGGGAATTGGCCAGGCCAATGTGGCCGAGCCAGTAGGCCAGCAGGCTATGGACGCTTTAGCCCGAGAGATAGCAGGGGCATTCAGGGAGTCAGTAGGCATTCTTAGGGCTGAGAATCAAGCCCAGGTTGTTGTTGCGGATGCAGGACCTTCCTTTCTGAAGAGAGAGTTCTTCCGGTCTAATCTGGATGAATTTGTGGGTGATCCTAAAGAGCCGCTTAAGGCAGATGAATGGCTCGAACAGACAACGAAGACGTTTGAGATGCTTGGCATCGAAGACGAGGGGTTGAAGGTGACCTTGGCATCATTCCAGTTGAAGGGGGATGCGGGTCAGTGGTGGAAGTTCACTAAGGGGCGTATAGGAGGTACATGGGAGGCTTTTGTGAATGCTTTCCAGGAAAAGTTCTTATCTCCAGCAGTTAGGGAGAAGCTGAGAGACCAGTTCTGCCAGCTTAAGCAGTCGAGTTCTTCAGTGGCCGAGTTTGAGGCTGCATTTACTAGTTTGTCCAGGTTTGCACCTGAATTGGTGGCGTCTGAGGAACGCCGTTGTATTGAGTTTGAGAGGAAGTTGAGGCGTGACCTCAAGCTGAGAGTTGGGGGAACTATGATTCGGGATTATGGGCGTTTGGTTGATGCTGCAGCCCACATGGAAATCATGATGCAGGAGGAGGAGGACGGACAGAAGGGCTCTAAGAGGAGTCAGGATGGTCAGAGTGATGGTAGGAGACAGAAGGGTTTTAATCCCCAACAGTCTCAGAGTAGCTTTTCTAGATCGACTTTTCCTGTGCCGAGTGCTAGTTCGGGGAAAGGCAGTCAAGGAGACATTACCTGCTTCAAATGTGGCCAGCTGGGCCACAAGTCTCCAGTTTGTCCTCAGAGGGGAGGAGTGCAGAGAGCAGCATCATCTTCGGCTCGATCTCAGAGCCAGAGTCAGGGTAGAGGCCAGCCACTCTCGTGTTATCAGTGTGGTCAGCCAGGGCATATGAAGAGGTATTGCCCGCAGTTGGGTGGCACACCTGGTGCATCTGGTTTGAGGCAGACTCAGGGTCAACAGCCAGCTCAGTCGGGTCAGGCCTCGAGGGCCAATCAGGGGGCTTCATCGTCTCAGTCGGTGCAGCAATCTTATGCTCCTAGGGGCGAGCAGGTTGATCAGAGGTCATCTGGGCGCGTGTATGCTGTTACCGCGCAGGATCTTGTACCGGCTCCATCTGTTGTGAGAGGTACTTTCTTGTTTTGCAACTCGGTTGCTAATGTGTTGATTGATACGGGTGCATCTCATTCCTTTGTGTCTGCTGCATTTGCATCTGTTTTGGAGTTGGAGTTAGCACAGTTAGCATCTCCTATTTGTGTAGTGTCGCCTCTTGGGGGTGAATTTATTTTGAAACACGGTGTTAGGGGTTGTGATATACAGGTTGATTACCATAGAATCCCATTTTCCTTTGTAGTTATGCCTATGAGAGGTTTCGATGTTATTTTGGGTATGGACTGGTTATCGTCATACCGGGCAGTTATTGATTGCTACCGCCAGAGAGTCACTTGTTGTACCGTGAATGGTGAGTGTTTTCATTTTCCGGGGGACCGTGTTGGTAGTGTTTTGCCACCGGGGTATGTTCCGCGAGGACGGAGTGAACTTAGTGGTCTACTTGCTAACCTTTCGATTAGTGAGGACGGTGAGACTCAGATTGTGTTGCCAAGGGTGGTGTGTGAGTACTCGGACGTTTTCCCCGGGGATCTTGTTGGTTTGCCACCGCATCGAGAGATTGAATTCTCTATTGACTTAGTGCCCGGTACGGCGCCGATTTCTATGGCACCTTATCGTTTTGCCCCAGCTGAGTTAGTTGAGTTGAAGATCCAACTCCAGGAGTTGCTAGATAAAGGCTTTATACGTCCTAGTGTTTCGCCTTGGGGAGCACCGGCCCTCTTTGTTAAAAAGAAAGGTGGTGCTTTGAGACTTTGTATAGATTACCGGAAATTGAATCGGGCTACGGTTAAGAATAAGTACCCTATGCCCCGTATAGATGATCTATTCGATCAGTTGAAAGGTTCCCGTTGTTTCTCGAAGATAGACTTGAGATCAGGTTATCATCAGTTGAGAGTCAGGGAGGAGGATATTTCAAAGACGACATTCCGTACGCGGTATGGCCACTATGAGTTTTTGGTAATGCCATTTGGGCTCACCAATGCACCAGCAGTATTTATGGATTTGATGAACCGGATATTCCAGGAATTTCTAGATCGTTTTGTAGTCGTCTTCGTGGACGACATCCTTATATATTCACCTTCAGAGGAAGAGCACGAGGAACACTTGAGGGTGGTGCTTGATTTACTTAGAGCCCATCAGTTTTATGCTAAGTTTGGGAAGTGTGAGTTCTGGCTAGAGGAGGTGAAGTTCTTAGGCCATGTAGTTTCTAGGGAAGGGGTATCTGTTGATACATCCAAGACAGAGGCAGTGCAAGATTGGGTATAGCCTAAGAGTGTGTTCGAGATCCGCAGTTTTCTGGGATTAGCTGGGTATTATCGCCGGTTTGTAAGAGATTTCTCCAGATTAGCTTCGCCTTTGACTAGATTGACTCGGAAGGGAGTCAAATTTGTTTGGAGTGAGACTTGTGAAAAGTCGTTCCAGGAGTTGAAAGTTAGACTGACCACTGCTCCAGTCTTGATTATTCCGGAGAGAGGGTTGGGTTATGCAGTCTATTGTGACGCCTCACGAGAGGGTCTTGGTTGTGTGTTGATGCAAGAGGGGAAAGTGATTGCCTATGGCTCACGTCAGTTAAAAGTTCACGAGAAGAATTACCCTACGCATGATTTAGAGTTAGCAGCTGTGATATTTGCCTTGAAGATTTAGAGACATTATCTTTACGGTGAGAGGTTCGAGGTATTCTCGGATCATAAGAGTCTGAAATATCTGTTCACACAGAAAGACTTGAACTTGAGGCAGAGGAGGTGGATGGAATTTATTGAGGATTATGACTTTGAATTGCATTATCATCCGGGAAAGGCCAATGTGGTGGCCGACGCCCTTAGCAGGAAACCTGTTGGTGACATAGCTAGTATAGCCATCCGAGAGTGGGAGATGTTAGGTACACTTGGAGAGTTTGATTTGCTTCTGGGCGAATCCGTTGAGGCTGCGGCCTTGTTTTCTGTTGTTGCGCAACCTACACTTGTGATTCGAGTGTTAGAGGCTCAGAGGGGCGACCTTGAGGTAGAATCCCTCCGTGAGAAGATTTCTGGTGGGAAGGTTGAGAAAGGTTTGACGGTGTATCCCGACCTGAGTGTGAGATACCGAGACCGTCTGTTTGTGCCGGAGTCTTATCGAGAGGAGGTACTCCGAGAGTTTCATCATTCACGCCTTGCGGTGCATCCGGGAGGTACTAAGATGTATCGGGATTTGGGTCGTCAGTTTTGGTGGCGGGGTATGAAGAGAGATGTGGCAGCTTTCGTGTCTAAGTGCCTTACTTGTCAGCAAGTGAAGGCCGAACATCAGAGGCCAGCGGGTTTGTTGCAACTCTTGCCTATTGCCGAGTGGAAGTGGGAGCATGTCACTATGGACTTCGTTGTAGGTCTTCCGAGGACTCAGCGGGGCAGTGATGCTATTTGGGTGGTTGTAGACCGGTTGACTAAGTCGGCGCACTTCATTCCTATGCGCGTTAGAGATTCAGTAGATCATCTTGCCGACTTGTATATTCGGGACATAGTGAGGTTGCACGGGGTTCCAGTGACGATCGTCTCCGACAGGGACCCTCGTTTTACTGCCAGATTATGGCAGAGCTTGCAGAGCGCCTTAGGTACTAAGTTGACCTTTAGCACAGCTTATCATCCTCAGACTGATGGGCAGTCCGAGCGTACTATTCAGATCCTTGAAGATATGCTTCGGGGTTGTGTTCTTGACTTTAGCGGGTCATGGGAGAGGCACTTGCCATTAGTGGAGTTTGCCTACAACAACAGCTTCCAGTCTAGTATCGGTATGGCACCGTTTGAGGCCTTATACGGCCGACCGTGTAGGTCTCCTGTTTGTTGGGCCGAGGTGGGTGATGCACCTCTGTTGGGTCCGGAGTTAGTAAGGGAAACGACGAAGAAGGTTGAGCTTATCCGTAAGAGGCTTGTTACAGCCCAGAGTCGTCAGAAATCTTATGCCGACCGTAGGAGGAGACCTTTGGTGTTTGAGGTGAGTGATCATGTCTTTTTGAAGATATCACCAAGATGGGGATTGATGAGGTTTGGGAAGAGCAGGAAGTTGTCCCCTCGATTCATTGGTCCTTTTGAGATCCTTGAGAGGATTGGCGAGACTGCTTATCGTTTAGCTTTGCCGCCGCAGTTGTCCGGAGTACATGACGTGTTTCATGTGAGTATGCTTCGGAAGTATGAGCCGGATCCATCACATGTGTTGGATTGGACCGATTTAGCGGTTGATGAGGATGTTTCGTATGAGGAGAGACCGGTTCGGGTCTTGGATAGGCGGGATCAAGTTTTGCGAGGCAAAACCATCCCTTTGGTCAAAGTTTTGTGGAAACATCACGGAGTGGAGGAAGCCACTTGGGAACGTGAGTTGGAAGTCCGCGAAAAATACCCGGACATGTTTGTCGATTTGTAATCTAGTATTTAGATTTTGTAATATTGTTAAACTTAAGAGCTTTACATATGTCTTAAATTGTAAAACGTGAGCATGTTTTGATAAATGGGTGTGTCTTGAAACTTGCTTCATTGTAGAAGTTTAGTGTAACATTGCATCTGTTGAGTACATCGTTGAATGTGTTGTTTATATCATGCGATTGAATATGATATGGAAATTGTTAACATTGAAAGGAATAATCCATAATAATGATACAGGTTGAAATATATGTTGTTTTATATATATTGTGAGATACCCATTGATAAAGAGATGAAGTGACCAGTATTGGGTCAAGATGTCTATTGTTGTTATACAATATCTTTGAGAATGGAGAAAAACTTGTTTTTATTTACAAACTTATGCTTAATTTCGGGGACGAAATTCTTTTAAGGGAGGGAGGTTATAGCGACCCCGGTCTTTTTCCATTTGATTATTGTATCCGGACTTAGGTTCCGTAGATTCCGTCATTGTATAATTGTTGTTGTCATTCATTATTTTCTTATTTTGAGTCTTGGGTTGTGTTGGGAAGATTTGGAGCAGGTTGGTTGAGCTTAGGAACCAAGTCTAGTTGCCCAGATTTTGGCTTGTCCGCTCGAGCAGGGGTTTGGACGCTCGAGCGGGGAATACACCCATCCAGTATGTCCTGTGTAGTGTTGGCCGCTCGAGCGGGGGATTGGCCGCTCGAGCGGGAAGTCGTGAGTGACGCTCGAGCGGGGAGTTGGGCGCTCGAGCGGGGACCTGTCTGCAAAAACTTCTGGGAGAGTGCATTCGATCCCGCTCGAGCGGGAGTCTGTGAGTGGCGCTCGAGCGGGGGTTTCCACGCTCGAGCGGGGTGACTGGTATAAAAATCCGAGATCTGACTTTCAGGATCATTTTTCATCTCCTTTTTGATTTTAAAACCCTAGAACCGTCTTCTCCCTCTCCCTACACACCTTCTCTCTTAGGTTTGATCTATTTAGAGTGTGTTTCTACCATAGATCCTTCATTAAAAAGATAGAGTGAGTCGAGGGCTTCCGTTTAATCTGAACAATCTTGGGTTTGGAGCACTTTGGTTTTCGTCATCTTCTCCATTCGAGTTCTTCGCTTCAAGGTAGGGATTTCCTACTCCATCCTATAAGTTTTGTCCTAAGTTTTGGTATTTTGATATGTTGGGAGTACTTTGGTAATTTTGGGAAAAACCCTAGTTGTTTTGATAAATTAATTTATATAATTAATTTAAGGAAATTGGGGAAATTGGTTAAATGCATGAAATTGAGGAATTCTTTGATTAAATGGTGTAGTTGGATAATTAAAATCACTCGCCTATTGAATTGTTGATATATTTATTTCCAGTCTAGAAATAACTGTTTTAGGCTATCAGTGGAGGATAGTCGTGTTTGTTGTAGACATTGCATGTGGATTAGGAATAACTGAAACTAATCACATTGGTTAAGTCATTAATTTTGACTATTGCAATAATACAGAAAATACGTGTATTGATTGAGCATTGCATTTGCATATATATTGTTTTGTGTGGGAGGAGATAGGGGATGTACTCCACGGTTTAGGGGAAGATAGGGGATGGACCTCTAAACCGGATTTTGTTTGGGAGGAGATAGGGGATAGACTCCATTAGCATCACTTTTATGTGTGCTTATTTATATAGAAGTGTTTTATTGATACAACACTAAAATGTGTATCAATCTGGAATTATGAAGTGTTTTGATTTGAGCTTGAGTCTCATTCGTTTGTTGATATTGGAAGGATGTGAATATGAAATATGTAATTCACTGTTGTAAGTTTGGCCAGGTTCTGAGCCATGTTGATAAAATTGGAAAGTAAAACGTGTCTTAGACAATAGTGTCATGAGACTGTAAAATGATGTAATTGATTATCTTGGTTAACCATCTATTGAATGCTATAGCTTTATTCAATGCTTATATTTGGTTTAGTACTTTTCTACTGGGCTGTGGCTCACCCTTTATGGGAACATCATTTTCAGGTTCAGGTGATAAGCTACCTCCACGGACTTAGCCTGGAAGGATTTGATGTTTGGGATTTTGAAGACTTGTCTTTAGTTATATGTTTTATTTAGTTATTTTGAGATTTCATGTAAACATTCAAGCCTAGGGCTTAACTTGTAAAAGAGTTAGTACTCATCTTTCTTGGATCCAAGTGTTAGCTTGGAAAGATGTAAGCCCTTAGGGCATTTATTTTGATGTTGCAGGATGTTACATGTGATGTCTTTCAATAAGAATACTCTGATGAATAACTCAAATGATTCGTTTTCTTTTATAAATGCATGTTAATGTTATGGTTATTATGGGTTTATTTTGAGGGCGTTACATTACTCATATATCTACTTAATTTACTTACTACATAAGCTATATCTGGAAGAGTGCAGTTCATCAAGTACATTAAGCTTCCAATAATTTGGGCATATTCTAATTGAGAAATACTTTCATGTACATTTAAAAAAAAAATAAATTAACATCCACAGGTGTTCTACAAACATGATCATCATCTTTGCTGAATTTGTTAACTATTTTCTCAAAGTAATGTGATTGTGACAAAGTATATCGTAATGATGTTTTGATAATTTTCATGCCAAGAATTACATCCGCAATTCCCATACCTTTCATATCAAAATGTTTATTCAACATTTTCTTGATAGCTTTAATCTTGTCATTATTACTACCTATGATGAGCATATTATCCACATAGAGACATACTATAACATAACCTTTGTTTGTGCTTTTAATATAAACACATTTTTCATATTCATTAATTTTAAATCTATTTGACATCATTGCCTTGTCAAATTTCTCACGCCATTGCTTTGGCGCTTGTTTTAAACTATATAATGATTTAATCAATTTACACACTTTCTTTTCTTTTCTTGGAATAGAAAATCTTTCTAGTTGTTCAATGTAAATTTTTTTATTTAACTCACCATTTAAGAAAGTTGTTTTCACATCCATTTGATGAATTTCTAGATTGTTTAGAGATGCAATGGCAATTAGCATTCTAATGGATGTTATTCTAGCAACTGGTGAGTATGTGTCAAAGTAATGAAGACTTTATTTTTGTCTATATCCTTTCACCACAAGTCTTGCCTTGTATTTGTCAATTGATCCATCCACTTTCAGTTTTCTCTTGAAAATCCACTTGTACCCAAGAGGTTTACAACCTGGTGGCAAATCCACTAATTCTCAAGTGTGATTTTGCAAGATAGATTCAACTTCGCTATTTATTGCCTTTTTCAATAAAGGAGTCTCAGGACTGGACATAGCTTCTTTGAAAGTTAAAGGCTTGTTTTCTAACAAAAAAGTTAGAAAATCTGGACCAAAAGATTTTGATGCTCTAGCACGTTTACTACGCCTAGGTTCCTCTTCTTCATTTTGATATATCTCTTGCTCTTTTACTTGACCTTGTTCTTGATCATGACTAGTAATAGCATCAAAAGATCTTTTGTTAGTACTAGTCACTTGTCTAGTTTTATTAGGAAACACATGTTCAAGGAATGATGCATTCTGAGATTCAATAATAGTATTTATATGCCTTTCGGAATGTTCTGACTTATGAATCAAAAATCAATATACACTACTATTCTTGGCATAACCAATGCATATGCAATCAATAGTTTTAGGACCTATCTTAGCCTTTTAGGACTAGAAATAGCCACTTTAGCCAAACACCCCCACACGTTTAAGCGTTTGTAGGATGATACTCTCCCATGCCACATTTCATAACGTGTTTGACTCACTTTCTTTCAGGGTACTTTATTAAGAATATAATTAGCAGAAAGTATTGCTTCCCCTCACAAGTTCTGAGGTAATCCAGAAGTTATTAACATGGCATTTATCATTTCTTTTAAATTCATATTTTTCCTTTCAGTAATTCCATTTTGCTGAGATGAGTAAGGAGTGGTGGTTTGATGAATTATTCCATGTTTTTGGCAAAACTCACCAAAAGGTGATTTATATTCACCACTTCTATCACTTCTTAGTTTTTTTTTTTTTTTTTATAATTTTCTTACCAAGTTGATTTTCAACTTCATTCTTATATTGAATGAAAGTTTTCAAAGTTTCATCATTGGTTCAAATTAAATAAACATAAATATATCTAGTATAGTCATCTATGAAAGTGATAACATATTTTTTTCCACCTCTAGTTTGAATTGATTTAAAATCACAAATGTTACTATGAATTAATTCAAATGGTTCCATACTTTATTCAATTGAATGAAAATGAGTTTTAGTTAATTTTGCCTTAATACAAATTTAACGTTTATTATTTAAATAAATGTCAAATTTAGGTAAACATTCCATATTAATTAATCTATGCAAAGATTCATAATTAACATGTCCTAGTCTACCATGTCACAAATTTGAAAACTCAAGCAAGTAAGAAGAAGATGTATTTTTATTAATAACATAAGGTACAATAGTCATTATATTCATTTTGAAAAGGCCATCAGACATGTAACCTTTTTTTACATATATCCCACTTTTAGTAAGTACAAATTTATCACTCTCAAACACTAGTTGAGAGGGAGATTTGTAACCTAACAATGGGCCAAGCTAGTTTACGCCGAGTTAGTCTGGTCCAGTTGGGAACAACCTAGAGCTACTAGCCCAGTAGAGATATGCGTTCTGCTAAGCTGGGCGAAATTTGTCCTTAGAAGACTAGATTTGGCCAAGCAAAAGCTCGGTCGTGGCCACAGAGCTTGGTTGAGCCTACGTTCAGGTTTGATCGGTGAGGCCAGATATATAGCATGGTCTCGAGGGAATTTCATGGCGCCGCATTGAGCATAGCTCAGTAGGAAGTGCTACGTGGTGTGCTAGAATTACAGGGAGAGAATTCCGCCGTCCATACGCGTCAATACCGTTTGGCGGTTTTGCCATCCGATGTTTGGCAGTATTTGCATCTACACATGGAGGAGTGTGAGCGTCAGAAGGAGGAAAGACAAAGAGGAACGCGCATAAACTATATAAATGATGTTGCGCCACCATGTAGAGGTATGAGAAATCTGGTTATCACAGCTACCTACCCCTTTGTCTCTCTCTATCTTCTTCTCTCTACGTACTAACTTGATCGTCGAAAGGTTTTTTCGGTAGCACACCGCCGGGTAGCTCCCTGTCTTTGTGTTCTCAGGTTATTCGGAAGGAAGCAAATCTTGGACACAAGGAGTACGAAAAGCGAAAAACATTTTCTCCCTGTACAATTGGCACCGTTTGTGGGAAACTTTGGCAGAAAAAACCTTGTCCTTCAAGCTTTTTCGATCACTTTTCATGGATCATAACGATGAAACGCCGCTGTCCATCGTCAATGGCATCACCCCAGAGCCAATCCAGAGGAGAGACGACCCGCCTACTATTCCGACTATGGCGGGCTTGGAGACTTCCTCCAGAGAGCTCCCCAGAGATGCACGAGATAAACGCGCAAGGAGCACAGATCACTCACAGAGCCCAGACGAGCGTCGGCGGCGAAGAGAGTTACACTTTTAGTGTCTGGAGCTTAAGCTGAGAGACCAAGACGCTATCATTCAGAGGATGGCAGCGAAGATGGAGGCGCTAAAGTGACAAGTCAAGGGGAAAGGTGTTGCTGGAGTGGGTAGCCACAGTGAGCGCACCATGTCCCGTCGTTCAGGCAACCAAAGCCAACAAAGGACGCTTTTCCTTTCCATCACCAAAAACTATGGGGCTAGTGACTCTGACTTGTCGGCAGAAAATTCTTGCGTGCAAGATAGCAGCTACCATCCTTCATGTCTGTCGACGACATCGAGGTATTCTTACTTTGCCCGTTCGGAGGACTTGAGGGACGTCCTGGAAGAGCGAGCACTCTGGCAGGAGGTGCAAAGGGTGCCAGTGTTGCAGCGGCTGTCCCACGGAGGTCGCGGCAGTGAAGAAGTCATAATGCCACTGCCACGCCTAGCTGTACACTTGCCTTTGGACAGGGACTTGGCGAGGCTGAGTGCCACTTCTTTCTCTCTCGAGATAGAAACCACGTCTTCCCTGCAGGCTTCCACCACCCCAAGTTCACGCTCTACTATAAAAAAATTGATCCATACATGCACGTAAGCCACTTCCAGCAAGTCATGGCTGGTTACAGGCGAAAAAACGCCCTTATGTGCCTTATTTTCCCATCGAGTTTGGGTGAGTTAGGCCTGAAGTGGTTCGAGAGGCTGTCGGAGGCATTCGTGACCCGATTCAAAACTAACACTAGAACGCCTAAAGAAGTCGACCACCTTCTGAGCATTAAAATGGAACGAGGCTACTTGCCTAAGGTGTACAACACCAAGTACTGGGAAACCTTCAATGAGATTCTTGATTGCTTGACCTACCTTGTAATTACCCAGTACAAGTGCGGTCTTCCAGTTGGACATAGACTGCGGGATTCGCTCACCATGAACCAACAAACAACCATGGAACTACTAATGCAATGTATCAACGAGCACATTCGAGTTAAGGATAAGGCTATTGCGGCCACCGCGAAGGTGAACCCAATGGTCGCAGACAAAAGAGTGGCCTGAAAAGTTCATGCGGTCGGACATGAGGCAAACCGTCCGAACAATCGTGAAAGGGAATCAGATCGTGGTACTAACCGTAGTAACCGGGGTAAGGGTCCTCGCAACGACCGAGCTGACTACCCCCGTGATGCCGCAAAAGATGTAAAGAGAAAGTTGAACACCCGTACAGGCATCACCATGGTTTTCAAAATTCCTATCTATCACATACTTAGTGAGATCCACGACGAGGCATATGTTCGGTGGTCTGCTAAATTAGGTGATGCACAAAGGGACTTCAATTTACAGTATTGGTGCACCTTTCATGATGAGCAAGGACACCGCACCGAGGACTGCTTGCCTTTGAAACAATATCTGGAAGAGTTGGTGTCGGCTAGCCGTTTGGACCGTTACATCGATGGAGGCATCAAGGCAGCACCCTAATCTTCGGTCGATCCGAATGACTTGGCTGCTTTGGAAGTGCCCCCCTAAGTTGTAATCAACGTAATCTATGCATCGTTGAGCCAGCGCAGGTATACGAACTCCGAGGGATGATTAAGAAGGCAGAACACATGAGAGAAGTTCTATTGGTCCAACCCGCCGTGAAGAAAGGCAAAACCTAGGTGAAAGACGTACTTATCTTTTTAAGTCGAGATCTTCACCGTATTCAGACGCCAAATAATAACACGTTGGTGGTCACGCTCTGCGTGAATGATTTTGACATTAGGCGCATTCTGATCGACCAAGGCAGCTCAGTTGAAATAATGTATTATGATGCCTTCAAATAGCTCAAGTTGAATGACAGAGACTTGGCCCCAGCGACCTCACCACTGGTCGGCTTCAACTCACAGCCGGAGTGGTCGGTAAGAAAGATCATCCTACCGATCAAAGCAGGGTCAGTCATCAAGTAAGTGGAATTATGGGTGTTGAAGATACCCTCAACTTATAACTTGATTGTAGGCCGGGGATGGCTTCATGCCATGCAAGTCGTGGCATCAACTTACCACCAGGTCATGAGGTTCCCCTCAGCTACCGAGGTGATAGAGCAAGTTTGGGGTGATCAAGTCATGGCCAAGCAATGTTTCGTAGCCGTGAATGGAAGCCACGCTGCCAAGGGTTTCGTACAAATGATTGAAAGTCCGAAAGATCAGAGTGTCCTGGACGACGTAGGCACCAGGACCGAAGAGAAGGCTGTTGAAGACTTGGTGGAAGTGAGGATCAATGAGAGTGATCCTGAGAAGTTCTTCTTGTTGGGGTCCAGTTTGACCGTCTAAGAATAGTTGGAGATGGTCAATTTCTTGGTGGCAAACATCGAAGTATTTGCATGGATGCCTTACGATATGCCTGGTGTCGACCTAAACTTCATTTGCCACCAACTCAACGTCTTTCTGGATGCCCGACCTGTAATTCAAAGAACGCGAAGATCAGCGCTTCATCACTATGAGGAAGTGGTAGAAGAGGTGAAAAACTTTCTCGAAGTGAGGGCTATACAGGAGGTACATTACCCTCGGTGGGTTTCTAACACGGTGGTTGTGCCAAAGAAGAACGGGAAATGGCGAGTTTGTGTGAACTACAAAATGGTCAACCGAGCTTGCCCCAAAGACAGCTTCCCCTTGTCCCAAATCGACCAACTGGTGACCCTCACAGCTGGGCATAGAAGGCTAAGTTTCCTGGATGCATACCGCGGTTACCACCAAATCGCTATGCATGAGGCTGACTAAGAGATTACTCCTTCATAACGCCAAGAGGGTTGTTCTATTACAGAGTCATGCCTTTCGGGTTAAAAAACGCCAGAGCGACCCTTCAGAGGATGGTCATCAAGATGTTTGCCCCTTTGCTCGGCCGCACGATGGAGGCTTACATCGACGACATGGTGGTCAAAAGCAGATGTGAGGCCAACCACTTAGCTGGCCTGGCGGAGATGTTCTCCATTCTCAAACAACACAAGCTGCGTTTGAACGCATCAAAATGTGCCTTTGGCGTGTGGTTGGGGAAATTCTTGGGCTTTTTGGTCACCAACAGTGGCATTGACGCGGATCCCTCCCAAATCAAAGCCATACAAGAATTGAAGCAGCCCAATTCAACAAAGGATGTACAACATTTTGTCGGGATGGCAGCCGTGTTTAATAGATTTATTAGACGGTCATCAGATCGTTGCTGCCCTTTCTTCTGAGTCCTTAAGTCTAAGTTTTCATGGAATGACGAATGCGACAGAGCCCTGGCCGAGCTAAAGACATACCTGTCTTCCGTTCCGCTCCTTGTCACTTTAAAGTAAGGTAAGGAGCTCTATCTTTACCTAGTTTACTCTCAATATGCTATCAGCGTAGTACTTGTTCGGGCGGAAGGCATACAATATCTGTTGATCTTCTACATGAGCAAGACCTTGCTCTCGGCAGAGTTGAGATATCTGCAGCTTGACAAACTCACCTTGGCATTGATGATGGCCTCCAAGAAGTTGGCCCAATACTTCCATACACATACGATAGTTGTGTTGACCAAGTTTCCTTTGAAGGCCTTGTTTGAATGAGCAAACTTCTCTAGTCGAATCTTGGAGTGGACGGTCGAGTTGGGGTAGTTTGACATCAAGTTTCAACCAAGGACTGCCATCAAGGCCTAAGTTTTGGCCAATTTCGTTGCAGAATTTTCGCTGGGAACTCACCTGGTTTGCCCAGTGGGGCCTTACCGACGCAACCGGGTTGAGGGGAGTGGGCACTACAGAACTTGTGTAGCCACCTCCTAATATCGTCCAAGCTAATCCTGTCGACAAGCCGACCATGGAAGGCGACGTGAAAGTTTCGTGCCCAATTACAGACCCATCATTTGACGGCCCACCTCAACCTGACAATGCGCTGATGGATTTGGGCATAATAGGACAACCTACTGGATCTAACACCACGTCGCCAGGGGGGGATGAAGGCGTGCAAGTCACAATCATCGACAGTGAGCTTAACACAAAAATAGCCTGGTAGCCGAGCAACTCAGAGCACTTGAACCTTCAAAAATCCCAAGACCCCACAGAATGTTGGAAGCTTTTATCGGCGAAATGTGAAAAATTTTCATCAATGGCACTTCAAACAGACATGGAGCTGCGCTTGGCATTGTCTTGATCTCACCAGACGGGCTAACCATCAAACATTCCATCATACTTGAGTTCCCTGCATCTAATAATGAGGCAGACTGTGACGCGCTGCTAGCCAGCCTGAAAAACGTGCTCCGACTACAAGCATCTGAGCTAATGGTCTATAGCGACTCCCAACTCGTTGTAAACCAAGTGTCTAGGGAATACGAAGCCAAAGATGGCAGAATGGCCAAATACCAAACTTTGGTGAAAGAGCAGAATAAAAAATTCCAAGCCATACGAGTTCAACAAATCTATCGAGAAGATAATAGCTGGGCAAATGAGTTGGCCAGTTTGACTTCCATGACAGACAGATCAACACCCAGCCCTCTTTTGATTGAATTCCTCCTAAGACCCAACATAGAAGACTCAGTGCAAATAGAAGTTCTTTGCATCGAGCTAGATCCTTCTTGGATGGACCCCATCATCCTTTTCTTGAAAGAAAGAATCTTACCAACTAATAAGAAAGAGGCAAACAAAGTCTGATTAAAGTTTGAGTGGTTTTGGCTCTCTCCATTTGGCACTTTGTATAAGAAGTCATTCACCGGTTCATACCTTAAACATGTTCATCCAAGTGGAGTCGACATTTCTCTTTATGAGATCCATGAAGGGATGTGTGGGAGTTACATCGGCAGGAGATCTTTAGCCTATCACGCTATCTTACAAGGATACTGGTGGCTGTGCATGCAGGCGGATGCACAAAAATATGTGAGAAAATGCGAAAAGTGTCAAAAATTTGCCCACCAAATTCATCAGCTAGCCAGAGAGCTTCTCCCTCTCATAAGTCCTTGGCGTTCACAATGTGGGGCCTTGACATAACGAGAATACTCCTAACCGCGCCAAGCAACTGCAAGTTCTTCATAGCGGAAATAGACTACTTCACCAAATGGGTCAAAGCCGAACCCCTAGCCACAATCAAAGAAAATGATTTGAAGAGGTTTGTCTGGCAGAATGTAATAACGCGATTTGGAGTCCCCAAGGCTCTAATCTCTAACAATGGCACTCAATTTGATGGAAAGTTGTTCAGGGGATTTTGCGAAGAGCTGAAGATAGAGTTCTATAACTCGACACCAGCCTATCCTTAATTGAATGGTTAAGTGGAGGCATCAAACAAGACCATTTTAGATGGGTTGAAGAAAAGGCTGAAAAAGGCCAAAGAATAATGGATCAAAGAGCTTCCAAATGTCCTTCGGGCCTACCGAACTACACCAAGACGCTCAACCGGGGAGACACCTTTCGCTTTGGCATATAGAATGGAAGCAGTCATCCCACTAGAGATTGGTATGCCCAACATCCGCAGTGAAAAATTTAAGCCTGACTTAAACGCCGAAGCCATCGCCCTAGAGTTGGACCTTGCAGAAGAACGCTGAGAAAAGGCATTGATCCATGTTGCAGCATACCAGCAAGAACTATCCAAGAAGTATAACAAAACAGTTCACCCCAGACAATTTAAGGTTGGGGATTGGGTTCTGAGGAAGGTGATGAGCAACACTTTAGTGGCAGGCGAATGGAAGCTAGGGGCAAATTGGCAAGGGCCTTACAAGATAACCGGTCTGGCGGGCAAAGGGGCATTCCATCTAGAGGACTTGGATGGCAAAGCGATACGCTAGCCATGGAACGCGACCAATTTAAAGTTGTATTATTTTTAGCTTCAATCTGTAATGTAATTTTTTTTTTATAGAGGGCAGACGTACCCTTTCATTTTCCAATGTAATTCTTTTAGCCTTCTGAAGACTTTGTGGAATCTGTATACCATTTTGTATATGATGAAAATGAATTACTATACTTAGAAAATTTGTTATATTACTAGGTTGCAATGCATAAGGGGCATTTAACTCCAAGCCAAGGTGACTTTACCCGACTGGAAGAGTTGATGAATTGTTCAACTCCAAGTTTTAGCCGATGTGTTTTGCCCGACTATATTGTTCAACTCTAAGTTATTAGCCGAGGTGTTTCGCTCGGCTATATGAGTTGATGACTTGTTCAACTCCAAATTCTAACCTAGGTGTTTTGCCCGGCTAAATTAGTTGATGATTTGTTCAACTCCAAGTTTTTAGCCAAGGCATTTTGCCCTTTAAATGAGTTGATGACTTGTTCAACTCCAAATTTTTAGCCGAGGTCTTTTGCCCGGCTAAAGGAGTTGATGACTTGTTCAGTTCCAAATTCTTAGCTGAGATGTTTTGCCCGACTAGAAGAGTTGCTAACTTGTTCAACTCCAGACTTTTAGGCGACGTGTTTTGCCCGGCTGAACGGATTGACGACTTCTTTAGCTTCAAGCTCTTAGCTGAGATGTTTTGCCCAGCTAAAGGAGTTGATGACTAGTTCAACTCCAAGTGTGTACCTGAGATGTTTTTCCTGGTTAAATGAATTGATGCTTTGTTCAAGAATATTGCATGGTTATAAAGAAAGAACATAATGTAATCGCAAGTCATAAAAGTTGTCAAAATTTTTCATTGATTAGAGATTGCAAGTATAGGAGTTGGAGCTAGTAGCCTGGCTACAAAAAGTTCAAAAGAATAACAAGAGAAAATACAAGGCTAAGTTAGGGGAGGGGGGAGAGATCAATAAAGGCATCTTCGGTTCTGGCGCCTATTTCCTCCAGATTAACCACGGCGGCCACTTCGCCACGCTCTTTTTGACCGGTCGCATCTTGACTGCCTCCCTCCTCGGCTTCTTTCCCGGCTTCTTCCTTGGCTTCTTCCTCGACCTCCTCTTACAAGGAGTTGAAGACATCATTCGCGTAAGGCACCATGTAAACCGCTAGGAAGGCAGGGGAAGGAGAGGTGAACACCTCGATTTCAGATCCTTGGCCGAGTTTCTCACATGCTGCCTTCCAACTAGATTTGAAGAAGATGTCCTTAGTGCTTCAACCTGTTTAGTGTAACTCTCCTCGGCCTCCTTGAAGCCGAGATTATTGGTCTCATCCATGTCTTTCTGCCTCGCCTTCTTTATCTCTTCCAGCCCGGCCTTTGTGGCATCTCTTTTTTGCTCGTCTCTGCCAAGCTGACTAAGTAACCTTGCATTATCAACATTCACGATTTCAAGTGAAGCCTTAGCTTAGCCCAACTCAACTGAGACACTCTTCCCAGCAGCGTTCAGCTTGGTCACTTTCTGTCACAAACTGACAATGCAGTTCATCACGAGGTGAGTTTTCTGAATAGACTGCAAAATAAAAACCAGAAGAAGGTTTGCTCGAACAAGCAACAAAACGAGCAAATAGTTGGAATTTTTTTGGAATTTAAAGCTCTTATCCTCGTCATTAATTTCACGACGGACTTGACAAATCGGGTGTTTGGAACGTGCTTGGTCCCTATCATGTCCTCCGATAGAAGCAGGGACTTGGAATGATCAAAGGCAAGGAGATGTTCCTTGTCCCCCTTTACAGAAGGGTTGGTCGGGATAAGGCCTCCCCAGGACTTCAACTTTGGCTGCCAGGGTGGAACCGGCTCGACCTCAGTTTTCGCATGCTCGGCGTTAAGCTCAGCTTCTAACTTAATTAAAAGATCGGCCGACCAAGCCCGCTTACTAGCCCGGTGCGACTCAGCACGTGGTGCAGCCGTAGAGGCCAGGGCAGTCACGGTCCTTGAGCTCTGGCTAGCGGTTGGTGCAGGAAGAGGGTTGCTCGGTAGTTCGGTAGAAGTGGCAGTGATGAGATTCTTAATTCGATTCATGCTCCTCAGTCAAGCAGATGAGGGAAACATCTGGAAGTGTTGGGTTTGGAAACGGAGAAGGCGCCCGCAGAAAATTGGTGACTTTGCTCTTGCGTAGAGCTAAGTAATGGTAGCTTGGTACGTAACCAAGAAGCTCGTGGCAATCTTAGTGCCTATCTTAGCGCGGTCTTGATTGCCTCTTCATTCGGGTATTGATAATTGGCTTGTAACTTTTCGATAGCTGCCAAAGGAAGGCAATTAGCTCAGCATAATTAATATTGACAAAATTAATCTGTTAAAAAGATCGACTTACAAGAAGAACTGAAATCCCTGCTGATGTACCAACCGAGCATGTTAGCTATCTCATAGTTACCAGACACCTAGAAAAATCATTGTCATGCATGACTTTGTTCGGTGTCTCGGTCACTAATCGTTCTCTGCTTGGTCGTATTTTCAAATAATAGTTGTAACCATCTTTTGTTTTACCGAGCGTGTATTGACACAGTACCTCAGCCAGACCCAACTGTAGTCCTAGCCAATTGTTCATCTCGACCACTCCGTTTATGATCCTAAAAGTGTTGGTGGACACTTGTGTGGGGGCTAGTTTAGTGTGTCTTAAAAACTTGCACGTTAGGGGCTGCATCGAGAAGCGCAACCCTCCTTTAACTATACTTAGCACGGTTAAGGAGCAGAACTCTAACGCACCCCACAGGTTTATGTCTTCCTGGCCGAGCTCCAAATGCACAACAGCCAGAACGCCAGACTCTTCTCAAAATGCAGCCAATACGCCTGGCGTGTTGACAAGGAAGCGATAGCGTCCCATGGGAGGCCAACCTATTTAGCGCAACAATATTAAGTTGGAAAAGTTGTGCACAGTGGCTGCTCGGTCTTTGAGAGCCCTTGTACTGGTGTGCCTGGCCCCCTAGGATTCTACAGTTAAAAACCAAGTGAGAGTGGCAGCACGGTCGCACATATGAGCCTGATTTTAGCTCAGTCACTTTGTGCACACTTTGCAGCTTGACTTATATAATTTGTTAGATCCTAGCTCGATCGCGCGAACAGGCCAGATATTAGCCCACTCTGTACTGGATAGCTTGATTTTGTGCCCTGACTTCATAAATAATAATTTAGCCCGGTTGATATGCATTTCTAGATCATAAAGGCATTTTGAGCCCAGCCAAGCTCAGATTCGCACCTGTTTATCGTAGGACGCGATGAACAATGGGAAGCTAGGGACACATGAGCTTTTTGGCATCGAAAGCAATGCAAAACCCTAACCCTATTCACTTTTTAGTAGTGTTTGGGTGTTTCAGTGTTCCTCAATGGGTGAATGTGTGATTTGAAGTTCGAAAACGTGCGAAAAATACGAAGAACAGACGAAGAACATAAAGGGCAGTGCAAGACTTACCAAATCAAGGCTGCAGTTGACGTTTTAACTATTGGAGGATATTCCAGAGGTGACAGCGACAGAGCTTGAGAAACAGGTGCTTTGATATGGATGACAAACGCCAGAAATAGGACTTGGATTCTTAGGTTTGTTGGATTGCCGTCAGTGAAGAAGATGAATGGTGAGAGGAGGATAGATACAAAGAGGCAAGTAATATATAAATCGGAAGAGGTGCCAAAAATTTGAATTCGGAGAGACGATGTGGGGCAGTTGGATTAGCAGCGATAGGCTAATGAGCGGATGACACGTGTCTATGATGAGACTGGTGTCAGTTATGAAAAGACAAACTGGAAAGTCAAATCGGGCTAAACGTGTTACCGAGCAAGAGAGCTAGCACGATATAAGAGTGCGAGCAGATTCAGGAGGGGTGATGACCGGGCAAGGAAACGAGCTCAGTGTAGCTCGACTTTTCGCGCTCCTTTTGGAAGATGACAAGCCCTACGGTTTGGAATCCTGCGGTTCTGAATCTGATTTCACAAGTGCAATGTGAAATAGATAAACACCAAAGAGTCCAAATCCGATAAATCTTTTGAAAAATCGATTTTGAATGAAATGCCAAAAATGGATTGCTTTGCTAGATTTCAGAGTTGCCACCTAAATATTTTGAAAAATTTAGGAAACCCAAGACTCGTGCCAAAGGCCATTAGTCCGTCATCACCAAAGTGTCTCGGCTCGAGAACTTAGGTACAAGAGGGGAAGGTCATGAATTGAGCACTCCACTCGCCCGATCAAAGATCGGCCTCTACTAGTCATGATGTGATTTTTATTTACATTATATGCTCTTGTTCTGATTTATTAGCTATATTACCACGTGATGCGCACACAAGGTATAGACTAATATTTGCAAGAATTGGAACATTTGATTTCAAGTTTTGTTTCGAATTATTTATTGAATTTGCCACTTGAAAAAGCGGGCTAAAATAGACATTTAATCAAACCATCCCAATTCAAGCAACTAGCCTTCATTTACAGGCATTCAAACAGTTATATCATTTAAGCAATTAGCCTCATGGAAGTATGCTTTGACATAGTAATACAAACATTCGATGCAAGATGCTAAAACATAAAATTACTTACCTAGTACTCCAAGCCAAAACAAAGAAAAATAATTAGAAAAAAACATGCATGTTCCTAATTAATGCAATAGACCGTAAGAGTCTGAAGTACTTTTTCACCTAGAAAGAATTGAATATAAGAAAGAGATATGGCAAGACTTAGAAACAACTGAGATTAAAGTGATGTTACATGATCAATGTGGGTTAATAGCTGCTATTTCAGCTTAACCAACAATCATTGACAAGATCAAGCAAAAGTAAAGGAAAGATGAATCCCTTAAGAAAGGGATTAATGAATTAGAATTGAATCCGAAACCAAGGTTCAATGTTGAGAACGAAGCGTTGAGATTTGATGGATGATTGTGTGTCCCAAACACTTTTGATTTGAAGAAGAGAATTTTGGAAGAAGCTCATAAGTCAAAGTTCGCAATGCATCCGGGCAACAACAAAATGTATCAGGATTTGAAACAAAGTTTTTGGTAGCCTGACATAAAGAAGGAAATTGTATTGTGTGTATCTAAATGGTTTTAATGTCAGCAACTAAATGCCTTCAATGTCAGCAAGTCAAAGTTGAACATCAAAATCCGACGGGATTACTTTAACCTCTCCCTATTTCAGAATGGAAATGAGAGCACGTAACCATGGACTTTGTTGTTGGTCTACCTCGGACACCAAAATGTATGAACTCTATCTGGGTTATCTTGGATAGGTTGACTAAATCTATGCATTTTCTACCTGTAAGAACTAGCTATGATTCTTATAGATTGGCTACAATTTACATTGATGAAATTGTTCATTTATATGGAGTACCGGTATCCATTGTTTCGGATAGAGATCCAAAATTTCTGTCTAGATTTTAGAACAGTCTTCAAAGAGCAATGGGAATAAAATTGAGGTTTAGTACGGTATTCCATCTACAAACTGACGGACAATCAGAAAGAACTATCTAGACTTGAGAGGATATGCTCCAAATGTGTGCTCTAGACTTTCAGGGGAGTTGGGAAACTTATTTTCCACTGGCGAATTTTCCTACAATAATAGTTTCCACTCTACCATTAGCGTGGCACCATATGAAACCTTGTACGAAAGGAAATATAGATCTATGTTGGACTGATGTTGGGGATAGGGTCTTACTTGGACTTGAAATTGTGCAAACAACCACTGAAAAGATCAAAGTCATTTAGCAAAGGCACAAAATAGCACAAAACTGACAAAAGAGTTATGCGGATCATAGAAGAAGGGTTTTTGAGTATGAAGTAGGTGACCATGTATTCATAAGGGTAATTCGATGAAGGGTCAATTGATGTTTGGCAAGAAAGGCAAATTATTAACTCGATACATTGGGCCATTTCAGATTCTGGAAAGGCTTGGTCCAGTTGCGTATCGAATTGCTTTATCGCCAAGAATGGAACAAATGCACAACGTCTTTTTTTATGTGAGACACGTGTCGATGTTGAGGGGCTATCTCTAAGACCCATTCCATGTTATTGATCGTCACCGAATAGCCCTCGATAAGAATATGGAGTATGAAGAGAAACCGATTAAGATTATTGACTGATAAGTGAAACAGTTGTGGAATAAAGAAATCCCTAAGGTAAAAGTAGAATGGAATGAACACTACGACATGGGAGAAACTTGGGAAAAAGAAGGTGAAATGAGGCAAAGGTACCTCGAGTTATTTCCGAATCAAGGTGACACAAGTTTAGAAGACGAAACTTCTTAAACGGGCGATATTGTGACAATCCCGTTCACGTATTACGCTTTTAATTCCTTAATTGTGCATATGCTTATGTGCTAAGTGTGAATTTGAATGACAATTATGTCATTAATGTGGTTTTGACATTATATTTGTTAATCGTAGGAAAATCTGTTATGATTTATGTTTTAATCTAAAAATTGTAGGCCGTAATGGCGTCATAAACTGAAATTGGTTAGTTTAATATGATTGACATAATTTTTAGAGGCTATTAGAAAGTTTGATTAAAATTTGATTCAGTCTAAATTAATTAGAATTAAGTATGATTAGTTAAACCTAAACTTGAATTAATCTCTTAATCTAATCCATATGTGTATATATATATATATATATGATAGAATTAAGAGTTTGGACTCCCTTAATTATATTTGAACTCAAAAATCTAAGATGAGAGCTCTAGAGAGAGAAACTCAAGTTCTAGAGAGAGAATAGGCTAGAAGGCTTGGAATTTGACAAGGCAATTGGAGAATTGGATAGAACAACTCAAGTTCTTGCTATAATTAGTGTTCTTGAAGATTATAGGTAAGTGCTTATACCTTAATTCATAAGTTTAAACCATCAAATATGTGACTTTATGAGGATTATGTAGTTGAGTATAAGAATTGAGCTAAGATTGTTGAATTTAGAGGCAATTCATACATGCATACATAATTTTGTTCAGTTTCACCATTTTTGGAGCATGATTATCTCATCCATGTTGAATTTGGAAGACGAATTGTACATGCGTGCATGAATTACAAGGTTTAGAAAGTGAATTGTATGTTTTTGAAGCTTTTGAATAGAATTTGAAATTTAAATCAACATGCATGAAGATTTGGGTTTCATTTTGAAGAATTCTTGAAGTCTTGAGCTTTGATTTTTGCGAATTTGCTTTGCATTCATGTTCTTTGAAGATTTTCTAAGTATTTTCAAGGTTTTGTCAAGCCATGCAAGAAATTGATTTGAAAATAAAAGCTTTGAAATTCAATTATGTCCTCTAACTTCTAGAATTTTTTCTCACCAATCGTGCGAACAATCTGTCGCTTGAGCACACATTGCATGCATCTAGTACTTTTGCAGACAATTGTAGTTAGCTCGAGTGACCAAGTCACTGCTCGAGCGACCGCCTTTTATTCTGCACCTTGGCTTGAGCAAACGTAGAGCCTAGAATTAGAACATCCCATACTTTTACAGACCACGTAGTCCGCTCGAGCGACTAATGTTGCGTTCAAGCGAAGTGCTCTGTTTTAGCAAATTTTGAAAAGACATATTCTGATCAAGTGTGCATCCTCATTCCTTTATGGGCATTCTTAGGCATGAATTGAACGTCCTAAAAGAAATAAAGAGTTAGAAAGAAGCCTAGGAGAATTAAAGAAGTTAAAGAACAATTCTATTCAGCAATGTGATTCAAAGTATGTGTGTTTATGAACTGTGTAGGACCATATGCGACGACGTGTCAGCAATTGAATCACTGTGAGTAATATCTTAGTAAAGATATTTTCTTATTTACTCTATTTTTTGAATATCCTAATGTAGAAAGCTTTTCCGAAACTATGATTTTGCAAGTGTCAATGCGTCTCTATCTGTTTGATCAACATGATATCTGTCAATGTGATTGATGTGACACGAATGTGTATGACGGACCCAAGGTCATTCTGTATATCTGAATTAGACCTAAGGTCATTCCGTATATCTGACTAGATAGATCCAAGGTTGTTTTGAATATCTGGTAACTATGATTATCTGTTATGAGTTGACCAAATGATCATTATACAACTATAAATGATTGGACCTGAGGTCGTTCTGTTATGATATGATCAATTCCATTATGTACATCTATTATACGTTGGACCCAAGGTCGTTCTGTTCTCTGTTGGACCCGAGGTCGTTCCGTTACAAATTGCTTATGATACAAAAATGCTTATATCAATTATTAGAACTAATTCACATAACCCCTTTACTCTAATATTATTCATTGGGCTTTTGCTCACTCCGTTATATATATATATATATATATATGTAGGTGAGCAACGAGATATCTAGTCCCAGCCTTAGTGAACCTGTGAAGGATGCTGAGTTTTGTGAGGTTTTCCATGAGCACCTCATAAGTGATGCTTTTGTTTCTTTTGTCTTTTAATTTTATGTTTCTTTTTATTGATCAGGCTCCACCGCTTTTGTATATAAGTTTCGTGTTTATATCTTAATGACATATGGATGATCTTAGGCATATGAATCTTTTTATGAAAGTATGAGTCTGAGTTGTTAATATATAAGAAGTTTTTGGTCATGCCATATATGCACAGCTCATTGGACAAAAATTTTCATTAGTTAGCTTCCACTTTTGGCCTTATTTACTTAATTATGATTTGATCTCTGTCTGAGGCCATAGTTAATCTCATGATTACTTGTCGGTTATGATCCAAACCTCTTGAGATGGGTTCGGGCCATGACAGAGTGATATTAGAGCACGAGTTAATAGCTCATACAGTAGTCCAAATGAGAAATAAGGTGCCTAGAAAAGGCTTAAGGTGCATTCATCTAATAAATATCTATTTGTGTGCATTGAGAACATATGAGTATATGAAATATGAACTGTAGTGCCTATATGTGTATATATGCAATTTCTGTGTCTATTATAATACAAGTTTATATAGATAATGGTGAGAATAATGGCTAATGAAATAGAAGAGTTGACTGCCGTCTAATTGGACAGAATGGAAAGAATGATCCATGATATGTTGGAAGCTTTAAGGCAACAGTAGCAACAACCATCTCCACCTCCGCCAATGACAGTACTGCTTGTACAAGACTATCAGACTGATGATTGTATAATTGCTCTCACTAAATAATTTAAGAAAATGAAACCACCGTTGTTCCATGGGGAAGTAGACCCATTGAAAGCTGAAGCTTGGGTCCTTAAAATTGAGAAATTATTTGAGGTATTTCCATGTGTCGAGGAACAAAGGGTTTAGTTGGCTGCATTCATTCTAGAGGATGGGGCAAGAAGATGGTGGATGCTAATTCGAGAGGACAATAAGGGGGTTGATTGGGCACGATACGCTGCAAGACCCACTGCTATGAGAGACACATTGAGGCAAGGAAAAGTGTTTGCACTCATCCCAGGTGATACACAAAATACCAAAGCCATTGTCTCAGGTACCCTCTCTATTTGTAACTAAGATACTTATGTGCTAATTGATTTGGGTTCAACACATTCATTTGTATATGCTGTATTTACATCTAGACTGAATAGACCAATGGAATCATTGCCATATCTATTGTGTGTATCTGCTCCATCTGGAGAATCTGTTCTGTGTTCATTTGTATACCGTGCTTGTGAAATATGTGTTGGAGATGCTACCTTATTTGTAGATTTGTTGCCTCTTGATATTAGGCACTTTGATGTGATTTTGGGAATGGACTAGTTGTCTGAATACTATGCTACTATTGATTATATGACAAAACAAGTTTTGTTTAGACCTTTGGGACGTGATGAATTTGTATTTGTGGGTAATGATGTAGTATCGCCGCCTTACTTGATTTCGGCAATGAAAGCATGCAAACAACTTAAGAAGGGTTGTCAGGGTTATTTGTGTAGTACTTTGACTGATCGGCCTATAAATGTTGTGTTAGATGATATTCCTATTGTTAGAGAATTTCCAGATGTGTTTCTAGAGGAATTGCTAGAGGAACTAGTTGACAGAGAAATTGAATTTGCCAGAGAAGTTATGCGAGGTACTCAACCCATTTCAAAGACTTCATATAGAATGTCAATTGTTGAGATGAAAGAGCTGAAAGAACTGCTGCAGGTTTTGCTTGATAAGGGTTTTATTTGATCGAGTACTTCGCCTTGAAGTGCACTAGTTTTATTTGTGAAAAAAGGATGGAACCTTGCGCTTATGCATTAATTACCGAGAATTGAATAAGGTAACAATTTGATTACTGAGAATTGAATAAGGTAACGATCAAGAGTAAATACCCTCTATCTCATATTGATGATTTGTTTGATTAGTTGTAGGGTTCACAAGTGTTTTCAAAGATTGATTTGAGATTTGGGTACCATCAACTGATAGTGAAAGCTGAAGATGTTGAGAAAAATGCATTTCAAACAAGGTATGGACATTATGAATTTTTGGTTATGCCATTTGGGGTTACAAATGCACTTGCATCATTTATGGGTCTTATGAACTGAATTTTTAAATCCTATGTTGACAAATTCATAGTTTTATTTATTGATGATATCTTAATTTATTCGAGAAGTAGAGAAAAACACGAACAACATTTGACAATAGTTTTACAAACACTTCGGGAGAAGAAATTATATGTTAAACTAAAGAAATGTGAATTTTGGCTAGATGAAGTTGTGTTTCTAGGGCATGTGATCAACAGGGATGGAATTTCAGTAGACCCCTAAAAGATTGAGGTAATTTTGAATTGGCCTACGCCGATGAATGTAATAGAAGTTTGAAGCTTCATGGGATTAGTTGGATATTACAGAAGGTTTGTGAAAGGCTTCTCCAAGATAGCTGTACCACTAACCCAACTTCCTTGAAAGGGGCAACCATTTGAATAGACTGATGAAAGGGAATTTGCATTCCAAGAACTGAAGACAAAACTAACCACAACACCAATTTTGTGATTTATGTGATGCTTCTTACAAGGGTCCGGGTTGTGTTTTGATGTAGAATGGTAAAGTGATAGCTTATGCATCTCGACAATTGAAACCTCATGAAAAGAACTATTTGACTCATGACTTAGAATTGGCTGCTATTGTGTTTGCTTTGAAGATTTGGCGCCACTATTTGTATAGAGCAAAATGTGAAGTCTATACCAATCATAAGCGTCTGAAGTAGTTTTTCACTCAGAAGGAATTGAATGTGCGATAGAGAAGAAGGCTTGAATTGATTATAGACTATGATCTCCAGATTTAATATCATCTAGGTAAAGCCAACATTGTAGCTGATGCTTTGAGTAGAAAGTCACGGGGAACTTGGCATGTTTGCAGACTGAACAGAAAGAGATATTGCAAGACCTAGAAAGAATCGAGATTGAAGTGATGCTACATGATCAGGGTGGGTTAATAGCTGCTATTTCAGCTCAACCAGCAATCATTGACGAGATAAAGCAAAAGCAAAATGAGGATGAATCCCTCAAGAAAGTGATTGATGAATTTGAATTGAATCCAAAACCAGGGTTTAGTCTTGAGAACGAAGTGTTGAGATTTGAAGGAAGATTGTGTGTCCTGAACACTTTTGTTTTGAAGAAGAGAATTTTGGAAGAAGCTTATAAGTCAAAGTTTGCAATGCATTCGGGGGCCAATAAAATGTATTGGGATTTGAAACAAAAGTTTTGGTGGCCTAATATAAAGAAGGAAATTGAAGAGTATGTGTCTAAATGCCTTAAATGTTAGAAAGTCAAAGCTGAACATCAAAGCCCGACTGGATTACTTCAACCCCTCCCTATTTCGGAATGGAAATGGGAGCACATAACCATGGATTTTGTTGTTGGTCTAACTTGGACACCAAAATGTATGAACTCTATCTGGGTTATTGTGGATAGGTTGACTAAATCTGAGCATTTTCTACCTGTAAGAACAAACTATGATGCTTATAGATTGGCTACAGTTTACATTGATGAAATTGTTCGTTTACATGGAATATTGGTAACCATTGTTTCAGATAGAGATCCAAAATTTGTATCTCGATTATGGAAAAGTCTTAACAGAGTAATGGAAACAAAATTAAGGTTTAGTACTGCATTTCATTCACAAACTGATGGAGAATTAGAAAGAACTATTCAGACTTTAGAGGATATGCTCCGAATGTGTGCTCTAGACTTTCAGGGGAGTTGGGAAACTTATTTTCCATTGGTGAAATTTGCATACAATAATAGTTTCTACTCCAGCATTGGCATGGAAAAATATGAAGTCTTGTACGAAAGGAAATGTAGATCTCCAATATGCTAGACCGATGTTGGAGATAGGGTCTTGCTTGGACCTGAAATTGTGCAAACAACCACTGAAAAGATTAGAGTCATTCAACAAAGGCCCAAAACAGCACAAAACCGACAAAAGAGCTATGCCTATCATAGAAGAAGGGCTCTTGAGTATGAAACTAGTGATCATGTGTTCATAAGGGTAATTCCGATGAAGGATCAATCGAGGTTTGGTAAGAAAGGCAAATTATCCCCTCGATACATCAATTTTAGATTCTGGAAAGGCTTGGTCTTGTTGCGTACTGAATTGCTTTATTGGCAGGAATGGAACAAATGCACAATGTGTTTCATGTGTTGATATTGAGGGGCTATGTAGACAACCTATTTTGACTGCCTCTAAGACTTGGGCGGTTTAATTCAAACACTCGATGATGAAAGTTGCATTATGGAAATTGTCCGAATCTTTACCAAAATGACTTAGTTTTGAGCTTCAAACATAAACCTTGCACCACATTTGGACCAAACCCTATTTTTCTATCCTGACCACTCAAAAAGCAGCAAAACCAAAAATAACTGGTAGGCCACATTCTCACCTCTTTCCATTTCCTTTTTCATTGCTTTTTTCTCTTCATTCTTTGTTATAAACACTGATTTTCAAAGTTGCCTTGGGCTTAAAAACATGTGATTTAAACCTTGTTGAGGGTGGAAGGGCTAGCCACCCTTCCATAGGCTTGTTCTTTAGCTTTGTTCTCTTGTTGTTCTTCATATTTTGCTTCTTTTCTTTCATTTCTAGCATTGTTTTAGGTAGTTTTTGATTGATTGTGAATTGTATATGTGTGTTTAAAGCTTATATAGATAGTTTGATTCTTGTCTCATATCTCTCTTCTTTGAAGATTCTCCATGGCTCTCTTCTAGTTCCTTCTTTGTAGCATGGAAGTGGATGTTTCATCCATGTTCCATGAGTAGGAAGATAAACTTGTAATCGTCTCTCCATAGCTTTCATTTCTTGCTTTTACTTAGTCTCGTTTTTTATTTGTTTTAAAGCTACATGAGAGGTCTTCATTAAGGCCATTAAAGACTCTCTTCTTTTTCCTTTGAAGCATGGAAATTAAGGTTTTAATCCATCTTCCATGAGTAGGAAGATGAATCTCTTTGGTCTTCCTAATGATGGAATCTCTTGTGTATATGCTTTGCCTTCAAGAATGGCTCCTTTTAAACCAATTATCTTGAGTATTCACTTGCTCTTGTTTTCCATGAGATTCAGTGGGTTTTTGTCATGTCTTTGATTGTATCTTTCATACTTAGCCTTAGTTAGCTTTGTTTTCATTGATTACCATCTCTTTGCTTCACTAATCATCATCTAAAATACTGTTTGGATGTTTGATGATTTGTGAAGCAAACCTACTCTCTCCTTGAGAAATTTTCATGATAGGAGAGAGAATGATGGATGAACATCCTTGGGAAACCCCCTGTTTGTGCTCTGTTACAGTTTTGGTTGTAACAGATTCTCCCCTAGAAGTCATGTCCGGCTGACCAGTGCATAGTACAGCCGGCCATATCTCAAGGCCGACCGAACCCTTTTATTGGACGGCTGAGCTGCATTTTAAGTAAAACATAGAAGATCTTGAGGCCTAAAATAGAGTGATTTTCAGACTGTGAACAGAGATAACTTCCAGCAGTGAACAGTTGGGGTTTTCGAAGGATATTCTTGCCCATGTGCATGACCTCGTTCAAGTCCGTTAGATTAGTAGCTTTTAGATTCATATGTTGTAATTAATTAGTCGCTTTTATTTGAATTTGTAACAATTAATTAGTTTATTCAATTATGTTGTAATAATTAGTTAATTAGGACATTCATTTGAACTGTCTTGTGTGAGGGGAAATTGCTAATATTTGTATATCTTCCGACCCTCATTTCTTTCTCCTTTTTACTTACATGCTTACTGTGGTAGCATAATGTTTTCGTTTCATATCATTGCCATGCTTTGTATCTATTTTTGCCTGCATTAAAGTTCGTCTCATCATTCTAATATCATTGTCCTTTCTTACTTGAATACATGCGTTGTGCATGCTTTGAGTTGGTTCATATGACATGTTATAAAAGTCGGACTTAGTAGTTGTATTTTGTATGTGTTGCATTAATCACTTTGCATATTTAAGAGCATGCATTTTTCTAACTATGTTCTTTTCTTTGGTTTACCTCGGTTGAGTACTAGTTGAGTATTTGTGCTTTAGCATATTGTATGTGTGTTTGTGTTGCCATGTGAAGCATAATACCATGAGGCTTCGTGCATATTTGAAATATCTCTTTGAATGCCTGTGGATGAAGGCTACTTCACTTAAATTGGAATGGCTTTGATACATGTACATATGAGCTTGCTTTTCATTCAAAGTAGCACATGTTCAAAACCCTTTTCAAACAAACATGAAATCAAAGCATTCTAAAATAAGAGACGTAGTTTATACTTGCGTGCCTTACATAGTAAAGTTAGCATAATAATCAAAACATGAGCATATGATGTATATAAAAATCACATCATGATTAGTAGAGGTCGATCTTTTATTGGGTGAGTGGGGTGCTCAATTCATGACATTCCCCCCTCATACCCAAGTTCCCAAGCCGAGACACTTTGGTTATGATGGACAAGTGGCCTTTGGGATAAGTCACGGGTTTCCTAAATTTTCTAGAAATATTTAGGCAACGACTTTGAAATATGGCAATGCAGTGTATTTTTGGCATCTCTGATAATAAATGGATTTTCTAAGATTTTCTTGAATTAGACTCTCATTTGTGTTTTTCTGTTTCACATTGCACTTGTGAAACTGGATTCAAAACCACAACAGTCCAAACTGTAGGGCTATCATATCCGAGGAGACTAAACCCCTCCGAGGAGCACGAAAAACTAGCCACTATTTCTAGTGACTCTATTGGGGAAAAAAGAGAAATTAACTTGGGCTTCATCATGTGACATTTTATTTACAGATATATGTTCATTGCATTGCATTTGCATGGTGCTCTAAGTCACTGTGTTTTCCATCTGCTATTCCTGGACGGCTTGCTTACAAAGCTTGCCAAAAGGTTGGCCGGTCGTGGGCTCTGCTATACAACTCAAGGATTTGGATTATCACCGTACCGCTTGATCCTTTTTTCACTTCTCAATGTTAGGTGAGAGGTATATTAGGTAATCTTGCTTAGGTAAAGTTCTAGTGACTGTTCCAACATAGGACAAGATGCTCGCCCATTTGCAGGATTTTGTGAAACTACTTGCTTGAAGTAGTGAAACCCTAGATCATGCCAAAGCTAGGATAGGGTAACCCTACCCCCTCATAGGGGTGTTTTAGCTCTCTTTACCTATGATGTGCTATGCAGTGGATCTATACAGGGGTTCCTGATATTAGTGGTTTAGTTATATCCGTTTCTGGGGCAGAATTTAGTAGGGGAGTACAATCATTCTGTTGAAAATTGAGGCTGAGGTGCTGTCTATTTTCTCTTTTGCTAGGTAGTCCTGGAACCATAGCTTTAGAAGGCTTTAATATCCCCCTGGTACTCTGGACTTGTGTCGATAGACATTGTACAGTCAAAGATTTAATTTAGGGGTAACCAGTGTTTGCTTCGCTGTCGCCAGTTGCAAGACGAAGAAATGTCAGACAAGAGTCACCAGTTCTATTGTTTCAGCAATCACCCTTCAGATCACCTGCACTCAGCTCATCCTAAGCACAATCACCTACTTTTGGAATGGCTCAGTATCCATCATCAGATCTAGAGGAATTACTGATTCGTCTTCAGCAGTCAGTCGACTCGCTCCAAAATGACATGGCCCGCCAAACCGAGGTCACGAATAGGTTGCAACAACAACAACAACAACAACACCTACACCTGGCTGTAGCTTTTTCTTTGCACACACCTAACGTGGCTACTCCCATGCCTGGTACCACTGCTAATGTTGCCACAGCCCAGAATCCACCAACTGAGGGTGTTCCAATTCTTCCCGTTTAGGTAGATCCAGTCTTGGTTAAGATTTCTAGAGCTCTAGTTCACCAGCCTGAGGCACCTTTTAAGTTCAAGTTTGACCCAACCCAACTTAAAGTCAACAAACTTGAAAAACTGTTCAAGACGGTGTAGGGGGTTAACTTTATTCCAGATATTGAGGATGAATATACAGAGTCTGCTGTTACTCTATCGAAGCAGTTCACGATGCCACATATTGACCGCTTCGATGGCTCTGGAGATCCAACGGTGCATCTGCATTTGTTTTCTGTTATCCTACGACCAATGGGATTGACTAGAATTCAGAAATTGTCGGTATTTGGCAGGACCATGTTTGGTACAGTTGTCATCTGGTATGATAAATTAGAGGACTTTGTGAAACAGAGCTGAGAGAAGTTGGCTGAATCTTTCGTTACCCAATATCCTACAATACGCAAATTGAGGTCACAACTCGTTATGATGGAAAACAGGCCTTCAGAGAAAGTGCAAGTTTGTATAACTGTTAGAAATCTGCATGAAAGGCTATTGCAGAAAATGATAGTCCTCCCACTTTTCAACTTTAAGGACCTCCATGAAATTGGGGTTCAAATCGAGGATGCTATCAGGCAAGGGATCATTGTGGAAGATAATGATCCTATGAGAAAGAATGTAGTTCGCAGTTCCAATGCTACTACTAGTGGTAGCATAGCTGCGAAATGCTCAGAAGTAAACACTGTCACCAGTTCCATCAAAAACCATTTTGCTGATAATAGCCTAAAACCAACCACCTTAACTTGGTCCTAAGTCCAAAATTTCCATCTTCTTTACATGGCTCTCTCTTAAGCTTTAAAAATACTGCTAGAAAAAAGGCACCTAGAGCTCCTAGAACCCCAACACCTCCCAAGTCTTCTTCCACCAAGGCATAACCCCACTAAATACTATGCTTATTATCAACAACACAATTATAATACAAACCGTTGTATCCGCCTCTGTCATAAGATTCGGGATCTTATTGACAAAGAGATCATAGCTCCACCAAAAAAACCTCAGGCTACCACTAACCCATTACCTCCACACCTCAGCCTAATCTATACACTGTCGTCCACTTACAACCCCAACATATACATCACTCCAGTCTATTTACCCAAGCCTGAGGTGTTCATTCCAAAATGCACGTACTTGTGCATGATTGATGCATTTGAACCCCAATCATCTCAAACCCTATCAAATACACCACAGGCACCAACGGTCGAACCTACTACTTTTGAGCTGTAAAACATGATTGAAGATCTTCAGAGAACTGTGGCAGATTTAACCTTTGGGATCTTGGCTCCATCATTGACCACATCACATGCCAGAAACTTCACGCCAACAAGCTCCTCAATCTTAGGGCAAGCTACAATTGGAAAGGGCTAACCATAAACTATCTCGAGTTTGGGTGATGGCATGTCAACAAAAAATGGGCCTCGTTTCGATATAGTAACCCGGTCCCTTGGCAAAGTAGAGGCAAGTGGCAAGAACAAGGCCGGGGCAAGTATTGATCCTTATGCACATCTTCGGTGGGCTATTGAGACTTTGAAGGTCAAAGGGTTGAACAAATAGCAAGTACTCACAGTTGTTGCAAAGACTGTAGATGACACATTTTTCGCTCAAGTTTGGGGCATTTTGAATTAGGGCGTACACCATGAAAAAGGATGTCTAGCTAGAAACACCCCTTTCAGCTCTAATCTTACACCTGTAAGCGGTCTCCGAACCTAGTCAACCCTTGCCGACTCCTCTGTTAATACTTCTAAGACTGGTAATCGCACCTTCAATCCCCTTTGTATGACCTTGTCCAAAGCTATCCAAATCTTCATAGGACAAGGCCTTCTCAAACCCCTTGACCTTTGGTCTCTCCCTGATTGCCTTCCAGCCAAGCATGATGCTGCCAAGTATTGCGCCTTCCATCAGTAACCTTGACATGACATTGACCGTTGTTTTCGCCTTTCCCATGAAGTACAATACTTAATTGACAGCAAGGTCATCACCACACTAGGTCCTACAAAGTCTATCGGCCCTGGATTAATGAACTTGGGGGATAATGTCACTATGTGATCGGGGATAAACCACCTGCTGATGGCGCTCATTTTACTCTAGATATGGTAGATGGCACACACTATTTTAGAACTTTGAAAATGCTGTTTATTTTACTTTCTGACTTGGTTATTGAGCCAGTCTTGTTGTGTCAGGGTTAGATGATTTCGAGCGTGTCAACTCGGACATCACTTCCCTGTTTATTTTTGTTTATCTTTTCACTCTTTCTTTTAAGTCTGTTTCTATCATTGATCCAGTTGAGCCAGAAGTTCTGAATGGAATTGTAGTAAGTTTCACCTACTTCTTTGTGCCTTTAAATCATTACATTGAAGTTTTTCAAAATTTTTTCAAAACTATGGTGAAAACAAAGCGGAAGGAATTCTTCGATATTAGTAAAATTTGATCGACTGAGAGGAAGAGAGGCTTGCTAAGCCCTTAATGAATGAGATCATGTCTGTTAATGTGGGAATTGAGTAGGATCCTGGTTTGGCCCAGATTGGTTCTATATTGTCTTCAGAGGAGCAACGACCGACTAGTCTCTTTATTAAAAGATTTCAAAAACATTTTCGCATGGCCCTATGAAGACATGCCTAGAATTGATCTTGAGCTCGTACATCATAGGATCACTCTCAAGACTTGACCCCTTTGCTTTCAAACCTTGAACCTTGATTCAGAATGTTCAATGATCAACCACAATATGAAGTTTGCATGGCCGGGTTAGAAGCAGCTCTTGAACTAGGGGCAATAGGGTCGAATGTGATCAAAGGAAACTTGCACTGCTAGACTAGAAGCACCCCTTGAACTAGGGGCAAAAAATGCCAGATTAAAAAATGGGTCATTTCTCAAGCCAATGGAGATCGACAAGAAAGCAAAATCCTAGAATTTGAGAGAAGAAAATTTATTCCTTAAGGACAATCAAGTCCTTGTGCACGACACTAGGGGAAAATTTAGACCTAATTGGGTGGGCCCTTACATCATCAAGACCATTTGGTCAGGAAAAACAACCATTCTCATGGATTTAGATGGCTTAGAGATCTCATAACCAATTAACGTGGACAAGTTAAACTTTACTATCCTTGAGAAGCTCGTTGGCCTGAGAACCTGGAAGGGCGACTTAGGCAAAAGTTATAGAGAGAGAAACAAAAAAAAAAGAAGCAAAAACCAAAAAAAAAAACTAAAAGGACAAAAAGAAAGAAAAAGAAAAGAAAGAAAGGACAAAAAAAGAAAGAAAAATAGAGCTCGCAAGGTTGAAAACCCGAAAGGGTGACTTTGGCACAAGTTAGAGCACAAAAGGATAGCGTTAATACTCGAGTGAACCTTACCCCGGGAACTATGTAAGGCCTGATTCCCATCTTTTGGATATGTAGGCAACTTCATCTTGAAGTTCGGCCCCCATTATTTTCAGCCTGCTTGTCTCTTCTGTGATGATTAACTTATCTCTATTCAACTCAGCTATCCTATCCTTGTCCAATTGGCTCATCTTCGTTTAGGTTTGGTTGTCCTATTCAGTTAAAAGATTTAGCTGTAAGACACATCATGTTCAGATTTGAGGTTATGTCTCAAGAGTTTAATTCCTCGTTGGTCGAGTAATGGCCATTTGTAAAAACAATTTTTGAGGTTTTTTTTTTGAGAAGTTGACTTTTTCTCAGTTACCATTTTTCTTTTGTCAAAACTGGACCATTTCTTAGACCTAAAAAAGGAAAATTTTCAGTGTTCACAGCTTGACTTATATGATTTCAAAACAGAAAGTTGAACACGCATGTTAATCTAAACTCTCATGTTGGTCAAAATTATTTCAGCAGAAAGCCAAAAACAACAAAATATAGTCAAAGTAATGAACTAGGGGCATAGTCAAGTCAGGTTTTTTGTCATTTCCCCATTGTCAACACACTCGCCAGAAATGGCACAACTAAAGGTAGCAGCAGGGGCCAAAAGCTTTCTCATCCTTTAAAACAATGAGGTACCGAACAAAGTGCGAAGCACAAACTGGAAATGGAGCAGGCTATTCCACTCCCTCATCTGGACCGGTCTACTCACACCCGGACTGGCGTCTAAACCGAAATGGGAAGTACCAATCAACTGTATGGCGAGACATGCTGTAACTCATCTCGGCCAAGTTAAGCTAGGAACATTGCCAAGTGATGTTAGTTGTAGATCTGCTGTACATCTAGCTGCACCACAACCCTTCTGTGAGAGAAACTCACTAGTTGAGATTGAAAGGAGCCCATAACTTTTAGCTTATCCATCAATCACACCTAGGAAGAAATAAAAAATAAGAGAGAAAGGGTTATTTAGAAAATAAAGATTGAGTGCCAGAGCGATGTGAGAATCATAAATAAGAAATGGTGGGAAACAATACCTGGAGAAGCAGTAGGCTCCTCATGAACGAGAGGTTTCCCGCTAGTGGAAAGCATCTAAGTGTTGTGTTTGTTGTTTTTGTTCATTTTGATTCTTGTTTTGAGTCATTTTGATTTTGGTGAGTGTAAATAGTTGTGTTTAGGTTGTTTTTACTTTGTTTTTCCTTTGTTGAGTTGTGTTTTGTACTGTGAGCAGTCATAGGCTTAATAACTGGTTCTGAACTCAATCTCAATTTCAAAAAAAAAACTCGTTTTGTGCTTAGAGTGTCGTGTCATTCCCAATATGATGTGCAAAACAAAATTCTTTCTTTCATAACAACCTCGATCAAAAGAGAGAGTGACAAAACAAAGACCTATCTAAAGCTACATAGGTTCTCGGACTGCAAAGCAAAAGAGCAAAAAGGAAAAATTGGAGCATCTGAGTTTGTTTCCACTTCTGAAAATTCCGAGATTGCAATCCGAATGCACTTTCGCGGGCCTTGTCATTGCTCCGAAGTATGAGTGTACAGTGACCTCCATCTAAAGCCTGCTAGTCAGAAAGGCAATCAAAATGCTCTCCCTGAACACCATTCCCTACCAAAGTTGTCTTGGTTGTGTTTGCAATGAGTTCCTAGGAGACCAACTGTGACGGTGGAAACTAGAGTTCAAATGATGATGCCTAGAATGCAAAGCTTCAGAATTTTTGAGACTAAAGTCTGGTTTAAATACCCAGGGGTGTATCCTTGGCTTGAAATCTGTGTGGCAGGCCCATAGGTTGAGGTAACATGTATGTGCCTCAATTCTGGATACTGAATCAACCTAGTTTGTCACCCCGTTGGAGAATAAGGAAAGTTGTAAGTATGATCAAAGAGAAAAGCGGCATCCGTGACTTCTGCATCCAGATTTTACCTCTTGTCAACATTTGAGGACCTTTGAATTGTGAGTTGAAGGTTGAAGTTTGAAAAACACAAAAGGGAGATCCCCATCAGAATAGAGCGGTTCATAGCCACTCGCCCTATAAGGTGCTTTTTAAAGCACCGCTTTGTTTGTTTATTGTATTTTCTAAACATCATCCACTACATTGCTTGTCACACATACCACATCATGCATTTATCGCACGATCATACCACATTGTGCATCTATCACACGATCACATCGCTGGCATATATCTATTGCACATCAGATCGTTCATGTGCGTCAATCACACAATCTTATTATACTCTTTGCATCTATCGCATTATCACTTGTTCTTCATCTTCTCACGATTTCAACGTGGTTAGAGTATCTCAGGGCATGCAGGAACTTGATCCTGAGCAGTTTTCTCAGGATGCGTGAGACGTGTTCTTGAGCGATTTTTATCTCAGGGCATGCAGAAACACAACCTTAAGCAGTTTTATCCTGACCCCTTCTCACGATTTTAGTGTGGTTAGAGCGTTCTTCCTCCTCTCATGATTCCAACGTGGTTGGAGTATGTTAACATATCCATTGTACATTTCCATTACACATCTCCATTCCTTTATGATATTTGTGTGGTAAGCACTGCACATGGTTTAGATTGTTGCATTGTATTGTGTATCATTTGTATCTTGCCCTTGAACTACACTGGTTTGATTCCTTGCAAAGGGATACGCAGGCAACCCTCGGGTTCAACCAACTACATCTGCATTTTGTTTGTTTGCCTAAGTCTTACGGCCATGTCAAATGGGTTGTCTTCGGGCTTTGACATTCACTCACGTCATTGCATGACTACGAGCTTTGTCAAAGAGGAGTAACTACAGACACCCCATTTTGATCGCCCCTAAGACTTAGGCACTTCAATTCAAACACTCGATGATGAAAGTTACATTATGAAAATTGTTCGAATCTTTAGCAAAATGATTCAGTTTTGAGCTACAAACCTAAACCTTGCACCCTATTTGGACCAAACCCTACTTTTCTAGCTTGACTACTCAAAAAGCAGCAAAACCAAAAATAACTAGCAGGCCACATTATGATGGCCGGCCGGCCATCCTCTTGGCTGGCTGGCCATGTTTGTCGAGAATAGATATTTTGCAGCTACAACTACTCTCATGCACAAGAGTTGGTCAACTGCTCTCTTTTGAGGATATTTACATTGAAAGGCAGTGGAAAGTCTAGATATACAACACCTCACCTTAGTGTTTAGGGTTAGAACATTTTTGCCCAAGGCTTTCCTCCACTCTCTTGATATAGATACGATATAGATTCACCATTGGAGCTTGATTTAAAGCTTTTGGTTGGAACTTTGAGATTGATTTCAGATATTTGAGAGTGTTTGGATTGGAGCTTGTAAACCAAGAAACACTTCCTCTGCTCTAGAGGTTGATTCTCAACTCTTTCCGTTTCCTTTTTCATTACTCTTTGCTCTTCATTCTTTGTTATAAACACTGATTTTTAGAGTTGCCTTGGGCTTAAAAACATGTGATTTAAACCTTGTTGAGGGTGGAAGGGCTAGCCACCCTTCCATAGGCTTGTTCTTTAGCTTTGTTCTCTTGTTGTTCTTCATATTTTTGTTTCTTTTCCTTCATTTCCAGCACTATCTTAGGTAGTTTTTGATTGAATATGAACTGTGCATGTGTGTTTGAAGCTTATATAGATAGTTTGATTCTTGTCTCGTATCTCTCTTCTTTGTAGACTCTGTATAGCTCTATTTTAGTTCCATCTTTGTAGCATGAAAATGGATGTTTCATCCATGCTCCATGAGTAGGAAGATGAACTTGTAATCTTCTCTCCGCAGCTTTCATTTCTTGCTTTTACTTAGTTTGATTTTCTATTTGTTTTAAGGCTACATGAGAGCTCTTCGTCAAGGCCATTAAAGACTCTTTTTTTTTTTTTTCCTTTGAAGCATGGAAATTGAGGTTTTAATCTATCTTCCATGAGTAGGAAGATAAATCTCGTTGGTCTTCCTAATGATGGAATCTCTTGTGTATATGCTTTGCTTTCAAGAATGGCTCCTTTTAAACCTATTATCTCTAAGCTTGAGTATTCACTTGCTCTTGTTTTCCATGAGATTCGGTGGGTTTTTGTCATGTCTTTGATTGCATCTTTCATACTTAGCCTTAGTTAGCTCTGTTTTCATCGATTACCATCTCTTTGCTTCACTAATCAAAATCTAAAATACCGTTGGGATGTTTGATGATTTGTGAAGCAAACTTACTCTCTCCTTGAGAAATTTTCATGACAAGAGAGAGAAGGATGGATGAACATCCTTGGAAAACCCCCTGTTTGTGCTCTGTTGCAGTTCTGGTTGCAATAGATTCACCCATAGAAGTCATGTCTGGCCGACCAGTGCATAATACAGCTGACCATATCTCAAGGCCAGCCGACCCCTTTTATTGGATGACTGAGGTGCATTTTCAGTAAAACATAGTAGATCTTGAGGCCTGAAATAGAGTGATTTTCAGACTGTGAACAGAGATAACTTCCAGTAGTGAACAATTGGGGTTTTCGGAGGATATTCTTGTCCATGTGCATGACCTCATTCAAGTCCATTAGATTAGTAGCTTTTAGATTCATATGTTGTAATTAATTAGTCGCTTTTATTCAAATTTGTAATAATTAATTAGTTTATTTGATTGTGCTGTAATAATTAGTTAATTAGGATATTCATTCGAATTGTCTTGTGTGAGAGCAAATTTGTAATATTTATATGTTTTCCAACCCTCATTTCTTTCTCCATTTTACTTACATGCTTACTGTGGTAGCATAATGTTTTCATTTCATATCATTGTCATGCTTTGTATCCGTTTTTGCCTGCATTAAAGTTCGTCTCATCATTCTAATGTCATTGTCCTTTCTTACTTACTTGAATACATGCGTTACGCATGCTTTGAGTTGATTCATATGACATGTTATAAAAGCCGGACTTAGTAGTTGCATTTTGTATGTGTTGCATTAATCACTTTGCATATTAAGGAGCATGCATTTTTCTAGCTATGTTCTTTTCTTTGGCTTACCTCGGTTGAGTACTAGGTGAGTATTTGTGCTTTAGCATATTGCATGTGTGTTTGTGTTGCCATGTCAAGCTTAATACCATGAGGCTTCGTGCTTATTTGAAATATCTCTTTGAATGCCTGTGGATGAAGGCTACTTTACTGAAATTGGAATGACTTTGACAAATGTACATATGAGCTTGTTTTTCATTCAAAGTAGCACATATTCAAAACACTTTTCAAACAAACATGAAATCAGAGCTTTCTAAAATAAGAGACGTAGTTTATACTTGTGTGCCTTACATAATAAAGTTAGCATAATAATCAGAACATGAGCATATGATGTACATAAAAATCACATCATGATTAGTAGAGGTCGATCTTTTATCGGGTGAGTGGGGTGCTCAATTCATGACATTCTTCTCTCATACCCAAGTTCCTAAGCCTAGACACTTTGGTTATGATGGTCAAGTGGCATTTCGCACGAGTCACGAGTTTTTTAAATTTCTCAAAAAATATTTAGGTGGCGACTCTAAAATTTGGCAATGTAGTCTATTTTTGGCATCTCTTATGATAAATGGATTTTCTAATATTTGTTGGAATGGGACTCTCATTTGTGGTTTTCTATTTCACATTGCACTTGTGAAACCAGATTCAGAACCATGGGAGTCTGAATTGTAGGGCTGTCGTATCTGAGGAGATTAAACCTCTCTGAGGAGCATGAAAAACCAACTATAGGCTATCTTTGAGACCCATTCCATGTTATTGCTCATCACCGAATAACCCTTGATGAGAATATGGAGTATGAAGAGAAATCGACTCAGATTATGGACCGACCAGTGAAACAGTTGCAGAATAAAGAAATCCCTATGGTAAAAGTAGAATGAAAGGAGGAGACTGTAATAACCCCAGCATGGGAGCAACTTGGGAAAAAGAAGATGAAAATAGGCAAAGATACCCTGAGTTTTTTCCGAATCAAGGTAACACAAGTTTGGAGGACCAAACTTCTTAAAGGGGGAGACTGTAATAACCCCGTCATGTGTTATGCTTTCAATTCGTTAATTGTGCATGTGCTTACGTGCTAAGTGTGAATGTGAATGATAATTATGTCATTAATGTGGTTTTGACATTATATCTATTAATCGTAGGAAAATCTATTATGATTTATGTTTGATTTGAAAATTGAAGGCCTTAATGGCATCAGAAATTGAAATTGGTTAGTTTAATGAGATCGACATAATTTTTAGAGCCTGTTAGAAATTTTGATTAAAATTTGATTCAGTCTAAATTAATTAGAATTAAGTGTGATTAGTTAAACTTAAGCCTTAATTAATCTCCCAATCTAGCCACATGTATGTATATATGGTATAATTAAGAGTTTGGACTCCCTTAATTATATTTGAACTCAAAAATCTGAGGGGAGAGCTCTAAAGAGAGAGAGACTCAAGTTCTAGAGAGAGAAGAGGCTAGAAGGCTTGGAATTTGACAAGGAAATTTTAGAATTAGGTAGAACAACTCAAGTTCTTGCTAGAATTAGTGTTCTTGATGATTATAAGTAAGTGTTTGTAACATAGTTCATAAGTTCAAACCATCAAATATGTGACTTCAAGAGGATTATGTGGTTGAGTACAAGAATTGAGCTAAGATTGTTGAATTTAGAGGCAATTCATACATGCATGCATAATTTTGTTGAGTTTTAACATTTTTAGAGCATGATTTTCTTATCCACATTGAATTTGGAAGATGAATTGTACATGCATGCATAAATTACAAGGTTTTGAAAGTGCATTGCATGTTTTTGAAGCTTTGGAATAGAATTTGAAATTTAAATCAACATGTATTAAGATTTGTGTTTCATTTTAAAGAATTCTTGAAGTCTTGAGTTTTGGTTGTTGCAAATTGGCATTGTATTCATGTTCTTCGAAGATTTTCTAAGTGTTTTCAAGGTTTTGTCAAGCCATGTAAGAAATTGATTTGAAAATAGAAGCTTTGAATTTCAATTTTGTTATGGAATTTCTAGAATTCTGTCTCACCGTTCAAGTAAACAATCTTTTGCTCGAGCGCACATCGCATACATCTAGTATTTTTGTAGATCATGGCTGTTGGCTCGAGTGACCAAGTCACTGCTCAAGCGACTGTTTTTTATTTTGCACAGTGGCTCGAGCGAATGTCAAGTCTAGATTCGAACCATCCAGTACTTTTGTAGACCAAATGGTTTACTCAAGCGACCAATGTTGTGCT
Source organism: Camellia sinensis (assembly GCF_055761805.1). NCBI lineage: Eukaryota > Viridiplantae > Streptophyta > Magnoliopsida > Ericales > Theaceae > Camellia > Camellia sinensis. The sequence continues at coordinate 188,857,627 of NC_138964.1, forward strand.
CGAGCGAAGTGCTTTGTTTCAGCAAATTGTGAAAATACATATTCTGATTAAGTGTGGATCTTCATTCATTTCTGGGCAGTCTTACGCATGAATTAAACATTCTAAATGAAACAAAGAGTTAGAAAGATGCCTAAGAGAATTATATAAGTTAAAGAACAATCCAATTAAGCAATGTGACCAAAGTCTGTGTGTTTATGAATTGTGTGGGATTATCTGCGAAGACGTGTCAATAACCGAATCACTATGAGTAATATCTTAGTAATGATATTTTCTTACCTACTCTATTTTCTGAATGTCCTAATATGGTAAGCTTTTCCAAAACTATGATTTTTCAAGTGTGAATGAGTCTCTATCTGTCTGATCAACACGATATCTGTAAATGTGATTGATGAGACACAAATGTGTATGACGGACCCAAGGTCGTTCTGTATACCCGGGGTTGTTCCGTATAGCTGACAAGATGTACCCAAGGTCGTTTTGAATATCTAATAAGTTTGACTATCTGTTATGAGTTGACCAAATGGTCATTATGTAGTCGTAAATGATTGGACTCGAGGTTGTTCTGTTATGATATGATCAATTTTGTTCTATACATCTGTTATATGTTGGAGCCAAGGTCACTCTGTTATCTGTTAGACCCAAGGTCATTCCATTATGAATTACTTATGATATAGAAATGCTTATATCAATTATTAAAACTCATTCACATAACCCCTTTACTTTGATATTATTTATTGGGCTTTCGCTCACTCCGTTATAAAAATGTATGTAGGTGAGCAGCAGGATATCCAACCCTAGCCTTAGTGAACTTGTGAACGATATTGAGTTTTGTGAAGTCTGCCATGAGTGCCTCACGGGTGAGGCTTTTGTTTCTTTTGTCTTTTGATTTTCTGTTTACTTTTGTTAGTCATGCTTGACCGCTTCTGTATATAAGTTTGGTGTTTGTACGTTAATGACATATGAATGATCTTGGATATGGAATCTTTTTATGAATGTATGAGTGCAAGTTATTAATATATAAGAAGTTTTTGTTCATGCCATATGTGCATAGCTCATTGGACAAAATTTTTTAGTAATTAGTTTCCGTTTCTAGCCCTATATACTTAATTGTGATTTGATCTTTGTTTGAGGTCGTAAGTAATCTCATGATTACTAGCCGGTTATGATCCAAACCTCTATGGGCGAGTTCTGGCCATGACAACTTACATTGAATAATCCATGAGATGAAGTGAGAAACCTTTCATTGATTGGTGTGAGATATTAGGGTGTGTAGCTTGAGTAAATGATTTAAATGTTGTGGGTATCATTTCTGGAAACCCTCACATGACTAAACTCATCCACTTGGGTTAGCTTTGTGGTTTAAAGGCTTATTGCATATGCTAAATGCCATCATTCATCCTATAAAAGACGATATTGGTAGTTTTGTTTTCTTTTGTTTTGGTTGTCTTATTTTGTTCCCTTGCTCAAGGACAAGCAAATTGGAAGTGAAGGGGTGTGATTAAGACCGAAATGTCCTATATTGAGGTCAATAATTGATAGTTCTTAACGCTTTTTTTAGTATAACTTGATACAATTTACAAGTGTTTGATCTTAATGAGGTGGACGCGTTTCGAGTACAAAAAGAGTCAATAAGTGGAATTCTAGAATCAACAATCACCTCACGTGTATAGGAACCTTCTAGCACATGTAGTCTTACATCAAAATATGGATTCGTCTGTTACTCCATCCACACGTGTGGAGGAATCTTCTCACACATGCAGCCTTATGTCCCATAAGTGCGGCACTACCTCAGAATCCGTGCGTATTTTTATTTTTCACCTATTTTACTAGAAAAATATAAAAGAGATAAAATAAGGCTATTAAGGGGTTTGAATATTCTTCAGAAAAGAGGCACAAGGAGTCTAGGGTTTTGAAAACTTTGGATTGGAGGTCTTCCATGGCAGCTTCAGCCTCGTCATCATCTTTCCACTCTCTTATGAGCGGCTAGGCTCCTTTTTCTAGGGTTTTGATGAAACCCTAGCTATGTAAATAGAGTTTTAGCTAGGCTTTGATTGTTTAAATGGTTTGAACAAGTTGTATGAATGTTTTAGAAGTTTTAATTTCAATGTCTTGTTATCTTTTTCAGTGTTCTACTTTTGTGATTGTTGAATGCTTTTTTTACAATCATTTTCTCTTTGTTGCAGTAAAAATATGAGACGAGTCGTTAGGAGAGACGAGTTGTGTTGCTACCTTCATTTAGAGAGAACCATTCGTACTACTTGAGATGATTTGTGCCTATATGTTGAACACAACAATCCTCTTGATCAATGTTTCAAACTTGTAGTTGTGAAACATCGGGTAGTTCAAACTATATTGCAATTAGATGTTGATGTTAAACCCTATTTATGTAACTAGTAGTGAATTCTTTGCCCTAGGTTTTTACTCAAATCGAATTCTCAACTTTAATCATAATTGCTAATTTAATTTCTCTTTTCAATTTAATTCTAGTTTCAATATAATTCTCAATTCTGATTAACCTTTTTATTGAAATTAATTTATGAATCTTGCAAGTTAAATTAGTTTAATTTTACATTAGTCCCTGTGGATTGATGCTTCGACTTGCCATTATTCTAAAGAATTTGGGCATAGTATAGAGTTTGTTTTTGGTGTGCAAAACGACCCATCAGGGTGCTATCATTTAATGACCTACCCCTCTTGTACGTAAGCTTCTGAACCCAAAATTTTCTTGGTTGTGATGGACTGGTTCTTGATTCTCCTTAAACAATTAAGTGGCGACTCTTTGTTGATCAAAGCAAGACGGTGTTGGATGTATGCCTTAGACTCGAAAAAGGCATGACGTCCACAAGGGAATAAAACACGTCGATAGTGAGAGTAACTCAGAAGATAAAGAGTAATAGGAGGTGGAGAATTAGGAGGCGACACATCAGACAGAGGATATAGAGTAAAAAAGTAAAACATGGGAACATGACGAGCCAAAGGTGACGTGGCGCCAACCAAATTAAAAGAAGAAGTAGCCTGCATAAGAGGATTAGAATCAAAAAAAAGAAGAGTCTCACATTATGAATATGTTCCATTCCCGGCGATAGTGTTAAACGGTAAGCCACTAGTCCAATTTTCTCTAAGATTTGAAAAGGTCTAATATAGTGGGGCGCCAATTTACCATTATTCCCAAAGCGAAATTGGCCTTTCATCGGGGTTAGGTTCAAGAATACATGATCTCTATCATCAAACTCCAAATCCCTTCTCTGCAAATCTACATAACTCTTTTGGCGGCTTTGGGTGGTCTTAAGTCGTTGAATAACCTTGATCTTGTCAGTTGTGACTTGTACAATTTCTGGCCCCAATAGTGCTTTGTCTCCTACCTCGGTCCAGCAAATACGTGACCTACATTTCCCACTATATTGGACCTTTTCCGTTGGTAGCTTGAAAACTATTGTTGTAAGCAAATTCTACCAATGGTAAATGAGTTTCCCAGCTCCCTTGAAAATTCAAGGCACATAGGCGAAGCATATCCTTCAATGTTTGAATAGTTCTTTTAGATTGTCCGTTCATCTGAGGATGAAAGGCAATACTGAATCTCAATTTTATTTTTATGGCCATTTGTAAGCTTTGGTACTATCTAGATATACACTTTGAATCCTTATCGGAGACACTGAAAAGAGGCACACCTTGCAATTTGAAAATTTCATCTATATATATGGCGACAAGTTTGTCCACGTTATAAAAAGTTTTAACAGGTAGAAAATGGGCGGACTTGGTTAACTTATCAACAATCACACAAATGAAATCCACACCTCTAGGTGTGCAAGGTAAGTTGGTCACAAAATCCATTGTGATATGTTCCCATTTCTATTCTGGAATTGGTAGAGGTTAGAATAAACCTGTTGGCTTTTGATGCTTTGCTTTAACTTGCTGGCATGACAGGCAACACGAGATAAATTCTGCAATGTTTTTTTTTTTTTTTTTTTTGTTGTCATATTTGGCCACCAATAAATTTGTTTAAGGTTTTGATACATCTTTGTGTTTCTCGGATGAGTAGCAAATTTGGAATTATGGGCTTCCTCTAAAATCTTCTTTTTCACCTCTAGTATATCCGGAACACACAATCTATTTCTAAATGTCAACACCTGACCTTCCATGACAAACCCTGGTCTTGGCCTTGATTCCATTTCATCACAAACCTTCTTCAGAAATTTATCTTCTGTTTGCCTCTATTTGATTTCTTCTACTAATGCTGGCTAAGCTAAAATGGCAGCTAACACCCCTTCTTGTTCGTATAGCAGAATCTCCATCTCTATTCTTTCCAAATCTTCAAGTATTTATTTTTGCCCTATGAGAAGGCATGTCAAACTCTCTATTGATTTTCTGCTAAGTGCATTTGCTATCATGTTGGCTTTTCCTGGATGGTACTAGATCTGCAAATCATAATCTTTGATAAGTTTTAACCATCTCCTTTGACGCATGCTGAGTTCCTTTTGAGTGAAGAAATACTTCGAACTTTGGTGATGTATGAAAACTTCACAAGTTGCTCCATACAAATAACGCCTCCATATCTTCAGTGCAAGGACAACTATTGCAAACTCCAGATCATGTGTAGGATAATTCTTCTTATGAGGTTTCAAATGGCAAGATTCATAAGCAATAACTCGCCCGTTCTGCATAAGAACACAGCCCAATCCCTTATGAGATGCATCACTGTAAATAACAAATCCATCCGTGCTTGATGGCAATGCAAGGACTGGTGCTGTGACTAGCTTCGTCTTCAATTCTTGGAAGGCTGATTCTCTTTGATCGGTACACTTAAATGGTATCCATTTCTAAGTTAGCTGAGTGAGTGGTACTGTAATCTTCAAGAAATCTTTGACAAATCTCTGATAATATCCTGCCAAACCCATAAAACTCTAAACTTTGATCACATTAATTGGCTTGGGTCAATTGACAATTGCCTCTATTTGTAGTGGATCAATTGAAATACCATCTTGATTAATAACATGACCCAAAAACATAACACTATACAACCAAAATTCACATTTCTTTAGTTTGGCATATAATTTCTTTTCTCTAAGGGTTTAGAGAATAACCCCCAAATGTTGTTCATGTTCATCCTTGGTTTTGGAATAAATTAAAATGTCATCAATAGAGACAATAACAAAAACATCTAAATAGGGTTTGAAAACCTGGTTCATCAAATCCATAAAGGTGGCGGTTGCATTAGTAAACCAAAAGGCATAACGAAAAATTCATATTGGCCATACCTTATTCGGAAAGTTGTCTTCTCCACATCTTCATCTTTGACCTTCAGTTGCTGATACTCGGATCTAAGATCAATCTTTGAAAATACCCTTGCTCTCTATAGTTGGTCAAATAGATTATCAATTCGGGCTAGAGGATACTTATTATTGATTGTGACTTTGTTTAATTCCAGGTAATTGGTGCATAGCCGAAGTGTTCCATCCTTTTTCTTGACAAAAAGAACTGGTGCACCCCAAGGTGACATATTGGGCCAGATAAATCGCTTTTCTAACAACTCTTGTACTTTCAGCTCTTTTAACTCTGCATGTGACATTTTGTATGGAGTCTTTGAAATAAGATGAGTATCCAACATCACATCAATAGTAAACTCAATTTTCCGGTCAATTACGCCTCTCAACAAATCATCTGGAAATACATCCAAAAAATCCCGAACCACTGGAATGCTGTCAGGGCTAACATCCCTTGTTTGTGTATCCAAATACTACACAAATAACCCCTACATCCCGTCTTGAGCAATTTGCAAGCTTTCATTGAAGAAATGATGTAAGACAGGGGAATAACTCCATTACCATCAAAAGAAAACTCAATTTGTTCTGGAGGTTGGAATAAAGCTCTCCTGGACACATAATCAATTGTAGCATGATATTTAGACGATCAATTCATTCCCAGTATGGCATCAAAATGATCCATGTCTAAGGGCATTAAATCAATAAATATACGAACATTTCCAATCAAAATCTCACATGCGAGATAGATAAATGCATATAACATGGATCCTCCAGTTGGTGAAGAAATAGACAATAAATACTCTAATGGTCCCAATGGCCTATTCAATTTACTAGCAAACAATTTTGAAACAAAAGAAAGCGTAGATCCCGAATCAATCAATACATAAGCACTCTAAGCACAAATAGAAAGAATACAAGAGGCAACCTATTCAGTGTTCTAGGTGTCTCCAAGCTCTAAAGCAAATACTCTTTCTTGCTGAATATTCTCCCGTCCTGTTGCAGGCTTTGCACTTGCCTTTGGTGTTGAAACTGATGCTGAGGCTGAACCAAATGAACTGGCAATAGGCTTTTTACTGCTTTAACGGAATTGTGGACAACTTGCTAGATGACTCGTCTTGCCACATCAAAAAGATGCCCCAGTAAGCTAATAGCAAACTCCCCGGTGTTTTTTCCATAGTCTGCACAAGTTGGGATTATATCTTCGCCTTGGGTGGAATTGCTAAAGGTACCATGTTTGGCCTTTTGTTTATTATGGCCACCGACCCCCTATTTACTTTAAATCCTTGCATTTTCCCTTTCCACCCTGTGAATTTGTTTTGTGTGGCAATGTTAGATTCAAACATCAAGGCTCTATCAAGGACATCTACGTACTTAGGCAATTTCAAAACATTTACCTTTTCCAAAATGTTCTCCCGAAGTCCTCCTTGAAATTTCCTGGCCTTTTTATATTTAGTATCTACCATATGCGGGGAAAATCTGGCTAGCTCGATAAATGAAGCCTTATACTCGGCCACTGTTCTATTAATTTTCCTTAATCTTTCAAACTCTGACACCTTTTGGTCCCGAACACACTGCGAAAAATATTTTTCATAGAAGATCTGTAGGAATTGGGCCCAACCAATGCCTCCATCTTTATCTCTAACCAACATCCACCATCTTCACGCTTCCCCCTTTAGCATAAATGCAGCAAGTAAAACTTTTTGTCCCTCAGTACATGGAAAGACTTCAAACAATTTCTAAATCCCTAAAACCTAAGGTTCAACCCTTAACAGGTCAAGTCCACCTTCAAATGTCGGAGGCTTTATCTTTTTGAATTCCTTTGTGAGGGCTATAGTCCGATCATCTACTTGATTATCCTGAACTGGCAACTACTCAAGTTCATGCCTTAATGGTGCTGGTGGTTCTTGTTGTGGTGCTGGTTGTTGCTGTTGCTGTTGTTGCCTTAGAGTTTTCACTAGTCCCTCAAATAATCTCTCTAGTCGGTCTATACAGGCTGTGGATAACTCTTCTCCATCATTTCCTCTTGTTCTCACAAGTGTTCTATGCATATGAACATATGTTATAAATATTTGCAAAACAAATGCATAAGTATTCAACTATATGCCATAGTTAATGCATGTGTTTATGAACGCACACCCTGCCATACACATTCACAAAATGAATGCAGTTCCTAGAATTCATTCTCAGGAATCGTATTACTGATATGGACAAGTGTAGATAAAGTTTAACTCATGCTCTGATACCATTTTGTCATGATCCCAAACCCGCCGCTAGAGGTTAGGGTGGTGATTAGCCAGTAATCCCCAATTACCAAAGGCCTACCATAACAAATCACGAAGGACTATGATATATAGGGCTTAACAATGGAATTTCATTATTTAATCATTGAGTCCATAGAGAAGTGCATAAGTAATATGAGCAAACACACAACTTTATTATTTACTTCTTGTATAACTTACATCATTTACATATACAAAAAAATAAAATAAAATAAAATAAAGAAAGTGTAACATAACATCCTAGTACAAAACTTTCTTATACACAAAACTTATCTCTCAAAAACTTCATTCCCAAAAAGAGCAAAAGAAACAAAGAATAAGAAAATAAAAAGAAACTTCATAACAAGTCTACGTCCACTATCAATGTTCCTCCTCCTGATCACCTACATATATATATATATATATATAAGAATGAGCCAAGCCCAGTGAATAATACTAAAGTAAAGGGATATATGAATGAATTCTAATCATTTGCAAAAGATCCATTCTAATCCACAATTCCAAAAGCATTTGAACATTTCATAAAATATACTCGAAAACATGATAAGATGGTACATCCAATAGAGTAAGACATCCAACCATACATAGTTGTCAAGAGGATATCTCAATTGCCATGGCGCATAGATAAGCGTCCTCCAATGGCTAGGACTCACCAAAGGAAGCGACTGCTAGGTTTATCAAAATATGGAACATTCATTCATTCTGAATAAAATAAACATTTCATAAACAAAGTACTTTTCATACAAATAAACATTTCATAACAAAGTACTTTTCATATAAATAAACACTTTTCAAACATAACTTTATAAAGATATTACTCACAGATAGCGCGTGTTCAACAAACCTTTTGTTAGTCTCGACCTACACAACAAAATACGAATATTGATGAAATAAAAGCATAATTTTTCTTTCTAAACTAAATTTGATTCAGATTGGTTTGCAGGTGTACTCGGCTTCAATAAGGTTCAAAATGTGCATAAGGGTGTCCAAGGGTCGAAGAGAATGAAAAGCAAACAAAATGGGCAAAAGCCCTGAAATCCACACGTACGGGGCTCAAGGCTGCATGTGCAGAACCTTGGTTGCATGTGCGGGACGCAAGTGCAATTAATGAAGTCCTAAATGTGGTTTCTGGGTAGGTTGGCCACATGTGTGGGGACCAATACCGTACGTGCGGAGGGTGTGTCGCACGTGTAGTGCTTCTTGCCGCACATATAGGGAAATTGGGTAAGTTGAGGTTGAAGTTATTCTTTACTGTTCTTGACCTCCAAAACTCATTTTTCCTATCTCCAAACCCAAAATCATGATATAAACCATCCTAATGCATAAATACATTATGTAAAACCAATGAAAACATGTTTGTAGGAATGATTTTGAGATCAAACTTCATAAAAATCAAGATTTAATTTATGTTTCCTATTTTTCCTTTTCTTCTTTTTATTTCTACATTTTCCATCCTTCAAAACAAGTTTTATGGCTTTCTAAACACAAACAAATGATGTAGCTTCGTAGTATATCTATTACATAGCTCAAATCTATCATCAAACTGATTCAAAAGTTGAGTTTTCAATGAATTCTTCAAACCTTTTTCTGATTTTCAAACTTCCTATTTTCCTTTCACTTCAATCATTCAAAATTTATTTCTAATGAATTTTTGGCTAGGTTTTAACATTAATTTATGGAAGAAGGTTGTGTTTCTTACCTTGTAGTAATTTTCTTAGGATTTCTAGGCTTGAATTCTTGGATCTCTTGGATTTTCTCCCTTTTCTCCTTTTTTTTCTCCTTGCTCTGACTCTCAAGAACACCAAATTTCCCTTCATCTTTCTACTTCCTTCTCTTTTGTAATATGTGATTAGTTTAATTCACTAATTACCTTGTTAGTCTAATTAATCAAGCTTTACTCTAATTGATTATGTTTTAGTCTTAATCTAGATTAGTCTAATTAACCTCACTTAAACTAAAGCTTAATCCTACAAAATTTTTAATTAGATACTCATTAGGCTCTACTCATTAGACTAAGTTTTTTAAGCTCCTCGTTTAAGATTTTCTAAGTTATCTAGGCATTCGATATTTTAATCTAAGTAACTTCCCAAACTTTTCAAAATCTTGCTTTGTTTCCATCCTTAGGTTTCATGTTCAAATCTTCTAATTCCACAAGGGTCAATACTCAAACTCTTCAAAACATAATTCCAAACATAACAAACATATCATATGCATTATGCTAATGAAATGAGATATTTCTTAACATAATTAAGCATGAATGCTATGCATGTTGCGGTTCTCACACAAACCCTAAAGAATGCGACTAGGAGTTCGGTTTATGAGATAAACAACAGTAAGAATCGCAGTGTGATGACCCCCAACATGAATACTATTTTTATATATCATTTCATTGAGCATATTTGCATAATTATGTGTTTAATTTGTTCTCATCTATTTGTTTATGGAAAATTAGTCGAAGTGCTTACTTTGAATTGGAAATTGGAAGCCGAAATGGATTTAGAAACCGAAATTGACTAGTTCAATAGGCTAATTAGAATATTTAGAACTAGATGGTAAATTTAATTAAAACTTGATTTGGATCAAAATAACTAGAATAAATTAATTAGACTTTATTAGAATTAAGTTCAATTAATTAGCTCTAATCTAGTTTGATTAGTATAACTTAATCTACCTATATAAATACCTTGATCACGCTTTGAACTCATATTATACATGAAGTGTGGCTGAATTTAAGAGTGAGAGTGAGAGAAATCAACTACTAGAGAGACATTGGAGAGATTGTAGAGAATTTGAAGAAGGATTGAGGAATTTAAGCTATCAATACCAAAATTCAAGCCCTAGGTATTATCATCACCTACAACCCTTGTAAATTATCCATGTAGAAGTCGAATTCACTAAGTTTGTAGAACCATTTGCATGAATTTCAAAGGAAAGAGTTAGAAACACCATGAATTTAGTGAGTTTGAGCTAATTGGGTACATGCATGCATAATTCATCATTTTTTAGATTAATTCTCAACAAAATCCTTGCATGCATGATGTTTTACTAGCTATCTTTGATGGTTCTTTATGATTTCACACTAAACATCTGATATGAACATGTTTTGAAAAGAAAAGAATTGAATTCATTACATGCATGGCTAAAATATGGAGTTTTTGGTTTTATTTTGAGAATTGACAATGATTTTTGAGCAATTGATTTCAAATTGGTTATGTTTACATGTTATTCAAAGCGTTTTCATCTTCTTAGCCCAGCCACGTAAGCTTTTGAGCTCTGAATTGGTGTTTTGAACTTCAAATTGAATACTGGAAAACCCAAAATTTGTGCACTTCGCTCGAGCGATGAAGTTGTCGCTCAAGTGCACTTTGTATGCATCTAGTATTTTTGCAAACACATTGCACATGGTTCGAGTGACCTAATTACCGCTCGAACGAACTCACCCTTTTATTCCACATGGTTTGAGCGACCATCGAGTACACATTTTAGGCATTTAGTACTTTTGCAGACAAGCTACATCGCTTGAGCGACCAAAGGTGCGCTTGAGCGAACTGCCCTATTTTCAGCATTTTTGCAATACACTCCTATGTGATTATTTTCATTCTCATGCACTTTTAGGCATCAATGGGTATTGTTTAGGGATTCTTAATAAGGAAATGAACTAGAAACACATTGAAAGGGTATTGAATTAAGATAGAACGTTTGATTGAGACTTGTGTTCCAATGTGTGCTTTGTTATGTGTATTGTGTAGGTGGACACCCGAGGTCTAATATCGATATAACCCACTGTGAGTAATATCTTTATAAAGCTATGTTTGAAATGTATTTTGAAATTGTTCAAGATTGGTATTTTCAATTCTATTTTGTTATCTATGAAGGAATGCCCCTTTTGAATTGTAATCATTGTATCTATTAGTGAGGCCCTCGCTAAAGAGAAACAATACCATGGCCCATTGATTAATAGGCCCATGCCTGGGTGAAACAATACCATGGCCCGTTGGATTAATTGAAACATAGAGATCTCTGATGTTAGACATGATGGTCCATATTGAACTGTGAATTATTGATTGACCCTTGTGGTCCTATTGGCTTTAGCACATCATTTCATTATTATTCTATTGGATGTACCATGTATATTGATTCAGATGATTATTGCTATTACAAAAGATTGATATGATTGTTAGTTAAATTGCTCTGTTTATGAAAAGGTATTGTTTTGATAAATAAAAGATGTGTTTTGTACTATATTGGACTTCATTCATATAAAACATTTATATTGATATTACTCACTGGGTTTTAGCTCACCCCTCTCCCTTATATATATGTAGGTGACCAAGCGGGACATCAAGTTTAAGGCAGCCTTGGTGTCTACCCCTGTGAAGCCGTTTATGAAGTGCCTCATTGAGGGATCGTGCTTAGACTCAAGAGGAGTCAAGCTTTGTTAACCCATCTTTTGTTTTGTTTTGTTTCTTTTGATGTTTTGGAACTTGTTATGAATGATCATATTTGAGACGTCCAACTTGGGGGTATTTTGTATAAGTTTGAATAAAGTTTAAAGTTTTTAATATTTATGATTTTGGCATGTATGCATTGCTCAATGAGCTTAGTTATATTTCTTTATTGCTTCCACTAAGCCCCGTTATTATATTATGTTTGTCTTTGCCATTAAAGCCGAAGGTAATCCGAGATTACTGGCTGGTCATGACCTAAGCCTATAGGGGCAGGTTCGGGTCATGAAAGAGTGGTATCAGAGCACGAGTTATATCTCACACACTTTTTCATTAAGCAATAAGTATCTAGAAAAGACTTAAGGATTGCATTTATATGCATTTGAATATCATAATGAAATGACTTTTGTAATTTTGTATATGCATATGCTTGCATTCATGTATTATAATACAAGTTTTATATAGATAACGGTGTGAGCAGGAGGGGATGAATTGGAGGAGTCAACCTCCTTAAGACTCGACAAAATGGAGAGAATGATACATGACATGGCTAAAAGTTTTAGGCAACAACAACAACCGCCACCGCCACCCCCACCCCCACCTCAAATGCCTGTACCACCACTAGTAAAGAACCATCAAATAGATGATCGAACCATTGCCCTCACCAAAGAATTCAAAAAGATGAAGCCACCCTTGTTTCGTGGGGGAGTTGATCCACTAAAGGCTGAGGCCTGGGTGTTGGGGATCGAAAAGCTGTTTGAGATGTTTCCATGCATAGAGGCACAGAAGGTTCTACTAGCTACATTCACTCTGGAAGATGAAGCAAGGAGATGGTGTATGTTAGTTCATGATGATAATGAGGGAATTGATTGGACTCAGTTTCTATAGATTTTCTATGAGAAGTACTTCACGCAGTGTGTTTAGGATACAAAAGAATTTGAGTTTGAGCAACTAAAGTAGGGGAACAAAACAGTGGCCGAATATGAAACCCAAAGTCGGCACGTTTTGCGCCACATATGGTTGATATAGACTATAAAAAAGGCTAGAAAGTTTGAGGGAGGTCTTCATGATTCAATCTTGGAAATAATTAATGTACTTAAATTGCCAAAGTATGTTGATGTACTGGATAAAGTGTTGATGTTAGAAGAAAATATGGTTGCTCATAACAGGAATTTTGAATAGAGAGGTAAGAAACAAAATTCCAATAAGGGAAGAACGTCTTCAATGAGAAAGAAATCAAAATCCAGTAATTCAGGTTCAAATAAGAGTAGCAATTCGATACCCACTTGCACTATATGTGGAAAGAAGCATCGGGGTGTTTGTTACTATACTACGGGAGCTTGCTATCAGTGTGGGAAATTTGGTCACATGGCAAGAGATTGTACACAACCTCGACGAGATGGTAGCCGTGGCGCTGCAAGTTCTATTGGGTTAGTCCCAACAGTGAGATCAAATGCACACCTACTACAACATGAAATGATTTAAGGAAAGGAAGAGTCTTCGCACTTATTCCATGGGATACTCAGAACACAGAGGCTATGGTTTCAGGTACACTTTCTGTTTGTAGCCAATCTACATGTGTACTGAGTGATTCTGGTTCCACACATTCTTTTGTTTCCATGGTATTTGCTAGTAAATTGAATAGACCTATGGAATCCTTAAGATACATATTATTTGTAGCATCACCAACAAAAGGATCTATGCTATATTTATCAGTTTACTTTGCATGTGAATTAATACTTAGAAATGCCACCTTATATGCTGATTTGCTACCTCTTGATGTGAAACACTTTGATGTTACTTTGGGTATGGACTAAGGATGGCAGTAGAGGTCAATGGCGTGGATATTAATTCTCCAACCCCATTCCCCATTGCCTATTCTCCCTGGGTACTACCCTCTCCATCCCCTAATGGGTTTGGATTTTTCCCAACCTAACTCGAGCTTTTTTTTTTTTTAATGTTCACAACCAAAGCTAAATATACATTCAATTTTATTTTATTTGGCTCAACAACAAAATCAATACACATTAATTAGTTAATTAAAAATTTTGTTTTAAAATACTCAAATATATGATTTTGAGACAATCAAATAAGTTTTTAGTAATTTAAAAAAAAAAATGTGGAAGAACGTGAAAGATTACAAAAAAACAAAGAATAGATTACACTTCTCACTTCTAACTTTTATAATTTTACTTTGGTGGCCATATTCAAACTGTTGTTTCAATTTAGTCCTTTTGCCACAAACAATTAAACAAACAAAAATGCTAGGACCTGAAAAAAGAATTTCCAAACCCTTGTATCGCTCTTAAAAAAATGGCCAAAAAGTTCTTGTCTAATGGTGCCACATCAGTACATTTAAAAACAATAAAAGAAAAAAAAATTCTTACAGGAATCATGTAAAATGAAGATTTAATATTAGATGAAATCAGTAACTCAAATGTAATCAAACTCAAATTTCTTACAAAATTTTCAATTGAATGTCATTGACATCTACATTGAAAACACACACATACACACACAAACAAACAAACAAACAAACAAACAAACAAAGAAAAACAAAAACAAAAACAAAAGTTAAAAGCAACAAAAACTCCTAATGAGCATTCTTTGACATTTTTACTCCTAATTCAACAATGCACGTTTGTTGGCATTTCAACTCTAACTTTTTACAAATTTCTTATAGTAGCAACACTCCAGTAGCAATAGCATTCCCATAGTAGCAGCGCTCTAGCAACCAAACCTACACAAGGATAATAAATATCAAAGAAAAAGATGAAGAAACATTATTACTTGAAGTTTAAACCTGTTGACTAGGCACAAATACTCTATCACTCAACTCTAAGAGTTAAAATATAGATCAAGACTGGAAAATAAACCAAACAAAATGAAGTGGATAATACATAACTAATCAATTAGACCACCAGCATACAAAGGTGCTCAGTAAACAACAAAATTTAAAATTTGAAACAAACCCATTAAAAGACTAATAAGTAAACATCACAACCTAGATAAGAGACAAATAATTTATGAACTTTTAGCTCAAACTAATGTTACAATTCACAAGACACTAAAACAAACACATGTCAGAGCCCATTGATACCAAGTTGTGGACTCGCCTTTTTTCGCGCCCCCTTCGGCAGGCTTGAAATGAATGCCTCACAGTTCGGACTCCCGCGGTTTTGAATCTAATCTCACAAAGTGCAATGTGAAACTGATAATCACCAAATAGTCCAAATCCGACAAATTATTTTGAAAATTTGATTTTGAATCAAAAAGTGCCAAAATTGGACTGCTTTGCTAGCTACAGAGTCACCACCTAAATATTTTATTTTTGGAAAAATTTAGGAAACCCTGACTCGTGCCGAAGGCCACGTGTCCGTCATCACCAAAGTTGCCTCGGCTCGAGAACTTAGGTACGAGAGGGGAAGGTCATGAATTGAGCACCCCCGCTCGCCCGATCAAAGATTGGCATCCTTTATAAACACCATGTGCTCTTATTCCGGTTATTAGCTAACGTTACTATGTAATGCACACAAGCAAGAATAGACTAGTTTGCTCAATTTGGAACAATTCAACTCATGTTTGCGAAAATGGTTTGAATTTGCCACCTCAAGTGGGCTTAAAACATGATTTGCCACTCAACAAAGTGGCCTCAAAACACACATTTGTTGAATCATTCCAATTCAAACAACAAGCCTTCATCCACAAGCATTTATGCAGTTTAGCATTTAAGCACATAGCCTCATGGCAAGCATGCGAAACATGGCAACATTCATACTCATGCAAGTATGCTAAAGCATAAAAACTCACCGAGTACTCCAAACCAAAACAAAAACTAGCTAGAAAGATGCATGATCCTAACTATGTTAAGATGCCTAATGCAACGCATGCAATAATGCAATTAATAGGCTCGGCTACTAATATGGCATATGAAGCAATTTTGAATAACATGCGATTAAACACGTATTCAAAAAAGTATTGAAATGGCGATACAATTTGAATGATGTGCTGAGTCTCGGTGCATGCAATACGAATAAATGGATGCAAGCATGCGATATGCTAATCGAAATATATCCCTAATCTAACCATCAAAAGAGATTAAATAAAAGAGAGAAAAATGTGAGGTTGGAAGACATACACACACACACGCACACCTATTACAACATTACGCCCTTGCGATGGAGGGTCCGAATGAATAAAAGCTAAGCTAATCTAAACTAATTTAGACTAATTATTACAAATCAAATGAATAACTAGAGAACTAATTACTAATTATTACAACACTTAAACTAATTAGCAATAAATTAATTAAATTACAACACACATATGAATAAACTATGCAATTAACATATTAAACTATGTTGCCACTGCTCCGCCTCGGGAAATGGAAGACACGCATGCTTGGTTTTCGCTTGGGAAGACCACTGTTTTGCCCTCGAAGGCCTCTGTTTGTAGGGTTGAACATTGCCAGAACGTTTCTACTCCACCTTACCAAATATTCTCTGAGGCTTGCATCAGTGGCCTGCCGGCTGTGGATGGTTGCTGCTAGCCATCTGCTAGCCAAAAATGTGTACTGTCGGCCAAAAATGAGGCACTGCCGGCCACTGATGCATTGGATCACCATGCTGCAACAGAGCACAAACAGAGCAAAAAGGGGGTTTTTCCAAGGATTGTTTGCACACCTTGTCTCTCCTTTTCATAGGGAAATCAAATGAGAGACAAGATTTGGTTCACAAAACCACCAATCAAGCAATTTCATTGCATGATGGCTCGTGAAACCAATTGTGCAAGTTCAATAAATGCAAAAACAAAACTCAAAATGTCCATCACCCCATCATGCACGATCAAGGGCAATGGAGACCTAGGAAAATGGCACATTTCATCACTATTGAGTAGGAAATGCCCATTTTCCTTGTGTTCAAATTAACGTTCGATTTGAACACATGCAATGCAACACAAAGAATGCTTATCTTGCCTCTTTTACTTGTTAATTTTGTTTACTCATTTTAATTACCAAATCATCCTTTAATCCATTAAGTCCATTGGTGATTATCCTCTAAGGTGAAGGAAGTATCAACCAAGAGATAGTGTAAGGCAAGAGAGAGATCATGCCTTTGATAATGAATCCTCAAAGAGGATTAAACCATTGAGCATGACCTCAATCTCAAGCTTAAAGGATCCCAAGTTTGAAACAACCCTAAAAAGAAAATGAAAGAGTGAAGCAAAGAGGGAGGTTGTAGAGATTTAGGTGCTAAAATTGAGTGATAAAAGCACTAAAAACATGCAACCAAGTCACACCAATGATGTTTAAAGCCTTAAAACAACAAGCTAGTGCAAAGATTTACACTACAACTACACAAAACAAAGTTCAACTGAATCAAACAGCCCAAAATAGAGTTAAAGCATGCTATTTTAGAGGCTAAAACATGCTGGACTTAAGCTAAGTTAAGCTAGAAAAACATACTAACATATGAAGCTAACTAGGCATGCAAATAAGACACAAGGAGGGGAGGCTAACCCCTTCAATTTTGGACTTCAAAATGAGTTTTTTACCACTAAAAAACCTCTAAAATTCAGTGGTTAAAAGGTCCAAAAATTTTGGTTTGAAAGTCATGAACAAAGGCACAAAAACCTTACATACAAGGAAACAAGAAGGGTGAACCACTCCCTAACTAGAAAGGGGTTCAAACCACCATTTTTAAGCCACCAAAATAGAGCTTTTTACAGTTCAAAACCAGCCCCAAAATAGTTGAAAAGGATGGCAAAAAAAGTATGCAAAACAAGTATAAACAAGGCAAGTGTTATACCTTTGAAGCAAAGCACAAATTGGCCAACAATCCAAGCCAAAACTACCTTCTAGAGCTCAAAGAAGGTCCCAAGTTACCTTAGCTCAAAGACTAGCAACTTTGGTTAAGGTAGTGTATGTAAAAGTGTAGAGAAAACAAGCACTTAGCACAAAATTGTAAGAGAGAGAGAGAGAGAGAATTTTTTGTCTTCAAATTTTCTAACCCCCACACATGAGAGAGAGGGGTCCTATATATAGAAAACACAAAATTCCCTTACAAACATCCAGCCATACACGTGTTAGAAGATGCATGAATCTGTGCAAACAGTTGGCACAAAATATCACAAAATATATACAGGAAACACTGATGGCTGGCAGGGCATATCAATGGCCAGCAAAGGAGAAGTGGTCGCAGGCAGCCTCCAAGGATGACCGACAGGCCATCTAAAACTTCATGCTGAAAAGACCTAGGCATGGTCCAAAGATGAGACAAAATGGATGCAGGGTCTGAAAAACTCAAACCTGTGGACTTCTGCAGGGGACTTCTAGCGCTCAGCGAGCAATCAGACTCGCCATCTGATGTACTTGCAAGAACATTCAAGTCTTAAAGAGCCGTAAAAAATGGGGTGTCTAATAATCTCTAAGTTGTTCCCTCCCCTCCCAGTCCTATCCAACATAACTTACTAATTAACTTAAAGAATGATAAGATCAATTCAAAGAAACTTTAAAATTGATGTCAATAAACACACCTTTGCATGAAAAGCATAATGTAAAATAATGTTGCATGGCTTGGTATAAAGATGTACATACTTAAAGACAACGTGTAATATGTAAAAAGATCCTACTATGAAAGTTCGAGCCGTCCAACAAGAGAAATGCAAAATAAAGATCAACTCTGATTCACATCCATATCATCATATATAGTGGCATAACCAACTAATTCCAATGTTGAATTACCTAAAAAATAAGAAACGAAATTAAGTACTGAGGCTATTCAATGAAAATATATTTATTTTAAAAATAATTACATGTTTATTTATTTAAGTACCATGCATCTCTACGGCCTACAACCAATTTTGCACACACATCAATGCTTTCAAAGTATCTAGATGAAGTCTACTCCGATACGAGCTCACCAACCTTCCACTAGTGCTAAATGTAGACTCAAAAGCAATAGTGGATACCAAAATAGCCAAAAAAATCCCTAGATATTGCCTATAAGGTTGGATACTTCGATGCATTTGATTTCTACCATGTTAACACATCAAAATTGGGAGTTCTTGTCACAACATCCTCTTCTAAATAACGGTCCAACTCTGATGTGATTATTGACTTTTTTTTCTTCGCTTTCTACTAATAAACAAATCATAATCTGAAACTATCTTTGAATCCCCAAAATTTGAACTCGTAGAAGATTCAACGTTAGCATCAGTCCCCAAACTAAGTTTTTTTTGATACTCTTGCAACAAATCATAACAAAGTTGGAGAATTTTCGCAATTTCTTTTTTAACTGTATCTCTATAAAGTTTATCAAAATAAAACTCCAACATACTAAGTTTATACTAAGGATCAAGTACAACAACTTCTATAAGACCATGTATAACAACCCAATATTTATCACACTTTCCCAACATTTTTTATGCCATTGATCTAACCACCTCAATTGAACAAGAGAGTCATTGAGAGATTGTTATCCTAATCTCACATAAATTTGGAAAAGCAACATTGGCCGTGGGATATTTAGTTCCAGAAAACAATTCAGATGCTTTATAAAATATCTTGAACCTCCTACAAATTTCTCTAGCAAACTCCCACACCTCCTCAATCGGCAATGTTGTATATTGGGTGTCTTTATATTTCAAGTGGTAAAATATATCCTTATACAACAACGAAGTTTGAAGCATCAAGTATGTTGAATTCCACCCAGTGGCATAATCAAGTCCTATCTTTTTGGTATTCAAAATTTTCACTTGACGAAATGTTTCTTCAAAATTTTATACTCTTTTAGGAGTTACTGTCCAATAAGCTACATTATCACAAATTTTCTCTACACCTTACCACATCCAATCCATCTTTGACAATCAAATTGAGAATATGCGTGAAACAAAGCCTATGAAACAAAGTCCCACGCAAAAGTAGAGAACTACTATCTAATTTATCCAATAAAATGTTAATCATCACATCATTTGTGGAGCAATTAGCAACAGTGAAAACAAATACTTTTCTAAGAAGATTCTAATCCTTCAAACAATTGAGCAAAGTATCACAAAGACCTTCTTTTGTGTGTGGACATGGAACATAAATGAACCTAAAATCATAAATTAAAACATAATTTAAAACAAAATTTCGATCAACAAAACATTATGAATAGCTTCCATTGTAATTGTTCAACACCAAAAGCACATCAAGACATGTTTTCAGTAGAATGCATATAATACATGATGCAACAACAATCTGTAATAAAGCATAGATTAATTTATATGGAAAAATATACCTCAAAATATGCCTTTGCAATGACCAAGAATCATCAATAAAGTGTGTCGTGACCGCTGTAAACCCGTTCTTTTGATTACTAGAAGTCCACATATCAGTTGTGATTGCCACTTTACTTTGATTGCTCTGTACCAATCTCATTATCTTCTCCTTTTCATTGTCATAGATCTTCAAAATATCACTTTTTATTGTGTTTTGAGAAGGTACTTTAAACAATGGTTAAAGTGCTATTGAATATCTTTTAAACCCAATATGATCCACAATAGACAAAGGGTATTCATGCAAGATTATGGCATTTGGAAGCTCTCTCTTAGCAATATCTTCATCAAAACTATAAGAGACTTTTGGGCTCTCCTTGTTAAAGTTGTTAGTTAAAACTCTCTACCTCATGTCCATTCCCTCTTTTTTCTTAAGACAACTCCTATAGTGATCACTCATATGTGAAGTTCCATGTTTCAGATTACCCCCAAGATGCTTCTTACAATAATTAAATATTGCCTTCCATACCCAATCAATTTCTTCCTTCTTAAAAGTATTGCCACACAAAACTTGGGTCTTTTTTTTTTTTTTTTTTACTAGCTAAACTAGAATCAGAATCAACTACATCAAGGACATTTTGATTTGGGAGGGAAGTCTGTGATGGTAGAGAGGTCTTACTCTCAACTGATATTGATGGTTGTAAACCATCAACGGGTTGTTGGGAGTAAGCTTGAGGGCTTGCTTGAGAGTTTGCTCCAGTTTCAAACATTTTCAACGCTTAAAAATCCTAGAGAACATAAATCAAATTAAAAGAAACATAAATTAGTTATATACAAATAAGTGGTTGCTCATTTTCTTAATTCTTGTTCGTAGACTTCAACTATGGCCCACAGAATCACAATGTGGTTATTGTGGGTAAGGTAGATCATTTATATGCAATTTTTGTGCTTTGGATTGTTTCATGTTGTGTACATATTCAAACATATATATATATATATATATAACAAATAATAGTTGGTTCCAAGTAGGGTCCTTTAGATCCAAACAACAATAAATTAAAGTTTTAGAGATGAAAATCTATGGATGAAATTTCTTAATTATTAAAAGACGAAATTGGACATTTATTAACAAAAAAAAAGGGTCATTTGTTATATGATTAAAAACTTAAAATGGCAAAATGTAATAATTTAAAACAAATGAGTCAAGCATGATTCAAAATCCTCATTATAAAAAAAAATAAAAAATAAAAGGAAAAAAAGCCCAGAATCCTCATTATCAAAAAAAAATAAAAAAAAAAAAAAAAGAGACGAAAACAGAGAGGCCTACCAAAGAATTCATCCAACACAAGGAAAGGATCAAAGTATTTTGAGTTAAAACCTACAAAAAGAAAAAAGAAAAAAAAAAGAAAAGAAAACCCATTTAGGCATTTAGTCAAACAACTCAATGAAACAAAATAGCATTTCAAAGTTTTTCAATAAAAAAAAGAAAAAAAAAACCATTTAGGCATTTTGTCAAACAACTTAATGGAGAAACGTAAACATATTGTTGAGGTGATTTCAATGCACCACACACACACACACATATAAATACATAATACATAATACATAATACATATACATGTTGTATATGCATATATAAAGGTCAATTAATAGCAATTGTTAGGGTAAGGATATGAAATATGTAAAAATTGTTGAATTGTTGAGGGATTTCATGTATATTCAGCAACAAATCAATGAAATTTGTCTTTAATTTTAGGAAACAAAGGAGAGAAAGAGAGAAACTCACCACGCTGGAGAACCACTGTGGTAAGCGTCGACAGAGATAGCTATGGCTAGATCATTGCTACCGTAAATTGTCAATGATGAAGTGAGAAGATGAAAGAGAGTGATACTTTGATTTGCTTAGGCTTACTGTGAGAATGAGAACCCTAGTTCTAAACGTAACATATGAGGGAAATGGGCCGATACCCATCCCTGATCCATACCCTATGAATATTTAAAAAAACACCACTTAACCGACCCAATGGGTAAGAAAAAAGGAGAAAACCCATATATTTGGGTCTGGTCTCCATGGGTATCCATAGGGTAGGTTCTCTATTTCCATCCCTAGTATGGACTGGCTATCTATGTATCATGCGACTACTGATTGTGCATCTAAACGAGTGATATTTTGACCTCCGGGTCAGGATGAATTTTATTTTGAGGATAACGCTGTAGTTTCTCTACCTTATCTAATATCTGCAATGAAAGCCCATAATCTAACTAGTAAGGGACGTCAAGGATACTTGTGTAGTATGATAAATGATCAAACCATGGACATCACTTTGGGTAGTTTTCCAGTAGTAAGACATTTTCCAAATGTGTTTATGGAAGAGTTACCTAGACACTTGATTGCTAGGGAAATTGAATTTGTGATTGATATGATACCGGGTACTCAATATCTAAAACTTCTTATCATACGTCAACTGCTATGTAGACACCCCATTTTTGACCGTCCTCAAGACTTGGACGTCACCGTTTGAACACTCGGTGATCATCCTTGTTTGTGTTCGTCTTGAGTTCCTGGAGGTCTCGGCTACGCGCCTTGCCTCAGGATCTCTCGACTTGACTGTTTTGTGTTTGGTTTTGCACCAAACACTTGTGTTTTTGCTTTGGAGGGCAGGGAATGGCTTGTTGGCCATCCCTATACCCCACCGGCCATGGCTTGAGGCCACCGGCTGTGTTTTGTTGCCATCGGCCAAATGTTTGGCCGACCAGCACTATAGATGGTCGACCGGCCATCTATTTTGGTCAAATTGCATTTTTGACCGGCCGACCACTGTTCATCTGCTTTTGCAGATATTTTTATGCCAGCTGTGCTAGCTGGCATACACTTTGTTCCCCTCCATACACGTGTATGGAGGGATCTCCCTCTTGACTAGCTTACTTGAGAAGCTTTGCAAGAGGGAAGCTCTATAAGAGGAGGCCTCTTCTCCCTCCATTAGGGTTACAAAAAAAAGCCAGAGGAGTTCTGATATTAGGGTTAGGTCATAGTATCTCTATCCTATCTCTATATTTCTCTCACTCTTTTGCCTTGTGTGTGTTTTGTCTTACTTTTGTGCACAAACACCTAGTTCTACACCTTCTCTTGGTTGCTGAGGGGCCAGAGGGTTGTTCTTGACTATTTTTGAGCTTTGAGGACCAGCTGGAGCATCATTCTTGAAGAAGGTCAACAAGGGTAACAACTTACCCCTTTTTACCCCATATTTGCATAGTATTTTTGCCTATCTTGTGACTATTTTTAGACTTTGTGTATGACATATAAAAGCCATGTTTTTGCCTACTCTAAATAGTTGTTTAAGGGTGTTTTAAGCTTTGGGGTTGTTTGACCCCTCTTAAGCCTTGTTAGGCTCTATTTTTGTGCCATTTTGGTGAGCTCCGGGACCACATTGTTTGGCCCTTCTCACCACTGAAATCTTGAGGGATTTCAGTGGTGAGGATGGTGGTTTAGGGTCCTAAGAAGGAGAGGGTCACCCCCTCTCCTTGTTGTCCTTGAAAAGGGCCATTCTTGCCTCATGTGTGAGCACCTAGTTTAGGTTCATGTTGACCATGCCTTAACTATTATTTGGTAGTATTTTACCATGTATTACCTCTGTTTCATGTTGGTTTAGACACACCTTGCATGCCTTGCATACATGTCTTGTAATGCCATCATTTTGCCTTAACATGTACTTAGCATGTAGATTACCATGCTTCACTACAAGAAATTACATTTTTGGCGACTACTTTTGGCGACGACGTCAATTTTTCATCGCCAAAAGTATATTTTTGGCGACACAGTGATCAATTTCGTTGGTAAAAGTATACCTTTACCGACGCAATTTGTTGTCGTCGCTAAAAAGGCATAATATTATTTTAGCGCCAAATTTTTTGGTTGGCGCCAAAATTTCAAAACTTTTACCTACGAGGCTTATGCTTTAGCAACACAATGAGCGTTGCTATTAGTGTGTTTACTTTTGGCGATGACAAGTTGGCGTGGGCAAAGAGTTAAACATTTAGCGACGATAACACTATTCGTCGGTAAAAGTTTGCTAGTGAAACAAGGTGATCTAGTGATTTGTGTTTTTATTATAACTTTTGAAAGAATTTTAAATATTCTAGTTATTGAATTGTAAAATTAATGTGATCATTTAATTAAATCACAAAAATGAACCCATTAAGCCCAAACACACTCTTTAAGTTGAGATGGTTAATTTGAGATAATTTAGAAAAGTGGTTAGATTATCAATTTCAATATGTTTAGTTTTATTTTCATAAACTAGTTTCAAATTTGTTTTCTAAAAAATTAAAAAAAAAATTGGGTGAAAAATTAAAAAATACTTATTATTTTTGTATAATTTTATCTTTTAGGTCATAAATAATTTTTAAAATTTTAAAAATATATTTTTGATTTTTATTACTCTCAAATTAATTTTAATTTTTTCAAAAAAAAACGAATCTAAAAATTGTTTCGGATATATATATTTTTTTAAGTCTGCCTTTGGTGAGGCAGTGGCAATTTCCCTCCCAAAATTCCACCCCTCCCCTCCCTTCTTTTTTTTTTTTTTTTTTTTTTCCTCCGTCTCCCCTCATCACTCTCTACGATTTCACTCTTGCATACCCTTCTCTCACAATTCGTAGTTCTCTCTTCCTCATGATTTCACTCTTGATCATCGGGTTTGTGCCGTTTGCTGCTGCCGTGCGAGACGGTCGGTGCTTCACTCTGCCCCTATAGATTTGTTCCCTTTTTGCTTTGTATCTCTCTCTCTCTCTCTCTCTCAATTTCTTAAATTATAAATAGCTTTGATTTTTATTTTGTCCCTTTCCCAGACTATACAGTCAATTGGAGTGAAGCGTTGAGTAGTAAATTTAATTAATTCCCAGTGATTGAAACTTGACAACGACGACGAAGGTGTGCACGTTAAACCAGTAGAGAGAGAGAGAGAGAGAGAGAGAGAGAGGAGCCGTGTTGTGCCCTGTATCTGGATGCGACTCGATCGACGATGCCTAAGATGAAGCATCTGCTGCGAAAGCTTCACATCGGCGGTGGCTGCAACAACGGCAACCACCACCCGTCGCCGCCGCAGACGGCGGAAGTGACGCCGCCGTCGTCTTCTTCTTCGGCTTCGTTGGAATCGGCATTGATGAGAATCAGAGCGGTTGAGTCGGCAGAGAATTCGGTTGATTTCAATTTCTTTGAAGAGGAGTTTCAGGTACAACTTGCCCTAGCGATCAGTGTTTCCGACCCCGATTCACACTAAGATCCTGAAACGGTGCAGATCAAGGACGCCAAGCAGATTAGCTTAGGGTGTGTGCCCTCTGAAACCCTGACTGAGTCTCTATCTTCGGTATTGGGTAATGCTTTAATTTTGTTTTTTACATTGCATATGGCAATCTTTTGTATGTGCTTTGGTTGCATTTATTGGCAAATTTGATCGAATTGCTTCAATATTCTTACTCCAGATCTGTGTTTTTTTGTTTATAGATATTAATGAGTCACATTTCAATTTTATATTTGATTCATAGCTTCAAATTGATTAGATTCTACTATAGTTATTTTTGTGTACATATGTACCAAGGTTTCAAATAATGGTGGCATTGATGCGGTTTTGAGGTGTAACGGGCTTAGCATAACTGGTGCGGCAACCAAAGCTGTGAAATTGCATTTGTTGAGGTTTAAAATGTCTTTTTAAGTGGATTTAGTACTAATTTTTATATGATTTTTAATGGTGTCGTAATGACCAGTTAGGGGTTTTACATGAATTTATCTGTTTTAGAGAAATGAATCCAGATGCTGTCATTCAAATAATAATAAATCACTACTAAGGACAATTATGTGCAAAATACGATGATTATTTATTTATCATTTGATAAAGCGCATGTTGGGTAGTTGTTTATTAAGTTTGATTAGTCACATAGTCATTCTATGCCAATTAATGGTGTAAATCTGAGTTTGGGGGTGAAGGAACTTATATTATGGAATTACTGCTGATGCGTTCATTTTGGAATAATTTGTGATATCTACAACTATACAAAAATGCATATTTACTCAAACTATTAAATCTTAATGATAAAAACTGGATGGCACATGCTTGATTGAAACACATGGTTACACCTCTCTCCATGCGTGTGCATGCAACATATTACTCTCTTTTCTCCATGTTCAATTTCTATACCAATATTGATACTACATAAAGAACTCTGAATCTGGTATGCACGTACTAGTTCTTGTATTAAAGCTACTACAGGTTATTGTTGTTGTCTTCTTTAGCTTAATACACATGAATAACTGAAAGTCTGGAATTTTTATTTTTTAATCTTTCATAAAATTGCAGTGATTCTTTTTGATGGTGTGAAGTATAGTATATATATATATATATATATTTGGGCTCTAATTGAAGCTGATAACTCTGCGACATAGGTTTTGAGGCAATTTGATAAATGACATGACCCTTCATGTAGGTGTGATGTTTTGCAAAAGGATCAAGTCTTGGAGAATCATGTCCATTGTTAACATCATATAAATGCTCCTAATTAACAGTGTAGTGTATATTTGATAATTTGACTTGCAGTCAATCCAAAGAGAAGGCAACAATAGATATGCACCAAATTCCATTCAAAAAAACAATAGAAGATTATATTCATATTACTCTAGGACATATCCTTACTAGTCAAATTATTGCTGCTAAAATTATTTGTTGGTCAATATAACCTCTAGCAAAATGAGTAATACAAGTGGGGCAGCAGTGAAGACAATGGTGAACAAATATTAAGTTTTGTTGTCTAGGCTTGATTATTCATATAAATGGAGAGATTGAAGAGATGTGTACCATAGAATTAAGGTTAAGAGATGGTCTAATTGGAGAAGGGATTCAGTTGTATTGTGTATTCAAGGTATACAACTGCAATTAAAATTTAATTTTTAGGAAAGAACCATTTTCTATTGGAGAGAATGTTGTGTAATCAATGATCACATAGGGCGAGCATGGTAGAAACTGAGATCTTTAGATTGATGTATGGGAAGGCAATAAAGGATAAAATTAGGAATTAGTGTTTTCTTAAGATTGTGCAAGTAGAATTCATTGGAGAGTGAGAGAAAACAAATTAAGATGGTTGGATAACATGCAAAAGAGATGATTGATTGCATGGTTTAGGAAAATGATGAGATCTAGGAAATGCAAGGATAAAAGAGAACCAAAAAGCGCAGACATTTCTACGCAATGTGTCCTATTATCTTTCAAATTTTCTTTTGCATGCAACACACTGCGGGCACTTGGAGGAGATGTGTGTCCATCACTTACACATACATGGAACACATTGCAATTTTGAAGAAAATAACTTGAAAGCCAATGATTAAATTCAGAATATACCTTTTTTAATATATTTTATTTAATCCCTTCTCCTTTAGGTGTGTAATTCGAGATTTCTAAAGCCTAAAATTTTCATTTTATTTATGAGTATAGCCTTGTAATGTAGATGTTAGTACTTCTTGTTCACACTTCTTTTTCAATATATAGAATGTGAAAAATACTTTCTTAATATTTTGATATAATAGAATATAAATGTATTTGCGATGTAAAAATTGAAGAAATTGTTATTATTCTTTTATATATGTAAAAATCTATATTTATGTGTTGTGTCCCTCTCGTGTGGTCTTAATTTTTTGAAATTGCTACATCGAAGTGTACATATCATGTCATATATGTGCTTCTTAGACACAAAAAGTTAATGCAGGCTATGGTTTATGAAACTAAAGATGGAAAAATAGAATTCATGTAGTCGGCCCAAAACAATTTGTTTAAAGCTTTGAGTTGAGTTGGACAGAGACCTATGAAGAAATCATTTACACTGTTGGTGAAAACAAACTACCCCTCCCGCACTTTCCCCCTGTTTTTCATTTGATATTATGATAATTTTAATGTTTCTTACAATGATTTTATTTATTCATAATTAGCAACTTGATCTCTCATTCCCCTTATTGAATTAATAATGTGCTAGCTTCTGTTTCCCTTGGTTGCTCCCCGTTTGTTTCATTTTTGTGCCTTTAACTTTGTTCATGGGTGCATCATTTCTTGCTTGAATGGACCAATCACTTTATGCGGTCCCAAAATTTGGTCTTTAATGGTGTAATGAGCTGAGTTCTCCCCTTATCCTTCCTTCGACAGATTAGTAAGGCTTTGTTTGGCAACTTAGCCACTAAAAAAAAAAATTCGAACATCTCAGTAACTTTTTTCAAAAAGTTAAAAAGCCACTTAAAAAACAATTCCCAAATGAGGCCTAAGTTAAGTTCTAAATAATATCCTATCCTCACATTCGTTATATCTTGTGCCTACATTCTTCTAGAATGATCTGAATTTTTTTTGGGATCCTTCCTTGAAGAGTACAGTGAGTTGCATCCATACAATATTCTTTGCATATTCTTTACCCAATAACTTGGGTTTCTTGCCTTGGTTTTTTCTGGACTTGTGGTTGCATCATCTCTACCCTCTTTCTGATGTAGTTGATGCTACATCTACACATGTATTCCAAACCATTAATTTTGTTTATTTATCTGGCAGCCCTGATGATTAGGAGTGTTTCCTGGATTACTTAGGCTGTTTGCTCGAGGATGACAGTAGCTGGTGTAATGATGCTGATAGTGATCCAATTCATCCATCAAAATCTGTGGACTGCAAGCTTGCGCACTTGTCAGATGAAGTGGTGCACATTTTAATCCTTGCATTACATAAATTATTGTTTTATTACAGTTCTTTCCACAAAAGTTTATGCTGAATTTGATTTGTGTGACTTGGATGTGTGCAGTTTGATTCTCATATATTAATTGCGCCAGCTTTTGTACAAAAGTTATTCGCAGAAGCCAGTACTGACTCTGCAAGATGTCCATACTTGGCAAATCTTGAGATTGAAAGGAGGAAATTCTTGTTTGGAAAGGGAGATGATGACAAACTAATCGAGGCTCTAATGCAATATTTTTTCAGGTATAGTACAACCTTTATGAATTTCTTACTTTTTTGGGCAAATTACATATACCCCTCAAGGTTTAGCAAAATTACAGATACCCCCTGAGGTTTGAGAAATTACAGATACCCCCTGAAGGTTATATTTGCATAACAAATTAAGGGGCAAATTGTTATGAAAATATAAACCTCAGGGAGCAATTTGTTATGAAAATATAAACCTCAGGGGGGTATCTGTAATTTCTGAAACCTCAGGGGTTATCTGTAATTTAGATAAATCTCGAGGGAGGTATATGTAATTTTCCCTAATTTTTTTGATGAACTATGGGAAAATGCTATATCACATGGACTCAGGTACAAGTGTCGGGCTTGTGCCTAAGCATTAGACCACCCTAACTCTAAATATTAGGATATAGGGATATGTATCCAAATTCTGTCTTGCGTGAATCTATTATCTGCCAGTTTAACCAGTTTTGATTTCTTTAAATTTTGTTTTGCAAGTGGCAAGAACCACGCCGTATTCAAAATTCAGTTAATGCAATTTGAATATTTCTTCTCCGTAATCACATTTTCTTAGTCATTACATGTACTTAGCTATTCTTTTACTTTTTTTTTCTTTTTTTTTTCATAGGTAAGAACAGTTAAAGTCAGTAATATCTCACTAGCTACCTCTGCGAAGGATATTAAGGAATTCTTCTCTTTTTCTGGTGATATCCAGTATGTTGAAATGCAAAGGTCAGCTCTCTTGACTTACCCAGTGTTAAATTTCTTGCATACTCAATGCTCCATAGAGTTTGTGGCACGTTCTGCGGGGAAACTGAAACATCTCAGCTTGCATACGTTACCTTCAAGGAATCACAGGGAGCAGATACAGCTATGCTTTTGACAGTATGTCAATTGATTTTCTATATCAGTCTTGATCTCAATTTTTTCATTGAATATTTTTAAAATAAAAAGATTTTGACTGAACGACGCAGTTCTGTACAATGTTGTAGAAATCAAACGTATCCGGAAGGCATGAAACCCTAATGTATGAAACATGTGCCTTATATTTTGTAAAATTAGGAAATTTCTAAAATATTTAGTTTAATAAAGATGTACGCAAAAAAAAAAAAAAAAAAAAACAGAACGGAAAGAAGATAACAAAACTTTACTTGCAAAGAAAAAATTCTCAGTTAGGGGTTCACTCCTTGGAAATTTTTTGTCATGTGAACTGCAAGGTCTCACCTGAACAGTTTTTTAAGCCTCCTGATGGGAAGCTTGGATGTGTAAGCTTCCCAATCTTTAGAAATATTTTTTATGCAAATGGGTGCCATTTCAAAATTTCTATTGACCCTTAGATTTATTTTATATTTTTATATTTTTGGCCTTTTTGATTCAGGGATCCACAATTGCTGATCTTTCAGTCTCTATTACACGGGTTGAGAATTACCAGCTGCCTCCTATGCTCCTCCCCTAACCCCTGTAAGTGCCACGACTGTTAAAAATAGTACTTTAGTATCTGTTTTTATAATACTGTTCTATCTATTCATTCTGAAAATTTATAGATAATGCGAATGTAAAAAAAGTTGGATGGGCTAATGGCAGGTAAATTGGTCATGGACCTACTCACCTGATCCTGAGGCCCACATTGTAGTTTTTTGGAAACCTTAGTCACTTTACTGAAACCGCTATTAATGAATATATCAAGCCTTTTGTTTTAACTAATAATGTTTATATATCAATGGATTTTATGTGTTTCAGCATGCGTAGTGGTATTTTTAGTTATTGGGTTAAATCATCTGAAAGAAAATTAGGGTTAAGTAAGAAGAGAAGAAGGAAGAAGAAGAGCAGAGAAATAAGTTTAGGGCTTTATCATCTACTCTGCACCTCAGAATGTATTTATATTAGTGCGATATGAGATTACAAAACTACCTTTAAAATAATATGAAAAACTAACAACTCTAACAATCTAGTTTAGATCAACTATACTTGCAGACCAGTTTATATATTGGCTGTTTATCCTTGTGCCCTGTAAGTTCACAATACTGGTCTCTTGTACTTAAAAAATGAGGCCTCGTGGTAAATAAGTTCTGTTGGGTATTTCCTGCAGTTTTAGTTATTAGTACATTTAGTACTTAGGGTGGTAGAATGTTTGGAAAATCATACTGTTTTATGTTATTGCCAGGTTATTTGCTATAGGAAAGTACCATCGGAAGAACAAATCAAAGACCTGTTGCGCAAGAAGAACTTTGAGGAAGCCATCTCCCTGGTGGAGGAGCTTCAAAGTGAAGGTGAAATGACAGAGGAAATGCTGTCCTTTGTTCATGCTCAAGTGGGTTTCCTCTTGCTGTTTGACTTGCATTTTGAGGAAGCAGTAAATCACTTCTTGCTGTCAGAAACTATGTAACCTTCTGAAATATTCCCATTTATCATGCGAGACCCAAATCGGTGGTCATTGCTGGTATATACTACACTTGCTTATTTCTATGGTCATGATATATACTACATTTGCTTGTGATATTGCTTCAACACAAGGTTGCTGATTGTGCTAGTTATTGATCAGCAAATTTGGCTGGAAAAATTTCTTTCTGACAAATTATAAGTAGCTAATACCAAACTAGGAATGGTTTTTATGCTATACTTTGTTTTTCTTTTCCTTTTTTGGTTCAGTTTCATGGTTTCTTTGGAGTTTTAAACTAGGAAATCGTGCATCACTTGCATAAACTAAAGGTTTCTTATGCTTTGTCACACTTAATTACAGATAATGATTGATGCAGTGACCTGTGAACTAATACTTCATAGAGATTTTTTTCCTCACTAGTTTTTAATTTGAGAGTTTCTTGGTAATTCTACATGTTGATTGGTGTTAAAAGTAAGTATTTTATTATGAGGTGTTGTTACTTGCTCTATTGTTGGTAGTTATTATTTGTGTTGGTCTAGGATTCTGGAAAAGTTTTATTTGCTGAAACTAAGTATTCTTATGAGTGTATTTTCTAAAAGTTTCTATTTAATTTGAATTCTAACTTGAGCTGGGTTGTGAGTCTTTAATCCAGCTTGTTATTAACTTAAATAATTTCTTCAAAATTTGAGTTCCATCTGGTCATAACTTTGTTTGTGCCTTTGATGTAAGATGAGGTTTAAATACAATGAATGCTTTGTCTTGGTTAATGAACGATTGCGGAAATTTTTGTTGATTTGAATGGGGATAGCAGTCATGATTCATGGTTATGGTTCATTTCTTTCCCTTTCTTTTTCTTACTTTGTGAATTTCTTCTTCTACGGAACTTCTCAAAGCCCCTTGTATCACTAGAATCTAATCAAACACTTTGAATACTTTTGACCCCCCCGCCGCCCCCCCCCCCCCCGCTTTTTTCCCATCATTCAAACTGAAGCTCTAATTTAATTCTTGTGGAGTTCATGTGATACAAACATTGTTAGAGAATCTCACTTGTACATGACAACTCGGAACTACTTTAGTTGGAGCCGCAACCCACCCCCCCTCCCCAAAAGTATCCCCTTATTGCAATCAGGGAGGCACCCACACCACCTTCCATACTAGTATATCCCAACAATATTGTGACTGGGGGATTCTCTCTTTCCCACGTAGGCGCTTGCATGCTCGCTCACCATGTTCTTTATCTTTTTTAATGAAATTGAAAAGATAATAGATGGGTTGATTTGATATGAAAAAATGGTTTCAGGGGCTCTTAACCCAACATGATGTGAACTTGTCCTTTATCTCTTAGATTTATTTTATCTCTAGTTGCTTGGTTTTGCTTGGAATATTGTTTTATACACTCTTGAAGAGTTTGGTCTTTTCTCAAAGTATGTAAGAAGGGAGGGATTACTTGAACTTTACTAAATTTGTGGGATAAGTAGTAGTGATAGCATTTAAGAAAGAGATTAGGAAATTGTATATCTTGGTACTTTTCATGTTGTGGAGCACTCCACTGTTACTTAACTTTGCATATAAATATTTGATGACTGGTCTTATTTGGGGCAATTTGTTGTGAAATTACTCGATTTCAAAGTAGAACAGAAACAGGAAGATGCTATCTTAGCTGGATTACGACTTTGTGTGTGTGTGTGTGTGTTCTGTTGCAAATATAATTTAAAATTCTGCGTGTGATTTATACGTCTTGAAATAGTCTACCTCTATCACTTAACCATTGGGACATGCTTAATAAATAGTTATAATGATGTGCATTTGTTATTTTTACTTGGAAAATAATTTTCCTGTTTTGCTACCTTTATTTTTAATGTAACTTTCGTTACAGATGAAGCAATTTCTGCTATTGATCCGAAGAAGGTGGAAATTCTGCAAAGGTATGCTCCTCCTAAGTTATTGTATCTGCGACATTATCTCTGGAAAGTAATTCATAATAGCAAAGCCCATGCAGTTTTCTGTCATAATTATGTTCTTATGACCTTCAGTCTTTTTTTTCTGCCATTTTTTGAGCTACTTGGATGGTTAAAATTCCAAACATAGGGGCTAGCATCTGTTATTGTCTGCGTTTGTTTAATGGGATAGTACCTTTTATCTTCTGTGTTTGTTTGATTTGTTACCGCAACTGCTAATGTAAACATGATATGAAAAGAATGGATGTTTTTGAACTTTTTATTATTTTTGTTTCTGGAAACTTGAAAAATGATAACATAAAAAATGAATCAATACCAATTAATTAATTAATTAATTTTTTTAGTTTTGTTTCTAGTCAAGGCTGCGGCCTCATAGATCTTCCAAATTTCTGGTTGCAAGTATGAGTTAGTGGGTACATATGTAGATTACTCTAGGCTTGATTTTTGTATTACTGGCATCAACTCTGATGCTTTTCTAATAAAGTTTGTTTATTTATCAAAAAGAAAAAAAAAATGTAGATTACTCTTTGATGTGTCACCTTGGAAACTTTTCATGAACTTTCCTGGTCAAAATGATCATTCTTAATGATTTTGGTATTTCTCAGTTCTGTTAATTGTTTTCCTGTTAGTATGGAGTATACATATTCAAGCCCCATCATTTTCCATTTGGCACATAAAGAAAAAAATATAGAGAGATTAAAGCACAAAAAAAGAATTTGAAAAGGGTAAGGTACAGAAAACAGAGGAACTATGTTTCATTCTCTGTTCTGTTATCTTTTTTCTTTTGCTCCTGTTCTATGTTTAAGCGACTTTTTTCTCATGCTATTTTGTTTAATATCCCAAACTTTATTGATGCAGATATCTCCAGTGGTTGATTGAAGATCAAGACTCTGAAGACTCTCAGGTCCATACAACATATGCGCTCTTGCTTGCTAAATCAGCATTTGAAACAGAAAGTACCTCTCAAAATTCTGAAGCAGGAAATCTAGAAGAGACAAACATGTCAATGTTTCAAAGCCCTATTAGAGAAAGATTGCACATCAACTTTAGGTGATTTCATATTAATGTTATTAGTTTATAATAGTGGTGCCTGAGGGATGCCTCTTGTAAATCTGTAAATCTTATAAAAATATATAATTATTTTCAATTATTTTTGTTAGTAAATGTGTCGCTAAAAGTTTATTTTTGCCCACTCATATTGTGTTGCTAGAAGTGTATGTTTTACCAATACCAATTTGTCGTTGCCAAAAGTAAATCTTTATCGACAAACAAATCGTCGGCAAATGGTAATATTTACCGACGTAAATGTGTTGTCAAAAGTTTACTTTTGCCCACTCATATTGTGTTGGTAGAAGTGTATTTTTTGCCAATGCCAATTTGTCGTTGCCAAAAGTAAAGCTTTAGCGACAAACAAATCATCGGCAAATGGCATCATTTACCGATGTAAATGTGTCGCCAAAAGTTTACTTTTGCCGACGCATATGTTGTTGCTAAAAGTATATTTTTTGCCCATGCAAATTTGTGTCGCGAAAAGTGCCACACAATCATCATATTTGAATGACTTTTACCAACGCAAGGTATATTGCCGACGATGGATGGAGGCTTTTAGCGACGACTATGTTCGTCACTAAAGGCATTACTTTTACCAACGCAATGATAATTTCGTCGGCAAAAACTTTTGCCAACTCACTTTTGCCTACGGGTTGCCAACGTAGCTTTGTGTGTCGGCAAAACTCTTTGCCAACGAATTTTCCCTTTTAGCAACATATTTTGTTGCGTTGCGAAAAATGCAATTTCTTGTAGTGCTTGCTTGTTTTGGCCAAGCTTTGTGAAGCTTATAGGCTTATTTTGCCATGGTTAAGATCTGATGTAGGTTGTCTTAGCCATGCTTGCCATGCTTCGTATAGCCCCTTTGCATTTTAGCTTGTTGGCTTTAAGTGTATGAACCATGAGCATGCATTACTTGCATCATTTTTAGTGGTTTAGCACCACTTATCATGTCATTTCAGTCCACTTAACATGCTCGCATGCTTGCATTTAATGCTCCTTTGATGCTTTAAGAGGTTGTGTTGTACACTCCATGTTTAAGCACTTGTGCATGCCTCCATGTGTAGATCATTTAGATGCCATCTAAGTGGTTTTTGGGGCTTGCCTTAACATGATTTGGGACTGATTTGATTCATTTTGATCATTTGCTTCATGTATCACATGATCATGATTTAAGCCCTTTGGCTTGTCTTGGATTTTGGGTTTTATTTGCATGCCATGTCTATCTTGTTTACTTGGTTTGGCGCCATTCTTAACATGATTTTCAAAGCTTAATGTGCATGCTATATGTCCATGTTTGCATCCTCTTAAGTGTGCTTGAGAGTTGCTCTCCAATGCCTAAGTGTTGGTCCTTGTGTGCATGCATGCTGGCATGTTATTTGGTCATCATTCTCTTAGCATTTGGCCACTATTTTGGGCCTAGTATAAGGCTGTCCAAATCAATTAAAGACCACCCCTTGCATGTTGATGCATGCTCACCTTGTGTGTTGTTGCATACTTGTGTGTGGTTGCATGATTGAATGAAGTCACATGCTTACTTGCATGCTTGAACATCCACATTATATCTTGTATGCTTGTTGATTAGCATTGATGCCTCATACCTTGCATGCTTGCTTGCATAGGTTGCATGCCTAATATGCACTGTGCATTGCTAGTGCCTATGCTCATGTTGCATACTTAGTCCACATATCTAGGTTGCATTGCATTGGCATGCATGCCTTGCCTCTTGATCAAGTGATAGAGGTTGGGCCTCTTTGTTTGTTTATGTGCATTGCATTTCATTTGATATCAAAGTGCATACTTGGTTTCTTGGGCCATCACGCATTGAAATGCGCGATTGGTGGTCCAAGAATCGAGAACCATGTCCCTTTGAGTCATAAACATGATAGGGGATGTGTTGGTGCGCACATTTGCTTGAAATGCATTGCCATGCCCTGTTTTGTCCTCTGCTGCTGTCGAAACAGGATTCTGCAGGAAGCTTTGGCCGGCCGGCCATCTATATTGCGGACCGACCAAATATGGATGGCCGAGAGCCCAACAAATGGTCGATGACCATCCTGCTATGGCCAGTGATGGTCCAGAGAGTGTTCCTTGAGAATTGTGTCATTTTCAGAGGAGAAAAACAATGGAAACAGAGGCAACTTGTGCATGGTGGTGGGTTTCCAAGCGGAACCGAGCGCGCATGCATTGGGCCCTCTTCCTGAGGCTGCTTTTACTGTCTTATTAGATTAGTTAATTTGCTTAACTAGTTTAATTTGTCTGTAATAATCAATTAGCTTGTAGGTTAATTAATTGTATTATTCTTTTGGTCCCTCCGAGCGAGGGCGAAGTTGTAATAAGTGTGGGTGCGTGTGTGCATGTTTTCCAATCCCCACTTCTTTCTCCCTTTTACTTACCTGCTTTGATGGTTAGTATTAGGACGTATTTGATTTAACATACCTTATGCTATGCATGCGTGCATCATTCATCAGTATAGCATGCACCGGGCTCGGTGCATCATGCTAACTACATAAGTATTTCAAATCTAACTTGAATACGTGCATCAAATGGTTGTATTTCACATGCCATCCTAGGATTAGCCAAGCCTATCCTAATTGCATTCTGTATGCGTCGCATTAGGCACTTAACATGAACTAAGATCATGCATATGATTACTAACTAGTTCATTGTTTTGGCACGGAGTACTAGGTGAGCAGTTATGCTTTAGCATCTCGCATGAGTATGAATGTTAACATGACAGCATGCTTACCATGAGGCTATTTGCTTATATGATATAACTGCTTGAGTGCCTGTGGATGGAGGTTGAATTACCTAAATTGGAATAATGCACTAAAACTGTGAGTTTTAAGCCCTCTAGATAATGGCAAAACCATCTTTTCTAAAGCCCACTTGAGGGTGGCAAAATTTGCATTTTAGCCTACTCGCGAGTAGCAAACCATTTTCAAAACAAACATGCAATGTTTTGTTCCAATTTTGGCGATTTGGTCTATACTTGTTTGCTGTGCGCATAACGTAGTAATTCTAGGCTAATAACCGGAATAGGAACACATAATGCTTTCAAAACAAGATATCACAGTTAGTAGAGGCCGATCTTTGATCGGGCGAGAGGGGGTGCTCATAGTTGACCTTCCCCAATCGTACCCAAGTTCCCGAGCCGAGGCAACTTTGTTGATGACGAACACGTGGCCTTTGGCACCGAGTCAGGGTTTCTTAAATTTCCCAAAATAAAATATTTAGGTGGCGACTCTATATCTGGCAAAGTAGTCCATGTTTGACACTTCTTTTCTAAAAATCTATTTTTTCTCAAAATGATTTGCCAGATTTGGACTCTTTGGTTCAGATTAAGAACCGTGACAATTCGAGAGTCCGAACTGTAGTGAGCCCAATATGAACAGAACGGGACTCACCCTCCCGAGGCGTTCGGGGAGGTCTACAGTTTCTGGCGACTCCGCTGGGAAGTTAGAGAACTTGACTCGAACTCATGATATCTTGTTTTGACTACATTTATGTGTTTCTTTGCATTGCATGTGCATTGGTGCGCCTAGGACACCGTGTTTGCCATCTGCTATTTCTGAACAGTTTGCCGGAGGCTTGCTTTGTCAAAGCATGCCATAAGGCTGACCGGTTGCAGGCTCTGCCAGTATGGGAACACAAACCCCGGTTTTTACTGGGGCAACCTTTTGACCATTCGACCTAGTGCATATTCGGAATCCATAGTGACCATTCCAAACTAGGACAGGTTGCTTACCCGATGATAGGTTGTTTGAAACCGCTGCGTGCGTAGTGAAACCCTAGCTCCTGACAAAATAGGATAGGGAAACTGTAGACATCCCCGAATGCCCCGGGAGGAACGAGCTCCCGTTCTGTTCATTTTTTGGGTCACTACAGCTCAGGACTCTCAAATTTGTCACGGTTCTAAGTCTGAACCAAAGAGTCCAAATCCGGCAAATCGTTTTGAGAAAAAACAGATTTTTGAAAGAAGTGCCAAACATGGACTGTTTTGCCAGATACAGAGTCGCCACCTAAATGTTTTTTAATGGGAAATTTAGGAAACCCTGACTCGTTTTCCTAAGGCCACGTGTCCGTCATCACCAAAGTTGCCTCGGCTCGGGAACTTGGGTACGATTGGGGAAGGTCACTTCGTGAGCACCCCCGCTTGCCCGGTCAGAGATCGGCCTCTACTAACCATGATATCTATTTTTGAAAACTTTGTGTGTTCTTATTCCGGTTATTAGCCTAGGTTACTATGTGATGCACACAGCATATAAGTATAGACTGGGTCGCCCGAATTGGAACAAAACATTTCATGTTTGTTTATTTGAAAGATGGTTTGCTACTCACAAGTAGGCTTAAAATGCAGATTTTGCCACCCTCAGGTGGGCTTAGAAAAGATGGTTTTGCCACTATCTAGTGGGCTTAAAACAAACATTTGATGAATTATTCCAATCTAAGTAACCCAACCTTCACCCACAGGCACTCAGGCAGTTATATCACATAAGCAATTAGCCTCATGATAAGCATGCTATTCATGGCAGCACTCGCATGCATGCAAGGATGCTAAAGCATAAAACTTACCGGGTACTCCAAGCCAAAACAAAAACTGTATTAGAAATCATGCATGACCCTAAGTATACAGAAATGCCTAATGCAACACATGCAAAATGCAACTATAGCAGGCTCGACTATTCTAAGATGGCATATGGAATGCTACAGCTAACATGTATTCAATTTGGAATTGAAAGTACAATGCAGTTAGTATGATGCGCCGAGCCCGGTGCATGCAATACAGATGAATGATGCAAACATGCTGTCATACTGTATGCTAATTTAAACATGCCCTAATCTAACCATCATAAGCAGGTAAATAAAAGGGAGAAAGACGTGGGGTTGGAAGACATACAACACACTCACGCACACTTATTACAGTTGTGCCCTCGCGCAGAGGGTCCAAATAAATATACAGTCCCAAATAAAAGAATAGTACAGTCCAAATATTACAGTCCAAATATTATACAATTTCCTAATTAATTAACAAATTAACTAAGAAAATAAATAAAAGCTGCCATGCAAGCCAGGGACTGCCTTGCTTCTGATGGATGATGCATGTCCGGGTTGTCTTGCGCGGAAATCTACCGGGATGCCCCAATTAGCCTCTGTTTAGCAGTTATTCTTGAAATGCGCGCCAAACTCCAAAATGTTGCTGATTCTTCATTTTGCTGCAACAGAGAGCAGGAAAGGGGCATAGCAATGTATTTTTACAGATATATGCATGCCTCGATCCTCGTGCCACCAATCACGCACATCGATGCATGATGGCAGAGGAGTCGAAATGTGCAACTCAATATAGAATGAATGCACGTATAAACACAACAAGAACCTAACTCCATCATGGATGATCCGGAGTGTCGGTGACTAGGGAATTGAGACACGTTCCGTCACTCGGAGTACGAAACGCACCTCGTTTCCCGTGCCCAGGCTAACTCCTATCCCGAACACGATGCAATATGCATGATATGCATGAAATGCAACTAAGATACAGCCTAGCATGCACAATGCTATGAAAATGAGATGTCTCGAAATGCATGCACACAGGCACGCAAACCGAGAAAATGACAGAATGCGATCTAAGATACAACCTAGTATACACAATGCTATGAAAATGAGATGCCTTGAAATGCGTGCACACGGGCACGCAAACCGAGAAAATGACATATGCAATGCAAATGACATGGAAATATGATATGGGCTTACACTAACATGAGAGAGCCTCAGCCACACTCACATAAGAGGCCGATAGATGAAAATGAAGTGCCTCGAAATGCGTGCACACGGGCACGCAAACCGAGGCAATGGCATACGCAATGCAATGGCATGGAAATGACATATAGAATGCAACATGGACTTATAATAACATGAGAGAGACTCAGCCACACTCACATAAGAGGCCGATGGATGAAAATGAAGTGCCTCGAAATGCGTGCGCGCGGGCACGCAAACCGAGGCAATGGCATACGTAATGCAATGGCATGGAAATGACATATAGAATGCAACATGGACTTATACTAACATGAGAGAGCCTCAGCCACACTCACATAAGAGGCCGATGGATGAAAATGAAGTGCCTCGAAATGCGTGCACGCGGGCACGCAAACCGAGGCAATGGCATACGTAATGCAATGGCATGGAAATGACATATAGAATGCAACATGGACTTATACTAATATGAGAGAGCCTCAGCCACACTCACATAAGAGGCCGATGGATGAAAATGAAGTGCCTCGAAATGCGTGCACGTGAGCACGCAAACCGAGGCAATGGCATACGCAATGCAATGGCATGGAAAATGATATGCAAGCATGCTAATGGATTTTCAGAAATGAAATGTGGGGGAAAACAGCCCCGAAATGAGGCGAAAACACACCCGATGCATGGAATCTCTCCCGAAATGCAAATTAGGCGCATAGAATGAACTACAGCTATACAAAGCATGCATAATTGGTACACGAGATGAAAAGACAGAAGCAAGGAAGCCTCAAAATAAGCATTTTTACAGTACAAATCATGGCCAAACAGCAAGCAAAGATAGGGCAACAATGGCATGCAAAAATGGCCCTAAACATGAGATTATGAAGCAACTCACAGCTGCTAACTCCAAATAGGTTAGGGCCCTTCAACAACATTGAAGAGGGGCCAAAAATAAGCCACTTTACAGAACTGTAAAAACCTCAAAAACAAACATAGATATGGCTAAGCTCTTATGCAAGAAAATGGGCCAAAAGGTGGCCAAAGAAGCAAGTGGTATATGCAAAGCCCAAACTGAAAAATTCCCTTCTACAACATTGAAGAGGGACCAAAAATAAGCATATTTACTGAACTGTAAAAACTCCAAAACAGTATAAAAACATGCTAGAAATGCAATGCAAGATGAGGCTCAAAAGGTGGCTATAACACAAAGTATGCAAAGAATTTACCAAACAGCCAAAGACCCTTAATAAAACATGTTAATAAGGTCAAAATAAGACTATTTCTAGGCCTGTAAAAAGACCAAAAACAGAAGCATGATAGGCTGCCAAAGCATGCAAGAAAATGGCATTCAAGGAGGATATTGAAGCAAGTGTAATATGGAGGGCTCAAACCGGGTTGAGGCCTTAATGAAACAAGAAAATGAGCTCAAAAAAATGACCTTTTCAGTTTTTGTCGGAGCTCAAATCAATAAGCATGTATGGCTTACAAAAGGTGCAAGAAATGAACCAAAAAGGGGGAAATGCTACTCACCCTTGAAGACCAATGCTTTTGTTTCTTCTTGGACCAACTTTGATGACTTTAAGCTGCTGGAATTCCTCCGCTTGATGCTGAAATGGAGTGGTGATGGTAGAGCTTGAAGATGATGAAGAAATGGAGCCCAAAACTTGAAGGAAATGGGGTGATATGTATGTATATGCTCCAACCAATCCTTCTAACCCTCTTTCTTGAGTTGGGAGGCCAGCAATCTATGCAAGAGAGGGAGAGAAGACCCTAGGCCAAAGTGGAGGGAATTGAGGCTCTTGTTCCCCCACAAAATATCCCCCGGATATAGATATTTTCTGGGGAAAACAGCTGTACAGCTGTAAAGTGTGCAGAGAGAGGATCATGGCCGGCCAGGTATTTTTGTTTCAGGTGGCCGGCCAGCCACCACCCCTAGCCGGCCGGCTAGGGGTCAAAAGGGTCAAGTTGGTTTAGTGGCCGGCCACCACATAATGGTGTCCTCCCATGTGCCCTCAACACAACCCTGTGGTTCGAATTTGGAAACTCTGAAACAGGAGAGAGAACAAGCCATTTTGAGGAGGGGTTCAAAAGGTTCAAATAGAATTAATGGCCGGCCATAAACTTTTAGGGTCCTCCCATGTGTGTACATCACAAATATGTGGTTTGGGGTTGAAGAAAGTGCCCCCAAGGTGTTCAACATTGGCTCGGAAGGAGGGGTTCAAAAGGGTCAAGAAACATTAGTGGCCGGCTATGAACTTTTAGGGTCCTCCCATGTGTGTACATCACAAATATATGGTTTGGGTTTGAAGAAAATGGCTCCAAGGTGTTCAACATTGGCCCGGAAGTGCGAAAAACGGGTGTCGGAGGTCGAAAATGGAACATAACTGGTTGCCAAGATAATTGCTGGCCTCCCACCCTCCAGTGACCTCCCTAGTGATGAAACAGAGGCACCTGCCAAAAATGAACGAAAAGCAATGCAAAACGAATGCTCGGGGGCCAAAACACGCAGTTTGGGGTCCCGAAAATGGGCTGCCAAGCACCGAAAGTGGCGTTCGGCCACGAAGTGGGTTTCTCAGGCCCCAGTGTCCCTTGAAAGGGAGAAAATAAGATGTATGCCAAAATTTAGAGTAAACGGAGATGGTTAAGCGGTCCCGAACCGAGGCACACGGCCAACGGTCCCGAAAAACCGGAAACCAGACTCCGAAATGGGCAAAATGGCCTGCGGCCACTGAGAGATGGTCTACTGGACCTCTCCCTTCCCTCAGGAAAAGAAACCGAGAAAACCGAGTCTGGTTCGCAAATCGAGGCAAGGCACAGAAGAGGGTTCGGAAGTCCGGAGGCAGGGCTCGCAGCCGCGACTCTGAGACTTCTGAACAAGCACATTATGCAACATCACCAAGCGCTCAATCGGTGACGTCTGAGTCTTAAGGTCAGTCAAAAATGGGGTGTCTACAGAAACCATACCCCAACATAGGGGTGTTTTTGCTCTCTTTTACTTGCTATGTGCTTTTAGAGTGTATCTCTACAAGAACGTACATATCAGTCTGTGAGTTTGAGCATCAGGCCTGCGGGCATCAGTACCAGTGTTTTTGAGAAACAGTTATATCTGCGGGTATCCGATTCTGTGTTTTGGGGCAGTGATTTTGGGGAACAGTGATCAGTATTAGAGTACAGCTGTTCAGCTACGCTTGTGTTTGTTCCGTTTGGGTTGAAATGCTGCATGTTTTCTCTTTAGGGGTTCAAAGATTTGAGTACAGAATAGCCAGTGTTCTCCCTCACTGAGGCAAGGCAGATATCTAATCCGTTAGTCACCGTTCAAGATCAGCGGACTTATGATGACCCAAAGCTTAGAGGGAATTGTGGTTATGGTAGCCGCGTTAGACCAAGGGATTATCTTGCAGGATGAGACCAATGTTGATGTACCGCATCCGCCCAGGTCGCCTGCTGCACACCCGATCTGGACTCCCCAGTTGTATCAGGCTCGTGAGCCCACCACGTTTGAATTAATGGGAATGATCGGCGACCTCCAAAGATTCGTGGCCGATCTAGCCTATGGAATGTCAACTTCGCCACCAGCCACATCATATGCTGGGAATTTTGTACCACAGGAGCCTCTGCTACTGGGGCAGATTGTGATCGAGCTTAGCCAACTAGAGGTTGCCTCCAGCTATGGTAATGACATGTCAACAACAACCGGGTTCCACTCTGATATAGCAACCCAAACCCTCGATCAGGCTGAGGCTAACGGTAAGAACAAAGTGGGAATAGATGTTGATCCCGTTGGACAACTGCTGTGGGCAGTTGAGGCTCTGAAAGCCGGGGGAATGAAGAAGCAGTAGGTGTTCGCAATCATGACTAAAGCTGTGGACGATGCTTTCTCCACTCCAACCGAAGGCAGTTCAAGCCAGGCGAAAAATCGAGGTGGGCCCCGTCATGCCAAGACAGTTCCTATCATTCCCAACCCTGTACCAGGAAAAGATCAGAAAGCCAAGGCAGTGCCTGCTGACCCTTTCGCTAGTGCATCTAGCAAGAACCCTCAGACTTTGAAGTACCTGCCTCGAGGGCGCAAAGTCTTTCACGCCCTCTACATGCCTTTGTCTAGGGCATTTCAAATTTTGGCTAAAAAGGGGCATCTTAAACCTCTCGAGCCTCGGCCTCTCCCGAAGAATCTCCCTCTCTCACATAATGCTACCTTGTACTACGCGTACCACCAACAGTCCGGTCACAGCACCGATGGTTGTTTCCGCATTCATCATGAAGTGCAAGATTTGGTCGACAATGAGGTCATCCTCCAGCCTACCTCAGCAAAGTCTATTACCACTGAGCTGTTGGAC
Source organism: Camellia sinensis (assembly GCF_055761805.1). Classification (NCBI taxonomy): domain Eukaryota; kingdom Viridiplantae; phylum Streptophyta; class Magnoliopsida; order Ericales; family Theaceae; genus Camellia; species Camellia sinensis. The sequence goes on from NC_138964.1 coordinate 188,902,310, forward strand.
TTCGAGGATACTGCGAGTTTGTGATCAGGGGTAGGACCACCTGCGGGCGGCGCTCGGTGCATTTTGGATATGGTGTCTGGCACGCACTTTTGAGCATCTGCGAATGCCAATTTTTGTGGCTTTTGACTTAGGTGTTGAGTTAGTTTGGTGGTCTTGTTTTGAGTCTGTCTCTTTATTTTGAGTCAGTCTTTTTGATTAACGGTCTGTCTTGTTGCGTCGAGTTAGTCCCATTGTATAGAATGTCGGGTGATTCTGGAGTTGTTGCCTTGAACACCCTTTTGTTTTGTAATTACCCTTTTGCTTTCTTTTGAGTCTGTCTCTGCCATGGAGCCAGTTGCAACCAGGGAATCTGAATGAAACAGCTGCGGCTATCATGTTTTCGTGCTTACTGCTATTTTGAGCTAGTTGTGCCAGAGGATTTGAATGGAACAGCAGTACATTCCACCTGCTCTCTTATGCCCTGAAAATCATTGCATTGACCTAAGTTTTTCAAAACCTTTTTGAACACTGCGGTGAAAACAAAGAGGAAGGAATTCCTCGAGATTTGCAAAACTTTGATCAAATTGAGAGAGAGAGGCGTGCTAAGCCCTTAATGATTGAAATCGTGTTTGTCAGCGTGAGTACTGTGAAGAACCCTAGCTTGATCCAGACTGGTTCCACACTATCTTCGGCACAAGTGATTTGTCGCTTCTTTAAAAACTTTAAAAAAAAAATATTTTACGCGGTCTTGCGAAGACCTGTATGGAATCGTTCTTGAGATTATGCAGCTTAGGATCACTCTCAGCCTCAAGACTCGAGCCCCTGCTTTAAAACCTTGAACCACAATTCGGAGTGTTCAACGATCGACTATTAAGAGGGGCCTGTATGGCCAGATCGGAAGCAGCTCTCGAACAAGAGGCACCAAAGTCAAATCAAGAAGATCATATCCCATCAAAAGAAGCTTGTGAAGCTAGAACAGAAGCACCCCTCTAACTAGGGGCAAAAATGTCTGATGTACTCGAAGAGCTGAAGATGGGTCCTCCTGCAAATCAATACAACAGCCACTCTCCTGGATACAGATGGCTTCAAAACCCTAAAACCGTTTGTCATGGACTTGTTACACTTTTACCCTTTGAGAGGCTCGCTGGGCCGAAAACCCGGAAGGGCGACCCAGGCAAAAGTTAGAACAAGAGGAAAAAAAAAAGAAAGAAAAATACGAAAAAAATGCAAAAGAAATGAAATGAGAAAAATAAAAGAAAAAAAAAAGAAAAAAAAAGAATTGAAAAGGAAAGAAGAACAAAGCTCGCAAGGTCGAAAACCCGCAACGGGCGCCTTGGCAAAAGTTAGAGCCTAAAAGTGAAGGTTAATACCCGAGTGTACCTTAATCGGAACTACGTAAGGCTTGATTCCCATGTTTGGGATACGTAGGCAACTTCATCTTGAAGTCCAGCCCCCAACTCTTTCATAGCGACTAAGTCCATGTAATGGTTTTAATCATCCTTGATTCCCATGTTTGGGATACGTAGGCAGCTTCGTCCTGAAGTCCTGTACCACGCACTTTCAAACTGACTGTGTCCATATATTGGTTTTGACCATCTTCGTCTTCTCCGTGTCTGAGAGTTCGGTCATGATTATCACTAATGAGGACTGTTTACAAAATGCTGCGGCGTTATCCAGACAAGGGGTAACTTTCCGTTGCCATGAGTCGCCGTTCAAACCAGGGGCAACTTTCCGTTTCCATGCAGCGTCCTTCAAGCAAGGGGCAATTTTCCATTGCCTCCGATCTGAGGTTGTGCATCTCGAGAGTAAGTTCCGTGCTCTTTGAGCATTGACTGTTTGCAAAAATAGTTTTTGAAAATTTTTACTGAGGTTGACTATTTTCTCGAAAACTATTTCATTTTTCCAAAACTGGACCATTTCTTGGACCCAAAAAGAAAAAAATTTCAGTACTCACAGCCTAACTTGCATGATTTTAAATCAAAAATCGAACAAGTATGTTGATCTGATTCTCATTTTGGTCAAAATTGTTTTAGTAGAAAATCAAAACAAAAAATGGTCAAAATGATGAACTAGGGGCACAGTTGAGTCAGGTGTTCTGTCTTTCCCCAGTCATCAACATACTTGCCAAAAGAGCACAACTGGAACTGTCTATAAAGGGCTGAAAGCTCCCAACATCCTCCGAGCAACGAGGTATCAAACCAAGTGCAAAGCACGAATTGGGGTGGATTAAGATGCCCCACTCCTTCATCCGGAACATCGACTAAATGTCACCAGAAGAAATAGCCGTGAGCTAATAGTGTTGGGCGTGAACCCATTACCTCTTGTTTATCCACCGACCATATCTGGGGAGGGATAAAAAAAAAAACGAGAGAGTAAAGAATAGAGAGGTGCAAGTCGAGAGAAAAGTGAGCGAAAGGGTTTTGAGAAAAAAAAAAAACCGAGCCTGAGGGCCAAGTGATGTGAGAATCACACAAATGAGAAAGGGTGGGAAACATTACCCAGAGAAACTGACTCCTCGAGATCTGAGATCTCTCGTCTCCGTTAAACGCGTCTGTGTATCGTGTCTTTTGTTTTGCCTGTCTTAACTCTTGTTATAAGTCGGTTTCGAGCGTGTCTCGATGTGTTTAGGCTGTGTGCCTTTTGTTTTCTTTATTGAGTCTTTTTCACTGTGTTCAATCGTAAGCTCAATACCCGATTGAAAACCCTTTTCCCAAATCGTTTTGTGCTCAGAGTGCTGTGCCATTCTCCACATTTGTACAAAAACATGATTTGGTTCTTTCATGCAACTGCAAGGTCCACCGCCGATAAGTGTGAACAGAAAAATTGGGGCCTCTCTGAAGCTTTTGGGTTTTAGGTTGCATCTGAGTGTGCTTCAACTTCAACTGATCCCACCTTCGTATTCTGTCTTTTCGGGTTGGACTGTTTGTTCAGGATTCGCTGTATGCAGATTAATCCCTGACAGAGTATGAGCCGAGTGTTTCGACTGAGCAATGGTTGTTTGAGTTGTTTTGCTATTGGCCAACCCATTACCTGGTTATTGCAATACAAGTGTTTGATTTTTAGACAAAGGATCAATCTCATTTACATTGAGGCGTAACATGATGCAATGCGATGCAGAGTATGAAATGTACAGATGTAACAATTTTTTAGACAAAAAGTTTTGTTTCATTTCATCATCTTTTTCAAGTACAAAGATTTGGAAAAAAACAAAAGAAAACCTGCCCGCGGCAGTACAAGGTACTCTAGCTACCAAAGAAAAACAAAAGTACAAAAGAAAAAGCAAAAAGAAAAGTAGCAAAATTTGGATCAATATCAAGCGGCCTCAGGCCTAGGGGTCTGTCCTCGTCCTCTTCCTGGACGAAGGTCCAGGAGCATCATCATCAGCGCCGTCATCTGAACTCGAGTCAGTGCCGTCTCCGGTCTCCTCCTCAGATGACTCCGCCTCGGACTCATCGTCATCGGGGATTGGTGCCCGTGAACTACTCCCAACATAAGTGCGTCCCGCCTTGGTGCGGGGGTATACTCTGCCCTCTCCATCTCTCCCTCGAACAGGAATGGATGGTCCAGCTGGAGCACCTCCTCCAGTAGGAATCTGGAAGGGATGCTGAAAAGTACAAATGGCAAACACATCAGTATGCTACAGAATGCAGTATATGAATACAGTGTGTGAAATACTGTGAGCAGGGTACAAGTGCAGAATGCAGTGTATGAGTACAGAGTATGAATGCTGTGAGCAGTATACTACAGAATACAGTATATGAATACAGTGTGCGAAATACTATGAGCAGGGTACGAGTGCAGAATGCAGTGTATAAGTACAGAGTATTGTAGACACCCCATTTTTGACCGTCCTCAAGACTTGGACGTCACCGTTTGAACACTCGGTGATCATCCATGTTTGTGTTCGTTTGGAGTTCCCGGAGGTCTCGGCTACGCGCCTTGCCTCAGGATCTCCGAACTCGACCGTTTAGTGTCTGGTTTTGCACCAAACACTTGTGTTTTGCCTTGGAAGGGCAGGGAATGCCTTGTGAGGCATCCCCATACACCACCGGCAGTGGCTAGAGGCCATCGGCTGGTTTTTGCTGCCACCGGCAATGTATATTGCCGGCCGGCACTATTTGTTGCCGGTCAGCACTATTTAGTGCCGGTCGGCACTCTTTTTTGCGAAAATGGCATTTTTGGCTGGCCGACTACTGTGCATCTGCTTTTGCAGATATTTTAAGACAGCTGTCTTGCTTTTTGCTCCCCTCCATACACGTGTATGGAGGGATCTCCCTCTTATGAAGCTTGTCTTGTAAGCTTTACAAGACAAGAAGTTCTATAAAGAGAGGGGCTCTCTCTTGTTGCAACGGTTGGAGACTTTAGACATTTTAGAGACAAAAAACACAGAGAGAAGCTCTGGTTTTTAGGGTTAGGATCCATACATATCCTATCTCTCTTTTTCTCTCTTTGTGTTCTAGGTGTTTTGTGTCTTACTATTGCACACAAACACCTAGTGTTTCACCTTTCTTTGGCTCCTGAGGTTCTAAGGGACTGATTTTGGTGTTTTGGTGTTGGATTAAAGCCAAGGAGGGCCATTGGAGCATCATTTGTGAAGAGGTCTTCAAGGGTAAGAATCTTACCCCTTTTTACCCCATTTTTGCATCTTATTTTTGCCTGTCTTAAAATCGTTTTTGAGCTTGGTGTATAATACAAAAAATTTCTGTTTTTAGACCCTCTTGATTGTTTGTTAAGAGTGTTTTGTGGTTTGGAGGTGTTTGACCCCTCTTAGGCCTTGAAAGGCCCCATTTTGTGCTATTTTGTATAAGTTTCGAGACTTTGGTGTTTTGGCCTCTTCACCACTGAAATCTTGAGGGATTTCAGTGGTAAAGATGGTGCCTTGAAGTCTCCAAAAGGGGAGGGCCACCCCCTCCCCTTGTTGTCCTTGAAATGGACCATTTTTGGTCTCTTAAGGGAGCACCATGTTAGAGTGTGTATTGATCATGTCTTGGCTGTTTTCCATGCTTAGTATGTCATAATATACCTCTGTTTATTGTTGGTTTTGGTACACCATGCATGCTTAGCATACCTACCATGTAATGCCATGTTATTGCCTCAATGTGCCTTAGGTTGTTAGCCCCTGTTAGAGCATGTTTTAGGTTTAGTCTTGTGAAGGTCTTGTGCATATTTTGCCATGCTAGAGGTCTGTCCATGGTTGTTTGGGTCGGATTTGGCATGCATTGCATAGCCCCTTTGCATTCCGGCTTGTTGGCCTCAAGTGTGTGAGTTTGTAGCATGCACTATTTGCTTTATTCTAATGATTTGGCATCATTTATAGCATAATTTCAGACCTTATAGCATGCTTGTATGTTTGCTTTGGACACCTCTTTGAAGCTTTGGAAGCTTGACTTGCATGCCCCATGTTTTGGCCTTTGTGTATACTTTTGATTTTGAGCCACTTAGATGCCATCTAGGGGGTCCCCTTTGTATGATCTAGGTCTGCCTTGAACCTATTTTAGGTCCCCTTAGCCTTGTGAGGCTTGGTTGGTTTAGTCATGCTCAAGCCCCTTTGACTTGCTCCAAGTACTTAGGCCATTTGTTGCATGTTTAGCTCGACTTTTTGCTTGGTTTGGCACCTTGTTTTAACATGATTTTTAGAGCTTATGTTGCATGCTAATTGTCCATGATATCCGTCTTCAAGTGTGCTTGAGAGTTGTCCAATTTGTGCCTAAGTGTTGACCTTAACATGTGCATGCGTGTATGTGTGTTTTGGTCATTTTGGCCACCGTTTTGGGCCTTATTAGAGCTGCCCAAATCATGTCTAAATCCATCTTGCCATTAGTTGGCATTGCCTTATGTTTGCTTGCATGCTTGCATAAGTGTCTTGCCATGCCATGTCGCATCCTTAGCTTGTATGCCTAGGTTGCATTGCATCTTGCATGCATGCCTTGTTCCTTGAGTTGGTGATAGGAATTGGGCCTTGGATTGTTTGTTTTGGTTCGCATTTCATTTGACATGAAAGTTGCATACTTGATCACTTGGGCCATCATGCATGGAAATGCGTGATTGGTGGTCTGAGAATCGAGACACATGCCCCTTTGAGTCACAAACATGATAAGGGACATGAATGGTGCATATATGCTTTGAATTGTGCTGCCATGCTTTGCCTTGCCCTCTGTCGCTGTCAATTACAGATTCTGCAGGAACACTTTGCCAACCGGCAGTGTCAAGTGCCGACGGGCAATCCCTTCTCTGCCGATAGCTTCATTTTGTGCCGATAGCCATAACACACTGCCGGTGACAGTTCCATTCAGCCGGTGGAACTCCTCAGTGTCCAAGGAACCAGTTCTGAGATTTTGGCAGCCTCCAGAGGAGTAAAGGAAGGAAAACAGAGGCAGCCTATGCATGGCGGTGCGTTTCCGAGCAGGACCGAGCATGCATTGCATCGAGCTCTCCTCCCGAGGCGGTTTACTGCTTTTCCTAGATTAATTAATTTGCTTAGTTGATTAGGCAATTTGTAATATTTAATTAGCTTGCGTAGTTAATTAATTTGTAATATTTATTCGGTCCCTCCGAGTGAGGGCAAATCTGTAATAAGCGTGTGTGGGTGGTGTGTATGTCTTCCCATCCCCACTTCTTTCTTCCCTTTTACTTACCCGCTTTGATGGTTAGTAATAGGACATGTTCAAATTAGCATACCTTATGTTATGCATGCGTGCATTCATTCATTTGTCCTGCATGCACCGGGCTCGGTACATCATGCTAACTGCATTTGTACTTCAATTCCAAATTGAATACATGCATCAATTGATCGCATTTCACATGCCATGTTTAGGTTAGCCGAGCCTATTCTAGCAACATTTTGTATGCGATGCATTAGGCACTTAACATGGACTTGGATCATGCATGTTTGCTAACGAGTTCTTTGTTTTGGCATGGAGTACTATGTAAGTATTTTAATGCTTTAGCATATCGCATGCGTGTGAATGCTACCATGACAGTATGTTTACCATGTGGCTAGATGCTTATGTGATAAACGGTTTGATTGCCTGTGGGTGAAGGTTGGATTGCTTGAGTTGGAATAACTCGTTGAAATCCGTGTTTTAGCCTACTTGCGAGTAGCAAATTCCAAAACATTTTTTTCCAAGATAAACGGATATGCAATGCTTATTTCCAAATTAGGCAATCTAGTCTATACTTGTTTGCTGTGCGCATAACATAGTAATTCTAGGCTAATAAATGGAATAAGAACACATAACATTTTCAAAAACGGATATCACGGTTAGTAGAGGCCGGTCTTCGGGTCAGGCGAGAGGGGGTGCTCATAGCTGACCTTCCCCAATCGTACCCTAGCTCCCGAGCCGAGACAACTCCGGTGATGACGGACATGTGGCCTTCGGCACCGTGTCAGGGTTTCCTAAATTCTCCCATTTTAAAATATTTAGGTGGCGACTCTATATCTGGCAAAGTAGTCCATGTTTGGCACTACTTTTCAAAAATCTGTTTCTCAAAATGATTTGCCGGATTTGGACTCTTTGGTTCAAGATTAAGAACCGTGACAACAAATCAAGTCCGAACTGTAGCGAGGGGCCCCTCCGCGGGCGCGTCTACAGTTTCTGGCGACTCTGCTGGGGATTTTAGAGAGCTTGACTCGAACTCGTGATATCCTATTTTGATTTCATTTATGTGTCTCTTTGCATTGCATGTGCATTGGTGCGCCTAGGAACACAGTGTTTGCCATCTGCCATTCCTGAACGGTTTACTTGAGACTTGACTTTGTCAAAGCATGCCATAAGGCTGACCGGTTATGGGCTCTGACAGCATGGGAACACAAACCCCGGTTTACCGGGGCACCCTTTTTCGACCATTTGACCTAGTGCATATTCGGATCCATAGTGACCATTCCAAGTTAGGACAGGTTGCTTACCCGATGTTAGGTTGTTTGAAAACTGCTGCGTGCATAGTGAAACCCTAGCTCCTGACAAAATAGGACAGGGAAACCCTACCCCAACATAGGGGTGTTTTGGCTCTCTTTACTTGCTATGTGCTTTTAGAGTATATCTCCACAGGGAAAGTACATATCAGTTTGCAAGTTTGAGTATCGGGCCTGAGGGCACCAGTATCAGTGTCAGTTATGAGAATCAGTTATCTGCGGGTATCAGGTTCAGTTTTGGGACAGTGATTTCTGGGAACAGTGATCAGCAGTAGAGTACAGTTGTTCAGCTACATCCGTGTTTGATCTGTTTGGGCTGAAATGCTGTTTGTTTCTCCTTTCAGTTCAGAGTGTCCAGAGAATTGATACAGAATAGCTAGTGCTCTCCCTTGCCGAGGCAGGGCTTATGATGCAGAATTCAGAAGAGATCGTAGTTATGACGGCTGCATTGGAGCAGGGGATCACTCTGCAAAGTGAGGCCAACACTGATGTGTCACATCCACCCAGGTCACCTGTTGTGCACCCGGTTTGGGCCCCCCAGCTATACCAGGCTCGCGAGCCTACTACATTTGAACTGATGGGGATGATAGGTGATCTCCAGAGGTCTGTGGCGGATCTCGCCTATGGAATGTCAGCTTCACCTCCAGCCGCACCGTATGCCGGGAGTTTTGTACCCCAGGAACCCCCGCGGTTGGGGCGAATTGTGATTGAGCTTAGCCAACCGGAGATGGCCTCCAACTATGGCAATGACATATCAACATCGACTCAAACCCCCGATCAGGCTGAGGCTAGGGGAAAAGACAAAATGAAGGTAGATGCCGATCCCATTGAACAACTGCTGTGGGCAGTCGAGGCTCTAAAAGCCAGAGGGATGAACAATCAACAAACATCTGCGGTCGTGACCAAAGCTGTGGATGATGTTTTCCCCACTCCAACCGAAGGTAGTTCAAGCCAGGCAGAAAATCGGGATGGGCCCCGTCATGCCCAGACAATTCCTGTCGTTCCCAACCCTGCACCGGGGAAAGGTCAAAAAGCCAAGGCACTGCCAGTCGACCCTTTCGCTAGCGCATCTAGCAAGAATCCTAAAACTTCAAAGTATCTGCCTCGGGGACGCAGAGCCTTTCACGCCCTCTACATGCCTTTGTCTAGGGCATTTCTAATATTGGCTAAAAAGGGGCATCTTAAACCCTTGGAGCCTCGGCCACTCCCGAAGAATCTCTCTGCCACACATGATGCTACTCAGTACTGCGCGTACCACCAGCAGACAGGCCATCCAACCGGCAATTGTTCCCGCCTCCGTCGTGAGGTACAAGATTTGATTGATAATGAGGTCATCCTCCCACCTACCTCGGCAAAGTCTGCCACTACTGAGCTGTTGGACTTCGAGGATACTGCAAATTTGTGATCAGAGATTGGACCACCTGCGGGCGGTGCTCGTTGTATTTCAGATGTGGCGTTTGGCACGCACTTTTTGAGCATTTGTAAATGTAGTTTTGTAAGCTTCTGGCTTGGGTTTTGGGTCAGTCCTCTGTTTTGTTTTTGAGTCTGCCTCTTTGCTTTGAGTCAGTCTTTTTGTTTTTGGGTCTGTCTTGTGGTACCGAGTCAGTCTCGTTGTATAGGATGTCGAGTGATTCCGGGGTTGTTGCCTCGAACACCGTCTTGTATTTAACCTTTTTGCTTTCTTTTTGAGTCTGTCTCTGCTGTGGAGCCAGTTACATCCGAGAAACCTGAATGAAACAGCTGCGGCCATCATGTTTCCGTGCTTATTATTTGTTTTGGGCTAGTTGTGCCAGGGGTTTTGAATGGAACGACCCTGCATTCTACTTGCTCTTCTGTGCCTTGAGAATTATTGCATTGACCTAAGTTCTTCAAAACGTTTTTTGAAACATTGTGGTAAAAAACGAAGAGGAAGGAGTTCCTCTAGTTTTGCAAAACTTTGATCATTTGAGAGAAAGAGAGGCGTGCTAAGCCCTTAATGAATGAAATCATGCTTGTCAGCGTGAGTACTGGGAAGGACCCTGGCTTGATCCAGATTGGTTCCACACTATCTTCAGCGCGAGCGATTTGTCGCTTTCTTAAAAACTTTCAAAAACAAATGTTTTACACGGCCCTATGAAGACCTGTGTGGAACCGCTCTCGAGATTGTGCAGCTTAGGATCGCTCTCAGCCTCAAGATTCAACCCATCCGTTTCAAACCTTGAACCCGTTTAGAAAGTTCAACGGTCAAACGCCATGCAAGGTCTATATGGCCAGTTTTGAAGCAACCCTCGAGCAAGAGGCGCCAAAGCCGAATCAGAAGGAGTAAACCTCGCCGGAAGAAGCTCGTGGAGCAACCGGGATGGACTCTTCTGCAAATCATTGCAACAGCCGTTCTTCTAAACACAGAGAGGCTTCAACTCCAAAAACCATTTGGCATGGACTTGCTACACTTTTACCCTTTGAGAGACTCGGTGGGCCGAAAACCTGGAAGGGCGACCCAGGCAAAAGTTAGAGCAAGAGAAAAATACAAAAATACAAAAAAAGAAAAGAAAAAAATGCGAAAAAGAAAAAAAAGAAATGAACAAAAGAAAATGAAAAAAAAAAGAACAAAGCTCGCAAGGTCGAAAACCCGCAACGGGCGCCTTGGCAAAAATTAGAGCCTGAGAAGTGAAGGTTAAAATACCCGAGTGTACCTTAACAGGAACTACGTAAGGCTTGATTCCCATGTTTGGGATACGTAGGCAACTTCATCCCGAAGTCCAGCCCCCAACGCTGACATAGCGTCTCAGTCCATGTAATAGTTTTGACTTCATCCCAAAGTCTAGTCACCAACACCTTCCAAGGTGATTGTGTCCATATATCTGTTATGACCATCTTCGTCATCTCTGTGTCCAAGAGTTCGACCACCGCCAATGAAGACTGTTTGCGGATCGCTGCGACATCATCCAAACAAGGGGCAACTTTCCGTTGCCACCAGTCGTCACGAGCCGCCATTCAAACCAGGGGCAACTTTCTGTTGCCATGCGGTGTTCTTCAAACTAGGGGCAATTTTCCATTGCCTTCGATCCGAGGTTGCGCATCTCAAAAAGTAAGTGCCATGCTTGTTGAGCATCAGCTGTTTGCAAAAATAGTTTTTGAAAATTTTTACTGAGGTTGACTATTTTCTCGAAAACTATTCCATTTTTCAAAACTGGACCATTTTCTTGGACCCAAAAAGGAATATTTTCAGTGCTTACAGCCTGACTTGCATGGTTTTCAAATCAAAAATCGAACAAGTACGTTAATCCGACTCTCATCTTGATCAAAACTGTTTTAGTAGAAAGCAAAAACAAAAATGGTCAAAGTGATGAATTAGGGGCGCAGTTGAGTTAGGTGTTCTGTTTCTCCCCGTCATCAACGTACTTGCCAGGAGGGCACTCTACCCACCAGAAGAAATAGCTGTGAGCTAATGGCATCGGGCATGAACCCACAACTTCCTATTCATTCATTAATCACCCTGGGGAGGGACGAAAAATGAGAGAATAAAGAATAGAGAGGTTTAAGTTGAGAGAAAAGTAAGAAAAAAGGGTTTTAAGAGAAAAACTGAGCCTGAGAGCCGAGTGATGTGAGAATCACGATTAGAAAGGGTGGGAAACAATACCCAGAGAAACTGGCTCCTCGTGATCTGAGGTCCCCCATATTCGTTCAACACACCTGTGTGTTGTGTCTTTTGTTTTGTTTACCTCAACCTTTGTTTTAGGTCTCCCCCGAGCGTGTCTCGTTGTGTTTTAGGTCCTGTACCTCTTTGCTTGAGTCCTCCCCGCTGTGTTCAGTTGTAGGCTCGATACCCCGGTTTGAAAAACCCTTATTTAATTTCAAAAATCGTTTATGTTCAGAATGTTGTGCCATTCTCTATATTCGATTGTGTTTCAACTCCAGCTGGTTTCACCTCCGTAGTCCGTCTTGTCAGATTGGGCTGTGTTGTTCGGGATTTGCTATGTATAGAATGAGCCGAATGCTATGTTACGGGCTGTATGCAGATTAATCCCCAACAGAGTAAGGGATGTGAATCCAGAATCAGGCAGTGGGTTGCTTGGGTTATTTTGCTGTTGGCTGTTTAGTTATCTGATTATTACAGTGCAAGTATTCAATTTTCAGACAACCAATCAATTTCATTTACATTGAGATGTAATATGGTGTGATGCGATACAAAGTTTGAAATGTAAAGATATACGGATGTAACATTTTTTAAGACAAAAAGCCTGTTTCATTTCATCATCTTTTCAAATGTACAAGTTTTGGAAGGTAATCTAACTACCAACAAAAGGAAAAGTACAAGAAAGAAAAATAACAAAAAATTGTATCCATGATGAGCACTCCGGGGGGCTATCAGTCTGTCCTAGTCCTCTTCCTGGACGAGGGTCCAGGAGCATCATCAGCATCGTCGTCAGAGCCCGAGCTAGTGCCGCCTTCGGTCTCCTCCTCTGATGACTCTGACTCCACCTCTGCCACCGCCTCTGACTCCTCGTCATCATCATCATCCGGGACTAGAGCTCGCGAGCTACTCCCGATATGAGTGCGCCCCGCCTTCGTGCGGGGAAATGCTCTGCCCTCCTCATCTCTCCCTCGAGCGGGGATGGAAGGTCCAGCTGGAGCACCTCCTGCCAAAGGAGGTTGGAAAAAGTACATGAAAAGGGAAATGCATCAGTATACTGTAGACAGTTTATCAGTGCAGAATGCAGTGTATGAGTACAATGTGAGAATGCCATGAGCAGTCTATCAGTGCAGAATGCAGTGTATGAGTACAGTGTGAGAATGCCGTGAGTAGTTTATCAGGGCAGAATGCAGAGTACAGTGTATGAATGCCATGAGCAGTTTATCAGTGCAGAATGCAGAGTACAGTGCAGAATGCAGTGTATGCAGTGTATCAGATGCTGTGAGATCAGTATATCAGGTGTTGTGCCGTGCACCAGATTATGTGAAGCAGTGTATGAATGGTTTGAGGCCAGTGTCAGAAGAACATACCGGAATACTGTAGAGGGCTAGGAGGTCAAAAGTCCACTGAAGCATCCCCATCATGGAGGCATTCATCTCCAATGACTGCCGGGTATACGCAGAAGAAGCCTGCAAAAGTATCAGATGCATCAATATTCTGTGGAATATCAAATAAACTAAAATGAAATGACTATACAAAAGTGCAGTAATACATACCGGAGGCAAGTCGGGGATGCCGACGAACTCGTGATCAGCCGACGGAGGGGCGAAGGGGATCTGATAGGTCGCCCCACCCTACTCCCGGAAAGTCAGTATAGCAGGCAGGGCGGGCCAACCAGCCCCCCGTCCTCCCTGAGCTCCGCCCCTGCCACGGACTCGGGCCCTCCTCGAAGCCCCCGCTCCAGCTCCCACTCCTGCCCCAGCCGCTGGTGCTACGGGCCTAGCCCCCTCAGCTCGACGGCCGCCGCTCAGAGGTCGCATCAGGTACGTCTGCACGTACTCTCGGTAGTCGCCGATGCCTCTGAAGCGGGCCTCCTCCCAGCCGATAGTGTAATCGTCAATCTGCTCGGTGGTGAGCCTCTCGGTCTCCCTCATGTCCGCAGGAGGGTGAACTGGGACTATCTGCTCAGGTAACCCTAGGGTCTGGCGTAGGAAACGCTCACCCAGGTACCAAGCCCGACAGACCGGGCCCTCCAGCAAGATCCGAAAACGTGAGGTCTCATCCGCACCGGCAAGCCGGTCCCGCGTCGCCGCCGGCAATGGAGCCCACGGTTGCCAAGTGATCTGAAAATGACACACAGTTTGTTATCTACTGTTTTTGAAATATGCAGTGGAAAGGCGAAGCTTAAATAAACTGCAAGTAAAACATACCTCGGCGGGGGTAATGGTGTCGAAATATCGGCGGAAAAAGCCGAATGTCTCTCGTGGCCGCCGGGTGCATCTCCCGTCAAAGCGGCATGAAAAGGGGACGACCAGAGGAGTCTCTGTGACTTGTACGGGAGCGAGCCTAGGAAAGTAGGCGTAAACCCACAACTGCAAGATAAATACCAGTGCATTTATCAGATAAAGCAGAGTATAGAGTAAAAGTAAAAATGGCAGAGCCGTATGTTGTGCAGTGTATTGTGTATGTGTGTGCCGTGTGTACAGTATACAGTCAGTGTAAAGCAGAATGTATATGTGTGCCGTGTGTACAGTATACAGCAAGTATAAAGCAGACTACAGTGTGTGCAGTGTACAGAGTACAGAAAATATAAGATAGAATTGAAAAGCGGAGAAGAAATGTACCTCCCAAGCCCGCCAATAGCCTCCGAGCAACTGGCCGCTGCCGCGGGAAGCTGAGCTCATGTATCCATAGAGGGTGGCCAGAGCGGCGCCACCCCAGTCGTAGTGCAAAATGTCCCGGACGTCCACCAGTGCGCCGAGAAGGCAGAGAGGCACGGTGTTCGCCCGGTCGGCGAAGATGGTCGTCCCGAATAAGAACATGAGGAAGCCCCGGGCGTAACTCTCCTCGGCCTCCGGAGTCATCGGAGCTGCATCAACGAGAGTAGGCTGGACCCTAAACTGTACCTCGAACCAGGAGTACCGCACAAAACCTGGGCGAGCGAGAGGTGGGGCCTCCCCTAGCAGATGAACCTGAGCGGCGGTCCACTCGTCCATATCAATATCGAAGGGGATCGGATCACCCCCTACCCCGATGCCTGTGAGCATCGAGAAATCGTAAGGGGTCATCGTCATGTCCCCTGCTGTGGAGAAGTGAAATGAATCAGTGGTGTCCCACCACCTCTCTGCCAGAGCGGCAAGGAGAGGTCTGCATGTTGTAAGCCTGGAGAGTCCTCGGCAGAAGGTGCCGAAGCCCGCCCGGTCCACTATGCGACGGACCGCGTCAGGGAGCTCGTCGTACCACTCCCGAGCGCCAGTGTTCCCATACCCGCGGATGGTATGGGAATCCTCCTGTAAACAGAAAATAACAATTGCAAGACAACATTCAAAATGCAGTTTTGAGAAGCATACAGATGTGGCATGCGTGCAAGTTTAACAGATTCAGATAAATACCGGGTGCCGGTGTGCTTACAGTGGACTACAGCGTGTGATGCGTCAGCATGTTTGGGTGGTTCAGTACAGATGTAGCATGTGTGCAAGTTTGACAGGTTTGAACAGCTATCGGGTATCGGTGTGTTTGCAGTGAAATACAATGTGCGCCGTGTGTTTGAGTGATTCAGGGTTAGTGCAGTGTGTGTGCATGTGCCAGTCTCAAACAGATATCAGTTGTACGTATGTTTACAGTCAACTACGGTGTATAGCATATCAGATTCAAGCAGTTAAAGAGTACAACTAACTACGACAGTTTTGTATCCTACATTGCGGAAAGTAAAGCAGAAGAAAGAGAGTTACCTCGGAAACGCCGAAGGACAGGTGGGAGGTAGGCTCGCGCAGTAATAGCTCAGGTGGCACGTGCCTCTTGAAGCTCCGGAACTGGCGCAGTTCGTCTGGAGGCAGAACATGGATCGCCGGCCGGTAGGTCACCGGGTCGAACGGGCGCTCGCTCAAAGGTAGGAGCTCGACCCCGGGATCCATCTCGTGGTCCGGGGGAGTCCCGCCTCGTGGAATGTTGTCCGCCATGTCAGGAATGGTAAGAAAATAGCCGGAGGAAGGAAAACCGGACCGGAATGAGAAGAGTCAACCGAAAGGTCAACCCCCGAGAAGGTCAAAAATGGCCGGGAAGGCCGAAATGTGAAAAGGCACGGAAATCAAGAGAAAAGTGAGGGGAACAAACCCCGAAAAGGCGGAAACGCTAAACGAGGCACCGAAACAATGTTTTGTTCGGTTGAAAATGTCCGAAACGCGAAGGAAATCGCGAATCCGACGACGAAACGGGCGTAGAACGCAAAGAAACGGGCGAAGGAGGAGAAAAAAACGCTCTAGAGAGAGAGTGTGAGAGTTTTTAGCGGAAGAGAAAGTGAGAAAATAGGGTTTGAAACCCTATTTTAAAACACCCGAGGTGAAATGTCGAATCTGCCCCGACTCAGCAACTTTTTGCCGGTCGACAATGTTTTGTGCCGGCCGGCAATATTTTGTGCCGATGGAGTTATTTTGCAGCCGGTGGACAGCCGGTGGACTCCCCTCCCGGCCAGTGGTGTTTCCACAACCTTGTTTAGGCCATATGAGAAGTTTTTGGTCTTCATAGCTCAAGAAAGTGCAAGAAAGTGTATCTCCGACGCTCAACCGGCCTCCGTTTTGGCCTTGGACCGCGTCCTCCATGCGTAGCACCCCAACTCATGCAATGATTGTATCCTTTTTGCCTCTTACGAGATCCAAAAATTTGCCCTGTGTGCATTGCACGCGTTCATCGCACTATCTCGGTGCATTACATCGCGCTATTACGCGCTTTATAGTTGCATTGTTATGCATACACTACATGCGTCGTAACACGCACCCCTTTGCATTGTCATGCACATCTCTCATGCATTGTCATTGCATTTTTATTACAAGCATTGTCATGCATTTCAAACACATACGTCGCCTCGCGCATCGTTCGCGTCGTCTTGCATTCCCTTACCATGCATTGTCATGCATTCCGAAACACGCGCGTTGTTACGCATTTAAGTCCATTTACATTCCGTGTGGCATGCGTGTCACACTTAGCATCGTTTTACATTCCGTGTGGCACACGTGTCGCACTAAGCATCATTTTGCACTGTATGAGGCATGCATGTCTCATTTGCCTCATTTGCATCGGCATGCGTGCCTCATTTGCATTGGCATGTGTGCCTCATTTGCATTGTCTTACATTCCTTGCAACCTGCATTGTCTCGCATCCACTTTGCACTGTTATGCATGATAATTACATTACTTGCGTAGACCGCATTATTGTTCAATTTCATTACTTACGTAGACCGCATGTTTTGCTTGCGTAGACCGCATTATTGTTCAATTACATTACCTGCGTAGACCGCATGTTCTGTTTGCGTAGACCGCATTATTGTTCAATTACATTACCTGCATAGACCGCATGTTTTGTTTGCGTAGACCGCATTATTGTTCAATTACATTACTTGCGTAGACCGCATGTTTTGCTTGCGTAGACCGCATTATTGTTCAATTTCATCACTTGCGTAGACCGCATGTTTTGCTTGCGTAGACCGAATTATTGTTCAATTTCATTACCTGCGTAGACCGCATGTTTTGCTTGCGTAGACCGCATTATTGTTCAATTTCATTACTAGCGTAGACCGCATGTTAATTACATTACCTGCGTAGACCGCATGTTTGTAATCATTTCATTACTTGCGTAGACCGCATGTTTTGCTTGTGTAGACCGCATTATTGTTCAATTTCATTACTTGCGTAGACCGCATGTTTTGCTTGCGTAGACCGCATTATTGTTCAATTACATTACCTGCGTAGACCGCATGTTTTGTTTGCGTAGACCGCATTATTGTTCAATTACATTACTTGCGTAGACCGCATTATTGTTCAATTTCATCACTTGCGTAGACCGCATGTTTTGCTTGCGTAGACCGCATTATTGTTCAATTTCATTACCTGCGTAGACCGCATGTTTTGCTTGCGTAGACCGCATTATTGTTCAATTTCATTACTTGCGTAAACCGCATGTTAATTACATTACCTGCGTAGACAGCGTTATTGTTCAATTTTATTACTTGCGTAGACCGCATGTTTTGCTTGCGTAAACCGCATTATTGTTCAATTTCATTACTTACGTAGACCGCATGTTTTGCTTGCGTAGACTGCATTATTGTTCAATTTCATTACCTGCGTAGACCGCATGTTTTGTTTGCGTAGACCGCATGTTTTGCTTGCGTAGACCCCATTTCAATTTCATTACCTGCGTAGACCGCATGTTTTGCTTGCGTAGACCGCATTTCAATTTCATTACTTGCGTAGACCGCATGTTTTGTTTACGTAGACCGCATTATCGTTCAATTTCATTACTTGCGTAGACCGCATGTTTTGCTTGCGTAAACCGCATTTCAATTTCATTACTTGCGTAGACCGCATGTTTTGTTTGCGTAGACCGCATTATCGTTCAAATTCATTACCTGCATAGACCGCATGTTTTGCTTGCGTAGACCGCATAATTGTTCAAATTCATTACCTGCGTAGACCGCATGTTTTGCTTGCGTAGACCGCATTATTGTTCAATTTTATTACTTGCGTAGACCACATATTTTGCTTGCATAGACCGCATTATTGTTCAATTTCATCACTTGCGTAGACCGCATGTTTTGCTTGCGTAGACCGCATTATTGTTCAATTTCTTCACTTGCGTAGACCGCATGTTTTTCTTGCGTAGACCGCATTATTGTTCAATTTCATTACTTGCGTAGACCGCATTATTGTTCAATTTCATCACTTGCGTAGACCGCATGTTTTGCTTGCGTAGACCGCGTTATTGTTCAATTTCATTACTTGCGTGGACCGCATGTTTTGCTTGCGTAGACCGCATTATTGTTCAATTTCATCACTTGCGTAGACTGCATGTTTTGCTTGCGTAGACCGCGTTATTGTTCCATTTCATTACTTGCGTAGACCGCATTATTGTTCAATTACATTACTTGCGTAGACCGCATGTTTTGCTTGCGTAGACCGTATTATTGTTCAATTACGTTACCTGCGTAGACCACATGTTTTGTTTGCGTAGACCGCATTATTGTTCAATTACATTACCTGCGTAGACCGCATGTTTTGCTTGCGTAGACCGTATTTCAATTTCATTACTTGCGTAGATCGCATGTTTTGTTTGCGTAGACCGCATTATCGTTCAATTTCATTACTTGCGTAGACCGCATGTTTTGCTTGCGTAGACCGCATTTCAATTTCATTACTTGCGTAGACCGCATGTTTTATTTGCGTAGACCGCATTATCGTTCAAATTCATTACCTGCGTAGACCGCATGTTTTACTTGCGTAGACCGCATAATTGTTCAAAATTCATTACCTGCGTAGACCGCATGTTTTGCTTGCGTAGACCGCATAATTGTTTAGAATTCATTACCTGCGTAGACCGCACGTTTTGATCGCGTAGACCGCATATTTGTTAATATCATTACTTGTGTAGACCGCATGCTTATGATCAATTTCGTTGCCTGCGTAGACCACATGCCCCACTTACATGTCTGTATTTTCACAGCATTGTTATGCTTCCCACTTGCTTTGCGCTGTCACGCATTTCGAGTACACTACTATGCATGTCGTTAACAATATTGTACCTATTAAGTTTGTTTTCTTTGCAGGCACGATATTGTATGTACGGTTCATTTGAGGATGGTGCAACCAGACGAGCCGCCCAGGTATTGTATCCTTCGAGTGAGACGTATCGGGAATTGCATAATTCTCTTACATCCTTTCTGCATTGTAGTGTAGTTTGGTGTTTGCTAGCTTAAAGTTGTCGCATGCGTGCTTCATTACAGCTTTCTTTGCATGATCATAAGTTATGCTCGGCTTCGCGCATTGTCTTGCATTTTGCCCCTGCCTTCAGGCGCATATCTTATTTGTTTTGCATGTTTGTCTGAGTCTTCGGCCTTGTCAAAAATGGGTCGTCTCTGGGCTTTGACATTCACTCCCGTCATTGTTATGACTTTCGAGTTCTGTCAAAGAGGGGCAACTGTAGACACCCCATTTTTGACCGTCCTCAAGACTTGGACGTCACCGTTTGAACACTCGGTGATCATCCATGTTTGTGTTCGTTTGGAGTTCCCGGAGGTCTCGGCTACACGCCTTGCCTCAGGATCTCCGAACTCGACCGTTTAGTGTCTGGTTTTGCACCAAACACTTGTGTTTTGCCTTGGAAGGGCAGGGAATGCCTTGTGAGGCATCCCCATACACCACCGGCAGTGGCTAGAGGCCACTGGCTAGTTTTTGCTGCCACCGGCCGACACTATTTGTTGCCGGTCAGCACTATTTAGTGCCGGTCGGCACTTTTTTTTGCGAAAATGGCATTTTTGGCCGGCCGACTACTGTGCATCTGCTTTTGCAGATATTTTAAGACAGCTGTCTTGCTTTTTGCTCCCGATCTCCCTCTTATGAAGCTTGTCTTGTAAGCTTTACAAGACAAGAAGTTCTATAAAGAGAGGGGCTCTCTCTTGTTGCAACGGTTGGAGACTTTAGACATTTTAGAGACAAAAAACACAGAGAGAAGCTCTGGTTTTTAGGGTTAGGATCCATACATATCCTATCTCTCTTTTTCTCTCTTTGTGTTCTAGGTGTTTTGTGTCTTACTATTGCACACAAACACCTAGTGTTTCACCTTTCTTTGGCTCCTGAGGTTCTAAGGGACTGATTTTGGTGTTTTGGTGTTGGATTCAAGCCAAGGAGGGCCATTGGAGCATCATTTGTGAAGAGGTCTTCAAGGGTAAGAATCTTACACCTTTTTACCCCATTTTTGCATCTTATTTTTGCCTGTCTTAAAATCGTTTTTGAGCTTGGTGTATAATACAAAACATTTCTGTTTTTAGACCCTCTTGATTGTTTGTTAAGAGTGTTTTGTGGTTTGGAGGTGTTTGACCCCTCTTAGGCCTTGAAAGGCCCCATTTTGTGCTATTTTGTATAAGTTTCGAGACTTTGGTGTTTGGGCCTCTTCACCACTGAAATCTTGAGGGATTTCAGTGGTAAAGATGGTGCCTTGAAGTCTCCAAAAGGGGAGGGCCACCCCCTCCCCTTGTTGTCCTTGAAATGGACCATTTTTGGTCTCTTAAGGGAGCACCATGTTAGAGTGTGTATTGATCATGTCTTGGCTGTTTTCCATGCTTAGTATGTCATAATATACCTCTGTTTATTGTTGGTTTTGGTACACCATGCATGCTTAGCATACCTACCATGTAATGCCATGTTATTGCCTCAATGTGCCTTAGGTTGTTAGCCCCTGTTAGAGCATGTTTTAGGTTTAGTCTTGTGAAGGTCTTGTGCATATTTTGCCATGCTAGAGGTCTGTCCATGGTTGTTTGGGTCGGATTTGGCATGCATTGCATAGCCCCTTTGCATTCCGGCTTGTTGGCCTCAAGTGTGTGAGTTTGTAGCATGCACTATTTGCTTTATTCTAATGATTTGGCATCATTTATAGCATAATTTCAGACCTTATAGCATGCTTGTATGTTTGCTTTGGACACCTCTTTGAAGCTTTGGAAGCTTGACTTGCATGCCCCATGTTTTGGCCTTTGTGTATACTTTTGATTTTGAGCCACTTAGATGCCATCTAGGGGGTCCCCTTTGCATGATCTAGGTCTGCCTTGAACCTATTTTAGGTCCCCTTAGCCTTGTGAGGCTTGGTTGGTTTAGTCATGCTCAAGCCCCTTTGACTTGCTCCAAGTACTTAGGCCATTTGTTGCATGTTTAGCTCGACTTGTTGCTTGGTTTGGCACCTTGTTTTAACATGATTTTTAGAGCTTATGTTGCATGCTAATTGTCCATGATATCCGTCTTCAAGTGTGCTTGAGAGTTGTCCAATTTGTGCCTAAGTGTTGACCTTAACATGTGCATGCGTGTATGTGTGTTTTGGTCATTTTGGCCACCGTTTTGGGCCTTATTAGAGCTGCCCAAATCATGTCTAAATCCATCTTGCCATTAGTTGGCATTGCCTTATGTTTGCTTGCATGCTTGCATAAGTGTCTTGCCATGCCATGTCGCATCCTTAGCTTATATGCCTAGGTTGCATTGCATCTTGCATGCATGCCTTGTTCCTTGAGTTGGTGATAGGAATTGGGCCTTGGATTGTTTGTTTTGGTTCGCATTTCATTTGACATGAAAGTTGCATACTTGATCACTTGGGCCATCATGCATGGAAATGCGTGATTGGTGGTCCGAGAATCGAGACACATGCCCCTTTGAGTCACAAACATGATAAGGGACATGAATGGTGCATATATGCTTTGAATTGTGCTGCCATGCTTTGCCTTGCCCTCTGTTGCTGTCAATTGCAGATTCTGCAGGAACACTTTGCCGACCGGCAGTGTCAAGTGCCGACCGGCAATCCCTTCTCTGCCGACAGCTTCATTTTGTGCCGATGGCCATAGCACACTGCCGATGACAGTTCCATTTAGCCGGTGGAACTCCTCAGTGTCCAAGGAACCAGTTATAAGATTTTGGCAGCCTCCAGAGGAGTAAAGGAAGGAAAACAGAGGCAGCCTATGCACGGCGGTGCGTTTCCGAGCAGGACCGAGCATGCATTGCATCGAGCTCTCCTCCCGAGGCGGTTTACTGCTTTTCCTAGATTAATTAATTTGCTTAGTTGATTAGGCAATTTGTAATATTTAATTAGCTTGCGTAGTTAATTAATTTGTAATATTTATTCGGTCCCTCCGAGTGAGGGCAAATCTGTAATAAGCGTGTGTGGGTGGTGTGAATGTCTTCCAGTTCCCCACTTCTTTCTTCCCTTTTACTTACCCGCTTTGATGGTTAGTAATAGGACATGTTCAAATTAGCATACCTTATGCTATGCATGCGTGCATTCATTCATTTGTCCTGCATGCACCAGGCTCGGTACATCATGCTAATTGCATTTGTACTTCAATTCCAAATTGAATACGTGCATCAATTGATCGCATTTCACATGCCATGTTTAGGTTAGCCGAGCCTATTCTAGCAACATTTTGTATGCGATGCATTAGGCACTTAACATGGACTTGGATCATGCATGTTTGCTAACGAGTTCTTTGTTTTGGCATGGAGTACTATGTAAGTATTTTAATGCTTTAGCATATCGCATGCGTGTGAATGCTACCATGACAGTATGTTTACCATGTGGCTAGATGCTTATGTGATAAACTGTTTGATTGCCTGTGGGTGAAGGTTGGATTGCTTGAGTTGGAATAACTCGTTGAAATCCGTGTTTTAGCCTACTTGCGAGTAGCAAATTCCAAAACATTTTTTCCAAGATAAACGGATATGCAATGCTTATTTCCAAATTAGGCAATCTAGTCTATACTTGTTTGCTGTGCGCATAACATAGTAATTCTAGGCTAATAAATGGAATAAGAACACATAACGTTTTCAAAAATGGATATCACGGTTAGTAGAGGCCGGTCTTCGGGCCGGGCGAGAGGGGGTGCTCATAGCTGACCTTCCCCAATCGTACCCTAGCTCCCGAGCCGAGACAACTCCGGTGATGACGGACATGTGGCCTTCGGCACCGAGTCAGGGTTTCCTAAATTCTCCCATTTTAAAATATTTAGGTGGCGACTCTGTATCTGGCAAAGCAGTCCATGTTTGGCACTACTTTTCAAAAATCTGTTTCTCAAAATGATTTGCCGGATTTGGACTCTTTGGTTCAAGATTAAGAACCGTGACAACAAATCGAGTCCGAACTATAGCGAGGGGCCCCTTCGCGGGCGCGTCTACAAGTATGAATGTTGTGAACAGTCTGTGTGCTACAATGTAGCAGATGCCGTGAGGGCAGTATATCCAGTGTTGTGTTGTGCATCAGATATGTGAAACAGTTTATGTGTCTGTTTGGCAGAAATTATTTACAGCTTATTTCAGCTTTCAACTTAATTTAAGCTATTTTGATGTGTTTGGTTTAGCTTATAGCTTATAGCTTATAGCTTTGTGGAAGTCAGAAATCAGCTTATTCTTTGAGTGGGGTAGGAGATGCTTTAAGAATAAGCTGGAAATTAGCTTAAGCTGAAAGTTATAAGTTATAAGCTGTTTAGGCATAAGCTATAAGCACTTTCCCACAGCGCTACCAAACAGGGCTTATGTATGGTTTGAGACCGTGGTCAGAGAAACATACTGGAATACTATAAATCACCAAAAGGTCGAGGCTCTGCTGGAGCATCCCCATCACGGAGGCAGTCAGCTCTAGGGACTGGCGAGTGTACTTACAAGAGGCCTGCAAGTGTTAGAAGTATCAACATTCCGCGGAATATCAAACGAAATGAAATGAAATGACGATGCAAAATGCAGAAATACATACCGGAGACAAGTTGTAGAAACTGACTAACTCATGATCAGCCGGAGGAAGAGCGATGGGGATCTGGTAAGTCGCCCCACCTCGCCCTCTGCATGTCATCGTCGTAGGCAGTGCTGGCCAACTAGCCCCTCGTCCTCTCCGAGCTCCACTCCTGCCACGGACTCGAGCCATCCTCGATGTCCCTACTCCTGCTCCAGCTACCGGCGCCGCAGGTCCCCCCCTCTCAGCTCAGCGGCCACTACTCAAAGGCCGTATGATATACGTCCTGACGTACTCTGAGTAGTCGCCTATGCCTCTGAAGCGTGTCGCGTCCCAGCCGATCGTATAGTCGGCCATCTGCTCAGGAGTGAACCTCTCGGTATCCCTCATATGCTCAGGAGGGCGAACCGAGACTATCTACTCTGGTAAACCCAGGGTCTGGCATAGGAAACGCTCACCCAGGTACCAGGCCCGACAGACCGGGCCCTCCAGCAGAATCCTGAAGCGGGCAGTCTCCTCCACACTGGCAAATTGATCCCAAATCTTGGCTGGCAAAGGAGCCCAAGGTTGCCAGGTGATCTGAAGATGATATACGGTCATTTATTTACTGTTATGGAAAAATACCGTGCAAAGTGAGGCTTAAATGAACTGCAGGTTCTAAACATACCTCTACGGGGGTGATGGTGTCAAAGTAGCGGCGGAAGAAGATAAATGTCTCTCGCGGTCTCTGCATGCATCTCACATCGAAGCGGCGGGAGAATGGAACGACGAGTGGGGTCTCCTCGTCAGGCATTGGAGCAAGCCTCGAAAAATAGGCGCAGACCCACAACTGCAGAGCAAATATCAGATAAAAGCAGAAATCACAGAATCGTGTATTGTGCAGTGTATTGTGCAGACTGTACAGTGTGTGCAGTGTACAGTCAGTGTAAAGCAGAATATATGTGTGTCGTGTGTGCAGTATACAGTCAGCGTGAAGTAAACCACAGTGTGTGCAGTGTACAGAGTACAGAAAATAAAAGGCAGAAATGTAAAACAGAGAAAGAGGTGTACCGCCCAAGCTCGCCAGTAGCCTCCGAGCAGCTGTGCGCTGCAACAGGAGGCTGAGCTCATGTATCCGTACAGAGTGGCCAAGGCGGTGCCACCCCAGTTGTAGCGCAGGATCCGGGTGACATCCACAAGAGCGCTGAGTAAACAGAGAGGCACGGTGTTCGCCCGATCGGCAAAAATGGTCGTCTCCAGCAGAAACATGAGGAAGCCGCGTGCGTACTGCTCCTTCCCTGCCCGAGTGGTCGGCGCCTGATCCCGGAAGTGGCTCTCGAACCACGAATATCGGACATATCCTGCCCGAGCGAGTGGCGGCTGAGTGCCAAACAAGTGTATCTGGGCAGCGTACCACTCATCCATCTCTGTGTCGAAGGGGATCGGATCACCCCCTACCCCGATGCTGGTGAGCATCGAGAAGTCATAGGGAGTCATCGTCATGTCTCCTGCGACAGAGAGGTGGAATGAATCGGTGGTGTCCCACCACCTCTCCGCTAGAGCAGCAAGGAGAGGTCTGCTCGCAGTAAGCCGAGAAAGTCCTCTGCAGAAAGCGCCGATCGACAATGTGACGGACTGCGTCCGGTAACTCCATGTACCAATCCCTGGCGGCAACATTCCCATACCCGCGGACAGTATGGGAATCTCCCTGTTCAAAAGCAAATAGTTGCAAAGCGATATAAACTGTACAATTTTGAAGAGTATTCAGAATTTGTGGCAATATAGCATGTGTGCACGTTTTCAAGTTCAAACAAATATCGGGTGCCGGTGTGCTAGCAGGGAACTACAGCATATGATGTGTCAGTGCGTTTGAGTGGTTCAGTACAGTTATAGCGTGTGCGCACGTGTTCACATTCAAATAGGTACCGAGTGCCGGTGTGCTCGCAGTGAACTACAACATGTGATGTGCCAGTGTGTTTGAGTGGTTCAGGACAAATGCAGTGTGTGTGCACATGCCCATATTTAAACAGATATCGAGTGCAAGTGTATTCACAGTCAACTACAACATATAGTGTATCAGTTTATCTGGGCTAAGCAGTTAAAGAGCAGAATCAACTATGGTAGTTAAGTGTTCTACATTACGGAAAATGAAATAGGGGGAGAGTATACCTTGGAAGCGCCATGTGATAAATGTGACTCCGGCTCGCATAGGAGAAGCTCTGGAGGCACAGCCCTATCAAAACTCCGAAACTGGCGAAGTCCGTCTAGAGGCAGTATGTGAATCATCGGCCGGTAAGTCGCTGGGTCGAACGGGAGAACGCTCAAGGGCAGGAGCTCGGCCTCGGGATCCATCTCATGATCTGGGGGAGTCTCACCCCGTGGAATATCGTCAGCCATCGCAAAGAAAGTGTGAAAATGGCCGGGAGAGGGAAAACCGGGCGAGAATGTGAAAAGTCAATGGAAAGTCAACCTCGAGAGGGTGGGAAACGGTTGGAAAAGCCGAAGTGTGGAAAAAGACATTGAAATCAAGAAATACACGAGGGAAACAAGCCTCGAGTGGTGGAAATCGCAAAAGAGACACCGAAACGAAGTTTCAATCGGTTCAAAACGTTCGAAACGCGAAGGTATACGCGAATCGAACAACGAAACGGGGCCGAAAACACAAGAAGACAGGAGAACGAAGGAAGAAAAATACTCTAGAGAGAGAGAGGAAGAAATTTCGACCAAGGAAAAGTGGGAAATATAGGGCTAGAGGCCCTATATTTAGAGACCCGAGGCCAAAAGACCAAATTGCCCCGATTCAGGCATGTTTGGCCGGTCGGCCACACTGTTGGTCGGTCGGCCAAATATTTGGCCGGTAGACTTTTCAGATGGCCAGTAGACAGCCGGTGACCTCCCATGATGGCCGGTGAGCCTCCTACAACCTTTTTTGGGTCATAAGTGTAGTTTTGGGCCTTCATTGCTCAACACAGTGCAAGAGAGTGCATTTCTGAAGCTCAACCGATCTCCGTTTCAACCTCAGACCATGTCTTCTGTGCTTGGCGCCTGAATACAGATGCGGTGTATCCTTTTTGTACCTTTTTGTCTCTTTCAAGATTCGAAAGTTGCCCCCACATGCATTGTCTTGCATTTGCATACCTTACTTGCATTGTTTGGCACCTTAAATACGCCCGGTCTGGCGAGACCTTAAATGCGCCCGGTCTGGCGAGACCTTAAATACGCTCGGTCTAGGAGACCTTAAATCCGTCAGTTTGCATTGTCATGCATGATCCTCGTCATGTATTTCCATACACACCTTACATGCGTTGTTATGCATCTTCCTCATTTGCATTGTCATGTATTTCAAGCAGCGCATTGTCGCGCATTTCAAATTCACATGCATTTCAAGCAACTTGCGTTGTTGCGCATTCAAAACAACATGCATTTCAAAAACAAAAAAAAACATGCATCATTTGCAGTTCGAAAGAAAAAAAAAAAAAAAAAAAAACATGCATCATTTGCATTTCGAAAGAAAAAGCCAAAAACAACATGCATCATTTGCATTTCAAAAAACAAAAAATATATGCATATGTCATGAATTTCACTGTAAGTAGTGCATATGTCATGCATCACTGTAAATATTGCATATGTCATGCATTTTATTGTATATATTCCATTCCATTGCATATTTGTAAATATTGCATTGTAGCTTGCATGCATTCACTGCATCACCCTCATCTATGGCTTGCGCCTGTCCATGTTGAGCTTGGTCTGGTATGTACCCATACTTTTCACGTCGAAGCATAGTTTTGCATGTGTACGCGCCTATTCCACTGTTGGTATTGTGGTTTGAGGGTTGCGGCACCTTTTCTGTGTTAGACATGGCTTGTTTGTGTCCATGCCTTTCCTAGGCAAGATACGGTTTGGGCCGCAGACCTTATCCATTGTAAATATTCCATTCCATTGCATATTTGTATATGTTACATTGTAGCTTGCATGCATCTACTGCATCACATCCATCTACGGCTTACGCCTTTCCATGTTGAGCTTGGTCTGGTATGTGTCCATACTTTTCGCGTTGAAGCATAGTTCTGCATGTGTACGCGCCTATTCCACTGCTGGTATTGTGGTTTGAGGGTTGCGGCACCTTTTCTGTGTTAAATGCAGTTTGTTTGTGTACATGCCTTTCCTAGGCAAGATTCGGTTTGGCCCGCGCGCCATATCCATTGTGTATATTACATTGTAGTGTAATTTGTTGCGTCCAGCATTTAGGATCATAATCTTTTCTGAGCAGAGCATGCCTCACTTATGTCATTCCACCCAATTACTTGTTCCTGTGTCCGTCTACATTACTCATAGTTTTGCATGTGTACGCGCCTATTCTACTGTTGGTATTGTGATTTGAGGGTTGCGGCACCTTTTCTATGGTAGACGGACTTTGCATCTCCATCATCTCTATGACATTTGTGTGGTTTTGAACTGCTTATGATTTGATCATGTTTCAAATACATTGCATATCATTTGCATTGTTTATACATAGTTTTGTATTTATTACATTAGCATTTTGCATTCATTTCGCATTGTCATGCATGATTGCTAACAATATTGCACCTGTTGAGTTCTCTTTCTCTTTCAAGCACGATATTGTATGTACGGTTCATTTGAGGCTAGTGCAACCAGACGAATCGAGCAGGTATTGTATTCTCCGAGCGAGACGTATTGAGAATTGCATAATTCTCTTACATCCTTTCTACATTATAATGTAGTCAAATTTGTGTTTGATTGCTTAAAACTGTCGCATGTTATGCTTCGTTACAGCTTTCTTTGCATGATCATAAGTTATGTTCGGTGTAGACACCCCATTTTTGACCGTCCTCAAGACTTGGACGTCACTGTTTGAACACACGGTGATCTTCCATGTTTGTGTTTGTTTGGAGTTCCCGGAGGCCTCGGCTCGCGCGCCTTGCCTCAGGATCCCCGAACCCGACCGTTTAGTGTCTGGTTTTGCACCAAACACTTGCATCTTGCCCTTGAGAGGCAAGGTGGGGCTTGTAGACCATCCCCACCCATCACCGGCAGTGGCTAGATGCCACCGGCTGGTTTTTGCTGCCACCGGCAATGTAGTTTGCCGGCCGGCACTATTTGTTGCCGGTCAGCACTTTTTTGTGCCGGTCGGCACTCTTTTTGGCCAAGATAGCATTTTTGGCCGGCCGATTGCTGTTCATCTGCTTTTGCAGATTTTTTTTAGACACCTGTCTTGCTGTTGCTCCCCTCCATACACGTGTATGGAGGGGAGCAACAGCAAGACAGCTGTCTAAAAAAAATCTGCAAAAGCAGATGAACAGCAATCGGCCGGCCAACAGCTGTCTTGCTGTTGCTCCCCTCCATACACGTGTATGGAGGGATCTCCCTCTTGCAAAGCTTGTCTTGTAAGCTTTACAAGACAAGATAGAGAGAAGCTCTCTCTAAGGAAAAACGGAGAGGCTTGGTTAGAGACTTAGGATATTTTGAGAGCAAGAACAGCCATTGTTAGGGTTTGAGTTCTAGGGTTAGAGTTAGATACACACTCTATCTCTCTTTCCCTCTCTTTTGTTCACTAGGTGCTTTGTGTCTTACTATTGCACACAAACACCTAGTGTTTCACCTTCCTCTTGGAGTTGAGGTTCTAAAGAGTTTGTTTTGAAGTTTTGGTGTTGGATTCAAGCCAAAGGAGGCCATTGGAGCACCATTTGTGAAGGGGCCTTCAAGGGTGAGATTCTAGTCCTTTTTCCCCCTTTTTTGCATTGATTTTATACCTAT
Source organism: Camellia sinensis (assembly GCF_055761805.1). NCBI lineage: Eukaryota > Viridiplantae > Streptophyta > Magnoliopsida > Ericales > Theaceae > Camellia > Camellia sinensis. The sequence continues at coordinate 188,931,814 of NC_138964.1, forward strand.
CTTAGAGCTGTTTTTGTGCTTATTGTATAACATAAAAAAGTTCTTTTTTTAGACCCTCTTTATTGTTTATTAAGAGTGTTTTGTTGTTTAAGGGTTGTCGACCACCCTTAGGCCTTAAAAGGCCTCATTTTGAGCCATTTTGTGCTAGCTCCGGGATTTTGGTGTTGGGGTCTCTTCACCACTGAAATCTTGAGGGATTTCAGTGGTGAAGATGATGCCTTGAAGTCCCAAGAAGGAGAGGGCCACCCCCTCTCCTTGTTGTCCTTGAAAAGGGCATATTTCGGCCTCTTAAGGAAGCCTATGCTTGAGTGTGTGTTGAGCATGTTTGGTTTGTTTTTCATGCTTATATATCCATGATATAACATGATTTAAAGTTGGTTTTGGAACTCCATGCATGTTTAGCATAGTTGCCATGTAATGCCTTGTTTATGCCTTAATGTGCCTTAGGTTGTTAGCCTTTGTTGGAGCATGTTTTAGGCTTAGTCTTGTGAAGATTTTGCGCATATCTTGCCATGTTTTAGCTCTGTCCATAGTCGTTTGGGTTGATCTTGGCATGCTTGATATAGCTCCTTTGTATTTGGGCTTGTTGGCCTTGAGCATGTGCATGTGTAGCATGCCATCTTTGCATTGTTTTGGTGATTTGGGATCATTCTACATGCCATTTCAGTCCCATTTCCATGCTTGTTTGATTGCCCTGCATGCATCTTGAATGCCTCATAAGCTTGTGTAGTAATGCTCCATGTTTTGGTGTTTATGCATGCCTTTGTTTTTTAGTCACTTAGATGCCATCTAAGTAGTCCTTTAGCTTTGTTTTAACATGCTAAACCTCTGATTTTGGTCCTTCCTTTCATGCCATGTTTGGTCATGTTAAGTGTAGTTCAATGCTCCTTTGATTTGCTTTGAACACTTGGACTATTTGGTGCATGCTTGGCTTGATTTGTTGCTTGGTTTGGCACCATGTATTAGCATGATTTCAAAGCTTATAATGCATGCTAATTGTTCATGTTTGTCCCTTTCAAGTGTGCTTGAATGTTGCTTGATTTGTGCTTAAGTGTTGGTCCTTATGTGCATGTGTGTGTGTATGCCATTTAGCCCTCACTTTTTAGCACTTTGGCCACTGTTTTGGGCCTAACTAGAGCTGCCTAATTCATATATAAGACCATCTTTCCATCTATTTGCATTTCCATATGTATGCTTGCATGATTGCATAAGTTCATTGCCATGCCATGTTGCATCCTTAGCTTGTATGCCTAGGTTGCATTGCATCTTGCATGCATTCCTTGTCCCTTGACTTGGGTGATAGGGATTGGGAGTTTTGTTTGATTGGTTTGCATACATTTGAAATCAAAGTTGCATACTTGGTTCTTTGGGCCATCATGCAAGGAAATGCGTGATTGGTGGTCCGAGAATCGAGGCACATGCCCCTTTGAGTCGCAAACATGATAAGGGACATGATTATTGCATACATGCCTTGAATTGTGTTGCCATGCTTTGCCTTGCCCTCTGTTGCTGTCAGTTGCAGGTTCTGCAGGAATACTCTGCCGACCGGCAGTGTAAGGTGCCGACCGGCAACAATTTCTCTGCCGACAGATTCAATTTTGTGCCGATGGCCATACCACACTGCCGGTGGCAATTTCATTCAGCCGGTGGTGATCCTCTCTGTCCAAGGGAGCAGTCCTGGGGTTTTGACAGCCTCCAGAGGAGTGAAGGAAGGAAAACAGGGGCAGCCCATGCATGGTGGCGCGCTTCCCGAGGCGTTTTCCTATTTTAATTAATTTATTTAATTTGTTAATTAAATTAGTTAATTTGTAGTATTAATTAGCTTGCGTAGTTAATTAATTTGTAATATTTATTCGGTCCCTCCGAGCGAGGGCAAGTCTGTAATAAGTGTGTGTGGGTGGTGTGTATGTCTTCCAACCTCACTTCTTTCTTCCCTTTTACTTACCCACTTTAATGGTTAGTATTAGGGCACGTTTAATTTAGCATACCTCATGCTATGCATGTGTGCATCCATGCATTTGTATTGCATGCATTAGGCTCGGTACATCACGCTAATTGCATCAATACTTCAATTCCCAAACTAAATACGTGATAATTGTGCATTTTCACATGACATGTTCAGGATAGCCGAGCCTATTCTAACAACACTTTGTATGCGATGAATTAGGCACTTAACATGGACTTGGATCATGCATGTTTGCTAACAAGTTCTTTGTTTTGGCACGGAGTACGATGTAAGTATTTCCGCTTTAGCATCTCGAATGTGTGTGAATGTTAACATGACAGTATGCTTGCCATGCGGCTAGATGCTTATGTGTTAAACTGTTTTGAATGCCTGTGGGTGAAGGTTGGATTGTTTGAGTTGGAAGAACTCATTGAAATCCGTGTTTTAGCCTACTTGCGAGTAGCAAATTCCAAAGCATTTTCAAAACGAACGGATATGCAATGTCTCTTTCCAAATTAGGCAATCTAGTCTATACTTGTTTGCTGCGCGCATAACATAATAATTCTAGGCTAATAAATGGAATAAGAACACATAGAGTTTTCAAAATCAGATATCATGGTTAGTAGAGGCCGGTCTTCGGACCGGGCGAAAGGGGGTGCTCATAGCTGACCTTCCCCGATCGTACCCAAGCTCCCGAGCCGAGACAACTCCGGTAATGACGGACATGTGGCCTTCGGCACCGAGTCAGGGTTTCCTAAATTTCCCCATTTTAAAATATTTAGGTGGTGACTCTGTATCTGGCAAAGCAGTCCATGTTTGGCACTACTTTTTCAAAAATCTGTTTCTCAAAACGATTTGCCAGATTTGGACTCTTTGGTTCAGATTAAGAACCGTGACACAAATCGAGAGTCCGAACTGTAGCGAGGTCCCCCCCCCCCGGGGGCTTGTTACATTCGGCTTCTTGCAATTTTAGTTGCATTTCGACCCTGCCTTCCGGCGCATATCATTATTGTCAGGCATGTTCGTCTAAGTCTTCGGCCTTGTCAAAAATGGGTCGTCTCTGGGCTTTGACATTGACTCCTGTCATTTTTATGACTTTCAAGTTCTGTCAAAGAGGGGCAACTGTAGACACCCCATTTTTGACCGTCCTCAAGACTTGGACGTCACCGTTTGAACACTCGGTGATCATCCTTGTTTGTGTTCGTCTTGAGTTCCCGGAGGTCTCGGCTACGTGCCTTGCCTCAGGATCTCTCGACTCGACTGTTTTGTGTTTGGTTTTGCACCAAACACTTGTGTTTTTGCTTTGGAGGGCAGGGAATGGCTTGTTGGCCATCCCCACACCCCACCGGCCATGGCTTGAGGCCACCGGCTGTGTTTTGTTGCCATCGGCCAAATTTTTGGCCGACCAGCACTATAGATGGTCGACCGGCCATCTATTTTGGTCAAATTGCATTTTTGACCGGCCGACCACTGTTCATCTGCTTTTGCAGATATTTTTATGCCAGCTGTGCTAGCTGGCATACACTTTGTTCCCCTCCATACACGTGTATGGAGGGATCTCCCTCTTGACTAGCTTACTTGAGAAGCTTTGCAAGAGGAAAGCTCTATAAGAGGAGGCCTCTTCTCCCTCCATTAGGGTTACAAAAAAAGCCAGAGGAGTTCTGATATTAGGGTTAGGTCATAGTATCTCTATCCTATCTCTATATTTCTCTCCCTCTTTTGCCTTGTGTGTGTTTTGTCTTACTTTTGTGCACAAACACCTAGTTCTACACCTTCCCTTGGTTGCTGAGGGGCCAGAGGGTTGTTCTTGACTGTTTTTGAGCTTTGAGGACCAGCTGGAGCATCATTCTTGAAGAAGGTCAACAAGGGTAAGAACTTACCCCTTTTTACCCCATATTTGCATAGTATTTTTGCCTATCTTGTGACTGTTTTTAGACTTTGTGTATAACATATAAAAGCCTTATTTTTGCCTGCTCTAAATAGTTGTTTAAGGGTGTTTTAAGCTTTGGGGTTGTTTGACCCCTCTTAAGCCTTGTTAGGCTCTATTTTTGTGCCATTTTGGTGAGCTCCGGGACCACCTTGTTTGGCCCTTCTCACCACTGAAATCTTGAGGGATTTTAGTGGTGAGGATGGTGGTTTAGGGTCCTAAGAATGAGAGGGTCACCCCCTCTCCTTGTTGTCCTTGAAAAGGGCCATTCTTGCCTCATGTGTGAGCACCTAGTTTAGGTTCATGTTGACCATGTCTTAACTATTATTTGGTAGTATTTTACCATGTATTACCTCTGTTTCATGTTGGTTTAGACACACCTTGCATGTCTTGCATACATGTCTTGTAATGCCATCATTTTGCCTTAACATGTACTTAGCATGTAGATTACCATGCTTACTTGTTTTGGCCAAGCTTTGTGAAACTTTTAGGCTTGTTTTGCCATGGTTAAGGTCTGATGTAGGTTGTCTTAGCCATGCTTGCCATGCTTCGTATAGCCCCTTTGCATTTTAGCTTGTTGGCTTTAAGTATATGAACCATGAGCATGCATTACTTGCATCATTTTTAGTGGTTTAGCACCACTTATCATGTCATTTCAGTCCACATAACATGCTCGCATGCTTGCATTTAATGCTCCTTTGATGCTTTAAGAGGTTGTGTTGTACACTCCATGTTTAAGCACTTGTGCATGCCTCCATGTGTAGATCTGTAGACACCCCGTTTTTGATCGTCCTCAAGACTTGGACGTCACCGTTTGAACACTCGGTGATTATCCATGTTTGTGTTCGTTTGGAGTTCCCGGAGGTTTCGGCTCGCGCGCCTTGCCTCAGGATCCCCGAACTCAACCGTTTAGTGTCTGGTTTTGCACCAAACACTTGCATCTTGCCTTTGAGAGGCAGGGTGAGGCTTGTAGACCATCCCCACCCACCACCGGCAGTGGCTAGAGGCCACCGGCTGGTGTTTGCTGCCACCGGCAATGTTTATTGCCGGCCGGCACTATTTGTTGCCGGTCAGCATTATTTTGTGCCGGCCGGCACTCCTTTTGGCCAAGATGGCATTTTTGGCCGGCCGATTACTGTGCAGTTGCTTTTTGAGATATTTTTAGGCAGCTGTATTGCAGTGACTTTCCCTCCATACACGTGTATGGAGGGATGGCCCTCTAGTTTTGCTTAACTTGTAAGTTTTGCAAGTTTGGTGAGAGAGATATATAGAGGCTCTCTGTTGGGGCTAAGGGGAGAGACTTTAGACATTTTAGAGAGGGAAAAACACAGAGAGAAGCTCTAGGGTTTGAGTTGCATACATATCCTATCTCTATATTGACTCTTGTGTGTGTTTCAGTCCATACTATTGCACACAAGCACCTAGTGTTTCACCTTCCTCTTGAAACTAGGGTTCTAAGGGCTTGTTCTTGAGTTTCTTGACTGGTTTGGAGCCAAAGGAGGCCATTGGAGCATCATTTGTGAAGAAGGCTTCAAGGGTGAGAATCTAGTCCCATTTTCCCCCATTTTTGCATTGATTTTATACCTATCTTAGAGCTGTTTTTGTGCTTATTGTATAACATAAAAAAGTTCTGTTTTTAGGCCCTCTTTATTGTTTATTAAGAGTGTTTTGTTGTTTAAGGGTTGTTGACCACCCTTAGGCCTTAAAAGGCCTCATTTTGAGCCATTTTGTGCTAGCTCCAGGATTTTGGTGTTGAGGTCTCTTCACCACTGAAATCTTGAGGGATTTCAGTGGTGAAGATGATGCTTTGAAGTCCCAAGAAGGAGAGGGCCACCCCCTCTCCTTGTTGTCCTTGAAAAGGGCATATTTTGGCCTCTTAAGGAAGCCTATGCTTGAGTGTGTGTTGAGCATGTTTGGTTTGTTTTTCATGCTTATATATCCATAATATAACATGATTTCAAGTTGGTTTTGGAACTCCATGCGTGCTTAGCATAGTTTCCATGTAATGCCTTGTTTATGCCTTAACATGTCTTAGGTTGTTAGCCTTTATTGGAGCATGTTTTAGACTTAGTCTTGTGAAGATTATGTGCTTATCTTGCCATGTTCTAGGTCTGTCCTAGGTTGTTTGGGTTGATTTTGGCATGCTTGACATAGCTCCTTTGTATTTGGGCTTGTTAGCCTTGAGTATGTGCATGTGTAGCATGCCATCTTTGCATTGTTTTGGTGATTTGGGACCATCCTATATGCCATTTCAGTCCCATTTCCATGCTTGTTTGATTGCCTTGCATGCCTCTTTAATGCTTTGGAAGCATGTGTTGCATGCTCCTTGTTTTGACCATTTGTGCATGCCTTTGTTTTGAGCCATTTAGATGCCATCTAAGTGGTCCTTCGGGCCTTACATTAATGTCCCAAAACTTTGTTTTTGGTCAATGAGTTCATGCCATGTTTGGTCTTGCTTAGTGTAGTCCAATGCTCCATTGACTTGCCTTGAGCATTTGGGCCATTTGTTGCATGCTTGGCTTGATTTATTGCTTGGTTTGGCACCATGTTTTGGCATGATTTCAATGCTTATGTTGCATGCTAATTGTCCATGACTCCCCCTTTCAAGTGTGCTTGAATGTTGTTTGATTTGTGCTTAAGTGTTGGTCCTTATGTGCATGTGTGTGTGCATGCCATTTAGCCCTCACTTTTTAGCACGTTGGCCACTGTTTTGGGCCTAACTAGAGCTGCCTAATTCATGTTTAAGACCATCATTTGCTTATTTGCATGCTCACCTTGCATGTTTGCTTGTATCGGCATGTTGCATCCTTAGCTCGTATGCCTAAGTTGCATTGCATCTTGCATGCATCACCTTGCCTCTTGAGATGAGTATGATAGAGGTTAGGCCTCCTTGTGTGTTTATTTGGTTTTCATGCATTTTGAAATTGAAGTTGCACACTTGATTCTTTGGGCCATCATGCATGGAAATGCGTGATTGGTGGTCCGAGAATCGGGGCACATCCTCCTTTGAGTCATTAACATGATAAGGAATGTGATAGGTGCATAAATTGCTTGAATTGCATTGCCATGCAAGATTTTTCCCTCTGCTGCTGTGAGTTGCAGGTTTTGCAGGAATTTATTGCCGGCCGGCAGTATTTAGTGCCGACCGGCAGCCAATCGATGGCCGGTGGATCTATTTTGTGCCGGTGACTAAATGCTACTGCCGGTGGAAATTCTGCTCAGCCGATGATATCCCCCAGTGTCTTGAGAGGCATCCCTGAGACTTTGGCAGTTTTCAGAGGAGCAGAGCAGGGAAAACAGAGGCAAACTATGCATGGCAGTGCGATTCCGAGCCAGTCCCGAGCATGTGTTGCATCTGGCCCTCGCCCCGAGGCGGTTTACTGTTTTTCTTTAGTTTAGTTAATTTGTTAATTAATTAAGCAATTTGTAATATTTAATTAGCTTGCGTAGTTAATTAATTTGTATTATTATTTTGGTCCCTCCGAGTGAGGGCTTATTTGTAATAAGTGTGCGTGAGTGTGTGTATGTCTTCCAACCTCACGTCTTTCTTCCCTTTTATTTACCTGCTTATGATGGTAGATTAGGGCACATTTATTTTAGCATACCTTATGCTATGCATGCGTGCATTCATGCATTTGTTGACATGCACCGGGCTCGGTACATCATACAAACTACATTGTACTTTTCAATTCCAAATTGAATACATGTTACTTGTAGCATTTCATATGCCATTTTAGGGTTAGCTGAGCCTGTTTAGATTGCATCTTTGCATGTGTTGCATTAGCCATTTTTAACATGAACTAGGATCATGCATATGATTACTGACTAGTTTCTGTTTTGGCTCCGAGTACTAGGTAAGCTTTTGTGCTTTAGCATATCGCATGCGTGTGAGTGTTGCCATGACAGTATGATTACCATGAGGCTAGCTGCTTATGTGATATAATTGCTTGAATGCCTGTGGATGGAGGTTGAATTACCTAAATTGGGATAATGCATTAAAACTGTGAGTTTTAAGCCCACTAGATAGTGGCAAAATCATCTTTTCTAAAAGCTCACTTGAGGGTGGCAAAATCTGCATTTTAGCCTACTTGCGAGTAGCAAACCATTTTCAAAACAAACATGAAATGTTTTGTTCCAAATTGGCGATTTGGTCTATACTTGTTTGCTGCGCGCATAACATAGTAATTCTAGGCTAACAATTGGTTTAAGAACACATAAAGTTTTCAAAAACGGATATCACGGTTAGTAGAGGCCGGTCTTCGGACCGGGCGAAAGGGGGTGCTCATAGCTGACCTTCCCCGATCGTACCCAAGCTCCCAAGCCGAGACAACTCCGGTGATGACGGACATGTGGCCTTCGGCACCGAGTCAGGGTTTCCTAAATTTCCCATTTTAAAAAATATTTAGGTGGCGACTCTGTATCTGGAAAAGCAGTCCATGTTTGGCACTACTTTCTCAAAAATCTGTTTCTCAAAACGATTTGCCAGATTTGGACTCTTTGGTTCAAGATTAAGAACCGCGACACAAAATCGAGAGTCCGAACTGTAGCGAGGTCCCCCCCCCCCGGCGGGCTTGTTACAGTTTCTGGCGACTCTACTGGGGAATTTTAGAGAGCTTGATTCGAACTCATGATATCCTGTTTTGATTTCATTTATGTGTTTCTTTGCATTGCATGTGCATTGGTGCGCCTAGGAATACAGTGTTTGCCATCTGCCATTCCTGAACGGTTTGCTGGAGGCTTGTCTTGTCAAGGCATGTCCATAAGGCTAACCGGCTATGGGCTCTGACAGCATGGGAACACAAACCCCGGTTTACCGGGGTACCCTTTTGACCATTCGACCTAATGCATATTCGGAATCCATAGTGACCCTTCCCAGCTAGGACAGGTTGCTTACCCGATTATAGGTTGTTTGAAACCGCTGTGTGCATAGTGAAACCCTAGCTCCTGACAAAATAGGACAGGGAAACCCTACCCCAACATAGGGGTGATTGAGTTCTCTTTATTTGCTATGTGCTTTTAGAGTGTTGCTCTACAAGAACGCACATGTCAGTTTGCAAGTTTGAGTATCAAACCTGGGGACACCAGTATCAGTATCAGTTGTGAGAATCAGTTATCCGCGGGTATCGGTTCAGTTTTTGGGAACAGTAATTTCTGGGAACGGTGATCAGCAGTAGGGTACAGTTGTCTGGCTACACCCATGTTTGATCAGTTTGGGCTGAAATGCTGTCTGTTTTCCCTTTCAGTTCAGAAAGTTGCAGAGTTGATACAGAATAGCCAGTGTCTCCCCTTGCTGAGGCAGGATTTATGGCGGCACAAAATTCAGAAGAAATTGTGGTTATGACGGCTGCATTGGAGCAGGGGACCGCTCCGCAGAGTGAGGCTAGCATCAGTATGTCATACCCGCCCAGGTCGCCCGTTGTGCACCCGGTTTGGGCTCCCCAGTTATACCAGGCTCGTGAGCCCACCACCTTCGAATTGATGGGGATGATAGGCGATCTCCAAAGGTCTGTGGCGGACCTCGCCTATGGAATGTCGGCTTCACCGCCAGCGGCGCCATATGCCGGGAATTTTGTACCACAAGAGCCCCCGCTACTGGGGCGGATCGTAATAGAGCTTAGCCAGCCAGAGGTGGCTTCCGGCTATAGCCACGGCATGCCAGCATCAACCCCGACCCTTGATCAGGCTGAGGCCAGAGGAAAAGACAAGGCAAAGGTAGATGCCGATCCTATTGAACAGCTGCTATGGGCAGTCGAGGCTCTGAAAGTCAGAGGAATGAACAAGCAACAAACATCTGCGATCGTGATCAAAGCTGTGGATGATGCTTTCCCCGCTCTGATCAAAGGCAGTTCAAGCCAGGTAGAAAACCGGGATGAGCCCCGTCATGCCCCGACAATTCCTGTAGTTCCCAACCCTGCACCGGGAAAGGTTCAAAAAGCCAAGGCAGTGCCAGCCGATCCTTTCGCCAGTGCATCTGGCAAGAATCCTCAAACTGCAAAGTACCTGCCCCGAGGGCGCAGGGTCTTTCACGACCTCCACATGCCTTTGTCTAGGGCATTGCTAATATTGGCGAAGAATGGGCATCTTAAGCCTTTGGACCCCCGGCCACTCCCGAAGAATCTCCCCGCCACTCATGATACTACCTTGTACTGCGCGTACCATCAACAGTCCGGTCACAGTACCGATGGATGTTCCCGCCTTCGTCATGAAGTGCAGGATTTGATCGATAACAAGGTTATCCTACCACCCACCTCAGGCAAGCCCGTCACCACTCAGTTGTTGGATTTTGAGGGCTCAGATACTGCGAGTATGTAAAGTGGACCGCCTGCGGGCAACATTTGGTGTATTTTTGAAGCGTCTGGCACGCATTTTTGAGCATCGGTGAAACCGAGTTTTGTAAATTCTGGCTTAGATATCGAGTCAGTCTTTTGTTTTGAGTCTGTCTCTTTGTCTTGAGTCAGTCTTTTTTTGCTTAAGGGTCTGTCTGGTTGTATCGAGTCAGTCCCCGTTGTATATAATACCAGGTGATTCTGGGGTTGTTGTCCTGAACACCGTTTTGTTTTGTAATGATCTTTTTTTTGTTTTTTGTTTTGAGTCTGTTTCTGCCGAGGGGCCAGTTACACCAACAAAGCCGAATGAAACAAGCTGTTGCTATCTCAAACTTCATGCTTACTTTCAGCATAAGTGCCAGAGAATTTGATTGGGCTGACAGTACATCTCGCCTACTCTCCTGCACGCCAAACTCATTGCATTAACCTAAGTTTTTCACAAAAAAAAAACTTTTGAATACTGCGGTGATGAAAACGAAGAGGAAGGAATTCCTCGGGTTTTGCAAAATTTTGATCATTTTGAGAGAAAGAGAGGCGTGCTAAGCCTTTTAATGAATGAAATCATGCTTGTCGGCGTGAGTACTGAGAAGGATCCTGGCCTGATCCAGATTGGTTCCACACTACCTTCGGCGCGAGCGATTTGTCGCTTTCTTAAAAACTTTCAAAAACAAATGTTTTACGCGACCCTGTGAAGACTTGTGTGGAATCCCTCTTGAGGTCGTGCAGCCTAGGATCGCTCTCAGCCTCAAGATTCAACCTATTTGTTTTCCGACTTTGAGCCCGTTCAGAACGTTCAGGAAGTTCAACGGACAAACGCCATGAAAGGTTCGTGTGGCCAGTTTTGAAGTAGCCTTCGATCAAGAAGCATCAAAGCCGAATCAGAAGAAGTAGATCTCGCCGGAAGAAGCTCGTAGAGCAACCATGATGGATTCTTCTGCAAATCAGTGCAATAGCCGTTCTCCTAGACACAGAGAGGCTTCCAGTTCAGGAACCATTTGGCATGGATTTGCTACACTTTTACCCTTTGAGAGGCTCACTGGGTCGAAAACCCAGAAGGGCGACCCAGGCAAAAGTTAGAGCAAGAGAAAAATAAAAAAAAAAGAGCAAAAATACAAAAAAGAAGAAAAGAAAAGAAAAGACAAAAGATACAAAAAAGAAAAGAAAAAGAAAAATGCAAAAAAAAAAGAGGAAATAGAAAATGAAAAGAAGCTCGCAAGGTCGAAAACCCGCATTGGGCGCCTTGGCAAAAATGAGAGCCAAACAAAGTGAAGGTTAAAATACCCGAGTGTACCTTACCCGGAACTACGTAAGGCTTGATTCCCATGTTTGGGATACGTAGGCAACTTCATCATGAAGTCCAGCCCCCAACGCTTTCATAGCGTCTCAGTCCATGCAATGGTTTCGATTTCATCCCAAAGTCCAGTGGCCAACACCCTTCAAGGTGATTGTGTCCATATATGTGTTGTGACCGTCTTCATCATCTCTGTGTCTGAGAGTTCGACCATCGCCATTGAAGACTGTTTACAGATTGCTGCGGCACCATCCCAAACAAGGGGCAACTTTCCGTTGCCACGAGCCGCCGTGAGCCGCCATTCAAACTAGGGGCAACTTTCCGTTTCCTCTCACCCCCCTTCAAACCAGGGGCAATTTTCCATTGCCTCCGATCCGAGGTTGCGCATCTCGAAGAGTAAGTTCCATGCTTGTTGAGCATCAGCTTTTTGAAAAGTAGTTTTTGAAAATTTTTACTGAGGTTGACTATTTTCTCGGAAACTATTCCATTTTCCAAAACTGGACCATTGTCTTGGACCCAAAAAAAAAGGAAAATTTTCAGTGCTTACATGCCTGACTTGCATGATTTTCAAATCAAAAATCGAACAAGTACGTTAATCCGACTCTCATTTTGATCAAAATTGTTTTAGTAGAAAGCAAAAACGAAAGAATGGTTAAAATGATGAACTAGGGGCACAGTCGAGCCAGGCGTTCTGTCTTTCCCCCGTCATCGACGTACTTGTCAGAAGAGCGCTCTGCCCGCCAGAAGAAATAGCTGTGAGCTAACGGTGTTGAGCATGAACCCACACCTTTCTGTTTATCCATCAATCACCCCGGGGAGGGATGAAAAATGAGAGAATGAAGAATAGAGAGGTGTAAATTGAGAGAAACGTGAGGAAAAGGGTTTCGAGAGAAAATCCGAGCTCGAGAGCCGAGTGATGTGAGAATCACAAATCAGAAATGGTGGGAAACAATGCCTAAAAGAACTGGCTCCTCGTGATCTGAGGTCCCTCCGTCGTTGTTTATACGTCTGTGTGTCGTGTCGTTTATTGTGTTTGCCTCAACCTTTGTTTCAGGTCTTTTCCGAGCGTGTCTCATTGTGTTTAGGTCGTGTACCTATATTTGAGTCCTCCCCGCTGTGTTCAGTTGTAGGCTCGATATCCTGGTTTGAAAAAAACCCTCATTCAATTTCAAAAATCATTTATGCTCAGAATGTTGTGCCATTCTCTACATTTGAGTGTGTTCCGACTCCAACTGGTTCCACCTTTGAGGTCCGTCCTGTTAGATTGGGCCGTTTGTTCAGAATTTGCCGTGTGCAGAATGAACCGAATGCTGTGTTATGGACTGTATGCAGATTAATCCCTAACAGAGTAAGGGCTGTGTGTCTAAGGATCAGGCAGCGGGTTGCTTAGGTTATTTTGGCTGTTGGCTGTTTAAGTTATCTGATTATTACAGTGCAAGTGTTTAATTTTCAGACAACCAATCAATTTCATTTACATTGAGATGTGATACAATGCATGAAATGTGTCAATGTAAACACTTTTTCAGATAAAAAGTCCGTTTCATTTAACTATCTTTTCAAATGTACAAGTTTTGGAAACAAAAATCTGCCTGCGGCAGTACAAGGTAATCTATCTACCAACAAAAAGAAAAGTACAAGAAAGAAGAAAAGATAGCAAAAATCTGCATCCATGTCGAGCACTCCGGGGGGGGGGGCCATCAGTCCGTCCTAGTCCTCTTCCTGGACGAGGGTCCAGGAGCATCATCAGCGTCGTCATCAGAGCCCGAGCTGGAACCGCCTCCAGTCTCCTTCTCCGATGACTCGGACTCCACCTCTGCCTCCGCCTCTGACTCCACGTCGTCATCATCCGGGACTGGAGCTCGCGAGCTACTCCCGACATGAGTACGCCCTCCCCTGGTACGGGGAAATATCCTGCCCCCCTCATCTCTCCCCCGAGCAGAGACAGAAGGTCCGGCTGGAGCACCTCCTGCCATGGGAATCTGGAAAGGAAGCTGAAAAAGCACACAAAAGGGAAATGCAACAGTATACTGTAGACAGTTTATCAATGCAGAATGCAGTGTATGAATACAGTGTATGAATGCCGTGAGCAGTTTAACAGTGCAGAATGCAGTATATGAGTACAGTGTGAATGCCGTGAGCAGTCTATCAGTGCAGAATGCAGTGTGTGAGTACAGTGTATGAATGCCGTGGGCAGTTTAACAGTGCAGAATGCAGTGTATGCAGTGTGTCAGATACTGTGAGATCAGTGGATCGGGTGTTGTGCCGTGTATCAGATTATGCAAAGCAGTGTATGAGTGGTTTGAGGCCAATGTCAGAAGGACATACCGGTATGCTGTAGAGGGCTAGGAGATCAAACGTCCGCTGGAGCATCCCCATCATCGAGGCATTCATCGCCAATGACTGACGAGTGTACCCAGAAGAAGCCTGCAAAAGTATCAGATGCATCAATATTCTGTGGAATATCAAGTAAACTGAGATGAATGACTATACGAAGTGCAGTGATACATACCGGTGGTAAGTCGGGCACGTCAATGAACTCGTGACCAGCCGGTGGAGGGGCGAAGGGGATCTGATAGGTCGACCCACCCTACCCCTGGAAAGTCAGTACAGCGGGCAGGGCAGGCCAGCCAACTCTCCGTCCTCACTGCACTTTGCCCCTGCCACGGACTCGGGCCCTCCTCGCAGCCCCTACTCCAACTCTCGCTCCGGTCCCAGCCGCCGATGCCACAGGCCTGACCCCCTCTGCTCGACGACCGCTCAGGGGGCGCATCAGATACGTCCGCACGTACTCCTGATAGTCGCCGGTGCCTCGGAAGCCGACCTCCTCCCAGCCGATGGAGTAATCATCCAGCTGCTCAGTAGTGAGCCCCTCGGTCTCCCTCATGTCTGCAGGAGGGGGAACCGGGACTATCTGCTCAGGTAACCCTAGGGTCTGGCGTAGAAAACGCTCCCCCAGGTACCAAGCCCGACAGACCGGGCCCTCAAGCAGAATCCGGAAACGCGAGGTCTCCTCCGTACCAGGGAACCGACCCCGCATCGCCGCCGGCATAAGAGCCCACGGCCGCCAAGTGATCTGAAAATGGCAGACAGTTTGTTATCTACTGTTATTGAAATATACAGTTGGAAAGCGAAGCTTAAATGAATTGTAAGTAAAGCATACCTCCGCGGGGGTGATGGTGTCGAAATATCGGCAGAAGAAGCCGAATGTCTCCCGTGGTCGCCGGGTGCATCTCCCGTCGAAGCGACTCAAAAAGGGGACGGCCAGGGGAGTCTCCGCAACTGGCACGGGAGCGAGCCTAGGAAAGTAGGCGTAAACCCACAACTGCAAAACAGATGTCAGTATGACCGTCAGATAAAGCAGAAATGACAGAGCCGTGTGTTGTGCAGTGTATTGTGTGCAGTGTACAGTGTGAGTAGTGTACAGTCAGTGTAAAGAAGAATGTTTGTGTGTGCCGTGTGCACAGTATACAGCAAGTGTAAAGCAGACTACAATGTATGCAGTGTACAGAGTACAGAAAGTACGAGACAGAAATGGAAAAAGCGGAGAAGAAGTGTACCTCCCAAGCCCGCCAGTAGCCTCCGAGTAGCTGGCCGCTGCCGCGCGAAGCCGAGCTCATATATCCATAAAGGGTGGCCAGAGCAGCACCGCCCCAGTCGTAGTGCAGGATGTCCCGGACGTCCACCAGTGCGCTGAGAAGACAGAGAGGCACGGTGTTCGCCCGGTCGGCGAAGATGGTAGTCCCGAACAGGAACATGAGGAAGCCGCGAGCATACCTCTCCTCGTCCTCCGGGGTCATCTGCGCCTCCTCCTCCTCCAACACGGGCTGGACTCGAAACTGGACCTCGAACCAGGAATATCGGACGAAACCGGGGCGAGCTAGGGGTGGCGCCTCCCCCAGTAGATGGACCTGAGCGGCAGTCCACTCATCCATGTCTGTGTCAAAAGGGATCGGATCCCCCCCTACCCCGATGCCAGTGAGCATCGAGAAATCATGAGGGGTCATCGTCATATCCCCCGCAGCAGAGAAATGAAAAGAATCGGTGGTGTCCCACCACCTCTCCGCCAGAGCAGCAAGGAGAGGTCTGCATGTGGACAATCTGGAGAGCCCTCGGCAGAAGGTCTCGAAGCCCGCTCGGTCTACGATGCGTCGGACCGCGTCAGGGAGCTCATCATACCACTCCCGTGCACCAGTATTCCCATACCCACGAATGGTATGGGAACCCTCCTGCAAACAGAAAATAACGGTGGCAAGACAACATTCAAAATGCAGTTTTGAAAGGACAGATATAGCATGTATGCAAGTTTGTCAGTTTCAGGCAAATACCGGGTGCCGGTGTGCTTACAGTGGAATACGTGTGCTGTGTCAACGTGTTTGGGTGTTTCAGAACAAATGTGGCATGTGTGCAAGTTTGACAGATTCAGACAAATACTGGGTGCTAGTGTGTATGCAGTGAAATACAGTGAGCGCAGTGTGTTTGAATGATTCGGGGCTAGTGCAGTGTGTGTGCATGTGTCAGTCTCAAGCAGATATCAGTTGTATGTATGTTTACAGTCAACTACGGTCTATGGTGCATCAGATTTCAGCAGTTAAAGAGTACAACTAGCTACGGCAGTTTTGTATCCTACATTGCGGAAAGTAAAGCAGAAGAAAAAGAGTTACATCGGAAGTGCCGAATGAAAGGTGGGAGGTAGGCTCACGCAGTAGTAGCTCAGGAGCCACATGCCTCTCGAAGCTCCGGAACTGACGCAGGCCGTCGGGGGGCAGAACATGGATCGCCGGCCGGTAGGTCGCCGGGTCGAACGAGCGCTCGCTCAGTGGTAGGAGCTCGACCCCGGGATCCATCTCGTGGTCCGGGGGAGTCCCGCCACGTGGAATGTCGTCCGCCATGTAGAGAATGGTGTGAAAATGGTCGGGAAAAGGAAAACCGGGCCGGAATACGAAGAGTCAACCGGAAAGTCAACTCCTGAGAGGGTCGGAAATTAGCGGGAAGGCCGGAATGTGAAAAGGCACGGAAATGAAGAGGAAAGTGAGGGGAACAAACCCCGAAAAGGCTAGAACGCTAAACGAGGCACCGAAATGAAAATGTGATCGGTGGAAAATGTCCGAAACGCGAAGAGAATCGCGAATCCGATGACGAAACGAGCGTAGAACGCGAAGAAACGGGCGAAAAATGAGAGAGAAACACTCTAGAGAAAGAGAGCAAGGGATTTCGGCGGTGGAGAAGTGAGGAAATAGGGCTTGAAGCCCTATTTTAAAACACCCAAGGTGAAAAGTCAAAACTGCCCCGCATCAGCAACTGTTTGCCGGTCAGCAATGTTTTGTGCCGGCCGGCACTTTTTTGTGCCGATATAATTATTTTTATGCCGGTGGCCAGTCGGTGGCCTCCCCTTTCGGCCGGTGGGGTTCCCACAGCCTTGTTTAGGCCATTTGAGTTGTTTTTGGTCTTCATAACTCAAGAAAGTGCAAGAAAGCGCATCTCCGACGCTTAACCGGCCTCCGTTCTGACCGCAGGCCGTGGCTTCAGTGCGTGGCGCTCGAATTCGTGCAAGGTGTATCCTTTTTGTATCTTTTTAAATTCAAAGTTGCCCCATGTGTGTTGCACGAGTTCATCACACTACTTCGGTGCATTACATCGCGCTGTCATGCACCACACATTTGCATTCTTATGCACGTGTTACACGCATTACAACGCGCACCCCTCTGCATTGTCGTGCACATTTCTCATGCATCATCATTGCATTTCCATTCCACGCATTGTCATGCATTCTGGAATACGTGCGTTGTTGCGCATTTAGGCCCGTTTACATTCCATGTGGCATGCGTGTCACACTTGTCGTCGCACTGTTTTGTGCATTTCAAACCGTCGCACTGTTTTGTGCATTTCAAACCGTCGCATTGTTTTGTGCATTTCGAACCGTCGCACTGTTTTGTGCATTTCAAATTTCGTGCTATTTTTGCGCATCTCATTGCATTTTGCATGCATTCCATCGCACTGTCCTGTGCACTCGCGTTGCCTAACGCATTGCGCCTTTTTGCGCATCATACCGTTGTGCAATACGCCGGTCTGGCGAGACCTTAAACACGCACGGTCTGGCGAGACCTTAAACACGCACAGTCTGGCGAGACCTTAAACACGCACGGTCTGGCGAGACCTTAAACACGCACGGTCTGGCGAGACCTTAAACACGTACGGTCTAGGAGACCTTAAATCCTTGGAAGGTGTAAGACCTTTAGTGTTCGCATTGTCGTACACTTCGAGAGCCGCGTGTTGTCGCGCATTTCATGCAACATGCATCACTTGCATCATTTGCATTTCAAAAACACAAACAAAAAAAAACATGCATTGTCATGCATACCATTTTGCATCTCGGTCTAGGAGACCTTAAATCCTCTAAAGGTGCAATTCCTTTGGTGTTTGTCGTGCCTGAACGACTTTCGGTGGTTTGGTAAAGCCACCTACCTATGTTTGCGATGAGTTCCTAGAAGACCAACTGGGACGGTGGAAACTAGAGTTCGAATGGCTTATGCCTAGAACGCAAAGGTTCGGGAGTTCCGAGACTAAAGTCTGGTTTAAATACCCAGGGGTTTACCCTCGGCTTGAAATCTGTATGGAAGCCCCATAGGTTGAGGCAGCCTGTCTGCGCCTCAGTTCTGGATACTGAACCAACCTAGTATATCACCCTGTTGGTAAGATAGGGAAAGTTGCAATCATAGTCATTGCATCTTAGTGCATTGTCATGCATTTCCATTGTAGCTTGCATGCATCCATTGCATTTTCCCCAGTAGGTCGCATTGCACTGCATTGTCATGCATATTTGTAAATATCCACTCCATTTCATATTTGTAGATATTGCATTGTAGTTTGCATGCATTCATTGCATCACCTTCCGCCTTTGGCTTGCGCCTTTCCAGGTTGAGCTTGGTCCGGTATGTGCCCTTACTTTTCATGTTAAAACACAGTTCTGCATGTGTATCGCGCCGATTCCACGCTGATATGTTGGTTGAGGGTTGCGGCACCTTTTCTGTGTTACACATGGCCCGTATGTGTACATGCCTTTCCTAGGCAAAATTTGGTTTGGCTTGCGTGCCATAACCATTGTATCCACATCCATTTCATTGCATATTTGTAGATATTACATTGTAGATTGCATGCATTCATTGCATCACCTTCCGCCTATGGCTTGCGCCTTTCTAGGTTGAGCTTGGTCTGGTATGTGCCCTTACTTTTCATGTTAAAACACAGTTCTGCTTGTGTATCGCGCCGATTCCACGCTGATATGTTGGTTGAGGGTTGCGGCACCTTTTCTGTGTTACACATGGCTTGTATGTGTACATGTCTTTCCTAGGCAAGATTCGGTTTGGCCTGCGTGCCATATTCATGTATTACATTGTAGTGTAATTTTTGCATCCAGCATTAGGATCGTAGTCCTTTCTCCAGCGGGTCGTTTCCCCACTTATGTCGATTCCACCCAATACTTGTTCTTGCGTCTGTCTACAATACTCATAGTTCAGTTAACCGTTCTATGGTAGACAGACTTGTTATCTCCATCAATCTATTTGACATAGGTGTGGTTTCGGACCGTTCGTGATTGGATCACGATTCAAATGCTTTGCATGTAGCTTGCATTGTTTCAATTACATTGCATCTTCATTTGCATTGTTTATACATTGTTTTGTATATATTGCATATCGTTTTGCATCCATTATGCATTGTCATGCATGTTGCTAACGATTTTGTACCTGTTAAGTTGTTTTCTTTGCAGGCATGATATTGTATGTACGGTTCATTTGAAGCTGGTGCAACCAGACGAGCCGCACAAGTATTGTATCCTCCGAGTGAGACGTATTGAGAATTCCATAATTCTCTTATATCCTTTCTGCATTGTAGTGTAGTTTGGTATGCTAGCTTAAAACTGTCGCATGTTTGCTTCATTACAGCTTTCTTTGCATGATCATAAGTTATGCTCGGCTCCGTGCATTGTCTTGCATTTTGCCCCTGCCTTCGGGCGCATATCTTGATTGTCTTGCATGTTTGTCTAAGTCTTCGGCCTTGTCAAAAATGGGTCCTCTCTGGGCTTTGACATTCACTCCCGTCATTGTTATAACTTTCGAGTTCTGTCAAAGAGGGGCAACTGTAGACACCCCATTTTTGACCGTCCTCAAGACTTGGACGTCACCGTTTGAACACTCGGTGATTATCCATGTTTGTGTTCGTTTGGAGTTCCCGGAGGTCTCGGCTCGCGCGCCTTGCCTCAGGATTCCCGAACTCAACCGTTTACTGTCTGGTTTTGCACCAAACACTTGCATCTTGCCTTTGAGAGGCAGGGTGAGGCTTGTAGACCATCCCCACCCACCACCGGCAGTGGCTAGAGGCCACCGACTGGTGTTTGCTGCCACCGGCAATGTTTATTGCCGGCCGGCACTATTTGTTGCCGGTCAGCATTATTTTGTGCCGGCCGGCACTCCTTTTGGCCAAGATGGCATTTTTGGCCGGCCGATTACTGTGCAGTTGCTTTTTGAGATATTTTTAGGCAGCTGTATTGCAGTGACTTTCCCTCCATACACGTGTATGGAGGGATGGCCCTCTAGTTTTGCTTAACTTGTAAGTTTTGCAAGTTTGGTGAGAGAGATATATAGAGGCTCTCTGTTGGGGCTAAGGGGAGAGACTTTAGACATTTTAGAGAGGGAAAAACACAGAGAGAAGCTCTGGTTTTAGGGTTTGAGTTGCATACATATCCTATCTCTATATTGACTCTTGTGTGTGTTTCAGTCCATACTATTGCACACAAGCACCTAGTGTTTCACCTTCCTCTTGAAACTAGGGTTCTAAGGGCTTGTTCTTGAGTTTCTTGACTGGTTTGGAGCCAAAGGAGGCCATTGGAGCATCATTTGTGAAGAAGGCTTCAAGGGTGAGAATCTAGTCCCATTTTCCCCCATTTTTGCATTGATTTTATACCTATCTTAGAGCTGTTTTTGTGCTTATTGTATAACATAAAAAAGTTCTGTTTTTAGGCCCTCTTTATTGTTTATTAAGAGTGTTTTGTTGTTTAAGGGTTGTTGACCACCCTTAGGCCTTAAAAGGCCTCATTTTGAGCCATTTTGTGCTAGCTCCGGGATTTTGGTGTTGAGGTCTCTTCACCACTGAAATCTTGAGGGATTTCAGTGGTGAAGATGATGCTTTGAAGTCCCAAGAAGGAGAGGGCCACCCCCTCTCCTTGTTGTCCTTGAAAAGGGCATATTTTGGCCTCTTAAGGAAGCCTATGCTTGAGTGTGTGTTGAGCATGTTTGGTTTGTTTTTCATGCTTATATATCCATAATATAACATGATTTCAAGTTGGTTTTGGAACTCCATGCGTGCTTAGCATAGTTTCCATGTAATGCCTTGTTTATGCCTTAACATGTCTTAGGTTGTTAGCCTTTATTGGAGCATGTTTTAGGCTTAGTCTTGTGAAGAATATGTGCTTATCTTGCCATGTTCTAGGTCTGTCCTAGGTTGTTTGGGTTGATTTTGGCATGCTTGATATAGCTCCTTTGTATTTGGGCTTGTTAGCCTTGAGTATGTGCATGTGTAGCATGCCATCTTTGCATTGTTTTGGTGATTTGGGACCATCCTATATGCCATTTCAGTCCCATTTCCATGCTTGTTTGATTGCCTTGCATGCCTCTTTAATGCTTTGGAAGCATGTGTTGCATGCTCCTTGTTTTGACCATTTGTGCATGCCTTTGTTTTGAGCCATTTAGATGCCATCTAAGTGGTCCTTCGGGCCTTACATTAATGTCCCAAAACTTTGTTTTTGGTCAATGAGTTCATGCCATGTTTGGTCTTGCTTAGTGTAGTCCAATGCTCCATTGACTTGCCTTGAGCATTTGGGCCATTTGTTGCATGCTTGGCTTGATTTATTGCTTGGTTTGGCACCATGTTTTGGCATGATTTCAATGCTTATGTTGCATGCTAATTGTCCATGACTCCCCCTTTCAAGTGTGCTTGAATGTTGTTTGATTTGTGCTTAAGTGTTGGTCCTTATGTGCATGTGTGTGTGCATGCCATTTAGCCCTCACTTTTTAGCACGTTGGCCACTGTTTTGGGCCTAACTAGAGCTGCCTAATTCATGTTTAAGACCATCCTTTGCTTATTTGCATGCTCACCTTGCATGTTTGCTTGTATCGGCATGTTGCATCCTTAGCTCGTATGCCTAAGTTGCATTGCATCTTGCATGCATCACCTTGCCTCTTGAGATGAGTATGATAGAGGTTAGGCCTCCTTGTGTGTTTATTTGGTTTTCATGCATTTTGAAATTGAAGTTGCACACTTGATTCTTTGGGCCATCATGCATGGAAATGCGTGATTGGTGGTCCGAGAATCGGGGCACATCCTCCTTTGAGTCATTAACATGATAAGGAATGTGATAGGTGCATAAATTGCTTGAATTGCATTGCCATGCAAGATTTTTCCCTCTGCTGCTGTGAGTTGCAGGTTTTGCAGGAATTTATTGCCGGCCGGCAGTATTTAGTGCCGACCGGCAGCCAATCGATGGCCGGTGGATCTATTTTGTGCCGGTGACTAAATGCTACTGCCGGTGGAAATTCTGCTCAGCCGATGATATCCCCCAGTGTCTTGAGAGGCATCCCTGAGACTTTGGCAGTTTTCAGAGGAGCAGAGCAGGGAAAACAGAGGCAAACTATGCATGGCAGTGCGATTCCGAGCCAGTCCCGAGCATGTGTTGCATCTGGCCCTCGCCCCGAGGCGGTTTACTGTTTTTCTTTAGTTTAGTTAATTTGTTAATTAATTAAGCAATTTGTAATATTTAATTAGCTTGCGTAGTTAATTAATTTGTATTATTATTTTGGTCCCTCCGAGTGAGGGCTTATTTGTAATAAGTGTGCGTGAGTGTGTGTATGTCTTCCAACCTCACATCTTTCTTCCCTTTTATTTACCTGCTTATGATGGTAGATTAGGGCACATTTATTTTAGCATACCTTATGCTATGCATGCGTGCATTCATGCATTTGTTGACATGCACCGGGCTCGGTACATCATACAAACTACATTGTACTTTTCAATTCCAAATTGAATACATGTTACTTGTAGCATTTCATATGCCATTTTAGGGTTAGCTGAGCCTGTTTAGATTGCATCTTTGCATGTGTTGCATTAGCCATTTTTAACATGAACTAGGATCATGCATATGATTACTGACTAGTTTCTGTTTTGGCTCCGAGTACTAGGTAAGCTTTTGTGCTTTAGCATATCGCATGCGTGTGAGTGTTGCCATGACAGTATGATTACCATGAGGCTAGCTGCTTGTGTGATATAATTGCTTGAATGCCTGTGGATGGAGGTTGAATTACCTAAATTGGGATAATGCATTAAAACTGTGAGTTTTAAGCCCACTAGATAGTGGCAAAATCATCTTTTCTAAAAGCCCACTTGAGGGTGGCAAAATCTGCATTTTAGCCTACTTGCGAGTAGCAAACCATTTTCAAAACAAACATGAAATGTTTTGTTCCAAATTGGGCGATTTGGTCTATACTTGTTTGCTGCGCGCATAACATAGTAATTCTAGGCTAATAATTGGTTTAAGAACACATAAAGTTTTCAAAAACGGATATCACGGTTAGTAGAGGCCCGTCTTCGGACCGGGCGAAAGGGGGTGCTCATAGCTGACCTTCCCCGATCGTACCCAAGCTCCCAAGCCGAGACAACTCCGGTGATGACGGACATGTGGCCTTCGGCACCGAGTCAGGGTTTCCTAAATTTCCCATTTTAAAAAATATTTAGGTGGCGACTCTGTATCTGGCAAAGCAGTCCATGTTTGGCACTACTTTCTCAAAAATCTGTTTCTCAAAACGATTTGCCAGATTTGGACTCTTTGGTTCAAGATTAAGAACCGCGACACAAAATCGAGAGTCCGAACTGTAGCGAGGTCCCCCCCCCCGGCGGGCTTGTTACAAGATCATTTAGATGCCATCTAAGTGGTTTTTGGGGCTTGCCTTAACATGATTTGGGACTGATTTGATTCATTTTGATCATTTGCTTCATGTGTCACATGATCATGATTTAAGCCCTTTGGCTTGTCTTGGATTTTGGGTTTTATTTGCATGCCATGTCTATCTTGTTTACTTGGTTTGGCGCCATTCTTAACATGATTTTCAAAGCTTAATGTGCATGCTATATGTCCATGTTTGCATCCTCTTAAGTGTGCTTGAGAGTTGCTTTCCAATGCCTAAGTGTTGGTCCTTGTGTGCATGCATGCTGGCATGTTATTTGGTCATCATTCTCTTAGCATTTGGCCACTGTTTTGGGCCTAGTATAAGGCTGTCCAAATCAATTAAAGACCACCCCTTGCATGTTGATGCATGCTCACCTTGTGTGTTGTTGCATACTTGTGTGTGGTTGCATGATTGAATGAAGTCACATGCTTACTTGCATGCTTGAACATCCACATTATATCTTGTATGCTTGTTGATTAGCATTGATGCCTCATACCTTGCATGCTTGCTTGCATAGGTTGCATGCCTAATATGCACTGTGCATTGCTAGTGCCTATGCTCATGTTGCATACTTAGTCCACATATCTAGGTTGCATTGCATTGGCATGCATGCCTTGCCTCTTGATCAAGTGATAGAGGTCGGGCCTCTTTGTTTGTTTATGTGTATTGCATTTCATTTGATATCAAAGTGCATACTTGGTTTCTTGGGCCATCATGCATTGAAATGCACGATTGGTGGTCCAAGAATCGAGAACCATGTCCCTTTGAGTCATAAACATGATAGGAGATGTGTTGGTGCGCACATTTTCTTGAAATGCATTGCCATGCCCTGTTTTGTCCTCTGCTGCTGTCGAAACAGGATTCTGCAGGAAGCTTTGGCCGGCCGGCCATCTATACTGCCAACCGACCAAATATGGATGGCCGAGAGCCCAACAAATGGTCGATGACCATCCTGCTATGGCCAGTGATGATTTATCTTAGCTGGTGGTGATCCACAATGTCCAGAGAGTGTTCCTTGAGAATTGTGCCATTTTCAGAGGAGAAAAACAGTGGAAACAGAGGCAACTTGTGCATGGTGGTGTGTTTCCGAGCGAAACCGAGCGCGCATGCATTGGGCCCTCTTCCCGAGGCTACTTTTACTGTCTTATTAGATTAGTTAATTTGCTTAACTAGTTTAATTTGTCTGTAATAATCAATTAGCTTGTAGGTTAATTAATTGTATTATTCTTTTGGTCCCTCTGAGCGAGGGCGAACTTGTAATAAGTGTGGGTGTGTGTGTGCATGTTTTCCAATCCCCACTTCTTTCTCCCTTTTACTTACCTGCTTTGATGGTTAGTATTAGGACGTATTTGATTTAACATACCTTATGCTATGCATGCGTGCGTCATTCATCAGTATTGCGTGCACCGGGCTTGGCGTATCATGCTAACTACATAAGTATTTCAAATCTAACTTGAATACGTGCATCAAATGGTTGTATTTCACATGCCATCCTAGGATTAGCCGAGCCTATCCTAATTGCATTCTGTATGCATCGCATTAGGCACTTAACATGAACTAGGATCATGCATATGATTACTAACTAGTTCATTGTTTTGGCACGGAGTACTAGGTGAGCATTTATGCTTTAGCATCTCACATGAGTGTGAATGTTAACATGACAGCATGCTTACCATGAGGCTATTTGCTTATATGATATAACTGCTTGAGTGCCTATGGATGGAGGTTGAATTACCTAAATTGGAATAATGCACTAAAACTGTGAGTTTTAAGCCCACTAGATAGTGGCAAAACCATATTTTCTAAAGCCCACTTGAGGGTGGAAAAATCTGCATTTTAGCCTACTCGCGGGTAGCAAACCATTTTCAAAACAAACATGCAATGTTTTGTTCCAATTTAGGCGATTTAGGCTATACTTGTTTGCTGTGCGCATAACGTAGTAATTCTAGGCTAATAACCAGAATAGGAACACATAATGCTTTCAAAACAAGATATCACAGTTAGTAAAGGCCGATCTTTGATCAGGCGAGAGGGGGTACTCATAGTTGACCTTCCCCAATCGTACCCAAGTTCCCGAGCCGAGGCAACTTTGGTGATGACGGACACATGGCCTTTGGCACCAAGTCAGGGTTTCCTAAATTTCCCAAAATAAAATATTTAGGTGGCGACTCTGTATCTGGCAAAGCAGTCCATGTTTTGGCACTTCTTTTCTAAAAATCTATTTTTTCTCAAAACAATTTGCCGGATTTTGACTCTTTGGTTCAGATTAAGAACTGTGATAATTCGAGAGTCCGAACTGTAGTGAGCCCAATATGAACAGAACGGGACTCACCCTCCCGGGGCGTTCGGGGACGTCTTCATGCTGAAATGAAAGAATTAAAAGATCAATTGCAGGAATTACTTGATAAGGGGTTCATTCGACCGAGTACATTGCCATAGGGCACGTCAGTCCTCTTTATAAAGAAGAAAGATGGCACACTCCGATTGTGTATTAATTACCCAGAACTCAACAAGGTAACCATTAAAAATAAATATCCTTTGCGTCGGATTGATGATTTGTTTGATCAGCTACAAGGGGCTCCGGTATTTTCAAAGATTGATTTGAGATTGGGATATCACCAGTTGAAGGTAAAAGCCGAAGATATTGAGAAAACTGTCTTCCGAACCAGGTATACATGTTATGAATTTTTAGTCATGCCTTTCGGAGTCACCAATGCACCTACAACTTTTATGGATTTAATGAATAGGATTTTTATGACATTTTAATCTACTTGAGAAGTAAAGACGACCATGAACAACACTTGAGAATAATCCTTCAGACACTTCGGGAGAAACAATTGTATAGAAAATTTAAAAAGTGTGAATTTTGGTTATACAAAATTATATTCTTAGGGCATGTTATTACGAAAGATGGCATTTTAGTTGACCCGCAACAAATTGAAGTGATTATAGATTGGCCTACTCCGACTAACGTAATAGAGGTTCAAAGTTTTATGGGATTGGCAGGTTACTATCGGAGATTCGTCAACGATTTTTCGAAGATTGCTGTGCCATTGACACAATTGACCCAAAAAAGAGAACCATTTTTGTGGAAAGACCAAATGGAATCTATATTCCAAGAGTTGAAAGAAAGATTGACCACGACTCCAATCCTTACTCTATTATCAGGTACCGAGGGAATTGTAATTTTTAGTGATGCTTTTTAGAGAGGTTTGGGTTGTGTTGTAATGCAGAATAGCAAGGTGATTGCTTATGCATCCCGGCAGTTGAAACCACATGAGAAGAACTACCCCGATACATGATCTAGAACTCGTTGCTATTGTCCTTGCATTGAAAATCTGGCGCCATTACCTTTATGGGCCAAAATGTGAAGTATATACAGATCATAAGAATTTGAAATATTTCTTTACACAAAAAGAGTTGAATTTGCAATAGAGACGATGGCTTGAATTAATCAAGGATTATTATTTGCAAATTCATTATCATCTGAGCAAGGCTAACACTGTAGCTGACGCACTCAACAAAAAGAATGTGGAAAATTTGGCTTGTTTGCTTACAGATCAAAGTGAGCAATTGCAATAATTTGAAAAGCTTGAATTATAAGTGATACCTTATGAGCAAGATCATTTATTAGCTATAATTTCAGCACAGCCATCAATCATAGAAGAGGTCAAATAGAAGCAAGTGAATGATGATTTCTTTATGGAGATTTGTGATGAGTTTGAAACCAAGCCTAGACCGGGGTTTACAATTGAAGATCGAGTATTGAAGTTTCAGGGAAAGCTTGATGTTCCTAATGATGAGGAATTGAAGAAAAGAATTTTCAAGTCGATGTTTGCAATGTATCCGGGAAATACGAAGATGTACAAAGACTTAAAACAAGTATACTGGTAGCCAAACATGAAGAGAGAAATCGCCGACTACAACTCCAAATGCCTCTAATCCCAACATGTAAAAGTAGAGCACCAGAAACCGGTGGGCTTATTTCAATCCCTCCTTATTCCAGAATAGAAATCGGAGCATATAACCATGGACTTCATTGTCAGTCTACCTCGAACGTCTAGAGATATGAATACTATTTTGGTAATAGTAGATAGATTCACAAGTCTACTCATTTCCTTGATTTGAAAACTTCATTCAACGCTTATAGACTTGCTACAATCTATGTTAATGAAATTATTCGATTGCATGGAGTTTCGGTGTCTATAGTTTTGGATAGAGATGCTAAATTCGTTTCTAGATTTTGAAAAAGTTTGCAATAGGCAATGGGCACAAAGTTAAGATTCAGCACTGTTTTTTAGTCAAAAACCGATGGGCAGACTGAGAGGACTATCCAAATGCTGGAAGATATGCTTCGTATTGTGTGTTGGAAAACTTACAGGCCATTGGCAGAATTTGCATATAACAACAGTTTCCAATATGGCACCATATGAGGCGTTGTATGAAAGGAAATGTAGGTCTCTAATTTGTTGGACTGAGGTTGGTGATGAAGCATTATATGGGTCTGAACTTGTACAAGAAACAACCAAGAAGATAAAATCATCCAACAAAGGCTCAAGACTACTTAGAGTCGACAAAAAAGCAGCACTGATTAGAGAATGAGGGATTTGGAATACGAAGTATGAGATCACGTGTTCATCAGAGTAACACCGATGAAAAGGAAAACAAGATTTGTCAGAAAAAGGGAAGTTGACTTCACATTACATCCGGCCATTCTAGATTCTAGAAAGACTTGGCCCTGTTGCTTATTATATTGTTTTACCGTCGGGAATGGAATAGATGCACAATGTATTTCATATGTCAATGCTCCGTGGGTCTCTCAGGGATCCATTCTATGTCATTGACTACCATCGAATAGCCTTAGATGAAGATATGAAGTACGAGGAATAGTTGGTACTGATCATTGACTAACAAGTAATGCAATTAAGGAATACATTGATCTCAATGGTGAAGGTAGACTAGAGAGAACATTAAGGAAAATAGGCCATGTGGGAAAGAGAGGATCAAATGCAACAACGGTACCCACATTTGTTTCCGAATGGAGGTAACTTAAGTTTGGAGGACCAAACTTTCTAAGGGGGAGAGACTGTGATGACCCCCAACGTGCATATTATTTTAATTTATTATTTCATTGAGTATATTTGCATAATTATGTGTTTAGTTTGTTCTTATCTATTTGTTTATGGAAAATCTATCTAAGTACTTACTTTGAATTGGACATTGGAAGTCGAAATGGATTCAGAAACCAAAATTGACTAGTTCAATAGACTAATTAGAATATTTAAGCCGTATGGAAAATTTAATTAAAACTTGATTCAAATCAAAATAATTAGAATAAATTAATTAGACTTGATTAGAATTAAGTTTAATTAATTAGCTCTAATCTAGTTTGATTGGTATAACTTAATCTACTTATATAAATACCTTCATCATGCTTTCAAGTCAGATTATACATGAAGTGTGGCTGAATTTTAGAGTGAAAGTGAGAGAAATCAACTACTAGAGAGAGATTAAAGAGATTGTAGAGAATTTGAAGAAGGATTGAGGAATTTAAGCTACCACCACCTAGATTCAAGCTCTAGGTAAGATCATCACCTACAATTCTTGTAAATTATCCATGTAGAAGTTGAATTCACCAAGTTTGTAGAACCATTTGCATGAATTTGAAAGGAAAGAGTTACACCATGAATTTAGTGAGTTTGAGCTAATTGGGTACATGCATGCATAATTCATCATTTTCAAGTGTAATTCTTAACAAAATCCTTACATGCATGATATTTTGCTAGCTATCTTTGAAGTTTCTTCATCATTTCACACTAAACATCAGCTATGAACACGTTTTGAAAAGAAAAGAATTGAATTCATTACATGCATGGCTAAAGTATGGAGTTTTGGGTTTGATTTTGAGAATTAACAATGATTTTGAGCAACTGGTTTCAAATTGGTTATGTTTATATGTTATTCAAAGAATTTTCATCTTCTTAGTCCAGCTATGTATGCTTTTGAGCTTTGAATTGGTGTTTTGAACTTCAAATTCAATTTTGGAAAACCCAAAATTTGTGCACTTTGCTCGAGCGATGAAGTTGTCGCTCGAGCGCAGTTTGCATGCATCTAGTATTTTTGCAGACACGTTGCACATTGCTGGAGCGACCTAATTACTGCTCAAGCGAACTCACGCTTTTATTCCACATGGCTCGAGCGACCATTGAGTGCACATTTTAGGCATCTACAACTTTTGCAAACAGGTCACACCACTCAAGTAACCAAATGTGCGCGCAAGTGAACTACCCTGTTTTCAGCATTTTTGAAGTACACTCCAATGTGCATGTTTTCATTCCCATGCTCTTTTAGGAATCAATGGGTATTGTTTAGGCATTCTTAATAAGGAAATGAACTAGAAACACATTAAATGGGAATTAAATTAAGATAAAATGTTTGATTGAGACTTGTGTTCCAATGTGTGCTTTGTCATCTATATTGTGTAGGTGGACACCAGAGGTCTAATATCAATATAACCCATTATGAGTGATGTCTTTATAAATCTATGTTCGAAATGTATTTTGAAATTGTTCAAGATTGGTATTTTGAATTCTATTTTGTTATCTATCGATGAATATCCCTTTTGAATTGTAATTGCGACATCCATTAGTGAGGCCTTTGTCCGGAAGGAAATGATACCATGGCCCATTGATTAATAGCCCTTTGCTTGGGGGAAACAATACCATGGCGCATTGGATTAATTAAAACATAGAGATATCTGATGTTAGACCTTGATGGTCCACATTGAACTATGAACTATTGATTGACCTGTCGTAGTCCCATTGGATTGACCCTTTTGGTCCTATTGGCTTCAGCACATCATTTCTTTGTTACTCTATTAGATGTACCACATATATTGATTTAGATGATTATTGTTATTACAAAGGATTAATATGATTGTTAATCAAATTGCTCTGCTTATGAAAATGGATTGTTTGGATAAATAAAAGATATGTTTTGTATTATGTTGGACTTCATTCATATAAAACCTTTATATTGATATTACTCACTGGGTTTTAGCTCACCTCTCTCCCTTATATAATGTAGGTGAGCAAGCAGGGCATCAAGTTTAAGGCAGCCTCGGAGTCTACCCTTGCGAAGCTGTTTATGAAGTGCCTTCGTGAGGGGCGTGCTTGGCCTCAAGAGGAGTCAAGATTTGTTAACCCATTTGTTGTTTTGTTTTGTTTCTTTTGATGTTTTGGAACTTGTTATGAATGATGATACATGAGAAGTCCACTTTTGGTCTATTGTATATAAGTTTGAATGAAGTTTAAAGTTTTTAATATTTATGATTTTGGCATATATGCAATGCTCAATGGACTCAGTTATATTTCTTTTTACTTCTGCTAAGCCCTGTTATTATATTATGATTGTGTTTGTCATTAAGGCTGAAGGTAATATGGGATTACTGGCCGGTCATGACCTAAGCCTGTAGGGGCAGGCTCGGGTTGTGACACGCAGTGTGCTTGTAAGACTTGGAAACATGCATACCACAACGTTAACATCTAACTATAGAGATGATATGCCGATTCTTTCTCCTAGCAACCCTAGTTTGCTCCGTAGTGTAGGCATAAGTGAGTTATTGCAAAATACAAAGCAAATTAAGATGGGACAAAAAAACATCAGAGATGTACTCTCCACCATTATCATAGCGAACATTCTGAACAACTTTATGAAATTGAGTTAGAATCATTTGAAGAAATTTAGTAAATAAGGGAAAAACATTTGATTTCTTTTTAAGAAGATAAACTAA
Source organism: Camellia sinensis (assembly GCF_055761805.1). Lineage (NCBI taxonomy): Eukaryota > Viridiplantae > Streptophyta > Magnoliopsida > Ericales > Theaceae > Camellia > Camellia sinensis. Next base: position 188,963,088 of record NC_138964.1, read on the forward strand.
TGTGTAGCGAGAATAATCATCAATAAATGTAACATAACAGCCATGACCAGAAAAATCATTGACAGGGAAAGGAACCCAAACCTCTAAATGAATTAAATCAAACATGCTAGGGCATGAGATCTGTGAAAAATATAACTAGAAAGAGTAAGCTTGGAAAGCTCACAAATGACACACTAAAATTTATTATGTTTGCAAGCTTTATTTAAAGATGGAAAAAGTAAACATAAATACTGAAAATTGACATGTCCTAGGTGAGCATGCCATAGTTCTAAAGTTTGTGAATTAAAAACATGAGACAATGACTCAAGAAAAACATGCAAGCGAGAAGTAGGTGGTGACGAAGAAGGTGGCTCACCTGTAACACCCTAATTTTTATACCCAAATGATAATACAATAACCATGGTTCTTTAAAGTAAATCTGAAAATAAATCCCCACACTTGCATTACATGATACAAATAGTCTTCAGGCGATAATACATTCACTTCAAATCAAAATAACATAAACAAATAGATACACCCAAGGGTTTACAAGTTTCCAAGGCTTATGCCTAGTTAAACAAAATGGTTATTCAAACCCACACAAATACAACCATTGGCTTACAAACAGAGTTACAGCAAAATGAGAGCCTTGTTCTCTCAACACATATTTCCTCGCCTTTAGTTAGGCGGAATCACCACATCTTTTCCTACACAAAAATCTCGTAGGGTGAGCATAAAGCCCAGTAAAAAATCCTTAACAAAGTATATACATTTTGTTCAAGTCTCAAGAGATGAATGCATATGCCATACTATGTCTTTTTGCAAATAAATCATATCTTCATCCTTCAAAAACCATCATGCTCAATGATGCCATGAAATGTCCATTGTTCAAAACTTAACAATTTAATTCAAGGGGTAGTAAATACAACTCTGCAAGGCACAATTCAGGTTGGATTCGCATCTAAAGGTTTGGAGACATTACCTGTTCCAAACACACCACTATAACCCGATAACCAAAAATAAGGGGAATACAAGGGAAACTAAGATACGTAACACCATTCAAAACCATAACAACCCGAGCCCGGAACACCACAAGAGACGGGTCAAAACCGGGATCGCTACATCACCAAAGTAGTATAGTCCATCATGCTCATAACCCTTACCAAAAATCCTTTTCGAACTCAGGTCGTATAACACACAATGAGTAGGTAAGAAGATGACATCATAATTAAGATATTTAGCAAGGTGACTAATGAACAATAAATTATAAGAAGAATTAGGAATATGTAAAACATAATTAAGAGTAATAGTAGAAGACAACGACACATCACCCTTATGATGAACATGAAAAGTAGACCAATTAGTTAAACACAAAGTTTGACACACACTATGAGCCAGAATAAAAAGAATAGACAACTCACCAGTCATATGATCATTGGCTCCAAAATTTAGAATCCAAGTAGGAGTAGACCAAACATGGAAAGCATGATGAGTACCTCTGGCAAGAGTACCAATGGAAGCAAATAGACCAGATGCATATGCAGATAGTGAGCCCAGCTAATCCTGAAGATGACTAATCTGAGATTAAAGCTGATGTAAGTCTGGGGTTCGAAATGAGATATGAGAGCTAGTAGTATTAGCAATAGTGGAAGTCTTGGGATTTGCCTTTTAAGCAACACAACGCTTCAACTCAGGATGAAGTTTGAAGTAACGGTCTTCAACATGCCCAAGCTTACTACAATGCTAGTGATGACAAATAACCCTTCATGAGGAGGTCAGGGGGCATAATGAGCAACAAGAGCCATCTTATCAGTAGATGAAATAGAAACGGAAGATAGTTGAATCAACCGACAATATCACGCCCCAAATTTTATTAATCGGATACAGTACCAAAACCTTTATTTAAGTCCAGTTACATAATATGCATTGGAATAATAATTACACCTGAGTAAATAGAAAGTGTTCTCTCTTGAATAAACTTCAACAATTATACATGCTTAGAGTTACATTGAGATACTCATAATAAATAATTACATGAGGAAATACTCATAAATCCCTCATCAATACATACATATATATATATATATATATATATCATTTATACTTTGTATTACAAACACACATGAAAGAAAATGGACTTCTCAAATCTTCAAACAGGTGTTTCCGACTCCATTCTTGAAAATGGTAAAAACAACGTGGGATGAACAAATATGTCCAGTAAGGATCTAGAATGATTCTTAACATAAGGTCAGTAGATATATGTGACCACGAATGCCAAAGAATGATACATAAATAAATAATGTGCCTTTTTATACTTAAAAATAAAATATACACACATAACACCTTTGGCATGAAAATTTGCTAACTTTTCAAAGAATAACTCATTCTTTTATCTTCTTACCATTCTTGAATAAATTTCAAAGAGTCATTCTTAAAAGTCCCTTTATAATGTTACATAAAGATCTTGGCTCTAAGAACCATGAAATATTAATAATCATACGACCCACTCTTTAATTCACAACTAGCCATCACCCCACTATATTCCGCAGGACATAAATATATACACCTATCCACACTCATTTCAACATATATTAGATAACTAATTCATATAAAATAAGTCAATTCATTTCCATCTTTTCAAACTTACACAAAAATTCAATTCTCCATTTCAAATTATCACCATCACACATACAAATCCCGTAAGTATTATCTAGCAAAAGTTCACAATCAAAAACTGGCTCCATCACCAAGCCAGATCAACGAACCACACGCTTTTCCAGGCTCTACTCTGGAAGGGATGTAGAACCTTTATCACGCGCCATGCTTTACCAGTCACAAGCTAGAAGGAATGTAGAACCTCTGCATTTCTCAACAGACCACACACTTTTCAGGGCGTTATTTCGAAAGGAATACAGAACCTCTATCAAGCGTCACGCTTTACCAGTCACAAGTCGGAAAGAAACAGACCCTTATTCTAATATCACCATCCATCAATTCATCATGTTATTCATTATTACAACTCATAGACAAAACTAACAACATCTTTCATTAATTTCCATTAAACATTAACTCAACAACGCGTCCACCATAAGCATAAAGACTTGTCTTTAGAAACAATTTCAATGTTTGTTCCATTTCATTCTTTACTTCCCTACATTAACATCAACTCTTTATACTCAATTACATAGCACAATAGTTATCATACTCTTCCCAAGCTTTATTGATTCAATTTCCAATATTAATTTCTCCAACATAACCCTCATATACCATAACCATTATCACAACAACTTACTAATTATCATAATTTATACTCCTCTTAACCAATCATAAACTTAATTTCAAGAATTTAGGGTCAATTAATTAATCTTTCATCTTCATAACAAAGAAACCATTACTAGGGTTTAACAAAATTTAGGGCTTTTTACTCTAAGGCACAAAACTACATTCTAGTAACTCCAATTTGTTCATATTGCACTTCAATCATAAGTGCAACCCCCATAATTTGAAAACCCTAACTTTCTTTACATGCTTTTATGAAAATTTCCTCAAGATGAGGTTTTTATGCAATATACAGCTACCATCCATCTATTTATAAGAAAATATTGAAGAGAAGTTAAGAAATCCCTATCTCTAGCAAGAAGAGAAGAAACCTGAAATTCTAACTTCGATGAAAACGTGATCCACTTGGATAGATAGACAACCCTCGGTGTGCTCTTCATTTTACTATAAGAAAATGGGGGTAGGAAATGAGTAGAAAGAGATGAAAATCAAGTTTGAAGGCTTAAAACCTTCAAAAATGATGGAATAGACGAAGATGAGAGAGAAAAAAACATGAAAGAACGGAGTAGAAGTAGACCGAAAATGGCTTTTAAAGATGCTGATCCCGAACAGACTGCTCAAGCGATCACTCCTGGGCTCGAGCATCAGAGACATGGCACCGCTCGAGTGACCAACCTTGTGCTTGAGCGAACATCGACAGCGCCCAGAATCTTAGACCTATAAAAGTATTGGATGTTTCGTAAGATCGCTCGAGCTATCATTCTATCACTCTAGTGATGAGAAAAAGAATAAATTTTTCCAGAGTGTTACAATCTCCCCACCTTAAGAAATTTCGTCCTCAAAATTGTGATAGAATAGAAACAAGGGAAATCCAAACACAAACAGAAACATAACCTTAACTTAAAACTAGATCCATACTTGGGATGGATTCTTAGATCCTGGTCTAACATCTTAGGGCCCCAAAGACTGCTGAACAAGAAGGATAACAAGGAAGAGATCACGAATGCCTTTTTGATCCACACACTCAAGAAAGAGACAAGCGACACCATCAACCACTCGCAATCCCAAGGACAACAACAACTCCCCAACTGACAATAACATGCACAACCTCTACCGAGAAATCAAAATCGGAGTACAGAGGGAAAGGAAACCACCATCTAACAAAAACCCAGCCAACACTAGCAAAAGAAAAAGACACACCATAATGCACGACCCAATGCAACAATCCCAAATTACATTACACTTAGCAACATTACCAGATCTTTATACCACCCCACCATATAGAGGTAAAACAGTGAACAATCTCTTCTTGTTGAAAAAAAAAATTCCATTTTTTTTAAATACCGTTCATTTGTATAAAAATTCTTTCCCAAAAGGTGTTCTAACTTACACTGTTCACTACCAAAACACATTTTCTTACATTCCACAGTTTTCATAAACATTTTCCAAAAATGGAAAGTGTTACTAAGAACACTTAACCAATTACACCCTCATGATTTGTTAATATACAATTTGCACTCAATCAAAACACAACTTAAATTAAATCTTTAACATTTGGTTTAACCATGCCATCCCAGGCCATAGCACAAGGAAAATAAATTTTCAATTTTCCAAATCATTTTCAATAGTCACTTGGTGAATTCCAACACAACATCCAACAATAACCATCACTCTCCATGTGATGACACAATACATACACAACATTTCTATGATCAAAATTTGTAGAAGTAATAATCATGCTACAACACAATAAGGCATGAAAAATAATTCACTACATTATAATTCCATCTCCTCATAATCATCAGTGTCAATTATTACTCACACAAGACACGACGCATAAACAAGGCAAAAAGTCTACAATACATCACCCCCAACCCGAGGGGTTTCCACCAACTCAAAACAAGGTTCACTTGAGCCTCAACACTACATACAGGAGGCTCAACGCATTTGTCAACTTGCCATTCTACTCATATAGTGATTCTAGTTTAGACCCGACCCATTTTGCATTCTAGACTTGGGTTTCATGGTTTCGTATTGTTGTTCATGTCTTACGCTTTTATACTTCCTTGAATTTGGCTATTGGATTGTAGTAGTTGCGTTTGGAACAAGTTGGTTGCTTGGTTTTCAAACTTTTGTTACCCAGAATTTTACTCCTCCGCTAGAGTGTCACTTCTTGCGCTCGAGCGGGCTTTGTGAACTCTCAATACTTTTGTAGGTCTGCAAAACTATTGGGAGAATGTATTCTATACTCAAGCGGTGCTTTCTGAGCTCGAGCGGTATCAGCTCGAGCGGCCTTTCTTCCACTCGAGCGTTGGTCTATTGTCTTCAAAACTACTGGAAGTGTATATTCTATGCTCAAGTAGAACAACTTATTGTGTCTAGATGTTCGAGCGTCACTTCTTGTGCTTGAACGGATTGTGTGTATTTCAGTCCATAAAAATGACATTTTACATCACTTTTTCATTTCATTCTCTCTCTCAACATTTCAAAAACCCTAGATCTAAGCTGCCCTCTCTCTCTCTCTCTCTCTCTCTACATTTTAACCTAGATTTAGTGGTTTCTTTACCCGTGTGCCTTTGTTAAAAAGGTAGAGCATCTCAAGGGCTACGTTTTCATCTGAATAGAGTTGGGTTTCGGCTTCATCCTAGTTTCTTCCTTGCTTTGCTCGTCTTCTAGCCTTGAGGTAGGGATTTTCTACACTCTTCTATGGTTCTTAACTTAGCTATTTGTTTTTCATAAACAATATTGTGATTTTGGAGGATTTTGAATAAACCTAGGGTTTTGGTTTAAAATCAAAAGCGGGGTTTACCAATGGATGTATTGAAAATGGTTATGGGAGTGAATATAAGGTTATGTTGCAATAAAATTATTGATTTTGATACTTGGACTGAATTTTGGAAGCAAATGGAGTTTTTCCTAAAATGTCTCAAATATTTATTTTGTATAAATAAATGAAATTGGTATTGAAAATGTGAAATTGGATGGGTGTTTATATAAATGGTGGAGTTGGATATGTATTACCACTCACACTTTGAAATTTGGATAAGTTGTCTGTCTTGGAGATTGTATATCTATTTAGAACTATTTGTTTTGGGCTATTGTTGGAGGATAGCCATGATTGTTGTAGAAATTGCATGAGAATTAGGTGAATTGAAACTAATTTTCTCATCCAATTGCATTAAATGTTGCTACATCTTTAATACATTGTAAATGCAAGATGTTTGAGAGGATAAAGGGGATGTACTCCATGTTTGGGAGAAGAAAGGGGATGTACTCCGTTGAATTAAGTTGGCTAGAGTGTTGTAGCTTGCTTTTCATGCTCCTTTCGGATACAACTAGCCCTATAGTTAGGACTCCCGTGGTTTTGAATCTGATTTCACAAGTGCAATGTGAAATAGTGAAAACACAAAAAGAGTCCAAATCTGGCAATTCTTTTTGGAAAATCGATATTTGAATCAAATGTTAAGAATGGACTACTTCGCCAGATTACAGAGTCACTATCTAAATATTTTTGAAAAATTTAGGAAACCCAAGACTCGTACCAAAGGTCACTTATCTGTCATCACCAAAGTGTCTCGGCTCGGGAACTTAGGTACGAGAGGGGAAGGTCATGAATTGAGCACTCCACTCGCTCGATCAAAGATCAGCCTCTACTAATCATGATGTGATTCTTATTTACATTATATGCTCTTGTTCCGATTATTAGCTATTTTTACTATGTGACGTACACAAGTATAAACTAATTTGGAAAAGTTGGAACACTTTGATTTCATGTTCTATTTGAAAATTTGTTTTAATACGCGTCACTTAAAAAGGTAAGTTTGTATGCCCATTAATCAATTTTATCCCAATTTTCACAATTAGCCTTCATCCACCGGCATTTAAAAGAGTTACATCATTTAAGAATTTAGCCTCATGGAAAGCATGCTTGACATGGCAACAATCACATGCAATGCAAGATGCTAAAGCAATAAATGCTCACCTAGTACTCCAAAGCAAACCAAACAAAGCAAAATAATTAGAAAATAAGCATGTTCCTAAATGATACGATGTGACTAATGCAACGCACACATTTATGCAATTTTTTTAGGTTCGGCTATAAGCATGGTATACCGTCCAATTTCAAGGAATGCGATAAATCACATCTTCAAGCAATGAATTTGAAATTAACATTGGTTAGTATGATGAGTTGAACCCAAATGTACATGAAACGAGTGTATGCAAATATAGGAATGTTAAATAAACATGATGCTCTATACTACCATCATAAGCAGGTAAATAAAAGGGAGAAAGAAATAGGGGTTAGAAGACATACACGCTTATTACATACTTACCCTTGCGCAGGACGGTGCGAATAAATGTCCAAGTGTCTGGATTTAAACTAATTATTACAAATTCAAATGAATGAATTGAGCAAAACTACCTACCTATTACAAGGTTAGAACAAATAATAAATGAATAGCTAAACTATCTAATTTATTACAACAAAGGTATTATGATAATGAGCAATAAACTAGTAATCTAAGTAAACAATAATAACTACGACAATAATTAATTATGACAAACCTAATAATTAAAAAAATAAAAAAATTAATCTAAGAAGCCATGGGATACAATGATTGCATGCACAATGCCTAGAAGTTGCTCCATCTCACCTTTAGCCATTGCCCTCTATTTTCTGCAAAACACTTTATTTACCAAGCATTGGGAGCCGGTCAGCTCCAAATGAGCTCCAGCCGGACCCAAAGAGTGTCGGTCGGTACTAAATTTTATGCCAAAAAAATGTTTTGTGCTCTGAGGTGAGAATAGTGTAGACAGAACCTTTCTAGGCCCTGTTTGTCCTCTTTGCTCTTCTCTATCATGGAAATCCTCAAGAGAAGAACGAAGTCATTACCAAGACCATCAATGAGTAAGTTGATTGCTTGATGATTTCGGACATGAGTTTGGACAAAAATTAATGAATGCAATGAACAAAGAAGGAGGTAGAGACGCTCCAAGGTTCATCAAAATATCATTGATTGACGTATGACGACCCTCAACTCAATGAATTTGGCATAATGTCCGGCCAAACCCAAGCAATATAACTCATGTTCTTTATGTTGGTTGATTTGTTTTAAGCCAAATTCATTAGTCTTTGCCATTCTTTAATACATTTGTCCAAGGTGGTGCTTACATCCACTAAATATTACATCCACTAAATAAGAAGCATATCAAACGGGAAGTGATTCTCAACATGAAAAAAAGACCATGCCATTGACAATGAATCTCTGTAGAGATTAAGCCATTAAGCATAGATCTCTAGCTCATGTTTTGAATAACAGTCAACCGGTTGAAATAACTTTCAAACGAAAGAAATGGATGATAAGTTGCTTATTAAAATGAGGCCTTTAACATGAAAATCAATTAAAAAAAAGCTAAGAACAACACACAACAAGCTATATATGAGAATTTATGATACAACAAACAAACTAATCAAAGCTTGAATCAATTAAATAACCTAGGATAGCCCTAAAACAACCCTTAATAGGTGAAAAACAGTGGCTCAAAGTGCATGAAAAGAGCCCAAAAAGCTAAACAACAAGCAAAGAAAATAAGGTTGGTAAGCAAGAACAAGGAGGGGTGGCTAACCCCTCTACCTTTGAAACGTCAAAGCATGATTTTTAGCCTTTTTTAAACTCTGAAAATCAATTTGGAAAGCAAAGAAAAGGGTGTAAAACAAGGGTTTGAGCTATGGGTGAAGGTGCAAGAAAAAGTGTTAACTCTCTCTACCCTTTGATAGCTTTCCAAACTCAAGCTTAGACACTTGAAATGGATCCAAGACAATATAAAAACACAAGAAATAGATAGCAATTGATAGAACAAGGAGTAAAAGAGAAGGTGACTAGCTTATATCTCTCAAAGAAGTAAGCTTTTGTTTGTAACACAAACTTGGTTCAAGCTCACTCTCAAGCTTGAATTGTGATTCACAAAGCTCAACCAAGGTTCTAAGATTGTGATCTAAGGTGATGTATGGTGTATGGATATTGATCAAGAGAGATAGGTTGGCTCAAAGATGATTGTATAGGAAGAAGGAGCTCTCTCTTGTGTGTATAGATTCTCTAGAAATTTTTCAGCCCTTAAAATAGAGATATCGCCTCGTTTTTATAGAATTCGAGCAAAATAGGTCAAAAATATCTTCAAAAATGGACAGCTGGTCCATTCGGACCCAGAACAGTGTTTCTCGCTATTGAGTGTCGATCGGATCCCAATGGCTATGGCCAACGCCCAAAGTTTTTCCCTGTTCCACTGGTTTAAACTCAATGTAGGGTGGCATGATGTTCAATAATGAATTTGTGGGGCAAAGACAATGTGAATATGAAGGGTTTGGGATTGGTTTTGGAGCGCGCGCTTATGTTCCTTCGTTTAGACTTCAAATCACACTCAACACGACTTCATCATTGAGTGCACAGGACAAAGCGTCTAAGTCTTGCAGGCAGTAAAAAATGGGGTGTCTAGAGTTGCCCCTCTTTGACAGAACTCAGAGTCATAAATTGACGTAAGTGAATGTCAAAGCCCAGAGACGACCCATTTGACGAGGCCGTAAGACTTAGGCAAGAAAACAAATCAAAATACAAATGCTAGAGGTTGAACCTGAAGGTTGCCTACGTATCCCTTTGCAAGGAATCAAACCTGCGTAGTTCAAGGGCGAGATACAAAATGATATGCGAGAATCATAACTTATGATCATGCAATGAAATAATGCAATGGCACTTGCACATATATGCTAACAAGGGATGAAACAATGTAACAAGTGATAACAGAAATACAAAACTTGAACAAAAGCATAAATCCAAGCACAACAAACTAAGTCGTGTCTCACACGGACAGAAGTGAGTAAATAACCATGTCTCCCACGAGAAGGACAAAGAAAGCACAAACCAAGCTACGTCTCATGTAGAGAGGATGTAAGAAAATGCAAACCTAACTACGCCTCATGTAGAATGAGCAAAAAGCTACAAGGGCAGTATGAACACTAGGCGTACCTGATGCTTCAACTGAGGAACACAAACTTGATTCAAGCCCACTCTCAAGCTTGAATTGTGATTCAAAAAACTCAACCAAGGGTCTAAGGTTATGATCTAAGGTGATGTATGGTGTATGGATATTGATCAAGAGAGATAGGTTGGCTCAAAGATGACTTGTATAGGAAGAAGGAGCTCTCTCTTGTGTGTATAGGTTCTCTAGAAATATTTTAGCCCTCAAAACGGAGGTATCACCTCATTTTTATAAAATTCGAACAAAATAGGTCAAAAATATCTTGAAAAATGGACAGCTGGCCCATTTCCTCCCAAAATAGTGTTTCTCGCAATTGGGTGCTGGCTGACTCCCTATGGCTACGGCCAACGCCCAATATGTTCCCTCCGGCGCCCAAAGTTTTCCCTTGTTCCACTGGTTTAAACTCAATGTAGGGTGGCATGATGTTCAACAATGAATTTGTAGGGCAAAGACAGTATGAATATAAAGGGTTTGGGATTGGTTTTGGAGCGCGAGCTTACGTTCCTTCATTGAGACTTTGAATGACACTCAACACGACTTCATCATCGAGTGCACAGGACAAAGCATAAGTCTTGCAGGCAGTCAAAAATAGGGTGTCTACAAGTTTCTAGGGTGAAAGTCCCAGAAACCACGAGAATACATGGGTGCCAATTCCCGCGGATGAAATATCTGTAAAATTGCAAATTGAAGTGTTTGTATGATGGTTGTATTGGTTAGAGACCCATTGCGTTGCATCCTCAGATTGGTTGCCTGAATAAAATGGAAATGGCTTATGAATGGAAATAAAATAGATCGAGTTATAAGTTTGACATTGTATGATTTTGGAAAAAGAGTTATAAATGATTTTATCACGGGCATTGTATGTGCTTATTACACTTATATCTTTGTTAAGATTCATATATTGTGCTAGATTATTTCTATTGGGTTTTGGCTCAACCTATTTAGGAAAAACTCTTTCAAGTGCTGGTGATCTGCCTCCACCAAAAATTTAGCTTGGGAGGACTATGGAGCTGATGGCTCAGTTTTTTTTTTTATATATTTTTTTTTAAACACTTATACAAGCCTAGGGCTTTTTAATTGTATTGAGCTTATGACTTACTTTTGATGTACCCAAGCCTTGACTTGGAAAGATGTAAGCCTTTAGGGCATATGATTACTTGTTTAACTTTTATTACAAAGTTGTTGTTTGGTAACACGTGCTATAGATTCAGGATGTTCTATTTATGAATGTATATCACATGTGTCACCCTTTTGTACAATCGAATCTCATGTAATAGAAGGACATTACACTATGATTCATAATGTTATTTATTTATCATTTTGGATAGTATATTGCATTTATTTCAGGGCGTTGCAACTCACATCAAAACGATTCTAAAGTAACTATTTGTCACCCCAAGCTCTGATATCAACCAATCGACTAACAACTCAATAACTCTGCCTCGGTTACTCAAACACCTACACGTTATCCTGCACTGTTTACTTCGAGATGGAGCACTATACACCACTCCATACATTCCTAGAATCTCATAAGATTCCTCAAATATATTCTGCACTAGTGTTGCTTCCAATAATCCTTACCACTCTTATGCCTATATGGCAACATATCCTTACATCTCAACAAAAGACTGAGAAGGTCAATGGCAATTACACAATCCCAAACACACGAAACAATCTCTAGCAACGTTACACTCATTATCCAAGAACACAACCCGTACTTCCTCCCCAAGGAATACTCCTAGCATGCATCTCACCACTCAATCACCTTCACGGTCATAAAACCTTCCCAATCCTTAACCATGCCACTCCTTATTCACCTACCACCCAAACCCTTTTACACCTCCAAGAAAACTACCAACTCTCACCAAACTATCACACACACACACACACACACACACACACACACACACACACACACACACACTTCCCTCATCATTAGGAGACACAAGTCTCATGCACTTTCCAAGCACTTTCACAATCTTCTAAGTTACTCAATTGACCCCTCACATTCCTAAGGTGTCATCTTGTCCAAACTATGCCCCTTTAGGACTACACAACTCCCGCTTTCCCAACAACACTCTAATTCAATTTAAGGAAAAGAAGCCAATACATACTTCATTCAGCAAATAAGAACAATTACACCACAAAATTAAGGTTACAAATTCTTATAACATTTTCCAACATAAACAAGTTCCAAGGTTAATTACATATCCACACTGTTGGGTTCCGAAAACACATATATACATACACAATGTCTGTAGGCACAAAGCTCTACAAAAAGGGAGATTACATCACGATACTAAAGCACAAAAACTCCACCATTGCACGACATCACTAAAGTCCCCGCCTGATCTACTAAGACAAACGGCGCAAAGGGCAACAACGCCTAACATGGTTCAACTGCCTACTCTAAGAACAAAAGGGTAGTCTTCTATTCTGTGACTGACCTAAGGAAACATGAGTCTGGTTTGATCTCCTGACAAACGAACCCGATGAGATAAAACTCAATTGAGGCTAAGACTGAGATTGTGATTGACATTCTGCTCTCATTTGCCTCCTACTAGGTCTGGTGTGACAACCCCTTTCCGTATTATATTATTAAGTCGTAATTATACTTGTGATTATATGCTTTATGTGATCTTGGATGCTAATAATGTGATTATGTATGTTTTTGAATTCATATTTGTTCATCGTAGGAAAAATATGTTATGTATTCTATAATAAACTAAAATTGAGGGCCGTAGAGGCAACAGAAACCAAAATTAACTGTACTACGGTGATTAGCATAATTTTTAGAGCCTACGATGAAAAATTAAAAATCGATTCGGATTAAATTAATTAGATTAAATTAAATAATTAGCCTTAATTAATTAGACTAATCCTTAGTTAATTAGCTTAAGCTAATCACTCATTATATATATGTGTTAAATTAGTGCCTAGGCTCATGACTTAAGCTCATCTTCAATATTTGGCTAAAAATATACACTACAAAGAGAGAAATGAGAATTCGAAGGAGAAAAGAGAAGAACTTAGAGAATTGCTCAAGAAATGAAGGATAGTGAAGCTAGGCACAAGAATTTGCTACACCTAGGTTCATTGAAGTTAAAAAGTAAGAGATTGAACCTCAATTCATGAGTTTAAGTTCATAATTAAATGGATTCAAAAAGTTAATGAAATGAATTGCATGAATTGAGTCTAGAATGAAGAGTTAAAGATTAAGTTATCCATGCTTGAAAGAAATTACTGTGAAATGTCATTTTAGAGTATAATCTATGTTGTCTAAGTCAAAAGAAAAGTCATTTTGGTCATGCATGCATAATTCACGAGGGTATGAACTTGAATTTTATGATATAAAGCATTAGAAAAGATATTGAACCAAATTGGGACATGCATATGGTGAATTCCACAAGTTTGGGCTTTGATTTTTGTAGTTTGAGCTAATATTTATGTTTATTAATGAGTATATGAAGTCAAGAGTATGTCATGTTTGAATTTGGAACTTTGGATATGAGTTTGAAACTTAAAACCAAATTTTGGAAATTCTAGAAATTCGACAGACCGCTTGAGCGACCAAAAGGTAGCTCGTGCGCACATCTCAAGCATCCAATATTTTTGTAGACATTGGAAGTTGGCTCAAACGACCAAATGACTACTCGAGCGACCAGCCTTTATTTTCAGTCTTGGCTTGCGCAACCAAGAAGTTGCCTCAAGCATAAAATGAGAGCATCTAGTACTTTTGCAGACTGAGGGGTTCGCTCGAGCGACCAATGTTGCACTCAAGTGAAATGCCCTATTTTAGGAAACTTTGAAAAGTTGTTTTATGTTCCAAATTACATTCTCTTTCATTTCTAAGCTTTCTTAGACATACATTGAGCATTCTAAATGAACTAAAGAGTTAATAAGAAGCCTAAAAAAGATAAATGATTAAATAATGGATTGAATGGTATTGTGACCCAATTTTTGTATGTGTTATGAATTGTGTAGGATCAACTCTGAGAACGAATCAAGCAACTAAACAATTTAAGTAATATCTTAGTAAAGATATTTTACCTATATTCTATGTTTCTAACTGTTCACATGTGGTAAGCTTTTCTAAACCTATGATTTGATAAGTGTGGATGAGTTACCATATTTTGTCAGAATGATATGATAACAATGTGATATTCATGAGAGTATTATCTATACATGTGAATGACATGACATAAACATGAACAGTGGACCTAAGTTCATTCTGTATATATTTGAATTATGGAGCAAAGTCGCTCGATACGTCTGAATTGGGCCTAAGGTTGTTTTGTGTATCTAATAATGTGGACCCAAGGTCATTCTGGATCTCTGATAAGACTGATTGACTAATATGATATGATTGAATCTCTGACTAGTCTAAATGTTTGATATGCAGTTGCAATAATTAAATGGCCATTATATTATTACAAATGATTAGACTTGAGGTCGTTTTGATAAAAGATGACTTAATCCGATCAGTGAGTCTGTTAACTGTTGGACCCGAGGTCATTCTGTACACTGTTGGGCCCAAGGCCATTCTATTGAGGAATGATTGAACTCATACTATATATTCTACTATCTCTTGGACCTATGGTCGTTTTGTCGCATGTTGGAACCAAGGTCGTTCTGATGAAAAATGCTTATTGATTAGATATGCATATATGTTAAAAGGGGCTCATTCACTCAGCCCCTTTACTATGGTATTATTCACTGGGCGTTAGCTCACTCTTTATTTATATATATGTAAGTGAGCAGCGGGATGTCCAACCTCAGTCCTAGTGAACCAGTTAAGAATATTAGATACCGTGGAGTCTGCTTTGGACGCCTCATGTGCGAGGCTTTGTTTATGATTTTCCTTTTGTTTACTTTTTGGTCCCGTAGTACCAAGTCTGTATCTAAGCATATAACTTAGTTTCTATTAAGATTATTTTTTAATAATCTTGTATATATATATCTATATTGACTGTATGGTGTGAGTTATTAATATAATGAAAATTTTTTGTAATGCCATATATGCACAGCTCATTGGATAAGATTTCTAATTTTGCTTCCACATCTGGCCCTCTATTAATATTAAATGTGACTGATTTCTGTCTGAACCTATAAGTAATGTCATGATTATTAGCCGATTATGATTCTAACCTCTAGGGACGGGTTCGGGTCATGACAGAGTGGTATCAAAGCACGAGTTATAACTCACACACTTGTCAAAATAAGCAATAGAGAGTCTAGAAAAGATCTAAGTTACATTCATCTGACAAAATCTATGTGTGATTATATGATATGTGAATTGTTGCCTATCTGTATATGTGCAAACTTTTCGTGTATATATACATATATATATATATATATATATATATTGTGTGCACTTCTGTATGTACTATAATGCAAATCTCATTAGATAGTTGTGAGAGCAAGATTCAGTGAAATAGACTAATCTTCCACCGCCAGACTAGACAGAATGGAAAGACTGATACAGGATATGGCAGAAACACTAAGGCAACAACAATAGCAACAACTGCCACCCCCACCTCCGTTACAACCTATACACAACTTACAAAATAATGACTAAACAATAGCTCTCACCAAAGAGTTTAAGTAAATGAAGCTACCGCTGTTTCACGACAAAGTGGATATTGAAAGCAGAAGCTGGAGAGTCCTTGGTATTGAAAAACTATTTGAAGTATTCCCATGCCTTGAAACACAGAAAGTACAGTTTTCCACCTTTACACTAGAAGATGAAGCAAGAAGATGGTGGATACTAATTTGAGATGATAACAAGGGCATAGACTAGACACAGTTTCATAAGCTCTTTTATGATAAATATTTTCCACAGTGCATCCGTGATAGAAAGGTATTTGAATTTGAGGGGCTAAAGCAAAGCAATATGACTATGGCTGAGTATAAGGCCAAGTTAACCGAACTAGCTAGGTTTACACCATCTATGGTAAACTCAGATTATAAAAAGGCGAGAAAATTTGAGGGTGGTCTTCGTAACAATATCGTGGAAAGGGTGAATGTACTGAAATTGCCTACTTATGTTGATGTGCTAGACCGGGCTTTAATGTTAGAAACTAACATGGTCAATTAAAGTAAACCGTCTGAATGGAAAGGCAAGAGGCAAGGCTTCTTTTCGAAGAAGAAGATGTTTAAGAAGCAAAATACAGGTTCAACGAGTTCTAGCTCTTCAAGGGACTCTACACCAACATGTAACATCTGTGGAAGGGAACACAGGGGAGTTTGTTACCACACATCTGGGGCATGTTTTTGGTGTGGCAAAACTGGGCATATGGTTAAAGATTGTCCTCAGACTAGCCAAAGAGGTGGAAGGCCATCTGCTGGCTCAACTGGATCTATCTCTGTACCAGGGAACACTGTGAGACCTACCACTACCAGAGACACATTGAGGCAAGGGAGAGTCTTTGCACTCGTCCTAGGTGACACACGGAATACTAAAGCCATTGTCTCAGGTACTAACTCTATATGTAATCAAGATGCTTTTGTGTTAATTGATTCTGGATCCACATACTCCTTTGTGTTTACTACATTTGCATCTAGATTGAATTGGCCCCTAGAATCATTGCCATACCTGTTGTGTGTATCTGCTCCATCTGGGGAGCCTGTGTTATATACATCAATGTATCGTGTCTATGATATGCATAGTGGCAGTGTTACCTTTCGTGTAGACTTGTTACATTTGGATATTAGACACTTTGATGTAATTCTGGGAATTGACTGTTTGTCTAAGTACTATGCTACTATTGACTGTGTAACAAAACAGGTTCTATTTTGACCGCCAGGACATGATGAGTTTGTTATTATGGGTAATGGTGTAGTGCCCCCACTTTATATAATTTTAGCAATGAAAGTAGGTAAACTGCTTAGGAAGGGGTGTCATGTTTACTTGTTTAGCATAATGATTGCGCAACCTGTAAATGTTGAAATAAACAGTATTCCTGTTGTTAGAAATTTTTTGGATGTATTCCTAAATGACTTGCTAAGAGAATTAGTTAACAAAGAAATAGAGTTAACTATTGATGTTGCACTGGGCATCCAGTCTATCTTGAAAACTCCTTACAGGATGTCTACCATTGAAATAAACGAATTGAAAGAATAGTTACACGATTTGGTTGATAAGGGTTTTAATAGACTAAGTACTTCGCCCTGGGGTGCGCCGGTATTGTTTGTGAAAAAGAAGCATGGGACTTTACGCTTGTGTATTGACTACCGAGAGTTGAATAAGGTAACAATCAAGAATAAATAACCTCTGTCCTATATTGATGACTTGTTTGATTAGTTGTAGGGATCACAAGTATTCTCGAAGATTGATTTGAGATTCAGATACCACCAATTGAAGATAAAAGAAGAAAATATTGAGAAAACCGCATTCAGAACAAGGTATGGACATTACGAATTTGGTTATGCCATTTGAAATGACTAATGCACTTGCAACATTTATGGATCATATGAACCGAATTTTAAAATCCTACCTTGATGAGTTTGTTATGGTTTTTATTAATGATATTCTGATATATTCAAAGAGTAGAATTGAACATGAACAATATCTGAGAACTGTTTTGCAAACAATTAGAGAAAAGAAATTATTTGCTAAACTAAAGAAATGTGAACTTTGGTTGGATGAGGTTGTCTTCTTAGGGCATGTCATCAGCAGAGATAGGATTTCTGTAGACCCACAAAAGATAGAGGCAATTGTGAACTGGCCTACACTGACGAATGTAACAAACGTCTGCAATTTTATAGGCTTAGCTAGGTATTACAGACGGTTTGTAAAAGACTTCTCCAAGATAGCTGTACCATTTACTTAACTCACTCGCAAGGCAACCCGTTGAATGGAATGATGAGAGGTAATCTGCCTTCCAAGAATTGAAGACAAGATTGACTACTGCACCAGTTTTGACATTGCATTCAGGTACATAAAACTTTTTGATTTGTAGTAATGTTTCTTACAAGGGTTTGGGTTATGTGTTAATACAGAATGGAAGGGTAATTTCTTATGCCTCCCGACAATTGAGACCACATTGAAAGAATTATCCAACACATGACCTGGAATTGGCTGCAGTTGTATTTGCTTTGAAAATTTGGTGGCATTACCTATATGGAGCAAAATGTGAAGTTTATATGGATCACAAAAGTCTAAAGTACTTCTTTACCCAAAAAGAACTGAATATGTGACAAAGAAGATGGCTTGAGCTAATAAAAGATTATGATCTCCAAATTCAGTATCACCTGGAAAAAGCTAATACAGTTGTTGATGCATTGAGTAGAAAATTGACAGGGAACTTAGCTTGTCTACCCACTTAACAAAATGAAATCTTTTAAGACTTCAAGAGATCAGAGAATGAAATAGTATTACATGAACGAAGTGGATTAATAGCCATTATTACAGCCCAGCCAGTAATTATTGATGAGATTAGGAAAAAGCAGAGGGAGGATAAATCCCTAAAGAAAATAATTGATGAATTTGAATCAAATCTGAGACTAAGGTTCAATGTAGAGAATGAAGTGTTGAAATTTCAGAGCAAATTGTGTGTTCTGAACATCCCTGAGTTAAGGAAGAGAATTCTAGATGAAGCTTATATGTCAATGTTTGCAATGCATCCGGGCAACAACAAGATGTGTCGAGACTTGAAACAAGGGTATTGGTGGTCTAATATAAAGAAAGAGATTAAAGAATATGTGTCTAAATGTTTTCAAAGCTAGCAAGTTAAAGCCGAACACCAAAAGCTAGCAGGACTACCTTAAGCTCTCCCTATTCCAGAATGGAAATTGGAGCATATTACCATAGACTTTATTGTTGGTTTGCCTCGATTCCCGAGAGGTATGAATTCTATTTGGGTTATAGTTGATAGATTGACTAAATCTGCACACTTTCTTCCTGTAAGAACTACTTATGATGCTTATAGGCTCGCAATTATATATGTTCATGAAATTGTCCGTTTACATGGAGTGCTGGTATCTATTGTGTCGGATGAGATCCAAAATTTGTATCTAAATTATGGAAAAGTCTACAGAGGGCAATGGGAACAGAACTGAGATTTAGTACAGCATTTCATCCATAAACTGATGGACAATCAGAACGACCCATACAGACTCTAGAAGATATCTTCAAATGTGTGCCTTAGATTTTCAAGGGAGTTAGGAAGATTACTTACCATTGGCAAAGTTTGCATATAATAACAACTTCCACTCCAACATTGGCATAGCACCGTATGAAGCCTTATACGGTAGAAAATGTAGATCACCGGTGTAATGCCACGAAATGATTACTAAAACCCATACTCAACATCAATAAGTGATCACAATGATAGAGTAGTTATCTTCCATTGATTTAAATTAAGCTTTACAAAATAGTGAAAAAAATAGACAGAATGAAAGTTAGACAAATAAGAAATGCCCTAAAGGCTTACATCTTTCTAAGACAATGCTTGGGTAGAACAAAAGTGGACTTAAGTCCAATACAGTTAAAGCCCTTGGCTTATATAAAAGTAAATACAGTAAACACACAAAAGAAGCTCTCGCTCCAAGTCGTCCCAAGCTATTGTCTTAGTGGAGGCACATCATTAGCACCTGAAATGTTTTTCCAATATAAGGTGAGCCAAAACCCAGTAAAAATAATCCAACACAGTATATGAATCTTAACAAAGTTATAAGGTGAATGCATATGCAATGCTCATGCCAAAATATTTTAATATTTATTTCCAAAACATATGCAATGCCATAATAATATCATAAATCATTTCCTTTGGGATAAAAAGATGGGGTAGTGAATCACGCTTTGTGAATTCAAAACAATACAACCTTTCCTAGAAATTTCGTTTGGAGGAAACTGTAAATCGGGACTCATATAAACGTAGGATATACAAGCGCTACTATTGCTATTTCACGAAAATTTTGTCCGCAGGATCGGCACCCATGTATATTGGTTTTTAGGAATTTCACCATGGATACTTTGGCCAACTTATTTAAACATTTCAATACATGTTTCCTAGATTCACCCATTTTCTTAAAACGATAAACTTTTCCAATATATAAGCATGAGATAAAGCACAACGCAAGAAAACAGTTTCAATTCTCCTAATTCACATGCAATTTCTATAATCCTCATAGTTACCTTCCACCAATAGCTCAAAATAGATATTTCTAAACAAATAAACAATTACCAATAAAGATAAAGTCTCTAAATTTACAAGAGGTGAGTTATAATACATATTTAACTCCTCTATCCTTATCAACCTCAATCCAATTTCACAATTCCAATATCAACCTCATAATTTATATCAAATCAACATTTGTGGCATTTAGGAAAAAATCCCTTTCCTTTCCAAAATCAATCCCAATATTCAAAATCAACAATTTATTCCCAACTTAACATTATTTTCCATATCAAAATCATTTTCAAGGATCTATTTGAAAACTCCCTCTTTTGATTTTTACCCAAACCCTAGATTGTTCCAAATCTTCCATAATCTCAATATTGTTTAAAAATAACGAATAACTAAGTTAAAGCTCATAAAAAGAGTGGAAATATCCCTACCTCAAGCATAGAAGATGATTAAAGGAGGGATGGAAACTCAAAGATGTTGAAAATCAACTTTGCTCCGATTAGAAAGAAGCCCTCGTCACGCTTTACCTTTTTAACAAAGGAACACGGGTGAAAAGATCGACATATCTATGCATATTCAAGGGAAATAGATAAGTGCAATTTTCTTCGTCATTTCCCGGACCAACTTTGGAACCAACATTGGTGCATCATCCACTTCGGCCCAACACACAAGGGATCTACATGGTTGGCCATACAAGGCCCCAAACGGTGCCAAACCAATACTAGACTGGAAGCTATTGTTGTAGGCAAACTCCACTAAGGGAAAGTGTCTCTCTCACAACAACTTAAAGTTAAGGGCACAACCTCGAAACATATCCTCAAGGATTTGAATAGTACACTCTGACTGCCCATCAGTCTGAGGATGATAAGCGGTACTAAAAGTCAACCTAGTGCCCAAGGCATTCTATAGACTCTGTGTAACACCCCAATTTTTATACCCAAATGATAATACGATAACCATGGTTCTTTAAAGTAAATTTGAAAATAAATCCCCACACTTGCATTACATAATACAAATAGTCTTCAAGCGATAATACATTCACTTCAAATCAAAATAACATAAACAAATAGATACACCCAAGGGTTTACAAGTTCGCAAGGCTTAGACTTGGTTGCACAAAATGGTTATTCAAGCCCACACAAATACAGCCCTTGGCTTACAAACAGAATTACAACAAAATGAGAGCCTTGTGCTCTTAACACATATTTCCTCGTATTTAGTTAGGCAGAATCACCACATCTTTTCCTGTACAAAAATCCCGTAGGGTGAGCATAAAGCCCAGTAGGAAATCCTTAACAAAGTATATACATTTTGTTCAAGTCTCAAGAGATGAATGCACATACCATGCTATGTCTTTTTTGCAAATAAATCATATCTTCATCTTTTGAAAACCATCATGCTCAATGATGCCATGAAATGTCCATTGTTCAAAAGTTAAAAATTTAATTCAAGGGGCAGTAAATGCAACTTTGGTAATCCCTAGGCCGGTGTCTGCAAGTAGACTATACGGGTACTACTAAATTGTCACTTTTACCAATATTAATCGGAAGGCTTGACACCTATCCGCGTGGGTTTTCGGTCTTTCACCCCGGACTCTCAAGTCAACTTATTCAATATCATTTACACCACCAATCAACACTTACCAACATATTTACCCCAAAACCATTCCATGAAAACTTATTTCTCAACATTCTTTTCTCAATACAAGTTTTCAAATTAACTTTCAAAGTTTAATGTAATCAAATGAATTGATATGCAAATTTCACAAGATGAATATAAATACTTTTATTCCAATTCATCATCCAAGGAATAACACAATTCTCTCTTCTCAAGTATCCTCAACAATTACTCATTTCAAGACTATTTCAATGTTTTGAACAATAATTTCCAAAATGAACAACAATTCTTATATTCCAGGAAATTCATCATTTATATAAATATAAAGAAGAAATTTTCCAAACATCCATTTATTTTGACACACAAAATAAATATAACAATATCATTCATGGATTTTCAATCTCTTTTAAATTTCTAGATTTTAATTTCTAGGTTTTCTTAATTTCTATTTATTTTCAATTTCTAGGTTTTCTCACCAAAACTGTACAACTCTAATGTTTCAAAAGAAAACTTTCCAAAATCATCTTTTCTTCAATCAACGATGATCAAAACCCATAAGATCATTTTAAAAGAACAAGAGACAAACCCACTTTCAAAATCGCTTAACTTCTTGAATCAACAATCAATTTTTAAAGCTATCGAAGGATGATTTCGAAAATCATCTAGATCTTACAAAAATATATATTTAACTCTAAGAAAATCCCTACCTCAAGTTTTGAAGAAGAAATGAGATGAAACCCCCAAAATCAATGGTGACGAAACTCGATCTTCACCACACATAATGAAGCCCACGAGAAGTTAGCCAACTTTGATGAAGAAACTATGGCAGAACTATAATGGATCTTGAGAAATCAAGGTTTTAATCAAATTGGGTGTAGGGAAATGTAGAAAGAAGGGAGAGGAAAGGGTTTTTAGAGAGAGAGAGAGACCTAACAAGAGTGAGATACACTCAGCCTAAAGAGAAGAAAAGACCAAAATTTCAGACTCACGCACGTGCGGCGTTTCTCCCGACTTGCACTCCCGCACCTGCATTTATTGCAGTAGCCAAACAAGCCCTCCCCTGTTTTTCGCATGTGCCGCTCAAGCAACTTCAAATACATTTTGCTTTTTTGCTTCGGGGGCGCTGCCCCTCGACCCCGCCAGGGCACTGCCCTAAGACCCGCGAAGGGGCGCTGCCCTCTCGACCCCCGTGAGATGACTGGGCAGCTTGATCCCCAACATACTCAACGAAGTGGCAAAACATGAAAGAATTAACTTTCGATACAACTCTGCAAGGCACAATTTGAGTTGGATTCGCTTCTAAAGGTTTGGAGACATTACCTGTTCTAAACACACCATTATAACCCGATAACCAAAAATAAGGGGAATACAAGGGAAACTAAGATACGTAACACCGTTCAAACCATACCAACCCCAGCCCGGAACACCACAAGAGACGGGTCAAAATCGTGATCGCTACACTCTGCCACAACCGAGTCGTAAAATGCGAATCTTTATTTGAAAGAATAGTCACAGGAACCGCATGAAGTCGAACTATGTCCCTAATATAAAGATCAGCTAGATAGTTTACCGAGTCACTCGTGCGCATAGGTACAAAGTGCACTAACTTGGTCAATCAGTCAACCACCACCCAAATGGTGTCATTACCTCGTTGAGTCCTCAGAAGGCCCATGAAAAAATCCATTGTGACATGTTCCCACTTTCACTCAGCTATAGGCAAGGGTTACAACAAACCCACTGGCCTCTGATGCTCAACCTTCACTTGTTGACAAGTAAGGCACCTCGACACAAACACAGCCATATCCTTTTTCATCCTTTTTCCACCAAACTGATGACTAAGGTCGTGATACATCTTTGTGCTTGCCAGATGCACCACAAAGCGTGAATGGTGAAACTCTTGGAGTACCTCTTCTCGATAAGACTCTGACACGAAAAGACAGTCAAGGTATCTGACACTCGAGTCAGAGTATACGTTCAAGCCCTTATTTACTTTTCCACTATAGATCTTCTCCCGGATTCTTAAGGTCACCCCTCTGCGCTTCTATAACTCGGCTCACAAGTGTAGGTTGTGAAATTATCAAAAACAAAGTTGTTGACTCAATGGAGTCACCAAGATATAAGTCAAACTCACCAATAGCACCCAACATTCCCTATTCTCAGATGGCAATACAAGCCACACTACTAATGGATTTCGTACTCAAGGCATCAACCACTACATTGGCCTTTCTTAGATGATAGTGCAACTCAAAATCAAGGTCTTCTATAAACTCCATGCACCTTCTCTGCCTCAAATTCAGATCTTTCTGTGAAAAGAGGTACTTCAGACTCTTGTGATCAAAAAACACCTCAAACTTCTCACCATAAAGGTAATGCCTCTAAATCTTTAAGGCAAAGATCACAACTGCAAGTTCTAAATCATGGGTATAATAGTTCTTCTTGTGTGTTTTCAACTAACGTGAGCCATAGGCTACTACATTTTTCTCTTGCATCAAAACACAAACCAAACCTTCCCCGTGAAGCATCACAATACATCGAATAACCCAAACCCCTCTCCGAAATAATTGACACTAGAGCAGTGGGTAAGTCTAATCTTAAGCTCTTGAAATGACTTCTCACTAGTCTCACTCCACACAAACTTGATTCCCTTCTTCGTCAGCCTAGTTAATGGTGAGGCTAATTAGAGAAATCCTTCACAAATCAACGATAATACCCTGCCAGCTCCAAGAAACTATGAATCTCAAAGGCATTCTTAGGTTGTTCCTAATCTTGTACTACTTCTATCTTGGATGGATCTACATCACTCCTCCCCCAGATACCACATGGCCTTAGAACTTTACTTCTTTCAACCAAAATTCACACTTCCTGAACTTAACATACAGTTTGTGGACTCTAAGTAACTCAAGTACAACTCACAGAAGTTCCTCG
The DNA here is from genome assembly GCF_055761805.1 of Camellia sinensis. NCBI lineage: Eukaryota > Viridiplantae > Streptophyta > Magnoliopsida > Ericales > Theaceae > Camellia > Camellia sinensis. The sequence continues at coordinate 188,988,053 of NC_138964.1, forward strand.
TGTTCCTCCTTAGAGGGTGAGTAAATCAAGATGTCATCAACGAAAACAACTACAAAACGGTCCAATAACTCATGAAAGATCCGATTCATCAAATCCGTAAACATGGCTGGTGCATTAGTTAGCCTAAAAGGCATCACTAGGAACTCATAATGGTCATACCGCGTAAGGAATGTCGTCTTCTAGATATCTTCCTCCCTTACCCTTAACTGGTGGTAACTCGATCTCAGGTCTATCTTAGAGAAGCAACAAGACCCTTACAATTGATCAAACAAATCATCAATACGAGGCATTGGGTATTTGTTCTTAATAGTCATCTTGTTCAATTTCTGGTAATCTATACAAAGTCACAATCCATTATCTTTCTTCTTGGCAAAGAGAGCTAGTGCTCCCCAAGGCGAAGTACTAGGGTAGATAAAACCCTTATCTAACAATTCTTAGAGTTAAATCTTTAACTCACTCAGTTCAGCAAGCGCAAATGCCACAAAAATTGGTGCCGTGCCAGACATTAAATTGATAGAGAATTCAATCTCACAATAAGGGGGCAAGCTAGTGAGATCCTCAGGAAAAACGTCCGAGTATTCACAAATTACCCTTGGAAATTCGACTCAGACTTCATCACACTCTCTACTCAAGAAGTTTGCTAGAAGGCAACTAAGTTCACTCCGACCTCGCGGATTACATATTGGCAATGAAGCTCTATTAGCTCTGTCTCCCATGAAATAAAAACAATCGCCACTCAAGGTACTTACAGTAACCCTCTAACAGTAACAATCTATGACAGCCCAATACAATGACAACCAGTCCATACTCAATATAGCATCAAACTCAGCATGTCAATCAACACAAATGCAAAAGGAAGTTGGCGACGATGACCTCTGTCTCATAAACCCCGACACCACTGTTCCAATATAATTTCAGCACCAACAGGTGACTCTACACTAAGTGAAGATACTAACCGGGCCAATTCTAATCCCAAAGCCAATGCAAATGAAGATAAGATGAATGAATAGGATACACCCGTATCAATTAACACATTGGCAATAGAATTACACAACAAGAAGTTACCTCACACCACCAAAGGCACTGGCACTAAGTCTGGCGTAGTAACAGCATACACACGCCTTGTAGGTCTCTGCTCCACCTGCTCACCCCTCTGAGCATAAGCTTGAAATACTGATTGGGCCTCAAGGCCCCCCTGATTGGCCCTCGAGGCCTGTACTGACTAGGTAGGCTGATGACTCTATGACTGCCTTGAACCAGACACACCAGGCATGCCACCCAACTAAGGGCATATGCCCTGACTGCCCACACTGATAACAAGTAGGCGACTGGCTTCTCCCCTGACTTTAGCTCTAAGGACGAGTTGCAGACGGTGCAGGCTGTTGCCCTCCTTCTCTTTGCGGGCAAGTTGGAGACTTGTGACCCAATTGGCCACACTTGTAACAAGAGAAGCCTCATAGATTTCCTCTTCCTAAACCTGAACTCGGCACAGGAAAGGTGGACCTAGACTGTGCTACCTGGGACTACTGTAGGGTGATGCCCCTCTGCCTCTTACTGTCTTAACTCTCCCTATGAACCTCCTCACTCCTCTTAGAGCCCCCTATCTGTTCCTCCTCTGCTTGAACTACGGTCTCAAGATGAGCTGCTGCCTCCGCAAGGTGTCCGTAGTCCCTAATCGTCAACCCAGCTACCTTGAAAAGAAGCCCGGTCCTCAACCTCTACTTGAACTTTATACAATAGCATTCCTCTATCACCACGAGTTATGGTGCAAATCTAGAGAGGCTAGTGAAAGCTGCCTCAAACTCGGCTACTAGAAAACTAAGATGCTTGAGCTTTAGAAACTGGTTCCTTAACTTCTCCTTAGCAGTGGGAGGCAAGAACTTGTCCTGGAAGGCGTTAACAAAGGCCTCTCAAGTCATCCCAATGCACCCATGCACATACTTCCACCATTATCCTGCATCTCCCTTCAGTTGGAAAGATACCAAGGTCACTTTCAGCCCATCACCTCGATGCCAAGCATCTCGAACATTTTGACCAACTGTTCTATCCACTCATCTACCTTCAGTGGCTCTTAGGATCACCCAAAACCTCGTCCAGATTAGACTAAAAGAACTCCCTCTTCCAAAAAGACGGCCCTGCTTTAGCAACTTAGGCCTAGACTTGATTCTCAGCCCAAAGAATGTCCATAGATTCCTGTAAAACCCTGGCCATTTCACGTGCCAAAGTACCCATGTCTTGCTGACCAACTAGTTCGGCCACATTGGCCTGACCAACCCCTTCCTCTTACGCTAGAATGTCATCCAGTAAAGGCACCTCATGCCTCCTAGGCCTACCACGCCTACCACCACCACATCCACGTGCTGACATCCTAATGAAGGCAACAAAAGAGATTAGCACATTTACAAATATGGCGAAGCTAACTCACTCGCATCCTAATGTGATGGACAATAATAATTCACTCATAAACACAAATGGATTTCCTTCATAGATAATGATTGTCCCAGAGCATTACCAGAGTTCCAATTAGAAACAGCAGTGATCAAGCGCTCTTCTAATAGAACATCTAGAAACCCATAGACCCAATCAATATCTTAGAAATTAAACCACATACCTATATAATCACATAAACATGTTATCACATTACAAACATACAAACATCTCTATAAAGCAAGATAAACCTATTGTGGCAAAAACCACTTCCCACATACCCAAACTATTCAAACTCAATACGCTTTGATACCAAGTTGTAACACCCCGAAATGATTACTAAAACCCATACTTAACATCAGTAAGGGATCACAATGACAGAGTAATTATCTTCCATTGAGTTACAATTATGCTTTTCAAAAAAGTGATAAAATAAATAGATAGAATGAAAGTTAGACAAATAAGAAATGCCCTAAAGGCTTATGACTTTCCAAGACAATGCTTGGGTACAACAAAAGTGGACTTAAGTCCAATACAGTTAAAGCCCTTGGCTTGTACAAAGGTAAATATAGTAAATACACAAAACAAGCTCTCGCTCCAAGTCCTCCCAAGCTATGGCCTTGGCGAAGGCATATCATCAGCACCTAAAATGTTTTTCCCATGTAGGGTGAGCCAAAGCCCACTAGAAATAATCCAACACAGTATATGAATCTTAATAAAGCTATAAAGTAAATGCATATGCAATGCTCATGCCAAAACATATGCAATACCATAATAATATCATAAATCAGTTTTTTTGGGATAAAAAGATAGGGCAGTGAATCACTCTCTAGGAATTCAAAACGATACAACCTTACCCCGAAAATTTCGTCCGAAGGAAACCGTAAACGGGGACCCATGTAAACGTAGGCTATACAAGCACTAGTATTGCCATTTCACGGAAATTTCATCCACGGGATCGGCACCCATGTACACGCATGGTTTTTAGGACTTTCACTATGGATACTCTGGCCAACTTATTTCAACATTTCAATATATGTTTCCCAAATTCACCCTTTTTCTCAAAATGATAAACAATTCTAATGTATAAGCGTAAGATAAAGCTCAATGCAAATGAATAAGAAAATAGTTTCAATTCTCCTAATTCACATGCAATTTCTATAACACTCATAGCTACCCTTCACCGATAGCCCAAAATAGATATTTCTAAATAGATAAACAATTACCAATAAAAATAAACTCTCCAAATTTATAAGAGGTGAGTGATAATACATATCAAACTCCTCCATCGTCATCAACCTCAATCCAAATTCACAATTCTAATATCAATCTCATAATTTATATCAAATCAACATTTTTGAGACAGTTAGGGCAAAATCCCTTTCCATTCCAAATTCAATCCCAATATTCAAAATCAACAATTTATTCCCAACTCAATATTATTTTCCATATCAAAATCATTTTCAATGATCCATTTGAAAAAATCCCCCTTTTGATTTTTATTTAGAAATAATGAATAACTAAGTTAAAACTCATAAAAAGAGTGGTGATATCCCTATCTCAAGATTAGAAGATGATTGAAGGAGGAATGAAAACTCAAAGATGTCAAAAATCAACTTTGCTCCGATTTGAACAAAGCCCTCGTCACATTCTACCTTTTTAACAAAGGGACACATGTGAAAAGATCAACAAATCTATGTGTATTCAAGGGAAATAGAGGAGTTTTAGAGAGAGTGAGAGAAATTAGGGTTTGAAATGTTTAGAGAGAGAGAGAGCTAAAAAAGTGAAGCACAAGTGGCTGTTTACGAACTGATATACACACATATTTCGACCACAAGAAGTGTCACTTGCGTGACTAGACACAATAAGTTGTTCTGCTCAAGCACAAGAATCTTCACTCAAGCGTATAATACAATCTCCTAGTAATTTTATAGACAGAAGACCATCACTCGAGTGCATAAAGCTTCACTCGAGTGAAGAATACAAACTCCTAGTATTTTTACAGATCTGTAAAAGTACTGGAGGTTCACAAAGACCACTCAAGTGCAAGAAGTGTCGCTTGAGCGTAGGAACAAAATTCTGGGCATCAACAACTAGAACAGCAAGCTACCAACCTGTTCCAAACGTAACCAACACATCCCAAAAGCCAAACTTAAAGAGAGATAAGAGAAACCAAGACATGAACAATAGAATAAAACAACAAAACTCGAATCCAAACACATGCAATGGGTCGGGTCTAAAATAGAAATGCCATAACCAGTTTGTTGGATAGAAGTTGGGGATAGAGTTTTGCTTGGGCCTAAAATTGTGCAAAACTACCACCGAAAAGATTACAGTTATTCAGCAAAAACTCAAGACAGCTCAGAACCGACAAAAGAGTTATGCAGATGTTAGAAGAAGGCCTCTTGAATATGAGGTTGGTGATCATGTATTCATCTATGTAATTCCAATAAAAGGCCAATCGAGATTCGGTAAAAAGGATAAGTTGTTACCCCGTTACATTGGGTCGTTTCAAATTCTAGAGAGGCTCCATCTAGTTTCATAAAGAGTTGCTGTACCGCCGGGCCTAGAACAAATGCACAACATATTCCACGTATCGATGTTAAGAGGCTATCTCCAAGATCCGCTCCATGTCATTTATTACCACTGGATAGCCCTTGATGAGAATATGGAATATGAAGAATGGCCAGAACCGATCATTGACCAACAAGTGAAGCAACTAAGAAACAAATCCATTTCAATGGTGAAAGTAGAATGGAAAGAGCATTATAAAAGGGAAGCCACATGGGAAAAAGAAGATGAGATGCAACAACGTTACCCATATATGTTTCCGGATGGAGGTAACATAAGTTTGGAGGACCAAACTTCCTAAAAGAGGGAAGAATGTGACAACCCCATTCCATATTATACTTTTAAGTCATAATTATACTTGTGAGTATATGCTTTTTGTGATCTTGGATGCTAATCATGTGATTATGTATCTTTTTGAATTCATATCTATTCATCACAAGAAAATTTTGTCATGTATTCTGTAATAAAGTGAAATTGAGGGCCGTAGAGGCGACATAAACCAAAATTGACTGTACCATGGTAATTAGCAAAATTTTTAGAGCCTACAGTGAAATTTAATAAAAAACTGATTTGGATCAAATTAATTAGATAAAATTAATTAATGAGCCTTAATTAATTAGACTAAGCCTTAGTTAATTTGCTTAAGCTGATCACTCACTATATATATGTGTGTTAAATTAGTGCCTAGCCTCATAACATGAGCTTATCTTCAATATTTGGCTGAAAATATACACAATAGAGAGAGAGAGAGAGAGAGAAGTGAGAATTCAAAGAAGAAAAGAGGAGAAAATATAGAATTGCTCAAGAAATTGAAGGATAGTGAAGCTAGGCACAAGAATTTGCTACACCTAGGCTCATTGAAGTTCAAAGGTAAGAGATTGAACCTCAATTCATGAGTTTAAGTTCATAATTAAATGGATTCAAGAAGATAATGAAATGAATTGCATGAATTGAGTCTAGAATGAAGAGTTGTAGATTAAATCATCCATGCATGAAAGAAATTACTGTGAAATCTCATTTTAGAGTATAATCTATGTTGACTAAGTCAAAAGAAAAGTCATTTTGGTCATGCATGTATAATTCATGAGGCTATGAACTTGAATTTCATGTATATAAAGCCTTAGAAAACAAATTAGACTAAATTGGGACATGCATGGTGAATTCCACAAATTTAGGCTTTGATTTTTGTAGTTTGAGCTAATATTTATGTTTATTAATGAGTATATGAAGTCAAGGGTATGTCATGTTTGAATTAGGAACTTTGGATATGAGTTTGAAACTCAAAACAAAATTTTGGAAATTCCAGAAATTTGACAGACCGCTCGAGCCACCAAAAGATAGCTTGCGTGCACATTTTGAGCATCCAGTATTTTTGTAGACCTTGGAGATTGGCTCGACAGACCAAAAGACCGCTCCAGCAACCACCTTTTATTTTCAGTCTTGGCTTGAGCAATCAAGAAGTTGGCTCGAGCATAAAATGAGAGCATCTAGTACTTTTGCAGACTAAGGGGTTCGCTCGAGCAATCAATGTTGCGCTTAAGCGAAATAACCTATTTTAGGAAACTTTGAAAAGTTGTTTTATGCTCCAAATTTCATTCTCTTTCATTTCTAAGCATTCTTAGACATACATTGAGCATTCTAAATGAACTAGAGGGTTAATGAGAAGCCTAAGAAAGATAAACAAATTAAAGAACAGATTGAATGGTATTGTGACCCAATTTTTGTATGTGTTATGAATTGTGTACAGTCAACTTTGAGGACAAATCAACCAACTGAACAATGTGAGTAATATCTTAGTAAAGATATTTTACCTATATCTATTTTTTTTACTGTTCACATGTGGTAAGCTTTTCTGAACCTATGATTTGATAAGTGTGAATGAGTTACCATTTTCTGTCTGAACGATATGATAACAATGTGATATTAATGCGAGTATTATTTGCACAAGTGAATGACATGACATAAACATGAACAGTGGACCTAAGGTCATTCTGTATATATTTGAATTATGGAGCGAAGTTGCTCGATATATCTGAATTGGGCCTAAGGCTGTTTTGTGTATCTGATAAAGTGGACTGAAGGTCGTTCTGGATCTCTGATAAGACTGATTGACTGATATGATATGATTGAATCTCTGACTACTCTGAATGACTGATATGCAATTGCAATAATTGAATGGCCTTTATACTACAGTAAATGATTGGACCTAAGGTCGTTCTGATAAAAGATGACTGAATCCGATCAGTGAGTCTGTTAACTATTGGACATAAGGTCATTTTGTACATTATTTGACCCAAGGCCATTCTATTGGGAAATGATTAAACTCGTACCGTATATTCTGCTATCTCTTGTACCTAAGGTCGTTCTGTCGCATGTTGGACCCGAGGTCATTCTGATGAAAAATGCTTACTGATTTTGTATGCTTATTGATTAGATAGGCTTATCTATTAAAAGGGGCTCATTCACTTAACCCCTTTACTGTGGAATTATTCACTAGGCATTAGCTCACTCTTTTTTTTATATGTATGTAAGTGAGCAGTGGGATGTTCAGCCTCAACTCTAGTGAACATGTTAAGGACATCAAATACTGTGGAGTCTACTTTGGACGCCTCAAGTGTGAGGCTTTGTTTACGATTTTCCTTTTGTTTACTTTTGTGGTTTCGTAGGACCAAGTCTGTATCTAAGCATATAACTTAGTTTCTATTAATATTGTTTTTGAATGATCTTGGATATATGTATATCTATATGGTGTGAGTTATTAATATAATGTGAAAAGTTTTTGTAATGCCATATATGCACAACTCATTGGACAAAATTTCCAATTCTGCTTCCACATCTGGCCCCCTATTAATATTAAATGTTACTAAGTTCTATCTGAGGCTGTAAGTAATCTCATGATTACTGGCTAGTTATGATCCTAACCTCTAGGGACGGGTTCGGGTCATGACATCTAGTGTGCTCTCAAACCAAAGAACTCACCAATATGATCTTTTCTCCTTTATCCTGGCCAACCTTGTAACACTTTGTACTTCTTGGGCTTGTGGGATTGCTCTTAACACTGTTATTATTGTACTTGGAGCCTCTTTGGTTCATTTTGGAATATTAATTGAGATGGTATCATAATGGTAAAGTAAGATTGAACCAAAAACATTGATTCAAATGTGAGGTTAGAACCATTGGAAAGCTTGTTTCCGGGGCTTCAATTTGGACACAAGAACTACCTAAATTGGGGTTTGGAAGAAGGAGTTATGCCTGTTTGAAATTTGAGTACCTGTAGTTGAAACAAGTCTGCTTGAGCGAACTTTTGACCACTTGAGCGGTCTGCACTAATCCTGGCACTTTAAAGTCACTTTTTGGCCAAAAATCTTTATTCTTTCTTCCTCACTTATCTCCCTCTCCTCCATACCTGAAACCCTAGAGCTCCAAACACTTGATTTCTCCATATTTTTCCCTTAAATCCACCCTAGATCCTTCAAGAAAATTGAAGAACAAGTCTAGTTCGAGATATCTACCAATTGTTTCGTATTTTCGTTGAAACTTCAAGTGGGTTTCCATCTTAAGCTTCCATTCTTGAGGTAGGGGTATCTTTAACTTTTTATATCTTTAATTTAAGACCTACATATGGAAATTTCATTATATATTCACCTTTGTAGATATATATATATATGTATATATGTATGGATTGTGTTTGCTAGTAAATGATTTGGAAGGATGTAGGCAATAATTTATGATTATGGGTGGAATTATGTGTATTATTGATGATTATCATTGTTGATGATGAAAATTAGTCTCTAATTCATGAAAGAGAGAAAACTCCTAATTTTCTACAAACCCTAGTTTTGAAACTTGTTAACAAAGAGGGGTTTTGCTTAATCGATTTTTAAAACATGAAATTAGGCGTGTTTATTCGACTTTGAGGTTAAAATATAAATTATTAGATTGTTGTGAATTGAAATCATCCTAGGGGAATTTGAAAACTTTAAATTTATGCATCATATACATTACTTAATTCTTCTTATGATACTAATGTGTATGAATAGTTGGAAGAGTGTGTATTTACTTGACTTTGATGTTGAAAAGTTAAACTTTGAGATTTTTATACCAAAACTGGAGATGATGATGGTTTTGAATTGAAGAATCTTCTCATTGTTGACATGTGAACTATTTAATTATTGTGCATTGAAATTATTATAGGGAAATTGAGATTTTTAAAATTCATGCATCATAAACATTTAAAATTTCATCTTGTGACTTTGAAAATGTTGGCATATTGAAGGAGTTGAAAGGGGGTAAAAAGTCTATGAGTCTGGGTACTGAGTAGGGTTTGGTTGAGTTGTGTAAAGTAATTGGTACCTGCACGAGGAGTTAAGGTGCCCAATTGCCCTATCTGCGCATATTGCCAGACGAATGTGGAAAAATGTTTTTGGGTGTCCATGAGCCCACCATTTCAGGAGTTGGCAAATATGAAAAAACATGATTTTTTGGTATCCACGAGCTCACCATTTCAGGAGTTGGCAATCTGGAAAAACTCGGTTTTTGGGTGTCCACGTCCCCACCATTTTAGGAGTCTGCAAATGTAGAAGGGAAAAAGGTTTTTGGGTGTCCATCGCCCCGCCATTTCTGGAGTCGACAAATGTGGGACTATTTTCAGTATACAAAATCTATATTTATGTATGTATTTTGAATTACGGCTCTTACTTGGGATGTCATAGTATATTTATCACCCCTGCTTTTAGAAGAATGATTATCTAATATCTCGCATAGTCATTTAAATTTATAAAAAAAGATTTACTTTAACATAATTTCTATACTTGCATAGCAGGGTCATGTGTATTCCAATTAATTATATAATTTGTTAAATATACTTCCTTTTGAGCATTCGCTCACCCGAAAAACTAACCATTTTCAGGAAATGAAGTTGACGAGCCACCTAAATGATTTACCATGGAAAGCAATTTGGGCGAGGCATGAATGATTACTTGTTTGATGTTTTGTGTTGAAACCTTGGGGTTATTTTGTATAAATGTGAAAGATTTTATTTTTAAATCATGGACACTTTCGAGAGAGTGTTTTCTCTTTTTGATTTCTCTATTTTGTATAACTTCTTAGCTTTTGAACTGTTTCGTTTCAACCATGGATATAAAGTGACTATATTGAAATTCTTGAGAATAGTTCAATGGGAGAGAAGTGTTATGGAATTGTATTATTATTATTATTTCTTTATCTATTGTTTGTATCTATGTGAATTGAGATAGGGGAACAAGATTTGGGAGGTGTTTTCCCAGGGCGTTACAAACCCCAAGATTGGTGGCTTTCACATGAGCCGCCACTTCCACTAGTGTGTGATAGTTCCTATGCATGCACCCCACTACCTTCCATCGGATATCATCGCATAACCTTTCCTCGAAATCAATACAACGAGGCTTTTCAGTTGCTACTAACTCTAGAGAAAATCTAGACAAACTGGTGAACCTTGCCTCAAACTGTGCCGAAGGTGTAGTACCTTGGCGCAACTCCACAAAATGTTTTCTCAATCTTTCCTGAGCGGAAGGAGGAAAGTACTTGGCCCAAAAGGACTCAATGAATGCAGCCCAAGTGGTGCATATGGTAAGGCTTACATACATCCAGCAATACCCAGTATCTTCCTTTAGTAAAAAACTCGCTAATGCCTGTAGACGCACCCGTGGGCCTCACTACAGTTCGGACTCAATTTGTGTCACGGTCCTTAATCTGAACCAAAGAGTCCAAATTCGGTAAATCGTTTTGAGAAACAGATTTTTGAAAAGAAGTGCCAAACATGGACTGTTTTGCCAGATACAAAGTTGCCACCTAAATATTTTTTATGGGGGAATTTAGGAAACCCTGACTCGGTGCCAAAGGTCACGTGTCCGTCATCACCAAAGTTGCCTCGGCTCGGGAGCTTGGGTACGATTGGGGAAGGTCAGCTATGAGCACCCCCTCTCGCCCGATCCGAAGATCGGCCTCTACTAACCATGATATCCAGTTTTGAAAACGTTATGTGTTCTTATTCCATTTATTAGCCTAGAATTACTATATGTTATACGCACAGCAAACAAGTATAGACCAAATCGCCTAAATTGGAACAAAACATTGTATGTTTGTTTTGAAAATGGTTTGCTACTCGCAAGTAGGCTGAAATGTAGGTTTTGCCACCCTCAAGTGAGCTTTAGAAAAGATGGTTTTGCCACTATCTAGCGGGCTTAAAACTCACAGTTTTAATCCATTATCCCAATTTAGTTAATTCAACCTTCATCCACAGGCATTCAAGCAGTTATATCACATAAGCAACTAGCCTCATGGTAATCATGCTATTGTGGTAACACTCACACACATGCAAGGATGCTAAAGCGTAAACACTTACCGAGTACTCCAAGCCAAAACCAAAGGCTATGTTAGAAATCCATGCATGATCCTAACTATACAGAAATGTCTAATGCAACACATGCAAAATGCAACTAAGATAGGCTCGACTATTCTAAAGATGGCATGTGAAATGCTACAACTAACTGTAGACACCCCATTTTTGACCGTCCTCAAGACTTGGACGTCACTGTTTGAACACACGGTGATCTTCCATGTTTGTGTTCGTTTGGAGTTCCCGGAGGCCTCGGCTCGCGCGCCTTGCCTCAGGATCCCCGAACTCGATCGTTTAGTGTCTGGTTTTGCACCAAACACTTGCATCTTGCCTTTGAGAGGCAAGGTGGGGCTTGTAGACCATCCCCACCCATCACCAGCAGTGGCTAGATGCCACCGGCTGGTTTTTGCTGCCACCGGCAATGTAGTTTGCCGGCCGGCACTATTTGTTGCCGGTCAGCACCTTTTTGTGCCGGTCGGCACTCTTTTTGGCCAAGATAGCATTTTTGGCCGGCCGATTGCTGTTCATCTGCTTTTGCAGATATTTTTAGACAGCTGTCTTGCTTTTGCTCCCCTCCATACACGTGTATGGAGGGATCTCCCTCTTGCAAAGCTTGTCTTGTAAGCTTTACAAGACAATATAGAGAGAAGCTCTCTCTAAGGAAAAGAGGAGAGGCTAGGTTAGAGACTTAGGATATTTTGAGAGTAAAACAGCCATTGTTGAGCTCTTGTTCTAGGGTTTGGGTGAGATACACATTCTATCTCTCTTTCCCTCTCATTTTGTTCACTAGGTGCTTTGTGTCTTACTATTGCACACAAACACCTAGTGTTTCACCTTCCTCTTGGAGTTGAGGTTCTAAAGAGTTTGTTTTGAAGTTTTGGTGTTGGATTCAAGCTCAAGGAGGCCATTGGAGCACCATTTGTGAAGGGGTCTTCAAGGGTGAGATTCTAGTCCCTTTTTCCCCCATTTTTGCATTGATTTTATACCTATCTTAGAGCTGTTTTTGTGATTATTGTATAACATAAAAAAGTTCTGTTTTTAGGCCCTCTTTATTGTTTATTAAGAGTGTTTTGTTGTTTGAGGGTTGTTGACCACCCTTAGGCCTCAAAAGGCCTCATTTTGAGCCATTTTGTGTTAGCTCCGGGATTTTGGTGTTGAGGTCTCTTCACCACTGAAATCTTGAGGGATTTCAGTGGTGAAGATGATGCTTTGAAGTCCCAAGAAGGAGAGGGCCACCCCCTCTCCTTGTTGTCCTTGAAAAGGGCATATTTTGGCCTCTTAAGGAAGCCTATGCTTGACTGTGTGTTGAGCATGTTTGGTTTGTTTTTCATGCTTATATATCCATGATATAACATGATTTAAAGTTGTTTTTGGAACTCCATGCATGCTTAGCATAGTTGCCATGTAATGCCTTGTTTATACCTTAACATGTCTTAGGTTGTTAGCCTTAGTTGGAGCATGTTTTAGGCTTGGTCTTGTGAAGATTTTGTGCTTATTTTGACATGTTTTAGATCTGTCCATAAGTATTTGGGTTGATTTTGGCATGCTTGATATAGCTCCTTTGTATTTAGGCTTGTTGGCCTTGAGCATGTGCATGTGTAGCATAGCATCTTTGCATTGTTTTGGTGATTTGGGATCATTCTATATGACATTTCAGTCCCATTTCCATGCTTGTTTGATTACCTTGCATGCCTCTTTAATGTCTCATAAGCTTGTGTAGCAATGCTTCATGTTTTGGTGCCTTTGCATGCCTTTGTTTTTTGAGCCATCTAGATGCCATCTAAGTGGTCTTTTGGGCCTTATGTTATGTGCTAAAAACCTGTTTTAGGTTGCCTAATGCATGCCATGTTTGTTGTGATAAAACATGCTTCAAAGCTTCATGACTTGCCTCAAGTACTTAGACCATGCTTGCATGCATTTGCTTGTCTTGTTTGATATGATTTGGCATCATTTTATGACATGATTTCAATGCTTATGTTGCATACTAATTGCTCTTATTTATCCCTTTCAAGTGTGCTTGAGGGTTGTTTAAATTGTGCCTAAGTGTAGGCCTTCCATCATGTGTATGTGCGTATGTGTTTTGGCTTCTTGTTTTGGTCATTATGGCCACTGTTTTAGGCCTTATTAGAGTTGCCTAATTCATGTATAAGTCCATCTTGCCATCCATTTGCATTGCCATATGTATGCTTGTATGCTTGCATAAGTGCCTTGCCATGCCATGTTGCATCCTTAGCTTGTATGCCTAGGTTGCATTGCATCTTGCATGCATTCCTTGTCCCTCGACTTGGGTGATAGGGATTGGGAGTTTTGTTTGATTGGTTTGCATACATTTGAAATCAAAGTTGCATACTTGGTTCTTTGGGCCATCACGCATGGAAATGCGTGATTGGTGGTCCGAGAATCGAGGCACATGCCCCTTTGAGTCATTACAATGATAAGGGATATGGTTGATGCATACATGCCTTGAATTGTGCTGCCATGCCTTGTTTTGCCCTCTGTTGCTGTGAGTTGCAGGTCCAGCAGACTTTCTTTGCCGACCGGCAGTGTAAGGTGCCGGCCGGCAACCTTTTCTCTGCCGACAGATTCAATTTTGTGCCGATGGACATATACCAGTGTCGGTGGTGATTCCACTCAGCCGGTGGTACTCCCCAGTGCCTAGGGATGCAACCCTGAGGTTTTGACAGCCTCCAGAGGAGTGAAAGAAGGAAAACAGAGGCAGCTTGCGCATGGCGGCGCGCTTCCCGAGGCATTTTCCTGTTTTAATTAGTCTATTTAATTTGTTAATTAAATTAGGCAATTTGTAATATTAATTAGCTTGCGTAGTTAATTAATTTGTAATATTTATTCGGTCCCTCCGAGCGAGGGCAAGTCTGTAATAAGTGTGTGTGGGTGGTGTGTATGTCTTCCAACCTCACTTCTTTCTTCCCTTTTACTTACCCGCTTTAATGGTTAGTATTAGGGCACGTTTAATCTAGCATACCTCATACTATGCATGTGTGCATCCATGCATTTGTATTGCATGCATTAGGCTCGGTACATCACGCTAATTGTATCAATACTTCAATTCCCAAACTGAATACGTGATAATTGTGCATTTTCACATGACATGTTTAGGATAGCCGAGCCTATTCTAACAACACTTTGTATGCGATGCATTAGGCACTTAACATGGACTTGGATCATGCATGTTTGGTAACAAGTTCTCTGTTTTGGCACGGAGTACGATGTAAGTATTTATGCTTTAGCATCTCGCATGTGTGTGAATGTTAACATGACAGTATGCTTGCCATGCGGCTAGATGCTTATGTGTTAAACTGTTTTGAATGCCTGTGGGTGAAGGTTGGATTGTTTGAGTTGGAAAGACTCGTTGAAATCCGCATTTTTAGCCTACTTGCGAGTAGCAAATTCCAAAACATCTTCAAAACCAAACGGATATGCAATGTTTATTTCCAAATTAGGCAATCTAGTCTATACTTGTTTGCTGTGCGCATAACATAGTAATTCTAGGCTAATAACGAGATAAGAACACATAACGTTTTTAAAATTGGATATCACGGTTAGTAGAGGCCGGTCTTCGGACCGGGCGAAAGGGGGTGCTCATAGCTGACCTTCCCCGATCGTACGCAAGCTCCCGAGCCGAGACAACTCCGGTGATGACGGACATGTGGCCTTCGGCACCGAGTCAGGGTTTCCTAAATTCTCCCATAAAAAATATTTAGGTGGCGACTCTGTATCTGGCAAAGCAGTCCATGTTTGGCACTACTTTTTCAAAAATCTGTTTCTCAAAACGATTTGCCGGATTTGGACTCTTTGGTTCAGATTAAGAACCGCAACACAAATCGAGAGTCCAAACTGTAGCGAGGTCCCCCCCCCCCCCCCCGCGCGGGCTTGTTACACTAACATGTATCAACTTGGAATTGAGATACAAATGCAGTTAGCATGATGCGCCAAGCCCGATGCATGCAAGACAGATGAATGAATGCAAACATGCTATCATACTGTATGCTAATTGAAACATGCCCTAATCTAACCATCATAAGCGGGTAAATAAAAGGGAAGAAAGACGTGGGGTTGGAAGACATACACATACTCACGCACACTTATTACACAATTGCCCTCGCTCGGAGGGTCCAGATAAATATTACAGTCCGAATAAATAATACTAAATTAATTATTACATAATTTCTAATTAATTAACAAATTAAACGCAGAATTAAAGTGGCCACAGCCCCCGCCTCGAAGTACGTGGATGATGCATGCTTGACTCGTCTTGCCCAAAAATCCGTACCATGCCACTGTTGCCTCTATTTACACTGCCTTGCTCCTCCGAAAATCGTGCAACTCCTAAGGTGCACTCTCTGGACACTGGGGAGCATCACCGACCAAGTGGAATTTCCACCGGCCATGTCCGGATGGTTATTAACCATTTTTAAATCCATCGGCAAATAATGAATGGAGGTGGCTAGCCGGCCAAAGATTCCTGCAGAACCTGTTTTTGACAGCAGCAGAGGGCAGACAATGCATGGCAAGGAAATTCAAAGCAATGTATGCATGGCCATTCTCTCTATCATGCAAGGGACTCAAGGGAGCATGACCCTCGACCCCCAGGCCATCAATTATGTATTTTGATGCATGATGGCCTAAGAGGCCAAGTTTGTAACTTGATGTAAATGCATGCAACCAAAAGAGATGAATGCCAACACCCTATCATGTTGAGGTCAAGGGGATTGACGACCAAGGGTTGAGACGTGTTACATCACTTGGAGTATGAACACTTCTCAATCTCATACTTGGTTTGACACCCCAAACCAAGCAAAATGTAATGCATGGATGCAATATACAATGCAAAGTGATGCAACTCATGCAAGGTAACATGAACATGCTAAGCTAATGCAACATGACACTATCTAATCCTGCAAGCTAGACTAATGCAATATGGACATATCAAGCATACAACAAGACTATGTAATGCCATTAACTAAACAACATGCAAACATGCGAAAATGATACAATGTAAGCATGCAACCAATGCAATGCAACATGCAAGCATGCAAA
The DNA here is from genome assembly GCF_055761805.1 of Camellia sinensis. Classification (NCBI taxonomy): domain Eukaryota; kingdom Viridiplantae; phylum Streptophyta; class Magnoliopsida; order Ericales; family Theaceae; genus Camellia; species Camellia sinensis. Next base: position 189,004,482 of record NC_138964.1, read on the forward strand.
ATATGCAAAGATGGACTTATACTGAAATGAGAGGACCTCAGCTCACCCCCAAAACAGTGGCCTAAGAGGATGCACAAGAGCACAAATGATGCATGCAAGCATGCACACATCAAGGTCCATCACCTAAGCATAAAAGGGGACAACTCTAAGCATACTTAAAGGCGATATACATGGGCATTAAACCAACATGCTAAGCTCTGAAAATGAATAGAGAATGATACCAAATCAAACAAAACGTGCAAGCAAGGCATGCAACAATGACCAACACTTGAAGCCAATAAAGGGGGTCAAACCAAAGCTATGTCAACCAAACCTTAAAGGACCAAAATGACCTAAAATAGTCCCAAGAGACTCCAAAACAAGACTAAAGCATACATAGATCATGGTCAAAACACGCCAAGGAATGAGTCCAAAACAAGGGCATTCAAGGCCACAAAAGGGAGCATTACTCAACACCTCCCCCAAGCAAACATGGCATAAATTTTTCAATACAAAACAGAGTTTTAGCATGCAAAAAGGGCCCTCGAAACCCACTGATATGGTAGCCTAATGTCTAAACACATAGGCATGCACAATGACCATTTCCAAGGCACAAAAGAACAACCCTTCAAAGCATGAAAGAGATGATGAATGCAAGCATACAAGCACGGATTAGGGACTGAAATGGCATGTGAAATGACTCCAAATCAACTGAAACAACCCAACTCAAGCATGCTCATGACTCACACACCCCCGATGCCAACATGCTAGAATGCAAAGGGGCTATACAAAACATATCAAATACGACCAAACCAGCACCCAACAGACCTCAATCATGATAAATCATGACCAAAAGCTTCACAAAGCTAGGCAAGAATATGCAAGCACGACGGTCTAATGGCTAGATGCATTTATAGGCAAAATGGGAGAATACAAAGCAAGTGTATTAAGCATGAGAGGTGCCAACAAACCAACATGGGACAGAGGTAAAACATGCTAAATAAACACAAATAACCTCTGAAATTAAGCCAAACAAAGCTAGGCATACATGCTACCCTTATGAGCCAAAACATGAACAAAAAGAGAGACCAAGGGAGAGGGGTGTCCCTCCCCTATGCAAGACCTCAAACCCCCTTCTTCACCACTGAAAATCCACTGGATTTTAGTGGTGAGAAGGCTAATACACCAAAGAAATCAAAACTTAATAAAGGAAGCTCAAAAAGGGGCCAAACAAGGCCTAAGAGGGGGAGGTCGACCCCCAATGCCAAAACAACCTTAATGAGATATCTTGAGCATGCAAATACAAGCCTTTTTTCAGTTATACACAAAGTCTAAAACAATGAGCAAGATAGGAAAAAGTCTAGTGCAAGATTGGGAAATCTAAAGTAAAAGAGTTACCCTTGAAGAACCCTTGACGAACAGCAAGTGCAGCCTTCTTCTTTTGATCAAAACCAGTCCAAAACCTCAAGAACAAACCCCCAAAGCCTCTCAAATTTGAAGTATGGTGTAGTAGTGTGTGTTTGTGTGCAAAACTAAGAACAAACACACACTTTAGGCCCTCAAACCACACAAAATGAAGAGAGAAAGGGAGATATAGAGAGAGAGGATGATATATATCAGATATACATGTGTATAGCTCTGGTTGTTTGCTCAACCCTAACAAAGGAGGAGGAAAGGCTCTTATATAGACAAGGGAAAGCTTTGAAGCTTCTCAAAGAAGCTAAACAAAAAAGAGTCAAAGGGGGCAAGGCTTCCTGAGGAAGCTAGGATAGCTGGCAAGCTTCTTGAGGAATCTTTGCCAAAGGGTCAAGCTTCCTCAAGAAGCTTTGACCAAAAGGGGGCAAAAGGGGTAAAACAGCCACATGTATGCCCCGGAGTAGGTTTGGTGCATTCCAGCTGGCATAGCTGGCATGCACCATGCCTGAAGAAGGTAAAAATGGGTTACCGGCCAGAAAAGGAGGTTACCGGCCAAACAGATGGCCGGCCGGCCATACTGAATGCCGACCGGCCAATGGTATAATTCACCAATGGCCGGTAGACTCAAAACATAGCCGATGGCCTTAAACCAAGGCCGGTGGGTGTCAGGGGTAGCTAACAAGCTACTTTCTACCCTCAGAAGCAAAAAAACACGTGTTTGGTGCAAAACCAAACACAGAACAGTCGAGTTGAGAGATCCTGAGGCAAGACGCGTAGCCGAGACCTCCAAGAACTCAAAACGAAACACAAACATGAGTAATCACCGAGTGTTCGAGCGATGACGTCCAAGTCTTGAGGACGGTCAAAAATGGGGTGTCTACAATGCCACTCTCAACCCCTCATCCATGACTCTGAGCATATTAATAGTCTTAGTGACCTTCTTTAACCAATTTTCTACCTCTAATAGTTCTGCCCTCTTACAAACTTCGGTGGGTTGTAGCGAAAGAATTCCTTAGTGATCTTAAGGGCACGAGACTCATCTCCTTCATTGCAAGCTAAAGCCTCATTTATAACTCTTACTATCTCACGTGCAATCTCCTCCCCTACAGCTGGTGTTGCAAGTGCAGGTACGATTGGAACTGTTATGCCCTTACTAGTACTCCTAGTCCTAACACGATCTCTACCAGCTCGCCCTGACATCCTATCAATGACAACATCAAGCGCAAATTAACCGAATTCTAGCCCTTTTTCGAGACACTTACTCTTCCTACCAAGATATGAAACCAACTTAACATATAATCATACAACACATAAACAACTTCAAACATTAAACCACATAATCAAGTCAAGTCTACAAAGATAAGCACTTGTCCCGGAACTTCCAAGGAACTCTCACCAGAAACCACATTGATCAGATGCGTTTCCAATGAGATCTCAAAGCAACTTAGCTGGCTACAAGCACTATCCCTGAAACTGAACTCATGCTCATACAAATGTAACACATAATTTCCTACACCTCATACTTCCTACATGCAAACGTCTTCACCAAGCGAAGCCAACCCATTGTGGTAAAAACTATTTCCCATGAGCTCAAGGGTTTCAAACCCAATTGGTTCCGATACCAAGTTATCACGCCCCAAATTTTATTACCTGGATACATTACCAAAACCTTTATTTAAGTCCAGATACATAACATGCATTGGAATAATAATTACAATTGAGTAAATAAAAAGTGTTCTCTCTTAAATAAACTTCAACAATTATACATGCCTAAAGTTACATTAAGATACTCATAATAAACAATTACATAAGGAAACAGTCATAAATCCCTCATCACTACATATATATATATATATATATATCCTTTACACTTTGTATTACAAACACACATGAAAGAAAATGGACTTCTCAAATCTTCAAACAAGTGCTTCCGACTCTGTTCCTAAAAATGGTAAAAACAACGTGGAATAAACAAATATGTCCAATAGGGATTTACAATGATTCTCAACAATAAGGTCAATAGATATATGTGATCATGAATGCTGAAGGATGATACATAAATAAATAATGTGCCTTTTTATACGCAACAATAAAATATACATAGGTAATACCTTGCTTATAAAATTTGCTAACTTTTCAAAGAATAACTCATCCATTTATCTTCTTACCATTCATGAATAAATTTCGAATAGTCATTCTTAAAAATACCTTTATAATGTTATGTAAAGATCTTGGCGCTAAGAAGCATGCAATATTAATAATCATACGACCCACTCTTTAACTCACAATTAGCCATCAGCCCACCATATTTTGCATGACGTCAATATATACACATATCCACACTCATTTCAACATATATAAGATAACTAAAAACAAGTCAATTCATTTTCATCTTTTCAAACTTACACAAATTCTATCCTCCATTTCAAATTATCACCATTACACATACAAATCCCCTTAGAATTATCTAGCACAAGTTCAGAATCAACAACCGACTCCATTACCAAGCCAGATCAATGAACCACACGCTTTTTCAGGCGCTTCTCTGGAAGGAATGCGAAACCTCTATCAAGCACCATGCTTCACCAATCACAAGCTAGAAGGAACGTGGAACCTCTACATATCTCAACAGACCACACGTGTTTCTAGGCACTACTTTGGAAGGAATGCAGAACCCCTTATTCTGATATCACCATCCATCAATTCATCATGTTATTCATTATTACAACTCATAGACAAACCAACAACATCTTTCATTAATTTCCATTACATATTAACTCAACAACATATCCACCACAAGCATAAAGATTTTCTTTAGAAACAATTTCAATTTGTGTTCCATTTCATTCTTTACTTCCCTACATTAACATCAACTCTTTAGACTCAATTACACAACACAATAGTTATCATACTCTTCCCAAGATTTATTGATTCAAATTTCGATATTAATTTCTCCAACATAACCCTCATATACCATAACCGTTTTCACAACAACTAATTATCACCATTTATACTTGTCTTAACCAAGCATAAACTTAATTTCAAGCATTTAGGGTCAATTAATCAATCTTTCATCTTCATAACAAAGAAACCATAACTAGGGTTTAACAAAATTTAGGGCTTTTTACTCGAAGGCACAAAACTACATTCTAGTAACTCCAATTTGTTTATATTCCACTTCAATCATAAGTGCAACCCCCATAATATAAAAACCCTAACTTCCTTTACATGCTTTTATCAAAATTTCCTTGAGCTAAGGTTTTTATGCAATATAAAGCTACTACCTATCTATCTATAAGAAAATATTGAAGAGAAACAAAGAAATCCCTACCTCTAGCAAGAAGAGATGAAAGCTGAAATGCTAACTTCGGTGAAAATGGGATCCACTCGAATGGATAAAAAAACCTCGTCGTGCTCTTCATTTTTATATAAGGAACATGGGGTAGGAAATGAGTATGAAAATCAAGCTTAAAGGCTTGAAACCTTCAAAAATGGTGGAATGGAGGAAGAGGAGAGAGAAAGAATATGAAAGAATGAAGAATAAGTGGACCAAAAATGGCTTTTAAAGATGTTGATCCCGAAGAGACTGCTCAAGCGATCACTCCTACGCTCGAGCATCAGAGACACAACATCGCTCGAGCAACCAACCCTGCGCTCGAGCAAACATCAATAGCTCCCAGAATCTCAAACCTAGAAAAGTACCAGAAACTTTGCAAGACTGCTCGAGTGATCATTCTATCACTCCAGCGATGAGAAAAAAAAAATAGAAAATTTTCCAGAGTGCTACAGACAGTAATGATCCTTACTATCAAGAACAATAGATGCCTATATACATATAATTAAAGGTATACTATAGCCACATTATGAGATTTTGTAACATAATTTATAAAATGATATAATTGTTTCTTCATCAAAAAATATATTTCGTTTGATGGTACACACCATAAATATTTGTAACTCTCTCATCATAATAAAATAAATAATAATAATAGATGGTTACAAACAAGTTGTGATTCAATCAGTTGTGTCCAAAATGAATGAAGTTTAATAATCGAGAACAAATCTCTAACTCAAATTAAAGTATGAAATAATTTAAATAGAGTCAAGGTGGTTCCCATCGTTAACATAACTAAATATGAAGTAAGATAATTAAGTTTGGGCTGATTAAATAAGAACCCAAAAATTAAATTTATATGCAAATTTACTACTAAAAAAATAAGGGGAATTAAAACTTAAAAAATTTCCAAGCAGGTTTCAAAAAGTCAAAATCGAAGGGTGATGTAATATGTTTTTCACAAATTTAAATTGAATGGTGCACCACATAACAACTACAGTAGTAATGACAACGAAATTAAACGATTTAAAAATTCATACCAATCCAACACTAGCCAATATCTAAACTCACAAACATACTAAGAAAATTATTAAATAAATAGGAAAAGAAAAAAAAAATCTAAATTGAATTTGATTCGACCCGCTACATTAACAATGGTTCAAATTCACCACCATGCAATCCTACACCGGTTGTCAACAATATATGCAAAAGAATCTCTATCAAGCTCAACATTTCACAATATAGAGGATTAACTCAATACTTAAATGAACATCATTCCTTATTAAGCTTCAACCGCCAAATTCCCCAAATGGGTTCAAAGATAACATTTATCTCCAACGTCTTCAAATATGTAGAATTTCATACAATTTAGGGCTTTTTAAAAATTAGAATATTTTTTCCCTTCTAAATTTACGGCTTTTCGACTCAATGTAATTGAACAACGCGTATTTATCAAGAATTATAGTTTTTGAACAGTGTATAAATGATTTCTCATCAATTTGAACAAAACCCATCTCATCATGCAAGACTGGCAAAGATTTTCTACAATTTTTCATAATAATGAAAGCACATATCCACAATATAGTTTATATTTAAACAAAACTACGAAAATTCCTACCTCAAATCGGGAAGGAGATAAATCCTAGAATCCTAAAGTTGTCCAAATTAAAATCTACAGATTGCCTAGCAATTGCTACACATTGCTCAAAATCCAACAATTTTTTCAGAACATGACGATTGCCTAGCAAAGGCAATCTACTGCTCAAAATATGAAATTTATTCACTCAGAGCCATCGATTGCATAGAGAGGTGTGATCGATCGCACTCCTAGAAAATGTTGATTTTCCCTTATTTTTTACGAGTGTGCAACTTAAGTTGACAATATCAACTCTTCTAATTCAATTAATTAAGCAACATTCGAAGTTCTTGAATGATTAATCACTACAAGTCTAATCAATTCATGGTTTAAGGGTCAGGTTAGACCCGGGTTGTCACGCAAACTGGGCCTTGGCTTTGTGTAGTTGTGAGTGAGTTTGTGAGGTCATAGGTGTAAGATCGAGGATGTGATAAGTCACACAATATTGAAACAAATCAGCAAATAAAATAATAGTATGTGTTCTTCTCAATTTAGCTAACCAACTATGCGCAAATATTTTTTTTTTTATTTGTGATCATCTCATCCTATTTAAAATAATAGTACAAAAATGAAGAAACTCTTGTGAAATTTAGATAATTGGACTAAATTTAAAAATTATGCTACCTAAATTGATAACAACAATGATAGAGAGCTCTAATTTTGGAACTCTAAAGAGAGCTCTAGTGATGTGCCAAGAGACGGGGAAAAAAAAAACAAAACAAAAACATAGGTACACACATCACATCACATCACATGTGGGCCTCACTCCTTGCCACATCACTAGAGCTCTCTTTAGAGCTCCAAAATTAGAGTTCTCAATCTTTATTCAATTGATAATTCATGAGTAAATAATAATTTAATGTGAAAGTTTCACTATAAATTGGATTGAAACAAAATAGGAAAAATTGTTTTTTTGTTATTCAAAACGTGATATAATTATATTTAAAATTTAGGTGTTGAAATTATTTTTTAAAAAGTAGGATATTATAAGTCGATTAGGGATCAATATAACTTTTGAATGAGGAGAGTTGGGCTTAGTAATTACTTTATAAATGTAATAACTTGTTTGAATTTGATAGCATATGGAACCATTCTTTTGATTAAAAGTTTTCTTTACTGTTTGTGTACGCTGGCAAATGGGTGGTGATGCCGATTTTTTTCATGGCTTCATGTCTACTTCATCTTATGAAAAAAGAAAATTTTCAAATAAAAGAAAAGAAAGGGAAAGATATGTACGAATCAAGTTTAGATTATGCATGGTGCAAAAGAAAAGAAAAAGGATAAAAACATGGATACGAATAGAACTATAGTTGCAACTAGTTGAGGTTTTTGTTTTTATTTTTTTCAATTACATATATGAAATGTGTAATAATCATTATATGTCTTACCCTGTTCAACATAAAAAGACATGTACATTTTAATACATTTACTATATAGGTGACATGTGTTGTTTAGTTATATATATTGGTCTGTGTACTTAGGTAATCTGTGCTTGGGTAATCACTAATTTGATGCATGAAAGGCCTATGGGTACCAATGAAAATGCTTGGGCAATGTGGTAATATATATGCTTCATAAATATAGTTTTTTCAATCCACAAGAGATTATTTTCTTAAATCATAAATACATAAGATTTGCCTCTAAAGATTATCTTCACAATAACTTTTAAACACAAGAAACAAACAATTTATAAAAAAAAAAAAATTTAAAAAGAAAAAAAAATGTTGTGAAAATAACATTGTGAGGCTAAAATGCCACATATTCAATTGACTTTGACATTTTTTTTCCAATTGAGAGAACTAAAAGTTCTACCAAAAACAAAAAAAAAGGTAAAAATTTACTAATTGGATTGTTTGCACTCACAAAATCTAGAAATAATTAATTATTGTGAATACAATTTGAATGATAACAACTGTAAATGAGAAAAAAAAATGTACAATTCATCTTCTTAAAGTGGAAAAAATCTGGTAGATCACACCTTGCATATCTTTGTAAATTCTTTCTCCCAATTTTAAGGTATATAAAGAGGAAAAGATCAAGTTGGTAGATCTCATGCATTTATAACACATCTTTGTAAACACTTTCTCATGTAAAGTGGAAAAAGTTCAAACTATTACATTAAATTACTTGCATCTTGCATATCTTTGTAGATTCTTTCCCATCACTTTTATTTAATGTCAGACTAGAGCTAAATCCAATTGTACTTATGGATATCTTGTTGGGATAGATTATATTTTTCCACATCTTTTCAATGGCATGCCCTTTTGAAAGGTATTTAAGAGAGCCATTACTTATTTAACCATCATATTTATATCGATGAAGGTATCGCTATATGAAAATATTTGGTCATATCCTATGTTATTGAAGTTCTTTCTTCTTGCTAGTATTGTTGCTTAACATTCAAGGACAATATTTGCTTGTACAGGAAAACAGGTACTTCAATTCAAGTGTGATCTTTTCAACCTTGTAACTAAGTATATTCAATATTTTTTGCCTATTGTTGTTTGTTTTTTGTTATATATTTTAAGCTCTTTTTTTCCCCCAATGCACTGCCATCTTTTCTCCTACAAAATGAGAGGGATAAAACATGTTGTTTGGATTTAAATCCACTTATATTAGGCAAATTAACATTTTATTAACCTCAACATAAACCATTACATCGAAATTCTCTTGGTACATTTGTTGCTAGCATGAGGTTATTCCTTATGACAAGTGTTTTAATTTTTATTTCTAAAATGTTAATGAAGAATCATACTATGTGTTATATTGAGATACATTATTTATTTCTTATTCATGATTATGATCTTTCAACTAAATTATAGATCTATTATTTAGATTAACCTCAACATAAAGCGTTGTATCAAAATTCTTGTGGTACATTTTTTGCTGGCATGAGGTTATGTCTTGTGACAATTGTTTTATTTTTTATTTTTAAAATTTTAATGAAGAATCATATTATGTGTTATATTGAGATATAGCATTTATTACTTATTCGTGATTATCATCTTTCAACTAAATTATAGATCTATTATTTAGATTTACCTCAACATAAACTATTGTATCAAAATTCTCTTCATACATTTTTTGTTAGCATGGGGTTATTCAATGTAACAAGTGTTTTACTTTTTATTTTTAAAATTTTAATGAAGAATTATACTGTGTTATATTGAGATATAGCATTGGTTTCTTATTCATGATTATGATCTTTCAACTAAATTATAGATCTATTATTTATGATCATATAGAAAAGTGATTTGCGAGAAAGATGGCTTTTAAAATGGGCAGTTCAAGTTCAAAAAGTGTGAATAAAAGTGGAAATACGAGGATTGATGGAACCAACAGTAACTTCACACCAGGAAAAAGGATGTGTGTGCTCATTGTGGATGATGACCCTGTAATTCAAAGAATCCATAGTGCGTTATTAAGTAGATTTGGATTGGAAACCCAAGTAGTGGGAAATGGGAAAGAAGCTGTTGATTTGTATCGCTCAGGGGCATCATTCCATTTGGTCCTTATGGACATGGAAATGCCAATCATGGATGGTCCAAAGGTTAGTTTTCTCTTTTTACTATTCTTGTTTTCCTTTCTTCTTTATTTTTCTTCTTCTTCTTCTTCTCTGCAAACTTAAACAATACCTTGCTATGTTATATAAGAAGTTATATCAAAAGGAATGCATATATTACATTACAATTTTATATATTTATTTAGGTTTGCTAACAAAGAAAAAAGGTAGAAGTACGGTAATTCAGTTCACCTCAACTTACATATATATGAATATATATGGAGTATTGATGTTTTAGGAAAATAAATCATTTCTTTTATTATCTTCAAAGAACAAGAGTTCATTAACAACATTCTTAAAATGATCTTTCATATCACTTGATAAGAATGAGATTTAATTTACATTATTTAGTATGCACAAAATAAAAGAAAAAGAAAAGCAACACATACATTTCATTTCAATTATATTTTTCCACATGTAGAATTATATTTCCATTGTTCTTCCCATCATCTAGAAGTTGATAAAAGAAACAAACATCAATTACATATAATTATTGTACATAATGTGGGAATGAAAATTGAGAGGTCATAATATTGATTAATTCATCATGGGTGAGTTAATGCAACAAATAAATAGCCAAATGTTTTAACATTTTGTTCTTATAATGGCATTTGAAAGTGTGTTTTATGCAAAGTTAATAATTGTTTTAATCATTGTTGATTGGACTTAGACAATAAGCACAAACTCTCTAAATTTATTGTTCCCTTGGCTTGTTGTATTATGTTCCCATGATTATTTTAGTATAACTCTTTTTCTTTGTCGGTCTAAAAGCAATGGCACATTTATAATTTCAAGAATTTCGTACACTACATACAAACTTCTAATTTCTATACACTCACACTTAACTACATACCATAAAGTTTGTATTTACCTCAACTAAACCTAGCCTTAACTATAATTGTAATTTATTCACCCAAAATTTTTTTATTCACCCAAAAAAAAACTGTAATTGTAATCCACTAATAAAAGTACAAGTTTCTTTTACACTAGACATTTATAGAGTGATCATAATTGCATAAGTGAAATACCTTAATCTATTTCTCTATCCCCATCCCCCAACTAAATTTAGTTGTTTGTATCATATTTCAAATGTATTTTATAGGCAACAAGGGAGCTTCGTGCCATGGGAGTGAATAGCATGATTGTTGGGATGACTTCACGTGATCAAGACTCGGAGAAGCTTGCATTCATGGCAGCTGGTTTGGATGATTGTCATGCGAAACCGTTGACTATTGATACAATTACTTCCCTTTTGCAAGAGCTTAACAAGAAACATTGATTTGCTTACTCAAGTTAAAATATTTAGTATAAAATAATGTGATTCGTGATCACTTCATCATGAGTTACTCTTGTAGGTTATATTAGTTTTCTCTTATGAGTTACTTGTTGTTGGTGATGGGAAAAATAAAATTTAAAGAAACAATATTCTCTTATTGCCATGTGAGTATGCTAATGCAGATGAGTTATTCTTCTTTAAATAAAAAACATCATCTTAATTGATATCGTAGTAGTATTTTGTAATTAAAAGACATAATAATAATTTCTTTTTTATGTTTTGAGAAAAATATGAACAAAATGAGCCGAACAATTTTGTGTAGATCTTCTATGCCAAATATTTTTATTATTATTATTTATCAAACCTGGTATTGCTTATTTAGGTAATAAGGGTGTCAGTAACTTTTGTTCATCATATAGATGTAAGAATTTCAAAACGAAGGTCCATCCATTATCACTGTACTAAAATTCTCAATGAGAAAATTATGGGGATAAGAAACATCTATATCAACCTGTATAATTGGCATTAGCAAACTGATTTTTTTTTTTTTTTACCATACAACATTGGGCATTGGCATTTACTCTTATTTGAAGTTCTAGTCCTTTTCGACCTTGACCTTATTAGAGCAAGTAATTGGAGAATGGAGAAGAAATATGATGATTAGATTACTTGTTTTCTTTATTTATCTAGTGTAAGAGTTCAATTCTAACTAGGTTTGGTAACCCTTAGGCAAAATATATGTGATTTCTAATTGCGTATTTCAATTGTAATTACTTTTAGAAGTCCAAATTGAGTTAAGTTAGTGCAGTTCAAATGGATTTTGGATGGAAATATGTTTTGGTACCAACTTGGTGTGCAAACAAGTAAAATAAGTGTTAAATACAAGTTAATAATGCATCGAATTACGTTAAAGGATGTAATTGGTATTTTCACAAAAATCTTGGCAAATCTGACTATGATCATTATGCTCAATTTGAAGTGTGATCAAGCGAGCATTTGTGGGCTTGAGTGAGAGGTACTACTTCTGACAAATGTAAGTCAATTTATAACGTAGAAACACCTTAAAATATTTGTAAGTCATCTTAGGACACGTCAATTATAAATAAAACTATAAGGGAGGATCAAAACATGCCTACAAAACATTGAACCAATCATATGCTAGTGAATTATCGATTGGTTTATCTCTCATTTATTCTCCATTATTGTTCGTATATTAGTAATGCATATGTCAATTCCAAAAAGGTAGATACACTACAAAAAAAATTGTTTTTTGCGACGGCGTTTTGCCGTCGCAAATACTCCAAACGCCGTCGCTAATAGTTTTTTGCGACGGGGATCAGTTTTTTGCGACGGCAGGTGGGGGGTCGCAAGAGAGGGGGTTGCAAAAGGGATTTAGCGACGGCAAGAGCCGTCGCAATTGTTTTTGCGACGGTAAAAACATTTTTTTGCGACGGCATAATTCTGTCGCCAAAAAACTACGAAAATCTGTTTTTGTTGCGACGGTAGAGACTTGCCGTCGCTAAAGTAGTTTTGTCGACTGCCTAATCCCGTCGGTAAAAGTATCGTCGCTAATGACCATTGGCGACGGGAACCTAAGCCGTCGCTAAAGGTCTTATTCTCAATTTAATACCTACCTTTTGCGACAGTATTTGAGCCGTCGCAAAAAGATTAATACCATTTTTTGCGACGGGGGAGCTCCGCCGTCTCAAAAAAAAATTTAAAAAAAAAAATCCCTGTACAAAAATAATTAAAAATATAAAAAAACCTGTATTAAATGAAAAATAACTAAAAAAAATCTAAAAATTACATAATAATATAAATACATATACAACAAAAGACGGCACATGATGAACATTCATAATGTTGTTCCATTAATAACAATACAGAAATAAAAATTATACCACTACATAATGTCGCATAATACATACATAATATTGTTCACAAATTTAAATAACATAAATCAAAATCAAAATCAAAACCAAAAGTTTTCGTCTTGCTTCCTTCGTGGGTTCAAAAAATAAAAGCTGGTTATAATCTTTATACGCCCGCATTCCACAAGAAGCAAACTGCAACTAAGGAAATATCTGAAAAAAACAAAATAAAAGTAATTAATAACAATATAATGGTGTTAATATTTTAATTACAGAAAAATATAAAAAAATTAACTACTATATAATTACAAAGATAGTTTAGTAAATAATTTTGACTAGACCGAAATCCGACTCTAACTCCCAAACCGGGAACCCGATTCGAGCGCCGTCTTCTCCCACAAGTCTCTCGTGCCTAGGCGGTCGTGTGTGCCAAGTTTCGTGCCAAACCGACGCCGTTTGGTGATTTTGGGGCGTTAACACCTCGAGTTCAAGTTTCTTAAGAAACTAGTTTGCCTAAAGTGAAATCCGGCTCTAACTCCAAAACCGGGAACCCGATTCGAGCCCCGTCTTCTCCCACAAGTCTCTCGTGCCTAGGCGGTCGTGTGTGCCAAGTTTCGTGCCAAACCGACGCCGTTTGGTGATTTTGGGGCGTTAACACCTCGAGTTCAAGTTTTTTGAGAAACTAGTTTGCCTAAAGTGAAATCCGGCTCTAACTCCAAAACCGGGAACCCGATTCGAGCCCCGTCTTCTCCCACAAGTCTCTCGTGCCTAGGCGGTCGTGTGTGCCAAGTTTCGTGCCAAACCGACACCGTTTGGTGATTTTGGGGCGTTAACACCTCGAGTTCAAGTTTCTTAAGAAACTAGTTTGCCTAAAGTGAAATCCGGCTCTAACTCGAAAACCGGGAACCCGATTCGAGCCCCGTCTTCTCCCACAAGTCTCTCGTGCCTAGGCGGTCGTGTGTGCCAAGTTTCGTGCCAAACCGACGCCGTTTGGTGATTTTGGGGCGTTAACACCTCGAGTTCAAGTTTTTTAAGAAACTAGTTTGCCTAAAGTGAAATCCGGCTCTAACTCCAAAACCGGGAACCCGATTCGAGCCCCGTCTTCTCCCACAAGTCTCTCGTGCCTAGGCGGTCGTGTGTGCCAAGTTTCGTGCCAAACCGACGCCGTTTGGTGATTTTGGGGCGTTAACACCTCGAGTTCAAGTTTCTTAAGAAACTAGTTTGCCTAAAGTGAAATCCGGCTCTAACTCGAAAACCGGGAACCCGATTCGAGCCCCGTCTTCTCCCACAAGTCTCTCGTGCCTAGGCGGTCGTGTGTGCCAAGTTTCGTGCCAAACCGATGCCGTTTGGTGATTTTGGGGCGTTAACACCTCGAGTTCAAGTTTCTTAAGAAACTAGTTTGCCTAAAGGGAAATCCGGCTCTAACTCCAAAACCGGGAACCCGATTCGAGCCCCGTCTTCTCCCACAAGTCTCTCGTGCCTAGGCGGTCGTGTATGCCAAGTTTCGTGCCAAACCGACGCCGTTTGGTGATTTTGGGGCGTTAACACCTCGATTTCAAGTTTCTTAAGAAACTAGTTTGACTAGACCGAAATCCGACTCTAACTCCCAAACCGGGAACCCGATTCGAGCGCCGTCTTCTCCCACAAGTCTCTCGTGCCTAGGCGGTCGTGTGTGCCAAGTTTCGTGCCAAACCGACGCCGTTTGGTGATTTTGGGGCGTTAACACCTCGAGTTCAAGTTTCTTAAGAAACTAGTTTGCCTAAAGTGAAATCCGGCTCTAACTCCAAAACGGGGAACCCGATTCGAGCCCCGTCTTCTCCCACAAGTCTCTCATGCCTAGGCGGTCGTGTGTGCCAAGTTTCGTGCCAAACCGACGCCGTTTGGTGATTTTGGGGCGTTAACACCTCGAGTTCAAGTTTCTTAAGAAACTAGTTTGCCTAAAGTGAAATCCGGCTCTAACTCGAAAACCGGGAACCCGATTCGAGCCCCGTCTTCTCCCACAAGTCTCTCGTGCCTAGGCGGTCGTGTGTGCCAAGTTTCGTACCAAACCGACGTCGTTTGGTGATTTTGGGGCATTAACACCTCGAGTTCAAGTTTCTTAAGAAACTAGTTTGCCTAAAGTGAAATCCGGCTCTAACTCCAAAACCGGGAACCCGATTCGAGCCCCGTCTTCTCCCACAAGTCTCTCGTGCCTAGGCGGTCGTGTGTGCCAAGTTTCGTGCCAAACCGACGCCGTTTGGTGATTTTGGGGCGTTAACACCTCGATTTCAAGTTTCTTAAGAAACTAGTTTGACTAGACCGAAATCCGACTCTAACTCCCAAACCGGGAACCCGATTCGAGCCCCGTCTTCTCCCACAAGTCTCTCGTGCCTAGGCGGTCGTGTGTGCCAAGTTTCGTGCCAAACCGACGTCGTTTGGTGATTTTGGGGCGTTAACACCTCGAGTTCAAGTTTCTTAAGAAACTAGTTTGCCTAAAGTGAAATCTGGCTCTAACTCCAAAACCGAGAACCCGATTCGAGCCCCGTCTTCTCCCACAAGTCTCTCGTGCCTAGGCGGTCGTGTGTGCCAAGTTTCGTGCCAAACCGACGCCGTTTGGTGATTTTGGGGCGTTAACACCTCGAGTTCAAGTTTCTTAAGAAACTAGTTTGCCTAAAGTGAAATCCTGCTCTAACTCCCAAACCGGGAACCCGATTCGAGCCCCGTCTTCTCCCACAAGTCTCTCGTGCCTAGGCGGTCGTGTGTGCCAAGTTTCGTGCCAATCCGACGCCGTTTGGTGATTTTGGGGCGTTAACACCTCGAGTTCAAGTTTCTTAAGAAACTAGTTTGCCTAAAGTGAAATCCGGCTCTAACTCCAAAACCGGGAACCCGATTCGAGCCCCGTCTTCTCCCACAAGTCTCTCGTGCCTAGGCGGTCGTGTGTGCCGAGTTTCGTACCAAACCGACGTCGTTTGGTGATTTTGGGGCATTAACACCTCGAGTTCAAGTTTCTTAAGAAACTAGTTTGCCTAAAGTGAAATCCAGCTCTAACTCCAAAACCGGGAACCCGATTCGAGCCCCGTCTTCTCCCACAAGTCTCTCGTGCCTAGGCGGTCGTGTGTGCCAAGTTTCGTGCCAAACCGACGCCGTTTGGTGATTTTGGGCCGTTAACACCTCGATTTCAAGTTTCTTAAGAAACTAGTTTGACTAGACCGAAATCCGACTCTAACTCCCAAACCGGGAACCCGATTCGAGCCCCGTCTTCTCCCACAAGTCTCTCGTGCCTAGGCGGTCGTGTGTGCCAAGTTTCGTGCCAAACCGACGTCGTTTGGTGATTTTGGGGCGTTAACACCTCGAGTTCAAGTTTCTTAAGAAACTAGTTTGCCTAAAGTGAAATCCGGCTCTAACTCCAAAACCGGGAACCCGATTCGAGCCCCGTCTTCTCCCACAAGTCTCTTGTGCCTAGGCGGTCGTGTGTGCCAAGTTTCGTGCCAAACCGACGCCGTTTGGTGATTTTGGGGCGTTAACACCTCGAGTTCAAGTTTCTTAAGAAACTAGTTTGCCTAAAGTGAAATCCTGCTCTAACTCCCAAACCGGGAACCCGATTCGAGCCCCGTCTTCTCCCACAAGTCTCTCGTGCCTAGGCGGTCGTGTGTGCCAAGTTTCGTGCCAATCCGACGCCGTTTGGTGATTTTGGGGCGTTAACACCTCGAGTTCAAGTTTCTTAAGAATGCAAAGATACATTTTAGCTTAGAATGCAAAGATACATTTTATACCTGATCTTCTGGTGGTGGTGTATATGGATTCTCATCTTCTGCAGATTCCCTAAATGCCCGGTGGCCACTCGATGCATCAGGAACCTATGATAGTCAATGCATAATGTGTTAATCATATTCGAATTTTATACATAATCTTCTGTGAAAATTGAACTATCAAACAATTTAATTTATATCGAACCTCTCTGTTGGGATCCACACTCGCCCCCTGTGACACAAACGCCATCATCTCAGCTCTCATCTGCTGTAAATGTGTAGAGAACTCTGCTCGCAGCTCCTCCTTCAACTCATCCCTTAGCTCTGCACGAACCTGCTGCGTGATCTGCTCAATAGTCGATGGTTGGGGTGTTGACTGTGATGGCCCAGCACCATCTTTATACACCGCTCTCCGAGGCACAATTCTCCCGTATGTGCGACAATATCCATGTCCGTCATGACCTATCAACTCATGGAAAATGGCATTCCTAGCCTCCAAAGTCTGACCATCCTCAGGTAGCATAGAGAGTTGACGATTAAACTCATCCTGTATTGAATAAGACATACAAGTATATTCCAAATTAAGATGGTTGACACACATAAAATAAACTTCAAATACAATCAAAGGTGTTTGGAAACTACCAAGGTCTGGATAACCTCTGGGTCATCTGCTCTACGTGTCATAAGCCAAACATTCATTTTATCAGTAGACTTCCCGTTATTGGTCATCTACATTTTTTTAGAAATATGAAAATTAGAATCCAAATAATTTGCAAATATTCAATGTTTATTTATATACAAAAATAAAACAATAAAATGTAAACCTCATGTCGTATCTGAGAGAAACTAGTACGCCCTGTGGTATGAGCTATGCCGTGAGCTCGCCGATTTTTAGCATTCCTACTTACAATTTTCTATAACAGGTTCAACAAATGTAAGTATGTAAATATGATTTGTATGTTTACATATCATAAATATAACTTATTTGTATACCTCAGCATCAGAAGTACGCCAATACTCCACAAGTTCTTCCCACTGGCTTGGCACAATGTGCAAAGGAACATCATCCTTCAGATTAGGATCAGAACTTCTAGGCTTGAAATACTTAACCTTAATCTTGTTCTTGTGATCCTTCCATATGCTGTTGCAGTTTTTCATGCAGATTGGCTTGTACTCCTCTGGACATATATTCAAATTGTCCTATAAAACACAATTTCAAAGTGTAAATAATAATAACACAATTTTGGAATTCGAATTTGTGGTCAAAAATATACTTTTACCTTCACATCCTTCCAGATAGCATCAACAATATCATCAGGCACATTGTTCCAGTCAAGAAAAGTAAGAGGAACAATGTTACCATTCCGCACAATGATGCCAAGTTGAGTAGTTAACTTAGCGACGTTATCCCCTATTGGGCAGTAATTTTCATCAAATTGTATGTCCAGCTTTTTACCAGTACCCCACTCTTTAATGCCCTTGGCACATCCTCTACCACGCCTAGTCGAGATTGATGAAGAACTAACATGACCTGCGAGATACAAAAACAATAAACAATATGCAACGGTAATAAACAAATGCAAATTTAAATTATGTGAATACAAATCGAATTCTTATACCTGATGTAGGCTGTGAAGAAGACGAAGGGTCTGCAAAATTCAATGAGAATAAACAAGTTATATATAATGAGCATAAATAAATGTATGTTTAAATAATTTTCATACAAAAAAAATGGCAAATTTATATACCTGCGGATAGCTCATAAGCTGATGACTCTAGTCGGGATGCTAGCTGCTGTGGTGCCACTGATGGTGGACGCACCGATGGTAGGCGTGGGGGCTGAGTACATGGCAGCTGCTGTGGTGCCACTGATGGTGGTCGATGCGGTGGTACTAATGGCCCCTCAGATGGTGGTGGCACTAATGGCCCCTCCGATGGTGGCCGATGTGATGCGTCCTCTGATGGTGGTGCTACTGATGTCCTGTTATGTAGCACATCAGACATCATGCGCCGGGGATGATCAGGCTTCCTCTTCCTTCCCATAATAATCTGCAAGCAATATAACATTAATTGACATTAGAAACATAGACAATGGGTTGTCATCAACTATAATATGACATTAATTGAACTAATACAATTACAAAGACAAAGTAAATTAAGAAATTGATGATTAACTACAACCTTTGCCTTAATTGAATTACTAATGTTGATTAAATATCAGCCTATTTGAACATCAACTGTTTCCCCTTCTGCGGCTTCCCTCACCCAACCAACTTCTTCATCACGAAGCATTATATTTTCTTCCAATTGTTGGCTTATGTATGGCTCGATTTGTGGATCAGTCGAACTCATATCAAATAAACCTCTTTGAGACATCTTCACCACGACTTGCCAGTCTGGTTGTAACGGGTCTGCAACGTACCAAACTTGCTCTGCTTGGGACGCCAAGATGAAAGGTTCATTGGTAATTCGATCATCTCGGTACAACAAATGATTGAAGTTTACCAACGTGAAATTGAAGACATCTTCTTTTTTTCCGTGAATATTGTCAATCCAATCACACTTAAACAACACATGTTTCTTCTCATTGGAATATCGAAGCTCAACAATATCTGTCAATTGTCCATAATAGTACACAGACCCCACACGAGGATTCTTGTCTTTTCGACTAGCATAACTTATGGTATCTGCCTTCAAAGCTACACCACAATTTTGTGTGGCTCGACGATCATCCATGGCCTTTACTCGATACCGAAACCCATTCAGTATATACCCGTTGAACCTCCTTGCCAGGTTATGAGGACCATTTGCCAATAGAATAATCTCTTCAGAAAATATGACATCAGTAGTCCTTCGCAAAGTTTGGACCTATTTAACACGAAAATGTAAAATTGAAATGTAGTTCGACTTAAGTAACTAGAATCTATAGAGTTAAATACATACATGTTCCTTGAACCAAATGTGAAAAGTTTCAAAATGTTCACGCCGAAGCTGATGATCGTCGACACGAGGCATTTTGAGCTGAAGTACTTCAAGGTGTTTGCTGTGTAGATTGAGATTTTAGCAATACAAAAAATTTTGTTGAAAATTCAATAAAACATAATAACATATTGAGTGAGTGACTTAACCTACTTTATGAATGGTTGAACCGCGCTTGTATTGAATAAGATGTACCGATGAGCTTGTACCCAAGAAGTATTATCAAGATAAAAGCTTGTGTTTTCACCAATAGCATGACCCAAATTATCAGCACCACTATAGTTTCTCACGGGTCGACTAGATTTGGTTTCCACATCATTAAGATATTGTGCACAAAAATTCATGCATTCTTCCATAAGATATCCTTTAGCAATTGATCCTTCAGGATGAGCTCTATTACGCACGTATTGCTTCAAAGTAAGAAGATACCTCTCAATTGGATACATCCATCGAAACTGAATCGCTCCACCCAATAAGGCTTCATCAGCTAGATGTATAGGCAAGTGCTCCATTATATCAAAAAAACTCGGAGGAAATATTTTTTCTAGATGACAAAGTGTTAGAGCGATACGATCTTGAATATATTGCAAATCCGTCGCACGATTCACTTTCGAACACAATTGTCTAAAGAAATTGCTCAATTCAATCAAGGGTTCAATTACATTCTTTGGTAACGATCTTCGAATAGCCAATGGAATAAGTTGTTGCATCAGAATATGACTATCGTGGCTCTTAAGACCCCCAATACTTCTATCATGTGAGCGCACACGACGTGATATATTGGATGAATACCCGTCGGGAACTCTTACTTCCTTCAACACTTTCAAGAACAAATCTTTTTCATCCTTGGTCATCGTGAATTGTGCTGGTGGTAAATAGGCTTTATTCGACCCTCTTAACTGCAAATGTAGGGGTTTTCTAATATTCATATCTTGTAAATCACGCCGAGCATTAACACCATCCTTCGATTTTCCTGCAACCCCTAATATTGTCCACAACACATTATCACAAACATTCTTCTCTATATGCATCACATCGAGGTTGTGTCTTATTAGATTGTGCTCCCAATATGGCAATTCATAAAAAATACTCTTTTTCTTCCAACTATGGGTGCGATGTCCAACTTTCTCCTTCTCTACCTGTCTCCTATGCCTCTCCTTAAGGTCATCCCTCTTGTATTGGGTTAAAATACCCTCAGATTCTAATTGTAGCAACATCTCAGTTCCAGACAACAATTTTGGTTTGAGTCTGACTTCCCGACTACCATCAAATGATACTTTATCCTTCCGGAATTTATGGCCAGTAGGTAAAAATCTGCGATGACCCAAGTATGATTGTTTCCTACTATGCTTCAACCAACACGATGTAGTTTCCGTATTACAACAAGGACATGCATATTCGCCTTTAGTGCTCCATCCTGACAAGTTTGCGTATGCAGGAAAATCACTAATTGTCCACAGTAAAGCTGCATGCATTTGAAACATTTGATTTGTTGATGCATCAAATGTTGACACACCCTCATTCCATAGTTCGTTCAACTCCTCAATCAACGGTTGCATATACACATCAATCTTGTCACCAGGTCCTTTCGGGCCGTCAATAAGCACGGACAAAATTAGAAATGGTTGCTTCATGCACATCCATGGCGGCAAGTTGTATGGAATGAGCACAACAGGCCAAGTGCTATGAACTATATTCATCGTCCTGAATGGGTTAAAACCATCAGATGCTAAGCCAAGCCTTACACTTCGGCAATCATTACTAAAGTCAATATTCCGACGGTCAAAATCTTTCCATGCAAGGGAGTCAGCAGGATGCCTGAAGACGCCATCATCAGTTCGTTCCTCTGCATGCCATCTCATGAACTTGGCCGTCTTGGATGACATAAACAACCTCTGCAACCTTGGCTTTAAAGGAAAATACCTCATCTGTTTTGCAGCTATTTGTTTGCCACCTTTGTTAGGACCATTTGAACCACCATCACCATTTGATTTCCATCTAGAACTGTTGCATATAACACATTTATCAAGATTGGCGTCCTCGTTTCGAAACAACATGCAACTGTTGGGACATGCATCCCACGTCTCATACGTAAAGCCCAAATCTGTTGTGACCTTTTGAGCTTTATAATATGAGTCCGGTAGTTTTACACCCAATGGGAACGCCTCATTCAATAACTCAAGCAACATGTCAACAGACTTGTCTGTCCACTGATTAAGCACCTTCAAATGTAGAAGTCGAACAATGAATGACAAAGATGTGAACTTCTGACAACCCGGATACAATTCACTTTGTGCATCTTGAAGAAGTTTGAAATATTTTGCAGTCTCTGCATTTGGACCGAGCTGGGATTCAGATGCATGGGGATCAGGCCCCTGTGGGTCATCACCCTCAACACTTGTACCGGCATGTGGATTTCCCATAGCCCCTTGTATCATTCCAATCATATCATCCCCAATGTCTAAATTAGCTAATGTTTCATTCTCTCGATTTCCATGTACAGATACGTAAGATTCCCCATGATTAATCCAATGTTTGTATTTTTTAAAAAAACCATTCAAAATCAAATGCTCCCGTACACCCTCTCGTACAAAATAGTATCGATTCTCACACTTCCTACACGGACAACTGATCATCGAACCTTCAACCCTATTGGTGTAGGCAAACACAAGGAATTCATCAATCCCATTAATGTATTCGCTCGACATCCTATTTGGCAAATCAATCCAACTCTTATCCATCATCTGTAGACATCCACAAAAATATCTCATCAAAGTAACTCTAAATATAATACCTACGTATTACACCCTCATCTATCAAAACAAGTAGTACACTTCCATTCCATAGAAATGAATATAGCTATCCATTCCAAAGCTCCAAAAGAAAAGTAAATTGAGTAAAAGGATAACGAGGAAAGGGGACTTTACTGATGGTGCATTATTTTATTTATCTATTTGTTCAAAACTTAATTATGGACATATATCATGTATGTCATATTACATGTTTAACATGAATGTGTATATTATAATCATATAAAAATTTAAAAGAATGATATAACATTATAATTGATGCCTAATATCTCCATAGTAAATTCGTTGGGGGTCTGGTTCATGGTACAGAATGAATCAATCCAATCTGGTCTCATGAATTTATTTTGATTTCTACATTAATATGGCCCAATGTGTTTTAATGACTCGATGTTTTTGAAGGTATAGGTGTGTAGATCATTTATAATAAAAATTAGATTAATTTGATAATTATAACAATATAATTTCATCGTATTTATGTTTTAAAAAAGAATATTATTTTGAAAATAAATTGTTCATTATTATGAAAATACAAACCTCAGGATGCGTGATGTAATTTCCAAAACCTCAAGGGGGTATCTGTAATTTAGTTAAACTTCGAGGGAGGTATATGTAATTTGCCCTAATTTTTTTTAGACTGGGACAATCTGTGAGATTTAGCAGTTTAAAATAACTTGATACATTTTCATACAAGAAATCGTTGCTTTAAAAAGAAAAGTTATATAAATAATGAAAGAAACAATGACTGACTTAATTTGTGGGTAAGCTGAACATTTCATTTCATCCCAAGTGTATTAGTATTAGCAAGCAAAATAAAATCAATCTATAATTTATATCAAGGATTATGAATGTGTAGCCCAAATTCAATCTATACATGGACCTATATACAATCTTAACACTCCATTTATTAATTTTCTCATACCCAATTCTAGGTACAGGCACTGTTTTTATTTAGTCTTTATAAATGTTGAAACCAATCACATAATAAAATTGATTGCTCTAGTAAATCCAAAAATTAGGCTAAATTCATAATTGAACCCAATTTTGTTTGGCACAATGAATTTTCACGACGCCCAACTCATCAAACCAAATTGGCCCAATGCTAAACCGACAACTTCAGTAATACAATTAGGTGCCTATTTTTTTTCTTCATGATTTTTACTATAAACCGATCAAACCAAGCCAATTACACACCTACCCTTATATGAGTTTGAGAGATTTCAAGGATTAATAAATCAAATGGGTAGGGCTGACCCAGAAAACCAGTCAATAAATGGGCTGAAATCAGTTAAGGCTTGAATTGAATGTCGGATGAATGGGCCAATATTGGGTCATTTAGCCCAATAATGTGAAAGGAAACATTGCTAATGCAAAAATAGTTATTTCAAATAGTTTCTACAAAGGATTTTCACAATGGTCATAATTAACTCTTCTTTAGCTTATTCTACTATGCTATCTTTTCTTCGTAGTAGCTACATCTATATATATATATAATAGTCAATTCTCTCATTTTATTCATTTGAAATTTATCTATCCAAATAAAATCTTAGTTATTAAAGTCAAGATTTCATTTTGTTCATCAGACTATCAGATTATTGGAGCTCCATAAAACCAAATAGAAAGTCAGATTAATGTTGTCTTTCACACATAACATTTTTTTTTTCCTGATTTTAAAAAGCGACAATCTTGAATCACCTCTGGAATGTGACCTTTCTCTTTGAGGTTCCTCCTATTAATTTGAGGTTCATAATATTTTTAGATATGAAATAGGTAATACATACATACATATATATATGCAACAGGTAATACATACATACATATATATATATATATATACAGAGAGAGAGAGAGAGAGCATACCTGAGTTGCCGTTCGCCGTTCGTCGTCGCCGCCGCTAGCCCTTCGCCGTTCGTCGTCGCCGCACCACCGCACCACCGCTGGCCCTTCGCCGTTCGTCGCCGGTCGCTCGTCGCTGGTTTGGGGATTTTGGGGGAAAATTGAGCGGCAAGAAGAGAGGGATTTCTATCGGACACCGCTAGGGATTTTAGGGATTTTGTGCTTCAAATCAATTTTAGGGATTTTGCGATGGAACCGAGCGGCAAGATGAGAGGGAAGAGGGGGGAAAATGTTTTTTTACTTTTTGCGACGGTAAGGTTTACACCGTCGCAAATTATACAAAACAATTAACAAACGACGCCGTTTTAATAATCCTTTTTTGCGACGGATATTTGCCGTCGCAAATGGTCGAGTATTTGCGACAGCAAACTTTTTGCCGTCTCAAATAGTTTTTTTTCCCGACGGTTCAACATTGCCGTCGCTAATAGTTCCTGATTTTCATACTCGCCCGTGCAGTTTATTACCGACGGTTAAACGCCGTCGCTAAAACTACTTTTTTGCGACGGTTTGTTTTGCCGTCGCAAAATACCATTTTTTGCGACGGGGATCACGCCGTCGCTAATAATTCCGTCTTTTTTGCCCTCTTTTCTTGTAGTGATAGGTCGGTTGTGTTCAATTTGTGGTTGGTATTTTGGATTCAATACTCAACCAACTATTTTAGACATAGATAATGAATTCATTTAGTATTAGGAACATGCCAGCTTGTTCATTGGTTCGATACTATGGATTAAATTAAAGTTGGTTTGTAAATTGCAAGTTTTATTTTATTCTTTATAGTAAATTGGTTGGTTAGACTAGGTCCATGATTTCTCCCAGTTTGGTTTTCAATTTTAAAAAATTATGAATCTTTTTTGTGTGTGGTTGATTTAACTTTTATGTTTGTGATTTAAATTATGAGATTAAATTAATAAACATACCAGCATCACTATAACGAAAAAAAATTTCAATGATGTTTTTTTTTTTTTTTTTGGTCTCCAAAATGCTAATTTCTTCACTATAGATATTCGTGTGGAAATATTTTGGTCGCCAGTTTTGTCACTGTATATTTGCTGCAAAAAATCATTGTAAGGAAAAATGATTTGGTCAACAATAATATACTTTAGTGACAAAAAATTTGTCACTAATTAGACAATATTTCCTTACAAAAATTCATTAATTTTGTCACCGTATATATAACTATTGTTGACAAAAAAATTTGTCACACATGTTGATCATTGGCAAGGAAATAATTCGTCGCAACAAGATGTAAAGATGATGAAATGTTTCATGTGACGGCTATTTTTGGGTGACCGCTAGAGCGAAGATTTGTAGCTCCTAATATCTCGCAGGTTTGCAGGCGAGACTACTCGAACGAATGATTGGTCGCTCCCGCGTTGAATGCGAACTCCCAGTATTTTCATTGTAGCTGTGCAAACTTCTAAGACCTTGCGTTTACCACTCAAGCAGTATCTTTGTATTTTGGTACTTCGCTTGAGTGAAGGAAAGTGCACTCGAGCGGTTTGTTTGGGATTAGCCAGTATAAAAGCCACTTTTTGCTCATTTTCTCTCATTTATCTCCCTCCTCTCTTCATGTACGAAAACCCTAGCTACAAAACCTTTGATTTCATCTTATTATACCAAGGATCCACCTTAGATCATGCAAGACTAGTGAAGAATGAGTGAGGATCTTCCTCTTAGCCGATTGGATTGTGATTTCGTCAGAGTTCATGCTTGGGTCTTTGTTGTTTGCTCACCTTCTTGAGGTAGGCAGTTCTCTTAACTCAATCAATTATGATTTTGTTCGATTTTGATGTATTATGGGAAGTATGGGTTGATTTGAGTTTGAAATTTGTTATTAAAATAAGTTCATATTTTAAAATTGGGTTTTCACCCAAACTTTTGAAAGATTTAGAATGTTTTGGTACATTGATGGTTAATACATGATGATTAAGGATTTAACAAAGAAATGAGGAAAACCCCCAATTTTATTGAAAATCCTAAAACTAGGATTTTTAAATTAAAAGAGGGTTTGAGTTAATCGGTACCTTATGTTGAAAATTAAAGTGATTTTTCATGTTAATAAGTGTGTTGGATAACTTTATTATCGATGATGATATTTATTGGTGGTTTAAATAAGTTGAATTGTGTGAATACTTGGAATTGTGAAAGGATGTAAGGTAATGTTTTGCATGGGTTGATGGTTGGTAAAGAGTAGGATGTGGAGTCTTGAAAATGAGAATAGTTCATTAGATTTTATTTGTTGAACTCTTGTGCAATTAAAAAGGAATTTTGGGATAAAGAGGAAGTTTTGGAAACTCATGCATTGCATTGCAATTCCATGGTGTTGGATTAAATATTGGATTATTTAAAGGTGTGTGTGTGGTTCCGAAATGTGTTTTGTGTATGAAGTGCTCAATTGCCCTTCCATGCTCGGTGGCTAAAAAATGTGGGGATATCATTAGTATTCTGGTAAAGGTGCCCAATTGCCCTTTCGTGCTAAGTGCTGGTAAATGTGGGGAAAATGTTGAAATGATTGATGGGTGTTCAATTGCCCCTTCATGCTCGGTGGCCGAAAAATATGGAGATGTTTTTGAAATGAAATGGGTGTCCAATTGGCCCTTCGTGCTTGGTGGTTGGTAAATATAGAGGTTTTCAAAAAGCAAAAGGTGCCCACTTGCCCTACTATGCTTGATGGCCAGTAAATGTGGGGATTATTTTGAGGTATCTTATGTAGAGTTTGTTACAAACTAAAAATGTAGCACTTGGGTCCTTTAAACTATTGGATAGTGTATTTAATTCCTTTATTTTCATTTTGGGAGTCTCTAGAGTTGTTGTATTTTGGTTTTGAAGGAGTATGATTCAATTTAGACTTGTTAGGATTGTTCATTCGCGCTTGTTTACGTTGAAAAGTTCTTTAGAAACTTGGAAAATTTGTTCTAGGGTTGACACTTGCCTTTCTGGGGGTCAACACCACTTTGTTGCCTTACCCTTAGTGCCTTTGCTGGTTTTTGGGGTTGACACCTGAGTTCCTAGGGTCGACCCCTCCCTTGTTATTTTGTTCTGGGTTGCATTCTGAAATAAAGGGCCGACACCACTAGTTCCAAGGGTCGACCCTTGTCCTTTGCACACATTAACGTCTCAACTTTTCTTACTAAAGGTCGACACCTCTGCCTAAAGGGTCGACCCCTGTGAGTAAAATTCCAGATTTTTTGTTCGGTTTTGGGGCTCTACTTTTGGGGGTTTGATTTATTCTTTCTTTGACTTTAGGGCTATTATTCTACCACTATAAATAGGCCCCAAACATACTTTTCTCATTCACCTCTCTCTCTCTCTCTCTCTCTTAGAAACTCACCCTTTTTCGCTTAGATTTCTAGATCTACTCGCGTAGAGGCATCCTTCCACCTTGGTCCTTTGAGAAAGATTGTAGATCTTGTCAAGGGCTTTCTTTTGATCCAAGAGTTTCATGGTTTCATCGACTTTGAGCTTTTTGGAGTTCTACTCTTCGCTTCAAAAGGTAGGGTCTATTTCTTAAACTCAATATAAGTTCAGTAGCATATTTGCGACCTATTTTGTTATATATATCTGGTAGTCATTTGGTATAATTTCTATCCTTGTTATTTGTTATTTCAAAAGATCTATGGATTTAGGTGTTTTTGCTTAAACTTAGGATTTGGATTTCAGATGTAAAAGAGAGATTTCAATTGAATTCTTGAAACAAGTGATGGTCTTGTATTGTTGTTGAGATGTGTTGACATGGTGGCTTTCCTTTACTCAAAAGTGATTTTGAAAGAAAATGAGGTTTTGCTCTAAAACCATGGTTTTTGCTTGTGTTGGAAAACAATGAAAAATGATGTTGGCTTTGTAAGAGTCGGAAAGAAAATGGTTGTGGGATTTTGGAAATGGTTGTTGTTACTCCTTTGGAAAATATATCTATATTATTATCTTTTAAATTATTGTATTAGCGATACCTATTTTGGCTATTGGTGGAGGATAGCATTGTCATGTGTTAGAAATTGCACATGGATTAGGCAATTTGAAATCATTCATATCATGGAGCATGTAATGGATTTTGGAAATTGAAACTGTATGTTTCGAAAAGAGGTTTTGGAAATTCTTACATTATGTTTTAGAGCATTTGCATTGTTTTGGAAAAGTAATATTTTGAGTTACATGTATTGTATTATTGAACAGGGTAAATGAAGTGGTGAATCTAGAAGAAAGTTGTTGTTACATCAAATAAGTTGACCTGTGTGTCTAGGGTGAAAGTCCCGAAAATAGCACATATACATGGGTGTCGATCCCGTGGATGAAATTTTCGTAAAATGGCAATAGTAGTGCATGTGCAGCCTACGTTTACATGGGTCCTAGCTTATGGTTTCCTTTGGATGAAATTTCCAGGAAAGGTTGTTTTTGTTCTGGAGATTTACCCATTTATTTACTATGATGTTGGTTTGGAACATGATGTTTGGAAAATGGTTTTAATAACGTATTTGTTATTGTCTAGCAATGTATTTGCATTTGATTTAACAATGTATTTGCTGATTGGTATTGAGATACCTGGATCAGTTTTTGGAAAAAGATTTTATATCAAACAAATGATTTGAACTTGGGAAACGCTTTAATTAAACATAATGCTCCGAAAATTGGAAAGAAAAGATTTTGTTGAGAAATCAAATGGATTTGAAAATGCATTTGGGCATATTGTATATATGTATTGCATCATGATCATTTATGCTGGTGGCGCATGTTTAGCCTTTGAAATATTCTCTAATGGGCTTTATGCTCACCCTACGTGACTAAAAATATTTTTCAGGTATACATGTGTGGATGTGGACTGAGACATGAAGCTGTGTTCGGAATCGTGTAGGGTGGTTCTGTTATTTGTAGGCCAAGGGCCATTTATGTTAATTATTGGTTGTGTGCCATTCTTGTAAGGGTTACACCCTTGGGTATAATGTAAGCCTCCGGGCACCTAATTTGATTTATAACATATGTGCATGTTTTAATTACAAAACATCCATTCGACTTAGATGTTGTATCTAGAAATGTATAAAATCGGATAAACACATGTATTGTGTTACTATATTATATTTATTTGGATGAGAATGGTTATCTATTGTTCATCGTTAGGTGGTTTATTCACGTAATTCGGATCGTGAAAATTCGGGGCGTGACAGAAAGTCCTTGGTTATGATAATGGGTAATGAGTTAAGTCAATATGGGTTGCAAACCATGCATTTCGAAGTTTGGTTTCCAAACAGAGTTAAGTCGTTAGCATGGCATGACATTGCATAGCATAATCATTGTGATAACCCCAACCGTCATAATATTATATTACATTATTTTAATAAGCTTGATTGCATGATTGTGTGTTTAATTGCGTGATTATATGCTTAATTTTGTGACTATCTGTTGGTTTATGGAATATATGTTCACTTATCGATTTAGAATCAGAAATTGAAAACCCTAACGACTTCAGAAACTAAAATTGACTACCCCAATAGGCTAATTGAAATATTTAAAATTTTATGGCAACTTTCGTCAAAATTTGATTCGGACCAAAATAATTAGAATAAATCAAAATTAAGTGGGATTAATTAATTATAAGCTAGCTTAATTAGCCTAAGCTAATCACACCCTATATAAGCCTAATTCATGTCTTGAACTCACATATACTACACATGAGCTGAGATTTTGAGAGAAAAGAAGGGTGAACTCAACACCTAGAAAGAGAACAAGGAGTATTGTAAAGAATTTGTGGGAGATTTGAAGATTGGAGCTAAGATAGTGTAACAACCCGACTCTCTTATATGCTTTAATTCTCTCATTATACGTATGATTATATGTGTGCTTATGTGTTGATGTGAAATTCCATGTTTAAATGTGTGAACTACATGTTTATAAACTTGTATCTGTCGGTTATTGTGGACTCGCCTTTTTCCGCGCCACACCTTTCGGAAAGGGTTTGAAAAGAAGGCCTCACAATTCGGACTCCCACGGTTCTAAATCTAGTCTCACAAGTGCAATGTGAAACTGATAAACACCAAAGAGTCCAAATCCGGCAAACCTTTTTGGAAAATCAATTTTAAATCAAATAATGCCAAAATTAGACTACTTTGCCAGATACAAAGTCGCCACCTAAATATTTTATTTTTGGAGAAATTTAGGAAACCCTAACTCGTGCCAAAGGCCACGTGTCCGTCATCACCAAAGTTGTCTCATCTCGGGAACTTGGGTACAAGAGGGGAAGGTCCTGAAATGAGCACCCTCTGCTCGCCCGATCAAAGATCGGCCTCTACTAATCATGATATGATGTTTTATAAACATTATGTGTTCTTATTCTGGTTATTAAACTAGCTTTACTATGTGACGCACACAAGCAAGTATAGACTAGTCGCAAGAATTGGAACAATTCAACTCACATTTTTTTGCGAAAAATGGTTTGAATTTGCCACCCTCAAGTGGGCTTAAAGATGCGGATTTGCCACCAAACATAGTGGGCTTAAAACATGATTTGCCACAACAAAGTGGGCTTAAAACACACATTTGTTGAATCGTTCTAATTCAAACAACAAGCCTTCATCCATAGGCATTCATGTAGTTTAGCATTTAAGCACATAGCTTCATGGCAAGCATGTAAAACATGGCAACATGGCAATCACACTCATGCAAGTATGCTAAAGCATAAAGACTTACCGAGTACTCTAAGCCAAAACAAAAACTAGTTAGAGAGATGCATGATCCTAACTATACAAGATATCTAATGCAGCACATGCAATAATGAAATTAATAGGCTCAGCTACTAATATGGCATATGGATCGATTTGAACAACATGCAGTTAAACACGTATTCAACTAAGATATTGAAATTGCAATGCAGTTTGGATGATGCGCCGAGCCTCGGTGCATGCAAGACAAATGAATGGATGCAAACACGTAAGCATAAGGTATGCTAATTGAAAATGTCCCTAATCTAACCATCAAAAGTGATTAAATAAAAGGGAGAAAGACGCGAGGTTGGAAAACATACACACACGCACGTACACTTTACAACATTACGCCCTCACAATGGAGGGTCCAAATGAATAAGCTAACCAACTAGCTACACTAATTAAGCTAACTAATTTACAACACAAAATTTAACTAACTATTCTAAGCTAATTAAATATTACAAATCAATCTAATTAGCTAAATACTTAACTAATTAATTACAATACGATTAAGCTAATTAATTACAGAATGAATTAAATAACTAATCTACTTAAATAATTACAACATTTGCATGAAGTAACTACCACTAATTAACTAAGCAAAGCAACTAAAAGGCCTCGGGAAGTGAGGGAAGCATGCATGCTTGGTTTCTCCACCCGAAAAAGCCAACGCCTTGCCACTGAATGCCTCTGTTTGCACATTTGAACACCAACAGTGTTGCTAACTCCTAGAATGCCTCTGCTCCACCTTACCAACATACTATGCAAATTTCATTGATGGTCGGTCGGCTACCAATGGTGGTCGTCGGCTACCATTGGTGGTCGGTCGGCTACTCCTAGTGGCCATCGGCCACTACTGCCTTGAACTTCCTCTTGCTACAATAGAGAGCAAACAGAGGCAAAGCAGTATATTCTCAAGGGTTGTTTGTACTGTTACCCTCCTTATCATCACGCAAGCTCAAAGGAGTGTAACTCTTGGCCCTCAAACCATCAATCAAGCAATTTCAATGCATGATAGCTAGGGAACCAAGTTTGTATAAGTTCAATTAATGCACAAACAAGACCAAAAAGACCACCACCCTATCATGCATGATCAAGGGTGATGGTGACCAAGGAAAGTGGCACATTTCATCACTTTTGAGCATGAAATGTCCCATTTTCCTTATGTTCGAATTAACGTCCGATTTGAACACATGCAATGCAACACGAAAGATGCTTATCTTGCCTCTTTTACTTGTTCATTTTGTTTACTTATTTTACATTACCGATTCATTCTTTAATCGATTAAGTCCATTAATGAGTGTCCTCTAATGGAAAAATGGCTCAAACAACGAGTTGCTTTGGGCATGAAAGAGGCATTACACTGTTGGTAATGAACCCCCTAAGGGATTAAACCAATAGGTGCAACACCTTCATTTCACACTTAGGCAAACAAGGGGTTTAAAACCACTTTCAAAGCAAATAAAAGAGTGAAGAATGGAGAGAGATTGCAGAGATTTTAAGTGCTGAAATGAAGTGTAAAACAACACTAAAACATGCTATTAACTCAAAAGAATGATGATTAAAGCATTAAAACATCAAACTAGTGAAGGAATTAACATTACAACTATGAAATACAAGCCTCAACTGAACTAACCAGCCCAAAACAGAGCCAAAATAGGTTATTTCAGAGGCAAAAACATGCTGGACTTAAGCTAGAAAAACATGCTAACATATGAATCTATCTAGGCAAGCAAACAAGACACAAGGAGGGGAGGCTAACCCATCCAATTTCGGACTTCAAAACAATGTTTTTACCACTAAAAAATCTCTGAAATTCAGTGGTTAAAAGGTCCAAAAAAGTTGGTTTGAAAGTTATGAAAAGATGGTACAAGAGCTTAACAAACAAAGGAGCAAGAAGGGTGGACCACCCCCTAACTCAAAGAGACCTCAAACCAACACTTTTAAGTCACAAAAATAGAGTTTTTGACATTTCAAAATCATTCCCAAAATAGTTTGAAAGGGTGACAAAACAAGTATTGAAAACAAACTTAAATAACAAGTGTTATAGCTCTTGAAGCTAAGGCACAAAATAGGCAACAAACCAAGCTCAAACCTCCTTCTATAGCTTAAAAAAGGCTCCAAGTAATCTCATCCCAAAGGTGAAAGTATTTGGTTAAGGGTTGATGTGCAAAAACTAAAAGAAACTAGGCGAAAATGTACAAAATATCAAGAGTGAGAAAGAATTCTAGAGAAAGATATATATTTTTGGTCTAAATCTTCTAACCCTCAAAAATGGGGGAGGACACCCCCTATATATAGAAAACAAGTCTTGAGCTTGTGAACATCTCACCAAACACATGTATGAAGATGCAGCTCAGTGAGCAACAGTTGGCACAGCTGTCAACAAATATCTAGAAAAAAAGGCCAATGGCCATCGACCACGACTGGTGACCGTCGGCCACCACTGATAGCCGACCGGCCACCACTAGTAGCTAAAAAAAACAAGCCCTAGCCAACAGCCTAGGGGGCTAGCTGACAGGTACCCACTCCTCCAGAATAGAGGCAACAAGCTCTTGGTCCAAAAACATGCACAAAACAGATAAGGTTTAGAGACTCAAAGACAAGGCATTCTGTTGAGGACTTCGAGCGCTCAAAATGAACACAAACAAAGACAATCATCGAGTGCACAAATGATGACGTTCAAGTCTTAAGGACGGTCAAAAATGGGGTGTCTACAGTTATGAGAAAATATGTTCAAATTACAACATCTAGACTGGAAATTGATAGCCTTAGAGGCATGATAAATCGAAATCGACTTTACAGTCATGATGTGACAACCCTGCTCTGTGATACACTGTTCATCGTTAATTATAGTTGTGATTATGTGCTTGATGTGAATTTGAATGCTAATCATGTGATTATATGTGACATTGAAGTTATATCTATTTGCCGTAGAGAAATCTGTTTTATTTCCTGTTATAATTTGAAATTGAGGGCCATAGAGGCAACAGAAGCCAAAATTGACTGTGTTATTATGATTAGCATGATTTTTAGAACCTATGGTGAGATTTAATTAAAAATTGATTCGGATCAAAATAATTAGATTAATTTGATTTAATTAAGATCATTTGATTAGACCAAAGCTTTGATTAGCCAATATGATTAGTAAAACCTATATATGTGCTAATTAGGGGCTTAGCTCATACATTTTTGAGCTCTCGTTCTAGACTTGGGTGAGATATACACTTTAGAGAGAGTGAGAAAGGAGAATTAGAGAGAGAGGGGAGCTCAACTTGGAGGAATTGCTTGGTGATTGAAGAATTTGAAGGATTAACTCAAGAACCTGCTAAGATTTAGAAGATTCAAAGGTTCTAAGTAAGTAATTGAACCCTCATTCATAAGTTTAAGCTCACAGAAATGTGAATTCAAAGTGAGTATGTAGCTAAGATCATAAATTGAGCTAAGATGATAGAAAACATGATCAAGAAGAACATGCATGTAGAAATTTACCATAATTCTTCATATTTGAACATAGAGCATGTTAATCATGTAGAATTAAGGGTTGTTTGATACATGCATGCATGAATTGCTATGTTTTGAAGTCCAACCTTAAGTCTCTAAGCTTGTAAATGCATGATATAAAACATGGATTATAAATATAGAGTTTACAGTTCGAATTTTGTTAAATCCATGGAATAGTGAACTATGGGTTGAATTAAATTCAAATATATGTATTTGGGAGTGTTCTTGCATATTTGGGGTGAGTCAAGCATGAAATTGGACCCTTGAATGTGTGTTTGTAACTCAAACAAAATTTTGGAAAACCCAGAATTCGTGCAGGTCGCTCACTCGAAGAAACTATCGCTCGAGCTTAAAATGCAAGCTCCTAGTACTCTTGCAGTCAATTGCACAGTGGCTCAAGTGGCAAAAGTTACGCTCAAGCGGACCCTATTTTGCAAAGATTCATCGCTCGAGCGAAAAATGTCTCGTTCGAGCATAAAAATCATGCAACTAGAAGTTTTACAAATCGCTTAAGCGGAGTGCCCTGTTTCAAAAAATTTTGAAAAGCTGTTTTATGTCCCAATTTCTGTTCTCTTCCATTTTTGACTATTCTTAGGCACACATTGAGCATCCTAAATGAACTAAAGCACACGAAAGAAGCCTAAGAATATTAAGTAAACGATAGAACGGATTGAATTGTATTATGACCCAATGTGTTACGAATTATATAGGGTCAAGTGCAAAGACAAATCAAGCACCGGAACACTATGAGTAATATCTAAGTAAAGATATTTTTGTGTATGCATTATTTTCTAAATGTTACATGAGTGGTAAGTTTCTAAACTGCTGAATTGATACTATGAATGAGTATTCTATCCGCTTGATTCACAATGAAGTATGTGAAGCGATTGATCTATGAATATGAAATGGGCCCAAGGCCGTTTGGGTTACTTGAAGAGGATGTAAATTGGGCCTAAGGCCGTTTTGTATAACTGTTAAATGGGTCGAAGACTGTTTTGGATAAGGAATTGATTGGACCTAAGGTCGTTTTGAATACGAAGGCAAATGTGAACATGATCATGGATCTAAAAGTGTGCATAAATGTGAATATGGATTGAATGGAGCCAAGGTTGTTTTGTATATGAATTGGACCCAAGGTCATTTTGCATATAATGGACCGAAGGTCATTTTGCCTAGGAATTAGACTTAAGGTCGTTTTGTATATAATGGACCAAAGGTCATTTTGTAAATACAAATTGGACCTGAGGTCATTTTTTATATGGATACGGTATATGATATGTTGGACCTAAGGTCATTTTGTGTTGATATCGATCAACAAGCTTAGTTATGAATTTTTATCAAATGAATCCCATCATGAACTCTTTTACTTTGGTATGTATGTAAGTGAGCAGTGGGATCCCCAGCCCCAGCCCCAGCGAGCTATGAGAAACTGAGTTTTGATAAGTCAACCAAGGTCGCCTCATGCAAGAGGCCTTACTTCTTTTTTTATTTGTTCTTTTGTTCTTTTGTGGTCATGCATGACCAAATCTGTGTATAACCTTGGTTTTTATTAACACTGACTTTTGAATGATCTTGGACTCATGTAATACATAATATGGATGTTTTTATAGTGTGAGTTATTACATATATGAGAAATTCTTTTTGGTTAAGCCACGTATGCACAGCTCATTGGACAATCTTTGCAAGTTCTGCTTCCGCCATTTGGCCCCCTAATATTAAATGTGATTTGATTTCTGATTGAGGCTGCAGGTAATCTCATGATTATTGGTCGGTTATGACTCTAACCCATTGGTGCGGGTTTGGGCCATGACATATGATTAGCATGATTTTTAGAACATAATATGAAGTTTTGTAAAAATTTGATTCGTAATGAATTAATTGGATTTATTTAGACTAAACTCTTAACTAAGCTTGCCTTAGACTCAAATAAGCTATATAATAGATATATATGTATTTATATATATGAGCCATCGACTTAACACTTAGACTTAAGCTCAAAAATATCTCATGGAGGAGACTTGGAGAAGAAAAGAAGAGAAAAGAGAGAGAGAGAGAGAGAGAGAGAGAGAGAGAGAGAGAAAGAGAGAGAGAGAGAGAGAGAGAGAGAGAGAAAGAAGAATTTAACCAAGAGCTTGGAGAGTGAAGAAATTGAAAGGGGATTCAAGGGATGTAGCTCAAGGTAAGTGCAAATCAACTAGAATACTATAAATCTTTCTTCGATTGGTTAAAATCAAGCCTTAAAATGAAGCTTTGATACTCATAAAAGTTAGGGTTTATGGATTATGACCTTGATTGAACACGTCTAATGAAAATGAACATGTAATCTTTGGGTTGTGTGATTAAAGAGTTAATTCTTTTATTTTTAGTTTGATTTAGGTTGGACTGTGAGAAATTGTGATTTAATCTTGAGTCTTTGCATGCTTTGAACTCATGTAAGCATAAACAACATGTGTAACATGAAAAAATGAAGAAAATTACGGAAATATGGAAATTAGGGTTCTATATATCAAATTAAAGTAAGTTATGATATCTTTGAGCTTGAGTTTCATGCTTATTATGTTTATATGTCATGTTTTTGAAGTGAAAGTGCATGAATTAGGCCTTAGAAATGCATTTGAACAGCATGAATTTGTTGGATTTTCGGACTGCACAAACAAAGTGCAGAACTGCATGTGCGAGGCCTACAGCCACACATGCGGGATGCACAGTTACACAAGCAGAAAACAATGCAAGCAAGTTGAACATTCAAAAATAAAAGCACGTGCGGGCCGCACGTGCGGCACACCTTTCCGCATGTGCGGTAGGGGTCTTTCATACGTGCGGGAAGCAAAGAGAAAAATTTATTCATTTTCTTTATCTTTTCGACCCTTTGAATTTGTTATTGTGTGTATTTAAGCCCTCTTGAAATGCTTAAAGATGAATAAAAATTGAACGAAATGGAAAAATGATTAAAGAGAAAAAGCTAAGAAAAGAATGAATTGCTTATCAAGTTGTGTGTGTAATGTGTAGGTCACTGGCCGGAAAGGACCGTTATACGACCGAATCACTGTGAATAATAGTATTGTAAAGAAATGTTCTTATTTAATTCTATATTTTATTTTGATATGAACGATGTGTCTAATTGCTATTTTGGAACAATTGAATGATATAGATATAGATGTATGACATTGGATTATGATATAAAGGTGCGACGAACGTTATAGAATGACTTATTACGAATGGTAAAGGATGCCTAACGAATGTTAATGAATGAATGAAATGTGGACCTAAGGTCATTTTGTTTCTGTTATAAGTGATAGGTCCAAGGCCGTTATGTCTAATATGGATTACTTATGATCTATGGCCCTAAGGCCGAGGGAGATGAAGACATGTCGATGTTCCATGTACCAAATGATGTTCAGAATAACTATTACTATGTTGGGCCTAAGGCCGTGGGGGATAGAGACATGTCGATGTTCCATCTACTCTATGGTAAGCTATGTTTGGACCTGAGGTCATTCTGAACAATGGATATCATGTGATTGGGACCTAGGCCATTATGTCATATGTGTGACCAAGGTCATTCTATTAACATGTGATTGGGCCTGAGGCCATTCTGTAATAAGTGGGCCTGAGGCCGTTCAGAAAGTGAGATTATCAATAACGCTATGCTTAATGTGACTATGGTGGATGCTTTGAACATTGCACTTCGGAAAAATGTTGGGTTTACATTACATGCCTTTATTTAATTCAAGCCTATTCATTGGATTCTCTTTACTTTACTATTATTCACTGAGCTTCGCTTACTTTGTATTTATATATATTTATGTAGGTGTTCAACCTGGAGGTCAACTTCAAAAGTCTTTTTGGTGGACCTGCTTTGATAAGCCTTCAAAAAGGAGCCTTTTTGCCTTTTGGAATTTTACGTGATGGCAAATGTTGTTAAATCTTTGGTGACTTTTGTTTGGACACCTTATTAACATGTAATTTTTGCATTGCTAACTCCTTGCATATACCTGCATGACTCGTACTTGTATGTATTAATTGTGTATGTGAACTTTCTGTATATGACATGATATTTAAAATCCTGGCATATAAGCACTGTTCAATGGACGTTCCGTTATTTTAGTTGCTTCCACTTAGGCCCCATTATTATAAATTCTCTGTAATCTGTCTGAAGCCGTAAGTATTTAAGAGGGTACTGGCCGATCATGATCCAAACTTTTAAGGGCGGGTTTGGGTCATGATAGTTGGTATCAAAGCACGAGTTAATACCTCACACATGAGTCGATTGAGCCTTAAGGAGTCCAGAAAAGGCTTAAGTTGTATCCATAATGCATTCATGAACAACATGGGCAGGTATGACGTAAAGATATGCATATGTAATTGTGAATTGTGTGCATATTTTCTGTGGGAATTATAATATGAGTTCATATCGATTATGGTGAGAATAAGGGTAGATGAAAAGGTTATTATTGTGGGACTTTGATAAAGCAAGAAAGGAGAATTTTGATGGAAGTAACAAGGGGATCTAGTATGATACAGAATTAAAAATCTCTACTTGACACCATTGCAAGGAATTTGAATCTTTGATGCACTCCATGGAAGTTCTGTGATTTATTTAGATTAAGTGCATATTTGGAAGAATTGGGGTATGTGATGGCTAGTGAAATGTGTGATGCTAATTAGGTGAAACCCATCACCTGTTGTAGACACCCCATTTTTGACCGCCCACAAGGCTCGAGCGCTTTGCTCGGTGCACTCAATGATGAAAATGGTGTTGTGCGTAGTTCGAGGTCTCAACAAAGGGGCTATGTTTAAGCTCTGAAACAATCCCAAATCTTCCATATTCCCCATTGTTTATACCCCAGGAATCTATTTTTACACATTGTGCCACCCTATGCTGAGTGTGAAGCAGAGAGACAGGGGGTCACGTTGAGGCCCGACTGTGCCTCATTGGGAGCCGGCCGTGGCCGTTTATGGCCGACCATGCTTTAGTAGCAAGAAACACTGTTCTAGGCGGGGGCCCGCCAGCTGTCTATTTTTGAAGATATTTATGACCTCTTTTGCTCAAATTTTATAAAAACAAAGTTGTATCTCTGTTTTGAGGGTTGAACAATTTCAAAAAAGATTATACACCTTTTTGAGAGCTCCTTCTTCTTGTGCAAGCAACCTTTGAGCAAGCTTACCACCTTTAACCTATATCCATATACCATATACACCTTCACACCTTAGCCTTGGAACCTCAATTGAGCCTTGAGCATCACAATTCAAGCTTGAGAGTGTGTTTGGACCTAGTTTGATTCACATCAAAGAGCTTACCTTCTTGAGAGGTATAAACTTACTATCTC
Organism: Camellia sinensis; assembly: GCF_055761805.1. Classification (NCBI taxonomy): domain Eukaryota; kingdom Viridiplantae; phylum Streptophyta; class Magnoliopsida; order Ericales; family Theaceae; genus Camellia; species Camellia sinensis. Next base: position 189,044,489 of record NC_138964.1, read on the forward strand.
TTCTCTTGCTCTCTTTTCTATCTCTTGTTATCTATTTCTTGTGTTTTTATATTGTCTTAAGCCTATTTTAAGTGTCTAAGCTTGGGTTTGGATAGCTACCAAAGGGTAGAGAGAAAATAAACACTCTTTCTTGTACCTTCACCTATAGTTCAAACCCTTGTTTTACACCCTTTTTCTTTGCTTTCCAAGTTGATTTTCAGAGTTTAAAAGAGGCTAAAAATCATGCTTTGAGGTTTCAAAAGTGGAGGGGTTAGCCACCCCTCCTTGTTCTTGCTTACTAGCCTTATTGTCTTTGCTTGTTGTTTAGCTTTTTGGGCTTTTTTCATACACTTTGAGCCACTATTTTTCACTTATTAGGGGCTGTTTTGGGGCTGTTTTAGGGCTGTCCTAGGTTGTTTAATTAATTCATGCATTGATTAGTTTGCTTGTTGTCTCATATGTTCGCATATATAGCTTGGTGTATGTTGTTCTTGGCCTTTCTTTGTTTAATTTTCATGTTAAGAACCTCATTTTAACAAGCAACCTATCATCCATTTCTTTCATTTGAAAGTTGTTTCAACCGGTTGACGGTTGTTCAAAACATGAACTAGAGATCTATGCATAATGGCTTAATCTCTACGGAGGTTCATTGTCAACGGCATGGTCTCTTTTTCATGTTGAGAATCACTTCCCATTTGACATGTTTCTCATTTAGTGGATGTAATCTTTAGTAGACGTAACCATAACCTTGGACAAATGGGTTAAAGAATGGCAAAGACTAATGAATTTAGCTTAAAATGAACTAACCGACATAAAGAATATGGATTATATTGCTTGGGCTCGACCGGACATTATGCCGAGTTTATTGTGTCAAGAGTCGTCACATGTCAATTCGTGGTGTTTTGACGGCCCTTGAATCGTCTTTACTCCCCCCTTTTGAGCTCGCTCCATGATAAAGGAAAGGGGTGGTCATTATTCATTACATTCATTGAATTTTGTCCAAATTGTCGCCAAAATCATTAAGCAAGAAAATTGCTTATTGATGGTTTTGGAAATGACTCCATCCTTCTCTTGAGGCTTTCCATGACAGAAAAATGTGAGAGGGACTAATATAGCTCAGAAAATTCTGTCTGCACTATATTCACCTCAGAACACAAAAACAAACTTTTGCAAGAAATTAGGCACAACCAGCTTCATTTGGACCCAGCCAGGCTTCATTAGGGGCCGGCCAGCTCCCAATGTTTGGCAAGCAGTGAGCTTTCGGAGGAAATAGAGGGCAGTGGCTGAGGGTGAGGCAGGGTAATTTGGGCAGACAAAACAACGTCTGGGCACTACGCATGCGATCGTTGTGCCTCATTATTGCTTGTATTAAGAATTGTAATTATTATTGTTGTAAATAATTATTGTTGCAATTTCATCATTGTTGCAATTATTATTATCATAAATGCCTTTGTTGTAATAAATTAGATAGTTTAGCCATTCATTTATTTTTTGTTCCAACCTTGTAATAAGTAGTTAGTTTAGTTCAATTTGTTCGTTGGGTGTGGTAATAGTTAGTTTAATTCGGACACTCATTTGAACCCTCTTGCATGAGGGCAAATATGTAATAAGTGTGTGTGTCTTCCAACTCCCATTTCTTTCTCTTTTTTATTTACACGCTTATAATGGTAGTGTAGAGCATCATGTTTCTTAACATTTCTCATGTTTGCATACACTTGTCTCACATGCATTTGGGTTCGGCTCATCATACTAACCAATGTCAATTTCACTTTCATTGTTTGAATACGTGATTTATCACATGTCTTGGAATTCGATCATATACCATGCTTATAGCTGAGCCTATAAAAGTGGCATAAATGTGTGCGTTGCATTAGTCACGTTGTATGGTTTAGAAACATGCATGTTTTCTAATCATTTTTCTACATTTGGCTTTCCTTGGAGTACTAAGTGAGCACTTACTGTTTTAGCATATCACATTGAATGTTTGTGTTGCCATATCAAGGATGCTTTCCATGAGGCTAAGTACTTAAGTGATATACTTGTTTGAATGCCTGTGGATGATGGCTAATTGCTAAAATTAGGATAAGTTGATAAATGTACATACAAGCTCATTTTTTTCAAGTGACGAGTATCAAAAATAATTTTCAAACAAACATTAAATCAAAGCATTATAACTTTTGCAAATTAGTCTATACTTGTGTGCAACACTTAGTAATGTTAGTCTAATAATCGGAACAAGAGTATATAATGTGAATAAAAATCACATCATGATTAGTAGAGGCCGATCTTTGATCAGGTGAGTGGGGGTGCTCAATTCATGACCTTTCCCTCTCGTATCTAAGTTTCCGAGCTGAGACACTTTGGTGATTACGGATAAGTGGCCTTTAGCATGTGTCATGGGTTTCCTAAACTTTTCAAAAAATATTTAGGTAGCGACTCTGAAATCTAGCAATGCAATCCATTTTTGACATTTGATTCAAACATTGATTTTCCAAAAGAATTGCCGGATTTTGACTCTTTTTGTCTTTCACTGTTTCACATTGCACTTTGTGAAGTTAGATTTAGAACCACAAGAGTCCAAACTGTAGGGCTAGTCGTATCCGAAAGGAGCATGAAAAGCAAGCTACAGTTTCTGGCGACTCCGCTGGGGAATTTAAACAACTTAACTCAAACTTCATGATGTTAAATTTTATCTACACTTATATGTTCTTTGCATTGCATTTGCATTGGTGCGCTTAAGTCACTGTGTTTTCCATCTGCTATTCCTGGACGATTTGCTAGAGGCTTGCCCAAAAGGTTGCCAAAAGGCTGACCTGTCATGGGTTCTGCCATGTTAGAAACACAACCCTTGGATCTGGATTACCGCTATACCGCTTGATCCTCATTTCACTTCTCGGTGTTAGGTGTGAGAGGTATATTAGGTAGTCTTGCTGAGGTACCCCTGTTGACCAATTGGCCTCGTGCATATAGTACGCTCTAGTGACTTTTGAAACATAGGACATGATGCTCTCCTATTTACTATGCTATTGCGATACTGTTTGTTTGAATAGTAAAACCGCAGATCACTCCAAAAGCTAGGAAAGGGAAACCCTAACCTTCTATAGGGGTGTTTTGAGTGCTTTTGTGCAAAATGTGAAATCTTTATGTAGACACCCCATTTTTGACTGCCATTAAGACTTGGGCGCCACTGATTGTTTACTTGGTGATGAAAGATGTGCAGTACAAAGGTTCAATTTCTTTGGCAAGGAGAGCGTCAAATCCCAACCTTAAACCCCCTTTTTGGACCAAAGCCTTTTGACCAAAATGATTTTAGACCTTAAAGCCCTCTCTTTCAAAATATTTTTGAAAAAGAGTTCCTACGATGTTCTGAGGCTCGTATTTCGTTAAATATTGCGCTTTTTAGTAAACCAAGCAATGACAAAGTGAAAATGCATGAAAGAGAGGTGAAATTTTTGAAAAATATTTAAAATATGTCGGTTAGAGGTTTGAAGTTGAAGAAAATTAGAGGAGAGGGAAGAAACCAAGTTGGGGAAGAAGTTGGGCGTGAACTGTTAAAAGAGAGTCGAGCGGCCCTCGCTAAATCAGGCCTATCCTTTTGTACACTTGGATTTCAGCGATGAGGCCACCACCATTGGAAATTGGACTTTTGGGGCTTCATTTTACATTCAGGAATCTCCTAAAGCCATGTCCGAATGAGGGAGATATGGCTGGTTGAAGTTAGGCATCAATCCGATTGGACCGAAACTGAGCAGTCTTCACTAAAAGAAGGATATCTCTTAGCACACTTGGAATTTTGATGTGACGCTTCAACCATTGGAAAGAAGACTTCCGGTGCTTCAATTTAGGCTCAAGAATGACTTGAAAAGGAGTCCAGACAAAGGAGATATGCCTGTTTGAAGTCGGGGCCAGGAACCATTTTTTGGAGTTTGCTGGCCATAGGTCGGCCAGAAGTGACCCTTGTCAGCCACCATTAGTGGCCGGTCGGCCACAAGTGTCCAGAAAGCTCAGAATTTGCAGATATTTCTCCTCCAGCTATTCTACACTGTGCCAGCTGTCTTGTATTCAGATATTTTCGACCTGAGCTTGCATTCTTCTATATATAGAGAGCCTTCTCTATGGTTTTAAGGTTAGAACAATTTAGGAGTGAAATATTTTGGGGAGCCTCTCTCTCTACAATCCTCTCTCTCTAAATTTCTCTCTCTAGAGCTTTTGTGCTTAGAAGCTTGCATACATCAAACTTTAACCTATCAACCCTTAATCAAAGTTGTTGATCTTTGGGCTGAGGTTGCTTGAGGCTCTCTTGAAACTCCTTAAGGTGGTTTTTGGTTGGTTTTCTTGCTTAAAATTGTGTTGTGCTTCAAGAGGTATAACTCTCTCCCTTTAAGCCTGTTTTTCATACTTGCTTTGCCATCTTTTTCCACCATTTCAAGGCTGGTTTTTGGCATGTAAAAAGTTATGTTTTTCAGTCCTAAAAGTGGTGGTTTGAGCCTTTGTGAGTTAGGGGGTTGTCCCTCCCTTTTTACTCTTCAGCTTGTTAAGCTTTTTGCACCATTTCTTATAACCTTCAAATCAAAATTTTTGGCACTTTTTACCACTGAAACTCAGAGGTTTTTTAGTGACAAAAACCATATTTTGAGGTCCAAAATAGAAGGGGTTGGCCTCCCCTCCTTGTGTCTTGTTTGCATATATAGATAGCTTAACATGTGAGCATGTTTTTCTACCATTTTGTGAGTTGATCTCAGCATGTTTTTGCTATTATTTTGACTTGTTTAAGCTCTGTTTTGAACTGGTTTGGTCACTTGAGGCTTGCTTTGCATGCTTGTAGTGCAATGGTGCTTAATAGTCTAGTTTGTGCTATGTGTTGGCCTCTCATTCTAGCTATTTTTAGCTTTCTTCAAGCATATTTAGGACTTCTTTTAAGTTGTTTTAGGACTGTTTTGGACAGTTTGTCCCTTTTGAGCCTTGTCTTGCATAGTTATAGTACATATGCCTTCACTAGCCCACTGTTTTGAGGCCTCTAACATGTTTTGCATGAGATGATTGCATGTTGTAGCATCATTTAACATGTGATTTCAGTGTATATATCTCTGTCACACTCTCACTTATTTCACTCTTTCATTGCTTTTGAGAGTTGTGCTTTGAGCCTTGTTTGCGAGCCAACACATGAGCATGTTTTTCTTGCCTTTCATGCTTCTATCTCAGCATGTTTTAACCACTGTTTTGGCATGTCTTAGCTCTATTTTGAGATGGATTGGTCATTTGAGCTTGATATTGCATGCCTCTAGTGTAGTGCTCTTCACTAGCTTTAATGCTTTTGGCTTTTGAACATGTTGTGCATGTGTTGCTTGCATGATTTAGTGTCATTTTTCATGCCATCTCAGCACTGAAATGTCTGCAACCTCCATCTATTCTTCACTTTTTGTTTTGCTTTGAAAGTGGACTTGAGCCCCTTGTTGGCTTGAGTGTGAACTTGAGGCTCTCATGCCTAATGGTTTTAACCCTCTCTTGAGGATTCCTCCTAACCAACAGCATGAGGCCTCTTTCATGCTCAATGCACTTGTGGCTTAGGCCATCTTTCCAATTAGAGGACTTTCACATTGGACTTAACCGGTTAAAGAATGATTTGGTAATGTAAAATGTGTAAACAAAATGAACAAAGTAAAACATGAACAAGATAAGCATGTTGTGTTGCATTGCATTTCTTTGGCTCGGACGTTAATCCAAACACAAGAAATGTGGGACGTTTCATACTCAAAGTGATGAAACGTGTCATGTTTCTTGGTCGCCGTTACCCTTGATCATGCATGATAGGGTGGTGGCCCTTTGAGTCTTATTTGTGCATTCATTAAGCTTGTACAAGCTTGGTTCTTTGGCCATCATACATGAAAATACTTGATTGGTGGCTTGCGAGCCAAATGCCATACTCCTTTGAGCTTGAGAAATGATGAGGACACGGCAGTACACACATTCCTTGAAAAATACATTACTTTGCCTCTGTTGCTCTCTGTTGCAGCAAAAACAGAAGTCTGGAAAAAGTAGCCAACCGACCAATTAAGTTGACCGACAGCCATCTTCTGTGGCCGACTGGCCACCAGTCTATTTTTTGTGCAAAAGTGTTCCAGTTTTGGAGCAAAGGCAGTCTGGAAGTTGGTATAGTGTTCAGAGATCAAGGTGAGTGAAAACAGAGGCAACCAGTGGCAAGGCGATGGATTTTCGGAAGGAAGCCAACCGAGCATGCTTATCTCCCTCGTCTGCAAGGCCACTTAATTGCTTTATTAGCTGGTTGTAGCTGATTAATACATGTGTTGTAATTAATTAGTTTAATCTGTTTTGTAATATTTTAATTAGCTTAGTATAGCTAGTTATTCAATTGTGTTGTAATAATTAATTAGCTAGAATAGTTAATTAGTTATTTTGTAATAATTAGCTTAGCTTAGTGTAGCTTAGCTTATTTATTTAGACCCTCCTTCGAGAGAGCGCAGTGTTGTAATGAGTGTGCGTGTGTGTGCATGTCTTCCAACCCCACGTCTTTCTCCCTTTTATTTATCCTCTTTTGATGGTTAGATTAGGGATCATGTTTTGATTAGCATACCTTATACTTGTATGTTTGCATCATTCATTTGTCTTGCATGCACCAGGCTCAGCGCATCATTCAAACTGCATCGTATTTCAATGCTTCTTTGAATACGTGTATCAAAATGTTGCATTCACATGCCATCTTGGGTAGCCGAGTCTATTAATTTCATGTTGCATGTGTTGCATTAGGCATCTTGTATAGTTAGGATCATGCATATTTCTAACTAGCTTTTGTTTTGGCTTGGAGTACACTGTAAGTCTTACGCTTTAGCATACTTGCATAAGTGCGAGTGATGCCATGTTTCGCATGCTTGTCATGAGGCTATGTGCTTACTTGCTTAGCTGCATGAATGCCTGTGGATGAAGGCTTGATTGCTTGAATTGAGACAATTCATCAAATGTGAGTTTTAAGCCTACTTTGCGAAGTGGCAAATCATATTTTAAGCCCATCATGTTTGATGAAAAATCCGCATTTTAGCCCACTTGAGAATGGCAAATTCAAACCATTTTCGAAAGTAAAAATGAGTTGAAATTGTTCCAATTCTTGCGATTTTAGTCTATACTTGCTTGTGTGCGTCACATAGTAAAGTTAGCTAATAATCGGAATAAGAACACATGAGGTTTATAAAACAACATATCATGATTAGTAGAGGCCGATCTTTTGATCGAGCGAGCGAGGGTGCTCATTTCAGGACCTTCCCCTCTCATACCCAAGTTCCCGAGCTGAGGCAACTTTAGTGGTGACAGACACGTGGCCTTTGACACGAGTTAGGATTTCCTAAATTTCCCAAAAACAAAATATTTATATGGCAACTCTGTAATCTGGCAAAGCAGTCTAGTTTTGGCATTATTTGATTCAAAATCTGATTTTCCAAAATGACTTGTCGGAGTGGACTTTTTGGTGTTTATCAGTCTCACATTGCACTTTGTGAGATTAGATTCAGAACCGTGACAGGAGTCCGAACTATAAGACCAATTCGAGCTCGTCGAAAGGGGGCGCAAAGAAAGTCAAGTCTATACTTTAGAAGTATGTGATACAATCCTGGGAGAGTCTTAATCTTGAGGCTATTCCTTTCAAACTTGAGGGTCATATCAGAATCAGAATTTGTGTCAAAATCCTGGGGTTTATGTTTGATATGGGTGAATTTTTAACAAAACCAAAACCAGGGCCAAATATTGTATCTTGCTTTGTTTTGACCAGCATACCCTGTATCCTAATCTAATAGGGCATTTGTTTTTAATGCTAGGTTTGTCTGAGCCAAAGAAGGAAAAGGCCAAGCCCAATCTAACCCGGAAAGCCTTAACCCATCATAGGCCTACTCCATCTAGAAAAAACCCACTCAGCAAAGGTCCAGTCTATCTGATCCCCAAAGGCAAACTCAGAAAAGATCCAGCCAATCTCAAAAGACCCATTCTAAAGAGCTCAATCCAGTCAAACCTATCTAGACTAATCCAGTTCAGATACATCAAGTATATACCAGGTCAAAATCCTTGTTAGTCAACTCTCAGCTAACACCCATCCATTTCCCCGATTGCCAACTCAACAAACTTGTGATGGCTTAGAGTCCAGAAGAAGTTCTGGCCATGATAATGGCCCTAAACCAAGGAATTACCATATAAGATAAAAACCAGAACTGAAATATAATGCCCATCTGGGGCATCTACCACACATTCAATCCCAGGCCCCCAGCCAAACTTTAACCCACCTCCACCAGCTGAAGATTTGCAAGGTCCAAATCCTCGAGAAAGGTTGGTTCAAGATTAGGTTTTCAAACCCTTGGTGTAGCCTAATGAGGGCCTTTTTCCCTTTGATATTAATGATCTCAACCCTACCCTGTTAAAAATTGCTAAACTTGAGAAGCAAGTCAAAAAGGCACAGGGAATTAACTCTATTCCCAACATTGAGGATGGGTAAGTAGAGGCTTCCGTAAGGCTCCTAGACAGATTCAAAATGCCACACATTGACCGTTTCTACGGGTTTGGAGATCCAATGTGTAGATGTGTCCCGGGAACTCTCCGACATCTGCGCTTGCAAGGGCGCAAATCTCGTTTTGTTTTGAGCTACTACAATTTGGACTCAGTGTCACGGTTCTGAATCTAATCTCACAAAGTGCAATGCAAGATCGATAAATCACCAAAGAGTCCAAATCCGGCAAATCATTTTGGAAAACTGATTTTTATAAAGAAGTGTCAAATATGGACTGCTTTGCCAGATACAGAGTCGCCACCTAAATATTTTATTTTTGGGGAATTTAGGAAACCCTGACTCGTGCCTAAGGCCACGTGTCTGTCATCACCGAAGTTGCCTCGGCTCGGAAACTTGGATACAAGAGGGAAAGGTCATGCAATGAGCACCCCCGCTCGCCCGATCAAAGATCGACCTTTACTAACATGATATTTTGTTTTTGAAAACACGTGTGTTCTTATTCCGGTTATTAACCTAGAATTTACTATGTGATGCGCACAGCATACAAGTATAGACTAGATCGCCTAAGTTGGAACAAAACATTGCATGTTCGTTTGTTTGAAAATGGTTTGAAGTTTGCTACTCGCAAGTAGGCTAAGTCGCAATTTTAATGAATTGTTCCAATTCAAGTAATCCAACCTTCACCCACAGGCATTCAGGAAGTTATATCAACTAAGCAGTTAGCCTCATGGCAAGCATGCTTTCATGGCAAGCATGCTTTCATGGAAACATTAACACACATGCGGTATGCTGAAGCGTAAACACTCACAGTGTACTCCGAGCAAAAACAAAGAACTAGCTAAAAATCATGCATGATCCTAGTTCATGTTAAGATGGCTAATGCAACACATGCAAAAATGCAAATAAAATAGGCTCGACTATTCTAAAATGTCATGTGAAATGCAACTTGGTACATGCATTCAACTTGGAATTGAAATACAATGCAATTAGTATGATACGCCGAGCCCGGTGCATGCAAAACAGATGAATGGATGCATGCATGCAAGCATAAGGTATGCTAAACAAAATATGCCCTAAAACTAACCATCGTAAGCGGTTAAGTAAAAGGGAGAAAGAAATGGGGGTTGGAGGACATGCATCACACACACGCACGCTTATTACAACAGTTGGCCCTCTCGACGGAGGGTCCGAATAAGAAGCTAACTAGCTAATCTAAACTAATTAAACTAATTATTACAGAACAAAGCTAATTAACTAATCCTAGTTAACTAACTATTACAAAATGATTAAGCAGCTAAACTCATTAACTACTTAAAGTACATAACCCAAAGCATAAACTAGCTAAGCAAATTAGCTATGTAAAGTAGTAAAAAGGGGGCCCTCAGAGGGGGAAGGGTGTATGCATACCCGGTCGCCTTGTTCGGAATCCATCGCGATGCTCCAACTTGCCTCTGTTTGCAACTGTTCTTAGAAACTTGTCCAGATTGCTTCTAACTCATCTTAGGGACCTGCGGGAGGGTGGCCGACCAGTTGTTGGTGTGGGAGACCACCTGCCGACGACTTTTTGTTGTTACAGGGCAGAAAAAGTGGTCGGCCAGCCACTTTTTATGGCTGACCGACCAGTTGTTGCTACATTCCTCTAATTTGCTGCAACAGAGAGCAAAAAAGGGCATGGCAATGTATTTGCAAGATATGTGTGCACAACCACCCTCTCTATCATTACATAAGCTCAAGGGAGTGTGGTTCTCGATCCTTGGGCAATGTATTTGCAAGATATGTGTGTACAACCATCCTCTCTATCATTTCATAAGCTCAAGGGAGTGTGGTTCTCGACCCTTGGGCCACCAGTTGCGCATTTCAATGCATGATGGCCGAGAGGCGAAGTTGCACAATTAAATATAAATTGAATGCACACATAAACACATAAGGCCTAAAACTCTATCATGTATGATCAAGAGCGTCGGCGACCGAGAATTGAGGCACGTTTCATCACTTCAAGTATGAAACATCCCTCGTTTCTCATGTTTGGACTAACACCTATTCCAAACACAATGCAACACATAACATGGCATGCACAATGCTATGCAACATGGAGCATGCAAAAATGCAATGCAACACAAGCATGCAAATATGCAATATAACTTAAGCATGCAAACATGTAATGCAACATGGCATACACAATGCAATATGGCATAAGCATGCAAACAACATGGCATACACAATGCAATGAATCAACATGTAAACAACATGGCATACTCAATGCGATGAACTACATGGCATACACAATGCTATGTGATTATGGCACACACAATATGAACAAGAACATAGCATGCAAAATGCAAACAACAACATAACATGCACAACGCGATGTAACATGGCATACACAATGCTCAATGGACTTAAACCAAAATGGACAGACCTCAGCCATGCCCAAATCAGGGGCCATAATCCTAGAATAAAGGCACAAAAGGGCAAGACAAACATGCACAAGTATTGGCCTATCAACTAGGCCTAAGAACACAACTCTCAAGCATGAGGAAGAAGCAATAAACATGGAAGTGTGACAACACTAAAGGCTCTGAAATCAAGTGTGAAATGATGCCAAATCATTCAAACAACACAAGTAAAGCGTGCAAGAGGGCCTAAGGCACAAAGTCATTAAAGGGACAACATAAGGAGCATGCAATACATGGCACAAATGATTGAACCAAACATGGACAGAGTGTAATTAGGTCTAAACAAAGACCAAAACATGCTAAGATGAGGGCTCAAGGGCCTAGGCAAGATGGCATACATGCTAGGCCAAAACAAGGCAACAAATGCACAACCCTTAGAGGCACTCAAAGGGTGAATGAAGTAGGAACATGGTAAGGCTACATGCTCTGAAATGTCATGTTAAATGATGCCAAATCATTTAAACAACACAAATGAAGCATGCTATGGCACCCAAAGCTTGAAGCTAGCATAGGCATTTGTACTACAACTATGCAAAACATGAAGCATATGGAAAAGACAACCCAAAACAATCCTAGAACATGTGAAAATGGTACTAAAACATGTATGGAAGGAAGCCAAAACAAGCTAGCATGAAGGGCATAAGGCAAGATGCATACGAGGCCAAAAGTAAGGATTACACAACACCTACCGAGACCTAGCATAGGATGACTTAACCAACAAAAATCAGAGTTATATCATGGCAAAATAACCCCAAATAAACATTGAAATGATAGCTCGCAAACTTAGGCATGAAGGCATACGCAATGATTCATGTTAAGGCATAAAGGATCAACCCTCCAACGCATTCACTAAGTGACAAATGCAAGTATATGACCATGAAACGTGCACTAAATCACATTGTAAATGATGCCAAATCATTCAAATAGTCCAAGTAATGCATGCTAGTGGACTTGGCACACAAAGCTAACAAGCTAGAATGAACCATGGCTATACAAAGCAATGCATGCATGGTCAAAACAACACAAATCAGAGCTAAAACATGTTAAAGCATGGACAAAAGCTTCTTAGAGTTAAGCCAAAAGCATGCTAGAATGACATGTTAAGGCATGATGCATGTTAGGCTAATTCAAGGAGTTGCACTACAAGTGCAAGGAGCATGCAAGGGGTGACCAAACCAAACCCTAACAGAGGTATGACATGGTAAAACATCACCAAAAACATGCTGAAATGGACTCAAATCAAGCTAGAATGACATGCTACTTCAAGAAGCATACAAGACTAGTTTATGAGATTTACACTACAAGTGTATTAGGCATGCATGGAGTGACAAAACCAAGTAAAAATAGTGGCATGCCACAGCAAAATATGCCCAAATACAAGCTAAGATATGGCCAACAAAAGCTTAACAAACATGCTCACACATGAGGCATTCAAAGCAAGTAAACAAGACACAAGGAGAGGGGACCCTCTCCTTATTGGGACCTCAAAACACCACCTCCACCACTGAAATTCCTCTAAGTTTCAATGGTGAGGTGGTCCGAACAAGGTGGTCCCAAAAGCTCAAAAAAAGGCACAAAAGCAAGGCCAAACAAGGCCTAAGAGGGGGTAGACAACCCCCAACACAAAAGTGACCTGAAACAAAGATCTTAAGGACCAAAAACCAGAACTTTTTGCAGTAGGAAGTTAAGCTTAAATTAGCATGAAAATAGGGCTAAAATCTTAAGAAAAAATGAGGGTTTAAGGAGTTAAAGGCTCACCCTTGAAGACCACCTTCAAAACTGCAACTCCAGCAAGTTTTTCAAGCTCAAACCAATCCAAAAACTCTAAAACCAGCCCCTAAGCACCTCAGCAACAAAAGGATAGTGTTTGAGTGTGTGTTTGTGTGTTAAAGTATGAAGAATATGCACTTTTGAACACAAAAATGGGACAAACAAGGAAGAATAGATACAAGTGTATATCTATAGCTCCAGCACCATTTTTCTGAGCCTAGAGAAGGGAGGAGGAGGTTCTCTTTTATAAAGAACCAATGCTCAAGCTTCTTGAAGAAGCTAAGGGTTCAAGGCCATCCCTCCATACATGTATAGAGGATGGTTTTAGTGCTCTCCAGTTGTGCCAGCTGGCAGAAAATATCTCCAAAAAGGTGATAAAATGCAGCCGACCATTTGAAATGGTCGGCCAGCTACTTTAAGTGGTCTCCCAAAAAGAAAACTGGTCGGCCATGGTGGAAGAGGGTCTAAAGCATGAAAACAATGCAGTGGTATTGTGGCCGACCAGAAAAGATGGCCCAAAGACCAAGGAGACCAGTTATCAGACCAGAAAACTAGCTGGCAGGAAGGAAAGTGGTTTGCGGGGAGAGAAACTGGTCTCCCACCCTTCTACCACCTTCCAAACAAGGAAAACAAGGTTTGTACCAAAAACAAACCAAAACGGATGCAAGACGAAAGTCCGGGAGGCAAGGCGCGCAACCGGGAGACCCAAAAACTAGCTGACAAGCACCAAAAGTGGTTTACGACCACAAAAGTGGTCTCCCAGACCACAGTGTCCCTCTAGGCCAAGGAAACAAGGTGTGGTTCAAAAACCATGCCAAACGGAGAACGTGAAGCGGTCCCAAGACAAGGTGCGCGGTCGAAAGCTCTAAAAATCGGAAACTAGTCTCCAAGCGGGAAAAGTGGTCTACGACTACGAAAAGTCGTCTATGACCACAAGAAGGGGTTTACAAGACCTCTCCTTCCCTCAGGCAAGGAAAACAAGGCTTGGTCCGCAAACCGGTCCGAAGCACAAAGAGTTCAGAGGCCCGAAGGCAAGGCACTCGGCCGAAAATCTGGAAACTCAAAACGAGCACAACATGCACTATCACCGAGCGCTCAATCGATAACGTCTGAGTCTTAAGGTCGGTCAAAAATAGGCTGTCTATAGTTGACCCTCTTTGACAGAACTCGAAAGTCAATAAGATGACAGGAGTGAGTGTCAAAGCCCAGAGACGACCTATTTTTGACAAGGCTGAAGACTTAGACAAACAGGCAAGATAATAAAGAGATGTGCCCGCAAAGGACATGCAAGATGCCGAACATAACTTATGATCATGCAAAGAAAGCTGTAATGAAGCAATTATACACAATAAATGCAACAGTTTAAGCAAGCAAATACAAATCAAGCTACATTACATGCAGAAAGGATGTAAGAGAATTATACAATTCTCGCTACGTCTCACGTGAAGTACATACAATACCGTCTGGTCCGTCTGGTCGCGCCAGCTTCAAATGAACCGTACATACAATATTGTGTCTGCATAAGAAAGAAACTTAACAGGTGCAATTTAGTTAGAAACATGCATAACAATGCAAGTGAAAAGTGCGTGACAACACAAGTGAAATGCGCATAATAATGCATGTAGTGTGCATAACAATGCATGTGGAAAGTGCGTGACAATGCAAGTAAAATGTGCATGACAATGCAGGTGGAAGGGGTGCATGACAATGCAACCTAAGTGTGACGCATAACAATGCGAGTGGAAGGCGTGCATGATAATGCAACCTAAGTGTGACGCATAACAATGCGAGCGGAAGGGGTGCATGACAATGCAACCTAAGTGTGACGCATAACAATGCGAGTGAAGGGTGCATGACAATGCAACCTAAGTGTGATGCATAACAATGCGATGGAAGTACGCATAACAATGCAACCTAAGTGTAGCGCATAACAATGCGAGTGGAAGGGGTGCATGACAATGCAACCTAAGTGTGACACATAACAATGAGGATAAAACAAGCATAACCATGCAAGTGAAGTGTGCATAACAATGTAAGCAAAACGAGCGTGACAACACAAGTAGTGAGTACATAACAAAGCAACGAGTGGTGTGCATGACAAAAGCAAGAGAGGAAAGTGAGCATAACAATGCGAGAGTGGTATAACTTCAATGGCATGCCTTGAAACAAAATACCGGTTAAAGAAATACAAGCCTTAACGCGAGCAAATCAACCACAACCTCCGATTTACCTCTTGGAGGGGTCACAGCGTATTCAAAAGGATACACCTCACTCTTGACGAGTGACAAAGAGCCACGCATTGCCGACTTGAATTGAAGTTCCCGCGGGGACAATTTCCGACCAAAAGTGTACTTTTCTTGCACTTTCCCGAGAGCCGAGGACTCCAATCATCACCAAAACACACAGGGAGAACCATGGAGCTCTAAAGATCATCCAGGAGGCTGGCTGACCAGTTATATCAGTGGCCGACCAGTTGTTGACCACCAAAGTGGTCGGCCGACCAATTTACAAAATCCGGGGTAGTTTTGTCTTTTCAAGGCCGGATCTTTAAATGGATAGCTCCAAATCACTTTTGCTCACACCTCCAAGGCCGAAATACATTTCTCTCCATCCCTAGACCCTTTTCTCTCTCAGATTTGCACTTTATACACGTTTTCCAATGCCCCACGCGAAGTTATTTCGCGAAAACTTTCGATTCTGTTCATCTTGAACTGATTAGAATTTGTTTTCAGAGCTTCTTTCTCCATTTTCACCACTTGAGGTAAGTTTCTCTCGAACTTTGGCACATTTTCTCAGGCGTTGACTTTTGTTGACTTTTTCTCTTCCTGAGAGTTGACTTTTGTTGACTTTTTACAATTTTGACTCATTCAGCTCAATTTTGCTTATTTTTGCATCTTTCTTCAAATGGCCGACGATATTCCATATGGCGGAGGCTCCCCGAGAGTGGAGGATGAGCCGAACGTTATGCCACTACCTCCGAGGATTTGGCCGTTCGACCTGGAGAGGTACCACCCGCGGGAGCACATCCTACCTCCCAGTACCTTCTATCATTTTACCGACTTCGCACGACGGGCGCCCGCAGATTTACTGCTACGGGAGCCTAAGTCTCATTTATCTCATCATGTGCGAGAGGTACGTACTTCACTTTAGCATTTCCATGCTATCGCTATGTATCATGTCTGCTCGTTCTGAACACATTCACATACACAGTACTTCTGCATGTTCTGAACATAACTTGCACACAGCATCCGGTTCATTCGGCCACATAGCTCTCAACATAACACTTTGTTTATCTGGCACACAGCTCACAACACAATATTCTTTGCATTTGGCATGCAGCTCAAAACATAGTACTCTATTTACTCGGGCACACAGCTCATTTGGGCACACAGTTTACTTTGAGCACACAGCACAATGGGGCACGCAGCTCATTTTGGGCACGCAGCATATTTTGGGCACGCAGCTCATTTTGGGCATATAGCACATTTTTCAATTTGAACACGTAGTTCATAACACAGTATTCTACTCAATCTGAACCCACAGTTCATAACGCAGTTTTTTTGCTCAATCTGAACACACAGTTCATAACGCAGTTTTGCTCAATCTAAACACGCAGTTCATAACGCAATTTTTGCTCAATCTGAACACGTAGTTCATAACGCAATTTTTGCTCAATCTGAACACACAGTTCATAACGCAGTTTTTGCTTAATCTGAACACGCAGTTCATAACGCAATAGTTGATTTAGTTTGCATGCAACTCATAACATAGCACACTGTTCAATCTGAACACACAGTTCATAACACAGTATTCGGTTTAGTCTGAACACACAGCTCATACAGCACACTATTCAATCTGAACATGCAGTTCATAACACAGCATTCTATTTAGTTTGCACACGGCTCATAACATTGCTCAATCTGAACACACAGTTCATAACACAGCATCCCTTTAATTTGCACACGGCTCATAACACTGCTCAATCTGAACACACAGTTCATAACACAACATTCCTTTAATTTGCACACGGCTCATAACACTGCTCAATCTGAACACACAGTTCATAACACAGCATTCTGTAGCACGCGCCCGCGAAGGGAGCCTCGCTACTACAGTTCGGACTCACGATTTTTGTTGTCGCGGTTCTTAATCTGAACCAAAGAGTCCAAATCTGGCAAATCATTTTGAGAAACAGATTTTTGAAAAAGTAGTGCCAAACATGGACTGTTTTGCCAGATACAGAGTCGCCACCTAGATATTTTTTTTAAAAATGGGGAAATTTAGGAAACCCTGACTCGGTGCCGAAGGCCACATGTCCGTCATCACCGGAGTTGTCTCGGCTCGGGAGCTTGGGTACGATCGAGGAAGGTCAGCTATGAGCACCCCCTTTCGCCCGGTCCGAAGACCGGCCTCTACTAACTATGATATCCGATTTTGAAAACGTTATGTGTTCTTATTCCATTTATTAGCCTAGAATTACTATGTCATGCACGCAGCAAACAAGTATAGACTAGATTGCCTAATTTGGAAATAAGCATTGCATATCCGTTTGTTTTGGAAATTGTTTTGGACTTTGCTACTCGCAAGTAGGCTAAAACACGGATTTCAATGAGTTTTTCCAACTCAAACAATCCAACCTTCACCCACAGGCATTCAAAACATTTTATCACATAAGCACTTAGCCGCATGGCAGGCATACTGTCATGGCAACACTCACACGCATGCGGGATGCTAAAGCATAAATACTTACATCGTACTCCATGCCAAAACAGTAAACTAGTTAGCAAACATGCATGTCCTAGTTCATGTTAAAAATGGCTAATGCATCACATGCAAAAATGCAATCTAGGCAGGCTCGGCTAACCCTAAACATGGCATGTGAAATGCGATCAACTACCACATATTCAATTTGTGAATTGAAGTACAGATGCAGTTAGCGTGATGTACCGAGCCTAATGCATGCAGTACAAATGCATGAATGCACGCATGCATAGCATAAGGTATGCTAAATTAAACATGCCCTAATCTACCATCATAAGCAGGTAAATAAAAGGGAAGGAAGACGTGAGGTTGGAAGACATACACACACTCACGCACACTTATTACAGATTTTCCCTCACTCGGAGGGACCAAATAAATATTACAAATTAATTAACTATGCAAGCTAATTAATAATTACAAATTGCCTAATCAGCTAAGCAAAATAACTAAAACTAAGAAAAACAGGAAAATCACCTCGGGAAACGCGCCGCCATGCATAGGCTGCCTCTGTTTTCCTTCCTTCACTCCTCTGGAGGCTGTCAAAACCTCAGGACTGCATCCCTGGACACTGAGGAGTGCCACCAGCTGAGTGGAATTACCACCGGCAGTGGTGTGTGGCCATCGGCACAAAATGAAGCTGTCGGCAGAGGAATTGTTGCCGGTCGGCACCTTACACTGCCGGTCGGCAGAGTGTTCCTGCAGAATCTGCAAATGATAGCAACAGAGGGCAAGGCAAAGCATGGCAGCACAATTCAAGGCATATATGCACCAAACATGTCCCTTATCATGATAATGACTCAAAGGGGCATGTACCTCGATTCTCGGACCACCAATCACGCATTTCCATGCATGATGGCCCAAAGAACCAAGTATGCAACTTTGATTTCAAATGCAATGCAAACCAATCAAACCAAACAAGGCCCAATGCCTATCACCAAGTCAAGGAACAAGGCATGCATGCAAGATGCAATGCAACCTAAGCATACAAGCTAAGGATGCAACATGACATGGCAACTAACTTATGCAAGCATACAAGCAAACATAGGGGCATGCAAATGGATGCAAAGATGGACTTATGCATGAATTAGGCAGCTCTAAATAGGCCTAAAACAGTAGCCGAAATGCTATAATGAGGGACCAAATACACATGCACACATACACATGTTGGAAGGCCAACACTTAGGCATGAATTGAACGACCCTCAAACACATTTGAAAGGGGGAATCATGGACTAATTAGCATGCAACATAAGCATTGAAATCATGCTAAAACATGGTGCCAAACCAAGCAATAAATCAAGCCAAGCATGCAACAAATGGCCCAAATGCTCAGAGCAAACCAATAGGGTATTGAACTACACTTAGCAAGACCAAACATGGCATGAACTCATTGACCAAAAATAGAGTTTTAGGACATAACATAAGGCCCAAAAGACCACTTAGATGGCATCTAAATGGCTCAAAAACAAAGGCATGCACAAATGGTCAAAACATGGAGCATGCAACACATGCTTCCAAAGCATCAAAGGGGCATGCAAGACAATCAAGCAAGCATGAAAATGGGACTGAAATAGCTTATAGGGTGGCCCCAAATCACCAAAACAATGCAAAGATGCCATGCGATACATTCATATGCTCAAGGCCAACAAGCCTAAATACAAAGGAGCTATACCAAGCATGCCAAAATCAACCCAAACACTTATGGACAGACCTAAAACATGTCAAGATAAGCACAAAATCTTCACAAATGTAAGCCTAAAACATGCTAGAAACAAAGGCACACAACCTAAGGCATGTTAAGGCATAACAAGGCATTACATGGCAACTATGCTAAGCATGCATGGGGTACCAAAACCAAGCAAAAACAGAGGCATAACATGACATATTAAGCATGAAAAACAGCCAAGTCATGGTCAATACACCCTCAAACATAATGCTCTCTCAAGAGGCCAAAACATGCCCTTTTCAAGGACAACAAGGAGAGGGGGTGGCCCTCTCCTTCTTGGGACTTCAAGGCATCATTTTCACCACTGAAATCCCTCAAGATTTCAGTGGTGAAGAGACCGCAACACCAAAATCCCGGAGCTAGCACAAAATGGCTCAAAATGAGGTCTTTCAAGGCCTAAGAGGGGTCAACCACCCTCAAACAACAAAACACTCTTAATAAACAATAAAGAGGGCCTAAAAACAGAACTTTTTTGTATTATACACTAAGCTCAAAAACGAATTCAAGATAGGTAGAAATACAATGCAAAAATGGGGAATAAAGGTGTTAGTTTCTTACCCTTGATGACCCCTTCACAAATGGTGCTCCAATGGCCTTCCTTAGCTTGAATCCAACACCAAAACTTCAAAACCAGTCCCTTAGAACCTCAAGAACCAAAGGAAGGTGAAACACTATGTGTTTGTGTGCAATAGTATGGACTAAACACACACAAGAGCACAAAAAGAGAGGGAAAGAGAGAGATAAGGTGTAACAAACCCTAACCCTAGATCTCAAACCCTAACAATGGCTGTCTAAGCTCTCAAAATATCTTAGAAATGTCTCCCCTCAGCCAAGAGACCACCTCTCTCTCTATATGGCACTTCTTGTCTTGTAAAGCTTACAAGACAAGCTTCATAAGAGGGAGATCCCTCCATACACGTGTATGGAGGGGAGCAAAAGCAAGACAGCTGCCTTAAAATATCTACAAAAGCAGATGCACAGTAATCGGCCGGCCAAAAATGCCATCTTGGCCAAAAAGAGTGCCG
Organism: Camellia sinensis; assembly: GCF_055761805.1. Classification (NCBI taxonomy): domain Eukaryota; kingdom Viridiplantae; phylum Streptophyta; class Magnoliopsida; order Ericales; family Theaceae; genus Camellia; species Camellia sinensis. Next base: position 189,064,708 of record NC_138964.1, read on the forward strand.
GCCGGCACTAAAAAGTGTTGGCCGGCAATATATATTGCCGGTGGCAGCAAAAACCAGCCGGTGGCCTTTAGCCACTGCCGGTGGTGGGTGGGGATGGTCTACAAGCCCTACCTTGCCCTTCCAAGGCAAAACACAAGTGTTTGGTGCAAAACCAGACACTAAACGGTCGAGTTCGGAGATCCTGAGGCAAGGCACGCGAGCCGAGGCTTCCAGGAACTCCAAACGAACACAAACATGGATGATCACCGAGTGTTCAAACGGTGACATCCAAGTCTTGAGGACGGTCAAAAATGGGGTGTCTACACATTCCTTTAATTTGCACACGGCTCATAACATTGCTCAATCTGAACACACAATTCATAACACAGCATTCTATTTAACTTGAAATTGATTACATCTGTTCATTCTATATGCAGGTATCTTCCCGTTTCACACGGGGTTACGGATCGATCATTGCCAGAGAGTGGTACATGGAGCTCCCAGGTGTTGTCCGGCATATTGTGGATGAGGCAGGGTTTGGCCTATTTTGTGCGAGACTATCGCGTCATCCAGCGAGCAAGACCCTTCTGGGTGCACTTGTAGAGAGATTGTGGGACACCACCAACTCCTTCAATTTTTCTGCCACAGAGGACATGATGATGACCCCGTATGACTTCTCCATACTGACGGGCCTCAACGTGGCAGGCCGGCCGGTCCCATACGACGCGGACATGGGTGAGTGGGAGGTAGCTTGGACTTACTTGCTTGGAGCTCATTCGCCGCCCTGCAGATCACCGAGCATGGTTAGGTACACCTGGTTTGTGCAGCAGTACAGATGGACTACGCCCGAGACTATTGAGGCCATATAGCAATATGCCTGGGGATTTTTGATGTTCCTGCTCGGGACCACTCTGTTCTCCGACAGGGGGAACACAGTTGGGCTTTATCTGCTCAGTGCTCTGGTAGACCTATCACAAGCCCGGCACTTAGATTGGGGCAGCGCTGGCCTCGCTACCCTTTACTGCTACATAAGTGCGACCTCCCGCGAGTGGGAGACCATAGTTGGAGGCTACTGGCGAGCCTAGGAGGTACATTCTGCCCTCTTGATTTACATCTCTGCTTTTCATTATATGTACACTGCACACGGCACACATTACATTATGTACCCTACATTCTGCACTCAGCATTCTGTATTTTCTATATATCCTGTATTCGCATCCTGCACTCAGCATTCTGCATTTCCCATACATTCTGTAATCTGACAGCCACTGTCTTGCCTTTCACAGTTGTGGGTTTATGCCTACTTCCCGACACTCGCCCCTGAGCTCGAGATCCCTTATTCACGCAGATTCGATGGTCGATGCCGATCTAGGCCCTGGGAGACTCTGCCGTATCTGAGGCAGTACTTCGACACCGTGCTGGCGACTGAGGTAAACCAGAGCTCTCCATTCTTCAGGCTTTCAGCTTTGATTTATCTTGCATATTTATGACATCTAATCAGTTTATGCACTTGTTATCCGCAGATCACTTTGCAGCCTTGGATAGAGATGCCCGAATATTCTCGATTCCAGTTCGCCGGGGCATGGGGCGCCTCCGGATACAGGGTTTTGTTCGAGGGATCAGTCGGCAAAGCTTGGTTTCTCAGGGATCGCTTCATGCGCCAAACAATGGGCAATCCCACTCAGGATATCCCCTCAGCACCTCCACTAGACATGCGGCCCACAGAGAGTCTCACTCCCCCAGAGGTTGACGACCTTATGCTGGGTTCCGACGCTGTTCTTTTCCTGGAGGAGGGGAAGTACGCGACATACCGCCATACATACTTGATGCCTCCACTGACAAGTGTTCGTACTCCTACGAGGAGGGCTGCTGATATGCCATCATCGAGTCGCGCTCGAGCTGCAGACGTCCCTTCCACTAGCAGGGCCGGTACATCGAGGGGTGGGGCTAGAGGGATCCCCTCGACTTGCCAATACACTGGGTGGCCAGATCTTTCGATCGAGCTGGCGGGCTGGCAGTATGGGACATCTTACCCGATTCCACTAGAGCCTCCACTACCGGATCATCGATACATCAGTGACCCTGACTCACCATCGGTACGCTCCACAGTTTTCATTTATCACTCAGATATTTAGACATTCATTCATTCACTGATGACTTGAACTTACATCTGCAGCCTCCCAGAGAGTATACTGAGGGGTTGCTCGAAATGGTGGCCTCACTCGAGAGCATGGTTCTTCTGCAGAGGGGGACGCTGTTGTACACCTCCGACGTTCGAGTACTTTTCAATTTCCTTGCATTTATCATACTTCTGATGTCATATGGAAACTGAACATTTCACTGCATTGATTCATTGCATGTGTAGAGCACATCTGATACATGACATTCACATACTATATCTGCATGCTCCCACTCTATGTATCATTCTTGCATCTGCATTTGATATACATACTTGCTGATGTATTCAAACTGTCCTTTTCAGGTCCTACCTTTGCAGACTGGGCCATCTAGGCCTTCTCGAGCAGCTAGTCTCAACTCGCCGCCGGAGTGGGGTTCAGAGCACCTGCTAGACAGGAGGACGAGTCTAGCGAGGAGGAGGAGTCAGAACATCCACAGTCAGAGACATTTGCAGCCAGGGATGACGACTCTAGTTCTAGTTCTAAGGGCGAAGGCAACGTCGAGGAGGATTCTGAGGATGGTGACTCCGATTCAGACGGAGGTGCCAACGACGGTGATGCAGAGGTTGCTCAGCCAAAGAGGGCAAAGAGGGCCTCTTGATCTTGAGCTTGATAGCATGATGCAGATGTTCCTGCTTTATTTTTCTTTTTATATGTGGTTGTAGCACATTGTACAGCTTAGGTAGTTTTATTTTCTTCAAAACTTGTACTCTTTTGTAAAATGTTGTAAAAAGAAGCTATGATGGAATGAAAATGACTTTTGTTCAAAAGTTTTGTATTTGTATTCTTAGCAACGCATCGCACCATTTTGCATAAAAATGAGATTGAATGGAAACTGAACATTCATGTATTGCCAAGTTAGGTAGTGAACCAACGCAACAAACTAAACAACTTAACTGACTAAGAAACAACAAAACCTTAGCAAGTTTACAACTCGATAAGCAAAGAACAACAACTCGGTAAACAAAAAGCAACAATTCGATAATCAAAGAGCAACAACTCGATAAGAAAAACTTAACAATTCGAAGAGCGAATGCATTTTGAGACAAACAAAGCGACCAAATGCATCCGAAACAGAGGTGAACTCGGACTTTGAACAATCTCACCACACGGGAAAGCTAGAGACTCCCTTCTGGAGACGAGAAATAGCTAGAGACCACAGTTTTGCACATGGCCGACCACCATAGAAGCTTGCCGGCCAATTTTTTGGTCTGTAAACCAAAAAGGGTAGCTGGCCGACCAGTTAAACTAGCTGGCCGACTAGAAAAAGTGGTCGGCCGACCACTTTGCCTAGGGACCTCCAGTTTTGTGACACTTGTCCTCCAAACAGTGCCTTATCCTTCATAAAGGTTCCAGCTTCGTGGTTTCCTCATTCCAACTCAGTTTTGCACCAAAATGGAGGCATTTCTTGTCCAAAATCTCACAAATTGGATTACCAACTTAGATGGCTCGGAAAAACTAAACTTCTGGGGCTTCGACATAAATGCACTATTCATATTGAGTCGGACCCCGCTGCGTTTTCCATTCCTTCATGCCGCGGCATGATGTTGAAGTCTGGTAACTCACGTCTTTAGCTTTGGCAGACAAGAGATGTGTCCCACTTTCCCACTTTCGAAGACTTCCAAGTTTTGATGGAATCGATGGAATCCAAATGCAACGAAGAAATTGTGCCCCAGTTCCGCTTCGGCCACATTCAAGCCTTAGGACAGATGTGTGGGTTCACTTTGCATGACGCTCGGTCATTGATTTGTGACGAAGTGTTGGACATTCCGAGTTTGATTCGTCGGTTTTTCGATGCTGGTGACCGCGGCGACCATCATTAGCAGGGCTTTCGGTGACATGCGCTTTGCTTGTGCATGTTGTCACATTTCTTGCTTGCCCCAGGCTCTGGAGGGTTTAGCGCCTATTTGATTGAGGTTACTGAGGGCTTGAAAGAGGGCAAGAGCTGTATCACCATGACACTAGATGAGACATTGATGGGTTTGGATGCTTTCCATCGCCGAGAGACGAGTAGATTCGCAGGGAGTCCACTACTGCTGCAGGTAATGTTTCCCACCATATCTCACATATATTTCTCACATCACTCGGCCCTCAGGCTCGGTTTTTCTCTCAAAACCCCTTTTCTCACTTTTCTCTCCACATACACCTTTCTATTCTTTAATCTCTCATTTTTCATTCCTCCCCAGATATGGTTGATGGATAAATTAAGAGTTGTGGACTCATGCCCAGCATATTCAGGTCGCAGTTATTTCTTCCAGCGACATTTAGTCGATGCCCCTAATAAGGGATGGTGGTACGAATGGATGCGCAGTTTGACTGCTCTTGACATTGCTTGGCGCTGCCCCTGGCTTAGTCTACCGGTGATGAGCTACAGCATGACTCGCCAGCCTGCGATTCAGTTGATCGGCCTGACACACTGTGTCCTTTACTTCCCATTTCGAATCTGGCATCAGTTTGGTCATGATCAAACTTGCCCGGAGGAAGGGATAGAGTACCCTGTTGCATTTCTAGTCCGAGGCGCACAGCTAGCTCGGTATGCCACAGCATGGAGGACAAGAGAGATTTTGGCCCCCGCTCCCACTTTCAGTTGCACTCTCTCTAATGAGTGCATAGCTTGGCTTGATGATGAGGCGCAGATCGGGCCCACTTTGGCATCAGAGGCTTCGACCAGCTCTGGGAGGGGACGCAAGAACACCTGACTATGCCCCGAATTTATTTGCTTTATCAGTACTTTCAAGTTTTCTTTATGAATGTAATAAAACGCAACTTCAATTTGTATTCAAGAGTAGGAGAACTCTGTACTGAAATCAATATAATTGCAGGTTATGGGTACTGAAAATTTTCCGTTTGGTCCAAAAATGGTCTAAGTCCTAAAAAGATTAATTTGAGCAAAATCAACTTTTATTAAAACTTTTCAAAACCATTTTCGATATGGATCAAAACTGGACACGCCCGAGATCTATCACTGAGATATACAACCCCGGATCCTCAACAACTGGAAAGTTGCCCCTAGTCTGAATGGCACTGCACTGGAGATCACAAACCGAGCTCTTGAATGCAGAATAGACAAAGATGACCAACAAGATCACACGGTAAAGATGATCGGGGAAGTGTTTATGGCTGGACTTCATAATGAAGTTGCCTACGTATCCCAAAGATGGGAATCAAACCTTATGTAGTTTGGCTCGGGTTCACTCGTCTATTAACACTCTCCTTTTGCGCTCTAACTTTTTCCATGGCCGCCCTTTTTGGATTTTCAACCTTGCGAGCCCAATTTTTATTATTTCAAATTTTATGTGCTCTAACTTTTGCCTAGGTCGCCATTTCGGGTTTTCGGCCTAACGAGCCACTCAAGAAAAGTATTTCTTCAACTTGTCCATGTTGATCGGTTAGGAGAACTCTAGGCCATCTAGGTCCATCAGAACGACAGCTCCACCCGACCAGATAGACTTGATGATGTAAGGACCAGTCCAATTGGGTCTGAACTTGCCCCTAGGGTCGTGGATGGGAGCTCGGTTGTCTTTGAGAACCAAATCTCCTTCCTTCAAATTCCTGGACTTAACCTTCTTGTTGAAAGCCCTAGCAATTTGTCGTTGATAACCCTAACATGATACAGTGCTTTTAGCCTCCTCTCATCAAAGAGCATGAGTTCTTCGAACCTACTCTGCTGCCAATCTACCTCAGCTATCTGACACTCAGCCAAAACCCATAATGACGGAACCTCAACTTCAATAGGCAAAATGGCCTCCATCCCATAAACCAAGAAATACAGAGTTGCTCCAGTAAAAGTTCGAATTGAAGTCCGATAGCCCCACAAAGCAAATGGCAGCTTATCTAGCCAGTCCCGGTAGGTTTCCACCATCTTCTGCAGAATGTGCTTGATGTTCTTGTTGGTGGCCTCAACTGCTCCGTTGGTCTGCGGCCGATATGTAGATGACTTATGAAAAGCCGAGTTGTACTTCTCCAACAATGCCTTCAACACCGCGTAAGATTGGGCCTCAACCCACTTCGTGAAGTAGTCTATCGTTTCCAGAATGTACTTATGCCCATTGGACCCCTTTGGAGTGACAGCCCCAATCACATCAATCCCCTAGATTGAAAATGGCCATGGCGAAGTCATGTGGTATAGCTTAGACGGCGGAATATTCATGCGATTTGCATGAATCTAACATTTGTGGCATCGCCGGACAAAGCCAATACAATCCACCTCCATGGTGGACCAATAATAACCCTGTCTAAGGATCTTTCGAGCTAACATCACCTCGTTCATGTGTGCTCCGCACTCTCCTCCATGGATGGCCTCCATTAGGCGCTTGGATTCTTCAGCATCCACACACAGTTTATGCATCCCGAGATGACCTCTCTTGTACAGTTTACACCCGCAGACGATGAACTGAGCAGCCATTCTTCGAATTGCCCTCTTATCTTTGGCATTTGCCCCTAGTGGATACGAAGTTCCAGACATTGTAATACTAGGGATTCTTATCTTGTACCTCATCTATAGCAGTAATCAACTCGTAGGCCGGCACAAATTTCTGTTCGATGATGATTGGACGCATCCAAACTCCGAAAGGGATGTCTATCATGGAAGATAGAGTTGCTAGTGAATCTGTAAACCTGTTGTTCTCTCTTAACAGATGGGCGAAATTATATTTCTCAAACCAAAGAATTAGCACACCCAAGGTCTGGTAATTGATTCTTATCTTTTCTTCTTTAACTTTCCAATCTCCTTTAGCTTGAGATACAACAAGGTTCGAGTCCCCGATGACATCCAACCGTTTTGCTCCTAGTTCTAGGGCGACTTCAAAACTGGCAATACATGCCTCATACTCTACCTCATTATTCGATACTCTGAACCGGAGCTTGAATGCTAGAGGTATACGGGCATTGTCGAGTGTTATCAGCAACACCTCTATCCCATACCCGTATTGGTTTGACGCTCCGTCAAAGTACATCGTCCAAGTTTCTTCTTCGACGTGTAGAATGGCCTCATCTGGGAATAAGTACTCAACTACTTCATCCCCTTCAACTAGGTGATCGGCTAGGAACTCCGCTACCACTCTCCATTTCACTGACTTACGCGTCACGTACTTCAGATCAAATTTGGAAAGCAGAAGCAACCAACAGGCTAGCCTATCCTTAAGTGTTGGTTTCTCAAAAAGATATTTGATGGGATCTAATCTCGAAATCAGTATTATAAAGTGAGCCAACAGGTAGTGCCACAGCTTCCTAGTAGCCCATACCAAGGCCAAACAAGCCTTCTCCAGCGGAGTGTAGCGGGTCTCATAATCCAGCATTTTCTTGCTCAGCTAGTAGATGGCCTTCTCCACTTTATCCTCAGACTCCTGTGCAAGCATGCAGCCCATTGTAGTTTCAGTCACTGAAAGGTACAGAATCAACGGTTTCTCCGGCTCAGGTGGTGACAACATAGGTGGGTTCTGTAAATATTGCTTGATTTGTTCAAAAGCAGCTTGTCATCGACCGTCCCGTTGGAACTTCTTTCCTTTCTTCAGGAGACCAAAGAGTGGTTCACAAGTCAAGGTTAATTTTACAATAAACCTTCTTATGAATTGCACTTTACCCAGAAAGCCTCGCACCTCCTTTTCAGTCCTTGGTGGTGGCATTTCTAAAATGGCCTTGATTTTGGAAGGGTCGACCTCGATGCCCCTTTGTGTGATCAAGAACCCCAGCATTTTCCCTGCTGTAACACCAAACGTACCCTTCTGAGGATTCAGCAGCAACTGATACTCTTTGATCCGTTGAAAGAATTTCTACAAGGCGGCGTAGTGGCTCTCTCTTTCCTTGGACCTGACAATCATGTCGTCCACGTACACCTCAACCTCTTTGTGGATCATATCGTGCAATATTGTGGTCGCAACCCGTTGATATGTAGCCCCATCATTCTTCAGGCCAAACAGCATCACCCTATAACAATAGGTTCCCCACGGGGTGGTGAAGGCAGTCTTCGCTTGATCTTCGGGTGCCATCAAAATCTGATTGTTGCCAGAAAACCCATCCATGAATGAGTGCAGCGCATGCCCTGCAGTGAAGTCCACTAACTCATCGATATGCGGTAGAGAAAAGTCATTCTTCGGACTGGCTTTGTTCAAATCCTTGAAGTCCACACATACCCAAATTCTTCCGTCCTTCTTCGGCACTGGAACTATATTGGCCAACCAAGTTGGGTATTCGGATACCAGCAAGAACCCTGCGTCAATTTGCTTGGTGACCTCTTCTTTGATCTTGAGAACCCAGTTTGGGCGGATCTTTCTGAGCTTCTACTTAACAGGTCGGGCCTCTGGGTCAAGAGGGATCCGGTGCTGTACAATCTCAGGATCGATTCCAGGCATGTCTTCGTAGGACCACATGAAAACATCATTGAAATCTTTTAATAAAGCGACTAAGCGCTCGCGCTCCTCCGAAGACAACGTGGACCCAATCTGGACCAGCCGCGGGTCCTTCTCAGTACCAACGTTAATTATGGTGATTTCATCAACCAAGGGTTTTACAAACCTCTCATGCTCTTGATCAAGCAAATATTTCAAAACCGGAGGAATTTCTTCCTCGTCTTTTTTATCAAAATTTTGAAAGTCCTGATTAATGCAATAAATTAAGGGCACAGAAAAGTACTCAAAGGCCACAGCCGCACAATTCTCATTAATCACTTTCAAGTCGCCTAATTCCTCTATTACAACAGACTCAAAGGAAAAAGAAAAAGCGACCTAGATAGGACTGTGGCATCCGGGTTGTCACCCCCAAGAATACCAGACTCAGACTCAGACGAGCTGGAACCTGATTCCGACTCCACGGACTCAGTGGAATCAGATTCTAGCTCATTACCTGACCCGGTGCTGCTCGATAAGAATCCCTCCTCGTATTGCCAGACAATTGAGGGTGCGATGGATGCATCTAGAATGTTTGAAGGTGGGCTCGTTGCCGTTTCATTCCCTATCATGGACATCGAGAAGTTATCCCCCAAGCACTCATGTACGATCAGAGGATCTGAAAGTAGACAAACCAGTGCTACCCCTATTTCAATCTTTACGCTCTCGGAATCCTCCTCCCTGCACTGCTCAACCTCAGCTGATGGGTCTGCTTGCCCCTTGGCAACATCATCCCCAGACAATTACAAGTCAAAGAATTTCATTCCCTATCATGGAACCTCAATGAAATGTGCTAGTGTCCAGGTGCACACGTGGTGTGGAATGGAAGATGGGAGAGGATGTGAATGAGGTAAAACTGGAAACTAATAACATAATAGTAGAGTTCGCTCATTGGTTACCCACAACTTTTCAAAACCCAAGGACAACTTAAATTTCGGGGACGAAATTTTTGTAAGGAGGATAGATTGTGAAACCCCATATTTTTATATAATAATAATAATAATATATATTTTTAATTTTCTTAAATAATTAGTCACAATATTTTGAATTTAATAGTCTGTATATTTTTATACTGAACATTTATTTAAAATAAAATATTTTTTTGACTTTATATTATCACTCAATATAAATTTATGAACCTTATGATATTTTTATTCAAATTACACTGAAACCTAATATTTTATATACTAAAACCCCAAAAAAAAAAATATATATATATATACATATTAAATCAGACTCTAATGAAAGTCAATTAGACTAATTAAATTAGGTGGGATTTGAGATTAGATATAATTAACTAATTTTGTGTCAATCAAGACTTATTAAGAATATGTATTATTTAATTAAATCAATCTTAATCATAAATTAAACTATGGAAGGAAAAAAAAAAATTATGGGTGTATATGAAGTGAGGGTGTGCTGAGAAACCCAAGTGTGTGTACAAAGAAATCTGTTTGTGTGTGCATGTGTAAGTGATGTGCTGGAAGCTTGACCAAGGTGCACGTGTGCAATATGTGTTAACAAGAGAGGTGCATGTGTGTGTGTGTATAACTAAGGAGTTAAAGGTGTTTAGGTTAGGAATTGGTGGGTATGTGCTGTGAGAGTCCTAGAGGGAGAGAGAGAGAGAGAGCCAAGAATGAGAGAGAGGGAGTGAAAAATAAGAGAGTATTGAAGCCTATTCAATTTTCTTTGCTAGAAGGAATTTCATGGGAAGCAAAAAAAAAAAAAATTAAAGAAAGGAAGATCTTGAAGGCTAATAGGTAAGAAAACCCTCTCAACCTTTTCATTTTTTTTATATAATTGAAATTTTCAGATTGTATACATAGGATACATTGTCTAAACTGTTTTGAATCTGCCAGCATGTTTACCCGAATTTTTAGATAATTTTATACTCAAAATTTAGAGATGATTTCTTCTACAAAGTTGTTGATAATGATGTCTAGTTTATCCAGAAAGTTTTGGAAATAATATTTGAGCTTTCTACGAATTTATACAAATTTTTAACTAAATCTGAAACTGTGTTGAGAATAAACTGTTTTGAATCTGCCAGCATGTTTACCCGAATTTTTAGATAATTTTATACTCAAAATTTAGAGATGATTTCTTCTACAAAGTTGCTGATAATGATGTCTAGTTTATCCAGAAATTTTTGAAAACAATGTTTGAGCTTTCTACGAATTTATACAAATTTTTAACTAAATCTGAAACTGTGTGACAGATTTTACCATGTATTTGAAAATTTATTTAAATTTTATACTAAGCCAAATCTGGTAATTTCTAACTAAAAGATGAAATTTGAGAAGTCTAGTTTCATGATAAAATTTTAGATTATGGATTTGATCTATAAAATTAAGTATGTAATTAATGTAAGGAAATGTGACAAATCTGTGTCATAAAGATTGCTGGAAATTTTACAGGATTATTTACATCTTATTTTTCTGAAATTCTTTCTGAAAAGTGACCTAAACATCCACATTGAGTATTCTGTTCAATTGCATGAATTTTTGGATTGTGTAAATAGTTTATTTATAATTTTAATATCTAAGTTATTATGTTCATACCATTGTTTAAATTAATTGTCTGTTAAATTTTGGACATTAAATTATTAATGTGTGACATGTATAATGTTTTATATTTTAGTTGGTATAACATTATTAGTGATTGAGATTTGAATAATTTGTGTTCAATATATGAAGTTACTGATAAAGGATTAATACTAGTTGTTCAGGGTGAGTCTTGATTTTAAAGAGTGTATGAAATCAAGGGATTGACGGTTAATACCGGTCGTTCAGGGTGGGCCCTGGTTTTGAGAATTCTCACGTAAATTGTGTTGCGAAACTCTAAGATGGCACGGGACTTATTTGAACCCTTTTCGGTATTCGGTTTTGGAATAAGGGTGGATGTGCAGGTGGCACACAGGGAAGTTACTTACCCCTGGCAGACCGTTTCCTTGGGGCAGACCACGGATGCCACTACTTGGGTATATAACTCCGGACGTGGGCATCCCTGGTAGTTACGGTTGGTAACACTTAAATATTTGACCAAATGAGGGTTTCAAATTAACCGTTGCCATGCTTAGTGGTTGGTAAGTTAAATCTCTTTGGTGAGATTTCGAGTGTCACCTAATTTATTAAAAATTATTGAAATTATTCTAAGGGTTGTAATTTAAGTTAAATCTCTTTGGTGAGATTTCGAGTGTCACCTAATTTACTAAAATTATTGAAATTATTCTAATGGTTGTAATTTATGTTTACAATTATATTGTTATCTCATGTTTAGAACCTCATTATTTTTCTCTTAAAAAGAATGGTAGGTTGGCTATGTTTTCTTACTGTGTTGCAAAACTCATGGCATATATTTTTGTTGCCCTGGCGTTTTATGCCAGGTTTTAGCGAGGAAATAATTGAAGCTGAAATGAAGTTGACGCTAACGTAGAGCCTTGGCTGACTTGAAATCATAGCAAAAGTCGAATAACTTTATTATCCTATATATTAGCTATTAAGGACCTTATAATTTCATTGATGTTGTATTTGGATAATGTTAAGTTTCTATTTAATATTATTTGAACCTTTGGTTATGTACGAGAGTTGGAATGCCCTATTAAGATGTCAACCTTTTAGTTTATTAAGTCATTTTGTTTATTTAATTTCCCTTGATGTTTCAAAAAAACAAAATTTGGGGCGTCACACAGTGCGATGCGCTAAACAACGCGAGTGATTTGCAATGCACAAAACAGTGCGATGAAGATGCGATGCACGTGGGGCAACTTCTGAATTTAAAAGGATACAAAAAGGATACACCTTGCACGAATTCGAGTGCCACGCACAGAAGACACGACCCGAGGTCAAAACGGAGGCCAGTTGAGCGTCGGAGATGCACTTTCTTGCACTTTCTTGAGCTATGAATACCAGAAACTACTCATATGGCCTAAACAAGGTTGTGGAAACACCACCGGCCGGAAGGGGAGGCCACCGGCTGTCCACCGGCTGCAGAATAACTCCATCGGCACAATATACTACCGGCCGGCACAAAATATTGCCGATCGGCAAGAAGTTGCTGAGTCGGGGCAGTTTCGACAATTCACCTCGGGTGTTTTAAAATAGGGTTCCAAACCCTATTTTCTTACTTTCCTTTCCACCGAAATCCCACACTCTCTCTCTAGAGCGTTTTCCTTTCCTTTTTCCTCCGTTTCTTCGCGTTCTACGCCTGTTTCGTCGTCGGATTCGCGATTTCCTTCGCGTTTCGGACATTTTCAACCGAACAAAACTTTGTTTCGGTGCCTCGTTTGCTATTCCCACCTTTTTAGGGTTTGTTCCCCTCGCTTTCCTCTTGATTTCCGTGCCCTTTCACATCCCGGCCTTTTCGGTCATTTTCGGCCTTCTCGGGAGTTGACTTTTCGGTTGACCCTTCGTATTCTAGCCCGGTTTTCCTTCCTCCGGCTATTTTCTCATCATTCTCGACATGGCGGACGACATTCCACGCGGCGGGACTCCCCCGGACCACGAGATGGATCCCGGGGTCGAGCTCCTACCTTTGCGAGAGCACCTGTTCGACCCGGCGACCTACCGGCCGGCGATCCATGTTCTGTCCCCCGATGGACTCCGCCAGTTTCGGAGCTTCGAGAGGCACGTGCCACCCAAGCTATTACTGCGCGAGCCTACCTCTCACCTGTCCTTCGGCACTTCTGAGGTAACTCTTTTTCCTCTACTTTACTTTCAGCAATGTAGGGCACAAAAACTGTCGTAGCTTATTTATGCTCTTTAACTGCTTTAGCTGATATGCCGTATACCGTAGTTGACTGTAAACATACACACAACTGATATCTGCTTGAAACTAACACATGCACACACACTGCACTGGCCCTGAATCACCCAAACACACTGTATTTCACTGCATACATACTAGTACCCAGAATTTGCTTGAATCTGTCAAACTATGCACACATGCTATACTGTACTGAACCACCCGAACACGCTGACGCATCACACGTATTTCACTGTAAGCACACCGGCACCCGGTATTTTTTTTTTAAATTTGTCAAATTTGCACGCATGCTACATCTGTATGCTTCTTAAAACTGCATTTTGAATGTTGTTTTGCAATTGTTATCTTCTGTTTACAGGGAGATTCCCATACCATCCGCGGGTATGGGAACACTGGCGCTCGGGAGTGGTACGACGAGCTTCCTGACGCGGTCCGTTGCATAGTGGACCAGGCGGGCTTCGGCGCCTTCTGCCGAGGACTCTCCAGGCTTACCACATGCAGGCCTCTCCTCGCCGCTCTGGCGGAGAGGTGGTGGGACACCACCGATTCATTTCACTTCTCCACAGCAAGGGACATGACGATGACCCCTTACAATTTCTCGATGCTCACAGGCATCGGAGTAGGGGGTGATCCGATCCCCTTTGATATCGACATGGATGAGTGGACTGCCGCTCAGGTCCATCTGCTGGGTGAGGCGCCACCTCTTGCTCGTCCAGGCTTTGTCCGGTATTCCTGGTTTGAGGTGCAGTTTAGGGTCCAGCCCACTCTCGTTGATGCAGATCCGATGACCCCGGAGGCCGTGGAGAGGTACGCTCGCGGCTTCCTCATGTTCTTATTCGGGACGACCATCTTCGCCGACCGGGCGAACACCGTGCCTCTCTGCCTTCTCAGCGCACTGGTGGACGTCCGAGATATCCTGCATTATGATTGGGGTGGCGCCGCTCTGGCCACTCTCTACGGGTACATGAGCTCGGCTTCCCGCGGCAGCGGACAGTTGCTCGGAGGCTACTGGCGGGCGTGGGAGGTACACTTCTTCTCCGCTTTTCATTTCTGCCCTATATTTTCTGTACTCTATACACTGCACACACTGTAGTCTACTTTATACTTGCTGTATACTGTACACACGGCACACACATATATTCTGCTTTACACTGACTGTACACTGCTCACACTGTACACTGTACACAATACACTGCACAACACACGGCTCTACCATTTCTGCTTTATTCTGTATTTTGCTTTATCTGATAAATGCACTGGTATTTACCTTGCAGTTGTGGGTTTACGCCTACTTTCCTAGGCTCGCTCCCGTACCAGTCACAGAGACTCCACTGGTCGTCCCCTTTTCACGTCGCTTTGACGGGAGATGCACCTAGAGGCCACGAGAGACATTCGGCTTTTTTCGCCGATACTTCGACACCATTACCCCCGCCGAGGTATGTTTTACTTACAGTTTATTTAAGCTTTGCCTTTGCACTGCATATTTCAAAAACAGTAGATAACAAACTGTATGTCACTTTCAGATCACTTGGCAGCCGTGGGCTCCGTTGCCGGCGGCGATACGGGACCGGTTGGCCGATGCAGATGAGACCTCGCGTTTCCTGATCTTATTGGAGGGCCCGGTCTGTCGAGCTTGGTACCTGGGTGAGCGTTTCCTACGCCAGACCCTAGGGTTACCTGAGCAGATAGTCCCGGTTCACCCTCCTGCGGACATGAGGGAGACCGAGAGGCTCACCACCGAGTAGATGGACGATTACACTATCGGCTGGGAGGAGGCCCGCTTCAAAGGCATCGGCGACTACCGAGAGTACGTGCAGACGTACCTGATGCGACCTCTGAGCAGCGGCCGTCGAGCGGAGGGGGCCAGGCCCGTGGCGCCAGCGGCTGGGGCAGGAGCGGGAGCTGGAGCGGGAGCTTCGAGGAGGGCCCGAGCCTTCTTAAAAAGCTTTTCTAGCTTGCTCACTCTTAGCGTCGTTGGATCCACCTCCAATTCAAACGGTGAATCCACTAGGTTGGTGGGTGTTTTGGATAGCTGGGGTAGGATTGGGGGCGAAGTTGGCCCCGTTGGCACGTCCGTATTTTCCTGGACGTTTGGTGTCTCCCCGAGTATTGGAACTCTGGGTAGAGAAGGAGGTGTGTGCGAAGCAGATACCCCGGTTTGCTGCTATATCCTGGCAATTAACTCTGCCTGTTAGGTCACTACTTCTACTTGACGTGCAGCATCTTGCTGCATGGCTTGCATAGTTTCCTGGAGCTGACGCATCATCTCTTCCATACCTGCCATATTGTCCTGATCTGACTGAACAATCGGTATATGCTCCCTCTCTGCGGGAGAAACAGAACTTTGATCCCTTCTGTACTCAGGTGGGGTAGACAAAGCCCTCTGAACTGACTGCTAAACTGATATCCTCTGCCTAACTGCCCTCCGTCTAGTAACTGGGGGTAATGAGTGGTACACTGGTTGTCCGTCTATCAGATCCTCAGATCGATGAAGTCTGCGGTCTCTAACCCAGAGTGCTTGGGAAATATCTGCCTGGTCGGATGCAATTGTGCTAAATTACCATGAAAAAAGATAAATAAAGCATAATAAATAAACATACAACCAGAAAAACAAACAGCATAACGGCTTAAATAAAGACAACACACAGTTGGCAAGACAACACACAGTTGGCACTTATAAGCTGAATACACCGTTCTCAAACACTGTTTACTGTGCCCAAATTGCTGCCCCAAAACTGAATCTGATACCCTCAGGTAAAACTGATTCTCCAAAAATTGATGCCCGCAGGCCTCATACCCAGACTTGCAAACTGATACGTGCATTCCTGTAGAGACACTCTAAAAGCACATAGCAAGCAAATGAGAGCCAAAACACCCCTATGTTGGGGTAGAGTTTCCCTGTCTTATTTTGTCAGGAGCTAGGGTTTCACTACGCACACAGCGGTTTCAAAACAACCTACAATCGGGTAAGCAACCTGTCCTAGTTTGGAATAGTCACTATGGATTCCAATATGCACTAGGTCGAATGGTCAAAAAGGGTGCCCCGGTAAAAACCGGAGTTTGTGTTCCCGTCATGGCAGAACTCGCAACCGGTCAGCCTTATGGCATGCTTCTCAAAGCAAGCCTCTAGTAAACTGTTCAGGAATAGCATACGGCAAACACGGTGTCCTAGGCGCACCAATGCAAATGCAATGCAAAGAGACACATAAGTGTAATTAAAACAAGATATCATGAGTTCGAGTCAAGTTCTCTAAGTCCCCAGTAGAGTCGCCAGAAACTATAGACGCATCCCGAGAACTCTCCGACATCCACGCTTGCGAGGGCACGAATCTCGTTTTGTTCTGAGCTACTACAATGTGGACTCAGTGTCACGGTTCTGAATCTAATCTCGCAAAGTGCAATGCAAGATCGATAAATCACCAAAGAGTCCAAATCCGGCAAATCGTTTTGGAAAACTGATTTTTATAAAGAAGTGTCAAATATGGACTGCTTTTCCAGATACAAAGTCGCCACCTAAATATTTTATTTTTGGGGAATTTAGGAAACCCTGACTCGTGCCTAAGGCCACGTGTCTGTCATCACCAAAGTTGCCTCGGCTCGGGAACTTGGGTACGAGAGGGAAAGGTCATGCAATGAGCACCCCCGCTCGCCCGATCAAAGATCGGCCTTTACTAACATGATATTTTATTTTTGAAAACACTTGTGTTCTTATTCTGGTTATAAACCTAGAATTTACTATGTGATGCGCACAGCATACAAGTATAGACTAGATCACCTAAGTTGGAACAAAACATTGCATGTTCGTTTGTTTGAAAATGGTTTGAAGTTTGCTACTCGCAAGTAGGCTAAGTCGCAGATTTTAATGAATTGTTCCAATTCAGGTAATCCAACCTTCACCCACAGGCATTCAGGCAGTTATATCAACTAAGCAGTTAGCCTCATGGCAAGCATGCTTTCATGGCAACATTAACACACATGCGGTATGCTGAAGCGTAAACACTCACAGTGTACTCCGAGCAAAAACAAAGAACTAGTTAAAAATCATGCATGATCCTAGTTCATGTTAAGATGGCTAATGCAACACATGCAAAAATGCAACTAAAATAGGCTCGGCTATTCTAGAATGTCATGTGAAATGTAACTTGGTACATGTATTCAACTTGGAATTGAAATACAATGCAGTTAGTATGATGCGCCGAGCCCGATGCATGCGAAACAGATGAATGGATGCACGCATGCAAGCATAAGGTATGCTAAACAAAATATGCCCTAAAACTAACCATCGTAAGCGGTTAAGTAAAAGAGAGAAAGAAATGGTGGTTGGAAGACATGCATCACACACACGCACGCTTATTACAACAGTTGGCCCTCTCGACGAAGGGTCCGAATAAGAAGCTAACTAGCTAATCTACGCTAATTAAACTAATTATTACTGAACAAAGCTAATTAACTAAGCCTAGTTAACTAACTATTACAAAACGATTAAGCAGCTAAACTCATTAACTACTTAAAGTACATAACCCAAAGCATAAACTAGATAAGCAAATTAGCTAAGTAAAGCAGTAAAAAGGGGGCCCTCAGAGGGGGAAGGGTGTATGCATACCCGGTCTCCTCGTTCGGAAATCCGTCGCGATGCTCCAACTTGTCTCTGTTTGCAACTATTCTCAAAAACTTGCACCAAGCTCTAGATAGCTTCTAACTCATCTTGGGGACCTGTGGGAGGGTGGCCGACCAGTTGTTGCTGTGGGAGACCACCTACCGACCACTTTTTGTTGTTACAGGGCAGAAAAAGTGGTCGGCCAGCTAGTTTTTATGGCTGGCGGACCAGTTGTTGCTGCATTCCTCCAATTTGCTGCAACAGAGAGCAAGAAAGGGCATGGCAATGTATTTGCAAGATATGTGTGCACAACCACCCTCCCTATCATTTCATAAGCTCAAGGGAGTGTGGTTCTCGACCCTCGGGCCACCAATTACGCATTTCAATGCATGATGGCCGAGAGGCGAAGTTGCACAATTCAATATAAAATGAATGCACACATAAACACATAAGGCCTAAAACTCTATCATGGATAATCAAGAGTGTCGGCGACCGAGAATTGAGGCACGTTTCATCACTTCAAGTATGAAACGTTTCTCGTTTCTCGTGTTTGGACTAACACCTATTCCAAACACAATGCAACACATAACATGGAATGCACAATGCTATGTAACATGGAGCATGCAAAAATGCAATGCAACACAAGCATGCAAATATGCAATATAACTGCAAACATGAAATGCAACATGGCATACACAATACAATGTGGCATAAGCATGCAAACAACATGGCATACACAATGCAATGAATCAACATGCAAACAACATGGCATACTCAATGCGATGAACTACAAGGAATACACAATGCTATGTGATCATGGCATACACAATATGAACAAGAACATAGCATGCACAATGCAAACAACAACATAACATGCACAACGCGATGTAACATGGCATACACAATGCTCAATGGACTTAAACCAAAATGGACAGACCTCAGCCATGCCCAAATTAGTGGTCATAATCCTAGAATAAAGACACAAAAGGGTAAGGCAAACATGCACAAGTATTGGCCCATCAACTAGGCCTAAGAACACAACTCTCAAGCATGAGGAAGAAGCAATAAACATGGAAGTGCGACAACACTAAAGGCTCTGAAATCAAGTGTGAAATGATGCCAAATCATTCAAACAACACAAGTAAAGCATGCAAGAGGGCCTAAGGCACAAAGCCATTAAAGGGACCACATAAGGAGCATGCAATACATGGCACAAATGATTGAACCAAACATGGACAGAGCTTAATTAGGTCTAAACAAAGACCAAAACATGCTAAAATGAGGGCTCACGGGCCTAGGCAAGATGGCATACATGCTAGGCCAAAACAAGGCAACAAATGCACAGCCCTTAGAGGCACTCAAAGGGTGAATGAAGTGGGAACATGGCAACGCTACATGCTCTGAAATGTCATGTTAAATTATGTCAAATCATCTAAACAACACAAATGAAGCATGCTATGGCACCAAAGCTTGAAGCTAGCATAGGCATTTGTACTACAACTATGCAAAAACATGAAGCCTATGGAAAAGGCAACCCAAAAAAGTCCTAGAACATTTCAAAATGGTACTAAAACATGTATGGAAGGAACCAAAACAAGCTAGCATGAAGGGCATAAGGCAAGATGCATATGAGGCCAAAAGTAAGGATTACATAACACCTACCGAGACCTAGCATAGGATGACTTAACCAACAAAAATTAGAGTTATATCATGGCAAAATAACCCCAAATAAACATTGAAATGATAGCTCGCAAGCTTAGGCATAAAGGCATACGCAATGATTCATGTTAAGGCATAAAGGATCAACCCTCCAACGCATTCACTGAGTGACAAATGCAAGTGTATAACCATGAAACATGGACTAAATCACATTGTAAATGATGACAAATCATTCAAATAGTCCAAGTAATGCATGCTAGTGGACTTGACACGCAAAGCTAACAAGCTAGAATGAACCATGGCTATACAAAGCAATGCATGCATGGTCAAAACAACACAATCAGAGCTAAAACATGTTAAAACATGGACAAAAGCTTCTTAGAGTTAAGCCAAAAGCATACTAGAATGACATGTTAAGGCATGATGCATGTTAGGCTAATTCAAGAAGTTGCACTACAAGTGCAAGGAGCAGGCAAGGGGTGACCAAACCAAACCCTAACAGAGGTATGACATGGTAAAACATCACCAAAAACATGCTGAAATGGACTCAAATCAAGCTAGAATGACATGCTACTTCAAGAAGCATACAAGACTAGTTTATGAGATTTACACTACAAGTGTATTAGGCATGCATGGAGTGACAAAACCAAGTAAAAACAATGGCATGCCACAGCAAAATAAGCCCAAATGCAAGCTAAGATATGGCCAACATAAGCTTAACAAACATGCTCACACATGAGGCATTCAAAGCAAGTAAACAAGACACAAGGAGAGGGGATGACCCTCTCCTTATTGGGACCTCAAAACACCACCTCCACCACTAAAATTCCTCTGAGTTTCAGTGGTGAGGAGGTCAGAACAAGGTGGTCCCAAAAGCTCAAAAAAAGGCACAAAAGCAAGGCCAAACAAGGCCTAAGAGGGGGTAGACAACCCCCAACACAAAAGTGACCTAAAACAAAGATCTTAAGGACCAAAAACCAGAACTTTTTGCAGTAGGAAGTTAAGCTTAAATTAGCATGAAAATAGGGCTAAAAGCTTAAGAAAAAATGAGGGTTTAAGGAGTTAAAGGCTCACCCTTGAAGACCACCTTCAAAACTGCAACTTCAGCAAGTTTTTCAAGCTCAAACAAATCCAAAAAGCTCTAAAACCAGCCCCTAAGCACCTCAGCAACAAAAGGATAGTGTTTGAGTGTGTGTTTGTGTGTTAAAGTATGAAGAATATGCACTTTTGAACACAAAAATGAAACAAACAAGGAAGAATAGATACAAGTGTATATCTATAGCTCCAGCACCATTTTTCTAAACCTAGAGGAGGGAGGAGGAGGTTCTCTTTTATAGAGAACCAATGCTTAAGCTTCTTGAAGAAGCTAAGGGTTCAAGGCCATCCCTCCATACACGTGTATGGAGGATGGTTTCAGTGCTCTCCAGCTGTGCCAGCTGGCAGAAAATATCTCCAGAAAGGTGATAAAAAGTAGCTACTTTAAGTGGTCGACCGACCACTATAAGTGGTCTCCCAAAAAGAAAACTAGTCAGCCATGGTGGAAAAGGGTCTAAAGCATGAAAACAATGCAGTGGTGTGGTGGCCGACCAGAAAAGATGGCCCAAAGACCAAGGAGACCAGTTGTCAAACCAGAAAACTGGATGGCAGGAAGAAAAGTGGTTTGCGGGGAGAGAAAATGGTCTCCCACCCTTCTACCACCTTCCAAACAAGGAAAACAAGGTTTGTACCAAAAACAAACCAAAACGGATGCAAGACAAAAGTCCGAGAGGCAAGGCGCACAGCCGGGAGACCTAAAAACTAGCTGACAAGCACCAACAGTGGTTTACGACCACAAAAGTGGTCTCCCAGACCACAGTGTCCCTCTAGGCCAAGGAAACAAGGTGTGGTTCAAAAACCACGCCAAACGGAGAACGTTAAGCAGTCCCGAGACAAGGCACGGGGCCGAAGGCTCCGAAAATCGGAAACTAGTCTCCAAGCGGGAAAAGTTATCTACGACCACGAAAAGGGGTTTACAAGACCTCTCCTTCCCTCAGGCAAGGAAAACAAGGCTTGGTCTGCAAACCGAGCCTAAGCACAAAGAGTTCAGAGGCCCGGAGGCAAGGCACTCGGCTGAAACTCCGGAAACTCGAAACGAGCACAACATGCACTATCACCGAGCGCTCAATCGATGACGTTTGAGTCTTAAGGTCGATCAAAAATGGAGTGTCTACACTATGGTACATATCCAACTTTTCTTGGATGTCCTGAAACCAATGAATCTGACTAAGCCTCAGAAACTTTCTCTATATGGAAGGACCCTGTCGGGTATAATGGCCACTTGGTACGCCAAGTTGGAGGATAAAGTGAAACAGAACTGGGAAAATTTGGTTGAGGTGTTTGTCAATCAGTATTCTTACAATACCCAAATTGAAATGACCACCCAAGAGCTTAAAGCAACCCACCAGAACCCTAAAGAACCTTTTGTGGAATTCGTCACAAGAAGGAGAGCAAAAGTCACACAAATGACAGATCGACCTTCTGAGAGGGACCAAGTGCGGATAGTGGTGCAAAACCTTAAGCCTAATATGTTACAAAAGTTAATAGTCGCTCCACTATTCACTTTCAAAACTTTGCATGAATTAGGGGTTCAGATTGAGAGTGCATTTAACAAGGGGATTATTCCTAGAATAGGCAAACTAACAAGGAAGGTGTTTTTCGGGAGTACCAATGCTGGCAATAGCACTATTCTCAAAACCACTGAAATCAATACTGTTGCCACTCCTAAAAATGCCGACCCTTTTGCCAATACCAACCCACAAACAATCGGCCCAACCCAAGCTCAAGGCAGAACTTCCACCCCCTTCCATATGAGCGTAACTAGCGCACTAAAAGTCCTAATGGAAAGAGGGTATCTCAAACCCCTTTATCCCCAACCTCTTCCTGACCTACTTCCTGCTAGACATAACCCCACCAAATACTATGCATACCATCAACATCTCAGTCATGGCACTAATCATTGCTATCGCCTTCGTCATGAAGTTCAGAATCTCATTGACAACCAGGCGATAGCTCCACCTCAAGAACCCAATGTTACCACCAACCCACTTCCCATCCATGACCAAGTACCTCCTCCTCACCTTAACCTCATCCATACACTACCACCTATCTTCAACCCCAACATATATATCACCCCAGCCCATTTACCCAAGCCTGAGGTGTTCATTCCAGAAAGCATGAACTTGTGCATGATGGATGCACTTGAACCCCAATCATCTCAAAACCTAAAACTTAAACTTGAACCAGTCCTGCCTACTCCAAAGAGTCTAACCCAACCAATTCATCAAGACCAAGTCAGTTCAAATACACTCTGGGCACAAATGACCGAACCCGTTACTCCTGAGTTATAGGGCATGATTGAAAATCTTCAGAGAACTATGGCAGATTTAGCCTTTGAGGTCTTGGCTCCATCATCGACCACATCATATGCCAAAAGGTTCACGTCAAAAAGCTCCCTGTCAAAAAGCTCCCCAATCTTAGGGTGAGCTGCAGTTGGAAAGGGCCAACCCGAAGCTATCTCAAGTCTAGGTGATGACATACCAACAACAAATGGGCCTCACTTTGATATAGCCACCCAATCCCTTGGCCAAGGTAAAGCAAGTGGCAAGAATAAAACCGGGGGCAAGTATTGATCCCTATGCACATCTTCAGTGGGCTATTGAAACTTTAAAGGTCAAAGGGTTGAACAAGCAGCAAGTGCTAGTAAGCTACAGTTGGAAAGGGCCAACCCGAAGCTATCTCAAGTCTGGGTGATGACATACCAACAACAAATGGGCCTCACTTTGATATAGCCACCCAATCCCTTGGCCAAGCTAAAGCAAGTGGCAAGAATACAGTCGGGGAAAGTATTGATCCCTATGCACATGTTCGGTGGGCTATTGAAACTTTAAAGGTCAAAGGGTTGAACAAGCAGCAAGTGCTCGCAATCGTTGCAAAGACTGTGGATGACACTTTTATTGCTCAGGTTGGGAGCATTTTGAATCAGGGGGCAAGCAATGAAAAGGGATGCTATACCAAAAACACTTATCCGGATTCCCATCCCAAGACTATGAATACCCAGCCAACGCCCGCCGACCCATTTGCCAATGTTTCTAAGCCTGATGCTTTCTCCTCTCAAAAATGAACCTTCACCCATCTCCAAATGAGCCCAACCCTCACCTTGATGGTACTGATGGAGAAAGGATATCTCAAACCACCCAATCCTCGACCTCTCCCTAATCCTCTCCCACCTAGACATGACCCTACCCAATATTGTGCATTCCATCAACAACATTTATGTGCGTCCTGATGTTTACACCACCCTTCCTTCTCTCGTGTGAGACACGTTAAGGTTGTTTGTATCGGTTAAAAACATTTGGGTAGAGACAGGGGATCACATTGAGGCCCGGCCATGCCTCACTAGAAGCCGGCCGTGGCCATTTATGGCCGGCAGTGCTTTAATAGCGAGAAACACTGTTCTAGGCAGGAGTCAAACCACCACTTTTAACCCACAAAAATAGAGTTTTTCTCAGTTCAAAATTACCCCCAAAACAGTAAGAAAAGATGGTAAAACAAGCTTGAAAAACAAAGTAAATAAGGCAAGTAAACTACCTTTTGAAGCAAGGAGTAACTCTAGGCACAAAACCAAGCTAAAACCACCTTCAAGAGCTCAAAGAGGACTGCAAGTAACCTCAGCTCCATCGGCCATTCCAGCCATTGCAGTGGTTCCCACTTTCTGTTCTTCCGACTTCAATTCAGTTCCCTCATCTCTATCGGGTTCATCACTTAACCAACTAGAATTATCTGTCGACCTGTTCAGATCAAACCAATCAATATGTACGTCCCCTTGATCTCGCTCATCAAAGAACTACAAATTGTCTATGTCCTCCTCCAGCTCCGCTAGGTCATCCAGACCTTGGCTTGGGCCATCCTCTCGAACTACACTAAAGTGATTAAATAAAAGGGAGAAAGGCGTGGGGTTGGAAGACATGCACACACGCACGCACACTTATTAAAACATTACACCCTCGCAAAGGAGGGTTCGAATAAAGCCGATAGAATCATCCCATGGCCGACAACCTTGGGTGGTGGCCAACAGGTCACCAAGAGGTCCAGACACCAAGTTTTGATCCAAAACAAGGCACAGAAAGAACAAGGTTCAAAGGCTCAAAGACAGAGCATTCCGTCGAGGACTTCAGGCGCTCAAAACAAACACAAACACATGATCATCGAGTGCACAATCGATGACGTCTAAGTCTTAAGGACGGTCAAAAAATAAGGTGTCTACAGTTGCCCCTCTTTAACAGAACTTAGAAGTCATGAAATGAAGGGAGTGAATGTCATGGTCTTTTATTTCCATTTATTGATTGTGTCCCATCAATTCATAGATCATAACGCAATGAGTTTGCGTTAATTGATGGTTTGCGAATCGAGTCTGAATTCGCTACCACTAATTAACTAAGCAAAGCAACTAAAAGGCCTCAGAAAGTGAAGGATGCATGCATGCTCGATATTCCACCCGAATGGCCACTGTTTTGCTGATTCAATCTCTGCCTTTCGATATTGTCTAAGTTTCTTTGGCATCTTTTCCTTATTACCAGACTCTCACATAGGCTTCTCCATGGTTTGGACATCGTCCACTCTCTTCGCCATGCACAATCTCCAGTACAGGCGTAGTGACCTCTAGCGGAGGGTGTATAGATGAATTCTTGAAGACTACGGTCACCCCTTTCCCTAACCGTTTCCATGATCGGAGACCAACCAGGTATGAACCCTTCTAGTGGTATCTTGGATGCATCTGACGCACCGTCCCTCACTTGGCAGCTGGAGGAGGGCTTCCTATCCAGTAGCTTTGAGTCAGGTAGTCAACCAGAATTTTATTTTTATTAAAATTCTCCAACATTGAGAATTACAATTAGTGAACTTACTCTTAAAAGCCTCAAGGCCACGTTTATTTAGCCCTATAAGATGGAAGGGTTAATAATACGATGAGATTGAGTGAAAAAATTATTAGTGTGGTGGTATTAAGTTGGAGATTGTTGGCGTTAGATATAAACCATCTAGTGTAAAGACGACATGTGGCAAGCAAAGGGTATTTAGATACCGAAGAGTCTTACTTTCGAAGGTGCCCACGTGAGCTGCGAATGCAAGTCTTCAACCAATAAATATAATACAAGGATTTGGGTGTATAGGGTGATTTATATAAGAACTAGAGAGGGAGTGAAGAAAATGGCTCAGAGGGTTTTTAGAGAGAGAGAGAAAAGCAAAAAAGTGGCTAACAAGGCATCATTGATGGCCGACAAGGCACATCAATGGCCAGCAGCCTCCAAGGATGGCCGGCAGGCCACCAGAGATGAAAATAAAGCTTCAATTAAAGAAAGAAATGGAGAAAGATAATTAAAGGTGTGAGAATTCACCTCTTAAAGAGGGTAAGTCCCTTTGTTCCATAAACTCTCTCACATTTCATCACTTTTAAGTATGAAATGTCCCATTTTCCTCATTTTCGAATTAACATCCGATTCGAACACATGCAATGCAACACGAAAGATGCTTAACTTCCCATTAGTATATTCATGTACTCAATTTCGGTTTCTGAACTCATTAAAGTCGTTAATTTCAGTTTCAAAGTATTAACTCTACGAGTTTTAGCCAAATAAAGCTAATTAATTCATTATAAATCAAATTTTAGAAATTATCAAATGATGGAATTAAACATGTTTAAACTTAACAAAATGACCTCTAATCCAATAGGAGAATTCATTTAGGGATGCCACCATAAAGAAAAATGTAACTTTAGAAAACATAACATTTCATAATGTTTCAAAATAAATGCTTAAGAACATAATTTTGACAAAACATAGCATATCATAAGTAGTTCAGAATTTCTACTTGTTTTGTTCATCCTTTTCCTCTTCATCTTCACCTATTTAGATTGATTCCAACACTGTTTTAGTTAGTTTTTGTATGAATATGGATTGAATATTGGTGGCCGGTCGGCCACTGCTGGTTTGAACTTCCTTACTACAACAGAGAGCAAAACAGAGCAAAACAGTGTAGTTCTCAAGGACTAATTGCACACTATGCCTCTCATTTTCATGGGGAAATCAAAAGAGGGACAAGCTTTGGTTCACAAACCATCAATCAAGCAAATTCATTGCATGATGGCTTGTGAAACCAATTGTGCAAGTTCAATAAATACACAACAAGATTAAAATGTCCATCACCTTATCATGCATGATCAAGGGCAATGAAGACCAAGGAAAATGTTTTTTAGCCTGACCACTCAGTGAGCAGTAGGGCCAAAATAATTGGCTGGTCTGCCAATTTATGAGTGTAGACCGCCTGGAACTCCGCTCCGCGCGCGAGGGCGCGAATCGTGGTTCTTAGCTACTACAGTTCGGACTCATGTCACGGTTCTGAATCTAATCTCACAAAGTGTAATGTGAGACTGATAAATCACCAAAGAGTCCAAATCCGGCAAATCGTTTTGGAAAATCGATTTTAATCAAAAAGCGCCAAACATGGACTGCTTTGCCAGATTTCAGAGTCGCCACCTAAATGTTTTGTTTTGGGAGATTTAGGAAACCCTAAATCGTGCCTAAGGCCACGTGTCCGTCATCACCAAAGTTGCCTCGGCTCGGGAACTTGGGTACGAGAGGGAAAGGTCATGCAATGAGCACCCCCACTCGCCCGATCAAAGGATCGGCCTTTACTAACATGATGTGTTGTTTTTGAAAACACATGTGTTCTTATTCTGGTTTATTAGCTAGCCTACTATGTGATGCGCACAGCATACAAGTATAGACTAAATCGCCTAAATTGGAACAAAACATCTCATGTTTGTTTGTTTGAAAATGGTTTGAAGTTGCTACTCGCAAGTAGGCTAAGACGTGGATTTTGCCACCCTCAAGTGGGCTTAGAAAACATGGTGATTTGCCACTTCAAGTGGGCTTAAAACTCACATTTTGATGAATTGTTCTAATTCAAGCAATCCAACCTTCATCCACAGGCATTCATGCAGTTAATCAATTAAGCAATTAGCTTCATGGCAAGCATGCTATCATGACAACATACACATCTCATGCAATATGCTAAAGCGTAAAAGCTTACCTAGTGCTCCGAGCCAAAACAGAAGCTATTTAGTAATCATGCATGATCCTAGCTATGTCAAGATGTCTAATGCAACGCATGCAAAATGCAACTAAGATAGGTTCGGCTATTCTAAGATGTCTTGTGAATGCGACTAGATAACATGTATTCAAATTGGTATTGAAATACAATGCAGTTAGTATGATGCGCCGAGCCTGGTGCATGCAAGACAGATGACTGATGCAAACATGCGAGCATAAGGATGCTAATTGAAACATGCCCTAAAACTAACCATCGAAAGCTGGTAAATAAAAGAGAGAAAGAAATGGGGGTTGGAAGACATGCATCACACACACGCACATTTATTACAACAGTTGGCCCTCTCGACGAAGGGTCCGAATAATAAGCTAACTAGTTAATCTAAGCTAATTAAACTAATTATTACAAAACAAAGCTAATTAACTAACAAGTTAACTAATTATTACAAAACAAGCTAATTAGCTAACTACACTAGCTAATTAAATACAAATGAATAGCTAATCGCCTTAACTACTTAAGTACAAAAACCAATGCATTAGCTTGCTTAAGCAAAGCAACTAAGTAAAGAAAATAGAAGGGGCCTCGGAGCGAGAAGCGCATGCATGCTCGGTCGCCTCGTTCGGAAATCCATCGCGATGCCCCAACTTGCCTCTGTTTGCATTTGTTTTCAGAACACTGTACAAACCTCCAGATAGCTTCTGCTTCATCATGGAGACCTCTAGGGGCATTGTCGACCACTTATTGGTGTTGCCAACCACCTGCCGACCACTTACCTTTGTTGCAGACCAGAAAAAATGGTCGGCCAGCCATTTTTATTGGTCTGCTGACTAGAAAATTCTGCACTTCTCCAGTTTGCTGCAACAGTGGACAAGAAGGGGCACGGCAGTGTATTTGCAAGATATGTGTGCACAACCACTCTCCCTATCATTTCTTAAGCTCAAGGGAGTGTAGTTCTCGACTCTCATGACACCAACCATGCATCACAATGCACGGTGGCCGAGAAGCCAAGATTGCACGAATCAATGTGAATGAATGCACAAATAACACATAAAGCCTCAACCTCTATCATGCATGATCGAGAGGGTTGGCGACCGAGAAATGAGGCACGTTTCATCACTTCAAGTATGAAATGTCCCTCGTCTCTCGTGTTTGGACTAACACCCTATCCAAACACAATGCAATGCATGCTAACATAATGCAATGCAACAAGCATGCAAACACAATGCAAACAACAACATTCAAACAACATGCTCAATGGACTTAAACCGAATATGGACAGACCTCAATCATGCCCAAAACAGTGGCCAAAATGCTATGAAATGATGGCGTGAAAGGCAAAATGGTGATGTTCATGCAAGGGCCTATCAATTAAGCACAAGGGCACAACTCTCAAAAGTGCTCAAGGAGTGACAAATGTAAGAGTGTAGCCACACTATAAGCATTGAAATTAGGTATGAAATGATGCCAAATCACTCAAACAAAGCAAGCATAGCATGCTAGGGTCCTTAAGCATTAAAGCTAGTGAAGGGAACTACACAAGAGGCATGCAATACATGTCACAAATGGATGAACCAGCCATGGTCAGAGCTCAAATAGGTCAAAACAAGGACCAAAACATGCTGAGATGGGAGCTCAAAGGTCTAGGCATGCATGTATACAAGTTAGGCCACAAACAAGACAGCAATGCATGACCCTTAGAGGCACTCAAAGGGTGAAATAAATGCGAACATGGAAATTCTATATGCACTGAAATAACATGTGAAATGATGCCAAATCATGTACATGTCACAAATGAAGCATGCTAGGAGACTCAAAGCTTGAAACTAGCATAGGCACTTGCACTATAGCTATGCAATACATGAAGCATATGACCAATGCAACCCAAAACAGTCCTAGAGCATGTCAAATCAAGGCTAAAACATGCACGGAGTGTAGCCAAAACAAGCTAGCATGAAGAGCCAAAACAACAAGCATGCAAGGCCAACAAGGAGGATTACACTGCACCTACCAAAACCAAGCATGAGATGACTTAACCAACAAAAATAAGAGTTGTATCATGGCAAAATAGGACCAAATACACACTGAAATGGTGGCTCAAAAGCCTAGGCAAGATGGCATACACATGGGCTCATATTTAAGGCATAAAGCACAAACCCTCCAATGCATTGAATGAGTGAAAGATGCGAGGGCATGACCACACTACATGCATTGAAATCACATATCAAATGATGCCAAATCATGTGAATAGCTCGAGCAATGCATGCTAGTGGCTTGGAAACTCAAAGCTAGTAAGCATGAATGAACTATAGCTATACAAAGCAAGGCATGTATGGCCCAAAACACTTAAATCAGAGTTTAAGAATGGTAAAACATGAATAAAATCTTCTTGGAGTTGAGCCAAAACATGCTAAAATGATGGTCCAAAAGCATGATGCATGTTAGGCTAGCATGCAAGATTACACTACAAGTGTAGAATGCATGCAAGTGGTGACTCAACCAAGCTAAAATAGAGGTATGCCATGTCAAAATAACACCAAAAAAAATTTAAGAACAAGCCAACACATGCTAGAAAACCATACTCAAACATGAGGCTAATAAGGCAAGCATTCAAGATACAAGGAGAGGGGATGACCCCCTCCTATTTAGGACCTAAAAACATACTTTCCACCATTGAAATTCCTCTGAGTTTCAGTGGTGAGAAGGCCCAAAAGAGGTGGTCCCAATAGCTTAAAAGGATAGCACAAAAACAAGGCCAAGCAAGGCACAAGAGGGGGTAGATCACCCCCAACACCAAAGAAGCCTTAAACAAACATGTTAAGCACTAAAAATTAGAACTTTTTGCAGTAGAAAGTCAAGCCAAAATAAGCATGCAAATAGGTCCAAAAGATTAATCAAAATAAAGCTTTAAAGGGCTAGTTAACTCACCCTTGAAGAACAACTTCAAAGCTGCAACTCCAACAACTTTTCTGAGCTCAAACCAAATCAAAAACACCAAAACCAACTCCTAGGTGCCTCAGCTCCAAGAGTATGGTGTTTCATTATGTGTTTGTGTGAAAAAGTGTGAAGAAACTACACTTTTGAGCACAAATATAGAGCAAGGAAAAAATATAGAGACAAAGATGTATGTATATTTCT
Organism: Camellia sinensis; assembly: GCF_055761805.1. Lineage (NCBI taxonomy): Eukaryota > Viridiplantae > Streptophyta > Magnoliopsida > Ericales > Theaceae > Camellia > Camellia sinensis. The sequence continues at coordinate 189,095,544 of NC_138964.1, forward strand.
CAGCCAACTTTTCTGAACCTGGAGAAGGGAAAGAGGGCCTCCCTTTTATAGAAAAACAAGAATCAAGCTTCTTGAACAAGCTAAGAGCTTGAACCAATCCATCCATACACTTGTATGAAGGATACAATCTGTGCACTCCAGCTGGCACAGCTGGCATCCACAACATCTACAGAAAGTGAAGGAAAACTGTCGACTAGTTGAAGTGGTCGGCTGACCAGAGAAAGTGGTCTGCAAGGTCAACAAGTGGTCGACAAGGGGGAAGAGTGGTCTGCAAGGTCAACAAGTGGTCGACAAGGGGGAAGAGTGGTCTGCAAGGAGAAAGCAAGGTGGTGGCATGGCTGCCGACCACCTTTGGTGGTCCAAAGACCACCAAGACCAGCTGGCCGACCAGAAACTGGCTGGCGGGGAAGAAAAGTGGTCTCCAGGGAGAGAAACTGGTCTACAACCCTTATTCCACCCTCCAAGCAAGGAAAACAAGGTTTGTGCCATAAACAAACCAAAAAGGATGCAAGACAAGAGTTCGCGAGTCAAGGCACGCAGCCGGAAGCCTCGAAAACTAGTCTACGGGCACCAAAAATTGTCTACGGGAGGGAAAAGTGGTCTACAAGACCTCTATGTCCCTCTAGACCAAGGCAACAAGGCACGGTTCAAAAACCAAGCCAAGAGGAGAACGTTAAGCGGTCCCGAGACAAGGCGCGCGGTCGAAAGCTCCGGAAATCGGAAAGTAGTCTCCAAGAGGGAAAAGTGGTCTACGACCACAAAAAGGTGGTCTACAGACCTCTCTCTCTCTCTCCAGGGAAGGTCAACAAGGCTTGGTTCACAAACCGAGCCAAAACACAAAAAGTTCAGAGCCTTGGAGGCAAGGCACCCAGCCGAAAACTCCGAAACCTCGGAACGAGCACAAACATGCGCAATCATCGAGCACTCAAACGATGATGTCTGAGTCTTAAGGTCGGTCAAAAATGGGGTGTCTACAATGAGCAGGCCATACAATAAATTCCCTAGCCTGCCATGTTTACCGAGAGCAAATATTTTAACAGTTATAGCTGCTCCCATGCACGAGCTCCAAGCCAGCTGTCCTCTTTCAAATATTTTCGATGTGAGAAGGCGAAAGTCTATAAATAGAGGGCCTGCGCTTAGTGTTTGGGTGATAGTAAGTGACCAAAGAGTGGAGAAACTTAGTGAGCAAGCCATATTCTCATCTTCTCTACCCTCTTGCTATAGATACACTATAGATACACCATTAACACCTGGTTTTGAAGCTTTTGCTGAAGCTTTGAGAGTGACTACAAATACTTGAGAGTATTTGGATTGGTGTTTGGGAACCAAGAGACTCTTCCTCTTCTCAAGAGGTTGATTCTTCAACTCTTTTCATTTCTTTTTCTTTAAAGTACATTGTTCGTCATTTCAATACTGTTTTTCAGATTATTTTGGCTTTTAAAATGTGATTTGAAATCTTGTTTAAAGGTGGAAGAGTTAGTCACCCTTCCATAGGCTTGTTCTTTAGCTTTGTTCTCTTATTGTTATTCATGCTTTGGCCTCATTTCTTTCATTTCGAGCACTATTTTTAGATAGATTTTGATTAAATATAAGTTATATATATGTGTTTAAAGCTTACATAGATAGTTTGATTCTTGTCTTATATCTCTCTTCTTTGAAGATAGTGTATAGCTCTCTTCTATTTCCTTCTTTGTAGCATGAAAATAGATGTTTCATTCATATTCCATGAGTAAGAAGATGAGCTTGCAATCATCTCTCCATAGCTTTTATTTCTTGCTTTTACTTAGTCTAGTTTTGTCTTTGTTTTAAAGCTACATGAGAGCTCTTCATCATGACCATTAGAGGCTCTCTTTTATTTCCTTTGAAGCATGGAAATGAAGGTTTTAATCCATCTTCCATGAGTAGGAAGATGAGTCTCATTGGTTTTCTTAATGATGGAATCTTTTGTGTATATGTTTTGCCTTCAAGAATGACTTCTTTTAAACCTATTATCTCTAAGCTTGAGTATTCACTTGCTCTCGTTTTCCATGAGATTCAGTAGGTTTTAACTGTGTCTTTGATTATATCTGTCATATTTAACCTTAGTTAGCTTTGCTTTCATTAATTGCCATCTCTTTGCTTCACTAATCATCATTTAAATACCCTTGGGATATTTGATGATTTGTGAAGCAAACCTACTCTCTCCTTGAGAAATTTCATGACAGGAGAGAGAAGGAAAGATGAACATCCTTTGGAAACCCCTTGTTTGTGCTCTGTTCTAGTTTTGTTGCAACAGATTCTCCCCCAGAACCAGTGGCTTGCCGACCAAGCCTCTATACAGTTGACCCCTTCTTTTGGATGGCTATGGTGCATTTCCAATGAAACAGTGCAGAGCCAGAGGCCTGAAACAAAGTGGTTTTTAGACTACGAACAGAGCAGCTTCCAGCAGTGACCAGTGGGGGTTTCTAGAGGATGTTCTTATCCTTGACCGCTTGATTCGCCGCCTCTCCTTCGATCCCTTTAATTTACCTCCTTTGAGTTGTATTTTGTAAATAATTAGTTAGATAATTCACTTATATTTGTAATTAATTATTTCATTTGCTTGTATTGTAATAATTAGTAGCTTTCATTTCGGTTTGTAATAATTAGTTAAAAATAAAACATTCGGACTCTCTCTTGGATAAAGAGTAAATATGTAACACTTGATGTATGCTTCCAACCCCCATTTCATTCTCCCTTTTATTTACTTTCCTACCATATTTGTTTAGCATCATATTTTCTTTAATCATTCCCATGACTTGTATCCATTTTTACATGCATTAGGGTTTGGCTCATCATACTTGATACCATCAACTATTTCTTACTTGAATATGTGCGCTATCGGATGCCTTGAATTGATTTATATGTCATGTTAAGAAGCCAAATTTAATAGTTGTATTTTTGTACGTGTTGCATTAGTCATGTACATAGTTGGGGTCGTGCATTATTTTAAACTAACTTCTTCTTGGCTTACCTCGGAGTACTAGGTGAGCATTTTGGCGCATATTCATGTGTGTTTGTGTTACTATATCAAGCATAATACCATGAGGCTACATGCTTATTTGAAATACCTCTCTGAATGCATGTAGATGAAGGCTATTTCACTTAAGTTCGAACAACTTTGATAAATGTACATATGAGCTCGCTTTTCATTCAACTAGCACATTTTCAAAACTCTTTTCAAACAAACATGAAATCAAAGCATTCCAAAGCAAGAGCAATAGTCTATACTTGGGTGCCTCACATAGTAAGTTAGCATGATAATCAGAACAAGAGCATATAATGCACATAAAAATCACATCATGATTAGTAGAGACCGATCTTGATCGGGTGAGGGGGGTGCTCAATTCATGACCTTCCCCTCTCATACCTAAGTTCCCAAACCAAGACAACTTTGGTTATGACGAACAAGTGGCCTTCGGCACAAGTCACGAGTTTTCTAAATTTTTCAAAAATATTTAGGTGGCGACTCTGAAATCTGGCAATGCAGTCCATTTCTAACATCTTTGATGATTAATGGATTTTTAAGATTTGTCGTATTTGGACTCTCATTTGTTTTTTGTTTCATATTGCACTTGTGAAACCAAATTCAGAACCGTGAGAGTTTGAACTATAAGGTTATTGTACCCGAGGAGATTAAACTCCTCTAAGGAGCACGAAAAAACCAGTTACACCTTCCATCAACAACTCGGCCATGATACTGACCACTGTTTTTGTCTACGCCATGAAGTGTAAGACCTGATCAACAACAAGGTCATCACCTCACCAGGTCCTACAAAGTACACCGGCATTGGATCAATGAACTTGGGGGATAATGTGACTATGTAAATAGGGATGAATCACTTGCTAATGGCGCTTATTTTTACTCTGGATGTGGTGGATGACACGCACTGATTTCAATAATTTGAAAATGTTATTTATTTTACTTTCTGAACTAGGTGTTGAGTCAGTCTTGTTGCACCAAAGTTTGGTGATTCCAAGGGTGTTAACTCGGGCATCACTGTCTTGTTTTTTGTTTGTCTTTTTTCACTCTTTCTTTTGAGTCTGTTTTAATTATTGAGCCAGAAGTTCTGATTGAAATGGAAATAATTTTCATCTACTTCTCTGTGTCTTTAAATCATTACATTGACCAAAGTTTTTCAAAAACGTTTTCCAAAACTATGATGAAAACAAAGAGAGAGGAACTCCTCGAGATTTGCAAAATTTGATCAACTGAGAGAAAGAGTGGTGTGCCAAAGCCCTTAATGAACGAGATCATGTCTGTTAATTTGGTTACTGAGAAGGATCCTGGATTGGTCCAGATTGGTTCAACATTGTTTTTAGAGGAGCACAAGCGGCTAGTCGATTTATTAAAAGATTTCAAAAATATTTTCACGTGGCCCCATAAAGACATGCCTGGAATTGATCTTGAGATTGTACAGCATAAGATCATTCTCGAGAACCGATCCCACAGCTTTCAAACCTTGATTCAGAATGTTCAACGATCAACCAAAATATGAGACTCGCATGGCCAGATTGGAAGCAGCCCTTGAACTAGGAGTAATAAGGTCAGATATAATCAATATGAAGCTTCCATAGCTGGATTAGAAATAGCCCTTGAACTAGGGACAAAAAATGTCAGACGTGATCGAAGATTCAAAGATAGGTCATTTCTCAAGCCAATGGAGACTGACAAGAAAGCCAAATCCCAGAATCTAAGAGAAGAAAATTTATTCCTGAAGGACAATTGAGTTCCTATCCACGACGCTAGGAGCAAATTCAGACCCAATTGGATGGGCCCTACATCATCAAGACTATTTGGTCATAATAGCAGCCATTCTTGTGGATTTAGAAGGCTTAGAGATCTCACAACCGATCAACATGTAAAAGTCGAAGAAATTCTCTACCCTTGGGAGGCTCGTTGGGCCGAAAACCCGGGAGGGCGACCTAGGCAGAAGTTAAAGCATGAAAAAAGAACAAAAATAAAAATAAATAAATAAAAAGAAAGAAAAGAGAGAAGAAAAAAAAAGAAAAAGAAAAATGAATAGTAAAATAAAAATAGAGCTCACAAGGTAGAAAACCTAGAAGGGCGACTTTGGCAAAAGTTAGAGTGCAAAATGAGAGCGTTATTACTCGAGTGAACCTTAACCCCAAGAACTATGTAAGGCCTAATTCCCATCTTTGGGATACGTAGGCAACCTCATCCTGAAGTTCGGCCCTAACCATTGTCAGCTTGCCTATCTCATCCATGTTGATTGGCTTATGTTTGTTCAAATCGACTATCTTATCCATGTCTAGATGGCTCATCTTTGTTCAAATTCGGTTGTCCTATTCCAATAAAGGATTTAGCTGCAAGAAAAATCAAGTTCGAATTGGAGGTTATGCATCTCAAGAGTTAATTCTGCGTTGGTCGAGTAGTAGCCATTTGCAAAAACGATTTTGAGGATTTTTTAGTGAAGTTGACAAATTTTCTCAAAAATTATTCCATTTTTCCAAAATTGGACCATTTCTTGGACCCAAAAAAGAAAAAATTTCAGTGCACACAGCTTGACTTACATGATTTCAAAAACAAAAAGGAGAATAAGCATGTTAATCTAAACTCTCACAGCTTGACTTACATGATTTCAAAAACAAAAAAGAGAACAAGCATGTTAATCTATACTCTCACGTTGGTCAAACTTCTTTTAGCAGAAAGCCAAAAACAAAAAATAAAGTCAAGTTAATAAACTAGGGGCACAGTCAGGTCAGGTTTTCTGTCTTTTTCCCATTGTCAACACACTCGCCAATGCCAGAAAGGGCACAACTGAAGCTAGTAGCAAGGGCCAAAAACTCTCTCATCCTCCAAGCAGTGAGTTATCGAGCCAAGTGTGAAGTACGGAGGGGAAATGAACTCGGATATTCAACCCTCTCAGCAGGGCAAAAATTTAAAAAAAAAAAAAACAGCAACAACAACAACAATAATAACAACAACACAGTGTGTCAAGCTAATCAATTTCGGTCCAAGTTAAGCCAAGGGCATCGCCAATCGATGTCAGTTGTAGACTAAGGGATCAACCACACGCTGGGAAAGGATAAAAATAAGAGAGATTAAATAATAGAGAGATGTGCGTTGAGAAAAAAAAAAGTAAGGAAAGGTCTTTTGAGAGAAAAATAGAGATTGAGTGACAAAGTGGTATGAGGATCACAAACAAGAAAGGGTGGGAAACAAAACTTGAAGATGCAACGGGCTCCCCACGAACCTAGAAGTCTCTCACCAATAAAAAATATCCAAGCCCATTAAGGTTTCGGCCAATACCAAGCCTATGCAGCTTTGGCCCTCCTTGAGGCATTGGGCCACTTCAATTAGCCTAATGTCGACTCCATTACAACTAGGGGCAAGTAGGAAGTGTGCAAGCAAACATAAGAGATTGGGAATAGGTGAGTGCATGACAACTATATCAGAGTGCCCAACTGCTACTTGGATTTGACCGTCCTCATTCAGATCTGGCCATGTGTATTTTAGACCTGGCTGGATCTCAGTTCTTGCCAAAACTGCAGACACAACAAACCTCATCATTGTGTTTCGAGGTCTTGTTTTAAGTGTTGCTTTAGTTCCAACAAGTATAAGTAGGTGTGGTTAGGTTGTTTTTGCTTTGTTTTTCTTTTATCGAGTTGTATTTTACACTTTTGTCAGTTGTAGGTTTTTAATCCAGTTTAGAAAGTGTCATGCCATTAACCACATGTTTTGCAAAGAAACAAAAGCTCTTTCTTAGATAAACTGCAGGGTTCAACCCCGATCATAGTTTTACAAAAGAAAATACAAGTTTTCAAGAGTAAGCAAAACGATGACCTATCTAAAGCTACGTAGGTTCATGACTACAAAGCAAAAAAAGAAAAGAAAAGAAAAGAAAAAGGCAAAGTCAACCCCTCCTGGCCCTCTTCATCCTCGGTTGTCAAAGAGGGGACTCATTACTATCGTTGCTGTCTCCGGTAGACTAGATATCGGCAATATCATCCCCCTCGCCCTTAGAGGCAGTGTACTCAGCATAATCATCAAGGGTCTCCCCTGAAGAAAGTGAGTGTTGTCTCACTCTGCCTTTACCACATATCCTTTGGTTAGCTCACCCTCTACCTCTCATCGGATTTCTCTCTCTCTCTCTCCTCCTTCTAGCTAGAGGAGTTCCCACAAGTACAGCCGGTGCCGGCTCAAGCTGAAAATATATAAGGTGCCAGAACAAATACAGCAGAATTGTGAACAGGATATCAGAGTATATTAGGGTCAGAAAATGAATAAATTACAAAATATTTGAATATGAAGAGAGTGGGTAAGTATACCTCGATCCCATGAGCAGCCAAGGTAGTTTGTCTCCTCCGTACCATGAGAAGTAGATGGTCGACTATCCGAAGGAGGTCGTCAACATACTCCATGGGCACCTACAAGTGAGAGAAGACATGAGTATACATAATGAAATTGTGAAGTGCAATAGGCAGACACAAAGAATAAATGTTTACCTGCGCAACATTAGGAGCAATCACCAACCTACGATCCCTCTCCTCAATATGATCAAGAGGGATCTGCTCAATCACCCCATCTGGTCACATCTGTACAACCTCAGTAGAAATTACAGGAAGCCCATGAATGGGAGCTACAGCGGGAACATCTCCAACAGCGGCGGCAATAGGGAGCACACAAACCACTCCCCTGGTGAGAGGAGCGATCATACAGGTCTGCAAGAATGTAATGATGTCGCCGCCTCTGTGATATAGATCATGGTCCTCCCCCAAGATAAGGCGGTCAATCAGATGTCTATCAAAAAGATCATCAACAATCCTCATACCCGGAGGAGGAGGATGTGGAACGTAAGGAACAGCTCGGCCCCAAGTCTGATAGATGAAGCTCTCTCCCAGGTAATAGGCCCTGCCAAAAGGATCCTCAAATAAAACTCACATGGTAGAGGCGTTACATGCAGCAGTGTACGTCACCCTCGATGCCTAAGGGATACAAGCCCAAGGGTGTCAATCAATCTGCAGGTAGACGATGTAAGTCAAATATCAGATATCAAGGGTTGAACAGTATAAAAGCAATGAAAGCAGTAAAAGACAAAGATCAGTACGAGGTTTTGTTACCGTCTCTGTGGTGACTGTATTGAAGAAGCGTTAGAAGTAGGCAAAGTTACGATCCGTGCATCTCCAGTGCTCTAATTTGGAGTTGTAGTATCGAGAGTGGGGCACAGACAACTCAATAGGCCGCACAAGAATGGGGGCAATAGATGTGAAATATGTGTAAACCCGTAACTGCAAAAGGAAAACAAGTTTTTGAATCAAGTATGAAAATGAAGTAGATGTAAACAGAAAGTGCAAACCAAAAAACATGGTTTGTAGCAGAATAGAAAAGGAAGTATAAGGTGTATCTCCGAAACTCCCCAGTATCTATCAAGCAAGTCCGCCTTTCGGTGAGATGACGCTCTCATAGAGCAGTAGAGGGTGGCTAGGCTGGCACCACCCCAATCATACTCCCCCATCCGTGTGAGGTGCACTATCGCTCCTAGAAAGTATAGCCCTATGGTATTCTCCCTGTTCAGAAATAAGGTAGTACCGAGGAGATACATGAGGAACTCACGAGCATACTATGCAATCTCATCTAGAGTAACTGGCTAGAGGGAAGAGAAATAGTGCACCATCCCGTGTGTGGTGACCTCTGGGATCGCTCCAAGAATGTAGAGCTGCGCATCTCTCCATTGAATCATGTCAGGGTCAAACGGGATCAGGTTGCCAACTCCTACCCACAAGATGGTAAGCATCGAGAAGTCATAGGGAATCATGGTCATCTCCCCAGTCAATGAGAAGTCGAAGGAGTTGGTGGTGTCCCACCACCTCTCCATCAAAGCACCGTATGGCAGTGGCTTGGCCTTCATCTGTATAAGCCACAAGTAGAAAGGTTCAAAATCAGCGTCATCAATCAAAGAGCGGACCTCTTGAGGGAGCATCTTGTACTAGCCTCGCAGGCCGAAAACAGTCCCATAGCCACTCATCTTTAAGGCCATGACCTATGACAAGAAATGTTAGCATTTTGAATAAAGGAGCTATAATGGAATTCAAGTAAAACATGCGTAAGAGGAAAGATTTCTTATCATGGAGGCGTTAGCGAATAGGTGCTCCGTCGACTCCCGTAGAAGCATGTCATCATCAGCCCCAGGAATAAGGCCCTCAAATCTCAAAATGCCGCCAAGAGTCAAGGCATGTGAGCTCAGCTGGTAGGTAGCTAGGTCAAATGGTCTATCTGCAAGGGAGAGCAACTCAAGCTCCGGAGCTGGAGGGGGAATATCCTTGGCCACCAAATGCTTGCCGAGAATGACCTCGATGTTTGCGACAAGCACTAGAATGGGCATGACAACATCAGCCAAAGGTACACCACCCTGTGGAACCTCATCATCAGCCATGGGAGGTCTAAAAGTGAGCAAATATGAGGGGTGATGAGAGAAAAGTAAGAAAAGTGAGAGAAATGGGTGAAAACCCCAAATCCAAGCCCTATAAGAGAGAAAATGAAGAAAAAGTTAAAAATCAAGAGGGAGTAGAGGAAATCACAAACAAAATTGTGAGAATGAGACAAAAAACCAAGAGAAACCCAAAACTCAACAAATTCTAATCGGTCCAAAATGTAGAGGATTATAAGAGTTTTCAAAGGAAAATTCGCAAGAACCATTGGGTAATACGAATGGAGAGGAAATTTAGAGAGAGAGAATACCTAGGGAGAGAGGAAGAAGATTTTCGCACAGTGTGGGTGTGGAATAAAATGTCCCAAAATGTTTTAAAGAGCCACAGGTTGTGTTTTTATCGATCTGCCCTTGTGTCGCTATTGAGATCCGACCGTATTTGTTTAAGCCCGGCCGTATTTGTTTAAACCCGGCCATGTTTTTAGACCTGACTGGGTCTAAATGCAATTCTGCTTTAGTTTGGCCATGTGCATGGGTAATCCCCTCCCAGTGTATTTCAAAATAGGGCCTGTCCCTAGATTTCAAAAATTACGGAGCCGTGGTTCAGAATGCATTTCTATGTGTCTCATCATTTTCCCAGGATGTATTAACCATAGATTTGGGCCCATTTTCATGACTAAATTTAGCAGAGTTGTTTCTATTTTGTATATATGCATCACTTTCCTACAGCATGGTATGTATAAGTCCAAATTTGGTTCACATACGAAACGAGGTAACCTCTGTAAGCATTGTTCCTCAGCACATTTTCTAAAAATTTTGCTTCCTAGAACAGGTTAGTTTCATACATCGGGTTCCAGAAACGTTTTGCACCTTTATTGTTCGAAGAGCATTGACCCCCAGTGTAGCTCTTACCATTTTTACGGTAAGCGCATCTAGGCTAGTTTTCTTAACCATTTCATCACTCTCACCCATTCTGCATGGAAAATGTAGTTTGGCTTGTACCTTATACCCTTTCTACGTGATGCGTAGTTTGGCTTACATCTTTTACCCTTTCTACGTGATGCATAGTTTGACTTGTACATTTTATCGCATGAGTGTGATTTGGCTTCCACCCTCACCCTTTTCGCATTTCCTACGTTTAGGCTTGTACATTTCACCCTTATCACATAAGTGTGATTTGGATTGCACCCTCACCCTTTTCGTATTTCTTACGTTTAGGCTTGTACATTTCATCCTTGTCACACGAGTGTGATTTGGCTTGCATCTTTCACTCTTATGACACGAGTGTAATTTTCCTTCTATCTCTCATCATTTCTACGTGATGCGTAGTTTGGCTTATATCTTTCACCCTTTCTACGTGATGCGCAATTTGGCTTGTATCTCTTACCCTTTCTACATGATGCATAGTTTGGCTTATGTCTCTCACTCTTTCTATGTGATGCGTAGTCTGGCGTATATCTTTCACCCTTATCACATGAGTGTAATTTGGCTTATATCTTTCACCCTTATCACACGAGTGTGTGATTTGGCTTGCATTTTTCGCCCTTATCACACAAGTGCGATTTGGCTGGTATTTCTCACCCTTTCTACGTGACGCGTAGTCTGGCTTGTATCTTTTACCCTTTCTATGTGATGTATAGTCTGGCTTCTTTCTTTTACCCTTTCTGCGCGAAGTGCAGTTTGGCTTGTACCCCTTTTACCCTTTCTGAGCGAAGCGTAGTTTGGCTTGCACCCTCCACCCTTTCTACACGAAGCGTAGTTTGGCTTGCATCTGTTCACCCTTTCTACGTGATACGTAGTTTGGCTTGTCCCTCATCTCATCTTCATTGTCTTCAGACGGTATGCTCGTTTGTGGTTTCAATTGTTGCATTGCATTGATCTCATCTTCATGACCATTGGGTGGTATGCTCGTTTATGGTTTCAAATTGTTACATTGTATTTGAAAATTGTTTGTAGCTTGCCCCTGAACTATGCTGGTTTGATTCCTTGCAAACAAATACGTAGGTAACTTTCGAGTTCAACCAATTGTATTCTGCATTTTGTTTGTTTGCCCAAGTCTTACAGCCTTGTCAAATGTGTCGTCTTCAGGCTTTGACATTCACACTCGTCATGAAATGACTTCGAGCTTGTCAAAGAGGGGCTACTGTAGACACCCCATTTTTGACAACCCTTAAGACTTGGGTGCTTCATTCCACACACTCGATGATGAAATGTTATAACTGTGTAATCTTTCAATTCTTTAGCAAAAGAATTAAGTTTTGAGCTTCTAATCCCAACCTTACACCCTATTTTGACCAAAATGTTTTAGACCCTTAAAAATCCTCTTTTTGAAAATCAGGAACCGACCGTGTGTATTTTTAGATCCAGCCGTGGGTATTTGGGCCCGGCCGACTCTCAATAGGAACAAGACCAAAAAATGAACGGCATGCCATTTTTGTGGGCCGGTCATATATTTGATTGGCCAGGCGGCCATGTTCAGTGCAACAGATATTTTGACAGCTACCACCTGCTCCCATGCACATGCTTTGGACCAGCTGTCTCTTTACAGATATTTCTAACGTGAGAAGCTATTTTTCTATAAATACAACACCCCTCCTTCAAGGGTTGGGTTTAGAAAAATTCTTCAAGAGCCTATAGCTTACCCAACCATCTTCTCTACCCTCTTGCAAGATATACACAATGCATACACCTTATAAGCTTAAACTTGAAGCTTTTTTTGAGGTTCTTGAAGATAATTTCAGCTCCTTAAGAGTGTTTAGCTTGTGGTTTGTGAACTAAGAAGAACATCCTCTCTTTCAAGAGGTAGTCTTCGAACTCTTCAACCATCTTTCCTATCTCTTTTTCTTGTATCTCCATAGTGATTTCAAGGTTATTTTTTAGCTTAAAATGTGATTAAAACTTTGTCAAAAGTGGGTGAGCTAGCCATCTTTCCATTGGCTAGCTCACTAGTTGTAAATCCTTTGCTCTTTTTCATTTTGTTTTTTTTTTAACTTTCTTTTCATTTTTTTGGTTCAATTTCAGTCTCTTTTAGCACTATTTTAGGTTGTTTTTGTGTGATATTAAATGAATATGGGCTTATCAAAGGGTCCTAGTCCTCTCCATTACTTGTGCTCTTATTTCTTATGCCTTAAATATCATATTTGTGTTGTTGTAAGTCCTCTCAAATTTATCGTGTTTAGGATATAGTAGTCAATCCATTGAGTTGATCATTTTTAGCTTTCATTATATCTCTTGGAACCTTGCGGTCATGGAAGGATTAGAGCATAGGCTTAGCCACCCCACCACAAGTTTGCTTATCTAGTGTAAGTTTCTTGCTTTCATGTTATTGTTGTCCACTTTGAAGCTAGGTAGTAGCTTCCGTGTTCAAAGTGTTGAAAAACTCTCTTTTCAATCATTTTTTGAAACATGGAAATGGATGTCTCATCTTTGTTCCATGAAAAAAAGGAGTTGTCAACAACTTTGGTGTTTGAGCTTTGATCCATAGCTTATTCCCTGTCTTATTCCCTTACTTGCTTTGTTGCTCCTAGAGAGCTCTTTATTGAGAAGTGTTGAAAACTCTCTCCTAGTTCCATTTTGAGGCATGGAAAGGGATGTTTCATCCTTATTCCATGAGTGGGAAGATGAGTTTGTAGCGATCCCAATTTTGACCTGTCTCTTTGTGGTGTTCCGGGCTCAGGTTGGTATGGTTTTGAACGGTGCTATGTATCTTAGTTTTCCTATATTCCCCTTATTTTGGTTATCGGGTCGTAGCGGTGTGTTTGGAACAGGTAATGTCTCCAAACCTTTAGATGTGAACCCAACCCAAATTGTGCCTTGCAGAGTTGTATCAGAAACTAATTCTTTCATGTTTTGCCACTTCGCTAAGTATGTCAGGGATCGAGCTGCCCGATCAGCTCGTGAGGGTCCACGGGGCAACGCCCCTTGGCGGGTTCGAGGGAAGCGCCCTGGCGGGGTCGAGGGGCAACGCCCCCGAAGCAAAAATACAAAATGCATTCGAAGTTACTTGTCTGCTCGAGCGGAGAATGTTTGGTTCCAGAAGTTTGATCTGTCTGCAAAAGTACTGGGAAAGTGTATTTGACGCTCGAGCAGGGCTTTCTACGCTCAAGCGAACCATGTTATATCAGTCTTTAAGGGGAGATTTCATATCACTTTTTCAGTTCTCTCTCTCTCTCTCTAAAACTCTCCAAAATTTCCAAATCTAGAGCTTCTCTTTCTAGAAGTCATCTTCTCTTTTTGATTCCTCCAAATCCATTGGGAGTTAGACCGAAGTTCTTTATCAAAGTTGTGTAACTTCTCGAGGGCTTCATTGTGTGCGGTGGAGATCGAGTTTCAACACCGTAAATTTTGGGGTTTCATCTCTATTCTTCTTCAATACTTGAGGTAGGAATTTTCTTTGAGTTATATTTATGTTTTAGCAAGATCTAGATGATTTTCGAAATCATCTTTTGATTAATTGTGAAAATTAATTGTTGATTCAAGAAGATGAGAGATTTTTGAAAGTGGGTTTACTTTCTTATTCCTTTTAAAATAAAAATTGGGGGTTTTGAACTACGAGGATTGAAGAGAAATGTTTTTGGGTGATTTTCTTTCAATAAATGAAGATGAGTGGTTTTGGTGAGAAAACCTAGAAATTGGGGATTTTTAAGATTGATGTTGTCAATCTTTGAAGATGTTGTTATATTTATTTTGTGGGCCAAAATAAATAATGTTTGATAGTTATTTATTTATATACATATAAATGATGAGTTTCATGGAATATGAGGTTTGCTGAAGTATTTGAAATTGTTGATCAAAATGTTGTTATAGTCTCGAATGACTAAACTGTTGAAATTGCTCGAAATATAAGAATTGTTTGAAATAATAAAAATGAGAATTTTGATCACAATGGAAATATTGCGTGGAAGTGTTGAAAGTGGAAAAAATATTGCATTGTATTATTAATCATTGCATTGGCATATCAATTCATTTGATAATGAAGAGCTTTGAAATTTGATTTGAAAACTTTGCATTGAGAAAAAAATGTTGAGAAATAAGTTTTCATGAAATGGTTTTGGGTAAATACGGTGGTAAGTCTTGAAAGGTGGTGTAGATGAAATTGATTAAGTTGGCCTTTGTGTCCTTGGTGAAAGACCAGAAAACTGCGTGGATAGCCGTCGAGCCTTCTAGTTAATACTGGTAAAAATGACAGATTATAGGTGTCGAGCCTTCCAGTTAATACTAATAAAAATGACAAATTGGTAGTACTTGTATAGGCTACTTGCAGACATGGACCTAGGGATTACCGGAGTTGTATTTGCCGCCCCTTGAATAAAATTGATAAATGTTGAACAGTTAGAAATTGCATGGCATCATTGAGCATGATGGTTTTCAAAAGATGAAGATGTGTTTTATTTTCAAAAGGGCATGGCATGGCATACGCATTCATCTCTTGAGACTTGTATAAAATGTATATACTTTGTTAAGGATTTCTTATTGAGCTTATGCTCACCCTACGGGATTTTTGTGCAGGAAAAGGCGTGATGAATCCGCCTAACTGAGGGTGTGGAAAAGTGTGTGTGTGTGTTGAGAGCACAAGGTTCTCATTTGCTGTGATTTTATTTGTAAGCCAAGGGCTTTGTATGTGTGGGTTTGAATAACAGTTTTGTGTAATCGGGCTTAAACATTGGAAACTTGTAAACCCTTGGGGGTACTTATTTGTTTAATTACTTGTTGTTGGATTAATGTATTATTGTATGAGGAATTATTTACATTCAGAAATGCAAGTCTGGGATTGTATAATTGGTTTTCCTTTAAAAGGGCCATGATTATTGTATTGTCATTTGGGTATGAAAATTGGGGCGTTACAGAGTTGACAACACTTTTTAAGTTGTTACTTTTGTTCATTTTGATTGCTCTATGATCATCACATACTATCTTGTGACTTGATGATTTGTGAGTTAAGCATGTCTACCTCTTCCATGAATAAATTTCATGATAGGAAGGAGGTAAGCATAATGGCTTTGTTTTGTGTTTAATTAATTCTTTTCCTTTTACTTTTAAAGATCATCATGCAACAAAATTACAATGATTCATAATTTTGAAGCAAACCTACTCCCACCTTGAAAATCTCCAAGACAGGAGGGAGCAGGAAGGATGAACATCTTTTGGAAAAACTCTACCTTGCTCTGTTCCAGTTCTGCTTTAGCAGGGTATTCTTCAGAAATAGTGGCCGGTTTTCCATTATTTTGTACGGCCAACCATCTTATCAAGCTAGCCAGCCAAGCATTTTGTACGGCAGTGGTGGTGTTTTTTAGCAAAACAAAAAAGCCTTTTTGGGGCCAAACTGAGGCACAAACATATTTCATTAGAGCCGCCGGGCCTCATTCTAATCTGCCCGAGCTTCAAAGTGTACACACAGAGGACTATTGTCAGCAGAATAAAGTAGGTTTTGGCAGCAAACAGAGAGGTTTTCAGAGGATGTTCTTGGTTGCGCACATGCGATTCCCCGCCTCTCATTCAAGTCCATTAGATTAGCTACTTTAATTCATATATGTAATTAATTAGTTGTTTTGCTTTTATTCATACTTCTAATAATTAGTTAATTAATTAGTTCATTCATTTGTGTTGTAAGAATTAGTTGATTAGGACATTTGGACCCTCTTATGAGATGGCAAATTTGTAATATTTGTATGTCTTCTAAACCCATTTCTTTATCATGTTATTTACCTGCTTATCATGGTTTCATGTAGTATCATGTTTTCATTTCATATCATTGCCATGCTTTGCATCCATTTTTGCATGCATTAAGGTTCGGTTCATCATTTTTTTGAATATCATTGTCGTTTTCTACTTGCTTGAATACGTACGTTACTGCATGCTTTGAGTTAATCCATATGACATGTTAATAAGCCGAACCTAATGGTTGCATTCTTGTATGTGTTGCATTAGTCATGTGTATTATTAGGGTCATGCATTTTTCTAATTGCTTTCTTTTTATTTGGCTTACCTCAGAATACTAGGTGAGCATTTTTTGGCTGTAACATATTCATGTGTGATTTTTGCCATGCTTAGCATCTTACCATGAGGCTATGTGCTTACTCGAAATAAATCGTTTAAATGTCTGTGGATGAAGGTCATTTTACTTGCACTGAGGATAATTTTGATCAAATGTATGTGCGAGCTCATTTGTTTCTTTTTTAGTTGTGTGCACTCAAAACTCTTTCAAAAAGCATAAAATCAAGTCATTTCCAAAGCAAGCGAAACAGTCTATACTTGTGTGCCTCACATAGTAAGTTAGCATTATTAATAATCAGAACAAGAGCATATAATGTTGATAAAATTCACATCATGATTACTAGAGGCTGATCTTTGATCGAGTGAGTAGGGTTCTCAATTCATGACCATCCCCTCTCATACCTAAGTTCCCGAGCCGAGACACTTTGGTTATGACAGACAAGTGGCCTTTGGTACGAGTCTTAGGTTTCCTAGATTTCCCAAAAATATGTAGGTGACGACTTTGACATCTAACAATGCAGTCCATTTTTGGCATCTCTGATGATTAATGGATTTTCTAAGATTTTTCAAATTTGGACTCTCATTTAGTTTTCTGTTTCACATTGCACTTGTGGAACCAGATTCAGAACAACGGGAGTCCAAACTATAAGCTATCATACCCGAAGAGACCAAACCCCTCCGAGGAGCACGAAAAACTAGCTACGAAATGCCCATAGGCTTACATCTTTACATTAAATTAAGGGTTTCACCCGTTTACAACATTGGCGTTCCGCCCACAAGTGATGGCCCAATTTAAGGAAGATCACCGATCTTGAATCATCTCTCAATTTGCTCCAAAAACATTATTAGCCACATGGAATGAACATAAAGTCCAGTAGAGATCCTAACATGATTCTAAACAATAACAATATACAGATATCTATGATCATGAATGCACCACGACATACAATATAAATAATGTGACAATTTAATATTCAAAATATACTTATATAAGTACATTTTCTCCAAAAACATCCATTTGAATTCTACAAGCTGTAAAACCATTTGTTTTCTTTCCAACTATCCAAGTTTAGTTCCAAAAGCATTTCTTCACAATACAACCTTGGTCATTTCAACCCCCACGTTAATATAAAAGAATTTCGTCTCCACATTTGCTTGAAAGCACGTTCAGATATTCGAGTCACAACCCAATCCCATATCTCGACCCACTACACACACTTAAGTAGCAATACATCCACTATCTTCCCTAGCCATAGGCCCAAGGACAGTGAACACCCATAATCAGATACCAAGAAAACATATATTTCTAAATATAAAAAACAGAACGTAATACATACTTCCATTTCCACCAGCCTACAGCACAAATGGTAAATAATGCAACCCACATAATGCATAACGCTTTACCGGCCTCACCCGAAGGGGAACGACCCTAAGGTCACACTTTTTCGAGCACAAACTGGAAGGGAGAGGAACCTATCAGAAGGTGCCACGCTTTACTAGCTCAATACAGAGAGAAACGGACCTCTTTTCACACTTTAACTGGCACAAACCGAAAGGGACAAGGAACCTCCGTCAAAGCGCCACACTTTATCGGCCTCACCCGGAGGGAACCGGACCCCTAAACAATAACACAATAATAGCACAACATGCTAAACTACATAATATCGTACAAGTATAATACATACACATCATCTACTCAACAATAACAATGACATCCTCCACCGACGACCAAGGATAAAACCTCTAATCATATAAATAGATACATGACTCATACAATAAAAACCCATAACTAATTCCACCTTTTCAAGTCAACATTTCTCATTTCATTTTATAAAAGAGTTACACACGCCATTTATTTCCAAAACCAAATCTGTTGTTTCATAATCATCAACAACGTCCACAATTGGCCAAAACTTCATATTTTTCCTTAAACCAATCCAATTCATAGAGTACAACTACAATACAAAATTAATCAAAAACCCCTACTAAACCCAATTAAGTTTCATTTTAATAACTCTACCACTATTCCAATTTTTTAACACATAACCTGATTAGTACACATCTTCACCCTTTTAGGATTAATTAAGCCCATAATGATAAATTAGGGGTTTTTTTTCCATACTCACAACATGAACATGCCCAACTACCACTCAAATAACCAAAACACCTGTAACTCATCAAATTCCAATTTAAACTCCCAAGATCCAAACCCCAAACCCCTATTATTTTTTATTTTTTATTTTTGGTAAAACTTCTTAACAAACTAGTTATTAAATGTTTTAAAAACTACCACATGTATATCTATAACGAGGTATTGAAAATGAAGAAATAAATCCCTACCTCTTGAAGCGAAGAGGAGCCAACCCAAAAATCACCGTTGACGAAACAACGATCCACTTAGATTAAATGGAAGCCCTCACTGAGCTCTACGTTTTACTCTAATGAGGGCTTCCATTTAAATGGTGGTGAAACGTAGAGTAAAACGAGGGCTTCCATTTAGAGTAAAACCTAGGATTCTTGCTTAAATCTAGGGAGGGCTTCCATTTAATCTGAGTGGATCATAGAGCTCAGATTAAATGGAAGCCCTATGGTGGTGAAACCAAAGGATTAGGGCGTATGGAAGGGTTTTAAGCAAGAACTAGAGAGAGAGAGAGAGAGAGGGAAATTAGGCTTAGAAATGTTTTATTGAGAGAAAGGAGATGAAAAAGTGACCAAAAACCCTTCTCCCTGATTTGATGTACGCACAGACCACTCGAGTGACCAAAACACCGCTCAAGCGTCAGACACAAATAAGTGAGACCGCTCGAGCAACCAAAACATGGCTTGAGCATACAATGACCCCCTCCCAAAAGTTTACAAACTTAGAAAACCGCTCGAGTGTTGGAAAGATTGCTCGAGCGAACCTAAAGAAAAACAGACATGATATCCTCGGAAAAAGAACTACCAACCTGTTCACAACACAACCTACAACAAGACAAGAAAGAGTATAGACAACGATAAAGAGTGTCGAATCCCAAATCCAAGAACATGAAAGGGTCACGTCTAACCCACGTTGTTATAATCTTTCCCTCCTAAGAAATTTTATCCTCGAAATTTAAGAATAATCTGCAACATAAGGCAAACCAACCACAAAAATACATACAGCCACCAACCCAAGCCTAAATCCATACTATGGAAAATTTCATGGATCCTGGTCCAACGCATCGAGGCCCCAAAGACGTTCGAACAACAAGAATACAAGAAAGAGGTCACGAATGATTCTTCAACCCACGCAACTCGTTGGGTCTATGAGACAATAAAAACAAACAATGGACTCTATATGCACCCCAAGGACTTCAACCTTCACTAAGCACTCAACACCCAAGCACTAAGGAAATGAAAACCACCCTTACAACAAAACTCTATGTCAACTCTCACAAAAGATGAGGACTTACTATGAAAACACAGCCCAAAAGACAATGCTCTGGCATATTAAGCCCCAACAATGCCAAACCCTCCTCAAAACAAGACACCTAAACACTACTAGCAATCCAAGCTAAGTCACTACACAAACCAACCATGAAAGATGACATAATTCACAACACATCCATATTAAAAGAAAAATTCTTCATTTCTTCTTTTCATTGAAAATGGCTCTCTTGTATTAAAAAAATAAAATAAAATAAAATAAAAATAAAATAAAATTCTCAAGAGGTGCTCAAACTTGTTCTGCCCACAACCAAAATACGTTTTTGATTTCCATGTAAAACTTAAAATTTTGCAACCATCCTCCTAAAACAAAATAAAGTGTTATTCAGAACACATAATCATTCACATTCTCATGATTTGTTAGATTCAGCTTTTATTAAATCAAATATACTACGCCTCGAAATCTTTTATTACTATTTAAATTAAATCCAAAACCTTGCAGGTCCACAAGAAAAAATTCAATTTTTTTTTCCCTAAATTCACGTCTCAACATAAAACAACTAGTGAACTTCAACTGTCACCCAACAACACCCATTACTGCAATAATGATGTCACAACACCAAAAATAACATTTCTATAACAACAAATTAATAGAAATAACAACCACGTTAATAATGTAGACAAGCACAAATAAAGTTTACATATTCCTCGGAGCCTCATTCCATCACCATCTATCAATCAAACAATGACGCAAAAGTGCTCACAACACGAAGGCCTCAACATAACCCCAACCTGGTTACCATCAGCTCACACCAACTTCACCTCGCCTACCCAAGACTTATGCTCGCAAGACCACCTTAAGGTCCCTTCCAACCTTACAACCACTACACTCTATTCCAAACTACCTCTTACATGAGAAATCCCTGAGTGTACTACTCAGCCTGCTCCTGAGTTGCCAGCTAACCCCCATAGAAGTGGTTGTAGAACCAACTATATCGTACCATGGATGGTCTATCCAAGTAGGGACGCGCTCGAAGCAGATGAACCCAGGCAGCTCGCCACTAGCCCATATCCAAATCAAAGGGGATCAGATCACCCCCTACTGGTAGCCCAGTGATCATGGAGAAATCATACAGTGTCATCGCCATCTCCTCTATGAAAGAGAAATGGAAGGAGTTAATGGTGTCCCACTACCACTCCTCCAGGGCACTGAGCAGAGGTCGGCTCGCCTATAGCTATGGGAGTCCAAAGCGAAAAAAGGTCAAAGCCTGCATCATTTACCATCTCTCAGACCCTAGCTAGGAGCACCTGATACCAATCCCTCACCGTCACTGCTCCATAACCTCTCCAAGAGTAAGCATCGTACTATGGTAAAGAATAATTTGTTAATGCGTGGCCAAACAAAGGATTGTGATGAATTTCAAAGCAAAGTACATAAAGAAACAAGGGTTATTTCCTCAGAAGCATCATGGAAGAGGTGTAACATGCGCTCTCGTAAGAGAAAGTCCTCAGGCATATCCCGGTCAAAATTATCAAATCTCAGAAAAATCACCGGAAACTATCTCATAAGTATGCGAGTGATAAGTAACCGGATCAAATGGCCTCACCCTCAGTTGTGGCAACTCAAGCTCAGGAGGGTAGATCTCCTCTGTAATGATATTAGCAAGAATGCCCCCTACCGTAATGCCTGCATCTTCTGATATCAGGTCCTCGGCACCCATGGCGGACGGAAGAATGGGTACCTTAGGATCGGTGAGTGGTGCGTCACCCTCGGGGATAATAGGAGGGGCATCACCCTGTGGAACGTCTTCGGCCATGGAAAAGGTGATGGGTGGTAAGAGAAAAGAAAGAAAACTGAGGGTAATAGGTGAAAAAAACCAAAACCAAAACCAAGCCCTAGGAGAGAGCAAATGAGTGGAAAAAGTGAAAACTCAAGAGTGAGTAAAGAAAATAAAAAAAAAAAACCATGAGAGTGGGCAAAAAACTATAAGAAACCCAAAACTCAACCAAATCAAAATCTAATTAGTTCAAAATGTAAAGGGTTAAAAGGGTTTTCAAGAAAAAGTTCACAAGAACCATTGGGTAATGAAAATAAAGTGAAAATCTAGAGAGAGGGAAAGTACCTAGAGAGAAAGAGAGGAATTTTTCGGATGATGTGTGTATGAAATGAAGAGCCAAAACCGAGTTTAAAAGAGCCTCAAGTGTGAAAACCCCAAAACTACCCTGTAATCGATACGTTTGGCAGGCCGGCCAATCGTTTCCACGGCTGGCTTACTTTTTGGTTGGCCAACCAATTAAGTTGGGAAACAGTGTGTTTTGGCTAGATTTTTGCACAATTTGTGCATGGATGGTCCAGTATTCATCTTGAAAAGGGAAAATTTAGAGTATTTAAGTTTGTTTTAACTTCAGAAAGTTTTAAAATTACATTCCGAATGCACCTTCTCAGGTCTCGCCATTTCTTTGGAGTATGAATGTACTCTAACCTCGAGCTCAAGCATACATTAAGTCAAAATGGCGATCAAAAGTGATCTCCCTGAACACCATTCCCCAACGAAGATGTTTTCTTCAAAGTATGAGTTTGTTTCAACCGCTTTTGTTTGTCTATTCTATTGCATTGCCCAAACTACATTGTTTATCACATGTACTACATCATCTATCGCAGCCATTATATCCATTTGCATCATGTGTTATCTCGTAGCATCTATCCTTTTCACGCTAAAATGCGTTTAGGATCATTGTCCTCAAGCGTGGTAAGTTATTCCTTGCCACTTGCCCCTCATGAGGTGCTCTCGAAGGCACTGCTTGTTATTTATCTTTGCCATTGCAATGCATGGAACATGCACCGCATTGTATTTCGTATCAACTATAGCAATTGCATCGTATTCATATGCATCGTGCATGTATCATCTTATTGAATCCACCCTTATCACCCGACGGTGTGATTTAGCTTGTATTTACCCTTTTCGCATTGCATGCAATTTAGGCTTGTTCACCCTTATCACACGAGTGTGATTTGGTTTGCACCCTCCTCCTTTTCGCATTTTCTGTGTTTAGGCTTGCATTTTTCACCCTTTTTACGTGATGCGTAGTTTGGCTGGTATCTTTCACCATCTCTATGTAATGCGTAGTTTGGCTTGCATCTTTCACCATTTATATGTGATACGGATTTTGGCTTATACCTTTCATCCTTTCTACGTGATGTATAGTTTGGCTTGTATCTTTCACCCTCTCTAGGTGATGTGTAGTTTGGCTTGCATCTTTCACTCTCTCTACGTGATGCGTAGTTTGGCTTGTCTCTTTCACTCTCTAAGTGATACGTAGTTTGGATTGCATCTTTCACTCTCTCTACATGATGCGTAGTTTGGCTTGCATCTTTCTCCCTTTCTACGTGATGCGTAGTTTGGCTCATATCTTTCACCCTCTCTACGCAACGCATAGTTTGGCTTGCATCTTTCTCCCTTTCTACATGATGCATAATTTGGCTTGTATCTTTCACCCTCTCTACATGATGTGTAGTTTGGCTCGTACCTTTTACCCTTTTCTATGTGCTGCATAGTTTAGCTTGTACCCCTTCTCCTCTTTATGATTTTCTGGCGGTATGCTCATTTGTGGTTTTGATTGTTGAGTTACATGGTATATCGTTTGTTTCATACCCTTGAACTACGCTAGTTTGATTCATTGCAAAGGGATACGTAGGCAACTTTCGAGTTCAACCAACTACATTTGTATTTTGTTTGTCTGCCCATGTCTTACGGCCTCGTCAAATGGGTCGCCTTTGGGCTTTAACATTCACTCACGTCATGTCACAACAATCTGAGCACTGTCAAAGAGGGGCAACTGTAGACAACCCATTTTGACCGCCCTTAAGACTTTGGCGCTTCATTCCGAACACTTGATGATGAAACATTATGCTGTGCAATCTTTTGAATCTTTAGCAAAAGAATTTGAATTCGATCTCCAAACCCAGAACTTGCCCCTTTTTTTTGATCAATCAAACCCCTATTTTCTAGCTGACCACACAGAGAGTAGTAGGCCAATTAATTTGGCGGCCGGCCATGTGTAACGTCAGATTCTGCATCTACAGCACAAATTGCTCCTACGCATGGGATTTGGCCACCTACCCTTTTTTGAAGATATTTTTGATGGAAAAAGGCTAAAGTTCTATAAATAGACCATCTCCCTTCAGAATTTAGGGTTAGAAAATTTTTCAAAAGGCTTAGGAGATTGTTCAATTCTCTTTCTTGATCTTCAAACTTTCTTGACTATAGATACACCATTGGAGCACAAATTGAAGCTTTTTGTTGAAGTCTTAAGCTATATTTCAGATACTTGAGGGTGTTTGGATTGAAGTTTGTTAACTAAGAAGCTCTTCCTCTCTCCAAGCAATTAACCTTTGAACTCCTTTCATCATCTTTTCTTTTACTCTTTTACTTTTCATTTCTAGTCATAATATACAGATTTTCAGACGTTATTTTAGGCTTAAAAAATGTGATTGAGCTTTGTTAAAAGTGGAAGGGCTGGCCACCCTTCTATAGGCTTGTTCATTAGTTGTGACTCATTTGTTATCTTTCATCGTTGCTCTCTTTTTTTCACTTCTTTTAGTTGATTTTCAGCACTATTTTTAGGTTATTTTTGTGTGATATGAACTGTTGTAATAGTGTAATAGTCCTCACGGATTTGGTGTGTTTAGGATATAGCCGCCAATCCATTTGAGTTGACCGATTTACTTTTGTTCTTATAGCTTTCCTTAGTATATTGGAATCTTGTGGTCATTGGAGGTTTAGAGCTTAGCCACCCCGCCACAAGTTTGATTAACTAATTGTAAATCTTTTGCTTTCATGATATTGTTGTTTACCTTGAAGCTAGGTGATAGCTTCCGTGTTAAAGTGTTGAAAAACTCTCTTCTCGATCATTTTCAGAATATGGAAATGGATGTCTCATCCTCATTCCATGAATAAAAGAAGAGTTGTCAACAACTTTGATGAGTTGTGTGTTTAAGCTTTGATAGTTAGCTTCTTTTTTCTTTTCTTTTTTGATTTTGTTCATATAGAGCTCTACATCGAAAGTATTAGAAACTCTCTTCTAGTTCCATTTTGAAGCATGGAAATGGATGTCAATCCATGTTCCATGAGTAGGGAGAGGAGTCTCTAATTTCTTTCTTCAATGATGTAACCTCTTGTTTACAACCTTTATTTTTCAAAGATGGTTTTCTTTATCCTATTCTCTCCAAATTTGAGTACTCATTTACTCTTAGAATGATTCTTTATCCTCTTGTTTCCAACCAATTCTTTGAATGATTCTTTTTTCTCTTTTTTTAGCTTTGTACTCATTAAATCTTTCATCTCATTGCTTCACTAATCATCATGTAATACCCTTGGGATGTTTGATGGTTTGTGAAGCAAACCTATTTCCTCCATGAATATCTTTATGATAAGAGGGAGTAGAAATGATGAACATCCTTTGGAAACCCTCTGTTTGCTCTATTCTAGTTCTGTTCCAGCAAGTTTTCCAGCATGGTTTTACGACTGGCCAATCAAGTGTACGACTGACCAATTCCTTTAGCCGACCGAACAAGTCAAGTGTACGACTGACCAACTCATTTGTACGACTAGTGTGTTTATTCAGTCAAGAAGAGCAAATCCCGGGGGTAAAACAAAACTATTTTCTGGATACAAACAGAGTAATTTCTAGCAACAGGTAGAGTTGTTTCCAGAGTATGTTCCCGTTTGTGTACACATGGTTTCCCGCCCTTTATTCAAACTCCTTTAGATTAGCCGCTCTGAAATTTGTATATGTAATAATTAGTTAATTCATTTGGGGATGTAATAATTAGTTAATTAGGCCATTCGGACCCCCTTGTAAAGAGGGCATATTTTGTAACACTTAATGTATGTCTTCCAACCTCCATTTCTTTCTCCCTTTTATTTACACTTACCATAACTATATAAAGCATCATGTTTTCTTTTATCATTTCCATGCTTTGTATCCATCTTTTTTCATGCCTTAAGGTTCGGCTCATCATATTTAATGTTGTTATCATTTTCTACCTGATTATGTGATCTACCTCATGCTTTGAATTGATTCGCACGTCATGTTAATAGTCGAATCTAGTAGTTTCATTTTGTGTATGTTGCATCAGTCATGTGTATTTTTAGGAACATGCATTTTTCTAATTATCTTCTTTTCTTTGGCTTGCCGCAGATGCATACTAGGTGAGCATTGTTTTCTTTAGCATGTCATATGTGTGTGTTTGTGTTACCATGTCGAGCATACTACCATGAGACTACTTGCTTAGTTGAAATAACTCTATGAATGTCTGTGGATGGAGGTTATTTCGCTTAAGTTGAAATGACTTTGATTGTTGTACATATGAGCTCATCTTTCCTTTGAGTTGTACATACTCAAAACTCTTTCAAAATCGTATAAGATCAAAGCATTTCAAAGTAAGTGACGTAGTCTGTACTTGTTTGCTTCATATAGTAATGTTAGCATTATTAATAAATCAGAATACGAGCATATAATGTCTATAAAATTCACATCATAACTTAGTAGGGGTCGATCTTTGATCAGGTGAGTGGAGTGCTCAATCCATGACCTTCCCCTCTCATACCTTAGTTCCCGAACCATGACACTTTGGCTACGACGGACAAGTGGCCTTTGGCACGAGTCACGAGTTTTCTAATTTTTCCAAAAATATTAGGTGGCGACTCTGAAATTCGACAATGCAGTCCATTTTTAGCATCTCTTGTGATTAATGGATTTTTCTAAGATTTATCGGATCTGGACTCTCATTCATTTTGTTGTTTCATATTGCACTTTGTGAAACCAAATTCAGAACTACGGGAGTCCGAACTGTAAGAAATCGTGCCCCAGGAGACAAAAGCCCTCCAAGGAGCACAAAGAACTAGCTACACTTCCATTTCCACTGGCCTACAGCACGGTTAGCAAATGATGTAACCCATATAGCACATACCGCTTTACTGGCCTCACCCGGAGGGGAACAACACCGAGGTCACACTTTACCAGGCGCAAACTGAAAGGGAGGGGAACCTATGACAAGGCTCCGAGGTTTACCGACTTAATACAAAGAGAAACAAACCTTCTTTCACACTGTACTAAGTGCAAACCGAAAGGGACAAGGAACCTCTATCAAAACGCCATGCTTTACCTACCTCACCCAGAGAGAAATAGACCCCCAACCAATAACACAATAATAGCACAACATGCTAAACTACATGATATTGTACAAGTGTAATACATGCACATCATCTACTCAACAACAACAATGTCATCCTCCACCGATAACCAAGGACAAAAACATCTAATCATATAAATAGATACATGACTCATACAATAAAAATCTGTAACTAATTCCACATTTTCGAATCAACCATTTCTCATTTCATTTCATACTCCATTTTATTTCCAAAACCAAATCCATTGTTTCAAAACCATCAACTAAGTCCACCCTTCGCCAAAACTTCATCTTTAACCAAAACTTCATCTTTTTCCTTAAAGCAATTCAATTCATAAAGCCCATCTTCACCATTATAGGATTAATTAAGCCCATAATGATAAATTAGGATTTTTTCCCTACTCTCAACATGCCCACTTACCACTCAAATAACGAAAACACTTGTAACTCATCAAATTCCAATTCTAACTCCCAAGATCCAAACCCCATACCCTATCATATTTTTTTTCCCCCCTAACGAACTTGTTATTAAATATTACAAAAACATCCACATGTATATCTATAATGAGGTATTGAAAAGGAGCAAAGAATCCCTACCTATTGAAGCGAAGAGAAGAGAACCCAAAAATCATTGGTGTCAAAACGACGATCCGCTCAGATTAAATAAAAGCCCTCGCCAAGCTCTACGTTTTACTCTATCTATAGTGGTGAAATCAAAGGATTAAGGTGTATAGGAGGATTTTAAGCAAGAACCAGAGAGAAAGAGACAAGAAATTAGGTTTAGAAATGTTTTAGTGAGAGAGACAAGATGAAAAAGTAACCAAAAACCCTTCTCCTCAATCTATATATGCACAGACCACTCGAGCGTTAGACACAAATAAGTGAGACCGCTCGAGCAATCAAAACACAGCTTGAGCGCACAATGACCCCCTCTTAGAAGCTTATAGACTACAAAAGACTGCTCGAGCACTGGAAAGACCACTCAAGCAAACCTGAAGAAAAATAGACATGATTTCCTTGGAAAAAGAACTACCAACATGTTCATAACACAACCAACAACAAGATAAGAAAGAGTATAGACAATAATAAAGAGTGTTAGATCCTGGATCCAAGAACATGAAAATGTCGGGTCTAACTCAAGCCATTATAAATACAATGCTATGTTTAAAAGCTTGTCAGTGTTCATTCATTGCCACTTACTGTATTACTATTCACTAGGCAATGGCTCACCCTCTCCCTTATACATTTATGTAGGTAATGAAGAGTTCGAGTACAGAGAACTTGATTACAAGTCGGTCTTTTGTGCTTATGCTAGTTTTGTAAAGTTATGTCCCCGGTGTTGTATTCTATTTTATTGTTTAAGTCATGTAATAATGTAGATAATCATTCAAGAAGAATATATGCTTTCATTTCATATAGTTATGCACTACTCTGAATGGATGTTTCAAATGGACTCAATATAAGAAAGTAATGGCTTCCGCACTTAAAAATGGAAAATTTGCCCCAATTATTTGGAGAGTTCAATTTGTTTTGCAAGCTAGGCCTTTGTAGTCAGCGACTACTGGCCGGTCATCTCAGCATCCTGTTTAGGGTGGGTTGGGGTCGTGACATAAAGCCAACCCAAAAGATGATTTTTTTGCTACCACACATTGATAAGTTAGTAGACTTCACAACAGGGCATGCACTTTTGTTATTCATGGATGGATTTTATGGGTATAATCAGATTATGATGGCATCGAAAGATAGGGAGAAGACAACTTTCACTACTCCGTGGGGAACCTACTTGTAACACTTGTATCATTTAAACCATTGGATGGTGTATTTAATTCCATTATTTTGATTTTAGGAGTCTTTAGGGTTGTTGTGTCTTGATTTTGGAGGAGTATAATTCGATTTAGGCTTGTTGGGTTTGTTTGTTCGCACTTGTTCTTGTCGAAAAGTTCCTTGGGAACTTAGAAATTCTATTTTAGGGTCGATACCAGTCTTCCTAAGGGTCAACCATTACCTGTTGCAGTGTTCTGGAAGTATTGCTAGAATTTAGGGTCGACACTAGCCTTGGTGGTGTCGACACGTGTCTTTTGTTGTTGGCCTCAAGAGTCGACACCACTTTCGGAAGGGTCGACCCTTTTATATTGTAGAATCTGATTATTAGTTACTGAAATTTAGTGTCGACCCTTTTGATCCAAGGGGTTGACACCTTGACTACTGACAGCATTGTCATTTTTTCTTGAAAGGTCAACACCACCACACCAGAAGTCGACCCCTGCATGTTTTTTTTCAGAATTTTGGGTTCGAATGGGCCCTACTTTTGGGGGATTTTGGACTTATTCTTTTCAATGACCTTAGGGCTACTTTTCTACTACTATAACTAGACCCAAAAAACTTCTCTCTCATGATTTTCTTCTCCTCTTTCCTCTCAAATCGTGAGCCTCTCTTCTTCTCTCTCTAAACTCAACTTTTTCCCACCTAGATCTTTAGATCTACTCACCTGGAAGTATCTTCTCACTTGGGTCCTTTGAGAAAGGTTGTAGAGCGCATCAAGGGCTTTCTTTTGATCCGAGGACTTTGAGATTTCATCAACTTTGGGCTCCTCCAAGTTTTCTTTTCATTCCTTTGAGGTAGGGATATTTTTACCCTAGTATTTCCTTGTTTTGAAGAGATTTCATGGTGTGGTTGTGACTTATGAGCTAGTTTGAGGATATTGTTGGATTAATTCCATGTTTTACATAAATAAACCCTTTTACTTTACTTTTGCTTGAAATTTCTTTACTCTCTCTTTTCAAAACATGTATATAAATGTTGTTAAAACCCATATCTATGATGAAGGAGAAAACCCCCCAAATTTGGTAAAACCCTAAATTCTCAAATTGAGTAAAAAAACACCAAATTGAATGGAATTTCCTTTGATTCATGAAATATTTGTGAATAATGAAGAGATAAAAGATGTGGATGTTGATATGGTAAAGGAGTTGTGCTTGGATGTTTTTTTTTTTTTCTTTGAATGTTGTGTTGTACTCCATTCTTTAGTAATGTTGGATGTTTTTTGATGGAATAAAATATGATTAAATTGTTAATTGGCATGAGTCCGGGTAAGAGTCAATTTTGGAAGTGTGGTGTTGTGTTGGTACTCGCACAGGGAGTTTAAAAGGTGCCCAAATGCACTGTCTAGGCTTCTCGCTGGAC
This sequence comes from Camellia sinensis, assembly GCF_055761805.1. Classification (NCBI taxonomy): domain Eukaryota; kingdom Viridiplantae; phylum Streptophyta; class Magnoliopsida; order Ericales; family Theaceae; genus Camellia; species Camellia sinensis. The sequence continues at coordinate 189,125,733 of NC_138964.1, forward strand.
AAATGTGGAAAAAATATTGTTAGGTGTCCACAAAGTCCTGCCGTATTGTAGCCGAAAAAAGTGGAAAACATATAGTTTTCTTTGGGTGCCCACTCCCTACCGTATAATAGTCGACAAATATTTGGGCAGCTTTAAAACAAAAGCAAAGAGTGTTTTGAATTGGACTCTTACAGACGGACTCATGGCTTGCTTTCTATGGTTGTGATTGTTTAATCATTGTGCTTGATGATATGAATTGTAATTGTTACTGTTTGGTTATCCTGTATCTATATGATTGAGAAGGATTACATGTGAAGACAAATTCCCTTGTAATATTTTGTCGCAAGGATACCATAATCTTGTTCAAGTGATTAAATACTTGGTTAAAAGCATTCCTACTGGGTGTATAGCTCAACCTTACTTTATTTTTTAGGAAATGATGAAGTACCACCTCCCTGATGGATCGGAACAAGGAATAGCTCCTTTTGGAAAAAGATGATTCATGGGTGTTTTGTTATTTTGAATTGGGGTTTTTGTAACATGACCATCAAATTTATTTTGTTGTTATTATATGCCCAAGAGGCTTATATTTTGTAAGGCCATCTAGTTCATTGAACTGGAATATGAATCCTAGATATCGTGGGAATGTACATGATGAATTGTAATCTCTTAACTCTTAGTTCAATGAGAAAGATGACTTTTTGAGTATATTGTTGTGTTTGTCATGGCATGCTCTTGTGTGAAATTCTGAGCATTACAAATTGGTATCAGAGCAATAAGCTAGAATACCTTGGGCTCATGGGAAGTGACGTGTGTCATAATAGGGCCCTTAGGCTATGATGGAATGCTTAGAATGCCTTGTGTGTTATGTGTCTTTATGTGATTATATGGGCATAGGGTTAGACTCCTATGATATGGCCTTTGTCCGTTACATTCATCAAAATCCTTTTAGAAAGGCACTTGATCACTGTTCTTTCCACTTGGAGGTCCTTGATTGCCATGGAATTAGCTAATATCTTAGGAAGACAACTCTTGTGTGCTTTTATGTGATTGTATGTGTGATTGTTTGGATTCTTTTATGTGGAAGTTTGTGTATTTACATGGTGAATAAGTATGAGGATTAAGAATGGAGCACTTAGGTACGGGAAGTTGGTTTTGAATTTAATATTGTCTCTACTTCTTATAGATGTCTAGACATGCTAGAGCTCACAGTAGACCTCGTCGGGGAGGCCGGAACATTCCAGCCCAACCCGAGATCCCTCCGTAAGAAGAAGGAGTGCGTCAAAACAGTATACCTATTCCACCAGCCCAAGAAGCTATGGGGGCCTTCTCTAGGGAAATAGCAGGGGCTCTATGGGAGTCCATGGAGATATTGAGAGCCGAGCAAGCGGCTACAACTATTAAAGGAGAAACAAGAGCTTCCTTTTTGAAAAATGAGTTCTTTTATTCCAATCCTGCCGAGTATAGCAGTAAGCCTGATCTGATGAAAGCTGACGAGTGGTTGGAGAAATTGGTCAAGTTCTTTAAAATCTTAGACATTCGAGAAAATGAATTGCGAGTAGCATTAGCGGCCTACCAGTTAAAGGAGGAGGTCGAGCAATGGTGGAAATCCATAAAGCATGGGATTGAACATACTTGGGAAGCATTTGTGCAAGCTTTCCAAGTTAAATTCCTCCCTCCCAAAGCTAGAGAATGGTTGAGGAATTATGTAATTCACAGGCTCGACTATGAGCATGGCATATGATTTTATTCTAGACATGCGATAAAGTACATATTCAAGTAATGAATTTGAACATTGATATTGGGTTAGCATGATGAGCCAAGCCTTGGATGCATGCAAGACAATGGATGCAAAGTATAAGAATGCTAATTAAAAAAAATGATGTCCTATTCTAACCATCGTAAGCAAGTAAGTAAGAGGGAGAAAGATGTGGGGTTAAAAGACATACAACTTGTTACATAATTACCCTCATGCAAGAGGGTGCGAATCACAGTCTAAAAGTTCAAATTAAAATAATTATTACAAAACTGAATGAATAAATTAAAGAATTAACTAGCTAACTATGCTATTACAACAAGGATAACTAGGACAAGTAAACTAACTATCTAAGTTAATTAACTATAACAATCACAAATAAACAATAATAAATTAATTAATTACAACACTACTAATTAACAATACTAATTGTAACAATAAGAATAAATGGATTAATTAATTACAACAATGATAATGATGCAAGCAAGGATGAGCAAGGGTTGCGTGCACATGCACAATGTCCAAGAACAGCTTTGTCTGCCCAGACTTGCTCTGTTTCACTTTCAACCACTGCCCTCTGTTTTCTGTAAAAATACACTGCTAACCAAATATTGATGACCAGCCGGCCCTCAATGAAGCCTGGCTAGGCCTAAAGAAGGCCGGCCGTGCCTCAATTTCATGCAAAATTCTGTTTTGTGCTCTGAAGTGAAAACAACGCAGACAGAGTGTTCTGGACTCTGTTTGTCCTTCTCACACTTCTCTGTCATGGGAAAGCCTCGAGACAAGGTCGGAGTTGTTTCCAAAACCATCAAGGAGCAAGTTGATTGCTTGATGATTTCGGGAACAATTTTGGACAAAAATCAATAAATGACAAGAACAACAACCACCCATCCCTTCTATCATAGAGTGAACTCAAAGAGAGAGGTAGAGACGCTTCAAGATTCATCAAAACATCATGGATTGATGTAAGATAACCCTTGACACAATGGATTCAACATAACGTCCGATCGAACCCCAAGCAATATAACTCATTTTCTTTATGTGGGTTGGTTCATTTTAAGCCAAATTCATTAGTCTTTACTATCCTTTAATCCATTAAATCCAAAATGATTGTTACGTCCACTAGAGATTATGTCCACTAAGTGAGAAATATGTCAAACGGGAGGTGATTCTTAACATGAAAAAGAGACTACACTGTTGGCAATGAACCTCCGTAGAGATTAAGCCATTAAGCATAAATCGCTAGTTCATGTTTTGAATAACCATCAACCGATTGAAACAACTCTCAAATGAAAGAGATGAATGGCAAGTTGATTATTAAAATGAGGTCCTTAAACATGGAAATGAGTTGAAGAAGAGTCAAGAACAATATACAACAAGCTATGGAGGCAAACTTATGAGATAACAACTAAGCTAATCAAAGCTTGAACTATTTAAATAACTTAGAATAGCACTAAAATAGCCCTCAAAAGATGAAAAACAGCGGTTAAAAATGCATGAAAAGTGCCTAAAAAGCTAATCAACAAAAAGAGAAAACAAGGCTAGTAACCAAGAATAAGGAGAGGTGGCTAACCCGTCCACTTTTGAAATCTCAAAGCATGATTTTTAGCTCTTTTTTTAACTCTAAAAATCAGTTTAGGGAACAAAGAAAAAAAGTATAAAAGTAAGGATTTGAGCTATAGGTAAAGGTGTAAAAAGAGTGTAAACTCTCTCTATTCTTTTGGTAGCTCTCCAAACCCAAACTTAAACACTTAAAATAGAATCAAAGCAACATGAAACTACTAGAATTATATAGCAAATGAAACAACAAGAAGTAAAAGAGAGGATGACAAGCTTATATCTCTCAAGGAAGTAAGCTTTTGCTATGAATCAAACTAAGTCTCACCATACTCTCAAGCTTGAATTATGGTGTTCAAGGCTCAACCAAGGTTCCTAAGCTAAGGTGTAAAAGTGTATATGATGTATGGATATAGGTTCAAGGTGGTAGGTTAGCTCAAAGTGTTGCTTGCACAAGAAGAAGAAGAAGAGGGAGCTCTCAAGGTGGTGTAAAGGTTTTTTTGAAATTCTTCAACCCTCAAAACAGAAATATATGATCGTTTTTATAGAATTTGAGCAAAATGGGTCATAAATATCTTTAAAAATGGACAGTTGGCGGCCTCACTCCCAGAACAGTGTTTCTCGCTACTAAGGCACGACTGGGCCTCAATGCATTCCCCTGTTTTTCTGCTTCAAACTAAGCAAAGGGTGGCACAATGTGTAAAAATGAATTTCTTGGGTATAATTAGTGGAAATATAAAAGGTTTGGGATTGTTTCGGAGCTTAAACATGGCCCCTTCGTTGAGACCTCGAACCACGCACAACACCACTTTCATCATGGAGTGTACCGGACAAAGCGCTCAAGCCTAGCGGGCGGTCAAAAATGGGGTGTCCACACTCGACCAGTAGATGTAATCTCGGCCACGCTGACGCGTACGGAATTAAGGGGCAATTGAGAGGGAGATTTGTGACCTAACAATAGGTCGAGTCAGTTTAGGCCGAGGAGTTAGTCTGGTCTGGTTGGGAACAACCTAGAGCTACTAGCCTGGTAGAGATATGCGTTCTACTGAGCAAGACGGAATTTGTCCTTAGAAGACTAGATTCGGCCAAGCAAAAACTCGGTCGTGGCCATGGAGCTCGATTGAGCCTACGTTCAGGTTTGACTGGCAAGGCTAGATATGTAGCACAGTCCCGAGGAAATTTCATGGCGCCACACTGAGCATAGCTTGGTAAGAAGTACTATGTGGTGCGCTGGAATTGCATGGAGAGAATTTCGCCGTTCGTACGAGTCAAAACCGTTTGGTGGTTTTGTCATCCGATGTTTGGCAGTATTTGCACCTATACGTAGAGGAGTGTGAGGGGGGAACATATCCATGCGTCAAAAGGAGGACAGACAAAGAGGAGTGCGCGTAAATTATATAAACGGTGCTGCACCACCATGCAGAGGTCTGAGATATCTGGTTATCAGAGATATCTGGTTATCAGAGCTACCTACCCCTTTGTCTCTCTCTCTCTCTTCTTCTCTCTGCGTGATAACTTGATCGTCAGAGGGCTTTTCCGGCAACACACCGCCAGGTAGCTCACTGTCTTTGTGTTCTCAGGTCATTCGGAAAGAGGCAAAGCTTGGACACGAGGAGTACGAAAAACGACGAACATTTCCTCCCCGTGCACTAGCCTAAACCCATTTTTACTCAACAGAGATCTGGAGACTAGATTATTGCGGATGTCTGATACATGCAGCATATTGTTGAGCGTGAATTCCTTTCCAAATGTCATTTTTAGAACAGCCTATCCTTGTCCTTCAACTATAGAAGTCGAGGAGTTACCCATGAATAGTTGTTTGTCGTTGTCCACCACAGAATAAGATGTGAACATCTTTTTGTCAGCATAGATGTAGTGAGTAGCACCAGTGTCCACCCACTATTCTTTAGGATTTTCGACAAGGTTTGCCTCAAAAACAACTGCAGAAAGATTTATGTCATCTACACCATTGAAAATTTTGTCCACTTCGGTCACATTGGCTTGAGCAGGCTTCTTGTTTGATCTCCTTTGCCTTTGCACTTGCTTCAGCAATCTTTGGCCCAATGACCCTCTTTGTCATAGATGTAACATTTGCCATTAAACTTGTACTTCTTAGTTTCCCCTCCTTTAGAGCCATGTGCGGAACTTTCTCCAGAATACTTCTATTTCTTTGCTTTTGATCCATGTTCCACCACATTTGCCTTAGACTCTATTGGATGCTTACCAGCCCGCTTCTTAGAATTGTGGTTGTCCTCCTCAATCCTCAAACGTACTCCAAAGTCATTTCTTTGCGCTTGTGTTTAAGTTAGTTCTTGAATTCCTTCCAACCTTGTAGTAATTTTTCAATTAAGGCAGCAACTTGGAAGAATTCACTAAGAGAAATTCCTTTTGCATGTCATGCAGAATGAGTCGGAGATCTCGAACTTGGCTGATCACAGTCTTAGAATCAACCATCACAAAGTCCAGAAATTTGCCTACTACGAATTTCTTTGAGCCATCATCTTCTGTTTTATATTTTTTCTCCAAGGACTCTCAAAGTTCCTTTGTAGTCTTGACACAATTTTAAATGTTTTACAATGTGCTATCAAGTCCGTTCAAGATATAGTTCTGGCAAAGGAAATCAGCATGTTTCCAGACATCGACCGCAACTACTTGTCGGTCGGTTTCAGAGTAGGAGCATTCTCACGGAGAAAACGTGCCAGGTTGAGAATAGTAACATAGAACAGCATTGTCTGCTACCATCTTTTAAAATCAGTTCCTAAGAACTTCTCTGGTTTTTCACCGTGATTGACCGGCACAGTCACAATAAGAGGGGGGGTTAGAGCAATTGCAATTACCATACTAGTACTGGTTTGAACATTAGTTTGACTAGTTTCAGTAGCCATGAATTCTAAATTATAAAACAAAATTATAATTATAATTTGTGTACTACACAGAAAATTAAACCATAAACACAGAATTTAATTCTATAAAAATAAAATAAACACGAATTGTAACTTTTATTTCCAATTAATTTGAAAATAAATATTATTTAAACAAATTAATTCCACACAGAAAAATATTTCTGTAATACTTCAAAAATTAAAATACTGAAAACAGAATTTCAATTAATGAAAACTCATAAATTATTTATGAAAATAAAAATTAATTTCTGATCAACTTCACATATGAATATTTTGAAATTGTTAATGATAACCAGTATATTACTACTAGTTGCCTAAGAAAATAAATAGCATATTACTATTATTTGTCAAACAGTATATTACTACCATTTGTTTTTTCCAACCAGAATATTACTTTGTATAAGCACAGAAAATAATTTCTATAAGAAAAAGAAAGGAAGAAAATGAAACAAACGAAAAAATCTATATAAACAGAATAATTAAAATCTGTCTTAAGATTGTTGGAACAATCTTCTGTGTATAAAAAAATAATGTAAAACAAATCAAACAAATAAAAATAAATTACTAACAGAATTTATTTACCGAAATGAATAAATACAAAAAATGATCAAGTCGAGTGTGTGACACTCTGTCCTTAAGACAGATTCGCCCTGTTTCGGTACTTACGAATAAATGGCGTCTATCTCTCAGGATACAATGATCTTACACAGATTGTAATAGCACTCCAAATAATCTGTACGGCGAAACAAAACATTTGATCTATACTCTCAGAAATTTCCCAAAAAACTAATTTGAAGAATATCAATACAAGAGAGCAAAACGAAAAGAAAGATAGAATTTTTCTGATTAAGAAAATCTACTGGAATGATTTTGTATTTATAAGCATAGTTGATGACTATTTGGAAGATCCGAACATATGCAAATTCAAATTGAACATGTCTGATATTGAACTAAACAAGTGCAACTTGGATCTGTTGAAAAATTAGTTTCAATCTGTCCGAATCTGCTGGGCAGTTTTAAATCTGTTTAAAACAATTTGAACCTATTGGAAGAGACATCCGAACTGGTGTGAAAGTCACACAACCAGTTAGAAATTTCTTATTTGATATTGAAAAAATGAAAATTCCAGTCAGAAATTTTTTGGAAAAAGAATTCAAATAAATTTTGTCTAAAAAATTAATATTATGACCGATCCACAACCGTGCTCGACACGGCTCGGCCGGACGGGCAGACGGCACACGTGTGTGGTGGTTTGGGCCAAAGCCGACTTTGCCCATAAATCCTCCTTTTACAAAACTTGGGGTGCCCTTTGGAGCCCAACCCAAATATTACCCCCTAGAACTTATATGCACACATAAGTTCTCTTAAGTTTTCAATGTGAGACAATCATTTTAAGGAAACCCACATTTGACTCTTCAATTTTCTATTCTACAAACCTGAAAACGACGTCAACTTCTCATTCACTCATAAATGATTTTAACAAACCGTTTGCACCATGTGACTTGTCACGCGACAAGGAACACGTCACCTCTTTGAACTCACCCCAAAAGATATATGGGCTTCATTCAATTTTGAGCTTAAAGTTGACCTAAAATAAATCTATAAAAATCATAATTTCCAACAATCCAATCATCAAGTCATTAAAAAGGTTAAAAGTCAAAATTTTAAATTACTTGCATAATTAACAATTCCCCCCCCCCTCCCAAAAAAAAATAAATAAATAAATCTTGTTCAAAGCCTAGTCCCAAAAAAAAAATCTGGTTCAAAACCTAATAAATAATCATCTTTACTAAAAGTCACAACAACAAAAAATTCACTTCTTGTCCAAAGGCCTAAAATGAAACACTATCTAAAGGATCCCCCTATCTTAAAAAATGCACTTCTTACCCAAATCAAAAGTAAAATAAAACAAAACAAAACAAAACAAAAAATTATCAAAAGACTTTTCTTTTTTTTTTTTAATTATTTGTCTAAAAGACCCTAATAATAAAGACTATTAATAGTTCTAAATTTCAATTACAAGAATAGAAAAGAAAAGAAAATTTCACACTCACTCAACCTCTGTTGGCAAAAATCTACCCACATTACAGAATTCAAAGATTTACCCAACTTCCGACGTAAAAAAATAAAAATGAACAACAACAATTCATGTAACTTTGTCGATTATGTTCCTCCAAGGGATAAAGAATGTAGAGTATAAAGATGTAAAGAGGGATAATTGAGAAAATTAACAAAAACGTGAAGGGCTTTAATATAATTTTGTTGATAAAAATTAAAAAACATATTTGAGTAAATTAGAGTGTGAATACACTATAAATAAATAAATAAAAAATGGCCCTACTATTTTTTCTTAAATTATACTAACCTCCCATAAAATTTGAAAAAAAGACACCAAGTTCCACAATTTAACCATAATTCTATTAATTTTCTTTGAAATTTTAATTCACATAACATTTAACTCCCTCTTCATTCATAATTCGTTAGTCATATAGATAGAAAAAATTATGTTATTATCTCTTTTAATTTAAATTAGTTCTTTATTTATCTTTATTTATGTCATATATATCTTTAGTTATCATTGTGTTTTCATCTCATTTACATTAGTTCTCATCCCTTTAATATTACTAAATAAGAAGTCAGTATAATTATACTAAAACTATAGAACTTGTATTTTTTCTAAACTTTAGGGGAGATCAGTGCAATTTATCTCCCTTTATTTTCTTTTTTTGTTGTTTTGAGAAGGCAATTTTCATAATGAGGCCTCATTTGGAAATTGATTTTTTTAGTGAATTTTTAACTTTTTAATAAGGTGAAAAAAACTAATATATTTGATAATAACTTTTTTTGTGTATTGAAAACTGTAAATTATTAAGATATTTTTAACTTTTTTTCATCAATTTGTATCTAAAAAAAGGAGAAAAAGGAAAAAAAAAAAATAGAAAAGAAAAGAAAATAGTGGCGATTGTAGAGAGAGCAAGAGAGATTGTGTATCAAAAATACAAAAAATTTCAAATAAATTATCAAAAATTTTACATAATATTTATATAGGTATAAAATCCATGCAACGTAATTTTTACACTTATATGAATATAAAATATTTAATAATTTATTAGGGTCCTAGCTTTGCTTATTATGTATTGGAGGTCCAACCGACGTGTGGTGTGGGTACATTATTGGCATTCACGTGAATGTTGATTTGGCCAACCTATTATCCAGCTCTTCATCAACTACACCCACTCACTCAAAAAGACTCCAAAACAACAAAATTAAAAAAATAAATAAAATGAAATAAAACGTAAAGATGTAAGCCGTTAAAAGGAGAAATATATGTAACAATTTTTACAATATATGACTTAACGTGTCTTATGCATGATTATACTAGATTCATCTCATTAAGTAAGATACATGTATATCAATTAGATAGTGACTAATTATTAATGAATGCACCTATATATACAATGTATAAAAGACTAATGCTAATGCACATGGAATGTAATTGATTCATTATGAATGAATCTTAGAGATGCACATTCAATGTGATCGATTCATTATGAAGGAATCTTAGAGATGCATTATGTATCTATTATGAATATGTAAGATACATTAATCTTATGCATTATGTATCATGAATGTATAAGATACATTAATCTATTTAATGAAGTTCATTGAATGAATGGTTCTTTGATGGGAAGAATATTAGTATAAATAGTGTAAGGTCCTAAACCATACTCTCCATCAAAGACTTAAGTTGTCACCACAAGAAGGCTCCCATTGCCTAGAGAGAGAGAAGTGGTTTGAAGATCTTAGAAAAGTCAAAAACTTAAAGATCAAGGTTTTCCATTCAAGATTTCTCTTTCTTGCAAGAGGATTTCATACTATCATGGATCAAGGTATGTATTTACTTAAGTTGTATTGTAGAAATTCATATAGTTTTCATGTATAGAATTGAATCCTTAATGGTTTTTAGTTTATGTTTCGCAAAGTTTTCTATCAATTGGTATCATAGCTAGGTTCTCAATTCTGATGTATGAAACGTCTAAGTATGAATTTCATTTTATAATGATGTTTGGTGTAACAAGTGCAAAACCTTGATTTACACTTGTCCAATTTTATTTTATTTTTGGCCAATCTTTTATTCTATTGATATTAAAATAAAAATTAAAAATTATTGAACAAGTGGTAATTAAGATAATGTTTTATGCACTTATAATGTTTTGTTACACACCTTATGAGTTGAAACATTGTTGATCAGCCCGGAGGTTCAACACTATGTATGTTTGAACAACCGAGATGATTAGTATAATAAATATAGCAATAAGTTTTTCTACCCAACGGTGATAAACTTCTCTCGTGCTTTAGTTAATAAAATAAAATAAGAGACATTGAGTTTTTCTGCCCAACGGTGATAAACTCGTTATGGTCTTAATGATTATTTTATTTTATTTTATGTTGTTTATTTTTATTAGTCATCTCATTTACTTTTATGAATTGTTAAAATATATTGTTATTCGGCCCAACAAAAGGATAACTTGATTTTGTATGTAACTAATTATGTTTTATGGCTAGATATATTTAACTTGTGGTGTTATTTTTATGAGATGTGAAAAGTAATTTTCTTGATTATAACTAATTTTAAGAAATGGAAGGAACAAATTGGAATTGTTTTGGGAATTATGGATTTAGACTATGCATTAAGAGAGTCAGCTCCTACAAAGCCTAACGATACAAGTTCTGAGGAACACATGGCTTTATATGAAAAATGGGAACGCTCTAATCGCTTAAGTCTGATGATAATGAAAGGCTCAATTACGCCTGCAATTCAAGGAGCAATTCTTGTTTCTGAAAGTGCAGTGAGCTATATGAAATCTATTGAAGAACAATTCATTGGAACTTCCAAATCCCTTGCTAGTACTCTCATGATTAAAATGATGACAATGAAATATGATAGTTTGAGTGGTGTTCGTGAACATATCTTAAAGATGAATGGCATGGCCTCTCAATTAAAGGGAATGGACATGGAAATTTCTAAAGGTTTTCTTGTTCATTTCATTATGACTTCTCTTCCTGCGCAATTTGGTCCTTTTAAGATCAATTATAATACGTAGAAAGATAAGTGGAAGATGAGCGAGTTAATTGCCATGTGTGTTCAAGAAGAAGAGAGGCTTAAAGCTGAAAAACCTGATATGGCTCACCTTACCACTTTGGGTCCAACCAAAAAGATTTTCAAGAAAGGCAAAAGTAAGAAGAAGAAGAATGCAAATGATGAAACTCACAAGGCTAATGAAGAAAATAAGATTCGATGCCATTTCTGTCGAAAGAAAGGTCACATAAGAAAGGATTGTCCAGGTTTTAAAAGTTGGTTAGACAAGAAAGGTAACACTCAATGCTTTGTGTCTTATGAATCCCTTTTGGTAGATGTTCCACCAAATTCTTGGTGGATTGACACTGGTGCAAGTATTCACATAACAAATTCCTTGCAGGGATACCTTACAAGTCGGAAACTAAATAAAGGAGAACGAACCATTACGGTTGGGAATGGAATAGAAGTAGACGCTGAGGCTATTGGCACCCTCCGTCTAATTTTAGACTCTGGTTTCATTTTAAATTTAGTAAACACAGTTTATGTCCCTGTTTTACTAGAAACCTAATTTCTGTTTCACAACTTGATTCCTATGGTTATGAATTTAAGTTTGGAAATAATAGAGTCTCTTTATTTCACAATTCTCATATGATTGGTTCTGATACTTTATATGGTAATCTTTATTCATTGAATTTAGATTCCACTTATGCATAATCTCTTTTATCCTTTAATATAAACGACTTGGTAAATAAAAGAGAAAGCGAGTGAATGAAAATTCATCCATGTTGTGGCATAAGCGCTTGGGCCACATATCAAAAGAAATGATGGAACGTCTTATTAAAGATGGAATTTTAAGTTCACTTGATTTTTCTAATTTTAGTACTTGTGTGAATTGCATTAAAGGAAAATACACAAAGACAAAGAAAAAGGGTGCTACTAGGACTACTGGATTATTAGACACAATTCATACTGATATATGTAGTCCTTTTACTGTTCCAACTATTTTTGGACATAAATATTTTATTACTTTTATTGATGGCTTTTCTAGGTATACTTATGTGTATCTTATTTGTGAAAAATCAGAAGCACTGAATATGTTCAAACTTTATAAAGCTGAAGTTGAAAATCAACTTGGCAAACGAATTAAAAGTGTAAGATCTGATAGAGGTGGTGAATATTATGGTAGATTCACTGAGTCGGGTCAAAATCCAAGTGTTTTTGCTTTATTTTTGGCTGAGAATGGTATTGTTGCTAACTGCACAATGCCTGGTACACCTGAGCAAAATGGTGTAGCTGAGCGACGAAACCGTACTCTTTTGGACATGATGAGAAACATGATGAGTAACTCTTCTTTGCCAGATTACTTGTGGGGTGAAGTTTTAAAAACTACTGTACATGTTCTTAATAGGGTTCCTAGTAAGGCTGTGCCTGTAACTCCTTATGAGTTGTAGGTTGGTAGGAAACCTAATTTGAATTATTTACATGTATGGGGTTGTCCTGCTGAAGCAAAAATTTTCAACCCACAAATAAAGAAATTAGACCCTAGAACTATAAGTTGTTATTTCATTGGATATCTTGAGAGATCAAAGGGTTTTAGATTCTATTGTCCCACTCATAGCACTAGAATTGTTGAAACTAGAAATGCTGTGTTCTTAAAGGATGAAAACATTAGTGGGAGTATTAATCTCAAAAATATTTCTTCGGAGGAAAATCGTGATTTTACGCCTTCCACGATTATCCAAGAAAATGTTGTACCTGAACCTATTGGTACACAAGAGATTTCTCACATTGAAAAAGAAGTTGTCCCAGTTGCAGAATAACCTTTACGCAGATCACAAAGAGAAAAGAAACCAGCCATATCAGATGACTATGAGGTTTGCCTAAATGAGTGTGATATATGCTTGGAGAACGATCCTGTTTCTTATGCCCAAGCCATGAAAAATGAAAATGCAACTCAATGGTTAAATGCCATGAAAGATGAGTTAAAATCCATGAAAGACAACAATGTCTGGGAACTTGTAGAATTGCCTAAGAAAGCCAAAATTGTTGGATGCAAATGGGTTTTTAAAACCAAGCGTGATCCTAAAGGCAATGTCGAACGATACAAGGCCAGATTAGTTGCTAAAGGATACACTCAAAAAGAAGGGATAGACTATATGGAAACTTATTCTCCCATTTCTAATAAAGATTCCTTGAGAATAGTCATGGCCTTAGTAGCTCATTATGATTTAGAGTTACATCAAATGGACGTTAAAACAGCCTTTTTGAATGGTGACTTGCATGAAGTGGTCTACATGGACCAACCTGAAGGTTTTCAGGATGAAAGCAAGAAAAATATGATTTATAGGCTTAAGAAGTCTATATATGTTCTAAAACAGGCATCTCGACAATGGTATCTTAAATTTCATGAAGTTCTCACCAAATTTGATTTTAAGGATAATGTAGTTGATCATTGTGTCTACCTTAAAATCAGTGGGAGCAATATCTGCATTATAGTTTTGTATGTTGATGATATATTGCTTGCTAGCAATAATTTGGGAATGATACATGAGACAAAGAAATTCCTTACGAGAAATTTTGAAATGAAAGATCTTGGTGAAGCCTCTTTTGTCATTAGGATAGAAATTCACCGAGATAGGTCTAGTGGTATTTTAGGATTGTCCCAAAGTATAGCGATCCCGGTTGTCCCTTTACTGTTCTGTTGTATTCCGGACTCGGTTCCGTGAAGTTGGTAGTGGTATCTATCTTGTTGTCGTCCTTTAATTCCACTTGATTGAGTTTTAGGATATTTTGAACAGGGTTGTTACAGGTGGGTTAGGCCTTGGTTTCAATTCCTTGTTGTTCAGTTTTTAGGCGATCCGCTCGAGCGGGTCTTCTTGCGCTCGAGCGGGTATTGCATACCTCCAGTATTTCGGGTTCCTGCAAAACTTCTGCAGATGTGATTTTTGCGCTCGAGCGGGTTTGTTTACACTCGAGCGGTGGCGCTCGAGCGGGTAGTACTTCCTGGGTATAAGTTCTGGGAGGGAGAAATCTACGCTCGAGCGGACTGGTTTTCGCGCTCGAGTAGATGTGCTTTACTCTTGTGTCTTGACGCTCGAGTGGGACTTATTGCACTCGAGCGTGTCCAGATTTTTGTTCTTGACGCTCGAGCGTTGTGTTTTCCGCTCGAGCGGGAATGTCGTATAACAGAGGGCAGCTAGGCATTTTTGAATCACTTTCTACACTTTCTCTCTCTCTCCTACTTTTTAAAAAGATATTTTGAGAGCCTCTCTCTCTAGAAATTCCCTTCTCTCTAGGGTTTGATCTAGTTAGAGTGCTTTCCCTCCCTTTGCCCTTTGTAAAAGTTGTGTTGATCGTCGAGGGCTTCGTTTTGATCCGTGAATCTTGGAGTTTGGAGCATTTTAGTTTTCTACATCTTCTCCTCTTGAGCTCCGAAATTGAGGTAGGGATTCCTACTCACTTTTATGGTCTTTAACATAGATTTTTGGTATTTTGATTAAGTGTTGAAGTTGGGAAATTTTGGGACTTAGGGTTTCAAAATGTCAAAGAGGGTTTTATTATTTTGATTCTAAAATGAGTATTTTGAGTTTCAAAATAGCGGTATTGATGTTGATTGTTGATATATGGGCCATTGGGTCGATATTGGAAAATGGGGAAGAAAGCCCTAATTCGTTGTGTAAATTAATTGGTATAATTAATTTGGAAAAAAAATGTTGATATTTGGAATTGAGTTGGAAATAATGAAGTTGACTCATTATATGGTAGAATAGTAGAGTTGGATTTGTTAATCGCCCACTTTTGAAAACATTGATATTTTATCTGTTAGAGCTTTTATTATCTGTTTAGAAATAACTGCTTGGGCTACCGGTGGAGGGTAGTTTTGATTGTTGTAGACAATGCATGATGATTAGGCAAACTAAAACTAATCAATTGGATATGTCATAGAGTATGACGGTTGATAGAATACATTAATGTTATGTATTGATTGATTGTGTATATGACCTTTGTGTATATATGCATTGTGTGTGTGGGAGGAGATAGGAGATGTACTCCACGGTTTAGGGAAAGATAGGGGATGGACCTCTAAACCAGATGTTGTGTGGGAGGAGATAGGGAACGGACTCCACTGATACAGCTCATATACTTGTCAGATAATGTGTTGATACAACTCATATGCTTGTCATTAGAAGTGTTGATACAACTCATATGCTTGTCATGGGAAGTGTTGATATAGCTAATATGCATATCTGTTGAAATGTGGACATAGCTTGTATGCTTACCTGTTGAGATATTGATATAACCTGTGTGTTTATCTATTGTAAAAATGGAAAACGTTTAATATGAGTCTTGGTCTCATATAAGTGGTTGGCCAGGTTCTGAGCCATTGATGGAAATTGTGAAATTGATAAGAAATGGAAATGGATTATGAATTGGTTTATGAAAATTGAACACTTATCAATTGCTGATGTCTTAGTCATTGCTCATACTGTGTTTAGCATATCTCTATTGGGCTGTGGCTCACCCTATATGGGAATATCATTTTCAGGTACAGGTAGCATGCCACCTCCAAGGACATAGCTTGGGAGGCTAGAGGCGGACACACTTTTGTTGTCTTATTTCTTTTGATGTATTACATGTAAATTCAAGCCAAGGGCTTAATGTGTAAATAAGTTAGTACTCTTTTATTGTAACCAAGTGTTAACTTGGAAAACTGTAAGCCCTTAGGGCATTTGCTTTTGTCGTTAACATGTAATACTTTTTGTAATGGAATTCTGATGAATAGAAGAATGTGGAGTTTTTATATATCAATGCATGTCTCTATTGATGGGTTTAATGTTATTATTTTGAGGGCGTTACAACTTGGTATCAGAGCGTACCGGGTTCGAATACTTTGGGTACGTGGGAAGTGATTAGGATCACAATGGGTTTGTCTCGCTTGATAAGAGACTTAGATGTAGTGTCATATGCTATGTGCTTAATTGATAACATGCTTATGTGACTATGTGGGTATGGAATGTAGTTTCTAGGATGTTGATTGGATCCTTGGGTTGCTGGGAGTCTTGTTGGAAAAGCACTTGATCAATGCTGTTTCTAACCGGAACTCTAGTGACGCCTCGGGACTATCATTATCCGGAAATGAAATTCGTAAATGCTTATGTGTTTATGTGCTTACGTGGAGTGAATTACAGTTGTCCATGCATTAGGACGCGAGTGTTATAGCTTCGGCACATTTGTGAATGTGCTAATAGTCTTGGTTACCTTTATTAGGATGTCAGGACAAGGGCGTGGTAGGCGTGGCAGGCATGGTAGGCAGGAGGTACCTGTACCGGATGACGTTCCGGCAGTGCAGGAGAGAGTTGGTCAGGCCAATGTGGCTGAGCTAGCGGGTCAGCAGGCTATGGGCGCCTTGGCCCGAGAGATAGCGGGAGCTTTGGGTATTTTCAGAGCTGAGAATCAGGTTGCTGAGGCAGGGCCTTCTTTCCTGAAGAGGGAATTCTTCCGATCTAACCCGGACGAGTTTGTTAGGGATCCAAAGGAGCCACTTAAGGCTGACGAGTGGTTGGAACAAATGGAGAAGACGTTCGAGATGCTTGGCATCGAGGGCGGGGCTTTGAAGGTGACCTTGGCATCCTTCCAGCTGAAGGGAGATGCGGGTCAATGGTGGAAGTATGAAAAGGGCAGTGTTGGTGGTGCATGGGAGTCGTTTGTGAATGCTTTCCAGGAGAAGTTCTTGTCTTCAACTGCTAGAGAGAAGCTGAGAGAGCAGTTTTTCCAGCTTAGACAGCAAGGCTTGTCGGTGGCCGAGTTTGAGGCTACCTTCACCAGTCTGTCCAGGTTTGCACCTGAACTGGTGGCGTCCGAAGAACGCCGTTGCTTTGAGTTTGAGCGGAAGTTGAGGCGGGGCCTCAAGTTGAGGGTTGGTGGATCTTTCATCCGGGAGTATAGACGTTTGGTAGATGCGGCAGCTCATATGGAGCTCATGATGCAGGAGGAGGATGAGGGGAAGAGAGGCTCCAAGAGGAGCCAAGATGGTCAGGGTGATGGCAGGAGACAGAGGGGTTCCAACCCTCAGCAGTCTCTGGGTGGTGTGGCTAGATCGACCTTTCCCGTACCGAGTGCGGGCTCAGGGAGAGGTAGTCAAGGAGGCTTGACTTGTTTTGCATGTGTCCAGTTGGGTCACAAGTCTTCAGTTTGCCCACAGAAAGGAGGGGGTCAGCGAGCTGCTTCTTCTTCAGCTAGACCTCAGGGCCAGAGTCAGGGCAGGGGCCAGCCTTTGTCTTGCTATCAGTGTGGTCAGCCTGGGCACCTGAAGAGGTATTGCCCACAATTGAGTACTACTTCGGGAGCGTCTGGTTCTAGGCAGACGTAAAGTTATCAGCCAGCTCAGTCTGTGCAGGCCTCGAGGGCCAATCCGGGAGCTTCTTCATCCCAGTCTATGCAGCAGTCGTTTGCTCCTAGAGGTGAGCAGGTAGATCAGGGCCTACAGGGCGCGTGTATGCTGTTACCGCGCAAGACCTAGTACCGGCTCCATCAGTAGTGAGAGGTACTTTTCTGTTTTGCAACTTGGTTACTAGTGTGTTGATTGACACGGGAGCATCTCATTCTTTTGTATATGCTGCATTTGCATCTGTTTTGGAATTGGAGTTGGCACAGTTAGCATCTCCTATTTGTGTAGTATCGCCTATTGGTGGTGAGTTGATCTTGAAACAGGGTGTTAGAGGTTGTGATATAGAGGTCGCCGACTATAGGCTTCCTTTTCCATTTGTGGTCATGCCCATGAAGGGCTTTGATGTTATTTTGGGTATGGATTGGCTATTGTCATACCGGGCTATTATCGATTGCTACCGCCAGAGGGTCACGTTATGTACCTTGAGCAGGGAGTGGTTCCATTTCTTGGGATACCGGGTTGGTAGTGTTTTGCCACCGGGGTATGATTCGCGAGGGCGGAGTGAGCTTAGTGGCCTACTTGCTAGCTTTTTGAGTGGTGAGTGTGATGAGACCCATGTTGTGTTGCCGAGGGTGGTTTGTGAGTATTCGGATGTCTTTCCCGAGGACCTTGTTAGTTTGCCACCTCATCGAGAGATAGAGTTCTCTATTGATTTAGTGCCCGGCACCGTGCCGATTTCTATGGCACCCTATCGTTTTGCCCCAGCCGAGTTGAGTGAGTTGAAGATTCAGCTCCAGGAATTGCTAGATAAGGGTTTTGTTCACCCTAGTGTTTCACCGTGGAGAGCACTGGCCCTCTTTGCTAAAAAAAAAGATGGTGCCTTGAGATTGTGTATAGACTACCGGAAGTTGAATCGGGCTACGGTCAAGAATAAGTACCCTATGCCCCGTATAGATGATCTATTTGACCAGTTGAAGAGTTCCCGTTGTTTCTCTAAGATAGACTTGAGATCGGGTTACCACCAGTTGAGGGTCAAGGAGGAGGATATTCCTAAAACGGCATTCCGTACGCGGTATGACCATTATGAATTTCTGGTGATGCCGTTTGGGCTCACCAATGCACCAGCAGTCTTTATGGACTTGATGAACCGGATCTTCCGGGAATTCTTGGATCGTTTTGTAGTCGTTTTTGTGGACGACATCCTGATTTATTCGCCTTCAGAAGAGGAGCACGAGGCACACTTAAGAGTGGTGCTTGAGTTACTTAGAGCGCATAGGCTGTATGCCAAGTTTGGGAAGTGTGAGTTCTGGCTAGGAGAGGTGAAATTCTTAGGCCATATGGTATCCGGGGAAGGGGTGTCTGTTGACACATCCAAGGTTGAGGCAGTGCAAGATTAGGCACAACCTAAGAGTGTGTTTGAGATTCGCAGTTTTCTGGGATTATCTGGGTATTACCGTCGGTTTGTGAAAGATTTCTCCAGGCTAGCTTCACCGTTAACTAGATTGACGCGGAAAGGGGTTAAGTTTGTGTGGAGTGAGACTTCCGAAAAGTCGTTCCAAGAGTTGAAGGTTAGATTGACCACCGCTCCGGTTTTGATTATTCCGGAGAGAGGGTTGGGTTATGCAGTTTATTGTGATGCCTCATGAGAGGGTTTGGGTTGTGTGTTAATGCAAGAGGGGAAAGTGGTAGCTTATGGCTCGCGTCAGTTGAAAATTCACGAGAAGAATTACCCTACTCACGACCTAGAGTTAGCAGCCGTGATCTTTGCCTTGAAAATTTGGAGGCACTACCTGTATGGTGAGAAGTTTGAGGTGTTCTCGGACCACAAGAGTTGAAGTACCTGTTTACCCAGAGGGACTTGAATTTGAGGAGATGGATGGAGTTCATTGAGGACTACGATTTTGAGTTGCACTATCACCCGGGAAAGGCCAATGTTGTGGCCGATGCCCTTAGTAGAAAATCCATTAGTGATGTAGCTTGTATAGCCATCCGGGAATGGGAGATGTTGGGTACACTTGGCGAGTTTGATTTGCATCTGGGCGAATGTGTTGAGGCTGAGGCCTTGTTTTCTGTTGTTGCGCAGCCTACACTTGTGACTAGAGTGTTAGAGGCACAGAGAGGTGACCTTGAGGTAGAATCCCTCCGAGAGAAGATCTCAAGTGGGAAGGTGGAGAAGGGTTTGACGGTGTATCCCGACTAGAGCGTGAGATACCGAGACCGTTTGTTTGTGCCGGAGTCTCGCCGAGAGGAAGTACTCCGAGAGTTCCATCATTCACGCCTTGCGGTGCATCCGGGAGGCACTAAGATGTATCGTGATTTAGGTCGCCAGTTTTGGTGGCAGGGTATGAAGAGAGACGTGGCGGTTTTCGTATCGAAGTGCCTTACTTGCCAGCAAGTGAAGGCCGAACATCAGAGGCCAGCGGGTTTGTTGCAACCCTTACCTGTTGCCGAGTGGAAGTGGGAGCATGTCACTATGGACTTCGTTGTAGGTCTTCCGAGGACTCAGCGGGGTAGTGATGCCATTTGGGTGGTTGTAGACCGGTTGACTAAGTCGGCGCACTTCATTCCTATGCGCGTGAGAGATTCAGTAGATCATCTTGCCGACTTGTATATTCGGGACATAGTGAGATTGCACGAGGTCCCAATGACGATCGTCTCAGATAGAGATCCTCGTTTTACTGCTAGGTTGTGGCAGAGTTTGTAGAGTGCCTTGGGCACTAAGTTGACCTTTAGTATGGCTTATAATCCTTAGACTGACGGGCAGTCCGAGCGTACTATTCAGATCCTTGAGGATATGCTTCGGGGTTGTGTCCTTGACTTTAGTGGGACGTGGGAGAGGCACTTGCCATTGGTGGAGTTTGCCTACAACAACAGTTTCCAGTCTAGCATCGGTATGGCACCGTTTGAGGCCTTGTATGGCCGACCGTGTAGGTCTCCAGTTTGTTGGGCCGAGGTGGGTGATGCACCTTTGTTGGGTCCGGAGTTTGTTAGGGAGACGACGGAGAAAGTTGAGCTTATCCGTAGGAGGCTTGTTACAACCCAGAGTCGCCAAAAGAGTTATGCCGACCGTAGGAGGAGGCCTTTGGCGTTTGAGGTAGGTGATCATGTTTTCTTGAAAATATCACCTAGGCGAGGTTTGATGAGGTTTGGGAAGAGTGGGAAGTTATCCCCTCGGTTTATTGGTCCTTTTGAGATCCTTGAGAAGATTGGCGAGGTTGCCTATCGTTTAGCCTTGCCGCCGCAGTTGTCCGGAGTTCATAACGTGTTTCATGTGAGTATGCTTCGGAAGTATGAGCCGGATCCATCGCATGTGTTAGATTGGACCGACTTAGAGGTAGATGAGGATGCCTCGTATGAGGAGAGACCGGTTCGGGTCTTGGATAGGCGGGATCAAGTCCTGCGTGGCAAGACCATTCCTTTGGTGAAGGTTTTGCGGAAACATCACGGAGTGGAGGAAGCCACTTGGGAACGTGAGTTGGAGGTCCGCGAGAAATATCCGGACTTGTTTGTTGATGAGTAATCTGATATTTAGATTATGTAATGTTGTTGGACTTAAGAGCTTCATATATGTCTTAAGTTGTAAAACATTGGTAATGTTTTGGTTTAATGAAAGTATGTTGTAGAACTTACTTTGATATGGGAGTTGATTATGATATTGCATATGTTGGCTATTATTGTAGAATTGGAGTTGTATCATGTATATTGATTATGGTATGAACTGTGAACCATGCATGTTGGAAATGGTTGAAAATGAAATAAAGCTGCATGTTGATAATGCACTTGTAATATTTGTTGTGAAATGCCTCTTGAAAAGAGATGGAATTGACCGGTAATGGGTCGGGTTGTTTAATATTTTGTTGAAATATTATTGAGAATGGAGAAAACCTGTTTTTGAAAAACTTGTGTTTAATTTCGGGGACGAAATTCTTTAAGGGGGGGAGGTTATAGCAATCCCGGTTGTCCCTTTACTGTTCTGTTGTATTCCGGACTCGGTTCCGTGAAGTTGGTAGTGGTATCTATCTTGTTGTCGTCCTTTAATTCCACTTGATTGAGTTTTAGGATGTTTTGAACAGGGTTGTTACAGGTTGGTTAGGCCTTGGTTTCAATTCCTTGTTGTTCAGTTTTTAGGCGATCCGCTCGAGCGGGTCTTCTTGCGCTCGAGCGGGTATTGCACACCTCCAGTATTTCGGGTTCCTGCAAAACTTCTGCCGATGTGATTTTTAGGCTCGAGCGGGTTTGTTTACGCTCGAGCGGGTTTGTTGTCACTCGAGCGGGTTTGTTGGCGCTCGAGCGAGTAATACTTCCTAGGTATAAGTTCTGGGAGGGGGAAATCTACGCTCGAGTGGACTGGTTTTCGCGCTCGAGCGGACTGGTTTTCGCGCTCGAGCGGATGTGCTTTACTCTTGTGTCTTGACGCTCGAGCGGGACTTATTGCGCTCGAGCGTGTCCAGATTTTTGTTCTTGACGCTCGAGCGTTGTGTTTTCCGCTCGAGCGGGAATGTCGTATAACAGAGGGCAGCTATGCATTTTTGAATCACTTTCTACACTTTCTCTCTCTCTCCTACTTTCTAAAAAGATATTTTGAGAGCCTCTCTCTCTAGAAATTCCCCTCTCTCTAGGGTTTGATCTAGTTAGAGTGCTTTCCCTCCCTTTGCCCTTTGTAAAAGTTGTGTTGATCGTCGAGGGCTTCGTTTTGATCCGTGAATCTTGGAGTTTGGAGCATTTTAGTTTTCTACATCTTCTCCTCTTGAGCTCCGAAATTGAGATAGGGATTCCTACTCATTTTTATGGTCTTTAACATAGATTTTTGGTATTTTGATTAAGTGTTGAAGTTGGGAAATTTTGGGACTTAGGGTTTCAAAATGTCAAAGAGGGTTTTATTATTTTGATTCTAAAATGAGTATTTTGAGTTTCAAAATAGCGGTATTGATGTTGATTGTTGATATATGGGCCATTGGGTCGATATTGGAAAATGGGGGAGAAAGCCCTAATTCGTTGTGTAAATTAATTGGTATAATTAATTTGGAAAAAAAATGTTGATATTTGGAATTGAGTTGGAAATAATGAAGTTGACTCATTATATGGTAGAATAGTAGAGTTGGATTTGTTAATCGCCCACTTTTGAAAAC
The DNA here is from genome assembly GCF_055761805.1 of Camellia sinensis. Classification (NCBI taxonomy): domain Eukaryota; kingdom Viridiplantae; phylum Streptophyta; class Magnoliopsida; order Ericales; family Theaceae; genus Camellia; species Camellia sinensis. Next base: position 189,148,525 of record NC_138964.1, read on the forward strand.
ATTGATATTTTATCTGTTAAAGCTTTTATTATCTGTTTAGAAATAACTGCTTAGGCTACCGGTGGAGGGTAGTTTTGATTGTTGTAGACAACGCATGATGATTAGGCAAACTAAAACTAATCAATTGAATATGTCATAGAGTATGACGGTTGATAGAATACATTAATGTTATGTATTGATTGATTGTGTATATGACCTTTGTGTATATATGCATTGTGTGTGGGGGAGGAGATAGGGGATGTACTCCACGGTTTAGGGAAAGATAGGAGATGGACCTCTAAACCGGATGTTGTGTGGGAGGAGATAGGGGATGGACTCCACTGATACAGCTCATATGCTTGTCAGATAATGTGTTGATACAGTTCATATGCTTGTCATTGGAAGTGTTGATACAGCTCATATGCTTGTCATGGGAAGTGTTGATATAGCTAATATGCATATCTGTTGAAATGTGGACATAGCTTGTATGCTTACCTGTTGAGATATTGATATAACTTGTGTGTTTATCTATTGTAAAAATGGAAAACGTTTAATATGAGTCTTGGTCTCATATAAGTGGTTGGCCAGGTTCTGAGCCATTGATGAAAATTGTGAAATTGATAAGAAATGGAAATGGATTATGAATTGGTTTATGAAAATTGAACACTTATCAATTGCTAATGTCTTAGTCATTGCTCATACTGTGTTTAGCATATCTCTACTGGGCTGTGGCTCACCCTATATGGGAATATCATTTTCAGGTACAGGTAGCATGCCACCTCCAAGGACATAGCTTGGGAGACTAGAGGCGGACACACTTTTGTTGTCTTATTTCTTTTGATGTATTACATGTAAATTCAAGCCAAGGGCTTAATGTGTAAATGAGTTAGTACTCTTTTATTATAACCAAGTGTTAACTTGAAAAGCTGTAAGCCCTTAGGGCATTTGCTTTTGTCGTTAACATGTAATACTTTTTGTAATGGAATTCTGATGAATAGAAGAATGTGAAGTTTTTATATATCAATGCATGTCTTTATTGATGGGTTTAATGTTATTATTTTGAGGGCGTTACACAAAGAGCCTATATCGAAAAGGTTCTTAAAAGGTACAACATGCAGAACTGTTCAAGTAGTGTTGCCCCTATAGTTAAGGGTGTTAAATTTAGTGAATTTCAGTGTCCCAAAAATAATTTAGAAAGGGAACAAATGAAAGAAATTCCTTATGCCTCTGCAGTTGGGAGCATTATGTATGCTCAAGTTTGTAGACGTCCTAACATAGCATTTGTAGTTGGTATGCTGGGTCGATACCAAAGCAATCCCGGACTTGATCATTGGAAAGCAGTTAAGAAAGTGTTGCGATATTTACAAGGCACTAAGGATTACATGCTCACTTATCAAAGAACAAACAGCCTTGAAGTGGTTGGTTATTCAGATGCTGATTTTGCTGGATGTAAAGACACTCGAAAGTCCACTTCTGGGTACATTTTTATGCTTGCTAATGGACCCATTTCATGGAAGAGTCATAAGCAGACTCTGACAGCTTCTTCCACTATGGAAGCAAAGTTCATAGCATGTTATGAAGCCACATGTCATGCAGTATGGCTAAAGAATTTCATATCTGGATTACAACTTGTCGATTCAATTTCGAAGCCCTTACAGATTTACTGTGATAATCATGCTGCTGTGCAGTTCTCCAATAATAACAAAACTTCAGGAGGATCAAAGAATATTGATATCAAGTATCTAGTTGTTAAAGAAAGGGTTCTGAATCAGACTGTTTCCATCTCTCATATTGGTACTACACTCATGTTAGCAGATCCTTTAACTAAAAGTCTCACACCTAAGCTCTTTCAAGAACATGTTGCGCGCATGGGCTTAGTAAAAAGTTTATCATGTTTAGATTTGAAATAAGTGTATTATGTTATGTTATAATCATCTTCTGTTAATAATGATTATGTTTGTTGTTTTCATTCTTCATACTTGTGCACAATTTAGAAGAAGATGTAAACAACGGGACCGTTATAGATGAATTAGCATTAATCACCATTATGTTGCTAATGTTATCTCTGTGTTTTAAGATTCACTTATTCATGTTGATGGAAAATATTAACACTATAACCATTGTACAGTCTTGATCAATGTATAAATCACTGACTACAATGATTTGGTGCTAATAATTTCATTGAACAGAATCTAATGGTGATGGTGCAATCTTCCAGTGGGAGAACGTTGGCCATATTATGATAATCTAGTGACGTAATATAATCATGCAAGCCAAGTGGGAGATTGTAAGAATTTTTACAATATATGGCTTAATGTGGCTTATGCATGATTATACTAGATTCATCTCATTAAGTAAGATACATGTACATCAATTAGATGGTGACTAATTATTGATGAATGCACCTATATATACAATGTATAGAAGACTAATGCTAACGCACATTGAATGTAATGGATTCATTATGAATGAATCTTAAAGATGCACATTCAATGTGATGGATTCATTATGAATGAATCTTAGAGATGCATTATGTATCTATTATGAATATGTAAGATACATTAATCTTATGCATTATGTATCATGAATGTATAAGATACATTAATCTATTTAATGAAGTTTATTGTATGAATGGTTCTTTGATGGGAAGAATATTAGTATAAATAGTGTAAGGTCCCAAACCATACTCTCCATCAAAAACTTAAGTTGTCACCACAAGAAGGCTCCCATTGCCTAGAGAGAGAGAAGTGGTTTGAAGATCTTAGACAAGTCAAGAACTTAAAGATCAAAGTTTTCCATTCAAGGTTTCTCTTTCTTGCAAGAGGATTTCATATTATCATGGATCAAGGTATGTATTTACTTAAGTTGTATTGTAGAAATTCATATAATTTTCATGTATAGAATTGAATTCTTAATGATTTTTAGTTTATGTTCCGCAAAATTTTCTATCAATATATACGTCTAGTTTATTGAATGTTAGAAGATGCATACGTGGCCCAATCACATGTAATAGGCCATCCAATTAATTCTAAAAGTTCTTAGCCTAACCTAACCATCATCATCCCCAAAAAAAACTAATTCAATCTAAAAAAAACAGGGAGATAGAGCCAATGCCCAACCACTCGTGCGGGTGGCCCTCCTTTGACATCAACATCTGTCCTAACCAATCATTCCGCAACGAAACCCAATATATATATATATATATGAATAAAAACTAATAGGCCATTAATATGGTGAATTATTTAAAATTATTAAATAATTATTTTTACTGCAAAATGTCAAGGAGCCGATTGATATTGTGAGTTATTTGAAATTAATAAAAAATTGTTTTTCAAATGTATGAATTGTGTATATAATACAATTAATTACACCTATTACGGTTCTTTATGAAAAAAAACTTTGCGAATTTAAAGTTAATTAAATATTACCTTCGGTCAATTATGTCACAAGAAAGATTAAATGGATCAACAATTTTATCTATTGAAAATGATTTTGTTGATGAGTTAGATTATGCAACTTTGATTAGTAATTTTGTAATTAAAAATGTGTGAATGATGATGTTCAAGTGATATTTTGTTACAATTTGTTCACATTAATTTAGTACTTAAGCTCATATTTAAGTAAATTTTAATAGTTACATATGAAAGTAATCTTTTTGTAAGCATTGTCAATATATATGTGTACATAATCTTTTTATCACAATTTTTTTTTAAAAAAAATGTATAAAAGACCCTATATCAACAAGGCCGGCCGTGGCCTAAGGCCTGTAAGGCCTGTGCCTTAGGTTCCAAAATTTTGGTCTAAAAATAAGGCCTTCAAATTTAGTAAAATGTTATAGGTCCAATGTTCTTTTTTTTTTTTTTTGGTTTAGGATTAATTTAAAGGGCCCCAAAATATTTTATTGGATCCATATATAGTTTAGTCCATATTTATTTATAAGTGTAGTTAGGTCCATATTTATTAAAATGAAAATATATATTAAAAAAAAAAGGTGTTTGGACTCAAGAAGAACTATACATACAATATATGGGCTCTAATTTATTTTTTTTACCTTCCTTATCTATTAGATTTTAGTGAAATAAATAATTTTTCCCTAATTTTTTTACCTAGGTCTTCATCAATTTTAATTGAATAATTTTTTCCTAATTTTTTTGTCTTAATATTGTTTCATTAAATTGTTTTGTTTATAAATTTAATAATTATATATGTAAGTAATTTTTTTGTGACTACAAACAAATAAAAAGTTGTAACTTATCATTTTATCTATAAATTTTTTTATTTTTTTTTCAAAGTAAGAGGGCCTAATTTTTAAAATTCACCGTAAGTCCCGTAAATCTCAAGCCGGCCCTGTATATCGAGAGTCCGCTTTAGGCTTTAAAAATGTCAAAGTCATCCCTGAATAGAAAAAATATTTAGAAGCAGAAAATTTATACAAAAATATATTTAGAGTAACGTGTCAATGGAACATTTGAAATTATGAAAATAACGGTAGTATTTTGATACAAAATGAAGGTATCATAGGATGTCACATCAATCTGTATAAAAATTTTATAAAATAGTTTTACTTGTATTTGTATATTGTTTCTAAATTTAAAGCACTAATATTATAAATAAATAAATTTTATTAATTGATGTCACTACAGGAAATCAAGGATTTAGCGGCGTTTAATTAAACGTCACTTTTTCTAATTTTTAGCGACGTTTTATAACCGTCACATATTTTTTTAACCAAAACGGCACCGTTTTCTATTTAAAGGCATCTAAAAGCACCTCCAAATGCGGTAGATACACGCGCTCCTTTTCTGAAACCCTTATTTTTTAATCTGAGCCCCCTCTCTCTTATACGCACACCTCTCTCTTACCTTATACGCAGACATCTCTCTGTCTCTCTCTCTCTCTCAGCGACGAAGAAAACGGAGGAGATAACTCTACGAAGAAGCTTCGTCTCTCGAAAGATCAATCGACTGTTCAGAGCGATTTCGAAGATTCAGATCGATATCAATCGGCTGTTCAGAGCGATTTCGAAGATTCAGATCAATATCAATCGGCTGTTCAGAGCGTTTTCGAAGATTCAAATTGATTTCGAGATTCTGTTGCCACCGTCATCTGTACCGGCGAGGTAGCGAGCTCCACCGTCTCTCTCTCTCTCTCTCTCTCTCTCTCTAGATCTCATATTGATTGATCCAGATGAAGTTAGGGCCTGTGCTAAACAGGTTGTGCAAGATCAGCGTTGTCTAAAAGTTGGTCTTCCTCTCTTGGACACTTAAAATGAAATAGATCAGGATAATTATAGATGACAAACTTTTAGTCTACATATATGTGTAACCTATCATATGTGTAAGGTTTATTTCAAAATTTAAAATTTTGTTACTACATGTCACACCAATGAATAAGAAAAAAAGTGTAAAATTTATTAATTTTCGTATGACATTTTTTCATAATATTTTTTTACATATTTAAACACTTCTATATAGTTTTAGGCTAATATTAGTAAGTGGTATTAATTTCAGTAACTTTTTAGTTTTAGTATTTTCTTTCATAAAATTACATGTGTTTATTATTTGATATTTAAATAATTTTTGAATTTATATAAAATATTTTATAATTAATATTTTATATTTTTCATGAATGAAAATAATCATCAAGTTCTAAGATTCAATAAATAAAATAAAATAAAATATTTTTTTATTCTTTAATAAGTGGCCATTTTTTATTTTTGTACATTTTAATGCATTTTTTTCACATGTCTACTGAGATTAATGAAATCTTTATTAATATTTTTAATAAAATAATTCTATACAAAGTTGAAAGTTTATACAAAATTACTATATAGAATTATGTAAGTTCTTGTGGTCTATCCATTCAACAAACCCATTATTAGTAATATAATTTACTAGTGTGTCATTATCAAATCATTCTAATGAAATAGAATTTTTTTTTTTTTAGGTAGATTTGGAGAAAATATAATTAGTTCTATACTTTTGACATAATTACACTGATTTTTTTTAATAAGACAAATAACTAAAACTGATGTAAATAGTAGGTAAAATTGAAATAAATATTAAAATATATATATATATATATATGATAATATTATTTTTTTTCATTCATACAACTAACGAATAAATGATAAAAAAATAATCTATATATTATATGAATTAAAATTTTAAAAAAATTAATATTATTATATTAAAAATGTGAAACTAATTTTATTTTTTCTAAACTAAATGCAAAGAGTGTAATTTACCCATTTCTTTTTTAATACTAATTCATATCATGCTTCCACGTATCCGAACCACACGTGTGGTGGTGAGACAGAGGAGGAGGAGGAATTAATTGCGCACCAACCGCGTACTTTAGTGTAGGGCCATATAATGACATGATATGATGGCAGATTTGAGAAGCTCCTTTACAACCAGATTTGATTAGACTCCGATTTGTTTAGAAACCAAAGCAAAAGCAAAAGCAAAAGTAAAAGCAAAAAAATAAAAAACAAAACAAAACAACAATCAAAAGAAGTCAAACCGAAGATCTTCAACGAGACAAACAGTGTGGATTCTACTATAGTAGATTTGCTGTTAAGAGACAATTCAGAGTTTTTTTTCAAAAAAAGTTCTGGACTCAATTTTGCCAACATTTGCTTAAATTCCTTTCCTACGTAGGAAAATGAAACCTTTTAAAAACAGGTTTATATCTCTCAACGGTTATTTATTGATTTGGGAAAGTGACTCCTACTTTCATAATTGAGTTGCCTTTACTATTCTTTAATTTCGGATAAGTTATACTTGGGATGAGACTTATATATTTGAAAAAATTGTATTCAAGTGGAGTAGTGAAAAAAAATATATTTTTATGATGGTGCAACTTTACTGTGTGCATAATATAAATACTTGGTGCAACTCTTCCTACGCATTAGAACTGCACAAAAATAAAAAATAAAAAATCTATTTGTAATGCAATTTTTTTCCCGCTGCCGCATATATTTACATTTTCTCCTATATAGTTGATCATTTGTTTCTAAGCGATCTTATGTTAACCCTCCACAAATAAACAAGCCACTACAACCCAACAAAGATTTTTGTTAGATATGCACTCTGATGATTGAATTTAAACTCAAATAAAATGGGTTTCTTCTGTTAAGGGGTGGAAACACAGTGCCTCTCCTTATGGAGGTCATCCCTTACTTATAGAAGTAATTGGCATGTATTTTCTCGCTCTCTTGTTGCTGAGAGCGCACCTGGCGCTCGTGTTCAAATGCATCGGGCATAGCTTCCACGCTAAGCTTGATCATGCTTCGTCGTTGTCTTAAGGTTGTTCTTATTCTGACTTCTACACGATTCTTTTGACATCGTATCTATTTTCTCGTCCTTCCTTGCCTACCCCCCTTTTGGTATAGGCTTGACACATTGTTGTTGTCGTACCTTTTGAGCATGTTTGATTGAGGGGATTAGAGCATAGGATTGGGATTATTAATCCGTGGGCCCAATTATCCTATGTTTGTTTTAACATTTTAGTCTAGGATTATTAATCCAATGGATAATTAATCCAACAAATTTGTAGGATTATTAGTAATGGGGTAGGGGTGAGATTATTAATCCAATGGATATTAATCCAATTGGATAGTGATTACCACACTAATTTAATAGGATTATTAATACTTCACTATTAATCTTGTGAATCAAACATGACCTTTGGGTGAAGTGAGTATGCCTTTAATTTCATTTGTATGCCGAGTAATTCTTTAATATACTTTCTTAAATTTTAAAAAAGGTTACATATTTTTTATTAATTTGGCTGACAATATATGTACTTTCCCTTGTCATATATATATATATATATATATAAGTTCTTTGGGGCAATTTATGTGGATTTCTTATAATTTTTATTTTATTTTTATTTAATACAAAAGAGTGTGAAGAGAATCGCAACATCATAATCGTATTATCGTAATCGTTGGTCATGTTCATTTGGATGCGTGGGCCTACCTCTTCTTGTTTTTATCTAATGTCATGTGGTGAAAGTTGAAGATAAATTCAAGCGTACATTGGTTTTGTATTTTTGCTTTAAAAGCTCCAAGTATGGTTTCATCTCTTGAAATTGTACTTTATTAAATAATAATAATAATAATAATAATAATAATAATAAAGTCTTGCATGTTACTGCAAAAGAGGTTACAGTAGAAAATATGATATGCTCGTCTCTGTGTGAGAAAGTGACGTATATCATTTAACCTCGATTGAAAATTGGTTATTTTAACCTTCGTTTAGGAAGGGAGTTGGCTTTTTAATTTTTTAACTTTTTTAGTTATTTTAATCTGGGTTAAAAAGTTTGATTTAGAAAAAAAATTTTAACTTTTTAACTTTTTTTGTCGGAGAAGAGTATAATGATTATACATTGCATGTGATATTTTGTTTTTTGTAGCTAAAATAGCCTATTTTGTCTTTTGTGGCTAAAATAGTCAAAAAAAATCCCGTTTAGCTCTTCCCAAACGGAGCCCAGTAACTTTTTAAATTTTTGATTAAAATATGAGGTAAAAAAAATTAGTATATTTGGGATGACTTTTTGACCTTTTACGAAAAGATGTGCAAACAGTAGAGAGAAAAGAGAATCTTTGACTTTTTGGTATAAATTATTGATTTTTTAATTTTTTTAATAACTTTTTGACTTTTAAGTTAAAACAGTCACTTATCAAACGACGTCTTAGTCTAAGATTTAATCTTGATAAAAATATGCATTAAAAAGTTGTTATAAAAGTCATTGAAAAATTTACCTCAAAAGTAGCCCGAAAGTCATCAACGGTGACCAGCAATAATAGTTGGTGGCAGTAAGATGACAAATAAATAAATAAATAATGTACAAATAGTAGGGTATTTAAATAGATAGGTAACAAGTGCACCGATAGTGAGACATTTGAACAATAAGTTGCACAAATAGATAACACATGTACAGGTAGTGGGACATTTGATCTGATAGACAGATAAGTAAAAATATCATGAAAAATATCATGAAAAGCTTTCATAAAAATTCTTTATCCTTAAATTAGTTTGTAATATTTTATTGTATGTTACAAAATCATATTTGGTTTCATGAAATTTTTCATGATGCGTAGTATTACTTGTTTGAACATATAAGTGTTCTTCTGACCTAATAATGTCATTTTGACTCAAAAAGACTTAAGTTTAGGGCCAAGAGTTTTAAAAATGGACCTCAATACTTTATTATTATTATTATTATTATTATTATTATTATAGTTGTATTATGTGCCCAAAAAAAAAATCAAACACATGTATGAACCTTTTTTTTTTTTTTTGTTATTATTGTTAATAAAAAAGGAAACTTCCCAAGAAAAAAGGGGCACCATATCTATTAATTTCTCTCATCATCTTTTGAATAAAAGATAAGAACTATTTTTAAAAGCTTGTGTTAGCCGACAGCTTCCCATAACACCCACCAAGCGATTTTTTTATAATAAAATCTACTAAAAATTATTAGTTAAAAGGTTTGTTTGACAAGTCTATGTTTGAGTTGAGGTGCCTAAAAGAAAAGCCAACCCTTTTGAGGATGAAATTGAAAAGCAGATCTTTTAAGCAAAGAAGAGATATAATTGTCCCATTTTGGGACATGAATAATTAAGTTATTGTTAAGTTTAATGACTTAAATTTTAGATATGTTAATAACCAACAATTTTATATAAAAATAAAACAAGTAATTGATCTTTTTGTCCTAGTTACATGTATTTGATCTGCTTAGGAGGAAAATTTTGATCATACATAAGCAGAAGAATTTTTTAGATTGAGGTAAATGCAGTTTATATAGTAAAGGAAAAACAAGCAACATATACAAGAAAGTCCATATGCCCCAACAAAGAAATCCTACACAAACTACAGAAATTGCAAAAAAAAAATTAAAAAAAAAAAAAAGAAGTTTAGGAAAATCACCAATACAACTGCCCATGCCGCCACAATCATCCCCTCAAACTCCACTGTTGCCACCATGAACATCAAAAATCATTGGAGGCCAAAACTCGCAAACACCCACAACAGTAAAAGATATTATTGTGGGTGTTAAAAATCTAAAAATCTGTTAAGGATCGAAATTAGAAAAACTCTCAAAACCCTCTTCTAATGCATTAAAATCTCAAGTCTACAAGATAGAAGTGTTTTTGAAACTCGCTAAAAAAATGCTAAAAAGTTGTCAAAGGAGCGCCATGAATCTCTAAAGAGATGAAATCCCACTCTCCTCTGTGGGATGTCTCTTACATATTAAGAAAATAAATAATTAAATTTTAATGCTTGCGAATTGCTTAAGAAAAAGAGTATAACCATACGGTGAGGGGACATAAAATATAAATTTTTTTTTTTTTTGCAAAAAAAGCTTCTTTGCAGCTAAAAAAATAATAATAATAAAGGGGTGAAGCTTAGGAAAATAATTGCCAAACCCCACCATAAATGAGTTGAATATTAATGATTCCAAAAAAAAAAAACTAGAGAGAGATGAGATGGTCCAATCCATCTCCCACCCACAACCCAACTTAATGATATTGAAATGCAAAGCAAAGGCAGATTCAATCATTGCGCACGCTTTGTTTCGTTTGGAGCCTAAAACGTGGCCTCAACATGCTCAGAGAATTCTATAGGCCCCCAAATCATAATCATTATTATATATACCATAATTTCACATAACAAGTTATGTATCAATATTATTGATAATAATATGAGACAATATTAATTAATATATTAATAAATAACAGTATGAAAATCTTTAATTTTAATAATCGATATTTAAAACTCTTATATATACTATGAAATATACAACCACTTGTAGTCTTTATTGCATTACCCGTCTCTCAAATTCATTAAACAGTGTTTTGGATTATGGAGCCCCCCTAAAACAGTGATTGCTTTGCTGTTTTGTTTATGAGGACCATATGTTTGGAAAATTAGAAGTTGGTACATTATTGATACATACCAATCATCACCTAACACCTTAACAAAATATTAACACAAAAGTACTTGAACTCATTATATAAACTGATTACATTTAAATAAACATGCTAAGAAGCACATTACTTCAATGTTTTACATATGAGAACTATTAGATATCACCATACTATTTTATTGAAACTCGTTACATCTTATATGGGTTTTTTTATTTATTATATATATATGAAATTTTGAATGCTATTATTTTTGCATAGATGTTCAGATAAGATGAAATCGAGTCGTGAAACAAATTCGGTAACAAATATCATTTCGCTTTACATACAATAGCAACTATAGAAAGCATCCCCCAACACAAATTGCTCTCACCACAAAACTCATCACATTGACATGCTACTCCCAAATCAATAAAAGCACTAGTTACTAGATAGAAGAAATATCTAATAGGCCTGACCTATAGCACATGTTGTATGCCTTCCTAATACTGAGAAGCCACATAATTACTTTATCTCCTATTTTTAAGTAAAGATGGTCACATGTCCTCTATATTATAAATTAGGCACACACAGTTACGAAATAGGTCAAAATTATTAAATAACTTTTCATACAGACATAGGTGGAATTAAGTTGACCTACTTTAATCAGAAACACCACATACACATGATATAATAGTGTTCTAAGAGTACTAAACAATTTTTCATTGAGAATAGAAAAAGTCACCACATTATTTTCACAAGAATGACTATTCTCTCTCTCTCTCTCTTTTATTGGTTAAAAGGATCACTGAATGCCATAAAAATCTCTAGTAGTCATGGGCAAAGAACCTTTTGGGTGAAACACATGAAGCCCTTCAACAACTCCCCAAGAGATAGGCATAATTGACTCATCCTTGAAGCAATAGGGTTAAAAGAATAGGAATGTAGGAAACCCTAAATATCTGAAAGAAAAATATTTTTTTTTTTTTTAATTTTTGGTTAAGATAAAGAGAGATCACCAAAGCAACAAAAGAACTACGTCACAAAGCAATGCTATAAACCTATATTTTGCCAGCCAATGGCCTTTATGCCTTATGGCATCAGTCCAAGTCTCCAACACTCTCCTAGGAGACTTTGGAGGTTCAAGTCTTCCTCATCTACTTTTTAATATCATAATATTTCATAATAGTTTTGTTTTGAGTAAAGCTTCTCTCCCGTTCAAATAATTGAATTGGACCTTAAGTTTGCTTATTCTAGGCACACTTTGAGGTCATCTCAATAATTTGAACCGTTTATTTTGTTAGGACTTGTCGAGAAAATTATTTATTGAAAAATATTTAAATTGATCAGATATCAATAATTATATAATCGAACCACAAACCATGCAAAACAATAAACAATCTATTCTTAAGACCACACTCGTCGTCTTTTTTTTCTTTTTTCTTGTTCTTTCATTATTTTGTATTCTGATCATATAAATAACAATATATGATCAACTTAATTTGTTGCATGACTAATCATCTCAATGGATCTTCTAAAATGAATGGTTCAATTGAGTTAGACACATTGTAGACCAATGGCAAGCTAAGTTCAATAATAATAATACGTAGCCTTTAAGCTAGGGATTGGAAAATTTAGAAAAAATATTAGGTGCTCCATACCATGGGATCATAAATTATTAGGATCAAAAACCAAAAAACTTTTTAGTACTCTTTGAGTATTATTTCATATTTATTATTAATTTCTCTCTCAAAACACTAACTTAAAAATCAAAGAATTGGCCTGATAAATAAAACACTCTTAGCGAGTGACATCAAACAAACATAAAAATGATGTACTACCCATCGAAAAACAAATGATAGACCATTTAAACCAATGACTATGAATTTGGGACAGACACGACTTGCACAGGACCACTAAATTACTTATCAAAATCCTGATTAGGGCTAACTTTTTGCTTTCGGCTGTATCACATCAAACCTGTGGAAGTGGTCCACGTTCATGTGGTTGGACGGTCAGGATTTATGCAGCAGTGATGATATTAAAACTCATGGTGAAGTTAACATCAGCAACACTTACTGCAACGTGTATTATTAATCATTTTTTTAGCACACCAATAAGCAATTAAAAGCCCCCAGTAATGGCTTTAGCCTAACATAAACCCCAAAGGAAACAATAAAAACAATTTTGCATTATAGTTTAGACTTTAGTGGATCATTGATTGGCCGAAACTTTGGGCTTTTGCACAACGAAAATTTAGCATTGCTTTGTCTAATCAACTTAATGGGATGGATGGTTAATCATCTATGTGACAACTAGGCAAATGAATGCTCAAATATCAATAGATTAAAAAAAAAATTACGGTGTGCACTCTAAAAAGTCACAATTAAACGTGATAAATTATAACTTAATATAAGTCACTATAATTACATTATGTCGTAATTATCATGGGTTACAACTGACAACCACAATGCATAGTAATCGAATCACATTGGCTAGTGTGAATCTTGAAAAATACTAGACATATTATTTTAATATTTTGCACTTGTAGCATTTAACCCTAATTCTATATATATATATATATGGGAAAGAAACTATCTCTGTTTCTCATTTGTAATTCTTTCATGTCATAATGAACCATGACAACCATGAATTTTTAACCTTAATTCTGGAGTGAATTACATAAATTTGTATTTTTGTGTGCGTATAATTTACAATTCCCATTTATTTATTTATTTATTCAACTTTAATATCGCGATCCTGATCCTGGTTAGGAATTCTGATTCATAACACTGCACACAGCAGACTGACCCATAGATTAAATAGGACAATCGCTCTAAAAGCCGAGTTGTTCGAAAAGCAAACTTTAGGCAGAACCACTAGACTGTAGTAGCAGCCATGGTCTTAATTCTGAAGTCCCCTTGGAAGATTAAAAAAATGGTAGCCGAATAATTTCATCTGAATAATAAGAGCTCAAATTCACAGCACAACTGTCCCTGATAAGTTTCCCTTACGCTGTGTTTGGTTGAGGGATTTGAGGAGGAATTTGGAAAGAGAAGGGGAAAAGTTAGGTGAAATGTGAATAAAATATACCTACATTTCACCTAATTTCACACACCTTTTCCCTTTCTCTTTCTAAATCCCTTCCCAAATCCCTCAACCAAACACACCATTAATAATGAAATTCAAGATGAAAAGTTTAGTAGTCTCAAACAAAGTAACCCAAGAAAGGGCTCTTGCCTAAATTATTTGGGGTTGTATTAATAAAAATTGTGCCTTGTCGTGCCAGTCATCCATCTCAATATCCACGCACATTTGAATCACATGGCATCCAAAAACACCCTAGTCAAAGGAAATCATTCCACCAGAGCACTACCATCACCCCAAAGTTCATATACTGGGGGAAAAAAAATTATAACCATCTCTCCCACCAAATGGATTAATTATACATGTATATATATAAAGCTTGTTAGTCCCTACTAACACATGAAATCCACTCACTTTGATAGCAACTGCATGTTGCAGCACCCTGATGGCATCCAATGGGATTAGGAAATCTATAAAAATGGAGCAAACAGTTGGAAATCACATCCCTTAAAGAATGATTATAACAAATGAAGTAAACTGTGTTTGAAAACGTAAGATCAGAGGAAATGAAACAATGTTATGCAGCCATCATTTATGACAATTCTCCATAGCCATCTATGATCTAACGTAAAACATGATAGGACCGTGCTTCCATTGAAGGAATGAGTTGGAGGGCCACACACCCATTAAGTGAGAGCAATCATGTCCCTTGAATTAATGCGTACCACTTCAAAAAGACTTTTCCATTCTAATTTCCTATTTCCTCCATTGACACAAGGAATGGTCCCAAAGGGGGACCATGACAGAACAGGTGTCTGTAAAATATATATAGTATAAACAAACAATCAATGTCATAATTTGGACTGGTCAGATAAAAACTCTCTCAAACATTTTTTAATTTTCTACACTACGAACTAAACCAGAAAAATCTGCAATAAAAAAAGTTATGGTCCACATGTTTTACTAACTTGAATGCTTATGGCAGCAATAGCCAGTAATAATATATTAAAGACCCAATATAATCAATATGGCCACAGTACTAAATTGCAGTTTATCTCGTTCACCCAGCAAAATTAGCTTCATCTTTTTTGGGTGATTAGAGAAGTGGAAGCATTCCAAACTTATACACTGAAACAACACTTTCAAATCTCAAATTATACAGGAATTAGATAAACAAAAAACAGAAGTTTATATTTTGACAAGTCATTGAAAAGCAGCACTAATATTCTACATCAAACCTGAAAAACTATTAGCACTTAGTAGTTCCAATGTTCCAGGTATAAAAATTTCACAAAGTTATTTGCAAACATTTTATTTTGTCCAAAATGTCACTATATGGAATATGCAACTATCATTCATAGATAATTAGATCTCTACTTTGACATGAAATAATATCACTTTTGAAGCTAGCATAACCACTAAGACCCACATATAATGTTGTTACAGTAATTGTGGTGCCTTGGGCTTTTTATTTCACACTGAGAAGATGAGTTTGTACTTCCCTAGAGAACGCGCTGAGCTCATGCATGGGCAAGATGGTAAATCACTGTCCCAACACACACACACACATAAACAAACAAGCATGTGTACGTGTGCACATATGTATACCTAACACGACAAAAATAAATAACACGACAAGCAGACTGAACGTGTCAAATTCTAAATAATTAATTTGTGAGCACAGAAAACATAAAAACTTAGGTTTTATGTCCTTAATACTTCATTTTGAAGTCCTTAACCAGTCCTCATAAAGTTTGCTACCTGCTTGGTACCACATGACCTTCTCAAAATTATAGAGCAAAACATCTAACAACCCAATCTGAAGCCCAAGTATATATACCAAAATGAGATTTAGATGCCAGTAGAGTAAATTTAACAGTTGGGCAGACCTTTAACTTGGCTCAACCATGTGAAGTTTACATGTCAACAAACAGCTTCTATGCAAATTCTAATGGCTGTGTCTGGTCATAAGGAAAGAAAAAGGAATCACACCATCTACTCCAACACGAGGCTGCTGTTGAATGACACCAATAAAAGAACCATGTATCAATGTTACATGTGGACCTTAGTCACCTAATCCGTCTAAGAATCCTTACGTTTCTGCTCTGAATTCGTGATAAATTGGTGAATTGCCTGGGGCTAATTCATGAATTAGGTAATTTATGGGGCGAATTCCTTATTGAAGTAAAGTTTTTAGACGTGACAGTTGACTGTCAGGTCTGCTACTGTCATTATTATAGATGTCAACACCAACCTCAACTTATTAACATGTAAGAGAGACGTACAAACTTGAAATATGAAATAACTAAAATTTTATATGGAGTACATTTTGGATGATTTATTTACTTGTTTTAGGGGCAATCTGAGTTATATTTTTGTGTATTTCATATGTTAGAATGCAGCCTGCGATTTTATGAATTTTTTGATAATTTTGCAATTTGTTTGACATGAGTTGTAGAATTCGGACCATCTTGTAGGTCAAGTTACGTCATTCGATGTGGTTTTATTTAAGTATATAATAGTCTAGGAAGTTCAGACACTTCAAAACGGGTGTTGTCCAATGTCTGTGTCCGTGTTCGATACATCTTGGACATCAACAAGCCACATACCCACGTGTCCACATGTCAAACACACCACGTGGCATGTCAATTTTTTTAATTATTAATGTTTTGCACGACACTTTGTGGATACACTTGTCCTATGTTGGGACACGCCTAAAGACACCTTTGTGAGGTTTTTTTTATAATTTAAAAAGCTAATATGGGGTTAAAGTAAAATATATGAAAACAAAAAGAGGCAAAATGAAAATATATATGTACAACCACATATTTATTGATATCTCCTATGTTACATGGACTCTTCAAATTAAATCAAATACCCGTGTCGGACACCCGACACTCGGACAAGGGTATGGGATATGTGTCGGATACTTTTCAACGGATACTTCTTATATAATTGTATATAACACTATTATTATATGTATATATTGTTATATAATTGCTATAAATGTCATTTTGACACTATAAGTTACATATAATACCATTTTATCTCACATATTAGATTAAAAATATAAAAATATGACATTTTTTTGCCGAGTTCGCGTATCTTTAAATTTATGATTTGATGAGTCCGACCTCTAGATACATACCCGCACCTGACACCCGTATCCGAGTCCATGTAACATAGGATATCTCTTACATCTTTGTGCCCTGAATTTATATTCATATTGTTGACACATAAATTTCAACTAAATTTATGATACGTATAGAGCCTATGATAGAAAGGTTGTAGATAATCACTCCCTAAAAAAAGATCAATATAATCCGTTGAAGTACATAAATAAAACGGCGTTGTATCTCAACAATGTTATTCAAGATACTCAAATGACACGTGAAGCCTACAAAAAATGACACCTGTAGAGCCTACAGCAAGGACACCACACAGGATGAAACCCCAAAGATCAATCCGGTTAATCAGATATACGATTAATCAGATAGCGCTATTATTCAAAATTCAAATGGCGCTATCATTCAATTTAGAATTCAAATTGAAGATGAGGCATTCCTATCACCTGATGGCCCTCTACAAATATGAGGACCATCACACAAGACGGGGGATCAAAAAATTAGAAGTGAAAAGATCAGAGAGAGAGAGAAAGAAAGAAATTGAGAGCTAAAGTCGTTATAAGGAAGAAGAAGAAGAAGAGAAGCCTAAAGAACTCAAGAGCCTACGCTAATGGCGATGAATAGGTAAAGGATTCCAAACCCAAGAATTGTATTTCGTGTTCGAGGGTTCAAAACTCATAACAATTTCAATAAAATATTTATTTTTCTTAAATTGTCTTTTGTTGTTTATTTTGTTCTTCATTAATCGAAGGTTTCATTTGTCTAAAATGTGTAATTAACAATCTGAAATACAAATCAGAAATAAGAACCTGCTATTCAAATAATCAACACTGTTTAGTCCAAAAACTAAACAGTGGACATTTGTAACATAAAATTTTAAAATATATTGAAACACATGTTTTAAAATTTGTGTCTACAAATTCTGGCACGCCCAGTGGGACTTATTTCTCCTCTCATCTTTTGAAGAACAGAAAAATATATATATATATATAGTTGAAACTTACTGGCGTATTCTTTTGTTATAAGAATGCTGAAGCAACTGTCAAGAGACAAACCTACACTCCAGTGATTCTAAAATCACCAAGGGTAGAGCTAGCACCCATCACCCAAGGGGCTCCGGAGCGAATGCTCTTGGCTGTCCCAAAGGTAGAACCAGCGAAATCTTGGAAAGATGCACTTCTTTCCCCTATCACCCAAGGGGTTCCGAAGTGAAAGCTCTTGGTTGTCCCGAAGGTAATTGGTGTGACAAAGAAAGTCACACTTCTCCAGAAAGTTGAAAGTTTGAGAAAAATTACTGAAGATTATGTGAAAGCGTCAAAGCAGTACGCAACTGTGAGGGCCACAACCCGAACGAAGAGCTTTCTAATTCAGGCAAAGGAGGCTAATCAGTTTGCAACTACGACTTTTGTTGCAGCTTCAACGAGGGCAACAAAAAATGTTATGGCCCAACTACTCAAAAAGGTAGAAGACTCCATTAAAATGGTGGAGTCTGCCCAGAAGAAAGCCTCTGCTGCAAACATGGCCATCATTAGGGCCATTGGGAGAAAGGTAATGACCCAAACTCCTGTTGATGGAAAAAAGGCCCATGTTGTTGAAAAAACAATTTCGGCCTACAACCCGATAGTTCTGTTCAGAGCACAAAATCGGTCAAACCAAATCTCAGTCAACTCTCAGGAGCCAAAGGAACACTCGTTGGCTCGACAGGGTTCGAATAAGGAACACCCGTTGGTCCGACAAAATAAGGAACACCCGTTGGCCCGACAAGGTTCGAATAAAGAACACCTGTTGGCCCAACGGGATTTGAATCAACATCAATTGGTCTGCTCTAAAAATGTAAGGACTGTTTTGAAAATTCATGAGGAATTTGCAAAAACGCAAATGGTTCCTTCTATGCCCCTAGGGGCTCGACTTGATATGTCATCGGGTCCAGTTTCGAAAAGACAAAGGCGAAGAAGAAATAAAGCCTTAAAGAAACTGGAACTAAGAACAGTGGCAACAAATGTTATAGAAGCTATTGAAAGGGCTCTCTCGAAAGATGAACGCCAAAAACAAATTGAAAGTCCTGTCTTTGTTGGAAAATCCAAGGTGGAAGAGGGTAAGCAACCCTTAAAAAATATTTCTACTTTGGTTGAACTATCTATGGAGGGAATAAGAAAAGGGCCTGTAACAAGGTCCATAACCCGTCAGGCTCAAAACAAAGCATCGCAGTCAGATGCTTCAAATATGAGTAATGTTGTGGGGGTTGAAAATCCTTTGTACGAACAAGATGATTCTATGTCGTTTGTTTCAACGAATATTGGAAACAATGAATTGAAAGATATCAACAAAGTCACAGTTATGATGACTGAGGTTGAGAAAGAATATGAAAATTCGCAGGTCCAACAAGACCAAAGTCTTAAGGAAAAAGTGGTGGCCCTACAAGAACAACTTGAGAGAAGAGAACGGGAAATGGCTGCTATGTTGGATCAAATGCAACAGTTGCAGGCCCAAATGACAGGACCAAGAAGTGCACCCAAACAAATGACATAATCTATTGTGGGGACATCTGTAGGCATACAAAGTACACTAGCCCTAGGGGGCAATGGTCCTTTTTACTCTGATCTAACCAGTGGTGGTATGAATCCAATGCTCATAGCCATGATTGATGATATGGTGAGGAGACAAGTAAAGAAAGTCAAAGAAAAAGATGATGAGAACTTTCGAATAATTACAAAACCTTACCCAACATGGGTAGATGCTGTTCCATTCCCTTCTGGTTTTTCCCAACCAGATTTCAAAATGTTTGATGGAACAGGAGATCCAAGACAAGATGTGGCTTATTTTCTTTCAAGGTGTGGGCCAATAGCCCAGAATGAGGCCCTGTGCCTGCAACTATTTGTCCAATCACTTGAAAGTTCTGCATTTACTTGGTATGCTAACCTTCCTGAGATATCAATCCTAAATTGAGATTCTATGGTGAAGGAGTTCCTTAAACAGTTCTGCAACACACAAAGGCGAGTTGGAGTACCAGAATTGATTGAGACCAAGCAACGTGACAATGAGTTTGTTACAGATTTCATTGCAAAATGGCGAGCTTTGACATTTGTTTGTCCTCAAAAGTTTACGCAATTAGAGTTAATTCGGATGCGTCTTAACAACTTCCGACATGAGCTCTCAACGGCTCTTATGGCTCAAACTTTTGAAGGATTCAATGATCTATGCACTAAAGCTCATGATATGGAGCTGCATCTAGCTAAATGAAGGAGGCCTAGGGCCGTTGAAAGGGTTGAGTCCTCGACTGCAGCTACAATCGAAACCAGAAAGAAGGGTCCCGTTGTAGTAAGGGCTAAAAAGCCCAAGGAATTTAAAAAGGTGACTATAAAAGAGAGGCTGGAGAAGAAATATTCTTTCATGGATGATCTAGTTGAAGACCTATTTGAAGATCTGTTAGAGCAAAAGTTGATTGCTCTCCCTGAGGTGAAAAGACCACATGAGGTAGGAAAGACCAACGATCCAAAGTATTGCCCCTACCATCGTTTGATTAGCCATCCGATAAAAGAGAGTTTTGTTCTGAAAGATAAAATTCAAGAACTTTTGGACTCTAAGATTATCGAGCTCCCTCCTCAAGGGAAAGCATCTGCTAACCCAATCACTATCGACAATGATAATGAAGGTGAATGGGTTGTTTATCAGTCAAAAAGCATGAAGAAAAAACAAAATGCCACAGTGAAAGCTAGAAGTGTGGTTGATTCAACAACACAACACAAGGGCCAAAAGTTTCCAAAAAGCAAAAACTAAAAGTTTCTAGGAAACAGAAAAAAGCCAAAGTAAGTAAGAGAAAAGGAAAGAAGAACCCAAAGAAAGGAAAAATGGGAGAAATTGGTCCCTAATGAGCAGTTAGAGCAAGGTCCCCTTGTCCCAGTCACATTGGAGGAATTTCTACCTTTAAAATTTCAATCTGTGGAGTTGCAGACATACTTTGATAAAAGAATGGAGGAAAAGTTTACTTTGGCCCCTTGCCTAACCATCATTGTTTTGAGTGATGACGAGGAAGATGAGGGTGAATTTGGTTCAAAAGTTAGGGAAGGAGATTGCATTACATCTCCTATCTACATACCTGACTCACCAAAGTATACACCAACTTCTCCAGAACACATACCAGCCTCACCAAAGTATATACCAGCTTCTCCGGAGTACACAACAAAAGCATTATCTCCAAAATATTCGCCAGTACCACCAATGTACTATCAAAGCACTCCAAAATATGTAAGGGAGCAGAACAAGGAGACATCGGGTGTAGGTCCAACTCTGAGCTTGTGAAAAAGGCGAAAAAATGACTACACTTCAAGGATGATGAGGTAAATGGCAGGTGTAATTCGGATGATGAAGTATGGAAGTATTCAAGTAAACAAGCAAAGTCATCTCAAGAGGATCCTGATGAAGATTGGGAACTTGACTTTTCGCCTGATGGTTCACCATACACATCCCCAGCTAGGACATACGATGGAGAAAATGACCAAGTGACCACTTTGACTTTCCTTCTAATGTCAGCACTGTGGATGTAAATTTTGAAGAGCGAGAAATACATATCATTCGCAATCTAGGTGATGATGATAAAGCAAAAATTGAAGCTAGAAGGGAAGCGGAACATCAGGCAAAAGTAACAGTCTCTTTGAAAGATGAGGGTTTTGAAGCCCATCAAAATTTGTGATTACTGAAAGAAATCAAATTTTTGGACACCTTTTCCCTAATTGGGTCGAATGGGTTCAGTTCCCACGAGGATATGCAGTACCTCGTTTTCCTTTATATAATGGGACAGGTTGTCCAAGGCGCCATTTGGTTCGTTTCCTTGCACAATGTGGAAACACAGTAAAAAGTCAGGTGTTACTTTTACGGCAATTCTTTCTTGTTTTGGAAGGATGGGCAGCAGATTGGTACTTCAACCTGCCACCTAATTCAATCCCAGATTAGGACACCATGGCTGATCGATTCTATAGGACATTTTATAAACCATGGCCAATAGAAATTGAGGTGCCAGAACATTTGGATGATGAAGGTACATCTTCTCAAACATATGATTTCATAGAAGGTACAATTGAGGAGAAGATTGAAACTGCCCTTGACCTTCGAGAGATGGGCACTTATCGCCCAAGGGATTTGTTCCCTTTATGGGTAGAGCAAACACCATTTCCTGAAGGATACGAACTTCCAAATTTTGTCCTATATGAGGGGTATGGAGATCCTCAAAAACATATTAGGCATTTTTTGAAACAGTGTGGGGAAACAACTCAAAATCAAGCACTTTGCCTAAAACAATTCCCCCTTTCCTTAGAGGGAATCGCCTTTGACTGGTATTACTCCCTCGATGGAGTCGTGGTGCCTAGTTGGGAGGCCATGAAGAATGGTTTTGAAGAATCTCAATGCTTTTATAGGCGTGACTCCCGGTACCTAAGAAATGGGAAAAGAATGCAGCTCTAGGAAGATGAAGAAGTGACTGATGATGATGATCACCCTGCAGCTGGACCAGTTAACATGGTCCAAATAAGTGATGGAATAAAAGAAGTTAAGGTCAACGAAAAGGCGGTTGCTGAAGTATGCCAGACTTACTTGACCTACCGGAGGAAATTACGAAATCCTCAGGACCCTCAAACGTCAGAAGTTCCACAGGTTTTGCTGGAGGAAAAACAAGTGAAATATGATGTACTAGCTCATCTAAAGAAAATTCCAGAATTGTTGAGCGTATATGATGCACTAAAAATGTCTCCAGAGCTTCGAAAGTCTTTAATATATGCCTTGTCCAAGCCAAAGGATTTCCACAAAGAAATCAAGGGTAGAAATCAAGAGAAGGCAATTACATGCATGGCTATGGTAACCTTTGGTGACAAAGACATGTGTGCTGAAATGACAGACCATAATCGGCCTTTGTTTATCACTGGGCTTATCCATTATGTGAAAATTTCTCGAATTCTGGTTGATGGAGGATCTGCGGTAAACCTCATGCCTCGGAGGGCCTTAAACTTATTAGGGGTTCGAATTTCACAACTTCGCCCAAGTCGTTTGGTCATTCAAGGATTTAATCAGAATGAGCAATGCCCAATGGGGAAAATTGAATTGTGAACCAAGTTTGGGGATATTGAAGAAAGCACTAAGTTCTTGGTTATTGATGTAGACACCTCTTACAATGCTTTGCTTGGGAGACCATGGATGCATAATCATCATGCAGTGCCGTCGACTTATCACCAATGTATTAAGTACCCGTTGTCTTCACCCAAAAAAGAGGGGACAATTGTGGCTGACAATGATCCATTTGGAGAAGTAGAGGCCTACTATGCTGATGCTCGCTTCTATACAAAAATTTCACAAAGAAAGGGAAAAGATGTGAAGAAGTCTGAAGATACTCCGAATGTCAAAGACGCTCTAGAGTCTACTCCAGTTTCAACAAAAAGAACTTTTCGATATGTGCCAAAGTCCGAAAGGAAACTGGGGGCAAAGGCTCTAGCCCCAATAAATCCAATTTTGGATCTCAAGGGTGAGTTCACGTTGCCATTAAGGAGGACAGAATGCACCTATGTGGAGAAATATAATAAGATTGTGGTCCCTTCTAAAGGAAAAGGTTCGAAACCCATCATATTCCACTCACTTGGAGATGTTGAACAGAAAGTGAAAGTTGAACAAGTGCCAGAAGAAAACATCTCGAGTTTTGAGAAGCCTACCTTCAGTGCAGAAATCACACAGATGTTGGTAAAAGTTGGTTTAGATCTTGAAAAAATACCAGGAACAATGACACCATTTGACTTTGTATTAACACCTTCACAAAGGCAGGCTATCCAGCAAGGCGGTATTATCACCGCCAGGACAGAAGGGATAGACTATCAGGGGGATGAGGAAAAATTTCCAGTAAACATGACTATCATTAAGATGTGTTGGAAAATGTTGACCAAGATAAAGCTCAACCTGCACCAACAGAATTTGAAGCAGGAGGCCAAGCCACCGTGGATGACCTTTATGAAGTAAATCTAGATGATCAAAGAGAAAACAAACCAACCTTCATTAGTGCAAATTTAAAAGAAGAAGAAGCTCGGCAATATATTTCCTTCTTACGGGAGTATCGTGACATATTTGCATAGGACTACAGTGAGATGCCTGGTCTTAATCCAAAGATTGCAGTTCATAAGCTTGCAATTCACCCTAAGAAACAGCCAGTTAAACAAACTCAGAGGCGAACTCGACCAGAGCTTACAGCCCAAATTAAAGCCGAAGTCGACAAGCTTATCAATGCAAGATTCATTAGGGAAGTCCAATATCCAACCTGCCTAGCAAACATAATGCCGGTCAAGAAAAAAAATGGTCAAATAAGGGTCTGCATTGATTTCCGTGATCTCAATGAGGCTTGTCCTAAAGATGACTTTCCCTTGCCCATCACTGAGCTTCTTGTAGATGCAACTACTGGGTATGAAACCTTGTCTTTTATGGATGGATACTCAGGATACAATCAAATCCGAATGGCACCTGAAGATGAAGAAATGACTGCATTCAGGACTCCGCGAGGAGTCTTTTGTTATAAGGTAATGCCTTTTGGCCTGAAACATGCTGGGGCCACGTATCAAAGGGCGATGACTGTAATTTTCGGTGATATGTTCCATGACACCATTGAATGCTATGTTGATAATCTTGTCGTCAAGACAAAGGAGAAGGAAAACCATATGGAAGATTTGAGAAGAATCTTCGAACGTTTGAGGAGATACAAACTCAAGATGAACCCACTAAAATGTGCATTTGGAGTTTCCCCAGGAAAATTTCTAGGGTTTGTGGTTCGAAACAAAGGGATTGAAATTGACCCTACTAAGATTAAAGCCATTGCTGAAATGCCTCATTCGTGAAATTTAAGGGAATTAAAGGGGCTACAAGGGAGGTTGGCTTATATCAGAAGATTTATTTCGAACTTGACTGGTCGATGCTTGGCATTCTCAAGATTAATGAAAAAGGGTGTTCCATTTGAATGTGATCAACAGTGCCAAAATGCTTTTAATAGTATTAAGGAGTATCTTTTGAAGCCTCCAGTACTCATGAGCCCAATAAAAGGGAAACCACTCTTGTTGTACATAACAACCCTGGATGGTTCATTAGGGGCACTGTTGGCACAATACAATGAGCATGGGAAAGAAAATGCCTTGTATTACTTGAGTCGTACTCTGGTTGGGGCAGAAGTCAGTTATTCTCCTATCGAAAAGACATGTCTTGCCTTGGTGTTCGCCTTGCAAAAACTAAAGCACTATGTCCTGGAAGACGAAGTCAAGTTGATATCAAGAGTAGACCCTTGAAATATATACTTTCACGGCCCATACTTTCAGGGAAAATTACAAAGTGGGCTGTAATTCTCCAACAATTCGCAATTGAATATGTTCTCCAAAGAGCTAAAAAGGGGCAAGCTCTAGCAGATTTTTTGGCAGCACATCCTATACCTGATGACTCACCTCTAGTAACTGATTTACCAGATGAAGAGGTTATACAAGTAGAAATCCAGAAAGGATGGGAGATGTACTTCGATGGAGCTTCAAGGAGTCCAGATGGCAAGAAGCAAGAAAATCCTAAAAACAATAAAGCTGGAATTGGAATTGTGTTTGTGACTCCAGACAATGCTATGCTTACCCATTCTTTCGCCTTAAGTGAAGGATGCTCCAATAATAAGGTAGAATATGAAGCTGTAATTGCTAGATTAGAATTGGCATTACAAATTCCTATTGAAGAACTCTCAATTTATGGAGATTCGAAACTGGTAGTAAAGCAACTCCGTGGAGAATACATTGTTAAAAAAACAAGTCTCATCCCGTATCATGAAAGGGCTGATCAACTGCTATCGCAATTCAGGAAAACACATATTTTCCACGTGAAGAGAAGAACAAATGCTCGAGCTAATTCATTTGCAAGTTTGGCTGTATCACTCACCCTACCAGATAGCAAAACAATTACTATCACCGTAGGTGAAAGAAGGGTGTTACAACCTTTAAAAGAAGTTTCTGACTTGGTTCCAATCTTGGTCGTCACCACGAAAGGAGAAAACGAGAAGGATAGGCGGGAACCATTCATAGCTTACCTCCAACATGGTAGGCTGCCTGAAGATAAAGTAAAAAGAATTGAGGTGAGACGTAGGGCTACCAAATTCGTCTCGTGGAAGGATGGGTTATACAAAAGGTCTTTGGATGGAATGTTCATGCGGTGCATAGCCAAGGAGCGTATTCAAGAGGTAATGGCAGAAATACATGCAGGTGTATGTGGGACACACCAAAGTGGTCCTAAATTACATATGCAGCTAAAACGGTTGGGATACTATTGGCAGACTATGATTGCAGATTGCATAGATTATGCTCGAATATGCCAAGTCTGCCAATTCCATGGGAACTTTCTCCACCAACCCCCAGAACCTTTACATTTAACAACTTGTTCTTGGCCATTTGCAGCATGGGGTATGGACATTATTGGTCCTTTTGTACCTCCATCTTCAGCAGGATATCAATACATCCTAGCTGCAGCTGACTATTTCTCAAAATGGGTAGAGGTCGTGGCTTTAAAGGATATAAAAAGCACAGTTGTCTCTGAGTTCATCCAAACCCATATCATTTACAGGTTCGGGATTCCATAAAGTATCATCATAGATAATGGACAGCCATTCAGGAGTGATGCTTTGAATAAGTTATTTGCCAAGTACAAAATCAAAAACAACCATTCGTTAAGATATCATGCACCTGCCAATGGTTTGGCAGAAGTTTTCAACAAGACATTGTGCAAAATTCTTAAGAAGATGGTGGATAAGAACAAAAAAGCTTGGCACGAAAAGTTACAAAAAGCTTTGTGGGCCTATAGGACTTCGCACAGAACTCCTACTCAAGCAACCCCTTATTCGTTGGTTTTTAGAGAAGAAGTAGTGTTACCACTTGAGGTTCAAATACCATCATTGCGAGTGGCAATACAAGAGTCCTTAATAGAAGATGAAAGTGCAAGAGTGAGGTTGGCTGAGCTGGAGACCCTGGATGAAAGAAGGTTGTATGCTCAACAGAACTTGGAAATCTACCAACAAAAGATGGCAATGCATTCAATAAAAGAGTGAGGCTTCGTTCTTTTAAAAATGGAGACTTGGTACTAATGGTTAGAACGCCTATAGTAGTCTCACGAAGAACCAAAGGAAAGCTTGAGCCCAAATGGGAAGGACCTTATGTGAATGAAAAGGTTTATTCTAATGGGGCCTATTTGTTGATAACGATGGATGGTGACAGAATCATTCCCCCAACCAATGTAAGGTTCTTGAAGAGATATTACCCTTAAGAAAGCCTGCTAGGTTGAAAACCCGAAAGGGCGGCCAAGGCAAAAGTTAGGGCAAAAAAAAAAATCACCAACGGTATTGTATGTGGTTAAACTGCTAAAATATCCCACCGAAATCTAAGGTGGTAAAACATTGGATACTACTGGCCCGCAAGAGTATAAACTATGTACGGCCAAACAAAAGAAAAAAAAACACACCAACGGTATTATATGTGGTTAAACTGCTAAAATATCCCACCGAAATCTAAGGTGGTAAAACATTGGATACTCTTGGCCCGTAAGAGTATAAACTGTGTACGGCTAAACAAAAGTCAAAAACCACCAACGGTATTGTATGTGGTTAAACTGCTAAAATATCCCACCGAAATCTAAGGTGGTAAAACATTGGATACTCCTGGCCCGCAAGAGTATAAACTGTGTACGACCAAACAAAAGTCAAAAACTACCAATGGTATTGTATGTGGTTAAACTGCTAAAATATCCCACCGAAATCTAAGGTGGTAAAACATTGGATACTCCTGGCCCGCAAGAGTATAAACTGTGTACGGCCAAACAAAAGTTGAATCCCAACAACGGTATTGTATGTGGTTAAACTGCTAAAATATCCCACTGAAATCTAAGGTGGTAAAACATTGGATACTCCAGACCAGCAAGAGTATAAACTGTGAACGGCTAAAATAAGACAAATCAATGTATTGTATTGAGAAATTTCATATAACAAATAAATCTATCACTGAGCGAAAATAGATAAATACATTATGTTCGGATGAATAAAAAAATAAAAGTGCATTCATTCATTAAGAGAAGCCTTGGCCCTTTCAAAAGCACGTTCCATAACACTGTGTTGTCCATTCTTCTTCTTGTGTTGGCTCAAAACATTCAGAGCAGTTTGCACGTCTTCTTTTGATTTAGAAACACTCTCGGAAGCTTGTGCAAAATCACACATAAAGGATGCATGTTCCGCTTAGGTGGATGACAATTCCTCTTCAAGTTGTTTGAGTAACTCTTTGGTTTGAATAATCCTTTGATTAAGACCCGCAATGTGCTCATCTGACTTGAAGCAGACAACTGTTCATGTTCACTAGAAACTTTGTCGAAATGAAGCTTCTTCTCATAGTATTGGGCCTCAAATTCTGCAGTAAACAAGTTTGAAGAATCTGCAAGTTGGGTTTTCAAAGCAAAGCGCCTAAGGAATATCTTCACCTTCTCGTAAAAGGAGATGAAGTCTACACCCAAACTCTTCAAAATCATGAAAACGTTGTTTGTTACAACAATCATGCCATTAACATCCGTCGTTGATTGGAGAGAAATAGTAAGACCTTTCTGAATATGGATGGTTGCTTCATTAGAGGAAGTTCCCAAAAGAAGGTTAGATGGAGCAAAGGGTGCTTCAAGTTTGTCAAATAATTTGTTAACCCCATTTGCTTCAAGTAAGTCTGCAAGAATTTGGGCCTTTTTCGAGGTATCAAAAGTAATGTCGTCTGTCTCTTCCAATGTGTCAGAAATAATTTCTGTGAAAATAGAAGGAGATACTCAATGAAAACATAGAAGGTAAAAACAATATATATATATATATATATATGAATGAAGTATACCTTGGTGTACAGCTTGAAGAGACTTAGGTGGAGGAGGAGACAAGTTGTGATTCCCACAAGTAGACCACGGATTTTGCAATGTGGCATGATCTAAAGAGAAAAAGGTTCCTTGAGTATGTATACATGATGAAATAAAATGAGATACAAGGAATGAATAAGAATACCCTTAAAGGTAGCCAATGGCATATGCAAGGCAGCTGGGGAAGTCTGAGGTGCAGTGCCTAAGAAAATGAGAGGTGTTAAAAAAAAAAAAAAAAAAAGAAGAAGAAGAAGAAGAAGAGGAAGAAAGAATTATACCTTTCTCTAATAGCTTGGATGGCTTGTTCGAAGAAGGAGAAGAAAAATCTACATTTGCTAGGGGCAATTTACTCATCTTAGTCGGTGTGCCATCTAAAAGAGGGGTGTAGTCATAAAACTCATCTTCACTCTCGCTACTTCCATTGAGAGAACAATCAAAAGATTTGGCAAGAGAAGGAATTTCAACACTCTTAATGTGAATACGACCCAAGGCAGTTAATTCATACCCGTCTCCCTCAAAGAGTTCTTGAATCATATTCTCATCTTTATCTTCAAGAAAAGAGTACAAGTATGTGCGAAATTGATCTATTGGGGTTTTGGTCGCTACGGTGGTTTGGGAAGTTCCTGTACAATCACTGACAAACATAGTCTCTGGAAAAAACTTTGCGAGACTAGAAAATTGGGGACCATAATCTACTTGCTCAAAGCTAAATCTCATTTTAAATTGAGAATTACGTATATCCTCGAAAAGATGAAGGAGATCTAAAACCGAGTAACTAGATCGAGAAGGAGCAATAAGTGGTCGACTATTATCCATTCTCTGAGGTGATGATGCTTCCAGAGCAATAGGTGAAGATGATGACCTAGCTCTAGAGTAAGAAGGATTCTTCGTCTTTCGGTCTTTAATTGACATATCCAGTTTTCTCTTACATGAAGATTTCGGCTGGGTATGAGTAACATATTGGAGCACGGTAAAAGAAGTTCCCAACCACCAACTGGCATAAGGCATGGTTACGTGAGAAGTAGATCGGGAGCTTGGTAACTCCAATGAGACTTTTGTACCACAGCATAGCATATGGCGCCAGTTGTAATAAATTTAGACCACTCAGAGGGCTGCCGACAAGATACATTAAGCGGTGTAGGGCACGCTTGAGCAAACCCAAATTGACGACCGTATCGGTTAGGGGAGTACGGTTCAGAAATGAAATTAAATCTCATTTTAAAAGTTAAAATCCCTTGCCTCAAAGATATAAGATAGCTAAGGTGGAAATGTGATATCCTTTTAGAGTCGACCAGAATGCCTGAGGGTTCACGTTCATGGGCAAGAGCCCTAAACTGACACTCCGTACGATAAGTTAGGAGAGAGTCCACAAATGGAAATTTATCAGTAAAAAACTGGGCAGGCGATTGGTTTCCAATAAACCCAAGATATGGCATGAAATGAATATCAGGGATCGGACAAGTCAACTGAGGATCCCCATGAGAGTAAGTCTTAACAAGATATAGTGAAATCAATCCAAAAAGGTAATGCAAAGGACCCTGAATATTTTCCTTCCCAGGTGAAGGTGATGATGCCATTTTACCAAGAGAATGATAGAGGTATGCAAGGACGGGGATGGCCAAGCTAAATAAGGTTCCACCGGCCATTTTGGTGGCTACATGAAACGTAGTCGAACGAATTTCCCCGGAAGAGTGAGGGAAGACAAATCCGCTAAGCTAGCTCGCCAAAAAATCAGAAAGATACACATCATCAGGAATTCTATCTTTTTGTTGAAAATCACTAATCGAAATTGGGGATTCGTCAATGAATTTGAAAGTCCAGTGGTTAAACTTCTTGGATTGAAAAGAGCTGGCATAAATGTTGAAAAGCCCACGGCACGCCTTGGATGTCTGGGACGAATATAAAATGTCATTGGACGGGGTGAACTCTTCATAAAACTCGCCACGGATAGATAGCCCACTAATGCGATGAAGGTCCCATAAAGAGATCCCAAGTTCGCCGTAAATAGTGTAAAAAGTGTTGGTGTCGGGTGACCACCGCTCTAAGAATCCTTTGAGCAAGGAGACATTCCTAGCATAAGCAAATTGGGATACGTAGATTGCAGCATAAATCTCACACTTCTTCAAAATAGTGGCAAATGTGGAAAGAACGTCATTCAACCAAAAAATCCATTTAGGGGATTGCAAATGGGTAGAAATGCCGCGGACATTAAAAGAATTACCCCACTTTAATTTTTCATGTTTCATTCTCTTAAGAAGAGTATTAAATTCAGAGCAGTCAAGGTCTTCAGAAAATGGACAGAGGATTGACACAGGGAATGAACCGATTGATTTGGAGTGCCCTTTCTCGGGAATCTCAAAGCAGTTTCAAATTTCTGTATAGATCAAGTCTTCGGAAGCCGTATGTAAAGGGATGTAGGGGTCCAACTTGGTAGATGACAATAAAGTAGTGATAGGTTTGTGCCGAATTATTTTCGGACCAGATTTATCCAATACATCCCTCTCGTCACGTCGAAGATATTCAAGTGTCTTTTCCATGCTTCCTAAATAAAAAAAAGAGGTTAGTGAAGGCAAAATGTCATAATATAAAGAAATTGACGAAAGCCCCTTGCCAAGGTTTCAAGCCATTAGGGTGAAGGACGCATTCACTGCCAAGGATTCAAGCCGTTAGGGTGACGGACATTCACTGCCAAGGATTCAAGCCATTAGGGTGAAGGACACAATCACTGCCAATAATTCAAGCCATTGGGGTGAATGACACATTCACTGCCAAAGATTCAAGCCATTGGGGTGACGGACACATTCACTGCCAAGGTTTCAAGCCATTAGGGTGACGGACACATTCACTGCCAAGGATTCAAGCCGTTGGGGTAAAGGACACATTCACTGCCAAGGATTCAAGCCGTTGGGGTGAATGACACAATCACTGCCAAGGATTCAAGCCGTTGGGGTGAAGGACACAATCACTGCCAAGGATTCAAGCCGTTGGGGTGAAGGACACATTCACTGCCAAGGATTCAACCCATTGGGGTAAGGACACAATCACTGCCAAGGATTCAAGCCGTTGGGGTGACGGACACATTCACTGCCAAGGATTCAAGCCGTTGGGGTGACAGACACATTCACTGCCAAGGATTCAAGCCGTTGGGGTGACGGACACAATCACTGCCAAGGATTTAAGCCATTGGGGTGAAGGACACAATCACTGCCAAGGTTTCAAGCCATTAGGGTGAATGACACATTCGCTGCCAAGGATTCAAGCCGTTGGGGTGACGGACACAATCACTGCCAAGGATTCAAGCCATTAGGGTGAAGGACACAATCACTGCGAAGGTTTCAAGCCATTAGGGTGAATGACACATTCACTGCCAATGATTCAAGCCATTGGGGTGAAGGACACAATCACTGCCAAGGATTCAAGCCATTGGGGTGAAAGGACACAATCACTGCCAAGGATTCAAGCCACTCATTGCCATTAAGCTAGAAGGGGCAATGATACTTGCAAACAAACTCTGATGCCTTGCGGTTGCCTGTAAAAGAGGGAAAAAGACATGAAATAATCGTTGACCAAAAAAAAAAAAAGGAAATTAGCCATCATGATTCGTACAATTAAAATTCACTTGCACGAATCACGAGGGGGCAAGGCTGATTCGACTTTTAACAAAAAAAATTGGCCAATTGTACAAAGGATTGCTACTAATACAAAATAAAATAAAAGGTAGCAAGCTTAAAAAAAAAATTGTTCAAAAAAAAAATCATAAAAAAAATCTGCTACACAACACAGCAACAAACAGGTTGCTGCTGTAAAAAAAAAAAGGGGACTGTCTTTGCAAAAATTTGCTAAATAAATAGATAGTTTGTTCCCCAAATGATAGGCAAAGCAACCTGTGTTGGTTGGTTCTATCATAAGAATATAAAAAATAAAAAATAAAAAAAAAGAAAGAAAAAAATTCTTGATGCTTATAAAAAATAAAAATAAAAAAGAGGGCTTTTTTGTTTGTATAGGGCAAGGACTTTCTTTGGGCTAGTTAAGTTTATGATCTAACAACAAAATATATAAGGGGCAGCAGCTAAAAGGGATTGCCGTTTTTTTTACTTGGTCTTTGTTTGTTAGAGTATTTGGGTCTAGCAAAATGGGCCGTCTTTGTTGCCATCATATAAAAAAAAGTTTGTTTGGTCTGATGACTAGCAGCAACAAGGAAAAAATGGGGCAGCAATTAAAAAAAGGGGCCGTAGTTTTTTGTTTTAGGTTTGTTGTCTAGCAAAAATGGGCTCTCTTTATTTCTAGGCCATATTTGCCAATGGCAGCAGGTTATACACAAGGTTCATATGGGTTATAAAAAGGTTCATGAAAATTTTCAAGGGTTATAAAAAAGGTTCACAGAGAAGAAAATTTCTGCCGGAAGGTAAAAAAAAAGAGAGCAGATTAAACTGTGAAAAAAAAAAGGTCTTTGGGCTAGGAAAAAAAAATCTGCTGGAAAGGCAACAGGTTTTTTTTGTTCAAGTAAAAATAAAAATAATAAAATAATAAAAAGAAAAGAGGCCACAGCTTTTGTTATGAAATAAGGCAGTAGGTTATTCATCCTTTCAAGAAGGGTCTTAGTTGGGACTACTTGGACTTAGGGTCTAGTAAAAATTTTTGGGAAGGGCTGTCACATGGTGATATACATGCTCAAAGAAAATATTTTATGGAGAAGAAAGCATACCTAATTTAAAGGAGTTTAAAGAGATTCTTTTGAGTCTTCTTTAAAGTACAAGAAGAACAACTTTTGTTGGAAAAAGAAGAAAGATAATGGATGGAAAGTTGCTACTGGAAAGTTGCTGGAAAGATACTAAAATAATGAAGACCTAATATGCAGAGAAAAAAAGAGAGGCTGCTGGAAACAATCTGTTGGGAGAAAAAAAAGCTACAAGGAAAATATATGGGCTGTATCTTTTGTATACTCAAAGAGCAATTGCTGCTGGAAAGATACTAAAATAATGAAGACCTAATATGCACCACAAAATCTGCAGAGAAAAAAAAAAAAAAGACTGCTGGAAACAATCTGCTGGGAGGAAAAAAAAAAAAGTTACAGGGAAAATATGTGGGCTGTATGCATGGATAGGTGTCATATAAGCAAAAATTCTTGCTTAAGAAAGGAGGTAGTGTTCTCCTAAAATACTTCAAACAAGCAAGAGTTTAGGTAGAATTTGAAATACTAAGTAAGAGTTTGTGTAGGATTAGAAATTTTACCAATGTCAATCCATCCTATTCCAATTAGACAAACTCCTAAAATATATATATATATATATATGCTGTAAAAAAATCTTAAAAATAATAAGTGGCAAGTTGGAGGCCCACAAAAGAAAAGGCCCAATTAAAAAATGATAGCCTAGAAAAATCCATGATGGCCTAAAAAAAAATCTGCTATAAAAAATGGTGGCAAGTTGGAGGCCCACAAAAGAAAAGGCCCAATTAAAAATGGTGGCCTAGAAAAGGAAAGGTCCATGATGGCCCAGAAAAATCTATGATGGCCTAGAAAAAAAATCTGCTATAAAAATGGTGGCAAGTTGGAGGCTCACAAAAGAAAATGCCCAATTAAAAAATAGTAGCCTAGAAATGGAAAGTTTCATGATGGTCTAAAAAAATCCATGATGGCCTACCAAAAAAATCTATTGTAAAAAAAAAAATGATGACAAGTTAGAGGTCCACAAAAGAAAAGGCCCAATTAAAAAAATTGTGGCTTAGAAAAGGAAAAATCCATGATGGTCTAGAAAAATTCATGATGGCCTAGAAAAAAAATTTACTATAAAAAAAATGGTGGCAAGTTGGAGGCTCACAAAAGAAAATGCCCAATTAAATCTTGGACCTTACTCATGACCCTTCAAAAAAATAAATAAATAAATAAATAAATAAAAAATCAAGTCCATAAAAAGGACCCATGCAACAAAAGTAAATGGCCCATGGACTATAAAGGGCAATTAACCCTTTATTTTTTAAAAAAAAAAAAGATCAAGTCCACAAAAAGGACCTATGCAACAAAAGTAAAAAGGCCCATATAAAAAGAGCCGTCAACCCAAAAAAAAAAAAAAAAAGAGGCCAGGGACCAAAGCAAAGAAATAATCTCATCCAAGACCTAAAGATCATCCAGATAAAAGTGTCAAATTATCGTGACTCGCACAGTTAAGAAAATTCACTTGTGCAAGTCACGAGGGGCATTTGTTGGCACATAAATTTCAACTAAATTTATGACACGTATAGAGCCTATGATAGAAAGGTTGTAGGTAATCACTCCCTAAAAAAATATCAATATGATCCGTTGAAGTACATAAATAAAACGGCGTTGTATCTCAACAACGTTATTCAAGATACTCAAATGACACGTGGAGCCTACGAAAGATGACACATGTAGAACCTACAGCAAGGACACCACATAGGATGAAACCCCAAAGATCATTCCGGTTAATCAGATATACGATTAATCAGATAGCGCTATTATTCAAAATTCAAATGGCGCTATCATTCAATTTGGAATTCAAATTGAAGATAAGGCATTCCTATCACCTGATGGCCCTCTACAAATATGAGGACCATCACACAAGACGGGAGATCAAAAAATCAGAAGTGAAAAGATCAGAGAGAGAGAGAAAGAAAGAAAGAAATCGAGAGCTAAAGTCGTTACAAGGAAGAAGAAGAAGAGAAGCCTAAAGAACTCAAGAGCCTACGCTAATGGTGATGAATAAGTGAAGGGTTCCAAACCCAAGAATTGTATTTTGTATTTGAGGGTTCAAAACCCATAATAATTTCAATAAAATATTTATTTTTCTTAAATTGTCTTTTGTTGTTTATTTTGTTCTTCATTAATTGGAGGTTTCATTTGTCTAAAATGTGTAATTAACGATCTGAAATACAGATCAGAAATAAGAACCTACTATTCAAATAATCAACACTATTTAGTCCAAAAACTAAACAGTGGATATTTGTAACATAAAATTTTAAAATGTGTTGAAATACTTCATGTTTTAAAATTTATGTCTACACATATATATCACACATAAAAAATAATAATTGTCGTATATGCCGTGTCCATATTCTGTTTTTTTTCAAAATCGCCGCGCCTCATGTCCGAGTCCGTGTCCATAATTAATAATCTAGTAGTCAGAGTTCAAATTGCCTAATCTTCAAATTCATAGTCCTAGTAGAAATAGAACCAGTTTTGTTATTCATTTGGAGAATTTGGTATTGTGTCTCTGAAATTTTGCTTTGCCTTTGTGAGGATGTCTTTCCTTTTCCTCTCTTCTTCTTCTCTTTTATGTTCTTTGGAAAGAAACAAGGTTGCCATTCACAACCAAGAACAATACCTTTCCAGTATCAAAACACCACCGAAGTAAGCCTAAACAAACCCAATCCTTGACCCTATCTTTTGACCTTCGAAATTAAGAGCAAATTGATATCGAGAGTTTCCAGCACCACTCTTTTTGAAAATCCTTCAACCTGCACTTTTGAAGATTGAACCAATTTAAAACTTTTCCCTTCTAAGAAACCACAAATTCTTTCTTCTCCCTTATAGAACCTAACCCTAGAAAGAAACTCTACTCATGGCCACCGGCCACACATCATAGGTTAAGACGAAAGAAACTTTAAAATATGCACAACTTAAGAAGAAATTGCTTTCCCTTTCGAAGCACACACAAGCATAATTTTAGTTTCATATGCAACTAGACTTCAAGCACCCTTGAAAGCCATCCCTTTGAAATCAGTCTTCTGAACAGCATGTTCGGTTCAGAACTTTAAATGCTTGCAGTTTCATTAGAAATATGTAGCCTGAAGATTCATGTAGCAGTTCAAATAAGAACAGAACTAAAATTACTTTAGGTTCTCCTTTAAATCCCTTAAATAATACAGCTTCATATATTTCAGTTGCAGCACATGGGAAGCCCAGAACTTCTATACTAATTGCAGCAACACAAATTTGTGCACTCATTAGCTGTTCAAATGGAAACAGCCAGAAAGAAAAAGTGATTTTTCAAAATTGCATGGGAGCACTAGCATGCACGTACATACAGTGAGAGATCCAAATGAGTTTGAAGGAGAACTCTTGGAATAAAAGAAGGGCAGGAAACAAGCCCAATTTGGCCTCAACCTATTTATATAGAAGTAAAACCCAAGAATTACAGTGATGAAATGTGTGCCAAGTTGCAGGTTGGAGATTTATAATTGATGGACCTTAAGCCTCACTCTACTTGGTACAGTTGTTATTATACATGTGCAGCAAGCTCACCAAAGCCAGAGCAGACATGTACTTTTTAAAAAAAAAAATGGCGCACCATTAGGCAGCAGTGCCCCCAGTGCAACTTTATTGCCCTCGGTGAGTGTGACCTCTTCTTATTCTTGAACAAAGTTCATTATCAATTATAAGCTTCAATTTGCTCTTTCAATACAAAAACATGCAAAGGAAGGATTGATCTCAATATTCATAGTGCAAAACTTTTAATTGTATCTCAGCAATGGTTTCCGCATGCCTAAATGAGTGGATATGAATAGATTTATTTCTACATTTACATCATTAAAATCATCATAAGTAATCGCCGGTGAAAAACACAGTATCTTACATAAGAGATTTCCCACTCAACAACTATGTAAAAACTATGAACCGAGCAAGTAGAATGGCGGCCAAGCAAGACTCGTGGTCAGTTGTCCAAACAGATGTCTGGTCAAATCCTGGGTTAGCCATATAGTTTAGACAGCTAAGCCCAAGGGTGGACCACCTCAAGGATGAGTCCACAAAGAGTAGGATTATGCTCATCGCCTCCGCAAAAATCGTTGGACAGGGGACACGTTCCCACCTACGGTAGAGTAACATGAGCAGGTGGTAGCACAAAACTCTCAAAGATCAACTCAGGGAGTATAAGAAGGTCTCTTACCCTCCAGTTCAAGGTACGCCATCCTTAGCAATTACATTACATTTGCACCATATTGAGAGTTCACCTGCAAGTACTTACCAACTAAACCATTAGGGCTTGTTTGATTGGGCTAGGATTGAGATTATTAATCTATGAGACTCACATTCAATTGTTTGGTTGAAAATTTTATTATTCAAATTAGATTTCCAATGGCTTTGCTTGTTCCACCAAAGTGACGAAATTTTTAATCCTACAACTAATAATGCAAAACATACATATAATTAGAACTATATATTTTCATATCTATTGCAAAACAAATATGGACAAGAGAGAATTACGCATCTCACTAAACCAGCTGAATAACTAATTCCACGCTAATTTCATTAATTGTTAA
The DNA here is from genome assembly GCF_055761805.1 of Camellia sinensis. Classification (NCBI taxonomy): domain Eukaryota; kingdom Viridiplantae; phylum Streptophyta; class Magnoliopsida; order Ericales; family Theaceae; genus Camellia; species Camellia sinensis. The sequence goes on from NC_138964.1 coordinate 189,186,817, forward strand.
ATCACCTCACTATTAGTCTTACAAATTAAACAAGCCCTTGGAGTGCCCCGGCTAAACACCCTCAACCGACAAGGGCTCACTGTATGTGGTTGCAGGTCATCGGCGAAGAATACACCGGCATTGATTTCTACAGTAATCATCTACATCATTTAGTGTGGTCCAGTTTTTTTACCCCAAACATTGACCAACTCTTATTATCAGAGTAATAGAAATAGAACACCCACAACTACTCAAAAGCTGAATTTTTCTTGAACTAGATTGTTGTCCTCCGTAATAACACCAATGACAACATAAAATGTGCAGGCATGGTTTGATTATTACATTATAATAAGTACTTTTCTTGCTTTTCCATATCAATTTTGTTTCAATAACACAAATCAATTGGCAGATTTCAAAACGAGGAACATAATACAGACATGAGAATCTAATCAGGGCAATAAATAGATGTAATAAGAAGATCAAATCTAAAAAATACAAAATATAACAAAACATACAAATGTATATATATATGGTGTGTGTGTATATATATATAGAGAGAGAGAGAGAGGGGGGTACCAGGAGGTGATGTTGATAAGGGATCTGGTAATATACCAGTTGCTGGACGAGTTTGGATTCAAAAAAGAGTAATGCTATAGCGCAAAAATTCGAGCTTTTCCCAAACTAAGCCTAAAGTTATTTCCCAAACTAAGCTAGTTTGGCCGAAATTTCCAAAATAAGCTGAAGTGTGTTTACAAAACAGGCATCCAAAATAAGTTGAAGCGTGTTTACAAAACACGCTTTCAGCATGTTTCTGGTCTAGGAGCACAAAATGAATAAAATCGTAAAAGCGTGGTTACAAAACACGATTTTAATTAAGAAAACATTGTTCCTATTAACGTTTTCATCTGAGCTATTTCTAACCACGCTTTTAACATACTAGTGGGTGGCACACACGATGTGTGTGCAATTTAAATAAGTAGGAATAAAAAAAAATAATAATGAAATTAATATTATAATGTGTATTTAGCTTAAGTGGTATGGGTTCTCGTACTTAAACCCATGGTCATGGGTTCAAGCCTTGCCCATCTCAAGACACCATAAGAGTTATGTGTTCACTTTATAATAGTATTTAACATATATTAAAATGTAATCAAAATAAAAGTCAAGTAAGGTTGTAGCTCAAATGATAGTGCTCATGGGAGAGGCACGGGGTTCAATCCCCAGCATCTCCAAACTCCATGTGTCAAGAAAATTATTGGTTCAAAATTAAATATTCTTTAATTGTCAAATAATTATCTTTTGACAATCCACTTTATAATAATTTTTAGACCTGAATTGTAATATTTTTTATGTTGACATTTTGAAAAAATTTGTATTTTATAGAGAATTTTTTTAGTTAACTAAAAAAAATATTACTATTCAAAAAAATTTGTATTTTATAGAGACTATTGACGTTTGTTTGGTTCACTAAAAAAATTCTCTATAAAATACAAATTTTTTCAAAATATCAACATAATTGTTTAAAAAATATTATTATTTAAGTCTAAAAATTAATTTTCTAGACCCAGTGATGTGTCAAGAAAATTATTGGTTCAAAATTAAATATTCTTTAATTGTCAAACAATTATCTTTTGACACATCAGTGGACTCACTTTATAAATTCAATGATGTGTCAAAAAGATAATTGTTTGATAATTAAAGAATATTTAATTTTGAACCAATAATTTTCTTGGCACATCATTAAGGTCTAGAAAATGAACTTTTAGACCTAAATAGTAATATTTTTTAAACAATTATGTTGACATTTTGAAAAAAATTGTATTTTATAGAGAATTTTTTAAGTTAACCAAATAAACGTTTTACTTTTTTTGATAAAAAAAAATTACATAATAAATATATAAAGTATAGAGTAAGTGAAAAAAAAAAAATTAAGGAGGAGTTGAGTTGAATTTGAAAAATAACAAGAGTTTCGAGATGCAGGGAATTGAACCCCATGCCTCACCCATGCAAAGCGTGGAGCATTACCATTTGAGCTACAACCCGCAAGACTTTTATTTTGATTACATTTTAATATATCTTAAAAGCGTGTTAAAAATAACCCTTTTACTTACAAATGAAAACGCTAATAGGAACAACATTTTCTTAATTAAAAGCATGTTTTGTAACCACACTTTTACGATTTTATTCATTTTGTGCACTTGGGCCAGAAACATGCTGAAAATGTATTTTGTAAACACGCTTCAGCTTATTTTGAAAATTTCGACCAAACTATGTTTAGTTTGAGAAAAGCCCCCAAAAATTCTACTAAACATTTTATTAAAATGTCTCGTATGTTATTTGACTACAATTAATCCCACACCCATGTAAAAGATGTGAGTCTTATATAAATCCTACAGTTATGTGACATATTTAATAGAATATTTAATAAAATTTTTAAAATTTCTAACATTTTTATTCAAAAAAAATAACAAACATAACAGTTAGGAATAATTAATCAATGTCTACTTATTGTACCATGACCACAAACAAAATAAATAGATTGCCTCTCGTCCAGAATGCTGTATCACGGGTCCTTTTCATGATCTGAACGATTTAAAAAAAAAAAAAAAAGAAGAAGATAGAAATTGATTCCATAATCATAATAATTTATTTAATTTATTATGTTTGTCATTTCTCGTAATATCACAAATAAATTTCCATTGCTTATTTATGCTAATTTCATATCATATCACACTCCTATTTTTGTTGACCTCCGATCATAAATAACTTCCCCCTATATGATTTTTTAAAATTTACTTAATAAATTTAAGCTTAATGAATTAAATTGAGTTTAACTCTAGCTATTCATAAATTATGAGTTGCATTGTTTATATTTTTTGATTTTTTGGCTGATTTAATTTACTAAACTCTTACTATGTAACATATCGGAATTTTAATTTTATTGTTGCAAATATAGTTTCTCTTTTTTATTTGGGAAAATTAATCTAAAGTCTCTGTCACATTTTTAGTAATGAAAGAAATCCACAATATTATTTTGTAATGTCTAAAATCTCTCAACTCAAAACCTATAAATCACAGAAAAATTTGACATACTAGAGAGCTACTCTCCCCCTGCACCTCTCTGTCTCTCTACAACACTTTCTCTCTCTCTCTCTACACAGACTATGTTGATCCTCTCTTCCTAGCCTCAGAAATACATCTTCTCCACCACAGCTAGGGTTTCTTTGTCATCTTTAATCTCCTCGTCTTCCAAGCTCAACTTGATCTCTTGCTCGCTGCCTCTTCGATTAAGCGTTCACAAGTTTCCGTGCTTTGTGCTTTACTACTCTTCGAAGGCTAGAGGAATGGTAGAAATGGTGCAAAACAAGGAGTCTGTGGTGGCCGTCGCCGCCTCCAGCTCCACGACGTACCTCGGCTAAAAATAATTGATGGGTATGTAAAGAATCGTTTTTAGAGTTGCACAAATTGTTACAAGTGAGTTTATAGATTGTGTTCGAAGATAGATACGTAATGGATGAAGAATAGATTAAGAGGTCTGGAAGTGAATACAGAAAGTATGATTGGGCTTTTGAAGCTATGGACTCAAGTTGACCACAGAAAAGTAGAATTGTCTTCATGAGTTTGTTTGGATTTAATTATATAGATGGTTCTCTATTCTTTCATCTCACATTTCTTTACAATTAATTGGATTTCTTTCATTCCTATGTTTTTTCCCCATCCATCTATAATCTTGATTTTTCTTGTTTTTGGTAGAAAAATTTTCTGGTTTGAACTCAGAAAAATTCTTGCAAAAACCAAAGAAATTCTTCTTTCAATGAGTCAGTCTCTCTCTCTCTCTCTCTCTCTCTCTCTATATATATATATATATATATATATGTGTGTGTGTGTGTGTGTGTGTATTGTTGTTGCTTATGTTGGTGATCAATTTGTGTATTGCACATTGTGATTGAGAAGGCAATTCAGAGAAAATCTCTAGACTAAAATCTAGAGAATTTCTCTGACCTTCCCAAAATTTCTATAGAGAGAAATTTGAATATATATATATATATTGATTGTTGTTATTGTTTATTTGGTTAATCAATTTGTGTATTACACATAGTAATTGGAAAGGCAGAGAAATTTTTTTTTTTAAACCCAAATAAATTCTTACAAAAATCAGAAAAACTCTTTAGACTGAAATCCAGAGAATTTCTCAGACCTTTTTAAATTTCTCTGGAGAGATTTTCTAAAAAGTCTAGAGAAATCAAAAAAAATTACTTAAGGAAATAATTTTCTGCAGCCGGTGATGACAAGGTATTAGAGCTTCAGATTGTTAACAATTTTGAAAAAAATGTGATTTTCTCTGGAAAGAAATTCTCTAAGAAAAATTTCCATAATTTCTCTAAAATAAATTCTCTAAAAAGTCTAAAATTTCTCTAAAGAGTAAGAAATCCAAAGAAAATTTCTCTAGAAAGAATTTCTTTAGAAAATCAAATAAATTCTCTAGATCGAATTTTAATCCAAACACATCCCAATCACGTGTTCTCACAAGGTAACCATAGATAAAATCTGAGTGATTTCAAGTTAAATCTCCTTTTTTTCAAAAGTTGATTTCTTCAAAAGGATTAAAAAAAATCAACAAATACAATAGATGACTTACACGATGGACCAAATCCAAACTATCAAAAAACTGCATGTTTCAATTTTTTAACTAATGAAAGGTTTGATCTCCAAATAGATGATTAACGACAGGATCAATCTGAACATTTGAACAAATGCATGATCAATGCTACCATTAATGAAAGGTTCAATCTACACAAATCCTGCTAATACTAGAAGCTTGCACAATCAGCATAATTAGTTCAAACACAGACAAGATAATAATCAAATGCACTGTGCCCTTAAGAATTGCAAACAGATTCAAATCACAAAAGGTGTTGCAACTTCATAGAGCAATGTCTATGCTCATCTTGTACTACTTAATTTCAACTAGTCCTATCCAAGACACAGGATTTCTACATTAATACACTTCCAACAAAAATACAGCTCCCTTTCCATGGAATGCTGGTTCATTCCATCCATTTACAAAAATAAAGAAAGCCTTCCCATTGAGCATTTTTTTAGTTCTTGAACATTGAGCATCCTCCAAACCTGTAACTTTACTCCAAAAGAAATCCCATGAATATTAAACTGATGATTAGCTGTTAAGGGTGGAGAGCATGCCACCAGTTGCAGTTGGTAACACAACCTCCCAGCCAGGTCCTTTCAGAGGAAGCAAACTGACAGCAAAGTCAGGCTTCCCATCTTCAGCTAATGGACCAGCAATCAGATCACTGCGGTCTAAGATCCTTTCCAAATCTTCATCACTGACATCTGTCTGTATCATCTTGTCTTCTGCATCTTCTTCATCACGAAGCAAAGCCAGCAGCTCCTCTTCCTGAAAAAAATTACATCTTTATTGTTGTAGTCCAATATTATAGAGAAGCAAATACTTTAACATCTCCATTAGATCCCAACCTTCCCCGATCAAAACATATAGGACGAGTGAGAAAAATCAAGAATTTGGCTGGTGCAACAAAAAAAGAAAAAGACTGGTCTGTCATTTAGGTGAGAAAAGAAAAAGAAAATGGTTGTGCTTTCTACTTCCAAAGGTATTATACTCATATCTAGAATTGGCCCCCTATATAGAACTTGGCCAAGTCAACCCACATAGCTCCCAACCAAAACTCCACAAAGACCATCACAAATGTTTGTGTATGAAAACTATGAATCTTTAATCTGACTAAAAATGAAATTAAAAGCAGTGATAAAAAGTTATATGTTAAATCTTTACTTACAAATTTAGAACTTACTCAGATAAATAGCAAGGAACATTTCAACATATACTATGTCCTATGCAAAGGGTAGAGGATAAAACTAATTAACAGAGAAAGGGTAGAGGATATACAATAGGGGCTATAGCTGTACTCTTCATCTGACCATAGAAATTTGTTGCTACAAAAATATCGAGGAATGAAAAAAGAAATTATAATAGAAGAAAGCATCATTGAGAAAATCTTAGATCTGACCCTGGCACTCTAACCAAAAGCAGATCTCACAAACTAAAACAGAAACATACTGAATATGATTACAACAGATATCACAAACCTCCATGCCATCTATCCCACTAGGCATGATCCTTTCTTGCTGAAATTGCCCTTTCCCAATCACCACATGCTCAAGCTTCAACTTACTGAAAGCTCTTTTCAAAATTCGACCCTGGTAGCATACAGTTCCTCAGTTTCTTCACAATATATATAGAATTAAGCTGAATTATTTTCAAACAAGAAAGACAAGGACATCCATGAGTTACCTCAACAGACTGAGCAGTTGACAATCTATAAACATGAACAGGCTTTGTCTGACCTATTCTGTGACACCGATCCATTGCTTGTAAGTCCATTTGAGGATTCTGTGATGCAAAAGCAATAAAATACATATTTAGATATTCAAAAATGTCAAATGCATCCAAAGAGGCACAAACAAAACGAAAATGTACCCAGTCACTGTCATATAAAATGCAGGTATCAGCTGCAGTAAGATTGATACCCAGCCCGCCAGCCCTAGTGCTGAGAATAAATACTCTGTAATTACTCCCCTCATCATTGAACTCCTGGATCTGTATGTGAATTCAAAAAATTTGTCATTAAACAAAAAATAAATTCACATTTATCAACAATTGACCAATAGCAAAAAGTAGCAAGTCTGTGGCACAACAGAACAAAATAATTGACAGCACAACATAGAGGAAGTCGATATGCCATCTATACTAACAGATTCTGGACCAAAAACCAAAATTACAAAAACCACTCTATGGATGAATATAATTCAGCTTACCATTTACCAATCACTCTCTCTAAACAACAGCAATGAGCTATTTCAAAAACTTCACCCATACAATTTCAATAGTACCTTCTACTTCAAGTATCTAAAACTCTAAGGGCCTGTTTGGTTGTGTAAGATTGGAAGAAAAGCAACACCAATTTCAGCTTGCTCGCAACCAACTGCAGTTATGGCTGAGCAAAACTCTAACAATATGATAGCAAAATCAGAAATAATGGGATTTGCATAAACAAATCAGTAGACACCATAAATAATACCTTTGCTAAAAATAAGTGCAGGAAGTGCAAAAGAAATTCTTTGTTTAAATTAAAGATGACAAGAGATGGAAACAAGCAGAATAACTTACTACCAGGTCCAAGCCCATGAACTTGAATGGGGAATATAAAAAATGAATCGAAATGAATTGATTATGCAACAACAAACAGAAGATAATTGGAAGAGTAAAACACCCATAAATTGGACAATCTATTAAGATTACAATTGTAGAGAACAGTTTTTAATGAAATTCCAGGGATAGTTAATAGCTTCCCCTCCATCATCATTAGCCTAGCTGGCTAGCTGTACTTTCAACCTCAAAGGTACATCATAACATTTTATGGAGAAATATATATGTATCTATATAGGTCCAAAACATAAATAAATAAAAACTTTTTTGAAAGGACCAGAATTCTCTAAAAGACTTTATCCAGTATATTTAAGTGTACAAAAAAGACTTCAGACAGTGTAGCACTGACCTGTCTTTTTCTTTCATCCAATTTCACACTGCCATCAATTCTACAAACTTCAAATCCCTTTTCACTAAAATAGTAATGCATGATATCCAAAATCTTAGTCCACTGAGAGAAGATCAGAACCTGTTTGCCAATACAACAGATTATGAGAAGGAAGATCCGATAACTAGAAGGAAAAAAAATAAAAATAAAACAAGTTACTACTTTACTTGCAAACATACTTTGTGCTTGAGAGCAAATAGCTTTGCTAGTAATCTGTCCAGCAACAGAAATTTGCCGCACTGCTCAACTATCTGTTCTACTGGTGGATAGAAATCTGTCAAGATAGACAAGCAAGAAAATGGGTAAAGAATTTGAAACTCCAGCTTGCTTTAAATCTAAGGACATTGCAAAATACATACAAGACCCATCAAAGGCAGACTCTAAGAGATCAGGATGGTTGCAGTTCTTCCGAAGTTGAACCATTAGATTATTAAGCTTCCCTTTCATGCCACGTCCTGCCATCACAAAAATTTGTAAAATATCACTTTAATAAAGAGGCAAGTCAACCATTAGATATAACCTTCACGTACAATATGGGGAAAAAAAATGGCCGGAACCGATGAATACTCAAGTCAAGACTGCCTCTATGTATGTCAAGTATGCACACCCAAGATCAAAAACCAGGTTGGAGCTACATACACCAACATAGTGGAAGCATGATACCACGTCATAAAGTCACCCAGATACACTTCTTACCAGAATCTGATCACCAACCTAAAAGACATCAAGAATCTTACTCTAGGAACAGAAGCATGCACAGTGCTCCCCACAGCAAATCATGCTTAGTCAATATCTTAGACAAAGCCCCAGAAGGAATACCCTCTTCTGGAATTATGCCATTGATAGGTAAACAATCCTACAAACTACTAAATTGACACCTTCCATTTCCTCAAGACTATCTTCAACATAATCTCAAATCCTTATTTGTACAAACTGTGCTTTGAAACTGCCAATTTTATCATTAGAGTTCAAAAAGAAATTTTCATTTCCCCAGTACAGCAGAAAAGAGTATCAGCAAGCAGTAAACAAGAAACAGGGAAAAAATATTTCTCTTAATTCATTTTTTTTCCAGTTCCACAAGTAGCTGATGCAGCTCTTAAGCAAAGAAAATCCATTACCAGTGTCCACCTTGTCTCGCAAATAATTTTCAAGTGTTTTATTAACAAGATGATCCTGGAAGTTCCTTTGATGCTCAGTCATGCTAGCATATAAGATGATCTCCTTTTTTCGAGGGAGCATCTGCTCAACGTCTGATTTCATCCTGCGGAGGAGGAAGGGACGCAAGATGGAATGAAGTTTTGCAACCACCTGCCAGCATCAAAACCACCAAGTATTATGCATAGAACCCAACTAAAATGGTGTCAAAAGGGGAGAGTAAAGACACACAAAACCAGAATAGAATACACACTTGGGCCTTTCTCTTCTCTTCCATTTCTTCCTTCATCGCTTCATTGGTGCACTTGCCCGAAAGATCAAACCTAAATATATAATCATGTCGTTATACAACCAGGGAAATGCAAGTAACCACTTATCAGTGCAAAAAATAAATGCATAAAAAAAGAAACAGACAAACAGCTAAGAGGAGCAAACTATGGTTCAAAATCATACTTTAGAGGCAGAGGATAAAAACTTTACATCAGTGCAAATGGAAATCTTCCACAAAAATAATTGTATAAATTTTGATCTTTCACCAGAACCAAGTCATTTATGTGGCATTGAATCAGAATAACAAGGCCTGAATATACTGGATATGCCTGCCGAGAACTTGCCGGACCTGTTATCTTTCATTTCTTCTCTTTTCTTCTCTCAGATTCAATGCCACATATACTGGATAATGTCTGGATCAACATAGAATTTGTATGACTTGGTTCTGAATCGAAATAACATAAATAAAAGTGCCTACAGGATTTATATGTTAATTAGTGTATATATACATGTATCAATGCCTGCATAATATGGGCTCTATAACTATTTTTCAGAGTAGTTTATTACCACAAAGAGAGAGAGAGAGAGAGAGAGAGAACCAATTCAGCAAATATCATGAATCAGCTTACAAGTATATCAACAAAAAGAAAAATCATATTTAAATTGTGAACAACAAAAAGGGCAAACCATACTGACCAAGACTCAAATTCTTCATGGGATGAGAATATATCAGGCAAAATGAAGTTCAACAATGACCAAAGTTCTGCCAAGTTATTCTGCAGAGGAGTGCCAGTTAATAGAAGCTTATTTTCAACAGGTAACCACTTCAATTCCTTCAGCAATTTGCATTTGGAGTTTTTCAACCTGTGCCCCTTTAAGAGGAAAGATAAATAGTTTAGATACAAGAGCTAAAGTGTCCAATGGGAAATTCAAGATTCAGCATATGCTTACTAACACAAAAGCCCAAGCGCACGAGAGAGAGAGAGAGAGAGAGAGAGAGACTAGTTAGCCAGAGGATTTACCTCATCCACCACCATGTATTTCCAATTGTAATGCCTCAAGTGTTTTCTCGCATCATTTAGTGCAACCTCATAAGAAGTAACCACAATGGGGAATTTGGAACTTATTGTTCTTGGCATGTGCTTCCTTCTTAAATCATCCCTTTCTTTCCTATCACCATGGTAGATAATTGAATTCACTGATGGCGCGAACCTTTGAATAAACAAAAAAGAAAAGAAAACAATGCTTTGATATTAGAAAAAAACTAGAATTTGAATAGAGGATGATATGAATCAATACAATTCATAAAATATACAGAGATATAGGCTGTGTTTGGTTTTGATTTCAAAACATGATTCTACACTATAGTTTGAGTATAATGTTTGTTTAGCGTTTTGGAATCACGTTTCAAACGCTCTGCAGAAAGCTCTGTCTCTGCTTTATCTCAGCCGCACATTTCAGCGTTTATTTTTTGAAAATTTTGCCTGACGGGACGTCCAGCTGGTTGACCGGAATAGTGAATTTTTTTTTTTTTTTTGGCAACTGATTTATATAATCGAAAAAAAAACATTTTCTAAAATTTTTAAAATTTTTTATGTGCTTTAAAATAATTTTGACTTGTATATTTAGTTATGAGTTGTAAATTTTTGTATCACATATCAAATGTCACATCAATAATTCTCCACTCAAATCAAAACCCTTTTCAAAACTATTTACCAAACAAATTTTCTACACTCAAATCATAATTCCACAACACACAAATTCAAAATACAACTCATACTTTCAAGTCACATTTACAAAACTCTACCAAACGCTACCATAAATTTTAAAAATTAAAAAAAAATTTACCTTGATATCTCATTAACCCAATTTGAGAGAGTAGACAGTGGAGCAATGACCAAATAGGGACCATCCAACCCCTTCCCTTTTAAATGTGCAAGGAAGCCAATTGTTTGAATTGTCTTCCCAAGCCCCATTTGATCAGCAAGGATGCCATTCAATCCATTCTGCCAGAGAGAGATCAACCACTTCACACCTTTAAGCTGATAAGGCTTCAACTTTCCACCAGTCAATAGGGGTACCAGTTCAGCTTGCTCTTTCGCAACTCTCTCATCCTCAGTGAGGTTCATATCTTCAGAGGCAGATCCTTCTTTAAATCTTGTAAGCATGGCTGCAACAGCTCTCGTGGCCTTTTTCTGAGGAGGTTAAAAATACATGACATGTTACAGATTTTGCAGGGCAGGAAATAAGTTGCCAAGTTTTAAATACCTCACAAAATAAAGTGACCAAAAAATGACAAGATCTACTTTACACTTGAACAAGACACAAACAAGCCAAATAAACATACAAAGGAATCATCAAAGGCATTTTTTCTATGCTCTGATAAATCAGGATAATGGAATTGCAGTATTCATATATATGACATAATAAAATATATAAAATTGCATATTTTGGATGTGTTACTCAAGTGTTGATTTCTGCAATTTTTAAAAATTGTCAAGTCAACACATCAATGTTGCGTCGCGTGTCCGTGTCATGTCAAATATCCTCATTTATGATTCTTAAACTAACATATATACATCCAAAAGAAACCTGACGCAATATAGATAAAAGACCAAAGCAGCAGCAACAATCATTATTCCCAGCTTAACTAGGTTGATATAAACTACAACTGTTTTTATTAAAACAATCCCAAGAACACTTTCACATTTTTTAGAAGGTTCCAAGTTCCAACTATTATAACGTAACATGGCCATTGAGCTTTCAATTAAACCCAATCCAGTGACACTGCAGAACAGTGGCATTAATTCAGATTTGAAAATTTATAATCAGCTCAATATCCTTGATTTCAGTAGAAAAACTTGTTATCATCAATCATCACAAATGGTTCTTTACTCTTCTTATAGATAAACTCAGAACTCAAAAGCTTCAGTTTCTTTTACTTAATTAACATATTATAGACATAGTAGCATGAATTCCATATTGCACAAAAGCTGCTGCTATACACATGATAGAAACAAACTACATGGACCATGCATGAACTTCGATTGCAGTTTGTGGCCGGTGGTCAAATTTCAAAGCATCATATATATTGTCATGTTTGGTACACATACCCATTCCCAAAAAACATATAGTGTAAAAAGAACATGGTGTTCCAAGATGAAACAAGGGGACCAAGCAGTAAGTTCAGTATCAAAATCTGAGAAAAGTAAAAAAGAGAAGGCAAGGCTTACATTGTTGAACTGTGCAGCAGCTTTTCTTTTCATACCACGACCTTTCTTTTTTCCTTTAACAGTTTCATTGTATTCATCTGCTCCATTCTAACAATATAATTATATAATAATTTAAATCAGCAATAAGATAAAAAGCACCCATATAAAAGTTTCATCTGAAAGGGGCATGAGAGACTACAGTTGTGATATCATCCATCTTTTCCAGCAGAAATTCTGAATAAAGCTGGGTTTGTGTTAGAAGCTCATCCAATTTGGTGAACTGGGTGTCATTCAATTGTGGTGTCTCAGGCTCATTTGTTCTGTCATCTTCTTCCTTCACCCGAGCTTCCAGCAACTTCTCTTCTTCCTCAGCCATGGCTTTTGATATAAGAGAAGAATCTCCATTTTTTGCATCAAGGAGTATTTCCTCCTCCAATTTGACTCCAGCTTTCTCATCACAGATTTCCTTCATGTTAAATGTATCATAATATTAATTAGATATTACACAATTGAGAGAAATCCAACACTACTTACGAAGGCACATCAAGTAGAAACTACTAAACTAGTAATTAAACCCTCTCGCCTAAAACCAGACATGGTAATGGGAATGGGGCAAGAAAGAAGGGGAATTGCAACTCCGAGATAACAAGAAAAAACAAATTAAGGTCCTGTACATAACTGACAGTAGGAAAAAGAGTCAATACATATGACCAGGCATGTTAGTATTCCATGTTGAATGTGTCAATCAAGTAATAGCCTAAACACAATCTTCTAACAGATACTTTATTAAAATCTAACATAAACATTCAATGCAGCAAAATTCAATAACATGAAATGAAACCAAGTAGTAGTTAATAATCATGTCACAGTAACTTTTCAAATAACAAAAAATGTGGAAGTAAATTGGAGAACTAAAGAACTGGGAACAAAATACTACTTTAACCACTTCACAACTGCTAAAACTACAATAAAGGCTCATTTGGCAATGGGCTTCATCATTTGTCAAGGGTACATTTTAGCCAAAAAAATACTATAAATTATTGCATCACTATCTACTTTTCTGCACATCTTTTCGTAAAAAATCAAAAATTTATTAAAATAATATATTACCAAACGAGGTTAGCCAAAAAACCAACGAGCCATACAAAAAAGTCCAACATTACTTCCCTTCTATCTACTTTTTGCAACTTTTTTTTTTTTTTTTTTTTTTGTAAAAAACTAAAAAATCATTCCCAAACATTTCGAACTTTTTCATCTAAACCAACCCTAAGTGAAAGCTAAGGATCTGTTTGGTTCCCAAGAAAAGTTGAGAAAATTAAAAAAAAGGGGAAGGAATGTCAATGAAAGGCTTCTTATCTGAAGCATTTTCCATGTGTTTCCTTCGTTTTTACTGATATCAAACAGAGGGCAAAGCAATCCTTTCTACTGTGTTTAGTACCTAGAACTAAACGGATAGCTAAGGATCTGCTTGGTACCCAAGAAAAAGTAAAATTAAAAAGGACAGGGAACAATGTCAATGAAAGTACTAGTTTATCTAAAGTATTTTCCATGTTTTCTTTAGTTTTTACTATATCAAGCATTCCAAGGTTTCCTTATTTTTATTTCCATTACCAAAAAAAAAACAAAACAAAACAAAACACCCATAAAAAAACAAAAACCATCTTAAAAAATAAATAAATAAAAACAACCCAAAACTCCAATGGTGAAGAAAATCAGAACAGAATAAAAAAATTGTAAATGCACATTTGAGACAAACAAGAAAAATGTGAGAAAGAGAAAGAAAATGAAGCCAAACCTCGTCCTCCAGTACGGAAGTCGGAGACTCTGCTTCGTTCTTCACTTCGGTCTCAGGCACCATCTCCGAGTTCCAGATCCTGAAAATGGACAACAACAAAAACTACTAAAAATACACTACAATAAAATTTCTCAAGAAGAAGAAGAAGAAGAAACAAGGGTTTACTGTTGGCAAAAATTTGAAAAACAGAGAATCTAAACTGTTTTGATTGTTTCAAAATTAGGGCACAGATATAAAAATAGAACAATCACGAGAACGTTGATGAAACCAGTTTGATTTGAACTTACTTTGAAATTTTTGGGAGAGAGATAGTCGCAGAGAAATGAAGGAGAGGTATAGAAAGTGAGACAGAGAACAGAGGAGAGAGAGAGTAGGGAGAGATACAGGGCGTAAAAGCTACTATATAGGACTTTTGAGTACACTATTAAATTAATTATTCCTTATTATTGTCATTTTCGGTGGTCTGGGTTGGAGCTTTGGGCGGGAAATCAAACTTTCATGTTTGCCCTGAATTGTTCGCCTAATTACAGCGGACCCGCTTTGGAACGTCGGATCACCATAAGTGGGTTCTGTGCTTGTACCGTAACGGGGTTCTGTGCTTGTACCGTTTTGATTGGTTTCCACTAGTGTTTTTTTGAAGGGAGGTTAATCAATAAATTTCATATTTCAGATTTGTGATTTATTATAATTTTATATTTTTTTTTGATTTATTTAGGTCAAGTTTGGCATGTGTTCAAAAAGTTAAAAAATTAAAAAATTATTCAAAAAGTTAAAAAGTTATCACTATTCACCAAAAGTCAAAAAGTACGGCTACACAACTCTCAATCTTAATTTTCCCCTACATACTAATTTATACAATTTTTTAATACAAATTTTTTCATAAAAAGTCAAAAAGTTAACCCAAATATTCATATTTTTTTCTCAACATTTTAGTCTAAAAATTCAAAAAATACACTTATTTAGGACATCCCAAACAACCCCTTAGTTCTTGTGAATTTGTAATAACTCATTTATCTGTCATATTACTATTAGTATGTCATATTTAAAAAAGTACATTAAAATTTTTAATTTATTTTATTGTCACATGTTACATTTGAAAAAATTACATTAAAGAATTTATAACTTATTTAGAGTATCACATCATACCCGTCATGTTGTCACATTTAGAAAAAAAATATTACTAAAGAATTTTTAATTATTTTTGAGTATTACATCATACCCCCGATATCACATTTAGAAAAAATACACTAAATAATTTTTAATTATCACATCATACCTGTCATACCTACCACGTTGGAGTGTCATATGTTACATTTGATAAAATTATATTAATGAGTTTTATTTTATTTTTTTGGATCTTAATATACTTACTACGTCGTCACATTTGAAAAAATACACTATGAAGTTTTTAGTTTTTTTAAAGTGTTACATTAATACTTGTCATATTGGGGTGTCACATCATATTTGTCAAATTAATAAAAGGTATAGACGTCCATTAAAACACTGTCAAAATTGAAAATAAGATCACACGAAAAAAAATTCTCTACTAATAAGACTTAACACATCAATAAAAAAAAAAACTTGAGACTAATTATAATACTTGTGTGTGAAATGAAATTTATTGGTAAATATCTATTTTTTTAATGGTTTTCTTGGTACTTATTATAAAATCTTCAGATAAATACAATACAAAAAAATATATAGAGAGAGTTTCACTCTTACAATAAAATAAATTATGAATTGTTTAATTTATCAATTTAAATTTAAATTTTTTTAATTTATTGTCAATTTAAATTATTTATCTATTTTTGCTAAGTAAAATATACAAACAAAATATTTTAATCATTAAACTCAATATAAGTGTACATAAAATATCTAAAATATTTTTTTATTGGTTTTATTAACAAAAATAGATAAATATTTAGATTAAAAACGAACTAAAGTCTGTTTGGTAACGTTTACGTTTTCAGTTTATATTTACAAAAAATTTATAAACTGGTTTTTGTTTATTTTTAGAAAAACATAAACTACAAACTCGTTTGGTAATTGACAAAATGTTTTTAAAAAAATTAAAAATATGAAAAAGAGTGAGAAATGGCAAGTGGTGGCAAGTGGCGGTGGAAAGTAGTGACAGTTGGTGGTGGGTAGAGGGTGGTGGTGGTGGGTGGGTGGATGACGGTGGCGGGTGGTAGCCAGTGGGTGGTGGTGGTGTTGGTGGTGGCGGGTGGTGGAGGCAGGCGGGTGGTGGTGGGTGGTGGCGGGTGGGTGGGTGGGTGACGGTGGCTGGTGGTGGTGGGTGGTAGTGGTGGTGATGGTAGGTGGGTGGGTGACGGTGGCGGGTAGTGGGTAGCGGTGGTAGCAGCGGGTGGTGATGGTAAGTGGGTGGCGGATGGGTGGTAGTGGTGGCTGGGTGGATGGGTGACGGCGGTAGGGGTGGGTGGTAGCGAGTGGGTGGTGGTGGTGGTGGTAGTGGTGGGTGGTGGATGGTGGTGACAGGTGGGTGGCGGGCAGGTGGTAGGTGGTGGTGGTAGTAGGTGGTGGGTGGTGGTGGTGAGTGGTGGCAAGTGGCTAGTGGCTGGTGGTGGTGGGTAGCTAGTGGTGGATGGTGGTGGCAGGTAGGTGGTGAGTGGTGGTGGTGGTGGCGGTGGCGGTGGCGGGTGGTGGTGGCGGGCGGTGGATGGTAGTAGCGGGTGGATGACAGGTGGGTGGTGGTAGTAGTGGCGGCGGCGAGGGGTGGGTGGTGGTGACGAGTGGATAGCAGGTGGGTGGTGGTTGGTGAGTAACTGGTGGGTGGTGGTGGCGGGTGGTGGGTGGTGGTAACAGGTGGGTGGTGAATGGTGGTGGCAGGTAGTAGTGGGTGATGGGTGGTAGTGGCGGAAGACGGTGGTGGAAAATGGTGGCGGGTGATGGCTAATGTTGGGTGGTAAAAAAAAAAAAAACTCAAAACTCAAAACGGAAACATATTTTTTGAGTTTACATTTTTTGCCAAATTTATAAATTTGTACCACTGATTTATAAATAAAAAATTTACCAAACAAATTTTTATTTGAGTTTTTCAAATTTTTGTAAATATAAACAGAAAACTGAAAACGTAAGGTGCTATTTGGTAACACTTACATTTTCAGTTTTCTGTTTATATTTATAAAAATTTTAAAAACTCAAATAAAAACTTATTTGGTAAATTTTTGATTTATAAATCAGTGGTCTCAGTTTATAAATTTGGCAAAAAAATGTAAACTCAAAAAATGTGTTTCCATTTTGAGTTTTTAGTTTTTTTTTTTTTTTTACTACCCAACATTAGCTACCACCTGCCACCATTTTCCACCACCGTCTTCCGCCCACCACCCGCCACCCACCTGCCACCCACTCGCTACCACCACCCACCCCTCGCCACTACCACCACCACCCACCCGCTACCACCATCCGCCACCCACCTGCAACCACCATCTGCCACTAGCAGCCACCAGCCACCTGTCATCCACCCGTCACCAGCCACTACCCGCCACTACAATCCACCGCTTGTCACCACCACTAGCCACCACTCACTCGCCACCTACCTGCCACCACCGCCCACCACCACCATCACCACTACCCACCACTCACCCATTACCCACCACCACCCATTCGCTACCGCCCACCGCCTGCCACCGTCACCTACCCACCCACCATCCACCACCCACCTGCCACCACCACCTACTCGGTACCACCCACCACCCGCCACCGTTACCCACCCACCCACCCACCACCACCAACCCACCCGCCACCCATCACCATCACCACCACCTCCCACTCGCTACCACCCATCACCCGCCACCATCACCCACTCACCCACTACCACCACCCGTCACCACTACCCACTCGCCACCACCCGCCATCCGCCACCCACCTACCACCACCACCCGCCACCATCACCACCACCACCACCCACTCGCTACCACCTGCCATCGTCACCCACTTACCCACCACCACCACCTGCCACCACCCGCGCATCCGCCGCCACTTGCCACCACTTGCCATTTCTCATTTTTTTATATTTTTAAATTTTTTTAAACATTTTGTCAATTACTAAACGCGTTTGTAGTTTATGTTTTTCTAAAAATAAATAAAAAATAAACAAAAATCAGTTTATAAAATTTTTGTAAATATAAACTGAAAACGTAAATGTTACCAAACAGACCCAAGTGTTACCAAATGGCACCTTAGTGTTTAAATTAATAAAATTTAAAATTTATTACAATGGTCAAAATTATTTGGATATTTGTAATTTTTTTATTTATTTCAAAATTAAAGATTATTTTGAGAATTGATTTTTCAGTATTTTTTAAAAAATTTGATGCAAATATATATATATATATATATACGAAAAGGTAAATAAAGTAATTAACTTTTTTATAGTAACTTTTCAATTTTTTAGTTAAAATTAGGGAAAATTATTTTTAAGTCCTATTATAGAGACTTATGCTACATATGATCCTAAGTAAAAACTTATGTTCTCATAAGTTCTGTGAGAAGTTGGTTGACACATTTACCCTCAGAATTAGTTGTTAATATCATAAATAATTACAAAACCATATATAGAAAATTAAATTTTACCATATATCATAGCTACGTGGATGTGAATTTGAAATTCAAAATCCACGTGATATTTGGATATTTTTGCTTTGATTAGGCAAAATTTTAGGAAATAAAATAAATTAAATATGTTTTGTGTCTTTATTATATTGTGAACTGTTGGTTCATTTGAAAACTCATACATAAACACTGAATACGACGACATTACAACACAAATTCAAAGACAAATACAACCAAACGTTAGTTTACAGATAAACAATCTAACTTCGAATTCAATAATATATAATGAAAATAGTAAGTTTCATTCATAGTGATTCCAAGACTTTCCACGAATAAGCAGCATGTTCACATGCAATTTAAAAAATCAAAATCCCATTAAGTTTGCGAAACGTAACGTGACTTATACAGAAATATCGAATATGGCAACATCACAACACAAGTTCAATGACAAATATAACCAAACGTAGCACACATAAAATATGACAACGTTGCAGATGTGGGTTAGCATTACAATCTAAATGTAACGTCATTAGAGGCTAATGAAAGTGTGCCAATGTATGGTTGTACCATTTTCCATAAACCATCAACATTTTCACATTCAATGTTAAAAAATCAAAAACCCAGTAAGTTTGCAGAACGTAACATGACACACACATAAACACTAAATACAACAACGTCATAACACAAATTCAAAGACAACTACAACTGAACGTAACATGCACAAAATATGACAACATTGCAGATGTGGGTTAACATTACAACCTAAATGTTACGTCATTGGATGCTAATGAAAGTGTGCCAATGTATGGATGTATCATTTTTCATAAACCAACAACATTTTCACATTCAATTAAAATAATTAAAAACCCAGTAAGTTTGCGAAACATAACGTGACACGTACATAAACACTAATTACAACAACGTCACAACACAAATTCAAAGACAACTACAACCGAGCGTAACACGAACAAAACATGGCAACATTGCAGATGTGGGTTAACATTACAACCTAAATATTACATCATTGGAGGCTAATGAAAGTGTGTCAATGTATGAATGTACCATTTTTCATAAATCAGTAACATTTTCACATTTAATTAAAAAAATTAAAAAAATTAGTAAGTTTGCGAAACGTAACGTGACACGTATGTAAACACTTACTATAACATCGACACAGCACAAATCCAAAGACAAATACAACCAAACATAACACGCAATATATAACCACATTGTATATGTGGGTTAACATTGGATGGCTGTACTAGATTGTGAAAGCCATATCAGAAGCAAAAAACCTTACCTCTTTCCCTCAAACACTTGGAGTCCAAATTGGCAAAAACAAATAACACCACCCCCAACCTTGACGATAGCATCACCTATATCTAGATCTAAACCAGCAACATTTTCAAAATCCATCGAAATCTGCGATCAATGCGACATTCACTCCAACGGATTGCGCATACATATTACGCTTTCGTAAAAGTCTCCAAAAGGGAAATAGGATAAATGATAGAATAATTTATAATATGGAAACATATAAAGGGTATAATAGTACACTAATACCATTTAATCACAATGCATAGGACCTTATAGAATACCTTCCAATTTAAATAAGACTAACAACTTTATAAGAAACTACACAGGATTTCATATTAAATAAGTTATCATAATAGGATTTATAAATAGTTTTTCCTTAAAATTGTGACATTTCAATATGCCTAATTAGTTTGGACCAAAAAAAAAATATAAGACGTTGACAACCTAATACGTTTGGGAAGATAGTTTTGGATAAAATAATTAATAAAGACAAAATTAGTTAAAATAATCAATAAGATAAAAATATCATATTTAAACCATAATCATTTCATTTTTTTTTTCAAAACTATCAAATCAACAACAAAAAAAAAAGTTAATTATTATCCCAAACACAATTTTTTTTGTCAGGCTAAAATAGTTAAAAAATAAAGAGAATAACCAACTTTCCAAACCAATTTAAAATGAGTAAATTGCTTGTCTCTTTAAATTTTATAATTTTTCGAATTTGACTTCTAAATTATATTTTTCTTAATTTCCCTAATATTTATAATTTACTTTCAAAATTATTTTTTATTAACCTGAAATTTAAAATCTTCCAACATTCAAAACCCAAAATCTAAACGCTCTCTACTCTACAAATTCACCCCCAAACTTTCACTGCCCTTTTATTGCCAACCTTTATCACTTCTTTTTTTGTTTTCCTTTTCTTTTTTGTTTTTTTTGAATAGATGAAGCTTTATATATATTAAAACATCGGACTAGATACATCACTATAAAGGCTAAAGGTGAATAGTCTACCCAATTAGTAAGAAGCCCTTTTTCCAGCGTAGGAATTAGCGACCCAGTGCGTAATCCTATTGTTTGCTCATCAGGTCCATCCAAAATTCCATTGCCTCAGCTTTGAGAGACTATGAATGTCAAGCACCACTGCCATACACTCCTAAGGTGGCACATTTTCAATCACCTAAGGTGGTACACAAAGCTTGATTATCACTTTTAATCTCAACCATTGAGGCATTATGTGTTTGAGCTAAATAACAGCCAGATGGATTGCATGAGCTTTTGCTTATAAAGTAGAGGACGCTGAGAAAGATGAAACCAAACCGTCCAAAAGCCTTCATTTTAAGTCACGCATAATAGCAACTACAAATGCATTCAGATGTGCATGATTTAAACTTGAATCGCAATTGATCTTAACTCCACTGATAGGGTAATTTATATGTAAATTGGGCCGAGCGGGGTGATGGGCCGTTCTATAAGCCACAGTAAAAAGGGTTGAGTAAAAGAGCTTTGTAGCTAGCCCGGTCCAGAAAGAGCTTTGTAGTTAGCTCGGTCACTACGGTCTAAGTAGTAGCAGTTAGCTCGGTCATACCACTAAGGACCGGGGTATTTTGGGTTTTTTCTCAGAACCTTGCTATTGAATAGCTCGGTCCAAGCACGTTATGGATAACGCGGTCTCAAGAAGTGAAATTGAGATACAAACTGTAAAAGGAAGAGCCGAGATAGTTAAAGCTCGGTCGTGTCTGCCAGTTTAGCATGGCTATGTTATCTCGGTCGTTTTGTCATACTACCGAGGTAAAACCATCTCACTTGGTTTAAGTAGTGAGGGGGGTGTTGAAGGATAAGCATTATCTTTCAGGAGAGTGATTCCTAGGAGGACTCTACATGGAGGAATAAGAGTCCTACTAGGATTGTGCCACACGGAACCTATAAAAGCTTACAACATAACCTATGGAAGAGGTAACACAACTTTGATTCCCGAATACATAGAGCTTTTGTCTATTTGTCTATTTTGCTGACTTAGGCATCAGAGAGGTATCCAGCACACACCCGTCGGCTAGCTCACGTTTGTGTTTTCAGGGAGTAAAGCGACGACGTACGGAGAAGCGCAGACTTGATCAACAAGATTATACGAGAAGAATATTTCGTGCTCGTACAATTGGCGCCGTCTGTGGGAAGACTAGAAAGAACAAAACCTCTTGATCAAGCTTTCCCTCTCTAATTGGAAATAATGGCGCACAATGAAGATTTGCCGCAGTCCGTCATCGACGGACAAACCCCAGAGGGGGTTGGGAGGCGCGAAGGTTTGCCTTCTATCCCTTCCATGGCGGGTTTAGAGCCCCAGCGACAAAACCCCTGGAGGGATGCAAGGGGGAGGCGGACTAACAACCCCCGTCGCTCTCAAAGTCCAGAAAGATAGAGGCGGAGGATCGATCCTCAAGTTCTGGAGGATCGCGTAAAGGAACAAGACGAGTTAATAAGGAAGATGGTGGCGGATATGGAGGCTATGAAATGCCAGATCAAAGGAAAATGGGTGGCGACAAGAGAGGGACACAAAAGCAACACGCCTCCTCGCCACTCAGAAGATCGTGGTAGGCA
Organism: Camellia sinensis; assembly: GCF_055761805.1. Classification (NCBI taxonomy): domain Eukaryota; kingdom Viridiplantae; phylum Streptophyta; class Magnoliopsida; order Ericales; family Theaceae; genus Camellia; species Camellia sinensis. Next base: position 189,209,349 of record NC_138964.1, read on the forward strand.
TACCACGCCATCGCAAGTAGAGAATAGGAGCCTCAAAACAGGCGACACTCAATCAAGTACTTCCAGGACTCGTTACTCCAAGTCTGAGAGAGCGAGAACATTGAGGTCTTATACTGAGGGAAGCACATATCGGCCATCGCGCACACACCAAACGTCATCCAAGCAGACGGAGCTACCTAGATCATCTGATTTGCGAACTGTGCTAGAAGAGAGGGCGCGATGGAAGGAAGATACCAGGGCGCGCGACCCGCGTAGAGTTTCAGCCCTTCAGCGGTTGGCTCCTCAGACGCATGGGAGCGTCGAGGTAGGAATGCCAATACCGCACCTTACTTACGAACCGACAGACAAAGCATTAGCAAGGCTGCAGACCTCGCCGTTCGTTCCAGCGATTGAGAACGCGCCCCTACCTTCAGGCTTTCTTCAGCTCAAATTCACCACGTATGAGGGGAAGACAGACCCCTACACGCACCTTAGCCATTTTCGAAAGGCTACCAGAAGGCAGCATAACCTCATGGGCGCAATTGACAGAGGCGTTCGTGACAAGGTTCAGAACGAGCACCAAGACGCCAGTGGAGATCGATCAGCTACTCTCCATTGACATGGGCGACAAAGAGCCGTTGAGATCCTACAACAGTCGTTATTGGGAGACCTTCAACCAGATAGGAGATTGCCCCACAAATCTTGCTATCGCGTAGTACAAAAGAGGTCTTCCAGTCGGAAACAGGTTGAGGGACTCAATTACCATGACGCCACCCCTCACGATAGAGGCCTTGATGGAGATAGTGTACCAGCATATACGAGTGGAGGAGGATGGCACCCGTGCTAAAGCAAAATTTGGCACAACAGCAACGTCAGATAAAAAGACTACGGCAAAAGTCAACACGGTAGAACGATCAAGCAGGAATGGGCGAGGCAGGCGGACCAATAAAGAGGACTCAGACAAAAAGTGGCTAAGAGTCCGCACTGCCATTACCACGGTGTTCAAAAAACCAGTCTACAAAATTCTCAATGAGATACGCGATGAGCCTTTCGTCCGATGGCCAGCTAAGCTGGGGAAGCACAAAAAGACTATGACGAAGGATCTTGGTGTACCTTCCATAATGAAAAGGGGTACCGTACAGAGAATTGCACACCGTTGAGACAGCATCTGGAGGAGTTAGTGGCAGCTGGGCACTTGGACAAATACATAGAAGAAGGGACACAGCCAGCCCCCCCAGAACCACGACCACCCAGACGGAATGCCGATCGACACCCCACCTCAAGATGTGATAAACGTAATACATGGGGTATTCGAACCTGAGCGAGTATGTGAGCTCAGGGGAATGATCAAGAAGGCTGAGCACTTAAGGGAGGTATTAAGTGCATAACCTACCATTAAAAAGGGAAGAACAGAGGCCACGAACGTCATGTCTTTTTCAGACAGAGACTTGGCAAGGATATGTTGCCCTCACAGTGATGCACTGGTCATCACTCTCCACGTCAAGGATTACGATATCAAGCGAATTTTGATTGACCAAGGGGGCTCATGTGAGATAATGTATTACGAAACCTTCAAACAACTGAAACTAGAGGACAAAGACTTTGCACCCGCCGTATCTCCCCTGATTGGATTTAACTCAATGCCAGAGTGGCCAGTTGGCAAAATAATCCTCCCAGTCAGAGCAGGAAGCATGACGAAACAAGTGGAATTCTGGATATTAAAAGTCCATTTCACTGACAACATAATCTTGGGAATGACATGGTTGCATGCCATGCGATCAGTAGCGTCAACCTACCATCAAGTAATGCGGTTCCCCAATGAAGCCGGAGTAATTGAAAAGGTTTTTGGAGACCAGACCATGTCCAAACAATGCTTCATCACCGTAAATGGCAGCCGCGCTACCAAAGGGTTTGTTCAAATGGTGGAAGAACCTTAGAGCAATGAATTGTTTGCGGATGTTGGCAAAGCCGCTGAACAAAAGGCAATGAAAGACTTGGTACAGGTAAGAATAGATGAAAAGAACCCAGAAAAGTTATTTTTGCTTGGCTCATCTATGTCTAGCACTGAGAGAAGAGGGGTCATGGAATTTTTTACCTCTAACATCGAAGTGTTTGCCTGGACGCCGTATAACATGCCTAGCATTGACCCAAACTTCATCTATCACCAATTGAACGTCCACCCAACTGCCAGACCAATTATACAGCGCACTCGCAGATCAACACTCCACCACGCCGAGATAGTGGCGGAAGAAGTGGGAAATCTTCTAGAGGCAGGAGCTATCAGAGAAGTGCACTATCCCAAGTGGATATCCAATACAGTAGTGGTGCCCAAGAAGAATGGAAAATGGCGTGTCTGCGTGGACTACAAAACAGTCAACAAGGCGTGCCCAAAAGATAGCTTTCCCCTACCACGGATAGACTAACTAGTAGACCTAACGGCAGGACACAATCGACTTAGCTTTCTTGATGCGTACAGAAGTTACCATCAGATTGCTATGTATGAACCAGACCAGGAGGTCACATCCTTTACAATGCCAAGAAGACTGTATTGTTACAAGGTCATGCCCTTTGGCCTAAAAAATGCAGGGGCAACATTCCAGCAGATGGTCACCAAGATTTTTGAACCATTGTTAGGCAGAACAATGGAAGCTTACATCGATGATATGGTAGTCAAAAGCAAGGATAAGAATGACCATCTCAGGGACCTAGGTGAGATGTTTCAGATCCTGAAGAAGCACAAGTTACGCCTTAATGCATCTAAGTGTGCGTTTGGCGTAGGATCAGGCAAATTCCTAGGTTTCCTGGTGACCAACCGAGGTATAGAGGTAGACCCCTCTCAGATCAAAGCAATTCAGGATCTAGAGAGGCCCAACTCAGTAAAAAAAGTACAACATCTCACCGGTATGGCAGCTGCGCTCAACCGGTTCATAAGTCGGTCGTCTGACAGATGTCGACCATTTTTTCAAGCATTAAAGGCCAAGTTTGAGTAGGACGAAGAATGCGACCGCGCCCTAGAAAGTTCAAAAGAATACATGTCTTCTCCACCATTGCTAGTAACCTCAATACCTGGAGAAGAACTATTTGTGTACCTGGCAGTTTCGTAGTACGCAATTAGCGCAGTATTGGTCCGAGCGGAATGAATCCAACATCGGCCCATCTTTTATGTCAGCATGACATTGCTGGGCGCAGAAACCAGGTACTTACCATTGGAAAAATTGGCCTTAGCCTTGATGATTGCCTCAAGGAAGTTGTCGCATTACTTTCACGCCCACACCATAATCGTCCTTACAACTTTTCCATTAAAAGCTTTGTTTGAGAGGGCGAACTTTTCTGGGCGAATCTTGAAGTGGGCAGTAGAGTTGGGACAGTTTGACATCAAGTTTCAACCCAGAACCGCGATAAAAGCCCAAGCTTTGGCAGACTTTGTCGCAGAATTCACACCAGGAAGTCATCACATCTGCCTAGTTGACTTAACAGGTACAATCGAAAAAGGGATGGAAAGTGTCGCCGGAATAGCGCAACCCATGATACAGGATACCCAGCCACATCCCAGAACAGACCAGAGTGAACGAAGGGAGGAAAAAACAAACCATGCTACACCAAGCAAAGACTCATCAACAAGTAAAAACTTGGTACAATCAGATAATTAGAGGCAGACAATAAGTGTGGACTTTGAAGAAAATACCAGTAACACTAATGACCCCAAGGCATCATCTGATCCCTCCACTTGCTGGAAGCTGTTCATTGGAGAGATGTGGAAGCTCTTCGTAGATGGAGCATCCAACAGGCACGATGCAGGACTTGGCATAGTTCTCATCTCACCAGACGGCCTAATAGTGGAATAAGCAGTCAACCTTGGCTTCCCAGCATCAAACAACGAAGCGGAATACGAAGCGCTTCTGGCAGGCCTAAAATCAGCACTCTACATGAAGGCCACCAAGCTAACGGTTTACAATGACTCACAGCTGGTGGTAAACCAAATTTCAGGTGACTATAAGGCAAAGGATGACAGGATGGGTAAGTACCAAGAGTTAGTCAGAAAAGAGATCAAGAAATTTGAAGTAGTGCGAATAGAGCAGATAGGCAGGGAAGAAAACAGTAGAGCGGACGAACTAGCATGCTTTGCTTCAATGGCAGATACATCCATCTCACACCCATTATTGATCGACTTCTTGCCAAGACCAAGCATCGAAGAGCCTGAAGTAGCTGAAGTATGTTACGCCAAACTAAACCCTTCATGGATGGATCCCATCATAGTATTTTTAAAAGACGGCGTCTTACCTGAAGAAAATAATGAAACCAACAAGATTAGAGCAAAGTCGCAACGATTTTGGCTCTCCCTATCAATGGCCTTGTACAAGAAATCCTTCACAGGACCTTACCTAAAGTGTGTTCATCCCAGCAAAGTTGAAGCATTCTTGTTCGCGATACACGAAGGCGTATGCGGAAGCCACCAAGGGGCAAGATCATTGGCTTACAGGGTAATCCCGCAAGGATATTGGTGGCCTTACATGCAAGCAGATTCAGAGAAGTATGTCAAGAAGTACGAGAAATGTCAGAAGTTCGTACACTAAATACATCAACCAGCTAGAGAGATTCTACCATTAACTAGCCCATGGCCCTTCGCAATGTGGGGCTTGGACATAGTAGGACCACTTCCAACGGCACCCGGAAACAGAAAGTTCTTCATTGCGGCAACAAACTACTTCACAAAGTGGATGGAAGCAGAAGCACTAGCATCCATAAAGGAGAAAGATGTGAAAAAGTTCGTCTGGCAGAATATCATCACTCGGTTCGGAATACCAAAAGCTCTAATATCCGACAACGACACTCAGTTTGATGGCAAAATCTTTAGAGGCTTTTGTGAAGAGTACAAGATAGAATTCTACAATTCTACACCGGCATACCCCCAAGCAAATGGCCAAGTGGAAGCATCAAACAAAGTCGTCTTGGATGGATTGAAGAAAAGGTTAGAGAAAGCAAAAGGCAAGTGGGCGCAGGAGCTCCCTCATGTTTTATGGGCTTACCGTACCATACCTTGGCGGTCTACTGGAGAAATACCTTTTTCCTTGGCCTATAGCGTGGAACCAGTAATCCTACTGGAAGTTGGCCTCCCCACAATTAAAAGTGAAAATTTCGATCCAGACTTAAATGGAAAAGCCATAGCATTGGAGCTCAACCTTGCAGAGAAAGAAGAGAAAGAGCACTGGTTCACATTGCCTCGTACCAGCAACAGTTATCCAGAAAATACAACAAGACAGTACATTCAAGGCAATTCAAGGTTGGAGATTGGGTACTGCGCAAAGTAATGGGAAACACCCTGGTACCCGGAGACAGCAAGTTAGGGCCCAATTGGGAAGGACCTTACAAAGTGATTGGGTTAGCAGGAAAATGAGCATATCACTTGGAAGACGAGGACAGCAAAGCCATTCCCAGGCCATGGAACACTGTCAATATCAAACTGTTTTATTTTTAGTTTTTTTTTTAAAAAAAAAACATAATTGTAGCTTTTTATTTTTTTTCAATAAAACAAGTAGTTTCTTTTTCCAGCATATATTGTTTTATTCTGTAAAAGTTGTTTTAGTGAATTGGGGGCAATAAAATCAGAGTTGGCCAGAATAACCAACTTTGAGCTCTCTTCAGCTAGGATCAGGATCTGGGCTGAAGAGGTTGGCTGGAAAAACCAACACTTCTCCTAAGCCGAGGGTAAGCATCCAGGCTGCAGGACATTTGGCTGGAAAAACCAAACACTTCACTCAGAGTTTGCCGGAATAACCAACTTCGAGCTCTCTTCAGCTAGGATTAGGATCTGGGCTGAAGAGGTTGGCTAGAAAAACCAACACTTCTCTTAAGTTGAGGGTAAGGATCCAGGCTGCAGGACGTTTGGCTGGAAAAACCAAACACTTCACTTAGAGTTGGCCGGAATAACCAACTTTGAGTTCTCTTCAGCTAGGATCAGGATCTGGGCTGAAGAGGTTGGTTGGAAAAACCAACTGTTATTGCTCTTCAGCCGAGATAAGGATCTAGGCTGAAGAAGGTTGGCTGGAAAAACCAACTTTGAGTACTCTTCAGCCGAGATAAGGATCCAGGTTAAAGAGTGGTTGGCTGGAAAAACCAACTTTGAGTACACTTTAGCCGAGATAAGGATCCAGGCTGAAGAGTGGTTGGCTGGAAAAACCAATATTTATTGCTCTTCAGCCGAGATAAGGATCTAGGCTGAAGAAGGTTGGCTGGAAAAACTAACTTTGAGTACTCTTCAGCCGAGATAAGGATCTAGGCTGAAGAAAGTTGGCTGGAAAAACCAACTTTGAGTACTCTTCAGCCGAGATAAGGATCCAGGCTAAAGAGTGGTTAGCTGGACAAACCAGCACTTAGTACTCTTCAACCGGGATAAGGATCCAGGCTGAAGAGTGGTTGGCTGGAACAAACACCTTTTTATGATCTTCAGCTGAGGTAAAAACCTTGGGTGAAGAGATTGGCAGGTATGACCAGGTAGATTTCAAGGTTAAAACCGAGATAGGTATCTCAGCCATAAAATGTTATGATACATTCATATAACAATTGGAAAGTACAAGCATGAAAGTAAATCGAACAAACAGTAGAGGCAAACAAAAGAAAATTTTCATTAGAAATTCAAGTCAAGAACAAAAGGTGGGCCTCAGCCCGGTTACAATTTCTTTCCAAAAACAAAAAGAAAAAAATACAAGATTAAGCAAAGAGGTCATCAAGATCTGCATCCAGGTCAACTCGAAGCCCAGTTTCAGCAGGTAGCTCGGTCACATTGTCAACCAAGTCTTCCACCGGTGGCTCCTCTCGACCGAACAGCGGGATCATTGACGATCGGGGTGTCGTGAGGCTTGGATTCTTCTTCATCATCCTCAGTTTGAAGGAATTTTTGTTGAATGGCTTGAGCGTACTCTGCCATATAGCTTGATATGAAGTGCGGAGGAGGATTGAGGAAGACCTCGGTTTCAGATCCGTGACCGAGCTGAACCATGACCGCTTTCCACCTACACTTAAAAAAGATATCCTTAGCAGCTTCGCACTGCAGGGTATAGATTGCTTCACTTTCTTTATAACCGCGGTCTTCCGCGTCCTCCATCTTCTTTTCAAGCGCAGTTATCTCGGCCTGCTTATTCTGCTCAACTGTGGCAAGCTCGCGCAGATAATGATTTTTCAGCTCGGTCAAAGCTTTTTGCTTATCCACTTCCGCCGAGTCTACGAGCCTGGTGAGCCTAGCGAGCTCAGTTTGAAGCTCGGCCATTTTTTGTTTGGCCTTGTTTAGCTCGGCCATTTTCTTATCAGCGTCAGCCATAGCTTGCCTTGTTGTTTTTTGCAGCTCTAGCACACGTTTATGTGCAATATGGTTTTTTTGCATGGCCTGCATAAGAGAGGTAAGCAAATTTGGAGTCAGAACCGAGCTAACCGATGCACAAAATGGGAAAACAAAGGAAGGAGTACTCACCAGCACCATTGATTTGGTGGCCGAACAGATAGCTTTTAGCTCAATAAGGTGGGCATGATGATCCATGTCAGGGGGGCAGGCACACGCTCTTAGCCAGGTTGAAGGCGAACATGTGGTCCTTGTCTGCCACCACTGAGTCTGTCTCTCTGATGGCTCAGTTCTGGTATGATAGTCTCGGTGCCTAATCAGAAGAGTTAGCTCGGTCTGAGCTCTCAGGTTGTGGGCTCGGTGGTGCGGTTGGGAGAAGCACAGGTTCGTCTTCATCAACGAGGTGTGGCTCGATTGCAGCAGACCGAGCACCCTTGCGAGGCTGAGATGATGAAGGCTGATGGGTTGGAAGTGCCACCATAGTCTCTTGAGTTTGTCCGGCTTATTATAACTCGGCTGGGTTTGTCTCGGTAATTAGAGCCCTCACTGCTCTCTTCTTCGCCATCTCTTGTTCTGCGGTCAAAGAGATAAGATTGATTTGTGGAAGGGTTGGATCAGGCTCAGGAGAGGGCTCTAAGAGGAAGTTTGTTACTCTGGTCTTCCTCCTACTACTGTATCTGTAGGTCAGCTCGAAGTCTAGTAGCTCAACCCAACTTCGATTTGGATATCTTAGTGCGGCGTGGAGGGCATCAAGGTTTGGGTAGCTGTACTGGGACTTGAGAAAGTTCAAATCTGCATAAAGAAAAAAGACAACGGTTAGTCCAGTCAAGAATGAGAAAATCGAAGTAAAAGAAAAACACGAAATTGAGCCGAGGTAATTATACCGGCGACTCCTTTGTTCTAGTTTATTCGGTCACTCGGGATTTGGGCTTCATAGTCTTCGAAGTTCCCAGAAACCCAGAAGAAATCATCGTCGTTTACATCATTGTCTGGGGTATTTTTTATTATCTTTTCACGCCGGCGCCTTATTCTTAAATAATAAACCCAGCCATCCTTATTTGAACCCATGGAATATTGGTGGAAGAGCTCGGCTAAACCGAGATTAAGGCCAGCCTGGCGGTTTAGCTCAGCGATGCCATTTATTATGCGGTATGAATTTGTGGAAAGCTGGGTAGGGTAGAGGTTTGTTTGTCTAAGGAATTCGCAAAGAAGAGGCTGTACAGGGAATCTAAGTCCAGTTTCTACAATTGAAAAAAGGGTAAAGGGAACAAAGCCAGGGTTTCCCCAGGGTGTGGTATCTAGTTCGGCTAAGGTAAGATGGACATCATCAGGGATATGGTAGTCCCTTCGGAACTCGGCTATAGCACCTGGTGTGTTTACCAAAAACCTATATTTACCCATGAGGTCTTAAATTACGTATAAATTAGCAGAGTACTAGCTCGGTGCTGAGATGACGTTGGTTATCTCGATTAGACTTTCAAATGAGTGGCTGGGCAACCTAGTCAGAGTCAGCAAGGTGAAAAAGAAAGGTGTTAAGCACAGATTGTTGAACCGTGCTAAAAGAAACAAAGGCAAGATGAATGACGTCCTAGCTCGGCTACATGGGATACTGTCCATTCTCAACCCGGTTTGAGCAAGGGTCTTTAGCCCGGTTGAGCATTTGGGGCAGCATTCTTAGTTCGGTTTTGACTAAGGAAGTTGGTTTAGCCCCAAGTTGTGGCTCAGTCGGTGGTTAGGGCTTTCTAGCGCGGTATTGCGCAAACTTAAGGCAGTTTGCTAGCTCGGCTAAGTAAAGCAAGAGGTACTTGGACCTATTGAAATTTCAGATTCGGCATGAAGTTTTAGTTCGGTTAGTTGAAGAGTTATCTAGTTTGGCTGGGTGCACACCTAGAAGGTTCCCTAGTTCGGTTAAATCTAAACCTTGAGATTGCCCAAACAGGTTTGTAGCTCGGTCACACCCAGAGGGTGTGCTCTTAAAAAACATGAACCTATGGTTTGGGGGTCTTGCCTTTTCTGTTCTTACCCATAACATGTTTATATAGAGCATGCTTTGTGATATATATGTATACGTATATATCTATATTATGTGTATCTGCAAAATGAATGGAAAGCAAGAAAATATTGAGTTACTTACGGATTGAAGACGCAAGAATGGAGATCTGAAACCACGAAATGGTGAAGAGGGTGCAAGCTTCGCAGGTACTGAGATTGGAAAAATGGAGGCTTGAGCAAGAAAGAGAGAGAAGATGAATAGTGCAAATGGATGGTTCAAGGCTTAGGGGTTTGGTTTTGTGAAAAGAAGGAAAAAGGGCGGGACTGTTCAAATTTCCCAAAGTACGAAGACGGCGTGACAGCTACGCTGGGCCAATAAGTGTTCACCACGTGTCGACGAAATGGGAAGCGATTCAGTTATAGTGGCTGAAAGACGTTCTGACCGGACAGGTTGGTAGCTCGGTGTGAGTTTAGCCCGGTTGAAGGCTAAAGTTTTTAGCTCGGCTAGTAAAAGATAATCCCTATCATGATGCGCAGATGGAATTAAGGGGCAATTGAGAGGGTAATTTATATGTAAATTGGGCCGAGCGGGTGATGGGTCGTTCTGTGGGCCACAGTAAAAAGGGCTGAGTAAAAGAGTTTTGTAGTTAGCCTGGTCCAAAAAGAGTTTTGTAGTTAGCTTGGTTACTACAGTCTGAGCAGCAGCATTAGCTCGGTCATACCACTAAGGATCGGGGTATTTTGGGCTTTTTCTCAGAACCTTGCTATTGAATAGCTCGGTCCAAGCACGCTGTGGATAGCGCGGTCTCAATAAGTGAAATCGAGATACAAGCTGTAAAAGGAAAAGCCGAGATAGTTAAAGCTCGGTCGTGTCTGCCAGTTTAGTATGGCTATGTTATCTCGGTCATTTTGTCATACTACCGAGGTAAAACCATCTCACTTGGTTTAAGTAGTGAGGGGGGTGTTGAAGGATAAGCATTATCTTTCAGGAGAGTGATTCCTAGGAGGACTCTATATGGAGGAATAAGAGTCCTACTAGGATTGTGCCACACGGAACCTATAAAAGCTTACAACATAACCTATGGAAGAGGTAACACGACTTTGATTCCCGAATACACAGAACTTTTGTCTATTTGTCTATTTTGCTGACTTAGGCATCGGAGACGTATCCGACACACACTCGCCGGCTAGCTCACGTTTGTGTTTTTAGGGAGTAAAGCGACGACGTACGGAGGAGCGCAAACTTGATCAACAGGATTATACGAGAAGAATATTTTGTGCTCGTACATCCACCGTGCGTGGCTAAACGCCACCTATAGAAGGTGAATACAATGTAGGACCCTCCAAAAAGGCCTAGCGGATGACCGATTCCAATGTTGTTTATACTCAAACCAAGCTTGGTAATACTACTGAATGACTTTACTTGGGATAACTAGCATATGATTAAAGATGAGATTATTGCGAGCTTTTCATATAAACCATCCAATAAAGGCTATTTTGTCGACTTCTTCTATTCCACTTTGATCGCCCCTTTTGCTAATTCATTGTGTCACTTTTGCACCATGACTATCTTAGAGGTATAACTCGGTCGGGTTGGAAGGTTATCCAAGTCCAGCCTAAGTTGTGCTGAGACCTGTTCAGGCCCGAATTGTAACCTGAGGTTGCCTGCCCAAGCCCGACCTAAGTTAAACCCGAATTGCCCGAATTACTCGAATTGTAAATGAATTTTAGTGTGTGTGTGTGTGTGTGTGTGTGTTTTTTTTTTTGTAGCTACATTATTAAATTATTAAAATTTAATGCCATCAAAACAAATAATTTAGGCCTTGTTTGTCATTTCTTAAAAAAGTTAAAAAGTCATTATCCTATTTAAGTCACATCATTTTTCTACCGCATCACTTCAAATTCAACCCATACCCAACCCATATTTCATAAAAAACACTTATTTAGGACATCCCAAACAACCCCTTATATAATGTAAGAGAGATGTCGCTATAGTAGTTTTTACAATTTATTAGTGAAAATAAAAAAAAGTAAGATTTTATGTTATTTGTATATATAATATGTATATCAATATGATTTAATAATCTAAATTACTTTAATATCATGTAATAGCTAATAATTTATATATATATTTAATATTTTTATATATCTATATATGTATAATTCGGGTTTCGGGTTGCTCGGGTTGTTTGACGTATTTGTCCAAGCTCGTCCAAATTTAATTCGATTTTCTGAATTTTTGCCTAAGCCCGTACAAAATTTAAAAATATCTTGTCTAAACTCTAAAAAAATTCGAGTTGGGTTCGAGTTGCTGGGGTTAAACCCGCCCAAGTTACACCCTAGACTATCCTTTATGATCCCGTAAACACATTCACCGCTTATTTGGTTTATTTAAAATAAAAAAAAAATAATTTCATAAAAATAAATATTTAAAAAATAAATTTTGAAATTTATTTCTGACAAAAAAAATTCATACGAAGTATTGATATTTTTTTATTTTCCCCCAAATTGATTTTATTTTATTTTTCCAAAGTACATTTATTGCTCATCCAAGCATTTTGATTTTGGATATTAAAATTTTAATATAATTTATTTGTATGTCACATGGCTACCATACCAACGTGGAAATTTTCTGTTGAAAATTGGACAGTAGTTGGTTCCTTCAGTCAATGGAGAAAAATAAGAAATTTAACGACTAAAATAAGAAAAAAAATACTTAAAGGATAAAGTGAAAAAATTATGAATTTAAGGAGACAAAGTAGAGTTTATTTAATCTCACGTGGCTACTGACACGTCACTCTTCCATTAAACATTTGTTTTTACGTAAATTGGAAAAATATAAAAACACTAATGGCCAAAGTAATAATTAAAAAATAAAAAATAGCACAGGGTAATAGTGTAACTTACCCTACAATGAAAGATAAATAATAAGTATCTCCTAAATAATTTATTTTTTTTATTTTTTTTCTATCACATTACATTTCTATTTTTTTGCACATCTATGGGGATATATTTTCTGAGTACCAACACGTGACAAGGTGACGTCGACGTGTCAGCCGAGGTACCACGTGTCCTGGTCGTGACGCCGAGGTGATCTCCGAAGATATCGGAATCCGAAATAAGTAGATAAGGGACAAGTGTCTTAGAATGAAAAGGGAACTCAACCTGGATATGGACAAGAATCCTAGATTGGGAGAAGACTTCAGTTTGGGTAAAGATGAGACTCTTACAGAGTTTATCCTAATCTCACTGGGAGTCCCAGATTAGCAGTAATCCTGAGTCCATAGAAGTCAGGCTTTTATTGGGACTAGGTTTATGTTGGCTATAAAAGAGAGGCACCCCCATGGGTCTAAGGGATGCTTTTGATACTCAAGCTTGTGAGTTTAATACTTGATTTATTTTTGAGAGATATACTGACTTGATCGTCGGAGTGCCCCCGGGTGGTCGAAACCACCGCGGGATTCTTATATTTCTGTTACAAGTTAGCTAGAGGCCATCTATTCTGCCGGTGCTCTCCAGCTGGATACTAAGCGGGCAGTGTGGTCGGAAAATCACCCACACAATTTGGCGGCGTTTGTGGGAAAGAAAGAAGAATAGATGGCCAATGACGAACAAAAGGCTCAAATTAGAGATAACGCTCCTGCTAGGAGTCGGAGGCCTATCAATCTCGACGTTGAAGGGGACAACCGCAACACAGAAACTCGTGACCAGAGTTACAGAATAAAAGACGCCGACCAGGAAGGTGACACACCAAAGACAACAAATCGAAGCGGATACTACAACGAAGATGACCTCCAGGTATGGAAGGATAAATACCTACGGATGAACGAAGACCCTTCCAGAAGGGATGCAAAGACAGGGGGCATGAGCGCTCCCAAGGAAATAACATTCAAGTATAAAAGAACTCATCCTGAGCGAGCAGATCCCGGATTCCGGATCCTGGATTCCGGATCCGAGAAGACATGATCTCAGCCTAGACAAGCAGGCCTGAGAAGACGAGAGCTCAACCTAAGTGAGCAGATCCAAGATTCCAGAAGATAAGATCTCGGCACCTGAGTCCGAGAAGAGAAGAGCACAGTGAGCAGATCTCAGATTCCAGAAGATAAAAAAGAAACACACAAGATCAGACTAAAGTTGGCCAGAACTGAGAAGTATGCTAAGGCCGAGGAAGACATGCCGGGAACAAAAGCGTCGGAACAAGAAAAGAGAAACGGCTCGCCGATGCGAAGCCGAAAATCAAACTCAGGTTGGAGCCAAGTAAGATCAATAAATAAACCAAGGCCGACAACCTCGGCTTGAATTCAACCTCGGCGACAAGGTCGAAGCTTCATGTATGATGAGAACCCAAGTGGATTTTAAGTTCACGCTGGGGGCGCAGAGAAAAAGAATGCGTTTACCACTTGTTAAAATTTGTAGCAATTTACAAGTTGGTTAAACCAATATGATGTTTACCGCTTGTTAAAATTTGTAGCAATTTACAAGTTGGTTAAACGAAGATGATGTTTAACCGAAGTTAAACCGAATATGATATTTAATCAAAGTTAAACCGAGATGATGTTTAACCGAAGTTAAGCCGAGATGATGCTTAACTGAAGTTAAACCAAAGATGATGTTTAACCGAAGTTAAACTGAGATGATGCTCAACCGAAGTTAAACCGAGATGATGCTTAACCGAAGTAAAACCGAGATGGTTCCTTATCTTCACTTGTTGAAATTTGTAGCAATTTACAAGTTGAAGTTAAGCCGAGATGGTTCTTTATCTTCACTTGTTGAAATTTGTAGCAATTTACAAGTTGAAGTTAAGCTGAGATGGTTCCTTATCTTCACTTGTTGAAATTTGTAGCAATTTACAAGTTGAAGTTAAGCTGAGATGATTCCTTATCTTCACTTGTTAAAATTTGTTGCAATTTACAAGTCGAAGTTAAGCCGAGATTATTCCTTATCTTCACTTGTTGAAATTTGTAGCAATTTATAAGTTGGAGTTAATCTGATTCCTTATCTTCACTTGTTGAAATTTGTAGCAATTTACAAGTTGAAGTTAAGCCGAGATTACTGTTTTTCTTCGCTTGTTGAAATTTGTAGCAATTTACAAGCCGAAGTAAAGCCGAGGTTATTGGTTAAACACTTGTAGAAATTTACAAGTTGGTTAACCCGAAGAAGATGCTTAACACTTGTTGAAACTTGTAGCAATTTACAAGATGACGTTAAGCCGACATATGATCATCCGTTGAAATTTGCAGCAATTTACAGGTTGAAGTAAAAGCTAAGTATATTGTTTAAATACTTGTTAAAATTTGTAGCAATTTACAAGTAGATCATTATTTAACACTTGTTATAACTTAAGGAAAGTTTATAGGTTGAAATTAAAACAGTATGTGTTTTATATCTGTTGGAATTTATGCAAAGTTTACAGGATAAGTTATTACCGAGGTAAATCATCAGTTTATATACCTGAGGTGTGTCACTCCGAGAAGATTGCACAAAGAAGGAAGAGCATACTAAAGACACGCAAAATATTTTAAGTATAGAATCATGCAAAGGCAGTCAAGAAAAGACAAAGGCACAAGCATTCAGAGAAGGAAAGTTGCATTAGACATTCAAGAACAAAGAGGCACATCGCCCATATGCAGAGCTTACATTGTCTAAAAAAACAAAAAGGTACAAGAGTACAAGCAACAAAAAAGGAAAAACTTCAAAAACCGAGGTGATGCTTAATCGAAGTTAAGCCGAGATGATGTTTAACCGAAGTTAAACTGAGATGATGCTTAACCGAAGTTAAGCCAAGAGTATGTTTAACCAAAAGTTAAACGGAGATGATGCTTAAACCGAAGTTAAAACGAAATGATGTTTAACACTTGTTGAAATTCTAAGAGTGCACAAAGTTAAATGTCGGCAAAAGATTCGCCGGAATCAAACGTCGTTTTGATTAGAACAGAACCACTAAGTGCACGCCAGAAGTGGTGACCAGAATTGTGAAAGGAATAAATATTTCAAGAAACAGCGATGATAGTTTGCAAAAGCCAATAGAAAGAGGGTCTAAAGGGGGTGCATTAAATACCAGAAGTTTTAATACATTGGTGAAAGCAGAACACATCAGGTCTGTGACTACGGCACGAAGCCAACTTCCCTAATATGATCCTAAGTACAACTTATGTTCACATTAGGGGGCAGGGAGAAGGTGCAGGGGGAAGGAATGATAATTAAGGAGCAAGGAATATTAACACTTGTTGAAATTTTTGAGCAAATTACAAGATGAGTTAACCGAAGGTTATGAAGTCTACCACTTGTTGAAATTTGTAGCAATTTACAAGTTTGGTATAGCCGAGATAACACTGAAAGACGTTTCCGAGATATGATCATCCGAGATGACCAACTAGCTTGTTAAGAGCTGAGAAGGTTGGCAAGTACAAAAATGAAGACCTTAAAGAACTAGGGACTGAAAGCAATAACGTCGGACTGATCTGCTTCGACGGACAACGATGGTTCAGCCTCGGCAGTCAGTTGGAGGAGCTTCTCTACCGTTACCTCGGCATCAATTTCAAGAAAGAAGCAAACTACTCGGCATCAGCGGCAGGTTATGTCTCACTCCCAGAAGACAGTTGGAAAGAACTTCTCAGCAGCCTTCTCAGCCACGAAGCTCAGCATCAACCCCCTGAAGAGTTTGATCAAAGCTTTTCTCGGCGATTGGCACCTCGGCGTTTTGAAAGCAAGGATTGAAAGCAAAACTTTTGGAAAAGACACAGAAAACAGAAACAAGAATGTAATTCGTAAATCAAAAATGGTGATGAAGCTATCAGGAAATCAAGACAAAAAGATTGTATAGGTGTGTCAAGCTAAGAACAGTGGCAGCAATCAACAGATATGTGAACAGTGTATATTCAAGAAGATAATGTAGAAACAACGGGTAAAACAACAATGGTGGTTAACAATGAAGCAGAGCTTCTTGGAAAGCAACAAGAAATAAAACAGGAGGAAAAGTGGCTTACTAGAAAGAGGGAAGCCGGAATGAGAATTGCCGAAGTCTGACGACGGATGCGAAAATGACAGAATAACGTAAGCTTCACTGGAGGAGAAGAACGAAAACAAATTGCAGAGCTTGAAAGCTTGGAACAATGATGGATTTAAGCAAAAGAGCTAGAAAGGAAAAAAAGCCAGAGGATTAAATGAAAAAAAGAGAAAAATAGTCAAGAAGACGACAAAGTTCAAGAATAAAGCCAAGTGCACAAGCACTAAGTAAGTATGTGAAGAACAAGAAAGTAATGACCCAGACATATGATGCTAGCAACAGAAAGCGGATATGACAAGGATAGTGCCAGGCATTCAAACAATTCAAAACTTGAAAACAGACGAAAATAGAAGGCAACAGATGGCAAATAAACAGATTCAAAGTAAAACAGAAGAGTTATGAAAGATTGAGCTTAATAGCAAGCAAAGAGTTTTATGAACCTACAAAGTGAAATGAACGCCGATATAAAGATCGTCGGAGTCAAATAGGTGACTGGAAATCGGGAACTTACCAGAGAGTGTGAGTGGAGCAGTTGCAAAGCTCTTGGAGTTTACGAAATTATTGGAACCAGAACCTCGGCTAGGAGGTACGATTTCAAGCAGCTTGGAAAGCATGAATCTTGATACTTGACACAAGTGGACAGTAAGGTCCAGGGAACTTTGAGGTCGGCGAGTTTGATCTCGGACAGAGGGGTACAGATGAACGAACAGTGTAGGTTCCATCACCTTAGAATGCCGAGGTGATAGAACCTAGGGGGCAGTTGTGGGGATATATTTTATGAGTACCAACACGTGGCAAGGTGACGCCGACGTGTCAGCCGAGAAACCACGTGTCCTGGTCGTGACGTCGAGGTGATCTCGGCAAGGCCGAGGTTATCTCCGAAGATATCGGAATTCGAGATAAGTGGATAAGGGACAAGAGTCCTAGAATGAAAAGGGAACTCAACCTGGATATGGACAAGAGTCCTAGATTGGGAGAAGACTTCAGTTTGGGTAAAGATGAGACTCTTAGAGAGTTTATCCTAATCCCACTGGGAGTCCCAGATTAGCAGTAATCCTGAGTCCATAGAAGTCAGGCTTCTATTGGGACTAGGTTTATGTTGGCAATAAAAGAGAGGCACCCCCATGGGTCTAAGGGATGCTTTTGATACTCAAGCTTGTGAGTTTAATACTTGATTTATTTTTTAGAGATATACTGACTTGATCGTCGGAGTGCCCCTGGGTGGTCGAAACCACCGCGAGATTCTTATATTTCTATTACAGGTTAACTAGAGGCCATCTATTCTGCCGGTGCTCTCCAGCTGGATACTAAATGAGCAGTGTAGTCGGAAAATCACCCACACAACATTTTTTCATAAAGAGACAAAAAATATATTTATTTAGATCATTTCAAACAACCAAATTATGATTTACTCATAGCCTCCTAGGTAAGAGTGTGCAAAAGTAATCCACTAATTGATTGGAATAAGCGGAAGTAATCACTTTTAAGCCAAGTTTAGGGAGTTTTAAAAAAGTCAAAAAGTCAAAAAGTTATTCAAAAAGTTAAAAAGTTATCACTATTCACCAAAAGTCAACAATTACGACTGCACAACTCCCAATACTAATTTTCTCCTACACATTAATTTATACAAATTTTTAATACATTTTTTTTTTTCATAAAAAGTCAAAAAGTTAACCCAAACATTCATATTTTCAACCTCAACTTTTTAGTCTAAAAAGACAAAAAGTGCACTTAGGGGTTGTTTGGGATGACTTAAATAAGTGCATTTTTTGTCTTTTTGCGAAAAAATGTGTAGAAAAGTAGAGAGGTGATGTGATGAAAAAAAGATAAAAAAATAAATTATTTTGCAATTGCCAAACTTGACCTTATTTAGGATACCCCAAACAACCCCTTAGCAGACATTGGAGTGACGTTAAAAAAATTATCTTTTACTATAAAAAAAAAAACAAAAAAATTAAAAAATTTAATAAATTTTTTTTGTCACGAGACATTCTAAGGTGGTGTTTGACAAGTGATTTTGGGGCTAAAATAGTCACAAAAAATAAAATAGGTTATTTTAGTCATAACAAACAAAACATCACATTCAACCTATAATCATTGCACTATTCTCTCACAAAAAAAGTCAAAAAAATCAAAAAGTCAAAAAGTCTTTTCCAAACCAAACTTTTTAGGCCAGGTTAAAATAACTAAAAAAGTTAAAAAAAATTAAAAAATCAACTCACTTCCCAAACGGAAGCTAAACATATTTATTTATTTTAATTAAACCAAAAAGATACCAAACAAAACTCGCTCCAAATCCGCTCAAATACATAAAATGACAAGCATTAAACTAATGAATTAAAAAGTGCTCTTCGGTCATTGCAACGTAGTATCCAATTTTAAAAAGTTCTTTCCATTCATGGTGTAAGGATTTCAGTACAAAATATTCATTAAAAAAATTAAATTAATTAATTATAATATTTTAATTTTATTATGTATGTAAAAAAAAATGACAAATATATTTTTGAAAATAAATTAATATTGTTTTAAAAAATTAACACGATAAATTAAAAATTATACAATTATCAAAGTAATAACTTTTTATAAATAATATACACAATTTTATTTTATTTTTTTATAAACCGAACTATTGGGATTAACAAAAATTCAACCCAATTTAAAAAGAGCCAGTGTCATTACTGTGCGTGAAGCACAGCAGTGACTGTTGTGCGGCTCGTGGAATTCATTTTGGATTATATTTTAATGATCCGAACTGTTGAAAATTTAAAAAATATCAAAAATAATATATCTGTAAAAAATCAAATTAATCAAAATCAATAACTTGTTCATCAAATAACATCTTTATATAAAAAAATAAATATATATATATAACAAACTAAATACAAATATTATTTAATGAACAGGTTATGAATATCCAATCAATTTAATTTTTTATGAATATATTATTTTCAATATTTTTAAAAATTTTAACGATTTAAATTATTAAAATAAAATTTAAAATAAGTTTCACAGGTCGGACAATAATTATTACTGTGCTTCACGCAGAACTGCATCCAAATTTAAAAGTGAGTTCATAATCCTTATCAATCCTTCCCACTAAGAATAATGTATTGTTATAACGAGAAATCCAACAAAATTGCGCATGAGCCGCATTTCCTCGTAAACCGGGTGGCAGTGGCACTATCAAATATATCATTTTTAAATTAAAGTGATTAGCATATCAACCGTGTTATACACTGTATAAAATAATATATTATTTTATTTTATACATAATATAAGTAATATGTTAGTTGACATAATATTATTTATTAAATCCAAGTATATTCGTGTTATATTTTAGGTTGTATTTGATAATTATATTTAATTACAAATGATATGCTATCGATCTTTGTGCACCTATTATTGATAGCATATCATTTGTAAAAATAGTTGTGCTTATGCTATAATTATATTCACTATTTATTAAATCCAATTATATTTGTGCTATTATTTGAACACAATTCCGCTACGTAGCTCGAAAGGCGATGGTTCGAGTGGCTCGAATTTATGAACTTCTTGTTGTTGTATACGCTCGATACACCTAAAATTTATTTCATTTCAAAAACAAAAAAAGAAAAAAGAAAAGAACATAAAAGAGAGGAGAGAGAGAGAGAAGCATTGTCTCGTGGTAACCTAGCGGAGCCGTTTGGTCGCTGCTGGTGCTGTTTGATCGAAGTGGGAGAGGAGAAAGTTTGTGTGCCGCAGAGCAATCAGAGTCTTCACAAACTTGGAACCGGTCTGTTCGTAACCTAGCGGAACCGTCTCTTTGTGCCGCTGCTACTGCTGTTTGATCGGAGTGGGAGAGAAGGAAGTTTGTGTGCCGCAGAGCAATCGGAGTCTTCATTGAATTGTGAATAAGGTATTTTCCCTTGACGTTTTATTTCCCCTTGTGTCATTCCTCTTCCATTGCTCTGTCATTGTGGCTGTCATGGCTCTCATGGCTAGTAGCTAAATTTCAACGTGGCTACCGTGGCTGCTCTTCCATTGCTCAATCATAAGATTATACTTAAAATGGTTATGAAAATAAAATTATTTTGTTGTCTATCAAGTGATCCACTCGTCCCCATTTCAGCTAGCAGGAATGTCATAACATGCTCTGGTTGCCTATGCATACTAGTTAGACAAAAGTTAAAAAGGACTTATAATAGAATATAATATTTGTAATAATAATAACAACAGTAATAATTTAACAGAAAAATAACACAAAACCAAGAATATTTGAATTTCCGAGTTAGAATTGTATCTCATTTTGTTCCTCATTTTTGCCAATTAAGTAAACTATTAGCTTGATCAAACTAATTAAGTAAACTAAACTGCCATGGCTGCTAGCTAAGGGAAATCAATGTGGCTAGTTAGAATTGTATCTCATTTTTGGTTAAGTAAACCCAAATTAAACTGTACCTCATTTTTGCCAATTAAGTAAACTATTGGCTTGATCAAACTAAGTAAGTAAACTGTCATGTTTGCTAGCTAAGTTTCAATGTGCCTGCCATGTGTAATTGTAGAAGTTAAACATTCTTCTAGAAAACTAGTGCCAAGTAATGTATTCTATGGAAGTTGTTTGGGCTTCCTGGCATGGGTTATTTGACACATGGCATTGATTGAATTTAGTAGCCAATGGAGGTTTGACTAGATCATTTTTACACAGTTGGGGTGTGCCTAGAATGTGTTGGCTAGTATTAGGAAAATTGTAATCTCAGAGTGGAGATACTGTAACAGACTAGTAATCTTGCTGCATCCAATAATCCACTACACTGGGTTTCTTATGTCATGAAATCCTAAAAGGAAGATACATGTATCTTGAATCTTTGTTAATTTATAATGCCTTAATAGTTGCTATTTCCTCGCTGTTAGCATGTTTATACTGCACATAAGATAATAATCATACTTATCCAAAAACAGAAAAGAAAAGACTATAACATCTTTTTCAAAAAAATATTCTTATATTTTTTTATGTATTAGTAATATATATTTTTTTGACATCAATTTTTTTTTTTTTGGGTAAATATGTATATGTATATCTACACTTTCCCTGAGCTGATATTAATAGTGTTATAAGATTATTCTTAAGATGAATGTGAAAAATTAGCAGATTGAGATGTAGTTGCTTATCCCTGGCATGGCTGCCATTGCTTGAGCTTTTGTTTCAAATTCAAATTCATTCTACTTGATTTGATATTGCAGCTAACAATGTCTATTGTATTTAACTTTAAATACAATGTCTATTGTATTTAACTTTGAAGCTACAATGGATATTTATTCAAACAATAATTCATTGAATGTGAGTGAAGAAGTTGAAGAACAGGATAACAATCTTTCATTTAACGAAAATAGTGAAGTTGAAGAACCTAAAACGGAGATGTATTTTACCTCAAAACAAGAAGTGTACGCATTTTATGCAAAACACTGTGGATTTGCTATAGCTTTTAGATCACAAAATCTAACAAATGATGGGAAAGTGAAGTACTTTGGAATTGAACGTACTCAGGCGCGGATCAGAACAAAAAGACCAGAAATAAATCTCTTGGAACCATCTTTGTCAGCAAAAATTGATTGTAAAGCAAGGGTAAGAGTCAGTCTACAAAACGATGGAAGATATAAGTTAATCGTAGTTGTACTTGAGCATACTCATAATTTGATTCCTACTGACTCACGGCATTTTGCAATGAATAAGAGGATTTTTTGTGATAATCCTGTTCCGTATTATGCTAATTAATCTTAATTATGATTGTGATTATGTGTTAGCTATGATTTTATGTGCCACTTATATGAATATATGTGGTTTTCAATTTCTATCTGTTCACCGTAGGAATATCTGTTCAACTTACTGTTATAAGCTGAAAATTAAAGGCCTTATCGGCCACAGAAATCGAAATTGACTATGCCTTTGTAATTAGCGTAATTTTTAGAGCATACGGTGAAATTTATTAAAAATTGATTTGGATCAAAATAATTAGATTCATAACGATTAATTAAGCTTTATTATTTAACTCTAATCAAATGTGATTAGTGAGAGACTATAAAAGGAGCTCTATTATACTTATATTCATTTATTTGAGCTCAAAGCTGAAAATTGCTCTAAGGAAAGAGAGTGAGGGTCGGCTAGAGAGAGAGAGAGAGAGGGAAACAAATGGAGATTTGAGCAAGAGGCTTGGAAATCTTGAAGATTAACTCAAAAATTGGCTAGAATTTGGGTGCTTGAAGCTCCTAGGTGAGTAAATTCATAGATTTTAGTTTGTAACTTTGTGAATTCAAAGTTGAATGGTGATCAAGAATATGGAATGAGTTGGTTTTGATGAATTGGGAGTCAATATATGCATGCATGTAGGAGATTGCCATGAATTGTATGTTTGAGCTTGAAATTTGCATGAGCTAGCATGAATAATGTTGAACATGGAGAATTGGGCACCAATCTTCACATGCATGCATGATTTTCATGGGTTCCATAATAATAGGTGTCATTTGCATGATTTGAAGTAGAAATGAAGTCAAAAATTTGCATGCATGTTTGATTATGGAGATATGGAGCTTATATGAGGGTTGAATGCATGAGCCTTGATTATACTAAAGAATTGTTGATTAATTTTGAAGATTGGGCCATGATTTTGAGTAATTGGCCTCACATTGTTTGTGTACTCATGATATGTAATGTGTTTCCCTATTTTGGTACCTTAATTCGAGCTTTGAAGCTTTTGAATATCAAGTTTGAACCTCAAGAACAATTCTGGATTTTCCAGAATTTGGCATGTCCACTCGAGCGGGGAAAGCGCCGCTCAAGCGGGAAATATGAGCTCCCAGAAGTTTTGCAGACATGGATGTTCGCTTGAGCGGGGAGATTCACGCTCAAGCGGGGAGCCATGTAGTGAGACTTTCAGCTCGAGCGGCCAAAGTCACGCTCGAGCGTAAAAATGAGGCAACCAGTATTTTTGAAGACCTAATGGGTCCGCTCGAGCGGGAAAGTACACGCTCGAGCGGGGACCTCTGTTTCAGAAATTTTGTAAAGATGTTCTGTGTTTCGTTTTCCATTCTCACTACAAGAAAATGCAGAATTGGCGACTAAAATAAGTATTTTCGTCGCTGAAAGTAGTACAAATGGCGACTAAAATCAGTTTAGTCGCCAAACTTGAGCACTTTTGCCGACTAAAGCACTTTAGTCGCCGAATATAGGGCTTTTAGCGACTAAAAGTTAGTTTAGTCGTCGAATATAGGAGTTTTAGCGACTGAAAAAATTTTAGTAGCTAAAAGGCACGGTTTTTGGTGACTAAAAGCATTTAGTAGCCAAAACTATAGGTTTTGGCGACTAAAAAATACTTTAGTCGCCGAATATAGGTGTTTTACCGACAAACAAATTTTTTGTAGCCAAAAGTAAAGGTTTTTGGCTACTAAAAAAAATTTAGTAGCTAAAAGTGGACAAATGACGACTAAAACTGAGTTTAGTCGGCAAAAGTGGAGCTTTTGGCGACTAAAAATCAGTTTAGTCGCCGAAAGTTGTTTTTTTTGGGCAGAAATTAATGTATTTAGCGACAAAATAGCATTTAGTAGCCAAAAAGCATAGAATTGGTGCCTAAAATTCATATTTAGTCGCCAAAAGTGCTCCCCTATTTTTTTTAGTAAATACTTTATTTTTTTCGTAAAATATATTAAATAAAAATAATTATTTATATATATATTGTTTTCTATTAATATCGGTCAATATATTATATAAATAATATATGTTGCATTTATATTCATGTGATGTTTTTGTGGCGTAGTGGGGAGAGTGTTGGTAAAGGTTTACAGAGGCTGGGACGTTAGTGGTTCGAAACCTGGGAGTAGCAAAAGCTGAATTTTTTTTTTTCGGAAAAATGCTTTCAGCGACTAAATTGTTTCGTCGCCAAATGTGTTGTTTTGGGCGACTAATGAGTTTAGTCGGCGATTCATGACCTATTGGCGACTAAAATAGTTGTCGCTAAATGGATAATTTGAAAAAGTGGAATTGAGTATTGGCGACCAAAAGTTTTGTCGCTGAAGACCTGACTTTTTGCCGACTAAAACGTTTTTAGTCGCCAAAACCTTGGGCGACCATTTATTCGTGACAACACTGGCGACAAAAAAAATTAGTCAGGGAAGGTATAAAAGTGACTTTTGGCGACTAAAAATGGACCTTTGGCGACTAAAAATTTAGTCGCCAAAGGTGATTTTTGTTGTAGTGTCTCTTTCACTTCTAAGTACTCTTAGGCATGCATTGAGCATTCTGAATGAATTAAAAGGATAAGAAAGAAGTCTAAGAGGAATGTATGAATTAAGAACGGATTGAATCGTTTGTGACCCATATGTGTTATGTAATGTGTAGGGTCGAGCTCAAGGATGAATCCACCGGCAGAACACTGTGAGTAATATCTTAATAAAAATATCTGAAGTATGTTATTTGTCTAATTGGTTACTTTCATATAAGTCTTGCAAGTTTGATACATTGAATTAGGGACAAATGTTTGTTGTGCTATGTGGTTGGGCCAAAGGCCGCCTGACATGAACAATAGTATGACATGAATGATAGTCTGACACGAATGATAGTCTGACGTATAAATGAATGGGCCCCAGTCCGTATGACATAAACAAATGGGTCGGAGGCCGTATGACACGAATGAATGGGCCGGAGGCCGTATGATATAAATGGATGGGCCAGAGGCTGTATGACATGAATGGATAGGCTAGAGGCCGTATGATGTGACACGAATGGGCCAGAGGCCGTATGACACAAATGAATGGGCTAAAAGTCGTTGGATACAAATGATTGGGCCAAAGGCCGTTGGACAGGAACGATTGGGCCATAGGTCGTCGGATGCGAATGAATTGGGCCCGAGGCCGTTTGATGTGTTTAGAACCGCAGTCACTTGACCTATATATATATTAAATAAAAATATGAATTGGGCCCAAGGTCGTCTGATATATGTTATTCTAAATACCGTTCGCGTATCTTCTTTATTTGATATTATTCACTGGGCTTTCGCTCACACTCATTCATGTGTTTGTAGGTGAGCCAAGGGAGGTCCAAACCCAGCCTCAGTGAAGTTTGTGTGAAACGGTCAAGGTTTTAAAGAGTCAGCCCGAACGTCTCACGCACGAGACTTGTCTTCGCTTCTTTTGTTTTTTTGATACGGTTTTGATTATATTGGTGAAAACGTTGGATCACTTTTGTATATAAACTTTGGGTTTGACCGACTTAGACTTAATGATCCTGTATGTATAGAACTTTGTGTTATTACCTATTTTGACGTGAGTTATTAACATGTACGTATATGATTTGAATGCTTTGTCATGTAAGAACAGCTCTATGGACAATTTGTAAGTTTACTTCCGTTTGGCCCCTTTACTCTGATGAGTTGCGTTTGGTTTGGTTTGAGGCCGTAGGTAATCCCTTGATTACTGGCCAGTTATGTCCTTAACCCAGAGGGGCGGGTACGGGTCATGACATTCTTACTCCGGTGAAGAGAAGACTATAAGTGAACGATGCAGCAGAGATTGGGGTGGGGAGGAATTTTCATTCCATAGTTATTAAAGCATGGGGATATGAGGCATTAACGTTTGATGAATGAGATGCAAGATATTATATTAAGAATGCTAGAAGATTGAGACTTGGGCTAGAAGACACCGAATCAGTTACACTTTATTTCTATAAAATGCAACAACAAAATTCGAACTTCTATTCGACAATTGACCTTGATGAAGATGGTTGCATGCGAAACTTGTTTTTGCAGATGCAAGGAGTAAGGTGACTTATAAAGCATTTGGGGATGTTGTCGCATTCGACACAACCTATTTGACAAACAAATATGATATGTTGTTTACTCTGTTTGTAGGAGTTAATCACTATGGACAGTCAATTTTGTTTGGTCGTGGGTTGTTATCTAATGAGAACATTGAAACATTTATTTGGTTATTCAAAGAATGGTTAAGTTGCATGTCAGATGCTTATCCAAAAGCTATAATAACTGACCAGTGTAGAGCTATGCAAAATGCTATAGAAATTGTTTTCCCACAGGCTCGATATCGTTGGTGTTTATGGCATGCAATGAAGAAAATTCCGGAGAAACTAAGAGGATATTCACAATATGAAGGCATAAAGGCATGAAGGTTGCTTTGCAATTCGTTCATTCTATTTTCCTTCTATGGTTGGCACACAAGACTGTATGTATGTACCGATATGTGTTGAATGACTTAATATATTGCACTTTGTTTGTTGTTGGGTTTTATTTTAATGCTTCAAATTATAAATAACTTTGTCTTACTATATAATGATAAGGTGTCGCATGATCAACCTTACTATTTTCCTTTTATGGTGGGCACACAAGACAGTATGTATGTACCGGTACGTGTTCAATATATGAGTACACATATTTGTAACGATGAATTTTATTGGTCAATATTTTTTTGAACAATATTTGTAATATGTACTTTGTTTTTATAGGCATGGGTTAACATAATGGAAACGCCAGACAATATTGGAAGCACATCAGGAATGGTCAACAATATAAACAGTCAAAGTTCTATAGTACCATCAAAATTTGTTGACTTGAATATAGATGTGGATCTAAATGCCCCATTTTATTTTTAGTTTTGCACTATTAATTGTTGGCCATTGTTTGGCCCTTTGTGTTTTTGGTTAATCATGGATGATTTGTAATTTGTGGTTTGCTAAACTTGTATGAATTCTGAGAGTGTTGCCTCCTTTGTAAGAATATTTGAATAGTGGTTTCCTAAATTTGTGAGTTGCTAAAGACTTGATAATGCTGCCTGTTGCCTCATTTGTATGAAGATTTGATACTGCTGCCTCCTTTAGAATGTTATTTTTCATGTCATTTGGTCCCATTTGGCATTTATTTTTGGTATATGGGTTGAACAATCTGACAAGTTGTTATTTTTGAAATCCTTTAATTTGGATTATAGACCATTGTTGTAGATTGCTGTTGAAATTTGAATGGGACTTCTTAAGTTTTAATGAGACTTCTTAAATTGTTGTTGAAATTTGACAGATCTGGAAGGTGTAGATGTTTTGACACAAGATGGTGGATCAACTTGTGTTGTTTAGGGGCACTGAACACATTTTCTTGTCCTACTATCTTTGCCATTGACTTAATTAATGTCTTTGGGAATCTTCCTAAATCATTGTTTAGGATTGCCTTAGCTGATTCAGTGCTCGAAAGAAAAACATGGGTCTGTCCTAATACATGTTATTTGAAGCAGATTCCATACCTGTTAAAAGCAAAATCAGTAGTATCTCTTCATCATGGTAAGTTTATATTTATATCTTGTGGTATATTTTGCATGAGCAATAGGCTCTTGAGGTATATTTTGTGGTACAAAATCAGTAGGCACCTAAGGTATATTTTGCATGACCAAACTCATCCACATACACAACACAAAGCAATTTACATCATTAAGTATTCATGAAAAATTTCAAAATCTAACAGCTTAGTCATTTACATCATTAAATACAAAAAGATACAAAATACGAAAGAAGTTCATGATTACATTCGTGAAATTCGTCAGAACGTTAAAGACTCTGAGATTTACATGATAAAGTACAAAAAGATACAAAATATAATGACATATATCATAATTTTGAAGTTCTTCTCTATCTTTTTAAGCCTTGTAGCATGCTGCAGAATTTCATTGTCCATCTCACAAAGCCCTGTCCTTATATCGTTTAATTCTTCTGTTCTTATAGTTTTCCGAGGTCCAACATTGGAATGGATTGTGGACCTACTGTCGTTATCATTCTCATCTGCGAATTTGAAGTAATTACAGTGTTCCTTCTCATTCTACAAGGAACAATAATTAGTTAATCAAATCACATAAATAACTTTGTACACAATCAAACATGAAATTCTATAATCGATACTTACATATTTTGACGAGCAAATAAAAAACAAACGTCCTTGGTTTCCATTTTCATTCGTGCGTACAATATACATCGCCGCAATTCTCTTACAATCACACAATCTTGGTTTTAATCTTATGTTACTATTATTAGTAGAAGAAGAAGCCATAGTTCTGTAATCTGCTATTATTAGTAGACAAAGAATCCATCAGTTATCCCATGAAGCAGCCAACAACAGCCAATTTTCAACACAGATTTCAAATCAGATTTACATATTTTAGATCAGATTTTAACACATTTACAGATTTATATAACAAATTTATAGCAGCTTTGTAATAGATTTACAAATTTCTAACAGATTTCAACATAGATTTCTAATAGATTTCAACACAGATTTATAACATATTATAACAAATTTACAAATTTCAAGCCAGATTTCAACATATATTTGAAGACAGATTTGATTGTTTATAATTTTAAGACAGATTTTATTGTTCATAATTTTACATATTTCAAGCAAATGTTCACACAAATGTATAAACTTAAAACCAAACCCATACGTATTTTACCATCAAACAGATGTATTAGTTGGATAACTATTCAAGCAGATTTCTAACAGATTTTTTCAACACAGATTTATAACTTATTACAACAGATTTACAAATTTCAAGCCAGATTGCACCACATATTTGAACACAGATTTGATTGTTTATAATTTTAAGACAGATTTTATCGTTTATAATTTTACATATTTCAAGCAAATCTGCACATAGATGTATGAACTTCAAACCAAACCCACGTGTATCTTACCATCAAACAGATGCATTAGTTGGATAACTATTGAAGCAGATTTCTTCAACACAGATTTATAATTTATTAAAACAGATTTACAAATTTCAAGCCAGATTTCACCACATATTTAAACACAGATTTGATTGTTTATAATTTTAAGACAGATTTTATTGTTTTTAATTTTACATATTTCAAGCAAATCTGAACACAGATGTATGAACTTCAAACCAAACCCATGTGTATTTTATCATCAAACAGATGTATTAGTTGGATAACTATTCAAGCACAACCAAATTAAAGCCAAAACCAATTAAAGCAAATCTGAAAGCAGGTGTGTATTTTACCATATAGATGTGTATTTCAAGCAAAACCAAACAGATGTATACAGAGGATAACAGATTAAAAGGCAAATCCCAAACCCAAAAACACATCACAAATTAAAGCCAAATCCCAAACCCTACACAATTTGCAAGCAAAATCCAACCCTAAACAGTTCCAATCGACTAATTTCTACAAAAATTGAAGCTAAACGTAAACTCTAACCTTGCGATTTCAGGTTTACTTCAGATTTGCTGTCAGGCTGTTGTTCGTCCTCCATCGTCCTTCGTCTTCCATCGTCTTTCATCCTTCGTCCACCGTCTTGTCATCGTTCGTACTCCTTCTAGAGACATATCGAAAGTTCTTGAGAGAGATATATCGAATGAGAGGGATGGGGTGAGAGAGGCAAGAGTGAATGAGAGGGATGGGGTGAAAGAGACGAGGGTAAGAGAGAGGTGAGAGTGCTGAGAGAGGTGAGTGCTCAGAGTCCTTTTTTTATTTGGAGAATATAGTGAACTGCTAAGGCGGGGAGGAAAGCAACAAGAGATAAAGATGAGAGAGAAACTTGTACTTTCGAGCCAGTTGAACCCAAGATATTCGAGCTATGGATCATTTTCTTATTTGAACATAATGATATGCTATATTTTTTTTAAAAAAAAATCCAAGTATATTATGTGAACCTAATAAAATATTGAAAAATAAATTAAATCTAATCACAACCACAAAATACAATCCAATCATCATTAATAGTTGATACTTTATGTGAGACCATCTCCAACGCTGAACCAAAATTGATATCAGATTTAAATTTTGATGAAAAATGTACTTTTCCATGCTCCAACCGTTGCATCAAATGAATATCAAAATGAGAAATCAGCAAAAAAAGTATCAAACTGAAAACAAGTTCTGTATTTTACCAAATCACTGTTACTGACCGTTGAAGGAGATACATCGGTTGCCCGGCCGGTTGCCCGGCCGGTTGACCAGCCGGTCAACCGGTTCCCTTTGAAATAACTAGGTTCAAACCGGTCAAAAAAGGTTCAAACAGGTAAAAAAAAAAAAAAAAAAAAAATTGCCCAAACCGGTCGACCGGTTGGTCAACCGGCCGGTCGACCACCCGGTCGACCACCTCCCCAATTCTGCTTTGATGCTCACCGTTGGAGCGCCTCGTATCAAATTGAAAAAAACGTCATTTTTTTCATCAGATTTGATGAAAAAAGAAGTTAAGCGTTGGAGATGCTCTGAACCTAATAAATATAATTATTCTTAATCAATTTAAAAATTTAATCGCCATATTAAAAAATAAATGATTTATTTACAGACTTTGAAATGTTTTTCTTTCAAGATTTTGTCTGACTCTCTCTCCCAAATTGCTGCGTAAGGCTACTGCTCTCTCCCAAACTTTTTGTCTAGGCTACTGTGATAGGGTTTCTTTAGGCTGCTGTGATATAGGGTTTAGGTTAATAATAATTAGCAGTGGGTTTCTTTACGCAAGGGCGGGAAAGTTGTTGTTGTTCTTTTTTTTTTAATCAGAAAATTAAGAAATTCAAATTCAAAATATAATTTAATCATCATAAATAGTGGATACTTTTTATGAACCTAATAAATACAATTTAATTTTTTTTTCAAAAAACATAGGTTAAAAATACAATTACCGTGTGATTGCATTCAAAAAACATGAATACAAATTTTTTTTCTTCAAAAAACACAGATTAAATGGAGTGTAAAAAAACACAATCATTTAAAAAATAAAATCACTGTGTGATCAAAACAGAGTGTAAAAAAGCGCAATCATTTAAAAATTAAAATCACTGTGTGATCAAAACGGAGTGTAAAAAACATAATCACATTTTTGCTCATAAACAATAAAAATAAAAATAAAAACAATGAAGCCAATTGACAATTAAAAAATACAATTATTTTTTTTCCCAAAAAACATAGTGATTGAAAAACTCAATCACAAATTAAGTTAATTGATAGTTAAAAAACATAATCATTTTTTTCAAAAAAAATACAGTGAGTTAAAAAACCCAATTACAAAATACAATCTATTCATCATCATCAATAATATGTATTTTATGTGAACCTAATGAATACAATCTAATTTTATTTTATTTTCAAGAAACATAGATTAAAATTAAAATATTGAAAAATAAATTAAATACAATCCAATCATATTAAAAAATAAATAATTTACTTACCAACTTTGAAATGTTTTTCTTCCAAGATTCTGTCTTACTCTTTTTCCTAAACTGCTGTGTAAGGTTGATGCTCTCTCCCAAACTTTTTTTGTTTAGGCTGCTGTTTTGGTTAATAGTAATAGGCAGGAGTGGGTTTTTTTACACAAAGATGGGAAAGTTGTTTTTGTTTTTTTTTTTTAAATCAGAAAATTAAGAAATACATTCAATTAAAAAATACATTCACATTTGTTTTTCACATCGTCTTATCAAAATGGAATGTATGTAAAAAAACATAATCATATTTTCATTCATTCTCATAATAAAAAAATAAATGAAAACAAAAGCAATGGTGTCAATTAAATAAAGAAATAAATGAAATGAAAAGAAAAGCAATGAAATCAATTGAAGATTACTCACAGGAAAATAATAGCTGATTGTTGAAGTAATGAAGTCAGGCAGCTGTTGAGGCAAACAAGTCAATTGAATAAAGAAATAGATGAGAAGAAAAGCAAGCATTAAAAAATTAAATGAAAAGAAAAGCAATGAAAGCAAGCATTAAAAAAATAAGCCAAAAAAATATATAATAAAGACAATGAAAGATTACTCACAGAAAAAGTTAAGGTAAGAAATAAGATGCGGCTGTGGAGGCCTAAAGGAAAAAATAGAATAGTAAAAGATAGGGTTTAGGGTTATTTAAAAAGGGTGGGTGGGAGGTTTTTTTTTTTTTTAAATAAAAAAATTAAGAAATTTAGATTAAAATATTGGAGCCCTCACAAAACTTGTGGGTTAAAAAGACATTTTTCCTTATATAATAGATTATTTAGTAACTTTCGAGTATTATCATTTATCACTAAATATTTATAAAGTTATCTCTTAAAAGTTTAACAAAAAAATTTTGGGTTATAATATTTTAACCAATAAATATTTCGTTTGACAACCTTCAGTTTTAGCTAAAAAGTCAAAAAAATTACTATAAGTTGTCAAATCACTTTTTTTACTTTTGAGCACATATTTTCATAAAAATTTAAAAAATTACTAAAATAATATGTTCTCAAACGAGATGTATTGGGGGTGCCACATAGATTTGTTTTAAGACCACAAAATAATATCTTTTAAAAATTAATGATGTGAGAGTACGTTTAGAATGAGAAAATTTTGGACAAAATTTTTTAAAAATCAATAAAAAAAAGTCAAAAAAATTTAACTCATATAAAAATGTTAAAGATTCATTCTAATTTTTTTTATACTTTTTATATATTTTTTGGTACAAATTCAAAAAATTAAAAAAGATGTTTAAAAATATTTTAATATTTCTCATCTCGTATTTTAGTAAATTAGTAAAAAAAAAAATCATTTTCTAAACATACCATGAATTGAGTTGTCCTTTAATACAAGCAATCAGTCCCAATTTAAGTAGGTGCTTGGAATTAATTTTTCTTTTAGTTTTTTATTAATTTTTTATAGTTTATTTTCCAAAAATTATACTCAATTAGGTGGACAAATTTTTTTTGCAAATTTAATTAATTTTTTAAAATAAGTCAAAAAACAATATAGATTTATATTGTGTGTGTGTGTTTTTAATGATTTTTTCTTATACTTTTTTAATTCATGATGAAGGTATAGACATAAACAAAAAGACAGAGAATATGTATTTTGTATGTATCAAAGTGTGTACAATGAGCTCCTTTATATAGGAAAGAATACATATGAAAAGTATGTGAG
Source organism: Camellia sinensis (assembly GCF_055761805.1). Lineage (NCBI taxonomy): Eukaryota > Viridiplantae > Streptophyta > Magnoliopsida > Ericales > Theaceae > Camellia > Camellia sinensis. Next base: position 189,242,570 of record NC_138964.1, read on the forward strand.
AAGTATAGAAAGAATCAATCACTGTCAATCAAATCATCTAATCTATGTTAGGTGTATCAATCAATCAATCAACTTATATATATTATTATATATATACACTAACAACCCTCCGCAAACTCAAGGTGAAAAGACATCAACCATCATGAGTTTGGAAACTAAATCAGTGAAATGATTAAAAGGATGAGCCTTGGTGAAGATATCAACAAGTTGATCAGCAGAAGCAATGTGATGGAGATGAATAGTTCCACGAGTAACATGCTGACGAATAAAATGACAGTCGATTTCAATATGTTTAGTACGATCATGGAAGACATCATTATAAGCAATTTGAATGGCATTATAATTATCACAATAGAAAGAAGTAGCATCGGTAAAAGAGACGCCCATGTCAGTAATAAGCCAGTTGAGCCACAAAAGTTCTTGAGTAGTATCTGTTAGAGCTCGATATTCAGCCCCAGTACTAGAATGAGCAGTTAGAGTCTATTTCTTGCTGAGCCAAGAAATAAGAGAATCCCCTAGGAAGAAGCAAACCTAGTAGTGGAACGACGATCAGTGGGATCCCCAGCCCAATCAGCATCAGAATAGGCATAAAGCTTAAGAGATGAGATAGTAGAATAGTGAAGACCATGAAACAAAGTGCCTTTGAGATAACGAAGAATGCGAAGTAGAGCATCGTAATGTAGCGTACGAGGGGTCGTCATATACTGACTGACAATGTGGACAACATATGCAATATCAGGACGAGTAACTGTAAGATAGATAAGGCTATCGACTAATTGCTGATAAAGGGTAGCATCAGAGAGAATAGTGCTGTCTAGGGGAGTAAGGCGAGCCTGAGGATCATTCAAAGTAGAAGCAGTCTTGTAATCTGTAAGTGGCCTGATAGAGATAATAACCAGTTGAGTCATCAGAGATTTCAAGACCCAAAAAATAATTGAGGGAACCCAGATCCTTCATCTCAAAATGTCAGTTAAGGAACTGTTTGAGGTTAAGAATACTAAACTCATCATCACCTGTGATAATCATATCATCCACATAACGAAAAAAAAGAGTGGTGCCCTGAGCAATCGTTCGAATAAATAAGGTAGAGTCATAGGAGCTGGAGGTGAAACCAAAATCATGAATAGTGGCACTAAACTTGGCAAACCAAACACGTGGAGCTTGCTTGAGGCCATATAAGGCACGCTGCAGTTTGCAGACTTCATGGGCTGGAACGGGAGACCTAGGAGGGGGTTGCATATAAACCATCTCAAGAAAATCACTATTGAGAAAAGCATTTTTCATATCCATCTGAAAAAGGCCTCAATGACGAGGAGCAGCAGCAATCAAACTACGAACAGAAGTGAGGTGAGCAACAGAAACAAAAGTCTCTTCATAATCAATACTATATTCCTGAGTAAAGCCCTAGGCAACCAGACGAGCTTACAACAAAAGTAATCTATAGTGACGAAAAGTAGTGAAGAAAATAAATTTCGTCACTAAATAAGAATAATCTGTGACGAATTATAAAATTTTGTCACATATAATACAAAAATAAAATAATAGGTGTTGAAATTTATTTTCACCAATAAATATTTTTTTTAGGTGAGGAAAAATTAAGTTTCGTCACTGAAGGTTTTCTTGATAATTTTTTTTTTGTGGCACCAAAATTTTGAGACTTTTGATAAGAAAAAAAATTTGTCACCAATTATAAAATTACTAGTGATGAATATATTTTCCACACCAATAATTTTACACAATTTTTTTTGTTGTTCAGAAACTTGATTTTAAATATTTTAAAACCATTTGGTGAGAAATATATTTTCGAACTAATAATTTTTAATATTTTGAGACCTTTTGGTGAGGAAATTATTTTGTCACTAATTTTGGAGGGAAAATTTTGACATATTGGGTGATAATGAAAGAAAATTGACTATTAATTCCCCCCCCTTTTTGTGTTTATCAATTTTTCCCTCATATCTCTCTCTCTCTCTCTCTCTCACAGCAAAAGCACAAGTCGCTTTTAATTTAGTTTTTTATTTTTTATAACTAGAAAACAAAACACAAGTTGATCACTACAACAAAAAGAGGCGTCTAGAGATGAAATAGAAGAGCAAAATGAGGAAATTCAGTCATGAAAAAAGGAAATTACAGCATAGAAATATGAAATTCAAGCACAAAAAGAGGAAATTCAAGCACAAAATAATGTGATAGCAAAGATGAATGAATCGAGTGAGGAGCATTTGGAGATGACGTCAAGCATTATTGAGCTTCTTAAGAAACAAGGTTTCAATGGACGATTTAGGGGAGAGGGCATCCCATGAACTCGTAGATCGCCTTTTTGGTAAGTCTATCTTACTTTATCTTTTCATTTTTCTTATGTTGGTTAGTATATATTGTTTAAAACACAATTGTTTAAGAAAGTCACACTTTCAAACTCAATTAGAATACCTTTTACCCGATAAGGAACTTATGTGCCAATCTCTCTTGCATTAACACCATAGCCAGATCAACACTTGCTGAAGGGTCTAAAATCAAGAGAAACTTTGCGACATTGTTAAATAGCTAGTACAAACATTGAAACATCGAAAATAATCATAAGATACTGTTAGCACTATAAATCTGCAATTTTTATTATTATTTATTATTTATATAATTGCAGGACATGTGGCATCCTCTTATTCATTTGGAAGTTAAAAGAAGTTATAGAGATAATGGAGAATATGAAGGACAAAGTGGATGAGTGGGAGGACAAAATGGATGAGTGGAAGGACACATGGCAAGACAAGAATGAAGATGGAAGAAATTGGTAGTTACTAAGTAGTTATTGCTGTATTTTTTCTTCTATAAATAGCCATTAATGGCTACATTGTAAAGGATCCAGAACTTAAATCAAAGACACTTGATTTCAATATTTCTTGTCATTTTTCTTATCTTAGGAGTAGTTTAACATAGATTTATATTTCGAAGCATTTATTTTCAGCATTTCCATTTCGATGCATTTTATGTACTTCCTTTTCGAAGCATAGGAGTAGAGGTAAGTAATTATTACTTTGATTATTCACTCAATCGTCTTTCTTCGTCTCCCTCATTCTTCTTTTAATTTTTCTTTTCGCTACACTTAGCAATTTTGAAGTCCTCTTCGTTGAGGCAAAAGAACCGTCAACGCAATCGCTTGATAATTGGCTTGAATTTAATCTGTAAGGATTTTTCAATCCTTACTGGCACGCTTGCATTTATGATATTTTCCTTCGTAGGAAAAATAAGCCAACAGATACTAAAATGCTTAGTTTTATATTGTTTATGTCGATCTATCTTAGTTCGAATTTTGTGAAATTGAAAACCCATTAAAAACAATCAAACCATATCTGTATTTCTCATTTCTTTCTAAGCAAAGTTGGAGAAACAGTGAGTGAGATAATGAAGTTGTATCAAAGGGACATCCACTGGTAGACAAGTGAAATTTGTGGAGAAAATTGGAGTTCATTATAAGAGAGATTCAAGTTTCATTGAACCATTTTATATGACAATAAAAGTCATCATGTTACTTGATTGTTTTTAATATTGGCAGGTTTATAGGTGTTCATATAACTTGCAAGAACTTGCCCCCAATTAGATTAGCTGTTGTTTTGTGATTTCGTACAAATGAAAGTCAAGTTTCGGTGGAAAATGCATTTTTGCTAAATTGGTTTACTCATATATAAAATTATTTGTATATGAGTTTAGATGTAACTGATAATAAATTAATGTTTTCTTTTTTTATTTTCTTCACAGATTGATTTTTTATGACATTTGGAAGCATATTTGCAAATCAAGATCAAGTGTTACTTTTTTTTGTGTGCTGATACTTAGTTCTACTTGTAACTCAAGATCAAGTGTTTGATTTCTTGTTTTGTGGACTGATACTTAGTTCATTTTAGGATTTGCTGTGATGGTCTTTGTTATAGTTAATGAATTATTATTAAATTTGTTTGATGGATATATTTTGATTTATAATATAAATTGTTTAGCGTTTTTTTGTGTGTAGAGTGATGTATAATAGCTAGTGGATTTCTTAGTACATTTAGAAGGTTATTGGGATATGAGCAGAGATATTTGTAAAATAATAATTTAAATTGAAATATAAAATATGAAACAAGTTTAGTGACGAATTTTTTCATCATATGTACTTGTTATTATGACAAAGTAATTATTTGTCTTTAATAAATATTTCTGTGACAAAATTTATCGTTGTTTATGTGAAAGTTTTCATTACTTTTGTTGTTTGGTGACTAAAAATTTCGTTACGTATATATATTTTTGCCACGAAATATATTTTGTCACCCATGTCTGACTCTTGAACATGAAAATTTCATCAACTTTATATCTTATTGTGACGAAATTATTTCCTCATCAATGATCAACATGTGTGACAAATTTATTTGTCAACTAAAGTTATATATACGGTACTGAATAACTATTCGGTGATGAAAATGATGATTTTTGGTGATAAAATATTGCCTTATTGGTGACAACAATTTTAGTCACTAAAGTAATTTCATTAGTGACGAAATTATTTTTCCTCACGGCGATTTAATGACAAAACTGGTGAGGAAAATATTTCCTCATAAATATCTATAGTGACGAAATTAGCTCTTTTGAGACCAAAAAAAAAAATCGTCATTCAAGACCCAACTTGTTGTAGTGTTGTATCGCTCAATGGATCTATCAGAATAAGTCTTGATTTTATAAATCCATTTAAATCAATCGCAATGTTACCAGAAGAAAGATCAACAACAGTCCAAGTATGAGTTTTGTCTTATGTCTGCAATTCATTAGTCATAGCTTGCTGCCAAAAAGGGTTAGAACTAGCCTTACGATAAGAAGTAGACTCATAAGTAAAAAAAAAGCAGTGAAACCAACAATATAATCATGAAGACGAACAATAGGTTGGGTGACTCATTGTGGACGTTCAGAAGGAGCACGCTCAAGAGAGGATGAGTCGGATGATAAAGACTCAGTAAGACCAGCAGGACCATCAGAGAGAATAGGCTCGGTGGGATCAGGAGTAAGCAATGACATCTCTAGAGGTAGATCATCAGGAAACAATTTATGGAGGAATCAGTAAAGTGGAGAATGAGAGCTGGAGTAGAATATAAGTGAAAGGAGGATAAGAAGAAAAACATTTTATGTTTCCAAAAGACAACGTGACAAAAGATACGAAAATGCCTGGGAAATAGGATCCTAACACCGATACCCTTTATGTTCAATGCCATACCCAAGAAAAAAACAAAGACGAGAACGAGGTTCTAGTTTGGTGTATTTATGATGCTGAAGAACAAAATAGGCAAATCCAAAAACCCTAAGTGCGGTGTAAGAGGGGGAAGTGCCATACAAACGCTCATAGAGTGTTTGATTATGAAAGACTGGAGTAGGGACATAGTTGATAGTGTAAACAACAATAAATGCAGCTTCCCCTCAAAAAGTTTCAGGACAAGATGAAGAAATGAGAACAACCCAAGTAGTATCAAGAATATGGCTATGTTTTTGTTTAGCACAACCATTTTGTTAGGACGTGCCAGCACAAAAACGATGAGATACCATGACTCTGAAGAAAAGCCAAAAATTCAGAATCTCTATATTCCATAGCATTATCAGAACGAAAGATTTTGATGGTTTTGGAAAATTGGGTTTGAACCATTTCGGAAAAATTGTAATAAAGTTGTTTAAGTTCAAAACGATTTTTTATAAGAAATTTTTAAGTATAGCGTGAAAAATCATCAACAAAAATAATAAAGTAATGCGATCCCCCCATGGTAGGTGTAGGGTAGGGGCCCTAAATATTAGAATGCACAAGATCAAAATGAGCACTAGAAACATAATTACTTTTATTAAAAGATAAAGCCGGTTGTTTGGCAAGTTAACAAGATAAACAATCCAAAGTATCTAAAAAGACAGATCCTAATTGACCACTAGAAATTAAAAAATTTAAACGACTAATGGATAGATAACTTAACCGACAATACCAGAGATGAAAAGGGGATAAAGTAGAGGGAGAGGTAGAGGCAACCAATGGAAGTGAAGCTGGAACATGAAGATGGATGAGTTTATAGAGACGTCCATGCTTACGGCCTATCCTAAGTGTTTGTCCCGTCCGAGGGTCCTGCACCAAACAACCATTAGCAGAAAAGGTAATAGTGAGACTATGTTCACATAACTCACTAATGGAAATAAGGTTTAAAGTGAGAGCAAAAATAAGATAAATATGAGATAAAGACAAATGAGATATAGAAACAGAACCAATATGACGCACAGACATGAGAGATCCATCAGCAGTATGGATGGAAAGAATATGATGGGAAGAAGATGTAGACGAAAATATGGTAGAGTCAAAAGTCAATGATTACAACAAACAGAGTCAAAATACCAGGAAGATGTACTTGATGTGATAGACAAGGCAGTAGAAGGAGGAGTACCGGAGGTGAAGATAAACTATTTGATCAAAGTTTCAACATTCGTTTGGGAGAAAACATGAGTGGAAAGATCAAAAGGTTCAGATTGTGAGAAGTCCTAAGAGGTAGCAACAGCAATATAATGAGTAGACATAGACCGAGACTGGTGCTTGGAATGATGTGAATGACCTCGTGAGTGAGAGCCACGAGAAGAGGACCTAATAGAGGATGGGCGAAATGGATTGCGAAAGCAATCTTGCTGGAGATGGTCAGGGCTAGTTTTGTTGCAGTAGTGGCAATACTTGATTGAACAGTGAATCGAGAGATGAGCAGAAGGAAGCCTGCGATTCTGACAATAAGTGCACTGAGAAGTCGGCTTTGTAGATGAAGAGCCCCTTGACTGAGGAGTGGCCAAAATTGAGTCCACAGGTGGAGTAGAGGAGGGATTAAGACAAGTTTCTTCAGAGAGAAGCTCGGATATAGCTTGCTTAAGAAATGACAAAGGCGTGCGATGTAGTAGGGCAGCCCAAACTGGTTCAAAGTGAGGAGTAAGAGCCATGCGAAACTAAACCAACCTCTGCTGATTGCAATAAGTGATAAAGAGAGAAGCATCCTCAGGATGAGGCCAGACAGGTTCAGATAAAGTAAGTTGATCCCAAACAAAATAGATGTGAGACATATAGTCATTAATGGACTGACCTAGCTGTTAGCGCATACGATGGATGTGGCTCTAAAGTTGATACTAATGAGCAAGTCTAGTAATTTGATACTGTTCTTTGAGAAAGTCCCAAATATCTTTAGCAGGTGTGGAGACTGAGTCAAGTTGAAAGTGGTCGAACTATAGGCTGATAGATGTAACAGAGGTATTCCTGAACCAAGTGATAATCTGATAATTTTAACTATTCTATTCCTTCAAACAGTCAGCATATTTGGCTGCAGATTCCTCTGTCTCTTGGGTTGGTTTAGGCACATCATTAGTAATAACACACCATAATTTCTTGCCCTTGAGAAAGCTAGTCATGGCTTGGGCCCACATAATATAATTTAAGATAACAAAAATAGGATGAGCAATGTCTGAGTGATCCATATAGGCAAAATTAGGAAAAACAGAGCGTACTAGTGAATCCAGAAGGCCAAAAATAGGTGAGAACCAGGCCAAAATGAACAGAAAATGTGCAGAAAATAGACAAAACAAGCCCGAAATTGAATTTCGGCCAAACAGGGTGTAGGGCTGACGTCAATAAGAGGAAGGTTGATGTGAGTAGGCGCGACTCACGTTAGCATGGAAGAGGCGCTACACAGGATAGTAGAAGTGGCGCGGAGTAGGTTAGCAGGGCAGTGGAAGCAGTTGGGCTTGAGTTGCAGCTTGACGGGGGGGCTGGACGGAAATGGCTGAGGGCTGGCATCAACGTGAAGTAGCTGACGCCAATATGCGACACAGGAGGCGTACGGGCGGGCGCATGAGCGAGTAACGGTGAAAGTAGGTGACACGCAGAGGGTTAGGCGGCGCGCGAGTGCACGTGTGGGCCCGGTTGATAATGATTTTGGTGGCGTTAGAATCTAGAGAAAATTCCGAGCTAGATGATACTATGGGTCTCGAAAAAAAATGATCTTATAGCTCTGATACCATTATGAAAGTATAATGAGAAACAAAGTGAGAGAATATGTGTTTTGTGTTAGGGAAAATATGTGATTCCCCACAAGTAAATCAATCAATGAGAATAAAAACTAATGCGGAAAAATTAAATCAAAAGTAACACAAGAATTTTTACGTGGTTCCCTCAATATAAGGTACGTCCACGGGATCAAAAGCTGATTCCACTATCAACCAAATAAGTTTCCAAACGATTACAAACGAGACACGAATGGTCTCACAAAACCACCCTTAGGTGAATTCCAAATAATCACAAATAAACAAGAGGAAAGACCTTACCAAATAGATGAACCAAAATCTTCAAAATAAAATTGTAGAAGACCCAAAATAATAGACCCAAATTAACTCCACCAAAACATCCAACTATGAAGTCGAAACTGAAGCACACAAACTCAAATTTCTCCACCGAATTGGTTTTTCAATGTGGTAGCAGCCGCGCAGCACACCCACGGGAAAAGTAAAACCAATCTTTTTTTTTTCCTTGGAAAACAATACCAAAAATATGTATTGTAAATCTAAGGTCTATTATCAAAACCTTAGTTGTTTTCAACTGAATTGGGTCTCTCAAAATTAGATATAATATATTACAATATATTATACCTAAACCAAACCAAATTAAAACTCTTTTAACAAATCAATTGGGTCCCACACTCTAATAAGGAGGTATACCCAACAATTCTCCCTCTACCGACTTAGGTGGAGACATCAACTATACCCGCCAAAGTTCGACATTTCAAATGTTTGTCTCGCGACAGAGTCTTTGTCAACATATCCGAAATATTATTGTCTGTGTGAACCTTTTCGAGTTGTAACAATTTCGAATCTAACACATCACGAATCTAATGGTATCTTACATCAATGTGTTTTGATCTCAAATGAAAAGTAAAATTTTTACTCAAATGAATAGCACTTTGACTATCACAATAAAGCACATACTTTTCTTGCTTCAAACCCAACTCTTATAAAAATTTCTTCAACCATAACTCTTCTTTGCAAGCTTCTGTAATGGCAATAAATTCAGCTTCGGTAGTTGAGAGAGCAACACATTTTTGTAATTTAGATTGCCATGCCATAGCTCCCCCTGCAAATGTCATCAAATACCCTGAAGTAGATTTCCTAGAATCAACATCACTAGCCATGTTAGAATCTGTGAACCCATCAAGTATCGGCTTACCATCCCCAAAACACAAACATACCTTCGAAATCCCTCGAAGATACCTTAGAATCCATTTTACCGCTGCCCAATATTCTTTACCCGAATTAGAGAGAAACTGACTCACCACACTAACGGCGTGAGCAATATTCGGCCTTGTACAAACCATGGCGTACATCAAGGAGCCAACTGCTGAAGCATAAGGAATTTTCAACATCTCTTCCTTATCTTTCTCACTTGTAAGACATTGATTCGAACTAACTTGAAGTGACCCGCAAGTGGAATGAATCAACCACTTTCAATCAAATCATCTAATTCGTGGTAGGTGTATCAATCAATCAATCAACCTATATATGTTATTATATATACACTAACATCTTCTATAGAAGACAAAGCCAAAAAAATGACATAATTTAAATAAATAAATAAATAAAACTAAAAACAATATATATATACATATCTTTAGCTGAATGCCAAACATTTTAAGTGTTACAAATGGGTATCCTTAGAGAGAACAAATGTGTTCACCAATGAAAAGATGTTATTACTTGTCTCTTACAAGTTACATGTTAAATGAAATAAATGTGAGTTGGAATAATTATTATGAAATAATTTTTGTTTTATTTATTTTTTTAGATGGGAGAAGTAATTACAACTCAAAAGAAGCCTCTAAGCAACATCTGTAAAGATGAAGATGGACTTCTTCCATTCAAACATGTTATTCGTCATCCTCATATAAGCTATTCCACATAAACCATGGGGAACAAAATTACATTCCCTAAACACGTGTCACAGAAAAATATCTAAAGCAATGAAATAATCAGTTTGTTATGATGGTAAAAAATAAATCTATTTGCAATAATTTTTTTAAATAATTTTTTTGATAAATCTAACGTGACAATTAGCATTTCATTTATGTGATTCCAATAAATCAAATATAATGTAAGTAGACTATCTGAAAAAAAACATATAATGTAAGTAGTGATCATGAGAGGGTAATTTTTGGGAAAAATTGGGCCGAGCTGCGAGTTGGGCTTTGAGGCCCAAAGTGCGAAGGACTAAGTAAAAAGGCCGTAATGGTTACTCCGGCCCAGGAGAGCAAGGTTACTCCGGCCTAGGAGAAACAAAGTTACTCCGGCCCAGGGAGGTAAAATTACTTCGGCTCAGGAATTATAAAGTTACTTCGGTTAAAGGATTGTAAATGTATTTCGGGTCCGGGAGCAACTTGGAGTTAGACCGGCCTTGAAGTTATGTCGGCCTTAGAGGTGTACCGGTTAGGGAGTTATACCGGTCGAGAGTCGTTGGTTCGGTCCAAACACACCATGGGTTGAACAGATGAGAAACCGATATAAGGAAGAGTAAAGGGAAGGGCTGAACTAAGGATAGTTCGGCTTACTTTGTGGCTCAGCATAGCCAGTTTTACTTCGGTCAAATGGTAGTTCGGCCATGGAGAAAACCATCCCACTTGGTTTAAGCAGTGGGGGGGGTGTAAAAGGATAAGCATTATCCTTTAGGAGTATGAATCCTAGGAGGACTCTGCATGGAGAAATAAAAGTCCTACTAGGATTGTGCCACTCGAAACCTATAAAAGCTCACAAGCATCACCTTGGAGGAGGTAATTGAACACAATTCTTCCTGAGAACATAAAACTTTGTCTATTTGTCAAGCTTACTGACTTAGGCATCGGAGAGGTTTCCTGCACTCACCCGCCGGCTAGCTCACGTTTGTGTTTTCAGGTGATAAAGCGACGTCGTACGGAGGAGCGTGGACTTGGTCAGGTAATGCGGTTCCCCAACGACACCGGTATAATTGAAGAAGTCTATGGAGATCAGATCATGTCAAAACAATGTTTCGTCACGGTGAATGGCAGCCGCGCTGCCAAAGGATATGTTCATTCGGTGGAAGAACCATAAAGTAATAAATTATTCGCGGACGTCGGCAAAGAGGCTGATCAGAAGGCGGTGGAGGACTTGGTGGAGGTAAAAATAGATGAGAAGAACCCGGATAAGTTCTTCTTGCTTGGCTCATCGTTGTCCAACACTGAGAGATTAGAGGTCTTGGAATTCTTGACCTCTAATATCGAAGTGTTTGCCTGGACGCCCTACGACATGCCAGGTATTGATCCAAACTTCATCAGTCACCAACTCAATGTCCACCCATCCGCCAGACCAGTCATCCAACGCACACGCAGATCGGCACTCCACCACGCCGAAATAGTGGCAGAAGAGGTAGGCAACCTACTGGAGGCAGGAGCAATAAGAGAAGTGCACTACCCAAGATGGATCTCCAACACAGTCGTAGTGCCAAAAAAGAATGGTAAATGGCGTGTCTGCGTCGACTACAAAACAGTCAACAAGGCATGCCCAAAAGATAGCTTTTCTCTACCAAGGATAGATCAGCTGGTGGACCTAACGGCAGGGCATAACCGACTTAGCTTTCTGGATGCATACAGAGGCTACCACCAGATCGCCATGCATAAACCAGACCAGGAAGTCACATCCTTCACGACACCAAGGGGATTATATTGCTACAAAGGTCATGCCCTTTGGCCTAAAGAACGCAGGGGCGACATTCCAACGGATGGTCACCAAGATGTTTGAACCATTGTTAGGCAGAACAATGGAGGCTTACATCGACGACATGGTGGTCAAAAGCAAGGATGAGAATGACCATCTTAAAGATCTAGGCGAGATGTTCCAGATCCTGAAGAAACACAAGTTGCGCCTCAATGCGTCCAAATGCGCATTCGGAGTTGGATCTGGCAAATTCTTGGGCTTCCTGGTGACCAACCGAGGTATAGAAGCAGACCCCTCTCAGATTAAAGCAATCCAGGAGTTGGAGAGACCAAACTCAGTCAAAGAAGTACAGCATCTCACTGGTATGGCAGCTGCGCTCAACCGGTTCATAAGCAGGTCATTAGACAGACTACGACCATTCTTCCAAGCTTTAAAGGCCAAGTTTGAGTGGGATGAAGAATGGGACCGAGCTCTGGAAAGCTTGAAGGAGTACATGTCTTCCCCACCACTACTTGTTACTCCAGTACCTGGTGAAGAACTCTTTTTGTACCTGGCAGTCTTTCAGCACGCAGTCAGCGCAGTGTTGGTTCGTGCAGAAGGAATACAACACTTGCCCATCTTTTATGTCAGCAAGACATTGTTGGGAGCCGAAACAAGGTACTTGCCCTTGGAGAAACTAGCATTAGCATTAATGATGGCATCCAGAAAATTGGCGCACTACTTTCACGCCCACACCATAGTCGTCCTCATAGCCTTTCCACTAAAAGCTCTGTTTGAAAGGGCGAACTTTAGTGGGCGAATTTTGAAGTGGGCAGTAGAGTTGGGACAATTCGACATCAAGTTCCAACCCAAGACCGCAATAAAAGCCCAATCTTTGGCAGACTTCGTCGCAGAGTTTACTCCTGGAAGTCATCATATCTGCCCAGTCGACCTAACTGACACAACCGAACTAGGGACGGAAGTTGACGCAGGAATAGCGCAACCCCTAGTAGAAGGTAGTCAATCAAGCACCAAGGCAGACCATATTAAAGACAACAAGGAAGAGACAAACAAAAGCTCACCAGCAGTTCAAACAGAGGACGAAGGGCAGACAACCAACATGGACCTTGAAGAAAACACCATTCTTGACCCCACGACATCATCTGATCCTTCCACTTGCTGGAAGTTATTCGTTGGAGAGATGTGGAAGCTCTTTGTGGATGGAGCATCTAACCGGCATGGTGCAGGGCTTGGCAAAGTCCTCATCTCTCCAGACGGCCTGGTTGTAGAGCAAGCAATCAACCTTGGCTTCCCAGCATCCAACAATGAAGCGGAGTATGAGGCGCTTCTCGCAGGACTCAAGTTAGCATACTACATGAAGGCCACCGAACTAATGGTATACAGTGACTCTCTGCTGGTGGTAAACCAAATTTCTGGCGAATACGAAGCAAAGGATGACAGAATGGCCAAATACTAAGAGTTAGTCAGAACAGAGATCAAGAAGTTTGACGTAGTAAGGATAGAACAAATTGGCAGGGAGGAAAACAGCCGAGCGGACGAACTAGCAGGCCTCGCCTCAATGGCAGATACATCAATCCCTCATCCATTACTCATCAACTTCTTACCAAGACCAAGCATAGAAGACCCCGAAGCAGAAGAAGTATGCTGCACAGAATTAGGCCCTTCATGGATGGATCCCATCATCCTGTTCCTAAAAGACGGCATCCTACCAGAAGAGAAAAAAGAAGCCAACAGAATAAGGGCAAAATCGCAGCGATTTTGGCTATCTCCATCTTTGGCATTATACAAGAAATCATTCTCTGGGCCTTACCTCAAGTGCGTTCATCCCAGCAAAGTAGAAGCATTCTTGTTCGAAATACACGAAGGGGTGTGTGGAAGTCATCAAGAGGGAAGTCGCTCGCTTACAGGGCTATTTCGCAAGGATATTGGTGGCCATATATGCAAGCAGACTCAGAGAAATATGTGAAGAAGTGTGAGAAATGCCAAAAATTCGCGCACCAAATACATCAACCAGCAAGAGAACTCCTACCATTAACTAGCCCTTGGCCTTTCACAATGTGGGGCTTGGACATAGTAGGACCACTTCCAACAGCGCCCGGTGGCAGAAAATTCTTTCTCGCAGCAACAGACTACTTCACAAAGTGGGTGGAAGCAGAAGCATTGGCATCAATCAAAGAAAAAGACGTGAAGAAGTTTGTTTGGCAAAATATTATCACTCGGTTTGGCATACCAAAAGCACTGATCTCAGACAATGGTACTCAGTTCGACGGCAGAATCTTTAGAAACTTTTGTGAAGAGTACAAGATAGAGTTCTACAATTCTACACCGGCATATCCTCAAGCAAATGGACAAGCAGAAGCATCAAATAAAGTCGTCCTGGATGGACTAAAGAAAAGGCTAGAAAAGGCAAAAGGCAAGTGGGCAGATGAACTTCCTCACGTTTTATGGGCTTACCGCACCACACCTCGACGATCGACAGGAGAAACACCATTCTCCTTAGCCTATGGAATGGAGGCAGTAATCCCACTAGAAGTTGGCCTCCCCACAATTCAAAGCGAAAATTTTGATCCAAACTTAAATGGAGAAGCCATAGCCTTAGAACTCGACCTTGCAGAAGAAAGAAGAGAAAGAGCACTAGTCCACATCGCCTCATACCAACGAGAGTTAATCAGAAAATACAGCAAAAAGGTCCATCCAAGACAATTCAAGATTGGAGATTGGGTACTGCGCAAAGTAATGGGAAACATCTCAAACCCAGAAGATGACAAGTTAGGCCCAAACTGGGAAGGTCCTTATAAGGTGGTTGGGTTAGCAGGCAAAGGGGCATACCACCTAGAAGACAAGGATGGCAAAGCAATCCCTAGGCCATGGAACACGGCCAATCTCAAGTTATTTTACTTTTAGCTTTTCTTTTTTCAAACATATGTAATTTTTTCTTCCTTCAATAAAACAAGCAATTCTTTTCAGCACAAGATGTTCTTTGTAAAAGTTAGCCTTAGTAAAGATTAGGTATATTGCAAGCATTGTTCTAAGTTAGCTGGAAAAAACTAACTTAGAGGTTGGCTGGAATAAACCAACTCTTGTTACTCTTCAGCCGAAGTAAGTGCAAGGCTGAAGAGTGGTTGGCTGGAATAAACCAACTCTTGTTACTCTTCAGCCGAAGTAAGTGCATGGCTGAAGAGTGGTTGGCTGGAATAAATCAACACTTGTTACTCTTCAGCCGAAGTAAGTGCATGGCTGAAGAGTGGTTGGCTGGAATAAACCAACACTTGTTACTCTTCAGCCGAAGTAAGTGCATGGCTGAAGAGTGGTTGGCTGGAATAAACCAACACTTGTTACTCTTCAGCCGAAGTAAGTGCAAGGCTGAAGAGTGGTTGGCTAGAATAAACCAACTCTTGTTACTCTTCAGCCGAAGTAAGTGCAAGGCTGAAGAGTGGTTGGCTGGAATAAACCAACACTTGTTACTCTTCAGCCGAAGTAAGTACATGGCTGAAGAGTGGTTAGCTGGAATAAACCAACACTTGTTACTCTTCAGCCGAAGTAAGTGCATGGCTGAAGAGTGGTTGGCTGGAATAAACCAACTCTTGTTACTCTTCAGCCAAAGTAAGGGTATGGCTGAAACTGGATTGGCTGGATTAAACACTTTGTACTCCTCAGCCGAAGTGATTATATCGGCTAAGGAGTGGTCGGCTAGTAAGCATAGTTTAACCAGCCAAAACCGAAATAACAGTTGGAGTAAATAAAAGACATTACAAGTGCAAGCATATGAATCAGAAACCGGAATAAGAGTCCAAAAAAATTTTCATTCATTAAAAAGCAAGTACAAGAGGACATAGCCCGGTTAGAAAAAAAAAGGTAACAAAAAAGGAAAAAAATCAGGAAAAAAGTTCTTCAATCTTGGCGTCAAAAGCCGCGTCACCAGCGACGTGAAGACCGGTTTCAAGAGGAAGTTCACTCTCGGTTGCCAGGATGCTTTCGGTTGGAACCATGGTTTCATTTGGTTGTTCGATAGGTAGGTCCTCTACCATGGGCTCCAACCGAAGTGATGGGTCTGCACTAACAACCGGAATGTCTTTGGGAGCAGAGGAGTCATCAGAATCGGAGTCTTCTAGAAACTCTTGTTGCAAGGCATCCGCATACTCCGCCAGGGACTCCGGTATAAAGTAAGCTGGAGGGTCGAAGACCTCGGTTTGCTGATCATGACCGAGCTTCTCAACAGCCGCCCTCCAGCCGCACTTGAAAAACAGCTCCTTGGCAGCGTCGCATTGTTTAACATAGGCATCTTCTGCCTTCTTGTAACCTTGCTTGTACCCCTCCTTTTCGGCTTCCTCCGCGCTCTTTTTTAGTTGAGTTATTTCGGTGTCTTTTCTCTTCTCAAGCTTCACCAACTCCCACAGATACTTGTCCTTCATAGCGATGGCAGCTTTCTGCTTCTCCGCTTCAGCCGAATTAACCAGATCGGCAAGTCGGCCGTTCTCTGCTTGCATCTCGGCCATTTTCTTTTCAGCTTCTTCTAGCTCGGCCACCTTTGCCTCGGCTTCCGCCATTGCCTGCCTTGTGGTTTTTCTAAGCTCTTGGACTTTCTTGTAAGTGATGTTGTTCTTCTGTAAGGCCTGACAAAACGAAGACTTCTCTTAAGCCGAAGTAAAAGTTAGAAATCAGACAGAAAAAAACTGACAGAGCTACTTACCAAAATCATGGACTTCGATGCGGACCGGATCGACTTCATTTCAGTGTTTAGCTGCTTTAAGTGGTGCTCCATATCTTTTGGGAGGCACACACTCTTGGCCAAGTTGAATGCCAACAAATGATCTTTTTTAGCAACAACCGAATCGGAAACTTTGATATCTCGGTCGTTGAAGGTTAGCTTCGGAGACCAATTGGAAGGTTCAGCTCGGTCGGTTTGCTCCGGCTGAAGGATAGGTGGAGGACTCTGGGGGATGGATTCAACCTCATCGATAAGTTGCTGTTCGGTTGATGTAGATCGGGCGCGTTTGGAAGGGCGAGAGGAAGAAGGCCGTTGTGAAGGGAGGGCCACAACGGCAGGCTGCGTTTCAATAGTTGGTGATACTTCGGCCCTGGTTGTTGCAGTCAGAAGGGCCCCAACTCTGCTTTTCTTTGCCATCTCTTCTTCAGCAGTTAATGGGACAAGTCGTATTTCGGGCAAGTTTGGGTCCGATTCTGGTGCTTCCTCAAGAAGGAAATCGGTCACTCGGGCCTTTCGACGACCGCTATATCGGTAGGTCGTTCAAAGCTTAGAAGTTTGGCCCAACTTCTTTCTTTAATCCGTAGTGCGGCTCGGAGTGTGTTCAGATGTGGGTAACTATAGTAGGAAGCAAGATGGGCCAAGTCTGCAAAAAATATACGACTGTTAGATCGGTCATGACGCCTGAAACCGAAGTAAAAGAAAGACATGCATAAAACCGAAGTAACTTTACCAGGTTCTCCTTTCTTCCAGTTAATACTTCGGCCTGGGATTTGGGCTTGGTGATCCTCAAAATTGCCCGATACCCAGAAGAAGTCGTCGTCATTAACATCCTTATTCGGGGTATCTTTTATTATCTTTTCTCTACGTCGGCGTATCCTAAGGTAATAAACCCAACCATCATCTTTGGAACCTATTGAGTACTGGTGGAAGATTTCGGCTAAACCGAGGTTCAAGCCTGCTTGGCGGTTTAGCTCGGCAATACCCATTATTATCCGGTATGTATTGGTGGATAGCTGGGTTGGGCATAGTCTGGTTTGCCTAAGAAATTCGCAAATTAAAGGCTGGACCGGGAACCTTAGTCCGGTTTCTATAATAGATAAAACAGTAAAGGGGACAAAGCCTTGGTTGTTCCACGGAATGGTTTCCTTTTTGGCTAGGGTAAGGTGTACATCATCTGGAATGCCATAATCCCTTCGGAATTCGGCCATGCCACCTGGGGTATCTACCAGATACCTATACTTACCCATTTGTGGTATAAATTATTAATAAGTTATCTCGGTCGGAAGATTGGACTCAAGTAGCTCGGTTGAGCACAAGAAGGAATGCCTGGGCAACCTAAGTCTGCAAAGTAGAAAACAAAGGGGTTAAGCACAGATCATAGGACCGTGCTACAAATTAAAAACAAGGTAAAAATGCCCTATTTCGGCTTTAAGGGCAGGTGATATCTCGGTTTGGCAAAAGGTTTGGTAAGCTCGGTTTGAGTAAGTTGCTTATTAGACCGGTTCGCCATCTAGGGGCGGCTTTCTTAGTTCGGTCTAAAAACTAAGAGAGCTGGCTTAGCCCCAGGGCCTAAATCGGTTGACCTATGTGTTTTGTTACTTCAGTTGAGCCTTTAGGGGCAGCTTTCGGAGTCTGATATAGAAACCGAGAAAGCTGGCTTAGCCCCAAAGGCTTAGCTCGGTTAATGACTGAGGTTCTTGGTTTATTGAGTTCATACTTCGTTCGGTGATCTTATTTCGGCTAAATTGAATCGGAAATTTATTTTTCAAAGCTACTGTCATCTTACAAGTTCTAGTTCGGTTAGTTGTCTAAGATGATCTACCGCTGTAGCACAAAAACAGTATCCTAGTTCGGTTGGGGCAAGATTTTGGATCAGAAACTAATTTTCTACAGAATAGTTCATACACATACATGAGTTCTACTGAGAGTTCAGAAGCAAAACAGAAAGCGAAGAACATGTTTTGCAAAAACACATTAAACCAAATACATAGAACAAATACGAAAGCAAAACGAAGGAAGGAAAATGAGTTTACTTACCAAGATTGAAGAAGAGGGAACTGAAGATGTGATGATGGCAGCAAGATCAGTCTTCAGAAGCAACGAAAGAGCAGCAAGAACACAAGGTAGAGAGAGAAGAAAGGAAATGATAGAGTGGTTAATCCAAAGGTGAATGGTTCAAGTATGAAAAAAGTGTTTTGTGAAATGAGAGAGAGGGAAAAGAAAAGGGAAGAAGCAGGAACTGTTCAAAAATTACGAAACACGAAGACGGCGTTGACAGCCGCCTTCTACGAATGGGGGCGTGCCACTGTAGACGTCCCCGAACGCCCCGGGAGGGTTAAGTCCCGTTCTGTTCATTTGGGGTCACTACAGCTCGGACTCTTAAATGTCACGGTTCCTAATCTGAACCAAAGAGTCCAAATCCGGCAAATCGTTTTGAGAAACTGATTTTTTTGAAAAAGTAGTGCCAAACATGGACTGCTTTGCCAGATACAGAGTCGCCACCTAAATATTTTTATTTTGGGAAATTTAGGAAACCCTGACTCGGTGCCAAAAGGCCATGTGTCCGTCATCACCAAAGTTGCCTCGGCTCGGGAACTTGGGTACGATTGGGGAAGGTCACTTCGTGAGCACCCCCGCTCGCCCGGTCATAGACCGGCCTCTACTAACCATGATATCAATTTTTGAAAATATTGTATGTTCTTATTCCGGTTATTAGCCTAGGTTACTATGTGATGCTCACAGCATACAAATATAGACCGGGTCGCCTGAATTGGAACGAAACATTTCATGTTTGTTTTTTGAAAATGGTTTGCTACCCACAGGTAGGCTTTAAAACATTTGATGATTTATTCCAATTTAAGTAACCCAACCTTCACCCACAGGCATTCAGGCAGGTATATCAGATAAGCACATAGCCTCATGGTAAGCATGCTATTCATGGCAGCACTCACACGCATGCAAGGATGCTAAAGCATAAAGCTTACCGAGTACTCCAAGCCAAAATAGAAACTCATTAGAAATCATGCATGATCCTAATTATACAGAACTGCCTAATGCAACACATACAAAATGCAATTATAGCAGGCTCGGCTATTCTAAGATGGTATATGAAATGCTACAGCTATCATTTATTCAATTTGGAATTGAAAGTACAATGCAGTTAGTATGATGCGCCGAGCCCGGTGCATGCAATACAGATGAATGAATGCAAACATGCTGTCATACTGTATGCTAATTTAAATATGCCCTAATCTAACCATCGTAAGCGGATAAATAAAAGGGAGAAAGACGTGGGGTTGGAAGACATACATCACACTCACGCACACTTATTACAATTATGCCCTCGCAGAGAGGGTCCGAATAAATAATACAGTCCAAATATTACAGTCCCGAATAAAAGAATATTACAGTCCGAAATATTACAGAAAATCCTAATTAATTAATGAATTAACTAAGAAAGCAAATAAAACTGGCGTGCAAGCAAGGGACTGCCTTGCTTCTGACGGATGATGCATGTCCGGATTGTCTTGCGCGGAAATCCACCGGAATGCCCCAATCAGCCTCTGTTTACACCTGTTCTTGAAATGCGTGCCAAGCCCCAAAAGGTTGCTGATTCTTCATTTTGCTGCAACAGAGAGCAGGAAAGGGGCATAGCAATGTATTTGCACAGATATATGCATGTCTCGATCCTCGTGCCACCAATCACGCATACCGAGGCATGATGGCCTTGGAGCCGAAATGCACAACTCAATATAGAATGAATGCACATGAAACTACAGCTAAAACCTAACTCCATCATGGATAATCCGGAGTGTCGGTGACTGGGGAATTGAGACACATTCCGTCACTCGGAGTACGAAATGTACCTCGTTTCCCGTGCCCGGGCTAACTCCTATCCCGGATACGATGCGATATGCATGATATGCATGAAATGCAACTAAGATACAATCCTAACATATACAATGCTATGGAAATGAGATGCCTCGAAATGCGTGCACACGGGCACGGAAACCGAGAAAATGACAGAATGCTATCTAAGATACAACCTAGTATGCACAATGCTCTGAAAATGGGATGCCTTGAAATGCGTGCGCACGGGCGCGCAAACCGAGAAAATACATGAATGCAATGAAAATGAGACGCCTTGAAATGCGTGCACATGGGCACGCAAACCGAGGCGATGGCATACACAATGCAATGAAAATAAAATGTCTCGAAATACGTGCACACGGGCACGCAAACCGAGGCAATGGCGAAATGCTATGAAAATAGAGTGCCTCGAAATGCGTGTACACGGGCACGCAAACCGAGGCAATGATAGAATGTGATGAAATGACATGAAAACATGATATGGGCTTATACCAACATGAGTGAGCTTCAGCCACACTCACATAGGATGCCGTCGGATAAAAAAGGAGTGCCTCGAAATGCGTGCACAAGGGCACGCAAACCGAGGCAATGATAGAATGTGATGAAATGACATGAAAACATGACATGGGCTTATACCAACATGAGTGAGCCTCAGCCACACTCACATAGGATGCCGTCGGATAAAAAAGAGGTGCCTCGAAATGCGTGCCCACGGGCACGCAAACCGAGGCAATGACAAAATATGATGAAATGACATGGAAACATGATATGGGCTTATACCAACATGAGTGAGCCTCAGCCACACTCACATAGGATGCCGGCGGATAAAAATGAAGTGCCTCGAAATGCGTGCCCACGGGCACGCAAACCGAGGCAATGACAAAATATGATGAAACGACATGGAATGGATGACAATCATTCTAATGGAATTTCAGCACTAAAATATGGGGGAAAACAGTCCCGAAATGAGGCGAAATGACATGAAATGCATGGAATTGTCCCGAAATGTGAATTTAGGCACCCGAAATGGCCTATAGCTATGCCAAACATGCACAATATGGACATGCAATGCAAAGACAGAAGCTAGACAGTCCCAAAAAATGCACTTTCACAGTTATAAACATGGCCAAACAGCAAGCATAGGTATGGTAAAACTAGCATGCAAGAATAGGGGCCAAAAGAGGGATAATGAAGCAAGTGATATAAGAAAAACCCAAACTGAAAAATTTCCTTCTACAACATTGAAGAGGGACCAAAAATATGAATATTTACAGTATATGGCAGCCTCAAAATCAGTATACAAACATGATATAAATGTGATGCAAAATAAGGCTCAAAAATGGCTATAACATGAGGTATGCAAAATAATCACCAAACAGCCAAAGACCCTTAACAAAACATGTAGAATGGACCAAAATAAGCACTTTTCCAGAACTGTAAAATGGCCAAAAACAAAAGCATGGTAGGCTAACTAAACATGCAAGAATGGGGAATAAAAGAGAGATATAACATGAAGTGACCTATGGAGTCCCCAAACCATGAAAGGAACTAAATGAAACATGAAGTACGGACCAAAATAAGAACTTTTTCAGAACTGTAAAATGGCCAAAAACAAAAGCATGGTAGGCTTCCATTGCATGCAAGAATAGGGAATAAAAGAGGAGTATAAAGGTAGGTACAACATGGAAACCCCAAATGGTGTTGAGCCCTTCTTCAATGTTGAAGAGGGGCTCAAAATAAGCCTAATATCAGTTTATAACATACTCGAAAATAAATTGCTCATGGGCCAAAAATAGCATGCAAGATTGTTACATATAAGAGGATCAATGAAGCAAGTGTGTCATGGAGGGCTCAAACAGGGTTGAGCCCTTAATGAAAAGTGAAGATGAGCTCAAAAGAGGGCCCTTTTCAGTTAGGGCCGGAGCTTGAAACAAAAAGCAAGTGAGTCTTACAAATGAATCAAGAAAAAGGGTCAAAGTGAAGAAAAGGTTACTCACCCTTGAAGACTCAAACTTTTATTGCTTCTTGGATCAATTTGCAGCTTCTTTGGCCTTTGAGAAACCTTCCTTGTTGCTGGAAATGAGGTGGTGGTGGTAGAGCTTGGTGGTGTAGAAGGAATGATGCTTAAGGACTTAAGGTTTTTCAAAGAATTAAGAGGTATGGAGATGGAGTTGTGTATGGAGGCTTGAAGGAGAGTTTTTCTAACCCCAAAATACTACAAGGCTTGCTTGCTATATAGGCCAACAAGGGGGTGTAAAGGTGGGGGAAAAGGAGAGTAATATTCCCCCACGAAATATCCCCCAGATAAAGATCTTTTCTGGGGGATAAAGCCTCACAGCTGTAAAGGGAACAGTGCAAGGAATACGGCCGGCCTGGTACTTTTGTTGCAGGTGGCCGGCCGGCCACACCTCCTAGCCGGCCGGCTAGGGGTCAAAAGGTTCAATGAGATTTTCTGGCCGGCCACCAACTGATGGTGTTCTCCTATGTGTGTACAACACAACCATGTGGTTAAAAGTCCAAGAAAGTAGGTCCAAGGGGTTCAACATTAGCCCGGAAGGAGGGGGTCAAAAGGGTCAAGTTGAATTAATGGCCGGCCATGAACTTTTAGGGTCCTCTCATGTGTGTACATCACAAATATGTGGTTCAAAGTTCAAGAAAAAGGGTCCAAGGGGTTCAACATTAGCCCGGAAGGAGGGGGTCAAAAGGGTCAAGTTGAATTAATGGCTGGCCATGAACTTTTAGGGTCCTCTCATGTGTGTACATCACAAATATGTGGTTCAAAGTTCGAGAAAATGGGCCCAAGGTGTTCAACATTAGCCCGGAAGTGCGAAAAACGGGCGCCGGAGGGCGTCGGAGGATGTATAACTGGCTGCTGCAACAATTGCTGGCCTCCCACCCTTCAGTGACCTCCCTGGTGATAAAACAAAGGTACCTGCCAAAAATGAACGAAAATCGTTGCAAAACGAATGCTCAGGGACCAAAACGCGCAGTTCGGGGTCCCGAAAATGGGCTGTTAAGCACCGAAAGTGGCATTCGGCCACGAAGTGGGCTTCTCAGCCCCCAGTGTCCCTCAAAAGGGAGCAAATAGGAAGTATGCCAAAAATTAGAGCAATAGGAGATGGTTAAGCGGTCCCGAACCGAGGCACACGGTCAACGGTCCCGAAAACCAGGAACCGGACTCCGAAATGGGAAAAATGGCCTACGGCCACCAAGTGTAGCCTACGGACATTGAGAGATGGTCTACTAGACCTCTCCCTCCCCTTAGGAAAAGAAACAAAGAAAACCGAGCCTGGTTCGCAAACCGAGACAAGGCACGGAAGAGGGTTCGAAAGTTCGGAGGTAGGGCTCACGGCCGCGACTCTGAAACTTCTGAACAAGCACATTATGCAATATCACCAAGCGCTCAATCGGTGACGTCTGAGTCTTAAGGTCGGTCAAAAATGGGGTGTTTACAGCCACGTGTATACGGAAAGGGAAGCGTTACAGTCGTGATTGAAGAGACGTTTTGACCGGACAAAGTGAAGCCCGAAGTAAAAGTAGCTCGGTTGGAGAGCCCGAGGGTTTTTCGCTCGGCTGGAGAGGCTAAAGGGTTTTTAGCTCGGCTGGAAAGGCTTAATAAACTCTAGCTCGGCCAGTAGACTGGTAATCCCAATCATGTTGCGCAGATGGAATTAAGGGGCAATTGAGAGGGTAATTTTTGGGAAAAATTGGGCCGAACTGCGAGTTGGGCTTTGAGGCCCAAAGTGCGAAGGACTAAGTAAAAAGGCCGTAATGGTTACTCCGGCCCAGGAGAGCAAGGTTACTCCGGCCTAGGAGAAACAAAGTTACTCTGGCCCAGGGAGGTAAAATTACTTCGGCTCAGGAATTATAAAGTTACTTTGGTTAAAGGATTGTAAATGTACTTCGGGTCCGGGAGCAACTTGGAGTTAGACCGGCCTTGAAGTTATGTCGGCCTTAGAGGTGTACCGGTCAGGGAGTTATACCGGTCGAGAGTCGTTGGTTCGGTCAAAACACACCATGGGTTGAACAGATGAGAAACCGATATAAGGAAGAGTAAAGGGAAGGGCTGAACTAAGGATAGTTCGGCTTACTTTGTGGCTCAGCATAGCTAGTTTTACTTCGGTCAAATGGTAGTTCGGCCATGGAGAAAACCATCCCACTTGGTTTAAGCAATGGGGGGGTGTAAAAGGATAAGCATTATCCTTTAGGAGTATGAATCCTAGGAGGACTCTGCATGGAGAAATAAAAGTCCTACTAGGATTGTGCCACTCGAAACCTATAAAAGCTCACAAGTATCACCTTGGAGGAGGTAATTGAACACAATTCTTCCTGAGAACATAAAACTTTGTCTATTTGTCAAGCTTACTGACTTAGACATCGGAGAGGTTTCCGGCACTCACCCGCCGGCTAGCTCACGTTTGTGTTTTCAGGTGATAAAGCGACGTCATACGGAGGAGCGTGGACTTGGTCAACAGGATTATACGAGGAGAATTATTTCTTCCACGTTTGTATTTTATTTATTTATTTATTTATTTCCAGAGGCCTTTTAATCTTACACAATATTTTTTTTTTCTTATTTGAGGCTTTGTTTGTACAATTTATTACTTAGGAAGTTGTTGTTTTAAGAAGTTGATAAAAAGTCGACTTTTTAATTTTTTGACTTTTTAAAAAAAATTTAGTAAAAAGTCTAAAAATTAACTTTTTATCAAGCTCTCAAATTACTTTATTGAGGGTCCCTTGCCTCGCTGCTTAACAACACTACTTTTCTAAAAAAAAAAAAAAATTAATTTATTAATTTATTTAGATTATATCACCTCAATACTCTCTTATACATTTTAAAAAACCAATACACTATTTTTTTTTCTTCACACTTCCCAAAACGAACATGACTATCCATGTTGACGGTCTATAATATTGCCTTAAAACATTTTGGGCTTGTTTGGTTTATTTTTGGGAGAGTTATTTTTGAAAAAAATTTGAGAGAGTTGTTTTATAAATTTTTTGGGTTTGTTTGGTTGTATATTTTGAGAGAAATTTTTTTTGTAGGAGTCTGAGATGATTTGATATTTTGGAAGAATTGAGTAGATGTGTGTGAGAGAAAAAGTGATTGAGAAAGAGAGTGGAGAGAGAAAAAGTGATTGATTAATGTGTAAGAGAGAGAAGTGATTTTAAAAAAATTTTGAGAAAAATCTCAAACCAAACAATTTTTTGAAATTTTTTTCTAAAACTCATCTCTAAAACTCAAGCCAAACAATTTCATCGTTTAGTTTTTCTTTGCTGCATTTATAGAAATTTCAATTTTCCATTTTATTTATTTTGGTTATATATTTAGCATGTATAACTGAAAAAAAAAAAATCATAGAGACTCAAATTTCGGAATTCTAATCAAGCAAACAAATATATATATATTTAAAATTAGGAGATCTAAATCATTAATTTTTTGTTAGATTTATTTATTTTTAATAGATAAATGATTTTTAAATCTCTTCAATTAAAATATCTTACTTTGCCTTCATTTGGCGTGAGGTTAAAAGGCTAAAATAGTCACAAAAAAGACAAAATAAGCTAAAAACTTAATAAAATAAGATGTCATATCTAAACTTTAATCATTTTATTTTCTTTTTTTAAAAAGTTAAAAAGTCAAATTCAAACGAAATTTTTTAGCTTAGACTAAAAAAATGTAAAACTTTCCAAACGAAACCTTTTAAGATTAATTTTGTTCATGAGGTACCAAAAGTAGTTTTAAATCAACTGTTTGGTCAAGGCTTAAAAAGAAAAGCTGATCAAAAAAAGGCTTAAAAAGAAAAGAAAAACAATAGAGAAAGGCCATATATTTTGGGTCAATTAAATTAATATTATTTTATTCACCTATTTAAGTCTTGTTTGACAATATGTTATTTTAGTAATTTTTTTATATTTTACAAAAAAATATGTAAAAAAATAGAGAAAATGATATGACAACTTATAATAACTTTTTAATTTTTTGACTAAAATATATAATTGACAAACGAGACTTTAATGTCATCTTTTTATTTCAATTGAGGGATAATTTGATAATAAGTTAATTAGTAAAAAAAAAATAGACAACAAAAAAGTTTTAAAAAAAAAGAAGAAAAAGTCATACAAAAATTTTAAAGATTCATTTTTATTTTTTTACACATTTTTTCATAAAAAATAAAAAATTATTTTTAAATATTTCAATTTTTTCCACTTTATATTTTAACAAAAAATAAATAATCACTAATCTCTAAACGAATCTTAAAGGAGTGTTTGAAAATTGATTTTTCAGTGTTTTTATTTTATTTATTATTTATGTCTTATGGAAAGACATAATTTTTTTTTTTTAAATTTTATTTTATATTTTGACTTTCAAGTTTGAATTTTAATTAAAACAATTCAAAAGTCACTAGTCAACTACTCTCTCTATTAGTCCAAAAAAATCAACTAAAATACACTATTTGGCATTTTAATCATATCAACTTTCTATTTTTCTATATCATTTTTGAGAGGGAGAGTTCATAATATGGCTTTGGGCTGTGGTAGTGGCCGAGCAGAGATTGGTCCGAGCATGTTTGGGCCGAGCTGGGCTGGCCGTTCCAGGGGAAGTTTGTCGGCTGAAGTCCAGACTCGATTTGACTGAGATGATTTTCTGCCAGACCGGCTCATATTGTTTGCTTATTTAGGTCGGTGAGTAAGATTCTCCGCGAACCGACCCATCCTAGCAGGAGCTCGGTCATAAGGGAGGGCTACTAAGCTCGATCATAAGGGAGCTTAGCTAGGAGCACTGTGTGTCTCGGAAAGTAATACAGTCGTAGAAGGCTGGGGTAGCACCGTCAGGCTGTCCGTTCACGCCAACGCCATTTGGCGATTTGATTAGGTGATGTTTTGCTGAATTTGCGTTGACACGTGGGAGAGCAGGCCTACGTGTCAGAAGGCGAATAGATGCAGACGTACGCGCAGAAGGTATATAAGCATGACTGCGTCTACATGTTGAGGATGAAACATCTGCTGGTGAGAGAAACACTTGTATATTGTCTTCTCTTCTCTCTCTCTCTGAGTGTATGCTAACTTAATTGTCGGAGGGGTTTTCCGATAACACACCACCGGGTAGCTCATCTTCGTTGTGTTCGCAGGATGATCGGAAGAAGGCGCAGCTTGAACGCAAAGAGTATGAATGGTATCGAATATTCCCTCCCCGTACAACTTTATAAAAAATTTAAGAATATATTTAGATTCCCCAAACAAGTTATCAAAACAACCGTCCCTTCCAAATGGGGCCTAAAATTGTACTCCAAGCAAATGGAGGGTTGAGGGATGATGGGGGTGTTTGGTGCAGCTTTTTTAAGCCAACTTATGGCTTCTGGCTTTTAAAAAGTTATTCTGGACTGTTTGGTTAAACTTATTTCAAACAGCTTCTGATTCTAACAACTTATTTTAAGTCAAAAAAGCTGATTCTGAGAAGCTGCTCACCCCTTGCTTCTGATTATCAGCTTCTGCTGTGGACATGTTAATTCACGGTTATACTCTTAGATTTTTTTATTTTTTATTTTTTTAAAAATAGAAAAAGACTCAAATGGACTATTAAATATTATTATTATTTTTTATGAAAAATGTAGACAAATAGTGAATAATAAAAAATAAAAATTAATTGAAAAAGCTACTTCACAGCTTATTTAACAAACACTACTCAGCAACTTAAATCTATAATCCAACAGCTATACCAAACAGATTAACCGCTTCTGATTAAAGTCATAATCTATAATCTGTTAAGCTATAATCTATAATCTGTTTTAACAGCTACACCAAACACCACCGATGGATGGCCTCGATGATCAGACAAATAAAAATTGAGGAGCAAATCCATTTGTATCGAACGGCTTAGAGGCCTAGACATCACATGATGATCATGGAGGCGCGACTACAGTAATAGGAAAATTGCTTGCAATCCCCAACTAAAACACTTAGCTGTCATTCTTTACAATCTCATCATTACATTTACACCATACACCCCGAACCTAACCAAGCAAGAGATCGCACCTGAATCCCGATCATATAAAACCCTAGACATCAAAGCTGCTCACTAACCAAACCAAGCTTCAATTTTTACTGCATTTCGAGGCTTTGTCAAGCTCAAATCGAAACTACTCGTCTTCGAAAGTTCGATCAATCGATGTCGAGTATCGAATGGTCACGATCACGTAAAACGTAAGTGAAATTTCGGATATGAAATTTTGTTTAGATTGGATCGCTTTGTGTGCTCAGTTGTGCTATATATACACAAATAGTGAATAGATTTTGATGTGATTGGGAAAAAATTGTGGCCGCTGTGAATGTGTGTGTGTGTGAATTGAATAAAGGCAACATAAAACTATGGGCCTCCAATTATTCTTTTTCTATTCAATGGTAGAGCAAGCAGCAAAATTCTTTTTAAAGTTCAGTTTTTAATTTTTTTTTTTAAATTTATTTTATTTGTATAAATCATGTGTTTTAAGATGTGGGTTTGGTTTATGGATTTAGGTAGCGATTTGAAAAGTGTTGGAAAAAAATGATGAAATGTGACATTTCACGCATGTTTTACTTTTCCTTTTCAAATTTTTATCCAAATCTATGATGCAAACACAGCCTCAAGGAATGTGGGGAAGGAGGGTGTTTCCATGCATTTTGTTGATCAAATAACTTGGATTACCTGAGTGGGGTTGGGTTGGGATAGTTTGAGCACTGTCAGAGTGAGCCTATAAGCATGAGTTCCATTCCCAGTTAACATCATAGGTGATGGGACAGATTCACTAGTGTTGTGTCTGGATCATGGATTTGGAAATTGAAAGGAAAATGGAGAAAAAATTTAACTTATATTTCATATACCTTTTTCCTTTTCCTTTCCCTTTCCTTTTTGCTTTTCAAATTCTTACCTAAATCCATAATCCAAAAACATCCTAAGTGTTAAAACCTACCATCACCTACTCCACCTACTACACCTACCACCACCTACTACCACCTACTACACACCTACCACTACCACCTACTCCACTACATCTCCTATATAAGGAGCCCCTCACCATTTGTAATAAACAACATACATCAATCAATAATACATCAATTTTAACATGGTATCAGAGCAGGTTTAGAACCTAATATTTTCGCTTCACCGGCGGGCGGCAACCTCACCTTAGCCGTCCGCCGGACCTCAATCTATTCCGCTTATTTTCAACACATACCACAAACACATACCAGAAACTCTTCTTTCTTTGTTTCCTCATCTTCATCGTCACTAATTTCTTTCTCTGTGGTCTTCTCTGTCCAGAGGTAGATTGGGTAGCTAATGAACTCAGAGTGCTTCTTCACCTTCTTCATCTTCGTGGCCTCTGACGATCTCGCTATCGTGGTGCTTCGATTACATGCTCTGCAGCAACCACATGTTGGTGCTCATTCTCACAATCGGAAACAAATGTGAACAATGGTAAGGAGGTAGCTAGACAGGGGCTCATCAACCCAGTTGGCACCAACCACCTGATAAGACCTTCCCCGAGTTCAGCTCAGTTGGATTCACAGTCAAATGCTTCTCAAATGCTGCAACAACAAATAACTAGGTGTTAGACCAAACCCTTGATTTGGTCTCCTGGACCTTCTTGGTTGGGCTATTGTAAATATTTTATCATGTTGATAGTGCCATGAAAGATGTGTTATGGAACCAGTGAAACCGTGTCTTAAAGTTTGACAGCAATGTCCGAGCTTGAGATCGACTCCTTCCCAATACTCTCTCCGTAGCAGCACAGTATGGGTACCAGAGTCATCCAGATCTTTCTCTCTTCTTTCGTTTGGAGGCTTCCAGTTTGAATAAAATCTTGGAATCGATCTCCGCTGAGACACTAGGGGGAGTGGGTAGTATGATGAAAGGAGGAGACACAGCACATGGAGGAGACACACACAGCAGAGGCGGTGAACAAAATAAAATAAAATACAAACATATCACAACACTTGCTTTATTTATTTATTTATTTATTTCTTTATTTATTTCTCTTTTTCTTTCTTTATTTATTTATTTCTTTTCATTCCTTTATTTATTTGTTTGTTTGTTCATCCACCGCCCACATCCCTCACTTTCTTTAAACCCATTTTTATTTTATTATCTACTCAACATACCCATCATTTTTTTTCCCCACTACAAAATATTATACTAGCCTTCATGGATTCCACTGGCTTCCACCACTTCATTTTATTTATTATTATTATTATTATTATTTAAAAAAAAAAAAAAAAAAACACAAAATTACATTCATTCCAGTTGATTTTTCTGCATTACCACACCTACCATTCGAGTTTGCCAAACACACTTACTTTATTCATATCAGGGATTCACCCCGCTCACCATTCTACACCAAAAAAACAAAAAAAATAAAAATAAAAATAAAATAAAAATAAAATTCAAATAAACAAACAAACAAACCAAAACAAAACAACCACACCCACAGTGGGATTTTTCCTTCTCTACTCTGCCGCCTGTCTTTTCTTCTTGCCTCCGTCCTGGACGGCCCTTGCCGGTGCTGCCTCCGTGTTTCCCACTCCACTGGGCACGATCACTACTCCCTACTCCTCCACTGCAGCATATGGCGGACCTCCAAATCGGAACATAACGGTGGCCTTCCGCTTCAGCTCCTTATTTTTCGCCTTTAGCACACTTATCTCTGCTCGCGCATCCTTATACATGCGTTAGAGCAGAGCCAGTTGGGCGTTTAACTGCTGCACCTCATTTGTCCTACTCTGCAGCCGGTGCGACAAGTTTGTGACCGCCGTCATGGTCTCCACACATGACTTCAAAGTATACTGATTGGCCTCAATATCTGTTTGCACCGCCATTTTTTGCTCCACAGACCGCATCGGAAAGTTCAACGGAGCAAAACCAGAGGTGTTTGGTTGAGGTTCACTGGCCACCGCACCAGTTATTTCTCTTGTGGACTCGTTCAGGTCTGGAAAGAGGGTGAGCAGACCACAGGAAGAGGAGGTCATGTTCTGGGTAGCTGGACGGGAAGAAGAGGCCATGTTTTTGGGTTGCTGAGTGTTTCAGCGAAGCAGCGATTTCCGACTGGTACTTTCAGAGAAGGATTGGTTACAGAGTGTTTACAGAGTATTTCAGAATGCAAATGTTCGGCGGTTTCAGACTGGTTTGCACAGCCTCCGCCTCAACCTTGGTTAAATAGCCAAGGCAGACACGCTCATCATGCGTCGCTCGGCGCTCGACGACAACATGGGCGTGCCTTTTTATGGATTGGGCACGCCTTTTGAAAGATTGGGCACGCCTTTTGAGGGTGCGACTTTTTAGGGGTCCGACAAGACTCTGTAAACTGTCCCGACATTGATTCCGGTTAGCTCCTTCATGGGTCCGACAAGACTCTGTAAACTGTCCCGACATTGATTCCGGTTAGCTCCTTCATGGGTCCGACAAGACTCTGTAAACTATCCCGACATTGATTCCGGTTAGTTTCTACAAGGGTCCAGCAAGACTCCGTAAACTGTCACAACAACTGTCACAACATTGTCTGCTACAACGGTCTGACATGACCCCATAAACTGTCTTCTACATCGGTCCAACACGAGCCAGTGTCTTCTACATCGGTCTGCCATAACCATACAGTCTTCTACAACGGTCTGACACGACCATACAGTGTCTCCTATCCATTTTTTATTTTTCAGATTATTTTCTTATTTTGTTACTTTCTCCAAACTCAAGTTGGTTAGTTCCTATCCCCCTTGAGTTTGCGGGGGCTGTTAAAACCTACCATCACCTACTCCACCTACCACCACCTACTACCACCTACTACACACCTACCACTACCACCTACTCCACATACATCTCCATCACCTACTCCACCTACTACACCTACTACCACCTACTACACACCTACCACTACCACCTACTACCACCTACTCCACTACATCTCCTATATGAGGAGTCCCTCACCATTTGTAATAAACAACATACATCAATCAATAATACATCAATTTTAACACTAAGGAAGGATAACCAAAATGGATTGGTTGGAGAAATCTTGGTGGCTAAGTGACTTTTGATGGTGGAGTATCCTGTGCCCTTTGTTGCAGTTTTCCTAGCCCTGCCCTTCTAATATTCCACATTATTTTGAGTGTTTCTTGTATCAAGATTCATAATCTATATGACTCATATCATTTGTCTCTTTAATTGGGAAAGCTGCCTTGCTGTTTCTCAAATTTTCATTTGTTTGTTACCAGATACCAGGAAAGAGAGCAAGTCCCTAAATTTAACCGTAGCAAGAAAATAAGTCATGAAGAGACCCAACCAAAGCAAGTTTTGTGGTTTGCAAACTTGTTTCCAAATCTGTCGGAGAATAAAAAAGGGATATTTCTCTAACCAATGGGTAGCAAAGATTTCGCCCCAAAAAAATAAGACAAAAAATGAATTGATGTGCCAAAAATGCCTTTCTTGATATACAGTAATGACTTTGGTCCATGTTCATGGGGAGTTGCATCCCCTCGTAACTCCTCTACCTCAGATGTGCTGGCTGGCTAACCCTTCAAGGTATGTAGGGTAATTACGAAGGATGTGTGCAATCAAACCTCAGTGACCAATGGTACTAACTTTTCGAGTAGAGTTTGGGGAGCTATTTGGCAAATGTGCAGTTTTCAGTGGTCACACATGAGTTGGAGTTAGTTTGTTACTTTCCTGTTAAAAACATTTAAGGGGACAGTCTCTTGCTGTGTTGATTAGGAAACTCGCTTTCACCTCTACCCTGTATGCTACCAAGAAGGAGATAAACTGTAGACAATTTGGAAATAAATAAAGACCTAAAAGGGTTATTATGATGAAATCATATCAAATGTTAAAGGTCATTTATTCTCTAAGCAACTGTTAGAATTTATCTTCACCTACACCACTACCACCTCACCTACTCCACTAAACCTAACCCACTACACCACTACCACCTCCACTTCACCTACACCACTACCACCTCCACTTCACCTACTACACCTATATCTCCTATATAAGGAGCCTCTCACATTTGTACTAAATACACAAACAATTACAAATATATCAATCAATAATAATACATACAATTTATTCTCTCTCTCTTTCTCTATACATTATTTCTTACATGGTATCAGAGCTGGTTTAAAACCTAGTATTTTCGCTTCCCCGGCGGGCGGCAACCTCACCTTAGCCGCCCGCCGGACCTCAACCTATTCCGCTGATAAAATCAACAAAGATTTGTGCAACTGTAGTCATGTGTGAGGCTGATGGAGAAGAATTCTTCACCTCATATGACGAGACAGTCTGGAACTGGAAACACTGCAACATTCTGCTCTGGAATTCTGCAGCAGCTAGATTATAGCTTGGTTGAGTGCCAAGCTTTGGTTCTTCCACCCACTCTTGAACTTGCCCAGCAAAGTGTGAAGGTTCATGCTTGTGTTGGAGGGACTAGTGTGCGCGAAGATCAGCGCATTCTCTCTAGTGGGGTTCATGTTGTTGTTGGTACTCCTGGTCGTGTGTTTGACATGTTGCGGAGACAATCACTTCGGCCTGTTTACATCAAAATGTTTGTCTTGGATGAAGCTGATGAAATGCTGTCACGAGGTTTTTAAAAATCAGATCTATGATATTTTCCAGTTGCTGCCACCCAAAATCCAGGTTGGGGTGTTCTCAGTTGCTGCCACCCAAAATCCAGGTTGGGGTGTTCTCTGCCACAATGCCACCAGAGGCTCTTGAAATCACCAGGAAATTCATGAATAAGCCTGGAAAGAGAAAAAGCTCATGCTAGGATTTGCGAAGTGATTCGCTGCAGGAATTTTGGCTTTGGATGAAACCCTTACCATACTCCACTCATTCTCTCCAACTGTTCTAACTTTTTATTTTTATTATTATTATTATTATATCAAATAATCAATGCACTCATGTTCCCCACTAACAGTGTCCACTTTTGACCCAAACCATTTTCAATCCATCATTTCTCCTTCACCTTTTGCACCCCACTCACCGACTCTCTCTCCACTTTATCACATGGGTTTGTCCCTCTCTCTCCTCCATTTGATTTCAAAAATCACTTATTTTTATTTATTTTTTCCAAGTCACTTTTCCTCTTTTTTAAATACCCCACTTTATTTTGAAACAATCGCACTGATGTTTTTCATATAATCCATCTATAAATATTTTTTATCTATTTTCTTTCTCCCTTGTTTTCTTTCATTTTATTTTTATTTTTTCAACAAAACACTCCCAAAACAAAAACAAAAAAAAAAACAAAAACAAAAACAAAAAAAAAAAAAAAAAAAAAACAACATTTTACAAACTTGTCATTTCTTCATGCCGGGGATCAACCCCGATCAGCATTTTACACCATAAAAAATAAAAATAAAAATAAAAATAAATAAAAATAAAAAAACACAAAACAAAACAAAACACAAATCGGAACAGTGGGATTTTTTCTTCTCGCCTATTCCGCCGGTCTTTTCTTCTTGCCACCGTCTTGGGCGGCCCTTGCCAGTGTTGCCTCCGTGTTTCCCACTCCACTGGGCATGATCACTACTCCCTGCTCCTCCACTGCAGCATATGGCGGCCCTCCAAATCGGAACATAAAACTGGCCTTCCGCTTCAGCTCCTTGTTTTCCGCCTTTAGCACACTTATCTCTGCTCGCGCATCCTTATACATGCGTTGGAGCAGAGCCAGTTGGGCGTTTAACTGCTGCACCTCATTTGTCCTACTCTGCAGCCGGTTCGACAAATTTGTAACTGCAGTCATGGTTTCCACACATGACTTCAAGGTATACTGATTGGCCTCCACATCCGACTGCACCGCCATTTTTTGCTCCACCGACCGCATCGGAAAGTTCAACGGAGCAAAACCAGAGGTGTTTGGTTGAGGTTCACTGGCCACCGCACCAGTTATTTCTCTTGTGGACTCGTTCAGTTCTGGAAAGAGCGTGAGCAGACCACGGGAAGAGGAGGCCATGTTCTGGGTAGCTGGACGGGAAGAAGAGGCCATGTTGCTGAGTGTTTCAGAGACGGGTTGGTTACAGAGTATTACAGAGTTTCTTTCTCAGCAAAGGAAGAGTTGTTTTCAGAGGTTTTTCGCAGCTTTTCTCTGCCTCAGCCTCGGCATCAACCTTGGTTAAATAGCCAAGGCAGCCACGCGCATCGCGCGCTTCTTGCCACCAGCCGACAAACGGGCACGCAAGCCAAGGCGCCCACGTGCCTCGCCATCATGTCCGGCACACCTTTTGATGAATTGGGCACGCCTTTTGATGGCACGCCTTTTTATGGATTGGGCACGCCTTTTGAAAAATTGGGCACACCTTTTGAGGGTGCGACTTTTTAAGGGTCCGACAAGACTTTGTAAACTGTCCCGACATTGATTCCGGTTAGCTCCTTTATGGGTCCGACAAGACTCTGTAAACTGTCCCGACATTAATTTCGGTTAGCTCCTTTATGGGTCCGACAAGACTCTGTAAACTGTCCCGACATTGATTCCGGTTAGTTTCTACAAGGGTCCAGCAAGACTCCGTAAACTGTCACAACATTGTCTGCTACAACGGTCCGACATGACCCCATAAACTGTCCTCTACAACGTTATGACACCACCATACAGTGTCCTCTACAACGTTATGACACCACCATACAGTGTCTTCACCAACGGTCTGACACCACCATACAGTGTCTTCACCAACGGTCTGACACGACCATATAGTGTCTCCTATCCCTTTTTTTTTTTATGTATTTTCTTGTTTTGTTCCTCTCTTCAAACTCAAGTTGGTTAGTTTCTATCCTCCTTGAGTTTGCGGGGGGCTGTTAGAATTTATCTTCACCTACACCACTACCACCTCACCTACTCCACTAAACCTAACCCACTACACCACTACCACCTCCACTTCACCTACACCACTACCACCTCCACTTCACCTACTACACCTATATCTCCTATATAAGGAGCCTCTCACATTTGTACTAAATACACAAACAATTACAAATATATCAATCAATAATAATACATACAATTTATTCTCTCTCTCTTTCTCTATACATTATTTCTTACAGCAACTTTAAGAACACTCCAGAAAAACATGAGCCTTCAACAAGCATGGGTACAACGGACAAGTTGTTGGTTCTGACATCACATTAGTATAGTGGCTGTACGAGGTAGTGGCGTTGATATCTACTGAGGCATAGAGTATGGATGTCTTTGCTATTGTTTGGATTGTGGGGATCTCTCTCTCACAGACCGGTCAAGGTGTAAGTCTTCTCATGTGACCATAAAACAATCACCTAAATGAACCCTCAATTATAGCCACCAAGCTACATGGCCTCTAGATTTCGTGTGAGGGTCATGGTTAGTTGGGTCTCCCATGACTGCAACACCTACTCTGAGGGTCCCTAGCTTTGATTTTGACCTAGAATGGCATGAGAGCATTGGGGTGCTATTGGATAACCAAGTGTAAATCATCAGAGTACCATCGAAATGATCGAGCGCTGAGGGATGTCCGAATATATTGGTGCGAGTGTGAGTTTGCTTGATTGTGAGGAGGAGGCCGAACACATGTAGGAGGATTCTTGAAGATTGCCTTGGCTTGAGGCTAAGGCACTGAGTACATTATTTTCGGCCGTCACATGGCTAGTGCCCAGTGGCCTTATGTGCTTTGTGATGATATGGTGTAAGTATTGAAGAAGAACTATATAAAAGAAATGTGAAGCCTTGGAATTCTATGCTAATATGGCACCAAATCTTTTTGGTACATAACCTTTAAAACAAAACTCATTGCCAAATTTCTCTCGTAACCAATGAGATTCACCAAAATATAATGGAGCGCTGCTATGGATGTTTTAGCAGACACGGGTACAATGAATTGGACAACCATAAACATTAAAAAATTGCAATCTTTGCTTAAACAAATGGGCAAATACTTGACTATGTAAAAAGAAATGCAGTGTAGATATATAGTTATTCTCAACCGAGAACTTCCAGTCATGGTAGTGCCAAGCATAGTTAAGAATGGTTACAGAGATTTTCGAACCCCATATATTCATGATTCTCCAGTTTCTCTATCATATTTGCTATTCCCACCCCACCTGAAATTCAGAATTAAAAAGTGAGCACCTACTTGCATTTGAAAATATTGAGCACCTTGCTTATAAGACCTTGCATTTAATTAACATAAATCAAGAAAGCCCTGTACCTAAACTGATCGCGCTCACAAAGATTGTCAGAGCCAGTATGAAGATGATTATGGATGCCCTTCCAAGTATTGCTATAACCCTCCTCACTACATGCTGACCAACAAAGGCGGAAATTGTAGCAACTAAAACAAAATAAGCAGCTGCCACAGATTGTAATATAGAAAATTAGAAACTATGAGGTTATCTTGAGGTAGTTATTGGAATCGATCATCACATTGAGTTGTGCAACAGCTAAAATTGGTAATGGCTCTAATTCCAAAACCCCTGGTATCAGTAAAGTAAGGACTGATTTTCAATATTATTGTTTAATCTTATCTGTTGTTTCCACTTACCATATGGGACTGGGAAACGTTTCAGAAGGTAATATTGTACAACTGACATGGAAGACGAGAAAACCATCGCAAATGTTGATGTTGCACTTGCTACCTGGTAAAAGGGAACAACTTTGTCAAAATAAAATTTACATTATTTGTTAACTACATATGTTGAGAATATATTCAGGGTTGGTAGATTGATTGCCTGATTACTACTGATACTAATGGTGTCAAATTTTCAATCACGTGACTGGGCATTTTAATTCTGTTTGGCTACTGATTTGAGTTGCAGTTAGTTAAGTATCAGTGATTAATGTGATGCCAGGTTGAGCACTGGCGGCTGATCCAACAATCCTGGTCATTGGCAAGGTATGGATGATCTAATTTGCTTTTTTCTGCATAGCGTCATTTTTGAGTGGACACTTACTCTGCAAACTGGGAATTCAGGTTGTTGACCCAAACTCAACCTATTTTAATCTTCAATTTATGACATAGGAATCTACCAATGTTTACAAAAATAGTTTGATTGGTCTGGGTAATGGAGTTTAACATTGGAGAATTTCCTTGGTGAGAAACTCTGACGAACAAGGGAGACTGATTACTAACTTTTCATTTACAACTATGTCTTGTCTAATGTTTGGAATTTGGAGATGACAAGGGTAAGAGTGTGGGATATGTGTCCAACACCCGTACCCGATTTAGACACATGGATCCTCTAAACTTTTACGATGTCTGAAGAAAAAGAAACTCACATTTGGTAATGAAGAATCATTTCTACCTTCACATGGATGAGAGATAAAAATTCTATATTTTCACTAAATTCTAGTACAATTAATTTGCATCTTATCTAAAAAAATGTTATACAATATGTATTATATGTGTCCATGAGACATTCCCGTACCCAACTTTTGTATACATATCCCAATATCCTAAGGTTTATGAAAGTCTGACCCTTGGACACATGCCCGTACCTGAGTCCATGTAACTTAGGTTTGGAGGATCTGCATTTAACAATTTCTCTTGCATCCCAATGCTTTATTGTATCATATGGATGAGTGAGTAATAAGACATACCTGAGGAGGAATTCCCAATTCTAGGAAAAGAGGCCCCAAGATGAAGCCTCCTCCAAGCCCAAGCAATCCACCCACCATGCCAGCTATAATTCCGACGCAACTGTAAAGAAAAAGCATGTGTGCCTTCCAATTTGTGATTTCCTTTCCCTTGGATGCAATTACCCTGGTGCCTTTGTATAAGCTTATGGCTTCATAAAGCGTAACAGAGACAGCAATTGGTACCTATAAAGTATGGAACTATTAGTTTGTACAGATTTGAACATTTAGATGATTTGATATATGATCTTTAAAGCTTGCTCAGTCTGTATTTAGAATGTCTTCAGAACTTGAAGATGGCTTTTCAAGTGAAAGATGATCAAAGATATTTTATTGATGTCATGATGCTAATTTTCTGCTCACTGCTCCCAAAGTGTCAGAAGTGGGAAATTGGGTGCTCACATTAAGTTACCTCTGTATTTCTACTGTTTCAAATTCTGGGTATTTTTTCTGGGTACCTAGCAGTGTTTTTCTTGTATTATAGGTAGTCTTTTGATTGGTAATAGGCTCTTTATGTGCCAATTTATTTGAGATAGAAAATATCTGACTCCAAACTCCCAACTCCCAACTCTGTATATGTGTGTCTGTACGAGCAAGTGTGCACACACATGTGCATGCGTGCTGTTGATATCCTGAAAGAAATGTGACTGATTCACATAGGAGAGTTTACCTGTGAGGCGTTCATGATCCAGTATTTGACAGAGCAGGTTACTGTATATGTCTGCAAAGAGATTCAGATAAATATTGTGTTTAGTTAAGAGATCAAGCTACTATAGATAACAAAGCCTACCAAAAGAAACGAAGAAAAAAAATTAAAAAAGTAAAAATCATGATGACTTCAATTTTAAAAAAGGTAGACTTTCTTGTGCTACTCAATGCTACGGAGCTTCTTTGCTTACCTTCATGATCTGAACTGCGAGGAAAGCTACCCAAACGAACACTAGTAGTCCTAACTCTTTCCATTGAATGTTGTATAGCAGGGAAACCTGAATGGAGATTATGATGATTCAAACAAGAAGACGGGAAAAATTGTAATGAATGATTCTTGAAAGAGAATAACTGCAAAAACTGTTAAAACATTCATGGACTTGCCTCATCTGCTGAAGCAGCTGGACCACTGGGTAGTGGTTTGTATTCCTCTCCAGAGTCATCTGCAATTCAAGAGGTTAGCATAATCCTTTTTTGATCATCAAATTCTTTTTAGGAATGGAATGTTTCTTTGGGTATATTGCCTTGCTGCAATATCTGTTCTGTTGCAAGATTGTTGGTCTTGTAATGGAACACCTGTAGCCCCATACTACTGATGAATTGATTATTTTACTCCAACTAATTTCCTTACTTCACATGAAACAACAAACAGAAGTATAGGGGTAGTAGAGGTAAGTAAATTTCATATGTTGAGAGCTGAAACATTTATACAATTGAAACTTATTTCTGGACTGGGTTGCTTAAGTTGCCTAGTTGTTGGATTTCATTGTCTGGTGGAAGTTTGTGAGTGAGCAGGTTCCAATGTGCATTGTGGCACGGGATCCTCTATTCCCAAATTCCTGTCTCATTATCCCAATGAACTCCCAATCATAAGATCACACCTCGAGATTCACACATGATCCTATGTTTCAGTGTGTAATTTAGGACATAGGATCCTTGGTCGTGCTTTGTTTATCAAACTGGGAACACACAAATCCTAATATATTTTTGGATCTTGGATAGGATTTTGTTTATGATTCTTCTTCTTCTCCCCCTCAAGGTTATGAGAAGGTTAAATTATTTAATTGAGCATTTGTACTGTAAGCTTTATGTCATTAAGAAATTTTAAATGGTAACATAAACACAACACCTTTGTCATATCCTTGGAAATTCTATTATTTGCAATTAGTTCTTCCAAGTCCATTGTCACTGGTATATGCGTATGAACTTAATTTTAATGTTGACATGATTATCAAGGAGGGGGCCATCAAATACTCACCAACTTGTTTGGATTCCGATTCCAACTGCTTGGCTGCTTCCTGAAAGTGAAGTTCAATCTCAAACTCCCTATTCATGAAAATGTGATGAAGGAAATAAAATTGTTGAGGGTTCGCAAACAAGTAAGTCAAAACCTTACCTTGTTCATTGTCTCTTTGTTCCATGTCTCTATGCCTTTGAATAATGCTTTAGTTGATGTACCTACCACAATTAGATTTCAGTTCATTAGCTACTCTGATTGAAAGAAATTCTAATGACATTGTAAGTTGGAAGTGGTTTTGAATCTTTGTTAAGATATCAGGATAAATAGAATATTGCAAAGAGATTCAAAAAAACAAAATAAAATGTTAGACTAACCCATTACTTGGAAGTTGTTTGATTACTAGCAATATTTTTTGCTTGTATCTAGAAAGGGAGGTTCTTTGTATCGTTGTATAGGCTGGTTGGACTATTGCCATTAAAAAAGTGAGTTCAACACTCATAAAATAAAAACAAACCCCCTAATACTCGACCCATTTCCCAGTCACTCGCACTGTTCAAGTAAGTGGTGGGGTATAGTTTTGTTTTTGATGTTTTCAGAAACAAAAACGATAAACAAATTTGAAAAAAATAGGTCTTTTTCATTTTTGTGTGACAAATTTGCATACTTTTTTTTTGGTTTTTCCTAAAAATGGTTTGTTGTCTTTCTTTTTTCTCTCTGAAAACAGTTTACGAAAGGGTTTTCCAAACAAATTTTTTTTTTTTTTTTCCTGTAAATATAAGAATAGAAAATGAAAACACAATCAAATAGGACCGAAGATTTCTGAAAAATCATTTATGTTTATGGAATCTGAAAACACAAGGTTGCCCAATAAATGACGTCTCTCTCCCTTTGAGTTTGAAGGAGAAGAATGACACATTTAGAGATAGAAAGTGCATAAACATGGTGATCTTACTTTCATATAGTTTCATTAATCATTGGACAAACATGTAAAGAGGTTGACAGTTTGATATAATATAGTAATTTGTACCTATGAAAAGGATGATGAGCAGAACAGTGACCATCCAATCAGCAAATATAACATTGAAGGCAACTCCAATGCTGATACCCAGCATGAGCATGGGTTGAAAGAGCATTGCTAGGTCATAATCTATGAGGGGCATGTCTAGTG
Organism: Camellia sinensis; assembly: GCF_055761805.1. Classification (NCBI taxonomy): domain Eukaryota; kingdom Viridiplantae; phylum Streptophyta; class Magnoliopsida; order Ericales; family Theaceae; genus Camellia; species Camellia sinensis. Next base: position 189,284,614 of record NC_138964.1, read on the forward strand.
TTGGGTGTCTAAGTCTCAGATTGTAGTACACTGTTGATCCTGCTGCACCCATGATCATACCTGTGATCCAAAAGTATTCATGAACTGTTTAGATTGAATTTTAGGAATCACGTGTCATAAAATTAAATGCCTCCACAAAAATAAAAGTTAATATATTCTATATTGGACTTCATCCTAGCTTTATGAAATACAGTGCTACAGAGCCAGAAGAAGTAATCCAGCTCTGTGTAATTTCGTTTTCAGAAAATGTTTTATGAAAAATACTGACTAGTTTGGTGAAAATAAACACCAAAAAGATGTTTTTGAATTTTTGAAAACTGTTTTTGCACTGAAAGAAAACAACATGAAAATGACGAGTGTTATTGAAATTTTCATTATTTTTTTAATTTAACCAAACTAGTTTTACAAACGAAACCAACCAGACTGATTGGGCTACATTTTTTTTTAACAGACACCATATATAGATGAATGTATTTTTATTCATGCTAACCCTTATTTACAGAAAATGTGAATAATACATGTGTGCATACATGTGTGTGTATATATATAGCTGAGTTAAAAAGTAGTTGAAAAACTCACAAAGTAGTTCAAAATGTATAGGGATGTTCAAGTCGTGCAATTATATATTTTTTAGTAATTTATTTTGTGGTTTAGCATTCTTTCTAGATTTTCAACCAAATTTAGCAGTTACAGACATTTCGAAATGGCTGTGGAAGACTTGGGGTCAAAGCCAATGATCAAAGAAAGCATTGGAACAAAAATTCCACCACCTCCAACGCCACCAACACTCCCCAAAGCTGCACCTAAGAATCCAACCACCGATCCTACCACTAGTCTCCAGCCAAACTCCATCTCCTGCTCAACAAAAAGAATTCATATACTAAAATATCATACCAACACTATATTATATATACATAATCAAAGTAAGTGCGAACGACTCAAAGTAATTTCACTTTCATGGAAATGCATTTCGGAGCAAATGAGAGTTGTCTCATGCCACAACTTACAATTTCACCTCCATGAAAGTGCAATTATTTAGAGCTGTTTTCATTGATTAGAATGAAAATCTAGTAGAGTAGACAGGGGGATAAAGAGTATATAGCTAACCGGCCAAACATGTTCATAAGAAGATTTTGCATTCTGCCAGAAGAAATGAATCAGCCTGAGCCCAAATCTGCTTCTCATTTCTTCCTCAGAGAAATGCTGAGGCCGATGATCCGTTGATGATTTGAGGAGTCTCTCCGCATTACCTACGTCACTCACTGTGAAGAGGCACCAACAAACCACCCATGCTGCCACTGTTGCTGCCACAGCCTTGGCTCTCTGGTTCACCTTTGTTGAAGCCATATACATGTATGTATTTCTTGATGACTTTTAGATAGTGAGAGCTCTACTTTTATGTGTGTGTATGTTTTCTCTTTCAGTATATGTAGGTTTCGTGTCCTTCCTCTTTTATATCCTTCTTTCACTAGCATGCAAGTGGAGAGAGAGGATACAATTTATTTTTTATTTGATTTTTAATGGAGTAAACTTGGTAAAGAAGCCTCGAGTTTTATAGTGAACTGACCTTGGATCTGTTTATTATTATTAGAAGTTTAGGTTACAGAGAACGGATTACGAAACAGATACAAAGAGATAGGTCAGGTGGTCCGTTGTGTATAAATCTAATCCTATTTATTTGTGTTTGTTGTGTGAAAATCTTCTTGCACAGCTCTGCAATTTTGTTTTCCCTTTTAGGCTTTGTTTGATTAGAGAAAAAAAAAAAAAAAATAGTAAGTGAAGTGAATGATAAGAATTGATAAAGAATATATATATATATATATATGTATTTTGCAAGCGTTTGATTAGAATGAAACTTTGCTAGAAAATAAGAGAATTTTGAAAATTTAATTGTAAGTAACCCTTGTATATAGACCAATTTAATTATCTATATTTTTATTTTTGGTGTTTTTCTGCATGAAAGTTACAAAATTAATTACCATACTAATACGTGTTGTACAGAAAAAAATATTATTATTTTTTAATTTATCAAACTTAGCCTTGGATATTAAGAAAGAAAAATAGTGTTATGGTTAGAGAGGACATCCTGGATTATCATAATTCTAAATCTGTGAGTACTGCCTACTGGTCATAAATCACTAGGCAGGTTCCTTGCACTGTCTTTATTGATGCATCCAAAATTTGCTTCTTTTTTTTTCTACTTTTTTTTATTTATTTATAATTTTTTAAAAATGTTATAATATATATATATATATATATATATATTCAGCTTTTCTTTAGTTGGGTTGAGAAATAAATTTGTGTCTCACTTTTACTTTAATGATTTGAATGGTTGATTTGTAAAAAAGTTAAATTAATTTTATTAGATTTGTTTTATTATATTATTTTCAAAATTATACTTGTATATTTTTTTAAAGATAAATTTGATAAAATTATGTTACTATAATTGTCGTATCAATTTGATTTTTCTAGGGATAATTTACCCCTAAGAGCCTACAAAATAAACAACTCAAGTCATATATCATTTATAAAAAACTTAACAGAACCGTACAGAAGTCAAGTCATATCTATATATATTAGAAGGTGTGCATAACCACGGAAGTATGGTTACAAGATTCATAGGTTCATGATTGTGTAATTGTATGGTTAGATTAACTTGAGTGTTGATTTTATACAATAATTAAAAGTGATGGCAATGTTGTTATAATATTTGTCATTGAATATGCTCTAATATTTTGAAAAAATTAAAAAAAATTGAGACGCCAACATCAATTCTAACTTTTGTATATATGGATTGTTTTAGATATGACGTATAAATTGATTTTTTGTTTATTACAAAAAGATGTGTAAAAAAATAAAAAAATGATATGATTTAAATAAGTTAATAAATAGTATTGCCAAATGTATATATATATATATATATATATATGTAAATAGATATAGATATAGATATAGATATAGATATAGGTGATACAGGATGTAACTCCTGCGACAATAATAGTTAAACAGTGCCCTTGAGAAACTTCCTGGAAATTGGTAACTAAAACTTGTAAAATGGTCCCAAATCAAAGCATATAATGGGTACTGTTCTGCTACTAATTTTCTAACCAGTCATAGATTTCACAGTTGGCCACCTCTTTGTAGTTAAGATGAAGTCCAAATATTAGGCCTACACTAGCCTATTCTTCTTGTATTTGTATGAAAATGTATGAAGCTTCATCGTTGCTTCAATTACTCTTGGCTTCTTCCTCTTCACCATTATATAGGGATATAATTTGGGTGAGCTCAACCAAAGCAATTCGAATTTAGTCTAAATTTTTTTAAAATTTAGATAAGATATTTTCAAATTCAGTACGGATTTGGGTAAAAATTGAAAAACATGAATTAAATTTGAACGGGTTTGGGCAAAGACGTCAAACAACTTGAGTAACCGGAAATCCGAATTATACATATATAAATATATAAAAATATTAAATATACATATAAATTATTAACTATTACATGATATTAAAATAATTTAAATTATTAAACATATTGAATATATATTATATATACAAATAACATAAAATCTTTTTTTTTTATTTTTTATTTTTCAATTATAAATTGTAAAGACTATTATAGTGGCATCTCTCTTACATTATATAAATTATTTGTTTTGATGGTATTAATGATTTTTTATGTAAAAAAATGTACATAGAGTCAAATTTTAATAATTTAATAATGTAGCTGCAAAAAAAAAAAAAAAAAAAAAAAAAAAAAAAAAAAAAAAACTGAAATTTATTTACAATTTAGACAATTTGGGCAATTTGGGTTTAATTGGGGTCAGGTTTGGGCAGTGAATTAAATTTGGGCAGGCTTGGGCAAAGATGTCAAACAACTTGAGCAACTCGAAACTCGAATTATACATATATAAATATATAAAAATATTAAATATACATACAAATTATTAACTGTTACACGATATTAAAGTAATTTAAATTATTAAATCATATTGAATATATATTATATATACAAATAACATGAAATCTTACTTTTTTTTTTTAATTTTTCAATCATAAATTGTAAAGACCATTATAGTGACATTTCTCTTACATTATATAAATTATTTGTTTTGATGGTATTAATAATTTTCTATGGAAAAAATATATACATGGAGTCAAATTTTAATAATTTAATAATGTAACTGAAAAAAAAAAAAAACTAAAATTTATTTACAATTCAGACAATTCGGGCAATTCGAGTTTAACCCGGGTCGGGTTTGGACATGCAATTTCGGGTTACAATTTAGGCCTAGGCAGGCTTGAAGAGGTCTTAACACAACTTGAGTTGAATTTGAATAATCTCCCAACCTGATCGAATCTACCCCTACCATTACATCACATGCTCTTTATGAAATTTTTAGGGCAATTGTTCCAAACTTTATTTTTTTTTTAAATATAAAAGATCACAATTTGGAAAATATATTATCCTTACCGAAATGTCCAGGTGTGCACATGTTTGTCCGCTGCTAGTGACTGGTGGCAGCAACAGTGAACAACAATTGATAGTGATGTGTGATAATAGAGAGAAAAAACACCGATAATAAAATTTAAAAAAAAAAAGAAGACAAAAAAACAAAAGCATTAAGCATAAAAGTGAAAAAAAAAATATCATTCAAAACATTCCATACAAAGCTATGAATTCTATCACATTCATTTTTATGATGTGAGTTATTTATTTTATAAACTCTTATGTATAAATTATTCATGAAAAAAATTAAATTAATTCGATAATTGTAATTTTATGACTCTATCATATTTATCTTCAAAAAATTGACAACTATTTTTAAAACAATACTTGTCTATTTTTCCGGAAGCTAAATCTAGTAAAATGTAGTTATAATTAATAAATAATTTACAACGCCTACAAAGTGAAGAACTTGGATTATTAAGGTAAGACTCCTCATAAGATCCACGGGTCCAACTGGACACGACCGAATATCTCTACGACAAAAGAAAAATGGAATCCATTATAAGAACAATAGTGGATTGAATAATCCAATTTTCAATTATGTGAAATAAAATTAGTTACTTTTATTTTTATTTTTATAACTGTCAATAAATATCACCTTACCCTTCCAAACTGTGAAAGTGAAGCACTTTTGATCACCATACTAAAATTGAAAAGGATAAGGTAATATTTAATCATAATTTAATTAACCTTATGAAATATTGGTACCATGCAGCCAAACGGAAAGCCTTCCAGAACAATGATCAATCATTCTAATTTACTACATAATGAGGTTGAAATTTCACTTTTAATCAATTATTATATATATATTTTTTGTTAATCAATCAGAGAGAATTTACAAATATTAATTAAGAATTCCACCAATACATTACTCAACAAACAAGAATAAATCACCTAAAAAAAACTGTGTTGGCATAAAAACTCTCTAGTGAAAGTAACATACCAGAAACCAAATAAGCCTACTGCAAGAGTCCACACATTTGAGAATTGGGATGCCAACACAATGAATGTATAAGGAACAATCAAGATAGAAAATTACTTCCACCAAAGTCGCAACTAATCTCAAGAGCAAAATTAACTTACGCACACCGCAACTAATCTCAAGACTTAAAGTTCACGATTGGACAAACCTCTAGAAATCCTTTGGGGCGATTCAAACTCGAGACCACAAGTTTTTATCGCTTGACCAACCCCGGATTCAAAAGAGTTTTAATTTATGGCAGTGAAATTACAGAATAACAGCATCAATATTCATTTGCTTACATTTCAATCATAACAGAAACACTAAAACACAGGCAAAAATTCTTACACATCCCCATCAGAGTATTTTAACCACGCAATATAGGTTTAGAAGGGAGAAATAATAAAGAAAAAAAAAGGAACCAAAAGTAAGGCAGAATTTTCAAATCTCAGTAAGTTCTTTTTATCACCAAAGAAAGGAACAAGCACAAACAATTTTTTTGTGACCTTACTGGTGAAGGCATAAGCAACAGAGGAAAAATCGAAGAGCCTAGTATTCATACTCGCGAGAAAGTGACCTGTCCGAGCGCACATAGTCACGGTCCAAATCTCGAGCTCTCTCCTTTTCACGTGGCACGGAGGTTTCCCTGTCATCTTCCATTTGATTATATCGATCACGATCATGATCAGGATGATCATAACGGTCATGATCACCCTGGACATCTAGATTATCATATTGCCCCCGAACTTGATGTTGTTCATAATAATCGTAGTGTCCACGGTCATGTTCAGCTTCTGAACGTCTATTCCCACGATCACGCTGTTCCAGCAATTCAGGATCATCCTCTGGGTCAACATGATCAAAGTCCCGTTCCCTTTCCCCATGTCGGCCTCGCTCATGTTTTGATCCCACGTGGTCATAGTCATACTCTCTATCACGGTCACGATCATGTTCAGTATCCCCAACGTCATAATCCCTATCCCTTTCCCTATCCCTCTCTCGAGGGCGGTCACGATCCTTGTCTCGGTCACGCTCATAGTCTCTACCACGATCTCGGCCCCGATCACGGTCACGCCCTCGCTCACGGTCACGTCCCTTATCTTTTTCCCTATCCCTGTCTCTGGTCCTTTCGCGATCTCTGTGATGTCTATCCTCCCTATGATCACGTTCCCTTGGTCTGTCATGAGATCGCTCACGAGACCTCTCCTGTTCTCTCTCTCTGTCTCTTCCTCTTTCACGGGATTTTTCCCTTTCCCTGAATCATATTTTATTGATCAGTAATCATCTCATATAATATGCAGACAGAAATTTGAAGATGGTTAATCATCTCATATTTTACCGGTCAACATGCCGATCATCTCGTACTCTTGGCTCCTCAGACCGTGATGGTGGTCCTCCAGATGGCTGCAGCTCTCTGAGCATTCAAAGAATGGAAGCGTAGTATTACATTTCATTAAAAAACAATGGCGTCTCAAATTCTGTAACATATCAAAGACCCATATAGCGAACACAACTTACTGGAAACAAGTAAAAATAACATGGGTTATCGAATTCAACAGTCAATCTGATTAACCTCAAAAGAAGTAATCGATAGATATTTCACTTCTTGTGTACAGAATGAAGCTTCAAAAAACACACCGACGACAACTTAGGCAATGTAGGCTTCTCAGAAAGTGAACCCAGTAATATAGCAAGTTACTAAATGAATTCGCTTCAATTGTCAACAGAACGGTCTATACACATACAGCCAACTAGCTACAACTACAAGCCTACCAAGTACCCCAATTGACATTAAATAACATACATGCAGCAAGGAAAAAAACGAAGCAAATTACCTCCCAGAATGCTTTTGATTGACATCTTCCCCTCCAACCCTAGTTGTACCAAGTCCACCACCAAGTCTACGAGGCCGCCAGTTTGGAACAGTTCTACCACGTTCAACATCCACAAGCACCCTTCTGTTATCAAGCTTCTTCCCATCGGCTTGTTTATATGCAGCTACATGACATACATGAAACAGTCAGAGACAACATAGGACATATCTGTAGAAAATCAATATACAAATCAGACTATTGCGAACCTTTCATATCCCGCGTATGAATATACTCAATGAACGCATAGCCTCTAGGTTTATTTGTCTCTTTATCTGTAACCAGTCGAACCTGCAACTCAGAGGATAAAACAAATGAGCCACAATTAAACAGATGTATCAGACTCACAACAAATAAACAGGATCGGATTGAGATGCTCTTTCAATTTTACCAAGTGACAGTTCTATTAAACAAGGCTAGAAACAGTAAAATCCTAAACGGCACGGCAGACAGGCACAATGCCTCATAAGCCGTGCTCACCTTAAATCATATAGCTCCACCAGGCAAGAAGTCACCACCACTGCTAGAGTTGCAGAAAAACCGATGTATGTTGCCAATTTACCAGTTGTTGAACATAATAACCTCCCCTTACCAGGGATATTATATATGAATATAAAGTAACAGAATGATTATAAAATAATATATGAAATACCAGGATATCTCCCCAACTGCTGATAAGTTTTTGAAAGCCTTTGAAGCCAAGGTAAATTTTTAGTAGCAGGAAATACATGTAAAACTTAAATAAAGAGAAGAGATGCTAATACTCCCTATGTGTTTTACCCAGTGCAGGAAAAAGTTGTCAATCTCCTTATGTTGCTCCAAATATAGGCCAAAAGGCACAATGCATCACTGCTTTGCTCAACTTAAAATTTTCAGCTTTGCCATGCAGGATGAAGCACCACCTTTGGACTTGAATGGGTTACAATGGTAGGAATTAAGGAACCAGAAATACCATTTGTGGAACAATGTAATTGCCCCCTTACCAAGGATATTGCTTGTATGATGAACCTTATTACTAGAACAGTACCTAGAAACTAACCAAGCACCCAACTCCCAAGGATATTCCGAAGGATAAAGAAAATAAATTTACATGTTATTGGCAAATATACCTGTGCAATATTTCCAAAGTTGATTGACCCTCCAACAATTATAATTAACAGCAAAGTGATGCTCATTCATTCTCCCTTTCAAACTTGACATTACCACGGCATAGACCATGCAATATACATCTCTAACTGTGCTTACCATAGAAATGCTGAACTTGAAATTATGATATGCATATTGCAATCAAATTAGGCAAAAATAGATGTTAAAATTTTCAAACCTCTAACTCTCTATAACACCAACTTGTAGGAGGTATGACAAAGGAAGTTTCAAATGCCCATAGACAAACCATATTCGTAATTAAAAAAAATCGGTTATAGATGCAGTATTTATACTTCTTAGAGCAAATAATAAGAACCTGAAAAATTATGTCTGGAAAATAGAATACAATTTATAAACCAAAAATGACTTGTGAAGAAATTCTTTCACCAGCTAAATTTTTGGTTTCAAATCAAAACTTTGAAATTTGAGAATATAAATATACTTCTCTTGTGGAAAAAAAAAATGTAATTAAAAAATGAACTTCTTACCGAACCAAAAGGCAATATAACCCGAGCACCACTAAGAGGTGCTCTTTAATACCTACCCGCTTGATGGGCCCATAAGCCTCAAACTCCCTTTTGATTTTGCTCTCCGATGTTTCATAATTCTGAAAGAAGGAAGACATCATACAAGTTACTAAGTTAAATATTAGGCAATAATTGAAAATTGAAAAACAATGAGGCACTGTTACTCACAAGCCTAGCAACAAAGAGTGTCTTGTATGGGTCTCCAGAAATATTTGGGTCATTAGTTGGATCATCTGCAAGGAAGATTATTTAGAAATGAAGTTTTTTCTTCGAAAAATTCTTTTTAGAAACAAAGATAACTGAACCACAAACTATGGATATTGACTTTGTCTAGCTTAAAATCATTGAAAATAGACAGTGGCCTTATCACATTTCTCAAGCTCTTCTGCAGCCTTTTTTGCACCCTCCTCCAGCCGTAATGTGTGGATTCTAGCCCTTCTTTGTGCCTAAAAACACCAAAGGAATCAATAGAGATACATAGGCTTGCTATGATGTTACATCAAAGTTGTGTTACAAAGAAACAAACAAAGAAGATACTTATGAGATCCATTGCAAGGCCTTGCAAATGATGAACCAATATAATTTCCATTTTTTTGGGGATGCATACTACATGATAGTCTGAAATTCCAAAATCTACAACTTCTAAACAATTTAAACAGTTAATCATGAATATCGTTGTCTATTAACATGCTCTCTTATTTTAAGACTACAATATTGTATGAAAAATTTATGCATCATTGAGATATTGTTATTGGTAAATTGTATAAATTTAAATAATTTACTCAGTGATTCGAACAGGGAGTTTGACCTATTATCCCTATCTAGACAAAAAATGTGTCCTCCACCTTTGACCTATTATCCTTCTCTAGGCAAATTGTATCCACCTTTTATGCAGTTATACTAAAAACAAATAAATATTTTGCTTGTGGACTTCATTAACATAATAAGCAATGCTCCACAGCTTTCAAATACATGCTTCAAACAAAGGAACCAAAACTTTCTTGATTGTAAACAAATTACATCTAATGATGTCAGTGGCATGATGAAATTGTAAAAACATGAATAGAAGATTGACTTGTATCACTTGAGAGGGTCCAAAGGACCAATACAAGATATAAAAATAATTTGTTCGTAACCAACTCTAAAAATAACATTAAACTCCCTCCTTATGTACCAAATTTGGGTCAGCCAAGTTAAAAATGAAAAACTAAGAAGCACGGACACTTCTAAGAAGGTGACGTATCCGTGTCGTGTCCGTGTCAAACACCGATACTCTTTGGACATTTCCCCAACACGTGTCCGACACTCTTCAAAAAGTGTCCTATTTTTAATTTTTTTTAAAAAACCTGGACACTCTTTGGACACTTGGAGGACACACGTGTCTGTCGCTTAAACACACGTGTCTATTGATTAAACACAGGTGAAACTAATTATAAGTTTGAACAAAATAACTTAAGATACAATACTAAAACAAAAACCATATAAATTTATAGGAATTAGTGTCATATTGCATTTTTTATTATCTTTGAATGATATATTCATGTATATAGCATATAATAAATATATAAAATTATATACTTCATGTGTCCAGCACGTGTCGTGTCTTGTATTTTTTTGAAAATTGATGTGTCGACGTGTCCGTATCGTATTCGCGTCGTGTCCGTATCGTATTCGCGTCGTGTCGCATGTCCGTATCCGTGCTTCTTAGATGAAAAATATACCATTTTTAAAAATAGCAAAAGAGAAAATTCCCTCTACTAGCATTAATAGATGTTAAACCAACCATGAGTCAAGTGTATATTCAATCAAAACACAACCTAATTAATACTTATATAAAGCACTTAAAAGAAGTAGAATTCATGCAGTGAAGGGCATCTTACAGGAGTTTCACCCTTCTGGACAGGTGGTTCATATTCAGGATCACCTTTCTCAGCAAAATTAGTCACAAAATGCGCCATTCCTTTGACATGAAAAATGGGAATTAACACAGTGTAACAGCCAGAATGAATAAATAATGTCAAGTGGATAATATTCAATCCTGAAGGTTCCCAAAGACCTGTATACTGTGGGCATTTTCTCTTTTCAGGAGGTGGTTTAAATTCCAGAGGAGGTCGGGGCTCAAAAAGCTTCAAAAGATTGTTTGTTAAACCAGTGGGATGACTTTGCCCAATCTGCATCCAAAAGAAATAACTTTAATTTAATACAGCAATAAGTTGACCAAATAAATAAACAAATAATGATTGAACATAATATAGTCTAAATAACTACTCTAGTTCTATAATCAATCACACGACATGACTTTACAGGCAATTTCCAAGTAGAGAAAGATAGAAGAACAGACATAAAGCTTTAATGGTCATCTCCATCATTTACTCAAATTTTCAATCGAAAGATTCATTTGATATGACATGATCCAATTGACAAACTCAAATTAAAGCATAAATTTGAGTAAAAGCTTGCAGAATTGTATTTTTTTATTTTATTTTATTTTATGTTTTTAAGCTATAAATTGGTCTTGAAAACTTTGAGTAAACATTTGACTCTCTCTTGATTCGGATAAAATTGGATAAAACCTATGAAGCATGGGTACTCCAAAAATATTGCCGTACAAGTACCGGATACTTACCGGGTACCGGTACGCATATTGGTACGGTTGCATGCGTACCAGGTATGCCAAATACGTACTGGTTACATTTTATACAGTCTAGAGAAGTTGGGTATGCCATGGGTACGCGGTGGGTACTCCATGGGCACGGGGTTGGGTATAGCGGGGCAAAGCAAAATTTTTAAAAAATTTCAAGGGCACCGAAGCAATTATTTTTTGTACATTTTGAAAAACTTAACAATTTTAGGGTGTTTTGTAATAATAAAGAAGACAAACAAATTAGGTTTACAAATATCTTTGTATTTGTTCCTTTTCTTCGTCGTATGATCATGGCGGTTCTTGATCTTGACTCTCATTGGAAGAAAGGCGTTGGCAACTCAACTCTCAATCGACGACAACGGCGCATGTCGGCAACGGAGCTCGAATGTTCCGGTGAGTTCATCTTCTTCGCTTCTTCCTCTTCTCTTTCAATTATTCTCATCTTCTCCTTCGATTCTTCCTCTTCTTCTTCGAATTTTTTTTTCCTTCAGATTGTTGTTCCTCTTATTGTATTTGATCTCCTTTCTTTGATTCTCTTTTTTCTTCGTTTCTCCTTCGATGATTCTTCTTTTGTGATATGTTTTTTTGTTTTAACATTTTTTGCTTTATTGTGGTAGTAGACAATTAGAATTATATAAAATAAAAATAAAAATCTTAAAATCTAAGACAAATTATTGTGTTAATGGAAGATGTGTTATTGTGTTAGTGAAAGTTGATGTTTTAAGTTTCCTACCTAGGAAATGGTTTATTATCTTTTATTTTTGTTTAGCTTTATTAAAATAGCTCGTGGACTCTAACTTTAATATTTGTATCGTTGACCAATGATTTATTTTTTGTTTTTTGTTTTTTTACCTTAGTTGTAGTAGTATGTTTATGGTATTGGACTTTGATTTGCATGTTAAAGATTTAGCTATAAATTAAGAATAAATAAATAAATAAATATTGGCGTAATCCAGTCGTTCCTGTAACTTACTTTTTTTATATTTGAGTGATTTTTATCCAAGTATAAGTTTGATATAGGTTAGAGTCCAGGACTGGAGATGCCCTAATCAAGCAAAAAGCAGTTTCACGCTCAGCGTGGAAGCTAAAAAAACAAAAACAGATTAAACATTACTATATCTTTTAATCGGCAGAGTAGCAGAGAAACTACAGTCAACAACATCACAAAACACACCAAAGAAATCGCTGAAATGCTTATTATCAACCATCAAATTTTCAATCCTTAACCACCTGAACCAAATCCAAAATCAACTCAAACAAATCGGTACGATCAACACACAGATCACACACAACTCAAATCGAAACCCTAGAATCGCAGAAAAAACAAGAATTTGGATTAGGAAAATTACCAGCTTCAGTTGCATGACATTCGCGCGGTTTTGCGCCTTGGTGCGGGCCTGCACGGCGGCGGCGTTGTTGCTGGCGCTGTTGCGCATGAAGGCATCGTTGAAGTCTCCCATCTTCGCAGAGTGAGGAACAGCAACAGCCTAGGGTTTTTCTCAGGCAAGGCAATCGAGACCTAGATATGGCGATCAGACGGCGGAGATCGCATGAATCGGACCGTCGTTGGGAGATCTTGATGAGAGAAGAGACCGGCGGCAGCGAAAAAAACGTGAAAGGGTTTATGCTCGGTCCTTTTATAGACGGAGCAATAGAGGCAAGACTAGAGCATGATTGACTCGGTTGTAACTCGGTCTCCGAGTTTGTACAGACACCAACGGTTCGGCTCATTTTGTTGGTTTTTGCTAATTTGGTTTTTTATTTTTATTTTTTTTAGAAAAAATTTTATTATTTTTTTTTAACATTCAGCTTGATGAGACAAATTAAAAAAAAAATCAAAATCAAAATTTCGAAAAAAAAAAGTGTAGAAAAGATTTTTTTGGCTTATTTTGGTTTTTTAAAATTCTTTTTTAGGATTTTTCAAATTTTTTTTTACATTTTAAATTCATTTATACACAAGACGGTTTGGAAAAGTAAAAATATTTTGGCATAATTTTAGAAAAAAAAAAAAAGTTACTAAAAACAAAAATATTGAAAAAAGAAGTGTATATAGCTCTCAGACTCATTTAAGAATTGACTTTTTTTAATATTTTTTTTATGAAAATATGTGTAAAAAAAAAGAGAATGATTTGATAATTTATAGTGACTTATTTATTAAAAATTGATGTCATTTTTTATTAGTATTTTGTAAGTTGTATGAATAAAAATGTGAGATTATCATCTCTTTTCTATTAAATATATATTTATTGTTGTTTATTTCATTGTCTATCTATCATTAACATTAATTTCAATCAATTTAATCAGTAATCATGTCAAAAGTGTAGGATTAACTATATTTTCTCTAAATGATAAGGGAGGTGAATGTAATTTACCCTATATTAAAATACTTGAATAAATTATAATTTACCCCCTTAACTTTCATGAATTTTTTACTTTGATCATTAAAGTATTTCTTTTTTCCACTTTGACCACTAACATCGGTTGTTTTTCTAAATGTACTTTTAAAACTAATTCCTATCTAATTTTGGACCAAAAAAAAAAAAAAAATGCTATGTGGACAGCCATATTTAATAAGATCCCAATTGTCTTAAAAAGGAAGTAAGTTAGGCTTTACTTTAAAGTTTAGTAAGATATTTTAAATATTGGTGGTGCTACAAGCAATAATTAATATACACACTAGTATATCAATTAATATTATGTTATTGTTATTGACCTTACTTATTATACAAATTATAAATATTTAAAATATATCTGTTAATATATTAAAAAGTATATTAATTAATACATATATTATTATTTTTTAAATATTTTTTAACCTCCATTAATTAGGAGCGTTAGTGATTCCGTTCGATGCATATTTAAAGAGAATTGGATACCAAAACACTACAAGAATTTACACATTTGGCGACCACTTTTGCCGACCAAAAAAATTTTAGTCGCAAAAAAATGACATTTGGCGACCAAATATTAATTAGTCGCGAATGATCATTGTTTTTGGCGACCAAATATTATTGGTCGCAGAAGGTTATATTTTGGCGACCAAAAAATGAGTTGGTCGCAGAAAGTGGTATACTTTTCCCGACTAACTACAAATTTGGTCGCGGAAGATCACATATTTTTTGGCGACCAAATTTTTGGTCGCCAAAAATTTATTTTCAGCAACCAAAAAAAATTAGTCGCCAAATTTGTATTTTTAGCGACCAATATTTTAGTCGCCGTTGATTGAGATTTGGCGACTAAAAAAGTTTGTCGGCGAAGGTACTTTTATTGCGACTAATTTGGTCTTTTGGTCGCCAAAAGTTTGAGAGGGAAATTTTATTTTTAGTGGGGCGGGAATTGAAATTGTTTGGCGACAAATAAATTTGGTCGCTAATTTTAAAACGACGTGGTTTTGTACCATGAAATCAGAAAAAAAATAAAAAAATCAAATCAAATCGATGCCCTTTCTCTTTGTTTCTCGGTCTGCCCTCTCCCTCTGTGTTCTTCCTCTCAATCGGTGCCCACTCTCCGCCTCTGGGACCTCTCCACTGGCATCACTGCTCGCCGCTTCGTCTGCCACTCCAAAGATGTCCTCTCCGTCGCTTTCTCCTTCGATAATCGCCAAATCGTCTCTGCTTCCTGAGACCGCTCGATCAAGCTGTGGAACACTTTGGGTGAGTGTAAGTACACGATTTAGGATGGTGATTGAAACTCGATTGGGTTAGTTGTGTTCGATTTAGCCCTAATAATCTTCAGCCTAGGATTGTGTCTTCGTCTTAGGATCGGACTGTGAAGATTTGGAATTTGACCAATTGTAAGATTAGGGCTTCGCTTGCTGGGCATTCTGGGTATGTGAATACGGTGGCCGTGTCGCCCGATGGGTCGCTGTGTGCGAGTGGTGGGAAAGATGGGGTTATTTTGTTGTGGGATCTGGCTGAGGGAAAGAAGCTTTACTCACTCGATTCGTGTTCTACAACTTAGGGCTCCTATCAAGATATTTGGTGATTTGCATGTGCAATTTGGGGATCTTATGCGACTATTTGATGAGTATGGCTCACCTTCAACTGCTGGGGACATAGCGTAAGTGTTTTTGTTCGTAGATTATGTTTCATTTTTTGACATTTTATTCCAATATTGTTTCCATCCTTTAACAAAGAGTTCATCATTGGCCCTAACTTCTTCTAATGTTTCAGAGGCAAACATTAGCCTCTGTAACTTGTTTTATGTGTTTTTGTTTTTATATTGAAATTTTGACAAATCTGTGCCTTGATCACATATTGCGTGGATACATTTTTTAAGTTATTGGTGTAAGAATCAGTATGGCATTGCCACGGCCTGGTGTTTGGTTAGACTTGAGATGTGAGGCAAACAATCAAAAGTTAAATAGGATTGAATATGTAAAAAGCATTCATTGAAACAAAGCAATAGTCAAAAGTATAGACCGGAACCACCTGAGGGTGGTGGACTGATGGTGGCTTCTTTGATTCGAATATTTCTTCATCGAGGAGCTTGATCAGGTGGCCTGATGGTGGTTTCTTTGATTTGAATATTACTTCTTGTGAAGCTTGATTTGAATTTTGAAAATCTATGATACTTTTCAGACCCTGTTTTGTACTGGGTACTGTGAATTGAGTCCAAGGTGCAATAATATGAGGCAACATATGATTTTGGCTAGATGCAGGGCCTTTTTATTATGCATAAAATGCTAGAAATAATTGTTGTTTATTGTCATGTTTCCATGGGCATTCCCATGGAACTACATTTTTCTATTGCTCTTACAGGTCTACTGTCTGCGTATTATGTTTTTTTCTTTAATGAAAGTGATTACTTCTGTTTGGCCTTTTTAAAGCATGTTCTAGGTCCTTCAGTGAGATTATGCAATTACTAGCAATTTTTTTCCCACCCTTTTATCATGATGCTAATTTCATGTATGACTATCAGATATATCGATTATCTCTTCTTAGGAGACTATGTTGATCGGGGCCAGCACAGCTTGGAAACAATTACTCTTCTGCTATCTTTGAAGGTATAATACTCTTATTTGGCCTGTATGTTCTTCCTTAGTGGTTAATTATCTTAGGGCTCAAACATTTTCTTAAACTAAAACACGTTGGCTATGTTTCTGTCCATATTGATCGGTTGAACTAGAAACTTGTTACAAAGACCTAGAAGGGATCAGGTGAGTAGGTAGAAACTGATGAAAATGAACTGTTAACATGAATGATGTCGACTTTCCCAGTCAGTAGTAAGTGTATGCTTAAGTAAGAGGATATGCTTGGAAACACAGTTACAAGTAACGCTTTTGAAATCTACATGGGATTGGTTAAACCTAGTTTGAGTAAGAGGATATGCTTCGTTTCTGTTTTTTGCCCCATTTTCTCTAGTTCAGATTAAACAAGAAGCTTAGAGCCTTTATGGTTTTTTTTTTATTGTTTTTGTCGTAATTTTCTCTGTGTGTGTGTGTGTGTGTTTTTTTTTTTGTGTGTGTTTTGTGTGTGTGTGAAATCAAATAATGGGACTTTGCAACGTAGTTGTTTTCCTACCATTTGCATTTTCTTATAATTTTTAAGATTGAAATGTATACATCTAATTCAATGTTGAAGACTAATTCAATGTTGAAGACTGGATGTCTGAAAGAAAACTATGGATCAATTGAAGACTTTGGATCAATTCATATTGTCAACCTTTCACATGAATTAGTCTTCATATTGTCAACCTTTCATGAAAAACTAGTTTTCATATTGAATTGATCGAACCTTTCATGTGTGTTAACTTTACATGAATTAGTGATTGTCAACCTTTCACATGAATTAGTGATTGTTCGTTGCACTATGAACGTGTGTTAACTTTACATTTTACATTGATATTCCTATTCTAGGTCCTGTTTTGGAACTCTGAAGTTTGTCCAGTTGTGTTCAAGCTCAACTCCAGCTGACTGGTCCATATAAAGAAGATTATTTGTTTGTATTTAGTTTATCTAAATTGCTAATTGAACCAATTCTATAATTATAGTTGTATATGTGTATGTATTGGGCCTTGAAAAGAACAAGTTAGCAAAGAACTAGAAAGAGGAGGATTCCAACCAACCTCAAAACATGTTAGGAAGATAAGTAGATAGAAGATAATTCAATTTACTTTTTTAATGAAATTTTAGGTGGTTTTACCTTGTCTTTCCTTCATTGGATTTGAACTCTTATGAATATTTATGGTTTCTCCATCTGTTTAACAACTCCTCAAGCTTCCAAGGTTCCCTTTAACTTTCACATGTGTTTATGTGAGGATGAGGTAACCATTATTACAGCAAAAAAGAGAGAATATGATTGAACTACATGAATATTTTTCATGCATGTTTCTTTTTAAACAAAAGTATATATCTTCTGTGTCAAATTTTTGCAAATTCATTCTCCATCCCTCTGTCAGAATTTATGTTTCTTTGGTTAATAGTGTGTTTAAATTGAAGTTATACATAATTAAGGAAAGAAAGATGACAATGAAATCTATTTGGTGGTTGGGATTGCATAAAAAATAAAGTAACATAATTTGGAATTATTTTTATTGTGTGAAACAGTGGAAAACAAATGACATGATAGCCAATTTTGATGCACCATTCTAGAAAACATTTATTAAAATTTTCTTGAAAATATGTTTACTCAACAAAATATTTAAGATAGTTTTTGGTTTGATAATGGACATTAGAAGCAAGATCAACTTTAAAATAGTTGAGCAAAATCATCTCATGTGTTATCTTTATTTTGAAATAAGGCGTGCCATTTCTGACATAACATCAAGGGAGAAATTCCCTTTTTACTAAACTTGGACAGATTCTGACCCTTTGTGTGTGGATATCATAAAATATCATTCAAAACATAATAATAGCTATTGATACCCTTTTCTCATTGTCTTTCCTTTGGCTTTGGCCTTGGTTGCCTTCACCTTGCGGTGGCCGTAGCTTGCCTCGACCTAGTGACGACAAATGTGATTGGTTGTTGCATAGGATTCAATACTAATAGTGATTGATTCCCTCACTTCCTCATGAACTCTTTTAATATGATCTGCAAAAGCCTAACTCAAGCTAGCCTCATGTTAAATGGTTACTAAATTAAGAACATGTTGATTTGTCTTTCATGCATTCTGCATTCTGCAAAGTGATGCAGTGGTAACATGTATGATGGATTGTCCGCTTATACAAAATATTTCCTATGGTCATAAGCAGAAATTTTGATTTGGTCATAAGCCCTAAACTCCATTGTCTCTATCTCGCTCTGTGTCTCGGTCCGCCCTCTCCCTCTCTGTGTTCTTTCTCTCAATCGGTGCCCACTCTCTCTAGCTCACCGAAGTCCCTCACCACCGTTGCTCACATCCGTCGCACATCGCCATCGCCCTCTGGCTTTCTCTCACACAAAGGGAGCGATTGCTGGGTATTCGCTGCTGTGGTTGTTGCTGGGTATTCGCCAAAAGCATACGTATGCATACGGTACCGTGATTTTTGCACTCTCGATCGTCGGTTGAAGACATTGTTTACTGGGCAAGGCTGGATTCTTCTTTCTACCTGGTCCTCTGTCGAACGGGTATCCAGAAAGATTTTTGGGAAATGTCTCTACTATAACCACAAATAATACGTCTTATGGTAATAAGATTCTACTAATGCAAGGTCAATAAACAATGTATATATTACATTTTTCATGTTGGTGAAGGCATGCTATCTTCATTTCTTTCATTTTTTTCTTACGTCTATTAGCCTTTACTTGCTTTGTACTTATATTGCTTTGAGTAATATCTATTCTTTCTTATTGTGATTGACTCGCTAGAATAACATTGCTTAGTTGGTGCCCATGGTGAAACAGGTAAAAGACTGATATCTGTGGTGATGCTGGTCGGGAGGATTTTCTTGCAACTTGTAGCAAGTGCAGTGATGGGGCAGAGCACACGTAAGTCATTTATGATTTGTCACTTAGACATTACTAGTTTTACTGTAGTTCATTTGGTATCTTCTCTTATTCGTTTCTTTGAAATGTGAACATTCACATTTTGTTTTATTTTCAATCAATCAGTTACTGCATGGGTGTTAGGATGGAAAAAGTTCCTGAAGGCAATTGGATGTGTGAAGATTGCTTGCTTTAGGAAGAAATTGAGAAACAGAAGCAAAATAAATTTGAAAAAGTAGTTAGGACTCCGCAAGGTCCATCCTCAAATAAAAACCTCCAAAATGCTGGAAATCTAAATACCAATATTAGAACTCGTGTGGAATTGGACGCTAAAGGCTCAGATGTTGAGAAAAGTAGACGAGACAAAGTTGGTTTAATTTCACGCATCTGTGCTAAGAGACCAGCGGGCAATTTAGAATTTGACTCTATTACGAAAAGAAGGGCTCTTGAAACGAGTGTTGGATCTCCAAGGATGTCCAACCCTTGCAAAAAAAAGTCCACTTTCTCAGGGTTCTCTGCATAAGAATGTGGATAATGTGAAAGTAAAACCGACGTGTCACGTATCTACTTTCAGTGACCGCTCACCCTCATCCATGATTTCTTTTTCTAATTCACCCAAGACTCGAACAAGTCGTCAGATTTCATGAGGTAATTTTCTAGCCTTCCAAATGATATTTTAGTGATTTTAGTGATTTTCATCCAGCCTTCCAATTGCATATGTTTCATGGAGCTAACATCTTTTTAATTTAGTGATTTTAAAAATTCTGGCTTCAATGGCTTCTCCACAATCAAAATGTGCATTTAAATGAATAATGCTCAGCAACTGTTGAGCATGGGAGTGTATTCTAGAGACCAAGAATAAGCAATAAATTCAGTTAATGATATTTTCGCTCATACTCCAATGAGGCCACATTCTAAATGCTATATATATGTACTAAGATAGGCATGCATATTAAATGGGCTCATGTTCAGACCTTGAAGTCCTCTCTTGATGAGCAAACTCTGGAATTGCAGGTTAAAATATAAGATAGGCATGCATATTTAATGTCAAGGAATCAACTCAATAAGCTTCAATCCCAACATACTATTGTGGGTATATGGATCAGGTTTTTGTAATCTATAGTACGTAAAGCCACCTCAGTCAAATTCAAGACAATCAAGACCTCTCACACAATTGTAGATTAACTCTCGGTAGAATTTTTTGGAAAACGTGGTGGCCAATAAATCACTTATGAATTTTTAAGTTAAAATCTCTTATAAACATGAAAAGCAGCAACATTAAGGAAATAAACTCATAATAAGACCAGAAACCAAGCTATATTTATTCACAAATCATCTTCATGTGAGTCCTATTAATCAACTTTCCAAACCCTGTTTTATTTTCACCAAAACTCTAGTGATTTTTTTTCATGTCTGTATTTCTCCTGCAGTGTCCAAGTCTGGAATAGTGGAAAGTCTCTTGTCATGGGCAGATTCTGGAATAGTGGTATGTTTTTATTCTTTTATTGCATTTTTATGCATTAATAAGAAGTTTAAAGTAGCACTTAATGATTTTTTCTGCATTTTGACTCTAGACCTTGGGTATTTCAATTCCAGAATTTCTATACATAAATATCTATAAATTTTCTGAAACTAAGGTGACTCATGTGTGGGCATGTGTGCATCCATCTATTCATTCCTGCAGTAATCTTTCCTATTCATTTTTTGATATGCACAGGTAAAGCATAGTAGAACATCATCCCCATCTTCTTATGAGAAGGATTTTTGTGAATTGGTAGATATATATACCAGAAAGAAAAGGCCTGATAAAAAGAAGCATAATGTGATGCTTATATACATGTATATATGCATGTGTGCATCCATTTATACATGTTTCTTCTAGTGACTCTAGTCACTTCATTTATCTTATTACTCTTCTAATTGTCCAATCCATGGTAAAGTGGGGATCTTTGAAAAATTATTCTCTTCTTAGCAGGTTGAAGAGCATAGACAAGGGATTGAGAGATTGATGTGGAAGGCCATGGATGAAAAATGTCGTGCTGATAATCTGTCTCAGTAGGTTGAAGAGCATAGACAAGGGATTGAGAGATTACGAAAGGAGATAGATGAACTTGTATCCTTGAGAAAGTTGGTTGAGGCTCCTGATGACCTGTCTGATAAATGTATGAATGATGTAACTGCAAAAGTGAAAGGTGGGTTTCCGGCAAGAAAAAGCAGTGCTGCTGAAGAAAGGAGACTTGCTGATATTGAACGAAAAAAGGTTGAGGAAAATCTTATTCAGTTGGAGAAGTTAAAGAGAGAAGCCGATGACGCAAGATCAAAATTGGTTTTGGAGACATTCAAGTCTGAAGAGGCAAACAAAAAGATTGAGGCAAAAAAGAAAAAGGTGATTACAGAGAAAAAACGCGCAGATTCAAAGATGGCCAAAGCAGAAGAGCTAAGGAAGTTTGCAGAAATTAATCAGAAGAAGGTCATGGATGAAAAGTGTCATGCAGATTATTTGTCTCAGCAGGTGGAAGAGCATAGACAAAGGATTGAGAGATTACAAAGGGATACAGATGAACTCGTACCCTTGAGAAAGTTCGTTGAGGCTCCTGATAAATGCATGAATGCTGAAGCTGCAGAAGTGAAAGGTGGGCTTCGAACGGAGATATTAGAGAGAGAAGCTGATGAGTCGAAGTTGGTTTTGGAGTACTTAAAGTCTGAACAGGTAAACAAAGGGCTCAAGGAAGAAAAACAATAGGTGATCAGAGAAAAAAAGCATGCAGATTCAGAGACAAGGAAAGCAGAAGAGCAGAGAAAGGTTGCAGAAACAAATAAGAATGTGGCCATGGAAGAAAGACATCGTGCGAATCAGTTAGCTCAGCAATTAGAGGATAATAAGCGAAGAATAGAGGAACTACAGAAAGAGATATTGGAACTTGTGTCCTCTAGAACATTGGTTGAGGCTCCTGCTGTTCTGCCCGATAAAAATATGAATTCTGAAACTGCTATAATGAAGCTGCAGAGAAAAAAACTGAAGTTTAAAAAGAAGCAAGTAAAACATGCAAAAAAAGTTGCTGAGTTTGAAATATATCGTAATAATATACTACAACAAGAACTATGTTGCTTAAGGCAGGGTTTTGTTCAATTTTCGCATCGCCTGGATGTACTAAATAACTACTTCTCACAGCAGGGTGAAGGTAGTGATGACCTGGTAAAGGTCGGTTTCTCTTTTGCTTATTATTCATTTAAACTATCTGAACATATTCGAATTAAATTTTTGTTGATTGTTTGATAGGTACAGTGATGTCATTTATCAATAATAGTCTATAGCATACAGGTTTCTAGTGTTTGTTATTGGACTATATTTTGGTTGAGTTTACTTAGAAGCAAGTTAATTGAAGTACATACTTATTTGACTGATGGCTGTTTAGCTTTTAATCTGATGGGTGAGTAATCCAATCAGGGCTTATGCTCTTATAATTCATCATGGACTTGCTTGTATTTGTATTTTAATAAATATTAGGAGATAGTTATTTGGTTGAAGATTATAAATAATGCTATTCATATGTAGCTGTTGTCAGTCAAGTTTTGTAGCCTGAGAATATATAGTTTCAACTTTAAATACTTGAGTTATGTGTTGAGTACTTATTCATCCTATTTTCTGTATTCTTTGCAAGTGATTAGATTTCGATATCTTATGCTTTTTTATTTTTTCTCCTTCCTTGAACCAGAGCATACACAAGTTTCTTCACATGGTATTTACTTAACTACTTGTCTAATTTTTGCAGACTGGCAACGCCTTTAATACTCCAAGCTTAAACTTGAGGAGGGAACGCTTCAGTAAAAAGCGGCGCAATAATGAGCTTGTAAAGCCTATTTGCACAGCTATGGATGCCTCTGATTTTATCAAGCAAACCATAGAATATTTGAGATTGCTTTCTCAATAACATTAATCTGAAGGGCAGATTTTGATTTTGAATCTTGCTCACCCCATGATTCCACATCAAATTGATCATCTTGTAACTCAACCTTTTGTTCCAATGGAGTTCTTAGTTCTACATTATGATGGATAGGTGAAGATACAGTGTCTTCTGCAATCTCAATATCATTAATCTTCTGGGCAGATTTTGACTCTGAATCTTGGTCATGTTGATCTGAAGACAATGGGACTGTGGTAGCATCAGCAATATGCATTTTTAGCTCTGCATTATGATGGGTAGGTGAAGATACAGTATCTTTTGCAATCTCAATAGCATTAATCTTCTGGGCAGATTTTGACTTTGAATCTTGGTCATGTTGATCTGAAGACAATGGGACTGTGGTAGCATCAGCAATATGCAGACTGTTTCTGGATGTTGCAACCGTAGAAGAGTCAATCACACTGTTGAGGAATTCTGAATTAGAATCATCACAAGAAACTGTATTGCACAAAACAGAGTCCAAATTTGATGGAGCAACTGCCTGTTGATCCACCTCCTTTTCTGTGCAAGATTCTTGAAAATGCTCTGGGGAACATGCCTCATTGATTTCCATACCATTTTGATGTAAATCCTCGAGAATAGTAATAGATTCTTCTTGCAATTTTGTGGGACTGGTAGAAAAAGATTTGCTGTCACCTTCATTATCATCACAATGCGAGCCAACAACAGCAGTAGCCACAATCACAACTTCCGAATGAACAGTTTCAGTTACTACATCATCTAAATGCACATCGGGAACTGGTGGAGGATTTGGAGATCTTTGAAAATCAAGTGAAAATTTAAGGCTGCTATCATCCTTTCCAATGATATCCATGTCAGTGGAGAATCCACCCGATTCTTCACAATCTGCTGCATTGGAAGCCACATCAAGATTTTTCTCTCTAGAATATGAAAAACCCACTTCTGCTGAATCAAGTTCATGTGGGGAAATATTTTCTGATATTCCTGAGAACTGATGCTTTGTAAAGCTAGTAGCCTCTAGATTGTCCACTGTCGGAGTTGAGCTAATTGCTCTCTCCTCGGGCATTGGAGGGGCATCATCTACTTTAGAAACTATGCCATCAGGCTTCATATCAGGATGACAAGTTTCCAGTTTTGGGAAGGCTGAATCAAGATGCTGCTCTTCTGCATGTGAAGCAACTGAATGTGGTCAGACAATCTGAATCTTGGAAGGAGAGTTTGGGAGGCAGAAAGTTCTAGCGTTTTTCTTAACAAGGTCACGAAACTAAATTGTACAAGACTACTTGGCAGTATGAGCATTTTTGGGAGGATTAAATATTTTTGGATGGATATGTATGGATAACAAATATTAGTAGTTTTATTTGTTGATAGCTGCGCATGGATAACAAATAGTTATGTTTCAAATTGTTATACTAGATGGATGTGACTTGTGAATGAAAACTTAGAATAGTTGTATTGTGTCGAATGTTAATGAATTATGTATTGTGTCGAATGTTAATGATTCAGTTAATTTGAATGATGCTTTAAACTTATAGGTTTATTATGGATTGAATGAATTATTAGGAATTACAGGTGTATTGTTTTCCTGCTTTGGCGACCAATTTATTAGTCGTGGCATCCAAAATAATTTTTTTTCGCAAAAAATGACAATTGCCGACCAAGAGTTTTGGTCGCAAAAAATACATCTATTGCCGACCAAAACAGCTCTTGGTCGTGGAAACTCACTTTTGCCGACCAAAAGTTTTGGTCGCGAAAAGTAACAAATGGCGACCAAATTTTTTGGTCGTGGAATGTCACAATTGGCGACCAAACTTTTTGGTCGTTGAATGTAATAATTGGCGACCAAACTTTTTGGTCGCGAAATGTGTCAATTGGCGACTAAGATATTTGGTCGGGAAAATATCACTTTTCGCGACTAAAGTGTTTTAGCGACAAAATGAATTAGTCGCGGTAATTAAATATTTAGCGACCAAAAATTTAGTCGGCAAATCCAACTTTTGCCGACCAACTAAAATTTTGGTCGCGAATTACTTTTGCCGACCCTCAATTGGCGACCAAAGTGGCGACCAAAAAAATTGGTCGCGGATAACTTTTGCCGACCAAAAATGGACTTTTAGCGACCAATTTTTTTGTTGCAAAAAGTGTTAATTCTTGTAGTGAAACCAAACCAAAACTATTCCTCAAATTGAAACAGGCCATTGTCATATAAATTGTATTGAACAGTGAGTGAGATTAATTAAATTTGAACCTTCAATTTGAGTCTATTTTTAATGGGAAAAATATGAATTTGAATACAACAATTTTGAACTTGATTTTAGAGTGGTTGAACTTAAATACAACAACATTCTTTCCAAAAGCTTAGCAAAAAAATAAATAAAATAAAAAAATAAAAGGAGACATTTATGCTGTGTTTGGTTGGGAGATTTGGGAAGGGTTTTGGAAAGGAAAATGGAAAAAGTAGGTGAAATGTGAATAAATCATGTCTATATTTCACATAGTTTCACACACCTTTTCCTTTTCTCTTTCCAAATCCCTCCCCAAATCCCCCAACCAAACACAGCATTAATTCCCCATCTAAAAAAGAGGAGATATATTTAATTAAGCAACCCGGGTCTATATTGATTTGCACCACGTAGATATCCATCCAACCAAAATATTCTATAATAAATCTACAACAGACTTAATCATATGAAACATAGGTCAAATAATTTAGACGAAACTATTTCTTTCTTTTTATGTTGTGTCCCAATATCAATTTGATATATATGACCAAATTATTTTCATGTCAGTAGACTTATTGAATATTCTAAACAAACCTAGTTAAGAATAAACATTACAAATGTTAATGTTTGTGTGTTTTTCCAGCTAGGTTTTTTTTTTTTTGATCATATTTTTCCAGCCAGGTTGCTGGTTTATAGTTTGTGTCTCTGATTCCCCGAAAGGCCGAACTCTCGTGAGTTGTCGCTTGAAGAGGATGGGTTGAGCCCATACTCGCTCGTTACTCCGAAATCACTGCTGTTTGCATACTCTTGCTTCGACATCACCATTTGTTTGAATTTCACTATGTCGGCGTTGTATGCAGCTGTGTCGTATCCTTTGGTGGCTAATCCGGGGTTGAAGATCTCATTAGATGAGTTGTAGGCGGAGTTTTGGTTGCTCGGTTTTGCAGTAGCATTGTTTAAGTCATCCAGCGACGAATTTCCTTCTAATGTGCGTACGATCTGATCTCAATAGGAAAATAAAAGGAATCAAAGTGATGGTAGAAATAAATAATACAACAATGCTAGGAATATACAGAAATAAGTTACATAAAATGACATAGAACCTTCATAGAAGTGTGGAATTCACCTAATGTGAGTGCTGTGTACCATTTTATGCAACTAAGTTATATGTGTCTCTAATTTTAATCCAAATAGTGAACTCACCAGGGGGTGTTTGGGAAGGGTTTATGTGGGGCTTTTTGGGCTAAAATTCACATAAAGACAAAATAGGCTAAAATAGTCAATAAAATAAAATGTCACATCAAACTCATAATCATTTCACTTTTTCTCTTACAAATTTCACAGTCAACTACAAAAAAAATTCAACTATTTTTCCAAACACAAAAATTTTAGCTTACTAAAATAGCCAAAAACTAAAATAACCTACTAAAATAATAACTTCCTAAACACCCACCATATCATTCAAAATCTTATAATGTTCATCATATATTTCAACAAATTGGGAAGACAACATCCTAATAGTGGTTTGCAATTGGTAGGACTAGAAAATTTGTGAATTGCAATGCTCTCACCACTCAAGAAGTGCTAGTGGTTATTCATAGGGTTGTTTGGCAATTCAATATTTTAGTTAAAAAGTTAAAAAATTATTTTAAAAAAAAGTTTACACAAAAAAAATCAAATATTCATTCTCATTTATTCTATTTTTTTTTGCACATTTTTTCCTTAAAAAGTCTAAAAGTCGTTTCCAAATATATTAAGTGTGTTCGATTTTAATTTCCTGGATTCAATTTTCTAAAAAATGAGTATTTTTGTTTTTCGTGTTTTTTTTAGTGAATATTTTTAAAATTTTAAGCAATTTTTTATATTTTTTTAGATGTACCTTATTTAGATATATCCAAAAAGTAGAATATTTGTAAAAAAATATTTGCAAAAATCAATAAATACACAACAATAGGAAAAATGTATTGAATTCTCGTATTTTTTTATTTATATTTTTGGTATTTAGTGAATTTTCTAAAGATTTTTTTCATAAATATTATACTTTTTAAGTGTATTTATGTTAGGTGCATCTAAAAATTAAAAAAAAAATTGCTTAGAATATTAAAAAAAATTAGTGAAAACGAAAAAAATACAAAAAATAAAAAATTTTAATTTTCTAAAAATGAATCCTAAAAATAGAAACCAAACATGTTGATTAGTTTTTCTCACTTCATATTTTAACCCAAAAAAAAAAAATCACTAAAACAAATCAATTTTCAAATTCACAAAAAGCCCTATTTTAACCACCAGGGTTGGTGGCCTGGTGGAGGATGTGGCACATTCTTTAGCCGAGAGCCAGGGTCGATTCTTGGGAGGGACGTTTGAAATCTCTCTTGAGAACACGCTCATACTCCCCTCGAACCCTGTTCTCTGCTGCAGCGTGTGGTTGCCCTCCATTGGTGCTTCGGTTGTGGGTCCCTCACTTGGTGGGGATTAATTTCTAGCTGGCAACCGGCTATCCCGGGGTTGGGGCCCAACGGAGCCATGATGACACCACAGAGCTCTTTTTTTACATGTTCAAGAAAAAAAAAAAAAAAAAAACAAACAAACAAACAGCTCTATTTTAATTATCGGGTGCATTTGGAAACTTTATAGAAATGCAAAAAATATTTCACTGCGTAGTACTATTTAGGCCGATTCCATGGCCCAAATCCACAAAGACGTTGGGTTGTAATTGGTTATAAGTTTGTGGCCCCACACCCCCAATCAGTACAACCGACGACCTTTGGAAGTTGGACGCTACCATTTTTATCTAGCTACTTGCTATGGTATAACTTTAATAAGGAGATTTGGAAAAGAAATGAAAAAATGTGTTTGAAATTAGATAAAATGTAAATATATTTTAGTTATACCTTATTTATCTTTGTCCTTTCTTTTTTCAAATCTCATCCTAAATTCCTAAACTAAACACAATGTAAGAATTTTAAACCTGGCTCATCTTCGGTCGCCTTCTAGCAGAATGACGGATGCTAGCAGAAGCACAGGCCACCATGCGTGCCATTTCTTGAGGGACGAAGTTATTTTCCAGGCTCGGATCCACTAGCTCGTCATAGATTCCATCTTCCAATGCTTGTTCCATACGTGGCCTAGCCTGTTTTTCAAATGCATGCCCATACAAAAATCAAATAGAGGAAGATCGTGAAGAAAATGCAAAACAAAACAACAATCCTTCTTGTTCTTGACAACATTTGTTTTTTAAACATACCCAGTCCACTAAACTGTCCTCCATGTATCTACTGTTAGGATCCACTGGTCGTCGAGCAGTTATGATTTCCAAAAGCATTACTCCAAAGGAGAAAACATCAGATTTCTCGGTTAGCTTGCCGCTTGATGCATACTCTGGAGCCAAGTATCTGTATTCGAAATAGAAAATTTTGGAATCATTTAGCTTATCATCAATTTCAATTCTTTTGACATGTAAAGAAGATGGTGTCTAAGGCACTAATGTGATCATCAGGGCAAGGTTTAAATGTTTATTTATGAGGACAAAAGTTCTAGGAATGACAAAATTTATTTCCAGCTAAAAAAAAATTAAAATCCATTTTTTGAATTGAAAATGCGAATAGGCTAAAAATCTAAAAAATTGTATCAAACTTGTCAAGGACTATAAGAAGCATGTGGAATCTTTGCGATGTGGTATAGAGCATTACATTAACAAGAAATGTGACTTCAATATCATCATCTAAATTGTTGAATTGGCTACAGATTCTGGAGGACACCCCATGTGAAAGGGGTGATCCTCATGTCAACAATGGAAGGCCACCAACCTCATGTCAACAATGGAAGGCCACCAACCATGTCAAAAGTCAAAGAATGAGGGCTCTCCCACCTACTCCTTTGTGTATAAATAGAGACGGGAGGGAGAGGATATAGATATCAGATGTGGAGCTGAGAGGTGTGAGTTGAGAGCAAAGAGAGAGAGAATTACAGAGAGTGTTGTAATTCACCATTTTGTTCAATATAGTGAATCCGCTGCCCGTGGACGTAGGCGACTTGCCGAACCACGTTAAAACTTGTGTGTTATTGCTTGTTTGAGTTCCCTGGTGTGCCCCCGATCCTCAACAATTGGTATCAGAGCTCGGGTTGCGAAAAATCGAATTTTTCCCGAAAGTGCCCAGATTTCGAAGTGCTCAAAATCCACTTTTGACCATACCAGGAGGAAGAACTCCCCGAGAGGAGTCCAAAACAGCAAAAACAGAGCCCAGAAGCCTTCACACGCGCCCTCACGCGCTCTCTGAACAAAGCGCGTCAGCCCCAGTCGCACCACGCGCCACCACGCGCCGTTCAGGCAACCGGCGCGTGATCCCAGTCTCATCCACGCGCCACACGCGCGTCTCCAGGGAGAAGACGAGCCACGTGGCGCCACGTCAGTGCCGCGTCATCCGCCACGTCATCCGCCACGCGTCCGACAGTCAGGCCACGTGTCAGCCACGTGTCAGCCACGTGTCAGCCACGTGGCAGCCCAGTCAGCCTGAGCCGCTGACCAGCCGCGTTGACCAGCCGTCAAGCCGTTGACCGCGCCGCCGATCCTCCGTTGACCGCGCCGCCTGCGCCGTTGACCGAGCCGTTGACCAGCCGTTGACGGGAGAAATTATCCGGTGCATCTCAGCGCACCAGATTCTGCAGATCTGACCCGTCCAAAGTATTTTTTCCAGATCGGAGCCATTCGGAGTCCGTTTTTGACGATCCAATAGTGCTTCCCAACTATTTGGAGTATTCCGGACACATCTGTACGGTCAGTTTTTTTGAATTGAAGTTTCTAAAAAATGGCAGAATCTAGAGCATCCGAGTCCGTAAGTAATCCAGCCAGTACAAGCACTTCTAGGCATTGGACCCCGGTGTCCCATGCCAAGTTCGAGGTAGAGAAGTTCGATGGAAGCAGCAACTTCGGCATGTGGAGATGCGAAGTTAAGGATATGCTTGTCCAAATGAACCTGCACTTCACTCTGGGAGACAAACCAGATGACATGGACGAGATAGAATGGGAGAGGGTGAATCTCCTGGCCTGTAGTTCCATCCGACTTTGCCTTGCAAAAGAGGAGAAGTATGCCTTTACAGAATATGATATTGCGAAGAAGCTTTGGAAGGCGCTGGAAGATAAGTTCATGACAAAGAGCATTGAGAACCGGCTCTACTTGAGGAAGAGGTTGTTTCGTTTCGACTACGTTAAAGGTATTTCGATGAACGAACACCTAAATAACTTCAACAAAATTATTACGGATTTGAAGAATTTGGATGATCATGTTGGTGATGAAGATAAAGCACTGTTATTGTTAAATTCCTTGCCTGACTCGTATGATCATCTCACTACTACTTTACTGTACGGTAAAGAGAAGATCAAGTATATTGATGTTGCAAACGCCTTGGTGAACAATGAGTTCAGAAGGAAAGATAAGTCTGCAAACAGGGACTCAACATCCGAGGCATTAACAGTCAGAGGCAGAACAAATAACAGAAGAAATACAGGGCGAGGAAAGTCTCGCTCAAAATCCAGGGGGAAACCTTCAGACAAAAGACGTCTTGCAAAAGACGAGTGTGCAGCTTGTCGCCAGAAGGGGCATTGGGCAAAAGATTGTCCAAATAAAGACAAGACAGAAGAGAAGGTGAATATTGCACGAGATGGAGATAATGATGAAGGAGGAGCCTTCACAGTTTCATCATATGGCCAGTCGGATGAATGGATAATAGATTCCGGATGTTCATTCCATATGTGTCCTAACAAGCAGTGGTTCTCGAGCTTACGAGAGTTCGATGGAGGAGTTGTGCTGATGGGCAACGACCAAGCTTGCCAGACAAAGGGGATTGGAACAATTAAACTGAAGAGCCATGATGGAACAATCAGAATTCTTGAAGATGTACGGTATGTACCAGATCTAACCAAGAATCTCATCTCAGTGGGAGTTTTAGACTCCAAAGGTTACAGAATAACCATGGAAGGTGGAGTCCTTAAAGTTGTTCGAGGAGCATTGGTTGTAATGAAGGGTACTCGACAGGGAAATTTATATTTCCTAGATGGCTCTACAGTCACAGGGAGAGTGGCTGTCTCCACCAGTTCCAGCTCAGAAGATGATGCATCAGACACTTCCAAACTTTGGCACATGCGCCTAGGGCATGTCGGTGAGAAGGCTTTACAAGGATTGGTAAAGCAAGGCCTGTTGAAAGGCGCCAAGACGGGGAAGCTTGAGTTCTGCGAGCATTGTGTATTGGGCAAGCAAACAAGAATCAAGTTTGGTACTGCAATTCACCGTACCAAAGGGATTCTAGACTACGTCCACACCGACGTATGGGGTCCTTCCAAGACTGCTTCGTTGGGAGGTAAACACTACTTTGTGTCGTTCATTGATGATTTCTCTAGAAGAGTTTGGATTTATACAATGAAACACAAAGATGAAGTCTTAGACATCTTTCTTACGTGGAAGAAGATGATTGAGACCCAGACAGGCAGACGGATCAAGAAGCTCAGATCTGACAATGGTGGAGAATATACATCAGATCCCTTCTTTGAGGTTTGCCAGAATGCAGGGATAGTGAGACATTTCACAGTTCCTGGAACACCGCAGCAGAATGGAGTTGCAGAACGCATGAACCGCACTTTGGTGGAGAAAGTCCGGTGTATGCTGTCACAGTCTGGATTGAGCAAGGCATTTTGGGGCGAGGCATTGAACTATGCTCGTCATCTTGTCAACAGACTACCTACTACAGTATTAGATGGGAAGACTCCCATGGAGGTATGGTCAGGAGTCCCAGTTACTGATTATGATCAGTTACGTATCTTTGGATGTCCAGCATATTTTCATGTTACAGAATCTAAGTTGGATCCAAGAGCCAAGAAAGCCATCTTATTGGGCTTCGGTGACGGTGTCAAGGGATACAGACTGTGGTGCCCTGAATCAAAGAAAGTTCTCATCAGAAGAGACGTTACCTTTGATGAGTCTGCAATGCTGAAGCAATCAGATCCTCAACAGAATAAGGAAGCATTGAAGAAGTCAGTGCAGGTGGAGTTTGAGACTCCAACAAAGACTAGTCAGCCAATCAACCATCCTGAAGAAGTCTCAGAGGATAGCTCTGAAGAGAGTTCAGATGAAAATGAAGATCCAGAGGCTCCGCATCAATCAGAACCCATTGCAATCAGGAAAGGGAAAAGGGTGACTAAGAAACCCAGTTGGATGACCGATATGGTAGCCTATGCACTTCCAATCATTGAAGACAATATTCCTTGCACTTTCAAAGAAGCCGTGCATAATGTAGAAAGTGTCAAATGGAAGGAGGCTATGGATGAAGAGATCGGGTCACTTCACAAGAACCAGACTTGGGAGTTGGTGCAACTTCCAAAAGGCAAGAAAGCAATTGGGTGTAAGTGGGTTTACACCAAGAAGGAAGGCATTCCAGGCAGAGACAACATCAGATTCAAAGCTAGATTGGTAGCTAAAGGCTATGCTCAGAAGGAAGGAATAGACTACAATGAGGTATTCTCACCTGTTGTGAAGCACACGTCTATTCGCATCTTGTTAGCTTTGGTTGCACAGTTTGATCTCGAGCTCGCCCAACTCGACGTCAAAACTGCCTTCTTACATGGAGATCTTGAAGAGGAGATATACATGTCCCAGCCAGATGGTTTCAAAATTGCTGGAAAAGAGAATTGGGCCTGTAAGCTGAACAAATCGTTGTACGGATTGAAGCAATCCCCGAGACAGTGGTACAAGCGATTTGATCGGTTCATGATAGAGACAGAATACACAAGAAGTCAATTTGATCATTGTGTATATTTCCGTAAGCTTCCCGACGGTTCCTTCATCTATTTGCTCTTATATGTAGATGATATGCTGATTGCATCTACGAGCAAGGTGGAGATTGACAAACTCAAGGCACAGTTAGCAAGGGAGTTTGAAATGAAGGATTTGGGAGAAGCAAAGAAAGTTCTTGGCATGGAGATCAAGAGAGATAGGAAGAAGGGCACGGTTTGTCTGACACAAACCCAGTATCTGAAAAAGGTGTTAGACAGATTTGGCATCAATGGGAAAACCAAAGCTGTAAGTACACCATTGGCCTCTCATTTCAAGCTTAGTGCCTCGTTGTCTCCACGCACAGAAGAAGAACGGAAGCATATGGCACAGGTTCCATATGCAAATGCAGTTGGTGCATTAATGTATGCTATGGTTTGTACACGGCCTGACATCTCGCATGCTGTGAGTATGGTAAGCAGGTATATGCATGATCCAGGAAAAGATCACTGGCAGGCAGTGAAATGGATCCTAAGGTACATACATGGCACGGTCAATCTGGGATTGAAGTTCGAGAGAGATAACCGACTCGGGCAGAATTTGGAAGGATATGTGGACTCAGATTATGCTGGTGACTTAGACAAACGCCGGTCAACAACAGGGTATTTATTTACGCTTGCTAAAGGGCCGGTAAGTTGGAGGTCAACGCTTCAGTCAACGGTGGCTTTGTCTACTACAGAGGCAGAGTACATGGCAGTAACGGAAGCCTTTAAGGAAGCTATTTGGCTACATGGATTGATTGAAGACTTGGGAATTGTTCAGAAGCACGTTGAGGTGTTTTGTGACAGTCAGAGTGCCATTTGTTTGGCAAAGAACCAGGTTCATCATGCCCGCACCAAGCACATTGATGTCCGTTTCCATTTCATCCGAGAAATAGTGAATGAAGGGGATATTCTGCTTCAAAAGATTGGTACTGCAGATAATCCGGCCGATATGCTCACAAAGGTAGTTTCTGGGATCAAGTTCCAACATTGTTTGGACTTGGTCAACATCTCTCGGAACTGAGCACCTTCGGGTGCATGGCAGTGTTGATCGATCACTATGTTGGATAAGAGAATCCTCGCCAAGGTGGAGATTTGTTGAATTGGCTACAGATTCTGGAGGACACCCCATGTGAAAGGGGTGATCCTCATGTCAACAATGGAAGGCCACCAACCTCATGTCAACAATGGAAGGCCACCAACCATGTCAAAAGTCAAAGAATGAGGGCTCTCCCACCTACTCCTTTGTGTATAAATAGAGACGGGAGGGAGAGGATATAGATATCAGATGTGGAGCTGAGAGGTGTGAGTTGAGAGCAAAGAGAGAGAGAATTACAGAGAGTGTTGTAATTCACCATTTTGTTCAATATAGTGAATCCGCTGCCCGTGGACGTAGGCGACTTGCCGAACCACGTTAAAACTTGTGTGTTATTGCTTGTTTGAGTTCCCTGGTGTGCCCCCGATCCTCAACATAAATCTCCAAAACGTCTTCTTGTTTGATTTTTTTCAGTTCAATTTTACTTGATCTTTAACAAATTTTATGTGCTCAAACCATAATCAAAATGAAGATACAATAATGACTTACCCAAAAGTTCCCATCACACGTGTAGAGACATGAGTGAAATTGTCAGAAGAGAGTTTTGCTAATCCAAAATCTGCTACCTGAATAGAAAGTATTGTGGCATAATCAAGTAACAGGATATGTATTATCGTTTTTGAATTATAACAACCTGAAGTTTAATGACTCTATAACTATGAATGTAAAATATAAATTACCATGGCTTCAAAGTTATTGTCAATAAGAATGTTAGCAGTTTTGATGTCACGATGGATAATCCGAGGGTGGCCTGCATGCATTCAACAAGTCAAATATATATATAAGATGGTGTGTACACCTGATAGACGTGCTATAAGATAATCGAGGAAAAATAAATCTGAAAAGTTATTGAAATTTGAAATCAAAATCTGAGATAGTTGGGGCAACTTGGGAATGAAAAAAAGCGTGACAACAATAAGAAAAAAAAAAAAAATCCCTAATGGAGTTGGGCCTTTCCTCTCAAATTTGTGAAAGGAAGGAAAGGCAAAAGGAGAAAATCTTTTCGAACATTGAGGCTTCAATTATCCTGGATTCTCAATCTTCTATCTCCTCCCATGCAATCCATAATTACAATATTTGGGCTCGAGAGAGAGAGAGAGCCAGAGCACGATTCTCAAGTTCTGCTGCTGGAGCAATTAGATCATGCTCTTAGAACCGAAAAGGCCTTGGGCATTGATATTAATGGAAACAAAGAAGTTTTCTTGAGGGATATTGTTGAACTTGAGACTTGAGTAGAAAAATAAAACAAGGTTTAAGAAGAACAGTTGGCAAAAGGGATAAAGCTATTTCTATGCGTAATGAGATTTTCTGATCAGGAGAAAGGTTCTTTCATTGGGTGCAATCTGTTTCGAAATTGCAAACCATTTTCGGCTCCTCTGTCATTGATACGAATTGTTTGGTTGCTGCTCCATTCTCGATGTGATGGGCTAGTTTTTAATGCTGTGTTTGGGGATTCGGAAAAAGATTTCTAAAGGATACGAGAAAAGGTATATGAAGTGTAAATAAATAATATCTATATTTCACCTATTTTTTTTATTTTCTTTTCTAAATCTCATCTCAAATTCTCTAACTAAACACAATGTAAAGGCTTTTGTCTTGTTTTGTTGATTGCTAACTTTATGATTAGTTTGGGGGCTTGATGTTCTTCCCTTGCTGCATCTCGTGTATTTTTGGTGTTGGGTGATGCTCATTCTTTTTGGCTGTTTGAGGATATCCTTTGAGTTTTTGTTGGTTGATGCTCTGTTTTGGGGTGGTTGAGGATATCCTTTGAGTTTTTGTGGGTGTTGGTTTCTTTAGTTAGTTTCTATAGTTGGTAATTGTTGACACTGTATCTTTTATTTAAGTTTAGTTTGGCATCTTTAAAAAAAAGTCAAAAAGTTAAAAAGTCATTATCCTATTTAAGTCACATCATTTTATTTAAGTCGCATCACCTCTCTACCACATTACTTCAAACTCAACCCATATTTAATAAAAAGTCAAAAAATACACTTATTTAGAACATCCCAAATAATCCCTTAGTTTGGTGTTTTGCCTTTGTCTTCATGTAGGTGGTTTGTCGTCTTTGGGTCTTGCCATCTTGGCTTGGAATTTATTTTTGATTGGCTGCTTGTGTATGCCAGTTTTGTTGGTGCTTTTGTCTTGAACTATTCTTCTTAATGTAATTTGATTGTCTGGTTAAATTTTTTTTATTCATCAATATATCTTTTATTTTGCTAATCAAGAAAAAAAGAGTTCACATAAACTATGTTATACACTTTGTAATAGAACTAGAAGTGTACATGCACTAATGTGTACAAAAAATTGTGAGTAGGAGTGAAGAGAGAGTTGTGTATAGCAGATAGCAATTATTAATTTAGTAATTTTCTTTTTGATCCTTATAGTAATGGGTAGATAAGTTAAAATTTGGGAGAAATATAATATTGTGATTTTTTTAAGATTTAAAATTGCGTCACAAATTATTTACACTAAAAGTAAATAGTATAATTTACATAATAGTATAAATATAATAAAGGGTGTGCACACCTATATGAGTGTATTGAAAATTAAAGATTATAAATGTATAGATATAATTGAATTTAGCAGTTACAGTGATGGTTAGAGAATGATATTTTTAAAAAGTAAAAACTGTAACATCTACACCAAATCCAATGTTTGCTTTATATATTAACTATAGTGTGCAGCTGAAAAAAAATCTCTCAATTGGAGACAATTGAGAAATTTTTTTTTTCTTTTTAAATTTTTTAGAAAAAAAAATGGCATAATTGTTATTGTAACTCCTCTTATTTGCATTTTGGAAAAAAAAAATTCTATGACATAAATACCAACAACAGTGCTAGTTTATAATAACATTAGAAGTTGTGGCACACGTAATGCGTGTACATATAATTATTTTGTTTAAGAATAAGATTGTGAACTATATGATTGAATTTAAAATTCAAAAACTGAAATGAATTTGAAAAAATCAAAAGTTGAGAGAAGCTGAAAAAAAAAAAAAAACTAAATTTAAGGCAAAAATGTCCATGTAAATATTATTGGAATATTTTGAGAAAATTAGACATTAGCATATTGGGGTCATGCTAATTGGGCAATATTATCCCCCCAGAGAGAGAGAGAGAGAGAAATCATACAGTCTTCATGAAGGTAAGCAAGGCCTTTGGCTGATCCCAGTGCAATACGCATCCTAGTTGCCCAGTCCATTGTTGGCAGACCTTGCCCTGCAGCAAAAAATTTGCTAAGTTTCGACAATTTATATTACAACGTTAATTCTATATTGTTCTTCCAAATAATGCTTTAGGATCCTTGAATGTTCTGTCCTCCATTATAGGTTTAATTTTTTGTAAATCCCAAATTTATTGAAAAAATAAGTTGGATAGATTGATATTTATATAAAAAAAAATAGAGAGACATATTTCAAATTATGAGTTGCCATAATGTGTTTTTTAGTTTTAATAAATTGACTAGAAGATGTAACATTGTTTTTATGATAATTCTCTACAAAAATTCAGTTTCTATAACATTACTTTGTATTATGTTTGAAAAATAATATTTATCACTTTTTGAATGTTATCATTTTTTTCATTTTCTTTCTATGTGGATCCAATCAATAACCATGTACATGCAAGACTCTTCATCTTTTAATTTATTTTTACAGCAATGTTAGGTATCATAAATTTTTTTTTTATGAAAATAATCATGAAAGCTTTGTGACATTTGAATTACATTTAGAATAATACACTACACACTAATCAAGATAATCTACGGATCATAATTCTTTCATGATCATTTTCATAATTTTTTTTTCATAATCCCTAACTTTTCTCTTATTTTTAATATAAACCATTAAAACACAATTCCATAACATAAAGCAGTGTGAGAGAGAGTGCAGAGAAGTAACCATGAAGATGATGCTCCAAGGTGTTATTGGGAACAAACTCATACACCAACATCCTCTGTCCACCAGCAATACAGTACCCAACCAGCGACACCAGATGCCGGTGATGAACTCTACTGATGATTTCAACCTCCGCCTGAAACTCCCTCTCTCCTTGCCCACTTCCCACCTTTAGGCTCTTCACCGCCACCTCCTTCCCATTCGACAACACGCCTTTGTGCACGTACCCGAACCCGCCTTGTCCCAGCAAATTCGCCTGCGAAAACCCGCCCGTGGCTGCTGCTAGCTCGTCGTAGGAGAAACTGCTCTGGTTTACTCCCAGACCCATGTTTGGTGATTGAGGTGGGAGCGGTGTATGGTGGCTGGAGCTGAATTCACTGCTTGTGTTTGTGGGGCCTGGTGGTGGAGTTGGAGGCACAGCCCAACCGCTGCCGCCGCCTGGTGGCGGAGGAAGCTTCATGACGTGGTCTTTGGGTGAGGGACTGTTCCATTTTGTTGGACCGTTGTAGTAATCACCTATTATCACAGTTGTTACAAGTTATGTAATGTTTAATGTATTGGAATGAAATAGTAATGAAGAAATATTTTTTTAGAATATTTATTTTATGTCTAGTTTTTTTAAAAAAATATATAAATAGATTCAAAAATGGAATCTATGACTAAATATAATTCTAAACATATAAGACTTACTTAGATGATAAGTATTAAATTTTTAAATTTTTTATTATTAATTTTCTTTTAAAATTGGACTTCAAATTCCTTCATTTCAAATCTACATGAAATGGAATCAGAAGATCATTGACCCAATTATACTACAAAATTATTCATCAAATATAGAAATAACATTTCTATAATTAAATATCATTTTAATGACCACTCTGTTTTTAAAAATTTAAAACAACAATCAAATTATTTTGCATAAAGCTCGTGGATTAGTAGTACCTTTAGGTCCAAGTGGAGGAGGATCCATATAGTACTCCTTTCTCTTCTTCTTCCTTACTAAGCAACATATACAAGAAGCGATCAGCATAGCAATAATCAGAACCCCAATCACAGCCACTACTACAACAAGTCCTGTACTATCTGAGGAAGATGATGAAGACGATGACGATGACCCACTAGAGCTTGAAGATGTATTTGAAGAAGGCGGCGATTTTCGTGATGTTGGAGGCGGAGGTGGAGAAGACACGGTGGAAGAAGAGCCATGTGGTGGTGGTGGCGAAGACCCTTGAGAAGGAATGGAGGAGGATGATGCTGGTGGTGGCGGTGATGATGAAGTATGTGGTGGTGGTGGTGATGGAGATGACTTTGGGGGTGGGGATTTGGCTGATGATGATGCCGGTGTTGTTGGTGGTGGTGGGGAAGGAGAAGATAGCGGGGGAGGGGTGGTGATGGCTGTTGGTGGTGGTGGTGGTGATGATGATTGTGATGGTGGTGATGAGGATGGAGTTGAAGAAGAAGAAGATGATGATGAATTTGTGCTCTCTGAACTTGGGTTTGAATCTGGTGGCGGAGCAGTCACGGTGTCCTCCATGTCTCAATATAGCAACTTTCTTTTTCTTTTTCTTTTTTGTTGTTTTTTTTCCGGCGAAGATTTACGTCACAACACAAGCCGGAAACTCCACCTCCGCCGTAACTGCTCGCCGCAACAATTCAGGACCCTGAATAGAACCCACAAACGCCATGAAAATAGATTTACGTACAAAAAAAAAAAAAAACTCCATCACAATGGTGTAGGAGTATTCTTCTTCAAACAATATGTAACAGTCTAGAAAACTAACCGAGTATGTTAGGTATCATGAAAATAATATTATGAAAAGAGTAATATTAGGGATTATGAAGAAAATATTATGAAAGATTTTCTATCTTTAGATTACCCATATAATAAAACACCACACACTAATCACACACTAATCAAGGGATGAAAAATGATGAATTTCATGATATATTTTTCATGATCCCTAGCATTATTGCTATGAAAATGATCACGAAAGGTTCTCAATCGTTAGATTATACATACAAGAAAATATCACACACTAATCAAAGGATAAAAAATCTTCATAAAATATTTCATGATATTTTTTTTATGATCCATAGTATTATTCAAACTAACTAGAATTCGCAATCAATGATCAATATTTATTCATGGTATGTTAAACAAGAAGAGAGTTAAATATCCACCATTGATTTGAAATTTTTCGTAAATTTTTGGTCACCGTTTTTGGGATTATATACTTATTTTCTTCTTCATGAAATTATAAGTTAAGGGATTGTAAAAGACAAATTATTCTGTATGTGAA
Source organism: Camellia sinensis (assembly GCF_055761805.1). NCBI lineage: Eukaryota > Viridiplantae > Streptophyta > Magnoliopsida > Ericales > Theaceae > Camellia > Camellia sinensis. The sequence continues at coordinate 189,325,413 of NC_138964.1, forward strand.
TTATGTATAGAAATTTTGTTTATATTCCGTTGTTAATTTACATATTTATAAAGAAAATTAACAATCTAATCCAACAACATTGATCTATAAACAAAATTTTTATGTTAAAACTCAATTAGAATAATGTGATAATGATAATTTTAAAATTATAAGTCATAATAATGAATGTTTTAGTTTGAGATATATCATTCTATACATGAATTTTGCTGTATTTCATTGTTAATTTGCACCTCTATTTAGAACAAAGAATAAAGAAAATTAACAATTTAATCCTACGTTGTTGATTTACAAACATAATTTTTATATAAAAATTCAACAAGATTGATTTGATACTAATATTTTTGAAACTACAAGTCATAACAATAGATGTTTTAGTTTGAGATGAAAGTATCATAAAATGGGACATCATTTTGTAGGCGAATTTTGTAAAGAAATTCTGTTTTTGCATCTCATTTTTAATTTGCATCTCTATTTTGAACAAAGAATAAAAAAAATCAACAATCTAATCCAACATTATCGATTATAAATCATAACAATATATGTTTTAGCTTGAGATGAAATAATCATAAAATCGCAAATCATTCCGTAGGTGAATTCTATACATAAACTCCGTTTGTACTTCATTGCTAATTTGCATCTCTATTTAGAACATAGAATAAAGAAAATTAACAACCTAATCCAACATCATTGAACATAATTTGTATATAAAAATTCAACCAGAATAAAGTGACAACAATATTCTTAAAATTATAAGCCATAACAACAACAAATGTTTTATTTTGAGATAAAATGATCATAAACATAATATGAATGTTTTATTTTGAGATAAAATGATCATAATATTCTATATCTGAATTGTATACAGAAATTATGTTTGTCTTTCATTGTTAATTTACATCCCTATTTAGAACAAATAATAAAGAAGATTAACAATCCAATCCAACATTAATGTTCATGAAATGTCATAAATCTAGGTTTGATCATGATTATATGTTGTTTAAATGAATTTGAGAATGAAGAAAAGGTTTCAGAGAGATACCTGGTTGGTGGAAGAAGAATAGGGTTATGGATGAAGAGAGAGAGACAGAGAGAGAAAAAAAACTTGTTGCATATTCTGATTTTTCTATCCTTTGAAAGGTGAACCCACCTTTCCACCAGTTGCCTCCTACAATGCAGGGCCTCTATTTCTCTCTCATTCTCTGGCCTTGGCCACCTCTACTTTTGGCTGAGTTGGTTATTCCTCCTCTCTTACCAGTTCCTGCTTGGCTGTCCTTTTACTTTCTCCACAATTTATAAAATTTTTGGACACAATTTTTTTACTAGTCCTGCTGGGGAGCAAGGATCCTCTAGAGTGATTTTTTTCTAAAGTTTCTTAAAGTGTTATATTGTGTGGTTGAGATTTACTGACAAGTCACATCAATTTTTCTGATATGACTTGCCAGTAAATCTCAACCACACAATGTAACACTTTAGGAAACTTTAAGGAAATTTCACTCTAGAGGATCTTTGGTGCTACTGGGACCCAGCAGGAGAAGACTGCCAATGGATGCTAACAAAAAAAAAAAAAAAAAAAAAACACTGTTTTGGACCAATCAAAAGGGACCCAGTAAGGGTCTCATGCATTTTCCTTTTTTTACTCATTGATCGTTAGGCTTGTCCTATATTATTGGGATGTCTTATGATGTCTTATTCATTTTGATTTTTACACATTAATTGGTAGACTTATCCTGCTTTAGGTTGAGTTGGATGTCTTATTCAATGATATTTCTTCCTCTTTTCTTGTTATTATCCTGTTGTAATTTTTTTTTTTTATTTAAATTTTTTTCTGCCCATAAAAAATAAACAAACAAAAACTTATCTTATATCAACTCTCCAAAAAGTCACTTCACTCATTGCCAAATTAGTTTTGAGTTAATTATTTAACATGACATCAGAGTTAAATTTTAGGTGGTCTTATTAAAACATTTTATAATATATTTATATATTTAAATATATATAATTTAGTTATATGAATTAAAAGAGAGATATGACTTTTGAATTTAAACCACAGGGTGTGACTATTGGATTTAAGCAAAGGGTGTCACTTTTAAATGTAAATGACACAACTCTTAATTCAAAGGACACAAACCTATATCTATATAAAGGTGAAAATGTTTGGCATTTGGAGATAGAATTTCCATGAATTTTCTCTAAGACTTCATATTTGTATTTTTCTTGTTCTACTTGGTGTGTTAAAAAAATTCAAAGATATTTTGCATTTGATTTGATTCGTGCATAATACAATCAGACATCAGTCTTAGATCATTGTATTCTAGAGACAGATTAGCGAATAACTCGATGCACACCATATTTGATAGAATTGATGAGAATAAATTTCATCTTAAAAAAAATAATAATATTGTAACATGCCTTGAAACAATCTTAATTATTTTCTGTTTTATCTCATTCGACGCGGCACGGCATTAATCAACAAAAAAAATAAAAATAAAAAATTAATCCATTACTTTATATTTTCTGCCCCTTTTTGTAAGTGTACCTATCTTTATCTCTTTTGCAATTCATTCATGTTAACTTTTTGTGTAAGCACCAACTCATCTCCGAAATGAGGAATGTAGAGCCATAAAAAAAATAAAAAATATCTTCAAACCCCTAAAATATGATCGAATGAATTACTGGATAAAAAAATAAATACACTTTCCTTACATGATCTACTTTGGACGAGAGAACACCAAACACGCCAAACTCACCAAACTATTTTTCCTTTCCCTTCCTTGCCTTTCCTTTCCTTTCACAAATCACATTGCACGTAAAGATTCAGAGTAACACTTAAATTTGATAAAAAAAAGTGAACTTAACATTGTTGTAATTAACATTGTTGTGATTGAAAAATGAGGGGATAAAGTGAAATATTTATGAATGTTAGAGGTTTGACTAGTATAATTTATTAATGAATAAATTTCTTTCTAACACGTATATAGCTAGAATATTTTTATTAAATTTCTTCCGACACTAGGCAAAAAAAAATCCTTGATTAATTTCATTAGCACAGTGCACTCATGAAATGATTGCTAACTTGAACATTTTTAAAACAAAAACATCAAAAACAGAACACCATCTCCTATTCAAATTATATATATTTTGCTAAGCAAGCAAAAGCAAAAGGATTCAGATCATCCCATTCAATTACATAGCAAAAGACTTAACATCGTGAAAGACTCAATAAGTCCTACATTCCAAGACTCAATAAGAAAGTGTGAGACGTACTAGTACTCAGGTGCCAACAACACGAGGCTATTCACATATGGCAAGTACCTCCCCCCGAAATCCTGTCTCCTGCTAATGACTTCAACTTTCTGTTCTCTAAGATGATAAGAATACACCACCATCCCAACTAAAATCATCACAACATCGTCGTTGACACAAGCCAAAGCTCGACACTGATGATGAGTTAATCCTCCCTGGTCACGTTCGATTTTCACAGCAATATTATGCTTCAGGCTCATCTCCATACCCGCATATATGGCTATTGCATAGTCATTCCCTTTCTGATAACGTGCCTGAACGTAACACAACTCCCCCTGCCTTTGAGCCAAAACTCCACCCTCTCCGCTGACACAAGGGAGCGGCAAAATTCCACAAATTTCATTTTTCATATCAAAGGCAAGTACATTACCTGATGAAGTTTCCCAATATACCATTCCCTTCATGTAAAACCCACCTTTCAGCGTGGTCAATTCACCCAGTTCAATGCAGCTCGCAGTAGAGCATCTCCAAGACCTTTTCTCTGAAGAGTAAATTTCAAAATAAACTATTGGGACGTCAATTAAAGGGAAGGCACAAATGAGCTCGAAATGAGCTGCAATGTTGAGCTCCCAGGGTTCAAAGGCTAGTACAATGGCCGGTTCAGACTGATGGTAGTAATTTGGCCTGGGAAGTACCCTCCATTCCTTGTTCACTGGGTTGCAAATGTAGTAAACATTTTCTCCATCATGGCCTTGGCATAGAAGCAATCCATTGCAGGAGCTTCGAATTACAGTGGGTTCTGGCAAGAACTCGAGGGAGGTGCTAGGAATCCCGTAAGCATGTTGATCGAGTGTTATGAAAGTGGGAGTGCAGTCGCCAGGCTGACAGAAGAATCCAGATACTTTCTGGAAAGAATAACTTTGCGCATGGGCTAGAAAGGGACTACTGATCCATTTATCCCAGTCCTTGGAAATGGTTCTGAACCTGATGAGCGATTTGGCAGGAAGAAAAGGAAGGACATGGTTCTTCACAACATCTTTAATCTCTGTGTCCTTGCGCTTGACGTGTGCAGGAAATTCAAACAGGGTGGGATTTACTTTCCCATAAGCAAGAACTCTGTCAAACTGCAATTCAATCTGGCATAATATCATAATTTTTTTTTAAAACTACCCCACATGATCACAAATTTATTGTCCACTCGTACAGCTTTCTAACACAATCATAAGAGAAGCTTTTAGAAAAAACCAAGCTACAAAGCAACAGAAACATGAACAATTGAAAGTAATTAATTTAGTAAAAATGGTGTGTGGACATGTCTTCAACTATTTAATCAAATATTTTGTTGCTTCAAAAACAGATTAAAAAACAGAGTAATGGTGCCAATTCTGACAAATGAGTTTCCTTCCCTTCAATGTAAACTTATATCCCTATAATTGTGAGATAACAAGAAGATGCTGACTTGTCAGTATGCAAGATTAAAAGTTAATTTCCATAGACACACAGAAAAAACCACTTGGTTGAAACATAATCTACATGAGAGATCTTCGTTCAGCTAAGAGGCAACAAAGGGACAGGTACTAATAACTAATAACTTGTGTAATACACACAGATATGACACAATCTATGCTAAATACAAAATGGTGCCATCATGAATAACAACAACAACAATATAAGCAGATTAACTCGACATATCTCGCTTAAGGGGTGGGTATTACAGAGAAATCCATGCCCATGAAGGTAAAATCCAAAGGTTGATCTCACAGGAAAGAGAAACAAATCAGATGGCACAATACGATGCATCAATTTACAATGTCAGGCGTATGATCTCCAGACACAAGAGGCGAAGAAATCTACATTAAAAAAATTACTTGAACGAAATAAACAAGCTCCCAAAAGGTCAGGCATTTCACAATTTAAACAAGCACTTAAAATAGTGGTAGACACAAGAAGGAAAGAATACTTAATTAAATGGTAATAGAATCGTCTAATATAAATTAGTGACTGAAGTTCTTTATCTCATATTAAGCTGTATCCCCACCCATTTCAATGTCGTTGTCCTAGCAAGCAGGACAATAAACCCCCACCACACAATCACTTCAATTATAATAGGTGATGAATAGCACAATTACATCTAATATCAGAGATTACAAACAGGAGAAAGAGAAGCGCTCACAATTTCAGCTGTGGGATTAATTGTTTTAAACTTATTTTAGGTTCTGTTTGCTTAATTATTAAGTGGGATGATATTTATTCTTCTATATTCCAAACGACCAGGACATGTGTATCATTCCAAATGTCCTTTCACAATCTTGCTTCCACAAGGACCAAAACATGATCATTTTATTTCCACTTATTCTGAGATGCAGAAGGCTAACATTGACTCCATAAAATTGTCACCCACATCTAATTAAACTTTGGAAATTATATATATCTCAATTTAAAAATAAAAGTAAAAAAGTTTAGAAAGAATACCATGTCAGTCTCATCATCACTCGAGGAGGCTTCAGACTCTAATTCATTCTTCTGAGATTTGCTTTCTGCAGACGAGTCTTCTTTATCAGAATCAATAGAGCTCAAGCAGAACTCTTTCCAGCTTTCATTCTTCTGAGATTTAATTTCATCAGACGAGTCTTCTTTATCAGAATCAGTCGGGATGATGAAGAACTCTTTCCAACTAACCATGTCATAGGAGTCATCATCATCGGCGTATTCCATTTTGTTGTCCTCAAACTGTGCCATTATGCTACGATCAGAACTAACATTGGTTAGTCAAATAAAATTATAGTTTGATTTATTAACTGCATAAAGCTTTAGTTGAATATGACTTTCATGTAATTTACAAAAACATTATCGAAGAAACCTGCTTAATTTGTCCCAAATTTTAATTGCCATACGGCCATACTCTGCATACACACTTCTTTCCCATACAAAAGATAATATTGGATGTCCCTGAAGGGATGATACAAAACAGAACATGAAACAGTAAGTTTCATGGGTTTCTTACAAAATGGCTTGGTATCTTTAAACCCATGTCATGATTAAACCTAATAATTTTTTCACAAAAAGAAATTTTTTAATTATAAACTTTGAAGATTTTACAAGTAGTATCAAGAAGATCAAATTCAAAAAAAAGACAGCAAAAATAGAACAATATGATTATTCTAATAGACAAGCACAGATAAAAAATAGCAAATTAAAAGTAAAATATCAACAATCCCTCCCACAATTTCATCACTTTATATGAACAAGACTACATCAATCAAACATATGAACATTTTAAAGAAGGGAAACTCCAAGACACCTCCAATTCTCTGACAGAACACCAGATCCTATTATTGAAGGAGAGATTCAAACATTAACAGGCCATTTCCAACCCTATATTACAAGCTTGATTTTCTTATCTACCCATCAACAAGAATAACTTAACACAACAGAAGGGGAAGACTCAAGACTTCAAAGTCAACACATAGTTGTAAAGCCCAACTCTTCTTAATTATTACCGAAAAGATAGTGTGTACAGTGTATGATTACTATATGATAATTTTGGCATATATTCCTATACAGAGTAGCTTACGAAGTAAGCAACCACTAATTGTCATTAATTTTAATAAACTCACCAATAAGAAGAAAACGACTCGTACAAAGAACTTTAGAAGAAAAAAAAAAAAAAAAAAAAAAAAAAAAAAGATATATTAATACATATGAATCCAAGAAAATGAAGTAACTTGCTGAGAAGACCCAAGAAAATATATTTTAATAAAGATAAAAATAAAAAATCCTAAAACTCAGAAACCTTCAAAAGTCGAAATTGATCTTCGAAGAAGCCACGAAAACTTTTCCATGAATCTGTAATGGTAATCCTACAGCTTCAACGGCGAAATAACAGAAGAAACCCATATGAAAAAATTGCAAATGGACAGAGAAAAATCCTAGATTGTACCCACAAAACACCCTAGATTAAAATGAAACAAGAGACGATCATAGACATAAAGACGATCAAAAACTCACCAGTGAAGTGATGGTATCTATCACTATCAACTCTGCTAAATACTTTGAAACACCAATGATCAGAAACGATCCATGTAGAGAGAGAGAGGGCTTGTGATTGTTGTGTGCTTAGATTGCAACGTTTGAAGAGGAATTGGTAACGTCGTGCCTGTATTTATGTACCATAAAAGAAATATTTTAAAACAAATTATGAAAATTCTTCACATTTTGAATTTTTTTTTGGGCAAATTACATATACACCCCTCGAAGTTTGGCTAAATTATAAATACTCCTGAGGTTTGAGAAATTACAAATTCCTCCCTGAATGTTATATTTGTATAAGAAATTAGGGGGTAATTTGTTATGAAATATAAACCTCAGGGGATAAATTGTTATGAAAATACAAACCTCAGGGGGCGAGATGTAATTTCTGAAACCTCAGGGGTATCTGTAATTTAACCAAACCTCGAGGAGTGTATATGTAATTTGCCCTTTTTTTTTAATTCTTCATAATGTTTGTTTCGTGTGCTTCGGGTGGACACGTGTTTAATGTTGATTTGTGTGACTTGCTAGTCATTTTTTATTTTTTTATTTTGTTTAGAGAAGACTTTTATAGTCTTTGAGGTTAAGAAATCAAGAAAAGATTTTTGGAATTAGTTATTACCAAAATAATTAGGGTGTTGTTATGGTGTGCAACTCCTTAAGGTTGCACATTATATGCAACCAACACAAAAGATATAAGTAGAAGGTATAAACATAAAACAGGACAATAAATAGAAAGACGTAAGTGTAAAGTGTAAGTTGCACACTTAAGAAAAGTCCAAATAATTATTACAATTTTTATTGAAATACTTATTTTGTCCTGCTTTGAAAACTTTACCCATTAAGGGATTTTGAGAAGTTGCCAAAAAAAAAAATCAATTTTTTTGCTTTTTAATTTTTTTAGTCAAAAAATTAGTTTTTTTTACTCAAAATAACTCAGTTTTTTTTTGTCAAAAAAGTCATTAAAAAAGTTTAAAAAATTAAAAAATTAATTTTGTATCAACTTTTCAAAGCACCACAAATTTCATGAGGAATTGTACTCTATGCAATCTTATGAGATTTCTTATGAATTGATTAATTTCATTGATTTTGATCAAGTGAATTTAATATAGAGTGATTTTATTTACATCACCAATTTATCTTTTTTATATTCTTTATCTTATTATCTCATTAAAAAAAATGTGATTCTCATTACACTCGTTATAATATTAAAACTAATCCAAAACTAAAAACTTTTCAAAAATCTTTTAATGTAGTCTCTTTACACCGATAGCTTTAGTAATGAGTAATGCTAAAGATTCTAAAATTTTACCAAATATCTCACATGGGTGTGGAATCCACATAATGTAGGTTCTATGTGATCCTACACCTATGTGAGACATCTGGTAGAATTTTTAGAATCTCTAGTATTTTTGTTTAGTAATACAATGCTAAAGAATTTGAATTACTCCAGGACCGTGTTACTAGACAAATTATTTTTTTTCAATCATTTGTTACCGTTTAATTAGATGATTTTACTTTATTTTAATAGAAAATTAGTTGGAGCCCATTTATAAAGTGTCTAGTTGGTGATGTATTGTTATACAAATTAGATTACTCCAGTGTCATGTTGCCAAACTAAAATAAATTTGTCCAGCCACCTATCGCTTTACGTGCGTTGTAAATTGTCTTTATTGTTATCGCATTAAAGGCATCTATTCGTTTCAATGCAATCAATATTTCTTTTGGTCGCATCATACTGTCTGACATGTCAACTAATAAGGATGTTTCCTTCTCAAATAATCTATTAGCAAATGAGTGTCATTCAAGATGTTCAGAAACTAGATGATTGTACTTGTATTGTCGCAATATATAGAAGCATAATCATTCCAAACAATAAAATATAAAATATAAAACAAAATGAAACTAGAAACACACGGTAATGAGTAATGAAACAAATTAAAAACGTTCGGCCTTGGGTTATTGGAAATGTATCTTTTAATCGGCAGTGGGTTACCGAACATATATTTTTGTTCGGTAATGTAATTCCAGACTATTTTATTTTGTTTAATTTTGACATGACGAACAAAAGTCGAAGAACTCTCTCAAAAAGCGAAACAAAAACTTACCAAACAAATAAAAAAACTCACCATCTTACTTTTTTGATGGTTTTTCACCATTATTTCTTCATCTATTATTTTCTTCTATGATCAAAATATTATGATTCTCACTTTTTGAATTGAGATATGTAGCAAAGAAGAAAAATTGCAAAGAGAAGAAGAGCAGTAGAGATTGAAAAGTAATATCTATAAAGAGATAATAAAATATATTTAATTTTAGTTTTTTGTCTTTAAAAGTAATTTCATACATGGATAAAATTGAAAAAAAAAAACCTCATATGGAAAGTGTAAAGAGATAAATTAGAAAAATTCTATTTTCATACACAAAGTTCTCTCACTCCATACACTTAATGAAAAAAAAAAAACAATTAATTACATTTTTATCTTAAAATAAAAATACCAAAATATCCTTTTATCTTCTACATCCAAAACCCTAATTTCCAAGCCACTCAAAAATTTCTAACCCTAACTAGTAGCTGCACCACCGCCGACCTCCTCCCTTGACCGCCTCAGTAGGGATATGAATTCAAGATTGGGTTACAAGTAACTGTTGGATTTATTTTCTAGTGTGGCCTAATAGCCTACATATTTTTACATGTTTTATTTTATTTGGACTCCACAATTAGATAAAGCCAATATTTGAGATCAAGTTCAGTAATTAGAATTTTAATATAATTACTCTTCTAAGATATAAGAAAGAAACCTTGATGGATTAGGAATTCTTCTGATAGAGTTTGTCTGGCCCTCTTCTTTCCTCTATATAAGGATGGGTGACTCGCTTTTCATATGATAAGTATTTCCATCACTCTAAGTTTTATAGTAATCCTAATTGAGAGAGACAAAGAGAAGAAGGTAAGCCAAGAATTCAAGGTTCAACTATTAGGGGTATTTTCTTAACCTCTCTAATTCAATGGCTGACAAAGGTATGTTCGCTTTATTCTTGAGTTGTATTGAATTCAAGATCCTGTTAAGTTTAATTCTGTATTATTATTATGGTTACATGTATTATTAAATCTTACATGTGGTATCAGAGCTTTAGTTTGTGAATCAATACACCTTGGAATAATAATATATTTATGAATATTGTTATTATATTATAATTATTATTATTCATAAAAACATACTTTTGTTTATAAGGTTTGAACTCTGTCGGCATGTGACGTGCACTCCACTAAGCGTGCACATCATAGACTTCTTCACTCACAAGACAACATGATCTGTTAGGTCCTAACCTAAATAAGAGCACAGCCCACTTACTTTGTTTTGTGATATGTTAGGTGCAGACTTTTATGTAATTCTATATGCTGTTCATATGTATGTTTTGATTTATTATCAATTTTAGTGATAATAATTTTTATAATCATCATAATATGATATTAAATTGCGTGTATTGCTTGCCATTATGATAAAGTGCATAGATTAAAAGCAATTTTATAATTTGTTGAATCATTCAATCTATTAAAGAGTTATGATTTTACCTCATCTGATTATATGCACTTATAGTCTATTATTGTTGATATTTATATATTTTCATGATTTAAATTTGATATCTTGATATAATTTTATGACATTGAATATTAAATATTTGAGTGATTAATTCATATTAGGTGTAATTCTTATTGACCATTAAATGAGATATTCATGATTGTTATACTACATAATTTGATATATAAATATTCATGTTCGTCCAGAGTTATTGTTATTATTATTTTGGTAATTGCAATCACATAAAAGAAATTTTAGAAATCATAAAATAGAGATTTCATTAAAATAGTGATTGAATTAATAATAATTAAATAACTCAAATTAATGAATAGAGAATATTGTTGGTTAGTTTCGTATTCATAGGGTTTACTAAATTAGTAACTGCCAAAGTGGCATAGATTTGTAAAACTTATGAATATAGAACTACATAAAAGAATTGTTAAAAGGGTAACATTAAGGTTGATAATATTCTCAATTGCAGTTATAATTAGGAGATTAAGACTAGCCCAAAGGAGAGTCACTTTCAAATAATTATGAACTGGGTAAGATAATATGACTTATGTAATTTGACAGATTAGAATTGAATACCCAAAGGTAACATGTCTAGCTGAAAAATTGCATAAATTACTTTAGACCTACATAAGTGATTCTTGACGAGTGGACAATAGATATACCTAAGTTTTGCTCAAAGGAAAGACTTATGTGATATCAATAGTTCATCATAATTCTCAAAGCTTTAATATGTATATTGTTTATGCATTTTTCCGCGTTACTTATGAGATCTAGCCTTAATACCTCTTAAGATCTGTCAAAAAGATAGCTTGATATCTAAGGTGGTTGGACTTAGAAGCGAGGCTATATTGACTTCTCCGACCTTCCTGAGATCTTACTTGGTTATTGACCAAAGGACTCTTTAGTGACGTTACCCTAATGCTTAAAGTAATATTTGGTTAAAGGCTATTGAAGATCGACAAGCCACTTGCTGGCACTATTATGGCTGAATTGACAACAAATGAAATATAATGGCCACCGAGGAGTTTAGGATCACATTCTCAATATGGCGACAGAGCTGCAAAACTTAAAACTTTATCATAAACTATTATACCTGAATTGACAACAAATGAAATATAATGGCCACTGAGGAGTTTAGGATCACATTCTCAATATGGCGACAAAGTTGCAAAACTTAAAACTTTAGGGATGCAAGTTGATGAAACTTTCCTCATGCAGTTTATTCTCAACTCACTTCCATCACAATTCGGCGCATTCAAAATCCACTATAACACCAATAAAGATAAGTGGAGTTTGAATGAGCTGACTAATATGTGTGTTCAGGAGGAAGTGAGGTTGAGGGAGGAAGGACGTCAAATTGCATTGGCTGTAACTCATGGAGCTATAAAAGAACAAGAAGGGTAAGTTGTAAAATCAAATAAAAATCCACCAAAGAAAAAGAATGAACCTGGGGGAGAAAATCAGGCTCAGAATGGTTTCACCATCAAGTGCTACTTTTGTGGCAAGAAGGGACATGTGAAGAAAAACTGCAGCAAGCGAAAGGCTTGGTTTGAAAAGAAAGGTAAGACATTTTCTTTTGTTTGTTATGAATCAAATTTTGCTGAATTACTTTCTAATACTTGGTGGATTGACTCTGGGGCCACGATCCACATTACAAATGACATGCAGGGATACCTCTTAACCAGGAAACCAAAGGAAAGTGAAAGATTTGTCTATATGGGGAACAGTCTCAAAGCTAAAGTCATAGTTGTAGGAACCTATCAACTGATCTTAGAGATGGGTCATCAAATGGATCTAAAAGACACTTTTTATGTTCCTTCAATTTCTAGGAATTTAGTTTCGTTATCCAAATTAGATCGTGTTGGATATTCAGTTTTATTTAGTTGTGAAAAACTCAATTTAATGTTTAATTCAACAATGATTGGTTCTGGTAATTTATGTGATGGTTTGTATAAAATTACCTTAAATCATGAGTTTGCACAATCATTAGTAACTCTGCATTCGAATATTGGTTTAAAATGTGGTCTAATTAATGAAAAATCCTCAATCTTGTGGCATAGACGGTTGGAGCATATCTCTAGAAATAGAATTGAAAAATTGGGGAAGAATGGGATTTTGGAAAAAACCTAGACTTCACTGATTTTGAGATATGTGTGGATTGCATTAAAGGAAAGCAAATCAAACACCCCAAGAAAAGTGCCACAAGAAGTAATGAGCTTCTTGAGATAATTCATATAGATATTTGCGGGCTACTCAATATCCCATGTCTTAGTGGTGAAAAATAGTTTGTCACATTTATAGATGACTTCTCACGTTATGGATATGTGTATCTAATTCATGAAAAGTCTCAGGCTGTTGACATCTTTGAGGTGTACATTACTGAAGTCAAGAGACAATTAGATAGAAAGGTTAAAATAGTGAGATCAAATAGGGGTGGTGGATATTATGGTAAATATGACGAGTCAGGCCAAAATCCTGGCTCATTTACCAAATTCTTAGAAAAGAAAGGCATTTGTGCTCAATATACAATGCTTGGTACGCCACAGCAAAATAGAGTTGCTGAAAAGCGTAATCGTACACTTAAAGATATAGTTAGGAGTATGTTAAGTTACTCAATTGTACCTATTTCCCTGTGGGGTGAAACTTTAAAGATTGCAATGTATATCTTAAATAGGGTTCGTAGTAAGGCGATCCCAACAACTCCTTTTGAGTTGTGAATTGGTAGGAAACCTAGTTTGAGACACTTACATATTTGGGGTTGTCCAGTAGAGGCAAGAATCTTTAACCCACAAAAGAAAAAGTTAGACTCAAGAACAATATCTGGATATTTCATTGGTTATCCAGACAAGTCTAAAGGGTACAATTTCTATTGTCCTAATCACAGTACGAGGATAGTGGAGACTGGTAATGCTAGATTCCTAGAGAATGGTGAAATTAGTGGGAGCGAGAAAACACGAGTGGTGAATTTCGAGGAAATTAAGGTGGATGTCCCAACATTTGACCCTTATCAAAAAATTGTTGTACCTCAAACTTTTCCACAGGCTGAGGGAAACGAACAACATAATGAAAATCCTTCACCACCTCATGTTTCACCACTTCATGAAGATACCAACATTGAAAATATTGTAGAACCACCACAACTGGTAGTTCTGAGAAGATCTCAGAGGGAAAGAAAGCCTGACATTCCAGATGATTACATGGTGTATTTACAGAAATCTGATTTTGATATTGGGATTTACAAAGATCCAGTCTTATTTTCACAAGCTATGAATAGTGATGATTTTACTAAATGGGTCAATGCTATAAACAAAGAGTTAAAATCCATGGACAGAATAGTGTTTGGGATCTCGTCGAATAGCCTAATAACTGCAAAAAGGTCGGGTGTAAATGGGTCTTCAAGACTAAGCGTGACACAAAAGGCAATATCGAACAATTTAAAGTCAGACTTGTTGCCAAGGGTTTTACTCAAAAAGAAGGCATAGATTATACATAGACCTTCTCTCCAGTATCTAAGAAGGACTCGCTTAGAATCATCCTAGCATTGGTAGCTCATTATGACTTAGAGTTGCATCAAATGGATGTGAAAACTGCTTTTCTAAATGGGAATTTGGATGAAGAAATTTATATGGAGCAGCCAGAAGGATTTGCAAAGAAAAGGTAAAGAACATTTAGCTTGCAAATTAAAGAAATCCATTTATGGCCCTAAACAAGCTTCCAGACAATGGTATTTAAGTTTTAATGATACCATTACCTCCTTCAGATTTAAGAAAAATGCAGTTGATTAGTGCATATATCTGAAGGTTAGTGGGAGAAAGTTCATTATTTTGGTGCTATATGTGGATGACGTTTTGTTAGCTAGTAATGACCTTGGCTTATTGCATGAAACCAAGGAATATCTCTTTAAGAACTTTAAAGTGGTTGATATGGGTGAGACAAACTATGTTATTGACATAGAGGTCTTTAGGGATCGATCTCGAGGATTGCTAGGACTATCTCAAAAAGGATATATTGATCATGTTTTAGAGAGATTCAATATGCAGTTTTGTTCAGCCGGTGATGCACCCATCATGAAGGGTGATAAATTAAGTGAAAAATAGTGTCCAAGGAATGACTTGGAAACAAAACAAATGAAGGACATTCCATATGCTTTGAGGCTACAAATCATGCTTTATGGTTGCGGAATTTCATCTCAGGACTTGGTGTTGTTGACTCAATTGCCAAGCTGTTGAAGATATATTGTGACAATACAGCAACAGTTTTTTCTCTAAGAATGGAAAGTACTTTAGTGGTTCCAAACACATGGAAGTAAAGTACTTAGTAGTTAGAGAAAGAGTCCAGAAACAACAAGTGTTAATTGAAAACTTAAGCACCTCTATTATGATTGTTGACCCATTCACAAAGGGATTGCCACCAAAGACATACAAAGAGCATGTTATCAGGATAAGTCTTTTAAACAACCCTTGATGTGTATGATTAATCGCGAGTGCTTATTTTTTATTTGACACTATTTGCGCAATAATAATTTTGTTTCTGTTTTTCCTGTTTTTAAAAGTGTGTGTACACGTTAATTTGAATATTGATAAACAGGGAATGTCTTAACAAGACTGTCACGACCCAAACCTGCCCCTATGGGTTTAGCACCGTAACCGGCCAGTAATCCGTGATTACCGAAGGCCTGCTTAACAGTAATGACAGTAATACAGAGTAAAGGGGCTGGCGGAAGCCAAAACAGTAAATAAAAGATGTCTAATGAGCTGTGACAATCTGAATGCCAAAAAGACTTTATGCACAAGTCACGTTGATAAACAAAACATATATACATATCAGACATATACATAACATCCAGGTCAGGGACCAAGTCCCTTTAACATAATCGTACAGTCAAAACTCATTCATTTATTACAAAATAGAGACAAAATGGTGGTCCTGAACACCCTAAAACAGCCTTGGCTTGAATGGACTAGGAACCTCAAGATGAGGCACAACGGTTGGCTTGACAAAACGGGACCTTAACCCGACGCTCCTAGCATCGGTCTGGTGCCTGGATACCTACATATAAATATAAACAGTGAGTTAAAGCCCAGTGAATAACATATGTGTAAAGGGGTTAAGAATGAATGTCCTTTCAGTAATTAAAATAGTCAATTATATCAGTTATTCAATCAGTGGCTCATATTTCATGCCAAAACAGTCATTTAGGAAACATAAAGTCATATGTGGTACATCCAATATGAAAGCAGTACAGTAGGTCTTAACAGACCGAACAGTCAGCTGATGGCCATCAAACAGTGAACAGGAGTGGTCCAAACATTGGGGCCGACAGAGATCTCTGTAACAGTAGCAGTAACAGTAACAGTAGGTTGCTATGGATGCCACAAGTACAATTTACAAATAGGACAAACATTCATTCATTGAACACTAACATTTCAGTAAGCAGTACAGTTGATCATTCAGAAAATAGTCATAATTGAACATATCTTTACAACATTGTTACTCATAGAGCATTGGGCTATAGACAAGCTAACGAGCGTCCTCGGATGCCAACCTTACAGAGTAACAGAAGTAACACACACTCGGGATCAATAACTTAGCCCCTAACTTTACATGGTGTGGTTCTATAACATTATCTTCATTAAAATGCCTTAAACTTGGCCTAAGAATGCCTAGGATGGAATGAGAATGCCAAAATGCACTTTAAAGCACTTTTCAAATTTTTGTTGAAACAGGGGTCTCGCTCGAACGTGGCTTTCTACGCTCGAGCGAGCATGCCAAAACAGACGGGTCGCTCGAGCGTGGACTTCCTCGCTCGAGCGGTCTGTAAAAAATGCAAAAAGTGCTGGATGTTGAAAATCTCCGCTCGACGCTCGCTCAATGCTCGCTTGAGCGTGAGATACAATCCTCGCTCGAGCGTAGGTTCCTTCGCTCGAGCGTGCGTTTGCACACGTAGAAAACCTGAGAGCTTGCAATCTATGCTCGAGCCAACCTTCTTTCGCTTGAGCGGAGCTCTGAACAAAAGATGGTCGCTCGAGCGTGGAAGCCAAAATCTGGAATTTCCAGATTTGCCTCCCAAGCTCAAACCAAGCATTCAACACTTCAAAACTCAACCTTTTGGGCCCATTTTTTGGAAAACAATTGAAAACTCATACTACAACATATTTTGTAGATCAATTTTGTAAAATCAAGCCCAAAGGTAAGCCAATTGAACACAATTCAAAGAAACTTTCATGAACCAAGCAAGAACATAACATGCATGAGTTCTAGTGGACTCCAATGCTCCAAATCATGATCAAATATAAGATTGAGCTCAAAATCAAGGTGAATTTATGGACTACAACCAAAATATGAACATGCATGTTAGAATTTTCATGAAACCAACCTCAAAACTCAAGAATATGTACATGCATGCATGAATTAATTCTCAATTCAACTCTTTAAATTAATTCTTGACTTTAACTCCAAATTTTACCATGAACCATGCAAGAAACAACTTAAATTCATAATCAAGAGGGTGAATTCCCTACCTTAGGTCTTGAACTCCAAGTATGGAAGTCTAATTTTGCAATTACTCTTCAAGTCTTCTAATATTCCAAGCTAATTCTTGTTGAAACCAAACTTCTCCTACTCTCCCTCTCTTGCTCACGGTTTTGGGGCCAAGAAGATGAATAAAAGTGGTGCATCAAGAAATGTAAGGTGTAAGGAGTGTTGGTGAATTAGGCCACTAAGTGGCAAAAGTGTAATTTACTCAAACCAATGTGATTTAGCATCATTTAATCTTATTTAATTATTCCAAATCAAATTTTAATTAAACCTACCGTAAAATCACATAAATCCTAATTAACATATAACACTAATCGATTTCTGGTTCGGTCGCCGATAAGACCTTCAATTCGTAGTTCAAAGTTAAAACATGAACAGATTCATTCAGAAATCAAACAGATAGAAATGCATTCAAAACAATACACTCATACAATCGATTCAGAATATCGTTCTTATCAGTTACTTATCATGCTCAATCATAGATTAGCACTAATCAGAGGTGAGGGTTGTCACAAAGACAAATTACAGGAGCCTTTCAGGAAAATAATTATATATCCCGATAAAAGACTGGGTTGGTGAAGGTTATTAATGGCGTAGTGCATAGAAGGAAATATGACATAAATGTTATATAACTGCTATGACTCACATTGGTGATCTGAAGTAATCACAGTATTATAGTTTCTAATATATTTGAACTTATTGGCTATTTTTTAAAATTCGTGATTACGTGTCAAAGTTTTTAGTGTGGAATCCAATAAGTCAAATTTTTTTGTAAGTTGCATATTTTTGGAAAAACTCATAATTGCATCATAATCAGCTTAATGGGCCAAGTGGGAGAATGTTGGATTTATTTTCTAGTATGGCCCGATAGCCTATATATTTTTACATGTTTTATTTTTTTTGGACTCCACATTTAGATAAAGCCAATATTTGAGATCAAGTTCAGTAATTAGAATTTTAATACAATTATTCTTCTAAGATAAGAAGGAAACCTTGATGGATTAGGAATTATTCTGATAGAGTTTATCTGGCCTTCTTCTCTCCTCTATATAAGGATGGGTGACTCCCCTTTCATATGATAAGTATTTCCATCACTTTAAGTTTTATAGTCATCCTAATTGAGAGAGACAGAGAGAAGAAGGTGAGCCAAGAATTCAAGGTTTAACTATTAGGGGTATTTTCTTAACTTCTCTAATTCAATGGCTGACAAAGGTATGTTTGTTTTATTCTTGAGTTGCATTGAATTTAAGATCCTGTTAAGTTTAATTCTGTATTATTATTATGGTTACATGTATTATTAAATCTTACAGTAACAACTCCATCCGCGTGGTAGCAGATTAAGCATTGTTGATAATATCATGTCCCCATATAGATATAGAGAGGTGAGCCACTTTAATACAGAAAATGAATAAGTGCAATCAATGGTTAGAAACAATTTAAAAAGCTTTATCTAGAGAGATGGAGTTAGGCATGTCGAATTTGTAGTTTTTCTTTTCAATTGCATGTAGCGGTTTGGTCTTTCAGAATAAATTATATTAATTAGGGTGCAATACAAGTGTGAACTCTCTAGTTGTATAGGTAATAGAAAGTTTGGAAATAGTGCGTTGTAGTATTTTGGGATGGGCTACGGCGGTGGCTATAGTGGAAATGGCGACAGTGCTTAGTTAGGGTTAGTGATTAGGGTTAGTAGTGGAAGGATAAAGAAGATGGTATTTCTGGTATAAAGGATTGTGTACTGAGTAAAATATTTTTTTTTCAAATTTATTAACTGTATGAACTGAGATATGATATGTACAAAGATAAAATGATATGTAGAAATAGAATTTCCTATAAATTAGTGGTACAAGTAAAATTACCCATGCTAAATTCACGTGAAATTTTACGTTTTTAGTCTTGTTCCGTATAAATTTGAATTAATTTTGCTGTTAAGGACGGAAATTTGTAAACGCAAAGTAATATTTTTTGGGTGGATTCCTAATTTAGGTGTTGAATGTGAATATAAACATTAAGGAGGGGGGAAAACCAATGTGACAGTGTGAATTTATGGGAATATCAATTAAAAAAATCACATCAATTACAAAAATAACGTATATAACGTTAACAATCAAAACGAAAACCTGATATATCCTTCACATCCGTTAAGTTTACAGTAGACAAGAAAAACAATATACTAAAATACCACATTTAAATACTCACATCCCAATACCCAGAGAACACTCGTGTCGCACAAAACCAAAGTACTACATTCCAAATTCTATAAATCTCTCCCATCAAAAAAAAATAATAAAATAAAATAAAATTCTACATCTCCACAATTAGAATAACCAAATCAATTATAAATACAACAATATTAGGTGACCCGAAAAATCATGACTCAAAATATTTAAAACGACGTCGTTTTGACACATTTCGAGCCATTCGAGTCACAAAAATTCAGGTCATCAAACATTTTCCTTATAAATATAACAGATGGATTGATTTGGAAATTTGGCTATTTTAGTTAATTTTTTGACTATTTTAGTCTAGTTAAAAAAGTTATGTTTAGGATGATAATTAACCTTTTTTTTTTATAGTTGATTTGATGGTTATGAGAAAAAAAATAAAATGATTATGATTTAAATGTGACATTTTATCTTATTTAATTATTAGCTTATTTTTTTAATAAAAAATAATCTTCTCAAATACCCCCACGTTAACAACTACCCAATTTGTCTGGTTCTGGTTTCAGAAAACAGTTTTCAGAAAAATTTACTTTTTTTATTTTTCATAACTTAATGTTTTTAATGAATTTTTTTAATATTTTCAGCAATTTTTTTTTTTAATTTTTAGACACACCTAACATAAATACATTTAAAAAGTATAATATTTGTGAAAAAAATATTTAAAAAATACACTAAATACCAAAAAATATAAAAATAATACGAAAATTCAGTACATTTTTCATATTTTTGTGTATTTATTAATTTTTAAAAATATTTTTCACAAATATTTTACTATTTAGATACATCTAAGGGATTGTTTGGGATGACCTAAATAAGTGTACTTTTTATCTTTTTACAAAAAGATGTGCAGAAAAGTAGAGAGATGATGTAATGAAAAAAAGATAAAAAGATAAAAAGTATGTACTTATTTAGGATAGTCAAACTTGGCCTAAGTAAGGTACATCTAAACAAGTAAAAAAATTGATTAAAATTTTAAAAATATTTATTAAAAATAAAAAAATATAAAAAATAAAAAACTCAATTTTCAGAAATTGAATTCAAAAAACTGAAATCGAACACACTGATAGTATCACAAAGTCACATTATTCACATAGGAATATATACACAATCACTTGATTTTCCAAAAATAAAATGTAACAATAATGAATTCAAAATGTGGAAACCTAATATGGAAATCTCTAAAAATGAGTATAAAAATCTTTTAGTAAATTTTGAATAAATGTACAGTTTTAAAATATGAATATTTCAACACAGATGAGATTGTTAAATTCATTAAATTATTTGGAGGACTTATTAGTTAATAGGATATGAAAATAAGATTTATTGGTATTTTTCCCTTTTGCTTTTTGGGTGGAACATTAATCAAAGTTCCTTATGAGTTTGGTGTAGTCTATAGCAGTTTGTATTTTTTTTTTTTTTTAATTTTTTTTTTTGGGGGTTCATATTATTTGGTACAATCTTTATTCACAGTTTATTAAGTAAAAATAATTTTAAAAAATTAAAAAATTCATTATTTAACAATTAAAATTGAAAAGTTTTGATTTTTTATTCTTAATTTTAAACTTACAATAAATTGCACGAAAGCATCTTTTCATTGCTCAATTTCAAAGTCATGAAATCGGGCCAAGTGCCCATAGGGTTCTTGAGATGCACTTCTTGCTCGTTGACACAAAAGAGTTATGTTAGGGATCTCAAGTAAATTATCAAATGTTCTATCAAAATGTTGGCACTATAAATTTATAATTTTTTGCAGGACACGTGACATTCTCTTATTCATTTGAAAATTAAAAGAAGTTATAGAGATGATAGAGAATATGAAGGACAAAGTGGATGAGTGGAAGGACACATGGCAAGACAAGAATAAAAATGGAAGAAATGGGTAGTTACTAAGTAGTTATTGCTGTATTTTTTTCTCTACAAATAGCCATTAATGGGTACATTGTAAAAGGATCTAGAATTCATAATCAAAGACAATTGATTTCAATATTTCTTGTCATTTTCCTTATCTTAGGAGTAGTTTAACATAGATTTATACTTCGAAGTATTTATTTTCAGCATTTTCATTTCGAAGCATTTTATGCATTTCCTTTTCGAAGCATAGGAGTAGAGGTAAGTAATTATTACTTTGATTGTTCACTCAATCGTCTTTCTCCGTTCCTCTTTCTTTTTTTACTTTTTCTTTTCTCTACATTTGACAATTTTGAAATCCTCTTCGATGAGGCAAAAGAACCATCAACACAATCGCTTGATAATTGGCTTGAATTTAATCTGTAAGGACTGATTGATCCTTGCTGGCATGCTCGCATTTATGATATTTTCCTTCGTAAGAAAAATAAGCCAACAATTTTTTGCATGCTCAGTGGGACTGCCAAGTGTAAGAAATGACAAACGATTTGGATTTCGCCATTCGAACTTGTCAATTTGAAATATATTGGCGTGAAAGAAAAATTTTGGATCTTCAAAAAGAGATCCATTTTCTTGATGAAATAAACTTTCATCCATTACAATATTATCTGGTGGAAGAAAAAAAACACCATTTAATTGGAGAAATTCATCAACTTGATATGAAAATTCGCCAATGGAATGATGAGTTATCAACTCTCACTACCAAGTTTTTAACTGAGGCTTTAATGGCCGAAATTAGTGAATTTTTTCAGAATTTTTCCATGGTTGAAAATAACAAAAGTAAAGAGTTGATTTCATCAATGGCTCGGGGGGTTCAAGAGTCCGTTTTTAAAGAGCCAAATTATGAAATTAACATAACGAAAGAGCATGTTTTTTAGCCAAATTTGGTTAAGAATGATGTTTCATACATGGCTCGGGGGGTCCAAAAACCAATTTTTAGAGAGTCAAGTCATGAAAATAACATTCTTATGGGGGATTTTCATAAGCCATTAATGGCTAACATGGAAAAACAATCCACTTTGCCAAAGAATTATGAAAATCAATTCGACGAAAGTCATGTTTTTAAATCAAACATGGTCAAGAATAATGAACAAGCCACTGTTCATGAACTCAAAATTTTTGACATTTTTTAAAATATCAAAAAGTATGAATTTTCATGGTCACACTATACCATGACTTTTGGTGTTCAAAATCCTTTTTGGATTTGTGGTTCACATCAAAATATAATTCTGATGATGTGGCTAATAAAATTAACAAATTGTTCTTATGAGTTCGAAGCATGAACTTGGCTAGAACAAGGGATGATCATATAAAATGCATGAACTTGGCTAGAAAAAGCCTATGCATTTAAATAAATGGTTGAGAATGGCTTATCTTTTCAAATTGATGGCCAGTTGTACACAATCAAAGCATCGAAGGTACATTCGAAGCATCAAGAGTTGTTTCGAAGGTTGATTATTTCGCCTTCGAAGTTGTATAAAGCTTTGAAGATACATTCGAAGCATCAAGAGTTGTTTCAAAGATTGATTACTTCACCTTCGAAACTGTATAAAACTTTGAAGATACATTCGAAGCATCAAGAGTTGTTTCGAATGTTAATTACTTCACCTTCGAAACTGTATAAAGTTTCGAAGATACATTTGAAGCATCAAGCCTAACCTTGAAACTTCATTGTAAGTGTCATCATCCTATATCAATGCTTTCAACCTTCGAAGGGTGATGTTGTTCCTTCAAATTTGTGCCACAAGACCTTCGAACGATGAATTTGGTCTTTTATACCACCTTCGAAGCTTGTTATTGGTCATCTAGTCATAATTTCATGCTCATTCGAAACACTTTATTGGTGCTATTATATCATTCGAAGCATTTTGTTGATATTATTCAAAGAACTTTATTGCTTAGCTTAGTCATGTGCTTGGTTCGGCCCTTCAAAAATTCAAAGTAAACATCATTTTTAAGGGCCGCGGGGGGTAATGTTGGCACCATAAATCTGTAACTTTTTGCAGGACACGTGGCATCCTCTTATTCATTTGGAAGTTAAAAGAAATTATAGAGACGATGGAGAATATGAAGGACAAAGTGGATGAGTGGAAGGACACATGGCAAGACAAGAATAAAGATAGAAGAAATGGGTAGTTACTAAGTAGTTATTGCTGTATTTTTTCCTCTATAAATAGCCATTAATGGCTACATTGTAAAAGGATCCACAATTCATAATCAAAGACAATTGATTTCAATATTTCTTGTCATTTTCCTTATCTTAGGAGTAGTTTAACATAGATTTATACTTCGAAGTATTTATTTTCAGCATTTCCATTTCGAAGCATTTTATGCACTTCCTTTTCGAAGCATAGGAGTAGAGGTAAGTAATTATTACTTTGATTGTTCACTCAATCGTCTTTCTCCGTTCCTCTTTCTTTTTTTATTTTTTCTTTTCTCTACACTTGACAATTTTGAAATCCTCTTCGTTGAGGCAAAAGAACCGTCAACATAATCGCTTGATAATTGGCTTGAATTTAATCTATAAGGACTGATTGATCCTTACTGGCACGCTCGCATTTATGATATTTTTCTTCGTAGTAAAAATAAGCCAACACAAATCTTTTATATGGGTGTAGATCCACACAAATCACATGAGTATGGGTTCCACACCCATGTAAGAGATTTGGTAAAATATTTAGTAATTTATTTGGGGTCTCAAGCATTTTCCCGACACAAAAATATTGATAATTAAAGTCATTTATGAACTAACATTTTGTTTGTCATTTCTAGTCAAAGTTTGTATTTAAAAATAAATAAATGAATGAAAAGAAGGAAAATAAGCAACTTATACTTATTCAGGTTATATCACCTCTATTTTTTTTGTATCTTTTTTTATAATAAATAAAAAAAAAAATTTAAAAAGCCACACTAAAAAAAGCCTGAGTCATTTTTATTCCCTTGTAATGTGTATAACTAAATTAATTCTAATACAAACTTTTTAAAGAAAATATCATTGAAGACAACTCATATTTGTTACGGTAGTGCTACAAGTAATGTTAGAGATCATAAAAAAAAATATATGAAAATAATTATGAAAAATTTTCCACCGTTATATTACATATTTTTATTTTTCATAATTTAATGTTTTTAATGAATTTTTTAAATATTTTCAGCATTTTTTTTTAATTTTTAGACACACCTAACAT
Source organism: Camellia sinensis (assembly GCF_055761805.1). Lineage (NCBI taxonomy): Eukaryota > Viridiplantae > Streptophyta > Magnoliopsida > Ericales > Theaceae > Camellia > Camellia sinensis. Next base: position 189,350,133 of record NC_138964.1, read on the forward strand.
AAATATATTTAAAAAGTATAATATTTGTGAAAAAAATATTTAAAAAATACACTAAATACCAAAAAATATAAAAATAATACGAAAATACAGTACATTTTTCATATTTTTGTGTATTTATTAATTTTTAAAAATATTTTTCACAAATATTTTACTATTTAGATACATCTAAGTAAGGTGCATCTAAAAAAGTAAAAAAATTGATTAAAATTTTAAAAATATTTATTAAAAATAAAAAAAAATATAAAAAAAAAACTCAATTTTCAGAAAATTGAATTCAAAAAACTGAAATCAAACACACTGATAGTATCACAAAGTCACATTATTCACATAGGAATATATACACAATCACTTGATTTTCCAAAAATAAAATGTAACAATAATGAATTCAAAATGTGGAAACCTAATATGGAAATCTCTAAAAATGAGTATAAAAATCTTTTAGTAAATTTTGAATAAATGTACAGTTTTAAAATATGGATATTTCAACACAGATGAGATTGTTAAATTCATTAAATTATTTGGAGGACTTATTAGTTAATAAGATATGAAAATAAGATTTATTGATATTTTTCCTTTTGCTTTTTGGGTGGAACATTAATCAAAGTTCCTTATGAGTTTGGTGTAGTCTATAGCCGTTTGTATTTTTTTTTTTTTTTGGGGGGGGGGGGGGGGGGGTTTGGGGTTCATATTATTTGGTACAATCTTTATTCACAGTTTATTAAGTAAAAATAATTTTAAAAAATTAAAAAATTCATTATTTAAAAATTAAAATTCAAATGTTTTGATTTTTGATTCTTATAATTTTAAACTTACAATAAATTGCACGAAACAATTTCAAAGTCATGAAATCGGGCCAAGTGCCCATAGGGTTCTTGAGATGTACTTCTTGCTCGTCGACACAAAAGAGTTATGTTAGGGATCCCAAATAAATTATCAAATGTGTTATCAAATCTTTTATATGGGTGTGGATCCACACAAATCACATGAGTGTGGGTTCCACACCCATATGAGAGGTTTGATAAAATATTTAGTAATTTATTTGGGATCTCTTGCATTTTCCCGACACAAAAATATTGATAATTAAAGTCATTTATGAACTAACATTTTGTTTGTCATTTCTAGTCAAAGTTTGTATTTAAAAATAAATAAATGAATGAAAAGAAGGAAAATAAGCAACTTATACTTATTCAGATTATATCACCTCTATTTATTTATTTTTTGTATATTTTTTTATAATAAATAAAAAATTTTAAACAAAAAGCCACATTAAAAAAAAGCCTGAGTCATTTTTATTCCCTTGTAATGTGTATAACTAAATTAATTCAAATACAAACTTTTTAAAGAAAATATCATTGAAGACAACTCATATTTGTTACGGTAGTATTACAAGAAATGCTAGAGATCATAAAAAATATATATATGAAAATAATTATGAAAGATTCTCCACCATTAGATTACATATACAATAAAATCCCACACATTAATCAAAGGACAAAAAATCTTCATAAAACATTTCATAATATTTTTTTCGTAATCTCTAGTATTATTCTTATACAAATTATAAATATTAAAAATCTTTTAAATTATACTATATCAATTACACTAATTAGTATACTAATTAATGCATATGGTATTATTCTATTTGTTAAGGTATTAAAGATTTTTGCTAGACAATTTTAATATTTTTGAAGAACACAAAAGATAATAGATGACAACAACGTAACTGTTTTGAGACTTTAAATGAGCCAATTAATAATTATTAGATGGCATATGACAATTGGGACCCATTCCTGATTGAACATATATAGGCAAGCCAAATATGTTTGGCAATGCAATCATGCACATTAAAAATGCATTTAATTCATTTGTGAATATCAAATGGATTAGCCAATGCTTGATAACAAGTGCATGGTGGTCACTCATAATTAAAATGATTGGTTATCATTTTAAAAAAAAAAAAATTTAAAAATTTAAAAAAAAAATTATTTTTCGTATTTTTTTTTTATTTTTATTGATTTTTTTAAATATTTTGAGCAATTTTTTTTTTAATTTTTAAACATACCTAACATAAATATACTTAAAAAGTAAAAAAAAATTGAAAAAAACCTTTTAAAAATTCACTAAATGCCAAAAATACAAAAAAATACAAGAATTCAGTATATTTTTTATATTTTATGTATTTATTAATTTTTAAAAATATTTTTTCAAAATTTTTTTATTTTTTAGATACATCTAAGTAAGGTGCATTTAAAAAAGTAAAAAAATATTTAAAATTTCAAAAATATTCACTAAAAACAAAAAAATACGAAAATCAAAAAATTCAATTTTCAAAAAACTTAATTCAAAAAACTCAAACCAAACACTAAGCTTTGAGAGTACAAATGACAAATGGCACGAAACAAAGTCCACAAGTCTCTTAGAGGTTAAAAATAATTAAATATGAGCAACTTCTTGAAGCACAAAAAATGCTCACTCGGTGATTTGAATTCAAAAAACATAATAAATAAATAAAAAGATTAAGGACACGAGTAATAATTTACATTATTCACCCAAAAAAATAAATTACATTTCAGTATCTTCTATACAATTAATTATGCCTTTTCTTTCACTTTTCCTTTATACGTCATTCTCTTTTATTTATCTTGCCCTTATACTGGTTGGCTGTTAAAGCCCTCGTTTAGCATGTGAGGTTGGTAGGCTCGTTTGGCATGTTGGGTAGGGAGGCTAAGGTTAAAATAATTATAAAAAGATAAAATTATCTAAAAAGTTAATACGACAAATTGTCACATTCAAATTATAATTATTTTACTTTTTCTCTCACAAAAATAAAAAAAATAAAAAAAATCCAACACAAACGAAACTTTTTACCCATGCTTGAATAATTAAAAAGTCAAAAAATCATTTCACTATGAAGCCGAAGATCAACCACCCCCCACCCACCCCCGGCGCGCGCGCACAACTTCAACACATTTCTTTGATATTTATCTGACTTCAATTTTAATCTAAAAACATTATTCAATTTTTTTGACACCCTTAAATTACATTTCTGCCATTCAAATAGAAAAATAAGTTAATACTGAGGAATAAAGCTGAAAGCTTGGCTGTAGACAATAATGATACAGGAGACCGGACAATGGACAATGGACAACTGACAACATATGAAAGACAAACAAACAAGTAATGGATCAAAAGAAACATGAAGCTTAGTTTTGGACTAGGAAAATTCTATAGATTTTAAATAAATTATTAAATTTTTTATATGGGTGTGTGTGAGTTTCACATTCATATAAAAAATTTGATAAAAAAGTTAATAATTTATTTAAGATTTCTAATATAACTCAATGGACTATAGTGACTGACGATAAAAATATTAGACGAAGAAATGACCAATAGACAATAATGAAAGACGAATGGTTAATGGATGATAAACAACAAATGATGGACAATCAACGAGTCCCATTTTTAATCTCATTGCTTGAACCACTAGTTAAGAGATCCATTGGCAATAACTTTTTTAGTTAGTTTTTTGATTATTTTAGCTTGAGACTTTTTTGGTTGTTTGGTTTTCTTGTTTAGATTTTTTAGTTTTTTGACTTTGGAATGACAAATTTTTTTTGTCCTTTTGTGATTTTTGTCCTCTTGTGATTTTTTTGATTTTTTTTGTCCTTTTGTAATTTTTTACCCAAAGATGATTACCAAACGAGCACTAAATCTAACTATTCACACAATTAAATTTATTTATATGTTTTTTCGGTTTTAATTTATATTGGGCAATATAATTAGACACAAACTTGTATTTTTAAGAGAGTTGGATTTTATCTTTGTAAATAAAATAGTATTTTTAGCACAAACCTTAAACCCTAATCAATCCCAAATGAAGATTTTGGGGTTGATTATTGCCAAAACAATTATTAAATATTTATTAAAAAAATTATATATTTAAGACAATTAACTTTTACTTCTATGATTAAAATATCATCTTCAATATATAGATTGTAAATATATTGCGGCAACACTTCCTTGCAGATACTTAGAGCATCTCCAATGCATTAGGCATATAATACTTGTTAGTTAAAATGCCTAGTGTGATTCACTTTTTTCAATTCCAATGCACTAGGCATATGATTAGGCATTTTGGCTCAACTCATATTCACTAGCTACATGTAGCTAGCCTTCAACGCTAGGCAAAATGTATTCAATCATTATGATCATTTCCCTCCATCTTTGTTGTTGACGTGGCATTCTATAAAATTAATAGTATTTGGATAAATAGCTAAAATAAAGAGCATGGTTGGAGTAAAAACATAAAACAGTTGATAGGCAAAATAAAATGTATACTTTATAGTAATATTTAAATAGGTAAAATGCCTACTACCGTTGGAGATGCTCTTACCAAACAGGGCCACAATATGTTGTGACATTGTAAAATTAGAGAATTTGTTTTAAGAAATTGTAAATTTTTTGTTAATCATTTAATGGTTTTAGGACAAATATTAAAATTGTGGAGGCCATCACTTTTATATTATTAGTTTTTAACACATGTTATAAGATTGTGACTTTAAAATTATGGATCATTTATTATACAAATTATAAAAATTTAAAATTAATAAAATTATATCACATTATTTATTAATACAATAATTGATATATCAATTTATTTGTATAACTTTATTCTTTTAAGAAATAGCAAAACACACCTCACAAGTTAAAACATTATTCCAAAATTACCAAATAACCTCTCTTTGTGAATGATGACTTTTTAAAATCCAATCTTGTGGAAGGGTATGTGCATCTCCTCAGACAGAGGACACTAAACTCTATGAAAGAATGGGTGGAAAAAATATTTTTCCAAGGTAAAAAATGGCTATTTTCTAAAAAAGTTTGGGAAGTGGGTTGGTTGATTTTTTTGATTATTTTAATTTAGAGTTGAAATATTTGTTTGGATTGATTTTTTTTTACTTTTGTGAAAGAAAAGTAAAATGATTATAATTTAAATGTGATTTTTATTTTATTAACTTTTTAATATATTTTGTCTTTTTATAATTAATTTAGCTTTAAAATGACACGTAAGCCATGACAACTCAAAATTTTAATTAAAAAGTTAAAAAATTATTTCAAAAATATCCTTCTTTTTTTTTTTACTATTTTATAGCTCTTTTCGTAAAAAATTAAAAATTACTCAAAAAATCAATTCCCGTAATAACCATAAAAAAGTTAGAAGGCAAAAAATTTCAACTCAAATGAAAAAAATCAAAGATCCTTTTATTCACTCTACAAGGTCAAAAATTTCGTCCAATTCACACAACTTTTTGCAGGTTTTTGTAAAAAATTAAAAGTTATTCCTAACTATATTGATTTTTTTCACTTCATATTTTAACAAAAAATCAAAAAGTCATTTCTCAAACTGATCTTAAGTAAATGGATTCCAAATCTTAATGAGGTTTAAAGTAAAATTTCAATACAATTTTTTTATTATTATTTATGAATATGAGATTTTTTGACTTCAAAATTTTTATTCTCCTATCATAATACACTCTCATTCATTTGATCATATATCAAGATTCACGTGTTTTAATATTTTTATATGATTTAATGGTTAAAAATACATTGGGACATATCAATAGAAGAATTTGAGAATAAAAGATCATTGGCTGCTCCTTTTATATTGAAATAATATTTATTAGCTTTTTTATTTTATTTTTGCATGTAAAATTCAGTTTTTTATTAGTAAATAAAATTTTTAGAAATTTATTTATAAATCTTTACTATCAGCCCTTTAGTCAAATAAGAATTTCGTAGATGGGTCTTTGTTGTTTAAAGACCTTTGGATAACTGAAAGAGTACTTTTAGCTTTTGTTTTTTGAAATTAAATATTTTTCGCTTGAATCTCTAGACAAAAACCTTTTTTACTTTGAAAATTTTGAAATTATATAGGAATTCATTTTTTTTACACCTTGTGCAGAGAGTTGAGTATGGGGCCTTTCATAATCGGTTGCCTAGAGCGTAGACTTTGATAGTTTTAAGCTGGAGTAGAAATTGTAACCAGTGCGTGAGAATTGTTGTGAGATAAAACAAAAATGTTAGAGATTTTAAAAGTTTTATTAGAATTTCTATCAAATGTGTGGGATTCATGTGGGTCTCGCACTTATGTTAGACATTTGATAGAAATTTTGAAAGAATTTTTAGAATTTGTAGCATTAGTCTTATATCCATGTGAGACATTTGATAAAAATTTTTGTCTTATCTGTTGAAAAGTTGGACAAGAGGGATCTAGACAAGCCCAACAATGTAGGGCCAAGAATTCACAAACATTCTCTTAAAATGAAATTAGGAGTATTTGTGAATTCCTTATGTTACTAATAATTCCAAGATTATAAATACAAAAAATTTATTTTCAACCGCCGTTTTATAAACTCGTACTCAAGCCCACTAAAATTTTAGTCACTGTTTGGCAAAAGAAAAATTAATTACCTTTTTAGAGTTAGCACCTTTTTAGCTTGGAATTAAAAAACTTATTTGGCAAAAACTTTTTTTTTTTGACTTTTGTAAGAGAAAAAGTGAAATGCTTACGATTTAGATGTGACATTTTATCTTATGAACTTATTTAACTTATTTTATTTTTTTTATACTTTTTTAATCCCAATTGAAATAGCAAAACGAAGCCTTGGTTAACAAGTGAAAAGGACTCCCACCATAGAGTCACCAGGTTGGTCAAGAAAAGGCAATCGATGTACCCTAAAGACATGAAGGTTGAAGACCATTTCACCCCTCAAAACCTACTTTACAATTTGCATATTTCAAAAATCAAATTAGTGGTGAAGTGCTTTACTTGAGAGGAATCCTATGTTGGAAAAAAGATATCTTTTGTGCTATGTGACAAACAAATTATATGTTAATGGTTTGTATATCTAGCTCCTCTCTTTTTCATAAAAATTTAGGAAACCATTAGGGCCCAATCCCAAGTTCTATGATTTTTTTATAAAATTATTATGGGATAAAATTTAGTTACCATCTTTCAACTAATACATCAAATGGTGATTTGAGAGTCGATTTCCCAATTCTTTTTTTAATAATTTTGAGCAAACAATTATTTGTTGTTAACTTATAGGCGTCAACACATTATAATGTGTTGAAAGACATGTGGATCCTATTTTTAATTTATTTGGAGGTTTAACATTTTTTTTTTTTTTGGGGGAGGGGGGAGCACTTTTTGACCTTATTATTTTTTATTTTTAAATTGATGTATTTAGAAATTATTAAAAAGGTTACCTCTTCATTAATAGAAAAGTTAATTTTATCAACTTTTTTAATTACTTTTTTAACTCTTACCAAATGAAAATTTACTTTTAGCTTATTTGGTCAAAACAATTAATTTTTTTAATTTATCCCAAACAGGAATGACCAAACGCTGTAAACTACTATTTTCTATCATCATAAACTCAAATGTTTTCAGTCTAATTCTTTTTACAAAAATGTTTAAGACCCTCTTTCCCCCCACACCTTTTGACCCCCTTTGCTTTTGATTGGTCTATTTTTTTTTTTTCTGTTTTTTTTCTTCTCTCCTAATCCCCAACCCCCACGTGTGCGTGGGGGGTGGTAGGGGTGGGAGTTTTGAGGGGTCTCCATCATAGCTCTTCCTTTTAATGTTATGCCTAATCTTAATTGGTACACATAATTTATAAATAATTTGGAAACAATAAAGATTATCTAGAGTTTATTCAATAATGGTGGATTCAATATAGCCTTACTTACCTATGAATGTTTGTCGTTGAGTTTAGGCGAGTCAAACAAGTTATGTATCAAAACAATTCAATTTAAATTCATTTAATAAATGAGTTTCAGTGAGTTGAATTGAATTAGATACAAATCAAACAAATCGCTGGTGGTGGTAGGATTGGCAATTTCAATGTTTTGAAAAAATACATAACCGATATTTTTAGTTTTTCACCAAATCTTACACTGTTGTGAGAAATAAAACAAATAAATTAAGATAATTAATCGTTTATCACCTGATTTACAAATCAAATATAAAAAAAGAGCTCTCTTTCTCTTCTTTTCTTAACATTTTCACCAAATCATTTCTCAAATAACATATAAACCCAATATAGAAGAAAAAAAAAAAAAAAAAAATCTCTTTTTTTTTCTTTTCTTATCATTTCACACCATATCACTCCATCCAAATAGACAGATGTTTAAGTGATTCCAAAGCAACAAATATTGAAGTTCAGCATAGATTTAACAAGTCATTGAGTTAGTGGACAAAAGAAAAAGAGAAAAATGGGACAAAACAAGCTAACAAAAGCACACCCAATTGAATTTTGGAACTAAACTATTAAAGAATCAAAGAAAAAACTCTCCCCCCTTCTTTTTTTTTTTACCTGAATAAAAGCTAGGAGGGTAGTTAGTGAGAATTCTTGACATAGGGACTCTTACTCGTTAGGAAGTCGAACAGAAAGGGCTTATAGATGGGCCGACCCGCAATATGAGTAACCCATACAAGAATTGATGAGAGAGACAAGCTAAGAGGCATAGTTCAATCAATATCGCTAAAATAATTAACCAAAAAAAAAAAAAAAGTCCTAGCAGCTGCTTCTACTCCTCCCTTTCTTTTCTTTTGTTTGGGTGAATACAAAATCCTAGGTTTTTGAATGTGAAAAACGGGTTGGAGATTACGCACAATCTAGTCAATAAGAATGTAGAATCAGACAAAAGGCAAACCAAAGTAATGATAAAATGCATGATTTCTTATAAGCAATCCGTGGATTTAACAATTTTTTTATATGACATTAAAAGGCCTATAAATAAAACAAAATAAAATAACTGAAAAACAACGGTATTAAATATAATATTAACACGTGCAATTGTATGAATCTAATAAATTAAGGTTCCACAATACATGTTCTTCATAAATTAAAGCACATCTCAAATTTCCTAGTGGCCATTAAACCCCTCACCAGCTTGAGAATTTAAAGGGCCATCATGGAGATTAGATGAACTTCTGAAACAAGTGATGAACAAACAGAAGCATATATTTAGATGTAGACGAGGCTATTCACATAAGATATGCACCTGATATCGTATTCAGGCACATTGCATAGGACTTTAGTTTCTTTACTCTTCATGTCGTAACAAAGGATTGACCTCCCGAACTGAACCAATATCACATTGCAGCCTGCAAAGAGGACCATTCCCTGCTCATTAGCAATTCCACCAAGCGCAGAATTGTCTAAATAGAAACGGGTTTTCTCTTCCCACGTCCTCGTGTTGCTGTGCATTTGCATCGTGTTTGAGTACACGTTAGACAACACATTCACCAATACTGAGCGGCCATTCGCATAAGCTGAACAAAGCTTTCCATTCATCGTCCCCAAAGTTGCGTTGATGCCATGATACCCTTGGATGAGTTGTGACCTGTCTTTCGTGAGATCAAATGCAACAATCCCATGATGCTTCGCCTGCCAATAAACAACACCATCCACGTAAATGCCTGATCTAGGCACAAGCTTCTTGCTGGCAAAGCAAATCTCTCCAGAAATTTTCCAAGATCCATCAGTGGATGAATAGATCTCAAATTCAGTAGCATTATCAAAGTCGACAGATGGGAAAGCACACACCAGCTTGTAATCAGCCACAAAGTTGAGCAATGATGGTTCAAAGACAAGTACAACAGCAGGATCGAGCCCATGATCAGCATTTGTTTTAGGAAGTTTCTTCAACTGCCTGGTAACAGGATTGCAGATGTAGTAGGGTTTATCCCCAGTCTGACCTTGGCAGCAAATTAGTCCATTGGAAGACGCCCTAATGTCAATGGGCTCGGGCAAAAATTTCAGAGACGGATCCGGAACACCACAAGATTGAGGGTCGATGGAGATAAATGATGGTGGGTCTCCCCCAGAGGACTGGCAGAAGAGGCCTGAGATAGCCTGGAAGGTAAGTGACTGGTTGTGGGCAAAGAAAGGAGTTGAAATCTGGAGCTTCCAGTCCCTACAAACACCTTGGAACCTGAAAAGTGATTTTGCAGGAAGGAAAGGAAGAGTGTGCTCCCTTATTATATCCCTAAGGTCCATGTAAATCTTACTGTTCCTGCTGCCCACGAGCTTATTTGGCCTCTTTCCTCGATCCATTGACTTTCACTCGATATTTACTCCACTACTTGAACAGCAATAACATTTCAGTGTCTTTTGGACTAGCAAAATATATACATGAGAAGAAACAATAATAACAATAGCTAAAAAGGAGAGAAATGATCCTGGTTTATCCTGGCAGTTGCTAAGAGTATCAAATGTTGGGAGTTCTATATAGAGGAACAAATTTGGTCAAGGACATCAACTAAGTTTTAGTTCAATCATCTGTTTCACTGTATTTCACTTTAATGTGATACACAATGAAAGAAAAAAAAATTCTCATCCTTGCTAAACCGCCATAAGTTTTTAAATAGATTCTTGCTGCACTTCTACAAATACAAGGTACTTAATAACGTGAAAGCTTACTTCCATTACATCCATAAAACATTTCAAATAAACAAATTCCGTACCTAAAACCTTTAAAATAGCACGACAATCAAGATAAGATCCTTTGTTAATAGATGCAGCAAGATTTCAACCAGGCTGTAGTATTCCTTTGCATAACCTTCATTAGTGAATAGAGTGTACGCAAGAGATTCTAATGAATTTACACAATGATGTCATTTTGCATTTGGGCACTTATTCTAATTCAGACCAGATTATCGACATATAATTAAAATTAAATGCCTATTGGATTGATTAGTCACATTATTAATAATGGTCTTCATTGAGCAATGCATCTCCAATACCATAGATTTCCTTTCTATCAGAACAGATAACTTCATCACATCCAAGTAGTCAATATTATAAACGATCAACATAAATAAATCCAAACGCAACTATAATCAATAGACAATAGGTACTACAGTGTTTATTTGCTCAATTACTCCAAATGAAGATCTAAACAAGCCATACATTTTTGCTATATTTGGATCTTGAATTTGAGGAGGAATGAAAAAAGAAAAAAAGAAGTGAAAATAAGCTAAATTTTTTTCTTTGGAATCTGAGTGTATTTTAAAAGATGGAGCTATTTCGTCTTTATTATACCATTTTTTCGTCTTTATTATATTGTACATACAATAAATCTTTTTGTTTTAGAATACTCAATTACTATGTTTTTTTTTTTTTGATTGACACCGGAATGTCCAGATCAAAGCCTAACTAATAACTACTCGATTACACTATTGCAAGGATTTTATTGTAATTTTAACATAATCAAAACCCTAGACCAAAAAAAAAAAAAAACAAGTGCATATGTACAATACAGTAGTGGAAAAAATGCAACACCACCCTTTTTTTTAACATCCCAAAGCATATTTTAACATATCTCTATACACTTTTCACATGCCCGCCAAGGTTAATGACAACCCTTTGGGCAGTCATTAACACTTTCCTTTAATATTTTCCCTAAACAAATCCAAAATCCAAACATGGCATTACTGAAAACGAATCCTATTGACATTGTATAGAGCATATTCAACACTCATGAAGCATGTTGGACAGACAACTAGCATACCCAGTGTTTCAAAATCAAAATCTCCTTTTTCCTTCTCACTCTTTTAGGTCAAACCAGAAATGGACTTACATCAAATCAAGAAGACACAAAAACCTAAACTTAAACCCAACTTCGCATCACCCCCATAATAACAACAACCGAATTGCATATACAGTAAATAGAGAAATTCAAAACAAGTAGAGATCAAAGTTAACATGATCAAAAATCGAATTGAGCAAATCACTAAAAAGATATTTAAAGTAACTATTATTACAGAAGATAAAGCTACGATTTTCAAATTCGAAGTGAGAAAATAGTGAGGAATTGAGTTAGAGAGAGAGAGATATACCTTTGGAAAAACTGATCTGGAATCGGCAAAGAGCTTGTGATCTTGAAGAGTAACAAAAGCAAGAGGAGGGAGAGATAGAGAGAGAAAGAGAGGGGGGGGGGGGGGGGGGTGTGTTCAGATATGGTCGGACCCTAAATTGGGACCCGGAAATGACTCCGGATTGACTATTAGGGTATCCTTCAATTTCGGAGGGGGCAAATTACACTTCGAATCCCTAGTTCATGTTGATTCACAAAATTAATAGTGAGATATTAATAATTCTATTAGTGTGGTATTCACTATCTAATTAGATTAATATCTATTAGATTAATAATCTCACCCCTATTCCATTACTAATAAGGGAGCTGTTAAGATGTGCACCTCAATAAGATGTGCACATCATATACACATCTATTTTAAACCATTAGATTTTTATAAATTAATCTCAGCCACTGAATAATTTGATTAGGAATATTGACAACCTCTTCAACCGGTGACCTTTCACTACAGGAAAAATGGTCTACAGCAACGTTTTTTTGTGGCGTTTAGGGAAACGCCACTATAAATTAACGAAACACAACGTTTTCGAAACACGTTGTGTCTGATCTCAGTGAACGGCGCCGTATTGGGTCAATGTATTGACCGTCAAAACCTCCGTCTCTTTGAACTCAGTCTCTCTTTCTCAGTCTCTACCACAACTCAGTTTCCCTCTCTTCCAAAACCCTCGATTTGAAGCTCTCCCTCTCTCTCGCTCAGTTTCAAACACACACTCTCTCGCTCGCTCGCTCAATTTCTCATTCTCAACCCTCGATTTGCTCGATTGCAGATCCAAAACGCTCGATGGTTTGCGTTTCATCGATCTATGTCGCTCGCAATCGAACTCTCTAGCTATTCTTCATCGATCTCTGTCGCTCGAGTTGTTCTTCATTGAACTCGAACTCGATCTGTTCTTTATCAAATCGATCTGTTCTGTTCTTCATCAAATCGCAGATCCAAAATCCAAAATCGATCTGTTCTAGCTGATCTCTCTTGCTCTTATATCAGGTATATTTTTCATTCTCTACTTTCTCATTGTCAAATCTGCTGATCTGTTCTACTTTCTCTGTAATTTTTTCGTTCAGTGGATTCTAGTTACTTAAAATGTTTGTTTGTTTGTAATTTTAATTTGGATGTAGGAGACAATAGGTCGCTTAATCAAATTCCTATTGCTTGCAAAGATGCAGTAGCAATTTTGTTTATGTTTGATCTTACTAGCCGGTGTACTCTAAATATGTATGTTAATTATTTCATCATTAAATCAATACTCCTTTTAATAGTGATACATACACAGTTTTAAGTTTAAAGAACCACTAATTTGATATAATTTTGTGTTTTCTGGATTATTACAGTGTTATTGGATGGTATAATCAAGCAAGAAAGTGGAATCAAGTACTAAATCTATCTTCTAAATTTGCATCAATTGGAATGTGTGGTTTAGATTATTCTATGCATTTTTCTGTAATATTTTTTCTCCTATAGCAGTAGTGAATGGATAAATATAATGGCAACGAACACATTATGAAAGTGGGTAGAACTTCATTTTGTTGATGGGGGTCTTTACTAGTGAAGTGCCAAACATTTAAGATTATTAATTATCCAATCATATATTCCTCAAAAGAAAATAAAAAATAAAAAAAATTACAATAGAAAAAGTACTTGTTTAATGCAATTGTGGGAGAGAAAAAGATTTATGTCAATAATTTGATCATTAATAAGTGTGTTATGGATGATATCGACAGCAATCTCTATTTTTGTATTGAAAAGAATGAAGTTGCAGAATTTCATTATTTGGATACTATTCATTCTTAAAAGAGTATGAACATATTTTCATATAAAATTTTTAATTTTTTTGCTTTAATTTTTGTTTGCAGACGGCAATTCCTATACTAATCGGGACCAAATTCAATGATTTTGTCCAACTTCTGCCGGATTTGTAGTGGACAATTGTGACCCAGGTACAAATTCCTCAGCATTTTTTGTGTATAATTTGTTCAGCAGTATTAATTGACAAAGAAATCTGTCTTTTTGAAATAATGAAGTTGATTAACTAGTTTTGTTCCCAAATATTAAGGAAAGCTTTAATATGCAAATTAAACAGGACCCATATTTTTCATATAAAGTACAACTTATTCATCATCCAGTCTGAAGTAGGAGTATCCAAAATCTTGGTTCATAGCTGCCCACCCCAAGTGTCCCTAGCTAAACTAACTGCTTTGGTAACAAATTAATCTAAATTTTCACTTCAATAAATAGTGAATCCTTGCAATAGCTTTCCAAGGAGGAGGTGGAAGCCAAAGATAATTGCTCCTCAAAACTATATCTTTCATGCAAGTCTAGTGAAATAACAAAACCAAAACACATGAAAAGTAAATTCTTGTTTTTATCTAGTTTAACTGCTTGTTTATTTGCAAAGGAAAAAGTTGTTGTTTTGGGGGAAACTTTCCACTTGTGACCTGCTGATGCCTGTTGAAGTGCATTACTTCCAAATCCAGAAGTCTATTAGTTGATTTATTCAGCCTTTTATAATTTGTTTATGCATTAGAAGATATTTTGTTGCCATTATATGGAGATCTAGACGGCGTAGATGAGCAAATAGTTGTGTTCTCTAATTTATCAAAAAAAAAAAAAAGTTGTGTTCTCTAGCTGTCTTTCCCACTTTGTTTTTTACATCGTGTTCAACTCTAGGTACTATAATTAAGTTAATATCTTATGCATCTCTACAAGCTGTCTTCTCTTTTTCTATTTCTTCTTCTTCCTCTTTAACTAGAATCTAACCTAGCTAGCTGTCTCTGAGTATCCTATAGTAGTGTGAAAACTTTTATTATTCAAGTTTTAATGGTATTGCATTTTTGAGCTTTTGGTGTTGCTGTCCCAAATCACCAAGAAATACAGATTTGGATCATTGTTATTCTTTAACCTGACTATGTATCCCATTGCTTTTTAGTTTTTATGGTGTTGTGAAGTCAAGTTACAGTCTAAGCATTCACCTTCGGCCCTATAATTTTGCCCATAGGTGTATTAAAGCAAAAGGACCATTACTGGATGGTAAAATTTCTAAATGACTGCTGATCCTAAAACTGTAACCCCTGGTGAAAAGTTTTACGTATGCTTAATCATGTGGTCATGATGAAGAGTATGCTACTTATCAGGGTGAAACATATAAAGAATATGCCAAACTGATTTGCTGATGGGTTCAGCACAGTTTTTCTATGGATGTCATTGGCTAGGAAAAGAACTCAATTGTTACTAAAGAAAATATCAAACAAGAAACTATACCTCAATTCTAGGCCCTCTTGATGGTAGAAGTTGCAGTTGATTCTAAGTCAGATGCTTCAGAACCAGTCAAATGCTTGAAACTGTCATTTACACTGCCGGCAGATGATACAAAAATCTATGATGCTTGAAACTGTCATGTTGGGCATTGGGGTGATTGCTGTTGCAATGATTTGGGACTGATTTGGGACACTTGATCAAAGCAGAGTGAAAACAGAAAACAAAAAAAGGAAAACAGAACAAAAACAGAGTGATTAAATATAGCAGTGAATGTTGAGCAGAGCAGTATATAGAACACATTAGGAGATCAATATTGCTATGGATGATCATTGTATGTAAATGTTTCCTTCATTGACTGCCCAATTTTTGTTATGAAATAGTTGTAGAACACATTTGTGATTTTATTGCCTTGCTCTTGATCCCTCTATTCTTGTATTAGTTTCCTAGAAAAATTTATTGAAGGTTATTATGGCTCTCTAAAGAACATGAAGTTCTGCTTTGTGAATAATTATGATGAAAAACTCTAATTTAAGACCTCCAATACACCTTTACTGACATGGACAGAGCCACTTGAATGTCACCCTCTCGCGACGACAATGAATAATTTATCGATGATGTGATGTTTTGTTGACAATTACATTAATTTCTTTGGCAATTTTGTGACTGGAACCCAAGTATCTTATCAATTTTTATCATTCTTTCTAGTATCTTCTAACTTGATATTGATATTTGGATGAGTAGGTCATAGTTCGAGAAGCCCAACACTCATGCATGGTATTGATTGGAACCCAAGTGGTGGCATTTTACATATTGTGCCTAATGAGTTGAACCAAGTGATTGACGGGTATACACCCTTGGCTTCTCGTTTGGGAGTTGTAGCATTGCCAATTATTCATTTACTTCTAAGTTTTAGTGATTTGAAACTGTCATTTTCTTATTTTACTTCTAAGTTTTAGTGATTTGAATCTATGAACTGCGCTTTTAGGAAATGCAAAATCAGCTTCTTTTATAATATCAATGTAACATGGTACATGGCCAAAATAAGAAAGAATAGGAACTGATCTGTGGAACTTCTAGTGAAGTAGGGAATTGTTCTGTGATACGTTTGTTTAATGCAAATGTTCGGTAAATGGGTTTAAAGTTCTTGGACTTGTCTCCAACATGAGCATCTGTGGTTTGATACTGAAGAGTGGTGTTAGCATTGCCAATTATTCATTTATTTACTTTTTCTTCATTGATGCAGGCTTATATCACGAGCTTGGGAGATAGCTGGCACACGATATGAGGCACATGGACACCCGAGCTAAAAGACATCTCAATACCCCTTTTAGGACAACAGCACTACAACACTAAGATCGAGACCAAATGCACTTGGTGTTTGTGTGGGTCAAAATCACCTAATGAGAGTCCTCCTGATGAGGCACTTCTTGATTGTCCTTTGAGAGTCAAGTACTAAGTAACACTGGGATAGTCCTTTGTGGCTAGAGCTAGGTTCTGTGAGGTACTTCACCCCCTTGCAGCTTTCATAAGCAAGGGGGAGATTTATCCATCTTATTCTTGAAATTTTGATCATTTGGGTTGCAAGGCATGTTTTCACCAAGGGGAGCACATTGGATCCTAATGATCTCTTAAGATTGTGTAGACGCCATCACATGTCACTCCCTACCTATTATAAATAGCACGTCCTTGCTCCCCCATCACAAACAAGAACAGAGCTCTAAATCATTCCATGCCTCTCTTTCTCTTAGGCTACCTTGTCTCTCACTTAGCCTGCCCTAAAACTCCTGCATGCCATTTCACAAGTTTTACCACCTTCCATTTGAACTCACCCACACTGAACAAAGGGCATACCCCAATTTGTTAATGTAATAAAAGCAGATTTGTAAACTCCAAAGGATATGATACAAAAATCTTTGATAAGTGGATGGAACAAAGAATAAAATTAAGGCATGGGTTGACCTATACTATGTTATTGCCCTCAAATAAGAATTACTTATTCTTATCTCAAATTAGTGTTTGATATGCATACTTCATGTTGTTGATCACTTTCTTTACGTTGTATGCATCATCTGATTCATATCCTGTATCTTAGTAGTTCCCATTCACCTATACATTGATTGATGGATTGACTGATTTAAATTTGAGATTACTAGAAGTATTTTGTAGTTCTTTCTTTAATATCTTTGTTATGATTAACATCTTAGAACTTCTTGAAATTTTGTGACATTTGAATATTTGTAAACTAGGGCCAATTCCTATTGCTTGGATAAATTTCTTCAAGAAGGTGAACTCTCTCTCTCTCTGTCTCTCTCTCTCTCTCATAAGGACCTTTTTTGAGCCATAGTTACTATCTTTTCATTCATTTGAGTTTTCTTTTTCTTTTTTTTTCTTCTTCTCTTCTTTCTAATCATTGAGCAACGAACTTAGGGTCATTGTTTCTTTTTATTCTCGTATATGTCAAGCTATATTTCATGTCAAGGATGGGATGACATATGGACGACTCATTGGTATTTTTTTTTACTTCAAATATATATTTTGCTCTACTGCCCAAGACTCAAAAAATCTTTACAACAGTCTATACTAAACTGCTAGAATTTAGCTGCTTTTTTAGTGTTGATATTATTGGATTGATCCATGATGTGGATCAAATAGTGATGTCCATGGCAGCTAAATAGGTCTTCTAGCACTTTCAATCAGACTTTCATTCACTCATACATAAAATGGGCATACTTTCTTCTAGCTTTCATTTTCCCTTAGTGGAGTTCCATTTTTGTAATGTTGTAGTAGCTGAATAGATCATGTAGAGCATAAATGCTAGCTGATGGTACTGGTTAAACAATTTGTTCCAAGTTGTTGTTTTATGATTTTTCAACTTTTGCCCCAGTACATACATATTTTAATCGAGAAAAAAAAAATGCTGTCGTGCGCATGTACTCATTGTCATGTCTTTTTTTACTCCTTTTGATTGTTCTTATGCTAAATGATTTTTCTTCTGCATTTTACACTTTATTTGCTTATGACTTAATTTATGGGTAATCATTGGTTTTTGTAACAAACACTTGAAACATGTCAGGTAGATCAGTTATTGCTGAATTTGCAAGTTCCCGTTATCCACTGTATTTTGCGGTGAGACAACATAATGAAGTGATGTCAACAGAGCAGCCTTGTGATCTAGCATATGAATTTGGAGATGGATTCTTGGGTATCAATGAGTATCCTCCAGGTTTTCCAAGACCAGGTGCGGAAATTCCTATACCATCTCATGCATAGTCGACTTGAATTATGACTTATTTTGTTTTTTCAATCACCTTGTTTATGGGGACATATTTGAGTCATTTCTTGTACTTGTGCTATTGTTTCTTACATTGGATTTTGGTTTCTTTTATCAACATTAAACACTTGTATATGAATATACTGAAATGTCTGCATGGAATTAAGTAGTTGTGAAGTTTTCGTGGAGGAAAAAGGCTATTTTGTGGTTTTCATTCGACTCAAAAGTATTAAATCTTGGTGATTGGTGAGGAATTTGATTTGCATGGATTAAGTACTTCTGGAATTCTCTCTCTCTCTCTCTCTCTCTCTCTCCAAATATAAATGCACCCATACAGATATTTATGATACTTGTCTAGGTCTATAATATATAGGATTTATGCAAACACAACATTCAACCATACCAATTGAAGAAAGCAACTTGCCTTCCCGAAAACAAACAAAAAATTTATGCTTTTTAGTTTTAGAACAAATACCATTCAAATAATAGTGTTAGGACTAGTTGTGGTGGTGGTAAAAAATAGTACTTTAGTCTCCATTGGATTGGGGTCTGTGAGGAAGTAGATTGGGCATAGACTTGACCTTTTGCACTCTTTGCACGAAAGTGGGTGTCCTCGGGTTTGAACCCACAATCTATCAGGTTAATAAGCTGAGTTTTAACCTTTGAACCAATAGCCACTTGCCTTCCCGAAAACAAACAAAAAAAAAAACAATATCACAAAACAATATCACATAAAGAGAATGAGTTGGTTTCGGGGATAGTTTGTTTTCAGGGATTGTTAATCTATATATGGATCTGTTTGTCTGCTTTGGTCTTTTGGTCCAAAGCATGTCTAAAAACTCATTTGTGTGTGCTTTGGTCTTTTGGTTTACTTATGATGATTATTATTAGAGAAAGAAATGAACTAAGAACTTGCCAGAATAGTAGTTAGTGACCAAGGAAAGATGGTATTAACTAAGGATCCATATTACGGAGAGAAAAGAGTTTAAAAGGTTCTATATAGGTCATAAAAGATTACGAGGCTTGTTCTGGCATCATATGGGAGAATCAAAAAATTGATGAAATAAGATATTAAATCAAAACTAATAACATAAGAAAATTAAATTATTTCAAATAAAAAAAAATGATACAATTTTACATTATTCTAGACTAAATTATACAGTGGACACACACAACACCACCCTCACCCCCACCCATCCAGATAGAAGAAACATTTCCTCTTTTTCTTCTTTTCATTGTGTCTATTACTTTGGTGTAATATGTGGGACAACAATGATCTGACATCCCATATTCTCATAGATGAGGTAGGTATGTATTGCCTTGTTGACTGTTAGGAGTAAGCTAGCTTGTTTTCAATTCTATTTGCATTCTGAGCTCTTCTCTGTTTTGATTTTGCTACACATGTGATGGAAATATTGATTTTGTTATTTATACTTTCAATAAAATCTCTAATTAAAGAAATGGTACAAGAAATAAGCATTTGAATGTATATATTATACAAATCAAAATTAAGCATTATCTATGTTTCATTGTTGTTTTGCAGCTTGTTGGAAGCCATTGATCTCATCCTCCAAGGTGCTCAGAATCTTGTGGTACCAATAAAGTCCAATTCAAGAAGAAAATTGCAAGAATCTCCCACAGCTCATAACGGCTGTGAATTCTGTTGACCCAAGAAGACGTGATCAGATTTAGTCAAAATTGAAATGAAAACTTGTGATTTTAGAGTTGATATTTCAATACAATTACCAAGACTTTCTGACATTTAATGATCTGTCTTCTGCTTCTCTATGTACTGTTTGATGTATTGGTTGTTAAGATACAGTTCTATTAACTATTGGTATGCATATATAATTACCAAGTTATAAGTGTGTACATATCATAGATGAGTAATATGGCTTTGAAATTGGATGATTTGTGTAGATTGTTGTCTAATTTCATGTGGTATTTGAAGTATCTGGAGTGTGAATTTGAATTTTGTTTTTTTGGATTTCATTATAATGTATTTGGCTTAGTCTAGTGGAAGATTTGTTTTTTCAGATTCATTATAATGCATATTTTCTAAAATGGTATGCTTTGGACATAATAATAAATAAATAAATAAATAAATAAATAATTTAAATAAAAAAAAGAAAAAAAGTGGCGTTTTTGAAAAACGCCACTAAATGACGTCATGCTCACGTCACACGTTAGTTTGTGACGGTAATAGAAGCGGACGTCAACATTTTGTGGCGTTTTTAAAAACATCGTCTAATAGTTTTAGCGACATTTATTATACGCTGCAAACCTATTGCGGTGGCTGTATCAACGACGAAAATTTTAAACGTCGCTATAACTTTTTACGGCGTTTTTCAAGCTTTTAGCCCCCGAACCGCCATGTGGCTCTCACGGGCAGCTTCCCCATGATAAATAGGACTTGTGATAATTGACAGAATGTAATTCGGATTCGTAGGTTGGGAGTTAGAGCCGAATACGACCAAAACTTACTCGAAAAAGGGCGTTTCGGAGGCGAAAAATCAAAACAGCCCCCGAACTACCATGTGACTCTCACGGGCAGCTTTCCCATGACAAATAGGACTTGTGACAACTGACAGAATATAATCCGGACCCGTAGGTTGGGAGTTAGAGCCGAATACGCCCAAAACTTACTCGAAAAATGGCATTTTGGGGGCAAAAATTCAAAACAGCCCCCGAACCACCGTGTGACTCTCATGGGCAGCTTCCTCATGACAAATAGGACTTGTGACAACTAACGGAATGTAATTCGGATCCGTTGGTTGGGAGTTAGAGCCGAATATGCCCAAAATTGATAATTGATTCATCATGGAAGGTTGCTTTTGTGATTGAACATACATTTCTACATATTTCCTTTTGTGATTGAACTTTATTTTGGTTATTATTTTTCTCACATGTTCTAATATCTTCAATGAAATGGCACTGACAGACATTCATAAGTAGGGATAGTTTTATATCCAATCTAATAATTCAAGTGTTTTTTGCAAACAATTAATGAGGAAGTTGGTAAAAAGAATAGTTTCTATTCACATCGGGCTTTGATATTGGTTTAGCCATAGAATTTGGATACATGTTGCATACAAATAAAAGATTGTTACATTAGCTTTATGTTAGTAATGACAGATTTAGTAATGATTGTTCTGCATTTAACAATGTTCCTTATAACAAAAGACTTTAGAAAGACTGATAATTGATTCATCATGGAAGGTTGCTTCTTTGATATGTTATTTGTAACTTGTTCCCAAATTCATTCATGAAGTTGGGCATTTTTGGGTCCAATTCTAACATTTTTTTGTTTTTTTTGTTTGTTGTAGATGACTTTGTTGCGTGGACTTTCAGAGTAATATTTTGGTGTATGGAGAAGAAATTTCACTTTTGTATAGAACTAATGTAATACTTTTGTTATCCCCGGCGTTTGTGCAGTTCACTATTACTGATACAAAAAACTTTTGGCAGCCAACAGATAATTACAGGCATGGTACATGGATCACCTTTTGTCATCGTACATATATATGATTTTTTGTCGTGGTACATAGATGTACTTTTGTCTTGGTACATACATCACCTTTTGTCGTGGTACAGATTACGTTGTAATTTGTACCATGCCAAATAGTCATTTCACATGGTACTAAATATATTTTTTGTATATGGAAGGCTTTACTTTTTGTATGATTCTATATTTTGTATGAAATTATTATTTTAATTTGGACAATAGTTGGTTTGTGTGTACTTTGACAGTTAAAGTTATTTATTTTTTGTATACAAAAATTGACTTTTGGCGACTAAAAATTTAGTCGCCAAAAGTGAAAATTCTTGTAGTGTGTGTCAAAGTCATTTATACCTGACGTCATCATTTGGACATAATGACAACATGACACTAGTAGTGGCAACAATGCGATTATAATGGGCTAAGTCGATGATGATGGTTGTGTTTCAGTGGATCAAAGGGCATGATTAATTGAAGTTGGTAACAATAACATTGCTGTTTAATTCACTAATAATGACAACGAAAGAAAGAGTGAGAGTGAGAGAGAGAGAATTAAAAACGAGAAACGTAGTTGGAGTGTCATGCGTTTTTGTTAGTGATAATGTTTGAGGTAATGAAAACACAACAACAAAATTACATATAAATGGCAACCGATAAACCGATCAATTACTATTCGAATATTAACTAAATTGATATTAATGATTAGGCTTTTTACTAATTCATTGGGAACTATGAATAAGTTGGGAATTAATTGGTTTAGTGTGGTTTATGAAAACTAATTGATTATTGAATCAATTAGGTTTATTATATCAAGGATCCCTACAATCAATTGTACAATCAATTGTCCAATCAATTGTCATATTTCAATCTCCCTTATATTCTAATGGATTGTACAATCAATTGTGAAAGTTCAAAACTCTAGCCACTAATCGATTGTATAATCAATTGTGGTCTTTCAATCCAATCGATTTTGCAATCAATTATGATTTTCCATTCACTCCAATATGCTATACCAATTGATTACACAATCAATTGTGTTTGAAAATTTAAAAGTTATGATGTTTTGTTGATGTTGTTACGATTTTTGGGACAAAATTATAATCAACATGCCATGTTATGATTCATTGATAAAAGTTATGATAGTTTGTTAATGTCGTTATGATTGTGGAAAAAAAAGTTATACTCAATGTGTTATGTTATGAATCGTCACTAAAAGTTATGATTTGTACCACCAAAAGTTATGATTTGCCATGGTGAATCATAATAAAAAATGTTACGATTCAAATGTTATGATAATTAATTACAAATAACTATATTTGTTATGAGTTGTTATCATATTGTTATGATTTATAGTGTCTTTGTTATGACACTTTGGTGAATATTATGACATTGTTATGATTCATTATAATATTGTTATGATATTACAATGAATGTTATGATTCTTTCTGTAACCTGTTACATGACCGGTTTAGCAGGTCATTGTTTATGATGTGGCACGATATGGGCCATACAATAAGTGCATATCATATGCCTTTTTATAAGGTGCACATTGTAGACTTTTCCTACTAATAATCTTACAAATTTGTTGGATTAATTATCCATTGGATTTATAATCCTAAATCAAAATGTTAAAACAAACATAGGATAATTGGGTCCACGGATTAATAATCCTAATCCCATATTTTAATCCACCCAATCAAACATGCCACTAAAGTTTCACCTATTTTTCACTTTGGTCTTTTAAGTTTTATTTTTTTTACTTTGGACTTTTATGTTTATAATATTTCATGTTTGTAATTTTTCTACTTTAGCCCTTTAAGTTTGATTTTTTCTACTTTGGTCCTTCATGTTTGTAATCCTTCCCACTTTGGCCTTTCATGTTTACAATTCTTCTTACTTTACTCCTACACTAACATCCATCTAAAAAAGTAACAGAATGTATCGCATCATTAACACATCAGCTCCATATGTGATGTAAAAAATTCACTAAAGATGAAAAAAATAAAAAATTGAAAATTGATTTTTTTTTAATCTTAGTGAACTTTTTTAAAAAAATTTATTCATAAACATTATTACATTATAGATGCATCTAGCTTAGATACAGCTAAAAAAAATTTTAAAAAATTAACTAAAAAAATACTAAAGGCAAAAAAAAATGATTGCAAATTTTTCATTTCAGAATTGACAATAGGAGTGTTTGAGTCAGTATATTTTCAATTTTTTTCTACTTTAGTAAACTTTTTTTTTTTAGTTAAATTTGTTTTTATTTTTTTAGCTGCATCTAATCTAGATGCATCTATAATATAATAACGTTTATGAATAAATTTGAAAAAAAAAATTCACTAAAGACTAAGAAAAAATTTCAATTTTTTATTTTTTGCATCTTTAGTGAATTTTTTACATCACACATGGAACTGATATGTTAGTGATGTGACAGATTCTAGGGCCATTTGGGAACATGAATGAAAAGTCAAAAGCAGGCTTTTAACTCATTTTGGGTCACATCACCTCTCACATAAAAAAGTCAAAAAAATTAAAAAATCATCTTTTAACCATCTTCTCAAAATACCCCTCTGTTAGTTTTTTAGTTGGAAGTTAGTTTAGGAATAAAGTGGGAAGGATTACAAATATGAAGGGCCAAAGTGGGATGGATTGCAAACATGAAGGGTCAAAGTAAGAAAAATTAAACTTAAAGGGCCAAAGTAGGAAGAATTATAAACATAAAAGGTCAAAATAAGAAAAATTAAACTTAAAGGGTCAAAATAAGAAATGAGTGAAATTTTAAAGAAGTAAAGTGAAATTTACCTATTTAGGAGTAGAGGCTTCTAGGGATGGTAATTTAAAACCGGCCCGACGGGGACCCGCTCCCTCGACTCCAATTAGAGCGGTTTTTCCCCGAAAAATACCACCGACGGACTGGGGATGGTATTAAAAAAAAAATCCGCGGTGATTTTTGGGCCGGGGACGGGGATACATTTTTCAGCCCCGGCCCGTCCCCAGCCCCAGCCCCGGTTCCCTCCGAAGTAAAATTACTATTTTATCCCTTTTATCCTTCATTCACATATATACCCTTATATATATATATCTCTCTCTTAGAATGACCCTCCTCTGTCTTTCTCTCTTTCTCTCTCTCTCTCTCTCTCTCTCTCTCTCTCCCCTCTACTCTCTCACACTCTCGCACATCTCCTCCTCTTTAGCGGCGCCACCGCCACTGTCCAAGACGTTGGAGTCGCCGTATAGCTCGCACAGCCGCTTCACTCTCACGTCTCTCTTCCACCTCTGTCCACGTCACACCGTCGATCCACGTTTACCTCATCCATCGTCCATCACCGACACCTCTGTCCACCTCGCATCGCCGCTCCACCTCCTCCATCGTCCATCATCGCCGCCGATCTCCTTCTTCATTCGTCAGTCACCAAACCAGATCTGAGATCTGTCGTCCCCTCTCTCTCTCTCTATGTGACACAGATTTGAGATCTATTGTTGATGATTTTGTTAGCTGAGATCTTAGATCTGTTGATGTTTGATGATTTTGTTGATGATGATCTATGTTGATGTTGTTTTTGTTTTTGTTTTTATTTTTTGGCCGGGGAAGTATCGGGGTCGGGGAAACCCGATCCCCGTTAGGGGACGGGGATGGGGACCGTAATAACTTCCCCATCGGGGATCGGGGCCGAGGACGGGGGGTTTTGGCCATCGGGGATTGGGGACGGGGAGTGTGATCCCCGCCCCGGCTCGTTGCCATTCCTAGAGGCTTCCCTTCACTCTATTGGTTTAGTTTTTAAAACCTATTTTTTTATTTTAAAAAAATAGTGTAGTAAATTTATATATATATATATTGACATGGGTAATCCCATAAAGATTATAGCCCCCCATTTAGGGCCCAATACATAACTCAAATGCTAAAACCTAGCACTGCTGAAGCCCCATGTAGCAATAAGAACCAATGACATCAAGACACACAGCCAAAGAGGGGCAAGCCACATCAGCAGACAAAAATCTGTAAAGTTATTGCCACGGCACATCGCCATTAATGAGGCCCCTTACAGCATTTATTACGATAACCCCTCTCCGTCGGGACAGAACGCCTTCACCCTGAACTAGGTAAGCTAGAGCATAGACTTTTGGCCAAGGTGACAGGTCGGAAGGGACAATGTAATGATTACCAAAGGATATAAGTAAACGTCGAAGACAAGAAGAAGGTTAAGTTTTTGTATCTCTAATCTATCTACATATTCCACTTCTCTCTTTTTAACTTGCTCGTCGGAGGGTTCACTGGGAGACTCCCCGTTCCCCGTTGAACTCTTGTGCAGGTCTTCTGGTGGACTTGATCATTCGGACATAGGCTCAAAGAGCGTGGATCAGTCCGACTCGTTCCACCTGAAACGAATTGTATCATCATATATATATATATATATATATTATTTATATAATTTTATCGCTGGCAAGTGTAAAAAGAAGTTTTAAAAATTTCAAAACATATATTTTAATTTTTACTTTCGTCAAATTAATTGATTTTTTTTGAAAAAAAAATTTAAAATAATTTTAAAAAATCAAACTAAACACGACAGTCTTTCAAAAATATAATTGTGCGTTGATTAATAATTTTTTTATGATTTTTTTAATTTGAAGCTCGCAAAAATTTTTATTAAAAAAAATTATGTGGAGCATAATCATGCGAGACAAGTTATAAAAGGGTTCTGGGGAAGGAACCAACCAACGTAACTAAGTTATAAAAAATTAGAGGGTTATAAAAAATTATAAAAAAGTAGACAAGTTATAAAAAATTATGTGTATCTGATTACACGGGTGTAATCTTAACTTGATCATCAAAGGGTTCTTGCAAAGGACCGAGGGATATTGCTGTACAGTTATAATAGTGGTCTGTGGTGTTTTAGGAAAAAAAAAATTTGCGTCTTCTTTTTTTTTGATAATTTGAATCATTCATATTATATGGTTCGTTAAATAGATCATTTATGTAAAAATCAAATTGATTAAAAATTTATAACTCTATAACAAAAGCACATTTGTTTTTTAAAAAATAAACGATTAATATAATTTTAATAATTTTTATAAAATAATTTGTAGCTGATCATGGAATTATGAATTTTTTATTAATTTAATTTTTTATGTGAATGATATACTTAATCAATCTTACTATATAAGCAGTACAAATTGCCAAAAAAGACTAAAAAATTCACACCTCATATTCACAGTATCCCCAAATCTCCTTGGGAAGGAACCAACCGACGTAATCTTGGGGGAAGCAGGGTCACTGCTGTGAACCCCATTGCTGAAATTGTGCCATTTTAGCAGTACTATAAAAATAGATAAAAATCGCTTTTTGAAAAAAGAAAATATCTCACTTTTATTAAAAGTGTGATAAAAAAAATTAGATTGATATTTTAATCACACTTGATTTGATTAAATATAATAATATTTATTTTTTATGTTAATTTTCAATTAAGTGTGATTATTTATATTTTTTTTTAATCACATCTTTTTATTAACATGTGATTAAAAATCACATAAGAAAAATTAAAAATATCTCACTTTTATTAGAAGTGTGATTAAAAAAATTTAAATGATTTTTTAATCACACTTAATTTAATGAGTGAGATAATATTTGTTTTAAGGGAAATGATTTGTATCCCTAAAAAGTTGCCCCCTAATCCCCCTAATTTCCAATTTTGGAAACTGTTTTCTTTTTTTCTTTCTTTTTTCCTTTTTTTTTTTTTTTTTTTACCTGAAATGGAAATTAGGGGGATTCGGCTCCCCCATTTTCGGGGGATGAATCACCACCCTTGTTTTAATCACACATTTTAAATGTGATTATATATCACTACTACTAAAGATCACACTTTGACAAATGAAATATCTCACTTTTATTGGAAATGTGATAAAAATAATTAGATTGATATTTTAATTACACTTGATTTGATTGAGTGTGATAATATTTATTGTTTATGTCACTTTTTAATTAAGTGTGATTATATATATTCTTTTTTGGGTAAATTACAAACACAGTCTCAGAGATTTACTTTAATTACAAATTACCCCATGTGATTTTAGAATTTACGTTATGCCACCTAAGGTTTCTAATTTCATAACAAATAGGTCATTTTATTAATAAATCATGAAATTAATTAATAGTTTTTAATAATATTAAAATTTTATTTCAATTAATAATTCAAATAATTTTATTATTGTATAGGTGAACAGTTAGAAATTTTACTTTTTCAATTAATTCTGTTAAATAAAAAATTCTGACAGTGAGGTATTTGTAATTTTTCAAACCACAGGGGGCAATTCGTATTTTAAGCAAATCTGAAGGGGTATATTTGTAATTTACATTATATATATATATTTTAATAACTTGTGATTATATTTATTTTTTATGTCACTTTTCAATTAAATGTTATTATATATATATATATATATATATTTTAATCACACATTCTAATTAATGTGTGATTATATATACACTACTTACATTTATTTTTAATCACACTTAATAAGTGTAATTATATATATATATATATATATATATATATATATTTTAATCCTAAATAGTGTATAAAATATTTCAGTTTGATTTTTATATAAAATCATATTCCCAAATTTGCGCCCTATTCCTACCCACGATTACAGAGCAGGACTCTTTCCTTTCCCATCAAGATTAGATTTCCTAAGTAGTATAGGTCTCTTATCCTTACCTTCTGTTTCTAAAACAAAGCCCTAATTCATTTTCTTTATCACAGCTCTGAACCACCATTGAAGTTTGTCTTTTGAAATAAAAAATCTCTTAAAATTTCTAGTGAGTTCTTTATTTTTGATGCCCCTTTTGTGTGTATATATTTATGATTATGATTATTATTAGTGAAATTTTATAGATATAGGTTTTCATTGTGAATGAAGGTCTTGGGTGATAATGATACATGTTCTGTAAATCAGAGTTGTTTTTGTTAAGGTTTTTGTTGATGGTTGGTGGGATTTATGTAAAAATATATGTATTATTGATTGATATCTGATTGATGTATTGATGTGTAAATTACAGATGGTGAGGTACTAATTATATAGGAGAGGATTGGGGAGTAGGTGAGTGTGTGTGGTAGGTGAGTTGAGTGGAGGTGGTAGGTGATGATATATAGAAACTAACCAACTTGAGTTTGGAGAGAGTAACAAAACAAGAAAATACATAAAAATAAAAAAAAGAAAATACATAAAAATAAAAAAAAAAGATAGGGGACACTGTATGGTCGTGTCAGACCGTTGGTGAAGACTCTGAAAGGTGGTGTCATAACGTGGTAGAGGACACTGGATGGTGGTGTCATAACGTTGTAGAGGACACTGATGGTGGTGCCATAACGGTGTAGAGGACACTGAAGGGGGTGTCATAACGGTGTAGAGGACACTGTATGCTAACCGGAATCAATGTCGGGACAGTTTATAGGGTCATGTCGGACCGTTGTAAAAGGCTAACCGGAATCAATGTCGGGACAGTTTATAGGGTCATGTCGGACCGTTGAAAAAGGCTAACCGGAATCAATGTCGGGACAGTTTATGGGGTCATGTCGGACCGTTGAAAAAGCTAACCGAAATCAAATGTCGGGACAGTTTATGGGGTCATGTCGGACCGTTGAAAATGCTAACCGTAATCAAATGTCGGGACAGTTTATAGGGTCATGTCGGACCGTTGGAGATGCTAACCGGAATCAAATGTCGGGACAGTTTATGGGGTCATGTCGGACCGTTGTAAAAGTTGCACCCTCAAAAGGTGTGCCCAATTTTTCAAAAGGCGTGCCATCAAAAGGCGAGCCCAATTCATCAAAAGGTGTGCCGGATTCATCATGGCGAGGCACGTGAGTGCCTTGGTTGGCGCGCCCGTTTGTCGGCTGGTGGTAAGAGGCGCGCGATGCGCGTGGCTGCCTCGGCTATAAGACGAAGGCTGAGGCTGAGGCTGAGGCGGAGACAAAAAACTTGCGAGAGATATTCTGAGAGTTTCTGAGAGAGATTTCTGAGAGAGGTATTCTGTAACACTCTGTTGTCTGAGAAAATGGCCTCGTCTGCCTCTTCTTCCCGTGGTCTGCTTACTCTCTTTCCCGACCTCAATGAGTCAACAAGAGAGAGAACTGGTGCGGTGGCCAGTGAACCTCAACCAAACAACACTGGGTTTGCTCCGTTGAATTTTCCGATGCAGTCGGTGGAGCAAAAAATGGCAGTGCAGTCGGATGTGGAGGCCAATCAGTATACTTTGAAGGCATGTGTGGAAAGCATGACGGCGGTCACAAATTTGTCGAACCGGCTGCAGAGCAGGACAAATGAGGTGCAGCATTTAAATGCCCAACTGGCTCTGCTCCAGCGCATGTATAAGGATGCGC
Source organism: Camellia sinensis (assembly GCF_055761805.1). Taxonomy (NCBI): domain Eukaryota; kingdom Viridiplantae; phylum Streptophyta; class Magnoliopsida; order Ericales; family Theaceae; genus Camellia; species Camellia sinensis. The sequence goes on from NC_138964.1 coordinate 189,380,483, forward strand.
GAGCAGAGATAAGCGTGCTAAGGGCAGAAAACAAGGAGCTGAAGCGGAAGGCCACCGTGATGTTCCGATTTGGAGGTCCACCATATGCTGTAGTGGAGGAGCAGGGAGTAAATGTGCTCGGTGGCGTGGGAAATCCGGAGGCAACACCGTCAAGGACTATCCAGGACGGAGGCAAAAAGAAGAGACCTGCAGCAGAGTAGAGAAGAAAAATCCCACTGTAGGTGTGGGTGTGTTTGTTTGTATTTTTTTTGTTTTTTTTTTTTGTGGTGTAAAATTGTGATCGGGGTTGATCCCGAATATAAATAAAACAAAGTGTTGGGCAAATCTGTAAATTTTTTTTTTTTTAAGAAAAAAAAAAGTAATGAAAAATTATTTGAAAATGGCTGGCTCACTGTTCGTGGAAAAGTGTTTAAAAGAAATAAAGAAAAGAGGGAAGTGAGTTGGTGGACTAAGCACTGAGAGAATAAAAAAAAATTAGAACAACGCTGGTGGAGTAATAGAATATAAATATATATATATATATATATATATATATATATTTATATAAAATAAAAAAAAAGGTGGGGAGAGACATGCCCATGTGGGCAATTGAGAATTATTATTATGTTATGGGCATATGGCGGACGAATGAGGGAATCGGTCAGGAGAGTGCAAAAGGTAACAGAAGATAGGTTGGAAAAGTGACCAAGTAGTGGGTGAGGTTAGTGGGTGTCCTTGAGTGGAGAGAGAGAGAGAGAGATTTACACCATCTTCAAGCTCTTGTCGATGGCATGCCTATTCTTCTCGGCGTGTCTTTGTATAACTGCAGCTCCAGAGTCAAGCTTCTGGGATGTGGAGTTTCCGTATGTTCAGCAATGAAGATGTTACGATTGGTGCATGGATGCTTGCAATGAATGTCAACCATGAGGACAACCGACCCAGCAAAGATCCGCCGGAGGAGGATTGCCAGAAGATGGCGTATGTCCAGCTTTCTCGAGCACCCTCGATGAGGGCTTGAAGGCGTTGCTTGGAGAGGCGCTTGGTTGAAGAGCGGCGGCGAGAGGTGGTGGTTCGCGGTGGTGGAGTCGGAGGAAGACAGCGGTCAAGAATCTGTTTGGAGGGATTTTCACCTGATGATGCATATCCAATGGGAGCTCCATTATTCTTGGAGACACCTCGGCCGCCTTCTCCACTTGCCCAGATGGAGGTTCAAGCATTTGATGAGGTCATGCCTCTAGATGCCTTGACAGATGATGAATCCTTCCCAGTGTCTTGGCTGGCGGAGAAGGTTGAGTTTTGTATATTGGAGTGTATGCAAGATCATCCTCATATTCGTTATCGTAATTAGCAGTAGCTATTGCAGCAGTGGCAACAAATTGGGATGGATGAGGTGTCTCAGAAAGATCCATCAATGGTTGAAGGTTTTGATTAGATGGTACTTGAACGAGTGGGGTTGCTCCCGCCACTGTCCGGTAAACTTTTGTGGTCAATTCAGGTGCCATGACCTCTTTATAAGCTGCCGGAGGTGTGATAACGGAAGTAGGAGGAAGCATTTGGGGTTGACTCGGAGCAGTAGTTGCAGTGTCAACTAAATTACATTGCAGTGGTTGGAGATTTAGGCTTCGAAAGCGCCGGAAATTTGGAGGTGAGGAAGATGGAACAGCCACAGCCGCCGGAGTTTTGGTCGGAGAAGAAGCCGGAGACTGAGCTCCGACGCCGGACACTATGAAGAACAGAAATGCAAAAGCGAACGCAGGATTTCGAGCCATGGCTTGTTCTAGAAAGAGAAAGTATGAGAGAGGTCACAAATTGGTTGAGGTCCGGCGGGCGGTCAAGGCAAAGTTGCCGCCCGCCGGAAGGCGAAGAATACCAAGAACTTAACCTTGCTCTGATACCATGTAAAAATATATGTATTATTGATTGATATCTGATTGATGTATTGATGTGTAAATTACAGATGGTGAGGTACTAATTATATAGGAGAGGATTGGGGAGTAGGTGAGTGTGTGTGGTAGGTGAGTTGAGTGGAGGTGGTAGGTGATGATATATTCTAACAACGGGTATGTGTCAGTTGCTTTGTAGAATATGCAACTCCATTGCACTAGTGACTATATATATATATATATATATAAACATATGTAAATATATGTATTTGACACAGACAGAACAATATATGGGAAAAGAGGACCCATATACTAGAACTTTAATAGTATACTTAAGTTTTTTTTAAGACTAGAACTTTAATAGTATACTTACTAGTGGCCTTTGCCATTTTACCTTTTGGATATAAATAACCATTAAATCATGGTTGTTGACTTCTAGAATTGTATTGTACTTGTTGAGAATCAAGGTTACTTTTGACAAATAATCACTTTGAACTCCAGCAGCTAGCTAAAGAAATTGAGATTCATTTCATTCAATGATCATTACAGAGGGTTCTAATGTATTATATACACGTGATACAATGCTTTAACCATAACCACTAACTTCCTAACCTAACCACAACTACTTGCAGTTAACTATAGTTCTAATAGACTAACAACTTGATCTGAGGAGGCTTCATACTACCCTTAGTTTTCAACAAGGTGAGCTCAGTTATTTGGAGATCATTTCAATTTATTTTATTTTATTTTAAATTTGTATCTTCGATGCTTTTGATTGTGATTGTTATTAGGAATTAAAATGTTGCAAGTCATATGTGTGGCGGTGGCCACCAGTGAGAGTGCCCCAATGTCTGTCACTCTGCCTAGAGACAATTGAATTTAGCAGATTTACAGGGTGTAAGGTGGAAATGAAGTTGGTAAGGTATCTTTTGGGGAATGCCATGGTTTTGAAGAAGCTGAAAATTATGTCTTGGACTAGGAATAAAACAATAAAGACAAATGTTTTGAAGTTTCCAAGAGGCTCAAGCACATGTTAAATTGAATTGTGCTACAGCCCCTCTTTCTTGCACCGCTCAGTGGAGTGGCTTTGATATTTGGCAGGATACAACATGTACTCACTCTTTCGAGATAACATTTTGGTCTTAGAATTGGTAGTCACCAAGATGGTAGAATGAACAATCTGAGCCTGTTTGGATAGTGTCATAACAATAGATTGGATTAGAACCAAAGAGAGTTCAATCTCTTTCCTCTAGGATGTAGATTAACTTCCTCAAGTCTTTAATTCATCATATTACTAATAGCGACTTAAAAATGTGTTGTATGACTTGGAAAGGAAGTGATTGCAGTCCTTTTTTGTTCCTATGAACTTTATTTGCTAGTCATAATTCATATGGTTTCTTATCTTTTGTTTGCTTTTATCTCAATTTCTGTTTGTAATCTTGCTTATCTATACCATGTGTTCTATGACATTCTAAAAAATTTACTTATCTAGGTGATTAGTGGCCATTTGGGATGAGTGAGATCTATTGCATTTGATCCAAGTAATACATGGTTCTGTACTAACTCTACAGATTGCACGATCAAGGTACCTTCTTGTTTGAATTTCCTTTTTGCAAGTGACCACTAGGCTGTTTTACTTTGCTGCTTTGTTGTTGCTGTTTTGGGATTGATTCAATACCTATTTAATCTCTACTTTGGGCTCAAAAGAAACATCAAAGTAGGATAAATTGTTATAAATAATTTATAAGATAATGATCAATTTTATTCTTTCAAATGATCCAAATCATAATTAATTTTATTCTAAAACTATTTATTTGATGTGATCAAAGGAACTGTACGTGTAAGGAAAAGACTATTATAAAGCCAATCATCACAAATCAGATTAACATATTTAGTATGACAAATGTTAACCAAAGTTCAAGGAACCAAATAGCCGAACGAAGGGCACCAACGAGTCAAATAAGATACCTTTCTCGTTATCACTTGGCCACCTGCTATATGTGAAAAGTATATATTGTAGAAATGGTAGAGAAATAGAGGTGCTCTCTTCTCTACAAGTTCCTCATAGACAAGCCAATGATCTCTGGCATAAATTGCAAACAATGCAAGTGCACTGCATTCTTTCTCAGGGTTGATAAATCAACATACAAGCATCTTTCAAATAAGGAGGTTATAGAATCATGATCTCTAGGACTACCAAAAAGCACAAACGTCAGCTAAAACAGCTTAGGCCTACCAATACAGCATTGAGAAGCATACATAAACATTGAGACTAACCTCTCCAAAATTATAAGAGCAGTTTATGCTGCTACAATTACCCTTTAAAATGATAGTTTTTCCAGCCCAACCCAAAAAATTCAAGCAGCTTAAGGTAGCAAAAAAGACCTTATTCTTTTGCAGGTCTGCCAGCTATGCTGCTAAGTGGAAGGCTTGTATCACCTAACATTATACTCAATGTGCTGCCAGCAGTATGCATCGGCAAGTATGCAGCAGTAGTAACACAACAAGTAGCCTGCCAACCTTCAAGTATCCTACAAACAGTATGCATCAGCAAGCATGGTGCAGAGTTGTTTTGCTGTTGCTGCTGCAGAGTTGTTTTTCCTACTGCTACAAGCTGCTGCCTGTTTGGGAGGCAAACCACCTAAGTGAGTTCGGCTACACCTCATCATTCCACTCTCAAACTGACACAGTTATGTAGTTAGAATTAATTACAATTAGGTTGAGTTGGTTATAGAGTAGTTAGAATTGTAGTTCAGTTAGATGGTTATGCAATATATGTATGTATGTTCACATACTCTATATAGAACTCATTCAAGAGATATACTTCTTCATTCTATGGATTTCTTAATGGTTTCAAAGCAATTCTTCTTCTTTGAATTGGCACAACAGATTGGGGTATTCCTCATCTTAAAAGCAACATCACCTTGCTAAGAATGAAGAAACTTTCTTTTAATAAACATTGTAAAAGTATGTGCACTCACTGCTGTGTGTCTAAATGATTGTATATTTAATGGAGTCCAGCCTAGTGGGTCTGACTTATATGAAATTATTAAGGTTAGATTTGCTCTTTGGGTTAAAGCTTCATCAAAGGGGATCGTGTACTCTGTTATGGACTTAATCAACAATCTAGAACAAATTAAGGACTATAGCTGAGATTTGTTCTGTCATATGCTGGCTGTTGTTTGGGTGTTTTGCGGGGCTTTTTGGATTCTGTTGGTCTGCTGGTTTGGTGAACATCTGTTTCACCTCTGGCTGTGCTGGTTGGGGCAACACGTGCTAGTCTACTACCATGAGCTGGTCTGTAATTTGCTAGTTGCTGTTTTTGGTGTTTTGGGTGGCATTTTAGTGTCTGTTGGTTTTTGATTTACTGGTTTGGGCAACACCTATTTCAGTCCTGGCTGTATATCTATCTGCTGACTGTGTATCTATCTATCTCAGTGCTGTATCTACCTAGCATTTTGGTGTCTGCTAGTTTGTTGGTTTACTGGTTTGGGCAATACATGTTTCAGTCTTGGCTATATATCTATCTGCTGACTATGTATGTATCTATCTGACTTTGAGCATTTGTGCTGTTATTTGGTTTTTGATTTATTGGTTTGGGCAACACCTGTTTCAGTCCTGGCTGTATATCTATCTGCTGACTGTGTATGTATCTATCTGACTTTGAGCCTTTGTGCTGTTATCTGCTAGACATGTTAGCTCTACTGTGTATTTGTCTTAGTACTGTTAGCTCTGCTGTGTATCTGTCTCAGTACTGTTAGCTCTGCTGTGTATTTGTTGGTCCCTCACCAATAGAAACCACCTTGGCTTGCCTATATAAAGCAGTGTCAATCAAGAGACTATTACCATACCTAGACCATAAGGACCCAAAAGGATGCCAGTTGTTATACCATAAAAAAAGGTCCCTTCACCATTGCCAATCTTGCATTGAATTAAGTGGAACAAGGACTCTCCTAAGGACAAAAGTTTCCTCCAGACCCAAGAATTTAGCAGATTTACAGGGTGTAAGGTAAATGAAGTTGGTAAAGTATCTTTTGGGAATGCCATGGTTTTGAAGAAGCTGAAAATTATGTCTTGGACTAGGAATAAAACAATAAAGACAAATGTTTTGAAGTTTCCAAGAGGCTCAAACACATATTAAATTGAATCGCGGTACAACGCCTCTTTCTTGCTCTGCTTAGTGGAGTGGCTTTGATATTTGGCAGGATACATGTACGCACTCTTTCGAGATAGCATTTTGGTCTTAGAATTAGTAGTCACCAAGATGGTAGAATGAACAATCTGAGCCTGTTTGGACAGTGTCATAACAATAGATTGGATTAGAACCAAAGAGAGTTCGATCTCTTTCCTCTAAGATGTAGATTAACTTCCTCTAGTCTTTAATTCATCATATTACTAATAGCGACTTAAAAGTGTGTTGTATGACTTGGAAAGGAAGAGATTACAGTCCTTTTTTGTTCCTATGAACTTTATTTGCTAGTCATAATTCATATGGTTTCTTATCTTTTGTTTCCTTTTATCTCAATTTATGTTTGTAAACTTGCTTATCTATACCATATGTTCTATGACATTCTAAAATATTAACTTATGTAGGTGATTAGTGGCCATTTGAGTTGGGTGAGATCTATTGCATTTGATCCAAGTAATACATGGTTTTGTACTAGCTCTACAGATTGCACGATTAAGGTACATTGTTGTTCGAATTTCCTTTCTGCAAGTGACCACTAGGCTGTTTTACTTTGCTGCCTTGCTGCTTTGCTGCTGCTGTTTTGGGCTTGATTCAGTACCTATTTAAACTCTAATTTAGGCTCAAAAGAAACATCAAAGTAGGATAAATTGTTATAAATAATTTATAAGATAATGATCAATTTTATTTTTCCAAATGATCAAAATCATAATCAATTTTATTCTTAAACTATTTATTTCATGTGTTCAAAGGAACTGTACGTGTAAGGAAAAGACTAGTATAAAGCCAATCATCACAAATCAGATTAACATATTTAGTATGACAAGTGATATCCAAAATTCAAAGAACCAAACAGCTGAATAAAGTGCACCAACGAGTCAAATAAGATACCTTTTTCGTTATCACTTGGCCACCTGCTATATGTGAAAAGTATATATTGTAAAAGTAGCAGAGAAATAAAGGTGCTCTTTTCTCTACAAGTTCCTCATAGACTAGCCAATGATATTTGGCATACACTGCAAATAATTTGCAAGTGCACTACATTCCTTCTCAAGGCTGATAAACTAACATACAAGCATCTTTCAAATAAGGAGATTACAGAATCATGATCTCTAGGACTACCAAAAAGCACAAACTTCAGCTAAAACAGCTTAGGCCTACCAATACAGCATTGAGAAACATACATAAACATTGAGACTAACCTCTCCAAAATTATAAGAGTAGTTTGTGTTGCTACAATTACCCATTAAAATGATAGTTTTTCCAGTCCAACCGAAAAAATTCAAGTTGCTTAAGGTTGCAAAAAAGACCTTATTCTTTTGCAGGCCTGCCAGCTATGTTGCTGAGTGGAAGGCTTGTATCACCTAACATTACACTCAATGTGCTGCCAGCAGCAGGCAGCCAGCAGTATGCATCAGCAAGTATGCAACAACAACAATACAACAAGTAGCCTACCAACCTTCAAGCATCCTACAAACAGTATGCAGCAGCAAGCATGGTGCAGAGTTGTTTTGCTGCTGCTGTTGCAGAGTTGTTTTTCCTACTGCTACAAGTTGCTGCCTGTTTGGGAGGCAAACCACCTAAGTGAGTTGGGCTACACCTCATCATTCCACTCCCAAACTGACACAGTTATGTAGTTAGGATTAACTACAGTTAGGTTGAGTTGGTTATAGAGTAATTAGAATTGTAGTTCAGTTAGATGGTTATGCAATATATGTATGTATGTTATGTACTCTGTATAGAACTCATTCAAGAGATATGCTTCTTCATTCCATGAATTGCTTTATGGTTTCAAAGCAATTCTTCTTCTTCAAATTGGCACTACAGATTGGGGTATCCCTCATCTCAGAAGCAACGCCACCTTACTAAGAATGAATAAACTTTCTTTTAATAAACATTGTAAAAGTATGTGCACTCGCTGTTGTATGTCTAAGAGTGAGTCACAGACTCTCTTTAGCTTGTCTAATTCTACTTACAATAAATCTCTTGCCCTCATTGACACAGATGTTTGGGGTCCTTTATCACCTTCTATGACATGTTACAAGTACCATGTCATTTTTGTTGATGAAATTAGTAAGTTCACTTTGTTGTTTCCTCTTCACTACAAGAGTGAAGTGTTTACTAAATTTCTTGAATTCAAAGTATTTGTTGAGAACCAATTTTCTACTAATCTTGAAATTCTTAGAAGTGACAATAGGGGTGAACATGGGACACAACCTGCCAATAGACCCAAGGCATCATGATGTATCCCAAAAACTGCATCAACTCAACACACCTAATTAAGTAAATAGCCCAAAATATAGCAATTCTATAATAGTCCAACATTCAACAAATAGTCCAAATACTATGTAGATGTTCCCATTTGCTAATACATTTCGGTTTTAGATTAGGATAAATTATATTAAATTCAAACATAAATGGATAGTAATGCACTTAAGGACTTGTTTCGTTTTGTTAATGTTTTTGCTGCTGCTGTTGCACTTAGTTACTGTTGTTGCTACACTTAGTTGTTACTTCTCTTGGATATGAAACATTCAACATAAATGCAACTAAGCACTTAGTTGCTACTGCACTTAGTTACTGCTCCTCTTGGATGTGAAACGTTCAACATAAATGATAGTGTTGAATAATTAATTCCTAGATTGTTTAGACTTTGTGGAATTATTTTTTTTTTTCCTTTTTTTGAATTTGCAATTATTCATAGAACAGATAAATTATTTGTTATAAGATCATGTATTTTTTTTTATTATTTATTTTTTGTTGTAAGTTTGATTGAGGCATTTAATGTTCTATCAAAGAAATTACGCCTTCTCAATGACATTCCTTTGAGGTTATCAACTGTGTAGACTCTAGTTTATTATTTTATATTATAATTTCTTTGTTGATATAGGTATTCAAAAATACATTTAAAATGGACAAGTCTTGGATGTTCAAGGATAGAAGATCAAAAGACTATGAGAATGGAGTTGAACAATTTCTTAATTTTGCTATGATCCATGCAATTGATTTTCAATCCATACGTTGTCCTTGTAGAGTCTATGGAAACTTGAGAAGCCAACCTATTCAAGTGATTAGAAATCATCTATTTTTCAATGGTATTGACCAAAGTTATACCACATAGATGTGGCATGGAGAAACAGTCACCAGTGGGGCATCACCATGTTTAAATGAACAAGATATTTCCCAACAACAATTTGACATGTCTCCTATAGACAATGTAGCTGAAACAATAGAAATGGTACAAGATGCATACGATCGTTGCATGGCTAATCCTGAAGTGTTTAAGAAATTACTTGAAGATGCGGAAAAACCATTATATCCAGGTTGCACAAAGTTTACCAAGTTATCTGCATTTGTTAAACTGTATAACTTCAAGACTACAAATGGCCTATCTCCCACTGGGTTTTCAGATCTATTGACGTTGTTGGGTGATATGCTGTCAATGAACAATGAAATACCATCATCCATGTATGAGGCTGGGGAGACGTTTGCTGCATTGGGAATGGGATATAAGAAAATACATGCATGTCCATCTGATTGCATACTCTATAGAAAGGAGTACACAGATGTAACTTTATGTCCTACATGTGGTACATCGAGATGGAAGTTGAAGAAAAATTCCACTGAAATTAGAAAAGATGTGCCTGCAAAAGTTTTATGGTATTTTCCACCTATCCCAAGGTTTCAAAGGATGTTCTAATCAGCAAAAAATAGCGAAGGATTTGACATGGCATGCTCACGAAAGAGATTCTGATGCAATAATGTGTTACCCTGCGAATTCTCCATCACGGAAGTTAGTAGACCACAAGTGGCCAGATTTCACCGCAGAGCCAAGAAACCTTCGATTAGCTATTTCTGTAGATGGAATAAATCCACACAGTTCCCTTAGCAGTAGGTATAATTGTTGGCCAGTTATAATGATTACCTATAATCTTCCACCGTGGTTATGTATGAAGAGGAAATTTATGATGTCGTCATTATTAATATCAAGTCCATAACAACCTGGTAATGACATTGATGTTTACTTGGCGCCACTAATTGATGATTTGAAGATGTTATGAGAGGTAGGTGTTAAAGCTTATGATGCTTATAAAGAAGAACACTTCAGGCTGAAGGCTATATTGTTGTAGACAATTAATGACTTTCCAGCATTAGGCAATTTAAGTGGTTGTACTGTAAAGGGATATTATGCATGTCCAATTTGTAGTGAAGGAACATGTTCTCACAGATTAAAATATGGAAAGAAGAACACATATGCTGGCCACAGAAAATTTCTTCTGCGGTACTATCCATATCGGAGGCAAAAAAAGGCTTTTAATGGTGAGCAAGAGTTTGGATTAGCTCCAATACCATTAAGTGGGGAGGAGATATTAAATAAGGTTAAAGGGCTTGTAACCATATGGGGAAAGAGAAATAAAAAAGCATTAGATGTTGGTGGTACAAAATGTTGGAAGAAGAAATCATTGTTCTTTAATCTTGAATATTGGAAGTACTTACATTTTTTATATAATTTGGATGTTATGCATATTGAGAAGTATGTGTGTGAGAGCCTCATTGGTACATTACTTAATATTCTAGGAAAAACAAAGATGGCCTTAATTCCCGCATTGATCTTGTAGAAATGGGTTTGCGTGAAGAATTGGCACCACAAATTGGAAGAAGCGAACATACTTGCCTCAAGCATGTTACACATTGTCTAAAAAGGAGAAAAGAAGAGAATGTACAACATTATTGGAACCGAATGTTCCAAAAGGATACTCTTCAAATTTGGGAAGTCGTGTATCAATGCAAGATTTGAAACTTTATGGTCTAAAATCACATGATTGTCATGTATTAATGCAACAGTTATTACCTGTGGCAATACGATTTGTGTTACCTAAGCATGTGAGACATGCCATTATCAGGTTATGTTTCTTTTTCAATGCTATTTGTAGCAAAGTGCTGGATGTGGAAAAATTATATGAGATTTAAAAAGATCTTGTTGTCACATTATGTTTGCTTGAAAAGTACTTTCCACCTTCATTCTTTGATATCATGGTGCATTTGACAGTGCATCTTGTTAGAGAAGTTCGACTTTGTGGGCCAGTTCACTTTAGATGGATGTACCAATTTGAGAGGTTCATGAAGATCTTAAGGGGTTATGTTCGTAATTGTAATTGTCCTGAAGGTTGCATTGTTGAAAGTTATATTGTAGAAGAAGCTGTTGAGTTCTGCGCAAAGTACTTATCTGGAGTGGATGCAATCGGGATTCTTTCTAATAGGAACATAACAGTTGATGATGATATAGAAATTGGAAGGCCTTTATCAAGTGGTTATGTTGTTACTGTTAATCGTAATGAATAAGAGAAAGCACATCATTGTGTCTTAGAAAATACAAGTGACATTCAACCATACATTGAGTAAGAATATTTCATGTACATTTTTTACAATTGCATTCTCACAAGTTAGAGATTTATCTCATAATATATTTCTTTATTCATGATTTGATAGGAAGCATATGGCTTGTTTGAAGCTAAAATATAATCGCCAATCACAAAGTCAAAAATGGCTACAAATTGAGCATAACAAAACATTTATGTATTGGCTTCATGAAAAGGTATTGGGGTAATTCAACATTTATCTTTTTCTAATAACAAATATTATTAAGGAAAAATTAGCTAACTATTTAACCATATACAAGTCTCAAAGGAGTTATGTGGCCAAAATAATGTCTCAAATAACCTGAAGTGGATAGCACAAGGACCTCAATTTGATGTTATAAAATTTCTTGGCTATATCATCAATGGTTGCCGTTATCACACAAAAGATCGGGATAACTCACGAGTCAGCCAAAATAGTGGAGTTAGTTTAGTGGCAACAACAATACAAGTGACAGGTTACAAGGATAAGAACCCAGTATTTATGGATATGAGTTACTAAGGAGTTATTACTGAGATATGGTAACTTGACTACAATATGTTCAAGATTCCGGTATTTAAGTGTAATTGGGTTGACAACACAAAGGGAATTAGAGTGGATGAGTTGGGTTTCACATTAGTTGAGCTAGGGAGGATAGGCTTAAGACGATTTCTTCATTTTGGCTTCCCAAGCTAGGCAAGTTTTTTTTGTACCAGATCAACTTGATCTGAGATGGTCAGTTGTGCTAGAACCTTCTCAAAAACAATATTCTTGTGAAAATGATAATGAGTTTAATGATTTTTGTATAGAGCATCATGGCTTTACAAAAGTTTTGCCATGAGTTGAATCATTAGATGTGGTTGATGATATGTCATCTTACATGTGAAGAGATTGTGAGGGAACTTGGCTCGATAATCCATGATGAAAAAAAAAATATGTCTTTGTAAGAATGTATGTCTAAGTGTTGTATTTTCATGCTAAAATGTTTGACTTATTTTTCATTTTCTTCATGTCTTTATATTTAATTGTCTAACTATTTCACCTTTTTTTTTTAATTTTATTTTATTCACAAGATGGATATTTCTCATGTGTTGCCTACTGATGGAGAGGATGCATGGTTTCCAGCAACAGAACCAAAACCTAATAAAAAAAAAAGGTAAAGGTTCGACAACATTACCAGACATAATAAAGGATAGGAGTTCTGCAGTACGAAAAGCCATTGAATATAATGAGAAAAGTCAACCGATTGGAAACAATTCAATCAAATGTTCAAGCTATCATAGGGTGTTGGCTCGCATAATGATTCCAATATGCTATAAAGACTGGTTTGAGGTGCCAGCTGAATTGAAAGAAAAATTATGGAGTTGTGTGGAGGTAAGTAAGACTAATAAATATGTATTTAAGTGTACTCAAAATTTGAATTTTTCAACATTATATTTTTTTATTACTCAGTTAACCTACAAAGTAGATGAAAGAAGTAAGAAAAAAGTGTTATATTTGTTCAAAATGGAGGACATTCAAGAAAGAACTTAGCAAGTACATACGTGAAAACAAGTCAAATCTTGAGATCATATCAAAACCACCAGCAATTTATGGATTCGTTGAACAAAGACATTGGGACTCATTTCTTGGAAGACGACTATCAGAAGAGTTTGAGGTAAAAATAATCAAACTTTAGTTATTTAAAATGTCAATATTAAATGCTATACACTTGGATTAACTTAGTGTGTTGCATTTTTAAAGATTTTAAGTCAGGTTCAGAAATGGAGACGAAGTCAAAATAAGTATAACCATAGAATCAGTCGAAAGGGCTATGCTCGCTTTCAAGAAGACTATGTAAGTGGTTATAAATTTTATAATTTAATAACAATTTTCATGTGATTATTTTTAAAAATTAATGTATGTTTGATTGATAGAAACATATGACCGAATCTACTGAAGATTTGGATAGAAGTGTTCCATGCCAAAAGGCTCGTCAAAATAAAAATGGAGAATATGATGACAAGACAATTATGGAACAAGCTACGAGAATTGTAAGATATTTGTGTGTACTGATTGCATTTATTTTATATTACCTCAACTGTTCATCTTTCTTATATAGTAATGTATTATTGTAGGATGAGTTGATTAAACAAAAAAGTGATGGGAGTTTAACGATTGAAGGATGCAATGACATTCTTACTATGGTATTGAGCACTCCTGAAACTTCTGGTCGAGTAAGGGGTGTAGGAAATTCTGTCACACCTAGCACCTACTTTCACTTGCCTAGACGTGGGAATCAGTCACATTGGGAGAAGAAATATAATGATCTTGAGGCAGTGGTGGTACAATTGCAAGCTAGGCTTCATGCAGTGGAACAACAAACACCACATACACCATAATCTGAACATGTTAGTTCAAACACCTTGAGAAGTGGTTATGAAGGAAATTTTCAGCCTGATTTTCTCTTAATAGAAAGCGGAGTGAGAACTAAAGATGCCATTCCACCCCAAGCTCCTACCCAAAAGATCATAAAGGTGTGACCCATTTAGAACACCTAAAGTTGTTATATTTTCTAATACTGTTAGTGATTAAATTAGTGCTTTTGTTGTTATCTATGTGTTTGTTATAGAGCAAATGTTCAAACACGTTGAAAAGTGGTGGTAGAGGCAATTTTCAACATGATTCTATCTTAGCAGAAAATAGGGTGAGAACTAAGGACGACTGTAGACACAAATTTTAAAACATGAAGTGTTTCAACACATTTCAAAATTTTATGTTACAAATGTCCACTGTTTAGTCTTTTTGACTAAACAGTGTTGATTATTTGAATAGCAGGTTCTTATTTCCGATCTGTATTTCAGATCGTTAATTACACATTTTATGCAAAATGAAACCTCTGATTAATGAAGAACAAAATAAACAACAAAAGACAATTTTAAAAAAAGAAAATATTTTATTACGATTATTATGGGTTTTGAACCCTCGAATACAAAATACAGTTTGGGTTTGGAACCCTTTACCTATTCATCGCCATTAGCGTAGGTTCTTGAATTCTCTAGCCTTCTCTTCTTCTTTCTTGTAACGATTTGTTTAGCTCTCAACTTCTTTCTCTCTCTCTCTAATCTTTTTCACCTCTGATCTTCCAATCACCCGTCTTGTGTGATGGTCCTCATATTTATGGAGGGCCATCAGGTGATAGGATTGCTTCATCTTCAATTTTGAATTTCAAATTGAATGATATTTGAATTTCAAATTGAATGATAACGCTATTTAAATTTTGAATAATAGCGCTATCTGATTAATCGTATATCTGATTAACCGAATTGATCTTTGGGGTTTCATCCTGTGTGGTGTCTTTGCTGTAGGCTCTACAGGTGTCATTTTTTCGTAGGCTCCACGTGTCATTTGAGCATCTTGAATAACGTCGTTAAGCTACGACGTTTTATTTATATACCTCAACGGAGCAAATTAATCATTTTGGGAAGTGATTGCCTACAACAATCTTATTGTAGGCTCTATGTGTGTCATTGACTGTATTTGGTTTAAAATTTATGTGCCAACAAATGCCCCTCGTGACTTGCACAAGTGAATTTTCTTAACTGTGCGAGTCACGACAATTTGGCACTTTTATGTGGATGATCTTTAGGTCTTGGATGGGATTATTTCTTTGCTTTCGTCCCCAGCCTTTTCTTTTTTTTTTTTTTTTTTTTTTTTTTTTTTTGGTTGACGGCTTTTTCATGAGCCCTTTTACTTTTGTTGCATGGGTCCTTTTTGTGGACTTGATCTTCTACTTCTTCTTCTTCTTCTTTTTTTTTTTTTTTTTTTTTTTTTTTTTTTTTTTAAATAAAGGGTTAATTGCCCTTTATAGTCCATGGGCCAATTACTTTTGTTGCATGGGTCCTTTTTGTGGACTTGATTTATTTTTTTTAATTTTTTTTTAAATTTTTTTTTTTAAGGGTCATGAGTAAGGTCCAAGATTTAATTGGACGTTTCCTTTTGTGGACCTCCAACTTGCCACCATTTTTTTTTTTTTTTTAAGGCTATAATGGACCTTTCCTTTTCTAGGCCACCATTTTAATTGGGCCTTTTCTTTTCTAGGCCACCATTTTAATTAGGCCTTTTCTTTTGTGGGCCTCCAACTTACCACTATTTTTTTTTTGCAGTAAATTGTTTTCTAGGCCATCATGGACCTTTTCTTTTCTAGGCCACAATTTTTTTTAAATTAGGCCTTTTGTTTTGTGGGCCTCCAACTTGTCACCATTTTTTTTTTACAGCAGATTTTTTTTTTTTTTTTTTTTTTAGGCCATCATGGATTTTTCTAGACCATCATGGACTTTTCCTTTTCTAGGCCATCATTTTTAATGGGCCCTTTTCTTTTGTGGGCCTCCAACTTGCCACTATTTTTTTTGTAGTACATTGTTTTCTAGGCCATCATGGATTTTTCTAAACCATCATGGACCTTTTATTTTCTAGACCACCATTTTTTAAATTGGGCCTTTTCTTTTGTGGGCCTCCAACTTGCCACTATTTTTTTTGTAGTACATTGTTTTCTAGGCCATCATGGATTTTTCTAAACCATCATGGACCTTTTATTTTTTAGACCACCATTTTTTAAATTGGGCCTTTTCTTTTGTGGGCCTCCAACTTGCCACCATATTTTTTTACAGCAGTTTTTTTTTTTTTTTTTTTTTTTTTTAGGCCATCATGGATTTTTCTAGACCATCATGGACTTATCCTTTTCTAGGCCACCATTTTTTTTAATGGGCCCTTTTCTTTTATGGGCCTCTAACTAGCCACTTATTATTTTTAGGATTTGTTTTACAGCAGATATATATATCTATATATATTTTAGGAGTTTGTCTAAATGGAATAGGATGGATTGGCATTGGTAGGACTTCTAATCCAACACAAACTCTTACTTAGTATTTCAAATCCTACCTAAACTCTTGCTTATTTGAAGTATTTTAGGAGACCACTACCTCTTTTCTTAAGTAAGACTTTTCCTTTATATTACACCTATTCATATATTTTTTTTCCCTGCAGATTTTTTTTCAGCAGATTTTTTGCTTCCAGAAAATTTCCAGCAACTTTCCAGCCCCTTTTTTTTTCCTTCTTTTCAACAAAAGCTGTTCTTCTAGCAAAAATTTTTTTTTTTAGCAATTTTCAACAGCCCCTATTTGCAAATTTTGTAGTGCATATTAGGTCTTCATCTTTCAAAAGTTGTCTAGCCATTGTCTCTCCTCTCCTTCCAGCAAAAAGAGTACCTTAAGGATCTTTTTTATATTAGGTATGTTTTTTTTATTTTATTTTATTTTTTTATTATATCCCAAATATGAACACAAACAGTTTGAAGTCTTGATGAAACAATGTTTCGGCAACAGCCAACTTTGTTTAAACTATAAACAACTTTGAGGGAATAAAACCATAATTTGGTTTAAAGTTTTGCCTCCCCTATTTTGAATTTAATAAGGCCAAACAAAGCTTCAAACTATGTTTGTTTGTTTTTTTTTTTTTTTTTTTGAAAGAACAAACCAATACAAGTTGCTCTTTTTTAATTCCCACACTAGCTTTATGGATACCATTTTTTTTTTTTTTTTTTTTAGCAGCAAATATTTGTTTATTTAGCAGATTTTGCTAAACCCAAATACAAACAGCATATATATATATATATATTTTTAAATCTAATCTAATCAAAGCCAGAAAAATATAAACAGACTTGTTTGTTTCTTTTTTTTTTTGTTTCTTTTTTTTTTAAATCTAATCTAATCAAAGCCTAAAAAAAAATATATAAACAGACTTGTTAGGGTGACAAATTTAACTCAAAGAATGTCCATGAACAAAAAAGTTGAACCTTGGCAGACAATTGTTCATGCACGCCCAAAATATTTAGCCTGGCCACCCCGTCAGAGTTTTTTTTGTTTCTTCTTTTTTTTTTTTTTTTTTTTTTTTTTTTTTTTTGTGCTGACCATGAGCCCAAAGGCTTTTCCTTATACCCCTTTTTGTAACAGCAGATTTTTGCTAGAAAAATATAAACAGTTTTTTTTTTTTTTTTTTTTTTTTTTTTAAAATCTAATCTAAATCTAATCTAATTAAAGCCATAAAAATATAAACAGACTTTTTTTTTTTTTTTTTTTTTTTTAAATCTAATCTAAATCTAATCTAATTAAAGCCATAAAAAATATAAACAGACTTTTTTTTTTTTTTTTTTTTTTTTTTGAATCTAATCTAAATCTAATCTGGCACTTTGTTTTTTCTCTCTTTTTTTTCTTTTTTTTATTTTTTATTTTTTTTTAAAGTCATAAAAATATAAACAGACTTCTTTTTTTTTTTTTTTTTTTTCTTTTTAAATCTAATCTAATCAAAGCCTGCCCCCTCGTGATTCGTGCAAGTGAATTTTAATTGTACGAATTACGATTTTTTTTTTTATTTTTTTTTACACTTTTCCCCTCTTTTGCAGGCAACACGCAAGGCGTCAGATTTTGTTTGCAGGTATCATTGCTCTTTCCAACCTAATGGCAATGAGTGGCTTGAATCCTTGGCAGTGATTGTGTCCTTTCACCCCAATGGCTTGAATCCTTGGCAGTGATTGTGTCCTTTCACCCCAATGGCTTGAATCCTTGGCAGTGATTGTGTCCTTTCACCCCAACGGCTTAAATCCTTGGCAGTGAATGTGTCCGTCACCCCAACGGCTTGAAACCTTGGCAGTGATTGTGTCCGTCACCCCAACGACTTGAGTTCTTGGCAGTGATTGTGTCCTTTCACCCCAACGGCTTGAATCATTGGCAGTGAATGTGTCCGTCACCCCAACGGCTTGAAACCTTGGCAGTGATTGTGTCCGTCACCCCAACGGCTTGAGTTCTTGGCAGTGATTTTGTCCGTCACCCCAACGGCTTGAGTTCTTGGCAGTGATTTTGTCCGTCACCCCAACGGCTTGAGTCCTGGGCAGTGAACGTGTCCGTCACCCCAACGGATTGAGTCCTTGGCAGTGAACGTGTCCTTTCACCCCAACGGCTTGAATCATTGGCAGTGAATGTGTCCGTCACCCCAACGGCTTGAAACCTTGGCAGTGATTGTGTCCGTCACCCCAACGGCTTGAGTTCTTGGCAGTGATTGTGTCCGTCACCCCAACGGCTTGAGTCCTTGGCAGTGAATGTGTCCGTCACCCCAACGGCTTGAGTCCTTGGCAGTGAACGTGTCCGTCACCCCAACGGCTTGAGTCCTTGGCAGTGAACGTGTCCGTCACCCCAACGGATTGGGTCCTTGGCAGTGAACGTGTCCGTCACCCCAACGGATTGGGTCCTTGGCAGTGAACGTGTCCGTCACCCCAACGGATTGAGTCCTTGGCAGTGAACGTGTCCGTCACCCCAACGGATTGGGTCCTTGGCAGTGAACGTGTCCGTCACCCCAACGGATTGGGTCCTTGGCAGTGAACGTGTCCGTCACCCCAACGGATTGAGTCCTTGGCAGTGAACGTGTCCGTCACCCCAACGGATTGGGTCCTTGGCAGTGAACATGTCCGTCACCCCAATGAATTGAGTCCTTGGCCAAGGGGCTTTTGTTAATCTCCCAACGGATTGAGTCCTTGGCAGTGAACGTGTCCGTCACCCCAACGGATTGGGTCCTTGGCAGTGAACATGTCCGTCACCCCAATGAATTGAGTCCTTGGCCAAGGGGCTTTTGTTAATCTCTTTATATTATGACATTTTGCCTTCACTAACCATTTTTTATTTTATTTTATATATATATATATATATATATATATTTTATTTAGGAAGCATGGACAAGACCCTTGAATATCTTCGACGTGACGAGAGGGATGTACTGGATAAATCTGGTCCGAAAATAATTCGGCACAAACCTATCACTGCTTTATTGTCACCCACCGAGTTGGACCCCTACATCCCATTACATACGGCTTCCGAAGACTTGGTTTATACAGGAATTCGAAACTGCTGTGAGATTCTCGAGAAAGGGCACTCAAAATCAATTGGTTCATTCCCTGTCTCAATCCTTCGTCCATTTTCTGAGGACCTTGACTGCTCTGAATTTAATACTCTTCTCAAGAGAATGAAGCATGAAAAACTGAAGTGGGATAATTCCTTTAATGTCCGTGGCATTTCTACCCATTTGCAATCCCCCATATGGATTTTTTGGTTGAATGACGTTCTTTCCACATTTGCCCCTATTTTGAAGAAATGTGGGATTTATGCTGCAATCTATGTATCCCAATTTGCATATGCTAGGAATGTCTCCTTGCTCAAAGGATTCTTAGAGAGGTGGTCACCCGATACTAACACTTTCCACACCATTTATGGCGAACTTGGGATCTCTTTATGGGACCTTCATCGCATTAGCGGGCTCCCCATTTGTGGTGAGTTTTATGAAGAGTTTACCCCATCCAATGACATTTTATATTCGTCCCAGACATCCAAGGCGTGCCGTGGGCTTTTCAACATTTATGCCAACTCTGTTCAATCCAAGAAGTTTAACCACTGGACTTTTAAATTCATTGACGAATCCCCAACTTCGATCAGTGGGTTTCAACGAAAGGATAGAATTCCTGATGATGTGTATCTTTCCGGTTTTTTGGCGAGCTGGCTTAGCGGATTTGTTTTCCCTCACTCTTCTGGGGAAATTCGTCCGACGACCTTTCATGTAGCCACCAAAATGGCAGGTGGAACATTATTTAGCCTGGCCATCCCCGTCCTTGCATACCTCTATCATTCTCTTGGTAAAATGGCATCATCATCTTCACCTGGAAAGGAAAATATTCAAGGTCCTTTACATTACTTTTTTGGATGGATTTCACTATATTTTGTCAAGACTTACTCTCATGGGGATCCTCAGTTGATTTGTCCAATTCCTGATATTCATTTCATGCCATATCTTGGGTTTATTGGAAACCAATCGGCAGCCCAGTTTTTTAATGATAAATTTCCATTTGTGGACTCTCTCCTAACTTATCGTACGGAGTGTCAGTTTAGGGCTCTTACCCATGAAAGTGAACCTTCAGGCATTCTGGTCGACTCTGAAAGGATATCATCTTTCCATCTTGGCTATCTTATATCTTTGAGGCAAGGGGTTTTAACTTTTAAAATGGGATTTAATTTCATTTCTGAACCGTACTCCCCTAACCGATTCGGTCGTCAATTTGGGTTTGCTCAAGCGTGCCCTACACCGCTTAATGTATCTTGTCGGCAACCCTCTGAGTGGGCTAAATTTTATTACAACTGGCGCCATATGCTACGCTGCGGTACAAAAGTCTCATTGGAGTTACCAGGCTCCCGATCTACTTCTCACGTAACCATGCCTTATGCCAATTGGTGGTTGGGAACTTCCTTTACCGTGCTTCAATATGTTACTCATTCCCAGTCGAAATCTTCACGCAAGAGAAAACTAGATATGTCAATTAAAGACCGAAAGACGAAAAATCTTCCTTACTCTAGAGCTAGGTCATCATCTTCACCTATTGCTCTGGAAGCATCATCCCTTCAGAGAATGGATAATAGTCGACCACTTATTGCTCCCTCTCGATCTAGTTACTCGGCTTCAGATCTCCTTCATCTTTTCGAGGATATGTGTAATTCTCAATTTAAAATGAGATTTAGCTTTGAGCAAGCAGATTCTGGTTCCCAATTTTCTAGTCTCGCAAAGCTTTTTCCAGAGACTATGTCTATCAGTGATTGTACAGGAACTTCCCAACCCACTGTAGCGACCAAAACCCCAATGGATCAATTTCGCACATACTTGTACTCTTTTCTTGAAGATAAAGATGAGAATATGATTCAAGAACTCTTTGAGGGAGATGGGTATGAATTAACTGCCTTGGGTCGTATTCGCATTAAGAGTGTTGAAATTCCTTCTCCTACCAAATCTTTTGATTGTTCTCTCAATGGAAGTAACGAGAGTGAAGATGAGTTTTATGACTACACCCCTCTTTTAGATGGCACACCGACTAAGATGAGTAAATCGCCTTCAGCAAATGTAGCTTTTTCTTCTCCTTCGAACGAGTCAACCAAGCTATTAGAGAAAGGTATAAATTTTATTTTATTTATTTTTATTTTATTTTTTTATTTTATTTTTTTAATACCTTTCATTTTCTTAGGCACTGTGCCTCAAACTTCCCCAGCTGCCTCACATATGCCATTGGCTACCTTTAAGGGTATTCTTATTCATTCCTTGTACCTCATTTTATTTCATCATGTATAGATACTCAAGGAACTCTTTTCTCTTTAGATCATGCCACATTGCAAAATCCATGGTCCACTTGTGGGAATCAGAATTTGTCTCATCCACCTAAGTCTCTTCAAGCCGTACACCAAGGTATACTTCATTCATCTATATATATATATTGCGTTTACCTTCTGCGTTTTCATTGAGTATCTCCTTCTATTTTTCACAGAAAATACTTCTGACACATTGGAAGAGACAGACGAAATTACTTCTGATACCTCGGAAGAGGCCCAAATTCTTGCAGACTTACTTGAAGCAAATGGGGTTAACAAATTATTTGACAAACTTGAAGCACCCTTTGCTTCATCTGGCCTTCTTTTGGGAACTTCCTCTAACGAAGCAGCCACCCATATTCAGAAAGGTCTTACTATTTCTCTTCAATCAATGACGGATGTTAATGGCATGATTGCTGTAGCAAACAACGTTTTCATGATTTTAAAGAGTTTGGGTGTAGACTTCATCTCCTTTTATGAGAAGGTGAAGATATTTCTTGGGTGCTTTGCTTTGAAAACCCAACTTGCAGACTCTTCAAACTTGTCTACTGCAGAATTTGAGGCCCAATATTGTGAGAAGAAGCTTCATTTTGACAAAGTTTCTGGCGAACATGAACAGTTGTCTGCTTCAATCATCAAGTCGGATGAGCAGATTGCGGATCTTAATCAAAGGATTATTCAAACCAAAGAGTTACTCAAACAACTTGAAGAGGAATTGTCATCCACCCAAGCGGAACATGCATCCTTTATGTGTGATTTTGCACAGGCTTCCGAGAGTGTTTCTAAATCAGAAGAAGACGTGCAAACTGCTCTGAATGTTTTGAGCCAACACAAGAAGAAGAATGGACAACATAGTGTTGTGGAACGTGCTTTTGAAAGGGCTAAGGCTTCTCTTAATGAATGAATGCACTTTTATTATTTTTTATTCATCCGAACATAATGTATTTATGAAATTTCGCTCAGTGATGGATTTATTTGTTATTCGAAATTTCTCAATACAATACATTGATTTGTCTTATTTTAGCCGTACACAAAAGATTTACTTGTTATATGAAATTTCTCAATACAATACATTTATTTGTCTTATTTTGGCCGTACACAGTTTATACTCTTGCGGGCCAGGAGTATCCAATGTTTTATCACCTTAGATTTCGGTGAGGTATTTTAGCAGTTTAACCACATACAATACCGTTGGTGGTATTTAACTTTTGTTTGGCCGTGCACAGTTTATACTCTTGCGGGCCAGGAGTATCCAATGTTTTATCACCTTAGATTTCGGTGAGGTATTTTAGCAGTTTAACCACATACAATACCGTTGGTGGTATTTGACTTTTGTTTGGCCGTGCACAGTTTATACTCTTGCGGGCCAGGAGTATCCAATGTTTTACCACCTTAGATTTCGGTGAGGTATTTTAGCAGTTTAACCACATACAATACCGTTGGTGGTTTTTGACTTTTGTTTGGCAGTGCACAGTTTATACTCTTGCGGGCCAGGAGTATCCAATGTTTTACCACCTTAGATTTCGGTGAGGTATTTTAGCAGTTTAACCACATACAATACCGTTGGTGGTTTTTTTTTTTTTTTTTTTGCCCTAACTTTTGCCTAGGCCGCCCTTTCGGGTTTTCAACCTAGCAGGCTTTCTTAAGGGTAATATCTCTTCAAGAACCTTGCATTGGTTGGGGGAATGATTCTGTCACCATCCATCGTTATCAACAAATAGGCCCCATTAGAATAAACCTTCTCAATCACATAAGGTCCTTCCCATTTGGGCTCAAGCTTTCCTTTGGTTCTTCGTGAGACTACTATGGGTGTTCTAACCATTAGTACCAAGTCCCCCTTTTTAAAGGAACGAAGCCTCACTCTTTTATTGAATGCATTTGCCATCCTTTGTTGGTAGATTTCCAAGTTCTGTTGAGCATACAACCTTCTTTCATCCAGGGTCTCCAGCTCAGCCAACCTCACTCTTGCACTTTCATCTTCTGTTAAGGATTCTTGTATTGCCACTCGTAATGATGGTATTTGAACCTCAAGTGGTAACACTGCTTCTCCTCCAAAAACCAACGAATAAGGGGTTGCTTGAGTAGGAGTTCTGTGCGAAGTTCGATAAGCCCACAAAGCTTCTTGTAACTTTTCGTGCCAAGCTTTTTTGTTCTTATCCACCATCTTCTTAAGAATTTTGCACAATGTCTTGTTGAAAGCTTCTGCCAAACCATTGGCAGGTGCATGATATCTTGATGAATGGTTGTTTTTGATTTTGTACTTGGCAAATAACTTGTTCAAAGCATCACTCCTGAATGGCTGTCCATTATCCATGATGATACTTTCTGGAATCCCAAACCTGTAAATGATATGGGTTCGGATGAACTCGGAGACAACTGTGCTTTTTATATCCTTTAAAGCCACAGCCTCTGCCCATTTTGAAAAATAGTCAGTTGCAGCTAGGATGTATCGATATCCTGCTGAAGATGGAGGTACAAAAGGACCAATAATGTCCATACCCCATGCTGCAAATGGCCAAGAACAAGTTGTTAAATGTAAAGGCTCTGGGGGTTGGTGGAGAAAGTTCCCATGGAATTGGCAGACTTAGCATCTTCGAGCATAATTTATGCAATCTGCAATCATAGTCGGCCAATAGTATCCCAACCGTTTTAGCTGCATATGTAATTTAGGACCACTTTGGTGTGCCCCACATACACCTGCATGTATTTCTGCCATTACCTCTTGAATACGCTCCTTGGCTATACACCGCATGAACATTCCATCCAAAGACCTTTTGTATAACGTTCCATCTTTCCACAGGACAAATTTGGTAGCCCTGCGTCTCACTTCAATTCTTTTTACTTTATCTTCAGGTAGCCTACCATGTTGGAGGTAAGTCACGAATGGTTCTCGCCAATCCTCCTCGTTTTCTCCTTTCGTGGTGACGACCAAGATTGGAACCAAGTCAGAAACCTCCTTTAAAGGTTGTAACACCCTTCTTTCACCTACCGTGATAGTAATTGTTTTGCTATCTGGTAGGGTGAGTGATGCAGCCAAACTTGCAAGTGAATCAGCTCGAGCATTTGTTCTTCTCTTCACATGGAAAATGTGTGTTTTCCTGAATTGCGAAAGCAATTGATCAGCCCTTTCATGATATGGGATGAGACTTGTTTTCTTAATAATGTATTCTCCACGGAGTTGCTTTACCACCAGTTCCGAATCTCCATAAATTGAGAGTTCTTCAATAGGAATTTGTAATGCCAATTCTAATCCAGCAATTACAGCTTCATATTCTGCTTCATTATTGGAGCATCCTTCACTTAAGGCGAAAGAATGGGTGATTATAGCATTGTCTGGAGTCACAAACACAATTCCAATTCCAGCTTTATTGTTTTTAGGATTTTCTTGCTTCTTGCCATCTGGACTCCTTGAAGCTCCATCAAAATACATCTCCCATCCTTTCTGAATTTCTACTTGCATAACCTCTTCATCTGGTAAATCAGTTACTAGAGGTGAGTTATCAGGTATAGGATGTGCTGCCAAAAAATCTGCTAGAGCCTGCCCCTTTACAGCTCTTTGGGGAACATATTCAATTGCGAATTGTTGGAGAATTACAGCCCACTTTGCAATTTTCCCTGAAAGTATGGGCCGTGAAAGTATATATTTCAAGGGGTCTGCTCTTGATATCAACTTAACTTCGTGTTCCAAGACATAGTGCTTTAGTTTTTGCAAGGCGAACACCAAGGCAAGACATGTCTTTTCGATAGGGGAGTAATTGACTTCTGCCCCAACCAAAGTACGACTCAAGTAATACAAGGCATTTTCTTTCCCATGCTCATTATGTTGTGCCAACAGTGCCCCTAACGAACCATCCAAGGCTGTTATATACAACAAAAGTGGTTTCCCTTTTATTGGGCTCATGAGTACTGGAGGCTTCAAAAGATACTCCTTAATACTATTAAAAGCATTTTGGCACTGCTGATCCCATTCAAATGGAACACCTTTTTTCATCAATCTTGAGAATGGCAAACATCGACCAGCCAAGTTAGAAATAAATCTTCTGATATAGGCCAATCTCCCTTGTAGCCCCTTCAATTCCCTTAAGTTTCGTGGAGGAGGCATTTCGGCAATAGCTTTAATCTTGGTAGGGTCAATTTCAATCCCTTTGTTTCGAACCACAAACCCAAGAAATTTTCCTGATGAAACTCCAAATGCACATTTTAGTGGGTTCATCTTGAGTTTGTACCTCCTCAAACGTTCGAAGATTTTTCTCAAATCTTCCACATGGTTTTCCTTTTCCTTTGTCTTGACGACGAGATCATCAACATAGCATTCGATGGTGTCATGGAGCATATCACCAAAAATTATAGTCATCGCCCTTTGATACGTGGCCCAGCATTTTTCAGGCCAAAAGGCATTACCTTATAGCAAAAGACTCCTTTCGGAGTCCTGAATGCAGTCATTTCTTCATCTTCAGGTGCCATTCGGATTTGATTGTATCCTGAATATCCATCCATAAAAGACAAGGTTTCATACCCAGTAGTTGCATCTACAAGAAGCTCAGTGATGGGCAAGGGAAAGTCATCTTTAGGACAAGCCTCATTGAGATCACGGAAATCAATGCAGACCCTTATTTGACCATTCTTTTTCTTGACCGGCACTATGTTTGCTAGCCAGGTTGGATATTGGACTTCCCTAATGAATCCTGCATTAATGAGCTTGTCGACTTCGGCTTCAATTTGGGCTGTAAGCTCTGGTCGAGTTCGCCTCTGAGGTTGTTTAATTGGCTGTTTCTCAGGGTGAATTGCAAGCTTATGGACTGCAATCTCTGGATTAAGACCAGGCATCTCACTATAGTTCCATGTAAATATATCATGATACTCCCTTAAAAAGGAAATATATTGCCGAGCTTCTTCTTCCTTTAAATTTGCACTAATGAAGGTTGGTTTGTTTTCTCCTTCATCACCCAGATTTATTTCACAAAGGTCATCCACGGTAGCTTGGCCTCCTGCTTCAAATTCTATTGGTGCAGGTTGAGCTTCATCTTGGTCAACATCTTCCGACACATCTCGAGTGATAGTCATGTTTACTGGAAATTTTTCCTCATCACCCCGATAGCCTAACCCTTCTGTCCTAGCGGTGATAATACCGCCTTGCTGTATAGCTTGCCTCTGCGAAGGCGTTAATGCAAAGTCAAAGGGTGTCATTGTTTTGGGTATTTTTTCAGGATCTAAACCAACTTTCACCAACATCTGTGTAATTTCTGCACTGAAATTAGGCTTCTCAAAACTCGAGATGTTTTCTTCTGGCACTTGTTCAACTTTCACTTTCTGTTCAACATCTCCAAGTGAGTGAAATATGATGGGTTTCGATCCTTTTCCCTTAGAAGGGACCACAATCTTATTATATTTCTCCACATAGGTACATTCTGTCCTCCTTAATGGCAACGTGAACTCACCCTTGAGATCCAAAATTGGATTTATTGGGGCTAGAGCCTTTGCCCCCAGTTTCCTTTCGGACTTTGGCACATATCGAAAAGTTCTTTTTGTTGAAACTGGAGTAGACTCTAGAACGTCTTTGACATTCGGAGTATCTTCAGACTTTTTCACATCTTTTTCCTTTCTTTGTGAAGTCTTTGTATAGAAGCGAGCATCAGCATAATAGGCCTCTACTTCACCAAATGGATCATTGTCAGCCACAATTATCCCCTCTTTTTTGGGTGAAAGGAACGGGTACTTGATACATTGGTGATAAGTTGATGGCACTGCATGATGATTATGCATCCATGGTCTCCCAAGCAAAGCATTGTAGGAGGTGTCTACATCAATGACCAAGAACTCAGTACTTTCTTCAATATCTCCAAACTTGGTTCGCAATTCAATCTTCCCCATTGGGCGTTGCTCATTCTGATTAAATCCTTGAATGACCAAACGACTTGGGCGAAGTTGTGAAATTCGAACCCCTAACAAATTTAAGGCCCTCCGAGGCAGAAGGTTCACCGCAGATCCTCCATCAACGAGAATTCGAGAAATTTTCACATCATGGATAAGTCCAGTGATAAACAAAGGCCGATTATGGTCTGTCATTTCAGCACACATGTCTTTGTCACCAAAGGTTACCATAGCCATGCATGTAGTTGCCTTCTCTTGATTTCTACTCTCGATTTCTTTGTGGAAATCCTCTGGCTTGGACAGGGCATATATTAGAGACTTTCGAAGCTCTGGAGACATTTTCAGTGCATCATATACACTCAACAATGCTGGAATTTTCTTTAGATGAGCTAGCACATCATATTTCACTTGCTCCTCCTCCAGCAAGACCTGTGAAACTTCTGACGTTTGAGGGTCTTGAGGATTTCGTAATTTCCTCCGGTAGGTCAAGTAAATCTGGCATACTTCAGCAACCGCCTTTCCGTTGACCTCAACTTCTTTTGTTCCCTCACTTATTTGGACCATGTTAACTGGTCCAGCTGCAGGGTGATCATCATCATCAGTCACTTCTCCATCTTCCTGAAGCTGCATTCTTCTCCCATTTCTTAGGTACCGGGAGTCACGCCTATAAAAGCATTGAGAATCTTCAAAACCATTCTTCATGGCCTCCCAACTAGGCACCACGACTCCATCGAGGGAGCAATACCAGTCAAAGGCGATCCCCTCTAAGGAAAGGGGGAATTGTTTTAGGCAAAGTGCTTCATTTTGAGCTGTTTCCCCACACTGTTTCAAAAAACGCCTAATATGTTTTTGAGGATCTCCATAACCCTCATATAGGACAAAATTTGGAAGTTCGTATCCTTCAGGAAATGGTGTTTGCTCTACCCATAAAGGGAACAAATCCCTTGGGCGATAAGTGCCCATCTCTCGAAGGTCAAGGGCAGTTTCAATCTTCTCCTCAATTGTCCCTTCTATGAAATCATATGTTTGAGAAGATGTACCTTCGTCATCCAAATGTTCTGACATCTCAATTTCTATTGGCCATGGTTTATAAAATGTCCTATAAAATCGATCAGCCATGGTGTCCCAATCTGGGATTGAATTAGGTGGCAGGCTGAAGTACCAATCCGCTGCCCATCCTTCCAAAGAAAGAACGAACTGCCGTAGAAGTAACGCCTGGCTTTTTACTGTATTTCCACATTGTGCAAGGAAACGAACCAAATGGCGCCTTGGACAACCTGTCCCATTATATAAAGGAAAACGAGGTACTGCATATCCTCGTGGGAACTGAACCCATTCGACCCAATTAGGGAAAGGGTGTCCAGAAATTTGATTTCTTTCAATACTCAAATTTTGATGGGCTTCAAAACCCTCATCTTTCAAAGAGACCGTTACTTTTGCCTGATGTTCTGTTTCCCTTCTAGCTTCAATTTTTGCTTTCTCATCATCACCTGGATTGCGAATGATATGTATTTCTCGCTCTTCAAAATTTACGTCCACAGTGATGACATTACAAGGAAAGTCAAAGTGGTCACTTGATACACTTTCTCCATCGTATGTCCTAGCTGGGGATGTGTGTGGTGAATCATCAGGGGAAAAGTTAAGTTCCCAATCTTCATTAGGATCCTCAACTTGAGATGACTTTGCTTGTTTACTTGAATGCTTCCATACTTCATCATCCGACATACACCTGCCATTCACCTCATCATCCTTGAAGTGTAGTCGTTTTTTCGCCTTTTTTACAAGCTCAGAGTCGGACCTACACCCGGTGTCTCTTTGTTCTGTTCCCCTTACATATTCTGGAGTGCTTTGATAGTACATTGGTGGTACTGGCGAATACTCTGGAGAAAAGGCTTCTGGTGTATACTCTGGAGAAGCTGGTGTATATTCTGGAGAGGCTGGTGTGTATTCTGGAGAGGCCGGTGTGTATTCTGGAGAAGTTGGTGTATACTCTGGTGAGTCAGGTATACAGATAGGAGATGTAATGCAATCCCCTTCCCTAACTTTTGAACCAATTTCACCCTCATCTTCCTCGCTATCACTCAAAACAATGATGGTTAGGCAAGGGGCCAAAGTAAACTTTTCCTTCCTTCTTTTATCAAAGTATGTCTGCAACTCCACAGATTGAAATTTTGAAGGTAGAAATTCCTCCAATGTAACTGGGACAAGAGGATCTTGCTCTAACTGCTCATCAGGGACCAATTTCTCCCCCTTTTCCTTCTTTGGATTCTTTTTTCCTTTTCTCTTATTTACTCTGGCTTTTTTTAGTTTCCTAGAAACTTTTGATTTTTTCTTTTTGGAAACTTTTGGCCCTTGTGTTGTTGAATCAACCACACTTCTAACTTTCACTGTGGCATTTTGTTTTTTCTTCATGCTTTTTGACTAATAAACAACCCATTCACCTTCATTATCATTATCGATAGTGATTGGGTTAGCGGATGCTTTCTCTTGAGGAGGGAGCTCAATGATCTTAGAGTCCAAAAGTTCTTGAATTTTATCTTTCAGAACAAAGCACTCTTTTATCGGATGACTAATCAAACGATGGTAGGGGCAATACTTTGGATCATTGGTCTTTCCTACCTCATGTGGTCTTTTCACCTCAGGGAGAGCAATCAACTTTTGCTCCAACAGATCTTCAAATAGGTCTTCGACCAGATCATCCATGAAAGAATATTTTTTCTCCAATCTCTCTTTCATAGTCACCTTTTTAAATTCCTTGGGCTTTTTAGCCCCTACTACAACGGGACCCTTCTTTCTGGTTTTGATTGTAGCTGCAGTCGAGGACTCAACCCTTTCAACGGCCCTAGACCTCCTTCGTTTAGCTAAATGCAGCTCCATATCATGAGCTTTAGTGCATAGATCATTGAATCCTTCAAAAGTTTGAGCCATAAGAGCCGTAGAGAGCTCATGTCGGAAGTTGTTAAGGCACATCCGAATTAACTCTAATTGTGTAAACTTTTGAGGACAAGCAAATGTCAAAGCTCGCCATCTTGCAATGAAATCTGTAACAGACTCATTGTCACGTTGCTTGGTCTCAATCAGTTCTGGTACTCCAACTCGTCTTTGTGTGTTGCAGAACTGTTTAAGGAACTCCTTCACCATGGAATCCCAATTTAGAATTGATCCCTCAGGAAGATTAGCATACCAAGTAAATGCAGAACTTTCAAGCGATTGGACAAATAGCTGCAGGCACAGGGCCTCATTCTGGGCTATTGGCCCGCATCTTGAAAGGAAATGAGCCACATGTTGTCTTGGATCTCCTGTTCCATCAAACATTTTGAAATCTGGTTGGGAAAAACCAGAAGGGAATGGAACAGCATCTACCCATGCTGGGTAAGGTTTTGTAATTATTCAAAAATTCTCATCATCTTTTTCTTTGACTTTCTTTACTTGTCTCCTCACCATATCATCAATCATGGCCATGAGCATTGGATTCATACCACCACTGGTCAGATCAGAGTAACAAAGACCATTGCCCCCTGGGGCTAGTGTACTTTGTATGCCTACAGATGTCCCTACAACAGGTTGTGTCATTTGTTTGGGTGCACTTCCTGGTCCTGTCATTTGGGCCTGCAGCTGTTGCATTTGCTCCAACATAGCAGCCATTTCCCGTTCTTTTCTCTCGAGTTGTTCTTGTAGGGCCACCACTTTTTCCTTGAGACTTTGGTCCTGTTGGACCTGCGAACTTTCACCTTCTTTCTCAACCTCAGTCATCATAACCGCGACTTTGTTGATATCTTTCAATTCATTGTTTCCAATATTTGTTGAAACAAACGAGATAGAATCATCTTGTTCGTATAAAGGATTATCAACCCCCACAACATTACTCATATTTGAAGCATCTGACTGCGATGCTTTGTTTTGAGCCTGACGGGTTATGGACCTTGTCACAGGCCCTTTTCTTATTCCCTCCATAGATAGTTCAACCAAAGTAGAAATATTTCTCAAGGGTTGCTTACCCTCATCCACCTTGGATTTTCCAACAAAGATAGGACTTTCAATTTGTTTTTGGGGTTCATCTTTCGAGAGAGCCCTTTCAATAGCTCCTATAACATTTGTTGCCACTGTTCTTAGTTCTAGTTTTTTTAAAGCTTTATTTCTTCTTCGCCTTTGTCTTTTCGAAACTGGACCGAATGACATATCAAGTTGAGCCCCTAAGGGCATAGAAGGAACTGTTTGTGCCTTTGCAAATTCCTCATGAATTTTCAAAACAGTCCCTACATTTTTAGAGTGGGTCAATTGATGTTGATTCAAATCCCGTTGGGCCAACGGGTGTTTCTTATTCTGTTGGGCCAACGGGTGTTCCTTATTTGAACCCTGTTGAGCCAACGGGTGTTCTTTTGGCTCCTGAGAGTTGACTGAGATTTGGTTTGACCGATTTTGTGCTCTGAACAGAACTATCGGTTTATAGGCATCAACTGTTTTTTCAACAACAAGGGCCTTTTTTTCATCAACAGAAGTTTGGGTCATTACCCTCCTCCCAATGGCCCTAATGATGGCCATGTTTTCAACAGAAGCTTTCTTCTGGGCAAACTCCACCATTTTAATGGAGTCTTCTACCCTTTTGAGTAGTTGGGCCACAACATTTTTGGTTGCCCCCGTTGAAGCTGCAACAAAAGTCGTAGTTGCAAACTGATTAGCCTCCTTTGCCTGAATTAAAAAGCTCTTCGTTCGGGCTGTGGCCCTCACAATTGCGTACTGCTTTGACGCTTTCACATAATCTTCAGTAATCTTTCTCAAACTTTCAGCTTTCTGGAGAAGTGTGACTTTTTTCGTCACACCAGTTACCTTCGGGACAGCCAAGAGCTTTCGCTCCG
This sequence comes from Camellia sinensis, assembly GCF_055761805.1. NCBI lineage: Eukaryota > Viridiplantae > Streptophyta > Magnoliopsida > Ericales > Theaceae > Camellia > Camellia sinensis. The sequence goes on from NC_138964.1 coordinate 189,412,863, forward strand.
GAGCCCCTTGGGTGGCAGGGGAAAGAAGTGCATCTTTCCAGGATTTCGTTGACTCTACCTTTGGGACAGCCAAGAGCATTCGCTCCGGAGCCCCTTGGGTGATGGGTGCTATCTCCAACCTTGGTGATTTCAGAACCACTGGAGTGTAGGCTTGTCTCCTAACAGTTGCTTCAGCATTCCTATAACAAAAGAATACGTCAGTAAGTATCAACTGTATATATATATATATTATTATTTTGTTCTTCAAAAGATGAGAGGAGAAATAAGTCCCACTGGGCGTGCCAGAATTTGTAGACACAAATTTTAAAACATGAAGTGTTTCAACACATTTCAAAATTTTATGTTACAAATGTCCACTGTTTAGTCTTTTTGACTAAACAGTGTTGATTATTTGAATAGCAGGTTCTTATTTCCGATCTGTATTTCAGATCGTTAATTACACATTTTATGCAAAATGAAACCTCTGATTAATGAAGAACAAAATAAACAACAAAAGACAATTTTAAAAAAAGAAAATATTTTATTACGATTATTATGGGTTTTGAACCCTCGAATACAAAATACAGTTTGGGTTTGGAACCCTTTACCTATTCATCGCCATTAGCGTAGGTTCTTGAATTCTCTAGCCTTCTCTTCTTCTTTCTTGTAACGATTTGTTTAGCTCTCAACTTCTTTCTCTCTCTCTCTGATCTTTTTCACCTCTGATCTTCCAATCACCCGTCTTGTGTGATGGTCCTCATATTTATGGAGGGCCATCAGGTGATAGGATTGCTTCATCTTCAATTTTGAATTTCAAATTGAATGATATTTGAATTTCAAATTGAATGATAACGCTATTTAAATTTTGAATAATAGCGCTATCTGATTAATCGTATATCTGATTAACCGAATTGATCTTTGGGGTTTCATCCTGTGTGGTGTCTTTGCTGTAGGCTCTACAGGTGTCATTTTTTCGTAGGCTCCACGTGTCATTTGAGCATCTTGAATAACGTCGTTAAGATACGACGTTTTATTTATATACCTCAACGGAGCAAATTAATCATTTTGGGAAGTGATTGCCTACAACAATCTTATTGTAGGCTCTATGTGTGTCATTGACTGTATTTGGTTTAAAATTTATGTGCCAACAACGACATTTCACCTCAAGATCCAAAACAAAATAACAGAAAGGTGTGTAGTTTTTATATATTGATGTTGTTATAATTTCTAATATCGTTAGTGATATTCTTAGAAGTTCCATTGCTAATTTTGTGTGTTATAGGGCAAACCGTGTGAACTTGCGGTAGGTTCCATTGTAAATATTGTTGCTCATGGTACGGTGTATGAGAGAATTGAACCTAATGCAGCCATTCATACAGTGCCATTAGGAGAATCCAATGTACGTGTGTCTATTCAAGTTGTTATTCAAAAAGATGCCCCTATTCCTATACTTATCCCAGATGAGATGTTTATTGTTGGAGAAGCTATGAGATTTTTTGTTGCTTGGCCCAAAAATCTTGTATTGGTCGGTGATGAGGTAAAATATTTAAACTTAGAAACTTTATTACACTTGCTTAAAATTAAAATTGACTTACATTTGTTTATTTTGAAATTTTTTAACTTAGAGAGCTTCAATTAATGTTGAATGTGGAAAATATCAAAAGTCCATTCAAGCTTTTGTTGCATTAGTTGAGCTTATCAAGTATGATGAAGCTATAGACATTCCACTAGAGAAAGACATATTTGGGGAGGAGATCAATATCCAACTTCAAATAGTAGACATGGAGTACATATGTCATGTAAAAGAATTATCTGTTACATGTATCATGTTGTACATAAGGCAAGGAGAATTTGCTACATCAATAGTTATTTCTATAGATTTTATGAATTACGAATTTAATTAACATTTGTTTGTTTTATTAGTCATCTCCATCAGGTGTTGAAGGCTTTCAATTGTAAGAAACAATTTATATTTGTTAACCCTTGTGTCGTTAGTGGAAAAACTATGGCTGGGGAGAAATCAAAATCAATGTTGCATGCAAGAAGATTAGAAGAGGCTATTCTAGAACAAGTTCAAAGGATATTAAACTTAGTAAGCTTATATTTGTGACTTGTTCAATTTTAGGTACCACTGGATATTGTTAATCATTGATCTAACATTGATGATTGTGTACTTGCTTGACCCAATTCATTCTAAAATAAACACTACCCTTGAAATTGTAATAAGCACGTAAGTTTGGTTGGTTCGTACATTTTTAAGCAATTTCAGTTACCCTAAAAATATTTTAACTTCTAAAATGTCTTTTGTAAAGTGCTTTGAAAATTTATGAAACTACCCAAAGGAGGAGGAAGACCAATTCAGTTTGGAAAGTAGTTCAGGTAATCAGTATCATTTTCTCTAATTTTATCATACTTATATTTATGCTCATGGTTGTTCAACTTGATAATAACACTTTATGGTCATGTTTGTTTGGATGGACATGGGCTTAGGATTGGATTAAGAATCCAAGAAAATTATTAATCCGATGTTTGGTTAAAAATTTAAAGTACGGATTAACAATCCTTTCGGATATGATGTCCCACATTTGATGGATTATTCAATCCCACAAAGAGGGGTGGGATATAAATTGGGGGATTAGCCAAAGTCTGGATTAACTCTTCAAATGACCAAATTAACCCTCACTATATATCATATTTGTTGATTATTTTATTCTACAAACTTCACTTCTTTGACATCGCAACCTTCACTTCTTCGACATTGCTGTGATGGGATGAGAGTCTTCAAAGTTCATCGCCGAGCTTGAGCCACTGATCACCGATTTGGAGCCACCATTTACAAATCTAGAGCAACTGTTCATCGATTTGGATCCACCATTTGTTGATTCGTTGATCTCAACAAATTTCAGTGAGTAATTTTTTTTTTTTTTTTCCCATTGATGTTCGGTTTGAATTAAGGTGCTATTACATGGTTTGATTTGCTATGAATCTTTGTTTTACATTATTGCTCTTTCTCTCTCTTCATCTTCATAGATCCATATCTAGGGTTATGAGTTTTTCACTCACATTGAAATCTCAGATTTGCTGATTGTGAGTTCATATTGAAATCTCAGATTTGTTGAAATCTCAGATTTGTTGATTGTGAGTTCATATTGTTGATTGTGAGTTCATATTGAAATCTCAGATTAGGCAAAGTTTGGACTATGTTGCTTGCTATTGGATGACAAAGTTGAATGCTATAATACGTTGGTAACTGTCATCAGTGCTGAGTGTTCTTGGGGTTTGAAATGTTAAATCCTCTGTGTTCATACATGGAAATTGCTGATAGCCTTTTCATTTTCATGACATGAAAATTGCTGATAGATAGGTTAGGAATTTGCTGATAGATCCTCTGTGTTAAATCCTCTGTGTTCATAAATCCTCTGTGTTAGATCCTCTGTGTTGAATCCTCTGTGAAATGATAGATCCTCTGTGTTAAATCCTCTGTGTTCATACATGGAAATTGCTGATAGATAGGGTAGGAATTTTTATTGATTTGAATGGATTTAAAACTGGACTTAGCTTCTTCTATTTTTCTGTTTTCTTTTTATCGATACAAATTAATTGGACTTGGATTTATTTTATTTTTTTTTAAATTAGCAAAAAGAAATATATTGATGTAAAAATCAGTCTGGACTTAGAAGCTGTTCGAATTGGATCTTGAATTAAACCTAATAAGCTTTGCAACATCAAATATGGTCCATAAATTAGTACACAGCCAGCAAGATAACCCAAAAAAAATAATTCATGCACACATACACACAAAACCAAATAAAGACCTATGGAAGTTGATGAGAAAAACCAAATCATCACCAATCTGTGTTCCAATTGAGATATACAACAAAGAAAATCAATAAAATGGTAGCAATCTGCTTAAGGTAAATAATGCAAGAAATATGTTTTAATGTACCAAAGAAATGTGAAATCCCAAGTGCCAATCCATTAGAGATGCATCATTAGTTGACATGCGTGCAAACTTTTCAAGCATATCTGAATGAGATGAGTCATGTTCTGTGTCCCTGTCTTCCTGCCTTGAGAAAAAACAAACACCACATACCCAATTTCAATCCTACTCCCCAAAACCAATAAGTCAAAAAACATACAATAATAAAGATAAACAAAAAGAGTTAAATGGAAAATGTTCAACTAGTCAATCACTACAACAAAGTGAGGGAAAGGAGTCAACTTTTATCTACAGAAAAGTAGAGTAAATTCTCAAAGTTCCCTTGTTCATAATTTCTTACATCTCTATGTATGTGAACTTAGATAGCCATCACAAGAGGCACAATAGGACAAAAGAACATAAGGTCCATGACATTATGCCTCTCCAAATTGTATATAGTAAGAACTAAGAACATTAGATGCTGATCCTTTTTTTCCTGCTACTTTTCACTTTCTTCCTCATTTTCATTCTCAATTTTCTTTTATTGTTTCTACTTAAATATCGTTTATCTTGTGCTTCTCCTTCAAATTCTAAAGCACCAACAAGAAAGCCAAAAAAAAAAAAAAAAATTGATTTTATTCATATAAGTTACCCACAAACAAGAAAAGCATGAAGGCCTGTTTGCATTTGGAATCGGGAGGAAATCACATAAAAATTCATTATTATCTGTTACCTGCTAATGAAAAATTCTCCATGCTGGTCATTAAGAATCCCATAAACCATCCAAGAAGCAAGTTGATTATACATGACCTGGTGCCCATGCCAAAGAAGCCTATGCTTTCAGGAAACCAAAACAAAAATAGTTTGGTTATTATTTTGTATCTCAATAAATATTATGTCTGCATTTCATAAACGACTAAAGTATAATTAACACAATACTACTCCATTGGGATTTTAAGAATAAGTCATTTAGTCTGTCCCAGAAAAAGACCACTGGTTAAATCAACACTTATCACTAATCATATCACAGTAAATTTACGTTTGAAGTCCAAGATTAAGAAATTGAACCAGACAAAGACTGTAAAAACTATGCATCAAACACAATTTCAGAAATCTACCACTACTATTACATTTGAAGCATAGTATTAGTAACATGTTAAAACCTTGTTTAAAAATAAATTCTCCCATTCCATAGTCCAACTGAAGAACATCACTAACAGGTCAATTTAGTCACACAGATTATGGTCTGCTAATTTGACATGATGGTGATGGGTCCTAATTTAAACTAGTAATTCCTGATTGTAACATTTTTTACATATGGCTGAAATTGTAAGAAAGCATGTCTATATGGAAAGATCTAGGAGTTGCATTATTCTTGGATTCACGTAGCTCAGGCATGCTACAGGGCTCAAAGAGAAAATATGTTTCCTCTATATTGGACGATACCAGTATGTAAAACACTAAACCACAGTATGAGAGGCCTTGTGCATAGGTACACGGTAATTTTTTTTGTAAGGAAAATGCATATAACAAAAAAGTCAACAGTGACCCACTTTTAGCTGAAGACAACTATTGCTGAGCAATAGAAATTTTCATTTCTACTTTTAATTCGCTTCTATATGGATATCACAGCTATAAAAATGCATCACTTTTCCAATGTGTCAAAGAACATGGAACAACATATACATTTCATCAAAATTCTTTTTTAACAACATATACTTTTCCAGTGACGTATAGCCATGTCTTATTAATCAGTCTGGACTTAGAAGCTGTTCGTATAGCCATGTCTTATTTCCAAGGTAACTGTTGCGCATCTTATTAGGTTTAATTCAAGATCCAATTCGATAATTTAAATCGTTTATATTTTAAAAGATATTGAGTAAAACATACCTGCAAAAAGGGAAAAACTAGGCTTATTATATTACTAATGAATTGAGTTACTAATGAATCCCAATTTAAGAATATATTTATAGAGATTATTATGCTCATATGTTCTACATTATTATTATTTTTTTTTGTTTTGTTAATTTTTTTTTTTTGGAATTATGAAGTTTTCTTGTACTCTAATATATTGATGTGCATCACTATTTGCATAGATGGAGTACAATTTCGATGGTTTTGGAAATGAGAGTAATGAGGAGCTTGAGCTATACGTAGTGTTGCAAGTTGTAATGCAAGAATTGTACACCTTATGCGTTGTAGCATATATTGCCATTGAAATTGTCTTGAAGAGGTACATTCATAAGTATCCTCGTACCGTTATTCGAGGGCCCAATCGATTGCAAGAACAAATGGACCACATTAATCGGCTAGTGAGAGAAAGCGACATTACATGCATTGAACAACTTCGTATGGATAGGCGTTGTTTTATGACGTTATGCCATATGGTTCGTACAATAGGCGGGTTGGGGCATTCAAAGCATGTTACCTTAGAAGAGAAGATGGCCTTGTTCCTCTATCTCTTGGCACATGACTTGAAAGTACGAAAACTTAAGTTCAATTTCTTTAGGTCCGGAGAGACTGTAAGTCGACATTTCAATGATGTCCTAAAAGCTGTGTTGCGCCTTCAAGGCCACTTACTTAGGACACCAAATCCTATAACACAAGCATGCGCTGATCCAAGGTGGAATTGCTTCCAGGTAAATGTAGTTTGTAAAACATTTAATAAAATACATTACACATTTTTTTTTTTTACAATTCATAATTATTACAATGTCTTCTATGTATTAGAATTGTCTTGGAGCACTTGATGGAACCTATATTAAAGTCCGTGTACCAGTGGTTTACCAAGCACGGTATAGAACGCGGAAGGGGGAGATTGCTACCAATGTTCTAGGAGTTTGCTCTCAGGACATGAACTTCATATATGTGTTGCCGGGGTGGGAAGGGTCAGCTGCAGACTCTAGGGTTTTGAGGGATGCGATTAATCGACCCAATGGCTTACGAATTCCAACTGGTAATTAATAAATAATTAACTTTGCTTGATGGAATTACTAAGTTTTATTTAATAATAGATTCTAATATATAACATCTCATACAGGGTACTACTACCTAGTAGATGCCGGGTATACAAATGGACAAGGATTCCTAGCACCTTATCGAGGCCAACGATACCATTTGTCTGTTTGGCGAGCAGGGGCCACTCCAACTAGTTATCAAGAATTTTTTAATATGAAACATGCATCAGCTCGAAATGTCATAGAAAGGTGTTTTGGTTTGTTGAAAATAAGATGGGCAATACTTCGTTGTGCATCATACTACCCCATTAGAACTCAAAACCGTATTATCACAGCATGTTGTTTGTTACACAACCTCATTCGTCGAGAGATGCCGGTTGACCCAATAGAAGAGAGGCTAAATAATGACATAGAAGATCAACCTCAATTGGGAGATGATTTTGTTGACACCGTTGAGACATCTAATGAGTGGACTGGGTGGCGGGATACACTTGCAATGCAACTATATAACAATTGGTTGGCTAGTAGGGAGGCATGAAAATGATAGTTTCAATATTTGTAAAAGTACTTATTACAAGTATGATGTAGTTTCATTTGATTTGTACTTGGAACTTGTATTAGCTTGTGGATGTTGAACCATGTTTTGCAAAAATTGTATGGTTTTTGTTGGTGATTGCATATTTTTTAAGTGACGATATTTTTGTCTCATGGATTTGTTACATGCATGTATGGGTATGAAATTTTTTGATTATTAAATCCATTTATGTATTGACTTGTTTTGGAACATTAACAGGTTGATAATCATATAATGGAGACTAACATGCACACTTTTCTTTGTTCTTCTTTGCTAGGCATGGATAGTGAAGTGTCTAGTTCTCGTAAAAAAGTAAAAGAGAAAGTTGATCCGTCAAAACCAAGGCGATTGTGGAGCCCACGAGAAGAGCAATGCCTTATTAATGCCTTGATGCACATTGTCAACAATGGAATGAAACAGGACAATGCCTTCAAGGCCGGCTACCTTATGAAATTAGAAGAGAAATTGTTGGAGATGCTACCCGGGACAAACCTCCGCGGCACTCCCCACATCGAATCAAAGATAAAGATATGGAAGAAGCACTACAACTGTGTAGCAGGAATGCTTGGTACTAGTGGTTTTGGATGGAATGACACCGAAAAAAGAATTGATGTTGAGAGTGATAGTGTCTGGGAAGCATATGTTCGGGTAAAATACTTTCTTTTAAGTTACTTTGTATAAGTTATTAATTTTTTAATTCATTTTTCTTTAATCTTAAGTTGGAGATATTAATTGAAATTAGTTATTGTAGAGAGAGAGCGATGCGAAAAATCTATGAAACAAAAGTTTTCCGTATTTCGACTCATGGATCCACATATTTGGTAAGGATCGAGCTACGGGGGAGTTTGCTGAAGGGCCTGCTGATGCAGTTGATGCTATAAATGCTGAGGAAGAATTGTTGTTCAATAGTCTTGCAGATGATGGCACATTTCTTGAACATATGGGTATTAGTAGTCATATCGGCGAGGGAATAAATTGCTCCAGCTCATCAAGTCAACGACCACCTGAAAGTTCTACAAAAAAGAATGACAACAAGAAGAGGCCTAGAGGCAATGATGATGTAGTGGAAGGGTTGTCTATGATTGCTAACAAGTTGGGTGAGGTATTTTCTGCCACCAATGAAAAGTTGGATTTCATTGGTCGAAGAATGGGTTATGAACATGATCTCGCATCTAAACGGGCAAGTTTGAATGATGAACTCATTAAGTTGCCAATTGCTCTTGATGAAAGGCTAGATGCTTGTGAGATCATATCACAAAGTGCTCAAAAGCTCGACATGTTCTTCAGCTTGACACATGATGACAAACTAAGGTGGGTGATGAGGTTGCTACGTAGGAGTGCTCCATGATAGACTCGTGGCTCTTTTATGTCCTTCTACGTACTTAGTTTTTTTTATTACTCTAATGCATGTAATAAGGACTTGACTTTTTGCTACTTTTTTTTGTTGAACTACTCATATTTTGCTACTTCATGTTGCAATATGCTACTTGGAATGCTTATTTTGAAATGATGAATGGTAGATTTATATTTCTACAATTTCATAGTTGCATGATTTTTGATATTTTTTTGTTCGAAAAAAAAGAGTTAAATTTTGTTTAAATAAATGCCTTTTTGAATTTGGGCAGTGAATGGTTGAATGATTAAAATAACAGGGCATATTTTTTAATGATTACTTGTGTATATATGAATTTTATAGTTGACTGATTTTTGATTTTTTCTATTAAAAAATAAGTGGGGTTTAAATTTTGTTCAAATAAATACTTTTTTGAATTTGAACAATGAATGATTAGATGATTAAAATAGTAGTGTATTTTTTAAAATGGTTGCTTATGTATATATAAATTTTATAGTTGAATTATTTTTTATTTTTTATTTTTTCTATTAAAAAAATGGGTTAAATTTTATAGGGGTATCATGGTCAATATATTGGATGTCCCACATCTTGTCATGTCCTATCCATTCAAATCTCCTTAAACAAACATCGGATTGGATAATATTTTATTAATCCTTCCTTATAATCCTAACTCAATCCAAACATAGGATAGGATACACAATCCAAAGGATTCATAGTCCTAGGACTAATAGTCCTAGGAATGCTAATCCAATCCAATCCAATCCGCCCAAACAAACATGGCCTATATGTAGTTTCTAATAATAATGAAAATGCTTTCATGTAGTCCCCGCAACAACCTATAAATGTGGAATGTGGGTTTTATGTAATGAGGTATATGAAAGACCTCATTAGAGATCAAAGCATCCTAAGAAAACAAAATGTGAGATAAATTTTAAACTTTTATTACTATTTTATTCATGATACTTGTACAGCTTTTTCATTATCTAATTGTTTCTAAATAACCTTTTGCAGTTCAATGGAAAAAAGACTTACACGGAAACCGAACTTGATAAAATGCGAGTTGAATGGATTAATTTCGTACTAAAGAATATGAGTTGAAATCCAACATGTAAGTATGATATAACTTCCGTTCTTTAAATTTCTAATAAATAATTTTTTTAGTTGGTAAGGAATATATAATCACTTCAAGAACATAACAAATTTCATAAAATGTGTAAATTTTACTACATACAAAAGCATTTGTACAATGGAAGATAGTAAACTCAAGTACATCCAAGGAAAACTCACAACCTTCATGAGAGGGTAATTTATGTGAAAATTGGGCCGAGCTGGGAAATGATCATTATGGCCCACAATACGAAGGGCTGAGTAAAAAGGCTGTAAAGTTTCTCCGGCCCGAGAGAGGTACAAAGTTACTCCGGCCCGAGAGAAATGTAATGTTACTCCGGTCCGGAAGCGACTTGGAGTTAGGCCGGTTGGAAGACGCTTTGAAGTTAGACCGGTCTCGGAGTTCGCCCGGTCATGACGTATTGTGGTTAGACCGGTTAGAACTTTGCTACTCGGTAGTTCGGTCTAACCACGCCATTCTTTGTACATGAGGAACCGAGATAAGAAGTAGTGAAAGGAGAACCGAACTAAAGATGGTTCGGTCTACTCTGTGGCTCGGCGTGATCATAATTACTTCGGTTATATTGGAGTTCGGCCATGATAAAAACCATCTCACTTGGTTTAAGTAGTGAGGGGGGTGTTGAAGGATAAGCATTGTCCTTCAGGAGTATGAATCCTAGGAGGACTCTGCTTGGAGAAGTAAAAGTCCTACTAGGATTGTGCCACACGAAACCTATAAAAGCTCGCAAACATCACCTTTGGAGAGGTAACACACAACTTTGCTTTCTGAATACACAGAGCTTTTGTCTATTGGTCAAGCTTACTGACTTAGGCATCGGAGAGGTTTCCGGCACACACCCGCCGACTAGCTCACGTTTGTGTTTTCAGGTGATAAAGCGACGACGTACAGAGGAGTGCAGACTTGATCAACAGGATTATACGAGAAGGTTTATTTCTTTCCCGTACACTTCACAAAATATCACTCTTACACTCAAGAGTTTGAGCTTGTTTCACACTAGATTAGTCTTATACATCACTCTTGTATTGCATGATACCCAATACAATGAATATAAGAATGAACCCAATTCGAAATATATGTCTTCAACGTACTCAACAACTGCAAGAGGATTTTTGATATCACTGCTGTCGATATCTTGAACAGGGTCATCATCGTCATCAACATCTTCCATTTCAACCTCCACCTGCATAATTCATGATAGATATGCTGTCACACACATCATTATTTATAGAAACCCAACTCAGTAACAGTAAAATTATTCGTTTCGAACAAGTTGCTTTTTTCTTTATTGTGAAAGGGTAGAGTCTACCAAAACCTAGAGGACAAAGCGTATTAAAAAACCATTCTTCTGGATTGGTGCAAAGGCTATCTATTGCTTTCTTAGCTTGCAGAACATAGAAGCTAGAGCAGATTGAATTGTAGTTCTAGTATTTTGAGCTTACTTATCTTGCAAATTTACATAGAGGATTCTTGTTTTTGTTAGGGATATAGTCAGCAACATGACTGTGCTCCTTGTTCACCTTATTAAGCAAGGTCAACGAGACTAATGAAGTGCCTAACATTGTAGATGTTTTAAAGAGTGTTATTGAACCAAATGTCTGCATTAGATTTTAACATTCAAAAAAAAAAAAAAAAGATATTTGTATTGGTTGGACACAAAAAATCTGGATGACTGTATAGTTTTCAGTACACTTTGTACTTTATTGAATACAATATTTATGACTGAATTTGTTTTGTCTCATTGCTTTATGAAGAAACCGTTTTGAGAAAATCCTTAATATCTAAAACAGTTTCAACATGAGTTTGCAATTGTCACGACCCAAACCCGGCCCTATGGGTTTAGCACCGTAACCGGCCAGTAATCCGAGATTACCGAAGGCCTGCTTAACAGAAATACAGTAAAACAGAGTACAGGGCCTGGCGGAAGCCAATACAGTAATTAAACAGTGTCCAATGAGCTGTGACAGTCTGTATGCCAAAAAGATTTTTTCATACATTTACACATAAACAGTACAGAACAGTATGTACAAGATTTACATCTATTCAACTAGGGACTCAACCCTACAGAACAGTACAGAAAACATTCCGTCTGTACAAAACAGTACGGTCTATACAAAATTTACAGTCACACAGTACAGGGACTTAATCCCTGTATAGCAGTACGGTAAACAGTCAGTCTATACAGTACAGTTAGACAGTATGAAGACAGGCGGGGGAAAACAGACAAAACACCCCCAAGCCATAGCATGGCAACTCGGAGCCTCGCAGTGAGGCACAAAGGCTGGCTTGACAAAACTGGAGTCTAACCCGCGCTCCTAGCTCCGGTCTGGTGCCTGTACATCTACATATATATATGAGCAGTGAGCTAAAGCCCAGTGAATAACATAAAGCGTAAAGGGGTTTAGAATGAATGTCCTTACAGTAATGAAAACAGTTCAATTCAATCAGTATTTCAGTCGTTCAGTACAGTAAACAGTCATATGTGGTACATCCATTAGCATAACAGTAACAGTAGGTCTTGAAAGACCGAACAGTAATGATGGCCATCAGTCAGTAAGCAGTAGTGGTTCCACGAGGGAACCGACAGAGATCTCTGTAACAGTAACAGTAACAGTAAACAGTAGGTGCTAAGGATGCCACAGTACAGTTCAGAAATAAAGGACATACATTCATTCAGTTAACAGTAATTAGTTCAGAAAACAGTACAGTTCAGTTGTTCAGAAAATAATCATTTGTGAACATATCTTTACACAATCGTTACTCACAGAGTTCTGGGCTACAGTATGCTAGAGCGTGTCTCCCCAGTCGCCAACCCTACACAGTTAACAGATTGAACACACACTAAGCTACACAGTTGGGAAATATCATAACTTAATCCCTAATTTGCCTTGGTGTGTTCTACAACGATTTCCTCATCTAAATGTCTTAAACTAGGCCTAAGAATGCCTAGGATGGGATGAGGATGCAAAAATACACTTAGAAAACATTTTCAGGATTTTCAGAGAAACAGAGTCCCGCTCGAGCGCAGGTTTCCCCCGCTCGAGCGTACAGGCAAACAAAGGTACACGCTCGAGCGTAAACTTTCCCGCTCGAGCGTACTGTAAAAGTACTGGATGGGTGAAATCCCCGCTCAACGCCCGCTCGAGCTTGGGACATGACTCCGCTCGAGCGCCCAATCCTCCGCTCGAGCGGACTGTAAAATAGTGCAAGATGCTGGAAGCTCGATTTTCCCGCTCGAGCGGCACTTCCCCCGCTCGAGCGGACTACTGAAATCTGGAAATCTCAGATTCGAGCTCCAGGTTCAAAACCAAGCTCAAAAGCATCAAAACCAATCCTCTTGGGCCCATTTTCTGGAAAACATTTATAAACACATAGAATATCATGTTTCAAAGCTCAATTTTAAGAAATCAAAGCCCAAGGGCGTTTAATTCAAACTCAATTTAAACCATTTTTTCCAAGCACACGATGAACATGCAAACATGCATGAATTCAAACCATTTCAAAGCTTCGATTTGATGCTCTAAAGAGCCAATTCTTTTCAAAACATGATGAAATCATGGACTACACTCAAGACATGAACATGCATGTAACATTTTGCCATGAACTCAACTCAAAATCCAACAATACTAACATGCATGCAAAGATTGAGCTTCAATCCACCATTAATGAACCAAATCAGGACTTAGCTCTACAAATTAACATGAGCCATGCAAGAATCAACTCAAAACATGAACAAGAAGACAATGGAGCTACCTTTAGTCTTGTATTTAGGATAGGGAAGCTCAAATGTACAAAAACTCCTTCAATTCTTCAAGATTCTCAAGCTAAAACAACAAGAACAATTCTCTCTCTCTCTAACTCTCTTTTAGGTCGGTTAGAGGCAACACAAGGACTGATGAAAATGTGTTATGTGAGTATAATGAGAATCAAAGATGACTCAAGTAGTGGGCCACTCATGTGGCAAAACGGTAAATAAGTCCAACTCTTTTATTAGCTTATTTTAATCTAATTTAATCATACCTAATCAGTTTTCAGATAAATATTCCATAAAATCACATTAATTCTAAGGATCATAGAACACTAATCGGTTTCTAATTCGGCCGCCGATAAGGCCTTCAATTAGCAGTTTAAACATATAAACATGAACAGATAATCAGACAATCAAACAGATAGAATGCAATTAACTAACATATACTCAGTCAATTCAGTTTCCAATTTCAGTCAGTCAGTTCAGTACTTTAATCAGTTCATTTATCAGTCAGGTATCAGTCATCATCAGTTCCGTTTAGCAGTAATCGGTGATTATCGGTAATCAAGCAGTCATTAATCGGTAAACAGTATGGGGGTTGTTACAGCAATAGAGCCTGTTATACTGGATGGAGTTTTCTAGTCCCTATTCTGCTTGTATTACAAAGTGTTGGCAATTTGAACTTTGAAATGCCGTGTTTATGGTAACCCAAAATCTTAGGTCTTGTTGAAGCTGATAACTGGGGAGAATTGTTGCAATGTCTTTTACTTTGCTTATCACTCAGAAAATAAATGCTCTCATTGTCTTAGAACAGTTTAGGTAAGAAAAGATGGCATGTGTAGTATTACTCTTTGCAGCTTGTATTAGCTGTGGAGCTTACTTTGTCTCCTATGACACTGCAAATGAGCTTTAAGCAAGATTCAACCAAAAACTTCACAACTTGTTTTGCATCTACGTAACATTTAGCAATTCCATGGTTTGGGCTTGTTTTGAAATTTTTTACAAGACACTTAGTATTTGTCAATGGGCTAAAATAGCCCAAAAACAACTATAAGTTGTCACACCACTATCTTTATTTTTTTGTATTGGCTGGAGGATTTGTGTTGTTTAGTCTCAAGGAAATTTGCTGAAATGTGTTCATGTTGCTGAACTGTGTTCATGCTGCTATTCATGTGTTTATGCATAGGTGCTAGCTAATGGTTGGATGGCTGAATGGCTGAGTTGGGTTGTTGTGTTGGTTGGTCTGTCTTAGATGATTGGCTATGAGATTTTCTCTTATTTTAACTAGGGCAATTGCACATCAACTGAAAAATGTAATAATAATTACAAAAACTAACTTGTCATTATTTGTACCAAAAATACAAAGTGAGTTGCAAATCTCATATTTTGGCAATTGTTTTCAACCCTTTTCCCCCCTAATTTATTTATAATTTCCCATAACTATTCCAGGCTTTCCCTCCTTTAAACTTGTTCTCTTTTGTGCTCTTTTCTTCTTTTTTTCTCTTTCATCATTTCATCTCTTTCTTCTCTTTCTATCCACTCTCTATTTATATTTTTTCTTATCTGAAAACAGATACACCAACACATAATTGTTAAAATCTTGGTAGAATTGCTCAACACTCAAATACTGGAACTGTGGGGGATTGTTCATTTGTTTGTTCTTTTGGAGTTGACCCATCTTAACTTGGTATATTAATTGTTTTTCTTATACTTCTATACAAAAATAGTAAGTTTATTCATATGCTTCTAGCGGTTTATGAATTAATTTGTGGTTTTATTTTTCAGGTCAGAAATTTCCTGGAGAGATGCAAAATATGGTCAAAGAATTGAAGAACTTAGTTTTTTCAAGTTTTTATAGTTTTTTAATATATGTAATCACATTTAAACATTTATTAATTCCTTTGTATATACTTTTGAATATTTAACTTTCATTTATAAAATATATGACGTTATTCCATTCAATATATAGTTGTGATTCAAAATATAGTATATAGTGTGTATTACATTCTTCAAATGCACGTACAAAAATAATATTGATTATTCTTCAAATATGTCGAATTCTTTTTTTTATCACAGGTTTTATTAGTTATTAATCACACTTAAAAGATGTGATATAAATGTTATTAATCACACTTGATGTGATCTAAATGCTTTTAATCACACTTAAAAGATGTGATCTAAATATTTTTAATTACACTTAAAAGATGTGATGAAATCATTTTTAATCACACTTAAAAGATGTGATGAAATCATTTTTAATCACACTTAAAAAGTATGATTAAAAATGACCCATTTTAATCACACTCCTAAAGACCACACTTTAATAAAACTTAAAAAGCATGATTAAAACACATACATCACACAAAAAAAGTGTGATCTTTATCTGTATTTGTAGTACTGTAGACACAGCAGGGAACACAACAATGGGTGTGTTCCCTGCTATGCCTAAAACGACACAGTTTTAGCCTCTCTTGTTTTCTTTTTTTCTTTTCATGTTCTCACTATATTTTTTGGCATGATAAATTACACTTTTTTTTTTATTTTAGGGTTTAGGATTTAGGATTTAATTCTTAAAATTTTTTATTTTTTATTTTAGGGTTTAGAGTTTAATTCTTAAATTTTATTTATTTTTATTCTAGGGTTTAGGGTTTAGGGTTTAATTCTTAAAATTTATTTTTTTTATTTTAGGGTTTAGGGTTTAGGACAAAGTGTAATTTATCATGCTAAAAAACATAGTAAGAATGTAAAAAAATAAATAAAGAAACTAAAAAAAATAAAGAAAAAAGAAGGAGACTAAAACTGTAACGTTTTAGGCACAATAGAAAACAGAGCAGTGACGGTCACAGCAGTGACCCCGTGTCCAATCTCAAGGGTTTGTTTGTAAGTTCTCGCCAAGGAAGCTAACCAATCCACCATCTCTAAGCCCAATTCAT
Organism: Camellia sinensis; assembly: GCF_055761805.1. Classification (NCBI taxonomy): domain Eukaryota; kingdom Viridiplantae; phylum Streptophyta; class Magnoliopsida; order Ericales; family Theaceae; genus Camellia; species Camellia sinensis. The sequence continues at coordinate 189,429,453 of NC_138964.1, forward strand.
TCCCAACTCATCTGGACTGTGGATTATTTATTTATTGATATCAAATTTTAAATCTCTCTTAATTGATTTATAATTTAAAATAAATATATGATATTGTGGTTTCTTTATAACCATTGATGTTGAAGGGTACAATTCTCAATATATATACGAGATTGGTAATTGTGAACAGAAATTCGTATAAATAGAATCAATTCTATTTTTATAGTTTCTTTTAGAATTCATTTGATCAGGGGAAAAATTGGACAAAAAGTGAAAATTGTAAATGAGACTAGTGAATGTGAACAAAAATCTGTGTAAATATAATTACCTAGTTTTTTTTAGAATCCATTTTGAGAGGGTAATTTTTGGGAAAAATTGGGCCGAGCTGCAAGTTGGGCTTTGAGGCCCAAAACGCGAAGGACTAAGTAAGAAGGCCGTAAAGGATACTCCGGCCCAGAGAGCAATGTTACTCCGGCTGGGAGAAGTAAATGTTACTTCGGCTCATGGATGTAAAACTACTCCGGTCTGGAGGCAACTCATAGTTAGGCCGATCTCAGAGTTAGTCCAGTCGTGACTTACAATGGTTAGGTCGGTCAGAACTTGTTACTTGGAAGTTTGATCTAAGCGCATCAAGGTTGAACAGGGCAGCCGAAGTAAAGAGTTGGAGGAGAGGACAGAGCTAAGGATAGTTCGGCCCTCTGTGGCTCGGTATAGCCAAGGTTTATTTCGGTCAAAAGGAAGTTCGGCCGTAAAGAAAACCATCCCACTTGGTTTAAGCAGTGGGGGAGGGTGTAAAAGGATAAGCATTATCTTTAAGAGATTGAATCCTAGGAGGACTCTGTATGGAGAAATACAAGTCCTACTAGGATTGTGCCATATGAAACTTATAAAAGCTCACAAGCATCACCTTGGAGGAGGTAATTGAACACAATCTTTCTGAGAACTTAGAGCTTTGTCTATTTGTCAAGTTTTCTGACTTAGGCATCGGAGAGGTTTCCGGCACACACCCGCCGGCTAGCTCACGTTTGTGTTTTCAGGTGACAAAGCGACGTCGTACGGAGGAGCGTGGACTTGGTCAACAAGATTATACGAGGAGAATTATTTCCTCCCCGTACAATTGGCGCCGTCTGTGGGAACAACAGACAAGAACAAAAACCTCTTGACTAAGCTTCTCCTTTTCTCATTCAATGGCACACATTGAAGACTTGCCGCAGTCCGCCGTCGACGGACTAACTCCAGAAGGGGGCGCAAGGCGTGAGGGATTACCTGCTGTCCCTCCCATGGCGGACTTGGAGCCCCAACAACATAATTCCAGGAGGAGTGGCAGGGGAAGGCGGAATGGCAGCCCTCGTCACTCTCAAAGTCCCGACAGGCAAAGGAGGAGGATTGATCCTCAAGCCCTGGAAGATCGCGTAAAGGAACAGGATGAACTAATTCGAAGGATGGCGGCGGACATGGAGACTTTAAAACGCCAGATAAAGACCAAAGATGTGGCGACAGGAGAGGGGCGCAAGCATAAAACGCCCCCTCGCCACTCAGAGAATCGTAGTAGGAATACTACGCCCTCCCAAGGAGAGAGCAGAAGCCTCAGGACAGGCGACACTCACTCCTTATCTTCAAGAACTCGTCACTCCAGGTCTGAGAGGACGAGATCCGAAAGATCATATACTGAAGGAAGTACGTATTGGCCTTCACATTCACACCAAACCAGATCCAGACAAACCGAGCTACCCAGGTCATCCGACTTACGAACCGTGCTAGAAGAAAAAGCACGATGCAAGGAGGATGCCAGGGCAAGGGATCCACACCGAATTTCGGCCCTACAACGGTTGGCTCCTCGAACGCATGGAAGCGTCGAGGTTGGAATGCCAATACCGCAACCGGCCTACGAACCAGCGGACAAAGCATTGGCAAGGCTACAGACTTCGCCGTTTGTCCCAGCGATCGAAAACGCTCCCCTACCATCAGGCTTCCTTCAGCCGAAGTTCAATACATATGAAGGGAAGACGGACCCGTATTCACACTTGAGCCACTTTCGCCAAGTCATGGCCGTGTACAGGCGAAACGAGGCCTTAATGTGCATACTTTTCCCATCAAGTCTGGGCGACCTGGGCTTGACTTGGTTCGAAAAGCTCCCAGAAGGTAGCATAGCCTCCTGGGCCCAATTGGCAGAAGCATTCGTAACAAGGTTTCGGACAAATACTAAAACACCGGTGGAGATAGACCAGCTACTCTCCATCGACATGGGTGAGAAAGAAACTCTCAGATCTTACAACAGTCGCTACTGGGAGACATTCAACCAGATTGGAGACTGCCCCACCAATCTAGCCATTGCGCAATATAAAAGAGGCCTACCAGTAGGGAACCGACTAAGGGATTCAATTACCATGACGCCACCCCTCACCATGGAAGCCCTGATGGAGAGAGTGCATCAGCACATCAGGGTAGAAGAAGATGGCGCACGTTCCAAAGCCAAAACAAGTGCGGCCACGGTACCAGAAAAGAAAACCTCAGCAAAGGTTAATACGGTGGACCGAAGTAACAAAAAAGGACGTGGCAGACGAGATAACGGAGAAGACCCAGACAAAAGATGGCTAAGAATTCGCACTGCCATAACCACGGTGTTCAAAAAACCAATATATCGGATTCTGAGCGAAATCAAGGATGAGCCTTTTGTCAAGTGGCCAGCCAAGCTTGGAGAAGCTCAGAAGAATTACGACGACAGATCACGGTGCACCTTCCACAAAGAAAAGGGGCACCGAACTGAGAATTGCACGCCCCTAAGACAGCATTTAGAAGAATTGGTGGCAGCAGGCCACTTGGACGAATACATTGAAGGAGGAGCGCAACCGGCCCCCCAAGATCATGACCAACCCAACAGAATGCCAAACGACGCACCACCACAAGGCATTATCAATGTAATTCATGGAATTTTTGAACCTGAGCGCGTATGCGAGCTTAGAGGTTCAATCAAGAAGGCTGAACACTTTAGGGAAGTATTAAGTTCCCAACCCGCCATCAAGAAGGGGAGGACAGAGGCAACAAACGTCATGTCCTTTTCGGATAAGGACTTGGAACGAATTTACTGCCCCCATAATGATGCCCTGGTTGTCACTCTCCGAGTCAAGGATTTTGACGTCAAGCGGATTCTGATTGACCAGGGTAGTTCATGTGAGATCATGTATTACGACACATTCAAACAACTAAAGTTGCAAGACAAAGACTTGGCACCTGCAGTTTCCCCCCTGATTGGATTCAACTCCATGCCAGAGTGGCCTGTCGGCAAAATAATCCTTCCAGTCAGAGCTGGAAGTGTATCAAAACAGGTGGAGTTCTGGGTATTGAAGGTCCCCTCCACCTACAACATCATCCTGGGCAGAACATGGCTGCATGCCATGCGTTCGGTGGCGTCGTCTTACCATCAGGTAATGCGGTTCCCCAGTGACGCCGGTATAATTGAAGAAGTCTATGGCGATCAGATCATGTCAAAACAGTGCTTCGCCACAGCAAATGGAAGCCGAGCCGCCAAAGGATACGTTCATTCGGTGGAAGAACCAGAGAGTAATGAACTATTCGCTGACGTCGGCAAAGAAGCTAATCAGAAAGCGGTGGAAGACCTGGTGGAGGTAAAAATAGATGAGAAGAACCCGGATAAGTTCTTCTTGCTTGGCTCATCTTTGTCCAGCGCTGAGAGATTAGAGGTCATGGAATTCTTGACTTCTAATATCGAAGTGTTTGCCTGGACACCTTACGACATGCCAGGCATTGATCCAAACTTCATCAGTCACCAACTCAATGTCCACCCATCCGCCAGACCAGTCATTCAACGCACGCGCAGATCGGCACTCCACCACGCCGAAATAGTGGCAGAAGAGGTAGGCAACCTGCTGGAGGCAGGAGCGATAAGAGAGGTGCACTATCCAAAATGGATCTCCAACACCGTCGTAGTGCCAAAAAAGAATGGTAAATGGCGTGTCTGCGTCGACTACAAAACAGTCAACAAAGCATGCCCAAAAGATAGCTTCCCTCTACCAAGGATAGATCAACTGGTGGACTTAACAGCAGGACATAACCGACTTAGCTTTTTGGATGCATACAGAGGCTACCACCAGATCGCCATGCATGAACCAGACCAGGAGGTCACTTCCTTCACAACACCAAGGGGGTTATATTGCTACAAGGTCATGCCCTTTGGCCTAAAGAACGCGGGGGCGACATTCCAAAGGATGGTCACCAAGATGTTTGAACCATTGTTAGGCAGAACAATGGAGGCGTACATCGACGACATGGTGGTCAAAAGCAAGGATGAGAATGACCATCTGAAAGACTTAGGCGAGATGTTCCAGATCCTGAAGAAACACAAGCTACGCCTCAATGCGTCCAAATGCGCATTCGGAGTTGGATCTGGCAAATTCTTGGGCTTCCTGGTGACCAACCGAGGTATAGAAGCCGACCCCTCTCAGATCAAAGCGATCCAGGAGTTGGAGAGACCAAACTCAGTTAAAGAAGTACAGCATCTTACTGGTATGGCGGCTGCACTCAACCGGTTCATAAGCAGATCGTCGGACAGGCTACGACCGTTCTTCCAAGCTTTAAAGGCCAAGTTTGAGTGGGATGAAGAATGCGACCGAGCTCTGGAAAGCTTAAAGGAATACATGTCTTCCCCACCACTACTTGTTACTCCAGTACCTGGTGAAGAACTCTTTTTGTACCTAGCAGTCTCTCAACACGCAGTCAGCGCAGTGTTGGTTCGTGCAGAAGGAATACAACACTTGCCCATCTTTTATGTCAGCAAGACATTGTTGGGAGCCGAAACAAGGTACTTACCATTGGAGAAACTAGCATTAGCATTAATGATGGCATCCAGGAAATTGGCGCACTACTTTCATGCCCACACCATAGTCGTCCTTACGGCCTTTCCATTAAAAGCTCTGTTTGAAAGGGCGAACTTCAGTGGGCGAATTTTGAAATGGGCAGTAGAGTTGGGACAATTCGATATCAAGTTCCAACCAAAGACCGCAATAAAAGCTCAATCTTTGGCAGACTTCGTCGCAGAGTTTACTCCTGGAAGTCATCATATCTGTCCAGTCGACCTGACTAACTCAACCGAACTAGGGACGGGAGTTGACGCCGGAATAACGCAACCCCTAGTGAAAAGTAGTCCATCAAGCACAAAGGCAGACCACATTAAGGACGACAAGGAGGAGCCAAACAAAGGCTCACCAGCAGTTCAAACAGAGGACGAAGGGCAGACAGCCAATAGGGACTTTGAAGAAAACACCATCCTTGACCCCACGGCATCGTCTGACCCTTCCACATGCTGGAAACTATTTGTTGGAGAGATGTGGAAGCTCTTTGTGGATGGAGCATCCAACCGACATGGTGCAGGGCTTGGCATAGTCCTCATCTCTCCAGACGGCCTGGTTATAGAGCAAGCAATCAACCTTGGCTTCCCAGCATCCAACAATGAAGCAGAGTATGAGGCGCTTATCGCAGGACTCAAGTCAGCACACTTCATGAAAGCAGCCGAACTAATGGTATACAGTGACTCTCTGCTGGTAGTAAACCAAATTTCGGGCGAATACGAAGCAAAGGACGACAGAATGGCCAAGTACCAAGAGTTAGTCAGAACAGAGATCAAGAAGTTTGATGTGGTAAGGATAGAACAAATTGGCAGGGAGGAAAACAGCCGAGCGGACGAGCTAGCAGGCCTGGCCTCAATGGCAGATACATCGATCCCTCATCCATTACTCATCGACTTCTTACCAAGACCAAGTATAGAAGACCCCGAAGCAGAAGAAGTATATTGCACTGAATTAGGCCCTTCATGGATGGATCCCATCATCCTGTTCCTAAAAGACGGCATCCTACCAGCAGAGAAAAAAGAAGCCAACAAAATAAGGGCAAAGTCGCAGCGATTTTGGCTATCTCCATCTTTGGCATTATACAAGAAGTCATTCTCTGGGCCTTACCTCAAGTGCGTTCATCCCAGCAAAGTAGAAGCCTTCCTATTCGAAATACATGAAGGGGTATGTGGAAGTCATCAAGGGGGAAGGTCGCTCGCCTACAGGGCTATTTCGCAAGGATATTGGTGGCCGTATATGCAAGCAGACTCAGAAAAATATGTGAAGAAGTGTGAAAAATGCCAGAAATTCGCACACCAAATACATCAACCAGCAAGAGAACTCCTACCTTTAACTAGCCCATGGCCTTTCGCAATGTGGGGCTTAGACATAGTAGGACCACTTCCAACAGCACCCGGAGGCAGAAAATTCTTTCTCGCAGCAACAGACTACTTCACAAAATGGGTGGAAGCAGAAGCACTGGCGTCAATCAAAGAGAAGGATGTGAAGAAGTTTGTTTGGCAGAATATTATCACTCGGTTTGGCATACCAAAAGCACTGATCTCAGACAATGGAACTCAGTTCGACGGCAGGATCTTTAGAAGCTTTTGTGAAGAGTACAAGATAGAGTTCTACAATTCCACACCGGCATATCCCCAAGCAAACGGGCAAGCAGAAGCATCAAATAAAGTCGTCTTGGATGGACTTAAGAAAAGGCTAGAGAAGGCAAAAGGCAAGTGGGCAGATGAACTTCCTCATGTTTTATGGGCCTACCGCACCACACCTCGACGATCAACAGGAGAAACACCATTCTCCTTAGCATATGGAATGGAAGCGGTGATCCCACTAGAAGTTGGCCTCCCCACAATTCGAAGCGAAAATTTTGATCCAGACTTAAATGAAGAAGCCATAGCCTTAGAACTCAACCTTGCAGAAGAAAGAAGAGAAAGAGCGTTGGTCCACATCGCCGCATACCAACGAGAATTAATCAAAAAATACAGCAAAAAGGTTCATCCAAGACAATTCAAAATCGGCGATTGGGTATTACGCAAAGTAATGGGAAACACCTTGGTCCCAGGAGACGGCAAGTTAGGCCCAAATTGGGAAGGTCCTTATAAGGTGGTTGGGTTAGCCGGCAAAGGGGCATACCACCTAGAAGACAAGGATGGCAAGGCAATCCCTAGGCCATGGAATACGGCCAATCTCAAGTTATTTTACTTTTAGCTTTTCTTTTTCAAACATGTGTAATTTTTTCTTCCTTCAATAAAATGAGCAATTCTTTTTAGCACAAATTATTCTTTGTAAAAGTTAGCTTTAGAGACTAAGTTTTTTGCGAGCATTCTATTCCAAGTTAGCTGGAAAAACTAACTCAGAGGTTGGCTGGATTAAACCAACATCCTTCCTAAGCCCAGGATAAGGATCCAGGCTGCAGGACATTTGGTCGGAATAACCAAATACTATAAGTTAGCTGGAAAAACTAACTTCAAATAGTTGGCTGGAATAAACCAACCTGTAACTCTTCAGCCGAAGTAAGTGCAAGGCTGAAGAGTGGTTGGCTGGAATAAACCAACACCCGTAACTCTTCAGCCGAAGTAAGTGTTAGGCTGAAGAGTGGTTGGCTGGAACAAACCAACTCTTGTTACTCTTCAGCCGAAGTAAGTGCAAGGCTGAAGAGTGGTTGGCTGGAATAAACCAACACCTGTAACTCTTCAGCCGAAGTAAGTGCAAGGCTGAAGAGTGGTTGGCTGGAATAAACCAACACCCGTAACTCTTCAGCCGAAGTAAGTGCTAGGCTGAAGAGTGGTTGGCTGGAACAAACCAACCCTCGTTACTCTTCAGCCGAAGTAAGTGCAAGGCTGAAGAGTGGTTGACTGGAATAAACCAACACCTGTAACTCTTCAGCCGAAGTAAGTGCAAGGCTGAAGAGTGGTTAGCTGGAACAAACCAACTCTTGTTACTCTTCAGCCGAAGTAAGTGCAAGGCTGAAGAGTGGTTGGCTGGAATAAACCAACACCTGTTGCCCTTCAGCCGAAGTAAGTGTATGGCTGAAGAGTGGTTGGCTGAAATGAACCAACACTGTACTCCTCAGCCGAAGTAATTATATCGGCTAAGGAGTGGTTGGCTGGTAAGTATAGTTTAACCAACCAAAAACCGAAATAACACTTGGAGTAATAGAAGACATTACAAACCCAAGCATACACACAATAACCGGAATAAGAGAAGTGAAATTTTTATTCAAACAGAAGTCATTACAAGGGGGCTTAGTTCGGTTACAAAGAAGAAAAAGTAAAAAACTAAGAGAAAAGTTCATCAATTTCAGCATCGAAAACCGCATCGGCATCTACTGGAAGACCGGTCTCTGGCGGCAGCACTCCTTCAGTCACAACGGTGGCATCGACCGGAGCCACAGTTTCATTCGGCTGTTCAATAGCCAGATCTTCCACTCTGGACTCCGGCCGATCTGTCTGATCCACGTTTTCAACTGGAGTACCCCCAGAAGCAGAATCTTCGTCAGTATCTGAACCTTCAAGGAATTGCTGCTGCATGGCATCCGCGTACCCCGCAAGGGACTTCGGTATAAAGTACTCTGGAGGGTTGAAGACCTCGGTCTGTTGATCATGACCGAGCTTCTCCACAGCCGCCCTCCAGCCGCACTTGAAGAAAAGCTCCTTGGCGGCATCGCATTGCTTGACGTAGGCCTCCTCGGCCTCCTTGAAACCTCGCTTGTACCCCCCCTTGTCGACCGCCTCCATATTCTTTTTCAGTTCGCTCATTTCGGCGTCCTTTCTCTTCTCTAGCTTCAACAACTCCCGCAAATACTTGTCCTTCATAACAATGGCAGCTTTCTGCTTCTCCGCTTCCGCCGAATTAACTAGATCGGCAAGACGGCCGTTCTCCGCTTCCAGCTCGGCCATTCTCTTTTCGGCTTGTTGTAGTTCGGCCGACCTTGCTTCGGCTTCCGCCATCGCCTGCCTTGTGGTTTTGCGGAGCTCTTGGACTTTCCGGTAAGTGACATTGTTTTTTTGCAAGGCCTGGCAAAGCAAAGATACCTTTAGAACCGAAGTAAGAGTTAGAAAAATTTAGACAGGAAAAAGCAGACAGCTACTTACCAAGACCATGGACTTGGAAACAGACCGAATTGATTTCATTTCGGTATTCAGTTGCTTCAAGTGGTGCTCCATGTCCTTAGGGAGGCACACACTTTTGGCCAGGTTAAAGGCCAGTTGGTGGTCTTTTTCACCCACGACCGAATCAGTGACTTTGATGTTTCGATCATTGAAGATCAAAGGCGGAGCCCACTTCGGAGATCGGGCTCGGTCAGTTTGTTCAGGTTGGGAGGCAGGTTGAGGACTTTGGGGGACGGTTTCGACTTCGTCAACAAGTTGTTGTTCGGCTGACGTAGATCGGGCGCGTTTTGAAGGGCGAGACGAAGAGGGCCGTTGTGAAGGAAGGGCCACGACGGCAGGCTGCACCTCAGTAGTTGGTGTTACTTCGGCTCTAGTTGTTGAAGTTAGAAGGGCCCTGACTCTGCTCTTCTTTGCCATTTCTTCCTCAGCGGTTAATGGAACAAGTCTTATCTCGGGCAAAGTGGGGTCCGGCTCCGGTGCTTCCTCGAGAAGAAAATCGGTTACTTTTGCCTTCCGTCGACCGCTGTAACGGTAGGTCGGTTCGAAATTTAGAAGCTTGGCCCAATCTCTTTCTTTAACCCGAAATGCGGCTCGCAAAACGCCGAGGTTAGGATAGCTATACAAGGAGTGGAGATGGGCGAAATCTGCAAAAAAAAGACAAGTGTTAGTTCGGCTAGCAGATTAAACAACCGAGATAACATACAAAGCGGAAGACCGAAGTAAAATTACCAGGCTCTCCCATTTTCCAATTTATAGGTCGGCCAGGAATTTGAGCTTGAAAATCCTCAAAGTTCCCAGAGACCCAAAAGAAATCGTCATCATTGAGATCTTTGTCCGGAGTATGCTTAATTATCTTCTCTCGGCGGCGGCGAATTCTAAGGTAATATACCCACCCAGCATTCTTTGAACCGATGGAATACTGATGGAATATTTCGGCCAGACCAAGATTCAGTCCGGTTTGGTGGTTTAATGCGGCTATCCCCATTATAATACGATATGTGTTGGTGGATAGTTGGGTGGGACATAGCCTAGTCTGCCTAAGGAATTCGCAGATTAGCGGTTGGACAGGAAACCGTAGTCCGGTTTCAATTATTGATTGAAGGGTGAAAGGGACGAAGCCTTCATTGTCCCAGGGAGTAGCATCTTTCTTGGCCAACTCCAGTTGAACATCATCAGGAATCTGGTAGTCCTGCCTGAATTCGGCTATGCCACCAGGGGTTTCGACTAAATATCTATACTTACCCATTTGTTGTATAAATTACGGATAAGTTATTTCGGTACAAAAATTTGGCTCAGTAGCTCGGTTGAGCACACGCAGGAGGGCCTGGGCAACCTAAGTCTGCAAAGTAGAAAGCAAGGGGGTTAAGCACAGATCGTTGGACCGCGCTACAAATTATAAGCAAGATATACAAATCCTACTTCGGCTTAGTTGGCTGGTTCTACCTTGGCTCATCAGAAGGTTTCTTAGCTCGGTTTTGAGCAGTTTAGACCGGTTTAACGTCTAGGGGCAGCTTTCCTGAGTTCGGTCTAAGAAACTAAGAAAGCTGGTTTAGTCCCAAGGCCTAAAACGGTTTTAGTATAATTACTTCGGTTGAGCTCTTAGGGGCGGCTTTCTGAGTTCGGTTTGAGAACTAAGAAAGCCGGCTTGGCCCCAAAATCTTAGCTCGGTTATAGACCGAAGTACCGAGTTCGGTATGAGCAAGCTTGTTCGGTGATCTTATCTTGGCTAGAGTGGGTCAGAAGAAACTGCTGATATTCCTACGAGTTCTAGTTCGGTTATGTTCAGAATCTATCCACATACATAACACAAACAGTTTTCTAGTCCGGTTGCTAGGTGATTTTGGATCTAAGATTCCTACAAAATAGTTCATACACATACAAAGTTCTACTGGTTTCTTCATAGAAAGTACAAAAGCAGAGCAGATAAATGGAGAAAATGTTTGCAAAAAGCATACGAAAACTAGATATACAGTTGCACAAAACGAATGTAAAAGCAAAAACATGAAGGGAAAATGGATTTGCTTACCAGAATTAAATAAGGAAGGACTGAAGATGAAGACTGTCGCAGTAAAGAAAGAGCACGAGCAGCAAGAACACAGAGAGAGAAGAGGGAGAAATGGCAAAAGTGAAGGGACCCTAGCCTCAGGGATTGATCTTGTTAGAAAGCCCAAAATTTGGGCGGGACTGTTCAAATTTCACGAAGTACGAAAGACGGCGTGACAGCCGTCCTTAGCCAACCAAAACATGCCACGTGTCATAAGAATGGGAAGCGTTACAGACATTAAGATTGAAGAGACGTTTTTGACCGGACAAAACATGGCCAGGAGTAAAATTAGCTCGGCTTAAAACTCGAGAGTTTTTAGCTCGGCTGGAGAGGCTAAAGTATTTTTTAGCTCGGCTGGAAAAGCTTAAAACGACACTAGCTCGGCCAGTGGACTGGTAATCCCAATCATGCTATGCAGATGGAATTAAGGGGCAATTGAGAGGGTAATTTTTGGGAAAAATTGGGCCGAGCTGCAAGTTGGGCTTTGAGGCCCAAAACGCGAAGGACTAAGTAAGAAGGCCGTAAAGGATACTCCGGCCCAGAGAGCAATGTTACTCCGGCTGGGAGAAGTAAATGTTACTTCGGCTCATGGATGTAAAACTACTCCGGTCTGGAGGCAACTCATAGTTAGGCCGATCTCAGAGTTAGTCCGGTCGTGACTTACAATGGTTAGGTCGGTCAGAACTTGTTACTTGGAAGTTTGATCTAAGCGCATCAAGGTTGAACAGGGCAGCCGAAGTAAAGAGTTGGAGGAGAGGACAGAGCTAAGGATAGTTCGGCCCTCTGTGGCTCGGTATAGCCAAGGTTTATTTCGGTCAAAAGGAAGTTCGGCCGTAAAGAAAACCATCCCACTTGGTTTAAGCAGTGGGGGAGGGTGTAAAAGGATAAGCATTATCTTTAAGAGATTGAATCCTAGGAGGACTCTGTATGGAGAAATACAAGTCCTACTAGGATTGTGCCATATGAAACTTATAAAAGCTCACAAGCATCACCTTGGAGGAGGTAATTGAACACAATCTTTCTGAGAACTTAGAGCTTTGTCTATTTGTCAAGTTTTCTGACTTAGGCATCGGAGAGGTTTCCGGCACACACCCGCCGGCTAGCTCACGTTTGTGTTTTCAGGTGACAAAGCGACGTCGTACGGAGGAGCGTGGACTTGGTCAACAGGATTATACGAGGAGAATTATTTCCTCCCCGTACACATTTGATTATGGAAAAAATGATTGATAAAAAGTAAAAATGATAGAAATAAAGTGAAAGGGGGAGATTTATATATATATATATATATATTTTATTAAGATGAATTTTTTTCTCCAGAAAAAATATGATTGAAAATTTTGATTTTTTTAAATTAGAATAGTGTGAACATTGTACGAAAATTCTAAGTGTATTTTACCTAATTCTCCTTATTCATTTTGAAAAGGTAAATCATGGGCAAATATGAAAAGTGTGATAATTGTTCCTATTTTCAACGGAGAAAAAAGAAAGAAAAAGATTCCTATATATTTTGTTAGAAACAAAGTTGAAATTTATAAACTGAAGAAGATTGTTAGAAAATTTTCAATTTACAACACTTCTCAGAATCTATCATTAAACAAACACCCAAAAAAAAAATTTTCTTGTATTTTTTATGATTTTTTTGCTAATCAAATGGACTTTAGGGAAATACCAAATAATCAAGTTTTTCATGAAAATTTCACTGAATCATATTAATACTATGTTGAAAGAACTGGTTCATGTATTAATAGAAGACAATGAAAATTTCTACGGAAAAAGTTCTTGTGAATTTTTGTGCTCTTTTATTCTTTGGCAAATACAAATTAAAAGTATTACATATCTAAAAAAAATATCTAAGAAAGTTCTCAAAATTTGATGAGCCATTACAAGCCTTTTACCAATATCATTGGAGAAACTCCTCTATCCTAATATTCCAACCACATTGTATGGAGAGGTAGGAAACTCAACTCAGATATTGTGAATTTACTTAATTTCACCAATTTGAAACTTATAAGACCATCTCCAATCGTTCACTAAAATCCATCATCAAATTTAAATTTGGTGAAAAAGAGGTACTTTTGTGCTTTAACGGTTTCACCAAAACAGTGTCAAATTGAGAACGCCGCAAAAATTTCACCAAACTGAAGATGACTTGCACTTTTCAGTAATTTACTGTGTATGGCCATTAAGTGTGGACCCACCAGACGACCGGCCATACGTCCTCCCAGATGAACACCTTAAACAAAATTTTATGAAAATTTTACACTGAGAGGTCGATCCCCTGGTCAACCAACTGGTTAACCCCTCGGTCGACCACCTCAAGCAAAAAAGTATGATAGCTTCATCTCCTCCTTGCTCGGCATCACTCTATCAAAACACTAACCATTCAGTCTCTTTCTTTCTGATCTATTAAGTTTCTTTCTCTCTCTCTCTCTGATCATCACTCAATTTCATGGCTACACAATTCAGTTCATATTCTTCCTCTTCATCCACTTTCTCAACCTCTTCATTCAAGCACAAGACACATCTCTGCACAAAATTCATCATTGTCTCGTGAAGAACCTATTCCTCCAAATGGGTATTCCAGATTCACTCAAGAATCCACTCAAGAAAGCATTTTGAGCTCAAATCCTCAAATGGGTATCCTCTAAGTGTTGTTTCTTTGCATGACAGTTAGTTTTTAATTCCTCAATCTTCCCATTTTTTGTTCTTGTTAACTGCATATGTATATACACGTATTCTTGATTAATAGTTGTTCAATCTATTTCAAAAGAGTCCATTTTTTGGTTTTTGGTTCTCAGTTACTCTGATTTGTTTTTATGTTTGCTTAATTGTATTCATATTTTGTAACAATTGCCTCCTTAATTGAGTAAATTAATTAAGTGAATTATGTGATTAATGTTGATCATGTGATTATGTGCTTATTGTGCCATGAATTATATGCATCGTATTGATTTGTGCCATGTGTTGTTGTGAACAGATACGTATAGGTGTGAATTAAACCTGTCTGATTCATTAATTTTTAACAAGTTGGAATTAAATAATATGATAGGAATTAGAGCCTAAATTACATTAGTATCATTTAATTTAGTGTAATTAAAGTTATAAGATGATGAGATTAATTTAACATGAGTAAATTGAATACAATTTAAACTAAGAAAAGAAGTATTATTAAATTAGAGAATAATTGTATTTTATAAGTCCATCTTCAAACAATAAGAGAGTTATAATGGACTTCCTTGGGCCTTGATTCATAGACACGTAGAGAGGGAGAGTGAGAGCAATTCTGAGAAAAGATAGAGTGTGCTAGGGAAGAATTCATCAAGGAAGAAAAGAAAGGGGTAGAAGGACATTAAAGCTAAGAGTCAATCTTCACAAATTAACTAATTAAGGTAAGAATTCTCCACCAAGTTTCATGAAATTGAGAGACTATACTCATGATCCTTTAGGTTTGGAGTTGAACTAAGGTGCATTTCATGATTAATTAGAAGGTTTGCTCTTGTTATTAAGAGTTTACTACATCCATGTCTTGGTATGGAAAAATTGACTTAGTTGGCTCCTAATTTCATCATGCATGGCATAGTTGTCATGAAATTCTTGATTATACATTGTTGTCTTGCATGAATGTTTAAACTTGAGGGGAAATTCCATAGGAATTGAGAATTTGAAGCTCAAGATTTCATCTTTTCTAACTTTACATATCATTTCAAAACATCATTTGTTTAAATAGAAAATTGAGTTTCTTTGAAAGCCATGATTTGTATTTAAGGCACAAATTCTAGTAAGTTATGTGAGTTTTTAGGAGTGAATTGCATGAAAATGGGGTTGATTTTGTAAAGGAATGCATTGCTAAAAAGAAGAGCATTTTTGGACAGTTTTTCACCCAGTGCCGCACGTGCGGACAACAGGGTAGGTTTGAGGTGCATACTGAAATAAATGCAGGTGCGGGAGGCACGTGTGGAGATGGTCCCGCACGTATGGCCCTTTGAGCAGACCCGATTTTGTTTTTCGCTCTACTTTTTCACCTTCTGGGCCCCCGTTTGCATGATTTAAATGTGTTTCTCATATGTATTGCATTTCATGAACACGAAGAAAGTGTAGAACAAATAATGGAAACCGATTACGTAAACAACGAATCGGTTGAATGAATGAATTGTGTATTGAGTTGTTGTGCTTGATCTTGTTTGTTTAGGTCAGACGCCGCACAGTTAGTGCATTATAGCACGTGTTTTGAAGAGCCCACTATGAGTAATAATGTTGTAAAGTTATGTTCAATTATAATTATTTTCTGAATGATTAACTGTACTGCTTTCGGAAACAGTATTGTTTATTGAATGAATGTTTGTCCTAATTTATAAACTGTACTCATGGCATCCATGGCAACTGACTATTATTGTTACTATTATTGTTACTGCTACTATTACTGTTACTTCTACTGTTACAGAGATCTCTGTCAGTTTCAATCTTTGGAACTACTGTTACTGTATTGATGGCCATCAACTGACTGTTCGGTCTTTTAAGACCTACTGTGTTGTTCTGCTATTGGATGTACCACATATGATTGTTATAATTTCTAAATGACTGATATGACATGAAATATGAGACATTGATTGAATAATGACCTATGGATGCAATCGACTGTTTTAATTATTGGAGGAATATTCATTTTTAACCCCTTTACACATTTATTATTCACTGGGCGTTAACTCACAGTTTATTGTATATATGTAGGTGGTATAGGCGGTCAGGCACTGGAGCAAAGTTAGCAGTGCCAACCTGATTCGTTTTGTCAAGCCAACCTATTGTGCCTCATCGCGAGATTCCGAACTGTTAATGTCAAGGCTTTTTGGGTGATCTAAATCCACCATTTTTTAGTGGTATTTGAAGTGAACGTTATATGAAGTCAAGTGACTGTTGTTATGATTTGTTTCGGCTTTGGGATTTAATTCCCTAACTTCTGTTTTGTTTTGTATATTAGTGTCTTATGGACTTAAGTGTTTGTGTGCATATATAAGGATATGAAATTTGTGTTGTTCAGTTAAGTTCTCACAGCTCTTTGTGCATTATGTTTTAATATTTATAGGATTTTGCGGCCCTTTTATTGTATAATTGTTATTACTGTTAAGTAGAACTTTGCTAATCACGAATTACTGGCCAGTTACGATGCTAAACCCTTAGGGGCAAGTTTGGGTTGTGACATATTTGTTCTTGCACAAATTTTAAATTGTTTGTTAGGTATTTATGCTCTGTCCCCAGTGAGAATTCTCACAGTGGATATTCTAAAGAATTCTTGTTTGAATTAAGGAAACAGAAATGACGGCAAAAAAAAAAATTTAATTCTGCTCTTGCCAGTTGATTGGCTGGTCGACCCCTCGAACGTCGTGTGGTTTGATGAAAGCTACAATAGTCACTGTTGGAGTGTCTGATATCAAATAAAGGAGTTTGTCATATTTTTACTCAGATTTGATGAAATGTTTGGTGAACCGTTAGAGATACTCTAAGATCATTTTCAATCTTTTATCAAATTTAAATTTGATAAAAAACTGATGAAAACGGTGCTCCAACTATTTCAGCAATTTGGTATTAAATGAAGGAAGCTGTACTTTTTTCATCAAATGAAAGGAACATTTATTCTTTCATCAAATTTGTAAGTGACTGTTAGGCTGGATGTCTGTCCGAACATCCTCCTTAACAACCGAGTTTTGGATGAATTTGATAAAAAAATTCTCTCAATGGATAACCGGCCGTCAATCAGCCAGATTTGATGAAAGGATTGGAGTGCATCATATTAGATCAAACTTTTACTCAAATTTTATGAAATATTTGATGAACGATTGGAGATGCTCTAAATAAATTTAAATAGTTGCATCTTGTGAATCTAGTTAAAATTAAATTTAAATGAGTTAAACATTGAATGCCCATTTAAAACTATACTACCTCCTTTATCTCCACTATTACCACTCTACCACCAACTCTATCACCACCTCCTCCACAACCCGACCACCCTTGTCCACCATTCCACTACCAATACTATCATTATTTCCTTACTATCCCCACCACCAACACTATCACCATCTCAACTATCTCACCACCATTACAACCTGTTTCATTGCCACTTCCATCACTACTATCTTCGCGACCTCTTGCACTACGATCACCTTCATCGATTAAACAAGTTATTTGGGTTAATTTGTTTAGCTTCTACACAACTCAATCCAACCAAATGCATAACTCATTTTGACCCATATAAAAATTACTCGTTTTCCACCTCTAACTATATGTTATATTTGAATCTATATAAGAAAAAAAATTTATACTATAAACCTCAAAAAAGTGTAGTATATGCCCCAATTATAATATTTATACTATTTGGCTATGACTCATTGTAATATTAATTATAACTTAATTATGATTTTATAATTTTTATTTTGATAATAATTAAAAAGATTTATCGCTAAATTTCAAGTGATTTAATTATAATTCATTATAATTTTTTTAATTATGACTAAATATCATTTAATTATGACATTTTATATAGTTTTAAAAGTCACAAACGTGGTATGGTAGAAGAAGCCCCTATATGAGTTATGCTCAAAAAGATGATCGTATCAGGACCAACTGATTGAACTGCGCTACTTGGGGTTAGCTCAAAGCTTGGCTTGGCACGCAGCTCCTAGCTGTAAACAGACTTCCATTCAGTCAGTCAAAACAGCTTAGATCATCTCCAACCCAGGAGCCAAAATGGGAGAATTAGGCATTTTGCCTATTGAAACTGGATTTCGAAGCTCTAACTCTGTTACTGAGGAGGCATTTTGCCAATTTTCGTTTTGGCTCTCCACAGGTAGTCAGCATCCATTGCTAGGCAAAGCACTCTTCCCGCCATTGTGTTGGCTTTCATTGCTACTTGTTCCATCTCTGTTCCAGTCCACTGATCACAGGTACGGCTCTCTTTCTCTTTCTCTTTCTCTTTCTCTTTCTCTACTTCCTTGTTCTTTCCCATCATCTATCTGTAATCGTTTTCCATATGCCGAACCACCTCTTGCACTTCGAAACCCTCTCTCAAACCCATTTCCCTTCTACAAAACCCTCTCTCAAATCCCTCCCCCCATGTGTGAATCCCCTCCCAAACTCTTCCCTTTATGTGAAACTTTATCCCAAACCCTCTTCTACCTTGCTATGTTAAATTTGTGGAAAGGAATACATGATTTAGGGCAATCCATTTGCAAAAATTGGGTTTGTGTACTGAAATTGTTCTAGTGGCTGCTAGGTCATGCTGCAAATTGTTAGTTTTGATTGTTGCTAAGGAAGAAAACGATGTTATTGTTATATGTATAATTGTTGGTTTTAATTGTTCCATTAAACTTTGTTGCATTTGTAATTGTTTATGGGTACACACATTTTCAGATTATAGAAACTGAAACATAAAAATTTGCAATGATCATTAATGGAGATCAATTTCATAGCCTTTGCAAAATTTTGGTTTTTCTTTCTAGTATACCAATAGTAGAAGTCCAGTTAAAATTCTATTACTGATATAATACACATTTTGTTTTGATCAACAATATCAATGAGAATTAACATAAAAATTAAGTAGCAAAAATTCTATTGCTTTACTTTGCAATTGCTTGTATCTTACTTGAATTATTGGTTTTGAAATCTAATAAGCTGCAAGTATGGCTCATTCTGAGTGTATTATGTCCACCCTTTTGAAATTCATTATTTTTGGAATTAGGCCATGAATTAATACTTTTTTCTTTTTTTTTCTTTTTGTGTGGTATGAACAATTGTGCTTTAGATGGAATATCAAGGAAATACATATTTTAGCAACCTAATGAACAACGAGTTTGACCATGACCATGACTTTACCACTGAATCTCCTCAACAAGAGAGTCAATTTTTATCATTCTCTCCTGAAATTATTACTCACACCACAAAGATATCACAACGCAAAGGGAACTTCACCGTAGAGGAAGACATGATGCTCATATCTTCATGGCTTAATATTAGCTTAGATCCAATTAAAGGAAATGAGCAAAATTCAAAGGAATATTGGTTAAGAGTGTGGGAGAACTTCAACAAGTACAAAACCTTCGATTCTGAAAGAACTCAAACTTCTCTAATGAATCGATGGTCGACTATTCAACTTGTCATAAATAAATTTTGTGGATGTTTTGCTCAAGTTGAACGGATGAATAGAAGTGGTTCGACTAAAAAAGACAAGGTATTACTAGAATTTAATTTTGTACCTATAATGAATATATATTATTCATTACGTGATAATGACTATTCTTTAATCTATTTTTCACATTCGAGATGCGAAAAAATTGTACAAAGACTTGCATCAATCGAACTTTCCCTTTGAGCATTGTTAGAATGAATTGAGATCCCAACCAAAATGGATGGAAGATACAACAACGAAGAAGCAAAAAAGCACAAAAAAATGCATCTCCGGCAACGTCTACCCCTTGTACACCAGATTCAATAAATTTAGAGGACAATGATAACTATGATGTTGTGGAAAGACCAGCGGGAAGGAAGGCCGCAAAGAAAAACAAAGCCAAAGATCTTGGAAATAATGTTACAGAGTCGCCTTTTGTGAAGCTCTTAGAAGAGATAAAGGTAAAGAACGACATAACAAAAGAGAAGAAAATATAGATATTTGAGAAATCTTATCTTCAAGAGGAACGGAGGATTGAAAATGAGGAAATGAGAGAAGAACGAAGGATTGCATTAGAGGAAGGGAGAGAGAAAGAGAGAATCATGTCAATGGATACAAGTATCATGCCTCCATTACAAGCACAATATATCCGTCAACGTCAGATGCAAATCCTTGAAAAAAGGAATTAATTGTTTCTATTTAGCTTTGAAACTATGTTTTTATTTAATTTAAGTTTGACTATATTTTATTTTTGGGTTTGCTGGCACATCTTGTATCAGTTGGGGTTGTTTTGCTGAGTTGTCATGCTACTGAAAATAGAGATATTTTGTGATATTTTGGGATAGTTTCAATTGGGGTTGCTGCTTGTTGTTGCTGATGGTTTGTCAAATAGCTAAATTCATTACATCACTTTTATATGGCTTATTGCTAGCACATTTTGTATTGTTTTATTTAGAGTAAATATGATACAAGCTGCAATGATATATTGTTTTATTGTTTTAGTTTCTGAATGTAACGCCCTCAAAATAAACCCATAAATCATCCAACAATAGCATTGTTAGACACAAGAAAATAAAGCATAAATAGATTCCATCAGAGTAATCATTACAAAATGTATTACATGTTGACAACGAAAGTAAATGCCCTATGGGCTTACAACTTTCCAAGTCAACACTTGATTACAAAAAAAAGAGTACTAACTCTATACAAAGAAAGTCCTTGGCTTGATATACATGTAATACATCAAAAGAAAACAAAACAACAAAAACAGTATGTCTGTCTCTAGCCTCCCAAGCTATGTCCTTGGAGGTGGCATGCTACCTGTACCTGAAAATGATGTCCCATAAAGGGTGAGCCACAGCCCAGTAGAAATATATTAAACCAACTATAAACAATGACTAAAATAATAGCATTCAATAGATGGTCCACACTTGTATTCCAACGTATGTCGTATTACAGTTTCACGACAATCATGCCCATGGCACACTTCAGTTTCCATTTCTTATTCAACTTTGAGTTTGAAAACAAGGCTTAGAACCTAGCCAAATAACTTAATGAGATTTAGACTCATCTTTAAAATACTTTCGAAATTCATGATGGATACACATTTTGGTGCTGTATCAATAACACATAGAAACACCTCTATACTTCACAATTGATAACGATATATATTTTAGTGCTATATCAAATCAATTCAAACACTTCCATAATCCACACTTGATACACATTGTAGTGCTGTATCAATGTCACACGAAATCCGGTTTAGAGGTCCATCACCTATCTTTCCCTAAATCGTGGAGTACATCCCCTATCTCCTCCCACACACAATGTATATAAACATAGATCATATACACAATCAATCAATACATAAAGTTAATGTATTATTTCAACCGCTATACTCGATAGCATACTCAATCGATTAGTTTTAGTTTGCCTAATCATCATGCATTGTCTACAACAATCATGACTATCCTCCACCGATAGCCCAAAGCAGTTATTTCTAAACAGAAAATAAATGCACAAAATGGATAAAATATCAACATTTCAACTAGGTGAGTGATAAATGATCCAACTACACCCTTTAATCCCATATGTTCCCAATTTCAACATTTTCAATCCAACTTCTCATTTCTCAAAATTAATTTCACAAACTAATTCATCAATGTGATTAGGGCATTTCCCATAATTAACAAAACAACCCTAAGGTTCCATTTCTATCAATAACCCAACATTTATCTCATTTCTCCATGCTAAACATGCATATAGGCTTATATAAATAAAACCCCATCTTTTGTAAAATTACACAAAGACCCAAACTTTCTCAAAATTACCCAACAATCCCCAACATATCAAAATGTTAAAATTTAAAGACAAAGCTCATAAGGAGGAGTAGGATATCCCTACCTCGAAGTTAGAGCTCAAATGGAGAAAAAGACCAAAACCAAAGTGTTCCAAACTCCAAACTTTTCGGATCAAAACGAAGCCCTCGATGATCAACACGCTTTTTACAAAGGCCGAAGGATAGGAGAACACTCTAACTAGATCAAACCCTAGAGAGCAGCGAAATCCTAAAGAGAGAGGCTCTGAAAAGTGTTTTTAGAAAGTAAGAGAGAGAGTGTGAATGTAAAAAGTGATTCAAAAATTCCCAGCTACCCACTGATATACGACACTTCCGCTCGAGCGGAGAATAGAATGCTCGAGCGTCAAACACAAAAATCTAGACACGCTTGAGCGCAAGAAGGCCCGCTCGAGCTCCAAGACACAAGAATAAAATACATCCGCTCGAGCCCGAAAACCAGTCCGCTCGAGCATAGATTTCCCCCTCCCAGAACTTTCACAGACAAAGCACTACCCGCTCGAGTGTAAGAAACCCGCTCGAGCGTGAAAAATACACCTGCAGAAGTTTTGCAGGGACACGAGATACTGGGAGTGTGTAAATCCCGCTCGAGCGCAAGAAGGCCCGCTCGAGCGGACAACCAAAAACCAAACTCCGCTCGAGTGCAGAATGATCCGCTCGAGCGTAACACCAAAAACCTGGGCAACTACACTTGAGACCAAAACTCAACCTACCTGTTCAGAACACGCCCAACACATCCTATAACTCAAATACAAAGTACGAAAGGATGTAAACAAGATATAAACAACTGCTAACATCCACGGAATCAAGTCCGGATCACTGTACAACAAGGGGTAAAACCCGGAATCGCTATACTGAATTTTCTAATAAAACAATGATCAATGATCACAATTTTTTTTATATCAATGATTATGATTATAATTATTTTTTTTTCCAAAATAAGTTAGGGATTTATTGACAGAAAAAATTTATTCTAAGTATCACTAAAGATCATAGATTAAAAACAAATCACTAGTGATATATTATTGAAAGCACATAAAATAGTACAAATATTTTTGAAAACACACTCACTAAAGCATATAAACTAGTACAAAAATCAATAAGAACCAACTAGTACTTCTCACAAGGAGTCTCCATATAATGTCCATAAGTGTTCGACCAAGTCTTGTTTGAATTTGGAGTGAGTTCCTCTATCTCTGATGCGATAATGATTTTGAATGAATTCAAAAAGTTCTGGTGTATGCTCATGAGACACTGGTGGAAGACTTTCACTAATCGTATCATAATTAAAGTCTATTCCATTGGCATCCCTCTTATCTTCAACAATCATGTTATACATTATTATGCATGCCATCATAATATCTTCCATTATTTTCATTTTCCAAAAACGTGCAAGTCCTTGCACAATCACGGAACGTGCTTGGAGCACACTAAATGTTCGCTCAACATCCTTCATTGCCGATTCTTGAGCTTTTGCAAAATATATTTTCTTATTCCCTTATAGAGATGAGATTGTTTTGACAAGTGTTGCCCATTGCGAATAAATACCATCGGTAAGATAGTATCCTATCGTATAATCATTTCCATTGATTGAGTAATTGACTAGAGGAGCACGACCTTGAGTAAGGAGTGAAAATACAGATGAACGATCTAATGCATTGATATCGTTATGAGATCTGGGCATCCCAAAAAAGGCATGCCATGTTCATAAATCTTGAGAAGCCACAGCCTCTAAAATAATAGTTGGTTCATAGATGTGACCAGAATACATACTTTTTCGTACATTAGGACATTTTTTCCATTTCCAATGCATACAATCAATGCTCCCTAATATTCCAGGAAACCCGCGATTGCTTCCCATCGCTAATAATCTTGAAATATCATCGTTGTTAGGGCTCCTCAAGTACCTCTCAGAAAACATTGCAACCACCACCTTAACAAAGTGTTTTAGACTCTCTATGGCGATGCTTTCACCAGTTCTTACATAATCATCCACCGAATCTGCTGCTACTCCATAAGCGAGCATCCTCCTAGCAACTGTCATTTTTTGAAGAGGAGACAAACCAATGATTCCAACAACATTTGTTTTCTGGACAAAATATGGATCGTATGCTTCCACCGTAGATAGAATATGAAGAAAGAGAGATCGATTCATCCAGAATCTCCTCCTGAATAAATGGGCAGGATATATAGCTGTTTCTGAGAAGTAGTCTCGATAAAGTCTCTCATGGCCTTGAACTTGATCACGATAAATAACTACATGGCCTTCAATGGAACCACTATGTCTTCTTGAACATCTTTCTCTATTGAGTCGCTCTTCTTCCATTGCAGCTATCGTTATTAGCTGCAATTCGTCATCACCATCAAAGTCGTTAAGAATCATTTTCATGGTATTGCGAGCCATGGTAATTAAAAAATGAATGAAGTTGAGAAATATAGTTCACATTGGTAAAAATGAAAGAGCAAATCCTTTTTATAAACAAAAATATATGATCGTTAGGAATATTATCGTTAGAGAATAATACCATTTGAAAATCTGACCGTTGAGAGAATATTACCGTTTGAAAATATGACCGTTGAGATAATATGATTGTTTGAAAATATTTTTTTTTATAAATAATTTAATTATATATTTTAAATAAATAAATATTTGCAAATGCCACGTCAATATATGCAGCATGTCATAAAAAGATTATTTATTTATTTATTAATGTTTATAATAGTTTTCTTTTAAAAATTAGTTAAGTTAGTTTGATTGGTTAGCTAAAATAAAGAGTATGATTGGAGTGTACACTAACTAAACCAGTTAGGCAAAATAAAAAAGATAGTTTTCTATATACTTTGACGAGACATTTTAGACAGTATGATTGGAGATGATCTTACAAGTAGCTAAAATTAGCTCATAAACTACTTCAGTGTTTAAAATTAAATTTTGAATTTTGTTTTATATTATATTTTTTGATATTTTGATTAAGTTTTTTTACTTTTTAAATACATTTAATCTAAATATATTTAAAAAGTAAAAAATATTTGGGTAGAAATTTTTAAAAAAAATCTAATAAATACCACAAAATATAAAAAAGTTTCAAAAAATAATACTTTTTCATATTTATTATTTATTTTAAATCATAAATATTTCATTTTTTGGGTATATCTAAATTAGATGTATTTAAAATATAAATTAAATTATTAAAAAACATTTACTAATAAAAATATGAATTGAAGACTCAAAATTTAATTTTGAAAATTGAATAGTCGAAAGTATACAACCAAGCCATGAAGCCCAAGTCATCAATGAGCAATAAACAAGCCAAGGTTGTTTCGCAGCCGCGCCAATCCAAGCTGAAACACCATCAAGCTAAAATAAAACTGGAGTGCACGCTCCATCCATTACATTACTCGCTAAACACAGATACATATTGGCCGGTTTAGAAATTGGTTATCTTAATTGATTATTTGATGCTTTAATTATAAATAATGTTATATGTATTAATAAATGTACATATTAATATATTAATAAGAAAAATGCTTGGGAGTGAGTCCCGTCATTAATGATGTGATGTTTTGATTTTGGAGTTGTATTTTTTTATTTTTTTTTTACTTTTTTAATACATTAGTGCTATTAGTAGTGATGTTTTTAGTGAGATAAATCATTGTTGTATTAATAAATGATAACATTATTTATATAATTTTAAATATTTACAACTTATATTACAAATATAATCAATAATAATATCATAATACTAATATGTACACTAATTGATATATATAATATTATTATTTAATTATTTTAATCTGATTAAAAAAATTATATTTGAAATAATAATTAATTTAATAATTATAAAAAATAATAATTATAAATTAAATATGAAAGGTTAACTTATTAATTATTTTAAACAAGTAAATGAACCAGAAATAAGATCCGAGTGAGCATGAGCTGGATCACACTAGTACAGTATTTCCAATAATATACTGACAGCTGTACCACACCTAGTCAACCAGCAGCACAAACAAAGTAGAGGCAATACAAAATGTCGTGTCAAATGACGAAATAATTAATTAGAACTTTATAATATAAATAAAAATAAATTAAACCTCTTGATCCAAAAAAAAAAATGAAACCCAAACAGCCGTTTTCCGAATCCTGTCGAACCATACATCGAACCCCAAAGTCACATGAATGATTACACATTCTCTCTCATCAAGTACTGTACAAAGGCATTATTCTGTATTCTTTGCTTTATACCTGTGTTTGGCTCTCCCACACCACATGCATTTCCCAATTATATATATAATAACTCCACACGTGCCAAGCCAAATGAAACATAAAAAAGACCACTTGATTAAATGGAACACATGGGTCACGAAGTTATCTACAACCGTTTTACAAGCCAATTGAAAAAACTGTTTTTGAACCATCCCAGATTTTAAATTAAAACAAAAAAAACAAAAGATATATCATCAAGTTTCTTTTCTTTCCCTCCAATTCAACCCCCATTTTAAAACTGAATTCTAAAGCGGTAAACTGAGAGACCCTTGCACCACAACCTAACTACCATTTAAATAACCAACCCCCCTCCAAGTAACGGCTCTGTAAGAAAGAGCAAACTACCGAACTTTTAAACTTAAAAAGATATACCATCCAAATCCCAAAAAGCACAATTCCCTCCAAAATACCCACCAGCAAGCAAGCCCCTCACAAATTGTCTCCTGAAATTCCATCTTCAGTTTTCCATTGGAACCAGCATACGCTGCTCTGCTAATGGTGCTTCCTCGGTGACTTCGCAGCGTACTCAACAACATCATCTTCCTCATCCCCATCACCATCATCGTCGTCATCATCATCGTCATCGTCTCTCTTCCTTTTGTTGTGTGAAGACGACGATGGTAGCACCTGAACTTCACCATCCTGATCATCTTCATCTTCAACATCTTCCTCCATTTCAGGATCATCATCTTCATTGACAGGATCCATGTCACTGCCTGCACCATCTTCTTCAGCCTGCCCAACCGGTTGAATTAAGTAACCAGCATCATTATCTTCTTCCTGCCATTGAAGTACCCCAGCCCCCCAAATAAATAAATAAATAAATAAAGAAATAAATACATAAACATATAATGAATCAATTAATCAACAAATAAACATATTATTAAATGAAACACACCAGCATCTTGAAAAAATACAAAAAACAAAATAACAGCAGTTCAAAATTTTTCTTTTTTATTTTTTCATAAGAAAAATAACAACAACTAATACATGAAACATAAAAATCTCTTAGAAAATATTAACAAGATGTTTTCAATTTGCTAATCATCAAAATTATGTAAGGCTAAACTAATTATGCTCAGCCACACCTTCCAACACAAAAAAGTTCAATCACAAATGTAACAGATTCAACAGAATATTCATTACAAAATGTTCATCGACCGGGTATTACATCAAGCTAATAAAGCGTATATTTGCTTAGTGATATAAAATAATATCTTCTGCCAGTCATACAGAGCCATAGAACTATGCCTAATTAGAGGAACAAACGTGATTGAGACCCCCACTTTCCCCCCATCCCCACACACACGTGGGGGTTGGTGATTGGAGAAGGAAAAAAAAAAAAAATTCTGGCCAATCAGATCCCACTGGGGGTTGTGGGGGTCACCCCCAGTGGAGGTCTGAAACATTTTTGTAGGAATTCCAATGCTGCTGCAACCGATTAAATTAAATTAGAAGACATAAATTTGGAATCACTGAGAAATGAGGATGCAAAATTATGAGCACCTAATCCCAAAACCAACCATATACAATTATGAGCAGCAACAATGATCCTACAATCATCCAAACTTGAGCAGAACAAAAGTGACAGAAAGCAGTCATAAAAAAATTCAGCACAAATCACCACAAATAATTTGAAATTTAAAAATGCTAGAGTTCATGGTAATTCATAAAAAAAGGGAGAATGGAAGTACACAATAATCCACTAAAATTAATGTAATTGGTAACACTAGCCAAAACATAACAACATCCATGACATTATACCCAATAAAATAAAACCCTCTAAGCAGTATACACAACTCAATTGACTGTAATGAAGATGCTATCCACATCAAGGGTCAGCTCCAGTACCAAGACCTAAAATGATCCCATTCTTGGTAGCAAAATTGCACTAATTGCAAGAGATGAAACACTAGCAAAACAATATACGACAGCAAAATTAAGAAATGACAGCAAATATGACCTTACAACTATCTAATTCACCAGATTAAGAAACTCCCGAAACAGGGCTACGGTATTACATAAAGGTTTCCACGGATCTAGGCAAGTCAGTTTACCCTTCTCTTTTTCTTTTCTTTTTATTTTTATTTTTATAACTAGTATCCAGCCCACGGATCTAGGCAAGTCAGTTTACCCTTCTCTTTTTCTTTTATTTTTATTTTTATTTTTATTTTTATTTTTATAACTAGTATCCAGCCCAATTAAAGTCTGTCCCCAAAAAAATTGTTTGGGCCTAGGAGGTTTTAGTAAGTTTACTCTTCAGCAAAACTAAAGCACAAAAGATCAGACAATATATTCAAACAACAGAAATACATATAAATATCAAACGCACATAGCAAACGAAATTAGTAAAGCCAAATGCAATTTCTAGCAAGTGATGAAATATATAGTTTTTGCAATGAAAGGGGATCATCACTACCTCATCCTCAGCTTCTTCATCATCCTCAAACTCCCCATCTTCTTCAACACCTTGTTCTTCTTCCTCCCCAGTTTCACCATTATCATCCTCCACTCCATCTTCCTCCCCTTGCTCATGCCCATCTATCTCCCCTTCTGTACTCGTCAATCGCCCAGTACTCTCGGGTTCTCCAAGATCCCCTTCATCATTATCAACCTCCTCTTCTTCCTCATCCTCCTCCTCGTCGTCATCTTCTCCATCATCTTCAACCCCATCTTCCTCATCATCACTGTCCTCTATTTCGTGAACCTCAATAACATCCTCATCCTCACCCTCCTCTTCATCAATCTCTTCCACCCAATCATTATCCTCCTCATCCTCACCTTCCTCATCATCCTCCGCCACCCCAAATCCATTCGATTGATGAGGCAAACCCGCCTGATTCGATCCGCTTGCCCTTCTCGAAGTCTCCGTCTCCTCTTCATCGGCATCACTCTCTTCATCCTCATCAACATCAACAATTCCATCACCTCCCACACTGTGTCCATTATTCATCCTATACTGCCGATCCTCACCATCACCGTCACCGTCACCGTCACCGTCACCGTCACCGTCACCGTCGATTTCGCCACTCCCCGGATCATCCTCTTCGTCCTCCTCCTCATCCTCTTCCGACTCCGGCCTTTCATTCTCATCAGCATCCATTTTATCCAAGTACTTTAAAGACTTAATCAATCCAAAAACCTTAGATCGGTAATCCTTCACCCTCGTCACCGGACACTCATACAGATCAAGCGAAACAAGCTTAAGCTCGGCAAGCGGTTTGAGATCATTAATCCCCTGAATCCGATTATTCGACAAATCAAGGTCCCGAAGCGAATCGAGACCGGCTTCAACAAGGAGTTCGAGTCCGCCGGCGATGCGATTGTCGGACAAAATGAGTCTTTGAAGATTGTGGAGGCGAGGGAACTGATCGAGAGAAGAGAGGCCAATGTTTGCGAGAGAAAGATGTTGAAGGTTCTGGAACTTGTCGAAGAGGGAAGGCGGAGGAAGACGACCGTGAACGCACTTCACTGCGCCGTCTAGGGTTAGGATTCGAACCGAAGCCACGTCTGTTTGGCCATCAAGCGCTGTCTCCACCGCTCTCTCCCAGATCTCATCCATCAATTGTAAATTTTGTATCTCTCAAACACATATATAAAACTAATCCATTCAAAGCACAGATTTATTTATATAGATACGATAAACCAAACCCTAACCCTTGCCCCAAATTGAAAAAATATAGATACGAAACAGTATATCTATTCTTCAAAGGCTTAAAACCCTAATTTCCAGGTGCTTCCAACTGCTAGAAGAGAATGCGAAGAACCCTAATAACAATCTCTCTCTCTCTCTCTCTAGATTTCTCTTTGTCGTTGTGTGTGCGTGTGTCTCTCTCGCTCTACATAGATGTAGGAGTTTGTGAGTCCGGAATCGGGACGAGCCCAAATGCGAGACGACTCGTGGCTCCGCTGGGTTAGCGGTTGGGGGGTTAAGTTAACTCAACCATGGTTGGTTTGAAGATTTGTTTTGTTGTCTGGTTTAATTTGGAGACTTATTGGTGGCCGTTGGATTTGAGAAGTTCGGATCGGTGACGTGGAGGAATATGGACGGTGAAGATTTGAGATTGGTGTGTTTGTTTAGGAGAAGGACGGCAGAGATTGGGTGTGCCGATTCGCGCTCGCCAAATCCGACACGTCAGTGCTTGTGTAAAATATCGGATGGGGTTAGGAATATGCCACTGAAATTTGAAATTATTTTCGGAAGTGCCACTACACGTGATGAGAAAGAAGATTTGGAGGTGTAAAAACATTTTCAATCCGCACTTCACCAAATTGTTTCGCATGTGTTAAAATAAATAATTTATCTTATTTTAATGGGAGTTTTTTTTTTTTTTTTTTTTGATAAATTCACTTTTTAAGAAATTTATTTCATTCAACTCATATTCTTTTTGACTATTTTATTAGGTTCTATTTGAAATAAAAAGATCAAAATATCCTTTTCATCTACTTATGTTCCATTCAGTTCACATTATTTTCTTATGTTTCAATAAGTCCTATAAGTGACATAATTACCAAAATACCCTTAATGTGAATGTTCATATCGTCAATGTGTAGAGGCCCGGCCCATGTCGATCCTCGTGGGTGCCGGAAAAAATTTGAGTCGAGCCGGGGCGGGCCCGACCCGTTGACAATGTGAATATTCACATTGACATGTTAACATTCAAATTAATAGGAGTGTAAAATTGGCCCGCGTCCCGTGGCGGCGTGAAACCCGCGCACGGCCCATGGGCGGCCCGGGGCGGGCCCGGCCCGACCCGTTGATAATGTGAATATTCACAATGACATGTTAACATTCACATTGATAAGAGTGTAAAATTAGTCCGCGCCTCGTAGTTGTCTGAAACCCACCCACGGCCCGTGGGCGGCCCGGGGCGGGCCCAACCCTACCTGTTGACAATGTGAATATTCACATTGACATGTTAACATTCACATTGATAAGAGTATAAAATTAGCCAGCGGCCTAGGGCGGGCCCAACCCGGCCCATTGATAATGTGAATATTCACATTGACATGTTAACATTTACATTGATAAGAGTGTAAAATTGGTCCGCAACCCGTGGGCGGCCCGAAGCCTGACCACAGCCCGATGCGGGCTTGGCCCGACCCGTGACAATATGAATATTCACATTGACATGTTAACAATAACATTAATAGGAGTGTAAAATTTGCCTGTTGCCCGAAGCTTGCCCGCGGCCCGGGGTAGGCCCGGCCCGGCCCGTTGATAATGTGAATATTCACATTGATATGTTAACATGCACATTGATAGGAATGTAGAATTGACCGGTGGCCCGTGGGCTGCCCGAAGCCAGCCCACGGCCCGAGACAGGCTCGTTTGGGTTCGGGCCCGAGCATGTCCGAGACCCTAGGCTAGGGCCTAGGCCATCACTTTAAAGCCTAGCCCGGCCTATCAGCCTGCTTAAGGCCTATTCAAGACTCGGTCTGAGGCCCAGCCCGCCCGAGGCGCAATGCCTTTTTTTGTGGAAAATAATAAAATTTTGGTAGAAAAAATTAAAAAGAATTAAAAAAAAATGGCCAGGCCCACCCAAGCCCGACCTAAGCTCGAGGCTAGGCCCAGGTCCACCGGCCCGACCCGAGGCTTGATCCATCGGCCCGTTCAAAGCTCGAATACCCTTGTGCTAGGGCTAGGGCATGGGCCTAATTTTTTGGCCTGTGTGCCGGGCCAAGCCGGGCCGGATTTTTTCGGACACCCGCGAGGCTCAATATGGGCCGGCCCGGGCCTCTACGCATTGATGATATGAATATTCACATTAACGATGTGAACATTCACATTATGGGTATTTTGATAATTATGTCTCTCATAGGACTTATTGAAACATAAGAAAATAATGTGGACTAAATAGAATAGAAGTAGATGAAAATGATATTTTGGTCTTCTTACCTTAAATAGGACTTAATGGAATAGTCAAAAAGAACGTAGGCTGTCCAAAGCTCGCCTGCAGCTCGGGAAAAGCTCGTTTGAGCCCGGGCTCGAGCCTAGTCTGAGACCCTAGGCTAGGGCCTGGGCCATTACTTTGAAGCCCAGCCCGGCCCGGTCCCCCGCCGAGGCCTAGTGTCTTTTTTTGTGGAAAATAATAAAATTTTGGTAAAAAAAATTAAAAAGAATTAAAAAAAAATGGCCAGGCCCGCCCAAGCCTGAGGCTAGGCCCAAGTCCAGCGGCCCGACCCGAGGCTCGATCTACCGGCTCCAGCCTGGACCCAAACGAGCCTGCCCCGGGCCGTGGGCAGGCTTTGGGCAGCCCACGGGCCGCAGGCCAATTCTACATTCCTATCAATGTGCATGTTAACATGTCAATGAGAATATTCACATTGTCAACGGGCTAGGCCGGCCCGAGCCTACCCCGGGCCGCGGGCAAGCTTCGGGCAGCGAGCAAATTTTACACTCCTATCAATATTTATGTTAACATGTCAATGTGAATATTCACAATGTCACGGGTCATGCTACGGTCGGGCTTCGGGCCGCCTACGGGCTGCGGGTCAATTTTACACTCTTATCAATGTGAATGTTAACATGTCAATGTGAATATTCACATTGTCAATGGGTCAGGTCGGGCCCGCTGGCAAATTTTATATTTTCATCAATGTGAATGTTAACATATCAATGTGGATATTCACATTGTTAACAGGTTGGGCCGGGCTCGCCCCGGGCCGCCCACGGGCTGTGGGCAGGTTTTGGGTAACCACGGGGCGCAGGCTAATTTTACATTCCTATCAATGTGAATGTTAATATGTCAATGTGAATATTCACATTGTCAACGGGCCAAGCCAAGCCAGGCCCGCCCCGGGCCATGGGGGTGGCTTTTGGCCGCCCATGGGCCACGGGCCAATTTTATGCTCTTATCAATGTGAATGTTAACATGTCAATATGAATATTCATATTGTCAACGGGTCAGACCAGACCCACCCCGGGCCGCTCATGGACCGCCGACGGGTTTCGCGTCACCACGAGACGCAGGCTAATTTTACACTCCTATTAATGTGAATATTAACATGTCAATGTAAATATTCACATTGTTAACGGGTCGGGTCTGTCCCGGCTCGTGGGCGGGTTTCGGGCAGCCCACGGGTCAATTTTACATTTCTACCAATATGAATTTTAAAATATGAATGTTCACATCATAAAATTGCGAACCGTTAAAAAAAATTTATAAGGGTATCAAAATTAAATATAAGGGCATAAGTGTCCAAGAAAATAGTGTAAATCAAGAAAAAAGAGTTTATGGAATAAAACTATACATAACACTTCTATATGGGATTTATCAATAAAAATCCCATTTTAATATATTATCTTATTTAAATTATAATTATTTTATTTAAGTTATATTACCTTTTTATCACATCATTTTAAATTTAACTTATATTTTACATTTTTTTATAAAAATTTACAAAATATACTAACCTATGTATTTCTCAAACAATCCCTAAATAAAGTTGGTAAGTTATATTTTAATCATTATATTACAATATTTATTTTAATAAAAAAATTCAAAATTAATTATATTTAAAGAGTTTTGAAAATTCGTTTAAATAGTAAGGTGTTTTAAAAATATGATTAAAAGTTGACTTTTTGATTTTTTTTTTTTTTAGAAAGGAAGTAGGTTAAAAGTTAAGAAGTGACTTTTAACTCACTTCCCAAAATAAGCCAATGCGTGTATATATAAATAAAATAAAAAATAGTGTTAAAGGATGTAAATAAATAAATAAATAATTAGACAAAATAAAGAGTATAGTATTTTATATTTTAACTAGAGCATGGTTGGAGTTGCTCTTGGAGCATCTTTAATGAACTCTTTAAAAAAATAATGTTAACTATTATAATTTATAACTGGTCTTGTTCTATTTTACATTTTTCAACAAATTAACTATTACATTAACATATTCACCCAAGCCATATTATCAAAAAATTTATAAGTTAGCCAATTTGGAGAGTCTTTTAAGACTCTTCGAACAGTTTAGATACATAAGTAAGTAAAATAAAGAATAATATTGGAGCACATATACAAAATAATTAGGTGAAATAATAATATTTTTTTTATATACTTTAGTTGGTATTACATTCTGCTTCAGATAAGTAAAAAATGTCAAAGTGTTCTTCAAATTATTTTTTTTTAATTTCTTAAGAACACTTATCAATAAAAATTTTAAAAATATGTTGCCGTTTTTACTTCTTTATTAGTTTTTTAGCTATTTTAGTTCTGACTAAAAAAATTGTTTGGATTAATTTTTTTGACTTTTATGAGAGACAAAATGAAATGATTATGATTTAAATGTGATGTTCTAAATAAGTGTATTTTTTAACTTTTTATATAAAATAATATATATAAAATTAAATAAAATAAGTAGAAAAGTAAAGAGAAGATACTGATAAATGTTGATTAATGTAACCTAAATAATTGTATATGTACACACAAAAAAAATATACTTTTTTATTACATGCCAAACACCTACTTAGTCTAAAAAAACCAATGTCAAACGAAGCCATGTTACTATAACAGCTGGAAGTATAAAGTTTAACTACTACGTGTGCTTGACTATACCTTCGATTTGCATGTAGGTTAATTTAATTTTTTAGGTAAATTAGCTACAAAATAAATTAAGAAGTTAATAAGATAAAATGTCATATTAAAATTATAATAACTAGCATATCACCCGTGCTATGCACGGCATTGAATTTTAAAAAACTATTTATGATTATGTCAAATATATTTTTAAATTGTTAGCATAAAATATACATAATTTTAAAACAAAATACTGACATTGCAAAATTAAAGTAATAAAAATAAGAATTTATTACATTTGTTCGGAATTCTCTGATCTGGCCGAGGTTGACGGCTGCTCTGCTGGATCAGAGGTCGATCCTTGATCTGGCCGAGGTGATAAGGCTGTTGGAGGAGTAGTGGCGGACGGAGGAGGCTGACTCTTCTTCTTTTTCTTTGGAACGTCAGGAAGAACCGACTTGTAAGTGGGAATGAAGTTGAGTAGCAAAGGGGCTCTCCGCTTGTAAACTGGCAGATCCAGTAGCTTCTTCAAATCCTTGCTGGGGAAGAAGTTTTTGCAAAAGCCTTTTGGTGGTTGTGGAAGAACTACAAAAAGAAGAGCACAGACGTTAGAACAAAGTATTGAAAACTTGGAAAAAAAAAGCAAGGAAAGGTGACCCTTTGCTCTTACCGTCTCCTTCCCTGAAAACTGTTCAGCTTAGGGGATAAAGGTGGAGGTCATTGTTTGTTTGAACCTCCCAGTTGCCTGAGACGATGAAGTAATCGTCTCCAACACCCTTATTTGAGTTTGGGAGGCCGGCAATAAGCTTGTAATCCATGGACCTCGGCTTAAGGTAATAGATGTGGCCTTTTTTCGATTTTAGGCAGTACATGGTGTAGCAGTACTGAATGTCGGCAAGGGTAACCCTAGTATTTTCTTTCTTGGCTAAAACAATTATACCATTGATAACTCAATAAGAGTTAATGGTAAGTTGCATTGGGTTCAATTTTTAGTAGTGGAGGACTTCTCGGAAAAGGGTGTCTAGTGGAAACCTAAGTCCACACTCGATAAAGGCCACTACTGGAAAATGCATGAGGTTAACGTCGCGCATAATGGAATCCCCCTTCCCTTCCAACCTGAGGTGGACGTCAGCAGGAATGAAAAACTCCCGCCTAAAGTATTCTAACTTGGTCAGAATGTCTACCCTATGCTTCCACATACCCATGATGTCGGCTTGAGGGAAAGGTGTATAATTTGGAAATAAAGTTTTCTGTAAAGGCTCAGAAGACCTCGGCAAACCTAAACATGTGCTGGGGTAAAGATTTTTTGCGATATAAAGTGAAGTTTGTTTCAGTTTTTTCTGAAGATTTTTGTGTTCTATGGCAAATCTCAAACCTAAGTCTAAGCAAATGGAGATTGAAGGCAAGAATCTAGAGAAAATATAGAAAACACAAACAAGAGCAATGATTCAGAATCAAGAATAGTGGTGAATTATCAAGAACACTGTGACAGAGTGTGTGCAAGGGTGCAAGACTAAGAACAATGGTAGAATGAACAAGTATATGGGTATTGGGTGTATATTAAAGGACGGTTTGGGCAAAAAGCAAAATCATAAGATAAATATGCTCAGAATACATGGTTGGATTCAAAACACAAATATGAATGACGTTGCAATTACAGTATACAGATGTAATAGTTTGAGAAAAAACAAAAATTGAAACGAAGGAACGGTGACTTACAAAGGAAAATTAGGAACGCTGAGATCAAACGGTGGCAGCAACTAGAGAAGTACGGCAAAATCCTCGACCGGAAGGGGAGAACGAAGCCGGTTGCAGAAAGCCTCGCAAGAGCGACAATGGCAGATTTGGGAGAAGAAGTTAGAGAGAGAAAAAGCTTCAGAAACGATGGTGTAAAGTGGAAAGATGGAGAGAGGAATGAAGTTTTGTCTAAAAAACAAAAACGGCGGCAAAAAGGCAATTAATGTGCCTAAAACGACGTATGTGCCAGACGGCGCATGCGAGAGCAATTTGATTTAGTGGCGCGTGTCGGATACGACCTAAAGAGAGAGAGACGCGTGGTAGAAACAGTTAAAATGTTGTGCGTGACAACTCATACGCGTGATAAAACTCTTGGAGTTCTTGGTTTAATGAAGCAATGACCTCGGCTGACTACAGGACCTAGTCATGTGAAGCCAACGTATTATAACCTCGGAAATGGTTGATAGAGGAAGATAGCCGGCATGCTATACGATATAACGATATAGATTCCATCACTTCAGGATGCCGAGGTAATAGAACCTAGAGGGCAGTTGTGGGGACATATTTTCTGTGTGCCAAACACGTAGCCAAGGTGACGCCGAAGTGTCAGCCGAGGTGACACGTGTCCTGGTCATAACGCCGAGGTGATCTCGGCTAGGTCGAGGTTATCTCCGAAGATATCGGAATGCGGGATAAGCGGATAAGGAACAAGAATCCTAAAATAGAAAACGGCTTCAGTTTGGATAAAGATAAGACTCTTAGAGAGTTTATCCCAATCCTACTGGGAGTCCAAGATTAGCAGTAATCCTAAATCCATTGAAGCTAGGCTTCTATTGGGACTAGGATTGTGTTGACTATAAAAAAGAGGCACCCCTATAGGTCTAAGGTACGCAATTTACATTCTAAACAGTGAGTTAAGTACTTTATCTATCTTTGAGAGATAACTGACTTGATCATCAGAGTGCCCCTGGGTGGACGAACCACCGCTGGAATCTCTTCTTTCTGTTGCAGGTCATTCAGGCGCCATCTATTCCGCCAGTACTCTCCAGTTGAATACTAAGTAGGCAGTATGGTCAGAAATTCACTCACACACTTACATTTGGCATAGATGTAAAATCACATATTCGAATTCTTTTGACATTTGATATGACCAATGGCTGTGAAGTTGAGAATCCATTTTTTCGATTCTAAGATACCAACTTTTGTGATATAAGATTCATAATAAGCTTAGATAGACATCATATATATATATATATATATATAAAATTATGAGAATTATATTGTCATATGTAATTAGTTAATATTATATAATCATAAAATACCACACTCGAAATAATTGTGAGAATTATATACGGAAATATTTTTTTTAATCAGAAAATTAAGAAATTATGATTGGAATAATTGAGCTCTCACAAAGTTTGTGGGCTAAAAAGACCATTTTTAGGGTAATACGGAAATTTAATGGGTAATAATGGCTAATAGGGTTTACGGTAATACAAAAATATTTTTTGTGAAAATTAAGAAATTAGGATTAAAATAATTGAGCTCCCACAAAGTTTGTGGGTTAAAAAGACCATTTTCCCTTATATAATATACTAGCATATCACCCGTGCTATGCACAGATTATGTTTACAATTATCTATATATGTGAATTGTGATTTTTAAATGTCTTCTTTTTTTCCTTTTTTATATTATATTAAAATTTAATATTTTGATAATAATCATATGTGTTAGACTTTTCAAAGAATTAAATGTCTTTTTATTTATTTATTATATTATATTAAAGTTTAATATTTTGATAATAATCATATGTGTTGGACTTTTCAAGAAATTTTTTTTTATGCTTGTTCTTAATGCATTAAAGTGTTATTATGAGGGATAATAATCATATGTGTTAAGACTTTTTAAGAAATTCATATGTGTTGGATTTCAAAAAAAAAAATTTATACTTGTTCTTAATGCATTAAAGTGTTGTTATGAGGGTAAGACTTGAGAGTTGGGGAGAAATTAATAAATGCTAAGATTTTTTTTTTTTGTAAATCAAAAAATCAAGAAATTTAGATTGGGAGATTAGAACTGGCACAAGGCTTAGGGTTAAAAACCTCCTTTTGCTTAATATATAGTATAGATATTAGCATATCACCCGTGTTATGCACGAGATAAATAATATATTATTTAATAAAATACTATAATAGTTATATTTAATTTTTTTATATTATGTAAAATAAAAGTTAAATAGAAGCTAGCCAATCAGGATTTTCTTAATTGTTTAAAATAAAATAAAAAATAGTATGTAATATTGATCATAAGGTTTCTCACTAAAAATCTCATTTTGATTATATAAATTGGAGTATAAGATTCATTTTGTGTAAGTGAAACAATTCAATTTTTCCTTATTTTCTCGATATGAGATTATAAAATCAAAGTTAAATGAAAATTAACCAATAGAGATTTTCTTAATTGTTTAAAAGTTAACAATTGTTGGGGCGGGAAGTTTATTTCGAATCAAGCAATCTTAGCCGTTTAATCTTTAATTAGGTCAATCTTTAATTTATTTCAAATCAAACCAATTTAACCAATATATTTTGATAAAACTGCTAAAATCGCAGTTAAACCAACGAATCAGTCAAATCGAAAATGGTTCACTCTATCAGCTAGGTCAAAGAACCAACCAACTTATACAAAAATTAATTAATTAAAACTTTTAAATTTTATTTTAATTTTAAAATTTAAACTATCTTGAACTGAAACATACAACAACACTACATTATTAAATAGGAGTATAAGGTTTATATAGTGAAACAACTCATTGTTTCTTTCTTTTCCTGATGTGAGATTGTAAAATAAAAGTTAGCAGTTGTTTGGATGGGAAGTTCATTTCTAATTAAGATATCTCAGTCGTTCAATTTTTAATAAGGTCAATATTAGTTTATTTCAAATCAAACAAATCTAAGTAATATATTTTGATAAAACAGCTAAAACCGTGGTTAAGCTAGTGAATCAATCAAACCGAAAATGTTCAGCCTAATCGGCTAAGTCAAAAGATCAACAAATTTACAACAAAATTAATTAATTAAAACTTTTAAATTTTATTTTAAAATTTAAACCATCTTGAATTGAAACATGCATAGCACTATAATATTAAATGAGAGTATAAGATTCACTTTATATAAGTGAAATAACCCACTTTTTATTTATTTTCTCGATATGGGATTGTAATTATTTTTAAATTAAATATTATGAGAGTTTCAAAATCTCATACAAAATTATTTTTAAAATTAAAACGTCTATGTGGGATTATAAAATAAAGGTTAAATGAAAGCTAACCAATAGGAGATTTTCTTAATTGTTTAAAATTAAGAAAATAAAAAAAATGGTATTGTTTATAGGATTTTTCGCTAAAAATCTTCTTTTGATTATACTAATGGAAGTATAAGATTCACTTTATATAAAGTGAAACAATTCACTTTTTCCTTCTTTTCCCGATGTGAGATTTTAAAATAAAAGTTAAATGAATATGCACATTAGATTGCAGATTAAAATTATGTTTACAAAAGCACCTTCACATTGCACCTTCACATAGCACGGGTGATATGCTAAGGGGTAAATTATAATTTAACTCCCTGTAGTTTACCGAAAAAATACGGAGCCCTCCTATAATTTCATTTATAACACTTAAATCCCTGAATTTCATACCAAAGTGCAATTCCGGACGAAACCGTTTGCTTCAACAAAGCGTGTGTTGCACGATCATAAAACCAAAATTTTTCCCCCTTAACCACACTGGATA
The DNA here is from genome assembly GCF_055761805.1 of Camellia sinensis. Lineage (NCBI taxonomy): Eukaryota > Viridiplantae > Streptophyta > Magnoliopsida > Ericales > Theaceae > Camellia > Camellia sinensis. The sequence continues at coordinate 189,469,268 of NC_138964.1, forward strand.
ATTCCTTACCTTCTTCTTCCTTCCAAGTTTTTGAAAACCCAAGACGTTGTTTCTCTCTCTAAAATGCTTTTCTCTCTCTCTAGCTTATCTCCCTTATTTTTCTATCTTTCTTTTTCATTTTTGTTTCATTATTCTTCTAAAATTTATGTCTATCATTCTCCCAACTCAAATAAGTAAACCCATAAATTAAATCTATGTCTATCATTCTCTACCATGGCAACCACCATCATCCTTCATCTTCTCGTTATCATTATAGACACACATACATTATATACATAGGTATACCCAATTAACTAAGCCAAGACCCAAATTGTAATAGTGGCTACCACCATGGGTGCTGTGAGAGGGAAAGGTGGTAGGTGGTGGGTGGTGGTTGAGTGGAGGAGATGAGATGAGGTTGGTGGGTGTTTGCAACTATGGACTATTTACAAAAAGTTATGATTTTGTTGTTGAAAAATGCATTGCCTTTTCCTACCATTGTTTGATGTTCATTGAAATTTCTGAAAACTGACTTCACTTTTTTATTTAGAGAGGTCCTTAAGCTAGAAAAATGGTTGAAGATTTATGGTTTTGGCTCAGATGGGCTTCTAAATAATATGAAGTTGGAGTGTGAGATGAGGTAGGAGGGTGGACTATCAAGTATGGAGTTAAAAAAATATGAAGTGAGGGCATGTATATACATGTTCATACAACTATATGTGTATATGGAATGATTAGAGATTAGAAAACACACATACACACCCAAACCCAAATCCAAATCCAAATCCAAGACCACCAAATAACTTCTCCACCCAAAGGGTTCTTGAATATTAGATATAAAAGAAAATGAAATCATAAACTTCTCCTTCCTGTATATATATATACATGTTTATATATATTTCTCCATATATATGGAATGATTAGAGATCATAAAACACACATACACACCTAAATCCATATCCAAATCCAAGACCACCAAATAACTTCTCCACCCAAAGGGTTCTTGATTATTAGATTTTGAAGAAAAATAAAATCATAGGCTTCTTCTTTTTGTATATATATATATATATACATGTTCATATTTATGTTTCTCTTTCTCTCTTTTCTTTTCCCTTTTTTTCTTTTTTCTTTTTTCCTTTTTTGTTTTTGATCAGGCATTGTACAAAACGATGTCGTTTTGTGCATTTCTGTTACGTTCGTCAAAAATTACAACATGCCATAAAGTCTAGGGGTTTAAGTGTTATAAATAAAATTACAAGGGGGTTCCGTGTTTTTTGAGTAAACTACAAGGGGTTAAATTGTTATTTACCCTATGCTAGGAGGATTGTACATATGTTCTTAAACACACAAACAAACAAACAAAATTGGTATTGATTATAAGGCTTCTCACTAAAAATCTTCTTTTGCTTATATAAATAGGAGTATAAGATTCACTTTATATAAATGAAACAATTCACTTTTTCCTTCTTTTCCGATGTGAGATTATTAAATAAAAGTTAAATGGAAACTAACCAATGGGAATTTTCTTAATTATTTAAAATTAAGGAATTTCAATAATTTATATAAATTGGAGCATAAGATTCACTTTATGTAAATGAAACAATTCACTTGTTCCTCCTTTCCCCCCCCCCAATTTGGGATTGTAAAATAAAAGGTAAATGAAAGTTAGCCAATAAGAATTTTCATAATTGTTTAGAATGAGAAAATTCAATTTAAAATTTTCTTAATTGTCTAAAATTAAGAAAATTCTACAATTTTAGAATGAGTATTCGGATATTTTAGAAGGGGGTGTTTGGTGTAGATTATAGGGGGTGATTATAACTTATTTTAATTTGGGAATCTATGCCAGACTGTTTGGTGCAGCTTCTACTTATAGCATTTTAAACAGAAATAAATTAAATAAGCTGAGAAAAGTTGATTATTTAGAAGTTGAGGAAATGATACTTTTAGTTTCTGCTTTCTAAATATCAGCTTTTAACTTATAATAAGCTGCATCAAACAGCACCGAAGGCTTCTCCCTTAAAACTTCATTTATAAGATTCATTTTATATAAGTAAAACAACTCACTTATTCTTTCGTTTCCCGATGTAGGATTGTAACACTTTGTATAAGTGGAATAATTCACTTTTTCTTTATTTTCTCGATGTGGGATTGTAATTATTTTAATGTTAAATATTATGAGAGTTTCAAAATCCCATACAAAATTATTTTTAAAATCAAAACTATGTGGGATTGTAAAATAAAACTTAAATGAAAGCTAATTAATGGAGATTTTCTTACTTGTTTAACATTAAGAAAATCAAAAAATGAATATGAGATATTGATCATAGGGATTCTTGTGACACCCCAAATGTTCAATTAATTTAACACCACGTCAATATAAAATTGTGAAATCACGTGATTTAAAGAGTTAGATGGTATTACAGTTTAGAGTATAAAAACATATATATATATATATATATATATATATATCATAGTATATTTTTCCAAATAATTATTCACATTATTTTAAATCTAATAGTTTGTATATTTATAATAAAAAAATTAATTATTTTAAAAAATAATTTTAACTTTATATTATTATTCGATATTATTTTCTGAGTATTATAGTATTTTTATTATATTTTTCTCTGTATTTTTTCTGGACCAAAATACATTGAAACATAATATTTTCTGTACGACCATGATACGTGCCCCCAAGCTGTCTTGCCGCCCACGTCTTCTTCACTATATATATAGATGTGCTAATTAGTTTGAGTCTCATCATCTTCTTCCCAAACTCTCTCTCAGTCTGTTTTGTTTTATATATAAAATTTTGAGTTTAGTTTGGAATATTTAGTGGGTTGCAATGAACAAAAGGTAAAAAGTTAAAATTAATATTAAAGTGAGTTATATTATACCTTGAGTTACCATAATATATTATACGTATGTTTTGAGTTTCTATAATTTATTTTATGTAATTTGTGTTTTATAAATTATATTAATATTTTATTACATTTTGCTTAAATTGAAACTCATGTATATGTTTGTTTAAATTTTAGAAATTATTTGACAATAATTTTATAAACAATTATGTTTAGTAAGTACTACCACGGGAGTCTCATGCCTTGGGGGACTTAAATAACCATTGGCTTTTATTTGGCCACTTTATGGCCCTCTGTTTGTCATGGATCCATTGACCTCTGTTCTGATTGTCACTCTAGTGACTTCTGTTCTGTTATGTACCGTGGTTATGGTTAGTTATTTACAAAATCTCAGTTTTGCTATTTAAATGATTATTTGTTCAGATTAAGTTATTTTAAATATTTTTGTTTAAATAACTATCCATGATTATTTTGTGCCTCCTACATTCTTGGTATAATATTTCTCACTTTGCTGTGTGCTTATAGCTGTTACCCCTTCCAGGTGAGGAGATTTAGCGGGATCAAGATTGGAAATAAATCGTAATGTTTTTTATTTTTACTGACTGTAATTATGATCAGACTCTTGCAATAAAATAAAGCCCAAATGACTATTTTATTTTTTCATAAACTTTTTGGTACCCATTTATTTTATTTTAATTTATTTAGTTTATCCGCTTGCGCTACTACTACTATAAAAATTTTTGAATTATTTTATTTTTATTGACTTGTTGTGACGCTAAACTTTTGGGTACCGGGTTTGGGTCGTAACAAATGTGGTATCAGAGCAATAGTTTTTGATTTAAAAAAAAAAAAAACACTTTAGCTTGTCGAACACGATTAAACCATTTTATTTCTAGGCTAAGTCATCATGTGTTGTAGGGAATGGTAAATCTGAGTCCCGCTTGTATGGCGTTGTTTTGAGATAAAGCACAGTGGCTGGGAGTTTGAATCTCTCATGCAGAGTGAGTTTGTAGGTTGTTCCATGGCTTAGTTTTTCAGAGCCAGTTCTCGTGGTAGCCTAATGATCCATTTTAGATATCGGACCAGGAGATTTTTGTGACTTAACCATGATTAGTCTGATCCTTATGTTTTTGTATTAGTAGGATTAGACACTAACTCTTGACTGCTATATAAGTATGTTGTACTAACACCTTATGTATAAGTAAGATAGGTGTCCTTCGGTATAAGTAAGACATGTTTTATACATGTGGTGTCATGGTATTTTTGTGCATCATAGATATCATATTGCGATGACTAAAGTACAGAATAATTTGGACTAGCCCACTAATTGTTTTCACCTTGTAGTAATGGCCAACGATGAAAATGGAATCGGATCATCGGTTTGCGGTGCCGACCCAATGGAACAAATCATGGAAATAGCAGTTACTAGTTTTCTACGGGCTCTGTAAACCAACATGAATAATGGAATGCCTGAACGGTGAGAAGAGCTGCTTACGATAAAACAGTTCCAGGATTTGAAACCCACCACATTTACCGGCAGTCCAAACCCACTGGTAGTAGAAGCTTGGGTTAAGGACATGGAGAAGATTCTTCGTTCATTACCTTGTATAGAACGACAGAAGGTAAGCTTCACCACATTCAGCTTCAAAGACGATGCACATGAATGGAAGCTTCTTACCCTGGAGAAAGAAGAAATCGTGACCTGGGTAAGATTCTTGGAAGTATTTTATGAAAAATACTTTCCAGATTCACTGTGGGAACAAAAGGCGTCGAAATTCATACATCTAAAGCAAGGAACCATGACGGTGGCCAAATATGAGAGCAGGTTCACGCAACTAGCTTGATTTGCTACATATGTCATCACCACCGAAGCTCGAAAAGCAAGGAAATTTGAAACAGGATTGGATACTGAAATCAAGGATAAGCTTGAGGTTTTGAAACTACCAACCTATGCGGAGGTGGTGGATCGAGCATACATTGCGGAAAAAGATATTAAAGCCTCACGTTCCGAGAAAACTTGCCAAAAGAAGTGATTATGGGAAAAAGACAACAGAAGATTTAGGCCAAGTTTGGGAAGTTGCCAAAAAGTTACTCAAAAAGTTAAAAAGTTATCACTATTCACCAAAAGTCAAAAATTACGGCTGCACAACTCCCAATCCTAATTTTCCCCTACACACTAATTTATATAATTTTTTAATACACATTTTTTCATAAAAAGTCAAAAAGTTAACCCAAAAAACCATGGGTTCGTTTGGTTTGAATTTCGGGAAAATTTTTGAGAAATTTTCTCTACAAATAAGTTTTTAAAAGTAATGAAACCAAACAAATTTTTTTAAAAAAATTTCTCAAAACTTGTAAACCAAACAAGTTTTTCAAACAAATCTCTCTTTCACACACATCAAATCAATCACTTTTTCTAAAACTCTCTCTCAAAATAATTTTCCAAAACATCTTTTGAAAGAAACCAAACCAAACAACTTTTCATACTTTTTATCTCTAAAACACATCTCTCAAACACAAACCAAACATACCCCATATTTTTTTTCTCAACTTTTTAGTCCAAAAAGATAAAAAGTGCACTTATTTAGGACACGCCAAACAACCCCTTAGTGTTACACCTCCAAAGAAGGTAAATACGGCAGGCAATCAAGGTCTTACTAACCCCAGAGGTGGCACCATTCCAAATTGCCCTACTTGTGGAAGAACTTATTGGGGACGATGTTATCGAGACACGAGAGCATGCTTTAAATGCGGTCAAGTTGGCCACTTGCTGAGAGATTGTCCAAAGCTTACCAACCCTACAATTGGCCCCTCTGGACCAATCCTAAAACCCGTGGTACCTGGAGGAGTGAGGAAGGACCAAAAAGGCCAAGGAAGAGCTTTGTCCTGGTACTTGGAAAACTAGAAATTATCGAAAACGTTGTGTTAGGTACACTTTATATCTGTGGTCACTTAGCTCGTGTTCTCTTTAACTCTAGTTCCACTCATTCTTTTGTTGCACCATACTTTGCCTCCAAGTTAACATCAACACCCGAACCCTTAAGATATCTACTATCTATGTCTTTCCCTCTGGTAATCCTATCATTGGTACAAATGTGTACAAATCTTGTACTATATCTTTAAAAGGTGAAACCTTACACGTACACTTGATTTCTCTCTGCATTAGTACCTTTGATGCAATCCTAGGAATGGATTGGTTGGCTGCCAACCATGCCTCTATTGATTGCAAAGCCAAAAAAGTCTCTCTCTTATTACTAAACCAACTCGCGCTTGTCTTTAATAGGACTGGAGTGTCCACCCCTCTATGTGTTATATCCTTCATGATGGCCCAATAACTTCTAAGAAAGGGTTGTTGTAGTTGTATCTGTTACATGATCGATGCTCAACAAGAGGCCCCCATACTTGATACAACCTTGTAGTTCAAGAATTCCCGAATGTATTTCCTGAAGACCTACCTGGTACCCTAGTTGATCGAGAAATCGAATTCACCATTGAAACTCAACTTGGTACACAACCAATATCCAAAGTTCCTTATTATATGTCAATGACAGAATTGAAAGAACTAAAAACCTAACTTCCGGAACTCTTGGACAAAGGCTTCATCCAACCAAGTTCCTCACCATGGGGAGTTCCAGTACTGTTCGTAAAGAAAAAAGATAGCATGATGAGGCTAGGTATCGATTACTGGGAACTGAACAAAGTCACCATCAAGAATCGATACCCTCTACCACGAATTAATGACTTGTTTGATCAACTACAAGGCGCCCAAGTATTCTCGAAAATCGACTTGTGTTTCGACTATCATCAACTAAAAGTCAAAACGAAAAGTATCGAAAAGACTGCCTTCAGAACACGTTACGGATACTACGAGTTTCTCGTCATGCCATTTGGTGTCACAAATGCTCCGACGACCTTCATAGACCTTATGAATCGAGTGTTCAAACCCTATCTTGATGAGTTCATTAACGACATTCTTATATACTCCAAGTCACCGGTCGACCATATGCAACACTTGTGAACGATTCTACAAATACTATGTGATCACAAATTTTATGCCAAGTTGAAGAAATGCGAATTTTGGATCACCAGTGTACATTTCCTCTGTCATGTCATTAACAAAGATGGCATCTTGGTTGACCCCCCAAAAGTTGTAGCAATCGTGGATTGGCCACGACCTATTAATGTGTCCGAGATTCGAAGCTTCTTTGGTCTAGCCAGCTATTATCGACGCTTCGTGCAAGATTTCTCGAAGATAGCATAACCCTTGACCCAGCTAACCCAGAAGAACACACCATTTGAATGGACAAACAAGCAAGAACATTGCTTCCAAGAATTGAAAACAGACTTGTGACAGCTCCTATACTAGCACTCCCTACAGGAACGAAAGAATTCGTAATTTATAGTGATGTCTCACACAATGGTTTGGGTTGCATTCTTATGCAAAAGGGAAAAGTCATTACGTATGCCTCGCGTCAACTAAAAACTTACGAAAAGAACTACCCAACCCATAATCTGGAATTAGCCACAGTAATCTTCGCTTTCAAAATTTGGCGTCACTATCTCTACGGTGCAACCTATGATATTTAAACTGATTACAAGAGTCTTAAAAATCTGTTTACACAGAAGGAACTGAATATGAGACAACGACGATGGCTAGAATTTATGAAGGACTACAATGTAAAGATCCATCACCATCCAGGCAAAGTTAACGTGGTAGAAGATTCACTAAGCCGGAAAATGACCGTTTGGCATCTACCCTCGTTCCCCGCAAGATCAATAGACTGCTTGCCAATATAATTGTGGAACCCACGTTGATTAAAGAAATTAGAGCATGCCAATGTGAAGATAAACTTTTGAAGAAAAAGTATGAGGAGCAAGGAAGCACACCCAATCCTGGCTTTACGATAAGTAATGGGATGCTAAAATTTTGAAATCAAATTTGTGTACTCGACCTTTTAGAACTCAAGAAGAAGATATTGGTAGAAGCTCATAGCTCAAGGTTTGTGGTCCACCTTGGCAATATGAAGATGTATCACGATTTGAAGGAACACTACTGGTGGACAGGAATAAAAAGAGACATTGCAAGCTATGTCTCCAAATGCCTGCATTGTCAACGGGTTAAGGCAGAACATCAGAAACCTGTAAGAACGCTGCAACCACTCACTATTCCTGAATGGAAATGGGAGCACATTACGATGGACTTCGTGGTCGAATTACCACAATCAATCTAGAAGAATGATGCAATATGGGTTATAGTAGATCGATTGACGAAGTCGGCGCATTTTCTACCAATCAGAATCACGTACTTCCTTACCAAGTTCGCCACTCTATACATTAAGGAAATTATTCGTTTACACGGTATCCCAATGTCAATCGTATCTAACCAAGACCCTCTCTTTGTGTCTCACTTTTGGAACAAATTGCCAGAGGCCTTTGGAACTACATTGAGTTTTAGCACTGCTTATCACCCGCAAACTGATGGCAATCTGAAAGAACAATCCAGACTTTGAAAGATATGTTACGTGTGTGTGTATTAAACCTCAAGGGTAATTGGGATGAGCACCTATCTTTGGTGGAATTTGCCTACAACAACAGCTACCAAGCAAGCATTGGAATGGCACCATACGAAGCTCTGTATGGAAGGAAATGTCGGTCACCTCTATGTTGTACGGAAGTCGGAGACAAAAAACTATTAGGCCTTGAAATCGTGTAAATAACAAGTGATAAAATTCAACTAATCCGATAGCGAATTCGCACTGCCCAAAGCCACCAGAAAAGCTATGCAGACACACGAAGACGAGACTTAGAATTTCAAATAGGAGATCATGTGTTTCTAAAGATCTCACACACAAAAGGGGTTATCCGATTTGGAAAACGAGGAAAATTAAACCCACGTTACATCGGGCCATTCAAGGAACTAGAAAGGATTGGTCTTGTGGCATATCGCCTTGTGCTTCTACCCGAACTGTCTAATGTCCACAATGTGTTTCACGTTTTGATGCTTCGTCAATATCTCCGAGACCTGGAACATGTTGTCGATTATGAGAACCTGAAGTTCAAGAAGATCTCTCTTATGAAGAACAACCAGTGCAGATTCTCGATCGTTGTGATCAAGTTCTTCAAAACAAGACTATACCTCTTGTAAAAGTCTTGTTGAGAAATCATCGAGTCGAATAAGTTACGTGGGAAACTGAAAGTCAAAATACAGGCCTAATACCCACACCTCTTCGAAAACCAAGATACGACAAGTTTGGGGATAAACTTCTATTTAGGAGGGAAGAAATGTAGCACCCCAAATGTTTAATTAATTTAACACCACGTTAATATAAAATTGTGGAAGTATGTGATTTAAAGAGTTAGATGGTATTAAAGTTTAGAGTATAAAAACATATATATATATATATATATATATATCATAGTATATTTTTCTAAATAATTATTCACATTATCTTAAATTTAATAGTCTATATATTTATACTAAAAAAAAATAATTATTTCAAAAAATAATTTTAACTTTATATTATTATTTGATATTATTTTTTGAGTATTATGGTATTTTTATTATATTTTCTCTATATTTTTTCTAGACCAAAATACACTGAAACATAACATTTTCTGTATGACCATGATGCGTGCCCCCAAGCTGTCTTGCCGCCCACGCCTTCTTCACTATATATATAGATGTGCTAATCAGTTTGAGCCTTGTCATCTTTTTCCCAAACTCTTTAACTCTCTAACTCTCTCTCTCTCTCTCTCTCTCTCTAGTGTTTTGTTTTATATATAAAACTTTGAGTTTAGTTTGGAGTATTTAGTAGGTCATAGTGAATGAAAGGTTAAAAGTTGGAATTAACATTAAAGTGAGTTATATTATAAATTGACTCACCATAATATATTATACGTATGTTTTGAGTTACCATAATTTATTTTACGCAATTTATATTTTATAAATTATATTAATATTTCAATTACATTTTGCTTAAATTGAAACCCATGGATATATTTATTTAAATTTTAGAAATTATTTGACAATAATTTTATAAACAATTATGTTTTGTAAGTACTACCACGGGAGTCCCATGCCTTGAGGGCACTTAAACAACCATTGGCTTTTGTTTGGCCACTTTGTGGCTCTCTGTTTGTCATTGATCCATTGACCTCTGTTCTAATTGTCACTCCAGTGACCTCTGTTCTATTCTGTACCGTGATTATGACTAGTTATTTACAAAATCTCAGTTTTGCTACTTAAACGATTATTTGTTCAGATTAAGTTATTTTAAATATTTTAGTTTAAATAACTATCCATGGTTATTTTGTGGCCCCTATACTCTTTGTATAATATTTCTTACTCTGTTGTGTGCTTATAGCCGTTACCCCTTTCAAGTGAGGAGATTTAGCGGGATCAAGATTGGGAATAAATCGTAGTATTTTTTTATTTTTACTAGCTGTAATTCTGATCGAACTCTTGTGATAAAATAAAGCGCAAATGACTATTTTCCTTTTTAATAAACTTTTTGGTACTAATTTATTTTATTTTAATTTATTTAGCTTATTCGCTTGCGCTATTACTACTACAAATTTTTTTGAATTATTTTATTTTTATTGACTTGTTGTGACACCAAACCTTTGGATACCGGGTTTGGGTCGTAACAATTCTTACTAAAAATCTCTTTTTGCTTATATAAATAGAAGCATAAGATTCACTTTATGTAAGTGAAACAATTCACTTTTTCTTTCTTTTTTCGATGTGGGATTGTAAAATAAAAGGTAAATAAAAACTAGCCAACGAGAATTAGAGAGGCATAATTTAGATTGGTGAATTTATCATCTCGATCATTTTGTAAACTCATATGCATATTGACACGGGTAAGCCCATAAAGGATATAGCTCATCACTTAAGGCCCAATACATAATTCAACTACTAAAGCCCAACGTTACTGGAGCTCAACATGGCATTAAGAACCAATGACATCTAAACATGTAGCAAGATAAGGACAAGCCACATAAGCAGACAAAGATCCTGCAAAGTTATTGCACTGCACATCAGCCATTAATGAAGTCCCTTACAGCATTTATTAAGTTAACCCCTCTCTGTTGAGACAGAACGACCTTACCATGAACAAGGCAAGCTACAACATAGACTTTCAGCCAAGATAACAGGTCGGAAGGGACAATGAAATGATTACCAGAGGATGTAAGCAGACGTCGAAGACAAGAAGAATGCTAAGCTTTTCTATCACTAATATATCTCTACAATCCATCTCTTTTTCTAACTTGCTCGTCAGAGGGTTCGCTGGGGGACTCCCCGTTCCCTGTTGAACTCTTGTGCAGGTCCCTCGGTGATCTTAGTACCTCGGGCACTGGTTAAGGAAGCGTTGATCAATCCGACTTGTTCCATCTGGAACACACTGTATCATCAGTTGGCGCCGTCTGTGGGAATCTTTTTGCTCCGCGCGCCAGTTGTGCTCATTGCCGCCGGATACCCTTTCCCAATAACCCCTTCCTGCTACCCACTAAGGTGGATGGTCACAACTAGATCCATGGCTTCTCACCACAATGTTGCTGACCACCAAGCCGACCCTCCCAATCCAAACAACCCACCGCAGTATTTCACCGAGCTCACCAAACATCATTAACCACCTGGCTGAGCAAAACCAAGCCCTGATTAATGCTCTACTCCAAAGAAACCTTCCTATGCCTCTTCCACTACCTCCAGATATCCCACCCAACCAAGAACGAGCCATGAAAGTCGTGAGGATGACCTTGTCAGATGATCGTAGACCGGCCATGAATACATGAACGTCGAAGATTTCCTAGTTGCCCGACAAGATCCTACAGCCAAAAACCCGACCCCTAGAGAGAAGAGAAAGGACTCTGAAATCAGAAACACCCAGTACACTCACCAAACACCTCAGTATACCGACTGACCAGCCCAACCGCCCGGCCGGTTCGAATGATACATACCCCTCAATTCCCCCATGGAACAAGTCTTGAACTAGATCCAACGAGACTATCCCCTAAAATGGCCCCAATCGTCACGGTCTCCTTCCAACCGGCGAGACCAGTCCAAATACTGCCGCTTTCATCAAGACCACAACCATAATACGGAAGAGTGTGTTAACCTCAAAGACCAAGTCGAAGGTTTAATACGTTAGGGATGTCTCAGTCGGTTCACAGCAGCCCGTCCTCAGCAAAGGCAAAGGACTGAACCCATCAGAAACAACCGCCGGCGCACCCCTCCTTGACAACCTGCCCAACCTAACCAAGGTCATGATAGGCCTCCACAGCAACCCCGGGCACAAGGCAATCCTGTCCCTCCTGTCGGAGAGATCAGAGTTATTGCTGGCGGGCTCGCTTGTGGAGGACCATCCCGCTCGGCCCAACGGGCAGAACTCAGAAAAATAAGGTAGGGCTTAGATAAAGAAGTTGTCACATTGGACCGCCTTTCCAAACAGCCCAAGCAGTGGATGGAGCCCATCACCTTTACGGAAGCCGACTGCACAGGCATTCGTTACCCTCACGACGACCCCCTCATCATCTCTGCTCTCCTCTTCAATTACAAAGTCAGACGGGTTCTCGTCGACAATGGCAGTTCTTCAGATATCATCTTCCTCAATGCCTTTCGCTAGCTTAAGGTTGGGAAAGAAAGTCTGTCCCCTCTCCAAACCCCACTGGTAGGCTTTACTGGAGATCGGGTGACCTCCATAGGCTCCATCGATCTTCCCATCATAATCGGTGAATACCCGCGGCAGACCACAAAGTTGCTCACCTTCCTCATCGTCGACTGTCCCTTTGCTTACAACATTATCCTCGGCCGCACCGCCCTGAATGCCTTCCGAGCTGTGACATCCACTTTCCATCTTGTCGTCAAATTCCTCACCGACCTTGGGGTCGGCACGGTAAGGGGAGAGCAGACCGTGGCCAGAGAATGTTACGTGGCTTCACTTAAAGAGGTCAAGCTAAAAGAGGCTATGATCATTAAAGGACTCGATGTCAGGGATGAAGACGAGCTGGTCAGAGGGAAACCGGTGGAAGAGCTTGTCGAGGTCCCCATCGATCCCATCAACCCGACAAAAACAGACAAGATCGGCAGCCAACTATCCCTACAAGCCAAGATCGATCTTACAACCCTCCTGACTGAACACAATGATGTGCTTGCCTGGACCCACACCGACATGCCAGGTATTGATCCCTCCTTCATCACTCATCGTCTCAGTATTGAGCCCCATTTCCGACCCTTTCGCCAAAAGCAGCGCATCTTTCACCCGGAACGCAATACCCTAATTACTTCTAAAGTAGATAAGCTCCTTGAGGCACAGTTCATCAAAAACATGGACTACCCCAGATGGCTGTCAAATGTGGTCCTAGTCCGTAAAAACAATGGTAAGTGGCGACTCTGCGTCGACTACTCCGATCTCAACCGAGCTTGCCCCAAAGATAGCTATCCTCTTCTTCGCATAGATCTACTTGTCGATGCCACGGCCGGACATCAAATGCTTAGCTTCATGGATGCCTTCTCTGGGTACAACCAAATTCTGATGCACCTGTCTGACCAGGAACACACCTCCTTCATCACTGACCGGGGAACCTACCATTATCGTGTCATGCCATTTGGGTTGAAAAATGTCGGAGCCACTTATCAACGATTGGTTAACGCCGTCTTTCATCATCAGATAGGTAGGAACATGGAAGTATACGTTGATGACATGCTAGTCAAGAGCAAACTCTCCATTGACCATTTGGCCAACCTGCGAGAGACCTTCGGCACCCTACGAAAGTATCAAATGAAGCTCAATCCGGAGAAATGCACCTTCGGCGTAGGATCTGGGAAGTTCTTGGGTTTCATGGTCAGTTAGCGGGGCATCGATGCTAATCCTGAAAAGATCAAGGCCTTAATAGAAATGCAGTCACCTAGAACGGTTAAGGAGGTTCAGAGGCTTATTGGCAGAGTCGCCGCCCTCAACCGTTTTATTTCCCGTGCAACGGACAAGTGCCTCCCCTTCTTCAAAGTTCTTCGGCAGACTTTCGAGTGGACGACCGAATCCGAAGAAACTTTCCAACAGTTGATGCAATGCACGACCAACCCCCCTTTACTCTTCCAGGCACTCACAAGTGAGCTCCTTGTTCTCTATTTAGTCGTCTCGAGCACCGCAGTCAGTGCGGCCCTCATCAGGGAGGACGGTCCAGTGCAACGCCCGGTTTATTACATTAGCCGAGCTCTCAGAGGCATTGAATAGAGCTACCCATTGCTAGAAAAAATTTTCTTGGCCTTGGTCACCGCCTCAAGACGACTCTGTCCTTACTTCCAAGCCCACTCCATAGTGGTCCTCACTGATCAACCTTTGAAGAAGATAATGCAACAACCAGAGCTGTCCGGCAGACTTATGCAATGGTCGGTCGAGCTCAGCCAATTTGACATCTCCTACCGATCTTGAACGGTGATCAAAGGGCAAGTTGTTGCTAATTTCATCTTGGAATTCACTAATCCCACTCCAACCACGGGCTCACCGCCCCCACAATCCTATATTGAGGTAGAAGATCCCCATTCTTGGACCTTCAACGTCGATGGATCATCCCGCAAAGAAGGCAGTAGGGCTAGTCTCATCCTAATCGCCCCCGAGGGTGGTTATTTCAAGTGTGGTCTCCGCTTCTTGTTCGACGCAAGCAATAATGAGGCAGAATATGAGGCATTGATAGCAGGTCTCCGCTTAGCCAGAGACATTGGTGTTAGTCATATCCAGGTGTTCAGCAATTCCCAGCTCATTGTCAGACAAATCACTGGGGAATTCAATGCCAAGGAAGACACAATGCGGGCTTACAGGGATATTACACTCCCCCTTGCTCGCCTCTTCAACACTTTCCACATCAAGCACATCCCTAGGACGGCAAACTCTAAGGCTGATGAAATGGCTTAATTAGCTTCTGCCGACCAGTCAGACCTCAGCTATGGCGTCCGCTTTGAATACCTGGCCCACCCTGCCATTTCCCCACAACAGCAGCAAGTCCACTTCCTTCAAAATGAACCTATTCCATGGGTAGCAGATATCATGCTATTTTTGACAAATGGGGAATTGCCTGCCGACAAACACCGGACCGCCAAGGTCAGGGCTCGGTCGTCCAACTACATTCTTATCAACGGCCTGTTGTACAAACATGGCTTTTCACGTCCATACCTGAGATGACTCAATCCTGCTCAAGCGACCTACATGATGAGGGAAGTCCACGAGGGTGTATGTGGTAATCATTTGGGCGCCAGGTCACTAGCCCACAAAATACTTCGCACTAGTTACTTCTGGCCTACCCTCAATCAAGAGGCCACTGAATTCGTGCTTAAATGTGATAAGTGCCAACGCTTTGCCAACATCCCTCATGCTCCTCCTACAGAACTGATCACACTTTGCAGTCTGTACCCATTCGCCAAATGGGGGATCGACTTAGTTGGCCCATTGCCCACTGGCCGAGGCCAAACCAAATTCCCAATCGTCGCCATTGACTACTTCACTAAATGGGTGGAGGCGGAACCCCGTGCCACAATTATCGAGTGGAACACAACCAGATTCATCTGGCAGTCGGTCGTGTGCCAATTTGGTATCCTTCAAGCCATCGTCTCCGACAACGGCAAATAATTCGACAATGCTAAGTTCAGGAAATTCTGTGCAGAACTTCAAATCCAGCCATGTTTCTCTTCCCCTGGTCATCCCCAAGCCAATGGCCAAGTTAAGGTTACCAACCGTTCTCTTCTGAAGATCATCAAAACTAAGCTGGAAGCTGCTAAGGGACTCTGGGCTGAGGAATTACCAAACGTACTCTGGGCCTATCACACTACCGCCCGAACCCCCACTGGGGAAACCCCCTTCCGCTTAACATACGGCGCTGAGGCGGTCATCCCAGTAAAAATCGATCTGCTTACTCCGAGGGTTCTGCACTCGAATCCAGAACTGACTGAAGAACTACGTCGGGCAGATTTAGACCTAATTGAAGAACTCTGAGAGACCACTGTTGTTAGGCAGGCCTCATATCAACAAAAAATGAGAACACACTACAACCGCAAAGTCCGACCGAGGGAGTTCGCCATGGGGGACCTTGTTTTACGCGAAGCAACTCTTGCTACCAAAAATTCGGCTGAGGGCAAGCTGGCAGCCAAGTGGGAGGGACCTTACGTGGTTAAGGCCAGACCTCGTCCGGGCACTTACCGACTTCAGGACATGGAAAGTCGAGATCTCCCCCATCCATGAAACGCCGAGCACTTGAAGCGTTATTTTCAATAAAGCCTTATTTTTGTATTGATCAATTGCTGTATGTTCTTTTTGACAATCTACACACTTGGATGTTTTTGTCCTTTTCTCACATGGTGTAAATTTGTGATCAATGGGCTACACTTTAAATGACAACAATCTTATCTCTCAGTTATCTGTGTGGTATTTCAATAACACCTTGCTTGTAGCCTCAAACAGACTGAGTTACTTAAAGCCTCAACCGAACTGAGCATGAAGGGCTCAGCCAGACTGAGTTACTTAAAGCCTCAGCCAGACTGAGCACGAAGAGCTCAGCCAGACTGAGTTACTTAAAGCCTAAGCAGACTGAGCATGAAGAGCTCAGCCAAACTGAGTTACTTGAAGCCTCAGCCAGACTGAGTTAATTATGGCTCAAGCCGAACTGAGCACGAATGAAGAGCTCGGCCAAGGCCATTCTTGAAACTTCATGATTGTGGCATAGTTTTCATACTTAGTCAAATTCCAGGCCCATGCTTCTATGCCTCTTAACATTCTTTACATTTTTTAACTTTCATTTCTCAACACTCTTATAACATGATTTAAAACTTCACATTTTAAGACTTTTACATTTTAATGTTTTACAAGTTAGACTGGCTCCCTATTGGCTCGTGATTTAAAACTTCACATCTTAAACGTCGTGATTTTCTCACAAGTTAGATTGGCTCCCTATTTCTCAACTTTTACTATGATTTATACACAAGCCTTATTTAAATACCCATTCTCATTCTTTTCAGACATAAAGACAATAGTATGAAAAACACAACTTATAATTTTATTTATTCACAAACTTACACGTAAGTTCACTACAGAAATTACACAAAAAAAAAAAAAAAAAAAAACC
This sequence comes from Camellia sinensis, assembly GCF_055761805.1. Taxonomy (NCBI): domain Eukaryota; kingdom Viridiplantae; phylum Streptophyta; class Magnoliopsida; order Ericales; family Theaceae; genus Camellia; species Camellia sinensis. Next base: position 189,486,223 of record NC_138964.1, read on the forward strand.
AACAAAACAACAACAATAACAACCAAAATTTTATTTACAAATTTTATTCACATCAATCCTTCGTCCTCGCTCGACGCAAGGTCTTCTTCGTCAACACCCTCGTCTAGGGGGGTCTGGGCAACTTCGTCTTCATCTATCCTTACATTACTGAAGTCCAAGTCTGGGAACAGCTCTTCTGCTTTACGCTTGAAAGTCTTCCAGCCGTTGTCCCAGAACTCAGCCATCTCATGCTTGTAGAAGTCCGACCGCTGGAAGCTCTGGATCACATCCTCTTCACTCATGCTTCCAATGGTCGCTCCCGACGGGCCAGCCCCCATATCTCCTTCTCTCACCAAGCTGCTGGCGATCGCGACATCAATGGCCATCTGGAAGTCAGGGGACCCCTTAAACTGCTCTACCGTTGCAACACATAGGTCGGGTACACCTCCCTCTCAGATGCCAACTTGGCCCTTGTCCAAGGCCTTCTCCAACCCCACCTTCTCAGCCACTAACTTGGCCCGCTCGTCTGCCGACGCCTTCTCCAACTCAGCGATCTTCAGATCTGTTTCTTTTTTTTCTTTGACCGACTAAGCGTGCAAATCTCCATTGCAGACCATGGCCTCATCCCACCTTTCATTGGCGACGGTGTAGGCTTTCTGGGCCTCTTCTAACTTCTTCTGCTCGCTAGTCAGCTGGAACTCGAGCGACACCACCTTGCGGCGTTCCGTCTCCAGCTCTAACTTGGTTGCGAGCAGTTCAGCATTGGCGTGGTCGGCGGAATAGCTCTGCTCCATCGCCAACACCTCCATCTTCTTGGCGTTTTAGGCATACTCCAGCCCCCTAGCACACGCACTCCGCGCGGCTTTCTTCCAGCCCCCGGTCCCCCTCCTTAAATTTTTAAGCTGGGTCTTCACCTTCTCCAGCTTCGCCTCCAGTGACTTAACTTTACCTTTTACGCGCGCCGCTTTGTTCAGTAGGGCTCCTGCTAAGGCAGTCGCCTCCATCTGGGCAGAACACAGCCCCCTTAGCAGTTCGGCTTCAGTGAAACTCGCTATCGAACACACGGCCGCATCCTCCACTACTCCCAACAGCCGATCTGCCGCAGTCCTGGCTTCACTTCATTCTCCTTCCAGTCACCCGGACACTGCTGGAGCGTAATAAATGGCGGTCTTCAACCTGGCCCTCTCTCTTTCTCCTTTAGGCACAGAGCCCCCCTTGGCCGGTTGCTCAGGCCCAGCCGACCCACTTTCTACTTATGTCTTGGGGCCCATGGCACTCATGTGTTCTTTTTCCACTTGGGCCCTTTGACCTTCGTCCCCTTGTGCCTCTGGGACAACCACCCCTTCTGGAGTTACCTTCTCCGCCATGGGGGTGTCTTCACTACCAACCCTCATCTTCTTCAAACCTGGCGCATCCTTAGCCCCCTCAGTGTCGACTTTTTTCTTCTTCGACCTCTTCAGCCCAGCCTCTACCTCTCGTTTGCCCTCTCTTTCAGTGGATCTTTGGGTAGTGGCAATGGGGCAAACTCGGTCAGGTTCTTGTCCCCCAGAGGTTTAGGACGAGGTCGAATCCTCTCATTCATCACCAATTTCGGAGTAGGCCCCAACTTTTCCTCTTTATATTTGTCCACTCTGGCGAACAATCTCCTCTCCTCCTCCTCCTCCTCCTCCTCCTCCTCCGCCTTCCTCTGCACCTACAGCTCCTCCCTTGCTGGATCCTCCCCCAACGGTTGCGATCCCAAGTTCAGCGCAAACAACGTTAAAGGAATGACCAGCTCGTCCCACCTCATTCCCTTCTCTTCTCTCCATCCCTTTACCTTCTTCACTCGGTCTTCGGTCGCCCATCCAACCTGGGCTCGACTGATTTAGTGGGGACCGTCCATGTTGTCCGAACCCCCATTCCACCGTTCATCGACACAAAAAACCATCTTGGCCTCCATCCCTTCACCGAAGATGGCAACCCCACCACTACACATCGACCTGCTACTGCCTGCAACGTCACCCACGTCTCCTGTTAACCGGAGGCCTTGTAGCAAGAGAAAAATTCCTCCACAGTCATGGCCACCCCTCCGATTGCTTGCTGCCAGGAACTCGCACAGGCCATCAGTATTTTCCAGGCATTCGGTATCAACTGTCTTGGCGCCACTTCTAGTTTGTTCAGCACGTCCACCACTACTTGAGGGAGAGGTAGCCTCAAACCTCCTCGCAGCGCTTCCTCGTAGAGACTGAATTCGTCCGGTCGTACATCTGACGCCCTCTCCTTAGATATGGGCAGCCTCAGCCTTATTTTCGAGGGAATTTGGTACTTCCTTCTTATTCCCCCCAACTCCTCTACCGTAAGTATGGACCTATCTGCCTTGGTGTGCCAGTGGTCCGGCTCCACTTGACTAATAGGTCTTGCGGCTGCGATCATTGTCCTAGGGCGAGCCCGTACCGTCTCACTAACTACCCCCCTCTCTTCGCTTCGTACGGTACTGTTCAACCAACTCCACCGCATCATCATCGCCTAACGAATCAAGCCTTGCGTTTGCTACTTCCTCTTGGGCCATTTCTCTTGTGTGTCTGCAAATGGCTTCGGACGCGGGCACAAGAAAGTTCACAAAATGTTGCAGGGGTGTATCACTGGAAACAAAAGAGTTTACATCTGGAACGCTTTGGTTTTTTGCAAAAAGATAGGTAAAGCGGATAACACCAAAAGCCCAAGGTTTGCCTGTATTCCAAAGGTCACAATTAAATTTCGCTAGTTTGAAAATTTTCAAAAATTCGCCAAAATTGCCTTTTCATACACCCTATATTGACCTATCGCTTCATTTCTTGCTCAATGCCTAACCTTCCCCATTACGGGATTCCGTCATGTGTACGACCACGATCCACTGCCCCTTTCCCCTTCCCTGTCCATTCCACTTTACTTCACCACGTGCCCCGTCGCCCCTCGAGCCCCGCGCACCGCCACTCACCCTTCACGGTCGGCCCTCGTTACGGTCGGTTGGTCCCCTTTGTCACCCTTCGCGGTCGGTCCTCCTCACTGTCGGTCCCTCCCCTTGGTCACCCTTCGCGATCGGCCCTTCTCATAGTCGGTCTTCGCCCACCTTCCGGTCGGTCTTCGCCCCGTCGATCTCTCGCAACTACTGTTTTCTTCTTTATTCTTTTCGTTGGACTAAAGCTGCACTTGGGAATGGGGGACTACTGACACGGGTAAGCCCATAAAGGATATAGCCCATCACTTAGGGCCCAATACATAATTCAAATATTAAAGCCCAACGTTACTAGAGCTCAACATGGCATTAAGAACCAATGACATCCAAACACGTGGCAAGAGAAGGACAAGCCACATAAGCAGACAAAGATCCGGCAAAGTTATTGCACTGCACATTAGCCATTAATGAAATCCCTTACAGCATTTATTGTGATAATCCCTCCCCGTCGAGACAGAACGGCCTCACCATGAACAAGGCAAGTTAGAGCATAGACTTTCGGCCAAGATGACAGGTCGGAAGGAACAACAAAATGATTACCAGAGGATATAAGCAGACGTCGAAGACAAGAAGAAAGTTAAGCTTTTCTATCACTAATCTATCTCTACAATCCATCTCTTTTTCTAACTTGCTCGTCGGAGGGTTCGCTGGGGGACTCCTCGTTCCCTGTTGAACTCTTGTGCAGGCCCCTTGGTGATCTTGGTACCTCGGGAACTGGTTACGGAAGCGTGGATCAATCCGACCCGTTCCATCTGGAACACGTTGTATCATCACATATAAAAAAAAAAAATCAAATTCATTCTAAAGTCATGTTTATGTGATTTCAATCTATTTATCTTTAATAAAAATATATGATCTATTTATAAAATTATATATATTGTTTATTTTTAAAAATTAAATATAATAAAACTACGTAATTATAAATGATAGTCTCGCTCAAAATAAATCAAACTTTAATTTGTTCAAAATGTTACTAATAAAAACTGAAAATAAATCAAAGTCAATTAACTGACCTCTTATCCTCTTCGACATGTGCCTTGTTACATTGTCATCCATGTGGTCATAATCGTGGAATTAACTTGCATCATTGCATTTGGAGCATAATATTGTTTTAAAAATAAAATTAATTGTAGTCATGCAAGCAAGATAAACCCAATTGGGAGAGATGGGTGACAGCCTCCAAATTTCGAAACCGTTTTATTATAATAATAATAACATTAATTAATAAAAAAATCCTTTAAATTATATAAGTTGGCCTCCTATTAAAGAGACGTGTTTTCGTCATACAATTTGGTGAACCATCAACCTAAACTATGATAAAAGCTTCTAACCTAAAATATCATAACCTAAACAATTCACTTTTTCCATTTTTTCTCGATATGGGATTATCAAATAAAAGTTAGTTAATGAAGATTTTCTTAATTGTTTAAAATTAAGAAAATCAAGAAAATTAGTATGAGATATTAAAACTCTCACAAGGCTCCTCACTAAATGGGATGAGAGTATAGGATTCTCTTTATATGAGTAAAACAACTCATTTTTTTTCTTTTTCCGATGTGGAATAATCAAATAAAAATAATTATTTAAAATTAAGAAAATCAAAAAAATTAGAATGAGGATTTGAAATTTCTAGAAGGCTTCTCACTAAAAAGTCCATTTTCCTTATATAATAAGATTTCCCTTTTTCTCTACAAAAGTCAAAACAATAAAAAAAAACTCAACCTAAATAAACTTTTTAACCCCTTGTTAATAGCTAAAAAGTCAAAAACCAAACAACCAATTCACTTCTCAAACAAAATCTATTTTTAAACTCTTCTATTATATATACTAGTTACGTAAACAAAGCATACTAAAATTTATTTAAGTAGTTAGATATTATTTGACATAAACTAAATAAATATATTTATTTAGATCACATTATTTTTTTATTTTTTATTTAATAATGTTATGTCAAGAAGGTTCTGGAAGGTTCTGGATTGTGGGTCAATTGAGGGAAGTTAGTTAGGTAGTGGTTAAGAGATTAGTTAGTCAGTCAGTTACAGCAGTTGTGAATTAGTTAGTCAGTAGTTAGTCAGTCAGTTACAGCAGTTGTGAATTAGTTAGTCAGTTAGAAGTGTGAGGTGAAGAAGTAGTTATAAATAGTTGAGGAACTCCCATATGGTGGGTATGTAAAATTCTGAAAATAATACACAGATTCTGCACTTTTTCCTTATGCCTCTGCTTCTTCTTCCTTAGCTATTACATTGGTATCAGAGCACCCAGGTTCTTGGCCTGTTAATCCTCTGCTGCCACTATGGCCGACGGAACTAGAGCAGCTCAGGAAGCTAAAAAAATTGAGGAGACATTACGCTCATTAAAGGAGGGTAATGAGAGAAATGCGAAGGAAATCGGGGAAATCAGGAGTTCTCTCAAAGAATTGGGGGATATCAAGGAATTGATTGCTGCCATGAGTATGAAGTATGATCAAATGGCAGGCCACATTTATGGGAAACAGCATGTAGATCGGAGTGACAATTCTAGAATGCTCCGCCAAGAACAGTCAGGGGTTTCTCCAGTAAGGGTTCAAGCCTGTGGGGATTTTCAAGCTCGTGGGGAATTGCCATTCAGGATAGACTACCAATCTCATCAACGCTTTGCGAAGATTGAATTTCCTCGCTTCTATGGTGATAATCCAACTGGTTGGCTTTATAAATGTGAAAGATTTTTTGAGTACAATACTGTTGACAATCTTGATAAAGTGAAATTGGCATCTCTTCATTTGGAGGACTCGTCCTTGCAGTGGTTTCAATGGTTTGAAAGATGCCATCACCATATTACTTGGGATTTGTTTACACAAGGACTTCTATCAAGATTTGGCCCAAATTCATATGAAGATGCAATGGGTAACCTAACCAAATTAAAGCAGACCACTACTGTGAGAGCTTACCAAGAACAGTTTGAGGTTTTGGCGAACAAAACTCAAAACCTCCCTGAAACTTTCTTTATTAGTTGTTTCATAAGTGGTCTTAAAGATGAAATTCAACCAGGGGTATTAATGTTTAAACCAACCTCTATCACTCAGGCTATTGGGTTGGCAAAACTTCAAGAAACAAGTATTGAAGCCATTACCAAGAAGACTCGGTTGGGAACCAAATCAGAAGGCATCCCTCCTTTTTCTGTTAACAGGTCACAAGTGGGTAACGGGGGATATGTTCGAAAAGAGTTACCTAAGGAATTGGAGGAAAAGAAGGCCAAAGGGTTATGTTTTAAGTGCAATGAGAGGTATACTAAAGGGCACGTGTGTAAAAAAAAGCAATTGTATGTTATGGAAGGAGGAGAAGACGGGGAGGAAGATGATCAACTACCAGTTCTGGATGAAGATAAACGAGAAGACGAGGATCAGTTATCTGGGGAGGAACTGCAGATTTCTTTGAATGCTTTAACTGGTACAATCTCTTATAGAACAATGAGGGTTAGAGGTAATGTTAAAAAACACCTCATTATCATCTTGATTGATTCAGGGAGTACACATAATTTTCTGAGTCCAGCAGTGGCCAAAAGAGCTAATATCGAGACTGAAAATACTGACTCCTTACCAGTATCAGTTGCTGATGGGACCAGAATGTTGAGTACAGCCATGTGCAAAGATTTTCAGTGGGAAATGCAAGGCACAATTTTTCAGGCTGACATGAGGGTCCTGCAACTAAAGGGCTGTGATATGGTTTTGGGTATCCAATGGTTGGCAACTCTAGGTCCAGTTAAATGGGATTTTAAGCATCTTAGCATGGAGTTTCATCTCAATGGCAGAAAACATGTTTTACGAGGGGGAAAGAGTGATGAGTTAAAGGTTTTAAGCTCAGAAAAAATGCAGAAGTTGCTGCACAAACAGCCACAAGGAGCCATAGCCAAACTCTATTTGTTGCAAGCTGATTGTCTTGTAAGGGAAGAGGAAACTCCACCAGATTTGGCAGCTTTGCTGTCTGACTTTTCAGATATATTTCAAGAGCCAAAGGACTTACCTCCTCCTAGATCTCATGACCATTGCATCCCTCTGAAACCAGGGACTGAACCTGCCAATGTGAGACCTTACAGGTACCCTTATTTTCAAAAAACTGAGATTGAGAAACAAGTAAAAGACATGCTTACCTCTGGTATAATAAGGCCTAGTGTCAGTCCATATTCTTCACCAGTGCTATTGGTTAAGAAGAAAGATGGCACGTGGAGAATGTGTGTGGATTATAGGGCTCTTAATAACGCTACTGTCAAAGATAAGTTTCCTATCCCAGTAATTGATGAACTTTTGGATGAATTATGTGGGGCACAGTATTTTTCTAAACTGGATCTCAGGTCGGGCTATCACCAAATCAGGGTTCATTCCTCTGACATTGACAAAACGGCTTTTAGAACCCATGATGGGCACTATGAATTTTTAGTGATGCCCTTTGGACTCACTAATGCCCCTTCTACCTTTCAAAGTCTCATGAATGAAGTCTTTAGACCTTTTTTAAGGAAATTTATTCTAGTATTTTTTGATGATATCTTGGTATATAGTGGGTCATGGGGAGACCATTTGCAGCATTTGCAGCTCACTTTGCAATTGCTTAGGCAACATCATTTGTTTGCAAAAATGTCCAAATGTGTTTTTGGAAAGGATGAGGTGGAGTATTTGGGACATTTAGTTTCAGCCAAGGGTGTTTCTGCAGAACCAACAAAGTTACAAGCTATCAAATCTTGGCCAATCCCTTCTACTATCAAGGAATTGAGGGGTTTTCTGGGTCTCACTGGTTATTACAGAAGATTTATCCAGCATTATGGTCGAATTTGCTCTCCACTTCATTGTTTGCTCAAGAAAGATTCCTTTGTATGGTCCTCTACAGCTACAACAGCTTTTCTTCAACTCAAAGCTGCCCTACTTTCAACACCAGTCCTTGCCTTACCTGATTATAGTAAGGCCTTTGTTTTAGAGTCAGATGCCTCTGGCACAGGCCTTGGGGCTGTCCTTATGCAAGATGGACATCCCATTGCCTATTGGAGTAAGGGCATTTCAGCAAGAGACCAAGCTCTATCTACCTACGAAAAAGAATTAATGGCAGTAGTGTTGGCAGTCCTCAAATGGAGGCATTACCTTCTAGGTAGGCATTTCCATATTAGGACTGACCACCAAAGCCTGAAATATCTTTTGGAGCAGAGAGTGGGAACTCCTTTCCAGCAAAAATGGGTAACCAAGCTATTGGGTTTTGACTACACTATCACATACAAATGTGGGAAAGATAACCAAGCTGCTGATGCTTTGTCCAGGAAAGAAGAGTTGGTCAATACTGCTGATTCAATAGCTATGATTCATGCTTTATCTTGTATCTCTACCAGTTGGTTGGCTGAAGTTAAGCTCAGTTGGAGTGAAGATGCTGACATTCAACAGTTGATATTGGACCTGCAGCAAGGTCAAGCTAATGCTGGTTATGCTTGGGACCATGATATTTTAACCTACCATGGTAGGTTGGTAGTTGGGAACTCAGCCCTCAGGATGCAACTTATCCAGGACTTCCATTCTTCACCTTTGGGAGGACACTCGGGAATAATCAAGACCACAAAAAGACTGCATAGGAGTTTTTATTGGAAGGGCCTACAGCAGGATGTGGCTCAGTTCATTTCTGAATGTGATACATGTCAGAGGTACAAAAGTGAAAATGTCAAGTATCCGGGCCTATTGCAGCCCCTTCCCATTCCTCATAGAGTATGGTCTGATATTTCCATGGATTTCATTGAAGGTTTACCAAATTCTCAAGGCAAGACTGTGATCTTTGTAGTAGTTGATAGGTTGTCAAAATATGGCCATTTCATGGCTTTATCACATCCTTACACAGCTGCAGATGTGGCCAAAGTATTCTTTGATCAAGTGTTTAAGTTGCATGGTCTTCCTTCTACCATTGTTTCAGATAGAGATGCTGTGTTTACTAGCCATTTCTGGCATGAACTTTTCACTTTACAGGGCTGTAAGCTGTGCCTTAGCACTGCTTATCACCCTCAAACGGATGGTCAAACTGAAATTTTGAACAAATGTTTGGAGAACTATCTCAGGTGTATGTCTGGAGACTGTCCTAGGCAGTGGGCTAAGTGGCTCTCTTTAGCTGAGTGGTGGTATAATACCACCTATCATGCTGCCACCAAAACTACTCCTTACTTTGCAGTCTACGGACAAGAACCTCCTGACCATACTTTTTGCCTTTCCATACCTTCTTCAGTAGCAGTTGTGGATAATTGGGTAAAAGAGAGGGCTGCTATTATCAAGACCTTGAGGGAGCATTTAACTCAGGCACAGCAGAGGATGAAACATTATGCTGATAAGGGCAGGTCTGAAAGGGAATTTGACATTGGGGACTGGGTGTTCCTCAGGTTACAACCTTATAAGCAGACTACAGTGGCTTTGCAGAGAAATATGAAGCTATCTCCAAGGTTTTATGGACCATATCAGGTCTTGGAAAGGGTTGGTACAGTAGCTTATAAGCTGGAGTTACCAACAACTACTAAAATTCACCCTGTTTTTCATGTCTCACTGCTTAAAAAGAAAATCGGGACTAATGTGTTAGCTCACACTACTCTTCCCCCAGTAGGTCTTGAGGGAACTTTGCAACTAGAACCTATGGCTGTCTTGGATAGGAGGATGGTTAAGCGGGGTAATAAGGCTGTGGTTCAGTGGTTAGTCCAATGGATGAATTCTTTTCCAGAGGATGCTACCTGGGTTGATCATTCTGAGATAGAAGCAAAATATCCTCAATTTCAGCCTTGAGGTCAAGGCTATTTTTAAGCAGCAGGGAATGTTATGTCAAGAAGGTTCTGGAAGGTTCTGGATTGTGGGTCAATTGAGGGAAGTTAGTTAGGTAGTGGTTAAGAGATTAGTTAGTCAGTCAGTTACAGCAGTTGTGAATTAGTTAGTCAGTAGTTAGTCAGTCAGTTACAGCAGTTGTGAATTAGTTAGTCAGTTAGAAGTGTGAGGTGAAGAAATAGTTATAAATAGTTGAGGAACTCCCATATGGTGGGTATGTAAAATTCTGAAAATAATACACAGATTCTGCACTTTTTCCTTATGCCTCTGCTTCTTCTTCCTTAGCTATTACAAATTTTTTATAAAAAAATTAAAATATATACTTAATTAGATTATCAGAAACAATCCTTAGATAAGAAAGGGATTTAGTGGGTAGAATCCTGTCAGATTTCGTACTTTTGATATTTGTTTTAAATCACCAAACATATGGTGGGATGACTATAAATACGAAGGATACTTTGGTTTTCTAACCCTGAATCAATACTAACTTTTTAAGTGATTTTAATTTAAATTTTAAACTTTTTAAATAAAAATATTAAAAATCTTAAATAAATTATCAAATATTTTACATAATATTTAAAATTTCTAACATTATTCCTTTTAAAATAGTTCCAATTTTAATTGTTGGTTTGTATCTGATAGTTATCGGAGAAATAGCAAATTAGACATTTTAATTTTTTTATTACTGTTGGCATTCACATCTCACCTATACTATCGTCCATCACCATCATTTCTCTCCAATCCACTATTATGACTCCATCTCTTTTTCCCGTCCACTGTTACCCCTCCTCCATTTCTCTAACTCACTACTATCCATCTCTTTCGGTCATTAGTCCATAGTCACTATCGCCATCTAACATGGCAAAAAAGTGACTAAATAGATAGTTCAATTTGATACAATTTTAAAAGTTGAGGGTTGAAGGGGTTTACTCTACTTTTTGTATGAAATTTTATAAAATGTCAAAAAAAAAAAAAATTCTAAACATATTAAATCCTGAAATTATGTGAGATTTTACGGATAAAATTTGATAAAAATAAATATCGAAAGAATAATTTTTAGTTTTTTAAAAATTATGCTTGATTTCTGAAGGATAAAATTATATAAAAATGAAGTATTTTCTATTTTTTAACTAAATTAAATTTTAGTTTTTTATAAAATAATTTTAAGAACATAGCCGTATTTCAAAACACATTCTATATATGTATATTCTTTTGAAAAACAGACAAACAAATCAATGGTGCATGGTGTTCACGCTTGCAAGCAACTCGTGTGGGCTTTCATATGTAAATGGATAACAATTCCTTATAAGCATGTTTGAAGTTCATCTATGACCTTTTGGGAAACACTATGGTACACATTCGCTTCATAACTAAAAAAAAAATTGATATTATTTTAATTTTTTGAGTTATAATTAAAAAAAATAATATCATAATTAAAAAAAATTAATATAATTAGGAGCGCATATGGTACACTATTTTTAAAATGATGTATATTATAATTTGCATGATGCTTTGGGACAATTTATTAGAAGCTAAAAATTGATAATTACAAAATAGAAGTCAAAACTCCTCTCCCAATTTTTATACATTTAAATTTTTTTTAACTTATTTAAATTATTTCTCTCAAATAAGTTATAAGTAGAAGTTTCACTAAACAATATGTTTGATGCATCTTATTATAAGTTGAAAATTAATAATCAGTAAACAGAAACAAAAAACATTTCTCCTCTAATTTCTAAAAAACATTTTTTTTCTAATTTATTTAAGTTACTTTTGTTTCATAAATTATAAACCAAAGTTACACTTAATAATTTAAGTCTGACACAAACCCTATAAAAAATAAATAAGTAAACTACACCAAACCCCACTTGTTTAAATAACTATTCATTGCGGTTAAATGGTTATTGGATATCCTTGTCAATTGACATACTTTTTATTTATTTATTTATTATTATTATAAATGTTTTTGGAATCTTCATTTCCTCACCCTTTGTAAAATTTGGCTTTCTTTTTATTAAAAAATTCTACAACTTCTCTCCACATGTTTTACCTCCGAGACTTTTATGTATTTTAGTTTCTTCTTCTTCCTCTTCTTCTTCTTCTTTTTTTCTTTCTTTCGTCTCTCTTTGTTTTTCTATTGTTAAAAGTATTGCAACGTCTTTTTATATGCCACTTTGCCTCTTTATTTTGCATTTCCAACTGTTTTGATGGAGACAAAAGTTGAGATTTCCCGTTCTTTATCAACCATTTCTTGATTGTTGTTATCTCCCTGTGTGGAGGTTACAAATTTGTGGGACACATTTTGACTAATTTAAGGTCAGTTTTTTGAATTTGATCAAATATTTTAGCAATTGTATTTCTTTAGTATTTGATAACCTTGTGATGTTTAGACTTAAGTTTTACTGTATATTATGAAAAAGTGTATCGAGATTGGCTGTAAATTGAATAGAGAAAGAAGTATATTTGATAAATTTCGAACAATTCCCAACCTTTTATAAGGCCACTTCTATTTCTTCTCGAAAGATAAGTGCCCATCCCAATAGTAGCAATTAAATCTTTTGAAATATAAATTATAGTATGATAGCATATAATGGTTACTTTCTTATGCCATTTCGTTCATATGAACCCAAGCCAATCCAATTTAGCTGTAGAACCCAACTCAGGCGGCGAGGGTCTTTCATTAAAGTGGGGAAAAGAAGGGTGGGTATTATTTTAGGAGATGAAACCTGTTAATGCTGTTCGTCCCAGTGAATGGATCGGGCAGGTCCAAGCTCCTCAAGCCCGCGTCCAAATGATCAAGCCCACCGGATAACCTGCAGGCAAGTTCAACGGGGAACGGGGTAGTCCCCCAGTGAACTCTCCGACGAGCAAGTTAGGAAGAGAAGTAATGTGTAGAGGGAGAGGTTAGGGATAGAAAAGCTTAACCTTTTTCTTGTCTACAACGTTCGCTTATATCCTTTGGCAATCATTTCGTTGTCCCTTCCGACCTGCTCTCCTTGTCGAAGCCTATGCTGTAGCTTACCTTGCTCAGGGTAAGGGGGTCCTGTTCCGGCGGAGAGGTGTTGTCGTAATAAATGTTGTAATGGGCTGCATTAATGGTGATGTGCAGTGGCAATAACTTTGCAGATCTTTGTCTACTGATGCGGTTCGTCTTTCTCTTGCCGTGTGTCTGAATGTCATTGGCTCTTTATGCCATGTTGGACTCCAGCTGTCCTGGACCTCATCAGCTGAGTTATGCACTGGGCTTCAAGTGATGGGCTTATACATGTCAGTAGTCCCCCATTCCCGAGTGCAGCTTCAGTCCAACGAAGGGAATATTAGTGACATAGATGAGTGTGTTAGGGATTGGCAGGATGGAGGTCGACCGGAAGGAGTGATCGAGGGGGGGGACCGACCGCGGTGGTTGGGCGAGCGGGAGGGCCAACCTCGGTGTTGGTCGAGTGGGAGGGCTGACTACGAGGAGGGACGACCGCGGCGTTAGGCCGAGCGGGAGGGCTGACCATGAGGAGGGCCGACCGCGGTGTTGGCCAAGTGGAAGGATTGACCACGAGGCGGGCCGACCGCGATATTGGCCGAGTGGGAGCGCTAACCACGAGGAGGGGCGACCGCGGCGTTTGGCCGAGCGGGAGGGCTGACCACGAGAAGGGGCGACCGCGATGTGGGCCGACTGGAAGGGGCGACCGCGATGTGGGCCGACCGCGGCGTTTGGCCGAGTGGGAGGGCTAACCACGAGAAGGGCTGACCGCGGTGTTGGCCGAGTGGGAGGGCTGACCACGAGCGGGCCGACTGCGATGTTGGCCGAGTGGGAGGGCTGACCACGAGGAGGGGCGGCCGCGGTGTTTGGCCGAGCGGGAGGGCTGACCACGAGGAGGGCTGACCGCGATGTGGGCTGACTGGGAGAGCCGACCGCGATGTGGGCCAACCGCGGCATTTGGCCGAGTGGGAGGGCTGATCACGGGGAGGGCCGACCGCGGTGTTGGCCAAGTGGGAGGGTCGACCGCGAGGAGGGCCGACCGTGAAGGGTGAGGTGGAGGGGCATAGGGCTCGAGATGCGGCGGGTCACGTGGTGAGTTGAAGTGGAAAAGACAGGGTAAGGGGAGGGGACAGTGGATCGTGAACGTACACGTGGCAACATCCCGTAGGGGGGAGATTAGGCGTTGGATCAGAAATGAAACGGTAAGTCATTATGGGTGTTGAGGAGACAGTTTTGGCGGATGATTTTGAAAAGTTTTCAAACTGGCGGAAATTAATTGGGATCCTTGGAATACGGGCAAACCGTGGGCTTTTGGCATTATTCGATTCACCTACCTGTTTACGAAAAATCAAAATATTCCAAGTGTGGATTCCTTTGTTGCTCACAATACACCTCTGCAACACTTTTTCGATTTCCTTGTTCCAGCCGCTGAAGTGATTCGCAAACAAACCACAAAAATGGCCCAAGAAGGGAATGCGATTGTCAGGGTGGACCCGCTTGGAGATGATGATGCTGTGGAGCTAGCGGCGCAGTATAGGACAGAGAGGGTGGGGGAGTCGGTGGTACGATCCCACGGTTCCACCATTATAGCAGCTCCAAAGCCAATCAGCCAAGCTGAACCAGATCATTGGCACACAAAGGCTGACAAATCCACGATTACTGCGGCGGAGTTGGAGGCTATCCGCGAAAAATACCAGATCCCTGGGGAAGTGGAGTTATTTCTGTCGACATCAACGGAAAGACCGTCTGACGCCAGGCCAGGAGAGTTTTCCCTTTATGAGGAAGCTCTGAAAGGTGGACTGAGGTTACCACTGCTGCAAGTGGTGGTGGATGTGCTTAACCGTTTGGAGGTAGCACCGGGGCAACTAATGCCCGACGCATGGAAGATCCTGCTGGCCTGCGCAAGTGCGTGGCCGAAGGCAAATGGAGGGGAGGCCATGACGGTAGATGAATTCTTTACGTGTTATAAGGCTTCGGGGCAGCAGGAGACGTGGGTCACTCTGCAGGCAGCAGTGGGGAAGGGGTTGGTGGCGGGTCTGCCGTTGTCGATCAAGGGGTGGCGACTGCGATGGTTCTACGTATCTGCCAATGGGGGGCTTGGAGCGCGCATCATTTGAAAAGTAACCATCAGGTCTGTGGAGCTGAAACTAGGGGCAGCTGCAGAGGGGAGGGTGAAGAGGGTGAAGGAGTAAAGGGAGAGAGAAAAGGCCAAATGGGACGAGCTCGTTCAGCCGTCGGCATTGTTTGAGGTGGGGTTGGGGCCAAAGCCAAGTAGTGGGGACCTCGACCGAGCGGAGTTGGAGGCGAGGAGAAGGGTTCAGGAGGCGGAGGATCAGGCCATTCTTGCTAAAGCCCAACAATTCAAAGAGTCCCAGGCCGACCGACCACCAAAACCGGTTGCGAAGGAGAGGATTCAACCTCGCCCCAAACCCTTGGGACAGAAAAACTGGGGCGATTTTGTGCCGCGGCCGCCCTAACAGACCCTTTGAAGGAGAGGTCCTTGAAGGAGATGGAGGCGTTGGGCGTGGAGAAGAAGAAAAAGAGAGTGAGTCGGAGTGAGAAAGTGCTTGCCCAGAAGATGAGGAGGGAGACGAGTGTGAAGGAAACCAGTACGGCCGAGGGGTCTGAAGGGGGAGAAGTGGAAGGGGTCCCAAGAAAGGTAGATGGCCCAGAAGTGGTGGATGTTGCCTCAGAGGGCATGGAGGTGGTGCCAGTGGTGGCAGCGATTGCTGTCGGGGTCGCAAAGGCCGCCCCCGAAAGGCAAGTGGAGGACGAGGCTGCTGGCCCTGGGCCAAGGAGAGAGGAACAGCCCTAGGGAGGGCCTGTACCTCAAGAAGGAGGAATCGGTGCGACCACGGCGATCTACCATGCTCGTGCGGTGGTGGGGCGGCTGGAGGGAGAAGAAGGCCCAGCCAGGGCAGGGGCAGACCGTCTCATAGGGATTGTAGAAGAGGCAGTCCTGCGCTCGGTCTCCAGATTCAACGAGGCTGAACTGCTAAGGGGGTTATACTCCGTTCAAATGGAGGTAACCACCTTAGCAGGGGCCTTGCTGAGGAAGGCGGGGGCTGCCAAACTCAAGGCAGATGAGGCCAAGGCTCAGCTTGCAAAGTTAAAGAAGAAGAGTGCAAGTTAGGAGAGTGCCCACACTGAGCTGCCAGCGATTAAGGCGGAGCTGGAGGACACACACCGCCAGGTTGTGTCGCTCGAGTTCCAACTTGCTGGCAAGCAGAAGAAGTTGGACGAGGCCCAAAGAGCCTGCACCGTCGCGGTCGAGCGACATGAAGAGGCTATGAGTAGTAATGAAGAGCTGGTGAGGCAAAAAGATGAGGCTGATAGCAAAGTGGGCGATCACCAAAGGGAACTGGAGGGCGAGCGCGCCAAGGCAGTAGAGGAGAAAGGGAGGCTTCAGAGGGAGTTAGAAGCAGAGAGAGTTCAGGCGACGGCGAAAAAGGAGAGCCCGAAGAAGGAACTGGAGGCGGAGAAGGCAAAGGCGGCGTCGGAAAGGGCGGCCCTGCAGAAAGAGCTGGACGAAGAAAGGGCAAAGGCAGCCTCTGAAAGGGTGGCTTATCCCGATCTGTGCGTCGCAGCAGTGGAGCAGTTCAAAGGGTCTATCGAATTTCAGACGGCGGTTGATGCCGCGGTTGCGAGTAGCCTGGCTGGACAAGAATCTGGGGGGGCTAGCCCATCGAGGACAACCGCTGGAGGCAGAACTGAAGCAGAAGTTATTGAGAGCTTCCAGTAGTCAGACTTTTATAAGCACGAAATGGCTGAGTACTGGGACAGTGGCTGGAAGATGTTCAAACGTAGAGCTGAAGAGCTGTTCCCAGACTTAGACCTTAGTAGTGTAACGATTGGCGAAGACGATGTGGCCCAAACCCCCCTGGATGAGGGCATTGAAGAAAAAGACCTCCTCTCTAGTGAGGAGGAGTAACTGGGGAGGAAAGAGAAAAAGATACTTTGTTGTTTTGTTTTGTTTTTTTTTGTTTTGTTTTTTGAATTGCTGTAATGAACTTTTGTACATGAATTGCTGTAATGAACTTTTGTACAAAGCTGTGAACGAATAAAATTTTAGTTGTGTTTGTTATTTGATTATTTATGCTTGTGGATCTTAGATAAATGAGGCGTGGGCGAAGTGTGTGTAGAACTCCTTGTTAATAAGAGTGAAATTGAAGCTTGTAATAAGGACTCAATGCAAGGTGAAGTTAAGGATTCCACAATGCAGAGTGAAATTTAAAATGTAATAAAATGATAGGCCTGAGAAAGTTAAATGTAATAAAATGATAGTGAAATTTAAGAACTCCACAATGCAGAGTGAAATTTGAAATGTAATAAAATGATGGGCCTGAGAAAGTTGAATGTAATAAAATAATAAGAACGTCTTTGGAATTTGACTAAGCAAAGAGTGGTGTGAAGACTTGGACCTGGAATTGTGACTAAGTGTGTTAGTTAATTCCACAAGTATGAAGTTTTGCATGGATGGTTTTGACCGAGCCCTACATGTTAGGTCTGGACGAGTGCTTCACGCTCAGTCTAGATAGAGCTTTTAACGCTCGGTCCGGCAGAGGGTGTTAACGGTCGGACTGCCCGAGGCGGCTCATGCTCAATCTGGATGAGGCTTTAAGTTCTCAGTTTGGCTGAGGCTTTAAGTGCTCTGTCTGGCTGAGGCTTTTAGTGCTCTGTCTGGCATAGGCTTTTAGTGCTCAGTCTGGCATAGGCTTTTAGTGCTTAGTCTGGTTGAGGCTTTAAGTGCTCTGTCTGGCAGAGGCTTTTAGTGCTCAGTCTGGCTTAGGCTTTTAATGCTGCAAATAAGAATGTTACTGAGACAACATATAGATAACTGAGATATATAATCAAGAAGTTACATTGCGTGGGGGAATATCAAGAATGTGTGAATTTCCCGAAAAGAAAATACTATAACTGAGCAATACAAAAATAGGAGCTTATTGAAAGTAACGTTTAAGGTGTTCGGCGTTCCATGGGTGGAGGAGGTCTCGACCTTCCATGTCCTGTAGTCGGTAAGTGCCTGGTCGGGGTCAAGCTTTCACAATGTAAGGTCCCTCCCACTTGGCTGCCAATTTACCCTCAGTCGGATTTTTGGTAGCAAGAGTTGCTTCTCTCAAGACAAGATCCCCTACAGTGAACTCCCTCGGTCGGACCTTGCGGTTGTAGTGTGTTCTCATTTTCTGTTGGTATGAGGCCATGCGGACAGCGGTGGTCTCTCTGAGTTCTTCAATTAGGTCGAGGTCAGCCCGACGGAGTTCTTCGGTTAGTGCTGGATCCGGATGTGAAACCCTAGGAGTAGGCAAACCGACTTCTACTAGGATAACCGCCTCAGCGCCGTATGTTAAGCGGAAAGGGGTTTCCCCAGTGGGAGTCCGAACTGTAGTTCGATAAGCCCAGAGTACATTCGGTAGCTCCTCAGCCCAAAGTCCCTTAGCAGCTTCTAGCTTAGTTTTGATGATCTTCAGGAGAGAGCAGTTGGTGACCTCAACTTGGCCATTGGCCTGGGGATGGCCAGGGGATGAGAAACAAGGTTGAATCTGGAGGTCGGCACAGAACTTCCTGTACTTGGCGTTGTCAAATTGTTTACTGTTGTCGGAGATGATGGCCTGAGAAATGCCAAACCTGTAAACGATCGGCTGCCAGATGAACTTGGTTGTGTTCCGCTAGGTGATGGTGGCAAGGGGTTCTGCCTCTACCCACTTGGTGAAGTAATCAATGGCGACGATTGCGAACTTGGTCTGGCCTCGGCCAGTAGGGAATGGACCAACCAAGTCGATCCCCCATTTGGTGAACGGATAAGGGCTGCAAAGTGTGATCAACTCTGTAGGGGATGTTGGCAAAATGTTGACACTTATCACATTTGAGCATGAAATCGGTCGCATCGCGATTAAGAGTGGACCAGAAATAACCAGTACGGAGTATCTTGTGGGCTAGAGACTTGCCGCCCGAGTGATTGCCGCAGATTCCCTCATGAATTTCTTGCATCACATAAGTTGCTTGAGTCGGATTGAGGCACCGCAGATAGGGGCGTGAGAAACCACGTTTGTACATGATGCCGTCGACAAGGATGTAATTGGACGATCGTGCCCTGACTTTGGCGGCTTGCTGGTGGTCATCTGGAAGTTCCCCCGCTGTCAGAAATCGAAAGATGTCCGACGCCCAAGGGATGGGCTCATTTTGGAGGAATTGTACTTCATACTAGTCGGGGGAAATGACGGGGTGGGATAGGTATTCGAGGCGGACACCATTACTTAGGGCGGACTGGTCTGCGGAAGCCAGCTGGGCCATCTCATCTGCCTTAGAGTTCTCCGCCCGAGGAATGTTCTTGATGTGGAAGGTGTTGAAGAGGCGAACTAGGGGAAGTGCAAGATCCTTGTAAGTCCGCATTGTGCCCTCTTTGGCGTCGAATTCGCCCGTGATCTGTCCAACTATGAGCTGAGAGTCGCTGAGCACTCGGATGTGGCTGACACCAATGTCCCTGGCTAGGCGAAGGCCTGCTATCAGTGCCTTATATTCGGCCTCGTTGTTACTGGCCTCAAATAAGAAACGGAGCGCACATTTGAAATAACAACCCTCAGGGCTAGTGAGAATGAGGCCAGCCCCACTACCTTGCCTGCGGGATGAGCCGTCGACGTTAAGAGTCCAAGAGTGAGGGTCTTCTGGCTCGATGGGAGCTGGAAGGGGTGGAGAGGCAGTGGTTGGGGTAGGATTAGTGAATTCCAAGATGAAGTTGGTGATAGTCTGTCCCTTAATTGTTGTTCGAGGCCGGTAAGAGATGTCCAACTGGCTGAGTTCCACAGACCACTGCATAAGTCTGCCGGAAAGTTCTGGTTGCTGCATGACCTTCTTCAAGGGTTGGTCGGTGAGGACCACTATGGAATGGGCTTGGAAGTAAGGACGAAGTCGTCTGGAGGCAGTGACCAAAGCCAAGGATAATTTTTCTAACAGGGGGTAATTCTGCTCAGCTCCCCTGAGAGCCCGGCTGATGTAGTAGACCGGCCGTTGGACAGGGTCGTCTTCCCTGATAAGAGCTGCACTGACGGCGGTGCTTGAGACGACTAAATAGAGGAAGAGGGACTCGCCCGTAATCGCTTGTGAAAGGAGGGGTGGATTGGCCATGCACTGCTTTAACTGCTGAAAAGCCTCTTCAGATTCAGTTGTCCATTCAAAAGTTTGCCGAAGAACTTTGAAGAACGGTAGGCACTTATCTGTTGCGCGGGAAATGAAACGGTTGAGGACTGCAACTCGGCCAGTGAGCCTTTGAACCTCCTTGACCGTCCTGGGTGACTGCATCTCAACCAAGGCCTTGATCTTTTCAGGGTTAGCTTCAATGCCCCGCTGACTGACCATAAAACCCAGGAACTTCCCAGATCCTACGTCGAAGGTGCACTTCTTTGGGTTGAGCTTCATTCGGTATTTGCGTAGGGTAGCGAAGGTCTCCCGCAGGTCGGTCAGATGGTCAGTGGAGAGTTTGCTCTTGACTAGCATGTTGTCAACGTATACTTTTATATTCCGACCTATTTGGTGATGGAAGACGGCATTGACCAAACGTTGGTAGGTGGCCCTAGCGTTCTTCAATCCGAATGGCGTTACTCGGTAATGGTAGGTACCTCAGTCGGTGATGAAGGATGTATGTTCCCGATCGGACGGGTGCATCAGGATTTGGTTGTAGCCAGAGAAAGCATCCATGAAGCTGAGCATTTGATGACCGGCCGTGGCGTCGACCAACAGATCTATGCGGGGCAGAGGATAGCTGTCTTTGGGGCAAGCTCGGTTCAGTCAGAGTAATCGACACAGAGTTGCCATTTGCCATTGTTCTTGCGGACGAGGACCACGTTTGACAACCATTTAGGGTAGTCGACATTTTTGATGAATTGGGCCTCAAGGAGTTTGTCGACCTCTGTGGCTATAAGGATATTGCGCTTCGGATGAAAGATGCGCTGCTTCTGGCAGTAAGGTCGGAAATGAGGTTCAATGCTGAGGCGATGAGTTATGAAAGAAGGGTTGATGCCTGGCATATCTGAATGAGTCCAGGCAAATACATCATTGTGCTCAGTCAGAAGGGCAGTAAGGTCGGCCTTAGCTTGGGGGGATAGCTGGCTGCCGATCTTAGCAGTTTTCATTGGGTTGGTGGGATCGATGGGAATCTCAACGAGCTCCTCCACTAGTTCGCCTCTGACCAGCTCGTCTTCATCTCGGGCATCAAGTCCTTCAATGATCATGGCCTCCTTCAGCTTGACTTCCTTGAGTGAGGCGACATAACATTCCCTGGCGATGGTCTGCTCTCCCCGTACTGTCCCGACCCCCTGGTCGGTGGGAAACTTTATGGCGAGGTGGTAGGTTGAAGTGATAGCTTGGAAAGCGTTGAGGGCGGTGCGACCGAGGATGATGTTGTAGGCAGAGGGACAGTCGACCACAAGGAAAGTGAGTAACTTGGTAGTCTGCCGTGGGTATTCGCCAATAGTGATGGGGACGTTGATGGAGTCGATGGAGGTCACCCGGTCACCAGTGAAACCGACGAAGGGGGTTTGGAGAGGGAACAGGCTTTCCTCCTCAATTTTGAGTTGGCGGAAGCAACTAAGGAATATGATGTCTGACGAACTGCCATTGTCGATGAGAACCCGTCTGACCTTATAGTTGGAGAGAAGAGCAGAAATGACGAGGGGGTCATCATGAGAATAACGGATGCCTGTACAATCGGCGTCCGTGAAGGTGATGGGCTCTGTCCACTGCTTGGGCTGCTTGGAAGGTCGGTCTATCGTGTCCACTGCTTTGTCCGAGCCTTGCCTTATTTTCCTAAGCTCTGCCTTCTGAGCGGAGCGGGAAGGTCCGCCACAAGCAAGGCCACCAGAAATGACTCGGATTTCACCAACTGGCGGAGGGGGATTACTTGGGGACCGAGGCTGTTGTGGGAGGCGGTCATGGCCTTGGTCAGGTTGGGCTGGCTGCCGAGGTGGGGTACGTCGGCGGTTGTTCCTGAGGGGATCGGTTCTTTGCCTCTGTTGTGGGCGGGTGTCCATGAACCAACTGAGACGCCCTTGACGAATGAGGGTCTCGACCTGATCCTTGAGGTTGATGTAGTCATCAGTGTTGTGGCTGTGGTCCTGGTGGAAGCGACAATATTTGGACTGGTCTTTCCGGTTGGAAGGGGTCCGTGAAGGCAGGGGCCATTTGAGGGGGTAATCCCGTTAGATTTGGTGGAGGACTTGTCCCATGGGAGAATTGAGGGGCGTGTACCACTCGAACCGATCGGGAGGTCGGGCCGGTGCCGACCGGTCAGTGCGAGGAGGTCGGTCGGGGTATTGGGGCGTTTGGCTGTTATATTGGGTGTTTTTGGGTTCCGAGTCTTTTCTCTTTTCTCTAGGGGGCGGGTTTTTGGATATTGGATCTTGGCGAGCGGCTAGTGAATTTTCAGCATTCATATATTTATGGGCTTTGGATAATAGGGCTGCCATGGAGGTCGGGGGGTTTTTGGAGAGGGAGAAGAGGAAATCGGACGATCGCAGCCCAGCCATGAAAGCTGTAAGGATGACCTTATCGTCATTCTCCGCTACTTGTAGGGCTTCGGTGTTGAAGCGGGTAACGAAGCTACGTAGCGACTCCCTCTTGGTCTGACGGATGTTGAGGAGTTGGGTTGCAGGGCGGCGTTGGCGCTGGGCTCCAATGAAATGGCTGAGGAAGGAGTCGCTGAGATGCTGGAAAGTGGGGACAGAGTCCGCTGGTAACTGACTGAACCACAGTCGGGCTGACCTCTTCAGTGTCATGGGGAAAGCCCGACACATGATCTCGTCAAGGAAGGCATGGAGGATCATGAGGGTACGGTAGGTCTCCAGATGGTCAACTGGGTCTGTCGTACTGTCAAAGGAGTCAATGGTGGACATCTTGAACTTGGCGGGCAAAGGTTTGTCCCGGATGGAGGCAATAAATGGTGAATTTGCCGTGGTAGAGGGTTTATGCTGAATGTTCTGCATGACCCCTTGGAGTTGGAGCATCATTGCTCGGAGCTCAGCGTCCTAGAGTGGAACGTGGTCCCCACGGTCAGTCAATAGAGGTTGGACGCTGCTGGCCTCCCCTTTAGGGGCTGGTGCTACGACCGACGGGTGTGGGGGTGGTGGTGGTGGATTTATGTGTGGGTGAGGAGGTTGCAAACCTTCCAGGTTGGGTGGATGGAGTTGTGGAGCAGTATGGTTCGGGGTTCTTTCTTGGTTAGGGGGAATATCTGGAGGTGATGGAGGAGGAATCGGAAGGTTCCTTTGGAGTAAAGCATTTATCAAGGCCTGGTTTTGCTCGACCATGCGGTTGATGCTGTTGGTAAGCTCGATAAAGTACTGTGGTGGGTTGTTTGGATTGGGGGGGTCGACTTGATGGTTGACAGCATTATTGTGAGAAGCCATGGATCTAGTCGTGACCATGCACTTTGACGGGTAGGAGAGAAAGGTTGTTGGAATGGGGCCTCCGGCGACAGTGAACACAACTGGCGCGAGGAGTAAAGCGTTCCCATAGATGGCGCCAACTGTTAATGCTGTTCGTCTCAGTGAATGGATCGGGTAGGTCCAAGCTCCTTAAGCCCGCGTCCAAATGATCAAGCCCACCGGATAACCTGCAGGCAAGTTCAACGGGGAACGGGGTAGTCCCCCAGTGAACTCTCCGACGAGCAAGTTAAGAAGAGAAGTAATGTGTAGAGGGAGAGGTTAGGGATAGAAAAGCTTAACCTTTTTTTTGTCTACAACGTTCGCTTATATCCTTTGGCAATCATTTCGCTGTCCCTTCCGACCTGCTCTCCTTGCCGAAAGCCTATACTGTAGCTTACCTTGCTCAGGGTAAGGGGGTCCTGTTTCGGCAGAGAGGTGTTGTCGTAATAAATGCTGTGATGGGCTGCATTAATGGTGATGTGTAGTGGCAATAACTTTGCAGATCTTTGTCTGCTGATGTGGTTCGTTCTTCTCTTGCCGTGTGTTTGAATGTCATTGGCTCTTTATGCCATGTTGGACTCTAGCTGTCCTAGACCTCGTCAGCTGGGTTATGCACTGGGCTTCAAGTGATGGGCCATAGGTGATTCATGGCCTTTATGAGCTTATACATGTCAAAACCTATTAAGAGCATCTTCAATGTTTGCCATTGGAGCTGTCATTGCTATAATATAGCAGTTTTGTTGAAAAATGATATTCCAATAGTTGAATATGGCAGTTGTCAAATTTGAAAAATGTCAAAGCTTGTGTCAAACTTTGCAACTGCCATTTGTACTAACTCAGTCAAAACCAATTGTCTCCCTCTCTTCCTCCCTCCCTCTCAGAAATTGTTTCACCATTTTTTTTATCAGAATTCACCAAATTATTGTTCAATAATGTTTTTTTAATTTACCCAAAATTAGCTTCTTCTTTTTTATTTTTTAGAATCAACAAAATCAACAACAATCAATAAATCACTATCAAACAAATCGATAAATCTCAACAAAATCAACAATAGTCAATAAATTGATCTGTAATTGTGAATCTTCAAAACCACTCTTGAACAAGAAAAGTGAAGAAAAGGTACCTGATGATCAAAATGAGGAATGAGGAATATAAATGGACTGCTGGACTGTAGTTGTGAATTGATCTATAGTTGATGATCAGAATGAGGAATATAGAGAGAGAAGAGAGAGAGTGATGGACTGATGGTATCTCTCTCTCTCTCTCTCCATTGGCATAACCATGGACTTCGATACAGACTCCTCTCTCATCTCCAATCGATCCTCAATCGGTCCCTCTCTCATCCCTAATCGCCTCTCCGAAACCCCAAACACCAACCCCCAATTCGAAGATAGAGAGAAGTGAGATAGGGTTTGATGGTAGTGTCTTGAAATGAGATATGATTTGATGATTAGAATGAGGAATATAGAGAGAGAAGAGAGAGAGTGATGGACTAATGGTAGTGTCTTGGAATGAGAGATATGTTGATCAAGTTTCATCTCAACCGTTGGATGTATATAATCCAACGGTGGTGGTACTGTTTGGGAATGTGTAACATGAGCCAACAACTTTATTTTAATTTGGAAGTAAAAAAACGGTTATTTTTATTTTGTAATGAAATTTTATTTTTATTTTTTATTTTTCAGTATTTTTTTACAATAGAATGTAATATTATTTTTGCAATATATAATTTATTAAATATGTAGTGATATATTTTTTGGTGGGATGAATTATATTTATTTTTTTTTCTAATTTTTCAATTTTTTTTTCATTTTTTATATTTGCAGAGGTCGTCTGAGTTTGTCAGAGATTGATGTACGCAGAGGTGGTGATGAATCTAGTGATGTTGATCCTGGTCCGTCGATTTTAGAGGTTGGTGTTAGCAAAGAGGAAGTTGATCGTAGAGGATCAATTGTTATGGATGCAGCAGAATTTTCTAATGTTTTACGAAATGTAATCGTCAGTGTAAAAAATAGTGATGTGACTCAAGATGTAATAGTGGATGATAAGGGAAATGTAGTAAGTAAATAAAACTTTGAGTGGTTTCATAAAAAAATTAATAAAATTTTTCATTAATCATAACAGTGGTTACATTAACATCAAACCATTCTCTCATTAATGGGGACATTGCATCTAACCAACTACTGTCCCCATTTGTTAATAAAATACAAGGAATTCCTCCTCTAATAGTGAGATCTGGTTGGAACTTAACAAATACATGGAAATCTCTCTGGCAGCCTACTAAATTCTTCATTAATTCGGTAGGGACTGTCGAGTATTTGATGTCGTCTATGACGTTGTAGACGGTGTCTTGGTCGTAGTCCTTGAAGCTTATTCTGCCGGAGAAGTAATTGTGTCGTCCAAGGCTTCTGGCCCAGGCGGTTTTGCCTGTTCTTGAGGGTCCTTCGAGGTAGAGGGAGATTGGGCGGATGGGCCTCTGCTCTGGTTCCTGTTATCAGAGGAGGAGGAGAGTTCTTCGTCAGTATATAAATTGTTTATATTATTTTTGTGTATCCCTAATCTAAGGAAATCGTCTTCCCTCCAAACGGAGAGACAGCAATTTTGACATAACTCGTACTGAACGCAATTTCGACTTACAAACAAAATATTATTTTCTGCCCATTTTTTTACTTTTTCATTTAAAAAATGAAATGAATTAAAAGGGCTAGTATATGGGGGGCCTCTCTCTTTTGTAATAATCCCTGGAAAATATTTTTAATTGGGGGTATTTTGTGACGTAATCGGTGGGACATCTTTCTTTACAAAGAGCAAAAAATTGTTCCTCCGTTTCTGCTTCGCCAAGTATTCCCTTCCAGAGTTCGTCTCTGTTTTTCGAAGGACTTCTCCCCTTAGATGAAAATTCTCCCCATTCGACGAAGTCGCCCCCTTTCTGTATATACTGTCGACTTGCTGTTGGCGAGTGGAGTTTTTCTATATTTGGATGGTAGATCCTCCCATTGGTTCCAGTGAGATCGAAAAATCTCGGGTTGGAGGTTTGGATCTTCTTCGTGCATTGGACCATGGCATGAAGGTGTGGGTTTCCATCTTCATGGAGCTCCCTTGCGACAAGTATGTAGTATGGCTGACAGGCTAGTTAGAGGAGAGATTGGAGGAGTTCTAAGAGTTATTCTTTTGGGCATGGGCATTGTGGGTAGGTGAGGAAGACATTCTTGGCATAAAAACGGAAAGAGACTTGGCGAGGCATTATTTAGCTTATTTAGTGATTAACACTTAACTTACACCGGTGTGAATGTTGTTAGTCGAGGTGGTTTATATAGGGGGAGGTCACACCAGCTGGGGGGGGCGCTATATATAATATTACAAGCGCCCCCCTGTTGAAATTATACCCGATAGGCAATTTCATCCGTCGATGGACGTACGGATGGTGACGTGTAAGGTGGAGATTAAATCCGTACTCACACCAAATAGTAATCACTATTTGGTGTGAGTGGTGTGAGTAGACGTGGCCGGATCCTGTCCACCCACGTGTCACGATCGTGGTGGTTTTGCTTGGAGATAAAGCAAAGGTGCACAGAATTCCGCGTGAATGAACAGTAATGGGCGGGAATTCAAATTTTAAATTCCGAATCTCTGTATTTACAATTGTCTATATATCTGGGTCCAGCCTCAGATATTTGTCGGTAGAAAGAGATATGAGAGATATGCTTTTGCAGTTGGAGAGTTATTACACTGAGGTGATTTTCTGGTACCTTGTTTCGTCCCTCCTTTTCTTTCTGCCATTTTTGTCGATTTATTTGGTATACAATGTTGTACTCCTTAGAAGAGTATCCTGAGAATTACGGGCAGTTCACTCAAATGTGTGTAGATCGCTTTTTGACGTGGCAACTAGGACTGTGGGAAGAGAGCCGGCAGAGAGCTCCGGTGAAGTTTGTTCCGGTGTACGAAGATCAGAGGGCAAAAATATCAAAGCTAAGGTGTCTGAACAGAAGGGTTAGCAGAGGTAACAAATCCTTAGAAGTGTTCGTATAAAAGATTTGGAGTTATTTATAAAAAATGGAAGGAATAGGAAGCAGCCATTACCGGACCCCCTTTGCGTACCGGAGGTCAAGGACACCGGCGGCCAGTGGATATAGGCGTAGTTACCGTAGTCGTGCACCTTTTAAGACCCAGTATGTTCGCAGATGGTACATTCAGAATATTCCCCGATTTATTAAGAAGACTAAGAGGGGAGTAAGGAAATTACAGGTATACGATGAACAATTAAGGGACGTTAAGTTTGATAATAAAGGCGTGGCGAGATTACTTAATGGTATTGAGTTGGGTAATAAGAGATCTGACCGTCAATCAGACAAGATCGTGGTTAAGGGTATCAAATTCATTGGTAATGTTCAATTAGGACAGGATGCTAAGGACGAAGCTGTGGTCCACCACGTGTTGTTTTTTGTCATCAGTGATAATAGTCCGTCAGACTCCGTCCCTACACCTGACAAGATATTTATTGGAGTTGGCGAGGGTAATCCTGAGACCTGGATTGTTGATCCTGACCAGTCTGACCGTTTTCGGATGCTAAAGAAAATGAGATTCAAGCTCGTTGGTGGCAAGGACAAAGAGTACGTTCGTCACGGGATAGAAGTTGTAGACCGGTTCTTCCCAGTTGATGTTTGGACGGACTACAAAGATACGCTGTTGGGAAATGTTGGAAGCATTCAAAAAGGTGCCATATATTTAGTGGCTGCTACTGTTAGTGGAAAGGAATGCAAAATTACTTTAAAGAGTCAAATGTACTTTAAAACTGTTTAGAATTGTAATTTGATGTATTTTTATTTTTAATGTTCAGGTTAATGGAGGTGGACGATATAAAAACTGGGGTTGTTGAAGGTGTTTCGACAAGTGATTTCAGTTGTATTGAACTTGCGTTGCCTAATAACGGAGTACCATTGTTATAATTTGACAAAATAATGCTATTTATTGTCAAATTATAGTAATAACAATGACATTATAACAACAATGGTTGAAGATGCTCTAAGACATTATAACAACAATGGTTAAAGATACACTAAGAAAAGGATGAGATATAGCACTATATATAGATCAAAAAAAAATTACACCTAGTCATGTGAGTCACAAGTAGGACACGTATTTTAGGCAAACTTGTAACACTTAATTTGATATTTATGTGGATAGATCGGTCACGGTATTTGGAGAGTTGTGAGTTTCAATTTTCTTTTCAAAATTCAAGAAGGATGATTTGATTGCAAAAGTAATAAGATAAGAAACTATTGAATTGAATAAGTTTGACATGTTGAGAATATGAGTAATGCTAGGGACATCAAATTTTCTACCAAACAAATGACCAAATGTCTCACATAGGTGTGGGGTCCACAATTTTGTAACATTTAGTCATTTGTTTGGTAAAAAATTTGGAACCTCTAGCATTTTTCTGAGAATATATGTATTATTCATAGTGATTATTATCATTTATTAAAAAATGTTTCATACGGAGATTTATCAAATGTTAGGTTTTAATTGTTCGGCAGAGGTCACAAAGTAACCATGTAAAACGCTAATAACACCGCAACTTTCACCACGTAAATGACTATCTTGCACAAGTGAGGTCGGTCCCACACCTACCTTGTGATGTGCATTAAACCCTCCCATCAGTGAGCCTGCTATTCTTTACGATGATTCATAGGCCTGGTTTGGGTTGTTATGGAAAATTCAGAAAGTCAAAAACTTACCCAAAAAAAAATTAAAAAATTAAAAAATCATTATTATTCACAAATTAAAAATATAAAAAAATTAATATACATAATCTTTTAATACAAACCAACTTGTAAGTGAAAGGTACTGAATTGATGCTGATTTGTACTGTGAAAGGAACCCAAAAAAAAATAAAATTACATATATATATTTACTAAGTTGAATGGTAATGTTGGGCCTATGGGAACCCACCACAGGTCTAATTTTGATAATCCGAACCGATTAATATGTAGAACTCGTCTAGTACTATATGTTTGTTAAAAATCATGTTGATTGAATATCAGTAACTATATGATCAAATCAGTTTTGTGTAAAAAATGAATGGCATTATAGTTAACAGTTGATAAAAAAACTAATCCGATCAGATAGTTATAGATATCCGATCAACGTGATTTTTAACAAACGTATAATACTCGACGAGTTATACACATTGAACGGTTCCGATTAGCAAAACGGGACCCACACATTGAACGGTTCCGATTAGCAAAACGGGACCCGTGGTGGACCTCTACTGGCCAAAGAGCACCATCCAAATGGTTGTCCAAAAAAGAGACAACAATTTCCTATCACACCACTCGGCAAACTTGCTGCCACCGTACAGCCTACATTGTCAAAACTTTTCCTTCATATTAATTTATACAATTTTTTAATACACATTTTTTTTTATAAAAAGTCAAAAAATTAACCCAAATATTCATTTTTTTCCTCAACTTTTTAATCCAAAAAGACAAAAAGTACACTTATTTAAGACATCTCAAACAACCTCATAGTGTGTCTATAAAAAATATTAGAAATCTTAAATGTTTTATCAAATATCTTATATAGATGTGAGACTCATATCATGTGAGTTCTATATAAATCACATATTCATGTGAGATATTAGATAAAACATTTGGAATCTCTAACATTACTCATATGTCTTTACCATTGTCGTAATTAATTAGTTCAATTAAGAAAGAAACAGAAAATAAATATGCTTTACTGCAAGGAATATAAATGTTCAAATGACCTTTATACATCCCCCCAACATTCATGTAGAAAGACATTCTTGTAAAAAAAAATTAAAAATTGATCTAAAATTTTAATTTTTTTACTTGAATTCATTAACTCAGAAGGTTGTTTCACTTTCCCACCCACTTAGCAGGGTTCCCCCCCCCCCCCCCAAAAAAAAAAAAAATCGAATAAATACATCTTGGTTCCTGTATGAAACACAAATTTCTTTGCTCAAAAAGTACATCTTTGGGCCGCATGTCAGCAACTTGATGAGATGAAGCGAGTACGGAAAAATGGAAACTTGTAGGCTTGCATCCTTAACTTCACCGAGTCATAGCCAACTCCCACCTGAAAGCGCCCCCTTGTGGCCTCTCACTCCTTGCTTCAAACTTAGTTCGTGTGTGCGCTGACAAGGTACAAAAAACACAAGCCGATAATCATACAAATCTCACTTGGAATTTCTGTATATATAATCATCACAAAACAAATCAACCATGAAAAATAAAAAGAGCAATCTGCAAATTTTACACTAATTTTGCTGTATGCAAGAGAACGCACCAACCAGAAACATAGCAACTAGAGATATAAATGGAAAGCAGAAATAACCAAGAATAAGTCACAGGACCAGAATTTCCAAATGCCAGGCTAGATGATCCTTTCAATAGGTTATTTGATTGTGTATCCCGGAAAAAGAGATACAGTAGTTATAAGGAACTGCATCGTCTCACATTAACAACCCCTCCTGATTCTATAAAAAAAATATATAGATTCTTTTCTTTTTTAGCTGTATCCATCTTTAAAGATGCAGTTTCGAAACTACATATTTTTTTTTTGGAACTTGAAAACTACCAGAAGAGAACACTATGTCTAAGGAGGGTCAAACTGACCATGCGAAGATAGATTGGGTCAAGCACCTGTTTGGGGGGTCAGATCTCTCAGTGGACCTAGGCCGAGCAGAAACAGGGCTGCGTGGTCTAGCAAGGGCCAGGGCAATCTCCAACTGGCTAAACCATTCATGTGCCGAGTTGATCATGCTTGGGTGACCCAACTTGGACCTTGCTCCCTTAGGAGCGATAATACTTGCAAGCATAGTTGGATTCAGGAGGCATAAATCAGAGTGCCCACGTAGACTGGAGGTGGTTTACCCATGGAGAAGTACATGTCGCTAGAAGCTCTAAGATATTGGATGAGGTTAGATCAGAAAGAATCTGGAGTCTCATGGGAAAACAGATTGCCATCATGGAAGCTAACAGAATTGTGGTCCCTCTACTCTAGGCACGTTGATGACCTGAGCAGGGGACACACGAGGCAGTTATCCTATGTGCATCTCGGAAAGCAATAGAGGAGCACTATAAAAGGTAAACTTCGTCTTCTTTGGAAGATACGTTGAAACTCTCTGAACCCTAATTCACTGCATCGCTTTGCTCTCTATACCTCTTCCTGGATTCATGGCTTTAGCATCAGAAGGGCTTCTCCAGTCAAATTCCGCCCAGGTAGCACTTATGGTGTTCTCTGGCTTCCAGGTCACGGTTCCTAGATCACTTTGGTCACTCACAGAGCTCCAATTCTATTACTGCAGAATTCATCCCCACACAACATCCAGTTCTCTAATTTTAACTAATTTCTTCTTGCATAATGGAGACTATTAATGCCTAAACAGTTTCTTTCTTGCTAGAGGAATGAATGCAATCTATGTACTATATGTTCGCAACACGTATGCAAAGGGTAAGGCTGCCCTGGAAAATCTGCTAGATAGAGTAAATGTTCCTAATTAAGGGAAAATCAAAGAGAGAAGGCTACCAACTACCCCTGAGACAATTCTAACCAACCTTCTGTTCCCTGTGAAGGACAAGCTACAATTTGTCCACTGCTGCCAAAAAGTGAGAGACAAACACATTTTTGGGAGCGTTCAAAAGGAAAAAACACATTTTTGGGACAATAGTTTAACCCTGGAGAAGTCTAGTGCCTAACATGCATCATGGGAAGCATACGTTTCAAAAGTTTCAAATTACGGCTAACGAGTACAGTACAGACCTTCAAGCTATTTGAGTATAAGTGATCATTTTTTGCAAATAAGCAGATGAGTGTCTCATTTATGATGGCCACAGCCCACAGAATAATATTTCATGTCCCATAATGTCATCAATCAAGTTCTAGAAGAAGGTTCAGAAAACTGAGCACACAATGAAGCAGACTTTAAGTTAGAAGATACTGAAGTACATAGTATTATCCCACAGCCAATCCTGAGTATTTTTACCCACCTCCCTGATTGGTTCTTTCACTAGGGTTGGATCCCATTAACCGTAATACAATTGCTAGTGCATGCCAGCCAGTAGGCCATTGCAGGCTTCAGGCATACATTCGGACAACATCCCCCTCTTGATGGGTCCCCGGATGCAATTAAACAACTAAAAATTAATTAGATGGTATGTTACAAAAATCTTTGTTATCATTTTGGGAAACTGTTTTCCATTCTCATGAACAGAAAATTAAAATAACACAGGTGGAAGTTTTTCTGAAAATGTTTTTGCTAAAATTTATTGCAAAAAACTCATTTTCTGTACAACATTTTTTAAATATTTTCTGAGCTTCAAAACTTTTGAGTCCACTTAGAAAATTACCATTATTTTATAACAACTGTGTTTACAATGAATAAAACCAATTGGATGAAATGGATTCGTGCAGCCAACCCCTAAAATTGCGAGACAAAGGCTTGTTGAGTTGAGTGTTTCCAATATCTTCATCATTTGTATGGGGAAGAAAAATCAGAAAACAAAAAAAAAAATCCAAAACAAAATGATGAAAAGAAAACCATACCAATTGGGTAGAGTTATTAAGTTCTTCATTGGAGTTTACAAATATATCATAATCAGCGAACAATTTTCAATAAAAGATTGGATTGCAAAAATGGAGAGTTTTGATCACCACTGGAGCAATTAATTATTCAGGACCAAGACATGGCTCCTCCCCACAAGAAAAGCAAACATTACCACCTAATTAAAATTTCTTAGATTTACTTCTTTAAGGATGTACTTTAAAAAAATAAATTGAAATTGGTATGTTTGGTTATAAGAATAAAATAATATGGAATTTAGTTTGTGTATGTTCGGTCATAAACATAGGGATGAGAATTTGTTTTCATAAAGTGATAAAAAGGTAATTGCGCATTTATTGTTAAACTCTATCACCTGACAACTCTGACAAGGGAGGGCAGTGTAATTTCAGAAACTATAGTAGAGGTTCCTATAATTGTCAGAAACATTAAGGAACATCTGTGTAATTAACCGTTTGTTTAAATTTGTTCTCTTTTAAAAAATCCACTCTTTCTATATCTTAGTTTGTTATGTTTGAATTTAGCGATCCAAAACTATCCATAAAGTTAAGCAAATTATACTGACACAAGCTGTAGAAATTTAATGTATAAAGAGAAATAGAGAATTGTATTATTGATTGATTTATATTGATATCTATTACAATGATTTATGATTCCTATATATAGAAGAGGGTGAGTGTGTAGTAGGTAAGGAGTAGGTGAAGTGGAGGTGGTAGTGGTGTAGTGGGTTAGGTTTAGTGGAGTAGGTGAGGTGGTAGTGGTGTAGTGGGTTAGGTTTAGTGGAGTAGGTTTAAGTGGGTGAAGTAGGTGGAGAGTAGGTAGATTTTAACAGCCCCCCGCAAACTCAAGGGGGATAGGAACTAACCAACTTGAGTTTGGAGAGAGTAACAAAACAAGAAAATACATAAAAATAAAAAAGGATAGGAGACACTGTATGGTCGTGTCAGACCATTGGTGAAGACACTGGATGGTGGTGCCATAACGTTGTAGAGGACACTGTATGGGGGTGTCATAACGTTGTAGAGGACACTGTATGGTGGTGTCATAACGGTGTAGAGGACACTGGATGGCGGTGTCATAACGGTGTAGAGGACACTGGATGGCGGTGTCAGACCGATGTAGAAGACAGTTTATGGGGTCATGTCGGACCGTTGTAGCAGACAATGTTGTGACAGTTGTGGTGACAGTTTACGGAGTCTTGCTGGACCCTTGTAGAAACTAACCGGAATCAATGTCGGGACAGTTTACAGAGTCTTGTCGGACCCATAAAGGAGCTAACCGGAATCAATGTCGGGACAGTTTACAGAGTCTTGTCGGACCCTTGTAGAAACTAACTGGAATCAATGTCGGGACAGTTTACAGAGTCTTGTCGGACCCTTAAAAAGTCGCACCCTCAAAAGGTGTGCCCAATCTTTCAAAAGGCGTGCCATCAAAAGGCGTGCCCAATCCATCAAAAGGCGTGCCATCAAAAGGCGCACCCACTTCATCAAAAGACGTGCCCGACAGAAAGTGTCGAGCCATCAAAAGGGGCGCCTGACACGCGGCGATGCACGTGATTGACAGAGCGCGTGTCGGCCTCGTCGTCTCTGTCTTTATAAACCAAAACGAAGTCTGAGGCTTAGAAGCATAACAAACCAGTTGAAACCTCTTCGTTCTCTGTAACATTCTGTAACCAACCCTTCTCTGAAACACTCAGCAACCCAAAAACATGGCTTCTTCTTCCCGTTCAGCTACCCAGAACATAGCCTCTTCTTCCCGTGGTCTGCTCACTCTCTTTCCCGACCTCAACAAGTCAACGAGAGAGATAACTGGTGCGGTGGCCTGTGAACCTCAACCAAACACCTCTGGTTTTGCTCCGTTGAACTTTCCGATGCGGTCGGTGGAGCAAAAAATGGCAGTGCAAACGGATATTGAAGCTAATCAGTATACATTGAAGTCCTGTGTTGAAACTATGACTGCGGTCACAAACTTGTCGCACCGGCTGCAGAGTAGGACAAATGAGGTGCAGCAGTTAAACGCCCAACTGGCTCTGCTCCAACGCATGTATAAGGATGCGCGAGCAGAGATAAGTGTGCTAAAGGCGGAAAATAAGGAGCTGAAGCGGAAGGCCACCGTTATGTTCCGATTTGGAGGTCCGCCATATGCTGTAGTGGAGGAGCAGGGTGGAGTGATCGTGCCCAGTGGAGTGGGAAACACGGAGGCAACACCGTCAAGGGCCGCCCAGGACGGAGGCAAGAAGAAAAGACCGGCGGAATAGGCGAAAAAGTGAGGTCGGTGGGTGGCCGTCTGCAGAAAAGAAAACAAATCTTGTGGTGTTGTGGTTTGTGTTGTTGTGGTTGTTTTTTTTTTTTTTTTTTTTTTTTTTTTTTTTTTTTTTTTGTTAAAATTGTGATCGGGGTTGATCCCTGAGATGAATAAAAGATGGTTTGGTGTGCAAAGCTATATGGTATGAATGTAATTTGAAAAAGATTAAAAAATAATGTGAAAGAAAAATAAAGAAAGAAATAATAAAAATATATTTGAAATCAAAATGAAAGATGGGGGAAATAAGGAAAGTGGTTTGGAGAAAATAAATGAAAATAATGGATTTTGAAATCAAACGGAGGAGAGAGAGGGGACAAGCCCATGTGAGAGAAAGAGGGGAAAAATGATAGCCGATGCACCCAAAAATAATCTAGCTGCTATCCACAGGCGCTTAGGGGAAGGAAATGGTAGCAAGAGACGGCCAACACCATATATGGCTATAGCAAAGAAATGGAGTATCAAGCTCAATGGGCTAGGATTTAGACCAGAGAGTAAAGCCACTGGTCCTGTTGAACACACACCTCCAAGACTCAAATAATCAAAACATGCTTCACGCATTTCCTTCCTTGCTTGATCAGGAGATGCACAAAACACCTTATACAGGGCTCCAGTCATTCCTCCACCAGTTAAAGGATGACGCATGTTGAAAGCATCACCTATTAATAGTGCTCCAGGAGTAGGGTAAGGAGCAGCTGGCATACTTCTATTGGGCATTGTTCTAATACTTCCCTTATCAATTGCAGTTATAAATGAATCATGCAGCTCAGGTGGAACCTGGGGAGCCACCAGAGGGAAGCAAAGCCGAAGGCTGCTGCAAAGCCGAAGGCTGTAAAAGCGAAAAAGGAAAAGAAGGCTCCGGCTAAGACAAAAGCTGCTGCGCCAAAAGCTAAAGCCGCTGTGAAGCCCAAGCCAGCGGCAAAGGCCAAGCCAGCTGCGAAGCCAAAAGCTGTTGTGAAACCGAAGGCTGCCGTGAAGCTGAAAGCTGCAGTGAAGCTCAAGGCTGTGGCGAAGCCCAAACCAAAGCCGAAGGCGAAAGATCCTAACAAGAGGCAAATGAGCATGGAGGAGAAGCATAGATTGAGTGTTGGGTTGCAGAGTTTGCCCCAGGAAAAGATGCCACAGTTAGTGCAGATTATGAAGAAGAGGAATTCACATTGGCCTCAAGAGAGAGGATTTAGGCAGTGATGGGAAGGTATGTGTAGAAAATAAGCGGAATAGGTTGAGGTCCGGCGGGCGGCCAAGGCGAGGTTGCCGCACGCCGGTGAAACGAAAAATACTAAGTGCTTAACCTTGCTCTGATACCATGTAGAAATTTAATGTATAAAGAGAAATAGAGAATTGTATTATTGATTGATTTATATTGATATCTATTACAATGATTTATGATTCCTATATATAGAAGAGGGTGAGTGTGTAGTAGGTAAGGAGTAGGTGAAGTGGAGGTGGTAGTGGTGTAGTGGGTTAGGTTTAGTGGAGTAGGTGAGGTGGTAGTGGTGTAGTGGGTTAGGTTTAGTGGAGTAGGTTTAAGTGGGTCAAGTAGGTGGAGAGTAGGTGGATTTTAACACAAGCCATATCAAACAAACAAATGTCAGCATTTTCTCATAACACATCATCAGAGCTACTACGGCTGAAGGAATTAGAATAAGCATACAAACAAATTAAATTGACCCAAGTCTTGAAAGTGAAGTGAAGTACCATGGTTTAATCATTAATGGGTAAGAAAATTTCAACACTTTTAAAGCTGTTTGTACCAATGAAAAGGCAGTTTCTAATAAGAAATAAGATTTTTTCCCCCTTCAGCACCGCAAAATAGTGATGCAACCATGGTGAGTGTTAGCATGCTTTCCTTTAAATTGGGAAAAATGATAGCATGGCATTTCTAAATAAAACAACTACTACCTTGTGAGCTGCATCTCTAAACTTGAAAATAGTATCCAAAAAGGTCCCTAGAAGGAAAAAACAAAAGTTGGAGAAAATAAGTTTAATTTCCAATAGTACCCTAAATCATAGCCTTAGGCCCTGTTTGTTTGGAAAAATGACCGTGGGCTATGATGCACGGACACGGACACGGACACGGTCACAGGACACGACACAGACACGGGGATACGCAAATTTTCAAAAAATAAGAGACACGACACGCTGGGGACACGTTCAGTATATATAATTTTATTTTTTTATTATATGTAAAATTAAAAAATATAAATATTATTTATTTATTTTAATATCAAATATTATTCACAAATTAAAATTTTCTTACAAATAAAAATAATTTATTTAAACAAATAATAATATCCAAAAAATAGAAAAAAGGAAAAGAAGAAAAAAAAAGATTTTTGTTCAAATATATATCTAATATATAATATATATACACTATTATTATTAGTATATAAATATATATTTATGTATATATATTATTAGTATAAAATATATAATAGAACGGAAGATATATCGACAGTCAAAGAGAGGGCTGAAACACCATAGCGACTGACGACCGACGAGAGACGAAGAAGAATGAAGACCGAAGAAGATGAAGAATGAAGAATGAAAATCGAAGAAGAATAGCAGCGTGTACCTTAACGACGAAGGGCGAGAGACGACCGACGAGGAGCGACGACCGACGAGAAGAGAAGACGAACGACGAATCAATCAGGTCCTCTCTTTCTCACCCTTTCTATGCTGTTTCTGTTCTAATCGAAGTAGATTAGGGCTGATATGTTTTTACTTATTTACAAATCGACCCCAAAATTTTTTTGTAAATTGTGAAATTACCCCCGACGTGTCCCGAAAGTGTCTATAAGGTGTCCGGAACGTGTCCAGATGTGAAAAAATTAAAAAAAAAAAAGGGACACTCTCTGTTGCAT
This sequence comes from Camellia sinensis, assembly GCF_055761805.1. Taxonomy (NCBI): domain Eukaryota; kingdom Viridiplantae; phylum Streptophyta; class Magnoliopsida; order Ericales; family Theaceae; genus Camellia; species Camellia sinensis. The sequence continues at coordinate 189,524,118 of NC_138964.1, forward strand.
GTCAGACGTGTGTCCTCTGCGTGTCCGACACTGGTATGGAGCCCTCAGAGAGGTGTCCGTGCTTCATAGACCGTAGGAATAGGGATCAATCCTGGGGGTCCCACTCCCACATTATGCCACATTTGATGCAGGAAAAAATGATAATCCAGACCAAACTCAGACACTCAAATTGTTTCCATCTTAACCCATCATCGCCATAACCAACTAATCAAACATGGTACAAGTAATTCAATCAAAAAAAAAAAAAATAGTCCCATGCTATATATAATTCGATCCATTATCAAAAGGTATTAGCATTACTTATCCCCTCTAATCCTATATTGCAAACAAATATAGTCTTAGAATATTTGAAAACAAATTTGATAAATGAGAGCATATTGAACAATGATAAAAATCAAAATAAATCAAAAAAGAAAATACCAGTACAAGACATGCATACATATCTGAATACATAGAATTGGCATTCAAACAATTTTGAAGTCTTAAAACTCAACTAAAGTTTACTATTGTGAATAAAGTAGTATCAAAGAGAAGTCTAAACCGATTGCAATCAGCCTATTAATCAGTGTCTTGAACAGTCCATCAGGCTTGTGAAACTAGCTGCAAATGTGTGTGCATATATTTTTGCTAGATAAGAATACATATTTTGGCTCTAAACAGCCTAGGCAGGAAAGCAAACAAAGATCTTTTGAAGCTGCAGACTATAAAAAGCCTTCTTCCCATCAACTCTATTCCCCAATATTTCACCCCACTGGGCTAGTCAATCCATTTCTTTGTTATCATTTCTCAAGTATGTAGAAATCTTGTACAACCTAATTTTTCCACATCAGAATTTCACATTCTTATATGAGCAGCCACAACCTGCTAGCAGCCTAATTTACGGCTTCAACAACATTCTTGAACTTCCTCAACATTAAGTTGTTTTAAATTATTTTATCATGGCCATAATATGCCCTAATTTTATAGCTTTCACTGATGTTCCTTACAAGTTAGATGTGCGTCATATCTGCATGCTCCAACTTCTTACCAAAATTGATTATTTCTCAACCTATCAAATTCATATTAATACACATTACAAAAGCTGAGAACAGAACTACGCAGATTGTAGATATTTAAAATCAATCAAAATTTAAACTACAAGTTGTGAAATAACAACTAATTCAAAAAAAATTGCTGTAAAGCAGCAAGTTAGAGATACCAACCAATGATTGGAGTAGAGATAGCTCAAAATCAATGGACCGCAAAGACATCTTAGCGATGTCGGAGATCGCAGCCTCTCGAACGCCAGGGGCATCGCTCATCAAGTCCTCGTAGGCAGCCTCGAACGCTTCCTGCCAAAATCGAGGCAATCTGATCCTTCGGCTGTTTGTATACACATCCCACATGTGCTTAACAACCTTCTCTCTCTCCTCCATTTCCTGTCTCACACCGTTCAAACAAGATCCACTTCACTCACAACTACATCATTGTATACACATATCTATACTATCTGTTCTATTAAATAAGTCCAACACCAAACTTAGTGCATATGTCACAAAAATTGCTATTTTGAAAATGCTCATGACAGTTTGAAAATTGCCTACGTGAAAAAACTGATTCAAATCCTCAAAATTTCAACTATTCTCATCTTTTTCATTCCTCAATTACATGTATTTGCACAATCATCGCGTTTGCAAATGCAGCTTCTATGTACACATATCTATACTTCTATACTATCTATAAAGCCAACCAGACTTGACATAGATGTCACATATTCTGCTATTTCGAAAATGCACAAGACATTTTGAAAATTGCCTATATGTGAAAATTTTGATTCAGATTCTCAAAATTTCAACCATTCTATCTTCTTCATTTCTCAATTACATGCGTTTCACACACACACACACACACATATATATATATAGAGAGAGAGAGAGAATAGGAATTACGAGAACGTCGAGATCGTCGTGGATGGGAATGTCGAAGTCATCGGAGAAGCGGTTGAGATTGCCGGCGGACCACCGGAGGGAGACAGTGCCGGTGAGCATGGACCAGAAAGCCAGAAGCAAGATGGCGGATAGTGCCCAGAATTTGTACCGGCCTTTACCGAATGGACTCGAATCGGAGGTCTCTTTCTGTGTATGCGTGTGTGTATGTGTATGTGTATGTGCAGTCGGTGTTGATATTGGTAGGGCATCATCATCCTTCATTTCTCGATTATCAAACACGCACAGAAAGAGAGAGAAAGAGAAATATAAATGCGTCTGGTAATTTTTAATTGTCTTTAAGGTGTCTTCAGTGTCTGCAACTCGGATTTGGATGATGAATTTGATCTTAATGGTGACAGGGAGAGAGAGCTTTTGCTGTTTGGGGGGGAAGGAAAGTGAATTTTCTGTTACTTTTTAGCTAGAGTTTTATTTTATTTTAATTTTGGAGTATAAATTTTCTAAAATTCTTTGATGGTATTGATGATGTCTCTGTATGATGTGGTAAATTTATTTTTTTATAACTTCACTCAAATTAGTTTAAAATTTCATAATAATCATTTTGTTTGATTTTGAACTTTTTTAAAATAGTTTTCAAAATTTTAATTTGTATTTTAAAATTTTTAATATTTTAATTACTTTTTACTTTTGAGATTTTAAAAAAATTAGCGCATCAGTTTTTTGTGTATTTATTGAATTTTTAAAATATTTTTTATAAATATTTTATTTTTAAATATATTTAGATGGAGAAATTAGTAATTTTGAAAAATTATTACAAAAAGTGAAAATATTTATAACTTTAATTATTAATATTTACAATGTTTTATCACTTTTTTGTAAATATTTTTCCAAACCATCACTTCACTAATATGTAATTCTTCCTATTTATATTATATGAGTATTTAAATTTTTTTTAAAATGACTAAAATATGAAGAAAAAAAAAAAGCATTAAAATTAACAAAACATGGAAAAATAAAATTTTTAAAACTCAATATGTATTTATTTTGTTAAATGTATAACATTATAATATGTATCATATTATAATACTAGCGTATGCCAGTGCCTGATGGCACGGTATAAATAATGTTAGGATCAAATTATAATTATAATTTATACAACTACACAATTGAGAAAACTCAATTTGATCCAACTTTATAGACTCACACATATATTCAAGAACGATCACCAGAGAGTTCTATTCAAAAAATAGCAAAGGAAGCTAATTAGAATAGATTTAGTTTCCATTGCCTTTGTCGGACTGGAAAGAAACAGAGGGTGAGAAGGCAAGTAAAGCAATAATGTAATTGGCAATTCTAAAGCAATAAAATACACCTGACAACAACATTTTATAAGCAATAATGAAGGCAACTGAAGCAACATTGTAAATAATGTTAGGATCAAAATGTAATTGAAATTTGTGAAATTTGTGAAGAACAAAATTTAAATAAAATAAAACAACAAAAACATTCAAACACATGACAGCTTGATTAATTGTTCGTAGCATGAGGAAATTAGGCTCTTGTTCATTCCACTCTCAAACGGATCCTAAAACAACCAAAATGAAAATAAAGAAACTGATAGCAAAATAGGTTTAATAGTTAGCAATCAAACAGAGAGAGAAGGGGAGAGGCAAAACAAACAGACACAACCCAAGAAATTCTAAACAAACCCCAAGAATTTCATGACTAAACCTTTGGATCATACAGGAAAGTAAAATTTTCCATAAACTGCAGACTACCTACAAGATGCATTATGGTTCAAAATGAATTAAAATAAATCAAAATGGGTGATCAAGGGCCTCAATCTCATAGCTTACAGTTTATATCCATGACAGTAATGTCTTTACATGCAGTAAACCAATGTGATGTGTTGTGTCATTTCCATTCTTTTCTCACCCTTTGCAATCCAACCAAAGGCTTATATATTTTTATAACCTCAAAATAGCAAGAAAGCTGTAAGTTTTATAATATTAAAAAAGAAAAAAAAAACAGTTGGTACAAACATGTAAAGAAACACAGCAAAAGAAATCTGAAGTGGACAGACACCCAAAAGAGTCACACAACACAGCACAATTTATTTTTCCTTTGAAAGAGTAGGGAGTGAATTCACAGGAAGAAACAAAATTCTATGAAACTCAAATGAAACACCAATTTATTAGTAACCCAAATAAACTCCAAATTTAGCACTTTAGCAACACTAATTTACCAGCACTTCAACTAAACCCTCAATTTTGCCAACAGCCCCACCCAAAAGCTTCATAGTAAAACAATCCAATTCCAACCCCGAAATAGAACATTTCACAGCACCAACACTTCAAAAGAAAAAAAAAAATCATGGAAGAAGTCAGATTTCACATACAATTACTCAATTACTCTTCTTTTTTTACTCAATTACTCGTCATACTCTTTCTTTTTTTTTTTGGCAGAAAATGTGAGCATAGCTATTCCAGAAAGGAGAGCCAAAAAGAAATAGAGATAGAGAGAAAGGGAGAGAAAGAGAAATCAAATTACCTAGTTAACATGGGTTAAATCCCTCAAACAATTCGATTCTTTCCCAACAGCAACAACACCATAATTTTCCCAACAGCAGCATGTGTTTTACAATTTTCCCAACAGTGGCAGCACCACAATTGCTTAATGCTAGGGAAACAAACACAACCATTAGAGCTGAAAAAAACAGAGAGAGAAGGGAAAAGGCAGAAACATATTGAAACCCCAAGTGGAAAACCAGTTGAAGAATAGGAAATAAACCCAGATTGAGAGAGAGAGAGAATGGCAGCCCAAATCTATATAATAAAGTACTTCTCAAGATATAACCATAACATCAAACCTAAAATGGAAATAATAATAATAATAATAATAATAATAATAATAATAAAATCAATAAAAAGTACTTTAATTCATAGCATAAATCGGTGCCCTTTGTTGCATGCCACTATCAATATCTAGCTGCAAGCACACTGCTATAATTTCTAATGGATTAAGAAAATAAAATAATAAGAAAATATGGTCCATTGCCAACATTTAGTGCCTTACTGAATAGAAGAAGAAATATTGGAAAGAGTTTCTGTAGAGAAGAGACACAGATCAACATTTGGTGCCTCAGTAGCCCAAAATAGTACACATAAAAATTCATATTGCTATTCTTCAAGACCAAAGTCATGATTATTGCAACACCACTATTAGCTTACACATCGAATGAAAGTAATAGACTATGAACAAAATAGGGCTTCAATGCTTACATATCGACAACAATGAGTTCCTTTAACAGCTTCCTCAAACAGCAGCAGCACCATAATCTATTATTGTTCAAATGTTTCTATCCAAAAACATTAGCGTTCTCATCACCTATAAGACCAAAAACTATATCGAAGTTTAGCAACTTAATCATTCTCGAACCAAAATAGTTTATCAAAAAATGCTCATTCTAAATCATCATCCTTCACTTAGTTGGCCAAATTTATTTTTATTTTATTTTTTTCTCTTTAATGATTATTTGGAGATTGTGCCTCATCCAAAACTCAAAGGTTAACTTCTCTCAAATTTTTCTCTTTATTTTTAATGACAAAAGTTGTTAAATATGTTGGAATTTGGATGAATGTATATGTTATAATCTATCTTCTTCCTCAATCTGTGTACAATAAACCTAGTTTAAACCCAGATAAACAATCAAACCTTGAAACCTCAGGTTTGGTTGCATGTGAGAGAGAGAGAGAGAGAGAAAGAGAGACAGAGACAGAGAGACAGAGAGAGATCGACCTCGTCAGGGAAGGTGAGAGAACAATCAGAACATCGAACAACTCTTTCCCAACAAAACAAAATTAAAAAATACACATACAATAGAATTAAGCAAAATCTCATAAGTTATTGGCAAAAGCGGCACCAAACATTCTAACACAAATTTTCTAAAAAAACAAAGAATGCTCTAAGATTGAAAATTTAACTGGATAAAAAAAAATCAAAAAAATAAAAAAACATTACCACTTTTTGAATCAAAACAATCATTTACCCCAATCAAAACATTACTATTTACCCCAATCTATCAAAAACAGAATCATTATACTATTTTTTGAATCAGAACAACCATGAGAAACCATGAAACAAACTCAAAAATATCACCAGCCAAGTGATAACCACCATTAAGAAATCATTATACTATTGACCCCAATCTATTATAGAAGTTATGGAAGTTTCCAGTCAAAGTCATTTTTGGTTTTAGATAGAGAGAGACACTTGTGGATTCAAAAAATAAGAATATAAGAATCAATAAAGTCTATTCATTAGCAATCAAACATTTAGTAGCAGTCAAAGATTCTTCAAAATTAAGTGAAATTAAGGTTTTAGTTCACTTAGAATCAATAAACTCTATTCATTAGCAATTAATCATTTAGTAGCAGTCAAGGATTCTTCAAAATTTATAATTTTGCATGATTTATGTGTTTTTATATATTTTGAGTATTTGAACTCAAATTATAGTAAATAATACATTTTAATTTTTTTTTTATATTTTGTATAAAATAAATACTAACAAAAATAAAAACAAAAACATAATTTGTTCCCAAGAAAGTGAGGCGACGGTGGCAGTGGCGGTGGTAGTGATGAACAACAAAACACACTTTGTGCCCAAAAGCCACAGCAGGCCAAACAAAACAAAAAAAAAAACTCTTTACCCCCACCCATCCATCCATCCTTTCTCGCTAACCTCACTTTTTCAATTTCAAATTTTAAAACACATACTTACTCACTCTCTCTCCCCTCAAAACACGCTTTGCTACCCCAAGAAGAAGAGGCCAAATCTATAAAGGCCAAAAAAATAAAATAAAATAAAACAAAATAAAGAATTCTTACGAATGGTTCGGTTTAATTTATAGCAAATTTTTTATGTTAAATTTTGGATATTAAAACTTATAACGTTATAATTTAGATTTATGCAGGTAAGTCTTATTAAATTATGTGGTCCTTTTTAATTATATAAGTGGTGGGAATTATCTTAAGTCCATCTAAAATATTATGTACTTTAATCTCAATTGATTAAATTATGTTCCATCCGTAATCACCTAATATTGTTATTAAACTCAATTGATTAAATTATTAAATTTTATTCATTTTAAACTCAAATGATTAAATTATGTTTCATCCATAATTACCTAATATTGTAATTATGAAAGGATTACAAATATTTATAGTGTGTATCACCAAACAAAATGTATGTTTATAATGAGAATATCTACACTGAACTCTCAAATAAAAATAACAACCCTGCCTATCCTTAATACAAATTAAGAAATAAACATATAAAATTTATAATATTCACAAAAAAAAAAAAAAAAAACAGTCATCTATTTTACTTCACCAATAAAATAGTCAAATAAAAATAAATAAATAAAAAACATATAAGAGAAATATTGTTATGCAATTATAAGAAAAAAGCCTTGCCTACTACCCTCCAGTGCTCTATTCTTTTACACCCAAAAAGAACAATCCAAGAAAAGCCATATTTGGCCGAGAAATCGAATTCAAAAAATAAATTAAAAAAATTGAGAGATCTTAAAAAGGCAAGTCATATTTCCACCTTTCTCTCTCTCGAATCATGACACAGCAATGTGCAACAAAAACCTATTTTCTTTATAGCTTTTCCACTACCAAAGAAGACTAACCCTTCCTTGCTTTTGTTGTTTTTCGAATGTTGTAGATAAAAATAAATTTTTTTTAAAAAAATTGATTCAAGAGCTATTAGGAGGTGGTGCTGGACTAATATGAGGAGAGAGAAAAATCTCCATTATCGGTTTTATAGAGGGTTCCTCCCTTTCTCCTTTCTCCATCTCCTTCCTCTTCCGCCGCCACTACTCTGGCGAGCTCTTCAGCCTCGGCGTTACAACATCATTTTCCGAAGATGGAGATCAACAGTAAATTTTTAATTGTAAACAATATATTCAATAGAAATCAAAACTCTCCAAAACTGAAACTAAAGAGTTGGGAGTAAAATGGAGCTAAAGAGAGAGAGATGGAGAAGGTTTGTGTGACAATCTGAGGAAGAAAGTTTAAAATCAAGGAGAGAGAGAGAGAGAGAGAGAGAGAGAGAGAGAGAGAAGAGTATTCGGGCGGGAATCAAGTGTTTGGTACATTTGAAAGGATTGATCTTAACCTAATCATCCTGCCATATTATATAGATTTACCTTTGCCATTGTCACTATGTCAGGCACAACGCCTTGAGTCTCAAATCCCTAAAAATGGCTCCTAGTGTGAACAAACCCAGATTGAACCTCATCGGCAATACAAAGCCCTCATGCTTTCTTAATACTACTGTATACAACAGGGAAGTAACCTGGGGCCAATTCAATAATTCCACCCACTCCCTGCCATTTTAGAGAGTAGTTCAAATTAGACAGTAACTCGGAAAATGTTGTATTAATAGGAAAATGATATTCTCGCACGTAGAGAATTTAAGACAAAAATAATGTGGCAATGACACTCTTGCAATTATGAACCATAGTGATGGACATTTGACTATCAATGTAGGGATATAAATGCGACACATCATTTTGCATAATTTTTCTTGTGTTAAACCTTGTGTGTACATCATTACCCTAATCAATATAGACACAAAAAGAAACAATAAAAACAAATTTACATAGACGATGCTTACTTGTATGGCTTCAGAAATAAAACTAGCTACATGCCCTGAAGTTCCAAAGGAATGAGATCTTTAACATCTCTTGCATACTTCTCCCCGTCTGAGCCAAAGACTCCTCTGTATGGATCTGGGTTAAGGGCATGGTGAACTCCGCTCTGTTGAGCAATCCAAAAAGAATACCAGGATTAGGAAACTGGATTATCTTTAATAATAATTTGGTTGCATTGCATTTGTGAATGCTAAATTATGATTACTTGGTTTTTTAGTTAAGGATAAATGCAGTATAAGGTAAGATTGGAAGCTTCACAAAATAATTATTCTTCAATATGTTTAGTAGCTTCAGCAATATCAACTGTAAAGTGTAAATGTTAACATAAAGCTACCAATGGTAAAATAAGAAAGTAAACAACACAACAATCATGGCCACCGAATTAGTATCTTCAGCGATATCCTCTGAGTTAACCTGTAAGTTTGTATTGGCCACCGAATTCTAATAAAAACAGGAAATCAAACCCCAAATTGCATATGTATTAATGAAATGAAGAAGAAGAACAGAAAGAGAAGGGAAAAAAATAACAAATAAAAATCCAAAAAATGTATGTATTCATGAAATAAAGGAGAAGAACAGAGAGAGAAGGGAAAAAAAATTAAGAAAGCAATATGATAAACCCAGTAACAATAGTGGAATTAAGAAAGCAATTAAGAGATCAAACCCACGTCACACCAATCAACAAAATAGGTTAAAATACCTCTGTTCTTGAAGACGACAGTGGGGTTTGAACTGTAGCAAGCCAAATTGTAGCATGGGAAATTAGTAAAAAATAAAAATAGAGAGAGAAGGGGAGAGGCAGAAATCGAGTGATAAGACTCAATCTTACCTTGCGAGAGCATCGTCGGTAGCGAAGGGAGCAACGTAGCGAAGAGCCTGCAGAAGATTGTCTGTTCGGCAGAAGATTCTCTGAGACGGCAGTGGTGAAATCATCGGCTGAGAGTGTTTGTGGTGAAATCATCGACAGAGGAGTGGTGGATCTAGATCTAGAAGCGACGGCACTGAAACAATGGCACCATCGAGTGGTGAACACGAAAGAGAGCGGTAGATGCGGACTATGACGCTGCTGCAGAAGAGGGGCATGGTTGATGTGGTTGTGAAGGAGACGGTGGTTCTGGTAACGGTAGTGCGACGGCGACATTAGGGCAGGTTTGGCGACATCGAGAGAAAGAACCCTAGAGAGAGATGAGAGAGAAAGAGAGTGTGTGTGAACACAACAACACTCATCTCTTTTTTTCTCTGTACTACAACACATTGAGAGAGATCCACCAACGTGAGAGAGAACGTGCAGAGATTGAGTTCAAGAGACGTGTTTGGCAGACGTGGGCGAGAGAGAGGGTAGAGAGTGTTTGGGCGGGAAAAAATTTAATCTGGACCCTTAGATATTGATTAGGAATCATCCCAACCGTTCAAATGAAATGTATCTCTTGTACATTTTAACATATTTTCAAAAACCTTTCTCCCTTATTATATAGATGTTAGATAATATGTTAGTTGATGATATGTTAGTATTATAATAGTAATAGGATAGTGATTCCTTTAATCATAACGTTTCTTTCCTGAAGCCTTTTGGCTACTTTCGGTTTGTAACGTTCCTTTTGTTCTCCCTCTTCTCTATAAAGGAGAGCGCTCAACTGAACATTTGGTGCTCTTTTGGAAAGCTGGTAAAAAACCAATTTCAGTTTTTTATCAATTTTAGGTCAGATCACCTCTAACATAACTTATCTACAAAAAGACAAAATAAGTTAAAAAAGTCAAAAAATTAACTTTTTACCAACTTACCAAAACACTATATACAAATTCAATACATCAATATATACACAATTTACATTCTCTCTCTTTCTTTATACATTATTCTATTTCTCTATACATTGAAATTAACACATTTCAATTTTAGCCTTCAAAGTGAGTACAAATTTCAATTGTTCTATGAAGGATGATGGATAGGTGTTGATAAGTGGTTCTGGATTTTATTTATTTATATATATATATATATATATAGTAAGAATCACAAACACTCCATAAATTAAATAAAAATATACAAGCAACTCTAACATTTTATCATAGAGACTCTTGACATTTAGAAATTGTATCAGTTACATTTTTATTGGCCATCACTAAATTATTTTAATGAAAAGTTAGTTTTACCTTTCGATTTAAATTGCAAACAACCCTTAACATCAACAAAAATATCGACATTGGTAGCAATAATGAGATATTGATTTTAACGAAAATAAATTTTAAATGTTGGGGAGTGCTCATGTGTTTTGTTAAAGAGTGTCCATGATATATTTTTATTTGTTGCAATTTGTTTTTGTAGAAGGGTAAAATTGAAACAATATATGCTAAGTCTGGAGTTTTGAATTCATTTGAAAGATATCATAAAAATAGGATTTTATGGTAATTTGAAGAGAAAAAATTGTCCTTATTGGTAATTTTTTCAAAATTATTTGGTGCTCTTTCAAAATTAAGTATCCAAAATTTAATTAAAATTTTGTTTAATTTGAAAATTCAATGAAAACTTAGTGATATCATCTCATAATTAATTTCGTGCTAAATGTAAAAACCATGTCCTTAGATTTTAACAATGTAAGATATGCATTTGATTCCATCTAAAAAAAAAGAAAAGAAAAAAAAGAGATGCATTTGAAAACCCATAAACAAGTTCAAATTTAAAATGACAGATTGAAAGATTTGGACGGGTAGAACTAATTTAATTACAACTATTAATTTGATAAATAAATTAAAATAAGTAGAACAAATTAATTTGACTAACCATCCAAAAAATCTACATTTTAAAACAAAAGATAACTTAAAATGCTAGCAAAACAATTGCCTTAGGAAAAAATTTATATCTCAATTTGTGTGGTTAGTTTCTATTTTTTTGGCTCCACATTTGTTTTCATTTTTGATAACTTATTTATATTCTAAAACATAAAAAATAAAATAACATAATAAACTCATTTGGTAAACTATTTTCGAAATTATTTGTACTTCTTTTTTTTTTAAACCCCATTTTTAATCTATAAGTATTTCAGTTTTATTATCTGATGTTTTAATTCGAACCTAACATGTTACAACTTTCTCTTTCCCTACTCCTTTGAATGATTGTAAAAAAAAATAATAATAATAACTACTTGGGCTCTACCATCGGGCTACTGGGCCTGCTCCCCTATGGGCAATTATGTGAAGATGGGCCGGCCTGTAATTCTGTTCTCCAATACCTGGGTCAACCTACAATTGGGCCTATAGACGACAACAAGCCCATTTTGGATTTGACAATTGGGCCTAGTTCCCAAACATAGCTTCCAGCTAGAGGTAGTTCAAATTTCAAAAAAAATAAAAAAATAAAATAAAAATGCTAGCGACCATAAATTTTTGCGAGAAATTTATCTTGAAAATGAGGTATATGATCCAAATTTAAAATTGATGTGATGTGGACCACACTGAAAATGATTGCGATTGATAGATATTCTTTTTTAATTTTTCTCAAATATGAAGTAGTTGAAATTAAAAAGTTCAAGTGAAATGATGTGAATGGAGCAATGGTTACCGGTGTAGCGACAGTGATTAAAAAGATGAGACAGTGATTCCTTACTATTTGTTCGGATGATTAAAAAGATGAGAGAAATTGTGAGAAAAACATGAAGAAAAGTAGAAGAAGTTATCCCTGGTGCCTTTTGGGGAAAAATAAAACTGCACTTTGTAGAAATTTTGTATCTAAATTATCCTTTAATTACAAACTAAATAAATAAATAAATAAGATACATATCCCCACCTCCCGACACCATAGTCATATCATTTAACTTTCTCACATATCATACTAAATGGAGCCCAAATACTATAATATATAAGAGTTTTAGAAATCAAATTTATTAATATTTAAAATTAAAAATTTTGTTACAAAAATATTAGGGGACCAATTTGTGTCATCGCGATTATAGTTGCTTAAAGATTATCTTGAAAAGTCAAAATAAGAACTTTTAGTGACAGAATTTTAAAAATATCACTAATATAAATACATGCTCAGAGACAAAAATAATTTGGTTTCAAAAGATTTATTTTTTAAACAAAAATTTTGGTCACAGAAGGATAGTAATTCATCATTAAATATGTCTAATTTCTTCGCAAAAATACAACATTGACAATTTTAATAACTAAAATATTTTGTTCATAAAAAATAATTTTATCTCTAAAATCTTAATTTATCGTAATAAAAACTCAACTCCTCATCTTAAGATTAAGTATAAAAATTTTCTACACTCAACTCATCCCCTCCTACCAAAAAGAAAATAATATTAATTTTAATAACAATAATAATAATGGAATAGAGGATGAGTAATCTCAGAGACTGGAATTGACTAGGACATTTGTGTGTAAAAAATGGAGCTTTAACTTTAGTGCCCCCTAAAAGAAGAGAGAGAAGATTAAGAGAGCTTATTGCATGCATATATGATTTTGTTCCCTTGGATCCCCACCTTGTGTTTTAAAAAGGTGGCTGACCTTTCGTTCTTTATTTCTTTTTTTCCAATAGACACTAAAAGTTGTATCCCCAAGCAAAGCTATAGGCTCCTTTCATTGCATGCTTTGGAAGTGTTGCAATGTGATATGATGCTAACATGGTGGAGGCAAAAGTTTTTTTCCTTCTCTTTTTGACCTCCCAAGTAGAGCAAATTGTAACATATCTTCACTATGTCTTTGAGAAGGTATCAAATTGTTGGTGGGTAGATAAAAAAAACTAAAGCCCAACAAAGCACTACATAGTTATACATTAAATACCAATTTTTATAAAATTAAAAAAATAAAAATATTTTAAACATGTTACCGACTAATTTGATCTAACTCAAAAACTAAAAGGTTATGAATCTTCATACCTATGTAAAATGGTTATAGTGGTACAGATAATTGAATGAGTAATGAAAAATGGTACACAAATAAAAAAAATCATTCAAAATGATGTGATAGCATCAAGTATAGTATTGAAACTGAGAGTCATAATAAAAAAACATTTATGCTTGCAATAATGCTACAAACACAAGTAAAATTAACCTCTTCAACAGGTTACTTTCGACAAGAATTTCAAATCTTAACATAGTGTGGTTTAAACCATGGAATTCTAGCCTAGTTGGCTAATCCTTTGGCCACCAAGTTTCTATTAAGAGGAGGTCTTGGGTTTCACTCATAGGAAGATATATGAGTGTGAGTTTCAACTTCCTAACAACTAACTAGCTAACTTTAGCCAAAAATAAATAACTAAAAATAAATAAATAAATAAATAACATAGTGTGGTTTATAGGGTGATTTGGAGTGTATATTTAGCTTATTCCTTGGTTTTGAAATGAAAGGAGTATCAAGGTCACATCATTTTACATTTTAGTTATTTGTAAAAATGCTATTTGTATATTATTTCTGCTTTTGAAAACATTTATGTACAACTTGTTTCATAATTAATATCTAGAACAAAATAAATACCAAAGAATATTTATAAATTTCAACCATTGGGGTTAGTCAAGTATTCAGGTTGTATACTTCAATAGGAGATTACAAATTTGACTCAATTATCTCCCCTAATATATCAAAAATAAAAAATAAAATTGAGATTTGAAAAAATATAACAAGTTTTACAATTTTGACATAAACCTCCCTTTAAGTCTAAAGAGACTGTACTTAAGGAATATGTTATCGTGTTGAGTTCCATCGATAAAAAAAAAAAAATTGATGATAAAAAAAGAAAAAAAAAGTTTAAAGAGATTAAAACTAATGCAAATAGTGTAAAAAAACAAAAATGAACAATGTACAACATACATTTAAATATATAAAAGATGACATCATTTTTAGATTCAAATGACTGATAAAAAAGAAATTTTTAATATTATGTGAATTAAAATTTTAAAAAATATCATATAATTATGTTAAACTTATAAGATTTACTATCTTTTTTTTTTAAAATGTGAAAATAAGCTACTGTAATTTACCATTGTTCAATTTTATTGCGTCCTTTCTCACAGGGGTAGCTGGAGCTAGCTATTTATCCAATAGAAGGGACTGTAAATTTTATAGTATTTCCAAAATTATAAAATAAACTTTGGGATCGGCAAAATGGCATTACCTTTAACCAATATGTGTATATATACATGCTTTGTGAAATGAACACACATCATCCTTTGGAATTTTACTTTTTCAACATGTGCGAAGTGTCTTTTTAACAAAATTGTGTGATTTTACAATTTTTAACAAGTGTATCACTAAAATTTAATGTTAATCAACAGTTTTCTCAATTTGAATTGAAAGAGCTTTCTTTCTTTTTCATTTTTTTTTTTTTTTTTGAAGTAAGCTTGAGCCTTTCTAACTTCTATTCATGAGTTAAAAGAAATAATTAGTTCTTAAAAATGTACCTTTTTTTAGAAGTACAAATTGTAATTAATATTATCTCTAATTCAACCTAACCTAATATAAGGAGAAGGGATCTTTCATTCAGTACCTTATCAGCTTTACAAATCTCAATCTACACACCTGAACTTTCATTTCAACCATTCTCGTGAAAGTCTTGAAAGCAATCTCATTTGGGCTAGAGGTCATAGCACAAATCTTTTTTCAAAATTTAGAAAAGAGGGTGAAACTGCATACCTCGAGTGATGTGTTGATGAACATGTTCATTCATCTATCTTACCACTCATAATCACAGTCTGGTTTTTTTTTTTCTTTGATTTTTTTTTAAAAAAATTTGCTAAAAATCAAATCGAGTATGTGTAAATACATGAAGCAGAGGATCTAATGTTGTTGATAATCAACTAATTCAAGTGAATAAATTAGAATCAATCCAATGAGTTCTTCGCTGTTGAGATTACAAATAATAAAATATCACTTTCTCTAGTAATTTAAATTTTTAAATAAATTAGCACCAAGTAAACAATAAATTTTGTATTCGAATCTCAACACTACTTACACAAAATAGTCCACTTATAAATAATAAAAGTCTTTTTTTTCTAACAGTTCATAGTGTATGAATTGATAACAAAGTGTAAATTTGAGCACTACTTGTGACAAGAAGTCCTAATGTCATCCAACCTGTCATATACTCAATGCATATGAAATATTTTTGCTTCACAGCCATGCGAAGATTGTAGTTATGACCTGTTAGGTAATCAGCAAATAATACAAACAATGACATGCATATATTTTTTTTGGTAAGAAACAATGGAAGCTCCATATGTAAGAATGAATGGTGGAGTGGATAATTTTGGTAACCATGAAAAGGAAATCTACGAAAAATATTTGGTAGGGCTGGCTGGCAAAGAATACAACTATATACATATAAATATACTGAGGGAGAGAGATACATTGTCTTGTCTAGTGTGTGTCTCTTATTTTTAGAAATTCTCTTGGGAGGCGGCTCCTTCTGTCATTCAGGTTTCCATGATAAAATAATCCTAATTCATTAATGAAGAGAGAGAGAGTCATTTGAGAGAAACACAGATGACGCTCCTACAGCACTTAGGGCGTGTTTGATTCGCGGGATAAGGGGTGGACTATCCACTATTTGGATTGTAATCCAAATAGTGTTCCTTATCCGTTGTTTGATTTTTTTTTAGTCCGGCGGATTCCATGTCCGGCCGGACTCCATGTCCCCCATATGGGGGACTATCCTATCCTGGGGGGGTGGGATTGTTTTGGGGGACTAATCACTGTTTGGATTAGATGCGAAAATGACAATTTTGACCCTCTACTATTTAATTATGTATTATATTTAATAAAATTTAATAAAATTTAAATGTCTCAATTTAAAAATAAAATAATTTTATTTAACTTTTTATTAATGTTTTATTTATTTAATTTTTTAAAATAATTTTTTTATAGATATTTTATTGATGTTTTATTTTAAAATTTTGTTTATGTTTTATTTAATTTCATTATTTAAATTTAATAGATGTTTTAATAGATGTTTTATTTAAACAATTAAATGTTTAATTTCAACAATAAATAATTTCATTTATTTAAATTATGTTTTATTTAAACATTTAAACATTTGTACATCAACATGTTTATTAAATTATTTCAACATCTGTACATCAACATGTATATTTATTTAACATCTATTAAATTATGTTTTAATACGTCAACATTTGATTACATCTACATTTATTAATTGTTAATTACATCAACATTTGTTAATTGTTTAAACATAATCTGTACATCAACATTTATTTAATTGTTAATTGTTAATTGTTTAAACATAATCTGTACATCAAAATAATTTCAATTTTAATTGTTTAAATAAAAATTTAAACATTTAACCATTAGTATGTTTAATTTAAAAATAAAAATAATCTGTACCAGTCAAATTTTTTTTATCAATATTAGTATGTTTAAATATCTTTAAACAAAATTTAACCATTAGTATGTTTAATGTTTAATTGTGTAAATAAACAAACACAGTAAAGTTTTGCATGTAAAAAAAATAATGATTTGTTATACAGTAATGATTTAAAACAAATTTTATTGATATTTTATTTATTTATTTATTTAATTTAAAAAAAACGAATTTATTTAATTAAAAATAATTAAAATATTAAAGATATGTTTAATATTGCTATTACTTAGTAAACAATTGAAAAGGGTAAAATAGTCTTTTGTTTATTTATCCTATCCAGTCCGTCCAACCAAACGTTGGATTCACTGAAAACAGTCCTATCCAGACATCTAATCCCATGAAAAAACAAACACAGGATACATATCCAATCCGACCAAATAGTCCGGGGGATTCACAGTCCCAGGACTCAAGTCCGATGGATTCTAATCCCCCCTTTTCCAGTCCGTCCAATCAAACACACCCTTAGAGGCTTCTTTGGGGGAGTGAGTTAGTTTTTTGATTTTTTAATTTTTTTTTGATTATTTCAGTTTGAGTTAAAAAGTTCGATTTGTGAAGAATTTTTTTGATTTTTTAATTTTTTTTAAAAAAAATGTAATAATTATAAATTAATTGTAATGTTTTCGTTTTTTGTGATTAAAATAGTAAAAAAAACTCCAAATTCATCTTCCTAAACGGAGCCACACAAGCTCCACAACTGTTCTTGGTAAGGTTAGGGATATTAATTTTTCTATTAAATAAATAATTAAATATTTTATATAAATATAGAGTTTAAGTTTTTATGAATCTCACTAATATTTAGTTATTTATTTAATAAAAAATTTAGGACTTGTACCATTTTCTATTATTCCTGTGACTAAAGTGTAAAACAAGGGTTGATAAAATGTTTTGGGGGAATCTGCATAATGTCGGATAATTTAGGGAGGTTAGTGTAATTTTAAAATTTTCAAGGAATGTCAACAATTATTAGAAACATTAAAATGGTAATTGTAGCTGGCCCTTAAATTATTTTAATTTGAGGTAAATTACATTTTGTCACATTTTGTCTCCTTTATGTTTAATCACTTTCTTATTTTAGCCTTTAATTTATTTTTTAACTTTAACCATTCATATTTCAAGTTTTTTTTTTTAATTCAATTTACTCTTAAATTTTTTTTTCAAAATTAGACAAAAATGTCAAAATAATTGTTATATAAAATTAAAAATATATTATGTGGGTGTTTAGGAAGTGGGTTTTTATGTAGGTTTTTTCAGTTGTAAGATATTATTGGATAAAATTTTTTTGGTGTTTGGAAAGATATAGTTGGGTTTTTTTTTTGTGGTTGAATGTGATGTTTATGAGAGAAAAAATGAAATGATTATGGAGTTAGATGTGATATTTTGTTTGGAACTGTCTTTTAATGGAAAAAATTTTAAAAAAAAAACCCAAAACCAAATCTTGCCAAACACTGCCATATTGAAGTTTGAATTTGTGTCAAAGGTGTGAGTTATATATAATAAAATATTTTTATGCCACGTGACTATTAATAAAAAAAATTTTATCTAATTTTTAATAGAAATTGACTTTCAAAATAAATTAGAGCAATTTAAAATATAAAGGATGAAAGCGAAAAAAAAATTATAAACGAAGATGATAAAATAAAAGAATAATGTTATATGTATCAATTAATGTATATATTAGTGTATTAACAGATGATATTACATCATTCATATAGTTTTGGATATTTTTAACTTGTACAATAAATATAGTCAATAATAATATCATAACATTAACAGCAATGCTAGGTATCATGAAAAATCTTTCATGAAAGCTTTGTGACTCTTTGATTACACTTACAAATAAAGCACCACACACTAATCAACGTAATTCAAAAATCATAAATCATTCATGATCATTTTTATGAAAAAATTTTCATGATACCTAACTTTTCTCTAACACTAATTGGTATATATAGCGCTACTAAAAATAAAATGTAATTTCCCTTAATTTGCTACACGGCTTCGTTTGGGAAGCAAAAGTTATGACTTTTTTTGGCTATTTTAGTAACAAAAAATAAAATAGATTTTTTAGTTCAATAAGATAAAATATCATAACCAACCCATAATCCTTATATTCTTTCTTTCACAAAAAAATTAAAAAATCAAAAAAATCAAAAATTCTTCCCAAATCAAATTTTTTAACTCTAAATTAAAATAATAAAAATAAAAACTAAAGAGCCAAAAATCCAACTCACCTCTCAAACGACCCACTGTCTATATATGAACCAGACTTTTCTCAGACACAAAGTTCACACTTTTTGAGAGAGAGAGAGAAAAGATGGCGAAACGTTTCAAGCTTAGGATCTCCCGAGTAATCCCATCCTTCCAATCCTGCCGCTCCAAAGACCCCTCCACCCTCCCAGAAGATCCTGTCCCTTCATTCCTCCGACTGTCCCCCACCCTCCACCACGTTGACTTCCCTCCGGCGACCCCACCCCCTTCCAAACCCCACCGCTCCTCCTCCTTCAAGCGCCACGTGTCCTCCGCCTTCACATCCGTCGGTTGTGGCTTCCTCTCCAAATCCGGCGCACAGTACCCCTCCGACGACGACCTCACCGAATCACCACCCCAATTCAAGTGGCAAAAAGAAGACAAGTGGCACGTCATCGCCAAAGTCCACGACGAGGCCACACCTCGCCGGAAAATCTTCAACTCGTCGGTTTCAGGAGGCTCCGACGCCGACCTCTTCCCTCCACCGCCTCCGCCACCTCCCACGGCGGTGAAGAAGAAGAAACGACGTAGCAAGATGAAGAAAACGACGGCGAAAATCCGGTTGAGCACTTCCTCGGCCGAGACCGTGAACGGGTTGTTTAGCAGCGAAGCGGAGGAAGAAGAAGAAACGGAAACCCTAGTTTCGTCTTCTAGAAGCTTCTCGACAGACTCTTCGTCGTCGGAGTTCAACCCCCACTTGGAGACCATTCGTGAGATCCCCATTTCACGGCGTCCCAAAACAAAGAAAGTGAAGAGATCGAAACGCAATGTGAAAATCTTGTGCAGGCAAGGATCCATAGTTTTTAATTATTTTTAATTATCTCAAAATTTTATGGTTTTTTAAAAATGTTTTTAATGATATAAAGGAAACGTGTTTATTAGATATTTTGTCTTATTATATAAGATAAATTACACTGACTTTGTTTGGGAAAAATATATTAGTAAGTTTTACAATTTTAACATAATTTATATTAAGATTTTAATTTATATAAAATTTAATTTATTTTAATCAATAATTTGTTATTTTTATGGATAAAAAAATAATATTGTCATGTCATTTATAAAATACTGAATATTTTATGTTATTTATTTTTATATTTTTGCATCGTCTACCTTAGTTAAATTCATATTTTAGATGGTGTTTGGAGTGCACTATAAATGTGCAATTTTTTTTTTTTTTTATCTTTTTCAGATTACATCATTTTTTTTTTCTCTCGGCATATCTTTTTGTAAAAGATTAAAAATTATATTTATTTACATCATTCCAAACACCACATCTAAAAGATAGGCGAATATAATTATATTAAAATTATAAAATTTATTGTAATTTTTTTAAAAAAATTTCAAGACAAGTAAGATTTTTTTTTTATTAAAAAAATTTGTTAGTATATTATGTTGAAATTCTGGGTCCGTCCTATGTGTAGATCATCAGTGTCGACGCCAGAGAGCGAGTCGCCGGCGAGACTGTCGGTGTTTCAGAAGCTGATACCGTGTGTGGTGGAAGGGAAAGTGAAGGAGAGTTTCGCGGTGGTGAAGAAATCAGAGGACCCTTACGAGGATTTCAAGAGGTCGATGATGGAGATGATTTTGGAGAAGCAGATGTTTGAAGCAGAAGATTTAGAGCAGCTGTTGCGGTGTTTCTTGTCGCTGAATTCGAGACGCTTCCACGGGATGATTGTTGAGGCTTTCACCGAGATTTGGGAGGTTTTGTTTTGTAGAACTTCGACTCACCTACGAGTTTCCAAAGCTCTTTGAGAAGATCATTAAAAAATGTTGTTATTGTTTTACTTTTGATGTAGTTATGGTAAGTTTATTCTACTAATATGTAAGATTATTTGTGTTGACATATGGGTGATATTACATATGTGTATGTTTTTGTATTTCCATAGCTCCCTTTATAATTCACTGTACTGTTAGCAAACCCTGCATGCATTGCCACGAACACTTGAAATCTCTTATGGGTTCTAAAAGAACTTACAACCACACAGGAATTCCAACTTTTATAGTTTGTTTGGATTGAATGATTTAAAGAGGGAGAAAAAATGGAGAGAATTTAGTTTATTTTAATACTTACTTTTTATTTAATTTTTTTAAAGTCAAGTGATTGGGAGAAAAAATAAATAGGAGAGAAACCATTTTTTTCTTCTTTTAGCTTAATCAAACAAAAAGGATCGAAAATATAATAAAAAAATTTGGGACAAATTACATCCGTAATTCTTATAGTATGACTCTTGTGTTATTTTGATCTTTATAATTTTAATTGACTCAATTTTGATAATAAATTTATGATTGTCTCAATTTGATCCGATTGATTATAATTTTTTTTAATAGAAAATATATATACTTGAGTAGCATGATTATGTTTTTATAAGCAAAATTATTAACTTATTCAATTTAGTGAGTTAATCTCAATCAACTCAATAATCATTTTCTTTCAAAAATCCTAATTGATATATTAATTAAACTAAATTGACACAATCTAAAATTAAAAATCAAAATTAAGCTAATTGAAATGATAGAAACCAAAATGACATAAATGATAAAATGCAGAAACTATAGATATATTCGTCCATTTTTTTCTTTTGTCAATTAATTTAACAAATCATTGTTTTATATTCTTACTGAATTACTTCAGACAAAAAAGAAAAATGTTTGAGGGTCACAAATTCTGTGGCTCAAATGACCCAAAACTGTCAAAACGACGTTGTTTTACGTCGTTTTGCATCCAAAACGACGTCGTTTTGAGTGTTTTGAGTCATTCAAGCCACAGAATTTGTGACCACCTAGCGTTACTGGACAAAAAATGCTATACATGATCGAGCTTTTTTTTTGGCATGTTGTCTATGGTGTTAATATAGATACAATACAAGCAAGTTCTATATTATAACTTGTGTGTGAGTTTAAAATTATGTATAACATTTCTACAAATGGATATGAGACTTGATTTCTCGAGGCAATTGGCCAAACAGATGTGACCTATCAGAAGTGTTTTCAAGATACACAGATTCAATACAAAATAGCACTGTATTTTTGATATACAAAGCCAAACGATAAAAACAAGACAAAATTTTGGAGTTTAGTTACAAGACTACAAGTTGCTACAGGTCTAGCTACAGTGAACAAATTTTGCATCTATCATTTGTACGAAGGAAAATACTACTAATGATCAAAAATATTTTATGAAAATAATCATGAATGAATCTTTATTCTTATATTACACTTTATAATTTATTGTATATTTAATTTAAGGTCAAGTTTGGCAAGTAAGGATGGCAATGGAGGTTAATGGGATGGATATTAATTTCTCATCCCCATTCTCCTATAATAAATTTTTCCCATTCCCCATTCTCCATGCGTACCACCCTTCTCATTTCTTAATGGGTTTGAATTTTTTCCAACCCACTTTAATCCCCATTTTTATTTTATTTTTATTTTTTATATTTAATGTTAACAACTTTTTTTTTTTTTTTTAAGGTTCACAACACAAGCTAAATATACCTTTAATCTTTTTTCTTTCTTTTTTTAATATATTTAATGTTAACAATTTTTTTTTTAAGGTTTTAGCTAAATATACCTTCAATCTTTTTTTCTTTTTTTTTTAATATACTTATTGTTAACAACTTATTTTTTTATTTTATTTTATTTTAATTTTTTTTAAGGTTCACAACAAAAACTAAATATACATTCAATCTTATTTTATTTTATTTGGTTCAACAACAAAATCAAATACACATTAATTAATTAATTAAAAAGTTTGTTTTATAATAACCAAATATATAATTTTGAGACAATCAAATAAGTTTTAGTAATTGAAAAAAAAAATGTGGAAGAACGTGGAAGATTAAAAAAAAAAATTACAACCATCTCTCTCTCTCTCTCACTCTCCCTCTCCCTCTCACTCTCTCCCATACATGTTATAAGAACCTGTTTATAATGTTATAAGAGCCTGTTTGAAGAAATAAAATGTGAAAGAACCTGTCTGAAGAAAGTGTTATAAGACCCATATTAAATTTCATCAGGGCATAAATTAGGAATTGTTTGTTAATCTCTTAACCACGGACATTTTAGACATTAAACTATCTTTCTCTTAGCAAATTTGAACCATTCATTTTAATTTATCCAAAATCTAATTATACCTTTTAACAAATCTAAACCACTCATTTTAAGATATCTATGTCTTACCACACCCAATCCTTCCTCCATCTTCTTCCTTTAGTCTCCCACGAATTTTGTTGCTTGTTACTTTTAAAAACCGAAAAATGTTTTTTCAATTAAATTTTTACTAATTTCACAACACCATCACCACTATTCTCACCTTCACTATCACACTACCACCACCATAGCCACTACCGTCATCACTGCCGCTATCACCCCACTTCTATGTCACAATCTCTACTTTCACCTTCATTCCATCACCACCACCACCAAATATAAAAAAATATATTTTTAATTTTTTTTATAAAAAATATTTTTCATTAAAAAAATATTTTCTATCTAAATAAATGAAGCATAACATTGGGAAACAAGCTGATTTCAGTTAAATCGATTCATAACTAAAAAAAATTCTTTTATTTTAAAAAAAATTATTTAGTAAGACTTTGTATTCCCTTTTTGTTTTTTCAGTAAATAAATCTTTGTACCCATGCTTTCTAACCAATCACAACTCATGCTTGTTTCGATTCTCTACAATTTCCTTATTTTAAAATACATTTATATATATATATATATATATATATATATTGTATATATTGTGTGATAACATAAAACAAATAGATTCATACTCGTTAATTAAAATTTCAGAACAAGTAAACCATTCTGAAAATTACAATACATAGCAAAATAAAATAACATAGAAAAGCAAATCGAAACCTACACTAGACAGTGTTCTTAATTTTTTTAAATAAATTTAAAAAATTCTAGATATGTCTAAAATTTGACAAGAATAATGTGACAATTTTAATTAATGTGTATTTGATTTTATTGTTGAGCCAAATAAAATAAAATAAGATTGAATGTATATTTGGCTTTGGTTGTGAATCCTTAAAAAAAAAAAAAAGGTTGTGAACCTTAAAAAAAAAAATTAAAAAAAAAACCAAAAGAAAAAAGATTGAATATATATTTAGCTTAGGTTGTGAATCTTAAAAAAAAAAAAAAAAATGGTTGTGAACCTTAAAAATAAAAATAATAATAATAAAAAAGATTGGATGTATATTTAGTTTTGGTTGTGGATCTTTAAAAAAAAAAAAAAAAGGTTGGTTGTGAACCTGAATAAATAAATAAATAAATAAAAGAAAAAAGATTGAATGTATATTTAGTTTTGGTTGTAAATCCTTTAAAAAAAAAAACATATGGGGAAATTATTGGGTACCCATCCCCTGTGGATATTTAAAGAATATCACTTACCCTACCCAATGGATAAGAAAAAAAAGAGGAAAACCCTACCCAATGGATAAGAAAAAAAAGGGAAAACCCATGTATTTAGATTAGGTCTCCATGGATATCTACAGGGTAGGTTATCCATTGCCATCCCTATTGGCAAGTTGAAAAAAAGCTAAAAAGTCAAAAAGTTACTCAAAAAGTTAAAAAGTTATCACTATTCACAAAAGTCAAAAATTACGGTTGCACAACTCCCAATTCTAATTTTTCCCTACACACTAATTTATACAATTTTTTAAAACATATTTTTTCATAAAAAGTCTAAAAATTAACTCAAACATTCATATTTTTTTCTTCAATTTTTTAGTCTAAAAAAATAAAAAATATACTTATTTAAAATACTCCAAATAATCCCTAAAAATTAAAAATCTTCCGTAATCATTTTCATAAAATATTTTTCATGACACTATGAATAGCTCGTAATGCCGCGTCCCTTTCGACGTCAGAATCTTTTATCATGACTCTATTCCTTGCGTGCTTGATTCACTACTATTAGAATAGTTTTTCTCGTTAAAATATTTCCAAAATGTTATTAAACAAGACTGACTTCTGCTTATTGACAATATCTTTTGTTCTATGCAGGGATCCAAAGTATCCACTTTGCGTGATAACAAATTTTGTTGGGGGAAATTATGTAAATGGTCTCTGAAATTTATATGATGTGTTAATTTGATTTTTATTTTTTTAATTTGTTTAATTTTATCTTTTAATTTAACAGATTGTGTTATATTGACTCAATAAATAACGGCCGTTAGATTTAGTAAATGAAAACTTAAACGATGCGTCAATTTAATCTTGTAATTTACACTATATATGCATTTGGTTCATGTCAAAATTAAGAAAATTAAAACAACATGGACTAAATTGACACCTCATGTAAATTACATGGACTAAATTGACACATCGTGTAAATTATAGAGACCAAATTGACACATCGTTTGAGGACGTGACAACTTTTTGTCCATCAAACCTAATGACCGTTATTTATTAGACTAATATGACATAATCTGTTAAATTAAGAGGTAAAATCGAGAAAATTAAAACAACAGTAACTGAATTGACATATCATGTAAACTGTAGAGACTGTTTACATAATTCACCCAATTTTGTTTGTTGATTGGATTCGATTCAAAAGGAATTGCATTTTCATATCCACATGGCAAGGAATTATGTAAAATGAAAAAGATAGTAACGAGGAAAATAAACAAAAATAAAAATAAAAGGGCTCAACGTATAAGGATTTTAAAATTTAAATTTTTTTGTCTTCAAAAATAAAAATTTTGTCCCAAAAACATTTGGAGACCCATACTTGACAAATTGTTGGATGGAAGGGAGTCTTAACAAGGGTTTAATGAAATCTCTTAAAAGTTTGTCGGCAAATTGTTGGACATATGGAGCCTAGTACCCATATACATTGACAACTCTCCCGTATCTTTTCAGTTGGCATGGCATGAAACCATTAAGCGACACACTATTTTTTGCTTTCAAGACTTCAAAGTATTAATTCAACCATGCATGTGCGCTTCTATGCATTAGAGACCACAAAAATAACAGACAAAAAATCAAAAACTTTATGTAACTAAAATTTGCTAAACATTAAACACATCTACCAATACAAAAAAAAATAGGGGCATTTACTCTAATAGTACAAGAACTTCAAACTAGTCATTCATAAATTAAAGGAAGATAGAAAAGGAGGTAGAAGGTTTGGATTATAAAAAATTTTAAAAACTAAAATAAAATAAAATAAAAAAAGCCATGAAAGGGAGACTTAAGAAAGGTTTAATGAAATCTATTAAACGTATGTTGGCAAACACTTGGACGTGAAAAATTCTAAGAACATAAAATTGAAACACAAAAACTATTTGCTTATGTGAGATAAGTGATGAGATCAATGTGTGAGTCCCATTTCATAAAACCCATTTGTAATTGTTTATGTGTTCTATATTTGTGTTCCTAATATTACTCCTCTCATAGTGACAACCATCTTATTTTTTGGGAAAATTACAATACAGTGCAAATTTAAAGAACAAAAATTACACATCAACTGTAAACTTTATAAATATTAATAATTAAATTTTTTATGTATCTGTAAAGATTTTTTCAAAAGACCATTAAATTGAAATTTCCCATTATTTTTTCAGTTGGGCATAGCATGAAACCATGAGACAACACACTATTTTTTTGCTTTCAAGACTTCAAGTATTGATTCAACAAATGTGCATTGTCGAGCTTCTATGTGCATTTTTGTTAAAGCAATAGAGACATCTAGCAATAAAAAAAGTATGGGCTATTCAGTGAAAGAACTTTGAAATTGCTTATAGATATCAATAAATTAGAGGAAGAGCGTAATGGCCATGATCCAAAGTCAATCGATTAGGCACTCAACTTTTCGAACAAGCTCGACAAAAGTAAAACATGTTTATCACTTTTTGGAGAGAGAGATTGTTATTTGTGACCCCCCAGTAGTTGACCACATGATTCGTTACATTAAAATTTATTTGATTAATAAATTTAAATAAAATTTTGAAAAATAAATGGAGAATAATTTATTTAATTATATATATTTTTATATTTGGTTTATACTTTATTTGCATATCTCTTTGTTTTTTTTAAATTTATTTTTTAATTCTTATATAAATTCATCATCTAAATATAATGTTAAAAAAAACAATAAATAAATTGATGTAGTGGTAATGATCTTTGCTGTAAATAGATGGATGGAATGGTCGCTTCGTTTTCAGCTTTGCACAATTCTAATTATTCCCTTGCACATGGTTCTATGGACTATGGTCTACCCTCTACAGTATTTATTATTATTTTTTTGGGTCAAATATTTCATTAATAGTCTCTACACTTGTGTTTAAATATTAGTTTTTAAAAATTTTAAAGAAAAATGGTCTACTGCAATTATCTGATAGACTTTATGAGTAAAAAATAGAGTCACAATTCTCACTTTATTTTGATGACACGAGTTTTAGATGAAACGGGTCGGACTGATCCACGCTCTTCAAGTCTATGTCTAATGACCAAATCCACCAGAACACCTGCACAAGAGTTCGACGGGGAACGAGGAGTCCCCCAGCAAACCTTCCGAAGAGCAAGTTAGAGAAAGAAGTGGAACGTGTAGATAGATTAGAGATAGAAAAGTTTAACCTTCTTCCTGTCTTCGACGTCTGCTTATATCCTCTGGTAATTATTTCGTTGTCCCTTCCGACCTATCACCTTCACCGAAAGTCTATACTCTAGCTTACCTTGTTCATGGTGAAGGCGTTCTGTCCCGACAGAAAAGGGTTATCGCAATAAATGCTGTAAGAGGCTTCATTAATGGCAATGTATCGTGGCAATAACTTTGCAGATCTTTGTCTGTTTATGTGGCTTGCCCTTCTCTTGACATGTGTCTTGATGTCATTGGTTCTTATTGCTACGTAGGGCTTCGGCAGTGCTGGGCCTTAGTATTTGAGTTGTGTATTGGGCCCTAAATGGTGGGCTATAATCTTTATGGGCTTACCCATGTCAGTAGTCCCCCATTCCCAAGTGCAGCTTTATTCCAACGAAGGGAATAATTAAGAAAATGAGGGTTGTAAGAGACAGGCAGGGTGAAGGTCGACCGAGAGGAGTAACCAACCATAAGGAGGGCCGACCGCGAAGGGTGGCCGAGTGGAAGGACCGATCATGAGGAGGGGCGACCGCGAAAGGTGGTCGAATGGAAGGACCAATCATGAGGAGGGGCGACCGTGAAGGGTGGCCGAGTGGAGGGACCGATCATGAGGAGGGCCAACCGCAAAGGGTGGCCGAGTAGAGGGACCGATCATGAGGAGGGCCGACCCCGAAGGGTGGCCGAGTTGAGGGACCGATCATGAGGAGGGCTGACCGTGAAGGGTGGCCGAGTTGAGGGCCCGATCATGAGGAGGGCCGACCGCGAAGGGTGGCTGAGTGGAGGAACCAATCATGAGGAGGGCTGACCCCAAAGGGTGGCCGAGTGGAAGGACCAATCATGAGGAGGGCCGACCGTGAAGGGTGGCCGAGTAGAGGGACCGATCATGAGGAGGGCCGACCGCGAAGGGTGGCCGAGTAGAGGGACCGATCATGAGAAGGGTCGACCGCGAAGGGTGGCCGAGTGGAAGGACCGATCATGAGGATGACCGAATCGCGACGGGTGGGTGATATGGCGCGGGGCTCGAGAGGCAGCGTGGTACGTGTTTGAAGTGAAGTGGAATAGACAGAGAAGGGGAAAAGGGTAGTGGATTGTGGTCGTACACGTGGTCGAATCTCGTAGTGGAGGAGGTTAGGTGTTGGGCAAGAAGTGAAACGATAGGTCATTATAGGGTGTTGAAAAAACAGTTTTGGCGGATTTTTGAAAATTTTCAAACTGGCGAAAATTAATTGTGACCCTTGGAAAACAGGCAAGCCATGGGCCTTTGGTATTATTCGCTTTACCTACATTTTTGCAAAAAATCAAAACATTCTAAGTGTAAACTCCTTCATTGCTAGCGATACACCCCTGCAGCACTTTGTGAATATTTTTGCGCCCGCATCCGAAGCTATTCACAGACACACAAGAGAGATGGCCCATGAGGAAGCAACAAACGCAAGGGTTGATCCACTAGGCGACGACGATACGGTGGGTTTGGCAGAACAATACCGTACGGAGCGTAGGGGGGGAGGGAGCGAGTCAAGCAATGCGAGCTTGCCATAGGACAATAATCTCGATCGCGAGGCCTATCAGTCAGGTGAAGCCAGACCATTGGCACACCAAATCGGATAGATCCGTACTAACAGCAGAGGAGTTGGAGGGAATAAGGAAGAAGTACCAAATACCCTCGGAGATAGGGCTAAGATTGGCCACAACCACGGAAAGGGCATCAGATGTACGGCAGGGCGAATTTAGCCTCTACGAAGAAGCATTGCGCGGAGGGTTGAGGCTACCCCACCCTTAGGTTGTGGTGGATGTGCTAAGCAAGCTAAAGGCGGCGCCAGGGCAACTAATGCCGAACACCTGGAAAATAGTAATGGCGTGTGCGAGTGCTTGGCCGCAGGCGACCGGAGGGACGACGATGACAGTAGAGGAGTTCTTCTCCTGCTACAAGGCCTCCGGTCAGCAGGAGACCTGGGTGACGTTGCAAGCGGTGGCGGGGAGAGAGGTCTGGTGGTAGGTTTTCCATCGTCGGTGAAGGGGTGGAGACCGAGATGGTTCTTTTTGACGGAGAACGGTGGGGCTGGGGCGCGCACTACGTGGAAGGTCCCCACCAAATCAGTCTAACCTAAGTTAGGCGGGGAGGCTGAAGACCGAGTGAAAAAGGTAAGGGAATTGAAGGAAGAGAAAGGGCTGAAGTGGGATGAGCTGGTCCTGCCTTCGACGTTGTTCACCCTGAAATTAGGACCGCAACCATTGAGGGAGGACCCAACAAGGGATGAGCTAGAGGCACAGAGGAAGGCAGAGGAGGAGGAGAAGAGGAGATTGTTCGCCTGAGCGGACAAGTATAAGGAGGCACAACTTAGGCCTGCTCTGAAACCGATCGCCAATGAGTGAATCCGACCGCGCCCGAAGCCACTGGGGGAGAAGGATCTGGGGGGCTTTGAGCCACGACCGCCCTTAGTGGATCCTCTGAATGAGAGGAACAAAAAAGAGATGGAGACTTTGAAGAAGAAAAAGAAGGTGAGGGAGAGCGCCGGGGAGCCTGCCGTGAAGAGAAGGAATGAGGTGACGGCGGAGAAGACCCCCGAAGTGAGGTTGGGGGAAGCAAGGGGGAAGAAGAGTGGGGCGACTAGTCAAGGGAGCCAAGGAGGAGAAGAGCCCATGAGTGCCATAAGCCCCAAGATGCAAGTAGAGAGTAGGTTAGCTGGCCCTGAGGAGGGGGTGGAACAGCAGCCCAAGGGGGTTCCGCCCCAAAGAGAGGGGATCAAGCTGAAGACTGCCATCTACCATGCGCTAGTAGTGTCTGGGCGACTGGAGGGAGAAGGAGGGCCAACCAGGACAGCTGCAGAGCACCTTTTGGGGGTAGTGAAAGAAGAGGCCGTAAGCTCGGTGGCCAGTTTTACTGAGGCTGAGCTGCTAAGGGGTCTATGTTCTGCCCAAATGGAGGCCACTGCCTTAGTAGGAGCCCTATTGAGAAAGGCGACGGCTGCCAAAGGCGAAGTGGGGCCACTGAAGGTAAAGTTAGAGGAGGCGAAGGCCCAACTTGAAAGTTTGAGGAGAGAAACTGCTAGATGGAAGGAGACCGCGCGAAGTGTGTGCGCTAGGGGGTTAGAAGAGGCCCAGAAGGCCAAAAAGATACAAGTGTTGGTGATGGTGCAGGGGTACTCAGTCGATCGAGCCAATGCTAAACTGCTCGCGACCAAGTTGGAGCTGGAGGCGGAACGCCACAAGGTGGTGTCGCTCGAGTTCCAATTGGGGAACGAGCAAAAGAAGCTAGAAGAGGCCCAGGCAGCCTACACCGTCGCCAACGAACGGTGGGAAGAGGCCATGTCCAGCAACGAAGATCTTCGCGCTCAGTCAATCAAAGAGAAAGAAGAGTTGGATCTGAAAATTGCTGAGCTGGAGAGGACGTTGGCGGACGAGCAGGCCAAGTCGATGGAGGAGAAGGTGGGGTTGGAGAAGGAGTTAGAGGAAAAGCAGACCAAGTCAGCCTTTGAGAGGGCAGCATACCCCGACTTGTGCGTCGCAGCAATAGCGCAGTTCAAGGGGTCTGCTGACTTCCAGATGGTGATCGATGCTGCAATCTCCAGTAACTTGGCGAGGAAGGCGTCTAAGAGGGCTGGCCTGTCGGGAGCGACCGTTGGGAACAGGAGTGAAAAAGAAGTAATCCAGAGCTTCCAGCAGTCCGACTTCTACAAACACGAAGTTCTGGGACAGCGGCTAGAAGATGTTTAAACGTAAAGCAGAAGAGTTGTTCCCAGACTTGGACTTCAACAGTGTGAAGATTGATGAAGACGACATGGCCCAGACCCTCTTAGACGAGGGTGTTGAAGAAGAAGACCTCGCCTCAAGTAAAGAGGAATAGTTGGTGTGAACAAAATTTGTACTTAGAGTTTTGGTTGTTTGTTTTTTTTTTTTGTGTTTTGTTTTTTTTTTTTTGGAGTTGCTGTTATAAACTCATGTATAAGTTGTGAATGAATGAAATTATGAGCTGTGTTTGTGTTTTTATGTTATTGTCTTTATTATTTGAGGATCTGCAAAGAATGAAAGTGGTGGTCTACATAGGGCTTGTGTATAAGTCACTGCGAAGTTTAAAATGTAAGAAAATCTCAATGCAGAGTGAAGTTTAAAATGTAAGAAATCCTTAATGTAGAGTGAAGTTTAAAATGTAAAAAAACCTCAATGCAGAGTGAAGTTGTGAATCATGACCCCGCAAGGAGCCAGTCTGACTTGGAAAACGTTGAACCGGATTTTGACTAAGTATGGCAACTATGCCACGATCATAAAGTTGCAATGGCCTTGGCTGCTCTCTTCATTCGTGCTCAGTTCGGGTTGAGCCATGATGAAATCGGTTGAGCTGCCTCTTCAAGTAGCGGAGACTTGTCATGCTCAGTCTGGCTGAGGCTTTTCATGCTCAGTCTGGCTGAGACTTGTCATGCTCAGTCTGGCTGAGGCTTGTTATGCTCATTCTGGCTGAGGCTTGTAGCTGAGTGCTGTAATCAGGACGTTATTGAGGTACCACACAGATAATTGAGATATAAGATTGTTGGCATGTAAAGTGTAACCCATTGGATCATTAATTTACATCATCTGAGAGAAGAAGAAAAACATTCAAGTGTGTAGATTGCCAAAAAGAAAATACAATAATTGATTAATAACAGTCATAGGAATTTATTGAAAATAACGCTTCAAGTGTTCGGCGTTCCACGGATGGGGGAGGTCTCGACCTTCCATATCCTGAAGTCGGTAAGTACCCGGACGAGGTCTGGCTTTCACAACGTAAGATCCTTCCCACTTGGCTGCTAGTTTACCCTTAGTCAGATTTTTGGTGGCAAGAGTTGCTTCTCGCAAAACGAGGTCCCCCATTGCAAATTCTCTCGGTCGGACTTTGCAGTTATAGTGTATTCTCATTTTTTGTTGGTATGAGGCCCGTCTGACTGCAGTGGTTTCTTGGAGCTCTTCAATTAAGTCTAGGTCTGCTCGACGCAGCTTTTCAGTTAGTTCTGGATTCGGATGTAGAACCCTTGGGGTAGGAAGACCAATTTCCACTGGGATGACCGCTTCAGCGCCGTATGTTAAACAAAAAGGGGTCTCCCCAGTGGGAGTTCGAGCGATAGTGCGGTAGGCCCAGAGTACATTCGGTAATTCCTCAGCCCAGAGTCCCTTAGCAGCTTCCAACTTGGTTTTGATGATCTTCAGAAGAGAACGGTTGGTGACCTCAACTTGGCCACTGGCTTGGGGATGACCTGGAGAAGAGAAACATGGCTGGATTTGAAGCTCTACACAGAATTTCCTGAACTTGGCATTGTCGAATTATTTGCCGTTGTCGGAGATAATGGCTTAAGGGATGCCATATCTGCATACGATCGACTGCCAGATCAATCTGGTTGTGTTCCGCTCGGTAATTGTGGCAAGGGGCTCTGCCTCCACCCATTTAGTGAAGTAATCAATGGCGACAATAGCGAATTTGGTTTGGCCTCGGCCAGTGGGCAATGGGTCAACTAGGTTGATCCCCTATTTGGCGAATGGGTAGGGACTGCAAAGTGTGATCAATTCTGTAGGTAGAGCATGGGGGATATTGGCAAAACGCTGGCAGTTATCACATTTGAGCACGAAGTCTGTCGCATCTTGATTGAGAGTAGGCCAGAAAAAACCAGTGCGAAGTATTTTGTGGGCTAGGGATCTGCCACCTGAATGATTGCCACATACACCCTCATGGACTTCTCTCATCACGTAGGTCTCTTAAGCAGGGTTGAGGCATCTCAGGTATGGGCGTGAAAAGCCACGTTTGTACAAGAGACCACTAACAAGAATGTAATTAGACGACCGAGCCCTGACTTTGGCGGCTTGCTGTTTGTCATCTGGCAGTTTCCCCGTTGTCAAAAATAGAAAAATGTCGGGCACCCATGGGATAGGTTCATTTTAGAGGAAGTGGACTTCCTGTTGGTTGGGGGAAATGGCAGGGTGGGTCAGGTACTCGAGGCGGACGCCGTGGCTGAGGCCTGACTGGTCTGCAGAAGCTAATTGAGCCATCTCATCTGCCTTGGAGTTTTCCGCATGGGAAATGTGCTTGATATGGAAAGTATTGAAGAGGCGAGTAAGGGGGAGTGCAATATCCTTGTAAGCCCGCATTGTGTCTTCCTTGACATCGAATTTCTCCGTAATTTGTCCGACAATAAGTTGGAAATTGCTGAACACCCGGATATGGCGGACACCAATGTCTCTGGCTAGGTGGAAACCTGCTATCAATGCCTCATATTCGGCCTCATTATTGCTTGCATCGAACAAGAACCGGAGGGCACACTTGAAATAACCGCCCTCGGGGGCGGTGAGGATGAGACTAGCCCCACTGCTTTCTTTACGGGATGATCCGTCGACGTTGATGGTCTAAGAATGGGGGTTTTCTACCTCAGTCTGGGGTTAAGGAGGTAGTGGGGCCATGGTCGGAATGGGATGAGTGAATTTCAGGATAAAATCGGCGACAACCTGCCCTTTGATCACTGTTCGAGGTCTGTAGGAGATATCAAACTGGCTGAGCTCGATTGATCATTGCATAAGTCGGCCGAATAACTCTGGTTGTTGCATGATTTTCTTCAACGGTTAGTCGGTGAGGACGATAATGGAGTGGGCCTAGAAATAAGGCCGGAGTCGTCTTGAGGCTATGACCAAGGCTAAGGCCATTTTTTCAAGCAATGGGTAGTTCTATTCTGCTCCCCTGAGAGCTCGACTGATGTAGTAGACCGGTCGTTGGACAGAGCTATCTTCCTTAGTGCGTGCTGCACTAACTGCGGTGTTTGACACGGCCAAATAAAGAAAGAGGGGTTCGCCCGTGATTGCCTGAGAAAGTAAGGGGGGGTTGGCCATATACTGTTTCAACTGCTGAAAAGCCTCTTTGGATTCTGCCGTCCACTCAAAATTTTGCCGAAGAACTTTGAAGAAGGGGAGGCACTTGTCCGTTGCACGGGAAATGAAGCAATTGAGGGCGGTAACTAGGCCAGTAAGCCGCTGAACCTCCTTAACCGTTCTGGGTGACTGCATTTCAATTTAGGCCTTGATCTTTTCGGGGTTAGCTTCGATGCCCCGCTGACTGACCATGAAACCCAAGAACTTCCCAGATCCTACGGCGAAGGCGCATTTCTCCGGATTGAGCTTCATTTGGTACTTCCGTAGGGTGCCAAAGGTCTCTCGCAGGTCAGCCAGATGATCAATGGAGAGCTTGCTATTGACTAGCATGTCGTCAACATATACCTCTATGTTCTGGCGTATCTGATGATGGAAGACGGCATTGACCAAGCGTTGGTAAGTGGCTCCGGCATTTTTTAACCCAAACGGGATCACACGATAATGGTAGGTGCCCCGCTGGTGATGAAGGAGGTGTCTTCCTGGTCAGACAGGTGCATCAGAATTTGGTTGTACCCAAAGAAGGCATCCATGAAGTTGAGCATTTGATGGCCGGCCATGGCGTCAACCAGCAGATCTCTGCAAGGAAGATGGTAGCTGTCTTTGGGGCAAGCTCGGTTGAGGTCAGAGTAGTCGACACAGAGTCGCCATTTACCATTGTTTTTACGAACCAGAACCACATTCGACAGCCATTTGGGGTAGTCCACATTTGTGATAAACTGTGCCTCAAGTAGCTTATCTACTTCAGAAGCAATAAGGTTATTCGCTCCAGGTGAAAGATGCGCTGTTTCTGGCGGATGGGTCAGAAATGGGGTTCGATGCTGAGACGGTGGGTGATGAAAGAAGGGTCAATACCTGGCATGTTGGAGTGGGTCCAGGCAAATACGTCGTTGTGCTCAATCAGGAGGGCGGTGAGGTCGGCCTTGGCCTGGGAGGATAGTTGGCTGCCGATCTTGGCAGTTTTTGCCGGGTTGGTGGGATCGATGAGGACCTCGGCGAGCTCTTCCACTGGTTCCCCTCTGACCAGCTCGTCCTCATCTCTGACGTCGAGTCCTTCAATGATCATAGCTAGGGCTGCAAACGAACCGAGCCGATGTTGAGCTCGAGCTCGGCTCGTTTACTTATCGAGCTCATTTATTGAGCTCAAGCTCGGCTTGATAAGGAACTGGGCTCGAGCTCGGCTCGGCTCGTTAATTTTAATAAAACTCGAGCTCGGCTCGGCTCGGCTCGATAAATTTTTTTTAATATTATTTATATTATTTAAATATAAATATTTAAATAAAAAATATTATTTATATTATTTAATATATAAAAAATGTATTTATATTATTATTTTTATATATATTTATATATTTTTATTATATAAATAATGTATTTATATATATATATTATTTAATATATAAATAATATATTTATTATATAATTTAAATAAAGATAAACGAGCCGAGCCTAACGAGCTGAACACGTGCGAGCTCGAGCTCGGTTCGTTTACTGAACGAGCCTAATATTCGAGCTTGAGCTTGAGCTCGAGCTCGGCTCGTTTACTAAACGAGTCAAGCCGAGCCCTTAACGAGCCGAGCTGAGCTTGTTCACGAATAGCTCGGTTCATTTGTAGCCCTAATCATAGCCTCCTTCAGCTTGACTTCTCTAAGTGAGGCGACATAACACTCTCTGGCCACGGTCTGCTCTCCCCTCACTGTGCCGACTCCAAGATCGGTGGGGAACTTGATGGGAAGATGGAAAGTGAATGTGATAGCTTGGAAGACATTTAGGGCGGTGCGGCCAAGGATGATATTGGAGGCAGAGGGGCAGTCGACAACAAGGAAGGTGAGTAACTTTGTGGTCTGTCGCGGGTATTCGCCGATGGAGGTCACCCAATCACCAGTAAATTCGACCAATGGGGTTTGGAGAAGGGAAAGACTTTCTTTCCCGATCTTGAGCTGGCGAAAGCAATTTAAGAAAATGATGTTGGAAGAACTGTCGTTGTCGACGAGAACCCGTCTGACCTTGTAGTTGGAGAGGAGGGTAAAAATGACGAGAGGGTCGTCATGGGGGTATCGGATGCCTGTGCAGTTAGCGTCCGTAAAGGTGATAGGCTCCATCCACTGCTTGGGCTGTTTGGAGGGTTGGTCCAATGTGACAACTTCTTTGTCTGAGCCTTGCCTTATTTTCCTGAGTTCTGCCTGCTGGGCCGAGCGGGATGGTCCTCCACAAGCAAGCCCGTTAGCAATGACTCTGATTTCTCCAACGGGTGGGGCGGGGTTACCTTGTGCCCGGGATTGCTGTGGAGGGTGATCATGACCTTAGTTGGGTTGTGCTGGTTACCATGGAGGGGTACGCCGGCGGTTGTTCCTGATGGGTTCAGTCTTTTGCCTCTGCTGAGGGCGAGCTTCCGTGAACGGACTGAGACGCCCCTGACGGATCAGGCTCTCGACCTGGTCTTTGAGGTTAACACACCCTTCGGTGTTATGGCAGTGGTCCTGGTGGAAGTGGCAGTATTTGGACTGGTCTTGCCGGTTGGAAAGAGACCGTGACGGTTGGGGCCATTTGAGGGGATAATCTCGTTGAATCTAGTTCAAGACTTATTCCATGGGGAAGTTGAGGGGTGTGTATCTTTCGAACCAGCCAGGCAGTCGGGCTAACACCGACCGGTCGGCTTGGGGTGGTCGGTCATTGTACTGAGGTGTTTGGTGAGTGTACTGGATATTTCTGGGTTCTGAGTCCTTTCTCTTCTCTCTGGAGGTCGGGTTTTTGGCTATTGGGTCTTGTCGGGCGGCTAGGGAATCTTTGGCATTCATGTATTTTTGGGCTTTGGAGAGTAGGGTTGCCATAGAGGTCGGGGTATTTTTCGAGAGGGAGAAAAGGAAATCAAATGACCATAGACCGGCCATGGAAGCCGTAAGCATGACCTTATCATCATTTTCTGCTACCTACAAGGCTTCGGTGTTGAAGTGGGTAACGAAACTGCGCAACGACTCCCCCTCAGTTTGACGGATATTGAGGAGTTGGGTTGCTGGACGTCGCTAGCGCTGGGCTCCAATGAAATGGCTGAGAAAGGAGTCACTGTGGTGCTGGAAAGTGGAGACAGAGTCAGCTGGCAGTTGACTAAACCAAAGTCGAGCCGACCCCTTGAGTGTTACGGGGAAAGCCCGACACATGATCTCATCGGGGAATGCATGGAGGATCACGAGGGTTCTGTAGGTCTCCAAGTGATCGACTGGGTCTGTTGTACCGTCCAAAGAGTCGATGGTGGGCATTTTGAACTTGGGGGGTAGAGGTTTGTCTCGGATGGAGGCAACGAACCGCGAGTTGGCCGTGGTGGATGGTTTATGCTGCATGTTCTGCATGACTCCTTGGAGCTGGAGCTTTATGGCTCGGAGTTCTGCATCCCAGAGAGGAATGTTGTCACCACCGGAGGGGAGTGGGGGCTAGACACTATTGGCCTCTCCCTCAGGGGTTGGTACCGGGACCGATGGATGCGGGGCCCGGGGTGGCAGGTTTATATCCGAGAGGGGAGCTCGCAAGCCTTCCAAGTTGGGTGGGTTAGGCTGCAAGATAGTATGGCTTGGGGGTCGTTCTTGGTTGGGTGGAATATCTGGAGGTAGTGGAGGAGGCATAGGAAGGTTTCTTTGGAGTAGAGCATTAATCAGGGCTTGGTTTTGCTCGGCCAAGCGGTTAATGTTGTTGGTGAGCTTGGTGAAATACTGTGGTGGGTTATTTGGATTGGGAGGGTCCGCTTGATGATCAAGAACATTGGGGTGAGAAGCCATGGATCTAGTTGTGACCATCCACCTTCACAAGTGGTAGGAGGGGGTTATTGGGAGAGGGTCTCCGACGA
The DNA here is from genome assembly GCF_055761805.1 of Camellia sinensis. NCBI lineage: Eukaryota > Viridiplantae > Streptophyta > Magnoliopsida > Ericales > Theaceae > Camellia > Camellia sinensis. Next base: position 189,562,696 of record NC_138964.1, read on the forward strand.
CAATGAGCACAACTGGCGCGCGGAACAAAAATCGTTCCCACAGATGGCGCCAGCTAATGATACAATGGGTTCCAGATGGAACGGGTCGGACTGATCCATGCTCCTCAAGCCTATGTTCGAATGACCAAGCCCACCAAAAGACCTGCACAAGAGTTCGACGAGGAACGGGGAGTCCCCCAGCGAACCCTCCAACGAGCAAGTTAGAGAAAGAAGTGGAATGTGTAGATAGATTAGAGATAGAAAAGCTTAACCTTTTTCCTGACTTCGACGTCTGATTATATCCTCTGGTAATCATTTCGTTGTCCCTTCCGACCTGTCACCTTGGCCGAAAGTCTATGCTCTAGCTTACCTTGTTCATGGTAAAGGCGTTCTGTCCCGACGGAGAGAGGTTGTCGCAATAAATGTTGTAAGGGGCTTCATTAATGGCGATGTGCCGTAGCAATAACTTTACAGATCTTTGTCTGCTTATGTGGCTTGCCATTCTCTTGACATGTATCTTGATGTTATTGGTTCTTATTGCTACGTGGGGCTTCGGCAGTTCTGGGCCTTAGTATTTGAGTTGTGTATTGGGCCCTAATGGTGGGCTATAATCTTTATAGGCTTACCCATATCATATTTTATTTTAAATGTACTTATTTTTTTATTCTTATTATACGTAATTATTAAAGTAGTTCAATAATTGAGGTATAAGTGCAAAAGTAAAAAGGATATTAATGTAACTATGCATAGTTGTGGGGATATATTTTCTGGGTACCGACACGTGACCAAGGTGGCGCCGACGTGTCAGCCAGGGTGCCACGTGTCCTGGTCATGATGCCGAGGTGATCTCGGCTAGGCTGAGGTTATCTCCGAAGATATCGGAGTTCGAGATAAGCGGATAAGGGACAAAAGTCCTAGAATGAGGAAGGACCTCAGCTTGGATATGGATAAAACTCTTAGGGAGTATATTTTTATCTATTGGAGAGTCCAAGATAAGCACTGAGCTAAAGTTCATTGGAGCTAGGCTTCTATTGGGACTGAGTTGGGTTGGCTATAAAAGAGAGGCACCCCCATGGGTCTAAGGTACGCAATTTATATTCTGAATAGTGAGTTAAGCACTATTGATTATTTTTTAGAGATAACTGACTTGATCGTCGGAGTGCTCCTGGGTGGACGAACCACCGCCGGAATCTCTTCTTTTTGTTACAGGTCATTTAGGCACCATCTATTCCGCCAGTGCTCTCCAGCTGAGTGCTTGATTGGCAGTGTGGTCAAAAATTCACTCACACAATTTGGTGCCGTCTGTGGGAAAAAAAGGAGGATAGATGGCCTGTCACGACCCAAACCCGCCCCTATGGGTTTAGCACCGTAACCGGCCAGTAATCCGAGATTACCAAAGACCTGCTTAACAGTAATATAGTAAAATAGAGTATAGGGGCCTGCGGAAGCCAATATAGTAAATAAACAATGTCAATTGAGCTGTGACAGTCTGTATGCCAAAAAGACTTTTCATATATATATATATACACAGTGCAGAACAGTATGTACACCATTTATAATCATTCAGATCGGGGACCTAATCCCTATTAAACAGTACAGTAATAGTCTATACAGTTAACAAAACAATTACAGAGACAGACGGGGGAAATTAAAACACCCCTAAGCCATAGCTTGACAGGCTCGGAACCTCGCAGTGAGGCACAGTGGTTGGCTTGACAAAACTGGAGCTTACCCGACGCTTCTAGCTGCGGTCTGGTGCCTGTACACCTACATATATATATAAGCAGTGAGCTAAAGCCCAATGAATAACATAACGCGTAAAGAGGTTTAGGATGAATGCCCTTATAGTAATGAAAACAGTTCATTAAATCAGTATTTCAGTCATTCAGTCAGTACAGTCATATGTGGTACATCCATTAGCATAACAGTACAGTAAACAGTAGGTCTTGAAAGACCGAACAGTCAATGATGGCCATCAATCAGTAGACAGTAGTGGTTCCAACAAGGGAACCGGCAGAGATCTCTATAACAGTAACAGTCAGTAACAGTAGTTGCTAAGGATGCCACAATATAGTTCAGAACAGATGACATACATTCATTTTATTAACAGTATCAATTCAGAAACAGTACAGTTCAATTGTTCAGAAGATAATCATTTTTGAACATATCTTTACACAAGTTGTTACTCACAGAGTTCTGGGCTGCAGTTAGGCTAGAGCGCGTCCCCAGTCGCCAACCCTACACAGTTTACAGTTTACAGATTGAACACACACTAAGCTACACAGTTGGGAAAGATAATAATTTAATCCCTATTTTGCCTCGGTGTGTTCTACATCTATATCCTCATTAAGATGCCTTAAACTAGGCCTAAGGATGCCTAGGATGAAATGAGGATGCAAAGGTGCACTTTAAAAGTATTTTCTGAAAACAGGGGTCCCGCTCGAGCATAGATTAATCCGCTCGAGCGGACATGCAGACAAAGGTTTCCGCTCGAGCGCAGACTTAGACGCTCAAGCGTACTGCAAAATAGTCAAAAGTGCTGGATAGGTGAAAATCACGCTCGATTGGGCGCTCGACATCCGGTCGAGCGTAAATTACCCCACTCGAGCTGACTTAAAAACAGAACAAAATGCTGGGAGCACGATTTCCACGCTCGAGCGCCAGTCACCCCGCTGGAGCGTGAGTTCAAAATCTGGAATTCCCAGATTTGAACCTCAAGCTCAAGTTCAACTACAAAGGTATCAAATTCGATTCCTTTGGGCCCATTTCCTAGAAAACACTTCAAAACTCATAGTTTAACAGGATTCAAAGCTCAATTTGTAAAATCAAGGCCCAAAGGTGAGGGAATTAAACCCAATTTCAAACCAATTTTCATGAACAAGATGAACATGCAACATGCATGAACTTAAACAACTTACAAGCCTCAAATACATGCTCTATTGAGCTAATATCTTCAAAGACAAGATGAATTCATGGACTTAACATAAATATGAGCATACATGTGACAATTTTCCATGGAATCAACTCAAAATTCAATAATATAGGTATGCATGCATGAATTAAGCTATAATTCAGCAATTAAGAGCCATAACTTGGCTCTAGACTTCAACTTGCTCTAAAACCATGGAAGAATCAATTGAATTCACAAACAAGAGGGTAGTTACACTACCTTAGGCCTTGTAGTTCAAGAATGGAAGCACAATTTTGAAATCAACCTTCAATTCCTTCAAGTTTCTAAACAAATCAACAAAGACAATTCAATTCTCTCCCTCACTCTCTCTTGGTCGGTTGCTCTCAAGAAAATAGGCTGATGAAAATGTTTGTCTGAGTGTATAAAGGCTCAAATAGATGCTAGATAGTGGTCCACTAATAGGGCAAGTTGGTAAATAGGCCTAACGATGCTATTCAACCTTAATTAATCTAATTTAACCATACCAAATCGAATTTCAGATAAATACACCATAAAATCACATAAATTATGATGATCATAAAACATCAATCAATTTCTGGTTCGGCAGCCAATAAGGCCTTCAATTTGGCAATTTAAACATAAAACATGAACAGATAATCAAGCAGGCAACAGATAGAAATGCAATATAACAGATATACTTAATCAATTCAGTTTCAGATTCCAGTCAATCAGTCCAGTATTTCAATCAGTTCAATTACCAATCATAATCGGTCTCAGTTTAGCAGCAATCGGTAGTTTATCGGTAAACAGTAGTGAGGGTTGTTACAGTCTCCCTTCCTTAAAAAGAGTTTAGTCATCTACACTCGAATTACCTTCATTCTAGAAGAAAACAGGATTCAGTGGAAACAGTTCAAGATATCTTTTAGCCATGTCATCTTCCCTTTCCCAAGTGGCATACACGCCACCATGGTTTTGCCAGTGGACTTTCACTAACGAGATCTCTTTGTTTTTCAACTTCTTGATCCGTCTGTTTACAATCTGAATAGGCCGTTCCTCGTAAATGTAGTCATCACTCAGCACTACACGAGTAGGCTCTATCACATGGAAAGGATCCCGGAGGTAATCCCTCAACATAGAAATGTGGAAGACGTTGTGCATATGCTCCATTTCATGAGGAAGCGCTACTTGTTACGCCACCGGATTGATTTTCTCAATAATCTCGTACGGTCCGACATATCTCGGCGCTAACTTGCCTTTGACTCCAAAATGAGTCTGGCCTTTCATCGGTGTTACTTTCACAAACACGTGATCACCTGCTTCATATTCTCTGTCTCGTCTTCTGACATCAGCATAACTTTTCTGCCTGCTCTATGTAGTTTTCAGTCTCTGTTGTATCAGTTTCACTTTCTCAATCATTTCATATACAATCTCGGGCCCGAGAAAAGGCCCATCTCCAACTTCTGCCCAGCAAATCGGAGACCTACATTTTCTGCCATATAATGCCTCGAAAGGCGCCATACCAATACTTGAATGATAACTGTTGTTGTAGGCGAACTCGGCTAAGGGCAAATGGCTTTCCCAGTTTCCCTGAAAATCAAGGACACACATTCTCAATAAATCCTCCAGAGTCTGGATGGTCCTTTCTGACTGGCCATATGTTTGAGGATGATAAGCACTACTTAATCTCATTCAGTACCTAATACAGTCTGTAAGCTTTGCCAAAATCTCGATGTAAACTTCGAATCCCTGTCAGAAACAATGGACACAGGTACTTCATGCAGTCTAACAATTTCATTAATATAGAGTATAGCCAATTTGTCCGCATTATAAATTGTCTTAACAGGTAAGAAGTGAGCAGATTTAGTCAGTCTATCAACAATAACCCAAATTGAGTCCATACCTTTACTGGAGCGAGGCAATCCCACAATAAAATCCATGGTGATATGTTCCCATTTCCACTCCGGTATGGGTAAGGACTGCAATAAGCCTGCGGGTCATTGATGTTCGGCTTTAACTTGTTGGCAGTGAAGACATTTCGATACAAAATCAGCAATTTCTTTCTTCATTCCCGGCCACCAGAAATTCAATTTCAAATCTTAGTACATTTTCGTGTTCCCTGGATGGATAGACAGTTTTGAATTGTGGCCTTCTTGCAGAACTCTTCTTTTCAGTTCAGTATCATTCGGTGCACATAGTCTTTCTTGAAATTTCAGTACATTATTTTCAAATTTGAAACCCGGTCTTGGTTTAGTTTCCCTTTCTTCGATGATCTTCTTCAAGAAGTTATCCGATTGTTGTTTCTCTTTAATTTCTTCAATTAGTGCTGGTTGAGCAGAAATAGCAGCTATTGTTCCACCTTGTTCTCGCAAGACAATCTCAATTTCAGATTTTTCAAGGTCACAAAGCAATTCTTTCTGCCCGGTGAGCAAACAGGCTAAATTTCTAATCGATTTCCGGCTCAGTGCATCGGCAATGGTGTTGGCTTTTCTCGGATGGTACAAAATCTGTAGGTCATAGTCTTTAATCAGTTCTAGCCATCTCCGCTGTCTCATGTTCAGTTCTTTCTGTGTGAAGAAGTATTTCAGACTCTTGTGATCTGTATACACCTCACATGTTGCCCCATATAGATAGTGACGCCAGATTTTCAATGCAAATACCACTGCGGCAAGTTCTAAGTCATGGGTTGGGTAATTCTTTTCGTGCGGTCTCATTTGTCGGGAAGCATAAGCAATAACTCTCCCATTTTGCATTAAACACATCCCAAACCCTTGTGAGAAGCATCACTAAATACAGTAAAACCATCCATACCTGAAGGTAGGGTAAGAATCGGTGCAGTTACAAGTCGAGTTTTCAACTCTTGGAATGCTGATTCCCTTTGGTCAGTCCAGTCAAATGATATCCCCTTCTGAGTTAACTGAGTCAACGGTAAGGCAATTTTGGAGAAATCTTTGACAAATCTTCTGTAATATCCAGCCAAACCCAAAAAGCTTCAGACTTCTGTCACATTTGTTGGTCTAGGCCAGTTTACTACTGTTTCAACTTTCTGTGGATCAACTGAAATTCCATCTTTGCTAACAACATGCCCCAAAAACATAACATGATCAAGGCAAAATTCACATTTAGATAGTTTAGCATAAAATTTCTGTTCTCTTAGGGTCTGTAGGGCAAGTCTCAGATGATGTTCATGTTCTTCTATACTTTTGGAGTAAATCAGTATGTCATCAATGAATACAACAATAAAGTCATCAAGGTATGGTTTAAAGATTCTGTTCATGAGGTCCATAAATGCAACAGGTGCATTGGTAACTCTGAAAGGCATAACTAAAAATTTGTAATGTCCATACCTCGTTCAAAAAGCAGTTTTGTCAATGTCTTCTGGTTTAACTTTCAACTGATGGTATCCTGATCTGAGGTCGATCTTAGAGAACACTTGAGCACCCTGTAACTGATCAAATAAATCATCAATGCGTGGCAATGGGTATTTATTTTTCACAGTTACCTTATTCAGTTCACGGTAGTCAATGCACAGTCTCAGTGAGCCGTCTTTCTTTTTCACAAACAAAACAGGTGCGCCCTACGGTGAAGTACTGGCCCTGATGAACTTTTTATCTAACAGTTCCTGCAGTTGCACTTTCAATTCTTTCAATTCAGTTGAAGCCATTCGGTAAAGGGCTTTAGATACTGGCTGGGTACTCGGAATCACGTCAACGGTGAATTCAATCTCCCTGTCAATCAAATCCCCTGGCAGATTATCTGGAAAAACATCTGGGAATTCTCTGACTATGGGAATACTGTTCACATTAGCATTATCATCAGTAGATACAGTCAATACAGAACACAGATACCCTTTACATCCCTTCTTAATCAATTTACTAGCTTTCACAGATGAAATCAAATACAGAGGAGGTACTACTCCACTTCCATTAAATACAAATTCAGGCAACCCAGGTGGACGGAAAACTACTTGTTTCATTACACAGTCTATAGTAGCATGGTATTTCGTTAACCAGTCCATTCCCAATATTACGTCAAAATGATCAATGTTCAGTGGCAGTAAATCAATATACAGATGTGCATCTCCAACAATAATTTCACAAGCAGGGTACATATATGCACAAGTCATGGATCCCCCAACGGGTGATGATACAGCTAACAGATAATTCATGGGTTCTAATGATCTTTTCAGTTTTCGCGAAAAAGCATGCGACACATATGAATGCGTAGACCCCGAATCAATAAGCACATAAGCATTTTGAGTACAAATAGAGAGAATACCTGACACAACGGTCTTGGTATTCTACACATCTCCCGGTACTAGGGCGAACACTCGGCCCTGCCTCATGGGCTCTTTCCTGGTAGCTTTGGGGTTCGGTTTTGGTGCAACAGTTGATGTTGCCACGCTTGGTGCAGCTTTACTATTGGCTTGTGGAGCAGAGGGGTAGTCTTTAACCATATGGCCCAAATTGCCACACTTGTAATAGGCTCCAGATATTTTGTAACAGACCCCTTTATGCTTCTTGCCACACTCAGAACAGGGTGGTATGAAACCACTCCCTTGGCTGGGGCTAATTGTTGACCCCGTATTCTGTTTCTTGTTCAATGGGTTATGCTTGCCTTTCTTGAATTTAAAACCCTGCCTTTTACCACGCCATTCAAACGCTGGTGTTTCGGTTTTCAGTGCCTCGATGTTCGATTCAGCCATCAAAGCTCGGTCAAGAATATTTACATAATTCGGTAGCTTCAAAACATTAATTCTGTCCAGTATTGCAACATTAAGGCCGCCTTCAAACTTTCTGGCCTTCTTATAATCAGTGTCCACCATGTGTGGTGCATATCTAGCAAGCTCGGTGAACTTTGTTTCATATTCAGCAACGGACATTGTGCCCTGTCTCAGCTGTTCAAATTCAGTTACTTTTCTGTCCCAAACACACTGAGGGAAGTACTTTTCAAAGAAGGCTCTTTTGAATTGAGCCCAAGTCATTACAGTGTTGTCATCGCGGATAAGTATCCACCACCTTCTGGCCTCTTCTTGCAAGGTAAAGGTGGTTAGCAGTACTTTATGTGCTTCAGAGCACGGAAACACTTCAAATAACTTTTCTGTCTCAAGGACCCATGTTTTAGCTTTTAACGGTTCCAGGCCTCCCTAAAAGGATGGCGGATTCATCTTGCTGAACTTATGTGTCAGTGCAATTATATCATCATTAACAGGTGGCTTTGGTTGTACTGGAGGAGGTAGGGGCTGTGGGTTCTGTTGTTGCCCTAATCTCTCAGTTATGAGTTCCATCGTTCTCTCCAGTCTTGCCATTCTTGCCTTAGAGGATGAGAATTCAGAATCATTTGCAGTTCTTGTATTATCCATTTCACTATAAGCAGTTATAACAATTATAAACATAAACAGTTGCATACTTAAACAGTTTATCACATTAGCATATATTCACTTTAACAAGTTCATGTAATGCCCTAATCGCTTTTCTAGGACATCCTATAGCTCATTTGGGCATGTGTGTGCGGTATAACTCGTGGTAAGTATCGCTCTGATACCAATCTGTCATGACCCAAACCCGCCCCTATGGGTTTAGCACCATAACCGGCCAGTAATCCGAGATTACCGAAGGCTTGCTTAACAGTAATATAGTAAAACAGAGTGCAGGGGCCTGGCGGAAGCCAATACAGTAAATAAACAATGTCCAATGAGCTGTGACAGTCTGTGTGCCAAAAAGACTTTTCATATATATATATATACACAGTGCAGAACAGTATGTACACCATTTATAATCATTCAGATCGAGGACCTAATCCCTATTAAACAGTACAATAACAGTCTATACAGTTAACAAAACAGTTACAGAGACAGACGGGGGAAATTAAAACACCCCTAAGCCATAGCTTGACAGGCTCGGAACCTCGCAGTGAGGCACAATGGTTGGCTTGACAAAACTAGAGCTTACCCCGACGCTTCTAGCCGCGGTCTAGTGCCTGTACACCTACATAGATATGTAAGCAGTGAGCTAAAGCCCAATGAATAACATAACGCGTAAAGAGGTTTAGCATGAATGTCCTTACAGTAATGAAAACAGTTCATTAAATCAGTATTTCAGTCGTTCAGTCAGTACAGTCATATGTGGTACATCCATTAGCATAATAGTACAGTAAACAGTAGGTCTTGAAAGACCGAACAGTCAATGATGGCCATCAATCAGTAGACAGTAGTGGTTCTAACAAGGGAACCAGTAGAGATCTCTTTAACAGTAACAGTCAGTAACAGTAGTTGCTAAGGATGCCACAATACAGTTTAGAATAGAGGACATACATTCATTCTATTAACAGTATCAATTCAGAAACAGGACAGTTCAATTGTTTAGAAGATAATCATTTTTGAACATATCTTTACACAAGTTGTTACTCACAGAGTTCTGGGCTACAGTTAGGCTAGAGCGCGTCCCCAGTCGCCAACCCTACACAGTTTACAGTTTACAGATTGAACACACACTAAGCTACACAGTTGGGAAAGATAATAATTTAATCCCTAATTTGCCTCGGTGTGTTCTACATCTATATCCTCATTAAGATGCCTTAAACTAGGCCTAAGGATGTCTAGGATGAAATGAGGATGCAAAGGTGCACTTTAAAAGCATTTTCAGAAAACAGGGGTCCCGCTCGAGCGTAGATTAATCCGCTCAAGCGGACATGCAGACAAAGGTTTCCGCTCGAGCGCAGACTTAGATGCTTGAGCGTACTGCAAAACAGTCAAAAGTGCTGGATAGGTGAAAATCACGCTCGATTGGGCGCTCGACATCCGGTCGAGTGTAAATTACCCCACTCGAGCTGACTTAAAAACAGAACAAAATGCTGGGAGCACGATTTCTACGCTCGAGCGCCAGTCACCCCGCTAGAGCGTGAGTTCAAAATCTGGAATTCCCAGATTTGAACCTCAAGCTCAAGTTCAACTACAAAGGTATCAAATTCGATTCCTTTGGGCCCATTTCCTGGAAAACACTTCAAAACTCATAGTTTAACAGGATTCAAAGCTCAATTTGTAAAATCAAGGCCCAAAGGTGAGGGAATTAAACCCAATTTCAAACCAATTTTCATGAACAAGATGAACATGCAACATGCATGAACTTAAACAACTTACAAGCCTCAAATACATGCTCTATTGAGCTAATATCTTAAAAGACAAGATGAATTCATGGACTTAACATAAATATGAGCATGCATGTGACAATTTTCTATGGAATCAACTCAAAATTCAAAAATATAGGCATGCATGTATGAATTAAGCTATAATTCAACAATTAAGAGCCATAACTTGGCTCTAGACTTCAACTTGCTCTAAAACCATGCAAGAATCAATTGAATTCACAAACAAGAGGGTAGTTACACTACCTTAGGCCTTGTAGTTCAATAATAGAAGCACAATTTTGAAATCAACCTTCAATTCCTTCAAGTTTCTATACAAATCAACAAAGACAATTCAATTCTCTCTCTCACTCTCTCTTGGTCGGTTGCTCTCAAGAAAATAGGATGATGAAAATGTTTGTCTGAGTGTATAAAGGCTCAAATAGATGCTAGATAGTGGTCCACTAATAGGGCAAGTTGGTAAATAGGCCTAACGATGCTATTCAACCTTAATTAATCTAATTTAATCATACCAAATCGAATTTCAGATAAATACACCATAAAATCACATAAATTATGATGATTATAAAGCATCAATCAATTTCTAGTTCGGCCGCCGATAAGGCCTTCAATTTGGCAATTTAAACATAAAACATTAACAGATAATCAAACAGGCAACAGATAGAAATGCAATATAACAGATATACTTAATCAATTCAGTTTCCGATTCCAGTTAGTCAGTCCAGTATTTCAATCAGTTCAATTACCAATCATAATCGGTCTCAGTTTAGCAGTAATCGGTAGTTTATCGGTAAACAGTGGTGAGGGTTGTTACACGGCCAGCGACGGACAGAAAGGTAAGATTGGGTGCGAAATCCCTGCTGGGAACGGTAAACACGTTGACCCTAACATGGAGGAAGATGGTTACAATGAGGAGACTCAGGACCAGAATCACGGTAAGGAAGACGTCGGCCAGGAGGGCGACGTACCAAAGAAGTCAGATCGAAGCGGGTATTACAATGAGAACAACCTCTAGGTATAGAAAGATAGATGCCTATGAAGGGACGAAGAAGTGAAAGAGATGGCGAACAAATTGGCAGACCTGCAATCGGTCATCAATTTCATGATACAAAACAACGTCATACAGCCACCGTTCCCGCTGTAGGACACACCGATTCCAGTGACCAATGCCCGGAAGGGAGGGCAGAAAACAATCCCTGTAGCTCCCCAGCGCACCAGGAGCGAAAAACACTCTCACCGGCTTTCAAGAGAAGTCGGGCGAGGAGAGTCGATGAGGGAAGAATCTCGAAGGACACATCGCACCAGAGAGGCAGACCCCAAAGAACATCGGCATGTTCAAAGGCAGGAGCTGTGCTTTGACACAAGTAATGGAGAAAGGTCGAAAAGGGCTCACAACGAAGCTAAGAGTAGTGCACCAAAAAGATTGAAATCAGGAGATAGCCGAGCTCCAGGGCGGACCAAAGAGGACTTGAGAGATTACCTCAAGAGGAAGCAACAAAATGCCGAGGTAACTTCCCCTGTTAAGCCGAGAACACCATTCTCGGTGGAGTTGGTCAAATTTGAGGCCCCGAAAAGATTCAATATGTTGAGGTTCCAAATATACGATGGTAAGTCAGACCCCAACTTTCATGTCGGATTATACCTGAACTCGATGGCATTATACACTGGGAACGAGCCATTGCTCTATAAAGTGTTCCCCTCATCCTTCAGGGAAATTGCATCGGATTGGTTTCACAAATTGCTGAAAGGAAGTGTGAAGACCTGAGAAGGCCTGGCCGAGATGTTCGTGGCCAGGTTCGTGACAAACAAACTACAGCCATTGAGGGTAGACGCCTTCATGATTATGAGAATCAGTAAGGATGAAGGCCTTAGGGCCTACGCTAAATGGTACTATGAAGTGTTCAACCGAATACCCGAGTACAACCAAGAGGTGGCGGTCGTATCTTTCAAGAACGACCTAAAAGATGACTGTCCACTATGAAAGTCTTTGGCAAAGACATTGCCAAAAAGCATGGAAGAACTCATGTCCAGAATTGAGAAATATTCCAGAGCCGAGGAAGACACGTCAGGGACTAAGGAGACAAAGCAAGAGAAAGGAAACAGCTCGCCGAAGCGAAGCCGAGGTAACAACGGATCCAACAAGCAAGAGATAGGACTGAGGGCTGCACAGGCAGTCACGACTGTGTTTCGAATCCCAATTCACAAAGTCCTGGATAAAATTCGAACCCAGCCCTATTTCAGAGCACCAGCAAGGGTGCCAGGAGAATTTATGAGAAGAAGCCTGGGTAAGCATTGTGCCTACCACAATGAGGATAGGCATCTGACTCAGGGTTGTAGAGCCCTGAAAGCACACTTGGAAGACCTGGTAAGACAAGACCATTTAAGGGACCTTGTAGATGAGGCTAGGACAAGGGAAGAGCAAGCAAAACTGCCTCAGGCACCAGCAGCTCCACCTTCTCCAGCACAGCAACCACAGGCAGGCGGACCTCGGGTAATTAATGTAATTCACTTGAGGGTCAACGAAAATGAAATACGAGGGGAAACCCAGAAGGTAAAGCACTTGCAGCACGTGTACCAGGTCGGGGAGAAACGACATCGGGCCGAGGAGTACCAGGGACCAGTAGTGTCCTTTACTGAAGCTGACCTTGAGATGGTACATTATCCACATAACGATGCCTTGGTAGTATCCCTCCAGGTTGGGGAGTGCCAAATAAAGCGCATCCTAATTGACCAAGACAGCTCTTGTGACATCATGTATGTCAGGTGTTACAAGGAGCTTGGCCTTCACCCAGACGATATGGAGTAATCCAATGGCCCAATGATCGGGTTCAATGGAATGCTGACATGGCCACTGGGAGCAGCAAGCTTGGAAGTGCAGGCTGGCACCAGGAAGATAAAGACAGAGTTCACCATAATTGACACACCCTCCTCTTACAATGCTATCTTGGGAATGCCATAGTTACATCCAATGAGGGCTGTTCCTTCAACATTGCATCAACTATTGCGGTTCCCAACAGACCATGGGATAGAAGAGGTCAGAGGAGATCAGCTACAGGCAAACAACTGCTCCATGGCAGCAATGAAATCCACCTACAGCATATGAGAACCAGAGAGGGCAGAGATCGAAGACGAGGATGTGGAGGTCCTAGAGGACGTCGACAAGGAGCCAGTCGAGAAGAGTGAATAAGCACTGAAGAAAATCCTCGTCCAGCAGGGCGATGAAGAATGCTTCTTCCTTCTCGGCTCAGGCTTAGCCGAAGAAGAGGAAAAAGAGTTGAAGGCCTTCTTGAGAGCAAACATTGAGGTGTTTACCTAGACGCCTTACGAAATGCCTGGCATTGACCCAAGGTCACTTGCCATAAACTGAACGTAGACAGGTCAGCCAAACCTATAATCCAACGAGCAAGAAGACCGACATTGATGCACGTTGAAGCAGTGAAAGAGGAAGTAGACAGGCTTCTGGAAGCCAAAGCCATTCGAGAGGTAGATTACCCGACATGGCTATCAAATACAGTGGTGGTAAAGAAACAGAATGATAAATGAAGGGTCTGCGTGGACTTTACTAGCCTAAACAGGGCCTGTCCCAAAAACAGTTTTCCTTTACCCAAGATCGACCAACTGGTGGATGCCACTTCAGGGCATGGAAAGATGAGCTTCATGGATGCCTACAGGGGGTACCATCAGATAGCCATGTACCCTCTAGATGAAGAGAAGACTGCGTTTATCACCCCAAAAGGGCTGTATTGCTAAAGAGTGATGCCTTTTGGGTCGAAAAACGCAGGAACAACTTACCAAAGATTAGTAACTAAAATTTTCAGACACCTGATTGGCCAAATAGTGGAAGTTTACATCGATGACATGGTCGTGAAGACCAAGGAACCTGCAGGTCATCTGGCCGACCTAAAAACAGTCTTTAACAACCTTAAAACATATCAGCTCTGACTCAATGCATCGAAGTGTGCATTTGGAGTTGGATCTGGTAAGTTCTTGGGATACCTGGTGACCAAAAGGGGCATTGAGGCCAGCCCAGATCAGATCAAGGCCATCCTAGAGTTGAAGAGCCCGACGTCGACAAAACAAGTGCAGATTCTGACTGGAAGGGCTGCAGCCTTGAATAGGTTCATAAGCAGAAGCTCAGACAAGTGCAAACATTTCTTCAGCTTAGTGAATAAAGCCACAGACTTCTTATGGACCGAGGAGTGCGAAGCTGCCTTGGCCGACTTGAAGAGGTATTTGACCACAAATCCAGTTCTTTCAAATCCAGAACCTGGAGAGGAGCTGTTCCTGTACTTAGCAGTTTCGGAGCATGAGGTAAGTGCAGTGGTATTCCGAGAACAAAAAGAGGAACAAAGGGTTGTTTACTATGTAAGCAAAACCCTGGCTGATGTAGAAACCAGGTATTTACCCCTAGAAAAGTTGGCGCTGGCCTTAATAATGGCTTCAAAGAAGCTGGACCATTACTTTCAAGCCCACAAAATAGTGGTGCTAATTGAACACCCTTTGAGGTCCCTGTTGCAGCAAGGAGATCTGACAGGTAGAATAGCCAGATGGGTAGTAGCCTTGGGCTAGTATGACTTGGAGTTTAGACCCAGAACAACAATCAAAGGTCAAGTTTTGGCCGACTTCGTGGCCGAGTTAACGCCAGAATCCATCATACATCGGACTCCGTTGAGCCGAGGTGAACGATGTCCAAACGAGCAAAGAGGAGCCCAGCCGAGGGCAATGGAACAAAGGAAGGAAGAAAAAATCAAACTCTGCAGCATTTATATTGGCGACTCCTTTGGATTGTTTGTTGGTGGGAGTTCAAACCGACAAGGAGCGGGGGTAGGAGTAGTACTGGTATCTCCAGATGGATAGATACTAGAATAGTCCATTCGTTTGGTGTTTAAGGCCTCAAACAATGAAGCAGAGTATGAAGCACTGATTGCAGGACTGAAACTGGCAGTAGCAGTAGAAGCAGATGAGGTGACAGTCTTCTGTAACTCTCAGCTTATAGTCAACCAGACAACAGGCGAGTTCGTAGGCCGAGACAAAAGGATGTCGGCCTATGTAAAGGAGGTCGGCCGATTGGTGGCAATGTTCCAGAATTGCCAACTACAATAGATTAGCCGAGATGATAACAGCCATGCTGATGCCCTAGGCAACCTGGTTAGTGCAATACAACCTGGAAAGGCAAGAACAATAATGGTTGACTACTTGTCGGGCCCGAGCATCGAGCCACTGACTACAGAGCATGGAGCAATGTGTGTGGACATGGGACCAAGCTAGATGGATGCAATAATAGCATTCCTGAAAGAAGAAAAACTGCCAGATGATCACAAGGAGGCACACAAGATCAGATTAAAATCGGCAAGATTCAGTCTGACAGTAAAAGGACATCTCTACAGAAGATCCTTCACTGGACCCCTTTTGAGGTGTGTACATCCTTCACAAGTCGAAGATTTTTTGTATGAAATACATGAAGGAGTATGTGGCAGCCACGCTGGGGGCAGATCACTTGCTCATAGAGCCATCACCCAGGGGTATTGGTGGCCCTACATGCAGATGGATGCAGAACCCTATATCAAGAGATGTGAAAAGTACCAAAGGTTTGCACCTCTGATACACCAACCAACATCAGACCTAAACCCAGTATCCAGTCATTGGCCGTTTGCCCAGTGGGGCATGGATCTTGTTGGAAAATTACCCCAAGCAACTGGGCAAAAGAAGTACCTGCTGGTAGCAACAGATTACTTCACCAAGTGGATAGAAGCTTAACCCCTTGCCAAGATCTGAGACGTGGATGTGAAGAGCTTCATATGGAAGAATATCATCACCAGGTTTGGGATCCCAAGAGCACTAGTTGCAAACAATGGAACACAGTTTGACAGTAAGCTAATCAAGAGCTTCTGTGCAAAGTTCAAAATCAAGAATTATTTTTCCACCCCAAGTTTTCCTCAAAGCAATGGACAAGCAGAAGCATCCAACAAAGTCATCTTGGATGGGATTAAGAAAAAGCTACAAGCAGCAAAGGGAAAGTGGGTGGATGAACTGCCAAGTGTATTCTGGGCATATCGGACTACGCCGAGAAAATCAACTGGGAAATCCCCATTTGCCATGGCTTATGGCACAAAAGCAGTCATTCCTCTAGAAGTCGGAATCCCAGGGATCAGAACCCAGGGAGTAGAGAATGAGACTAATGATGTATTATTAGCCCGAGATTTGGATCTGCTAGAAAAAAGAAGAAAGAGAGCTGCAATTCAGCTGGCAGCATACCAGCAGCAGCTTGCCAGGGCTTATAATAAGAAGGTCAACCCAAGGGAGTTTTAAGTCGGCGACCTAATCTTGAGAAAAGTCGTTGGCAACAAGAAGCACTCCAGAGAGGGCAAGCTTGGCCCGAATTGGGAAGGATCCTATAGAATCATCTCGGTAATAGGCAACAGAGCATATCGACTTGAAGATAATGAAGGCAAAGAGTTGCCAAGGCCCTGGAATACTTGCAATCTGAAATTTTTTTAACATTAGATTTTCTTGTTCTTTGATATTAGCCGAAGTAATAAATACAATTTTAGTTTGATTTTTCTTTTACACTTGTGACTAATACGATACTTGACGATATTTTACATACATAATGAGTACCCAAGTGGAACTTAAGTTCACATTAGGGGGCAGAGAGTTGGAAAATGGTTTTAACACTTGTTGAAATTTGAGAAAAATTTACAAGTTGAAGTTAAACCGAGATCATGTTTAACACTTGTTGAAATTTGAGAAAAATTTACAAGTTGAAGTTAAACCGAGATCATGTTTAACACTTGTTGAAATTTGAGAAAAATTTACAAGTTGAAATTAAACCGAGATCATGTTTAACACTTGTTGAAATTTTTGAAAAATTTACAAGCTAAAGTTAAACCGAACACTTGTTGAAATTTGTGAAAAGATTTACAAGTTAAGGCTAAGGTTGTATTAAAATAAGTACTTATGTACTTGCCGATGTAAACCGTTGGTGGGTATAATCGAGGTACTTCACCCCGAGAAGATTACATAGTTAAGATGTACATTGAAGATATGCAAAATATTCTAAGTATAAGAGTCATACAAGAGCAGTAAAAGAAAGATAAAGATACAAGCATTCAAGAAAGGAAGCTGTATTAACATTCAAAAGAAGGCACATCGGCCACATGGAGGGCTTACATTATTTCAAAGAAAAGAAAGAAGTACAAAGAAACAGAAAAAAGGAGAAAGAAATCAAACTAAGACTCTTCGGCATCACTGGCTGGATTGGTCTGGAGATCGGAAGACTGTTGAGAAGACATGTCAGTCGCCTTTTCAGCCGCGAGCTCGGCATCTATTTCTTGGAGTGTTTGGTTGAGGCTTTTATCGGCAATGGGCGCATCCGATGTTGCCTTCTCAGGAGTAGCATCTTTGGGAACCTCCTCACCCTCCTCATCTTAAGTCAAGTCGAGGACTTGCTCATTTGGAGTAGGGGACTTGGCCCCAGCAGCTTCCTTCGACTTCTTCACCAAAGCTTCCTCCTCAGACTCAGAATCGTCATCGGATTGGCTTGGAGTAGGAGGGAATGGCAGGGGAAGGACGTCGGCTTTCTTGAGTGGGGAGTCCTTGGGGACGTCAAGTTTTTTTAGTACAGCCATCCAACCAAGGGTGAAACCCTTGTTGCATGCTTGCTTCACCTGTTTCTCGTAGTCCGCCGTGATCGACCATCCCCTCATTGTATGCTTTCTCATCGGCGGCCTTGAGCTCGGCGTCTTTTGTGGCCAAGGCATCCTGTAGCTCTTTCTAGGCCTCGGCCATTTTTTCTTCAGCCTCTTTCTTCTGGGCCTCAAGAACCTTGTTGATGGCCTCAGCAGCATCCACATTTTCCTCAGCCTCGTCTTTAGCTTTAACTGCCGACGCAGCCTGGTCAGATAAAGTTTTCATCTTGGCCTCAGTCTTTTTAAGGGTCTTCTGCAGACTAGCAACCTCCCTAGTCTTGTCGGCCAACACCTTCCTTGTCTTAAAAGATTGCATTTAGAAGGAGTGGGCGTGCTGGATTGCCTGAAGAAAAATGGACAGAGCAGAAGTTATTAGAAAATTTTCTAAGTATGAACTAGAGAAAGAAAAATTTCCCAATAAAGGGGCTTACTTTAGCAGAGTGCTGCAACATCAAGCCGAAGTTTTCATACTTAGTCATCTTGGCGTTGCGGTCGAGATCCCCAGGGAGGAGCAAGGCTGTAGTAAGGGCAACACCGACGTTGATGTCGTCGACATTATCAAAAACCTAAAAGTGAGCTGGGGTTAGAATTTGTGGGGATCATTTCAGTTCTTCTTAGAATTTGTGGGTTCTATAAACAAATCTCAAGCCTAGATCTATGGAAACAAAGATTGGAGGCAAGAATCTAGAACAAAACACGTCAAACAGAAACAAGAGCAATGATTCAGAATCAAGAATAGAGGTGAATCATCAAGAACACTATGACAGAGTGTGTCCCAGGGTGCAAGGCCAAGAACAGTGGCAGAATGAACAAGTATGTGGGTATTATGTGTATATTAAAAAACAGTTTGGGCAAAAAGCAAAATCATGAAAAAAATATGCTCAAAATACATGGTTGGATTCAAAAAGACAAATGTAAACAACATTACAGTTACAGTATACAGATACAACAGTTTGAGGAAGAATAAAAAATCGAAACGAAGGAACAATGACTTACAAGGGAGAATTAGAGTCGCCGAGATCAGACGGTGGTAGCAACCGGAAAAGTACAGCAAAAAATCCTCACCGGAGGGGAGTGAACGGAAGTAATTGCAAAAAGCTTCGCGAGAGCGACAATGGCAGACTTAGGAGAAAAAGTTAGAGAGAGGAAAAGCCTCAAAAACGGTGGTGAAAAGTGAAGAGACGGAAAGAGGAAAGGAAGTTTTGTCTAAATATAAAAACGGCAGCAAAAAGGTAATTAATGTGCCTAAAACGGCGGCAAAAAGGCAACTAATGTGCCTAAAATGATGTATGTGTCAGACGGCACACGCAAGAGCAATACGACTTGGTGGCGCGTGTCGGGTACAGCCCAAAAAGAGAGAGACGCATGGCAAGAACGGTTGGGTAGTCATGTGTGACAGCTTATACGCCTGATAAAGCTCTTGGAATTCTTGATTTCATGGAGCAGTACCTCGGCTTGGAGGACGATCTCGGCTGAAAAACTTGAACAACCCTGATTAATGGTTCTGAGGCATTGATAGAAGCAGACTATGGGTCTTGGTCATACTGAGCTAACGAGTTCTTACTTCGGCAATGAATTAAGAAGCAAGGTTAGCTGACGTTCTAGAAGGAAGTACTAATATAGGTTCCATCACCTCAAAATACCGAGGTAATAGAACCTAGGGGGTTGTTGTGGGGATATATTTTCTGAGTACCGACATGTGGCCAAGGTGATGCCGACGTGTCAGCCGGGGTGCCACGTGTCCTGGTCATGACGCCGAGGTGATCTCGGCTAGGCCAAGGTTATCTCCGAAGATATCGAAGTCTGGGATAAGCGGATAAGGGACAAGAGTCCTAGAATGAGGAAGGACCTCAGCTTGGATAAGGATAAAGCTCTTAGGGAGTTTATCTTTATTTATTGGAGAGTCCAAGATAAGCACTGAGCTAAAGTCCATTGAAGCTAGGCTTCTATTGGGACTGAGTTTGTGTTGGCTATAAAAGAGAGGCACCCCCATGGGTCTAAGGTACGCAATTTATATTCTGAATAGTGAGTTAAGCACAACTGATTATCTTTGAGAGATAACTGACTTGATCGTCTATAGACGTCCCCGAACGCCCCGAGAGAGGAACGAGTCCCCCCGTTCCGTTCGATATTGGGCTCACTACAGCTCAGGACTCTCAAATTGTCACGGTTCTAAGTTTGAACCAAAGAGTCCAAATCCGGCAAATCGTTTTGAGAAAATAGATTTTTTGAAAGAAGTGCCAAACATGGACTGCTTTGCCAGATACAGAGTCGCCACCTAAATATTTTATTTTGGGAAAATTTAGGAAACCCTGACTCGTTTGCCTAAGGCCATGTGTCCGTCATCACCAAAGTTGCCTCGGCTCGGGAACTTGGGTACGATCGGGGAAGGTCACTTCGTGAGCACCCCCGCTCGCCCGATCAAAGATCGGCCTCTACTAACCATGATATCTATTTTTGAAAACATTATGTGTTCTTATTCCGGTTATTAGCCTAGATTTTCTATGTGATGCGCACAGCATACAAGTATAGACTAGATCGCCTGAATTGGAACAAAACATTTCATGTTTGTTTGTTTGAAAATGGTTTGATGGTGCTACCCGCAAGTAGGCTAAGACGTGAATTTGCCACCCTCGGGTGGGCTTAGAAAAACATGATTTTGCCACTATCTAGCGGGCTTAAAACACTCATTTGATGAATTGTTCCAATTCAAATAACCCAACCTTCACCCACAGGCATTCAGGCAGTTATATCACATAAGCATATAGCCTCATGGTAAGCATGCTATTCATGGCAGTCACTCACACGCATGCAAGGATGCTAAAGCATAAAACTTACCGAGTACTCCAAGTCAAAACAGAAGCTAATTAGAAATCCATGCATGATCCTAATTATACAGAAACGCCTAATGCAACACATGCAAAAATGCAACTATAGCAGGCTTGGCTATTCTAAACATGGCATATGAAATGCTACAGCTAACATGTATTCAACTTGGAATTGAAAATACAATGCAGTTAGTATGATGCGCCGAGCCCGGTGCATGCAAAACAGATAAATGAATGCAAACATGCTATCATACTGTATGCTAATTGAAACATGCCCTAATCTAACCATCATAAGCGGGTAAATAAAAGGGAGAAAGACGTGGGGTTGGAAGACACACGCACACTTATTACAATATTGCCCTCGCGCAGAGGGTCTGAAAGAATAATATACAGTCCCAAATAATTACAGTCCAAATAATTACAAAAATCCTAATTAATTACCAAATTAACTAAGAAAACAATAAACTGGCATGCAAGCCAGGGACTGCCTTGACTCTTCTTCAGATGATGGATGATGCATGTCCGGGTCGCCTTTGCACGGAAATCCACTGTGATGCCCCAATTAGCCTCTGTTTTGTAATATTTTTTGGAAAGCGTGCCAAGCCCCGGAAGACTGCTGATTCTTGATTTGCTGCAACAGAGAGCAAGAAAGGGGCATGGCAATGTATTTTCACACATGTATGCGTGACTACTCTTCAGGGAGTGTAGTCTTCGAACCTCGTGCCACCAATCACGCATATCGATGCATGATGACCGAGGAGTCAATTTGCATGACTCAATATGGAATGAATGCACACATAAACACAACGAAACCTAAACTCCATCATGGATAATCCGGAGTGTCGGTGATTGGGGATTGAGACACGTTCCGTCACTCGAAGTACGAAACGTCCCTCATTTCCCGTGCTCGGGCTAACTTCTATCCCAAACACAATGCAATATGCATGACATGCATGAATGCAACTAATATACAATCTAGCATGCACAATGCTATGAAATGGCATACATGATGCACAAGGTAACACGGCATACACAATGCGCTAACATACAACCTAACATACACAATGCTATGAAATGAAATGGCATACACAATGCACAAGGGACTTACACCAACATGAGTGGACTTCAGCTACACTCACATAGGAGGCCATGAGATGAAAATGAGACAACTCGGAATGCGTGCACACATGCACGCAAACCGAGGACCGAACCTAAGGCACGAATGCCACTCTAACAAGACATGGCAAGGCATGGAGTATGGCATACTAGCATGCAAATTTCAGTGCTAAAATATGACCCAAAATAGCCCCGAATCATGGAAACATGGCACCCGATGTATGGAATGGGACCCAAAATGCAAAACTAGGCATGCGCGATGACCTATAGCTATACAAAAAATGCACTATTTGAACATGAAGTATGAAGACAGATTCAAGGCAGCCCCAAAAAAAGCATGTTTACAGTTTTAAGCAAGGCCAAACAGTGAACATAAATAGGGCTAAACCAATATGCAAAAATGAACCTAAATGTGAGATAAAGAAGAAAGTCGTGGCTTCTGGCCTCAAACAAGAGAGGGCCCTTCAACAATGTTGAAGAGGGACCCAAAACATGGCATTTTACAGTTTATGATCAAACCCAAAACAGTGCATAAGCAAGCCTAAAATATTATGCAAAATAAGGCCTAAAAAGAGGCTTAAACACAAAGTGTAAAAGGAAATCCTCAAACAGAAAAATTCCCTTGATAAAACATGAAGAGGGGGTTAAAATAATCCCATTTAAAGTTCGGACCAAAGCCTAAAAAAATAAGCACAAGGGGCTAACAAATCATGCAAAAATAAGGCAAAAATAGGGATATAAAGGCAAGTGGCAAATGGAAGCCTCAAACAGTGATGAGTTCTTCAACAATGTTGAAGAAGGGCTCAAAATAAGCCACTTTACAGTTTATGACAGAGCTAAAAACAGTTTACACGTAGGCCAAAAATACTACACAAGAAATAGGCACACAAGAGGGGTAATGAAGCAAGTGGTAGCTAGGGACCTTAAACCTGGAAGGACCCTAAAACAAACATGAAAAATACATCAAAAAAAGACTATTTTCAGTTAGGCTCGGAGCCCAAATATGCAAGCATGTATGGCTTAGAAAAGATACAAAAATAAGCTAAAAATTGAGGAAATGGTACTCACCCTTGAAGACCAAACTTTAGCAGCCTTTTGGCTTGAGAAAAGGTGCCTCCAAAGCTCTGAGAAGGCCCTCCAAGCTGCTGGAATGGAGTGGTGGTGTGGTGTTAGGTGGTGGTGTAGAAATGAGTGTAGGACTTGAGAGGTTTGAAGCTTGGAAGTGTAGAGGGAGAGAGATACAATATGGGAGCTCAAAGGTGAATTTTCTAACCCTTATTACAGAGCTGGGAGGCTGGTTTTATAGGCAAAAGATGGGGAGAAAAGGGGGGAAAACAATTCAAGTTTCCCCCCAAAAAGTTGGCCCCCCGGATACAAAATCTGGGAGAAAAGAGATGCATATTTGAACTATATCTGCAGCAAGGAGCAAGGCCGGTTGGTTATTGAGGTTGCAGGTGGCCGGCCGGCTCTTCCCATGGCCGGCCGGCCAAGGGTCAAAAGGTTCAATGAGGATTTGTGGCCGGCTATACCAAAAAAGGAGCCTCTTATGTGTGCACAACACAACCATGTGGTCAAAAACTGGAGATAAGGAACCAGGAGAGAGAACAACCCACTTTTCAAAGGGGTTCAAAAGGTTCAAAAGCAATTACTGGCCGGCCACCAAATATTGGTGGCCTCCCAGATGTGTACATCACAAATATGGGGTTTAGGGTGCAAGAAAATGGCCTTAGGGTGGTCAACGTTGGCTTTGAAGTGAGAAAAAACGGGCGACGGAGGGCGATGAAGGGGTAAAGTTAGCTGACAGAACAATTACTGGCCTCCCTTCCTTCTACAGCCTTTCCAATAATGAAACAGAGGTCCCTTCCAAAAATGAGCTCAAACCGATGCAAAATGGAGGTTCAGGGGCCGAAACGCGCAGCCCGAGGCCCTAAAAACTGGCTGTTAGGCACCGGAAGTGGTGTTCGATCACGAAGTTGGTTTTTTGGGCCACAGTGTCCCTCAAAAGGGAGAAAATAAGATGTGTATCAAAAATCGGAGCAAACAGAGGTGGTTAAGCGGTCCCGAACCGAGGCACACGGCCAACGGCTCTGAAAAACCGGAAACCGGACTCCAAACGGGCAAAATGGCCTACGACCACGAAACGTAGCCTACGGCCACTGAGAGATGGTCTACGAGACCTCTCCCTCCCTTCGGGAAGAGAAAACAGAGAAAACAGAGCCTGGTTCACAAACCGAGGCAAAGCATGAAAGAGTCCGAAAGTCCGGAGGCAAGACTCGCAGCCGAGACTCTGAAACTTCTGAACGAGCACGATATGCAACATCACAGAGCGCTCAATCGGTGACGTCTGAGTCTTAAGGTCGGTCAAAAATGGGGTGTCTACAGTTTCCCCTCTTTGACAGAACTCGAAAGTCATAAGTGACGGGAGTGAATGTCAAAGCCCAGAAACGACCCATTTTTGACAAGGCCGAAGACTTAGACAGACATATGAGATAAACAGAGATGTGCCTGCAGGAGTGCCCGCAGGCAGGGGCAAAATGCAACTGACAATGCAAGAAGCCGAAGGTAACTCAATGATCGTGAAAATGCAGCAAGTTGTAATGAAGCAAGTATTCACAAATAGATACAACAGTTTTAAGCAAGAATGCAAAGCCACAACTACATTTCATGCAGTTAAGAATGCAGAGAATTATTCAATTCTCGTCGCGTCTCACACAGAGAAGATACGATACCTGCGCGATTCGTCTGGTCACACCAGCCTCAAATGAACCGCACATACAATATCGTTCCTGCAAAATAAAGAAACTCAACAAGCACAACATATCTAACAACATATGTTCAATGTGATATCGAATGCAGACAATCGCGGTGTTGATAGAAAAGTGCATCGCAATGCGGGAAGAAGCGCGCGTGACAACGCGAGTTTAAGCACGGAGGCTCAGTGATATCAAAGAGACGTTCATAACAATGCAAGTATGTGCATGAGAATGCAAGTTGTGTGCATGATAATGCAGAACAAGCGTAAACCAGGATGTTTGTTTGTCACAAAACAACGAGCAAGGACACACGCGTTTCGGCGAGGGCGACTCGATCACGGCCTCCGGTCCACCTACCGAAGAGGTTACAACATGTTCAAAAGGATATACCTCACTTTCGATGAGTAAACGATGAGACATGCATCGGAAGTTGAAGCTGAAGTTCCGGCGGAGCTATTTCGCGACAGAAAGTGCGCTTCTCTTGTACTTTTTCAGGTCTCGGGGACTCCAATCCTCCCCAAAATTTGCAGGGACCTTGGGGGGCATGTGAGGAACACCACCGGCCACTTTTATTGGGAGAGGGAGGCCACCGGCCAGTTTTTGAAAAGTGAATGGCCGACCTGCCAGAAAAAGTGGCCGGCTGGCCACTTTGCCAAATCCGGGGGCAGTTTTGTCTTTTCAGCCTCTTTTCTTTAAATACATTTATCCAAACACTTTGTGCTCACAAGTGCAACTCCGAAATCCTCTTCTCTAGCTTCCCAAACCATTTTCTCCCTCCGATCTGTGCTCTATACGCGTTTTCCAACGTCCCACGCAAGTTGTTTTCGCGAAATCTTTTAGTTCTAAGCACTTTAAACCGATTAAATTTTGGTTTCGAGGCTTCTTTTCTCATTTTTGCCACTTGAGATGAGTTTTTCTCAATATTTGGAAGATTTTCTCGGGAGTTGACTTTTGTTGACTTTTTCATTTCCCGAGAGTTGACTTTTGTTGACTTTTTCCAATTTTGGCTCATTTTTGCTCATTTTTGCCCTTTTTGCAGATTTCTTGAAATGACGGGTCAATTTCCCCACGGCGGAGGTTCTCCAGGCGTCGGAGGAGAGCCTGACATCATGTCTTTGCCTCCGAGGGTTCGCCCCTTCATCCCCGAGAGGTATGACCCACCAGTACACATTCTCCCGCGGGCTATTTTCCATCATTTCACCGATTTTGACGAGCGAGCACCCGGGGATCTCCTTCTGCGGGAGCCAGAGTATCATCTCTCTTATGAGGCACGAGAGGTATTTACTTCGTTCCTACCTTTTCTGTAACGTATTATGAATTTTTCATGCATTCTGTTTGCACTCTGAACACACGGTCTTATTACTTGAATTCCTGAACACTCAGCCCATAAATTGATTGTGAACACACGGCACACATCGGTTGAAGGTTGAACACGCAGCCCAGCACACTGATTTTCTGAACACACAACCCAAATTGAAGGTGAACACACAGCACACACTGATTGAGATTTGAACACGCAGCCCAAAACATTGATTCTCTGAACACACAGCCCAAATTGAAGGTGAACAGCACACACTGATTGAGATTCGAACACGCAGCCCAAACACTGATTTTCTGAACACACAGCCCAAATTGATAGTGAACACGCAGCACACACTGATTGAGAGTTGAACACGCAGCCCAAACACTGATTTTCTGAACACACAGCCCAAATTGATGGTGAACACGCAGCACACATTGATTGAGAGTTGAACATGCAGCCCAAAATACTGATTTTCTGAGCACACAGCCCAAATTGAAGGTCAACACGCAGCACACACTGATTGAGATTTGAACACGCAGCCCAAAACGTTGATTCTCTAAACACACAGCCCAAATTGAAGGTGAACACGCAGCACACACTAATTGAGAGTTGAACACGCAGCCCAAAACGTTGATTCTCTGAACACACAGCCCAAATTGAAGGTGAACACGCAGCACACACTGATCGAGAGTTGAACACACAGCCCAACTATTAATTTTCTGAACACACAGCCCAAATTGAAGGTGAACACACAGCACACACTAATTATCTGAACACACAGCCCAAATTGATGGTGAACACGCAGCACACACGGATTGAGAGTTGAACACACAGCCCAAATACTGATTTTCTGAGCACACAGCCCAAATTGAAGGTGAACACGCAGCACACACTGATTGAGAATTGAACACGCAGCCCAAACACTGATTTTCTGAACACACAGCCCAAATTGAAGCTGAACACACAGCACACGGATTGAGAGTTGAACACGCAGCCTAAAACACTGATTCTCTGAACACACAACCCAAATTGATTGTGAACACGCAGCCCAGACTGATTAAGAGTTGAACACGCAGCCCAAAACACTAATTTTCTGAACACACAGCCCAAATTGATGGTGAACACGCAGCACACACTGATCGAGAATTGAACACGCAGCCCAAATATTGATTTTCTAAACACACAGCCCAAATTGAAGTTGAACACACAGCACACACTAATTATCTGAACACACAGCCCAAATTGAAGGTGAACACGTAGCACACACTGATCGAGAGTTGAACACACAGCCCAAAACACCGATTTTCTGAACACACAGCCCAAAACACTGATATTCTGAACACACAGCCCAAATTGATGGTGAACACGCAGCACACACTGATCAAGAATTGAACACGCAGCCCAAACACTGATTTCTTAGTTGATTTTGCATATAGCTTATGCATTTCATTTGCACGCAGCTTATTTATTTTATGCTGAAACATGTGTTCATTCTGAATGCAGGTGACTTCTCGCACTGTGCGGGGGTATGGCTCTACCGTGGCGAAAGACTGGTATGCTGAGCTCCCGGAGGCCATTCGGGATTTGGTTGACTTGTCGTGGTTTGGGCCCTTCTGTACTGGGCTATCTCATTGTCCTGCCAGGAGGACGCTGATGGCCGCCTTGGTGGAGAGATGGTGGGACACCACCAACTCCTTCCATTTTTCTACCACGGGGGACTTGACTATGACCCCGTTTGACTTTGCCGTACTGACTGGCCTTGACGTGGGAGGTTGGCCTATCTCTTACGACGAGGACATGGGCCAGTGGGAGGCCGCCTGGATATATTTGCTGGGGGTTCGCCCGCCTGTTGATAGAGCTTCGGGGACAGTCCGATACACCTGGTTCTTTTCCCATTTTCGGCGGGTGGAGATGGAGCCCGGAACTCCTGATGAGGCAAGACAGTATGCCCGCGGCTTTCTGATGTTCCTCTTCGGGACCACTTTGTTTGCCGATAGGGGGAATACTGTTGGGCTTTTCTTGTTGAGTGCCTTGGTGGACCTATCGCAGGTCAGACGGTATGACTGGGGTGGCGCTGGCTTGGCTACCCTTTATTGCTATATGAGCGTGACCTCCCGCGGATGGGGGGACTTACTTGGCGGCTATTGGAGAGCCTGGGAGGTACTTTCTGCCCTCTTGATTTACATTTCTACCCCTCATTACTTGCACATGGCACACACACGGCGCGCTTTATACTCTGTATCGTGCACTTTGCCCTCAGCACTTCGTATTCTGCTTTGTCTTCCACAGTTATGGGTCTATGTGTATTTCCCGATATTGGCCCCGGAGTTGGTGGTAGCGGAACCCCTCGTGACCCCGTACTCACTCGTATTTGAAGGCCAGCACCGGCCAAGACCTTGGGAGTCTCTCCTTTACCTGCGACAGTATTTCGACACGGTGCGCTCGTCGGAGGTACTTCAGAACTCTCAGTTCTTTCTATTTTCATCTTTGATTTGTCTTGTACATCTTTGATTTCTGCTTGGTTTATGAGCCTGTTATCTGCAGATTACATGGCAACCCTGGGCGCCCTTAGGTGAAGGTCTCCGATTCCAGTTTGCCGGAGGGTGGGGTGCCTCCCGGTACAGGATCCTATTTAAGGGGCCAGTTGGTAGAGCCTGGTTTTTGGGGGACCGCTTCTTGTGTCAGGTTTGGGGGTACACTTCTCAGGACCCTCCCTCAGCACCCCCAGTTGATATGCGGACTGCTGATGGGCTCCCTTCCCGAGATGTTGTCAGTGCTATGCTGGGTACTGATGCTTTGCTACATCTTGAGGAGGGGGATTATGATACTTACCGTCACATATACCTGATGCCTCCGTTGACGAGAGTTCGTACTCTGACGATGAGGTCTTCTGGCATGCCATCTTCGAGCCAGGCCCGGGCTCGGGCTGCAGACGCCCCTTCTACCAGCAGGGCTGGTACATCTAGAGGTGGGGGTGGATTGGTTCCCCCGATTCCTCCGACTTATCCTTATCCTGGATGGCCGGACATGCCGACCAAGCTGATGGGGTGGCAGTATGGGACTACCTCTCCGATTTCGATCCCGATAGAGCCTCTGATGCCTGGCCATCGATATGTCAAAGACCCCGACTCACCACCGGTATGTTTTACGGCTTTGATTCATTACTCAGATACTTAGACTTTCATTCCTTTACTGATACCCTTGCCTTTGCGTCTGCAGCCCCTTGTTGTGTATATGGATCAGGTGCTCGAGATGGTAGCCTCACTTGAGGGGATGGTCCTGCGGAGGGAGGCACAGTTGTCTATCATGGGCTTCCAGGTACCCTTTAGTTTTCTGGCATTTATCATACTTCTGATGACATGCTGATTTCTACTGCATTGATAGGCTACTTGTGTAGAGCACATCTGACACACACCTCACTTATACACTGTGTTTACATGTACCCACTTCATGTAGTTTTTGCTTGTATCTGCATCTGATGTACATATTTGGACTGATGTATTTAAATTGAACTCTTTATTCTCAGATGCCCCCGGTATATGCTCAGCCGCAGGCCGGGCCACCTGGTCCTTCTCGAGGAGCTGGGCCATCTGGGCCTTTTCGAGGAGCTGGGCCATCTGGGCCTTTTCGAGGAGCTGGGCCATCTAGGCCTTTTCACGGAGCTGGGCCATCCAGGCCTTTCCGAGAAGAGGGGTCGTCTCGTAGACACAGAGCACATATTGTAGAGGAGGAGCCTGGTGAGGATGAGGAGGAGGAGGCTACAGACAGTCAGTCGGAGACATCTGCTGACAGAGAGGACGGCTCCGGTCTTGGTTCCGGGAGTAGAGGCGAGGCTGAGGGGGATCCCGAGGATGACGACTCCGATTCAGATGATGGTGATGGCGATGGTGGCGGAGAGTCTATTCCGCAGAAGAGGACGGAGAGGGCCTCTTATTACTGTTCTTGAGAGCACAGATGCGGCTGTTTCCTGTTTTACTTATCTTTTTGCTAGTAGTTGTAGCACATTGTACATTATCGGGCAGTTTTATTCTCTGTAAAACTTGTGCCTTAGTCTGTAAAATGTTGTAACAAGCGAGGCATGATGGGATGAAACAGCTTTTGAAAAAAGTATTGTATTTTAAACTTTTAGCATCATATCGCATCATTTTGCATCGTAATGAGATTGAATAGAAACGTGCATTGTGCATTTTGCCCAGTCAAGTAGTGAACCGACGCAACAACTTAACTTTCTAAGATATAACAAAACCTTATCAAGTTTACAACTCGATAAGCAAAACACAATAATGTTGACAACTCAATAAACAAGACTCAAACAAAAAAGCTTAAACAAAGAGTAACAACTCAAAAACACGAAACACGACAGCTCGACAAACAACTCGATAAGCAAAACGACAACTCGATAAACAAAACAACAACTCGATAAACAAAACTTAACAAAACGAAGTGTACTTCGGACGATCTGGGCAATGGAACGCATCCGAAACAGAGGGAAATAGAGGCCTTCGACACATCCGTTGCATGGAAATGCTTGAAACTTTCCCTCGGAGGGTAAAACAGGGCTGAAGACACACATTGGAGCATGGCCGGCCACTTTTGGGAGCCGGCCGGCCAGATTTATTGCAAAGGGGAGGCCACTGGCTAGTTTTGAAAAAAAAAAATGGCCGGCCTGCCAGAAAAGGTGGCCGGCCGGCCACTCAGCCCAGCAACCGCCCAATTTTTGACACTTGTCTCCCGAATAGTGTTTTTTCCTCTTTAAAAGCCTTAGCTCCGTGGTTCATTTAATTCATCTTAGCTTTGCACAAGAATGGAGGCGTTTCTCGTTGAAAATCTCACAGCTTGGATCGCTTCTCTAGATGGTTCGGAAAAGTTGAACTTTCGGGGTTTCGGCTTGAATGCACTATTCACGCTGAGCCGTACTCCGCTACATTTCCCTTTCTTCCATGCCGCGGTGAGGTTTTGGAACCCGGTGACGCATGTCTTTAGCTTCGGCGGGCAAGAGGTATGTCCAACTTTTGAAGATTTTCAAGTTTTGATGGAATCTGAATGTCATGAAGAGATCTTGCCCCAGTTCGGCTTTGGCCATGCCCAAGCTTTAGGACGGATGTGTGGACTCACCGCGCATGACGTTCGGTCTCTGATCTGTAATGGGGAACTGGATATCCTCGGTTTGATTCATCGCTTTTCTGATGCTAGTGACCGCAGCGACCGTTATTGGCAAGGTTTCCGGCAACACGCCCTTTGCTTGTGCTTGCTGTCTCACTTTCTGCTTTCCCCGGGCTTTGGCGGATCTAGCATCCGTCTGATTGAAGTTGCTCAAGGCTTGAAAGATGGAAAGAGCTACATTGCCGTGACCTTGGCCGAGACGCTGATGGGCTTGGATGCTTTCCATCGCCGGGAGACGACTAGATTTGCTGGGAGTCCACTACTGCTGCAGGTAATGTTTCTTGCCCATTCTCACATATGTATTTGCTCAAATCACTCGGCCCTCAGGCTCAGTTTTTCTCACAAAAACCCTTTTCTCGCTTTTCCTTCACCGTACATCTCTCTATTCTTTATTCTCTCATTTTTCATCCCTCCCCAGGTATGGTTGATGGACAAATTGCAGGTTGTGGACTTTTGCCCAGCCTACTCAGCTCGAGGCTATTTCTTTCGACAGCGCCTAGTCGATGCCCCTGATGAAAGGTGGTGGTTTGACTGGATGTGTAATTTGTCCGCAGATCGCATTGCTTGGCGTTGTCCTTGGCTCAATCTCCCGGCAATGAGCTATAGCATGTCCCGGCTGATCGGGATCCAATTGATTGGTCTGACCCACTGTGTGTTCTACTTTCCGTTCCGGTTCCTGCGCCAGTTCGGTCATGATCAGATTTGCCCGCCAGAGGGGATTGAGTACCCGGCTGCTTTCCCGATCCGAGGTGCACAGCTTGCCCGATATGTCACAGCATGGAGGACTAGAGAGCTCCTGGCTCCTGCTCCCACTTTCAGTTGCACTTTGTCTGACGAGTGCTTGGATTGGCTCAACGAGGAGGCACAGGTTGGGCCTAGCTTGGCGTCAGAGGCTTCGACCAGCTCTGGGAGGGGGCGCAGGGATACTTGACTTGATGTGCCCCAAATTTATTGCTTTATTAGTACTTTCAAGTTTTCTTTATGAATGTAATAAAAAGCAACTTCGATTGTATGCAAGAGCAGAAGAACTCTATTTTGAAATCAATGAAATTGAAGGTTGTGGTACTGAAAATTTTCTGCTTTGGTCCAAAAATGGTCTTAGTTGTAAACAGATTAATTTCAACAAAGTCAACTTTTATTAAAACTTTTCAAAACCATTTTCGATATGGATCAGAACTAGACACGCCTAAGATCTGTCACTAAGATGCACAACCCCGAATCCTTGTAACTGGAAAGTTGCCCCTAGTCTGAAGAGTACCGCGGCACTGCATGGCAACGGAAAGTTGCCCCTAGTCTGAACAGCACTGCACCGGAGATCGCGATAAATGCTGATGGATAAAGATGACTGAGATGGTCAAAATGGACAAAGTTGATCGGGGAAAAGTTTATGGCTGAACTTCAGGGTGAAGTTGCCTACGTATCCCAAAGATGAGAATCAAGCCTTACGTAGTTCAGGCTTAGGTTCACTCGGGTATTTTCACTCTCCTTTTATGCTCTAACTTTTGCCAAGGTTGCCCTTTGCGGGTTTTCAACCTTGCGAGCTCAGTTTTTATACTTTCTAATTTTTTGTGCTCTAACTTTTGCCTAGGTCACCCTTTCGGGTTTTCAGCCTAGTGAGCCTCTCAGGGGTAATATTTCTTCAATTTGTCCATGTTGATCGGTTGGGAGAACTCTAGGCCATCTAGATCCATCAGAACCATAGCGCCACCTGACCAGATAGCTTTGATGATGTAGGGACCAGTCCAATTGGGTTTGAACTTGCCCCTTGGGTCGTGGATGGGAGCTCGGTTGTCCTTGAGCACCAAATCTCCTTCCTTTAGATTCCTGGACTTAACTTTCTTGTTGAAAGCCCGGGCAATTCTGCGCTGATAGCCTTGAACATGGTACAGTGCTTTCAGTCTTCTCTCATCAAAAAGCATGAGTTCCTCAAACCTGCTCTGCTGCCAATTTGCTTCGGCTATTTGACACTCAGCCAATACTCGTAATGATGGAACTTCAATCTCGATAGGTAGAACGGCCTCCATCCCATAAACCAATGAATACGGAATCGCTCCGGTAGAAGTTCTGATTGAAGTCCTGTAGCCCCACAGAGCAAATGACAGCTTATCTGGCCAATCCTGGTAGGTTTCCACCATCTTCTGCAGTATGTGTTTGATATTCTTGTTGGCGGCCTCGACCGCTCCGTTGGTTTGCAGCCGGTATGTAGATGACTTATGGAAAGCCACGTTGTATTTCTCCAACAAGTTAATCACTTCCTTCTTAAAGTGGGAACCATTATCTGAAATGACCTCATTTGGGACGCCATAGCGACAAATGATGTTGTTTCTGATAAGCTTTGCAACGTGCGACGCTTTCAACACCGCATACGATTGGGCCTCGACCCATTTCGTGAAATAATCTATAGCAACCAGGATGAACTCATGCCCATTCGACCCCTTCGGAGTGACAGCCCCGATCACATCGATTCCCCAAACTGAAAATGGCCATGGCGAAGTCATGTTGTACAGCTTCGACGGCAGGATATTCATGGGGTTTGCATGAATCTGGCACTTGTGGCATCACCGAACAAAACTAATACAATCCTCCTCCATGGTGGACCAGTAGTAACCCTGTCTGAGGATCTTCCGTGCTAGCATTACTCCGTTCATATGCGCGCCGCATTCTCCTCCATGGATGGCCTCCATCAGGCGCTTCGATTCCTCGGCTTCAACACACAGCTTGTGCATTCCCAGATGACCTCTCTTATACAGCTTACCCTCACAGATGATGAACTGAACGGCCATTCTTCTGATTGCCCTTTTATCCTTGGCATTTACCCCTGGCGGGTATGCTTCCTTTTCCAAGAAATTCCAAATGTCGTAATACCAGGGGTTTTCGTCCTGAACCTCATCTATAGCAGCGATCGACTCATAAGCTGGTGCAAATTTCTGGTCAATGACGACTGGACGCATCCGGATTCCAAACGGGATGTCTATCAGGGAAGATAGAGTTACTAAAGAATCTGCGAACCTGTTGTTCTGTCTTGGAAGATGAGCAAAGTTTAGCTTTTCAAACCGAGGGATTAACAAGTCCAAGGTCTGGTGGTACATCATCATCTTTTCTTCTTTGACTTTCTAGTCTCCGTTTGCTTGAGATACAACAAGGTTTGAATCCCCGATGACGTCCAAACGTCTTGCCCCTAGTTCTAGGGCCGCTTCTAGGCCGGCAATGCACACCTCATATTCTGCTTCGTTGTTCGAGACTTTGAACTGGAGCTTGAAGGCTAGAGGGATACGGGAATTGTCGGGTGCTATCAGCAACACTCCTATCCCATACACGTATTGATTTGATGCTCCGTCAAAGTATATCATCCAATATTCGTCGTCGATGTGCAAAATGACTTCATCTGGGAATAAGTACTCAACTGCTTCACCTCCTTCGACTGGATGATCGGCTAAGAACTCTGCCACTGCTCTTCCTTTGACTGACTTGCGTGTCACATATTTCAGATCGAATTCGGAGAGCAACAGCAGCCAACGAGCTAGCCTACCCGTAAGTGCCGGTTTCTCGAAAAGGTATTTGATGGGATCAAGTCGTGAAACCAACATTACGGAGTGAGCTAACAAGTAGTGCCGCAGCTTCCTGGTAGCCCATACCAAAGCTAAGCAAGCCTTCTCCAGCGGAGTGTAGCGGGTCTCGTAATCCAACATCTTCTTGCTCAGATAGTAGATGGCCCTCTCCACCTTATCCTCTGATTCTTGTGCGAGCATGTAGCCCATTGTAGTCTCAGTCACTGAAAGGTACAATATCAACGGTTTCCCCGGCTCTAGTGGCGACAACACGGGCGGGTTCTGTAAATATTTCTCGATCTGTTCAAAAGCAGCTTGGCATCGGCCGTCCCATTGGAATTTCTTGCCTTTCTTCAGGAGACCAAAAAGTGGTTCACAAGTCAAGGTTAATTTTGAGATAAACCGTCTTATGAATTGCACTTTACCCAGAAAGCCTCGCACCTCCTTTTCAGTCCTTGGTGGTGGCATTTCTAAGATGGGCTTGATTTTTGAAGGGTCGACCTCGATGCCCCTTTGTGTAATCAGAAACCCCAGCATTTTTCCCGCTGTAACACCGAACGTACACTTCTAAGGATTTAACCGCAACCAAAATTCTCTGATCCTTTGAAAGAACTTTTGTAAGGCGGTGTAGTGGCCATCTCTTTCTTTGGACTTGACAATCATGTCGTCCACGTACACCTCAACCTTTTTGTGGATCATGTCGTGCAATATTGTGGTCGCGGCCCGTTGATAAGTAGCTCCGGCATTCTTCAACCCAAACGGCATTACTCTGTAGCAGTATGTTCCCCACGGGGTGGTGAATGCAGTCTTTTCTCTATCTTCTGGTGCCATTACTATCTGATTGTACCCTGAGAAGCCATCCATGAATGAGAGCAAAGCATGCCCTGCTGTGAAATCCACCAACTCATCAATATGCGGCAAGGGAAAGTCGTCCTTCGGACTAGCTCTGTTTAAATCCCTGAAATCCACGCACACCCGGATCCTGCCATCTTTCTTCGGCACTGGAACGATGTTGGCCAACCAAGTCGGGTATTCGGATACTAGCAGGAAGCCTGCATCGATTTGCTTGGTGACCTCTTCTTTAATCTTGAGAGCCCAGTCGGGGTGGATCCTCCTGAGTTTCTGCTTAATAGGTCGAGCCTCGGGGTCAAGAGGGATTCGGTGCTGTACAATCTCAGGATCGATTCCAGGCATGTCTTCGTAGGACCATGCGAAAACATCTTTGAAATCTTTTAGTAAAGCGACTAAGCGCTCGCGTTCCTCTGAAGACAACGTGGACCCGATCTGGACCAGCCGCGGGTCCTCCTCAGTACCAATATTCACGGTAATGATTTCATCCGTTAAGGATTTGACAAATCTCTCCTGCTCCTGCTTAAATAAACGTTGCAAAATCGGAGGAATTTCGTCCTCGTCGTTTTCATCAAAATTTTGAAAGTCTGAGTTTATGCAATAAATTAAGGGCACAGAAAAGTACTCAGAAACCACAGTTACTTGATTCTCATTAGGCACATCCAAATCGTCCGAATTCTCGGTTACAACAGACTCAAACGAGAAAGAAAAAGACGACCTGGACATAACTGTGGCATCCGGGTTATCATCCCCAGGATTACCAGACTCAGACTCAGTCGAGCTGGAACCTGATTCCGACTCACAAGACTCGGTGGAATCAGATTCCGGCTCACTACCTGACCCGGTGCTGCTGGACAAAAATCCCTCCTCGTACTGCCAAGTGAGAGAGGGTGCGATAGATGCATCCAAAATAGTTGCTGGTAGGCCCGCAGCCGTTTCATCCTCAATCATGGAAACCGAGGAGTTATCCCCCAAGCACTTTTGGTCGATCGAAGGATCTGAAAGTAGACATGCCAGCGCTACCCCCATCTCAAGTTCGGTGTTCTCGGAATCCATTGCCTTACACTGCCCAACCTCAGCTGATGGGTCTGTCTGCTCTTCGGCAATGTCATCCCCGGGTAGTTGCAAGTCGAAGAAGATCTCGAAACCAGGCACGCGCTTCCTCTCCGCGTTCAGCCATGGCTCTGGGAAGCCGCAAAATGGAAAGTCTTCCCCCTCCCGGACGAAGCGTCCGTTGAGGGTACCCTGAATGGGCCGATGCATTAACTCAAAAGGCTTCCCTACCTTCTTTGCTCTGGCTCTCCCAGCTATCTCTTTACCCTTCCTCACCCAGTCCTCTTTGGTGGGCAGATAACCCAAGCCAAAGGTGTGAGGGTTGTGTGGCACTTCGGCCAATGCTGCGACGCCCTTCCGGCCGCTCCTTCCCAATCCCATTCCGGGGATGTGTTGTAACTTGTTCATGAGGTAGACGGATTGAGCACTGACGTAAACCCCCTCATTCACAGCCATAATATTCTGCACCACTCGAGCCTCAGCCAAAGTGAACCCTGATAAGAACACATCCTCAGTGCCATGCTCGATTTCCAAGACTAGTGTGGACACTTCCGGCGGCAGATGGATTGATGAATTCCCGAAGACAATAGCCACCCCCTTCCCGTGAGGGTACTTCAACATCTGATGTAAAGTGGAAGAGACTGCCTTGACCTGGTGCAACCATGGTCGCTGTCACGACCCAAACCCGGCCCTATGGGTTTAGCACCATAACCGGCCAGTAATCCGAGATTACCGAAGGCCTGCAGAACAGTAGAATAGTAAAACAGAGTACAGGGCCTAGCGGAAGCCAATACAGTAAATGAATAGTGTCCATGGAGCTGTGTCAGTCTGTATGCCAAAAAGATTTTTCATGCATTCACATATACAAACAGTACAGTCTATACAAAATTTACAGTCACACAGTACAGGGACCTAATCCCTCGATAACAGTACGGTTAGCAGTTAACAGTCTATACAGTAATCCAAACAGTATGGAGACAGACGGGGGAAAAACAAGACACTCCAAAGCCATAACATGGCAACTCGGAACCTCTCAGTGAGGCACAAAGGTTGGCTTGACAAAACTGGAGTCTAACCCACGCTCCTAGCTCCGATCTGGCGGCTGAGCACCTATATATATATATAAACAGTGAGCTAAAGCCCAGTGAATAACATAATGCGTAAAGGGGTTATGAATGAAATGTCCTTACAGTAATGAAATCAGTTCATCAAACAATACTTCAGTCTTTCAGTCAGAACAGTTATTCAGTCATATGTGGTACATCCATTAGCATAGCAGTAAACAGTAGGTCTTAAAGACCGAGCAGTAATGATGGCCATCAATCAGTAAACAATAGTGGTCCCACGAGGGAACTGACAGAGATCTCTGTAACAGTAACAGTAAACAGTAGGTGCTAAGGATGCCACAATACAGTTCAGAAGATAGAACATACATTCATTCAGTAACAATATCAGTTCAGTAAACAGTTCAATTCAGTATTCAGAAGATAATCATTTGAACATATCTTTACACAATTGTTACTCACAGAGTTTGGGCTACAGTATGCTAGAGCGTGTCTCCCCAGTCGCCAACCCTACACAGTTCACAGGTTGAACACACACTAAGCTACACAGTTGGGAAAGATAACAACTTAATCCCTAATTTGTCTCGGTGTGTTCTACATCTATATCCTCAATAAGATGCCTTAAACTAGGTCTAAGAATGCCTAGAATGGGATGAGGATGCAAAGATGTGATCAGAAAA
This sequence comes from Camellia sinensis, assembly GCF_055761805.1. Lineage (NCBI taxonomy): Eukaryota > Viridiplantae > Streptophyta > Magnoliopsida > Ericales > Theaceae > Camellia > Camellia sinensis. The sequence continues at coordinate 189,600,771 of NC_138964.1, forward strand.
CAGTCTCAGAATTTTCAGAAAAACAGAGTCCCGCTCAAGCGCATGTTTCCCCGCTCGAGCGGACATGCAACAGAGGTACACGCTCGAGCGTAAACTTTCCCGCTCGAGCGTACTGTAAAAGTACTGGATGGGTGAAATCTCCGCTCGACGCCCGCTCGAGCTTGAGACATGACTCCGCTCGAGCGCCCAATCCTCCGCTCGAGCGGACTGCAAAACAGTGCAGAGAGGTGCTGGATGCTCGGATTTCACGCTCGAGCGTCACTTCCCCCCGCTCGAGCGGAAGTGCAAAATCTGGGAATTCCAGATTGCACCTCCAAGCTCAAACTCACATTCAAATATATCAAAACCAATCCTCTTGCGCCCATTTTCTGGAAAACATTTATAAACACATAGAATAACATGGTTCAAAGCTCAATTTGAGAAATCAAAGCCCAAGGGTGTTTAATTCAAACTCAATTTCAAACCATTTTTCAAGAACAAGATGAACATGCAAACATGCATGTATTCAAATCATTTTGAAGCTCCAACTTGATGCTCTAAGGAGCCAATCTTTTCAAAACATGGTGAAATCATGGACTTAAACATAATTATGAACATGCATGTAACCTTTTGCCATGAAAACAACTCAAACATCTATATTACAAAGAGGGGTTGAATTCCTTACCTAGGCTCCTTGGATGCAAGTCTAGGGGTTCAATTTAGCAATCCACACTTCAATTAGCAAGCAACACACCAAGCAATTCAAGCCAATTCAACAAAATGAACTCAATTCTCTCCTCTAGTCTCTCTCTAGTCGGCAAGGCAAGGAAGGAGACTGAGGTAAACGTTTTTGGCTCAAGTGTAATGAACTCAAAAGTGTATAGATAGTGGCCCACTCAAGGGCAAGGTTGTAATTAAGGCCAACTCTGCATTTTATCAATATTTAATCTAATTTAATCATACCTAATCAGTTTTCGAATAAAAGCACTATAAAGTCACATTAATTACGACGATCATAAAACACCAATCGGTTTCTAATTCGGCCGCCGATAAGGCCTTCAATGAGCAGTTTAAACACAAGTCATGAACAGATCAAACATACAGTCAACAGATAAAATGCAATTCAAACGTACATACTCAGTCAATTCAGTTCCAGTTTTCAGTCAGTCAGTTCCGTAGTTTATTCAGTTCGATTATCAGTCATAATCAGTCTCGGTTAACAGTAATTAGCGGTTAATCAATCATTAGTCGGTAAGCAGCATGAGGGTTGTTACAGTCGCCCCAAAAGTAGGTTGAAGGTTGTGGGAACGTCCAAGACATGGAATTCGATGCTGTGTTGTCCGAGACCAACCTGGGTCTGAACTTTGATAGTCCCCATCACTTCCCTGCTAGTATTATCATATGCTGATCACCTGAGTAGTTGGCACGAAGTCCGCGGGCTTCAACCCGATTGCATATGCTGTTCTGGCTGGGCAGACATTGATGGCGGATCCGGTATCAACAAGTACCACCGGTATCCACTTGTCTCTACATTCCACGGAAATGTAAAGAGATTTGTTGTGATTTGTGCCCTCAGGTGGTAGTTCTTTGTCTGAAAAAGTTAATGCCGGGGAACCTCCTCCCGGAAAAACCAGCCCAACCAGCTGTTCTGGTGTAGTATCTATAGAGAGTTTGGACTTGTCCATGGCAGATAAGACAGCCTGTCTATGTACTCGCGACGCCATAAGCAGTCCCCAGATGGAGATGTCTGCTTGTATCTTCTTTAGCTGTTTCAGTACAGCTTCCTCTTCGATCTGCTTCTCTTTCTATTTTTCGGCTTCTTTGTCCTTCCCAGATGCCTCGGGTTGGTCTAGGTGCGGGGGCTTGAAGTACCGCCCGCTTCTCGTCATGTGGTTAACCTCATCGAGGTACCAAGTGTCGTCCGGTTGATTGCTTCCCCAGTCTTCATCTGTGTGGGCAAGACATAAGTCATCGTCTTCCCACCACATTCCGTTGGCATTCAAAAGGCACCTGTCTGGTTCGGACATGTTTGTACTCACAGCACTTTCAGCCTGCATGCTCACAGCATCCTCTGTTCTTGTGTGCGCGGCACTTTCGATCCCCTCATGGATTTTGGCTTTTCCGGTCCTCTCAGAACCCTGTTGTTCTACCTGCGTCAGTGCAGTTTGTTGTTCAACTTTCCCTGCATTCACAATGCTTCTGTCCTGAGCGAAATTCTTTGTACCGGTGCTCTCCAGGAATGTAACCTGACTTCCGGCCCTTCCGGCCACAGCTGATATTCTCGCCCTTGTCGGGCCCTGTTCTGGTTGGGATTCTTCCACCACATCTGGTTGATCATCCAGCCATCCAGTGGCATCTGCCGATTCCTCATAGTCAAACAAGTTGACTGCCGCGCCCCCTGATTCTTGGTCATTGAAAAACTGTAGGTTGGCAAAGTCCTCCTCCACAGCTGTCAGATCATTTGCCCCTTGCTCAAATCCATCCTCCTGGATCACACACAGCTCTTCCTTCTCTGGCAATTCTATACCCAGCCCAATCTGGCTTGTTGACAAGATGTACTCACTTGGATCGTAGACTTCCCCAGCAAAACTCTGTTCAATCCCAGACTCAACAATCCCATTCTTTCCTAAAGTCTGCCCTACCCCATCTTCGATGGTCACCACCGTCGGCTCTGGTTGGGTTGTGGAGATGTCCATCATGCACAAGAAGTCAGTGCAGTCGGGAAGGAGCACCTCCGGCTTAGGTAGATGGGTAGGAGTAATATATACTAGGATCGTAAGACACGACCCCAATCTGGATAAGATTGACTCTTTTGGGAGGTGGAGCTTGGTTGTGTGTAGGGAGGGGGTTGGTTGTGACGTTGGGTTTTTCTGGCGGCAAAATCACATTTTTGTCAACGAGGTCTTGAATCTCGTGACGCAGCCTGAAACATTGGTCAGTATCATGACCGTGCTGCTGGTGATATGCACAGTACTTGGCTGGGTTGTGAGAGGGAGGGAGTGGATTCGGCAATGGCCTCGGCTCTAGGGGTTTTAGATGCCCCTTTCTGATCAAGACCCCCAGAGCCTTAGACAAAGGCATGTACAGTGGGGTGACGGTTCTCTGGCCTCTGGGCTGGTATTTAGTGGCCTGGGTATTACTTCCGGATGCACCGGAGAAGGGTGTGGCTGCCATGGGCCTTGGAAGGGGAGGGGGAATGGTGGCGACCATGCTGACCTCCGAAGCTCTTGCGGTTGCAGCACCACTCGGGCCTGCGTTATTGTTCGGTTAAATGTTCTCCGGGGTTACTCCCTGTCCTGGTCGATCAGACCTTGCTTCATCGCATCCTCGATTTGTACCCCCATCTCGTGTAGATCCGAAAAGGTGGGAAAGGAGAGTACAATCATCTTCTGCATCAATTTTGGTTGGAGATTGCGCACAATCATCCGGATTTGGTCCTTATCAGTGGGCCTCAAAGTCATCATCGATGCCTTCGCCCTCCACCGAGTTACGAAATCTGAGAAAGTCTCCTTGGGCTCCTGCCTTGTCGTTTCGAGATCACGAGTTGTAATCTCGATCTGGGTGTTGTACGAGTACTGTGCGACAAAGGCCTCGGCCAATTCATTCCAATTTCTTTTTACCTCATCTTCCAACTTTGCGTACCAGATAGCGGCCACACCCGACAGGGTCCGGCCGAACAGTGAAAGCTTTTGTGGTCGGGTTAGGCCCATTGGCCGCAGTATATCTGAGAATAACCGGAGGTGGACCATGGGATCTCCGGATCTGTCGAAACGATCAATCTGCGGCATCTTGAATCTATCTGGCAAAGTTACGGCCACATCGGTATATCCGTCCTCGATATCTGGAATAGCCTTTACCCCTTGTGATTTCTTGAAAAGCTTCTCAAGCTTGCTCAGTTTCAGAGCTGTATGGTCTATTTCGAACTCGAAAGGAGAGTCCGGGTGGTTATGTGTATAGGTTTTGGACAGTTGAGGCGGAAGCGGCGGCGGAACTGGCCCCGTTGGAAGGTCCGTGTCCTCTTGGATGTTCTGGACATTGGGCAAGGTGTTCTAGGTGTTTGGCAGAGCGTTCTGGACAGTAGGTGCTTGCTCGGGTAACGGGACCCCTGGTGGAGGAAGAACTTGATGTGAGGCCGATTCTGCATTTTGCTGTTGCAGTCTAGTGATTAGCTCGGCCTGCTGAGCCATGACTGTGGCCTGTTGTCTAGAGAACTCTGCTTGGCGGACGGCGTCCTCCTGCATTTGTTTCATGCTCTCTTGGAGCTGGCGCATCATTTCCTCCATTCCGGCTACACTCTGTTGATCCTGCTAACTGACGGGTATGTGTATTTCTATGGCAGAAACTAAAACCTCAGCCCGACTGTTCACTGCTAGGGTAGATCACTGTTCTGGTAACCTTTGCTCAGACACACTGCGTCTTTTTGGCCTTCTTTTGACAACTGGGGGTAGAGAATGAAACACTAGCTGTCCGTCAACCAGATCCTCGGATCGATTGAATCGGCGACCTCTTGTCCAAAGTGCTTGGGGAAATATCTACTGGGTTGGAAGCAATTGTGTTAGAACTGCCCTAGTAAAAAGATAAATAAAGCAAATAAGGAAAGAAATAAACAGATAAACGGACAGCATAACAGCTTAAAGTAAATGCATGACACACAGCCGGGCATAACAACACACGGTCGACAAGCTGAATACACACTATCCTCCAACACTGATTATTATCTCTGAATCACTGTCCCCAAAACTGAATCTCTGATACCCACAGATAATTGATTCTCAAATACTGACTGATGCCCGCAGGCCTGATGCCCCAGACTTATAAACTGTTACATGCATTTCCCTGTAGAGACGCACTCTAAAAGCACATAGCAGATAAGTGAGAGCCAAAACACCCCTATGTTGGGGTAGGGTTTTCTCTATCCTATTTTGTCAGGAGCTAGGGTTTCACTACGCACGCAGCGGTTTCAAACAACCTATAAACGGGTAAGCAACCTGTCTTAGTTTGGAATGGTCACTATGGATCCGAATATGCACTAGGTCGAATGGTCAAAAAGGGTGCCCCGGTAAAACCGGGGTTTGTGTTCCCATACTGGCAGAGCCCACAACCGGTCAGCCTTATGGTTATGCCTTGACAAGACAAGCCTCCGGTAAACCGTTCAGGAATAACAGATGGCAAACACGGTGTCCTAGGCGCACCAATGCAAATGCAATACAAAGAAACACATAAGTGTAGTCAAAACCAGATATTATGAGTTCGAGTCAAGTTCTCTAACTCCCCAGCGGAGTCGCCAGAAACTGTAGACGTCCCCGAACGCCCCGGGAGAGGAACGAGTCCCCCCGTTCCATTCGATATTGGGCTCACTATAGCTCAGGACTCTCAAATTGTCACGGTTCTAAGTTTGAACCAAAGAGTCCAAATCCGGCAAATCGTTTTGAGAAAATAGATTTTTTGAAAGAAGTGTCAAACATGGACTGCTTTGCCAGATACAGAGTCGCCACCTAAATATTTTATTTTGGGGAAATTTAGGAAACCCTGACTCGTTTGCCTAAGGCCATGTGTCCGTCATCACCAAAGTTGCCTCGGCTCGGGAACTTGGGTACGATCGGGGAAGGTCACTTCGTGAGCACCCCCGCTCGCCCGATCAAAGATCGGCCTCTACTAACCATGATATCTATTTTTGAAAACATTATGTGTTCTTATTCCGGTTATTAGCCTAGATTTTCTATGTGATGCGCACAGCATACAAGTATAGACTAGATCGCCTGAATTGGAACAAAACATTTCATGTTTGTTTGTTTGAAAATGGTTTGATGGTGCTACCCGCAAGTAGGCTAAGACGTGAATTTGCCACCCTCGGGTGGGCTTAGAAAAACATGATTTTGCCACTATCTAGCGGGCTTAAAACACTCATTTGATGAATTGTTCCAATTCAAATAACCCAACCTTCACCCACAGGCATTCAGGCAGTTATATCACATAAGCATATAGCCTCATGGTAAGCATGCTATTCATGGCAGTCACTCACACGCATGCAAGGATGCTAAAGCATAAAACTTACCGAGTACTCCAAGTCAAAACAGAAGCTAATTAGAAATCCATGCATGATCCTAATTATACAGAAATGCCTAATGCAACACATGCAAAAATGCAACTATAGCAGGCTCGGCTATTCTAAACATGGCATATGAAATGCTACAGCTAACATGTATTCAACTTGGAATTGAAAATACAATGCAGTTAGTATGATGCGCCGAGCCCGGTGCATGCAAAACAGATAAATGAATGCAAACATGCTATCATACTGTATGCTAATTGAAACATGCCATAATCTAACCATCATAAGTGGGTAAATAAAAGGGAGAAAGACGTGGGGTTGGAAGACATACATCACACACACGCACACTTATTACAATATTGCCCTCGCGCAGAGGGTCCGAAAGAATAATATACAGTCCCAAATAATTACAGTCCAAATAATTACAAAAATCCTAATTAATTACCAAATTAACTAAGAAAATAATAAACTGACATGCAAGCCAGGGACTGCCTTGACTCTTCTTCAGATGATGGATGATGCATGTCCGAGTCGCCTTTGCACGGAAATCCACTGTGATGCCCCAATTAGCCTCTGTTTTGCAATATTTTTTAGAAAGCTTGCCAAGCCCCAGAAGACTGCTGATTCTTGATTTGCTGCAACAGAGAGCAGGAAAGGGGCATGGCAATGTATTTTCACACATGTATGCGTGACTACTCTTCAGGGAGTCTAGTCCTCGATCCTCGTGCCACCAATCACGCATATCGATGCATAATGGTCGATGAGTCGATTTGCATGACTCAATATGGAATGAATGCACACATAAACACAACGAAACCTAAACTCCATCATGGATAATCCGGAGTGTCGGTGACTGGGGATTGAGACACGTTCCGTCACTCGAAGTACGAAACGTCCCTCGTTTCCCGTGCTCGGGCTAACTTCTATCCCAAACACGATGCAATATGCATGACATGCATGAATGCAACTAATATACAACCTAGCATGCACAATGCTATGAAATGGCATACACGATGCACAAGGTAACACGGCATACACAATGCACTAACATACAACCTAACATATACAATGCTATGAAATGAAATGGCATACACAATGCACAAGGGACTTACACCAACATGAGTGGACCTCAGCCACACTCACATAGGAGGCCATGAGATGAAAATGACACAACTCGGAATGCGTGCACACATGCACGCAAACCGAGGACCGAACCTAAGGCACGAATGTCACTCTAACAAGACATGGCAAGGCAAGGCATGGAGTATGGCATACTAGCATGCAAATTTCAGCGCCAAAATATGACCCAAAACAGCCCCGAATCATGGAAACATGGCACCCGATGCATGGAATGGGACCCGAAATGCAAAACTAGGCATGCGCGATGACCTATAGCTATACAAAAAATGCACTATTTGAACATGAAGTGTGAAGACAGATTCAAGGCAGTCCCAAAAAAAGTATGTTTACAGTTTTAAGCAAGGCCAAACAGTGAACATAAGTAGGGCTAAACCAATATGCAAAAATGGCCCTAAATGTGAGATAAAGAAGCAAGTCATGGCTGCTGGCCTCAAACAAGAGAGGGCCCTTCAACAATGTTGAATAGGGACCCAAAACATGGCATTTTATAGTTTATGATCAAACCCAAAACAGTGCATAAGCAAGCCTAAAATATTATGCAAAATAAGGCCTAAAAAGAGGCTTAAACACAAAGTGTAAAAGGGAAGCCTCAAACAGAAAAAGTCCCTTGATAAAACATGAATAGGGGGTCAAAATAAGTCCATTTACAGTTCGGACCAAAGCCTAAAAAAATAAGCACAAGGGGCTAACAAATCATGCAAAAATAAGGCCAAAATAGGGATATAAAGGTAAGTGGAAAAGTTGGCCCTTCGGATACAAAATCTGGGGGAAAAGAGATGCATATTTGAACTGTATCTGCAGCAAGGAGCAAGGCCGACTGGTTATTGAGGTTGCAGGTGGCCAGCCGGCTCTTCCCATGGCCGACCGGCCAAGGGTCAAAAGGTTCAATGAGGATTAGTGGCCGGCCATACCAAAAAAGGAGCCTCTCATGTGTGCACCATGTGGTCAAAAACTGGAGATAGGGAACCAGGACAGAGAACAACCCACTTTTCAAAGGGGTTCAAAAGGTTCAAAAGCAATTACTGGCTGGCCACCAAATATTGGTGGCCTCCCAGATGTGTACATCACAAATATGGGGTTTAGGGTGCAAGAAAATGGCCCAAGGGTGGTCAACATTGGCTTTGAAGTGAGAAAAAACGGGCGACGGAGGGCGATGAAGGGATAAAGTTGGCTGACAGAACAATTATTGGCCTCCCACCCTTCTACAGCCTTTCCAATAATGAAACAGAGGTCTCTGCCAAAAATGAGCTCAAACCGATGCAAAATGGAGGTTCGGGGGCCGAAACGCGCAGCCCGAGGCCCCGAAAACTGGCTGTTAGGCACCGGAAGTGGTGTTCGACCACGAAGTTGGTTTTTTGGGCCACAGTGTCCCTCAAAAGGGAGAAAATAAGATGTATGCCAAAAACCGGAGCAAACGGAGGTGGTTAAGCGGTCCCGAACCGAGGCACACGGCCAACGGCTCCGAAAAATCGGAAACCGGACTCCAAATGGGCAAAATGGCCTACGGCCACTGAGAGATGGTCTACGAGACCTCTCCCTCCCTTCAGGAAGAGAAAATAGAGAAAATAGAGCCTGGTTCGCAAACCGAGGCAAAGCGTGAAAAAGTCCGAAAGTCCGGAGGCAAGGCTCGCAGCCGAGACTCTGAAACTTCTGAACGAGCACGATATGCAACATCACCGAGCGCTCAATCGGTGACGTCTGAGTCTTAAGGTCGGTCAAAAATGGGGTGTCTACATCGTCAGAGTGCCCCCGGGTGGACGAACCACCGCCGGAATCTCTTCTTTCTGTTACAGGTCATTCAGGCGTCATCTATTCCGCCAGTACTCTCCAGCTGAGTGCTTGATTGGCAGTGTGGTCAAAAATTCACTCACACAATAATAAAAATAATTAAGAGAGTGTATTTAAAGTAAAATAGAGTAAGAATGACAATTCTAAAAAAACATTATCAAAATTTATTTATTTATATAGCATTAATAGTCATGAGCATATTGCTCTTGATAGAATGAAATAGTAAAACAAAAATTCATATAACTGACTTTATTTGGTTTGATTGGGTATCTCATTACTCATGTTCGCAGCTCTTTTATTCATTCTTTATAAATGCACTTTTAATGTCTAAAATTATACATGACATATAACTTATTTGACGAATCTTATTATAAGTTAAAAGCTGGTAATCAAAGAATATGAGTCAAAATTATTTTTTTCTCAACTTTCAGATAATCAACTTATTTAAATTAGTTTTGTTAAACAAATTATAAGTAGAAATTTTACTAAATAATCTATACTCTCAAATTAAAATAAACTATAATTATCTTATTTAAGTAGCAATAAGCAACTCATAATTTCCTAAGCACACTAAAAAGACAGATTTTTTTTAGTGTAGTTACGAAGAAGTATAGTGACAATAACATTTATTTAAACATCTTACATGAATCCACAGTCCACACAACAAACATGTTGCATATAGAAATGACGGTCAACAACAATATTTTTTTAAAATTATCGAATATCTGTACTTACATGTATATTATATTTATTTTTTAAAAAATAAAATGATTTATATTTAAAATCAAATTTCTCTTTTTTATTATATTAATATGATACATATATGTGCCTATATCTCTACTTTTTGTATGAATATCTATTCAAAACACAGTAAAAATTAAATGATTTAAATTATTGTGAACTAAACCCTCATTTTCTCATACAAATCTCTCTCTTCTACTACAACCTCCTCTTTTACACATTTAGAAAGTTTGGGTACTTGGAAAAATATAAATAAGTAAAACTGTCGAGAATGATAAATCTAAGATGTATATTTAAAGTTGTGGACACACAAGATTATACCGGCTAACCCGTTCCCTTGAAAAGGATACAAAATCAGAGAGCAGTCTCTGATGACGATTTCCGATACCCCCTCTGGCAACTGAAATACCCAAAATACGACCAAATCTTCTGAGGAAGAGGATCATCTAGTGCGCAGTACCAAGAAAATTAAGAGCTCAAACTCCTCTGAACACACCGTTATAGAGAATGAGGTTAAAATGGCGTCTGGATTCAGCGAAGACAATAGCCCACAGAACCTCTTGTTGCAAGAGCCTATACCTACAAAATCCTTCAAAGAAGCGTTGACCACAACCACGACCAGGGACTATATGTTCGATAATAGAGTAGATTTACTCTCCTCTGATGAAGAAGATGAGGACCATGAGGGCACACATCGACTGGCCATTTCATCTCTGAGCACATGGGCCTTCCCAAGGTGTCCCTTCCCAAAAAGCTCTTTCAAAATATCAGAAAACGATGGGAAAGTGCTTTTATCATCAGACTTCTGGGAAAAAGCATTGGCTATAACATGCTTTGTACTAGAGTAAAGAACATTTGGGCTCTCCAAGGTGAGTTCCATGCCATTGATCTGGGGTGCAACTTTTTTTTATTTAAATTTTCCCTTCAGGAAGATTATACTAAGGTTTACACAGGAGGCCCTTGGGTGATAATGGATCACTATCTCACTGTTAGGAGATGAGAGCCTAATTTCAAACCTTCGGAAGCTATTGAAACCACAACTGCAATTTAGGTTCAGTTTCCAGAGCTTCCGATAGAGTATTATCAAGATAAGGTTTTATATGCAATAGCCAACACCATTGGAAAACCCCTAAAAATTGATTGGACAACTGCCATGGCAATAAGAGGTAAATTCGCAAGAGTCTGTATTGAGATGGACCTCACGAAGCCCTTAACACCCAAGTTCATCTTAGAGGGAAAATACTACAACATTGAATATGAATTACTCCATACCTTCTGCTTCTTATGTGGGCGTATTGATCATAGAAAAGAAGCTAGCAGATTCAAAGTACCCAACACTCAACCGGAGTCAGAGAAACTAGCCGTTTCTGGTGATCCCAGCGACGGATCCCCGTCTTTGAGTCCTAACGGCTACCTACAACCCATGGAAAATGAAAACACAGAGTTTGGGCCTTGGATGCTTGCAACCAAGAGAGGGCGTAGACTAATCCAGACCCGGAAAAATCATGATTCAGCTGGCCTACTCACAAAGTCCAATAAATTTAAGTACCTTGAGGAGGATAAGGAAGGCCAAGGTGAGTCTTCCAAAGGAAGAAAAACTTACAAAGCAAGTATTGAAAAGGCCCAAAGTACCCATCCTCAACAATCAAGCCCTAGCCTTTCCAAAGACTACAAAGGTAAAGGAAAGACTGTCCAACCTCAGACTAAGGCTCAAGATCAATATAGACCAGTCCAACCTCAGTCAATAGTCCAATCAGCTGGTACTAGCTTAGGGAATCCTGCCCAAGAATCCTATACAGATATTTCAGATATGGAACAGGTAGGGGCAGACGCACCCACACAAGAAATGAAGCAACAGCATGCAGAGCCCGCAATGAGCTCTACCTTGGAAACCAACAACCAACAGGAAGACTTAACTATGGTTGAAACTACTCCAACTCCTAACCAGATTAGTCTAACCAATTTAGATACACCCACAACAACCAAAGAACAGCTGGTTAAAGAGAGAGAACCCTCGGACCCTGGAGACCAGAAAAATAGAGGAAATGCTGAACACAGAGGGACAGAAAATAGAAGTGGAGGAGCATGCGAAGCAACACAACTCAGTGAGTTTGTTTTTCGATCTAGAGAAAGAAGCCATTCACCTAGTTGCCTTCGTCTAGTGGATAGAACAGATACGTATGATAATCGAACCAAGCTGGGAGACCAATATAACCCACCCATTCCACTCGATTCAAATGGCCTCCTTCAGATCAGTAGAGGACGACCATCGGTGAATTCGTAGTATAGTTACGGATCTTGCTACTAGTGACCCACCAACTTTTCCTTCTATGGATTTGTTACGAATTTTATTTTGGAATTGTCGCGGTGCTGGCAACAACACCTTCAAGCGCAATTTAGTGGAGATTATTAAGACTCATAAACCTGAGATCCTAGTCCTTATGGAAACTAAAGTAGCCTTTAGTAAACTATCCAACTTCTTTAATAGGCTTGGGTTCACTCCCTCGACTATTGTTGATCCTGTAGGAAAAGTGAGGGACATATGGATAGTTTGGGATACTAGCCAGGTAAATGTGAGATCCTTTACTGTCAGCCCACAAGTGATCCACGCCACAATTCATAAAGAGGATTATGAGGAGTGGGTCTTGGTCGCTGTTTACGCTAGCCCCAATCCCACTCTTCGTGATTAATTGTGGCACAATTTGGAGGATGTGGCTAATAATTTGGACAGACCTTGGCTTGTTGCTGGCGACTTTAATGATTATGCCAATCAGAGTGAACGTAGAAGCTTCTCACCTAATCAGAACTCTGCAAGGACTCGAAAATTCCTAGACCGAATTAACAATTGCAATCTCATCGATTTCGGTAGCTCCGGCCCCCGTATGACTTAGACTAACAACCGTCAAGGAGCAGCCAACACCATGGAAAGACTTGATAGAGCTTTGTGTAATGAGGAATGACGAACTATGTTTCTTGAAGCCACTGTTCGTGTTCTCCCCATAACGTATTCTGATCATTCTCCTCTTGTGGGCTATACTTAAGGTATACACCCCCTTAACCCTCTAAATAGACCTTTTAGATTTGAGGCGGCTTGGATGTCACATCCTGGCTTTAGTGATGTTATTCAAACCTTTTGGTTAACTATGCACAATAACCTTCTGGATGCAACTGCTGACTTTACCCACAGAGTTATTGACTGGAATAAAAATGTTTTTGGTAATATTTTTAAAAGAAAAAGGAGACTTATTGCTAGATTAAAGGGTATCCAAAAAGCACTTGTTGAGAAATTTTCTCATAATCTTCAAATCCTAGAAAAAGCACTCATCAAGGATTATAATGAGACGTTGTTTCAAGAAGAAATGCTTTGGTTTCAAAAATCGAGGTCCAAATATATTACCCTTGGTGATAAAAACACCAGATACTTCTACATGTCCACCATAACCAAGAGAAGAAAACTCAAAATTAATGCCCTCAAGAATGATGATAATAACTGGATTACGGATACAACTGAGGTCAAAAACATCATCCTCCAATATTTCCAAAATCTTTTTCGAAAAGAAGACGATGTCTATCTAGATCATTGGAAGCATGTTACTTTAGCCAAGTTTTCTAAAGAAGATAAAGACCATTTTTTGAAACCTATCTCTAATCTTGATATCCACCATGCTGTTAAGAGTATTGGGGCCTTTAAAGCCCCAGGAAAAGATGGCATGCAAGCAATCTTCTATCAAAGATATTGGCCCATTGTTGGTCAGTCCGTGTGTCATTTTGTTAAACAGTGTTTCCTTAACAAAGTTGTGCCTGCTGAGGTCAATGAGAACCTTATTGTTCTCATTCCCAAGATTGATAATCCTAAAAACATAAAGCAATTTAGACCTATCAGCCTTTGCAATGTTACATATAAGATCATTTCCAAACTGATAGTGGCTAGAATTCGCCCCCTACTTGACAACTTGATTAGCCCCAATCAATGCAGTTTCATACCTGGGCGTAACACAGCCGATAATATCATTATAATCCAGGAAATCCTTCATACTTTGAGACATAAAAAAGGGAAGAGTGGAGGCGTGATTTTCAAAATTGATCTAGAAAAAGCTTATGATAGACTCTCCTGGAACTTTATTAAGGATACCCTCCTAGAATTGAACTTGAATGAGGGATGGATTGATCTTATCATGAGTTGTGTCACCAATAACAAATCCAATCTTCTTTGGAATGGAGAGGTGCTTGACGGTGTTAAAAATGAGAGAAGCCTCTGCCAAGGCGACCCTTTTTCCCCTTACCTATTTGTCCTTTGCATGGAGATACTTTCCAACATGATCAATTCCAAGGTTGATAGCAATACTTGGAAGGGAATTAAAGCTTTTCACACTAGCCCACCCATCTCCCATCTTTTCTTTGCGGATGACCTCATTCCTTTTGCCAAAGCTGACCGGCAAAATTATGATACCATTATGGATACTTTAACTAAGTTTTGTGCTATATTTGGCCAAAAAGTCAATTACACCAAATCTAAACTCTTTGTGTCCCCTAATGTGCCTTATATTAAGGCCCTATCCCTTAGTTCTTTAAGTGGCATTCCCCTTACACATGACCTTGGTAAATACCTGGGCTCCCCTATGATCCATGGTAGAGTCAATAAACATTTATTTCGGGACACCATAGAAAAGCTTAAAAATAAACTCTCAGGTTGGAAGGCCAGAAACCTCTCCCTCGCTGGTAGGCTCACCCTCATCCAATCTGTGACCTCTGCGATCCCTAGTTATAATATGCAAATCATGGAACTCCCTCGAAGTATGTGTGATGACATTGATAGACTCTATAGAAACTTTCTTTGGGGAGAGACATGTAGCAATAGAAGAGTGCATCTTGTTAATTGGGACAAGGTTTGCGGGAGTAAAGTTGATGGTGGCCTAGGCCTTCGTAAGGCTAGGGACAACAACGCTGCCCTCTTGTCCAAACTTGGTTGGAAGCTGCTAAGTGATAAAAACAAGCTTTGTTGTAAAGTTCTTCACTCTAAATATCTTAACAAAAACACCTTATGTTAGTCGCCCCAAAAAAATAACTCTTCTCATATCTGGAGAAGCATTTATAGGAACAAAGATCTTCTGAAAAGAGGAGTTAAATGGAATGTGGGAAATGGGACTAACATCTCCTTTTGGAATGATTGGTGGTGTGGCTCACAACCTCTTTTTGAGACACACAATCCCCAACAGAATAATGAACAAATTAAGGTGAGTTCAGTGCTCACAGATTATGGTAACTGGGATGTGGAGGTCCTTCGAAATCTTGTCAACCCCCAAGCTTTACAGGACATTCTTAAAATGCATAGACCACATTATGTCACTTTTACAGATGCTCCTTTCTGGGTTGGTTCAAAATGTGGAAATTTCACAACTGCCTCAGCTTATAGACTCATTGCTAACCAAGAGCCATCTGGTGGAGATTGGAAATGGCTTTGGAAACTTAAGGTGTCTCAGAAATTGAAAAGTTTCCTCTGGCTTTTGTTGCAAGGGAGATTACTCACAAATCAACTCCGGCTTGTGAGGAATATGGCCACTAATGATCTATGCCCTAGATGTGGATCAGCTAGTGAAGACATGTCTCACCTTATCAAAGACTGCATTTTCTCCAAGAATTATTGGACTGAAATCAGAGACTTTATCTGGTGGAGGGCTGGTTGTGGACAGCCTTTCAATGAATGGGTTATTTTTAACTTAAAAGGATAAAAATTTATTTTTTGGAACAAAATGGCAGACTGTTTTTATCACTACCCTCTGGCAGATTTGGAAAGATAGGAACAATTTTGTTTTTGAAAAACAGCTTAACCCCATTCAAGTCAGTCTCAAGCACATATGGAACTATGTTCATGAGATTGAAGCGGCCTACCAATCTGCCCTCCACCCAAATTCTTCCAATCTTAAACTTATTCGTTGGCTTCTCCCACCTGCAGGTAAGTTAAAGCTAAATGTTGATGGCTGCTCGAAAGGGGACCCAGGACAAGCTGGTTATGGGGGTCTACTAAGAGATGAAATAGGACTTTGGATCTGGGGCTTCTATGGAAAGCTCGGACATTGTTCAAGTCTTGAAGCTGAGTTGTGGGCCATTTATAGGGGTCTCACCATCCTCTTCCAAAAAGGCACACATGAAGTGGAGATTGAAACAGATTCTGCATTGGCATTATCCCAAATCCAAGATGGCCCATGCATCAACTCCCCTTACAGAGCTCTTATTGAAGATGCCAGATTCCTTCTAAAAAGATGCCACTGTTCTCTAAAGCACACACTGAGAGAGGGCAACAAATGTATTGATCAACTGGCTAAGATTGGTGTTGCTCAAGATGAACATGTTGTACTGCTAGAAGATCCACCAAATGAAATGCAGGAGCTGCTTGTTGCATACTTAATTGGCTCTGCTGAGTTGAGGGATTAGCCCTCTTGTTGATTTGTTTCCTTGCTGCTATGTTTTATTTGTACTGCTGAACTATCGCTGTTATGTCTTTCCCTTGAATCAAAAAAAAAATATTTAAAGTTGTGGGCACAAACCATGAATGGATGCTGACCATTAATTGAAAATTTTAATTAATTTATTGGAAAAAATATTTCATGGTTAAGGGGCACTACGTGATCATATTATTGACTAATAACAAACTATTATATCTCATGTTGTTTTCACTCACTTAATATAAAATCGTAAATCCCACTAACTTCACCAATCATAACATACTATGGGCTCATGTCCCAAAACAACCAAATAATTTTTTTTTCTTTTTTTTTGGGGGTATGTAAACCCATTGTTTCTTATTACATTAACATACTGAATGCTAATGCAAGGTTTGAAAAGTCTGAAAAAAAAAAATTACAAAAAAATGTGGTGGGGTAAGATTTAATTATTGTACAAGAAGACTCACTTATGAAATGAATCTCAATTATTCAATGTGTGTGTTCTTTTTTTAATGCAATTTTTTGGGTACCTAATAGTTTTGTTGAGGATTTGATCATACTAGTGAACTATGCGTCCATGTCCTATAAGGTGATTTTTGGTTCACAGGCATAAAATGATAATTTTATTAAATTGTTCATTCCTATCCTATGTTTGATTAACTAAAAAATTGATGGAAAATATATTATAAATTGAATCATTATAAGAAAATGATCATTCTATTGGGGAGTTCAAAGAATAAGCATTTCATTTAATCTCATTATAATAAACCAAATAAAAATAAGAATTAGGGTAAATTACATTCACCTCCCTTGAGATTTAAAAAAAATATAATTAATCATATGTTTTTGACATAATTACACTGACCCCTCTTTTATTAAGGTTGAAATGACAAAAAATAATGTAGATGGAAGGTAAAATATTGAAATAAACAAAAGAAAATATACATTTTAATAGGCTAGATATAATCATATTCCCTTTGCTTGGTTTGAGTTTTCTAAGAACACTTTTCAGAAAATTCTACTTTCTTATTTTTCGTTTTTATTGAATTTTTTAAATATTTTAAGCAATTTTTTTTTTTTTAATTTTTAGACACACCTAACATGAATACACTTAAAAAGTATAAATACACTTAATTTTTATGGGTAATGTTATGATACACATATGCACTGTTGTTACACATTTTTGTGGTATATGTTACGTATTTTTTGTGATAATTTTACACACCTTTTGGTTAAAAAATATTTAGATAAATTTGTTGGTGACATTACCACAAAAATATGTAACTTCATTTTTAAACTACAAATTGTGATAACAAAAAAAAAAAAAACATAATATTTGTCACAAAATACATAATATTACCACAAAATGTACAATTTCATTTCTAATATTTGCCACAAAATACATATTATTACCACAAAATGCGCAATTTTATTTCTGTGTGCCATAAAATTTTATACAACTAATAAATTGTTGATTAAAAAACATTTTGAATTTAAAGTGTTATATTAAGGGGGTTGTTTTTATCTTATTTAAGTCACATCACTTTTTATTTAGGTCACTTCACTTTCCTATTATATTGTACATCTTTTTGTAAAAAAATAAAAAAATATACTTATTTAGATCATTTCAAATAATTTCTAAAAATATGAGACTAATTGTATTTTTTTTTTAAAAAAAATTAAAGTAGGCGAGTATAATTTACTCTTGAGAATCAAAATACCATCCAATCCACAAAACTGAAAATGAAGAAGGAGCTGTGTAATAGTAAGAAATAATCAACCATTAAGTGACAGAACTCAAAAAATGAGTGAGGCAATCCTCTTCATTGAACATCATCATCATCATCATCAGATAAGTATGCTCTTTTACTTTAATGAGGATCTGTCTAAAGACATCCTCAAGCCCACTGTGTATATATCATTCATTGATCTCTTGTATCCATCTATGATCCATATCTATCACCACTGATCTCTTGAATCGAAACTGATCAGGTGTCTGTCACTAAGCATAACAAAGCAGAGTAGAGAGAGCAATGATACATTCCTTAAAAATAGAATTCTAAGCCGAGCTCTATACACTTGATAATAAAAAAATAAAAAAAAGAAAGCAAAAATATCACATTATAGTGGACTCTACATCCAATAGAGCTTATTTATTAGAGTTTAAAATCATTTTTCGAGGAAAACAGTGAGATTGATTTCGTACAGGACACGCAAAAAAAAACTCTGGTTTTTATACTCTTCTGTTTTTGTAGAGAATGAAGAATCGCAGCCTGTCTACTCGAAGAAGTAAAAATTCAGCATGAGCCGCAACCACACGGTATCAGAGATTCCTCACTCTTTATGAAAAACACTCCCTTCTATTGGACTTTCTTCACATTCCCTATATATAGATGATAAGCACAAGTTTTGTTTCACAGATAAAGAGATACTTTTTCTTTCATGATAGTTTTGGTGCAATGATAGATCTTTCGATTCATACATATTGTAGGAGAGGGTTCAAGAAAGGAGTTGGAAAATTCGAAGATCTTCGAAGATCCTTGAAGAACAACTTCGAATTCTCTAGAATATGATGAGAGACTTAGATTCTTCAATGGTCTCAACTCAAGAACACAAAAGAAAGGAGATGATGGAGATTAGAGATTGGGTAAAGAAGAAGGCAAAATGGCTAGAGAATAGAATAATGGCAAGGCTCTCCCATGGATCTCCCACTTTCACTCTCAAGGTTGATAATGGAGAAGGGAAATTAGTTCTTTCCCAAGAGTTAAAAAATCTCCAAAATCCGTCCCTTGTAAAGCTATGGGTGGGTGCTATTTATAGGCACCTCATGATGTAAGATGGAGCCCATGTGCAAGGCACATGGGGGATATTCTCTCTCTAACCACTTTGTCCGAGGAGGTGACCTCTCCGAGGAGGTGACTTCTCCGAGGATGAGAAAACCCCGAAGAGGAGATCACTCCCTCGGCGAACCCTTCTTCTTAGCCACACCTAACCAATGATCTCCAATCATCCCAAAGGGTCAGGGGTAGTCCCAGAGGATGTCCTGCCGCAAAAAAAAAAAATATTGCCGAGTCTCATGGACCCCCCGGGGTCGTGCCACCTCGACCCGGGTATAGGCTAGTTTAACCGAAGAGTGAATTTATCTCCACTCACCGTCCTCGGGATCGGGTCCTTTGTTCGAACTCCATTACGTAGGAATGGCAACGGGGCGGGGCGGGGCCGGGGACCACCCTCCCCGTCCCCGATCCCCGATAGTGAGAAATTCCCCGCCCCCGCCCCCGATCCCCGACGGGGACTCTATCGGCCCCCCCACCCCCGCCCCCGATCGGGGTTCGGGTTTCCCCGACCCCGAAAATCCCCGACCTATTCAAAAAATATTCAATGAATCTGTTGTATACATAAACATATATATACTCAAAAATCTATATATATATATAAATATGAATATATATACTCAAAAATCTGTTGTATATGAATATATATTCTTAAATCTATATATCTATATATATATTCTTAAACATATCTATATATATTCTTAAATCTGTTGTATATGAATATATATACTCAAAAATTAAAAAACCTGTTATTGCATATATATACATATATATATATATATATATATATGAATCTATCATCATCATCAACAGCAACTTGAAAAAAAAAAAAAAAAAAAAAAATCTGAAATGGCGACGGAGTCAGTGGTGGTGGAGGATCTATCATCATCATCTATCATCATCCACATCATCATCAACAGCAACTTAAAAAATAAAAAATAAAAAAAAAATCTGAAATGGGGACGGAGGCAGTGGTGGTGGAGGATCTATCATCATCATCTATCATCATCTACTTAAAAAAATAAAAAAATCTGCAGATCTGTTCGTCAAGCTGCAGCGGATGATCGGCGGTGTTGCGAAGAGAAAGCGAAGAGGCGGTGTTGCCATGGCGACAGAGGCGGTGGTGGTGGAGGATCGGCGACGGATCTGTTCAGATCTGTTTCGATCTAATCTAGATGATGAGGAGAGAGAGAGAGGGAGAGGAAAGGGAGGGAGAGAGATGAGACTGAGATGAGATTTGAGTCATTGAGAGTGAGGGAGAGAGAGATGAAAGCCACGGTGAGAGTGAGAGAGACACACTGGAAGTGAAATAAAAAAATAGGTTTGGTTTATATATATATAGGAGGGGTAAAAGGGTATTTTCACTTCGGGGATAATTCGGGGACGGGGACGGGGACGGGGACGGGGCCGGGGACGGGGCCGGGCCGGGGCTTGAACACTGATCACCGTCCCCGGCCCGAAACAGATCGGGGATTGATTTTCAAATACCGTGCCCTCCCCGTCGGGGATATTTTTCGGGGAAAAACCGCTTAAATCGGGGTCGGGATCGGGGATCCCCGTCGGGCCGGTTTCAAATTGCCATCCCTACCATTACGCCCATGGTTCTGGTGCGTAGATCCCAGAAAGCTCCGAGCCCGCAAGTGTTCTGGGACTCATTAACGGAGCGACTTCTAGATTGCGTCTGAATCCGTTCGAAGCCAAGTGTTTCGGACCTCTAGGTTCGTGGATCCGAACCCTTTCGAGTCCGAGTGCCTCGGATCTCTAGGCTTGCTTAATACCCTTTCGAGTCCGGGCCCGAGTAAGTCTCTAGGTTTGTGGATCCGAACCCTTTCGAGGCTTAGAGCCATTCAGCCCGTTTGACGGCGATAAATCCAAGCCCACCAATCTTGGACTTGCGATAAATTCGAGCCCACTAATCTTGGGCTATTGGGCCTAAATAATTTAGTGGGCTTAAATTAGCTCCTCTTACATTTGCCCCTTGCGTGTGCGAGAAATTGTAATTTTCTCGGACATGCATACTGTCATTTCTTCGATCCAGAGCCCATTTCGGCACAGTTTCTCTGCTGCGATTTCGCCACCTCTTGCAGACCACTGCTGCTTCCAGCCTCTGTTGTCCAGCTCTGATTACGCACGTCGCCCTACTCAACGCGACGTGTGTGACCACCGTTCAGCTTGTCGCCGACACAACAACTCGGCAGCGCACACTCACTCACAGCAGTCAGTGCACTGCGTTGCTGTCCTGCTCCAGCCGCTGTTGCGCTACGGTTCGGCTCGCACCTGTGACCTCACTGCGTTACAGTTCGGCTCGCACCTGTGACCCAAGCCGCTGCTTCTATCAGACGCGACCGGCCAGTGCCGACCACGTCGCCCTCGCAACGCGTCGTTGGTCCGTCTAGCATCTTTCTTACATAGATCTCGGCCTTGCTTTGCTCCTCTGCTCCAAACACTGTCTACTTTGCCACTGCCAATCGGTGCCGTTACTTCATCACAGCAATGTCTTGCCGAGCGCCGTTCACCGCGCCGTTAGCCTTCAAGAGAACCAGCCGCAGTCTTGCCTTTCGTGGACAATCTTGAATTTGTTGTTTCTTGGACAATCTTCAAGAGAACCAGCCGCAGGCTTATGCCATTTGTTGTTTCTTCCTTCTTTTAGCTTCACGCCTTAACCATTGTTACATCAGATCTGTGAGCAAGTATTTAATACCCCAACTTCTTGAATTGTCCCAGATCTGGGAGTGAGCTCTTTATATATATATAAATAAATGGGTTTTGATTTTTACTCAACTAATTTCATTCCCTTCACTGTTTCAGATTTATTGATCTTTGGACTTCAGGATCTAGTTGAATCTTTGTTCAAAGCCCTCTTCCTTTTTCTTCTTATATTTTTGGATCTGTGGGTATTCCATCTTATTGTTTTGATGGACTTTTGTGCACAAAATAAATATGTACTGATACATTTTCTAATTTGGGAATTCTGGTGATGATTTATTTCAGTCTTGAGGCTTGCAAACAATCTTGAACGAGTGAAGACAATACCCACCGCTGGCCTCTCTCTGCTGGTTTGCTTCTGGCTTCGACGGTCCAACGCTGACCACACATATCGCCCCACTCAACGTGACGTGTGTGGTTGCCGACTCTTCTGTGGCACCATCGCTGCTTCCGGCTTCAGCTTATCCGACGTCGACCACGCACGTTCGCCCTTTCAACGCAACGTGTGTGGTCTTGCCCAACCTAGCTCCACATCGCTGCTTCCGGCTTCAGCTTATCCGACGTTGACCACGCACGTTCGCCCTCTCAACGCAACGTGTGTGGTCTTGCCCAAGCCTAGCCCAGTCTTGTTGATTACAGTCTGTAAAGCCTCTCTGATTTCAGCTTAAATTTCCAGTATCGGCTTCGGACTTCACCTCTCTAACTGCCCAAATTTGTAAGTATGACATTCGACCCCCTCTTCCGAATATAAATATATTTAAATATATATAAATATATTTTTGTGGCAATGTAGAGGGCTCAAGCAGTCTGATGAAAATAAAAATAAAATAAATAAAAACTGAATCTGAATATGGACTCAATTTTTGTGGCAATCCCAATGATATATATATATATTTTTTTTTTAGCTCAAACACCGTGATTTTGGCCATATGGAAACATGCACTAGCACTTGAAACCTTATTGAGGTGCTTGGCTTGAACATAATTTGTTGAACTTTATCACCGAGGAAAGGCCGAATATAACTTGTTGACTAGTATTTGAGCTCCATTTTTGACATGGAGAGAGAAAACCCTGGACTTATGAATATGGACTTTGGAAAGGACATTCTTGTAATTTGCATAATGATCCATTGAATCTTGCTACTGATAAGCAATGTAATATACTTCGGATCTCGGGCCTGAAATTTACTATTGAACTTCACTCTGTCCAAATTTTGAGCCCCGTATAAATTGGACCTTTAATATGGAACATAGTGATTTTAAGAAATTGACCCGATTGAGCTTCATCATGAAGCGACCTATGACATTGCACCTCTTATTGATGATAGAAGACGAAAATCTATATGTTGATGATGCACCCATTGGTATTAAAATTTGTTGAGCTTGAAGAATATCCGAGAAAATGAATTGTTGATGACGTCCGAAGTTGAATTTGTTGATAAACCCATCATGTTGCATGTAACAATATTCTGAATTTTAATACGGTCAACTCTTTAATATTTATACCGGTTATTTCAGCCATATGTCTTCTCAAAAGAGACCCGTAGCTTCGGGGTCATCAGAACCGGCTCTCATGAAAGAGAGGGATGTACCTCCGGCATCTGAGTGGAGGAAATCTCCTTATTTTGGTCGGAAAGACCCCTTCTGGCGGGCGGCTACCTCCACCACTTCTCTTCTATCTCCGAAGGGGGCTCCATTATGTCTCACCGAGGACACTGACTCTGGACACGAGGCCCTCATTTCTCATTCCTCGATGCTACGCTTTCGGATTGAGCGGGGGGACTTTCCATACTGTTATCCTCAGTTCAAGGCCTTCTCAAACCCTCCTTTTGGTTGGCAGGAGTGGGTCGATGATGTTCTCTCGGACAAGAGCTTCTGTCAGCGACTTCAAGAGGCCCGCCTATTGATCCCAGTGAAAATATCTCGATCCCTATCCATCCGTCGCAACAATGCTAGCCTGGAAGCCATGGCTCTTCGGTGGAGCACCGAGACACACACCTTTATACTTGGCCAGCACGAGATGGGGCCCACCCTTGAGAATGTGTTCATGTTGCTGCGTCTGGAAGTGACCGGCCCTGATGCCTTCGACCCTGAGCAGACACCCCCCGAAGATGATTCTTTGATCCAATCTCTGAAGCTAAATCTTCAAACTTGTGGTCGGTGGAGTTCCGTTTTTGATGGTTCAGCGAGGAGGACTAGTCGAGTAAGGACGGACCGTGCCTCCTATACTGCATGGATCCGCCACTTCTTCAAAGATCTTCAGCCCTTGGCCAGAGATGCTGACCCTGACTCTCGGGAGTATGAGGCCGGTCCGATGTATGGCTCCAGGCTCTATTTCTTGGGATTTCTGGCTTGCTTCCTTTCATTCTTCATTCTTCCGAGCACACCTCCGGATTCCCTCAATCCTTTCGTCTTCCCCTTGGCAGTCAGGCTCTTCAGAGGAGATCGGATCCCTTTGGCTCCACTATTTCTTGGGAATCTCTACTATCGGCTGGATCTACTACATCGAGATATGGTTCGCTCCGTGGGTCGATATGAGCCTGTCTCCTTTATTCACAGCCAGTTCCTGCTTTGTTTCTTTTTCGAGAGGTTCCCAAAATTTGCCCCTGCTCCGACTGTATTTGAGGCGGAAGTTCTTCGGGAGATAGTGGATAAAGATGGCATTCCCGTGCTCGATACTGATGGGTCTCGGACATTTGGGAAAGCGAAGTCTTGCCAGCCGTTGATTACACGGTGGTCACGTACCATTTCCACCTTATCCTTGAATACTCTGGTGGATGATCCCCGTCGCTTTGTGGCACGGCCGTATGTATGCCCACCTATGGGTGTGGCCACACCGCTTATCTATCATGGTTCCTCCCGCTCGGTGTCCTTTCCTTTGCCGAAGAACATCCCTGCACCCTTTGTTGATATGCTGATTATGATCCGTCCGAGTTCATTACCGGTGTGGCATGAAGAAGGCGTTGATAGTGCCGTTTATAGGCCTGACCGTGTAGCATGTCAATTCGGGTTTGATCAATGTGCCCCGGGGCCAGCACCTCATTTATTATCATTTTCAGAGAGCTACGGGCGCTTCAGTCGCAGGCTTGTACACACCGTGCTTCCCACATCCGGCTCTTTGACGATGCCAGGCTTGAGCCGAGTAGGGGGTTTCACATCCTCTTTCAGGCGGTATTGGCAGAAGAATATCGATGCGTTTATTGCATTTGTCCAGAGCAGACCGACCGTATGTTTGCCTCCGACGATTTATAAGAAGGATTCTTCTCTTCGGCTACCCGAGAGCCGAAAATCTGACCACATGTACGAGAGTTTCTTCACCTCATCTGCTCCAACTGACCCTTCTGCTCGGGCATCTGCTTCTAGCTTGGCAATTACTTCTCCGGAGCCAGTCCCTTTGAATAAGGTCTCTGGTCCTCGGACAACCCGCCTTAAGAAGATGGCTCACAAGAGGACTTCTGATGCCAGTCCTTTCGCTCCTCACCTTTCCAAAAGGCTTCATGAGGTACCCGAAATTTTTGATTTGAAGCTACTTTTCTTTTTGCGACTATACCTTCTAAAATGAAAACTTTTATTTGTCCATGTTGTGTAGGATCCTGCGGTTGTTGACGTTCTCAGTACCGTGGCTCCTGGCCATGCTGCCTCCCCCAGGCCGGACTCAGACTTGGACGACACCCTCCCTTTGTCTGCAAGACTTGTGAAGATGTGCACCTCTCGTATAGCAGTTATAGACGATGACGATGATGAGGCTGAGTCCTCCGACCATTTTTGTGACCTTATTCCACGCATGCGTCGTCACTGCCCTACCGTAGCTGAGGAGGAGCGCTATCTTGGTGACGAGGTTATTGGGGCTCACCATTCTGATGTTGAGATTACTGGAGGGACTGATGCCACAGAAATTGATGCCGTAGGCCATGCTTCTAGAAGCAATGTAGAGACGAGGTGCGCCTCTGGGAATGGTGTGGAGGTGGATGTGCTAGAAATCTCTGAGACTCGCTCTGGCACTTATGGTGATTCTCATCCTCCGGCCCTCCTTCCTTCTTCAGGGATGACTGTTACTGTTCAGGCTTCGTCAGACATTGAGATCGATCAGGTGCTCTCTATACGGCCAAGTGACCTTGCTGATGCTAGGAGTCCTTCAGTTGCTCCGGCTTTGCATATTGATTCTCCCTCTGGTAATCTTTCTTTCTGAAGTTTGTCATTTACTTCTATCTGTGAGAAATCTTTACTCAAATGGCTTTCCTGTTCCCTACCTCTAATAAGGCCTCCTTATCTTTTCTTCAGTGTTAGCTGCTACCGGGGTCCTGCCTTCACCTGCCTCAGACTCTGCTCCAGTGTTAGCTGCTACCGTGGTCCCGTCTTTACCTGCCCCGGACTCTACTCCGACTCTCTTTGTAACTCCTCACGGTACTCCTTCTCAAGGGGGAACACCTGCTTTTGAGACGACTGCCAGAGGTTCTTTATCGCCAGTGCCTTCGAATATTTTGGATTTGAATCACAGTGATTTTCACATTGATAGTGATGCTTTTGGTCTTTCCCCTTATCGTTCGGCATTCTCAGGCTCGGGACCTCTGCTGGGAGTTACCCCTCCGGGTGGTTCATCTAACCCGATAGACATTGGGGAGATTCCTGAGACTAGCAGCTTTCCGGCCCCAATTCCTCCTTCAGCTTCTGGCAAAGTATCATTTCTCCATTATTGGGTAGCTCCTGAGTTTGCTTCAGTTCTACAGCTTGTGCATTCAAGTTACCCGGAGACCTTTGCTTCATTTGCTTGCCAGTGTCCACTCATTCAGACTGCTCTTCTCGAGTCTTTTGCCACTATCTTATATAGCTTGGACACGCAACGGTTGTGTGACCTTAATGGAAAAGTAGTCGAGACGGCGTATCAGGGGATCTCTGACATGGAGTGTCACCAAGTGGACTTATCATGGCTTCGGAAGCGCCTGGATATAGCTTCGAACGCCAGTCATCGGCTGGAACTTATGTCTGTGCTTGCCTCTTATCGCACCTCTATAGATGAGACAAAGGCAACTCTTCGTGAACTTGAGTCGGGTTATGCTCGGGCCTTGGAGACTTTAGAGGCACACTCTACTGTTTGTCCTCCAGATGTAGATGTGACGGGCAGCTTCTTCGAGGGTGTCTTTAGGAAAGATTGAGTTTTTTTTTTTTATCATTACTTTCTTGCCCCTTTCGATAAAAATGTTTTATCTAGGACAATGCAATGAAATGACAAAATTTTTTGTTGTTTGGATATTTTCGCATTGTTTTCTCATTCTACTTGATAAAATATTTATTTCGAATGATAGAACAATCATATGCACATGTTTATAAAAGCTGAAATATTCTCATTAGTTCTTCAACTTTCTTGACAAAAGCATAATAGATTCACTGTAAGTGATGGGATAAAACATACACCATAGAGAAAACCAGCTTCTTCATAACGTAAGGGAAATACAACCTTTAGACAAAGTAAGAAAGTGAAAATGAATTTCAACATAGATGAGTCCAACTATGGGTAGTAATGCTTGATAAACTTTGCATTGAGCGGGCCAGTTCGGAAGCCGTCTTCAACCTTTACAAGTTTGTAGTACCCGCTTGAGCTTGCCTGAACCACCTTGTAGGGCCCTTCCCATTTTGGAGAAAACTTGGGTAAAGGCTGTCCTCGCATGATTGGGTCTACAATCTTCCATACTAGATCACCTTCTTCAAACTTCCTTGGTACCACAGTCTGGTTATAGGCTCGGGCGATGGACTCATGATACCTTTCCATGACTTTTGCAGCTCTGTTATGCTTTTCCTCTAATGCTTCCAATCTGGTGGTTCGAGGCTCCAATACCATCCCCGAGGCGAGAGCTATTCGAGCAGATGGCGTTTCCAACTCTATAGGTAACACTGCCTCGGACCCATACACAAGGGAGTAAGGAGTTGCTTGAGTTGGCTTTCTCTTCGAAGTGCGATACGCCCATAGGGCTATGTAGAAAATCAATGTATAAAGAGAAAAAATACAGAGAGAATAAATGTATCTGATGATCTTATTATTGATTGATGTACATTGATGTTATATTATTGATATTACAAGGATTCCTATTATATAAAAGAGGATTTGGGTAGTAGGTGAGGAGTAGGTGAGGGTAAATTGGTGGTAGGTGTAGTAGGTGTGGTAGTAGGTGGTGGTAGGTGTAGGTAAATTTTAACAGCCCCCCGCAAACTCAAGGAGGATAGAAACTAACCAACTTGAGTTTGGAGAGAGGAACAAAAAACAAGAAAATACATAAAAATAAAAGAGGATAAGAGACACTGTATGGTCATGTCAGACCATTGGTGAAGACACTGGATGGTGGTGTCATAACGTTGTAGAGGACACTGTATGGGGGTGTCATAACCATGTAGAAGACAGTTTATGGGGTCATGTCGGACCGTTGTAGCAGACACTGTGTGGTCGTGTCAGACCGATGTAGAAGACAGTTTATGGGTCATGTCGGACCGATGTAGAAGACAGTTTACGGGGTCATGTCGGACCGTTGTAACAGACACTATTGTGACAGTTGTTGTGACAGTTTACGGAGTCTTGCTGGACCCTTGTAGAAACTAACCGGAATCAATGTCGGGACAGTTTACAGAGTCTTGTCGGACCCATAAAGGAGCTAACCGGAATCAATGTCGGGACAGTTTACAGAGTCTTGTCGGACCCATAAAAAGTCGCACCCTCAAAAGGTGTGCCCAATTTGTCAAAAGGCGTGCCATCAAAAGGCGTGCCCATTTTATCAAAAGGTGTACCGGACATGATGGCGAGGCGCGTGACTTGGCTTGCGCACCCAGGTTGTCGTCTAGCGCCGAGCGGCGCATGATACGCGTGGCTGCTTTGGCTATATAACCAAGACGAAGGCAGAGGCTGAGGCAGAGAAAAACTGAGAGAAACCTCTGAAAAAATCCTTCGTGTTGCTGAGAAAGAGAGTTCCTTGTGCTGAGAGAGATAGTCTGTAACACTTTGTTGCCCAGAAAATGGCCTCGTCTTCCCGTGGACTGCTCACCCTCTTTCCCGACCTCAACGAGTCAACAAGAGAGAGAACTGGAGCGGTGGCACTGGAACCTCAACCGAGTGCCCCAGAGTTTGCTCCGTTGAACTTTCCGATGCGGTCGGTGGAGCAAAAAATGGCAGTGCAAACGGATGTGGAGGCTAATCAGTATACTTTGAAGGCATGTGTGGAGTCCATGACGGCGGTCACAAACTTGTCGCACCGGCTGCAGAGTAGGACAAATGAGGTGCAGCAATTAAACGCCCAGCTGGCTCTGCTCCAACGCATGTATAAGGAGGCGCGAGCAGAGATAAGCGTGCTAAGGGCAGAAAACAAGGAGCTGAAGCGGAAGGCCACCGTGATGTTTCGATTTAGAGGTCCACCATATGCTGCAGTGGAGGAGCAGGGAGTAGTGATCATGCCCAGTGGACAAGGAAGTACTGAGGCAACACCGGCAAGGGCCGCCCAGGACGGAGGCAAGAAGAAGAGACCCGCGGCAGAGTAGAGAAGAAAAATCCCACCTGTGGATGTGGTTTTTGTGGTTTTGTTTGGTTGTTGTTGTTGTTTTTTTTTTTTTTTTTTTTTGGTGTAAAATTGTGATCGGGGTTGATCCCGGCATGAAGAAATGACAAGTTTGTGGAATGTTGTTGGTGTTATTTTGTGTTGTTGTTTTGGTAAAGAATAAAAATAAAATAAAAGAAAACAATGGAGAAAGAAAATAGATAAAAATATTTGTAGAGAAGTGATATGAAAAACATCGGTGTGATTGGTTTTTTTTTTTTTTTTTTATATTCCACACAAAAAAAAAAGGAAATAAGAAGATAATGGGAAAATGGTGATGCTCACTAACAATGGTAGGGATAGGGGAAATATATGATAATAAAAATATATAGATATATATATATATTAAAATAAAATAAAAAAAAAAGAGTGTAACGTGGGTGGAATAAATTAAGGAAAAAGATGGAAGACAATGTCTGGTGGAGAGAGGGACCAGAGAGAGGGGGAGTGGATTGATTAAAAAAGATGAAGAGTAGTTAAATGATAAAAAAAGAAAACAGAAAATAAAAAAGACCAGAGATGTTTGAAACTATATGGTGGTTTTGATCAAAAACCGTGGGCCAAATTACCACCCACGTGAGTCCCCTTCCCCATGTACCAACATCAATCAGCGCATCTTTACCTCCCAGCACAAGGCCATGTAAACTCCATGTCCTTTAGTGATTCTGTCTGCAGTGCTATAGCCTCTCTCTCTCTAGAACAGAGATAGAGGGATGATGTTTATAGGTGTGCAATCCGGATTGACGGGCTCCGATTATGGGATGTGCCATGTTCACCGTTGATGTTGCTGCTGGAGTCCATGCTCTGAGCTCCGTGATGGTGACTCGTGGTGCAAGGGGTTAGTGACGCCGTTGGGGTAGTCGGAGCGTTGAAGGATTTGAGGTGGAAAAGGGTTTGAGGTGAGAACGACAAGGTCCACGAAGACGATGAAGAAGACGACGTCGTCTCGGTCAGATGCCTTCCGATCTCCAGTTTTCCGGCCAAAAGTCGTGAGAATCATACTGGCCGACGCCGACGCCACTGACTCTTCCAGTGACGACGAACCACAGGTTGTGAGAGTGAAGAGACACATCAGAGAGATCAATTTCAAGCAATCGCCTAAATCAGTAGCCAATCCAAGCAGTAAGAAGCGAAGCCACAGGACTATACGGTCGCGCGGAATCTGACGTCACTCGCCAGAAAAAAGTTCCGCGGCGTCCGCCAGAGGCCGTGGGGGCGTTGGGCGGCGGAGATCCGAGACCCGACCCGGAGAAAGCGGGTCTGGCTTGGGACTTTTGATACGCCTGAGGAAGCCGCCACGGTGTACGACCGAGCTGCCTCCGTCGGATGGGGACACCTGGGCAAAGTGGAACTTGCTCTCCCGCCATTGCAGCAGGCTCTGACCATACTGCTGATGTCCCTATGTCTGAAGTGATTTCAGATGAGTTTGCTTTTGGAAGCCACACAGTAGAGAGGATTGTGGTGATGATCTTGAGCTTACTCTTGGGAGCTCAAGGACCAGGTAAAGAAATGCTGAGCAGAAAAGATGGCGTGGGTTGACGTTGGCCAGAACACGGCGTCGGTGGCTGTTGTGTGGGCCGACGGAGGGAAGGTATGTGTAGAGGTCCGGCGGGCGGCCAAGGCGAGGCTGCCGCCCGCCGGTAAAACAGAATGACTAGGTTGTTAACCTTACTCTGATACCATGTAGAAAATCAATGTATAAAGAGAAAAAATACAGAGAGAATAAATGTATCTGATGATCTTATTATTGATTGATGTACATTGATGTTATATTATTGATATTACAAGGATTCCTATTATATAGAAGAGGATTTGGGTAGTAGGTGAGGAGTAGGTGAGGGTAAATTGGTGGTAGGTGTAGTAGGTGTGGTAGTAGGTGGTGGTAGGTGTAGGTAAATTTTAACAGGCTACTATCAACTGTTCGGACCAAGTCCCCCCAAACTCATCCATCATCTTGCTCAGAATCCTTATCAGTGTCTTGTTTGTGGCTTCCGCCTGCCCGTTCCGTTTTGGATAGTAGGGTGTGGATTTGTGATGCTTCACTTGGTAAGTCTCTAGGAGGCTCTTCACATATTTGTTTATGAAGGGAGTGCCGTTATCCGAGAGGATGGTGTTTGGTACTCCAAATCGGCAAATGATATTCTCCTTGATGAAGTTCGCAACTGCAGGCCCCGTAGCGTTCTTCAGAGGAATTGCTTTGACCCACTTTGTACTCAATTCTGTGGCTGCGAGAATCCACTTGTACCCCTTAGAAGATGTGGAGATGGGCCCTATCAGATCAAAAGCCCAGGTATGGAACGGCCATGGCGTTCGGATACTATGCAGGTCTACAGCTGGAGCATGGATCAAATTTCCGTGTTTTTGACAAGTCTGGCACCTTTTCACGTGATGGGATGCATCTGACTCCATGGTCGGCCAGTAATACCCAAGGTGTATAAGTTGCTCGAACAGCCGAGCCCTTCCTTGATGTTCAATCTCGTGGGCTCTTCCGAGGACTAGATCTGACTCTTCCTTGGAGAGACATCTCAGGGGAGTGCCCTCAATACTTCTTCTATACAGCTTGTCCTGATCAAGAAAGTACCGCCTCGCTCTCCTCTTGAGGTGTGCAATGTCCCTCGGGCTCTCAGGTAGTGTTCCCTCTTTGAGATAGTCAATGTAGACTTGCCTCCAGTCAGGGGTATCAATTTCAAAGCAACTCTCATCCTCCCGGATGTATGACTGACACTTGGGGCATTCCTTCGGTAATTGATTCGAGTCCTTCTCCATCTCGGGCCAATAATAACCTTGTCTTTGGATTCTTCTGTACAGACTGATATCCCCATCCCCGCAAGACTTTTCATGGATCTGTTGTAGTCGGAAGCTTGCTTCTTGTTGGCCAACACACCGGGCTAGGAATCCGGTACCTCCTCGGAAGTAAAGTTCACCTTGAATAATTGTGAATTGGGCAAGCTTGGCCATAGTCAGTTTTCCAACTTTGCTTCTGAGTTGTTCGAGGACTTCTCCTCTCCAGTCCTCCGGAAGGCCTTTATCTTCGGGTATTATTGAAGGTTCTGTTCTCTTCTTGATAACAATTATTGCCTCTTCCTCTGGAATGTCAACTCTTGCCCCTAATGTTGCGAGGGCATCTGAAAACCTGTTGTCGGAGTGAGGCACATGCTCTATTTCGACCTTCTGAAATTTGTCAAGAAGCCTTTGGACTGTTGTTCGATATGTGGCCAAAGCAGGCTCCTTTAAGACGAACTGTCCTGAAACTTGCTTCACTATCAGCTTTGAGTCCCCCCGGATCCGAATCTTCTTGATACTGTGCTTCTCAGCTGCTATCAAGCCTAAAATAAGAGCCTCATACTCGGCTTCGTTATTCGAACAATGGAAATCCAGTTTATAAGACAAATATAACTTTTTCCCACTTTTGCTTGTAAGGACTATCCCGGTTCCTCCCTTCCCTCCGGCTGCTGCTCCGTCAAAGCTCAATGTCCAGAAGTTTTCCTCGGAAGCCATAGCTGCATGCACCTCTCCTCTTAATTCTTCATTCACTGGTTCATAGTCACCACTTGGAAATTGGGCAAGGAGATCAGCTAAGGCTTGGCTTTTGATCGCCTTGGGGGCTACACATGTGATCTCGAATTCACCTAGTGCTAACAACCATCTTGCCACCTTCCCGGTTAGAGCAGGCTTGCTGAGGAGGTATCGGATTGGATCACTTTTAGTGACAATCTGAATCTGGTGTGCTAAGAAGTAATGTCTGAGCTTTTGGACAGTGAATACCAAAGCTAAACAATGTCTCTCTACCGGGGTATATCGGACTTCTGCTCCTCGAATCTTCCGGCTGATGTAATACACCGGGCGTTCTGCTCCATCTACATCTTGGACCAATAATGCCCCTATGGACTTGGGGGTTGAAGTTAAGTACAACATTAGCGGCACCCCGGGCTGCGGGGCTATCATGGTCTGAGGCGAGGTCAAGGCTGCCTTGATTCTCTCGAAGGCCTTTTGGTGCTCCTGGTTCCACTCGAACTTGGCATCTCCTTTTAACAATGAACCGAAAGGGGCCGAGATCTCTGCAAGTGCTGGGATAAACCTCCGAATATAAGACACTTTCCCGAGGAACTTCTTTAACTCCTTCTGAGAATGCGGGGGAGGCATTGCTCTGATAGATTTGACCTTGTCTTCATCTGCCTCGATACCATGCCTATGTACAAGAAACCCGAGGAACTTCCCGGCCGTCACCCCGAAAGCACATTTGAGAGGATTCATCCTCATTTTGAATTTCTGGCACCTCTTGAATACCTTCTCAAGGTCTCGGAGATGGTCTTCTTCTTTCTTGGATTTCACCACTAGATCATCAACATAATCTTCCACCTCATGATGGATTATGTCATGAAAGATTGCAGTCATAGCCCTTTGGTAAGTTGCACCGGCATTCTTGAGTCCGAAAGGCATGACTGTATAGAAGAAGTTTCCGAGAGGTGTTCTAAAAGCAGTCTTTTCTGCGTCCTCTTCAGCCATCTTAATCTGATTGTATCCACTGAATCCATCCATGAATGAGAACATCTGGTGTCCCGAGGTAGTATCCACGAGGGTGTCGATGTGAGGAAGAGGAAATTCATCCTTCGGGCAAGATTTGTTCAAATCTCGAAAGTCTACACATACTCTGATTTGGCCATTCTTCTTCTTTACTGGCACGATGTTTGCTAACCACGTGGGGTACTGTATTGGCCGGATGAAACCAGCCTGTTGAAGTTTTTCAATCTCCTCCTTAATCTTCTCTTTGAGATCTGGATGATATTTTCGAGCAGCTTGCTTAATTGGCTTGGAGTTTGGGAACACATCAAGATAGTGGGAGACTAGGTCAGGATCTAATCCGGGCATTTCCTTATATGACCAAGCAAACACATCTGAGTATCGGCTTATCAACTTTAACAACTGTTCCCGCTTCTCTGGGCTAAGGCTCGAACTTACGAATACCGGCCTCGGTGCATCTTGTCCATCACTCAGATCTATTTCAATAAGTTGTTCGGGCTGAGGCTTCGGCCCATCTTGCATACATTCTGGAGCCACTTCAGGCTTTATTACTATATCATTGTCAGGAGGCTCTTCTTTTGACTCGGAGTCGGTGACTGAAGAAACCGACTCCCCGCACCTTCATAAATAGTACACCATCTTGCCTCCTTCTCGAACTTTCATCACCTTCCGAGGAATAGGCGGACTTTCTGTTCTAGACATTGCCCGCTTACTTGACTCTGCCATCGGCTCCTTGTCATCTTTGATATCCTCCCAACGAGGAATTTTGACCCCTCGAGGCTTAGAGGTGGTGGGAACTTCTTCGACAGCCAGTTCGGTGAAGTAGATGGCATCAGAATAATGAGCTTCATGGATCTCGAAAGGCCTTTCTGTAGCCTGAATTGTCACCGTCTTCTTTCCCCATTTAGCCTTAACACACTGATGATAACTCGATGGTACAGCCCCATATCTATGCATCCAGGTCCTCCCTAGAATGATGTGATAATTTACCTCAGAATCGATAATATGGAACTTGGTGGCCGAGCGAATCTCTCCAACGGCTAAATCAACTGTTACGCATCCGATAGTAACTCTCCTTTCTCCACCGAAGCCAGTGATGACTATCGGCTGCTTCACAATGCGTTCTTCAGAGATTCCGGCTTTTTCTAGAGTAGCGCGAGTCATAATGTTGATAGAGGCTCCACTATCTAGAAAGGCCCTTTTGAACTCAACCCCGTTAATAAAAACAGTCACATAAAGCGGGCGATTGTGAGAAAAAGGATACTTCCGATCAGCCTCGGAGAAAGTAATGGCACTAGATTGCTCTTTTGCCTTCCTCGGGATAGACCCCTCAGTCGACATGCATTCCTCATGGTGTGCCTCGGCTATATTAATGATAGACTTGGTGATTTTCGTTCTTGCCTCCCTGGAAAGTCCAAGCTGGTCAAAGAACTGCTTGAACTTTACACAGTCTTGCAGGGTTTTGGCATAGTGATCCGGATCTTTTTCCACTCTTGGAGGCTCGTAGTTAACCATCTCCTCGGTCTCCTCAAAATAAGATGCCACATAAACATGGTGTCCTCCTCTTCCATAGTATTCTTCTCCTCCTTTTGGATCAAAGGGATCTTCACCATGAGTCATAAACGTTCTGCCCTCTGGATCGAGAGCACTTCCATAGTAAACTTGCTCACCCTCTGGCTCGAGGATGTCGTCCAGATAACAGTCATCGTCATCGAGATTAGCGATAGCCTCGATCATTGGGCCTTCATAAGCTATCATAGCAACATTCTTGCCCTTGTCTCGGTGTTGAGGATATGGTTGTTCTCGGATGTCTTGAGTCCCTCGCTTTTTGAACCTCAATTCGTCTGCCTCGACTTTATCTCTGAAGATTTTCCTGAGAGTCCAACACTTCTCTGTCGGATGTTTCAATGTACGATGGTAGACACAAAATTCAGGGCTCTCACGGTCCTTTTTTGATGGCATTTCTTCAACATAAGGCAATTTTAGCTCTCCGTCAGCCACCCATTCCTTAACTAGAGCTTTCACTTCCTCGATTCCACATGGATAAGAAACATTCCCCTTTTCACTATTATATTGCTTTCTTTTCTGGCCTCTATGACCTCCTCCTTGTGAATTTCGGGTATCCGGGGCAGAGGCAGCAGGAACGATAGGTCCACGAGATGACTTGAAACTAGTCTTGTAACTGGCTTTAAATCCGGACTCCTGAGCCTGAGGAATGCTAATGTTCCGAGCTGCTTCTATTAATGCCGAGAAGGTGGGTAGCTTGTGGTTAACTAGAAACATTTTGTACCTGCTCAATGCCCCTTCTAGACAAATTTGAACCAGATAACTCTCTTTAACTGCTTCATGACAATCCACGGCCTTGTCCTGAAACCTTTTGACGTAGTCAAGGATGTCTTCACTTTCTTGTTGCCTCTCTTTACACAATGTAAGCGTGGTCACCTTCTCCGCCACTTGAAAGAACTTGGAGTGGAATTTGTTAACCATTTCCTCCCAACTTCGGACGGAGTTTGGGGCCAAATTAACATACCAACTATATGCTCGGTCGGTGAGGGACTTAGAGAATTCTCTCAGTCGGAGGACGTGGTTTGAACCATGAATACCTAGAGTCTCGATGAATCGCACAACATGTTCTCGGGCATTTCCTTGTTTGCCGTCGAACTTGATGAACTTCGGCACTGTATACCCCTCAGGGTATGGATAGCTCAGCATCTCAATGGGGTAAGGCGGCTTGACGTCTGGATCAGGCAAAGAGGGTAAGGTCCTCTTGCCCCGTTCGAGATCGAACATGGCCTGCACATCGGCGAGAGTGAGAAACTGTTGAGGGAGAGAGTTTGATGGTGGTATTCCCGGGACTTGGCTTATGTACCCGAAGACTGAGCTAGGGGCGTCTTGGCCATTCTGGTGCTGCGAATTCATCATTGGTGAGGACATTTGACGATACTGGCCATCAGCGCCTATAGACAAGCCAGTTGGTGATGGGATATTGAATTGAGGCCCATAGAGTCCACCGCACGGCGCCGCTATACCGGGTTGTGCTTGCAGATTTGTTGTCGGCACCAAAGGAGGCCCGCTTGGTGCTTGGGTAACATTCACTGGTGGCGTAACAAGATTAGGTACGGGTAGAGCTCTCTTTTGCGCCATCATGCTCCTTGTGTTTTCCTGGACACCAACAGTCGCCGGAACGCCATTCATTACACCAGAAACTCCCCTAGTCACCATTGGATCTTGGCTTGGCACGCCATGGAGCCCGGGCATGGGCAAACTGCTGCCTCCTACTGTGGTTTGAGCATGTGTTACTGTGACCGTGTTGCCATGAGACATAGGCTGATTGGGGCTTACTTCTCCTTGGATTTGATTTTGCGCTCCAGCGGGAATAACTCCACCACCAGTTTGATTTCCGTTTAGCGCCGGTGCAAAATTAGAACTCATCACTAACATGGTGTGAGTGAGATTCTGAAGAGTGGTAAGAATCTCTTGCTGAGTATTTTGAAGTCCTTGAATGGCTTCAAGTAAAAGTGGTTGATCTGGAGCCATGGTCCTGTCATCACCACCATTAGAGGATCCTTGTTGGTGAACTTCATCTTCTCCCGCCATCCTTGTTGGAGTTGTGTGGATTCCAGATCTCGTTGAGACCATTAACCAATCCGCCTCCCCAGCAGAGTCGCCAAAATGTAGGAGAGGGTTCAAGAAAGGAGTTGGAAAATTCGAAGATCTTCGAAGATCCTTGAAGAACAACTTCGAATTCTCTAGAATATGATGAGAGGCTTAGATCCTTCAATGGTCTCAACTCAAGAACACAAAAGAAAGGAGATGATGGAGATTAGAGATTGGGTGAAGAAGAAGGCAAAATGGCTAGAGAATAGAATAATGGCAAGGCTCTCCCATGGATCTCCCACTTTCACTCTCAAGGTTGATAATGGAGAAAGGAAATTAGTTCTTTCCCAAGAGTTAAAAAATCTCCAAAATCCGTCCCTTGTAAAGCTATGGGTGGGTGCTATTTATAGGCACCTCATGATGTATGATGGAGCCCATGTGCAAGGCACATGGGGGATATTCTCTCTCTAACCACTTTGTCCGAGGAGGTGACTTCTCCGAGGATGAGAAAACCCCGAAGAGGAGATCACTCCCTCGGCGAACCCTTCTTCTTAGCCACACCTAACCAATGATCCCCAATCATCCCAAAGGGTCAGGGGTAGTCCCAGAGGACGTCCTGCCGCAAAAAAAAAATTATTGCCGAGTCTCATGGACCCCCCGGGGTCGTGCCACCTCGACTCGGGTATAGGCTAGTTTAACCGAAGAGTGAATTTATCTCCACTCACCGTCCTCGGGATCGGGTCCTTTGTTCGAACTCCATTACGCCCATGGTTCTGGTGCGTAGATCCCGGAAAGCTCCGAGCCCGCAAGTGTTCTGGGACTCATTAACGGAGCGACTTCTAGATTGCGTCTGAATCCGTTCGAAGCCAAGTGTTTCGGACCTCTAGGTTCGTGGATCCGAACCCTTTCGAGTCCGAGTGCCTCGGATCTCTAGGCTTGCTTAATACCCTTTCGAGTCCGGGCCCGAGTAAGTCTCTAGGTTTGTGGATCCGAACCCTTTCGAGGCTTAGAGCCATTCAGCCCGTTTGACGGCGATAAATCAAAGCCCACCAATCTTGGACTTGCGATAAATTCGGGCCCACTAATCTTGGGCTATTGGGCCTAAATAATTTAGTGGGCTTAAATTAGCTCCTCTTACACATATTACCTTGGAACTAGAGAAAAATTGGAATTCAACAAGAGGAAAATGGAATTCAACTGGAGATGTATAGTGCTTATGACTTCTTGGTTGTTATAACTAGTTTCATGTTATTTTATTAATTTGATAATTATTTTAAGAAGATTTTTGTAAGTTAATTATATTTGGAGAGTATTAAAATACATTTTAAATTAGTTTACGTGAATAAATATGTAAAAAAATAGTAATGTTAGGGTACATAAATAAAAAAATAGACATTGCTATGCAAATCTAAAAATTAGACTTAATTTTCAAATCTAATAATGTGACAATCAATTAAGATATCTAAGGGCATTCACAATAGTTGTGTTAAAGTTGTGTGTTAAAGTGTGTTATATGACAAAAAGGGTTAAAAGTGGGATCCAAAAATGTGTGTTAAGAATTTGTTAGTTTAGTGAGTGAATAGTGAATGAATGGTGATACAATAGATGTGTTAAGGGGTGTGTTAAGGTGTGTGTTAAGAATATACACATATATATATATATATGTGAATATAATAAATAAAATAAATAAATAATTTAGTTTAATAAAAAATTTCAAGCCCAAAAAAAAATTGTTGTTGATCGGTCAACTGGCCGTACATCCGACCGATCAACTGGTAAGACTAATTTTATTTTTTTTTCTTTGCTTGAAGGATTCAGAGCTGGACGTCTGGGGAGACGTCCCCCAGGCACATTCGCTCTCTCTCTCACTAGCTAAAACGCTCGTTGCAGTTAACACACATATTAACATCTGACACTAACACACAACACTAACACATACATTAATAGCTACATTGCAGCCCCAAACAACACCCCCACCAGCTAGCCAAAACTTGACACCTAACACTAACACACAACTTAGTGTGTCAATTGTGGATGCTCTAAGGTAACACTCTCTCATATATTCTCAATCATCAACTAATTACATTACTTACACATCATTGGATTTAAAAAGTTAACTTGTATATTATTTTTCATAAAAAATTAGTTAGATAAAATAAAAAACATACTTTTTTCATGCTTTAGCTAGTGAAAAATGAAGAATAGCATTGGAATTGCTCTTAGCTATAGGATTGAATTTCATGTCCACCAAAATAAATAGTGCGGCGTTTGGTTAGAAAAATGAAGGTTGCACTAATAAACTCGGCTTTGTTTGAGAATAAATTATTTTAATAACTTTTTTTATTTTTTATAGAAAGATGTGTAAAAAAAAAAAGAGTAATGTGATAATTTATAATATTTTTTTAACATTTTTGCTAAAATATTTAGCTCCCAAAGAAGGAGGGCTCGGGCAATTCATTATGTTCTCTCTTAGCTCAATAAGTGAAAGTGTCTAGCTTGTCCAGTTGGACTAATAGTCCCCACCTCTTTTATTTTATTTTATTTTTTTATTTTTTATAAATGTTAGTAGATTTTTTTAATTATGTGTAAATTAATCTCATGATGTATAATATTCTTCTCTTTTATATTAACAAAATCATTAATAAAAATATATACTTGTAATACTGGTATTTAAATAAAATTAAAATGATTTTAATAAAATATAATAAAAAAAATATTTCAAATAAAGTTAAATTTAATGGTCACGGGAGACATAAGGGCAAGCTGTTCACAATTGGAAAGTGTGTCTAGTCTAGGGCAAGGGTGCCGTTGTTGTTACGTATGACCATTGTATGGTACAATCGATTTGTGTTTAGGGTTTAGCTTTATTACCGCAACACGGTCTTCCAAAATGGATTCTTCAACATCCCTAATCGCAACCACGAAGTTGATCTGTGTTCTTTGAGTTCTCATACCTATGATTGATTGATATTCGCTGAATGTGAGTTTCGATTTTCCAACTTTTTTTACTCTGGTTTAAATTATTACAATCTTAGATTTCATTTGAAAATATGTTGTTTTATTAATTTTTTAATTTTTAATTAAAATATGAAATAAAAAAATTTAATATATTTATAATAATTTTTTAATTTTTATGAAAAGATATGCAAAAAAGTATAGAATTTTTTTTTTTTGACTTTTTAATATATGTTATAGGTTTTTTGATGTTTTGATTTTTAAATTAAAACACTCATATGCCAAACGAGGCCTTAATCTTATTTTCTTGCTGTCTGGTTTTGATTCGTGGTCTTCAAATTCTCATACCCGTTATTAAGGCTAAGTTTGGCAAGTCAAATATAATCCAAAAAGTCAAAAAATTATACAAAAAACAAAAAAAAGTTTACTATTCACAAATAAAAAATATTAAAAAAATATTTTATATATTTTTATAATATAAACCTACTGACAACGTCACAGCCGTTAGGCAGGCCATCATACACTTCTATTGGGGCAA
This sequence comes from Camellia sinensis, assembly GCF_055761805.1. Taxonomy (NCBI): domain Eukaryota; kingdom Viridiplantae; phylum Streptophyta; class Magnoliopsida; order Ericales; family Theaceae; genus Camellia; species Camellia sinensis. The sequence continues at coordinate 189,641,638 of NC_138964.1, forward strand.
AAAAAAAATTGCCTCCTTCGGGGCAAATAACTTTTGGACAATGATGATCAGTTTGTAGGGGCCACCATGGGTCTCATTTTAATAATCTGAACTGTGCAATATGTAAAACTCATCGAGTAATATATGTTTGTAAAAAATCACATTGATCAAATATCGTTAACTATATGATTGTGTAAACAAAACGGATGGTGTAATAGTTAACTGTTGAACAAAACTAATCCGATCATATAGCTATCGATATCCGATTAATGTGATTTTTTACAGGCATATAATACTCGACGAGTTGTACATATTGAACGGTTCAGATTATTAAAATGAGACCCATGATGGCCCCCATAGACCAACCATCACTGTCCAAAAGTTATTTGTCCCAAATGAGGCAATTAGTTATGTGGAGACATGTTGCGCAGCCGCATGAGAGCCGTACAATCAATTAATTTTCTTCTACTATACATTTTATTTATATAATTTCTTATTACACATTTTTTCGTAAAAATACAAAAAGTTAACCCAAACATCCATATTTTTTTTCTCAACTTTTTAGTTCAAAAAGATAAAAAAGTGCACTTATTTAGGACACCCCAAACAATCCCTCAGACTATGTATAATACAGTTAAAATTATCCAAATCGTATCGAATTACGTATTTTTTCACTTCTGACGTACATATTTGGCAGGTGAAGGGTCCAAAGAAGATAGGTCTGCACGGGCGACGATTTATAAAATCTAAACTGCCATATAAACCGGCCTGACCCCCATCAAGCTCAATTTGCCTTCCTATTACTATTAGGAATTGTTTGGGGTGTCCTAAATAAGTGTACATTTTGTCTTTTTAAACTAAAAAGTTGTGGAAAAAAATATGAATATTTGGGTTAACTTTTTATGAAAAAATGTGTATTAAAAAATTGTATAAAAAGTGTATAGGAGAAGATAGTGTAGTACGTCCTATGGATTGGCAGTGCAGCGACTTGGTGAATACATGGAAAAGATTGTCTCTTTTTTGGGTTTTGATTGGACGGTGTTGTTCAGCTCATGGGGACCCACCACGGGTCCCATTTTTCTAATCGGAATCGTTCAATGTGTAGAACTTGTCGAGTATTATATACATGTAAAAAATCACGTGGATTGGATATCGATAGCTATCTGATCGTGTTAGTTTTTTTTGTCAACTGTTAACTATAACACCATCCAATTTTTATACAAAACTGATTTGATCATGTAGTTAGCGATATCCGATAGACGTAATTTTTTAGTGGCATATAGTACTAGATGAGTTCTACATCTTCAACGGTTCGGATTATCAAAACAGTTCAAACATTTCCACATATTTGAGTTTTGGATTTTTTTTTTCTTGAGTACATAACTTTGGATGTTGGATGATGTTATTTATTTTTTTTAGTATTTATTGTCTTGTTAAATTGTTATTCTGTAATTTGTTTGAATTGTTGGATTTTTAGTTAACCAGTTTGTCAATGTTTAATGTTAGATTATTTGAACGAATATCTATTTTAATTTTGGCTATTTTAGTTAATTTATAAATTATTTTTTTTACTCTTTGATTTTAATTTTGTAATTTGAATTATTTTTTTTTATAAACTGTTAATCTTCCTGAACCGCCAAGTCAAAACTATCATTATTTGCCAACCAAACCGTCATTTTCTTGATAAGAAAAGTGATAATTTCTAATGACACTTTTATCAATCCGTCACCCGTCGTACAATTTTCATTTTACTCTTAAACCACACTGACCTGCCCACGCACACCCCAACCCGCCATTGTTGTTCACAGCAAATGTCAGTTTTGATTTCCTGTCTTTTACTCTCCAAAACCCCTCACTCTTCTTGGCGATTTGTCTGATTTTACAACCCTGACTTTGGGAAGCCCTAGAGGGTAAGAACAAGTTCGTGACAGTTGAATTTGATGCCAAAATCGACCCAAATCACAACCTATGCTGGTAAATGTGTCTGTTAACTGTTGGTATATATTGTGGGCTATTTCTTTCAATTATTTGATTTGTATATGGATTTTCCATGTTCTTATTAGTTTTTTACTGTTCTTTTGTTTTATAATTACTACAAGTGTGGTGTGCAATAATATATTGAATAGAAAATTGGGTGTATATATGCTTTGTCTAATTCTTGAAAGAAACAGTATTACACTTTACAATGGCTATAATAGAAAAGAAAAGTGGGAGGAAGGTCAGTAAATAATGCCTTGGATTGGAGGAAATAGATGTGAGAACCCTAACAATTAAAGGAGATGAAAGTCATTTATTCTGTAAAAAAATAACTCCTCTGTGGGTTGGCTTTTTGATTTTTTGACTTTTTTTGCTATTTTAGCTTGGGCTAAAAAGCTTGGTTTGGGAAGGGCTTTTTGACTTTTTGGCTATTTTGATTTTTTTTGTGAGAGAAAAGTGTAATGATTATCGGTTGGATGCGATGTTTTGTTTTTTATGGCTAAAATAACATATTTTGTCTTTTGTGACTAAAATAACCAAAATAGTCCCTAACCCAACTTGCCAAACGGAGGTGTAGTAGTGCTTTGCTTTTCTTGATTAGTATAGATTTTAATCAATTTTTTCAAATTATTTGTGTAACAACCTAAATTTTTAATTATTTCATAGAATTTATACTAATATTATTTAATCTCAGTTCGAAAAATATATAATTTGTTATATATTATTATGTGTAATTTTGTAAAATAATATAATTATTAAAAGTTTATGGGTCAAAATATAAATAATAATAATAATAATAATAATAGACATAATAATAAAATAATTAATTAATTTTCTATTAATATGTGATAATGCGTAATTTAATTAAAAATTAATTAATTTATATAATTATAGTAAAATATTGAGTCAAAAGATAATTATTTTAAATATTTATTTAGGATAAGATTAAATCTATATATATTTATGACGAATCTAGAGGGAGAGAGATGCTCGGCCACGTGTTGGCAAAGGAGTGGCGTCACCCCCCCCCCTATAAATTGGGAGAGTGATCAATCTGGAAGGGAGAAAGAAAAGAAAAGGAAAGAAAGAAGAAAAGAAACAGAGAAAGAAGGAAAGAAAAAGAAAAGAATAAAAGGAAAGGAAGGAAAAAAGACGGAAGTTAAAAGAATTTTTTGACAGTGAAAAAGAAGAGTAAGGTATTAAAGTTAAGATAAGTTATATTATATTTTGAATTATTAAAATTTATTTTACGTATGTTTTGACTTACTAAAATCTGTTTTACACAAGTTATGTTTTTAATAAAAGTTTCAGTTACGTAGTTTTATTTCTGAACCCTATTTCCTTAAAAGGAAACTCATTGATATGTCTGTTTATATTTTAAAGAATATTTGACTATGACCTTATAAACAATTATGTTTTGTAAGTACCACCACGGGAGTCTCACGCCTTGGGAGACTTAAATAACCATTGGCCTCTGTTTGACCACTTCGTGCTCCTCTGTCTGTCATGGATCTATTGACCTCTATTCTGTGCGGACCAAAGTGCTGTGCGGAGCTAAGTGCTACACTGTTGTGAGAGCTACCTCTAGAATCCGTACGAGCCACCTCTTGAATTCGTACCTCTGTTCTGTGCGGACCAAAGTGCTGTGCGGAACTAAGTGCTACACTATTGTGGGAACCACCGCTAGAATCCGTACGAGTCACCTCTTAAATCCGTACCTCTGTTCTGATTGTCATTTCTGTGACCTCTGCTCTGTTCTGTTCTGTTCAGTACCGTGGTTATGGTGATATATTTACATAGTTTCTGTATTTTAGTTTCTGACATTTAAATGATTTATGAAAATAATCTCAGTTTTGCTACTTAAAGGATTATTTGTTCCGACTAAGTTATCTGTAAATGTTTTGGCCTAAATAACTATCTATGGTTATTTCGTGTCCCTTATACTCTTGGTATAATATTTCTCACCTACCATGTGCTTATAACTTTTTACCAATTTTCAGGAAACATGCAATTCAGAAATAGCTTCTGGAAAGTCTTAGATGCGGGACTGCGGAATAGACACATACAGCACTTTTATGATATTTTTCTATGTAAATATCGACCTTTTTGGTCAATAATTCTGTAATAAAAATAGAAGCTCCGATGATTATTTTGGTACCCTTATTTAAATATTACTTCCGCTCGCATTTATTGATTTGTTTATGAATTGGCCGGAGGTAACATCAGTTAGTGGCCATCACATGCTTAACCCTTGGGTACGAGGAACGGGTTGTGACAATTTGGTTTTGTTTTTATAAATATATTATTTATTGCGTGATTTTGTTTGCCAAGATATCCTGAGATAAGAATTCATATTTTGGATCTCAATGCTTGAGATTAGAAAAAACATGTTTCTTTTTGTGCAGTCTCCATTGAAGCTTAAGTCTCTCTTTGATGCAATAGAATAAATAAATACCTTAAGGGTATGTTTAATTGAGTGGATTAGAGCATGAGATTGAGATTATTAATCCGTGGGTCCAATTATCCTATGTTTGCTTTAATATTTTGGTGTAGGATTATTAATCCAATAGATAATTAATCCAACAAATTTGTAGGATTATTAGTAATGGGGTAGGGGTGAGATTATTAATCCAATAGATATTAATCTAATTGGATAGTGAATACTACACTAATTTAATAGGATTATTAATACTTCACTATTAGTCTTGTGAATAAAGCATGACCTAAGGGTGTTTGTTTTGAAGGATTAGGGGGTGAGATTGGACTATTAGTCCCATCAGACTAATAGTCCATTGTTTGTTTCATTTTTTTTTGCTCCGGACTAATAGTTCCCCCGGACTATTAGTCCCACAAATATGGGACTATCCTATCCCATGGGGGAGGTGAGATAGAAATCATGGGATTGGTATCCCATGAGATTATTTTGTGAAATGTCCATTTTACCCTCTATGCTATTACTTAGCAAACAAATAGAAAATGAGAAAATAGTCTTTTAAACATTTATAAATTATTTTTTTAGCGTTTTTAATTTAAAATTATATATTAAATAAAAATTTTAATTATAAATTTAATTTAATTAAAAATAATAAATTATAAATTATGGCCTTATAAATTAAATTTTTTTAGTGTTGTTAAAAAATTAAATTTACATATTAAATAAAGTTATTTTTTATTGTTGTTAATTTAAAATTATATATTAAATAAAAAATATAAATTATAAATTAAATTTATTTAAAAATAATAAATTATAAATTATGGCCTTATAAATTAATTTTTTTTTGTGTTGTTGAAAATTTAATTTATATATTAAATAAAGTTATTTTTTATTGTTGTTAATTTAAAATTATATATTAAATAAAAAATATAAATTTAATTTAATTGAAAATAATAAATTAAAATAATTAAAATATTGTGCAAAAAATAAAATAAAATAATTTTTTATTTAATCTAGTAAAAATAATTAAAATATTAAAGCTATGTTTAATATTACTATTAGTTAGTAAATAATTGAAAACGATACAATAGTTATTTGAGCATTTATCCTTCTCTAAAATATTCCAAACAAACATTGGATAACTAAAAATAGTTCAATTCAGACATCTAATTACATGACTAAACAAACATAATATACAAATTTAGTCCAACCAAATAGTCCCGGGACAATGTATCCCATAACTAATAGTCCGATGAATTACAATCCTCCCTTATTTAGTCTGTCCAAACAAACGCACCCTAAGCGTATGTCAAGTCGCTATTAAAATAGGTGATAATTTTTTATTAATAGAATAAGCATTTTGTAATGCAAATAAAATGCAATCAAGAATTTAAAATCAAGAGAGAGAAAGCTACAATTACGGGGTAAATCTTAAGGTCCCGTTTGTTTGGAGAGTTAGAGGGGGGATTGAGATTGGTAGTGAGGTGGGACCCACTAATATTGTGTTTATTTTAAGAGATGGAGAGGGGATTGATAGTGAGCTCCGGATTAGGATGAGCCTCTTCAAGGGGACTCGAATGGGCCTCCAGGACTTGGTATTAGAAAAATAGTCCGGGAGACTAGAAATTTTTTATTTTTACATGTTGTTTTTTTTGAACATTAATGTTTAATTTTTTATTTTTTTTGTTAAGTAAAAATCATTATTTTATTTGTTTTATTTTTTTTTGGAAAATTTTTTATTAATTTTTTAATTTTTTTTACATGTTGGTTTTTTTTTTTAAAAATATTAATGGTTAATGTTTTTGTATCTTTTTTATCTGTTTTATTATTTTATATTTAATTTATATAAAAATAATTTAATAATTTCTACACTAATAACTATCATAAAAATAAATATAATTTTATTTAATTTTCTCATTAATAATCTCCTCATTATAAATTTTTTTTATTCGATCTTTGAAAATAAACGGGCTAAGGGTTAGAGAGAAACAAGGCTCTATCCCAATCAAAATGTGTATTATTTTAATTAAAAAAACTAAACAAATTGACCCATACATCATCAATTTATAGACCATTAGGACACTTAACCCACGAAAGTGGACATACAACTCATTTTGTTCTCTCTCTCTCTCATCAGTGAAGGGAGGTGTTGAAGAAATCACAATAGGTACCGTATCTTTCTTCCACAAGGATTTCAGCTCTCACATCCCACAACAACCCCCTTATCCCATAATCACCTCTCTCTCTCCTTCTCCCTCTTTCTTGATATATATATAAGGTTGAGTCGATTACGATTCTATCTATCTGCTTCCATATATCTACAATCTACAAAAATTTGTGGGTTTCAAAAAATAAAATTAGGGTTTTGCTTTGATTTTCCAAAAAAAAGTGGGCTTTGTTTGTCTCATTTTGTGATTTATTTACATGGGTTTTTAATTATTTAATTACAGTACAATTTGCTTTTATCAGATAACAATGTGATGTGCCTCTGATGTTTTACTATGTGGGTTGTATTTTGCTTTGTATAATTGTGATGATCTTCATTCAAAACTTGATATTTTAGAGATATTAAATTGGGATAAAATTTGTGAAACCTGATAGTAAGGGAGATGCTATTTCATGATATATTTGACGTTTGATTTATTAACAATTTCTATATTTCTTCTTCTTCTTCTTCTTCTTCTTAAGCCTTTTGTTTGTTTTATGTATTCTGTTCTCTAATAGGTTGTAGAAGTACTATATTTGTCATGTAATTTCAAGTTTGCTGGATTTCCTTTCATCCAGGGGTATGGAGATGATGATGAAGCGGGGCTTCTGGGAGTATTCTGGAGTGATGGAATGAAACCCTTGATTTGATTACCTTCAGCCAAAACAAATTTCTTCTTTGTATATGTGTATATATTGTTTGGAGAAATGACGAGTGAATCTTCCATCGAAACCCACCATACTCGTATCATTCTACGAGCAGCAATTGCATCGAGAGTCCTACTCATAGCCCTAATCAGTCTGTGGAGGTCACTCCTCAGCCCCTATGACACTTCCGCCTCCATAAATCCCGTTTGCCTCTCTAGGTCTTCGCCAAACTCAACTTCCATTCTCTTCCCTCGCATTGCCTCGGCAATCGACAACAGCATTGTCTGGGATAGTGTATACTTTGTGCGCATCGCACAATGCGGCTACGAGCACGAGCAATCCTACGCTTTTTTGCCTCTTCTCCCTCTCTGTATCACTTTGTTATCGCGAACAGGTCAGTCAATTCAATGGTTCTGTTCTGTAGCTGTTGACATTCAGTCGCAGGCTTGGTTTGGTTTTTAAATGTCGGTGTGTGTTTGTTTGTTGTTCCAGTGTTTGCACTCCTAATTCCAGTTGTTGGGTATAGAGCTGTCTTGGGACTGTCTGGATATGTAATTAGTAACGTTGCATTCGTTTTGGCTGCAATTTGTTTGTACAGGTGAGTTCCTTGCTAATTCAATTGGGTCTTCATACATTTATGTATATGCATGTATTTGCATCGGTGTATTAAATGCATGTATATACTCCTTATTTGTCAATGCAAATTTTTGTGTATCATTTGAATGTAAAGGAAAAGTTCCTTTAGTTAGTAATTTTCTCCAGAAGAAGAGTAACTTAATATTTAAAACGATGGAAATGATGCAGTTGGTATTCAAGAGGAATACATCGGTGTTTGTACAAAACAGGCCCAATAAATTGGTTTGTCTAAGCTAGCTACGGCCGGCATATAGATAAGCAACACGTACAATTAAGTTCAGTACTGTTATCAAGGTTGTGTAGTGAGGTGAGCATTTATTGTTTAAAATGATGACACCCATACCCATATAAATAAACATGAACATGTTCCTCCATGTTTATATATGTATATTGATCTAGAAATGCATATGCTTTTGCACTTCTGATCATTTATTTCCTACCTTGTTCTCTAACAGGCTTTCAGTTACCATTTTGAAGGACCGAGAAGGAGCACTGAGAGCATCAATTTTGTTTTGCTTCAATCCAGCTTCCATATTCTACTCATCGATGTATTCTTCTTATTTTCATTCCTATATTCATATTTAAACTGAAAATAAATAGACTCTGCATTACCTTTTTTGTGGGTTATTTGCAGATATACTGAAAGTTTATATTCTTTATTATCAATTGGAGGATTATATCAGTTCATGTCTGGTGCAAATAATGTTGCAACACTTTTGCTTGCCCTCTCTGGTACTGCAAGGTCAAATGGGGTGATTACCGCAGGTTATATATGCTATCAGACTATGCACAATGCTTATGATGCTGTCTTTTGTAGAAGGCATTTCTTTGTAAGCTTTACTTATTTTATTTGAGTGCCACATACTAGTTGCAGTTGATTGTACCATCCTTGGGGATGGGGATTATATGGGAGGGATAAAGCCAGAGAGGGTTGATTTTCATTAGTGTAACAATATGTGAGCTGTTATATGCATTGAATTGGTTTAATCTTGCGTATCTATTGTATTATGTAAAGAACACAACTCACTTGGCGTGAACATCATTTTAAGCTTTGTCACAAAAGCAATGTTATTATCTAAGAAGCATGGGTACAAACACGCGACACGACACGGACACGCTAATTTTAAAAAAATGCAGGACACGACACGTGGGGGACACACATGAAATATATAATTTTATATATTTATTATATATTATATATATGAATATATCATTCAAAGATAATAAAAAATGCAATGTGACATTAATTCTTATACATTTATATGGTTTTTGTTTTATTATTATATCTTAAATTATTTTGTTCAAACTTATAATTAGTTTCCCTTGTGTCTAATAATCGTGTGTTTAAACAATAGACATATGTGTCCTCCAAGTATCCAGAGAGTGTCCATGTCTTTAAAAAAAAATTAAAAAATAGAACACGTTTTGAAGAGTGTCGGACACGTGTCAAGGAAGTGTCCAAAGAGTGCCGGTGTCCGACATGGATACATCACCTTTTTAGAAGTGTCCGTGCTTCTTAGGTTGTTATTTATCTTTGCTTGGCAGTTACACTAAGGACCAAAAAGTAGAATCAACAAATCAAAAACCTCCACATGTTGAGTTCCCCACGCATCTCGTGTACCCAAATGCTAGTAGCCTAGTATATATATAGGTCTCGTTTGGAAAGTTGGCAATTTTAGTAAGTTATTTTAGTTTTTGGCTATTTTAGTAGGCTAAAATATTTGTGTTTGGGAAGATGGTTGGATTTTTTTATAGTTGGATGTGATGTTTGTTAGAGAAAAAATGAAATGATTATGGATTTGATGTGATATTTTGTCTTATTGGCTATTTTAGTCTATTTTGTCTTTTTGTGGATTTTAGCCCAAAAAGTCCAAAAAAAAAAAACCTTTGCCAAACAAAGCCATAAAGGTTGAGCTATTTTCTGTTTGTTCAATTTTGCTGAAAGCATTAACTTTGATCTCAAGTTCTACAAATTTGGAGGGTGTTCCATACAATTCCCATGTAAAATGTAACCTGTAAGATGTGGATGTAAGTAGTTGCAATTTGGAACTGATTTTGCACATTTCTATTCTTACATGCACATTTTGTCACCTTCAGCATTATCTACTGCTTACCTTGATTTTTACTAGTATTAATCTAGAGGCAATCAATAGAATAAGACTGTAAGAAGCCTTCCCATTTATTGAAGAACAAAAAATTATTTGATTGTGTGCTTCTTGATATTTGTAGACATAATAGTTAGCCTCATATAACTCAAGTTTGTTTCCTTTCCCATAGGGTGGTTCTCAAAATATTTTCTCTCAATGTTAAAGGTTTGCCCATGTTAGAGAGTATCTAATAAGTTTGATAAAGTGTGCCAAATTATGAGTTTTGCTTTTAAATTATGGACACATCAAGAGGAGTTAGCTATGTGTCCAAGAGTGTCTCGAGGTCACTGTTGCATATGAAATGATAGTGTAGGATAAGTGGAACAAAATAAGCTCTTATGAGCTCTGATACCAACAACTACGCAGGACAGCACTTGAATTTTCAAAATAGTGTCAGCATAATTAATTTTAAGATAGGCGAAGGTTATGGAAGCTTGTAAGTTTAGAGGGTTTAAATGGTAGAAATTTGGTGTAAGTTTTTGTTTTTGTATTTTTTAATGGATGGGAGAATGTTGTGGTTTGCTCTAGTTCAAAGTTGGTAGCAGTGTTGGTGAATATGTGAGGCTCACTTAAGCGCAAAGGCCACTTTAAGCTTTAGGCGGAAAGCACAAGCACGGACCAAATTGAAGTAAATCACATTTCAAATAATGTATAATGACAAATGATTCATGATATATAATTAAAAATGTTTAAATAATAAAAAATCTATATATTTAACTTTTTATGGTTTAGTCTTGTGTAATTTGTACAGAGGTTGCCAGTGCAAATTTTACAGACTTTGTAGTGTTTTTTTTTATTGGCACTGAATTGTCCAGATCAAAGCCTAACTAATCCCCAGGGGTGCACAAGCCTTCGGCAAGGAGTTTCTAGCAAGTACACCACGGTTAATTCAAGAGTTTTTCTCCAGTCCGATGGCCCAAGGAATTGTTAGCACTTAAGAGGTTTCGATCCTTGAACCTTAGAGGGAGCACACCTACAAGACTCAAAGCCTTGCCACCAGGCCAATCTCTTGGGGTTATAGACTTTCTAGTTTTTAAAAATTCTGTGAAGTAAATTTGAGAACAATTGTTAATGAATAATCTGATAATCAAATGATCGACTAATCATATAACATTTAAACATAGATTTTATATAATTTCTCTTGTGATTTACAAAATATTAACAATAGCGATGATAAAAAATGAGTACATGGTTGAATCAAAACATACCCAAAACACAGACCAAAAATTACTTGGTGTTCTCTTGTGTGTAGTGTACAATATTGGAATTTATGTAACAAATCATGAGCCCATTCATTTCAATACTATTATAATCTAAAGGTTAAAGTTAATAAAATATATTTTCTTAAACAAAAAATAAAATGCCCAAAAAAGAGAGCTTGAAGCATAAAAGAACACAAAAAAATCGCTTTTGTAAATGCGCTTCACTTTTAACCACTAAAAAGATTTTGTATTGTTGTGCTTTAAGCGTGCTTTTGCCAACATTGGCTGATAGGTTGTTTTATCTTTTGGGTAATTGGTCTCTTCAAATTAGTCAATAGGATATAAAAAAGAGTTGACCTATGCAATACTAGTTTTCTGACTTAAAACCAAAGAAATCAAGTGCCGGCAAGGACTCGAAAATATGATCCTAGGAGAAAAAGCAGAAGAAAAATCTTCTGAGTATCATCTAGAATACCTTAGGCTTCATCCTCTTTGGTTAGGCTGCAGCACGAATAAAGGGTATGGTATCCCTTTCTTATTTTCAGTTGAATCACTGCCATCTTATAAAGCATGCTGTATTTTTTAGTGAGATTGAAGTATTTCTAGGTCTTCAAGTATGGGAATGAACTTATTGGAGGGGAAATGTAATTTTGTTCCCTGACCTGCAAGCTTTTGATTCCCTCACTGTAGCAGCTTGTAACCTTACAATCCTTTCTTTTTTCTTTTCTGTTTTTTGATGGACAACATGAAAGAAAATTTTATTGAGACAGTCCTTTATTTTCGCTTTCTGGCAAGCAATAGCAGCCTGAATATATATATATATATATATATATATATATATAACTTGGAAATTCAGTTACTTACTAGTTATATGGATTGCCTACTATATATCTCGAATTTCTGAAGTTGGCATGCTCATGGATTCCTTCCGTCTTTTTTTCTTTTCTTCCTATGCCAGTTGGCAGTGCAGGTTCTTGCTGCTGGAGCTTTGCGTTGTCTATGTATTTTTATTCCATTTATTGCTTTTCAAGCATATGGATACTATAATATTTGTCTGGGATTTATTCCAGATCAAATGAGACCATGGTGCAAGGCAAGAGTTCCTTTACTGTACAACTATATTCAAAGTCATTATTGGTATGTCATTGATATATTTTCTAGTTAATCTGCCTATTCTCCCTTTTCATTGTCAAAACCATGTCCATGTGCCAGTAAAGATATGCTATCGTATATGTTGTTTTATATGTAGTTTTGCTAATTCTTATGTTCATTTGGATTAGTATAATATTTCTACTTCTAACTCTTTGTGAAATTTTTCCAGAAGAGTATTTAAGGTTTTTTTTCTTCTTCTGTGGGATCTGTGGAGTTTATATCAATGTTAATCATTAGTTTTGAAAGTGCAAACTTAGAATATTGTTGGATATGCTGATGTGAGATTCAAATGTAATTCAAACTAAAAGTAAGGAGCAAGCCTATCACTACATTTTATGTTATTGTTTGGTATTGCATCATTATGATTTTGCTAAGTTGAGTCTATTGGGGCTACAGTAAATTTGTTTTTGATAAAGAGTCCTGTAATTCATATTTTTTATGACTTTCATAAAAGTGTTGATTATACATTTTTATTGTGAACTTACATCGATAATTTCTTGTGTGTCAGGGGAGTGGGTTTTCTGAGATATTTCCAACTAAAACAACTGCCAAATTTCCTGCTTGCATCTCCAATATTATCTCTAGCACTTTGCTCGATCATCCATTATGTAAAGCTACAGCCTGAAATTTTTTTCTCACTGGGTTTCCGAGGTTCACCTGAGGATAATGATTCAGCATCTGTCTCATTTCCAACGGGGTCAAACACAAGAGAAAAAGGTGGTTATTTTCTAGAGGAACACTCTTCTAGAATATATCAAGGTATATCATTTGAAGTCCCAAATAGTTTTGGAGTTGGCACAGAGCCAACCAGTTCACATGTTACTGATTTAAGTAGTTTGGCTAATCAATTATGGCTTTTGGTTACGCCACTTCTTTATGTTTCCAGTGGCCTGGCTATAAAAAAATAGGTGCTTTGACTCATCTGCAATACTTTGATATGTTTTGTTTTTCTACTCATTCGTTTCTGTGCCAAGAATAGTACTTTACACCCACTATATTTTGTTGCAAGCATGATTGTAGCTGAAGGTGTGTTTCTAACCTGGGATATACCATCCTTACCATTGAAGAAGATATTTCATGCTGTTGAGGTGTTTTAGGTCAACTTTTAGTAGTGTGGCCTGCTGTAATATCAACATTAGTTCAGCTGCATTATTTTGTGAGATGCATTGACAGTTTTTGTTGGTAGCTACTTACAACAGTCTCATTCCAGTATTTGTGTTAACAGAAGATCACATTCTTAGACGGAGGAAACAAACAATCAAAGGAGAGGGTCCTGTTACTCTTCCAGCAGAAAATAATTCATCCGATAAATCAAGATATTTATCAGTTATTGTTCTTCCTTTTGTCCTACACTTGGGATTCATGGTGGCCACTGCATTTTTTGTCATGCATGTGCAGGTCAGACTCACACCGATCTCTTCTTTGTTATAAATTATAAATATAAATCCGTACAGTTTTCAAAATTTGAGTGGAGATGCGATGTAGTTAGAATTAGTTTGGTTGTTATGTTTCCAGTACTATAAGAGTAAGTTGTCTTTTATCCTATAAATAGGTGGTTAGCCGCCTCTAATATTCAGTTTATGATATTTTGTGATTGTATTTTCAGAGCATAACAGCTCTTATATCTCTAATTGAGATTTTCTGTCTAATGAAATCTCTTTCCTAAATTGGTTTCATCATTTTGGTATCAGAGCATTAGGTTGTGTTGTTTCTTCAATTCTTGCCTAATTGCACTGTTTGAAATTTGGTTGGATAATTACGCGACTGAGTTCTGATCATTAGAGTAACTGGACCTTATACTTCAACATCTGAGTTCAATCATGAAGAACACACCTAGAATTCAAGTTTGATTGTGTGATATCCAGACACTATCGCAAGCTGCGATCTTTTTTCTTCACGATTTCTGAGTTCTGGGTTCGAACTGTGCCTATTTCGGGTCAAGATATCAAGATCGCTACTTTGTTCCTTGAATTTTTCTGGTTCGAACCGAAGGGTTCTTATTTCAGCCTGCAATTCTGACCTGCAAGGTTGCAATTTGGGTTTGATTCGAAGCCCTGGTGTGACCTGGGTACTTCTTGACCTGTTCTTGGTTCAATTCTCTTGTTCAAGATTTGCTGTTTCTGTTGAAGATATTCAGAACTCTGGTAGAGATTTGGGCTGCCGCAAATCTGTTCTTCGATTCGATTTTGTAGTTTGAGTTTGCCCTAGATCACAACTTGCAATCTGAATGAAAACCTCCAGATTTAACCTAGGTGTTTGCACTAAAATTCAAATCAAAGCCCTTGTTGTTCATGATCTGTTTTCAGTGTCTTCTTGTATTTAACTTCACGATTTGAATTTCGATTGGGATTCCATTTCGCGACTCAAGATCAACCTTGCTTGACTTGATTCCTCATTCATGCATCGACCAACGAATCAACTGCTGTAGTCAATTCTATTGGTTGAAATGATACTGTTGTGAGTCCATTCTTGATTTTTGGTTCTTGGTCTTTGATTGTTTGTTTCCTGCTCTGAGATACTGCTGAGAGTACTTTTGAATTGGGTTGATATTAGCTGTTCTATGATTGTGAAACTTTGTCTAGGTCAGAATTTCAGTCTTTACTGTTGTAGTCCATTTCTTTTTGGGTTTGCATTGAAGAGTCGTACTACTTTGTGTTACTTTGCTGAAATTCTGGAACTGGTCTTGTAAATGGCTCAAACATGGTAGGGCATTTGTTGTGACTTTGGAAGAAGAAATCGGGAGGTATCCTTAAATGGATGAACCAATGGTAAACCAAAATCCAAGAAATGAGATTGATGAGTTGAGTTCACAAGTTGCTACCTTGATTGGAAACTTCTTTCCAAAGGTGGTAGTAGTAATGGTTCCAAGGATCATCAACTTGATGATTCCTTCGGTGCTCCGCACAGGCATCAAGCATATTCACATGGGTTTGAATCTAAGTGGAAGAACACTGTCAAGGATTTTGTACTTCCCGAATTTCATGGGAGCCATATCCCAGATGTGTTTATAGAATGTTTACTTCTGTTGAGCTTCTTTTGGAGTACCATGATGTGCCAGATGTAAAGAAGGTGAAAGTTGTCTCTCAAAGCCTCAAAGGTAGAGCCGCTGATTGGTGGAAACAATTACAAGTTGATAGGGAAAGAAAAGGCCGAGAAAAGGTTAGAAAGTTGGAGGAAGATGAGAAAGAAGCTCAAGGAGCACTTCTTGTCTTCTAATCACGTGTTGTCTTTGTTGGTTCAGAAGCAACAAAAGAAGGGCATTTCAAGTTCCGAACATCAATACCAAAGCGGCTTTGCAATCGGACAACCATCTTATGACTATGTCCAAGTCGGCTACTCAACTAGTGTTGGAGTGAAAGAACTTTCGATGATGGACGTCATCATAAGATGCTCTTTAGTGACGAGGTGGTTGAACTAAGATATGATGAGGAAGAAGCTTCTATCTTTGTTGAAATTGTGGTTAAGCTCTTTCCATTTGTGATGAAGATATTCCCATCTTTGATCAAGATGTGGAACAAGACTATGATCAAGTCAAGATGTTGCCTTCTTTGACTACGATAGTGTGGCGTTGGCTTATGAGGAAATTGATGTTTGTGAATATGAAGAGGAAGTTGATAGTTGTGAATATGGAGGGGTTCCAATCTTTGACCACTATGATGATAACGATGACCTTCTTTTAGAGAGTGAAGGCATACTTGAAAATGTTTTGTCGATGAAACAAGTTTTGCTCTTACATTGATTCCCATGAAGGAAGTCGTGGCAATCCCACCTTCGATCCCTTTTAGGTTCCAAGATGATTATGGTGGAGAGTCATGAAGTTGAAGTTTCATAGGTGTTGGATGTTGCTTCCTCGAATGCCCTCATATGCTATCTTCAAAGTCATTTGTGCCATTTTGTGTTCATTTGATACACAGCCCAACTTCGTGGAGGAAGGATGAGCTTTTTTTGGAACCATGCGAGAGCTGTTATTTTGATGACATCTTGCTTCCAAAATGACATGCTACATGGGTGGCCTATTCACACCTCAAGATGGCTTCGGTTGATGTGCATAAGCGAGAACTTGTTTTGATGAAGGGATATATGCTAGGGTGCTCTTGAACAAGGACTTGCAATTGCTTAGTCTTGTTCAGCATTGCATGTTCATTTCCATGAGTCGTTGTTTTGAATCATTTTGTTGATTACGGTCTTGAGTCAGTTTGGCGTAGTTCCAACTAGAGGACAAGTTGTTTTTCTTTAGAGGGGGAGTCTGTTGTAGTTAGAATTAGTGTGGTCGTCATGTTTCCCGTACCATAAGAGTTGGTTGTGTCTTTTATCCTATAAATAGGTGGTTAGGCCCCTCTAGGCTCTAGTATTCAGTTTATGATATCTTGTGATTGTATTTCCAAGCTTGAGAGCCCTCGTATCTCTAATTATGATTTTCTTTGTAATGAAATCTCTTTCCTAAATTGGTTTCATCAAGATGATCTTATGACTAGTGATATTAGTCAGAAAGCCAAAATTAAAAATTTGAAACGGATCATTTTAGCTTTGGTTAGCAACTGTTGCATGTTTCAGGTCAAATTTTCTGGTAAAGTTTTTATGATGTGCAAAGATGGGTGGAATAATTTGGTACCTAATATTATTTTTCTTATGTTCTCGTGTGCTATTTTTGTTTTTATTAATCTTTCTTTTCTTTTCAATTTCTTAGTTTCTGCCGCCTCTTTGTATTCATATTTTGCGACAAAACAACTTTTTTTTGCTCAACCTTGTCCTTCTGGAAATGAAGTCACACATCATTGTTCATAAGGAAAAGATGAGAGTTCATGAAATGCCTGTACTAATGATGTAAAATATTTAATAGGTTGCAACTCGTTTCTTATCTGCCAGTCCGCCTCTCTATTGGTTTGCCTCACATTTAATGGTATCTCCTGGAATTGGTAAGAGATGGGGATACTTGATATGGGCATACTGTGCAGCCTACATCCTTCTTGGCAGTTTGCTCTTCTCAAACTTCTATCCTTTCACTTGAGGAGTCTTGATACTTTGTTCTTTTTGACTTCTGGGCTCCTGAGAAACATATATGCACCTTGAGCTGCTGCAAACAGTTGATTGTTGCATGCTTTTCACTTTGATTTGGGAGCAATGGATGTCAAAACTAGCATGTAACAAGTTCAATATTGGTGAAACATTTTTTTGCTATGGATGAGTGGATTAGGGAAATAGGAATCCTATAATTAATCCCATCCAGCAGAGAGATGATATGGCCTAGTTACCGTTAATATTGTCTCTCATGGACGCCCAAATGTGTATTATTTGGAGCGACTGATGGGAAGCACCATCCCTGTGCTCGTGAGAAAATCAACATTTTGTGCTTCTCAATTTGTAACTTTTATTGGCAATGCTCGTGATTTTGTAGATTAACCTTTGCAGAAATGTGGAATTATTATTTTATTCAGAATTATTTTTGTTCTCCCAAGTATATTATGCAATGTTGATTAATGTATTTGTAACCTATAGGCTAAGTTTGAATAGCAGGTATTTTGAGGTTGAATGGTATTTGGTTTTAATTTTTTGAATTAAATTTTTGGAAATTGAGTTTTTTTTTTTTTGAATATTTTAAAATTTTAAGTAATTTTTTTACTCTTTCAAATACATCTTGCTTAGATGTGTCTAAAATATAAATATTTTAAAAAATTAATAAATACACAAGAATATAAAAATGTATTAAATTTTCATTTTTTTTGTTGGTATTTAGTGAATTTTAAAAAAAAAATTTAATAAATATTATACTTTTTATGTGTATTTATATTAGATGTATCTAAAAATTAAAAAAATTGCTTAAAATATAAAAATATTCAATGAAAATAAAAAAAATATGAAAAAAAAAAATCTAATTTTTTGAAAAGTGAATCTAGAAAAGTAAAACCAAACAAGTTAATTCTGAGTGTACATGATTCTAGGGTTTTGAATGGATTAGAATAGAAATACAATTGCGGATAGGGATATAATTGGTTCGGTACGATCAATATTTAGGGAAAAATTTTCGCCGAACTGAATAATATCGATTTTATTATTTTGAGCATTAATACATACCGCTTCTCTTATCAAATTGTACTGAACCGAACCAATTGAAACGGTACAGTTTAAAAGGTTTAGGATCTTTAAACTTGAACTACTTTTTAGTATAGTCACTAATTTATATAAAAATATTAATTTAGTTATTTCTACACTATTTCAAATCGTATCCAATCTATATATTTAATAAATACTTTTTAATTCCTAAATTAACAAAAATACAAACAAAAAATAAATGAATAAAAAATACTAAGATTTCAAAAATAATGAATTAGAGTTAAAATTATATATATAATAAGAGTTTACAAATTAGGTTATAGAAATGATAAGATTAATTAATTATTGTTAATAAGTTATTATACTTGTTAATATCATTATATTTTTAGATTATATATTTATAAATTATAAATACGATGAAGCGGTCAGTTTTGGTTTTGTTCGGTATACAAGGTGTTTGAACTAATATCGAACTGAAAATCGAAAAAAATCAAATTAAAAAGTCGCACAGACCGATTCTTGTTTTAAATAAAAAAAAAAAAACAAATATAGCTGGTGTGGTCTAGTTCAAATGATTTGATTGATTTTTTGATTTTTCTTACCCCTAATTGCAGATCACTTATTCAAGTAGAAATCACATTATCAAACTAAGTGATTGTTTGATAACTTAATTCATTACTTACAATCAAATTCATTTAGTAAAAGTAAATTAAATTGATTTGATAACAAAAATTAGTGTTACCAAATAAGATAAGCTGCTCCTGAAAAAAACAATCAAGTAGAAATATGACTGATAGAATAAATTAAATTGATTTACACGTCTGTTCATAATAGATAAAAAAATAATAATTTAGAAATCATCCTCAAAACAATTCTAATTGTTGAACACAAAATACGCTCAACTAATTAATTGCGAAAAGTAAAAATTTGTAATCGAATTTGCGAAAAGTATAAATAACTAATTAATTGCGGAAAGTAAAAATATGTAAACGAGATGTAAACGAAATATGAGGGAATTTTTGAGAAATGTACCCACTTTTGTAATTTTTAAAGGATCTGGCTTTGGTCTAGTCCGCTATCGGATTGGACCGTCCTATTGGGCCTGTGGAGATCCATCACGGGCCCCGTTTTGAAAATCTGAACGGTTCAATGTGTAGAACTCGTCGAATACTATATGCCTGTGAAAAATCACGTTGATCGGATATCGATAGTTATGTGATCAAATTAGTTTGGTATAAAAAAAAATAGAGGGTGAATAAATTAACGGTTTATAAAAAACTGTTTTGATCACATAGCTATTGATATCCGATCAACGTGATTTTTCACAAGCATGTAGTACTCGACGAGTTCTATACATTGAACGGTTCAAATTTTCAAAACAAGACCCGTGGTGGGCCTCCACGGACCGAACAACACAGTCCAATTCGATGATAGATTGGACCAAAGCTAGGCCCTTTTTTAAAATACAGAATCCATAAAAAAAAAACTAGAAAAGTCGAGTCTATCAAAAAGTTCTACTGCCAATAGGACATCATTTACAATAGACTATGGCTCCGTTTGGCAAGTTGGGTTGGGATTTTTTTAGTTATTTTAGCCATAAAAGATAAAATAGGCTATTTTAACCACAAAAAATAAAATATCACATCCAACCCATAATCATTACACTCTTCTCTCACAAAAAAAGTCAAAAAAGCTAAAAAGCCAAAAAGCTCTTCCCAAACCAAGCTTTTTAGCCCAGGCTAAAATAGCCAAAAAAGCCAAAAAGCCAACTTACTTCCCAAACCAAGCCTATAAACTAAGAGCGTTATCAGTCTCAACAAATTTTAGATTAAATTATAATTTAAAATATATTTTTATTATTTTAGTTAGATATATTTTTATTATTTTAGTTAGTCACTTTTTTAGTACTCACTGCATCAAACTCTCTATTTTAACTCAATTTTATTAAAATATTAATTTCTTATTGTATTTGTTATTTTTTTTATTAAATTGATAAGGTGCCATCCAAACAATTCTTAAAAAATATAAAAATACACCAAAAAAACGAAAAAAAAATTTTCGTTGACTGGTTGACCGGCTGGCTGACCGGTTAGACTAAGTTTTGACATTTTTTCTTCTTCTGCTATAGGCACTCACAAGACATCCGGTGGGATATTCGGGGGGACATCCGGGTGGACGACCGGTTTAAAGATTTTAGCCCAGTTTTGCTCTAGAAAATATAATAAAAAATATGTAGCTAATGAACAGTGCCACAACAAAATTGTTAAGGCACTGTAGCAAATCTAACAAAAAGTTAATTTACAAAAGATTTGTTGAGCATGATGAAGGAACAATTTTGTGATTTACTAGCTATATTTTACCTTTTTGTTATTTTGACTATACTGATGCGGATGCTCTAAAAGGGCCTATTCTATCCAAAACTTGTCTTACACCCTTTTGTACATATATTATACAAATTCAGTCTCCCTTTTCTTTTTTTTGAAAAAGATAAATTGCGTCAGATAAAATTTGGTTAATCTTATCATTGTCCTTAGGATTTTTTTATTGATAAATCCAATTTAGAGGTGTTCTATCCCAATAAGTCCACAAAAGAAAATTATAACCTAATTAGTCCTATGTATTTATACTTTTATTCCATAAGGTCTTTTTTCCCTGATTTATATTTTTTGTTAAACTATTATACCCTTATATCTATTATTGATATATATTATATACAAGAATGATATACATATTTCCCTCTATTTTTTTTGTGGTAGGGTTTTGTTCCTATAGAAGAGAAGACGACGATACAGAGTTTGTGGTAGTGTTTCATTGTAGTAGAGTTTCATTCTTGTAGGAAAGAAGCTGATGACTCAGAGTATGTGCTCTTGTTTTTTCTGTCATAGTTACTATTTCAACTGGAAATCAAAGGAAAAGATAAGGATTTGAATCGAAGGACTGGATAAGATGGCTTACAAACTTGTTTAGTCGATTGATTGAAACCCACATTCGACTGGATTGAATCAAAGGGGAAGAGGAGATAGAGGAGTTTGTGCTCTGTTTCTGGTTTTTCTGTCAATTAGTGTGAATGTTCACATTTCATATTGTTCTTCTTTCGGATGATGTTCTTTTTTTTTTTCACAATTGTTAAAATTATTGCCCACCAAGTGTTTGATTATATGTTCAAATGAGAAATTCAGTAAAAAAAAGTTGTTCCCATTGGAAACATCTCCAGTGATATTTGCTTGGGCTAGTGAACATGATTTTGTTATTGTCATTGATTTTGATTTTTTGTTATTGGATTTCAATGTAGTAATGATTTTTTGAGATTGGTAATGTGTTTGATATAAAAATAATGTAAGTGTTCATATTATTAATCAGTGTTAATATTCACATTAATTTGAATTGAAAATTTATCATGTGAATATTAAACACATTCATGTGAATATTCACATTACTTTTGTTCATATTACTTTTGTTTTCATATCCACATTTATGTGAATATTCACATCTCCAGTGATATTTGCTTGGATAAGTGAACATGATTCTGTTAATGTCATTGATTTTGATTTTTGTTATTGGATTCAATGTAGCAATGATTTTTTGAGATTTGTAATGTGTCTGATATAAAAATTATGTAAATGTTGATATTATTAATCATTATTAATATTCACATTAATTTGAATTGAAAATTTGTCATTGTGTAGTTAATTTATGTTAATATTAGTCACACACCCATATAATATTAAATGATGAATATGTTTTTGTTGTGTTTATTACCACTATGACAATGTGATGTTAAGGTTCACATCAATATTGCATCAAATTACACAACCACAAGCCTCAACTTTCATTTTGAATACAAACATGATGTGAATATTCACACTAAAACATATGAATGTGAAGGTTAACATGAATTCTGAAATATAGGTAAATGCACTATGGTTTCAAAGTATTAATTACTAATATGGAATGATGATATTAAAGTTCACATCAAAATTGCATTGCCCACATATCACATTAAGCTAATGATTTTGTGTACACAATTGTAAAGCAGCTGACAACAATGTGAATGTTCACATCAATTTTTTAAGCTCTAAAATATGACTACATCAGCATTGCTTTAACCACAAACCATCATTTTTGTGTGTACACAAACATGAAGTGTATATTTATGCACAATTAGATTATTGATGTGAACGTTAATATCACGAATAAAACATCAAATAAATTAATTTAGTTACATTAAACCGATGGTTATGTGTACATAATTATAAGACAACATAAACTAATATGAATATTAACATTGACTTTCTAGTAACAAATATTATGACAACTTATCATTGTATCTTATTAAGCACAATCAAAATAACTAATTATGGTTGTTTTGTCCAATGTATTCTAATATTTACAAAATCGCAAGTGATGTGAAATTCATATTCATATTTTTCTCGTTAATGTAAAATGTGTCTTTTGATGCCTTGTACGTCTCTAGCACGCATACAATAACATCGTTGAACTTCATGCATTTGTTGAGGTCAACTTTACTGATCCTCAACACATCAAACAACTGTCAAAATAGCGTTTCCTTCAAACAATCCAGCTGAGGATCCGAGAATTTGGTGCTCGTCATCAATTTTACTAACCCAATGATGTTAGATCAGCAGTTGGCCTTTTTCATGTTCACTTTCGGGAAGTTTGTAAATTGTTCTCTTTTTCTTTTGTCATGAAATCTATGAGCAACATCTGTTTGTTCAATTAGAAACAAATTTACTGTTAATGGTCACAAATGGTAAATCATAACAAGTGCAAACTATATGTGCTGTGAATAGTTGAATGATGTGGCCATAGTTGCATTGAGCAAAACCATGATGTCAATATTCACATGAATACTGTACAACATAGGATAAAATAATAAAAATTAAATAAATTATGTGAACATTTACATGGATCATATATCATGTCATTAGTTCATGTGTCTGAAAAATAAACAAAATTTTGGGAGTTCAAATCATTTGATCATAATCAACAACTCCAACAAGGATAACAACCAAAAAATTAAAGGAAAATAACAGATGAAATATGGAATAATAACATATTACAACTATTAAACTAACATAATGTATATATGATGCTAATCTTCACATCATTATATTATATATTTGACTGTGAATGTTCACAGCCAAATATATGGTGTGAATATTCAATGTGAATATTACAATGTAAATATTAACATTATGTTCAGAATATGAATATTAAAATTATGTTTAGAATGTTACAATGTGAATATTAACATTATGTTCAGAATGTGCATATTGACATTGATGTCACTCAATAACAAGTGAAACAATAAGATGTTATTATTTACAACATGCCTACAAGAATTCAGATGTAACCAAAATAGGGTTGACAACCATCCAATGTTTAGTTTATAATTATTTCATAACCATCAACAACCAAGAACACCAACAAGTTTGACATTGACACAAGGGAGGAGATAAGGAGTGTTTTACAAAATAATAACACATGACAATTTAAGACAAATAAGTCATTACCAATATTTGATAATCTGATGCAAATATTGACATTATGTATAATGGGATTCACATTGAACCAAAAGAGGGTTGTGTGACAACCCTCACATCTGATTAGCGTTAATTCATGATTAAGCATGATAAGTAATTAAGGTGAAACCCCAAATTGATTGTGTGAATGTGTTGTTTAATTGCATTTCTATCTGTTTGTTACAGAATGATCTGTTCATGTTTTAATTTTGAATTGCGAATTGAAAGCCTTATCGGCGACCGATTTAGAAATTGATTTGTGTTATGTGCTAATTAGGATTTATATGATTTTATAGTAGGTTTAATTAAAATTCGATTTGGAATGATTAAATTAGAATAAATAATGTTAAATTACTTTAGCTTGAGTTTATTACACATTTGCCATTGGTGGGCCTTTACAAGGCCATTTGTTTGATTTCATTTTTTGTTGACACCATTCTCCATCCACCTCCTTGCCCAAAACGTGAGAGAGAGGGAGAATAGGGGAAAATTTAATTCAACAAGTGTATTGCTTGAATTTGAGAGGAAATTGAAGGAGTTTTGGAGATTAGTTCATCTAGCTCAAGATTTTAGTGTCCTAAGCCCAATTGAACATCTAAGGTAAAGAAACCAAGTCCCTAGTCTTGAATTTAAATTGAATCACCTATGATTTCAAGTGAATTGAATTATGAGATATGAGATTTAAGCTTAAAAAACATAAATTCATGCATGCATGTCTATATCATGGAGTTTGAAGTTATTTTTGCATGAAGTTTTTCCATGCATGTTCAAATTATAGTTGTAATCTAAGAATTTATCATGTTTTTGGAAAGAATGACTCATTTGATCATGTGTTAGAAGTTATGAATTCAAATAAACACATGCATGGCATAATTGCATCATGTTCTTTTATTTGAAGTTGAATTGGTGTTCAATTGTCATACTTTTAGGCTTTGATTTTATGAAATGATCTTTAAAACATGTTGTATTATGAGTTTCTAAGTGTTTTTCAGAAATTTGGCCCAAAGGATGAGTTTTGGCATGTTTTGATTCATGGTTTGAAGCTTGGGAGCAAATCTGGAAAACCCAGAATTTGGCTTCCTTGCTCAAGCGAAGGATTCCACGCTCGAGCGACCACCTTTGTTTTCAGAATTCCACTCGAGCTATGGAATGCTAGCTCGAGCGTAAATTGCAAGCTCTCAGGTTTTTGCGTGTGCAAACGCACACTCGAGCGACGAGACCTACGCTCGAGTGAAGAACTGTGTCTCACGCTCGAGCGAGCATCGAGCAGAGAATTTTAGCAACCAGTACTTTTCACATTTTTGCAGATCGCTCGAGCGAGGGAGTCTACGCTCGAGCGAGGGAGTCTACACTCGAGCGACCTCTCTCATTTGGTAAGCTCGCTCGAGCGAAGGAGTCTACGCTCGAGCAAGACCCTTGTTTTCAGCAGTTTTGGAAAAGTTTTTAAATACATTTTTGCATCCTCGTTTCATCCTAGGCATTCCTAGGCCATATTTAAGTCATCATAATGAGGATAATGTTATAGAACCACACCAAGTCAAGTTAGGGGCTAAGTTATTAATCCCGAGCGTGTAATTTAGTGTGTGTTCGTTCTACAACTGTGTAGGGTGGGCACCCGAGGACGCTGATTAGCCTGCGTATAGCTCAGTAATCTGTGAGTAACAATGTTGTAAAGCTATGTTTAATTACAATTATTTTCTGAACAATTGACTGTACTGTTTTCTGAAATGACATTGTTTACTGAATGAATGTTTATCCTATTTTATGAATTGTACCCGTGGCATCCATAGCAATTGACTGTTACTGCTACTACTACTGTTACTGTTACTGCTACTGTTACTGTTACTGTTACAGAGATCTCTGTCAGTTCCAATGATTGGAACTACTACTGTTTACTGTTTTGATGGCCATCAACTGACTGTTCGGTCTATTAAGATCTACTATACTGTTCTGCTATTAGATATACCGCGTATGACTGCTATGGTTTCTAAATGACTGTTATGACATGAACTATGAGTCACTGATTGAATAACTGATCTATATATGCAATTGACTATTGTAATTACTGAAAGGACATTCATTCTTAACCCCTTTACGCATTTGTTATTCACTGGGCTTTAGCTCATAGTTTATATATGTATGTAGGTGGCCAGGCACCGGACCAAAGCTAGAAGCGCCGAGTTAAGCTTATGTTTTGTCCAGCCAACCGTTGTGCCTCACTTCGAGGTTCCGAGCCTGCTCAAGCCAAGGCTGTTTTGGGATGTTTTAGATTCACCCTTTTGTCTCTGTTATGTATCGAATGTTTAAAACTTGGTTGTATAGTTATGGTGAAGGGATTGGATCCCTAACCTGCATATTATGTGTATTTGATATGTATATATATATGGTTATGAATGTGGATTAGTTCATAAAAGTTTTTCCCATTCAGGTTTTCACAGCTCATTGGACACCTTGTTATTACTGTTTGGCTTCCGCCAGCCATTTTTATATTGTATTGCTGTTTTTACTATCATTCAGGCCTTCGGTAATCACAAATTACTAGTCGGTTACGATGCTAAACCCTTAGGAGCGGGTTTGGGTCGTGACAGGTTGGCAACCATCAAAGATTAAGGGCTCTAATTTTTTATAACCATCAACAAGCAATAATACCAATAGCTCCGTAAATATTTACATCATATTCCATTGATGTCAGAAGATGAATATTGACATTATGTTCATAATGTGAATATTGTCATTAATGTCACAATATGCATATTGATATTATGTTCAGAATGTGCATATTGACATTGATGTTAATCAATAACAAGTGAAACAATATGATGTTATTATTTACAACATGCCTACAAGAATTCATATGTAACCAAATCAGGATTGGCAACCATCCAAAGTTTGGACTGTAATTATTTCATGACCATCAACAACTAACAACACCAACAAGTCTGACATTGACACAAATGAGGAGATAAGGAGTGTATTACAAAACAATAACACATGACAATTTAAGACAAACAAGTCATTACCAAAATTTAACAATCTGATGTAAATATTGACATTATGTATAATGAAATTCACATTGACCCAAAAGAGGATTGACAACCATAATGTGAATATTGCCATTGATGTCACAATGTGAATATTTACATCATACTCCATCATATTTTTGGGTGAAGATTGGGGGTTCTATGAACATCAATAATCAACAATATCAATATTAATAGAGGGAAAAAACCAAAGAGTCCATTATCAAATCACAACTACAAACAACATTAATAACAAATGAATGTAATATTCAACAAAAAAAATCAACATCAGCAACATGGACAAAGAGTGAAAATAGGAAGTTCATTTCAAAATCAAATCCAAAAACAACAACAATAATAGGGCAATGTAAATATATACATTGGTGAATACATTATGTTATCATTGACTAAAAAACAGAGGGGTGGAAAGGAATGTAAATATATACATTGATGATCAAAAGTTGAATATCTACATTATATTCATAATGTGAATATTAACATTGAAATAGATATTTACATCAATGTGAATATTTATACCATATTCACATCATATTTGATCACACTGTAAATGTTGTATAGATTATATTTAATGGAACACACATTGAACCAAAAGAGGGTTGACAACCATCCAAGATTATGGGCTCTAATTGTTTTATAACCATCAACACACAACAATACCAACAACTCTGTAAATATTTACATCATATTCCATTGATGTTAGAAGTTGAATATCTACATTATATTCATAATTTGAATATTGACATTGAAGTAGATATTTACATCAATGTCAATATTTACACCATATTCACATCATATTTGATCACCCTTTAAATATTGCACAAATTATGTATAATAGAATACACATTGAACCAAAAGATGGTTGACAACCATCCAAGATTAGGGGCTCTAATTGCTTTATAACCATCAACATGCAACAATACCAACAACTCTGTAAATATTTACATCATATTCCATTGATGTTAGATGTCAAATATCTACATTATATTCATAATCTGAATATTGACATTGAAGTAGATATTTACATCAATGTCAATATTTACACCATATTCACATCATAGTTGATCGCCCTATAAATTTTGTACAGTTGCCAATATGATGTTTACATCATATTCTATCATATTTCAATTTGAGGGAAAATTAGGAGTTCTATGGACATCAACAATCAGTAATACCAACATTGACAAAAGGAAAAAAGCAGAGAGTGAAAATAGGGGGTTCATTACAAAATGAAATAAAAAAACAACAATAATAACAGGGGCAATGTAAACATATACATTTGTGATTAGATTATATTATCATTGTTTGAAAAACAGAGGGTGGAAGGATGGTGCTTACCATTGGTCCTCATTGTAGGTGGGATACGTAAATCGACGGTGAGAACCTAGGAAGAACGAACCCCAATCCTTTCGATTTAAACCTTCGCAGTGGTGCGTTGATATAGAATAGTAGTGCCCGGCGACGGTTGGCGGTGATGGACGACGGTGGTGAGGCGATGTGAAATCTAGGGTTATGGTTTGGAAATTTTTTGGTTGGGGAAATGAATGTGTTGTGGAGTGAAGAGATGGAATATGAACGGTTGAGTTTTCAGAATGGAGTATGCGCGGAAGAAATGGAAGGAGGATATTTTGGTCTTACTATACTGAATGGGACCTAATGGAATAATCAAAGATGATTTGAGTTTTATGGTATAAAAGTCTTAGAAATGAGATTTATGAATAAAGCTCCATTTTTCTTATTATTGCAAATGTTATCACGTGTTGGATAAGATTGCAATGGTTTGAGTAATTCTACAATGAATCCTTATGGATCCACTATGCTTCCATCATATTTTTTAGATGGTACATAAAGACACTAAATTAAGATAATGAAGAATATTGTGGTTGACTCCATTCTTGTGTTCTGTAAGCTTTCATTTCGTCGGCTTCCATAGTCAAATCTAGAGGAAGATTTAGCAAATTTATTTTTATTAAATTGTTAAGGAATTCTTCTGCTTCACGTTGTTGTTTAGCAGTTCTTATATATGAAATTGGTTCCATAATAACCGATAATCTTCTGTCATCAGTTACCATGAAAGGTAATACACTGTAACTTTTTATGCTTTGTGCAAGAATAATAATATTAGACTTTCTATTCAATATTTGCATGACTTAAAGCTTCAATTAGTCCATGAGGATTAACAAATATCAGCTTTAGAATTTAAGGAAGGTCCATCATGAGTTAATTATGTTTTTTTTAATCTTTTTCATATATCCAATCTAATATGATGGATAGAATTTTTCTCTTTTATGCCAAAAAACCAAAAAGTGAAATATTTGCTCAATTTGTAATTTCTTTATTACTTTTGCGAGTATTACCTTGATCATTTCAGGAAAATCTCTCAATTATATAGGATGGGAACTTTGAAAAATAACTTAGTTTCTAATTAGTTTTTTTATATGCCGTATTGTTTTTCTAATATATATATATATATATATATATTATTTATTAGTTTTTTTATATTTATGTTTTCTGATTTTTGGTTTATTTGGCTCATATTGTCTTATTTTCTTAATAATTATATTACTTACTGGTTTTTTTGTTCTTGATTTTTTGTTTATTTGTTTGCCAAGAAGTTGTGAGAGAAGTATTACTAACTGTTGGATCTCAATACATGAAAATAGAAAAAGGGACATCTCTCTCTTAGAGTCTCCATTGAGACTAAGTTTCTGTGTGAGTGATTTTCCGATCATACTTGCCAACTCAATAATCAGCTGGAGAGCACTGGCAGAATAGCTGACACCTGGCTGACCTGCAACAGAAAGAGAAGATTCCGACGGTGGTTCGTCCACCCGGGGGCACTCCGACGATCAAGTCAGTATATCTCTCAAAGATAATCAATAGTGCTAAACTCACTGTTCAGAATATAAATTGCGTACCTTAGACCCATGAGAGTGCCTCTTTTTTATAGTTAACTCAATCCTTGTCCCACTAGAAGCCTAGCTTCAATGGACTCTTGCTCAGTACTTATCCTGGACTCTCTAAGAGATAAAGATAAACTCTCTAAGAGTGTTATCCTTATCTATGCTAAAGTCCATCATTCTAGGACTCTTGTCCCTTATCCGCTTATCTCGGATTCTGATATCTTCGGAGATAACCTCGGCCTTGACGAGATAACCTCGGCGTCATGACCTGGACACGTGGCACCTCGGCTGACACGTTGGCGTCACCTTAGCCACGTGTTGGTACTTCAGAAAATATATCCTCACAACTGCCCCCTAGGTTTTATTACCTCGGCATTCTGAGGTGATGGAACCTATATCGGTACTTCTTGCCAGTACATCGGCTTCAGCCGAGATCATTACTATAGGCCGACATGTCTTCTTAGAGATCAAGAATCCCAAGGGCTTCTTCACGCGTATGAGCTGTTATACATAACAACTCAACTGTTTCGGCCACGTGTCTTCCCCTTAGTCGATCGTGTTTATGACGCGTCTTTAAGTCGTCTCACGCCTGCATGCGCCGTCTGATGTATTCGTTGTTCCAGGCGCATTAACAAAACTTGTTTCTTCTCTCTTTGTCTCTTCACTCTTTACTCTTTACCTTTGCATTTGAAGCTTTTCTCTTTCGAACTTTTTCCTTCAAGATCCTCCATTGCTTAAGCTTCCAAAGCTCTGCAACTCGTTTCGTCCAGTTCCTCCGGCGAATTTCCTGCCAATCTGTTCTGCTGCCGCCGTTCTTCTGACTTCGGCGATCTCAACATCGGCTTTTTCCCTCTGGTAAGTCATCGTTCCTCCTGGTTTCAGTTCTTGTTGCGCTCCAAGAAATTTTACTTTATCATTAGTCGTCATTGTTGTTTTATTCAAACATTTGATCCATGAATCATGCATCTGAATGTGTTTATTTCACGATTTTGCCCTTTGCCCATGTCTTGAATACTCGTACTACTTCACAATTTTTCTGCAATTTTGCAACTGTTCTTGACCTTGTACCCTTTCACACACTCTGTCACAGTGTTCTTGGTAGTTCACCTTTGTTCTTAATTCTTAAACACGTTCTTGTTTTCTGTTTTCTGTATCTTTTTCCAGATTTTTGCCTCCAATCTTGCTCCCATAGAGTTAGGTTTTGGGATTTGCCTATAGAACCCTTGATTTTTAGGAAAAACTGAAACTATTTTCGCAAATCCTTACCCAGCACATTCTTTAGGTTTTTTGCCGAGGTCGCAATAACCCTTTTAAAATACCTTTATTCTGAAATCCAGTTCCTCCTAGCTAGGCCGATGTCATGGGTATGTGGAAGCATAGGGTAGACACCCCGACAAAATTAGACTACTTTAGGCGAGAGTTTTCCATCCCTGCCGACGTCCATCTGAGTTTGGCTGGGATGACGACTTTATCATGCCCGATGTAAACCTCATGCCTTTCCCAGTAGTAGCGTTTATTTAGTGTGGACTTAGGTTTCCACCTGACCCTTTCTTCCATGAAATCCTCCACTTCTATAGGTCGAACCCAATGCAACTTGCAATCAATTCGTACCGAGTTATTAATGGTACCATAGCCTTAGCCAAACAAGAGAATGCTAGGATTACTCTTGCCGACTTCCAGTTCTGTTATACCATGTGTCGCCTGAAATCAGAAAAAGGCCACATCTATTACCTCAAGCCGAGGTCTACGGAATACAAAGTTGTTGCCGACCTCCCTGACTCCAACAAGGGAGCGGGGGATGATTATTTCATCGTTTCGGGTAATTGAGAGTTTTAGCCAAACGATGACCTCCATCTTTATCCCCTAAGTCGAACAGTTTTCGGGGAAGGAGCTGGTAAGGGCCACACTTCACAAATTTTCTTGTTTTCTTGCATAAAGTTTTCAACATTCTATTCTAATGTCTACATTTTTTTTCCTTTTTGGCAGTTCTCCCTCAGCCACCAAAGGGCTTCCGTCAGTCTTTCTTTCCCAGCAAAGACTTGAAGAAACTACTGAATTTTCCAGTCCACAAGGGGAAGGCCCCTCTGCTTCTCAACTTTATCCCCACTTATAAGTCGGCTCTTCCCGACGTCCCAAAGAAGAAGAAAAAAAGCCTTTCTCCATCTTTTGCCACAACTCCACAAGTCGTGTCCACATCTCGGACAGACCAAGGATCAACCTCTGATCGTGCTGAGCAGCTTTCAACCTCGGCTCCATACCTGATCCCACCATCTCAACGACATCGTCGGCGACGAACTGTGTTTTCTTCCGAGATGCGCCACCAGAAAGTTGTTGCAAAAGACATCTTAGCCAGCATCCCTTCTGACGTTGACGCTCAGCCAACGCAGACCCAGCCTCCACCAAAGTAAAAAAGAATTAAGAAGGCTCAACTAAAGGCCAAGGTGACTCAGGTTGACACTGAGGACACTTTGCCGATCTCCAAACTAGTTGAAAGCGATAAGTCTCAATCCGCTGCTAGAAAGAGGCGTTTTGAGGCCCAACCATCCGAATTCCCAAAATCAAAGAAGCCGAGGTCATCCTCTGCAACCACCTCGGGGTCCAAAAAACATGATGCCCCCTGGGCCCCCAACATCACTCTGGAAGATAAGCCAGTTATGGCCAACGATAGCGCTGATGACATTAATGTCGGCGTAGCCCTCAGTACCGCTCTGCTTCTCCCCGGCGATCTTGACCGAAACGCTAAGTTGAGCGAGTATGAAAACTATGCTCTGATGCTTCAACGCTCTGTTCAAGTAAGTGTCTTTATCTGGTAACTTTTTCTTTCTTTCTGTTCATTTCATACTTGTAATTTTTTCTAACAACTTCTGTTCTGTTTACTTTCAGGCCATCCAGCATACCCATTCTTTCTCAATACAATCTTTTGAGAATCGGGAGAAGCTGGCCGAGAAGAAGAGAGAGGTCTCTAGTCTGCAAAAGACTAACAAAAATCTACAATCAAAGGTGAAGACTTTGGAGGATTAGGCTGAGATCGCTATCAAAGCCAAGGACGATGCCGAAGAAAAGGTTGGCGCTGTTGAGGCGATAAACAAAGTACTTCAAGCCCAGCTGAAAGAGGCCGAGGATAAAATGGCCGAGGCCCAAAGAGAGCTTCAAGACGCCCTGGCCACCAAAGAGGCCGAAGTCAAGGCAGCTGATGAAAAGGGGTACAACGAAGGGGTAGCCGATGTCACGGCGGGCTATGAAAAACAAGTGAAGCAGGCATGCAACAAGGGCTTTACCCTTGGCTGGATGACCTTGCTAAAAAGGCTTAATGTCCCCGAAGACTCCCCC
Source organism: Camellia sinensis (assembly GCF_055761805.1). Lineage (NCBI taxonomy): Eukaryota > Viridiplantae > Streptophyta > Magnoliopsida > Ericales > Theaceae > Camellia > Camellia sinensis. Next base: position 189,674,883 of record NC_138964.1, read on the forward strand.
CTCATGAATGCCGATGTCCTTCCTCTACCATTCCCCCCAACTCCAAGCCAACCTGCCGACGACGACTCTAAGTCTGAGGAGGAGGTTTTGGTGAGGAAGCGTAAGGAAGCTGCTGGGGCCAAGTCTCTTCCTCAAAATGAGCAAGTCCTAGACTTGACTCAAGATGAAGAGGTTGAGGAAGTCTTCAAGGAAGTTACCCTTGAGCATGCATCTTTGGACGTGCCTCTCGTCGACAAGAGCCTTGATCAGACCCTTCAAGAGATTGATGCTGAGCTTGCGGCCGAGAAGGTGGCCGAGATGTCCTCCCAACAGTCTTCCGAGATCCAGACTCAGCCTGCTAATGATGCTGAGGAATCTTAGTCTTGATGTCTTTCTTTTTCTTTTCCTTTCTTGTACTTCATTTTTCCTTTCAAAGTAATGTAAACTCTTTATGTTGCCGATGTGCCTTTTCATGAATACAACTTCATTCTTTCTTTAATGCTTGTATGTTTGTCTTCCCTTTATTGCTCTTGTATGACTCTCCTACTAAGAATAATTTGCATATCTTTAATATATTCTTTAATCTTTATGCAACCTCCTCGGGGTGACATACCTCGATTATGGCGATTTACTTCGGCAAGTATCCAAGTACCTTTCTTGGCGTGACCTCAGTTTCAACTTGTAAATTTTTCTCAAATTTCAACAAGTGTTTAACATCACCTCGATTTTAACTTTAACTTGTAAACTTTTCTCAAGTTTCAACATGTGTAAAACATCATTTCGGTTTAACTTCAACTTGTAAACTTTTCTTAAGTTTCAACACGTGTTAAACATCATTTCGATTTAACTTTAACTTGTAAACTTTTCTCAAGTTTCAACAAGTGTTAAACATCATTTCGGTTTAACTTCAACTTGTAAGCTTTTCCCAAGTTTCAACAAGTGTTAGACATCATTTCTTCTCTCTGCCCCCTAATGTGAACCTAAGGTCCACTTGGGGTCTCATTATGCACGTATTCCGAAACAACGTTATGTATCTTCATCAGTCACAAATATAAAAGAATTCTGCTAAAATTTTATTCATTACATCGGCAAATAACAAGGAAAATCTAATGATAGAAAAACTTCAAATTATAAGTATTCCAAGGTCTTGGCAACTCTTTGCCCTCGCTATTTTCAAGTCGATATGTCCCATTGCCCAATACCGAAGTGATTCTGTAGGGTCCTTCCCAGTTTGCGTCAAGCTTGCCCTCCCTGGGATTCTTCTTGTTGCCGACGACTTTTCTCAAGACTAGGTCGCTGGCTTGGAACTCCCTTGGGTTGACTCTTTTATTATAAGCTCTGGCAAGCTGTTGTTGGTAGGCTGCAAGCTGAATTGCAGCCTTCTCTCTTTTTTCTTCTAGTAGGTCCAGATCTTGGGCTAAGAGTACATCATTAGTTCCATTCTCTACTCCCTGGGTTCTTATCCCAGGGATGCCGACTTCAAGCGGAATGACAGCTTCTGTGCCATAGGTCATGGCAAAGGGGGATTCCCCTATTGATCTTTTCGGCGTAGTTCGATATGCCCAGAGCACATTTGGTAGTTCATCCACCCGCTTTTCTTTTGCTGCTTGCAGTTTCTTCTTTATCCCGTCTAGAATAACTTTGTTGGATGCTTCTGCTTGTCCATTGCTTTGAGGAAAGCTTCGGGTTGAAAAGTGGTTCTTGATCTTGAATTTTGCATGTAAGTTCTTGATCAGCTTGCTGTCAAATTGTGTTCCATTATCAGCCACTATTGCTCTCGGAATTCCAAATCTGGTGATGATGTTTCTCCATAAGAAGTTCTTCACGTCTACATCTCGGATCTTGGCTAGGGGCTCAGCTTCTATTCATTTGGTGAAGTAATCTGTTACTATCAGCAGGTATTTCCTTTGTCCAGTTCCTTGGGGCAGTTGTCCAACGAGATCTATGCCCTATTGGGCAAACGGCCAAAGACTGGATACTGGGTTCAGGTCTGCTGCTGGCTGGTGTATCAGTGGTGCAAACCTTTGGCATTTTTTACATTTCTTGACATAGGCTTCTGCATCTTTCTGTATGTAGGGCCACCAATACCCCTGGGTAATGGCCCTCTGGGCAAGTGATCTACCCCCAGTGTGGCTTCCACAGACTGCTTCATGTATTTCATATAAAAAATCTTCAACTTGTGATGGGTGTACTGTAGACACCCCATTTTTGACCGTCCTCGAGACTTGGACGTTACCGTTTGAACACCCGATGATTATCCATGTTTGTGTTCGTTTGGAGTTCCCCGAGATCTCGGCTACGCGCCTTGCCTCAGGATCTCCGAACTCGGCTGTTCCGTGTTTGGTTTTGGCACCAAACACTTGTGTTTTTGCCTTGAAGGGCGGGGAATGGCTTGTTGGCCATCCCCACCTTCCACCGGCCTTCCCCTAGCATCACCGGCTGTTTAGGGGTGCCACCAGCCATGATTTCTTAAAATCAATGGCCGATCGGCACTGTATTTGGCCGACTGGCACTTTATTTTGCCGGCGACCCCTTTTGCTGGCCGGTGTGACTCCTTTGCACCCTTGAGGCATGGTGCATGCCAGCTGTGCCAACTGGAATGCACCATCACTCCTCCCCGTGCAGTTTTTGGCTGGTGTGAGCCTTTGAACCCCATTTCCTTCTAGAAGCTTGAACCCTTTGGCCAAGCTTCTTGGAGAAGCTTGGCCAGCTGTTTTGGCTTCTCCAAGAAGCCAAGACTCCTTTGCACCCTTTGCCCCTTTCCTTTAGCTTCCTTGAGAAGCTTTAGCCTTGGCCCTTTGCCTATATAAACACTTACCCTCTCCCTTTGCCAAAGGTTAGAGCTTTTGAACCAAAAAAACCAGAGCTTCTATATCTATACATCTGATATATCACCCTCTCTCTCTATATCTCCATCTCTCTCATCCTTAGGGTGTGTTTGGAAGCCTAAAAGTGCATTTTGGCCTTACTTTTGCACTAAAACACACACCATTACACCTTGCTCCGAGATTGAGAGGCTTTAAGGGTTGATTCTTGAGTTTTTGGACTGATTTTGATCAGTAGAAGGTGGCTGGATCATCTGTTCTCCAAAGTTTCTTCAAGGGTAATCACTTTGCTTTAGTTTCCCCAAACTTGCACTAGTTTTCCCAAACTTGCACTAGTTTTTTACCTGTCTTGCTTGCTAATTTAGGCTTTGTGCATAACATAAAAAAAAGCTTACATTTTCATACTTAAGAACTTTCATTAAGGGTGTTTTGTGGTTTGAGTTCAAACTCACCCTCTTAGGCCTTATTTGGCCTTTTTGGTGCTTCCTTTGTGAGGCTTTGTTTGCTTGAGTGTCTTAGTCTTCTCACCACTGAAAACCAGTGGATTTTCAGTGGTGAGGAAGGTGGTTTGAAGTCTTGTATAGGGGAGGAACACCCCTCTCCCTTCATTGCCTCATTTCCTTGCCTTTTGGCTTAAAGGGCAACATGCATGCTTGACTGATTTTGGCCCTTTTCCAGAGGTTTTTGGGTGTCTCTAGGTCACATGTTATCTCTGTTTTTGGTCGAATTTGTCCCCTTTTGCATGCTCAACGTACTTGCTTTACATTCCTCTATTTGGCCTAGAAATGCATCTTGTGTTTAGGTCATGATTCTTGCATGTGTTAGCCTAATTTCATGAAGGTATTGGCATTACTTTACCATGTTTAAGGCCTGTTGGCCATTTGTTTCAGTCATGCTTGCCATGTTTGGTATCATCTTTTGTGTTTTGGCTTGTAAGCCTTGAGTATATTGGCCTCTAACATGTGTAGCTCAGACCATCCTCATGATTTGGCATCATTTAGGATCGTATTTCAGTCCATAAATCATGTTTGTATGTCTGCATATGTGACCTCTTTCATGCTTTGAGGATGTGCCCTTTTATGCCTAGAAATGAGTTTTGGTGCATGCATCTCATTGGAGCCACTTAAGCTGCCATATCAGTGGGTTTTGGAGTCCATTTTTGCATGCTAAGATTCTGTTTTGTTTGTCTAATTCATGCCATGAATGGTCATGTTAGTGGAAGTAAAGTGTCCCCTTTTTGTGCCTTAGCTTTAGGTCCATTGGCTTGGGTGTTGGCATGAGTGTTTGTCCACCATTTTGGGCACTTTTGGCCACTGTTTTGGGGTGGATTGAGGCCTGCCCCTTTATGGTTTAAGTCCACCATTGCATGCTTGTCTCATGTTTATTGCATGATTGCTTCATTAGGTGTTGTAACATGATGATCTTATTGCTTAAATCATCCATGTTTGCATTGCATTTGCATCTTGCATGCCTAGCATTGCATACTTGCCATGGTAGTTGCATGGCATTTGGCATGCCTTGCATCTTAATCTCATGTTGTATCTTTGAGTCATGTTTGCATAACATGCATTGCATTACTTGGTTTGGGGTGTTAAACCAAGTGTGAGAGTTAAGGAGCGTTCATACTATAAGTGATGTAACGCGTCTTAACTCTCGGTCACCGGGGCCCTTGACTTCAACATGATAGGGTCTTGGTCCTCATTTGTGTGTTGCATGCATTTTTACATCAAATAGCAAGCTTGATCTCTTAGGCTATCATGCACAATTGATGGCTCGAGGATCGAGGGCCATGCTTCCCTGAGTTCAATACATGATGGGGAACATGACCATGCTTACATGTGCCTGAAATCCCATGCCATATACTGTCTGTCCTCTGTTGCAGTCAAAACTGTCTTCTGCAGGAAGTCTCTACCGACCGGCAGTGTTTAGTGCCGACCGGCAATCCTTCCTGGGCCGATAGCTTCATAAACAGCCGATGGGTATTTTCAATGGCCGGTGGACATTTCCTTCAGCCGATGGTGTTCCACAGTATTCAGAGGACCTGTCCCAGAACTTTGGCAATTTTCAAAGAAGCAGGGCAGTGTAAACAGAGGCGGCAGTGGTATGGTACGGACCTTCCGGGCAAGACGGGTTCGAGCATGCATCATTCGCGCATCCCAAGGTGGGGGCTGTGGCCACCTTTCTTTTTGTATTCATTCTGTTAATTAATTAGAAATTCTGTAATAATTTATGCGTTTATTATTCGGACTGTAATATTTATTTGGACCCTCCGAGTGAGGGCAATTATGTAATAAGTGTGCGTGAGTGTGTGTATGTCTTCCAACCCCACGTCTTTCTTCCCTTTTATTTACCTGCTTTGATGGTTAGTAATAGGACATGTTTAATTTAGCATACCTTATGCTATGCATGCGTGCATCATTCATCAGTATTGCATGCACCGGGCTCGGCGTATCATGCTAACTGCATTAGTATTTCAAATCTAACTTGAATACATGCTACTTGTGCATTTTCACATGCCATGTTTAGGTTAGCCGAGCCTATTCTAATTGCATCCTGTATGTGTTGCATTAGTCAATTTGACATGAACTAGGACCATGCATGTTGGCTAACTAGTTTATTGTTTTGGCTCGGAGTACTCGGTAAGCATTTATGCTTTAGCATATCTCATGCGTGTGAATGCTATCATGACAGCATGCTTACCATGTGGCTAGATGCTTATGTGATAAACTGTTTGAATGCCTGTGGGTGAAGGTTGGATTGTCTGAGTTGGAAACACTCGTTGAAATCCGTGTTTTAGCCTACTTACGGGTAGTAAATTCCAAAACATTTTTTCAAAACAAACGGATATGCAAAGCTTATTTCCAAATTAGGCAATCTAGTCTATACTTGTTTGCTGTGCGCATAACATAGTAATTCTAGGCTAATAAATGGAATAAGAACACATAACGTTTTCAAAAACGGATATCACGGTTAGTAGAGGCCGATCTTCGGATCGGGCGAGAGGGGGTGCTCATAGCTGACCTTCCCCAATCGTACCCTAGCTCCCGAGCCGAGGCAACTCTGGTGATGATGGACATGTGGCCTTTGGCACCGAGTCAGGGTTTCCTAAATTCCCCCAAAATAAAATATTTAGGTGGCGACTCTGTATCTGGCAAAGCAGTCCATGTTTGGTACTTCTTTTTCTAAAAACCTATTTTCTCAAAACGATTTGCCAGATTTGGACTCTTTGGTTCAGATTAAAGAACCGTGACACAAATCGAGTCCGAACTGTAGTAGCGAGGGCCTCCCACGCGGGCGCGTCTACATGTACACACCTTAAAAGGGGTCTAGTGAAAGATCTTCTGCAGAGATGTCCTTCTGCTGCTAGACTGAATCTCGCCGACTTCAATCTGATCTTGTGTGCCTCTTTGTGGTCATTTGGTAGCTTTCCTTCCTTTAAGAATGCCATAATTGTATCCATCCAGCTTGGTCCCATATCCACACACATTGCTTCACGCTCTGTGGTCAGAGGTTCGATGCTCAGGCCCGACAAGTATTCGACCATTATAGTCCTTGCTTTTCCAGGTTGTGTTGCACTGGCCAGATTGGCTAGTGCATCGGCGTGGCTGTTATCATCTCGGCTGAGCTGATATAGTCAGCAATTATGAAATAAAGCTACTAACTTGTTGACTTCCTTTGCGTAGGCTGACATCCTTTCATCTCGAGCTGCAAATTCGGCCGTTGTTTGGTTGACTATGAGCTGGGAGTCACAGAAGACAATCACTTCATCTGCTTCTGCTGCTACCGCCAGCTTTAGTCCTGCAATCAATGCTTCATATTCTGCTTCATTGTTTGAGGCCTTGAACCCCAATCGAATGGACTGTTCCAATACTTCTCTATCTGGAGATACTAGTACTGCTCCTACCCCGCTCCTTGCCGGTTTGAGCTCCCATCGACAAACAGTCGAAAGGAGTCGCCGATGTAAATGCTGCAGGATCTGAGTTTTTCTTTTTTCCTTTGTTTTGTTGCATTTGGTTGGGCTTTTCCTTGCTTGCTTGGACATCGCTCACCCGGCTCAACGGAGCCCGATGTGCGATGGATTCTGGTGTGAACTCGGCCACGAAGTCGGCCAAAACTTGGCCATTAATTGCTGTTCTGGGTCTGTACTCCATGTCATACTGTCCCAAAGCCACTGCCCATTTGGCTATTCTTCCTGTCAAGTCTCCTTGTTATAGCAAAGACTTCAAGGGGTGTTCTGTTAGCACCACAATTTTATGGGCCTGGAAGTAATGGTTCAGTTTCTTTGAAGCTATTATTAAAGCCAGTGCCAATTTTTCTAAGGGTAGGTATCTTGTTTCTGCATCGGCCAGGGTTTTGCTTACATAGTAAACACCCCTTTGCTCTCATTTTTCTTCTCGGATTACCACTGCGCTTACTGCGTGTTCTGAGACTGCTAAGTACAAAAATAACTCCTCCCCAGGTTCTAGATTTGAAAGAACTGGAGCTGTGGTCAAATACTTCTTTAGGTCGGCCAAGGCGACCTCGCATTCTTCTGTCCATAAAAAATCTGTGGCGTTCTTCACTATGTTAAAGAAAGGTTTACACCTGTCTGAGCTTCTGCTTATGAACCTATTCAGGGCTGCGACCCTTCCAGTCAACATCTGTATCTGTTTTGCCGACGTCAGGCTCTTCAATTCCAGGATGGCCTTAATCTGATCTGGGCTGGCCTCAATGCCCCTTCTAGTCACCAGGTATCCTAAAAACTTATCAGATTCCACTCCAAATGCACACTTCGCTGCATTGAGTCGGAGCCGATATGTTTTAAGGATGTCAAAGGCTGCCTTCAGGTCGGCCAGATGACCTTTAGGTTCCTTGGTCTTCACGACCATGTCATCGATGTAAACTTCCACCGTTCTGCCAATCAGGTGTTTGAACATCTTGGTTACCAGTCTTTGGTAAGTTGCTCCTGCGTTTTTCAACCCAAAAGGCATCACTCTGTAGCAGTACAGACCTTTTGGGGTAATAAATGTGGTCTTTTCCTCATCTGGGGGATACATGGCTATCTGATGGTATCCCCTGTAGGCATCCAGGAAGCTCATCCTTCCATGTCTCGAAGTGGGGTCTACCAGCTAGTCAATCTTGGGTAGAGAAAAACTATCTTTGGGACAGGCTTTATTCAGGCTGATAAAGTCCACGCAAACCCTCCATTTACCTTTTTTTTTTTACCACCAGTGTGTTTGATAGCCATTTTAGGTAAATTTACCTCTCGAATGGCCCTGGCCTCCAGAAATCTGTCTACTTCCTTTTCCACTGCTTCGACGTGTATCAACGTCGGTCTTCTTGCTCGTTGGAACACTGGTTTTGCCGACCTATCAACATTCAGTTTATGGCAAGTGACCTCGGGGTCAATGCCAGGCATCTCATAAGGTGTCAAAGCAAACACCTCAATATTTGCTCTCAAAAAAGCTTCCAACTCTTTTTCTTCTTCTTCAGTTAAGCCCGAGTCGAGAAGAAAGAAGCGTTCTTCATCCCCTTCCTAGACGAGAATTTTCTTTAATGCTTCTTCACTCTTCTCGGCTGGCTCCTTGCCGACATCCTCTAAGACCTCCATGTCTTCGTCTTCGATCTCTGCCTTCTCTGGTTCTCTTATGCTGCAGATGGATTTCATTGCTGCCATGGAGCAATTCTTTGCCTACAACTGATCTCCTCTGACCTCCTCAATCCCATGCTCTGTTGGGAACCGCAATAGTTGATGCAAAGTTGAGGGAACAACTCTCATTGCATGTAACCATGGTCTTCCCAAAATGATGTTGTAAGGGGAGGGTGTGTCAATTACGGTGAACTCTGTTGTTATCTTCCTGGTGCTTGCCTGCACCTCTAAGCTGGTTGTTCCTAGTAGCCATGTCGGCGTTCCATTGAACCCGACCATTGGGCTATTGGATTGCTCCATATTGTCTAGGTGAAGGCCAAGCTCCTTGTAACATCGGACGTACATGATGTCACAAGAGCTGCCTTGGTCAATCAGGATGCGCCTTACTTGGCATTCCCCGACCTGGAGGGATACTACCAAGGCATCATTATGCGGGTGCTGCACCATCTCAAGGTCGACTTCAGAAAAGGACACTACTGGTCCTTGGCACTCCTCTACCCGATGTCTCTTCTCCCCGACTTGGTAGACATGCTGCAAGTGCTTCACTTTCTGGGTCTCTCCCCTGATCTCGTTTTCGCTGACCTTCGAGTGAATGACATTAATTACCCGAGGTCCTCCTGCTTGAGGTTGTTGTGCTGGGGGAGGTGGAGCTGCTGTCGCTTGGGGTAATCTTGCATGTTCTTCCCTTGTTCTGGCCTCATCGACAAGGTCTCTTAGATGCCCTTGCCTCACCAGGTCTTCCAAGTGTGTTTTCAGGGCTCTGCAGCCTTGAGTCATATGCCCATTTTCATTGTGGTAAGCGTAATGCCTGCCAAGGTTTCTTCCCATGAATTCTCCTGGTGCCCTTGCTGGTGTTCTGAAATAGGGTTGGTTCCGAATTTGTTCCAGGACTTTGTGGGTTGGGATTCAGAACACAGTTGTCACTGCCTGTGTAGCCTTTAGTTCTGTCTCCTACTTGCTGGATCCGTTGTTACCTCGGTCTCGTTTCGGCGAGCCGTTTCGTTTCTCCTGCTTTGTTTCCCTGGTCCCCGATATGTCTTCCTCGGCTCTGGCATATTTCTCGATTCTCGCCATGAGCTCTTCCATGCTTTTTGGCAATGTTTTTGCCAAAGACTTCCGTAGTGGACAGTTGTCTTTTAGGCCGTTCTTGAAAGACACAATCGCCACTTCTTGATTACACTCTGATATTCGGTTGAATACCTCATAGTATCTTTTTACGTAGGCCCTAAGGCCTTCATCCTTACTAATCTTCAAAGCCATCAATGCGTCCACCCGCAATGGCTGCAGCTTGTTTGCTACGAACTTGGCCATAAACATCTCGGCCAGGCCTTCCCAAGTCTTCACGCTTCCCTTTGGTAATTTGTGGAACCAATCTGATGCAATCTCCCCGAAGGATGAGGGGAACACTTTGCAGAGTAACGACTCGTTCCCACTATACAACGCCATTGAGTTCAAGTATAATCTAACGTGGAAGTTAGGGTTTGACTTACCATCGTATATTTGGAACCTCGGCATACTGAATCTCTTCGGCGCCTCAAACCTGTCCAACTCCACCGAGAATGGTGTCCTCGACTTATCTGGGGAGGTTACCTCGGCGTTGGCATTCTGTTGCATCCTCTTGAGGTAGTCTCTTAAGTCCTCCTTTGTCTGCCCAGGAGCTCGGCTATCTCTTACTTTTAGTCTTTTTGGTGCACTACTTTCAGCTTTGTGGTGAGTTCTCTTCGACCCTTCTTCATGAGTTGTGTCGAAGCACAACGCCTGCCCCTGAACATTCCGATGTCCTTTGGGGTCTCCGTGATTCTTCTCTTCTTGACTCTCTTCGTCCGACCTCCCTGGAAGGTCGGTGAGAGTATCTTTCGCTCCCGTTGTGCTGCGGGGCTACGGGGATTGTTTTCTGCCCTCCCTTCTGGGCATTGGCCGCTGGAATCGGCGTGTTCTGCAGCGGGAACAGTGGCTGCATGACGTTATTTTGCATCATGAAATTGACGACCGACTGCAAGTCTGCCAATTTGTTTGCCATCTCTTTTACCACTTCGTCCCTCTGTAGGCACCTATCCTTCCATACCTGGAGGTCGCCCTCTTTGTAGTACCCACTTCGATCTGGTTTCTTTGGTACGTCGCCAGTCTAGCCGACGTCTTTCACTCCGTGATTCTGGTCATGAGTTTCTGCGTTGCACTCGTCCCCTTCGATATCAAGGTCAATAGGTCTCCCACTTCTAGCAGGAGTGTCGTCCCCAATCTTTTCCTTCTGTCCGTTACTGGCCATCTATTCTTCTTTCTTTCCCACAGACGGCGCCAAATTGTGTAAGTGATTTTCCGATCACACTGCCCAACTCAGTAATCAGCTGGAGAGCACTGGCAGAATAGATGACACCTGGCTGACCTGCAACAGAAAAAGAAGATTCCGGCGGTGGTTCGTCCACCCGGGGGCACTCCGACGATCAAGTCAGTATATCTCTCAAAGATAATCAATAGTGCTAAACTCACTGTTCAGACTATAAATTGTGTACCTTATACCCATGGGGGTGCCTCTCTTTTATAGTTAACTCAATCCTTGTCCTACTAGAAGCCTAGCTTCAATGGACTCTTGCTCAGTGCTTATCCTGGACTCTCTAAGAGATAAAGATAAACTCTCTAAGGGTGTTATCTTTATCTATGCTAAAGTCCTTCATCATTCTAGGACTCTTGTCCCTTATCCGCTTTTCTCGGATTCCGATATCTTCGGAGATAACCTCGGCCTTGACGAGATAACCTCGACGTCATGACCTGGACACGTGGCACCTTGGCTGACACGTCAGCGTCACCTTAGCCACGTGTTGGTACTTCAGAAAATATATCCCTACAGTTTCTTTTCACGATTTCTTCACAATCAAAATTTTTGTCTTAGTTTCTAATAGTTTTTTTATTTTATTTTATATATTTCATATTGTTTTTCTAATATATATATTATTTATTGTTTTCATTTTATTTTATATTTATGTTTTTTGATTTTTGGTTTATTTGGTTTGCAAGAATTCCTAAGAGAGTAGAATTCATAACTTTGAAATCTTAATCAATACTTGAGGATAGAAAAAAAGGGACATCTCTCTATCAGAGTCTCCATTAAGACTAAAGTTTCTTTTCATGATTTCTACTCTAAAAATAGTCTTCTAATTAGCTTTTTCATATTTTGCTTTGTTTTTTTAATAAATATATTATTTATTGTTTTTGTGTTTGGTTTATTTTTTGCAAAGAAATACTTGGAGAATAATTTATACATTTTGTATCTCAATATTTGCGAATAGAAAAAATTGGCATCTCTCTCTCAAAGTCTCCACCGAGAAGTTTCTCTCCATGATTTCTTTGCAATTAAAATAATTGTCTTTGTTTCTAATTAAGTTTTTCATATTTTGTTTTGAAAAATCTAGAAATTCCCTAGATGTTGATTTATGATTATGTATCAATTTTAAGTAGTAAACAACAATCCTAATCAAACAATCAAGACAAATCAACACAACGATTTTACGTGGAAAAACCACAATTGGACACCTCCAATTGTGATAAAAAACCACGGGCAAAAGCCACAAAACAATCCACTAAAAAGATATAAAGGAATTACACAGGTATACTCTCAATTACCTAGCGAATCCACGTCCAAATTTAACCAACCCCTATGTGTCTCTTCCAACCGCGTCTTTACCTCGGAATTGTCTTGACGATGAGCCACTCTAGAATCCACCAAAGCTTCAGGCTCAAATTCTTCAGAATCCACCGAAGAACAACCCTCTCTTTTTTATAGAATGAACAAACGAACCTTTGATATATTCTTTTTAACCCATGAGTTGAATTCTCAATTAAACATAAAAAAAAACTAGCAAAATATCCCCAGATATAAACCTTAATATCCAAAAAGAAGATCTGGAGCAGTAATCCTCAAATCTGATAGAAACACGTACTTATAGAAATCTAGGACTGCGAAACTCGCTCGAGCGAAGACTCTCTCGCTCAAGCGAGGAACCAAAAACGTGTGTTTTCCATAAGTGGCTTCGCTCGAGCCAAACAACCTGCGCTCGAGCGTAAAATCTTCCTTCTCAGGTTTTTCTGCAGACGCAGCCTTCGCTCGAGCGAGCAAGGGCGAACATGCAGCTTCGAATGCAATTTTGCATTTTGTTTCAGGGATGTTGCCCCTCGACCCCGCCTGGGCGCTGCCCCGGACTTGCCAAGGGGCGCTGCCCCCTCGACCCTCTCGAGCTGACCGGGCAGCTCGATCCCCGTCATAATCAGCAAAGTGGCAATCTTGAAAGTATTAACGTCACAAACTTCTCTGCAAGACACAATTCGGGTTGGATTCGCATCTAAAAACTCATAGCCTCACTGAAATAAAAAGTGCGAAAATAAGTACAACTGAAAGGAGTTTTGTTAACTGGGATTGCCAAGAATAAAAACCTAACATGTTTGATATTTTTTAAGAAATATATATATTTTGATATTTTGTTTTGTTTGATTTTTTTTTTTTTTTTTGGGTTTATTTGTTTGCCAAGAAATCTTAAGAGAATAATTCATAACTTTTGGATCTCAATACTTGAAAATAGAAAAAAATGGAAATCTCTCTTTACATGTCTCCTTTGAGACTAAGTTTCTCTCCATGATTTCTTCGCAATCAAAATTATAGTCTTAATTTCTAATTAAATTTTTTTATATATATTTTGTTTGCTTTATTTTAATAAATATTATTTACTTTTAGTTTTTTTGTTTTTGTTTTTGTTTTTATTTGTTTGCCAAGAAATCTTGAGAGAAGCCATAACTTTTGGATCTCAATACTTAGAATAGGACAAACATACATCTCTCTTTTGGACTCTTAATTGAGGCGAAGTTTCACTTTTGGTTTATTTAATAAATATATTATTTATTTTTTGTCTTGCTTTTAATTTTTGTTTTTTGTTTCATTTGTTTTCCAAGAAATCATGAGACAATTATTACTAACCGTTGGATCTCAATACATGAGAATAGAAAAATGTATCTCTATCTTATCTTGGATTCTACATTGAGGTTAAGTTTCTCTACATGATTTTTTTGTAATCAAAATTATAGTCTTACTTTCTAATTATTTTTTCAATATTTTTTTTTGTTTTTTGCTTTATCTGTTTGCCATGAAATCTTGAGAGAAGAATTCGTTACTTTTGTATCCCAATACTTAGAATAGAAAAAATGGCATCTCTTTTTTGGACTCTCCGTTGAGACTAAGTTTCTCTCCCTGATTTCTTCGCAATCAAAATTTTAATTTTAGTTTCTAATTAAGTTGTTCATATTTTGTTTTGTTTATTTAATAAATATAGTTTTTGTTTTTTGTCTTACTTTTTGTTTTGATTTTATTTGTTTGTCAAGAAATCATGAGTGAAGTATTTCTAACTTTTGGATCTCAGTACATGAAAATAGAAAAAACGAATATCTCTCTATCAGAGTCTTCATTGAGACTAAGTTTCTCTCCATGATTTCTTCGCAATCAAAATTATTGTCTTAGTTTCTAATTAGTTTTTTCATATTTTGTATTGCTTTTTTAATAAATATATTATTTGTTGGTTTTTTTTTTCTTTTTTGATTTTTGCTTTATTTGTTTGCCAAGAAATCCTGAGAGAGAAGAATTTGTAACTTTGGAATCTCAATCAATATTTGTGGATAGAAAACGGAGACTCCATTAAGACTATGTTTTTTTGGGTGATATTGAGAAGTTTCTTTCCATGATTTCTTTTCAATCAAAATATAATCTTAGTTTCTAATTAGCCTTTTCATATTTTGTTTTGTTTTTTTAATAAATATATTATTTATTGTTTGATTTTTTTGGTTTATCTTGTGCGAAGAAATTCTTGGAGTAGAATTCATACATTTTGGATCTCAGTACTTTGGAATTGAAAAAATAGACATCTCTCTCTCTCGAAATCTCCACTGAGATTGAAGTTTCCCTCCTTGATTTATTTGTAATAAAAAATTGTTGTGTTAGTTTCTAATTAAGTTTTTTGAGAGGGTAATTTATGTGAAAATTTGGCCGAATTGGGAAATGGGTCATTATGGCCCACAATACGAAGGGCTGAGTAAAAAGGCCGTAAAGTTACTCCGGCCTGAGAGAGGTACAAAGTTACTCCGGCCCGAGAGAAATATAATGTTACTCCGGTCCGGAAGCGACTTGGAGTTAGGCCGGTTGGAAGACGCTTTGAAGTAAGACCGGTCTTAGAGTTAGCCCGGTCATGACGTATTGTGGTTAGACAGGTTAGAACCTTTCTACTCGGTAGCTCGGTCTAACCACGCCATTCTTTGTACATGAGGAACCGAGATAAGGAGTAGTGAAAAGGAGAACCGAACTAAAGATGGTTCGGTCTACTCTGTGGCTTAGCGTGATCGTAATTACTTCGGTTATGTTGGAGTTCGATCATGATAAAAACCATCTCACTTGGTTTAAGCAGTGAGGGGGGTGTTAAAGGATAAGCATTGTCTTTCAGGAGTTTGAATCTTAGGAGGACTCTGCATGGAGAAGTAAAAGTCCTACTAGGATTGTGCCACACGAAACCTATAAAAGCTCACAAACATCACCTTTGGAGAGGTAACACACAACTTTGCTTTCTGAATACACAGAGCTTTTGTCTATTGGTCAAGCTTACTGACTTATGCATCGGAGAGGTTTCCGGCACACACTCGTCGGCTAGCTCACGTTTGTGTTTTCAGGTGATAAAGCGATGACGTACAGAGGAGCGCAGACTTGATCAACAGGATTATACGAGAAGGTTTATTTCTTTCCCGTACAATTGGCGCCGTTTGTGGGAAAAACAGACAGGACAAAACCACTTGATCAAGTTTTACCTTTTTAGGAACAATGGCGCACAATGAAGAATTACCATAGTCCGCCATCGACGGGCAAATACCAGATTGGGGTGCAAGGCGTGAAGGATTACCTTCTATCCCTCCTATGGCAGACTTGGAGCCCCAACGACATAACTCCAGGAGAGATACTAGGGGAAGGCGGACTCACAGCCCCCGTCACTCTCATTCACAAAGTCCTGACAGGCAAAGGCGAAGGATTGATCCTCAAGTCCTGGAGGACCGCGTGAAAGAGCAGGACGAATTAATAAGGAAGATGGCGGCGGACATGGAGACCCTGAAGTGTCAGATGAAGGAAAAAGGAGTGACGACAGGAGAGGGGCGCAAAAACAAGACGCCCCCTCGTCGCTCAGAAGACCATGGAAGGCATTCCACACCATCACAAGCAGAGAGTAGAAGCCTCAAGACAGGCGATACTCAGTCTAGAACCTCCAGAACTCGTTACTCCAGGTCTGAGAGAACGAGATCATTGAGGTCTTACACAGAGGGAAGTACCTACCGACCCTCACACTCGCACCAAACATTATCCAAACAGGCGGAGTTGCCCAGATCATCCAATTTGCGGAACATGCTAAAAGAAAAGGCACGATGGAAGGAGGACACCAGGGCGCGCGACCCACGCAGAGTTTCTGCCCTTCAACGATTGGTCCCTCAATCGCATGGAAGCGTCGAGGTTGGAGTGCCATTACCATGCCCTGCCTACGAACCGACGGACAAAGCATTAGCGAGGCTGCAAACCTCGCCGTTCGTTCCGGCAATCGAAAACGCGCCCCTGCCTTCAGGCTTCCTTCAGCCCAAATTCACCACGTACGAGGGGAAGACGGACCCCTACATTCACCTAAGCCACTTCCGCCAGGTTATGGCGGTATATCGACGAAACGAGGCTTTAATGTGCATCCTCTTCCCATCAAGCCTTGGCGACCTAGGCTTGACTTGGTTCGAAAAACTTCCAGAAGGTAGCATAGCCTCCTGGGCGCAATTGGCGGAGGCGTTTGTCACAAGATTCAGAACAAACACCAAAACCCCGGTGGAGATTGACCAGTTACTCTCCATCGACACGGGTGAAAAAGAGACACCGAGGTCCTACAATAGCCGCTACTGGGAGACATTCAACCAAATTGGGGACTGCCCCACCAATCTCGCCATTGCACAATACAAAAGAGGCCTTCCAGTTGGGAATAGACTAAGGGACTCGATCACCATGACGCCACCCCTCACCATGGAAGCCTTGATGGAAAGAGTACATCAGCACATCAGGGTAGAAAAGGATGGCGCACGTGCCAAAACAAAATCTGGCACGACCATCGTACCAGAAAAGAAGGCCTCAGCAAAGGTCAACGTGGTAGATCATCCGAACAGAAACGGACGTGGCAGACGAGACAACGAAGAGGACCAGGACAAAAGATGGTTGAGGGTCCGCACGGCCATAACCACGGTATTTAAGAAACCGATCTACCGAATTCTAAGTGAAATAAGAGATGAGCCTTTCGTCAGATGGCCAGCCAAACTAGGGGAAGCTCAGAAGGACTATGACGAAAGATCACGGTGCACCTTCCACAGAGAAAAGGGGCACCGCACTGAAAATTGCACGCCATTGAGACAGCACCTAGAGGAGTTGGTGGCAGCAGGTCACCTGGATAAATACATTGAAGGAGGGGCCCAACCAACCCCCCAGGACCATAACAACCCCAACGGAATGCCAATCAACGCCCCACCTCAAGGCGTTATCAATGTGATACATGGAGTCTTTGAACCTGAGCGTGTATGCGAGCTCAGGGGATCAATCAAAAAGGCTGAACACTTAAGAGAGGTGCTAAGTGCCCAACCTGCCATCAAGAAGAGGAAGACAGAGGCCACAAACGTCATGTCTTTTTTGGATAAAGACTTGGAACGGATATATTGCCCTTACAATGATGCCCTGGTCATCACTCTCCGAGTCAAGGATTTTGACGTCAAGCGGATTCTGATTGACCAGGGTAGTTCATATGAAATCATGTACTACGAAACATTTAAACAATTGAAGCTGCAAGACAAAGACTTGGCGCCAGCCGTATCTCCCCTAATTAGATTCAACTCCATGCCAGAATGGCCCGTCGGCAAAATAATTCTTCCAGTCAGAGCAGGAAGCGTGACGAAACAAGTGAAGTTCTGGGTATTGAAGATCCCCTCCACTTACAACATCATCTTGGGCAGAACATGGCTGCATGCCATGCGATCGGTGGCGTCATCCTACCACCAAGTAATGCGGTTCCCCAACGATACCGGGGTAATTGAAGAAGTCTATGGAGATCAGATCATGTCGAAGCAATGCTTCGTCACGGTGAATGGCAGCCGCGCTGCCAAAGGATACGTTCATTCGGTGGAAGAACCTGAGAGCAATGAGCTATTCACAAATGTCGGCAAAGCGGCTGATCAGAAAGCAGTGGAGGACTTAGTAAAAGTAAGAATAGATGAAAAGAACCCAGATAAGTTCTTTTTGCTCCGTTCGTCATTGTCTAGCACTGAGAGATTAGAGGTCTTGGAATTCTTAACCTCTAACATCGAAGTGTTCGCTTGGACGCCCTACGACATGCCAGGCATTGATCCAAACTTCATCTGTCACAAACTCAATGTCCACCCATCCGCCAGACCAGTCATCCAACGCACACGCAGATCAACACTCCACCATGCCGAGATAGTGGCAGAAGAAGTATGTAACCTACTGAAGGCAGGAGCAATTAGAGAAGTGCACTACCCAAGATGGATCTCCAACACAGTCGTAGTGCCAAAGAAGAATGACAAGTGGTGTGTCTACGTCGACTATAAAACAGTCAACAAGGCATGTCCAAAAGACAACTTTCCTCTACCGCGGATAGATCAACTGGTCGACCTAACGGCGGGGCACAACCGACTTAGCTTTCTAGATGCATATAGAGGCTACCACCAAATCGCCATGCATAAACCAGACCAGGAAGTCAGATCCTTTACAACTCCAAGAGGACTGTACTGTTACAAGGTCATGCCCTTTGGCCTAAAGAACGCAGAGGCGACATTCCAACGGATGGTCACCAAGATGTTTGAACCATTGTTAGGCAGAACAATGGAGGCTTACATCGACCACATGGTGGTCAAGAGTAAGGATGAGAATGACCATCTCAAGGACCTAGGCGAGATGTTTGAGATCCTGAAGAAGCACAAGTTGCGCCTCAATGCGTCCAAGTGTGCATTCGGAGTAGGATCTGGCAAATTCCTGGGTTTCCAGGTAACCAACCGGGGTATAGAGGCAGACCCCTCCCAGATCAAAGCGATCCAGGATCTGGAGAGGCCTAACTCGGTGAAAAAGGTACAGTATTTCACTGGCATGGCGGCTGCACTCAACCGATTCATCAGCCGGTCGTCAGATAGACTACGACCATTTTTTCAAGCGTTAAAAGTCAAGTTCGAGTGGGATGAAGAATGCGACCGAGCTCTGGAAAGCTTGAAGGAATATATGTCTTCCCCACCACTACTTGTTACCCCAGTACCTAGAGAAGAACTTTTCTTGTACCTGGCAGTCTCTTAGCACGCAATTAGCGCAGTGTTGGTTCGTGCAGAAGGAATCCAACATCTGCCCACCTTTTATGTCAGCAAAAAATTACTGGGAGCCGAAACAAGGTACTTGCCACTGGAAAAATTAGCATTGGCCTTAATAATGGCCTCCAGGAAATTGGCACATTACTTTCACGCTCACACCATAGTCGTCCTCACAGCTTTTCCACTAAAAGCTTTGTTTGAGAGGGCGAACTTTTCTGGGCGAATCTTGAAGTGGGCAGTAGAATTGGGACAATTCGACATCAAGTTCCAACCCAGAACCGCAGTAAAAGCCCAATCTTTGGTAGACTTCGTCGCAGAATTTACTCCTGGAAGTCATCATATCTACCCAGTCGACCTAACTGACACAACCGAACTAGGGATGGAAGTTGACGCCGAAATAGCGCAACCCTTAGTAGAAGGCACTCGGTCAGACTCCAAGGCAGACCAGACTAAAGACAGCAAGGAAGAAGCAAACCAAGACTCACCAACAAATAAAGGCTTGGGACAATCAAATAGCGAAGGGCAGACTGCAAGAATGGACCTTGAAGAAAACACCAGCAACATTCTTGACCCCACGACATCATCTGACCCTTCCACTTGCTGGAAATTGTTCGTTGGAGAGATGTGAAAGCTCTTTGTGGATGGAGCAACCAACTGACATGGTGCAGGACTTGGCATAGTCCTCATCTCACCAGACGGCCTGGTTGTGGAGCAAGCAATCAACCTTGGCTTCCCAGCAACAAATAACGAAGCAGAGTACGAAGCACTCATTGCAGGACTCAAGACAGCATCCTACATGAAGGCCGCCGAACTAATGGTCTACAGCGACTCACAGCTGGTGGTAAACCAAATTTCTGGTGACTATGAAGCAAAGGATGATAGGATAGCCAAGTACCAAGAATTGGTCAGAATAGAGATCAAGAAATTTGAAGTAGTAAGGATAGAACAGATTGGCAGGGAGGAAAACAGCAGAGCAGACGAACTAGCAGGCTTCGCGTCAATGGCAGATACTTCCATCCCTCATCCGTTGCTCATCGACTTCTTACCAAGACCAAGCATTGAAGACCCCGAAGTAGAAGAAGTATGTTGCGCTGAATTAGGCCCCTCATGGATGGATCCCATTATACTGTTCTTAAAAGACGGCATCTTACCGGAAGAAAAGAAAGAAGCCAACAAGATTCGAGCAAAGTCGGAGTGATTTTGGCTCTCTCCATCCATGGCATTGTACAAAAAATCATTCTCAGGACCCTATCTAAGGTGTGTTCACCCCAGCAAGGTGGAAACATTCTTGTTCGAGATACATGAAGGGGTGTGCGGAAGCCACCAAGGAGGAAGATCGTTAGCTTACAGAGCCATTTCTTAAGGATACTGGTGACCATACATGCAAGCTGACTCAGAGAAGTATGTGAAGAAGTGCAAGAAATGTCAGAAGTTCGCACATCAAATACACCAGCCAGCCAGAGAACTCCTACCATTGACCAGCCCATGGCCTTTTGCAATGTGGGGCTTGGACATAATAGGACCACTTCCAACAGCACCCGGAAACAGAAAGTTCTTTCTCGCAGCAACAGACTACTTCACAAAGTGGGTAAAAGCAGAAGCATTGGCATCAATCAAGGAAAAAGATGTGAAGAAGTTCGTCTAGCAAAATATCATTACATGATTCGGCATACCTAAAGCCCTCATATCAGACAACGGCACTCAGTTCGACGGTAAAATTTTTAGAGGCTTTTGTGAAGAATATAAGATAGAGTTCTACAATTCCACACCGGCATATCCCCAAGCAAATGGTCAGGCTGAAGCATCAAACAAGGTAGTATTGGATGGACTGAAGAAACGGTTAGAAAAAGCCAAAGGCAAGTGGGCAGAGGAACTCCCTCATGTTTTATGGGCTTACCACATCACACCACGACGGTCAACAAGAGAAACTCCATTCTCCTTAGCCTATGGTATGGAAGCAGTAATCCCACTCGAAGTTGGCCTCCCCACAATTAGAAGCGAAAATTTTGATCCAGACTTGAATGGAGAAGCCATAGCATTGGAGCTCGACCTTGCGGAAGAAAGAAGAGAAAGAGCACTGGTTCACATTGCCTCATACCAACAAGAGTTATCCAGAAAATACAACAAAATAGTGCATCCAAGACAATTCAAGATCGGAGATTGGGTACTGCGCAAAGTGATGGGAAACACCTTGATACCAGGAGATGGCAAGTTAGGACCAAATTGGGAAGGACCTTACAAAGTGGTCGGATTAGCTGGCAAAGGGGCATACCACCTGGAAGATGAGGACGGCAAAGCCATTCCAAGGCCATGGAACACTGCCAATCTCAAACTATTTTATTTTTAGTTTTTTTTACGAGTATGTGTAATTTTCCTTTCTCTCAATAAAACAAAATCAATTTTTTTCAGCATAGTTGTTTTCTGTATGAGATTGTATTAGTGAGTTAGGGACATCAAAAGTAAGGTTGGCTGGAAAAACCAATCTATAGGTTGGCTGGAAAAACCAACACCCTTCCTAAGCCCAGGATAAAGATCTAGGCTGCAGGACGTTTGGTCGGAATAACCAAACATTTTATTCTAAGCTGGCTGGAAAAACTAACTTAGAGGTTGGCTGGATTAAACCAACACCCCTCCTAAGCCTAGGATAAGGATCCAGGCTGCAGGACGTTTGGTCGGAATAACCAAACATTATACTTTAGGTTGGCTGGAAAAACCAATCTAAAGGTTGGCTGGATTAAACCAACACCCTTCCTAAGCCCAGGATAAGGATCCAGGTTGCGGGACGTTTGGTCGAAATAACCAAACACTTTACTTTAGGTTGGCTGGAAAAACCAATCTAGAGATTGACTGGATTAAACCAACTCTTGGTACTCTTTAGCCGAAGTAAGGACATCGGCTAAAGAGTGGTTGGCTGGATTAAACCAACTCTTATTACTCTTTAGCCGAAGTAAGGACATTGGCTAAAGAGTGGTTGGCTGGATTAAACCAACTCTTGGTACTCTTTAGCCGAAGTAAGGACATCGGCTAAAAGAGTGGTTGGCTGGATTGAACCAACTCTTGGTACTCTTTAGCCGAAGTAAGGACATCGGCTAAAGAGTGGTTGGCTGGATTAAACCAATTCTTGTTACTCTTTAGCCGAAGAAAGGACATCGGCTAAAGATTGGTTGGCTGGATTAAACCAACTCTTGTTACTCTTTAGCCGAAGTAAGGACATCGGCTAAAGAGTGGTTGGCTGGATTAAACCAACTCTTGTTACTCTTTAGCCGAAGAAAGGACATCGGCTAAAGAGTGGTTGGCTGGATTAAACCACTCTTGGTACTCTTCAGCTGAAGTACGTATTTCGGCTAAAGAGTGGTTGGCTAGTAAACTCAGCTAAAACCAGAATAAAGTATCTCGGCCACACTACTATTAGAAAGCAAGCTCAAACAGGAATTTAAATCGAGATAACAGTTGGAAGTGAAAAGATTATGGAAAAGTCATTACAAGTACAAACAAGCAGATCAACCGAAGTAAGAGTTCAAAATAAGAAAATTTTCATTCATCAAAGAGCAAATACAAAGGAGGGGCCGCAGCCCGGTTACAAGTCCAAAACAAAAGGCAAAAGAAAAATACAAGAATCAGTTGAACAAATCATCTATCTCGGCATCCAGATCGGCATCACCATCATCCCGAAGCGCGGTCTCTGGCTGGAGCTCGGTCTCGGTCGCAAGTATGGTCTCGGTCGCAAGCACGGTCTCGGTTGGTTGCTCAATGATCAAGTCTTCCACTGTGTGCTCCGCCTGAGCTGATTGATTTGTTGGAACATTGCTGACCGAGGTATCAGTTGGCTCTTTTTCATCATTGTCAGAACTCTCAAGGAACTGCTGTTGAACGGATGCAGCATACTGAGTTAATGAGGCCGGAATAAAATGCTGCGGAGCATTGTAGACCTCAGTTTCGGACCCACAGCCGAGCTGCTCCACAGCACTTCTCCAGCCGCACTTGAAAAATAAGTCCTTTGCTACCTCGCATTGTTGGATATAAGCAGCCTCGCCTTCTTTGTAGCCCTTTTGCTCGGTGTCATCAGTTTTCTTCTTCAAATCATTTGTTTCGGCGTCTTTGGTACTTTCAAGCTTTGCGAGCTCCCACAAATGCTTGTCTTTCATTTCGGTTAGAGCTCTTTGTTTGTCAGAATTAGCCAAGGTAACCTGTCCGGTTAAGCGAGTTACTTCGGCCTCCAGCTCGGCCATCTTTGCTTGTGATTGTTTGAGCTCGGTGGTCTTGGCTTCAGCTTCTGCCATGGCCTCCCTTGTAGTTCTCCTGAGCTCCAACACTCGCTTGTATGCGATGTTGTTTTTCTGAATGGCCTGCAATAGTGTAGAAACTTTCTTTTTTAACCGAACTAAAAGATGGAAAAAATGATAAAGATGAAAAAGCAAAGAAGAGAATTGCCTACCAGGATCATGGATTTTGTTGAAGATCGGATGGCCTTCAACTCGGTGTTCAATTGATTGTGGTGCTCCATGTCTTTTGGAAGGCACACACTTTTGGCAAGGTTGAAAGCCAGTGTGTGATCCTTTTCAGCAACCACCGAGTCGGTATCTTGGATATCTCGGTTCTGAAACGTGAGCTTGGGAACCCACTTGGAAGTAGATCGGTCAGATGGCTCCGGTTGAGGGTTTGGTGGAGGGCTCGGTGGAAGGATGGTTTCATCCTCATCTACTAAGCCTGGCTCGGTTTGGTTAATCCGGGTACGCTTCTTTGACAGAGATGAAGAAGGTTGTTGCGTTGGCAGCGCCACTACGGTCTCTTGGATTTGGCTTGGTGGTGGTACTTCGGGTCTGTTGGTTTCGGTCAAGAGGGCCCTGACTCTATTTCTCTTGGCCATTTCTTGTTCGGCTGTGAGAGGGACTAAGATAATTTGGGGTAAAGTTGGGTCCGGTTCGGGGGCCTCCTCTAGCAGAAAGTCGGTCACTCTCGCTTTTCGGCGGCCGCTGTATCTGTATGTCGGTTCAAAATTTAACAGCTTGGCCCAACTCCGTTCTGGATGTCGTAGTGCGGCGCGGAGAATGCCTAGATTGGGGTAGCTGTAAAGTGATTGAAGATGGGATGAATCTGCATAAAGAAGACAAACTGTTAGTCCGGTTGAGGAGCAGGTAACCGAAATAAAGTAAAGCATACCAAAAACCAAAGTAATTATACCAGGTTCTCCTTTATTCCAGTTTATACTTCGGCTAGGGATCCGGGCTTGCTGGTCTTCAAAATTGCCAAACACCCAGAAAAAGTCATCATCATTCAAGTCCTTATCCGGCGTATCTTTTATTATTTTTTCTCTGCGACGGCGTATCCTAAGGTAGTAGACCCAGCCGTCATCTTTGGAGCCAATGGAATATTGGTGGAATATTTTGGCTAGACCGAGGTTAAGACCGGCTCGACGGTTTAGTTCGGCTATACCCATTATTATACGGTAAGAATTGGTGGAAAGCTGAGTTGGGCATGTTCTGGTTTGTCTTAAAAATTCACAAATCAAGGGTTGAACGGCGAATCTTAGTCCGATTTCTATTATTGATAGGAGGGTGAAAGGTACATAGCCATGTTTTCTCCATGGAAGGGTATCTTGTTCGGCCAGAATAAGCTGGACGTCGTCAGGGATGTTGTAATCCCTTCGGAATTCGGCCAGGCCACCAGGGGTTTCTACCAAAAACCTATACTTCCCCATTTACTTTTTAAAGTTAGGGATAAATTAGTTCGGTCGCAAAATTGTGCTCTGTAGCTTGACTGGGCACGCAGTGGAGTGCCTGGGCAACCTAAGTCTGCAAAGTGGAAAGCAAAGAGGTTAAGCACAGGTCATTGGACCGTGCGACAAAATAAAAGCAAGAATAGGAGTCCTACTTCGGGTGTGTGGGATGCTATAGGTTCTATCTCAGTTTCAACAAGATGCTTAGTAGCTTGGATTAAGCAGGCGGTTCGATAGCTCGGTCTTGGCAAAGCAATTCGTTATCTCGGTTAAAGAGAAGGCTCGGTCAGGTCGGTTAAGCCTCTAGGGGCAGCTTTCTGAGTTCGGTCTAAAAACTTAGAATGCTGGCTTAGCCCTAAAGACCTAGCTCGGTCGAAAGATAAGGTTTCAGTATGCTACGTTCGGACTTAGTTCGGTTCGTTTACCTCGACTAAGGTATATCAAGAGGTGGTTTTGACTTACTGAAACTACTAGTACCAACATGGAGTGCTAGTTCGGTTAAAGTCTGATAGAAGGACATTGACTACAAACTACTTTTTAGTTCGGTTATATGGTAATTGTGGATCAAACACTGTTTTATAGATTACTTCATGAAGTTCATGAGGATCTTATGAAGTTTTTCCAAGAAAACGCAAGGTAAAGCAGGAAAATGTGTTTTGCAAAAGCACAAACAATATGCTATGAATCAGAACAAAGACGAAAACAAACAAAAAGAGAACAGATTTGTGTTACTTACCAAGATAAGAGAAAGGAAAGGGAAGTAGAAAGCAGCCAAGGACACGAGCTTCATAGTTGCAAAGTTGGAAGAACAATGGAGGCTGGAAGAGAGAGAGAAGGAAATGAATAGTGGTGTGAGTGGTTCAAAAGAGAGTGAAAGAGTTTGTTTTGTGAAAAGAGAAGGGACAAAGGCGGGAACTGTTCAAAAAACACGAGGTACGAAGACGGCGGGACAGCTGCCTTCAGCCAATGAGAGCATTCCACGTGTCCTTGGGATAAGAAGTGATTCAGTTGCTGTGATTGAAGAGACGTTTTGACCTGACAAGCAGAGCCCGGTCTGAAATTAGCTCGGCTGGAAAGGCTTACGAGTTTTAGCTCGGTTGGAAAGGCTAAAGGGTTTTTAGCTCGGCTGGAAAGGCTTGAAACTTTAGCTCGGCTGATAGCTAGGTAATCCCTATTATGCTGCGCAGATGGAATTAAGGGGCAATTGAGAGGGTAATTTATGTGAAAATTGGGCCGAGCTAGGAAATGGGTCATTATGGCCCACAATACGAAGGGCTGAGTAAAAAGGCCGTAAAGTTACTCCGGCCCAAGAGAGATACAAAGTTACTCTGGCCCGAGAGAAATATAATGTTACTCCGGTCCGGAAGCGACTTGGAGTTAGGCCGGTTGGAAGACGCTTTGAAGTAAGACCGGTCTCAGAGTTAGCCCGGTCATGATGTATTGTGGTTAGACCGGTTAGAACCTTTCTACTCGGTAGCTCGGTCTAACCACGCCATTCTTTGTACATGAGGAACCGAGATAAGGAGTAGCGAAAAGGAGAACCGAACTAAAGACGGTTCGGTCTACTCTGTGGCTTGGCGTGATCGTAATTACTTCGGTTATGTTGGAGTTCGGCCATGATAAAAACCATCTCACTTGGTTTAAGCAGTGAGGGGGGTGTTGAAGGATAAGCATTGTCCTTTAGGAGTTTGAATCTTAGGAGGACTCTGCATGGAGAAGTAAAAGTCCTACTAGGATTGTGCCACACGAAACCTATAAAAGCTCACAAACACCACCTTTGGAGAGGTAACACACAACTTTGCTTTCTAAAATACACAGAGCTTTTGTCTATTGGTCAAGCTTACTGACTTAGGCATCGGAGAGGTTTCCGGCACACACCCGCCGGCTAGCTCACGTTTGTGTTTTCAGGTGATAAAGCGACGACATACAGAGAAGCGCAGACTTGATCAACAGAATTATACGAGAAGGTTTATTTCTTTCCCGTACATTTTTCATGTTTTGTTTGGTATGTTTTAAGAAATATATATATTTTTTGATTTTTTGTTTTGTTTGGATTTTTTTTCCCGTTTGTTTGTTTGCCAATAAATCGTGAGAGAATAATTATTACTTTTGAATCTCAATACTTGAAAAAAAAAGAAAAAAAAAGGGACATCTCTCTCTTGAAGTCTCCATTGAGACTAAAGTTTCTCTGAATGATTTATTTGCAATCAAAAGTGTAGTCTTAATTTCTAATGAAGTTTTCATATTTTGTTTGGTTTATTTTAATAAATATATTTTTTATTTTTATTTTTTATTTTGCAAAGAAATCTTGGGAGAGGAATTCTTAACTCCTAGATCTCAATACTTTGCAGAGTCTCCATTAAGTTTCTCTCCTTGATATTTCTTTGCAATCATAATTATAGTTTGAGTTTGTAATTAGCTTTTTAATATTTTTTTTATAATAATAAATATAAATATATCATTTATTATTTTTTATTTATTTATTATGTTTTTGTTTTTTTTTTATTTGTTTGCTAAGAAATCCTCTGAGTAAAATTCTTAAATTTTGGATTTCAATACTTTACAGCAGAAAAAGCAAACATCTCTCTGGTGCAGTCTCCATTGAGACTAAGTAGTTTCTCTCTATGATATTTCTTCACAATCATAATTATAGTTTGAGTTTGTAATTAGCTTTTTTATATTTTGTTTTTTTTATAATAAATATCAATATATCATTTATTTATTTTATTTTATTTTGATTAATTTGTTTGCTATGAAATCCTCGGAGTAGTATTCATAATTTTTGGATCTCAATACATGAGATTAGAAAAAAAAAATGGACATCTCTGTCACGAATCTCCATTGAGACTAACACTACATTTCGTTTGAGGGGTTGGTTTGGTGAGAAAAGAAAAAGAAATGGAGAGAATGAGGTTTACCATCATTTGTTTGGATAATTAATGAGATGAGTATTGGCAAGAAAGCTAAATCACACCAAACTTAGCTTTTGTTTCTCACCAAAAGTGATGAGAAACCAAAATTACTTTTTTACTTATAGTCCATCCAAATAAGAATGTGAGAAATCATAATAATTTTTTTTATTTTCTCACCTCAGTGAGAAACTCTAATCATTTATTTTCTTTTCTCATCTCTTGATCCAAACGGAGTGTAAGTTTCTCTCCATGATTTTTTGCAGTCAAAATTTTAGTCTTAAGTTTTTCATATTTTTTTTGTTTTTTTTTTTGCCAAAAAATCCCATGAGAAGAATTCTTAACTTTTGGATGTGAATACTTGAGAACAGTAAAAACGGATATCTCTATCCCAGAGTCTCCATTGAATCTAAGTTTTTTTTTTCCATTATTTCTTCGCAATCAAAATTATAGTCTTGGTTTCTAATTAAACTTTTAATGTTTTGTTTGGTATTTTTTAAGAAGTATATATATATATATATATTTTTGGTTGGTTTGTTTTTTTTGGTTTATTTGTTTGCGAGTAAATCGTGAGAGAAGTTTCCATGATTTCTTTGCGATCAAAGTTATAGTCTTAGTTTCGATTAGGGGAAGCGAGGGAGATGCTGTAGCAGTTGTATTGTGTTGTGGGGTTGGGGTGAAGAGAAAAATAGGGAGTTGGCTGGTACACAGTTAGGGGATACAAGTGAGGGGATTTGCAATTTCCCATCTTTGTTCGACAAGAAATAGTTAATTTTCTTTTCCTTCTAAGATTATTTTACACATAATTTAGTGTTGGTGATAATTACAAACAAAACACTAGAAAATAGAAATTACAATAATTATTGAAAGGGTTGAGGCGCAAAAAATTCGCCCTCTTTAAGGAGATTCAAGCCCTCTGCGGTTAGGCAATGCCTCACACTGGTGGAGCAGAAAAACCTTGACTTGTCCCCCCTAGGATACAACAGCCCGACTAAGTCGTATGGTTCACCAATACTGCATAATTGGATGAACCCAAAGCTTTATCACACACACCCTTTTTATTTGCCTAATAATCTCACTCAAGACATAACAACACAACCAAAACTTCTTCTCTCTTATGTGTCTCTAAAGATAGGACATAAGTTAATATATATAGAAATCAAAAAAGGTTCTGGTGGATAAGTTACTGGAGATAAGACCAAGACTTGGTGAAGACAACTTGAAAGACTTGGAAGACATGGACTTGACTTGGAAGACTTAGACTTGGAAGTCTTGGAAGGATAAAGACTTGGTGGACTCTTGGAAGACTTTGGCAAAGCCTTAGCTTGGAAGGCTTGGATGGAAAGAATGGAAGGACAAGACCAAGACTTGGATGGAAAAGTCTTGGAAGACTAGGAAGACCTGATGGAAACCAATATCACAACATAATATTAAAATACCTGCTAACATTCCCCCACCTATTTTAATATTATAGGTAACAAAACTGAGATTATTAGGCAAATAAGGACATTATGCATCATGGTAGGTGTGCTCTGCATTGAACCTCCATTAGTGAAATAATAATATCTACTCCAGAGCCAATAGTATGCTCAGCATTGAACTATGACTACTTAAGGGAAATAAATAATTATTGCACACACATAATATTCCAAGTGTTCACAAAAGCTTTAAAAGCTAGCACATTACGGCCTTGTGCGATCCCAGGATTCACGAGTGTATTTGAGAATTAGACCTGATGGAAACCAATATCACAATATAATATTAAAATACCTGCTAACATTCCCCCACCTATTTTAATATTATAGGTAACAAAACTGAGATTATTAGGCAAATAAGGACATTATGCATTATGGTAGGTGTGCTCTACATTGAACCTCCATTAGTGAAATAATAATATCTACTCCAGAGCCAATAGTATGCTCAGCATTGAACTATGACTACTTAAGGGAAATAAATAATTATTGCACACACATAATATTCCAGGTGTTCACAAAAGCTTTAAAAGCTAGCACATTACGGCCTTGTGCGATCCCAGGATTCATGAGTGTATTTGAGAATTAGCCCAAATCTCATAGGTAGCGGCCCCACTACCACACTCACATAGGTGAATTCTGTCAAGGGTGCTCTTGTAACTAGAACACCCCACTCAATAAGAGCTACAGAAATTCATTAAGAGTTTTTTTTTTTTAATAACTTAACCTCTACAACGTTACAGGATAAATGCACTTACATCATAGGGATAGGTAAAAAGTAATTTAGTGCATTTCTCATGGCCATCATATGATCGTTTTTCTCATTGAACCCAGTTACAGGATCTCTGGTCCCTGGGTTGAGTATCCGCATACATGGCTTCTGCTATATTAATGGGCTTCAACCCCATCCCCCTAGATGTATTCCAGACTCTATCTCTTGCTAAGGCCTTAGTTAATGGATCTGCAAGATTATCACCAGATTTAATATAATCCACATTTATGATGCCATTATTCATATAAGATCTCACAGTACTGTGTTTTCTTCTGATAGGTCTGGATTTACCGTTATAATAACGGTTATTAACTCGACCAATTACTGCGGTGCTATCACAATGAATCAATATAGGTGGAATCGGTTTTTCCCAACAAGAGATTTCATTTAACAAATCTCTTAACCAATTTGCTTCTTCACTAGCTGTAGCTAAAGCAATAAGCTCAGCCTCCATTGTTGAATTAGCGATAATGGTTTGTTTTTTCGATTTCCAACTTATAGCACCACCGCCCAATGAAAATAAGTAACTAGTGGTTGATAATGAATCACCTGACAAGGTATTCCAATCGGCATCACTGTAACATTCAAGTACTGCAGGATACTTATGTAACAAGTCCGCGTGGGCCTCATGCTACAGTTCGGACTCGATTTGTATCACGGTTCTTAATCTGAACCAAAGAGTCCAAATCCGGCAAATCGTTTTGAGAAACAAATTTTTTGAAAAGAAGTGCCAAACATGGACTGCTTTGCCAGATACAGAGTCGCCACCTAAATATTTTTGAAATGGGGAAATTTAGGAAACCCTGACTCGGTGCCGAAGGCCACATGTCCGTCATCACCGAAGTTGTCTCGGCTCGGGAGCTTGGGTACGATTGGGGAAGGTCAGCTATGAGCACCCCCTCTCGCCCGATCCGAAGACCGGCCTCTACTAACTATGATATCCGATTTTGAAAACTTTACGTGATCTTATTCCAATTATTAGCCTAGAATTACTATGTTATGCGCGCAGCAAATAAGTATAGACTAGATTGCCTAACTTGGGAATAAACATTGTATATCCGTTTGCTTTGGAAATACTTTAGATTTTGCTACTTGTAAGTAGGTTAAAACACGGATTTCAATGAGTTTTTCCAACTCAAACAATCCAACCTCCACCCACAGGCATCCAAACAGTTTAACATATAAGCATTTAGCCGCATGGCAAGCGTACTGTCATGTTAACATTCACACACATGCGAGATGCTAAAGCATAAATACTTACATCGTACTCCGTGCCAAAACAGTAAACTAGTTAGCAAAACGTGCGTGTCCTAGTTCATGTTAAATTGCCTAATGTAACACATACAAGATGCAATTTAAATAAGCTCGGTTAACCTAAGCATGGCATATGTAATGCGATCAATTATCACATATTCGATTTGTAAATTGAAGTACGAATGCAGTTAGCGTGATGTACCGAGCCTAATGCATGTAGTACAAACGCATGAATGCACGCATGCATAGCATAAGGTATGCTAAATTAAACATGCCCTAATCTACCATCGTAAGCAGGTAAATAAAAGGGAAGAAAGACGTGAGGTTGGAAGACATACACACACTCACGCACACTTATTACAGATTTTGCCCTCACTCGGAGGGCCCAAATGAATATTACAGTCCCAAAATAATAAACAAATAAAATTATTACAGAATTTTCTAATTAATTAAAAGGAAAGATGCAAAAGGAAAGGAGGGTGGCCACAGCCTCTGCCTCGGGATGCGCAGATGATGCATGCTCAGAACTTGACTCGCCCGAAAAACCCGTACCGTACCCCTGCCACCTCTGTTTGTACTGCCTTGTCTCTCTGAAAAATTGCCCAAGTCCTGGAGCAGGTTCCTCACATGCTGCAGAGCACCACCGGCCAGACAGAATTCCCACCGGCACTCCAGAATTTCCATCGGCATTCATTGGATTCATCGGCACTCTAGAGATTGCTGGTCGGCACTAAATTCTGCCGGTCGGCAGAAACCTCCTGCAGAAGACAAATTGACAGCAAACAGAGAACAGACAGTGCATGGCATGGGGTTTTCAGGTACATGTGAGCATGGTTATACTTCCTATCATGTTTTGAACTCAAGGAAGCATGCCCTTCGATCTCCGAGCCATCAATGGTGCATGGTGGTTCAAAGAATCAAATTTGCCATTTGGTATAAGGATGTGTGCAACAAAAAAAATGAGATCCGAAGCCTTATCATGTCGAAGTCAAAGGCCCCGGTGACCGAGAAGCAAGGTACATTACATCACTTGGAGTATGAATGTCCCTTGACCCTCATATTTGGCTTGACACCCCAAGCCAAATGATGCAATGCATGTTATGCTCACAAGGCTCAAAATACAACATGATGCTAAACATGCAAGATATGCCAAATGTTATGCAACAAAACATGGCAAGTATGTAATGTCAACATGCAAGATGCAATTGGGATACAAACATGAACCAATTTGCCATAAAGTTAGCATTAGAATAGCACATTAATGGGACAATCATGCAATCAACATGAAATAAGCATGCAAAGGGGGGGGGGGCCTCGAAGTGATAAAGGTGCAGCCCTTTATTCACCTCAAAACAGCACCAAAAGTGCTCAAAATGATGGACAAACAACTCATGTTAACAAGCAAACTTATGATCCCAAGGTTAAGGCACAAAAGGGGACAACTTTACTTCCAACAACAAGACCAAGCTATGGCATGATTAAGACAAGTAAGGACAGATTTTTTTATGCAAAATGGGACCCCAAAACCTCCTAGTATGGCAGCTAAAGATGACTCCCAAGAGGCATATGCACTAAGGCTCATTTCTAAGCATAAGAGGGTACACCCTCAAGGCATAAAAGAGGCCATGCATGCACATATACAAACATGATCCTTGGGCTAAAATGTGATCCTAGATGATGTCAAATCATGAGGATGATTACAACCATGCATGCTAGAGGTCAACATGTTCAAAGCTTTTAAGCCAAAATGCAAAGCAACCCTAACAAACATGTCAAGCATGACCAAACGGATAGCCAACAGACTTTAAGCATGGAAAAACAACACTAAAAGCTTCATGGAACTAAGCCAACACACACAAGAATCATGGCCTAATCATGAGATGCACTTCTAAACAAAATGGAGCAATACAAAGCAAGTATTACAAGCATACAAGGAGGCACAAATCTGACCAAAAACAGAGGTTACACATGATCCAAAACACCTAAAAAACTTCTGAAATGAGGCCAAGAATCATCAAGCACACATGCTACCCTTTTGAGCCCAAAAAGCAAGGAAACAAAACCATGAAGGGAGAGGGGTGTCCCTCCCCTATGCAAGACTTCAAACCATCTTTTAAAACACCAAAAATGAACTGGTTTTTAGTGGTGAAAAGACCCAAAATGCTGAAGTGAACAAAGCCTTATCAAAGAGGCACCAAAATGGACCGAACAAGGCCTAGAAGGGTGAGTTTGCACTCAAACCACAAAATGACCTTAATGAAAGTGCTAGAGCAGGAAAATACAAGCCCTTTTTATGTTATACACAAGAGCTAAAACAGCAAGCAAGATAGGTAAAAAACTATTGCAAGTTTGGGGAATATAAATCAAGATGCTCACCCTTGAAGAAACTTTGAAGAACAAATGGTCTAGCCTCCTTCTTTTGATCAAAATCAGTCCAAAAACTCAAGAAACAACCCCCCAAGTCCCTCAATCTCGGAGTAAGGTGTAATGGTGTGTGTAATGGTGCAAAAGTAAGGTAAAAACCACCTTTTGAGCTAAGAAACACACACAAAGGAGGAGAGAGAGGGAGGTATAGAGATAATATGTATCTATATCTCTAAGGTCTAGTTTTTGGTTGCAAGAGTCTCACCTAGATCAAAGAGGAAGGCCCTCCTCTTATAAGACTCCCTCTTGCAAAGCTTATACAACAAGCTTGCTTAGAGAGAGATCCCTCCATACACGTGTATGGAGGGGGGAAGAGTTGGTGCCAGCTATCACAGCTGGCACAAAATATCTCCATAAAGTGGATGAACAGTGGTCGGCTGCCCAAAAATGTCATTTCGACAAAAAAAGGTGCCGACCGGCAACAAATTATGCCGACCGACAATAAAGTGTGCCGACCGGCAAACAAAAGTGCCGATGGTAGAAAAAGACCAGCCGGTGGCCTCCAGCCACTGCCGGTGGTGTGTGGGGATGTCTCACAAGGCATTCCCTGCCCCTCCAAGGCAAAACACAAGTGTTCGGTGCAAAATAAGACACTAAACGGTCAAGTTCGGAGATCCTGAGGCAGGGCGCGCGAGCCGAGGCTTCCGGGAACTCCAAACGAACACAAACATGGATGATCACCGAGTGTTCAAACGGTGACGTCCAAGTCTTGAGGACGGTCAAAAATGGGGTGTCTATAACTTATTATAAAACAAGCCATATTTTATGGTACCAGATAAATATTTCATAATACGCTCAATGGCTAGCTAGTGATCACTGCCAGGCTTGCTAGTAAACCTGCTAAGTACTCCAACTGCATATGCAATGTCAGGTCTAGTACAGTCATTCGCATAACGCAAGCTACCAATCATACTAGCATATTCCTTTTGATTAATTACATCCTCATCATTTTCAATAGGAAATAAATGCACATGAGGATCAAAAGGAGTAAGAACATGCTTGTAGTTATAAAAATTATATTTTCTCAAAATTTTCTCAACATAATGCGACTGATCAAGAAATATACCATCACAGGTTTTGGTAATTTTCATTCCCAAAATATAATTAGCCTCACCAAGATCTTTCATATCAAAATGGCTACTAAGCATATTTTTAGTTTCCGCGATGATATGCAAATTAGAGCCAAATATAAGTAAATCATCTACATAGAGGCTAATAATGACGTGTGAATTCTCTTCAAATTTATAGTAAATGCATTTATCACATTCATTCGTTTTATAGCCATTCTCAATCATGCAGGAATCAAATTTCTCATGCCACTGTTTAGGGGCCTGTTTTAAGCCATATAGGGATTTAACTAGCTTGCACACTTTGCTTTCTTGACCGGGTTCCACAAAACCCTTAGGTTGATCCATATAGATTTCTTCACCCAGGTCTCCATTTAAAAAAGCTGTTTTAACATCCATTTGATCAATTTTTAGATCACGAATTGCAGCCACTGCAATTAATAATCTAATGGATGTAACTCTAGTAACCGGAGAAAATGTATCAAAAAAGTCAAGATCTGCTTCTTCTTTAAAACCTTTTGCAACAAGCCTTACTTTATATTATCAATAGTTCCATCCGGTTTAAGTTTTTTTTCTCAAAACCCATTTACAGCCAATAGTTTTACAACCTGGTGGTAAATCTACTAATACCCAAGTTTTGTTGGATAATAATGATTCCATCTCGTCATTTACAGCCTCGTTCCAAAAAACAGAGTCAGGAGATGCCAAAGCTTCTTGTAAAGTTAATGGAGTTCCCTCCACATTAAAAACATGATAATCAGGGCCAAAATCTTTTTCTAATCTGGCTCTTTTACTCCTTCTAGATTCAAAAACTATAGGATCTTGGTTTTGTAAAAGAGGAGTAGAGGAACCGATTTCGGATAAAATATTTTCTTGATAATTTTGACCCCCACCATTTTTAGATTTAAAAGGAAATTTTTCTTCATGAAAAATTGCATCACCTGATTCAAAAATTATTTTGTTTGCCATATCAAAAAACCTATAGGTTGTACTATTTGTTGCATATCCAAGAAAAGCACAAGTGACAGCTTTCACACCTAATTTAGGTCTTTTAGGGTCCACAAGTCTAACAAAAGCTAGACAACCATAAACCCTCAAATATCTCAAATTTGTCTTATGCCCTTTCCACAACTCAAAAGGTGAAACTTTTGTTTTTTTTTGTGGCACTCTATTCATAACATAACATGCAGTTAAAATTGCTTCTCCCCACAAATTTAAAGGAGCACCTGCTTCAATTAGCATAGCATTTGTTAAATTAGTTAAAGTTCTATTTTTCCTTTCTGCTACACCATTCGATGCAGGTGAATATGGTGGAGTAGTTTCATGGATTATTCCCAAAGATTGAGCAAACGAGTTGAATCTAAAAGATTCATCCTCCCGGCCTCTATCACTTCTATATCTTTTAATCTTTTTACCGAATTGATTTTCAACTTCAAGAAGGAATTCTTTAAATTTTACAAAAGCATCACTTTTATTTTTCAACAAGTATACATAAGTGTATTTTGAAAAATCATCAATAAAAGTGATAAAATATCTATTTCCACCACGTGTTAAAATTCCTTCAAATTCACATAAATCAGTGTGAATTAATTCTAACAATTCAGTATTTCTCACAACACTTTTATGAGGCCTTTTAGTTATTTTTGCTTGACTGCAAACTTCACATTTCTCAAATTCATTTGTTAGTCTGGGAATTAATCCTAAACTACTCATGACTCCCACATATCGGCTATTAATATGACATAGACGAGCATGCCAAAAATTCATAGAAGACAGCATGTAAACAGAAACATGTGCTTTTTTATTCTCAACATTTAATTTAAACATTTCATCACAGGCATACCCTTTCCCCACAAATATGCTTTTTTTAGTGATTACATATTGGTCAGATTCAATAGTCTGTTTGAAACAAGCTTTGTTGAGCAAATAATTTGACATCAAATTTTTTCTCATGGACGGTGTGTACAACACGTCTTTTAAAACAAGCACACGTCCAGAGGTAAAATTCAGCTCAACATCCCCACACTCGAGCACCTTGGTTAAACTTGAGTCACCAAGCATAGCAGTCATCTCCTCATTAAAAGGAGTGAAATCTTTGAACCAATCTTTATCATAGCAGACATGCCTATTGGCACCAGAGTCTGCCTACCACCCTTCTACGGATTGAACCATAAAAATATCTATGATCATAGCCACAAATGGTTCCTCGGTAACATTAGCCTGTGGTCGAGGCTGTTGTTTCTGAAATTTGCAAGTTCAAGCAATATGCCCACTTTTGCCACACACAAAACATGTCACATTTGTCAAATCTTGTGAAGGGGGTTCTTGGTTCCATTTCTTTTGCCTTGGGTAATTTTTATTTTGTGGCCTTCCAGTATTTTTCCAAATTTTCTTAACTGGCTTCAAGTGACTATTTTTATGAAATCGACCTTTAGGTAAAGTATTTCCAAAAGTTAAATTTACCTTAGCAGTGGAGTGCTCTTGTGTTATAAGCGCATCTTGTCCTCGTGTTTTCTCCTCCACCCGAATCCGTGTGATTAGAGTCTCCAAGGACGTCTCTTTTTGCTTGTGACGCATTGACTTCTGGAACTCCCTCCAAGATGATGGAAGTTTGTCAACAATACCTGCTACAACAAGATTGTCTCCAATTTTGATGCCTTCAGATCTAACTTCAGCTACTAACATCTGAAAATCTTGAACTTGCTCCACCACTGATTTTCCATCTATCATCTGATAGCGGAAAAAACGGCTTGCAGCATATTTTTTAGCGCTTGCCTCTTCAGTGTCATATTTATTCTGCAAGGCTTTCCAAATTTTCTTGGCAGTGGTGTAAATAGTATCATAATAATCATAAAATTGATCTGAAAGACAATT
Organism: Camellia sinensis; assembly: GCF_055761805.1. Taxonomy (NCBI): domain Eukaryota; kingdom Viridiplantae; phylum Streptophyta; class Magnoliopsida; order Ericales; family Theaceae; genus Camellia; species Camellia sinensis. Next base: position 189,712,205 of record NC_138964.1, read on the forward strand.
CAAAAGATAGTATCGACATTTATACTCATCTGTGTTGTATTTCTCGATGTTTTCAAGATGAGCAGCATACTCCTCGTCGGTCATCTCTTCAATGGGGACTTTGTTCGGATTTTTCTCGGTCAGGATATAAGCCACCTTAAGGAGACTGAGGTAGAAAAGCACCTTGCCTTTCCATCTCTTGAAATGAGCTCCCTTGAACCGGAAGGGCTTGTTGAGATCGCCGGTATTCTCGTTGGACTTCTCCAGTATTGGCTTCATGAACTTTTGCTATTTGAATCTCCTTAAAATTGTTGGTGATAATTACAAATAAAACACTAGAAAATAGAAATTACAATAATTATTGAAAGGGCTGAGGCGCGGAAAATTCGCTCTCTTTAAGGAGATTCAAGCCCTCTGCGGTTAGGCAATGCCTCCACCGGTGCAACAGAAAAACCTTGACTTGTCCCCCCCAGGATACAATAGCCCGACTAAGTCGTATGGTTCACCAATACTGCACAATTGGTTGAACCCAAAGCTTTATCACACACACCCTTTTTATTTGCCTGATAATCTCACTCTAGACATAACAACACAACCAAAACTTTTTCTCTCTTATGTGTCTCTAAAGATAGGACATAAGTTAATATATATAGAAATCAAAAAAGGTTCTGGTGGATAAGTTACTGGAGATAAGACCAAGACTTGGTGAAGACAACTTGAAAGACTTGGAAGACATGGACTTGACTTGGAAGACTTAGACTTGGAAGTCTTGGAAGGATAAAGACTTGGTGGACTCTTGGAAGACTTTGGCAAAGCCTTAGCTTGGAAGGCTTGGATGGAAAGAATGGAAGGACAAGACCAAGACTTGGATGGAAAAGTCTTGGAAGACTAGGAAGACCTCATGGAAACCAATATCACAATATAATATTAAAATACCTGCTAACATTTAGCAATACTAAATATTTAAAAATTTTGTTTCCTCACAAAGGCCCTGTTTGGGAGGGCTTATTTCAGTTTTTAGCTTAATTTAAGCTATTTTGATGTGTTTGGTTCAGCTTAACAATACAACTTATAGCTTTTTATAAGTTAAAAATCTACTTATTCTTTGAGTGGGGGAGGAAAAACTTAATTTATAAGTCAAAAATCAATTTATGTTCACAGTTATTATAAGTTATAATCATTTTCCCACAATTCTACTAAACGGGACCAAAGTCTGGTAGCTTTTGATGTTGTGTTGACATGATGTGACTAGGGGTTCATTTATTTGATTGGGAGGTACGAGGTATACCTTATTACTTTGGTGAATTGAAATCTTATTTTTGCAGTTGATTTTTTTGGGTGGTTACTTTGGCTTTGGTTGTGTATTGTATGGTTTACACACGCTCATAGGGTTCGAAATCTTTGGGTTCACCTTTATTTTTCCCCAGTTAATATTGAATCTATGAGTTCACCTTTGTCTGGTTGGCTTTAATTTATATTATGGGTAAATTATCAATAAATCTTAATAGTTAGACTTAATTTTCATCAAGTCCTATTGAAATAAGTCTTGGTAAAATCGTCGCTAAAAATAATTTTTTGTGATAATTTTTTACATATGTTGCTAAAAATTGACAATTAGTAATTTTTTATTGTTATGATTTTTATAAATTGTCGCTAAAACTTACAATTAGTGACTTTTTTTGTGACGAATTTTTCAAATTGTCACTAAAAGTTGTGAATTAATAACACTTTTTTGTGACGATTTTTTTAAATTGTCACTAAAACTTATAATTAGTGATATTTTTTGTGATAATTTTCATATTGTCGCTAAAAATTAACAATTAGTGACATTTTTTTAATAGTGTTTAATGAAAAATGTCATTAATTATCATAGGACCTATTGGACAATAAGTCCACATATTAGGACCTACACGTAAATCCCCCATTTATTATTTGTTAATTCTATCAAAATAGAACACGTTGTTGATGCTGTTAGAACAAATTGATTGGATATGCTAGTTCCATTGATTGATGAAATTGTTACGAAGAAGAGAACTTTATAACATTTTTTCACTCAAATAATTAATATGCTTAGATTAGTTTGTTGAATGAAATTGATTGTAGTGCATATAGTTTGTTAATGTTGTCGGAACAAATTATTCTTGCATTTAAATTTTTAATGTATTATACTTTCTGTTTGGAGGCAAAGAATACATATAAGTATGGGAGTTGATATTTTAGTTCCCCACCTCCATGGAAGGAATCCAACAAGTTGAGGCCCATCAATCTAGGCTGGGAAGAATTAAAAATCCTAAAAGGTTAAGCTTCTCACATAAAAATTATATTTGGTATGCAGGAATTAAATGAAATGAGTAAAAATTAAATATAAGGTTGAATGAAATAGAATGTTTATGTTCATTTCATAATTTGTTTATCAACATGAAGTGACATAAGAAATGCTATTATAAGTCATTTTTTATTTTCAGTTATACCTAATGAATTGCATTTTTTTTAGCAAACTAGTAACAATTTTAATAAATATTTGTAGATCACGATAGTCTTGGTAGTAGCAGCGGCGTTGTAGTAATGGTGATGGTGGTGTTATGGTGGAATGGTAGTGATTTTGATAGCAATAACAATGATAATGGTGGTGGCAATAGTGGCTTTTCTACTAGCATGGTGATAGTGATGGTAGGATAGCAGTGATGGTGAAAATTGATGTTGTACGAAGATTTTTTTTTTTTTGGGATTTGGTGGTAGACCCCTCACTATCTAATTTGTCTTTCAAAAGGATAAGAATTATATAAGTACTTTCAAAACTCCCTAATATTTTAAAACTTGTTTCTTTTACTATATTACCTTCATATCTATCAGCTCTCTTATTAAGCCATCTTCACAGTGTATTTCAGAGTAAAATTTTACTTTGAATTACAGTAAACTTTACTCTGATTCAGAGTTTTTACTCTGAATCAGAGTAAAGTTTACTATGATTTAAAGTAAAGTTTTATATTGTTAAGTAAATCAACATGTTTTTAACCAAAGTAAAATTTCAGAGTAAAATTTTACTTTGAATCATAGTAAACTTTACTCTGATTCAGATCAGAGTAAAGTTTACTATGATTCAAAGTAAAACTTTATATTGTTAAGCAAATTAACATGTTTTTAACCAAAGTAAAATTTTATATTTTTAAGCAAATCAACATGTTTTTAACCAGAGTAAAATTTTACTCTGATTCAGAGTTAAATTTCTGTGTGAGATTCTTATTAGAGAGAGAGAAAGAGAGAGAAATTGAATAGATCATCCATTGAACAAGCTGAGTATGAACAGATCAATTCAAAAACTAGTAAAATGTTAGACTCTACACAAAAGTAAAATTTTACTCTGTATAAAAGTGAAATTTTACTCTGAAAAACGAGTAAAATGTTAGACTCTGAAGCTAAAAGTAAAATGTTACTCTGCACAAAAGTAAAAAAGCGAAGGCAATGTTTGTGGCGGCTGAAGTGTTTGGCAATGACCACCTCTTGACAGTAAAATTTTATTGTCATTCTAACACCAGAGTAAAATTTTACTCTAATTCTCTCAAACAAAAAACAGAGTAATAGAACCAGAGTAAAATTTTACTCTCATTATCTGAAACAAAAAACAGAGCAATAGAACCAGAGTAAAATTTTACTCTAGTTCTGTAAAATGAAATTAGATCAAAAACAAAAAAAAAAAAATCAAAAAACAAAAACAAAACAAATTAATCAACAAATCAACATATCTAATTGAGAAGAAAAACTTCTAAAACTCGATCAACAATCACAAATCTCAATGAAAAGAATACATGTGTTCAACAACACTCATACACAAAAGCAAAACAAATTAATCAACAAATCAACATATCTAATTGAGAAGAAAAACTTCTAAAACTCGATCAACAATCACAAATCTCAATGAAAAGAATACATGTGTTCAACAACACTCATACACACAAATATATATATACACATATATTCAAAACTCAAATCTGTGTTTAAAAAAATATGTATAACCAAATAACTCCACCAAACATGCCTTTGTCGCCTCCTCGAAGGGAGAGAGGGAGGAGAGAGAGAGAGAGAGAGAGAGAGAGAATTGATTTGTAACTTTGCAGGAGGTGATTTTGAGCAATCATTTAATGACTTTTCGATCGACGAGGCTATCATCAACGGCAAGGACATGAACTTCATGAGAATTGGAAAGCGATACGTCGTCATCGTCGAAGCTTTCTCCGATCATCTCCGACGATCTCTTCCGCCGCGAAACAGCACCAGTTCTGATCATCTCTCTAATCCGAATCTCTTAACCTTTACCAACAAAAAATTGATTGCAAATTGATCAAAAATCTGACATTCCTTGATTATATATGCAGAAACTGTCTGTGGATTTAGAAAGGAAGAGAGTGGGAAGAATTAGTTGAGGGTATAATAGTCATATAAAATATTTAAATAATAAATTTTGTCCTTTATGCAAGACTTTATAATTATGAGGGGGATTTAGAAAGTATAATTTTTTTCTTAGTTCTTTTAACAATGAAAGGAAGGTAAATGGGGTTTACAGCTAAATTTCCTTTTTTTTTTAAAAGCATTTGAACCAAACTTAATTTTTTAAACTTTGGTTCTATAAGTTAATAAACAATACTTTTAAATAAAATTTAAATTACTCATATTCAATTAATCATGTTTCAATTTTAAATTTGTGAAGAAAAAAGAAATTCTACCCTAACAAAACCCAACTTTTCCCTCACAAATTCCCTCCAATTTATGAATTGTTTTTTGGGTCAGACAAATTTATGATATTATTTATTTATTCATTTTTGATCTGACATAGTTCTAATTTATTTTATTTTTTTTAGTAACTGTTCTCAGGCTACAAGAGAATCAAAAAAAAAAAAAAAATCCTCAAAGACGAGGGAGGATTCCTAATCCAATCTATGGAAAGAACATCCAGCAAATTTGCTCCAATGGGCCACACAATTAGCTTCTCTAGGCACCCAAGAGAATGAAATTGATGAACCCTGGCTCAATGACCGAATATCATGTATGAAAGCAAGACAGTCCCAAAGGGGGAACCAATTTTGAAACACAGATCTATGATGAATTTACTATCACTTTCCACTTGGACATTGGAGAGTCCAAGAGCCTGAAGAAACAAGTATGCTAATCTGACAGCATGAGCTTCTCCTTGAATGACAAATGATGTATGAACTGTAGAATCTAAACCAATTAATTTACCTCTCCAATCCCTCAGAATCACAACCAGAGTAGTCTTCCTTCCTTTTGAGGCAAAGCTAGCATCACAACTTACTTTAAACGTACCTTGGTTAGGAGGTTTCCATCTAGTACGGCTTAACCCGAGCTATTTACAATTGCAGAAGAGGGAGCTTCCATAGAAAACACCGAGCAGACCTCCCTCCAAAAAGATGAAACCTGTCTGATGACATGCATAGGCTCTACTTCAAATTGATTAAAACCCCAGTCATTGCGAGCCTTCCAAACACACCACCCACCTATTGCTGCCTTTTCCATTCGCTCTTTTTGATCCCGATCAGTAGTGCTACTCTAAAAAATGGACTGAGTCCAGCTTGCAGCAGACAAAATAGAATCATAATCTGTCAAGAAGCTGAGTTCGCTCTCAAACCACACAAGTCTAGTCCAACTGCATTGAAAGAGTAGGTGTTCAATAGACTTAGAGAACACAACGCATATAGGACAACATTGGGAGGTAGCACATTTATGGTGAAAAAGGTTTTCTTTGGTCGCTAACTTATTATTACACACCCTCCACCAAAAGTTTCTAACTTTGGGAGGAATAGGGAGTGACCATAAAAGTTTCCAAAACTTTTCAGGCAAATGGACTGAGATAGAAGCCCCATTTGAGGTCCTTAACTGATAATCCCTCATTGCTATCTGATATCCACTTTTTACTTCGAATTTTCCATTTTTGGTGTGATGCCAAATAAGAGAGTCCTCTTGGTTAACTAATGAGATTAGGATAGTCATAATAGCACTATGTCACGTACTGGCTCATTAGGGATGCGAGTTCTACACCAAGCACCTTGCAAGTGCATTAGTTTGTGAACAGGAAGGCAAGTAGGGCAGATCCCTATGGCATCTCCTAGGTTAGTCCTTGGGCATAATGCACGGGGTATACAGTACCACTCGTGGAGCCAGCTTCTCAGGAGGATGCCAAGCGCCCAGTCCATGACAAGTGGTATCAGAGCTAGCCTAGGGGTACTGCGATAAGGACGGTACGTGAAACTTACACCAAGCACCTTCATTGTGGGGTCCACACCAAGGGTGGTATCCGTGCGGGGCGGGTTTCCCATGGGTAGGGGAACGGACAAGCATGGAAGTAGGCAGGGTAATGTCCCCCTACCGAGGGCGTCAGGGACTAGCTTTGGTAGCATGTCACGTACCGACTCATTAGGGATGCGAGTTCTACACTAAGCACCTTGCAAGCGTATTAGTTTGTGAGCGGCAAGAAAAGCATGGTAGATCCCTATAGCATCTCCTAGGTTGGTCCTTGGGCATAATGCACGGGATATGTAATACCACTCGTAGAGTCGACTTCTCGAGAAGATGACAAACGCCTAGTCCGTGACAACTAGCTTCCTCACGCCCAACCAGCTCTTGCAATTTACCATGGTCTCATTCTTGTATATTTTGATCTATCACATCACTTACCCACTGAACTTGGCATCCCCTTGGTTTTGGATTTTGAACTCTGAAATTATGTGATTGAGACACCCACTTATCATTCCAAAAAAAGATTGACTTATTGTTGCCTACTTGCCAACGAAGCCCCTTTTTGAGAAGCTCACAACCTTGAAGGATGCCCATGCCCAAGAAAGACTTATGCCCCTATTTCCAGACAAAAAAATTGAGTGAGAATGGTAAATACCTTTCAATATCTAAGCACAAAAAGAATGAGGGTGCTTAAGAAGCCGCCAACACAGCATAAAAGTTGATTTGAGATTGTTCAACTAAAGCCCAAATAGTATGCTTTCCAACGGAAGACGACTTCTTCTCTATAGTTTAGGCCGTGGGCCCTGGCTAAGTTGAGACCAATAGCTCCCAATAATGGCCCATCACATCTCCCTCTTCTACCTTACAATCCATATGTTTAACTGGAAAATATTTGTTACAATTTTTTTTCAAAAATTATATTTCAAAGAAAGTAATTTTTATGTTTGGTGGTGGTGGTGGTGGTGGTGGTGGGAGGACGAATGTAGAAGTGGAAGTGGTGGCATGATAGTGGAGTTGATAATAATGATAATAATGTAGTAATGTTGGTAATATATTAGTTCAAAAAATAATTTTTACTTTTTAAAAATAGAAAATATTTTTTATTTAAATAAATTTATTTTTTGTTAATTATAAAAAGTGTTTTTTGTTGAGTTTCATTTCGATTTTTATTGGAAAGTAACTGTTTTAGTTGTTTTGAAAAGTGACTATTTTAATTATTTTTAAATTTTTTACAAAGTAAAAAGTAAAAGAATAGAGAGTTGAATTAATTTTTCAAAAATGTTAGAGCATCCCCAGGAGGACCCTTATACCATCTCCTTACTCAAAATAAGGGTTTTTGTTGTCAAAAAACACCCCCATCAGGTCCCTTAACCCACCCCCTAAATAAAAGTGTTGCTACAGTGACTCCCTATTTGTAGGGAGTCACTGTAGCTCACTCATATTGATAATTCTTATTTTATTACAGCAAAAGGCGCGAAGGGAACTGGAGGGCACCAAAACTCAGCCAAAGATTCTCTCAAGAATCTCTTTCACTAGTGTAGGTCACTCTTTCTCGCCATCATCATCATCAACAAAGGCAACTTCTGGTATGTATTTTCTTTGTGTTGCTCCCAATCTAAACCCTACTTCTTCTATTCTATTTCTCTCTGTGTAGTGTGTATTTCTCTATGCTTCTTCACCAACTAGAGACCAAAAACTTGCAAATCTATATGTGATGCTTTGGTTTTGGTGATGGTAATTTGAAATTTATATGTGAATCTGTTTTAATTTACTGGTTTATGGACTTTGTGGTTGAATAGGAATAAATATGTTATATATATGAGGGCTTTGAAAATTTGATTGCAATAAATTTTACTTCCTAAAACTTGAAGAAATCAATGGTTTAAAGAAATTTATATGAGAATCTGTGACTCTTCTGGTTTATGGACTTTGTGGTTGAATAGGAATACATATTTTATATAAGAGTTGTTCATTAAGGTAATGCCCTGTTAATGACTTTTCGGTTTTGGTGGATTATTATGAAATTTTGTTGATAGGCTTGTAGTAAGTAGAATTATTGCATATGCTGCACATAGAATTATTAAAAATAGTTAGCTCTTGTTTGAATTCTATTTGTGTTTTGTATTCAATATGTAAGGATGGATTCACAAGGAGGCAAATACTTCACTAATCTTTTGCACAAGGACTCCAACTTTGATGATTTAATTTTTATGGATTCTCAAGATCAAATGGGTCAAAATGTGAAACAAAATACTCAAGTACCTACTGAAACAACTCAATTCTCACCTCAAATGGGATCCACTACTAAAAGATCACATGGTAGAAACTTCACTATAGATGAAGACAATCTGATTGTATCGGCATGGCTTAATACTAGCTTGGATGCAGTGTACGGGAATGAGCAAAAAGATAAGACATATTGGTCAAGAGTATATGAGTACTTCCACAAACACAAGACCTTTAATCATGAATGTAATGCGAACTCTCTAATGCATCGGTGGTCAACCATTCAACTTGGCACAAATAAGTTCTGTGGATGTTTTGCCCAAATTGAATCAAGGCATCAAAGTGGTATAAATGAGCAAGACAAGGTACTTTTTAATTTTTTTAAAAAGTATACATTTTGCAATTATTACTCTTTTTAACAAGACTTTTATATTTTAATTTTAGATCTCTCAAGCAAAACTGTTATACCAAGAATTGCATAAAAGTTCATTTCAGTTTGATCATTGTTGGAATTTGTTGAGGTTCCAAGCAAAATGGGTAGAGGATTGTCAAAAGAAAAAACTAACAAAAAAGCCAACATTGACCACCATCCCTCCCTCTACTCCAGATACAGTTAATCTAGGAGATAATGATGGATCGCATGATGCCTTTGTAGACTTGGAGAGACCAATAGGCAGGAAAGCTGAAAAAGAGCGGATAAAGAAACGAAAGAGTGGAGATTATATGACTTCGCCTCTTGCTGGGATACTAACTGAGATAAAAGAAGATAATAAAAAGAATAGTGAGAAGAAAATAGAAATCCTGGAGAAAACATATGTTCAGGAGGAACAAAGACTTCGACACAAGGAACAAAGACTTCTTCAAGAGGAACAAAGACTTCTTCATGAGAAAGAAAGACTTGCTATCAAAAATGAAATGTTCAAAGCGGAAAAACTTAAAGAGGAGGGGAGAATTATGTTGATGAATACTAGTGGTTTGTCTCCGATGCAACAACAATATTACCATCGTCGCCATTTGGAAATCCTTGAAAAAGGAAAGTAAATGCAGGTTATGGAAGTTAAATATTTTTTTGTATGGGCTATGATATGGAAATTAATGTATTTTGACTCAATTCTGCAGGAATTTTTTGTAATTGACCATGATATGAAAATGTAATGTATATTGACTATAGTGCAAGAATTTTGTAATGGACCATGGTTTGAAAATGTAATGTATTTTGACTATAATGCAGGAATTTTGTAATGGACCATGATGTTGGAATGGACTATGTTGTTTATGAGATCAAGTTGTTTATGAGATAATGTTTATGAGATAAGTTAGCGATATATATACTTGGAATTTTGTAATGAACCATGTTGTTTATGAGATCAAAACTAAGCAGAATAATATGCTAGTAATAGGGGCTAACTAAGCGATTAAATAAATAAGACTTTCTTACTTTTAAGTTACTAACTAAATGATATTTAAAGAATACATTGTTCTTCAACACATAAAATGAGTGAATCATGACCCAAGACTCCCCCTTAATGGCAATTGTGATAAATTTTATTATATTTTTCTTCTTGATATTTCACTTGAAATGTTTGCACTTTTCAATTAAAGGTTATTTTCATCAAGGAAATTACAAAAAAATAAATAAATAAAGAAAACAATTTTTTTTTTCCCCTACTCACTAAATTATTTGACAGTGAGCAAAGATACAATATTATAACAGTTATCATGGGAATTGTAAACAAATAAAAGAAAAGGAATAACAAAGTGTCAGAAACCTCCTGGTTTTAGGAAAACTTTTCAATGAATTGAGAACAATGGTTGCACTTCTAGTGAAAAAGCAATATATCTATGCTTTAATATTTATCTAATAGACATTTCAAGATGAACTGATGGTGTAATATATAATAATAACGGTACTGACCCAGTATAAATTGAAATAAGGCTTCACATGTCGAAAACTAAATTCTGTTAATCTAAGTAAATATTTAGAATATAACAGATATATAAACACTGTTAATGCCAAGACAAGATAAATTTGTATGAAAGACAGAGGACTAATTCAATCTTCATGTGATATCCAAGCAGACTCTGCCGTATAAAGTTTTGATTAAAAAACAAGTTACATGACTTATGTGTAAACATAAATTCCAGAACATAAAACTTCATGTTTCGGATCATCTACCATGTATATCATCAAGAAATCAAGACAAAATGACATACCTGAATCCATCGATGAACGGTTAAACGGAAGCGTCTGATTGTCAATAAAACCTTGATATTGACTATGTTATTGCCTTCTAATCCTTTCCCCTTTGGTGCCTTATGTTTCTCCTTGAGAGGATTTAGAAAAACAAAACAGTGTTCTTATTTTTTTTTTCACCTTAGGAAGGAATAGGAACCATAACCTTTTAAAGGTTGTAATTGGTTTTCATAACTGAAAGGTAATGAAAACCAATAAATTAACCATTATTGGTTTAAAACTGAAAGGTAATGAAAACCAATAAATTAACCATTATTGGTTTTAAAACTGAAAGGTAATGAAAACCAATAAATTAACCATTATTGGTTTTAAAACTGAAAGGTAATGAAAACCAACTTTAACCAATATGTTTTAATTTCTATATCTGCCCCTCATAGAAATAGAAATTATACAACTAGTATCTACACATTAGGTCCATAACACATATACCCTTAAGCCTATTAACTAAATTGAATCACTTAAATTGTAGGCTTCTTATAAATGATAACACCACATTTAATTATGTGGTCCTATTGAGACATTATCTAACAATCTCCCACTGGACCACATATGTATCTTGAAAAATGTGCTTAACTTTAGTGAGCTCAGAAATTTGTTATCATAACTTGAGGGTATCCAAACAATCTTGTCCATTAACTATATTAATATAGGATCAAAGCGGTCTTCGTTACATCAATCGTAACTCGACCCACCAATGGTCACGTATACAAATATAACTAAATGACATAGATCAATCATGGATGCGTAGCATGGAAATTACATGTGATGTGATCCATACATGCCTATGTCCAACTGGTCCTACTTAACTTTATTGAGATCAATACTTCACAATACGTAACAGAGCGTAATAAACTGAATACTTCATTTCTGCAGAAATTAATCTAATTACATAGATAAAACTCAAGGCTGACATAAAGCAGTAATATAAATACAAACTCCCACTAAACCAGAATGTTCTCAAATAGAACAACACCCATATGAGCAGTGTGCTCATGAAAGACCTTGGGTGGTAGTTTCTTTGTAAGTGGATCCGCTATCATGGAGTTTGTCCCAATGTGCTCTATGGAAATCTGTCCACTCTGCACTCTTTCTTTTATAACTAGGAACTTGATATCAATATGCTTTGATTTTGTCGAGCTCCTGTTGTTATTGGAATATAAAACTGCAGACTTATTGTCACAATATATCTTAAGTGGTCTTTCAGTGCCTTCCAAAATACGCAACCCAGTGACAAAATTCCGCAGCCATATCCCTTGGTTTGATACCTCATAACATGCTACAAACTCTGCAGCCATGGTGGATGAAGCTATGAGCGTCTGCTTTGCAGACCTCCAAGAAATTGCTCTGCCAGCTAACAGATAAATATAGCCTGATGTGGATTTCCTACTGTCTTGGCATCCAGCAAAATCGAAGTCGGAATATCCAATGACCTCTAACTTATCCGATCTCCTATATATGAGCATATATTCCTTTGTTCTTTGTAAATATCGCATAACACGCTTGACTGCTTTACAATGATCCATACCAGGATTACTTAAATATCTGCCTAACATGCCAACTATAAATGCAATATCCGGACGCGTATATACTTGAGCATACATTAGACTCCCTACAGCTGAGGCATAAGGAATCTTCTGCATTTCTTGAATTTCAAGACTGTTCTTCGGGCATTGGCTGAGACTAAACTTGTCTCCCTTAGCAACCGGGGTTTCACCTGATTTACAATTTTGCATGCCAAATCTAATGAGTATTTTTTCGATATAGCTCCTTTGTGATAATCCCAGAATACCCCGAGAACGATCTCGGAGTATTTCGATTCCTAATACAACGGAAGCATCACCAAGATCTTTCATTTCAAAATTCTTAGATAGAAATCTCTTGGTGTCATGCAATAAGTTTATATCGTTTGTGGCAAGCAATATGTCGTCAACATATAAAACCAAAAATATGTGTTTACTCCCACTGAACTTGTGATACACACATTCATCAACAACGTTAGTTTCAAAACCATACGAAGTGAGAACTTGATGAAATTTGAAGTACCACTGACGAGAAGCTTGTTTGAGTCCATAGATGGATTTAGTCAATTTGCAAACCATATTCTTTGGGTCTCTTGACACAAAGTTTTCTGGCTGCACCATATAAATTGTTTCTTTAATGTCACCATTAAGAAAAGCTGTTTTGACATCCATCTGATGCAACTCAAGATCAAAATATGCAACAAGCGCCATAATTGTCCTAAAAGAATCTTTCGAAGAAACTGGAAAGAAAGTTTCTTTAAAGTCAATTCACGAGCAAATCATCAGATAGGTCGAGCTTTAGTGCCTTAAGTTTTGAAGCAAGATGAGACATTTCCATGATGTACTCGCGAACATTACCCTTGCCTTTATACTTTATTGAAATCAAGCTTGCTAAAAGCGTGCTTGTTTCAGCCTTATCATTTTTAGCAAAACGCTTTTGAATTTCTAAAAGAAATTCACCGGCAACGGTAACATCCTCTGTTATTGCACCCCGAAAAACTTCTGGAATCCCACGCTTCATGATCATAAGACTTAGCCTGTTAGAACGATCCCACTTTTCAAAGTACACAGTTTCCTCAGGAGTACTTTGTGTAGTGAGAGCATTCGGTTTTGGCATCCTTAATGCCAAGTCTATGTCCATGCAGCCGAGAACAATCAATATGTTCTCTTTCCAGTCCTTAAAGTTTGTTCCATTTAACATTGGAACATTGTTCATGTTGGCAGAGATTGAAGTAGTCGACATTAAACCTGAATCGAAAAGAAAATAAAAGGAATAAACAATTATACTCACATTAAGTTACCAAACAGATAATCTCTAAATAAATTAATTTAATGACAACATCTCAAGATACCTAGCACAACATTAATACCAAGCCTTTGGGTAGTGATATTAACTGTAAGTGGTATTCTTGTTGTAATGATCAAACATTGACAATAAGTTATGTCAAATAACAAATCTATCTTTTGATGGATTTATTATTCACATTAGGTTTCCTTGACAATTGGCACATGTTTATCACCACAAAATGTGTGTGTAATTCTGCCAAGTCTTAATCATGTCTTTGGACCGATAAATACCCGCATGAGATACACAGACATGAATTTCAAAACATTCCATATAAAACAATCTAGACAAGAGAGATCACTTTTGTGACATCTTGTTTGAATTGACTTATATTTAGAACATTAGAAAATTAAATTTCCGTAGACGTTGTATGAAATTACATTAAATTTAAAGATTTCTAAATTTGTTACCCCGTATATGTTATATAATCTGCAGCAATCCCAATTATATACATATATATATAAATACATGATGTTCACCATTTGAAAAATGAACCGCCCATCCGAATTATGTTCCATTTCCAGAAACCAAAACAGAATTTGCAGCAGAGGGAAAAACAGAAATACAAAAAATAGAATCTGATTCCAAGAAACTAAATAGGATGAATAAAAGCATATCTATTCTGATAATACACATGATATAACCGCTCTGATACCACTTGTAAACATAAATTCCAGAACATAAAACTTCATGTTTCGGATCATCTACCATGTATATCATCAAGAAATCAAGACAAAATGACATACCTGAATCCATCGATGAACGGTTAAACGGAAGCGTCTGATTGTCAATAAAACCTTGATATTGACTATGTTATTGCCTTCTAATCCTTTCCCCTTTGGTGCCTTATGTTTCTCCTTGAGAGGATTTAGAAAAACAAAACAGTATTCTTATTTTTTTTTTCACCTTAGGAAGGAATATGGACCACAACCTTTTAAAGGTTGTAATTGGTTTTCATAACTGAAAGGTAATGAAAACCAATAAATTAACCATTATTGGTTTAAAACTGAAAGGTAATGGAAACCAATAAATTAACCATTATTGGTTTTAAAACTGAAAGGTAATGAAAACCAATAAATTAACCATTATTGGTTTTAAAACTGAAAGGTAATGAAAACCAACTTTAACCAATATGTTTTAATTTCTATTTCTGCCCCTCATAGAAATAGAAATTATACAACTAGTATCTACACATTAGGTCCATAACACATATACCCTTAAGCCTATTAACTAAATTGAATCACTTAAATTGTAGGCTTCTTATAAATGATAACACCACATTTAATTATGTGGTCCCATTGAGACATTATCTAACATTATGTCCAAGCACTCTATAATTTAACAATAAATTCAAAACAAAAAAAGAAATTTTTTAAATCACATCTATTCTGGTGTGCCTGTAATAGGAAGATCTCTTAGTCGAGCAAGCTCCGGCATTATGGTTAAACCAAGTTCTGGTCTGTCCTTCTTCCTTAGCTCACAACACTTTAGTGCTAATTTGCAAAACAGCAGCAACAGAAGAACAACAAGCAAAACAGCAGCAACAGAGAAGGGGCCGGACGTCCGGGGGGACGACCGGTCGAATAAGAACGTAGACTGCTCTGTTTATACAAAACTACTCTGTTTATATGGTTCAGTTTTTACAAAACTGCTTGTTTTATGAGATCAAAAAAGAAAGAAGAAAGAAAGAACATGGTCTTAGTTTACAATATCTGATGAGGATAAATATACTCATCTTCCCATTGAATTTGTTTCAAGTTCATGCCCTTAATCTGATATAATCACTGTGACACTCACAGCACTATAATTTTTATCTTATGCTATATCATCAAATATCTTCACTCACTTGTTTTAATTATTTGTAAAGATGTACTATTGTTATTTTAACTGGAAAATTAAAAACATGTCATGGAATTAATTGAAATTACATAGCAATAAAAGATTTCTTAAACTAAAGTAAGTGATACAATATACATATTTATATAAAAGTGAAGTTCTAGCATGATTGTCCATGCACTTGCCACAAGTGCTCAACAAGGTCAGCTTGGAGCCGAGAATGAGTTTCCTTGTCCCTAATGCGATGATGATTTTGAATGAATTCCATAAGTTCAGGTGTATGCACGTGTGAGACCGGTTCATGTGAACTTCCATCGATTGCATCATAATTGAAGTCTTCTGATCCATTGACATCTCGCTCATCTTCAACGATCATGTTATGTAATACTACGCATGCCTTCATAACATATTTTAGAGTCTTCGTTTTCCATAAACGTGCAGGCTGACGTACTATCGCGAATCTAGCTTGTAGCACTCCAAATGCACGCTCTATATCCTTTCTGATGGACTCTTGGGTAGCAGCAAAATACTTTTTCTTGTTTCCTTGTGGACATGGAATTGTTTTTACAAATGTTGACCATTGTGGATATATTCCATCAGCAAGGTAGTATCCCATTGTATAGTCATTACCATTGATTGAGTAATTGACTGGAGGACCGTGGCCTTTAGCAAGCTCAGCAAATATAGGAGATCGTTCTAGCACGTTGATGTCATTATGAGATCCTGGTAACCCAAAAAATGCATGCCATATCCAAAGATCGTACGACGCCACTGCTTCCAAAATAATTGTTGGTTCATGAATATGACCAGTATACATTCCTCTTAACGCAACCGGACAATTTTTTCATTTCCAGTGCATACAATCTATACTCCCCAACATTCCAGGAAAACCGCGACTTTCACCAACTACTAGCAATCTAGCAATATCATCGTTGTTTGGTGACCTTAAGTACTTATCAAAATAAATTACAACAATAGCTTTAACAAACTTTTTCAAACTCTTTAGTGCGGTGCTTTCTCCAATCCTTAGATATTCATCCATATAATCAGCTGTTATTCTATAAGCAAGCATCCTAAGTGCGGCGGTCATTTTTTGAAGAGAAGATAAACCGAGCATTCCAGCAGCATTTCTTTTTTGGACGAAGTATGGTTGATGGGCTTCTATTGCCGCTTGAATTTGGAGAAAAAGAGAGCGGTGCATCCAAAATCTCCTTTGAAATAAATTGGAGGGATATACAGGTGAGTTAGCAAAATAGTCCAGAAAAAGCCTTTCATGGCCTTGACCAAAATCACGTTGAATACATTTGCGGCCTTCAACAGAACCACCACGTGAGTTTGATTGTCTCTCAAGTCATTCTTCTTCCATTGCAACCACTGTACATATCTCTAACTAATCATAAGAGTCTTTATCTTTAGTGATCATATTTATTACATGATTGTGAGTCATAGAAAAAATTTAAAGAATGAATTGGAGAGAAATTGGCTTCAAATTGAAATAGGGAGAGCAAATAGTGCTACTTATATAATTTAAAATACATGACCGTTAGGCTATTGAAAAAATGACCGTTGTTGTTTGAAAAATTCTACAATTTCAGTGCCCCATTGCCTGAACTAAAATTATTGACGCTGTTGTTTCAAAAATTCCACAATTTCAATAGGAGCCCACTGCCTGAAATTGCAGAGTAGGTTGGCATATGTTTTCATTATTTTATTATTATAAAAATATTCAAATTTAAAAGTAATTAAATTTGTTATTTTAATAGAATAGAGAAAGAATAGAGAATTTGTTAAGAGAAATAAATAAAAAAGTAATTCTTAAAATAGGAAATAAATTTTTTAATAACATTTTAAAGTAAAATTTAAAGGGAAATGTTTCGTAGCTCGAAACATTTTGCCCCGAATGGCTCGAGGGAGAAGACGCAGAGAGAAGCAGAGGGAGAGAAAGAGAGAAGTAGAGGGAGATAGAGAGAAAGAGAGAAGCAGAGGGGAAGAGAGAGAGAGAAGACGATCGTCGCCCCTCCCAGCCGCCGATCCGCCGATCGTCGCCCAGCCCAACCTCGCCGCAGCCTTCGACCGCCATCGCCCCGCCTCCGCCTCCTCCTCCTCCTCCTCCTCTTCCTTTCTTCCTTCTTCTTCCCGATCTTCGTTCTTCTTCTGCAAAAAAAATAAAAATAAAAATAAGCCGGTGGGGATGCTCTTACGAGCTCTAATTTGTCCCCTTTTTTTTGTTTTTCCTGTTTTTATCCCTGCCAGTTGTTTAGACAGCCGGATTGGCCAAACAACACTAAAAATTAATGACGTTGCTCTTTTCCATTGGTAGTTTGAAAGAGAATAACAAGTAACTCAAAACAGAGAATCTACCGATAGTATCAGGATCCTCTGAATTGTTGGCCCTGAAGTGTGTGGATCCAATGGCTGAGAATGTAACTAACCAAAACGACGTCGTTTTGGTTAGTAATTTCCAAAAAAAAAAAAATAGAGTTGATTCAAAATTCCCAAATCATTCCCTCCAATAAGCAAAGCTGTGTGGCGGGAATGCAAAAAAGAGAGAAGAAGACAGAGAGAGAAGAGAGGCGGGAGTGTCGTCCAGCCATTGCCACCGTCGCCGCCGTCCAGTCGTCGCCGTCGTCGTCCAGTCGTCGCCGCCGTCGCTGAGGTGTGGGAACATTTCATTCATCCCTTTTAACATTGTACAAATCTATACATATATACCCCAATCTCTGCACAATCCCCAGAATTTTTTCAACTCAAATTTTTATGTATATGTATTGTTTAAAGTGTCCATTTTTCACAAATTCCACCGTTTAACTAAATGAATGATGATTGAGATTTAAGGTTCTTATAAAGTGAAATGTGTGTTTACATGAAAACAAAAATATGCTGCACCTGTATCTCAGTCAGAATGACGGAGAATGGAAAGGTAAAAGCAATGTCCCCCGAGTGCTTGAGCCACTAACCATATTTTTTTAGTAGTAGTAGAAGCTGGTACACCTCCAATGCTACCCTTTATGTTTCCATCTTCTGAAATTTTACATTCTTGAGCATCTTGGTTTGATTTCATTTTCAGAATCTGTTTTCTGGAAAATACTAAAAAACTAGTTTGCTGAAAATAAACACTAGAAAGATATCTTTGAATTTTCAATAACTATTTATGTACACAACCCCAAAAAAAAAATTATGAGTATTTTCTATTTTTTCATTACCAAATTAGTTTTTCCTGTTTTCAGAAAACAAATTCTGAAAACGAAACCCAAGAGAGCAGTTATCCAGAATTTTCTTTTCCACCGTTTTGGAGGTTGAGATGGAACTGTTTAAGGAAGTTCACAAAATCTGTGAGGAGGGAGAAAAGCAGAGTTGTTAGAAGGATTGTGATTGTCAAATGGAAAGAATTCTGGCAGTGATTGAGACATAGTTAGCAAAGAGGTCTGAAAAAGAAAACCATTTCAAGAAATGGAATAGTAAGTCCTCCATGAAATCTTCTTTTTCTAGTCCTTTCTAAAAGAAGAAATGGAGGTATTTCTGAAAGAAAAAGGCTTGGGGTATTTCAGCAACCATGCCAACTACAATGACATGATGATGAGTGTTTCTAAAATTTTCATTATTTTTTCACCAAATTAGTTTTTAGTGTTTTAAAAAAATAGATTATGAAACGAAACCAAATTAGTTTTTAAAATTTTCATCATTTTTTGTGGTGATCATGGTTGTCATGAATTCAGTATATGTATTGTTTAAATATAAGTTCATAACCCTTCTATGCTTTTTGCACATCATTTATAGGTTGTGCTTTTGGGCAAACCTTATTTATTTTTTTATTTTGTATTAGTAATTTAGCTATTATCTTGATCAATATTGTGCAATTGTAGGTTATAGCCATATGGTTGATTTTCTTACCCCTTTCTTTTTTGTTTGCTGTGGAGGTGTGGAAAATTGTGGGCATTTTGTTTAATAGAGATGGTTAAAAATAAATGAAAACAAAAAATCAGCTTTAATTGACCTTAGATTAAAAATTATCATCATGGCTTATTGTTATGGTTATCACTTTAGCTGATAAGTGATGTTTGTTTTTTAAACATTTGGTGCAGTCAAAGATAATGTATATAAATAGAAGTATCTTACATTTCATTCATCCACTTATTTTGTTTGTTTTTGTTGTTTAATTTTAATTTTGATTTCGTATGTTAACATGTTGATTATAAGAAAATTAAGGAATTTGTGTTCAATCTGGATCATTTAAAACATAATTTAACATTGAAGACCATCTTTGTGCCCCTTTGTTTATATAATCTAATATGATTCAATTCTTGTAGTGTTTTTATTTAGTTTGTATTATTTTGCAAATATAATTTACAGTTTTTATGCTAATATTTAGCACTTTTTTTTTATTTTTTTAAGTGACTTGGCACAGTGATATGGAACCTAACAATGTTGAGAATGACGGGGGTGATTGTGATTGGAAGCCTAGAGTTCACATGACATTTGATACAGAACAAGAAGCATATAATTTCTATAATGCTTATGGAGGAAGGATGGGGTTTAGTATTAGAAGGGGTTATGTAAACAAGAACAAGGAGGGGCAAATCACTTCAAGGCTATTTGTTTGTAATAAGGAGGGGTTTCTTGGTGTAGACAAGCGAGATCCATTAACAAAAAATCCTAGGCAGGAAGTGAGGACTGGTTGTCAAGCCCGACTTATCATTAAGTGGGATAGGAATAATCATAAATTTTTTGTTGGTGAGTTTGTTGAACAACATAATCATATTTTTGTACCAACAGAATGTACGCATATGTTACCATCCCAAAGGAAGATATCTGCATCACAGGCAACCGAAATAGACTTAGCCGAAAAATCTGGAATCCGGCTTAATGCTGCATTTGAGCTCATGGGTAATGAAGCTGGTGGAAGGGAGTCGCTTGGGTTCACAAAAGTGGACCAAAAAAATTATTTGAGAACGAAGAGGCAAAACAGTTTAGCATATGGGGAGGCAGCTAGCATTTTACAATATTTTCGTGAGAAAACATTGGAGAATCCATCTTTTTTTTACTCGGTCCAGTTAGATAGTGAGGAGCAGATTACAAACATATTTTGGGCCGATGCTCAGATGATCATGGATTATGGGCAATTTGGTGATGTTATGACTTTCGACACTACTTACAAGTTAAATACTGCACATAGACCATTTGCGTCTTTCGTTGGATTTAACCATCATAGGGAAACTGTTATATTTGGCGCAGCTTTGATGTATGATGAGACTGCTGATTCTTTTATATGGCTTTTTAGAAGATTCTTGGAGGCAATGTCAAGTAAGGCTCCGAAAACAATTTTTACGGATCAGGATGCTGCAATGGCTAAGGCCATACCTATTGTCATGCCTAACACAAAACACCGCCTTTGCACTTGGCATTTGATGCAAAATGCATTATGGCATGCAAATTCTATCTTCAAGGATAAGGAGGTGAGGGATAAGGAGATGAAGAGCGTTTTATCCGAATTTATGTACGACATTGAGGATGAGGATGATTTTACGTTAAAATGGGAGGAAATGCTTGACAAGTATGAAGTGCGAGATAATCATTAGTTAAAGTTAACATTTGGGGTCAAGGAAAAATGGGGTTGGCCATATGTTAGAAATGCATGGGGTGCGGGTATGAGTAGCACCCAACTTAGTGAATCCTTTAATGCATTCTTGAAGGATTTCATTCAGTCTGATTATAACTTAATGCAATTTTTCATGCATTTTGATCGAGTTCTTTGTGAGAAGAGGTACAAAGAGTTACAAGCCGAATATGCTCTATGCCAAAAGTTGTCGAGGGTGAATATTAAAGTGGAGATTATGGAGCAAGCTGCAGATGTTTACACAAATAAAATTTATGAAGAATTTCAAGATGAGTATGTCAAGTCCCTTGAAGTAAACATTGAAGAAACTGAAAGTTGTGGTGAGAGTACCATTTATACGGTTCTTGATAGTGATGGTGTAAAGGTGAGGAAGGTAACAGTGGAGTGTGATGGTTCACTCACTTGCAATTGTAGGAAGTTTGAAATGAAAGGCATTTTGTGTAGTCATTGTTTGAAGATCCTTAGAGAAACCCTCAAATTCAAAGAGATTCCTTCCCAATATATTCTCAAGAGATGGACTAAAAAAGCAAGAGCTGAAAATGTGAAAGATAGGTGTGGGCATGATATTAAGGTTGATGTAAGATTGCATCAAACTTCACGCTTTAGATCATTGATGGCAATTTTCAGAGCAGTAGCATGTAGAGCTTCCGAAAGTGAGGAAACATATAACTTGACGGTAGAGAAAACGGATGACTTAATTGCAAACATTGAAAGCATGTTAAGCGCAAAATTCAATATGCCTTCTCCAGATACTATTGAACAAGAAAGCCCTCTTGACACATGCCTCGAAAGCTTTGAAGTGGATGGTGTAGTGGATACAAATGTAGTTCAAGCAAAAGGACTCAAACGAAGAGAGTGCACTAGCAAGGGACGAAGGCGGACAAAAGGTGGTTTGGAGCTTGCATTGGCAAAGAAAAATAAAACAAGTTCATATAATGCTTCTCAAACTCCAATGTCTATTGCTCCTCAACCTAGTTCACATAATGCTTCTCAAACTCCTATGTTTGTTGCTCCTCAACCTCCTCCCTTATTTTCGGCGAGTGCTCCTGAACCATCTCCCTTGTTTTCACCGAGTATTCCTCAATCAGCTCCTTTATTTTAAATAAGTGCTCCTCAACTTCCTCCAATCTCGACGTGTGTTCCTCGACATAATGCTTCGTCTACTCAATTTATGTATCCCGCCTATGTTGTAAGTTAGTTTAATAAGAAGTTTTATTATGACTTATTTGTAAATATTTTGTACCATTTTAAATTGATATGTGTTTGTTATTGTTGCAGCCAAGTATTCCATTCTCGACGTGTGTTCCTCAAGTGAATCATTTTTCAATGCCATCGATGTATTCCGTCCATGGAAGCTATCAAGCCTTGCTTAACAATGCAAGCACTTATGACTCGCAAGCCTCGAATAGTCCTGCATATAGTCAAGTAATTTATTTTTCACCTTTCCTCTTTTATTTTGTCATTCATTCATTTAAAGTTCCATTTTATTTTATGGTTCCTTATATATATTTGTTTTCTTTTTTAGGTACTATATGGGCATGGGCGTGGTCGTGGGCGTGGCCAAGGGCATGGGAATGTGGATCACACGTAAATATCGTAGCGTTGAATTTTTTTGTTGGATATGTAATATTGAACACTTTTCATGTGAATGTAGAAATCTGTGAACTTTTTGGTTGGATATGTAATATTGAAGACTTGGCAGATTGTATTGAAATTTGAATGTCGAACTGACCTTGAACTTTTTTTTATGTGAATGTTGATATGTTGCTGAAATATGTGCTGAAATTTGTGTTGATATGTTGCTGAAATTTGGTTGAAATGGTGCTGAAATTTGTGCTCATACGTTGCTGAAATTTGTGCTGCTATGTTTGTGAAACTTGTCCTGATATGTTGCTGAAATGGTGCTTAAATTTGTGCTGATATGTTGCTGAAATTTGGCTGAAATGGTGCTCAAATTTGTGTAAATATGTTGCTGAAATTTGTGTACATATGTTGCTGAAATGGTGCTCAAAGTTGGCTGATATGTGCTGAAATGGTGCTCAAAGTTGGCTGATATGTTGCTGAAATTTGTTAAATATGTTGCTGAAATATGTGCTGAAATGTTGCTCAAAGTTGGCTGATATGTTGCTGAAATTTGGCTGAAAGGGTGCTCAAATTGGTGTAAATATGTTGCTGAAATTTGTGTACATATGTTGCTGAAATGGTGCTCAAAGTTGGCTGATATGTGCTGAAATGGTACTCAAAGTTGGCTGATATATTGCTGAAATTTGTGTAAATATGAAATGAAAAACATATCATGGGAATCTCATTCTAGTTTGATATCAGCAAAAAATAAGTTTATTTGGGCTGATATGTGTTGATATGTAAAGCAAATAAACCAAATCTGTGCTGATATGTTGCTCAATCAAATATGTGCTGATATGTTGCTCAATCATTATAACCCTTCAATTTGAATAAAACATTATTCCATTTGAATTTCCTAAAATCTGAAAATACATGTTTGGTCATAACAATGGTCTGAAATTGAGTGGGACACAAATCTGAGCATCACATAAGGATATAGATCATTGGAGTGTCCTGATTTACATCAAAGTAAACAAATGGCAACAGTCCATGGAAGTCTATATATGTATACATGGACCATTGTCCTTCATATCTTCAATAACAACATAAACTAGAAGCACAAAAAACAGTAACATACCATACCAACAATCCAAACAATGCTAACTGATACCATAACAGAAATTGAAATTCTTTCTCATTAACTTTCAATGAAGTCTTACAGTCATTTATACTTAACAATGCTAACTGATTCTGTTACACTAGCACATCTAACTAACTCCACTTTCATAACCATATCTATTCTTGCTAACTAATCTTGGTCCAGGTGGTCTAACATAACTGCCTTGCACATGATTGGGATGAGGCTGACACTTCTCTTGTGGCTGCAGTTGCAGCTGAGGCTGCGGCCCAATGTGCTGTTGTGAAGACTGCAGCTTGAGCTATGGCTGTGATGGTGACTTGAGCTGTGGCTTTGATGCTATTATCCTATGTTCCTCAATACTCCTATCAAGAACCAAATGGATTTTGTAAATTTGGGTTAGGGGTAAAAGTGGTGGGAGTAACACAAATTTAGAAATAAAGATCATGGAAACACAAGTATAACAGAATATCAAGTGAATCATTGAATCTATCAGGCAAATCTGTATAAACATTAAATATAAAATCCAAATTATTACCCAAAAAAGAAACAAATGCAGCTTTTAAACATACAAAATAAACACATACAAAGAACATTACCTTTTCTTCTTAGCTCTCCAGCCATGAGATGGTTTTATTCAAATTATCAGTAGCCCACATCTTCACTTTAGAAGGAGAGGAACTCTCTTTAGCTGGTTTGAAGCTCTACTCTATCAATAGTGATTCTCAACTGCCATTTAACATAACAGACTTGTCTTAGCTCTCCAATTTGTTATTTCAAATCCATTATAATTTATCATGAGTCACAACAAAACTCTCAAAGTCAATCAACAACCAAATTTAAATTATCAAATCTTTTTTCCAAATCTGTTTTCCTTAAAATCCATAATCCAAATACACGAAATATGTACACACTTTTTGTCATCTCAAAGTAGCAAATGATGTGAAAGAGGAAATATTTTTTCAGACTCTAAATTCCAATATGTCTAGGGAATTCCAATGCCTCAATAGAATGAGAAGTAAATAAAAAGATGTTTAAATTAATTTAGATTTTTGTTTTGAGTTGTAATTTTAGAGAGGAGGAAGACCCATGACACCTTTTTACAAATTTAAAGATGTTCTAGGGATATTTTGATCTTAAAGTGCGTTTTAATCCACCAATTACAATTACAACGAGATTATGTAATAATATTCGAATATCAGGGGTAATACGCACATGACTCAAACTATAAGAGAGTAAAGTGAAATTTGTCCAAAAAACTAATTCACAAAACTAAGAAGCCTGCCAGTCTAAACATTAGTTTTAGTAAGTAAAAAAGATTGTACTGCTAGCATAATTTTAGTTACATAGGACTAGACAAAATGAATGACACCTCTTGTGCCTTTCATGTAATTTGGTTTTCCAATCCATAGAATTGTTTGTTAAATAGGAGATAATTATTTCAAGGGACCTCTGTAAACAAGGTCCAGGAGCCATCAGCACCTACAGAAACAATCAGGAATATGTCTTCTTAACCGCATCTTCGTTAACAAAGCCATGGTGGACACAAGTTATGTCATCAACTTCTGCCAAAAACAAGAAAGCTCAATATCAAAGGAGAATTAAAAGTCCGCACACTTCATACCCTCTTCACAAACAAATACCAAGCAACATATCTAATAACAATTCCAAGCCACCCTACACATATAATCCAAAATGCTCTCAATAATTGGAGCTGGAAACATAAAATCCTAAGAAAGCCATGTATGATAGAACACCAACGAAATTCAAACATTTCCCTTCCCCCAATGTCAGATCCTATATGAAATTCAAATTTTTTTTAACCATATCTCAAAAAAAAAAAAAAAAAATCAGATTGGAGGATTAACAAAACACTACATACACAAAGATTCTTGTATAAACATCATGATCACATTTAGAATGACAGAGTGTACCAAGTTCAGATTTTCCCTAATTTTTGGATTCAAAGCCCTAATTTTTTATGTTTGGAGGATGAACGAACCTGTGCTCTTTTCCTTCAATTTGCTGGAGTATGGCGGGACAGCGGCAGCGGCGAGTCGGGGGTGGATCGGAAGCTCCTCCTCTCAACCCTTTTCGTTCTCTCTCTCTATCTCCTCTGTAATGCTTCACGTATCACAGGCTGAGGTAATTTTGAATGAATTCAATTTTTTTTTATTTTTTATTTTTTTGAAATTATTAATCAAAACGACATCGTTTTTGTTAGTTACATTCTCAACCATTGGATCCACATACTAAGGGATCGCTTCAGGGCCAACACTTCAGACGATCCTGATACCTACCGATATGTTTGTTTTGTCTCGTCCCATCCCTCGTTCCACCCGCCCCACAAACAATTGTCCTGTCGAAATCCTCTCTCTCTCTCTCTGAGAAAATGACGAAGGCTTCACTGAAGGGAAAGTATGAACCCGATAAAGTCGGCGCTGTCGGAACCCTGGCCGTCAATGCCGGCGACGTGAAGCTCCGAGCTTACATGACCAACGCCACCTTCGTCAGCGGACCCTCCTTAAACGGCCTCTCTCTCTCCGTCGAGAAGCCCGGCTCTTTCATCGTCGACTATAACGTCCCCAAACAGGTTTACTCTTACTCTCCTTTTTGTTTCCTCAGAAAACGCAGGAAAATTAAACACACACCAAGAAAATTTTGGATTAAATTCTTCGTTTTAATTTTATGAAGTCAGTTAAAATAAGTGGAATGCTTGTTTAATGCTCATTTTGCGGCGGATTCAATTTGAATTGCAATCAAACTGGGGTTTAGGGCTTTCAGATTGTGTTAAATTTCATTAGTTCCTAAAGTTTCTTATTATTTTTGTTCATGTGGTCCAAGTAACCATTCAAGTCTAATTTGATGAGAAAAAAATGTAATTTTATAATTTGGACAAAATCATATAATCAAACACGCATTAAATTAGTTGTGGGGTGTAGTTTGTTTAAAATAGTAAGGAAAATGTTTGTTTTGTTGCATGGTTTAAGTTGTAATTTTAAAAATAACAACTTTCCTATTAAATTAGGCTTGTTATTGATTTGTACAATTTTCTGCAATTGGATGAAAGTATAAATTCAGGGATTAGATAAACGAAATTGATAATTTGAGGATGAAATAGAGAAAATAGTAATATTTTTGGTGGATGAAAGTGAAATTAAGCCTATCAGAATTAGTTACCAAATTTGGGGGCTGTGTGTTCTTTGTAGGACATTCGGTTTCAATTCATGAACACAGTTAGGGTTTTGGACAAACCATTGAATTTGACTTACACTCACGAGAGGAGCGAGAACCAGACCGCATTGAATGGGATGCTTGTGCTCGATTCGGCCAACAAGTTCTCGGCCAATTATGCATTTGATTCTGGGAATTGCAAGTTGAAGTACACTTACGTGCATGGAGGGTCGAGCACATTCGAGCCGAGCTATGATTTGGCAAAGAATTCGTGGGACTTTGCGGTGTCGCATAGGCTATATGGTGATGATATACTGAGGGCTACGTATCAGACATCGAGCAGGGTTTTGGGATTGGAGTGGTCAATGAATTCCCTGTTTCATGGAAACTTCAAGGTATAGTAATTGTATAAAGTTCTTTTGATTAATCTCAATTAATTATAGTAGGATTTGGAAATCATATTTCCAAGCATAACATTTTTGTTTGTAGGATTTAATCTTATTTTAGATTACTATGCCAAGAAGCCCAACATGCGACACGACATTGCACAGACACACCAACGCACCAAGTTATTATTATTATTTTTTTTTGTAGGATTAAATCTTATTTTAGATTAGAACTTTAAGACTTAAACCTTATAATGAGTTAATTATTAAATATAGATTGAGAAATTAAAGCAGAAGATAGAGTAGAGGGAGAAAAGTATTTTCTTTTGATCTTTGTACAACTATATCTTTTAGTCTGTTGCATTTTAAATAACTTTTTTTTACATTGCTAATATTTGAAATCCATCATGGCAAAGTTCTCAAATTCAATCGTGAAATCTATATCTAAATCTAAGCAATTCCTCTTGAACGAATGCTGTTCAAATCATTTCAAATTCATAAATTCAAATGCAACCTAGCATCTTTGCTTGTCTAGATTTGGTGGATATAGCGAGCTCCTGTCTGGGTATTTGTGTTACTAGGTTAGCTATGGAGAGGAACATTATGCCAACTACTGCCCTTTAATTGTCTTAAGTTTGTACATTAGAATCAAACATATCTCATATCACTTAAATTCGATTTAGAGTTCTTTATGTGAGAGCTCATATGGTGGCTCTAGATACATTTGAGTGGTGGTTGAACAGGTCAGAAGGCCAACCTGGATAGTTAAATTCTTTGAGATGTCTAAACTAGTTTATCTTGTGCATGTGTATCTGGTTTTTAGATGTAGGTAAGGCTTTGTCTATGTGAGATGATTGGGTAGTTTTGCTTGTTTGGGCCTAGTTTATGTGGATCAGCTCCCTTTGGTGACATTATAGGTTGCACTTGGGGCTTGCCTTCAAGGATTTTATGGCGCACAAAGGCACACCAGTATGAAGTTAAAACAAATGACATTGACACAATGAGAGATAGGTGTTCTTTTACAGGGTTTCTTGGTACTTTTCAAGCAAAGAAAGGAGTTCTCTACTTAACTAAAGCTTTGTTGAGTGTAAAAGAAGATGCTAGAGACTACATTTTGCCATTTTTCTCGATTACTTGCGTTTTCTAAGAGGTTAGACCTGAATGCAGGACATGCAAACGCACATGACATAGACACATCAGGATGGCAAATCCTAAAAAAGCGAGATAAGACATGGGAATAGAAAAATATATTTGTATAGGTACATTATTATTATACTTAAAATTAATACTCTAAATCTCTATGTAAGTATTTCTTAATGTGGAAGAAGAAGCACAACAAGTTCATTATGATTATTATATTCTGCTCATCACTACAACTCTGTTATTATATTTTAAAAATTTTAAGATTGTGTTCATCATCGGATCTGAATGTATAATGTTAAAGACAAAGTTGCTTAGAAAGGACACTAATGGCCTATATGTTGGGAGTGTTTGAGAGATGTAAATACAAAGTATTCAGAATTTTTTTTTTCTTAGTTACAAATGAGTCCACAGGATATTAGATTGCCTAACATGGACACAACACATCGGTAGAATTGTACATGTTTCTCCAACATAACTTTGAAAGATATTACCTCATGTACATGTTTCTGCTGGTTTCTCATACTTGTCTTCTTTGGAAGGGCATTTGGTGTATGTCCAGGTGCATTGTTTTGTAATGTCTCATGCGGCTACATTATGGGCTTTTACGACCCATGACAGCTGAGAATGATCCCCCATGCATTGTTGGGCCTAAAAAGTTTGTTCAAAAAATGTTTTGCACTGTCAAGTAGTTAATATCTACTAGTAACATGTTGACAAAGGAAATCACATTAAATAACTTATAGACCATTACTCTAGTATTCTGAGTGGGTGCTTTATTTTTCTTGATTCGCTATCTTTTCGTAATAACTCTTAGATGATACCTACTTCGATTAATTTATTAGGGGGGCTACTGGTTTGGTAGTTAAAACTCGGCCTACTAACCTTGAGGTTTTGGATTCGAAGCTTAGGGCAGCCACTTTGTACAATTTATGTCAAATGTTAGGTTTGTACCCAACCTATCCCTTCCAGACCACCAACCAATGAATGGGGACTAACATGGATGTACATTTTTTTTATTGAATTTTGGTGATTCTCTGATCAGTAGGATGAGGATCACACCGGATCCCTGATCATCACCATGCCAACCACAAAATTAACACTGTTGTTGAAGCTGCAAAAAGTGTTGGATTTTTAAAATGAGATGTGCTCTCTCCTTTTCCATAATGTAGCTTTATTTTCATTGTTGTTTACTACAATGTTTTTAACTTCTCTAGTCACAACAAAAATCTTGGCACTTTATTTTGATGATGTTCCAACTTTGAATCTTTATTGTGCCTACTTCAGGTTAATGCGTCCCTCAATTTGGCAGAGGAACTGAAGGTGCCAAAATTAAGTGCTGAGAGCACTTGGAATTTTGATATGTAAATTTTCGTTTGTTTTACCTGTCAAAATCCATTTCTTCTAGAACAGTCAATTGTTGTCCTCAATTGCGTGTATGCCACCACTTGAATACGAGGTACTCTTTTTCATTTATTTCAGATAAGCCCATAAAAAGATCAAGGGCAGATCTTCAATTGTTTTGGCAAGACCTAATCAGAATTTATCTTTTCCTCGCAGTTGTGAAATTATATTTTTGTTCTTCTGCTTATATACGGATGATCATCATGTGCTTATTTCTTGTTTCTGTTTTAAGCATTCATATCAGTGGATGTGTGGAACTCTGCTAGTCTTCTTAGTCCAAACGGAAATTTCTTCTTTCTGTCAAGAACTCATTGTAATGCTGTTAGTATTATTATTATTTGGTGTGGTAGGACATAACTCATTGATTTCATTCTATGCAGGTAGTTCGTTTTCTTTAAGTTTTTCTCTATTTGTTTTTTCCCAGGAAAAAAATGTATACACTTGTTTTTAGGAAATATTTTAATGTCTTCTAAATTTTCAAGAACTGTTTTTTCACAAAAATAAGAGAGTACGGAAATAATAGATGATTTTGAAATTTTCATTGTTTATGTTTTGGAAATCATGAAAATTGAAAAGGAAAAAAAGAAATGCTTGACCCACAGTTTTTATGAGGAAAGAGCTTTGGTGTTCATTTTTAAAATTGCTGCTACATTCAAATTGAGTGTAAAACAACAACATTTATTTATTTATTTATTTATTTTTGAACAGATGAGATTTTATAGAACAAAACACCTGACTGGTAACATCACTAGACAAAATAGAAACAAGGGCCAAAGGTGGGTAATCCACCCAATTAGCAGGAAGCTTTTTGTTAGCATAGGAACTAGCAAGCCAATGCGCTGTCCTGTTGTTTGCTCGACTGGTCCAACCAAACTTCCATTGTTGCAGCTTTGAGAGGCTTCGAATGTCAAGCACCACTGCCATACACTCCCAAGGGGCACATCTTCAGACACACAAAGCTTGATAAGTGACTGATTATCACTCTCAATTTCTACCAAGGAGGTATTGTGCGCTTGGGCCAAAAATGTCGAATCTTTGGAGGTACCTCCATGCTCCAAATAAGTTGCCAGAAATTTGGAGGAAATTGAAAAGATGCAGAGGGTTGGACATTTGATGATACATCAATTGAGGTTCGAGCTAGATCATAACCTGATTTAACCGAATGGATCCCAGTCTTGTTTGGTGCCACACCATGACATCCTCTCTCTCTCTTCAAAGGATAATGGGGAGGCCCGAATAGCTTGAACTTCCTCCTTTGATACAATATGGTAAGTAACACATGCATAGTGAGTGTCCTTGTAAATAAGTTGAGTTGAATCAAGTATTAGATTGTTGAAATTTGACTTAAAAATTTAATGAATTTTTAAAAAAATTTAAGCTGGATTTGTTTATCTTTTGAGCCGATCTTAAATGGGTTTTATACAAACCGAGTTAAGTAGTTTAGTTTTGTGTAGTACATATAAGTTTATTGATCCAAGTAGTAGCTTCATCAAATTTGGCTTGAACAATCTGTTTTAAAATGTATTTAAATTTGACTTATTTATACAACGAACACGAATAAATTTTTAATAAATTGAACGCAAGTCGAACTTGAATAACTTAGTTCGATTTATGGACCTAATTTTTCCTCTAGTTATTGATAATTAATTCGATTTACAGACCTAATTTTCCCTCTAGTTATTGATAATTTTTACAAAATGATATTCTGTAGAAAACAAATCAAACAAACTTGCTATATATATACACTACAATTTACTTCTTGCTATTTATAGCTATGTCACCAAGAAATTAGAAGCTAACAACTCATTTGCAGTTCTGGGATAACTGCAACTGGGATGAATTAAAATTGCGTTTTTTCACCAAAAAAAGTAAAAAAAAATAAATGGAACAACCATTTTGACCTAAAAAAAAACTTGTCCTTATTTGATCCTGAAACCAACTCCATGGATAAATGGTTAAGCGGCGTATTTGGCGAAATTCTAGAGGATGGAGAATCATGTATATGCCTAATTGATTGTAGCTTCTTCTTTTTTTTTTTTTTTTTTGGAACATTAATGGATTGAAGTTAGGTAGTGACATTTTTGGAGTACTCTGTCTGGTCCATAGACATTCATTCTGGAGGATCCAGTTTCACCTCTTTTACTCATGTAATGAAACTTTCGTTCATTTTATTTTCCCTCCTTTTATCTTTTGAGCATCTCTGGGCCATCAATTATCAAGATTTCTCCCTAATAGAATTGTCATGACATTATTCATAAAAGAAAATTAACTATGAAAAATATGACGGGTGCCTAAAGTCGAACCTGTCATGGACCCAGTAATGGCAACCCAAAAAACCAGTCTCAGTAAACTGATAGGTACGGTTTGGCCAACCCCACAAGATTTTGCTTCAATGTAAAAGAGAGGACAAAAGGGACAGCAAAAAAATACCTGTTAGAGTTGCAGAATTCCAGTTACAAGACACGTGTATGAGACAAAGGTATAAGAAGTTTTTGTTATATGGCCTAATATGCAGATGATTTTTCTTAGTGAATGTGGCTGCGATTGATTTGGAAACTTGTGAATTATGAATTAGGTGACAATCGGATATTATATATACATGTGCACGCGTGCTTGCATTATGTTTTTTAAATTCTTGCGTGGGAGATGGAATAGTAACATAATTTCTTGGACATTCTAGGGTGTTGAATGTTACCAAACAAGATCGATTCATTAATGTTTTGTGAGAATGCACATGATATGAGGCCTAAAAGTTTGAAAGGGAGTCGGCACCTTTTTGTAGTACTGCAAGAAAAGAGATGAAGATTAGATTAGGTTTTTGTTCTGCGTTTCTGTTCGCAGTTCCTTTCATAGTAATCTTTTTGATGAAGGCAGGTTGTTATCTTGCTTTCTTGTAACATTTCTCTGGTAATTGTTAGAGATCGGGACTTCTTCTTCTTCTTCTTCTTCTTCTTCTTCTTTTCTGTGTGTGTGTACGTGTTCAATGGCTATTGGTAATTCAACCGCATGAAGGCCCACTGTGGTTCTAGGTCTAAGCATGTCGACCTCTTTAACTTCCAACGAACTATAAACTTAGCACTTTCTATGGTTAGGGCAACTTAAACGTTGGCAAGTCATTCCTATCCACACCTTTGGTTAGTTATGTCCTGCAATCGTACTTGCAACTACTTTAAAAACTGACCAAAATATTGCTCCCCAAATTTATAAAGTAAGAATTAAGTATGAATCGCATGACAGTATCACTTTTACTTATAAGTTACACTTGAGTGTTAGTTATGATAAATTGTAATATTAGTTAAGTCATTATTTTGGTTATGAATCAAAAAGTTTTTAGTTATTCCTTATGTAATATTTGGTTATAACCTTTTTTTTTTTTCTTAAATTTTAGTTATGATCTATATAAAAACTGCGTTATGATATCTGTGATAATTAATCTCATAAATATCAAAACTTATATTTGAGAGTGTATGATAGCATTATCCAAGGAAAAAAAAATATTATTTGACTTTTGGTAAAAAGTTTGATTATTTATTAATTTTACAAAAATAATTACAAATGTATGATAAAATAATTATAATAAATTTTTCATTAAATTTAAATTTAATAAAAAAAATGTAATGAATAATTAGAGATGCTCGAGATTGGGAGCAATTAAAAATGAAATGACCCTAGTCAAAATTTGAGCTGTTTTAGTTTGGCTCTAGTTTGAGCTCAAAATCAATTTGGAGTCCGGTTAGTCAAATTGAGTTTGAGCTAAAAAGTCAAAAATTTTGGGCCAAATAAATCAATTTTGTAATAAATAAATAAAAGAAAACTCAACTTAATTATTTGAAAAATTACAAATTAACCAACTTTTTAATTCTAAAAAAATCATTAAAAAAAGTCTCAAACAAATTAAATTTTTTTAGTATTATTGTTTTTTTGGGGTAGTTTTTTAATTAATTCATAAAAAATAATAAACTAAAATATTTAAGAAATTTGAATTTTGCTTGAGACAGTTCAATTATATAAAATACTTGTATCATTAATAAATTTATCAATTAAGGAGTATATAAATTTATACAAATCGATTATATAAAAATACACATAAAAAATTCGTGCTTAAATTAGACTTATTTATATAAAGATTCGATCTCGAACAAGTTTTAATCAATTGAACACAAAACAAATTTGAGTAACTTTCATATCAATAAATTTCATGTCTTTTACCTCAAAAAGACACGACAGACTTTAACTTAAAAACGTATAAAACTTAAATTTATGCTTAAACTTAACTTGTTTAATTAATAAAAAAATCAATTGAAAATAATTTTTTAACGAGTTGAATACTAGTCGCCTGATTCGTTTGTTTTGTGGTGAAAACCCAACCCGAATTAGGCCCGTTCAACGGTAATTAAAAGGCAACAAATCAATGGATGTAGGGTTTTAACGCGCAGTCAGCTCGAAGAGATTTGGAAAACTCTTCGTCAGACATTTCCAAGGTAAGACGAACATTCTCTCCCTTGAACTCTCCCTCAAATTTTGATTTTCAATTCCAATTTTATAATCACGAGTTAGCTCTCAATTTCAAGTTCTCTGTTCTCAGAGTCGAAACTATGAATTGGGTTCAACGCAAGATCTATCTCTACAACGTCACTTTCGGACTCTACATGTTAGATTGGTGGGAGCGTTGTCTCTTCAGTATCCTCAAATTCATTGATTTGTCCATTTCTTGATTTATTTGTTTGAATCGAGGGTTTAATTTGCATTATAAACTCAACAAATCTGCCCAATCGCAAAACTAGATCACTTGGCTTTTTCTTCCCATTAATTGTGTTTGATTTTTGGGATTTTTTTTGCAATTTTTTTTCAATTTTTATGGGTTTTTGAATTAAAGATCAGTGCTTTGAGTTTTGGTTTTGGTGATTGTGAATTCTTAATGAACATAGATACTCTGGTGGTTGTGTTGATGTGGTTCGTTTGCCGCAATGGGTTTCGTTCTGCTACTGAGTTTTGCAAAAAGTACCTCATTCTATCTTGGAAAGTTATGGCTTGAATTTTGAATGTGCCATTTCATTACCCATTTTGTTATTGTTATTTGACTTGGTTGTATTACTCGTTATTATCATCACCAATATTAACCATTATTCTGCAAATTGGTTTTGGGGGGCTTTTTATGAATTACAATTATGCTTTTAAATTATGCGTTTTGTTCTGATAACGATGTTTAACATTCTCATATGCTGCCTCAAGTGCCTTTTCAATGTACTCATATTGCTTATTTTCTACGCACCTGCATGATTTGCCTACCCTTCTTCAATGTCAAGGGCCATATAGGCTTTTCTGTTTCATTTTTCTAAGTAATTGATTTAGGAATGAAAAATCCTACTATCTAGTGACAAATAAAGTAGCTGACTGACCATTTAGAT
This sequence comes from Camellia sinensis, assembly GCF_055761805.1. NCBI lineage: Eukaryota > Viridiplantae > Streptophyta > Magnoliopsida > Ericales > Theaceae > Camellia > Camellia sinensis. Next base: position 189,747,441 of record NC_138964.1, read on the forward strand.
ATTCTTTAATAATCTGAATGAGATCTTCTTATTAAAAAAAACGAAAGAATGTTTGAAGGAGATTTAAAGATAAACTTGAAGTATGGAAAAGAAAGCGACTAATATTAGCCAACCAGCCAAAGTCCTTGCATCATATTGGGAGATCAAGGGTTCAACTCTCCTTTCTATGTGGGGGCTTTTTTCCCACTTTGAGAATTGTATATATGTGATTTCCCTTCCCAAGTACCCCAAAATATTCAAAATTACTGAAAATGTTTTCCATTTTTATAGTTTTTTTTCTTCAATGCAATTTTGAATGACCATGGAGTTTCTAAAATTTTGGATTATCCTCTAAAATCTTTAAATCTTGTAGCAAAAATTTGTGGATAAAATGGATATTTGAAAGTTGTCTTTGATAGGATTTAGGACCTCACATGACTAGTGGGGATAGTTAGAGGTGAGTAAGTTGGTTTGAGGGACATTATGAGAAGTCTGCTAGGCACTAAATTGGTGTAGGAATTTTGACTTGGGCTGTACAAGAGTGGAGGGTATATTAGGAGGATGACGAGAAAGAAAGAGAGAGTAGTAATGGTTTGGATGCAGTGAGCTAGAGTCTCTAGACTACTACTGGAGATTGCTTGGAGGCAAATGAGGGTGGCCATTATTTATAGAGAGGCTAAACCATTGAGGTTGGCTCTCACATGTGTCAACAACAAATGGTAGAGGCCAGAAGGTTAGGTTGGTTAGCTATGTCTTAGTGGAATGAGCCGAACAAGTACTAAAGTTGATATCCTTTGAAGCCTCAAGTTGCAGAGATAATGGGGCATGCTCCTTAGGTAACGGAAGGGTATTGAGCATGTCACATACCTTTGTCTTGGAGTGTTATCTTCTCATGGAGATCTCTCTATTTATAACCATTTAATATTCAACTCCCTTCAAGGAAAAATGGGGCGAGTATCTTGACAAATTCTTAACCTTAACCATAGAGCCACATGATCCCAAAGGTCTTACAAGGGACCATATAGGATGATGCTTAGACCCTCCATGACCGGAACACCAAATCAAATTCCCTCAAGGGAAAAATAGGGTGAGTATCTTGACGAATTCTTAACCATAACTCCCAAACCACATGATCCAAAGTTCTAGCAAGGGGTCATAGGATGACACTTAGGCATCCCATGATTGCAACACCAAATTGAGGGGGTTTTAAGGCCTTGCTCCCTATCTAGAATGACGCGGAGACACATCATGTTGAGTGAAAGTTGTTTAGCTCAAGTGAGAATGAACTGAATATGTTATTGTGAGTGGGGAGAGGATGCGCTCAAATGGAGATTCGCTCGGCTAGGTTAAGGGAGGCCAAGCGCATTTGGGTGAGTGAACTAGGTGTGCCTTTTGGAGATTGTCCCCAAGTTCTTAGGCTCAAGGTTTAGACACCATGTACATTAACCTCGGACAACGTGGCTCGAACTTGGAGGGTAGCTATTAGGATACATGGATACTACTGGCCCATGCTTATGCACTCCACTTTCCACAAGGTGTAAAAGAAAGGACCAAACAAATCAGTGGGGCTATGCCGGTACAACTGAATATGCATTACAAATTCAATCCCTCCCCTATGACACCAAAAAAAACCCAGGCCAAACTTCTAAAAGCCCGCTGGCATCCATAGAACAATATTGTGGCAATGTAGACCGTTATGGTTTTTCACCAAGGTGGTGGATTGAAGCAATTGCAGCCAAAGCACTTCGTCTATGGGCATCGACAAGCCGCTACATTAACGGTGCATAAACCATGTCGTCAACCAAGTTTGTTCAGTGGTTGTAACATAATTGGTTTGTGTCACTTTACGATTGGTGCGTGTGACGCACCATGTGTTAGAGGTGACATGGCAATGATGTGGCTCATATGTGGCCAGTTAGATCCACATTCTTAAAATACTTTTTGTTTTTTAATATGCTACCATCTATACCGTCCTATTTGTTGGGAAATTGATCCATGAAAACTCACCGGGCTTATTAGAATAAAGCACTGATTTAATATCCTTGATTTATATATAGGATTAATTAACTAATCCATGTTAAGAAGTGGCAATCACTCAGATCAAGACATAACAGACCAATGGCTGCTATTTTTATAGAGGGAGCATTCTTCTTGTTCAGATATTTCTTTCTTTGATACTTCCATGTTATCTAAAATTTCTGAGCTACATTCGTCCACAGCTCTAGTTCCCCTCATCCATCCCCTCTTTTCCCTTCCCTGTATAATATCTTTTGAATTAGGGAGACAGTAATACACCCTTTTCACAGGGAAGAAGAATGAATTGCACAATTCTTAACCAAACTTGACTACATGAAAAGTAATAACTCAATTATATTCGTACTTTAATACCTTCAAAACTAACCTTCTTGAAAGTAAATAAGCTGTCCAGAAGGAAAGATCTTCAATTTGTTTGGTTTGAAACCCAAACAAAAGGAGGAAGACAAGAACAGATATGTGATATTTTACTAGTCGTGAAGTGTTGTCTTTTTTTTTTCTTTTTTTTTTTTTTGGATGAATAATGAGTAAATTTGCTCATGAAGTGTTCTTGACTAGTCATTAGTAAAGAAATATGTAAACATGGATAATAATAGATTTGGTCATAGAGAGATTATTAACAGCATCAATCAGGATTTGGCTTTTGAAGGATGTGGATGATAAGACACACAGTCATGGAGAACTTAACAACAGTCAGTGTTTTGCGTTCTTAGGAGTAGGACATTGTATCTGGTGAGATGGCATAAGTAGTGTAATGATAGTGAGTGTTATGGCTTTCTTAAAAATAAGATTTTATAAGTGAAAGTAGGATTCGATGGTATAATAACTTCAGTTTGTAGTTGATATGCACAGGTCAAGTACTTTTGGGAACATATTCAAAATATTAGTCTTGTAAAGAATTTTTTGCACTTGAGCTGCAGTTGTTGCTGCCTTTTATGTGCTTTGAGTTCACATTTTCATGCTACTCATGTATCTTCAAGAAGAATGCATTATTTATTGCTGTGAACTGCCTTATTGGTGTCTGACTTGGGGCTATATTTTATTCATTTTAGGAATTTATGGTGACTTCAGGAGCCATAGGACCTTCAAAACCTTATGGGTAATTGTAGTTTGGAATTGTACTAGATATACTTGAGGATTTTTTCCATGATTTCCAATTTTCTCTCTCATCTGCAATGTGAACTTGCACAAATGTCTTAGCATCTTATAAAATTTATCTGTTTGTCTTCTCGTTGGTCTTATAAAAGCTGATTTTTTTTCTTTTTCTTTGTATCTTATATGAATTTTGTAAAAAAAAAAATTGTTTCTATTGATGGTAAATCATCTATTTTCTTACTTAACAATTTAGTGAAAAAGAAAATAATAATGGCTCTAGAGTGGCTCTAGAGTTGCACATATTACATATTTCCATTGAAGCATCTAATTGTCTTGATAAACGCCTAAGAAAGGATATTGCAATATTAAAGAGGAACGAGAAAGAATTCTCTCTCTTTTCCTGTTGGGATGGAGGTGTCAAGTGGGGGGCTTTGTTAACCTAATGGAACAGTTAGTAATTTAGTAATGGTAATCATAAATTTGGAGTGGTTTCAGCAAGAACACCTTTGAATCAGGTTGATGAACTATTTTTGAAAGGATTTGTTTGTTATTCTTTTCAATTTTGCATATTATCTCACACAACTATCATATTTCTAGGACATGACGTATTGTTCGAAACTTTTTCCCCCTTCTATATCTTAAATCAAGTAGTTAGAGACGTTAACATGTCTGTAGAGACATAGATGCTTTTAAGTATGACTTTTGATACTTTGCTAAGAAGTGTGGTTTTTACTTTTGCATAATTGAAATTTGAGAAGATATTCAAAATGCCTAGCTTGATGTGGACTCCCTATTAAGGTTTGAGTTGATGTTGAATGGTTCGTGAAAGCAACTTTGAAGATGGAATGACTTTTGGGCTTTCAAGGCCAATGGAAATAATATAAAAAAATGCAATCCTTTTTTAGAACTTAAGCACACTATCATTTCTATATTGAAAATGCTTGGAGTAACATAGATCCACTATGATCGGGAAACTTCAACAAAATTTTGGTTTACCTGAAATTTTTATTAGAAGTGATATCCATTGCTTTTCTTTCTCCAAATTAGTTCAGTTCATTGCTGTAGATACACTCGGTCGACTTCATTCATAGCTAGCTTGAGTTATGTTGTTGATCTGTAAATTTATATCGCTATGCTTCGAAATTTATATTAGCTGAAGCATGTTGAGTTAGAACACAACAGCTATACAAAAGTGAATCTTTATTTAGATACAAAGATACACTCATGTATACAAGAAGACTCTCAAGGACACCTCACTTTTGGAATCACTCACACTCAAGCACTAGACACCACTCTTGATTGTTGTGTCTTGTGTCTTCCAAATGAGGTCACTTCCCTTTATCTAGTCATCCACCTCCTTAATGGATGGCTAGGATCATTTTGATCCAAAGGCTATTATTAACCCTCTAGAATATTCTAGCATATACTCATATTTTCCAATATTCTAGGACTCTTTAAACTATTCTAGTATATAATAGTACTTTCTATACTTCTAAAATATTCTAGAACCTTCCGGAACCTTCTAGATTTCTCTAGATTTCTACAAGCTTCTCTAACGTTTCGAAATCTTCTACAATATTCTAGAATCGTTTGGATTTCTTTAGATCTTTCTAGAGTCTTCTAGATCTTTTGGGAGTCTTCTAGATTATTCGACATATGCACTTAATAGCCTAGATGATTCTACAAAAGTCAATGATGACTCTTAACACTCCCTCTCAGCATTGACTCCTTTATTTAGTTCTTCTTTTGTAGTTGAGCCTAGTTGCTTCCGAAGCTCTACAAACTTTGAAGCTCCAAGTCCTTTAGTAAGCAAGTCTGCTACTTGGTCATCTGTTCTGATTGATTTCATCTCTATCTCTCCTTGGAGCACTTTCTCTCGAATGACATGATAATGTACCTCCACGTGCTTTGTTCTTCCATGAAATTGGCTTCATGTCCTTAGGCTTAGGAACTAGCTCCCTTGTCTGATTTTGTCTGAGGGCTTAAATCTCTTCCTCCATTGCCTTCATGTCCTTTGGTTTGCCTTTCCAAACGTCGTTGGCTCTGTAATGCTATTTTCTTCAGTTAGAGCAGCATTTGCATACTTCGGATTAGGCTTAAATTGTCTTTCTGACCTTCTGAGTTTTGGTCCAATCTCTTCAACCCCTTCTTGTTGGCCTAGGTGAACTTCTTCTGGACTCTTGTGATGGACACCTGTTTTCTACGAACTTGAAAAACTTTTTGGTGTCTTTGACAAGTCAGGGTCTAGCGCATCACCACTTTGTGTTGATAATGGCCCCTTGATGATTTCTAAACTAGGAGGTTGCTTTTCCTCTTGTTTTTGCTCCCCCAGCTAGGGGTGTAATTTTGGCCCGACCCGGCCCAACCCACGGGCCAGAAAACTAGGCCCAAGCCCAAGCCCAGGGGTATTCGGGCTTTGGGGGGGCCAGTGGGCCGGGCCTCAGGCCAAGCCCCTAGGCTTGGGCTTTGGGCGGGCTTGGGCAGGCCTAAACAATTTTTTTTTTTTTTTTTCCTACCAAAATTTCATTATTTTCCATTAAAAATAACACTGGGCATCGGGTGGGCCAAGCGGGCCGGGCCTTGGGCCGGGCTTTTGGACGGACCTTGAGCGGGCCAATGGGCCGGGCCCATGCGCCCAGCCGGGCTTCAAAACGATGGCCCAGGCCTAGGCCCAAGGCCTTGGGTTGGGCTTGGGCTTGGGCCTAAACGGGTCGGGCTCACCTCGGGCCACAGGCGAGCCACGGGCCAAAATTACATCCTTACCCCTAGCTTTTCTTGTAATTGATCTTCCAAATTTCTGGAGTCTGGCAATGGTACATCTTGTGAAGACCACAAAGATGATGCTTCATCAAATACAACATTCCTCGAAGTATAGCAGCGGCCAGTCATGGGGTTGCAACATTGTCATCCTTTCCTTTAACTGTCGTAACCCATGAAGATGCAACGAATTGTCTTTTTATCAAACTTGCTACGTAGATGATTTAGCACAAATACGTAACAGACACATCCGAATACTCGAAAGTGACTTACGGGCTTTGTGTGCCATAACTTCTGAAAGGGTGAGACCAACCCCAAACCTACCTGCGGTAGCCTATTGATCACATGAGCTCTCGTCTTCATATATTTAGCCCAAAATTTGCTAGGCACATTCTTAGCATATAGCATGCTCCGACAAGTTTCTGCAAGATGCCTATTATTTCTTTCAGCCACTCCATTCTGTTGTGGAGTACTTGAGTAGGTAAACTGATGTTGAATTTGGCATTCTCTAAGATAGTTAAAGAACTCATCTGATGAATATTCTCCTCCATTATCTGTTCTTAAGCATCGAATTTTCTTTCCAAGATCGCTTTGAACCTTCTTACGAAATTCTTGGAACTTGGCCAAAGCTTCAGACTTCTCTTTCATAAAATACACCCACACGTACCTTGAGAAGTTGTCAATGAAGGTCACCATGTAGCGCATTCCGCTGATTGATGCTTGTTTTACCAGTCCGAAGACATCTGAGTGGATAAGCTCTAAGGGTTCCTTAACTCTATACTTTTAATCTTCATATGGTAACTGATGTGCCTTACCATACTGACATCCGGCATGAATTGTATCTTCTCGAATATCTAGTTGAGGAAGGCGCTTGAGTATAAACTTTTTCATCATAATTTTTAGCTTGTGATAGCTCACGTGACCCAAGCGTGCATGCCAAAGGTCTGCAACCCGATTCTTTCGAGTCTTATCTACGTAGGCTGATTCTGCTAACATTACGCAGATAGACTCCAACCGTCTTCCCTCTATGATGGGAGTACCAGATAACTTAACCTTCTGGTAAACCTTCACATTCTCTGGGCCGAATAACACATAGTTGCTTGAGGATGTGAGTTGTGAAACTAATAACAGATTCTTCTTCATCCCTGGCACGTGATAGACGTCATACAGATGTATTTGGTTAGAGTTGAAGCGAGAAATGATGATTGTCTTACCAACATGGGTGATCGATAGGCTTGTATTATCAGCGGTCACTACTACCTGGCCTCCTTTGTACTTGGACATGCTGGACAGCTTCTCCTCGTCACCAATCATGTGGTTAGGGCATCCTGAATCAATGATCCAATCATTGTTGTAGTTGATTGCTCTAGTTTTAGACTCCGCCACAAGAGCCGACTCATTAGGCTCAGACACAACTGCACATACAGCCACTTCACTAGCGGTTGGACTATGTTGCTCTTGCACTTCCCATGCATCAAAGTCTACTTCTTCAGAGTAATAAGTCTCATTAGGATCAAACACTGCAAAGGATGCTTGGAAGTCCCGTTCTTCCTCATTGTTGTCTTGGTGACTTTTGGATGTCACCAAGTTACTTTCTTCTTGCCTTATCTTTGAATGACAATCTTTTGCGTAGTGACCTCTCTTTCCACATTTGTAGAACTCTATGTTACGCCGCCAGGGTGCTGAGGATCGTCGATCATGGTTATTGCTACCAAATTGAGCTCCCCCTATTTGAGAGCTCACATCCTGTTGCTGTGATTCGGCATGTTCTTCATTTTTCTTTGCCCTTGTAGCGTTAGGCTGTCTTGGTCCACCTCTTCTATTATTATTACTGAAAAGTGCCTTTTCTTCAGTATTCAATGAGACCCCAGCCATTTGTTTGCATAGGCTTTCTTGATTGGCCAATAAATTCTCCAACTCTATAAGAGATGGTTGAATTGGCCAACCCCTTATAGCTGTGGTGAATTCATTATACTCGGGCCTTAGCCCATGTATAATGATCCTCCTCATTCTTTCGTCATTAATATTTGCTTTAGGATCTAGATCTGAAATTACATGACATAGATCCTTAATTTTTGTAAAATATTCACTTATGGAATTACTTCCTTGAGTGGTAGACATCAACTCATTTTCTAAAAATTAGAGCCGGACATCATTTGTTTTTGAAAACAATGATGCAAAGGTGTCCCATGCTGCCTTGGGTGTGTCAACATTCCTGATGCGCCCGAGCAACTCATCCTCTATGGTTGTCTTGAGCACATACATTGCCTTTCAGGCCTTGATCTTCTATTTGCGGAGTGCCTCGACATTTTTCGTGGAAGGTGGTGCAGTCTCATTTCCATTAACAACTTTCCACAAATCCTGCCCTTCAAGGTAGGACTTGATGTGACTCTGCCAACTCTGGTAGTTGTTGTTGTTGTTGAGTCTTGTAACTCCACTCTTTGTGTTCCCAAGATTTACCATCGTGACTTGGTGTGATCCTCCTGCACTTTCACCAAGTAAGTGTGGTCACTAATCCACAAGCTTCACAATCTTAAGCTGTGCACGATCAACTCAAGAAAACGGTCCTTGACCGCCTTGCTCTGATGCCAAATTGTTGAGTTAGAACACAACGGCTATACAAAAATGAATCTTTAATTAGATGCAAAGATACACTCAAGTATACAAGAAGACTCTCAAAGACACCTCACTTTTGGAATCACTCACACTCAAGCACTAGACACCACTCTTGATTGTTGTGTCTTGTGCCTTCCAAATGAGGTCACTTCCTTTTATATAGTCATCCACCCCCTCAATGGATGGCTAGGATCATTTTGATCCAAAGGCTATTATTAACCCTATAGAATATTCTAGTATATACTCATACTTTTTAATATTCTAGAACTCTCTAAACTATTCTAGTATATAATAGTACTTTCTATACTTCTAAAATATTCTAGAACCTTTCGGAACCTTCTAGATTTCTCTAGATTTCTACAAGTTTCTCTAATGTTCCGGAATCTTCTACAATATTCTAGAATCGTCCGGATTTCTTTAGATCTTTCTAGAGTCTTCTAGATCTTTTCAGAATCTTCTAGATTATTCGACATATGCACTTAATAGCCTAGACGATTCTAGAAAAGTCAATGATGACTCTTAACAAAGCAATCCTAGACCTTCTAATCTTGTTTTTTTTATGGTCTATAATTGAATTTTTTGTTACTACTGTTTTATTGACTTTTGCATTTTTTTTTTTTTCATTTTTCATTTTCCTCAAGTCCTATGCTGGGGTGGGGAGTCTGGGAAAAGTAAAGCACACTATTTTTTAGAAAGTCCTTATAGTGCCATCACAGATGTACTGCTTTACAGGCTTGGAGAAAACTGATGATACTGCGTGTTCTAGACGGAACGGGTCGGACTGATCCACGCTTCCCAAACCGGTGTCCGATCTACCAAGCCCACAAAGAGACCTGCACAAGAGTTCAACGGGGAACGGGGAGTCCCCCAGCGAACCCTCCGACGAGCAAGTTAAGAAGAGAGATGGAATGTAGAGATAGATTAGTGATAGAAAGCTTAACCTTCTTCTTGTCTTTGACATCTGCTTATATCCTCTGGTAATCATTTCGTTGTCCCTTCCGACCTATCATCTTGGCCGAAAGTCTATGCTCTAGCTTGCCTTGTTCATGGTGAGGCCGTTCTGTCTCGAAGGGGAGGGGTTATCACAATAAATGCTGTAAGGGCCTTCATTAATGGCTGATGTGCAATGCAATAACTTTGCAAGATCTTTGTCTGCTTATGTGTCTTGTCTTTCTCTTGCCACGTGTTTAGATGTCATTGGTTCTTAATGCCATGTTGAGCTTCAACAACGTTAGGCTTTAGTATTTGAATTATGTATTGGGCCCTAAATGGTGGGCTATATCCTTCATGGGCTTACCCGTGTCAGTAGTCCCTCATTTCCAAGTGCAGCTTTAGTCTAACGAAGGGAATAATGAAGAAAACGATGGTTGTGAGAGACTGGCGGGGCGAAGACTGATCGAGAGGTAGGCCGACGACGATGGGTGGCCGAGCAGAGGGAAAGACCCTGAGGAGGGCCGACCGCGAAGGGTGACCGAGTAGAGGGACTCACCGTGAGGAGGGCCAACCGTGAAGGGTGACCGTGTGGAGGGACCGACCCTGAGGAGGGCCGACCACGAAGGGTGACGGAGTGGAAGAACCGACCCTGAGAAGAGCTGACCGCGAAGGGTGACGGGGTAGAGGCACCGACCATGAGAAGGGCCGACCACGAAGGGTAACGGAGTGGAGGGACCGACCTTGAGAAGGGCCGACCGCGAAGGGTGACAGGGTGGAGGGACTGACCATAAGGAGGGATGACCGCGAAGGGTGATCGAGTGGGGGGACCGACCGTGAGAAGGGCCGACCGCGAAGGGTGAGTGGCGGTGCGCAGGGCTCGAGGGGCGGCGGGGCACGTGGTGAAGTGAAATGGAATAGATAGGAAAGGGGAAAGGGGTAGTGGATCGTGGTCGTACACGTAGCGGAATCCCATAATGGGGAAGGTTAGGTGTTGAACAAGAAATGAAGCGATAGGTTAATAGAGGGTGTTGAAAAGACGATTTTGGTGGATTATTGAAAATTTTCAAACTGACGAAATTTAATTGTGACCCTTGGAACACATGCAAACCTTGGGCTTTTAGTGTTATCCGCTTTACCTATCTTTTTGCAAAAAATCGAAATGTTCCAGAAGTAAACCCTTTTCTGTCGAGTGATACGCCTTTGCAACATTTCGTGAACTATCTTGCACCAACGTCTGAAGCGATACGCAGGCATACCAGAGGGATGGCTCGAGAGGATGTGCCCACCGTGAGACTAGATGCGTTGGGGGACGACGACGCGGTGGACCTAGCAGAGCAATATCGTACGGAGTGAAGGGAGGGGGAGGTAGTGAGTCAGGCGGTGCGGGCTCGCCCTAGGACAATGATTGCAGCTGTGAGACCAATTAGTCAAGTGGAGCCGGACCACTGGCACACCAAACTGGACAGATCCATACTGACGGTGGAGGAGTTAGAGGGAATAAGAAGGAAGTACCAAATTCCCTTGGAAATAGGGTTGAGGCTACCCACATCTAGGTAGAGGGTGTCGGATGTGAGGCCTGACGAATTCAGTCTCTACGAGGAAGCGTTGCGAGAAGGTTTGAGGCTACCTCTCCCTGAAGTAGTGGTGGACGTGCTGAATGAGCTAGAAGTGGCGCCATGGCAGTTGATGCCAAACGCCTGGAAAATACTGATGGCCTGCGCGAGTTCCTGGCAGCAAGCAACCAGAGGAGTGGCCATGACTGTGAAGGAGTTTTTCTCCTGCTACAAGGCCTCTGGCCAACAAGAGACGTGGGTGTCGTTGTAGACAGTAGTAGGGCGAGGAGTAGTGGCGGGGCTACCGTCTTCGGTGAAGGGATGGAGGCCGATATGGTTTTTTGTGTCGGCGAACGGCGGAAGGGGAGTTCGGACAACGTGGAAGGTCCCCACCAAATCAGTCAAGCCCAAGTTGGACGGGGCAGCCGAAGACCGAATGAAGAAGGTGAGAGAATGAAGAGAAGAGAAGGGAGTAAGATGGGACGAACTTGTCCTTCCTTCAACGTTGTTTGCCCTGAACTTGGGACCGCAACCGTTGGGGGAGGATCTGGCAAGGGAGGAGTTGGAGGTGCAGAGGAAGGCGAATGAAGAGGAGGAGAGGAGATTGTTCACCAGAGCGGACAAATATAGAGAGGCAAAGTTGGGGCCTGCTCCGAAACCAATCGCGAAGGAGCGAGTCCAACCGCGCCCTAAACCGCTGGAGAAGAAGGATCTGAGCGGTTTTGAGCCACGACCACCTCCAGTGGATCCTCTGAAGGAGGAGCAAAGAGGAGGTGGAGGTTGTGGTGAAGAAGAAGAAAAGAGTAAGGGAGATGAAGGAGGGGCCAGCCTTGAAGAGGATGAAGGAGGTGGTGGCAGAGAAGACCCCCGAAGTGGGATTGGAGACAGCGGCAAAGGGGATGGAGAGTGGGGCGACTGGTCCTAAAAAACTGGTGAAAGGTGGGGCGACTGGCCCTGAAGAGGGGGCAAAACAGCAGCCCAAGGGGGGTCCTGCGCCCCAAGGAGAAGAAGAGAGGGCCAGGTTGAAGACTGCCATTTACCATGCTCCAGCAGTGTCCGAGCGACTGGAAAGAGAAGGAGGTGAAGCCAGGACAGCTGCAAATCGCCTCTTGGGAGTAGTGAAGGACGCGACTGTGCGCTCGATAGCCAGTTTCACTGAGGCCGAACAGCTAAGGAGGTTGTGCTCTGCCCAGATGGAGGCGACTGCCTTAGTAGAAGCCCTACTGAACAAGGCGGCGGCTGCAAAAGACGAAGTGAGGCCACTGACGGCAAAGTTAGAGGAGGTGGAGGCCCAACTTGAAAGTTTGAGGAGGGAGACTGCAGGCTGGAGGAGGACCGCGCAGAGTGCGTGTGTTAGGGGGCTAAAAGAGGCCCAAAAAGTCAAGAAGATGGAGGTGTTGGCGATGGTGCAAAGCTATTCCGCCGACCGTGCCAATGCTGAGCTGCTCGTAACCAAGTTAGAGCTGGAGACAGCGCGCCGCAAGGTGGTGTCGCTAGAGTTCCAGCTGGCTGGCGAGCAGAAGAAGCTGGAAGAGGCCCATAAAGCCTGCACCGTCGCCAACGAACGGTGGGATGAGGCCATGGTCTGCAATGAAGATCTGCATGCTCAGTCGATCAAAGAAAAAGAAGAAGCAGATCTGAAGATCGCTGAGTTGGAGAGGGCACTGTCAGACGAGCGGGCCAAGTCAGTGGCGGAGAAGGTGGGGTTGGAGAAAGCCTTGGTGGAAGAAAGGGCCAAGTTGGCATATGAGAGAACGGCGTACCCCGACCTATGTGTTACAGCGGTAGAGCAGTTCAAGGGGTCCGCCGACTTCCAGATGGCCATTGATGCTGCGATCGCCAACAGCTTGGCGAGAGAGGGGGATAGGGGGGTTGGCCCGTCGGGAGCGATCGCTGGGAGTCAGAGTGAAGAGGAAGTGATCCAGAGCTTCCAGTGGTCAGACTTCTACAAGCATGAGATGGTTGAGTTTTGGGACAGCGGCTGAAAGGCTTTCAAGCGTAAAACAGAAGAGCTGTTCCCAGACTTGGACTTCAGTAATGTAAGAATAGACGAAGACAATGTGGCCCAGACCCCCCTAGACGAGGGTGTTGACGAAGAAGACCTTGCCTCAAGCGAGGATGAATGATTGATGTGAATAAAATTTGTAAGGAAAATTTTGGTTTTTTTTTTTTTTTTTTGGGTGTAATTTCTGTAGTGAACTTATGTGTAAGTTTGTGAATAAATAAAATTATGAGTTGTGTTTTTCACACTATTGTCTTTATTTCTTGTAGATCTGAAAAGAATGAGAATGGTCATTCAAATAATGCTTGTGTATAAATCGTAGTGAAAGTTGAAAAGTAGGAAACCAGTCTAACTTGTAAGAAAACTATGACGCAAAGAATGTTAACAATAAAAACATTGAAATGTAAAGGTCTTAAAGTGTGAGAGTGTTGAGAGAATGTGAGAGTGTAAAGGTCTTAAAATATTAAATCATGTGGTCAGAGTGTTGAGAAATGAAGGATTGGGTTGGGAAATGAAAGTTAAAAAATGTAAAGAATGTTAAGAGGCGTAAAAGCATGGACCTGAAATGTAACTAAGTATGGAAACTATGCTATAAACATGAAGTTGTAAGAATGCTTGAGCCATAATTAACTCAGTATGGCTGAGGCTTTAAGTAACTTAGTCTGGTTGAGCCCTTCGTGCTCAGTCGGGCTGAGGCTTTAAGTAACTCAGTCTGGCTGAGCCCTTCGTGCTCAGTCGGGCTGACGCTTTAAGTAACTTAGTCTGGCTGAGGCTGCAAACAGGGTGTTATTGAAATACCACGCAGATAACTAAGACATAAGAGTGTTGTCATTTAAAGCGTAGCCCCATTGATCACAAATTTACACCATGTGAGAAAAGGACAAAAACATCCAAGTACGTGGATTGTCAAAAAGAACATACAACAATTGATCAATACAAAAAATAACGTTTTTATTGAAAATAATGCTTCAATTGCTCGGCGTTCCATGGATGGGGGAGATCTCGGCCTTTCATGTCCTGAAGTCGGTAAGTACCCGGATGAGGTCTGGCCTTAACAATGTAAGGTCCCTCCCACTTGGTTGCCAGCTTGCCCTCAACCGGATTTTTGGCGAGAGTTGCTTCCCGCAAAACAAGGTCCCCAACGAAAAACTCCCTCAGTCGGACTTTGCGGTTATAGTGTGTTCTCATTTTCTGTTGATATGAGGCCCACCAAACAGCAGTGGTCTCTCGGAGCTCTTCAATCAGGTCCAGGTCTGCCCAACGTAACTCTTCAGTTAGTTCCAGATTCAGGTGCAGAACCCTTGGAGTGGGCAAACCGATTTCCATTGGGATGATCGCCTCAGCGTCGTATGTTAAGCGGAAGGGGGTCTCCCCAATGAGGGTTCGGGCAGTAGTACGGTAGGCCCAGAGTACGTTTGGTAATTCCTCAACCCAGAGTCCTTTAGCAGCTTCCAACTTAGTTTTGATGATCTTCAAAAGAGAACGGTTGGTAACCTCAACTTGGCCATTGGCTTGGGGATGACCTGGGGAAGAGAAGTATGGCTGGATTTGAAGCTCTGCATAGAACTTCCTGAACTTGGCATTGTCGAATTGTTTGCCATTGTCGGAGACGATGGCTTGAGGGATGCCAAATCAGTACATGATCGACTGCCAGATGAATTTGGTTGTGTTCTGTTCGGTGATTGTGGCGAGTGGTTCCGCCTCCACCCATTTAGTGAAGTAATCAATGGCGACGATTGCGAATTTGGTTTGGCCTCGGCCAGTGGGCAACGGGCCAACTAAGTCAATCCCCCATTTTGGCGAATGGGTTAGGACTGCAGAGTGTGATCAGTTTTGTAGGAGGAGCATTAGGGATGTTGGCAAAGCGTTGGCACTTATCACATTTAAGCACGAATTCAATGACATCTTGATTGAGAGTAAGCCAGAAGTAACCGGTGCGAAGTATTTTGTGGGCTAGTGACCTGGCCCCGAGTGATTACCATATATACCCTCATAAACCTTCCTCATCACGTAGGTAGGTTGAGTAAGATTGAGGCATCGCAGGTATAGGCGTGAAAAGCCACGTTTGTACAACAGGCCGCTAATAAGAATGTAGTTGGACGACCGGACCCTGACTTTGGCGGCCTGCTATTTGTCGTCTGGCAGTTCCCCCTTTGTCAAAAATAGAACGATATCGGCCGCCTATGGAATAGGTTCGTTTTGGAAGAAGTGGACTTGCTGCTGGTTTGGGGAAATGGCGGGGAGGGCTAGATACTTGAGGCGGACACCATGGCGGAGGTCAGACTAGTCTGCAAAAGCTAATTTAGTCATCTCATCTGCCTTGGAGTTTTCCGCTCGAGGGATGTGCTTGATGTAGAAAGTGTTGAAGAGGCGAGCAAGAGAGAGTGCAATATCCCTGTAAGCCCGCATTGTGTCTTCCTTGGCATCAAATTCTCTCGTAATTTGTCCGACAATAAGTTGGGAATCACTGAATACCTGGATATGGCTGACACCAATGTCTCTGGCTAGGCGGAGGTCGGCTATCAATGCCTCATATTCAGCCTCATTATTGCTTGCGTTAAACAAGAAGCGGAGAGCACACTTGAAGTAACCACCTCGGGGGCTGTGAGGATAAGACCAGCCCTACTGCCTTCTTTGCGGGATGATCCGTCGACGTTGAGGGTCCAAGAATGGGGTTCCTCTGCCTCAGTGTGGGGTTACGGGGTTGGTGGGGGTCGTGGTTGGAGTAGGATTAGTGAATTCCAAGATGAAATCGGCAACAGCCTACCCTTTGATCGCCGTTCGAGGTCGGTAGGAGATGTCAAATTGGCTAAGCTCGACCGACCATTACATAAGTCTGCCGGACAGCTCGGGTTGTTGGATTATCTTCTTCAAAGGTTGATTAGTGAGGACCACTATGGAGTGGGCTTGGAAGTAAGGACGGAGTCGTCTTGAGGCGGTGACCAAGGCCAAGGACATTTTTTCTAGCAATGGGTAGTTCTGTTCGGCGCCTCTGAGAGCCCGGCTAATGTAATAAATTGGGCGCTGTACTGAACCGTCTTCCTTGATGAGGGTCGCACTGACTGCGGTGCTCGAGATGACTAAATAGAGAAAAAGAGGCTCGCCCGTGAGTGCTTGGGAGAGTAAGGGGGGGTTGGCCATGCACTGCTTCAACTGTTGGAAAGCCTCCTCAGATTCGGTCGTCCATTCGAAAGTCTGCCGAAGAACTTTGAAGAAGGGGAGGCATTTGTCCGTTGCGCAAGAAATGAAGCGGTTGAGGGTGGCGACTCTTCCAGTAAGCCTCTGAACCTCCTTAACCGTTCTGGGTGACTGCATTTCTATCAAGGCCTTGATCTTTTCGGGGTTAGCTTCGATGCCTCGCTGACTGACCATGAAACCCAAGAACTTCCCAGATCCTACGCCGAAGGTGCATTTATCCGGATTGAGCTTCATTTGATACTTTCGTAGGGTGCCAAAGGTCTATCGCAGGTCGGCCAGATGATCAGTGGAGAGTTTGCTCTTGACTAGCATGTCATCAATGTATACTTCCATGTTTCTGCCTATCTGATGATGAAAAACGGCGTTGACCAACCGTTGGTAAGTGGCTCCGGCATTTTTCAACCCAAATGGTATGACACGATAATGGTAGGTTCCCCGATCGGTGATGAAAGAAGTGTGTTCTTGGTTAGATGGGTGCATCAGAATTTGGTTGTAACTAGAGAAGGCATCCATGAAGCTGAGTATTTGATGTTCGGCCGTGGCATCGACAAGTAGATCTATGCGAGGAAGGGGATAGCTATCTTTGGGGCAAGCTCGATTGAGATCAGATTAGTCGACATAGAGTCGCCACTTACCATTGTTTTTACGGACTAGGACCACATTTGACAGCCATTTAGGGTAGTCCACATTTTTGATGAACTGTGCCTCAAGGAGCTTATCTACTTCAGAAGCAATTAGGGTATTGCGTTCCGGGTGAAAGATACGCTACTTTTGGCGAAAGGGTCAGCAATGGGGCTCAATGCTGAGACGATGAGTGATGAAGATGGGATCAATACCCGGCATGTCGGAGTGGGTCCAGGCAAACACATCTTTGTGTTTAGTCAGGAGGGTTGTAAGGTCAGCCTTGGCTTGTGAGGATAGTTGGCTGCCGATCTTGGCTATTTTTATTGGGTTGATGGGATCGATGGGGACCTCGACAAGCTCCTCCACCGGTTCCCCTCTGACCAGCTCGTCTTCGTCTCTGACGTCGAGTCCTTTAATGATCATAGCCTCCTTTAGCTTGACCACTTTAAGTGAAGCCACGTAACATTCTCTGGCCACAGTCTGCTCTCCCCTCACCGTGTCGACCCCAAGGTCGGTGGGGAATTTGACGGTAAGATGGAAAGTGGATGTCATAGCTCGGAAGGCATTCAGGGCGGTGTGGCCGAGGATCATGTTGTAAGTAGAGGGACAGTCGACGACAAGGAAGGTGACCAACTTTGTGGTCTGCCGCGAATATTCACCGATTGTGATGAAAAGATCGATGGAGCCTATGGAGGTCACCCGATCTCCAGTAAAGCTTACCAGTGGGGTTTAGAGAGGGGACAGACTTTCTTCCTCAACCTTGAGCTGGCGAAAGGCATTGAGGAAGATGATGTCTGAAAAACTGCCGTTGTCGACGAGGACCCGTCTAACTTTGTAATTGGAGATGAGAGAAGAGATGACGAGGGGGTCGTTATGGGGGTAACGGATGCCTGTGCAGTCGGCTTTCGTAAAGGTGATGGGCTCTATCCACTACTTGGGCTGGTTGGAAGGGCGGTTCAGTGTGGCAACTTCTTTATCTGAGCTCTGCCTTATTTTTCTGAGTTCTGCCTGCTGGGCCGAGCGGGATGGTCCTCCACAAGCGAGCCCGCCAGCAATAACTCTGATCTCTCCGACAGGGGGGGTAGGATTGCCTTGTGCCCGGGGTTGCTACGGAGGCCTATCATGACCTTGGTTAGGTTAGGCAGGTTGTCGAAGAGGGGTGCACCGGCGGTTATTTATGATAGGTTTAGTCCTTTGCCTTTACTGAGGGCAAGTTGCCGTGAACCGACTAAGACGTCCCTGACGTATCAAACCCTCGACCTGGTCTTTGAGGTTAACACACTCCTCCGTGTTATGGTCGTGGTCTTGATGAAAGCGGCAGTATTTGGACTGGTCTCGCCCGTTGGAAAGAGACCGTGACAGTTGGGGCCATTTTAAGGGATAGTCTCGTTGGATCTGGTTTAGGACTTGTTCCATGGGGAAATTGAAGGGTGTGTATCATTCGAACCGGCCGGGTGATCGGGGTGGTCGGTCGGTATACTGAGGTGTTTGGTGAGTGTACGGCTTGTTTCTAGTTTCGGAGTCCTTTCTCTTCTCTCTGGGGGTCGGGTTTTTGGCTGTAGGATCTTGTCGGGCGGCTAGGGAATCTTCGGCGTTCATGTATTTTTGGGCTTTGGAAAGTAGGGTTGCCACGGAGGTCAGGGGGTTTTTAGAGAAGGAGAAAAGGAAGTCAAATGATCGTAGACCGACCATGAAAGCTGTAAGGATGACCTTGTCATCGTTTTCTGCTACCTGCAGGGCTTTAGTGTTGAAGCGGGTGACGAAGCTGCGCAGCGACTCCCCTCGGTCTGACGGATATTGAGGAGTTGGGTTGGCGAACGCCGCAGACGCTGGGCACCAATGAAATGGCTGAGAAAGGAGTCACTTAGGTGCTGAAAAGTGGAGACAGAGTCTGCTGGCAGTTGACTAAACCAGAGCGCGCCGACCCCTTAAGAATTACAGGGAAGGCACGACACATGATCTCGTCAGGGAATGCATGGAGAATCATGAGGGTCCTGTAAGTTTCCAAATGGTTGACCGGGTCTGTTGTGCCATCGAAAGAGTCAAGCAAGGGCATTTTGAATTTAGGAGGTAAGGGTTTGTCCCTAATGGAGGCAATGAACGGTGAGTTAACTGTGGTCAATGGTTTATTCTGCATGTTTTGCATGACTCCTTGGAGCTGGAGCTTCATGGCTCGGAGTTCTGCATCCCAGAGAGGAACGTTGTCACCACCGGAATGCAGTGGAGGCTGGACACTACTGGCCTCTCCCTCGGGGGTGGGTGCCTAGATCGACGGATGTAGGACCCGGGGAGGCGAGTTCATATCTGGGGGAAGGGGTTGCAAGCCTTCCAAGTTAGGTGGGTAGGGCTGTTGGATGGGATGGGTCAGGGCTCATTCTTGGTTGGGTGGGATATTTGGAGGTGGTGGAGGGGGCATAAGAAGGTTTCTTTGGAGTAGAGCATTAATCAGGGCTTGGTTTTGCTCGGCGAGGCGGTTAATGTTGTTGGTGAGCTTGGTGAAATATTGCGGTGGGTTGTTTGGATTGGGAGGGTCGGCTCGGTGGTCAACAACATTGTGGTGAGAAGCCATGGATCTAGTCGTGACCATCCATCTTGGTGGGTGGCAGGAAGGGGTTTAGGAAAGGGTCTCCGGCGGCAATGAGCACAACTGGCGCGCGGAGCAAAAAGATTCCCACAAATGACGCCAACTGATGATACTACGTGTTCCAAACGGAACGGGTCGGACTGATCCACACTTCCCAAACCGGTGCCCGATGTACCAAGCCCACAAAGAGACCTGCACAAGAGTTCAACGGGGAGCGGGGAGTCCCTTAGCGAACCCTCCGACGAGCAAGTTAGGAAGAGAGATGGAATGTAGAGATAGATTAGTGATAGAAAGCTTAACCTTCTTCTTGTCTTCGACATTTGCTTATATCCTCTGGTAATCATTTCGTTGTCCATTCCGACCTGTCATCTTGGCCGAAAGTCTATGCTCTAGCTTGCCTTGTTCATGGTGATGTCGTTCTGTCTCGACGGGGAGGGGTTATCGCAATAAATGCTGTAAGGGCCTTCATTAATGGCTGATATGCAGTGCAATAATTTTACAGGATCTTTGTCTGCTTATGTGGCTTGTCCTTCTCTTGCCACGTGTTTAGATGTCATTGGTTCTTAATGCCATGTTGAGCTCCAACAACATTGGGCTTTAGTATTTTAATTATGTATTGGGCCCTAAATGGTGGGCTATATCTTTCATGGGCTTACGCGTGTCAAAAACCATTGGACTGGTTGGTTGAAGTTATATGTTCGGTAGTTCCTTTTCTTTTTTGGGGGCGAGGGGGGGTTGGAAAAGTGCTTAATCAAAAGCAATAAAAAAAATATTTACCTTGTCTGGTTTTGATTGATTTTTTAAAAATTATTTTTTTTATTTTTCGTATTTTTTTGTTTTTAGTAATTTTTTAAAACGTTTTAAGTAATTTTTTTTCTTTTCTAGAAGTATATAACTTAGATACACTAAAAAGTAAAATATTTGTGAAAAAAATATTTCAAAAATTCAATAAATACATAAAAATATGAAAATCTATTGAATTTATATATTTTTTTTTTTGATGCGACAATCGGCTCAGGAATTAGGGTTCCCACATGTCATCTTCCCCTTTTATCTAGACATCAGGTTAAAAAAAAAAAAAAATAGTGGGGTATAATAGTAAAATTGACTTTTACTTGATTTGGGCTGTTATTTAACGTACTCTTTTTTTTTTCTTTTTTTTAACATTGTGTTTGATTAGAGAATTTAAAAGTAATTTTTTTTAAAAAAATAAGTGAAATATAAATAAAATATATTTTTTATCTGATTTCATACACATTTTTCTTTCTCTTTTCAAATTCCTTTCAAAATCTTGCAACCAAACACAAACTTAGAAAAATTCTATCTACACATCACTTTTACTCTCAATTCACATCGTTATCTTATATTTTTTTATTACCATTGTGCCCCTCAATGAAATTACCTTTTAGAACAAAACCCTAAATCCCCTCAATACATCGACACTACCACCATCAACACTAGCCATCATCACCATCATCACCAACATTCCTTCTCCTCAGCTTCCTCGATGCATCATCATCCTCTCTCTTCTTCAGTTCCATTGCTATAGTCGTCGCCATCTTCTCAGCTTCGTTCCTATCTTCACTACCTTGCAACCACCATTTCGACAACCCACCAGCATCGCACCTTTGAACCTTAACGACCCACCACCATCATAACTTACATTCGATCGGTGACCGATCACGAACAACCTAGAGAGATTTGTGTTTGGAGAGAGAGATATCTGTGGTGTTAGAAGGCGATAACGAGGTAGGGTTGCAGCAATTATTTGTCACGGCAGTAGGCGACTACAATGGCGGTTAGGCATGGACGACGGGGGTGCTACAATGGTAGTAAGGCAGCGACAGTGACTAAAGGAAGCTAAGTAAGAGCACTGAGGAATGGGAGAGTATAGTGGCGGCCAATAGTCGACGATAGATGGTAGACAATGGTTAAGGTTAGGGTTGTTGAAGAAGAAGAAAAAGATGAGGGTAATATGGTATTATAAAATCACCATTCTTTTTATAACCCCCACATTTTCTATTTTTTTTAAATTCCAATTTTGTCCTGATATAAAATTTTATTTTTACCCCCATTCCTAATCTTCTAACCCTAATTTTCCAAACCCTAACCCTAGCCCCTCTCAACTTTAGCTACCATATCCATCTGTCGCCACTAGCACTTCCATTTTCGTCTCCCTCTTATCTTCTTTTTTTCTTCTTCTTTTGAAAACCCCAGGTTTTCATCTCTCTCTCTCTCTCTCTCTTGCGTGCGCTTGCTTTAGCCGTCACCACTATAATCTCTCTTTCTCTCTCTCTCTCTCTCTACGCATGGTTGGGTTGCTAGGGTTTGGAGATGTGATGGTGGTGCTCGCGAAGTCGTGAAAAGGCGATGACGACGGCAGGGTGTTAGACAACTTCGTCGACTATTCAACTTTTGACTCGGAGATGTCGCCCCACTCATCGGCGACTCCAATAGAAGCGTTGTCGTCAAATGAGAAGTTGTAAAGGATGTCAAATGTGAGGGGTTTGTCGAAAAAGTGGGTCGGAGGTAGAGAAATGGGTGGTGGATAATATGGGGTTTATGGCGGTGACGGTGGTTTTGGAAATGAGAAAAAATGGCTAGAAAAGAGGCGACGGGGCAACAAAAAAGAGCAACGGCCGACGGTGAGAAAAGGTTATAAGTTGGGGGTTCAAATAAGAGGGGTATAGTTAGGATTACGGTGGGGGTTTAAAGAGAAAATGAGAGAGACTCAATTAAGTGGGTAGGGATTCAAAGAAGTAAAGGGTCCAAAGAAATATGATAGGGATAGATAGCAGCTCTCTTACTTGATCTAAGAACAGTTAATCCTAGCCTCATTTAGCAAGTTGGGTTGGGAGTTAAAATAATCAATAAGACAAAATACTCAATCACATCACTCTCTCTATTTTTTGTACGTCTTTTCATAAAAAAAAAATAACTAAAATAACATATACCCAAACACTCCGACCACAAAAAATATCACAACATTTCATTTATATTGTTTGGATACAAAACCTTTATTTATAATCTTTCATTTTTTAACAATTTCATAAAATTTAAGAAAAAAAAATAATGATTCTATAATACACATCCGTTGGTTACGCTTTTTGTAATATTTGATTATGATCTATTAAAGTGTTAGTTATGATAAATTGTAATATTAGTTAAGTCATTATTTTGGTTATGAATCAAAAAGGTTTTGGTTATTCCTTATGTAATATTTGGTTATAACTTTTTTTTTTTTTTAATTTTAGTTATGATTTATATAAAAATTGCGTTATGATATGTGTGATAATTAATCTCATGAATATCGATACTTATATTTGAGAGTGTATGATAGCATTATCCAAGGGAAAAAAATATTATTTGACTTTTGGTAAAAAGTTTGATTATTTATTAATTTTACAAAAAAAATTACAAATGTATGATAAAACAATTATAATAAATTTTTCATTAAATTTAAATTTAATAAAAAAATATAATGAATAATTAGAGATGCTCGAGATTGGAAGCAATTAAAAATGAAATGAGCCAAGTCAAAATTTGAGCTGTTTTAGTTTGGCTCTAGTTTGAGCTCAAAATCAATTTGGAGTTAATCACCCAAACAAAAAATCAATTTGGAGTTCGGTTAGTCAAATAAAGTTTGAGCTAGAAAGTCAAAAATTTTGGGCCAAATAAATCAATTTTGTAATAAATAAATAAAAGAAAGCTCAACTCAATTATTTGAAAAATTACAAATTAACCAACTTTTTAATGCTAAAAAATCATTAAAAAAAGTCCCAAAGAAATTAATTTTTTTTAGTATTATTGTTTTTTTTGGGTAGTTTTTTAATTAATTCATAAAAAATAATAAAATAAAATATTTAAGAAATTTGAATTTTGCTCGAGTCAGTTCAATTATATAAAATACTTGTATCATTAATAAATTTATCAATTAAGGAGTATATAAATTTATACAAATTGATTATATAAAAATACTAGGGGTGGGCGCGGGTCGGTTGCGGCCACAGAATCTCCAATCCGTCATCCGTCAGCCAGATTGGCAGATTGGAGAAAATCAATCCGCATCTGTCCACTAATTCGGCGGATGTGGATTAAGCGGCTTGGTGGTTTGGCGGATGGATGTGAATCGGTTTGGCGGTTTAAAATTTTATAAATTTTTAACATAATTCAACTTGTGCACTTCCTCAAAAAAAAAAAAAGTATTACAATCAATGATTTAAAAAAGTATTACAATCACTGTATGCCTCATCCAAAAAAAAAAAGTTTAAAACTTTAGAATATCACAATCACTGCATGCCTCATCCACATATTACAATCACTGCATGCCTCATCCACATAAAGTATTACAATCTATGGTTTTTAAAATATAATAACAATTCAAACCATGAACAGAGCAGTAGTAGAGATTGTATGTCTCTATATTGTTACATCTATATATGTTTTTGAAAACAAAAGCCAACCAGCATATATCATACTTTCTATTTATTATTTTTAGAGTTAAATTTAAAAACCAAAAAATATAGATAAATAATACGTTTATTTTTTTCAATTAAAAAATGTATTCAAGTTAAAAACTTTTTTTCAACAGAATATTTAAACTCTTTTTCAATTGAAAATACAAACAAAATATTTAAACAAATTGAAAACATAAAATCTTATAAATTATTAGGGGTACTCGCGGTTTGGCGGTTCGGTTGCGGCCAAAGGAATCTCAAATCCGCCATCCGTCCGCCAAATTGGCGGATTGGAGAAAATCAATCCGCAACCGTCCGCTCATCATCACGCATCCGTCTAAAATGTGGCGGATCGGTATATCCGCTGCTCACCCCTAAAAAATACACACAAAAAATTTGTGCTTAAGTTAGACTTATTTATATAAAGATTCGATCTTGAACAAGTTTTAACCAATTGAACACAAAACAAACTTGAGTAGCTTTCATATCAATAAATTTCATGTCTTTTACCTCAAAAAGACACGAAAGACTTTAATTTAAAAACTTAGGCCAAGTTTGGCTACTGTCAAAAAAGTGCACTTATTTTATCTTTTTATCTTTTTTGGGTCACATCAATCAACATCTCCTCTCTACTTTTTCTACACATAATACAAAAAAAGTCAAAAAGTGCACTTATTTAGTCTTCCCAAACTAGGCCTTAGTAAACTTAAGGTCTTATTTGGCATGATCTGAAAAAGTTAAAAAGTTACTATTCTATTTAAACCACATCATCTTATTTAAGTCACATCACCTCTCTAACATATCACTTCAAATTCAACTCATACCCAACTCATATTTCATAAAAATTTAAAAAATAAATTTATTTAGATCATTTCAAACCACCCCTAAATTTATACTTAAACTTAACTTATTTAATTAATAAAAAAAAACAATTTAAAATAATTTTTTAACGAGTTAAATACTAATCGCCTGATTCGTGTTTTTGTGGTGAAAACCCGGCCCGAAATAGGCCCGTTCAACGGTAATTAATAGGCGACAAATCAATGGACGTGGGGTTTTAACGCGCAGTCAGCTCGCAGAGATTTGGAAAACTCTTCGTCAGACATTGCCAAGGTGAGACGAACATTCTCTCCCTTGAACTCTCCCTCAAATTTTGATTTTCAATTCCAATTTTATAATCACCAGGTAGCTCTCAATTTCAAGTTCTCTGTTCTCAGATTCGAAACTATGAATTGGGTTCAACGCAAGATCTATCTCTACAACGTCACTTTCGGACTCTACATGTTAGATTGGTGGGAGCGTTGTCTCTTCAGTATCCTCATCTTCATTGATTTGTCCATTTCTTGATTTATTTGTTTGAATCGAGGGTTTAATTTGCATTATAAACTCAACAGATCTGCCCAATCGCAAAACCAGATCACTTAGCTTTTTCTTCCCATTAATTGTGTTTGATTTTTGGGATTTTTTTGCAATTTTTTTTTAAATTTTTATGGGTTTTTGAATGAAAGATCAGTGCTTTGAGTTTTGGTTTTGGTGATTGTGAATTCTTAATGAACATAGATACTCTGGTGGTTGTGTTGATGTGGTTCGTTTGCCGCAATGGGTTTCGATCTGCTACTGAGTTTTGCAAAAGGTACCTCATTCTGTCTTGGAAAGTGATGGCTTGAATTTTGAATGTGCCATTTCATTACCCATTTTGTTATTGTTATTTGACTTGGTTGTATTACTCCTTATTATCATCACCAATATTAACCATTATTCTGCAAAATTGGTTTTGGGGGGCTTTTTATGAATTACAATTATGCTTTTAAATTATGCATTTTGTTCTAATAACGATGTTTAACATTCTCATTTGCTGCCTCAAATGCCTTTTCAATGTACTCATATTGCTTATTTTCTACGCACCTGCATGATTTCCCTACCCTTCTTCAATGTCAAGGGCCATATAGGCTTTTCTGTTTCATTTTTCTAAGTAATTGATTTAGGAATGAAAAATCCTACTATCTAGTGACAAATAAAGTAGCTGACTGACCATCTAGATATTCTTTAATAATCTGAATGAGATCTTCTTATTAAAAAAAAAGGAAAGAATGTTTGAAGGAGATTTAAAGATAAACTTGAAGTATGGAAAAGAAAGCGACTAATATTAGCCAACCAGCCAGAGTCCTTGCACCATATTGGGAGATCAAGGGTTCAACTCTCCTTTCTGTGTGGGGGCTTTTTTCCCACTTTGAGAATTGTATATATGTGATTTCCCTTCCCAAGGACCCCAAAATATTCAAAATTACTGAAAATGTTTTCCATTTTTATAGTTTTTTTTCTTCAATGCAATTTTGAATGACCATGGAGTTTTTAAAATTTTGGATTATCCTCTAAAATCTTTAAATCTCGTAGCAAAAATTTGTGGATAAAATGGATATTTGAAAGTTGTCTTTGATAGGATTTAGGACCTCACATGATTAGTGGGGATAGTTAGAGGTGAGTAAGTTGGTTGGGGGGACATTATGGGAAGTCTGCTAGGCACTAAATTGGTGTAGGAATTTTGACTTGGGCTGTACAAGAGCGGAGGGTATATTAGGAGGATGACGAGAAAGAAAGTGAGAGTAGTAATGGTTTGGATGCAGTGAGCTAGAGTCTCTAGACTACTACTGGAGATTGCTTGGAGGCAAAGGAGGGTGGCCATTATTTATAGAGAGGCTAAACCATTGAGGTTGGCTCTCACATGTGTCAACAACAAATGGTAGAGGCCAAAAGGTTAGGTTGGTTAGCTATGTCTTAGTGGAATGAGCCGAACAAGTACTAAAGTTGATATCCTTTGAAGCCTCAAGTTGCAGAGATAATGGTTCATGCTCCTTAGGTAACGGAAGGGTATTGAGTATGTCACATATCTTTGTCTTGGAGTGTTATCTTCTCTTGGAGATCTCTCTATTTATAACCATTCAATATTCAACTCCCTTCGAGGAAAAATGGGGCGAGTATCTTGACAAATTCTTAACCTTAACCATAGAGCCACATGATCCCAAAGGTCTTGCAAGGGACCATATAGGATGATGCTTAGACCCTCCATGACCGGAACACCAAATCAAGTTCCCTCAAGGGAAAAATGGGGTGAGTATCTTGACAAATTCTTAACCATAACTCCCAAACCACATGATCCAAAGTTCTAGCAAGGGGTCATAGGATGACGCTTAGGCATCCCATGATTGCAACACCAATTGAGGGGGTTTTAAGGCCTTGCTCCCTATCTAGAAGGACGCGGAGACACATCATGTTGAGTGAAAGTTGTTTAGCTCAAGTGAGGATGAACTGAACATGTTATTGTGAGTGGGGGGAGGATGCGCTCATTTGGAGGGTAGCTATTAGGACACATGAATACTACTGGCCCATGCTTATGCACTCTACTTTCCACAAGGTGTAAAAGAAAGGACCAAACAAATCAGTGGGGCTATGCCGATACAACTGAATATGCATTAGAAAGTTCAATCCCTCCCCTATGACACCAAAAAAAACCCAGGCCAAACTTCTAAAAGCCCGCGGGCATCCATAGAACAATATTGTGGCAATGTAGACCGTTATGGTTTTTCACCAAGGCGGTGGATTGAAGCAATTGCAGCCAAAGCACTTCGTCTATGGGCATCGACAAGCCGCTACATTAGCAGTGCATAAACCATGTCGTCAACCAAGTTTGTTCAGTGGTTGTAACATAATTGGTTTGTGTCACTTTATGATTGGTGCATGTGACGCACCATGTGTTAGAGGTGACATGTCAATGATGTGGCTCATACGTGACCAGTTAGATCCACATTCTTAAAATACTTTTTGTTTTTTAATATGCTACCATCTATACTGTCCTATTTGTTGGGAAACTGATCCATGAAAACTCACCAGGCTTATTAGAATAAAGCACTGATTTAATATCCTTGCTTTATATATAGGATTAATTAACTAATCCATGTTAAGAAGTGGCAATCACTCAGATCAAGACATAACAGACCAGTGGCTGCTATTTTTATAGAGGGAGCATTCTTCTTGTTTAGATATTTCTTTCTTTGATACTTCCATGTTATCTAAAATTTCCGAGCTACATTCGTCCACAGCTCTAGTTCCCCCCATCCATCCCCTCTTTTCCCCTCCCTGTATAATATCTTTTGAATTAGGGAGACAGTGATACACCCTTTTCATAGGGGAGGAGAATGAATTGCACAATTCTTAACCAAACTTGACTACATGAAAAGTAATAACTCAATTATATCCGTACTTTAATACCTTCAAAACTAACCTTCTTGAAAGTAAATAAGCTGTCCAGAATGAAAGATCTTCAATTTGTTTGGTTTGAAACCCAAACAAAAGGAGGAAGACAAGAACAGATATATGATATTTTACTAGTCGTGAAGTGTTGTCTTTTTTTTTTTTCTTTTTTTGTTTGGATGAATAATGAGTAAATTTACTCATGAAGTGTTCTTGACTAGTCATTAGTAAAGAAATATGTAAACATGGATAATAATAGATTTGGTCATAGAGAGATTATTAACAGCATCAATCGGGATTTGGCTTTTGAAGGATGTGGATGATAAGACACACAGTCATGGAGAACTTAACAACAGTCAATGTTTTGCATTCTTAGGAGTAGGACATTGTATCTGGTGAGATGGCATAAGTAGCGTAATGATAGTGAGTGTTATGGCTTTCTTAAAAATAAGATTTTATAAGTGAAAGTAGGATTCGATGGTATAATAACTTCAGTTTGTATATGCATAGGTCAAGTACTTTTGGGAACATATTCAAAATATTAGTCTTGTAAAGAATTTTTTGCACTTGAGCTACAGTTGCTGCTGCCTTTTATGTGCTTTGAGTTCACATTTTCATGCTACTCATATGTCTTCAAGAAGAATGCATTATTTATTGCTGCGAACTGCCTTACTGGTGTCTGACTTGGGGCTATATTTTATTCATTTCAGGAATTTATGGTGACTTCAGGAGCCATAGGACCTTCAAATCCTTATGGGTAATTGTAGTTTGGAATTGTACTAGATATACTTGAGGATTTTTTACATGATTGTCAATTTTCTCTCTCATCTGCAATGTGAACTTGCACAAATGTCTTAGCATCTTATAAAATTTATCTGTTTGTCTTCTCGTTGGTCTTATAAAAGCTGCTTTTTTTTCTTTTTCTTGGTATCTTATATGAATTTTGTAAAAAAAATTGTTTCTATTGATGGTAAATCATCTATTTTCTTACTTAACAATTTAGAGAAGAAGAAAATAATAATGGCTCTAGAGTGGCTCTAGAGTTGCACATACTACATATTTCCATTGAAGCATCTAATTGTCTTGATAAACACCTAAGAAAGGATATTGCAATATTAAAGAGGAACGAGAAAGAATTCTCTCTTTCCCTGTTGGGATGGAGGTGTCAAGTGGGGGGCTTTGTTAACCTAATGGAACAATTAGTAATTCAGTAATGGTAATCATAAATTTGGAGTGGTTTCAGCAAGAACACCTTTGAATCAGGTTGATGAACTATTTTTGAAAGGATTTGTTTGTTATTCTTTTCAATTCTGGATATTATCTCACACAACTATCATATTTCTAGGACATGACGCATTGTTGGAAACTTTTTCCCCCTTCTATATCTTAAATCAAGTAGTTAGAGATGTTAACATGTCTGTAGAGACATAGATGCTTTTAAGTATGACTTCTGATACTTTGCTAAGAAGTGTGGTTTTTACTTTTGCATAATTGAAATTTGAGAAGATATTCAAAATGCCTAGCTTGATGTGGATTCCCTATTAAGGTTTGAGTTGATGTTGAATGGTTCGTGAAAGGAACTTTGAAGATGGAATGACTTTTGTGCTTTCAAGGCCAATGGAAATAATAAAAAAAAATGCATTCTTTTTTTAGAACTTAAGCACACTATCATTTCCATATTGAAAATGCTTGGAGTAACATAGATCCACTATGATCGGGAAACTTCAACAAAATTTTGGTTTACCTGAAATTTTATTAGAAGTGATATCCATTGCTTTTCCTTCTCCAAATTAGTTCAGTTCATTGCTGTAGATACACTCGGTCGACTTCATTCATAGCTAGCTTGAGTTTTGCTGTTGATCTGTAAATTTATATCGCTATACTTCGAAATTTATATTAGCTGAAGCATGTTGAGTTAGAACACAACGGCTATACAAAAGTGAATCTTTATTTAGATGCAAAGATACACTCAAGTATACAAAAAGACTCTCAAGGACACCTCACTTTTGGAATCACTCACATTCAAGCACTAGACACCACTCTTGATTGTTGTGTCTTGTGCCTTCCAAATGAGGTCACTTCCCTTTATATAGTCAGCCACCTCCTCAATGGATGGCTAGGATCATTTTGATCCAAAGGCTATTATTAACCCTCTAGAATATTCTAGCATATACTCATACTTTCCAATATTCTAAGACTCTTTAAACTATTCTAGTATATAATAGTACTTTCTATACTTCTAAAATATTCTAGAACCTTCTGGAACTTTCTAGATTTCTCTAAATTTTTACAAGCTTCTCTAACGTTTCGGAATCTTCTACAATATTCTAGAATCGTTTGGATTTCTTTAGATCTTTCTAGAGTCTTCTAGATCTTTCCGAAGTCTTCTAAATTATTCAACATATGTACTTAATAGCCTAGATGATTCTAGAAAAGTCAATGATGACTCTTAACACTCCCTCTCAGCATTGACTCCTTTATTTAGTTCTTTTTTTGTAGTTGAACCGAGTTGCTTCTGAAGCTCTACAAACTTTGAAGCTTCAAGTCCTTTAGTAAGCAAGTCTGGTACTTGGTTATCTGTTCTGATTGATTTCATCTCTATCTCTCCTTGGAGCACTTTCTCTCGAATGACATGATAGTGTACCTTCACGTGCTTTGTTCTTGCATGAAATTGGCTTCATGTCCTTGGGCTTAGGAACTAGCTCCCATGTCTGACTCTGTCTGAGGGCTTGAATCTCTTCCTCCATTGCCTTCATGTCCTTTGGTTTGCCTTTCCAAACGGCGTTGGCGCTGTAATGCTATCTTCTTCAGTTAGAGCAGCATTTGCATACTTCGGATTAGGCTTAAATTGTCTTTCTGACCTTCTAAGTTTTGGTCCAATCTCTTCAACCCCTTCTTGTTGGCTTAGGCGAACTTCTTCTGGACTATTGTGATGGACACCTTTTTTCCACAAACTTTAAAAACTTTTTGGTCTTTGACAAGTCAGGGTCTAGCTCATCACCACTTTGTGTTGATATTGGCTCCTTGATGATTTCTAAACTAGGAGGTGCCTCTTCCTCTCGTCTTTGCTCCCCCAGCTAGGGGTGTAATTTTGGCCCAGCCCGGCCCATGTCGGGCCTTGCAGACTCCCGCCAAAAAATCGGGCCAACCAAGCCGGCCCACGGGCCAGAAAACTAGGCCCAGGCCCAGAGGTATTCAGGCTTTGGGGGGGGGTAGTGGGCTTGGGCTTGGGCTCGGGCTTTGGGCCGGCTTGGACGGGCCTAAACAATTTTTAAAATTTTTTCCACCAAAATTTCATTATTTTCCATTAAAAATAACATTGGGCATCAGGTGGGCCGAGCGAGCCGGGCTTTTGGACGGACCTTGAGCGGGCCAATGGGCCGGCCAAGCGGGGCCGGGCCCATGGGCCCGGCCGGGCTTCAAAACGATGGCCCAAGGCCTTGGGTTGGGGTTGGGGTTGTGCTTGGGCTCGGGCCTAAACTGGTCGGGCCCACCTCGGGCCGTGGACGAGGCACGGGCCAAAATTACACCCCTACCCCTAGCTTTTCTTATAATTGATCTTCTAAATTTCTGGAGTCTGGCAATGGTACATCTTGTGAAGACCACCAAGATGATGCTTCATCAAATACAACATTCCTCGAAGTATAGCAGCGGCCAGTCATGGGGTTGCAACATTGCCATTTTTTCCTTTGACTGTCGTAACCCACGAAGGTGCAACGAATTGCCTTCTTATCAAACTTGCTACGTAGATGATTTGGCACAAATACGTAACAGACACATCCGAATACTCAAAAGTGACTTACGGGCTTTGTGTGCCATAACTTCTGAAAGGGTGAGACCAACCCCAAACCTGCCTGCGGTAGCCTGTTGATCACATGAGCTGTTATCTTCATACATTCAGCCCAAAATTTGCTAGGCACATTCTTAGCATGTAGCATGCTCCAATAAGTTTCTGCAAGATGCCTATTATTTCTTTCAGCCACTCCATTCTGTTGTGGAGTACTTGAGCAGGTAAACTGATATCGAATTTGGCATTCTCTAAGATAGTTAAAGAACTCATCTGATGAATATTCTCCTCCATTATCTGTTCTCAAGCATCGAATTTTCTTTCCAAGCTCGCTTTCAAGCTTCTTATGAAATTCTTTGAACTTAGCCAAAGCTTCAGACTTCTCTTTCATAAAATACACCCACACGTACCTTGAGAAGTCGTCAATGAAGGTCTCCATGTAGCGCATTCCGCTGATTGATGCTTGTTTTACCGGTCCGAAGACATCAGAGTGGATAAGCTCTAAGGGTTCCTTAGCTCTATACTTTTAATCTTCATATGGTATAAAGTTCTTTTGATTAATCTCAATTAACTAGAGTAGGATTTGGAAATCATATTTCCAAGCATGACATTTTTGCTTGTAGGATTTAATCTTATTTTAGATTACCATGCCAAGAAGCCCAACATGCGACATGACATGACACAGACACACCAACGCACCAATTTTTTGTTTTGTTTTTTTTTTTTTTTTTTTTGGTAGGATTCAATCTTATTTTAGATTAGAACTTTAAGGCTTAAACCTTATAATGAGTTAATTACTAAATACAGGTTGAGAAATTAAAGCAGAAGATAGAGTAGAGGGAGAAAAGTATTTTCTTTTGATCTTTGTACAACTATAATCTTTTAGTATGTTGCATTTTAAATAACTTTTTTTTATATTGCTAATATTTGAAATTCATCATGGCAAAGTTCTCAAATTCAATCGTGAAATCTATATCTAAATCTAAGCAATTCCTCTTGAATGAATGCTGTTCAAATCATTTCAAATTCATAAATTCAAATGCAACCTAGCATATTTGCTTGTCTAGATTTGGTGGATATAGCGAGCTTCTGTGTGGGATTTGTGTTACTAGGTTAGCTATGGAGAGGAACATTATGCCAACTACTACCCTTTAATTGTCTTAAGTTCATAGTTAGAATCAAACATATCTCATATCACTTAAATTCAATTTAGAGTTCTTTATGTGAGAGCTCATATGGTGGCTCTAGATACATTTGAGTGGTGGTTGAACAGATCAGAAGGCCAACCTGGATAGTTAAATTCTTTGAGATGTCTAAACTAGTTTATCTTGTGCATGTGTATCTGGTTTTTAGATGTAGGTAAGGCTTTGTCTATGTGAGATGATTGGGTAGTTTTGCTTGTTTTGGCCTAGTTTATGTGGATCGGCTCCCTTTGGTGACATAATAGGTTGCACTTGGGGCTTGCCTTCAAGGATTTTATGGAGCACAAAGGCACACCAGTATGAAGTTAAAACAAATGACATTGAGACATTGACACAATGTGAGATAGGTGTTCTTTTACAGGGTTTCTTGGTACTTTTCAAGCAAAGAAAGGGGTTCTCTACTTAACTAAAGCTTTGTTGAGAGTAAAAGAAGATGCTAGAGGCTACATTTTGCCATTTTTCTCAATTACTTGCGTTTTCTAAGAGGTTTTTTTTTTTTTTTTTGCTCTTGTTTGGGATTCAAAACACAACTTTCTCCTACATAGAGTAGACATGAATGCAGGACATGCAAATGCACATGACATAGACACATCAGGATGGCAAATCCTAAAAAAGTGAGATTAGGACATAGGAGTAGAAAAATATATTTCTATAGGTACATTATTATTATACTTAAAATTAATACTCTAAGGTCATGTTTGTTTGGGTGGACATGAGCTTAGGATTGGACTAATAGTCCAATAAAATTATTAATCCGATGTTTGGTTAAACAATTAAAGTACGGATTAATTATTTTAAACTTGACTATTAATTAAGATAGGATACATAATCCAACGGATTGGTAGTCCTAGGACTATTAGTCATGGGAATACTAATTCAGTCCGCCCAAACAAACATGGCCTAAATCTCTATGTAAGTATTTCTTAATGTGGAAGAAGAAGCACAACAAGTTCATTATGATTATATATATTCTGCTTATCACTACAACTCTGTTATTATATTTTAAAAATTTTAAAATTGTGTTCATCATTGGATCTGAATGTATAATGTAAAAGACAAAGTTGCTTAGAAAGGACACTAATGGCCTATATGTTGGGAGTGTTTGAGAGATGTAAATACAAAGTATTCAGAATTTTTTTTTTCTTAGTTACAAATGAGTCCACAGGATATTAGATTGTCTAACATGGACACAACACATTGGTGGAATTGTACATGTTTCTCCAACATAACTTTGAAAGATATTACCTCATGTACATGTTTCTGCTGGTTTCTCATACTTGTCTTCTATGGAAGGGCATTTGGTGTATGTCCAGGTGCATTGTTTGTAATGTCTCATGAGGCTACATTATGGGCTTTTACGACCCATGACAGCTGAGAATGATCCCCCATGCATTGTTGGGCCTAAAAAGGTGTTCAAAAAATGTTTTGCACTGTCAAGTAGTTAATATCTACTAGTAACATGTTGATAAAGGAAATCACATTAAATAACTTGTAGGCCATTACTCTAGTATTCTGAGTGGGTGCTTTATTTCTCTTGATTCTCTCTGTCTTTTCGTAATAACTCTTAGATGATACCTACTTCGATTAATTTATTAGGGGGCTACTGGTTGGTAGTTAAAACTTGGACTACTAACCTTGAGGTTTTGGGTTCGAAGCTTAGGGCAACCACTTCGTACAATTTATGCCAAATGTTGGGTTTGTACCCAACCTATCCCTTCCAGACCACCAACCAATGACATGGATGTACATTTTTTTTTATTGAATTTTGGTGATTCTCTGATCAGTAGGATGTGGATCACACCGGATCCCTGATCTATTCTCCGTCTTGGTGTTACATCACCATGCCACATAATAGAAACAAGAGCCAAAGGTGGGTAATCCACCCAATTAGCAGGAAGCTTTTTGCTGGCATAGGAACTAGCAAGCCAATGCGCTGTCCTGTTGTTTGCTTGACTGGTCCAACCAAACTACCATTGTTGCAGCTTTGAGAGGCTTCGAATGTCAAGCACCACTGCCATACACTCCCAAGGGGCACATCTTCAGACACACAAAGCTTGATAAGTGACTGATTATCACTCTCAATTTCTACCAAGGAGGTATTGTGTGCTTGGGCTAAAAAACATGCCAGGCAGATTGCGTGAGCCTCCGCTTCCACCGTGGGTGTCTGAACGCCATCTGTGGGAAGGTGGATGCAACGAAGGTCCCTCCGGAGTCCTGGTAGATGACCCATTACAATGTTGATTATGTTCAAACCATGCCTGGGAGCACTTCTGAATAACTTCACTTGGGTTGACTGGCGTATGATTAAAAACGAGATCGTTGCGAGCTTTCCATATAAACCATCCGATCAAGGCTATTTTGCTGATCAACTCAATTCCACTTACATCCTCAGATTCCTGACCCACCCCCAACCATTTTGCAGTCCATTGTGCTATGTTATGCACTGTACCCTGTTCTAGCGGCAGAGAAAGTAAGCTTCCAAACCACACCGCTTTCATCCATGAACAATCGAAGAGCAGATGTTCCACAGATTCTGTTTCCTTCAAACACTCTAGGCATAACTCAGAGGGGGAACACTTGCGTTTGAACAGATTGGACTTGGTAGCAAGCGCATCAATACACGCACGCCACCAAAAATGTCAAATCTTTGGAGGTACCTCCATGCTCCAAATAAGTTGCCAGAAATTTGGGGGAAATTGAAAAGTAGCAGAGGGTTGGACATTTGATGATACATCGATTGAGGTTCAAGCTAGATCATAACCTGATTTAACCGAATAGATCCCAGTCTTGTTTGGGTGCCACACCATGACATCCTCTCTCTCTCTTCAAAGGATAATGGGGAGGCCCGAATGGCTTGGACTTCCTCCTTTGATACAATATGGTAAGTAACACATGCATAGTGAGTGTCCTTGTGAGTTGAATCAAGTATTAGATTGTTGAAATTTGACTTAAATATTTAAGTTAGGTTTGTTTATCTTTTGAGCCAATCTTAAATGGGTTTTAATCAAACCAAGTTAAGTAGTTTAGTTTTGTGTACTACATATAAGTTTATTGATCCAAGTAGTAGCTTCATCAAATTTGGCTTGAACAATCTGTTTTAAAATGTATTCAAATTTGACTTATTTATACAACAAACTCGAATAAGTTTTTAATAAATTGAACACAAGTCGAACTTGAATAACTTAGTTCGATTTATGGGCCTAATTTTTCCTCTAGTTATTGATAATTAATTCGATTTACGGACCTGATTTTCCCTCTAATTATTGATAATTTTTCCGAAATGATATTCTGTAGAAAACAAATCAAACAAACTTGCTATATATATATACACTACAATTCACTATCCAGTTCCACCTCTTTTACTCATGTAATGAAACTTTCGTTTATTTTATTTTCCATCCTTTTATCTTTGAGCATCTCTGGGCCATCAATTATCAAGATTTCTCCCTAATAGAATTGTCATGAAATTATTCGTAAAAGAAAATTAACTACGAAAAATATGACGGGTGCCTAAAGTCAAACCTGTCATAGACCCAACCAGTAATGGCAACCCAAAAAACCAGTCTCAGTAAACTGATAGGTACGGTTTGGCCAACCCCACAAGATTTTGCTTCAATGTAAAAGAGAGGACAAAAGGGACAGCAAAAAAAAATACCGGTTAGAGTTGCAGAATTCTGGTTACAAGACACGTGTATGAGACAAAGGTATAAAAAGCTTTTGTTATATGGCCTAATATGCAGAGGATTTTTCTTGGTGAATGTGGCTGCGATTGATTTGGAAACATGTGAATTATGAATTAGGTGACAATCGGATATTATATATACATGTGCACGCGCGCTCGCTTTATGTTTTTTAAATTCTTGGGTGGGTGATGGAATAGTAACATGATTTCTTGGACATTCTAGGGTGTTGAATGTTACCAAACAAGATCGATTCATCAATGTTTTGTGGGAATGCACATGATTTGAGGCCTAAAAGTTTGAGAGGGAGGTGGGTACCTTTTTGTAGTACTGCAAGAAAAGAGATCAGGACTTCTTCTTCTTCTTCTTCTTTTTCTTCTTCTTCTTCTTCTTTTCTGTGTGTGTATATGTTCAATGGCTATTGGCTATTCAACCAGATGAAGGCCCTCAGTGGTCCTAAGTCTCAGCATGTCGACCTCTTTAACTTCCAACGAACTATAAACTTAGCTCTTTCTATGGTTAGGGCAACTTAAAAATTGGTAAGTCATTCCTATCCACACCTTTGGTTAGTTGTGTCCTGCAATCGTACTTGCAGCAACTACTTTAAAAACTGACCAAAATATTGCTCCCTAAGCTTATAAAATAAGAATTAAGTATGAATCGTATGATAGTATCACTTTAATTTAAAAGTTACAAAATGATCACACATGAAGAAGGCAGTCCTAGAGACTACTGTGACAAATTTAAAGACAACAAGAATACTATTCTTTAAAAAAAAAATCACGATTGTATGAGATACAATGTAACAATATTACATTCATTCTAGAATATTTTTCATTTAGATTGTATTTGAATCATAAATTCAGATAAAATTTTAAAAGGAGAAGAGGAAATGTGAGTGAAATGTAGATAAAAATATAATTAAATTTCATTCACATTTCAAACACATTTCCCTTTCCCTTTCTCTTTATAAATTTCTATCAAAATCCACGATTCAAACACTACATTACTGGATAATGAAAAAATTATAAAACATTAAAAGTAGTCCAAAAGTCTTCCCAATTAAAAGACAATGCATGTGCAATGTGTGAAGTTCCTCTTCAACTGTACCATGTATACGTTCTAAACAATCTAACTGGTTCAAATTATTCTGTCATGGATTCTACCAGAAATTTGGTCTTCCTACACACAACTTAAACCCCGGTAGCTCATTATAGATCACCAAATTTCACCACTAAAAACTTTCCCTACAATTAGAACATAACAAGTATACATAAAACCAGAGAATAATAAATAAATAAATAAATAAATAAAAAGCTTCAATTAAGACAAGGAACAGTAAAATGTCCACAACGTGCACTTTTGATCAACTTTCAACTTGATGGAGGCGGAGGTGGAGCATGGGATGGGGGAGGTGGTGGCATTGACATCTGTGGCATAGAAGGGGGCCTCCCCACCAGCTGCTGAGGCGGTGGCGGTGGCCGCCAAACAGGTTGAGGGATAGCCATTCCAGTTGGTGGTGGAGGCGGCCTTGTAAATGCTAGAGGAGCTAGTTGTGAAGGTGGTGGTGGCATGTTTGGTGGCGGCGGCCTGAACTGCTGAAAGGGCAGTGGTGGCATGGAAGGAGGTGGCATTGCTTGACCAGGTTGCTGAGGCTGCCCCTGCCAAGACGGAGGACCAGACATTGGCATGGGTGGGAAGACTCCACCTTGTGTGGGTGGCCGGAGCGGTGCCATTGGTGGTGGAGGAAGAGAGCCATTTGCAAAAGGGCGTGGAGGAATTGGAGTACTGATGGTGCCATTGGCCTGAGGAGCATTGGGAAGTGTAGGAGGCCCGCTCGCAAACAAGGTGTGAGGCCTGCTTTTTTGGGCAGTTGGATTGCTGGCAGCCAAAACTCTTTCTGCATTTTATCATATAGCAGTAAATAAGCAAATGATCTCTTGAAATGCATTCGTCTAACGGTGGACCAGTGCATATTAAATCAATTGGACACTTTCGATTTCACCACTGTACACATCTGGCACTCTGAATATATCAAAAACTCACATGCGAGGCAGATCAATCCAGATTTCAGTTGACGAGCAATCTAATCAAATATATATATTTACGCTCCATTTGTTTTAGCGGATATTTGGTTGCGACCTTGAAACTAAATGTTAGTAGTTGTATTAGTGGTGGTGATGGGGTGGAGGTGGTGGTCGTGGTGGCAACGGTGGAGGTGAGGTGGAGATGGTCGTGATGGTGGTAGTGTGGTGGCATTGGTAAGACTTATGTATGAAAAATTGTTTTTTACCTTTTAAAACTGGAAAACATTTTCTGCTCAAATAGCTTATTTTCCATTGAATATGAAAACATTTTCTATTGACTTTTATTTTCCGTCATTCTACATGCCAGAAAATGTGGAAACCAATTTCCAGAAAACCAAAACAAACAGAGCATTACTTTCAAGTGGACTAGCTACAGAATTCAGAATTAGGAATCTCTCAAAAACAAATCCCCAACCCCGATTGGTCAACATTGGTGCGATGTGCCTTGGTTCTATGTGAATGAGTGCATGTAGAACATAATGAGAGAGACCGTACCTGCTGGGGTACCATGACGCTCCCCTTTTGTGTCTTTCTTGTATGCATAGGATACTGTTATCTGCCGGTTGCAAAGATATTGACCATTCATTGCCTGCACAACATAGGATAGTTATTATTGAAATAACTCTTAATACAACCAAAATAAAACATTTCATTGATTTCCACATGACAATATTATCTAACAGGATATCTCTTCAGCAAACTATGTTGCTGGCTGCTTAAAGAGACAGAAAGACGATATAAAATATATCAATTTTCTTCAATATATCCTAATTTTTTGAGAGAAAGGTGATGAGTGATGAATGGCGTTAAAATTGAAACCTAGAGTTCTTTTCATATACGTTTTCTTCAATATCTCCTTTTAGTTTTTTGAAAGAACGGTGATGAATGGTGTTGAAATTGAAACCTAGAGTTCTTTTGATATAAGTCCCCAAGTAATGTAGTTAACTATGAAGGAGTACAAATTTTGACTCTCTATTCAATAAAATGTCCATGTTTCAATACTAGAATAGTAGATTTTATATAGTAACATAAAAAGAAAAGGAATAGAAGCCAAGTAGAAATTTTCACTGCAGTGATTTTGCGACTTTATTTTTCTAAATGGAACTCAAAGCAGAGTGAGAAGATGAAGGACGGAGCCATGTTTGCAAGACTGAGCCATTCCATTAAATATAGCAGGCCTGTTAATTACTCATCACACAAAGGACAAAACAGAAAAACTTGAAATGATATAAATTACCTCCAAATCAACAAAATCAAAATGGTTAGCAGCATCAGATCCATGGAAAGAGATCCAACATTTTTTTGATAAGTGATATGAATCTAAGCTAATTCAATCCCTACCTCCTAGATGCCCACTAAGCAATGGCAATTTCTAACAAATTTCCAACATAAGGAGACAAAAATCAAATGAAGATCAAAAAATGATTAGCAGTGTCACTGATTCATGAAAGGAGATCCATCAATTTTTTTTATGAAAACAAATCTAACCCTAACTCTATTCATACCTCCTAGATGTGATGCCAACATAAACAACCAATAACAAAACTATCATTTTTGCTCATTAAAGAACAGAAAGCAGACAAATTAGGGTTTTCTGAAGAAAGTTG
Organism: Camellia sinensis; assembly: GCF_055761805.1. Taxonomy (NCBI): domain Eukaryota; kingdom Viridiplantae; phylum Streptophyta; class Magnoliopsida; order Ericales; family Theaceae; genus Camellia; species Camellia sinensis. The sequence goes on from NC_138964.1 coordinate 189,787,884, forward strand.
ATAATTAGAAACAGCTCCATTTGAGCTAGTTAGCACTTAAACCACTGGTTCAAGCAGTATTTCTTCAAAGTCTATAAAGACAGGACCATTTTTTAGAGTTTAAACACATTATAGGAATAGGTTGACAGTTGGCCCAGATTCTGTTAAACATTGCTCATAATTACAACATTTCTGTATGGTGTAACTAAACTAGTTTCTCGAAAGCCCAAATACAAAATCCAATAAAAAAATAAACAAAACTCATAGCCCTAGATTCAGTATAAACAACGTGAGAGCCAATAAGAATCCTGACAGATATAAAATTCATCTCTTTGTGAGGTACACACCAAGTAGATTGCTTAACTAATATCAAATTAAAAAAGAAATCCAAATTAAAAAACCATTTGTTCATCTTTAAACTTTTTAATTCTGAACCTCAGATCTCTCTCATGAGAACTTAATACCACTATCATATGAAGCTAAAAGCAAAAGACAAATACCTCTATTGCAGCATCAGATGCATCAAAAGAATCATAGCTAATGAAACCAAATCCACGGGAGTTCCCCGTCTCTGGATCTCTCATTATCTGAAAAAGAAAGGAAATAGAGAAACATCTGAACACAAAAGAAAACAAGCATCAAATGAATTGGCACCATAACAATACTTTATGATTATCCCCATTCATTACCACTAACACTATGCCCAACGCAGGCAGAGATGAGTGTAGAACCAACCATTACATCCGGACCAAGATTTTAATACAGCTCCACACAGACATTTTAAGCTATCAAAACATATATATACATTAAAATACATACAAACAATATATACGAAAATCTAAGAATTGTGGTCAATTATCTTGCAAAAAATCCAACCAATTCAGTGATCCACCACAGTGATTTTTCAAAAAACAAAAGAAATTCACAATTTCCGAACACTTCAAAAATATTTTTCACCCACGGGAGTCATAGAAATGAAATGGAACAGACACAGACTTGCTTCGGAAGGATAATTGTATCAATATGTTAGTTATGCAAGCATTAATCAGAGCATTAGACGATTGATAAAAGCATGGCCAACCTATTTCCTAGAAAGTGGCATTTCAAAGAGATTAGGTGTCTGAGGCTGATCAATAAAGAGATTAAGTGGTTGAGAGATAGAATTCCAAAGAATTAGAGAAATACAATAGCAAACTTCATGGCCTACAGACTACTTTATGAAAGGTCAAAAGCTTGAGCTCTCTACTATAAAGCAAGTCTGCATGCAACCTCATCACAAAAATGAAGCCAGAGATTAGTTCTGGACCAACTCTGCCTCCCTCCTAGCAACCCCATTAGTCAGTATGTCTACTACTCATTCATATTCATAATATATTTTTAATGTACATATGATTTTCTGTTTAGGTTAGAAAGTGGTACCCAATACTATGATGCACGATTCAAAAACTAAAAGAGTAAATTTCAATTCAATTCACTGTTTGTATCTTGATTCAACAAACATGATTTTAGTTGATATGCATCCTATCCATGGGTGCTGCTGCAGTAGTAGTTTATATCATTATCAAAAAGTAAATAAATAAAAGAAAGAAATCCCAGTGAAAGCCCTTCAGTTGTCTTTTGACCAGTTTGAGCGAATATTTTGAAACATGTTATTCTTTGATGTTTACAGACATTTAGATGTGTGCCAAAAATTTTGAATGTGATTCTTTAGGCCTTTTCCTCCTCTTATCTTCATTGTTTAATCCACACACAAGTCCTACATCGAGTAAACAAAAATGAAAAAAGAAAATAACAAATGTACAACACTGAAGAATTTCATAAACAAACAAATAAAAAGGGACACTAATATGAACAAACAAAAACATGCAGCAACAATAATTAAGAGAATGAAGAGTGTTGCAAGTACTTCTCAGTTTAATGAATACCCATCAAAACAATATGAAACAAAAGGTAAAGAAGGTATGACCTTGGGGTTCGTAACAATGACTCCAAATGCACTGAAAGTATCATACAAAAGTTTCTCATCCACATCCTGCAAAGAATATGAAGTCAATTTCAAAGTTGAAACTATGGCATAGGGATATGGCAGCAGTGAATGTGTGTGTGAATATTCTAGAAAGAAAATATTTACAAAGAAGAACCATGTGTAGTTCTTTTCTTTTTTCTTTTTTTTTTGGGATTGTGATGCAGGGAAGCAAGTTCAAGATCTTATTTCTTACAGGATCAAGGTTTCCAACAAAAAGGTTAGCTCCAACATCCAAGCTCTTTTTATCTTGGGATGCCTGGAATAAAAAACAACAAGAATGAAAATTACTCATCAGATTTTGCATCGAACTCATGCAAAGACTGCAAAAAATTGAACCAATAAAACTTCTAGTGATGGTCCTTGAGTTGATATTCCAAAGGTAAGCATAAAGAAACAGCAAATGATACATAATGAGAATAAGGATCCTCACCTTATTCACCCTTATTGGCTTCCCATAAAGTTTAATCATATTCAGAACTTTTATTGCCTGCAACACCAAAAAAAGAAAGTATCACTGATAAAATAAAAATAAAAAAAAAACATAGAAGCAAGGAGAAAGCAAAACTCAAGAGATGAACCGTGATCGTAGCATCAGTTAAGAAGATACAGAGAGCACTGCTAATGATGCCACAAGCAATGAAGTACAACTTACATAATCAGCATCCTCTTCACTTCGGAATTCTACAAAGCCATATCCTTGATGAAGATTGGTGACTCTATCTTTGGGAACATACACATTTACTGAAACAGAACAAAAAAGACCACAATTATGCATTCTTGAAATTTATAGAAGGAACTCTCACAAGAAAATTCTTCTAAATAAACAACCAAATGCATCATGTAGAAAGAGAAAATAGAGATTGGACAACATCACCATATTCAATCCCTAGTTTTTCAGAGATCTTTTTTAAACACGTTCAGATTTCAGAACCAATTTAACAGTGAATAAAATCAGGAAAAAAGATGAAAAACACAAAAAAATGCCCAAGTCCGGAGAACGTTAGTATAAGTTCCTACTATTGAATTTAAATGGTAGTATAAATTATTCCTTTTCTTCCAAATGCTATATTGGTAATGTAATTATTCTCCAATGTTTCATTTTGCATTTTACTTCACTATTATGAGTTTTGCAAGATTCATCCTTTCGTTCCTGTATTTAAGGATGGTTACTGGTTTTTAACTATTTAAACACATAGAGACGGACATATCTCGATGCAGCAAACCAAGACTATATAGAATTGGTACATAAGGAACTTCCTTAATTATGCAAAATTGACATGAAGGAAATGGAAAACAGGGGCTTGTAGCAGAGACCAAGTATCTATCTAAAGGCATTATCTTGTGTATTTAGAACAATGACCGAAAACATATACAAAAAGACAATGTACTTTATGAACTCATAAAGATGTGCAAATAGAGCCAAGAGTTTTAATGACGCTGATGGAATAGCATGTCTCTTTCACTTCACCACTTTATTTAAATAAGATTAATTATAGAATGCTTTCATGGTGACGGAATATTATAACCTACCAACAGGGCCTGCTTGAACAAACAACTCCCAGAGTAACTCTTCAGTTACCTACAAGCAGACACAGAACAAGCATCAGCTAGATTAAAAGTTCAACAATCGAAGAAACTTTTTGGGGTGTTAGTTAGTGCCAGGGTAATTGCTTGGGCTAACCAAAGAAGGTAATTCAAGTTTGGGAGCAGCCACTTTACACAAGTAACGCAAAAGGTATCTAATCTTGCCCCTCCCAGCACTCTCGGATCTTGATTGACAAGGACCACATTAGATAATGTGCTTTATCGAAAGAAAAATTTGGTGATCCTTAATGAGTATCTAAAAAATTGATTAGCTATGAACCACACTTATAAAAATGAGACACTAAATTATAACAGTTCTGTATACCAAGTTTGAATTGAAATATCCAGTGGGTGATATAGAAATCAAAAAAAAAAAAAGAAATTCCTTAGCTCACTGCAATTGATTGTCTTCTTTCATACAGAAAGTACTTGAAGCTAGAAGAAGAATGAAGATTACTAAGTCCCATGACCCTGTAAGAATTAGCAGTCCAGAATGACTATGACTAGAACAGACTTGTATACAATGACAGCCAAAAAACCTCCATAGAAGATGATTCAATCAAGAGTTTGGATCAATGCAACAACCCTCAGGTAAATTCTTGGTAACTTAAAAGTAGGATTTTGAACCCTTTGAGAACTTGTGAATTATTTGTACCAACACACCGCCTATAGAATAACTGAATTTTGGATTGTAAGATCTCTGTCGCAAATCACCGCAATACTACAAAACCACACAGTAAGTAAAATGAAGTCGGGACTCTATAGTAGTAGCCTGGTTGTTATTCACATGTTGACAAAATATTGTCCTACATCGTCGCATACTATCATGCAGCAATCATATTAGCTACTGAGCAATTCACATCAACAGAACAGCCTGTCTCTAATCAAAGCCAAAAGATAAGACTTTTATTCATAAGGAAGCTATAATACTTCAATCGAACAAATTGCACAAAGGATTCTATATGGGTAATTATTTGGAAAGGGCAAAAAAAAAAAAAAAAAAAAAAAAAAAAAAAAAAAAAAAAAAAAAAACTAAACATATACATTTCTGAAACATGAAGCTGGCAACAACTGAGTAAACTAAAAGTTGATGATTTTGTGAATGACAGTGGCAGTGACAGTGACAGTGACAGTGACAGACAGGTCTTCAATGTGAATAATACAGAGCTTGAACTTGAGTGAAAACACAACTGGGAGGGTCGTGGAACAAGGAAGAAGAGAGTGAATCAAAGTTGGGCAGTGAGGTTTAGTTTAAACCCTATTTTCGACATTGCTTATAAACCTGAGGATCAAGATTGCCGACGTAGGCGGTGGCGTCTTGGTTCCTCTCGGCGGAGTGTTGGCCGAGCAGGTTCGCTCCCACGCCTGGAGCTATTCGAGTCGTCATCGCCTCTCACTCCTCGCCCCCTCTGTCTACCCCCTCCTCTGTCTCTAGCTCCTCCGCTCTGAAACAATATGGTAAATGCTCTGTTTGGTTGTTCTTACCTATTAATAATTTGTGGTGGTGCTTTTGGGCGGAAATTACTGGAAAATGGAAACTACAAGAAAAATTGCAAAATTGTGGGGAATCGAAATTAGTTGAAAGAAACACTAGGCTTTGGTTTGTTTTTTAGAAAAAATTTTAAAAAAAATTCTCTGAAAATAAATTTTCAAGAGTAATCAAACCAAATATTTTTTTAAAAAAAAATTTAAAATTTTGTTTAGTTACTTATTTTTTAAAATCACTCTCTCTCATACACATTAAATCAATCATTTTTTTAAAACTCTCTCTTCAAAATGATTTTTTAAAACCATTTCTGAAAAAAGACAAACTAAACAAATTTTCATACTTTTTATTTTAAAAATTACTCTACAAATACAAACCAAACGCATCCTATTTTTTTTTTTGGTTTTTATAATAGAATGCTGCAATGGCACCTTATTATTTACTCTGAACCCTCACCACCAAAGTTCTTCCTCACCTTCTTTTTCTCTGGACCCACCATAATTTCAAAAGCATCCCTCTTTGAATTCCCATCATTACCATAAGCTTTCCATCGGCAACTCTTCTCAGCCATGTGGGCTCTGTGACGCTCCAAACCTATATTAAGGGTTGTGTCACAATTTAAATATGTCCTTACAGATTTAGCGTTATAACTGGTCAATGATTCTAAGATTATCAAAGGTCTCTAAATTAATTAACATATGATAGGAGCTGCGGAAGCAAATAAATAGAACATACATAATCCATTGAGTTATGTAGGCATACATGGGACAGAAATTTTAAATATTGAATATATATATATATATACAAGTGACGTTATGGTTACAGTAATTTTACGTCACCAAAACGGGCACTTAGCCCAATACAGATAGACAGAAACTTGTTCGAGAAGCACCAGAAATAAAACAAATTCTTTTGTATAGTTCACCAAACAAGACCACAGGACTTGACTTTCTGGAACCTCCTCGGGAGGCACAAAAATGGAAGCCAACAAAACAGAAATCTAGGCGATCATCACTGAGCCTGGCTACGTGTCTGATCACCTACATACATAAATAATAAAGTAAGCAGAAACCCAATGAATAATAATGGAGTAAAGGGGTAATGAATGAAGTCCCATAACTAAATCAATTGACAAAAACATATTCATAGTCATATTCTTGTTCAAGTCATTGATAGAAATCAGAATTCATACTTAATCTTACATCTATTAATGCTAACAGATCACATACAGAGCATCGAAAACCATACTTGTAAGTTCCAAAAAGGAACCTCCAGCTGAGTACGGATAACTTGTCAGTTCCATAAAGGAACCTCCAGACCGAGTACGGATAACTTGTCAGTTCCATAAAGGAACCTCCAGACCAGGAACTGATAACATACTCGAACCACGAAATTGTCAAAAATTAAACAATCATTTATTGTACATAACATAGCATTTCATAGAACAGATCTTATTTTATCATACAGAAAATAAATAAAGTTGAACATAACTTTACTAAGTTATTACTCAGTGATTATTGCACAGATAACTTTGATAGCAGCCAACGGATCAACAGTTTATGGCGCGTGACCTACATAAACATAACAGATACACATATTGAAACACACATTTGGGTTGTACTTAACTTATTTCGTTTCATTCTTAGTATGTCTTAATCTTGGCCCAGGAATGCCTAGGATGCAATGAGGATGCCAAAATGCAGTTGAAAACACTTGGTCAAAAATGCTAGAAACAGGGGTCTCACTCGAGCGTAATTTCCTTTGCTCGAGCGGACATGCAAAATGTGAGTGGTTGCTCGAGTGCAACTTCTATCGCTCGAGTAGTCTGTAAACTTCTACAAAAGTACTGGTTGCTTGATTTTCCCACTCGACGATCGCTCAAGCGTGAGACTCAAGTCCTCACTCGAACGCAACTCTTGTCACTCGGGCGGTCTGCAAAACATGTGAATTTTTAAGAGCTTGCATTTCACGCTCAAGCCAACTTTTGGTCGCTCGAGCAGAAGCGCAAGATCACAGAGTGGTCGCTCGAGTGCACCTTCTGTCGCTCGAGCGGAGGGTGGAAATTCTGAAATTTCTAGATTGCACTTCCAAGTCCAAAACTAGAATTCAATGCCTTCAAACTCAACCTTTGGGCTCCAAAACTTGAGAAAACATGTCTAAACTTAGAAAACATAGAGAATTAAAGATCATTTCATGAAATCAAGGCTCAAAAGCTTTCCTATTGCTCAAAAGTCAACTCAAAACTTTGAAAACATATCATATATGCAATGGAATGAGTTCGAAACTTCTAAATCATGATCAAAGTAGGCAAATTGATAAAAAAAACATAATAAATTCTCAAAACTATGGTAGGCTTGGTGCATATATGTGAGAAATCTTAGCAATTGAGCTCAAAATGAAAGAAAAATGTGCATGCATGCATGCATGATGTGTTCCTCCTTCCTACCTCACTAGCTCAATTCTTGCATAATTCAACTAAGTTCTCTTGAATTCTTGTAAGAGTGAGTCAAATGAAAGCTTAAGAAATGAAAGTCTTACCTACAGTCCTTAATTCTTTGAATTCTTGGTGAGTCCTAACTCAATTCTCCAATTGCCCCTTAATTGCCTAAGAATTCGTCCATTTCCTTCTTAAAATCAACTCTCACCTTCTAATTCTCTCTTTCTCTCACGTTTGGAGTCTCTAGCATGAAAGAACAAGAGTGTGTAATGTAGGCAAGAGTATACATGAGCCTTATATAGGCCCCATTAAGTTGACTTAATTAACCTAGGCTTAAACTAAGCAAATAAGTGTTATTTATGCTAATTAATTCGTTCTGAATCAAATTTCAATTAAACCTACCATAAAATTCTAAAAATTCCAAATAACACATAACTTAAGTCAATTTCATAATCGGATGCCGATAAGGCCTTTAATTCACAAAACAAAACAGAAACATGAACAAATATTCATATAATAGACAGATATAAATACAAATAATGCAACTCACATTTAGTTAACTTAGGATTTCATCTTAATTACTCGTTAGGCATACTTAATCATGGCTTAACAGTTAATCATGGGTCGAGGTTACAGGTTGTAATCAAGGGAAAGTCACTAATGAGTGTTATGGCCAATAACCAAGTAAGATCTCAGATCGCCGGATGAGTTAAATTAGCCTTCTTTCTAAGTCCAGCTTTCTTAGGTAGCGCATTACCCTTTTGACATATCTTAAGAGGCATTGACACAATGTCTCATAAGCAATGTAGGGAATTATATTGATGTTGGAATATAAATACATAATAGTAGAATAATTACAAATATCCTTAATTGCAAAAGTTCGTTCCATCAACATTACATCCAAAAGAAAATTTAAGATTTCATATGGACTTTACAAAACAACAAAAGAAAATCCTTACTTTCTAGGATAGCCAAATGTCCTCGAAGGTTTCCGGTTCGTCGTCTTCTACTGCACACTCCTCTTCGACACCTGACATGATAAGCTTTGAACGCCCAGTAAACGCACACACACCCCATCCCTTTTTCCCAGTTCAATACACAACAGCATTTACAAAAAAAAAGGAAAATTTCATGGCATTTAAGTTCATAGTACAGATTCTATAGTTAGTCGTTAGTCGTCTAAAAATCTCTCAAAGAGATTTCGTCCTTCCAACTCCAAGAATTGGACGCTGATTATTCGATATGCTTCATCTTTTGCTACTTTGTTGCAGACCATACCTCGGATGCCTACCAACGGTTATGTACCACGTAGCGCCAACCGCAAGGCCTCAAAAGAGACAGTAATGATAAGCCTTGCCCAAATCCCTCCTTATACCGAACTACGTAGGGTCCGAATACAACCGCTCCATTTAAGGGTTCCGAAACAACCACTTGCGCAAGATTTAATTTACCAAAGGGAACACATCCCACTAACCAATAACTTCTTCTCATAATAATAATCGGGTAACCGAAACCCCATTAAGTTTTCCGTTAGATTAATCATTGTAATTAGTTAGTACAAGCAATAAGGAAAATAAATTTGCTCAGGTGCAAGCATCATCAAAGGTCAAACAAAATACATGACCATGACATGTATACTATCATACCAAGACATGATTATATATAAGTAAGAACATTCATAAAGCCATGAGCACAAAACATTAATGTAAACAAAATTTCAAGATTCAAAGTCACTTAAAGATCAAGAATAAAAGAACTACTTCAGATTTTTCCCAAATCTGACCTTCCTATGGTTCGTAGAGAATTTTATATAATTTTCAGAACAATTTTCAAAAATGGAATAGCTTTTTCAGATTTTTAGTTATTTCAGAAATACTCCAGCTCTGTCCGGATTCGTCGACCTTTACGAAAATCATATTTTCTTACAAACCGCTCACTCTTTTTCAATGAAACCAATACCCTAAGGAAGATTTTGACATAAAATTGAGGTCCGGAAGATTTTTCTACATTTTTCTAGAATTTGTTAAAGCTCGCTGATTTAACCGGTTCTTTGCAACAAGTATTAGAAAAATGAAATGAGGCATAAAAACACACGCATGACCCTTAAAAAAAATTCTCACACACTCTCTATATGTCAAATAATACCCCTTTGAATCAGATCTTGAGTTCATGAAGGTTTGCTATGAAAACAAAATCATAAACCTGAGAAAAAAAAAACATGCTGAAAATTTAAAGGAGAAGATGAACACCAGGTTTTCAAACCATGCATCATCCATCAAATGTAGTAACTCCAAGTAACATATAAAATACGTTTCTAGCATGCATTATAAAAGGGGAAAACATGATGGTATTCATGGAGAGAAGACGCGAACGAGGTTTACCTTAGCTTGCTAGATTTTTTTTCCCCTACTTGTTTCTCTCTCTTTTTCTCCTCTTTTTCTCAAACTCACTTGCTCTCCCTTTCCTTCTCTCTTTAGCCAGGTGTTGTGTGTGTATGGAGTGACAAAAATGAGCTAGCAAGGCTTCTATTTATAAGCCAAGGAGAAGAGAGAAAATTGTTGAATGGTTTGGTTGAATCTCAATGGAATTGATCTAGTTTGGTTGGTTTGTAATTGGATCTAATTAGGATTAGTGTTAATTAATCTTGATTAAGAAAAAGTAATCATATTTATTAGTTAATTGGGAGACAAGAGTACATTACATTTATTGCTTCCCATTTTTTCATGTTTTCAAAGAAATTTTTGAATATTTTATTCAAGATTTTCTATATAAAAAATTAATTTCTTGGTCCTTCTCCCCTATTCACAACCGGCCACCATTTACCGCATGTGAGAATTTGATTTTTTTTAAAAATAAAATATAGTAGATATTATGTATAAATCAATAAAATATTAGTTGTATTCTTATTGAATAAAATATTAAGATTTTTGGGGCCAAAATGCAATAATAAGGAAAAAAGAGGGAACAAATTTGAAATTTTGAAATAAAACATATATTTAAGTTATATATTTAATAAAATAATGATAGGAAAAGTAATTTGGGTCATGTGATGCCGATTCGCAACAAAATGCGAGATACCAAGCTAAAGTGGCGATTATCGGAAATTAGGGTTAAAATTGAAATTAATTAAGAGACTGAGGGACTTCAATGAAATAATTTAAAAGTAAGGGACTTTTAAGAAAATTAAATTTTCAAGGGCCTTACAGGCTCTCACCAAAATTTGGATCGGGCCGGGTTGATCTACGGGCTAGAAAATTAGGCCTAGCCCCAGCCCTATGGGGTATTCAGGCCTTGGCCAGCCCGATGGGCCTAGACTCAGGCTTGGAGGGACCTGAACATTTTTTATTTATTTTTTTAAAATTTTTTCTACTAAAATTTTATTATTTTTCACTAAAAATGACACTAGGTCTCGGGCGGGTCGAGCTTCAGGCCAGATTTTTGAGTGTGTCGATGGGTTGAGCCCATGGGCCAGACCAGGCTTCAAAATGACTGCCGAAGCCCAGGCCCAGGGTCTCGGGATGGGCTTGGGCCTGGGCCTAACCGGACTTGGCACACCTTGGGCTATGAGTGGGCTTTGGGCTACGGACCATTTTGACACTCCTACCGGCGGCTGGAAATGTTGAAAAAAGGGTAATCGGTGACTAAAGAGGGCAAATAGGAAGCAAGAAAAGAAAGAATTGAGAGGAAATTGAGAAAATTAGGGCAAAATATGATTGGAGGCAAAAATGTAAATTTTCCATTATTTTGCTATTTTGTAATTTTTTTTAGTTTCCATGTTAAGTGCAATTAATTTAGATTTCTCACTCTTTTGCAATTTCTTCTACTTCTTTGCATTTTTATTTTTTTTTTGAAATTTTCCCTTGTTTTTTTTTATGCCTTTTTTTTAATAAGAAAATATTATGCAAACAAATTATACATTTTTTTTATATATAAATTGATATAATGTGTAGTAATAAAATTTTAATAGCTGAAATGAACACTAAAATTAAATAATTTCTATCACATCAATTTATAAACTATATTTGAAAAAATTTTAAAAATTAAAAAAATTTGTATAACATTACTTCCAAAAAAATGCATAGTTAAAAAAAATGGGCAAACAATACATTTTTTTTTTTAATAAAAAAATTGACAAGAAAATTACTTTATTATAACAAATGAAAGTGCAAAGCAAGATCACAAATTTCAATAGAGGGCTGAGATTGCTTAGCTAGAATTGTGAAGTAGTTCCCATTTTAAGAACCCTGTGGTGGGCGTCCAAACTCCTAACTGTCTGGCAAAAATAAATAAAAGTACACTTATTGCTTAAGTAACACTTTTAAATATTTTGTGATTTTTTTTTTGGGACAAAAAATGAAAATAATATATAAATAATGAATTTTTCATTATTTTTGTTTTAAAAAATACAAAAAATGAAAATAAAAAAATTCAAAAACAATTATGGGCTAGTAATGCAAAGCAAATAAGTTAGAATTTTATTAGTTACATGTCAACTTGTCATTACAAAATTGTGTTGGTCATTATGAAAGAGCTAGATTCTATTATTTTAATAGCTTTCAATAGCCTATCTAATAATCTCATTGAGAGTCTTTATTGAGTTTCAATTTGGATAAATTACTTGAATTTTCACAATTTTAATTTGAATTTTATATTTTCGATTTTGTTACAATGTGACCCCTCTATCACAAGTTGTAAACATTTTAAACGAAGAAAAAAAACTTATGTAGAGAATTAGAGAGTGAAATTAAAAACAAATTTTATAGTTTTGCATGCATTCTTTTTCTATTTAAAATTCTAACGACAAGTGATAGAACATTGCAACAAAATTAAAAATATTGGTTCAAATTATTTAAATTGAAACTGCAGAAATTAAAATGAGAATTTGCTTAAACTACAGGAATTAGGAACATATGGCTCCAGCTCATCAAGCATGAATAGCAGACCAATACTATGCTTGGCTCTGTTCTTGAGTACAGTCAACAAAAAACAGTAAGCATCCATTAATGTGTTACACTAGTCCTCAAAAAAAATTGATGTGTTAAACTTGTATGATGAACAAACATTTATCCAAGTCAGTGAATAAAATCGAATTGTATAAAAGTCGGGACAATTGGCATGAGAATGTATGATTAAGAAAGAGAGCAAAAAGAAAGATATAAGAGGAGCAACTAGAGCATCCCAATTATACATGTTGGACAAGGAGGCACAACAAATAACATACAATTAAACCATAAAAGTTTTGCATCTTTAATGGCAATAGCTTCAATGAAACCTTCCAGAGATCTAGCTTCCACAGCCGATCGAATAACTCACAATTTAGCCAACCATATCCCTCGAGTAGCAGATGGAAAATGAACATCAATTTGCACTGATCAAAGTCCAATAACACTCATCTACTAGCCTCGTGTTTCACCTTCACCAGAGGCCAAAGGAGGAGCAGCCGCCAACCCAAGTTCCTCCTCAACTTTTCGCCAAGAAAAGCTATTAGGGAACTTCTTCCTAACTGTCCGACACAACCCTTTCGCCTCCTTCTTCTTCGATTTCTTCATCAACCCTTCAACCAAAAGCTTCAATGTATTAAAATCCGGAATCTTATGAAACTTCACACTCTCCTTGAACACCTTGTAACCCTTCTCAAATTCCTCATTCCTACACAAATAATATACCAAAGTCCTATAAGTCGCGGCATTTGGATTGGACCCATATTCCTCCAATCTAGCGTAAACCTTCATCGCCTCATCCACCTTCCCAATCTTACAATAACAATTTACCAAATAATTGTAACTAATCGAATCTGGTTTCAACCCCGCATTGATTATTTCCTCAATCATTGCCTTCACAATTTCAGGGTCTCCATTGTGAGTACGCATAATCCGAACATTATAGGCCGCAACATCGGGCAAACAACCTTTCATCACCATCTCATTCCAAATCGTCTCGGCCTCATCACTCTTCCCATTTTTGTACAAACAATCAAATATGGTCGTGAAAGTAACAGTGGTAATTTCAATCCCTTTCTCTTCCATTCTTTTCAATGTATCAACCGCCAATTCAGGCGAATTAGACTCGCAATAAGACTTAACCAAAATTCCATACGAAAATTTATCGGGTAAAAACCCGTGACTCTGGGGAATTTCGTCGAACAGTTGGGGGACTAGGTCGAATCGCTTGGATTGATTACAAGCAGAGATAAGAGCGTTGAATGAGATCGTCGATCTGGGGGTTCCGAAATCGTCCATTTGATTGAAGGTTTTGAGGGCATGATCGAACATTCCGGCGACGCCATAGGATCGAATGAGGCTAGAGAGGTAGGGTTCTTGGGTGATTTTGGGGTCGTTTTTGTGGGATTCGAGGAGGGTTTCGATGTCGCTGAAACGGCCAGACTTTGCGAGGCGCTTGACGGTGAGGTCTTGGGCGTAGCGAGAGGAGGCTGGAGAGGAGGTCGTGTAGTGATCGGAGAGGGAGGAGTAGATTTTTAGGGCTTTGTCTGGATCGAATTGTGATCTGAGTTTTGCTTTGGCTTTGGAAATGGAGATTGAAGAGGAGGCGGAGGTGGTGGTGGTGGCGGCGGCGGCGGCGGCGGCGCATAGGTTGCGGACGTGGTGGAGCGTTATAGATGAAGACATTTCTAGGGTTTGAAGGGTTTTGGGGGAGGTTTGGGGGAGGAAATGGAAGAGTTGAGTGAGTTCGCAAACTTGGGGTTTAACACTAGAGGTTTTGTTTGGCGTTGTTCAAAAATAATAAAATAAAATAAAAAATAAAGGGTTAGTTACACTTTTGAGACCAATGTATTTTCACTCAAATCTTGCTTTAATTTTTATAACTTTAATTAATTAATTAATTAATTTTTTCTTAATCCAATCACAACGTACTTATATATAATTTTTATTTTTACATATTTTTGTTTTCAAATGATAAAAAAAAATTAGAATCACTTTTAATTTTATGTTATTAATTTTTTTCAATTTAATTATTATTATTAATTTTTAAATGAGTATTTATTTTATTATATTATAATTTAATATCACATGAAATTAGTATATATATTTATTTCAATTATATAGCACGATAAGGTTAAGATTACTATAATGGATTTTTTTTATTGATAAATCTCATTTAGAAGTGTTCTAACTCAATAAGTCCACCAAGAAAAATTATAGCGTGGTTAGTCCCATATATTTATATTTTTGCCTTCGTCTAGGAAGTTGTAACCCGGGGCGTTTTGGCTATTTTAGCCACAAAAAAATAAAATAGACTTTTTAACCCAATAAGACAAAACATCACATTCAACCCATAATTCTTACATTTTTTCTCTTACAAAAGTCAAAAAAACAAAAAAAAATTCATCCCAAACGAGATTTTTTAGCCCTAGGCTAAAATAGCTAAAAAGTCAAAAAGCCAACCCACTTCCCAAACGAACCCAATTCGATAAAGTCATTTTTTCTTGATTTATATTGTTTGTTAGACTATTATATCCTTATATCTATTGTTGATATGTATTACATAAAAAAATGATATACGTGTTTCTTTTTTGTTGTTCTCTCTGTTTTGACAATTACCATTATTCACGTTTTTCCTTTTAATCAGTTTCATCGACATTTGTGGTATTGTTTCGTTGTGCTAAGGTTTCGAAACTCTCTATTTTATATGGTTTTGAAGCTCTAGTTTACACATAGTAGTGAGAGAATATTATGTTCCTCCATTGTTGCGGTGAAGTTTTGTATTTCTCCATTGTCACTTTGGGTTCAAAACTCTATGTTCATCCATTGTTGCTCTGTGTTCAAACTCTATGTTTCTCCTTTGTTATAAATCGAAACTTTGTTTTTATCTAGTCAATTTTGTTAGAAACATATTCTTCATAAATGGGTTTGGTTTGATTTGGATTGGTGGTGTGTGTATCAATTTCCGACCACACTGCCAAACTAGTACTTAGCTAGAGAGCACCGGCAAAATAGATTAAGCCCGAACGACCTGCAACAGAAAGAAGAGATTCCGGTGGTGGTTTGTCCACCAGGGGGCACTCCCACGATCAAGTCAGTTATCTCTCAAAGATAGCAAAAGTGCTTAACTCACTATTCAGAATACAAAAAGCGTACCTTAAACCTATGGGGGTGCCTCTCTTTTATAGCCAACACAAACCTAGTCCCAATAGAAGCCTAGCTTCAATGGACTTAGGATTACTGCTAATCTTGGACTCCTAGTAGGATTGGGATAAACTCTCTAAGAGTCTTATCTTTACTCAAACTGAAGTCCTCTCTCATTCTAGGACTCTTGTCTCTTATCTGCTTATCCCGGATTTCAGTTTCTTCGCAGATAACCTCGGCCTAGCCGAGATAATCTCAGCGTCATGACCAGGACACGTGGCACCTCGACTGGTACTTCAGTGACACCTCGGCCACGTGTCGTCATTCAAAATTTATGTCCCCACAACTGCCCCCTAGGTTCTATTACCTCAGTATCCTGAGGTGATGGAACCTATATCAGTCCTTCCAGTTAGCATGTCGGCTAAACTCGCTTCATCATTCATTACTGAGGTCATAATTCGTCGGCTCAATTATGACTAGGACTTTAGTTTGCCTTTATCAATGTCTTAGAACCACGTTCAACTTTCTCAGCCAAGATCATCCTCCTAGCCGAAGCACTACTTCATCAAATCAAGAACTCCAAGGGCCCTTTACGCGTACGTACTGTCACGCAAAACAACTTAACCATTCTTGCCATGCGTCTTTCCCCTACTGAGTCATGCCTGACACGCGCCATTAAGTCGCATCGCACTTACGTGCGCCGTCTGACAAACATGTCCTTCTAGGAACATCAATTGCGTTTTGCCACCTTTTCGTGTTTTTGGCAAAACTTTTTCCCTCTCTCTTCGTCTTTTCACTTCACATCATTGTCTCCGTTCAAACTTTTTCTCTCTTACTGTCTTAATTTCGCCATTGTTCTTTTCGTGAAGTTTTCTGCAACCAGTCTCTCTTTTCCCTCCGGCGAGGCTTCTGTTGCACTTCTTTGTTTACGGCCACCGTCGGATACTGGCGAACTTTACTTCAGCTTCATTTTTCTTCGGTGAATCACTGTTACTTTTAGTTTCAGTTCTTGGCTCATTTCGAACTCTGTTATATTCGTAGTTGTGTATATGAACCCAATCATGTATTGGGGCATATTTTATGATTCTGCTTTTGCCCAGTACGTTTCTTGAAGTTTCACACACTGTTCACCCATTTGTTCATACTGTCACTGTTCTTGGCCTCATAATCTTGCACGCACTCCGTCACTGTGTTCTTTGATAGAGTATCACCATTCTTGATTCTAAATTTTTATTCTTGTTTTGTATTTTCTCCAGATTCTTGCTTTCAATCTTCGTTTCCATAGATCTAGGTTTGGGATTTGTTTGTAGAACCCACGATTTTTAGGAAAAACTGAAACATATTCCGCTTAGATCCTTATACACTCTTGCCCTAGCAGACCTCTAGGTTTTAGCCGAGGTCATCTAAACCTTTACAGAACACTTCTTCTTGAAATCATACACCCTCCCCTTAGCCGACATCATGGGTATGTGAAGGCACAGGGTAGATACCCCAACCAAGCTAGGATATTTTAGGCAGGAGTTTTCCATCCTAGCCGACGTCCATCTGAGGCTGGCTGGGGAGGATGACTCCATTATGCCCACAGTCAATTCTATGCCCTTCCCAGTTGTAGCTTTCATTGAGTGTGAACTTAGGCTCCCACTCGACATCCTTTTTTCGAGAAATCCTCTATTACGACAAATTGAACCCAATGCAGCTCGCCATCAACACCTACCGTGTTATCAATGGCATAATAGCCTTAGCCAAAAAAAAGAATGCTACGGTAGCTTTAGCCGACATCCAATACTGCTACACCATGTGTGGCCTCAAGTTAGAAAAAGGCTATATTTGTTACCTTAAACCAAAGTCCACAGAATACAAAATTGTTGTCGACCTCCTAGACTCTAACAAGGGAGCTGGAGATGGTTACTTCATTGTCTCGGGAAACTGGAAGTTCGCTCCAGATGAGGACCTCCACCTCTGCCCTCTTAGCCGAACAGTTTTCGTAGAGGGTAATGGTAAGAACCAAGTGTTATACAAACCTATTTTTCAAGTCACTTAAAACTTTATTCTTTTTGTATTTTCTAACGTCTGTTTTTCTTGCAGCTCTTCCACAACCGGCAAAAGACTTCTGTAAGTTCTTCTTCCCGAGCAAGGGCTTGAAGAAGTTGTTGGATCTGCCAGTTCACAAGTAGAGAGCTCCCCTATTGCTCAATTACATCCCGACAAACAAGTCGGTCCTTCCCGATACCCCAAAGAAAAAGAGCAAGTCTCATCTTTCCGCCACAACTCCTCCAGCAACTTCATCATCCTGATCAGACCAAGTATCAACTTCCGATCTAGCTGAGCAACCATCAACCTCGGCTCCATATCTGATCCCTCCATCTCAATGAAAACGCCGACGCCGAACTGCAATTCCCGCCGAGATGGGTCGCAAGAAAGCAGTCGCAGAAGATCTACTAGCCGACATCCCCGACACCGTCAATGCTAAACCAGCACAATCCTAGCCTCAACCAAAGCCAAAGACCAAAAGATTGAAGAAGGCCCAGCCTAAGGCAACGGTGACTCAGATTGACACTGAAGATACCTTGCCTATTTCAAAATTAGCTGAGAGTGAGAAGACCCCCTCCACTGCCGAGAAAAGGCCTGCCAAGGCTGATCCATCCCAATCAACTCGGTCGAAGAGGCTGAGGTCAAAGTTAGCCATAACCTCGGGGCCAATGAAACCAGATGCCCCCTGGGCTCCTCTAATCACCATCGAGGACAAGCCGGTCAGAGCTGGCGACAACGCGACTGACCTCGAAGTCGGCGTTGCCCTCTCTACGACTTTGCTCTTTCCCAATGATCTCAATTGCAACGCCGAGATGAGCGAATACGAAAACTTTGCTTTGATGCTACAGCATTCCGTTCAACTAAGTTCCTTACACTTGGTATTTTTCTTCCTCTATTTTTCCATACTTAGAGAATTTTTACTTAAATTTTGTCCTATCCATTTTCTTTCAGGCGATCTAGCACGCCCACTCCTTCTCAATGCAAGCTTTTGAAATGAGGAAGGAGTTGGTTGACAAGATCAGGGAAGTTACTGGTTTATAGAAGACCCTTAAAAAGACCGAGGGAAAAATGAAGACCTTGTCAGATCAGGCCGAGGCAGCCATCAAGGCTAAAGATGAGGCCGAAGAGAAGGTTGATGCTACAGAGGCCATTGCCAAGGTCCTTACTGCCGAAAAGAAAGAGGCCAAAGAAAAGATGGCCGAGGCCCAAAAGGAGCTTCAAGATGCCTTGGCCACAAAAGAGGCTGAGATTAAGGCCGCCAATGAGAAAGCTTACGTAGAGGGGGTGGCCGATGTTAAGGAGGACTACAAAAAACAGGTGAAGCAGGCATGCAACAAAGGATTCACCCTTGGTTGGATGGTTGCCCTGAAAAAGTTAAACGTTCCCGAGGACTCCCCCCTCAAGAACACCAACGACCTCCCCCTGTCATTCTCTCCTACTCCAAGCTAATCCGAGGACAATTCTGAGTCCGAGGAGGAAGCTTTGGTTAGGAAGAAGAAGGATACTGCTGGGGCCAAGTCCCCTACTCTGAACGAGTAAGTCGTGGACTTGTCTTAGGATGAGGAGGGTGAGGTCTCCAAAGACGCTACTCCTGAGAAGGCAGCCTCGGATTCGCCTGTTGCCGACAAGAGCCTCGGCCAAACTCTTCAAGAAATCGATGCCGAGCTCTCGGTTGAGAGGGCTGCCGAGACGTCTTGTCAGCTGTCTTCTGAACTCCAAACCTAACTAACCAGAGACGCCGAAGATTCATAGTTTTGATGTTTTTCTCCTTTTTTTTGTTCCTTGTACTTTGTTTATGTTAAGCTTTTAGCTGGCCGACGTGCCTTCTTTTGAATGTAAATACAACTTCCTTTTTTTTGAATGCTTGTATGTTTTTCTTCTTTTGATGCCTCTATATTTTGAATAATTTGCATGTCTTCTACATACACTTTAACTGTGCAATCTTCTTGGGGTGATATACCTCGGTTAAACAAACCAACACTTTCATCTCGACAAGTACGCAAGTACTTTTTTTTGTTACAACCTTGGCTTAACTTGTAAATTTTTCTAAAAAAATTCAACAAGTGTTTAACCATGACCTCGGTTTAACTTCAACTTGTAAATTTTTCTTAAATTTCAACAAGTGTTAAACATGACCTCGGTTTAACTTCAACTTGGAAATTTTTCTCAAATTTCAACAAGTGTTAAACCAATCTTCCAAGCATCATTTTTCAGCCCTCTGTCCCCTAATGTGAACCTAAGTTCCTCTGAGGTTCTCATTTATGCCAGGGGCTTTGACCTTGTTGCAGAGGTCAAATTCAAACAAAGATTGGCCGATGTAACAAACCTCGGCCTCTTTGTTAATCTGACTGATATGTACTTAGTTCCAATCTGAGTTTGATTCTGCCAATATGACAAGTCCAGGTTATCCCAACTTAGTTCAACTCTATTATATGCAAGTAAAAATTCTACACTGCCATATAATAAGTCTAAGTTATTCATCATGTTTCGCTTAAAAACATCGCCAACTTAGTTCAACTCTATTATATGCAAGTAAAAGTTCTACTCAGCCATATAATAAGTCTAAGTTATTCGTCATGTTTCGCTTAGAAACATCGTTAACTTAGTTCAACTCTATTATATGCAAGTAAAAGTTCTACTCTGCCATATAATAAGTCTAAGTTATTCGTCATGTTTCGCTTTAGAAACATCGTCAAGTATCTGGTCAATCACATTACACAAGTTCAAAGATTAAGCTAAAACTTTATTATTTCTGCTAATAATAAGACAAAAAGAAAACTTAGAAAACAAGAAAATCTAGTGATAAAAAAGCTTCAGATTGCAAGTATTCCAGAGTCTTGGCAATTCTTTGCTTTCACAGTCCACAAGTCGATATGCCCTATTGCCCAAGACCGAGATGACCCTATAGAGTCCCTCCCAATTCGGGCCAAGCTTGCCCTCTTTGCGATCCTTCCTGTTGCCGACGACCTTTCTCAGGAAGAGGTTATCAATTTGGAACTCTCGTGGGTTCACCTTCTTATTATAAGCCCTGGCAAGCTACTACTGGTATGCCCCCAGCTGAATTGTTGCTTTCTCTCTTCTCTCTTCTAGCAGATCCAGATCTCGGGCTATAAATATAGCATTAGTTCCATTCTCTACTCCCTGGGTCCTGATCCTTGGGATGCCAACCTCCAAAGGAATGACTGCTTCTGTGCTATAAGCCATGGCAAATAAGGATTCCCCAGTTGATCTTCTCGGCGTAGTTCGATATGCCTAGAGTACACTGGACAATTCATCCACCCACTTTCCCTTTGCTGCTTGCAGCCTTTTTTTAATCCCGTCCAAGATAACTTTGTTAGATGCTTCTGCTTGTCCATTGCTTTGAGGAAAACTTGGGATGAAAAAATAATTCTTGATTTTGAACTTTGCACAAAAGCTCTTGATTAGCTTACTGTCAAACTGTGTGCCATTGTCAGCTATTATTGCTCTTGGGATTCCAAACCTGGTGATGATGTTCTTCCATATGAAGTTCTTCACATCAACGTCCCGAATCTTGGCAAGGGGTTCAGCTTCTACCCACTTGGTGAAGTAATCTGTTGCTACCAAAAGGTATTTCCTTTGTCCAGTTGCTTGAGGCAGTTTTCCAATAAGATCCATGCCCCATTGGGCAAATGGCCAAGGGTTGGACACCGGGTTCAAGTTTGCTGCTGGTTGATGTATTAACGGTGCAAACCTCTGGCACTTTTCACATTTCATGACATAGGCTTCGACATCCTTCTGCATGTAGGGCCACCAGTACCCCTGAGTAACAGCCCTATGAGCAAGTGACCTGCCCCCAGCGTGGCTTCCGCATACTCCTTCATGTATCTCGTATAGAAAGTCTTCAACATATGCAAGATGCACACACCTCAGAAAGGGTCCAGTAAAAGATCTTCTGTAGAGATGTCCTTCTTCGGTCAAACTGAATCTTGCCAACTTAAGTCTAATCTTGTGCGCTTCTTTACGGTCGTCTGGCAATTTTCCTTCTTTGAGGAATACTACTATTGTATCCATCCAACTTGGTCCCATCTCCACACACATTGCTTCACGCTTTGTGCTCAGTGGTTCTATGCTTGGACCTAACAAGCAGTCAACCATTATTGTTCTTGCCTCTCCAGGCTTCATTGCACTAGCCAGGTTGGCTAGAGCATCGGCATGGTATAGACACCTCATTTTGACCGGCCCTAAGACTTGGGCGCTTTCTTTTGATTACCCGATGATGACAATTAGAAAGTGTTTCTCACAGAATTCTCAATAAGAGAGATGGAATTTGAACTTTAATCCCAACCTTCACCATTATAGCCAAATTGTTTTAAAATACTAAATATTTTATTAGTTTAGTATTTTTGTAATTTTGCATAATTTTATGTGTTTGTTCATATTTTTGGTGTTTTTTTATATAAATTGGTATAAATTATATATTTTATTAATATATAAAATAAAATAATAAAAAGTTATATTATTATATTATATGTTTAATATTATTATATTATATGTTTAGTATTTTGGTATAAATTATATATTTTTATTTGTATATAGATATATATTACATAATATTTATATTATATATATTATATAATAAATACAATAAAAGAATTTGATGTCGGTCAGCTCGGCTGCCAACATCTCCCAAATCAAGCATATATATATAAATATATCTTATGATTATATTATTATTATATTATTTAGATTTGTTGCCTATATAAGGTAATCAAGAGAGCAGAGGAAGGGGGGAGTCTGAAGAAGAAAAGAAATGGGAGGCCCAGCAAAAGGAAAATGAGGAAATCAGGGAGAGAAAAAAAAAAGGAAGTGGGGCGAGAGAGTTTGAGAAGAGGGAGAGGGAAAATAAAATATTTTCTTTGATATTTTTATTTTCATTTCATCAATACACCATTCAAAAACCAACCATTAAAGTTGTAATTCTAAATTTTAGACTGAGAATTGAGAACACATTCCACAAACTTGAGAGTAATCAAAAGAAAGTTTGTGAATCAGAAAATTCATCGTTTCCCCTAAATGTGAGTTTTCGCAAATTTTTATTTAATTTAAAAATGTGATATAATTTGTTTAAATACTTCATTTACTTCTTTTCATAACTTTTTTTTTATCGCTTTAATGGGATGGCTGCACCACCCACATATCTGTTGTAATTTAAATATTGTATTAAAACTATTGTAATTTATTAATTTAAATAATTTACCCCACCGAATGAATAGTAACCTCCGGCGGTGAATAGTAAAAGTGGTAGGTTTGTAATTTCAGCACTATTGTATGCTATTTAGAGGGCTATTTAATTTATTTCAATGATTTATGTTTTAAATATCAAGTTTGTTTGTACTAACCAATTAATCAATTTCGCATAATCATCTCTGCAACCTCCTCCATTCTTTGCTTATTTCGATTAAAAAGTTGTGAAAAATTAAGATTGTGGTTCAAGTATAAGAAAGGAACTCTTCCATGCTTAATGGTTTAATCTCTTCGGAGGTTCAATACCAAAAATATAAAATGCTCTATGCTTAATGGTTTAATCTCTTTGTAGATTCACTACCAAAGGCATAAAACGTTTTATACTTAAGAGTTTCATTACCAAAGGTATAAAACACTCTATGCTTAATAGTTTAATCTCTTAGAAGATTCACTACCAAAGGCATAAAATATTTTATGCTTAAGAGGTTCATTACCAAAAGTATACAACGTTCTATGCTTAATGATTTAATCTCTTAAGGGATTTACTATCAAAAGCATAAAGCATTCTATACTTAACGGTTTAAATTCTTTGGAGGTTCACTACCCCAAATGTATACATGTTCTTATACTAAAGCACAATCTTTTATTTTTCATTTCTCTTTATTCATCAGTGTGTTTACTTTTAAGGGACTAATTGACCCTTGGAAATCACCAAGGAAAGTGTCATTATCACTTATTATCAAGTTTGGATTTCAAGTCATTATGACTCAAGTTTGAGTTTTTCTAAGTCATTATCACTCTTTTGAGTTTGACTAGTCCTTGTTGCACATCTTGAGTTTGACTTGGAATCCCTTATCGCTTGTAAGTAAGTTTGACTCTTCCTTTGTAATTTCCCCCAAAGAAAATTTTCTCGGGTTAAGTTGATGCTTGTTTCTCTTTATTACATTTTGGACTTAGTGGACGTAAATATCACTTTTGCACAAACAGGAGAAAAGATAAAGAAATGGACAGATAATAAAAAAGGCTAATAGAATTGATTAAAATTGGATTACAACTGACATAAAGAACCAATATGATTAATTGAATTCGGTCGGACGTTATACTGAATTTATTGTGTCAAGGCTTGCCTTACATCAATTATTGTAATAAATTAGACAGCCCATTTCATTTATTATTCATTCGGCTTTGTAATAATTATTTGTTTGGACACTTGGACATTCGGACCCTCCTGCGCGAGGGCAAACAAACTTGTAATAATGTGTATATCTTCCAACCCCACGTCTTTCTCCCTTTTATTTATCAGCTTATGATGGTTAGATTAGGGACATCATGTTTAATTTAGCATACTCATGTTTGCATCCACTTATATTGCATGCACCAAGGCCCGACGCATCATTCTAATTCGCATTGTCGTTTAAATACTTCTTTGAATACATGCTTAGACCGCATGCGATCAAATCATTTCATATGCCATATTAGTAGCCGAGCCTAGTAATTGCATATCACATGTGTCGCATTTGTCATATTGTACAGTTAGAAATCATGCATATTTTCTAACTTTGTTTTGTAGCTTGTTTGCGGGACGTCGATAAATATGTGAGTTGTTATGCTTTAGCATCCCGCTTGTACATAATTTTCTTATTATGTTTAGCATCCTACCACGAGGCTAATTGCTTAAATGATAAACTGTTTGAATGCCTGTGGATGAAGGCTTGTTGCTTGAATTGGAATGATTCAACGAATGTACGTTTTAAGCCCACTTTGTAGTAGCAAATTCACAAACTTTAAGCCCACTTTGTTAAGTGGCAAATTAAGCCCACCTGAGGTGGCAAATTCAAACCCTTTTCGAGAAACAAACATGAAATTGAATTGTTCCAATTTGAGCAAACTAGTCTATATCTTGTATGTTTCACATAATAAATTTTAGGATTTATTAAATAATCAGAATAAGAACCAATACTGTACATAAAAACCACATCATGATTAGTAGAGGCCGATCTTTGATTGGGTGAGTGGGGTGTTCAATTATTGACCTTCTCCTCTCATACCTAAGTTCCCGAACCAAGACACTTTGGTAACGACGGACTAATGGCCTTTGGCACGAGTCATGGGTTTCCTAAATTTTTCAAAAATAAATATTTAGGTGGCGACTCTGAAATCTGGCAAAGCAGTTTATTTTTGGCATTTGATTCAAACATCGATTTTCCAAAAGAAATTGCCGGATTTGGACTCTTTTTGTGTTTCCATTGTTTCACATTGCACTTGTGCAATCAGAATCAGAACCAACAGAAGTGGAGTCCGAACTATAAGGGCTATTTCATTCTTCCGAAAGGAAGCACGTAAAGTAGAGCTACACATGGCTGTTGTCATCTCGGCTTACCTATTGTAGTCAGTAATTTTGAAATAAGGCTATCAGTCTGCCTACTTCATTTGCGTAGGCCGACATCCTTTCATCTCGGGTTGCAAATTTCCTTGTTGCCTGATTGACTATAAGCTAGGAGTCATAAAAGACTATTACCTTGTCGGCTTTCATGGCTACTGCCAGCTTTAATCTTGGGATTAGTGCTTCATACTCTGTCTTATTGTTTGCGACTTTAAACCCCAAACGAATGGATTGTTCCAGTATCTGCCCATCTGGTGATACTAGCACTACTCATGCCCCCGCTCCTTGTCGGTTTGAACTTCCATCAACAAACAACCAGAAGGAGTCACCGATGTAAATGCTACAGGGTTTGAGTTTCTCTTCTTTCCTTTGTTCCGCTATCCCCTGTTGGGTACTTCCTTGCTCACTTGGACGTTGCATACCTCGGCCCAACGGAGCCCGATGTATGGCGGCGTCTGGTGTGAATTCGGCCACGAAGTCGGCTAAGACTTGGCCCTTGATTGCCGTCCTGGGTCTGAATTCCAGGTCATATTGGCCCAAGGCCACTGCCCATCTGGCTATTCTGCCTGTCAGATCTCCCTATTGCAGCAGAGACCTCAAAGGATGTTTAGTTAATACCACAATTTTGGGGGCTTGAAAGTAATGGTTCAGCTTTTTGGAAGCCATTACTAATGCTAGTGTTAATTTCTCCAAGGGTAAGTACATGGTCTCTGCATCTGCCAGGGTTTTACTTACGTAGTAAACTGCCTTTTGCTCTCTATTTTTCTTCTCTGACTATTACTGCACTCACTGCATGCTCTGAAACTGCCAAGTATAAGAACAGCTCCTCTCCAGGTATTGGATTTGAGAGAACTGGAGCTGTGGTCAAATACTTTTTCAAGTCGGCAAAAGGCGGCTTCACACTCTTTTATCCACAAGAAGTCTATAGCTTTCTTCACTAGGTTGAAGAAAGGTTTGCACTTGTCAGAGCTTCTGCTTATGAATCTATTCAGGGCTGTAGCCCTTCCAGTCAACATCTGCACTTGTTTTGCCAACGTTGGGCTCTTCAGCTCTAAGATGGGTTTGATCTGATCTAGGCTTGCCTCAATGCCCCCTTCTAGTTACCAAGTATCCTAAAAACTTACTAAACCCAACTCCAAATGCACACTTCGATGCATTGAGTTGGAGCCAATATGTTCTAAGGATGTCAAAGACTGCTTTTAGGTCTTTCAGATGACCCTCAGGTTCTTTAGTCTTCACGACCATGTCATTTATGTATACCTCCACTGTTTTCCTAATCAGATGTTTGAACATCTTGGTCACCAATCTCTGGTAGGTTGCTCCTGCATTTTTCAATCCAAAAAGCATCACTTTGTAGTAGTATAGTCCTTTTGGGGTGATGAATGCAGTCTTTTTCTCATCTGGGGTGTACATGGCTATCTGATGGTACCCCCTGTAGGCATCCAGGAAGCTCATCCTTCCATGCCCTGAAGTGGCATCCACCAATTGGTCTATCTTGGGTAATGGGAAACTGTCTTTGGGACAAGCCTTGTTTAGGCTGGTAAAGTCCACGCAGACCCTCCACTTACCATTCTTTTTCTTCACCACCACTGTGTTTGATAGACATGTCGGGTAATTTACTTCTCTAATGGCTCTGGCTTCCAGAAATCTATCTACTTCCTCTTCCACTGCTTCAACATGCATTAATGTCGGCCTCCTTGCTCGCTGGATCACAGGTTTGGCCAACTTGTCTACATTCAGCCTGTGGCAGGTGACTTCGAGGTCAATGCCAGGCATCTCATAGGGCGTCCATGCAAATACCTCCAGATTTGCTCTCAGAAATGCCTCTAGTTCTCTTTCCTCTTCCTCGGCTAAGCCCGAGCCGAGAAGGAAAAAGCGTTCTTTATCCCCTTACTGGACTAGGATTTTCTTCAGTGCTTCTTCGCCCTTCTCGGCTAGCTCTTTGCTGACGTCCTCAAGGACTTTCACGTCCTCGTCCTCGATCTCTGTTGTTTCTGGTTCTTGTATGCTGTAGGTGGATTTCATTGCTGCCATGGAGTAATTCTTTGCCTGCAGCTGATCCCCTCTGACTTCTTCTATTCCATATTCTGTTGGGAACCGCAACAGCTGATGCAATGTTGAGGGAACAACCCCCATTGCATATAGCCATGGCCTTCCCAGGATAGCATTGTAAGGGGAGGGGGTGTCGATTATGGTGAACTTTGTTTTTATCCTCTTGGTGTCAGCCTGCACCTCCAAACTTGCTGCTCCCAGCGGCCACGTCGGCGTTCCATTGAACCCAACCATTGGGCCATTGGACAACTCCAGGTCATCTTGGTGAAGGCTAAGCTCCTTGTAACACCTGACATACATGATGTCACAAGAGCTGCCCTGGTCACCTAAGATGCGCTTCACTTGGCACTTTTCAATCTGGAGGGATATTACAAAGGCA
The DNA here is from genome assembly GCF_055761805.1 of Camellia sinensis. Classification (NCBI taxonomy): domain Eukaryota; kingdom Viridiplantae; phylum Streptophyta; class Magnoliopsida; order Ericales; family Theaceae; genus Camellia; species Camellia sinensis. The sequence goes on from NC_138964.1 coordinate 189,815,530, forward strand.
TCATTGTGTGGATGCTGCACCATCTCCAGGTCTTCCTCAGTAAAGAACACCACTGGTCCTTGGTTCTCGCCCGCCCTAGGTCTTTTTTTCCCGACCTAATATACATGTGTAACAAGCCCGCGGGGGGACCTCGCTACAGCTCGGACTCGACTTTCGTTAGTCACGGTTCTAAATCTGAACCAAAGAGTCCAAATCCGGCAAATCGTTTTGAGAAAACAGATTTTTGAAAGAAGTGCCAAACATGGACTGCTTTGCCAGATACAGAGTCGCCACCTAAATGTTTTATTAATGGGAAATTTAGGAAACCCTGACTCGGTGCCAAAAGGCCACGTGTCCGTCATCACCAAAGTTGCCTCGGCTCGGGAACTTGGGTACGATTGGGGAAGGTCACTTCGTGAGCACCCCCGCTCGCCCGATCAAAGATCGGCCTCTACTAACCATGATATCAATTTTTGAAAACATTGTGAGTTCTTATTCCGGTTATTAGCCTAGGTTACTATGTGATGCGCACAACATACAAGTATAGACTGGATCGCCTGAATTGGAACAAAACATTTCATGTTCGTTTTTTGAAAATGGTTTGCTACCCGCAGGTAGGCTTTAAAACATTTGATGATTTATTCCAATTCAGATAACCCAACCTTCACCCACAGGCATTCAGTCAGTTATATCAGATAAGCACATAGCCTCATGGTAAGCATGCTATTCATGGCAGTCACTCACACGCATGCAAGGATGCTAAAGCATAAAGCTTACCGAGTACTCCAAGCCAAAATAGGAATTCATTAGAAATCATGCATGATCCTAACTATACAGAAATGCCTAATGCAACACATGCAAAATGCAACTATAGCAGGCTCGGCTATTCTAAGATGGCATATGAAATGTTATAACTACCATGTATTCAATTTGGAATTGAAAGTACAATGCAGTTAGTATGATGCGCCGAGCCCGATGCATGCAATACAGATGAATGATGCAAACATGCTGTCATACTTTATGCTAATTGAAATATGCCCTAATCTAACCATCAAAAGCGGATAAATAAAAGGGAGAAAGACGTGGGGTTGGAAGACATACATCACACTCACCCACACTTATTACAGTTGTGCCCTCACTCGGAGGGTCCAAATAAATAATACAGTCCAAATATTACAGTCCCCAAATAAAAGAATATTACAGTCCAAAAATATTACAAAATTCTAATTAATTAAAGAATTAACTAAGAAAGCAAATAAAACTGGCGTGCAGGCCAGGGACTGCCTTGCTTCTGATGGATGATGCATGTCCGGATTGTCTTGCGCGGAAATCCACCGGAATGCCCCAATTAGCCTCTGTTTACACCTGTTTCTTGAAATGCGTGCCAAGCCTCGAAAAGTTGCTGATTCTGCGTTTTGCTGCAACAGAGAGCAGGAAAGGGGCATAGCAATGTATTTGCACAAATATATGCATGTCTCGATCCTCGTGCCACCAATCACGCATACCGAGGCATGATGGCCGAGGAGCCGAAATGCGCAACTCAATATAGGATGAATGCACATGAAACTACAGCTAAAACCTAACTCCATCATGGATAATCCGGAGTGTCGGTGACTGGGAATTGAGACACATTCCGTCACTCGGAGTACGAAATGTACCTCGTTTCCCGTGCCCGGGCTAACTCCTATTCCGGACACGATGCAATATGCATGATATGCATGAAATGCAACTAAGATGCAATCCTAACATACACAATGCTATGAAAATGAGATGTCTTGAAATGCGTGCACACGGGCACGCAAATCGAGAAAATGACAGAATGCACTGAAAATGAGGTGCCTCGAAATATGTGCACGCGAGCACGCAAATCGAGGCGATGATATGCGTCTCGAAATACGTGCACACGGGCACACAAACCGAGACGATGATATGCGTCTCGAAATACGTGCACGCGGGCACGCAAACCGAGGCGATGATAGGTGTCTCGAAATACGTGCACGCGGGCACGCAAACCGAGGCGATGATAGGTACAATGAAAACAAGATGCCTCGAAATGCGTGCACACGGGCACGCAAACCGAGGCAATGGTAAATGCAATGAAAATGAGGTGCCTCGAAATACGTGCACACGGGCACGCAAACCGAGGCAATGGTAAATGCTATGAAAATGAGGTGCCTCGAAATGCGTGCACACGGGCACGCAAACCGAGGCAATGGTAAAATATGATGAAATGATATGGAAATGACAAATGGGCTTATACCAACATGAGTGAGCCTCAGCCAGACTCACATAGGATGCCGACGGGTGAAAATGAAGTGCCTCGGAATGCGTGCACACGGGCACGCAAACCGAGGCAATGCATACGCAATGCAAATGACATGGAAACTGAAGTATGGACTTATACTAACATGAGAGAGCCTCAGCCGCACTCACATAAGATGCCGATGGCAGAAAATGAAGTGCCTCGAAATGCGTGCACACGGGCACGCAAACCGAGGCAATGCATACGCAATGCAAATGACATGGAAACTGACAAATGGACTTATACTAACATGAGAGAGCCTCAGCCACACTCACATGAGATGCCGACGGATAAAAACGGAGTGCCTCGAAATGCGTGCACACGGGCACGCAAACCGAGGCAATGATAAAATGTGATGAAATGACATGGAAATGACAAATGGGCTTATACCAACATGAGTGAGCCTCAGCCACACTCACATGAGATGCCGACGGATAAAAACGGAGTGCCTCGAAATGCGTGCACACGGGCACGCAAACCGAGGCAATGATGAAATGTGATGAAATGTGGCAAAAATGATATGCAAGCATGCCAATGGAATTTCAGCACTAGAATATGGGGGAAAACAGTCCCGAAATGAGGCGAAATGACATGAAATGCAAGGAAATGTCCCGAAATGCAACATTAGGCACCCGAAATGACCTATAGCTATGCCAAACATGCACAATATGGATATGCAATGCAAAGACAGAAGCTAGACAGTCCCAAAAGACGCACTTTTACAGTTATAAACATGGCCAAACAGCAAGCATAGGTAGGGGAAAAATAGCATGCAAGAATAGGGGCCAAAAGAGGGGTAATGAAGCAAGTGGTATAAGCAAAACCCAAACTGAAAAATTTCCTTCTACAACACTGAAGATGGACCAAAAATATGAACATTTACAGTATATGGCAGCCTCAAAATCAGTATACAAACATGCTAAAAATATGATGCAAAATGAGGCTCAAAAGGTGCTAAAACATGAAGTATACAAAATAATCACCAAACAGAAAAAAAGTGTGAATGAAACATGAAGTATAGGCCAAAACAAGGCCACTTTCAGTTCGGACCAAGGTCCAAAAACAGAAGCAAAGAGGGCTACTAATTTATGCAAAAATGGGGCCAAATAAGGGATATAACTACAAGTGACACATAGAGACACCAAACAATGTTGAGCCCTTCTCCAATGTTGAAGAGGGGCTCAAAATAAGCCTTATATCAGTTTACAACATGCTCGAAAATAAATTGCTCATGGGCCAAAAATAGCATGCAAAATCATGACATACAAGAGGGTCAATGAAGCAAGTGTATTATGGAAGGCTCAAACAGGGTTGAGCCCTTAATGAGAAGTGAAGATGAGATCAAAATATGGCCCTTTTCAGTTAGGGCCGGAGCTTGAAACCAAAAAGAAGTGGGGCTTATAAATAGATCAAGAAAAAGGGTCAAAAGGGTAAAAGTACTACTTACCCTTGAAGAATCACACTTTTGTTGCTTCTTGGATGGATTTGCAGCCTCTTTAGCCTTCAAGAATCCCTCCTTGTTGCTGGAAATGAGATGGTGGTGGTAGAGCTTGGTGGTGTAGAAGGAATGATGGTTAGGGAGTTAGGGTTTTTTGAAGAATTGAGATGGAAGAAGATGGAGTTGGCTATGGAGCTTTGAAGGAGAGTTTTTCTAACCCTCAAACACTACAAGACTTGCTTGCTATATAGGCCAAAGAAGGGGTGTAAAGGTGGGGCATAAAGGAGAGCAAAATTCCCCCAAAAGGGTTCCCCCGGATGCAGATATTTTTGGGAGAAAACCAAGGCACAGCTGGAATGCACTCAACCTAAAGAAACAGGCCGGCCTATCACTTTTGTTGCAGGTGGCCGGCCGGCCACTTAACATAGCCGGCCGGCTAGGTCAAAGAAAAAAATGGCCGGCCGGCCAGAAAAAATGGCCGGTCACCCCCTAGGATGAAGCCCCAGAAGTTAGCTTTCCAATGGCGCAAACCTTGCATTAAAATTCCTCCTGTAGAAAAAGTTATGCCCTTTTCCGTGAAGCCGCGCAGATTCAGTCCAAGCGGACTTCAGCCAACCACATCTCTCCACCCCGGACTTGGACTTGGGAGATTCTTGAGTGCAAAATGAAGCCCCGGAAGTAAGCTTTCCAATGGTGGTGGCCTCATATCTTAATTCCTCTTGTGCAAAGAGTTACGCCCGTTTCGGTGAAGCCGCGCAGCTTTTTCTCCTTCCCGGATTCATGCTGAACCACTTTTGACCAAAAAGAAGTTGGCTTTTCGGCAAAATTACTAGCCTCCCACCAACTTTTGGTGCCCTCTCATGTGTGTAGACCACATATATGTGGTTTGGGGTTGGCAACAGTGACTCTAGGGTGTTCAACATTGCATTTGAAGAGGAGGGGCAAAAATGGAAAGAAAAATTAATGGCCGGCCATAAACTTTTAGGGTCCTCCCAAGTGTGTACATCACAGATATGTGGTTGAAAGTTCAAGAAAGTAGGCCCAAGGTGTTCAACATTGGCCCGGAAGAGGAGGGGAAAAAATGGAAATAACAATTAATGGCCGGCCATGACTTTTTTGGGTCCTCCAAGGTGTGTAGATCACAGTTATGTGGTTGAAAGTTGGCAACACTACCCCTAGGGTGTTCAACATTAGCCCGGAAGTTGGAAAAACGGGCGCCGGGAGGCTCCGGAGGAGAGATAACTGGTTGCTGCAACAATTACTAGCCTCCCACCCTTCAGTGACCTTCCTGGTGATAAAACAGAGGTACCTGCCAAAAATGAACAAAAACCGATGCAAAACGAATGTTCGGGGGCCAAAACACGCAGTTCGGGGCCCCGGAAACTGCCCGTTAAACACCGAAAGTGGCGTTCGGCCACGAAGTGGGTTTCTCAGACCCCAGTGTCCCTCAAAAGGGAGAAAATAAGATGTATGCCAAAAATCAGAGCAAACGGAGATGGTTAGGCGGTCCCGAACCGAGGCACACGGCCTGACGGCTCCGAAAATCGGAAACCGGGCTCCAAATTGGGAAAAATGGCCTACGGCCACCAAATGTAGCCCACGGGCACTGAGAGATAGTCTACGGGACCTCTCCCTTCCCTCAGGAAAAGAAACAGAGAAAACCGAGTCTGGTTCGCAAACCGAGACAAGGCACAGAAGAGGGTTCGGAAATCCGGAGGCGGGGCTCGCAGCCAAGACTCTGAAACTTCTGAACGAGCACATTATGCAATATCACCAAGTGCTCAACTGGTGACGTCTGAGTCTCAAGGTCGGTCAAAAATGGGGTGTCTACAACATGTTGCAGGTGTTTTACCTTTTAGGTTTCCCCCCTTATCTCATTCTCATTTACCTTTGAGTGGATCATATTGATCACTCGAGGTCCGCCTTCCTGTGGTTGTGGTGCTAGTGGGGGTGTGCTGTTGGTGCCTGGGGCAATCTTGCATGCCCTTCCCTTATCCTGGCTTCATCTATCATTTCCCTTAAATGGACCTGTCTTACCAGGTCTTCTAGATGTGTCTTCAGGGCTCTGCACCCTTGAGTCAGATGTCCAACTTCATTATGGTAAGCACAGTGCTTGTCAAGGCTTCCTTCCATAAACTCGCTTGGTATCCTTGCTGGTGCTCTGTAGTAGGGCTGATTGTGGATTTTCTCCAAGACTTTGTAAATCGGAATTCGAAATACGGTTGTGACTGCCTGAGCAGCCCTTAATCCTATTTCTGGTTTGTTGTAGCCATCATCACTTCAGCCTCGCTTCAGCGAGCCATTTTTCTTCTCTGGTTTTGGCGCCTTTATCCCCAATGTATCCTCCTCGGCCCTGGCATACTTTTCTATCCTGGCCATAAGCTCCTCCATGCTTTTTGGCAATGTCTTTGCTAATAATTTTCGGAGTAGGCAGTCATCCTTCAGGTCATTTTTAAGCGACACAACCGCCACCTCTTGGTTGTATCCTGGTATTTGGTTGAATACCTCATAATACCTTTTGGTGTAGGCCCTAAGGCTTTCGTCCTCGCTAATTCTCAGGGCCATTAGGACGTCCACCCTTAATGGTTGCAGCTTGTTTGTCACGAACCTGGCCACAAACATCTCGGCCAGGCCTTCCTAGGTTTTCACAGTTCTTTTCGGCAACTTGTGAAACCAGTCCAATCACTACAACAAAAAAGGTCTATGGTGACAAAAACGCGTGACGAAAAAATGGTTCGTCTCCAAATATACATGTTTTAGTGATGAAAATAAGATTTCGCCTCCAATTGTACTATTTTTAGAGATGAAAACCAAATTTCGTCACCAAATGCTTAAAATCAAATAAAACAATAGGTGACGAAAATTTTATTCGTCTCTAAATTTTATTTTTCGTCACAAAACAATTTCCCGCCCTTGGAAAATTTGGTGGAAGATTTGGCGCCATTTTGGAGATGAAATTTGTCGTCACCATTGTAAAAAAATTTAGAGAGGAAATAATTTCGTCCCCAAATGTATTATTTTTAGAGAGGAAAACCAAATTTCGTCACCAAATGCTTAAAATCAATAAAAAATACAAGAAATCTAGGCTATTGTGGAAAAATTTGGTGACGAATTTTTTTTTGTCTTAAAATTTAAGCCAAAGATGACGAAATATTAATTTTGTCGTTTGTTTTAATTTTTCTCAAAAGTATAGGTGACGAAAACAAAATTTTGCGTGCAAAAATGAGGCGCCAATTTCATTTGCGTTGGCGCGAATTATTTTAGCTCATTGGAGACGAACATTTTTTGTCACAAAATATAATTTTTTTTGTGACGAACGTAATTCGTTGCCAATAAATTCCATACCTATTAAACGATGTCGTTGCATGTTTCCATTTATTAGGCGACAAATATATTTTTGTCTGGGAATGATAAGTTATGGAAGACGAAAATATTTCGTCATCAATAAACACTCCATCATGCAGACAATGTCATTTCATCTTTCTATTAAATAGGCGACAAATATATTTTTGTTTCAGAAAAATAAGTTGTGGGAGACGAAAATATTTCGTCACTAATAAATTCTAATTGATTGCGTGACGAATACAATTTTCATCTCATAAAGTTAAGTTGTGGAAGACAAAAATATTTCATCACCAATAATAAATTCTTTGTTCTGGTATTGAAGGATACAAAAATATTTTATCACTAATCATTTCTCTTTATTAAAATGCCATGGTTTTGTGTTTCGAAGCATTGAAACTGTGACCCCAAGAGATACACTCTAACGCTTATCACTCATTTTCATGTACACAGACCTTGAAGTCATGACCCAAGAAGACACTTTCTACAAACCCTCATTTCTCTCTCGCACTTGAGTCTACTCCTCTCTCACAAGTATTGAAGTCGTGACTCAAGAAGACACTCTATAAACCATTTCTTCTATTTCACGCAAAAGGCCCTCTCTTCTGTCTCACACTTAAGCCCTTCATGCATGCCAACATTGAAGCTATTATCCAATAAGGCACCCTATGTACGCAAGCACTTTTTCTCATTGTCTGAACCAATTCTACCATTTCCGTCTAGAACACCTATTTCAGAAAAATCAAAGGTCAAAACCTCTCTCCACAAAAAAAAAAAAAGGATAATTAATGTAGCTATTTTTTTGTGAGAAAAAATACAGAGAAACAAATAATAAAAAATTTATAATTTTCAAAATTAATAGAAAACATTATCTTGTTTAGTATGGAGTTTTCAATAATTAATTTTTAAAATTTGGTGATAAAATTTATTTTCGTTTTAGAATGTAACCCAAACATGACCAAATATTACTTTTGTCGTTTATTTTAATTCTTCTCAAAACTGTAGGAGACGAAAAAATAAATTCATCAGAAAAAAAAGAGGCTTCAATTTTTTTTCTTGTTGGTGCCAATTATTTTAGCTCATTGGAGACGAACATTTTTGTCACAAATTTTAAAGTTTTTTGCGACAAAAGGAATTCATCACCAATAAATTTGAAACTTATTAGACGATGTCGTTTCATTTTCTTATTTATTTGGTGACAAATATATTTTTTGGCTGGGAAGGATAAGTTATGGGAGACAAAAATATTTCGTCACCAATAAACTCTCCATGCTCATTTTATCTTTCTGTTAATTAGGCGACAAATATATTTTTGTCTCGGAAGGATATGTTTTGGGAGACGAAAATATTTCGTCGTTAATAAATTCTCCATGTGTCGTGTTGCATTTTGAGTGATTGTGCGACGAATATATTTTCGTCTCATAAGGTTAAGTTGAAAGAGACGAAAATATTTCATCACCAATAAATTCTCCATCCCCACACAACGTTGTTTTTGTATTTTTTTTGATTAGGCAACGAACATATGAGTTTGAGACGAAAATATTTTATCCCTAATTATTTCTCTTTATTAAAATGTCGTCAGAAACTAAGAGATCACTCTCACCTTAATCACTTACTTTCACACACACAAATACTAAAGTCGTGACCCGAAAAGACACCCTCTACAAACCCTCGTTTCTATCTCGCACTTGAGTCTCCTCTCTCACAAGTATTGAAGCTGTGACTCAAGAAAATAATCTCTATAAACCATCTCTTCTATTTCGCACTAAAGCTCCTCTATTCTTGCCGTTTGTGCATGCAAACATTATTATCCAAGAAGACATTTTGTGCAAAACTATTATTCTTTCTCATAGTAAACCCCTCACCACAATATGAAAAAAATAATAATAATAATTAAACAAGGAAACAAAATACAAGAAATCTAGGCTATTGTGACAAAATTTGGTGACGAAATTTTTTTTTGTCTTAAAATTTAACCCAAAGATGATAAAATATTAATTTTGTCGTTTGTTTTATTTTTTCTCAAACGTATAGGAGACGAAAAAAAATTTCATCTGCAAAATTTAGGCGCCAATTTTATTTGCTTTGGCGCGAATTATTTTAGCTCATTGGAGACAAACATTTTTATCACAAAATATATATATTTTTTGTGACGAACGTAATTTGTCACCAATAAATTCCCTATCTATTAAACGATGTCGTTGCATATTTCCATTTATTAGGCGACAAGTATATTTTTGTCTAGGAATGAGAAGTTATGGAAGACGAATATGTTTCGTCACCAATAAACACTCCATCATGCAAATGATGCCGTTTCATCTTTCTATTAAATGAGCGACAAATATATTTTTGTCTTGGAAGAATAAGTTGTGGGAGATGAAAATATTTAGTCACTAATAAATTCTGATTGATTGCACAATGAATATATTTTTCGTCTCATATGGTTATGTTGTGGAAGACAAAAATATTTCATCACCAATAATAAATTCTCTGTTCTTGTATTTAAGAAGACAAAAACATTTTTTCACTAATTATTCTCTTTATTAATATGCTATGGTTTTGTGTTTCGGAGCACTAAAACCGTGACCCCAAGAGACACACTCTAACCCTTATCACTCATTTTCATGTGCACGGACACTCAAGTCGTGACCCAAGAAGACACTTCCTACAAACCCTCATTTCTCTCTCGCACTTGAGCCTACTCCTCTCTCACAAGTATTGAAGTCGTGAAGTAAGAAGACACTCTGTAAACCATTTCTTCTGTTTTCGCACTAAAGCCCCTCTTATACGTCTCACACTTAAGCCCTTCATGCATACCAGTATTGAAGCTATTATACAAGAAGGCACCCTATGCAAAACTGACTATTCTTGCTCATAGTGAAGGTGCCTCTTGCATAAGCACTTTTTCTTATTGTCTGAACCAACTCTACCATTTCCATCTAGAACACCCATTTTAGAAAAATCGCAGGTCAAAACCCCTTTCCACAAAAAAAATAAAAATAAATAAATAATTAATGTAGCTTTTTTTTTTTTGTGAGAAAAAAAAACAGAGGAAAAATTAATAATAATTTTTTAATTTTCAAATTAATAGAAAACATTATCTTGTTTAGTATGGAGTTTACAATAATTAATTTTTAATTTTTAATCTATGTGTTTTTAGTGAATATTTTTTAATATTATAATTTTTTGTTCTTTTTTTTTTTTAACTTTTTAAATCCCTTTAATTTAGATGAGAGCAAATTGCAGCAGTTGTCCCGGTACTTTGGTCCTTGTGTCATATAAATGGTATGTGTCATATCTATATCTATCTATCTATCTATCTATATCTATATCTATATCTACCTATCTATCGATCTATATCTATTTATTTATCTATATCTATATATATATATATATATATCTATACTATATATTAAGCAAAAGGGGGTTTTTAACTCCAAGGCCTGTGGGAGCTTCAATCTCCTAATCCTAATTTTCTAATTTTTTGATTTAAAAAAAAAAAAAACCTCAACATTTATTGACTTCTCCCAACCCAACCTCAACATTTATTGACTTCTCCCAACCCACAATCCCTTTTGACTTCTCTCATAATTATTGCAACACCCTTTTCAATTTCTCCCATATACTATGGTTACACACAAAAATAAAAAAATAAAAAGATAAGAATTTAGCTATAGATCTCAAAAAGATATAACATCTAAATTTGAATTATGATTTAATAATATATTTATGTATTTTTTTTTATGTATATCTATCAAAATTTTAAATCACTTAATAGGACAAATTAATCAATTTTCCAAAATTATTGATTTTTAATTTACAAAATAGATTAAAAAAAACTATTGACTAATTTATTTATTTAATAACAAAAATATTTCATAATCTCTCCCTCCTAATCTCTCTCACAAATTTTCAAAAAAAAAAATTAAAACTTGCATTCATTTTCTCTTCCCCAAAAAATCAGATAATATTTTCTTTTAAAGTTGTAGATATCTACCTATATTTTATATATTACATTATAACATAACCAAAAAAACTAAAAAACTAAAAAAAAAATCTTTAAAGTTTATCTAAATAAACTTTAAATCAATAAAACTTACATGTCTATCACATATCTAACTCACATCATAACTTACCTAAATAATAATAATTGAAAACAAATGAAAATCACAGATAAATTAAATTTTTAAAAAAAGATACCCACAACTCCATCTTAAATAAATTGAAAAACAAATACCCGAATAGAAACCACACAAAAAAAAAGAAGAAGAAGATATATCTATGTATAAAAAAAAAAAAAAAAGATATACAATTCCCAAGTTATTTTTTTTTTAAAAAAAAAAAAAGCCCCAACACCAAAACACAAATTATAAAATTAAAAAAAAATTCAAAATACATTTAGGTGTCGTTTGGTAACACTTTTATGTTTTCAGTTTTCTGTTTATATTTACAAAAATTTAAAAAACTCAAATAAAAACTTGTTTGGTAAAATTTTTGATTTATAAATAAGTGGTTTCAGTTTATAAATTTGGCCAAAAAATGAAAACACAAAAAATGTATTTCCGTTTTGAGTTTTGAGTTTTGAGTTTTTTTTTTTTTTTACCACCCAACACTAGTCACCACCTGTCACCATTTTCCACCGCCGTCTTCCGCCACCACCACCCACCCCTCACCACCGCCACCACCACTACTCACCACCTATCTGCCACTACCACCCACCTGCCACCCACTCGCCATCACCACCCACCCCTCGCCACCACCACTACTACCACCCACCACCCACCTACTATCCACCCGCCACCACCCACCACCCACCACCCGCCACCTACTTGCCACCACCACTCACCAGCCACCTGCCTCCACCATCCACCACCTGTCACCACCACCCACCCACTCACCACCACCATCACCACCACCAGCCATCTGCCACCCACCCGCCACCACCACCTACCAACACCAGTACCAGCACCAGCACCACCATCACCCACCACCCACCCGCCACCCACCTGCCACCACCACCCACCACCCATCTCCACCACCACCAGCACCACCCACTCGTTACCACCTACCATCTACCATCGTCACCCACCCACCCACCACCACCACCACCCGCCACGTACCCCCCACCACCTGCCACCTACTCGCCACCACCCACCACCACCCGTCACCTGCCACCACCCGCCACTACCACCACCCACTCGCTACCACCCACCACTCACTGCCGTCACCCACCCACCCACCATCACCACCCACACCCACCCGCCACCACCCGTCATTCGCCACCCACCTGCCACTGCTACCCACCACCCGCCATCGCCACCGCCACCACTACCACCCACTCGCTACCACCCACCACTCGCCACTGTCACCCACCTACCCACCACCACCACCCGCCACCTATCCGCCACCACCACCCACCCGCCATCACCCATTACCACTCGCCACCCACTTGCCACTACCACCCACTACCCACTCGCTACCACCCACCACCTGCCACCGTCAGCCACCCACCCACCACCACCACCCACCGTCACCACTTTCCACCACCGTCTTCTGCCGCCACTTGCCATTTCTCACTCTTTTTTATATTTTTAAATTTTTTAAAATATTTTGTCAATTACCAAACGTGTTTGTAGTTTATGTTTTTCTAAAAATAAACAAAAAATAAACAAAAACCAGTTTATAAAATTTTTATAAATATAAACTGAAAACGTAAACGTTACCAAACACACCCTTAACTCTTTGGCTGCTTCTAATTAAAAGGAAAGTAGAAGGCTAGGGTTCATCAAAAGGCACATAGAGAGAAAGAGAGACAGAGGGAGAAGGAGATGGCACTAAAACAAAACAGAGTTTTTACGGCTCCACATTAACGACATACAGTAAATGCAAGCCGTGGTTTCTCACTTTTACGACTTACTTTTTTTGCATGTCGTAAATAATTTCTCAACTACGGCGTGTCTATTGAGTAGGTCGTAAATGCTAATAATGATGATTTTTTTACAGCTTGCGATGTTAGCCGTAAATAATAAAACTTTCTATAACGTGCATATGGCATGCCGTTAATACATCAACTATACACGACACACATACACTAGCTGTTAAAAATATTGAATATTTCACAGCGCACAAAAAGTCAGCCATTAAAAATATTGCACTTTTTACGACGCACAAAAAATCAACCGTTAGAAAGTACACTTTCCATGACGCACATATGCTAACTGTTAAAAATATTTTATTTTTCATGAAACGCAATTTATGTCTAAATAATATGACCAAAATAAATCAATAATGACATGGACCCTATTTTTTTCCCACCCCTTGACCTTCTCTTCACCTAATTGGTCACTTTTTTTTTTTTTCTTCTCCTCCAATCACCACTCGCCACGTGTGTGTAGGGTGATGATTGGAGGGGTCTCAATAATCACCCAAAATAAATATAGGTGCCGAAATGAAGTACTTTGGCGCCAAATGGTAAAATGAAACAATCTTCGAATGAAACACTCTTCGAATTGGGCGTAGCTCTCTTTCTAAACACTTGTATGTCACACACACTCTCTCTCTCTCCAAACCGTCTCAGCCTCGCAGATCATTGTCTCAGTCTCATAGATTTTCATCTCAACCTGAGCCTTCATGGAAACCCTAACCTTAAGCTCCTCTACCACTCTCCAAAGCCTCATCACTGTGTCTCACTACCCTAACCTCATCGGCGATGCCTGAATGGGGAAGAATAGGGTGAGACGGTGGTGTTCGTCTGCCTCGGAAGCGTAGGGTGCTTCGATCCACCTTGACTGGCGGAGATCGTGGCAACGCTGGAGTCCATTTTTTGTTAGGAGGGAAGGGATTAGGAGGGAAAAAAATGTGCATAGATTGAGGGCAAATAACTCTAAAAAAAGTGAAAAAATTAGGAGGGAAGGGATTACATTTTTTGTTTGATTTCATCAAAAAAGTAGACAACTTGGCCTTCTATTATGGCGGGAAAATGTCCACGGAGTCCCTAGTCTCATATAAAACCCTAGCTCGTCTTCAAGACCCACATAATCTCAACCCTCCTCACTCCTCTCTGCGATCACCTTCTCTATTGTTTTCACCGATAAATTGGTGCCCTAACATGTCTCGAAAAGCCATGTTCGACCTCTTTTCTCGAAGAATATAGGTTTTTTGGCTGTGTACAACAGTCCTCATCAGTTGTTTCGGGTTTGTTCAATCGAATTTGGGGCTTTCACTGAGAAAATTTGTTTTTTGATCTCATTTGGATAAAAATGGCTGATGTGTTTGAAGAGGAAGCTGAAGCTGAGCCCACGGTTTCAATCCACAAGTACCTCAAGGATGTTGAGGATCAGGAATTGGTAACCTCTCTGCCTTGTTTAAAATCCTAGTTTTTTTTTTTTGGTTCGGTTGCATGCAAATGTCTTGATGTTTTATATTATTTCCTTACTGTGTGTTTGTTTGCTGAGAAAATGGAGGAAAGATAAGTAAATTGAATTCTGGAATGAGGGATTTTTGGTTTTTTTAAGGGTGTATTTGGTTGGGGGATTTGGGAAGGGAAAGGAAAAAGATAGTTGAAATATGAATAAATTTACATGCATTTTACCTAATTTCACACACTTTTTCCCTCTCTTTTTCTAAATCACTCATCAAATCCCCCAGCCAAACACAGCCTTAGGTGCTGAGGAAACCGAGGACTTACTTCTTAGCTTTTTGTTGGATTGGATTAGTTAATTGGAACCCATAATGCTCACAGTTTAATTAGATTTTATGTCAATCAAATGGTTCTATTGGTTCTTGCCCAATATTTTTTTTTATTATAAGTTAGTGTTTGTTGGGCAGAGGATTGCTGAATGTTTAAAGGTCACTTGGTTTACTATGGTTTGCGACAGCTTCTAATGCTTACTGCACTATGAAACAAGCTAGTTTGTTCAATTGTATATGGATGATCAAATACTTAATGGCTCTGTTTCTGGTTAGTTTGTTCAATTGTACGAGAATCCTAAGGTCCTATTAATGTGTTGTCAGCTCAAGTTAACAAATTTTATCCCAATTACATGGACCCATTTGGCTTTATCTCTACTCAGTCAAGTTCATGGCAATGATGTCCTTTTTTAGTATGTTAAACCATGCTCTCCTTGGCCTTCCTCTGTTATCTATTTTTGCCCTCAATGTGAATCAAATTACTCCTTGCTGGAGTGTGTTCGTTTATGTTGATCTCGAAATGTAAATTATGAATATGGGGAAGAAAATAAAGTTTTGGGATTGAAAGCAAGTTCTAAGAATATGCAATATTTCTTAAGAGAGTACTTGAAAATTATGATTTTTTGAAGAAAGGATTGCTTACTCAGGTATATGTGATTATGCACCTCCAGTGATGTGGCAGCCTCTTATTCTTTTATTTCTATTTATTTTTGTTGTATTTGTTTTCTCTTGCTAGAATATTGGAATTTATTTTGCACAATGGACACTAAGCTCAGAACATCGTTTATAATCCCATACGATTCCAAAGATCACTTTCAATTTTAATTTGCTTACTATCCAATTGAAGAGTGAGTGTATGATATCATATAGTTTTAGTTTTGAGAAGTAAGTTAACAACCTGGTTTTCAGTCTGGTGGTAAGCAGTCTATTTTTTGGGATTTTTTCAAAACTGGTTGAACTAATCCTTTTTGCAATATTAGAATTGTATTTACTCCTAGTCATCTGCATTTGACCGAGCTTGATGGATTTAAAAAAAGACCACCTATGGTCCCCACAGTCTCCATTTTCCATCTTGTGCTCTTTAATATGGTATTTCTTTTAGTCAAGCTAGTTGAAAACCCACAGCTTGAGTACATCAGAGACCAGCCCCTGCACAAATCTTCTCTGCCTACTCTAGATGTTGCGCTTTCAGAGCTTAAAGCTGAAGAGATTCGTATGCGAGTCTTGGCAGAGGTTGATAAAAAGTAACATTGAAGGAATTATATCATTATCTTTTTAAAACTGTTATGCATTCATGTAAGTGAGAAATTTTTATCTAAAATGAAATGAAGGTCATTGTTATAACTTATATTATTATGTAACAGCTTGTGTTTATATCTATTTGTATACATGCACAATAGCATGATTATTATCATCATCCATTAAAAATTAGGACTTATGGAATTACCACTATAATTAAACAAGTTACTATGAATTGCAAGAGTGTAAACAAAAAAATAGAAGATTTATATGACATTTACATTAGCCAACAACTCAATTATTATTATTTTTTTTGAATAATCGAGAATTGATCCTAGGCCCACCCACCCCAGGAGCACAAACTTGGGATATGTGTGTGTGATCACCCACTAGCCTCACATATCGGGCAAAATAGGACATCATAACTTGAACCTAAGACCTCATGGATAGAACTTATACAACTTACCAGTTGAATACCCTGATGGGTTACAACTCAATTGTTATCAATTATTGTTAAGGGAAAATATAAAAATGAAAGGCTGAAGACATACATACATGGAAATCAATATCTTTTTATATACTATAAACTACTTATCTAGTACAAAAATGGAAAGAAATATTCCTATAAATGACTATTAAAGACATAATAAAATAAAAAAAATGTGATAAACAACATAAAATTTACTAGCATATAAGTTAAAGGCCAAAATCGATTTTAATTCATATAAGATATAAGTTGGATTATTGCTAATCAAGAAAATAAGGTATAATTGGGATTATATGGGTAAGTTGCATAGAGAAGATTATGAAATAACACATAAATAAGTAAGGCTTATATCGTGAACATTTATGAAAGAGTTAAAAAGATATGAAGACAATTGAAATTTGCCTTGGACATAATTGATTTTCAATTTGAGGTAAAATCATAAAATTAGTTAAAAATATTAATAGAATATAATATCTAGTATTAATTAGGAATCATGGATATGAGGTGTGTTCATTTTTGACACGTGTTGAACATCAAAATTCTTGAATCTTGACACAATTGTTGATGTGTGTTAGATATGTGTCAAATGAGTCCACATGATTCCTTTTCTTTTTCTAGTTTTCTTAAAATCAAACACACTTTGGCACATAGGTATGTTACATATCTAGGGTCTTGGACTCTTCGCGCAAGTTTGAAGGAAATGAAACTAGGGGTAAATGGTTAAAATTAAAAGAAGTCATGTCTATGAATCCCTAATTTAGGATTTTTTAATTTGGAATCTCTATGCATTGGCTTTAATAACTCCCCTTTATTTTTTGAATACTTTGGGCCATCTTAAAATAGGTGTTAATCATTTTTATTCTTGCATCCTTTCCAAAGTAGACATGGAAAATAAATTATTTGTTATTTTTTTCATATAAAAATATGAATTTATTTGTCACTCAAGGTATGAATAATTTATTATTCTATTCATATATGGATATAAATAGAATAATAGATATCTATTTGGTTTTTGCGTGCTTAACATGTTTGTGTCTTCATTCTTTTAAAATTAGTGTGTCAACATGTTTTTATTGTTTTGTACTTGAACCCGCGTCCTGTGTCTGTATGCGTGCTTAGTAGACTATAAACGAATCAAATGATATAGCACAAAGTTGGTGTTTTAGTTGTAATGGCAATGCTTTGGTCATTGATAATTAATGGAGGACAAAATTGGAGATTGGACATAATAAGAATTATCAGATTACTTGGAGGATAAAATTGGAATAAGAAATGTAACGGTTGTAATTCGTTATTATGATTTGTTAATTTAAAAGAATAGGTAATTAAACTTTTGTTTTGTTATTAATTATGTTGTACTATCATGGGCAAAGGTGTGAATAAAATGTAAATAGATACAATTTTTTAATGAGAAAACCATCAAGTATATTAGACATATGTGCCATTTTGACTGAGAATGTAGATGGGATGTCAAAATAAAACTTAAAATGTCAGAACTAAATTTAATTTGTGTTGATGTTTGAATTTTAGTAAGTGTGGGGTTTCATTTGTGGTTCACTTAGTAATGAATACCAGCAGAAAAATGAGGCATAGAGAAATATATATTTTTTCTTTTTAGATAAACTTTGAAGGTTGTTTTTTTTATTTATTTATTTTTCTTTCCCGTGTAATAAACAATCAAAAGTTGACAGCTAATGAGAAAAAAAATTTGTTTGCCAAATTTTCCTGGCACTTTTTTTATCTCTCTGTACAACTCTATCTCATTTCGAGACCAAAATGTTTTTTTTTTTTGTTTTTTATTATCTTTAGCGTTCTGTGTTATATAATGTTTTTTACTTTGATGTTGCGTTCTTTTCTATGCCAATGCATAGGAAGCGGATTTGGTTTTGGGTGGCGATGAGGGCAAAGAGTGCACCTATACCAAAGGTTATATGAAGAGGCAGGCGATTTTCTCGTGCTTGACCTGCACTCCTGATGGGAATGCCGGGGTTTGCACAGCATGTAGCTTGTCTTGCCATGATGGCCATGAGGTATTCTCAGCATAATCTTTCTGTGATACATATCTCATTAACTTATGGGTGTAGATTTGTGAACACATGTCAGTGTTATTTATAGGTAGTGCTCATAGCGCTATATTTGCCAAGCATTACAATTTATCAAATGCATTTATAAGAGAGTTTCTTCAGTAAAATTAAATATTAACTTATTATGAGGCCATGAAAGTATCTATAACGTCAATCTATCCAAGTTTAAAAATTTTAATGTTACTGCATCTATGGTTCATTTTGTTCTTTTTTGTTTGTTTGTTTTGTTTTGTTTTGTTCTGTTTTTTGTTTTTGTTTTGTGGTTTTAATTTCCAGTTGTGTTGTCGTGTTATATGGTAATCACACATGACATTTGGCATGCATTAACTACCCTTTGGGAAGAGAGAAGGGAGGAGGGGAGTGGGTGGGGTCATGTGAATATTTGTCCAAGGATCCTTGCTTATTCAAAACAAACCATTTGGATATAATGAGTCTCATTAGCCATGGTTACTGACATCTAGCTTTAATCTCCATGATAGTCCTCCTTATCGAGTTTGGTTTTCATACTTTGAACTTAACTGATTTTTCTTTTATGTTAATGACTTGAATTTCTACCTTACATATTACTTCAAATTTAAATGAAATACTACGTATTATATCCGTGACAGTGTGGTTACTTCATAATACAGTACTAGTATTGGCTTAATCGCTTATATTCCGTTTGCCATTTTATTAATGGAGAGGACCTGTAATGATGTGCATTCATATCTCTGCATCACTGCTTGCATTTGATGTGCATTCGTATCACTGCATCACTGCTCGTATCTCTGCTCGAATCTGTTTTTTCGTTTTCTTTGTCAAATCAGATTTTTTATTAAATATGCAATCTTGTCATTCGTACCATGTGTTGTATAATCTTGGATCTTGTTGTATTACTTTTTGCTTGCATTTGATGGTAGTTACTTTTTGCTATTTGGAGTAGATTGTGGAATTGTGGACCAAGAGAAACTTTAGGTGTGATTGTGGAAACTCAAAGTTTGGGGAGTTCTTTTGCAAGCTTTTCCCAAACAAAGATATCGAAAATGTGGAGAATTCATATAATCATAACTTCAAAGGTTCATATTGCACCTGCGGTCGCCCCTATCCTGATCCAGAAGCCGAGGAACAGGTAGAGATGATTCAGTGCTGTATTTGTCAGGACTGGTTTCATGAGGAACATATTGGGCTTGAATCTTCTGATGAGGTTGGTAGTATATCTCTTTCACATGTCTTTCAATCCTTTTCTATAAGGCTGCCTTCTAGTTTAATTTTGTTTATATCTTATATCTGTACAAGTCATTCCAATGATTACATGCCCAGCGGTAAAAGGTGTGGAGTTTTATAGGGGAGAATTATCCATGGTGCCATATTAGATAACTGGCATAAAAGGAAAAGTTGTTAGTTGGGTGATAAATTTCATATTAGTCCCTATAAAACCTATCACTGAGTAGATTTTAATTAGTGAAGGGAACGTGTTATACATGTGTTGTAAGGTTGTAGATTTTATTTTATTGTAATTAAACAGGGGGCACTTTTTTCCATACCTTTTTTCTTGGTATCCATATTATTTTGTGTTTCTATATTGTATTTAAGTTATTGCGAAGTTTGATCATTGTAATATATATGTAATGCTGTTATACACTGTTTCGAAGTTTATTCATTCATCCTTTGATATTTAAAAAAAAAAACATAAAAAATCCAAATTTTAAGGGGGACTTAAATCCTGCATCTTCTTGATAATAGCTGATGTAAAATTCAATTTATGAGCCTTGTTCTAAACCTCTATATTTCATGCCTCTTTTTCATGGACTGTATCTTTGTTTGAGGTTTGCCCGTCATACACCTATTAAAAGGTCCTAGTGAGTGTCAATCTAGTTATCGGCTTTTCCCAGGGATTGAGTGTTAAAGACCTTGTTGTTCTTTTAGTTGTAGTAATTTGTCTACTTGGATGATTGTTAACTTGTTGTGCTTGCTGGTATGGCTCATTTGAGAGTTGTGTTGTTGTGTGTTTGGGAGACTTACCACTCACTTACGATGGTTGTTTTATGCTTCAAATGGTTTCATATATTTTTTTTTACTAACTTGGTAATACAAAGGCAAAGCAGTGAAACATTTCAGATATTGAAATTGAACTTTTATTAGACTTTATGCAACTAGGATTAGATTGAGAAGATTTGTCAGTGAGAGTCCTAACTGTTGATTGGCTTTGATTTTGCTGTTTCTGCAATATTAACCTGGTGCTTCTCTTTTCTCTTTTTTCTTTTTTGCCCTTTGCAAATAGCGTGAAGATATAGCTTATAATTCTGACTACGGAACCCCCATCCACACTCATTGATCTTCTTCCTTTCTCCAGTGGTGATGATAACTCAGCTTTAGCACCTGAGCGGTAAGCTATTACACATTAATGGGATGCACCTTGGAAGGGACCAATATAAGTTGTATGAACTTACGACACATTAATGGGATGCACCATTTGTGAATTAGCCTTAAAATTAATTTTTTGTTCTCATAATCTCAAAAAAAGTCTGTTACAGGGATAAATTGTATAATTGATCTAATTGTAAATTGATGAGTTACTAATGTTTTGAATCTTTTGTATAATTGATTAATTACTAAAACTTTTAATTTATTTTTTTGCAGATTGGATTAGAGTGGCATTTTTGACGTGCAACAATGATGTAATTTGCTTGAATGTTCATTTTTGTTTGATAAGGATACACATATTTTTTGGAGTTGCACTAGTTATTGTTGGATTTTTGGTGGAATTGAACAAGTTTTAACTTTTGGATATTTTGTGGATATTTCACTACTTTATTGTATTAGGATGAAATTATTTGTAATGATGAATGGATATCTTCATTTTGTTAATTCGTAAATGTGTTGATAACAGGTTAAGTTAAGTTGTGATGGAATTGTTATATTCAACAGGTTTCAACAGAACAGGGTCATATTTGTTGAACTAAAATTTAGATTTTGATAAAATAGGTATATAATGTGGAAAAAAATATTATGAAATTATTGACAAAATTTTTCATCCCTAAAGAGGGTTTTTTTTTGTCTCTTATTTAGCTTAGGTGGAGGATTAATTTTGTCATGAATTCTTTATTTCGTCGCTAAATGAATTTGTCATGACAAAAAATATTGTTACATTTTGTCACTATTACCCTCAATGTGTGACGAATTTTTTTTGACATTATTTCATTATTTTTAATGACGAATTTATTTTTGTCTCTATTGGTAGCTTCTTTGACAAAAAATTTTCGTCTTCGTTTATATTAAACGTGACAAAATTATTTTGTCTCCATTTCTTATTTTTATGACAAAATACTTTTGTCTCTAATTTCTCTTTAAATGACAAAATATTTTGTCGCTGATTAATTTCAAGTATGTTTCCAACAGAATGTATTGGAGACAAAAAAATTCGTCACAAATTTATCATTTTTAATGATGAATTTGTTTTTGTCTCTATTGGTAGCTTCTTTGACAAATTTTTTTTTGTCTTCGTTTATATTAAACATGACAAAATTATTTCATCTCTATTTCTTATATTTATGACAAAATACTTTTGTCTCTAATTTATTCCTTTAATGACAAAATATTTTGTCGCTAATTACTTACAAGTATGTTCCCAACAGAGTGTATTGGAGACAAAAAAATTCGTTACAAATTTTTCATTTTTAATGATGAATTTGTTTTTGTCTCTATTGGTAGCTTCTTTGACAAAAAATTTTCATCTTCATTTATATTAAACGTGACAAAATTATTTCGTCTCTATTTCTTATATTTATGATGAAATACTTTTGTCTCTAATTTCTCCTTTAATGACAAAATATTTTGTCGCTAATTACTTACAAGTATGTTCCCAACAAAGTGTATTGGAGACAAAAAAATTCGTCATAAATTTATCATTTTCAATGACGAATTTTTTTTTTCGTCTCTAAGACCCTTTAGTGACGACCCTTTGGCGACAAAACGGGTGACGAAAAATGTTCGTCGTAATTACTTTGGGTGACGAAATATATACATTTTGGGACAAATTTGTTTCATCTTTAAATCCCAAATTTGTTGTAGTGAATGCAATTTCTCCGAAGGATGAGGGGAACACCTTGCAAAGCAACGACTCGTTCCCGGTGTATAACGCCATCGAGTTTAGGTACAAACTGACGTAAAAGTTGGGGTCTGACTTACCGTCGTAGATCTAGAATCTCGGCATGTTAAACCTCTTCGGGGCTTCGAATTTTTCCAATTCTACCGAGAACGGTGTTCTCGGCTTGACCGGGGAGGTTATCTCGGCATCTTGTTGCCTCCTCTGTAGGTAATCCTTCAGATCCTCCTTGGTCCGTCCAGGAGCTCGGCTATCTCCTGACTTCAACTTTTTCGATGCACTACTCTCAGCTTCATTGTGAGCCCTCTTCGACCTTTCTCCATTAGTTGTCGAAGCACAACTCTTGCCTTTGAACATGCCGATGTTCTTTGGGATTTGCTTCCTTGGTGCGATGTGTCCTTCCAGATTCTTCTCTTCTTGACTCTCCTCGCTCGACCTCCCTTGAAGGCCGATGAGAGTGTCATTCGCTCCCGGTGTGCTGGGGAACTGTAAGGACTGTTTTCTGTCCATCTTTTCGGGCATCTTTTTTGGTCGTTGGAATCGGCGTATCTTGCAACGGGAATGGTGGCTGCATGACATTGTTCTGCATCATGAAATTGACCACCGTTGTAGGTCCGCCAATTTGTCCGCCATGGCTTTCACCTCATCGTCCCTGCGCTGGCATCTTTCTTTTCATACCTGGAGGTCATCCTCATTGTAATACCCGCTTCGGTCCATTTTCTTTGGCACGTCGCCCTCCGGGCCAACGTCCTTTGCTCCGTGACTCCCATCACAAGTCTCTTCGTTGCAGTTGTCTTCTTCGTCGTTAATGTTAACAGGTTTTCCACTCCCAATAGGAGTGTCGTCCCCAACCTTCTCGTTCTGTCCGTCGTTGGCCGTTTATTCTCCTTTCTTTCCCACAGACGGCGCCAAATTGTGTGTGTCAATTTCTAACCACACTGCCAAAGTAGTACTTAGCCGGAGAGCACCGGCAGAATAGATTAAGCCCGAATGACCTGCAACAGAAAGAAGAGATTCCGATGGTGGTTTGTCCACCCGGGGGCACTCCGATGATCAAGTCAGTTGTCTCTCAAAGATAGCAAAAGTGTTTAACTCACTATTCAAAATACAAAAAGCGTACCTTAGACCCATGGGGGTGCCTCTCTTTTATAGCCAACACAAACCTAGTCCCAATAGAAGCCTAGCTTCAATGGACTTAGGATTACTGCTAATCTTGGACTCCCAGTAGGATTGGAATAAACTCTCTAAGAATCTTATCTTTACCCAAACTGAAGTCCTCGCTCATTCTAGGACTCTTGTCCCTTATCCGCTTATCCCGGATTCCGATTTCTTCGCAGATAACCTCGGTTTAGCTGAGATGATCTCGGCATCATGACCAGGACACGTGGCACCTCGGTTGGTACTTCAGTGACACCTCGGCCACATGTCGTCATTCAAAATTTATGTCCCCACAGGTGGAATGGTGAAATTGCATGGATTGTTAATGATAGTGATAATGATGAAGATGAGAATGTGGGTGATAATTTTTTAATTTTAGAGTAATTGAGTTTTTTTGTTTTTTGAATTTCTAATTCTATTGTTGCCATTGTTTTTTTTTTTTGTTTTCAATCAGTTTGAATATTTATATTTCACATTGTTTGGAAATCTAAAAAATAAGTTTTTGAATATAGATATAGATATAGTTATATATTTTGCAAGATGTGAATATTCACATATCATTAGTTATTTATTATTGTACTTGTTGTTTGAACAATCATTTTTTGTTGCCATTAAACAATTGGAATAGTCTTGTCTTTTCTTTTTTTTTCTTTCAATCTTGTTTCATGTTATAGTGTGAATGTTCACATTGATATGAATTTAGTTTTTCTAAGGTTAGTTGTGTATTAATTATAAATTGTGAATATTTACATTGTATTTTGGTATGAGTTTTTTTAAAAAAAACAAATTCGAAAGTTAGTTGTATGTT
The DNA here is from genome assembly GCF_055761805.1 of Camellia sinensis. NCBI lineage: Eukaryota > Viridiplantae > Streptophyta > Magnoliopsida > Ericales > Theaceae > Camellia > Camellia sinensis. Next base: position 189,840,140 of record NC_138964.1, read on the forward strand.
TGATATTTTTGTTACTATACTTGTTGATTGAACAATAATTTTTGTTGCTATTGAACAATCAAAATAGTCATTATCACTTTTTTAAATTTTATTTTATGTTTTCACGTTAGAGTATGAATGTTTACATTGGTATGAGTTTATTTTTATTTTTTTTAAAACTAGTTGTATATTAATTATAAATTGTAAACATTCACATTATATTTTAGTATAAATTTTATTTTTTTGAAAATTAATTGTATGTTTGTTGTTTTTGACACTATGCTTGTTAGTTGAACAATCACTTTTGTTACTATTGAACAATTGAAATAGTCGATTTTTACTTTTTTCAATTATGTTTTATATTTTCACGTTGGAGTATAAATGTTCGTATTAGTATGAGTTCATTTTTTTAAGACTAGTTGTATGTTAATTATAAACTGTGAATATTCACATTGTATTTTGGTATGAGTTTTATTTTTTCAAATGTTAGTTGTATGTTTGTTGTTTATTGTGAATATGTTGGAAAAATTGGTTTTATAAGGCTTATTTTGGGCCATCTTTGAGCCCAAAATTAAGTGGGCCCCAAACGTCTTTTTGGGTGGGTCCGAAGAGGTGATGTGTTCCTTACTGCGTGGTGAGTCACACGGTGAAGACAATTCGTCAAAACCATTTATGAGTGAATGAGAAGTTGACATCGTTTTCGGGTTCGTGGAATTGGACCTTTAAAGAATTAAATATGAGTTTCCTTGAAATGGGTTGTCCCACATTGAAACTTTAAAAGAGCTTGTGTATGTATATAAGCTCTAGAGTACAATATCTGAGTTGGGTCCTAAGGGGCACCCTAAGTTTATAGAAGAGCGGAGTTATGGACAAAATGAACCTTAGCCCAAACCACTACACACACGTGCGCCGCCGCCCGTCCGGCCGAGCCAGGTGTGGGTTGTATGTCGGGTCGGTTCTTATATTAACTTTTTGGACAAAATTTATTTGATTTTTTTCCAGAAATTCTTAATGAAATTAATTTCAAAGTTTATGCCAAAATTTAATTTAATTTTCTGTCCATATTTTGCCTTTTCTGTCCGAAATATCTAACTGATTAACTGCTGCAATTATGCAAATTATCTGCCCAATTCAAACAAGTTCATTCAGTTCGGACAAATCAACTATTCCACCAGTTATCTGTCTGAATAGTGCTTGCACCTGTCCAATTTAAATGTGCATCTATTCACTTCAAATTAGCACCTGTTCGGACATAATTTTTGCCTATAAATACCAGTTTAATTCTAGTAGTTTGGGGAATCCAACATCAGTCTGAAAAATATTTTTTCCTGCTGTCCAGATTTTATCTGTTTGTATAAATTTTTCATATTAGTTTTTAAGAAAATTAAAGAGAGTATAGAACAAAAGGTTTTAGTTCGCCGGAAAAATTTGTTTGGAGTGCTACTACAAATTTGTGAAAATTATTGTATCCTGGGAGATAGACGCCACTTAACCATAAGCACCGTAACGGGGTGAATCTGTCTTAAGGACAAAGTATCACACACTCAACTTGATCTTTTATTATTCATTCGGTTCGGTAAAATAAAATTCTGTAAGTTATTTATTTTATTTTGTTTGATTTAGTTTCAATTTATTTTTAACACAGAAGATTGTCCCAACAATCTTAAGACATATTCGTATTATTCTGTTTACAGAATTTTTCATTTATTTCCTTTCTTCTTTCTTCTTCTTACAAAAATTATTTTATGTGATTTTACAAAATAATATTCTGGTTGGAAAATAAATAGTAGTAATATACTGTTTGATAGATAGTAGTAATATACCGTCTATTTTCTTTGACAACTAGTAGTAATATACTGGTGTCATTAACAATTCAGAATATTTATTTGTGAATGTTGTCAGAAATTAATTTTGATTTTCTTAAATAACTTCTGAGTTCATTAATTAAAAATAAATTCATTTTTTTTTAATTATTGAAGTGTTACAGAAATTTAATTTTCTGTGTAGAATTAATTTGGTTAAATAAAATTTTATTTTATTTTCAAATTAATTGAAAAATAAAAGTTACATTCTTGTTTATTTTATTTTTACAGAATTTAATTCTCTGAATTTGGATTAATTTTCTATATAGTATAAATTTTAATTATAATTTTGTTTTACAATTTAAAATTCATGGCTACTGAAACAAATGCTCAAACGAGTACTGAAATGGTGGCTGCAAGAGAAGTTCTGACAGTACCGGTAAATCACGGTGAGAAGCCAGAGAAGTTCTCAAGAACTGATTTTAAAATATGGTAACAGAAAATGTTGTTCTATCTTATAACTCTGAACTTGGCTCGTTTTCTCCATGAAAATGCTCCTACTCTGAACGAGGATGAAACTAACCGGCAAGTGGTTGCTGCAGTCGATGCTTGGAAACATGCTGATTTCCTTTGCTGGAACTACATCTTGAATGGACTTGACAACACATTATACAACGTCTACAGTCCTATCAAGACAACAAAGGAACTTTGGGAGTCTATGGAGAAAAGTACAAAACAGAAGATGCCGGCTCAAAGAAATTTGTGGTTGGCAAATTCCTGGACTTTATGATGGTTGATTCTAAGACTGTAATCAACCAATTCAAGATCTCCAACTCATTTTGTATGACATTCACGTAGAAGGCATGTCTCTCAGTGAATCCTTCCAAGTTACAGCCTTAATTGAGAAATTACCACAAGGTTGGAAGGAATTTAAAAATTACCTCAAACACAAGCGCAAAGAAATGTCTTTAGAAAAATTAATTATGCATTTGAGGATTGAGGATAACAACCGCAATTATGAAAAGCGGGCTGGTAAGCATCCTATGGAGTCTAAAGCAAATATGGTGGAATATGCTCCAAAAGCAAATAAACGGAAGTTTTCTGGAGGAAGTTCATCACAAGGCTCTAAAGGAGGGGAAATTAAAAAGTACAAGTTTAATGGCAAGTGTTATATCTGTGACAAAGAGGAACATCAGGCCAAAGATTGTCGTAGCAAAGGTAAAAGCAAAAGAAGAACAAGCAAGAAGCCTGCTCAAGCTCATATGACCGAAGTGGACAATATTTCCAATGGTGTAGATGATATCAATCTTTCTGCAGTTGTTTCCGAGGCAAATCTTATCGGAAATCCTAAAGAATAGTGGGTGGACACTGGTGCTACTTGCCACATTTGTACCGACAAAAAGATGTTCACATCTTATTCTACAGTGGACAACGGTGAACAACTTTTTATGGGCAACTCCTTAACTTCCAAAGTTGAAGGCCAAGGGAAGATTGTTCTGAAGATGACATCTGGAAATGAACTTACTCTCAACAATGTGCTGCATGTACCGGACATTCGCGAGAATCTTGTTTCCAGATCTTTGTTAAGTAAGAATAGGTTTAGGCTAATGTTTGAGAGTGATAAATTTGTACTTACTGAGAATGGGATGTATGTAAGAAAATGTTACATGTCTGATGGCCTTTTCAAGATGAATGTAATGACCGTTATACCCTCAGTTATTAATAAAAATACATCTTCTTCTTACTTGCTTGAGTCTTCAAATTTATGGCATGGTAGACTTGGACATGTTAATTATGGATCTTTGTGTAGATTAATTAATATGGAATGTTTACTTAAATTTGACATTGATACAAATCATAAATGTGAAATTTGCGTTGAGGCAAAATTATCCAAAACTCCTTTTCATTCAATTAAAAAAAGTACAGAACCACTTGAATTAATTCATAGTGACATTTGTGATTTTAAATCAATTCAAACTAGAAGTGGAAAAAAATATTTTATCACTTTTATAGATGACTATACTAGATATAGTTATGTTTATTTAATTTGAACAACGATGAAGTTTTGGAAATTTTCATTCAATATAAGAATGAAATTGAAAATCAACTTGGTAAGAAAATTAAGAAATGATAGAGGTGGTGAATATGAATTACTTTTTGGTAAGTTTTGTAAAGAACATGGAATAATTCATCAAACCACCGCTCCTTACTCACCTCAGCAAAATGGAATTGCTGAAAAGAAAAATAGGACTTTAAAAGAAATGATAAATGCCATGTTAATAAGTTTTGGATTACCGCAGAGCTTGTGGGGGGAAGCAATACTTTCTGTTAATTATATACTTAATAAAGTACCCCGAAAGAAAGTAGATCAAACACCTTATGAATTGTGGCATAAGAAAGTACCATCCTACAAATACTTAAAAGTGTGGGGGTGTTTGGCTAAAGTGGCTATTCTTAGTCCTAAAAAGACTAAGATAGGTCCAAAAACAGTTGATTGCATTTTCATTGGTTATACAAAGAATAGTAGCGCATATCGGTTTTTGATTTATAAATCAGAACATACCGAAATGCATGTAAATATTATTATTGAGTCTCGAAATGCATCATTCTTTGAACATGTATTTCCAAATATAACTAGAGAAGAGACTAGTACTAATAAAAGATCTTTTGATGCTATTACTAGTAATGATCAAGAATAAGATCAAGAGTAAGAGATAGATCAAAATAAGGAAGAGGAACTTAGGCGTAGTAAATGTGCTAGAATCTCAAAATCTTTTGGTCCAGATTTTCTAACATATATGGTAGAAAATAAGCCTTTAACTTTTAAAGAGGTTATGTCCAGTCCTAAAACTCCTTTATGGAAAAAAACTGTGAATAGTGAAGTTGAATCCATCTTGCAAAATCACACTTGGGAATTGGTGGATTTGTCACCAGGTTGTAAACCTCTTGGATATAAGTGGATTTTTAAAAGGAAAATGAAAGCGGATGGATCAATTGACAAATAAAAGGCAAGACTTGTGGTCAAAGGATTTAGATAAAAAGAAGGTTTAGATTACTTTGACACATACTCACCGGTTACTAGAATAACATCCATTAGAATGCTAATTGCTATTGCATCTTTGTACAATCTAGAAATTCATCCAATAGATGTGAAAACTGCTTTCTTAAATGGTGAGTTAGATGAAGAAATTTACATGGAACAACCAGAAGGTTTTTCTGTTACAGGAAAAGAAAAGAAAGTGTGTAAATTGGTTAAATCATTATTTAGTTTAAAACAAGCGCCAAAGCAATGGCATGAGAAATTTGACAAGGCAATAATGTCAAATGAATTTAAAATTGATGAGTGTGACAAATGTGTTTATATTAAAAACACAGATAAAGGTTATGTCATTGTATGTTTTTATGTAGATGATATGTTCATCATAGGTAGTAATAAGGATATAATTAAAACTACTAAGAAAATGTTGAATAAACATTTTGACATGAAGGACATGGGCGTTGCTGATGTAATTCTTGGTATGAAAATTACCAAAACATCAGAAGGTTATGTTTTGTCACAATCTCATTACATTGAGAAAATACTTGACAAATTTAGCAAAGATAATGATCATCTTGCTAGAACACCTGTAGATGTTAATTTGTTTCTATCTAAGAATGTACAGAAAAGTATTTCTCAATTAGAGTATGCCCAAATTATTAGAAACTTAATGTACTTGATGAACTGCACTTGCCTAGATATAACTTATGCAGTAAGTAAATTAAGTAGATATACGAGTAATCGAGGAGTAGAACACTGGAAAGCTATTATAAGGGTTCTTAGATATCTCTGATTTATTCGTAACATTGGGCTTAATTATACTAGATATCTATCAGTACTTAAAGGATACTGTGATTCAAATTGGATATCGAATACTAGAGACTCAAAGTCCACCAGTGGGTATGTCTTTACTCTTGGTGGGGCGGCTATATCTTGAAAATCTTCCAAACAGACTTGCATTGCTAGGTCAACTATGGAATCAGAATTCATAGTTTTAGACAAAACAGGGGAAGAGACAAAATGGCTTCGTCACTTCCTTAAAGATATTCCAATGTGGACAAAACCGGTGTATGCTATATGCATACATTGCGATAGTCAATCAGCAATAGATAGAGAACAGAGTCATATGTATAACGGTAAGTCACGACACATTCGTCATCGACATAATACCGTAAGACAACTACTCTCTAATGGAATTATTTCCATTGAATATGTAAAGTCTAAAGACAACATAGCGGATCCACTAACCAAAGGATTAACAAGAGAGCTAGTTGAGAATTCATTGAGGGGAATAGGACTAAAGCCTATTAAATAAGAGTTACCACAACGGCAACCCAACCTAGTTGACTGGAGATCTCGAGATCTAGGTTCAAAGGGACAACCAAGTTGTGAATAACTCAGAAGGATCGCTGGGGAGTCTAACTCCTACCCATTTCTAGGATGAAACAGTGATGTCTGCAGCATTTTAGGTTTAGTAAAATTTAATAATTCTTATATCTAGTGGAGTATGGCAGGATATTCTTCATAAGAATCACCTATGTGAGTGTGAACTGGGCCGGTTCTATGAGATTTGTAAAGGGCTACAATTCTCTAGAGTACTCATGAAAGACCAGGTTGTTCAGGGACAAAATGAACACAATAGTGAGAACTAAACTATGTTTGGGGATATATTGTGTGAGTTCTATTGTCTTCGTTTACACAAACAGCTGAACAGTTTAAGACATCATGTTCACTGGTTAGCTAGTAAATCCGATAGTGTCTCACAAGAAAAGGTTCAAAGCCAAAAGCTACCTATCCTTTGCAGAATATTTCCAACTTATGTACTCTCTGTAATTAGATCATGTTGTTGCATTTTCTTTCCGTCAAATTCCATTCATGTGGGGGATTGTTGGAAAAATTGGTTTTATAAGGCTTATTTTGGGCCATCTTTAAGCCCAAAATTGAGTGGGCCCCAAACGTCTTTCGGGGTGGGTCCGAAGAGGTGACGTGTTCCTTACCCGCGTGGTAAGTCACAAGGTGAAGACGGTTCGTCAAAACCATTTATGAGTGAATGAGAAGTTAATGTCGTTTTCGGGTTCATGGAATTGGACATTTAAAGAATTAAATGTGGGTTTCCTTGAAATGGGTTGTCTCACATTGAAACTTTAAGAGAGCTTGTGTATGTAAATAAGCTTTAGAGCACAATACTTGGGTTGGGCCCCAAAAGGTACCCCAAGTTTGTAGAAAAGAGGAGTTATGGACAAAATGAACCTTAGCCCAAACCACCACACACGTGCGTGTGCTGCCGCTGCTGCCGGTAGTCCGGCCGAGCCGAGCCGGGTATGGGTTGTAGGTCGGGTCGGTTCTTATATTAACTTTTTGGACAAAATTTATTTGATTTTTTCCCAGAAATTCTTAATGAAATTAAATTCAAAGTTTGTGCCAAAATTGAATTTAATTTTCTGTCCATCTTTTGCCTTTTTCTGTCTGAAATATCTAACTGATTAACAACTGCAGTTATACAGATTATCTGCCCAGTTCAAACAGGTTCATTCAGTTCGGATAGATCAACTATTCCAGCAGTTATCTGTTTGAATAGTGCTTGCTCCTGTCCAATTTAAATATGCATCTGTTCACTTCAAATTAGCACTTGTTCAGACAGAATTTTTGCCTATAAATTCCAGTTTAATTCCAGCAGTTTGGGGGATCTAATATCAGTCTGAAAAATATTTTTTTTCCAATTGTCCAAATTTTATCTGTTTGCATAAATTTCATATTAGTTTTTAGGAAAATTAAAGAGAGTATAGAACATAAGATTCTAGTTCGCCGGATAAATTTGTTTGGAGTGCTACTACAAATTTGTGAAGATCATTGTATCTTGGGAGATAGACGCCACTTAACCATAAGCACCGTAGCGGGGTGAATCTATCTTAAGGATAGAGTGTCACACACTCGACTTGATCTTTTATTATTCGTTCGGTTCGGTAAAATAAAATTCTGTAAATTATTTATTTTATTTTATTTTATTTTATTTCAATTTATTTTTTACACAGAAGATTGTTCCAACAGAATATTCATATTATACTTTAGTATGTGCTTTGTTTTTTTAAAAGTTAGTTGTATGTTTGTTATTTACTGTTAATATTTATATTGTATTTTGATTTTTATTCAGATTTTTTGTTGCATTATTTTTAAAATTTTCACATAATAAAAAAGTTCAAAATTCATAATTGAGAATTTCTCCATAAAATGAGAGAGAGTTTTTCTCCTTAGAATGAGAGAGAGATTTTCTCCATAAAATGAGGAAAAGATTTTCTCTTTAGAATGAAAGATTATTGTTAGTTATTATTGCGTATTAGTTTCAAAATAGAAACACGTGCAATAAATTAAAAAGGATGATTTAGTCATATTACATTAAATATGACTTAATGAAATAATAAAAAAGAATATGGGTTAGATGGAATGAAACATTTAGAAAAGAGGATTTATCAAAAAAATGACCATATTATTGTAACAATTTAGATTTTTAATTATTCTGTAGAATTTATACTAATATTATTTAATCTCAATTCAGAAAATATATAATTTATTATATATTATTATTCGCAATTTTGTAAAATAATACAATTATTAAAAGTTTAGAGGTCAAAATATAAATAATAATAATATAGATAATAAATAATAATAATAATGGATGTGGTACTAAAATAAATAAATAATTTTTTATTAGTGTATGATAAAGTATAATTTAATTAAGAATTAATTTATTTATATAATTATATTAAAATATTGAGTCAAATGATAATTATTTTAAATATCTATTAAGGATAAGAACGAGTTTATATAATTATAATCGAATTTGCGGATTGATTTGGGAATGGGCACATGTTGGCCAAAGACTGGGTTCATCTCCCTATAAATAGGGAGGTGATTCGGCTGGAAGGAAAAAAAGAAGCGAAAGAAAGAATGAAAGAAAGAAAAGAAAGAGAAAGAAGGAAAAAAATAGTGGAAGTTGAAAGGCTCTTTGATAGTGGAAAGAAATAGTAAGGTATTAAAATTAAGGTGAGTTATATTATACTTAGAGTTATCAAAATATATTTTACGTATATTTTGACTTACCAAAATCTATTTTACACAAATTATGTTTTATTAGTATATTAATAAAAGTTATGTTTTATAAAGGTTTTAGTTACGTGAATTATTTTCTAAATCCTATTTGTGAAAAGGAAACCCATGTATATATTTGTTTTACTTTTAAAAATATTTAACTATGACCTTATATACAGTTATATTTTGTAAGTATCACTACGGGAGTCCCACACCTTGGGAGACTTAAATAACTATTGGCTTCTGTTTGGTTACTTGGTGACCCTTTGTCTGTCATGTATCCATTGACCTTTATTTTGTGCAGAGTAAAGTGCTGTGCGGAGTTAAGTGCTACACCATTGTTGAAGCCACCTCTAGAATCCGTACGAGCCACCTCTTGAATCCGTACCTCTGTTCTGTGCGGACCAAAGTGCTATGCGGAGCTAAGTGCTACACTATTGTGGGAGCTACCTCTAGAATCCGTACAACTGACTGTCACTTCAGTGACCTCTGTTCTGTTCTGTACCGTGGTTATGGTTATATATTTACATAATTTATGTATTTCAGTTTTCTGCCACGTAAATGATTTGTTTACCAATGATTTATTTACATAATCTCAGTCTTGCTACTTAACGGATTATTTTTTCCGACTAAGTTATCTTAAATATTTTGGCCTAATTAACTATCCATGGTTATTTCGTGTCCCTTATACTCTTGGTATAATATTTCTCGCTCTGCCATGTGCTTATAGTTGTTTACCAATTTTCAAGAAACAGTGCAATTCAGAAATAGCTTTTGGAAAGTCTTAGATGCGGAGCTGCGGAATAGACACACACAACACTTTTATGATATTTTTCTATGTAAATATCGGCCTTTTTAGTCAATATATTTTGTAATAAAAATAGAAGCTCCGATAATTATTTTGGTACCCTTATTTAAATATTACTTCCGCTCACGTTATTTTATTTGTTTAAGAATTGGCCGTAGGTAACCTCAGTTGCTGGTCATCACGATACTTAACCCTTGGGTACGGGGAGCGGGTCGTGACAAATGGTATCAAAGCAATGGTTTATAAATAAAAAAAAATCATGATTGGAGCATAAGACACGCGCACATTTAAGAAGTACGATAACGAGTAATTAGTACCGAATTATTATATTTTGTTTGTCGATTTAATTATATTATAATTTTATATGATTATATATATATACTAATAATAATTTTTTTTTTAGTGTGCCTAATTTGTGAAGGATATTAGATATAATTTATATTTGTTATAGTAAAAGAAGGACAAGAAAAGAAGGATGTCGGACTCAAGCACCCACCAAAATTATAATATAATTAAATACATATAATTTTCAGTTCAGTATTCGGAAAAAAAAAAAAAAAAAAAAAAAAAAAAAAAAAACAACTTATTTTGATTCTTTTAAAAGTGGGTTCAAATTTTAAATATACTAATTTTGAAACTATTTTTTATCAGTAGAAAGTTCACGGATAAAAGAATGGAAGTTCATCTCAAATTCCTTCAAATCTTATATATGATTCTGTCTTTTCATTTTCAGTCACTTGTTTAATTGTGATCTATTTTATTTTATTTTATTACAAAACTAATGAAAAGTTTTTAAAGTCACCTATTATTTCTCATTTTGGTCAAAAATAATTTTTGACAACTAGACAGTGAGTGATTTTTGGTAAAGTTTTTTTTTTTGAGGTAATATTTCTATCAGATTAATCATCTAATATATATATTTATCAGAGTGCGCAGCGGATAGCTTACATATGACAAATTTCGAAGACGAAATTTTAAAAGGAGGGAAGATTGTAACAACCTAGATTTTTAATTATTCTGTAGAATTTACACTAATATTATTTAATCTCAATTCGGAAAATATATAATTTATTATATATTATTATTCATAATTTTGTAAAATAATATAATTATTAAAAGTTTAGAGGTCAAAATATAAATAATAATAATATAGATAATAAATAATAATAATGGGTATGGTACTAAAATAAATAATTAATTTTCTATTGGTATATGATAAAATATAATTTAATTAAGAATTAATTTATTTATATAATTATATTAAAATATTTGGTCAAATAGTAATTATCTTAAATATCTATTAAGGATAAGAAACGAACCTATATAATTATAAGAGCAATGATTCATGCCCCCTTAAAAGTCTCACCCCCACCACCCCACATACACGTAGGGGTTGGGGATTGGGAGATCAAAAAAAAAAATTAGCCAATCAAATGCAAAGGGGTGAAGGGGATAACCCCCAAAGCACCAAGGATCCTCTAGAGTGAAATTTTCCTAAACTTTCCTAGAGTGCTACACTGTATGGTTGAGATTTACTGACAAGTCACATCAGAAAAATTGATGTGACTTGTCAGTAAATCTCAACTACACAATGTAGCACTCTAGGAAACTTTAAGAAAAAATCACTTTAGAGGATCCTTACTCCCCCAAAGGGGTCTCAACTTTTATTGTAATTATAATTGAATCTGTCGATTGATTTGGGAATCGGCACGTGTTGGCCAAAGACTGGGTTCACCTCCCTATAAATAGGGAGGTGATTCGGCTGGAAGGAAAAAAAGAAACGAAAGAAAGAAAAGAAAGATAGAAAGAAGGAAAAAAATAGTGGAAGCTGAAAGGGTCTTTGATAGTGAAAAGAAATAATAAGATATTAAAATTAAGGTGAGTTATATTATACTTAGAGTTACTAAAATATATTTTACATATATTTTGACTTACCAAAATCTATTTTACACAAGTTATGTTTTATAAGTATATTAATAAAAGTTATGTTTTATAAAGGTTTCAGTTACGTGAATTATTTTCTGAACCCTATTTGTGAAAAGGAAACCCATGGATATATTTGTTTTTCTTTTAAAAATATTTGATTATGACCTTATATACAGTTATGTTTTGTAAGTACCATCACAGGAGTCCCACACCTTGGGGGACTTAAATAACTATTGGCTTCTGTTTGGTTACTTGGTGACCCTCTGTCTGTCATGGATCCATTGACCTCTGTTTTGTGCGGAGCAAAGTGCTGTGCGGAACTAAGTGCTACACTATTGTTGGAGCTACCTCTAGAATCCGTACGAGCCACTTCTTGAATCCGTACCTCTGTTCTGTGCGGACCAAAGTGCTATGCGGAGCTAAGTGCTACACTATTGTGGGAGCCACCTCTTGAATCCGTACTTCTGTTCTGTGCAGACTAAAGTGTTGTGCGGAGCTAAGTGCTACACTATTGTGGGAGCCACCTCTAGAATCCATACGAGCCACCTCTTGAATCCGTACCTCTGTTCTGACTATCACTTCAGTGATCTCTGTTCTGTCCTGTATCGTGGTTATGGTTATATATTTACATAATTTATGTATTTCAGTTTTCTGCCACGTAAATGATTTGTTTACCAATAATTTATTTACATTATCTCAGTTTTGCTACTTAACGGATTATTTGTTCCGACTAAATTATCTTAAATATTTTGGCCTAATTAACTATCCATGGTTATTTCGTGTCCCTTATACTCTTGGTATAATATTTCTCACTCTGTCATGTGCTTATAGTTGTTTATCAATTTTCAGGAAACAGTGCAATTCAGAAATAGCTTTTGGAAAATCTTAGATGCGGGGCTGCGGAATAGACACACACAACACTTTTATGATATTTTCTATGTAAATATCGGCCTTTTTAGTCAATATATTTTATAATAAAAATAGAAACTCCGATGATTATTTTGATACCCTTATTTAAATATTACTTCGGCTCGCATTATTTGATTTGTTTAAGAATTGGCTGTAGGTAACCTCAGTTACTGGCTATCACGATACTTAACCATTGGGTACGAGGAGCGGGTCGTGACAATTATAATATATATTTAAGTAATACTTTTATAGAACGATATGGTCAAAATTTTCAAAATAAATAATTAAAATCATTCTTTAATTTTAAATGACTTTTTGTTTTCTAATTTATTCACTATTTTTAATATTAAAATTAAAATTTTATTTTATTATAGTATATACACATATTTAAAATACACTTTCATAATTTAACTGAATGATATATTTTTTTAAATAGTTTTATTTACACATAGATATTTACATAAATAATTCAACTAAATTATTATATATTTATTAATGTTATATTTTATATTATGATAAAATTAATATTATTTTTTTGTAATGCATAGATTGTAAAATATTTCTAAAAATAATTGATATATAGATATATATAAATAATTTGACTTAATTTTATAAAAAAATTGTTTAAAAAAAACTACGAGTCAACTACTAGTTATATATGATTATATATATAGTTATATAAAATTTAAATTAAATATAAATCTTTCCTAATAAACAATTCCATGTTAAATACAAAATTCAATATAAATTAATAATAATATATGAATAATTTAGACAAAAAAATAAGAAATATATTTAATTTTAATATAAAATTTGAATACTCGAATAAAAGTGGAAAAAAATAGAAGAAAATTAATTTCGTAAAGTATTTTTTTGCAAAAATATCTCTATTAACTTTTATTTATGGTAGTTTAGATTAATTAGAAGTATTTTAAATATTATATTTTAGAAATAATTAGTATAAGTGTATATTAAATGGAACTCTAAAAAAAATGAAGAAAATTGAGATGCGCCATATGAGAGAGAGAGAGAAAATTAAACGAAAACACTAATTTTATATATATATATATATATGATAAGACTGCACTCACCATATATTTACACCAAGCAGCTCCTTTAGAGCTCCCACTCACACCTGTTTGTAACATTTATTGTATTTAGAGTGTGTTTGATTGGACGGACTGGAGGATTAGAATCTATCGGACTTGAGTCCTGGGATTGTGAATCCCCCGGACTATTTGGTTGGATTGGATATGTATCCTGTGTTTTTTCATGGGATTAGATGTTTGGATAGGACTATTTTCAATGAATCCAACGTTTGGTTGGACGGACTGGATAGGATAAATGAAAAAAATACTATTTTACCCTTTTCAATTGTTTACTAAGTAATAGCAATATTAAACATATCTTTAATATTTTAATTATTTTTAATTAAATAAATTCGTTTTTTTAAATTAAATAAATAAATAAATAAAATATCAATAAAATTTGTTTTAAATCATTACTGTATAACAAATCATTATTTTTTTTACATGCAAAACTTTACTATGTTTGTTTATTTACACAATTAAATAAATTTATTTTTTTACACAATTAAATAAATAAATAACCACTAAATTTGATTTAATAAAATACTGTATAACCTGTATAAAAAATTTATATTATTTTTTTAATTAAAATTTTAAATAAAACACCTATTAAAATTTAAATAATGAAATTAAATAAATTATAAACAAAATTTTAAAATAAAACATCAATAAAATATCTGTAAAAAATTATTTTAAAAAATTAAATAAATAAAACATCAATAAAAAGTTAAATAAAATTATTTTATTTTTAAATTGAGACATTTAAATTTTATTGAATTTTATTAAATATAATACATAATTAAATAGTAGAGGGTCAAAATGGTCATTTTCGCATCTAATCCCAACAGTAGATAGTCCCCCACATTCTATCCCACCCCCCAGGACACAATAGTCCCCCATATGGGGGACATGGAATCCGGCCGGACTCCATGTCCGGCGGACTAAAAAAAAATCAAACGGCGGATAAGGAACACTATTTGGATTGCAATCCAAATAGTAGATAGTCCCCCCCAATCCCCCAATCAAACACGTCCTTAGTGTATTAATGAGTTTAAAAAATTATGATAAAATTTTTAAATATAAAAAAAAAATTTATATTAACTTCAACAATTTATGGGGACAAATTTCAAATACAAATTTATAACTTTAACAATTTTAAAATTACGTATCTAATGTGTGACATATACAATAGTTATTTTAATGGCAATATCAATTTAAGTTTCACTCATATTCAATTATTAATAGTTATTTGTATTAAATAAAAAAATGGTACAAAAATATGATAATTATAGAATTAATTATTTTTTAAAATTAAATTTTTTTTGGTTGTTGATAAATCTATTTTTTTTTGAACAATGTTAATGGTGTCAATTTATGAAAATCTTTAAAAAAAAGATTGGAGCACTAACCTATTTTTTTTTAAAACAATTTATATATATATATTTTAATTTAAGGACTTTACCACATCTCACCACTGCCAAACTTCTGTCTAACAATCATCAAAAAAATGTTCAATATCGCTGAAAATTCGTCGAATTATCGTCAAAATGTTCCGAACGTCACCAAAAGTCACCGGAATGTTTAAAATATTACTAGATGTTCAGAATATCGCCGAAAACTCATCAGAATTTCTAAAACATCACCAAAAAAATAAAAACAATAAAAGAAGAAAGAGAGAAATTAAAACGAAAACATAGCAAGATTTAACTCTCTGACACCTCAAAACATGAAAAAACAAAAAAACAAAAACAAAAACAAAAACAAACAAACAAACAAACAAACAAACAAACAAACCTTTTTATCATACAAAGTACATAATTTTCAGTTCAAAAAAATTTAAAAATTTAAAGTTTTAATGTATTGCTCATCACATTATATAAATTTATAGCTTTAAAACTCTAAAAATTATCAATTACCAGCAAAAATTATCAATTTGTTCATTTGCAATTCATCAAAACACAATTTCATGTCACAAGGATGATGGAGATCTCAAATCAACAATTTTAAGGATTTGCAACTTTTCAATTTATCAATATATATATATATATTTGTTATTTTAATAAAAAGAAAAAAAAAATGCTAAAGTCATAGAAAAAATAAAAACATGTCTTCAAAAATGTAAAATTTTACAATTTTCACCGCCTATAAATAAAAAAAAAATTTGTTCAAAACTTCAAAATTTTCCCCATTAAAAACAAAAAATGTAACAAAGAAAACAAAAAAAAACTTAAGTTGGAGAGAGACAGGCATAAATAGGATTGTACTCTTAACAACCATTATTACTCTTAACAACCATTTTTTATTTAAATATGATTAAACCTGATAGAGATCTACTCTAAATTCAAACATTCCAATGAGTTGTCTTATGATCTTGGCCAGATATGAATAGATCTATGCCAAAAGCATCGCCAAAAACTCATCTCTTTTGCCGTGAGTAAGGATAAAGCAAGGAATCGGTAGTCGGTGTTGGCAATGAATCTCAATCGATGGTGATCGCCAATCGCAGGTGAGTGTACATCAAAAAGAAAAAGAGAAAGAGAAGAATGGAGGACTTTGGGGTTTCCGTGGGACTAAATAGAGTACACAATTTCCAGAAAAGACATGCAGGTAATTTTTCCTAAATTTTATATAACACTTCATAATTCTAAATTAAAAAATATATATATTCAAAGTTCAATTGGTTCAATTGAACCCACTACGTTATGCATAGCTCTGCCCATGCTCGTACTCCCCCTGAGAGAATTTGTTCTCCGGATAGAATACTGCCACAACTTGATTCCCACCAAATTTTCTCCCGTTCAACCCTTGTCGAGCTTTTGTGGCACTATCAACATCTACATATTCCAAGAACACCTAAAAGACCCAAGACAAGTTTCATTAGCAACCGGACTTCAAAATAAATACATGTAACAAAAATGCTTTTACCTTGCTTGGTGAAACATTTAACAAGGGAGTCGAGCATACTAACCTTGCCAAGCCCTGGAGTTGGTTCACCATTGGGATTCGGGCGTGGGATGACAACATTCACCAAGGTACCTGAAAATGCCAATAAAAATTGAAATCCAACTTATCAGAATAGACAAGAAAACAGTCTCAGGTGAATGAATATAAATAGAAGGTTTATGGAGTCTTCTGTCTTTATGTTAGGGCCTGATTCTGTATAGCAGAATGTGGGACTACAATAGGCTGTAAAACAGAAAGATAGAACACAAAGCAAATCAATTTGTGTGCAAGAAGATTGGAGGGTAAAAGAGAGAGTAAATAATTTAATAAAAGAGCCAAGAGTTACTCCCAGCATTTACCAAATTTTCCGCACTCGGTTTTCATATCTTCCAGTATGTCTTCATAGTCTTCGTCATCTTTGAGCTCATCCACACTGATCACTTGGGTTAAGCATAAAACCTTGGTGGCCAATGCAGCAGGAGGAGGTTGTAACATGAGCCTCTGAAAAAGAAAAATATAACTCAGAAATGAACCTTTATCAAGTCAACAGATAAATAGCACAAAAACAACTTATAAAAAACTTGGTGTTAGACTCCGCTTGGATCGTGGGGTGAGAAAAGAAAAGAAATTATTATTTTTCTAACTATTATATTTGGATGAGTAAGAAAGCAAAATATGTGATATAGGGCACTCTCGGAGTTTTAAAAAAACACACAACCAATCAAACCTTGCTTCTCACCAAATCTCACCACTTTGGGGGAGAAATAACCTATAAAATAAGAGAGTTATCTTTCTCCCCATTTCTCATCATTGCTCACCTTACTTATAAACCAAACATGACAAAGAGTTCTCTATCTTCATTTCATATAATTTCTCACCAAACCACTTGATCCAAACTAGAACAAAATGAAGTTCACCTGCAATGCTATTTGTTGTTGTGCATGCAACAACACATTCTCTTGCTCAGGTTTAGGTTGGGTAGTACCCTGGTTAGCACGCCTAACGGTAAGAGTTTTATCACCCATTTTAATTCCATTTAGAGCAGCACAAGCAATATCTGTAACTGATAGATCCTGGTAAACACAGAATGCATAGCCTTTTGAGTTTCCAGTTTCTCTGTCCTTCACAAGATCAAAACCCCGAAGGGGCCCAAAAGACTCAAGCAACTCCCTGATCTGTGCTTCTGTAAAATAATAGGGGAGCCCACCCACAAAAATGCGGTCAGGACCCTCAAGCCCACCGGCAGACCCTGGTGTTAGCCCAACAGCACCAAGGTTCAGATTTGGATTGGGTTGGCTCGGCCCTAGTGTAGCAGCCAGTGAGGGGTTGTAATCACTAGGTCTCCTCACTTTAACTGGTGCTCCCTGAACATTAAAATATTTAAGACACAGAGGTTAATACAAGTAGCAAATGAAGAACATGCAAACACATGATATGCAAAGTTCTAAAAAAATTGCAGAAGACACGTGAAATTTGTATAAAAAATATAAATTCATAGGTAAATTTCTAAAATTTATGGTCCCTTTCCGGCTTAATTGAGTCGGGAAAACATTGAAGTACCTCAAAAATAATGCCATCCAAGGCCATGGCATTACTGGCTTCCTCAACTGATCTCATCTCCACAAAAGCGAACTTCTTCTCATGGTTTATATAAACATTGACAACAGCATCTCCTGAACATCACAAAAGACTGTAAGTATCTACACAATTGAAAAGCATGAACTCTAGTCATACATGAAATATGCAATAAAATATTGATGTACCTGGACCGGCAGTGTTTCCTTCTATTGCAGACATAACATGGCTGAAAAAGGTTGCCACAGACTGCATAAAACATCGTAAACATTAACCAAGCTCAACAAGTTTTAAGCAATAAAGTGAACAAACAAACTCCACAATCAGATTCTACAAGTTTATTATTCAGCAAAGAAAGAAACCCACTAATTTCTGGTTTACTGTTTTTTCATCCAAAAATGCAGGAAATTGAGAGAACTAACAGAGGTTCCTTAAATATATAGATTGTTAAAAACAGGAAAACATAGCAGAATCACCCAAAATTCGTAAACATCAGTAACATCACAATATCAGAAGCTGTAGAAACCAACATAAGAAATGGAAGAGAAATAGTGCAGTGGAGCAAAACGAAAGGAGACAAACCTGTTCATTTGCAGAGGGGGGAAGCCCACCAACATACACACGCCGAGCATGTCTAGTAGCCTGCCATCATAATACTATTAGTAAAATACAAGTAGCCAAACAAACGTAGAATAAAAATTTGATAAAGAAACATAGGCATTAACGAAAACAAAACAGCTTGATCCTGCCAACCTGCTGTGTCATTGCCTGGACTGGCATAACAGGAAGAGCTGCAAACTGCTACAAGGAGGGGCAATAAAAAAGGGACAAAAAATAAAGAGAATTAATAAAAGCATTCTACAGGGGAGAATAATAACAAGAAGAGATCAATGGTAGCATGAATTACTTGGCCAGACGCTAATGGAAACATGTTTGGAAACATTCCAGGAATAGCTGGGGTGGTCCCAGGGATCTGACCTGCAAAGGCTAACAGAATTACATCCCATAAATAACTGTAAGTTGCTTACTTTCTTACTCTTCTATCGTAAGTAGTAGTACACATCACTGCACATACAAATAACTCAATAATTTTATCAAAACCTAGGCTCTTGCAGTAAAATATATCAAAAGAGATGGAAGGAATAATACATCATATTCAAGTACTGGAGAAAATATTCGTCAAACTACCAAAACAGGCAATAGTTGCCGGATGAAGACGAACAAGACCCATCAAACTGGTGCATTGATTCCTCCTTGTACATTAAAGCTATAGATGTCGGCTCACGCCCATTGTCAGCACAGTGGGGCTAATAGCCCAACATTGCCTTCTTACAACAAAACATAAGACATAGAAACAACAAACAAACACCAAACACAAGAAACAACCAAAAAAAACCCTCTCAGTTTCGGTATAATTTCACCAAGTAAATAATTAAAAGAAAAGCTATACACGTCTACAGTCCATGGTTCTAAATCATGTTCAAATAAAAGAAAAAACAAGTATTCCTTACCAAAATGACAGCATGCAATTTGATACGAACTTTCCACACTATATCAAAAACAAAAGGAGAAAACAGCAGTTACGCAAATACAACAATCGAATCATATGCGATGAGATGAGTACCTGCAGCAGTTGCAGCACCAGCTAAAATTGCAGAAGCAGGAGGTGCCATGTCGAAACCACTGATCCTTTTGCTGCAAGTATAAACCATTAATATAAAGCTCTACACGAAAACAATATACATGTATCAAGTTTAAATTTAATTTTTATGACAAGAAATTCCAACTAATATGACAATAAACTGAACAAGGTCAATTCTAAAATTAACACACTTTTTGTCCAGATCCTGCAAGGAGTGAGAAAGGAGACACTTAAATAATATAACAGGCCTCTTGTATTAGACATTACATAGCATATCTTTTTGGTTCATCATTCTTTCAAGCTCTGTCACAATGATATCGCATAATGCAGAAAGCAATGTTGCAGCACTGCACAACTAATTTGGTATCTATACAGTCCACTACTTCAAACATATCTGCAAGAGAGGACTACATGAACACATAAATCATTAAGCCAAATACACCACATGAACACAACATTTTTCACAACACAAGTGTATTGGCATTAACTGCAAACAAAAAATTCTGCAATGAAACTTATAACTTCAGAAAATTTACTGAAAGTTGTTAACTTGTTATAGCTTATTTTCTAAATATTGCACTTCTCACATTCCAAATTAGCCCCGTCATACATTCAGACAGTCACTGTTACTTAATTTTGAGAAATTATGCTGTTTAAACTTCATACTGAAAAACATTTCAATGCAATTCGACATGTATCAAAATGTACAAATTCAGATCTTCAATTTAAAACCACAAGAGACACCCATAACAAATTGATTTAACAATTGCTACAACTAACCTTTTTGAACGTGAACGAGATCTCGATCTATGCTCTGCTATACCACTAGAGCGAGATCGTCCATACCTGTCCTCTCTGTCCCCGTCATAATCTTTATGCCTACAAAATAAATCAGAACAATATCTCATAAGCAGCACAAAAGAACAAAATGTCTACAACTAAGTTGGTGAAGATGGCATGAAGTATTGGCTAGGTAATACGTAATAGGTACAAGTCTACTCTTAGCCTTTCAACTATGAGAAACACTCAAGTCACATTGTTAAAAAAAAAAATCCTTATCTGCAGAATATACATATATATAAACTTAAAGAGATTAACATACTCCCTGATTGCAACCATAGATAATAGTGGGCCTAAAATATACGCTTGGAAACAAAATGGGTGTTAAAGAATATAAACCTGCATAAACAGCAATTAACTTCCATTACCTCTCATAGTCTCGACTCCTGTGATGGTCATCACCATCTCTATCTCTGCCCCTTTCCCGTCTCTCACTCCGTGCCCTGTGGCGGTCTCGATCTTGGTCTCGATGGTGACGATCACGATCTTTGTCTCGACTCTTCTCCCGATCCCTTTCCCTATCTCTATCTCTCTCCCTGCCCTTGTCCCTATCCCTGTCCCTTTCCTTATCACGCCCTTTCTCCCTGCTCTTTGAAGACCCTCTTTCATAGTCTCGAGAGTGCTGTAAATGGTAACCCCAAAAATATATTTTTTTTTTTTCAGTAAAAGAAATCCAATTTCACAATCAGATAACATTATTATTACTGCTATACATATATGTTTTAGATTATTACTGCAAGTTAAGACCAATAAATTATGAAATTCAAATTTCTAGTAAGTTTCATGAAAAAATTTCTTTTCTTTTTATCTGTGTAGTTTAACCAAACAACGTCCGAGATAAATCATTCTCTTTTCTTCTAGAAAACACAATTCTCTTCTTTTGTTTTCGCTACTAGGTTCCCAAACAGAGAGTTAGAATTGGAATTGGAATTTCCAGCTCCAAATCCAAGGCTACGATTCCATGCAGTCCAATGCAAATTAAGCATCACGAAAATCAATCACAACCACGGCTCCACACAAATGGTTCAGACATCTTCATCAAGTCTAGCAAAAAAAAGCCCTAAATTCATCGAAACCCTAAAACGACAATCAATGATTATCGTGTTGCTTCCTTATGAGGCGATCTGGTCTATACACAAAACAAAAAACAGATATATAATAATAATAATACCTGAGACTTGGAATCGCTGTAATCATCGACTCGAGGCTGTGGAGAAGAGCCGTAATTGCCGAGATCTTCTCCGTTCCCCTCGTACCTTTCTTCGTAGTCCTCCATCGTTCGCTTTCTCCTTAGCTTTGCTCTCTACTCTCTCTCTCTCTCTCTCTCTCTCTGTTCTCGGCGTACTTGATACACAGGTTTGATGCGACAATCGGCTCAGGAATTAGGGCTCCCACATGCCATCTTCCCTTTTTACCTAGACATCAGGTTAAAAAATAAATAAAAATAGCGGGGTATAATAGTAAAATTGACTTTTACTTGATTTGGGCTGTTATTTAACGTACTTTTTTTTTTTTTTTAACATTTTGTTTGATTTGAGAATTTAAAAATATTTTTTTAAAAAAATTAAATGAAATATAAATAAAATATATTTTTTATCTAATTTCATACACATTTTTTTTTCTCTTTTCAAATTCCTTTCGAAATCTTACAACCAAACACAAACTTAGAAAAATTCTATTTACATATCACTTTTACTCTCAATTCACATCGCTATCTTATATTTTTTTATTATCATTGTACCCCTCAATGAAATTAAACCCTAAATCTCCTCAATACATCGACACCACCACCATCAACACTAGCCATCAGCACCATCATCACCAACATTCCTTCTCCTCAGCTTCCTCGATGCACCATCGTCCTCTCTCTTCTTCAACTCTATTGCTGCAGCTGTCGCCGTCTTCTCAGCTTCATACCTATCTTCACTACCTTGCAACCACCATTTTCGACAACCCACCAGCATTGCACCTTCGAACCTTAACGACCCACCACCATCGTAACTTACATTCGATCGGTGACCGATCACGCACAACCTAGAGAGAGATTTGTGTTTGGAGAGAGAGATATATGTGGTGTTTGGAGGCGACAACGAGGTAGGGTTGTAGCAATTATTTGTCACGGCAGTAGGCAACTGCAATGGCGATGAGGCATGGACGATGGGGGTGCTACAATGGTAGTAAGGCAGTGACAATAACTAAAGGAAGCTCAGTAAAAGCATTGAGGAATGGGAGAGCATAGTGGCAGCCAATAGTCGACGATAGACGGTAGACAATGATTAAGGTTGGGGTTTGTTGAAGAAGAAGAAAAATATGAGGATAATATGGTATTATATAAAAATTATTGGTGTGTATTAAAACAAAATTAACATATTCAAGGGTAAATTACATTGACACCCCTTGAGATTTAGTCCAATTACTACCCACCCCTTGACGTTTTGAAAATTACATTTCCACCCCTGTAGTTAACAATTTTATTTCACAAACCCCCTTACTTATAGAAAAGGTAACAACTTCTAGTAGAAAAATAGAAAAAATTACATTAAAAAAAAAGGTAAAGGAAAGGGAAAAAAATGAAAAAGTAAAATAATGCAAAAAAAGGTGTATGAGTTCAATGTCTTCATTCCGTCTAAATAATTACAATGGCAAGGGGGTTAGTGTAATTTCTCAAACGTCAGGGGGTGAACTGTATTAAACCCAAATCCCAAGGGGTGTAAGTGTAATTTACCCCATATTCAATTTGTGTGTGGTGTGAACTTAGTAAATGATGTGAACTGAGGGTAATAATAATATGTAAATAAAATCACCCTTCTTTTTATAACCCCCACATTTTCTATTTTTTTTAATTCCAATTTTGTCCTGATATAAAATTTCATTTTTACCCTCATTCCTAATCTTCTAACCCTAATTTTCCAAACCCTAACCCTAGCCCCTCTCAACTCTGGCTACCATATCTATCTGCCGCCTCTAGCACTTCCATCTCCGTCTCTCTCTTATCTTCTTTTTTTCTTCGTCTTTTGAAAACCCCAGGTTTTCATCTCTCTCTCCCTCTCTTGCGTGCACTTGTTTTAGCCGTCACCACTATAATATCTCTCTCTCTCTCTCTCTCTCTCTACGCATGGTTGGGTCACTAGGGTTTGGAGATGTGATGGTGGTGCTCGCGAAGTCGTGAAAAGGTGATGGGGTTTGTCAAAAAAGTAGGTCGGAGGCGGAGAAATGTGTGGTGTATAATATGGGGTTTATGGCGGTGATGGTGGTTTTGGAAATGAGAGAAAATGGCTAGGAAAGAGGCGACGGGGCAACAAAAAATAGCAACGACCGACGGTGAGAAAAGGTTATAAGTTTGGGGTTCAAATAAGAGGGGTATAGTTAGGATTATGGTGGGTATTCAAAGAGAAAATGAGAGAGACTCAATTAAGTGAGTAAGGATTCAAAGAAGTAAAGGGTCAAAAGAAATATGATAGGGATAGATAGCAGCTCTCTTACTTGATCTAAGAACAGTTAATCCTAGCCTCATTTGCAAGTTAGGTTAGGAGTTAAAATAATCAATAAGACAAAATACTCAATCACATCACTCTCTATTTTTTGTACGTTTTTTCATAAAAAAAAATAACTAAAATAACATATACCCAAACACTCCGACCACAAAAAATCTCACCATATTTCATTTATATTGTTTGGATACAAAACCTTTATTTATAATCTTTCATTTTTTAACAATTTCATAAAATTTAAGAAAAAAAAATAATGATTCTATAATACACATCCGTTGGTTACGTTTTTTGTAATATTTGATTATGATTTATTAGAGTGTTAGTTATGATAAATTATAATATTAGTTAAGTCATTATTTTGGTTATGAATCAAAAAGTTTTAGGTTATTCCTTATGTAATATTTGGTTATAACTTTTTTTTTTTTTTTAATTTTAGTTATGATTTATATAAAAATTGCGTTATGATATTTGTGATAATTAATCTCATAAATATCATAACTTATATTTGAGAGTGTATGATAGCATTATCCAAGGAAAAAAATATTATTTGACTTTTGGTAAAAAGTTTGATTATTTATTAATTTTACAAAAATAATTACAAATGTATGATAAAATAATTATAATAAAATTTTTATTAAATTTAAATTTAATAAAAAAATATAATGAATAATTAGAGATGCTCGAGATTGGGAGCAATTAAAAATGAAATGAGCCAAGTCAAAATTTGAACTGTTTTAGGTCAAGTTTGGGTACTTTCAAAAAAGCTAAAAAGTCAAAAAGTTACTCAAAAAGTTAAAAAGTTAACACTATTCACCAAAAGTCAACAATTACGGCTGCACAACTCCCAATTCAAAATTTTCCCTACAAATAAATTTTTACAATTTTTTATTACACATTTTTTTATAAACAGTCAAAAAGTTAACCCAAACATCCATATTTTCAACCTCAATTTTTTAGTCAAAAAAGACAAAAAGTACACTTATTTAGGACACCCCAAACAACCCCTTAGTTTGGCTCTAGTTTGAGCAATTTGGAATTCGGTTAGCCAAATTAAGTTTGAGCAAAAAAGTCAAAAATTTTGGGCCAAATAAATCAATTTTGTAATAAATAAATAAAAGAAAACTCAACTCAATTATTTGAAAAATTACAAATTAACCAACTTTTTAATGCTAAAAAAATCATTAAAAAAAGTCCCAAACAAATTAATTTTTGTTAGTATTATTTTTTTTTGGGTAGTTTTTTAATTAATTCATAAAAAATAATAAACTAAAATATTTAAGAAATTTGAATTTTGCTCGAATCAGTTCAATTATATAAAATACTTGTATCATTAATAAATTTATCAATTAAGGAGTATATAAATTTATACAAATCGATTATATAAAAATACACACAAAAAATTCGTGCTTAAGTTAGACTTATTTATATAAAAATTCGCTCTCGAACAAGTTTTAACGTATTGAACCCAAAACATACTTGAGTAGCTTTCATATCAATAAATTTCATGTCTTTTACCTCAAAAAGACACGAAAGACTTTAATTTTAAAACTTAGCAAACTTAAATTTATGCTTTAACTTGTTTAATTAATAAAAAAATCAATTTAAAATAATTTTTTAATGAGTTAAATACTAGTCGCTTGATTCGTTTGTTTTGTGGTGAAAACCCGGTCCGAATTAGGCCCGTTCAATGGTAATTAAAAGGCGACAAATCAATGGATATGGGGTTTTAACGCGCAAACAGCTTGCAGAGATTTGGAAAACTCTTCGTCAGACATTCCCAAGGTAAGACGAACATTCTCTCCCTTGAACTCTCCCTCAAATTTTGATTTTCAATTCCAATTTTATAATCACCAAGTAGCTCTCAATTTTAAGTTCTCTGTTCTCAGATTCGAAACTATGAATTGGGTTCAGCGCAAGATCTATCTCTACAACGTCACTTTCGGACTCTACATGTTAGATTGGTGGGAGCGTTGTCTCTTCAGTATCCTTATCTTCATTGATTTGTCCATTCTTGATTTATTTGTTTGAATCGAGGGTTTAATTTGCATTATAAACTCAATAGATCTGCCCAATCGCAAAACTAGATCACTTGGCTTTTTCTTCCCATTAATTGTGTATGATTTTTGGGATTTTTTTGCAATTTTTTTTTTCATTTTTATGGGTTTTTGAATGAAAGATCGGTGCTTTGAGTTTTGGTTTTGGTGATTGTGAATTCTTAATGAACGTAGATACTCTGGTGGTTGTGTTGATGTGGTTCGTTTGCCGCAATGGGTTTCAATCTGCTACTGAGTTTTGCAAAAGGTACCTCATTCTGTTTTGGAAAGTTATGGCTTGAATTTTGAATATGCCATTTCATTACCCATTTTGTTATTGTTATTTGACTTGGTTGTATTACTCATTATTATCATCACCAATATTAACCATTATTCTGCAAATTGGTTTTGGGGGGCTTTTTATGAATTACAATTATGCTTTTAAATTATGCATTTTGTTCTGATAATGATGTTTAACATTCTCATTTGCTGCATGCCTTTTCAATGTACTCATATTGGTTATTTTCTATGCACCTTCATGATTTGCCTACCCTTCTTCAATGTCAAGGGCCATATAGGCTTTTCTGTTTCATTTTTCTAAGTAATTGATTTAGGAATGAAAAATCATACTATCTAGTGACAAATAAAGTAGCTGACTGACCATCTAGATATTCTTTAATAATCTGAATGAGATCTTCTTATTATAAAAAAAAAGGAAAGAATGTTTGAAGGAGATTTAAAGATACACTTGAAGTATGGAAAAGAAAGCGACTAATATTAGCCAACCAGCCAGAGTCCTTGCACCATATTGGGAGATCAAGGGTTCAACTCTCCTTTCTGTGTAAGGGCTTTTTTTCACTTTAAGAGTTGTATATATGTGATTTCCCTTCCCAAGTACCCCCAAAATATTCAAAATTACAGAAAATGTTTTCCATTTTTATAGTTTTTTTTTTTAATGCGATTTTGAATGACCATGGAGTTTTTAAAATTTTGGATTATCCTCTTATACAAAAATCTTTAAATCTCATAGCAAAAATTTGTGGATAAAATGGATATTTGAAAGTTGTCTTTGATAGGATTTAGGGCCTCACATAATTAGTGGGGATAGTTAGAGGTGAGTAAGTTGGTTTGAGGGACATTATGGGAAGCTGCTAGGCACTAAATTGGTGTAGGAATTTTGACTTGGGCTGTACAAGAGTGAAGGGTATATTAGGAGGATGGCGAGAGAGAAAAAGAGAGTAGTAATGGTTTGGATGCAGTGAGCTAGAGTCTCTAGACTACTACTGGAGATTGCTTGGAGGCAAAGGAGGGTGGCCATTATTTATAGAGAGGCTAAACCATTGAGGTTGGCTCTCACATGTGTCAACAACACATGGTAGAGGCCAGAAGGTTAGGTTGGTTAGCTATGTCTTAGTGGAATGACCCGAACAAGTACTATAGTTGATATCCTTTGAAGCCTCGAGTTGCAGAGATAATGGGGCATTCTTCGTAGGTAACGGAAGGGTATTGAGCATGTCACATACCTTTGTCTTGGACTGTTATCTTCTCATGGAGATCTCTCTATTTATAGTCATTCAATGTTCAACTCCCTTCGAGGAAAAATGGGGCAAGTATCTTGACAAAGGTCTTGCAAAGGACCATATAGGATGACGCTTAGACCCTCCATGACCGCAACACCAAATCAAGTTCCCTCAAGGGAAAAATGGGGTGAGTATTTTGACAAATTCTTAACCATAACTCCCAAACCACATGATCCAAAGTTCTAGCAAGGGATCATAGGATGACGCTTAGGCAGCCCATGATTGCAACACCAAATTGAGGGGGTTTTAAGTCCTTTCTCCCTATCTAGAATGACATGGAGACACATCATGTTGAGTGAAAGTTGTTTAGCTCAAGTGAGGAGGAACTGAATACGTTATCGTGAGTGGGGGAGGATGCTCTCAAATGGAGATTCGCTCGGCTAGGTTAAGAGAGGCCAAGCGCATTTGGGTGAGTGAACTAGGTATGCCTTTTGGAGATTGTTTTCAAGTTCTTAGGCTCAAGGTTTAGACACCATGTACATTAACCTCGGACAACGTGGCCCGAACTTGGAGGGTAGCTATTAGGACACATGGATACTACTGGCCCATGCTTATGCACTCCACTTTCCACAAGGTGTAAAAGAAAGGACCAAACAAATCAGTGGGGCTATGCCGGTACGACTGAATATGCATTAGAAAGTTCAATCCCTCCCCTATGACACCAAAAAAAACCAGGACCAAACTTCTAAAAGCCTGTGGGTATCCATAGAACAATATCGTAGCAATGAAGACCATTATGGTTTTTCACCAAGGCGGTGGATTGAAGCAATTGCAGCCAAAGCACTTCGTCTATGGGCATCGACAAGCCGCTACATTAGCGGCGCATAAACCATGTCGTCAACCATGTTTGTTCAGTGGTTGTAACGTAATTGGTTTGTGTCACTTTACGATTGGTGCGTGTGACGCACCATGTGTTAGAGGTGACATGGCAATGATGTTGCTCATACGTGGCCACTTAGATCCATATTCTTGCAATACTTTTTATTTTTTAATATGCTACCATCTATACCGTCCTATTTGTTAGGAAACTGATCCATGAAAACTTACCAGGCTTATTAGAATAAAGCACTGATTTAATATCCTTGATTTATATATAGGATTAATTAACTAATCCATGTTAAGAAGTGGCAATCACTCAGATCAAGACATAACAGACCAGTGGCTGCTATTTTTATAGAGGAAGCATTCTTCTTGTTTAGATATTTCTTTCTTTGATCGTTCCATGTTATCTAAAATTTATGAGCTACATTCGTCCACAACTCTAGTTCCCCCCATCCATCCCATCTTTTCCCCTCCTTGTATAATATCTTTTGAATTAGGGAGACAGTAATACACCCTTTTCACAGGGGAGGAGAATGAATTGCACAATTCTTAACCGAACTTGACTACATAAAAAGTAATAACTCAATTATATTTGTACTTTAATACCTTCAAAACTAACCTTCTTGAAAGTAAATAAGCTGTCCAGAATGAAAGATCTTTAATTTGTTTAGTTTGAAACCCAAACAAAAGGAGGAAGACAAGAACAGATATATGATATTTTACTTAGTCGTGAAGTGCTGTCTTTTTTTTTATTATTTTTATTTGATGAATAATGAGTAAATTTAGTCATGAAGTGTTCTTAACTAGTCATTAGTAATGAAATATGTAAACATGGATAATGATAGATTTGGTCATAGAGAGATTATTAACAGCATCAATCAGGATTTGGCTTTTGAAGGATGTGGATGATAAGACATACAGTTATGGAGAACTTAACAACAGTCAGTGTTTTGCATTCTTAGGAGTAGGACATTGTATCTGGTGAGATGGCATAAGTAGCGTAATGATAGTGAGTGTTATGGCTTGCTTAAAAATAAGATTTTATAAGTGAAAGTAGGATTCGATGGTATAATAACTTTAGTTTGTAGTTGATATGCACAGGTCAAGTACTTTTGGGTACATATTTAAAATATTAGTCTTGTAAAGAATTTTTTTGCACTTGAGCTCTTTGAGTTCACATTTTCATGCTACTCATGTATCTTCAGGAAGAATGCATTATTTGTTACTGCGAACTGCCTTACTCGTGTCTGACTTGGGGCTATATTTTATTCATTTCAGGAATTTATGGTGACTTCAGGAGCCATAGGACCTTCAAATCCTTATGGGTAATTGTAGTTTGGAATTGTACTAGATATACTTGAGGATTTTTTCCATGATTGTCAATTTTCTCTCATCGGAAATGTGAACTTGCACAAATGTCTTAACCTCCGTTTGGGAAGTGGATTGGCTTTTTGGCTTTTTGACTTTTTTGACTATTTTAGTCTGGGCTAAAAAACTTGGTTTGGGAAAGGCTTTTTGGCTTTTTTGACTATTTTAGTCTGGGCTAAAAAGCTTAGTTTGGAAAAGACTTTTTGGCTTTTTAGCTTTTTTGACTTTTTTTGTGAGAGAAGAGTGTAATGATTATGGATTGGATGTGATGTTTTGTTTGTTGTGCCTGAAATAGCCTATTTTGTCTTTTGTGGCTAAAATAGCCACAAACCAACTTGCCAAACGGACTTTTAGTATCTGATAAAAGTTATCTGTTTGTTTTCTCGTTGGTCTTATAAAAGCTGATTTTTTTCTTTTTCTTGGTATCTTATATGAATTCTGTAAAAAAATTGTTTCTATTGATGGGAAATCATCTATTTTCTTACTTAACAATTTAGAGAAGAAGAAAATAATAATGGCTCTGGAGTTGCACATACTACATATTTCCGTTGAAGCATCTAATTGTCTTGATAAACACCTAAGAAAGGATATTGCAATATTAAAGAGGAACGAGAAAGAATTCTCTCTTTTCCTATTGGGATGGAGGTGTCAAGTGGGGGGCTTTGTTAACCTAATGGAACAGTTACTAATTCAGTACTGGGAATCATAAATTTGGAGTGGTATCAGCAAGAACACCTTTGAATCAGGTTGATGAACTATTTTTGAAAGGATTTGTTTGTTATTCTTTTCAATTCTGCATATTATCTTACACAACTATCACATTTCTAGGACATGACGCGTTGTTTGAAACTTTTTCCCCTTATCTATATATTAAAACCAAGTAGTTGGAGAAGTTAACATGTCTGTAGAGACATAGATGCTTTTAAGTATGACTTCTGATACTTTGCTAAGAGGTGTGGTTTTTACTTTTTCATAATTGAAATTTGAGAAGATATTCAAAATGCCTAGCTTGATGTGGACTCCCTATTAAGGTCGAGTTGATGTTGAATGGTTCGTGAAAACAACTTTGAAGATGGAATGACTTTTGTGCTTTCAAGGCCAATGGAAATAATATAAAAAAATGCAACCCTTTTTTAGAACTTAAGCACTCTATCATTTCCATATTGAAAATGCTTCGAGTAACATAGATCCACTATGATCAGGAAACTTCAACAAAATTTTGATTTACGTGAAATTTTTATTAGAAGTGATATCCATTGCTTTTCTTTCTCCAAATTAGTTTAGTTCATTGCTGTAGATACACTCGGTCCACTTCATTCATAGCTAGCTTGAGTTTTGTTGTTGATCTGTAAATTTTTATCGCTATACTTCGAGATTTATATTAGCTGAAGCAATCTTGGACCTTCTAATCTTGTTTTTTATGTCTATAATTGAATTTTTTTGTTACTACTGCTTTATTGATTTTTGCAATTTTTTATTTTTATTTTTCATTTTCCTCAAGTCCTGTGCTGCGGTGGGGAGTCTGGGGAAAGCAAAGCACACTATGTTTTTAGAAAGTCCTTACCTTATAGTGCCATCACAGATGTACTACTTGGCAGGCTTGGAGAAAACCATTGGACTGGTTGGTCGAGGTTATACGTTAGGTAGTTCTTTTCTTTTTTTGGTTGGAAAAGTGCTTAATCAAAAGCAATAAAAAAATATTTACCTTGGTTTTGATTGATTTTTTAAAAATTGATTTTTTTTTCTTTTTTTTTTTTAGTAAATTTTTAAAATATTTTTTGAGTAATTTTTTTCCTTTCTAGATGTATATAATTTAGATACACCAAAAAGTAAAATATTTGTGAAAAAATATTTTAAAAATTCAATAAATATACAAAAATACGAAAATGTTTTAAATTTATATATATTTTTTGTATTTGATGAATTTTTTAAAGAATATTTCCATAAATATTATATTTTTTAAGTATATCAAGATTAAGTGCATCTAAAAAATTCTTAAAATATTAAAATTTTTGACTAAAAAAAAAATACGAAAGATAAAAAATTCAATTTTTAGGAAGTGAGTTTAATTTTCATTAACTAAACAAGATAATTGTCATTATTGTCATCACAAGGCAATTTTTCAGAAGTGTGAATGAACACAATGGTTTAACATACATGTGATTGACTACTAAATATTAATATGATTACGTGTATAATGTGTATTACGAAGGATATACCATTTGCCAAGGCCGCATAATATCATTAAAACCATTGGTGGTGTTTGGGAAGCAAGTTTCTAAATTTTTTTCTCATTTTTTCTACTAAAAGATAGAAGTTTTGCAAAACCAAAAAAAAAACATCCAAACAAAATATCACATCCAACTCCATAATCATTTCACTTTTTCTCTCACAAACATCACATTCAACCACATAAAAACCCAACTATCTTCCCAAACACCAAAAAAAATTTATCTCATAAAAACTTACATCTACTAAAATCTACATAAAAACTCATTTCCCAAACACCATCATTGTCACCTTTGAGTCTTGTCTCCATCAACATTGCGTAAGTGATGGAAATTTTTTTTTTTTTTTTTTTTATAAAAAAAACTCAAAGATGTTCAAAATGTGGAGAGTGAGACGGCCCTCACACCCTCACCGTCCTTCTTTTTAAGCCCTATCTTTCCATTCGGAGTAATGTTATAGTCACCATTTATTTTTATTATTTTCTCCTATTACATTGAATGGACAATGTTTATGTCCTCAACTTATATCCTCACCTAATAAAATAAAAAAGAAAGAGTTGAGTTTATTACAAATTATTTTATAAATTTTTGTGTATAAATCATTTATAAAAAAATTAAATTAATCTAATAATCATTATAATTTGATTTTAAATCTGTAAATGATCTATATATAGGGCCTTCTAAAATGAACAAATTAAATAATCAAAGTGGACTTGAAGGGAAGCTACCAAAGAAAGGGTAAAATTGGCATAACAAATAATTTTGATTGCGTTTGGTAGAGTTTTGTAAATATGATTTGAGAGTATGAGTTGTATTTTGAGTTTGTGAGTTTTAGAATTATGATTTAAGTGTAGAAAATTTGTTTGGTGAAGAGTTTTGAATTGAGTGGGGAATTTTTGATGTGACATATGATGTTTGATACAAAAAACTTACAACTCGTAACCAAACATACAATTCAAAATTCTATTAAAACATATAAAAAAAATTTAAAAATTCAGAAAATATTTTTTTTGAATATATAAAAATTAACCTTTATAAAAAAAAAAAAAATTGCACTGTTCCACTCAATCGGTGGGACGACCGGTTAGGCGAAATTTGAAAAAAAAAATTCGAAAACCGCGCCTGAGACAGAGTGTTTTATGCAGAGTTTTGGAAACATGTTTTCAGAATTGTAACCAAACATAATACTTGAATGAAGGTGTAGAATCATGATTGCAAAACACAACCAAACCCAGCTTTTGTTTTTCTCCCTAATATAGGCTAAAAATAAGGAAATGGTAGAGAAATGACATGATACCATTAGATGGGCATATAAACACGTGATTTTCCTGACTCATGGAATAATTTTTTTCGAATAATATGGGCATCTTCTACTATTTTTTAAAAAATGAAAGTAAAAATAAATAAAATAATGTGACTATAATTATTTCAGTTAATATAATATTTTTCATGAACAATTTACACATGATGAACTACAAAATAAACAAATTAAATTATCATAATAAAATTCATGATGGTCTCCACAAGCCCAACTAAGTGGTGCAATCCACAACCTATTTCATTTTATAAAATCACAATAATCAAAAAACAGAAATTAAAAGTACCTCTCACTTGATTTTTTAAAAATTAATTTTTTTTTTCAATTTAATTAAATTATTTTTACTTAATAAGTTATAAATAAAAATATACCAAACAGTGTAACACAAATTTCCATATTAAAATAAATTATAAGCTGTTTCTATAATCTCCCCCAAACACGCCAGTGTCATTGTA
Organism: Camellia sinensis; assembly: GCF_055761805.1. NCBI lineage: Eukaryota > Viridiplantae > Streptophyta > Magnoliopsida > Ericales > Theaceae > Camellia > Camellia sinensis. Next base: position 189,874,070 of record NC_138964.1, read on the forward strand.
CCTTTTATGTTGCGTGTTCTAACTTCTATTTGAACCAAAGTGACGAGACACTATTTAATGGTATGAGAGGTCAATTTGTGCTTGAATAATGTTGAGGGCCATTGTTGTTATCACATTAAAGAGTAGTTGTAGAGTCTTAGAACAAACAACTCATAATTTGTCCAGAATTTATAATGAATGACCAAGATTTATTCATTCTGTGATCCTACATCAACAAATTTAAATATACAATCTAGATCTAGAAATTTGATCACTAATAAATAGACATATAGGTATAAAATATAATGTATACATTAGGACTTCATTTTTTTTTTTTTTTTTTTTAAGAAAAGCACCAGACTTTAGTGGTTTGGAATGTCTTAAATAAGTACATTTTTTGACTTTTTATAAAAAGATGTGTAGAAAAGTAGAAAGAAGATGTTGATTGATGTGACTTAAAAAAGATAAAAAAATGGACTTGTCAAAACCTAAAAAAGTCAAAAAGTTACTATTCTATTTAAGTCACATTACCTCTTATCACATCGCTTTAAACCCAACCTATACCCAACTCATATTTTATAAAAAATAAAAAAGTACACTTATTACATCATCCTAAACCATTCCTTAATATATGCCAAACATAAATTTGAGCATTTCAATAAATGAGCTGTAGAATTTAATGAAAATGATGAAAATGAGTCAAGTTAGCCATGGACTCGGACAGTGAGGTGGCTCTGTTTGGTTTGGTTTTGTTTTGTTTTCAGAATCTTTTTTGAAAATCTTTTTTCTAAAAATATAATCATTATTTAATGAAAAAAAAAAATGAAAGATCTTGTTCAAAATGTTTGACTATATTTTTTTTTGAGAAGCAAAAATAATTTTTTAAAATTTAAAAACATTTTTTAAATATTTATTTTTATCAAATTAATGCTTTTAAAAAAAATTATTTCTGAAAAATAAAAACAAACCACACATAGCAATAACTTTGACTGATTAATGGAATCCAACCATCTAAACAGTCCAATCGTGTCCTTATCTTCCAACCACAATCAGCTCGTTTAGTTTGAATTTTCTGCATTCACTTTTCAAAAACTTAAATTTTTAGTTTTTTATATTTTTATATTTTTATTGAATTTTTTTAATATTTTAAGTAAATTTTTTAATTTTTAGATACACCTAACATAATACACTTAAAAAATATAATGTTTATGAAAAAAATCTTTAAAAATTTACTAAATACCAAAAATATTAAAAAAATATAAAAATTCAGTACATTTTTTATATTCTTGTATATTTATTAATTTTTAAAAATATTTTACATTTTAGATATATTTAAGTAAGATATATCTAAAAAAATAAAAAAATTACTTAAAATTTTAAAAATATTTATTAAAAATAAAAAATACAAAAAATAAAAAATTGAATCTAAAATATTAAAACACACTGAAGGAGCGTAGAGTTTTGAGAAAGAAAGCACACAGGAAGGTTGTCTATTCTACGCACAAACATATCAAAATTTCTTAATTTGACATAACTATCCTCCTATCTTTTTAAACTACCATTGGATTTCTATACAATATATGTTTATTTTGAGAAGTAGATTAAAAGTCATTTTTTAAATTTTTCTTACTTTTTAAAAATATATATATATATATATATAAAGAGATGATTTGACTTTAAAAAGTCAAAAAAACTAAAAAGTTAACTTTTAACTTAGTTGTCAAAATAGACCATAATAATCATTGATAGACAAATTTTGTCATAGATAAAATTTTTGTTTGTAGATTACTGTCTAAGAGTATGCTTGGTATGATGAAATGAATTGGAATAGATTTGTAATATTCATTTCTTTCTTCACCCTAAAAAATTGTCATTCTATTCTATCATGAAATCATTCTAAAACGAGTGTCGTTATTATGTTATTACTATTACCTGCTTCTACTCTTTTCCACCACCTCCCATTGCCTACCGCCACCACCACAACTATCACCATCAACTACATCAATCATTCTACTGTTATTGCTATAACCATCCTACGACCACTACCACCAGTACGTATTACCATCGCCTACCACCATCACTATCTTATTATTGTTATTATCACTACAACTATTATACCCTACTACTATAACTTCCTCTACCATCCTATTATTACTACTATAATCTTACCACCACTTTCATAGCCACCACTAGCCTATATTGTTATCATTTTACTAGCAACGTGCCGCCGCCACCCCCACCAAACCAAACCAAACCAAGCCTTGAGTCCCATCAAATGGGGTCAGCTACATGAATCCTTCTTCTCCACGCAACCCTATCAAAGGCCATTTCGTTAGTCAAATTAAGTAAATCCATATCTCTATTTACAATGTTAGCCAACGTTAATCTAGGCATGCCCCGTCCCCTAACACTCCCCTCTACCGTTACAGTATCGCATCTTTTCACTACTGCCTCTGTTGGTTTCCGTTGAATGTGACCAAACCATCTCAATCGATTATCTCTCAACTTATCTTCTATCGGTACTACTCCTACCCATTCCCGAATACACTCATTCCTAATTCTGTCTTGTTTTGTCTTGCCACACATCCACCTTAGCATCCCTACCTCCACCCCACTCATCTTATCTACACGCTGTTTCTTTGTTGCGCAACACTCCGTCCCATACAACATCACTGGTCTAATAGCCATTCTATAGAACTTACCTTTTAGTCTAGTGGGTATTCGTTTATCGCACAGTACCCCAGACGCACTTCTCCACTTACACTATCCTGCCTTAATCCTATGGGCTACATCCGCATCAATCTCCTCCGCTGTTGAGATAATCGACCCTAAATAACGAAAATGTTCACTCTTAGGCAGTTCTTGGTTCTCAATTTTCACTTCTCCTCTGCTTTTTTTGTTGCTGTTACTAAATTTACATTCCATGTACTCTGTCTTAGTTTTGCTTATCCGGAATCTTTTTGATTCAAGAGCTTTTCTCCAAATCTCCAACTTTGTATTAACTCCTTCTCTAGTCTCATCCACTAGAACGATATCGTCTGCAAAAAGCATACACCATGGCACGTCATCCTGAATATTTCTTGTCAACTCATCCATAACTAAAGCAGAAAGATAAGGGCTTAAGGTAGATCCTTGGTGTAACCCAACAATGATAGGAAATTCATTTGTCTCTCCAGCAAGCGATCTAATAGTGGTCACCACCCCTTCATACATGTCCCTAATCACACCAACGTAACCTTTTGTCACCCTTTTCTTCTTTAACACCCACCATATTATATATTGGGGCACTCTATCATATGCTTTCTCAAGGTCGATAAACACCATATGAATGTCTCTTTTTTTTTTCTCTATACTTTTCTATTACTCTACTCAAAAGATAAATCGCTTCCATTGTTGACCTGTCAGTCATAAACCCAAATTAATTCTCTGACACCTCTGTTATATCTCGCAATCGGCGTTCCATCACCCTCTCCCACACTTTCATTATATGACACATAAACTTGATTCCTCTATAGTTGTTGCAATTCTGAACATCTCCTTTATTCTTATATATTGGCACTAAAATACTCTTCCTCCACTCACCTAGCATGTTCCTAGCCAACAAAATTTTGCTAAACAATCTAGTCAACCAAGCAACCCCCTTTTTACCCAAGAAATTCCAAGCTTCAATAGGGATATCATCGGATCCTAAAGTCTTATTTGATTTCATCTTCTTAAGTACAATCTCCACTTCAAAGTTCATAATCCTGCGATAAAACCTATAGTCTTTGGTTTATTGTATTACTGGCCATTCCTTCCTCTATTGTCGCACCTCCATGTTCCTCATTTAATAGTTTCTCAAAATAGTTCTTCCATCTTTCCTTAATCTCTTCATCCTTCACCAATACCTTAGAATCCTCACTCTTGATGCACTTAACTTGATTGAAATCTCTTGTTTTTCTCTCTCGTATCTTAGCAAGTTTGTATACCATCTTCTCTCCCTCTTTACTATCCAGTCTAGTATGTAGGTCATCATAAGCTTTCAACTTCGCCTCACTCATTGCTTTTTTGACCTCCTTATTAGCCAATCTATAGCTGTTAAGGTTTTCCTCAGTCTTATCGTTTTACCACTTTTTAAAGCACTCTTTTTTTTGTCTTAACTACCGCTTGAACCTCTTCCATTCATCACAAAGTTTCCCTAGAGCTGGGTCCCGTCCTTTTCGACTCTCCAAGCACTTCCCTTGTGATTCTCCTCATACAATTGGCCATCGAGTTCCACATAGTGTTAGCATCATTTTCCAAGTCCCAAATACCTTCCTTATCCATTTTATTCTTAAAAATTTCTAGTTTATCCCATTTTAGGTCCCACTATCTCGTTCTACGACGCCCACTATCCTTTCTAGCTTGGTATTACCCTCTAAAACATAAATCTAGTACCAAAATCCTATGTTGAGAGGTCAGGTTCTCTCCAGTAATCATGTTACAATCATTGCATTTTAGGCGGTCCACTTTTCTCACTAAGAAATAATCTATTTGGCTCTTAACTAACTCACTCTTAAAAGTTATCAAATGTTCCTCCCTCTTCTTATACATAGTATTGGCTACCACTAGGTCAGAAGTCAACGCAAAATCTAAAATACTCTCTCCAACCTTGTTTCTATTACCAAAACCGTATCCACCATGCACCATTTCATAACCTAATTTATCTATGCCTACATGGCCATTAAAATCTCCATCTATAACCAAGTTCTCTCCTACATCTCTTGTAAGATCTCATCCATTTGCTCCCAAAAATCCCTCTTAGTCTGATCATCTAATCCTACTTGAGGGGTGTATGCACTAATAACGTTCACTATATTCCCTTCAATAACTAGTTTAACTAACATAATCTTATCCGCTTTCCTAATGACCGCCACTACATTTTCCACCAGACCGTTGGCAATTATGATTCCTACCTCATTCATGCGTCTGTCTTTACCACTATAATACAGTTTAAAATCGGTATCCTCAATTTCCCTAGCTTTCTTACCCGTCCACTAGTTTCTTGTACGCAAGCTATACTACCTCCCCTCCTAATCATTACATCTACCAATTCCATCGTCTTACCAGTTAAGGTTCCTATATTCCAAGTGGCTACCCTAAACCTGTATTCTTGAACTAGCTTCTTTACTTGTGCCCGTCTAGGAAAACACGGGAACCTTTGCCCATTTTTCACTGTACCCAGGCATCGATGCAGCGCCCCTTGCTAACTTTTCGAAACACCTGGAGGCAGGCACAATGCGTTACTTGAGGGTAACGACTTAGCATTTAAATGATTCAAAGTAAGATTCATGTTCATAAGGGATCCGAATGACTTTTTTTTTTTTATGTGCTGGGTGTCAGCTACCTAATACACAACCCTCCTCCTTAACTTGGGCTTGGGACCGGCAGAGTTGTTAATAACCTCGACAGAGTTAACATGCCACCACCAAATCATACCAAATTAAAACCACCACTTATGCCTCTATTTCCATCACAAGTATTACTTTCACAACCATCAAAATTATCATAATCTAGACAATTTTAGTTGTTACTAGTTTGATAAATAATTTTTTTTATTTCATTAGTTTAATACGTAGAAATCAAGTCATATAATGCAGGAGAGAAGTAAGTCATGGCTTAAATGAGTAGTAGTTGATGGTAAAAGCTTGGGATTTGATTTTTTATTATTTAAAATCTATAAAAGAAATACTTTAAGAAGTATTTTAAATTAAAAATGTGTAGATTATCATTTTAGATTTGATTCACAAATTTTATGTCATGCTTGGCTCCATAGGTGGGGAACTGGATTAGCAGTCCTCTAGGTCTTCCATAATTCATATTTGATTGATAAAAATAAAAGGGAATTAGTAGTCAGAAGACTATGAATACTATACACTCAATTCAAAAAAATAAAATAAAATGAGACTATGAATAACTCACATAGTGAGATTAACCTTTCCACGGGAGAGGTGGAATTGCTAATCCAATCCTATGAGATTGGGTGTGTTATAGCGATCCCGGGTTTACCCTTGTTGTACAGTGATCCGGACATGTGTCCGTGGATGTTGGTAGTTGTTTATTGTCTTGTATACATCCTTTTTCTTCGTATTTGAGTTATAGGATGTGTTGGGCAGCTTTGTTACAGGTTGGTTGTGTTTGGGAGCCTAGTGTTGCTGCCCAGATTTTTGAACCTTCGCTCGAGCGAGGAGTTGGTCGCTCGAGCGAGAGTTGAGTTGTGTCTGGTGGATCGAGCCAGAGTGGCTTCGCTCGAGCGAGCGATTGCGTCTGGTTCTGGACCTGAGAGTTGCATTTCTTGGCTCGAGCGGTCTGGTTTGTTCTTCGCTCGAGCGAGAGGTCTGTCGCTCGAGCGTGCCTCTGGTTACAGACCTGAGGGTTTGAGTTTTTGGCTCGAGCGAGAGTTCCTTGGCTCGAGCGAGAGTTTCTGTGTCTGGTCGCTCGAGTAACCAAGTATTCGCTCGAGCGAGCGTGTTTTATATCAGCGGACAGTAGCGTTTTGAAACAGCACTTTTTCACTTTCATTTTTGATTAAACCCTAGATCCGAGACCCTCTATCTCTAAACTTTCACTCTCTCTAAGAATTGATCTCCATAGAGTGTGAATCTAGCCTAGGGCCTTTGTTAAAAAGATAGAGGGCGTTGAGAGCTTTGTTTTAATCTGAAAAAGTTTGGATTTGGAGCACGTTGATCTTCGAGTCTTCATCTCCTTTTTGGCTCAAACTTCGAGGTAGGGATATCCTACTCCTCTCTATGGATTTTGTCTTTAAATTTTGGTATTTTGAGATGTCGGGGTTGGTTTGGTAATTTTGTGAAAGTTTGGGGCTTTTGTGTAATTTTAAAAAAAGTTGGGGTTTTATTCATAATAAACCTAGATACATGTTTGGCATAGAAAAATGGAATAAATGTTAAATCATTGATGAAAATGAGACCAAAGGGTTGAAATGTTAATTATGGGAATTGACCTAATTACATTGTTTAATTAATTGGGATAATTAATTGTGAGGAATGAGGAAATGAAATGTTGGTTGAATATCCATTGTGCATTTATTTTCTGTTTAGAAATAACTACTTTGGGCTATCGGTGGAGGATAGTCGTGATTGTTGTAGACAATGCATGATGATTAGGCAAACGGAAACTATTCAATGGAATGTGTCGTGGAACTTGACGGTTGATAGAATACATTAACTGTATGTATTGAGTGATTGTATATAGAACCATTGTGTTTGTATACGTTATGTGTAGAGGAGGAGATGGGGGATGTACTCCGCGGTTTAGGGGAAGATGGGGGATGTACCTCTAAACCGGATAGTGTTGGGAGAAGATAGGGGATGAACTCCGTAGATACAGCTCTTATGCTTGTCTAGAGAAGTGTGGATATAGCTTATATGCTTATCTGTGGATATTGTGGTTATACATATCTATTGTAGAATGTGGATATAGCTTAATTGCTTATCTGAGAATGTGGATATTGTTGTTATACATATCTGTCAAGAATGTGGTTAGTGCTTATATGCCTATCCGTTAAAAAGGGAAAAATAAAAGGTAACTTGGACTCATAAGTCGTATGACATAAATATGTGATTTATGTGAATGTATCAGTGTTGGCCATCTATCAATTGCTAATCTTTTAGTCATTGTTCATGGTTGGTTTAGTATATTTCTACTGGGCTGTGGCTCACCCTATATGGGAATATCATTTTCAGGTACAGGTAGCATGCCACCTCCAAGGACATAGCTTGGGAGGCTAGAGGCGGGCACACTTTTGTTGTTTTACTTTTTGATGTATTACATGTAAATTCAAGCCAAGGGCTTAATATGTATGAGTTAGTACTCTTTTGTTGTAACCAAGTGTTAACTTGGAAAGCTGTAAGCCCTTAGGGCATTTGCTTTTGTTGTTAACATGTAATACTTATGTAATGGAATTCTGATAAATGGAAGGACGTGGTTATTACATATGTCAATGCATATCTTTATTGATGGGTTTAATGTTGTTAATTTGAGGGTGTTACAACTTGGTATTAGAGCGTACCGGGTTCGAATACTTTGGGTACGTGGGAAGTGATTAGTATCACAATGGGTTTGTCTCGCTTGATAGTGACCTAGATGTAGTATCATATGTTATGTACTTAATTGATAACATGTTTATGTGACTATGTGGGTATGGGATTTAATTTCTAGGATGTTGATTGGATCCTTGGGTTTCTGGGAGTCTTGTTGGAAAAGCACTTGATCAATGCTATTTCTAACCGGAACTCTAGTAACGCCTCGGAACTATCATTATCCGGAAATGAAATTCGTAAGTGCTTATGTGTTTATGTGCTTACGTGGAGTGAATTACAGTTGTCCATGCATTAGGACGTGAGTGTTTAGTTTTGGCACAGTTGTGAATGTGCTAATGTTCTGTGTTACCTTTATTAGGATGTCAGGGCGAGGAAGAGGTGCTAGGCGTGGTAGACCTGCGAGGCAGGAAGTACCGTTACCGGGTGAGATTCCGGCAGTGCAGGAGGGAGTTGGCCAGGCCAATGTGGCCGAGCCAGTGAGTCAGCAGGCTATGGGTGCCTTGGCCAGAGAGATAGCAGGAGCCTTGGGTATTCTTAGAGCTGGGAATCAGGCAGCTGAGGCAGGGCCTTCTTTCTCGAAGAGGGAGTTTTTCCGGTCTAATCCGGATGAGTTTATCGGGGATCCGAAGGAGCCACTGAAGGCTGATGAGTGGCTAGAGCAAATGAGTAAGACGTTCGAGATGCTTGGCATCGAGGACGGAGCACTGAAAGTGACCTTGGCATCCTTCCAACTGAAGGGAGATGCGGGTCAATGGTGGAAGTATGAGAAGGCTCGTGTTGGTGGTACTTGGGAGGCGTTTATGAATGCTTTTCAGGAGAGGTTTTTGTCTGCAGCAGCTAGGGAGAAGCTGAGAGATCAGTTCAGCCGGCTTAAACAGCAGGGCTTGTCAGTGGCCGAGTTTGAGGCTACTTTTACTAGTCTGTCCAGGTTTGCACCTGAACAAGTGGCGTCTGAGGAATGCCGTTGCCATGAGTTTGAGCGGAAGTTGAGGCGGGGCCTCAAGTTGAGAGTTGGTGGGTCTTTTATCCGAGAGTATAGACACCTGGTAGATGCCGCTGCTCATATGGAAATTATGATGCAGGAAGAGGAGGAAGAACAGAGGGGCTCCAAGAGGAGCCAAGATGGTCAGGGTGATGGCAGGAGGCAGAGGGGTTATAACCCTCAACAGTCTCAGGGAGCAGTTTCTAGATCGACCTTTCCAGTGCCGAGTGCAGGCTCGGGGAGAGGCAATCAGGGGGAGTTTGCTTGTTACAAGTGTGGCCAGCTGGGTCACAAGGTTTCTGTTTGCCCGCAGAAGGGTGGGGGTCAGAGAGCTGTTTCTTCTTCAGCTAGACCGCAGAGTCAGAGTTCGGGCAGGGGGCAGCCCTTGTCTTGTTGTCAGTGTGGACAGCCTGGGCACCTGAAGAGGTTTTGCCCGCAGTTGAGTGCCACTTCGGGAGCATCTGGTTCTAGGCAGACGCAGGGTTTTCAGCCAGCTCAGTCTGTGCAGGTCTTGAGGGCCAATCCGGGAGCGTCGTCATCCTAGTCTGTGCAGCAGTCTTTTGCTTCGAGAGGTGAGCAGGTAGACCAGGGGCCTACGGGGCGCGTGTATGCTGTTACCGCGCAGGATTTAGTACCAGCTCCATCTGTAGTGAGAGGTACTTTTCTGTTTTGCAACTCGGTTGCTAATGTGTTGATAGACACGGGTGCATCTCATTCTTTTGTATCTGCTGCATTTGCATCTGTTTTGGAATTGGAGTTAGCGCAGTTAGCATCTCCTATTTGCGTGGTATCGCCTTTGGGTGGGGAGTTGATCCTGAAACAGGGTGCTAGAGGATGTGATATAGAAGTCGCCGACTATAGGCTTCCTTTTCCGTTTGTTGTCATGCCCATGAAGGGTTTTGATGTTATTTTGGTTATGGACTGGCTATCGTCATACCGGGCTGTTATCGATTGCTACCGCCAGAGGGTCACGTTATGTACCTTGAGCGGGGAGTGGTTCCACTTCTTGGGAGACCGGGTTGGTAGTGTTTTGCCACCGGGGTATGATTCGCGAGGGCGAAGTGAGCTTAGTGGTCTACTTGCTAGCTTTGAGAGTAGTGAGTGTGATGAGACTCAGATTGTGTTACCGAGGGTGGTTTGTGAGTATTCGGATGTCTTTCCCGAAGATCTCGTTAGTTTGCCACCTCACCGAGAGATAGAGTTCTCTATTGATTTAGTGCCCGGCACGGCGCCGATTTCTATGGCACCTTACCGTTTTGCTCCAGCAGAGTTGGTTGAGTTGAAAGTTCAGCTCCTGGAATTGCTAGATAAGGGCTTTGTTCGCCCTAGTGTTTCGCCGTGGGGAGCACCGGCCCTTTTTGTTAAAAAAAAAGATGGTGCCTTGAGATTGTGTATTGACTACCGGAAGTTGAATCGGGCTACGGTTAAGAATAAGTACCCTATGCCCCGTATAGATGATTTGTTTGACCAGTTGAAGGGTTCCTGTTGTTTCTCTAAGATAGACTTGAGATCGGGTTACCACTAGTTGAGGGTCAGGGAGGAGGATGTTCCTAAGACGGCATTCCGTACGCGGTATGGCCATTATGAGTTTCTGGTTATGCCATTCGGGCTTACCAATGCACCGGCAGTCTTTATGGACTTGATGAACCGGATCTTCCGGGAATTCTTGGATCGGTTTGTAGTCGTTTTTGTGGACGACATCCTTATCTATTCGCCTTCAGAGGAGGAGCACGGGGAACACTTAAGAGTGGTGCTTGAGTTGCTTAGAACCCATAGGCTGTATGCCAAGTTTAGAAAGTGTGAGTTCTGGTTGAGGGAAGTCAAATTCTTAGGCCACGTAGTATCCGGGGAAGGGGTGTCTGTTGATACATCCAAGGTTGAGGCAGTGCAAAATTGGGCACAGCCCAAGAGTGTGTTTGAGATCCGCAGTTTTCTGGGATTAGCTGGGTATTACCGTCGATTTGTGAAAGATTTCTCCAAGCTAGCGTCACCGTTGACTAGACTGACTCGGAAGGGAGTCAAGTTTGTGTGGAGTGAGACTTGTGAAAAGTCGTTCCAAGAGCTGAAAGTTAGATTGACCACCGCTCTGGTCTTGATTATTCCGGAGAGAGGGTTGGGTTATGCGGTTTATTGCGATACCTCACGAGAGGGTTTGGGCTGTGTGTTGATGCAAGAGGGGAAAGTGGTAGCTTATGGCTCACGTCAGTTGAAAATACACGAGAAGAATTACCCCACACACGACCTAGAGTTAGCGGCTGTGATCTTTGCCTTGAAGATTTGGAGGCATTACCTTTATGGTGAGAGGTTCGAGGTATTCTCGGACCACAAGAGTTTGAAGTATCTGTTTACGCAGAAAGACTTGAATCTGAGGCAGAGAAGATGGATGGAGTTCATCGAGGATTATGATTTTGAGTTGCACTATCATCCGGGAAAGGCCAATGTTGTGGCCGATGCCCTTAGTAGGAAGACCATTAGTGATGTAGCTTGTATAGCCATCCGGGAATGGAAGATGTTGGGAGCACTTGGCCAGTTTGATTTGCTACTGGGCGAATCTGTTGAGGCTGCGGCCTTGTTTTCTGTTGTTGCGCGGCCTACACTTGTGACTAGAGTGTTAGAGGCACAGAGAGGTGACCTTGAGGTAGAATCCCTCCGAGAGAAGATCTCCAGTGGGAAAGTTGAGAAAGGTTTGACGGTGTATCCCGACCTGAGTGTGAGATACCGAGACCGTTTGTTTGTACCGGAGTCTTGCCGAGAGGAAGTACTCCGAGAGTTTCACCATTCGCGCCTTGCGGTGCATCCGGGAGGTACTAAGATGTATCAGGATTTGGGTCGCCAGTTTTGGTGGCGGGGTATGAAGAGAGATGTGGCGGTTTTCGTATCGAAGTGCCTTACTTGCCAGCAAGTGAAGGCCGAGCATCAGAGGCCAGCGGGTTTGTTGCAACCCTTGCCTATTGCCGAGTGGAAGTGGAAGCATGTCACTATGGACTTCGTTGTAGGTCTTCCGAGGACTCAGCGGGGTAGTGATGCTATTTGGGTGGTTGTTGACCGGTTGACTAAGTCGGCGCACTTTATTCCTATGCGCGTGAGAGATTCGGTGGATCATCTTGCCGATTTGTATATTCGGGACGTAGTGAGATTGCACGGGGTCCCAGTGACGATCATCTCAGATAGAGATCCTCGTTTTACCACCAGGTTGTGGCAGAGTTTGCAGAGTGCCTTGGGCACTAAGTTGACCTTTAGTACGGCTTATCATCCTCAGACTGACGGGCAGTCCGAGCGTACTATTCAGATCCTCGAGGATATGCTTCGGGGTTGTGTCCTTGACTTTAGCGGGACGTGGGAGAGGCACTTTGTAACAACCCTCATACTGTTTACCGACTTATGACTGATTGATTACCGATAACCATCGATTACCGTTAAACTGAATTGATTATGACTGATAATTGAACTGATTAAAGTACTGAACTGACTGACTGAAATTGGAAACCGAATTGATTGAGTATATGTTAGTTAAATTGCATTCTATCTGTTTGACTGTATGATTATCTGTTCATGCTTATATGTTTAAACTGCTAATTGAAGGCCATATCGGCGGCCGAATTAGAAACCGATTGATGTTCCATGATCCTCAGAATTAATGTGATTTTATGGTATAATTATCTGAAAATTGATTAGGTATGATTAAATTAGATTAATATTGATCAATTGCATAGTTTGATTTATTTACCATTTTGCCACATGAGTGGTCCACTCAATACAATATACTTGAGCCTCAATATACACCTAGATCAAACATTGCATCAGCTCATTTCTTGTGCTTAACCGACCAAGAGAGGGAGAGGGAGAGAAATTGAGTTCTACCTTGTAAATTGCTTAGAAATTGAAGTGTATTTGCATATTTGAGCTCCCTCACTCCTAATTCTACAAGACTAAGGTAGGACATCCATCTTCTTGTTGTTGTCTTAGAATTAATTCATGAATTGGTTCATTAATGGTGAATTGAAGCCCAATCTTTGCATGCATGGTAGTATTGTTGGATTTTGAGTTGTTTTCATGGCAAAATGTTACATGCATGTTCATGTCTTGAGTGTAGTCCATGATTTCATCATGTTTTGAAAAGAATTGGCTCTTTAGAACATCAAATCGAAGCTTTGAAATGGTTTGAATCCATGCATGTTTGCATGTTCTTCATATTCTTGAAAATGGGTTTGAATATGGTTTTAATTGACTCACCTTTGGGGCTTGAATTCATAAATTGAGCTTTGAAACTTGTTATACATTGAATTTAGTTATGTTTTCCAGAATTTGGGCCCAAGAGGTCGAGTTTGGAGTGGTAGAATGCTTGGTTTGAGCTTGGGAGGCAGATCTGGAAATTCCAGATTTGGCTTCCTCGCTCGAGCGAAGGATTACCCGCTCGAGCGAGCACCTTTGTCCAGGGCTCCGCTCGAGCGACCATCGAGCGACTATCGTGCGCAAAATCTCAGCATCCAGTATTTTTACTGTTTTGCAGACCGCTCGAGCGAAGGATTCCTCGCTCGAGCGAAGCCTTTGATTTTGGACTTACGCTCGAGCGGAGAAAGTCCCGCTCGAGCGAGGCTTCTAGTTTCAGCAAACTTTGCGAGATGTTTTCTAAGTGTATTTTTGCATCCTCATCCCATCCTAGGCATTCTTAGGCCTAGTTTAAGACATTTAGATGAGGATATCGTTGTAGAACACACCAAGGCAATTTAGGGATTAAGTTATGATATTTCCCAACTGTGTAGCTTAGTGTGTGTTCAACCTGTGAACTGTGTAGGGTTGGCAACTGGGGAGACACGCTCTAGCATACTGTAGCCCAGAACTCTGTGAGTAACAATTGTGTAAAGATATGTTCAACTGATATCTTTTGAATACTGAACTGAACTGTTTACTGAACTGGTATTACTGAATGAATGTATGTCCTTTATTTCTGAACTGTACTGTGGCATCCTTAGTACCTACTGTTTACTGTTACTGTTACTGTTACAGAGATCTCTGTCGGTTCCCTCGTGGAGCCACTACTGTTTACTGACTGATGGCCATCATTACTGTTCGGTCTTTTAAGACCTACTGTTACTGTTATGCTAATGGATGTACCACATATGACTGTTTACTGTACTGAACAACTGAAATACTGATTGAATTGAACTGTTTTCATTACCGTAAGGACATTCATTCTAAACCTCTTTACGCATTATGTTATTCACTGGGCTTTAGCTCACTGTTTATATATATATGTAGGTGCTCAGCCACCAGATCGGAGCTAGGAGCGTGGGTTAGACTCCAGTTTTGTCAAGCCAGCCTTTGTGCCTCACTGCGAGGTTCCGAGTTGCCATGCTATGGCTTTGGGATGTTTTGTTTGTTTCCCCCGTCTGTCTCCATACTGTTTGGATTACTGTATAGACTGTCAGTTGCTAACTGTACTGCTATCAAGGGATTAGGTCCCTGTACTGTGTGACTGTAAATTTTGTATAGACTGTACTGTTTGTATATGTATGAATGCATGAAAAATCTTTTTGGCATACAGACTGTCACAGCTCATTGGACATTGTTTAATTACTGTATTGGCTTCCGCCAGGCCCTGTACTCTGTTTTACTGTATTACTGTTAAGCAGGCCTTCGGTAATCTCGGATTACTGGCCGGTTACGGTGCTAAACCCATAGGGCCGGGTTTGGGTCGTGACACACTTGCCCTTGGTAGAGTTTGCCTACAACAACAGTTTTCAGTCTAGCATCGGTATGGCACCGTTTGAGGCCTTGTATGGCCGACCGTGTAGGTCTCCAGTTTGTTGGGCCGAGGTGGGTGATGCACCTTTGTTGGGTCCAGAGTTGGTTAGGGAGACGACGGAGAAAGTTGAGTTTATCCGTAGGAGGCTTGTTACAGCCCAAAGTCGACAAAAGAGTTATGCCGACCGTAGGAGGAGGCCTTTGGCGTTTGAGGTAGGTGATCATGTCTTTCTGAAGATATCACTTAGGCGAGGCCTGATGAGATTTGGGAAGAGTGGGAAGTTATCCCCTCGGTTTATTGGTCCTTTTGAGATCCTTGAGAGGATTGGCGAGGTTGCTTATCGGTTAGCTTTACCGCCGCAGTTGTCCGGAGTGCATGACGTGTTTCATGTGAGTATGCTTCGGAAGTATGAGCCAGATCCATCACATGTGTTGGATTGGACTGATTTAGAGGTAGATGAGGATGCCTCGTATGAGGAGACACCGGTTCGGGTCTTGGATAGGCGGGATCAGGTCCTGCGTGGCAAGACCATTCCTTTAGTGAAAGTCTTGTGGAAACATCACGGAGTGGAGGAAGCCACTTGGGAACGTGAGTTGGAAGTCCGCGAAAAATATCCGGACTTGTTTGTTGATATGTGATCTTGTATTTAAATTTTGAACTGTTGTTGAACTTAAGAGCTTTCATATATGTCTTAAATGTGAAACATTGAAAATGTTTTGGTTTATTGGAAGTATGTTTTGGGAACTTGCCTCATATGGAAGTTGAATGTAACATTATATATGTTGAATATGTTGTTGGAATTGGAAAGATAATGCGTAATGTTAATGCATGTTGAAAGTACATATGTTGTTTACATATTGTGAAATGCCTCTTGTTAAAGGGAGGGGGTGACCGGTAATGGGTCGAATTGTTGAATGTTAAAATGTAACATTGTTTAAAATGGAGGAAAACCTGTTTTGAAAACTTGTGCTTAATTTCGGGGACGAAATTCTTTAAGGGGGGGAGGTTATAGCGATCCCGGGTTTACCCTTGTTGTACAGTGATCCGGACATGTGTCCGTGGATGTTGGTAGTTGTTTATTGTCTTGTATACATCATTTTTCTTCGTATTTGAGTTATAGGATGTGTTGGGCAGCTTTGTACAGGTTGGTTGTGTTTGGGAGCCTAGTGTTGCTGCCCAGATTTTTGGACCTTCGCTCGAGCGAGGAGTTGGTCGCTCGAGCGAGAGTTGAGTTGTGTCTGGTGGATCGAGCCAGAGTGGCTTCGCTCGAGCGAGCGATTGCGTCTGGTTCTGGACCTGAGAGTTGCATTTCTTGGCTTGAGCGAGTTTTTCTTGGCTCGAACGGTCTGGTTTGTTCTTCGCTCGAGCAAGAGGTCTGTCGCTCGAGCGTGCCTCTGGTTACAGACCTGAGGGTTTGAGTTTTTGGCTCGAGCGAGAGTTCCTTGGCTCGAGCGAGAGTTTCTGTGTTTGGTGGCTCGAGCGACCAAGTATTCGCTCGAGCGAACGTGTTTTATATCAGCGGACAGTAGCGTTTTGAAACAGCACTTTTTCACTTTCATTTTTGATTAAACCCTAGATCCGAGACCCTCTCTCTCTAAACTTTCACTCTCTCTAAGAATTGATCTCCATAGAGTGTGAATCTAGCCTAGGGCCTTTGTTAAAAAGATAGAGGGCGTTGAGAGCTTTGTTTTAATCTGAAAAAGTTTGGATTTGGAGCACGTTGATCTTCGAGTCTTCATCTCCTTTTTGGCTCAAACTTCGAGATAGGGATATCCTACTCCTCTCTATGGATTTTGTCTTTAAATTTTGGTATTTTGAGATGTCGGGGTTGGTTTGGTAATTTTGTGAAAGTTTGGGGCTTTTGTGTAATTTTAAAAAATGTTGGGGTTTTATTCATAATAAACCTAGATACATGTTTGGCATAGAAAAATGGAATAAATGTTAAATCATTGATGAAAATGAGACCTAAGGGTTGAAATGTTAATTATGGGAATTGACCTAATTACATTGTTTAATTAATTAGGATAATTAATTGTGAGGAATGAGGAAATGAAATGTTGGTTGAATATCCATTGTGCATTTATTTTCTGTTTAGAAATAACTACTTTGGGTTATCGGTGGAGGATAGTCGTGATTGTTGTAGACAATGCATGATGATTAGGCAAACGGAAACTATTCAATGGAATGTGTCGTGGAACTTGACGGTTGATAGAATACATTAACTGTATGTATTGAGTGATTGTATATAGAACCATTGTGTTTGTATACGTTATGTGTAGAGGAGGAGATGGGGGATGTACTCCGCGGTTTAGGGGAAGATGGGAGATGTACCTCTAAACCGGATAGTGTTGGGAGAAGATAGGGGATGAACTCCGTAGATACAGCTCTTATGCTTGTCTAGAGAAGTGTGGATATAGCTTATATGCTTATCTGTGGATATTGTGGTTATACATATCTGTTGTAGAATGTGGATATAGCTTAATTGCTTATCTGAGAATGTGGATATTGTTGTTATACATATCTGTCGAGAATGTGGTTAGTGCTTATATGCCTATCCGTTAAAAAGGAAAAAATAAAAGGTAACTTGGACTCATAAGTCGTATGACATAAATATGTGATTTATGTGAATGTATCAGTGTTGGCCATCTATCAATTGCTAATCTTTTAGTCATTGTTCATGGTTGGTTTAGTATATTTCTACTGGGCTGTGGCTCACCCTATATGGGAATATCATTTTCAGGTACAGGTAGCATGCCACCTCCAAGGACATAGCTTGGGAGGCTAGAGGCGGGCACACTTTTGTTGTTTTACTTTTTGATGTATTACATGTAAATTCAAGCCAAGGGCTTAATATGTATGAGTTAGTACTCTTTTGTTGTAACCAAGTGTTAACTTGGAAAGCTGTAAGCCCTTAGGGCATTTGCTTTTGTTGTTAACATGTAATACTTATGTAATGAAATTCTGATAAATGGAAGGACGTGGTTATTACATATGTCAATGCATATCTTTATTGATGGGTTTAATGTTGTTAATTTGAGGGTGTTACAGGGTGTGAAAAGACAATTTTGTTATTACAACACAAAAATAACAAAGATAATTATTATACAATTGAAGGTGTTTATGTAATTTTATAGATTTAATCCTAACAAATTATTACAACAACACTATTACACAAACAAACATATTTATCATGCATCTTTAAACTAATATCACCATATTAACATAATCCGCCAAACAAACGAGATCTGAAATTTAGAACAATTTTCTATGTATTTTTCTTAGTACAAATATTGCTAAAGTGGGGGTAAAATGTAATACAATAACTTCCGTTAACATCTATTTGAAATTTTGTGTTGTTTTGAAATGTATATTAGTTTTTTGATTTTTTTTTTTAAACGTATAAAAAAAATAGAGAGATGATGTGACCTAAAAAATAAAAATAAAAAACTAAAAAACAGTCCAAAAAAAAAAAAGAAGCCAAAGTTGCCAAAATGGGCCTTTGATAGGGGTGGTTTTTATTATTTTAGAAATGTAAAGGACATTAGCTGTAATTTGATAAGCCACAAGGGTCTGGATTTAATTTTACAATTTTCTTCCCTCTCCAGAAAAGTAAACGAGAGAGAAACACAGAAGAAGAGATTTCAATCTCTCCCTTAAATTTTTCTTCCTCTTTCTCTCACTAGTTTTTTGAGCCGTGGACTCGAGCAATTGTTCCTCTACTAGTTTCCCAAAGCTTAAATCTGTTTGTTATTTCAGTTTTTTCGTCCAAAAATGGAAATTTTCTGGTAATTATCAAGTGACAGTTGAACAGCAAAGAACTAGTTTCACTTTCATGAGTCTCTGGTGTCCTTAAAGCTCGAGAATTTCGGTGAAACATCTCATTCTGTGTCCTATTTCATTTCCACAGAGAAGATTAAATTCAAAATTTTTAACCGTTGGGTTGCACTGTTTTCGCCGGCGGCCAGTTTTCCCGTAGCATCGGCGACTAGTATTTCAGATCCTTCGTCGTTCTCTGAGCTCAGAGATGATTTTGAGTTATGAGTATTGCTAATTAGCTTGTTTTTTAATCTGGGTTTGGGTCAGAACTTGATTACAGTCTGGTTGGTAGGTGGGAAAATAGAAAAAAGCAAGGTTGACTGGTGGATAGATAGATAGAAAGAGCTCAATGAGTCGAAACCCAACATTCCTCAACTTTTTGAATATAAATTAGTACCAATTTCATCATCCATGAATGACTCCACAGCTTCAGGGAATCAAATTGTCCCTCCAAAACCAGAAAAGAAGAAGCGAAATCTCCCCGGAATGCCAGGTAAAAAAAATCACTGATTGATTATAAGTATTTTTTTTTTTTTTTTGGTTTCCTTCAATTGAATTTATATATGATTTTTTTTATATATAATTTTCATTTTCAGATCCCGATTCTGAGGTGATTGCTCTGTCTCCGAAGAGTTTACTAGCTACCAATCGATTTGTATGTGAAATCTGCAGCAAAGGGTTTCAGAGAGACCAGAATTTACAGCTCCATAGGAGAGGACACAATCTTCCATGGAAGCTTCGTCAGAAATCAAGCAAAGAGGTTAGAAAGCGAGTCTATGTGTGTCCCGAGACGTCCTGTGTTCACCACGATCCTTCGCGAGCACTCGGCGATCTCACGGGGATTAAAAAGCATTTCTGCAGAAAACATGGCGAGAAGAAATGGAAATGTGACAAGTGTTCAAAGAAATACGCGGTTCAGTCTGATTGGAAGGCTCATTCGAAGGTTTGTGGAACTAAAGAGTACAAATGCGATTGTGGGACTCTGTTTTCAAGGTGGTGGTTGTTGAATTGAATCCTCTGTTTTTTTTGTTTCCTCTGTCTTCAGTGTTTTGGGTTTTCTGAAATTGCTTCTGTTTTGGTTGTTTTGAAGGAGGGATAGCTTTATCACACACAGAGCTTTCTGTGATGCCTTAGCTGAGGAGAGTACTAAAGCAGTGGCACCTCATGAGGACTCGAAAATTGATATTGTTGCTTCATCGCCACCATCGCTACGACCAACAGCTGAGATATCCTCTGTTTTGCCCATTCAAAATTCAGGTATTTGCGGCAATATTTTTGGAAATTTTGCTATTTTTAGTTTGGGTTTTGTCTGATGCGTTTTAGCTGAGTAAAGAAACAAAAAACTTAACTTTGGAGTTAAGTTGTTTTTTGTCATTTACTGATCTTTGTTCTGTTCTGTTTATCCATAAGACTATACTGATCTGAGATTTTGTAAGACATGAACTAGAAAACAAGAAATACAAGTTTTTTTAGAGGAGAGCTAATGCAAATAGATTCAAAAGCTAAAAAAGAGAGTGGAGTGGATATTGTGAAAGGAGACTATTATTGATTCTCTTTTTACCTCAAATATTGTTCTTTTATGAGAAAAGCCCAACTTTTCTATGAATAATGTCTCTTGAGTGAAGTGGATTATTATTGATTCTCACTTTACCTCAAATATTGTTCTTTAATTTCTATAGATATTATATAATTGATCCTTTTCTATTTATTTTGCTTTTGAATGTTTCTATTTTTCCAGAGTTTCGAGAAAATCCAAATCCGACCCAGATCTTAGATGATGCACCGGTAAGCTGTGGCAATACTAGCAGCTCGAGCAGCAATGGAAGTACAAGCAGTAGTGTATTTGGTAGCTTGTTTGCATCTTCAACAAATTTACAACCTCAACCAGCTGGATTTACCAACTTAATCCGATCCATGTCTCATCCTGAACGAGTACCTGACCTCACACCATCTTCATCCACTGAACCTGTTTCTCTGTGTCTCAACACCAATCATGGGTCTTCAATTTTCGGCACTGCAGGGCAAGAACTCGAGCAGTATGCTCCACTACCCCACCCAGCGATGTCTGCGACAGCATTGCTTCAGAAAGCTGCTCAGATGGGGGCAGCTGTAACAAATTCATCGTCGCTGAGAGGGTTTGGGATTGCTTCATTGACCTCTTCGGGAGAGCAGCACTGGGATCGGAGGCAGATTCAGCCAGAGAGTGGCTCTGATTGGAAGGAATTGATGTTGGGGACCCAGTCTGTGTTTGGTCCCAAGCAAACGATCCTTGATCTTCTTGGGTTGGGGATGGCTGCCGGTAGCAGCCCCACTAGTGGTCTATCGGCCCTAATGACCTCCATTGGTGGCGGCGGCGGCGGCTTTGATATGGCCACCGCAACAGCAGCAACATATGGTGGTGGAGAATTCAGCGGCAAAGACATGGAAAGAAGGTCATGACAAATTGATGCTGCAGATGTAAGATATGTAATATTTATGACCAGTAATGCCCTTACGGAGGCAAGCATTAAACCTGAGGCAGTAATAGGCCCATGGTTCGGAATCCTTCCTATTGTGTAATGAGGATATGGCTGTATTTTGTCTAGACGGCAGGCGGGCCGGGGGGGGAGAGAAAGAAGAAAGAAATGAGTGGAAAGCAGTGAATTATTGTGAATGTGTGAGATTGTAAAGCTAGAAAATGTAACAAGAAGAATCTGTATATGGCAAGTGAATCTGGATATGTCTACCAAAGACGGAAGAGGAAGGGATGAATTTACGCTATTCAAATTGAAGCCTTTTGGTTTAGAAAATAGAAGGGTTTTACTTGAATTTCCCGTAGGATGAGGATGAAGTGGATTTTGGGTCGATGATAGAAGGAAAACATCTTGAATTTTGGTTTTTTATTCTGCTTAGGTACACTGGAACCAGTTAGCCTCGAACCAACTTGATTATTTATGAATAAATTTGTAATTGACCACAATAGTATATATGTTTGTGTTGTGTTTATATCTTTGTCGTGAAATACTAGAATAATGGTGCGTTGGTATCTAGTCAACTTTTCAGAAAAATGATTCCGTATTGCATACAGATTCTCCTTGGGAAGGAAAGTCCAGGGAACATAAGTTTCCAGAAAATGATAACGAAATTTTGATATATTTAAATTTCGAAAAAAAAAATGTTAGAAGTCTCAATTTTTTTTTAATCAAACATTGATATGGGTGTGTATCCACACTCTTGTAAATGTTTGATAAGAAAATTGATAGAAAATTTTTTATCCGTCATTTTGTACTGTGATGTAAAGTTTGAGTGAATCTCATTCCTTGTATGGGAAAAGACTAATTTAGTAATTTTTTGATTATTTAACTAAAATATGAGTTAAAAAAAATTAATATGTTTGGGATAATTTTTTAGTTTTTTATGAAAAGATGTACAAAAAGTAGAGAGAAATTTTTTTTTTTAATTTTTTGATATGAGTTGTTGACTTTTTTATTTTTTTAATATGCTTGGTTTTCCTTTTCAAAAAACACTTTTCAAAAAATTCTACTTTCTTATTTTCCGTATTTTTTTTGTTTTTATTGATTTTTTTTAATATTTTAAGCAAATTTTAAAATTTTTAGACATATCTAACTTAGATGTATCTAAAAAGTAAAAAATTTGTGAAGAAAACCTTTTAAAAATTCACTAAATACCCAAAATATAAAAAAAATATGACAATTCGGTACATTTTTTTTATATTTTTATGTATTTATTAATTTTTTAAAATATTTTTTCACAAATCTTTTACTTTTTAGATACATCTAAGTACGGTGTATCTAAAAAGTAAAAAAAATGTTTAAAATTTTAAAAATATTCACTAAAAACAAAAAAATACGAAAACCAAAAAATTTAATTTTCAAAAAACTTAATTTAAAAAATTCAAACCAAACACACTAATGGGTATTTTTTTTTTTTTTTTGGTTTGTTAATGATTCCCAAGAGAGAACGGTAATGTTCATCATGTATAAGACAACAAACTAGAAAATTTATCCGGCGGGGTTATTTTAAAGGGGAATTTTATAATACACTAATTGAAAAAAAGTGTATACTAGTTATAAGTCAAGTTAGTTGATTCTCAACTTTTTAGTCAATACTCTCAAGCACAATCAGATAATACATATTTATCATTCAATTACCCTGTTATATCCAAACCAAATTTAGTTGAGATAGCCTGTGTAATTAAATTTGTAGAAAAAACCCTTAGTATAGACGCCATGATAGATACAGGAGCCAGTAAATTATACATTGAACAACACGTAGTTCCACTAGGATGGAGCACAACTTTAACAACCCCAGCTTTAGTTAGTATAGCCGACGACACTAAACAGACATATACACATTGCATCAATGGAGCACAGATTAGTTTTCATCATCTAGGTTCTCAAGCTCAGCATACCGAATGGTTCCCATTACCTCAAGTTTGTATTGGCAATACTAGACAAAATCATCCTTTCATCTTAGGACTTAACTTCATACTTAGTCTACAAGGCGGCATATTTATCAGCCAAAACACAATTAGCTTCTTCAAGCGAACCGTACATACACCTACAGCATATGCCCTTAGCACCATAGCCCATTCATCAGAGTTGCGTGCGAAGCGTGGTGGTACCATAGGAGTAGATTCCGTTCCCGCTAGTTTTTTATTTCCTAGTAGAAATATTTTTCCCGAGCTAGCCCAAAAATATATACCTGAAGAGATAGCAAACACTTCTTTAGAAAATTTAGACATAGAAAA
Organism: Camellia sinensis; assembly: GCF_055761805.1. Classification (NCBI taxonomy): domain Eukaryota; kingdom Viridiplantae; phylum Streptophyta; class Magnoliopsida; order Ericales; family Theaceae; genus Camellia; species Camellia sinensis. The sequence continues at coordinate 189,897,421 of NC_138964.1, forward strand.
TTATGAAGACCTAGAAGATTTTGAAGAAAAAGGAGACTACTGGAATTTAGAAGATTTTCAACAAACAGTTAACCTAGAATTAATTTTTGCAAAAATAGGAAAATTAAAGAAAAGACCAGTGTATAGAAGAACAGAAAATGATTTAGATGAGATAATAAAATTAGCCGAAACAATAGAGATTTTAGGAGAACAGCCCATGAAATATTGGGAAAGAAATAAAATTTTAGCCAGCTTAGATATAAAAAAATAAAGATTACAGGATTACCTCAGCACAGATAGATCATACGCTAGCAGATATAGACGAATTTAGAACACAAATTAAAGAGTTACTAGATTTATGAGTAATTAGACCTAATAATAGTCCGCATAGGAGCGCTGCATTTATGGTTAGAAATCATGCAGAAATAAAAAGAGAAAAATCTAGAATGGTTATAAATTATAAAAGGTTAAATGACAATACAGAAGATGATAAATACAATATACCAGATAAAGATCAGCTCATAAACAGAATACAGACAGCTAAGATATTTAGCAAATTTGATTGTAAGTCAGGATTTTGGCAAATAAAAATGGAAAAGGAAAACATACCTTGGACAGCCTTTTGTTGCCCACAGTGACATTATGAGTGGCTAGTCATGCCATTTGGACTAAAAAAATGCACATTCCATATTTCAGCGTAAAATGGATAGTATATTTAATAAATATAGTTTTATACTGGTATACATAGATGACATATTAATATCCAACGCAGATAAAAATAGTCACATAGATCATTTATATTTAGCATTAGAAGAATTCATAAACAATGGAATAATAATTAGCAAGAAAAAGATGGTATTAAATAAGCCACATATAGAATTTTTAGGAATGGACTTAGGAGATGGAAAAATTAGGTTATAACCTCATATAGTCAAGAAAATCCTAGAATATCCAGATAAATTAAAAGATACAAAACATCTTCAATCTTTTTTAGGAATCTTAAATTATGCACGAATGTATATTCCTAACCTTAGTAAAATAATAGGACCTCTATACAGCAAGACCACACCCACAGGACAAAAATATTTTAATCAACAAGATATAGCTCTAGTTAGAAAAATTAAAGGCATTTGTAGAAATTTACCAGACCTACAACTTCCCTTAGAATCAAAATATATAGTCGTAGAAACAGATGCAAGTCAATTAGGATAGGAAACAATATTATTAGCTAAACCTAGTAAGTATGATAGTAAAAATAAAGAACGCATTTGTAGATATAGTTCTGGAAAATTTAAAGAAAAAGACACGACCATGACCAGCTTAGATTTTGAAATACTAGGGGTAGTATATGCAATAAATAAATTTAGATTATGTTTGCACAAACCTTTTACTATTAGAACAGATTGTAAAGCTATAGTTAGATTTCATAATAAACTTAACGAGCGTAAATTGAGTACTAGAAGATGGGCACAATTTTTAGATTGTATAGTAGGACAAAGATATAAAGTAGAGTTTGAACATATTAAAGGGAGTGATAATAGGTTAACAGATTGGTTAAGTAGGAAAATTTATTTAGAAAAAGAAAATAACCAGTTTAATTTTTGTGCAGATAATGGAGAACAGCAAAACCATGAACTTTGGGGGATTCGCTCTTCCCATTCATGAAGGCAGAAACAAGTTCAGACCATTAATAGGAATAGACCTAGACCCAGTCCAACAGTGTCTTTTAGATAACCTTTGGAATAGCCATAGCCACCCAGCTAAACGCCTGTCAGCCTTAAACACTCTTAGTATATATTTTTCAAAAATCCAAAATAAACCTTTGTCTAAAAGTTTTTCTTTCTATGTAGTAGCTAAAGGAACTAAGCTTGGTATTTACCATGACTGGATAGAAGTAGAACCCTTAGTTAAAAATTTTCCCATACCCCAGTTTAAAGGATTTTATGATTTCGAGTCAGCTAGTACCTACGCCCGAAGACAAATAGGAACCAGCTATTTTATCAGTCAGATAACTAAAGATTACCTGGACACATTAAGCAAGATGAGGTCAACCATTCTTGCTACTAGTGGAGTTCCAGTTAGCCAGATAATTGGAAGCAGTAGTTCTGGAAGCAGTAGTTCTAACCCTCAGATAGATTCATAAAATCCCCTCTAGATGTGCAGACATTGCGAAGGCCTTATCAGAAATTTCACGAAAATTATGGATAAAGGCAAAAGGGTCAGTGAAGAGCTAGACCAGCTCCGAGACGAAGAAAAACAATTGAAAGCCACTATTCGAACCCTAACCAACAAGCTTAAAAAATTAGCTCCAGGAAAAACAACTACCCACTTTCTTAACCCATAAATTAGACAACTCACTAGTGAGGAATTTGACCAATTGAGTGCTAGAATGTATTTCTTCAGACATTCTATCATTCGATCTTTTTGTGAGAAAAGCCAAGAAATAGAAGACCTAAAACCCCACATACACACCCTAGCCGAAGAAAGCAGAAATAGTGAGCTAGTCATCATACAGCAGTTTCTTCAAGACCTCTCCATAGCAAGAGTTGACTGTGTTGGCTTAGCCTACTGAGAGGGTGATTTGCGATCTGGAGTTGGGCCGAGGCAACGGCCGAACAGGTTGAGAGCCCAACAGTGCATGGGGCCGAGATGATCGACTATCCGCTCAGAGATGGGCTGCCAGAACTTGGGCCGGGCAGAACTTGGGCCGAGTGTGAGTCGCCCCGGACCGAGAAGCTCGGCAAGGTAGTGCTCGGTTGGACCGAGCTGCCTGATCAGGGGATGGCTGAAGCTAGACGAGCTGAGGGACCGGCGCCCGGAAAGGCGTGGTCAACCGAGGAGATCGTTTGATCGGCAGGAAGGCCGACCAAAGGAGGTGCCTGGGCTAGGCTCTGCCGAGATGCCGCCTAGCCCGGTCCTCCTTGTGTTTATCTAGTGAGGTGCTTGGGTATGAAGCATAGCATGGCCGTGGTAGAGCAGCTCGGCTGCCGAGCTCCAGCTGTGAAGTCAGACAGTTGAGATTAGGTGATGTACAGCAAGGTTTATGCTGACAGATGGGATAGCGGAGCCACGTGTCAGGAGACGACTGGGAGTAGATACGGGGCACAGAGGGTATATAAGCATGTCTGCACCCCCCATACGCGACAGATGAACACTTTGTAAGGATTTTCTTACACTCAAACACCCCCCTCTCTCCTTCTATCTATCCTGAGGTGTGTGCTAACTTGATCGTCGGAGGGTTTTTCCGGCCACACACCGCCGGGTAGCTCACCCATACTTGCGTGCAGGTGATCGGACGTAAACGGAGCTTGGAAGAAAGGAGTACGTGCTTGCCGGAATATTTGCTCCCCGTACAATTGGCGCCGTCTGTGAGAATCTTGACAGACAAAACCTTGTCTTCCAGGTTCATCTGATCGCCGTCCATGGCGAACAACGACGAGTTTCCGTTGTCTGCCATAGATGGAGCTACCCCGGAGTTCACCCGACGGAGAGAAGGCCCTCTCGCCGTCCATCCAATGGCGAGCTTGGGGACGCCCATCGGAGGACAGTCAGGAGACGCGCGGGATAAGCGCGGAAGAAGTCATGGACATTCACAGAGTCCAGACGGTCACCGGCGGAGGAGAGACTCACACGCCAAGCGACTGGAGAGTGAGCTGAGGGACCAAGATGCTGTCATCCGGCGAATGGCGGCAGAGATGGAGGACCTGAAGCGGCATGTTAAAGGGAAGGGTGTAGATGGAGTGGGAGACCACAGTGAGCGGACCCCATCCCGTCGTTCAGGCGGTCAGAGTCAGCGACGTACTCAGTCCATATGTATTACCAGAAGTTACCAGGTTGGTGATTCCGAAGCGGGTGCAGAGAAGTCTAGCGCGCAAGACAGCACCTATAAATCCTCACGTCCGGAGACGACATCGAGGTACTCTTTCTCCGCTCATACAGAGGATTTACGGGCAGTTTTAAAGGAGCGAGCCCGCCGGCGCGAAGCACAGAGAATACCGGCGTTCCAGCGGTTATCCTATGGGGTTCACGCCAGCGAGGAGGTCGGAATGCCTCCACCCCGCCAAGCAGTGCCGCTCTTTGAGGATACGGACTTGGCCAGGCTAAGCGCCACCCCTTTTTCCTTGGATATAGAAACAACACCGCTTCCGGCAGGCTTCCACCAGCCTAAGTTCACACTTTACGACGGAAAAACCGATCCATATATGCATGTGAGCCACTTCCGACAGGTTATGGCCAGACATAGGCGCAATGACGAGCTTATGTGCCTAATTTTCCCGTCAAGTTTGGGCGAGCTGGGCTTGAAATGGTTCGAGAGGTTGCCGGAAGGGAGCATACAAAGGTGGCACCAGCTGGCCGAGGCGTTTGTTACACACTTCAAAACCAACACAAAGACACCAAAGGAAGTTGATCATCTGCTAAGTGTCAAGATGGAACCGAGCGACACGCTGAAGGTATACAACTCAAGGTACTGGGAAACCTTCAACGAGATCTTGGACTGCCCGGTCAACCTTGCAATCACGCAATACAAGTGTGGTCTCCCGGTCGGACATAGACTGCGGGACTCGCTTACCATGCACCAGCCGACCTCCATGGGCCAACTCATGCAGCGCATCAATGAACACATCCGAGTAGAGGATGACGCGTCCGCTTCTATCGTGAAGGCCACTCCGGTAGCAACAGACAAGAAGACAGCAGGCAAAGTGCACGCAGTTGGGAGAGAGTCCAGTCGCTCAAGTGACCGAGCAGAGGAATCGGACCGTGGCACGAACCGTAAAAACCGGGAAAGAGGACGTCGGAATGACCGGGATGACTACCCCAGAGACGATGTAGCGGACGCAAACAGAAGGATGAAGGCAAGGACCGGCATAACCACGGTCTTCAAGATTCCAATCTATCGCATACTTAGTGAAATCCGAGACGAGGAGTATGTCCGGTTTCCTGCTAAGTTGGGCGATGGACAAAAGGGCTATAATCCGCGGTACCGTTGCACGTTCCACCGTGAGAGAGGCCACCGGACTGAGGATTGTTTGCCTTTGCGGCAACACTTGGAAGAGCTGGTTGCGGCCGGGCATCTAGACCTTTACATTGATGGTGGCGTGAAGCTGAATCAAGCTCCGGTCGATCCCAGGGGACAGGATGATCGAGACGCACCACCACAAGGAGTTATTAATGTCATCCACGGCATTGTGGAACCAGAGCGTGTTTGCGAACTCCGGGGCATGATAGAAAAGGCAGAGCATATGAGGGAAGTTTTGTCGGTACAGCCTGCCATCAAAAGGGGAAAGACTGAAGAAAAAGACGTGATTAGTTTTACCTCAAGGGATCTAAAGCGTATCCAGACGCCGCACAACGATGCCCTAGTAGTAACACTACGCGTCAAGGACTTTGATGTTAAGCGGATCTTGATCGATCAGGGAAGCTCGGTCGAGATCATGTACTATGATGCGTTCAAGCAGCTTAAACTCCGGGAGACCGACTTGGCTCCGGCAACTTCGCCACTGGTTGGATTCAACTCACAACCAGAGTGGCCTTTGGGAAAGATTATCCTGCCAGTCAAAGCGGGATCCGTGGTCAAACAAGTTGAGTTTTAGGTGCTACAAGTGCCTTCGACGTACAACCTTATCCTTGGAAGGGGATGGCTACATGCCATGCAAGCTGTAGCGTCGACTTATCACCAGGTGATGAGATTCCCCTCGGCTATGGGGGCAATCGAGGAGATTTGGGGCGATCAGGTCATGTCCAAGCAGTGCTTCGTGGCGGTCAACGGAAGCCGGGCTGCCAAAGGATTCGTTCAAATGATTGAGGGACCGGAGGACCAGGGTGTCTTGGATGATGTGGGCACCAAGGCCGAAGATAAGGCTGTTGAAGAATTGGTTGAGGTGCGGATTGATACAGAGCAGCCGGACAAGTTCTTCTTGCTCGGTTCAAGTCTCACGGCCATAGAGAGGACCGAGATGATTGAGTTTTTGATGGCGAATATCGAAGTCTTTGCATGGTCGCCTTACGATATGCCTGGCCTTGACCCAAGTTTTATTTGCCATCACCTCAATGTCTTCCCTGGAGCAAAGCCGGTCATCCAGCGAACAAGGAGATCGGCGCTGCATCACGCCGAGGTAGTTACAGAGGAGGTAAAGAACCTGCTTGAGGCACGAGCAATTCAGGAAGTGCACTATCCTCGGTGGATTTCCAACACAGTAGTGGTGCCTAAGAAGAACGGAAAGTGGCGAGTTTGTGCCGACTATAAGACAGTCAACCGAGCTTGTCCCAAAGACAGCTTCCCTTTGCCGCGTATTGACCAGCTAGTGGATTTGACGGCTGGACACAATCGGCTCAGTTTCTTGGATGCGTACCGCGGCTATCACCAGATCGCCATGCATGGGCCTGACCGAGAGATCACCTCTTTCACGACTCCAAGGGGACTCTTCTGCTACCGAGTCATGCCTTTTGGTTTGAAGAACGCCGGGGCAACCTTTCAGAGGATGGTGACCAAAATGTTTGCTCCTTTGCTTGGCCGGACAATGGAGGCTTACATCGATGATATGGTGGTCAAGAGCCGACATGAGGCAAACCATTTGTCCGACTTAGCCGAGATGTTTTCCATTCTAAAGAAGCACAAGCTGCGCTTGAATGCCTCAAAGTGTGCCTTTGGCGTGGGATCCGGAAAATTTTTGGATTCTTAGTCACGAACCGAGGTATCGAAGCAGACCCTACTCAGATCAGAGCCGTGCAAGAGTTGAAGCAGCCCAGCTCGTCTAAGGACGTGCAGCATTTGGCCGGGATGGCCGCCGCGCTTAATCGATTTATAAGCCGGTTATCAGATCGCTGCCGCCCTTTTTTTCAAGCATTGAAATCAAAGTTCTCATGGGACGACGAATGTGACCGAGCTTTGGCCGAGCTCAAGGAATATCTGTCTTCTCCGCCACTGTTGGTTACACCAGAGCCGGGTGAGGAACTCTACCTTTACCTTGCCGTCTCCCAGCACGCAGTCAGTGCGGTGCTGGTCTGGGCTGAAGGAATCAAGCACCTCCCAATTTTTTATGTTAGCAAAACTTTGTTACCGGCAAAGTCGAGATACTTGCCGTTGGAGAAGCTTGCTTTGGCCTTGATGATGGCTTCAAGAAAATTGGCGCACTATTTCCACGCCCATACCATTGTCGTACTGACTGAGTTTCCCCTCAAGGCCTTGTTTGAACGGGCGGACTTTTCAGGACGAATTCTTAAGTGGGCGGTCGAGTTGGGACAATTTGATGTGAAGTTCCAACCGCGCACCGCTATCAAAGCCCAAACCTTGGCAGATTTCGTCGTCGAGTTCTCACCAGGTACTCATCTGGTTTGCCCGGTCGATATTACCGTGGCAGATGATGAGATGCATGCAAGGCCAACCAAGATACAACTAGTTGGTGGAAGTAGCGACGCGGAGTTTGCGCGCACCTATGAAGCACCCTCAGTTTGCACGGTTATACCACCCGGTGATGCGATGACGGAGTTGTGTATCACCAACCCATCCACTCTGTCCGGTCCCGCATCACCAAGGGGGGAAGAAATTGTACCACACCGCTCCGAACCTGATGATTCACCTACGGACTTGAGCATTACAGATCAACTCGCTGAGTCCGGTGCCGAATCATCAAGGGGGGAAGGAATGGATCCGCACAGCTCAGAACCTGCGGCCGGCTTCACACTGCAACCTGATGATTCGCCCACGGACTTGAGCATTACAGAACTTGCTGAGTCCGGTGCCGAATCACCAAGGGGCACTGAATTGGAACCGGTCAACACAGAACTTGAAACCGCACAGCCGAGCAGTGGTGATCCCACTGCCCTTTGCAACTCTCAAGACCCATCAGACTACTGGAAGCTTTTTGTGGGGGAAATGTGGAAGCTTTTTGTTGACGGATCGTCCAACCGTCATGGTGCCGGCCTAGGTATCATTCTTATCTCCCCGGATGGCCTAACCATTGAACATTCTTGTCATGCTTGGCTTCCCAGCATCTAACAACGAGGCTGAGTACGAGGCACTTCTCGCCGGGCTCAAAAGCGCAATTCAAATGAAGGCTGCCGAGCTCCTCGTGTACAGTGATTCCCAGCTTGTGGTTAACCAAGTCTCTGGGATTTATGAAGCAAAGGACGTCAGGATGGCGAAGTACCAGGCTCTGGTCAGGGAACATATCAAGCAGTTTGAGGCAATCAGAGTCCAACAGATTGGCCGGGAAGAAAACAGCCGAGCTGATGAACTGGCCGGCCTCGCTTCCATGGTAGATAGTACGTCTCCAAACCCCCTGTTGATTGACTTTCTTCCGCGGCCGAGCATTGAAAACGCCGAGCAGACGGATGTACTCTGCGCCGCGCTAGGTCCTTCCTGGATGGACCCCTTGATTTTGTTCCTCAAAGACCGGACTCTTCCAACGGACAAAAAAGAAGCACACAAAATCCGGGTGAAGTCAGAGCGGTTTTGGCTCTCTCCATCTGGTGCGTTGTATAAGAAGTCCTTCACTGGTCCTTATTTAAAGTGCGTGCACCCGAATAGTGTGGAGGCCTTCTTGTACGAAATCCACGAGGGCATTTGCGGCAGCCACATAGGGGGCAGGTCCTTAGCCTACCGAGCTATTTCGCAGGGATACTGGTGGCCGTGCATGCAGGCCGACGCACAAAAGTACGTCCGCAAGTGCGAAAAATGCCAGAAATTCGCCCATCAGATCCATCAGCCTGCTAGGGAACTTCTTCCCCTCACCAGTCCTTGGCCCTTCGCCATGTGGGGGCTAGATATAGTGGGGCCATTGCCAACAGTACCGGGCAACCGGAAATTCTTTATTGCGGCCACAGATTACTTCACAAAATAGGTTGAAGCTGAGCCCTTGGCAACCATCAAAGAGAAAGACGTGAAGCGGTTTGTCTGGCAGAACGTGGTCACACGATTTGGCGTCCCCAAGATTTTGATCTCTGACAACGGCACCCAGTTTGACGGTCGCCTATTCAGAAGATTTTGTGAAGATTTGAAGGTAAAATTCTACAACTCCACCCCGGCTTACCCGCAGTCCAATGGTCAAGCCGAGGCATCGAACAAGACTATACTGGATGGGTTGAAGAAACGGATGGAGAAGGCAAAGGGAAAATGGGCTGAGGAATTGCCCAGCGTCCTTTGGGCATACCGAACAACCCCGCGGCGATCTACCGGGGAAACTCCATTTGCTTTGGCTTACGGCATGGTGGCGGTCATACCTTTGAAAGTTGGAATGCCCACCCTTAGAAGCAAGAGTTTTCAGCCTGAGCTGAATGCTGAGGCTATTGCCTTGGAGCTGGACCTAGTGGAAGAGCGTCGAGAGAAGGCCCTCATCCATGTGGCCGCCTACCAACAAGAGCTCTCAAAGAAGTATAACAAGACGGTGCACCCCAGACCGTTCAAAGTTGGTGATTGGGTTTTGAGGAAGATTATGGGCAACACCCTGGTGCCAGAAGAAGGCAAACTAGGGGCAAATTGGGAAGGACCCTACAAGATCACCGGTCTGGCGGGCAAGGGGGCTTACCACTTGGAGGATTTAGAAGGAAGAGCAATACCCCGGCCATGGAATGCGGCCAACTTGAAACTGTATTATTTTTAAGCTTTTGCTTTCTGTTCTTGTGCAAAGAAATTTTTTGGCTTGCACCACAGCATGTAATTCTTTTTGTCAATTTATAGAAGTAATTTTGTTTTAAGCACTTGGACTGTTGCTTTAATGTTAAAGATCGAGATGATTTACTCCGGTTGGAAGAGTTGGTGTTTTGTCCAACTTCGGATTCCCAACCGAGATGATGTACTCCGGTTGGAAGAGTTGGTGTTTTGTCCAACTTTGGATTCTTAACCGAGATGATGTGTTCCGGTTGGAAGAGTTGGTGTTTTGTCCAACTTCGGATTCCCAACCGAGATGATGTACTCTGGTTGGAAGAGTTGGTGTTTTGTCCAACTTCGGATTCTTAACCGAGATGATGTACTCCGGTTGGAAGAGTTGGTGTTTTGTCCAACTTCGGATTCCCAACCGAGATGATGTACTCCGGTTGGAAGAGTTGGTGTTTTGTCCAACTTCGGATTCCTAACCGAGATGTTTTATTCCGGTTGGAAGTGTTGATGATTTGTTCAAACTTTGCTACTACCAGCCGAGATGGTTATTTCGGTTTATGAATTTGTTATTTTGTTCTGCTTAAGTGCTTCAACCAAGGTATGAATTCCGGTCGATGAGGTGTTTTGTTCAAACAATGATTTATACCGAGATGTTTTGCTGAAGATAGATTGGATAACTACTGTGCAAACACTTTGTAAAATTTGAATTTCTCATTGAAAAGAAAATCAATACAAAAGGTGGGGACAGAGCCCGGTTACATCAGAAGCGTTGAAAGCAAAAATACAAAAAAGAAAACTAAACTAAGGGGCATAGATTGGTGAATTCGTCCTCGCCGGCATCAAGGTTAATGGTTGGATTTGTGTCTTGGGCACCGGGCTCCTCATTGCCGGGCTGCTCTTGCAACTCGGCCTCTTCTGCCTCAGAATCTGTCTCACTGTCTCCTTCTTCAAGTCCTTCCTCGGCCTCAGCTTGCAAAGCGCTGAAGACGTCGTTTGCATAAGGCACGAGGTAGACCGATAGCGAAGCTGGAGGAGGGTTGGCAAATGCGTCGGTGTCAGAGCCCTGGCCGAGGTGTTCGTAGGCGGACTTCCAGCCAGCCTTGAAGTAGATGCCTTGTGTTGCAAAAACTTGCTTCTTGTAGCTCTCCTCGGCCTCGTTAAAACCGGCGTTGTTGGCAGCCCGGCATGCTTTCTTCTTTGACTTTTTCAGGGTGTCCACCTCGGTCTGGAGCTCATCCCGTTTTTTCTCGGCCGCATCCAGCTGACCAAGCAGTCTGTTATTATCGGCGTTGGCCATCTCAAGGGAAGCCTTAGCCCGGCCGAGCTCAGCTTGAAGGCTCTCGACCTGGCTGGCTGTGTCGTTGGCCTTTTGCCGAAGCCTGTGGATGCGCTCCAAAACCAGGTGTTGTTTTTGAATGGCCTGTAAAAAAGCAAAGTTGATTAGAAAGGGAACCGGGCAAACACTTGTGAAATTTTCGGAGGAACATCGACTTACCCTGGCCATAGACTTCATTGACGATTTGACTAACCGGGTGTCGGGGACGTGGTCGCTGCTGACCACGTCGCTCGGTAGTAGCAGGGCTTTGGACAGATCGAAGGCGATCAGATGCTCTTTGTCAGCCTTGATCGAAGTCGTTGCCGGGATGTCTTGACCCCAGTGCTTCAACTGTGGACGCCAGGCCGGCACTGGGGCGGGGGCGTCAGCTGGATGCTCGGTGGTAAGCTCGGCGACTAGCTCGGCGGATGGGTCTGCCCGAGCTCTTTTACCGGCACGTCATGCAGAGGGTTCTCGGCTGGATTGCCCAGCGGATTGAGAGGCAAGGGCGACCACAGCGCCACTGGATTGACCGGCGGCTAGCGAGCGAATTACGACGCTCGGCATCTCGGCGGATGTGGCAGTGAGCAGGTTCTTGATTCTGCTGCGCTTGGCGATTTCTTGTTCCTCGGTCAGGCGAATGAGGGAAACGTCTGGCAGAGTAGGATCTGAAGGCGGCAAAGGGGCGCGGAGGAAGTCAGTTACTCTACTCCGGCGCGGAGCAGAATACTTGTAGGTCGGTGTGTAGCCGAGTAAATCGTTGCAATCTCGGTAAGGATACCGAAGCACGGTCTGAATTACTTCGACGTTGGGAAATTGATAGTTGGCTTGCAAGGCTTGGATTACTGCAAAAGAAACAGGAAAACCGGTTAGTTACAAAGTAAAGAGTTAAGCTAACCGAGCAAGTTTGAGTGGCTTACATGAAGAACCGAAGTCCTTGTTTATGAACCAGCCCGGCACCTCGGCTGTTTCGTAATTGCCCGACACCCAGAAAAAATCATCGTCGTGCAGATCTTTATCCGGGGTGCCGGTTACAATTTTTTCCTTGCCCGGTCTTATCTTCAAGTAATATGCTAGGCCGTCGCCGGTGTGGCCCATTGTGTATTGCCTTAATATCTCGGCTAGACCTAAGTGGGTGCCTAGCCGATTGTTCAATTCGTGAACACCGTTGATAATTCTATAGGTATTGGTGGACACTTGTGTGGGTGCCAGCCCGGTGCGGCGAAGGAACTCGGTTATAAGAGGGTTGAGCGGGAAACGGAGGCCCCCTTCGACAATTGAGAGCACTGTGAAGGGGCATTGGTCAAGTCTGCCCCAGGGTGTGGTCTCCTCTTCAGCCAGTTCGGGATGAACATCGGCCGGGATGCCGTAATCCTCTCTGAAAGCAGCTAGCGCGGCCGAAGTATCCACTAGGAAGCGGAATTTCCCCATTTGTGGCCGGCTTAGTGTATCCCGGCTGAGGGGTTTGGCACTGGTTATTGGATGCTGCTCGGCCCTGAGAGCCTCAGGAATGACAGTGGTCCCCTTGGACTCTGCAGGAAAAGGATGGCAATTGTTAAGTGTGAGCGCGGTCGCGCAAAAGGAGCTGGACTTTAGCTCGGTCATTAAGAGTGCCAAACCACCTCGGTTGTCTATTCTATCTAAGGAGCCCGGTCGCCCAAGCAGACCAGATGTTAGCCCGGTTGAGCGACCAAGTCCTTTTGTCATCTCGGTTTTTGCTGGGGTTGAGACAAACATGTTATTTGCTCGGTCAGATTGGTTTTTTGGATCAAAAGAAGACCAGGAGCCCGGTTCGCTCCAGTTCTTCAGTGTTCTTCAAGAAGAAGAAGAACACTAAGAACAGTGGGAGGTTTGGGACGGATTCTATGGCCTATGCCCTAAGAGCTACGTTTTTGTGCCCTAATGTGTATAATATGAAAGAAAATAGCAACCAAATAGAGGTAGAAGGACTCACCAGTGAAGGGCAGGGTCGAGTCCCTCGAACACGAAGAATGGCAGACGAGTCAAAGGCAAGGATGCTAGAGCTCTGGAGTTGTGAGACGGAATAGCAGTAGGAGGAGATGATGTTTGGAGGTCTTGTATGTATAGACCAGCGAGAGGCCGCCCAAATTCAAATTCTGGCAAAAACGGCGGGTTGGCTTCTCGATGACCAATAGGAGCCCTCCACGTGTCCCCATTTATGGCGACGTCAAGACTGAAGCGACGGGTTGAAGAGTCGAAGAGCCAACTGAGCTACTTTCGAAGAAAAGGATGTCAGCCGAGGAGTATAACCGGGCAAGTTCGCGGACAGTTATGTTAACTAGCCCGGTCGAGGTTTGGCATCTTGAAGACCGGAGAAGTGCTACCTCGGTCGAAGTGAGTAATCCCAGTCACGCTTTCGCGGACGGAATTAAGGGGCAATTGAGAGGGTGATTTGCGATCTAGAGTTGGGCCGAGGCAACGGCCGAACAGGTTGAGAGCCCAACGGTGCATGGGGCCGAGATGATCGACTATCCGCCCAGAGATGGGTTGCCAGAACTTGGGCCAGGCAGAACTTGGGCCGAGTGTGAGTCGCCCCGGACCGAGAAGCTCGGCAAGGTAGTGCTTGGTTGGACCGAGCTGCCTGATCAGGGGATGGCTGAAGCCAGACGAGCTGAGGGACCGGCGCCCAGAAAGGCGTGGTCAACCGAGGAGATCGTTTGATAGGCAGGAAGGCCGACCAAAGGAGGTGCCCAGGCTAGGCTCTGCCGAGATGCCGCCTAGCCCGGTCCTCCTTGTGTTTATCTAGTGAGGTGCTTGGGTATGAAGCATAGCATGGCCGTGGTAGAGCAGCTCGGCTGCCGAGCTCCAGCTGTGAAGTCAGGCAGTTGAGATTAGGTGATGTACAACAAGGTTTATGCTGACAGATGGGATAGCGGAGCCACGTGTCAGGAGACGACTGAGAGTAGATACGGGGCACAGAGGGTATATAAGCATGTCTGCACCCCCCATACGCGACAGATGAACACTTTGTAAGGATTTTCTTACACTCAAACACCCCCTCTCTCCTTCTATCTATCCTGAGGTGTGTGCTAACTTGATCGTCGGAGGGTTTTTCCGGCCACACACCGTCGGGTAGCTCACCCATACTTGCGTGCAGGTGATCGGACGTAAACGGAGCTTGGAAGAAAGGAGTACGGGCTTGTCGGAATATTTGCTCCCCGTACACCTACCAATGGGCCTATACTTATAAAGATGAAGAGCAGCCCTATTTAGAAGAAGAAAAATACAACAAGAGGTCAGAACATTGTGGTAGATGTCAGTGTAACTTAGACTTTAGAATTTGCCTTTGCCAGATAAATCTAGTTACATTCGAGCCATTGGAGATAGAGATTAGGGGCGAAACGCGTTATCTAACAGCTACAAAACTGTTAGACTACGGCTTTGTCTTTAGAATAATTTTCACAGATCCAGATCAGACAGATAGCTTCGGAAACAAACTAGCTCATGGAGTACTTTGTGTAATGGAAGAACATCATCCGTATGTAGAAGCATTGACAGATAGTAGACTACCAGAGTGGAAAGGAATATGGTGCAATCCAGCTAAACATAAAATGTATCTCAGAGGAACCTCAATATTCCCAGGATTTCCAGGACTTCTCAATCGAAGACCCTGGCCATGTCGGAGATTTCCTCTCAGAGAACAGCTTAATAAATGGAGGAAATTTTCCAACAATCCTGTATTAGCATATAATGGAAATTATGGACGACTAGTCTGTGAAGATAGAAATCAGAAGATATTTTGTAATTTAGCTATCCTAGGGTATCCCTTCAACAAAGAAACATTCGCCAATGAAAGCTAGTATCCCAATTATCAGCATAGCGTCTCCCACGAGTCACCAATAATAGATGACCAAGATAGTCAATGGCACGATGAACCAGTCACGGGGGATGGAAATGACTTTTACGACCAACTCTCAGCAGCAGATCTGGACGATCTCTCAGATAGAATGTATGGATAAAAAAAAAAGAAAAGGGTGCACTCCACAAAAAAGACTCATATAATATTTTGAAGATATTCCAAGATTTCTAACTCTTCAAATTTTGCAAATCTTCCACAAGGAATCCGTTTTGAAGAATCAGCCACCAAGTGTCAACATCAATAATTGATATTCCAGCAAAAGAAGAGAAAATCCGTAGAAGATAAGGCTTCTCTTCAATTATCAGACAAGCGCACGCCAAAAAAAGACAAAAATTCTGTAGATATTTGTCTGTAATTATTCAAGTCTGTCAGTGATAAGGTTTTTCCTTCACTCACCACTTTGATAAAGCAGATAAACTCTATCCTGCTTTATTAAAAAAAAGCTGTGAAAATCCTTACACGTGTCCTATAATAAATTATAGTGTCAAAATTTTTTCAAAAATGGAGGATTGAATGATGTGCGATGGGGCCCAAAGCAATACCCGGCATCATTATCTAAACCCTCTATTTTATTTTTATCCGTAAAAAGCCTGTCAAAGTAGGCATATAATTGTGTACATATAGTTTTGTCTTTATTAAGAAAGCCTAAGTCTAGGCTTGAGTAGGTTTTGAATTTAGGAAAAGTTAGAAAAGTTTGGACTTCAAGCTTTGATTTGGAATTTTGTTTTCATCTTCCTTTTGTATTATATAAATTGGCATGCTTGCCAACGAAAGAGGCAGAATGAAAAAACACCCATTCACTCTGCGTTGTATAAATTTCCAACCTCTCTCAAAAAACCTCTAATTGTATTAAGTTTTTCAGAGTTTCAGAGTCTGTAATATAATCTTTGTAAGTATATTTCTTATTAATATGAAGTGTGAGTAGTTTTTCTTTTTCCTTAAATATTTCAAAAGGGTAACTCTTCTATTCTAAAAATTTATTTTCTTTTTAGAAAAACTAAGTTTATGAAATGCTTGTTTGCTCATTAATATTACATGCTTTGAACCTTCGTAGTATCTGCTATTTTCTATTTTGTTACTGAGTGACCTTAGCTGAAGAGTCCGTGTTAAGTCGTGGTCAGGCGTTGGAGGGAAAATTGTAGGCAGAAAGGGAAAGGTAAAATTTAGAAAATAAAAATATACTATGTTGAACGAAGCTTAGCTTCAAGGTGGGAGTACATGTAATGAAAACAAACATTGCCAAAAAATAGTTTTTGCTAAAGAAAAGAATTTTAGAATAAAATGAGAGCAACTCGAGTAGAAATATTAAGGAAATATTGTCTATAAAAGAAATTTAAAAAATCAAAACTTTATGCCCTTAGAAGAAAAACTTAGGATTAAAATCAAAATTAGTACTGAACTCATACAAGAATTAGAAGATCAAATATCAAGATATCAATTTCTTTTATCATTAGCTTCTGGCAGATCTTTAGAAAATTACAGTTTAAAAATTTCTCAGATAAATAAACAGCTAACTGCAAAACAATAAGCCTTAAAATTAGCCATACAACAGCTTAAAGACCTATTAGCATAACTGTAGAATTAATTAGATAATTCTCAGGCCAATTTCAAAATAGTGGTAGACCACTAACTCATCCCCAAATAAAAATTGGAATTCATATGTTCTTCAATCAGTTTATCTTTTAAAGGATATTTTTTGTGAAATTGTTCTAACTGCTGTTTAAGCTGTCTATTTTCTAGTTCTAAAATTCTATGTCAAAACTAGTCTTGGTTTCTATCTCGTGTATCTGTAACTTAAGTTCTCTTACTTGTATTTCTAATTCTCTAATTGTTAAATGTAATTCTCTGCTTTCTAGACTATGATCTTTTCTGTTATCTTCTAATGTTATCTTATGTGTCATGTTTAATTTTTCAAGACAGACTATACAATACGTTATACTGCATAATAAACATTGAGCTCTCTTATCTTTGGTTGGAAACCAATTACAATAGCTACATCTAGTGGTATCAAATCCTAGTCCTATTTGAAAATTATGCTGACATTCAGTATCTGCATTACATTCTATCATAAAGAAAGTATCTTGGGAAGGAGTTAGTCCTATTTCCTGGTTGAGTTGTCCTAAAAAATTATCTATATTCGTATCACTTTCTGAATCACTATCTGAACTTATGGCTTCTATTTGATATTCATAATCGCTGACTATGCTATATACTTTTGAATCTTCACTAATTATGCTAACTATATCTTCTTCTAAGTCTTCTATAATATGAAGTCTTTCTATCTGTTTATTAGTATTCGGCCTTTGTCGTTTTGGGCAGTTTTTTGCAAAATGATTGGGTTCTTCACATATAAAACCATTGCATTTTTTACTGTTGGGTTTTTTAACATATCTTTGTTTTCTTTTATCTTTTTCTTCTTTGTTTTCTTTTATCTTTTTCTTCTTTGGGTAATTTCTTATAATTTGTCCTATTAAAAGTTATACTTTTTCTAATGAATTTCTGTTTTTGCCATGTCTATATTTTTTCTTCCAATATTTTTCTTTTCTATATTTTCCATATTTTTTGTATTTTTTCCTATTATATTTATCTTCATATTGCTAAGGAGTATATATTACACTGCTACAAAAGCCGTAACTTTGTTTTTTCAAATCTTTCTGTATTTTAACTTCTATACATTTTTCTCTGAGTTTATAAAATGTAAAAACTATTCTAGGTCCTATTCCTAAAGTTCCTCTTATTTTTATTTCTCCTGTGGCTATTTTTGCTGGTAAACTTGCATAATAAACTGACCATTTATTTTCTATCTCTCTTCCTAGTTCTCCTGGTAATTTTCTAAAATATTTATTTCCTATTTCTTCATCAAAAATTTTTCCAATTCTTGCTGCTATGGCTAAGTATTCTTTACTAAAAGGTACAATGTATTTCCAACTTCCTAATGTTATTTGGTCTAACTCAGTTAATGCTACGCTTTGAGCGGAATCATTTCTTCTAGAGGGATCGTATCCTAAAAGTATTTCTTTAATAAAACTGGTAAAATTCCACGGGTTATTACCTAACTCTTTGAGCTGTTTAATTGTTTCTTCATATTTTCCTTTGAAAGTTAAATAATTATTATAAGTTGAATCTCCTAAAAGTGTCTCCATATATTCCCACATATCCGTTGATTCATAGGGACTGGTCATCCATGCTTTTACTGCATCTTTTTCCCATCTTTCTATTACTTCCTGCCATATCTGAGGGTCGAATCTGGCTAAATCTAAAAGGGTTCCCTGATTATTGACTGGCTGTAATTGTATACTCATATCTAGTTGTCTACGCTTTCCATGAAACTTATAGCTTTTATTTGGATCTGCGTGACTACGTCATGAACTGGCTAATGGTCTTCTTCCTCCTACTGCATAATGCATTGGTTCTATGGGATCTTCTACAGTTGGTTGGGGGTTATTAGTTCCTGAGCTTTCTATATTCATATAAAAAGTATCTTCTATGTTAGATTGTTCTGGTATTCTAAATATTTTGCTAGGATGTATATTATCTTCTATGATATCATCTACATATTCTGTATGAAATTCCTGATCCAAAAATGATACTGCTTCGTCATGGGTATCTCCTCTGGCTAAGTATTCATAATATCTAGCATCTAATATTTTATTCATGTCTTCTAGGGTAAATTTTTCTAAATCTATCTCATCAATATTATATATCTTATTTTGTGACATGGTTTTTTCCTCTGTCATTACATAAAGCTGATTTATTTCACTACGATTATCTTGATTTTCTTCCCTATTTATACTGCTAAATTCATCATCTTCAGATTTTTCTGGTGCTACATAGGTATACTGAGTAAATCTTACCGCATAATTTCCATCTGCTGTCTGATA
This sequence comes from Camellia sinensis, assembly GCF_055761805.1. Classification (NCBI taxonomy): domain Eukaryota; kingdom Viridiplantae; phylum Streptophyta; class Magnoliopsida; order Ericales; family Theaceae; genus Camellia; species Camellia sinensis. The sequence goes on from NC_138964.1 coordinate 189,916,071, forward strand.
TAATAAATTATCTTGAGGGGCTAACATTTTTTGTCCTAAAAAGTCTCCTAATTTCTAATCTAATGCTGCATTATCTTCAGAACTAAATTTTTTAGCTGGTAATGCTTTTATTCCTTTCGCGCCTAATAACTTAACTATCTGATCATTTGTAAGTCTATAGTGGGTATTGCTTTCTGAAACCGATAAGCCTAAAAATCCTGTGCAAACTAATAAATTTTTTTCTCCATTTTTCATATTGTATCCTCTGCTCTTTATTCCTATTTTTATCTTTTTATGAAAGGTCGAGGTTGGTAGTAAGAAATCTGGCGTAAAATAAACTATACCTCCTTTTGAATTCATATCTAATTCATAGCTGCCTGAAATATTTTGTCCTACATCATTAAATCTATCATCATAAAGACATACAAAGACTTTAGTTCCTAAATTTTCTCTGGTTAAAGCTTTAATTCCTACCACAACTAATCCTAAATGAGTCATTTTAAGGTGTTCTTTTACTGCATATTTATAGCTTTCTCTATCTATCAAATTTAGCTCTATTTTCTCATCTTCATGAGTTACACTAATCATTTGTTCACCAGAATGTTTAAACAGTTAATAAAAGGAAGTAGTAGTAAAAAGCGTAATGAAGATGAAGATGTTAAAATGGAAGAATTTATAGATGTAGAACAACAAATAGAAAAATTTAAGAAAGAAAAATTAGAATTAATTCCAGCTAAATATATATAATACACTATTTGAAAAAAAAGTGTATACTAGTTATAACATTTGTGACTTTTGATTATAATTTATTATGACTTTTAATTATGATATTTGCTATAATTTATTGTAGTGTTGGTTATAATTAATTATAAACTATTGTATTATTATTTTAATTGTGAGCATTTTATAACTTGTATATGATATATACCTTTTTGAGAAGTGTATATTGTAACATTATCCTATTTTAAATAGTCATTAAAAAGAAAAAAAGGAGTGTAAAATAAGTTGGGTTTTTAGCCCAAATGTTTATATTGACTCTTTCCATAATTTCATAACAAAAGTGTGGCTCATAATACTAAAAGAATATTAGTCAACTCACTCATTTTATATAATAAAAAATTATATTAAAATATTAATTGTATACCATTTATAAACAAAAATTGAAAGCAAATTATCAAACAAACAAACCCAAAATAGCTACTGGATTTGGACTTTGGAACTGAAAACTAGTAGATGGCTATGATATAATGACAAGGGGTGCCACTGGTGGGTATGGTGAGATTAGGACTCCCATGTGATTACAGGGAAGCTATTCTTTTTATAGATTCTTTTGCAAAGGGAATAATTCTTAAGGATTTGTTTGGAAAGTTGGATTGGTTTTTTAGCTTTTTAAGTTAAGAAAGTTTGTTTGGATTAGTTTTTTTAACTTTTTTTTTATATTTAAATTTTATAAGAAAAAAAGTGAAATGATTATAATTTGGATATGATATTTTATTTTATTGACTTTTTAACCTGTTTTATCTTTTTATAACTAAGTTAGCCAAAAAAACCAACCCAATCTAATTGCCAAATGACACCTCAACTCAATAGTAGATTTTTAATGGGTTGGAATTGTCTCAAGTTTAAATTTGAATTTAATTATTATGTTTGGATTTGTGAGATCTATTATAAGTCCCGTTTTGATGATTTAAATTATTCATTTTGTACGATCTTTCATTTACATCATTCGTAAAAAAAATTAGGTCGATACGATAATTACTATTTTTTCATTTTATCGTATTTATCGTTGAAATATATTATTATTCCTAATGTTTCTTCCTCTTTTTACACCTCTCTATTATTTTAAATCTTAACTCTGCACCTAGAACTTCACTTCTACACAATTACGATTCACACCCACCACCGCCGCCCCAACTGTCCACAATTGTGCGCACGCGAAAGAAAAAATAAATTTGGGATTTTTAAATCTTGAAGAAGAAGAAGAAGAAAAAGAAGATGATGAAAAGAAAGTATAAGGCGACAATAGTAAAAGGAAAGGGTCGGTGAGAATTTGAGTGTATTGTATGGAGGTATGGGAGGGATTGGACAACAGAACAGGTTGGGAGGGGGCGACAAGAAAAGGAGGGAATAGTCACTAGTGGAGTAGCAATAATGGGTGGATGGTGGTAGAGAAAGATAGAATAGGTAGAGAAATTTGAAAATTTAGAACTTGAGAAGTTTTTAATAATTTTATGGAGCAATAAAATTATTTGCACACATATTTTATCCCAGTATATATTATCTATGTCATTTGAATATCAATTTTTGAATAAAAAAATAAATGTTCGAATATCAACTATTGAATAACAAAAATATTGTTCAATAATTGATATCCAAAATGTAATAGTTAACTATCTCGAACTGTTATCTTGTTACATTTAACACATTCCATTATAATTTTGTCCCGAGATTTAATCGGAATTGTGTGTGCTTTTTTCTAACCACACTGCCAAACAGGTACTCAGTTGGAGAATACTGGCAGAATAGATTGCGCCCAAACGACCTGTCACAGAAAGAAAAAGACTCCGGCGGTGGTTCGTCCACCCAGGGGCACTCCGACGATCAAGTCAGTTATCTTTCAAAGATAGCAAAAGTGCTTAACTCACTATTCAAAATACAAAAAGCGTACCTTTGACCCACGAGGGCGCCTTACTTTTATAACCAACACTGACCTGATCCTTGTAGAAGCCTAGCTTTCAATGGGCTTTAGCTTAATGCCTATCTAGGATTCTCAAATAGATAAAGATAAACTCCCTAAGAGCTTTATCTTTATCCAGGCTGAAGTCCTCCATCATTTTAGGACTCTTGTAACTTATCCGTTCATCTCGGATTCCGATATCTCCTCAGACAACCTCGGCCTAGCCGAGATTACCTCGGCATCAAGTCAAGGACACGTGGCACCTCGGTGCCACCTTGGCCACGTGTTGCTATCCAAAAAATATGTCCCCATAACTGCCCCTAGGTTCTATTACTTCGGTATCCTGAGGTGATGGAACCTATATCATTTCTTCCATTTAGCACGTTGGCTAAGCGGGCTCTGTCATTTATTACCGAGGTTATCACACATCGGCTTCCATATGATGAACACTTCAGTGTGTTTGCATCAATACTTTAGAACCAATAACTAAGTTTGTTCAAGTTTATTTAGCCGAGATCGTCCCCCTAGTCGAGGTCTTTGCTTCATTAAATCAAGAACTCCAAGAGTTTTCACACGCGTATGAGCTGTCACGCACAGTAATTCAACCGTTTTTGCCACGCGTCTCTTCCCCATTGAATCGTACTTGACACGCGCCATTAAGTTGCGTCACATTTGCGTGCGCTGCCTGACAAACACGTCATCCAAGGCATATTCATTGTGGTTTGCTGCCCTTTCGTGTTTTTTGACAAAATTTTGCATTCTCTCTTCGCCGTTTCATTTTTGCATCTTCGTTTTCGTTCAAACTTTCTCTCTCTAACTTTCTCTCCCAAATCCTCCATTGCTACTTTCGTGAAGCTTTCTGTAACCACTTTCACTCTCCCCCTCCGGCGAGGCTTTCGTTGCACTTCTTTGCTCACTACCATCGTCTGACACCGTCGTACTTCACACCGGCCTTATTTTCCTCGGTAAGCCATTGTTCCTCTTATTTCAATTTCTTGTTTTGCTTCAAACTGCTATGCTTGTACACTGCTATGGTGTTTTTATTCATGCTCTTAATTTGTTACTTGTGTGTTGATTTCCACCATTCGTCATCTGTTTCACGATTCTACTCTTGCATAATCTGTTACTGGTATACACACACACACACACGCATACTGTTCATATACTTGACATTCTTGTTTGGCGTTCTTGATAGCTTAACACTGTTCTTGATTTGTGTATATTTATATTTTATGCAATGTTCTTGAACCCCTTCTGGTTTTCTTGAGTCTGAATCTCTATTCTTCTCTATTTTCTTGTTGTGTTCTCTAGATTCTTGCCTTCAATCCTTGTTTCTGTAGCCTTACGTTTGGGACTTGTTCTAGAACTTACAAACTTTAGGAAAAATTGAAACAAATTCCCTTTAGATCCTCAAAAACCCTTGCCCCAGCATACGTTTAGGTTTTTTCGAGGTCCTTTAAACCCCAACAAACCACTTCCTTTTGCAATCCAACATCTTCCCCTTTAGCCAACATCATGGGTATGTGGAAGTGGAGGGTAGACACCCTAACTAGGCTAGAATATTTCAGGCAGGAGTTCGCCATCCCTGCCGACGTTCATCTTAGGTTGGCTAGGGAGGACGACTCCATCATGCCCACAAACGACTCCATGCCTTTCCCAGTGATAGCCTTCATAGAGTGTGGACTTAGGTTTCCTCTTGACATCCTTTTCCGAGAGGTCCTTCACTACTACAAACTGAACCTAATGCAGCTTGCCATTAACTCTTATCGAGTTATCAATGGCATAATTGCCTTAGCCAAGAAAGAGAATGCTAGGGTTACCCTCGCCGACATCCAGTACTACTACACCATGTGTGGCCTTAAGTCAGAAAAAGGTTACATCTACTACCTTAATTCAAGGTCGACGGAATACAAACTCATTGCCGACCTCCCAAACTCAAAGAAGGGTGCTGGAGACGATTACTTCATCGTCTCGGGCAACTGGGAGTTCCCACCAGAAGATGACCTTCACCTCTATTCCCTAAGCCGAACAGTTTTCAAAGAGGGAGATGGTAAGAACCAAGCATCACCTTTATTTGCTTTCAAGTCTTTCTTACTTTAATATTTTTGTATGCTCTAACGTCTGTTTACTTTGTTTTGCAGTTCTCCCCTAGCCACCAAAGGACTTCCGCAAAAACTTCTACCCTAGCAAAGATTTTAAGAGGCTGTTGGGTCTGCCAGTTGACCAGCGAAAAGCCCCTTTGCTGCTCAACTACATCTCGACGTACAAATCTGTACTTCTCGACGTCCCAAGAAAAAGCAAGTCTCCTCCTTCAACAACAACTTCCCAAGCTGAATTATCCAGGCATGACCAAGGATCAACATCTGGTCCTGTAGAGCAACCATCAACCTCTACTCCACAACTAATCCCACCCTCTCAACGCCAACGCCGACGCCGACGTCGAATTCCACTGCTTGCACCAGTAGGCAGAACTCAAAGCCGATGACGCCGGAGTGCCGAGGGGGCCTCATACGATCCAGCCAACCCCCCAACTGCACCTTCAGCGATCCATTTTGGCACTACGGTCACCGTTGCGGTAGACGCCGACGAGATGGGTCGTAAAAAGGTTGTAGCAGACGACCTTCTAGCCGACATCCCCAACATTGTCACCATACAATCTTCACCATCGCAATCCCAGACAAAACCAAAGCAAAAAAGGCTGAAGAAAGCCCAAGCTAAGGCAACGGTAACTCAGATTGATTTTGAGGACACCTTGCCAATTTCAAAACTGGCCGAGGGCGAGAAGACCTCCTCCGCCGCCGAAAAGAGGCCCACCGAGGCCGAACCATCCGAATCCACTAAGTTAAAGAGGTCGAGGTCGGACTCTGCGGCCACCTTGGGTTCTCACAAATCTGATGCCCTCTGGGCCCCTTTAATCACAATTAAGGACAAGCCAGTCAGAGCTGGTGACAGCGCCGATGACATCGAAGTCGGCGTTGCCCTCTCTACTACCTTGCTCCTTCCCAAAGACCTCGACCGCAACGCCGAGGTCAACGAATATGAAAATTTCGCTCTGATGTTGCAACACTCCGTAAAAGTAAGCCCCTAGCACTTAATACTCTCCATACTCTGTTTTTTCATACTTAGAGTTTTATTAACTTTTGTTTTGTCCATTTCTTTTAGGCAATCCAGCACGCCTACTCCTTCGCGATGCAGGCTTTCAATATCAAGAAGGAGTTGGTCAACAAGACCAAGGAGGCAGCTAATTTGTTGAAGACCGTCAATAGAGTCGAGGCCAAGATGAAGATGCTCATAGATCAGGCCAAGACAGCCAAACAAGCCCAGGATGAGGCCGAAGAGAAGGCAGAACCTGCTGAGGCTGTTGCTAAGGTCGTTGAAGCTGAAAAGAAGGAGGTCGAAGTGAAGACCGCCGATGCCCAAGCCAAGCTCATTGCTGCTTTGGCCACAAAGGATGCCGAGATCAAGGCGACAGATGAGAAAGCATACGCCGATAGGGCAGCCGACGTCCGTGAGGATTACAAGAAGTAAGTAAAACAGGCATGCAACAAGGGTTTCACCCTTGGTTGGATGGTTGCTTTAAAAGAGTTGGCTGCCCCCGAGGAATCACCTCTCCAAGAAAATAGCCGCATCATCCTGCCATTCCCTCCCACTCTAAGCCAATCCGAGGACGAAGCTGAGTCCGAGGACGAAGCTGATGCCGATAAGATCGAAGAAGCTGCTGGGGCCAAGTCCCCAACTCTGAATGAGCAAGTCTTGGACTTGACTCAGGATGAGGAGGATGAAGTCTCTAAAGGTGCCTCCTCCCAGAAGACAGCCTTCGAGGTGCCAATCGTCGAGAAGAGCATTGATCAGACTCTACGAGAGATTGACGCCGAGCTCGAGGCTGAGAAGGCTACCGAGAAGGGCTCATAGTTGTCTTCTGAGGTGAGACATAACCAACTGTTGGCACCAAGTAGTCCATATTGATGCTTTTCTTTATTTCTTGTACCTTGTACTTTTTCTTTACTTTTGAAACAATGTTAGCTTTAATTTGGCCAACGTGCCACCTTTGTAATCCGAACAAGTAATCCCTTTGTAGGCCGAAGTGCCATTTTTCATCTTTGAATGCAATTTCAACTTCTTCTTTCAAATGTTTGTATGTTTGTCTTTCCTTTTCTGCCTTGTGCGATTCCATACTTAGAATATTTTGTATGTCTTCAGTTGATGCCTTTTAGCTGTATAATCTCCTCGGATTAACATACTTCGGATATTTTTGCTGAATGTTTTATCTTGGCCTTGTCTTAGTACTTGAAAAACATTGTAAGAAAGTTTTCTCAAGTGTTTATCTAAAACATGCCACTTCACTTTCAGCTATCAAGACTTCTGTCTTCCATTATTTTCCAGCATGGTAATCTTGGCAAGTACGTAAGTACGTCTTTCAACATAACCTTGGCTTAACTTCAACTTATAAATTTAAAATTTCAACAAGTGTTAAACCAATTTTAGCTTGTAAATTCCAACTTCCAAGCATTTATTCTCAAACTCTCTACCCCCTAATGTGAATTTAAAGTTCCACTTGGGTTCTCATTAAGTATGGACCTATGATATTGTCGCCGAGACCTGATTCAAATAGAGGCTGACCGAGGTTATCAACCTCGGTCTCTATTAATCTAAGTGATATGTACTTAGTGCCATTCAAAGTTTTAATTCTGCCGATATAACAAATCTAGGTGAATCCAACTTAGTTCAACCCTATCATATGTAAATATAATTCAACTCTGTCATATAATAAGTCTAAGTTATTCGTCATGTTTCAACTAGAAACATCGCCAACTTAGTTCAACTCTATTATATGCAAGTACAATTCAACTCTGCCATATAATAAGTTTAAGTTATTCGTCATGTTTCAACTGCAAACATCGCTAACTTAGTTCAACTCTATTATATGCAAGTATAATTCAACTTTGTCATATAATAAGTCTAAGTTATTCGTCATGTTTCAATCAGAAACATCGTCAACTTAGTTCAACTATATTATATGCAAGTATAATTTAATTCTGTCATATAATAAGTCTAAGTTATTCGTCATGTTTCAATCAGAAACATCGCTAAGTGATTGGTCAATCCTTTTACACAAGGTTGAAATAAAAAATCGAGCTAAAATTTTATTAATTACTTCGGCTAAAATCAGAAAATTTAAAAACAAAAGGAAATCTTAATGATAGAAAAACTTCAGGTTGCAAGTATTCCAAGGCCTTGGCAACTCTTTGCCTTCACTGTCTTCAAGCCGATACGCCCCACTGCCCAGGACTGAGATGATTTTATAAGGTCCTTCCTAATTTGGGCCAAGCTTGCCCTCTCTGGGATCCTTCTTGTTGCCGACGACTTTTCTCAGGATGAGGTCCCCAACTTGAAACTCACATGGGTTGACCTTTTTGTTGTAAGCCTTGGCAAGCTGCTGCTGGTATGCCCCCAGCTGAATTGCTATTTTTTCTCTTCTTTCTTCCAATAAGTCTAGATCTCGGGCTAAAAATGCATCATTAGTCCAATTCTCTGCTCCCTAGGTTCTGATCCCTGGGATGCCAACCTCCAGTGAAATTACTGCCTCTGCGCCATAAGCCATGGCAAATGGGGATTCCCCAGTTGATCTTCTCGGCGTAGTCCGATATGCACAGAGTACACTAGGCAACTCATCCACCCACTTTCCCTTTGCTGCTTCCAGCTTCTTCTTGATCTCATTCAATATAGTTTTGTTGGATGCTTCTTGTAACGACCCAGAACCGTATACGATGATTACCAGTAATTAATTATGTGTTAGTATGATTTAATTGAAGATTATCTGTTGAACTTAGAAAATACCTGTTGAGATTACGACTTCGGGACTGAAATTGATGACCGTAATGGGTTCAGAAAACGAAATTGAGCACGCCTATGTGATACCGGGAATTTTTAGAGCCATTTGGGAAAATAAATTGAGAACTGAATTTCGTCTGATTCGTTAGGCCATGTTTGGCTCAAAGTTTGGCACAATTGTTTATAAATGATATATAGATAAGTATAAGGGCCTTTATTGACTCTTAGACTCAAAAACAAAAGAGAAGAAAAAAATCTGGAAAGGAGAGAGAGAGAGAATTCGTGAGAAAGGGGAACAAGAGGAGGAAAAAGAGAGTCAAGCTAAATCTTCTACAATTAAGTGATTAAGGTAAGGATTCCCCTCTAATTTCCTGAAATAAGGTTGTTACATCAATGATCTCGTGTTAAATAAGAGGATTGAAAGGGGAAATATGTTTAATTTGAGCATGCATGGCATGAATAGATGATTTATGGTTATATTTGTCATATTTTGAGGAAGAACCTCCATGGATTTAAGAATGAAGCTTTTATGCTCAAGTTTATGATTTTCTATTTTACTCCAAGATTTGAACTTCTATTGTTCCATATGGGTTTTGATTTGAAGTTTTGATGTTGATTTAAGATGGGTTTTAAGTGTTTTGGGTCTTGGATTTCATAAATGTGGAAAGTGATTTTGTAAAGAGGAGAATGAAGCTTGGAAGAAGAACCAGAAATTCGGATTTTTGCTCTGTACGCTCGAGCGGAGGGAAGCCCGCTCGAGCGGTGAAAACAGCCTCCCAGCAGTTTTGGGACTTTTTACAGTACGCTCGAGCGGCCAAAGTGGCGCTCGAGCGGGACGGCCTTTTTCAAGAAAACTTTGGGGAAGTTGCAGACTTGATTTTAACATGTTAATTGCATCATTTATCATCTTATGAACATGAAATGAGTATGAATCAAAGTAAAGAAAGATTAGAATGAACATGAAATGAAGTAAAGGAAAGAATGAAGTGCATGAATTACAGGATTTAATGATAACGTGTATTGAGAAATGTGTGATATGTTGATATTTGCAGGTCAAGATTTGAAGACCGTGCATTCGGTTTCGGAAACCCTCTGTGAGTAACATTTCTGTAAAGATATGTTATTATGAACTATGTTTTAAATGTATTACGTTATGCTATGCTTTGAAATGAGAATGTTTTCCGTGAACGAATGTCCTGATTTGCGAATCTAGTATGGCATCCATAGATAGTTGGGTCATGGGGGCGGGAACATGCAGGCCCATGCGTCATGAGTCATGGGGAACGGCATGGAAGGACAAGCCCATGACTAGTTACGAGATCTCGTAGGCTGTTGACTGATAGACTATTATGAAAGGTTCTGTGGAGTATGCCATTACGTATGTTCTTATGATGACTGATGACTGATATATGTTTATGATTGATTTATTGTGGATTTATGAAAATGTCGGACTTCGTTCACTAACCTCTTTACTGTTATGTTACTTGCTGAGCTCTAGCTCATTGTTTGTAATTATGTATTATAGGTGAGTATTCTGGAAGTCAAGCCTAGGCGGAGTCCGAGCCGAGCCGCCGTTTTGAAGCCTACCCGGTGTTTTGGTGCCTCCGAGTTGGGGCTAGGCCTAGGAAGGCCGTTAGGAAGCTTAGTTTTGGTTGTGCATATGGCGTGAGCCTATGTTTTGTACATGAATTTTGATTATGTGATGTAATGTAGTGGGTAAATTAACATTTTTGGCATGTAATGTATGTTCATATAAATGCACAGCTCTTTGGATTATTAGTGGTTATTGTTTTCGCTTCCGCGAGCCCCTTTTATTTATGTTTTGTATAGCAAGGCCTATGGTAATCTAGGATTACTGGCCGGTCTCGTTGCCAAACTTCTAGGGGCGAGTTTGGGGGCGTGACACTTCTACCTGTCCATTGCTTTGAGGAAAGCTTGGAGTGGAATAGTAGTTTTTAATCTTGTATTTTGCACAGAAGCTCTTAATTAGCTTACTGTTAAACTGCGTACCATTGTCTGCTATTATTGCCCTTGGGATCCCAAACCTGGTGATGATGTTCTTCCATATGAAGTTTTTCACATCAATGTCCCAAATTTTTGCAAGGGGTTCAGCTTCAACCCACTTGGTGAAGTAATTTGTTGCCACTAGCAGGAACTTCCTTTGTCTAGTTGCTTGAGGCAGCTGTCCAACAAGATCCATGCCCCATTGGGGAAATGGCCAAGGGCTGGACACTGGGTTCAGATCTGCTGCTGGTTGGTGTATTAAAGGTGCAAACCTCTGACACTTCTCATACTTTCTAACATAGGCTTCAGCATCTTTCTACATATAGGGCCACCAGTACCCCTGAGTAATGGCCCTATGAGCAAGTGACCTGCCCCTAGTGTGGCTTCCATATACTCCTTCATATATCTCATACAAGAAGTCTTTAACTTGTGAAGGATGCACACACTTCAAAAGGGGACCAGTAAAAGATCTTCTATAGAGATGCCCCTCTACTGTTAGACTGAATCTTGCCGACTTTAGTATGATCTTGTGTGTTTCTTTATGATTATCAGGCAATTTCCCCTCTTTAAGGAATACTATTATTGCATCCATCTAGCTTGGTCTCATCTCCACACCCATTGCTTCATGCTCTGTGTTCAGTGGTTTTACACTTGGACCTGATAAGTAGTCAACCATTATTGTCCTTGCATCTCCTAGTTTTATTGCACTAGCCAGGTTGGCCAAGGCATCAGCATGGCTGTTGTCATCTCGGCTAATTTCTTGTAGTCGGTAATTTTGGAACAATGCTATCAGTCTGCCCACCTCATTTGTATAGGCCGCCATCATTTTATCTCGAGCAGCGTATTCGCCTGTTACCTGGTTGACGATAAACTGGGAGTCACAGAAGACCATTACCTCGTCGGCTTCCATTGCCACTGCCAACTTTAATCCTGCTATCAGTGCTTCATACTCTACTTCGTTGTTTGAGGCCTTAAACCTCAAATGAACGGATTGTTCCAGCATCTGCCCATCCGGTGATACTAGCACTACTCCTGTCCCCGCTTCTTGTCGGTTTGAATTTCCATCGATAAACAGGCGGAAGGAGTCGCCGACGTAAATACTGCAGGGCCTGAGTTTCTCTTTTTTCCTCTGTTATGCTATCCCCAGCTGGGTTTCTCTTTGTTCACCTGGACATCGCGTACCTCAGCTCAATGGAGCCCGATGTATAATGGCTCCTGGTGTGAACTCGGCCACGAAGTCGACCAAAACTTGGCCTTTGATTGCTGTTCTGGGTCTGAATTCCAGGTCATATTAGCCTAATACCACTGCCCATCTGGCTATCCTGCTTGTCAGATCTCCTTGCTGCAACAGGGACTTCAAAGGATACTCACACTACAATCTCGTGGGCTTTAAAGTAATGATTCAGCTTCTTGAAGGCCATTACCAAAGCTAGTGTTAGCTTTTCCAAAGGTAGATATCTGGTCTCTGCATTTGCTAGGGTTTTACTCACATAGTAAATTGCCCTTTGTTCTCCCTTATCTTCCCTGATTATCACTGCACTTATTGCATGCTTTGAGACCGCCAAGTATAAGAACAGTTCCTCTTTCGGTACTAGATTTGAGAGAACTGGAGCTGTGGTCAAGTATTTCTTCAAGTCGACCAAGGCAACTTCGCACTCCTCTGTCCATAAGAAGTCTGTGGCTTTCTTTACTAAACTGAAGAAAGGTTTGCATTTGTCAGAACTTTTGCTTATGAATCTATTTAGGGCTGCAGCCCTTCTAGCCAATGTCTGCACTTGTTTTGTCGATGTTAGGCTCTCTAACTCCAGAATGGCCTTGATTTGATCCGGACTTGCCTCAATGCCCTTTCTGGTGACTAAGTATCCCATGAATTTTCCTGACCCAACTCCAAATGCACACTTTGATGCATTGAGTCAGAGCGAAATGTCTTTAGGATGTCAAAGACTGTCTTTAGGTCGGCTAGATGATCTTCAGATTCCTTGGTCTTTACAACCATGTCATCAATGTATACTTCAACTATTTTGCCTATTAGATGCCTGAACATCTTAGTCACTAATCTCTGGTAAGTTGCTCCTGCATTTTTCAACCCAAAATGCATCACTCTGTAGCAATACAACCCTTTTAGGGTGATAAATGCAGTCTTCTCCTCATATGCGGGGCACATGGCTATCTGGTGGTACCCCTTGTAGGCGTCCATGAAGCTCATCCTTCCATGCCCTGAAGTGGCATCCACCAATTGGTCAATCTTGGGTAGTGGGAAACTGTCTTTGGGACAAGCCTTGTTCAGGCTGGTGAAGTCCACGCAGACCCTCCACTTCCCATTCTTTTTCTTCACAACCATCGTGTTTGATAACTATGTTAGGTAATTTACCTCTCAAATAGCTCTAGCCTCCAGAAGTTTATCCACTTCCTCTTCTACTGCCTCAACATGCATAGAGATGGTAATTTAAACCCGGCCCGATGGGGACCCGATCTCCCGATCCTGATTAACACGGGGTTTTCCCGAAAAATATCCCTGACGGGCCGAGGACAGTATTAAAAAAAAAATCCCCGATTATTTTCGGGCCGGGGACGGTGATAAGTGATTCGGCCCCGGCCCCGACCCCGGCCCGACCCCGTTCCCCGTCCCGTTTCTCCCTACCTCCCTCTCCCTCTCTCATTTCAAATTTAATATAATATACTCACCTAATATAATATAATATTATATCTATACTCATTATCTCCTGTGTTGACTGACCGAAACAATTAATAATAAACCTAATATAATATAATATTTATCTATACTCATATAATATATACTAATCCCTCTCTCTCTCTTCTCAGAACTCATCTAACAATCCCAAAACTAGAACATTCCTCTCATCTCTCTCATTTCAGATCTCTCTCTCTCCCATCTCAGATGTGTGTGCTGTGCGTTTATTTCAGATGTGTGTACTGTGTGTTTATATATTATATATATATATATATATGTGTGTGTGTGTGGTGTGTGTAAACAAACATGTAAACAAACATATCTGGCCCCTCTCTTTCACTCTCTCACACGTTGCATCTCTCCCACACCACCGGCTGCTTCTCACCGACAGCTCCCTCACCGCCGGCTTCTTCGCTCCTCATCGCCGACTCATCTCTCTCTCACGGATCTCCTCTCTCTCTCTCTCTCTTATTTTTTGCTTTGTTTTTTAGATCTGGAAAGTGGTAGAGATGAAGATGAAGATGTTGATGAAGATCTGTTGATGTTGTTGTTGTTGTTCAGATCTGAAGATGAAGATGGTTTCTGGAGCTGTGTGTGTTTTATTTATTTATTTTTGGCTGGGGATTTTCGGGGTCAGGGAAACCCGATCCCCGTTAGGGGACGGGGGTGGGGGCGGTAGTGGGTTCCCCGTCGGGGATCAGGACCAAGGGGATTTCCACCATCGGGGATCGGGGACGGGGACGGGGAGGGTGATCCCCGGCCCCGCCCCGCCCCGTTGCCATTCCTAAACATGCATCAACGTCAGCCTTCTTGCTCGCTGGATGACATGCTTGGCCGACCTGTCCATATTCAATTTATGGCAAGTGGCCTTGGGGTCAATGCCAGACATCTCGTACGGTGTCCAAGCAAACACCTCAAGGTTTGCTCTCAAGAATGCTTCTAACTCCCTTTCCTCTTTCTCGACCAAGCCTGAGCCGAGGAGGAAGAAACGTTCTTCATCCTCTTGCTGGACTAAGATCTTCTTCAGGGCTTCCTCACTTTTCTCGGCTGGTTCCTTGTTGACGTCCTCAAGGACCTCCATGTCCTCATCTTCAATCTCTGTTGCTTCTGCTTCTCGTATGTTGCAGGTGGATTTCATGGCTGCCATGGAGCAATTCTTTGCCTGCACTTGATCCTCTCTGACCTCCTCAATTCCATGCTCTGTTGGGAATCATAACAGCTGGTGCAATGTTGAGGGAAGAACCTCAATTGCATGCAGCCATGGCCTACCCAGGATAGCATTGTAAGGGGATGGGGTGTCAATTATAGTGAACTCAGTTTTTACCTTTTTGGTGCCAGCCTGCACCTCCAAACTTACTGCTCTTAGGGGCCACGTCAGCGTTTCATTGAATCCGACCATTGGGCCATTGGATTGTTCCAGATCATCTTGGTGAAGGCCAAGCTCCTTGTAACATCTGACATACATGATGTCACAAGAGCTGCCCTGGTCGATCAAAATTCGCTTTACCTAGCACTCTCCAATCTGGAGGGATATTACCAAGGCATCGTTGTGTGGATGTTGTACCATCTCTAGGTCATCTTCAGTAAAGGACACCACTAGTCCTTGGTACCCATTTGCCCTAGGTCTCTTCTGCTGAACCTGGTACACATGTTACAAGTATTTTACCTTCTGAGTTTCTCCACGTATCTCATTTTCATCGACCTTCGAGTGAATCACATTGATCACTCGAGGTCCGCTTGCTTACGGTGGCGGTGCTGGTGAAGGGGGTGTCGTCGGTGCCTAAGGCAGTCTCGCTTCTTTTCCCTTGTCCTGGTCTCATCTACCAGGTCTCTTAGATGACCTTGTCTTGCCAGGTCTTCCAGATGTGCTTTTAGGGCTCTGCACCCTTGAGTTAGATGTCCATCCTCATTGTGGTAGACACAATGTTTCCTTAGACTTCTTTCCATAAATTCACCAGGAAGCTTTTCTAGTGCTCTGTAATAGGGCTGATTCCGGATTCTTTCCAAGACTTTGTAGACTGGAATTCGGAATACAGTTGTGACTGCCTGTACAGCCCTTAGTCTTGTTTTTTGCTTATTGTATCTATCATGACCTCGGCCTCGCTTCGGCGAGCCGTTTTTCTTCTTTTGTTTCGACGCTTTTGTCCCCGGTGTGTCCTCTTCGGTCCTGACATACTTTTCTATCCTGGCCATAAGTTCCTCCAAGTGTGAAGCACATGACATATTTATTGATTTTTAAGACAATAATCATTACTACAAAAACAGATAAATATCACACTTTTTTTGTGTGATGTATGTTATTTAATCACACCTTTTAAGTTTTATTAAAGTGTGATCGTTGGGAGTGTGATTAAAAGGAGTCATTTTTAATCACACCCTTTAAGTGTGATTAATAGTATTTAGATCACACCTTTTAAGTGTGATTAATAACATTTAGATGTGAAAAAAAATATATATTACACTCACTAGCTTCTCATTTGCTCTTGTGGAGATTCGAACTATCAACCGTCTCACACCATAAACCTTATACAACACACTCTTTTCACTACATCTCTATAACACAATACGATTATATATGCAACATATATTATTTATACAGTACATCGACTCATATTAATATAAAAGTATATATATAAAGATAATTATTTTTTATTGAACATAATTTATTAAAAATAAATTATTTACTAGAAAAAAAAAGAGACTACTTTTGGCAACTAAACATAATTTTAGTCGCCAATTCTATACTTTTGGCTACTAATTATTTTTTAGTCATTAAAAAATTTAATTCCCAGGCTAAAATTACTACTTTTGGCGACTAAACTTCTTTTTAGTCGCCAAAAAGTCTCACTTTTGGGTACTAAACATCTTTTTAGTCTCTCAATGCCTCAGTTTTGGTTACTAAATTTTTTTTAGTCGCAAAAAAATCTCATTTTTGGCTACTAAAATTTTTTTAGTAGATAAAAGCCTCACTTTTGGCTACAAAACATCTTTTTAGTCACCCAATACCTCACTTTTGGCTACTAATTTTTTTTTAGTCGCCAAAAAGCCTTACTTTTGGCTACTAAAATTTTTTTAGTCGGTAAAAGCCATATATGGGCAACCAAATAGATTTTTAGTTGCCAAAACTTATACTTTTGGCTACTAAATTTTTTGTCGCCAAAAATCTTTATTTTTGGCTAATAATGCTTTTTTAGTCGCCAAGACCTATACTTTCAGTGACCAAATGTGTTTTTTTAGTCGCCAAAAATGCTTTTTCTTGTAGTGGAGTGTGATTAAATATATATATATATATATATAATTACACTTATTTAAAAAGTGTGATTAAAAAGTAATAATGTATATATAATCACACTTTAATTAGAAGGTGTGATTAAAAAATATATAAATAACCACACTTTAATTAGAATGTGTGATTAAAAAAAAAATATATAATCACACTTATTTAAAAAGTGAGATTAAAAAGTAGTAGTGTATATATAATCACACTTTAATTAGAAGGTGTGATTAAAAAATATATAAATAATCACAGTTTAATTAGAATGTGTGATTAAAAAAAATATATCTAATCACACTTATTTAAAAAGTGTGATTAAAAAGTAGTAGTGTATATATAATCACACTTAATTGAAAAGTGACATAAAAAATGAATATTATCACACTCAATCAAATTAAGTGTGATTAAAATATCAATCTAATTTTTTTTATCACACTTCTAATAAAAGTGAGATTTTTTTTTTGTCAAAATGTGATCTTGAACTATTTTTGTAGTAGCGAATACCCTTGTATAGTAATCTCATATACACTTTGTCTCCATTATCTTAGTAGTAAAATGCAAACGAGATTACCAAATAATGACGTTATTGTTTTAAAATTTTAATAAATATGTCATGTGCTTCACATTTGATCTGATTTTGTATAAATTTCCAACAAAATTCTAACATAAAGAATTAATTGTAACAAAATAATACTTCAAAATGGTTAATAATAATAGTTGAGTTTTGAAGCACTAGCAAAAAAATGCAAATAAGAATTATTCAGTGTATTTGGTTTTAGTTTTCTGAATTCATTTTTTTGAAAATTGAGTTTTTTGTTTTTTGTTTTTCGTGTTTTTTTGTTTTTAATAAATATTTTTAAAATTTTAAGCATTTTTTTACTTTTTTAGATACACCTTACTTAGATGTATCTAAAAAATAAAATATTTGTGAAAAATATTTCAAAAAATTAATAAATACACGAAAATACAAAAAAACATACTGAATTTTCATATATATATATTTTTATTTTTGGTATTTAGTGAATTTTTTAAAGATTTTTTTCATGAAAATTATACTTTTTAAGTGTATTTATGTTAAATGTATCTAAAAATTAAAAAAATTACTTAAAATACTAAAAAAAATTCAATAAAAACAAAAAAATACCAAAAATAAGAAAATAGAATTTTTAAAAAAGTGTTTTTAGAAAATCCAAATCAAGGATTATAATTTACCCAAATAATTTTTGTTAAAATTTGGAGTAAAGCTAAAAATGGCCCAGCCTCATAAAATTTCCCCCAAAACAGTTTGTTTTGTAATTTAGCTTGAATAAAGGGATAGATAGATGTTACCTGGCTTGTGAGGGTGCTCTATTTACATACTATTTTACATTTCACATTATTAATTGGTTTAATTTTTATTACAATATTAACCTTATGTAAAATGATTATAAAGGACAAAGGGTTATGATACACACCTTTTATAAAATTATCATAAAGGACGATAATGAATACAATACACATCGAGTATCTCAAATGTTGTTTCCACCAACATAATATCATTACCCTTACCTCTACCTCTACCCCGACGCCGACGCCGACGCCGACGCCGACGCCGACCCCGACCCCGACCCCGACCTCGACCTCGACCTCGGCTACAAATAGAATTTGTTAATGCACGACGTCGTCTCTCTGAGACAATGGGTGGAATACACAAATGGTCATCTATTTCTGAAAATGAAACAGAAAACCGTGAAAGATAAGTCCGTTCGAAAGTACAGAGTCGAACTATTCAATTTTGTTCGACATTAAAATGTCGAACATATTGAATTTGTTTGACAGAAATACTTCGGACAAAAATGTTAATGTTCAACAGGCCAGTGTCGAACATTTCGCAAAATCAAACTTCTATATATAATGCCACTGCTTCGCAAAATCAAACATTTATATACAATGTTCATGGCGATGGAAAAACGTACATAAAACCCTCAAATTTAGGCAAAATGAAAATTTTCATCTATTGTATCTCCAATATGTAGTTGTTTCCACCGACGTGATGAAATAGAGAATGGAGAAGAATTGGTTTCACTACTGGTATTTTTGATGAAACAAAGAATGGAGGGGAAGATCGCTAGGGAGGTGTGTGAGTGAGTAAGAGTGAAGATGGAAGATATTGGTGAAAGTGTATAAACAAGGGTAAAGGTAAATGATTATGACGTGTATTGAACAAATTTTATATTTATCAAATTATTAAAGGGTGCCCGAGTAGTGGGATGACTTAGGCCAAGTTGGCAACTTAAAAATAATTTATCTTTTTATTTTTTTTTTCATTACATCACCTCTCTACCCTTTTTATATATCTTTTTATAAAAAGATAAAAAATATCCTTATTTAGATATTCTTAACCAACCGCTTAACAGAGTACGTGTAAATGGAGGCAACCCTCGTCCAGTCGTTTGTTGGACGCTAAACTCCACGCAAAAACAAATACTAAACAAACTGGTGAAGAAGACGAAGAATGAGACACGGAGAGAGAGAGAGAGCTCCGAAGACCCAAATAGGAGCTTCGGAGCTTCCTATCTTTACTAAGTTCCTGGTTTCAATCCCCAATTCATCAGTATAGGTACCTTCTCAAACTCATGTTCTTTTCAGAAAGTTAGATTTTTTTTTTTTCTTTCAATTTCTGGCTGAAATTCACACTCACACACTGCATATATGTTCAAATACTTATTCAAGGAAGCTAAAGCGATAGATTTTGTATTGGGAGTTGTGAATTTTAATCTTTTGTACAGTGTTTGTGATTTGGGGTTGCTCAAATTCGGGAACTGAATTGTGGGTTTTTCATTTAAGGCTTGTAAAGTGCCATATAGTTTTCTCTCAAATTCGAACATTAATTTCTTTCTGTTATGCTTTTCAAAGTTTCATTAGGGCACAATCCCAATTGACCCTGTAATTTGATTGAATTACTGCTCAATCAGGGCTAACACTCATTTGGGAATTGTGGGTTTTCTCATAGCTCTTCATTTCTGACTTACACGAGCTTGCACTTAGTTTTATAACCTGGTACAGGCTCTATCATAACATCAAACTGTCATTTTGTTAATCAGAGAATTTGACTCTTTGTTGCTGGAGCTCTATCTCAATCACATTGTGCACCCTTTGTTTTGGATCAGCTTGGCAGGCATTTGAATATCCAAGGAATCGTCTTTACCGAGCATCTATGGCTACTTCTGGATCAAAAGCTGCTACCGGAGATTTAGTTGTTGATAGCTTAATCTCAAGTTGTGGGAATGTTTTAAACTTTGTACAACCAACCGGTGTTTATTTCAGTGATAGAAGGCTTCACAATTGCCAAAAAGCTGGCATAGGTTTCAAAAGTCAAGAAACAATTAACAGGTGCAGTATTTACGGGTGTCATAAATTTGATATTACATGGAGGTCTGGCAACTCTAATTCACTTGTTGGACCATGGTTTAGAAGCCTCCATACCTCTTCCTCTCAATGTTACTCTGATGATGCTGTCCCCAATGTGTCATTCGATGGATTGGCATGTGATGAACAGCTTGCAAATTCTGCGGCTCCCGCTGAGCGGTACATGCTTTTATCTTGTGGTTGTTTTATCTCCTTCTCTTATTATTATTTTTACAAGTTTTTTTATGGGAGCATATCTCATGATTGGTACTTACTTTTGCACTATCACTCTCTCAGTAACTCTAATTTTAATATTTTTTGAAGCAATTGTGGGGGTTCACTTGTACGATACCAATTGTTACGTATGATTCTCTTAACAAAATTAACACAAATAAAAAAGAAGAAATAGGAAAGAAAAGACCCACTTCCTGGGGGGGGGGACCTCTTGTTGGTTCAATTCGAGGTGAACCTGACCTCCATAACTTGACAAGAAATTAATCAGAAAACATCCAGCCCTTTATTCATAGATCTACTGCTTCATTTTAACTGATATTTTGCAAATGAGTAATAATTTCATTGGCATTCTAGTATTGTAGTCTATAAACCCCACTTATTTTACTCGAGAAGGTATATTGTCGTTTAGCCATCCATCCCTAGTATTGTGTTATTGAAACATTTTTGTTTGCTGCCTTGTTTTTCAGTTAACATGAAGATTCAAACCCCTAACTCATGCCCTCCCTTTTGGATGTGCCAAGAAAAAAAAATTTGATTTGTTTGTGCAACCATTTGGAGCATATTTCTTCTTCTCTTTCTTTGTTTGTGCCATTACTGATGATGTTGTTATTAATTAAGATATAGTGGATTTGGTTATCATGATTGTATTCATTTTTTTCTCTTCATGTTGCTACCTTCCATAAGTAGGAATACAATGCCTTTTAAGGATATGGTTGTAAGTCACAAAATAAGACATGAAAAAAACTAATTTGCATGAACAGGGGACAAAACACATACGAAAATAAGGCTCCCATTTTTCAAAATGCTAGAATAGCGAAGGAAACTTTAGAAAACATTGAGCATGTCAGTAAAAGGTGAATCTACCTTGCAAAGCTAAAGGTTTTAATAAAATATATACTTTTGCGGAGATTACTCGAGGAATTACTGAGTCAAAAGCCCAAAAATCTTACTCCATGAAACTATTTTAGTTGGGTGCCATAGACCAATTCGGGTAATGGGAGTTAAACAAGGGATAGAAAGAGCTGAAGATCCACCTTTTCTGACAAAAATTTGAAATTGCTAAGACTCTTACACAATCATGGATTCTAAGTATGAGAAGTGGACTCAACGACAAGTTCAAGTAATATAAAGCTCAAAAGGAATGAAAAATTAATAAAAATCCTAGATCCATATCAAGGGGTTGTTTTTTGACTTTTTACGAAAAAACATAAAATATGGGTTGGATTTTAAGTGATGTGATAGAGAGGTAATGTGACCCAAATAAGATGATTGTGACCAAAATACGATAATGTGCTAAAATAGCGTGTGCTATTTTAGCAAATGCCAAACAAGCACTAAATGAATGCTGTCGGTTGATTATTTGTTGTCCAGTGTGCTACAATTACGATTAGGGTAAACTACCAATAGGTCTTAATAGTTGGTCTTAATTTCCATCAAGTCCTATTGAAAATAAGTCCCAGTAAAATCGTCATCGTCGCTAAAAATAATTTTTTTTGATAATTTTTTGCATATGTCGCTAAAAATAGACAATTAGTAACTTTCGTTTGTCACAATTTATCTAAAATTTACAATTAGTAACGTTTTTCTGTGACGAATTTTTCAAACTGTCGCTGAAAGTTAAAAATTAGTGACTTTTTTGTGATGATTTTTTTAAATTGTAACCATAATTTGTAATTAGTGACATTTTTTGTGACAATTTTCAAACTATCGCTTTTGAAAATTAATAATCAGTGACTTTTTTAATAGTATTTGATGAAAAAGGCCATTAATTCTCACAGGACCTATTGGACAATAAGTTTACCTATTATGACCTATACATAAGTCCCTTTATGATTATCTAGCAAATTTTTACCAAACCCAAGTGCATAAACATACATTGCTTGAAGCTTTTATTTTGATGCATGCATACAAACACAAACAATAATTCATTTCTTATAACGAGATGCATGCACAAACATTAATTAGTTTCCTAACATCATTTAGTTGTCAAAACCAAGTTTTTGGAGACTAAACTAACATCATGTCATTTGATAATAATGGAATATTACAAGAGACTACTACATAAACAAAAACCATAATAAAGTACTAAAGACTAAACTACCCTCAAGCTAAATAAAAGACAATCTTAGCACCTCCCCCCCGAGTAATATCTGGTCATGTAATTGTAAGGTAGACAAGACTACCAACAAGAATACAAGACAAAGTAGGATCTAACAAAGGAACACCATCAGTTGAGGAATAATGCACATTGAGCTTAAGAGGTGTGTCCACTTCCGAGAATTTGTCAACATGGCCCACTGAATGATTTCAGTTGTATATTTGGATTGAGAGAGAAATTACCCTTGAGGAGAAGAAGCTACTCCAATCCCCAAATAATAGCAAAATGAACCAAGATTGTTCATCTCAAAATAATTTGCAGCTGATCTTTCAAAACAGGAATACTCTCAAAGCCATTCCACTAATAATCATTTCTTCAATGTAACAAAAGAATAATTTGTCTCGCAGAAGTAGAACGTAGGAAAAGAGCAGAATCATGAAAAAATAGTTGATTACAGGTAAACAATTGATCACATATAAATTTGTTTGTGCAACAGATGTGTGTGCTTGACAAACCATACGTGCCTAGAGGGGACTGTTTCTTCTTAATAAATTTGCCTGAGTTGGTTTGAATGAAACAAAGTATGACAAACTTTGTAATGATTTGAGTATAATTTCCCTGCAGGTTACTTTTTAGAATAAATACAGGTCACTTTTGAGAATAAATATAAAAAAAGTAATTACTTTGTGGTTTCTGCTAATTAATATTGCTCCTTGTTGACTCCAGAAATATTCTAGGCGACAGGACCTTGAAACTACAATCAGGATCTTGCTATCTTCCACATCCTGATAAAGAAAAAACAGGTGGAGAGGATGCTCACTTCATTTGTGAAGATGAGCAAGCAATTGGCATAGCAGATGGTGTTGGTGGCTGGGCAGATGTTGGTATTAATGCAGGGCATTTTGCCCGTGAACTCATGTCTAATTCAGTAGCTGCAATTCAAGATGAACCGAAGGGTTCCATTGACCCAGCTGGGGTGTTGGAGAAAGCTCACTCAATCACAAAAGCCGAGGGTTCCTCAACAGCTTGCATCATAGCCCTTACAAACCAGGTTTGTTGTGCTTTGTTGCACTAGCCAGCCACGTTGATCTCCTTTAATGTACCTCAAACATATTCTCACTTGACATAGGAAATATGAAGTTCTATCTGATCATTGTTTTTAACAGCCGCCAGGAAATACATGGTTGCTTTGTGGGATCAGGAATTTCTGTGTGGTTCTTTTCCCCTTACTATCATTGTGAGATTTGCATTTATGTCTATAACTAAACTGTCCAACCATCTTGATATATTTTCTTTTATGTGCCCAAAACATATTTTCTTTTTGGAAAAAGAAGAAGTGTTATCAAGTTTTAACAGCCAGGATAACATGGTTGCTTCATGCAGTGAGGAAGTCTATGTGGTTCTTTCCCCTTCACTAGCATTTTAAGATTTTTGTTTATATCTATAACTCCAATGAATTTAGGAACTTCATCTGGTCAATTAAATGTGTTGACTGGATGAATCTTTTGTTTGAAAGAGAACGGTGGACTCAATCCCAGTTTTGAGGTCTCATCTGTATTGTTCTCTACTGAAATATGAAAAACGTAAATAATAATTATCTTACTTCTGGGACACATTCTTACAATTACTGGGGTTAGTTTCTTCTCCTGGTAATACAGCGGAATTGATTTGGCTCCCCACTTGCTGTGAATTGCAATGCTTTTAACACAACAGTTTTTTCCACAATTTTTTTTTCCCAAGAAGTTTAGACTAAAAGATTCCTTAAGCCTGTCATACACAATACCTGGATGGGACAGAGCGCATGACAAATACAATGGTTTGCAGTATATGTTTGGTTTGTATACATCTAGTGTATATGGGTTGCTTCCTGGTGCTTTTCTAATAGAAGCTTCCTTAATTTGATTCCCAAAAATAGTACAGTGAATGGGAAGATATTAACAGTTTTTCTACTCAAGGAGTGCCTCCAGTAGAAAGATGTTTACTTGTGGATGGGGAACTGTAGCTGGGGTAAGTCACGGTCAAATGGGTGGGGTCATGAAGCATCCTTGCAATTTATCTTCATTTATTTTCAATAATCCAAGCACAACGGGAATCTAGACGGAGATTCTAGTTGGATTAGCCTACAGCAGTGACAACACCTGTTGTCCACCTGTCCTTTATCAGTTTGAGGTTCTCTTTACTCCTTTTTTCTCATCAGGACATTGAGTTCAAATTTGTTCTGTTTGCTTCTCATGCATTGTAAGAAACTTCTGTAATAAGCTGTTTCCAAGTGTAAAATTGCTCTAGTTTGAAGTTTATATAGAATATTTGCTTTCTTGAACTGTGAAAGCGAATGGACATGTACTTCTTGACACTGATTTGATGAATCTCATTTGTTTATTTCAGCGGAGTTTGCAAGCCATTAATCTTGGGGATAGTGGATTTATCGTAGTCAGAGAAGGATGCACCATCTTCCAATCTCCTGTGCAGCAGCATGGTTTCAATTTTACATATCAGTTGGAAAGTGGCAATGAAGGTGATCTGCCAAGTTCTGGCCAGGTGCGTTAATGGATTGATTCAGTTCTTACTTCTTTATTGGTGCTCCCTTTGGTGGAACTTGAACAGCGAATATCTTGTGAGTTGTCTTGATCAAAGTCTCAGATGCATCTGTTACTACATCACTCCTGTTTCATTTTTCAATTGGCTGGTCAGAAAGCTTATCAGAAGCCCATTCACTTGAAAGCTTCTTATTGCCAAGAACAGGAAAGCATGTTTATGTTCATTGTGTTACTTTTGTGTTGTATCTTTCCCCAGAATCAAAAGCCTCCATAATGCTCAGATGATAGTAGTTGAGAACCCCAAGGAATTGGCCTAGTGGGTGCAGCTTGGGGCCTACGGGTGTGCTCTCTCCAGGTCTCATGTTCAACTCCCTCAAGGTGCTATCAACTCCTTGGAGTCACGCTTGTAGGCTTTGCCTGAGATTTGCTTGCTCCACATGAAGGGAGCGCTTTGTGTGAGTTCAGAGATTAGTTGAGGTGTGCGTAAGTTGGCCCGGACACCCGGTCATCAAAAAAGAAAGAAAGATGATAGTAGTTGAGACTATGTGGTTTTAGGGTGGACTGAAGATAACATCTAATGTATATAGGCACAAGTACATGAAAACTCCCTCCTATGAACTTGATACCAAACTGATGTAGGGCAGTATCAGAAAACTCTGAATGCTGGTTGATTAGGCAGAGGAAGATTGTAGGTTTAGTTTGCTAAACATAGGAAAAGAGTTTTATGGTTTGTGGATGAAAAGAGATTGAAATTAAGCTATATTGTTTGTATATCAAAAGAAACTGAAATTAGTTTGGCATGTTGCTGAAGTTTAAGAGATTCCATTGCTGGAAGCTGCGGGCAGCTGCTAATTACGGTTTTGAGTCTAGGGGAAGGGATTAGGGTTTAGTAGGATTTAATGGGCTTGGGTTTTGGGGCTGACAAGGTTCTTTTTGGTGGTTGTGAATCGTTCCAGTTAATAATAACTTGGGTTTTTTTTTGCGAAGAGACCAAGAATCTCTGCTTCATAACAATTTGGCTGGTTTTTGAGGAGGAGAACAAAAATAAGTGGAATCTGGGAAGTTCCTTGACCTTCATCCTCTGTGTGCGCACATGTGCTTGCGCACATGTGACTTTATCTTCTTTTTGCTTGCAGGTGTGTACCTCCTAGCAAAAGGAATTTACAAGTTGTTGGTTCTTAATTATTAAAACTCCAAGGCGGTTTAAGTCCTCTGAAGTTTAGGGTCTGTGACAAGAGGGGCAAATGTTGGTCAAACCTAGGGTTGTTTGGGATGTGCTATATGAGTGCACTTTTTGACTTTTTGGCTAAAAAAAATAGAGAAGAAAAAGATGTATGTTTGGGATAGCTTTTTGACTTTTTACAAAAAGATGTGTAATAAAATATTGTAGTTAAATCAAAATGACCATTCTACCTTTGTTGACCTTTTGACTTTTGGGTAATTGAATTCAAAAGGCAAAATAATAATTTTGCCCTCTACGCTTCCCTCACAAATTTTTCTAAATAGTATGGACTTTTTGGCTTTTTTAGTAACTTTTTGAATTTTTTGTTTTTGTAGGTTATTCCAAACCAAGGTGGGGTGTTTTGGGAAGTTGGTTGAAAGTTGATTTTTTGGCTTTTTGACTTTTTTTTGGCTTTTTGTGGGTAAAAAATGTGAGAGGTGATATGACTAAAAATGCTTTTAATCAGCTTGTCAAAGTGCCCCCGTGTGTTACATGGACTTTTCCATCTCCCCCATAGTACCCCTGTCCATTGGATATATAACAAGGGTAAGGGTGCGAATTACGTGTTTGATACCTGTATCTAATTCAGACATTTGAATACTCCTATTTTTTACAATGTTTGAAGAAGCTCACATATGATAGTAAAGAAACATTTCTAACCTCCCATGTGGATGAGAGAGAAAAATTTCAAAATTTTCCTCAATCCTATTTAATTTCAAGTATATTTTTACATAATTTATAACATCTTAACTTCTAGAGAAACAGCTAAGGCACTGGATACGTTCAATGGGCTTGAGTTCTAGAGAAATGCCTGGAATAAAATTCTTAATGCTTGTAATTGCTATATTTTTGCCTTAATGGCATTCTTTATTTCTCTCAGTGAGTAATGAATATATTTTGGGCAAAAAGCTTCCTTGAGATTTCATATGATACAAAGCATAGATGACTTCATCTGATTCATCAACCTGGGGATAAATGTGGTCAGGTTTTCACAATACCAGTTGTACCAGGAGATGTTATTGTAGCTGGGACGGATGGATTGTTTGACAACTTGTATGATAATGAGATTACTGCTGTGATTGTTCATGGGACGAGAGAAGGCTTGGGGCCGCAGGTAACTGCTCAGAAGATTGCAGCTCTGGCACGCCAGCGAGCTCTCAACAGGAACAGGCAGACGCCTTTTTCTACAGCTGCTCAGGATGCTGGGTTCCGCTATTATGGTGGCAAACTTGATGACACCACTGTTGTTGTTTCTTATGTCACTAGCTCGACCAACATGTGAGTTTTCTCACACCAGTTTTGCTGCCTTTCTTTTGCTTTTAAATTCCCATATGTTGTATGTGGTAATAAACAGAGCTATGAAACAGATTAGTTATTTGTTTCTTCGTTAACCCAATGTGCAATTTTCATAAAAAAAAATGTCATTCATAATTTTGAAATTGATCATTCTTTGGTGTGCACATCAAATCTCTTTCAAGATAAAGAGAGAAGTAGCGAACTTATTAGAAAGATAGATGAACCTGTATGAAGACATTACATTGTGCTGATCTCATTTCTGGTTTAGAGCTGAACAGATTATAGTGAACTTGTATACTTTATAATTTTAAGCTCGCATGTGGTGAAGATCTTATACAATAAGTTGACTGTGAATGAGTGTGTTCAGCATATTATGTAATTGACAAATACCAACAAAATAAATATATATATATATATATTAATTGTAAAGTCAACAATGTTTTACGGGATAGTGTTGATTAACTAATTAACAATATAGGCATAAAATAAATATGACTGATGAAAATGGTTAGATGAATGTGAGATAAAACTAAAAAAGGTAAAATAAAAAATAAATATATTTGTAAAATGGTTTAAAAAAAAATGGTAAAAGTAACACTAATTAAAGATAAATTGAGAGACAATATATTAAGATGATTTAATCATGTAAACTTATAAATGCAACTGTAAAAAAAGGTGATATGATCAACACAAATGGAGATGTTAAAGAAAAAAGAAGACCTTAAGTTGACCATGGATGTCATACTTTAAAAATAAAAAATAAAAAAATTAAACTTAACTGAACATATAATCTCTGATAGAGCAATATAATAAAACATAATTCATGTAACCGATTTTCTCTTGCAACTTGGCTGTCCACTGCTTTCACTTTATGTGAAGGTTTGAAACCTCGTGGTCAACCTTTATGAGATGCATTGCAGCAGTAAATCCTTTTGCTATGCATGTAGAAGATACATTCATGAGATTTTCTATTATTGAAAAAATATATATATATATATATATATCTTACAACCCCGCAAAGAGAACCATGGATTGGATGCACACTCAAATTAACATTTTTAGATCTGCAATCGGTGGTCTTAAGCCTGCCATGAGAGTGCAAAGTATGAATACAATATGTAGAGCAGGATAACTGTTAAAATAACTGATGTATTATTATTGATTGATGTATTACACGATTGTTATATTTATTCTGTTTACAATGATTCATATATAGAAGAGAAGAAGGTAGTAGGTGAAGGGGTAGTGGAGGTGGTAGGACGATTGTTATATTTATTCTGTTTACAATGATTCATATATAGAAGAGAAGAAGGTAGTAGGTGAAGGGGTAGTGGAGGTGGTAGGTGGAGTAGTGGAGGTGGTAGGTGGAGTGAGTGTTAGTGGAGGTGGTAGGTGGAGTGGGTTATGGTAAATTCTAACAGCCCCCCGCAAACTCAAGGAGGATAAAAACTAACCAACTTGAGTTTGAAGAGAGGAACAAAACAAGAAAAATACATAAAAATAAAAAAGGATAGGAGACACTGTATGGTCGTGTCAGACCGTTGGTGAAGACACGGTATGGTGGTGTCATAACGTTGTAGAGGACACTGTATGGTGGTGTCATAACGATGTAGAAGACAGTTTATGGGGTCATGTCGGACCGTTGTAACAGACACTGTTGTGACAGTTGTTGTGACAGTTTACGGAGTCTTGCTGGACCCTTGTAGAAACTAACCGGAATCAATGTCGGGACAGTTTACAGAGTCTTGTCGGACCCTTGTAGAAACTAACCGGAATCAATGTCGGGACAGTTTACAGAGTCTTGTCGGACCCTTGTAGAAACTAACCGGAATCTATGTCGGGACAGTTTACAGAGTCTTGTCGGACCCTTGTAGAAACTAACCGGAATCAATGTCGGGACAGTTTACAGAGTCTTGTCGGACCCATAAAGGAGCTAACCGGAATCAATGTCGGGACAGTTTACAGAGTCTTGTCGGACCCATTAAAAAGTCGCACCCTCAAAAGGTGTGCCCAATCTTTCAAAAGGCGTGCCATCAAAAGGCGTGCCCAATCCATAAAAAGGCGTGCCATCAAAAGGCGTGCCCAATTTATCAAAAGGTGTGCCGGACATGATGGCGAGGCACGTGAGTGTCTTGGTTGGCGTGCCCGTTTGTCGTCTGGCGTCAAGTGGCGCGCGATACGCGTGGCTGCCTCGGCTATAAGACCAAGACGAAGGCTGAGGCTGAGGCATACCATTCTGAAACCTCTGAAACCAACCCTTCTCTGAAAAACTCTGCCTCTTCGGAGAGAGAAACTGTGGAACACTTTGTAGCCCAGAAAAATGGCTTCGTCTTCCCGCGGGCTGCTCACCCTCTTTCCCGACCTCAACGAGTCAACGAGAGAGAGAACTGGTGCGGTGGCACTGGAAACTCAACCAAGCGCCCCGGAGTTTGCTCCGTTGAACTTTCCGATGCGGTCTGTGGAGCAAAGAATGGCAGTGCAGTCGGATGTGGAGGCCAATCAGTATACTTTGAAGGCATGTGTGGAAAGCATGACGGCGGTCACAAACTTGTCAAACCGGCTGCAGAGTAGGACAAATGAGGTGCAGCATTTAAATGCCCAACTGGCTCTGCTCCAACGCATGTATAAGGATGCGCGAGCAGAGATAAGTGTGCTGAAAGCAGAAAATAAGGAGCTGAAGCGGAAGGCCACGGTGATGTTCCGATTTGGAGGGCCGCCGTATGCTGCAGTGGAGGAGTATGGGGGAGTGAATGTGCTCAGCGGCGTGGAAAACACAGAGACAGCACCGTCAAGGGTCGCCCAGGACAGAGGCAAGAAGAAAAGACCGGCAGCAGAGTAAAGAAGAAAAATCCCACTGTGGGTGTGGGTGTTTTGTTTTGGTTTGTGTTTTGTTGTTTTTTTTATTTTTTGTTTTGTTTTGGTTTGTGTTTTTTTTTTTTTTTTTTTTTTAAATAATAATACAATAAAATAGAGAAAGAAAACAGAGAAAAAGATGATGATGGGGGTGCAAAACAGTGTGTGTCCGGGTCAAAAGATGGAATAAAAATAAATATAAAAAAATATGAGTGGAGAAGGGTGGTGTGTAAAGTGTGAAATGTAATGATGAGATGTGTGTGCGCCTCGTGTATGGGTGCCCAGCTGCCCCCCCCTTCAAAATGCAACCCGAGAGAGAGAGCCTTTTTTTATTTTTTATTTTTTTATTTTTTTTTTGGAAAACCGTGCGTGTGTGTCGGGTGTGTGTGCTAAGTGTGTTGTAGCCCAGATGCTCTCTGTCTCCACCAAAATAACAAAGTAATCATCTGGAATCTCCTTTGCCCTTTCCCTTAGTTCCCGGACTTGCTCATCAAATCCCTCAGAAGCAGGATCGGGCAGAAAATCCTGTGGTTGCCAACATTTCTCCAGAGATTGTGGACGTGCTGGGTGCCGGGCTTGACACCCCAAGAAGCGAAGGAGTCGGAGGGCAATCGGGGCTTGAGCCAGTCGGAGAGGGACTGAGGTGTGGCGAAGCGGTGGATTTGGAGGAAGAAACAAGGAGATTGGTGTTGGGTTTGGAGGAAGAAACAAGGAGGAAAAGAGAGAGAGCAGTGAGGATGAAATCAGGGAGAGTTGAGGAGTAGCGCCACCAGGGCCACGTGGCTCGAATCCATGGCCTGGAGAGAGAATCCAGTGGCGGAGCAGTCGAAGTTGGCGTCGTTGACCAGATCCTTGATCGCCTCCATGACCTTCTTCAGCAGACTGCCCTGAACAAGCCTCAGCTCCAACATGTTTCTTTCTCGGAGTTGTTTGATTTTCCGGGAAAGTTCAGAGCTAGGGTTTGTGGGAAGAGAAGAGAAAAAAAAAAAGGTGTGGGTTTCTTGTGAAGATTGCTTGGAATGTGGGGTTGTTGTTGAGATATAATCAAAAAAGCGACTGAGGATGTGCAGATCAACATGTTGGAGCGATGGTGGCGACTGAGGATGTGCAGATCAACAGAGGAAGAAGGCCGATGACCATGGAGATGGAGTCGCCGAGGAGAACGGAGAAAGAAAGAAGAGGGCTAATAACAGAGTTCTTCAATAGTGAGGAGAGGAAGATGAAGTTACAGCGGAGTCAGGTATGTGTAAAGGTCCGGCGGGCGGCCAAGGCGAGGCTGCCGCCCGCCGGGGAAGCAGAATGACCAGGTTCTTAACCTTGCTCTGATACCATGTTAAAATAACTGATGTATTATTATTGATTGATGTATTACACGATTGTTATATTTATTCTGTTTACAATGATTCATATATAGAAGAGAAGAAGGCAGTAGGTGAAGGGGTAGTGGAGGTGGTAGGACGATTGTTATATTTATTCTGTTTACAATGATTCATATATAGAAGAGAAGAAGGTAGTAGGTGAAGGGGTAGTGGAGGTGGTAGGTGGAGTAGTGGAGGTGGTAGGTGGAGTGAGTGTTAGTGGAGGTGGTAGGTGGAGTGGGTTATGGTAAATTCTAACAATAACTTTGATAACTTGGTTGAATATGTACACCAAGATAGACAAAAACATGGATCACAAGTTTACTGTACGAATAAACATTGAACCAAAACACCGAGATAGACAAAAAACACAAAACACAGGTTGGCAAGGGGGTTTATTCGTCTACCTAGAAGCATGTGTAAGTAACAAACTGACCAAGTAGACACAAGTTGGACACGCTAAAACTTCCACATTTTTTTCAAAACTCTTCTTCATTCGCCTTCGCCGCCACCCTCCGCTTCTTCTTGCTCTTGCCTTTTGGCTTCCTCTACTTGTCTTTCCCTCTCTCTTGTGTCTTTTTCTCGTCGCTTCTCCATCTCTTCCCTTTCTTGTTCCTGTCGCTTGGCCTCTTCTTCCTCTCTCTCTGCCGCTTCTCGTCTTCTCCTCTCTTCCTCTTGCTCTACCTTCCTCCTTGCCTCTTCCTGTTCCCTCCTCCTTGCATCCTCTTCCGCTTGTCTTCTTGCTTCCTCCCCCTCCCTCTTCCTGGCTTCGTCTTCCTCTCTCCTAGCCGCCTCCTCTTCCTTCCTCCTTGCTTCCACTTCCTCTCTCTTTCTAGTTTCTTCTTCTTTTTCCCGTCTCTGCTCTTCCTCCTTCCGCTTTCTGGTTTCCTTCTCTTCACGTCTCCTCTTTTCTTCCTCCTCCTCCTCCCTCTTTCTGGCTTCCTCTTCTTCTTCTTGTTCCTGTCTCCTCTGCTCCTCCTCTCTCTTTCTAGCTTCCTCCTCCTCCCTCCTAGCTTCTTCCTCCGCCCTCTTTCTTGCTTCCTCTTCTTCTTTTCTCCTCTTCTCTTCCTCCTCTCTCTTTGCTTCCTCCTCCTCCCTCCTCCTGGCTTCCTCTTCCTCATCCTCTCTCTTCTTCTCTTCCTCCCTCTTCCTCGCCTCCTCTTCTTCTCTCTCCCTAGCTTCCTCCTTTTCCTTCTCAATTTCTTCCTCCATCATCCTTTCTTCTTCCTCTGCACAAGAGATGCAATCCAATATGATTGATTCACCCTGTGAATCCAAAAGATGACTAATTGTCATGTTGGCGACACCGAAGGATGCTGCCACCACTTGTTGGTCCAAAGTTCGGAGGACTGAGGCTTTTCCCGCGAGGAACTGAGGATGATTCTTCTTTGTTGTTGTGCTGAATCCCATGAAAACGAATGACTCGTTGTTGAAGGCCATTTGGGCCATGGGATGGAACCTTGGCACGACAAACACATCACCTTCTCCAACCCTGAAACTCATGTTTCTGCATCCTGATTCATTCATTGTGCTAGAACAAACCACGCGAACCATCCCTTGGCCTTGCATCACTATAGATATTTCACTAGCCATTGGATTCCAGTGCGGCCCCATCATCGACCCCTTTTAATAACATATCAGCAAAACAATGATAGAATTATTGACACCTATATTTCACTAATAGCATATTTAGAATATGAAAAGTAAGTATTTCCAGCAACTTACCCTAGTCAAGTTCACCATGAAAATACCAATTTTGGAACCTCTTAGTGTAGGCAA
Source organism: Camellia sinensis (assembly GCF_055761805.1). Lineage (NCBI taxonomy): Eukaryota > Viridiplantae > Streptophyta > Magnoliopsida > Ericales > Theaceae > Camellia > Camellia sinensis. Next base: position 189,949,293 of record NC_138964.1, read on the forward strand.
CTGTTTCTTGGTTACCATCAGGCTCCGCCCATTACAGTTTTCGAAATCCGGATCTGCTTTCAGGATATTGAACACTTGGGCTTTGTACTTCTTGTTGTTCGTGTCAAACATGCTGTAACCTCTGCTTCCCAAAATTGCTTTCATGAATTGAGCTTCGAGCTCCCACAATGTTCGTTCTTTCCTTGGGGGCGCATGTACTATTGCCAGCGGCATTGCTCCCCTTGTTAATTCTTCTATCACATCCTCGGAAACCTTTGAAAACCCATTTCAACATATGGTCTATTACATTTTAATTCATGAAAGCAAAACTGCAGGCACAAGTAGATAATGTGAAATCTTTGCTATTGAAATTGATTAATATGTTCTGATTAGCTCCTCTCTTTATTAGGCCATTGGCTTGTTATCCACTTGGCGACCAAATGGAAAATTTTATTTAGAAAATGTTTTATATCACCGCATAATTAATATTCGTAATTGATTATGTATTTGAAATAAGTAATACAAAAGTCCTACCTTGCCAATATGTACGGTTAAATAAAATGGTACTCCGTTATTTTTACAACATTTTTATACAAGATCGATCTTCTATCAGAATCAGAATGATATGAGTGACAGTTTTATAATTAAAAACCATTTTGTGGGTATTTTGTTTAAAAATTGTAATAGATTCAGTTCATTTCAGCAAATACATTTTCTGTTTACATTCCTTTCGTAGCATTACTCTGCACTAACATCATTCTATTTACAATTTTTTTTATTTGCTTTCTTTTTGTATAGAATCTGTGAGTTTGTGACACAGACCAAAAATATATGATGGTTACTCTGTAGATTCTCACAAATATAAATAGAATTCAGTTTAGTAAATACATTACTCTGGTAAAAAGCATTCTGTATTCAAGCAGTCTGTATAATTTGAAATTCGAAAATCATTGTTGGAAGATTACCATGAAGGCTGCTTGGAGGACTTTATTATCAAAGCCGAGGATGAGGTCGCGAATGCTTGAATACACCCTCATATTGGGTTCCTGCATGAAGAAGTATCATTTACAGTCGTACCCAACATTTTAAAATATACTTGTGATCATCAACAGCTAATCACACGGTTCCTGGAACAAATAATGAAGGGAACAATGTCTAGCAAAACTCATACGTACGTCGATTGGGTTGGTGAAGATAGCGTAGATTCTGAGCTTCTGTCGTTCCGGTTCTAAGTTGCTTTGTACAAAGAATACAGTCCCGTGCTGCATTCTATAGACATCACCTCGTTGTAAATTTACACGTCTCATTTCATCTTCGTCAACCCAACTCAATCTCCCACCCCCTAATGCCCAAACAAAACATACCCAAAAAATTTTCAGTTCACAAAACCTTCTAAAGAAGACAGGTAGCTAAAATGTATGAATTTATACATTAGAATATCTCCAATGACGTATAAGCTATAATTTTAATTTGGCATACTGCAGTATTAAATTGTCCAAATTATAGTAATGATGTCACAATGGTGCAATGTGGCACAATCCCAACCACCTTTCCCTCCTAATCTTTTTAAGGATTTGGATATAATTTTTTGAGTATTTTTTTTATCATCTTTTATGACCTTTTAAAACTTTAAAATAAAAAATTATATATTTACATTAAATTAGGCAAATATAAAAAAATTTGAAAAGAATAATTTGGTAAATGAATTATGTTTAAAAAAATATTGATCTATTTTGGGAGTTTTTGCTGGGGAAGGATGAGAAAGGGCGGGAGGAAGTAAGGAAATGAAAGGAAATCAGTTGGGTTTGGGGTGAGCTAGAAGGTTTGACAACTCTTATAACATGCGAGAACTTTCTACCCAAGCTACTATATTTTGACAATAGAAGCTGGAATAACAAACCATTAGAGATGCTCTTAAACAGCTAAACTAAAATGACATTAGTTAATAGTTGAGTTTTTGATTTAATTAATATATGTATATGTTTTAGAATGACATGAGTAAAAAAGTACCAGAGTGGACATAGAAGACCATGTCTGCATGAAGGAGTACAGGAAGAAACAGAGCATCGGGCTCCAATGTTATGAACTGAAGATGATAACGCCCCCCTCCTCTGACTCCGTCACTGATTTCAACTGCCGAGATCTCCCCATATTCTGTCGACACAACTGACTTCCTCTCACCTTTCCTCACCACTGACCCCGCACTCCAATCCCCCTCATGATGATCATCATCATCATGACCCAAAGCTCTTACACTGACAATGACTTGTAAGCAAATCAAGAAAAGTACCAGCAATTTCCCATATTTCTTCAACATTGTTAGAGAGAGAGAGAGAGAGAGAGCGCTATGGTGGGTAGGAGTGAAATATGGGTTTGGTTATTTAATGGGGGAAAAAGTGGTGGCAGAGAGGGAGGAAGATACGTGGCTTGTCTGTGACACGTTGCATGTGCATGGCGACACGTGGCAGCTGATTGAGTCTGATCAGTTTGAGTCAGTTGTCTTTTCTGATTTTTTAAACTTTTCGGCGGTAATGACGATGTTATCGTTAAAAAGAACCAAATTGGGGCGATTGGGCCTCTTTTTGTCTAAAAAATTGGGTCACAATAATGGGCCTCTAGGTTTTAGATTCTATGAGGCAGGCTTGCTTTTCTGGACTGTTAACTCCCAGTCTTATGGACCAGACTTCATACCTAACAAGTGACTCTCTAAGTTAATAGGTTCATATTTTTTATTTTTCCCTCACAATCCAACCCGTTAATCCATAATTTACAATGATTTCACAACAAACTCATTGCAATAGGAAAAAACAAAAAAAAAAAACACGATTTCCAGGATTAATATGTTCATAAAAATGTTACTTAGACTTCGTTTGGGAACGGTCGGTTTAGCCAAAAAGTTAAAAAGTTATTAAAAAAGCCAAAAAGCCAACAACTCATAGCAAAAAGTCAAAGATTCTCTTTTCTCTCTACTTTTTGCACATCTTTTCGTAAAAAGTCAAAAAGTCATCCCAAACATACTAGTTTTTTTTAGCTCATATTTTAGCCAAATAACTAAAAAGTTACTAAATTAGCCTGTTCCCAAATAGGGCCTTAGGACTTGTTAGGTAATGATTTCGACTAATAGGACATGTTGGTAATTTTATCTTTTTTTAATAAAAAAAAAAAAAGTCTTACAAAAAAAATTCATACAGAACTTTGAGAATCTGTTTACAATCCTGATTATGAACATGGTTGGTTTGAATTGTTAGGAGTGACCTAACTAACTCAACCAAGGAGCATTTCTTAGACACAGGACTTTCCAAGGGAATATATTTATACATGCATAATTGACAAAGGAAGAAGAGATGCGACATGTGAAATGTGGAGGAATGATGTAAATAAGAAATGATAAGATGGCCATATATATAAAGAAACAATAATAGAATCAAGGGGTATTTCCACAAAGCAAAATTAACATATCCTAGGGATCACCCACCCCCACCTCTTGTGAAAAGACCACTCATCTAGGGTTAGGTTTTGCTTCTTTTCTCTAACAGAAAAAGAGAAGTGACAAGGAGATACCCTAAACCTAACAGTAGTTTTACGAACCCAGAAAAATAAATCAGAAAAGTGTTCAAAATTTGTAATGGAAGGCTGAAATTACTCATATTATGACTCCACAATAACAACTTTAAATATACACTGTTGATTACAAAATTTAGATCATTTTCTGATTTATTATCTGGATTCCTAAATCTTCTGTAAAACTAATGTCATATAACCAATCAAATCACCCTCTTCCACTACTTAGGAGTGTTTTGGGAAGATGATTAAAAGTTATTTTTTGGTCTTTTTTGACTTTTTTGTGACAGAGGAAAGTGAGTTAAAATTGAGAAGTGAATTTTAACCCACTTCTCAAAATAGGCCTTACTCTCTCTCTCTCTTGCCTTTTGCATTTGCCTTTGCCCTCTGGCCTTTGCCTTTTGGGGTTAGGCTGCATACATTGGAGACAACCTTTATATGAATGATCTAAATCAGATTCTCAAACGCAAAAACACTTCCAATATATGCTTCTTTTGTATGATACAAGCTTTGTTCCCCCATGTGTCCCGTGTACTTAGAAACCTTAATTCCTAAGTACTTGACTTATGATAATATTCTCTTGCAAATAATTTAATTTATAATTTCAATGCGAAACCCGTGTTTACTCATATCACGAAATCTCATATAAAAATATATTTCAATTTTTTAAAGCTAAAAATGTTGTTGATCCTACTTTAAAGTAGGTTTGATTTTTGTAATATTCCAAAAGATAGATGCTAATCAACTACAATTTGAATATTTAAAAAAAAAAAAAAAAACAGTGATATATTATTTTCATGTGGTGTCCTTAATAATTTGAATGCTAAACCCATGTTTATTTATATCACAAAATCTTATATAAATAATATTTCAATTTTTTGAAGCTGAAAATGACATCATTCTAATTCTTTGAAGTAATTTCGCTTTGTTTTAACTTTTAAGGTAACATTATGAAGGAAAGACTCAATCCATGTTTAGAGTTGTATCACTAAAACTTAAATGTATATATATATATATATTTCAATTTATTTTTTGGAGTGTAAATAATGTGGTTCGAATTTTTTTAATCAAAGAAAAAAATAATTTTGATTTTCTTTTTTGGAAATATTCGTAAAGAAGATTTAGATGCTCAACTAGTATTTGAATAAAGATAGTGATACTATTTTCATGTGGTGTCCTGGCTAATCCTCTCACTTTGTCAATTTTCTTTGTCATCAACGATTACGACTCAAAGCAAATTGACACTTCAAAAGCTTACGATTTTTTGAGAATATCTCATTTCAAACTTTAATACAAGAGCATTTTCAATACTTGCAAAGCCAAAGTCATTTTTGGATGGCACTACTAGTGCCATTTTTTAATTTTTTTTTTAAAAGTAATGTTACTTTAATGATGCCCACATTAAATTTTCTATTTAGAGAGTACTGAAAAAGTTGTATTTTTAGTTAAATAAGTTGAAAACAAAATTTTGTTTATCTTGAACTAAAAAAAAAAAAAACTAAAAAATCAATTTTTCACTTAAAAAAAAAGAAGAAGTAAAGTTTGAACAATTATCAAATGCATTAGTTTTTTTAGATATTAAAAAGGACTCCTCTTTAATTGGGCTCACGTCAGCTCATTATGTGGCTTTCCTTAATAATGTGAACTGTTTATATTGTAGTGCCTATCATAAATATTATTCTCACAAAATATCAGATTGTTTGAACAACAATAACCACATAATTAAATCACATTTATTATAAATAAATAAATAAAAATAGACGACAATTGTAATTTTAAAAGTAAATCATTCATTAGTTTGAAGACAAATGTAATCTAATAATACATTTACAGTTGTTCAATCAATTTGATTTTTGTGAAGATAATTTTCTCGATATACCTTATGTACGGGGAAGAAATAATTCTCCTCGTATAATCCTGTTGACCAAGTCCACGCTCCTCCGTACGACGTCGCTTTGTCACCTGAAAACACAAACGTGAGCTAGCCGGCGGGTGTGTGCCGAAAACCTCTCCGATGCCTAAGTCAGAAAACTTGACAAATAGACAAAGCTCTATGTTCTCATAAAAATTGTGTTCTGTTACCTCCTCCAAGGTGATGTTTGTGAGCTTTTATAAGTTTTCAGTGGCACAATCCTAGTAGGACTTTTATTTCTCCATGCAGAGTCCTCCTAGGATTCATACTCCTAAGGATAATGCTTATCCTTTTACACCCTCCCCCACTACTTAAACCAAGTGGGATGGTTTTTACTTTGGCCGAACTACTATCTGACCGAAATAAGCTTGGCTATACAGAGCCACTGAGTAAACCGAACTCATCCTTAGTTCGGTTCTTGTGTTTTTCCCTTTCTTATCTCAGCTTTCCATGTAGAACCCATGGTACGGTCTTAGACCGAACCAACGACTTTCGGCCAGTCTAACCCCAATACCGGTATAACTCCAAGTTGCCTTCGGACCGAAGTATCTTTTACAGTCACTGTGCCGAAGTAACTTTCTCTCTCTTAGGCTGGAGTAGCCTTGCCTCTCCTGGGCCGGAGTAACATTGCGGCCTTTTCACCAAGTCTTTGGCACTTTGGGCCACAAAGCCCATCTCATAGCTCGGCCCAAATTTTTACCAAAAATTACCCTCTCAATTGCCCTTTAATTCCATCTGCACAGCATGATTGGGATTACTAGTCCAACCGAGCTGAAGTTATTAAGCCTTTCCAGCCGAGCTAAAAACCTTTAGCATCTCCAGCCGAGCTAATTTTACTTTGGGCTTCACTTTGTCCGGTCAAAACGTCTCTTCAATCATGACTGTAACGCTTCCCTTTCCGTATACACGTGGCACGCCCCCATTCGTAGAAGGCAGCTGTCAACGCCGTCTTTGTGTTTCGCAATTTTTGAACAGTTCTCGCTTCTTCCCTTTTCTTTTCCCTCTCTCTCATTTCACAAAACACTCTTTTCATTCTTGAACCATTCACCTTCTTCTCTCCTTTGTTCCTGAGCCCCTGAGTTTTGAGCTTGCTGTGTTCGTGCCTCCATCGCTGCCATTGCTTCCATTTCCTAGCTTCTTTCTTATTCGGGTAAGCAAGCCTATCCTTCTTGCTCTTTGTCTGCTTTATCATCTGTATAGTTTTGTTTTGTATGATTTTTGCAAACACTTTTTTCCATTTGTTGCTTTTGCTTCTGTACTTTCACGAAAAAAAATAATAGCAGAGCTCATGTGTGTATGAACTTCTGTAAAAAACTAGTCTTAGATCCAAAATCTCGCCCCAACCGAACTAGGATACTGTTTTTGTGCTAGTAGTAGATCACTTTAGTCAAAAGCCGAACTAGGACTTGTAGAGATGACAGTAGCTTCAAAAAAATAACCTCCTGATTCACTTTAGCCAAAATAAGATCACCGAACGAAGTCTGAGTACATTTAAACTAAGAATCTTAGTCCTCAACCGAGCTAAGCCTTTGGGGCTAAGCCAGCTTTCTTAGTTTCTAAACCAAACTCAGAAAAGCTGCCCCTAGTGGCTTAACCGAAGCAAAAAACCCACTGTCCAAACCGAGATAACAAATCCTTAAAGGAAAATCGATCTTGCGCATAATAAGTTCAAACCGAACTATCGAGTATTGTGCAGAACCGAAACAGAACCAGCCCACAAAGCCGAAATAGGGCTCATTTACCTTGTTTTTAATTTGTAGCACAGTCCAATGATCTGTGCTTAACCCCTTTGTTTTCTACTTTGCAGACTTAGGTTACCCAAGCACTCCTACGTGCGCTCAACCGAGCTACTGGGCACAAATTTTGCACCGATATAACTTATTTGTAAATTATACAAATGGGTAAGTATAGGTACTTGGTAGAGACCCCTGGTGGTATGGCCGAATTCCGAAGGGATTATGGCATTCCAGATGATGTACACCTTACCCTAGCCAAGAAGGAAACCATTCCGTGGAATAACCAAGGCTTTGTCTCCTTTACTGTTTTATCCATTATAGAAACCGGACTAAGGTTCCCGGTCCATCCTTTAATTTGTGAATTTCTTAGGCAAACCAGACTATGCCCAACCCAGCTATCCACCAATACATACCGGATAATAATGGGTATTGCCGAGCTAAACTGCCAAACAGGCCTGAACCTCGGTTTAGCCGAAATCTTCCACCAGTACTCCATAGGTTCCAAAGATGATGGCTGGGTTTATTACCTTAGGATACGCCGACGTAGAGAAAAGATAATAAAAGATACACCGGATAAGGATGTTAATGACGATGACTTTTTCTGGGTATCGGGCAATTTTGAGGATCACCAAGCCCAAATCCCAGGCCGAAGTATTAACTGGAAGAAAGGAGAACTTGGTAAAGTTACTTCGGTTTTATGCATGTTTCTCTTTTACTTCGGTTTCAGGCGTCATGACCTATCTAACAGTTGTATATTTTTTTGCAGACTCAGCTCATCTTGTGTCCCATTATAGCTACCCAAATCTGAACATACTTCGAGCCGCACTACGGATTAAGGAAACAAGTTGGTCTAAGCTTCTAAGCTTTGAGCCGACCTACAGATATAGCGGTCGTCGAAAAGCCCGAGTGACCGATTTCCTTCTAGAGGAAGCACCTGAACCGGACCCAAACTTGCCCGAAATACGACTTGTCCCACTAACAGCTGAAGAAGAGATGGCGAAGAAAAGCAGAGTGAGGGCCCTTCTGACCGCAACAACCAGGGCCGAAGTGCAACCATCCTTAGAAACGCAGCCTGCCGTTGTGGCCCTCCCTTCTCAGCAGCCTTCTTCATCTCGCCCTTCCAAACGCGCCCGATCTACATCGACCGAACAGCAACTTGTCGATGAGGTTGAATCCATCCCCCAAAGTCCTCAACCTACCCTCCAACCGGAGCAAACTGACCGAGCAGAATCTTCGAAATGGGCTCCGCAGCTAACCTTCAACGACCGAGACATCAAAGCTTCTGATTCGGTCGTGGCTGAAAAAGATCATCAATTGGCCTTTAACCTGGCCAAAAGTGTGTGCCTCCCCAAGGACATGGAGCACCACTTAAAGCAATTAAACACCGAAATGAAGTCAATCCGGTCCACATCGAAGTCCATGATTTTGGTAAGTTGCTTTGTCCGTTTCTTTTGTCTAAATCTTTCAAACTTTTACTTCGGTCTTAAGGAAAGTCTTCATTCTGTCAGGCCTTACAAAAAAATAACATTACGTACAAGAAGGTCCAAGAGCTTAGAAAAACCACAAGGCAGGCAATGACGGAAGCCGAGGCAAAGGTGGCCGAGCTAGAAGAAGCTGAAAAGAAAATGGCCGAGATGCAAGCAGAGAACGGCCGACTTGCCGATCTGGTTAATTCGGCTGAAGCGGAGAAGCAGAAAGCCGCCATTGTTATGAAAGACAAGTATCTGCGGGAGTTGGTGAAGCTTGAGAAGAGAAAAGACACCGAAATAACTCAACTAAAAAAGAGCGCGGAGGAAGCCAAAAAGGAGGGGTACAAGCAGGGTTACAAGAAGGCAGAAGACGCTTATGTCAAACAGTGCGACGCTGCCAAGGAGCTGTTCTTCAAATGCGGCTGGAGGGCGGCTGTTGAGAAGCTCGGTCACGATCAACAGACCGAGGTCTTCGACCCTCCAGCTTACTTTATACCAAAGTCCCTTGCGGAGTATGCGGATGCCTTGCAACAAGAGTTTCTGGAAGACTCAGATTCTGATGACTCCTCTGCTGCTGAAGACATTCCGGTTGTTAGTGCAGACCCATCACTTCGGTTGGAGCCCATGGTAGAGGACCCACCCTTTGATCAGCCAAGTGACACCGTGGCTCCAGCCGAAACCATCCTGGCAACCGAGAGCGAGCTTCCTCTTGAAACCGGTCTCCAAGTTGATGGTGATGCGGCCTTCGATGCCGAAACTGAAGAACTTTTTTCCTGATTTTTTTTTTACCTTTTCTTTGTAACCGGGCTATGTCCCTCTTGTACTTGCTTTTCAATGAATGAGAATTTTGTTGGACTCTTATTTCGGTTCTGATATGTATGCCTGTACTTCGTAATGCCTTATAATACTCCAACTTCTATTTCGGTTTTTACTTGTTAAACTATGCTTACCAGCCAACCACTCCTTAGCCAACATAATTACTGCGGCTGAGGAGTACACAGAGTTTGGTTAATCCAGCCAACCATTCTTCAGCCGTATCCTTACTTCGGCTGAAGAGTAAAAAGTTTTTGTTTATTTCAGCCAACCACTCTTCAGCCATACCCTTACTTCGGTTGAAGAGTAACAAGTGTTGGTTTATTCCAGCCAACCATTCTTCAGCCGTACCCTTACTTCGGCTGAAGAGTAACAAATGTTGGTTTATTCCAGCCAACCACTCTTTAGCCATACCCTTACTTCGGCTGAAGAGTAACAAGTGTTGGTTTATTCCAGCCAACCATTCTTCAGCTGTACCCTTACTTCGGCTAAAGAGTAACAAGTGTTGGTTTATTCCAGCCAATCCTCTAAGTTAGTTTTTCCAGCTAACTTAGAACAATGTTTGGTTATTCCGACCAAAATGTCCTGCAGCCTTTGTCCTGGGTTTAGGAAGGGTGTTGGTTTAATCCAGCCAACTTCTAAGTTAGTTTTTCCAGCTAACTTAGAACAATGTTTGGTTATTCCGACCAAACGTCCTGCAGCCTGGATCCTTATCCTGGGCTTAGGAAGGGTGTTGGTTTAATCCAGCCAACCTCTAAGTTTGTTTTTCCAGCTAACTTAGAACAATGTTTGGTTATTCCAATCAAACGTCCTGCAGCCTGGATTCTTATCCTGGGCTTAGGAAGGGTGTTGGTTTAATCCAGCCAACTTCTAAGTTAGTTTTTCCAGCTAACTTAGAATAGAATGCTTGCAATATACCTAATCTTTACTAAAGCTAACTTTTACAAAGAACAACTTGTGCTGAAAAGAATTGCTTGTTTTATTGAAGAAAGAAAAAATTACATATGTTTGAAAAAGAAAGGCTAAAAGTAAAATAACTTGAGATTGGCCGTATTCCATGGCCTAGGGATTGCTTTGCCATCCTTGTCTTCTAGGTGGTATGCCCCTTTGCCTGCTAACCCAACCACCTTGTAAGGACCTTCCCAGTTTGGCCCTAACTTTCCATCTCCTGGGATCAAAGTGTTTCCCATTACTCTGCGCAGTACCCAATCGTCGATCTTGAATTGTCTTGGATGCACCTTTTTGTTGTATTTTCTGATTAACTCTCGTTGGTATGCGGCGATGTGAACTAGTGTTCTTTCTCTTCTTTCTTCTGTGAGGTCGAGTTCTAAAGCTATGGCTTCTCCATTTAAGTCTGGATCAAAATTTTCGCTTCGAATTGTGGGGAGGCCAACTTCTAGTGGGATTACTGCTTCCATTCCGTAAGCTAAGGAGAATGGTGTTTCTCCTGTCGATCGCCGAGGTGTGGTGCGGTATGCCCATAAAACATGAGGAAGTTCATCCGCCCACTTGCCTTTTGCCTTTTCTAGCCTTTTCTTTAGTCCATTCAAGACGACTTTGTTTGATGCTTCTGCTTGCCCATTTGCTTGTGGATATGCTGGTGTAGAATTGTAGAATTCTATCTTGTACTCCTCACAAAAGCTTCTGAATATCCTGCCGTCGAATTGAGTGCCATTGTCTGAGATCAGGGCCTTTGGTATGCCAAATCAAGTGATGATGTTTTGCCAGACGAACTTCTTCACATCTTTTTCCTTGATTGATGCCAATGCTTCTGCTTCAGCCCACTTTGTGAAGTAGTCTGTTGCCGCGAGAAAGAACTTCCTGCCGCCGGGTGCTGTTGGAAGTGGTCCTACGATGTCCAAACCCCACATTGCGAAAGGCCATGGGCTAGTCAATGGTAGGAGTTCTCTGGCTGGTTGATGTATTTGGTGTGCGAATTTCTGGCATTTTTCACACTTCTTCACATATTTCTCTGAGTCTGCCTGCATGTATGGCCACCAATAACCTTGTGAAATGGCCCTGTAAGCTAGCGACCTTCCCCCTTGATGGCTTCCGCATACTCCTTCGTGTATTTCGAACAAGAATGCTTCTACTTTGCTGGGATGAACGCATTTTAGGTAAGGCCCTGAGAATGACTTCTTGTATAATGCCAAAGATGGAGATAGCCAAAATCGCTGTGACTTCACCCTTATTCTGTTGGCTTCTTTTTTCTCTTCTGGTAGGATGCCGTCTTTTAGGAACAAGATTATGGGATCCATCCAAGAGGGGCCTAGTTCTGCGCTACATACTTCTTCTGCTTCGGGGTCTTCTATGCTTGGTCTTGGTAAGTAGTCGATGAGCAATGGATGAGGGATAGATGTATTTGCCATCGAGGCAAAGCCTGCTAGTTCGTCTGCTCTGCTGTTTTCCTCCCTGCCAATTTGTTCTATCCTTACTACATCGAACTTCTTGATTTCTGTTCTTACCAGCTCTTGGTATTTGGCCATTCTGTCATCCTTTGCTTCGTAATCGTCAGAAATTTGGTTTACCACTAGTTGTGAGTCGCTGTAAACCATTAGTTCGGTGGCCTTCATGTAGTGTGCTGACTTGAGTCCTACGAGAAGTGCCTCATACTCCGCTTCATTGTTGGATGCTGGGAAGCCAAGGTTGATTGCTTGCTCTACAACCAGGCCGTCTGGGGAGATGAGGACTATGCCAAGTCCTGCACCATGCCGGTTGGACGCTCCATCCACAAAGAGCTTCCACATCTCTCCAACGAATAACTTCCAGCAAGTGGAGGGGTCAGATGATGTCGTGGGGTCAAGGATGGTGTTTTCTTCAAGGTCCATGTTTACTGTCTGCCCTTTGTCCTCTAATTGAACTGTTGGTGAGCCTTTGTTTGTCTCTTCCTTGTTGTCCTTAGTATGGTCTGCCTTGGTGCTTGATTGACTACCCTCTACTAGGGGTTGCGCTATTCCGGCGTCAACTTCCGTCCCTAGTTCGGTTGTGTCAGTTAGGTTGACTGGGCAGATATGATGACTTCCAGGAGTAAACTCTGCGACGAAGTCTGCCAAAGATTGGGCTTTTATTGCGGTCTTGGGTTGGAACTTGATGTCGAATTGTCCCAACTTTACTGTCCACTTTAAGATTCGCCCAGAAAAGTTCGCCCTTTCAAACAAAGCTTTTAGTGGAAAAGCTGTGAGGACGATTATGGTGTGGGCATGAAAGTAGTGTGCCAATTTCCTGGAGGCCATCATTAAGGCTAATGCTAATTTTTCTAAGGGCAAGTACCTTGTTTCGGCTCCCAGCAATGTCTTGCTGACATAATAGATGGGCAGGTGTTGGATTCCTTCTGAACGCACCAACACTGCGCTCACTGCGTGCTGAGAGACTGCCAGGTACAAAAAGAGTTCTTCACCAGGTACTGGAGTAACAAGTAGTGGTGGGGAAGACATGTACTCCTTCAAGCTTTCCAGAGCTTGGTCGCATTCTTCATCCCACTCAAACTTGGCTTTTAAAGCTTGGAAGAATGGTCGTAGTCTGTCTGATGACCTGTTTATGAACCGGTTGAGTGCAGCCGCCATACCAGTGAGATGCTGCACTTCTTTGACTGAGTTTGGTCTCTCCAGCTCCTGGATTGCTTTAATCTGAGAAGGGTCTGCTTATATACCCCGGTTGGTCACAAGGAAGCCCAAGAATTTGCCAGATCCAACTCCGAATGCGCATTTGGACGCATTGAGGCGCAACTTGTGTTTCTTCAAGATCTGGAACATCTCGCCTAGGTCTTTAAGATGGTCATTCTCATCCTTGCTTTTGACCACCATGTCGTCGATGTAAGCCTCCATTGTTCTACCTAACAATGGTTCGAACATCTTGGTGACCATCCGTTGGAATGTCGCCCCTGCGTTCTTTAGGCCAAAGGGCATGACCTTGTAGCAATATAATCCTCTCGGTGTTGTGAAGGATGTGACCTCCTGGTCTGGTTCATGCATAGCGATCTGGTGGTAGCCTCTGTATGCATCCAGAAAGCTAAGTCGGTTATGTCCTGCTGTTAGGTCCACCAGTTGATCTATCCTTGGTAGAGGAAAGCTATCTTTTGGGCACGCCTTGTTGACTGTTTTGTAGTCGACGCAGACACGCCATTTACCATTCTTTTTTGGCACTACGACTGTGTTGGAGATCCATCTTGGGTAGTGCACTTCTCTTATTGCTCATGCTTCCAGCAGGTTGCCTACCTCTTCTGCCACTATTTCGGCGTGGTGGAGTGCCGATCTGCGTGTGCGTTGAATGACTGGTCTGGCGGATGGGTGGACATTGAGTTGGTGACTGATGAAGTTTGGATCAATGCCTGGCATGTCGTAGGGCGTCCAGGCAAACACTTCGATGTTAGAGGTCAAGAATTCCAAGACCTCTAATCTCTCAGCGCTGGACAAAGATGAGCCAAGCAAGAAGAACTTATCCGGGTTCTTCTCATCTATTTTTACCTCCACCAATTCCTCCACCGCTTTCTGATCAGCCTTTTTACCAACGTCCGCGAATAGTTCATTACTTTCTGGTTCTTCCACTGAATGAACGTATCCTTTGGCAGCGCGGCTGCCATTCACCGTGGCGAAACATTGCTTTGACATGATCTGATCTCCATAGACTTCTTCAATTATACCGGTGTCATTGGGGAACCGCATTACCTGATGGTATGATGACGCTACCGAACGCATGGCATGCAGCCATGTTCTGCCCAAGATGATGTTGTAGGTGGAGGGGACCTTTAATACCCAGAACTCCACTTGTTTTGTTACACTTCCTGCTCTGACTGGAAGAATTATTTTGCCGACAGGCCACTCTGGCATGGAGTTGAATCCAATCAGGGGAGAAACTGCAGGCGCCAAGTCTTTGTCTTGCAGCTTTAGTTGTTTAAATGTGTCGTAGTACATGATCTCACATGAACTACCCTGGTCAATCAGAATCCGCTTGACGTCAAAATCCTTGACTCGGAGAGTGATAACCAGAGCATCATTGTGAGGACAGTATATTCGATCCAAGTCCTTATCCGAAAAGGACATAACATTTGTTGCCTCTGTCTTCCCCTTCTTGATGGCAGGTTGGGCACTTAATACTTCCCTAAAGTGCTCAGCCTTCTTGATTGATCCCCTGAGCTCGCATACACGCTCAGGTTCAAAAACTCCATGTATTACATTGATGATGCCTTGTGGTGGGGCATCGATCGGCATCCCATTGGGGTTATTATGATCCTGGGGGGCTGGCTGTGTACCTCCTTCAATATATTTGTCCAAGTGGCCTGCTGCCACCAGTTCTTCCAAGTGTTGTCTTAGTGGTGTGCAATTCTCAGTTCGGTGCCCCTTTTCTTTGTGGAAGGTGCACCGTGATTTGTCGTCATAGTCTTTCTGAGCTTCTCCCAGCTTGGCTGGCCACTTGACAAAAGGCTCATCTCTTATTTCGCTCAGGATCCGATATATTGGTTTTTTGAACACCGTAGTTATGGCGGTGCGGATTCTTAACCATCTCTTGTCTGGGTCCTCTCCACTATCTCGTTTGCCACGTCCGTTCCTGTTACATCGGTCTATCGTGTTGACCTTCGCTGAGGTTTTCTTTTCTGGTACTGCGGTCGCACTTGATTTTGCTTTGGCACGTGCGCCATCCTCTTCTACCCTGATGTGCTGATGCACTCTTTCCATCAGGGCCTCCATGGTGAGGGGTGGCGTTATGGTAATCGAATCCCTTAGTCTGTTCCCTACTGGTAGGCCTCTTTTATACAGCGCAATGGCAAGATTGGTGGGGCAGTCCCCAATCTGATTAAATGTTTCCCAGTAGCAACTGTTGTAGGATCTAAGGGTCTCTTTATCCCCCATGTCGATGGAGAGTAACTGGTCTATCTCCACCGGCGTTTTAGTGTTTGTTCGAAACCTTGTTACAAATGCTTCTGCCAATTGAGCCTAGGAGGCTATGCTGCCCTCTGGGAGCTTTTCAAACCAAGTCAAGCCTAGGTCGCCAAGACTTGATGGGAAGAGTATGCACATTAAGGCCTCGTTTCGTCTGTATACAGCCATGACTTGGCGGAAGTGGCTCAAGTGTGAGTACGGGTCTGTCTTCCCTTCATATGTAGTGAATTTCGGCTGAAGGAAGCCTGATGGTAGGGGAGCGTTCTCGATTGCTGGAACAAACGGCGAAGTTTGTAGTCTTGCCAATGCTTTGTCCGTTGGTTCGTAGGCTGGGCGCGGTATTGGCATTCCAACCTCGACGCTTCCATGCGTCCGAGGAGCCAACCGCTGTAAGGCAGAAACTCGGTGTGGATCCCTTGCCCTGGCATCCTCCTTGCATCGTGCTTTTTCTTCGAGCACGGTTCGTAAGTCGGATGACCTGGGCAACTCTGTCTGTCTAGACCTAGTTTGGTGTGAATGTGAAGGCCAATACGTGCTTCCTTCAGTGTATGATCTCTCAGATCTCGTCCTCTCAGACCTAGAGTGACGAGTCCTGGAAGACAAGGATTGAGTGTCGCCTGTCCTGAGGCTTCTGCTCTCTCCTTGTGAGGGTGTAGTATTCCTATTACGATTTTCCGAGTGGCGAGGGGGCGTCTTGTGTTTGCGCCCCTCTCCTGTCGCCACTTCTTTTTTCTTCATCTGGTGCTTCAAGGCTTCCATGTCCGCCGCCATCTTCTTTATCAATTCATCTTGTTCTTTTACGCGATCTTCCAGAGCTTGAGGGTCAATCCTCCGTCTTTGTCTGTCGGGACTTTGAGAGTGGGACTGACGGGGGCTGTGAGTCCGTCTCCCCCTAGCATCCCTCCTAGAGGTATGTCTTTGGGGCTCCAAGTCCGCCATGGGAAGGACAGAAGGTAATCCTTCTCGTCTTGCGCCCCCTTCTGGAGTTAGCCCGTCGACGGCGGACTGCGGTAGTTCTTCAATGTGTGCCATTGATTGAAAAAAGGAGAAGCTTAGTCAAGAGGTTTTTTGTTCTTGTCTGTTATTCCCACAGACGGAGCCAATTGTACGGGGAAGAAATAATTCTCCTCATATAATCCTGTTGACCAAGTCCACGCTCCTCCGTACGACGTCGCTTTGTCACCTGAAAACACAAACGTGAGCTAGCCGGCGGGTGTGTGCCGGAAACCTCTCCGATGCCTAAGTCAGAAAACTTGACAAATAGACAAAGCTCTATGTTCTCATAAAAATTGTGTTCTGTTACCTCCTCCAAGGTGATGTTTGTGAGCTTTTATAAGTTTCCAGTGGCACAATCCTAGTAGGACTTTTATTTCTCCATGCAGAGTCCTCCTAAGATTCATACTCCTAAGGATAATGCTTATCCTTTTACACCCTCCCCCACTGCTTAAACCAAGTGGGATGGTTTTTACTTTGGCCGAACTACTATCTGACCGAAATAAGCTTGGCTATACAGAGCCACTGAGTAAACCGAACTCATCCTTAGTTCGGTTCTTGTGTTTTTCCCTTTCTTATCTCAGCTTTCCATGTAGAACCCATGGTACGGTCTTAGACCGAACCAACGACTTTCGGCCGGTCTAACCCCAATACCGGTATAACTCCAAGTTGCCTTCGGACCGAAGTATCTTTTACAGTCATTGTGCCGAAGTAATTTTCTCTCTCTTAGGCCGGAGTAGCCTTGCCTCTCCTGGGCCGGAGTAACATTGCAGCCTTTTCACCAAGTCTTTGGCACTTTGGGCCACAAAGCCCATCTCATAGCTCGGCCCAAATTTTTACCAAAAATTACCCTCTCACCTTACAATATGAATAGTTATGATTATCAAGGTGGGCCTTGTAGTAAGCTTATGAAGGTTTAATAACCAAAAGTTTTACCAAATTTTCTACTAATGGGATCCACACCCCACGTGAGGCATGTGATATAAAATTTGGTAAATTTTTTAAAATCTCTAGCATTGCTCTTTAATAACACCTCTAGGGTTCGTTTAGAAAGTAGGTTAACTTTTTGACTTTTTAGACTTTTTGTGAGAGAAATAATGTAATGATTATGATTAGATGTAATATTTTGTCTTATTGAATTAAAAAGCCTATTTTATCTTTTTATAATTAAAATAACCCAAAACCCAACTCAACCCAACCTATCTTTCCAAACAGAGGCCTAATAGCCAACTTGAGAGAAGCCTCACTCTTTAAAAAAGAGTTAACAAAAAATTAAAAAAATAATTACCGAACTCCACCTAATAATATAAAAAAGTATAAAGAAAATGATGAGTTTTAAATTCAGTTATTGAATAGTAAAATCTATCCTTAAATGAATTTGGATCAATTTTTTTATTTTTTATTTTTTATTTTTTATTTTTATACAGTATGTATAAATTTTTAATTTGTTTAAAAAAATTATAATTCTTTATTTTCAACCGTTGGATCATGTCACTACAATAATTACTATTGATGACCACACAAAAAGTTGATTGGGGCAGCTTTGAAAGGGCTTGATTTGCGGCGTGAATTCGACCCCATGATTATGATGATGAGTATAGTGGTCGCGCTTTCAGATAGCTTCACAGAAGCCACCCCCAAACACTTCAAAAAAGATTTTTTAACAAAAAAAAAGTAAAAGTTTAACATCTTTAACAGACAATAAAATAATACTTTTTAAAGTAATTTACTATCCAACAACAAAAGTCATGGCATCTCTAATCTTCCCATATAAAAAGTGTTGCCACTGCAATAATCACAAAGTTATTATGCGTCGGGTTGAAGAAAATTTAACGAAATATATAACAAGTTTGATTAATACACGATAAGCATATTATAATTATAAAAAACAAAAAAAATAGAAGAAAGAAAAAAAAGAAAGAAAGAAAACCTATCTTTTAATTACCATTTGTATATGGAAAGATTAAAGATGAAATCACTTACAAGGGCCAATTTCTTGTAATAAAATAAAGAGTATTTATTCAAGACAAAAAATTAGATTTAATTTTCAAATTCAGTGATGTGCTAATCAATTAGGATATTAAAAGTAACATTTTTTCTCATGTATTCTCTAATTATCAACTAATCATTAGGTTTGAAAAATAAGTCGAAAAAGTGGACTTCTATATCATTTTTCTAAAATAAATTATGAGTTTTTAATTTTGTAAATTTAAACTATAATTTTTCTTATTTTTTTCAATCTAAATGGTCTGTCTATTTATGTTAAGTACAATTGACAGAAATATGATATTTTAGATATTAAAATCAACGAAAATAGGTATTTTAGATATTTTGTGTACACACACATTGCGTTTAATGACTAAAATATCATTTTTTTTGTCGATTTTGTTTGAGATTTAAATTGATAAAATTAAAAATTCACGATTCATTTTATTATAAAAGTCAAACTCTCAATTTTCTTTTCTTTTCTTTTTGTTCTTTTTTCTTTTTTGTAATTTCTCTACCAAAAAAAAAAAATCCAATGCACGAGATTATTGCTAGTGTTATCTGAAAAGGAAGAAGTTAACTAGTGATATTAGAGCATTGCTTACTCTACTGATGTTGTAAAACTTGTTTTGTTATTTTCCAAAAACTAACATAAAAGTGATAAGTTTATTATTTAAATCAATACAAATTAGATTGAGAGACCATATATGTATTTTTGTTCCTAGTGCTCTAAATAATTTTCCCCAAAAAGACTTGAAGTACACAAACTTTATTTTTTAAAGAGATTAATTTCCAGTTTAGCCAAACCATCCTTTCATTATGCATCATGAAACTGCTAGGTAAAAAGTAAAAATTATTAGCTAGTTTATCATGTGACATTAAATATGTGTTATTCTTAATAAATAAGAAATTGTAAAGAATAATATTAGAGATCTCAAATTTTTTATCAAATGTCTTATATGGGTGTGAGATCCATACTATGTGGGTCCCATGTGGATCCTACATTTAGTAGAACTTTTGGAATTTTTAGCATTTTTAAATTGTAAAACACATTGAGTTAATTCTTATTTTTTAATCACTTAATAAAAACAAATCAATATTATTCTACCAGTAATCTTTTTTGCTATATCATGATGAATAATGTCACATAAAATTTTGAACTATTGAATAATTAGCTTGTAAAAAGGAATTCAGATTTTCTGTAGATTGTAATGCCCAAAACAACTTTGTTTGGAGGTAAAATACAAAGAGAGAAAAAGAAAGAGAGAAACAAAGAAGAGACAAGAAAACAAACACTAATTACTACCCCACCAGCTTCGGCCACCTCTGTTCGCCCCTCTCCTCCAGCAACCCTCGCCACCCCTTGTCTCTTTCCAATGTTGGCTGCCATCCAAAATCTTTTTTGAGCTCACCCTCTAAGCACTGGTACCACCACCATGACTTAGCCCTTGCCAACCCTCTTCCTTTTCTTTTCGCCCTACCATCTGTCGCTACTAACAAACCCTTCGCTTCCTCCTTCCCCTTCCTTTTCTTTCTTCCTCTTCTTCAATAAATGTGAAGTAGAAGAAAAAGAAAAGGGAGTGGAGAATTGTCAAAGTTTCTTCAATAAATGTGAAGTAGAAGAAAAAGAAAAGGGAGTGGAGAATTGTCAAAGTAAGTTGGAACGGTGGGGGTGGGGGTGGGAGTTGCTAAAGAGATCTCAAAATGATTAGTTTAAAATTATAAAAAAAAACTATAAATTACAAAAAAAATGAAAGTTATAATTACTTTATTTAAATTACGCCAATAATCAAAGTTTATTTAATTTCAAAATCAAAAAATTGGTATTCAAATAAAAAAGTGAGAGAAATATTTCAATTAATTTAGAGGGAATCATGCGAATAACTTAGTTAGATAATGTTAACGTAAAATTTAATTGTATCAAAATAACAAGTTACAATTAGAATGGTATAACAAAAATAATTTAATTTTGACTATTGAAGTTGCCACACCAATCATGTAGCTGGTACCACTTTGAAAATGCTGACTCCCATAAAGATGGTGTAAGCATTCTTTGATCTTTTGCACTAAGAAAAAGATCACTCACCCCGGCCTTGTCATTTTCGCCGGCCTTGCACTTTAGCTTTGTTCTCAAATGAATTTGTAAATGCATCCTTTTTTTTTTTTTCTTTTTCTTTTTTTTTACAATGAATTTAAAAAATTTTAGTTTATCTTTCCATAGTCCTCCTATATCTTCACTCTACACCACCCAAAAAATATCTTTCTATGCTTACTCGGTACCCAAAAATTGTGTTAGAAAAGTGGCTGAGATTTAATCGGTGATTATGAGACCAAATATATAGAATGAATCTATATCACACATTAATGATTTTGGATGAAAATTATAAATATATAGTATTAGAATAGTATTGCTTTAATTCAAAAATTATGATACTTGTACGAGTGTGTCTTTTAAGACAAATTTATCAATTCATAACTTGGTGTTTCTAAATATATATCAATTTTATTTTTTACAATATTTTTAATTATAAGATATAAGAGACATGGCTTCACAAGATATATGTGATATAATATATTTAAGTATAGAAAAAAATAAATAAATTAAAAGGTGTATTTAACATCTACACGCATAAATAGAGATAATCATTTTAATTTAATCTGTAGGAATTTCTCCATATTTGCTCAAATGGAGCAGATTTTACCCGTTCCGACATTTTTGTGGGACGGGAGTGAATTATATTTTGGTCACCTGCAACGGGGGTGGGATGGGGGCAAATATCGCCTCTCCTGATCCAAACCTGACTCGATATAATTAATAATATATAAATAAATAATATATATGTATATATATATATAATATAAGTAAATATAAGAAAAAATAATATTAAAAGTATGTTGTTTTGTTTAAATATAAATAAATAATAATCCTAAAAGTCTCACTTTTATATATATGGAAATTAGAAAAATTATTTAGTGTGCTAAGAATTTAAATGGTCCTCAATTTTTTTTGGCTATTTGAAATGTGATCGGATATCTGTGAGTATCGGGTATCTATCTGCGGATATCCGCAGGGGCGGGAATGGGATTGAAAAATTTCATCTGTAATAGGAGTGGGACAGGAGCAGGGGCAGGGGTGGAGTTCGTTCATGAAGGCAGGGGCAGAGAATGACAAACTTGCTCCGTTACCATCCCTACTCATAAACTAAGCTAAAACTAAAAGTTCAATAATTTTATTAATAAAGACACTGATAACAAATAATATAAGTGAACCACTAACATTGGTATGTTAATGATAAATACAAGTTTATTCAGACAAGCATGAACAATGCATAATATTTCATTGATTAATACATTAAATTAAATTTAAAAAATAAGCGTCAATAATACAGAATATTTCATTGATTAATAATTAAAAAAATGATCCCACTAAAAACTCCAAACAAGCCAATCAAGTGTTATTGTTCATATTATTTGAGTAATTTACTCTTCCATTAATGATAAAATTAGTTTAGATATAAATTTGTTTAGAACCTGATAGATAGAATTATTGAAAAGCTGAGAATCAAAAAAAAAGTAGAAAAGAGTACCCAAAAAAAAAAAAAACACAAACAAAAAGTAGAAGACAAAGTATGGCTTTTATCGTTCAAAAAAAAAAAGAAAAAGAGTATGGCTTTTAAGACTTCGACAAGAAGCTTCCAAAAGATATTTCACGCTAAAAATTAATAAAAAACATATATATAATCTTTACCGCACTAATTCATTGCTCTAATTTTGAAGCAATAATATCAATTTTAATGAACTGACAGTATAAGAAAGAAATAAAATAAAAATCAAACTATCAAATCAAAATAGAATTCACAGAAATAATTTTAGAACTGCCACTTCAGTAGTCCCACACATTATTCTAACCTTTGTGGACTCTGTGTGTACATTGTATTATTATTGTGCACGAAAGTCTGTCATTTTCTCAGGACAAGTCACAGCCCAATCAAATGTCTTCTATAATTCATTCATTCATACATACATAGCATGATAGCATCTCAAATTCTCCATAATTGTAATCAGTTGAAAGTAATAATTAAAAAGTATCAGTTAAAAATATTTTTTTATTTTTTAATAATTATTTTTTTTATAGATTATTTAAATTATTTATATTTTATAAACTATAAATAAAAACTACACTAAATAGTTTAATATAAAATTTCAAAATAAATAAAATTATAAAATTATTTATATTTTATAAATTATAAATAAAAATTACACTAAATACTTTAACATAAATTTTTTAAACAAATAAAATTATAAATTACATCATAAACAGCACCCAACAATACCAAATTATCATAGTAGTCCTAATTAAAATAAAATAAAAAAATTATAACCAAACATCATATAATAAAAAATATTTTGAATTATTATCAAAATAATATTATAATTAATATCACAATAAGTCATAACTCATCATACAATAAGTTATAACCAAAGAGATAAAAATCATAATTAAAAGTGCATATGATACACACTCCATAGGATCTGTATACCATAAAATTTCCCTACATGCACTACGCCAAAATTGGGCTTTAGCGACGATTTTTTACCGCCGTTAAAGGATGTAAAACCATTGTTAAAGCCTTTAACGGCGGTAATTTAGGATCGTCGTTTATACTCGTGTCGGAAAAAGTACAACTGTTGTAAAAGGGTAAATTACCGTTGTTAAAAGTTGACAAAAAACGGCAGTAATATATGACCAAAAATGACAGTTCTTTATCGCCGTAAATATGTTCAAATTTAAAAAAAAATAATTCTCTCTTCTTGCACTTCCTAGGTCTCAAACCCTTGACCTCTAATCTACGCACGCCAACCACTCCATATGAAATATATTCCCTAAATAAATATTTAAACATTACTTTTGCTTTATTGTAGATGGTCATGTTCAACCTCTGGCCGTGCGTGGTTACTACTCACCGGAGTTCCGCCAGCAAAGACCGCCGTCATTAACTGCGGTAATGAGAGGGCTTTAGCGGCAGTTTCGTTACCGCCGTTAAAAGAGGACTTTAGTGGCAGCTTTTTTAACGACGGTTTCATTATCGTCGTTAAAGATACTTTATCGGCGATTTTTTTAACGGCGGTAACGAAACCGCCGTTAAAAAAATTGCCGTTAATGCCCTGTTTTGGCGTAGTGATGTATAATGAAATTATATAATAAGTTATTATTAAATGATGATAATAAGTGTTCAATTTATTTATTTATTATTTATTATTATTTTTTTTATAGGAAAAACCTCATTACTCTCCCGCAAGTCCAAGACAATGTCCCTTGCAGAGATCACTAGGGTGTCCTGTTAGCTGTTCTGAGCGAGGAGACTATAACCTGGGAACTTGGGACTATAACCCGGGAACTTGCCCCGACCTCCCAAGACAAACTCCGCTTAAGTCAAGATTCGCACAGCGGGAAAGCATTGAACCCACACCGAGTGCTGATTAGATAACTTGAGGTCCAACTTCCTAACCAACTATGTTTCGCCTAGGAGATTGGCCCAGAGGGGAGAATTAAACCTGTGACCTAGGGGCTTAAACCCCAGGCCTTAACCACAATGCCACCCACCCTTGGATTATTTATTTATTTTTTTAATACTAGAACTAGATTGGTCTAGATTTTTTTAGATGGATGATTGTGTGGTAGAAATTAAATTTATATAGTGTGGTGTCTATATGTAGAATAATTATGAATTACAAAGATAATAATTCTAAGTTATTTCTGAATAGTTAATTTTGGATTAGTAGTATTACTGCTTGGGTATTGCTAACAAGTGCACTTAAGCATAAGTAAAAGATAAAAAAATTAAATAACAGAAGACACATTTTACTAAATTTAATGCATTTTTACTAGAATCAATATATATATATATATATATATATATATTTTAATAATTTTACATATTTTCAAGACATTTATACAAACTTCCCAACATTAAATGATGCATGAACACACTTGTTAGCATTTGCCTTATTTTATCGTTTGGGAAGAGTTGGGAAGAGCTAATCTAGCCTGAATTTTTGATTAATTTAGCCTGGTTAAATTAGTTCTATTTGAGAAGAATTTTTGACATTTTTTTGATCGATCGCGATTGGTAGCTCGAGATTTTTGGCTCGAAATTGGCTCGAAAAAGTGAGAGAGAAGGAGGAGGAGGAGGAAGGAGAGGCTGGAGGAGGGGCGGAGGAGGAGGAGGAGGAGGAGGGACTGGAGGGGGCCAACATATCGGGGTGGAGGCGGAGGCGGGGGGCGGAAGGGGAGGAGGGGCGGGGGCGGGGGGTGGGGGCTGCGAGGCAGAGGCTGCGACGACGATCGGCGGATGCGGGGCTGCGACGATCGGGCAGAGGCGACGGCGGAGGGCTGCGACGGACGACCTGCCTTCTCTCTCTTTCTCTCTCCCTCTCCTCTTCTTCTGTTTCAGACCAGCATGACGAAGAAGAAGAAGAAAAAAAAAAAAAAAAAAAGACATCGTTTTGGGCTGTCGAGCCAAAATCGAGCCACGAATTTCGAGCTACCAGTCATTTTCGTTTTTTGATTTAGATGTGATGATTGTAAAATAATAATAATAATAATTATAATTTAAATGTCAAATTTTATTTTTTGAACTAAATTAACTTATTTCACCTTTTTTTTATACTTCTTTAGTCATTTTAGTCTTTGCCTAACAAGGCTTTAATATCCATCCCAACTTCCCAATAGTATAAACCCAAACCAGTAGATGCAGAAGTGATAGTAGTAGTGAAAGAACAGAGCATACCTTTACATATTGAGAGAGAGAGAGAAGCAGAGTCCACTCTCCTCTCTTGTAATACAGCTGCTAGAGAGAGATGAAAGTTCAATTCACCTCAGCCCAAACCCACCAATCAACAACCCTTAAACCCCTCTCTTCTACCAACACTGCCGCCCAGAGTACCAGCTCCACCACCACCACCACCACCACCAACACCAACTTCTGCTATGAACCCAAGTCAGTCCTTGACCTCCGCCGTAGCCCCAGCCCTATCGCCGCCGACCCCAATTCCGATGCTCCATCCTTTTCCGATGCCTTGTCACGCTTCGACGATGCTTCCCTCGAGTTTGACGACCACATACGGAACAACTTGGAAGATTGGGAGTCTCTGATGAGAGATTTGGGATTGCACAACGACTCTTCCCCTGCTGCTGCTGCTTTGAGATCCATTGTTCCTCAGTCCAATCACATCGATCCTCAATTCCCAATCCTCTCCGATAATAACCCACCTCCTCCTCACTCCTTCGATCTCGTTCCCAACAATTTCCCCCTCTCTGACTCCAATTCCTTCGATTTCTGCACCGATTTTCATATTGGGTTCAACTTCGTGGACGAGCTGGTTCGAGCTGCGGATTGCTTCGAATCGAACGAATTACAACTCGCGCATGTGATTTTGGCGCGGCTCAATCAACAACAGTTGCGATCACCCGTGGGAAAGCCTCTTCAGAGAGCTGCGTTTTACTTCAAAGAAGCTCTTCAATCTCTGATCATGGGGTCGACTCGTTCGACTCGTAATTCCTCTTCTTCAGAAGTTGTTCAAGCGATCAAAGCGTACAAGAACTTCTCGATCGTCTCTCCGATCGTCATGTTCTCCAATTTCACCGCCAATCAAGCAATCCTTGAAGCTGTTGATGGTTCCATGTTCATCCATGTGGTTGATTTCGATATGGGATTTGGAGGCCAGTGGGCTTCGTTCATGAAGGAAGTCGCTGATCGAGCTGAGTCTCGCAAATCGAATACTCCGATTCTTCGAATCACTGCTGTTGTTCCTGAAGAGTACGGGGTCGAATCGAGATTGATCAGAGACAATCTCAACCAGTTCGCTCAAGAGCTCGAAATAGGGTTCGAGATTGAATTCGTGTTGATTCGAACCTTCGAATTCTTATCATTCAAAGCAATCAAGTTCATGGAAGGAGAGAAGACCGCCGTTCTGTTATCTCCGACTATCTTTCACCGTTTAGGTACCGGATTTCTCAACGACCTCCACCAAATCTCGCCGCACGTGGTGGTGGTCGTCGACGGTGAAGGGGTGGCGGACTGCGGAGGGCAGCCGTCGCTTCGCCGGAGTGTGATCGCCGGGCTTGAATTTCACTCCACGGTTTTGGAAACTCTGGAAGCTGCGAATGGTGGCGGCGGAGAAGAGTGGATAAGGAAGATCGAGATGTTTGTGATGCGCCCGAGGATTGTAGCGGCGGTTGAGGCGGCGGTGGGAAGGGTGGCGCCGCCGTGGAGAGAGGGGTTCGCCGCCGCAGGGATGAGGGGGGTGGGGTTGAGTCGGTTTGCGGAATTTCAAGCCGAGTGTTTGCTAGCGAAAGTGCGGGTGAGGGGATTCCACGTGGCGAAGAGGGAGGGGGAGATGGTGCTGTGCTGGCATGATAGGGCCTTAGTTGCCACGTCGGCATGGAGGTGCTAGAGATGTCGTTGTTGTTGTTGTTAAATAATTAACTAACTATTGGAAGTTGGTGATGATAATGGTAAGGTTCCTCTAGACTTTTTTTTTTTTTTTTTTTTTTTTTTTTTAGAGTGGTGTATTGTGTGATTAAAATTTAATAACAAGTCATATTAATTTTTCAATATTAAATCTTAATTACACAATACACCACTTTAAGAAATTTTAAAAAAAAAACACTCTAGAAGATCTTTGGGGGTGATAATTGGTTAGAGTTTTAAGGGATATATATATATATATATATATTATGAATGTGTCTCAATCCCCTAGCCGTTTTGTTTTGTATTTTGTATTGTTGGTGTATGTTAATGAAACTCTGGTTTGTTTTCAAACGCAAATTTTTGAAATTCTAGCACTACGAACAATGTTCAAGAGTTATAATTTAAATTGTGTATTTTTTTTTTTTATTTATCTCGTCACTAGAATTCATATTAAAACTCTCCACCACTGCCCATGAAATTAAGAGAAGTTAATTATGTGAAAAAAACTGTCATGTTTTGTCCGAGTTATTATTATTTGACCACAAATTTTGTTAATAAATGTTTCAAGTATAGTAGCAATTATTTGACTCGAATGCATTTAGACAGACAAACAAAAGAAGAAAAAAAGACGTTTTGGACGTGTGTATTTTTAAAGTAAGGAATTAAGTAAATATAACATAACGCAAAATTTGGACGTGTATTTTTAAAGTAAGGAATTAAGTAAATATAACATACCGCAAGCGTACTAAGGTTATAATTAGATTTTTTTCCAAGTTCAAATCTAAATATATCTGTCATCTTCAAACTCATAAAACTATGAATCACATTTTAATGATTTGAATAATTTCATTTTGTAAAACTCCTTCTGTGTCATTTCTATGAAAAAAATCAATCTTAAATTTTTTTATTTTATCACATTTGTCTATAAAATAAAAAGACAAAAAGACAGTCTAATTTAAAACATTTGTCTATTTTTCGCAAACAAATGCATAAAAAAAAAAAACTACAATTATCGAATTGATCAATTTTTTTTTATATACATATATACACAGAAAATCTTATAAAATGAACAGTTTAAATTATCAAAAGAATATCATGATAGACCCCACATGCCTAAACATGACTGTCACTGTCCACCTCATCATTTTTGTTTCTGCGAAGTATTCAACCTCGTGAGAAAAACTGAACTCATAAGACGAATTTACAGAACAAAACTATGCTGCAATAGAAACAGTATCCAAGATCAAAAGGCAGCTCACTTATCTTATTGGGAAGGACTTCCCAAAAGAAAAAATACACTGCAAAACAGACATTAAAATTACATGTATTTACAGTTCCTTCAAGGCCTCTCCTTTATAATGATGGATCAATTATGTGTGTAGATTAATCAAAAGCTCTCTACCTCATGTTAGAATCACATAAAATAAAAAAGAACAGGTAAGGGTATAGATCAGCAAGTATAACAAACTCTGCTTAATCAAAGGATACAGTCGAAAATTTGTCACGGACTTCAAGAAAAACTCCCCAACTGCAGACTATTATTTTCCTTTTGCAGTCTCTAGCTCTCAATGGTTTCCCTCGCGGTGGCGAGACTTAAGATGTTTGTTAGCGTTATTGTCCTCAAGTTTAGATACCCCATTGGGCCCGCTCACCCTAGTTAACTCTTCCTGTTTCAGCGGACCAAACATTTTCATCATTCAGATCCCAGAAAAACAAAATAGGAAAAAGAAAAAAAAAAAAAAAAAGAAAAATATTTGCACAGAGCTAAAAGTATAGAGGTCAAGCGTCTTCATTATCAGTGCATAATCCTTCTGTGTTTTCCATAAGAAGAGAGAGGAGGGGGGGAATGACAATATTATTAACAAGACAAAATGGATGGAATTGTTATTTGGAAAGAAAAGAGGGGGTTGCAATAGACCTGAATGGAATTATTTTCGGATGTAAGTTTCTCACACTCCTCAGAAAGCCTCTGCAACTCATCTTTGAGCATGCGATTTTCATTGTTCAGTGCCTCTACCCGGGCTTGTAGCTCTTCACACTCTGCCTGTTGAGAATAAAGAAATGAACATCATTGTTAAACAATTGTGTTGTTCCAATATAACAGTAAAAAAATGAAGACATGGAGGAAACACTGTACTTAACAAATGTTCCCAAGCTTTTCCTTTTAAGGCTGTGTTTGGATCATGGATTTGGGTAGGAATTTGAAAAGGGAAAGGGAAAAAATGTGTGAAATGTAATCGTCACATTTCATCTACCTTCTATCTTTCTCTTTCCAAATTTCTACTCAAATCTATGATCCGAACACAGCCTAAAAGAAACTTTAAGTAACTATTATTAACAGCAACAGCCAGCAGAAGCTCCTTGATAACAGAATTTGGCAGTGTAAGTGCTCGGTGGTATCTAAGTTTTGATACCCTTAACCCAACAATTCTTTCAGTACAAGCAATATTGGTGAATAGTCCCATGCCATTGTCCCCAATGTTTTGTGCATTGTGTTAGAACTTTTCTTTATTCCTCCAAATAATATTTTTTTGGTCCTACGAACAGATGACCAGGTTAAAGAAGTTTCTATAAAAAAGGGCATCAAAAGGGGTCAGCACGCATGTACAAAAGGTTAAACTATACCTCATATCATCTCTAAAATGTAAAACAGTGATATAGGTGGATGCAAGTCTCTTAAGCACAACTTTGTAACGATAAAAAAATGTATATATTCTTAAGTTCTGTAACAGTTTAAAAATACTACCTGAGACTAAAAGAAATCGCAGAGTAATGGGATCATCACATGATCACATTGTTAAATGTACCTTCACATAACATGAAAGGGACTTCCTTCCTAATAAAAAAATTAAGTTATTCAAGTTGCTAGGAATGCATGAAATGAAGTTTCTGAGTATGTACTAGTAAAGCATGAATTTGAGTAAATAACTAGGAGGCGTCCACCCTCTACTCAAAGAATCTGCCCCAGTAACTCTTGCTACTGCTTTGAAACTTTTTTCTTAACCCACAGAAATACCAAAAACAGGTCACACACTTGCACGCTCACAATCAAAGCCAGACACTTTTCCTCAATCCAGCACTCAATTGATGGAAGCCATCCCAACAAATTGGGATTGGGCAAACAAACCTGTTTCCTATTCTGCTAAGCAGGATATATCTTTGGGCAGATAAGAAACCTTAAGGTCTACCCCACTACTTATCATACATCCTTTTGTAACTTTCACCTATCACCGTATCACTCCTAGCAGTGCTGGCAATTGAAACAAAAACTAACAGACAGATTTCTATTTTGAAGGGATGGACTACCCTTGACCAATATATGGTTACATAAATGCAGACAACATGCAATTGACAGCAATAAACAAACCGGCCTTGGTTTCGCATGATGTAACATAGAGAACGGATTTAAATAAAGTAATTCACTTACAGGAAAACCATATGCTTCAATATATATCAAACATCTTTAGAAATTTTACAATGCTTAAAAACATGCACCTTTTGTGTCCTAAGTATGACTTACCATACTCATAATGCTGCAAGCCTCTATCGGTTTTGGCAAATGATTTGATTAATTTTTTTGACTCTTTTATAAGGGTTTTTCAGTTAGCAGCAAGACTTCCATTCTATTATATACTTCAGTGGTTCCCTGAGGAGATGTAGTTTATAACATGTAAAGAGTTACATTTATGAACGATTCTATTTCTTCTATGTATAGCTTGCCCCCAAATGAGACCTAAATCATAACTACAATTCATATCAAAATGCAAAGCTTTAAGCATTCAGATGCAGGTCATAACATCCATCTTCCTGTTACAGTATGCTCAAAAATTAAAAAACTCAATAAAATACTGTGGTCTGTTTATTGTATTAAAAGAAGGTAAATGAGTTGATAGCTTAGAAAAAATTAGCAAAGCTTGTAAAAAATAGGAATGCATATTTAATATTTGGTGAAGAAACAGAAGAGCCAACAACAAGCACACATATTTTATACCTGCTTGCGTAATCTTGACCTCCTAGCTGACTCCCTATTAGATTGCTTCCTCTTTTGTTTCTTTAATTCACGTTCATCCTGGCAATTCAGGGTTACAATCATGCAAGGCTTCATTTAAAGCTATATCCAGGAGTGTTAATATAGATTAAAATTTTGAAGCAAACACAAGTTGATGAGACCTAATCCACAAATTAAAATTTTGAACTTCTGCACAATACATACATGCATACACATAAAGAGAGAGAAATTGCTAACCTTAGAAAGCACATGGCATTTAATAAATATGACAATTATGTACAAACACTATTTGTTTAGTAGAGTTTTAAAAAATGATTTCTGTTACAGATACAAAAGACAGAAAACAAATTTTATTCTTAGCTTTATAATAGCATGCACGTGTTTTAAATCACTCTAGTGGGTAACTAATAAAAAATCATGATTTGTGAAATTTCAAAACAGCCAAAATAAAAAACAAATCAATACAAAACAAAAACAAGTAGTTGCAGGGCTACATTCTAAGGACGCACTGGCCTCAAGCATGTCATTCAAAAAATTCCCCCTTTCATTCACGTCTCACATAATTGCATAGATATTTCAGATTTTCAACCTCGTTAAAATGAAAATTATAGCGCTTATCACAAGTTACTCTGAGTGAAACTCCATAAGTTTTGCAAAGATGCGAGTCTTGCAAAGACCTCACAAAGGAAATAATTGGTTGATCAGATAAAACACCAAGTCAGCTTTAATTTTATCTACACGCAAGGTCCAGACATGATATGGAGGAGAAAGATAAAAACTATGGAAACCGAGGCAACTCATCTCAAATACATTTCCGCAGCAAGAGACAGTTGTATATCCTCTTGCCACATATCTTGGGGGTGTTTGGCAAGAAAAAAAATAGCTTAGTTTAGGCTAAAATTCACAAAAAGACAAAATAGGCTAAAATAGTTAATAAGACAAAATATCACATCAAACTCATAATTATTTCAATTTTTCTCTCACAAACATCACATCCAACCACAAAAAAATCCAATCATCTTCCCAAACACAAAAATTTTAGCCTACTAAAATAGCCAAAAACTAAAATAGCCTACTAAAATAGCAACTTCCCAAACGAAGCCCTTATGTTATCAGCCCAAGGGAAAATAATAAAAATTACTGCAACCGAAGAAACATATCTCAACTTATTCTAGGGCAAGAAGTCTGTATCCACTTAGAACAAGTCTCATGTTTATTAACCGATTGTCAAGCCAAAGGGAAATAAATACTCTCCGTATAATAACAAGTTTTCAGGACTCACCCTCTCCCTTTCAACCTTTTAGATATCTTGCTATTGTAGAAAAATGACATCAAGCTCCTCAACCATACATACCAATATTTACAGTGAGCAGCTTTTACCACTTGT
This sequence comes from Camellia sinensis, assembly GCF_055761805.1. Classification (NCBI taxonomy): domain Eukaryota; kingdom Viridiplantae; phylum Streptophyta; class Magnoliopsida; order Ericales; family Theaceae; genus Camellia; species Camellia sinensis. The sequence continues at coordinate 189,981,488 of NC_138964.1, forward strand.
ATTTTCAATGAATAGTGGCCAGATCCTAAAATGGTGTCAATCCTTGTAGTAGGATATAATATTACCTCCACCTCCTGCCCCTCACTGCCCTCACCTCTCCTCTTCATTGAAACAAGAACATCCGATCATGTTGTGTCTGACAAAGGATATTAGATGACCAAAAGGTATCGCCTAAGCTGGGTGGGCTAGTGGTGTCCATTATCCAGGAAACACTGCTATGTTACATGGACTTTTTTAAATTTCTGAAGTATCCATGTCAGACACTTGACACTTGGGTAAGGAATGATATATGTGTCTGACATACCTAGTTGGAGATTCACCTAAGAGGTATGTGTATCAGTAGTCAAGTATACCATATAACTATGCATAAAACTTCCCATTTTTTTTATTATTATATAAAATGCTATATTTTACTTTGTAAACATCATTTCACCCTCAAAAAAAATAAAAGAAACATGAAATATAGTTGTGTTCTGGTGTCCTCAATTAGATGACTCTGACATTTAGACACATGGGCGCCCACACCAAAGTAAGATTGATTAGGGGGGAAAAAAAATCTTTGTTGAAAAACTTCAATAGAACATTGGATTATAAAAGTGCAAGTCTATCAAAAAAAAACTGCAAGGCTTCATACTGGAATCCATTGGTCGGTCATTATGCCTTCGCGTCCAACCATTGTTGCTGGAGCAACAGTAGGTGATACACCAGGAGGATTAGGTCTCATTTTCACTGCTCCAGTACCAGCTGGGGATGCACTCCATAAGTCCATTCCAATGTTCAGATTAGTTGCAGGCACAGACACAATTGGATTCCCGGGCACTGGTGCTTGAAAATTTGGCCCACTAGTGTTATTCTGTGCATTGGCTGCTGAACAAGTTTACAAAAGTAAAAAAACACTACTAAATAGCACAAATGCAAAAGCAATTAGGTTAAGATGAGAAAACTACCATCTGCAAGCATCTGGTCAAAGCTTCCTCTCTTATTTGCAGCATACTCCTAAAATATCAAAGTTAATTTCTTTTAATGAGAAGAAAAGTAAACATTGTGCTGTTGACACACTTTTGACTGGATCAGGTTAACAAAAGACATTGACATTCTGCCACCTTTCAGAGGATCTGAGATCAGTACCAGTTTACTTAGATGAGTTGCAAGGGATTTAGCATGTTCCTTAGCAATGCAATAAAGTAAAAAAAGGACCATGTCCTTTTAGTAAATACATACTTGGTTATTCTCATCACTTACATCTGATGAACCTTCACTTCCACTTTCAGCACTGTTCATGACAATTTTACAATGAGAGAATAAAAAATGAAGAGAAACAAAATCATATCTAGAATGATAATTGATAACCAGAAATGAAATAACATCAAGTCACATAGAAAGAAATTTCTTAAGACTAAACATGAGTAAGACACCTTTTTGTGGCACCATCATTTCCTGAACCTGAAGTTGCCTTCCCACTTTCTCTGCCCTTTCCACCAATCACGCCAGTGTTTCCTGAAGTTCCCTTGTATTTTTTATATGAAGCCCTATCTTTCCCATCAGAGGCCTTTCCTTCCAACTCCACATTTGTATGTCCCATGCTTGGAGCCTGAGAAAGGATAAATCAAACGTCCAATTTGAAGGAATTTAAAAGCTAGAATATTAACCAGAGGTAAAATAAGAATAATTAATTTAATTGACTTATTATTTTTTATAAGCAAAGAAAGTAAACGAAAAATACCACCAGAACACAAAAATTGAGCTCTTCTATAAAATTTACAAGAGCAAAAAATGGATTCACAAAAAATTTATTTATATCAGAAAGGACAGCAATTGTAATAAACATATCTTTAGCATTTGCACCAGTAAATCAATATCCTCAAAAGTGCAATGATTTCTTTGTCTCTACAAGCACCAACTTAAAGTCTGAAACATCTTTATTCAACTAAGCAATTTATGTAGAAGACGCCTACTCTTAGAATGGAATATGAATAAAGCAGAAAATAATGACTAATGATGCAAAAGACAACTAGGATTACCGTGGCCATATTAGGATGAGCATAAACTCCTCCTGGGGTATATAGAGTTGGGTAGGAAATTGGTGTCCCATATGGTGGTATCAAAGCATGCTGAAAAATTATCAACAGCAACGCTCAACAGGTAGTCAAAGAGCAACAGTATTACCAAACACAGCAGAACTTTAAACATGATATTCCAAAAAGAAAAATAATATAGAGAGAGAATCACCTGGCCTCCCCATAGGTAAGGATGGGGAGTAGGAGAAGCAACAGTTGTGGCAAAAAATGGAGGAGGAGCACCACCACCATAATACGCCTATGCAATAAAATAAGACAGGTTATTAATAAAATCTTTCAAGGAACTCTCAAAACACATCTATCAATAAAAACATAACAATAAATCAAACCCAATATCTTTTCATCATAAAACCTGCATAGAGCTTGACCAATCAGGATATGAAGGCATTGTTGGGGTTTCCTGAGCTGAAGAATTTGGCTTGGAAGCCTTAGCAGGCGTGCTGTCTTCCCCAGCCCCCATTTCAACCAGTACAAATAATCCTTTCCCCTCACTTTTAACTGTTTGTCACACTACGTACCCTCAATTAATTTGAAGAAGCTCCTGAAAGTATAAAATCTAATTGCAATATATGTCAGAATTTCACACTTCTTTTCTTTAAACAAGTTTATCTGTCGCCACCAGAAACACAGAATCGTAAATTCAGAGAATAGTGCTTGTGTGTTGAGACAACATCCTTGAACTTAGTAATTTCAAGAGATACTACTTGTGTCTTTAAATATTAACTTTCTGATACCATTCACAGCTTTCGGTTTTAGTATAACTTGACCATAATATTCTTTTGAATGACAATAGTACCATCATGCTCCATTTTCATTCAGTAGTGTGTGAAATTTGAATGTTTGCAATAGCGTAGGCATTCCCTCTGACAATTTAGTCAGTTGAAATTGGAAATTACATCTCTCTGTGGGAACTTTATTCTGATAATACTTCAATTACATCCAAAAGAGCATTGCCAATAAACCTCCTAACTATACTGATCCTCTAGATATTCTCTTACTTTACTTTAACATATTAAGTTGCTCCTGGTTGCAACATGTAATTTCAACACATATATGTTGAATGAAACCATTAAGAAAAATCATTGAATGGAAAAAATTAATCACTCTCTTCAAATTAGGCAGGAAAAATGGTGAGATCCTCTTTTTGAGTTGACCACAAAATTATTTTTTTACCTTTTGTATTGGAAAAATTATCCTGTTATGAGGTAGAATTGATGCCTTGCATTGAAAAATAAGAAAATTTTTAAGGAGAGCCAAGATACAGGTAAAGACAACAATCTAATAATTGCCAAAAGCCTTATTTGAAATATTAAAAGCCAGCTTCTTACCAACTTCCTACAAATTCAGCACAATTTAGAAAAGCACGGCCAAGCGGGCTGGGGATTTCATTAATCAAGCCTAACAAGTTGAGTGAAAGCCCGGATGTTAGGTGACCCCATACCCTTGTACATATAACCAAAATAGAGCCTATTATGACCCAGCTTGTAACAATTCAAATGGTCTAATGGTTGGTAGGTGTCCAGTCCAAATTTGTATTGTAATGCTTCCGTCCAAACAATTATGATAGTATCCACTTTGCCAAGGCTCACAACTTTAAAATGCATCGTTACTAACAAGGGATGTAAGCTCAATTATATAGCTTGGGTTCTTGGGTCTTATTTTGGTTAGATTTTTAGTCATTTAGTGTTCAAAGTTAAACACTAGCCACCAAGTTTAACTTTTCATATATATGTGTGTGTGTGATGTAATAGTGTTATATATAAATTTGAATAGTTTGAGTTTGTATGAATTTGCTTGGACCTTGCGAGAGCACTTTTTCTCATTTTGCTGCTTCACATAAAAATTGCTAAATAGTTGACCACCAATTCATCCAAAAGTTTAAGTTATTAGAGAGAGGGGTAACATTGTTATTTATATCACAACACGCCCCCCCCCCTCTCCTTCAGAAGCGGGCCAAACAAGTGCAAGTATTTTAATTATCAAGCAGGAGGTAAGGTTTGAACCCGGGATTTATTGATTGCTCTAATACCAACGTGTGAAAGATTAGGGTTATGGTTAGAAGAGAAAGAGAGAAGAAAGGAAAGTCATATTTTATTGTCATATTCTATTCTAATATAAATATGTGCTAAGGTGGAGGGTTTGTTACAACCCAAAACCTATTGTCGTATTGTTATAATCTATTGTCGTAATATAAATATGAACTAAGGTGAAAGGTTTGTTACAAGCCAAGACCTGTTCATCTTATTCTCTTCTCCTCTTCGTTCCTCTCTCTTACTCTTCTAATCCTAAACGTAATCTCTTGCACAGAGTGATCTGATCTACCCAAGCAAGCACCAATGGAATCTGGAGATCAACACAAGGTGGCAACATCGTGCACACATCATCATTTGTATGATGATGCTAGTGTGACGTCAGTACCAGTGTGGACATCATGATCGGGCGAGTGAACACACAATCCGATTTGTCTTGTCGTTCTAGTAAATATGGTGATCTTCGTGAATTTTTTTTAAGTTGTTTGATGTGAGTTCCCAAATTTTGGGTGATTTTCAAATTTTTGGAATAGTATTTTTTGATCTGCAATTTGGAGCATTACCTAGTTTTGTCTTTGGTGGAACCTTTTCTATAGGTGGCAACTGGAGTGAAGGAAGCCTCATTTGAGGTCTTTGTTTGCTGATTTGTTGAGTTTACAAAGGTGTTTTTGGTCCTCCTTCTCTAGCTTCTACAGTCTTCGATCTTATTGGTATATCCTTATTATGTATCTCATCAACTGAATTGTGCTCACCAATGATTAGGTCTATGTGTGTTGGTGTCATTGAATAGTGGTGCGTTCAATGGCCATTTTAAGTGAAGGTTCAGCATGAATATAGTAATTTTTTTGTTGCCATTAATTTTGCCTTTTTAATTAGTGATGGTTGGTTATACTTATTAGTGCTAAAATCCCATGTTTTGGTGGTGGCAGCGGTGGTGGTGATTCTGTTTTATGATGTTCAATTTTGTTTGTTTTGAGCCCATAATTTCTAAAAAAAATTTATGTTTGAAAACTAAGAAAAATTTTCTATTCTCAAAATTGATAAATTTCTCTATTATGAGGTATTTTCAATAATTGAATAGAATTTGATATCAATTTAATTTGAAATTAGATACTTAATTTTTGCAATTTGCACACAATTCTGCAGCTTTTATCCCTTAACTGAAAATTTCACTACTTTGAAAACAATGAAATTTCATTGTTTTTTCAGAATTTTGTGAAATTGTTTTTTCAGAATTTAACATTCATCATGTATCTTGTTTGAAAAATCTTGACAATATAATTTTATAAATACAATTTTTATAGAAAATGGAGATGTATTTCAAAAGTTATTAGTAAATAATTCAATTGTAAAATCATTAAAAATTGAAAGCCGTTATATATTAAATGCTTCACTGTGGGGGCATTTTAGTTAGGGCTCCACAATATTAGAAAACTAAAACTAGGAAGCTTTTCTTTTGTGTCCTTATATTAGGGGTGTTCGCGATTTGGTTGCGGTTGAGAAACCTCTAATCCGCCATCCGTCTACCGAATTGGCGGATTGAAAAAAATCAATCCGCATCCGTCCGCCGAATTGACTGATGTGGATTGAGCGGATTGTCGAATTGATGCGAATCGGTTTGGAGGTTTAAACTTTTACAAATTTTAAACGTAATACTAAAGCTTGTAGAGCGTAACCAGCTTAGGGTTTGATAGGATATCATCCCCTATTTATATAAATGTAGATTAAAGTTTGTAAGAATTACAAGGGAGCCTTGAGGCATAGAATAATTATAAACTCATATGTTAACACTCAGATAATCATATAATATGCTAATACTCCCCCTCAAGCTGATGCGAAGATATCTCTTATGCCCAGCTTGCCTAATATGTCATGAAATGGTTTATTTCCAACCCCCTTGATGAGAATGTCAGCAAGTTGTTCACCAGACTGGACAAAAGGAGTACAAATGGTACCACTAGTGAGTTCCTCCTTAATGAAGTGGCGATCAATCTCAACATGTTTTGTCCTGTCATGTTGAACTGGATTGTGAGCGATGTTGATGGCGGCCTTATTATCACAGTATAACTGCATGGAGTCCGTTTGATCAATACCTAGATCACTTAACAATAACTTGCTCCATAAAAGTTCATACACCCCGTGTGCCATGGCTCTAAACTTAGCTTTTGCACTTGACTAGGCAACCACATTCTGTTTCTTACTCCTCCAAGTAACTAGGTTGCCTCCAACAAAGGTGCAATACCCTGAAGTTGATCTCCTATCAATTACTGATCCAGCTCAGTCAGCATCTGTATAGGCTTCTACACAAAGATGATCATACTTTGAAAAATAAAGACCCTTACCAGGAGCAGATTTCAAGTACCTCAAGATTCTCATGACAGCCTCAAAGTGAATCTGATGAGGAGCATGCACAAACTGACTAACCACACTAACAGCAACAGCAATATCAGGACGGGAGTGAGATAGGTAAATGAGCTTACCCACTAATCGCTGATAGCTCCCCCTATCAACAGCTTCTCCGCCGTCATCATCCCCCAATTTCTGATTGGGTTCCAGTAGAATGTAACATGCTTTGCAGCCAAGCATCCCAATTTCCTTCAACAGGTCAAGTACATATTTTCTCTGTGAGATAAATATCCCATCCTTGGAGCGAGCAACTTCGATTCCCAAAAAATACTTCAAGCTTCCCAAGTCTTTGATTTCAAACTTACTAGCTAAATATTTCTTCAACAGAGGTATTTTCCCACTATCATTGCCGTAAGAACTATGTCATCTACATAAACAATAAGTGTTGCAGTCTTACCACGTGAGGAATGTTTCATAAACAAGGTGTGATCTGCCTAACTCTGTTTGAAGCCATATAAGCATAACCTGAGTGAATCTCTCAAACCAAGCCATTGGAGACTGTTTAAGACCATATAATGACTTCTGAAGCTTGCATACTTTGCCTTTTGTCTGATGATCCTCAAAACCAGGAGGAATGTCCATATATACCTCTTCTTCGAGGTCACCATGGAGAAAGGCATTCTTGACATCAAACTGATAAAGCGGCCAATCTAGATTAGCTGCTAGAGAGAGAAGTACTCTGACTGAATTCATCTTAGCCACGGGTGCGAAGGTCTCCTGATAATCAATGCCATATGTCTGAGTGAACCCTTTTGCCACAAGTCTTGCCTTGTAACGCTCAATAGAACCATCTGCTTTGTGTTTCACAGTATACACCCATTTACATCCCACAGGTCGTTTGCCAGTAGGTAACTCAGTCAACTCCCAAGTGTCATTCTTCCTAAGTGCTTTCATTTCCTCAATCATGGCTAGTTTCCACTCAGAGGTAGCAAAAGCATCCTAAAAATAGTTAGGAATAATAACAGAGGAAATATTTGACACAAACGCTCTATATGAGGATGACAAATGAGAGTAGGACACAAAATGTGAGATAGGATGTTGAGTACAAGATCTCACACCCTTCCTCTTGGCAATAGGAACATCAAGATCAATGGACTCAAGAGATTCAAAGTTACCTAGACTCTCATTAGAAGCAAGAGATGGCAGTGGAGGAGCAGAAGTGGTCCCTTGTATCCAGTTAACTTTCTGTCTGTCTATGTCCCGGACATAAACGTGCCCTTCCCTATCCTTGGTGACATTGGGTTCTATAGTCCCAGTAGAAGAGGGTGGTGCAAGAACAACTGGTTCCACCATAGGAATCACAGGATTTACTTCACACCAACGCTCCCCGGAAATGAGGACTGGGACACCGGAGAGGACAAGAAACAGGACTGGGACTCAAAGAAAGTAATATCCATGGACACAAACCACTTACGAGAAGGAGGGTAGTAACACTTATACCCGTTTTAAGTAGGAGAGTAACCAAGGAACACACATTTGAGGGAGCGAAGGTCCAATTTACCACGAGTAGGAGAGTGATTATGAACAAAACAGACACAACCAAATATTTTGGGAGGAATAGAAAACAAGGACTGAGTACTTAGAAGGACGTGAAGAGGAGCTTGTTTTTGCAAGACCTAGGTAGGAAGACGATTAATAAGATGTGCAGCGGTGAGAACAGCGTCGCCCCAATAGGGCCGAGGCACACTCGTAGAAAAACACATGCACCGAGCCATGTCAAGAAGATGCCGATTCTTGCGTTTCGCCCTTAGTTGCACAAAGCGGGAGCGGGAGCAGGAGCAGGTGCGGGTGCAAGGAAGCGTGGCCATGTAAAGGAGTCGTAATTTGGGAGCCATATATTATTTTTATTGAAATATTTTTAATTTATCTATATAAACATTTAAAAAATAATAATTTAATTAACATATATATGTTAGAAAAATCTTATTTTTATGTAATATTTAATTAATTAAATATAACATAAAAAATATTTTAAAAAATGAATAACAAATAAAAGTAGTGAAGTGATATTTTTTAGAACACTAGTCATTATCTTTGAATAAAATTTATTATATTTTATTTAATAAAACAACATTTATGTTTTATTTAAATATATTTTTTTTATTTTTTATCTTATATATTATTTTTATTGATAATATTTTTAATTTATATATATATTTTTAAATAATATATATAAATATATTGTGAGATTTAATTTTTTTTTCTCCAATTAATATTTGAAATATATTATAGCTATCATAACTTGTTATAAATTATATTTTATTTTGTGTTGTTAGATTTTACTTAGAATTAAAATCTATTTATTTTGTGGATATAAAAATTAACATTAACTTAATATATATATAATCCATTACATTTATTTATATTTATAAAGGTAAAATAAATAAATAGAAAATATATTAGAATAATTATAAATACATTTAATATTTATATTATAATCAAGAAAGAGAGAAGAGAGACTCAGCAGAATCAAAAAAAATAAAAAAAATAAAAAAATAAAAAAAAAACAAAGAAAGAGAGAAGAGAGACTCAAACAGAGGCGAGAGAGGAGAGAGAGAGAAGAGGAGGAGGCAATCGAGAGAGAAGAAAAGTAGATCGAGAGAGGAGACGAGATCGATCGATCTAGAGAAGACGAGTCATGAGATGACGAGTCATGAGATCGAGAGAAGAGGGACAAACAGATCGAGAGGAAGAGAAGAAGACAGATCCGCGACCAGATTCACGTTTCTCTAGCATCAAACTCGCGATTCTTCTACGAATCTGAGTCAGAAGCGTAGAATTGCGCTCTTGAGGAAGAATCGTGAGCAAGTTGAACGATTCCTGCTACTAAGGTTCCGCCACCCTATTTTGTTAAGGGATATTGGTTCAAGAGGTTTGATGGATAATGCCATAAGTAGAAAAATATTGTTCTAACCCAGAATCTATGTATTTCCCGCCATTATCAGAATGAAATAGTTTGACAATGGCCCCAAACTGAGTACCAATCATCTTATGAAAGTTGCGAAACACAGAGAAAACCTCACTCTTATCTTTCATGAGATACACCCAAGTAGTATGAGAAAAATCATCAATAAATGTAACAAACCATCGATGACCTTTCACAGACATAACACGAGAGGGACCCCAAATATCAGAATGTATTAATGAAAAATGAACTAAACTTTTATTAAAACTAGGAGCAAAAGAAGCTCGGTGTTGTTTTCCAAGTTGACAAGACTCACAAAGAAATTCAGACACATGATGATTTGCAAAACCAGATGGAAATAAATGCTTAAGTAAATTAAAAGGAAGGATGCCCAAGACGCCGATGCCACAGCCATAACTCAACGGGGGTAGTAGAAGACGTGGTGGAAGAATAAGCAAGCTTGTTCGATTGATCCAGGAAGTAGAGACCATTTTCTGTACTACCACTGCCAATCGTCCTCCTTGTGACAAGGTCCTGAAAAAGACAATGATCAAGAAAAAACGTCACATTACAATTCAAGTCCTGGGTAAGACAACTCAAGGATAACAGATTAACAGAAAAATTAGGAACATGGAGAACAGAAGATAGAGGTATGGTAGGAGTGACTTGGACTAAACCTATTCCAGAAATGGAAGAAACAGTACCATGTGCAACCCTAACTTTGTCCTGACCTGAAGAGGGCTTGTAAGCAGAGAAAAGATCAGAGAAGCCAGACATATGATCTGAGGCACCGGAATCAATAATCCAAGGCAAAGACTTATGACACAGGAAAACACAAGGAGAAGATGCTAAGTTACCTAAGCGGGCAAAGGACGAGGAAGATGTACTGAGAGCAGTAGAAGACCGGCGATCCAACAATTGGCGCAGAGCATCCTCAAGCTCAGCATCAGAAGCTTGGCTCGCAGAAGCAGAATTAGAATCAAGTGTGTCAACGGCACTAGACTGATGAGCCCGGGAATAGGAGCCACGTCCTCTAGACTGGCCTGACCGACCTCCACTAGAACCAGACCGATCACCGCGACCCCCGAATGAAGTCCCGTGAAGCTTCTAACACGTCTCACGAGTATGTCGCGGCTTCTTACAATAATCACAGAATACAGACTCCTTAGCAGTAGACGGAGGGATGAGAGTCAGGCTGAGGCCATCTCGAAGAGTAGACAGTAATACTGAGCAATCAGTAGAGACAGGGGACATCATAGCAGACCGACTCTCCTCATTCTGTACATAGGCAAATGCCTCCTCAAGTGAAGGAAGAGTGTCCATACACAGAACTCGATCCCTAACTGGATCATACTCCACATTTAGGCCTGCCAGAAATTTAAAGACCCATTCCTGTGGGATGAACTTCTTGTACCCGACAAAATCAGTAGGGCAAACAGGCTTATAGTCTTGCAGGTGATCAAGGCGTTTCTAGCCGTTGGTGAGAAAGGTGAAATACTGCAGAACAGTCTGCTCCCCCTGAAGAGAGCTCTCAATAGAGCGACGCAACTCAAAAACCTGTGAGAAATACCCTTTGCGGGAATAGGTGGCAGTCACAGCATCCCAAACATCCTGGGCAGTCTCCACAGACAAGCAGCCCTCACCAATTTCTAGAACCATCGAATGAATAAGCGAACCCATAATCAAAGAGTTAGTAATCTCCCATTGGTCATAACCCGGGTCAGTGGTGTCGGGTGTCTGTATCCTGCCATCAACATACCCCATCTTCCCTCTGCTCTTAAAAAATATAGTCAAACTCTGAGACCATACTAGATAGTTCTGACCATTAAATAGAGAGGTGGTGATTTTCAGACTAGGGTTGGGGTTATTAGGCATGGTAGTAGGTATAATGGGACTCTCACTCCTAGGTGTTTGAGAGGTAGGAGACACACTGGTGGAATCTGCCATGGATACTATACTACCGAACCCGCAACAAATCTAGTGGCAATCACAAACCCGGAAGGTGGTGGTGAAAGAATAGGCACAATGACCACTATAAAGGCATAACAAAATTAAGAAAACATTTTTTTTTTTTTTTTTGAGTTTTGAGAACCTGTGTGGAAGATCAAAAACCTATATACGACATATCAAGGTAAGATCAAACAGAGGGTATACCAGAGGCGATCGATCGATCGACAGAGGAGATCGACTGAGAGACGAAGGCGACAGAGGAAGGCGACTGAGTGACGATCGACTGAGAGACGAAGGCGGCAGAGGAAGGCGACTGAGTGACGAAGGCGACTGAGTGACGAAGGCGACTGAGTGACGAAGGCGACTGAGTGATGAAGACGACAGAGGAGATCGGTCGACTGAAGATTGACGAAGGATGAATTGAAGATGAGCAGAGGAGATCGACTGAGTGACGAAGTGACGAAGCAGAGATCGACGAAGTGGAGATCGACGCAGCAGATGACCAATCCAGGTAAGTTTCAAACCCTAGATTGTCGTTGGTGCAAAGGTCGACCAACAAGGGTGAGTCAAAACCCTAGAAGTTCTGCTCTGATACCATGAAGCTTGTAGAGCGTAACCAGCTTAGGGTTGGATAGGATATCATCCCCTATTTATATAAATGTAGATTAAAGTTTGTAAGAATTACAAGGGAGCCCTGAGACATAGAATAATTACAAACTCATATGTTAATACTCAGATAATCATATAATATGCTAACAAATACAACTTCTTATCAACATTTTTTTTGAATAATAATCCAACTCAACATAACCAAAAGATTATCAAGTAAATTATCAAATACCAATAATAAATATATATAAGAAAATCATTCATTGTCAAAATTATTTCATTATTTTTTTTATATTCAAAAATTATTTAATTTGATTTTTTTTAAAAAAAAAAAACAAAAAAATTAAGCCTTATATTTTTTACACAAAATACCAAATATTAACACTTACCATTTGATAAAAAGATTTTCAAATTGAAAATAAATTGAAAACACAATACAATAGTTAAACTTTTTTTCAATTGAAAACATAAATAGAATATCTAAATAAATTGAAAATGCAAAATCTTACAAATTACTAGAGGTGCTTGCGGTTTGGTGGATCGGTTGCTGCTAAAGAAACTTCAAATTCGTCATCCATCCCAAACTAGACAGATTGAAAAAAATCAATTTGCAACCGTCCGCTCGTCATCACGCTTCCGTCCAAAATGCGATGGATCAGATTGGTTCGATCGGTTTAGACAGATCGAAATATCCGCTGCACACCCTACCTTATACTAATAAAGCCTTATAATGAGAGAATTTTTGAGCATATATAAACATATAAAATTATATATTACATTAAATAAAGAGAATCTTACGATTAATGATTTGATATCATTCCAATTCACTATTTTAGCAAAATAATTCACTTTGATACTCGATTTGACAACAATGGCAAGGATATCAGATGTTCTGTCCAATTAAGAATAGTAACATAGTTCATTAGGTATAGATCCAGCATAATAAGATCAATCGCGGCAGGACATTATCCATCATACAATTACACGACAATTGCAAATTCCAACTAAATTGACGAAATTTGAAGGCACAATAAGATCAATCGCAGCGTATAAAATTAAAAACCACTGATCCCCAAAAGCAGCAATGATTTGAAATGGAACTCCAGCATATGCAGAACATTATCTATCATACAGTTAACATGACAATTGCAAATTCGAACGAAATTGACGAAATTTCAAGGCACAATTAGTTCAGTCACCGCGTTGCTGAACCAAACTCTTAGTTCGGTCACCGCGTTGCCAAACCAAAAGTGGGTAAAAGTAGTTAAAATATAGATATATTTTATTCACATTTCACCTACTTTTTGCCTTTCGCTCTCTAAATTCCCTTCCTAAATTTCCAAACCAAACATAGCCTTAATGAATTTTGAGTTCTTTCTCTGTTCCCCTTTCTGGAGTAAAAAGCAAAATTTTTTTTTTTTCTCTTTCAGTAAATAAATCAAACTATTCGGGTTCAGTTAAACAAGTTCTTAATCCACACACAATAAACTTTTTATTTTTATTTTTAAAATCAATTCATGATCCAAGTATTGAAATTTTGGTATTGAAATTTGATTACAAATTCCAAACAAAAAACAGAATAAGTTTCAGCCTAATTAATCGCAACAATTGAAACACTGCTGAGCGAATCGATTAACCAGAACTTAATTAGTATCATTCTCAAAATCCTATTATATATATATATGCATATGTGTAAATATATATAGAGAGAGAGAGGGGGGGGGACAAAACATAGAGGAGAGAGAAACTGACCTGGAGGAACGTGGAAGTCCAAGTCGGACGAACACAGGTTTAGTCGTCTCCTCTTTTTGCTCGTATGTCGTGTGTGATAATAGATCTGACACAGATAGAGAGAGAGAGAGAGAGAGAGAGAGAGAGCGAGAGTTATGATTAGTTAAACGTACCAAAATTAGGTGAGGCACAAGAATCACCACAAGCAACAGCACTCTCTATATCAGCAACGACTTTTAGAGAGAGAGAGAGAGCTCCGCCGCATGCGGCGATGTTGTGGTGGTGATAGGGGTGGGGGTGGCGGCGAGTGAGTTGTGGTGGTGAGTGTGTGAGAGAGAGGGGGGGTTTGGGGAAGGTGACACGTGAGGAGAAAGAGGTATCCAGATGGTGAGGTGTGAGTGGGTGGGTGTGACTCAGCGCAAAAGGGTTTTAATAAGGAAAAGACGATGAGGATGATGAGGAGGATGGATGAGGAGGATGGATGATGAGTCAGTTGAGTGAATGGATAATTTTAATTAATTACATTACACCAAGTGGGAACCCCCGCCGCAAGAAGCCGTTGAATAATTTTTATTTTTTATTTATTTATTTTTGAAATACAAAAATGATCCGAACTCCTTTTTTTTCCACCCCATGATCCCCTCTTGGATTGATTGGCCAGATTTTTTTTTTTTCTCCTCCAATCACCAACCCCACATGTGTCTGTGGGATGGTGGGGGTTGGTGATTGAGAGAGTCTCAATCACATCTCTTTGAAATAATACTAAAAACTGAAATTTTTTTTGTTTTTATTTTTGTTTATTTGTTTATTATTAAGCATTTTTACTTTTTAATTATTTTAATAAATAAGCTTCACCCCTATACTTAGGGGTGTGCGCGGTGCGGGTCGGTGCGGTTTGAGAGAAAAATAGAAACTGCATGACGGGTGGCGGATTGATAAAAGTGTCACTAGAATTTGCCATTTTTCTTATCAAAAATCGGCGGTTCGGTTGGCAAATAATGACGGATTTGCCTTGGCGGTTCGGGCGGATTGGCGGTTTATAAAAAATATAATTCAAATTACAAAACTTAAATCAAAGAGTAAAAAAAAAACGAGAGATACCGTGATGTTAAGCATCTTGCGAAACTTTCTTCTGATGCAGCAAGTGTAGCAACAACATGATAATATCAACGACTATGCCATCAATTCATTACAAACATCTGTGGAAAGCTACAATGATCAAATACAATACATAAAATTAATATCATTCAGGGTTTACAATATATTGAAAATGTTTACTGTTGAAAAGTATTTAGATTAAAAAGTGAGTTGATCAGAAAAAAAAAAAAAAGATTTAAAAGTGAATTAGAATCCAACTTTATTTTGGATTACTGACATCTTGAATTCCCCTCGAGCAGTAATGTAATACTATATTCTAAGGTATAGAACAACAAGCAAACTTAAGTAAAAAAGAATTTTTAGTATCTTATAAAACATGATTTAATAGCGGTGTGGGTCGGCGCGGTTTGGAAGAAAAATAGAAGCCGGCGGATTGATAAAAGTGTCACTAGAATTTGTCATTTTTCTTACCAAAAACCAGCGGTTCGATTTGCAAATAATAACAAATTTGCCTTGGCGGTGCGGTTCGGTGCGGTTTTGGCGGTTTCGACGGTTTCGGCGGTATTATGCACACCTCTACCTATACCTATACCAAAGTGGGGCAAGCTTGGTGCTTGACCCAATAACCAAGCACCTACCCCGAAGCAGAATAAGTTATGAAGCTCAGGTCAACATGCAAGGCCTGCTCTGAAGCGAACTGAGCAATAAGGTGAACCTTCAAATTAGACAATTACTCCGAAGTGGACTGAGTTAGGAAAGGCCAAATCAACATAGATATTTGAGCCCACAAGAGACAAACAACTATGTTTTTCTCTCTTTGTCTAATCAGAACATGTAGACACAGAAATGCAGAGGGACAATGTGCACTCAATAGACCTGCGCACCAGAGTGTCACGCATAGTGGCCGTTCTCCTCCAATGAGAGACGATTACGAATAAGACAAACAAGATAGATGGCGGAAAGAGAAGATCTTGGAAGAAAAACAACTTTCTCCTATAAAATGTGAGCACTATTTACTTTAAAAGGATCCGAAATTTATTCACTCAATACATACACTCTCTTTGCATCATCTTTTCTTCTTCTCCCCCTAGTCCCTAACTTTACTATTGAAGGGATTTCCGACCAAACTCCGATCGAGTAGTCTTACCGTTTGTTATCTGTGCAAACTTTGTTTCCCAGAGTATGCTATTCTTTCACGAAGTTCTACCCTTCTTCATAGTACGGAAATTATTCTTATACAGACAAAAATTAAGCTTTTGAATAGATAACATATCCTTTTGGACAAATAATGTCCTTTTAACTTAAAAAGATTTAAACTTTGATTTATTTGCCTCATAGTTTAAAAATGGACCTACAATTGAGCGCCTTTTACCACTGGGGGTGGTGGCCTAGTGGAGAAAGCATCATTCTCACAGGCGTGACTCAGGTTCGATTTCTAGGGAGAGCGAAATGCTGAGTAATTCCAATGATTCTCTGCCGAGACCTCGCTCTGTACTCCGATCAAATCCTAGGCTCATTTGTGGCGTATGGTTGAGCTCTACTAGGGCCTCCATGGTGGGTCCCTTCCTATGAGTTGGGTTAAATCAGGCTGGCAATTACTTACCCTAGGGTCTGGACTCACGAATGCAGTGATAACACCTCAAAGTATCCTTTCTTTAAGCTCAAAAAAATAAAAAATAAAAAATAAAGCGCCTTTTTTTATTTTCCAGTTATTAAATTTCCACCAATAAATTTCCACCAAATATGGCCGTACTAGTGTCATTGGTTTGTAATTTTGCACGTTCCATTAATTTTAGGGGCAATCACGACTTTTTATTTTTATTTTTTTAAGTAGAGTATATTATACTTTATATCTTGGGGTACTTACGTGTAGGTCCTAATAAGTGGACTTATTGTCTAATAGGTCCGATGAGAAAAATTTGTTATAAAAAAATATCACTAATTGTAAATTTTAGCAACAATTTATAAAAATCATGACAAAAAAGTCACTAATTGTCAATTTTTAGCGACGTATGTAAAAAAATTGCCACAAAAAAATTATTTTTAAGTACAATTTTACCAAGACTTATTTTCAATAGGACTTGATGTGAATTAAATCTAATTATTAGGACCTATTGGTAGTTTACCCTTATATCTTTATATTTTGTATCAAATTTCACTTTAATCCATATACATAAAATTATAACAGCTAATCCTTTCCACTTTTGGTCAAATCCTATTTTTATCCACATACATAAAATCGTGACAGTCAACCCACTGCAGTTCTGGTCAAGTGTCAATTTTTCCCGTTACTCCATTATTTAAGTTTTTAAAAGAATCCAGTCATGTAACAAACATGTGACTACGAAATGAGGGTAAGAAAGAAAAATCATTCTCATTCCCATCAATATGTACTTTGTCTCATGAGATAAGCATGTGCTAGTCATATAATACAATATATAGGTATGTGTGTATTCATATGCTGAAAATTAGGACGAAAATGTAAGAAAATAGAACTTTTGAAATTAAAAAAAAAAAAACGCATTAGAGAAATCAAAAACTCTGTTATTGTGAAAAACAAAGGTTGATTATTATAATTTTTGTAAAATCCTAGTTTATCTTCTTAATCGTTCACAATTTGTGTTTTATTTTAGTTGAATACAATCAAAATTTGATACAATTTTTAGAACGAAATGTGTATAGATGAAAAATTTTACGTAATTTTTTTCTTTTACTCTTATTTTATAGTCATATACTTGTCACATTACTGACTTCTGTTAAAAACTTATATAATAGAATAATAAAAAAGAGATATTGACACTTGACTAGAAGTGCAGGGAGTTAATTGTCATAATTTCATAAGTGCATAGAGTTAAGTATCATAATTTCATCTGTAAGGATGAAAGTGGGATTTGACCAAAAGTATAAGGGATTAACTATCACGATTTCATGTGTATGGACCAAAGTAAGATTTAAGCCCATTTTGAGAAGTGAATTAAAAGTTACTTCTCAACTTTTAACCTACTTTCCTCTTTCACAAAAAAGTCAAAAAAAGCCAAAAAGTAACTTTTATGCAAAGTATAATTTATCCTTGTAAGTATTTACATGTTGGCCTTTGTATAAAATTGTTAAAGAGCAATATTATAGAAACTTAAAAATTATATATATAATTTACTTTGTCAAATTTACATCAATTTATATCAAATAAAAAATCATACCGTCACTTATTATTTATTATTTTAAAACTATCATCAACATATCATTCTAATTTTTTATCCAAAAAAAATTGTATACCATCTCAACTGAGGACACTACAGATCGAACAAGGAAAGGTCCAAAAATGCTAAAGGCCTTAAACATTTTATCAAAAATTTTACCAAATCACTCACATAAGTGTTGATTGTACACCCATATGAATGTATGGTAAAAATTTTAATAAAATATTTGGAATTCCTAACATCACTCTTTTACTTATCATAACTAGGTTGAAAAAATAAAAGAAAATTTATAGTTGAACAAAGAAGGAATTGTATACAACTATAATCATTAGCAAAAATAATTTTAAATATTATTTTAAATTCAATCTTAAAATTTATATTTTAATTACCGTATCTAAATATTAATTGTGCAATCGAGCTTTATCTAGGGTGTGGGTTGAGCATCTCATGTTAAGGCCATGTTTGATTGGGGTTTTGGGAGGATGGATTGGATTATCAATCTGTGGGACTCACTAAACCCTTATTTGGATGCAACAAAATGTCATAGGATTAGTAATGAAGGGAGCTTAGTAATCCCTCTCTGTAGGGAGATTAACTTGGGTGAATTTTATGTGAGATTAGGAAAATAGTAAGGAGATTGAATCTATTTTATATAAACAAATTTTTTTATTTTATTTTATTGTTTTTACCAAGTGCACCTATTTGTTTTAGTTTTTTTTAATATAGAAATAATTTATTTATTTATTTTATATAAAAATGATTTAACAATCCCATCACTAATCATATCCTGTACTATCATTAAAATAAACACACTTTTACGTAATCCCCTCACTAACAATCTACACATTAACAATCTCTTTACTAACAATCCTCTCATTAATAATTTTATCTAATCTAATCCGTCAAACAAACGTAACCTAAGAGATGAAGTAGGGATAAGTTACTAGTTATTTGAACAGATTATCAAATCTGCTAAACTTACTCGAATGCACATGAGTTTGACCCCCTCTCACTACAAGAAAAATGGGCTACTGCAACGTTTTTTTATTTTATTTATTTATTTATTTTTATGGCGTTTAGGGAAACACCACTATAAATTAATGAAACACAATGTTTTTGAAAAATGTTGTGCCTGATCTTAGTGAAACGGCGCCGTATTGGGTCAATGTATTGACCGTCAAAACCTCCGTCTTTTTGAACTCAGTCTCTCTTTCTCAGTCTCTACCACAACTTAGTCTCCCTCTCTTCCAAAACCCTCGATTTGAAGCCCTTATTCTTAACCCTCGATTTGAAGCTCTCACTCTCTCTCGCTCAATTTCAAACACACACACTCTCGCTTGCTCGTTCAATTTCTCATTCTCAACCCTCGATTTGCTCAATTGCATATCCAAAACCCTCGATGGTTTGCGGTTCATCGATCTCTTTTGCTCGCAATCGAATTCTCTAGTTATTCTTTTTCGATCTCTGTCGTTCGAGGGCTTTGCTCTAGCTGTTCTTCATCGAACTCGAACTCGATCTGTTCTTCATCAAATCGCAGATCCAAAATCCAAAATCGATCTATGCTAGCTGATCTCTCTTGCTCTTATATCAGGTACATTTTTCATTCTCTACTTTTTCATTGTCAAATTTGCTGATTAACTCTGTTCTTCATCAAATCAATCTGTTCTTCATCAAAATCGATCTGTTTTTCATCAAATCGCATATCCAAAATCCAAAATCGATCTATTCTAGCTGATCTCTCTTGCTCTTATATCAGGTACATCTTTTATTCTCTACTTTCTCATTGTCAAATTGCTGATTAACTCTGTAATTTTTTCATTCTTTAGTTAAAAAAAAAAATAGTTTATATAATTTGTGATGATCTTCCTGTTCTAGTTCTTTAGATTATTTATGATTTTAGCATTGTATACAATTTCGTTCTTCTAACCAGGCTGGCACTGAACTTTTTTATTGTTTTTTTTTTGGGTCATGTTGTTTGATGTTTTGGAAGGCACACAAATTGAAGTTTTGTACTTGTTTATGGTCTCTAATTGGCTTTTGTATATCACTTGTTTGACAAACTATGTTGTTTTGATAGCCTGGAAATACACTAGTAAACTATGGTGTGGTTAAATTGTTGGCAATTTGTTGTCTATTTTTAGATTTTAATATTTCCAAGATCATTGTTGTAATGTGTATGATGAACACAGAATAAATAGTCATTAACGGCTAGATAAGGAAGAAGTTTAATGATCTAGCTAAATTATAAGGTTGTTTATGGAGATAACCCCTTTGCGATGTCCACTAATTGGACACTTAAAAGATAGGCAACAAGATTTAGACATGGACACTTGAGAAATTAGCTTGACTGAGGTATAAAACCAGCACAAATGATTCAGGCACAACTTCATAACAATGTTTAAGCCACAAAGACCATTTATTATGAGCAGTTTTTAGAACTGGCCACATATCTTCCCATGAATGGCTAGTTTTTACACAAAAATCAAAATAAATAGATGATCTTGGACATGCTGGGTAGAAGTCTCCCTAAGTATCAAAACCTCCTTTGTTCTTTACCCTCTCCTACTCCCCATCAACTAATTAAATACAGAAGAAATACAAAGGGAAGGGTTCCTTGATCAGGCTTGACTTTTCCTCTCCCTTTTCACATTTGAAAACCATTTTTCACCAATTTAATAGAGATGTTTGATGAATTGGTGGCTGTTGCACTTAGATAGGATTTCTCTTGGTGTTTAAGGGGTGATTCTAATATCATTTGCTTTCCTTTAGGGAGGTTGCTTGATGTGCATATCTCCAAATCTGTGATAATTTTTTCCATCTTGATTGATGACTTGGGTTTGATGGACCTTCTTTTGATGGGAGGACCTTTTATTACCTAATCTAATAATCAAGAGGCTTCCTCCATGTCTGGCATAAACAATTTCTTGGTGTCTTTAAAGTGGGAAAAGTATTTTTGCTTAAGTGATTCAATTTTTAGGCATTAGTGAGGATAGTTGTTCTTAAAGATTTTCCAAGCATGTCAATTTGTCTATTATCTTGTTATGATTTACTGTATTATTGTATGGATGTCATTATATGATTAATTGATTTATTAGAATTGACTAATTAAATAGATTAATCCACTTGGTAAATTTTAATTGCTAATTTGTTTAAGAGTTTGGCCTATTCTCAAAATCAAAGTGTCATCTTTTATTTGTTGGGTTAATTTATAGGAAACACACAACAGATATTCATAATTTTTTCGACTAATGCAACACTCAGATACCAATTTTGAAGATGATTGTAGTAAGAAAAATATGACACCTCTACAGTCATGTAATGTGCTAACAACTAGAATCATGGATTTTTTACTTTGTGATCAATCAGGATAATCTGGTTGTTCTTGTAGAATCTTCATTAGAGATACCAGTCATCTTGATGAAATTCTATATCATAATCTATCAAGAGCATTGTAGAAACTTTTAGTTTCTTCATTAATATGCTTCATGCTAGAAATACTTCTAGTATGCTTGATAGTGATGATTTAGGTTGCACCACTGGGATGCAAAAATCATGACAACTGAAAAATTGACAAAAGTAGTTGCACTCTTTTAGGGAGATTGAATTTTTTCTTCTTTGAATTCCTTTTTGGCATCTTAATTAACCTTGCAACTATAGTTGCACTAAATCTGTTAATTGACAACTGAAATTATTCTGTTAAAATTCCCTTTTGGTTTCGTAACTAACATTGCAGTTGTAGTTGTAATGGATCTGTCAAGTGACAAGAATTTTTTTGTACATAGTTTTTGTTTCCCTAAGATTTAATAGGTGATTCTTTGCCTTTTCTTTTTACAGGCTAGTTCAGTTATGCATCTATTTACGGGGAGTTACCAGAGTTCGACTTGAAAGGTGGGAAAGCAGACTCTGCCAGCCCCATTTGTAGCATCAGAAAAGCCATGGGAGACCATATTTAGTGGATCATCTCACAGCTACTGTAGAGTGATCACTGCAAATAGATGATGCATATCTACATTTTCTTGTTATCTTTCCGGTCAAAATTCAGTGATGTCTTCTAAAGTTATTCAAGCTATTGAAGAGTCTACAAGTTTCAAAGTGTCTTCAAAACTATTGAAGGCAGGTTTGAATTGGCTGGAAGGGGGAAAAAAATCAATTTAAAATGTTTGAGGAGATGAAGCTCTATGCTCTGCTATAGCTACTTATGAATTTGATACAACCAAATCTGTGGAGGATCTGTTGGAGCTGGTGGACCTCTCACCTTTCTACTGGAGTTTTGAAATTGTCAGTTTTGCTAACTCACCAAATTCAAATCTTGTTGTTTTCAAAATGTGTTATATTCCAACATCGCCTTCTATAGTCAAAACCTTTTCCAAAAGGACATTTTCAGTGCAATCGTGTAGATTCTCGATGCCAAGACAGTGAATACCTTAGCTATGCCTTACAATCACAGGACTCATAAGGAGAACCGAATTGGGTTCGTTGTCATGTACTCGCTAACCTTCTTTTTTGCCAATTTTGGTCCAAACGCAACGACTTTTGTTGTCCCTGCTGAGATTTTCCCTGTAAGGCTACGATCTACATGTCATGGCATATTAGCAGCATCTGGGAAAGCTGGGGCAATTGTTGGGGCATTCGGGTTCTTATATGCAGCTCAGAATCAGGACCCAACTAAGACAGATAAAGGGTATCCACCGGGTATTGGTGTGAGGAATGCGCTCATGGTTCTTGGCGGAGTCAATTTCTTGGGTATGGTGTTTACATTCTTGGTGCCTGAGTCGAAAGGCAAATCATTAGAGGAAATGTCTCAAGAGAACAAGGAAGATGAGGACTGATCGACAGAGATGAGACAGAAGACCTGTCATCGGCATATCAAAATTTGTTGATCAAGGCCATTGTTCATGCAAGGTCTAATATTTAATTGATTGTTTTTGTTCTATAATCCTTTTTAGTTCCACAATTTTCATAGAATAAAGGCTTGTTTGATGATTGTTTTGAGTATTTTTTGTTGTAATTGTTCTAGTGAATTTTGTTTTTAATGTTTTGGGATTCTGTTTTTGAAAACCTGGTTTGTATTTTACAGCAACTATACAGAGAATGCCAACTTTGGTATTTTTTTTTTCATATTCTTGTAGCAGTAGCAGCACGGAAGGGGGAGGGGAATTGATATTTCATTTCATATAATAAATATAATATATATATATATATATAAACGCCACTAAATGACGTCATTGACGTCATCCGTTAGTTTGGAACGGAAGTTAAGACGGATGTCAAAGCTTTTGCGGCGTTTTCAAAAACGCCGTCTAATAGTTTTAGCGATGTTTTGTAAACATTGCAAAGCTATTGCGGCAGCCATATCAACAACGAAAATTTAAACATCGCTATAACGTTTTTTGGTGTTTTTCAGGCTTTTAGCGGCGTTTTAAAACTCGTTTTTCTAGTAGTGTTTCCATGATTTATAGGTCCACCACAATATATTACCATTCTTATTTTCTTTCCTCACCACAATCTATTACCATTTTTATTTTCTTTCCTCACCAACATACCACTATTATTGACGTCATCACTTAACCCATACACTATTTATTTATTTACGCTATGTTTAATTGAGAAATTTAAAAAGAAATTTGAAAAAGAAAAAAAAAGTAAAATATGAATAAAATATACATATATTTCACCTAATTTTATACACATTTTCTTTTCTTTTTTTCTTTCCAAATCGCTTGTCAAAGAGTAATGTTAGAGATCTTAAAAATTCTACCAAAAATTCTACCAAATGTCTACATTTGGTAGAATTTCTGGGATCTCTAACATTTTTGCTTCTGAAATTCTCCTACCAAACACAACATTAATTTCCCCAATGCAACATTTTTCGAGGTGATTGGGAGAGGGGTTGGGAATAATGAAGGAAGGTGTGATGATCCCGCCACGTATAATATTTTACATTTAATTAATTCTTATTCTGATTTAATTGTGAAATTCTCAATAAAGTGAAATTGACGAATTGAATTTTTTAATTTCGAGTATCAGACTATATGAGAGTTTAATTAAATATCCGATTCAGTTTAGTAAAGTTGAAATTTTATTAATTGGGTCCGAATTGAAGTTGATTAAGTTATAAAATATATATATATATATATATTTTAAATAAATAAATAATAATACTGATAATAAAATAAATATATAAAACAATATATCCAATTACATAGCTATATGTGCTAAATGTAATCTAATTTGACATTGGGTTATCAAATATGTGATTAATATATTATTTGAGGCCAAATGAATACAACTATGAGATTATGAGAATAATTGGGCCAAATGATAATATAGTGAAAGGTGTGCCATGAGTTGGACCCATATGAGATAGGCCATTTGTTAAGCCTATGAAATAGGTGGCATGAATTAGCAATTAGAGTGATTAATTATGGAGTGAGTCACCACTGTAAGCTCTAGTACAAAAGAGTGAATATGAAGCCACGAAACCAAAGAGAAAAAGAGAGACAAAAAGGAAGAAGAAAATAGTCTCAAAAAGTTAGTGGAAATAGGAGAGAAATAATAGGAATTAATATTAAGGTGAGTTATATTATACTTTGAGTCACCATAATATATTTTACATATGGTTTGAATTACCATAATTTATTTTATACAAGTTATATTTTATAACTTGTATTTATATTTCAATTACGTTAATTATTTTTTGAACTCCATTTGCTTATATTGAAACCCATGGATATATTTGTTTAAATTTTAGAAATTATTTGATAATGATTTTATAAGCAATTATTTTCTATAAGTACCACCACGGGAGTCCCATGCCTTGGGAGATTTAAATAACCATTGGCCTCTGTTTGACCACTTTGTGGTCCTCTGTTTATTATGGATCCATTGACCTCTGTTCTGATTGTCACTTTGGTGACCTCTGTTCTGTTTTGTTTTATTCGGTACCGTGATTATGATTATTTGCTTATATAATTTCCGCATTCTGCTTCTGTTATTTAAAATTAGTTATGTATTTCAGCTACCAAACTAATCTCTGTTTAGCCAAATAATTATCATGATAATTTTTGTACCTTCATGCTCACTGTATAATATTTCTCGCTTTGCCATGTGGTTATAGTTGTCAACCACTTTTAAGTAACGTGTCAAGGCTAGTGCATGGGGTAGGCACAAGGCACTTGTAGTCATAGTACAACTCTGGAATTGCAATTGAATAGAAGCTCCAATATATACGTTTTTGTTATATTTAAATAAGACTTGGGTACCCTTTTATTTTACTCTGTTGCACTATTAATTTGTTATGACTTCAGTTATTAGCTTGTCGTAATGCCGAACCTCTCGGTACCAGGTTTGGGTCATGACAAAATGGTATTAGACCAATGATTTTTCAAAAAAAAAAAAATATTGGAGTGTAGGACACACGCACAATTATGTAGTGGGATAAGGGTATGCATGATAAGTTTGTGCGATTTTGTACCAAATTTGATGTAAACATAACAGGAAAATAAAAATGAATGGCACCAGGTGCTGCCAATGGTGAGTAAGAAAGAATAAGTGTAGTGCACTTTGTGTGTTTGGTCTGCATGTTTGGTCCGTATCTAAATAGAAAAAGAAAAAGATTAATTGGCAAGAGTGGGTGGTAGGTATAGGAAAAGAAAAGTGAAAGGGTTTCTGAAACTGTCAGATTTTAAGTTGCTTAAAATCAAGTTTCGAGCATACAGGAGGTAGGTCTCAACAAGAGGAGTCTAGACCTAGAAAGAATAGGCAAAACGAAGATCGGGGTGGACTACACGCGCCGGTCAAATCTTTGCACGTAAAGTCAACATGAAATTAGAAAGCCACGCACAGCCAGAGGTTAAAGTTGACCATTTGGTAGCTAATCTAGATACTTTAAATATTTATTTGGGACAAGAGTGAGTTTAGCTTAGTGATTAAGGCGTATGGTACTAACAATGTAATCAGGAGTTCGAATCCTCTTAACAGCGTTCGAGGATTTAAATGTTTAGGTAGATATCATCACAGAATATTTTGTTAATATCAACAAAATATTCTGCAGATTGCAATCGGTCCTTAAAGTTTTCAAAAATTATAATTCTGTCACGGGGTTCCTAGAAATTTTCATTTTGGCTCCTGTAGTTGTGAAATCACAGTTTGGCCCTAGGAGTTTGAGAAATTTGCTCTTTTATATTTAAGGATGGAAATGATAGGTGGTCAGTCATGTGTTTGGCATTAAAATTTTGTGTGATCATACATACAGAAGCTGTATGCATCTAGTAAGTAAGTGATAAATTGTGCATTCAGGAATGTGTACATATGTAAGTATTAAGGTTAAAACCTATGAGCTATAGGGAACTTTGAGGATTATAGGAGGATCGAGACGTGTTTAGTAAATAGCCTAAGCATTAGGTCTAAGAATTTAGAGCTGTTATTAAATGTTGATAATTAGAAGGAAACTGAAATGCGATGTTTAGTAAGTGTGGTATTAAGGCCAAGAGCTAAGAACTATTGAGGAATGTCTAACGTTATAAGGACATTAGAATTGTTAACTGGTATATTAGGGAGTACAAATATGATGACTTGTGAAACTACAGGCTTATAGGAATTAACGATTATTATGGAACTTTGACGATGAAAATAGGCTGGGATATGTTTGTTTAATAAGTTTAGTGTTGAAGTGAGGAGCTATTGTGAAATCTATGATGCGATAAGGAAAACGTAATTTTTGACTTGCACATTAGGAAATGCAAGCATATTGATGGAAGTAATGAAAGCTATGTGATTACATGTGAAGGTAAGCTATAAGAACATTTCGGGAAGTTGAAATATCTTATGATGAATGAAGAGCATGGAACTATGGTAATTGGAGGCTAGGAAATTATTTAATATGAAGAAGTTATGTTGTTTTTGGGAGGGACCTAATGTCTGAGCCATAGGTTCTCATACTTTTGTTGAGTGACCTTGCAAGTCTGATTGAAATCACGTTCGACCGGCGTAGCTTCACATCTGAAATTCTCGGTCAACTTCATGGAAATGAATAGGTTGCCCTATTGATGACCTTGTATAAGTATTTGACTTACAGTTGAATATGTCGTGTTATGTTCCAAGCTAACTAATATTACCCCAAGTATTATCTCCCCAAGTATTATCTCCTTTTGCCTTGTGACTTAAGGAAAAGATGATGAGAAGTGCAAATGATGTGGAAGTTGTTGAATCTTTGTTAGAATGTAATGAAACCTATGCAAACATGTCATGAGAAACGACAAGGATCAAAAGAAAAAGTCAAATGTGGAATTAACAAGAGAATAAAAGAAGATATTTAGAAGTTTTGTGGTACGAGAGGCAAACAATCCTAAGCAAAGTCGTAAAAAAATGAGCCTACCCTCAATATGTCCAACGTATTAAAAACCGCATAGACAGTTATGTCATTGACTTATGAGTGGATACTTTAATAGGACATCGGATGAGAGATTGTCAATAAAAATAGAGCAAAATAAATAAATAAACAAATGTTAGTCAATGCAAAAAGTCTTGAATTAGAATTGACACCCTTCTAAATACTTGAATTGATTGTGGGTAAATTTAGAACTCATCTACTTGAGCATTTGAAACTTGATTGAGATTGTTATAAGGAAACTATTTGCAAAGTGTCTATATGTTAATGGATTCAAGATCCATCCATTCATTTGAAGTCAATTGTTATAAGATAAATGTATAATTGGGAATATTATTGGGTAAAACTGTTTCATCGCTAGTTAGAGAATTATATTATTTGGGAACGTTGTACTATAAGTATGGCCCGATACTTTCGATATGGACCCTAGAATGTAATGTTGCATGTGAATGGATTTTCGATCTATTAAGTGAATGTGATCATATACCTAAGTGAGTCGTTTTTGACTTCTGAAATTAAATAGTTATCTTGTGGAACCAATGGAGAAACTTTTTCCCCACCGATTTGACTTGATGGCTTATGAATTCCATAAGAACAAATAACCAAATTATTGTGGTCAAAAAATTTATGGATTTAAATTTGTTATTGGGGTTGTATCACATACCCAGCCTATTTTGAAGACTCCATATGGGATGTCAATAGGGGAGTACTTTGATTTGTTGAAGCTAAGTAAGATCATGAATATCATTTGTCTATTTGGAGACATGTGGATTATTGGAAATATAAAGATTATTAGAAGATATGTGAATAACTAAATAAAAGTATATGTGATTGATATAGTAGTATGTTGGAATTAATATATTTTTTGGCTTAATATTACGAGGATGACTTCAAGGTCTGCTATGCTTTACTAAATAGTTTTTGATGACAATATGAATTAGGAGGAGTCACAATTTGGGTTATTAACCACTAAATGAAAATGAGCTAAACTCCTATGATGAGGAAATCAAACGATGAGGAAAGTTACTTGGGAAAAGTAAGGACATATGATTAGTTTTCAGGTACAAGTGCCTTAAGTTTGAAGGACCAAACTTTTTAAGGGGGAAAGATTGTGACGACCTTGCTATGTATAACATTTTACATTTAATTAATTTTATTATGATTTAATTATGGAATTCTCAATAAAGTGAAATTGACGAATTGAATTATTTTAATTTTGAATATCGGACTATATGAGAGTTTAATTAAATATTCAATTCAGTTTAGTAAAGTTGAAGTTTTATTAATTGAGTCCGAATTGAAGTTAATTAAGTTATAAAAAGAAAACAATATATATATATATATATATAATATAAATAAATAAATAATAATACTAATAATAAAATAAATATATAAAATAATATATCCAATTACATAGCTATATGTGCTAAATGTAATCTAATTTGACATTGGGTTATCAAATATGTGATTAATATATTATTTGAGGCCAAATGAATACAACTATGAGATTATGAGAATAGTTAGGCCAAATGGTAATATAGTGAAAGGAGTGCCATGAGTTGGACCCATATGAGATAGGCTCTCTGTTAAGCCCATGAAATAGGTGGCATGAATCAGCCAGTATAATGATTAATTATGGGTTGAGTCACCACTGTAAGCTCTAGTATAAAAGGGTGAATATGAAGCCACGAAACCAAAGAAAAAAAGGAGAGACGTAAAGGAGGAAGAAAATAGTCTCGAAAAGCCAGCGTAAATAGGAGAGAAATAGTAGGAATTAATATTAAGGTGAGTTATATTATACATTGAATCACCATAATATATTTCACGTATATTTTGAATTACCATAATTTATTTTATACAAGTTATGTTTATAACTTATATTTATATTTCAATTACGTTGATTATTTTCTGAACTCCTTTTGCTTATATTGAAACTCATGGATATGTTTGTTTAAATTTTAGAAATTATTTGACAATAATTTTATAAGTAATTATTTTCTATAAGTAACACCACGGGAGTCCCATGCCTCAGAGGACTTAAATAACCATTGGCCTTTGTTTGGCCACTTTGTGGTTCTCTATTTATTATGGATCCATTGACATCTGTTCTGATTGTCACTTTGGTGACCTCTGCTCTATTCTATTCTATTTGGTACTGTGATTATTAAAATTTGCTTATATAATTTCCGCATTCTGCTTCTGTTATTTAAAATTAGCTATGTATTTCAGCTACCAAACTAATCTCTGTTTAGTCAAATAATTATCCATGGTAATTTTTGTACCTTCCTGCTCACTGTATAATATTTCTCGCTTTGTCATGTGATTATAGTTGTCAACCACTTTCAAGTAACGTGTTAAGACTAGTGCATGGGGTAGGCACAAGGCACTTGTAGTCATAGTACAGCTCTAGTATTGTAATCGAATAGAAGCTCCAATATATACGTTTTTGTTATACATAAATAAAGATTTGTATACCCTTTTGTTTTATTTCCCTGCACTATTAATTTGTTAAGACTTAATTTATTATCTTGTTATGACGCCGAACCTTTGGGTACCGGGTTTGGGTCATGACAGAAGGGTAAGGAAGAGTGTGGAAGTTACGGGTAGAGTTATGCAAAATACCATTTAATTCGTTAAAATTGTATTAATTTGCATCAATTAGCACTTCTCTATCTACTGATTGTGGATTAAATTTTAAAATTTAAAATTCATTTTCGTAATCGTTCCACTCTACTATAGTTAATATATATATATATATATATATTATATTTTTTAACCTCTAATAAAATATTGAAGTACAAAATCAGTGTGAGAGAGATTTAAGATGTGAAATTTGTTATAAATTAATAGTTATATATATGAAACATATTATATAAAATTAGGCCTCGTTTGGGAACAGACTAATTTAGTAACTTTTTGGCTATTTGGCTAAAATATGAGCTAAAAAAAACTAGTATGTTTGGGATGGCTTTTTGAATTTTTACGAAAAAATATGCAAAAAGTAGAGAGAAAAGAGAATTTTTCACTTTTTGGTATGGGTTGTTGGCTTTTTGGCTAATTTAGTAACTTTTTTACTTTTTAGCTAAAAAAGAAGGTTCCCAAACGAGGCCTTAGTTTGTGTTATATATATGAAAAATATTATGCAAATTAGTATTGTATATTGTGTAAATGTTTGATAATTTGTTAGAATATTATTCAATCCACCCAAAACTGCCCAAACCATTATTTGTCAATCTCCCAATCCGTTATTCGATTTGTAATTTTACTCTCAAACTGTACCATGCACACCCCTAATCATAGGATAGAAAAGGGGACAATACAAAATTTTTGAATAAGACTAATGCTGTATTTGGTTAGGAGATTTAAGAAGGGATTTGAAAAGAGAAATGAAAAAGGTAGGTGAAATATAAATAAAACATACCTAAATTTCACATAATTTTACACATCTTTTCTTTTTCCCTTTCCAAAACCCTTTTCAAATCTCTCAACCAAACACAGCGTAAAAGAGACAAAGACATTTTCCCTCTAAAATAGAAACTACTTGAAAAAATTCACTTTGTTCAAACTATATCACATTTGTGTAATTTTATTTTCTTGAATCATCAATTTGAACAATTATTCCCTTAAACCATTGATATTAATTTATTTCTCCTCTAACCAACTATTGACATTAACTCATGTTAACCCTAACCATTAACATAGTTGATATTTTTATAGAATATCGCACATGCTAGCAGAAACGCAATTGACTGAAGGTATTAATTCTGGTGATCCATAATGTGGAAATAAATATCTAAATACCATTCAACAAAACACAATTACTTGATTTGAAAATATACAACAAAAACACAACATATATACAATTGATAGTAGCAAAGTATTGCCTGTGCATGTAATACATCATCCACGCAATGTGCTAAAATATAACAAAAACATTATAGTGTGGCGATAGATATAATATTTTGTAAAATTATTAATTTCATTAACAATTTGAAATAAGAGTGAATTAATGTCAATAATTTATGAAAATAATTATTTAAATTGATAGTTTAGATAATGACATGGACAGGCCCACGAGGCATACAGCCCACGGCAAACCGCCCCGAACCCATCGCCTTGGACCCATAGCATAACTTGATTGGCAAAGCCCAGGACAGCTGGAGTCCACCTGGACGTGGAGGGCCAAGGGCATTCGGACACATGGCAGATGAGACACAGGCCACATCAGCAGACAAAGATCTGCAGAGTTATTGCCACAACATATCACCATTAATGCAGCCCATCACAGCATTTATTACGACAACACCTCCCCGTCGGAACAGAGCCCCCTCACCCTGAACAAGGTAAGCTACGGCACAGGTTTTCGGCGGAAAGGGGGCACGTCACGAAGGACAGTGAAATGATTACCAAAGGATATAAGCAACAAGAGAAGCACAAGAATAAAGTTAAGCTTTTTATCTCTCCATCTTCTTCCCTACATTTTCCTGTTTTTCCTCTACTAATTCTCTCGCCGGAGGGTTCACTGGGGGACTGCCCCGTTCCCCTTTGGACTTGCTTGCAGGTCATTTGGCGGAATCACCACCCGAAACCGGAACCTGAAAAACCTGGGCTAGCCTGACCCATCCACCCAGGACGAATAGCATTATCAGATAATAAAATAACACACAAGCATAATAATTTGAGAGAATAAAGTGAATTTTTTTTTTTGGGTATATCAGAAATAATTTTTTTTTGAAAATACTATTTTGTTTACATATCTAATATTCTTTGATTAATTACATTAAAATAATATAATACAGCCAATGGACGAACCAATTTAAAGAGAAGGATTGACTTTCAATTCATGAAAACTAATGAGGTTGTTAGAGAATTTTTACATTTCAGCACTCGTTTGGCAAAGCTGGTTTTGGGGACTAAATGGCGGTCCCATTTTAAAATAGGTTATTTTAGTAATTTTTTAAATTTTTTAATAAAAATATGAGATAAAAAAATTAATATATTTAGAATGACTTTTTTATTTTTTATAAAAATATGTCTAAAAAGTAGAGAGAAAATGAAATTTTTGACTTTTTAATATAAGTTATTGGTTTTTTATTTTTTTTAGTGATTTTTTCACTGTTTGGTTAAAACAGTGCGTTACCAAATGAAACCTAAAAAGAAAAAATAAATTAAAAAATCAATAATATAAAATATCACATCCAAATCATAATCATTTCATTTTTTTAATCACAAAAGTTAAAAAAGTAAAAAAACTTATCCCAAATAATAATTTTTAACCTCAAACTAAAATAACTAAAAAACTAAAAAAAGCTAACAAAGAACTCTCATTATAGTTTGAATTGTTTCACGTGTAGACATTGTGGCACTATTTGGCATATCTTATTTTGGTATATTTTTTTAATTTTTTTTTAGGGCATATCATTTTTTATAAAAATATATTTATTTAGATAATTCTAAACACCCTATGGCCCCATTTGTTTTCAGTGGTAAAATAAAAGGAATTGAGAGTGAATGAATTAATAGTGAAGGGATTGTTCGTGAGAAGGTTAAGTAAAATTATGTTTATTTTAATGGTACTTGTTAGTGTAGGGATTGTTAAATTATTATTCTATAAAAAAATATAAAATATTAAAACAAATAAAATTATGATTTTTATTTAACAAAAAATACAAAAATATTAAACATTAATGTTAAAAAAAATGCCCAACATGTATAATAATAATAAAAAAAATCAAATCCCATGGGACTAATTTCCTAATACCGCCTCTACTTTCTCCATCTCAATCCTAATATCAAGACCCATCCTAATCCCATGAGATTATAAATCTTCTCTCCATCTTTCAAAATAAACACAATATATAGTGAATCTCACATCTATTTCAATCCCAATTTCACCTCTATCTCCTAGAATAAACAGGCCAACGTATCTATCTACTATATCACATAAGACATAGTAGTGAACAAAATATGAGCAAGAATGGCAAAAAATTGATTGAAAGGGATAAATTTCACCCCCTTGTGTTAATTTAACCTGCATTAACTTTATTCTAAAAATTTTCAGATTACATCATTTAATCTAATTGATACAACTTTTTAAAAATTAAACTGAAATTAATAGATAAAATAATTTAGTCACTTTTTTAATATGATTGAGGGGTTAATGTTTATTTGAAATGATTCATTCCTTTCTATAAAGTCCATCCATTTTGCATTTATTTTTGCCTAGTTTCTTAACACATAATAAATTAAATTAAAGAGCATTCAAGCTAAAAAATCATTTCTAAACCTTTAAGTCAATAGGTGCGAGGTGAAATTTTTTTTTCCCCGCCCAAATAACATTATTTATCTGAAAGGACACGTATATGTTCAAAGTTTACCTATGTGTCTATTTGTTCCAATATCACACATCTATCCAAAATGTCGCATATTTTGTACACATCACCTAGTTGTCCAAATATCTGTTAATATGCCAACCATCTATATATACGCATCTATTAGAGGTGTTTGCGATTCGGTTGCGGCCGGAGAACCTCTAATCCGCTATCTGTCTGTCGGATTGTTGGATTGAAAAAAATCAATCCGCATCCGTTCGCTGGATTGACGAATGCAAATTGAGCGGATTAGCGGATGGATGCGAATTGTTTTTGCGGATTAAACTTTTATAAATTTTGATCATAATACAACTTGTCAATAGTTGTTTTGGATAACAATCAAACTCAACATAACCAAAAGATTATCAAGTAAATTGTCAAATACTAATAATAAATACATATAAGAAAATTATGTATTATAAAAACTGTTTCATTACTTTTTTTTATTATTTTAAAACTATTTAATTTGATTTTTTTTAAATGACAAAATTAAGCCTTATATTTTTCACACAAAAATACCAAAAAGGATTTTCAAATTGAAAACACAATAGAATCTCTAATTTTTTTTAATTGAAAATACAAATAAAATATCTAAACCAATTGGAAACACAAAATCTTACAAATTACTAGGGGGTGCTCACGGTTTGACGGTTCGGCTGCAGCCAAAAAAATCTCAAATCCGCAATTTGTCCAAAACTAAGTGGATTGAGAAAAATCAATTCGTAACCCTCCACTCGTCATCAAACATCCGTCCAATTATGAAAAAGTCTGTAGTTCCAAGTCATGACCCCCTATAAGAAGTGAAAAAATGGAGAGACGGCATGGAGAAGGACAGCATCCTGTGTTGTACCAAAGAGGGCGACATATACGAAGGTCTGTACCAGATAGGGATAAAGCAGAGGTGTTTACTGTCTTTGTAGACAATTTGCCGTCGTCTATGAATTCGAAAGGTTTGTCTTTTTTGTTCAACAAGTTCGGAGTGGTGAAAGACGTGTTCATACCAGATAAGACTAGGAAAGCTACTAGGACAAGGTTTGGATTTGTTCTGTATGATTGTGCAGTAGCTACAGAGGTGGCTATCCAAAAAGCTGATGGGATATGGTGTGATGACTGTGCTATTAAAGTTAACATGGCTGAGTTTGGAAAGGCCCAGTTTCGTAGCCAGCATGTGTCCATTTTCAAACCAAAGGAAGGTAAAGACAAAAGCCGTGTTTCCAGCTTGGGGTGGGAACATAAACAACAGCCATATGGAGGAGACAGAAAAAGATCATTTGTTGAAGTTATAAGAGCTAAGAACGACGTTCTGTGGTGGTTTGCGCAAAAGAAGAGGGTAATGGCTGGTTATTTGGAAATATCATTGTGAAATTAAGAAGCCATTTTAGCTTTGTGGATTTTGAGGGTGCTGTACATCTTAAGGGGTCTGATGACATAGTAGTCAGGCAAGGTGGAGGAAGAGATGCGGTGTTGACATTTCAATCGATGGTGGACATGGAAGAAAAATTAATCCTTCTCGGTGATCTACTAGATGAGTGGTGTGAATCTGTTTCACAATGGAAACAAGGTATGTGTATGGACCAAGAACGTTTTGTATGGCTAAGTTGCTTTGGAGTCCTATTGAATCTATGGAGCTGTAGTACATTTATCAACATTGGAAAGACTTGGGGTGAGGTTATAGAAATTGCAGAAGAAACGGCTAGAATGTCCTCTTTCGAATGTGGTAAGATTAAGGTAGTAACAAAGTGTAAATCAAAGTATTATATTACAGCGGGAAAAAATGTCAGAATCATACCTTGTAGCGAAGAATCTCGTGGGTAAATCACGTGCTTTCAAAATCTGAACAACGAACCCAGCAGTGGAGTGATACTACAAAATGAGTATCACCCACACAAGTCACAGTGCAAAATGACTTGATCGTTGTTTTATAGGAGAGAGTCAGAGAGAGAGTATGGGAAAAATGGTTATGGGTAAAAACCACATAACGTATATCTGATGTACGTATCTCATAGATTAACCATATAATCTGATATATAACCACATATATATATCAATCTATCCATCTATCCATATCTATTGATATGATAGTTATAGATATCCTGAATGGTTATCCAAATAAGTTTTGAATTCAAATTCAAACTTATATGGATAAGGTTCAAAAGGTTTAAGTTCAAAGGGTCATGCCACATGGGCACCCAATTTCTAATATCTCCCACTCGCACATGAGTTGACATGACACTGCCACATCTCTTATCTCAATCTCCCCAAAAAATAAACAATCTCATACTAGCCATTACACCGTGTGACTGCTGAGAACACCTGCATGTGGGAGCTCTATACTATAAACTCAAAATGAGCCAGTATAGAGACATCAACCCCAAAAGAACAGAAATAGTGTCTCATATACCCCAGACCCATCTAATTACACCGGTCCAAAAAACATCTCTAATCCCTCAAAAGAGCATGTTTGACCCTCTCAATTCTTGCAATATATTCACACTCAATTCGCCTCTCATACAGAGCGATGTGAGTTGCCGGCAGTGAATATACAACAGTGGTGTAATACTAGATGATCTTCCCTTTGCCCTCATGCCATTTAGTTTAGGATTGATTGTTTTCCCAGTGATGTCCCTTAAGGCCGAATCATACATGGCCGCAGGCAACATACCAAAGTAGCAGAACATCAACCCCTTATCTTATGACGTAGTCAAAAGTCACAAAAGGGTACATAAATGAAAGTCATATCAATACTGACACGTAAGACTCACACGGTGAGGAAACAGGGATTCATTCTCTCACCTCATTACTCGGTCGCCAAACACATATAGTATGAATACATGCTACGGTGGAGTAACTCTTTCATAAAGAGTGACGTCATACTCGATACACCGTACAGATATTAGTCTAGTCGCTTTCTAGCGCCTAACCCGAATTCTCTATTTGCTCGCCTTCCAAGTGCCAAATGAGATCTCGCATCTGGCTAATCATAACAGGCACAACATGGAAAGTGGGTACTAACATCCATGTTTGGTCCTTAACACGACCCCATCTTGGTTGTAACCAAGGCGACATGCATAGTGGATTATTTAAGCCTCTCTTGGCTTCAAATAAAAATAAACCACTAGTCGCATCCTTGCTCGCTCCCAAGGGCCAAGGGCCATTGCTCGTGCGAGTGAGCCAATCTTGCCTGCTGACATCATCATCTGCTAATCATTATGACACAAACCATAATAGTGTCAACATCCCATCATCTCAAAATAAGTGATCGATTTAAAAAAAAAATTGACCACAGCTTGCGCAATTATAGATTCCAAACATAAGCCTTATCAGCATCTCTTGCGATAAGTATATACAACAGAATCTACCATGTGCGCCTCACATAAAGTGATTTAAGATCACTACCTCTTGCGCAATAACCTCTCTAAAGATATTTTGGTGACCAATTTGCGTTCATTCTTGATGCGCCCAACTAGCGCAGATGCGCCCAACTAGTGCATTGAATCTTACAAGGAGCAAATTAATATACTATTAGTAAAGCATTTTATCCACAGTCTAATGAGCAAGGTTAATGTCTAAACAACTCAGTTGAACATTTACCAAAGATAACACTTATCATGTCGAATACGCCCACATAGCGTACTTTAGGCTCCCACAACAAAGAAAAGATCAAGGAATATAGGTCATCTGTTTCTCCCAAAGACAATCCGAGGATTCACTCAATAGCTAAGGCTCTGGCTTTTACCGATAGGTAAGTCAATGGGTTTGCAATTTTGCATCTAGAATCGTTCTAGGATATTCCTTATGTAAGTCATCGAAGACAAAATATAAATTCTCCCAAAGCAATCCCTAAGGATCGTACATCCAAGCATATAAATTACATCACCCATGTCCATCATATCTAAAATAGAGGACTGCCCACCCTAGGTGGCGACAACCTTATAAATTCCTGGCTCATAATGACTAAGTAAGGAAAAACTTCTTTTGGACCATTGATCATGCCTCAGTGGTCTTCATTGATCATCGTTGGCCTATCATGGCTTGACGAAATCTAAGAACCAATATTTGGATAACTGTTTTAGGCTGTAAAAGATTTATTGGAACTAGCAACCTTTTTGCGCTCCTAACTTTTCACCATAAAAGCAGAAGGTAAATTCCTACGGATCTACTTATCCAATTCTCTAACGAGAAAGTTGGGTCACAATGTCCACAAATCAATGTTCCGAACTTATGTCAATCATAGCCTAAGTCAAAATAACCTCACTCCCCAAGAGGAAGTCTTCTCATGGTCTACACTTTCCTCAGTGGTGTGACCTTTCGGTATCTAGCGAGCCTTATGACTCAACAATGACTATCCAAATTACGCATAACTTTATAACAGTTTTGCGTCATAATGGAAAGTCAACCAAATTATAAAAATGGTTAATCCTCAAAGACTTTGTCTTAAACTGCGCAACATTGATCCACTTTCTAAAAATAGGGGACTAGAGCCTTAGGCATTATCCTAGGCTCTTTATCATCTTGCGGAGCAATCATGAATGTTTCCCCCTCAATCACCCAGTGATGACGTGGAAAATTTTCACATTTGCTACTACGTAACTAAGAATGTAGAGTATTCTTCTCTAATGGAATAATCCATTAGTAGGCACATCGCTCCCACTGTCCCTAGGATATTGGAAATTTCTTTCCATTCTCAACTAGGCTACATAGAGCGCTATGTTTAGAATTCTCTATCTTATAGAGTTCTAAAAAACTCTATTCACGTCACCTTTACTAATAAAACTTTATGTGACTTAGTTACACTACCACAAAGCTGCTTACCTATATGCACATGACCCGGAGGGTTTGCATGACTGCATACAATAATGCGCCACACGACCCTTTGTGTTTACAAGACAGCATGCAATAATGCGCTATAGAACCCTAGGTCTTAACTTCGCAATCTTATGAGAAGTAAAATAAAGATAAGTTGCTTAACGGTTACAGATCGCCCATAGATGGCTCTCCGCTAACCTATTACTCAAAATGGAGTGTAAAATCTGATATGGAGGGCACTTAGTTAGGGATGTAGGCAACAAATTAGTGCAATTTCCAATTGGGAAACATTTTGCGCCATTATCCACCTAACATTAACAATATGTAATTCCATATCTTTACTACACCATTGTGTTGTTGAGTACTAGGAATAATCAATTTTCTAAGCATCCATCTCTCTTCACAAAGTTTTCTAAAAATAACTCAAATAAATACTCGCCACCTTGGTCAAAACTAAAAGCACGAAAGCTGTTATCTAATTGATCTCAACCTCATATGTGCAATGTCAAAAATCATCTCAAAACTTTTGACTTATGGGAGATCAAATAGTCTTGACTCAGATGTGTATCGTAATCTATAAATGTGTCGAGATTGAGGCTTAACTATCATACTCTTACACATATCTAGTCACAAATATCATAGTGGACTAAATGCGCCAAAACAAATGACCTTCTACGGCTTTCCTACTTACTTGTGCGCACCCATTGCGAACAAAGTTACACATTCACATGAGAGCATGATGTCATAAGCGAGTGGGCCCGAGAAGGCCTACTCAAACCATCGCGTCATCGTCTCATTAATGTGATTAAGTATAATAAGCCACTAGTTCATGACCAATGTCATAAACTAATTCTAATCATCTTAATGTGTGAGTTCTCGAAGACAAGTTTTAAAGGTTTAGGCTCAACTAGGTAATGACTCACGACTAATTCATATTCACTAGATCATAAAAGGATGTCATGGAGATATCAAGTGCGCCTAAGTCGCAAATTTAACTAGTAAGTGCTAATCCCCTGCACCTTCAAGTCAATTTTATTCTCCATACACTTTACTGCATCTAGTTGAAAGATGACGATACTTCTCTTGCCATATCTATTTCTCGCTTCATAGTTACTTGTAATTAATTCTACTATCCACAAGTAGGAGAGAATAAGCTATCAACTATGACAGCTTCAAAGTAACTTAAGCGCGAATTAGGCTAAAGAGTCTAATTCAACGCAATGCTCTCACAAGCGACGCGCCAAATTCTTAGAGTCATAACAACCTTGACGGCCTTGACCTTTTCATCACTATGCCGCAACGTTTGCGCTTAGTGCTAAACGTTATTCAAAAACGTTAGCCTAGCTAAGGAATCATACAAAGAAGCCCCTCCTCATGTC
Organism: Camellia sinensis; assembly: GCF_055761805.1. NCBI lineage: Eukaryota > Viridiplantae > Streptophyta > Magnoliopsida > Ericales > Theaceae > Camellia > Camellia sinensis. The sequence continues at coordinate 190,021,436 of NC_138964.1, forward strand.
TCACACTCAAGTGTGGAAACAGTAAGTGTTCAGACTTAGACAAGTTAGCAATGCTAATAGATTTTGCATCCACAAAGCGCTAATCTTATCACATAGTGTTAATAGATTTTGCAGCTTCTAAGTGCTAATCTTTTCATTTAGTGTTAATAGATTTTGCAGCTTCTAAGCGCTAATCTTTTAACTTCACGTGATATTTCAACGCACACTATTATAATGCATGGAATTTTGCTCCATCCACTCCCAATAATTGGGTAGAGAGAAAAACACTGCTCATACTGGTTACTCGTCTTACACTTAATGACTAATTTATTTAAGCTCGCATTTCTTGGATGACGTGACTCTTGAATGTTACTTCATCTAATGGTGTAACATTATTTACAAGTCAAATTACAAAGTCAATCCGCGTAGCTCAATAGTCAAGATCATATATAGATCTATTCAGGGCTTACTAATTTCATAACTCCAAAACTCGCCAACCAAAACTACGTAGCGTGCCGCTAACCATAGTGCACACATTAGTTTTTATTATGCCAAACAAGGCAACAAAACCACGGCGACTTTGAGTCATGTTTTCTTACTTTGGCTCAATTAAGACTTGACCTAAAGTTTCCAAGACTTTTGCTCATCTAAAGAATGAGATTACATTGTTCACATTTGAACATCTTTACTAAGTCTAGGTCAATCAATTAACTTCTATAAGCTAAGTCAATTAGAGAGAAATTCACATTAAGATTAATTTGATTAGCATAATATAATTTTGCCGCAAAAATCTAAATTAAATAGTGACAATATTACACAAGTCGCAAGATCGAAAATCTGCTATGCTCGTAATCATCTCTTGCGCCACAGGTGACAATTATCCAAAATTCAATTTAATTTATGTGCAAAATATTGGTTTTCGGGAGTAAATCTACAAAGATTTCTCTCAACCGAACAACCTCCCACTAACTATGGCATGTTTAAAAGCATGATAAAATATTCTAATTCTATACAATAGCATCATAATGTAGATTTACAATCAACTCATGCTATGTTACATTTAATAACGGAATTAAAATAAAAAAATAATTAATCATGCTATTCTAATTACAACATGTGCAAAAAATAACAATATGCTGTATTTAATATTCAGATTATGCCATAACAGAAAGTATATCATTCTGAAATTTTCTGAAATTTTTCTGAATTTTTCTAGAATTTTTTCTGGAATTTTAAATAACTAATAAACACACATAAAATTAGAAATAAATATTTCAAAATCTGGTAAAATGCAATAACCATACCAGTAAATAGTAAACTACAACAATAGTCTACAATAAAAAATTCAGCCTCAGAAACTTAATCATGCAACACCAAATGCATTTTAAAGCAGAAATAATGAATTATTATTTCAGGAAAAATATTTTTTATTTTCATAAAATTTTCAAAATTTTACAGAAGATAGAAAATGTAATTCTGAATCTAACAGTACCAACCATGCTTAAAACAAAACTATAACGAATTACTTATGACCATTTAATATAATTCAGAATTAAAAAAGAACAAACAGAGCCTTAGAACCAAGCCAGTTGGGAAAAACGGCACGGCTCGGCTCGCGCTGCTCAATTCAACGCAACTCGGCGCAAGGCGGCTCAACAGCGGCGCGGCGCATGGCACACGCGTGGCTGCGCACGTAGCGCGGCATGGCTAATGCGCGCGTGGGAAGGGTGCGGACAGGGCGCGCGTGAAACGCGTGGGAAGAGCGCCTAGCGCGTGGTGGCGCATGGAAGCACGTGGTGGTGCGTCGAAGCGCGTGAAACCGCTGGGCGGCGTTATATAGCGCGTGAGGCACGCGCGCCGTCTTCCACGGTGTTTTCTAGTCTAATTTTGGTACTACCGGACTCCACCTTTTGCAATAAATACATTTATAGTCTCAAAAATGACATTTAATGGACATAAAAATGAGATATATCACATTCTCAATCTATCCCTGAATCACATAGTTAGGTGGTTTTGGTATTTTGTGCAGTATTTACATGAAGATTCTGTCATGGAATATAAGGGGGTTTGGTAGAGATAAGAAGAGAAGAAAGTTTAAGTCAATTTTAAGTGATCGTGGGAGTAGATGTTGTCTTTTTCCAGGAAACAAATAAAGTTGGAATCTCTGAAACGTTTATTTGATCGATTTGGCCCGGGGCTGAGATGGACTTCATGGTAATTGATCCTGATGGGCTTGCAGGTGGATTACTTTGTGTTTGGAACCCATTAGTGTTCAGTTTGAGGAGTTGCTGTGGTGCTAGGAATTTTGTTCTGCTTTCAGGTAACCATTTTCCCTAATTTTGATTGCGTTTTCTTGAATGTTTATGCTCCAAATGAGGTGTCGCTTAGGAAATGTCTATGGGACAGAAAAGGGTGATTTTAATGAGATAAGGAATCTTGGGGAAAGAAAAGGGTGTTCTGTTAGGAGTCGAGGGATGAGGGAGTTTAACCAGTTCATTGAGTCAGTGGAAGTGTCTGATTTGCCAATGTTGGGGAGGAAGTTTACGTGGTGTAATGCCTTAGAAGGGGATAAGTGGAGTAGAATTGATCGGTTTCTTATATCTCCGGAATGGTTGGGAATGTTCAATTGTAAGGTGTGGGGGTTACCAAGAGTTGTCTCCGATTATTGCCCAATTGTACTAATGGAAGATGATCGGGACTGGGGGCCAAGACCATTTAAGTTCATTAATGCTTAGACCCTGCATCCATAATTTTTCCAAATAGTAAAAACATTATGGGAAGACTCTGCGGTCACTGGATGGGCAGGATATGTCATTCATTAGCTAAACTGAAGGAGTGGAATATTCATGTGTTTGGCAATGTTAAGAAGAATCTTAAAGAAGTTGAGGATGAACTCCATTTGCTGGATCTGTGTGCGGAATCTAGGGAACTTAATGAAACTGAACTGGCTAGAGCAAGATTGCTTAGAGATGAGGTTTGGAAGTGGAGCAAACGACTTGAATGGATATGGCTACAGAAGTCCAGATTGTCATGGGCGCTAAAGGGTGATCATAATACTAAGTTCTTCCACATAGTGGCTACCAGTAGGTAGAGTAAGAACTTGTTAAATTCGTTAGTAGTGGACGGTGCTCAGTGTAATGATCCGACAACAATTAAAAGGGAAACGTACAAGTTTTTCGCTACCTTGTTCAAGGAGGGTTGAAAGGTTAGGCCTTTGCTGCATGGCCCATTTAGCGCCATTTGCAGTGATGATGTGGCTATGGCAGTAGAAGGTGAATTTTCAGAGGTAGAAGTTTGGAGTGCTATCAAGGAGTGCGATGGTAATAAAGCGCCGGGTCCAGATGGATTTAACATGGTTTGTTTTCAAAAATGCCGGAAGATATTTAAGTCAGACATTATGCAATTTTTTAAGGACTTCCATCATCATGCAAAATTAGCAAAAGGTATTTCCAGCTCTTTTATTACTCTAATTCCGAAGAAGGATTGCCCCGTTACCTTGCTGGATTATTGACCAATTAGTCTGATTGGGTCGATGTATAAAATTCTCACCAAGATGCTCGCAAATAGAATGAAGAAAGTCTTACCTAGGGTGGTTAGCAGTGTACAATCAGCATTTCTGAAGGGTAAGAACATCTTGGATGGGGTACTGATAGCCAATAAAGTCGTTGACTGGTGGAAAAGGAGCCATAAGGAAGGGGTCATAACTTGATTTCCAAACTGCGTACGATTCCGTAAATTGGGAATTTCTATTACATGTTGCAAAACATTGGATTCGGTTCTTGGTTCGTTGGATGGATTAAGGAGTGTGCTGCGTCGGTAAGAATATCAGTGTTGGTGAATGGGTCGCCAACGAATGAATTCTGTCCTGAAAAAGGGCTTCGTCTGGGCGATCCACTGTCCCCTTTTCTCTTTATTGTTGTGGCTGAGGCATTGAATATTTTAAGGAGCAGAGCCAGGAATCTGGGCTTAATCAGAGGTGTGACGATAGGAGCTGGAGAGGAGGTTTTATCACACTTACAGTTTGCTGACGACATGGTGATATTTTGTGAAGCTGACAGGGGTGAGATTCTGATAATCAAAAGAATTTTGTGTTTTGAGTTAATGTCTGGACTCAAAATTAATTTCCATAAAAGTCGTGTTTGTGGGGTGGGTGTGGAAGATTGTGTAGTGAAGGGCTTCGCTGATGTTCTAAGATGCAAGAGTCAAAAACTTCCTTTCACATACTTAGGATTACCTTTGGGGGCAAGTCCTAATAGACTGTCTACTTGGAAGCCAGTTATTGAAAAGTTCAAACTTAAGTTAGCATCATGGAAAAGAAGCTTCCCCCATATGGCGGTAGAGTTACCTTGATTAAAGCAGTGCTAAATAGTTTACCGGTATGCTATCTTTCTTTATTTAAAATGCCAGAAGGAGCAAAGATACTAGATAGGGTGCAAGCAGCCTTCTTATGGGGAGGTGCGGAGTTGAAACGGGAATTGCATATGGTCAAATGGGGAGAAGTAACGAAAAACATGATTAATGGAGGCTTGGGTATCAAGGATATCAGAGAATTCAATGATTGCTTGCTAGCAAAATGGTGGTGGAGATTTGGCAAAGAGGACGATTCAATGTGGAAGATTGTTTTATGTGCTAAGTACGCATCAGCGGGTGGGAACTGGTTTCTTTTTGTGGATGAGTTATGTAGACTGTCCACTGTTGGGGGGGGGGGGAATCTTAGCAGTGGCTAGACGTAATTCAGATCTGGGGATTTTTTATTTAACAAACTGTTTGATAATCCCAAGGAGTGGGCATCGAATTCGATTTTGGGTAGATACTTGGTTCGGTAGTCACAGTTTGTGTTCGGAGTTCCCAAGACCTTTTTCACTGTCTGTTGAGAAGGAAGTGTCTTTGTGTACCATTGTGGAAAGGAAAAGTCGGTCGGAGGAATGGGTTTTTAATTTTCACAGAGTACTTAAAGCTTGGGAGGTGGAAGAGTTGGGTCTGCTTCGTGCCAGGTTAGATGCAGAGAATTTTCATCTGTCTGCTGAGGAAGATAGATTATGTTGGAAACCATCCCCCTCAGGTGAATTCTCCGTTGCGTCTCTTTATAGTAGGAATGTGGGAGGTGTTTTCTCTGATGTGTCCTCTTTGTTATGGAATAATCTCATTTCTTCGAAAATGTAATTTTTTGGGTGGTTAGCATGGGAAGATAGGGTAAAGACAGTGGCTTACCTTCAGAGAGTTGGCCTCCTAGGTGGCAGTGTTTGTAATCTGTGTAAATTTTGCAATTCCGAAGTGGAGTCTGCTAACTATGTGTTATTATTATGCCTGGTAATTTGGAAGGTGTGGTCCAGTTTGGTGGATTGGTGGGGATTACAATGGGTTGCTCCTAGAATAATTGGGGGCCTTCGTGACTGGTGGACTAGTTTTAAGTTTAAAAAGCTCGAGGGAGCAGTGTAGAAATCTATTCCATTGACTCTGTTGTGGTCCATCTAGAAATGTAGGAATGATTTTGTGTTTTCAGGTATGCATCCACAGCTGGATTTGCTCTCTGATCGTGTAAAGGTGCGGATTGCTCTTTGGGTTAGGTATCATCACCCCAATTGTAATTACACAGTACATGATTTGGTGTTTAATTGGCAGCAAATCCGATATTCCAAGTGATACAGGTGGGCTTTTATGAAGTAGAGGTGCTGGTTTTATCTGCTTTGGCAGATTGCTCTATTGGTCACTGTGTTGGTATCTGTTGCTCTATGCTCTGTTAGTTCTGCTTAGTTAATTTGTTGGGTTTGGCTGTTGCTGTATAGATATTAGTTTGGGTGTGGCTGGTACTCTGTGTTGGTGTCATGCCAACTTGACGGTGTGATTGCATATGATTTGTCATGTTGCGTATTGCACTAATCTTTTTGTTTCTTCTTTATTAATGTAATCTTTCCTTTGTCATTAATGAAGTTTTCTTATTTTTTGCTGATCAAAAAAAAAAAAAAAAAAAATCAAGCATCGGTCCAAAATGCGGTGGATCGATTCAATTTGGTCTATTTGGGTGGATCGAAATATCCTTTGCTCACTCCTAATATTTGTCTAATGTAATTTATCTATTCACTCCACCGCCACCAGTTGCTACTGACATTTGGCAAATGTTTTAGTCAATTTTTTAATGATTTTTCAACACATATTCTTATCATTAAAAAAATTAAAGCTTAAACCAAATAATATATGTCACATAAGAATAAAATTTTCACCAATTAATCCTAAATTAGATTGGCACAGAGTAAAAAATTAAAAGGTAAAATTGGCATAAATTAACATGATAGACAAATTAGAATGACACTGAAAAAAAAGAAGTAAAAAAACCCACCATGAAAGACAGACCCTTACTATTTCATGCAACCATGCGATCTTCCTCCGAGCAAATGTCTCATGGGTTTAGGGTTTGCGATTTTGGGGAAAAAAAGACCCTGAAAATACATAGATTGCTAAAAAAGTCTCTCGAAGATGGGTTAGAAGACCAATAACACAACGGTGGCTTGTTCAGCAATTGTTGAGCTGAGCCAATTCATCCAATTAATGTAGGCTTTTTCAGAGCATTTGTCGATTCAATGTACGTGTATAGTAACGACAAAGCGGTTGGTTTCTTTCTCGTATTGATACATTGAACAACGTTAACATTTTGATTCTGTACCATTTCACACCATATTTTGCTGATGAGTCCAATCATATAATTTCATATATATATATATATATAGAGAGAGAGAGAGAGAGAGAAACGAATTTCTTTGCGTATACTTTTGATAGACTCTGGCATTTTGTGGTGCTGGTTTATTCTTTTTCTCATCACTTAAATTTATTTATTTTTGATTTGATTTTATGATGATGAATTCTGTGTTGTCTGTATTGTTCTTTTTGGTAAAATATATTGGTTTACATGTTGTGGCAGAGTCATCATGAGCAATGATTTGTGATTTATAATCGTTTGGTAATTTTAGACAATAAAACAGTTGTCTGAATTTGGATTAATATGAGTCCCCTATGTTGTTTGAATGATTAATTGATGATGATACACTCTGATTTGAATAAGGATATCAAATATGGGCCTGGGAAAGAGAGCTAGAAAGTTTTAGGCAGTGATTAGATTATAGATTTAAGTAGGGATTTTGAAAGAAAAATGAAAAGGGAAAAAAAAAAAAGTGAGTGAAATGTGAATAAAAATTCATGATCCAAACACGTCCTTAGGTTATTCAAGTGGAAATGTCCATTTTTTCCCTCAATATTTCATAGTGAATAATGTTTTGATTTTTCTTCTCAACTGACTTCTTTTTTTTTTTGCTTCTTTTTTTTGAATATAGACATAATAGCTTATGATTCAATAAAAAGGTGTCTTAGCCCTACATTAAAGCTTGTCGTTAGTGTTTGGGGATATTCTTTTAGGGGTATTGGATTGGCTTTTTTTTATCTTTAGTAGGTGTTTGGCATCTTCTAAAAGAACAAAAAATCAAAAAGTCATTGAAAAGGTAAAAAAATTAACACTATACACATGTTTGGGGGAAGAAAAAAAAGGCTGAATAGACAGAAGGTAAAAAGATAGAAATGCCCTTGGTTTTGTCCTCTTCCAACAGTGCACTTTTTGGAGGAAAAAAAAAACAGTGCAGCATAGTGCACTGACGGCACAATGCATCACAGTGCGGGATGGTCACTAACATGCACAGAAAACATGTTAGTGCTCAGAAGGGTAGGAAGGTAATTTTGCTAGTTGATACAATTTAATACACGTTTTTTTGTAAAAAGTCAAAAAATTATCCCAAATATACATCTTTTTTTCTTCTACTTTTAAACCAAAAAGTCAAAAAAGTGCACTTATATAATTTATCCCAAACAACCCCTTAATCTAAAGCGTTGTTAAGGTTGAGAGTACAACCGTTGGTCAAGCTAACTGACACAAGATCACAAATAGTATTTCACTTGAGGTTGTGATGAGTTTGTTTCAGCTGACCTCGGGAGAGAAATATGAGAGTTATAGGAGTGGTGATTAGGTGAGAGCTGCATAAGTTTTATGCAATCTCAAGGATTAGATATACCTATTAGAGAAGCACTTTAGACTCAAATTGAGCATTGTAGACCAAACTTGGAATAACATGTTTGGAAATTAACCTAATCTTAGTCTTGGTCTACATTTAGATTACATTCTATAAGTATTTTAAGCAAAGCGTCAGTCTTATCTAATCACCTAGCTTTAAACCTGGAAGAGAAGTATATTATACTTGCTTTTAACGCAAGAAGTAATGTATTTTGAAACTCTATAAATGAATTTAATGTATCAAGGAAAAATTAGAAAGTAATAAAGAACAAATTAAATATAAGGAAACTAACCAAGGGTATATGAGTTATAATTTTGGAGGACTAACTGAATTTTTACTCAAATCTAAAGTCATAAAGTTTAAAATTACTCATAATAATTCCAGAATGCCAATATAACCCAAGTTTCATATTTTTCCCACATGGAATCAAATTTCTCATAAATTTTGCATTACTACAAATGCTTTTCAACCTTCTCTTTGTAATTTAGCAGTTAACAACGTACGGTGTTTCTTCTAACTTTCTAGTGTTAAATAGTTAGTTAATCTTGAATAAACTGTAGTGGCTACAGTTTGGTGCTATGCATTCTGTTGTCAGCTTGCCGAGGCATGAGAATCAGCTTTATTTAGAGCCTTTTACCTTTAAAATCAGCTCTTCCATCTTTTATAATGGCTTCAATGGACTGATGGAGTGGATGTTTTCAAGGGAACTGACATTTTCCAAGAGGAAACATAGGTGTACTTGGACTTCTTTATTTTTAAAGGATGGTGATGTATGTGGCTAATTGTTATGATAATAAATCTTGTTATTTTGTCGTGAAATAGCAACAGTTTGAGAAGTATCTTGACATAATGACTTCTTAATAAATTTAAAGTGCATAATTATGCTTTTGTAATGTACTATTGAGCTCAAGTTGTGCCATGTTGGACATTTTTTCGAGAGCTTTTGCACACTTACAAATTAGTCTTGTGATGGTAGACTTCCCATTATTGTTCTCTGTTTCCATATATGACAAATTATTAAGTTTAGTTACTTTCTAATGAATTCTTTTCCCACCTTTACACGGACAATTACAATGCTTTAAATGGAATATTTGGTTCCGGAAATTGGAACCTGTTTCCAGCCAATGGTACTGAACCATGATTACAGATCATTAATGATGCAGGGTCTTAACAAACAAAGAAGATCTATGATCACTTGTGTGATTTATTGCACATGTTTTGTCCCAATGTTTTTGATAGATTATTGGTATGGAGAGGAAGTTATACCAGTCGTATGCATGTTAAGTTGGACTCCGATATTTCTTGGTTTGGGCATCTCTGTCTAATTAATGAATGGCTATAGTTTAAAAAGTGTACGTATGCATAAAAGGGGTCTTTCCAATCAAATCAAGAGGTGCGTTCTTTTGGTACACATTAGTGATTTACTTTAACATTGAGCATAAGCATCACTACTGCTTTTGTTTTTCGACTACTTGTTTTTTATGATTTGTGTGATGGAAGATATAAGCTCCAAATGGGTTCTATCAGTCATTACTTGTACTCAAGGTTTTAAAAAGCGGCTGCAACCGTTACGTAACGCCGTTACGTAACTGTTGTGGTAGTTACCGGCATCCGTTATGGCCGCTTTTGCAGTGTGATTGAGATTCACAGGTGTGTCGGCTGTAGCGGTTGTAACGGTGCCATAACGGCCTGTTACACACCGTTACGTAATGGTTCTGAACTGCTTCTTTTGAAAAAGCACACAAAAAAAACTGAAAATGGGGGAAGAGAGATAGAGAGGAGGGAAGATAAAGAGAGAATATGGAGGAGTAAGAGATACAGATAGAGAGAGAGAAGAGGAAAGATGAAGAACATGTTATTGATTTGTTGAAACTATAAAACCTGTGCTATTCTATTCAGCAGCTATCACTCAACCATTTCGTTTGTGTGTGTCTATCTATATATTGTTTGATAATAATAATAATAATAATAATAATAATAATAATAAGTATGGCCGTTATCTATTTGGCTTGGTTAAAATATGTATATATATATATATATATATTTAGGCTCTTATTTATTCTCTTACTTTATCACTGTTTATCTTATATATAATAGTTAGTGATTAATTTTTTGTATAATATAAAGTCATTAATTATTAAAATAAAATGTAAAAAACTCAGTTTATAGTGATTTAAAAATATGAAATATATTGGATCATACTTAAAAATTTACAAAAATTGATCAAAATTTATTTTAAACCCAATAAATATGATCATGGAAAAAAAATAAGCGTATCGGTAAGTTTTTTTCAGATTGTGCGAAAATTCACGGTTTCGGTTACCGCAACCGTTACGCTACGGCCTTTACACCCCGCAATCGCAACCGCAGCACCGCCACCGTTACAGCGACCGCAACCGCTTTTCAGAACTTTGCTTGTACTTCTCTCGTGGGAATTCTTTTAAACATTTAAGCTGTGTTTGGATCATGAATTTGGAACAGGAAAGGGAAATACACATAAAATTTGGCTTATATTTCATACACAAATCCCTCACATTTTCTCTCCCCCTTTTAAAATCCCTACTCAAATCCATAATCCAAACACAATGTTAGGATTAACTGCAATTGATCCAAAAATTAAGCCATTCAGTATTGCTGGATGCATAAAATATCAAACTTTGTATTGTCAGAACTTAGATGTTAATTTATATTGCCATCTTATGAAGTCCTCAATTTTATTTTTTTCTTTGAAAGCTGCAAGTAAATTTAAGAAAAGTAACAACTGTCCAATGAAGTAGCGGCAGGCAACTACAAGTTGTTTATAGGAACTTGCTTAACATGGGACTTGAACTTTTTGTGGATGTTTTGTTGCTGGATGTATGTAACATCACTCTTCGTCTTGTCCAAAATTTTCTCTGTCGTGAGATGTTAATTTTGATTGTTATCTTATGAAATCCTTGGTCTTTTTGTGTTATGAGTTTTTTTTTTTTTTTTTTTTTGAAATTTTTTCTTTGTTCCTACTGTTCAAGTGGCACAGTGGCTCAGCAGCTTACTTCCATAATAATCTCCCATGCAACCAAGTACCAATGCCCAAAATATGAGGAGTTCTGGCTGACTTGTTCATTCATGATCTTCATGTCTTCATCTTTAGCTTGAGTGCAGCATGGACGGTCGAGTCTTCATTTTTCACTCTCTCCCCTGAAAGGCTGTCAACCCAGTGGAAAGCAAAAAAAGGTCAGACAATGGCTCTTTGAGAGAATGGTTAGTACTGCTTGCTCTACTCTCCTCCTTTCTCGCGTAAAGATTTCTGTCATTTTCCTTTGTACTTGGAGCGTCTCAAGATAGCTTTATCTTTTTGTCATTGCCTTTGTTTGTGAGGTTCCAGATGTTCCGTTCTTCGTAACCTTCTAGAACAACTTTTATTCTTTTTCAAGAATATTGGGTGCCCAACTTCTGTATTAGGAAATAGTATCAATGTATGCATTCATTTGGAATAATATGACAATAATATTTTTAAAGTGAATCCATTTGGAATAATATGACAGTAATATTTTTAAAGTGAGTAACAATGATGTACACATTTATTTCTCAAAAACTAGCATTTTAGATTATGGTTCCTCAGAGCATCTCCAATGGAGATGGCAACTAACTTGCCAAAACTATAATTTGGCAAGAGCGACAAAAAGAGGGTCTCCAATGGCCTGCTATTCTACTTGTCAAAGATAGCAGATATCATTTCTATTATCAAATTTAGTAGGTTGAATAGCAACTGTCAAACATGCCACATCAGTAAATATCAACAGATTTTTTGCTCTAAATTCAGTTGAAAAAACAGAATTCAAACAGTAGAAAACCTCTCAAATTTCAGAATCAAACCCAAATTTCAAAGGAGTTGCCAAATACACAAATTTCAGAATAAATTTCACAATTTTAGAATAAATCTATAAATTTCAGAATCAATTTTAGAATAAATTTCATGATTTCAAAATAAATTTCACAAATTTCATAATAAATTTGAGAATTTTAGAATCACACAAATTTTGGAGGTAATTTCAAAATCGCACAGACAAATCACACAAATTTCAATTTCAGAATTAATTTTAGAATCACACAAACAAATCGCACAACAAATTTCATAATCAATTAATTTCACAAATTTATGTAAATTTCATAAATGAATTTAGATGATAAATACATAGATTGACCTCAAGGGTTTCTTCTTCAGCCAACTGGTTTGAGGAAAACGAGAGAAAGAAGATTGGTTTTGGAGATCGGAGCTCGGTGATCGGTTTAAGGACAGAAAGAGAGAGAAGACACCATCTCAGCTGACTAGTTTGAGGATAGACAGATCGAAGAGTATAATGGTTTAAAGAGAGAGAGATAGATAAATAGATAGATAGATCGGAGAGTAGACAGATCAGAGACTGATCGAAGAGTATACTGCTCTTGAGCTTAAAGACAGAGACATAGAGAAAGAGAGGGTGAGAGACGTTTCCATGATGGAGGAGGAAAATGGAAGATGAAAGTGAGAGTCAGAGTGAGAGGGAGAGTGAAGACAGAGACACATAGAGAGAGAGAGAGAGAGGCGTTTTGATGATGGAGGAGGAAAAGGGAAGAGGAGAGTGAGAGTCAGAGTGAGAGGGAGAGTGAATGTCTTGGAATAAGTTGGATGATTCTAGAGAAATCATCTCAACTGTTGGTTTAGGGTACATTGACGGTGGTGTGATCTGTCTTGGAAATGAAAAGAGTCGTTGTGCTCTGTTTGCCTAAAAAAAAATAAAAATAAAAACAAAAACAAAAACAAAACAAAACAAAATACAAACAATAGCTATCTTCAGATGGTCATTTTCACTGGCTATTATCTTCAAACGAATATTTTTTATATGTAGTGAAAAAAATTGTTTTTTTTTATTTTTTATTTTTTTAGTTGTATGTTTTTTGGTGGGATGAATTATATTTAATTTTTTTTCTTCTAATTTTTCAATTTTTTTTTATTTTTTGTATTTGTCTAGTCGGGAATAATATAAATATATAATTTTTTTTAGAAACAGTTAAAAAAGGTCACAAAAGACAGAAACTAAAATAAAAAAAAAATCACTAAAAAATTTATATCCAAACAACATCTATAAATTTTAGGGGAAAGCTGGTTGAGATTTGTCAACATAACATGCGACTATTGGAGCACCATTGCTATAATTTGACAAAATAATATTATTTATTGTCAAATTATAACAATGACAATATTATTTTAGTAAACACCATTGGAGATTCTCTTAGATTATTGGCCTATAAAACTTTAAGTATGTTGTGAAATTGTTTAGGCCCATTTTTTTAAGCTGTAAAAAAGGTGAACATATTTGGTAAATAAATAGCATTTTGTTGTAAAAAATTTTAAAAAAATTAAAAAATTTAATCTAAAAGAGATAATCGAATAGCTTTTTAAAGTTGCATCAAATGTCCAACAACAGGTTTTTTATTTTGGGCACAAACTCAGATTTGGGCAGATGCTGGGAGGGTATGCTGCTGTGTAGCTGGGGGTGGTCGTGGCAGATGTGGTAGCTTGTTCCTGCTGTGTGGCTGGTCTAATCAAGGATCTGGTGCAATGTTTGATGCTGGGGTTAAGACCTGATCTGTTGTATGCTGCTGAAGTGCGTTGCTGTATGCTTCTGGTGTTTGCTGTCTTAGTGTGTATGCTGTATTATGGTGTATGATGCTGAATTGCAACAGTATGCTACTGCTATAGGCTGTTTTTTTGTTGTTTTTCCTGTTTTTTTGATTCCTCTTGATTGGCTTTTCACCAATCTTTACGTTAATGCTCGCATATGATCGTGTTTCTTTAGTGGTGCCAACCTAGTTGGAATTATTAAGGTTAGCGTTGATGCTTCTTGTACTTTCCATCTTTATTGATGTAAGTTTTAGCATATTTTGCTTTCTTCATTAATAAAGTTTCATTTTGCTGATCCAAAAAAAAAAACAAGTTTTTTATTTTATTTTATTTTTTATAATTTAAAAGTTATAATCCAAAGAAAAATGATCTAGACCTCTAAAAAAAGAGCTCTAATTTGTCTTTTTCTTTCTTCTTTTTTGTCTTTTACTTCACTATTTTGTTTTGTTTTTTTTTTTTTATTCATAGGCAGCTCATTAGAGCTGTACTGCAGCAGCTCTAATTAGAGCTCTGCAGCAGCTCCGTAATCCAAATAAAAGCTAACCTAAAAGCTTTTCCTAGTAGTTGAATGAGAAACCCACAAGCATTTTTGTCATAAAACAAGTTAGGTTAATATTGACAATTACATCTTCTAGTAAAATATCAAATGCTACTACTGAAAAGTTTAAAGTCTAAAATAGAAAGCAAATCAAATATTACTACTGAAAAAACTAAAAAGTCTAAAAAAGAAAGCAAAAGCAAGAGGAAGAAAGATGTACAACATTAGATGGTCACTATCTACATTAATACTAGAATTGCTCTAATTTACATAATACCATTCAGATTATTAACCCATTCCATGCCATGAATGTAATTGTTTTCTGGCATATAAAAAACACTTTCTAATCCTTGCATTCCAAACGCCCCAAGAAATGGTGGCCCCATGGCTTCCATTGAAAAGGATGAACTCGGGCTGTTGCTTGAAATCCCATCACATCTTTCCAGTAGCTTTTGTGTCTCCTTCTCTGCCTCTGAGAGCTGTTCCTTGAGCGTCAACACCTGTGAAACAGTAATTTCAATCCTTTGAGATTGTGATTATTACTAGATTTAGTTTCTGAATCTATGAGGTTAGGACTTAGGAGCGAAAGCATGTTGTGTCCGTGTGGCTTAGTGTCATGCATGTCGAGTAAATATTTAAGGATTTTGTTAATCTGTATCTTTAAATCACATGTTAAAATTTTTAAAAAATTGTATATTCTGCATGAAAGTGAATGTAATAAAAAAAATATTATACTTTTAAACTTACTTAACATGTATTTTTAAGATTAATATTTAATATATTCGATGATATCACATCATCAATAATCATACTATTACTATTATTTTTTATAGTGAATGAGTGTCTTGTGAAGTTCTAGAAGGAAAGAGAGGGGAAGGGGGACTTAAATAATACCATTAAACTAATAATGTATCAGTGTATAGAGAACTTATTATGAGAAGCTTAAGTGGTTGTACCTCTAAATTTTTATGGGAGATTTGTGATTTGAGTTTGTAGAAAAACATCAAACACCTAATTATGCTAATCTTATTTATTAATCTGTTGATATACTTAGTGCGGAAAAAATAAAAAATAAAATAAAACAAGCGATGTGACAATGACAACTTTTACAATTAAGAATTATCGGTGTTCTATCCCAAAGTAAAAAGCTTATAATTCAACATCACTCCCTACAAAATTTGTATAAATAATAAACCCATTTGAGTGCTCAAAATTCAAAGGACAAGACAACTTGGAATAAACTCCAACCCCAACATCACTCCAGTTTCCATATTTTCACCAACAAAAAGAAAAGAGTCCTTTCTTTTTCCTACGGTTTCTTTGCACCCAAACAGGTAGTCAGAAAGTAATTCAGGGAACACAGAGAGAGAGAGAGGAGAGAGAGAGAGAGAGGGACCTGGGTTTCCAGCTGGCATTTCTCAACAACAACACTGTCATGTTCAGTCTTCAACTTGGAGTACTCATCCTCTAGCTTCTTAATCTTCCACCGAGCCCTTCTGTTCTGAAACCAAACAGCCACTTGGCGTGGATCCAAACCCAGTTCAGAAGCAAGCTTGTCTTTTCTCTCAGACTCGAGTTTATGTTCATTTCCAAAGCTCAACTCAAGTAGATTCACTTGTTGTTCGCTTAGCTTCCTCTTCCTAGCCCCTCCTCCATCGCTGCCAGCCTCTCCTTTGCTCTTCCTCCTCCTCCGCCGCCGCGGTTTTGCTTCTTCTGAACATATACTTTGTCGTCAGAAATCTATACACGTCTAATGCTATATGTAATTACAGTTTGTTTCGGCGAAAAGCTTTGCAAAAATATTTGCAGATTATATTTTCTGCAGAAAACGATTTCCTATGTTTTGCTGTGACTTTGAAACTATCGTGTTAGTAATATATTAGTGGTAGTTTTGCTGTGGTGGTGGAGGTAGTTGTCGTGGTAGTGATGGTAACGGCGGCAAGATTTTAATTTAGAAAATATTTTTGTTTTGCCTTTTAAAAGTAAAAAACGATTTCCTCTCAAATAAATTTGGTTTTCGTTGATCATGAAAGATATTTGTTATTAACTTTTGTTTTCGTCATGTCAAACACTATAAAATACGAAAAATGTTTCCTACAAAGTAATTTTTACGCAAACAAATGGAACTGAAGTGCTAAGTACTTGACCAAATGCTTGCATGAAAATTCAATAGTTACAATTGCCCTTGCAGTTAGGAAAAGCCATTTTCGAAAAGTAAAAACTGTTGCGTTAACACCAATTCAAGTCTTTGCTTTATATAATATAGTAATGTATTAGAAGGTGTACAGATTTAGATCATGAGGTTGCTAATCCTAAGGTTGCAAGTTAGCAGTTACAAAATTGCTGTTGAGGGTATTTTCAGAATCAAATTTATCCAAGATAAGCCGTCACATACAGTATAGATAATAGAATAGGTGATGTGTTTTCATGTACTAACCTTGCTGTGGAACCAGTTGGTTGTATATCCCAGGATAGAACTGAGAGGTGAGTACCATTTGATCTTCAACCTGTGGATTCATGCTGGTTCTTCCTCTTCTCTCTCTCTCTAAAATGGGTTTGTAATATGGTGAGGAAGTGGTTGTGTTTGGAAAAGTGGATCAGTAGAGACTTTAATTTATAAAAGGAGATAGTGAAGACTTTGAGAAGGAGAGTTCATGGAAGACTTTATTTATAAAGCCAGCAATCCGAATTGGGCCTTGGTGTTTCTTGTAATTATCAACAATGCCACTCATGAATAGAAAATGAATTTCTTCCATAATGTTGATAAATAATTATTCACCAGATGGTCATGTTTACACAGTTGGTGCAAGTTAAGAATTGATAATTAGAATACAGAGATAAAAACATCTACTCTCTAGTTTTTGGCTAATCGGTTTTTTTAGTTTATTTAAATTATTTCTATCTAATAAATTCTAAGTAGAAATTGTATTAAATAATTTAGTATAGACTTCTAAATTAAAATAGAGTTAATTACTTAAAAGTCATATTTACAAATATTATGGTAGTTTAAGTTTTATTTAAAATTTTTTAAACCAATACGTCATATTTAGTAAAACTGAGAATATTATTAATTTTTATTAATTTTTAAAATTAAAAAAAGTATCAGTTCTGCATAGTAATATTTCAAATAATTGTTTCACTAACTGATGAAAAAAAACAGAACATGAGATTAAAGCCTCGTTTGGCAAGAGACTATTTTAGCCAATTAGCCAAAAAGTAAAAAGCCAACAACCCATACAAAAAAGTCAAAGATTCTCTTTTCTCTTTACTTTTTGCATATCTTTTCGTAATTAGCCAAAAATTCATCCCAAACATACAAGTTTTTTTTACCTACCTTTTTAGCCAAATAGCCAAAAAGTTACTAAATTAGCCTGTTTCCAAACGAAATAATTTTACCTTTCTACTTGTTGGTTTGATTCAACTATTCAATAAAATCGAGAATATTAACAATTTTTTGTAATTTTAAAACTGAGAACATTATCAATTTTTTCATTTTTAAAGTTTTTTTTTTTTTCAATTTTGCACATCAATGTCCTATCATGTATAGATACAAAAATTTTAATTTTGCACAAAAAAATAATTCAATTTTTTCAAAAAAAATAGTATTTTTTTTTACATATATATTTTTTTTTAATTTTTTCAATTTGAAAGTTGATATTTTAAAATTTTAAAAATCAAAATAAATATCAAATTATGTTTTTTTATAGATAATCATAAATGATAAACAATCATTATTTAAAGAACAATTCCGACTATTAAAAATTTAATAGGACTTAAAGGTCCAAAAAATATTAATTAAAACTTAATAAAATATAAATTCATAAATTAAAACTGATATATAAATGTTCAATTAAAATAAATTATAAGCAATTTATATAAACAGCATAAAACAGGACTATGTGTCACTAGCAATAGCAGTTTTGGTTTTTTATAGTTTTTTTTTCAAGTGATAGGTTCATGATACTCCCTAGTCTATTAATTCTGTGGTATGCCATTAGTCTATAGAAAAATAATACATGTGAGACTGATGTGATATAATTGTAATTACATTTTTCCAATTATGATGCACTAATGATATTTTTGCCAAAATAAATAAATAAAATTTAGAGACTGATTTGGTATTGATATTTTTGCAATTTTGATCTTAACTTTTTTTATTTCAAGTAAATGAATAAATGAGGCACATTTGTGTATAAATTATTTGCATAGCACCACCGATAGAAAAATTATAAAAAATAATAAATATATAGAACTTTTATGCTAAATATTCATACATAATGATTTGGTAATGACATTTTTATAATTATAATTCATAATGATTTTTTTAAAAAATTTATCATTATGTATAAATTTTTTTTATATAAATTATATATATATATATAAAAGATTATCCAAAAATGCATCAACTTACAAATATTCTCTGACTGATGTAAATAATTGGAGAAATTATTACATGCTTCATGTAACATTGTCTCAAAATAATCCCAATTATTTATTTATTTATTTATGTGGAACTGATGTGAATACAAATAAATGACTGAGATTATTTGTGATATGACCATATCAATGCCCCATGGGTAATGAATAATTACTCAAATAATTGATCCATGAATGGGGCCCACTTAATATAATAAAAAAAAAGAAGAGGGGGAGGGGGGGGACCGCATGATTGACAAACTAGTAATAGGATTGAAACAAATGTCAATTGTTTGCAATTTGTCCGAATGGATGAGGTGTGAGCAAGTTATTTTGATCAGAGATTGAAAGAGATTGTATGTGTTTCTTGTGTGCCTCAAACGCCTGGTTTGTTGGAATCAAATCATTGAGGTTTTTTTTCAAAACCAAATTTAAGTAATTTTTTAATCAAATTATCCAAATTTGAAGCTCTTTCAGCTTATTTCACATCAACAAGTTGTTTTTGAAATCATGTTTTTAGACACGATTTTGAATTTAAAATTATGTTTTCAATAATCAATACATGTCTTTAAAAATCACGCAACCTTAACTACTTTATCCTCTTTGCTTGTATGAGATAAATGTTTAGATGAAAATTGCACAACTTTGTGTTAAATTTTTTTGTAACAATTTTTAATTTGAAGTTATGTATTAAAAATACAACTTCAAAAACAAATGAGTTTGAGAAGCCTATTTTTTTAAGGGAAAATTAGTTTAACATCCCTCCTCTACTTTCAGTAATGGAAGAGATCCACAATATGTTTTTTTATAGTCTAAGGTCCCTATATGTATCACACCCACTCTCTCATTCCCTCTTTCTCATAGATTTTACTTTCTCTCTCTTCAAACCCTCCATCTTTCTACTCTCTCTCATATTTGAACCTCGTTAATGGCGACTTTGACTCCGTCAATGGTGGCCTCGGCTATTTTCGAAGCCAACTCAATCACGCACATCTCGGGCTTAGTGTTTGATGTTAGTTCATTTGGAAATCACAGTTCTCAAAGCTTTATAAGATGACAAATCATGCTTTCAGGGTGGGAAAGAAGCTTTGGGAAGAGATTTCATCTGAGACAATTTTACTCAAATTGGAAAATATGGAAGAGAATTTATCCGAATCGTGTATTCATTCGATTTCGATTTCAGGCAATGAATTCAAACAGAGAGGTCGAATAATCATGGTGATTCCATGTGGGTTGACATTGGGATCACATATTACAGTGGTAGGAAAGGCTAATTGGGCTCACCCAGAGACTGGACCAAAGATTGCATTGGTGAGAGAGAATGATTACTCTATGCAGAGAGAACTTCTATGTTATTCAATTTTCTTTGGGTAATTTTGAATGAACGTTTGTTCATCTCTCTCTCTCTCTCTCTCTCTCTCTCTTGCTACTTGATCTCTACGTCGTCTCACTAAGCTTCAAGCAGTTCGATTTCATCTCTCATTCTCTCCAGAGAAATTTTCGAATTTCTCTGGAAAAGGCCAGAGAAATTCTCATAATTTGCTTGACACCAAGAGTGAAGGCAAGCAAAGCATGCTACTCAAGCGTCTGAGCATCCTTGGAAATACCGGCTTCAAAACTATCAATGGTGGAGTTGATGAAATCACGATGGCCAGGAGCATCAATGACAATGCAGTCGTATTTGGTGGTCTCAAACTTCCACAAAGCAATATCAATGTTCCCTGTTGAAAAATATTTCTCCAGCTGCAAATCATGCATGGATATACTTTGCTTCAAGAAATGATGTTGAAAAGAGAAAACATGATGGGATGAAATGCACAAACATGCCTGTAGAAGTATCCTTGATGTTGATACAAGAGTTAAACTTGTTGCTGTCAGGGGAAATAAAAGCAAATCAGTGTTGTTTGATGCTTGCATTCTTACCACGTTCACATTCTCTCCAGAGAAATTTCCAGAATTTCTCTAGATTGAATTTTCTCTGGAGGGACTGTAGACATTATGAAAATATTAGATATCTTTTATACTATAAAATCTTAATATTAGGGACCCTAAAAAAAAAAATCTCTTTTTTTAACTCTGTGTTTGGTTGGGAGATTTAGAGAGGGATTTAAAAAGGGGGAAAAAAAAAGTATGTGAAATTATATGAAATATAGATATATTTTATTCACATTTCACCTACCTTTTCCATCTTTCTTTTCAAATTCCTCCTCAAATTTCCCAATCAAACATAGCATCAAAGAAATTCAAAAACTATTTTGGTGGAAAACAAAAATTGTAAAAAATACTTATTATTTTCATATAATTTGTTCTTTTGGGGGGTACAATTTTTTTTTTTTCGAATTTTTTTTTTTTATAAAAAATTGGATTATTATTTTAGTCAAATTAGTTTTTTAATTTTTTTTTTTTACAAAAATTCAAAAAAACAAGTTTTAAAAACACAATTGAACATAGTCTAGATTTGGAAAATTTGATCTACAATGATTTAGGTTTGGTATAAAAAAAGAATGCTACCATTCACCAAACGTAGGACTCCCATATGATTAGGATAAGAATGATCAAACAAAGTTCGACTAATCGTTCAAAAAAATAATAAAAACAAAGTTCGACTATTAACTTTGAAATAGTATTTAGTTTATTGAAATAATTATTTTATCAAAATGTCTATTTACATATTTAATTAACTAAAAAAAAATACATTATAAGAAAAAATTTCATTTCACAAAAAATTCTAAAATCAATTATTTTATTTCATTCCAATAAACTAAATAAAGTATAAGAGTTTAATCACCATGTGATTTTGGTCCCCTCACAAGTGGAACAAACTCAATAAGCCACTTAATTAAAACGTCCTCATAAATGACTTTCGTATCCAACTACCAATCATTCACATTATTGGTTTAAAAATTTATACTATGTTTAAATCTTAAATTTTGTTTAAAAGAAAATTAAAAAAGAAATTGTTGGGGCAATCCCACATCGCCTGGAAGGGACGGACCGACTTCACCTTATAAGCATATTAGCCCCCCTTCACCTTGTAAGAGGCATTTTCTCTGAAGGAGGAACAAAACCATGCGGCCGACGGGGCTCCATGCCCACCTCACCAAAGCGGACAATATCTTGCCAGGGCGCGAGAGGACAAGCATGCAAATTTGGCGCTAGAAAGAGGGCCCGTCTCTTCCTCACTATTGCGGTCCAGTCCATTGGGGGGTTATGTTGGGACAATCCCACATCGCCTGGGAGAGACGAACCGACTTCACCTTATAAACATACTGGCCCTCTCCACCTTGGAAGAGGTCTTTTCTTCTGAGGAGGAATAAAATCATGCGACCAATGGGGCTTCGCGCCCACCTTGCTAAAGCAGACAATATCTTGCCAAGGCACGAGTGGATAGGTATGCAAATTTGGCGCTAGTATGAGAGCCCGTCTCTTCCCCGCTATTGCGGCCCAGTCCGCTGGGGGGTTATGTTGGGGCAATCCCACATTGCCTGAGAGGGATGGATCAACTTCACCTTATAAGTGTACTGGCCCCACCGCGTTGTAAGAGGCCTTTTCTCCTGAGGGGGAACAAAATCGTGCGGCCAACGGGGTTCTGCGCCTACCTCGCCAAAGCGGACAATATCTTGCCACGACACGAGTGCGTGCCTATCCACTCAACCATACTTATTGAAAACAACAAAACTCAACCCAAAATATTGTGTTAAATATATTTTTCACCTTTGCATTTTACCTTAGATCCCATAGTTACCAAATTCACCTTTTTTTCCCTCCCTTTTTTTAAAAATCTCTTTTCAAATGCATGTTGTTTCTTAAAGTCATATTTTAAAAACATGACCTTAATCTTGATGTTGTATTTTTAAAATACAATTTTAATTTTTTTTTCCAATAAACTAATCAAAATCTTATTTTCGAAACACAATTTTGCAAAATAATATGAGTTTAAAAATAAGTTTAAAATTGCTTGAATTTAGAAACTACATTTTAAAAGAATGTAGATTTGGTAAAAAAAAAATTAAAGAGAGTTATTTTGGTGTGAACATATGAATCACACACAAGTACACAACAATATATGCAAGTGAGTAATAGTGGACACAGGGTCTGTTTAAGGCAATTTTTTTCAAATAAAAAATTAATAATTCAAAAGTGAAAGTTATATGCATTTCTTTCTCAATTTTTAAATAAATTCTTTTTTCAATTTAGTTAAACTATTTTAACTGAAACTATAAATAGATATTGCATAAAATACTTTGAAACAAATTCATAAAGTAAAAAAAAAGGGGCAAAATTCATTTTACTTACTAGTGGTTTTGTCTCGGAGTACTTTACCTCCTTATGGTTCAAATATATATAAAAATCTTTCTTATAGTTTGGACTAAAGTGCTACAATTAGTTTTTTTTTTTTATTAAAAGTAACTGAAGATGTGTCACACTCTCCCAAATTGAGAGTAGGCAATGCAAAAATCTCAATTCAAAGTCGAAAATTGGATCAAATGTCAAAAATATCCTCATTTTCATCTTCTTTTTCAATTAAATCATATTCCCAATCAAACCCTAGCCTTAACCGTAATTGTACTCTTCTGTCAATAATTCAATTTAATTTAATTTAAAATGCTATTTAATGAGAAATTAGGTTAAAAATTAAAAGTTAGACTAAGGTATGTAATAAATTAGGGTGCTTAAGTTAATTTATTTTTTAATTTATTAAATATATAGGTATATGTTTAATTTGAAATATTATTAAATAATAAATTGGGTTAAAAATTAAAAATTAGGTTAAGGTGTTTTTATGATTTAATTTTATGGCAATAAATTAAGGTATTTACTTTAATTTATGATTTAATTTATATATATATATATACATGTTTATTTTAAAATGTTATTAAATAAGAAATTGGGTTAAAAATAAAAAATTTGATTTAAGTGATTTGATTATTTAATTTTATGGCTACTAGTTAAGGTGTTTATGTTAATTTATGATTTAATTTGTTATATATGTATGTATATATTATGTGTGTTTAATTTAAAATGTTATTAACTAAGAAATTGGGTTAAAAATTTAAAATTAGATTAAGATGATTTTATGTCAATAAATTAAGGAATTTAGATTAATTTATGATTTAATTTGTTAAATATGTAATTAAGATAGAAAATTATATCTATTTGAAAAAGAGAAAGATAATTTGTTATAAGGGTATTTACGTAATTTTCTTACTGTTAATAACAGAGTTAGTTTTGCTTTTTAATCTAAAATCATAAGTGAGTTCTATACCTATATTTGAAATATACAGGGGTAAAATGCTCCGTGATAAAATCATAAGGAGGTAAAATAAATTTTATCCTGAGGTATTTGGGATTCTAAATCAGAAGAAATTATGACCTTAGTTTAATAGATCACACGATTGTGTACCAGTCTAATGATATTTTGTGATTTGTTCACAATATTTTTTATTTTTCATGGTATGTAAACATTTAATTCCATTATATACACTGTCAGTATCATATTTTCTAAATACAAAAATTAATGAGCAAATTACCTTTCAGTGGTGACTTTCAAAAATTATTACAATTAAAAATATATATATATATAATTATAATTATTAATGTTTATAATTTTTATCATTCATTTGTAATTATTTTTATGACTGTCTGTGCTGTTAATTGCCCAAAAATTATTCTGAAACCAATCCACCTCGAAGTCATTAAAAAGAGTGTGGGGTTGGCCTATGGATTCGAACATGTACCTCACTTTTTGTTGTCCACTTAGGTGGCATTCTCCTCTTTCCGTGGCCACTACTACCCAAGCCTCTCTCTCTCTCTCTCTCTCTCTCTCCAAAGCTTTAGTTATGGCTTCAAATCACTTGGCTCGAGATGGGTTAAGAATTTAGAAAGTGGGGTAGCATGCTTTTTGATGGATTAAAATTGCAAAACGTGCAATTAATATGCTTCCCTAAGCTCTTACATCACATAATAAAGGATAATGTTAAAAATATTATTTTTTATTAAATAAATAACTAAATATCTTACATAGATTTAGAATTTATATTTTTGTGAATCTAACACTCATACGAGACTTTTGGTGATTATTTAATAGAAAATTTGAGACATATAACATTTTTTCATAACAAATAAAGAACTCCCATTTACAATCAAAATTTGTTAGAGCAAATCTAGGTCATTAAATATAAGATCTTGTGTTAAGCAATGCCTTAAAAATGCATTAAATTATAACAAATATTAATGAGGGTTTTCGGTGCATTATTTAATATTATAATTTATCTTAAAAATATTTTTAAAATGATAAAAAAAATTAAAAACAAATTATGAATTCAATAAAAAGCGTTATAAAATTAATGAATAGTGTTTTATTTTCCTCAATTTTTTTTTTCTTTTTGTCTTTTCTTGTGGTCAAAGTACTTGTTAATGTTGTACAAACTAAAATTTTTATGAAGTATTCATACTATTAGCTCCTTTTAGGGAAAAAATGATTAAATCAAAGAGAGAGTTGTTGAAAGAGTTTTATATGAGAGGGGCGAGATCAAATGCTTTGAATCATGATCATCATCTACAAAGAGTCAAGATCAAGAGAGATGAAGAGATGCCAATTTATGAAAGTAGAGACACCAGTGAGAGAGGGGGATTGAGTGTAAAATGGGGGATGAGCTGATTGAAAGAATGTGCGGCTCATTTTCTTTCTTGTAAAATGGGACTTATTGGCTTTGATCAATCAAAGAAAAGATGAGTGATCATTGTGCTAACATTGTTAAAAATTTGACATTTTGACACTATAAAACTTATTAAATTATAGATTTGATATTAATATTTTAGTAATGATTAGTGAAGATGCTCTAATTTGAAGCAATTAATTTGGTGTCACAATCGAAAGAGAAAAGTATTAGAAAAATATACGTTTTTATTGTTTTGACATTTTTCTTTTATGGTGACACATTTTTAAATGAAATGCTCTTAAATTTTTGGATAAATTACGAATAGGTCTCAATAGTTAAACTTAATTTTCATAAAGTCTTATTGAAAATAAGTCTTAATAAAATCGTTGTTAATTTTTTTGTGACAACTTTTTATTTATGTCGCTAAAAATTGACAATTAGTGACTTTTTGTTGTCATGATTTTTATAAATTGTCGTTAAAACTTACAATTAGTGACTTTTTTTGTGACGAATTTTCAAATTGTCGCTAAAAGTTATAAATTAATGACACTTTTTTGTGACGATTTTTTTTAAAATTGTTACTAAAACTTATAATTAGTGACATTTTTTATAACAAAATTTTCATATTGTCGCTAAAAATTAATAATTAGTGATATTTTTTTAATAATGTTTAATAAAAAATATCATTAATTATTATAAGACCTATTGAATAATAAGTTCACTTATTAGAAGTACATAAGTAACCTTAAATTTTTTTCTTTTTCCTCGTTTTGTCTGCAACCAAACAATTCACTTTCTCAAGTATCTCTTATGCTTTGGCCCCTCCCTTCCCCACCCCATCCCTCTTTTTTCTTTAAATTTTATATTTAAAGGAAACATTATGTTCTGGTTGAGGGGTGTAGTGCAGTATTGGGTATGTATATTCTTTAATTTTTATATTTAAAAGACACTTTAAAATGTTTTTGTTGGGGAGGGTTTGACAAGAATAAGTATGCCCACGTTGTCCTAGATCAAAATGTTTTTGTTGCTGAAATTAACAAAGAAGAGGTGAAAATAAAAATAGAAATGAATGCCAAATGCTAGTGATGAGGCATTATTTTATATTAAAAATCGTATAAAAAGAGTTTTAAAAATAGTACAAAAATAAATTAAATTAAAAGTGTTTGGAAAATAGTAAAAAAATATTTTGCATACTTCATTTTTTTTTTAATATCCAAAAAACACTTGTTTGTAAAATCTAAAATCAGTAAGAACTGAAAAAGGGTCCATAATAAGAGAAAGAGTGAGAAAATTATATTTTGGAAAAATATTCCCAGCATCCAATCACCAACAAGATTGTTGTTTCTACTCTCCCTAGCTAGGTGGCCAAGGGGGTTTCTGTAGCTTGCCAACCTCGAGGTGAATGGGGGCAGATCCCATAAATATGTACACATGGTTGAATTCATTCCACGAACACAGCCCCCATCACCACACAATATGAAAAAGTTATTGGGTGCTTTTTGACCAATGGTCCTGTTTGGTGTAATTTAAAAGTTATTTATTTCAACTTTCAGTTTAATTTAATTTATTTTAATGTATTTGGTTTAACTTATAACTTATAGTTTATAACTTTTTAGAAATCATAAATCAGCTTATTCTTTGAGTAGGGCTAGAAATGCTTAATTTATAAGTCAGAAATCAGCTTATGTTCATAGTTATAAGTTATAAACTGTTTAAGTATAAGGTATAAGCACTTTCTCACAACTCTACCAAACAGGGCCAATGTAGCACCCTAATTTGAATTTAGATTTCGTTTAGTTGTAGTTTAAAAATCAATTTATTGGCTAAAAAATGTAGTTCATTTGACAAATTCATTATATGCAAAAATAAATAAAAATAATTTATACATTAGTCACTTTAAAAAACCATTTAAAAAATAAGCCTAAAAACCTATGGCAACCAAACCATCTTTATTTACATTAAATTTTTTGTCTATAAATTAATTTTTAAACTAACTCCTAAAAAGCCTTAAATGGTTTAGATTATGGGAATCTTTTATATTTGGCCAATATAAAAGAAATGTTAATTAATGTGAAGGGTGAAATTATCTCTATAGGAAAAGCAATATGATGTGTTGTGTCCTTTTACTTTGTCGAAAGAAACCAAACGTCAGTGATAACTCTTGACCGGGATTGGTCAGGAAGAGCTTCTGACGATTAAGTTAGTATATTGATCAACCATAAGAATATATATATATATATATATATATATATATATATTTGTATTTAAAAGAAGGTTATCCGATTACCTCCCTATGTATTGTGTTTTACCTGCGTGTCCCTTTGTAGTTGCTTTGGTTTAAATCTCATCCATTAGATTACTGTCCAATCCGAGAGTTTTGCTTTCATTTGCTCTGGTCGGGCAACTTGCCAAGTTGCCTTTGTTCTTGATCATTGGATTCTTGTTATATGGATGGTTTGGATTATGTCAGATACTAGTGGCCAATTTGCAAAGCACTGTGTTCATAAAATCAAGTTAATCAGATGACCTTACTTTCTACTAGACCCAGCCTATGTGTCTATCTTTATTGGCTTGTGTTTATAATTGTTGAATTGAAGCTCAATCCGATGCTTCCCCTTCATTCTACAGATTTGTGTTCTAGAAGGCTATCTTTGTATTCGATTACCTTCCACGCGCTTAGATTTGTGCCAATCTTTTGCCAGCTGTCTTCCATGGACTTTAAAGAGTTGGTTTGGGCTCGCCATTCTCTTTTTGAACTGGCGTCATTAGACTTGGACCTAAACTCATATTTTTTTTTTCCCTTCATAGATGATTTGAGTGAAGCAACGGTACAAAAATATATAATTATTCTCCCACAAGATGGTACAAAATGTCGCAAGTGCACATTGATGCCTCAAAGGCAATTATATTAGTACTATGGGGAAAAAAAAAAAAAATTAGAAAGAAATGATGTGACTAAAGGGTTTTACCATGCATTAACAAATATAAAATATTTACAATTTTCATAAAAATAAGATATTAAGGTCAGTAAGAAATGCACAACATTTCAATGCTTTGTCAGCTTGTGCCCTAAGAATACCACTTAAAAAAACGAGTGATATAGAATCCTATTGTAGGCCAGATTTGGTTAAGTAGATACAAAAATAATATTTCAAGATCCAATTGGTCTTTCCCACTGAGGGTGGTGGTCTAGTGGTGAAGGCATTATCTTTCTATAGTCATGAGTCAAGTTCGACTTTTGGGGGGTGCGAAAAATCCTAAATTTTCTAAGGGTTCTCTTCGGAGATTTCGCGCTGTACACCGATCGAAACTTGTCTGTGGCTGGGGCGGTTGATGAGCTCCACTGGTGCCTCGGTAGTAGGTCCCTTCCTATGGGTTGGATTAAATCAGGCTAGCAACCGACTATTACGAGGCCTGACCCTACAGATGTAGTGATGACACTTCAGAACATCTTTTTTTAATAGTTCAAAAAAGAAAAAGAAAAAAGAAGATCCAGTTGGTCTTTTGTTCTAATATCCGAATGACACTATTATTGGAAAGATTTGAATCATACAAAAAAAATATTAGGGATGCAACTTGGGCGGGTTTGGTCGGGTTGAGGGGTTGTCCAAGCCCAGCCCAAGCTGTACTGAGATCTGCCCAGGCCCATCCAAACTCAAATTGTAACCCGAGATTGCCTGCCCAAGCCCGACCAGAGTTAAACTCGAATTGCTTGAGTTACTCGAATTGTAAATCAATTTCATTTTTTTAGCTACATTATTAAATTATTAAACTTTGACTCTATTTATATTTTTTTAATCGAAAATCATTAATACCATAAAAAACAAATAATTTATATAATGTAAGAGAGATGCCGTTATAATAGTATTTACAATTTATGAGTGAAAATAAGAAAAATAAGATTTTATGCTAGTTGTATATATAACTTATATTCAGGTCAAGTTTGGCATATTGTAAAAAATTTAAAAAGTCAAAAAGTTACTCAAAAAGTTAAAAAGTTAACACTATTAACCAAAAGTCAACAATTACGGCTGCACAACTCTCAATTCTAATTTTTCCCTACAAATTAATTTTTACAATTTTTTATTACACATTTTTTCATAAAAAGTTAAAAAGTTAACCCAAACATCCATATTTTCTTCCTCAATTTTTTAGTCCAAAAAGACAAAAAGTGCACTTATATAGGACACCCCAAACAACCCCTCAATATGATTTAATAATCTAAATTACTTTAATATTATGTAATATCTAATAATTTATATATATATTTAATATTTTTATATATCTATATATGTATAATTCGGGTTATTCGGGTTGTTTAATATCTTTGCCTAAACCCGTCCAAATTTAATTTGGGGTTCTAAATATTTGTTCAAGCCCGTACCGAATCTGAAAATATCTTGTCCAAGTCTTAAAAAAAATCGGGCCGGATTCCGGTTATTCAGGTTGAGCCAGCCCAAGTTGCACCTCTAAAAAAGATCACATGAATAACATGATGTCATTTTTATAAATAAAAATTATTTTCATGAGTGTTTTGTTTTAAAATAAAATATTCATATTAAGTTATATTATTTTATAATTTTTTAAAAAAATTATAAAAAAAATCTCTAAACTCTTGTAAATTGATAAAATAAAAAAGTTTAAAATTTATTTGGTTAGAATAGTCGAATTTCAAGATATTTATTATTATTATTATTATTATTATTATTTGTTTATATATGATTTGTTTGTTTTAAATGTGAAAGTATAGAGAAATGAAGCATCAGCCTAGACAAGACCAAAAGGATTTTGACACAAATGCTCACTCGGTTTGGTTTTAGTTTTCAGAATGTAATTTTAAAAAAATTTTACTTTTTTGTGTTTCCTAATTTTTTATTTTTATTAAATTTTTTAAATATTTTAAGTAATTATTTTAATTTTTAGACACACCTAACATAAATACGCTTAAAAGATATAATATTTATGAATTTTTTTAAAAAAAAATTCACTAAATTCAAAAATATAAAAAATACGAAAATTCAATACATTTTTTGTATTTTTATATATTTATTAATTTTTTAAAATATTTTTTCACAAATATTTTACTATTTACATACATCAAAGTAAGGTGCATCTAAAAATGTAAAAAAAAAATTTTTAAATTTTAAAAATATTCACCAAAAATAAAATAAAATACGAGAAATAAAATACTTTTCTTGAAAACTAAACTAAAACCAAACATACTGATTGTTATTGAGGACTAAAAATTAGATTTAATTGTCAAGCTCAGTGATATAGTAATCAATTAGGATATTAAAAGGAATAATCTTTTATATTTTCTCTAAATATCAACCAATCATATCACTGAGGGAAAATTATTTATAAGTCCTATTAGGGAGACTTATACTATATATGGTCCTACTAAAAAACTTATGTTCTCATAAGTCCTGTGAGAAGTTTGTTGACACATTTACCCTCAATATTAGTTGTTAATATCATAAATAATAGTAAAACCATATATAGGAAATTGAATATTAACATAGATCATATCTATATAAATGTAATGTAACGTGACACCTATACGTAACGTGACACCTACATAAACGTAACGTGACATCTATGATCTATGGTAACATGCAATTTCATATAGATCATATCTACATAAACGTAATGTAACGTAATACCTACATAAACGTAACGTGACACCTATGATTTATGGCAACATTCAATTTCTTATAAAAAATTGAATGTTGCCATGGATCATATTTATATGAAACGTAACGTGACACCAACATAAACCAATAACATTTTCACATTCAATTTAAAAAAATAAAAACTCATTAAGTTTGCGAAACGTAACGTGACACGTTACATTACGTTACGTTTATGTAGGTGTTACGTTACGTTACGTTACGTTATGTTTATATAGGTGTCACGTTACGTTACGTTTATGTAAGTGTCACGTCACATTACGTTTATGTAGGATCTTGTGGAATACATTCCTATCTAAATAAGACTTGAGACTCTATAAGAAATTACACAGAACTTGGCCTACCATAAGTGTCTGAAAAATGACTTATAAATAAGCCTCCCTATCACTTATACATTATTGGATCTATAAAAGAAAAATGATTAATCCATCGAATTTGAGTTGCCTAAATTATCTGAATTATATAAATCAGACGACCAACGTCACTCTTATTAATTGCAATTGTTACTTTTGTTATTCGATGGATCAATCGACATCCTCTCAAATGACTTATACATACAAATTAAAATAATTCAAACGAGGTAAATTTGATAAATGTAATGTTATTGTTTATAAAATAAATTAAAATAATAAGAGTTATATTAAAGATTTCAAATATTCTATGAAATATATGTAAATTTATATGAATCTCATCCTCTACGAGAAGTTTAATAAAATATTTAGGTCTAATTTGACATAATATAAAAAATTTAAAAAGTTAAAAAGTTATTATTTTATTTAAGTCACATCATCTCATTTAAATCATATCATCTCTTTATCATATCATTTTAAATTTAACTTATATTTTATATTTTTTTCGTAAAAAATCAAAAAATACACATACATCATCCCAAATAACCCGGTAGTACATAACTTTTTTAAAAAAGTAAAGGAATTGGCACATGAATTCAACTGA
The DNA here is from genome assembly GCF_055761805.1 of Camellia sinensis. NCBI lineage: Eukaryota > Viridiplantae > Streptophyta > Magnoliopsida > Ericales > Theaceae > Camellia > Camellia sinensis. The sequence goes on from NC_138964.1 coordinate 190,053,373, forward strand.
AAAGTTTAACACGTGTCATACCCCCCCGAATTTATAGGAGAGGGGACTCAGGTTCCGTCCATCCACGTGTAAAATGAAGACAGACCCCTCCTGTCGCACCACCAACGACTACTCGCACCTTTAAGGTACAACATAGATTTAACGGTTACCAGCCGCCAATATACATTCTTCACAATTAATTATTTTAGTTGTTTTTAAAAAAAAAATAAAAAGAGAAATATAATAATTTATAGTGATATTATTATTATTATTATTATTATTATGATTATTATTATTATTTTATTTATTTATTTATTTTTGGCTATTTTAATCAAAAGCCGAATGAGGCCTTAATTCTGAATTTAAGACAATTGTTTCGGTTTGTGAAATTGATTGGATTTAAATTATTTATTTTGTAAGGCTTTTTGCACATATTATTTATAAAAGAAAATTAAGTATAACAATCATTATATTTATTACGTTTATTTAAAAAAATGATTATTTAAAAAAAACACACACTTGATGCCTATTTTTTTAAATAAATATAATAAAATAAAAATATTATAATTATTAAGTCAATTTAATTTTTATTTTATTTATAAACAATATATATGAAGAGTTAATAGTGGAATCAGGAAATTAAATTAGAGGAACACTTATTAATTATAATTTTTTATTTAAAAAAAATATGATCAATATTAAGATAATAATAATTTTAAGAGCTAAATTTTAGCATAAAAAATTTTGATATTCATTATTAATAGGAATAAATCAAAATTCTATAATAGTGTAGAATAACTCGGTGCAGAATGATGATGTAAGTTTGCAATCTTAGCACAAAATTATGGATCAAAATTCCTAATTTTACAAAATAAAAACACATCATTTATAACACAAATTATTATAAAATTTATTTAATTTTTATTTGACAAAAAATATTAAAGTGATGACATTGCTTATAAATTATGTGTTTTGAATGAAAATTATTAAACAATCTTAGAGTATCATATGGCGTTGCCTATGTGATACTCAAAGTATAAGAAATCACAAATCACACTAAGTAGCCTGTTAACTACTTGAAAATAATGAGTTTATTAAATCCAATCTATAAGATTTTTCACTACACTATTGGTTTAAACTACTACATAAATAATATCACATAGTGCACCCAAAGTATCAAATAACTACTTGTTGTGATCAATACAATAAACCATTAACCAAAGAATATGTTAAGAAAAAAAAGAATACATTTTATATATGATAACAACACAACACAACACAACAAACAAAAATAAATCAAAACTGAGGAGGGACACATGACCCCTTGAGCCTTCTTTGCCTATGCCCCTGTGGAAATTCTTATAAAATAAACGATTTACATCATTAAAATAGAACATTAGATAAGTCCTACAGCCCCTACAGCCCATGAGCCCAAATAATTTCTAAACTTCAGAGAAACTTAATTCCTTAAGTTAATTGTCCAATATTTTATTTATTTATAATGATTAATAGAAATGGAATAGAAAAAAAATAATGTTAAATTACATGTGTTGAAAACTTAGGTAGCGTTACTTTTCAAAATTCAACTTTATTTTTAAATCATAATTTGAATGTAACATGTTAACTAAACATATTTTTACAATACAACTCAAAATTACTTTCAAAACTCCTCATTTCTCTTTTTTTTTTAATTATTATTATTCAATTAATCAATTATTTTTTCTCTCATCTCTCATCTCTTCTCTTACATTCTTTCACATTCTATACATCAATCAATCAAAAAAATAAAATAATTTTTTTTTATAAATCATCCCAAAACTATTTTCTAAACACATAACTAAATAAATTTTTTCTTTTTAAATCATAATCTAAAAATTTAAAACTCAAAATATAATTTCACATTCAAATTATAATTCTAAAATTAAACCGAACCGACCATTAGAGCATATCATCCACCAGTTATTTCCTACAACTTCAAGGGCTGCTAATTTTATTAGAGTCTAAAACTCAAAACCCCGACCGCCAAGGGCTAGATAAAGGAACAAACATCATTCAGCCTTAGGCTACGTTTGGGAAGAGCTAGATTAGAATTTTTTTTGGTTATTTTAGATATAAAAGATAAAATAGGTTATTTTACCTACAAAAGTAAAACATCACATTTAACCCATAATCATTACACTATTCTCTTACAAAAAAAAGTTAAAAAAGCCAAAAAATCATTTCCAAACCAAACTTTTTAGCCCATGCTAAAACAAAAAAGATTGAGGCCTCAAATTTTTTGGCTCAAATTTGGCTCGAATTTGATTTTTTTTTTTTTTTTTTTTTTTTTTTGCTGGGTTGATGCTTTGCTTGTTATTATTATTATTATTATTATTTATTTTTTTCTGCAATGTATTAGCCCAGAAAAAAAAAAAATGCATTCGAGGCAATTTCGAGCCTCATTTTCGAGGCCTCAATCACAGCTGATGCTAAAATAGCCAAAAAAACTAAAAAATCAAAAACCAACCCACTTCCCAAACCAACCCTAAGGGGTTGTTTGGCTTCAACTTTTTGGTTAAAAAAGTACAAAAGATAAAATATACTAAATAAGTTAGTAAGACAAAATATATCATATATAAAATATAATCATTTCACTTTTTTCTCACAAAAATAAAAAAAGTCAAACCAAACAAACTTTTAGTTCTAAGTTAAAATAGCCAAAAAATTAAAAAGCCAACGAAAAAAACCTATTACCAAATGATGACTGAACTGGTCCAGTTCAAATTTACCTCATTTTGATAATTTGATTTACTGATTTTTTTAGGTCCTTGCATAAGATTATTTGTATAAAAAAGTTCAAATTGTTTTGATAATGGTGAGTACATAATTTTATTATTTTGGTCTTTGAAACAATAGATTATATACTTTTACGATTATTGAATAAATCTAAATTTTTGTGAATAATTACTTCAATGATTAAGTGACCAAATTTTTGAAATAGAACTTATGGTAAGACCATGGAACTGAACTGAGACATTCCAATTCTATAAAAAGGGCTAAAAAGAAGTCATGCATATTACAAAACTTAAAACCCTTTCTCTATGTAGAAATTTTAACTAATTTTCCTTAACAATAATGTTCATACATGTACACCTAAAAATAAAAAACAAAAAAAACAAAGAGTTAACCTAATTGGTCTCCTCATTCTGGATAGGTGGTAAATTGATAAAAATTGTACGTCTCTCTGGTTAATTGTCAAATCCAATCTAAAAATTGTGTGAGAGGCGATGTGAACCCGCAACACTGGACACAACCCTGCTCGTTTTTTATACTTATATATTCCTCTAACGAGAAATAACTCAACTGGTAATATGACTTGTTACTAATATGGAGACAAAATATAATCAATAATGTACAATGATTATTATAAAATATTTATTATTTTATGTGTCATCATTAGTTTAAAAAGATAAAATATAATCAATCATAGTATAATTGTACGAGTACGAAATAATCTTCTCGTATAATCCTGTTGATCAAGTTTGCGCTCCTCCAAACGTCGTCGCTTTACTTCCTGAAAACACAAACGTGAGCTAGTTGGCGGGTGTATGCCAGATACCTCTCCAATGCCTAAGTCAGCAAAATAGACAAACAGACAAAAACTCTGTATTATTCGAGAATTTAAGTTGTGATACCTGTACATAGGTCCTGCTATGAGATTTTATAGATTCCGCTTAGCACAATCCTAGTAGGATTCCAACTCTCCACCTAAGAGTCCTTCTAGGAATCACACATCCTACTCAGTACTAACCAAGCGAGATGGTTTGCACAATCCCAATAGGACTATACTTTTCCTAACAGAGTCCTCCTAGGAGTTTCATCACTGCAAGCAAGGTGAGATGACTACCACAGTTGAACAACAATATGACCGGGCTAGCACTAGCTCTTTGTCATACTCAATCCGGTGCCTTTATATGCAATACCTAGTTCGGCCCTTGTTTACTTGTACCTCGGTTTTGTTTGTTTAGACTGAGCTAACTGCAACAGTCTCTGACCGAGCTAACAAGGACGAGGTCCAACTTGTGAAGCCCAAAACACCTCGGTCCATAGTTCGGTCCCAACTTCACCTGTCTCAAGCTTGTTAGTTTTTAGACCGAGCTACAGCAGCTCCTATCTCAGTTTGATGTACGGCCCAACTTCCAAAGAAGCCTCTTCTTTATCTCGGCCAAATTTATTTATAAATTACCCTCTCAATTGCCCTTTAATTCCATCTGCGCAGCATGATTTGGGATTACTTGTTACCAGCCGAGCTAAAAGTTAACCTTCAACCGAGCTAAAGTGTTACCGGGCTACCAATTTGTTCGGTCAAAAAATGTCTTTTCAGTCGCTGTACATCTGAATCGCTTTCTATTCTCATGGACACGTGGCTGGCCCCCATTGGTCAAGTATAGCTGTCACAGCCGTCTTTGTACTTCGAAAGTTTTGAACAGTCCCGCCAATTTTTGTGCATTTGATACAAAAGAACCCTCATTTTTGAACCATACACATCACTGTTCATCTTCTCATTCTCGTCGTGTCACTGAGCTTCTGTTTTCACGGTCAAAACACCTGCAAAGCTTGCGTTCGTGCTGGCGCCTGTTCAATCTTGACCTCCGTTCACCCACATCGAAGCTGTAAGTAACTCAATCCTTTCATTTTCTTCGTTCTCCTTTGTGAATATATATAGTGTAGAAATACATATACATGTTTTTCGAAACACATCACTATAGTTTTTACATAACTGGGCAAGAACCCCTTGATCCCCAACACCCACAAGAAACACATGGTAGGCCTCCAATCTCACTCTCAACTGGTTTCACAAATAATTTGTAATATGATGCTTTTGATCGAAAATACCACCATGACCGAACTAGGAACCTGTTCAAATGACCGAGCTAAAACTAAAACTTGGAGTCATACCCGGTGTTACGATCGAACTAAGGATGGGCTGTATCCCTTTCAACCGAACTAGGGTTTTTATTTATCCTTCTTTTTTAGCCCGATCCAGCGATCTGGGCATAACACTTTTTATCTCTACTTTGCAGACTCCAACTAGGTTGGCCAGGCACACCTTTGCACGCTCAACCGAGATACTTAACATCATCTCAACACCGAGCTAGGACTCCGGGCTAAGTTATACATAATTTTAAGTTATAAATGGGCAAATACCGGTTCTTAATAAACTCACCAGGGGCCATTGTCGAATTCCGCAAGGACTACAACATCCTTGATGACATCCACCTTTCATTAGCCAAGCTAGACACAACTCCCTGGGGAAAACCGGGCTTCGTACCCTTCATCGTCATATCCATTGTAGAGGCCGGACTCCGATTCCCCGTTCAGCCACTATTTTGCGAATTCCTTAGGTAGACTAGACTATGCCTAACTCAGTTTAGCACCAATTCTTATAGAATAATAAATGGTATTGCCGAGCTAAATTGCCGGCTCGGCCTCAACCTTGGTTTAGCCGAGCTATTTCACCAATACTCACTTGGCCAGAATGAAGATAGCTGGGTGTTTTATTTAAGAATAAGAAGACGTTGAGAGAAAATAATTAAAAACACACCGGACAAAGACGTAAACGACGACGACTTCTTCTAGTTTTCTGGCAATTTTGAAAACTAGGAAGCCCAGATACCGAGCTACGGTATTAATTGGAATAAAGGAACAGCCGGTATGAATACCTTGGCTCAGTTTGTTTGATTTTTACTCTTGTTGCTTACAACTTGTACACTGTGCTAACCGTTGTCTTTCTCCATGTGCAAACTTGAACCAACTAAAGTCACAATACCAGTACCCTAATTTAGACGATCTCCGGGTAGCGCTTTGGTACCGCGATCGATGTTGGGCCGAGCTACTCAATTTTGAACCAACGTACAGATACAGTGGAAGGAGGAAGACCAAGGTGACTGACTTCCTTCTGGAACCTTCACCAGAACCAGACCCCAACTTGCCACAAATAAACCTCGTTTCCTTAACTGAAGAGCAAGAAATGGCAAAGCGTCGAGCTGTCCGAGCCTTGATTACCGAAACAACTACTCCAGCCAGCGGTAATCCAACCGAGACATCTCAAGCCGGTCAGACACGCGAAGCTGTGGTGGCCCTTCCAACGGCCTGAGCTTCATCACCTCGGCCGCACAAGCGAGCCCGTACCTCCTCAACCGAGCAACAGCGGTTGATCGATGAAGAGGACCGTGTGCTTCCTAAAACAACACCGCTGAGCCCTGATCCTATCCATACCGACCGAGCTAGCCCTTCAGAATGGGCTCCAAAATTAACATATAAGAACTGGGCTATTTCAAACACTGACTCAGTGGTTACAGACAAAGACCATACACTTGCCTTCAATCTTGCAAATGGCGTATGTTTGCTAGCCGACATGGAGCATCATGATCACCTAACCGAGCTAAAGGCTATATGCTCGACAACCAAATCCATGGTGCTGGTAAGTGCCCCATTCGTTTGTCCTCCATTCCACACGTCTGTTTGCTCGGTTTTGATCATAATTGCTATCTCTCCTCTTGTAGGCCATGCAGAAGAACCACATTGCTCACAAGTGCATATTGGAGCTGCGTAAGACAACATGGCTGGCCATGACAGAAGCCAATACCAAAACGGCCGAACTGGACGAGGCCAGGCAAAAGATGACCGAGCTTGAATCTGAAATAACACGACTCACCGGGTTGGCCAACTCGGCCGAAACAAATAAGCAGAAGGCTTTGGCTGAGCGGAAAGACAAATATCTGCGCGAGCTGGCCAAGCTCGAGAAAAAGAAAGATGCAGAGATCGCCGAGCTGCAGAAGAAGATGGAAGATGCAGAAGACCGTAGCTACAAGGAAGGAGAAGCCACCTACATTCTGCAGTGTGAAGCTTCAAATGACATATTTTTTAAATGCGGATGGAAGACAGCTGCTACAAAGCTCGGTTATGGTGAAGAAATCGAGGTCTTCTAGAATCCTCCTCCCTACTTCATTTCGAGCTATATGGAAAACTACGCCAATGCTATCCAAGAAAAACTGCTTCAAATGGGGGCGGAGGAAGAGGCATCCCCAGAGCTAAACAACGCCCCAGTTCCTACTAATGATCACGGTCTCCAAACTACTCAGTCAGCTCGAGTGGATCCACCGGCGCCCATTACGGTTGAAGATGTGGCTGTGACCGACCTTTCTACTGGAACCGGGCAACCGAGTGGTGAAGCTCGGGTTGACTTGGATGCAGATCTGGATGATCTTTTTGCCTGAACTTGTATTTTTTTCTTTTAATGCTGACTTTTTGAAAGAATTTGTAACCGGGCTAAAGCCCCACCTTGTAATGCAGTTCTAATCTTGAATGAAATCTGTTATTTTTCCATTCTTTTTGCCCGGTTCATGTCCTGCTTTGTCCCGACTTTGATTGGTATATCTGGAACTTTTTGGCCGAGATAACCATCTCGGTTTATCTTCAACCTTCTCTAACCTAGATCCTTATCTCGGCTGGAGAGACATAAGTGTTGGTTATTCGTGCCAACCTCTTCAGCCTAGATCCTTATCTCAGCTGAAGAGAGATAAATGTTGGTTATTCCGGCCGACCTCTTCAGCCTAGATCCTTATCTCGGCTGAAGAGAGATAGATGTTGGTTATTCTTGCCAACCTCTTCAGCCTAGATCCTTATCTCGGCTGAAGAGAGATAAATGTTGGTTTTTCCTACCAACCTCTTCAGCCTAGATCCTTATCTCGGCTGAATAGGGATAAATGTTGGTTATTCCTGCCAACCTCTTCAGTCTAGATCCTTATCTCGGCTGAATAGGGATAAATGTTGGTTATTCCTGCCAACCTCTTCAGTCTAGATCCTTATCTCGACTGAAGAGAGCTCAATGTTGGTTATTCCTGCCAACTTAGAGCCAAGTGTTTGGTTATTCCTGCCAAACTTCTTCAGCCTAGATCCTGATCTTGGCTGAAGAGAGCTCAATGTTGGTTATTCCTGCCAACTTAGAGCAAAGTGTGTGGTTATTCCTGCCAAACTTCTTCAGCCTAGATCTTGATCTCGGTTGAAGAGAGCTCAATGTTGGTTATTCTTGCCAACCTAGAGCCAAGTGTTTGGTTATTCCTGCCAAACTCCTTCAGCCTAGATCCTGATCTCAGCTGAAGAGAGCTCAATGTTGGTTATTCCAACCTAGAGCCAAGTGTTGGTTATTCCTGCTAACTTTGCTTCTATTGCCCCTAGCTGGTATTAACTAAGAACAACTTTTACAGTAGAAAGAATTATGCTGAAAAGGAAATTACTTGTTTTATTTAGAAAAGAAAAATTACAAGTACTTTAAAGAAAAGCTAAAAATAAAATAGTTTGAGATTGACAGTGTTCCATGTCCTGGGAATGGCCTTGCTGTCTCCATCTTCCAAGTGATATGCCCCTTTCCTACCAATCCAACCACTTTGTATGGTCCTGTTGACGTCCCCGAACGCCCTGGGAGGATGAGTCCCGTTCTGTTCATATTGGGTTCACTACAGTTCAAGACTCACAAATTGTCACAGTTCTTAATCTGAACCAAAGAGTCCAAATCCGGCAAATCGTTTTGAGAAAAAATAGATTTTTAGAAAAGAAGTGCCAAACATGGACTGCTTTGCCAGATACAGAGTCGCCACCTAAATATTTTATTTTGGGCCTGCTTGTATTTTCTTTAACTGGAGACGAGTCAAGCATGAAAGGGAACAACTCTAGGCCTACTGAAGGAGATGTCTGCTTGTATTTTCTTTAACTACTTCAGTACAGCCTCTTCTTCGACTTGCTTCTCTTTTTGTCTCTCAACTTCCTTATCCTTCCCAGATGCCTCCGGCTGGTCTAGGTGCAGGGGCTTGAAATACCGCCCGCTTCTCGTCATATGATCGACCTCACCGATATACCAGGTATCATTTGGCTGATTACTCCCCCAATCCTCATCCGTGTAGGCAAGACATAGGTCATCGTCCTCCCACCACATTCCATCGGCAGCTGACAGACACCTGTCCGGCTCCAGTATGACCGTTCTCGTACTTACAGTACCCTCCATCCATATGCTCCCAGCGTTCTCTGTCTCTGTACACACAGCAGTTTCAGTCCCCACGTGGGCCTTAGCTTTCCTGATTCTCTCAGAATCCTCAAACCTTTCCTGCTCCAACTGTGTCAGTACAGCTGGCTGTTCATCAATTCCTGTATTCAAAATGCTCCAATCCTGAGCGAAATTCCTGACACCGGCGCTCTCTGGTGATTCATTTTGACTTCCGGCCCTTCCGACCACAATTGATATTCTCGCCCCTGCCGGGCCCTTTTCTGGTTGGAATTCTTCCACAACGAGTTTGTCGGGTGCTATTCTGCTTCGTTGTTCCATACCCGTACTGATTTGACGCTCTGTCAAAGAACATCGTCCAAAACTTGTCGTCGATATGCAAAATGGCCTCATTTGGGAATAAGTATTCAACTGCTTCACCTCATTCCACTGGATGATCGGCTAAGAATTCTGCTACTGCTCTTCTCTTGACTGACTTGCGCGTCACATACTTCAGATCGAATTCGGAAAGCAACAGCAACCAACGAGCTAGCCTACCCGTAAGTGCTGGTTTCTCAAAGAGATATTTGATGGGATCAGGTCTCGAAACCAACATTACGGAGTGAGCTAACAGGTAGTGCCGCAGCTTCCTGGTAGCCCATACTAAGACTAAGCAAGCATTTTCCAACGGTGTGTAACGGGTCTCATACTCTAGCATCTTCTTGCTTAGGTAATAAATGGTTCTCTCCACCTTGTCCTCTGATTCTTGCGCGAGCATGCAGCCCATTGTAGTCTCAGTTACTGAAAGGTACAATATCAACGGCTTCCCTGATCCAGGTGGTGACAACACGGGTGGGTTCTGTAAGTATTCCTTGATCTGTTCAAAAGAAGCTTGGCATCGGCCGTCCCACTGGAATTTCTTCCCTTTCTTCAAGAGGCCAAAAAGTGGTTCACAAGTCAAGGTTAATTTTGAGATAAACCGTCTTATGAATTGTACTTTACCTAGAAAGCCTCGCACCTCCTTTTCAGTCCTTGGTGGTGGCATTTCTAAGATGGCCTTGATTTTGGAAGGGTCGACTTAGATATTTCTCTGTGTAATCAGGAATCCCAGCATCTTTCCCGCTGTAACACCAAACGTACACTTCTGAGGATTCAGCCATAACCGAAATTCTCTGATCCTTTGAAAGAACTTTTGCAAGTCAGTGTAGTGGCCCTCCCTTTCTTTGGATTTGACAATCATGTCGTCCACGTACACCATAACCTCTTTGTGGATCATGTCATGCAATATTGTGGTCGCGGCCCGTTGATATGTAGCTCCAGCATTCTTCAACCCAAACGGCATTACTCTGTAGCAGTATGTCCCCCACGGGGTGGTGAATACAGTTTTTCCTAGTCTTCAGGTGCCATCACTATCTGATTATAGCCTGAGAAGCCATCCATAAATGAGAGCAAAGCATGCCCCGCTGTAAAATCCACTAACTCATCAATATGCGGCAAGGGAAAGTCGTCTTTCGGGCTAGCTCTGTTCAAGTCCCTGAAATCCACGCATACCCTGATCCTGCCATCCTTCTTCGGCACCGGAACAATGTTGGCCAACCAAGGCGGGTATTCAGATACCAGCAAGAACCCTACGTCGATTTGCTTGGTGACCTCTTCCTTAATCTTGATAGCCCAGTCAGGGTGGATTCTTCCGATTTTTTGCTTGATGGGTCGGGCCTCGGGGTCAAGAGGGATCCGGTGCTGTACAATCTTAAGATCGATTCTAGGCATGTCTTCGTAGGACCACGCGAAAATATCTTTGAAATCTTTTAATAAAGCGACTAAGCGCTCGCGTTCCTTCGAAGACAACGTGGACCCGATCTGGACCAGCCGCGGGTCCTTCTCAGTACCAATATTCACAGTAGTGATTTCATCAACTAAAGGCTTAACAAATCTTTCCTGCTCTTGATCAATTAATCGTTGCAAAATCGGAGGAATTTCTTCCTCGTTGTTTTTGTCAAAATTTTGAAAGTCCTGATTCAAGCAATAAATCAAAGGCACAGAAAAGTACTCAGAAACCACATCCACATCATTCTTATTAAGTGTTTCCGAACCGTCTGATTCTTCTGTTACAACAGACTCAAAAGAGAAAGAAAAAGACGACCTGGACAGGACTGTGGCATCCGGGTTATCACCCCCAGGAATACCGGACTCAGACTCAGTTGAGCTGGAACCTGATTCCGACTCACAAGATTCGGTGGAATCAGATTCCGGCTCACTACTTGACCCGGCGTTGCTTGACAAAAATCCCTCTTCATACTGCCAAACGAGAGAAGGTGCGATAGATGCATCCAAAATAGTTGCTGGTAGGCCCGCAGCCGTTCCATTCCCGATCATGCATACCGAGAAGTTATCCCCCAAGCACTTCCGTTCGATCGGAGGATCTGAAAGTAGACATGCCAGTGCTACCCCATTTCATTTTCAGCGTCCTCAGACTGCACTTTCTTACTCTGCTCAGCCTCAGCCAATGGGTCCGTCTGCTCTTCGGCAACGTCATCCCCAGGTAACTGCAGATCAAAGAAGATCTCAAACCCCGGCACGCGCTTCCTCTCCGCGTTCAGCCACGGCTCTGGGAAGCCATAAAACGGAAAGTCCTCCCCTTCCTGAACAAAGCGTCCGTTTAGGGTACCCTAAATGGGCCGGTGCATCAAGTCAAAAGGCTTCCCCGCCTTCTTCGCTCTGGTTCTCCCAGCCATCTCCTTACCCTTCCTTATCCAATCCTCTTTGGTGGGTAGATAACCTAAGCCAAAGGTATGTAGGTTGTGTGGCACCTCGGCCAATGCTGCGACGCCCTTCCGGGCGTTTTTTCCCAATCCCATCCCGGGGATGTGTTGAACCTTGTTCATGAGGTATACTGATTGAGCACTGGCATACACTCCCTCATTAACAGCTAAGATGTTCTGCACGACCCGGGCCTCAGCTAGGGTAAAATCAGATAAGAACACATCCTCCATACCGTGCTCAATTTCCAAAACTGGCGTAGACACTTCCGGTGGTGGATGGATCGATGAATTCCCAAAAACTATAGCCACCCCCTTCCCGTGAGGGTATTTCAACATCTGGTGCAAGGTGAAAGAAACTGCCTTTACCTGGTGCAACCACGGTCGCCCCAAGAGTGGATTGAAAGTGGGAGGAACCTCTAAGGCGTGAAAGTCAATTTCATGCTGCCCCAGCCCAACCTTGGTCTGAATTTTGACAGTCCCCATCACCTCCCTGCTTGTGTTATCGTACGCCCGAATCACCTGGGCAGTTGGCACGAAGTCCGCGGGCTTCAACCCGATTGCATATGCCGTCCTTGATGGGCACACATTAATGGCGGACCCCGTGTCGACAAGAACCACTGGTACCCATTTGCCTCTACATTCCACAGAGATGTAGAGAGGTTTGTTGTGGTTTGCCCCCTTGGGTGGCAATTTCTTGTCGGAAAAGTCAGCATCGGGGTAGCTCCTCCCAGAAAAACCAAGCCCACCAGTTGTTCGGGCGTGGTGTCTATAGAGAGCTTGGCCTTGTCCATGGCCGAAAAGACAGCTTGTCGATGCACTCGCGATGCCATAAGCAGTCCCTAGATGGAGATGTCTGCTTGTATTTTCTTTAACTGCTTCAGTACAGCCTCTTCTTCGACTTGCTTCTCTTTTTGTCTCTCAACTTCCTTATCCTTCCCAGATGCCTCCGGCTGGTCTAGGTGCAGGGGCTTGAAATACCGCCCGCTTCTCGTCATATGATCGACCTCACCGATATACCAGGTATCATTTGGCTGATTACTCCCCCAATCCTTATCCGTGTAGGCAAGACATAGGTCATCGTCCTCCCACCACATTCCATCGGCAGCTGACAGACACCTGTTCGGCTCCAGTATGACCGTTCTCGTACTTACAGTACCCTCCATCCACATGCTCCCAGCATTCTCTGTCTCTGTACACACAGCAGTTTCAGTCCCCACGTGGGCCTTAGCTTTCCTGATTCTCTCAGAATCCTCAAACCTTTCCTGCTCCAACTGTGTCAGTACAGCTGGCTGTTCATCAATTCCTGTATTCAAAATGCTCCAATCCTGAGCGAAATTCCTGGCACCGGCGCTCTCTGGTGATTCATTTTGACTTCCGGCCCTTCCGACCACAATTGATATTCTCGCCCCTGCCGGGCCCTGTTCTGGTTGGAATTCTTCCACAACATCCGGTTAATCATCCAGCCACTCGGTAGCCTCTGTCGATTCCTCATAATCAAACCAATTGACTGTCGTGTCCCCTGGATCTTGGTCATTGAAAAAATGGAGGTTGGCAAAGTCCTCTCCCACAGCCGCCAAATCATCTGCCCCTTGCTCAAATCTATCCCCCTGGATCACACACATCTCTGCCATCTTTAGCAATTCTACACTTGGCCTAGCCTGGCCTGCTGACAGAATGTAATCACTCGGATTATAGGCTTCCTTAGCGAGACTCCCAGACTGCTCAAACCTTGACTCAACAATCCCATCCTCCTCTGCAATCTCCCCTACACTGTCTTCGACAGTCACCACCATTGGTTCGGGTCAGGTTCTGGAGATGTCCAACATGCACAAGTCAGTGCAGTCGGGAAGGAATACCTCTGACTTAGGTAGGTGGGAAGGAGTGATGTAGATGCTAGTAGGAATGGCAACGGGGCGGGGCGGGGCCGGGGACTACTCCCCCCGTCCCCGATCCCCGAAGATTACAAAATCCCCGCCCCCGCCCCCGATCCCCGGCGGGGGAGCCCATCACCCTCCCGTCCCCGTCCCCGTCCCCTAACGGGGATCGGGTTTCCCCGACCCCGACATATCCCCGAGCTTCTATTTTTTTTTTTTGAATTTTGTTCAACAAACCACTGAATAATCAAAGCATAGATCTGAAAAAAAATTTTGTTCAACAAACCACTGACTAATCAGACTGAGTACAGATCAACACAGATTAAAAAAAAAATTATTAACACAAATCAACATCAAATTATCAACACAGATCAACATATATAATTAACACAAATTAAAAAAAAAATTGAACAACACAGATCTGAGTCAACAACAAATCAGATCAGAGAGAGAGAGGACAGATCTAACAGATCTGCTCTGAGTACACCTTCATCATCTGGTACAGATCTGAGCGACGCCAATGACCGGGCTCTATGGCAAGATCGACGGTGACGGTGGCTGTGGCGGTGGGTTCGGTGGTGGTGAGAGACGAACCTTTTGCTAAAGAATAGAGAGAGACGAAGTGGAGAGAGAGAAAGAGAAACCGAGGCGCGGAGAAGAGAGAGAGAGAGGAGGAGGGTTGGGGCCAGCGGTGGTGGTGGTGATGTCGTCATGACGGTGACTATGAGAGAGCTGTGAGAGAGAGAGAAGAACGAGAGAGTTGAGAGAGCTGTGAGAGAGAGAAAAGAACGAGAGAGTTGAGAACGACAGAGTGAAGAGAGAGAGTTGAGAGAGAAGATAAGAGTGAAAGAGTTGAGTCAGTGAGAGAGTTGAGAGAGAATATAAGATGAAAGCAGATATTTATCTACTACAACTAAGAATTATAAAGGCGGGGATCATCGGGGAAATTTCAGGCCGGGGCCGGGCCGGGGCCGGGGTTGAGAAGCCTATCCCCGTCCCCGGCCCAAAAATTATCGGGGATGTATTTTTCAATACCGTCCCCGGCCCTACGGGGAATAATTTTCGGGGAAAACCCTATTTATCGGGACGGGGCGGTCCGGGTCCCCGTCGGGCCGGGTTGATATTGCCATCCCTAGATGCTAGGATCGTAAGACACGACCCTAGTCTGAATGAAGTTGATACGCTTGGGAGGTGGAGCTTGGTTGTGTGGAGGGAGAGGGTTGGTTGTGACGTTGGGTTTTTCTGGAGGTAGGATCACCCCGTTATCGATGAGATCTTGAATCTCATGACGTAATCGGTAGCATTGGTCGGTGTCATGACCGTACTGTTGATGAAATGCACAATATTTGGCTGGGTTGTAGGTAGGAGGAAGTTTTTCCGGTAATGGCCGCGACTCTAGGGGTTTCAGGTGTCCCTTTCTGATTAAAACCCCTAAAGCCTTGGACAAAGACATGTATAGTGGGGCGAAGGCTTTTTGGCTTTTGGGTTGGTATTTGGCTATTTGCGTATTGCTTCCGGACGCGCCAGAGAATGGCGTAGCTGTCACGGTCCTTGGAGGGGAAGGGGGGATGGTGGTGACCACGCTCACTTCTGAGGTTCTTACAGTTGTAACACCACTCGGGCCGGCATTGTTGTTGCGATTGAAAGTTCTTCTGGGTTGCTCCCGATCATTATCAATTAAGCCCTGCTTCAAGGCATCTTCAATCTGTACTCCCATCTCATGCGGATCTGAAAAGGTAAGGAATGAGAGCACGATCATCTTCTGCATCAACTTAGGCTGGAGATTGCGCACAATCATCCTAATCTGATCTTTGTCCGTGGGCCTTAGGGTCATCATCGAGGCCTTGGCCCTCCATCTGGTCACAAACTCTGAAAAGCTCTCCTTAGGCTCCTGCCTTGTCGTCTCGAGATCACGAGTCTTAATCTCGATTTGCGTGTTATACGAATATTGTGCAATGAAGGCCTCGGCCATCTCATCCCAGTTTCTCTTGACGTCATCTTCTAATTTGGCATACCAGATGGCCGCCACACTTGACAGGGTCTGGCCGAACAAAGATAACTTCTGTATTCTGGTAAGGCCCATCGGCCTTAAGATATTGGAAAACAACCTCAGGTGCACCATGGGGTCACCAGACCCATCAAATCGGTCAATTTGTGGCATTTTGAACCGGTCTGGCAGCGTCACAGCTGCGTCTGTATATCCGTCCTCAATGTCGGGAATGGACTTGACTCCTTGGGATTTCTTAAACATCTTTTCCAGCTCACTCAACTTCAGTGCTGTGGGGTCCATTTCGAACTCGAAGGGAGAGTCGGGTACATTGATAGGCGTGGGCGCCTCGGATAGTTGCGGTGGAATCGGGGGCGGAGCCGGGCCCATTGGAATATCTGTATCCTCTTGGACATTTTGAACATTTGGTGTCTCCTCAAGTATCGGAACCCTTGGTGGGGGAAGGGCTTGATGCGAAGCAGATGCCCTGGCTTGCTATTGTAGCCTTATGATTAACTCTGCTTGATTAGTCATAACCGTGGCCTGCTGCTTGGCGAACTCCGCCTGTCGGACAGCATCTTGTTGCATAACTTTCATGCTCTCCTGGAGCTGGCGCACCATCTCCTCTAAGCTTGCCATACTGCTTTGTTTTGATTGAATTACTGGTATATATTCCCTCTCTGTAGTGAAAAATGAGACCTCAGCCTGATTGTCCACTGGTAGGGTCGACCACTGCTCGGGCGATCTCTGCTCAGACACACTGCGTCTTCTTGGCTTTCGTCTGATAGCCGGGGATAGGGAATAAAACACTGGTTGTGCATTAACCAGATCCTCAGATCGATTGAGCCGGCGACCTCTAGTCCAGAGTGCTTGGGGGATATCTACTGGGTCAGAAGCAATCGTGCTAAACTACCTAGCAAGAAGATAAATGAAGCAAAAATGAAATAAATAACCTGACAAATGGGCAGCATAACAGCGTAAAATAAATACACACAACACACAGTCGGGTATCACAACACACGGTTGATAAACTGAATACACTGCTCCTCAATATTGATTATTGTCCCCGAATCACTGTTCCCAAAACTGAACCTGATACCCGCAAATAACTGATTCTTAAACACTAAACTCGCGCCCGCAGGCCTGATGCCCAAACTTGCAAACTGATACATGCATTCCTGTAGAGACACACTCCTAAAGCACATAGCAGATAAGTGAGAGCCAAAACACCCCTATGTTGGGGGTAAGGTTTCCCTGTCCTATTTTGTCAGGAACTAGGGTTTCACTACGCACGCAGCGGATTCAAACAACCTATCGGGTAAGCAACCTGTCCTAGTTTGGAATGGTCACTATGGATTCCGAATATGCACTAGGTCGAATGGTCAACAAGGGTGCCCCGGTAAAATCGGGGTTTGTGCTCCCATACTGGCAGAGCCCGTAATCGGTCAGCCTTATGGCATGCTTTAACAAAGCAAGCCTTCGGCAAACCATTCAGGAATAGCAGACGGAAAACACGGTGTCCTAGGCGCACCAATGCACATGCAATACAAAGAAACACATAGTGTAGTCAAAACAAGATATCATGAGTTCAAGTCAAATTCTCCAAACTCCCCAGCAGAGTCGCCAGAAACTGTTGACGTCCCCGAACGCCTCGGGAGGATGAGTCCCGTTCTGTTCATATTGGGTTCACCACAGTTCAGGACTCTCAAATTGTCACGGTTCTTAATTTGAACCAAAGAGTCCAAATCCGGCAAATCGTTTTGAGAAAAAATAGATTTTTAGAAAAGAAGTGCCAAACATGGACTGCTTTGCCAGATACAGAGTCGCCACCTAAATATTTTATTTTGGGAAATTTAGGAAACCCTGACTCGGTGCCAAAGGCCACGTGTCCGTCATCACCAAAGTTGCCTCGGCTCAGGAACTTGGGTACGATTGGGGAAGGTCAGCTATGAGCACCCCCTCTCACCCGATCAAAGATCGGCCTCTATTAACCGTGATATCTTGTTTTGAAAACATTATATGTTCCTATTCTGGTTATTAGCCTAGAATTACTATGTTATGCGCACAACAAATAAGTATAGACCAAATCGCCTAAATTGGAACAAAACATTTCATGTTTGTTTTGAAAATGGTTTGCTACTCGCGAGTAGGCTAAAATGCAGGTTTTGCCACCCTCAAGTGGGCTTTAGAAAAGATGGTTTTGTCAATATCTAGTGGGTTTACAACTCATAGTTTTAATGCATTATTCCAATTTAGGTAATTCAACCTCCATCCACAGGCATTCAGGCAGTTATATCACATAAGTAGCTAGCCTCATGGTAATTATGCTGTCATGGCAACACTCACACATATGCAAGGATGCTAAAGCATGAGAACTTACCGAGTACTCCGAGCCAAAACAGAAATTAGTTAGTAATCATATGCATGATCCTAGTTCATGTTAAGATGGCTATTGCAACACATGCAAAATGCAACTAAGATAGGCTCGGCTAATCTACAATGACATGTGAAATGCTACAACTAACACATATTCAATTTGGAATTGAAATACAGATGTAGTTAGAATGATGCGTCGAGCCCGGTGCATGCAAAACGAATGAATAGATGCAAACGTGCTATCATACTGTATGCTAATTGAAACATGCTCTAGACTAACCATTGAAAGCTAGTAAATAAAAGGGAAGAAAGACGTGGGGTTGGGAGACATACACACACTCACGCACACTTATTACACAATTGCCCTCACTCGGAGGGTCCGAATAAATATTACAGTCCGAATAAATAATACTAAATTAATTATTACAGAATTTCTAATTAATTAACAAATTAAATGCAGAAAGAAGGTGGCCACAACCCTACCTCAGGATGCATGAATGATGCATGCTTGACTCGTCTCGCCCAAAAACTCGCTGCCATAGCATTGTTGCCTCTGTTTACACTGTCTTGCCCCTCTGAAAATTCTGAAAGTCTCCAGAACTGCTTTGAATCATTCCCTGAGTATTCTGGGATGCCGCCGGCCAAAGAAAAGGGTCACCGGCCATGAGAAATGAATTATCGGCCAACTGTTGTGACACCGACTGGACCGTGATGGCCGGTCGGCACTGTATATGGCCGGCCAGCCAGAAATTCCTGCAGAATCCTGCAGTTGACAGCAGTAGAGGGCAAGCAGTGTATGGCATGAAATTTTCAAGCAAATGTGAGCATGGCCACAGTCCCTATCATGCAATGAACTCAAGGGAGCGTGGTCCTCGACCCTCGGGCCATCAATTGTGCATTTCTATGCATGATGGCCTAAGAGGCCAAGTTTGCAACTTAATGTAAATGCATGCAACACACAAATGAATGCTAACACCCTTTCATATTGAGGTCAAGGGCATCAGCGACCGAGGGTTGAGACGCGTTTCGTCACTTTGGGTACGAACATACCTCTCCCCTCATGCTTGGTTTGACACCCCAAACCAAACAATGCAATGCATGTATGCAATGTACAATGCAAAGTAATGCAACTCATGCAATGCCACACGAACAAGCTAATCAAATGCAACAAGACATTAGCTAACCATGCAAGCTAGACTAACGCGATGTTGGCATATCAAGTATACAACAAGACTATGTGATGCAACTTAACTAAACAAGGTGCGAACATGCAAACAAGATATAATGCAAGCATGCTCCTAATTTAATGCAACATACATCATGCCAAGTATGCAACTAGGTACAAAAGTGGTCTTTAAACTGAAATGGGAGGCCTCAACCATGCCCCAAAACAGTGGCCAAAAGGGCCCAAAATGGTACCAATTATGCATGCAAGCATGCACACGCCAAGGCCTATCATTTGAACATGAAAGGGAACAACTCTAGGCCTACTTAAGGGTAATATACTTGGACTTTAAACACTCACATTAAACTCCGAAAAGCATGCAAAAGGTGACACCAATACATGCTAGGGAATGGATGCAACATAGATGGCATTCAAGACTACAAACGAGAGCATTGCTCAACACCTATCCCGAGCAAACATGGCATGGATCTTTCAATACAAAACAGAGTTTTAGCATGCAAAATGGACCTCCAAAACCCATTGATATAGCAGCTAAGGGACACAAACCAAGGGGCATGCACAATGCTCATTTCGAGGCACAAGAGAACAACTCTTCAAAGTATGAAAGAGATGATGAATGCAAGCATACTAACATGGATTATGGACTTTAAACATGATCTCCAATGATGCCAAATCACGAGAATAAACTAAGCTAAGCATGCTAGAGACCCACATACACAAGGCTCACTATCCAAAACACAAAGAGGCTGCCCTAAACATGGCAAATATGACTAAAACAGTAGCAAATAGGCCTTAAGCATGGAAAAATAGTGTTAAGAACTTCATGAAGTTAAGCTAATATATGCAAGCATCATGGTCTATTGGCAAGGTGCATTTCTAGGCAACATGGAGAAATGCAAAGCAAGTATAATATGCATGGAAGGGGCCACTAATCCGACCAAAAACAGAGGCATAATATGACCCAACAACACCCAAAAACCCCTGAAATGAAGCCAAGAACAACTAATCATGCATGCTACCCTTATGAGCCAAAAACATGAACAAATAGGACACAAAGGGAGAGGAGTGTCCCTCCCCTATGCAAGACCTCAAACCATTTTCTTCACCACTGAAAAACCACTGGATTTCAGTGATGAGAAGATCAACACACAATAGTAACCAGAGCTTAGCAAAGAGAGCACCAAAAGGGCCAAACAAGGCCTAAGAGGGGGAGGTCGACCCCCAACACCAAAACAACCTTAATGAAGTATCTTAAGCATGCAAATATAAGAATTTTTTCAGTTATACACAAATCCTAAAACAGTAAGCAAGATAGGTAAAAGACTAGTGCAAGATTGGGGAATATAAAGTAAAAGTGTTACCCTTGGAGAATCCTTGAAGAACAGCAAATACAGCCCTCTTCTTCTGATCGAAACCAGTCCAAAACCTCAAGAACAAACCCTCAATGCCTCCCAAAGTCGAAGTAAGGTGTAAGAGTGTGTGTCTTAGTGCAATACTATGAACTAAACACACCTTTAGGCTATAAAACACACACAAAATGAAGAGAGAGAGGGAGATATAGAGAGAGAGGATGATATATCAGATATATGTATGTATTAGGGCTGGATTTTCTGAACCAAAGCAAAAGAGAGAGGAAGGGCTCTTATATAGACCAAGTAAAAGGCTAAGCTTCCAAGAGAAGCTATCCTAAAGGGTCAAGGCTTCTGAGGGAAGCTAAGCAAAGGGTGCAAGCTTTTTGAGGAAGCCAAGATAAAGAGTCCAAGCTTCCTCAAGAAGCTTGAGCAAAGGCGTCAATCTAGCTCTTGGAAGATTGGACTAAAAAGGTGCAAAGGTGCAAACCAGTCACACCCGTACATGGGGAGAAGGGTCCGTGCATTCCAGCTGGCTTGCACCATGCCTGAAAAAGGCAAAAATGTGGCACCGGCCAGAAAAAGAGGCCATCGGCCAAACAGATGGTCGACCGACCATATCAAGTGCCGACCGGCCAATAGTATATTTCACCAATGGCCGGTAGAAATAATACACGGCCAGTGACCTCAAGCCATGGCCGGTGGGTATCGGGGGTAGCTAACAAGCTACTCTCTACCCTCCGGTACAAAACAAGCAAGTCTTTGGTGCAAAACCAAGCACAGAACGAGCAAGTCGAGAGAACCTGAGGCAAGACGCGTAGCCGAGACCTCCGGGAACTCAAAACAAACACGAGCATGAATGATCACCGAGTGTTCAAACGGTGACGTCCAAATCTTGAGGACGGTCAAAAATGGGGTGTCTACAGGTCCTTCCCAGTTGGGTCCCAACGTGCCATCTCTAGGTACCAAAGTGTTGCCCATCACTTTGCGTAATACCCAATCCCTAATCTTGAATTGCCTTAGATGCACCGTTTTGTTATATTTTCTGGATAACTCCTGCTGGTATAAGGCAATGTGAACTAGAGCTTTTTCTCGTCTCTCTTCTGCAAGGTCGAGTTCCAAGGTTATGGCTTCTCCGTTCAAGCCTGGGTCAAAATTTTCACTTCTAATTGTGGAAAGGCCGACTTCCAGTGGGATTACTGCCTCCATGCCATAAGCCAAGGAAAAAGGCGTTTCACTTGTTGACCGTCGAGGTGTAGTACGGTAAGCCCATAAAACATGAGGAAGTTCCTCAGCCCACTTGCCTTTTGCTTTCTCTAACTTTTTTTTTAAACCATCCAAGATGACTTTATTTGATGCTTCTACCTGGTCGTTTGCTTGGGGGTATGCTGGTGTAGAGTTGTAGAATTCTATCTTGTATTCCTTACAAAAGCCTATAAAAATTTTGCCATCGAACTGAGTGTCATTGTCAGATATCAGAGCCTTGGGTATGCCGAATCGAGTGATGATATTCTGCCAGACGAACTTTTTCACATCTTTCTCCTTTATTGATGCGAGTGCTTCTGCTTCCACCCACTTTGTGAAGTAGTCTGTTGCTGCAAGAAAGAACTTTCTGTTGCCGGGTGCCATTGGAAGTGGTCCTACTATGTCCAAGCCCCACATTGCGAAGGGCCATGGGCTAGTTAATGGTAGAAGCTCTCTAGTTGGTTGATGTATTTGGTGTGCAAACTTCTGACATTTCTCGCACCTCTTGACATACTTCTTTGAATCTGTTTGCATGTAGGGCCACCAATATCCTTGTGAAATTGCTCAGTAAGCCAATGACCTTTCCCCTAAGTGGCTGTCGCATACGCCTTTGTGTATCTTGAATAAAAATGCCTCGACCTTGCTGGGATAGACACACTTTAGGTAAGGCCCTGTGAAGGATTTTTTGTATAACACCAATGATGAAAAGAGCTAGAATCGCTGTGACTTTACTCTTATTTTGTTGGCCTCTTACTTCTCTTCAGGTAAGATGCCATTTTTTAAGAATACTATAATGGGATCTATCCATGAAGGGCCTAATTCTGCACAGCATACCTCAGCTACTTCGGGTTCTTCAATGCTTGGTCTTGGTAGGAAGTCGATCAATAATGTATGTAGGATAGATGTATC
Organism: Camellia sinensis; assembly: GCF_055761805.1. Lineage (NCBI taxonomy): Eukaryota > Viridiplantae > Streptophyta > Magnoliopsida > Ericales > Theaceae > Camellia > Camellia sinensis. The sequence continues at coordinate 190,076,059 of NC_138964.1, forward strand.
TACTATTGAAACAAAGCCTGCTAGTTCGTCGGCTCTACTGTTTTCTTCTCGGCCGATTTGCTCTATCCGCACTATTTCGAACTTCAAGATCTCCTTTCTGACTAACTCTTGGTACTTAGCCATCCTCTCATCTTTCGCCTCGTAATTACCTGAAATCTGGTTTACTACCAGTTGGGAGTCACTGTAAACCATTAGCTCGGTGGCTTTCATGAAAAGTGCTGATTTTAGGCCTACTAAAAGTGCTTTATACTCCACCTCATTGTTTGATGCTGGGAAGCCAAGGTTGACTGCTTGTTCCACTATTAGGCCATCTAGTGAGATGAGGACTATGCCTAGTCCTACACCGTGCCTGTTGAATGCTCCATCCACGAAGAGTTTCCACGTCTCTCCAATGAATAGCTTCCAGCAAGTAGATGGATCGGACAATGTTTTGGGATCATGAGTGTTATTGGTGTTTTCTTCCAAGTCCATACCAGCTGTAGGTGTTGTATTTTCACTGTCAGACTGCCTCAAGTCTTTGCTTTTTGATGAGTTCTCACTGGGAATAACGTGGTTCGTTCCTTCCTTCTGATCATCAAGCCTGTGTGGCTTGCATCGTGGCTGGGTATCCTGTATCAGGGGTTGCGCATTTCCTGCGACACTTTCCATTCCTATTTCGGTTGTACCAATCAAGTCAACTGGGCATATGTGATGACTTCCTGGTGTGAACTCAGCCACAAAGTCTGCCAGAGCTTGGGCTTTTATTGTGGTTATGGGTTGAAACTTGATATCGAATTGCCCCAATTCCACCGCCCACTTCAAGATTCGCCTTGAAAAATCTGCTCTCTCAAACAAAGCTTTTAAGGGAAAAGCTGTTAGGACGTTTATGGTATGGCGTGGAAGTAAAGTGATAACTTCCTTGAGGCCATCATCAAAGCTAAGGCTAGCTTTTCCAGTGGTAAGTACCTGGTTTCTGCACCCAACAAGGTTTTGCTAACATAAAAGATAGGCAGGTGTTGGATTCCTTCCGCTCTGACCAATACTGCGCTGACTGCATGCTGTGATACTGCTAAGTACAAAAAGAGCTCTTCTCCAGGTACTAGGGTTATTAGCAACGGTGGAGAGGTCATGTATTCTTTCAGGCTTTCTAGGGCGCGGTCACATTCTTTATCCCACTCAAACTTGGTCTTTAATGCTTGGAAGAATGGTCGACATCTGTTTGACGACCGACTTATGAACCGGTTAAGTGCGGTTGCTAGGCCTGTAAGATGCTGTACTTCCTTGACTGTGTTAGGCCTCTCAAGATCCTGGATTGCTTTGATCTGAGAGGGATCAGCTTCTATACCTCGGTTGGTTACCAGGAAGCCTAGGAATTTTCCTAATCCTACGCCGAATGCACATTTGGATACATTTAGGCGCAACTTGTTCTTCAGAATTTGGAACATCTCATCTAGGTCCCTGAGATGGTCCTTCTCATCCTTGCTTTTGACCACCATGTCATCTATGTAAGCCTCTATTGTTCTCCCTAACAATGGTTCAAACATTTTAGTGACCATCCGCTGGAATGTAGCCCCTGCGTTCTTTAGGCCAAAGGGCATGACCTTGCAACAATACAATCCTCTTGGTGTTGTAAATGACGTGACCTCCTGGTCTGGTTCATACATAGCGATCTAATGGTAACCTCTATACGCATCAAGGAAGCTAAGTCAGTTATGTCCTGCTGTCAGGTCCACCAGTTGGTCTATCCTTGGTAGGGGAAAACTGTCCTTTGGGCATGCCTTGTTGACTGTTTTGTAGTCCACACAAACGCGCCACTTGTTGTTCTTCTGTGGCACTACTACGGTGTTGGAAATCCATCTAGGATAGTGCACTTCTCTGATGGCTCCTGCCTCCAGCAAGTTTCCCACTTCCTCCGCCACTATCTCTGCGTAGTGGAGTGCCGATCTGCGAGTGCGTTGTATAATTGGTCTGGCAGTTGGGTGGACATTGAGTTGGTGACAGATGAAGTTTGGGTCAATGCCAGTCATGTCGTATGGAGTCCAGGCAAACATTTCGATGTTAGAGGTTAAGAATTCCATAACCTCTATTCTCTCAATGCTGAACAACGACGAGCCGAGTAAAAAGAATTTTTCTAGGTTCTTTTCATCTATCCTTACCTTTACCAAGTCTTTCACTGCCTTCTGTTTGGATGTTTTGCCAACATCTGCAAATAGTTCATTGTTCTTTGGCTCTTCCACCATCTGTACAAACCCTTTTGCAGCACGGCTTCCATTTACTGTGACGAAACATTGCTTCGACATGATTTGGTCTCCTAAGACTTCTTCAATCACGTTGGTTTCGTTAGGGAATCGTAATGCCTGATGGTAGGTTGATGCCACTGAGCGCATGGCATGCAGCCATGTCCTTCCCAAGATTATGTTGTAAGTGGAAGAGATTTTCAATACCTAGAATTCCACATGTTTTGTCATGGTTCCCGCATTGACTGGGAGGATTATCTTGCCTACAGGCCACTCTGGCATCGAGTTGAATCCAACAAGGGGAGATGTCGCAAGTGCCAAGTCTTTGTACCCCAGTTTTAATTGTTTGAAGGTCTCGTAGTACATTATCTCACATGAGCTTCCTTGGTCAATCAGAATTCGCTTGATGTCAAAATTTTTGACGCGCAAACTCATCACGAATGCGTCATTGTGGGGGCAATGTAACCTTGCTAGATCCTTTTCTGAGAAGGATATGACGTTTGTAGGCTCTGTCTTGCCCTTTTTGATGGTAGGTTGTGCACTTAATACCTCTCTTAAGTGTTCAGCCTTTTTAATCATCCCCCTGAGTTCACATACCCGCTCAGGTTCGATGATCCAATTGTCACAACCCAAACCCGCCCCTATGGGTTAGCACCATAACCGGCCAGTAATCCGAAATTACCGAAGGCCAGCTTAACAGTAATACAGAGTACAGGGGCTGGCGGAAGCCAAAAACAGTAATTAAGAGATGTCTAATGAGCTGTGACAGTCTATATGCAAAAAGACTTTTCGAGACACATATATAATTAGTACCAAAATAGTATGTACAATATATACAATCATTCAGGACGGGGACTTAATCCCTAATAGAACAGTACAATACAACATCATTCAGTCTATACAGAACATAAACGAAGAGGGGGAAAACTAAAACACCCTAAGCAGCCTCAGCTTGAACAGTTCTGGAACCTCAAAGTGAGGCACAAAGGTTGGCTTGACAAAACAGAAGTTAAGCTTGACGCCCCTAGCAACAATCCGGTGCCTGAACACCTACATATATATATATATATATATATATATGAGCAGTGAGCTAAAGCCTAGTGAATAACATATGCGTAAAGAGGTTAAGAATGAATGTCCTCTCAGTATTGAAAACAGTCATTTAAACAATATATCAGTCATTTAGTTTGTGGCTCATAATTCATGCTATAACAATCATTCAGAAACTATAATAGTCATATGTGGTACATCCAATAGCAAAGCAGTACAGTAGGTCTTAACAGACCGAGCAGTCAATGATGGCCATCAGTAATGGTTCCAAACATGGGAACCGACAGAGATCTCTGTAACAGTAGCAGTAACAGTATATTGTTATGGATGCCACGAATACATTTCACAAATAGGACAAACATTCATTCAGTAAACAATGTCATTTCATAAAGCAGTACAGTCATTTGTTCAGAAAATAATCTCAATTGAACATCTCTTTACAACATTGTTACTCACAAAGTTCTGGGCTAAAGATAAGCTAGTACGCGTCCTCGGATGCCAACCCTACACAGTTACAGAGTGAACACACACTAAGCTATACAGTTAGGAAATAATAACTTAATCCCTATCTTGACTTGGTGTGGTTCTACATCAATATCCCCATTAAGATGCTTTAAACTAGGCCTAAGAATGCCTAGAATAGAATGAGGATGCAAAGATGCACTTTAAAAACATTTTCAAAATTTTTAGAAAACAGAAGTCCCGCTCGAGCGTGGGTTTCCCCGCTCAAGCGGACATGCAAACAAAAGTCTCCGCTCGAGCTTAAACTTTCCCGCTCGAGCGGACTACAAAAGTACTGGATATGTGAAAATCACGCTCGATGGGCGCTCGACACCCGCTCGAGCGTGTGACACAAGTCCTCGCTCGAGCGTGTAAAACCCCGCTCGAGCAAACTGTAAACACAACAAAAGTACTGGATACACGAATTTCCCGCTTGAGCGCCACTTACCTCGCTCGAGCGGGAGTCCAAAATCTGGACTTTCCAGATTTGAACCTTAAGCTTAAAATCAAGTTTCAATATACCAAATTCGATCCTTTTGGGCTAATTTTCTGGAAAACACTTTAAAACTCATAATATAACATGATTCAAAGCTCAATTTGTAAAATCAAGGCCCAAAGGTGAGTCAATTAAACCCAATTTCAAACAAAACTTTATGAACGAAATAAGAACTTTACATGCATGTGTTCAATAAATTCAAGGCTTCAAATGCATGCTCAAATGAGCTCATTACCTAAAAAATAAGATGAATTCATGAACTATACTTAAGATATGGACATGCATGTGAGGAATTTATGAACTACAACCTCAAAACCTCACAATATGTACATGCATGCATGAATTACAACTTAATTCAACAATCTTAACCAATTCTAGACTTTGAATAACTAATGTCACCGTGGACCATGCTAGAACAACTCAAATACACAAATGAGAGGACGAATCTCCTACCTCAAGTCTTGAATGCAAGATAAGGGAGCTCAATTAAGCAAATTACTCTTCAATTCCTATAATTTCCAAGCAAAACCTTTAAGTTGAACCCAATTTCTCCCACTCTCTCACTCAAGTCGTTTTTGGTCTCTCACAAATGAACAAGGATGATGTATAGCATAGATAAGTCATGACTAAATAATTGTCAAGCAAAGCCCACTAATGGCAAAATGGCAATTAAGTCCAACTCTTGTAATTTAGCTTTATTAAATCTAATTTAATCATACCAAATCACATTTCAATTAAATATGCCATAAAATCACATAAATCCCAATTAGCGTAAAACATTAATCAATTTCAGATTCGGCCGCCGATAAGGCCTTCAATTTGCAGTTTAAAGCATAAAACATGAACAGATAATTTAACAGTCAACAGATAGAATTGCATTCAAACTAGCACAATCAATCAATCAGTTTAGTAATCCAGTCAGTCAGTCAATTAACATGCTTAATCATAGATTAGCACTAATCAGTAGTGTTATCAGTAAACAATGGTGAGCGTTGTTACAGTCTCCCCTTCTTAGAAAGAGTTTGGTCCTCTAAACTCGAATTACCTTCGTTCTGGACGAAAACAGGATTCAGTGGGAACAATTCAGGATATCTCTTCATTATATCATCTTCCCTCTCCCAAGTGGCATACACGCCACCATGGTTTTGCCAGTCAACTTTCACTAACGGAATCTCTTTGTTTCTCAACTTCTTGATCCGTCTGTTTACAATCTGAATAGGCCGTTCTTCATAGGTGTAGTCATCACTTAGCACTACACGTGTAGGCTCAATCACATGGAAGGGATCCCGAAGGTAATCCCTCAACATTGAAATATGGAACACGTTATGCATATGCTCCATTTCAGGAGGAAGCGCTACTTGATACGTCACCAGATTGATTTTCTCAATGATCTCATACGGTCCGACATATCTCGGCGCTAACTTGCCTTTAACCCCAAAATGGGTCTGCCCTTTCATCGGTGTCACTTTCACAAAAACATGATCACTTACTTCGTACTCTCTGTCTCGCCTTCGAACATCCGCATAACTTTTCTGTCGGCTCTGTGCGGTTTTCAGTCTCTGTTGAATTAATTTCACTTTTTCGGTGGTTTCCTGTACAGTCTCAGGCCCAAGCAAAGGCCCATCTCCAACTTCTGTCCAGCAAATTGGAGATCGACATTTCCTGCCATATAAAGCCTCGAAAGGTGCCATACCAATACTTGAATGGAAGCTATTGTTGTAGGCAAATTCAGCTAAGGGTAGATGACTTTCCCAATTTTCCTGAAAATCAAGAACACACATCTGCAGTAAATCCTCCATAGTATGGATGGTTCTCTCTGACTGACCATCTGTCTGAGGATGGTAGGCACTACTCAGTTTCAATTTAGTACCCAATGCAGTTTGCAGGCTTTGCCAAAATCTCGATGCAAACTTCAAGTCCCTATCAGAAACAATGGAAACAGGCACTCCATGCAATCTAACAATCTCATCAATATAGATTACAGCCAATTTGTCCGCATTATAAAATGTTTTGACAGGTAAGAAATGAGCAGATTTAGTTAATCTATCAACAATAACCCAAATTGAATCCATACCTTTACCGGAGCGAGGTAACCCAACAATAAAATCCATAGTGATATGTTCCCATTTCCACTCCGGTATCGGTAAAGATTGCAGTAAACCTGCGGGTCGTTGATGTTCGGCTTTAACTTGTTGGCAATGAAGACATTTTGACACAAAATCAGCAATTTCTTTCTTCATTCCCGGCCACCAGAAATTCAATTTCAAGTCTTGATACATTTTCGTATTTCCTGGATGGATAGACAATTTTGAATTGTGGCCCTCTTGCAGAATTCTTCTTTTCAGTTCAGGATCACTCGGTACACACAATCTTCCCTGAAATTTCAACACATTATTCTCAAATTTGAAATCCGGCCTTAGTTTAGATTCCCGTTCTTCGATGATCTTCTTCAAGAAGTCATCCTGTTACTGTTTCTCTTTAATCTCTTCAATTAGTGCCGGTTGAGTAGAAATAGCAGCTAAGGTTCCACCTTGTTCACGCAAAACAATCTCAATTTCAAGTCTTTCAAGGTCACATAGCAATTCTTTCTGCCCGGTGAGTAAACAGGCTAAATTTCCAATCGATTTCCGACTCAGTGCATCAGCAACGGTGTTAGCTTTTCCTGGATAGTACAAAATTTGCAGGTCATAGTCTTTTATCAGTTCTAACCATCTCCGCTGCCTCATGTTCAGTTCTTTCTGTGTGAAGAAGTACTTTAAACTCTTGTGATCGGTATACACTTGACATGTCGCCCCATAAAGATAGTGATGCCAGATTTTCAATGCAAATACCATTGCGGCAAGTTCTAAGTCATGGGTCGAGTAGTTCTTCTCATGTGGTCTTAGCTGTCGGGAAGCATACGCAATCACTTTCCCATTCTGCATTAAAACACACCCCAAACCCTTATGAGAAGCATCATTAAATACAGTATAACCATCCGTACCTGAGGGTAAGGTGAGAATCGGTGCAGTCACTAGTCGAGTTTTCAACTCTTGAAAAGCTGATTCCCTCTAATCGGTCCAGTCAAATGATATCCCCTTCTGAGTCAACTGTGTCAGTGGTAGGGCAATTTTGGAGAAGTCTTTGACAAACCTTCTGTAATACCCGGCCAAGCCTAGAAAACTCCGGCCTTCGGTGACATTTGTCGGTCTAGGCCAGTTCACTACTGCTTCAATTTTCTGTGGATCAACTGAAATTCCATCTTTACTGATTACATGCCCCAAAAACATAACATTGTCAAGCCAAAATTCACATTTAGTCAGTTTAGCATATAGTTTCTGTTCTCTTAGGGTCTGTAGGGCAATTCTCAAATGATGTTCATGTTCCTCTATGCTTTTGGAATAAATTAAAATGTCATCTATGAATACAACAATAAAGTCATCGAGGAACGGTTTAAAAATTCGGTTCATAAGGTCCATAAATACAGCAGGTGCATTGATAACTCCGAAAGGCATGACCAAGAATTCATAATGTCCATACCTCGTTCGAAATGTAGTCTTTTCAATGTCTCCTGTCTTGACTTTCAATTGGTGGTATCCAGATCTAAGGTCAATTTTGGAGAACACTTGGGCACCTTGTAACTGGTCAAATAAATCATCAATGCGAGGCAATGGATATTTATTTTTCACTATTACCTTGTTCAGTTCACTGTAGTCAATGCAGAGTCTCAGTGAGCCGTCTTTCTTTTTCACAAATAAGACTGTCGCGCCCTACGGTGAAGTACTGGGCCTGATGGACTTCTTATCTAACAGTTCTTGCAACTGAACTTTTAACTCCTTCAATTCAGTCGGTGCCATTTTGTAAGGAGTTTTAGATACTGGCTGTGTACTCGGAATCACATCAATAGTGAACTCAATCTCCCTATCAATCAAATCCCCTGGCAGATCATCTGGGAAAACATCTGAGAATTCTTTGACTATAGGAATACTGTCCACATTAGTTTTATCATCAGTAGGTACAGTCAATACAGAACATAGATACCCTTTACACCCCTTCTTAATCAATTTAAAAGCTTTCATGGATGAAATCAGGTATGGGCGAGGTATTACTCCTACTCCGTTAAACACAAATTCAGACAGTCCGGGTGGACGAAACACAACTTATTTTGTTACACAATCTATGGTAGCATGGTATTTTGTTAACCAGTCCATTCCCAATATCACATCAAAGTGATCAATATTCAGAGGCAATAAATCAATATACAGATGGACATCTCCAACAATAATTTCACATGCAGGGTACATATAAGCACAAGTCATGGATCCCCCAACATGTGAAGATACAGCTAACAGATAGTTCATGGGTTCCAATGGTCTATTCAATTTTCGCGAAAAAGCATGCGATACATATGAATGTGTAGACCCCGAATCAATCAAAACATATGCATTTTGAGCACAAATTGAGAGTATACCTGACACGACGGTCTCGGTATTTTGTACGTCTCCCAATACGAGTGTGAACACTCGGCCTTGCCTCATAGGCTCTTTCCCAGTAGCTTTGAGGTTGGGTTTCGGTGGAGCAGTTGATGCTGCGACGCTTGGTGCAGCTTTACTATTGCCCTGAGGAGTGGAAGGGCAATCTTTGACCATGTGGCCCACATTGCCACACCTGTAACAAGCACCTGAAAGTTTATAACAAACCCCTTTGTGTTTCTTACCACATTCAGAACAGGGCGGTATGGAACCACTTCCCTGACTGGAACTGGTTGTTGACCCCGTATTCTGCTTCTTAATCGATGAATTGTTTCTGCATTTCTTGAATTTAAAATCCCGCCTCCTACCACGCCATTCAGACGTTGGTGTTTCAGTCTGTTTTAGTGCCTCGATGTTCGACTTAGCCATGATTTCTCGGTCAAGAACATCCACGTACTTCAATAGTTTCAAAACATTAATTCTGTCAAGAATTTCTACATTAAGGCCGCCTTCAAACTTACTAACCTTCTTGTAGTCAGTGTCCACCATTTGTGGTGCATATCGGGCAAGTTCAGTAAACTTTGACTCATACTCAGCCACAGACATGGTACCTTGTTTCAGTTGTTCAAATTCAGTCACCTTTTTGTCCTTGACACACTGTGGGAAGTATTTCTCAAAGAAGGCTCCCTTAAACTGAGCCCAAGTCATAACGGTGTCGGTGTCACGGACTAGCATCCACCACCTTCTGGCCTCTTCTTGTAAGGTGAAGGTAGCCAGTAGCACTTTGTGTGCTTCAGAACACGGAAAGACTTCAAATAGCTTTTCTGTTTCAAGCACCCACGCTTCGGCCTTTAAGGGTTCAAGGCCTCCCTGAAAGGATGGCGGTTTCATCTTACTAAACTTCTGTGTCAGAGCTATTATATCATCATTAACAGGTGGCTCTGGCTGTATTGGAGGAGGTGGAGGCTGTTGGTTCTGTTGTTGCAGCCTTAAGGCCTCAGTCAACATTTCCACTGTTCTCTCTAGCCTTGTCATTCTAGCCTCAGATGATTCAGATTCATCAGTAGTTCTTGCGTTATCCATTTCACTATAGACAATTATGGCAATTATAAACATAGGCAGTTGCATACTTAAACACATCAGCACATTAGCACAGATATTCATGTCTTGGCCACACACACTTATCAATGTTCATGCAATGCCCTATTTACTTTTCTAGGATATCCTATAGCTCATTTGGACATGTGTGTGCAGTATAACTCGTGGTTTAACATCGCTCTGATACCACTCTGTCATGACCCAAACCCACCCCTATGGGTTTAGCACCGTAACCAGCCAGTAATCCGAGATTACCGAAGGCCTGCTTAACAGTAATACAGTAATACAGAGTACAGGGGCTGGCGGAAGCCAAAAATAGTAATTAAGAGATGTCCAATGAGCTGTGACAGTCTGTATGCAAAAAGACTTTTCGAGACACATATATAATCAGTACCAAAACAGTATGTACAACATATACAATCATTCAGGACAGGAACTTAATCCCTAATAGAACAGTACAGTACAACATCATTCAGTCTATACAGAACATAAACGAAGAGGGGGAAAACTAAAACACCCCAAGCAGCCTCAGCTTGAACAGTTCTGGAACCTCAAAGTGAGGCACAAAGGTTGGCTTGACAAAACAGGAGCTAAGCTTGACGCCCCTAGCAACGGTCTGGTGCCTAAACACCTATATATATATATATATATATATGAGCAGTGAGCTAAAGCCCAGTGAATAACATATGCGTAAAGAGGTTAAGAATGAATGTCCTTTCAGTATTGAAAACAGTCATTTAAACAGTATATTAGTCATTCAGTTTGTGGCTCATAATTCATGTCATAACAGTCATTCAGAAACTAAAATAGTCATATGCGGTACATCCAATAGCAAAGCAGTACAGTAGGTCTTAACAGACCGAGCAGTCAATGATGGCCATCAGTAATGGTTCCAAACATGGAAACCGACAGAGATCTCTGTAACAGTAGCAGTAACAGTTCAGTAACAGTATATTTTTATGGATGCCACGAATACAGTTCACAAATAGGACAAACATTCATTCAGTAAACAGTGTCATTTCATAAAGCAGTACAGTCATTTGTTCAGAAAATAATCTCAATTAAACATATCTTTACAACATTGTTACTCACAGAGTTCTGGGCTACAGATAAGCTAGTACGCGTCCTCGGATGCCAACCCTACACAGTTACAGAGTGAACACACACTAAGCTACACAGTTGGAAAATAATAACTTAATCCCTATCTTGACTCGGTGTGGTTCTACATCAATATCCTTATTAAGATGCCTTAAACTAGGCCTAAGAATGCTTAGAATGGAATGAGGATGCAAAGATGCACTTTAAAAATATTTCCAAATTTTTCAAAAAACAGAGGTCCCGCTCGAGCGTGGGTTTCCCCGCTCGAGCGGACATGCAAACAAAAGTCTCTGCTCGAGCTTAAACTTTTCCACTCGAGCGGACTACAAAAGTACTGGATGTGTGAAAATCACGCTCGATGGGCGCTTGACACCCGCTCGAGCGTGTGACACAAGTCCTCGCTCGAGCGTGCAAAACCCCGCTCAAGCAAACTGTAAACACAACAAAAGTACTGGATACACGAATTTCCCGCTTGAGCGCCACTTACCTCGCTCGAGCGGGAGTCCAAAATCTGGACTTTCCAGATTTGAACCTTAAGCTTAAAATCAAGTTTCAATATACCAAATTCGATCCTTTTGGGCTAATTTTCTGGAAAACACTTTAAAACTCATAATATAACATGATTCAAAGCTCAATTTGTAAAATCAAGGCCCAAAGGTGAGTCAATTAAACCCAATTTCAAACAAAACTTTATGAACGAAATAAGAACTTTACATGCATGTGTTCAATAAATTCAAGGCTTCAAATGCATGCTCAAATGAGCTCATTACCTAAAAAATAAGATGAATTCATGAACTATACTTAAGATATGGACATGCATGTGAGGAATTTATGAACTACAACCTCAAAACCTCACAATATGTACATGCATGCATGAATTACAACTTAATTCAACAATCTTAACCAATTCTAGACTTTGAATAACTAATGTCACCGTGGACCATGCTAGAACAACTAAAATACACAAATGAGAGGACGAATCTCCTACCTCAAGTCTTGAATGCAAGATAAGGGAGCTCAATTAAGCAAATTACTCTTCAATTCCTATAATTTCCAAGCAAAACCTTTAAGTTGAACCCAATTTCTCCCACTCTCTCACTCAAGTCGTTTTTGGTCTCTCACAAATGAACAAGGATGATGTATAGCATAGATAAGTCATGACTAAATAATTGTCAAGCAAAGCCCACTAATGGCAAAATGGCAATTAAGTCCAACTCTTGTAATTTAGCTTTATTAAATCTAATTTAATCATACCAAATCACATTTCAATTAAATATGCCATAAAATCACATAAATCCCAATTAGCGTAAAACATTAATCAATTTCAGATTCGGCCGCCGATAAGGCCTTCAATTTGCAGTTTAAAGCATAAAACATGAACAGATAATTTAACAGTCAACAGATAGAATTGCATTCAAACTAGCACAATCAATCAATCAGTTTAGTAATTCAGTCAGTCAGTCAATTAACATGCTTAATCATAGATTAGCACTAATCAGTAGTGTTATCAGTAAACAGTGGTGAGGGTTGTTACACCCATGTATGACGTTGATTACGCCTTGGGGTGGACCATTGACTGGCATCCCATTCGGTTGGTTGAGGTCCTGGGGGGCTGGCTGCGTCTCTCCTTCTATGTACTAGTCCAAGTGCCCCGCTGCCACTAACTCCTCCAGATGTTGCCTCAATGGCGTGCAATTTTCAGTGCAGTGCCTCTTTTCATCATGGAAGGTGCACCGGGACCTCTCGTCATAGCCTTTTTGTGCTTCTCCCAACTTGGCTGGCTATCGGATGAAAGGTTCATTGTGTATCTCACTGAGAATCCGGTAGATAGGTTTATTGAATACTGTGGTCATGGCAGTGCGGACCCTTAACTTTCTTTTTTCTGGGTCCTCTCTGTTGGCTCACCTGCCTCGCCCGTTCTTGCTTGGTTGTTCTACTGTATTAACTTTTGCGGTAGTCTTTTTATCTGGTACCGCTATTGTGCTAGATTTTGCTTTAGCACGAGCACTATCTTCTTCCATGCGAATATGTTGATGCACTCTTTCCATTAGGGCCTCCATCGTGAGGGGTGACATCATTGTTATTGAGTCCCTTAGTTTGTTTTCAACTGGTAAACCTCATTTATATTGTGCAATGGCGAGATTGGTAGGACAATCCCCAATCTGGTTGAAGGTCTCCTAATAGCAACTGTTATAAGACCTCAATATTTCTTTTTCGCCCTTGTCAATGGAGAGTAGCTGGTCGATCTCCACTGGCGTCTTGGTATTTGCTCTGAACCTGGTCACAAACGCTTCTGCTAACTATGCCCATGAGGCTATGCTGTCTTTTGACAATCTTTCAAACCAAGTTAGACTTAGGTCGCCAAGGCTAGATGGAAACAAGATGCACATTAGAGCCTCGTTTCGCCGGTATACTATCATAACCTAGCGAAAGTAGCTGAAGTACATGTAGGGGTCCGACTTCCCTTCATAAGTGGTGAATTTCGACTAGTGGAAACCTGAGGGAAGTGGTGCGTTCTCAATTGCCGGAACGAACGACGAGCTCTATAACCTTGCTAATGCTTTGTCTACTGATTCGTAAGCAAAACGCGACATTGGCATCCCTACCTCGACACTCCCATGCATCCTAGGGGCCAACCGCTGTAGGGCTGAAACTCTGTGTGGATCGCGAGCCCTGGTGTACTCCTTCCATCGGGCCCTTTCTTCAAGTACTGTTTGCAGGTCAGATGATCTAGGCAATTCCGTGTGCTTAGATGCCGTCTGGTGCGTGTGCGAGGGCCGATAGATACTTCCCTCAGTGCACGACCTCTCAGTTCTCATTCTCTCAGACCTAGAGTAACGAGTCCTGGAAGTCCTTGACTGGGTATCGCATGTTCTAAGGATTCTGTTTTCTGCTTGCGATGGTGTGGTATGTCTGTCATGATCTTCTGAGTGGCGAGGGGGTGTGTTGCCTTTGCACCCCTCTTCTGTCGCCACCCCTTTTCCCTTTATCTGGCGCTTCGTTGTCTTCATTTCTGCCGCCATTCTCCTTATTAACTCATCTTGCTCCCTCACGCGATCCTCCAAGACTTGAGGATCCAGCTTTCGCCTCTGTCTGTCAGGACTTTGAGAGCGACGGGGGCTAGTGCCCCGTCTCTCCCTCGCATCTCTCTAGGAGTTCCGTCGCTGGGGTTCTAATTCTGCCATGGGTGGGACAGAGGGTAAACCTTCTCGCCTCCCACCCCCTTCCGGGTTTGCCGATCAATAGAAGATTGCGGCAAGTCTTCATTGTGTGCCATTGCTTTCAACTAGAGAGGAGAACTTAATCAAGAGGTTTTGTTCTTTGTCATTTTCCCACAGACGGCGCCAATTGTACGAGTACGAAATAATCTTCTCGTATAATTTTGTTGATCAAGTTTGCGCTCCTCCAAACGTCGTCGCTTTACTTCTTGAAAACACAAACGTGAGCTAGCCGGCGGGTGTGTGCCGGATACCTCTCCGATGCCTAAGTCAGCAAAATAGACAAATTGACAAAAGCTCTGTGTTATTCGAGAGTCCAAGTTGTGATACCTATACATAGGTCATGCTATGAGCTTTTATAGATTCCGTTTGACACAATCCTAGTAGGATTCCAACTCTCCACCTAAGAGTCCCTCTAGGAATCACACACCCTACTCACTACTAACCAAGTGAGATAGTTAGCACAATCCCAATAGGACTATACTTTCCCTAAAAGAGTCCTTCTAGGAGTCTCATCATTGCAAGCCAAGTGAGATGACTACCACGGTTGAACAACAACATGACTGGGCTAGCACTAGCCCTTTGTCATACTCAATCCGGTGCCTTCATATGCAACACCTAGCTCGGCCCTTGTTTACTTGTACCTCGATTTTTTCTGTTTAGACCGAGCTAACTGCAACAGTCTCTGACCGAGCTAACAAGGACGAAGTCCAACTTGTGAAGTCCAAAACTCAGCCCATAGCTCGGTCCCAACTTCACCTATCCCAAGCTCGTTATTTTTTAGACCGAGCTACAGCAGCTCCTATCTCGGTCCGATGTGCGGCCCAACTTCCAAAGAAGCCTCTTCCTTAGCTTGGCCCAATTTATTTATAAAGTACCCTCTCACATAGTATAATACTTTATGATTTCATCCGTCATCATTGTATTGGTTTGAAGGCCACACTACTAATATTTGTTACTAATACAATGGTTACTATATAAGATGATAAACATTTTATGATACACAATAAATGTGATTATTTTAACATTATCAAAAAATAATTACCAATGTAGATGTGCCACATAAGATAATACAGTAAATATAATATGATGATGCAATTCGTTCTAAGTGGAACGGGTCGGACTGATCCACGCTCCTCAAACCTATGTCCGAATGACCAAGCCCACCAGATAACCTGCATAAGAGTTCAACGGGGAACGGGGAGTCCCCCAGCGAACCCTCTGACAAGCAAGTTAGAGAGAGAAGTGGAATGTGTGGATAGTTTAGAGATAGAAAAGTTTAACCTTCTTTTTGTCTTCGACGTCTGCTTATATCCTTTGGTAATCATTACGTTGTCCCTTCCGACCTGTCACCTTGTCCAAAAGTCTATGCTCTATACCTTGTTCAAGGTGAAGGCGTTCTGTCCCAACGGAGAGGAGTTATCGCAATAAATGTTGTAAGGGGCCTCATTAATAGCGATATACCATGGCAATAACTTTGCAGATCTTTGTCTGCCGAGGTGGCTTGCTCCTTTCTTGCCATGTGTCTTGGTGTCATTGGTTCTTATTGCTTCATGGGGCATCAACAGTGCTGGATTTTAGCATTTGAGTTATGTATTGGGCCCTAAATGCTGGGTTATAATCTTTGTGGGCTTATCCACGTCATAATATATAAAGAAAGATGGTTTAAGTCCAACATTATTGTTTAGAAAATTCTTCTGAATTTGAGTTTTTTCGTGAACTCATCTTCTAGTGTAAAATTTTTTTTTTTTTTCCACTTCTATTACATTCTTATCTCAATGAACCCATATTATTGATTCTTCACAAGTTATACCACTAAAGTGTGAGCAGTTTGTTACCACTTCTACAAACAATTCTGATAATGTAGCTAACTTGCTTGCTAGCTTGCGTGATATGGGTTAGGATTCACTTCATGAGACCATTTTTACAAGCTCCCACTTTTAGCAATTGACAAAACAACACATACAGAGGGATCCATCAACATTTTTGCCATGTAAGTTAAAATCTTATCCTTACACTTGTACATGTGCACTGTCTTTAGAGGATACGAGTAAGTTGGCATGTGTGGTTGGAGAGAGAGAGAGAGAGAGAGAGAGAGAGGGGCCTTGATTTGATAAGGATCATCTAATATGATTTTCCTATAATAATTTAATTGTGTTTGTTTTATACTGTAGCAAGATACTTTATTAAATATGAGTACGGTTATTCATCATAAAATAAATATTATGAAAAATTTTATAAATTAATTTAAGGGTGATTGCATAACATATAATAAAACAATATAAATTAATCTAAAGATAGGAAATCTTCATAAAAACTTTTCATGATATTACTTTCCTGATACCTAACATTATTGGTTAACTAATATATAATTCAATGATTCAAGTTTAAATTGTAATAAAATAGTATGGAAATATTCCATATTTTGTTACACCATGTACTCTAAATAACAATAAAATCATTATAAAAAGGGTAAATTACTCTTATCTTCTTTGAAAATTAGAGAAAATACAACAAGTTCAATATCAACTTTCGTTTAAGTAATGTTAAAGCGCTCAAAATTAATACAGATAGTGTGATGATATAAAGATATATAAGGAAAAATGAATAGCTTATTATTAAAAAATGTGACAATATTATTTTTTTATCTATATAACTAATAAAATATTAATGAAAATGAGACTAAGTGTTAATTATGTGAATTAAAATCTTAGGAGAATCTAATATAATTATGTCAAAATTATAGAAATTACTATTTTTTTTCCCAAATTTCAAGAGAGATCAATATAATTTATCCAAAAATGGGGGAAAATAAGAAAAGTAAAAAGTAAAAAAATAATTTCAAACTCATGAAAGTATAAGTGATTTATGCACTGGATTTGTGCAGATGAGTGTTGTACTTTTATAAGTTTGTAATTACTTTTTCTACTTCCCACTTTTTAGATATTTCTCTTAAAAAAAAAAAAAAAAATCCAAGACATAAGATTTGTTTTGATTTTTAAGTAGATAACTCCAGCTCCAGTCATTATGGCTTCAACTATAGTAATCTTTTCGTGGACTATAAATTTAGAAAAAAAAAAAAAAACTTAAAAATAAAACCTACGGCACACTTCATTTTTTAATAATTTTTTGAATAATTTTTGCATACTCTATAGCATTGATGAATCTAAGATACTCTCTGTGTATGTTTGAATTTTAAATTTGAGTAGAGATTTTTTAATAAAAATGAGAGAAAGAAATATGAAGAAAAAAAATATTATATTTCACCCACTTCTTTATTTATTTTTTCTTTCCAAATTCAAAATAGAAACACACTCAGCAAGTAAAGCCTAAAGGCCATCTAGAAGGGTTGTTTCTATATAAATCAAGTTGCTTTTATCTTAAGCAAGAAGGATAAGCCCAACAAGGCTTAATAAATTTACTAGGTTTGAACCAGATTAAAGTAAAGCCAAATGTGGTAAAAAGGATAAGGAAGAATCAAGTTAGAGAGAGAGAGAGAGAGAGAGAGAATTTGATTGTGCACTTCACTTTGAAGCTTATTTAATAACACAAAAAACAAACAAACAGTAAAAGATGGGGTTGAAGAAGATGCGCATGGTGTGGAAATGATTCCCTTTCATTATATGCTTTTGAGTTGTTTTTATTATTAAAAATTTCTTTAAAAAAACCAAAGCTTTATCGGTCTCTAAACCCTAGAAAAAAAGAAAGCAAATCACTACCCAAAAATGCTTAATTAAAAAAACTAATGGGGTGTCATGTTTATACCAGACAATTCAAGCCCTTGTTTCCCATCTTCCAACTTCTCATTAGATGCTAGACAGCCTGTATTGGGATTGGATTTTTGATCTCAATCTATCTAATCAGAGCTATGATCTTGATTATGCTTTATTTAGCTGATAATTAAAAAAATTAACTTAATTTAATTATAACCTATAGTTTTGTTTATATGTTTTGCCGAGCTGGCTGGGGCCAAATCTGAACCATACCTTTAATTCAGTTCTCTTTCAAGAAAGATATGCCATGGTCCCAAGGGGTCATGTGATGACATATATTCAACAATTTGGACCATTAGCTCTACTAACTCTTTGTACTAGTTGACACCTAAGCTAAATACATTGAACCCATCATTTTAGTTTTTTATTTGAAGTGATATCCACACATAAACATTAGATTTTTATTAATAAAAAATATATATATGAAAAAAAAAAGAATTTATGTTAGAACATTTTGGAATTTGCTACATGCTATATATAGAATTCAAAACGCTAAAATTTAGTAATATTAATTTAGGAAAATTTTATAATACATTACATATCTATTTTGGGGTGTGACGTCACTACAAAAAATTAAGGTTTTAGAGACCAAAATTTAGGGACCAAATAATTTTGCTACGAAAAGTGTCGTTATTATATTTTTAGCAATAAAAATTAGACATTAGTAATGAATTATTATTCTTTTGGGACCAAATTTTTTGTCTCAAAAAATAAATCATTTTGAGACCAAATTATTTTGTTCCTAAAAGTCTATTTATTAGTGATATTTTCAAAATTTTGTAGCTAAAAGCTTTATTTTTTACTTTTTTAGGATGACCTTTTAGCAGCTATCCTTATGACGATGGAAATTGGTGACTAAATGTCTTTTGTAACAAAATATTCACTTTTAGAGACAAAATATTTGGTCTCTAAAACTCTTATATGTTGTAGTGCATTTATGATCTTTGATCATAATCTATTGTAATATTAATTATGACTTATTGTATAATTAATTTTTAATTATGCCTTACATACAGTGATTCAGTCATAACATTTATAATAATTAACATTACAAATGTTATGACTTACGTAAGATAAAAGAATAGGTTGATAAATTTGACAATGTCTAATTTTGTGCCAAATGGTTATGAAGTTTGACATTGCTAATTATAACACCTATTTAACTTACCAATAGAGTGTTTTTTACTCCAAATTTTGACAGTAACAACTCATTTGCATCTCATTAGAAATGCTCACACTAATTCCTTTTTTAGTTTACCAAGCACGCAAAAAGTTTTATTTAGTTAGTTATTTTGTTGAAGAGGAATCTTTATGAAATATATAATTACGGCTTCCTTTAGAATGTGAATTGGCTTAGTTTTTATTATTATTATTTTTTATTTTTTTAACTATTTTAACCTAGGGTTAAAAATCTCATTTGGGTTGAACTTTTTGACCTTTTGCTTTTTTGACTTTTATGAAAAAAAATATAAAATGATTATAATTTAGATGTGACATTTTGTTGACTTTTTAATTTATTTTATCTTTTTGTGACTATTCTAATATGATAGTCTCAAAAACCAACATGTCAAATGAAAGCTAAGACAAAAATATTAAAAATAAGTCCAATCTAAGAGGTCTGAATTTATGATGGTGGACACAAGTCATTTTCTTACGTGGATTGCATATAAATATCATCGTCACAATAATTAGCGTGGATATCTCTCTTTATATTATCTATGTACTATTTAAACTTTTAAATCATATTGTTTCGGTTTTAAATGTACTATTTAAATTTTTAAACCATATTGTTTCGGTTTTAAATCAACCATATTTTCATACATAATGAAAAATATTGTAAGATTATTGCAAAAAAAGATTACAATGGAGAATTTAGGTAGATCCATATAAAGGTGCGTAGGTGGGGATGTGTGTGCCTTTAGTTTTGAAATAGCCAATCATGGCATATGGTCACGCCCACACCATGGTCTCTTCAATCCTTTTGCAGTCAATTTTGGGTTGTGCCACAAACAGTCTCCTTCCATGCATCCCTCCTCCAATACTAATCTCCCTCTATTCTAAATTATTCTCTCTCTCTCTCTCTCTCTCTCTCTCTCTCTCTCTCTTCCTCAGAGTGTGTGCCAAATTTTTTATTAACAATTGCAAATTCTAATGCAAGGACTATTTGACAGGGACATGCTGTCCCATTTTTTATGATAATAATAATAATAAATAAATAAATAAATAAAAGATTGTTAGATTTCAACAACTCTAAATTTACGCCTTAATTTTAGGGCATTATCCATTTAGGTTATGACTTGGGGGTTTCCTTAGCTCCAAAATTGTAAGATAGACTTGACCTAATCTAAGGGTGTTTGACAATTTGGTAAGGGTTTGGGGTTTAAAACCTCAGTTTCCAATTCGAAACTCTTTTAGGTCAATTTCTTTGACGTAACGCAGTTGGTTAGAAAATTAGTCTCAAGTTATTGCTATCATAACACTTGGTGTGGGTCCAATACTCCCCTGTTACGCAATTTCTAACTTAAGCAGAATTTACCTTCGGAGGTCGGGGGTAAGTTATTAGGTTATAGTTTTCTTATTTGGAACAAATAACAGGACACCTTGATGATCTCTGTAAGGGGTGCTGCCCTTGACCTACAGGAGAGTGGAAGGATTTTCCTGTAACCAAAAAAAAAAAAAGATAAACTAGACCAATTTTTTGTATTAGATTTTATATCTCTATGTCCTTGAATAACAGAGGATATATGATCATTTTATTTAAAGAATAAGTGACGGTTCTCACATAATTTAACGACTACATGAATGTAATCTGATACATATTGCCAATAACATGTGGGGAAATTATTCAATACTCCCGGAGCACCACGTGTCCATACTCCGGGAGTACTGAATAATCACCCTAACATGTGACTATTTTGTTTAGAGAATAGAAAATAGGATTACTTTGTATCATCCTACTATCATGGGTGGCTCTAGGCGAGGGTGGTCAAACAAATATCTTCAATTTTGTAGGTAATCTATTCATTTCGTATTAAATATTTGAACAACGATTATGAACACCCAATCCACAGCATTTGAACACTCAAAACCCATAACCACTGTAATTTTCTTTTTACTCTGTGGAAGTTGAAACCCAAAAGCTTAACTCTAGAGAAAAGAAGTCTTTCGCAATGAAATAAATAAAAACAAACTCTATAATTGAATAAGAGATTTGTGAGTGAATGATTGCATTGATTTCAAAATATGAAAACTCATTGAAAGGAATTGTAAATTTTCATGTATTTACTCTTTTTTTCAAAAATACCTGACAAAATTTCTTAAGAGTTGCACTGAACCTCCTCAACTTGTTCATTCCCTGTGCCCATAAGTTTGAACCAATTCTACAAGTTAATCCAGAGTTCAACAAGATAAATAGATATAAACCTCTTCAATTTTTTTCCCTCTAGTCAACATGAGACTCTCTATATTCTCAAACACTAACTCCTTACCAGTATCCATTCGGTGGTGCTACATGTACCAATTAGTATACTAACTAATGTACCAACACTAGTTGTGACATTATTATTGACTCCACTCATTATACAAATTATAAATATCAAAAATATCTTAAATTATACCACATCATCCATTGATACACTAGTTAATATATTAGTTGGTGCATCTAGCATTATTTATATCCATTACTCACAAATTCTTCATTAATGCACCGTGTGAAAGGTCTCAAACAAATAAAGAATTAATTAATTAATTTGTTAAAATGCACCAACATTAGATCAATAGCGGTTCAAGATTTTTGAAGTCCTCAAATTAAACATTAAAATGAGGCATTATTTAATTAAGTCTTTAAATAGTTAGAGTTTTTTACAATAAGAACTTTTTGAAATTTCTTGTGGACTTAGGTGACACTTGCATGGCTTAATGGTTGAGTCACCTTTACATTAAATAATTTTTAAAATTAGAGGGGTGAGATATGTGAATAGTAAGTGTGGTTACTACAAAAATGGGAGAGAGTAATCTACATAATCAATTGGGTGAGAAAGATGGCATAGTCAAATGCTTAAAAAGAACCCCACAAAAAGGAGGGCTATTCATCTTTGCTATTGGAAGGAAAGTCCCAAACCCATATTATCACATTGATAAAAGGCTAAAAAAGTTCCACACAACACATACAAACAAATGGTAAGATGGATTCTCCATACTTCTAAAGCAATAAGAAAGTCTTCCCAACACCTAATTAGCACTTGGCAATATAATATATATAATTAAAAGATTCTAAACTTTAATTACTTTTAATTAATGCTTAATAATTTATTATTAAAGGCTTGGAACACATACAAAGACGTGGCATTCCAACCTTCCTTCATTTTCTTTTTCTTTTTCTTTTCTTTTTTTTTTTTTTTTTAAATTACAGACTTTGCAAGCTAGCTTTCCAGCTTCCATCTGTGCTTCCTCCTGCTTTTAACCACATGGTGGCTACTAAGATTATCTTCCAAACACTTTCAAGTTAAGCAAAATGGTATATCTTTATCTCTTCTTTTTTTAATTGACAATTTTGAGGTCTTAAGTAGAAAAGATAGTCTGCTCAATTCACTTTGTATCCATGTGGGTTATGGATAATATCCTTCTTTAAATCCCAAAAATAAACCACTTGTTATTATTAGAGTAATGCCATAATGATCACATTTAGTAGTGTTTCATATAATACTTTACATGACACTGACTACATTATTCTTTTTTATTCTCAACAAGAATGCATCAAGAAAACTGTCATTCCATATATATTGACATGGCATGAACTTTGCGTTTTCTCATTAATTTATTAAGAATCTTTAAACTCATTTTCATTTAAACAAAACTGTAGCTTACACTTAGTTATATACTGTTAACAAAATATCTAAACTTATACAAAATATCTAATCCTAACTAACTCTTAACAAACTAACTAACTCACTTGATAACAACCACCACAACTAATTCCATTGTAGCATGGCATTGAAACACTAGTCTTACAGAGCTGTGATGGAGAAACTATAATAGACAAAGGCAGCAGTCTATGAGATGGTGATGATGCTGAAAGCTGAGTCGTGTGAGAAGATGATGGTGTGATAACTTCTTCAGCCCCCCTCAAGCTGATAGGGCAAGAAAACACTAACAGCTTGTCACGAAGATAATGAAATCTGGAAGGAGAAAGAGGCTTAGTGAAAATATCAGCCACCTGATCAATGGTAGGAATATACTTAAGTTCAATCTGTTTGGCAACCACTTTTTCTCGAATAAAATGACAATCGATTTCAATATGTTTGGACCTAGAATGGAAAACAGGGTTGGAGGCTAATGCCATGGTAGATAAACTATCACACCAGATAACAGGAATAGTAGAAGATGAAACACAGAAATCCTTAAGTAATTACTGAATCCAAGTGAGCTCAGCTGTGGTATGAGCTAAGGCTCTATACTCAGCTTCAGTGGATGATCTAGAAACAGTTGCTTGCTTTTTAGCTGACCATGAAATCAAGTTTGAGCCAAGATATACACAATAACCAGAGGTTGATTTTCGATCAAGATTATCACTGGCCTAGTTAGAGTCTGAGAAGGCAGAAAGATCAAAAGGACTTGGCATGAAAGAGAGACCATGATTCAAAGTCCCTTTTACATATCTAAGGAGCCTCTTAACTACCTGAAAATGAGCATTAGTAGGAAGATGCATAAATTGACAAGCATGATTAACAGCATAGGAGAGATCAGGTTTGGTGATAGTCAAATATTGCAGTCCACCAGCTAAACTTCTATATAGTGAGGGCTGAGCAAATGGCAGAGAATTAGCTGCAGAACACACAGATTTAACCACCATAGGAGAAAAACATGGTTTGCAGTCTTCCAATCCTACTTTGTGCAATAAGGTAGCAGCATATTTGGCTTGAGATAAGAAGTAACCATGCTCATCAGACTGAACTAAAATTCCTAGAAAATAAGACAAAGAACCAAGTTCTTTCATAGAAAAGGCCTTGTGCATTTGCTGAAGAAGATGGGTAATGAGAGCAGAATCATTACCAGTTAGTAAGATGTCATTAACATACACCAATAGCAGAGTGAGACTAGTAGAAGTTTTTCTAATAAAAAGAGAAGTATCAGACAGACTGTTTGTGAATCCTTGAGAAAGCAAGAAAGTAGAAGAAGTGGAGTACCAAGCCCTAGGAGCTTGCTTGAGACCATACAAAGCCTTCTTGAGTTTGCAAACATAAGAAGAAGATTGTTCAAACCCTGGAGGCTGCAACATATAGACTTCTTCTTGAAGAGTACCATGAAGAAATGCATTTAAAAAATCAAGTTGTTTGATAGACCATTGAGATTGAAGAGCAACACTTAAGAAGATTCAAATTGTAGGTTGTTTAGCCACTATTAAAATTGTAGTATTATTGATTGATCTATATTGATATCTATTACAATGATTCATGATTCCTATATATAGAAGAGGTTGAGTGTGTAGTAGGTAAGGAGTAGGTGAAGTGGAGGTGGTAGTGGTGTAGTGGGTTAGGTTTAGTGGAGTAGGTGAGGTGGTAGTGGTGTAGTGGGTTAGGTTTAGTGGAGTAGGTTTAAGTGGGTGAAGTAGGTGGAGAGTAGGTGGATTTTAACAGCCCCCCGCAAACTCAAGGGGGATAGGAACTAACCAACTTGAGTTTGGAGAGAGTAACAAAACAAGAAAATACATAAAAATAAAAGAGGATAAGAGACACTGTATGGTCGTGTCAGACCATTGGTGAAGACACTGGATGGTGGTGTCATAACGTTGTAGAGGACACTGTATGGGGGTGTCATAACCATGTAGAGGACACTGTATGGTGGTGTCATAACGGTGTAGAGGACACTGGATGGCGGTGTCAGACCGATGTAGAAGACAGTTTATGGGGTCATGTCGGACCGTTGTAGCAGACAATGTTGTGACAGTTGTGGTGACAGTTTACGGAGTCTTGCTGGACCCTTGTAGAAACTAACCGGAATCAATGTCGGGACAGCTTACAGAGTCTTGTCGGACCCATGAAGGAGCTAACCGGAATCAATGTCGGGACAGTTTACAGAGTCTTGTCGGACCCATGAAGGAGCTAACCGGAATCAATGTCGGGACAGTTTACAGAGTCTTGTCGGACCCCTAAAAAGTCGCACCCTCAAAAGGTGTGCCCAATCTTTCAAAAGGCGTGCCATCAAAAGGCGTGCCCAATCCATAAAAAGGCGTGCCAGATATGATGGCGAGGCACGTGAGTGCCTTGGTTGGCGCACCCGTTTGTCGTCTAGCGTCAAGTGGCGCGCGATACGCGTGGCTGCCTCGGCTATTTAACCAAGACGGAGGCTGAGGCTGAGGCTGAGGCAGAAGCTGAGACAGAAAAACTGAGAGAAACCTCTGAAAAGTTCTTCGTTTTGCTGAGAAAGATACTCTGTAACACTCTGTTGCGAAAGATATTCTGTAACACTCTGTTGCCCAGAAAATGGCCTCGTCTTCCCGGAGTCTGCTCACCCTTTTTCCCGACCTCAATGAGTCAACAAGAGAGAGAACTGGTGCGGTGGCACTGGAACCTCAACCAAGCGCCCCAGAGTTTGCTCCGTTGAACTTTCCGATGCGGTCTGTGGAGCAAAGAATGGCAGTGCAGTCGGATGTGGAAGCCAATCAGTATACATTGAAGTCATGTGTGGAAACCATGACTGCGGTGACAAACTTGTCGAACCGGCTGCAGAGTAGGGCAAATGAGGTGCAACAGTTAAACTCCCAGCTGGCTCTGCTCCAACGCATGTATAAGGATGCGCGAGCAGAGATAAGTGTGCTAAAGGCAGAAAACAAGGAGCTGAAGCGGAAGGCCACCGTGATGTTCCGATTTGGAGGGCCGCCATATGCTGCAGTGGAGGAGCAGGGAGTAGTGATCATGCCCAGTGGAGTGGGAAACACGGAGGCAACACCGGCAAGGGCCGCCCAGGACGGAGGCAAGAAGAAAAGACCGGCGGCAGAGTAGAGAAGAAAAAATTCCGCCTGTGGATGTGGTTGTTTTGGTTTTTTTTTTTTTTTTTTTTTTTGTATGTGTGTAAAAGTATGATCGGGGTTGATCCCTGAAATGAATAAAGCAAGTGTGTTTGGCAAACGCGAATGGTAGGTGTGGTAATGCAGAAAAATCAACTGGAAGGATTTTTTGTTTTGTTTTTTTTTTTTGTTTTGAAAATAATAATAATAATAATAATAATAATAATAATAATAATAATAATAATAATAATAATAATAATAATAATAATATGGGTAGAATAAAAAAGAGAGATATAGATATAGATATAAAATAAAGAAAGTGGGGTAGTGAAGACATAATTATCATGATCAAAATAGGATGAGGGGGTAAAATAAAATAAAATAAAATGATGATAGGTGTGCAAACTGTCGGTGGCTTTGCAAAAGAGGGATTAAAACAAATATAAAAAAAAAATAATAGTGGAATGGGGAACAGGAGTGCATGGATTATGTGATATAATAATAATAGTAATAAAAAAATAAAAAGTTAGACCATCAATGAGAGAAACAGGGTGTGTGTGTAGGAATCACATATATGCCTCTGTGGGAGTTCTATGGAAGCCGAGGATTGTGAAGCGAGGTGTGTGGCCTCCTCTGCAGATCTCGGCGAAGGTGGGTGGAGTCTTGGAGTGAAGGAGCTAGAAGATGAGGCAACGGCGTCCGACGCAGAGTTGGAGAGTGGCTGCGGGACTGGGTCGGTAGCCTGGGAGCCATTGAACGCCGAGGCCGACGACGAGATGGTGGAGGATGCGGCGGCGATGGCAGAGAGTGGTTCGGAGCCATTTGCGGACGACAGGGGGAGTGGAGGTGACGGTGCTGGCGGCGGAGAAGTCGGAGTCCCCAAAGGCGTGCTCGAGCGGGAACTGGACTTTGGAGTCCGGAGCCGATGATTTGGTTCGGGCCGGGCTAGTTGGCTGTGAACGAGTAACAGGAGGAGATCGGCCCCTTCGAGCCTGAACTCTTCGTCGTCTAGCAAAAGTTCGTCGGATTGAAAAGCCAACGAAGACGATGATAAAGACATTGATATCACTACTATCGTTGTTATTAAGAACCAGTAGTGTCCATTCTTTATTCTCGTCATCGTCCCAGAAAGTGGCAGGAGAGAGAGAATTGTATGTGTCTATGTGTGCTGTCTGTGGTGCACTTAGCAGGTTGAAGAAAGGAAATTTCAAGGTATGTGTAGAAAATTTTAGCAGACTAGGGTGAGGTCCGGCGGGCAGCTAAGATGAGGTTGCCGCCCGCCGGGAAAGCGAAAATATTAGGTTCTAAACCTGCTCTGATACCATATTAAAATTGTAGTATTATTGATTGATCTATATTGATATCTATTACAATGATTCATGATTCCTATATATAGAAGAGGTTGAGTGTGTAGTAGGTAAGGAGTAGGTGAAGTGGAGGTGGTAGTGGTGTAGTGGGTTAGGTTTAGTGGAGTAGGTGAGGTGGTAGTGGTGTAGTGGGTTAGGTTTAGTGGAGTAGGTTTAAGTGGGTGAAGTAGGTGGAGAGTAGGTGGATTTTAACAGCCACTAAACTAAAGGTCTCATGAAAATCAATTCCTTCTTGTTGCAAAAACCCCTTTGCCACCAATCGAGCTTTATAACGGGCAATTGTACCATTTGAATCTCTTTTGATGCGAAAAACCCATTTGCATCCAATGGAAATCTTATGAGGAGGAAGGGCAACAAAGTCCCAAGTGCTCTATTGTTGAAGAGCTTGATATTCCTCCTTCATAGCTTGAAGCCACATTGGAGATTGAAGAGCAGCTTAAACAGAGGTAGGTTCAGTATCAAGAAGAGAAACAGTAGTGAAAGATACTGATGAAGTTTATGTTTGGACCTAGTAATCATGGGATGTGTGTTACAGACAGAAGAAGGAAGAGAATGAGGAGGTAAATCAATGGTAATAGAAGAAATAGGAATAGGCTGAGCAATAGAAGTAGGAGTATGAGCAGGAAAAGAAGAAGGCTCAAAAGTAGCAGTAGATGAAATAGATAGAGAAGAAGATTGAGAAGTAGCAGAATTCACAGATGAGTTCACAGATGCAGAACTAAGTGAAAAATGCCAGAAAAATGAAGTAAGAGCAGACAAATCTGAAGATGAATGAGAAGAAACTGAGGAATGTTGCTGAGAGAAAGGAAAACATGATTCATTAAAGATGACATGCCTAGAAATGTAGATTTTTCCAAAAAGAGGCCCAAGACCTCGATAACCCTTAATAATAGGATGATAGCCTAAGAAAACACAAGAAATGGATTTTGGTGCCAGCTTGTGAGGAGCATAAGGCTTTAACCAAAGGAAACATTGGCAACCAAACACTTTAAAAAGGGAAAAATCAGGTATGTTATGAAACAACATTTCAAAAGGAGTCATGTGATGTAATATGCTAGAAGGCATTCTGTTAATAAGAAATGTAGCTGTGGCAATTGCATCAAACCAAAACTTAATTGGAACAGAGGAGTGATGAAGCAATGTGATAGCAGTTTCAATAATATGTCTGTGTTTACGTTGAGCTATGCCATTTTGAGCCTGAATATATGGGCAACTTCTTTGATGAACAATGCCATGGGAAGACAACAAACTATCAACTCTTTTATTAACAAATTCAGTACCACAATCAGTCCTAAGGATTTTAAGAGAAGTCTGAAATTGAGTGTCAATATATGCTTTGAATACAAGCAATTTATCATACACCTCACTCTTGTAATTCAAAGGATACACTCAAGTAAATCTACTGTAATCATCTACAAACAAAACATAGAAATGAAATGGAGCATTCTTGTGACAACCCTCACCACTGTTTACTGATAATACCGCTGATTAGTGCTAATCTATGATTAAGCATGATAATTGACTGATTGACTGAAATCCGAAATTGATTGATTGAGTGTATAGCTTAAGTGCATTTCTATCTGTTTGTTATTGATTTATCTGTTCGTGTTTTAAGTTTCGAACTGTAAATTGAAAGCCTTATCGGCGGCCGAATCTGAAATTGATTAGTGTTTTGTGCTAGTTAGAATTTATGTGATTTATGGTATATTTAATTGAAATGTGATTTGGTATGATTAAAATAGATTTAATAATGTTAAATTATATAAGTTGGCCTTATTTACCTAATTGCCATTGAGTGGGTTATGCTAGGCCACTATTTCTCTCACCTTTAGCATTGTTTATCACCATTTCTTCAGCCTTATTCCTAGAGTAAACTGACTAAAGAGAGAGAATTAGGAGAAGCTTGATTTCATCTTGTATTGCTTGGAAATTTAGAGAAATTGAAGGAGTCTTGCATAATTGAGCTTCTACACTTGTAATTCAAGGTCTAAGGTAGGAGAACCATCTTCTTGAGCTTGCATTTGAGTTATATCTTGCATGATTCATGAAAGTTTAGTGAGTTGAGTCTAGATTTGGCTTAAATTGTTGAATTGAGGCTTAAATCATGCATGCATGTGCATATCTTGAAATTTAGAGTTGTTTTCATGAAAATTATTGCATGCATGTCTATATTATTGTTATAATCCAGGAATTCACCATGTTTTTGGAAGGATTGGCTCATTTGATCTTGTGTTTGAAGCTTTAAATTCATATAAGCTCATGCATGTTACATTTGAGTCTTGTTCTTGAAGTTTATTTGAAAATGGTGTTTAATGGAACTACCTTTGGGCTTTGATTTTGAAAATTGATCTTCAAAACATGTTATACAATGAGTTTACAAGTGTTTTCCAGAAAATTAGCCCAAAAGGATCGAATTTGATGCTTTAAAGTTGAGTTTTGAGCTTGAGGTTCAAATCTGGAAATTCCAGATTTTGTACTCACGCTCGAACGGGGAACTGCACGCTCGAGCTTACATACTGAGTTCATGCAGTCCACTCGAGCGGGAAAAGTGACGCTCGAGCGGGAAATGCGTATATCCAGTACTTTGCATGTGTTTACAGTCCGCTCGAGCGGGGGAATGCACGCTCGAGCGAGGACTTGTGTCTCACGCTCAAGTGGGGATCGAGCGCCCGTCGAGCGTGAATTTCGTGCATCCAGTACTTTTACAGTCTGCTCGAGCGGGGAATCCACGCTCGAGCGGAGCCTTTTTGTTTATATGTCTGCTCGAGCGGGGAAACCCACGCTCGAGCGGGACCCTGTTTCAGCAAAAATTTGAAAAATGTTTCTAAGTGCATTTTTGCATCCTCATTCCACCCTAGGCATTCTTAGGCCTAGTTTAAGGCATCTCAATGAGGATATTGATGTAGAACCACACCGAAGCAAATTAGGAATTAAGTTATTATTTTCCAACTATGTAGCTTAGTGTGTGTTCATTCTGTAACTGTAGGGTTGGCATCCGTGGACGCTCTAGCTGCTTATAACCCAGTGCTCTGTGAGTAACAATGTTGTAAAGATATGTTCAATTGAGATTATTTTCTGAACAAATGTCTGTACTGCTTCATGAAATGACACTGTTTACTGAATGAATGTTTGTCCTATTTGTGAACTGTATTTGTGGCATCCATAGCAATTTACTGTTACTGTACTGTACTACTACTGTTACAGAGATCTCTGTCGGTTCCCATGTTTGGAACCACTACTGTTTACTGATATGATGGCCATCAACTGACTGTTCGGTCTGTTAAGACCTATTGTACTATTTTGCTATTGGATGTACCACATATGACTATTATAGTTTCTGAATGACTGTTATGGCGTGAAATATGAACCATAAACTGACTGATATACTGATAAATGATTATTTTCAATACTGAAAGGACATTCATTCTTAACGTCTTTACGCATATGTTATTCACTGGGCTTTAGCTTACTGTTTATATATATATATATATATAGGTGTCCAGGTACCGGATCGGAGCTAGGGGCGTGGGGTTTAAACTCCCTTTTTGTCAAGCTAACCAGCGTGCCTCACTGCGAGGTTCCAAGTGCTGCCAAGCTAAGGCTGCTTCGGGGTGTTTTAGATTCTCCCCTTTTTTTTTGTCTCTGTTTTGTATAGACTGCATAGACTGTTACTGTACTGTTATGGTAGGGATTTGGTCCCTAACCTGAATATCTGTATATGATGTATGTATATACTGTTATGGTTTGAATGTGTATATGTTTAAAAAGTCTTTTTGCATATAGACTGTCACAGCTCATTGGACATCTTTTATTTACTGTTTTGGCTTTCGCCAGCCCCTGTACTCTGTATTACTATTTTACTGTTAAGCAGGCCTTCGATAATCTCGGATTACTAGCTGATTACGGTGCTAAACCCATAAGGACGAGTTTGGGTCGTGACAATTCTCCACTGTAAAAGGACCCCATACATCACTATGAACTAAGGCAAAAGGACAATTGACAGAAGCATTAGACAAAGTGAAAGGAAGCCTATGAGCTTTAGAGACATTACAATCAAGGCAAGACAAGGCCTTATTTAAAGACAGTTTATTTGGTAAGAAAGCAGCCATATGTTGAAGCTTTAAAGCAGATGAATGGCCTAATCTTTGATACCAAAACATATCAGACACAGGAGCTGTAGTGCTAGACTGAAAAACTTGGGGAGAGAATTGCTTAGATGATGGAATGATTTGGTAGAGACCATTGATATTAACACCTCTATGCAGAACCTTGTTAATGCATTTGTCCTGAATGACAAAAGTATTAGCATAAAAAATAACAAGGCAATTGTGGTCTTTGGTAAGTTGATGTACAAATAAAAGATTTGAAGAAATAGTAAGAACATGAAGAAGATTTGAGAGATGAAAAGAATAATGTGGAGTAGGCAAGAGACCTTTACCAATGTGACTGATTGGTAAAGAAGAACCATTACCAACTTGAACCTGTTCCTGACCTTGAAACGGCTGAAATTGTTGAAGATTAGTCAAGTCATTTGTCAGATGATTGGTGGCAGCAGAGTCAACATACCAAGGAAGTATGGGAGGATCAGAAGAAAGCTGAGGCACTGAAGCAGCATAGGCCTTTGATTGAGACAGAGAAGATTGTGAGGTGTTGTTGCCAGAAAAAGGTTGAAAAGTAGGATCCAGTCGATGCCAATAGTCAAAAGCATTATGACTTACTCCTCCACAAATCTGACATCCAGAGTTATAAGAAAAATTGCTTCTAGATCTATTATTATTGTATCTATTAATTATTTGATCTGCCTCCTCAAAAATTATGATATCTGCCCCCTCTGAAACCACGATATGAACCTCTGCCTCTTGCAGAATGAAAACCTCGATTAAAAGAACTTGAAGAATCATAACTAGACTGAGAGGAAGATGAAGGTCCTCATAAGGCAGAGTAGGCAACATTAAGATCAGTACCAGGGGACTGTTTAAGTTTTTTTCAATATGAATGGACTCTAAACATAATAAGGAACACAAATTTTCCATTTTAACGGGCTCAAATCGAGTTCGAATAGAGGTTTTGAAGGCATCATATCCCTCTGATAAACCATTCAAGGTTGGAAATACCAGATCCTCATCATCAACTTTTACAGAAACTAAATTCAGCTGAGCTGCGAGATCTTTGATTTGAGATAGATATACCTTCATTGAAGATGATTTCTTACAGATTGTTTGGAGTTTGGTTTTTAGTTGATAGATATGAGACTGTGAAACAAAAGTAAACTGCTTCTCTAAGAATTGCCACACCTGATCACTGTAAGTCAGATGAAGAACAGAGGAATAAATGGATGAAGATAGAGTTGAAGTAAAAAAAGTGAGCAGATGTGCATCAATCAGTTGCCATTCTACATAACTTGGATTTGGAATTGTTTTTCTAGATGCATCAATGAGTTCTGAAGATGGACATGGATTAAATCCATTTACATGATCAAGAAATTCGGATGCTCTAAGCACATTTGTCATCTGTGATTTCCATATGAGAAAATTGTTTGATTCGAGCTTCACTGTGATGAGAGAATTGAAATTCGAAATTAGTAAACTGAGATTCGATGGCAGAGAAGAATCTGTCATTGAAAGACTATGGATCTTGTTCATGAGAGCTCACAGCTCTGATACCATATTAAGAATCTTTAAACTCATTTTCATTGAAACAAAACTGTAGCTTACACTTAGTTATATAATGTTAACAAAATATCTAATCCTAACTAACTCTTAACAAACTAACTAACTCACTTGATAACAAACTATCTAACCACCACAACTAATTCCATTGTAGCATGGCATTGAAACACTTAAGGTGCGTTTGGTAACGTTTACGTTTTCAGTTTATATTTACAAAAATTTTATAAACTGGTTTTTGTTTATTTTTAAAAAAATAAAAACTAAAAACGCGTTTGATAATTGACAAAATGTTTAAAAAAATTTAAAAATATAAAAAAGAGTGAGAAATGACAAGTGGTGGGAAGTGGCGGCGGAAGACGGTGGTGGAAAGTGGTGACAGTGGGTAGCCGGTGGTGGCGGGTGGGTGGTGGTGGT
Organism: Camellia sinensis; assembly: GCF_055761805.1. Lineage (NCBI taxonomy): Eukaryota > Viridiplantae > Streptophyta > Magnoliopsida > Ericales > Theaceae > Camellia > Camellia sinensis. The sequence continues at coordinate 190,109,415 of NC_138964.1, forward strand.
GGGTGGGTGGGTGACGGTGGCGGTTGGATGGGTGACGGTGGCGGTTGGTAGCGAGTGGGTGGTGGTAGTGGTGGGTGTTGGTGGCAGGTGGGTGGCGGATGGCAGGTGGTGGTGGGTGGTGGCGGGTGGGTGGTGTATGGTGGTGGTGGATAGGTGGGTGACGGTGGCGGGTGGTAGGTGGCAGCGAGTGAGTGGTGGTGGTGGTGGTGGTGGGTAGTAGTGGTGGTGGCAGGTGGGTGGTAGTGGTGGGTGGGTGACGGTGGCGGATGGTGGGTGGTAGCGAATGGGTTGTGGTGGTGGATGGTGGCAGGTAAATGACTGGTGGTGGGGGTGGTGGGTGGGTGGGTGGGTGTGTGGGTGGGTGATGGTGGTAGGTGGTAGCGAGTGGGTGGTGGTGATGGTGGGTGGGTGGTGGTGGTAGGTGGGTGGTGAGTGGTGGTTGCAAGTAGGTAGCGGGCGGTGGTAGAAGGCGGTGGATGGTAGTGGCTGGTGGTGGGTGGTGGCGAGTGGATGACAGGTGGGTGGTGGTGGTGGTGGTGGTGGCGGCGAGGGATGGATGGTGGTGGCGAGTGGGTGGCAGGTAGGTGGTGGTGGTGGGCGGTGGTGGCAGGTGGGTAGTGAGTGGTGGTGGCAGGTGGTGGTGGGAGGTGGGTGGTGGTGGCGGAAGACGGTGGTGGAAAATGGTGGGGGTGGTGACTAGTGTTGGGTGGTAAAAAAAAAAAAACTAAAAACTCAAAACGGAAACACGTTTTTTGTGTTTTCATTTTTTGGCCAAATTTATAAACTGAGATCACTGATTTATAAATCAAAAATTTTACCAAACAAGTTTTTATTTGAATTTTTAAAATTTTTGTAAATATAAATAGAAAACTAAAAACGTAAGTGTTACCAAACGGCACCTTAGTCTTACAGAGCTGTGATGGAGAAGCTATAACAGACAAAAGCAGCAGTCTATGAGATGGTGATGATGCTGAAAGCTGAGTCGTGTGAGAAGATGGTGTGATAACTTCTTCAAACTACATTACTTTGTTGGACAAAATTATGATCTTTGTCTCTAATTTTTACATTTTTAATTTTTTTCAAGATAATATTCACTGTGTTTTGTTTGAGTTTTTCGGATTAAATTTTTTAAAAATTGACTTTTTTTGGTTTTTGTGTTTTTTGTTTTTAGTGAATATTTTTTAAATTTTAAACATTTTTTTTTTACTTTTTTAGATATGCATCTAAAAAAGTAAAAAATTTGTGAAAAAATATTTTAAAAAATTAATAAATACATAAAAATACAAAAAATATACTGAATTCTTGTATTTTTTTGTATTTTTGGTATTTAGTGAATATTTTAAATTTTCTTTTACTTTTTAGGTGTATTTATGTTAGGTGTGTCTAAAAAGTAAAAAAATTACTTAAAATATTAAAAAAATAAGTAAAAACAAAAAAATACGAAAAATAAGAAAGTAGAATTTTCTGAAAAGTGCTTTGAAAAACTGAGGTGATTGTTATTTTGTCTTGCAAAATAGATTTCAATGACAAAATTTGTTCATTTTCGCAAAGAAAAAAAATTTTAAATCACGAAAGGTGCATTTTATTGTGATGAGCTATCACAACATGATTAATATCATGTAAAACATTACATTGAATACTATGTAACGTAACACTTAGATATTATGTTACATCATTAATCTTATTATTGTTCCTTTGGTTGGAAGACACATATGTACTATCAACTAGCTACTTAAAAAAAACAAAATAAAACAAAATAAAACAAAACAAAACAAAACTTGGTCACAGAAATGGTGCTCGTCAGAGGGTGACTCTCAGTCATTTCACTACAACATATAAGAGTTTTAGAAATTAAATGTTTTGGTCTCTAAAAGTAAAAATTTTGATGCAAAAGACATTTAGGGACCAATTTCTACTGTTTTGAGAATAGTCGCTAAAGGGTCGTTTCAAAAAGTAAAAAACAGGGCTTTTAGTGACAAAAATTTGAAAATGTCAGTAATAAATAGACTTTTAGGGACAAAATAGTTTGGTCTCAAAATGATTTATTTTTTGAAACAAAAAATTTGGTTCCAAAAAGATAATAATTCATCACTAATGTTTAATTTTCGTTGCTAAAAATACAATAAAGACACTTTTCGCAACAAAAATATTTGGTACTTAAAAAATAATTTTATCCCTAAATTTTGATTTCTAAAATCTCAATTTTTTGTAGTGTTTATTTATACCAGCAAGTAATTAACATATGATGACATCTTTAGTTTTTTTTTTATATATATATAAATTTTCAAGGGTCACGGACTTAATAATTTTTTTTTAACATAACTACTGAATTTTTTTTTATTAAAGTTGAAAATAAGATTTTTTATTTTTTTTAAGAAACGAGAGAAGCAATTTAGGGGTTGTTTGGGATGTCCTAAATAAGTGTACTTTTTAATTTTTTATGAAATATAGGTTAGGTATGGGTTGGATTTGAAGTAATGTAATAGAAAAGTGATATGACTTAAATAAAATAATATGACTTAAATAAGATAGTAACTTTTTAAATTTTTTTAAAAATACCAAACTTATCCTTTAAAGTCTAGTACGAGATGAAGTTTTTCTTCCGGCGAAGAAGATTTTGTCATTGAAATAATCATTATAAAATTTGCGATAAGACTTTGTACGTTTTGCCGTTCCTTGTATCTTTACTTTAATGGGAGCCTCGAGCATTGAATTAGTTCTTAAAAGTTATTCGGATGGTTGTCAAAATAAATAAATAAATTTATATATATATATATATATAAGGATAATTATTAGTCGATTCGATTCTACAAGAGCTCATTTACTCATAACTCTTGAGTAAAAAATTTATAAACATACAAGTCTTGGGAATGAGAAATTAGTGTTAGTTACGTTGTGTTTAATTGTGAAATTTAGAAAGAAAAAAGAAAAAGTGTATGAAATTAGGTAAATTATAAGTATATTTTATTTATATTTTATCTTTTTTTTTATTTTCTTTTTTAAATTCCACCTCAAATCAAATCCCTCAACTAAACCCAATATTTTTGTTTATACGTGCAGTTAAGATGTGAGTTTTATTTGTTAGATTAATAAATTTATAAATGTAGCTGAAAAATTGTCATTCTATAAATTTTTTATTTTTATTTCTAGCAGTACTTATTGATAAATAAGCCCAATCCATAAAACTTGCCCATAATTGCTCCTTAGGTTTGCTCCAAAACAGATTCTAATAGTTACGGCCCAAATGGCCCAAACATTGTTTTCTCAGTAGCAAAATGTTTAAGCTTAGACCAAATTGATCTCTTTTCTTTTCTTTTCTTTTCTTTTCTTTCTTTCTTTCTTTCTTTCCTTTTTGTTTTTGTTTTATTTTTTTTTCTTCTACAAATCCATGTTCTAAACACAATCAATGTACCAAATATACCTCAAAATAAAATAAAACATTGCCACTTGTTAAATTTCAGAATTGATCTAATTTCCCAAGTTATTTCAAGCAATAGGGTTTGGTTAACTTGGGAAAGTTACAGGCAATTGGAATAGTTGGAAGGGGTCTGGGTAAAACTCAAATTAGTGTTCCTAATTTTCTTTTCTTTTCTTTTCTTTTATCAATAATAAATTTAAAAAATGATATTAGTTTCACGATGACAAATCAACTTAGGCCCTATTTGAGGTGCTGACTTTTTTAATTAAAATAATCAAAAATTCAAAACACTCATTCACGTTACTCTGTTTATTTTTTTCACATCTTGTTATAAAAATATCAAAAAGTTAACTAAACTGTCCCTTGCCAAATACTTTCTTCAAAGCTTTATGACTTTTTGATTTCTTTTTTTTAAACTAAAAGTATATTTTTTTAAGAAAGTTGCCAAAGAACCCTATGGCAGTGTTTGGGTAGGAAGTTTTTTTGTTTTTTTTCACTAAAAGACAAATTGGTTACAAAACCAAAAAAATAAATCCAAACAAAATATCACATCAAACCCCATAATCATTTCACTTTTTCTCTCACAAATATCACATCCAATCACAAAAAAACCCAACTATTTCCCAAATACAAAAAAAAAATTCTCCAATAATATCCTACAATTTAAAAAAATCTACAAAAAAAACTCACTTTTCCAACACTCAGGCCTAGTTTGGGAAGACTAAATAAGTGCACTTTTTGACTTTTTTTTGTATTATGTGTAGAAAAAGTAGAGAGGAGATGTTGATTGATGTGACCCAAAAAAGATAAAAAGATGAAATAAGTGCATTTTTTTCTTTGTAGCCAAACTTGGCCTAAGTATACTTGACTGAGAACTTTTTTTTACAAAATTACTGCTAGGCTACTCCACCAATACATACATCAATAGTAATTAGGTTATTATTATATAAAATCTTATGTACCTCCTTCCTCTTCTAAAAGTTTAAAATTAAATCACTTAATGTACTCGTTTTTAACCAATCACAATAAATATCTAATATTTGAATGGAAAGTGACTGAGACCCTCTCCAATCATCACCCCCACCACCTTCACACACATGTGGAGGCTAGTGATTGGAGGAAAAAGAAAAAAAAAAAATTGATCAATTAGAGAAGGAGAGAAGGTCGTGGGGTGCTCTCCTTATGGGTCCAGGTCATTTTCCTATTTGAATTCAAGAAGATAATAGTCAAGGTAAATTAATTAATCAATAAATTTCAAATCATGAAAGAAATATGATTAAATTCATATAAAAAATTCATTGAGCTAATTACAAAGAGGCAAGAATAATTAATCAGTTAAATCACAACTTAAGAAAACATATTCAAATCATATATTTAATTATTATAAAGCATTAGATTTCATTTTTAACCTTAATTATTAATTTAGTTACACAACATTAAGAAAACAATCAAAGCAATAAAAATATTAACCATTAAAATAAAACTTACAAGAAACTTGAATACTCGGTCTTCCATTTCCTCTTCCCCAAAAGTGACTTTATAATTGTTTGTTATAGCTTTTAAAAGTGATTATAGTTTATTTTGATTTACGAGTCTGTGTCAAATTATTTAGTATAATTTATTAAACAAAAATAACTTAAATAAATTAATAAAAATTAATTATTTTAAAACTAAAATAAAAATACTTTTAACCTCTATTTTTCAATTTAAAAAAACTCTACCAAAGTCTTTCTCTTCCCCAAAAGTTCTCCCCTAATAGATGTTAAATATGCTTATACCTAATAACAATAAAATTCAATTTATAAATAAATAAAATATATTACGGCAAAAGTGGTGAAGTTTGGTTGCTGGAGATGCCTAAGAATAATCTGGTGCTTTGCGAGTGAGCGTGGTAAATGTTCTAAATATAATTAACCCAAAAAAAAAAAAAAAGGTTACTGCTAGACTACTCCGTCATCACATACATCAACAGTAATTAGGTTATTATTATATAAAACTCCACAGTCCAACACTGGGATTTTTGGGTGATTAGTCTAATCCAATCCAATCCAATCCAATCCAAACCACAATTCACATAATTATCCATTGCAGGTCGAAGAATTGAGAGTTGATTTCGATGGGGAAAGGCGGTGGATGTGTTCCCAGCAAGAAGAAACCCTCGTCGATCTCCGCCGAAGTCGCTCCGGCCAATGCCCCTCTCTCCATCGACTCCGCCGCCGCAGCATTGCCGTCCACCACCACCACATCTTCACAATCGATCTCCAAACTCAAGATTTTCATTGTCTTCTATTCGATGTACGGTCACGTTGAAGGTCTGGCTCGGAGGCTGAAGAGAGGGGTGGACGGCGTCGATGGAGTGGAGGCGGTGCTGTTCCGAGTCCCCGAGACTCTGCCTCCGGATGTTCTGGAGCAAATGAGAGCGCCGCCGAAGGACGATGACATTCCGGAGATTTCTTCGGCGGCGGAGTTGGTGGCGGCCGACGGGGTTTTGTTCGGCTTTCCGACGAGGTATGGGTGTATGGCCGCGCAGATGAAGGCGTTTTTTGATTCAACGGGGCAGTTGTGGAAGGAGCAGAAGCTTGCTGGGAAGCCCGCGGGCTTCTTTGTCAGTACCGGGACTCAAGGAGGGGGCCAAGAAACCACTGCGTAAGCTCTGCTTCTCTCTCTCTCTCTCTCTGCATTGTTTTGTTTTCCCTAAGCTTTTGATTTGTTTTGGGTTCATTTGAGTGCAAGTTATCTACGTTGGTATGTTATTCATAAGATTTTAAACAAATTTCAGTAAAAGTTTTATTAGATTTGCAATAATTCTATGGAAAAACTCAGACTTGAAGTATAAAATTGAGTAAAACCATCAGTGATTGCAGAGTTGTAAACATTTGAGTCTCCCTTGATTTGGGTAAAACTCAATTTGATATAAGTGCGAGTCAAGAAGTGGAGAGGCTTTTGATTTTTACGCAAATCCAAATTTGATTTAGGTTTAAGTCAAGGGTTGGAGATGTCTTTATAAATCCATTAGTACTTGTGTTGCTATTGTTGTATCTATGATTAAAATGGTACCTCGATAGAATGCCTACATTTTATGAAAGAAACATAGGGGTTTCACTGGAGTAATTGTTAGTTGTATTGTACCACAATGTTGGAACGGTTTCCTTGTTTCATGTAACTATTCTCTAATATAGGGTTACCTTTCGGCCTTGGATGCTGCATGGATTTGTTATGATCTTACTCTTCCTGTACATAAATTTAATTAAAGCTTTATCATAAGTAATGGGCTGCTGTATTGTTGTGGATTTGGCGATAACCTATGTCCATCTACCATTTGTACTATTTTTGCATTTCTACCAACTTCTTATGCGTGGCTGCTATAGCTTGATCTATTACTTGGTTGGACAAAGTATATCCATTTTAGACGCCTCAAACAAAGTTTATGACCCCCCCCCCCCCCCCCCACCACGGCAAGAAGACTTTTGATCCCAACAAATAGTGCGTGGTATTGTTTAAAGTTTTAAATTATGTTAATTTGTGGATGCATGCTGCTGGATTTGATTTATTCTTTATATATTAGGTAATGGTCCAGTGTATTATTCTGGTAAATTTTAGTTTGATGGACATGGTTTGTAGAATGGGTCCACACGTCATATTATGGGTCAAGCTATGTTTCTTAGATATTTTATATATTTTTTCTTTGGTCTACAATGTTCCAATTAGTCCAAGTTTCTTAACTTCTTAATTTTGTGTTGTTGTCTATAAATTTCTATGTATATTTAATGGAGTTGGGTTGTAGAGAATTTGTGATTTTGTGTGTGGTTTTGCTTAAAGTTGACAAGGGTAAGTGCTTCTCTCTCTCTCTCTCTCTCTCTCTCTCTCTCTGCATGAAATGACAAGTTACTGTTTTTCATTATTGTTCACAACCCCATGACAGCCCAAAACCCTCCCCCAATCTAGCCCTAATGAAACCTAATCAAACCTACTTGCTTTCAAATTAAAAATTATAATGACTAAAAACGTCACGTTGTCAAAATTTTTACTGTCTTCATAAAAGGACCTCTCATAAAATTGTTTTTGACAACGCACCAATTATACCCATAATTTTGTGATGCGAGTGGATATGTGCTATTTGAATGGTATGTGATTTTCTCTAATCAACCAAATTCATGAAAGAATATTCATGTTGATGATTGAGCTCAAATACATCTATTTTTTGCTTTTTGCTTTTTTTGGTTAAGTAGCTCAAGTAAATCTACTATTAACAAGATAAAAAAATTGGGAACAATAGGAGAGTCACAGACATGGTCCATTTTTGTGCAATGAAGGTCAATGACATCTCCATCAAAAGTGACATTCATTTGTTCAAAATCAGTTGCTAATGATCTCAACACTACCAAAATGGCACTATTTAACTTTGTTGTATATCCTATACTCTCGTAACTTCTTAAGGTTTTAAAACTTAATCTTTCTGATCGTAATTTGTTTTAACCATGTGATGCATGGTACAAATTTAGTTGTTATACTTAAATTTTAGATGCCCAATAGAATTTTATCGAGTAATTTATATTCTTGTCAGAAAATAACTAAGTGAGCTCACTTTGCCCTAGTGACACAAGGAAGAAAGGTTACACGTTATGGAGGATCCATTTAATCTTTTAGCTTTAGATTCATGGATGATCCAACCTACACAGGATTAGGAATGAATGTGCAAATTTGGTTATTTCTTTAGAACAAGCATGGTGTGATCCTACCTACATAAAAGCTATGTTTATTGACAATTTTAGAGAAAAATGTTTGTGCTTCAGGTACAGGAAGTCAAAGGAACAAGATCTACTTAATTAGGTGTTGTCCTACTGGTCGTTCGATGTAAATCAAACATTTAATATGGCATGTGTAAAAGGCCTTAGCTTCTTCTTTTTTCTTTTTTCCTTAGTTCCTTTTCTCCCTTCTTTTACTTTGATGTCATTAAGGCTTCGTTTGGGGACTAAGGGCTGGTTTGGCATCATCAAAAAAATTCAAAAAGTCACTAAAAAAGCAAAAAAGTTCATACTATTTACCTCTTTTTTGGTGGGAAATCTGTCAATTGAAAAAAAAAAAAAAAAGAGAGCAAAACGGCGCTGCACAAAACTGTGCAGCCACACATCCCAAGTGGTTTGAAAACGTGGCACACTTGTAGCCACACATGCCATTAAAAAAAAAATTGAAAAGAGACAGAAAGTGTACTGCGCAGTACTGTTGATTGTGTCAGCAAGGATAATTTTGTAATTTTACAATTTTATACAATATTTTAATACACATTTTTCGTAAAAAGTCAAAAAGTTAACCCAAAACATCCGTATTTTTTTCCTTTACTTTTTAGTCCAAAAAGACAAAAAGTGCACTTATTTAAGACACCCCAAACAACCCCTAAGTATTTTAGTAAAAAAGTTAAAAAGTCACTATAAGTTATCAAATCACTCTCTCTATTTTTCTGCACATATTTTCGTAAAAAGCAAAAAAGTTACTAATATAATATGTTTCCAAATGAGGCCTTAGAAGCAAGAAAACCAGCATACATTGCAAGTATACAAGAAAAGACAACCCTTGTATATAAAATTTTCCAGAAAGCCTCTATTAACATGTCTAAACAAAAAAGAAATTCCTCCATGAAAATAAAATAGGAAGCTCAAAATCACTCCCATCAAAGCACTTCTCTTCTTCTCTCTTTAAATTTACCACATGAGAGACACAAAGGGAAACATCCCCAAGTTTTCTTCACACTCTTTAGGCATGATCTCTATGTCGTCTAGCAAATTATTCACTATTTATGTGAGGCATCGCCCAAGCTAGGAAGCATGGATACAGATACAGATACAACAATACGACAAAACCTAAAAAAATAAAATACAGATACGGTTAGGATACCAAACCAAACCAAGCCTTAAGTCCCATCAAATGGGGTCGGCTACATGAATCCTTCTTCTCTACGCGGCCCTATCAAAAGTCATTTCATTAGTCAAATTAAGTAGATTCATATCTCTATTCAAAACGCTAGTCAACGTTAATCTAGGCTTATCTCGTCCCCTAACACTTTCATCTACCGTTACAGTATCGCATCTCTTCACTACTGCCCCTGTTGGTCTCTGTTGAATATGACTAAACCATCTCAAACGATTCTCTCTCAACTTATCTTCTATCGGTGCTACTCCTACCCATTCCCGAATACACTCATTCCTAATCCTGTCTTGTCTAGTCTTACCACACATCCACCTTAGCATCCTCATCTCAGTCACACTCATCTTATCTACATGTTGTTTCTTGGTTGCCCAACACTCCGTCCCATACAACATAGTTGGTCTAACAGCCGTTCTATAAAAATTACCTTTTAGTCTAATGGGTATTCGTTTATCGCACAATACTCCAGACGCACTTTTTCACTTAAAAAAAATATTTTAAAAAAAATTTTAGTAGTGACATAAGCTTAAGAATATTGGGAAACCATACTATAATTTTATAATGCAAAATACTAATATTTAAGAATTATGTATTAATTCAAGTCAATAGTTAGTTTACTTTTTTAATTTTCAAGCTTGCAAATATTTCATTTCGATATCAAGTTTAATATGTTTATAATACTATAATAGAACAATCTACAACTTGTCTCTGCGTTTTTCCGTTTTGCACTAGTCAAAAATATTGAATGTAAGTTTCCTTGCTTATTTATTTATTAATGATATTTAATTTTACTATTGTTATATTTTCTTGTTAATCCTTACTTTCGATGTAGTTATAGGGGACATGCATGATACAATAAGGATACGTTAATTTGACAAATTCTTTTAGTTGAACTCTTATCAAAGAACTAAGCAAAGTATTGGAAAAATATTCTTATATTTATCCTCACACTGTATTATGTAATAATGCTATGCAAAAAATGCTATAATTCTAATTTCATAAAAAAGTGATATGTGACTTGGAGTATCTAATACTTCAAAATTAATATTTGATATGTATCCATGAGTATCCAAAGAGTATCAGTATTCGATACAAATACGATATGGATTCATATCTATCTTACAATACAAAAGTGTGGATAGTAGGTAGTTGAGTGAGCTGGTTGTGAAGCCATATGGAAAATGATGACCACCAGAGGTTGAAACTACCCACAAAAAACAATTGACTTATAGTCTCCTCTGCCTTTCTGCATATACAACACTTCTCCATCATAGTTTTTCCCTGCCTTCACAAATTGTCAATTGTCAAATAGTCTCTCAGGGAGCTGGTAGAAAAAGGCAATATCAACTTGGTCTTTGTATGCCAAACATTCCTTCAAGGAAGGCCTGACAATTTTGATACTGCAATCTTTGTGAACCTTGTCATGTATAATGAGTATTTTGAAAAGCAATCATACAAGTTAAAAAACAAAAAAGGGTTGTAAGAAAAATCGGTGAAACCGGACCTGCTGCTTGAGACCAACCAAAATTTCAATTTTCAGTCGATTTTTCACAAGGGACGGTCTATTTCGGGCTTGAAACATTTTACACCTATGTTGACCAACTGATTCTAATATCATATTTAAATGCTTTTTATCTTATGATTTTTTTTATCATTATTAGAAGATAAGTGACGAATACTACATGTTTTGCAATAAAGATTTAAGGTGCGAGGCATTTATATAGCAGTTCCCACTCTGTCTTCATTTATTCCTAATGTTGAATTCTACCAGTTTCCATAAAACCCTTAAAATCTCCTGTGAATCCCTCATCTACACTAGCATGTAGTCAATTCTGATTCCTTAACCGACAAAAATGAAGTGTTCGGTTGGTATGAAATTACACCCCTACACAAGATACCTAAGCAAGCAGCAATAGAGACAAAATGAGAATTTGGATTTAGAGATAACTTTTGTGAAAATATTGAAAATTTTAAGCATGCACCAGAAATGGTGGAGCACCAGGCTTGTGCCGTACAACATATGGTTCAAGTTTTGGCCTTGATTAATGTTGGGAAGGTTGGGAAGGCTTGGTATTGTTGTCTCATCTTCATGTGGATTGAGATTCAAAAGTAAGCTACAGAAAGGACCTGGCAAAATTTTTAAAAATCATCGAAAGATAGGGGACAATAAAGGAATATCAAAATGGAGCCATATAATTTGATAAAGGGTCTTGCTAATGACAGCCCTAAGGGCTTAGGGCTGTTGATAAGTACCACAGAATGTCAAAATACTTATAATTCCAATACACATTTTACATATCCCAAAACACTTTTACATATTTTTGCTCCTTTACGTATTTCAGTATACTTTATACACATTTTCCAACACTAACAACAACCCTTAGGGTTGTTTTTAGCATTTCCCTTCGATAAAATGCATTGTGTAAAATGTATAACATAGTCTAAAAGATAACCATGTGTTACTTTGATATGCATTATTAGGCCTTTTTCCTAATATTTTTAGTTTTTGGGAATAGTGGTGATCTAACATGGTAAACATTGATCAGGCTAGGTGAGGCTTAGGTTCAAGTTTCTCAATTTGCCTTTGTTTCCTCATTTGCATTATGTTTCTCAATATGTTTGGATGTTTTCATCTTCATGTACAAAATGGGGTTGCACGTGGTGAGGGAGGACGGTGGAGAGATTACTATGCATTGTTGGGTTCAGTATACTTTATACACATTTTCCAACACTAACAACAGCCCTTAGGGTTGTTTTTAGCATTTCCCTTCGATAAAATGCATTGTGTAAAATGTATAACATAGTCTAAAAGATAACCATGTGGTACTTTGATATGCATTGGTAGGCCTTTTTCCTAATAATTTTAGTTTTTGGGGAATAGTGGTGATCTAACATGGTAACATTGATCAGGCTAGGTGAGGCTTAGGTTCAAGTTTCTCAATTTGCATTTGTTTCCTCATTTGCATTATGTTTCTCAATATGTTTGGATGTTTTCATCTTCTTGTACAAAATGGGGTTGCACGTGGTGAGGGAGGACGGTGGAGGGATTACTATGCATTGTTGGGCCCCTTTCTAGACAGCTGAAGTTTTTAGTACTAGGGGTAATCTAGCATGGTATCATAGGTCAGGATAGGAGAGGTTTTGGTTCAAGTCTATCTCCGTTTGCATTCTGTTGGATATTTGCATCTTCATGGATAAGACAGGATTGCTTGCAAGAGAGGGGGTGTGGAGAGCTATGCATTGTTGGGTCCCTTTCCTTAACAGATTAAACTTTTTGAGACTAGTGGAGATCTGACAATGACACACGAAGACTGGATGAAAGGAACTTGAATAAATAATTTTTTCATCTGCAATGAAAGCAATCGATGGATTAGAATCGAAAAGTGGTGTATATTAAAGTTGCTGTTAAAATAAGAAAATAAGAGGACAGTCAAAAAGAATGCAGGATATGGTACCCGCCTTAAACAGAAGTAAGTGACAAAAAAGTTTGCTTAGCTGATTCTAATTTATTGGATGGTTTTATTGAGATAAAGTAAGGCTTCAAATTATTGGTGTTTCAAATTTTAAAGATAGATAATTCATAATGTGGGAGGCTCGAGGGAGTTTTAAAATAAAAAAATCTTTTTTTCCTTCTTTTCCCCTTCTTTGGTTGATGTTACTGAGACATTATGTTAATCACGCCCCCTTTATATGAGAAGCTGTTTAATGAATTTAGTAAGCTCAAATTCCAAATTTAGTAATAAAATTTATCTAAGCTTTATCTGAATTTCTCCGACTGTTATCTAAGCTCAAATTCCAAATTTAGTATTAAAATTTATCTAAGCTTTATCTGAATTTCTCCGACTGTTATCTGAATTTCTCCAACTGTTTTTCCCTTGGGATTTCATATTTATACATTCAGTACCAGTCAGTCAAGGCATTCACTATCTAGAAAAATATGATGTGGCCTCTTTTCTCAGGCATCCACAGTGTTGAGTTTTCACAGGCATTTTGTTTAGAAATCATAATGCCAATTATAACTTGCTTTTATTGGACTAAATTTTCAATAATTTCTAAGATAAGCTCAAGATGATAAATTTCTCACATCAAATGATGGAAACTCTGTGTCACCTAAGAATCACTAATTGCGGCAAGTACAAATAACTCATTGCTATTTTAAAGAGTTGCCAGTATCATAAATTGCAGCGATCACATCCAATTCTCTGCTATATATGATATCATGCTTATTAAAGATTCATTATTGGGAGTTCACTATGATGGTTTTGCTGGTGACCCATCCTTTATGCTATCATTTTTTCCCCTCTTCTGATTCTTCTTGTTTTGATTTCATTTTAGTCGTATATTCTTTTAAAAATTCTTCGCATTTATGTATCGCAAGTGCATTTCTGTGGAATTGATCTATTTCCATATTTTTAATATGATTGATTGAAGTGGAGGATAAGTTGAGACTGTTCTATATTTGTGTTAATTACTTTCCTAGAAAACAAGTCTCGAGTATTGGTGGTTGTCACTCAACTATTTCCTTGCTCTTGTTGTAGCTGGACAGCAATCACCCAGTTAGCTCACCATGGAATGCTCTTTGTTCCTATCGGTTATACCTTCGGAGCTGGTATGTTCAAGATGGATTCCATTCGAGGTGGGTCCCCATATGGTGCTGGGGTTTTTGCCGGTGATGGCACAAGAGAACCAACTGAAACAGAGCTGGCACTTGCAGAGCATCAGGGCAAGTATATGGCTGCTGTAGTCAAGAGGCTAGCTCGGACTTGATTATGATGTGTTCCCAGATTTCAGTTTTATCTATCCGTCCAAACACACTTGTGATTCTTTTTTCTTCGATTAATCCAAATGTGTTTGTGTTGAGATTGATCATGGCATTTCACCTATTGTGATTGTGGATGATAATCCTCCTGCCTTCTTGTGGTGTCAATGTTATTCTTTTGTGCATCTTTATTTGTTCTGTGCCCTTTTTTTTCCAAAAAGCTGTACATGGTTTTGTTATTTTTGTGTCTGACTGTACTGTTAATAATAAATGATTCAATGTCGTGTGCTTTTTTTGTGTATATCATTCTGATGAACTTGTACTCCATTTATGATTTGATATGAGTGTCTCCTTCGATCCTCAAATTGTTGTGATAATAGTAAGAAGAATATTGCAGACATGAACATGTTCATTGTGTTTTTCAACAGCACAACATTCTGTGCACAAATTTGTGAAAAAATTGTAACTGCAGTAATGTTGATAGCTGTGATTGTCATTAGAAGCAAAAGTTTTTAGACAAATGTGAATCTCACATATATATATTTATATATAAACTGTAATTGTTATTAGAGGCAAAAGTCATGACAATGTTTGAAATATATTGCAGTGCAGGGAATCTATACAAATTAACAGTTTCATTGAAAACTTATAAACTGAAATTCGTTGAAAGTTTTCGATTCGAGTCTCAACTGATAATTGTCAAGCCACTGTACACTCTCTAGAGCTCTACCTTTATGTAGGTAGCTTGCTCAATCTTTTCGTAATACAGTCTTAATCAGCTTCCACATTCGTTTCTTAATAGCCCGTCAAATTCTGCTTTTTCAAGGTCTCTGTTGGTATGATCCAAAAAAAGAAGAAGTCCCTGTTGGCACTGCCATCAATGATTTTATTTTACCTGTACATAGGAAGTCCCATTTTATAAGAAAAGTGCTCTTATGTGGATTATCCAAGAAAAATTAAAAAGCCTTGTGAATTTCATTAACATATCTAATGACCTCTCTAAAGTATCCTTGGGTTGGGGGTTAGTCTCACGATTAAAAACAGACAAAAATAAAAAAATAAAAATCGTACTTCTTGTTGTGAAATATTTAGATAACCATCAAAAGAGATATAATTGAAATTTTAATGAGTTTTGGGTCAAAGTAGAAATAGAGAAAAGTTGGGAAGCGTGGTATGTTATGTGATAAATCACATGGTGTGGTGTGATAAATAGTGGGTCATAGTGAAGGTTTTATCACCTATTTATAGGTGAGTTTGCATGATAATGAAAATATAATACTTTTGACCTTTCAAATTTGGCAAAAAAAATAGTGGCCAAGCAATTGCGCCATAGAATTGAAATTAGAAGTTTTGATTTTGTCCTCTAGATTATGTTTGATCCAATCTGCCATGAACTTCAATTCCTCTTTGGATCCGTTGATATTTCTGGCCAAAATTCCACGCCTAAAGTTGCCTAGTCAAATTCCATAAGATGGGGATTTAATCAAAACTCTCTCATAATAAAATTTTAATATATTAAAGATAAATATAAAAAAAAAATTTGAAAAGTCCAACACATATCACTATTACCAAAATATACTTAGTGAGTAATTCAATATTTTAAATTTTAAAATAATATAACTTTTGATCTAGATGTCAATTTTTAATAAAATTAATATTTTTATAATTCTCTCATTAAGATCTATCAAATAAGATCCATGTTGATTATGAAATTCTTAATAAATAAATAAATATAAAATACCGTCAAAATTGATGTAAATAGTAACATGTTACTCTGATTCACAGTAATATTTTACTGTATAGATGAACCAACCAAAAATACACATACTCAAACACAACATTTTTAAACTTGTATAAAATAAAATAAAAGTATTCATCGTCAAAAGAGTTTTGTGAGATACATATATATATATATATATATAGGCATGGACAATATTATCCGAAAATAAATAAATAAATTTTATTATATCTTTACTCAATTACACGCGTCCTTTTTAAAAGATTTATGAAACAAAATAAATTGAATTATCTTTTTCACTAAATAAAAGTTCTATAAAAAAGTTTTGGCGAAATTTTTCCTATAACAACATATTTCTCTAAAAAAAGTCACATTTGGGACACAACTCATTGTTCGCTTGTACCTCACTCCTACCTCTTGTGACTCTCGTATGATTGGTAATAATTTACCATGAGCCTTTCTTTCCAATAGCGTTGTATTTGGTTAAAAGATTTGATAAAGAATTTAGAAAGAAAAAGAAAAAGTAGAGGTAAAATGTGAATAAAATATACTTACATTTCATTTAATTTATCTCAACTAAACACAACGAAAGGATAGTCATTACAGAGAACAAATTTAAGTGAATGGGTATCTGGTGCCTAAAACCTTTCTTTATGATCTTAAAGACTTAATTATGGCCAATAGTCAAAAAATCTTAATAAGTATATGGATTTTGACATACACTAAGCATACAGGTTTTACAACAACTATAAATGAAACAAATAATTATGAAGATATAAAATAAAAAGGATATACAATTGAAAACTAAACTGGACTAATAATATTTTGCTGCTTTAAAATTTTATTTATTTATTTATTTTTATTATTATTATTATTATTATTAAGCACACCATACACACTTATATATATCAAAATTTATACATAGAGATAGAAATACTTACATAGCTTGATTTTACTTTCAAAAGCTCTTCACCAGGCTCTGATATCAATTACAAATAAAGGAAATGAGCTTTCTATTATTTTTATTAAATTAAGCAACAAAAACAGAACAAGGAAATGAGAAGTTTCGACAATGAAAATGGAGAGAATTTACATTGATTTAGTATGTTGGTTTAAAAGCCAATTTATAGAATACATTTCCATGAACAAACAAAACCAAAAATCATCCTAGTCTATCCTATCATTATTACATATCTACTTTGTTGAAAATTACCATACCAATACAGCCAAAACTTGCACAAAAGTTTACAAACTATTAAATATAAAGACAAGAAAGTCTTTAGAACCATAAATGAAAAACTACAATTATTTGCCACTTTTTGCCAAATTACAATTATATACACTGTCTACCCTTCTCGATTTTCAAAGAGATAGACTAAAATAGATAAGATCTGGTTGATCGTATTTGGCATGTAATGTCGGCTAAAAAGGATTTGTTTGACCACTTTCTGCCTAATAATGCAGGTTGCTCCACGCAGGAACAGAACCAGGATTTCATTATCGGAGAAGCCAAAAGAAAAATAATTTTTTTTCACCATATACACAAAACACACATGTATGTATAATATAATATATAAATTATATATACATAAAAAAAATTTAAATACCATAGAAGCAATTTCTAATAAGATGAAAAAGTTTTTTTGGTATAAAATAGAAAAAGAATTTAAGATAGAAGAATAATGACATATTTTTTTTTATACTGGGGCATTTTATGTATAAAATGATATATATTTTTAAAGTTCTATGGCAAACAATAATTTTCACAGAAACAGAGGGGTCATGGCCCTCCATAGTCTTCTCCTAGTTCCGTCCCTGACTCCACGTGTCCTGGATAAGGTTAGAGTCAATCACAAGACAACTGCATGTGATAGTGGGGTCCACTATGCTTCCATCCAGTTTATGAGATTGTGATATTTTTTATCAATCTCTGATGAAAAGGAATCAAGATACTGGTTATATCGCTCATTCCGAAATTATTCTACATCATCCACAGTCAGTTCCAACGGAAGATCCAAATTGTTTCTCTCTTTGAGATTCAATAGCATGTCAAGAGCCTCATTAATTTGTATAGGAGACCTTTGATCTGTTATAACAAAATGACTTACAAATAGTATTCTACCATCTATGACCATGAATGACAATTTTGTTGAGCTATGGATATTTGACGCTGTCTGTGAAACAAGTATTAGACTGTCTATCCAATATTCTGTCAAAGAAAGTTTTTGAATATTTTTCAATCGCTCCCTCCGGCGATCTTCATCCAAATAATCATCTTCAAATTCAAAATCTTCAGTTTCTTTGAGATACCAAATCTGGTATAGTTGGAAAAATTGTTCTCGTTCTCACCAACCAATTGTGCTAGAGATCCAAAAATCAAAATATTTACTCCATCAAAAGCCTTTTACTACCCATGATAATATTGCTTTTATGATCATTGGATATTCTATCCATTGGATTGGATCTAAAATTTGAAAAATAACTTGATTAGTTATTCCCAATCTATATCTTCAAAATACCGCATGTCATGATTTGCCATGATGGTTATTTTGAGAATTCCATCTTTAAAATTTAATTTATCATAAGATCGTTCTAAGATTTGTCTAATCTTATCATGATAATCCTCAACTCAATTTTTGATTAACACACAAAAAAAAAAAATAATAAATAAAAAAAAATAATTGGAGCAAAGTTCTTACTTTTTCAAAAAGATAAATTCTTTTTATTTGTTCAAAAACTGGGTCAAAAAACTCATCTGATATGAGGTCTAATAGCTGAAGAAAATTTTTTATTTTTTCAAAATTAAAATATTCATTCCAATTCATTTGTTTAAAAATATTGAAACAAAGATTTTACAAATCTTTTAATTTAGCTGTTTGGTTAGCTAATTTGTTGGCCAGAACTTCCATGTGTTTTCGAAATTTTACTTTGTTGTCTACAATGTGAGTTTTCCAAACTTCATTGAGTTCTGTATAAATTTCTCTGGATATATCGGGGTTGAAAAAAAATTTTATTTCAGATTCATCTGGTATAGATGTTTGAATATTACTTGGAATTGGATTAGTTCTCATTGACAAAAATTATTTTGATAAACAGGTATAGCTAGTGCAATGTAAAAAGATTTTTTAGCTTTGGTCATGCTATCATAGGATTTAAAACTTGCTCTTGGAAATCCACAGACTTGCTTATTGCACTCATTACATTCTGTGTAAATTCCAGGTTGTTTTCCTGCAAACACAAAATAAACTTTTTTTTGTCTAAAGATTTTTTTTTTAGCAATTGTTACCCAATCTCCTTGGGTGAGTTGTTTACCCTGGTCCATTTTTTTCTCTTGGTCTAGAGATCTTCTACAAAAATTAAAATTACTTGTTTAGTAATTTAATTTTCTAAAACAATTCCTACTAAGAAAATCTGCAAGAAAATTGTTAGTACCTTTAAGGTGTTCTACCTCAAAAGTATATTTAAAAATTTTATTATACTAGGCTAATCTTCTTCCTAGCTCAATAGTTTTTTATTGATTAAGAAATCTCTTACTGCCTTATTATCAGTGCGTACAATAAAATTTTCTGAAGGTAAATAAATATGAAAACTTTATATTGTCAATTTTATTGCAAGTAATTATTTTTAAAAAATAATATATTTCTGCTCATTTAGTTTAAATGTTCCAGAATTATATCCACAAATTAGTTCTTCTTTTTGTAATTTTATGAGTATTGGATTTTTTCTTGGTTTAATCCCATTTTTTGATAAAAGTATCTCTGTATCATGCCATAAGTTACATGGTATTGCTTTAAGAACACATCCCCAGCATACTTCTGAGGCATCTGTTTCTAAAATTAATTTATTACCTGTTTTAGGAAGATAAACATCTGATAAAGTTTTAACATTTTCTTTAATTTGTTTAATTAAAGTAACATCTTCTGCTGTCTATTCAAAAATAACATTTTTCCTTAATTTGGTCAACCAATGGATTTCTATTTTTGAATGATTTTTGATAAAATTTCGTCCATAATTTAAAATACTTAATAAACTCTGTAATTATGTTATATTTTCAAGAGTATTAGGAAAATCTTGTACTTTGAACAAAATATGTTCTCATAATTTTAAACCTTTCTGATCTAAAATTATTTTCAAAAATTCAATTGATTCTTTTTTAAGTTCAATCTTTTTTGGTGATAACATAATTCCATGTTTTTCGAATTTTTCACAAAGTAATTTTAAATGTTTCTTATGCTCTTCCCGGGTTTTAGAGAAGATAAGTATGCTATCAATATAAACTACACAACAATCTTTAAGATCTTTAACCCAAAAGGCATAACATTCCAGTGATAATCTCCTCTAGGTGTATTGAAAGCTGTTAATTTTTTTGATTCTTTAGTCAATTGAATTTGCCAAAATTCACTCTTACAATCGAATTTGTTAAATTTTTTTGATCTTTTGGTTAAGTTAATCAAAACATCTTTTCTTGGAATAAAATATCCATCAAATTCTAAATTTTCATTTAACCGTTTATAGTTTACTACCATTCGGGCTTTTCCTCTTTTAATTTCCGCATGGTTTCTTACCATAAAAGTTGGACTAGAGTGAGGGCTTCTAGTTTTTTCAATTAACTTTTTATCTAAAAGGTCTTGAAATTGAATATCAAATTCATCTATATATTGTCTAGTATAGATCATTGGTCTTACTCTAATGATAACATTAGGGTCTTTCAGTTTCAAACTACAATAACGCGGACTACGTTGCCATAGTTTTGATAGATTTTTACTAAAATTTTCTTCCAAAATTTTATAAATCCAATGTGATTCATCAATAGTTTTGATGATGGGAGTTAAATCACCACGCGAAACGGATGCAAACTCTTTATCACAAATATATTTATGTTGTTCTAACAATGGAATATGAATTATGACATTGTTTATGCTTAATGAAATGACTTTTTCCTATATTTGCATTGGAAGGTATTTATATATAAAATTATTTCCAAGAAAGAAATCTCCATACATATAAGAAAAACATAGAATTTTTTGTATAATGAACTTGCTATTATTTAACTAAATAGCTATATTTTTAGCCTTGAATTGTATGGAAATATGGTTTCCATCAATTCCAGTAACCAAAATTGGATGTTTCATTAATGTCCATTTTTTTTTTGGTATGGCATTCCATTTGCATGAGCTGATTGTGGCTCATGTGTCTATGAGAACACTGAGGCTATAGGATTTATAACTTGCAAAATTAAATGTTCCCAATACATATGTGTATCTTCTTTTTCCTTGGCTAGGAGAAAAAATAATATCATTATTTTTTGTTTAAAAATGATACGTATATATATATATATATATATGCAGACTTAATATGTTCAGGTTGTCTTCTTGTTCCTGAAAAAATAGGAATCTGAATATTTGTTGAAGTAATAGATTCTTGATTAGAATTATTACTTGATTCACCAATGCTTAATTTTGACAATAATTTGTTAGGAAAATCTTTTTCAAATACAGAAGTTGATCTTTTAATTTTTGGAACTGTATTTTGAATATATAAATTTTTTCTTGATGCTGGTATTTGCATTTGTGCAGGATTTTTTGTTTTAAAAAACTCTCCTTGTTCCACTAGGTCATGGATTAACCATTGTCGAGGGACTTCTAAATCACTCAAATTCATTATACGCGGTTGGATTACCGTGTCAAATAGTCTTGTTTCAAAGATTTTAACGATTTTATTATTGTTTGATCTTGTTTTTGTTTTAGGAAATATGATCAATTCGTGAATTGTTTTCCAACGAATAGCCAAATCATGGGAATTCGATTTCATTCCTAGTCCTTGTGTTTTAATTCTTATTCTAACTGTGTCTTCAAGATTATGATCATTTATGGAAATAAAAAAATTTGGTCTAACATTAGGATGAGGGGTCACTGCAGTGGTGCCCCTGCTGTGCCCCCTGCTGTGCCGTTCAAAACGGCAAAACGACACCGTTTTTTTTTTTTTTTTTTTTTTTTTTACAATTACATCAACTTCTTATTTCATTACTCAAAAAAAAAAAAAAAACCTAAATCCTAAATCCTAAAATAAAAAAAAATAAATTTTATCCCTAAATCTTAAAATAAAAAAATAAATTTTAAGAATTAAACATTAAACCCTAAAATTAAAAAAAATAAAAAAAAAATTTATCCCTAAACCATAAAATAAAAAAAATAAATTTTAAAAATTAAACCCTAAATCTTAAAAAAAAATTAAGAATTAAAATAAAAAAGTGACCAAATATATGGATAAAGTGTAATTTATCATGTCAAAAAACATAGTGAGAACATGAAAAAAAAAAAAAAGAAGATGAAACTGTGCCTTTTTTTTTTTCTTCTTCTTCTTCTTCTTCTTCTTCTTCTTCTTCTTTTTTTTTTTTTTTTTTGAGTAATGAAATAAGAAGTTGATGTAATTCTCAAAAAGAAAAAAAAACGGTGCCGTTTTGCCGTTTTGAACGGCACAGCAGGGGGCACCACTGCAGTGACCCCTCATCCCTAACATTAAACCAAACTACTCTATTAGCCAAATTAGATTGAATTCCTCCAATGATTGCTTTCATTGGGTCGGAAAATCTTTGATAAAAAATTTCTGCCAAAATATGAGTATCTATCCCGTGGCAGAATAAGGCTATTATGATTACTTATATTAATCCAATATGAATATATTGAATTTCAGGATATTTCTTTTTCCATCTTGTACCATTTTTCTTATCAAAAAAAGGAATATCAATATTTCCTTCTTCTGACCATTTTGCTTGAGTGTTACCACTGTATTGTTCAAACACTCTTGCTGAATAGAAGTTGAATTTTGAAAGTTTATACATTTTTGGCACAACTTCTTGCATTTTTTCAAATTTTGCTAATTCTTTGTCTATAAAAGTTTTTTCTTCTCCGATTACATCTCCAAGTCAAATTGTCTGTAATTCTTCTTGAGATATACTATCTGCTTCTTGAGATATTTCTTGACTATCTATATTAGTCATGATAAAGATTAGTTATTCATCTGAACTTTATTCATCACTAGAAATTTCGTATAAGATTTCTTCTTTATCAAAAAAAATTTCGCCATATATTATTTCAAAATCTTGTTCTTCAAGAACTTTGATAATTTTCTTTGCACTTTTTCCCCTTTTTGGCCATTCGGGTGCATAGTGACCCTCTTCGTTACAAATGTAACATTTACAAGTTTTTTTTTTTTAAAACACTTGTTGGTTTCTTTTTTCGAATATACTTTTTCTTTTTTGAAAAAGTTTGGTAGCGTTTAGTAGAGTTTTCTAAATATGATTTGATAATAGTGTTGTATTTTGAGTTTGTGAATTTTGGAATTATGATTTGAGTATAGAAAATTTGTTTGGTTATGAGTTTTGAAAAGAGTTTTGAATTGAGTTTTGAGTTGAGTGTTGAATTGAGTTTTTAATGTTTGATATGACATGTAAAATAAGAAAATTGTTTGGTTATAAGTTTTTGAAAGAGATTTCAAAACTTAATTCAAATTGTTATAACTCATAAGCAACCACATTATTCAGAACTCTATTGAAAATTCTAATCAACACTCATAAGCAAACTCTTTTTAAAATTCAATTAAAAAATTAATTATTAACAGAAAATAACATTAATCAATTTTTTTAATTGAAAATATTACGAAGGCAATAATTTTCTTTTCAAAATAAATATTCGATTCAAAATAACTTTTGATTGTATATTTGGTTCGATTTTTTTTTGAATATTTTTCATTTAGAATATTTTTATAGTTTTAATAATTATTGTCACAAATTATTTTTTATTTATTGTATTGTTATTTTCAAATAAATAGCCAAAAAATTTATCAGGTATTATCTATGTGGGAGTCAAACAAAAATTAGAATATCATTTTGTTAGCATCTACATAGTTTACCACACACAATTCAATTTTATTCGAATTTTTTTATTCCCTTTCAATAGGAAATTAGTTTACAATAGCACAAACACATGTATGTATGTATGAAAGAGTTATCAATTTCTTTCTTAAAAAAAAAAAAAATCATTGTAGTGGTCAACCGGCCGAACATCCGGGAGGATGTTTGGGGGGGCGTCCGGGGGGACGACTGGTAGACTCAAAAAATTCAAAAATTGTTCAAAAAGGTGAGAGCTTTGCTTTGAAAGTTTGTTTTGGCAAGAGCCCTGCCAAACGTGAAACGGAAATGTGTTTTGAAATGTGTGGTGGAATTAATTTTTGAAAACCCTATCCAAACACTTTATTCATGTGAAGGGGTGAAATTGTGATTGGAAAGCTGTACCAAACACAACCTTTTGTTTCTTTTCTAAGGTTTCCATTTATATTTTCTGCATTTTTTTGGAAATTCCTTTTTGCTTAAGAAATGTATTACAACCAATTTTTTAATTTTCTTTCAAAATTTTATCACAACATTTTTGACCATATTATGAGTTGGAAATTTATTTTTATTTTTTTTTCGCCTTTGCTTCTAGACATTCATCTGCTATCAGTCTTGGAACATAATTAATGCGAAAACCAAGACTATCATATTTTTCCTTCCCCATTTTTTTTTTAGAAAATCAGGATATGTTTTAATACATAACTCATCCCATGGATTAGGGAGTTTATGAAAAAATTGATCTAACCAGGGTTGACTTGCTAGTGGATCAATAAGATAATAGTATTTTTTAAAAGTTTGAATATAGTCTTCAAAAAGACAAATATTACATAATTCTAATTTAGTCAAAATATAATTTACATCTGCTTGCAAATTCGTATCTCCCACAAAACCACATAAATTTTATTTTATGATTTTTGCAAATTCAGTTAAGATAGTGTCAAGTGTGAGAAAATTTGCCAACAAAGTTGTTTTTTGACTTTTTCCAATTTCAGATTTTTCCCACTGTCTTAACCATTGCAACACATCTCTCTAGAGAGTTGCTACAATATAATCAAGGAATTTTTCCTTTGACCAACTATTTTTATAATTGGTAATAATGATGGACAATGATTGTGCCCAATCATCAATTGCTTGTGGCTGATCCTTAAATGAAACATGAGACAAATCTAAATAAGTACCATTTTGAGCGATTGGATACTTATGGTTGTTATCTTTTCTAGACATTATTGGCTCAGGTATAGGATTGGAGGTACTTCTAGTGTTAGTATCATTTTTAGCTTCATTTGTTTGAATAAAGTCAAAATTTTCTCCATCTTCGTATGTGCCAAATAATTCGGGACCAATTGGCTCCTCTACCTTTCTTTTCCCGTTATTTATTTCTGGTGAAACATCTTGATCCAATGTTTCTTTAGATGAGGATGATTGGCTATCATCATCATTAGTTGACATATTAATATCATAATTAAAGTGTTGTAAAAGGGTTTCATGTTCTAGATAAGTTTCTCTTATCTGATCTAGCAGCCTATTTCTTTCATCAATACCTAAATCTGGATCTCTATATAATTTTCTCCAATAATCCAATAATTCAACAATATTTTCATATTCACTCCTATTATATGTATTGGTTTGAAGTACCATAATATCTTCTATACCATAAAATTGCGTAGGAATGGATTTATCTCCTGGACTATTCATTCCATCATTATTTATGAAGAATATATTTTCTAATTTTCTCACCAAATTGTTTATTTGATTTTTTGCTTCTTTGTTTAATTCAATGTTTATTATTGAACCTAAATTGTTTATTTTAGATTCTATAGACTCAACTTTGAATTCTAGATAATTTTGATTTATTTTTTGATTTTTATCTAATTTAGAAAACCAAGAACACATAATATCAGTAATATTATTTAAACTAGAACACACACTATTTATATTTGTAGATTCTTTTGTAATATGCAAACTATGGTCATATTTATTATTAACATTATTTTTTGTATTTCCAAAGCATATTATATCTTCAGAATTAATTGTCATTATAGATTGTTGTTGGTACCTAAGACCCTCTTAGTGTATTTATCTGGTGCCTAAAACCTCTCTTTATGATCTTAAAGACTTAATTATGGCCAATAGTCAAAAGATCTTAATGAGTTTATGGGCTTTGAGATACACTAAGCATATAGGTTTTACAACAACTATAAATGAAACAAATAATTATGAAGATATAAATACAAAGGTGTAGACAACCCATTTTTGACCGCTCGCAATGCTCGAGCGCTTTGCCCGGTACGCTTGATGATGAAAGTGGTGTTATGCGTGGTTCGAGGTCTCAACGAAAGGGCCATGTTTAAGCTCCGAAACAATCTCAAACCTTCCATATTCCCACTGATTATACCCCAGAAATCCATTTTTACACATTGTACCAACCTTTACTGAGTTTGAAGTAGACAAACAGGGGATCACATTGAGGCCCGGCCATGCCTCATTGAGGGCCAGCTGTGGCTATTCATGGCCGGCCGTACCTTAGTGCGAGAAACACTGTTCTGGGCGGGAGCCTGCCAGCTGTCCATTTTTGAAGATATTTATGACCCCTCTTGCTCAAATTCTATAAAAACGAAGTGGTATCTCTATTTTGAGGGTTGAAGAATTTCTAAAAAGCCTATACACCTTCTTAAGAGCTCCTTGTTCTTGTGCAAGTAACCCTTTGAGCAAGCTTACCACCTTGAACCTATATCCATACACCATATACACCTTCACACCTTAGCCTAGGAACCTTGGTTGGGCCTTGAGCATCACAATTCAAGTTTGTGAGTGTGTTTGGACTTAATTTGATTCACAACAAAGAGCTACCTTTATCAAGAGGTATAAGCTTGCTATTTTCTCCCTTGCTTTCATTTCTATCCTTTGATATCAAATTATTGTATTTATGTGTTGTTTTGATCTTCCTTCAAGTGTCTAAGCTTGGGTTTGGAGAGATACCAAAGGATAGAGAGAGTTAACACTCTTTCTTACACCTTCACTTATAGCTCAAACCCTTACTTTCACAGTCTTTTTCTTTGCTTTCTAAATTGATTTTAAGAGTTTAAAATAGGCTAAAAATCATACTTTGAGGTTTTAAAAGTGGAGGGGTTAACCACCTCTCCTTGTTCTTACTTACTAGTTTTTTTTTTTTTTTTTGTCTTTCTTTGTTGTTTAGCTTTTTAGGCTCTTTTATTGCACTTTGAGCCACTGTTTTTCACATATTAGAGGTTGTTTTAGGGTTGTCCTAGGTTGTTTAATTAATTCATGCGTTGATTAGTTTGCTTGTTGTCTCATATGTTTGTATGCATAGCTTGTTGCATATTGTTCTTGGCCTTTCCTTGTCTAATTTCCTTGTTTAAGAGCCTCATTTTAATAATCAATCCATCATTCACGTCTTTCATTTCAAAGTTGTTTCAATCAGTTGACGGTTATTCAAAACATGAACTAGAGATCTACGCTTAATGGCTTAATCTCTACGGAGGTTCAATGTCAACGGCATAAATTTTTTTTTTCATGTTGAGAATCACTTCCCGTTTGACACGTTTCTCACTTAGTGGATGTAATCTTTAGTGGACGTAACGATCATCTTGGACAAATGGGTTGAAGAATGGCAAAGACTAATGAATTTGGCTTTAAATGGACCAATCCACATAAAGAAAATGAGTTATTGTGCTTGGGTTCAGCCGGACGTTATGCCGAGTCCATCGTGTCAAGGCTCGTTATACCTCAATTCATGATATCTTGATGATCCTTGAAGCGTCTCTACTTCCATCTTTGAGTTTACTCTATGATAGGAGAGAGTGGTGGTTGTTGTTCATTGCATTCATTGAATTTTGTCCAAATTGTGGCCGAAATCATCAAGCAATTACCTTGCTCATTGATGGTATCGGAAACGATTCCAACCTTCTCTTGAGGTTTTCCCATGACAGAGAAGTGTGAGAGAGACAAACAAAGTTTAGAACAACTCTATTTACACTATTTTCACTTCAGAGCACAAAATAGGAGTTTGCATGAAATTAAGGCACCCTCGGCCTTATTTATGCCTGATCGGGCTTCATTGGTGGCCGGCCGGCCATCAATGTTTGGTCAGCAGTGTGTTTTATAGAAAATAGAGGGCAGTGGCTGAAGGTGAAACAGAAGGCAGACAAAGCAGTTCTTGGACATTGTGCATACAACCCTTGTGCATCCTTGCTTACATCAATGTTATAAATTAATGCTCCGAGTATTGTTGTAATTAATTTATTATTATGGTTACAATTAGTTTTTTTGTAATTAGTTTTGTAATTATTATTATTGTTCATTTGTAATTGTTATAGCTAATTAGCTTAGATAGCTAGTTCATTTCTTATTATTATCCTTGTTGAAATAGAGTAGTTAGCTGGTTAATTCTTTGCTTATTTATTCATTCGGTTTTGTAATAATTAGCTTAATTCGGACTTTCAGACTTTGATTCACACCCTTTTGCACGAGGGCCAACATGTAATAAGTTGTATGTCTTCTAACCCCACGTCATTCTCCCTTTTACTTACTTGCTTGCGATGGTTAGTATAGAACATTATTTTTTAACTTAGCATTCTTATGCTTTGCATCCATTGTCTTGCATTCATCCAAGGTTCGGCTCATCATACTAACCCAATATCGATGTTCAAATTCATTGCTTGAAAACATGCTTTATCACATGTCTTGAATGGAATCATATGCCATGCTCATAGTCGAGCCTATTAAAATTACACAATGTGTGCGTTGCATTTAGTCATATTGCATTAATTAGGAGCATGCATATTTTTCTAATTATTTTGCTTTGTTTTGGCTCGGAGTACTAGGTGAGCAATTTTGAGTTTTAGCATCTTACATCGAATGTTTGTGTTGCCATGCCATGCATATTTCCATGAGGCTAATTGCTTAGATGATATAACTATTTGAATGCTGGTGGATGAAGGCTAATTGCTTAAATTGGGACAAATTGATTAATGTGCATACAAACTCACCTTTTCAAAGTGACGAGTATCAAAAAACAAATTTTCAAACAAATATAAAATCAAAGCGTTCCAAATTTTTGCAAAGATAGTTTATACTTGTGTGTGCATCACATAGTAAAAATAGTTAATAAAACCGGAACAAGAGCATATAACATAAATAAAAGTCACATCATGATTAGTAATGGCTGATCTTTGATCGGCGAGTGGGGTGCTCAATTCACCACCTTCCCCTCTCGTACCTAAGTTCCCAAGCCGAGACACGTTGGTGATAACGGATAAGTGGCCTTTGGCATGAGTCTCGGGTTTCTTAAATTTTCTAAAAATATTTAGGTGGTGACTCTGTAATCTAGCAAAGCAGTCCATTTTTAGCATTTGATTCAAACATCAATTTTCTAAAAGAATTGCCAGATTTCGACTCTTTTTGTGTTTTCACTGTTTCACATTGCACTTGTGAAATCAGATTCAGAACCACAAGAGTCCGAACTGTGGGGCTAGTCGTATCCAAAAGGAGCACGAAAAGTCGAGCCACAGTTTTTGGCAACTCTGTTGGAGATTTAGAGAACTTGACTTGAAACTCATGATGTGAAATTTTATCTACACTTATATGTTATTTGCATTGTATTTGCATTGGTGCACTTAAATCACTGTGTTTGCCATCTGCTATTCCTGGATGGCTTGCTAGAGGCCTAAAAAGCTCACCGGTCATGGGTTCTGCTATGTTGGAAACACAACCCTTGGATCTGGATTACCGTTGTACCGCTTGATCCTCCTTTCACTTTTCGGTGTTAGGTGTGAGATGTATATTAGGTAATCTTGTTGAGATACCTTTTGATGATTTGACCTAGTTACATGTAGTGAAGCTGTAATGACTATTCCAACTTAGGACAGGATGCCACCTATTTGCAGGATGTTGTGAAACTCATTGTTTGAAATAGTACAGCCTAGATCATGCCAAAAATCTAAGACAGGGTAACCCTACCCCCTCATAGGGGTGTTTTGATTCTTTTACTGGGTATGTGTTTTTACAGTGAGACTATACATGCTGGTTCATATCAGTATAATTTTGAGAATGGAGTTTAGTGATAATTACAGTTCAGCTGTGTGTTATGACTGTAGTGAATTGGGGCCGAAGTGCTATCCGATTTTGATTATGTTTTTCTTTCTTTCAATTTTGTTAGGTAGTTTACCATCATAGCTTCAGAAAGACCTGATATTTCCCAAGTTGTGTGGACTCGTTTTGGTAGGCTTTGCAAAGCTCAAGACCTTGTTGGTGGCCAGCCAGTGTTAGCCTCACTTCCGCCAGTCACCTGACGAATAAGAAATAGACAATCAGCAGCACCAGTACAAAGCACTCGGCAAACACCTATCCGTTCTCACTCAATCAGTTCACCAGCATCTAGTTCACCCAGACCAGCAATGGTACAGAATACAGCACAGAACGCGGAGGAATTTGCTTCCATGATGGCAGCTTTCCAGAGAACCATGGACACTGTAAACCAGATGATGGTTGCACATGATGGTCGATCTACGGCATACATCTGGGGCATCCACATCAACCGTGCATCTAATCTTAGTTGCTCAGCCAAACCCAGATCTACCCTCACCAGTAGAAAATTCCCAAATCCCAGATCTTCAGGAAATATTTTCTCCGGTTCTGGCTTATAGGCCTCCAGTTCAACCCCCCGCATGAATCTTTCCTTTTGATATCAATGAAATTGATTCGGCCTTGGTTAAGATTGCTAGATTAGAGAAAGCATTGAAGAAATCCCAGGGCTTCAACTCCATTCTGAATATCGAAGACGGGTATATTGAGGCTTTAATCAGATTACAGGAGAAATTTAAGATGCCCCACATCGATAGATTCGATGGGAGTGGGGATCCGATTGTGTATGTCTGGTTGTTTTTAGATGTATTGAGGCCTATGGGTTTGTCTAGGGCTCAGAAACTATCACTTTTTAGGAGAATCTTGTCTGATGTGGCGGCCATCTGGTACGCTAAATTGGAAGACTCAACAAAGCGGAATTGGGAAGAGCTATCTGAGGCATTTGTCAATTAGTATTCATATAACACCCAGATAGAGGTAACCATTAGTAGGCTGGAGGCTACTACCCAAAACCCCAAAGAATCATTCATCGATTTTGTCACCTAGTGGAAAGCCAAGGCAGCCCGAATGAAAAATAGACATGCCGAAAAAGAACAAGTCCGACTAGTGGTCCAAAACCTCGAGCCAGACATGTTGTAGAGAATGATAGTGGCACCGTTGTCCACATTTGCTTCCTTACACGAGCTGGGGGTCCAGATTGAGATTGCATTCAAAAAGGGCATTATCCATAGAACAAACGAGCTCGCAAGAAGGCCATTCTCTCGAAATACCAATGCTAGCAATAGCACTATTGCACAGCCTGCGGATGTCAGTACTGTTGTTTCAACGGCCAAAATAGCTGATCACTTTGCTACTGCCACAACCTCGCAACCTTTATAAAACATTGGCCCACCCCAAAACTGAAGAGTTTTTACTCCCCTCCATATGAGCCCAGCCTGTGCCCTCAAACTATTAATGGAAAATGGGCATCTCAAGCCTCTCAATCCTCGTCCACTTCCGGACCCATTGCCACCCAAACATGACCCTACCTAGTATTACATCTTCCACCAATAACATGGTCATTCTATAGACTTCTGCTACCGTTTATGTCATGAGATCCATGATCTCATCGACAACAAAGTCATCGCCCCACCTTCCAAACCAAACATAACAACTAACCCACTTCCCACACATAACCAAATTCCCCTGCCCAGAAACATTAACTATATCCATACACTACTACCCACCTTCAACCCTAGCACATACATTACCTCATCCCACCTACCAAAATCGGAGGTGGTTATTCTAGAAAACACAGACATGTGTATGATGGATCTAACACCACAAACCCAATCCAGGCCCGTGGTAGTAGGAATGGAGAAAGAGGACAATGTACTGAAGACAGGGTTGTCTGATACCCGTGTTATAGAGAAAGGGGTCTCGCTCACAGAGGAGTACGATCCCAGCTTATACATTGTGGCTATCGATCAACTGAAACCAGTAGTCATATTACCGGAATTTCTCAGCATTAATGCTATCGGGGAAGGCCAGTTAGGGCAACATCAGAATGATCGGCCTGAACAAGGCCTAAATGACTTGGCTGACTTAGAAGAGGATTTGGCTGATCTGGAGGAAGATTTAGAGGATTTGTACTTCTTTGAAGAGGAGGATACAGGCAGTGTTCAGGTGGGATGGTGGAACCCGAGCCAGCCAGAAACAAGCAATGGATGGTTGAATGAGGAAGAGTCAGATGTGAAGGAACAGATATGAGAGACTGGAAAGGAAAATGATATTACTGCTAGTGGCAAGGCTGAGGCTACACCTCTTGCTGAAAAGGAACAGGCATTGGAACAATTTCAAAGGGAAAAGATATAAGAGATCCAGACAAAGATAGCTCTGGAGTAGGGAAAATGAAAAGGGAAAGAAAAACCCAAGACAACGGTAGGTGATGTCCAAGCTACCAAAAAGGTCGAATGGGAGCCCAGTGATCAAAAAAGGATGTTACAGAGACTCTGAAAACATCGAGATTCAGAAACTAAGACTGTGGTGGAGGAAGAATAATATGATGATGGGACGCGTGATGTTAACATGCTCTAGATAGAACCTACTACTAGCCCGACCATGACTGCAGGAGAGTGGTGGGAAGACAGCGATCTAAGTCATACGTACACTAACAAATGGTGGAAAGCTAATACCCCGGATGACACCTGGTATACTGACGAGATCAATCATATGACCCAGAGTGGTCGGTACTTCAAACCCGCAGCATTAGACCAGCCAGAGACCTCTGGAAAGGAGGTTGAGAGATCAAAAGAGAAGGATGTTGAAGAAAACCTGGTCTTGAAATAGCTCAAGAAGATTCAGGCTAACATATCAATCTGGGGGCTTATAATTGCATCCCGGGAGCATAGGCAAGCACTATTAGAGACAATAAACCAGACCAAATTGCTTATCAATACCACTGAGGACCAATTGGTATCGTTGGTTGTATCTGGGGACATTATGCGGGTGATATCTTTTACAAATAAGGAGTTACCACTTGAGGGTGCCAACCACAATCGTCGCTTGTATGTAACCCTGGAAAGTCAGAAAAAGTGGATTTCGGTGGTCTTAGTAGATACTGGGTCGGCGATCAATGTATGTCCAGTGAGGACTGCTATGCCATTGGTTTGAGGCCGGTTGACTTTACACCCACGACCCAAGCCATCCGGGCTTACGACAATACAAGCCGGGATGTTATGGGAACATTCAAGAGCCATATCCTAATCGGCCCGTCCGATGGAATTCCATGTCATGGACATTCCGACCACTTTTAATCTACTACTAGAAAGGCCCTGGCTACATCAGATGAGGACTGTATCATCAACAGTCCATCAGTTAGTGAAGTACCCCTTCAAAGGCGGGATCGCCACTGTGTACAGTAATTCTGTGATCCATCCTCCCCAGGGAACCACTGCGCCATTATTGGAAATCATACATAGGGAGGAGGACGTGTTCTTTTCTGGCTTCTCTCTGGCAGAAGCCCTGGTAGTCCAAACCATCATGGCAGAGGGCGATAGTGTGACACCCTGAACGTTTAATTAGATATCACATAAATATTTATACTTATATATAATTGTGGGTGTATGTGATAATATATTATTAAATAAATAATAATAAATACAGAATCTAATTTGACATGGGGTTATAAAATATGGGATTAATTAGAGACTATTATTTGGGACCAAATTAACAGAAATATGGAATTATAATACTAGTTGGCCAAATTAGAGTTGAAAGATAGTAAATAAATAATAATAATAGTGGGTGTGATAGTAAAACAAAATAATCTATCTTATGATGGTATGCGATAAAGTATAATTTAATTAGGGATTAATTTGTTTATATAGTTATATTAGAAAACTGTGCCACGTGTTGAGTTATAAGTATGGATCTATGGTGAATTATGAGCAAATCCAGGGAGGATTCAAGCTGGCCACGTGTTGGCCTGATGATGCTTTTACCTCCCTATAAATAAGGAGGAGTTAATTACAATCTGTGGGAAGAAAAGGAAAGGAAAAGAGAGAGAAAGGCACGTAAGTTACTGGAAATAGGAAATTTATAGTAAGAAGGTTGTGATAGTGGAAAGTAAGGCTAAGGGTCAATACTAAAGTGAGTTATATTATACTTGAGTTACCATAATATATTTTACGTATGTTTTGACTAACCATAATTTATTTTATATAAGTTATGTTTTATAAATTATTATAAATTATATTAATATTTCAACTTCGTGGATTAATTTCTAAACCCTATTTGTTAAAATGAAACCCATGGATATGTTTGTTTAAATTTTAAAGAATATTTTACTATGACCTTATAAATAATTATGTTTTGTAAGTAGCACCACGGGAGTCCCATGCCTTGGGGGACTTAAATAATCATTAGCTTCTGTTTGGCCACTTTGTGGTCCTTTGTTTGTCATGGATTCATTGACCTCTGTTCTGTTCTGTTATGTTCTGTACCATAGTTATGGTTATTTATTTACATAATTTCTGTATTTCAGTTTCTGCCACTTAAATGATTTATTTACCAAATTAAGTTATGTAAATGTTTTGGCTTAACTAACTATCCATGGTTATTTTGTATTCTCTATACTCTCGGCATAATATTTCTCACTCTTCTGTGTGCTTATAGCTGTTACCCTTTCAGGGGATGAGATGTAAGGAAGACCCGTAACCTCGTGTAGTGGACCTGTGCAAGAAATTGATGCAGATCCGTTAATTTGTTTTTTTGTTCTTTTATTCCGTTGTTTTTTCCTGATGGCCAGTCACTGCATAATAAAATACTAAAAGCCAATGGATGTACTCTTTTTTTCTTAAAAATAGTAGAATAAAGTAACTTTCTGTTTAATTATTTTTTTATTTCCATTTGCCTCCGCCTGCACCGTTTAATTTGCTACGATTAGAATAAGTTAGTAAGTTGCAATTCTAACCCTAAGCCCCTGGGGTTAGGTCGTGATAGATAGGAACTACGTAAGTGCGCAATCCATCTACATAATGAATAAACAGGGGCATATGCCTGGATTAGGACTAGGCCGAAGTGACAAGTAGGGGGGCACTGTCGCCAAGGAGTTGAGTCACAACCTCCACGCTTTCGGGCTGGGATACAAACCTACTGTTGCAGATTGGCAAAGAAAATGCCAGGAGTTGCGAGGAAAACTGAAAGCAAAGAGGGATGGGAAGCAGTATGAGTTAGTCCACAAACCAATACAAGGGACTTTGAACGGACGTTTTGTCCGCCAAAGGGAAGACTTCCCCTTTTGTGGATTCCCAAAGCCCTGGTATGACTGGGAAACAAAAACAAGGTATCCGGGGTTCGAGATCTTCTTCGGACACCAGTTACCAGAAGAGAATGATGAACAAGAAGACCTGATCCCTAGCACAGATCAAGACAGGGCTGCAAGCCTGGACATTGAAGAGGAAGAGCTGTTGAGAAAAGCACTGGCTAACCTACTGGCAAATTCTACTGCCGGAGCTGAGACCACCAACTTGGAGGATAGTTTTACTATCTCAATGATCAGGGATAACCTAGTAGCGGATTTCTCCAATCTTATCGTGGATGCATCTGAGGCTCCACGCCTAGTCTGAAAGTTTGAGCAAGGTGTCATCAATAGTTCTGGATCGGATAGTGAGGCTGGATCTGATTCCATTGAGTCTGTGGAGTCGGAGTCAGATTCAACTTCCTCTGAGTCTAGTACTTCTGGGAGTGGTAACCCAAATACCAAAATGTTGTCCAGGTCGTCTTTTAGCTTTTCTTTCGAGTCTACTGTAACCGAAAATCCAGACTTTTTGAATGGGAATGTTGTGGACTTTGCCTACTTCTCTATGCCTTTGGTTTGTTGTGTTGATCTTAATTTCCAAAATTTTGACATAAACGAAGAGGAAGAAATTTTTCGGGTTTTGAAAATTTTAATTGATCATGAGGAGGAGAGGCGTGTTAAGCTCTGTACAGATGAAATCGTATCAATTAACGTGGGTACTGAGGAGGATCCTCGCTTGGTCCAGATCGGGTCCACATTGTCTTCGAAGGAACGCGAGCGTTTAATCCCTTTTATTAAAAAATTTCAAAGATGTTTTCGATTCTACGAAGATATGCCTGGAATCGATCCTGAGATTATACAGCACCGAATCCCTCTTGACCCTGAGGCCTGACCAGTTAAGCAAAAGTTACACAGAGTTCACCCAGATTGGACTTTGAAGATCAAGGAAGAAGTTATCAAACAAATTGAAGCAGGATTCTTGCTTGTATCTGAGTATTTAACGTGGTTGGCCAATATTGTTCCAGTCCTAAAGAAGGGTGGCATAATCAGAGTATGTGTCGACTTTAGGGATCTGAATAAGGCTAGTCCGAAGGATGATTTTTCACTGCCGCATATTGACGAGTTGGTAGACTTCACCACGAGCCATGCATTGCTCTCGTTCATGGATGGGTTTTCCGGATATAACCAGATTCTAATGGCACCCGAGGATAGGGAGAAGACCGTTTTCACTACTCCGTGGGGCACCTACTGTTATCGAGTCATGCCGTTTGGATTAAAAAATGTTAGGGCTGCTTATCAAAGAGCTGCAACCACCATTCTGCATAACATGATCCACAAAGAGGTCGAGGTGTATGTAGACGATATGATTGTAAAGTCCAAAGATCAAGAAGGCCGCTACACCACTTTGGAGAAATTCTTTCAGCAGATTAAAGAGTATAGATTAAGGTTGAACCCGCAAAAATGCACCTTTGGCTTAACAACAGGAAAAATGCTGGGATTTCTAATCACATAAAGAGGAATTGAGGTAGATCTTTCCAAAATCAAGGCCATCTTAGAAATGCCACCACCAAAGACTGAAAAGGAGGTGCATGGCTTTCTGGGTAAAGTGCAATTCATAAGACGGTTTATTTCAAAACTAACCTTGACTTGTAAACCACTATTTGGTCTCCTGAAGAAATGAAAGAAATTCCAATGCGATGATTATTGTCAGTTTGCTTTTGAACAGGTTAAGCAGTACCTACAGAATTTGCCTGTGTTGTCACCGCCAGAACTGGGAAAACCATTGATTTTGTACCTGTCAGTCACAAATTCAACCATAGGGTGTATGTTGGCTCAGGAGTCGAAGGCCAGAGTGGAGAAAGTTGTTTACTATTTGAGCAAGAAAATGCTGGACCACGAGACCCGTTACACTTCCCTCGAGAAAGCTTGCCTAGCCTTGGTATGGGCTACCCGAAAGTTGAGGCACTACTTGTTAGCTCACACAGTACTTCTGGTTTCCAGATTAGATCCTATCAAATATCTCTTTGAGAAACCAGGGCTTACAGGTAGGCTAGCTCGTTGGTTGCTTCTTCTCTCCGAATTTGATCTTAAATATGTTACACGTAAGTCGGTTAAAGGGAGAGATGTAGCGAAATTCCTGGCAGATCACCCAGTAGAGGGCGATGAAGTGGTGGAGTACTTTTTGCCAGATGAAGATATTTTGCAAATAGAGGAGAAAACGTGGATGATGTACTTTGATAGAGCAGCCAATCAATACGGTTATGGGATCGGTGTATTGCTGATAACACCCGATGACTCCCATACACCCTTAGCCTTCGAACTCCGGTTCAAAGTATCCAACAACAAAATAGAGTATGAGGCGTGTATTGCTAGTTTAGAAGCCGCCTTGGAACTAAGGGCAAAAAGGTTGGACGTCATCGGGAATTCAAACTTGGTTATGTCTCAAGCTAACGGGGATTGGCGGATTAAAGAGGAGAAAATGAAGGTTTATCATCAGGCTTTGGACATGCTAATTCCTAGGTTTGAAAAGCTAACGTTTACCTATCTGCTAAGGGAGAACAACGGATTCACTGATGCACTAGCAACTCTGTCTTCTATGGTAGACATTCCATTAGGAGTCAGGATGTGTCCTATCATTATTGAACAAAAGTACATGCCAGCCTATGAAACCATTGTCGCGATAGATGAGGCTTTAGAAATTAACCCCTAGTACTACGATATTTGGAATTTCCTAGAAAAGAAAGTGTATCCACCAGGAGCAAATGCCAAGGACAAAAGGGGAATACGGCGTCTGGTCGTTCAATTTATCATTTGTGGGGGCAAGTTGTACAAAAGAGGCCATTTGGGAATGCATAAACTCTGTGTTGAGGAAGAGGAATCAAAGCGCCTTATGGAGGCCATTCACGGAGGAGAGTGCGGAGTCCACATAAACGGTGTGATGCTCGCCCGAAAAATCCTTAGACAAGGCTACTACTGGTCAACCATGGAAGAGGATTGTATTGGTTTTGTTCGACACTGCCACAAATGCCAGATTCATGCTACTCGTATGAACATTCTGCCATCAAAGCTCTACAATATGACTTTACCATGGCCATTCTCTGTTTGGGGGATAGATGTTATCGGCGCAATTACGCCAAAAGGGTTAAACGGGCATGAGTTCATTCTGGTAGCAATCGACTACTTCACGAAATGGGTGGAGGCCCAGTCTTACTTTGTATTGAAAGCATTACATGTGGCTAAGTTCATCAAAAATAACATCATCTACCGGTGTGGAGTTCCAAATGAGATTATCTCCGATAATGGGTCGCACTTCAAGAAAGAGGTGATAGACTTGCTTGAGAAATATGACGTGGCTTTCCATAAGTCATCAACCTACAGGCCGCAAACCAATGGAACTGTTGAGGCCGCCAACAAAAATATCAAGA
This sequence comes from Camellia sinensis, assembly GCF_055761805.1. Taxonomy (NCBI): domain Eukaryota; kingdom Viridiplantae; phylum Streptophyta; class Magnoliopsida; order Ericales; family Theaceae; genus Camellia; species Camellia sinensis. Next base: position 190,147,951 of record NC_138964.1, read on the forward strand.
GAATTCTACAGAAGATGGTGGAAACTTACAGGGACTGGCCAGATAAATTATTATTTGCGCTCTGGGGCTACAGAACCTCAATCTGAACATCTATAGGGGCAACTCCCTATATTCTCATTTACGGGGATGGGGACTGTTTTGCCTATTGAAATTGAAGTGTTGTCGCTATGAGTTATGGCTGAGTGTCAGATAGCGAAGGCGGACTGGCAACGAAGTAGGTTTGAGGAGTTAATGTTGTTTGATAAGAGAAGACTAAGGTCATTGTATCATGTCCAGGGCTACCAACGTCGAATTGAGTTAAGTCCAGAAATCTTAAAGAAAGGGACATGGTACTGAAAGACTGCTGGGCTCCCATCCATGACCCTAGAGGCAAGTTCAAACCCAATTGGACTGGTCCTTACATCATCAAATCAATCTGGTTAGGAGGGGCAATTATTCTTATGGACTTAGATGGCCTGGAGTTCTCACAACCAATCAATATGGATAAGTTGAAGAAATACTACCCTTAAGAGGCTCGCTAGGCCAAAGAGCATGAAAAGTTAGAAACAAAGAAAAACTGAACTCGCAAGGTTGAAAACCCTAGAGGGCAACTTTGGAAAAAGTTAGAGCGTAAAAGGAGAAAGTTAATAATCAAGTGAACCTTAACCGAACTACATAAGGCCTGATTTCCATCTTTGGGATACATAGGCAACTTCACCCTGAAGTTCGGCCATGATTATCTCCAACTCAACTGTCCTATCCGTTTTCCTGATCAAGTCATCTTTGTTTGTCATCTATTAGTTCGGTTGTGATCTTTATTTTGGAAAGAAAAATTGTTTACAATGCAGAGCAGCAGTGATATGCAATCAGGGGCAGTTATGATCTTTTGATTCGGGATTGTACATCTTGAGAATTGATTCTATGCATGTCGAGTGGTGATCATTTCCGAAAATTGTTTTGAAAAGTTTTAATAAAAGTTGATTTTGTTCAAAATTTTACCCTTTTATAACTTGGACCATTTTTGGGACCGAAAGGAAAATTTTCAGTACTTGCAACTTTAATTTTATTGATTTCAATACAAGAACATTCTCCAATTGTCATGACCCGAACCCGCCCTTATAGGTTAGGATCATAACCGGCCAGTAATCATTAGATTACCTACGGCCTCAGACGAAAAACAAATTTAAAATAATCATATGGGGCCAAAAGCGGAAGCAAAAGATAATAATTGTCCAATGAGCTTGTGCATAAATGGAATGAACAAAAACATTTCTTATATTAATAACTCACACCAAACATACCCACATAAAGGGCATTCTATGTCTAGATCCATGTAATACCATAATTATACAAAACCATAGCTTATATACAAATAAGGTCAAACATGACCATCAAAAGAGAACAAAAGCGGTCAAAACGATAATTCTAAAAACTAAGGCCTCGTTTGTGAGGCGTGTCATGGTTGACTCCACAAACTTGACTTCCTCTCATATCTTTCACTGAGGTTAGGTTTGGACATCTCTTTGCTCACCTACACACATATAAATGAGAGTGAGCGATAGCCTAGTGAATAATATCAAAATAAAGAAGTTATATGAATGAAATTCGTAACAGACATATCTAACGGCCTTAGGCCCATTCACATTTTTATCTAATACATCAAACGGCCTCAGGCCCAATTCGCTCTTATCAAACGGCCTCGGGCCCAGTTTGTTTGTGTCAAACGACTTTTGATTCAATCATTCATATCAAACGGCCTTTGGCCCAATCATTCATGTCAGACGGCCTTTGGCCCTACCATTCACGTCAGACTATCATTCAAGTCAGACGGCCTTTGGCCCAATCATTCATATCAAACTATTATTCATGTCAGACAGCCTTTGGCCCAATCATTCATGTCAGACGGCCTTTGGCCCAATCATTCATGTTAGACTATCATTCATGTCAAACTATTATTCATGTCAAACGGCCTTTAGCCCATCAAAATATTCGAACGGCCTTTGGCCCAATCAAGACATATCAAACGTATCAAACAGCCTCAGGCCCAATTCATACTTTTATCACATGTCAAACGGCCTTGGGCCCAAATCATATTCTTGACAGAGTCTTATACAAAAATTAGGCATATAGAATACTCATTCATAATTCAAATCAACAAATCCATGGAGCTTATACAGAAAATTAGGCATATAGAATACTCATTCGTAATTCAAATCAACAAATCCATGGAGCTTATATAGAAGTAGCATTGGAAAATAACATACTCGAAAATATCTTTACTAAGATAATACTCACAGTGTTCTGCTGCTCGATCCGTCCTTGCACTTGACCCTACACAATTCGTAATACACATAAAACTCAGGTCACAATACAATTCATTCCGTTCTTTAATTTGTTTAATTCTCTTAGGCTCTTTCCAACTCTATGGTTTATTTATAATGCTCAGTGTTGTTCAAATTTTGAAATTAAATAAATAGATTTATGAAGAAATCAAATTATATATATACTAAGAACACATACTAATAATTATAACTAAATTTCAATAGAAATATACAAAACAATAAAAGGGTAAAGAGACAAAACCGAAGCCTGCACGGAAGCAGTTTCCTTAAAACAGATTTCGCCGCCTCACTGGTCGAGTGCTTGAGGAATCTCGGCGTCTGTCTCCTAGGATACGACGGTCAAAACCAGCTACGGCAGAAGCACTCTCTGTCTAGCTTAGCGAACAAAACAGTGGCAGCACTCTCTCACTGTAGGAACTTTCAGGCAAACTGACTTGTGAAATGGAGGTAAAAATTTCTGTGTTTGAGACTTGACAGGAGGGTCTCAATTTATACATGTATAGGGGAGAGAGGAAGAGCCTCCAGCCTTTATGGCTGTTCATAATGCACCATTAACCTCTACAATAAAGGCAGGAGTTACAAACCCCATTAATGCAGGAGTTACAAACTCCATTAATGCACTATTAAACTCTGTAATAAATGCAAGAGTTACAAACTTCATTACCTTTTTTCCATGAAGCTAACTTCGTGAGGTAATTTTTCATTTAAATCACAATGGTTTTTGGCCATTCACAATAGATGGTTGGGACCCACTTTAATCTTTAATTAAAGTCACCAAAAAACCATTTTTTCCAACAATCCCCCACATGAATAAAAATTGACCGAATGACTCAACAAACGAACACCGTTCAACAATAATGACTCTGAGAGAGAGTACAACGGACTAACCCCGACATCAGAGAAGGTAGCTTTTGGCTTTGAACCTCTCCCAGTGAAAACCTATCGAGTTTACTGGCTGATCAGTGAATAAGACATCTTGAACTGCTCTACCGTTTATGTAAACTGAGACAATCGATCTCACACGGGAATTACTCCTACCACCATTCTGTTCTCACTGGTGTGCCCTGTGTGGCCCTGGACACTAGCCTGGTTCAGCGAGTGGTTTCAAAGAATCTTGGCCTCCCAATTCTTCTAGAAGCGGCCCCACTTCACACTCACATAGGTGACTCTACTAAAGTATCCTGTAATACTTAGCTCAACAACTTAACACATAAGAGTCATTAAAAGCTCAGCTTAACCTCTACACTTGCAGGCATCACTGATAGAAGGAATGGCTGGAGGTTTAACCTCCTCAGTGACATACCACCGTTACACGCAATTAGGTTGTCCCATTGAACCTAGATCTTGGGATCTCCAGTCAACTAGGTTGGGTTTCCATTCCGGTAATCTTCCAAAGGCCTCAACCCCATTCCTTTTGACGACGTTTCGACTAACACTCGATTTAACCCTTTGGTTAGCGGATCCGCAATGTTGTCCTTAGACTTTACATAGTCTATAGAGACAACTCCATTCGAGAGTAGTTGTCGTATGGAATTATGTCTACGACGGATATGTCTAGACTTTCCATTATACATATTACTTTGTGCCCTACCAATTGCAGATTGACTATCACAATGAATACAAATAGCAGGCACAGGTTTGGACCAACTTGGAATATCTTCAAGGAAATGGCAAAGCCATTCAGCTTCTTCCATTGCTTTATCCAAAGCAATAAACTCTGATTCCATCGTTGATCTAGATATACACGTTTGTTTGGAAGATTTCCAAGACACCGCTGCTCCACCAAGAGTGAACACATATCCACTAGTGGACTTTGAGTCCTTTATATCTGATATCCAATTTGCGTCACTATAGCCTTCAAGCACCGCTGGATATCGAGTATAATGCAGCCCATAATCCCGAGTGTAGCGTAAATACCTTAACACCCGCACAATACCCTTCCAATGAGAAGCATCGGGATTACTTCTGTATCTACTAAGCCTGCTAACCGAGTAAGCTATATCCGGCCTAGTACAACTCATCAGATACATTAAACTTCCAATTACCCGAGAATATTCTAACTACGAGACACTTTCATTATTATTCTTGGTAAAATGTAGACTTAAGTCTACAGGTGTCGATGACACACTCGTATCTGATCCACTAAACTTCTCAAGTATCTTATCAACATAATGAGACTGAGATAGTACAATTCCGTCAGAGATTCTGGTAATCTTAATTCCCAGAATAACGTCTGCAATGCCCATATCCTTCATGTCAAACTTAGAGTTTAACAACTTCTTGGTAGTTTTGATCATTTCATCGTTACTACCTATAATGAGCATATCATCAACATATAGACACAAAATGACATAACCTCTGTCAGTGTCTTTGACATAAACACACTTGTCACATTCGTTGATTCTAAACCCATTTGACAACATTGCGTTGTCAAACTTCTCATGCCATTGTTTAGGCGCTTGCTTCAAACTATACAAAGATTTGACAAGTTTACAAACTTTCCTGCTTTGCCCTGGAGCTGAAAATCCTTCAGGTTGCTCCATGTAGATTTCTTCATTCAAATCTCCATTTAAGAAAGCTGTCTTTACATCCATCTGGTGAATTTCTAGATTGCGCAAAGCAGCAATCGCAATCACCATCCAAATGGATGTTATCCTAGTAACAGGTGAGTACGTATCAAAGTAATCCAGGCCTTCTCGTTGCCTGTACCCTTTGATAACGAGCCTTGCTTTATACTTGTCAATTGACCCATCGGCCTTCATCTTTCTTTTAAAAATCCATTTGCAGCCTAAAGGCTTACAACCTAGAGGTAAATCTACCAACTCCCAGGTGTGGTTCTGTAAGATGGAGTCAATCTCACTTTTGATCGCTTCTTTCCATAATGGACTCTTAGGAGAAGTCACAGCTTCGTGGAAAGTTTAAGGTTCGTTCTCAACCATATAAGTTAAGAAGTCTGGACCAAAAGATTTGGATATCCTAGCCCTTTTACTCCTTCTGGGCTCATCTAAAACCTCAATTTGATCATCACCTGAATCATCAATATGATCATCCTCACTAGCAAGCTTATCAAATTTCTCCAAAGACCTTGGAACCCTTTCATGGGTTCGGCAAGGAAAAATGTCTTCAAACAAACATGCATTCCTTGACTCCATAATGGTATTCCTGTGTATGTCTGGAATTTCAGACTTATGTACAAGAAACCGATATGCACTACTATTATGTGCATAACCAATGAATATACAATCCACGGATTTCGGGCCTATCCTAACCCGTTTGGGTGTAGGAATTGCCACTTTTGCAAGACACCCCCACATTCGTAAGAATTTATACGAAGGCTTAACGCCTTTCCATAACTCATATGGCGTCTTGTCCACCTTCTTCCGGGTACTTTATTCAGAATGTAATTTGCAGAGAGAATTGCTTCCCCCCACAAGTTCTGTGGCAATCCAGAACTTATCAACATTGCATTCATCATTTCCTTTAGCGTCCTATTCTTCCGTTCAGCAACCCCATTTGATTGAAGAGAATAAGGCGCCGTGGTTTGGTGGATAATCCCGGATTGAGCACAAATCTCAATAAACGGAGATTCATACTCACCACCACGATCACTTCTTAGAGCCTTAATCTTGCGGCCTACTTGATTCTCAACTTCATTCTTATAAAGAACAAACTTGTCAATCGCCTCATCTTTGCTTTTGAGCAAATAGACATAACAATACTTAGTGCAATCATCAACAAAAGTGATGAAGTACTTATTGCCACCACGTGATTATATAAATTTTAAGTCACACACATCACTATGCACTAAATCCAACGGTTCTGAACTTCTTTCAATAGAATGAAACGAAGATCTTGTCAACTTCGCTTCAACACAAGTTTCACACTTGTGTTTCGGATTAATCTTAAAAGATGGTATGTGATCTAACTTGATTAATCTCGTAAAGATTCAAAGTTCACATGTCCTAGTCTACCATGCCACAAATTGGAAGACTCAAGCATGTAAACAGAAGAAGATGCATCTTTATTCATCTTTGGGATAATAGTCATTACATTGAGTTTAAACATACCCCCCAACATATAACCCTTACCCACATACATTCCGCTCTTGGTCAAAACGACCTTGTCGGACTCAAAAATAATGCGAAAACCATGTTTACTAAGAAGAGACCCTGAGACAAGATTTTTACGAATTTCCGGAACATACAGGACTTCGTTCAAGGTCAGCTCTTTTCCTGACGTCAACTTCAGGACCACCTTTCCTTTCCCCTCAACAATCGAGGTAGTAGAGTTTCCCATAAACAACTTCTCACCGTTTGTAACCGGTTCGAAAGTTGTAAACAGCTTTTTCTCGGAGCAAATGTGGCATGTAGCCCCAGTATCAATCCACCATTCTCTTGGGTTTGAACCTACCAGATTCACCTCAGTGACAACGGCAGACAAGTACATATCATCCTCCTTATGGGAGTGCTCTTGTAAATCTGCCAAATGAGCACGAGGTTTAGTCTTGTATGACTTCTTCTGCTTATGGCAGTCACTAGCCCGATACCCATTGCTACCACAGTTATAACACTTCCCAAAGAACTGATTACTTGGTTCCAGTGGCTTGTAAGCCGGCTTCTTTGCAACACCACCTCTAGGCCCCAACTTAGAGGGCTTCTTTCTTATTCCAGAAGATTTGCCATGTTCAATGACATCTGCTTTTACTGAGGAGGTACTCCCTCCTTTCTTTCTATTATCCTCCTCAATCCGGAGTCGGACCACCAGCTCTTCAACTGACACTTCCTTGCGCTTGTGCTTCAAGTAGTTCTTGAAATCCTTCCAACCATTGGGAAGTTTCTCAATGATCACAGCAACTTGGAATGACTCGTTCAAAGGCATTCCTTCAGCATGAATTTCATGCAAGATCACTTGAAACTCCTGGACTTGGCTTATCACAGTTTGAGAGTCTACCATTTTAAATCAAGGAACCGGCCAACCACAAATTTCTTTGCCCCGGCATCCTCAGTCTTATACTCTTTGTCCAGAGATTCCCATAACTCTTTTGCTGAGCTCTTGAAACAAAACACACTATAGAGTGAGTCTGCCAAGCTGTTGAACACATAGTTCCGGCAAAGATAGTCTGTCTGCTTCCATGTGTCAAGCGCCATGACTTTCTGCCTATCAGGCTCATTCTTCGCCACGGCTGGAGGATCCTCGCTCAGAACCTTTGCAAGGTTTAGCGTGGTCAAGTAGAACAGCATCTTTTGCTGCCATCTCTTGAAGTTCACCCCAGCAAATTTCTCTGGGCGCTCATGATGACTGAGCGGTCCTCCCGAAACAGCCGGAGTAACGCCATGGTTGACCACAGAGGTCACAACAGTAGGGGTTGGCAACCCAGTTGCCCCGGGGTTCAGATCCCCACCAACATTAGCAGTAGCAGCAGCATCAGTGATAGTTGCCATTTCGGAACAAATAAAACCTCCTTTTTAGCCAAGGCTAAACACTTTGGTTTCTATTCCAGAAAACCAAACCAAAATCCAAACTTACAAGCAATTTAAACTTGCAAACAATTTAAAATTGCTACAACCAAATACATGCATATAAAATGCGTCTAATAAGCAAATAAAACTTGCTACTACAAATTGGTAAACAAACCAACTAAATCTCAAGAAAACATTTCTTCAAACATAAAGAAAATAACCAATCCAATTGAGGATTATAAGTAGTCCATACAATTCCTTTCTACGCTTAGGTATGCCTACAAAGAGAGTTAGTAGAAAACGACAACATAATATAAAGCAATTGTACATACAATCAAATATTATTTAACCTTCTAGCAAATCATAGAATAGCAAAATAACTAAGGAATTAAGATACTATACAAGTTACAAAACCTTATAACTTCTACATTAAATTAAAAAATTAATTGCCATAAATTATATAAGAATTTAATTCACAATAACCATGTAAATAAATATAGGCAAGTTACACAAATTTTATAACTCCAAAGAACTACATTTAATTCAAACTTTAATTCATCCAATTAAATCACACACTATTCATGGAAATAACTTATGTGTATAACTCTAGAAAGCTAGAAGCAATTTCACATGCAAATTAGATAGTAAAGCCAGAAGCATGCAAAATCAAAATATACATATGCAACATTAGACAAATAGGATGAAACCAAATAAGTAGCATGCGGTTTATGTAAATAATTTGAATTGTTTATATGTAATAAACTATTATCCAAGCACTTCAAGTATATAACCATTCAACCATTAACATGCAAAAATTCTAAAGATTAAATCATGTAATCTAGTCTAGAAAATAATAAGCATGTAACAAATTAAAACCTAGAATAGAATAGAATTAGCATGTCAAAATTACAACATCAGTAAATTATATTTTATAACCTTAAAATTCATGCAAATCATAGAAGGGGAATGATGAACCATACTCATAAAATAAGATCAGAGTAATACAATTAAGTATACAAATTATGATAGAGCATTCTAATTAAACTAAACAATTAGAGAATCACATTGCATAATTTACAATCATTGAAATAGGGAGCAATTCCGCAACAGTTCCTAGTAACATTATACAAATGTCTATATAAATCTATTCGATCAATTTCATAGGAAAACATATATGAGAAATCTGTTTTAAGCTTGTTGTTCAAATTTTGAAATTAAATAAATAGATTTATGAAGAAATCAAATTATATATTTACTAAGAACACATGCTAATAATTATAACTAAATTTCAACAGAAATACACAAAACAATAAAAGGGTGAAGAAACGAAACCGAAGCCTGCACGGAAGCAGTTTCCTTAAAACAGATTTCGCCGCCTCACTGGTCGAGTGCTTAAGGAATCCCGGCGTCTGTCTCCTAGGATACGACGGTCAAAACCAGCTACGGCAGAAGCACTCTCTGTCTAGCTTAGCGAACAAAACAGTGGCAGCACTCTCTCACTGTAGGAACTTTCAGGCAAACTGACTTGTGAAATGGAAGTAAAAATTTCTGTGTTTGAGACTTGGCAGGAAGGTCTCAATTTATACATGTATAGGGGAGAGAGGAAGAGCCTCCAACCTTTATGGCTGTTCATAATGCACCATTAACCTCTGCAATAAAGGCAGGAGTTACAAACTCCATTAATGCAGGAGTTACAAACTCCATTAATACACTATTAAACTCTGTAATAAATGCAGGAGTTACAAACTTCATTACCTTTTTTCCATGAAGCTAACTTCGTGAGGTAATTTTTCATTCAAATCTCAATGGTTTTTGGCCATTCACAATAGATGGTTGGGACCCACTTTAATCTTTAATTAAAGTCACCAAAAAACCATTTTTTCCAACACTCAGTGCATGCCTAAGAGTGCTTAGAAGTGAAAGAGAACAGAAATCGAAACACGAACCATCTTTTCAAAATTTCCTGAAACAAGCCACTCCACTCAAGCGCAGCTTTAGTCGCTCGAGTGGACTGCAAAATTTACAAAATTTCTGGAAGCTTGATTTCTCCGCTCGAGCGACACTTTCCTAGCTCGAGCAGACATGTTAAATTCTGGAATTTCCAGAATTTTGTTTGAAGCTCAAAACACATTTCCAAAGGTCCACTCCATGTATAATACATTCAAATATGCAATGTCACTCCCCAAAACATATATATTCAAAGTTATTTCTAACTCTTAGCTCAAATCTCCATAAATTGAATGATTTTAATATGTTTCTTCCTCTCTTACAAAACATAAAATTAAGCTGCAAGCTCTTAGAAAAATATTTGCAAGAACGAAATTCAAATAAAAAATCAAGTTAATTCTTGTTTGTCAAATTCTAAATCATAATTAATTTCTTGATTTATCCAATTTAATTTTCTTCATATCGAGCCCAATTTCAAACTCATAAATTCTATGATATGAATTAAACTTTCAAAGTATAGTCTCAAAACTTGGGTTCATACATGACTTGTCTAAAACACACAAACTCTTAATCAATCAAGAAAATATGATCAATTTTAGATCATTTATATCAAAACTCCTTTAATTTAAAAATTGAACTCATTTGTTCGAAAGCTTAATTCTTATTTCATCAAAACATGAAATCAATTATTAGAAATCCATGATACATGTAAAATTAGAGTATTAAACTTGTAAAATTTGCCCATGCATGTAGAAATTAGACTTAAACTCATGCAAACTATTCCAAAATCAAACGCAAAATAATTAATTCCTAAATTTATCCCATAAATTTGAACATATCCCCATTGAATGGATCAAATCTTCAAATAATCCTTGTTGCATGTAATTTATGAGACTCAATTCAAGCATGGTTCCCAAAATTAAACTCTTACATACCAAATTTAAAGAACCATAACTCATATTTTTTTCAACCTAACTTGATTGAACATGCAAGACCCAATTTTTATCAATTTGCTAATTTCTTTGTATTTACATGAGATTGAACCCAATCATTCCTTAATTTCATCTTTTAGATGATTTATTTATGATGTTTAAGTTTCAATTTCTTACCTCAAGTCTTCAATGGCTAAATTTCTTATGCCTTTCTTTCTTCCTTCACTTGATCTCAACTTCTTTAAGCTTTTTCTTCAATTTCCAGCAAGAGTAATAAAAGCCTTCCCTTCTTTATTTCACTTGATTTGAACTCTCTCTCTCTCTCTCACACACAGTTTTGTTTTGCTCCAGCCGAGAATGCTATAATGCATGTATATAAGTCAAGAAGTTCTCCCTCTCATATTAATTAAATGACTTGCTTAGATTATTTCACTTAACTTAATTAATAAATTGTTAATCTTAGTTCATTATGTCCAGTTTTAAATTTAATTAGTTTAATTGATTTCAATTAAGGCCCAATTAATTATATTTAATTTTTTTACCAATTTGAATCAGATTTTTAATCAAACTCCCAAAAGGCTCCAAATATTAAATTAGACTTATTGTCATCATCATTTTTTATTCCCCAAATCATTTAGGCCTTTAATTTCTAATTAGAGTCCAAATTTCTGTCAATAAATTACATATTCAAATTGGACATCCCATAAATAAATTTAATCCGTAATAATAACAATTCTCAATCCTCATAATTTAACTAACTTAATTAACTCCAATTCGGACCTAATTAATTGAATCTCAATTTTACTAAACTAAATCGAATATTTAATTAAACCCTCATATGGTCCGATACTTGAAATTAAACTGAATCAACTCACTAATTTTACCTCTTTAAGCCATTTAGACATTCAATTTCTAATTCCAAATTAAATTCTTATTAAAATCAATATGAATCAGAATCCAAAAATCTTCATAAATCCCAAATTAAATTAGGATAATGACTAATTAAAATTCCAAATCTCCTTAATTAACCAAATATAAAATATTATATGTAGCGGGGTCGTCACACCAGCTCTTTGATTTAGATCAAAGTTGCTTTTACATCTTAAAACTTGAAAAGAAAAGATCAAAGCAATAAAACTAGGGACACAACTAAGTCAGGTGACTTTATGCCAAAGACGCCCCAGCCTCTGCCTCCTCTTCGAGCCCAGCCAAACACTCCTCAAACTGGGTGTAACTAAAACTAATGGCAGGGGCCATAATCTCCCTCGTCCTCTAGGCCGCGGGATACCGGGACAGGTGTGAGGCATGAACCGGAAATGAAGTTGTGTATTCTACTCCCTCATCAAGACGTATCTGATCATGCCCGAACTGGCGTCTGAACAGGAGAGGAAAATAAAATATGCAATGTATGAGGCCAATTAACTCTACGCCTGACTGTGGAGCTATAGCTCATTTCAGCCAAATTAAGCCAGGGGCAATGCCAAGTTATGCCAGCTTTAAATTTATTGCACATCCAATCACACCATAACCCCTCTGAGGAGAAATCGACTAGTTGTTGGCGAAAGAAGTAAGCTCGGGCTGAGTACTCAGGGCAAGGGTCCACTACTTGCAGTTTATCCATTAACCATACCTGGAGAGGGATGAAAAATAAGAAAGAGTAAAGGATAGAGAGGTGTACGATGAGAGAAAAGTAAGAAAGAGGTTATGAGAGAAAAACAAAGAGTGAGTGTTGAGTGATGTGAAAATCATAAATTAGAAGGGTGGAAAATACCTGGAGAAATAACGGACTCCCTGCAAAATGGGTAGTCTCTCGCCGATGAAAGGCATCTAAACCCAGCAAGGTTTCAGCCAGGGCCAGGCCCATGCAACTCTTACCCTCTTTCAAACATTGGGCCACTTCAATCAACCGGATGCTAGCTCCACCGAAACTAGGGGCAAGGAGGAATTGCACAAGTAGACAAAAATAAAGAGCATGTTATCGGTGGCCTCGCCAAAGAAGGTCATTCTTGTCTCCAATAGTGGAAAATCGATGAACTAAGCCGAGGATGTCTAGCTCCCCATCATGTGCCAAAGATCGAGCCTCGCGTAATGTTAGCCCACACATCCGTCCCAAAGCCTAGGCATGGCCAAAACGGGTTTGTGGCATGATTTCTTCGTCGTGCCGAGATTCCATCAAAGCCTGAAATTCTTTAATCATCGGACATATCTCCTGTGATCGAAAGCGAAACACATGTGTGATCGGGTTCCAACATCGAACAGCGGCATGGAGGAATGGAAAGCAAAGAGAAGTGCAGCTTAGAGGAAAAAAGACGCTTAGGCCAAAACCACGAAAGTTTACCTTTTCCGAGCCGTCCAAGGTGGCTACCCAGTCTCGAAGCCTATTGTTACACAGTGTCTCCATCTTGAGAACAAAATACCAAAGATTTGCTATTCTGCCAGAAAAATAGCATAGGAGCACCATTTATAGAGGTTAAGAAGGAGTAGTGCATGACAACTGGGCAGCACTGACTGACCTCATATTTAGGCCCGGACGTGCCTCAGTGAAGCCCGGACGTGCCTATTTGGGCCTGGTCGGGTCTAAATAGTGGCTCAAATCAGTGTAGTTGTAGAAAAAGCTAGCCTTTGTCCTAACGTACCGCGGCTGTGTTTTGAGTCTTGTTTTGTTTTGTTTGCACCAATTGTTTTTTAGTTTTTTCAAGTTGTTTTCATTTTGTTTTCCTGTTATTGAGTTGTATTGTACATTTTGTCTGGTTGTGGGTTACTATCCGACTCAAGAATGAATGCAAGGGCAGATATTCATTGTTTTAAGTTTTATGCGAAGTTACCATGCAAAGGTTACACCATTCATTACATGCCATTCATCATATATTATGCAAGGAGATCATTCAAAAACTTGTCTTTTATAAACCAGGGGGTCCAACCCCGATTATTGTTTTACAAAGCAGCAAAACAAAAGAAATCCTTCAAAAATAAAAGGGTTTATCTGAAGCTAGTCTTTAACTACAAAAAAAACAACAGGAAAAACAGAAAATCATTATTATCATCAGTAACCCATCCTCGCTCTCTTCCTCTTCGGCTGCGAAGGAAGTGCATCGCTATCATCACTAGGGCTGCTAGACTGCATGTCAACCGCTTCTCTCTCCTCTTCAGAAGTCTTGTACTTCTTGAAGGACTCCTCGGGAGGTGAGCACTGCCTCACTCAGCCTCTCTCCTGGTCAGCTCTCCCTCTACCCCTCAATGGGGCCCGTCTTCGTTTCCTAGCTAGAAAAGGTCCTGCAAGTGCAACTAGTGCTAGCTCAAGCTAAAAAGAAAGAGAGAGTACAAATATCAGAAGAAATCAACAGAGTTATGAGTAACACTGTAATAATTGTAAACTATGGGCAAAAGCATACCTCAATCCCATGAGTGGCCAGAGCAGTCTGCCTCCTCCGCACCATCAAAAGTAGTCAATCAATTGTCCGGAGGAGGTCATCAGCATATGCCTTGGGTACTTGCAAAAGGAGGAGCATTTGAGAACAGTAGACAGAAATAACAGGGTACAATGAACAGAAATAACAGTGAAAACGTAAAGTAACACAACAGGTAGAAACAGGAAAAGGTGTGTACCTGCTTGACACTAAGAGCGAACACCAATTTGCGATCCCTCTCCTTAATGTGCTCAAGGGGGATCTGCTCAATCACCCCGTCTGACTGCATCCCGGGAACAGGAGCGGGAACGGGAGCAGCGGCGGGAGCGCCTCCAGCAGCAGCAGTAGCAACCTCTGGAGCAGCACGGGCCACAACCGGGGTAAGAGGTGCCATCACCCTAGTCTGCAAGAAAGTAATGAAGTCACCGGGTTCATGATATCGGTCACCATCATCTCCCACCATCAGGAAGTCGATCTGAGGACCGTATCCACCACTCTCATGTCAGGAGGAGAAAGATGTGGAATGTTCGGATCTGCCACTCCTCATGTCTGGTGGATGAACCTCTCCCCTAGATAATAAGCTTGGCTGAAGGGGCCCTCAAACAGAATCTGCATGGTAGAGGCGTACTATACAGCAGCGTAGGTCGTCATCGCTGCTTGAGGGATAACTGTCCAGAGGTGCCAGTCAACCTGTGGAAACAGATGTCAGATGTCAAAGATCTAAGTACTATGAGAATAACAGTGTAGTACGGAAATAGTACAGTATGAGAATAACAGCAATATGGAAACAATAGTATGGAAATGTGAAGACTAGTATTTTGTTACCTGATCTGCGGTGATGGTGTCAAAGAAATGGCCAGAGTATGGGAAGTCTCGGTGAATGCAGCGGCGTCGCTCGAATCGGGAGCGGGGTACTGACAACTCAATTGGTCTTACTGAGATCGGAGCTAGAGAGGTGAAATATGTGTAAACCCATAGCTATAAGCAGAAAGACATGGATAAAGTAGATGAGCAGTTATAAAGAAAGTAGATAAGCAAATAAGCAGACAAACAAGAAATGCAAAGCAAAGATGAGCAAGAAATGCAAAATTGAACAGAATGCACAGAAAAGGTAAATGTGGGGCATACCTCCCAAACCCTCCAGTAGCTGCCAAGTGAATCCGCCTTACGGCAGGATACAGAGCTCATATAGCAATATAAGGTGGCTAGGCCAGTGCCACCCCGGTCATATTCTGTTACCTGTGGTAGGTGCACTAGTGCCCTTAGAAAATATAACCCCACAGTGTTTTCCCAATTCGCAAACAGGGCAGTACCGACGAGATACATAAGAAAGTCGCGAGTGTACTGGGCGACCTCATCTGGAGTAGCGGACTGAGAATCAGAGAAGTGATCATAAAACCAACTATACCTCACCATCCCATGACTGGTGATGTTCGGGATCGCCCCAAGAAGCTGACGCTGTGCGGCTCTCCACTGCGTCATATCAGGATCATATGGGATCAGGCCTCCAATCCCGACCTGTAGACCAGTGAGCATCGACAAATCGTATGGAGTCAAGGTCAGCTCTCTAATCAATGAGAAGTGGAACGAGTAAGTGGTGTCCCACCATCTCTCTACCAGGGCCCTGTAGAGCAATGACTCAACCCTCATCTGTATGAGCCCTGAACAGAAGGGCCCAAAGCCAGTGGCATCAACCAGCATATGGACCTCTGCGGGAAGCCTCTCATACATCACTGGGGCACCAGATATGGATCCATAGCCACTAATCCTCCTAGCTATCACCTGTCAATGGGGAGTGTATGTAGCATTAATGAGTGGTTTGTTTATGAGATTCAACATATGTACAAAACAAAGGAAAGTTGCTTACCGTGGAGGCCTCAGCGGACAAGTGCTCCACGGGCTATCGCAGCAAGATGTCGTCATCTATCCCGGGGATGAGGCCCTCAAATCTCAAAATACTGCCTGGAGATAGAGCATGTGCATGTGGTCGGTACGTGGCCGCATCAAATGGCCTATCAATGAGTGAAGTTAAAGCGGAATCGTCCTCGGCCTTCATATCTACACCTAAGACGGCCCCAATATCGATAGCAAGGTCTGGGATGGGAACCTCATCACTAGCCATAGACAGATAAAGAAAAAATGAAGAAAAAATAAGGAGATGAGTGATAATGGGTGAAAATTCCAAAATCCAAGCCCTAGGAGAGAGAAAGTAAAGAGGGATGGAAAATCAAAGGGGGAAAGAAGAAAAGCGTGGGAAATGTGAGAGGAATCAAGAGAAAAATTCAAAACTCCACCAAATCAAGTTTTTTTCGATTCAAAATATAGAGGAATGAAAGGGTTTTAAGGAAAATTTTGTGAGGATTATTGGGTAACTTAAGAAAAGGGGAAATCTAGAGAGAGAGGGAGGTTAGAGAGAGGGAAGAGGGAGTTTCGGATGAGGGGTGTAAGAAATGAGGTTTGAGTTTGCTTTAAACAAGCGTGGCTCATGGAATGTCCGATTTGCCTCTGTCCCGCTATCGAAGCCTGACCGTGCTTCATCGAGGCTCGGCCGGTTTTCAATGTTCAGTCAGTTTTTTTTGTTCTGTTTATTTCTTTTATTGTGGAGTTTTGTTATATATATATATATATAAAGTGAACACACACATACAAAAAAAAAAAAACAACAAAGGACCAAAAAAAAAAAGGTGAGCGAAAATATAAAGCAAAGGAAAACTGAGGAATTGTGTTCATTCCATTTTGTTTTATTGTGTGAATGCATAATTTGATTTATTTGATTCTTGATTTAATTTGTTTAAACTTATTTATTCAACTCATAGTTTAAACCCATTATGTGATTTGTTTTGTTTAAAATTTTTAATTAGTTTAAACTGTTTCATTCGCTTACAAATTGTTTTGCCTGAATCGTAATATGTTCTGTTATTTCATAAGCGCAAGGTATTGTATGTATGGTTCATTCATAGCAGTTCCAGATAAAATCATTCGTGCCACAGTAAAATCATTATCCATTTTTACAACCAATTAGAATGCGGTGTGTTGTGTTTAAATTAAAGCCCATTGTTTAACACATTGGCAAATTAGCTTTCTCTTTACTACATTGCTTTGATTGTTTTGATTTCACGTCTCTAGTTATAGAATTTGTGTTTACTTCTTTGTCACTTCATTAATTCACATTTATGCGTTGTATTGGGTTATCCCCATGGGCTACATTATATTCTCCGAGGCCTTCCTGGCTTTGTTTGCTCTTTTACTGATCTAATTTCCTCCTCTCGCATGAGATGCGTTAGGATTGTTCATCCCGGTTAAAAACAGCAGGTGCGCCTGTTCGTTCACACCAATCTTTCCTCCTCTCGCGTGCGACGCGTTAGGAGTGCTCAATTAAAAACAGCATGTGCGCCTGTTCGTTCACACCAATCTTTTCTCCTCTCACATGTAACGCGTTAAGAGTGCTTGGTTAAAAATGTCAAGTGCGCCTGTTCATTCACACCAATCTTTCCTTCTCTCGCGTGCGACGCGTTAGGAGTGCTCGGTTAAAAACGTCAAGCACGCTTGTTCGTTCACACCAATCTTCCCTCCTCTCACGTGCGATGCGTTAGGAGTGCTTGGTTAAAAATGGTAGGTGTGCCTATTTTTTCACACTGATCTTTCCTCCTCTCACATGCGATGCGTTAGGAGTGCTCGGTTAAAAACAGCAGGTGCGCCTATTCGTTCACACCAATTTTTTCTCATCTTATGTGCGACGCGTTAGGAATGCTCGGTTAAAAATGTCAGGTGCACCTATTCTTTCACACCAATCTTTCCTTTTCTCACGTGTGACGCGTTAAGAATGCTCGGTTAAAAATGTCAGGTGCACCTATTCTTTCACACCAATCTTTCCTCCTCTCGCGTGTGACACGTTAGGAGTGCTCGGTTAAAAAAATCAGGTGCGCCTGTTTGTTCACACCACATTTTCGTCTCTCGCGTGCGACACGTGAGGATTGTCCAAATCGGTTAAAAACATTAGGTGCGTCTGTTTGTTCACACCACCTTTCCTCCTCTCGCGTGCAACGCGTGAGGATTGTCCAAATCGGTTAAAAACATTGGGTTTGCCTGGTGTTCACACCACCTTTCCTCCTCTCACGTGCAATGCGTTAGGATTGTTCACTTTGGGTAAAAACATTAGGTGCACCTGTTTGTTCACACCACCCTTCCTCCTATCGCGTGAGACGCGTTATGGTCACGGTTTAAACCTCGGGTGCACTTGATGGTTACGTCGCCATTCACCGTTCCTACGCGAGGCATAGTCAAGTCTACATTTTCTTACATCCTTTCCATGTGAGACGTAGTTTGCTTTGTGCTTTCTTTGTCCTTTCCACGTGAGACGTGCCTGTTTATTCACTTCTTTCCGTGTGAGACACGGTGGGGTTCTTTTACTTTGATTTGCATTTTCATTCAAATGTTGCATTCTTGTTTAGATTGTAGCATTGTTTCATTGCTTCATTTACATTCGAATGTTTCAATGCATTGTTTCATTGCATGATCATAAGTTATTTACTGCATGTCGTTTTACGCTTTGCGCTCAAGTTCAATATTTGCATTTAAGTCTTGATTTCTTGCCCAAGCCTTGCGACCTCATCAAATGGGTTGTCTCTGGGCTTTGACATTCACCCATGGGTCATCTCTGGGCTTTCCAACTCAAATTTCCTACACAGCACTGTTTGACGAAAAATCAAATTTTTGACTATCTTGTGTACCTACACAGCACTGTTTTGTGCACCTACATCACACTGTCTTGTGCATTCACCTTGCATCGCACTATCTTGTGCATTTACATTGCATCGCACTGTTTTGTGCACCTTGCATAGCACTGTTTTGTGCATTCATTCACTTGCCCTGCACTATTTTGTGCACCTCACCCGCACTGTCTTATGTACTCACTAGGTTTAGGAGACCTTAAATCCTTTAAAGGTGGAATTCCTTTGGTGTTTGTCGTGCCTAAACGGCTTCAGATGGTCTGGTATAGCCATCTGCCTGTGTTTGCGATGAGTTCTTAAGAGATCAACTGAGACGGTGGAAACTAGAGTTCGAATTGCGATGCCAAGAACGTAAAGGTTCGAAATTTTTCATACTAAAGTCTGGTTTAAATATTCAAGGGTGTATCCTCGACTTGAAATCTGTATGGTAACCCCACAGGTTGAGGTAGCTTGTATGCACCTCAATTCTGGATACTGAACCAACCTAGTCTGTCACCCTATTAGAGAATAGGAAAAGTTGCGAACATAGCTAGAGAGAAAAGTAATACCTGTGGTTTGGAAGTGCAACAAGAAGAAGAGAAAGCTCCTCAGCAGCATGAGGTGAGTCCTCACCAATTACCCCTATAAGGTATCATCATTTCTCAATTGCTGCATCACATCATATTCATCATCTAGTACTTTTATCGCATTACATATAATATCTATCACATGCATCCACTACTTTATCCATCACACCCATTACATCATACCATTTTATTGCCTGTATCATTTCCATGTTTAGCTTAGTTTGGCATGTGCTCATATCTTTCCCTCGTTGAAACATAGTTCTGTCATGTGTAAGTACCCATGTTGCGCTAAGGCCTGTATTGAGGGTGTTAGTACCTTTTCTGTGTTGGACATGATCTGTTTTGTGTCCATGCCTTTTCTAGGTAAGATGTGGTTCGGCCTGCACCTTATTCACTTTATTCATTGCATCCATTACATTGTACTTTGTCTTGTTGCATTCAGCATTTAGGATCATTAGCTTTCCCAGCAGATCATTCCTCACTTAATCATACCACCCAATTACTTGTACTCTTTCTCTTTCTACGGAAAACATAGTTTTGTAGGTGCTCACACCCCTTTCATGTTAAAACATGGTTCTATTATGTGTAAGTATCCATGCTGCGCTGAGGCCAGTATTGAGGATGTAGGCATTTAGCCTGCGTTAGGCGTCGTTTGGCTCGTGCCCACACTTCTTTCTATATAAAACGTAGTTTGATTTACATCTCTATTTCTTTATGATATTTGTATGGTAAGCACTGCTTGTGGTTTGATTATTTCATTACATTATGTATCGTTTTGCATTCTACCCTGGAACTACGCTAGTATGATTCCTTGTAACAGGATACGTAGGCAACCCTCGGGTTCAACCAACTGTATTTGTATTTTGTTTGTTTGCCCAAGTCTTACGACCTTGTCAAAATGGGTTGTCTTCGGGCTTTGGCATTCACTCACGTCACCTCATGACTCTGTCAAAGAGGGACAACTATAGACACCCCATTTTGACCGCCCGCAAGACTTAAACGCTTGGTTCGATACACTTGATGATGAAAGTTGAATTGTGTGCTTTAAATTCATAGCAATTCGGATTCAGTCAGGCTCTCAAAATAACCTCAAATTGTCAACATTTACCTTGCTTGAATCTCTGAGTCTCATTTTTGGACCTTTTGCCACCCTGAGCTGAGTTTGAACCAAAAAACAAGGGAGGGCATGTATGCCCGGCCGTGCCTCAGTGAAGGCCGGCCGTGGCTATGAATGGCTAGCTGGGCCTTGGTGGTGAAAAATACTATTCTAGGCGGGAGGCTGTTTGCTGTCCATTTTTGAAGATATTTTGATATTTCTGGCTCAAATTCTATAAAAACGACCATATACCTCTGTTTTTAAGGGTTGAAGAATTTCAAGAAAGCCATTTTATCACCTTGAGAGCTCCTTTTTCTCCTTCTTCTTGTGCAAGCAACACTTTGAGTTAATCTACCACCTTGAACTCATATCCATACACCATACACACCTTCATACCTTAGTCTAGTAACCTTGGTTGAGCTTTGAACACCATAATTCAAGCTTGAGAATGTGTTGGAGCTTAGTTTGATCATAAACAAAAAGCTTATTCCCTTGAGAGGTATAAGTTAGCTATCTTCTCTATTACTTTCATTTCTTTCAGTTGCTACCTAGTTCTTATCATTTTGTGTTATTTTTATCCTAGTTTAAGTGTTTAAGTTTGGGTTTAGAGAGCTATCAAAAGAGTAGAGAGAGTTTGCTCTTTCTACATCTTTACCTATAACTCAAGCCCTTACTTTTTCACTTTTTTTCTTTATTCTCTACACTGATTTTCAGAGTTAAAAAAGGGCTAAAAATCATGCTTTGAGGTTTCAAAAGTGGGGGGGGAGGGGTTAACCACCCCTCTTTGTTCTTGTTTAATAGGCTTGATTCTTCTCTTTGTTGTTTAGCTTTTTAGGCTTTTTTCATGCATTTTTAGCCATTATTTTTCATATGTTTAGGGCTGTTTTAGGGCTGTTCTAAATTATTTAAATAATTCATGCTTTGGTTAGTTCCTTCGTTGTCTCATGAATTGGCATACATAACTTGTTGCATGTTGTTCCAAGCTTTCCTTTACTTACTTTTCAAATTAAGAGTCTCACTCTAACAAATCATCTAAACATCTATCTCTTTTATTTTTGATAATGATTTCAACCGATTGAGGTTGCTCAAAACATGTAATAGAGACTTCTACTTAATGGCTTAATCTTTTCGAAGATTCATCGTCAACGATATAGTCTCTCTCTCTCTCTCTCTCTCATGTTTTAGAAGAACCTCTCGTTTGACGTTACTTCTTGTTTAGTGGACTTTAACATCACCATGGACAAATGGAATAACGAATAGAAATGACTAAACAAATTGGTTTAAAATTGGATCAACGCACATAAAGAAAATGGCATAAATTGCTTAGACTTGGTCGGACGTTATGCCAAGTTTATCGAGTCAAGAGTGATTATGCACTAATTCATGGCATTTTGATCATTCTTGAAGCGTCTCTACCACCCTCTTTGATTCCATTCCATGATAAGAGGGAGGGGTGGTCATATTCATTGCATTTCATTAATTTTTGTCCAAAATTGTATCTGAGAACAACAAGCAATCAATTTTCTCATTGATGGCTTTGGAATCAATTTCAACCTTCTCTCGAGGCTTTCTCATGATAGAGAAGGAAGAAAATGACAAACAGAGCTTGAACAACTATATCTACCCTGTTTTCACTTCAAAACACAGAATAGAGTTTTGTGTAAAACTGAGGCACGACCGGCCTTCTTTATGCCTAGCCGAGCTTCACTGAGGGCCAATCGGCCCTCAAAGTTTGGTCAGTAGTGTATTTTTGCAGAAAACAGAGGGAAATGGTTGAGGTGAAACAGGGCAAGCTTAGGGTAGACAGAGCTGTTCTTGAGCACCATGCATGTACATGCATGCAATTCTTGCACATCCTTGCTTATATTTTGATTATTGTAATTAATTAATTTAATATTGTTTATTGTAATTAATCTCATCATTAACGTGTTGTAATTATTATTATCCCTTTATAATTATTGTAATTAATTAGCTTAGGGAGTTAGTTTACTTATCTTGGGTAATAATCTTGGTTATTCGTTGTAATAGCATAGATAGCCTAATTAGGTAGTTAATTAGCTTAGCCTACTTTATCTATTCATTTGGTTCGATTTTGTAATAATTAGTCTAATTCGGACTTTCTAACAATGATTCGTACCCTCCTGCATGAAGGATCAAATATTGTAATAAGTTGTATGTCTTTCAACCTCACGTCTTTCTCCCTTTTACTTACTCACTTACAATGGTTAGTATAGGGCATCACGTTTCATTAGCATTCTTATGCTTTGCATCTATTGTCTTGCATGCATCCAAGGCTCGGCTTATCATGTTAATTCAAATATTCAAACTTATTACTTGAATACGTGATTCATCACATGTCTTGAATGGAATCATATGTCATGCTCATAGTCGAGCCTATAAAATACATAATGCATGCATTGCATTAGTCATACTGCATTAATTAGGAACATGCATAATTTTCTAATTATTTTGCTTTGTTTTGGCTCGGAGTACTAGGTGAGCTATTTTGAGCTTTAGCATATTACATGAGTGTGGTTGTTTCCATGTCAAAGCATACTTCCATAAAGCTAATTGCTTAAATGATATAATTGTTTGAATGCCTGTGGATGAAAGCTAGTTGCTTGAATTGGGATGGCTTGATTAATGTCAATTTTAGCCCACTTTTTCAAGTGGCAAATTCACAAAACAATTTCGAAACAAAACATGAGATCAAGTGTTCCAATTCTTGCAAACTAGTCTATACCTTGTGTGCGCATCACATAGTAAAAATTGCTAATAAATCGAAATACGAGCATATAATGTAAATAAGAAACACATCATGATTAGTAGAGGCCGATCTTTGATCGGGTGAGTGAGGTGCTCAATTCATGACCTTCCCCTTTCGTACTTAAGTTCCTGAGCCGAGACACTTTGGTGATGACGGACTAATGGCCTTTGGCATGAGTCACGGGTTTCTTAAATTTCTCAAAAATATTTAGGTGGCGACTCTGTAACCTGGCAAAACAGTCCATTTTTGACATTTGATTCAAACATTGATTTTCCAAAAAGAATTACCGGATTTGGAATCTTTTGTGCTTTTATTATTTCACATTGTATTTGTGAAATCAGATTCAGAACCACAAGTGGAGTCTAAACTGTAGGGCTATTTGTCTTCCGAAAGGAGCACGAAAAGTCGGGCTACAAAAGGGCAGCAAATACAAAAACCAGGGTTCAAATGTGTAAAAAGCCCCTACCACTATAAAGGTTATGGAATATGAACAAAAGTAGCAAAAAGATTCACATCCATTACATTGTATTCCATGAACAAAAGTAGCAAAAACCTTCTCCAACATTAAAAAAAAAAAAACACACAACAACAACAACAGTGGTCCTTCACGTCCGTTACTTTATGTCAGCTGCATTCTTGGTTTGACCCACAATAGATTTGACAGCACTAGCATTGTACACCACTCTTCCTCTCCATCTCATTTAAGCATGTAGAGGAATGTTAGTATTGAAAGTTACTACAAACCCCTGCACATCTTGACTTGCATGCAATGGAGTTAAGTCACTTGTTCTCTTAACCTTTCTTTTTTTTACCAACAATAGCCATCATCATTGTTAGGACATATGCAAGGAAGAAATCTGTAAATTAACAAATAGGGCCTTTGCAAAAC
Source organism: Camellia sinensis (assembly GCF_055761805.1). Lineage (NCBI taxonomy): Eukaryota > Viridiplantae > Streptophyta > Magnoliopsida > Ericales > Theaceae > Camellia > Camellia sinensis. The sequence continues at coordinate 190,172,065 of NC_138964.1, forward strand.
TTACGGCCATTTTCTTCTTCCTAACTTGAGTTGCTTCTGTAACCTGACTCCCAACCAGGCTTCCTTTTACCTGACTTTGAGTTTGGCTCCCTTCAGTCTGGGCCTGACATTAGCTTCTTTCATGCTAGGACTGCAAAAACTAAAAAAACAAAATTTAGCAATGTGTACGTTAACAAAATGCATAAAAAAATATGAATTACTTAACTAGAACTCACAGGATCTTTCAGGTAGGTGAATTGGCCTTTGACTTTGCATGTCCTCTTGTTGTGTCCCAACTTGCCACAATTCTTGCATGTCATCTGAGTTCCCCTCCTTCCCAGCTTACTTGAATCAGTTACATCAATTGGGACATCTGTGTCCGTCCTCTTATTCAGTCTTGGCCTCCCAGCTCTTTTCTTCACATCAGGTGGTAGCACTTTACCATATTGAGTTATTGGCCACATTTGTCTACCATTGATTGGAGTCAACATGTTCTCATAAATCCTCAGGTAGGTTTCAGCTTTATAGTAATGATGCACATACTTTTCTGGTTCTTCATCCATATAGTTTGCAGTAGCCACAACATGGACACAAAGAAAAGCTGATAGATCCCATTTCCTACATCCACAAGTCCATTCTTTCAAGTCCACCTTATATTGCTCACCATATGGGCCAACAACTTCATATTGGGAACCCCAATTCCATATAGGAATCCATCCAGCTACACTCATCTTTACATTTTCCCAAATCTTCTGAATCTTAGGACATATATCACTTTTGTTGTACCTTTTCATTGCTTCATTACTTTTTTGAACTGTTTCCATCAACAAAACTCTTATCTTCTCTAACATGGACAGCATAGGTTGATCCCTAGCCTGCAATATGCATGCATTGAAACACTCACAAAGATTATTCAACAAAATGTCACACTTGGGGAAACTGTGAAAGTGACTCATACTCCAATGAATTGGTGCTCTTTTAGCCAACCAATTGTATGCTTGTTTATCAACTCCTTTCATTTCTTCCATAACTTTGGTGAATACACCAACAATGCTGACCCCGACTGCCTTCCATAGCAAATCCTTCAATACCCTAACCTTAAATTGACCTTTGAAATTGTTGTACATTTTCCTTACACAGAACCTGTGTGAGGCATTTGGAAAGAGCTCAACCACTACATCAATTAGGCCCTTTTATTTGTCACTCATGAAAGTGCAACAATAAGAATTCACAATATTCAAGTCTTGCCTAATAAATTCAGAAACCACAATCATGTTTTCTTCTTCTCCTGCTTAACAATGGCATAGGCAAATGGGAATATACAATTATTTGTATCTATCCCCATTGCAGTCAACAACACTCCACCATGTGGCCCTTTCAAATAACAACCATCCACTCCAATGACTGGCCTACAAGCATTTTGGAAACTCTTTTTCAATGGACCCCAACACAAATACAATCTCTTAAACTTGGACATTTGCTCATCCTCTTCATGAACTTTTGGAACTTCTTTCACCTTTATGGAAATTGTTATTCCTGGATTACTACTTCTAATCTCTTCTACATAACCCCAAAGCATTGCAAATTGTTCAGTTGCAGTACCCTCAATCATTGTGAGAGCCTTAATTTTTGCCCTTCTCACTTTCTGCAAGTCAACTTTGAGATTGTGCTTTGTTGTAATGGTGTCTGCCAATGACTTAATTGGCCAGGTAGGGTTTAACCTAATCCTTTCCCAATACCTATTGACAATCCATCTACTACTCACATATGGCAGATCAAATGTTCTGTTGCATGTGTGTTCATCTACAAAAGTTTTGATCCTAAACACCCCTTCACCCTTCACAAAAGAAGCATAGCAAACCCAAGGACAACTAGGTTTGCACTCTGCCCTAACCCTCTGTTTGTTACTCTTAGTAAATTTGATTTGTTTGCCCCACTTAATAGCATACTCCTTCATAGCATATCTAAACAACACATTTGTTTTGAACTCCATGCCAAGTTGGAATATAGGATTATGCACGTCACACTCACTAAAAATAGGGTACTTAATCCTAGTGCAATGACTATCTTCATCAGAGTAGCTATGAAGGCTTCTTAGCTCATCAGATGAGTTGTTCATGCTTTGTAGGTCATCATTGTCAGCCACATCACCCATATCATCCTTACTACTTCCTAAACCACCAAATTCCACATCTTTGTCAACATGTTTATCATATAAAGCATTATCATCACCTTGCTTATAGTCACTGTCATTATATTTTTTAGACTCATCAGAGGATGAGTCTGACTGGTCAGGATCATAGGCATCATTATCTTCATCTTCCTTCAATTCAACATCAACCATTACCCCCTTACCCTTACTTGTTTTTACACTTGAGCCTACTCGACTACTTTGTGTACTTACATAATCATCCAAATTGTGTCCTATATAAACATCTATTACTTTGTTTTCATCCACATATGTGTCCAACATCCTTACTACTTCCTAAACCACCAAATTCCACATCTTTGTCAACATGTTTATCATATAAAGCATCATCATCACCTTGCTTATAGTCACTGTCATTATATTTTTCAGACTCATCAGAGGATGAGTCTGACTGGTCAGGATTATAGGCATCATTATATTCATCTTCCTTCAATTCAACATCAACCATTACCCCCTTACCCTTACTTGTTTTTACACTTGAGCCTACTCGACTACTTTGTGTACTTACATAATCATCCAAATTGTGTCCTATATAAACATCTATTACTTTGTTTTCATCCACATATGTGTCCAACATCAATACATTAGCATCAGATTTTAGTAACTCCATCCCAACATAACCACTAACCTTACTGTAATAATTATTACCTGGCCTATGTCCTAATTCTTAGCCATGCAACACAACTCTGTAATGGAAATTCGATCTGAATGACAAAAGTCAAAATGGCTTACCATACCACCACTGTAAACCCTCTATGTAATATACCTCACCACACCTCCATGATGCATTTTGATTGTAAAATACCCAGATCCATCTTCTGCATTTTGTATTGGAAATGTGTCATTAATACTACTATTCAATAGAACTCACAATGATAAAATCCTATTACATTACACTACAGATAGATAAATAATAAACAAGTAGTCATCCATGTGAAATACAAACAACCAAAAAAACAAAGATTTCATATGTGTTCATCAATTTCAAACAAACATAAACAAAGATTTTCTTAAAGTAAAATTGTTCAAACCGAAACAAACATAAACAAATTTCATTAATAAATCCATGTCACATACAAATAAACAAAGATTTGACCAATCTAAAATAATTTTAACATCAAACACATACGATTTCCAACAACAACAAAAAATAACTTAAAAAAACAATAAAAAGCAAAAAAAGCATACATACCATATATAGGTGCTTGTCTTCCTCCACCGTTATTCTTCTCTCTTAGCACCCAACCCATCGTTCAACCTTTGATTTCAATGTGATTTCACAGTCATTGTTCACTCTCAGCTTTGATTTTGGAATTTTGAGAACAAATTAAAACCCCTAATTGCGATTTGGGGAGTTCTAAACAACCCTAATGTATATAACTTGATTGTGATCAGCCAAGTCGTTTAATTTTCGCTCCATGTAAAAGTATAGGGGCTACGTCACCCATTCTGTCCACTTCCTTGACGAAAATAGACAGCAGGGGTAAAATTAAAAGGAATTCACGTAGTATAGAGGTACGCATGAAACTAAGAGTAGTCTGGGGGGTCTTTCAAAAATGTGACAAAGTATAGGGTTAAAAATGAAATAATCTCATTTAGATTTGTCTCATGTTCCATTTAAGGATCAGCCACAAGCAATTGATGATTGGGCATAATCATTGTCCATCTTTATTACCAATTATAAAAAATAGTTGGTCAAAGAAAAAATTCCTTGATTATATTGCAGCAACTCTCCAGGGAGATGTGTTGCAATAGTTAAGACAGTGGGAAAAATTTGAAATTGGAAAAAGGTCAAAAAACAACTTTGTTGGCAAATTTTCTCACACTTAACACAATCTTAACTGAATTTCCAAAAATCATAAAAGAAAATTTATGTGGTTTTGCAGGAGATACGAATTTGCAAGCAGATGCAAATTATATTTTGACTAAATTAGAATTATATAATATTTTTCTTTTTGAAGACTGTGTTCAAACTTTTAAAAAATATGATTATCTTATTGATCCACCAGCAAATCAACCCTGGTTAGATCAATTTTTCCATAAACTCCCTAATCCCTGGGATGAGTTATGTATTAAAACATATCTTGATTTTCCCGAAAAAAAATGAGGAAGGAAGAATATGATCATTTTGGTTTTCGCATTAATTATGTTTTAAGATGGATAGCAAATCGGTGTCTAGAAGCAAAGGCAAAAAAATAAATAAAAAATCAAATTTTCAACTCACAATATGGTCAAAAATGTTGTGATAAAATTTTGAAAGAAAATTGGTTGTAATACATTTCCCAAGCGAAAAGGATGTTCCAAAAAACGTAGAAAATATAAATGGAAACCTTGGAAAAAGAACAAAACATTTTCAAAAAAGAAAAAGTATATTCGAAAAAAGAAACCAACAAGTGTTTCAAAAAAGAAACATGCAAATGTTACATTTGTAACGAAGAGAGTCACTATGCACCCGAATGCCCAAATAGGGAAAAAAGTGTAAAGAAAATTATCAAAGTTCTTGAAGAACAAGATTTTGAAATAATATATAGCGAAGAAATTTCTGATGAAGAAGAAATCTTAAACAAAATTTCTAGTGATGAAGAAAGCTCAGATGAAGAACTAATCTCTATGATGACTAATATAGATAGTCAAGAAATATCTCAAGAAGCAGATAGTATATCTCAAGAAGAATCATAGGCAATTCTACTTGGAGATATAATTTGAGAAAAAAAAAACTTTTACAGACGAAGAATTAGCAAAATTTGAAGAAATGTAAGACGTTGCTATGCCAGAAATTTATAAACTTTCAAAATTCAACTTCTTTTCAGTAAGAGTGTTTGAATAATACAGTGGTAACACTCAAGTAAAATGATCAGAAGGAAGAAATATTGATATTCCTTTTTTTTGATAAGAAAAAGGTTGCAAGATGGAAAAAGAAATATCCTGAAATTCAATATATTCATATTGGATTAATATAAGCAACCATAATAGCCTTATTCTGCCAAGGGATAGATACTCCTGTTTTGGTAGTAATTTTTGATAAAAAATTTTCCAACCCAATGACACTAATCATTGGAGGAATTCAATCTAATTTGGCTAATGGAGTAGTTTAGTTCATGTTAGACCAGATTTCTTTATTTCCATAAATGATCCTAATCTTGAAGACACAATCAGAATAAGAATTTAAACACAAGGATTGGGAATGAAATCGAATTCCTGTGATTTGGCTATTCGTTGGAAAACAATTCATGAATTGACCAAATTTTTTGAAACAAAAACAAGATCAAACAATAATAAAATTGTTGAAATCTTTGAACCAAGACCATTTGATATGGTAATCCAACCGTGTCTAAAGAATTGGAGTGATTTAGAAGTTCCTCGACAATGGTTAATCCATGACCTAATGGAACAAGGAGAATCTTCTAAAACAAAAAATCCTACACAAATGCAAATACAAGCATCAGGAAAAAATTTATATATTCAAAATACAGTTTCAAAAATTAAAAGATCAACTTCTGTATTTGAAAAATATTTTTCTAACAAATTATTGTCGAAATTAAGCATTGGTGAATCAAGTAATAATTCTAATCAAGAATCTATTACTTCAACAAATGTTCAAATTCCTATTTTTCCAGGAACAAGAAAACAATCTGAACATATTAAGTCTGCATAAGGAAAAAGAAGATACACATATGTACTGGGAACATTTAATTTTGCATGTTATAAACCTTATAGCCTCAGTGTTCACATAGACACAGGAGCCACAATCAGCTCATGCAAATGGAATGCTGTTAACACCATAAATCTACAATTTTTATTATTATTTATTATTTATATAATTGCAGGACACGTGGCATCCTCTTATTCATTTGGAAGTTAAAAAAAGTTATAGAGATAATGGAGAATATGAAGGACAAAGTGGATGAGTGGGAGGACAAAGTGGATGAGTGAAATGACACATGGCAAGACAAGAATGAAGATGGAAGAAATGGGTAGTTACTAAGTAGTTATTGCTGTATTTTTTCTTCTATAAATAGCCATTAATGGCTACATTGTAAAGGATCCATAACTTAAATCAAAGACAATTGATTTCAATATTTCTTGTCATTTTCCTTATCTTAGGAGTAGTTTAACATAGATTTATATTTCGAAGCATTTATTTTCAGTATTTCCATTTCGAAGCATTTTATGTACTTTCCTTTCGAAGCATAGGAGTAGAGGTAAGTATTTATTACTTTGATTGTTCACTCAATCATCTTTCTCCGTCCCTTTTTCTTCTTTTACTTTTTCTTTTCGCTACACTTGGCAAATTTGAAGTCCTCTTCGTTGAGGCAAAAGAACCGTCAACACAATCGCTTGATAATTGGCTTGAATTTAATCTGTAAGGATTTTTCAATCCTTGCTGGCACGCTCGCATTTATAATATTTTCCTTCGTAGGAAAAATAAGCCAACATTTTTTGGCACGCCCGGTGGGACTGCCAAGTGTAAGAAATGACAAACGATTTGGATTTCGCCATTCAAACTTGTCAATTTGAAATATATTGGCGTGAAAGAAAAATTTTGGATCTTCAAGAAGAGATCCATTTTCTTGATGAAATAAACTTTCATCCATTACAATATTATTTGGTGGAAGAAAAAAGACACCATTTAATTGGAGAAATTCATCAACTTGATATGGAAATTCGCCAATGGAATGATGAGTTATCAACTCTGACTACCAAGTCTTTAACTGAGGCTTTAATGGTCGGAATTGTTGAATTTTTTCTGAATTTTTCCATGGTTAAAAATAGTAAAAGCAAAGAATTGATTTCATCAATGGCTCGGGGGGTTCAAGAGTTCGTTTTAAAAGAGCCAAATTATGAAATTAACACAACGAAAGAGCATGTTCTTGAGCCAAATTTGGCTAAGAATGATGTTCCATGTATGACTCGAGGGGTCCAAAAACCAAATTTTAGAGAGTCAAGTCATGAAAATAATATATCTATGGGTGATTTTCATAAGCCATTAATGGCTAACATGGAAAAACAACCCACTTTGCCAAATAATTATGAAAACCTATTCGGCAAAAGTCATGTTTTTAAAACAAACATGGTCAAGAATAATGAACAAGCCACTGTTCATGAATTCAAAATTTTTGACATTTTTCAAAATGTCAAAGAGTATGAATTTTCATGGTCACACTATACCATGACTTTTGGTGTTCAAAATCCTTTTTGGATTTGTGGTTCACATCAAAATATAATTATGATGATGTGGCTAATAAAATTAACAAATTGCTCTTATGAGTTCGAAGCACTAAGAACAAGGAATGACCATTTAAAATGCATGAACTTGGCTAGAAAAAGCCTGTGCATTTAAATAAATGGCTGAGAATGGCTTATCTTTTCAAATTGATGGCCAATTGTTTGTATGTACACAATCAAAGCATCGAAGATACATTCGAAGCATCAAGAGTTGTTTCGAAGGTTGATTACTTCACATTCGAAGCTGTATAAAGCTTTGAAGATACATTCGAAACATCAAGAGTTGTTTCGAAGGTTGATTACTTCACCTTCGAAACTGTATAAAACTTCGAAAACTTTCGAAATGTGTACATCTCTTCAAATATATGTAAAATGACAATTAATTAGTTGTCGAATAATGCCTGTTTTTGGCATCATAAGTTGGCTCGAAGAACAACAGTTTTGGTGTCTTCGAAGAATTAATAATTGGTTCGAAGCACAAAATTAATATTTTCATTAATTATGTGTGAACCAGAACATATAAGTTTTGAATAACCACAATGTTGGCCAAAAACAGCTTCGAAAGCCGTTTTGCCATAAGTTGCTTCGAAAGCCGTTTTGCCATAATTTTGTAAGCTTCGAAGCACTCTATCTTGTATCAACAACAGCTTCGAAGAAATAATAATGGTGGTTGTGAACCTTCGAAGCTTTGTCGAGTATTTTTGAGGATGTAATTCGTCTTTGGTCGGTTCCATCGACCTTCGAAGAATGATTTTGGTCCTTTATATCACTTTCGAAGCTTGTTACTAGTAATAATTCGAGTCATCTTGTCATAATTTCATACTCATTCAAAGCACTTTATTGGTGTTGTTACATCATTCGAAGCACTTTGCTGCTTAGGTTAGTCATGTGCTTGGTTCGGCCCTTCAAAAATTCAAATAAACATAATTTTTAAGGGCCGCGGGGGGTAATGTTAACACCATAAATCTGTAATTTTTATTATTATTTATTATTTATATAATTGCAGGACACGTGGCATCCTCTTATTCATTTGGAAGTTAAAAAATGTTATAGAGATAATGGAGAATATGAAGGACAAAGTGGATGAGTGGGAGGACAAAGTGGATGAGTGGAATGACACATGGCAAGACAAGAATGAAGATGGAAGAAATGGGTAGTTACTAAGTAGTTATTGCTGTATTTTTTCTTCTATAAATAGTCATTAATGGCTACATTGTAAAGGATCCAGAACTTAAATCAAAGACAATTGATTTCAATATTTCTTGTCATTTTCCTTATCTTAGGAGTAGTTTAACATAGATTTATATTTCGAAGCATTTATTTTCAGTATTTCCATTTCGAAGCATTTTATGTACTTTCTTTTCGAAGCATAGGAGTAGAGGTAAGTATTTATTACTTTGATTGTTCACTCAATCATCTTTCTCCGTCCCTTTTTCTTCTTTTACTTTTTCTTTTCGCTACACTTGGCAAATTTGAAGTCCTCTTCGTTGAGGCAAAAGAACCGTCAACACAATCGCTTGATAATTGGCTTGAATTTAATCTGTAAGGATTTTTCAATCCTTGCTGGCACGCTCGCATTTATAATATTTTCCTTCGTAGGAAAAATAAGCCAACAAATGCCATACCAAAATAAAAATGGACATTATGAAACATCTAATTTTGGTTACTGGAATTGATGGAAACCATACTTCCATACAATTCAAGGCTAAAAATATAGCTATTTGGTTAAATGATAACAAGTTTGCTATACCAAAAATTTTATGTTTTCCTTATATGCATGGAGATTTCCTTCTTGAAAATAATTTTATATATAAATACCTTCCGATGCAAATACAGGAAAAAGTCATTTCATTAAGTACAAACAATGTCTTAATTCATATTCCATTGTTAAAACAACATAAATATATTTGTGATAAAGAGTTTGCGCCTGTTTCGCGTGGTGATTTAACTCCTATCATCAAAACTATTGATGAATCACATTGGATTTATAAAATTCTAGAAGAAAATTTTAGTGAAAATCCATTAAAACTATGGCAACGTAGTCCGCGTTATTGTAGTTTGAAATTGAAAGACCCTAATATTATCATTAGAGTAAGACCAATGATCTATACTAGACAAGATATAGATGAATTTGATATTCAACTTCAGGACCCTTTAGATAAAAAGTTAATTGAAGAAACTAGAAGCACTCACCTAGTTTAGCCTTTATGGTAAGAAATCATGATGAAATTAAAAGAGGAAAATCCCAAATGGTAGTCAACTATAAACAGCTAAATGAAAATTTAGAATTTGATGAATATTTTATTACAAGAAAAGATGTCAATTTTATTCCAAATGATCAAAAATCTTTAGTAAATTCCATTGTAAGAGCGGATTTTGGCAAATTCAATTGACTGAATAATCAAAAAAATTGATAACTTTCAGTACACTTAGAGGACATTACCATTGAAATGTTATGCTTTTTTGGTTAAATATAGCACCACAGGTATTTCAACGGTGGATGGATACAATTTTTAAAGATATTAAATATTATTGTGTAGTTTATATTGACGACATATTTATCTTCTTTAAAACCCGAGTGGAGCATAAGAAACATTTAAAATTACATTGCGAAAAATTCCAAAAACATGGAATTATGTTATCACCAAAACAGATTGAACTCGAAAAAGAATCAACTGAATTTTTGGGAATAATTTTATACCAGAAAGGTTTAAAATTACAAGAATATATTTTGTCCAAAGTATGAGATTTTCCTGATACTCTTGAAAATATAACACAATTACAGAGTTTATTAGGTATTCTAAATTTATGGACGAAATTTTATCAAAAATCTTTCAAAAATAGAAATTCCTTGGTTAACCAAATTAAGGAAAAATGTTATTTTTGAATGGATAACAGAAGATGTTGCTTTAATTAAACAAATTAAAGAAAATGTTAATACTTTACCAGATATTTATCTTCCTAAAATAGGTGATAAATTAATTTTAGAAACAGATATCTCAAAAGCATGCTAGGGATGTGTTATTAAAGCAATACCATATAACTTATGGCATGATAAAGAGATACCTTTATCTGTAAATCAGATTAGACCAAGAAAAAATTCAATACCAATTGTGTGTGTCAATTTCCGACCACACTGCCAACTTAGTACTTAACTGGAGAACACCAGCAGAATAGGTTAAGCCTGAACGACCTGCAACAGAAAGAAGAGTTTCCGACGGTGGCTCGTCCACCTGGGGGTACTCCGACAATCAAGTCAGTACTCAATATCTCTCAAAGATAACCAATAGTGCTTAACTCACTAGATAGAATATCAAAAGCATACCTTAGATCCATGGGGGTGCCCCCTTTTATAGCCAACACAATCCTAGTCCCAATAGGAGCCTAGCTTTAATGAACTTAGGATTACTGTTAATCTTGGACTCTCAGTAGGATTAGGATAAACTCTCTAAGAGTCTCATCTTTACCCAAACTGAAGTCTTCTCTCATTCTAGGACTCTTGTCCCTTATCCGTTTATCTCGGATTCCGGTATTCTCGCAGATAACCTCGGCTTAGCCGAGATTATCTCGGCGTCATGACCAGGACACGTGGTGTAACGCCCTCAAAATGAACCCATTACATTTACATCATTGACATGCAATATTTAAAGAAAACACTTTGATAATTCATTATAATATTCATCAGAGTCTTACTAAACAAAAGCATTACATGTAACATCAAATTAAATGCCCTACAGGCTTACATCTTTCCAAGCCAACACTTGGACACAAAAGTATGAGTCTAACTCAATTACAATTAAAGCCCTAGGCTTGAGTGTTTACATGTACTAACAACCAAAGCAAACAACTAAAAATAGTCTTCAGAATCCAAGTCCTTCAAAGCTAAGTCCTTGGAGGTAGCTTATCACCTGAACCTGAAAATGATGTTCCCATAAAGGGTGAGCCACAGCCCAGCAGAAATATACTAAACCACATATAAGCAGTGAATAAAGCAATAGCATTCAACAGATGGTTAACCAAGATAATCAATTACTTCATTTTACTGCCTCATGACACTATTGTCTAAGACACATTTTAATTTCCAATTTTATCAACATGGCTCAGAACCTGGCCAAACTTACAACAGTGAATTATATATATATCATATTCACATTCTTCCAATATCATCAAACAAATGAGACTCAAGCTCAAATCAAACACTTCATACTTCTAGATTGATACACATTTTAGTGCTGTATCAATAAAACACTTCTATATAAATAAGCACACATAAAAGTGATGCTAATGGAGTCCATCCCCTATCTCCTCCCAAACAAAATCCGGTTTAGAGGTCCATCCCCTATCTTCCCCTAAACCGTGGAGTACATCCCCTATCTCCTCCCACACAAAACAATACAAATGCAAATGCAAATGCAATGCTCAATCAATACACGTATTTTCTGTATCAATGCAATAGTCAAAATTAATGACTTAACCAATGTGATTAGTTTCAGTTATTCCTAATCCACATGCAATGTCTACAACAATCACGACTATCCTCCACCGATAGCCCAAAACAGTTATTTCTAAACTGAAAATAACTATGTTAACAATTCAATAGACAAATGATTCAATTTATCCAACTATGCCATTTAATCAATGAATTCCCCAATTCCATGAATTTAACCATCTTTTCCCAATTCCATGAATTAATTATACAGATTAAATTAATAAAACAACTAGGGTTTTTCCCAAAATTACCAAAGTATCCCCAACATATCAAAATACCAAAACTTAGATCAAAACCTATAAAATGGAGTAGGAAATCCCTACCTCGAAGAAAATAACCCGAATGGAGAAGATAGAGATGAATGCCCAAATTCCAATGTGCTCCAAATCGCCAAATGTTCAGATTAAATGGAAGCCCTCGACTCACTCTATCTTTTTAATAAAGCAACTAGGGTAGAAACACACTCTAAACAGATCAAACCTAAGAGAGAAGGTGAGTAGGAAGAGAGAGAAGTCGGACCTTAGGGTTTGGAATCTAAAAAGATGATAAAAACTGATTAAAAACCCGCTGCTGTGTATATAAACTGGACAGGCTCGCTCGAGCGAAGACTTGGTCGCTCGAGCGACCAGACACAGAGAAACCACGCTCGAGCCAAGGAAGCCTTGCTCGAGCCAACAACCCAAAAGCTCGCTCGAGCGAAAGAAAGCTCGATCGAGCGAAGAACTCAAACCCTCAGGTCTGTAACCAGACACACGCTCGAGCGAAGGAATTATAGCTCGAGCGAAGAACGGACCAACTCGCTCGAGCGAAGAAAATCTCGCTCGAGCCAAGAATGCAAAGCTACAGGTCCATACTGGACGCAACCTCTCGCTCGAGCGACCAACTCCTCGCTCGAGCGAAGAACCAAAAATCTGGACAGCAACACTTGGTTTCTAAACCCAACCAACCTGAAACAAACCTGCCCAACACATCCTATAATTCCAAATGAGAAAATAAGGAACAACAACAACAATTTTAAAATGACAGAATCTACGGAACCTAAGTCCGGATACAATAATCAAAAGGGAAAAGACCGGGGTCGCTATAACCTCCCCCCCTTCAAAGAATTTCGTCCCCGAAATTAAGCATAAGTTTTTGAAAACATATTTTTTTTTTTTTTATAATTCATTAGTAAACAACTTGACCCAAAACTGGTCATTTCATCTCTTTATCAAGAGGCATCTCATATTAATTATATAACACAACATATATCTCAACCTGTATCATTATTATGCATTATTCCTTTCAATGTTAACAATCCCCATATCATATTCGATTGCATGATATATATAACACACTCAGCAATGTAATCAACATATGCAATGCTATACTAAACTTCTATAATGAAGCAAGTTTCAAGATACACCCATTTACCAAGACATGCTCAATGTTTTACAACTTAAGACATATATAAAGCATGTTTTACAACTTAAGACATATATAAAGCTCTTAAGTTCAACAACATAACAGAATCTAATTATACGATTACAAATCAATAAACATGTCCGGATATTTCTCGCGGACTTCTAACTCCCGTTCCCAAGTGGCTTCTTCCACTCCGTGGTGTTTCCACAAAACTTTCACCAAAGGGATGGTTTTGCCTCGCAAAACTTGATCCCACCTATCCAAGACCCGAACCGGTCTCTCCTCATACGAGACATCCTCATCAACCACTAAATCAGTCCAATCCAACACATGTGATGGATCCGGCTCATACTTCCGAAGCATACTCACATGAAACACGTCATGTACTCCGGACAACTGCGGTGGCAAAGCTATACGATAGGCAGTCTCGCCAATTCTCTCAAGGATCTCAAACGGACCAATGAACCGAGGGGATAACTTCCCGCTCTTCCCAAATCTCATCAAACCCCGTCTAGGTGATATCTTTAGAAAAACATGATCACCCACCTTAAACACCAAAGGTCTCCTCCTACGGTCGGCATAAGATTTCTGATGACTCTGTGCTGTAACAAGCCTCTTACGGATAAGCTCAACTTTCTCCGTCGTTTCCCTCACCAACTCCGGACCCAACAGAGGTGCATCCCCTACCTCGGCCCAACAAACAGGAGATCTACACGGTCGGCCATACAAGGCCTCAAATGGTGCCATACCAATACTAGACTGGAAACTGTTGTTGTAGGCAAACTCCACCAACGGCAAGTGTTTCTCCCACGACCCACTAAAGTCTAGAACACAACCCCGAAGCATATCCTCAAGGATCTGAATAGTACGCTCGGACTGCCCGTCAGTCTGAGGATGATAAGCCGTGCTAAAGGTCAACTTAGTGCCTAAGGCACTCTGCAACCTCTGCCACAACCTGGCAGTAAAACGAGGATCTCTATCTGAGACGATCGTCACTGGAACCCCGTGTAACCTCACTATGTCCCGAATATACAAATCGGCAAGATGATCGACTGAATCTCTAACACGCATAGGAATAAAATGCGCCGACTTAGTCAACCGGTCCACAACTACCCAAATAGCATCACTACCCCGCTGAGCCCTCGGAAGACCCACAACGAAGTCCATAGTAACATGTTCCCACTTCCACTCGGCAATAGGCAAGGGTTGCAACAAACCCGCTGGCCTCTGATGTTCGGCCTTCACTTGCTGACAAGTAAGGCACTTAGATACGAAAGCTGCCACATCTCTCTTCATACCCCGCCACCAGAACTGGCGACCCAAATCCCGATACATCTTAGTGCCTCCCGGATGCACCGCAAGGCGCGAGTGGTGGAACTCTCGGAGTACTTCCTCTCGGCAAGACTCCGGCACAAACAGACGGTCTCGGTATCTCACACTGAGGTCGGGATACACCGTCAAACCTTTCTCAACCTTTCCACCGGAAATCTTCTCACGGAGAGATTCTACCTCAAGGTCACCTCTCTGAGCCTCTAACACTCGAGTCACAAGTGTAGGCTGAACAACAACAGAAAACAAGGCCGCAGCCTCAACAGATTCGCCCAGAAGTAAATCGAACTCCCCAAGTGCACCCAACATCTCCCATTCTCGGATGGCTATACTAGCTATGTCACTAACAGGTTTCCTGCTAAGGGCATCGGCCACCACATTGGCCTTTCCCGGATGATAATGCAACTCAAAGTCATAATCCTCTATAAACTCCATCCACCTCCTCTGCCTCAAGTTCAAGTCTTTCTGTGTAAACAAATATTTCAGACTCTTATGATCCGAGAATACCTCAAATTTCTCACCATAAAGATAATGCCTCCAAATCTTCAAGGCAAATATCACAGCTGCTAACTCTAGATCATGCGTAGGGTAATTTTGCTCGTGAATTTTCAACTGACGTGAGCCATAGGCAACTACTTTCCCTTCTTGCATTAGCACACAACCCAGACCCTCTCGTGAGGCGTCACAATAGACTGCATAACCCAACCCTCTCTCTGGAATAATCAATACTGGAGCGGTGGTCAGTCTAACTTTCAACTCCTGAAACGACTTTTCACAAGTCTCACTCCATACAAATTTGACTCCCTTCCGAGTCAATCTAGTCAAAGGCGAAGCTAATCTGGAGAAATCTTTTACAAACCGACGGTAATACCCAGCTAATCCCAGAAAACTGTGAATCTCAAATACACTCTTAGGCTGTGCCCAATCCTGCACTGCCTCTACCTTGGATGTATCAACAGACACTCCTTCCCCGGATACCACATGGCCTAAGAATTTGACTTCTCTCAACCAGAACTCACACTTCCCAAACTTGGCATACAGCTTATGGGCTCTAAGTAACTCAAGCACCACCTTCAAGTGTGCCTCGTGCTCCTTCTCAGAAGGTGAATAGATAAGGATGTCGTCCACAAAAACGACTACAAACCGATCCAAGAATTCCCGGAATATCCGGTTCATCAAATCCATAAAAACTGCCGGTGCATTAGTGAGCCCAAATGGCATCACCAGAAACTCATAGTGGCCATACCGCGTACGGAATGTCGTTTTCGGAATATCCTCCTCCCTGACTCTTAACTGATGATAACCTGATCTCAAGTCTATCTTTGAGAAACAACGGGAACCCTTCAACTGGTCAAACAGATCATCTATACGAGGCATAGGGTACTTATTCTTAACCGTAGCCCGATTCAATTTTCGGTAATCTATACACAGTCTCAAAGCACCACCTTTCTTTTTAACGAAGAGGGCTGGTGCTCCCCACGGCGAAACACTAGGACGTATAAAGCCCTTATCTAACAACTCCTGGAGCTGAATCTTCAACTCAACTAACTCAGCTGGGGCAAAACGATAAGGTGACATAGAAATCGGCGACGTGCCGGGTACTAGGTCAATAGAGAACTCAATCTCCCGATGCGGTGGCAAACCAACAAGATCCTCGGGAAAGACATCCGAGTACTCACAAACCACCCTTGGTAACACAATCAGAGTCTCATCACCCTCACTAATCGAAAGGTTAGCAAGTAGACCACTAAGTTCACTCCGACCTCGCGGAACATACCCCGGTGGCAATACATCACCAACCCGGTCCCCCAGAAAATGAAAATACTCTCCGCTCACGGTACAACAAGTGACCCTCTGGCGGTAGCAATCAATAACTGCCCGGTATGACGATAACTAGTCTATACCCAAAATAACATCGAAACCCCTCATAGGCATAACTACAAAGGAAAATGGGATTCTATGATAATCAACCTCTATATCACAACCCCTAACACCTTGTTTCAAGATCAATTCACCCCCAAGAGGTGACACTACACAAATAGGAGATGCTAACTGAGCTAACTCCAGCTCCAAAATAGATGCAAATGCAGCAGACACAAAGGAATGAGATGCACCCGTATCAACCAAAACATTAGCAACCGAGTTGCAAAACAAGAAGGTACCTCTCACAACTGATGGTGCCGGTACAAGATCCTGCGCGGTAACAGCATACACACGCCCAGACGACCTCTGATCAACCTGCTCACCCCTAGGAGCATAAGATTGCTGCACTGACTGGGACGATGAAGCCCCCTGATTGACCCTCGAGGCCTGACCTGACTGAGCTGGCTGTTGACCCTGGATCGGCCTCAAACCAGATGCACCAGGTGTGCCACCCAACTGCGGGCAATACCTCTTCATATGCCCTGGCTGACCACACTGATAACACGAGAGTGGCTGGCCTCTATCCTGACTCTGGCTCTGAGATCGAGCCGAAGCTAATGCTGCTCTCTGCACTCCTCCCCTCTGAGGACAAACTGGAGACTTGTGGCCCAGCTGGCCACACTTGAAACAAGTAATGTCTCCCTGACTGCCTTTCCCCGAACTAGCACTCGGCACAGGAAAAGTCGATCTAGAAAAGCTACCCTGAGACTGCTGGGGATTAAAACCCTTCTGTCTCCTACCATCACTCTGACCATCCTGACTCCTCTTGAAGCCCTTCTGCCCTTCCTCCTCCTCCTGCATCATGATCTCCATATGGGTTGCAGCATCAACCATACGCCCGTAATCCCGAATCATAGTTCCCCCAACTCTCAGCTTGAGGCCACGCCTCAACTTCTTCTCAAACTCAATACAACGGCGTTCCTCAGACGCCACCAACTCAGGTGCAAACCTGGACAAACTAGTAAATGCAGCCTCAAACTCGGCCACTGACGAACTCGCCTGCTTAAGCTGACAAAACTGGTCTCGTAGCTTCTCCCTGACAGCTGGAGATAAGAACTTCTCCTGGAAAGCATTCACAAAAGCCTCCCACGTACCTCCTATACGCCCCTTAGTAAACTTCCACCACTGACCCGCATCCCCCTTCAACTGGAAAGATGCCAAGGTCACTTTCAACCCCTCGTCTTCGATGCCAAGCATCTCAAACGTCTTCGTTGTCTGTTCGAGCCATTCATCTGCCTTAAGCGGCTCTTTAGGATCACCCACAAATTCATCCGGATTAGACCGGAAGAACTCCCTCTTCAGAAAGGAAGGTCCTGCATCTGCAACAACAACCTGAGCTTGATTCTCAGCTCTGAGAATACCTACTGACTCCCTGAATGCCCCTGCTATCTCTCGGGCTAGAGCGCCCATAGCCTGCTGGCCTACTGGCTCGGCCACATTGGCCTGGCCAATTCCCTCTTGAACAGCCGGAATCTCTTCTGGCACGGGCACCTCTTGCCTGCCCGACCTACCACGCCTACCGCGTCCTCGTCCTCTTCCTGACATCCTAATAAAGGAAACAAAGACATTAGCACATTAATAAATGTGCCGAAGCTAAACACTCGCATCCTAATGCAATGGACAACAATAATTCATTCCACGTAAGCACATAATCACATAAGCACCTACGAATTTCATTCCCGGATAATGATGGTCCCAATGCGTTACTATAGTTCCGGTTGGAAGCAGCAGTGATCAAGTGCCTTTCCAACAAGACTACTAGAAACTCAAGGGTCCAATCAACATCCTAGAAACTACATTCCATACCCACATAATCACATAAACATGTTATCACATAAGCATATTACATTACACTAAGTCTCTATCAAACGAGACGAACCCAATGTGATACTAATCACTTCCCACGTACCCAAAGTATTCAAACCCGGTACGCTCTGATACCAAGTTGTAACGCCCTCAAAATGAACCCATTACATTTACATCATTGACATGCAATATTTAAAGAAAACACTTTGATAATTCATTATAATATTCATTAGAGTCTTACTAAACAAAAGCATTACATGTAACATCAAATTAAATGCCCTACAGGCTTACATCTTTCCAAGCCAACACTTGGACACAAAAGTATGAGTCTAACTCAATTACAATTAAAGCCCTAGGCTTGAGTGTTTACATGTACTAACAACCAAAGCAAACAACTAAAAATAGTCTTCAGAATCCAAGTCCTTCAAAGCTAAGTCCTTGGAGGTAGCTTATCACCTGAACCTGAAAATGATGTTCCCATAAAGGGTGAGCCACAGCCCAGCAGAAATATACTAAACCACATATAAGCAGTGAATAAAGCAATAGCATTCAACAGATGGTTAACCAAGATAATCAATTACTTCATTTTACTGCCTCATGACACTATTGTCTAAGACACATTTTAATTTCCAATTTTATCAACATGGCTCAGAACCTGGCCAAACTTACAACAGTGAATTATATATATATCATATTCACATTCTTCCAATATCATCAAACAAATGAGACTCAAGCTCAAATCAAACACTTCATACTTCCAGATTGATACACATTTTAGTGTTGTATCAATAAAACACTTCTATATAAATAAGCACACATAAAAGTGATGCTAATGGAGTCCATCCCCTATCTCCTCCCAAACAAAATCCGGTTTAGAGGTTCATCCCCTATCTTCCCCTAAACCGTGGAGTACATCCCCTATCTCCTCCCACACAAAACAATATAAATGCAAATGTAAATGCAATGCTCAATCAATACACGTATTTTCTGTATCAATGCAATAGTCAAAATTAATGACTTAACCAATGTGATTAGTTTCAGTTATTCCTAATCCACATGCAATGTCTACAACAATCACGACTATCCTCCACCGATAGCCCAAAACAGTTATTTCTAAACTGAAAATAACTATGTTAACAATTCAATAGACAAATGATTCAATTTATCCAACTATGCCATTTAATCAATGAATTCCCCAATTCCATGAATTTAACCATCTTTTCCCAATTCCATGAATTAATTATACAGATTAAATTAATAAAACAACTAGGGTTTTTCCCAAAATTACCAAAGTATCCCCAACATATCAAAATACCAAAACTTAGATCAAAACCTATAAAATGGAGTAGGAAATCCCTACCTCGAAGAAAATAACCCGAATGGAGAAGATAGAGATGAATGCCCAAATTCCAATGTGCTCCAAATCGCCAAATGTTCAGATTAAATGGAAGCCCTCGACTCACTCTATCTTTTTAATAAAGCAACTAGGGTAGAAACACACTCTAAACAGATCAAACCTAAGAGAGAAGGTGAGTAGGAAGAGAGAGAAGTCGGACCTTAGGGTTTGGAATCTAAAAAGATGATAAAAACTGATTAAAAACCCGCTGCTGTGTATATAAACTGGACAGGCTCGCTCGAGCGAAGACTTGGTCGCTCGAGCGACCAGACACAGAGAAACCACGCTCGAGCCAAGGAAGCCTTGCTCGAGCCAACAACCCAAAAGCTCGCTCGAGCGAAAGAAAGCTCGATCGAGCGAAGAACTCAAACCCTCAGGTCTGTAACCAGACACACGCTCGAGCGAAGGAATTATAGCTCGAGCGAAGAACGGACCAACTCGCTCGAGCGAAGAAAATCTCGCTCGAGCCAAGAATGCAAAGCTACAGGTCCATACTGGACGCAACCTCTCGCTCGAGCGACCAACTCCTCGCTCGAGCGAAGAACCAAAAATCTGGACAGCAACACTTGGTTTCTAAACCCAACCAACCTGAAACAAACCTGCCCAACACATCCTATAATTCCAAATGAGAAAATAAGGAACAACAACAACAATTTTAAAATGACAGAATCTACGGAACCTAAGTCCGGATACAATAATCAAAAGGGAAAAGACCGGGGTCGCTATACGTGGCACCTCTGCTGGCACTTCGGTGACACCTCGGCCACGTGTCGTTATTCAAAAATTTTATGTCCCTACAACTGCCCCCTAGGTTCTATTACCTCGGCATCCTGAGGTGATGGAACCTATATCATTTCTTCAAATTTAGCACATCAGCTAAGCTTACTCCATTATTTGTTGCCGAAGTCAGAACTCGTCGGCTCAATATGACCAAGACCTATTGTAGACGCGCCCGTGGGCCCTATGGTACAGTTCGGACTCGAATTGTCACGGTTCTTAATCTGAACCAAAGAGTCCAAATCCGGCAAATCGTTTTAAGAAAATAGATTTTTAGAAAAGAACTGCCAAACATGGACTGCTTTGCCAGATACAGAGTCGCCACCTAAATATTTTATTTTGGGGAAATTTAGGAAACCCTGACTCGGTGCCAAAGGCCACGTGTCCGTCATCACCAAAGTTGCCTCGGCTCAAAAACTTGGGTACGATTGGGGAAGGTCAGCTATGAGCATCCTCGCTCACCCGATCAAAGACTGGCCTCTACTAACCATGATATCTTGTTTTGAAAACATTATATGCTCTTATTCCGGTTATTAGCCTAGAATTACTATGTTATGCGCACAGCAAACAAGTATAGACCAAATCGCCTAAATTGGAACAAAACATTTCATGTTTGTTCTGAAAATGGTTTGCTACTCGCAAGTAGGCTAAAATGCAGATTTTGCCACCCTCAAGTGGGCTTTAGAAAAGATGGTTTTGCCACTATCTAGTGGGCTTAAAACTCACAGTTTTAGTGCATTATTCCAATTTAGGTAATTCAACCTCCATCCACAGGCACTCAAGCAGTTGTATCACATAAGCAGCTAGCCTCATGGTAAGTATGCTATTATGGCAACACTTACACACATGCAAGGATGCTAAAGCATAAGAACTTACCGAGTACTTCGAGCCAAAACAGAAACTAGTTAGTAATCATGTGCATGATCCTAGTTCATGTTAAGATGGCTAATGCAACACATGCAAAATGCAACTAAGATATGCTCGGCTAATCTACAATGACATGTGAGATGCTACAACTAACACGCATTCAATTTGGAATTGAAGTGCAAATGTAGTTAGAATGATGCGCCGAGCCCGGTGCATGCAAAACGAATGAATAGATGCAAACATGCTATCATACTGTATGCTAATTGAAACATGCTCTAGACTAACCATTGAAAGCTAGTAAATAAAAAGGAAGAAATACGTGGGGTTGAAAGACATGCACACACTCACGGACACTTATTACACAACTGCTCTCGCTCGGAGGGTCCGAATAAATATTACAGTCCAAATAAATAATACTAAATTAATTATTACAGAATTTCTAATTAATTAACAAATTAAATACAGAAAGAAGGTGGCCACAGCCCCGCCTCGGGATGCGTAAATGATGCATGCTTGACTCGTCTTGTCTCGCCCGAAAACTCGCTGCCATAGCATTGTTGCCTCTATTTACACTGTCCTGCCCCTCTGAAAATTCTGAAAGTCTCCGGAACTGCTTTGAATCATTCCCTAAGTATTCTGGGATGCCACCGGCCAAAGAAAAGGGTCACCGGCCATGAGAAATGAATTATCGGCCAACTGTTGTGACACCGGCTGGACCGTGATGGCCGGTCGGCACTGTATATGGCCGACCGGCCAGAAATTCCTGCAGAATCCTGCAGTTGACAGCAGCAGAGGGCAAGCAGTGTATGGCATAGAATTTTTAAGCAAATGTGAGCATGGCCACACTCCTTATCATGCAATGAACTCAAGGGAGCGTGGTCCTCGACCCTCAGGCCACAAATTGTGCACTTCGATGCATGATGGCCTAAGAGGCCAAGTTTGCAACTTAATGTAAATGCATGCAACACACAAATGAATGCTAACACCCTTTCATATTGAGGTCAAGGGCATCTGCGACCGAGAGTTGAGACGTGTTTCGTCACTTTGGGTACGAACATACCTCTCCCCTCATGCTTGGTTTGACACCCCAAACCAAGCAATGCAATGCATGTATGCAATGTACAATGCAAAGTAATGCAACTCATGCAATGCCATGCGAGCGAGCTAATCAAATGCAACAAGACATTAGCTAACCATGCAAGCTAGACTAATGCAATGTGGGCATATCAAGTATACAACAAGACTATGTGATGCAACTTAACTAAACAAGGTGCGAACATGCAAACAAGATATAATGCAAGTATGCTCCTAATGTAATGCAACATACATCATGCCAAGTATGCAACTAGGTACAAAAGTGGTCTTAAACTGAAATGGGAGGCCTCAGCCATGCCCCAAAACAGTGGCCAAAAGGGCCCAAAATGGTACCAATTATGCATGCAAGCATGCACACGCCAAGGCTTATCATTTGAACATGAAAGGGAACAACTCTAGGCATACTTAAAGGTAATATACTTGGACTTTAAACACTCACGTTAAACTCCGAAAAGCATGCAAAAGATGACACCAATACATGCTAGGGAATGGATACAACATAGATGGCATTCAAGACTACAAATGAGAGCATTGCTCAACACCTACCCCGGGCAAACATGGCATGGATATTTCAATACAAAACTGAGTTTTAGCATGCAAAATGGACCTCCAAAACCCACTGATATAGATACTAAGGGACACAAACCAAGGGGCATGCACAATGCTCATTTCAAGGCACAAGAGAACAACTCTTCAAAGTATGAAAGAGATGATAAATGCAGGTATACTAGCATGGATTATGGACTTTAAACATGATCTCCAATGATGCCAAATCACGAGAATAAACTAAACTAAGCATGCTAGAGACCCACATACACAAGGCTCACAATCCAAAACGCAAAGAGGCTACCCTAAACATGGAAAATATGAATAAAACAGTAGCAAATAGGCCTTAAGCATGGCAAAACAATGTTAAGAACTTCATGAAGTTAAGCTAATATATGCAAGCATCATGGTCTATTGGCAAGGTGCATTTCTAGGCAACATGGAGGAATGCAAAGCAAGTATAATATGCATGGAAGGGGCCACTAATCCGACCAAAAACAGAGGCATAATATGACTCAACAACACCCAAAAATCCCTAAAATGAAGCCAAGAACAACTAATCATGCATGCTACCCTTATGAGCCAAAAACATGAACAAATGGGACACAAAGGGAGAGGGGTGTCCCTCCCCTATGCAAGACCTCAAACCCCCTTCTTCACCACTAAAAATCCATTGGATTTCAGTGGTGAGAAGGTCAACACACAATAGTAACCAAAGCTTAGCAAAGAGAGCACCAAAAGGGCCAAACAAGACCTAAGAGGGGGAGGTCGACCCCCAACACCAAAACAACCTTAATGAAGTATCTTAAGCATGAAAATATAAGACTTTTTCAGTTATACACAAAGTCTAAAATAGTAAGCAAGATAGGTAAAAGACTAGTGCAAGATTGGGGAATATAAAGTAAAAGTGTTACCCTTGGAGAATCCTGGAAGAATAGCAAATGCAGCCCTCTTCTTCTGATCGAAACCAGTCCAAAACCTCAAGAACAAACCCTCAATGCCTCCCAAAGTCGAAGTAAGGTGTAAGAGTGTGTGTCTTAGTGCAATACTATGAACTAAACACACCTTTAGAACCTCAAATCCACACAAAATGAAGAGAGAGAAGGAGATATAGAGAGAGAGGATGATATATCAGATATATGTATGTATTAGGTCTGGATTTTTTGAACCAAAACAAAGGAGAGAGGAGGGGCTCTTATATAGACCAAGCAAAAGGCTAAGCTTCCAAGAGAAGCTATCCTAAAGGGTCAAGGCTTCTAAGGGAAGCTAAGCAAAGGGTGCAAGCTTCTTGAGGAAGCCAAGATAAAGAGTCCAAGCTTCCTCAAGAAGCTTGAGCAAAGGGGTCAATCTAGCTCTTGGAAGATTGGACTAAAAGGGTGCAAAGGTGCAAACCAGTCACACCCGTGCATAGGGAGAAGGGTCCGTACATTCCAGCTGGCTTGCACCATGCCTGAAAAAGGCAAAAATGTGGCACTGGCCAGAAAAGGAGGCCATCGGCCAAACAAATGGTCGGCCGACCATACCAAGTGCCGACCGGCCAATGGTATATTTCACCAATGGCCGGTAGAAATAATACACGGCCGGTGGCCTCAAGCCATGGCCGGTGGGTATCGGGGGTAGCTAACAAGCTACTCTCTACCCTCAGGTACAAAACAAACAAGTCCTTGGTGCAAAACCAAGCACAGAACGAGCAAGTCGAAAGATCCTGAGGCAAGACGCGTAGCCGAGACCTTCGGGAACTCAAAACAAACACGAGCATGGATGATCACCGAGTGTTCATATGGTGACGTCTAAGTCTTGAGGACGGTCAAAAATGGGGTGTCTACACCTATAGTCTGCTTTCATCAATGTTTTGGAACTAACAACCAAGCTTTGTTCGAGTTTCTCAGCCGAAACCATCCTCCTAGCTGAGGTATTTGCTTCATTGAATCAAGAACTCCAAGAGTGTCATCACGCGTGAAAGCTGTCACGCACAGCAACCCAACCGTTTCAGTCATGCGTCTTTCCCTCACTGGATTGTACTTTGTTTTCTTTTTGAAGTAATGTAAACTCTTCACATTGCCGATGTGTTTTTAATACAACAACTCTTTTGCTTTTAAATGCTTGCATGCTTGCTTTGTATGCCTCCATACTTCAATCCTCGTGCAATCTTCTCGGGGTGATACACTTCGGTTATACAAACTGATGTTTTACCTCGGTAAGTACCCAAGTACTTTAATTTGATACAACCTTAGCCCTGAGTTGTAAATTTATCACAAATTTTAACAAGTACAAGACATATCCTTTGTCTTACTTCAGCTTGTAAACTTTTTTCAAGTTTCAATCATTGTTTAAATAATGATCTCGGTTTAACTTCAACTTGTAAATTGTCCACAAATTTCAACAAGTGTTAAACAATGATCTCGATTTCAACTTGTAAATTGTCCACAAATTTCAACAAGTGTTAAACAATGATCTCGGTTAACTCTTCTCTTCTCAGACTTAATCATCTTAGGCTGAGATCTTGTCTTCTGGGATCTGGGATCCGAGATCTGGAATCCAAGATCGGCTTACTTGGGCTAAACTCTTGTCTTCTCATATCCAGTGTTATCTCGGCTTGACAGGTGAGGTCACCTCGGCATCTTGTCGCTTTCTCTGAAGGTAATCCCTCAGATCTTCTTTGGTTCGTCCAGGAGCTCGGCTATCTCCGGATTTCAGCCTCTTTGGTGCACTACTTCCTGTGTCATTGCGAGTCCTTTTGGACCTCCCTCCATTGGTCGTGTCGAAACACAAGTCCTTCCCCTGAACATATCGATGTTCTTTGGAGTCAGCTTCCTTGGTGCGATGTGTTCTCTGTGAATTTTCCCTTCTTGATTCTCCTCGTCCGACCTCTCTTGAAGGCCGGTGAGAATGTTCCTTGGTCCTATCATGCTGAGGAGTCGTAGGAGTTGTGTTCTACCCCTCTGCCTAGGCATCTTTCTTGGCTACTGGAATCGACATATCTTGTGACGGGAACGGTGGCTGGAGGTCGTCATCGTTATAATACTTGCTTCGGTCTGATTTCTTCGGCACGTCGCCCTCTTGACCGACGTCCTATTCTCCGTGATTCTTATCACGAGTTTCTTCATTGTAGTTGTCTTCTTCGACGCCAAGGTCAATATGTTTCCCAATCTCAGTAGGGGTGTCGTCCCCAACCTTCTCGTTTGGTCTGTCGTTGGCCATCTATTCTCCTTTCGTTCCCACAGATGGTGCCAAATTGTGTGTGTCAATTTCCGACCACATTACCAACTTAGTACTCAACTGGAGAACACCAGCAGAATAGGTTAAGCCCGAACGACTTACAACAGAAAGAAGAGTTTCCGGCGGTGGCTCGTCTACCCGGGGGTACTCCGACGATCAAGTCAGTACTCAATATCTCTCAAAGATAACCAATAGTGCTTAACTCACTAGACAGAATATCAAAAGCATACCTTAGACTCATGGGGGTGCCTCCCTTTTATAGCCAACACAATCCTAGTCCCAATAGGAGCCTAGCTCTAATGGACTTAGGATTACTGCTAATCTTGGACTCCCAGTAGGATTAGGATAAACTCTCTAAGAGTCTCATCTTTACCCAAATTGAAGTCTTCTCTCATTCTAGGACTCTTGTCCCTTATCCGTTTATCTCGGATTCCGGTATTCTCGCAGATAACCTCGGCCTAGCCAAGATTACCTCGGCGTCATGACCAGGACACGTGGCACCTCGGCTGGCACTTCGGTGACACCTCGGCCACGTGTCGTTATTTAAAAATTTATGTCCCCACACCAATAAAATTATAAAAAGAAGAACTAATTTATGGGTATAATTCTGGAACATTTAAACCTAATAAATATAAATATATTATTTTCAAAAAGAATTACTTGTAATAAAATTGGCAATAAAAATGTTTCATATTTATTTAGCCCTAGAAAATTTTATTGTACGCACTGATAATAAGGCAGTAAGAGATTTCTTGATCCATAAAAAACCTATTGAGCAAGGAAGAAGATTAGCCTGGTATAATAAAATTTCTGAATATACTTTTGCGGTAGAACACCTTAAAGATACTAACAATTTTCTTGCAAATTTTCTTAGTATGAATTGTTTCAGAAAATTAAATTACTAAACAAGTAATTTTAATTTTTGCAGAAGACCTCTAGATCAAGAGGAAAAAATAGAGAAGGGTAAACGGCCCGCTCAAAGAGATTGGGTGACAATTGCTAAAAAATCAATCCCCATACAAGAAAAAGTTTATGTTGTGTTTGCAGAAAAATAACCTAGAATTTACACATAATGGAATACGTGTAATAAGCAAGTTTGCAGATTTCCAGGAGCAAGTTTTAAATCCTATGATAGCATGACCAAAGCTAAAAAAAACTTTTTATAGTGCACCAACTGTACCTATTTATCAAAGTATTTTTTGTCAAATGAGAACTAACCCAGTTCCAACTAATATTCAGACATCTAAACCAAATGAATCTGAAATAAAAGATTTTTTCAACCCTGGTATATCTAGAGAAATTTATACAGAACTCAATGGAGTTTGGAAAACTCACATTGTAGACAACAACGTGAAATTTCAAAAATACATGGGAGTTCTAGCCAACAAATTAGCTGAGCAAACAGCTAAATTAAAATATTTGCAAAATCTTTGTTTCAATATCCTTAAACAAATGAATTGGAATGAAGATTTTAATTTTGACAAAATAAATAATTTTCTTTAGCTATCAAACCTCATATCAGATGAATAAATAATTTTCTTCAGCTATCAAACCTCATATTAGATGAGTTTTCTGACCCAGCTTTTGAACAAATAAAAAGAATTTATCTTTTTGAAAAAGCAATAACTTTGTTTCCAAAAGAAATTTTTCTGTTAATCAAAAATCGAGTTAAGGGTCATCGTGATAAGATTAGACAAATCTTAGAACGATCTTATGATAAATTAAATTTTAAGGATGGAATTTCCAAAATAACTATCATGGCAAATCATGACATGTAGTATTTTGAAGATATAGATTGGGGAATAACTAATCAAGTTATTTTTCAAATTATAGATACAATCCAATGGATAAAATATCTAATGATCATAAAAGCAATGCTCTCATAGGTAGTGAAAGGCTTCCGATAGAGTAAATATTTTACTTTTTGGATCTCCAGCACAATTGGTTGGCGAGAACGAGAATATTTTTTCCAACCATACCAAATTTGGTATCTCAAAGACACTGAAGATTTTGAATTTGAAGATGATTATTTGGATGAAGATTGCCGAAGGAAGCGATTGGAAAATATTCAAAAACTTTCTTTGACAGAATATTGGATAGACTGTCTAATATCTATTTCACAAACAGGGTCTAATATCCATGGCTCAGCAAAATTGCCATTCATAGTCACAGATGGTAGAATATTATTTGTAACTGATTTTTCCATAACATATCAAAGGTTTCCAACACAAATTAATGAGGCTCTTGACATGTTATTAAATCTCAAAAAGAGAAATAATTTGGATCTTTCGTTGGAACTAGCCATGACTACGAATGATGTAGAAAAATTTTGGAATGAGCGATACAACCAGGATCCTGATTCCCCTCCATCAGAGACTGATCACCGGATGGAAGCATAGTGGACCCCACTATCATATGCAATTGTCTCGGTTTTCAATAAGCTCATCTAACATCTCAGGTTTTTCCTCCAACCATCCATTTTGATTTTCGTTTGCCATCTACAAAAATCAAAATTTTACTTAGTAACTAAAAATGCTCACTATAACCACTAATAAGTTATTTAACAAGCAAGCTTAGGGTTTCCCAAGGTCTCAAGGGTTTTTCAACCTAAGCTCTGATACCATGTTGTGACGCCCTAAAACTTAAGGACATCATAATAAGATTTAGAAACTTAAAATCAATATTGCCGCCAATATTACTAACATCCATTAATTAACAACCCAGAATTTAAAGTTTTTACATCACAACTTAGTCTTAGTACATAAAAGAAATGACACAAATATAAAAAGAAAACTAGAGAAAAAAACTAGAAATTTTAGGAAATGGTTCATAGAACTTGGGCATTCTTCAAGTTAACCAAGGCTGAGTTTCGCCTTGCAAGGCCTCGGTGTTTCCTTCGATTTCTTCGGTACCTGGCATAAAACGCCAAGGCAACGGGAATGCCAGTGAGCGACGAGCTCAATAAGATACTACAACCCGAAAATACCCACCCCGATAATAATACTCACAATTTATGAATAATGTGTAGTAACAGAATAACAAGTAACATTTAGTAAGCATAAAAGGAATGTTATCAGTTGAAATAATAACAATAGAAAAAAATAAAAATAAAATTATAACAAATGGAAGCAGTATTTCATCATGAGGAATATGCCCACCTTTCTTTATTTTATTTTTTTAAAAATTTTCATAGATTTAGTTTATCAGATAAATTTAAGTAACTCCCCGCGGAGCACTATTTCCACTCAACCACTAAGCAATGGCCATGGGCAATTCTGACTCCCCCTTGGTCAATTATTCAAATGTTACTTACTGTAACTACCAATGATGACCATGCACGAGGGTTACATACCCGAGTCGTGACATCACGGTCTGCCCCAAGGGAACGGTCTATGTTGTAACACCCGCACCACCAACTTTATATCGCCTACGCCAATAAGAGCCGAAATACCTTCCCGTGCCATGTTAGGGTTCGCAACTCACTTGCGCAAGATTCTAGACAGGGCTCACCCCATCACTTTTAAAATTTAATGTATCACTGGTTAAATTTTGTGTTTCTTTACTTGTTGAGATACTCACAATAATTCAAAATTTAATTACTAATAATGTTATACCAACTTATTAAAATCTCAACATAAAATATTACACATGTCACACAATAATAAACAATTGTACAAAATTTAAATAAACAATTTATTTAAACCATGGTATGAAATAATAATGTAGATACCAAAAAGAAGAAATAAATCATAATCACACACATACATGGATTTTTAATCTACAAGATTAGATTAGCACAATATTAAATTTTAGTCCAAATAAAAAATTGAAGAGATAATTTTTTATTCCTCCTTAATCTGCCAAAGTTTTTAGAATTTATATCTTGCAAATGAAATTATAAATAAACTACTTATACAACTCTAAAATTCATATAAGTCTACAGAATACTCAATAAACATGCTATGGTCATTTTTCAGAAAGCATTTTCCAAAAATAAATTATAAATAAATCTTAAAAATTCCAAGAATGTTCATGACACAGATTTATCACATTTTCTTAAATTAATTCCATACTTAAATTTATAAATCAATTCCATAATATAAAATTTTATTATGAAACTAGACTTCTCAAATTTCATTTTTTTCTTAGAAATTACCAGATTTGGTTTAATATAAATTTTTTAATGATTTTTCAAACACATAGTGAAATCTGCTTATAGCTCCAGATTTGGTTAAAATTTTGAATAAATTCGTAAAAAACTCAATAATTTTTGAAAAATTTTGTGGATGAACTAGACATCATTATCAACAACTTTATAGAAGAAATCATCTTCAAGTTTTGAGTATAAAATTGTCTAAAAATTCGTATAACTTTTTGGCAGATTTAAAGAGCCAAATAACATTTTTAATAATCTTTTTAATGACATAAACTACACACGTAAGTCTAAATTCCACAACATTATCATGATTTTCAGACTACCAATATTTGATATACCATCAAAAAATTTCATACAATTATAAATAAAATTCTACCTACAAGTTTAGACATTTTATCATATGCATATAATCTGAAAATTTCAAATATAAAAAAATTAAAAAAAAAAGTTGAGAGGGTTTTCTTACTTAATAGTAGAATTGAAATGGGGTGATGAATTGGTAGAAAAATTATAAGCTTCCTGATCTTCTACTCTTCTTCTTCTTCCTATTTTGACTGAACTTTGCTCAAAGATCTATTTTTATTTATTTTTTTATTTTTAACTCTTCTCCGATCAGTTGAGGAGAAGGATGCAAACCATATGTGTATATATAGAAGCTCATCACCTGAGGCTTTCACATACTCTCTCTCTCTCTCTCTCTCTCTCTCTCTCTCTCTCTCTCTTCATTATTTTATTTAGCCACTTTCTCTCAATTCCAAGGAGTATGATGGGGTTGAGGTTCCTATATTAACATGCAAACAAGCATATGGAAAGTTGCTCTGCAAAGGTTTGATATTTATTTTTTTATTTTTATTTTTTGTGTCTATGGGTTTCTTAAAATTGATACACTAAGATTTTTAACTAAGGTATTTAGTAAGAATAATTATCATATTGAATCCTAATTAAAATAATTTATAAACAACAAATATTGAACACCCACAAAATTATTATTCTTAATAATATCTTTGTTAGTGATTGAATTGGATCAATTTAAAACTAACTTTTACACTAATATACATTTCAGATAGACCCTGGATAAAATTAATTTATTTATTTATTTATTTTCTTTTAAGAATAATTAAATGTGGGTTTTCACACAACCTCTTCGATCCGCTCGAGGATCTCAAAAGACCCAATAAATCTAGGGGACAACTTCCTACTCTTGCCAAATCTCATCAAACCTCGTCTAGGTGATATTTTCAAAAATACGTGATCTTCCACCTCAAAAGACAAAGGTCTCCTCCTACAGTCAGCATAGCTTTTTTGGCGACTCTAAGTTATAACCAACCTCTTACGGATAAGTACTACTTTTTCCGTCATTTCCCAAACCAACTCTGAGCCCAACATAGGTGCATCACCCACATCGGCCCAATATACAGGAGACCTACACAGTCGGCCATACAAGGCATCAAATGGTGCTATGCCAATACTCGATTGGAAGCTATTGTTATAGGCAAACTCCGCTAAGAGAAGGTGCCTCTCCCACGACCCCTTGAAGTCAAGGACATAACCTCGAAGCATATCCTCAAGGATCTGAATAGTACACTCGGACTGCCCGTTAGTCTGGGGATGATATGCAGTGCTAAAGGTCAATCTAGTGCCCAAGGCACTTTGAAAGCTCTGCCACAACCGGGCCGTAAAACGCGGATCTCTATCTGAAACAGTCATCACAGGGATCCCGTGCAACCTCACTATGTCCCTGATATACAAGTCGGCAAGATGGTCGACTGAATCACTCATGTGTATAGGTATGAAGTGCACAGACTTGGTTAATCGGTCAACTACTACCCAAATGGCATCACTACCTCATTGAGTCCTCGGAAGACCCATAACAAAATCCATCGTGACATGCTCCCACTTCTACTCGGCTATAGGCAAAGGTTGCAACAAACCCGCTGGCATCTGATGCTCGGCCTTCACTTGCTGACAAATAAGGCATTTCGATACAAATATCGTCACATCCTTCTTCATACCCCTCCACTAAAAATGGTGACTAAGGTCGTGATACATCTTTGTGCCTCCCGGATGCACCGCAAGGCGCGAATGGTGAAACTCTAGGAGTACTTTCTCTCGGCAAGACTCCGGCACGAACAAACGATCTCAATATCTCACACTCTGGTCGAGATACACATTCAAGCCCCTCTCCACTTTCCCATTGGAGATCTTCTCCCGAAGGGTTTCTACTTCAAGGTCACTCTTCTACACTTCTAACACTCGATTCACAGGTGTAGGTTGGGCAATTACAGTAAACAAGGCCGCAGACTCAACGGACTCGCTAAGATGAAAGTCAAACTCCCCAAGAGTACCCAACATCTCCCACTCCTGGATGGCAATGCAAGGCATGCTGCTAACAGATTTTCTACTCAAGGCATCGGCTACAACATTTGCCTTTCCCAGGTGATAATACAGCTCAAAATCATAATCCTCTGTGAACTCCATCCACATCCTTTGCCTCAAATTCAAGTCTTTCTATGTAAACAGATACTTCAGGCTCTTGTGATCGGAAAATACCTCAAATCTCTCACCATAAAGGTAATGCCTCTAAATCTTTAAGGCAAAGATCACCACCGCTAACTCTAAGTCATAAGTAGGGTAATTCCTCTCATGCATTTTCAACTGCCGCGAGCCATAAGCTACTACCTTCCCCTCTTGCATCAAAACACAACCCAAGCCTTCCCGTGAGGCATCACAATATACTGAATAACCCAAACCCCTCTCCGAAATAATCACGATTGGAGCAGTGGTGAGTCTAACCTTAAGCTCTTGAAATGACTTCTCACAAGTCTCGTTCCACACAAACTTAACTCCCTTCCTCGTCAGTCTAGTTAACGGTGAAGGTTATCTAGAGAAATCCTTCACAAATCGGCGGTAATACCCGGCTAATCCCAAGAAACTACGGATCTCGAAAGCATTCTTAGGTTGTTTCCAATCTTGAACCGCCTCTATCTTGGATGAGTCTACAGTTACCCCCTCCCTAGATACCATATGGCCTAAGAACTTAACCTCTTTCAACCAGAACTCATATTTCCTAAACTTAGCATACAGCTTGTAGGCTCTAAGTAACTCAAGTACTACCCGTAAGTGTTCCTCGTGCTCCTCCTCAGAGGGTGAGTAAATCAAGATGTCATCCACAAAGACGACCACAAAGCGGTCTAGAAACTCACAAAAGATCCGGTTCATCAAATCCATAAATATAGCCGGTGCATTGGTCATCCTAAAAGGCATCACTAGGAACTCATAGTGGCCATACCGCGTATGGAATATTGTCTTTGGGATATCCTCCTAACTCACTCTCAACTAGTGATAGCCCGATCTCGGGTCTATCTTAGAGAGACAACAAGACCCCTTTAATCGATCAAACAGATCATCTATATGAGGCATTAGGTACTTGTTCTTAACAGTTACCCAGTTCAACTTTTGATAATCAATACAAAGTCGCAACGCTCCATCTTTCTTTTTAGCAAAGAGAGTCGATGCTCTCCAAGGCGAAGTACTAGGGCAAATAAAACCCTTATCTAACAATTCCTGGGGTTGAACCTTAAACTCACTCAACTCAGCAGGCGCAAATCAATACGGTGTCATAGAAATCGGTGCCGTGCCAAGCACTAAATCAATAGAGAACTTGATCTCTCAGTGAGGTGGTAAACTAGAAAGATCCTTGGGAAAAACATCCGAGTATTCACAAACCACTCTTAGCAACTCAACCCGAACTTCATCACACTCACTACTTGAGAAGCTAGCAAGAAGACAACTAAGTTCACTCCGCCCACGCGGATCATATACCGGTGAAAAGACTCTACCAACTCGGTCTCCCAAGAAATGAAAATAGTCACCGCTTAAGGTACATACAGTAATCCTTTGACAGTAGCAATCTTTAACAGCCCGGTATGACGATAACTAGTCCATACCCAAAATGACATCAAAACTAGACATATCAATCAATACAAAAGAAAAAAGAAGTCCGCGATCGGCAACCTCTATATCACAACCCCGACATCCCTTCTTCAGAACCATCTCACCCCCAATAGGTGACACCACACAAATAGGAGATGCTAACTGAGCCAACTCTAACCCCAAAATCGATGCAAATGCATACGAGATAAATAAATAGGATGCACCCGTATCATTCAACACATTAGCAACTAAATTACAAAACAAGAAAGTACCTCTCACAACAGAATGCGCTGGTACTAGATCTGGCGTAGTAATAGTATACACACGCCCTGTAGGCCTCTGATCTACCTACTCACCCCTTGAAGCGTAAGACTGATGCACTGACTAAGCCGAAAAGGCTTCCTAATTGGCCCTCGAGGCTTGTGTTGACTGTGCTGGCTGGTGGCTCTATGTCTTCCTCGAACCAGATGCACTAGGTGTACCACCCAACTATGGGCAAAACCTCTTCAGGTGCCTTGCCTGCCCACACTGATAACAAGTGAGCGGCTGGCCGTTCCCCTGACTCTGGCCTTGAGAACGAGTCGAAGATGATGCTGTTTGCTACCCTCCTCCTCTCTGCGGGCAAGCTGGAGACTTGTAGCCCAACTGACCACATTTGAAACAAGTGAAAAATCCCCCTGACCACCTCTCCCAGAACCCGAACTCGGTACTGGAAAAATAGACCTTGGCTGAGTCCCTTGGGACGGTTGAGGGTAAGAACCCCTCTGCCTCTTGTTGTCCCCCTAATTATCCTGACTCCTCCTAGAGCCCCCCATCCTCTCATTCTCCATCTGCATAATAGTCTCAAGATGGGCTACAGCCTCCACAAGGTGCCCATAATCGCTGATCATGGATCCGATCACTCTAAACATGAGTCTGATCCTCAGCCGCTTCTTGAACTCTAGACAACGGCGCTCCTCAGTCGCCAAGAGTTTCAGTGCAAACCTCAACAAACTAGTGAATGTGGCCTCAAACTCAGCCATTGGTGTATTCAGCTGCACCAACTTAGAGAACTGGTCTCTCAACTTCTCCCTAACGGTAGGAAGCAAAAACTTGTCCTGGAAGGCGTCGACAAAAGCCTCCAAAGTCCCTCCAATGCGCCCTCGCATATACTTCTACCATTGACCCGCGTCTCCTTTCAGCTGGAAGGACGCTAAGGTCACTCTCAAACCTCCGTCTTCAATGCCGAGCATCTCAAACGTCTTCACCATCTGCTCTAACCACTTATCCGCTTTCAGTGGCTTCTTGGGATCACCTAAAAATTCGTCCGGATTCGACCGAAAAAACTCTGTTTTGAGAAAAGATGGCCCTGCCTTAACTACTTGGGCCTGGACTTGATTCTCGGCCTTGAGAATGTCCATGGATTCCCTCAATGCTCCAGCCATTTCGCGGGCTAAGGCGCCCATGGCCTGTTGACCAATAGATTCAGCCACATTGGCTTGACCAACCCCCTATTCCTCTGCCAAAATATCATCCGATAAAGGCATCACATGCCTTCTAGGCCTACCACGCCTACCACCACCACATCCACGTCCTGACATCTTAATAAAGGTAACGAAAAAGATTAGCACATTTACAA
Source organism: Camellia sinensis (assembly GCF_055761805.1). Lineage (NCBI taxonomy): Eukaryota > Viridiplantae > Streptophyta > Magnoliopsida > Ericales > Theaceae > Camellia > Camellia sinensis. Next base: position 190,208,037 of record NC_138964.1, read on the forward strand.
ATGTGCTGAAGCTAACTCACTCACGTCCTAATGCAATGGACAACCGTAAATCACTCCATATAAGCACGTAATCACATAAATACATATGAATTTTCTTCCTAGATAATGATCGTCCTGCAAGGTTTTTAGAGTTCCGATTAGAAACAGCAGTGATCAACGGCTCTTCTAGTGGGACTTCTAGAAACCCATAGACCCAATCAATATCTTAGGAACTAAATCTCATACCCATATAATCATATAAGCGTGTTGTTTCATAACCACACAATACATACTAACATCTCAGTTAAGCGAGACAAACCCATTGTGGTATTAACCAATTCCCACGTACCCAAAGTATTCAAACTCGGTACGCTCTGATACCAAGTTGTAACGCCCCTAAAATAGTATAATAAATCCAACTCATAAGTGAAAGAATAACAGAAATAAAATACTTTTATTCATCAGAGTTCATATTACAAAAGATAACACATGCGATATACATTCATAAATGTACATCTTGAATCTATAGCATGTAATACCATTTAATGACCAACAAAATAAATGCCCTACGGGCTTACATCTTTCCAAGTCTTTATTTGGTTACACAAAAATTAAGCCTAGCTCATTACAGTTTAAAGCCCTTGGCTATACAAAAATATACAACAAAAATAAAGAAACTCTTGCTCCCAAAAGTTCTTCCAAGAATAGCCTTGGTGGAGGCATATCACCAACACCTGAAAATGGTTTCCCAAAATAGGGTGAATCAAAGTCCAGTAGAAACAATCTAACACAATATATGAGAATTAACAAGATAAAAGTATGATGCACATGTTCATTATCCAATGACAAAATCTTTATAACTCTTTTCCAAAGCTATGTTATACCAAGCTTGCTTCTAAATTCGTTCATTTTGGTTTATTAGATACATCCACTTCATTTATTCCACCAAACAAAAGATACACCTCACGGGTTTCCAACAGACAAAATCATCATGCAATGCATTCACTTCTATTTGCCATTTTACGAAAATTTCGTCCGCGGGAATCAGCACCCATGTATACAAATGGTTTTCGGGACTTTCACCCTGGACACACAGGCTAACTTAGTTCAATGGAGTCCATCCCTTTTCTTCTCCCCGAAACATGGAGTACATCCCCTTTCTCCTCCCAAATATCATACATATACAATGTATATCATTCATAGCCATATTCAATGATAATGGTTAAAGGATTAGTTTCAATTCGCCTAATCCACATGCAATGTCTACAACAATCATGACTATTCCCCACCAATAGTCCAAAGCAGTTATCTCTAAAAAGATGTACAATCTCTGTAGTACATAAATCATCAAATTTTCATACGTAAATGATTAAGCAAATCCAATAACACCATTCATGTACACAACCTCCCAATTTCACATTCTCCATATCAACTTTATTATTTGGACAAAATAATTATTCAAGACATTTCAAAGCAAAATTCCTCATTTTCCAAATATTAACCCAAAGGCCAAAACCAACTATTTTGACACAAAATAACCTCACACTCAAACCCCATAATCATTTATGTAATACCCAGATAGAAACCCCTCTTTTCAAACTTGGACCCAAATCCTAGGTTTGCTCAAAACATCCCCAAATCCCACCATTTCCACATAACGACCTATAATCAAGTTAAAGCCCAAATTACAGTGTAGAGAGACCCTACCTCAAGTTTAGAAGACCAATGGAGCAAGCATGAAACTCCAACGACGCCGAAACCAAACTCCAATTAGATCAAAATAAAGCTCTCAAGATGCTCTACCCTTTTTCCAAAGACACTAGGGCGGAGAGATCAACGGATCTAGGAGAAAATGTAGAGAGAGTGTGTATTTTAGAGAGAGAAAGAGTCTCACTTTAAGGTTTTTGGAAGAAAAGATCTGAAAAAGTGATGTAAAAAGTCATTTTCGCGATTTGATATATGCACAGTCCACTTGAGCATCGACTCACACAATAAGTTGTTCCGCTCGAGCGCATAATACACACCTCTAGTACTTTTGCAGACAATAGGCAAACCGCTCGAGTGCCACCTGCTTGAGCGTAAAAAATGCCACTCAAGTATGGAAAACACCCCTTCAGTACTTTTACAAGACGTGCAAAGTACTGAGAGTTTGCAAATCCCGCTCAAGCGAAAGAAAGGCCGCTCGAGCGGAGGACCAAAATTTTGGGCAACACAATGTTTGAAAACCAAGCAACCAACCTGTTCCAAACACACTCAACATGTCCAAATAACCAAATTTGAGGAATAAAAAAGACAATAAATCAACATTCAGAAACTATAAACCCGAGTCCAAACTACCACAAGTGTCTAGTCAAAACCAGAATCACTATATATCACTAGACAACAATATGTCATTAGTAATTGCAAAGTTTCAACCACCATCTTCATTGATAACAAGGTTGAATTAGGACGTTTAGCTTAGGAGTTATGCTAGTTTATCAATTTTTTTTTAGTAAACTTTTTATATGGGTGTAGGGCTCATACATATTTAGGTTATTATGGATTTTTATACTTATGTGAGAGACTTAGGGGTTGTTTGAGATGAATTATATAAGTATACTTTTTGACTTTTTAACTAAAAAAGTAAAGAAAAAAATATGATTGTTTAGGATTATTTTTTGACTTTTTACAAAAAAAATATGTATTAAAATATTGTATGAAATACCAAAATTACTGAACTACCCTTCTAACATGCACATTTGCTTTCGTGCATGTCAGTGAATTATGTCCATCACTGTTCAATGCACTCTGCTTTTGTTTTTGTTTTTTTTTTAAGGGACAAAATTAAGGGCAATTCTCTCTTTTTGTCCTCTGATTTTAAGCCACAGTTTCTCGTCCAATGTTTGTAAATAGTATAATTTTTTTTTGCTTTTTAGTGATTTTTTAGTGACTTTTTATTTTTTTTACATTATCCCAAATAAGCACTTAATAAAAATTTAAATTATTAGGGATTATAGTATTTTCCTTCCTTTAGTTTAGTAGTTATGTAGTGCCCTTTATGATGGAAGTTCTCAAATTCAACTCTTACACAAAAAAAAATAAATAAATAAATAATTGATATCTTAGTGATAATGTTTATTTCTCCTTAATTATTAGGGTTGTTTATAATTGGTAGTGGTTGTCAAGTTTAGTGGGCTTGATTTATTAGTTGGCTAAGTTTTATTAAATTTCTAACTATTATAAAGTAGTGATATGTTTGATATTATAAATATATATTATATTTGTAATTATTCTTCTGCAAATTAAAAATAATAATAATAATAATAATAAGGCTAACCACACTATTGTGATTGGTTTGAGGGCCAGGTGAAATAGAGTCCATCACTGTACCACCAATCTTTTCGTGTAGGAAATTCCATAAATTATCAGAACTTTCGTACAAAATTTATTACAATAATGAAATTTTTCATGTTATTCTGTATAATATTTTTGTTAATTTATTCTATTTGTACATCACTAAGACTTTGAAGCTATTGGTATTGTTTGGTACAAGCTTATTGTAAATTACAAATTTATAATCTAAAAATAGAAGCCAAATGGTTCAATTTTTACAAATTAATTTTTTTTTCTAGTTTATTTATGATATTTCTGACTAATAAGTTATAAATAAAAACTACAGTAAATAGTCTTGACGCAAACTCTCAGAATAAAAAAAAATTATACAATTTACCATTGATGATCTAAAATTATTTTTAAAAAATTAGACTGAATTATAATTCTTCCTATATTATTTAAGAGAATTATGAATACATTCTTAAAATTTATTTAAAATACGAATTATCTTTTATCTTTCTAAAAATTACAAATACTATTTTATCATAATTTTGTTATTTAACAAAATTAATATAAAAAATAAAATTCGTAACAATTTTCTTATGCAACAATAAAATTATATAAATTATTAATTAAAATATATTTATGATATTATTAACAATTATTAATTAATTTAATAAATTATTAATAAAGTAAATTATTTATTATGTAATTAAAATTTTTTAAAAGTAATGCTAAGACCCCAAATTTTTACTAATATGTCACATAAATGTGAAATTCACATAATATATAAAATATTTAATGAAAATATTGATAAAATATTTAAAGTCTCTACCATTTCTCAATCTAAAAAGCATATAATTTTCGCAATATATTTATAAAAATAATGTTATACGTATCAATTAATATACTAACGAGTATACTAACTGATAATGTGATATAAGTTTAAAGGTTTTGAATATTTATAATTTGTATAATAAGTGAGGCCAATAATAATAACATAACACTAGTATGTACATTAATTGATGAATAATATTATATATACACTAATTAATATGTTTATATTAATTGATGAATAATGTTATATATACACTAATTAATATGTATCAATTATTGATGTGATATAATTTAAATTTTTTTTAATATTTATAATATAATTAATAAGTAAGATCAATAATAATATTATAATTAATATTAATATATTAATTAATACATATAATACCGTAGCACCGCATTTATAATTTACCTTATTTAAGAAGTCTGAGTCCGCAGCTTTTTTTTTTTTTTTTTTTATGCCCAGAACACCCCCAAAGCCGGCCCCTGTGGAGCCGACTCTACAAGCCAAACTGGGGGAGCTAGCCGCACCACCTTAACCAGCGGACTCCCACTTGAGCAATTAGGGGATTCGAAACCAGGTCCGTATGGAAGGGAGCAAACCTCCTTACCAACCCAGCTGGCCCTCGGTGGTTCTTAATCCAGCTTAGTTTTCAAGTCCAATGCGAAGTCATAGCTTTCTGTCTCTCACTTCACACATAATACGCTACTTTATTCTCACTCTCACTTATAAATCCAATTCTGCGGAGAGAGAGAGAGAGAGAAAGGGAGTAAGAGAGAGATTGGGAAAAACTCAAATCGATCACAAACATGGCGGACACACTCGCAGCTTTGAGGTCTTTAATGACTTCTCATTCTCCACCTCTCGATGCCTTGGTCGTCCCTTCTGAAGATTATCATCAGGTCTCTCTCTCTCTCTAAATAATACTTTTTTTCTTCATATCAATATTTGTTATTTTTTCGAATTTAAATATAATTATATTGAATTGAATCGCGCTTTGATCCTTCTATCGCATGTCTTTCTTTGGGATCGATCAACTGATTTTCAATTCTTCTTCCATTAATTGAATGTTGTTGCAGAGTGAGTACGTATCTGAAAGGGACAAAAGGCGTCAATTTGTATCTGGATTCTCTGGAAGTGCTGGTTAGGGTTTTTTTTTTCTTTCTTCTTTTTTTTTTGTGAATTATTCAATCTGTTTCTTAGATAATGTACCTGCTTTGTAATTCCTAACCATGAAATAGCTTAGATTTAAAAAACAATGCCTCAAAACTCTTTTGGATTAGTCCATTTGAATTAGAATTGTCAAGTCATCCATAACTCTTGAGTCAAAACAAACATAAATTCATTTTGCAACGCTTAGTTATATTCCATACATTTGGTTTTCTGTATTGAAGTGTTAGTGATGGATCCTTCATCACCCTGATTAATCTATTTTAGTTCTGTAAAGTAACTGTTGTTGAATTCCATTAGGTTTGGCACTTATTACGATGAATGAAGCACTTCTCTGGACCGACGGGAGGTACTTCTTGCAGGCAGCACAGCAGCTAAGTGACCAGTGGAAGCTCATGCGCATTGGAGAAGACCTGTCTGTGGATGTCTGGATGGTTGATGTGAGTCATCATTTTACTAATACTTGCATTATTCTAATTTAAAAATAAATATTTTTTTACAAAAATACCCAGCTGGACTTGTGCCTTACTTTTTTTTCTTTTTCTTTTTTTTTATATCAACTTACTCGCATTGTACCCATACCCGTGCTCATAGTTATAATGCATGTTGAAACCAGGTCAATTGTTTGTGCCATGTTTGATCATGTTACCTTCGAGCCTTTTTGTGCACTTCATTTTTATTTTCATTTGCAATCATTCACATTATCGTCTTCATCTTACCTGCATCTTACCTGCGTACATCAGTTGAGGTTGTAGTTTACTGATAATTCTGCGCTTTACAAATTCTATCACCATGTTGTGTAGTTCTCTTTTCTTTTCTTTTTTTTTCCCTTCTTAATTCATTTGAAGTATAATATGTTTAGTGATTTTGCATTCAAAAGCATAATTGACTTAATATGTGTGGCTTTAATTTTCAGATGATGTATTTCTCAGTCCCTTTTGTATTTTTTATTTCTAGAACGCCAATCTTAATGCTGTGTTTGGTTGAGGGATTTGGAAAGAGAAATAGAAAAAGTAGGTGAAATGTGAATAAAACGTGTCTATATTTCACCTAATTTCACACATCTTTTCTCTTTTTCTTTCCAAATCCCTCATTAAATCCCCCAACCAAACACAGCATAAATAAAGGAATTTGTTGCTTTTGGTTAATGGCAGTTGCTAGCTTGGGATCCTTTTTTCAATGTTCTTCATTCTCATTTATAAAGGAAAATTTTCCCTTACATAATGAAAAATATATGTAAGTCCATAATTTCCAATACTCGAAAGTGAAACTTCCACTGGAGTCAAACTTCTTTTTAAAGCCTATATTTAGCAAATATTTGCTTGAAGAGATATATATGTTTTGCTAATTCTACATGCTATCAGATGGTGTAATGATTAGTTATTGAGGATGCACTTTTCTTTCTCCAATTGAAATGCTCAGCCAAAAGATCACCTGCTCATTCCATTTTCTATTTATGCTAATTAAGACCTTTCTATGCATCCCGGGTGATATACTGCAGTTAATGTTCACCCTGTTTATGCACATGCCCTTTTTGGTTGCTTTGACTTACTCTGAGATATAAAGAGTCAACTCTTTAAAGTTGTTGTTCCTCACCCTGAATGATGCAACTGTTGGAATGAGAAAGCTCATATTGCTTATGCTGTAGCGTTGCTCCTAATAAGCATTGTCCTGAAGACGTTCCAATTAACAATGTACTCTTGTTGTGTTTCTTGGATTAATTTGTTCTTCATATCAATGAACATCTAACATGGAACATATGATATGCTTTGTTAGAATCTGCCGAAAGATGCTGCTATTGGTATCGATCCTTGGTGTGTAGCAGTTGACACTGCACAGAAATGGGAGCATGCTTTTGCCAAAAAGCAACAAAAGTTGGTTCAAACATCCACAAACTTGGTTGATGAAGTTTGGAAAGACCGGCCACCAGTTCAAATTAATCCTGTAAATGTCCAACCTTTGGAATTTGCTGGTTGTTCTGTTGCAGACAAGTTGAAGAATCTGAGGGAAATGCTTAAGCAGGAGGGAGCTCGTGCTATTATTATCACAACACTTGATGAGGTAAGTTGATCTGTCTTGGATTTCTTTTCATGTTTGTTACTTGATTGTTTAATGCCTGAAGATTTTTCATTCAACTGCTTCTATGCAGGTTGCTTGGTTGTATAATGTCCGTGGGAATGATGTTTCCTATTGCCCAGTTGTTCATGCATTTGCTATAGTAACATCTTTCTCAGCTTTCTTTTATGTAGACAAAAGAAAGTTGTCTTCCGAGGTCAGTTTTACATCTTCCTTTTCAATTTTGCATATTTTCATCTTTAATAATGCAATCTGAGAATGTCATCTGAGGTTTGTATTTTTGGCCTTGAGACTTTGTCTAACAAATGCAAAGTGCATGCAGGTAAACTCTTATTTGGAGCAAAATGGAATTGAAGTTCGGGACTATGGTGTAGTGAGCTTGGATGTGGTCTTGCTTGCATTGAATCAGCTCACTCCTTCCCCTTCAGCTAATGAAACTCTATCTAATGTCCCAAAGGACATGGAAACTGGAAATGGTACAAGTGAAGCAGAAGAGAAAATTCATAACCTTATCTGGGTTGACCCTGGCTCATGCTGTTTTGCTTTGTATACAAAATTGAATTCTGATCAGGTTCTCCTAAAGCCGTCACCTTTGGCCCTTGCAAAAGCTATCAAGGTAGGACATAAAACCACATTCTTGCAAAAAAATTCTGGTTTAATAGTTCCTTGCTAAAATTATTAGCAAACATGGTCCAAGTACGATTAATTATTGTGATGTATTTGTTAGAGTCAGTGACTGATTAAATATCCCGGATCTGCCATTTTTGGGTATCTGTCAATCAGGGTGTAGTGACATTATCTCAAAGTATTACCACAATCTTTGTTGTTGTTTATTTATTTATTTTCTTTTCATGGATTTGCTGAATTTTTTGTTACTTTTGGTGCAATGATCTACTAGTGTTTTAATATTTAATTTTTCTCTTAATGCATAATGAACCAAAATATTCATACGATTGGCTCCATACTGTATTTATGCGGTTTTTGAGCTAGTCATGTTTGCAATATACCATAAAATCTACTTTTCAATGTTAGTTTCTTTTGAGATACCATCTCACTAGTGCAAACTATGTGTAGAGAACAAATTATGTGTCTTTTTAGCATGGTTAGCATGTAGATGATGGGCCAGGCCTTCAAGTTTTACTTTGGAAAGAAATCCCCAACACCCTAAAGAATAAAGTCGGATTCTTGAATTAATGTTTCACCAGAATCACTAGAACTTGAGTTTATACATTTATACTTTCAGAATTAGAGGCTTGTAATCACTATATATGTCTATGCATATTTTTTTTGTGTAATATCTATTTTAATTGAGAGCATAATGTGGAATTCTTGGATTTAGTCAAAGTCTAATTGGACAAAAGTACCAAAATCAGTAGATGGATTATTTAAAAATTAAACATATACAATCATTTCATGTGCTTGGAATGTGCCACAAATCCAAGCAACGTTATTTTTTTATCAAGACAATTGTCATATATCACAAGCATTTTAGCATTGATGTCTTAATTGTTCTGCCAAATAAATTTTTACGTTTTTGACCCACTGTTTTACATGTCCAGAACCCTGTTGAGTTGGATGGGTTAAAAAAAGCACACATTAGGGATGGTGCAGCTGTTGTGCAATATCTTGTCTGGTTGGATAAGCAGGTAATTGTCAGTCTGTTGAGTTTTGATTTATGTCTATTGAAAAATGTACCTTTCTGTTGTCGAAGGTTTCCCTTTTTCTGTCTTTCTTTTTTAGAAAAAAAAATATAGTCCTGTTTGTAGATAATATGCCATCATATTTGACACAGTCCAAAGTTAGATGAGTCATGTCAGTCAGGTGCATGTTTGCAATTGTTAACCAAGTGTGTGCTACCTCAACTGTTTTTTGGCCTTCATAGAATATTCTTGTGTGTGCCTCTTTCTTTATAAAGATTACTGCACCTTATATCTTTAAGGCTTGTGCTTTAAAGATGTCATGGATAATCTAATAAACTAAGGATTGCAGCAGTGGTAGCTAAAATCTTATACCGATATGCTGAGAATGAAGATTCTCTCTCGATGTTTGAATGATACTTACAAAAAGAATGCCTTGCTATGTTTTAGATTTTATCACTCAATATTGATTCTTTAAAAAAATGAAAATCGAAGTTGAAATTTTTGTTGAAATTAGAACTGGTACCTTTTACTTTTGTATTTCTTCATCCTGATCCATAAACTGGCAAACTTGATATTTTTATCTCAGAAACCCCTTCGCTGTGCTGGCCTTGTAAATACACATCTTATATGAAATATCTTTTATACATGAAAAACTTGCTTAGAGCCTTAGACTTTGTTGTATTAATATTTGGTGAAATCCTGATCTCTAACTACTTACAAATTGGCAGATGCAAGAAATTTATGGGGCTTCTGGTTACTTCATTGAGGCAGAGAGTATGAACAAGAAAAAACGTCTGTAAGTTATATCTTGCTAATTTTGGTGTTTTTGGCTAGTTTACTTGCTGATTGTAGCTCATAGTAATTGCTTTTGTTCCCTTACGCAGCATCTCGTTTATGCATGATGCAACTTGTTTCTGTGAAAGAGATCATGTAATCTATATTCTTTGAATAATGTATACAAAAGATTCATTATGATTCAAGCATTTCTTGTTTACACATTTAATTGAGAAGTAGTTGATCATATACTTGAATTTATAGAAGGCCATATAGGGGCAGTTCGACATGGTAATCCAATGCTTAACCTTTGTTTTGTCTGGGAACCACAGACATGGTGTTACCTTAGTGGGAAATGATGTAGACGGCTTCTAAATTTGAGTATTATTGCATTAGTCTTTGCATCATATAATATTAGTTCAGTGAATTTCTTTTGGTGCCCCACTATGTATAATGGATATGGATGTAGGACACCGACACAACATATACAGAAATGCCGACGCAACAAATCTTTAAAAAAAGTATGGGCACTACACAGCAAGGATACAAAACATATTAATACATTTATCTGTCCTTTATGCATATTGTATAAGAAAATCATGTAATCTGATTTATTATTTATATATTTCTATTTAAAATTTTAAAATTGGAAGATAAAACTCCACAAATATGATGTATATAATGCATACTCCTGTGGTTTGCTTTCTTGTTACATTTACTTATTAATTGTTAGCTTTATTTCTATATATTTATTTTTGTGTGTTAGAAGTTGTCAATTGCATACTTTATGTGGGTCATGCACACGATTTATTCTTTTCTGAGATATTTGAAGATAATTTTGGGGTGCATAAGTTGTAGCCCGAAGAATGCCTAACATGGGTACTATTAAGAGATTAACCATTTGGTTGTATCCAGGAGGGTTCGAAAAGTGTCATGGAAGTGTTCATGAAAAGTTGTTTAAGTGTCCGAAATTATGAAATTTCACTTCAAACTTAAGAAACGTTTCTAGGAGTGTGTGACACAAACATGGCTCCTCCCTAGAAGTGCCCATGCTACTTAGGTGCCCCACAATCACATTGCTCTCTATCTGTATGTAACTCAGCAATTGATTTTTCTTGGAAATCATGGTTTATCTGGCTCATTTTATTCTGTAGCCTGCACCAAAGTTATCCTGCACCTGCAACTCACTTTAAGCCAACATGTTGGTTATTAAAAAATATTATGGCAGGGAAACGATGAAGCTGACAGAATTGTCTGTAAGTGATAAACTAGAGGGCTTCCGTGCATCAAAAGAGGTAATTTCTTCTTCTTATAAATTGACAATTATGAATAATTTAAAATCAGATAGTGTATCATTTAAGATGAATCAAGTGGTGTCAGAGATTCTTGGTTTAGTAGTTCTAAGTGTTCAGCTATTTGATTTTCTTTTGATAATGGAATGTGCAAGTGTTGGTAGTTGTCTTTCTCATGCTTTAATGTTGTAGTTTGTTTTATGCATGTATCCCTTTCTTCATTGGGCTTAATTTATCAGTATGGAGGAGCAGAATTGTATGAGTGGTAAATTGATTTTGTATTTGCTAGAATTAGAATGAGTTTTTAGAATGGGAAGTGACCAGCTAAGTGGGATAAGGATATTCAAGGAAGTGCTTAGGTAGGAGAAAGCCTCAAGAAAAGTTTATGTTTATATGTAATTTTAAGCAATTTGGCCAGGCATGACTTCACAAAAATTAAGTTTCCAGTCACCAGAGAATTTTGGATGCTTGATGTTGAAATTATCAAAATGAGTAGAAAGAAGAAGTGCCACTGAAACACGTTGATGAAAAAGCACAGTTCAGACTCTTGTTTACGCCTCTTACATATATAGAAAGAATTTAAAATTTGGAAAAAAATTTCCCTTGTTAACTTGGGGATAATGAAACCACTAAGATTCGATTCCAAACACCCCATTGTAGCTTCGAGGACAAAATCGTGTCTGACGTATGTTTTCCTTTGTTGTTGCATGTTTGACAACTAATGGACTTTGTAAATAAATAAGTTGGTGTGTGTGTGTGGGTGTGTTTAAATGTAATTATTAATTGTATGTGGTAAATTTGATCTTATTTTTGTTTCAAATGTTGCCATAGATGTTATTGGTGTTATCCTACCTTAAAGTCACATTTTGTTTCACGTTGTTATAGTCTTATTACATTTTATATTTCTGCAGCATTTTAGAGGGTTGAGTTTTCCTACTATTTCATCTACTGGTCCCAATGCGGCAATTATCCATTATGCACCAGATGCAGAAAAATGTTCAGAACTGGATGCGGATAGTATCTATCTATGTGATTCAGGAGCACAGGTTTGTCAGCTATCTTAAATAGTTTGGGTTCTACGCATATAGCCATTTGCAAAAATAAGTCAATAATCAATAAAATGTCATATACTATATTCTACCCTACTTTCACTGTTCTAATGTCTTGATATCTTTTACTTTGTGGGTGTTGGTCTCTTGAAGTATCTAGATGGAACAACTGATATAACACGGACAGTTCATTTTGGAAAACCTTCGGCACATGAGAAAGCTTGTTATACTGCGGTATGTGGTATTTGTTAATTTTTAACTTAGCGCTTTTATGTTTTTTTGGTAATTTAAATCCAAGCTAACATTGATTACACCCATTCCAAGAATATGGTTGTCTTAGTTCTTCTTACTTTGACTCATTTAGAGCTTCTAATAGTAGTCTAGGAAATCATGTCCCTGGTTGACAAGGTGTTTATAAAGTGGGAACCAAGATTTTAAATTATTTGCAATGATGATGTTTGAATTAGCCTAGAAATACTTCGGAATGACGTGAAAGCTGCAGTAGAATTTGTAAATGCTTGGAAGTGCTATCATGAACTGAAACTTCGTTTGTGTCGGATTGACAGATTTGGAAGGAGAGGATTTGGGGTTCAGGTATAAGAATCAATAGGAGGACAGGAAATTGGGATTAGATTATTGAGGGAGAAGTGAGGATAGAGATACCCAACTAGAATCCTTCCTTGTTTGTTTATTTCATGCACAAATACAGGGTTGTTACTCAAAGCCAAGTCTATCCTTTTTAAACAACCAAAATTGCTTATTACAAATTCATTAATCTGAATACAAGCAGAGCTAACTGAAAAGATGTATTTGAATGATAAATTGAACAGTAACATTGAAATTCTTCATGCTGTGACATCTCATATTTCTAATTTCTTTAAATAGAAAATGAAGGATCAATTGCTATTCAAATTTTTTGAGTCCTTGCATATCTAACAGGAGACAATGAAGGATCAATTGCTGTGGCATCTCATTTTTATTCCAGTTACTCTCATATTTTTTACTTTTTAGACTTCTATAGTTCTACAAATATGCCTTTTACCTCTAAAGGGAAGAAAATGTCTGGCCTCTAATCAGCTTTCAAAACTATAATTTAGAATTCTCTCCCTTTTCCTTCTGGCAAATTTTGTCTGGGGTCTTGAGAAGTAGACTTGATTTTCTGGATTTTATTCAGGTCCTCAAGGGTCACATTGCATTGGGTAATGCTTGCTTTCCAAATGGAACCAACGGTATTACAAACTTTCTCGTTGTTTTTGTACCATTAACATTCATTGAACTGTTTTAGTTTCAGAGAAGTTGAGGACCATTTAATGGAGTGGGCCATTAAGTGCGCATGTTTTACCTATTTTCTTTCCATACAAATCTAGTTTTTTCAAACATATGCTAATTGAAAATTTGCTCTTTATAGGGCATGCTCTTGACATTCTTGCTCGAATTCCTTTGTGGAACGATGGGCTTGATTATCGACATGGTACTGGTCATGGTGTTGGGTCTTACTTAAATGTCCATGAGGGTAAGCAATGAAGAAATAAGTTTGTACCCTGTTTTCTTAAGTCTAAATTTTTTGTGAACTAATTTGTCATATTTTCTTGCTTTTATATATACTGGACAGGACCTCATTTAATTAGTTTCAGACCGCATGCTAGGAATGTACCATTACAAGCTTCAATGACCGTGACAGATGGTGAGTTTAGTTCATTGCCTTGGATTATGGTTCTAGAAGGAATTTATATACTTCGTTGCATTCGCACAGTTATCTTGTTACATCATGTATCAAATAATTGGGCTTTTAGTTGTTGCATTTCTATGCATGCACCATTCCTCACTCTTCAAGCTTTTTACTCTCTAATTTGTTAAATCATGCTTTCTCTGAAAATTATTCTGCTAAAAGTTCATGCAAGCAAGTGAATACATAGCTGAACAATTCCAAAAAATTTACTTTGAATTTAGCCATTTGATTTTCTTGAAGTCTATTAATTTTTCAAAGGAGATTATCATGTGTCTAATTGGAGGAGTACTTGCTAGTATCATTGTGGTAGTTGATTCTAGATGAAGTTCTGCACTTGCATTTGTGATTTTCATAGACTTTTTTTTCCTCCAATTTTATTTTATTTTTTTTATATATATATATTTGGTTTTTAAAAATATAAATGTGGTGCCATTGTCAAACTCGGATTTTGTTTTCTCCCTTCTGCTATTAAAAATTTAATTGGAATTGCATTATCAGAACCTGGTTATTATGAGGATGGGAACTTTGGTATAAGATTGGAGAACGTGCTGATCGTCAAGGATGCTGGTACAAAGTTCAATTTTGGTGACAAGGGTTACTTGTCATTTGAGCACATAACGTGGGTAAGTTTCATTTTTTCAACCCTAATTGTTCAATTTTGTTTCATTTTTTTGTGCTTTCATCAGAACCGTAAAGAGCAGACCAGTTCTGCAATATTTATCAGAAACCATGCTCTTTTTTTCTTCCACTTCTCATAGGGAATGGGAGGTTCTCTGAGGCCGATGAAATACTTTAACAATTATCTGCATAGTGACATTACACAATTGCTAATCTTTCTTTTGATATTTGATTCTTCGTCCAGGCGCCGTACCAGAAAAAGTTGATCGACACAAGCCTTTTAACACCTGCAGAAATAAACTGGGTGAACACTTATCATTCAAAATGTAGGGAAGTCCTTGCCTCATATTTGGATGATACTGAAATGACATGGCTGAAGAAAGCTACCGAACCTATAAGTGCTTGAGCGGTTCCTCTCTCTGCTCTTGGGAGAGTTGAAAGAACCCAAAGCCACGAATGCACCACTCTTTCTTCTCCATCCTCCTTCAACAGCTCCCAAAAAACACGTAATGCTTTAGAGGGTTAATTACCTTCGTATTTAGTTATTTAGCCCCCCATTATCTGTATTTAATGGAAAATAAGTTAGCTTGGGCATCTTTGGACTGTTCATAATGTCGTACTTCTGATATGCCTGTTTCTTTTTTGGTTTTCTTCTTTTGCCTTTTTTCTTTGAAAAATGATTGAAGCCTCGAAATTTTGAGGCATTGTATTTTTTTTTTGGGGGGGGGGGGGGGGGGGGGCCTGTGTTGGTTTGATTTTTTTTTTTCTTTGCAAGTGTGGTTATGTGTAGGGGTGTGCTAAAAAATTAGACATCCTATATCAACTCAGCTTGTGTAGTTTGATAAGGTGAGTGGGGTTACACTGATTGGGTGATAAAATTGACTGATCAGTTAGGTTCCTAGTTAAAATTTATTAATTCTATATAGTTTTGTACGAGTCTATATTATGTTTTTATTTCAAATCAAGAAGATTTGGAGGAAATTTAAATCAAAGTCATTTCAATTTTCTCTGAGTCTTCCTAATTTGAAATAAAAATATAGTGAAGGCTCGTACAAAACTGTATAGAATTAACAAATTTTAGCCAGCAGTCTAACTAATCAGTCAATTTTATCACGAAATCAGTCTAATCCAACTCACTCACCTTATCAAACCAAACAGGTTGAGTTAGTGAGAGATGTCTAGTTTTTTAACGCACTCCTATGCATAACCATCCTTTAAAAAATAAAAACAAAACAAACTCACACAGCAAAAAAAAACAAGAACTCCATGATTCATGGCATTCAAGCCACGAAATTTCAAGACCTCTAGCACAACTATTTTTCTTTTCACATCTTATTTATGCAGTTAATTCATACATTGGATGATTGAAATGCATTTTTAGAACCCAGATTTAGTGGGACTCCACATTAATAAACATATGCGAGATTCGTTATTTGTGTTTAATGATAAAAAAAAATCTCATAAAAAATAGTTTATGGATAATATTTTCCTATATTTTATATTGAAGAAACATATAGGAAGTGTAGGGTTCTTTGCTCTTCAATCTTACAATGTGATTATGAGCCTCTTTTATCCAGTATTGTTCTCTCAGAAATTTCTCTAATTGATAATCTCAATCTGGGATACATAGATATTTTGTGCAATTTTTTTAAGTTAAAAACTGAAAATCAATAAAGTAAAATTTGAAAGTATATTTTCATTAACTTTTAAGTAATTAAGTTTTTTCCTTTTTTGCTTCATAAAAAAGTTGGTACTTTTAACACTTTTATATAGTCAGAAGTAGCTCAATAAATGCATTTAAGCCAGGCCATAAACATCTCTAAGCTATAAGTTAATAAAATAAAAATAAAAACCACTAAAAGCAATAATAAGTTAATAAATTTTTTAAAAAAAATAAATAAAATGAGGGCAAATTGGCTAAAAAAAAAACACTCATTGGAAAAGATTGTGAAATGAAATTATTGAAATAGTAGGGGGCCAATGATAAAGCGGGACCTAGAGCAATCAAATCTCCTCAACCATCCAAAAAAACAAGAGTGAAATTATTGGAAATGGTTGGTACATTTAACAACAACATCAAGCGTGAGAACTCAGATGCCCCTCCCACCCCCATTAAAAATTTAAAATAAATTAAAAAGAAAGACACATCACATGGGAAGGGACCCTTCGTGGAGGTTTTGTTTGTTGAAAGATGCCCTCTTTGACCCGCAAAAATAGATGCAAAAACCAATTTTTATAATAAAAGCAGAGTGAGTAAGTGACATTTGGATAACAAAAAACAGTTATCACCCCCTCCAGACACCAAGAAATGGGATTCTCCCTCCCCCTCCCCCCCCCCCCCCCCCCCCTTCCCCTTCTCACTTGAAAGAAAAGTCCCTTTCGCATTCATTTCAATTCCCATTCACTTTTTCCTACGTTTCTTTACACCAGTTTCTATTTGGATCTTTCAATCCAAGAACCACCCACTCTTGGACAGATTTTAATTTACAAAAATCAACTTCAATTATCCAAAGTTGTTACAATAATGCTACAACCTTCATAAAACAAATTTGCCAAAAAAATTACACAAAAATGCAAATGCAGACGTTCTGTTTATTTGGATATTATTTTGGTATAACAGACAACGAAAGTCAACAAAAAAAAATATTTTCCGTAATCAACAAATACTTGTAAAAAATGAAAAACATTTACTAGAGGAAAATTACTACCAATACCACCACAACACACCCCCCCCCTTTGCCATCATGACCTCCACCCCACCCACCACCACCCCAATACCCACTAATCCAACTGTTAGGCTATGTTTGGATCATGAATTTAAATAATAATTTGACAAGAGAAAACAAAAAGATAAGTAAAATGAGAATGAAATACAATTACATTTTACCAATCTTTTTCTTTTTCCTTTTCTCTTTTCAAATTCTTATCCAAATCCATAATCCAAATACAATCTTAGTATATTAGTTTTAAGAATGCAACCAAACATAAGAAAACATTATTCAAAAGAAAAAAATATTCTGTAAAAAAATATTTTCCATCCAAACAAATAGATTGTGTGTAATGGAGTGAGGGCAGCGTCCCTGTACTTACTGCAAAAGTTAAGCATCCAGTTGATTGACTTTGAGAGTTGTTGCAAAATTTATTTGAACATACACAACAATCAATGAAACTATCAGGTGGATAGTACTCACCTCCCAGTGATGAAGTTTGGGTCTAATTAATAGTTCCACAAAGAAAACGCATATCACCACTTGCCAGTATGGTATAACAAACAAAATGAACGAATGCAAAGCAAGAAGGGTTTTCTTGCAAACACAACAGACAACACAAATAAACTTAAATGGTTTCGAGTTTATGTTTCTTCACATTGTCTACAAATTACCAAATCAAAGAAATAGCACACAATCCCTATTTCTGAGTTTGATGACAATTAAATAGGTTCAGATGGTTGTTGACATATTCAAAGGAAAAAAGTTACAAACATAAACAAGGGGAAGAGGGAAAATAACCACCCATTCACTTACTTCAGTCTTTCCTAGCCCGTGACGGTTGAGAAATGCAGTCCCACGACAAAGCCAACCTGAAAATCTGCTTTTGACCAACTAAATTTCAGAGGTTTAGATTCCTGTAACAGTGCCATGAGAAGAAAGTGTGCAGCTGACAGAAGAGACCTCACTGGAAATCAAAGTCTCCCAGAATGTGGCAGAAATTACAGGCAAGTTTGAGAGCTATGCCACACAAATTGGCTCATAGAAAAGGAGTGACCATTGACAAACCAGAAATGAAGTTTGCTCATTTGATCGCATACATGGAAAGCTCTTTCCACCTCTTATTACATTCCATGACCATTAAGTCACACAGGAAGCTTAAGTGTGGGCTTTTCCACTCCCAAGCGTGAGCTCCAAATCGTCCACTCCAATATCATGAATTATCTCACCCTCCCACGCTTTCACTGTGCCACTCTCAAACTCAAATTCAGAGCCACGCCCTCTTTGTGCTGCTACTCCCCAGCCCAATTCTTCATGCCCATCAGTTCCATTTTGGAGGGAGCTCTGCTGAGCAACAGCTTTTACAAGGTTAAATGTTGGGGACGATGGAGCAGCCGGAGCTGCCCCTGTCTGGAAACTGACCCACTGACCCGAATCAACACTGGAGGCATCGGACTCATCACATTCTGGAATTGTGGCCGGTGTAAGATGGTGGCGGCGAGTGGGACTTGCTGGGGCAGAGGCAGCGAAAAGGGGGTGACGGAATGTGTTCAATGAGCCATTGGAAAATGATTCCCAATCGGCCTTTCGCTTTGAACCTCGGGAAGTTGGGGAAGAAAGAGGCGGAGTTACAGGGGCACTGCTGGATATGCGGAGGGGAGGGAGAGACGAAGGAATGGAGGCTAAGTTTCGGAGGAAAGGCAGAATGTAAGATGAGGGGTTTCCGTCAAAACGTGTGGGGCTTGGGAAGGAAGAGGATGTTGGGCTGGCGTGGTAAGACGGTACAGGACTTGGAAAGGATGAGGAATTTGGGCTCGGTTGGATCGATGAACATGCACTGATGTTACTTATGTTTGTTGTATTGCCTGCAATCTCAGTTTGATTTGGGGGAGGTCTGCAACCCTGTGTGAGATTTCATAACAGAAGTTAGTCGTTGTCGAATAAAACCACAGTTTTTTTCCTTCTTGTCAGTCAAGATTTCAATGAAAATGGGGTTCTGTATATCAAATTTTCATCAATATGTACATGAAAAAGGGATTGTAAACTAAAACATGAATCAGGAGAAAAATGAAATCTACTTAAAAACCAACAGAAGTGAGCACACTGAAGATTCCCTCACCGGCTTTGACATGAAAAAAGATTGTCTCTCACTGATGAAACAAGAAGAAAAGTTTGTTCCAGATCACAAATGAAAAATCAAAGACAAAGTAGAGCCATCATAACCCTCAAAGATAAGCTGTGTTTGGATCTTTGATTTGGGGAACTGAATAATTTGGTTGTAATACCCTCAAAGATCCCATTTTGATGTTTTGATTCACCAGTGAGTTCCCAAATCAAAAACCCAGCAGGATTCGAATCAAACAGTAAGAATCAGTAGTCCGATCCAGTCAACCAACCACAAAAGAAGATAAATCTGAGTCTCTGACTAAGAAAAATACCCAAAGAGATCTGATTGAGGTTTTCTCATCAGAAATCAACTTAGAAAGTGAGAATCAATTCACAAAAAAATAAAAATTTCAAGATGAAGACTCAGGAAAATTACGTAACACAGAAAAAGACCAAGATCAATATAACCCATTTCCACTACCACCATCAAACAAACAAAATCTGAATAGATCTATCAAAATACTATGATCTATATATGAATATACGTGGAATCAAATAAAACAAAAATAGACCCAAAACACAGATTTGAAAACCCAGTATGAATTGGAAGTTAGATTGGCAGCAAACCTTGCGATAAGTGGTGCCATCGTCTTCGACGACCCAACCAGCTTCGGAACAGAGAGCTTTCAAGACTTCGTTGTTGTCGCAGTGTTTGGGAAGCTTGTAGTTTCCCTGAGCTCTGAGACCTGTAAATATCTTGGCAGCAATAGCTCTTCTCCTCCTCTCTCTCCTCTTGTTGTTCTCTCTCTCCTTCCAGGTCGGTAAACGCCCTGATGATCCGCCGGCAGTCATTATTCCTCCGGCGACCACTCTCTCTCTCTCTGTCTCAAGGGGCGGCGAAGGCTGCTCACGAGAACAACACTTCGTTTTGATTATTGGGTCGTAGAAAATGCAGAGAACTCTACTATTTGCTAGCTTTATTCTCCTCCTCTCTCTCTCTCTCTCTCTCTCTATCTAGCTTTCTCCCTAATCGCCTCACAATTGCCTTTTCAATAAATATTTTAGAATAATGATTATTTGTATGAAAAATTGGGGGAAAATTTTTTTAGGACAAATAATTTACTATTATAATTACAAGTATGCCCTCCTTTTAGATTTCACTTAAAATATGAATTGATTTTTTAATTTTTTTAATTTGAGATTAAAAAATTTCATTTAAGATGAATTTTTTTGATTTTTTCATTTTTATGAGAAAAAAATGAAATAATTATAATTTGAACGTGACATTTTATCTTATTGAGTAAAAAAAATTATTTTGTTTCTATTTCTCGTCTCTTCTCTTTTTTCCGTTTCTCTTCCTTATCGACTACCCTCTCTCACTCTTTTTTGCTCTTTCCCAACATTGCCACCACCCTCAACTTTTTTTTACACCTTAATCCATTCTTTCTTGCCACCACAATAACACGTCCATTCTCTTTTACTAATTCCCTCATCTACGTTCTTCATCTTCTATCGCCACCTTAACCACCCCCTTGTAACATCCAACCATCATCACAAAATCAACAATCAAAAAGTAAATAAGAGAATATGGAGAGATCCATAATATTATGGCACTATCAAAATGAAGGTTTTGAAAAGGAAAAGAGGTAGTGATGGTGAGTTAGAAAGTGGAGTTATAGTAGGAAATGAGAAATGAGATTATAATAGATGAAAAAAAGGATTGAAAGGTGTCATCAGGTAGTAAGACAGGGTTAGGGTGATGAGGGATAATGGAGGTGGTGGCGATGATGACGGCAATGAAAAAGGCTATGGTGGTTAAGGAGGAGTAACGTTGGTCCGGTGGTAGGTGGTTGCAAAGGAAAATAAAAAGGGAAAAAAAAAAAGAAGGAAAAAGAGATAAATTTGAGGATAAAAAATGTGTTTAAAAAGAAAAAAGAAAGAAAGAAGAAAAAAAACGATTTTGTGAAAAAATAATAATAATAAATTCAACTTTCCACCCCTACCATACCTAAAAGTGATTCATCATATTTTTGAAATTATTTGCCTTGCCGTTTTTCTATAAATATTTTCCAATATAATACTTTTTTCTTACTTTTTTGAATTATTATCAATACAATTCAAAAAAAAGTAATAAATAAATAATTTGTAAATTACTTTTTATTTTAGTTATCCGTTCAGTTTTGAAGGAAGGAAAATTTATGATACTTTCCTTATTATAAGTTTCTATTAGAGCTAATTTATGTACCTTATTATAAGTTTCTATTACAGCTAATTTATGTAAATGAGACTTCAAGGCGAGGTTGATATATTTTTAAAATGATTTTGTGTTAACCAAATGAGTACTCTAAATGCAATTGTTAATTAGTTTAAAATAGCTATACATTCTCTGCAAAAGTTTAATGCTGCAAAAAGTATACACTCATTTTAAAATTTGTTAATCAATACCTTTAAAGCACTCATTAATACATCATTTAAAATTTTAAGTGACTAATTTTATTTTTAACTCCGTGCTTCCATTAAATGGTATGTCATGTGTGCGGATAGATTTCATTTACTACTCACCATCGTTTGCAAAACACCTATTTGTAGAATCGTGCACAAATATTTTTTAAATTTATTTATATCTCTCTCAACATATTATAATAGACTTTCTTCTTCTCACTCTCTCTTTGTTAAATTTAGTGGTTGTTTTAGTTTCTAACCTTATTTTGTAATTTTTGGCCTTCAATTAAAATTTATATGTTTCAAACAGAGAAATTGCTCCATTCGCACATAAAAAATTATCTATTCTAACGTATTTTCAATTGATTGAATTGAGGTTGTCCTCAATTTAAAACTTTTAGTTCGAAATTTGAAATTAAGAATGGAGTTTTTGCAATAGACACCCAATATTAAAATTTTTAGGTCTCAATTTAAAATTTCCTACATACAAACTAGGTTTGTGACATTCACAATATCACTAAGTTGTAACAATATTTCATTATCACTAAGTTAATTACCTTTACGAGGTTTAAGAGTATCTCCAATCTTGAACTTCTTTTGTCATCAAATCTGATGAAAAAAATAATGCTTTCCTCAATTTGATACCACTGGCTCCAACCCTTTACTTTTTATCAAATTTGACCGGCCGATCGACCGGTAAGAGGAATTTTTTTTTTTTGAACTATTTGAACCAATTTTTTTCAACTGTTTGAATCCTGTGGTGGTTGACTGGTTGGTCAACCGGCCGGTCGACCGGTAAGGGAAATTTTTTTTTTTTTTTTTAACTGTTTGAACTTTTTTTTGGAATTGTTTGAACCCTTTTATGGTCAACCAGTTGGTCAACCGGCCGGACCGGTTCGTCTTCCCCAACAGTCATGTACAGTGTTTTGGTGAAATGCGGAGCCTGTCCTCACTTTGATGATTTCTTTGATGAATTTTGAATTTGATACCGGTTTGGTGAAATTGTTAGAGCATGAAAAAGTGATTTTTCACCAAATTTTAAATTTGATAACAGGTTTAGTTCAGGGTTGGAGATGGTCTAAGTAGACATGAGTGTAGTGACATCATATACTTTGTTATATGATGGCATTGACTAACAACAACATGGAAAAATACAAGCTATTGTGTAATTCTAAAAAATTAATTATAGATCAATGATAAACTTTATAAATATTAGTAATTAACATTATAAATTTTTTCATTTGATTTTTTTTTTTTTTTTTTTTTTTTTTTTTTTTTTTTTTTTTTTGGTGATAGACCCACTTGACTGTAAATTCTCTTAAGAATATCTTAATTGAATGGTGGGGATCACTTTAGTCACCTAAAAATAATATCAATAACAATGTGTCACTGTTGCACATAATATTTATTAAGAAAATTATTCATAATTGACCAATCACATTATTGTGGAATTTTTGTTTTATTTATTATAAGTCTTGTATTTTATTGTGCGCCCCCAAATATTAATCACACTGTGTACATGTGTTTGGTTATGTTTTAATCTTCTTTTTTAGAAAATCAAAAAAAATGTTTAATGTTTGGTTGTTTTAAAAAAAAAATCCAAAAACAATTTCAGGAAATAATTTGCCAAATTGATTTTTTTTTTCAAGAATAAAAAATTAAAATACAACCAAACAGTAGGATTAACTCTTTACATATTCTCCATATAATTGTAAATGCATTAAGTAATATTTAGGAATATGGAATAACTTCTCATTTTTCATTCATGACAAATGAGTGAAAATTCTTTGTTGTAATTTTTATGCCACAATCTTCTTGTGATTTTTTAAAAAAAAGTCAAGACCAGAGGGTACTATTCGGGTCTGTGGGACTCACTATGTCTACAAGTTCCGTTTTAATGATTCAAATTTTTCCTTTAGTAGGCCCTTCATATAGATCATTCACACACACGCGCACACAAAAAAAAAAGGTCATTTTTTCAACCATTTTTTTTTTCATTTTTTGTGTTTAATTTTTAATTTATGTTGTGAATGGATTCGATATTCATGTACAATATGTTCAAACTTTTGTTTATAATTTTGAAGTATTTTGCAAACATGCGTAACATGTGTTTTTAAATATGTGTAAATTATTCTCATGATATATAATAGTTTTGTCTTCACTTTTTTTCTCTGCTGTATTAGTAAATAATAAAAGGAAACATATTGCAAATCTAAAAATAAAATAAAATTAAAAAGTTAAATTTAAAACTGTCATTGCTTAGTAAGAGTATCTCCAATGGTTCACCAAATATTTCATCAAATCTGAGTAAAAATATCACCAATTCCTCTATTTGATATTAGACGCTCCAACAGAGCTTTCATCAAATCATAGGACGTCCGGGGGGTTAACCGACCGGTCCACTGGCAAGAGCAAATTTTTTTTTTTTTGCCTTCATTTCTGTTGTCATCTATTCCCTTTCTTCATCCCTTTCCTTCATCTATAAATAATAATAATATCACATGGAGATGGAGGAGGGAGATATTAGCAACAAGAGGGAGAAGACTTGACCCAAAAGTGGTTGGAGCAGTACAAAGCAAATGTGCCCCCTTCGCCATTATCATCGGCTCTGAGCACAATGAACACATATTTAAGAAAATGAACTAAAGTTAGTGTCCAAAACACAAAAGATAGAACCCCAAAATCTCTTCATTGGTCTCTGAGTGTGTAATGTCTTCAGCAAAAGTACTTTTGTATACATAAAGTGGAGATGTGCTCAAATCTCAATAGACAACTCCAAGGCTCTGATAAGCCAAAATCAATACTGTCTTCCAAGATTCTTTCTTTAGCAGATGATGATAAACTGATCAAACCTATACTCATAGAATTGGAAATGGAATTGGAATTGGAGGTATAGAGTGGATCAGAGATAAGAATTGAGAAAGAGAACATGATGGAAATAGATTCAAGGGAAAATGGAAATGAAGTAAAAAAGATGCTAAGGTGGTCGACCGGTGGGTCGACCTGTTAGTGTAAATTTTCACAATTTTTTGTCTTAAAGCGGTCATCAGAGGGGACATTCGGCTAGTCGTCCGGTGGGTCCAACTCAATGGCTACGCACAGTAAATTGGTGAAAGGGGCGAGTCATTCTCAGTTTGGTGAAAGGTTTGATATTTTCTTATTTTGATACGGTTTTGGTGCAACCGTTGGAGCACAAAAAACACCGATTTTTCACCAAATTTGAATTTTATAATGGATTTGGTGAATGATTGGAGATGGTCTAAACAATATAAAAAATAATCTTTTGAGCAGTTATTTTTATTTATAATTTTTTTAGCTAAACGTGAAATTCACTAAGATAGTAATCTTATGATAAAACAAACATAAGATACATATCATTTCCAGTTAAAAAGTCTGGGGACTATTTATCCTATGACTACCAATCCATTCTACTGTAATCCTCTCTTATCTAATTTGTCCAAACAAACAAGGCCTTATAGTAAATGAAAATTCTATAATACGAGGGGGTGTACTATATGCCCTAGTTATGGCGTTTTTTGTATTTGGTTATGACCTATTATGGTGTTAGTCATTGTGAGTAGTAACTTAATTACCACAAAAACGTCTTTGATTATATTTTATGTGGTGTTTGGTTCTTTTTTTCTTTTTCTTCTATATCTTAATTATGACTAAAAATGATTTAATTATGACATTTATAATCATCAATGCATCAAATGTCATAACTTGCATACTTAGTCTATCAAATGGCTAAAATTTATTTAGTGGTGTTGGGGCAAGTCTATGTGGTACTCCAGCTTGACTTCTATTAGTGAAAGCAATGGGACTTAATACTTTTTAGTTGATTTTTTTAGAGACAACATGACAAATGGAGTGTTATGTGTTAAACAACGTGAAATTTTGCTCTAAGACCATCTCTAACTCGTCATTAAATTTTTTATCTAATTTTATTTTGAATTTGAGTAAAAGTCTGATTTAAACTATTCCAATTCTTTTATCAAATTTTCATTAATTTTTTTTTAAATTCCCATTTTATCCCAAATTTTTATTTTCATCAAATTTGGTGGAAAAAAAAAACATCTCCAACGTCATCTTTGCACTCCTTTTGTTTGGGTGAAAAGAATTTTATTTATTTATTGGTATTTAATGTAATGAAAAATGAAAATCAACAAAAAAAAATATTTCTTCTGATTAAAGGAGAACAAGCCTATTGGGATAGAAAATATTTTCTACTTTTAAAAAAGTAAAAAACATTTTCTGAACTAAAACTTTACCAATCTCACACCACTATTACCTCTACTCTCATCTCCACCACCACACCACCATCATCACAGCCATCGCCATCGCCATCGCCATCATCGCCACACCACCATGCCACCACATCCACCTTCGTTACACCACTATCACCATCAAACATAAAAAAATATTTTCTAAAACAAAAATTCTATAGAAAATGTTTTGCATTATAAAATATTTTTCGTCTAAATAAAAAGAGTGTTAGTTAAAAAAATTACTCCTCTTTAATTTAACGAACATCTGATAAAAGGAGCAGAGTTAATTTTATTTATTTATTTATCAAATTTAAATTTAATTATAAAAAAAAGTAAAGAATTGAGGATGCTTTTATAAAAAAAACTATCTCTCCAAAATGACATCCGACTGTTGGGATGTCAGTCATATTTTGATGAAGATATTATTCGCATGAGATGCTCTCAAACTTTGATTCTTTATGGTAGTGGGTTGATTAGATCGTAGGTGTTTTTCATTTTTGTTTTGATTTACATAAGTTATTACAATAAAATTTAATGAATTATAATAAGGGTAATGAAAATTAAATATAATTTTTTGGTGAAGTGTAGGAATTTTAACCAATCGAATTAACCATTGGTTGACCGAAGGTGTTTAGAGAGGTAGTCTTTTTTATGTTTAGTTTAGTTTTTTTTTTTTTTGACCCTTAAATTTATTTATTTATTTATCTTAATATTTTATGTTTTAAGTTTTTTTTAATTTATTTAAAAAATTAACTTAGGTTCAAAATTATATTAAAAATGACACATTAACACTTATATGTAAAAATAGACACCGAGGGAGGCAAGAGGGGCAATCGTCCCCTTACAATTTCAAAAACACCATTTATTATAATAATATTAGTTATAATTATTTACATATTATAAAGACTCGCCCCTTTACGTTTTTCTTCTTTTAGACAAATTTTTAAGTTTATGTCACTACATGTATGAAGCATATGATCAAAATATAATATTCAAAAAATAGACAAAAATAATTTTAAAAAATTGTTTCTTATAAATATTGTTAATTATAAATCTAAGTTTCTAAAGAATTGAAAAAAGGTATTAACTAATTACTTACGGTTATTGAGAAAGACATTATATGAGATTTTAATATCAATTCTATCATAGATATCTTTAATAACATGAACTAATATCAAGCATAATAATTTAAGATGTCTCACTTTAATATATAAATTGTTTTGTAGTTGCTATTTTTTATAACTAAATGTGGGTACATAAAACATGTGATTTATATTTTTTTTCATTTTATTTTCACTTTTTATACTAGTTAAAAATTAATATTATAATAGAAATTGATATTATAATTCATATATTTGTTTTAAAAATTTTGTTAGTATTTATATATGTTTGCAAATCTCTATTTGAAAATTCGGGTCCGTCCCTAGTTATATGACATATAAGTACAGCACTTTTAATACAGATTTAAATCTTAATATTATAATATATTTTTATGTTATGCAATATTTTTGTCTTATTTTGAATAAAAATTAACTTTAGAAATAAATTAAGAAAAAAATTAAAATATTAAAAATCGAAGTAATAAAAAAAAAAGTTAAGGGTAGAAAATGACCAAATATAAAACAATAAAATATGATTTATCCATACAAAAATGGACCAATGTATGTTTGATTTGATTTTTCAAAAATTGTTTAGATGAGTTTTTATTTATTTTTAATATTTTCATCATTTTTTTTTTGTAATTTTTAGATGCATCTAATCAAGATGCACCTATCTAAAAATTAAAATAAATAAATTAAAATATTTAATAATCACTAAAAATAAATCAAAATTTGAACAAAAATTTGTGCATTTTTGTTAGAATTTTTGCTTAATTATTTATTTTTAAATTTTTTGATGTGACATATCTAAAAATTAATAATTAAAAATAATTAAAAAATAAAAAAAATCAATAAAAACAAACAAAAATTGATCTAAAAATACTTTTTGAAAGTTGTAAATGCATCTCCAAGATAATTTGGCAATGAATAGTAGTAAATTGTCAAATTATAGCAATGGTCCTCTAATGGTCATATAACATTTAAGTAAATCTCAACTAACATTCCCTTTAATTTTGTAGGTATTGCTTTGAAATAGGTTTTTTAGTGATTTTTTTATTGTTTATTTTTTGTCTTTTGTGATCTTTTTCGAACTTTAAAAAAAAAAATTATTTTCATTGTATCCTACTAGACAAATATAAAAAATTAAGAATGGAAAAAATCGAAATTTTTTTATAGATAATTCACCCCACCCAAAAAAATGCGACTACAAAATTTTTTTTTTATAAAAAAATGTTACCTACATTAAAATTACATGAACAACTACATTACATTGCAAATAAAAATTTTATTTAAAAATAA
The DNA here is from genome assembly GCF_055761805.1 of Camellia sinensis. Classification (NCBI taxonomy): domain Eukaryota; kingdom Viridiplantae; phylum Streptophyta; class Magnoliopsida; order Ericales; family Theaceae; genus Camellia; species Camellia sinensis. Next base: position 190,236,434 of record NC_138964.1, read on the forward strand.
ATAATAAAAATTACATTGACAAATAAATGGCATTGTAAAATTAAAAAATAGATTTTTCCGTAATTATTAATCAGGAGGCAGGGAAAAATAATAATTTGGGTTATTGACATGTGCGGACCACTTGGCGAAAAGCTCATTTTTGCGCATTATGTAATACGCTTTCATCTAAGGGTCCAAATGAGAAATATCTGTAGTCATTATCAAATATTCTTCCTTTTTTATCTCAAGTTCTTTTATCTTTTGCATATGTTATTTCTGTTTTTATCTCAAGTTCTTTCATCTCCTACAATGCTTAAACCCTTTTTTCTTCTACTTCAATTTTTTTCATTTCCTTCTCATCAAGGTGTTGGTTGAATATCTCTAACAAATTGTTAAATTTGTGGACTTCAGCTTCAACAGCTTGACTTTTTCAAAGAAATTCTTTTGTAGATTTCCTACTCATAGGCATTTTACCCATTGCAAAGACATTACCATCACCAATTGGATTGTTACCAACAGTTGAATTGTTACCATCTTAAAGAGGAATGAAATTATTCATAGGGGATTCAGAGGCTGAATAAGGAGAAAATGGTATATGTATCATTGACTTCACTATGTTTGTAGGAATTACATCTTGCCACCTGATATTGTTTTGCATCACTTACCAACAATGTTCAAAAGTAATTTTTTTTTCTTTTCATCTTGATGGTATAAAAGTTTTGCTTGAAACATCTATATGGATAAAATATTAAATAAATTAATTAGATAATTTTTATACGACATGAAATAAAAAAATTAACATAATAAATGAAGATGAAATCTTACTATATCAACTTGAGATATCCCACTTGGGTGTAGATTTTCGACTTGTATTAAATATCCACAAAATTTGTTAGAACATTCCATAATTATACCCCATCAAGATTGGATAGACACTTATATTTTTGACTGATCATTCTGAAGTGAGCAATAATTTTCATAAATTTTTCTCCAAAAGTGAGCATAAGATTGTGAATTGTCAACAATTGAGTTTGCAGAAATGTGACACCAAGCTTTACAATCTTTATCAATGGTGAATAATTTTCCTCTCTTTGTTTTTGAGAAACCTTTTATACTGATTATGTAAAAAACTATAAATAAAAATGTAATTTGGAAGGTTTGTTGTGAAATGAAATTGAGAAAAAGTGAAGGGAAAAAAAATATATAATTTCTGAAGATTGTTGTGAAATGAAATTAAGATTGAGGGTTTATATTTATAGAATTACAAAATATGATCATTTTGTTTCTAAATATGGTCGTTAAAAAAATAAAAAAAATATGGCCATTTATTTATAATCGTTGTGCTTCTCTTTTACAATTTTTTTTTTTAATAAACAAAATAGCACAATTGTTGTTGATATCAGCTGTTGATTAATGAACAAGATCTCAGCCGTTGATTAAATAACAATCCAATGGCTCAGATGAGAGCTCTAGAATGATCCGCACCTATCTTAAGAGAAAAGCCGTTTCTCTCTTGCCCTCATCAAACTAATCAGTTGAGATGAGAGCATCTCTATCTTTTTCTCTCTCTCTGGTGTTTCATCTTCATCCACAACAGTCATGGCCTCCATTTTCTCGCATTCTTCATCAGAAACCCCTTTCTCTCCATCTTCATTTTGATCATCACACCACCAAACGCGATTGCCAAAACTAGTCTTCTCTCTTTCTCTATCTCTCTGTGTGATTTACATCACCACCACCATTGCCACCGATCACTAATCTTTGAATTCAATGGAACTCCAGTGTTTGACTGAACACCACTATTTGGACTTCGATGGAGCTCGATTGGTCAAGGAATGAGCCCTACAAGTCGATGAAAAAGAAGATGCCCTAGAGGTCAATGGAGGTTGAAATGAATAATAAGTTCATTAATCATGCCAGAATCCAGGTATTTATCTTCTAAATTCATTTTTGAAAATTATATAGATTTGTGAAATTTGGGTTGATTTGTACTTGACTGCAATTTGGTTTTAATTTGTTCTAAATTGATTCTGAAATTTTGTGATTTGTTTTAAACTAATTCGGCTATTTGTGAAATTTATGAATTTGTGAAACTAGTTTTTGAATGATCATTATGAAATAGAATTACGTTTGTGGAACTGAAATTTGTGATTCTATTTGTTTGTGAAATTTGTGAAACTAGTGAATGAAATCAAATTTGAGAGATTTTTTTAGTGAATGAATTTTGTTTTTTAACTGAATTTAGAGCAAAAAATCTATTGATATTTGATGATGTGGTATGTTTGGCACTTACCATTCAATCTGTCAAATTTAAGAATAGAAATGACATCTACTATCTTAAACCAAAAAAAAAATAACAAACCATTAAAAACCCTTGGTTTCACTTCTCAAAAAACACTTTTTAAAAAATTTTATTTTTTTATTTTCTGTGTTTTTTTGTTTTTACTGATTTTTTTTAATATTTTAAGCAAATTTTCTAATTTTTAGGCATACTTAACTTAGATGTATCTAAAAAAATAAAAAATTTGTAAAGAAAACCTTTTAAAAATTCATTAAATACCAAAAATATAAAAAAAAATACGAGAATTCAGTACATTTTTTGTATTTTTATGTATTTATTAATTTTTTAAAATATTTTTTTCACAATTTTTTTACTTTTTAGATATATCTAAGTAAGGTGTATCTAAAAAATAAAAAAAAATGTTTAAAATTTAAAAAATATTCACTAAAACCAAAAAAACATGAACACCAAAAAATTTAATTTTTAAAAAATTAAATTCAAAAAACTCAAACCAAACACACTGATTTTTTTTTCACTATTATCAAATTGTAACTTTAACATCTCATTTGACAGCCCAATTGAAAATGCTCTCACCAAACAAATCCCAAAAGGACAACTACATATAAAAATCATGGTATGCTACGCGTCACATGGGACAAGTGTCGGTCTGTTCCACACGTGCGATACCAATGCAACACATAAAACATCGCGACCGCAGCACCAGTTGCGGACAATTCCAACTCCCAAAAGTTTGACGTGTCATACCATGCATGCAACACGTGAACGTGGTCCGCTAATGACAATTATTTCTCTATATATATATATATTTATTTATATATAATTATACTAATTTCTCATGATATTTTAATAGAAAAATTACAAAAAAAAAAGAGAAAGATTTAAACCCTTTTAATAAAATAAATTCTGAATTTTAGTTTTAATATTTTGATTTTTTTCAATCTAAAGTATTTGTTTTTTTTAGCCAAAATTGATAGAAAAATAATATTTTAATCATTAAACTCAATGTAAATATATATAAAATATCTAAAATAATTTTTTTCCATTGAGTTGACTAAAATTTTATTTTTTTGTTGAATTTTCTTAACAAAAATAACCAAATGTTAGATTAAAAATAAATCAAAAGATTTATATTTAAATTGACAAAATTTAAAACGCAAGGTTTATGTTGTTAGAAGGGTCAAATTTTGAGATTTTTTTCAAATAATTTTTTTTCCCATTCTAATTCATATAATAGTTAGTCTTTTTTATTAATAACTTGTTAGTTATATAAATAAAAAATAATATTTTTATCTTTTTTCTACTAAAATGTAATTTTTTTTGTTTATTTCAATATTTACTAATCATTTATATTAGTTTCAGTCACTTTAACCTCACTAAATAAGAATCAATATAATTTATATTAAAAATACGAGTTTAACTATATATATTTTTAAATCTTAAGAGAGGTAAATGTTATTTATTTAGATATCGTTTTATTGTCCTATGAAACGAATTGACCATGGCTGGATTTTATTTTGTTTTTGGGTTACAAAGGTTATTCATGTAGTGATTACACTTGATTTTTTTTAATTAAATAATGTTTTTGTATTAATTTTTAGAAGATAATAATAAATATTATATATTAAACAGTGCGAAACATTATTCTAAAATTACTAATAACGTCTTATGGGTGATGCATCCCTTATTAAGTGTAGTTTTTTATGTTTCATTTTATTTAATAAAATTTTAAACTTATTAAAATTTAAATAATAATATTTTTGATGTAGAAAAATAATTATTATTTATGATTCAATAAATTTCCAGAGCTATTTTAAAAAATAAACATATTAATTACTTATTATCATGTCCTCAGCGAGTACATGTGGTGCATGAAAATAATAAATAATAATATTACACTTATCGTGTTTTACTTATTAAAAAATTTATTAGAAAATCTTTTTTTAAGTATTTATATCTTAATTTAGTTTATAAGATATTCTTATATTGTAATAAATCTTATTATTTGAACATTTGATCTGTCAAATTTAAATTCTCATATATAAAGTATTTTATGGATATTTTTATCCTTACAAATATTTTTTGAACGGTTAACAATTTAGTAATATGAACATTTATATTTTACAATGTGAATATTCACATTAACAGTGTAAACATTCATATTAACATGTTAACATTCGCATTGATGATGTGAACATTCATATCACGGAACATTCACACTATAAATGTGAATATTATTAGGGATATTTTGATAACTATGTCATTCATAGGATTTCTTGAAATATAAAAAAAATATTGTGAACTAAATGAAACATAAGTATGTAAAAAGAAATTTATAAAAAAGTGTTCCTTACTTATTACGTGATATCACAAAAATTATAAGTAATGGAATTCATTTAATCAATAAAATAAATGTAAAATATCAATAGATCATAATAGTTTGATTTAATTTTTATGAAATTTAATTAAAAATAAGTCTTAACAAAATTGTCACTAAAAATAAGTAGGTTGGCTTTTTAGTTTTCTGATTTTTTGGCTATTTTAAATCGGGGCTAAAAAGTCACGTTTGGAAAAATTTTTTTGACTTTTTATAAAAAAAAAATATAATGATTATAAATTACATATGATATTTTATTTTATTAAATTAAAAAATATATTTTATTTTTTTTAATTAAAATAATCCCAAACCCAACCCAACCCAACCCAATTCATCTTTTCAAATAAAGCCTTTGATAACTTTTTAACTTTTCAACCCGTCTGAATTGCATCCGTACATTCAGTGCATTTTCATTATTTTTAAAATATTTTTCACCAAAATCTTGAAACCAAAACCTTGAGGATTTGTTAGGTGCCGTTTGGTAACACTTACGTTTTCAATTTTCTATTTATATTTACAAAAATTTTAAAAACTCAAATAAAAACTTGATTGGTAAAATTTTTGATTTATAAATCAGTGGTCTCAGTTTATAAATTTGGCCAAAAAATGAAAACATAAAAAATGTGTTTCCGTTTTGAGTTTTGAGTTTTTTTTTTTTTACCACCCAGCACTAGTCACCACCCGCCACCATTTTCTACCATCGTCTTCCGCCACCACCACCCATCACCCACCCCCCACCACCACCTGCCACCACCACTCACCACCCATCTGCCACCACCACCCGCCACCACCAGCCACCCACCAGCCATTACCCACATGCTACCCACTAGCCACCACCACCTACCCCTTGCCACCACCATCGCCACCGCCACCACCACCACCACTCACCACCCACCTGCCATCCACCCGCCACCACCACCCGCCACCTACTTGCCACCACCACTCACCACCCACCTGCCATCGCCATCCACCACCTGCCACCTGTCACCCACCCGCCACCACCACCCACCCGCCACCCACCTACCATCACCACCCACCACCCACCACCCACCACCACCACCACCCACTCGTTACCACCTACCACCCGCCACCGTCACTCACCCGCCCACCACCACCACCACCACCCGCAACCACCCACCACCACCCGCCATCCGCCACCCACCTGCTACCACCACCGCCACCATCCACTCACTACCACCCACCACCCGTCATCATCACCCACCCGCCACCACCCGCCATCCGCCACCCGCCTGCCACCACCACTTGCCGCCACCACCACTTGCCGCCACCACCACCACTCACTCGCTACCACCCGCCACAGTCACCCATCCACCCACCACCACCACCCACCCGCCACCACCCGCCATCCGCCACCCACCTGTCACCACCACACCACCACCACCACCCACTCGTTACCACCCATCACCCGCCACCGTCACCCACCCACCCACCACCCACCATCATCACTTTCCACCACCGTCTTCCGCCGCCACTTGCCACCACTTGCCATTTCTCACTCTTTTTTATATTTTTAATTTTTTTTAAACATTTTGTCAATTACCAAACGCGTTTGTAGTTTATGTTTTTTTAAGAATAAATAAAAACTAATTTATAAAATTTTTGTAAATATAAACTGAAAACGTAAACGTTACCAAACACACACTTAGTATTTGCCTGCCTTTGTATACAGTATATTTACGAAACTAATGAAAAAACTACTTTTATTTATTTGTACTACAAAAAGGCATCCACTATTTATTAGGGGTACAATTTAGGCGGGCTCAACCCGAGCAATTCAAGCCCAACTTGAAATTTTTTAGAACTTAAGACAAAATATTTTCAAATTCAGTACGGACTTGGACAAAAATTCAGAAACCCGAATTAAATTTGGGCGGACTTGGACAAAGATGTCAAACAATCCAAGCAACCCGAAGCGCGAATTATATATATATATAGATATATAAAAATATTAAATATACATATAAATTATTAGCCATTACATGATATTAAAGTAATTTATATTATTAAATTATATTGAATATATATTATATATACAAATAGAATAAAATCTTACTTTTTTTTTTCTTTTTATTTTCACTCATAAATTGTAAAGACTACTATAGTGGCATCTCTCTTACATTGTATGAATTATTTATTTTGATGGTATTAATAATTTTCTATAATAAAAAAAAATTGTAAATAAAGTCAAATTTTAATAATTTAATAATGTAGCTGCAAAAAAAAAAACTAAAATTCATTTACAACTCAGGTAATTCGGGCAACTCGGGTTTAACTCGGGTCGGGCTTGGGCAGACAACCTCGGGCTACAATTCGGGCTTGGGCGGGCTTGGATAGGTCCCAGCACAACTTGGACTGGGCTTGGATAACCTCCCAACCCGTCCGAACCCGCCCGAGTTACACCCCTACTATTTATGTTATGTTTGAGGGAAATTCCATGGTATACACTTCTGTGATTGTGTATTTTTATGGTATATGTTATATATTTTTATAATAATTTTACATAATTTTTTTGATAAATTTACTATAATTTATGATTCATAAATAAAGTTACATATTTTGTGATAATTACATATTTTTTTATTTATATTGTCGTAACATCTATCAAAAACTATATATATATATATATATATCTAAAAATACGTAATATGAATGATGCATATAATACATATTTTTTAAGAGACGTACACCACAAGATCAACGGTTTGTTTGAATCTAGAAACAAATCAACTAAAAATAAAATAATTATTCCTTTCGTTTCAAAATATTAGTCCATTCCTTTATTTTTTATTATCTCAAAATATTTGCCTATTTTTAAATATTAAGAATTAAAATAATATTAATTTTTTATTTTATCATTCTTTTAAATTCTTTAACAATATAGAAAGTATAATTATGACGATTGATATTTTCAAAAAATTATATTATTAAAGAATAATTTTAAAAAATTAATATTTTTAAAATGTAATAATTATACTATCCAAAAAATTGGCTTTGTTTGGTGTGGAGTTCAAATCATGACTCCACACCCATATTTGAGCATGATATTTGGTTACAACTTTTAAAAATTAATTATACATCACTTTTTGAAAACTCGTTTTAGGTGGGATTTAAATTTTAAAATTTAGCCTATTCGGTTGTCTTCCTGGACATCCGACCAGTTGACCAGAATAGTGTAAATTTTTATTTTGGCAATTGGCACTGGTTATTTTTTTATATATTAAATAAAAAATATTTTTCAAATTTTTTAAAATTTTTTATGAGTTTTAAATAAAATTTTGAGTTGCTTGTTTGGTTATAAATTGTAAATTTTTAAATCAAATATCATATGTCACATCAATTATTTTAAAAAAAATTTAAAACTCATAATCAAATTTTTTATATTTAAATTATAATTTCAAAACTCATAAATTTAAAATATAACTTTATTAAATCATAATTGTAAAATTTTCTCAAACGCAACGTTAAATTCCCTATATTTTAAAGAAGAAAAAAAAAATTCTTTAAACAGATTAGCGTACAATGACATCCAAGTAATAATAGCGAAGGGGCAAGGGCACGTGCGGATACAGCTTATGGTGAGAGTGACGTATGGATTGTTAGATTGAAAGGGACGGTTGGATTAGCTAGCTGGCATTGGCACGGCTCTTTAAAAAAAAAATGTAAATGCGAACCCGATGAACGTGAAATTGAAGGCAACAATAAATAAGGATAAATTACACTAACACCCACGTCTATTTTTTATTTTTATTTTTATTTTTATTTTTATAAATAACAGCCTTCCCCTTTGTTCTTTAAAATCAAATCATACTTTTTTATTTTAGGGCAAATTACAAACATTTCTTTTGAGATTTGGTAAAATTATAAATTTTTTCTTGAGATTTCAGAAATTATATCCCGCCTCCTAAGGTTTATATTTTCATAACAAATTGTCTCCTAGGGTTTTTATTTTCATACAGATTCTCCCATAATTTCTCCTAATTTGTTATGAAAATTTGACTCTCAGGGACAATTTGTAATTTCTCAAACCTCAAAAAAAAATTATATTTTTACCAAACTTCGAGGGGAGTGTTTGTAATTTGCCCTTTATTTTACAAAAAAATGTGTTACACTTAAGTCTATCCGTTGATTTATTGTGAACTAACCAAACAAAAAAGTATTATATCATCAAAATTATATATTAAAATATAATTTTACATTTCTTTAATTTAATTTAAACCGTTTTCATCTTCTATATTTTATTCTTTTAAATTTTCAAATACAAAATACCAATTGACCAAATAGTACCATTATTATCTTCACTTAACCCAACAATGAATTTTGTCCATGGCAATCATATAAACAACATTGAACAAAATATATATATATACATATATCAAATTTCAAGCAGGCTAAACTTAACAAAGATCCATAACTCTCAGTCCCAACCAATGCAACCCTATAATAACCACCATCTTCTTTATGCTTACAACAACAACATCGCACAATAGATTTGCTTCTTCGTCCTCTGTAGCCATCATTCCTTTCATTTTCCACCTACAATCACCCTTATTTCCGTTGTCTATTTCCATATATAAAAAAAAAAGAGTAAAAAATCCTCCACTACCGAAACTGTAAAAGAATGAATAAGAAGCCACCACATTGGGTATTCCATTCCTACCAGAATCCTACCAGAACTCGCGACATATTCTATCTGGTGTCACCACACTAGGTTTTGTGAGTACCTATTTCATTGAACACTTTGCACGCAACAACCACTATACACAACTATCGTTATACTTATAGCCACCATGCAATGATCACCATCTAGCCTACTGCAACAACCACCACCTAGCCTATTAAAACAACCACCACTACCACCATTAGCCTCATATCAATATTTAGCATCAGCCCTAATACTAACCATCCTCATAATCCATCACACAACCATTAATGCAACAAGCACTCCCTGAGCCCCAATTCCGGACCTACCTAAAATCAACCCAATTGATGATAGCATAACAAACACTAAAAACCAACAAAACCAATATCAATTACAAAGAAAAAAGAACAAAATGAGAGTCAAGAGAGAAAAATAGGCTAAATTGACACTCATCACAGCATCAGAATGATTGAAATCTCCAAATTCGAGGGTGATTGAAATTATAATGATATCTTGAACTCATTAATAATGTTTGCTAGAGCGCGATGGTGGTTGTCATCGATGGTGATGGGTGGTTGCAGAGGCTGATATAAAGGAAAAACAAAAGTGAAGAAAAATTAGGAAGAGAAATGGATAAACTAAAATAGATATTAAGGTAATTTTACCATTTCATTTAACGGAATTAATTGACAAGGGATGACAGTGTGATTTCAAAAAATAAGGAGATATCAGTGTGAATTCAACAAAAATATAAAGGATGTGAGTGTAATTTCCCCGTTAATAATTTACCCATTAAACAAAGAGGCCCTCCAAGTCCCCCACACGTGCGGTACAGGCGTGCCGTTTTATGGTTGCGTTCAAGGGACCCACATGCTCCCTCGGTCCTGAGCTTTCATTGGTGCACGAGAAAGACATCACGTGGGGGTTTCCAAACAACCCCAATTAGCTGAACCTGAACGCCAACCTTAATTATTTTATGAATTTTTTTGGGTAGTAAATCCTACCGATTATGTTAGATTTATATCTTACTAATTTGTTTATTTATTTATTTATTTGTATAGTTCCATTTCTTGTTTATAATATTTTAAAGTGAAGATTAGAATTGATTTTTTTTAGTAGAGCACTTCTTACTCATTGATCTGTTAAATTAGTTATTTTTAATTTCATATATTAAAATATTTAAATTTTTATTACACATTTATTTTTTAATAAAAAAATACATTTTAAACATTTATTGGTTGAAATCTATCAAATATAAACAATATTGAATATGGATATGAAATTATGTTTTAAAACAATTTGTAAAATTTCATAATATTTGGATTTGCGTAATTTCTGAATTCACAAGATAACCACAAAAAAAAAAAAAAAAAAAAAAATTAACTACAAGCAAAAATTTTCAATTAACAATCACATTTGATTAATATCTCTGATTGACAATCGCTTCACTATCTCCTAGCAATAGTGACCCTGGCCCAATCACCTTCGAGTACTACATTCCGTTGACAATCACATTCAATCACCTTCTCTCACTCCTTAAGCCTCATTTGAGAATAGATTAATTTAATAATTTTTTAATTATTTAATTAAAATATGAGTTAAAAAAATTAATATATTTAGAATGATTTTTTAATTTTTTACGAAAAAATATGCAAAAAATAGAGAGAAAAGAGAAACTTTGTCTTTTTGATATGGGTTGTTGATTTTTTGGCTAATTTAATAATTTTTTGACTTTTTGACTAAAAGGGAGGATTTCCAAATGAGGCCTTAATAGACACAAATTCTATTAAGAGATGACTAAATTATATAAATAAAAAATAATTGCAAAATTTATTTTATTACTGTTGAAAAATAATGATTTTTCGACAACTTTAATTCAAAATTAAAGTGGGACCCAACCGTCGGTTGAGGTGGGTCTGAGTAGTTTTGCATTCTCTCAAGTGAGAAAATTACAATATGAAAATGATGGGCCGAAACCATTGAGGTGTAAATGAGAATTGTCTCATAAAGTGGACATCAATAAAAGTTGGGCTTAGATTTGGACTTAGTCTTAGTTTAGACTGGGCTTAGACTTGTACTTGTGCTTGTGCATGTGTTGGGTTTGGTCTTGGACTTAGACTTGGACTTCATCTTAAGCTTGAGCTAAGTTATGTTGTGTTGGGTTTAGTTTGTGCATGTGTTTGAGAATTGAGTTTGGATCGGGTTGTGACCCAACATTGGTATCTATTGTGTGACCCATCTAGTTGGTTTATTCAAATATCATTATATACATATTTATTTGTATATATTAAGCACATAGGAGGTTAAGACCTTTGTAACTCTTCATCTTTTGATAATGGAGCTGATGACCATATTAGTGGCCATAAGTTTTTAACCTTTACAACTATAGCCCTAATGGCTAGAATTGATGGCCATGGTTAATGGCATTTGATGAGCCTATTGATGTATAGCCTTTATGGCTAGGGATTTCCCTACTTGTATAAATAGAGGTCTTTCCCCTCCAACTTGAAAGATATAAGTTTTGAGAGTCTTTTTTATGAAAAATAGAGATGGTGTTTTGATAAAGAGTTGGAGATGGTTTTACACCAAAGAAAATTTTTCTATATTCTTTTGCTAGTCCCTTCTTTGGTTTTTGTTAGAGAGAGTGCAACCATTATCAAGTTCGCCAAAGCTATCCAGAAGGTGCTTCTGCATTAGCTGGTTTTGCTGTCGTATTACCTCCAGTACCCATGGTGAGGCGGCTAATCTGTTTTAAGAACACTATGGTATCACACAGGTTTCGGTTTGCTTCCTACTACTAGTTTTATTTTATTATGAATTTCTATAAATTTTAGTATGTTCTTATTCTGAAACTCAAAGTGGTTGTTCAATATGAATCTATTTATTTGATTTAAGTACACAATTCCACAACAAACTTACAGACTGTGTATTTCTCATGGAAAAAATAAATAGATTTATACGTAATTATTTTCCTGGAAATTCATACTTATAAATCATGCTTTTTTTTGACATGTTAATTATTTTCTAGATTTTAGTTTTCGTATATGATTTAATTTCTATAATTATTTACATGTTAATTGCTCAATGATTATTGTTTTGTAACAAGCATATATATGTTTTCCTAGTAAAATGTTTGTAACTTGTTTATATTTATGTACATAGTTAATGTATAAACTATCAATTTAATTTTTTGGAGTTTTAGTTTTATAATTTTACATGCTTATGGAAGTTATAAATTAGGAGTTTACTGTTTTCTATGCACATGTATTTGCTCAGTTTCTTTAGGCTGCCTTTGATGACTAAATCTCTAGCATATTTGGATAATTTGATTATATGAGTACTAATTTAGTTTTGTATCTTAGCATGCTCATGATTTATAACTTTATAATAAAATTTGTGTGTTTAAAATTCCCGGATTTTAATTTTTATTACATGCTTATTGTTTCTATAGTTATGTGTATGATCGTTACATATTAATTGTCCATAAAGTTTTAATTTAATTTAGGAGTTACATATTTTAATTTAAAGTTTTAATTTAATTATGGAGTTACAAACTTTATTTTAAAAGTTTCAATTTAATATTTAGAGTTATAAAGTTTGTAATTTGTTTGGGTGAATTAAATTTTGAATTGAATTTATTTATTTGGAGTTATATGTCTAAATGGTTATTGTGAATTAAGTTCATTCATAACTCATAGCTATTAACTTTTAAATTAATTGTGAAGTTACATATATTTAGTTGGGTAACTCATCTAGCATTTTAATTAATTGGTTAATTTGATTATTCAATAGTTGGCTAGATAGTTTCAATTAATTTAGTACCTTTACATTTTGTTTAGATTGTTTGGTTTGTATTTTCTTGTGTTTTCTGATAACTTTCTTTACAAGAATATTTATGCAAAAGGGAATGGAAAAACAAGTACAAAACCAAATGAATAGTATTTGAGGTGTCAAAACAAAAAGTCTGGACAACTAACCTTTGTGATGAACAGGAATTTCTAAGCGTGGAAAAGATTTTGGACTAAATAGAATCCTGACGGATTGGCTATTTTATTTAAATGGTTGAAGTATTTTTTGCTTGAGATTTAGTTGGTTTGTTTACCAATTTGTAGTAGCAAGTTTTATTTGCTTGCATTATTAGAAGCATTTTATATAGATGTATTTGGTTGTAGTAATTTTTAAATTGCTTGTAAGTTTGGAACTTGGTTTGGTTTTTTAGAATAGAAACCAAAGTCTTTAGCATTGGCTAAAGAGCAGTTCTTATTTGTTCAAAAATGACAACTAAGACGGATTTGGTTTCAAACCTTTGGGGTTTGAGGAAGTCTTTGGGTTTAATCATTTTATTCCCAAAGTGTTGGAAACTAAGTTTGGAGAAAGTCTTTGGTTATAATCTGATTATTTTCAAAATGTTTTGGTTTGAAAAAAGAAACCAAATTTTAGCAGTAGCTAAAATATTTTTGAGTTTAGTCAAAAATAATGGGCTTAGTTCCGGGAGTACCGGTTAACTTTTATGAGTGGTGTAATTTTGGTAGCAAATTTTATTTGCTTGGATATTGGTTTGTTATAACCTATAACCTGGTTTATCTCCTGAAAAAATTAATTTTAAATTTGTTTCCCATGGACTAGGAGTCAACATGTTATTGAAAGTTTTGTCAAAAGGTTAACTGGGTTTTAAGTGGGACCGATGTGACCACTCTAGTCTTCCTGGGAACATTCTTGACCATGTTCGATTCTATGTTAAGTGGTGAGACTAATTTTGAATTAAATTTTCAACTGTGAATTTTCTAGTGTTAAGTTTAGTTTATGGAAAAAAAAAAAACAGAATAATGAAATTCTGTTGTGATTTTTTAGAAATGGCTTCAAGAGGTGACAACGGAAATGTTGTTCCACCTAACAACATAAAGCCTTGCGAGATTCTTAAAAGAAGATCTAGAGAGATCAAGTGTGATTAAAGGAAATCATAAGATTGCATGATAACATTTTTGAATTAATTAGAGGCAATTAGTATGTTATCCTTGTGTCAATTTAGCATATATGATTGCTATGTGACTTTGCTTGAAAGCAAAGATGAGACAACCCATTAGGGTGGGTGAATATATTTTTGAATTTTTAAATTCCAAATATATTCTTAAATTGGTGGCTCCTAGTGAGTATAAGATCACTGATTACTGAGATAGAAAACTGGTGGTTCCTAGGAGGTGTTAGACCACTGGCTACACAGTTATGAGATTGTGGTTCCTAGTAGTGAACAAATTACTGATCACATGCCAAGACATGATGGTTCCTAGTAGTAGAGAGGCTACTAATCATATGTCAAGACATGCTGATTCCTAGTAATGAAAGAGTCTGTTGATCCTATGTCAGGACGTTGTGATTCCTAGTAGTAAAGTGACTACTGATCACAGGTTAAGACATTGTGATTCCTAGTAGTAAGAAAGTCTACTTACCACATGCTGAGAAATTAGTGATTCCTAATGATAAGACTAGTGGCCATGTTATGAAGTTCTGAATAGTAGACTATTGAATACTAGATTTGTGTTTCCGAGTAGTAAGATTATTGACTTCAGAGTGATAGGTTGGACCAAATATTAATTCGGTTAATGATAGTCTGGGAATGTATTTGCTGTGATATGATTTTAAGAGTTTCATAATCATTGTGACACAAGGAATTGCTTAAAGACCCTGTATGAATTTTCGAAAAAGGCCAAAAGCCTTTGTATAAATTCTACAAATGTGAGAGTGTCATGTAAAAGGTGAGAATACCTAAACCCAAGAGGGTTAGGATAAGTCTAAAAATCCGTTGACTTTGTATTCAACGGTTGTACACAATATAGCAGTGCATATCGATTTCTTGTGGTTCAGTCTGGTATTCCAGATATACACAAGAATACTATCATGGAATCAAGAAATGCATCTTTCTTTGAAAATGTATTCCGAGTTCCATGAAAGAGGTTAAAAGTGACAATGATCACATAGCTGATCAAACAGATGATCACTTAGATGATCAAGTTCATGATCAAATTGAGGATTTAAATGAGCCGAGAAGGAGTAAGAGGGCTAGGACTACCAAGTCCTTTGGCCCGGACTTCTTGACTTATATGTTAGAGGGAGAATCTCGAACTTTCCATGAAGCGGTGATTTCACCAGAAAGTCTTTTATGGAAAGAAGCTATTAAAAGTGAAATTGACTGCATCTTACAGAACCATACTTGGGAGTTGGTTGATCTAACCCCAGGCAGTAAGGCCTTGGGGAGTAAGTGGATCTTTAGAAAGCTGATGGGTCAATTGATAAATATAAAGCTAGGCTAGTTATCAAAGGATACAAGCAGAGAGAATGCTTATATTACTTTGATACGTATTTACCTGTGACAAGGATTACATCCATTCGCACGGTAATTGCGATAGCCGCTTTACGTGGTTTAGAGATACATCATATGGATGTAAAGACAGCTTTCTTAAATGAAGATTTAGATGAAGAAATCTACATGGAACAACTCGAGGGGTTTTCAGCTCCAGGGAAAAATAAGAAAGTCTGTAAGCTTGTCAAGTCATTATATGGTTTGAAATAAGCGCCGAAGCAATGGCATGAGAAGTTTGACAACGCTATGCTGTTAAATAGATTTAGAATCAATGAGGGTGACACGTGCATATATGTTAAAGACACTGACAGAGGTTATGTCATTTTGTGTCTATACGTAGACGACATATTTATTGTTGGTAGTAATGATGAAATGGTTCAAATTACCAAGAGATTGTTGAACTCAAAGTTTGACATGAAAGATATGGGCCTTGCAGATGTCATTCTAGGTATTGAGATTATCAGAACATCCAGTGGTATTGTACTTTCTCAATCTCACTATGTTGAGAAAATACTTGAGAAATTTAGTAAATTAGATATAAGTATGTCTAGGACACCGGTAGGCGTGAGTCTACACTTGACCAAGAATAATGGTGAGAGTGCCTCTCAGCTAGAATATTCTTGGGTCATTGGAAGTTTGATGTATTTGATGAGTTATACAAGGCCGGATATAGCCTACTCTGTTAGCAGGCTTAGTAGATACACGAGTAATCCAAATGCCACTCATTGAAGAGGCATTATGAGGGTGTTAGGTTATCTACGCTACACCCGGGATTATGGACTGCATTATACCAGATACCCAGCTGTATTAGAGAGGTATAGTGACTCTAATTGGATATCTAATATAAAGGACTCCAAATCCACTAGTGGTTATGTGTTTACCCTCGGAAGAGCAGATGTGTCTTGGAAATCTTCCAAGCAAATGTGTATATCGAGATCAACGATGGAATCCGAATTTATTGCATTGGATAAAGCAACTGAAGAGGCTGAATGGCTTCGCCAGTTCATTGGGGATATTCTACGTTGGCCGAAACCTGTGCCTGCCATCTGTATTGATTGTGATAGCCAATCGGTGATTGGACGGGCACAAAGTCATATATATAATGGAAAGTCTAGACGTATCCGTCATAGATATAATTCCATACGACAACTATTCTCTAATTGGAGTTGTCTCTCTAGACTATGTAAAGTCTAAGGACAACATTGTGGATTCGCTAACCAAAGGGTTAACTCGAGAGTTAGTAGAAACATCGTCGAGAGGAATGGGGTTAAGGCCTTGAGTAATGTTATCGGAATGGAAAACCCAACCTAGTTGACTGGAGATCCCAAGATCTAGGTTCAAAGGGACAACCTAACTGCGTGTAACAGATGAGTCACTGCGGAGGTAAACCCTCCTGCCCATTCCTTTATACAGTGATACCCTATGGGGTAGGAGGTTAAGCTAATGCTTTTAATGACCTAAGTGTTGTGAATAGTCAACCGTGGCATAGAGAGATACCATATGTAGGTCACCTATGTGAGTGCGAAGTGGGGCCGCTTCTTTAAGAATTAATAAGGCTGAATTCTTTAAAAACACTAACTGAACCAGGATAGTGTTCCAGGGTCAAACCGGACACACTAGTGAGAACAAGAATAATGGTTAGAGTAACTTCTGTGTGAGGTTTGTTGTCCCGATTTACACAAACAGCAGAACAGTTCAAGACATCACGTTCACAGGTCAGCCAATAAATCCGATAGGCTTTCACTATGAAAAGTTCAAGGCCAACAGCTACCTTTTCTGATGCAGGATTATTTTGTGTGCTCTTTCTCTGAGTCTTTGTTGTAAAGCGTTGTCCGTTTTCTTTATTCGGCCAATTTATTCATGTAGGGGATTATTGGAAAATAATGATTTTTTGGCAACTTTAATTCAAAATTAAAGTGGGACCCAATCGTCAGTTGAGGTGGGTCTGAGTAGTTCTGTATTCTTTGAAGTGAGAAGATTACAATATAAAAATGATGGACCGAAACCATTGAGGTGTGAATGAGAATTGTCTCATAAAGTGGACATCAATAAAAGTTAGGCTTAAATTTGGACTTAGGCCTCGTTTGGGAACATGCTAATTTAGTAACTTTTTGACTAATTGGCTAAAAAGGTAGGTAAAAAAAACTTGTATGTTTGGGATGACTTTTTGACTAATTACGAAAAGCTGTGCAAAAAGTAGAGAGAAGCCGTAATTGTTGACTTTTTGGTATGACTAATTGGCTAATTGGCTAATTTAGTAACTTTTTGGCTAATTGGCTAAAAAAGTAGCATCCCAAACGAGGCCTTAGTCTTAGTTTGGACTGGGCCTAGACTTGTACTTGTGCTTGTGCATGTGTTGGGTTTGGTCTTGGACATAGACTTGGACTTAATCTTAAGCTTGAGCTAAGTTATGTTGTGTTGGACTTAGCTTGTGCATGTGTTTGAGAATTGGGTTTGGATCGGGTTGTGACCCAACATTGGTATCCATTGTGTAACCCATCTAGTTGGTTTATTCAAGCATCATTATATACATATTTATTTGTATATATTAAGCACATGGGAGGTTAAGACCTTTGTAACTTTCATCTTTTGATGATGGAGTTGATGACCATATTAGTGGTCATAGGTTTTCAACCTTTGTAACTATAGCCCTAATGGCTAGAATTGATGGCCATGGTTAATGGCATTTGATGAGCTTATTGATGTATAGCCTTTATGGCTAGGGATTTTTCTACTTGTATAAATAGAGGCATTTCCCCTCCAACTTGAAAGATATAAGTTTTGAGAGTCTTTTTTATGAAAAATAGAGATGGTGTTTTGATAAAGAGTTGGAGATGGTTTTACACCAAAATTTTTTTTCCTATATTCTTTTGCTAGTCCTTTCTTTGGTTCTTGTTAGAGAGAGTGCAACCATTATCAAGTTCGCCGAAACTATTCAGAATGTGCTTCTGCATTAGCTGGTTTTGACCGTCATATCCTGAGAGACAGAACTCGACGTACCTCCAGTACCCATGGTGAGGCGGCTAATCTATTTTAAGGATATTGTGGTATCACACAGGTTTCGATTTGCTTCCTACTACTAGTTTTATTTTATTATGAATTTCTATAAATTTTAATATGTTCTTATTATGAAATTTAAAGTAATTATTCAATATAAATTTATTTATTTGATTTAAGTACACACTCCCACAACAATTACATTCTTACAAAATATAATAAAATAATATGTTCGTTATAGTATTATCATTACCAATTACAGGGAATTGATTTCACCACATTACTTATTTCCGAAGAGTGAGGCTTTTGAAGACTTTTTCCAAACAAAGATATTTCGTCTTCTAACTTTAATGATTTCAACACATTCCACATTTATAAATAGTGAGGCTCTTCAAGATCTTTTCCAAACATTTCGCCTGCTAACTTTTAATAAATTTAAAAACACAAAAACCAAACAAACATAGAAATTATATGAATAAACATACTTTTTCACAAGTGAATTTGTATTGTGTATTCATATTGTCCATGAGCATGAATTGAACAATGCCTCATCAATCATCAATGTTGCTAACCCTACCAGACCCCACATCCTATATTATAATATACTAATGGCAGACTAGTCAACCCATCTTTCTGTGCGGTTGGGCAAATCACATGCCAATGCCATTGCCAATTTAAAGAAAACAATAATAATAATAAAAAATTCTAATGGTGCTGCTTCTCATCTCTTTCCTTGTGACTTCTCTGCAATTTTCCATCAATAATGGGGTGTTTGGTGGGATTTTTTTGAGCCAGTTTATGATTTTTGATTTTTAAAAAGTTATTTTGGATTGTTTGGTTAAACTTATTTCAAACAATTTCTGATTTTAACAACTTATTTTAAGTCAAAAAAGCTAATTCTGAGAAGCTGCTCACCCCTTGCTTCTGATTACCAACTTCTGCTGTGGACATGTTAATTCACGGTTATACTCTTAGATTTTTTTATTTTTTATTTTTTTAAAAATAGAAAAAGACCCAAATGGACTATAAAATATTATTATTATTTTTTATGAAAAATATAGACAAATAGTGAATAATAAAAAATAAAAATTAATTGAAAAAGGTACTTCACAGCTTATTTAACAAACACTACTCAGCAACTTAAATCTATAATCTAACAGCTATACCAAACAGATTAACAGCTTCTGATTAAAGTCATAATCTATAATCTGTTAAATTATAATCTATAATCTGTTTTAACACCTACACCAAACAGCACCAATAAGTCACTCATTTTGCACCAAGATTGGGTTTACTGCAAAACCATACTATTTGTTTGTTCGGGGTAGTTTATTTATGGCTTTAGGTAAATTATACTATCTTTTTGTAAAGTTTTTAAAAAATACAATAAGTTTTGATATAATTATATTAATTTATTTTTTTTAGTGAAATTAAATAGATTAAAATTAATGTAGATGTTACTAAAATACAAAAATAAATAATGTGAACTATACATTTTCATTTAAAAGATATAAAATCATAATTTTTATTTGTATAACTAACAAATTATTGATGAAAATAGGATAAGTGTTATATAAATTAAAATCACAAATAAGCTAAATATAATTGTGTTAAAATTTTAGAATTTATTGTATTTTTTTAAAATTTCAAGGGAGGTTAGTGTAATTTACCCTATTTGTTTATATATATATATATATATAATGCTACATATAAATTTTTTCTCTCAAACTAAAATATATAAGTGAGTGAGTCTCATACACATTTCTAAACGTTGGTCCTATTCCTTTGTGTTTAGTTTAGAAGTGAGAAAACGAGTTAAGAAATAAAATTATATATAGCATTACACTTTTTTTATTTTAAATTTATGTTAAAATATTTGATATAGTTTTTATTAATTGTTTTAAGATTGAAAAATAATTTTAAAAAATTAAAAAAACAAAAGTAATTATTGAAAAGCTGGAAAGGAGTGTGTTTTTAGTACTTTTGAATTATTAACTTGAAGAACTTATAAAAAAAAGTACACCAAACAGCCGCAATGTCTCATATGTCTCAGGGGTATTATTGAAAGAGTATACCACAAGGGGGAGAATGAGAATGTGGCAAATCGCATGTTCTCAATTCTGAGTCTTATAACCCAATATGAATTTTAAAAATGCTTGGGATTTCTTTTTTTTAGAGGTTTTCATAATCCTTTTTGAATTTTAATTATTGATATATGTGTGAGATCTAATTATGTATGTGTGAGGTTCACATCATCAATGGTTGAGATTCAAAAAAGGTTGTCAAGTTCTAAAAAAAGAAAATATCAATCATTGTTGTATTAATTTTTTCAGGAATGATACGACCCCCACAAACACTCCATCCCCATGATCCTCCTCGCACACGTGTCAGAGAGATAGAAAAAAAAAAAAAAAAAAACACATAACCAATCATAATTATTTGAGTGTCATGGGGTCTCCCAAAATGGGATCCTAAGTATCTTCCTAATTTTTTTTTGTTTGTGAGGACTGTAAGTGTTTTAAATTCAATTTTTCTTGATATTGAGTTGTCTCTTAATTGATACATGTAATTTGTGGATGAGTATTTGGAGTTTAATTGATAAGGCCAGTCCACTAAAAAAAAAAATGTAAATCAGCGGACAGTTTTATGTGATGGATTACACATTAAAAGCATAATAATTGTTCATTACATGATTATCTAAACACATAATAATAATTAATTTGGTAATAAATAAATAATAAACGTTTAGAAATTTATCAATTTTACATAACTTTATCTTTAGTGGGTAGAAATAATTTTTAAAAATTCAAAAATATTTTTTTAACATTTTTGTGAAATTAGTTTATATTTTATCAAATTGACGACTATGCTTTTGAAATAATAAAGATTGAAAGTTCTAGCTTTGGAGCTCAAAGAAAGCTCTAGTGATGTGGCAAGAAATGAGACTCACATGTGATGTGATGTGTGTACCTAAGTTTTTTTTTTCTCTCTCTCTCTTGCCACATCACTAGAGCTCCAAAATTAGAGCTCTCCATCATTGTTGGCTCTTGAAATTTAACAATGAAATCTTTAATTGTTCTTATTTAAAATAAGATTCAAAATCAAGATCAAATGTGTTATAATTGAAAATCGAAAATCAAAGAAACATAAATCCCAAACTAAATGGACTGTTACTAGTGTTATTCGCCCATAATTATTTTATCCCACCACTTTCTGCAAATATTGATAAGTAAAAACAAAAACAAAAAAAAAACAAGACTTGTAAGAAAATAAATCGGGTCAATACGACCAGCACATTTAAATAATAATAATAAAAAAAAAAATTGTAAGTCGAAAGATAGCCCATTTAATGGGCCTCCATCAACAAACACATTCTTATTTGTGAAGGTATCAGCTCTACTACATGGGCTCATATTGTATGTTATGTTATGGCAGGCTTAGCTCCTGACTATGAACCACTCGTAAAAGAACCTCACAACATCCCCCACAACCGAGAAAAGAAAAACAGTTAAGGCTTTGTTTGGAAAGTGAGTTAATTTTTTGACCTTTTTTGATTATTTTAGTATGGGCTTAAAAATTTTAGTTTGAGAAGAGCTTTCTGTTTTTTTGACTTTTTTAACTTTTTTGTGAGAGAAAGAATATAATGATTATGGGTTAAATGTGATGTTTTGTCTTATTAGGTTAAAAAATCTATTTTATTTTTTTTTTGATTATTTTAGCTAAAAAAAATCTTCAAACCCAACTTCCTAAACATAGGCTAAATGGGTCAATTTAAAAATAAAAATAAAATAATAAAAGAAGAAGAAGAAAAAGAAAAAGAGTTTTAACTTACAATCAAGACGTGTTTGAGAAGAAAGCATTAAACAGTTAAGTGTGCCCAGAAAAAAATAAAAAAAATGAGAGATTAAAACCATAGGTAGACTTTCATGTGGGCTGGCCCAATACAATTTTCTCAGGGGGCCTTTTTATATTTAAAATTTATTTTCTTACATATCTATTGTTGGTCCTATTTGGTAGGACTTATTTCTATCTTATTTCAGTTTTTAACTTAATTTAAGCTATTTTGATGTGTTTGGTTTAGCTTAACAATACAGTTTATAGCTTTTTGTAAGTCAAAAATCAACTTATTATTTGAATGGGGGAGGAAAAACTTAATTTATAAGTCAAAAATCAGCTTATGTTCACAGTTATAAGTTATAAAATATTAAATTATAAGTTATAATCACTTTCCCACAGTTCTATTAAACGGGACCATTGTAATTACAATGGAGCTTACTCCCTTTACAATTGGACGACCTCGAGTGTTTTATTTTATTAGACGTCATATATTTTGAGACTTATCAGATAAATTAACTTAACATTTAAAGAGGTTGTCTGAACATTGTTTCAATAGACTCTCTAACACTATGTTTGGGAACGTCGGCAAGGAAAGATTCATAAGTTTTAAAAGAAAAGAAAAGCAAAGAAATGATTATAATTTCTCTCATTTTTGTTTAGATAAAGAAGAAATAAAAAAAAATGATTGTGATTTTTCTTATTCTTATTTGGTTAGATTTCATTAAGAGAAAATAAAATAAATTATTTTATGTTGTATTATCAAAATAACCTTTTTATATTTTCAATCATTCTATTTCTTTTATTTTTATAGGGACAAAATTAGTATTATGAAAATAGTGGTTTCTTTTCCCTCTCAATCTCTCCACTTTTGGAAAAATTGAAAATGAGACTTATAAGAGAAATGAGTTTCTCTCAATTTCTCTCAATTTCTTCCAATTTCTCTCCATTTAGGTTATCCAAACAAGTGAAAAAAAAATATATCTCTTCATTTCTTTTATTTTTTCTCAAAATCACTCAATCCAAACATATCGTAAATATTAAGTTAATTTAGTTCTTTCTTCTTTTGCCCTCTGCATGTAGAGACCTATTGAAGGCTCTTTAAACTTTAATAAGGAATGCTATCTTTTTTTTTTCATCCATCTCTAATGCTGATATGGCTTATCATAAAACACTAGTCAAAAAGTCAAAAAAACACTATAAGTTATCACATCACTCTCTTTACTTTTCTGTTTATCTTTTCGTAAAAAGTTAAAAAAATATTTAAATAATTTGTTCTCAAATAAGGCCTATTTGAATAGAACGCTAGATAGAGAGTAGCAACTCCAATGCTATTATTTATTTATTTTTCTAGCTAAAGTATGAAAAAGGAATACTCTTTATTTTACCAAAAAATTACTTTTTTTAAAAAGGAAAATACTTTGGACCCCAACCCCCCCCACTAATTTTTGATTGGCTGAAACTGTATTTTTTTTTTTTTTTGAACTTGCTAGCACAGCCCCCCACATGGAGGTGGGGGTGCTGGGGTCACCCCCCACTGGGGTCCCCAGCAGTGTTCTTTTAAAAATTTATTTATGTGCTCCAAAACTACTCTTTATTTTATCTATTTATTTATACAAATTATTTAAAGAGCCTCCAAAGCCTCTAAAAATATAGCTAGTTTGACAAAAAAATTATTAAAATAGCTAGTGTTGTAACTAACTTGTTAGAGGAATTAAAATAGAATGAGATTAGTTGTAATAGTTAACAAGTCTCTTTTAAAAAATTTATTGGAGATATTCTTACAAGATGCTAAAGTTATAGGTATAATAAAAATTGTCCTTTTCATTTCCTTTAACTAGCAAAAAAATGACTAGTATAATTGGAATTGGTCTAAGGATTTTTTTTTTTTTGGCTTGCTAAGTTATTGGAGAATAAGCATTTTATTCGGTTTTTATTATTGGATAACGGGAGTTTTTTTATTTATTTATTAGCCTTCAACAAAGAAGATATTTTCCCTCAACCTTTGAACAAGGACGTTTTTTTTCTTTTTTTTTTTGGGGAGTCTTTTAACAAAAAAAAAAAATAATCAAAGAGAGTAAAAATGTTGGACCTTTAGAACTTTGGTTATGATTAAAATAATAGCAAGTTGTGTGAGAAACTTCCTCGTATATGTCTTGCTTTAATGCTGAGACCCTGACATCTAGATTCATTTGCAATGTGACAGATTTATGGCAATGTGACAGCTTTATGACACACTATTAGGTTTCATTTGTCAACATTTATTTTAGAGTAATGTTAGAAATTTTAAATAATTTATTAAATAATTATGTTGCAGATCTTTATTCCTAGTAAGGTGGCGAGTCCTCACTGACTGAAATTTAAAAAAAATAAAATAAAAAATAAAACAGTTTTTTTTTTGTCCAATCACGACGTGCTATCTCACTGGGGGTCGACCTCCAGTAGGGATCCGAAGCATTTTTCTTTATTAAATATTTGATATGAGTGTGGTATTTATACATATGTGAATTTGTGTGGATTTTACATTTATATGAGATATTTGAGTTAAGTTTGGTATGTTAAAAAAGAGCTAATAAGTCAAAAAGTAACTATTCTATTTAAGTCATATTATCTTATTTAAGTCACATAACCTCTCTACCACATCACTTCAAACTATGGGTGGGCACGGGTCGGTTGCGGCCACGGAACCTCTAATCTGCCATCCGTCCGTCAGATTGGCGGATTAAAGAAAATCAATCCGCATCCGTCTGCCAATCCGGCGGATGCAGATTGAGTGGATTGGCGGTTTGGTGGATGGATACGAATCGGTTTGGCGGTTTGAAATTTTATAAATTTTCAACATAGTTCAACTTGTACACTTCCTAAAAAAAAAAAAAAAAGTATTACAGTCAATGACTTAAAACATCCAAAGAAAGAAAGTTTGAAACTTTAGATTATCACAATCACTGCATGCCTCATCCACATATTACAATCACAGCATGTCTCGTCCACATAAAGTATTACAATCTATGGTTCTTAAAATATAAAAACAATTCAAACTACCAAAACCATGAATAGAGCAATAATAAAGATTGTATGTCTCTATATTGTTACATTTATATATGTTTTTGAAAACAAAAATCAATCAGCATATCATATTTTCTATTTATTACTTTTAGAGTTAGATTTAAAAATAAAAAAATATAGATAAATAATACGTTTATTTTTTTCAATTCAAAAAATATATTCAAGTTGAAACCTTTTTTTCAACAAAATATTTGAACTCTTTTTTCAATTGAAAACACAAACAAAATATTTAAACAAATTGAAAACACAAAGTCTTATAAATTACTAAGGGTGCTCGCGGTTTGGCGGTTCGGTTGCGGCCAAAGGAACCTCAAATCCGCCATCCGTCCGCCAAATTGGCGGATTTGAGAAAATCAATCCGCAACCATCCGCTCGCCATCACGCCGGCGGATCAATTCGGTTCGGTCGGTTTTGGCGGATCGGTATATCTGCTGCTCACCCCTACTTCAAACCCAACCCATATTTCATAAAAATTAAAAAAGTACACTTATTTAGAACATCCCAAACAACCTCTAGTAAAACATTTGATAGATTAATTAGGGTTCATTGCATTTTCCTACTTTTTAATCAAAAAATTAAAAAGCTATCAAAAAAAATCAAAAAGTTAATAAATTATACAAAAAAGTTAAAGATTTTTGTTTCACAGCTTTTTATAAAAAATTATTCTAAACATACTTATTTTTTTATCTTATATTTTAGCTAAAAAATTAAAAAATTATTAAAATAACATATTCTCAAATGAGGCCTAATACTAAAATATTTTTTCTATTTTTTTTAATAGACAACCACCTACTTCACACCTAGGGCGGAGCAAGGAATCCGTGAAATTCGTAATCCGATCCAGTCCAGTCCAATCCAGTAGGTTTGGATTGATTTTTTGAATCTGTGGTTCAGTTCCGGAGTGAAAAATTAAAAATCCGTAGTTCACGGATTGGTTCCGGATTGAATTCTACGGTTCCAGATTGGAACTGATCCGGACCGTATACAAATAGTCTATGTTTTTATTATACACTCTCCTGCATAGTATTTTCTCTTATTTCATATAAAACTTAAATCCAAACTTAAACTCGCCTGGTATCTTCTTTTATTACTTTTGTTTGCTAGTTTTTAGTGTTAATTTGTAATGATCTAAATACATATGGTGGAATTAGTTTTTTTATGATTGTTTAATTTCTAGAACAGTATGTCACTATTATGAAAAGACATGTTTCTATTGTGAAACTAATATGGTGCTTTATTTATATTTTTATGAAATTAAAGTGTTATATATATTTTTTTGTTATTTAATTATGTAAATCCATAGTCCTAAACCGATCCAATCTGTATTTAAATGAATTGGTTCGGATTGGTTCCACGATTTAAACGGATTGGATTAGTTTCGATTTTTTAGGAACCGTAGATAACGGATTAGTCTTGATTTTACTTCAATCTGGTCCAATCCGGACTATGCTCATCCCTAACCATCAAATTTAGGTCTTGTTTGTCAAAATTTAAAAAAGTTAAAAAGTCAAAAAGTTACTATCCTATTTAAGTTATATCATCTTATTTAAGTCACATCACTTCTCTATCATATCACTTCAAACCCAATCCATACCTAATCTATATTTCATAAAAAATCAAAAAGTACATTTATTTATATCATCCCAAACAACCCCTTATATCAGAAGTGTAAATCAGTGCCTATGTAAGACATAAATTGAAAATTTTAGACAGGGATCAGTAATTTTTATTTAAAATTTATTTCATTTTTGTACTTTATGAGATATAAAATTATTAATTAATTTTTCATGTTTAAAATTACCTAATATGTTATTTTTAATTGATATTATGACTAATTAATTTAATCTTACTTATGACATAGTGGATCTTAGGTGTAATTATATCAATTATATATATATATATATATATATATATATATAAATGATATATAAATTCACTTTCTACATCTAATGATGTGTAAGTGATATGATTGATTGATAATTGAGAAGACATGAGAGAAAGTGTTACTTAGATATCTTAATTGATTATCATATCATTAAACCTAAAAATTTGGTTTAATTTTTGAACTTAAATAGCAATGTCCATATATATATATATATATATATCTATATACTATGGAAGAAAGCTTTTTGAAAATGTCCCAAATGTATCATAGATACATTTGGTTTTAAGGGCCAAGATGAATCCTGAGTTTAGATCAACGGCCAAGATGAATCAGAGATACATTTCCCACCCGTTTTAGTTCATCTCTCCCTCTCTCCCTCTCTCCCAAGTCCCCAAACACGTTCTCTTCAGCTCCATCTCTCCCAAGTTCTCTGTCACAGTGTCTCTCATCACCACAGCCATTGAAGACCCTTCGAACCCTTCGATACCTACTGTTCCTCTTTGATGCCCAACCCTTAGATACCCACCCTCCCTCTTCGCTACGCTACTCCTCCTTCCCTTACAACCCTTCTCTTCGACCTAACCAAGGCTATCACCGACCGAGCCTCCCTCCATCCGACGATCGAGTCGAGTCTCTCTCTCCGACGATCGAGTCTCTCGCCTAACTCGCTTCTCGCCGCTCAGTCCCGCCGGACTCTCTTCTCTTCGACGATCTGTCTTCTCTCGACTCTCTCTCCGAGCAGCGACTCCAACCTACAGGTATATAACTACAAATTGAAATCTGTTGTTGTAGAATTAGGTTTTTTTTTAGGATTTTTTTTAGGTTGTAGAATTAGGTTTTTTGTTGTTGTTGTAGAATTTGGGATTTTTTTTTTAGGGTTTTTTGTAAGGGAAAAAAAAACCCTTACAAAATCTGTTGTTGTTGTAGAATCTGTTGTTGTAGAATCTATTGTAAGGGTTTTTTAGGATTTTTTTTTAGGGTTTTTTGTAGAATCTGTTGTTGTACAAATTGAAATGTGTTGTTGGAGAGTTTAAAATTTGTTCGACGCTCTGGTCGCTAGCAGAGACACAGCTTTACCATTTAAAGTTTGTTTGTTTGTTTGTTTGTTTTTTTTTTTTTTGTTTTTGGTGAATCAGTGGTCATTCTAAACAGTTGTATCTTCTTACAGGAATACTTACCAGATGGACGATTCATTGTTAGTGCTGATCGGGATTTTAAAATTCGTGTAACTCATTTTCCTCCCCGTTGAAATAAATAATTATTTAGTTAATTCCATTTTATTTCTTTATCCAATAATGTTAATCTTATGATAGGTTACTGTGTTTCCCAAGAAGCCTTTGGATGGAGCTCATGAGATACAGAGTTTTTGCCTTGGGCATACCAAGTGAGTGATTTTTTTTGTTATCAGAATTTTGCTACTTGAGCTAGAAATAAAGATTTTTTTTTGGAAAAGTTAATACATTTTGTTAAAACAGACGGATGTTTTTTTGCTGATGTTGTTTTGTTCATAATAGTATGAATTTATTATTAGTTGGATCTTTATCTGCCCGGGCCAAGCAACTTCAGCCCCATGAGTACAATTCAGGTTTTTAATATTTTGTATTTGTAAACTTGAATGTGGAGTTTTGGATTTGTAAACTTCTTTCAACAGAAAATGTAATTGAGTTATGTTGTTTGTGCATGTAGGGACTTTCACTCTTTCCAATTTGGGCATGTTTGGAGTGGATAGGTTTGATGCTATTTTTCCTCTAGGCCAGGTTAGTAATGAGGGCGAGGCCTTTCACCTCCAATAACTTATGAAGTTCTCTACTCACAAATATATTTAGCTGTTTGATTTAAACATTAATCATGTCCAGGGGGCTATAATGGCTGCTAGAGCATCAAAGCCTACTGCTATAATAGGTGAGGTGAATATAAATTGATTGTGAATTGGCCAGACCCAAGTTTTACATTCATTCTTAGATTCAGTAAATGCTTATATACAGAGAATTCATCATGGTTCAGTAGTTGTCTGCAGCATCTCTGTTTCTAAAGTTTGATTTTCTTCACTTTTCTGCTGCTGTTTGCTATATAGAAGTAGGAAACCCCTTTCTCGACTTGAAATATATTTTTCTGTGTAACCCAGATGAAAATATATATATATATATATATATATATATATATATATATGCATTTATGTGATGTTTGTTGTTTGAACCTATTGAAAACAAAGTAACAATTTTTACTAATATTCATTCATATTTATAATGTGTGTCTGAGCTTGGTTTTGGCTATAGATGATGTTGCTAGATTTGTCTCTTCAAGTTTTATTTTATTTTTTCTAAAAAAACAAACAGTGGAATTTTTGTTTATGTAATAGTAATCTTGATTGTGAAATATTTCATCAAGCTTCTTTGATCTGGCATAAACCCTTTTTCACTTTGATTTTCCTTTTTACCATTCTACATATAGTTTGTTCCTAATCTTTAAAAAAATGCTCCATTTCAAATTTGTCATTGATTTATAGAACTTATGAATCGCTTTTACTAGACATTCAAAACTGGTTATGAACATTTTAATAGGGTTCTTTTATTTGGCACATGGACTCTCTGTTTTTTTGCTCATTGATGCTTGATCTATGTAAAATGTCATCCAAGTACATTTGGTGCCAATCTATTGGAAATTCATAGCTTTCGTTGAGTACATCATTTGCATAAAAAATCAAGTAAATGGAATAAATATAGACCTATGATCAAACTCCACTTTTTAAAAAACTTTTCAAAATCATATTAACTTTTTATTTTTTTAAAACATAAACATAATCTTATTATAAATTATAAATATATAATTAACCCACTACGGCACCTCCGTCCTCCATCGCAGAGAAACTGTAATCATCTATACCCATCTTTGATTTTTATTTTTTATTTTTTATTTTTTGAATATTAATATTAAATCGGAATCGGAAGCGAACAGTTTTTCTTCTTCTTCTTCCATTAATATTTCAGAAATTAAGAGGACAAATTATCTCTTTATTTGAATTTATGTTTGAATCAGATTTTGTTTCTTTTGTTATATAGATTACCATGTCATATTGTTGATTATGGTTTCATGTCTATAAATCGTGAGCAGCTTTTTTTTTTTCTTCCATCTTTCTGTATTATTAATTTACATGATTTTGTTAGTTCCGCTAAGTCCAGTTAGAAGAAAACATATATTTCTGACAGTTGGTATGGAGATTTGGATTGAATTAAGAATATGATTTTCATAGTGTCAGTTTTTTAACTTAGTTTTGACAGTTTGGAGTTTATAAATTCAGATTCTTTGAAATAACAGAAGTAATGGGCTTCATCTGTATTTATATTCTGTTTTAGACAATATTGGTTCTAGCTCGCATTTGTTATTATTATTATTTTTTTTTTGATGTTTTATTAAGATAATTTGTGTGAATAAGCCATTTTAAGACAATTTTTTCCTTCTGATCTTAGTTTAAAACAGTTTGTCCTAATTTGTGTACTGACTTTTTTTTTTTTTTTTTTTTTGAACAAGGTGTACTGACTTTAATTTGTGTGTATTAGATACGATTGTGTGTATTATATATGGATGTGCACTAAATCTGAGCATGTTAATGAACAGATTTAAGCATCCATTTTATAGTTTGTTCCTAATCTTTAAAAGAATGAATTTTGAATTGGAAAACATTAGGATTCAAATTGTTTACAAGCTCTGTCAAATCATTTGGTTTGGACCATGAATTGGAAAACACATGTCCATGTTCCACATATTTTTCTAGCAGATGTGTTTGATAATTGAGGAATACTAGATAATTATAGGATTTGTGTGTATTAGATAATTAAATGTCTTATATATAGATATATATTGGTTTCTAGGTGTGGATTTGGGATGGGTGTTAGTGTTTTGGATCATATTTTCATGAATTGAATGATTTATATTATAGGATTCGTTGAGTACATCATTTGCATAAAAAATCAAGTTAATGGAATAAATATAGACTCATGATCAAACTCCACTTTTTAAAAAAATTATCAAAAATCATATTAACTATTTATTTTTTTAAAACATAAACATAAAACTGAAGTTTGAAAACACCACATAAACATAAACATAAAACTGAAGTTTAAAACGTAAACATAAAATTATATTAACTATATAATAAGTTACAAAGGTTTTTGAATTTATGTCAAAAATATATGTGAGATACATTTTGATCCAATGGCTGAAATTAATCCTAAGTTTGTATCAATGGTTCAGATCAATATATCTCCCGCCCAAAAGACTTTCTCCCTAAAAGCATCGTTGTTGCCTTCCCACCTACCCATGTCTGCCTCCCCCCCTCTCCCTCTCCCTCTCCCTCTCCCTCTCTGTTCTTCTTCTTCTTGAATACTTCTTCTCATCTGTCCTTCACAGATACATCTCTCTCTCTCCTCAAAACTTTTCTCTCTTCCTCCTATTTCTTTCATACGTTACTCTCTCTTCTCTTGCGATGACCAAAGCCGTCGCGACACCGACGACCACCGACCACCTCTCCTCTCCCTCGCTGGAGACCCAACCCGAACCCTTTATTCCTGTCCTCTTCCCTCTCTCCCAGCCATAACCTTAATCCCTTCATCTTCCGCTCCCTCATCCCCCTTCATCACTTTAGGGCTTTAAGGCTAGACCAAACTCAATCTGCAGAGGCAGTCTTGCTGTTCCTGTTCGGAGAAAACCCACTGCCAGTGGGCCAACATGGAACCTTGGCCTTCGCTCCAACACCAACAGGTATGTATGTATGTATGTATGTATGTATGTATGTATTTCACTTCTCTCTTTCAAATTCCATGGATTGTTTCAACCCAATTGGATTTCTGATATCTTCTTGCAAATCCCTCTCTTCTTGCCCTCCGTTTTCTTGGAATTTCTGCCTTCTTAATTTCGCTTTGTTTGATTTTTATGTGTGTTCTTTATGCTGAGTTATTATACTCACAATCTTTTGAAATCTATGCACCTTTTGAAGTTACTTATTTCTTCTTTTGCTTACAATCTGGAAATGGTTGTTATGATAAAATTGATTTTTGTAAATTGGTGATACTTATGTACACTTATAGAGGTTGGTCAAAATAGTATGTAAGTCCCTCTGATATCTTCTTGCCAATCCCTCTCTTCTTGCCCTCCGTTTTCTTGGAATTTCTGCCTTCTTGATTTCGCTTTGTTTGATTTTTATGTGTGTTCTTTATGCTGAGTTATTATACTCTCAATCTTTTGAAATCTATGCACCTTTTGAAGTTACTTATTTCTTCTTTTGCTTACAATCTGGAAATGGTTGTTATGATAAAATTGATTTTTGTAAATTGGTGATACTTATGTACACTTATAGAGATAGGTCAAAATGTTATGTAAACTTATTGAGAGCACAACTTGGTTAGGAGATAAAACATAAACAATCCTTGGTGAAATTTAGTACCCAAATCTGCCAATTCGAAGTTGTTTGGAGTTGAAGCACAATGTAAAATACCAACTCAAGTAATTAGATGTAACAGCGTCACACCTTTCCTTCTTTCCTTCCTATTTTCGTTTCTTTTCAATCAAACAAGAAGAAGGAAACCCATAGCTGTTTCCCTAGGGTCCTATTTCCATTCTCTCCAGTTGTTCATCTTTTTCACCAAACATAACTATTCTAACACCAACATAGAGAGCTGTGTGGTGGTGTCAATAGAGAGACATCTAATGATGACAAGAAATGCTAAATTTGTTCAATTCATGGGGTGGAAACCATTGACTAGAAGAGTGAGAAATCATGTCCAATTCATTGCTTATACCTGAGAGTGTTACTAGAGGTAGAAATTTCATATGCAAGTGTAAATTTGAGATTGTGAGAAACTTGAGAAATTCCACTGATACGCTTTGATGACAATAGAAACATGTGATGTGGTAGTACGACACTAGGACTCTTAGCAAAGGGTTGCTTACAATTGGTTTTTTGGTAGACTAGGGTTATGGAAAGCTTGGCTAAACGACTTCAATTGCATTATCTTCTACATTTATTTTCTCTGTAATGTTTTTTTATTTTTTATTTTTTATCTGCATTAGAAGGCTACAATCGAAGTCAATTAAATTCTGTTTGATGTGGATTTGAATTTCATTCGAAAGGAAATCACATTCTTGAGTAAGGCCAAGGGGAACCCTCAACTTTCCAATAAGGCCAAGGGGAATAAAAACACTCAACCAACTGGGGGAGGAATGAATATTGAGATTTTGAACTTCCAAAAATGTTACTCATCGATATATCAGTTGATACATATGAGCTGATAAATACTAATATGTATCCCAATACAGTTGATATATATAGGATTTGAATTTTTGAATGGTGGTGGCAATTTGCAGGTGTTGCATCACTTCTGGGGAAGAGATCTATGTCATTTTCAGCCATTGAAGTATGTGATCATGAAACCAATGGGGTTGAAGATGACTTATCTGATGATGGGTCACAAGCTGGCGAGAAAAAGAGGAGACTGAACTTGGAACAAGTGAAAACACTTGAGAAGAACTTTGAGTTGGGAAACAAGCTTGAATCTGAGAGGAAAATGCAGCTGGCAAGGGCTCTTGGGCTGCAACCAAGACAAATAGCTATATGGTTTCAGAATAGGAGGGCTAGGTGGAAGACAAAGCAGTTAGAGAAAAACTATGATGTTCTTAAGAGACAGTTTGATGCTATCAAGGCTGATAATGATGCTCTCCAATCTCAGAACCAGAAACTTCAAGCTGGGGTATGGTTTTCGAAATTTTTGTTTTTTTGAAAACAAAAATAATGAGTTCGGAAACACTCATCGTTTTCGTTTTTGTTTGAAAACAGCTGTTGAAAATTTGGAAAAGTTTTTGAAAGTGTTTTTCTAAAAGACGGGTGTTTTTAGAAATTGCCAAACGAAGTTTTCAGGTCATTTTTTTTTAAACAAAATTTGAAAACAAAACCAAAGGGAATTAATTCCAAAATTATTTTGATGCTTTGGGAAGATGCATGTGTTGATAACTGTTAGATTTTAGTTTGGACAAAATTCCCCTTCTTTATTGCCAATTGAGTAAGCAACTTTTCTTTTCTTTTGTTTTTGTTGTTGTTTTTGTATTTTTTTTTTGGTGGATTGATTAAGAAGAAGAAAAAAAAATCAATTTGAATCACTTTAGATAGCCATAATTATGGTCGTCATTTTGGGTGTTGTTTCTGTTTTTCAAGTTTTCATAAACAAAAACAATGAGTAGTTCAAAAACACCAATTGTTTTCATTCTTTTGTGAAAGTAACTTTGAAAATTTAAAAAACAATTCAAATAAGCTTTTTTCAAAAAACTTCAATTTTCAAAAACAGTTGGCAAGCAAATTTTCTGAGTCAACTTCTATTTTCTGTTTTCCAAAGTAAAAGACTATACTAAACTCACCCATATAGTTGTTGATTTTCATTCCATTCTGTTGCAAACACAGAAAAGAGCATAAAACATGCATTAATGAAATAAAATTTTATAAAATTCGCTGATGAGGCCCACTTTAAAAAAAAAAAATTGTCTTTCATATATTGTAATGCTACAAATCCAGAAGATTTACTTTAGAAAATCACATAGAAAAAAAAAAAATGAATAGTCTACATCTATTTTGAGTGTGTGTGATCTACATTCCATCAACTTTAAATTTACATCACATACTCACTTTTAGAATAATATTCAAGATAAATTTTCATGAACCATTGCATTTTATTCCATATATATTTTATGTTCGATGCTATAATCAGTTTTTATGTATCCAAAACTTCTTGATTTTTCCTATCTAAAAAACGAAACTTTCATGACCCAAAAAAGCAAGAACTAGAACCCAAAAATAATCACTGCACAGGCCACCAATGGGTTTTTAAACATAAATCAATTTGAATTCAAGACACCCAAAACATGTAGCATATCCATCTTTCCACATAGTGAAACACTTGCTATGTTCTGACTTCTAAGTTCTAACCAATTGAGTGCATTAATTGCAATTTAGAAGTAAATGAATTGTCTATCATCAAGCAGTTCTAACATTTGGATATGAGCAATTCAAATGTACATTGCCACTTGATGTATGCATGAACATATGATTTACTAGGAAGTTATGTACCCATGGTGGTGATGGATCAGATAGCCAATTTAATATTGTCATTTCTCAGAGAGCAGAGTGGATCAAGTATCTAGGAGTTTTTGCTAACATGGAAACCAGAGCAAATCAAGTCTATGATGCTGTAAGTACACAAATTATCGCATTTATTTACCACTATCTAAAGTTAATTAAGTACCATGTTTTCATGAATTAGTCAATACATGGATTTCAGATTTGGTTAGATTTCAGATTTGTTTATTAGATGTTATAAATATGGTTAGATTTCTCAAGTTTATTGCTAATCGATGGATTTCAGATGGATTTCAGATTTGGTATTTACAGATGGATTTCATATTTCTTAAGTTATAAATATGGTATTTATAGACGGATTTCAAATTTGTGGGTATATATAGATGTTATAAATATGGTTACATATTTACAGAATCTGTTGGTTTCAGATTCTAAGAATTTTTTAAACTGAAATGGAGTACTTGGGTTTTTTAACTACTTTCATGTTGTTGCTCTGTAAAATATTCTCACTCATTATGTAAGACGTGAATATCACAAAGAGCTTAACATTCTCTATGATTTCAAGAGCAGGGTTATCTTTTCTTTGTTTGGTTTTTGTTCTGTTATTATAACCTTCAAGTAAACAAGGGCAAGTAAGCATAGGATTAGTATCCAGAGTTTAAAGTGCATTTTCTTTGGCTGAGTGGATGAGATAAAGGCTGAAATGGAGTACTTGGGTTTTTAAACTACTTTCATATTGTTGCTCTGTAAAATATTCTCACTCTCTCTGTGGGAGCTTGCATTTTAAGATTAGTATCCAGAGTTTGGTAATGAGGTGCGGTGTTGAAGAGAATGAAAGAGTAGAGAAAAAATGTTGATTTTTTTAGCACCTAATCTAAATGAGAGAATTTTTTTGGAGCATTTGAGGATCAGGATTTAGCTATTGTAGAGCTCCCGGCTTTCACCTCACTGAAACAGTCCTTCTAGCGAAGGATCTAGAATAAGTTGAGGGTTGAATTTCATGCTCTTGAGTAGGCCGCCCTGCCTTATTTTTGAGTTGATTTAGTTAATCATAGGAGGGATGATTGCCTTTTTCTTATGTTTGGTACTTGAAAAAGTGTTTGCTGGTTAGCATTTAATTGCATTGACAGTTAATTATTACAAATATTTTTTTTAATAGATGGTACATTTGTCAAATAGAATTGTTAATACTTTTATGTCCTAAATTATCATTAGATTTTTTCTTTTTTCGTTCTTAAACTATGAATTTGTTTATTGTCTCTAGAGTTTCTTGAAAGAATAGTTTTGGTGGATATAGCAACCATGGTTTAAAGGAATATTATGAAAATATTCAAAGTTTGATTAATCTTCAAAATATTCAAACAATCTGCGCTATTTTTACAATCTGTTTTATTTTTGTATTCAAACAATCTGCTCTATTTTTATTTTGTATATGGAAAGTATTCAAAGTGGTGTGGTTCTGCCCATATTAAAGAGGTGTGGTTTTGTATATTGAAAGTATTCAAAGAGGGCCCTTGAAGTTCTACAACAAAGAGGTGTGGTTCTGCCCATTCCAGTGAATTTATCTTTACATTTATATGCATGGTTTCATTTATTTATTTGAGTTTGTTCTTTTTGTTTTCCCAATTTTCGGATTATTTTCCTTCTCAGATTCATGCGGCAGCTTTTTGTTTGCCATCTTTCGCCAAGAAGGTGATTGAATCCAAATCTAAATGAGAGAATTTTTTTGGAGCATTTGAGGATCAGGATTTAGCTGTTGTAGAGCTCCCGGCTTTCACCTCACTGAAACGGTCCTTCTAGCGAAGGATCTAGAATAAGTTGAGAGTAGAATTTCATGCTCTGAGTAGGCCGCCCTGTCTTATTTTTGGTGAGTTGATTTAGTTAATCGTAGTAGGGATGATTGCCTTTTTCTTATGTTTGGTACTTGAAAAAGTGTTTGTTGGTTAGCATTTAATTGCATTGACAGTTAATTATTACAAATATTCTTTTTAATAGATGGTACATTTGTCAAATAGAATTGTTAATATTTTTATGTCCTAAATGATCATAATTTTTTTTTTTTTTCGTTCTTAAACTACGAATTTTGTTTATTGTCTCTAGAGTTTCTTATTTCAGTTCATGTGGTTCATTAGAGACAAACAAAATAATAATAGTTGAAGTTTGATTTTATTGGTAAGAAAAGACAACCAAACATACAAACTTTCTTTTTTTAATATTTTGAACAAACTACACCCCACAAATCAATTTGATAGGTGTTTGCTTTGGTTAAATTGTTCAAATTTTAGACGGATCTTTTTTATCATTAAATTGGTTAAATTGTCTTTTAAAGGGCCTACAATCTGCCTTATTTTTATTTTTGTATTCAAACAATCTGCTTTAATATGTTAGGTTCTTATTTTGTATTCAAAATATGTTAGCCATCAATATATAAATACAATTAATTAATTAATACCACTAAGAAATTTAATTCACAACCTTAATACTCGTTATTGCAACCAACTCCAAGGTAAGGCTATTCATGCGCAATTGCATTAAGTTTGAATTGTGAAAATAAACGCCAATTGGTTATTAATGTGTTATTTTTTTTGTCTAATCTCTATTTAACTAGGTATAGTTTCCTTCTCTTCAGCTTCACTTCCATTTGTATCATATAAATTTTGTGTGTTTCATAAACTTAATTTTCAATTTCTTTTCAGATTTTCCCTCTGCTGCTCTCCAGCCCTGTTCTTCTTCTTCCATACCCTCGCTCCCAAAACTGCTGCTCTCCAGGTAAGATCACTCTTTTCATTTTATGTGGTGACTATGTACTAGATTTTATTTGTTTATAGATTGATACTATTTTCCAGCGTATTTGTAGAATCTAACAACTTTCTCCTTGATAGCTTTACATTCCACCAATCTGTTGCCTTGCTCATCAGAAATGTTGAGAATTTTGTTACTCATCATATGAGAAGCCACTTTCTTATGAAAAAGCTTAGTAATACTGTCACCTGAAGCAAGCCGCTGCACTCTTGATCTCTGTCGTTTAAAATTTTCTTTAGCAGTAGGCAAATCAATGTAATTTGCCAAACCTTCTTTCTTAGCTAAATGCATCTCCTCATCGAGAGGATTGTTGTGACACCTATGCTGCAACTTATGAGGAGTATCTTTTGCTTCTGGAACTTTGGTAGAGATACCACTATAGAATATCTGGTTCAATTATTTCAGAACGGGTTTCAATCTTTTCAGTTTCAAAGACAGCTTCAACATTGCAGATCCTTAACTGCTATTTCTGGAGATTGTTTTCTTCGTAATTATATATCTGATTTCAGCACTTGCTGATATGGAAATTCTATATCTTTTTCTTTATTTTTTGGTCTCTTGAGGATGGGGGAGGGGATACATAATTGTTTTACTCCAATATCATGCTACCACTTCAAAAAAGCTAGACATAGGTGGAGATTTAAATTTGGAATTGGGAGTTTACAAGAGTTTGGCTCTTACATTGTCGAAACTATTCGCTCCCATTCTCTTTTTATCTCGAGTCGATCACTTCGCTCACTCTTCTCAAACTAAAGGTAAAGATCACTCTGTTTATTATGTTTGATTGCTATCACACGGACTCTTTACATTAAGGTAAAGACTCTTGGCTCCAAATTTCAGGATTTTATCTTTGTCAGTTTCCGCGATACCTCTCTCTCTTTTTTATTCTTATTTGTGTTTGTGTTTGTGTTTGGCTGGGCAAAAGAATAATTTCTTCTAGGTTTCCTTTTCATAAATTTAATTTTTTTTCTTTCCTTTTAAACAAAGCCCAAAGTAACTGATATGGGTTTGTAGAGTCGTACCTTAAGTTGGTGAGATACATGACCTGTGAAATTTTGACAGTGCCATATGAAGCCCAAAGTAACTGATATGGGTTTGTAGAGTCGTACCTTAAGTTGGTGAGATACATGACCTGTGAAATTTTGACAGTACCATATGAAATTGATGTCTGTGGTGGTGACCATTGTTTTTTACTGGGGTTAGAGAAATAGACGTTTTGATGTCCTTTTCTGAGGAAAATAAGGAGTAGTGGTAGATGGGGAAAAGAGATGGGGGTTGTGATGGATCATGGTAAGGGTAGCAAATGACTGTCAACACCAAAATAAAGGGAAAAAATTGTTAGACTGTTTAAATGGCCCATAGAAATGAATGGTTAGAATTAAAATAATTTCAAGTTAGGATTGATTTGTTACCGAGGTCAAGATTTTGAAGTTTTTTTTTTCTTTTTAAAATTTCCCAAAAATCAATATATGAAATCATGAATTACTTGGTATATTTGTCATTTATCCTAGGTATGCATACAATTATAGGGCAGGCTCTAAATGCACTTCAAATTTTAGGTTGCATTTAAAGCCTCCCAACCACAAATATAAATAATGTCATAGATGGAAGAAGGCAATGTAACCAACTCCTTGCCAATTCAAGTCAACAACAAGCACGAAGGCTGTGTAATTCTATGAACACAAAAAGTTAAAACATTTTTTGAACTGCCTAATAAAATGAAAGCAAAATTCTACTTTCAAATTCTACCTGTTATTATAATATTTTTATTCTTTTATAGGATTACTATTAAGAACTAAAAAACCTTATTGTTTTTCTTTGTTTAACCTCTGATCATTTTTTGTAAAGGTTTTATCTGATCGGAATTTGGATTTGAATTCATTTGCAATCTATGATTTTGTCGGTCAAAGTGGCGTTCTTGAATTTATTTATTTATTTATTTAATTTTGTTGTTTTGATTATCAATTTGATTCACTTTATAGTTTCTTACATTGGTTTGACATCGATTACTGATTGACACGATTAGGGTTTTGCTACCTTTGTTGAGATATGTTCTTTCATTTTTTTTTTTAATAGGGAATTGATTTTTGAAGATTTTGTATCTGCTTAGTTTTAGTTAAATGTGAATTGGGATTTCTGAGATGAAAAGTAACTGTGGATTTGTTGAATAATGTAATATGGGTATTGAAATGATATATTTATTGTAAGATCTTTTGCTTATATGCATTTATCTTTTGAAATAATGTAATCTTTCAATTTCTGCTTTGTGCATTGCAATTGAATATGGAGTTCACTGAAGAAAAAATTAGATGGTTGAAGCCTAAGGGGTATCAAAACAAATTCTTGCATGGAATAAGACAAGCTCTGTGTAGTTGAAAATTTCCAAATTTTGGTCAACAATTTAATAAGATGAATGTGATCAATTTTTCACAATTAAAAAATTTATGAATCTGAAACTTGACAGTCGACATATTTGGAAATTTGACAATACAAAAAGAATCTCCCTGTTGTATGATGTCAAGTTAAAGGATGAGGTTGTATTAGTTATTTTGCCCCACTAAAAAAGAAAACCTATTTGTATGGGAGCTAAATTAATAAAAAAAAAAAAAAAAAAAAAAACTAAGACAATGAAATTTACCTTCTTAGTTGGTTGATCCACAAGGTCTTCCAGTTGAGGTAAACATTTGCAAGTGTTCAGTGTCGCGGATAGAAGATATCATATGTATAGAAGCTCTTTTATGTGGTTTCATTGATTAATGGCTTCTTCTCATGTATTTGGACTTGGTAGGCTGAAAAACTGCTTACAAAGACATTGCTGTACCCATACACATCTAAAGAAGTGTTTGAACAGAGCATCCGAATGCCTATTGGACCTGAATTCAACCCAGTGACAGTGATTGGAGCTCTTAATCGGCCAGAGTTCAATTTGTTGTCAATACTCTAATTATTATACATTTTATTGTTTTGTACACTGAGTTCAATTTGTTGTCAATACTTTAATCACTATACAGTTTATTGCTTTGTACACTAAGTTTAATTTGTTGTCAATACTCTAATCACTATAAAGTTTATTCATGTTTTTAATTTTTTATTAGATGCATTTCATTCATATCTTTCCAGTGTCAAACATTTTAAAAAATTCACTCTCTACTCTTTGAAAAGGAAAAAAAAAAAAAAGGCACCGTGCCTTTAGGCACGGGCATACACTAGTATATATATATTGCAAAAATAACTATTAAAAAAATGAACCCTTCTTTTAGTGGTCCAGATTCTCTCCTTACTCTCTCTCATTGTCTTTCTACTTGCAACAATAGAGATGCATCCTAAGATAATTCAATGGTTCAGATCTGGCTATTTTAAAAAATAAAGATATTAAACAAGCCAGATCTGGACCGTTGAATCATCTTAGGGTATATCTCCATCGTTGCAATTAGGGAAGTATGGAGAAAGAGGAAGGACCCGACCCTAATTCTCTTTTGGTTGCCTAGAGTTGGAGTTTGGATCCTCTCTTTAACAGCTCTCATTCACTTCCTCTATGCAACGGTTGAGATTCAGCCAACCAGATCCAATGGTCCAGATCTAGTTTAAAAAAAAAAATATATTATGAAATTGAAATTCCCGCCCTGTGCTATACATATACACAAAGGTTATACATTCACCTCAGTATCACGCTCACCCATTCTCTTGCACCGAACCCAGTCTCACCGGTGACCACTCTCGACGGTGACCTACTCCTGACAACCTCCCGACGCCAACGACCCACTCTTAAACTTGACCCACCGCTCCAGCTCTCATTTTCTCTACTCCGCGAACCATAGCTCCACCGCGACCACCATCGGCAGGAGTGAAGAGATTTGTTGAGGAGAACGTGGGTTCTCAGGCTATAGATATTTGACCCAAATTCAATGACAGTGTTCAACCCCATTTTTAAAGATGAAATCTGCAACAATTGAAGTTAAGCCATGGATTGTACTTAAAAAATAATTAATAATTCAATAGATATGAGGACTTTTACAAAAAAATACCAAGGATGTGTGCTCAACAGAACTAATCCAATAATCTAGCATCATTACTAGTAAAAAAATTCTTCATCTGAGAGCATTTTTTATATATCTGTTTTATGGTTTTTTCACAACAATTCCCAAAGGTTCTAAGTTTGGGATGGATTGGTATGGTTCCTCCATACCTAGGACACCAGAATATTGAAACATGAATAGAGAGAGGCATGAGATAAATGAGCAAGCATATCTGATTGCACATAGAAATTGATTGCCTATCAGAAATTTTATCAAATGACAGAACTTGTGTAGTTGAATTATTTATTCTACTTTAACATTTTTGTTTGTGATGCAAAACAGAAAGTGAGAAAGAAACCGAAGTCTTCCCTCTGATCTGTTGTAGAATTCACAAAGGTGTACCCTTCAATCCACAAGGAAAAAAAGAGAAAAAATCTCAATTTTATCAAACCAAAATTCAACCTTATTGGCCACAAATTAGTACTTTTACAAGCGTTTGGTGAATCCTATCAAATCAAATCTAATAGTCTACTAAATCTAAGCCAAACATCATACTGCACAAATTAACTCTTATATATATTTTTTTTATATAAGCATATATGTTGAACCATTCCTGGATGATGTGTGTCACTCAATTAAGTTCCAAGTTAACTACGCAATTAGGTTGAACAAAGTTTCCTCCTCAGTCACCCGCACACCCAAGTGGTTGTCAATAGCAATTATTATAGAAACATTGCTCTGTCTTTCTTAGCTACCCTTATATATGTTCACAAGGGAACTCTAGTTCGCGAAGTGAGAGCAGAAAGAATGAGGGCAAAGCAATGGGTTAGGTTTAGGGAGTGGGTCGCTGTTGATAGGGTCGCTGGCGAGACGAGTTCGGTGAGGTGGAAGAGAAGAGCATCCGAACTCTAGTTTGCGAAGTAGACAGAATCAATCCATTTCGATCGTTTGGGTTTCAAGAGCTTCTCGTCGTCGTCAAGAGTGGGTCGCCAGTGACGGTGGGTTCGGTGGAGGAGAAATGGGCTGAGTGAGAGTGAGTGTACAAAAAGCTGTATATTGGTTTGGGCGAGAAAACGAAATTCAATTTGTTTTAATTTTTTTTTATAGTCATTGGATTTGTAACAGCTGAGTGAAAGAGAGGTGTTAAGGAGGGGATTCAAACTCCTAGAGTTGAGCCACTGCGTTTGTTTTTTTCATACATGGGAAATAAGTGTTGAGCTACTATTGCCTAAAAGAGTATAATACTCATACATTTTGAAATGAAAAAAGTTATAGGCCCTAAGTTTTTTACCAAATGAATAATCGAATGTTTCACATGAAGTGATTTATCTCTTATCTCTTAATTACTTAACAAAAATTAGTGAGTCATCATGTTACTCATAAAATTTATCATTAATTTTGATGAGCACAAAAATAATACAATATAATCCTCCAAGAATACACTTAATAATTATCCAATAAAACAACTTCCTAGTCTTTAAAAGACTTGTAATACTAGGAATTCATCCTTTATGAAAAAAATGAATAGTGTACGAGCACGAAATAATTCTTCTCATATGATCCTGTTGATAAAGCTTGCGCTCCTCAAAACATCGTCGCTTTGCCACCTGAAAACACAAACGTGAGCTAACCGGCGAGTGTATGCCAGAAACCCCTCCGATGCCTAAATCAGCACAATAGACAATAGACACAAAAGCTCTGTGAATTCAGGAATCAAAGTTGTGTTACCTCTCCATAGGTGATGTTATGAGCTTTTATAGGTTCCGCGTGGCACAATCCTAGTAGGACTCTTATTCCTCCATGTAGAGTCCTCATAGGAATCACACTCCTGAAAGATAATGCTTATCCTTCAATACCCCCCTCACTGCTTAAATTAAGTGAGATGGTTATACCTCGGTAGTACGACAATGTAACCAAACTAACAATACCTCTGTCATACCTAAACCATCACCTTCACATGCAACACATAGCTCGGTCCTTGTTCACTGATACCTCGGTTGAGTCCATTGAGACCGAGCTAACTACAGCAAGTTCTGACCGCGCTAACCACAGCAAGGTCTTCCCAAAGAAGCCATAATACCTCGGTTCCAAACACCGTGGCTGAGCTAACCATACCTCCAACCGGGGTAACCGAGCTAACTATAAGGCCCTTTTTGACCGAGCTAACTTACAAGGCCCTTTTACTCAACCCTTTTAACTTCGGCCCACAGAACGGCCCATTACCGCGCCTTGGCCTAACTTAGCCTTAGTGCATATAAAAACTCCCTCTC
Source organism: Camellia sinensis (assembly GCF_055761805.1). Lineage (NCBI taxonomy): Eukaryota > Viridiplantae > Streptophyta > Magnoliopsida > Ericales > Theaceae > Camellia > Camellia sinensis. The sequence continues at coordinate 190,281,096 of NC_138964.1, forward strand.
AATTGCCCCTTAATTCCATCTGCGCAGCATGATTGGGATTACCCGTCACCAGCCGAGCTAAAAACTCTCACCTTTCAACCAAGCTATAATGCTGCCGGGCTACTGATTGGTACGGTTACAAAACGTCTTTTCAGTTGCTGTAACCGAATCGTTTTCCCTGCCATCGACACGTGGCAAACTCTCATTGGCCCAGCGTAGCTGTCACGCCGTCTTTGTACTCCGAAATTTTTGAACAGTCCCACATTTTCTTTATGTCTTACCCAAAACAAAACCCTATTTTTCGAATCAACGTACCATTATTCATCTTCCCTCTCTATCTCTGAGCCTCCATTTTTCTGAACTCTGTGCTTGCGAAGCTCGTGCTCTCTGCTAGTACTATGTTCACCCTCGATTCCTTCATTTTGAACTGGTACGTAGCTCTAATTTGCTTATCTTTTTGTTCATTTTGCACTATTTTTGTAATACATGGTGTAGTATGTATGTTTTTTCAAATCACTTTGTAGTATCCATGGGATATGGCTACTTTTGCCCAAGAACCATATAATAGATCCACCAGATTCACGAACAATCTGGGAAACAATACTTTTGATCCAAAATAATACTTCAACCGAACTAGGAAGTTGTTTGTACTAGGCGCAAGCCTAGCCAAACTGAACAACCGAACTAAAACTTCATACCATACCCGTAGTGTCAATAGGTCTAAGTACCTTCTGTTTTATTTAGCCGGGCTAAGGAACTGCATTAGGCGTGCGCACTGCCGAACTAAAAAACCTTAATCAAAGACCGGGCTATCACTTGGCCCCAAACTAGCTCTCTCACTTAATAAAAACTGAACTAAGAATGCTGCATCATAGGCTTCAACCGGGCTACGAGTTTCTCACTCCACTAATCCGAGCTAACGCTCCCACCGAGCTAAGGATGGATAGTATCCCACATAGCCGAGCTAGGATTCCATTTATTTTGCCTCTATTTCTTTTAGCACGATCCAACGATCTGTGCTTAACACCTTTCTTCTTCACTTTGCAGACTGACTTAGGTTGGCTAGGCACGCCATTGTACGCTCAACTGAGATACCGAAGGTCATCTCATTGCCGAGCTAAATTATACGTAATTTAAGGCCACATAGGGAAGTATCGATTTTTAGTGAACTCTCCAAGGGCCATAGCCGAGTTTCGAAAGGATTACCAAATTCTGGACGACGTCCACCTGTCATTAGCTGAACTAGATACCATTCCATGGGGAAAACCAGGTTTCGTCCCTTTTAACGTTATTTCCATCGTAGAGGCCGATCTTCATTTTCCCGTTCAGCCTCTTCTCTGTGAATTCCTCAAACAAACAAATCTCTGCCCTGCCCAGCTTTCAACAAACTCATACCGAATAATAAGTGGCATTGTCGACCTAAACCGCTGGCTTGGCCTCAACCTCAGTTCGACCGAGCTATTTCACCAGTACTCTCTAGGCCAAAATGAGGACGGCTGGGTTTACTATTTAAGAATAAGGCGCCGCCGTGAAAAGATAATAAAGAAAACCCCAGACAAAGATGTAAACGACAATGATTTTTTCTGGATTTCTGAGAATTTTGAAGACCATGAGGCCCAGATCCCAGGCGACCGAATAAACTGGAACAAAGGAGTCGCGGGTATAATTACCTCAGCTTAATTTCATGTTTTTCTTTACTTCGTTGCTTATTTTCAACCGTACTAACCGTTGTCTTTTTCCTTTATGCAAACTTGAATTTTCTAAAGTCGCTGTATAGTTACCCCAACCTTGACGCCCTCCGTGCCGCACTAAGATACCCCAATCGGAATTGGGCCGAGCGACTCAACTTTGAGCCGACCTACCGATACAGGAAGACCAGGGTGACTGATTTCTTGTTGGAGCCCTCACCTAAGCCTGATCCTATCCTTCCACAAATTAACCTCATTCCATTGACAGCGGAGCAAGAAATGGCAAAAAAGAAAGCAGTGAGAGCCCTAATTACTAAGACAAACCCAACCGAGGTACAACAAGCCAGCCAAACTCAAGAGACCGTGGTGGCGCTTCCAACCCATCAGCCTTTATCATCTCGGCCCCGCAAGCGTGCTTGGTCTTCTACAATCGAGCCACGCCTTGCCGATGAGGTCGAAACTGTGCTTCCCCCAACTGCACCACCGAGCCCACAACCTGAGAGCTCAGACCGAGCTAACTCTTCTGGTTGGGCATCGAGATTAACATACCAGAACTTAGCCATCAGAGAGACAGATTTAGTGGTGGTAGACAAAGACCATATACTCGCCTTCAACCTGGCTAAGAGCGTGTGCCTGCCCCCTGACATGGATCACCATGCCCACCTCACCGAGCTAAAAGTTATCCGCTCGGCCACCAAATCAATGGTGCTGGTGAGTACTCTTTCCTTTGTTTTCCCATTTTGTGTATCTATTAGCTCGGTTCTTACTCCAAATTTGCTTACCACTCTTATGCAGGCCATGCAGAAAAATCATATTACACATAAGTGTGTGCTAGAGCTGTGCAAAACAACAAGGCAATCTGTGGCTGATGCTGATAAGAAGATGACCGAGCTAAATGAGGCCAAACAAAAAATGTCCGAGCTTCAATCAGAGGTCGTCAAGCTTGGCGGGCTTATAGATTCGGTGGAGGCGGATAAACAACAGGCCTTGACCGAATTAAAAGATCGTTATCTGCGTGAGCTTGCCACGGTTGAATAGAAGAAAAAGGCCGAGATAACTGAGTTAGAAAAAAAGATGGCAGATGCGGAAGACCGCGACTATAAAGAGGGCGAAGCCACCTATATCAAACAATGTGAGGCTGCAAAAGATATTTTCTTCAAATGTCGATGGAAGGTGGCGGTCGCACAGCTCGGTCATGGTCCAAAGACCGAGGTCTTCCAAAGCCCTCCTCCACATTACATACCGAGCTACATGATGGAATATGCTACAGCGATTCAATAACAATTTCTTCAAGAAGGGGAAGAAAAGAAAGAATCTGAGCCCAACAACGCCCCAGCCGTCATCAATGATCCCGTCGTTCAGTTAGCTCGGGTGGAGCCACCGGTGGAAGACTTGACGATCGAGCTATCAGCTGAAATCGGGCTCCGAGTTGAACTGGATACGAATCTTGATGACCTCTTTGCTTGATCTTCTATTTTCTTCTCTTGTATTTTTGGAAAGAAATTGTAACCGGGCTAAGCCATACATTTGTAACTTTTGCATTTTGAATGAAATCTCCTCTTGTTTCAACTATTAGTTCGGTTAATTACCATGTCGTGCTGGTATTTACTTTCCAATTATAATCTGAATGAACTATAACATTTTCTGGCCGAGATACCTATCTCGATTCTTAACCTTGTAATCTGCTTTATTCATTCCAGCCAACCACTCTTCAGTCTAGATCCTTATCTCGGCTGAAGAGTACAAAGAGTTGGTTATTCCAGCCAACCATTCTTCAGCCTAGATCCTTATCTCGGCTGAAGAGTACTAAGAGTTAGTTATTCCAGCCAACCATTCTTCAGTCCAGATCCTTATCTCAGCTGAAGAGTACTAAGTGTTGGTTTATTCTAGCTAACTTCCTACAGCCTAGGTCCCTATCTCGACTTAAGAGAGGTAAGTGTTGGTTTTTCTAGCCAACTTCCTGCAGCCTAGATCCTTATTTTGGCTTAGGAGAGATAAGTGTTGGTTTTTCCAGCTCACTTGAAGTGTTTGGTTATTCCGGCCAAACGTCCTGCAATCTAGATCCTTATCTTGGCTTAGGAGAGGTGTTAGTTTTTTCAGCCAACCTCTTCAGCCTAGATCCTAATCTTAGTTGAAGAGAGCTCAAAGTCGGTTATTCCTGCCAACTTAGAGCGAAGTGTTTGGTTTTTTCAGCCAAACGTCCTGCAGCCTAGATCCTTATCCTCGGCTTAGGAGATGTGCTGGTTTTTCAGCCAACCTCTTCAGTCCAGATCCTTATCTTAGCTAAAGAGAGCGCAAAGTTGGTTGTTCTGGCCAACTCTGAGCAAAGTGTTTGGTTATTCCTGTCAAACGTCCTGCAGCCTAGATCCTTATCCTCGGCTTAGGAGAAGTGTTGGTTTTTCCAGCCAACCTCTTCAGCCTAGATCCTAATCCTAACTGAAGAGAGCTCAAAGTTGGTTATTCCAGCCAACTTTGATTTCATTGCCCCTAGTTCCCTAAAACTATTTTTACAGAGGAAAACAATGTATGCTGAAAAAGAAACTACTTGTTTTATTGAAAAAAAAAAATAAAAACTACAAGTGAGTTTAAGGAAAAGCTAAAAATAAAATAGTTTGAGATTGACAGTGTTCCATGGCCTGGGAATGGCTTTGCTGTCTTCATCTTCCAAGTGGTATGCCCCTTTTCCTGCTAATCCAACCATTTTGTAAGGTCCTTCCTAATTAGGCCCTAACTTGCCATCTCCGGGTACTAAGGTGTTTCCCATTACTTTGCGCAGCACCCAATCTCCGATCTTGAATTTCCTTGTATGTACTGTCTTGTTATATTTTCTGGATAACTCTTGCTGGTATGAAGCAATGTGAACCAGTGCTCTTTCTCTTCTTTCTTCTGCAAGGTCGAGTTCCTATGCTATGGCTTCTCCATTTAACTTTGGGTCAAAATTTTCGCTTCTGATGGTGGGGAGGCCAATTTCCAGTGGGATTACTGCTTCCATGCCGTAAGCTAAGGAGAATGGCGTTTCTCCAGTTGATCCCCGAGGTGTGGTGCGGTAAGCCCATAAAACATGAGGAAGCTCCTTAGCCCACTTCCTTTTTGCTTTCTCTAACCTCTTCTTCAATCCATCCAAGACGACTTTGTTTGATGCTTCCACTTGGCCATTTGCTTGGGGGTATGGTAGTATAGAATTGTAGAATTCTATCTTGTACTCCTCACAAAAGTTTCTGAAGATTTTGCCATCGAACTGAGTGCCGTTGTCAGATATTAGAGCCTTGGGTATACCGAATCGAGTAATGATATTATGCCAGACAAACTTCTTCACATCTTTCTCCTTTATTGATGCGAGTGCTTTTACCTCCACCCACTTTGTGAAGTAGTCTATTGCTGCAAGAAAGAACTTTATGTTACCGGGTGCTGTTGGAAGTGGCCCTACTATGTCTAAGCCCCACATTGTGAAGGGCCATGGGCTAGTTAAAGGTAGAAGCTCTCTAGCTGGCTGATGTATTTGGTGTGCGAACTTATGACATTTCTCGCACTTCTTGACATACTTCTCTGAATCTGCTTGCATGTAAGGCCACCAATATCCCTGCGAAATTGCTCTGTAGGCCAATGACCTTCCTCCTTAGTGGCTTCCGTATACACCTTTATGTATCTCGAACAAGAATGCCTCGACCTTGCTAGGATGGACACATTTCAAGTAGGATCCTGTGAAGGATTTCTTGTACAAGGCCATTGATGGAGAGAGCCAAAATCGCTATGACTTTGCTCTTATTTTGTTGGCCTCTTTCTTCTCTTCGGGTAAAATACTGTCCTTTAAGAACACTATAATGGGATCCATCCAAGAAGGGCCTAGTTCGACACAACATACTTCTGCTTCTTCGGGTTCTTTAATGCTTGGTCTTGGTAGGAAGTCGATCAATAGTAGATGTGGGATGGATGTATTGCGATCGAAGCAAAGCTTGCTAATTCGTCTGCTCTGCTGTTTTCTTCTATGCCAATCTGCTCTATCTGCACTACTTCGAACTTCATGATCTCTTTTCTGACTAACTCTTGGTATTTAACCATCCTTTCATCCTTTGCCTCGTAGTCGCCTGAAATTTGGTTTATCACTAGTTGTGAGTCACTGTAAACCATTAGCTCGGTGGCCTTCATGTAGAGTGTTGATTTTAGGCCCGTTAAAAGTGCTTCATACTCCGCCTCGTTGTTTGATGCTAAGAAGCCAAGGTTGACTGCCTGTTCCACTACTAGGCCATCTGGTGAGATGATGACTATGCCAAGTCCTGCACCGTGCCTGTTAGACGCTCCATCCACAAAGAGCTTCCACATCTCTCCAACGAATAGTTTTCAGCAAGTTGAGGGGTTAGATGTCTTTGGGTCGTGAGTGTTGCTGATGTTTTCTTCCAAGTTCACGCCTTCTGTTTGCCCCTTACTCTCTAACTGTACCAGGTTCTTGTTTGTTGATGAGTTTTTGGGGCCTGGTGTAGCATGGTCTGCTTCTTCGTGCTTGTCTTTAGGCCTGTGTGATTCACAATGTGGCTGAGTATCTTGTATTAGGGGTTGCGCATTTACTGCGACGCTTTCCGTCCCCATTTCGATTGTTCCAGTCAAATCAACTGGCAAATGTGATAGTTTTCTGGCCTGAACTCAGCCATAAAGTCTGCCAAAGCTTGGGCTTTTATTGCGGTTCTGGGTTGAAACTTGAAATCGTACTGTCCCAGTTCCGCAACCCATTTCAAGATTCACCCAGAAAAGTTCACCCTCTCAAACAAAGTTTTTAATGGAAAAGCTGTGAGGACGATTATGGTATGGGCGTGAAAATAATGCGACAATTTTCTTGATGCCATCATCAAGGCTAAGGCCAGTTTTTGCAAAGGTAAGAACCTAGTTTTTGCGCCCAACAAGGTCTTGCTGACATAAAAGATGGGCAGGCGTTGGATTCCTTCCGCTCTGACCAACACCGCGCTGACTGCGTGTTATGAAACTGCCAAGTACAAAAAGAGCTCTTTTCCAGGTACTAGGGTTACTAGCAACAGTGGGGAAGACATGTTCTCTTTCAAGCTTTCTAGGGCGCAGTCGCATTCTTCATCCCACTCAAACTTGGCTTTTAATGCTTGGAAAAATGGCCGATATCTGTCTGACGACCGACTTATGAACCGGTTGAGTGTAGCTGTCATGCCAGTGAGATGCTGCATTTCCTTGATTGTGTTGGGCCTCTCAAGATCCTGGATTGCTTTAATCTAAGAGGGGTCTGCCTCTATACCTCGGTTGGTCACCAAGAAGCCTAGGAATTTGCCTGATCCTACGCCGAACACACACTTAGATGCATTAAGGTGTAACTTGTTCTTCTTCAGGATCTGGAACATCTCATCTAGGTCCCTGAGATGGTCCTTCTCATCCTTGCTCTTGACCACCATGTCGTCGATGTAAGCCTCCATTGTTCTGCCCAACAATGGTTCAAACATCTTGGTGACCATCCGTTGGAATGTTGCCCCTGCGTTTTTTAGGCCAAAAGGCATGACCTTGTAACAGTACAATCCTCTAGGCGTTATAAAGGATGTGACCTCCTGGTCAGGCTCATACATAGCGATCTGATGGTAACCTCTATACACATCAAGGAAACTAAGTCGATTATGGCCTGCCGTTAGGTCTACTAGTTGGTCTATCCGTGGTAAGAGAAAGCTATCCTTTGGGCATGCCTTGTTGACTGTTTTGTAGTCCATGCAGACACGCCATTTTCTATTTTTCTTTGGCACCACCACTGTATTGGATATCCACTTGGGATAGTGCACTTCTCTGATAGCTCCTGTCTCCAGTAAGTTTTCCACTTCCTCCGCCACTATCTCGGCATGGTGGAGTGCCGATCTGCAAGTGCGCTATATGATTGGTCTGGCAGTTGGGTGGACGTTCAATTGGTGACAGATGAAGTTTGGGTCAATGCCTGGCATATCATACGGCGTCTAGGCGAACACTTCGATGTTAGAGGTCAAGAATTCCATGACCTCTAATCTCTCAGTGCTAGACATAAATGAGCCGAGCAAAAAGAACTTTTCTGGGTTCTTTTCATCTATCCTTACCTGTACCAAGTCTTCCACTGCATTCTGTTCAGCGGCTTTGCCAACATCCGCGAACAACTCATTGCTCACAGGTTTTTCCACCATCTGTACATACCCCTTGGCAGCGCGGCTGCCATTTACTGTGACGAAGCATTGTTTGGACATAATTTGGTCCCCAAAGACCTCTTCAATTACTCCAGCTTCGTTGGAGAACCGCATTACTTGATGGTAGGTTGATGCTACCGATCGTATAGCGTGTAACCAAGTCCTTCCTAAGATTATGTTGTAAGTGGAAGGGACTTTCAATACCCAGAATTCCACCTGTTTCGTCATGCTTCCTGCTCTGACTCTGAGGATTATCTTGCCAACTGGCCACTCTGGCATTGAGTTGAATCCGATCAGGGAGATATGGCGGGCGCCAAGTCTTTATCCTCCAGTTTCAGTTGTTTGAAGGTTTCATAATACATTATCTCACATGAGCTCCCTTGGTCAATCAAAATCCGTTTGACTTCGAAATCCTTGATACGGAGAGTGACAACTAGTGCATCGTTGTGAGGGCAATATATCCTTGCCAAGTCTCTGTCTGAAAAAGATATGACGTTCGTGGCCTCTGTTCTCCTATTTTTTATGACAGGTTGTGTACTTAATACCTCCCTTAAGTGCTTAGCCTTTTTGATCATGCCCCTGAGCTCACATACCCGCTCAGGTTTGAATACCCCATGTATCACGTTAATTACGCCGTGAGGTGGGGCGTCGACCGGCATTCTGTTTGGGTGGTTATGGTTTTGGGGGGCTAGTTGTGTCCCTTTTTCTATGTACTGGTCCAGATGTCCAGCCGCCATTAACTCCTCCAATTGTCGCCTCAATGGTGTGTAATTTTCAGTGCGGTGCCTCTTTTCATCATGAAAGGTGCATCGGGACCTCTCATTATAGTCTTTTTGTGCCTCTCCCAATTTTGCTGGCCATTTAACGAAAGGTTCGTCACGTATTTCGCTGAGAATTCGGTAGATTGATTTTTTGAATACCGTGGTGATGGCAGTGCGGACTCTTAACCACCTTTTGTCTGAGTCCTCTCTGTTGGCCCGCCTGCCTCGCCTATTCTTGCTGGGGCGTTCTACCGTATTGATTTTTGTCGTAGTCTTTTTATCTGGTATCGCTGCTGTGCCAGATTTTGTTTTAGTACGGGCGCCATCCTCCTCCACCCGAATATGCTTGTGCACTTACTCCATCAAGGCCTCCATCGTGAGGGGTGGCGCTATAGTTATTAAATTCCTCAACTTGTTTCTGACTGGTAGCCCCCTTTTATACTACGCGATGGCAAGATTGGTGGGGCAATCTCCTATCTGGTTAAAGGTCTCCAAGTAACGACTGTTATAGGATCTTAGTGTCTCTTTGTCGCCCATGTCAATGGAGAGTAGCTGATTGATCGCCATTTGTGTTTTGGTGTTCGTTCTGAACCTAGTCACGAACGTCTCCACCAATTGCGCCCAGGAGGCGATGCTACCTTCTGGTAGCCTTTCGAACTAGGTTAAACCTAGGTCACCAAGGTTGGATGGGAATAGGATGCACATCAAAGCCTCATTCCGTCGGTATACTGCCATAACCTAGCGAAAGTGGCTTAGGTGCATGTAGGGATCCGTCTTCCCGTTGTAAGTCGTAAACTTGGGCTAGAGGAAGCTTGAAGGTAATGGCGCGTTCTCAATTGTCGGAACGAACGGTTGAGCTATGTAACCTTGCTAATGCTTTGTCCGTTGGTTCATAAGCAAGACGCGGTATTGGCATTCCTACCTCAACGCTTCCGTGCGTCCAAGGAGCCAACCGTTGAAAGGCTGAAACTCTGCGCGGGTCGCGTGCCCTGACATTCTCTTTCCATCATGCCCTTTCTTCAAGCATAGTTCGCAAATCAGACGATCTAGGCAACTCTGTCTGCCTGGATGACGTTTGGTGTGTACGCGAGGGCCGATAGGTGCTTCCTTCAGTATATGACCTCTCAGTTCTCATTCTTTCAGACTTGAAGTAACGAGTCCTGGACGTCCTTGGTTGAGTGTCGCTTGTTCTAAGGCTCCTACTCTCTACTTGTGATGGCGTGGTGTGTCTACCACGACCTTCCGAGTGGCGAGGGGGTGTACTGTCTTTACGCCTCTCTCCTGTCGCCACCCCTTTTCCTTTTATTTGGTGCTTCATCAACTCCATGTCCGCCGCCATCCTTCGTATCAACTCATCTTGTTTCTTCACGCGATCCTCCAGAACCTGAGGGTCAATCCTCCGTCTCTACCTTTCGGGGCTTTGAGAGTGACGGGGGCTGTTACTCCATCTTCCCCTTGCATCCCTCCGAGGGTTCTGTCGCTGGCGCTCTAAATCTGCCATGGGAGGGATAGAAGGCAAACCTTCACGCCTCCCACCCCCCTCTGGGGTTTGTCCGTCGATAGCGGACTGCAGCAAGTCTTCATTGTGCGCCATTGATCTCAACTAGAGAGGAAAGCTTGATCAAGAGGTTTTGTTCTTTGTGGAATTCCCACAGATGGCGCCAATTGTACGAGCACGAAATAATTCTTCTCGTATGATCCTGTTGATCAAGCTTGCACTCCTCGAAACGTCGTCGCTTTGCCACCTGAAAACACAAACGTGAGCTAATCGGCAGGTGTATGCCGGAAACCCCTCTGATGCCTAAGTCAGCACAATAGACAACAGACACAAAAGCTCTGTGAATTCAGGAATCAAAGTTGTGTTACCTTTCTATAGGTGATGTTATGAGCTTTTATAGATTCCGCGTGGCACAATCCTAGTAGGACTCTTATTCCTCCATGTAGAGTACTTTTAGGAATCACACTCTTGAAAGATAATGCTTATCCTTCAATACTCTCCTCACTGCTTAAACCAAGTGAGATGGTTATACCTTGGTAGTACGACAATGTAACCGAACTAACAATACTTCTGTCATACCCAAACCATCACCTTCACATGCAATACATAGCTCGGTCCTTGTTCACTAAAACCTCGGTTGAGTCCATTGAGACCGAGCTAACTACAGCAAGTTCTGACCGCACTAACCAGAGCAAGGTCCTCCCAAAGAAGCCATAATATCTCGGTTCCAAACACCATGGCTGAGCTAACCATACCTCCGACCGGGGTAGCCGAGCTAACTATAAGGCCTTTTTTGACCGAGCTAACTTACAAGGCCTTTTTACTCAGCCCTTTTAACTTCGGCCTACAGAACGGCCCATTATCGCACCTTGGCCTAACTTGGCCCTAGTGCATATAAAAACTCCCTCTCAACTAAATTTTTTATGTTATAGGTTTATTTTATACATAAATCTAATATTATACAATTTAATTTTCACCGCATAATTTTCCATTCAAAATTTTCTGTGTAGATTAATCTGGGCCATAACTTTTCTCTAAAAGTCAAGCTATCCAATTCCCATATTGTGGGGGTTTGGAAAGGTAGTTATTTTAGTTTTTAACTATTTTAGCCTGTGTTTGGCAAGTGGGTTTGCAGGCTTTTTTGGCTATTTTAGCTACAAAAAACAAAATAGGCTATTTTAGCCATAACAAACAAAACATCACATCCAACCCATAATCATTACATTCTTCTCTCACAAAAAAATTCAAAAAAGCCAAAAAGTCAAAAAGCCCTTCCCAAATCAAGTTTTTAAGCCCAGGCTAAAATAGCCAAAAAAGTCAAAAAGCCAAAAAGCCAACCCACTTCCCAAATGGAGGCTTAGTAGGTTAAAATTTTTATGTTTGGGTAGATGATTAAATTTATCATGTTGTTAGATGTGATATTTGTAAGAGAAAAAGTAAAATAATTATAGATTTAATACGATATTTTATCTTATTAATTATTTTAACTTATTTTATCTTTTTGTAAATTTTAATCTAAAAAAAAAAATGACTTTTGCCAAACAAGACCATTATTTCCACCAAATCAAGCTCAAATTGGGATGTTTTAAGAAAATAGTTAAAAGTTAGGGTATGTTTAGTTTGATTTTGGGAGAGTAGTTTTTAAAAATTGTTTTGGGGAGAGAGTTTAGAAATTTTTTTGGTTTGTTTGGTTGTGTATTTTAAAAGTAGTTTTGGAGTTTGGGAGTTTGGAATGATTTAATATTTTGTTGTAATTGAGTAGATGTGTGTGAGAGAAAAAGTGATTGAGAAGGAGAGAGAAGAGAGAAAAAGTGATTGATTGATGTGTAAGAGAGAGAAAATGATTTTGAAAAAATTACAAATCAAACAAATTTTTTAAAAATTTTTGTTCAAAATCACTCTACAAATTCAAACCAAACATTAATCTTTTAATTTCTTAATTTTTTTTATGAAAAAAGAGCAAGTTAAAAGTTGTGAAGTGCCATTTCATTCACTCCCAAAATATATTGGGGAGATATTCTTGAGCATGCTGGCTTTACTTTTGTCTGTTATATGAAACATAGGTGTCTAGATCTACAGTCATGGGGATATACACACACAACCAACCAATCATATGCAAATATTTGAAATATATTTTATTAAAACTGGAATTCCTAATGTATCCTTTTGGGGTTACTCAAGGTCGTCTCATGTTGATAGGTGGCCTTCTCAGATCGGCTACACAGGAGAGATATGATGATCATCGTCATCATCATGGGACGACCCATCCCGATTTTGTAGGAATAGTACTAATCAGTACTCTATTATTACAACAACTGGGTCGTGCTTGATCGATGGGCATTAGGACCTCCAGATTTCGTCGTCCTTTCTTTCCAAGATCCACTTCCAAATCTCTTCCTTCTTCAACACACCTCCGACACACCACCATGAAGTATATTTATTTTTTTCTTTTTTCTTTCTTGATTTTGTGTTTTGTTTGTTTGGTTATTGTTTCTTTCTAGTTTTCTTCGTAATGGGTTCTTCTTTTTATATATGGATTCTTTAATACTGTTTGATTGGGTATCTATGGACAAATTATTGGCTTTTTATTTCGAGTTCTATTATATCCTCTGTTTGTTTGCCAAGAAAATTTATAAAAAGAATAAAGAAATTCTATGATTGAAACCCCAGTTGGATCCAGGATTACAAGAAAATCTTCCCAAATCAGAAGTTCCAACAATATATACCTATATATATATCTTATTTGCATATTTTCTTTCCATTGTTTTATATTTACCTCTGTTTTCCTAGCAATCAATTAGGCGCTTTTTTTTTTATTTATTATTATTATTATTTTTTTGGGGGGGATTGTGTTACTACTGAAGTGCTGGGGTTAACTGTATCCAAACCTGAAAGTAGACAATAACTCAGCTTCAAGTTTAAGTGCATGAATGTAATGGTCTTTCTATTTTAAATATGCTGCTTCCCAATGTTATATTTTGATGCATTCCTCATGTTTTTGTTGCTTCTGAATGCATTGTATACATGGAATTGAAATTATGACAGGCTCTCCATTGTAGTTTCAATTTCATTGTATTTGATTGTGATATTGAATATACAGAGAGTGCCGGGCATTTTAGGGACACTGCGCCCTCCATTGTATTTCAATTTCACAATTTCATTGTATTTGAAGGTGATATTGAGCATACAATGAATGCAAGTTGTAACATTAAATTAAATTGCATTCATCTAATTTTTGAGATTGGTATATTGGATAAAACAATTGAACTTTGATTACATCGAATCAATTTAATTTCTAGTTTTTGAGTTTGTTCTCTTGTACATTAATTGGGATTTGCAAACCAAGTTGATTATTATGCATGTTTTATAAACCCACATATTGTGCTAAGTAAAATTTACTATACAACATCTTACCATTCTCCGTCTAAGGCCAAATATATTTCCAAATCTTAGACCATAGTACATATTCTCTCCAATTTCTGAACATGTTGACATTCCCCTCTATGTGGCACCTTTAACTAAATCCATATCAGTCTTTCTCATCGACGCAATTGAGTGATTCATTCTTTAGGTTATGTTTGGATGGGGGGAATGAAGAGTTGGAGTGTGAATCTTATTCCATAACTCCTTCATCCCGTCAGACATGAAAAGTTATTTTGGGTTTTCCATTCAAAGCAGAATGAGATTATCAAACTAAAGTGGGAATCTCATTAAAATCTCATTCTGCTTGGCTGTATTTGATTTGCATTCAATTGATTGAATCATATTAAAATAGAGTGTATAAACATAACTTCTTTTGATTATCGGGATAGCTGCATGCATGGGGTATCGATTCTTAGTATTATTGAAGGCAGGCTCATGCTTGCTTTCAGGGGCAACATGTATTTTTTTTTCCCTTGGAATATTTGTGTACAAAAAGTATAGGCGAGCCTGCAAATTCTAAAATCTTGTCACTTTCCTAAACAAGATTCATGACTATTCCAAACACTTGAATAACATTTAGGTCTAAATCTCATTACTGGTAATGTGATTGTTGGCAATGAGTTTCCATCCATCCTAATGGAGCCTGCTGAACATGTCAGAACTTTCTCTCTTCTTGTCAGTAGTGTTCTACATTCTTCAGACATTTCAAGATCATTATTTTCTACCTTGTTACGCGTTCTTGTAAAAAATCCCCATCCAAATAGTGCTTAATTTTATGCCCGTGTTTTTCTTACCAACCTACCATGCTGTGCCAGTAACCATGGCTAGCTTATCATAATATAAAGTGGTCCTAATTTAATAGGTGTGTTCATTTTTTAACATCCGAAAGTGATCGAATGCATGATGCATACTTTTGAAGAGCCTGTCTGTGTATCATTTCAGCTAAAGTACTTGAAGTGCTTTAGCTAGTCGTTATATTGGTCATTAATCTTTTCAAATTTCCCTTTTTGTAATGCAAATAGTTTGATGGGTGTGTTCATTTTTTAACATCTTAAAGTGATCAAATGTACGATGCATACTTTTGCAGAGCCTGTGTATTATTTCAGCTAAAGTACTTGAAGTGCTTTAGCTAGTCTTTATATTGGTCATAAATCTTTAACAGATTTCCCTTTTTGTAATGCAAATAGCTTGTTTGTAATGTGATCCGCAACACAATTTTTGGTGTTTGTACATACTATAACTGTATTTTTATGCGCTTTACAAGAATAATAATCTTAAGCTACTAAGATATGTATGTCATGTATTTTTTTCAATCAAATTAGTCACATGTTCAGAAGAAAATTAACTTTCCACCCTTGCCCTGCCTTTTGATCCAAGCAATATTTTTTCACCTATTGCAGAACAAGAAATTTGTTCGGGATTTCTCTCTCTCTGATTATCATCAACATGGCCGCTATAATGGAGCGTGCCGATGAAAATCTCCTCCCAGCTGTTTACAAAGAAGTCAGTGAAGCTTTCAGTGCTGGGCCATCTGATCTCGGGTATCTCACATTCATGAGGAACTTTGTGCAGGGACTAGCATCACCCTTGGCAGGTATATTAGTAATCAACTATGACCGCCCTACAGTTCTTGCGATGGGCACCATGTGTTGGGCCTTATCAACGGCTGCAGTGGGTGCAAGCCAGTTTTTTAGGCAAGTTGCATTCTGGAGAGCAGTGAATGGCTTTGGGCTGGCAATTGTGATACCAGCGCTTCAATCGTTCATAGCTGATAGCTATATGGATGGTGTGAGGGGGGCTGGATTTGGGTTTTTGAGCCTTGTTGGTACTGTGGGCGGCATTGGTGGTGGTGTTCTCGCAACGGTTATGGCAGGTCATGTGTACTTTGGCTTGCCCGGATGGCGATTTGCCTTCCTTATGATGGCAACTTTGAGTGCCCTTATTGGGTTCCTTGTTTTTCTGTTTGTGGTTGACCCAAGGCAAAGAATTAGCTTTGATCGTGATTCTGGCCAATATCCTGATAGTAGGTATGGATTGTTGAATGTTCTTAAGATTTTTCCTCGTTTAAAAATGTCTGTCCCTTATCGGATATATATAGTCATGCACCATTTCCTGTTGCAGGGAAGATTTGGTACATAAGGGTAGTGTCAATACATCGTCACTTTGGATGGAGTCATGGACGGCCACAAAAGCTGTTGTGAAAGTGCCTACATTTCAGATCATTGTTTTGCAGGGCCTTGTTGGTTCACTTCCATGGACAGCCATGGTGTTCTTCACATTGTGGTTTGAACTAATTGGTGAGCATGTTTGTTAATTTTGATATACACTGTTCCTTAGCGAGTCTGGAGTGAAAAATAAATGGAGCTATATATAGTTCCATCATTGCATTTCTCCTAGTCACTTGCATATAGGACTGCAAACAAGTCAAGTTGGGCTGAGTATGTAGTTCAAGATTGACTGAAAACTTAAGCGGTGTTTGGCAACTTAGTTTTTGGGTTTTTTTTTTGATTTTTTCACTACAAGACAAATGTTTTACAAAATCAAAAAAAATCAATTCAAACAAAATATCACATCAAACTCTATAATCATTTCACTTTTTCTCTCACAAACATCACATCCAACTACAAAAAAATCCAACTATCTTCTCAAGCATAAAATTTTTTTTCTTCAATAATATCCTACAACTAAAAAAACTTACAAAAAAATCCACTTCCCAAATACTCACTTAATCAACCCCAAAACATGTTAAAGCTTGACTTGTTTATAAAATGAGTTAATCTCGAGAACGAGTTTTTAACGAACTGAACACGAGTTGAGCTCGATCAAGTAGTTTGATTTTTTGGTGTGCATATATATACTTATCGAGTTGAGTAGTAGGTTGTTTGGTTATTCAAGCTTGACTTCAAAACTTAATGAGCTTTTAAATATGTTTAAACTTGGCTTGCTGTCAATCTCAAACAAGTTTTTAACAAGCCGAACACAAGTCGAGCTCGAATAACTTGATTTTTTACAATGCATATATGTTTATTGAGCTGAGTAATACGTTGTTCAAGTTTGTCTCTTAATGATTTTTAAAATATGTTTAAGCTTGGCTTTCTTACCTAACCTAACGAATCAATCTCAAACAAATTTTTAATGAGTTAAACATAAATCGAGCTTGGAGTACCTCTGTTTGTTTTGCAGGTTTTGATAATAACAGGGCGGCTGCACTACTCAGTCTTTTTGCAGCGGGATGTGCCATTGGATCGCTCATCGGTGGAATAATAGGAGATGGAATGTCTCGCACCTACCCTCACTATGGTCGTATCATGTGCGCGCAATTCAGTGCTTTCATGGGCATCCCTTTCTCATGGTTTCTTCTTACTGTGATCCCACAGTCAGTGAACAGTTATTTGACCTTTGCAATCACTCTTTTTCTCATGGGTCTGACTATCAGTTGGAATGGCACTGCTGCAAATGGCCCCATGTTTGCCGAGGTGGTCCCTGCAAAACACCGGACTATGATTTATGCATTTGATCGCGCTTTTGAAGGTTCCTTCTCTTCTTTCGCTGCTCCCATTGTTGGGCTTCTCGCTGAGAAGATATATGGGTATGATCCAAAGTCAGTTGATCCAGTTTCAGGTTCTACCCGGGAGGCCTACGCATTGTCGAGGGGGCTTTTTTCAATGATGGCAGTTCCATTCGGTTTGTGTTGCGTGTTTTACACGCCTTTGTATTGGATTTTCAGGAGGGACCGGGACAATGCTAGAATGGCCAGTTTAAAAGAGGAAGAGATGATATGACGAGCGGTGTTTGATTTTGCGTGTATTAATCTTGTGACTAGTTTTTCTTCTTCTTTTTTTTTTTGTGTTTTTTTAATTATGTCTAGGACATCATTTTAGGTATTGGGACAGTCACACTGTATTGGCTTGCTTTTTTCAGGCCATTGTATTGAACTAATTTAATTGTTCATTCTTTCTTAGTGATGGGCAAATTGGTTTCTGCCATAGAATTTTGATGCTTCTTATCTTGGAATCTCTTTCCCCCCCTCTATTATGAAGAAATGGTGGAATGCATATGAAACTATAAATTTGTAGATTATTGAGTTCGATCGAACTTGTGATTCCATGTGGATGGCCCATAAACTCCACATGCATGCTACAAAAGCAAAAACAGTTAATAATGTTGTATCAAATCAAATACGATGAATTCAACTTCATTAGTCCAAACAAGCTATCAAGATCTTCAAGACGACAAATTGTAAATTGTATATAAGATTTACAGGCAAAGCCACCTTTAAGCATTTGCTAAAAGATGTCACCTCGAAAAGCTACATACATCGTGCAAAGTGTGTTTGCCCCACATATCCACCAGTCATAGCTTTTCTCACATTGGATTGGAATGTTTTCGGATTATCCCTCAACACAGCGGCCGCATCGTGATTCAGGGGATCCTCATGGTTTGGTTCCTGCTCCAAAAAAAAAAAAAAAGGTTACAAATAACATATGGTCACAAATAAACAGAGATCCATTTCAGAATAAAGTAATACCGTGAAAAGATGATACAATCCATAAACAATAGTGTCAATGTTAAGAACGGGTTTCCAATCTTCTCGTAAAATGTTGAGGCAAACATTCCCTTCTAAGTCGATATTGGGATGGTAAACCTGTGCATTGAAAGCAAGATTAGTGAAAGATTGTCTACTAACAAATATCATTGGCAAGCATAATCAGGGTTCAACAGAAATAACCGAAGGAGCTCTACCATGGTCTTGCATTTGACCTTTGGTGCCTCATGTGGATAGATGGGAGAAACTTCAAATGAGAAAAAAAATGTGCCACCTCTGTATAAAGAAAATAAATGATACATTAGCTTTTTTTTTTTTTACTGTCAATGAGAAGTATTGTTTTTTTTTTTTACTGTCAATGAGAAGTATTGTTGATAAAATACACATCGCCTTCCTAAAAAAAAAGGAGCAAAACTGAATTGCATGGGAAAGATGACTTACAAATAATATCCTTCATCAGGTCGAATGGAAACCTCAAAATTCATCAACTCATCCTTGCCATTGGGGAACGATATGGTACATGATTTGGGAAGGTTGAGCTCACTGATGTCTACAAGATGTTAAGTGTAAAATGTAACACAACTACCTCATAATTGAGAAACAAACATCAAATTTCTGGGGCCAAGAAAATAAATGCTTTTGTTTGAGAACAAAATTTGGAATGACCTAATTGGCACAGGATAATGGCTTCCTCTTCAGAAAATATATAAATAAACAAAACATAGCATAATAAATTATCCACTATTCCAAATGGCTCCGATACATATTTTCTAGAACTATTTGTTTATAGCATCAGTCTTTCTGGCTCCCAAGTCATGAACTCAAGTCAGAAAAACATCTCTTGAAGTTAAAAAAACCTACTTTGATTGGTGAATGGCACCCCTTACGAGAAAAGAACAAAGAACAAAAAAATAAAACAAAAAGAGTCCTAACCAAAACAAGATTTGACCATCTTGTTCTCCTGACAATTAAATTATTACAGAAATGGAAGGTAATTAACTCAACAAGCACTAAGGCCAAGTTTGGCATCCTCCAAAAAATCCAAAAAGTCAAAAAGTCACTATCCTATTTAAGTCACATCATCTTATTTAAGTCACATCACCTCTCTAATAATTTGAGGAGATGTCCAAGAGGTGTCTTAGAGTAACCATTTTTGATATTTAGGGCAAAGTTATCCATCAGGTAGTGAAAATTGAAGAGGATCTCACAACAAAATTAGAGCAGATGATATAGACAAGTACTTTAGAAGAAGCAACTACAATTCATACCAAGTAGAATGGAAAGTTCTCTACGAGATAGCTACAAGGCCAATTACATTTTTTAGTCAGAATACAGGGGAATTAAAACCAAATAGTCCAGGCCAATTTGAATTTCAAATGAATTTATATGGGTTAATCCACCATTTATATATCATTTCAGTGTAGAGTTCATCACCTTGAATTGCCCATTTAGAACAATAGGGAACTTCAACATGTTTCTTCCTAATTCTTATGTGGAAAATTTAGATTTCCTCAAAATGATAAAGCCCAGATCAACATCATTTGCCATAATGCTCACTTTCCCAAGTGAACCCAATTAAACAGATATGATTCTAAGAGGAGTCATTTCATTGTCAATTTTAATGAAAACTTCTAAAAGACAATTATAAGCCTAACTATGATATATATATATATATATATTTGCGGGTGGCGGTAGAGTAAAGTTATAAGAAAATATTTTACAAAAAATGCATTACTAAGATTATTTTTGGGGACAAGCATCAGTTATAAATTAAAAGTGGCACTAGTTAATATTAAAAATAAGACAAAGGGAAGTCCTCTAACATGGTTTGGCCATGTGCGATTTAAACCAACTAATGCACTGTTTAGGAGAAGCATTTTGTTAAAATTTTCCAATTTAAAGTGCTAAAAGAAACAACCAAAAGAAAAGGCTAAAATAAATGCGGACTGAAACTGTGAGAGAGGACATGATCACTTGGATTTTAGTGAAGGCATGACTTCAAAAGGACCTGCCTTTGAGAACCAAAATTCAGGTAGCAACCCTAGACAATTGGTACAAAGGCTTGTCGAGTTGGATATTTAGTGGTAACTATTGGACACTAAGGCCTCGTTTGGGGACTGACTATTTTAGCCAAAAAGCCAAAAAGCCAACTAAAACTAGTCAAATCACCTCTCTACTTTTCTGCACATATTTTCGTAAAAAGCTAAAAAGTTACTAAAATAACCTGTTCCCAAACGAGGCCTAAGCCCTTGGCACACAACAATTAACGTGATGCTTCATTCACATAGTTTGGGCTCCTACAATTTGGCTTGCTTGAGTGTTACAACTACTAATTAGCTTTAGGGTGCATCCCCTTTATTTTTACTAATTTTCCCCCAAAAAGGAATAATTGTAGAGATAAAATAAAGCTAAATGAGGAAAGTAGATCCATATAGACAAGCCACGTTAAGACTTGCTAACTGCAGTGTTACATAGACTCTCCTAAACCCTCTAACATTGTCCCAAGATCACACCCTCTAGCATAAGTTAGACATTTTCCTATGACATCCAGCATCCATCAACACCTCTCAGGATATGATTTATGAAAACTTAGCTGTTGAACAAAATTCTAGGATACATTTTGTAGTTTGTACAATATTTAAGTCATAATCATGTGAAACCCTAAATTGGACCCATTCATATTACTTGACATCCAATTGAAACAAAGTGCAATGCAACCACAATGAAGAATTCATTTTTGTCGGTAAGAAAACATATAGATTATAAAGGCTCTTGATTTCCAATTGTTTTAGTCACAAGTTCTAACTAGTAAAGCGAGGAAATCACCAGTCATGACACAACCACTAGCCAGGCTATGTTTTATGTCATGAGATGTTAGACAATCAAGAAAGATATTCATGAAGTGTACACTGCAGAAATTGACATGCCCAAATGGATGTGTGGCAACACAAAAAGAATGTAATAAGAAACCAATGGCTAGTGAGAAGTTTGATAATCAAGATTGCATTGCACAAATTGATGGCCAAAGTGAGTGTTGTGCTTTGTTTGGCTTTACAAGCAATCAAGAGAAATTTACTTCAAGTTATTAGTGAAACAAGGAGCCCAAAGAGGTTGAAAAGAATGTCAAATCAAAATGAAAAATAGACTTGACATACAACATAACGGACACCATGGCCCTACATAGAGATTTTAAAGAGTGACCCAATTATTTTATTAGGATTTATGACTTTGTTAAATTGAGTTGCTTTTAAGTTTTTTGCATTGGAACATACTATCACTTTTGATTATTTCACCAAGACAATAAAAAGTAGTATGAATAGGGAGGACCACTTTTACAGTTGGAACTAATAAACAACACTAAGATTCTAAGAGTGACATGCAACACAACAAAATGTATCATTAAAAATTTCCATTTTTCACTTTCAATAACTTGAACTCCTAGAGAGACTAAAAGAATTTTGAAATGCTAGTTGAAACCCAACCCATAATCCATATGGCTCTCAACCTTTTGATCACTTATCGTCCACAACTTAAACTCCTTTCAACTAAATAAATAGCCAAACAAACCTTTGCAATAAAGGCCTTCCAACTGACTAACCAAAGAAATTAACCATATGTTCCTCTATCTTATTATACCTCCACACACAAAAGCTCAAATTGAGCAATTATTCATAAAAAGTAATTCACAGAGAATTACAAAATTACAATATAAAATAAAGAAGAAATACATAAAAAATAACTGTGTCACCATGAAAAGTAAGAGATAAACCTTTATGAAGACGCAATTCTCCAGCGGTATGCTTCTTGACAGCCCCCCTTCCATTGGTATTTTCAGTAATTTCTCTCTGCTTCTCTTTCACTTTAAAGAGCCTAATCATGGTTGCTGCAAATAAAATATTAATAAATATAAAACATGCATATGTGGCACAAATTTTTTATCTCCTCAGGGGAGGTCTTGGGTTCCACTCGTGAGTGGAGTGGGAGGCAAGACTTAAATGCTTGCAAGAAGAGGGTGTCAGTTCAACTCTCCATAGGTGTTAATCTAACAACTAACTATTGACTTTCGTTGATCAAATTTTTTTTTTACAACCCGATGGCGTTGAAGATATATATATTTTTTGATTAGCACAGGAGTACTTAGATCAAAGCCCGACTAATCCCCAGGGGTGCACAGACCCTCGGCAAGGAGTTTCCCGCAAGTGCACCATGGTTAATTCAAGGGTCTTCCTAGTCTGATGGTTCCAAGTAATTGTTAGCGCCAAAGAGGTTTCAATACTTGAACATTAGAGGGAGCACATCCCCAAGACCCAAGGCCTTACCCCCCAGGCCACACGATGGTGTTGAAGATTTTAATTACATGCATATAAATCTGTGTCATTGCAGAGCAACAATAACACAGGTATGGAGACAAGTTTCACACCATCAGAGATTAAATAAATAAATAATAAAACGATAAAGACACTTTGGCTTTAGGTTTAACCAATTCCTACTAGAAATACTAAAGCACAAGATGCAGCATTTTTATGCTTTGATGTAATCATGTATAGGGCCTTAAGTAATTGATAAGGCCGAAGAAAATTAAGTATTTAGAAAACAACTCAACTTGACCTTGGGAGCACCATACAGTTAGACCACAACTAAAATGAGACAAAACTAGCAACAAATATACTTTGTGACCCAGCTCAACTCATAGAACCTATGAAGCATGGACATGGACACAGACACGGCAATTTCTAAAAAATGAAGACACGGACACGGCAGGGGACACATAAATTTTTTTATAAATATTTTTATTTTAACACACATTAATTATTTTATTTATTTATTATATTTTTTAAATAATGTGTTCCAATTATTTTTTTTATTTTATTTTACACATGTGTTTATTATTATTTTTTATTAATATGTATAGTATATATTATCTTAAAATATGTATTATATGTTATATAATAACTATTTATATAATAGTTATTATATAATAGTGTTATATATATGTATATGAATTAAAAGAAGTGAGAGATATAAGTGAGAGAGAGGAGACAAAAGAAGATAAAAACGGGAGACAGAAGCAAGAGAGAGAGATCGATCGAGAGGGTGAGAGTGAAGGCGCGAGAGAGAGAGCTCCAAGAAGGCAAAGGCGAAGGCGAAGGCGAAGGCGAGAGAGAGAGCTCTGAGAAGTTGAAGGGCTTTGGATCGTCGAAGTCCGAGGGGGCTATAGATTGAAGTCATGAGAGAGTAAGATCAAAGTCATGGAGGTCGATTGGCTCTGGATCGATTGGCCCGACTAGGTTTGTACTCCTTTTCTCTTTCGTTTACTCTTCTCTTCTCGCCGACCGTGTCCCATGGTGATGTCCAGATTTGGACATGCGTGTCTCCACCGTGTCCCTTGCAAAAAAATAAATTAAATTAAGGAGACATGCCAGATGCCGTGTCCCGTACATGTCTCCGTGTCCCTGTATCTGACACCGCCACGGCTTCCATTTTAGCGTGTCCATGCTTCATAGCACAGAACAATGCTCAGCAAAAACATTTCAAACCAAAAATAAAATAATTTGCAACCCAACACAATGCTCTTCCATGATTTCATATTTGAGACAAAAAACTATTCATTTTTACATTCAAAAGCATCACTCTTCCTCCTTGTGGTTTTCTCAGGACATTGCTTGAGAAAGAAAATTCCAATTATTTGTGGAGTTGGGTGGCTTAATACATTGATAAAGATTTGCTGCTAGGGTAATGAATTATGCTGTGCGGTTTCTGATCCCACAAGATGATAAGGTTGAAACGTGGTAACACTCTATAGTAGCCTTCAAATTACCATGTTGTCTTAAGTCAATCAATTCGAAGAACCCACCCGCCATTTATCCCCAAGTGTTTCAATTAAGGATGGCGACAGGGCAGGTATGGCTCAGGGGACCCTTACCCCACCTCCATCCCAACCCTGGCTTAGTGAACATTATCCCTACCCAACCCTACCCATTAGACCTCTCCCCACCCCCGCATAGTATAATTCCACCCGATCCTACCCACCCAGTTTAACTTTACAACTTATATTTTTAATATTCAATTTTAATAATGCAATTTTCTAACTTTGAAAATTTGAATGACAAATTACTTGTAACAATTTGTGTTGTTTGATATTGATCTTAGTGGAATTGTAAAATAAAATTGCAGAATAAAGGGAGAGAGAAGAAGTGTGGTATCAAGATAACATAAAATAGAAAATTTAAAAAAAAAAAAAAAAAAAAAAAAAATCCTAAGGCTTTTTTTATATCATGATAAAAAAAAATGTTAAAAATGAGATTTTTTTAATAATACACATAATCAGGTTGGGGTGGGTTGGAGTTATCCTCTCTCGTACCCGCCCCAAATCCTATGGAGTCTTTTATTCTCGCCCCAGACCCAACCCTTATCAATTGAGAAACCCCCAAACCCAATTTATTAGATTCAGAGAGAGGTTTTGGGAATTTTGCCATCCAGTATTCAGAAATTTTTATATGGATTACAATTTAGTTAACTAATTAAATCCAGAATCAATATCAGCTTTGTTTTAGGGTTGTAAAGTTTCCTCCAAATACATCAAAGGCTATTATTGAGGTACTTTCTTCATTCAATATATGATAAATCTAAATATTAGAACTCAAAACTATAATAAAAAAAAGAAAAAAAGAAGCAAAACACAGTAAGCCACAAATGCTATTTCAAGAGCAAGAAATCACAATTCACAAAAAGGCTAATTCTTCTTCTATTAAAACCCCCTAATTATCATCACTCAAATGAACAGAGAATCTGAGAAATCAATACAATAATCAGCAGCATCATGTAGACATATATTACAACCGATATGTAACGCATACATATATATATATATAGAGAGAGAGAGAGAGAGAGAGAGAGAGAGAGACCTGGGGAAGGGAGACTAGTCGTGAAGGAAGGAGGAAATAGAAGTGTTACTCCGTAATCAGAACTTTTTGACTTTGCCAGTTCCAATGAAAGTGGTCCCCTATTCCATCAAATAATTCATGGGTATATTACACTGACGCCCTCAAATTTTTGACAATTACAAGACCTTCTTTATAGTTTTAATAATTATACTAATTTTTCTCGCTCTGAAATTATTATCAAGATCTCCTATTAACTATTTAACATAATTTATTGATGCCACGTTAATGTCATACCAATAATGATAAAATTACCTCTTCGTTGCCTTATCTATTTAAATAAGTAATTTCACTTATCTCCTTTGAAATTTACCTATATATTATCAAGGGCACATATATATTTCAACATTATTTAATAAAATTCTTAAAATATTATTAAATCATCTAATGATTTTTTTTTTAAAATTTTTACTGATAAAATATTTAAAAATAAATAATCTCTCTAAAATTAATGTTAGATAATATCATAATAATTTAATATAAGACTTATTTCACACTACATAGAGAATGTAAAACTTATCATATTAATAAGTAATGCATTTATTATTTGAATTTATTTTAAAAGTTGAAATAAATAGATTTATTTTTTTCAGACAATTTGCATTACTTATTTATTCATATCTACAAACATTATTATTTTATCTTTTCTCAAGCATATATTATTCTCAAATTTTAATTTTTATCATTGAGTCATTAAACTTCTAATTGATTCATAATTAAAAAAATGCAGGTTAATATTTTTAAATTATTAAAAAAATTAAAAAATAAATATAGAAGTAAAAAAAATATAATCATGTTACAATAAATTAAAATTAATTGATAAGAAATGAAGGATCACGAAATCTTAAAATTAATTTCTCACCTTCATTAATGGTTAAATTTTATATTATTTTTTCTATAAAAGTTCAAAAACTTGTGAAAAAAAATAAAGTCAAGAAATTACATTTATATTTTGAAAAAAAGTATGAAAAATAAATAATAAATTCATATATATTCAATAGGATAAATTAAATTTAGAGGTTAAGATTAGTGTTGATAACCTCAAAGGAGGTAAGATTTTTTTTTTGGGGGATTTTTTTTAAGGTCCCTGGTATTAAGATTTTATAGCATAAAAGACACTCAATATTTTCATAATGTCTAAGGTCCCTTAACATTAATCCAGAGAAAATTCGATCCAGAGAATTTCTTTGGACGAATTTTCTCTGGACTTCATAGAGAATTTCTCTAGTCGAATTTTCTCTGGACTTCACAGAAAAATTCTGGTTCACAGCGAATTTCTCTGGTCACAGAGAATTTCTTTGGTCGAATTTTCTCTGGACTTCACAAAGAAATTCTGGTTCACAAGGCATCATTATTATTGAGAATTTCTCTGGACTATAAATCTGAATTGTTGAGAATTTCTCCAGACTATAAATCTGTAATTTATTGTAGGGTGCATTCACAAGGCTTCATTGTTATTCAGAAGCAAAAGAGAAACAATAATTATAAGAAAACCAGAGAATTTGAGAAAGATGAAGAATGAAGTTGGAAGAGAAGAGAAAACTGCAATTTTCTCTGGTTGCCTCTTTAGGTACTGAAAAAACTTCAGGGGCCTTATTCACCACAAGTTCAGGTTGTACTGAGACCTCTGGTTCTTGATCATGCTCTCTATCTGCCTCCTCATCACCTTCATCAAGAATGTCTTTTTCACTTTCACTTTCTTATAATTCAACATCATATTTGAGTGATAGTTTTCCAAGACTCGTCAATTTTTTGACCAACTATTAATATAATGTCACAAGTGAAAAACATATAAATCCTGAACTGCTCAAAACCAAGAAAACTTCACTCAACTCAATGAGTCTTTGTCCCAAATACTCAGGGTCCCTCAACATCGATTCGGAGAATTTCTTTGGAATTCAAAGAGAATTTCTCTGGTCGAATTTTCTCTAGACTTCACAGAGAAATTTTGGTTCACAGAATTTCTCTGGACAAATTTTCTGCATCAGATACAAATTCTATTACACGGCAAATCTCCATCTCTTCCAAACCAGGAAAGTATTAAAAGATAACAAAACAAAAGAGAACGAACCTATTAATCAAGAAGTAAAGTTACAATTGATATAGAGAAAATTGCAGTTCTCTCGTCTCTTCCAACTTCATTCATTATCTTTCAAACTAGAGAAAATTGAAATTTCTCTGAGTACCAAAGAAATCCAGAGAAAATTGTGTAGAGAAAATTTGTGTGGCTTTGTGTGGCTCTATGTTAGAAAAAAAATTTGTGTCGCTTTGTGTGGCTCTATCCAGAGAAAATTGTGTAGAACAAATTTGTGTGGCTTTAAATGACTCTATTAAGAGAAAATTGTGTTATAAAAAATTTGTGTGGCTTTGTGTGGCTCTATCCAGAGAAAATTTGTATGGCTCTTTTCCAATTTTCTCTGGTTTTTTGTTGTTTAATTTTTTCTGGACTGTAAGACATTCACTCAACAACCAACCAGAGAAAATTGAACAACCACCATTTTGACCAATTTTCTCTGCACTGTAAGACATTCATACAATAACAAACTAGAGAAAATTGAACAACAAAATATCAGAGAAAATTGAACAGCAAACTAGAGAAAATTTAATAACCACTATTTTGACCAATTTTCTCTGGCCTGTAAGACATTCATACAACAGGAAACCAGAGAAAATTGAACAACAACAAACCAGAGAAAATTGAACAAACACCATTTTGACCAATTTTCTTTGGACTATAAGACATTTATACAACAGCAAACCAGAGAAAATTGAACAATAACAAATCAGAGAAAATTAAACAACCACCATTTTGACCAATTTTCTTTGGATTATAAGACATTCATACAACAACAAATCAGAAAAAATTAAACAACAACAAACTAGAGAAAATTGAACAACTACCATTTATCCAAAAACAGAATAAATATATAACCAACAACAGGCAAGAAAATTGTCAATTGATACAAAATCTCAAAGACTAACTTGCTGATTCATGAATGGCTCTCTCAATTTTGATAGAAACCAAACAGGACATCAACCAACAGAAAGGTGGAATTTTTTTTCCCCAAGAAATCAAATCAAACTCGCAATACAAATCAAAGCTAGATAATTTTTTTAAGGTATGCCACATCACTAGTCTTCCAAGAAATCAAATCAAACTCACAATACAAAAATTAAGAAATAGATAAACAAATCACATTAAGAATAAAATCTTTCTATTGATTCAAAATTTTGTTTTAAGG
The DNA here is from genome assembly GCF_055761805.1 of Camellia sinensis. Taxonomy (NCBI): domain Eukaryota; kingdom Viridiplantae; phylum Streptophyta; class Magnoliopsida; order Ericales; family Theaceae; genus Camellia; species Camellia sinensis. Next base: position 190,309,326 of record NC_138964.1, read on the forward strand.
TATGGCACATCACTAGTCTTCCCACATATTGAGTTCAACGATACATGCACAAGTTGACATACGTACAAACATATATGTAACCATATATGTACATATATTCAATTACAGTAATCATCTTACCCCTCCTTATCACAAAAGTTGGAGAGGCGTTGGTAGCCATGAAAATTGCATGTTTTCTGCAAAAAGGTGGCTACTGGAACCATTATTAAAACAACTGTTGTAAAGCTACTGGGACTACAGATTAATAACCACCCATGTGAGGTTTGATGTAACAGATCATTGTTTCATAATAAAGCACCATGATCTCTTGGTAGTAATAGTGTAGTAGTACTAGTTTTGAGCTAGAGTTTCAGATTATTGTTCTTTAACCCCCAAGCTCATAACATCACAACATATCAAGAGATGTCTGCATTTATACAGTACTTATCAAAGAATAATTTATTTTTCTATAAATTTATGTACAGCAACAAATAATGACACTTCAAGAACTACAAGAATCCCAATCAAAAGCATAAAAACAAATTGCTTTCCAACAATGAATTTATGTTTTCATGCAATGTTTTCACATCCTCAATCCCTACAACAGGGCACTTAATCTAATTCCAGAGAAAAACAAGTTTACCTGTAATCTTTTTGTAATCAAAGGCAACATTTGTCATCTGGGTCTTATTCGGAAAACTCGATTGTACCATATCGAGCAGAAATGTATCATACTTCATAGGCCTAGCATGCTAGAGAAATGTTGTTGTACTTTCTTTACTCTCTGTTGCATCTCGAGATACCTCTTTTATGGGGTTGAAAGGAGTTCAACACCAACGGTGACGGCAAGATCTCGATGACGGAGCTCATATCAGTCATGAAAGCTCTCCAATCCAATACATCGGAGGACGAAGTGAAGCGGATGATGGAGGAGCTCAACACCGACCTCAACGGCTTCATCAATCTCAAAGAGTTCTGCAAGAGTGATCTTGTCTTTTAAGATCAACGAGAGAGAGAGAGAGAGAGAAGAGCAGCGTGATATATCAAATTTCTCTATGATAGATGGGTGTGGAGTTTAGGGACTTTAGACATAAAAAAATAATATTGTGGATCTCTTCCATTACTAAAAATGGGACAAGGACCTTACACTAATTTTCCCTATTTTTTTTTACTTCTATATTTATTTTTTAATTTTTTTAATCATTTAAGAAATATTAACTTATGTTTATTTGTATGCATCAACTAAAATTTTAATGGCACAAAAATAAAAATAAAAATTTGAGAATAATATTGACAAAAGATAAAATAATAAATTTTTACATATGAATAAATAAGTAATACAAATTGTCAAGAAAAAAATAAATCATTTATTTCAAATTTAAGAAAAATTAAATAATAAATGCATTATTTAAAGGGGAATTGACCCAAAAATCCCATTTTTTTAACTTATAATCTGTATGGTTCTAAATGCTTTCTTAGTAACTTAATGGTCTCTTAATTTGGTTGTTGACGTATTTGCCACTAGTAGCGTGAATGGTTTCCAAATGTGTAAGGAAGGTGAATGGGAGCGTGTCTTTTACGTTGACTTAGAAAAGTGCACTAGTATTGTTTTGAAGTTTTGTGGGTTTGTGACACGCGCATAGTGGGTTATTGTTTACGTTTTAAAAGTTGGGTCGCACGTAACGTCCACACGAGCATTTAGTCGGACGTGAAACGTTTATGGATTTCCGGCCCGTTCACGACAATCCGACCCTGTGTCAGCGATCCACAAAAAAGGAATAACCCCCAAATGGAAAGGAATCGAATTGGTGATTTTGGATAGAAACCCTTTCTTTTTTCCCTATTGATGTTGCTGTAGATTTTGAAATTCAAATATGTCTAGGCGGAGCTAAGCAACGTGATTTGTGGGATTGTAAACGAATTGGTATTTAGGTCATATTAGTGTGGGTGTTGGTGTGGTTTTGGGTGATTACTGGTATTTCTTGAAACCCTAACATGGGGGTTACAACGTGGGTGTTCGTTCTGTTTCAGAGGGAACCGTGGACGTCTTCTTCCGTTCCGTCAATGTCTGCAAAAAGTAAGTTGGGTGAGAGATACTGTTGTTATATTAGTTTATCATTTGTTATGTTGATTGTTTTGTACTAGTGTCAGGCATGTTCTGTGAATTTGTTTGTCATGTTATGTTTGTAAGTTTGTTCTGTTGTTGTTTGGTTAACATGTGATGTCAGCGTCATGGTGATTATTGGTAATTTGCTGTTAAATAAGCTGTTGGTGGTCCCTTTATGGCCATAAAGAATTTTATTATTTTGAGAAACGATTTGTAGTGGGGTGGACCATTTTGTTGTGTACGGTGATTTTTGGTTGTTTCATTATTAGTGGTTTTGGGTTTGTGGATAGAAAAGGGTTTGTGGGTACAGTGTCAACTTTTGTAGGGCGTATGTCACGACCCAAACCCGCCTTATAGGTTTAGCGTCGTAACCGGCCAGTAATCCTTGGATTACCAAAGGCCTCGTAATAGACTAACATAAAAATTAGGGGCTACGGAAGCAAATAGCAATTATACAACATCCATTGAGCTGTGCAGACTTGTATGAGACAAAAAAAATTTAAACTTTATATTCATACGTATGCACATCATCATATATATATACATATAAAAGCTAGACAAAAAGGGACTTAGCCCTATTTTCAAAATACACAAAGACTTGTCTAGCTGAACAGGAAAACAAAATTTCAACCTATGCACTTAGCCATAACCACTAGACACGTCTGGAACCTCCACAGGAGGCACATAGGTTGGCTGTCAAAAACTGATTCCAGGCACCTCTAAGCTTGGTCACGCCCTGAACCTACATACATACATATAAACAATGAGCTGATGCACAGTGAATAATAACAGAGTAAAGGGTTTAATGAATGATGTCCATATTGAATACAAAAATCAGATTTCAAATCTCTTATCAAATCAGAAACATAGTCATGTTCATGTTCATATTCGTATCAGAAATAGAATCATATTCATATCCATATTCAAATCATGTGTGGTACTTCCTTTAGCGTAACATATCATGTTGGTCAAGCATATCAAGTTCCATAATGGAACCTCCGGTACCGGGTAACATATCTCATACATCGGCCACGGTATTATTTCCCTCGGGCGAGGGCCTGTGCCACGATATTGTTTCCCTCGGGCGAGGGCCTGGGCCACGGTATTAACGCCCGTGCTAGGGCCTCATGACCATAAGCCACAGTATTATGTCCCCTGGGCGAGGGCCTCTGCTAAGGATACCACAATTACGTTTCAAAGAAAATTGGACAATCATTCATTCATACAAAACATAACATTTCAGAAATTTATCATCTCATATCATCAGAAAATAATTAAAGTTAAGTATAACTTTACAGAGTTATTACTCACAGATAGTATCAGGAGCAGATTAAGCAGACAATAGCACGTGACCTACACAAACATATAGCATATACACATTGAAGCACAATACTACTTCCTTGATCAAACTTGACTTTTATAGTCTTTTCCGTCTAAACAGTCCGAAGTTCTATTACGCTTATTCTTTCACATTCAAATAAATCGGGTTCTTATTTCACATATTCTTTTATTACTAAGCCCTTCCTTTCCAAATAGATTGATCTTTTACTTGTCTTCTTAAACAATTACTACTAGATCAATGATTCATTCTTTATTGAGTCATAAATCATGTGTAGAATGCCTTGGAAAGAGATGAGAATAAAAATGTGAACTAAATGCAACTTTCCAAAATATGCTGAAAATGGGTCTTCACTCGAGTGCCATTTTGGTCGCTCGAGCGGACTGTAAAATTTGAAAACTTCTGGGAGCTCGATTTCCACGCTCGAGCGAGACTTTCCTGCTCGAGCGGACAACGTAAATTCTGAAAATTCCAGAATTGCAATTTAAATTCAATTTTGGTAATCAAAGCTCAAAACATGTATTTTTGGTACACAAAAATGGAGAACCACTGTATGATTTAGTAAACACTTCCAATTAGAAAACATTCATTCAAAATCATGTTCCAATTACCCAAATTTAGTTTTAATTCATCTTATTAATATCAACCCACAATTCTAAGATATAAATTAGGCTTTCCAATTCTTGAAATTGCATGATGCATGTGTGATTGAACTCAACTTCATACAAGACAAATAAATTCAAACCCAAAAGGGTTATTTTCAAATTAACTTCTAAAATTTTGAATCTACTTCAATTTCTACTCCATTTTTACTAATTCCTTTTAACTCAATGTTTAATTTTCCATAAACTTGATTTTTCTTATAAAATTTCTTCCTTCTTCTCTTCAAAACATGAAATTGTTTACCTTAAATTCCTCAAAATCCAAAATGCATGTATAAAACACTTATCAAATCTAACCAACTTTACATCATCAAGCTCAATTTATAATTTGACTTCTTAATTTATATCATAATTTAATCTCAAGCTCATAAACTTTAAAATATGAATTAAATTCTAAAATCTTGAAAACTTACCATGCATGTAATGGAAAACTTCAAATATGTGAAGGATGAAGAAAATCAAACTCAAATATTTAATCTCAATATCAATTTCTTAATAATTACTTTCTAATTTATTTTCCATAAACTTGCTTTTACATGCAAACCCAAATCTTAACAATTCATAATACCTACAAAGTTTTATTTTTAATTCCTTCAAAATTCATGATGTATGTACCAATCTAGTCTATTAAAACTTACAAAATTTGTTCATGCATGTAGAAATGGAGCTCAAATTCATGCAAGACTACAAAAATCAACTCAACATAATTGATTCCAAATTTAACTTCCATAAATTGAACATAATTTACTTTCATCATCTTCTTGCTAATTTTGTTCCAATTGTATGAAATTGAAGCACCAAACCCTTGGAAAATAATGATGCATGTAAAATTGGAACTTAAATTCATCACAGGTGACCAAAATCATACTTAAAAGATGAGCTTCTAAATCATTTCCTTAATTCTTGAACTTAACTTAATTTTTCTTCATTCTTTTCCTTGATTTAAACTTAATTACCTCATAAATTTAGGTGTTGGAGAGATTATCTATAAACATTGAGTTAGAATTCCTTACCTATTAGCCTTGAAGATCTTCCTTTATCTTTAATTCTTAGCTTCCATCAAATTCCTTCCAGCAAAGAAAATTGAATAGGCTTCATTACTCTTACTCTCTCTCTCTCTCTCTCTTTTGGATTCCTTTCCCAGCCAAACAATTTGATGAATAGCTTTAAGCCTCTCACTCTCTTGATTTCATTTATTCCATTCTTTTATATATATATATATATATATATATATATTTTTATAATAAAACAAAATGGTGGAACACTTGTCCACCTTAAATTAATTCATGAGCTGATGTATATTAGGATTAGTTTAGCACACAATTGTACATTAGCTTAATTAATCATAACTAATCACAAATCCTACATAATTTAATTAGTCTAATTTGACTTCCATTAAGGCCCAATTAATTATATTTAATCTATACCATTCTGAATCTAATTTTTAATCAAACTCCTAAAAGGCTCCAAATATTAAATTAAATTTATTATCATTACCAATTTTGATTTCCCAAATCATTTAAGCCTTTAATTCCTGATCAGACTCAAATTTCCATCAATAAATTACATATTTAGATTGGACAGATCATAATTAAATTTAATTTATAATGACCACAATTCTCGGTCCTCATGACTTAATCAACTCCAATTAGGACCTAATTAATCGAATCTCAATTTTATTAAACTAAATCAAATATTTAATTAAACTCCCAAATGAGTCCGTCATTAAAATTAAATTGACTCAACTTCTCAATTTTACTTCCTTAAGCTATTTGGACTCTTAATTTCTAATTTCAAAATAACTCTTTAATAGAACCATATATGAATCAGATCCCACAATTCTCATAAATCCCAAATTAAATTATAATACTTGGCAATTAAATTTCAAATCCTCTTAATTAATCAAGTACCAATCATTATACGTGATGGGGACGTTACAGCGTAAATGAGATACGTTAACGAGCTGCCAAGTTCAATAGTGTGGTTTGTTAGTTTGTTTATACGTGTGTGTGAAATGGGGTCAGTTGTAAAATGCACGAATTGTGGGTACGTGAAGACGTTATGGGTGTGTGGGTCCATATGTCATCGTTGCTAGAGTGGATTTGGGGGGTGCGCTGTGGGTTTTTTATTTTATTTTATTTTATTTTTTGTGTGAAAATTGTGGTTCATGACAAAAGTGTAATTGTAATGTTAAATTGTGTATGTTAATGTGATACATAACCCCCCATGTGATTGCATATGTTTGGTTTTATGTACGTGAACATATATGTGTGATCACGCTGTGGGTTGGGTGGTGTGAGTTAGTTCAGGTTGGGAAGTTTCGTTGTGTTGACTATGTTAGTATAGTTGAATGACATTGTGGTATGGGTGCGTGGGTCGTAAGTCCGAAATGGACATCAACACGTTCTTACTTTTATTATTTTGTTTGGATTGTACTTCGCATCACGTATTTGTTACAGTTAAGACGAATGATAAAAACCTGATACATGCAAATAGTGAACTTTGATTTGTCAAGTTAATTTGCTAGGGTGTTGTGGATTGGTGTAAGAACTTGCTGTTTTGTTCATTCTATTTTTGGAGCATGCGTTTATGATGTTGTTGTTCCATGTTGCAGGGTGTGGAAGTGTCTCAGCCCGTGGACATGGTCATGTGAACGCCAACGGCAGGAAAGGTTAAGCTTGGCAGACACCAAGGAAAAACGCATAAAGATGCTAGCGCGTGTGTTGTTCAACTAGAAAGAAGTTGGTGCATGTTCGGGGGTTCACATAGACGTCCGAAGGAACGTCTAAATTTCTGGTCAAACATGTTAGGCATTATTAAGTTGGTGTACGCGGTGAAGCTTCAGGATGTGTACCTTGCGCATTTGAGGAAAACCCTCTTCTAGCTGATATACGAAGCGATATTGATAAATTAGCTTGATCACACGGAATTCAGAAAATGTGATGATTCGGTGGTCAGCATCATAAAGGCATACAACATACGGCGTGCGAAGTTTGTTATTGGTGGCCAGAGTGTTGATCTGACAGATGAGGATATCAAGCTGTTATTTGGATTGCAATGTGGGGATGCTTTTCTTGATTTGACGCCAAGACCGAGGTCTCCATCGGATTTTGTGCAACGTAAGTGTGAAGGAACGAGTCGAATTACAACAAAACTTGTCAGGGATATGTTGACTAAGGCAGTAGCGGGAGACACCCCACATGATCATGAAGACACAACAAAACTGTTATGCTTTTATGTTTGTGGGAAGTTGTTTTTTGCAAACTCCGGAGAGACAATTAGTTGGACATTTATCTGATATGTTGAAAATTTAGAAACAATGAAATTGTACGATTGGTGTGGAGCGATACGGCACTCACTGATGTGTTCTGTTAGGGATATCCACAGGACGCCTGAGAAAGTGGCTGGATTTGTCATCGCTTTGTTGGTAAGTGGTGTGTGGAATAACTGTTTGTGTAGTTAATTTGAAATGGCTGGTTATTATTTTCTTGTTTGATTGTTTTAGACATGTGTATGACGTGTAACGTGTTGTGTATTGTTCTTCCCAGTTCTGGTTATGCGAACACACAACCATAGTTTAAGCGAAATCGGTGTACATGTTTCCAAGATTATTGAAGTGGAATGTTGGTGAATTGGTATCCAGTGCACGAGGGGTGAAACTGTCAGTGCAAGCAAAATTTGAGGTATTGTTTGTTTTGTTTATGTGTGGTGTTACTATTAAAATGTGTGTTTATTGTTTCCGATGTAAATTATGGACCACATCTGAATGGTTTGGTGAATTTGTGTTGCGTGCAAGTATTACTAGATAATTTGGTGGTTGCGGAACATGAACGTTCCATCCTAATGGGCTGTATATGCTCGGGTGATGATGTAGACCTGGTCGATGACGGTACGGGGTTAGTGGTATGTGGTTTATGTAAATGATGTAGTGACGCGAATGTCGATGATGCTGGGGGTAAGACTAAAGCAGTAGGTGTAAGGATGTCCATTAGCAATGATGAAGGGGTGGGTAGAGAGTTGAGGAAATTAGGGGGCGACGTGGATGCATGTCCGGGGATAAAAGTGGGAACATCCAGGTCGGATTTTGAAGACGTTAGCAGGAAGGCGGGTCGTTTTCAAGCTGGTATGGAATATGTGGTTGACGGTGTGAGTGGAGATGAGACAGAAAAATTTGTGGCGAATTTGATGGATGAAGTTGCAATGTTGAAACGGAAGAATGAGATACAGGCAGTGAATCTAGTTGGAGGGTTCGAGAGCATTTTCAAAGTTAAAGATGAGGAAATTAAAAAACTGGCAGAGGAAAATGCAGAGTTGAAGAGGACTGTAGCGTGTTTGGAAGAGCAACTTGCGGATCAGGCCATGCACAATGTCACGCAACGTTGCAATGGGTTTATTGGTGAGGCTGTTGGTGAAATGGTACCTGAGAGGGACGACGAGAGGGGTCTGCTCGGGGTGGGAAGCGGTGGTAAATCAGTTTGTAGCGATGTTGTGGTAAATGCGTCCTCATTGTCATATGTGCATGGTTTCGGACATAGTGGTGAGACGGACATAAATGTTGGTGTGGGTCAGGTTGGAAAGCATGAAGTGGTTGTCATCAGTCCTGTGATTGGGGACGGTAGTGCGTTGGATGATGGTATGAATTCGTTTGTGCATAATATAAAAGGTAAGGTTAAGAAAAATCTAAAATTACCAGAATTTGAATATCCGGAGGTGTGTTTGCGGCATCGGAAGGTGGGTAACAAAGGTGGAAGTGCACGGGACGGTATTGTTGGTGTGGGTTGGACCGTGTTGAGTATGATGATGTTGTTGACGTTGAAGAGGTTGGTGATGTGGCTAAGAATTTTTCTGGGTTTGGTATAAACAACCATAACACTGTGTGGAAGATGATGTCTGAGTGCAAGAAAGGTATCATACGGACTGCGTATGACAGATATGGTGATGGGTGAGCAAATGTGTTGTGTGTTGTTATTTGTTGTTGTTGTTGTGTTTTTTTTTTTTTTTTTTTTTTGACGTAATGTGTTTGACGTGTGTTGCTTTATGTAAATGTGTTGTTGTGCAAAATATGTGCAGGGCGGTGATGTGGGTTGGGCAAGTGGATGGTAACGCTGTTTACTTTTCTGACGCAAGAGCTATTGTGCGGCAGGGGGCTATGAGAGGAAATGTAAGTTGTGATGAATTTTTGTAGTAATTGGATATTGCAGTGCTGGTGAATGATAGTTTGGTCGCACATGTTTTTATTGTGGGTGTGATGGTTCACAGTTTATTATTACCTTTTTGCAGGTGATAGATGCGTACGCTGAGGTGCTTACAGATGAGCAGGAGAAGTTGAATGCAGGGAATGATTTCCCGGATAAATCTTACTTCTTCAGCAGTATATGTTTGGTGAGGGTCTTACGCGTGCATGTGTTTATGTGTTTGTTTGGTACATTGTATCGTTTTATGTTGTTGATTAGTTGGCTGATTCAGGACATGATGAAGAATGAGAATAAGTCGGCCAAGGCGAAATACGTGATGAATAACGTGTGTGCCACAGGAGACGCACGTAAATTCCATTTCCCCCTATGCCACCAATCGCATTGGACTCTTGTTATGCACGACACGGAGGATGGTAGTTGGAAACATTACAGCTTGATGCGTAATAGGGGTGGTGCGGGGGGTGCTCATGCCAATGAAGCTATGACGTTGGTGAGTTTGTGCAGTGGTGATTTAGTGCATATGTTGGGTTTCTTCCGAAATTGCATAAGGGTTAATATTAGTTTGTTTTGTTTAGTGATTGTACAGAAATTTTTTTTTGTCCAAGTGCAACGAGAGTCGATAGTGTCTCGTGGAGTGTTTGACGTTATCGGAACACAGGAAATCGATACGCCAGTGGAGTTAGTTGTGGAATGCCCACAGCAACGGCCAAAATCATAAGTGGCGCGTAATCTAGTTGGCGTAAATAATGCCACAAATTGGATCCATATCATTTCGTAATTTGGTTTTTTAATTACATGTTTGGTTTCACAGGCTTGACTGTGCGATTGTAGTTTGCGCCATCATGAGACAATATGTGCACCATGTAGATGTTGCGCGGTCTTTGCAAGAAGGCAATTGCAGTGTTCTTCGGGCTAACATAGTAAAGCAGTTGATTGGGGATCCGCTGAGAGGGGTTGCCAGCAATATGGGGCAGACATTGGTATAATGTGGAAGATTATAATAATTTAGGATTTTTTTGGGGTAATGTAGTGAACTTTGTGCACATACAATTATTGTGGTTTATTTATTTTGTTTGAAACATGGGGAAAATGTTCCTTTGTTTTTTGAGTTTTTTTGAAATTTGGTGAAACTGTTTATTTGCACATGAATGTTTTTTGGTTGGTTTGTTGCGCTAAGATTGTGGATTCAAATTTATTTTGACGGGACAACAGTGAGTGTGTGTGTTGGTTGTGTGTTTGTTGGAGTGGGTGGGGCGATTTTGTTTGTTTTTTCTTTTTATTTGGGCGGTGGGTGTGCGGGCTTAAGTTGTGGTTCTCGTTTGGTTATTGGGCAATGGTGGGGTCAGTTGATGTGCTGTTCGTGGGACGTGTAGTTGGAGATTTTTTAAGTTTTTTTGTTTGGGGGGGTTGGTGTTGTTTGCGTAGCGTGATCATTTTTGTGAGAGCGTGTATGGAATATTTGTATCGTGCAGCGGATAGTGTATGCATGTAGTGGAAGGTGGGTGGTGCGTTGTTTATGTTAGTTGAAAAGGTGTGGGGTGTGACCATGGTTGGCGTACTCTTTGAAATTAGTGTTCTATTATGAATAACGTTGTCGTAACGTGCAATGTGAATTGTGTGTAGTGGTCGTTTTGTGTGGCCAGTAGTGGAACGTAGTCGCTGGGGATGGGAGTAATGCAATGTCAACCACGTTGGACACAATGTCGTCGTGTGAGGGTAGTGAGCATGTAGGAAGCTATGTTGATGTTTGAAGGGAGTTTTGGTGTAAGTGTAATGGTATGTTAAAATGATGAGAACGTGTCGGTTGGAACGAAAACCATGTATTGCGTATCGTGAAGTGCTTGTCACGCTGTATTATGTTTTGTCACACGTTTGTAGGATGAAAGTGGATGCAATTGAGTGATGTGAATGTGTGGTGATAACGTTAGAAGAAAAGGGTGTGATGTAACTATGCTTGGCATTGTGGTTGCAATAGTGTTTAAGTGTTCTGTATGACTTGGTTGCTGAAAGTGTTAGGAGTGTAGTGTCTAGCATGTGTGATGCTATGTTGACGTTTGAGGGAAGTGTTTGTGGACGTGTAATGTCAACCTAACACGACGATGATGTCTGGTGAGGAACGAATATAATATAATGTGTTTGCTGGATGGAAGTGGCTCCGAAATTGTTGTTTTAGTCCCGGGGTAATGTTAAGACGGTACGACAATCAAGTAAATAACATCTTATGTGTCTGTGGCACTGTATAGTTACAGAAAATAACCAATATGTAAGTAACGATTTACGTAGATGTGGCACGGTGCTGTTAAAAAAAAATAACTTGTTTACATTCAATGTTTGAAATTTGGTGAGTGATTAAAATGTACTGTTTTAGTCCGATGATAATGTTGGTACAGTATGTGTTGTTCTTTTTTTTGTTGGCAATGTGTAGATGTGTGAAATTTGGAGGGTTGACTATTGTCGTAATACACATATTATATGATGTTTACGTTACACATTGAATATTCGTAAATGGTGTGTCGTCGCACACTTTTTATATAATTGCCTCAAAAATGGATAGAGATTGTTCATGAAAATAATAAAAACGTAAATAAATATTTATTTGGCGCTGTCACAGCGTAGGTACGGAAACTGAAAATTGTAATGTTAAATGTTCGGGCTTTCGTGAGCGATTTAAATGGGTTCGTTGCATGTTTTCCTATTGTGGTTCCCCATGCGGCCACACCTGCCGCAACGGATCTGTTGCACATGTTCACCCCTTGATAGTATCTGCTTCTTCTTTGGCCTGCCGGGAGGGCGTTTGACAGCGGGGGGGTTGATGAGGTAGTTATGCGGATCAAATGGTGGTTGTTCCACGATTGGAATTGGGAAGATACTTGTGGCGTAAGTCGAACGGTATTCTGACACATGGAAGTAGGGTTCTACAAGATTGTTCAAATCATGACCGTTTTTCCTAACGGCGACCATCGCGTGTGCACAAGGGAACCAATTAAGTTGCCACTGGAAACATGAACATGTTTGGGTGCCAATGTTGACTGTAGCCGAAGGAAATGAGTGGACCTCGTATACGTCTGCATTTGATTGGCTGACTCGCCATGACCTGCCTTTGTTGAATGCTTTCTCCAAATGGGACTCCATTTTTGGACATATTGTGCCAGTCCATGATTGGGATGCATCTCTACGCTTTGACATTTGACGCATTATTTTGGCTCTGATGCTGTCAACCATCCTGGTGACTGGCAGATTACGGGCCTCCCGTATCCATGAATTGAATGATTCTGCAGCATTTGAGCACATCTCGCCGTACCATCTTCCCCTACAATTTAAAAATGAGTTACAGGTGTTATGGATTGTAGAATGATGTGGACAGTTTGGTAACATTGTGTAGGGTGAATTTTGTTGAGAATTATGGTGATGCCCATTTCGTTTACCTAAAAAATGCATTAGCCCAATGTTGTGGTGGTGTGGTAGCAAGGAATTCAGATGCAACACCGCGGCCTGATTTGTGGAATTGTTCAAGTTTATCATTGAACGCAGTAACCGTTGGTGCATATGCGCAGTGGCGTAATTTGCTCACCAACCCAGCCTGGTGCATACTGTTTGTATAATGCAACCTGTCACGCAGATTTCTTTGCAAGTGCTGCAAACAGAAGGCATGCTCCGCGTTAAGGAAAACAATTGGCATTGTTTCCAGTAACCCGGCGTTCCGATCTGAAATGAATGTGAGTGGTCTGTCCCTATTTAGAACATGTGCGAGGTTTTGTAGAAACCACGACCAGTTTGTCGTGTTCTCAGAGTCGACCACAACGAACGCTAGTGGGAATAACCCTGTAACACATGGATCGACGTTCACAACAATTGTTAAAAAGTATACTTTGTGAATGTCAAACATGAATGCGTGAATGGTGGAAATGTTTATGTATGATAGAATGATGCGTTAGTAGGAAAATTTGGTGCGGATACAAACCTTGGTTGCCGTCTTTCGCAGTGGCTGCTAGTAAAAATCCTTTGAAACGACCTTTGAGGAATGTGGCATCAAGGAAAAGAAGTGGACGGCAGTGGGTGAACCCATCGATGCATGCCTTGAAAGATATGAAGTATCTTGTGAATCAGTGGGTGTGTTCATCGTGCTCGAGGGTAACGTAACTACCGGGGTTGTGTTCCATCACAGCAGTGCTGTACCACCGCAACTAATCGAATGAAATTGAGTTCGCACCAAATAGTTCCCCCTTTGCTTTTTCAACCCCAAGCCACGCCACACGGTAAGTTATGTCTAGACCGTAATCTTGTTTCATGTCAAGTATAACTTCGGTTGGACGTGTGAGCGGCCTGTCACGTATCCGCTCTGCCATGATGTCGGCCACCAGGTCAGATCCAACAAGCCGATTTGTGGACGTGCATACAGCAACACCATAGGTATGTTCACTAACCATTTACGGAGGTAGAAGAACCCATTTGCCTCAAATTTTCTTGCATGAACATTCCAATTGCAGCCCTTCATTGCAGACATTGCACAAATGGCGTGAATCCGGACAGAGTCATTTTTAACATAAGTGAACTTAAAGCCGCACTGAACAGCGTATTTGCGAAACACATTGCCTAATTCAGCTGCGCCACCTTCAAAATGCTGTCCTATATGAGTGAACCCACTTGCCCATGACTCCGACATGAATACTTTATCATTATGGGGGCAGAATGTCTGCAACAAGTCAACCTCATCATCTATGTCAAAATTGTCTAACTCACTTGGGCGACGCGGCGATAATGTTTCGCTAACACTTTGATTGTTGGATTGAATCCATGTGTCTGCACCTAAATTTTGTTTGACAACCACGTCGACAACCTGTAACCAGAACGACCACGTAAGACAAAGCATATTTTCCACATCGACGCCATTTTGTAACGTGAACTCATTGTACCCCAGTATTTTGAAGAAAAACAATATGTTCCCCAGGGTGAGTTCCTTGAATTTTGAACAAACGAATTCGGCTAGTTTGTCATAAGTGTGTGGCGGTTGTGGGTTGTACGCAACATTCGTAGATTGGTAACAACACATAAGCATTATAAATGCGTTCATCTGTAAGGGAAAGATGTGTAAGTCGTATACAAATACGCACAATTGGTGCAAAATGATACAATCCCCCCCTCCCCCCCACATTAACAAAATAAAAAACAATCCCCCATTTCTCCACATGCACAAGAAAAAAACGCTCCCCCTCCCAACGCAAACCCCACAATTGACAATATGTCACACTCCAAATCCGGGCATGACCGGCCGTGGCCCACAGGGACTTAGCCCAAGGCACACGTAAGCCTAAACATGAATCCAAAACCATAAAGAACAAATGTGATGATAGCCCAGAAATAAATAAATCAAAACTCAATCCAGTGACATGCCACAATTGAAAAACAAGTAATAACCAATTTCCTGAGAATATATATATACTAAATGGGACACAAACCGCCCACAAAATAAAATAATTCTAAATAAAACTCAACCACAATGTATGCACAAAACTCGACAAAGCAACCAAAAACAAATTAAATAAATGCCCTAGAGGTCCATGAAATTGAGTCCCCGCTACACCATGAGTCCACTCTAAGTTCTTCTAACAGCTGGAAATGGTAAACAACTAAGTCAGCTGATAGCTCAGTGAGTAGCAACATGGATAGTAAATACAGTTTTGAAAACAGGGTTCAATTCTAAAATAAGATATATATCACAGAAACTAGATTGGCATACAGTTTGGTAAATACAATGTGTTTCAAAAAGAAAGTTCCACAATTCAACACTTAAAATACTCATGTCTCGCAAGAATATGATAAACGACATTTTTCACTTAAAACAGATTATAACATGAACACCAATAATTTTCTTGGCACCAATAAAAAAAAATAATCTGCCACACAGTTTTCAAGGCTATAAGCCTCGTTGGATCCAATACCGAACTAAGAGTCATCCTCAGGGTGGCACCTGGGCCTTTTCTCAAAGACGATAAGATTGAAGGTCACCTAGTTGTTTTTAAAGGTCTTTTCCTTATAATCGTTGAGCACTAGAGTCATCACGGCCCAACCCAGATCTGTTCCCTAGTGGCCAGAGTCACCACACACAGTGGAATAATTTTCCTGGACTAAATACACACATGGTCCCAATAATCAATACACATCAATTTCGCAAAACATGGTGGTTCATCATTATAAACATGAGACCAAAACAAATAGTTTGCAGTATGCCAAGTTCACACATGTTTCAGAAATAATTTGATTCAATTGATAATATAATAATTTATCAAAACAGTTTAATCATGAAACAACAATTTAATTTTCTAACAGTTCAGGGTAGGGGAATATTTATAAAAATATGTAGCATGAAACTACTCACCTGAAAACGAAATAATATAATCCTCGAATAGAGTGTAAAAGTCCAACTAGTGCCCTGAACCAAGTATAAAAACTACACGTCACAACTAATTTAAAAATACAAAAAAATAGGAACTAAGTAACTCAACTAAAACGCACTAACACGGCTCAACCCAACTCATCGTTACTCTTAAATATTACCTAAGTTCATGTTCTTCAAGGTCTAAAATCACCCAAGACATAAGTTCCGATCGAAACTTACCTAAAAATAACTTTAAGATGAAACAGTGTTTTAAACAGATGAAACAGTGTTTTAAACAAGTTTTCCCAATCTATTCGCTAAAACTTTGAAAATTACAAAACCCACTCCACGCTATTTGAAAAATTCTAAAAACCTCCAGATATGATCTACTATATCCTAAGTTTCAAACCCAATTGGTTTGACTTGATTTTCTTATTACAATAATTATCTACAATTTATTATATCCAAACATGTTGTTTTCTGCAGCACTTTAAAGAAATTGACGGTTCTCTTAATATACAAGAGCAATCAATGCAAGGCCAAAAACATACGAAACTAGACTCGTAACCGGTTCTAATGACACTAATTTGATAATTTTTGGATTTATACCCAAAGAGAACAACACTCCCGAATTTACTATTTCGGAATGGTTTCCTGGACAGATTTGGATACCTCAATTTATATGAATTTTGACTCCCAAAAAATTAAGAAAAAATTCATTGATCTACTGTAAAAATTTCAGATTAAAATTCATCCGTTTGATATGGTTTCTTGATTTTTAAAGTTCGTGATTATGTGCAGAATTTTTGGACTAAGAATTACACCCATTCTTTACACATAAATTTAGCTCCTCAGATTTCTTAACAGTGTATACATATATATACAAAATACGTAACCCTACAACCTCTCCATGAATGAATAAAATAATTATAGAATAAGGATAGAACAAAGAAAGAAGAGAAGAAAACCTAGGAGGGCCAACCTTTGATGATCACACACAACACAGCACACCCAAAAGTTCTTTGATTGCAACATCTTCTTCTTTTTTTCCTTCTCTCAAACCCTCTCCCGTGGCTGCTGTGGCTGCTGCTATAGAATGTATTAGGAACCTAGGGTTTTTCTTTTCTTTTTCTTTTCTTTGTTATACATAACATAAATGACTCTAGATAAAAATGTCCTTTGTTTTATTTTATTTTATTTTATCTCTCCATTAATTTAAATAAACTACAACTACTATTAGATCAAAATATGCTTACTAATTTGACACTTAATTTATTTTATTTATTTATTTATTTATTTTTTTAAATAATAAATCTTGCCTTTAAATTGAAGACTTTCACCAGAAATTTATTTTAGGTTTTAAAATTAATTACAAGACCCTCCAAATATTTAATTTGCACTTTAAGATTCACCATCAAAATATTTGAGATTGTAATATTATTATTGTTATTAATTAATTATTTACTTAATTTTTTATATTTGGGTTCTCACATTCTCCCCCACTAAAAAAAAGTTTCGGCCTCGAAACGAACCTGAGTAAATCATGAGAATAGATGTGGGTACTTCTCGCGCATCTCGTCCTCGCATTCCCAAGTCGTCTCTTCAACTAGATGATTACGCCACAGTACCTTAACCAATTTAATTGTCTTTGTATGCAACATTTTCTCTTCCGAATACAAAATCTGAACAGGCATCTCCTCATACGAAAAATCCTCTCTAATCTGAAGCGGCTCATAATCTATCACATGAGACGGACTGTGCACATATTTCCTCAGCATAGACACGTGAAACACATTATGCACTCCTGCCAACCTAGGGGGTAGAGCAACATGGTACGCAACCTCACCAACCTTCTCCAATACCTCAAATGGACCAATGTATGTAGGACTCAACTTTCCTTTCTTTCCAAACCTGATCACTCCTTTCCATGATGATACTTTCAAGAATACCATATCCCCCACATGAAACTCTAAATCTCTCCTACGATGATCAGCATAACTTTTTTTGTTTACTCTAAGCAGTCAATAATCTCTCTCGAATGGTGATAATTTTCTGTGTAGCATCCTCCACCAAATCAAGTCCCAACATTTGCCTCTTACCAACCTCATACCAACACAAAGGAGACCTACACTTCCTTCCATACAAAGCCTCATAAGGGGCTACTCCCAAACTAGAATGATAACTATTATTATATGCAAACTCCATAAGCGGCAAATAATCATCCCAATTACCTCTCCACTCCAAAGCACAAGCCCTCAACATATCCTCAAGGGTTTGAATAGTCCTCTCCGATTGCCCATCTGTCTGAGGGTGATAAGCTGAACTAAAATTTAACTGAGTACCCATAGCTGATTGTAACGCACCCCAAAACTTAGACACAAAACGAGGGTCCCGATCTGACACTATTGACACTAGTGCCCCATGCAATCTAACAATCTCCTTCACATATAACTGTGCAAATCGAGCTAGAGAATAGGTCATCCGTACTGCAATAAAATGTGCTGACTTGGTTAATCTATCAACAACTACCCAAACTGCATCGTGATTACTACTAGTACCAGGTAATCCGCACACGAAGTCCATGGTAACATGATTCCACTTCCACTCCGGTATAGGCAAGGGTTGTAGTTTCCCCGCAGGTTTCTGATGTTCTACTTTAACCTGTTGACACACCAAACACTGAGCCACAAATTCTGCAATATCTCCCTTCATACCATTCCACCAAAAATGTTCATGAAGATCCCAATACATCTTAGTGCTTCCAAGATGAATGCTGTAACTAGAACTATGTGCCTCTGTCATAATCTCCTTCCTCATATCACCACTAGCAGGAACACAAATTCAGCTACGGAATCTAAGCAAACCATCATCACTAACCACAAAGTCTACGTGTTTACCCTCTGCCATCTCTCCTTTAATACGCTCACACTGGGGGTCAATCTCCTGTGCTAAATGAATCCATTCTCTCAAGGTCGGCTGAACTGTCAATTGGCTACAATAAGCCCTATTACCAGGTGTAACAACCTCAAGCCTCAAACGTCTCATGTCTTCCACCAAACAACTCTCAATAGACAAAACAGCTATATCTCCAACTGCGACCTTCCTACTCAAGGCATCTGCAACCACATTTGCCTTCCCCGGATGATATAAAATATTCACATCATAATCTTTTAGTAACTCAAGCCATCTTCTTTGCCTCAAATTTAGTTCCTTTTGTGTGAAAATATACTTCAAACTCTTATGATCAGTGTAAATCTCACATGACTCTCCATGTAAATAATGTCGTCAAATCTTAAGAGCGAAAATCACTGTTGCTAACTCCAAGTCGTGCGTAGGATAATTTCTCTTATGTACTTTCAACTGTTGTGACGTATAAGTAATCTCCTTCCTATACTGCATGGGCACGCATCCTAAACCCTGTCGTGAAGCATCATTATAAATCACAAAACCAGCACCATCAGTAGATAAGGCAAGGATTGGAGCTGATATCAACCTTTGTTTAAACTCTTAGAAGCTACACTCACAATCATCATTCCACTCAAACTTTACCTCTTTCCTAGTGAGGTTTATAAATGGCAAAGCAATACGGGAGAATCCTTCCACAAACTGTCTATAATATCCAGCAAGCCCTAAAAAGCTACGTACCTCTGTCACAGAAGTAGGTCGTGGCCAATCAACGATTTTCTACCACCTTTGTGTTATCCACAGGTACCCTATCTTTACTGACCACATGACCCAAAAAGGATACACTGCTCAACCAAAATTCACACTTCTTAAATTTTGCACACAATCTCTTCTCCTTGAGGATCTGCAGTACTACCCTCAAATGCTGCTCATGTTCCTCCTTACTCGATTAAATTAGGATGTCATCAATAAACACTACCACAAATTTATCTAGCTAGGGTTTAAATACTATGTTCATTAAATCCATGAATGCGGCTGGTGCATATGTGAGACCAAAAGGCATCACCAAGAACTCATAATGCCCATAACGGATTCTAAAAGCTGTCTTAGGAACATCCTTATTCCTTACCTTCAACTAGTGATAGCCTGACCTCAAGTCCATCTTAGAGAATACCTAAGCTCCCTGCAATTGGTCAAATAGGTCATCAATACATGGCAAAGGATACCTATTCTTCACTGTGACTTTGTTCGGTTCTCTATAATCAATACACAATCTCATAGACCCATCATTCTTCTTCACAAACAACACAGGTGCTCCCCAAGGTGAGACACTAGGCCTAATAAAACTTTTGTCTAACAACTCATATAACTGAGTTTGTAACTCCCTCAACTCCAATGGTGCCATTATATAGGGCACTTTAGAAATAAGTGTTGTGTCAGGGACCAAGTTAATGGAAAATTCTACCTCACGTTCTAGAGGTAGTCTAGGTAGATCCTTTAGAAAAACATCAACACATCACTTACTACAGGCAACTCCTCTAACTTCTACTCTGGTTGTTCGATACTCACCACACAAGCTAAATAATCATGACACCCTTTACTTAATATTCGGTTAGCCTGAAGGGAAGAAATAAAACAAATAGAAGACCCTTTCACATCTCCCTGAAAGAAAAACTCGCGTTGCCTCGGCATAGCAAAAACTACCCTCTGTCTAAAACAATCAATAGAGGCGTGATGCTTCGTCAACAAATCCATACTCAAAATTACGTCAAAATCCTTCATCTCTAAAGAAATCAAATCCATTAGAAAAATCCAACCATTCAAGTTTACCACACAAGATCTACAGATATCTCCCAATACAACTGTTTCTCCTAATGGAGTAGACACGGTAATACAAACATCAAAGGCTCACAAAGAATAGACAATCTGTGTAAATATCAAGGTGCCAACTCTTAACCTTCAAAATGAAATCAAGAACGATTCAACACAAGCTTAAACAAAACTAACTTAACCAAACACTACTAAGGACTATAGGGACTCGGACCTCGTCTAAATGATGAAATGCAAGGTATGTAACTTGATAAATCTACAGCTCTGACACCACAATTGTCACACCCCAAATCCGGGCATGATCGGCCGTGGCCCACAGGGACTTAGCCCAAGGCACACGTAAGCCTAAACATGAATCCAAAACCATAAAGAATAAATGTGATGATAGCCCAGAAATAAATAAATCAAAACTCAATTCAGTGACATGCCACAATTGAAAAACAAGTCATAACCAACTTCCTGAGAATATATATATACTAAATGGGACACAAACCGCCTACAAAATAAAATAATTCTAAATAAAACTCAACCACAATGTATGCACAAAACTCGACAAAGCAACCTAAAACAAATTAAATAAATGCCCTAGAGGTCCATGAAATTGAGTCCCCGCTACACCATGAGTCCACTCTAAGTTCTTCTAACACCTGGAAATGGTAAACAACTAAGTCAGCTGATAGCTCAGTGAGTAGCAACATGGATAGTAAATATAGTTTTGAAAACAGGGTTCAATTCTAAAATAAGATATATATCACAGAAACTAGATTGGCATACAGTTTGGTAAATACAATGTGTTTCAAAAAGAAAGTTCTACAATTCAACACTTAAAATACTCATGTCTCGCAAGAACATGATAAACGACATTTTCCACTTAAAACAGATTATAACATGAACACTAATAATTTTCTTGGTACCAATAAAAACAAATAATCTGCCACACAGTTCTCAAGGCTATAAGTCCCGTTGGATCCAATACCGAACTAAGAGTCATCCTCAGGGTGGCACCTGGGTCTTTTCTCAAAGACGATCCGATTGAAGGTCACCTAGTTGTTTTTAAAGGTCTTTTCCTTACAATCGTTGAGCACTAGAGTCATCACGGCCCAACCCGGATCTGTTCCCTAGTGGCCAGAGTCACCACACACAGTGGAATAATTTTCCTAGACTAAATACACACATGGTCCCAATAATCAATACACATCAATTTCGCAAAACATGGTGGTTCATCATTATAAACATGAGACCAAAACAAATAGTTTACAGTATGCCAAGTTCACACATGTTTCAGAAATAATTTGATTCAATTGATAATATAATAATTTATCAAAACAGTTTAATCATGAAACAACAATTTAATTTTCTAACAGTTCAGAGTAGGGGAATATTTATAAAAATATGTAGCATGAAACTACTCACCTGAAAACGAAATAATATAATCCTCGAATAGAGTGTAAAAGTCCAACTAGTGCCCTGAACCAAGTATAAAAACTACACGTCACAACTAATTTAAAAATACAAAAAAATAGGAACTAAGTAACTCAACTAAAACGCACTAACACGGCTCAACCCAACTCACCGTTACTCTTAAATATTACCTAAGTTCATATTCTTCAAGGTCTAAAATCACCCAAGACATAGGTTCCGATCGAAACTTACCTAAAAATAACTTTAAGATGAAACAGTGTTTTAAACAGATGAAACAGTGTTTTAAACAAGTTTTCCCAATCTATTCGCTAAAACTTTGAAAATTACAAAACCCACTCCACGCTATTTGAAAAATTCTAAAAACCTCCAGATATGATCTAATATATCCTAAGTTTCAAACCCAATTGGTTTCACTTGATTTTCTTATTACAATAATTATCTACAATTTATTATATCCAAACATGTTGTTTTCTGCAGCACTTTAAAGAAATTGACGGTTCTCTTAATATACAAGAGCAATCAATGCAAGGCCAAAAACATACGAAACTAGACTCGTAACCGGTTCTAATGACACTAATTTGATAATTTTTGGATTTATACCCAAAGAGAACAACACTCCCGAATTTACTATTTCGGAATGGTTTCCTGGACAGATTTGGATACCTCAATTTATATGAATTTTGACTCCCAAAAATTATGAAAAAATTCATTGATCTACTGTAAAAATTTCAGATTAAAATTCATCCGTTTGACATGGTTTCTTGATTTTTAAAGTTCGTGATTATGTGCAGAATTTTTGGACTAAGAATTACACCCATTCTTTACACATAAATTTAGCTCCTCAGATTTCTTAACAGTGTATACATATATATACAAAATACGTAACCCTACAACCTCTCCATGAATGAATAAAATAATTATAGAATAAGGATAGAACAAAGGAAGAAGAGAAGAAAACCTAGGAGGGCTAACCTTTGATGATCACACACAACACAGCAGACCCAAAAGTTCTTTGATTGCAACATCTTCTTCTTTTTTTCCTTCTCTCAAACCCTCTCCCATGGCTGCTGTGGCTGCTGCTATAGAATGTATTAGGAACCTAGGGTTTTTCTTTTCTTTTCTTTTCTTTGTTATACATAACATAAATGACTCTAGATAAAAATGCCCTTTGTTTTATTTTATTTTATTTTATCTCTCCATTAATTTAAATAAAATACAACTACTATTAGATCAAAATATGCTTACTAATTTGACACTTAATTTATTTTATTTATTTATTTATTTATTTATTTAAATAATAAATCTTGCCTTTAAATTGAAGACTTTCACCAGAAATTTATTTTAGGTTTTAAAATTAATTACAAGACCCTCCAAATATTTAATTTGCACTTTAAGATTCACCATCAAAATATTTGAGATTGTAATATTATTATTGTTATTAATTAATTATTTACTTAATTTTTTATATTTGGGTTCTCACACAATAGACCTGCAGTAAAAACCACGTGCGATAACAGAAAACAATAGAAGTCGAACAGGAAAAAAAATGAAGTCATAAACGATTGCATTGATTAATCACCGAACGGGGTATACCGGTGAATTCCCCGACAACAATATAACAACATATAAATGCAACTTATAAAAAAGAACCGGGTATACGTACAAAATGAGTACATACACCAAACCAATGTTCAATGACATGCTCAATATTGAGTGATCCTGAATGTGCAAATGTTGAATAATAAAATGATTTCATAACGTACCTGTGAAAAAACGATCGGTAGAAGCTAGTGATCCACGTAACCTCCCACTGTAACCCTAACTGTGTTGCTCTACTCCAAACAACAAAAAGCAATAAAACCCTAGCCCCCCCCCCCAATTTGATACCTTTGTGAATTGCTTTCCTGAACTCCCCCAAAACGTGACTTGCACATACCAAAAATAAAAGCATAAGAATTCTCATAAAATTGGAACGTGAGGGCATATCTGTCCGGTTACACCCTATTAACATTTGAAAAAGGACTACCCAGTAAGAAAGTACGCACTAAATGGACTTGTCAAACAAAGGGAAAAAACATGGGACCAAATGACCATAATTTACTATAATAGGAGTTTCCAATAAATTTTCCTTATTTAAAATGATAAATTTTATGTTATTTATATAGTGTGGAATAAGTCTTATATTAAATTATCAGAATGCTATCTAAGATTAATTTTAGAGAGAAAAAAATATGAAATTGATCAGTTTTAAATCTTCACTCCCAGGGGCTTCTGTTAATACACTGCCATTTTGAAGTAAACAGTAAATAAATTACCTTGCAAAAATACTGAAAATTCGGACAAAAATAGCGATATGGTATTTAATGTAAAGGTGCAACAATACATATCCCTTAAACAACTATTAAGGGAAAATAACAATTCAGTGTGAGTTAAGAAAAAAATAAATCCAAATCAGTGATAGAAAAATTAAGTTTTTTTTTATTAATTAGGATGGTCTAAATAAGTGTATTTTTTGACTTTTTATGACATATGGGTTGTTTATGTGTTGAGTTTGAAGTGATGCGATAGAGAAGTGATGTGCCTTAAATAAAATGATGTGACTTAAATAAAATAATGACTTTTTGACTTTTTTAGGTTATGACAAATATTTTAATAATGTCTTAACAATTTAGAGATAAATAATTTTTTTACATATGAATAAATAAGTAGGACAAATTGCTGGTAAAAAAAAAATTAATCCATTTGTTTCAACTTAAAAAAAGAAAAGAAAAAAAGAAATTTAAATAATAAATGCTTTAATTAAAATTGATAAATTTTCATTGTTTATATGGTGTAAAATAAGTGTTATATGTATTATATTATTAGGATCTTGTATTAAATTATTAATGTATTATGGAAAAATATGTATGGGCTTTTAATAATATATGTACAAAATCTCAAGGAAGGTGAGTAAAAAATTTCATTTAAATAATTTATTGATTGATTTGATAGTTTTCATCTTTCTACTCAGTTCAAAGGGGTAATATGGTCATTTTAGATAGTCAATTAACGTCATTTGTGCTAAACTAATGGAGAGGGAATCTTGATATTTTCAGAAAAATAAGAGAGATTTCTGTAATTATTGAAATCACAAAAAAAAAAAAAGTTCTTATATTTGTTAGGAGAAGTAAGGGTAATGTATCCATACTTCATCCATTTATTTTGAGGACTTGAGTTGAACCCAAAAAAAAAAAAAACAAAACAAAACAAAACAATATACACAGTGACACCATCCATTTAATTTTTTTGGAAAATTTGAATTCAATGTAGGTCTTTAAAAAAAAAATTAAAGATAAATGGAAAATTTATAAATAGTAATCCTAATTCTTTTCACTTAATGTAAATTTAAACTTAATTTTTTTTTTAATTTGAAAGAAAGCTAATATCTATAGTAAAAGTATATTTGTCATTCATTTTTTCAGTGACAAAATAAAAAAATTATAATTATTATATTAACTTAATTTTTTATAAATGATATACAAAGAAAATACTACAAAATAAATAGTTGGTATCTTGGAACGGACTCATAGTAGGATCCTATGGGCCATTTAAATTCAGATTGAATTTTAAGAGAAGTTTAACTCTATTAAATATAAAATAAAAAAAATAAAAAAATTACACAATTTAACACCTATACTAGTGTTGTGAGGTATACCCCTAGCCGGGGGCGGGCCCCGTGATGCATTGCAATCCTAACGGGTCTAGATTGCATTGAAATTGATATTTATGAACCTATAATGTTACTTTTGACCCATTTGGTTTTTACCTTATAAATTGTCTCAGTTTATATGTTTTAGAGTTAGAAAAAAATAGAGAGCGTTTCGGACTGATTTGTAATCCTTATTGCATGTAGTGAATTTTGACCATTTCTCTGTCGTGGACGTAAGCATCTCGCTGAATCACGTATATCTTGTGTTTGTGTATATGATTGTTCTTCTTCTTGTTATTGTGTCATTAATACAGTGGTAGAATTGTTAAGGATCGGAGGTGGCCTTGGCCCCTCCCGATTATATATATGAGCATTGATAGAGGCCCCCCTCCAATCACCACCCCACAACCCCACACACACGTGGCAGGTGGTGATTGGAGGAGAAGGGAAAAAGAAAAAAAACAAAAGAAAAAATAGCCAATCAAAAGAGAGAGGGGGTCAAAGGGGGTGAAGGGAAAGGGGGGTCTTAAACATTTTTGTATATACATATATAATTATATATTATAAATAAAAGTAAATATTCTTTAAATAACTTCTTTTATTTTTTATATAATGAATTTGAAAAGAAAAAAAAGAAAAAGAAAAAGATGAGAGATAACCAAATTCATATGTTTATAAAAAATGTAAAGACTTTTAATATCTTTTGGTCCCATTTTCACTAATCAATAATTTTATACACTATTTCACATATTATTTGATTAATTTAGTAAATTTCACGTTACTATATCATCATAGTATTATTATTTAACCAACATAGTCACATAAAATTAAAAATGAAAAAAACAACTTTCAAATTTATCTTTCTTTTTTTTTGTGGGGGTCTCTTTATACATTTTTTTGGTTATTGTCCAATCATTATAAACGTTACAAAATTAAAACATTTCAAATATCATCCATCTTGTTTGATCAATTAATGTTATTTTCAAAATCGGAGATATGATAAATGAAATGCTTCACTTATCATATCATTTTGGACATTATGAAATGAAAAATTATAATAAAATTTAGTTGTTTTTGACTCCAGTTTTTTACATTAAATTTACCTTGACTCTAGTCTATTTTAATTGTCAAAATCTTAATCCTGATTCCACCCATATTCATACACTCTTAGTCGATTAGCATCCTTTTGTCTATTTCCTCTTAAACTTAAGATATATACAAAAAACAAAAATTAACTTTCAACTGATTTTGGGTCATATCACCTCTCTATTTTTTATACGTTTTTTAAAAAAAAAAAAAATTAAAAAATTAACTTTTAACTAACTTCTCAAAATAACTCATAATCACTAAATTAACAAATTATTAACACACAAGATTAATCCTCACTTTATCTTATATATGTGCATTTTTTAACAACATACACCAACCCACATAATTTTCACATCTCTATCAAAGATGAGAAAGTGGAGTTGTTAAGCTGAGTCAGAACGTGCAACATGTCAAGCAGTGGACAATTTAAGGATTCTGAGGTTTTACTTTGAGTTATAGTAAAATTTCAAATAAAAGTTTACTTTTACTGACCTGGGGCATGCCCTTTCACATGCAATCAATTAGGCTTCAAACAAATATCAAGCCCACTGTAGACTTTAGCATTATTTTGTGCGCAAAATGAAAAGGGGTTTAGTGATAGATCTGTCGCTGTTTAATTTATCTTTTAAAAAGATAAGAATTATTTAGGTATTTTTAAAATTCTCTAATATTTTAAAATTTATTTCTTTTTCTATATTATTCTCATATCTATCAACTCTCACATTAAGTCATTCTCACAATGTATTTCAGAGTATAATTTTATTTTAAATTATAATAAACTTTACTCTGATTTAGATTATTCTAAATCTGAATCAGAGTAAAGTTTATTATAATTCAAAGTAAAATTTTATATCGTTAAGTAAATCAACATGTTTTTAATCAGAGTAAAATTTCAAAGTAAAATTTTACTTTGAATTATAGTAAACTTAAAGTTTACTCTGAAATTTAAGAAGAGTATCCACTTTGAATCACACTAACTGTCATGTATTAATAACCTTGCGTGTTTGGTTGCTGAGAAAAATACAGAAACATAACAAGAAAACCAAATATAATCTTATCCTCACTGTGGCTTTGATGTTTAAATGATCAATTTCTCAACTTTTCTCTCATTCTCTTGGAAACCAAACAAAAAATATATGTTTCTTCATCATCATCAACAACAACAAAAAATGATCTAAACTTACATAATAATAATAATGTGCGTACTGGATTCCGCACTAGATGAAAGTGGATCGGGGCTCCGCACTCGGTTGGACTATCCAGGAACTGAGGTTCCTGCCACAAGAAACACCGTTAGAGCTGCCCGGCTGGGGTTGGCCGGATAACCCCTCCGGTGTGGGAATTAGCGATCGGAGAAAAAATGTATCGAGAGTTGAGTTTGTATCTAAGTGTGATTTTGCTTGGAATTGTTCAGTTATCTTCAATGTGAAGTTCATGTTGTATATATAGTGTTCCTTGCTTGCTTCTCAAGGTGGGTTCATGGAGTTTGGATGCTGCCAGGTGTCCTTTTAGCGTTGCTCAAGGTGGGGGACCACCTGGCAGTTGTCATTGAATGCATATACTGATTGTAGTCATGCTGATAACTAACCACATTCCTTTGATTCAACAACTTCCGTGATTCTAGGTGTAGGGGACCAGCTGAGGTGACAACTTGCACATGCACACATTCACAACTTCCACGTTTCCTTGCGAGGTTTCCTTAGCTCGGTACCATTGTGCCTCAGCTCGGCACCATTATGCCTTGTCTCGGCCTTTTACAGGATCATTCATGGAGATGGACTGATCCTATTTGGATATCTTTGTATGAGCTTGGCCTATTTTCTGTTCGGCCCATAGGTTCAGTCTCGCAGCTCGGCCCAGCCCAGCATTACGGCTGGACTAGCCTTTCCACTGCGGGTTGGGCCCAAGTGCTTGAGGACTTGGGTGGACTGTTGATCATGAAGTTGGTCTCAATTGGTTTGCCCATATACTCATCCAGCCTACTTGGATTCGAACTTCAGTGGATTGGGCCGGCCCAAGGCTTGGACCAGACCCATTTCACATTTAGCCCCTTCAAATAATAATTAAAAAAGAACTTGAGAAAATCGAAAATAAACATATCAAATTTTTGAATAAATTCTTTTTTATTGTTATTTTTTTTCCTACGTGGCAACAATATCTTATGAATTGTGTGATGGCTTTGTTTGGTTTAAGTTTTGAGAATTTATTTTTAGATGAGTTTTTATTTGTTTTCATATTTTAGTTATTTTTTTTTTAACTTTGTAGTTAGGTCAAAATTAGATGCATTTAAAAATTAGAAAGATTTAATTAAAATATAAAAGAAAAAAAACAAAAACTCATATAAAAATGCACACAAATTTTTATTTGTTTTTAGGATTTTTTAAAAATATTTTTAATAATTTTTTGTATTTTTAAATGTACTTAATCAAATTACTCATTTAAAAATAATTTTTGAAAAAATAAAATAAATAGACACAAATTCTTTTCTATTATAGACGTGAATAAGGTTGCTTCACAGTTTACACTGCACTTCACTCCCTATATGTTCTGTTCCTGATGTTTCAATTCTCGTATCGCATGTGCTTTCATTGTACCTACTAGCACCCACTTCATGGTGCAGATTGTAGTGTTTTGAGTGTAACTAAAATTCTTCACTTCTTAGCTCCCATCTCTCTCTCTCTCTTTATATATATATATATATATATATATGGGTAAATTATATTTACCTCCCCTGAAGTTTTTGACAAATACAGGAACCTCCCTTGTAGTTTGAATAATTACAGTAGCACCCCCTACTTTACCTGACAATGTCAAGATTCTCCCATTCCGTCTATTTTGCACAAACGACGTTAGTATCCAATAGAAAATGACCATGTGACCCTTGCTTTTGCTTGCAAAAAGACCGAAAAGCCCTTTGTTCACAAAATCCCTAATCAATACATTCACAGTACAAATCGAATTATTCAGAGAAAGAAGAGAGAGAGGGAGGCGATCGTCGTGAACCGATCGTCAATTGTAAAGAAGACGAAAAAGTAAGGGAAGGCTGGAAAGGGAAGTTCATGTGGGAGAGGCAAGGGCAAGGCCAACCATGCACAAGTGAGAGGCAAGGACAAGGCCAACCATGCACAAGTAAGTTTTTTCTATTTGTTTTGCCTTTTCATTTGTGATTTTTATTCATTTTTTATCAATTTATGATATTGATATGCATATTTATTACCTTACTTTGGTTTTCAATTTAGGATATTCCAAGAGAGACCCCCCCAATGCCTGTTGAATGTGTGACACAGGTCACACAACATCATGTTAGTTATGAACTTGTTAATCATATTATTTAATTTTGATGATGTCTAAAATATATTAGTTAATATACATATTATTTGACACAAATTATTATCTTTTTAAAATATATATATTTGTTAAAAATTATTTAAATAAAATAATATTATCTTTTTAAAATATATATGTTAAATATTATTTTAAATATTTTCAAAAACTTTACTATTCACTTTTTGAAAAATAGGGTTAATTACTATTCATCTTTTGACAAATCGATTAATTATATTATTTTGACAAAAATGATTATTTTAAATATTTTCAAAAACTTTACTATTCACTTTTTGAAAAATAGGGTTAATTACTATTCATCTTTTGACAAATCGATTAATTATATTATTTTGACAAAATGGATTGATTGGTTGTATTATTTTGACAAATTTGATATTTATGGGTTGTCTTATTTTGACAAAATTAATATGGAGTGGTAAAATATTTAATATAAAATCTTTACAACATATACAATATTTTAAAGAGGACATATATTTTCAGATCCATCATAAATATTATTTATAGAGATTTTTCTGTATGCAAAATTTTGATTAGAACTTATATAACATTATATGCAGAATACATCACGTGCGCTATTAAATTTTTTACACTACATTGATTATATTATATTATAATCAAACAAGAAGAAAAAGATGGAGTTATGTATATATGTATATATATATATATATATATTATAAACTAGATGGAGAAAATTATTTGTTTGTTTGAAAGTTGTGAACTTTGTATTAAATTGTCTACAAAAACGGTGGCTCCATGTTTGAAAAAAACAAGAAGAAAAAATCAATCTTATTTTTATCTTTTTAATTCTTATCATTTGCTGACTATTTAAATTTAAGGAGTGTGCTTATGTAAGCAATGACATCAAGAGCCTGCTTATGTAAGCAATGACATCAGGAGCGTGCTTATGTAAGCGATGACGTCAGGAGCGTGCTTATGTAAGCGATGACGTCAGCAAGGAGCGTCCAACGGGTATATTTTTGTGTATAAATAGAAGTGTTGGATGTGGAGAAAAATCAAGAACTTGAAGAGAAAATATTTCTGTGAGCTCCAAAATTCTGAGTATTCTGCTCTTTCACTTTCAGATCTAAGTCTAGCTTTTGTTCTTACACTTTCATATCTACTCTTTGTGAGAGAATTATTGTAAAAGTGGGTTCAATTAGCACTTATTCTTATTCCTTATTTTTGTGAGAGATTTTGTAAGGGTAAGGCATTTATTGTTGAGTGAGGCTCAATAGATAAGAGTAAGTCCTGTGCCAAATCCACAAGCTTGGTGGTGTATTTATTCAATTGATAGTAAAGAAATTCTCAAGGAGGTTCCTTGGGGAGTGGACGTAGGCCTGGCGTACCGAACCACTATAAATCGCAGTGTTTGATTTTCTCTCTCTATCTCTTCTACTTTTATATTGATAATTATTATTCTGTTTTTTTTATTTATTAAAATTCTGAATATTGTGTTATTTTTAATATTGTGAAATTTTTAATAACCCAATTCACCCCCCCTCTTGGGTTGCCTATCTGGGATAACAGAACTTACTTATGAAGTTACAATGAAATTAGCTAAGCTGTTGATATTTGTTTGTTTGTGACACAGGTTAGACAACATCAATTTATTTGTTTGTTTGTTTGACTTTTTTTGCAGATGACTTAGCTAAGCTGTTGATATTTTGGGTACAAGGATTAACATAGGTTGAAGGTATAAAATATACGTTGCTTGACTGTATAGTTAGTTAGGATCATGTTCCAATTTTTTGTATTTTTGTAGTGGACATGCAATGCTAAGAATAGCAATATGATGATGTGGCCATTTTTGTTTTTTTGTAGTGGCCATGAAGTATTTTATAAATGATGATGTAACTGAACATATCTTATAGGAATGATGTAAGTAAACTACTTGAACATATTTGACAACAATCATGATGTAATTAAACAGGTGCATATTTATGGAATGATTTTACTTGATGTTTAGATGATGTAATGGAATGGTTTTTATGTTTACAGGTCATTATGTTAGTCAAATGAGATGTGCATATTTACATAATGCTGAAATAACTTCATCATATTTATATATGGTCCATTACAAAACATACTGCATTACAAACAAAAGGTCTATTACAAAATATTACAAAAGGGCCATTACAGAAGGGCCATTACAAAACATTAGGTGAATCATTAGCATTACATTTTTAGAGCAACCATTAGGGAAATCAAACACATCACAAAATTCATGATCATTATCATCTTTACAAACCCCATGTTTGCTTCAAGTACTTGCATCCTTGTTTGCATAGCCCCCATTTGGTTCATTAAATTCATTGCAGGACTTTCTTCTTCATAGGATAAAGTGTGTCTGTTAACAGTTGTTTGAGTGTCTTCCATCATCATTTCTCCTCCAACAGATGAGTTTACTAGTTTGCACCACTCCCAGAATCCGCATTTCCCATTTGGGCATAAATAATACAATTTGCCTCTGTTTTTTTTTTCAGATTCAGTGACCTTAATTGTTGCTTTGCTCCCACAGTAACAGATCTTGCTTCTATATTTCATCACCCCTCCTCCATTACTTGATGATGATATATCCATCAAATGAACCTACATTCATGAAATGTGAGAGTTATAATGCATTTTCAGGACATATATTCATGGGACATACTTGTGTTTGTGCTTCATTTCTCAATAATGGGTCATAGTTATAATGCATTTTCAAATGCAATTTTTTTTTTTTTTTAAATAGTTAATGTGAGTGGGAACATATGTGTAGTGCTTGTGCTTCATTTCTCAATAATGGATCATAGTTATAATGCATTTTCATATGCAAATTTTTTTTTTTTTTTAAATAGTTAATGTGACTGGGAACATACCTGTGTTGTGCTTGGCCCTTTCTTCTTTTTGTTGTTCTTCAGTTTTGGTTGCCTTTGTAAATTTTTCTTTTTCACTTGGATTTACTGAAGCTGGAGACTCTAGCATTTGCTATATATAGATGGGTTGAGGGTATTATGGGCATTTTATTGTTTACATTTGATGACATAAGCAGGGTCTGTTAGGGGCTTAAACGGTTGTCAACTTTTGGGGGAATCTTGTCATTGTCAGATAAAATAAGGGGTGTTACTGTAATTATTCAAATCACAGGGGAGGTCCTTATATTTGTCAGAAATCTCAGGGGAGGTAATATATATCCATTGAAAGTGAAATCAATTTTGTTCATCCAAGAGAGTAAAATTGTTATTTCGCATTGTCATGAGGAAAGCATTGTTTTTCAGTGACCACCGCGATAGCTGTCCTACTGATAAGGGAATTTGTTCATCTTCTTACTGTTAGGTTTAAATTTCCGTTACATTCAAGTGAAAGTTAGAATTTTATGGTGAGGCTGCTAGTTTTCTCCGGTTTATTCTAGCCCCCATCAGCCATAATGACCAGTGTGGGACAGGTTTAGACATTAAAAAAAAAAAAAAAAAAAATCTCTTTTAGTATACTAAATCAATCAGTAACTCCAGCAACTTAAAGTTCTCTTGTCAATTTACTAGTATAAACTTTTTAATATTTTAATGCTATAACCAGACAAATTCCTAGGAAAAGTAATTTGCAAATAAAATTTATGTACAAAAAATGTCCACCAGAATTATGTGTCAATGTCAATTTTGATATAACAAATTACTTTCATGTGGTCTTCAGAACTTCTCTAATGCAATATTAGCAATATCTGCAGAAAAATGAACTCCAATGCAATTGTTAAATTTTGACAATGTTATAAAATGTGTCAAATTTGACACAAAGTTTAATAGATTGTTAAATGTGCCAGCTCACCAACAAAGAAGAACGGATTGTTTATGAAACTTTTCTCTCTCTCTCTCTCTCTCTCTCTCTCTCTCTTTTTTTTTTTTTTTTGGGTGTTGAAGTGATTAAAATGTGAGACTCTTGGTGATGTTAAATTGTAAGACTTTTATTTATTTAATTATTTTGTGTTAATGGGATTAAAACGTGAGGCCGTAGGTGATCTTAAATTGTGTTACTTTATTTTGACAAAAAGGGTTAGAAAAATGATAATTAGAAGAAAAAAAAATGAAGAGAGAAAATGTGAAATAACATATGTGTGTTAAGAGTAAAATTGCTAAAATTTAAGGTAGCGTTTGGTAGAGTTTTGTAAATGTGATTTGAGAGTATGAGTTGTATTTTGAGTTTGTGTGTTGTGAAGTTATGATTTGAGTGTAGAAAATTTATTTGGTAAAGAATTTTGAAAAGAATTTTGGTTTGAGTGGGGAATTGTTGATGTGACATTTGATATGTGATACAAAAATTTACAACTCATAACTAAACATACAACTCAAAATTATTTTAAAGTACATAAAAATTTTAAAAATTTCAGAAAATATTTTTTTCGATTATATAAATCAATTGCAAAAAAAAAAAAGAAAATCATTATTCCGGTCAACCGACCGAATGACCGGTCGGACGTCCCGTCAGGAAAAATTTTCAAAAAAAAAAAGAAAAGCGCGTCTATCAAAACAAAAAACCTCAGATGTTCTGTGCAGAGTTTTGGAATCATCATTTGAGAACACTAACCAAACACCGTACTTGAATTAAGGAGTGAAATCATGATTTGAATTCACAACCAAACAAAGCCTAATATTTTTACACTATAGCAACGTCAAAATTTAGCAATAATGTGTAATTATAATGTGGTTTTTTGATCCATTTATTTTTTTAATTATAGTGTCAAAATTTAGCAATAATGTGTAATTATAATCTGGTTTTTTAATCCATTTCTTTTTTTAATTTTTTTTTTCTTGGACCTCGTCATCAAGCAGCTTCGAAAATAAAATGTAACAAAAAAATTGGAAACGCCGTTGCCGGGGATCGAACCCGGGTCACCCGCGTGACAGGCGGGAATACTTACCACTATACTACAACGACATTGTTGAGACAACCATTTTACATTTTTATATTTATTATAAATAATCCTAGAGTCTACATAAAGGAAACCAATGATTATGTATAAAATAAAGAAAAGGGCATGAGATATTCAGACATTTTCTCAACATTAAGGACAATCACTAAAAACCAAAACCTCATTAAATTTCTTAACACACACACACACATATATATATATATATATTTTTTTTTTTTTTTGTCTGAAATGCTGAGCTAGATTTGTGTGATCGTGTATATTAGAGGAACATGGTCTGTCTATATGCAGAATTGTTTTAGAAAATTAATCAAGGATTAGTATTTTTTGTTTTAAAAAAAAAAAATTGAAGAAAAATTACAATGGAGGTGTCTAAATAGAGAAAGTCTCCTCTATATGAAAATTTGAATACTCTGAGTAAAGTACTAGAGTTATAATCAACTATGCCGATCATCAGTTAGATAGAATTTCAAATTAATATTAATTAGCCTTGGTGTTAGTATGATTTCTCTGTTTCAATTTGTTTTGATTGTTTTTGATTGGCCTCTCACCAATTTTGAGTTTGTGCTAGCATATGATTGAGCTAGCTCTCCGGTGTCAACTTCGTTCGGATTGTTGAGTTTAGTTATGATGCTCGTTGCACTGCCTTTTTACTGATGTGTAAGATTTCATTTGTATTTGTTTCTTCATCAATAAAGCTTTATTTTGTTGATTAAAAAAAAAAAATGCACCTTATAACTAAAAAGAAAATAACATAATTTCAATTTTTTAAGTTATAACTAAAAAAAAAAAAAAAAAATATCATAACTAAAGACAACATGAGGCATAATTAAAGAACTCATGAGTCATCACTAAAGAAAAAATTAGTCATAATTAAAGAAGAAAATGGTATAATTAGGAATGTATATGGTACACCCTTTCTAAAGGGATGTATATTAGAATTTTCTATGGGATTATGCATTAAATCCCTTAATTTTTTCCTATTTCAAATTGGATAAAGTTTTCTGAATGAATTTTCTATGCAAAAAGCTTTGTTAGCTAATGTTAATTGTACCATTGTGCCAGAGTCTAGGTTCCTAAATTATTCTGGAATTGCAAGAGAGTCCATTATTTGCCTTCAACATTAACTGTTTTTATAGCTTGCAAACTTTATTTATTTATTCCCGGAAAAAAGCTAACAAAGACCATAATTGGAAACAAACACAACCGAAAAAAGAAGCCTAACTGAAGTCCAGTCATGGCTTGTGAGGATGGAGGTGAATTGGAAGCCCTTGAGTCGGCCTTGGAAGTGGATCGATCACAACTTTCTCATTAGGAATCACTTTCTTCCACCTGAACTTGGTCACCATATTATGCATGAAAACAAGCATCACTAATCGCGCATACTCGTTTCCAGGACACATCCGGGGTCCCCCTCCAAACGGAACAAAAGTAAAAGGAGGCGGTCCATTTCCTTCAAACCTTGACGGGTCAAATGTCTCTGGATTTGGAAAGTACTCCGGGTTTTTGTGTGTTGTTTGAGCAATCAAATGTAACTACAAAAAACAACATTTGTGAAGAGAATGTTCATAGTATTCAACAACCTTTGTATATCAAAACTCGGATTATATGTAGCTTTTGTTACCTTCCATCCTTTTGGAATCATATATCCAGCATAGGTGAAGTCAGTTATGGCCTCTCTGAATGTTCCAAACGATGGCGGCCTTAACCTGAGTACTTCATTCGCAACATTCCATGAGTACTTCATCTTCTTTATGTCTTTCCAATTCAATAAATCTTCTGGTTCTTTTGACTCTGCTATACCCATTTGCTCTTTTTTTCACAAGTACATGCACCAAAAGTTAATACGTAATGTAATAGCATCAATTCAAATTTTGTTATAAAGTTTCCATCAAATATTATGACCAAAATGTACACGTCACATATTTTGGAATTAAATGTATAGTTTTTAGGGTAAATTATACTTTGCCCCCTTTTTGTTTGACTCATTTTTCACTTTGGCCCTTAAAGGATTTTTTTTTTTTTTTTACTTTGGCCTTTTATGTTACAAGTTTTTCTTAGTTTACTTTTAAAACTAACTTCGGTTAAAAATTAGACAGAAAATGACACATTGACAGTCACTTGATATAAAAATATTTTATTATATATAATTTAGCATCTGACACCAACTCAAATCTCAATATAATAATATATTTTTTTATGTTATGTGAGAGTTATCGTGATATTTTCTATCTAGTTTTAAACAAAAGTTAACTTTAGGAGTATTGGGAAAATTTTAAAATATGAAAGGCCAAAGTGGAAAAAAAATAAATTTTAAGGGCCAAAGTAAAAAAGTAAATTTTAAGGGTCAAAGTAAAAAAGTGACCAAACATAAAGTGAATAAAGTGTAATTTATCCTAGTTTTTAAGTGATTTTCTATTTTTACCCCTAGCTTTAGCAGTATCTACTAATAGAGTTAAGTTTAGAAACACAATCACCAAACACAGAGTGAGGCACATATGTCTCACATGGGATGGGGCTTATATGTGAGACCCACCTCATGTGAGAGGTATGTGTCCCATTTTATGTTTGGTGGTTGTGTTCCTAAATTTATTGTTAAAAATATAATTAAACCATTTTTGGAAATTTAGAAGGTTAATGTTATAAAATCTATGGGCAATTTTATTTGCACATCGCTTTTTATGTCAATACACACCATTTATATGGTTCGAATATCAACTTTCAAAAAAAAAGAAAAAAAAAGATTAGGTATCAACTTTCAAACAAAAATTAATTGTTTGTATATCAATTATTGAAAAAAATTTATGTTCGGACAATTGATTTTTATTTAAAAATTGATATCTGAACAACATAATGATGTGTATAGAAATAAAATATGAATACAATTACCAAAAATATATTACAGCTACATGAAGTTGCAGAATTTTGGGATTAATGTCATATGCTTACCTCTTAGGACTTCATTGTACACATCCGGAAGCTCTGCAAGATACATCACAATGAATGTAAGTGCAACATTGAGTGTGTGAGTAGCAGCATGTAGCAAGCCTACAATATGACTGGCAATGTCAAATTCAGTCATGAACCGATCGTTCTCGTCGTTCGCTAAGAGCATGTGTGACAACAAATCTTGTGCTGCCAATGATCTATTCTCTGTCAGATCGATTTTCCTTTGCTGAATCATCGCTTCAAGCTCTCTCCGCATGATCTTTGATGCTTTTATGGCCCGGTTAAAAGCTGTCCCTGGTACATTAATTGCCATTGACACAATCCCAGCTGTTATGTACCCGAAAGACTTGCCAAGTTCTTCGACTCTTTCAAGATCTTCGATGCTCAAAAACAATCGACACGCCAACATGAACGTGTACTTGGTAACAGCAGGCGAAACTTTAACTTCTCTGCAATTCCAATCCATGTCCAAATGTTGTTTCATTAGCATATCCATCACGCCAACGTGTTTTTGAAGCGCGTCTGCTTTGAGGAAAGGTTGGAGAATTTTGCGCACTTTTGTGGAGTCCTCCTTCATGTAATCAGCACTGGACTTGGGGAATATTTTGCTGATGGCTTTCGGCCACCATAGTTGGACTAGCTTGGTTTCACTAGAGAAGAGGAATTTGTTGCCCTCAACACCACAGAAGATCGCCATGGGCTCTCCCAACAACGATGTCTTGAAGACTTTAGTGGAGTATCGGTCCCTCCTATCCGCCACAAACTTTTCAGGAATACAATTTCTCAGCTTGAGAAAATAATCCAAACTTTCACCTATCAGAGGCCAACCTGTTCTTCCCGGTGGGAGAGGAAAATTTTCACTGGAGATGTTCTCATTGGCTCTTCGGGGTGTATGTCCGCTAATGAGATAGCTGAGAGACAGACAGACAAAGAGAACAACACAAAAAATAACAGATGGGAGGAAGAAAAATTCCATTAATACCAGTTGTTGCTTATGCTGGCAAGGTCACTTTAAACTAGCAAAGCTGCAAATGGCCGGTGTTTCAAAGAATTGCAGAATCCCAAGAAAAGTTGGATCAAAAGTTGTCTTCCTTGGAAGATTTCGAACAAAAAATCATTCTGGCACATAATGAACTCCTACAGATGGCATACTCAGCCTCGACTTTCACAAACACCTGCTCTTAAAAGAAAGTCGAATTAAAAAGCTTGAAATCCCAACTTTTCAATCCATCTAAAGGCAAAAACAGACGAAAAGGTTAACAGTTGTGAAGGGATGGTTATAGAATGAAGAAAAGTCAATAGAGTTATCAGTACACAAACCAAAATACTAAAACAATGTCAAGTTGAAATATTCCATTCCTTATTGACTCTAAAAGAGCACAAATTCACATGTAAATGAATATATTAAAACTAACACATGGTGGATCTGAGGAATGGAAGAAACAGAACAAAGAAGAATAATCACTTATGCTAATGACATCAGGGTGATCTGTGAAAAGAAGGAAAAAGACAGAAAAATAGAGAAGAAAAAAATATAGCAGTCATAGCCCTCTTTGTAGCCGTGAAAAAGTTATTATAAATTATAACTTAATAAATTATTACTTATAGCTGTGAATATAAGCTGTTAACCTGTTTGGTGCAGTTATGGGATAATAAATTTAAGTAAAGTAGTGTTTGGTTAATAAGCTGTAAAATAATTTTTTACTGTATAATTGTCCTTTCTACCCTTATATGATATAAAAATGATTATTTTGTCATTTTTTTCAGTTTTAATTTTCATTAATAAAAGTTAATATAATTAGTATTAATTAGTATCAATTAATATAAAAATTGATACATTTGCTAAAAATGAATGGAAGTATTATTGTCACAATTATTTTCCATTATAAATTAATTAGTATTAATTAATTACTTAATTAGTATCAATTAATTAATTACTTAATTAGTATCAATTAATACTAAAATTATTAATTAGTATTAATTAATGGCTTAATTAGTCTCAATTAATACTAAAATTATTAATTAGTATAAATTAATATTAATAATCAACAATTTTTATTAATTAGTATCAATTAATAATTAATTCATTACAAAAGTATACAATATTAATTTATTAATAATTAATATCAATTAATATTATTATTTTTAATTAATATTGATTTTTTTCTTTTTCTTCATAAATATACAATCTTTTATTTTTTAATTAATATAAAAATATACAATATGAAATTATTAATAATTAATACCAATTAATTTTTCAATTAATATTGATTTTTTTTCTTTTTCTTCAGAAATATACAATTTTTTATTTTTTAATTAATATTAATATTAATATTTGAGTATTGACGAGGGCATTTAAGTAATTTTAGTCCCTACATCAGATGTGCGCTTAAGTCAAAAATTTAAACACCCCTGACCAGCTTTTGAGATAAACTGAGAAATAATTTGATTTAAGTTATAAACTAGTTAACTTAAGCTGCATCAAACACAATATTTTAACTTAAATTAAACTAAAAATTAAAATAAGTAACTTATAAATTCTACCAAACAAGCCTATAATAGACCATGGTGTAACATGTGGCCTAATCATTTAGTAATGTAGATCAATTGCCAGATGGGCTCATATAGATATCAGATGTGTTAAAGAAATCTTTTAATGCCTAGTGACTCTTTCCCCAACCTTACTTTTGTCTATTTTCTTTAGTTATTTAATTGACCCCAATAGTCAGTGGTCAGATCTGTACCCATCTGTGTTTTTTTTTTTTTTTTTTAACTAAAAAAATTGATATGATCTAAACTCTTAGTTAATTTAAGAGAAAAAGAGGAGAAAAAATCCATTCATTCTTTTACAGAGTCGAGTTCCACCGTCAGATATCTCAATTCATAAACTGTATAAATGAGCAAGGTAACTTACTTGGCTAAATTGTGGGATTTCAATATAGAAATCTAAATCTCAAAATTCCGATTCAAACAAAAAATAATAATAATAATAATAGTTGGGAACTTGAAATTATTGAGGGATTGCAATAGAAGTCTAAATCTCGTGATCTCAATTCAAATAAAAAATAATAATAATAGCTAAATTATTGAGGAAGATAATTTAAGTGGTAGACTCGTTTTGGTGGTTATTTGATGTAGGACAAGATTTTAAGAATTTTTATATTTTTAGTTTTAATATTTTTGATATATTATTTTGTTAGAATTCTAGTAATTTAGTATAAATATTTTAAAATTATTGGGTTTCTTAATTTTATTATTTTGAAATTAGATTTTGATTAGGATTTTAAATAGTTTAAACTGTTAGTTTCCTATTGTGTTAAGGTTTCTTAATTTGTGTTGATTTAAGTTTCCTGATTTATTTTAGAATTACTTTTCCTACATGTATTAGATTTAGTTTATTATAAATAGTTATGTAAGTCTCATGGCAAATACAACTTTTATAAATTCAATCAATAATATTAAGATATTTTCTTTTCCTTGTGAATTCAATGTTCTATTTTTCTCGTGGATTTGAGAGCCTCTTTCGCCTAATAGAACGATATCTAGTCTCATGTGATTTATTCCACTGCGTCAAGTGGTATCAGAGCAAGGTTTCTTCTGGTTTGATGTCATTCATCGAAAGAGGAAGCACAAGCTCTATTGACGATGATCATAGAGAAAGATCTAATAGGATTCGAGTCAAGGGACTTGCTCAAGGCCAACCTGTTAGTCACAACATTAATAGAAACCCCGCTATGGGATTTGCCCAAGGCTAGCCTATTAACCACAATGTCTTGAGACGATCTTCTTATTATCAATATGATAGTGAAGGCGAATTTGAAGATGAGTTATTCGAGAATTGTGGTGAATACCAGTCGGTAAGACGACAACGAAGATTTAGTCATTTGTTCAATAGCAATAATTGAATCAATCATGACTTTTTAGATTATCAAGTACCATTAGAAATTTCCTATTTTAATGCTTCTTGTCATGCCGAAAATTTTATTTATTGGTTTCGCAAAATTGACAAATTCCTTGAGTGTATGGAAATCTCTGAACAAAAGCAAACCAAATATGTTGCACGTAAGTTACAAGGTTATGTTTCTACATGGTGGAAATAATTACAATATGATCGAAGACGACAATACAAACAACCCATTAGGACGTGGCATAAGATGAAGAAGTTGATGAGTTCTAGATTCCTTCAATCAAATCATGGGCAAATGTTATATCAACAATATCAAAGAAAGCTTGAATCGAAACAATTGTTCCAAGGTAATTCTGATTCACAATATTCTTCATAACTTAATAATTATTATGCAATTGTGGTGCAGCTTATTCGAGAAACATGACTATAGCTCTATCAAGTTTGGGTCAATCAAGTCTTATAGGTCAACGAATATGCCATGCTTCACCATGCATTGAAGAAGAAAAGATTTTGAGTATCACAATGTTTCAAAATTTTGAAGACCCAAACAGACATTCAATTGAAATAGAAAATCAAGTTGATTTCAACAATGGTGAGAATATTGAAATTGATGAAAGAGAGGTCACTGAAATTACTTTGATCAAGAAGTTTAAAGAAGGTGATGAAGAGATGAAGCAAGAGAAAAACGTTAAAGTTAGCTAAGAGTTTCTAATGATCAAACTATTATCTCTTGATTATTATGATGGTTATGAGATCGCAAAAGGAGATCAAGTTGAATTCAATGAAAAAGAAAAAATAAAAGATGAGGTAATAAAGTTGATATGTGTACCGGAGAAGTTGATTGAGGATACAATTGATGTTCCAAGATTGATAATTGAATGTCCAACTGGATATAAGATAGAGCAAATTCGGAGAGTATTCAACATCAACATAAAATATACTTCATTAATTTTCTTGGTGTGGAGCAATTCAATTTGATTTTTAATGCTTGTCTAGTTGATTTTGTCAACCAGTTGAAGTATATAGAGAAGAACTTTCAAAAAATAAAATTTTCTACGTACAACTTTTGGAAGAGAGACAAGCAACTGAAATATTCAAAATATCTCTTTATTTGGTATGGAAGATGGCAGATCTCTAAAATGAACTTGAGGACGAGTACTTTCGAAGAAGAGGAGCCTGACGTAGGACAAGATTTCAAGAATTTTTATATTTTTAGTTTTAATATTTTTAATATATTATTTTATTAGGATTCTTGTAATTTAGTATAAATATTTTAGAATTATTAGATTTCTTAATTTTATTATTTTGAAATTAGATTTTGATTAGGATTTTAAATAGTTTAAAATTTTAGTTTCCTATAGTCTTAGGTTTCCTAATTTGTGTTGATTTAAGTTTCCTAATTTATTTTAGAATTACTTTTCCTACAAGTATTAGATTAAGTTTATTATAAATAGCTATATAAGTCTCATGGCAAAGACAACTTTTATAAATTTAATCAATAATATTAAGATATTTTCTTTTCCTTGTGGATTCAAGGTTCTATTTTTCTCGTGGATTCGAGAGCCCCTTTCGTCTATTAGAACGATATCTAGTCCCCATGTATTCCACTACGTCATTATAGTTTTCCACTCCAAGACTCTACTCTTGTTTCTCTCGCACACTGATTGAAAAAAAGTATGAAATAGAGGTTAAGGTTAGAGTGTGGACCTTTGTAACCACATATTTATAAGAGAAATGCTAAGTATATAGAGAGTTTGGTACACAGAATGCACAACCCCTCACACATGAGGGTGGGCTCCACACGTGTGGGATTCTCGTGAGACCCACTCTCATGTGAGAGAGTTATGCATTCTGTGTACCAAACCCCCTGTGCACTTGG
Organism: Camellia sinensis; assembly: GCF_055761805.1. Taxonomy (NCBI): domain Eukaryota; kingdom Viridiplantae; phylum Streptophyta; class Magnoliopsida; order Ericales; family Theaceae; genus Camellia; species Camellia sinensis. Next base: position 190,352,897 of record NC_138964.1, read on the forward strand.
GCCACATTTGTTTGGCTTCATAAAATAGAGGAGATTAAGAAGTGTATGGTGTGATTAAGTGAGAAGATTATCAGTGTACTGATATTAGGTTAGAGATGTAGGATAAAAAAGGTTTGTTTGTATACTATCGAAATAGTAATACTATAGATAGTATTAATATATATAATTAATATTTTTTATTGTTTAGTATTTTTTAATATTATTATTATAATTTTTTTGTTCTAAAAAATATAATTTTTGCTTAAAAATTATTTAAAAATTCACTAATCCCCTCACTAAATTTCTAATCACAATCCTCTCATGGCTTTATTAGTCCTACCACATGGGAGATTACTAGTCCAAGGGGATAGTTAATTCTCTTATTCATGTCCCCAACCAAACACTCTTTAGCTAGGTCTTACAGACTATTAGTCCAATTCCTCCTTCCCAAAGAGCCAAACAAACATGACCTTAGTATTGTTCTATGAACATTACTATTTAGGTCCAAAAATTAGACCCACTATCTAAACCCAATAATGTGTCACTCTTTTAAAATATTTAAGTCATCTCTCTCTCTCTCTTATTTATTCTCTAATCATCAATCAATTATCTTGTTGACACATCACTGAGTCTAGAAATTGGGTTTACAAAATGGGCCTATATATCATTTTCCTTATTTTATTTGTAAACCATATATTTATAAAACTCCACTTCCATATTAGTCCATCATAAATAATGGAATTACAAGCGGACCTAAACTGATCTCTACACATATGATTTAACCCATACTCTTTTAATGCACGGCATGTCAACATGACAAAAAATATGTATTATTAGAAATGTGTCTATGACCCGGTTATGTTTCTATATGGATCATTATTTAATGAATCTAACTAATACCACTCATACTTTATTTAACGGTATACAATATATAATTATATGATTGATGTAGATAGTTAGCTAGAGAAAATTCCTTACATAAATCACTTAATTCTAATATATGATACTGAGTGCTAGTATTAAGCACTATTTTTTTTTTAATATTATTATTTATAATTTCACTGGAGCCTTGAAGGGTTAAAAGGGCTAAATAGCCCATGTGAAGGCAAGCAAGCCATAAATAAATAAAAAATGGATATAAAAGACTTCCTTACTATGATGCAATTGTTTGTTTAGCTACTGATGAACTGTAAATACTGGAATTGAAAATAGAAACCTAACCTTTCATTTTTCTTTGTTTCTTTTCTGCATTGATGAACTGCAGGGTGACGCCTATCTCCGTCCCTTGAGACGTCAAGTGCAGTGATCTCCTCATAACGGAAAACAACAATAACAACAACCCAAAAAAACAGAGAGAAGAGAACGAGCCAAACAATTCCATTCTCATTCTAGTTTAGAAATATGAGAGGTTTAATGTTCTAGTAATTTATGTTTATCTTCAATCCTGTTTTGGACCACATTAGATGAGTTTTTTCCTTACCAAGTGTTCAATACCACCCTATCAGAGTTCTTATTGCTAAAGTATGTGCAAATCATTGTATACAATCCAGATCTCTAGACAAACAAATCAAATTAGTTTACTTGAAGGTGAATTTGGTGTTTGTAGTACTCTTAGTTGTAAAAGATCTCCTCTGCGGAAACTTTACTGACTATAACTTGGAATCTGATAACGATGGACACCCAAGAGGGCCCAACCCATGGATCAGGGCCCAGTCCACATCCTAGCGATCAAAGCCCAATAACTCTGAGAAATCAACACTAGGCCAGGACCAACAACATTCAAACACTTTCCAAACAGAGGCCTAGACACGTAAGCAGACAAAAAATCCTGCAAAGTTATTGCACCACACATCAGTCATTAATAAGGCTCTCACAACATTAAATACTATAATCCCTTCACGTTGGAGGAGACAGACTCACCATGAACAGTGCGAGCTAGAATATAGACTTTCAGCCAACACGATAGTCCAGAAGGGACAAGAAAATGATAAATAAAGGATATAAGAAAGTTTCCAAGATGCATTAAAGGTTAAGTTATTCATTCTTCCTCTTCTTCTCTTTACACAATCTCTCCTATTCTAACTCGATCGTCAGAGGGTCCGCCGAGGGATTACCTCCCCTTTTGGACCTTTTTTGTAGGAACGTTCTGTGGGCATCAAGAATAGCGAAGCCGTTAGAAGTGTGGATCAGATTGACGCATCTTCCATTGAAATCAAACCATCATCAGTTGGCGCTGTCTGTGGGAATTTCCATTCTGAAATGACAGTTGTGCTCATTGTTGTTAGAAGAAACCTCGTACTTATCCACCCCCTACATCAGAGTGGATAGTTACGACTCGATCCATGGCTTCCCAACACAATGCTGGTAACCCCGAAGCTAAGCCATCTAACCCAAACAACCCGCCTCTATATTTCATAGAACTCAACAACAGCATCAACCGACTGACCGAGCAAAACCAAGCCTTGATTAATGCCTTACTCCAACGTGACCTGCCTATCCCACCTCCACCACATCCAATAGTTCCCCCTTACCCAAAACAAGCCCACCATCACCATCAATTCCCACTACATGTGCCTCAAGGAACATTTCCACCCTTTGCCCTGCGGCCTTAATTGTTGAATCTTGACGGTATGTACCCTCCCCCGTTAGGCTTGCAGCCTTGTCAAGCTATGCCACCACCTTTCCATAACCATCCCTTACCACACCATACGACTGCCCATAAAGGTGAGGCTAGCAGTGTTCAACCCCTGATCCCTATTTGTGGGAATAATGCTCCCGTCTGGGATGAAGAACTGCGGGCCATGAAACTCCAACTACAGGGGGTCATGTAAAACATACAGCACAAGACTTCCTCCACCGTTAACTCTCTTTTTACCGCCTCTATCCGGGATAAGGCTCTCCTTTCCAAGTTCAAGATGCCATCGATTGACACCTTCGATGGTACCACTGATCCCGTCAACCATGTAGAAGCATATCAAATACTTATGATCTTACATGCCTTTCTAGATGAAATTATGTATCACGTCATCCCTATCATGTTAAAGGGGTCGCCTTTGGTTCAGTCAGCTCCCCCTCAGATTCAGTCACTCAGCTCAGCGAATCCTTCTTAAGCCATTTCATTGGTGCTCAGCGACAACAGCATCCAGCCATCCAATTGCTAAACATTCGGCAGATAGAAGGGGAGTCGTTATGCAGCTACGTCAACCGCTTCAACACCGAAGCCCTACAAGTGGAGGAAAATGATGACAAGGTCATTCTCACAGCCTTCATGGCCGGTTTACGCTCGTCTAATTTCCTCTTCTCCCTCTCTAAAAATCCCCCAACCACCATGGCCTCCCTTCTCGCCAAAGCCCAAAAATACATGAACGCCGAAGACTCTCTGGCAGCTCGCCAAGACTCCACATCCAAAGCCCTACCTTCCAAAGACAAAAAAAAAGAGCCTGAGCCCCGACCCTCGCAATTTACATACTGACCCCTATCACACCACGATCGGCCTGCACACTCGGACTGACCGGCTCCAACGCACCCACCTGGTCGGTTTGAGCTGTAACCCCTCTCAATTCATCCATGGAGCAAGTACTGAAACAAATTCAATGAAACTATAACCTGAAATGGCCTCAACCATCCAGATCTCCCTCCAACTGACAGGATCAATCCAAGTATTACCGTTTCCACTAAGACCACAACCACAACACTGACGAATGTGTCAACTTCAAAGACCAAGCCGAGGATCTGGTCCGTCAGAGACATTTTAGTCGATTCATAGTAGCTTGTCCTCCACAGAGGCCTAGAACGGGCCCCCCAAACCATAACTGCCAACACATTCTCGCCCAACGCCCAACACAACCTGAGCAGAATGATAATCGGCCTCAACACATACTCCGAGCTCACAGTGACCCTCCCGCCCTACTAGGTGAAATAAGGGTCATTGCCGGCGGCCTCGTATGCGGCAGACTATCTCGGTCGGCACGGCGAGCTGAGCTTTGAAAAATTCGACAAAGCTCTCATAGAGAAGTAGCCACGGTGGACCGACCCTACATGCAACCCAAGCAATGGTCCGAGCCGGTCACCTTTACAGCGGCAGACTACACAGGTATTTGATATCCTTATGACGACCCCCTAGTTATCTCTGTTCTCTTATCAAACTACAAAGTCAAGAGAGTTCTGGTCGACAACGGCAGCTCCTCAGATATTATCTTCCTCAACGCCTACCGCTAACTAAAGGTCGGGAAAGAAAAGTTGTCACCTCTACAAACCCTCTGGTGGGCTTCACCGGCGATCAGGTCACATCCATGGGCTCCATCGACCTCCCCATCACCATCAAAGAGTATCCACGGCAGTCCACCAAACTCCTTACTTTCCTCGTTGTCGACTGTCCCTCTACTTACAACATCATATTAGGGCGCACTTCCCTTAATGCCCTTCAAGCCGTAACCTCCACGTATCATCTGGCCATAAAATTTCCCACTGGCCAGGGGGTCGGCACTGTGAGAGGTGAACAAACGGTAGCCCGGGAGTGCTATGTCGCCTCATTAAAAGAAGTCAAAATGAAAGAAGCTATGATCATCGAAGGCCTTGATGTTAGAAACGAAGAAGAGTTAGTTAGAGAGAAACCAATGGAGAAACTTGTTGAAGTACTTGTCGATCCTACCGATTTAACAAAAACAACTAAGATTGGCAGCCAACTGTCCTCTCAGGCCAAGGCTGATCTCACAGCTCTCCTAACCAAGCACAATGATGTTTTTGCTTGGACTCATTCAGACATGCCAAGTATCGACCCTTTTTTTATTACCCATCGTCTCAGCATTGAACCCTAATTCCGACCGTTCTACCAAAAGTAACGTATTTTTCACCCAGAACGTAACAGCCTTATCGCCGCTGAGGTTGACAAGCTGCTGAAGGCACAATTCATAAAAAATGTACACTATCCCAGATAGTTGCCCAACGTGGTCTTGGTTCACAAAAACAACGGCAAATGACGACTCTGCGTTGACTATTCCGACCTCATTCGAGCCCGCCCCAAAGAGAGCTACCCCCTTCCCAGGATAGATCTATTGGTTGATGCAATTGCGGGACATCAGATGCTTAGCATCATGGATGCTTTCTCCGGCTATAATCAAATCTTAATGCACATAGCCGACCAGGAGCACACCTCTTTCATAACTGACAAGGGGACTTATCACTACCTTGTCATGTCGTTCGGTTTAAAGAATGTTGGAGCCACTTATCAACGCCTGGTTAATGTCGTCTTCTAACACCAGATAGGTCAGGACATGGAAGTCTACATTGACGACATGCTCGTCAAGAGCAAACTCTCCTCCGACCACTTAGCAGACCTGCGCGAGACTTTCCAAACCTTGCGCAAGTATCAGATGAAACTAAATCCAGAAAAGTGCGCCTTCGACGTTGGGTTTGGTAAATTTTTGGGGTTTATGGTCAGCTAACGAGGCATTAAGGCCAACCCAGAAAAGATCAAGGCCCTGATAAAAATGCGGTCTCCCAGGACAGTCAAGGAGGTTCAACGGCTTACAGGTAGAGTTGCCGTCCTCAATCGTTTCATTTCACGAGCAACTGACAAATGCCTTTCATTCTTCAAAGTCGTCTGGTAGGCCTTCGAATGGAACACTGAGTCTCAGGGGACCTTCCAGCAACTGAAACTGTGCATTGCCAACCCTTCATTCTCTCTCAAGCACTACAAAACGAATCCCTCTTCCTCTACATAGCTATGTCTAACACCGCTGTTAGTGCTGCTCTCATCAGGGAAGTCGGCTCAGTATAGCGCCTAGTTTACCACATCAGCCGCGCACTCAGGGGAGCCGAACAGAACTACCCACTATTAGAAAAAATGGCTCGCGCCCTAGTCATCGCCTCCAGACGCCTTCGACCCTATTTCCAAGCTCATTCCATAGTGATTCTTACCAACCAGCCTTTGAAAAAGATTATGCAACAACCAGAATCATTAGGCAGGCTCATACAATGGTTCGTTGAACTAAGTCAATACGACATCTCCTACTTCTTAGTGGCTCATACAGGTGATAGATGCGTACGCTGAGGTGCTTACAGATGAGCAGGAGAAGTTGAATGCAGGGAATGATTTCCCGGATAAATCTTACTTCTTCAGCAGTATATGTTTGGTGAGGGTCTTACGCGTGCATGTGTTTATGTGTTTGTTTGGTACATTGTATCGTTTTATGTTATTGATTAGTTGGCTGATTCAGGACATGATGAAGAATGAGAATAAGTCGGCCAAGGCGAAATACGTGATGAATAACGTGTGTGCCACAGGAGACGCACGTAAATTCCATTTCCCCCTATGCCACCAATCGCATTGGACTCTTGTTGTGCACGACACGGAGGATGGTAGTTGGAAACATTACAACTTGATGCGTAATAGGGGTGGTGCGGGGGGTGCTCATGCCAATGAAGCTATGACGTTGGTGAGTTTGTGCAGTGGTGATTTAGTGCATATGTTGGGTTTCTTCCGAAATTGCATGAGGGTTAATATTAGTTTGTTTTGTTTAGTGATTGTACAGAAATTTTTTTTTGTCCAAGTGCAACGAGAGTCGATGGTGTCTCGTGGAGTGTTTGACGTTATCGGAACACAGGAAATCGATACGCCAGTGGAGTTAGTCGTGGAATGCCCACAGCAACGGCCAAAATCATAAGTGCCGCGTAATCTAGTTGGCGTAAATAATGCCACAAATTAGATCCATATCATTTCGTAATTTGGTTTTTTAATTACATGTTTGGTTTCACAGGCTTGACTGTGCGATTGTAGTTTGCGCCATCATGAGACAATATGTGCACCATGTAGATGTTGCGCGGTCTTTGTAAGAAGGCAATTGCAGTGTTCTTCGGGCTAACACAGTAAAGCAGTTGATTGGGGATCCGCTGAGAGGGGTTGCCAGCAATATGGGTAGACATTGGTATAATGTGGAAGATTATAATAATTTAGGATTTTTTTGGGGTAATGTAGTGAACTTTGTGCACATACAATTATTGTGGTTTATTTATTTTGTTTGAAACATGGGGAAAATGTTCCTTTGTTTTTTGAGTTTTTTTGAAATTTGGTGAAACTGTTTATTTGCACATGAATGTTTTTTGGTTGGTTTGTTGCGCTAAGATTGTGGATTCAAATTTATTTTGACGGGACAACAGTGAGTGTGTGTGTTGGTTGTGTGTTTGTTGGAGTGGGTGGGGCGATTTTGTTTGTTTTTTCTTTTTATTTGGGCGGTGGGTGTGCGGGCTTAAGTTGTGGTTCTCGTTTGGTTATTGGGCAATGGTGGGGTCAGTTGATGTGCTGTTCGTGGGACGTGTGTATGGAACAAGTGAGTGAAGTTGGAGATTTTTTAAGTTTTTTTGTTTGGGGGGGTTGGTGTTGTTTGCGTAGCGTGATCATTTTTGTGAGAGCGTGTATGGAATATTTGTATCGTGCAGCGGATAGTGTATGCATGTAGTGGAAGGTGGGTGGTGCATTGTTTATGTTAGTTGAAAAGGTGTGGGGTGTGACCATGGTTGGCGTACTCTTTGAAATTAGTGTTCTATTATGAATAACGTTGTCGTAACGTGCAATGTGAATTGTGTGTAGTGGTCGTTTTGTGTGGCCAGTAGTGGAACGTAGTCGTTGGGGATGGGAGTAATGCAATGTCAACCACGTTGGACACAACGTCGTCGTGTGAGGGTAGTGAGCATGTAGGAAGCTATGTTGATGTTTGAAGGGAGTTTTGGTGTAAGTGTAATGGTATGTTAAAATGATGAGAACGTGTCGGTTGGAACGAAAACCATGTATTGCGTATCGTGAAGTGCTTGTCACGCTGTATTATGTTTTGTCACACGTTTGTAGGATGAAAGTGGATGCAATTGAGTGATGTGAATGTGTGGTGATAACGTTAGAAGAAAAGGGTGTGATGTAACTATGCTTGGCATTGTGGTTGCAATAGTGTTTAAGTGTTCTGTATGACTTGGTTGCTGAAAGTGTTAGGAGTGTAGTGTCTAGCATGTGTGATGCTATGTTGACGTTTGAGGGAAGTGTTTGTGGACGTGTAATGTCAACCTAACACGACGATGATGTCTGGTGAGGAACGAATATAATATAATGTGTTTGCTAGATGGAAGTGGCTCCGAAATTGTTGTTTTAGTCCCGGGGTAATGTTAAGACGGTACGACAATCAAGTAAATAACATCTTATGTGTCTGTGGCACTGTATAGTTACAGAAAATAACCAATATGTAAGTAACGATTTACGTAGATGTGGCACGGTGCTGTTAAAAAAAAATAACTTCTTTACATTCAATGTTTGAAATTTGGTGAGTGATTAAAATGTACTGTTTTAGTCCGATGATAATGTTGGTACAGTATGTGTTGTTCTTTTTTTTGTTGGCAATGTGTAGATGTGTGAAATTTGGAGGGTTGACTATTGTCGTAATACACATATTATATGATGTTTACGTTACACATTGAATATTCGTAAATGGTGTGTCGTCGCACACTTTTTATATAATTGCCTCAAAAATGGATAGAGATTGTTCATGAAAATAATAAAAACGTAAATAAATATTTATTTGGCGCTGTCACAGCGTAGGTACGGAAACTCAAAATTGTAATGTTGAATGTTCGGGCTTTCGTGAGCGATTTAAATGGGCTCGTTGCATGTTTTCCTATTGTGGTTCCCCATGCGGCCACACCTGCCGCAGCGGATCTGTTACACATGTTCACCCCTTGATAGTATCCGCTTCTTCTTTGGCCTGCCGGGAGGGCGTTTGACAGCGGGGGGGTTGATGAGGTAGTCATGCGGATCAAATGGTGGTTGTTCCACGGTTGGAATTGGGAAGATACTTGTGGCGTAAGTCGAACGGTATTCTGACACATGGAAGTAGGGTTCTACAAGATTGTTCAAATCATGACCGTTTTTCCTAACGGCGACCATCGCGTGTGCACAAGGGAACCAATTAAGTTGCCACTGGAAACATGAACATGTTTGGGTGCCAATGTTGACTGTAGCCGAAGGAAATGAGTGGACCTCGTATACGTCTGCATTTGATTGGCTGACTCGCCATGACCTGCCTTTGTTGAATGCTTTCTCCAAACGGGACTCCATTTTTGGACATATTGTTCCAGTCCATGATTGGGATGCATCTCTACGCTTTGACATTTGACGCATTATTTTGGCTCTGATGCTGTCAACCATCCTGGTGACTGGCAGATTATGGGCCTCCCGTATCCATGAATTGAATGATTCTGCAGCATTTGAGCACATCTCGCCGTACCATCTTCCCCTATAATTTAAAAATGAGTTACAGGTGTTATGGATTGTAGAATGATGTGGACAGTTTGGTAACATTGTGTAGGGTGAATTTTGTTGAGAATTATGGTGATGCCCATTTCGTTTACCTAAAAAATGCATTAGCCCAATGTTGTGGTGGTGTGGTAGCAAGGAATTCAGATGCAACACCGCGGCCTGATTTGTGGAATTGTTCAAGTTTATCATTGAACGCAGTAACCGTTGGTGCATATGCGCAGTGGCGTAATTTGCTCACCAACCCAGCCTGGTGCATACTGTTTGTATAATGCAACCTGTCACGCAGATTTCTTTGGAAGTGCTGCAAACAGAAGGCATGCTCCGCGTTAAGGAAAACAATTGGCATTGTTTCCAGTAACCCGGCGTTCCGATCTGAAATGAATGTGAGTGGTCTGTCCCTATTTAGAACATGTGCGAGGTTTTGTAGAAACCACGACCAGTTTGTCGTGTTCTCAGAGTCGACCACAACGAACGCTAGTGGGAATAACCCTGTAACACATGGATCGACGTTCACAACAATTGTTAAAAAGTATACTTTGTGAATGTCAAACATGAATGCGTGAATGGTGGAAATGTTTATGTATGATAGAATGATGCGTTAGTAGGAAAATTTGGTGCGGATACAAACCTTGGTTGCCGTCTTTCGCAGTGGCTGCTAGTAAAAATCCTTTGAAACAACCTTTGAGGAATGTGGCATCAAGGAAAAGAAGTGGACGGCAGTGGGTGAACCCATCGATGCATGCCTTGAAAGATATGAAGTATCTTGTGAATCGGTGGGTGTGTTCATCGTGCTCGAGGGTAACGTAACTACCGAGGTTGTGTTCCATCACAGCAGTGCTGTACCACCGCAACTAATCGAATGAAATTGAGTTCGCACCAAATAGTTCCCCCTTTGCTTTTTCAACCCCAAGCCACGCCATACGGTAAGTTATGTCTAGACCGTAATCTTGTTTCATGTCAAGTATAACTTCGGTTGGACGTATGATAAACGACATTTTTCACTTAAAACAGATTATAACATGAACACCAATAATTTTCTTGGCACCAATAAAAAAAAATAATCTGCCACACAGTTTTCAAGGCTATAAGCCCCGTTGGATCCAATACCGAACTAAGAGTCATCCTCAGGGTGGCACCTGGGCCTTTTCTCAAAGACGATAAGATTGAAGGTCACCTAGTTGTTTTTAAAGGTCTTTTCCTTACAATCGTTGAGCACTAGAGTCATCACGGCCCAACCCAGATCTGTTCCCTAGTGGCCAGAGTCACCACACACAGTGGAATAATTTCCTTGGACTAAATACACACATGGTTCCAATAATCAATACACATCAATTTTGCAAAACATGGTGGTTCATCATTATAAACATGGGACCAAAACAAATAGTTTACAGTATGCCAAGTTCACACATGTTTCAGAAATAATTTGATTCAATTGATAATATAATAATTTATCAAAACAGTTTAACCATGAAACAACAATTTAATTTTCTAACAGTTCAGGGTAGGGGAACATTTATAAAAATATGTAGCATGAAACTACTCACCTGAAAACGAAATAATATAATCCTCGAATAGAGTGTAAAAGTCCAACTAGTGCCCTGAACCAAGTATAAAAACTACACGTCACAACTAATTTAAAAATACAAAAAAATAGGAACTAAGTAACTCAACTAAAACGCACTAACATGGCTCAACCCAACTCATCGTTACTCTTAAATATTACCTAAGTTCATGTTCTTCAAGGTCTAAAATCACCCAAGACATAAGTTCCGATCGAAACTTACCTAAAAATAACTTTAAGATGAAACAGTGTTTTAAACAAGTTTTCTCAATCTATTCGCTAACTTTGAAAATTACAAAACCCACTCCACGCTATTTGAAAATTTCTAAAAACCTCTAGATATGATCTACTATATCCTAAGTTTCAAACCCAATTGGTTTCACTTGATTTTCTTATTACAATAATTATCTACAATTTATTATATCCAAACATGTTGTTTTCTGCAGCACTTTAAAGAAATTGACGGTTCTCTTAATATACAAGAGCAATCAATGCAAGGCCAAAAACATACGAAACTAGACTCGTAACCGGTTCTAATGACACTAATTTGATAATTTTTGGATTTATACCCAAAGAGAACAACACTCCCGAATTTACTATTTCGGAATGGTTTCCTGGACAGATTTGGATACCTCAATTTATATGAATTTTGACTCCCAAAAATTATGAAAAAATTCATTAATCTACTGTAAAAATTTCAGATTAAAATTCATCCGTTTGATATGGTTTCTTGATTTTTAAAGTTCGTAATTATGTGCAGAATTTTTGGACTAAGAATTACACCTATTCTTTACACATAAATTTAGCTCCTCAGATTTCTTAACAGTGTATACATATATATACAAAATACGTAAACCTACAACCTCTCCATGAATGAATAAAATAATTATAGAATAAGGATAGAACAAAGGAAGAAGAGAAGAAAACCTAGGAGGGCTAACCTTTGATGATCACACACAACACAACACACCCAAAAGTTCTTTGATTGCAACATCTTCTTCTTTTTTTCCTTCTCTCAAACCCTCTCCCGTGGCTGCTGTGGCTACTGCTATAGAATGTATTAGGAACCTAGGGTTTTTCTTTTCTTTTCTTTTCTTTGTTATACATAACATAAATGACTCTAGATAAAAATGCCCTTTGTTTTATTTTATTTTATTTTATCTCTCCATTAATTTAAATAAAACACAACTACTATTAGATCAAAATATGCTTACTAATTTGACACTTAATTTATTTTATTTATTTATTTATTTATTTTTTTAAATAATAAATCTTGCCTTTAAATTGAAGACTTTCACCAGAAATTTATTTTAGGTTTTAAAATTAATTACAAGACCCTCCAAATATTTAATTTGCACTTTAAGATTCACCATCAAAATATTTGAGATTGTAATATTATTATTGTTATTAATTAATTATTTACTTAATTTTTTATATTTGGGTTCTCACACAATAGACCTGCAGTAAAAACCACGTGCGATAACAGAAAACAATAGAAGTCGAACAGGAAAAAAAATGAAGTCATAAACGATTGCATTGATTAATCACCGAACGGGGTATACCGGTGAATTCCCCGACAACAATATAACAACATATAAATGCAACTTATAAAAAAGAACCGGGTATACGTACAAAATGAGTACATACACCAAACCAATGTTCAATGACATGCTCAATATTGAGTGATCCTGAATGTGCAAATGTTGAATAATAAAATGATTTCATAACGTACCTGTGAAAAAACGATCGGTAGAAGCTAGTGATCCACGTAACCTCCCACTGTAACCCTAACTGTGTTGCTCTACTCCGAACAACAAAAAGCAATAAAACCCTAGCCCCCCCCATTTGATACCTTTGTGAATTGCTTTCCTGAACTCCCCCAAAACGTGACTTGCACATACCAAAAATAAAAGCATAAGAATTCTCATAAAATTGGAACGTGAGGGCATATCTGTCCGGTTACACCCTATTAACATTTGAAAAAGGACTACCCAGTAAGAAAGTACGCACTAAATGGACTTGTCAAACAAAGGGAAAAAACGTGGGACCAAATGACCATAATTTACTATAATAGGAGTTTCCAATAAATTTTCCTTATTTAAAATGATAAATTTTATGTTATTTATATAGTGTGGAATAAGTCTTATATTAAATTATTAGAATGCTATCTAAGATTAATTTTAGAGAGAAAAAAATATGAAATTGATCAGTTTTAAATCTTCACTCCCAGGGGCTTCTGTTAATACACTGCCATTTTGAAGTAAACAGTAAATAAATTACCTTGCAAAAATACTGAAAATTCGGACAAAAATAGCGATATGGTATTTAATGTAAAGGTGCAACAATGCATATCCCTTAAACAACTATTAAGGGAAAATAACAATTCAGTGTGAGTTAAGAAAAAAATAAATCCAAATCAGTGATAGAAAAATTAAGTTTTTTTTATTAATTAGGATGGTCTAAATAAGTGTATTTTTTGACTTTTTATGACATATGGGTTGTTTATGTGTTGAGTTTGAAGTGATGCGATAGAGAAGTGATGTGCCTTAAATAAAATGATGTGACTTAAATAAAATAATGACTTTTTGACTTTTTTAGGTTATGACAAATATTTTAATAATGTCTTAACAATTTAGAGATAAATAATTTTTTTACATATGAATAAATAAGTAGGACAAATTGCTGGTAAAAAAAAATTAATCCATTTGTTTCAACTTAAAAAAAGAAAAGAAAAAAAGAAATTTAAATAATAAATGCTTTAATTAAAATTGATAAATTTTCATTGTTTATATGGTGTAAAATAAGTGTTATATGTATTATATTATTAGGATCTTGTATTAAATTATTAATGTATTATGGAAAAATATGTATGGGCTTTTAATAATATATGTACAAAATCTCAAGGAAGGTGAGTAAAAAATTTCATTTAAATAATTTATTGATTGATTTGATAGTTTTCATCTTTCTACTCAGTTCAAAAGGGTAATATGGTCATTTTAGATAGTCAATTAACGTCATTTGTGCTAAACTAATGGAGAGGGAATCTTGATATTTTCAGAAAAATAAGAGAGATTTCTGTAATTATTGAAATCACAAAAAAAAAAAAAAGTTCTTATATTTGTTAGGAGAAGTAAGGGTAATGTATCCATACTTCATCCATTTATTTTGAGGACTTAATGTAAATTTAAACTTAATTTTTTTTTTAATTTGAAAGAAAGCTAATATCTATAGTAAAAGTATATTTGTCATTCATTTTTTCAGTGACAAAATAAAAAAATTATAATTATTATATTAACTTAATTTTTTATAAATGATATACAAAGAAAATACTACAAAATAAATAGTTGGTATCTTGGAACGGACTCATAGTAGGATCCTATGGGCCATTTAAATTCAGATTGAATTTTAAGAGAAGTTTAACTCTATTAAATATAAAATAAAAAAAATAAAAAAATTAGTGTTGTGAGGTATACCCCTAGCCGGGGGCGGGCCCCGTGATGCATTGCAATCCTAACGGATCTAGATTGCATTGAAATTGATATTTATGAACCTATAATGTTACTTTTGACCCATTTGGTTTTTACCTTATAAATTGTCTCAGTTTATATGTTTTAGAGTTAGAAAAAAATAGAGAGCGTTTCGGACTGATTTGTAATCCTTATTGCATGTAGTGAATTTTGACCATTTCTCTGTCGTGGACGTAAGCATCTCGCTGAATCATGTATATCTTGTGTTTGTATATATGATTGTTCTTCTTTTTGTTATTGTGTGATTAATACAGTGGTAGAATTGTTAAGGATCAGAGGTGGCCTTGGCCCCTCCCGATTATATATATGAGCATTGATAGAGGCCCCCCTCCAATCACCACCCCACAACCCCCACACACACGTGGCAGGTGGTGATTGGAGGAGAAGGGAAAAAGAAAAAAAACAAAAGAAAAAATAGCCAATCAAAAGAGAGAGGGGGTCAAAGGGGGTGAAGGGAAAGGGGGGTCTTAAACATTTTTGTATATACATATATAATTATATATTATAAATAAAAGTAAATATTCTTTAAATAACTTCTTTTATTTTTTATATAATGAATTTGAAAAGAAAAAAAAGAAAAAGAAAAAGATGAGAGATAACCAAATTCATATGTTTATAAAAAATGTAAAGACTTTTAATATCTTTTGGTCCCATTTTCACTAATCAATAATTTTATACACTATTTCACATATTATTTGATTAATTTAGTAAATTTCACGTTACTATATCATCATAGTATTATTATTTAACCAACATAGTCACATAAAATTAAAAATGAAAAAAACAACTTTCAAATTTATCTTTCTTTTTTTTTGTGGGGGTCTCTTTATACATTTTTTTGGTTATTGTCCAATCATTATAAACGTTACAAAATTAAAACATTTCAAATATCATCCATCTTGTTTGATCAATTAATGTTATTTTCAAAATCGGAGATATGATAAATGAAATGCTTCACTTATCATATCATTTTGGACATTATGAAATGAAAAATTATAATAAAATTTAGTTGTTTTTGACTCCAGTTTTTTACATTAAATTTACCTTGACTCTAGTCTATTTTAATTGTCAAAATCTTAATCCTGATTCCACCCATATTCATACACTCTTAGTCGATTAGCATCCTTTTGTCTATTTCCTCTTAAACTTAAGATATATACAAAAAAACAAAAATTAACTTTCAACTGATTTTGGGTCATATCACCTCTCTATTTTTTATACGTTTTTTCAAAAAAAAAAAAATTAAAAAATTAACTTTTAACTAACTTCTCAAAATAACTCATAATCACTAAATTAACAAATTATTAACACACAGGATTAATCCTCACTTTATCTTATATATGTGCATTTTTTAACAACATACACCAACCCACATAATTTTCACATCTCTATCAAAGATGAGAAAGTGGAGTCGTTAAGCTGAATCAGAACGTGCAACATGTCAAGCAGTGGTCAATTTAAGGATTCTGAGGTTTTACTTTGAGTAATAGTAAAATTTCAAACAAAAGTTTACTTTGACTGACCTGGGGCATGCCCTTTCACATGCAATCAATTAGGCTTCAAACAAATATCAAGCCCACGGTAGACTTTAGCATTATTTTGTGCGCAAAATGAAAAGGGGTTTAGTGATAGATCTGTCGCTGTTTAATTTATTTTTTAAAAAGATAAGAATTATTTAGATATTTTTAAAATTCTCTAATATTGTAAAATTTATTTTTTTTACTATATTACCTTTATATCTATCAACTCTCATATTAAATCATTCTCATAGTGTACTCAGAGTATAATTTTATTTTAAATTATAATAAACTTTATTCTGATTTAGATTACTCTGAATCTGAATCAGAGTAAAGTTTATTATAGTTCAAAGTAAAATTTTATATCATTAAGCAAATCAACATGTTTTTAATAAGAATAAAATTTTACTTTGAATCATAGTAAACTTAAAGTTTACTCTGAAATTTAAGGAGAGTATCCACTTTGAATCACACTAACTGTCATGTATTAATAACCTTGCGTGTTTGGTTGCTGAAAAAAATACAGAAACATAACAAGAAAACCAAATATAATCTTATCCTCACTGTGGCTTTGATGTTTAAATGATCAATTTCTCAACTTTTCTCTCATTCTCTTGGAAACCAAACAAAAAATATATGTTTCTTCATCATCATCAACAACAACAAAAAATGATCTAAACTTACATAATAATAATGTCCGTACCGGATTCTGCACTAGATGAAAGTGGATCGGGGCTCCGCACTCGGTTGGACTATCCAGGAACTGAGGTTCCTGCCACAGGAAACACCGTTAGAGCTGCCCGGCTGGGGTTGGCCAGATAACCCCTCCGGTGTGGGAATAGGGATCGGAGAAAAAATGTATCGAGAGTTGAGTTTGTATCTAAGTGTGATTTTGCTTGGAATTGTTCAGTTATCTTCAATGTGAAATTCATGTTGTATATATAGTGTTCCTTGCTTGCTTCTCAAGGTGGGTTCATGGAGTTTGGATGCTGCCAGGTGTCCTTTTAGCGTTGCTCAAGGTGGGGGACTACCTGGTAGTTGTCATTGAATGCATATACTGATTGTAGTCATGCTGATAACTAACCACATTCCTTTGATTCAACAACTTCCGTGATTCTAGGTGTAGGAGACCAGCTGAGGTGACAACTTGTACATGCACACATTCACAACTTCCACGTTTCCTTGCGAGGTTTCTTCAACTCGGTACCGTTGTGCCTCAGCTCGGCACCATTATGCCTTGTCTCGGCCTTTTACAGGATCATTCATGAAGATGGGCTGATCCTATTTGGATATCTTTGTATGAGCTCGGCTTATTTTCTGTTCGGCCCATAGGTTCAGTCTCGCAGCTCGGCTCAACCCAGCACTACGGTTGGACTAGCCTTTCCACTGCGGGTTGGGTCAGAGTGCTTGAGGACTTGGGTGGACTGTTGATCATGAAGTTGGGCTCAATTGGTTTGCCCATATACTCATCCAGCCCACTTGGATTCGAACTTCAATGGATTGGGCCAGCCCAAGGCTTGGACCAGACCCATTTCACATTTAGCCCCTTCAAATAATAATTAAAAAAAGAACTTGAGAAAATCGAAAATAAACATATCAAATTTTGGAATAAATTCTTTTTTATTGTTATTTTTTTTTCCTACGTGGCAACAATAGCTTATGAATTGTGTGATGGCTTTGTTTGGTTTAAGTTTTGAGAATTTATTTTTAGATGAGTTTTTATTTGTTTTCATATTTTAGTTTTTTTTTTTTTTAACTTCGTAGTTAGGTCAAAATTAGATGCATTTAAAAATTAGAAAGATTTAATTAAAACATAAAAGAAAAAAAAAGAAAAACTCATATAAAAATGCACACAAATTTTTATTTGTTTTTAGGATTTTTTAAAAATATTTTTAATAATTTTTTGTATTTTTAAATGTACTTAATCAAATTACTCATTTAAAAATAATTTTTGAAAAAATAAAATAAATAGACACAAATTCTTTTCTATTATAGACGTGAATAAGGTTGTTTCACAGTTTACACTGCACTTCACTCCCTATATGTTCTGTTCCTGATATTTCAATTCTCGTATCGCATGTGCTTTCATTGTACCTACTAGTACCCACTTCATGGTGCAGATTGTAGCGTTTTGAGTGTAACTAAAAATCTTCACTTCTTAGCTCCCATCTCTCTCTCTCTCTTTATATATATATATATATATATATCCATTGAAAGTGAAATCAATTTTGTTCATCCAAGAGAGTAAAATTGTTATTTCGCATTGTCATGAGGAAAGCATTGTTTAGTCTCTTTCAGTGACCACCGCGATAGCCGTCCTAATGATAAGGGAATTTGTTCATCTTCTTACTGTTAGGTTCAAATTTCCGTTACATTCAAGTGAAAGTTAGAATTTTAAGGTGAGCCTGCTAGTTTTCTCCGGTTTATTCTAGCCCCCATCAGCCATAATGACCAGTGTGGGACAGGTTTAGACATTAAAAAAAAAAAAAAATCTCTTTTAGTATTTGTACGGGGAGCAAATATTCCGGCGTGCCCGTATTCCTTTCTTCCGAGCTCCGTCGATATCCGATCACCTGCGAGCAAGTAATGGTGAGCTACCCGGCGGTGTGTGGCCGGAAAAACCCTCTGACGGTCAAGTTAGCACACACCTTAGAGGGAATAGAGAGAAGGGAGAGTGTTTTAGTGTAAGGATTTCTTACAGATTTTTTCGTGTGTCCCGTATGGGAGGCGCAGACATGCTTATATACCTTCTGAGCCCCATATCCACTCCCTGTCATCTCCTGACACGTGGCTCTGCTATCCCATCTGTCAGCATAAACCATGCCATTCATCACCTGCTCTCAACTGCCTGTCAGCACAGCTGGAGCTCGGCAGCCGAGCTGCCCTTCCTCGGTCATACCATGCTTCATACCTCAAGCGCCTAACCGGATAGACACACGGAGGACCGGGCTAAGTGGCATCCCGGCCGAGCCTAGCCCGGATACTTCGATCGGCCTTCCTGCCGACCATACAGTCTCCTCGGCTGACCATGCTTTTCCGGGCACCGGCCACTCAACTTCCTCGGTTGTCCATGCCTTCTTGGGCGCCGGTCACTCGGTCAATCCGGCTTTGGCCATCCTCAGACCGGGCACCCTGATCCGACCGAGCACTGCCTTACCGAGCAGTTTCTGTCCGGTCCGGGGTGACACTCAGCCCGTACTCTGCCCGGCCCAAATTCCGGCAGCCCACTTTGGGTAAAAAGTCGATCGTCTCGGACCTGTGCACCGTTGGGCTCTCAACTTGCTCGGTCTATATCTCGGCCCAACTCCAGATCATAAATTACCCTCTCAATTGCCCCTTAATTCCGTCCGCGGAAGCGTGACTGGGATTACCCACTTCGACCGAGATAACATTTATCCGGTCATAAAGACGCCAAGCCTTCATCGAGCTAATCTGCTATCCTTCCCCGGTCATGTTCCTCGGCTCAAAGCCTTTTCATCGAAAGTAGCTCGGCTGGCTCTTCGTCTCTTCATCCCGTCGCTTCAATCCTGACGTAGCCATAAATGGGGACACGTGGCGAGCTCCCATTGGTCATCGAGAAGCCAACCCGCCGTTCTTGTCAGATTTTTGAATTTGGGCGGCCTTTCACCCTTACATATACATCACCCTCCTCAAGCCATTTTTTCCTACTGCTTTTACACTACCTGACGATCCAGAGCTCAAGCCCTCTCCTCTATCTCGACTGCCATTTCTCATTCTTGGAAGAACTGCCCCCAACCTCCAAAGGTAAGGTTTTCGATCCCCCTAGTTGCTATTTTCTTTCATTTTACACACATTAGGGCATAAAAACGTAGCATTTAGGGCAAAGGCCATGGAATCCGTCCCAAACGCCCCAACTGTTCTTGGTGTTCTTCGTCTTCCTGAAGAACACTGATGAACTGGGGTGAACCGGGCTTTGGGCCTTCTTTTGATCCAAAAAACCGACCAAACCGGGATAACAACATGTTAGTTTCAACCAAGGCGAAAACCGAGATAACAAAAGGACTTGGCCGTTCAACCGGGCTAACAACTGGTCCGCTTGGGCGACCGGGCTCCTTAGATAGAATAGACAACCGAGGTGGTTTGGCACACTTAATGACCGAGCTAAATCCAGCACCTTCGCGCGACCGCGCTAACACTTAACACTTGCCATCCTTTTCCTGCAGAGTCCAAGGGGACCACTGTCATTCCTGAGGCTCTCAGGACCGGGCAACATCCAATACACAGAGCCAAACCCCTCAGCCGGGATACCCTAAGCCGGCCAAAAATGGGGAAATTCCGCTTCTTAGTGGATACTCCGGCTGCGCTGGCTACGTTCAGGGAGGAGTACGGCGTCCCGGCCGATGTCCACCTGCCGCTCGCAGAAGAGGAGACCACACCTTGGGGTAGGGAGGAGTGCCCCTTCACCGTGCTATCCATCATTGAAGGGGGTCTTCGTTTCCCGCTCAACCCTCTCATAACCGAGTTCCTCCGCCGCACCGGGCTGGTACCCACACAGGTGTCCACCAACACTTACAGAATAATCAACGGCGTTCACGAATTGAACCAACGGCTAGGCACCAACTTAGGCCTAGCCGAGATATTGAGGCAATACACAATGGGCCACACCGGTGACGGCCTAGCTTACTACTTGAAAATAAGACCGGGCAAGGAAAAAATCATAACCGGCACCCCGGATAAAGACATGCACGACGATGATTTTTTCTGGGTGTTCGGCAATTACGAAACAGCCGAGGTGCCGGGCTGGTTCATAAGCAAGGACTTCGGTTCTTCATGTAAGCCACCACTCAAACTTGCTCAGTGAACTTAATTCTTTAGTTTAACTAACCGGTTTCCCTGTTTCTTTTGCAGCTATCCAAGCCTTGCATGCCAACTACCAATTCCCCAACGTCGAGGCAATTCGGGCCGTGCTTAGGTACCGTCACCGAGACTGCAACGAATTGCTCGGCTACACACCGACTTACAGATATTCTGCTCCGCGCCAGAGTAGAGTAACTAACTTCCTCAGAGCTCCTTCGCCACCTCCAGATCCAGCCCTACCAGACGTCCCATTAATCCGGTTAACCGACGAGCAAGAAATGGCCAAAAGATCTCGGATCAAAAACCTTCTAACCGCGACCTCAGCCGAGATACCGAGCGTCACCACTCGCTCCCCGGCTGCCGGTCAATCGAGTGCAGCCGTGGTAGCCCTTGCTTCTCCAGCTCCAGCTGCCGGGCAATCTGCCAGAGAAGCGCGCCGGGCTGGAAAAAGACCAAGGGCAGATCCCTCCGCCGAGCTCGTCGCCGAGCTGACAACCTAACATCCAGCTGAAACTCCTGCTCCCGTGCCCGCTTGGCGTCCTCAGCTGAAGCACCGGGGACAGGACATCCCGGTGACTGCTTCGATCAAGGCTGACAAAGAACATTTGCTCGCCTTCGATCTCTCCAAAGCATTTCTCCTACCGGGCGACGTGGTAGGCAGCGACCACGTCCCTGACACCCGGCTGGTCAAATCTTCCGTGAAGTCCATGGCCAGGGTAAGTCGGCGTTCTTTTTAACATTTCACAAGTGTTTGCTCGGTCCTTCTTGCTCGGTCCCCTTTCTGATATACTTGCTTCTTTGTGCAGGCCATTCAGAAACAACATTTGGTCTTGGAGCGCATCCACCGGCTTAGGCAGAGAGCCAACGACACTGCCAGCCAGGTTGAAAGCCTTCAAACCGAGCTCGGCCGGGCTAAAGCTTCTCTCGAGATGGCCAACAATGATAATAACAGGCTGCTCGGTCAACTGAATGCAGCTGAGAAAAAACAAAGCGAGCTCCAGGCCGAGGTTGACACTCTGAAGAAGGAGAAGAGGAAGGCTTGCCGGGCTGCCAACAACGCGGGTTTCAACGAGGCCGAGAAGAATTACCAGAAGCAAGTCTTCGCAACACAAGACATATACTTCAAGGCTGGCTAGAAATCCGCTTGCGAACAGCTCGGCCAGGGCTCTGACACCGACGTTTTTGCCAATCCTCCCAAAGCTTCACTACTGGTCTACCTCGTGCCATATGCCAACGATGTTTTCAGCGCTTTACAGACTAAGGCCGAGGAGGGACTTGAAGATGGGGACGGGGAGACAGATTCTGAGGAAGAAGAGGCCGAAGTGCAAGAGCAGCCCGGCAATGAGGAGCCCGGTGAACAAGATACCGGTCCAACCGTTGACCTTGAAGCCGGCGAGGACGAATTCACCCATCTATCCCCCCTAGTTTAATTTTCTTCTCTTTTGTATTTTTGCTTTCAACACTGCTGATGTAACCGGGCTTGGTCCCCACTTTTTGTAATGAATTTCTTATCAATGAAAATTCAAATTTTTGCAAGTGTATGCACGGTTGTAATCAGTTCTGTCTTCAGCAAAACATCTCGGTATAACTCATCGAACCGGAATACATAACACGGTCTAAGTACTTCAGCAGAACAAGACCAATTCATGAACCGAAATAGCCATCTCGGCTGTACCAAAGTTGAACAAATCAACACTTCCAACCGGAATACACCATCTTGGTTGTGAATCCTAAGTTGGACAAGACACCAACTCTTCCAACCGGAGTACAACATCTCGGTTGGGAATCCAAAGTTGGACAAAACACCAACTCTTCCAACCGGAGTACACCATCTCGGTTGGGAATCCAAAGTTGGACAAAACACCAACTCTTCCAACCGGAGTACACCATCTCGGTTGGGAGTCCTAAGTTAGGCAAAACACCAACTCTTCCAACCGGAGTACACCATCTCAGTTGGGAGTCCTAAGTTGGACAAAACACCAACTCTTCCAACCGGAGTACACCATCTCGGTTGGGAATCCAAAGTTGGACAAAACACCAACTCTTCCAACCGGAGTACACCATCTCGGTTGGGAGTCCTAAGTTGGACAAAACACCAACTCTTCCAACCGGAGTACACCATCTCGGTTGGGAATCCAAAGTTGGACAAAACACCAACTCTTCCAACCGGAGTACACCATCTCGGTTGGGAGTCCGAAGTTGGACAAAACACCAACTCTTCCAACCGGAGTACATTATCTCGGTCCGTAACATTAAAACAATAATCCAAGTGCTAAAGCAAAATGACTTCTATAATTTGACAAAAAGAATTACATTCTGCTTTGCAAGCCAAAAAATTGCTTTACAAAAAGAGGAAAGTAAAAAGCTTAAAAATAATACAATTTCAAGTTGGCCGCATTCCATGGCCGGGGTATGGCTCTTCCCTCTAGATCCTCCAAGTGGTAAGCCCCCTTGCCAGCCAGACCAGTGATCTTATAGGGTCCTTCCCAATTTGCCCCTAGTTTGCCTTCTCCTGGCACCAGGGTGTTGCCCATAATCTTCCTCAAAACCCAATCTCCAACTTTGAACGGTCTGGGGTGCACTGTCTTGTTATACTTCTTGGAGAGCTCTTGTTGGTAGGCGGCCACATGGATGAGGGCTTTCTCCCGGCGCTCTTCCGCTAGGTCCAGCTCCAAGGCAATGGCCTCGGCATTTAGCTCGGGCTCAAAACTCTCGGTTCTGAGGGTAGGTATTTCGACTTCCAAGGGTATGACCGCCTCCATGCCGTAAGCCAAAGCAAATGGAGTTTCCCCGGTTGAACGTCGCGGGGTTGTTCGGTATGCCCAAAGTACACTGGGCAATTCCTCAGCCCACTTTCCCTTGGCCTTTTCCAGCCGTTTCTTCAACCCATCCAGGATAGTCTTGTTCGACGCTTCGGCTTGACCATTGGACTGCGGGTAGGCCGGGGTGGAGTTGTAGAATTCTATCTTCAGATCTTCACAAAATCCTCTGAATAGGCGACCGTCAAACTGGGTGCCGTTGTCAGAGATCAAAATCTTGGGGACGCCAAACCGCGTGACAACGTTCTGCCAGACAAATCGCTTCACGTCTTTCTCTTTGATGGTTGCTAAGGGCTCAGCTTCAACCCACTTTGTGAAGTAATCTGTGGCCGCGATGAAGAATTTCCGGTTGCCCGGTGCTGTTGGCAATGGTCCCACTATATCTAGCCCCCACATGGCGAAAGGCCAAGGACTGGTGAGGGGAAGAAGTTCCCTGGCAGGCTGGTGGATCTGATGGGCGAATTTCTGGCATTTCTCGCACCTGCGGACATATTTTTGTGCGTCAGCCTGCATGCACGGCCACCAGTACCCCTGCGAAATAGCTCGGTAGGCCAAGGACCTGCCCCCGATGTGGCTGCCACAACTGCCTTCATGAATTTCAAACAAGAAGGCCTCCACACTGTTTGGGTGCACGCACTTGAGATACGGACCGGTGAAGGACTTCTTATACAACGCGCCTGATGGAGAGAGCCAAAACCACTCTGACTTCGCCCGGATTTTGTGTGCTTCTTTCTTGTCCGCTGGAAGAGTCCGGTCTCTGAGGAACAAGATCAAGGGGTCCATCCATGAAGGACCTAGCTCGGCGCAGAGTACATCCGTCTGCCCGGCGTTTTCAATGCTTGGCCGCGGAAGAAAGTCAATCAACAGGGGGTTTGGAGACGTACCATCTACCATGGAAGCGAGGCCGGCGAGTTCATCAGCCCGGCTGTTTTCTTCCCGGCCAATCCGCTGGACTCTGATTGCCTCAAACTGCTTGATATGGTCCCTGACCAGAGCTTGGTACTTCGCCATCCTGTCGTCCTTCGCTTCATAAATCCCTGAAACTTGGTTAACTACAAGCTGGGAATCACTATATACCAGAAGCTCGGCAGCCTTCATTTGAATGGCGCTCTTGAGCCCAGCAAGAAGCGCCTCGTACTCAGCCTCGTTGTTAGACGCCGGGAAGCCGAGTGTGATAGAATGCTCAATGGTTAGGCCGTCCGGGGATATAAGAACAATACCTAGGCTGGCACCATGACGGTTGGACGCTCCATCAACAAAAAGCTTCCACATGTCCCCCACAAAAAGCTTCCAGCAGTCAGATGGGTCCTGAGAGTTGCGAAGGGCAATGGGATCACAACTGCTCGGCTGTGCGGTGTCAAGTTTGGTGTTGACCGGTTCAAATTCAGTGCCCCTTGGTGATTCGACACCGGACTCAGCAAGTTTGTCCGTAATGCTCAAGTCCGTAGGCGAATCACCAGGTTGCGGTGTGAAGCCGGCCGCAGGTTCTGAGCTGTCTGGAACCATTCCTCCCCTCCTTGATGATTCGGCACCGGACTCAGCAAGTTAGTTCAGAATGCCCAAGTCCGTAGGCGAATCATCAAGTTCTGAGCTGTGTGGAAACATTCCTTCCCCTCCTGGTGATGCGGTACCGGACAGAGTGGATGGGTTGGTGATATACAACTCCGTCATCGCAGCACCGGGAGGTATTACCGTGCAAACTGAGGGAACTTCGATAGTGCGCGCTAACTCCGCGGCGCGACCTTCTGCAGCTGGTTGTTCCTCGGTTGGCATTGTGTGCGTCTCATCATCTGCCTCGGCAATGTCGACCGGGCATACCGGATGAGTGCCAGGTGAGAACTCGGCAACAAAATCGGCAAGGGTTTGGGCTTTGATCGCGGTGCGCGGCTGGAACTTCACATCGAACTGTCCCAACTCGACCGCCCATTTTAAAATTCGGCCTGAAAAGTCTGCGCGCTCAAACAAGGCCTTGAGGGGGAACTCGGTCAGTACGACGATGGTATGGGCGTGAAAATAATGTGTCAATTTCCTCGAAGCCATCATCAGTGCTAACGCAAGCTTTTCCAGCGGCAAGTACCTCGTCTCAGCCGGCAGCAAGGTCTTACTTACGTAAAAAATTGGGAGGTGCTTGATTCCTTCAGCCCGGACTAACACCGCACTTACTGCGTGCTGGGAGACGGCAAGGTAAAGGTAGAGTTCCTCACCGGGCTCTGGTGTAACCAACAGCGGCGGAGAAGACAAATAATCTTTGAGCTCGGCCAGAGCTCGGTCACACTCGTCATCCCATGAGAACTTTGACTTCAATGCTTGAAAGAAAGGGCGGCAGTGATCTGATGACCGGCTTATAAATCGGTTAAGCGCGGCGGCCATCCCGGCCAGATGCTGCACGTCCTTAGCCGAGCGGGGCTGCTTCAACTCTTGCACGGCTCTAATCTGAGTAGGGTCTGCTTCGATGCCTCGGTTCGTGACTAAGAATCCCAAAAATTTCCCAGATCCCACGCCAAAGGCACACTTCGAGGCGTTTAAGCGCAGCTTGTGCTTCTTCAGAATGGCGAACATCTCGGCTAAGTCGGACAAATGGTGTGCCTCATGTCGGCTCTTTACCACCATATCATCGATGTAAGCCTCCATTGTCCGACCGAGCAAAGGAGCGAACATTTTGGTCACCATCCTCTGAAAGGTTGCCCCGGCGTTTTTCAAACCAAAGGGCATAACTCGATAGCAGAAGAGTCCCCTTGGAGTCGTGAAAGAGGTGATCTCTTGGTCAGGCCCATGCATGGCAATCTGGTGATAGCCGCGGTACGCATCCAAGAAACTGAGCCGATTGTGTCCAGCCGTCAAATCCACTAGCTGGTCAATGCGCGGCAAAGGGAAGCTGTTTTCGGACAAGCTCGGTTGACTGTCTTGTAGTCGACACAAACTCGCCACTTTCCATTTTTCTTGGGCACCACTACCGTGTTGGAAATCCACCGAGGGTAGTGCACTTCCTGTATTGCTCGTGCCTCAAGCAAGTTCTTTACCTCCTCTGCTACTACCTCGGCGTGATGCAGCGCCGATCTCCTTGTTCGCTGGATGACTGGTTTTGCTCCAGGGAAGACATTGAGGTGATGACAGATAAAGCTTGGGTCAAGACCAGGCATGTCGTAGGGCGACCATGCAAAGACTTCGATGTTCGCCATCAAAAACTCAATCATCTCGGTTCTCTCCACGGCCGAGAGACTTGAACCGAGCAAGAAGAATCTGTCCGGCTGCTCGGCATCAATCCGCACCTCAACCAATTCTTCAACAGCCTTGTCTTCTGCTTTGGTGCCAACATCCTCCAAGACACTCCGGTCCTCCGGTCCCTCGATCATTTGAACGAATCCTTTGGCAGCCCGGCTCCCGTTGACCGCCACGAAGCATTGTTTGGACATGACCTGATCACCCCAAATCTCCTCGATTGCCCCCATAGCCGAGGGGAATCTCATCACCTGGTGGTAGGTCGATGCTACGGCTTGCATGGCGTGAAGCCATCCTCTTCCAAGGATAAGGTTGTACGTTGATGGCACTTGTAGCACCCAAAACTCCACTTGCTTGACCACGGATCCCGCTTTGACCGGCAGGATAATCTTTCCCAATGGCCACTCCGGCTGTGAGTTAAATCCAACCAGTGGCGAAGTGGCCGGAGCCAAGTCTGTCTCACGGAGTTTGAGCTGCTTGAACGCATCATAATACATGATCTCGACCGAGCTTCCCTGATCGATCAAGATCCGTCTGACATCAAATTCTTTGACGCGTAATGTTACTACAAGAGCATCGTTGTGCG
This sequence comes from Camellia sinensis, assembly GCF_055761805.1. Classification (NCBI taxonomy): domain Eukaryota; kingdom Viridiplantae; phylum Streptophyta; class Magnoliopsida; order Ericales; family Theaceae; genus Camellia; species Camellia sinensis. The sequence goes on from NC_138964.1 coordinate 190,380,221, forward strand.
GCGTCTGGATACGCTCTAAATCCCTTGAGGTGAAACTAATCACATCTTTCTCCTCTGTCTTCCCCCTTTTGATGGCAGGCTGTACTGACAAAACTTCCCTCATATGCTCTGCCTTCTTGATCATGCCCCGGAGTTCGCAAACGCGCTCCGGTTCCACGATGCCGTGGATGACATTAATAACTCCTTGTGGTGGTGCATCTCGGTCATCCTGTCCCCTGGGATCGACCGGAGCCTGATTTGGTTTCACGCCGCCATCAATGTAAAGGTCCAGATGCCCGGCCGCAACCAATTCTTCCAAGTGTTGTCGCAAAGGCAAACAATCCTCAGTCCGGTGGCCCCTCTCCCGGTGAAACGTACATCGATACCGCGGATTGTAGCCCTTTTGTCCATCGCCCAACTTAGCAGGAAACCGGACATACTCCTCGTCTCGGATTTCACTAAGTATGCGATAGATTAGAATCTTGAAGACCGTGGTTATGCCAGTCCTCGCCTTCATTCTCCTGTTTGCGTCCTCTACGTCATCTCGGGGGTAATCATCCCGGTCATTCCGACGTCCTCTACCCCGGTTTTTACGATTTGAACCTCGGTCTGATTCCTCTGCTCGGTCGTTTGAGCGGCTGGACTCTTGCCCAACTGCGTGCACCTTGCCTGCTGTCTTCTTGTCTGTTCCGACCGGAGTGGCCTTCACGGTGGAAGTTGATGCATCGTCCTCTACTCGGATGTGCTCATTGATGCGCTGCATGAGCTGGCCCATGGAGGTCGGCTGGTGCATGGTAAGCAAGTCCCGCAGTCTATGTCCGACCGGGAGACCACGCTTATATTGCGTGATTGCAAGGTTGACCGGGCATTCCAGGATCTCGTTGAAGGTTTCCCAATACCTTGAATTGTAGGCCTTCAGTGTGTCGCACGGTTCCATCTTGACACTCAGCAAGTGATCGACTTCCTTTGGTGTTTTTATGTTGGTTTTGAAGCGCGTAACAAACGCCTCGGCCAACTGATGCCACCTTTGTATGCTCCCTTCCGGCAACCTCTCGAACCACTTTAGGCCCAGCTCGCCTAAACTTGACGGGAAGATTAGGCACATAAGTCCGTCATTGCGCCGATGTCCGGCCATAACCTGTCGGAAGTGGCTCACATGCATGTACGGATCGGTTTTTCCGTCGTAAAGTGTGAACTTAGGCTGGTGGAAGCCTGCCGGAAGCGGCGTTGTTTCTATTTCCAGGGAAAAAGGAGTGGCACTCAGCCTTGCCAAATCTGTATCTTCGAATATTGGCATTGCTTGGCGGGGTGGAGGCATTCCGACCTCCTCGCTGCCGTGGACCCCGTAGGAGAGCCGCTGGAAAGCAGGTATTCTCTGAGCTTCGCGCCGGCGAGCCCGCTCCCTTAACACTGCCCGTAGGTCCTCTGACTGTGCAGAATAAGAGTACCTCGACGTCGTCGCCGGACGTGAGGGTTTGTAAGTGCTGTCTTGCGCGCTAGACTTTTCTGCACGCATGTCGGAATCACCAACCTGGTAACTCCTGGTGATGGAAATGGACTGAGTACGTCGCTGACTCTGATCGCCTGACCGGCGGGATGGGGTGCGCTCACTGTGGTCTCCCACTCCAGCTACACCTTTCCCTTTGACATGCCGCTTAAGATCCTCCATCTCCGCCGCCATCCGCCTGATGACAGCGTCTTGGTCCCTTAACTTGCTTTCCAGTCGCCTGGCGTGTGAGTCTCTCCGCCGGTGACCGTCTGGACTCCGTGAATGCCCATGACTCCTTCCGCGCTTATCCCGCGCGTCTCCTGACTGTCCTCCAGTGGGCGTCCCCAAGTCAGCCATTGGATGGACGGCAGGTGGTCCCTCGCTCCTTCGAGTATACTCCGGGGTGACTCCATCGATGGCGGACAACGGGAACTCGTCGTTGTTCGCCATGGACGGCGATTAGATGAACCTGGAAGACAAGGTTTTGTCTGTCAAGATTCCCACAGACGGCGCCAATTGTACGAGGAGCAAATATTCCGGCGTGCCCGTATTCCTTTCTTCCGAGCTCCGTCGATATCCGATCACCTGCGAGCAAGTAATGGTGAGCTACCCGGCGGTGTGTGGCCGGAAAAACCCTCCGACGGTCAAGTTAGCACACACCTTAGAGGGAATAGAGAGAAGGGAGAGTGTTTTAGTGTAAGGATTTCTTACAGATTTTTTCGTGTGTCCCGTATGGGAGGCGCAGACATGCTTATATACCTTCTGAGCCCCATATCCACTCTCTGTCATCTCCTGACACGTAGCTCTGCTATCCCATCTGTCAGCATAAACCATGCCATTCATCACCTGCTCTCAACTGCCTGTCAGCACAGCTGGAGCTCGGCAGCCGAGCTGCCCTTCCTCGGTCATACCATGCTTCATACCTCAAGCGCCTAACCGGATAGACACACGGAGGACCGGGCTAAGTGGCATCCCGGCCGAGCCTAGCCCGGATACTTCGATCGGCCTTCCTGCCGACCATACAGTCTCCTCGGCTGACCATGCCTTTCCGGGCACCGGCCACTCAACTTCCTCGGTTGTCCATGCCTTCCTGGGCGCCGGTCACTCGGTCAATCCGGCTTTGGCCATCCTCGGACCGGGCACCCTGATCCGACCGAGCACTGCCTTACCGAGCAGTTTCTGTCCGGTCTGGGGTGACACTCAGCCCGTACTCTGCCCGGCCCAAATTCCGGCAGCCCACTTTGGGTAAAAAGTCGATCGTCTCGGACCTGTGCACCGTTGGGCCCTCAACTTGCTCGGTCTATATCTCGGCCCAACTCCCATGCCTAAGTCAGCAAACTTGACAAATAGACAAAGCTCAATGTGTTCAGAAAGCTAAGTTTTGTATTGTGTTACCTCCTCCAATGTGATATTTGTGAGCTTTTATAGGTTTTGAGTGGCACAATCCTAGTAGGACTTTTATTCCTCTATGCAGAGTCCTCCTAGGATTCATACTCCTAAAGGATAATGCTTATCCTTTTACACCCCCACTGCTTAAACCAAGTGGGATGGTTTTTACCATGGCCGAACTACCATTTGACCGAAGTACCCACGGCTACGCATAGCTGCAGAATAAGCCAAACTATCATTGGTTCGGTTCTGTCTCTTGTTACACATTATCTCGATTCTCCCTTGTATGAACCATGGTGTGTTGGGACCGAGCTACCGAGTAGCAAGGTCCTGACCGATCTATCCAGAATACGTCACGACCGGACTAACTCGGAGACCGGACTAACTCCAAGCTGTCCAGACCGAAGTAACTTAACAACTTTCCCTGGCCGGAGTAACTTTATCACTCTTGGGCCGGGGTAACTTTATCTCATATTGGGCCGGAGTAACTTTTCAGCCTTTTTACCCAGTCCTTCATACTTTGGGCCATAAAGTCCATCTCATAGTTCGGCCTAATTTTCACCAAAAATTACCCTCTCAGTGTCAATGTCAATTTTGTTATAACAAATTACTTTCATGTGGTCTTCAGAACTTCTCTAATGCAATATTAGCAATATCTGCAGAAAAATGAACTCCAATGCAATTGTTAAATTTTGACAATGTTATAAAGTGTGTCAAATTTGACACAAAGTTTAATAGATTGTTAAATGTGCCAGCTCACCAACAAAGAAGAATGGATTGTTTATGAAACTTTTCTCTCTCTCTCTTTTCTTTTTTTTTTTTTTTTTTTTTTTTTTTTGGTGTTGAAGTGATTAAAATGTGAGACTCTTGGTGATGTTAAATTGTAAGACTTTTATTTATTTAATTATTTTGTGTTAATGGGATTAAAACGTGAGGCCGTAGGTGATCTTAAATTGTGTTACTTTATTTTGATAAAAAGGGTTAGAAAAATGATAATTAGAAAAAAAAAACGAAGCGAGAAAATGTGAAATAACATATGTGTATTAGAGTAACATTGTTAAAATTTAAGGTAGCATTTGGTAGAGTTTTGTAAATCTGATTTGAGAGTATGAGTTGTATTTTGAGTTTGTATGTTGTGGAATTATGATTTGAGTGTAGAAAATTTATTTGGTAAAGAGTTTTGAAAAGAGTTTTGATTTGAGTAGAGAATTGTTGATGTGACATTTGATATGTGATACAAAAATTTACAACTTATAACTAAACATACAACTCAAAATTATTTTAAAGTACATAAAAAATTTAAAAAATTTCAAAAAATATTTTTTTCGATTATATAAATCAATTGCAAAAAAAAAAAAAAAATCACTATTTCGGTCAACCGGTCAGACGACCGGTCAGGAAAAATTTTAAAAAAAGAAAAGAAAAACGCGTCTGTCAAAACAGGTTTTGGAATCATCGTTTGAGAACACTAAGGGTGTGTTTGGTAACGTTTACGTTTTCAATTTATATTTACAAAAATTTTATAAACTAGTTTTTGTTTATTTTTAGAAAAACATAAACTACAAACGTGTTTGGTAATTGACAAAATGTTTAAAAAAATTTAAAAATATAAAAAAGAGTGAAAAATGGCAAGTGATAGCAAGTGGCGGCGGAAGATGAGTTTAGTTATGATGCTCGTTGCACTGCCTTTTTACTGATGTGTAAGATTTCATTTGTATTTGTTTCTTCATCAATAAAGCTTTATTTTGTTGATTAAAAAAAAAAAATGCACCTTATAACTAAAAAGAAAATAACATAATTTCAATTTTTTAAGTTATAACTAAAAAAAAAGAAAAAAAAATATCATAACTAAAGATAACATGAGGCATAATTAAAGAACTCATGAGTCATAACTAAAGAAAAAATTAGTCATAATTAAAGAAGAAAATGGTATAATTAGGAATGTATATGGTACACCCTTTCTAAAGGGATGTATATTAGAATTTTCTATGGGATTATGCATTAAATCCCTTAATTTTTTCCTATTTCAAATTGGATAAAGTTTTCTGAATGAATTTTCTATGCAAAAAGCTTTGTTAGCTAATGTTAATTGTACCATTGTGCCAGAGTCTAGGTTCCTAAATTATTCTGGAATTGCAAGAGAGTCCATTATTTGCCTTCAACATTAACTGTTTTTATAGCTTGCAAACTTTATTTATTTATTCCCGGAAAAAAGCTAACAAAGACCATAATTGGAAACAAACACAACCGAAAAAAGAAGCCTAACTGAAGTCCAGTCATGGCTTGTGAGGATGGAGGTGAATTGGAAGCCCTTGAGTCGGCCTTGGAAGTGGATCGATCACAACTTTCTCATTAGGAATCACTTTCTTCCACCTGAACTTGGTCACCATATTATGCATGAAAACAAGCATCACTAATCGCGCATACTCGTTTCCAGGACACATCCGGGGTCCCCCTCCAAACGGAACAAAAGTAAAAGGAGGCGGTCCATTTCCTTCAAACCTTGACGGGTCAAATGTCTCTGGATTTGGAAAGTACTCCGGGTTTTTGTGTGTTGTTTGAGCAATCAAATGTAACTACAAAAAACAACATTTGTGAAGAGAATGTTCATAGTATTCAACAACCTTTGTATATCAAAACTCGGATTATATGTAGCTTTTGTTACCTTCCATCCTTTTGGAATCATATATCCAGCATAGGTGAAGTCAGTTATGGCCTCTCTGAATGTTCCAAACGATGGCGGCCTTAACCTGAGTACTTCATTCGCAACATTCCATGAGTACTTCATCTTCTTTATGTCTTCCCAATTCAATAAATCTTCTGGTTCTTTTGACTCTGCTATACCCATATGCTCTTTTTTTCACAAGTACATGCACCAAAAGTTAATACGTAATGTAATAGCATCAATTCAAATTTTGTTATAAAGTTTCCATCAAATATTATGACCAAAATGTACACGTCACATATTTTGGAATTAAATGTATAGTTTTTAGGGTAAATTATACTTTGCCCCCTTTTTGTTTGACTCATTTTTCACTTTGGCCCTTAAAGGATTTTTTTTTTTTTTTTTTTTTCACTTTGGCCCTTTATGTTACAAGTTTTTCTTAGTTTACTTTTAAAACTAACTTCGGTTAAAAATTAGACAAAAAATGACACATTGACAGTCACTTGATATAAATTTTTTTTATTATATATAATTCAGTTTCTGATACCAACTCAAATCTCAATATAATAATATATTTTTTTATGTTATGTGAGAGTTATCGTGGTATTTTCTATCTAGTTTTAAACAAAAGTTAACTTTAGGAGTATAGGGAAAATTTTAAAATATGAAAGGCCAAAGTGGAAAAAAAATAAATTTTAAAGGCCAAAGTAAAAAAGTAAATTTTAAGGGTCAAAGTAAAAAAGTGACCAAACATAAAGTGAATAAAGTGTAATTTATCCTAGTTTTTAAGTGAATTTCTATTTTTACCCCTAGCTTTAGCAGTGTCTACTAATAGAGTTAAGTTTAGAAACACAATCACCAAACACAGAATGAGGCACATATGTCTCACATAGGATGGGGTTTATATGTGAGACCCACCTCATGTGAGAGGTATGTGTCCCATTTTATGTTTGGTGGTTGTGTATTGTTAAAAATATAGTTAAACCATTTTTGGAAATTTAGAAGGTTAATGTTATAAAATCTATGGGCAATTTTATTTGCACATCACTTTTTATGTCAATACACACCATTTATATGGTTCGAATATCAACTTTAAAAAAAAAAAAAAAAAAAAAAGATTAGGTATCAACTTTCAAACAAAAATTAATTGTTTGTATATCAATTAATTGAAAAAATTTTATGTTCGGACAATTGATTTTTATTTAAAAATTGATATCTAAACAACATAATGATGTGTATAGAAATAAAATATGAATACAATTACCAAAAATATATTACAGCTACATGAAGTTGCAGAATTTTGGGATTAATTTCATATGCTTACCTCTTAGGACTTCATTGTACACATCAGGAAGCTCTGCAAGATACATCACAATGAATGTAAGTGCAACATTGAGTGTGTGAGTAGCAGCATGTAGCAAGCCTACAATATGACTGGCAATGTCAAATTCAGTCATGAACTGATCGTTCTCGTCGTTCGCTAAGAGCATGTGTGACAACAAATCTTGTGCTGCCAATGATCTATTCTCTGTCAGATCGATTTTCCTTTGCTTAATCATCGCTTCAAGCTCTCTCCGCATGATCTTTGATGCTTTTATGGCCCGGTTAAAAGCTGTCCCTGGTACATTAATTGCCATTGACACAATCCCAGCTGTTATGTACCCAAAAGACTTGCCAAGTTCTTCGACTCTTTCAAGATCTTCGATGCTCAAAAACAATCGACACGCCAACATGAACGTGTACTTGGTAACAGCAGGCGAAACTTTAACTTCTCTGCAATTCCAATCCATCTCCAAATGTTGTTTCATTACCATATCCATCACGCCAACGTGTTTTTGAAGCGCGTCTGCTTTGAGGAAAGGTTGGAGAATTTTGCGCACTTTTGTGGAGTCCTCCTTCATGTAATCAGCACTGGACTTGGGGAATATTTTGTTGATGGCTTTCGGCCACCATAGTTGGACTAGCTTGGTTTCACTAGAGAAGAGGAATTTGTTGCCCTCAACACCACAGAAGATCGCCATAGGCTCTCCCAACAACGATGTCTTGAAGACTTTAGTGGAGTATCGGTCCCTCCTATCCGCCACAAACTTTTCAGGAATACAATTTCTCAGCTTGAGAAAATAATCCAAACTTTCACCTATCAGAGGCCAACCTGTTCTTCCCGGTGGGAGAGGAAAATTTTCACTGGAGATGTTCTCATTGGCTCTTCGGGGTGTATGTCCGCTAATGAGATAGCTGAGAGACAGATAGACAAAGAGAATAACACAAAAAATAACAGATAGGAGGAAGAAAAATTCCATTAATACCAGTTGTTGCTTATGCTGGCAAGGTCACTTTAAACTAGCAAAGCTGCAAATGGCCGGTGTTTCAAAGAATTGCAGAATCCCAAGAAAAGTTGGATCAAAAGTTGTCTTCCTTGGAAGATTTCGAACAAAAAATCATTCTGGCACATAATGAACTCCTACAGATGGCATACTCAGCCTCGACTTTCACAACCACCTGCTCTTAAAAGAAAGTCGAATTAAAAAGCTTGAAATCCCAACTTTTCAATCCATCTAAAGGCAAAAACAGACGAAAAGGTTAACAGTTGTGAAGGGATGGTTATAGAATGAAGAAAAGTCAATAGAGTTATTAGTACACAAACCAAAATACTAAAACAATGTCAAGTTGAAATATTCCATTCCTTATTGACTCTAAAAGAGCACAAATTCACATGTAAATGAATATATTAAAACTAACACATGGTGGATCTGAGGAATGGAAGAAGCAGAACAAAGAAGAATAATCACTTATGCTAATGACATCAGGGTGATCTGTGAAAAGAAGGAAAAAGACAGAAAAATAGAGAAGAAAAAAATATAGCAGTCATAGCCCTTTTGTAGAGCCGTGGAAAAGTGATTATAGATTATAACTTAACAGATTATGACTTATAGCTGTGAACATAAGCTGTTAACCTGTTTAGTGTAGTTGTGAGATTATGGACTTAAGCAGTAGAGTAGTATTTGGTTAATAAGTTGTAAAATAATTTTTTACTGTATAATTGTCCTTTCTACCCTTATATGATATAAAAATGATTATTTTGTCATTTTTTTCAGTTTTAATTTTCATTAATAAAAGTTAATATAATTAGTATTAATTAGTATCAATTAATATAAAAATTGATACATTTGCTAAAAATGAATGGAAGTATTATTGTCACAATTATTTTCCATTATAAATTAATTAGTATTAATTAATTACTTAATTGGTATCAATTAATTAATTACTTAATTAGTATCAATTAATACTAAAATTATTAATTAGTATTAATTAATGGCTTAATTAGTCTCAATTAATACTAAAATTATTAATTAGTATAAATTAATATTAATATTTAATTTTTATTAGTATCAATTAATATTAATAATCAACAATTTTTATTAATTAGTATCAATTAATAATTAATTCATTACAAAAGTATACAATATTAATTTATTAATAATTAATATCAATTAATATTAATTTTTTTAATTAATATTGATTTTTTTTCTTTTTCTTCATAAATATACAATCTTTTATTTTTTAATTAATATAAAAATATACAATATGAAATTATTAATAATCAATACCAATTAATTTTTCAATTAATATTGATTTTTTTTCTTTTTCTTCAGAAATATACAATTTTTTATTTTTTAATTAATACTAATATTAATATTTGAGTATTGACGAGGGCATTTAAGTAATTTTAGCCCCCACACAAGCTGTGCGCTTAAATAAAAAATTTAAGCATCCCTGACCAGCTTTTGAGATAAACGGAGAAATAGTTTGATTTAAACTATAAGCTGGTTAACTTAAGTTGCATCAAACACAATATTTTAATTTAAATTAAACTAAAAACTAAAACAAGTAATTTATAAATTCTACCAAATAAGCCTATAATAAACCATGGTGTAACATGTGGCCTAATCATTTAGTAATGTAGATCAATTGCCAGATGGGCTCATATAGATATCAGATGTGTTAAAGAAATCTTTTAATTCCTAGTTCATGTTTTTCTTGACTCTTTCCCCAACCTTACTTTTGCCTGTTTTCTTTAGTTATTTAATTGACGCCAATAGTCAGAGGTCAGATCTGTCCCCATCTGTGTTTTTTTTTTTTTTTTTTTTAACTTAAAAAAATTGATATGATCTAAACTCTTAGTTAATTTAAGAGAAAAAGAGGAGAAAAAATCCGTTCATTTTTTACAGAGTCGAGTTCCACCATCAGATATCTCAATTCATAAACTGTATAAATGAGCAAGGTAACTTACTTGGCTAAATTGTGGGATTTCAATATAGAAATCTAAATCTCAAAATTCCGATTCAAACAAAAAATAATAATAAGAATAGTTGCGAACTTGAAATTATTGAGGGATTTCAATAGAAATCTAAATCTCGTGATCTCAATTTAAATAAAAAATAATAATAATAGCTAAATTATTGAGGAAGATAATTTAAGTGGTAGACTCTTTTTGGTGGTTATTTGATGTAGGACAAGATTTTAAGAATTTTTATATTTTTAGTTTTAATATTTTTGATATATTATTTTGTTAGAATTCTAGTAATTTAATATAAATATTTTAGAATTATTGGGTTTCTTAATTTTATTATTTTGAAATTAGATTTTGATTAGGATTTTAAATAGTTTAAAATGTTAGTTTCCTATTGTGTTAAGGTTTCCTAATTTGTGTTGATTTAAGTTTTCTAATTTATTTTAGAATTACTTTTCCTACATGTATTAGATTTAGTTTATTATAAATAGTTATGTAAGTCTCATGGCAAATACAACTTTTATAAATTCAATCAATAATATTAAGATATTTTCTCTTCCTTGTGGATTCAATGTTCTATTTTTCTCGTAAATTTGAGAGCCCCTTTCGCCTAATAGAACGATATCTAGTCTCATGTGATTTATTCTACCGCGTCAAGTGGTATCAGAGCAAGGTTTCTTCTGGTTCGATGTCATTCATCGAAAGAGGAAGCACAAGCTCTATTGACGATGATCGTAGAGAAAGATCTAATAGGATTCGAGTCAAGGGACTTGCCTAAGGCCAACCTGTTAGTCACAACATTAATAGAAACCCCGCTATGGGATTTGCCCAAGGCTAGCCTATTAACCACAATGTCTTGAGACGATCTTTTTGTTATCAATATGATAGTGAAGGCGAATTTGAAGATGAGTTATTCGAGAATTATGGTGAATACTAGTCGGTAAGACGACAACGAAGATTTAGTAATTTGTTCAATAGCAATAATTGCATCAATCATGACTTTTTAGATTATCAAGTACCATTAGAAATTTCCTATTTTAATGCTTCTTGTCATGCCAAAAATTTTATTTATTGGTTTCGCAAAGTTGACAAATTCCTTGAGTGTATGGAAATCTCTGAACAAAAGCAAACCAAATATGTCGCACGTAAGTTACAAAGTTATGTTTCTACTGTAAACATAAAATTTCAGAACATAAACCTTACACTTTGGATCATTTACCATGTGTATTATCAAGAGATCAAGACAAAATGACATACCTGAATCCATTGATGAACGGTTAAACGGAAGCGTCTGATTGTCAATAAAACCTTAATATTGACTTTGTTAGAGCCTTCTAATCCTTTCCCTTATGTGCCTTATGTTTCTCCTTGAGAGGATTTAGAAAACAAAACAGTATTCTTGTTTTTTCTCACTCTTGGGAAGGAATAGGGACCATAACCTTTTAAAGGTTGTAATTGGTTTTCATAACTGAAAGGTAATGAAAACCAATAAATTAACCATTATTGGTTTCATAACTGAAAGGTAATAAAAACCAATAAATTAACCATTATTAGTTTCATAACTGAAAGGTAATAAAAACTAATAAATTAACCATTATTATTATTGGTTTTAAAACTGAAAGGTAATGAAAACTAACTTTAACCAATATGTTTTAATTTCTATTTCTGCCCCTCATAGAAATAGAAATTATACAACTAGTATCTACACATTAGGTCCATAACACATATACCCTTAAGCCTATTAACTAAATTGAATCACTTAAATTGTAGGCTTCTTATAAATGATAACACCACATTTAATTATGTGGTCCCATTGAGACATTATCTAACAATCTCCCACTGGACCACATATGTATCCTGAAAAATGTGCTTAACTTTAGTGAGCTCAGAAATTTGTTATCATAACTTGAGGGTATCCAAACAATCTTGTCCATTAACTATATTAATATAGGATCAAAGCGGTCTTCGTTACATCAATCGTAACTCGACCCACCAATGGTCACGTATACTAATACAGCTAAATGACATAGATCAATCATGGATGCGTAGCATGGAAATTACATGTGATGTGATCCATACATGCATATTTCCAACTGGTCCTACTTAACTTTATTGAGATCAATACTTCACAATACGTAACAGAGCGTAATAAACTGAATACTTCATTTCTGCAGAAATTAATCTAATTACATAGATAAAACTCAAGACTGACATAAAGCAGTAATATAAATACAAACTCCCACTAAACCAGAATGTTCTCAAATAGAACAACACCCATATGAGCAGTGTGCTCATGAAAGACCTTGGGTGGTAGTTTCTTCGTAAGTGGATCCGCTATCATGGAGTTTGTCCTAATGTGCTCTATGGAAATCTGTCCACTCTGCACACTTTCTTTTACAACTAGGAACTTGATATCAATATGCTTTGATTTTGTCGAGCTCCTGTTGTTATTGGAATATAAAACTGCAGACTTATTGTCACAATATATCTTAAGTGGTCTTTCAGTGCCTTCCAAAATACGCAACCCAGTGACAAAATTCCGCAGCCATATCCCTTGGTTTGATGCCTCATAACATGCTACAAACTCTGCAGCCATGATGGATGAAGCTATGAGCGTCTGCTTTGCAGACCTCCAAGAAATTGCTCCGCCAGCTAACAGATAAATATAGCCTGATGTGGATTTCCTACTGTCTTGGCATCCAGCAAAATCGGAGTCGGAATATCCAATGACCTCTAACTTATCCGATCTCCTATATGTGAGCATATATTCCTTTGTTCTCTGTAAATATCGCATAACACGCTTGACTGCTTTCCAATGATCCATGCCAGGATTACTTAAATATCTGCCTAACATGCCAACTATAAACGCAATATCCGGACGCGTACATACTTGAGCATACATTAGACTCCCTACAGCCGAGGCACAAGGAATCTTCTGCATTTCTTGAATTTCAAGACTATTCTTCGGGCATTAGCTGAGACTAAACTTGTCTCCCTTAGCAACCGGGGTTTCACCTGATTTACAATTTTGCATGCCAAATCTAATGAGTATTTTTTCGATATAGCTCCTTTGTGATAATCCCAGAATACCCCGAGAACGATCTCGGAGTATTTCGATTCCTAATACAAAGGAAGCATCACCAAGATCTTTCATTTCAAAATTCTTAGATAGAAATCTCTTGGTGTCATGCAATAAGTTTATATCGTTTGTGGCAAGCAATATGTCGTCAACATATAAAACCAAAAATATGTGTTTACTCCCACTGAACTTGTGATACACACATTCATCAACAACGTTAGTTTCAAAACCATACGAAGTGAGAACTTGATGAAATTTGAAGTACCACTGACGATAAGCTTGTTTGAGTCCATAGATGGATTTAGTCAATTTGCAAACCATATTCTTTGGGTCTCCTGACACAAAGTTTTCTGGCTGCACCATATAAATTGTTTCTTTAATGTCACCATTAAGAAAAGCTGTTTTGACATCCATCTGATGCAACTCAAGATCAAAATATGCAACAAGCGCCATAATTGTCCTAAAAGAATCTTTCGAAGAAACTGGAGAGAAAGTTTCTTTAAAGTCAATTCCTTCTTTTTGAGTAAAGCCTTTGGCTACAAGACGTGCCTTATACCTCTCCACATTAGCATTTGAATCCTTTTTGGTTTTAAATATCCATTTACAACCTACGGGCTTCGCACCAACTGGTAATGAGACAAGTTCCCAAACTTTATTGTCTTGCATAGACTTATATTCTTCATTCATGGCTTCTATCCACTTATGAGAGTTGGAACTTTCCATGGCTTGACGAAAGTTGATTGGATCATCTTTCGACATTCCATTTTCTACCTCATGTTCCTGGAGATATACAATATAATCATCTGAAAATGCAAATCTCCTTTCTCTGGTGGATCGCCTTAATGGCACAGATTCTTGAGGTTGAGGTTGTAGAGTTTGTTCCTCAGGAACAATTACCTCATCTTGAATGGGGGTTTGAACTATATTATCTTGAACAACATTGTCAAGTTGAGGATCCGAAATTACTTCTCGAGCAATGACAGGTATAGGAACCTGTGATTGGTCAAAAGTAGTGGTAGGAAGTGGGATTACTCCTGCTTCCTCCTCAAAGACAATGTCTCTAACTGGATTTCTCCCCCCAAACTCAGCATCCTCAAAAAATGTTGCAATTCCCGTCTCAAATATTGACCTATTTGTGGGATCATAAAACTTGTAACCCCGTGATCGTTCGGCATAGCCAATAAAGTAGCTGCTAATGGTTTTAGAGTCCAATTTTCGTTCATGAGGTTTATAAGGCCTCGCCTCAGCAGGACACCCCCACACATGCAAATGTTTTAGACTAGGATTTCGCCCAACCCAAAGCTCATAAGGTGTTTTTGCAGCTGCTTTAGTTGGCACCCGATTTAAGATATAAGTTGCTGTCTTTAGAGCCTCACCCCAGAGGGACTCTGGTAAAGTAGAATGACCGATCATACTTCTTACCATATCCTTAAGAGTCCGGTTTCGTCTCTCAGATACACCATTCATGCTAGGTGATCCTGGCATGGTGTATTGTGGGACGATTCCACATTCCTCCAGGTATTTTGCAAACGGTCCTGGACGTTGTTCACCTGATCCATCATATCTGCCATAGTATTCACCACCACGGTCAGACCTGACACTTTTAATCTGTTTGTTGAGTTGTAACTCAACTTCGGCCTTAAATCTTTTGAATACGTCCAAAGACTGTGATTTCTCATAGATAAGAAATAGATACCCATATCTGGAATAATCGTCTATGAATGTGATAAAATATTGTTGACCATTCCAAGACGCCATAGGGAATGGGCCACAAATGTCCGTATGAATTAGTTCTAAGTCATCTATAGTCCTATGGGCACCATATTTCTTTATTTTGGTCTGTTTTCCCTTGATACACTCAACACAGACATCAAAATCTGAAAAATCAAGAGAGTCCAAAATTCCATCAGACACAAGGCGCTCAACTCTAGATTTAGAGATGTGACCTAGGCGTTTGTGCCATAATGAGGCTGAATTTTCCTTAGTTAATTTACGCTTTGTACCTCGTGATTCCACGTGCAAGGTTGCATTATAAGATGCAATAGTTTCGAGCAAATAGAGATTATCAAACACATTAAGTAAACCAGTACCAATAACATTGGAATTAATAGACATACTAAACTTCATATTTCCAAAAGAACAATAATATCTCAATTTGTCCAATACAGAAACAGAAATTAAATTCCGTCTAAAGGACGGTACAACAAAAGTGTCTAATAAATCCAAATAATAACCAGTTTTCAGTAATAATCTAAAGTGCGCTATTGCCTGCACTTTTATTGACTTGCCATCACCCACAAAGATGTATCTTTCAGCATCAGTTGGCTTTCGGTAGTTCAGGCAACCCTGCATAGAAACACATATGTGAGTAGTAGCACCAGAATCTACCCACCAAGTGTTTCTTGGTACTGAACCTAAATTTATTTCAGAACAGACCAAAACATGAAATGTACCTTTCTTTACACGCCAGGCGACGTATTTGGCACAATCCTTCTTTCTGTGTCCAGGCTTGCCACAAAAGAAACAACCATCCTGCACTTTCTGTTTCTTTGGTTCCGGACCCTGAGGAATAGCAACTTCCTTTCCCTTATGCGTTCGTTTGCCCGTATGCTTGGAGGTGCTTGCCAGATGAGCACTTTTAGTCCTTTCTTGCTTCAATCTCTCTTCCTCTTGCACACAAAATGAAATGAGCTCATTGAGAGTCCATTTCTCCTTCTGGCAGTTATAACTGACCTTAAATTGGTTAAATTGTGCAGGAAGAGAGATGAGAACTAAATGCACGAGCAAATCATCAGATAAGTCGAGCTTTAGTGCCTTAAGTTTTGAAGCCAGATGAGACATTTCCATGATGTACTCGCGAACATTACCCTTGCCTTTATACTTTATTGAAATCAAGCTTGCTAAAAGTGTGCTTGTTTCAGCCTTATCGTTTTTAGCAAAACGCTTTTGAATTTCTGAAAGAAATTCACCGGCAACGGTAACATCCTCTGTTATTGCACCCCGAAAAACTTCTGGAATCCCACGCTTCATGATCATAAGACTTAGCCTGTTAGAACGATCCCACTTTTCAAAGTACACAGTTTCCTCAGGAGTACTTTGTGCAGTGAGAGCATTCGGTTTTGGCATTCTTAATGCCAAGTCTATGTCCATGCAGCCGAGAACAATCAATATGTTCTCTTTCCAGTCCTTAAAGTTTGTTCCATTTAACATTGGAACATTGTTCATGTTGGCAGAGATTGAAGTAGTCGACATTAAAGCTGAATAGACAAGAAAATAAAAGGAATGCTCACATTAAGTTACCAAACAGATAATCTCTAAATAAAAAAATGACAACATCTCAAGATACCTAGCACAACATTAATACCAAACCTTTGGGTAGTGATATTAACTGTAAGTGGTATTCTTGTTGTAATGATCAAACATTGGCAATAAGTTATGTCAAATAACAAATCTATCTTTGGATGGATTTATTATTCACATTAGGTTTCCTTGACAATTGGCACATGTTTATCACCACAAAATGTGTGTGTAATTCTGCCAAGTCTTAATCATGTCTTTGGACCGATAAATACCCGCATGAGATACACAGACATGAACATCAAAACATTCCATATAAAACAATCTAGACAAGAGAGATCACTTTTGTGACATCTTGTTTGAATTGACTTATATTGAGAATGTTAGAAAATTAAATTTCCGTAGACGTTGTATGAAATTACATTAAATTTAGAGATTTCTAAATTTGTGACCCCGTATATGTTATATAATCTGAAGCAATTCCAATTATATATATACATATATAAATAGAATTGACGGGTCCAAAAAAAAACTGCCCACCGAATCATTTTACAATGCCAGAAAATAGATTGCCATTTTCACAGAACAAAACAGGAAAAAACAGAATTTACATCCATAAGAAAATTCAGAATCTGATTCCAGGAAACTAAATAGAATGAATAAAGCATATCAATTCTGATAAGACACATGATATGTTGGCTCTGATACCACTTGTAAACATAAAATTTCAGAACATAAACCTTACACTTTGGATCATTTACCATGTGTATTATCAAGAGATCAAGACAAAATGACATACCTGAATCCATTGATGAACGGTTAAACGGAAGCGTCTGATTGTCAATAAAACCTTAATATTGACTTTGTTAGAGCCTTCTAATCCTTTCCCTTATGTGCCTTATGTTTCTCCTTGAGAGGATTTAGAAAACAAAACAGTATTCTTGTTTTTTCTCACTCTTGGGAAGGAATAGGGACCATAACCTTTTAAAGGTTGTAATTGGTTTTCATAACTGAAAGGTAATGAAAACCAATAAATTAACCATTATTGGTTTCATAACTGAAAGGTAATAAAAATCAATAAATTAACCATTATTAGTTTCATAACTGAAAGGTAATAAAAACTAATAAATTAACCATTATTATTATTGGTTTTAAAACTGAAAGGTAATGAAAACCAACTTTAACCAATATGTTTTAATTTCTATTTCTGCCCCTCATAGAAATAGAAATTATACAACTAGTATCTACACATTAGGTCCATAACACATATACCCTTAAGCCTATTAACTAAATTGAATCACTTAAATTGTAGGCTTCTTATAAATGATAACACCACATTTAATTATGTGGTCCCATTGAGACATTATCTAACATCTACATGGTGGAAATAATTACAATATGATCGAAGACAACAATACAAACAACCCATTAGGACGTGGTATAAGATGAAGAAGTTGATCAGTTCTAGATTCCTTCAATCAAATCATGGGCAAATGTTATATCAATAATATCAAAGAAAGCTTGAATCGAAGCAATTGTTCCAAGGTAATTCTGATTCACAATATTCTTCATAACTTAATAATTATTATGCAATTGTGGTGCAGCTTATTCGAGAAACATGACTATAGCTCTATCAAGTTTGGGTCAATCAAGTCTTATAGGTCAACGAATATGTCATGCCTCACCATGCATTGAAGAAGAAAAAATTTTGAGTATCACAATGTTTCAAAATTTTGAAGACCCAAACAGACATTCAATTGAAACAGAAAATCAAGTTGATTTCAACAATGGTGAGAATATTGAAATTGATGAAAGAGAGGTCATTGAAATTACTTTGATCAAGAAGTTTAAAGAAGGTGATGAAGAGATGAAGCAAGAGAAAAACGTTGAAGTTAGCTAAGAGTTTCTAATGATCAAACTATTATCTCTTGATTATTATGATGGTTATGAGATCGCAAAATGAGATCAAGTTGAATTCAATGAAAAAGAAAAAATAAAAGATGAGGTAATAAAGTTGATATGTGTACCGGAGAAGTTGATTGAGGATGCAATTGATGTTCCAAGATTGATAATTGAATGTCCAACTGGATATAAGATAGAGCAAAATCCAGAGAGTATTCAACATTAACATAAAATATACTTCATTAATTTTCTTGGTGTGGAGCAATTCAATTTGATTTTTAATGCCTGTCTAGTTGATTTTGTCAACCAGTTGAAGTATATAGAGAAGAACTTTCAAAAAATAAAATTTTCTACGTACAACTTTTGGAAGAGAGACAAGCAACTGAAATATTCAAAATATCTCTTTATTTGGTATGGAAGATGGCAGATCTCTAAAATGAACTTGAGGACGAGTACTTTCGAAGAAGAGGAGCCCGATGTAGGACAAGATTTCAAGAATTTTTATATTTTTAGTTTTAATATTTTTAATATATTATTTTATTAGGATTCTTGTAATTTAGTATAAATATTTTAGAATTATTAGGTTTCTTAATTTTATTATTTTGAAATTAGATTTTGATTAGGATTTTAAATAGTTTAAAATTTTAGTTTCCTATTGTCTTAGGTTTCCTAATTTGTGTTGATTTAAGTTTCCTAATTTATTTTAGAATTACTTTTCTTACAAGTATTAGATTTAGTTTATTATAAATAGCTATATAAGTCTCATGGCAAAGACAACTTTTATAAATTTAATCAATAATATTAAGATATTTTCTTTTCCTTGTGGATTCAAGGTTCTATTTTTCTCGTGGATTCGAGAGCCCCTTTCGTCTATTAGAACAATATCTAGTCCCCATATATTCTGCTACGTCATTATAGTTTTCCACTCCAAGACTCTACTCTTGTTTCTCTCGTACACTGATGGAAAAAAAGTATGAAATAGAGGTTAAGGATAGAGTGTGGACCTTTGTAACCACATATTTATAAGAGAAATGCTAAGTATATAGAGAGTTTGGTACACAGAATGCACAACCCTCACACATGAGGGTGGGTTCCATACGTGTGGGATTCTCGTGAGACCCACTCTCATGTGAGAGGGTTATGCATTCTATGTACCAAACCCCATGTGCACTTATGCCACATTTGTTTGGCTTCATAAAATAGAGGAGATTAAGAAGAGTATGGTGTGATTGAGTGAAAAGATTATCAGTGTGCTGATATTAGGTTAGAGATGTAGGATAAAAAAGGTTTGTTTGTATACTATCGAAATAGTAATACTATAGATAGTATTAATATATATAATTAATATTTTTTATTGTTTAGTATTTTTTAATATTATTATTATAATTTTTTTGTTCTAAAAAATATAATTTTTGCTTAAAAATTATTTAAAAATTCACTAATCCCCTCACTAAATTTCTAATCACAATCCTCTCATGGCTTTATTAGTCCTACCACATGGGAGATTACTAGTCCAAGGGGATAGTTAATCCTCTTATTCATGTCCCCAACCAAACACTCTTTAGCTAGGTCTTACAGACTATTAGTCCAATCCCTCCTTCCCAAAGAGCCAAACAAACACAACCTTAGTATTGTTCTATGAACATTACTATTTAGGTCCAAAAATTAGACCCACTATCTAAACCCAATAATGTGTCACTCTTTTAAAATATTTAAGTCAACTCTCTCTCTCTCTCTTTTATTTATTCTCTAATCATCAATCAATTATCTTGTTGACACATCACTGAGTCTAGAAATTGGGTTTACAAAATGGGCCTATATATCATTTTCCTTATTTTATTTATAAACCATATATTTATAAAACTCCACTTCCATATTAGTCCATCATAAATAATGGAATTACAAGCGGACCTAAACTGATCTCTACACATATGATTTAACCCATACTCCTTTAATGCACGACATGTCAACATGACAAAAAATATGTATTATTAGAAATGTGTCTATGACCCGGTTATGTTTCTATATGGATCATTATTTAATGAATCTAACTAATACCACTCATACTTTATTTAACGGTATACAATATATAATTATTTGATCGATGTAGATAGTTAGCTAGAGAAAATTCCTTACATAAATCACTTAATTCTAATATATGATACTGAGTGCTGGTATTAAGCACTATTTTTTTATTTTATATTATTATTTATAATTTCACTGGAGCCTTGACGGGTTAAAAGGGCTAAACAGCCCATGTGAAGGCAAGCAAGCCATAAATAAATAACAAATGGCTATAAAAGACTTCCTTACTATGATGCAATTGTTTGTTTGGCTACTGATGAGCTGTAAATACTGGAATTGAAAATAGAAACCTAACCTTTCATCTTTCTTTGTTTCTTTCCTGCATTGATGAACTGTAGGGTGACGCCTATCTCCATCCCTTGAGACGTCAAGTGTAGTGATCTCCTCATAACGGAAAACAACAATAACAATAACCCAAAAAAACAGAGAGAAGAGAACGAGCCAAAAAATTCCATTCTCATTCTAGTTCAGAAATATGAGAGGTTTAATGTTCTAGTAATTTATGTTTATCTTCAATCCTGTTTTGGACCACATTAGATGAGTTTTTTCCTTACCAAGTGTTCAATACCACCCTATCAGAGTTCTTATTGCTAAAGTATGAGCAAATCATTGTATACAATCCAGATCTCTAGACAAACAAATCAAATTAGTTTACTTGAAGGTGAATTTGGTGTTTGTAGTACTCTTAGTTGTAGAAGATCTCCTCTGCGGAAACTTTACTGACTGCAACTTGGAATCTGATAACGATGGACACCCAAGAGGGCCCAACCCACGGATCAGGGCCCAGTCCACATCCTAACGATCAAAGCCCAATAACTCTGAGAAATCAACACTAGGCCAGGACCAACAACATTCAAACACTTGCCAAACAGAGGCCTAGACACGTAAGCAGACAAAAAATCCTACAAAGTTATTGCACCACACATCAGTCATTAATAAGGCTCTCACAGCATTAAATACTATAATCCCTTCACGTTGGAGGAGACAGACTCACCATGAACAATGCGAGCTAGAATATAGACTTTCAGTCAACACGATAGTTCGGAAGGGACAAGAAAATGATAAATAAAGGATATAAGAAAGTTTTCAAAACGCATTAAAGGTTAAGTTATTCATTCTTCCTCTTCTTCTCTTTACACAATCTCTCCTATTCTAACTCGATCGTCAGAGGGTCCACTGAGGGATTACCTCCCCTTTTGGACCTTTTTTGTAGGAACATTCTGTGGGCATCGAGAATAGCGAAGCCGTTAGAAGTGTGGATCAGATTGACGCATCTTCCGTTGAAATCAAACCATCATCAGTTGGCGCCGTCTGTGGGAATTTCCATTCTGAAATGACAGTTGTGCTCATTGTCGTCAGAAGAAACCTCGTACTCATCCACCCCCTACATCAGAGTGGATAGTTACGACTCGATCCATGGTTTCCCAACACAACGCTGGTAACCCCGAAGCTAAGCCCTCTAACCCAAATAACCCGCTTCTATATTTCATAGAACTCACCAACAGCATCAACCGATTGACCGAGCAAAACCAAACCTTGATTAATGCCTTACTCCAACGTGACCTGCCTATCCCACCTCCACCACATCCAATAGTTCCCCCTTATCCAAAACAAGCCCACCATCACCATCAATTCCCACTATATGTGCCTCAAGGAACATTTCCACCATTTGCCCTGCGGCCTTAATTGTCGAATCTTGACGGTATGTACCCTCCCCCGTTAGGCTTGCAGCCTCGTCAAGATATGCCACCACCATTCCATAACCATCCCTTACCACACCATACGACCGCCCATAAAGGTAAGGCTAGCAGTGTTCAACCCCTGATCCCTATTTGTGGGAATAATGCTCCTGTCTGGGATGAAGAATTGCGGGCCATGAAACTCCAACTACAAGGGGTCATGTAAAACATACAGCATAAGACTTCCTCCACCGTTAACTCTCCTTTTACCGCCTCTATCCGGGATAAGGCTCTCTTTCCCAAGTTCAAGATGCCATCGATTGACACCTTCGATGGTACCACTGATCCCGTCAACCATGTAGAAGCATATCAAATACTTATGATCTTACATGCCTTTCCAGATGAAATTATGTATCACGTCATCCCTATCACGTTAAAGGGGTCACATTTGGTTCAGTCAGCTCCCCCTCAGATTCAGTCACTTCATTTCGTCAGCTCAGCGAATCCTTCTTAAGCCATTTCATTGGTGCTCAGCGACAACAGCATCCAGCCATCTAACTGCTAAACATTCGGCAAATAGAAGGGGAGTCGTTATGCAGCTACGTCACCTACTTCAACACCGAAGCCCTACAAGTGGAGGAAAATGATGACAAGGTCATTCTCACAGCCTTCATGGCCGGTTTATGCCCGTCTAATTTCCTCTTCTCCTTCTCTAAAAATCCCCCAACCACCATGGCCTCCCTTCTCGCCAAAGCCCAAAAATACATGAACGCCGAAGACTCTCTGGCAGCTCGCCAAGACTCCACATCCAAAGCCCTACCTTTCAAAGACAAAAGAAAAGAGCCTGAGCCCCGACCCTCGCAATTTACATACCGACCCCCATCACACCACGATCGGCCTACACACTCGGACTGACCGGCTCCAACCCACCCACCTGGTCGGTTTGAGCGGTACACATCTCTCAATTCATCCATGGAGCAAGTACTGAAACAAATTCAACGAGACTATAACTTGAAATGGCCTCAACCATCCAGATCTCCCTTCAACTGACGGGATCAATCCAAGTATTACCGTTTCCACTAAGACCACGACCACAACACTGATGAATGTGTCAACTTCAAAGACCAGGTCGAGGATCTGGTCCGTCAGAGACATTTCAGTCGATTCATAGTAGCTTGTCCTCCACAGAGGCCTAGAACGGGCTCCCCAAACCATAACTGCCAACACATTCTCGCCTAACGCCCAACACAACCTGAGCAGAATGATGATCGGCCTCAACACCTACCCCGAGCTCACAGTGACCCTCCCGCCCTACTAGGTGAAATAAGGGTCATTGCTGGCGGCCTCGTATGCCGCAGACTATCTCGGTCGGCACGGCGAACTGAGCTTTGAAAACTTCGACAAGGCTCTCATAGAGAAGTAGCCACGGTGGACTGACCCTACATGCAACCCAAGCAATGGTCTGAACCGGTCACCTTTACAGCGGCAGACTACACAGGTATTTGCTATCCTTATGACGACCCCCTAGTAATCTCTGTTCTCTTATCAAACTACAAAGTTAGAAGAGTTCTGGTCGACAACGGCAACTCCTCAGATATTATCTTCCTCAACGCCTACCGCTAACTAAAGGTCGGGAAAGAAAAGTTATCACCTCTACAAACCCTCTAGTGGGCTTCACCGGCGATCGGGTCACATCCATGGGCTCCATCGACCTCCCCATCACCATCAAAGAGTATCCACGACAGTCCACCAAACTCCTTACTTTTCTCGTTGTCGACTGTCCCTCTGCTTATAACATCATATTAGGGAACACCTCCCTTAATGCCCTTCAAGCCGTAACCTCCACGTATCATCTGGCCATAAAATTTCCCACTGGCCAGGGGGTTGGCACTGTGAGAGGTGAACAAATGGTAGCCCGGGAGTGCTATGTCTCCTTATTAAAAGAAGTCAAAATGAAAGCAGCTATGATCATCGAAGGCCTTGATGTTAGAAACGAGGAAAAGTCAGTTAGAGAGAAACCAATGGAGGAACTTGTCGAAGTACTTGTCGATCCTACCGATTTAACAAAAACGACTAAGATTGGCAGCCAACTGTCCTCTCAGGCCAAGGCTGATCTCATAGCTCTCCTAACCAAGCACAATGATGTCTTTGCTTGGACCCATTCAGACATGCCAAGTATCGACCCTTTTTTTATTACCCATCGTCTCAGCATTGAACCCTAATTCCGACCGTTCTGCCAAAAGTAACGAATTTTTCACCCGGAACGTAACAGCCTTATCGCCGCTGAGGTTGACAAGCTGCTGAAGGCACAGTTCATAAAAAATGTAGACTATCCCAGATAGTTGCCCAACATGGTCTTGGTTCACAAAAACAACGGCAAATGATGACTCTGCGTCGACTATTCCGACCTCATTCGAGCCCGTCCCAAAGAGAGCTACCCCCTTCTCAGGATAGATCTATTGGTTGACGCAACTGCGGGACATCAGATGCTTAGCATCATGGATGCTTTCTCCGGCTATAATCAAATCTTAATGCACACAGCCGACCAGGAGCACACCTCTTTTATAACTGACAAGGGGACTTATCACTACCTTGTCATGTCGTTCAGTTTAAAGAATGTTGGAGCCACTTATCAACGCCTGGTTAATGTCGTCTTCTAACACCAGATAGGTCAGGACATGGAAGTCTACATTGACGACATGCTCATCAAGAGCAAACTCTCCTCCGACCACTTAGCAGACCTACGCGAGACTTTCCAAACCTTGCACAAGTATCAGATGAAACTGAATCCAGAAAAGTGAGCCTTCGACGTTGGGTTTGGTAAGTTTTTAGGGTTCATGGTCACCTAACGAGGCATTGAGGCCAACCTAGAAAAGATCAAGGCCCTGATAAAAATGCGGTCCCCCAAGACAGTCAAGGAGGTTCAACGGCTTACAGATAGAGTTGCCGCCCTCAACCGTTTCATTTCACGAGCAACTGACAAATGCTTTTCATTCTTCAAAGTCGTTTGGCCGGCCTTCGAATGGAACACCGAGTCTGAGGCGACCTTCCAGTAACTGAAACAGTGCATTGCCAACCCTTCATTCTCTCTCAAACACTACAAAACGAATCCCTCTTCCTCTACAGAGTTATGTCTAACACCGCCGTTAGTGCTGCTCTCATCAGGGAAGTTGGCTCAGTATAGCGCCCAGTTTACTACATCAGTCGCGTACTCAGGGGAGTCGAACAGAACTACCCTCTATTAGAAAAAATGGCTCGCGCCCTGGTCATCGCCTCCAGACGCCTTCGACCCTATTTCCAAGCTCATTCCGTAGTGATTCTTACCAACCAGCCTTTGAAAAAGATTATGCAACAACCAAAATCATTAGGCAGGCTCATATAGTGGACCGTTGAACTAAGTCAATACGACATCTCCTACCAAAAATGAACAGCCATCAAAGGCTAGGCTGTCGCCAACTTTATCTTGGAATTCAGAAATCTTATCTCGCACGCGCCGCCTCCATCAGCTCATGGTCCTATTAAGGAGGAAGACCCCCATTCCTAGACTTTTTGTGTTGATGGTTCATCCCACAAAGAGGGCAGCGGAGCCGGTTTAATCCTTACTAGCCCAGATGGTGAATACTTCAAATGCGCCATCCGATTCTTATTTGTAACAAGTAATAACCAGACCGAATATGAAGCTCTCATAGTAGGTCCTCGACTGGCTAAAGATATCGGAGTCGATCATGTCCAAGTGTTTAGCGATTCTCGATTGGTAGTCGGCCAGATAACGGGCAAGTTTGATGCCAAGAAAGAAGCCATCTGATCATACAAGGACATTGCTCTTCTTCTGACCTGTCTCTTTAATAGCTTTTGTATCCAACATGTCCCTAGGTCAGAAAACTCCCAAGAAGATGAAATGGCACAGTTAGCCTCAGCAGACCAATTAGACCTTTGTCATGGCGTCCGGGTTGAGTACCTGACCCATCCAGCAGTCTCCCCAGATCAACGAGTAATTCACCTGTTCCAAGACGAACCTATCCCATGGGCCCAGGACATCATCACATTTCTCGAGCGAGGAACACTTCTAGCAGACAAACTTGAAGCCACTAAAGTCAGGACTTGATCATCGAATTACGTCATTATCAGTGGCACCTTGTATAAAAAGGGATTCTCGTGACTATATATAGCGATTCCGGTTTTGACCCATTACTTATTGTATTCTGGACTCGGGTTGGTATGGTTTTGAATAGTTATTCATATCTCTTTCCCCTATCTTCCCCTTTATTTTTGGTTATCGGGTTGTAGTTGTGCGTTTGGGACAAGTTGGTTGCTTGTTTTCTAAACCTTTGTTGCCCAGATTTTGGCTCTTCCGCTCAAGCGGGCATTCTTGCTCTAGAGCGGACATTCTTGCGCTAGAGCGGGCTTCACACATTTTGCTCCTCCGCTCGAGGGGCATTCGTGTGCTCAAGAGGGCTTCACATATTTTGCTCATTCCCTCAAGCGGCCATTCTTGCGCTCAAGCAGGATTTGTCAAGTCTCAGCATTTTTGTAATTCTGAAAATACTGGGAAAGCGCATTGGATGCTTAAGCGTCCATTCTCACGCTCAATCAGGGTCCTTCGTCTGCAAAACTTCTAGAAATGTGTATTCTACGCTCGAGCACCAACTTTCACGCTTGAGCAGAACTTTGTATCTGACGCTCGAGCGAACTGCGTGTATAACAGTCTGTGAAGATGTCATTTTGAATAACTTTTTCTTCTTTCTCTCTCTCTCTCTCTCTCTCTAAAACTTCCCAAATACCTAGATTCGCACACTCTCTCTCTAAAACTCACATTTTCTATAAGATTTCATCTAGATCCATTGGGATTTCCACCCTAGTGTTTTTGAGAAAAAGGTAGAGCACTTCAAGATCTTCATTTTGACCTGAATAGAAATGGTTTTCGGTGTTCTCGGTGTTCCACTCTAGCTTGGCTCGTCTTTTCTCCTTGAGGTAGGGATTTTTCTACACTTTTATATGGTTTTTAGCTTAGTTATTTGTTATTGTGTAACAATGGTGGGGTTTGGGGGTGTTTTGAGCAAACTTAGGGTTTGGGTTCAAGGTTAAAAAGAGGGTTTTCTATGTGGGTGTTATATAAATGATTATGGGTTTGGATATGAGATTACCATGTGTCAAAATGGTTGATTTTGGCCTTTGGGTCGAGATTTGAAAAATGAGAAGTTTTGCCCTAAAATGTTTTGGATAATTATTTTGTATAAATAATGAAATTGGTATGAGGAATGTGAAATTGAGAGGATGTATACATGAATTGTGTTGTTGGATTTGTTTAATCACTCACCCATGAAAATTTGATGAATTATCTGTTATAAAGATTGTATATCTGTTTAGAGATATCTGTATTGGGCTATCGGTGAAGGATAGCTTTGTTTGTTTTAGAAATTACATCTGGATTAGGTGAACTGAAACTAGTTCATGGTTGGTTGTCATTGAATATGACTATGTTTATGTATATTGTATATGTATGATTATTTGAGAGTGGAAATGAGTTGTATTTCATTGTTTGATTATATGTTTAAATACATTGCATATGTATGAATGATTGTTTAGGAGGAGAAAGGAGATGGACTCCATTATAATTAAGTTGGCCGGAGTGTCCTGGATGAAAGTCCTGAAATTATACATGGGTGTCTAGCCCGTGGACGAAATATCCATAAAACGACAATTGTAGTGCTTGTATAGCCTACGTTTACATGGGTCCCGTTTGACAATTGCCTGCGGACAAAATATCCATGAAATGGAAGTTTGAAGTGTTTATGTATGTGTGATGTATGATTTGAAACCATTGAGTTGTAGCCGCTATTTGGTTGTTGAGAATTAATGAAATTGACTCATGAATTGAGAAAGATAAGTGAACGACATATGAATTGAGAGAGAATGGATTAAGACTTGAATTTGATATTTTGTGAGTATATAAATTCATGCAAGTTTTATCACAAGCATTGTATATGCACTTTGTACTTATATCTCTGCTAAACCTCATATATTGTGTTAGATGATTCCTACTGGGCTGTGGCTCACCTTATTTGGGAAAAATATTTTCGGGTAATGATGGAATGCCTCCACCAAGGCAATAACGTGGGAGAGATTTTCGGGAGCAAGAGCTTTTTACCTTGATTGTATATTTTTGTAAAGCCAAGGGCTTAAGATGTAATGAGCGAAACTCACTTTTGTTGTAACCAAGTCAAGGCTTGAAAAGATGTAAGCCAATAGGACATTTAATTATGTTAAACTCTTTTTGTATCATTAACTTCAAGTAATGAAAGGACTATTTACTCTAATTTATTGGGTTGTGTTTATTGTATTACATTAGGGGCGTTACACTATATCTCAGATGCCTCAATAATGACCAAGTAACCTATGTAATGAGAGAAATACATGAGGGAGTTTGTAGGAATCACTCTGAGGGACGATCTCTAGCTCATAAAATTCTCTGCACGGGTTACTTTTGGCCCACACTTAGTAAGGACGCCGCTGATTTTGTGATAAAATACGACAAATGCCAACGCTTCGTTAACATCCCCCACACCCCTCCAACGGAGTTGATCACACTCAGCAGCCCTTGCCCCTTTTGTTAATTGGGGAATTGATCTCGTGGGTCCCCTACCAACCGGTAGGGGCCAAGTAAAATTTGCCATAGTTGCCACCGATTACTTCATTAAATGGGTCGAAGCGAAACCTCTTACCAATATCACTGAGCGGAATACCACTAAGTTCATCTGGCAGTCCATTATGTGTCGTTTCGGGGTTCCCCAAGCCATTGTCTCCAACAATGACAAGCAGTTTGACAATGCCAAATTCAGAAAATTCTGCGTAGAACTCAACATCAAAACTTGTTTTTCCTCCCCAGGCCATCCTCAAGCCAATGATCAAGTGAAGGTTACCAACCACTCCTTGCTGAAAATCATCAAGACTAAGCTGGAAGCCGCCAAGGGCCTCTGGGCAGAGGAATTGCCAAACATCCTCTAGGCCTATCGGACGAGTGCCTGAACTCCAACTGGGAAGACCCCATTTCGTCTAACATATGGAGTCGAAGCCATTATCCCTGTGGAAATTGGCCTACCGACACCTAAAGTCATCCGCCCCAATCCACACCTTAACGAGGACCTTTAGAGGGCCGACCTGGACCTCATCGAGGAATTGCGAGAAACGGTCGCCGTCCGACTAGCTGCATACCAACAGAACGCAAGGCAGCACTATAATCGCAGAGTCCGACCGAGGGCATTTACAGTGGAAGACCTCGTATTGCGCGAAGCCATTCTTGCCACTAAAAACCCAACCGAGGGCAAGCTAGCAGCTAAGTGGGAAGGCCCTTACATTGTCAAAGCAAGACCCCACCCAGGCACATACCGTCTCCAAGACATGGAAGGCAGAGACTTTCCCCATCCATGGAATGCTGAACGCTTGAAACACTATTTCTAGTAAAGCGACATTTCTTACTTTTTATTTAATTTAAATTGTTGTACGTTTTAGTTTCCTGATTAGAACACTGGTCCGTTTTGGCTCTTGCCATGCAATACATATATTTATGATCACAGGACTATGAAAACAATTCGAGCTTCCTCTTATCTATGTCATGCATTAATCCAAAGTTAAACAAATTCGGCTGAATTAAATATAGACTGAGCACAACATGCTCTGCCAGACCGAGCATGCATCACTCAGCCAGACTAAGCCCTCCAAAAGTCTCTGCCAGACTGAGCATAATACGCTTTGCTAGATCGAGCATGCAGCACTCAGCCAGATTAAGCCCTCCAAAAGCCTCAGCCAGACTGAGCATAACACGCTCGGCCAAATCGAGCATGCGACACTCAACCAAATTGAGCCCTCTAAAAGCCTCAGCCAAACTGAGCACAACATGCTCTGCCAGACGGAGCATGCAACACTCAGCCAAATTGAGCCCTCCAAAAGCCTTAACCAGACTGAGCACAGCACGCTCAGCAAGACCGAGCATGCGGCGCTCAGCTACACTGACCCCTCCAAAAGCCTCAACCAGACTAAGCACAACACGCTCGGCCAGATCGAGCATACGACGCTCAGCCAGACTGAGCCTCCAAAAACCTCAGCCAGACTGAGCACAACATGCTCGGCCAGACCGAACATACGACGCTTAGCCAGATTGAACCCTCCAAAAGCCTCAGCCAGACTGAGCACAACACGCTCTACCAGACCGAGCATGTAACGCTCAGCTAGGCTGAGCCCTCCAAAGCCTCAGCCTAACGCTGAGTATGAAGCACTCAGCCAGACCAAACCCTCCAAAGCCTGAGCATCAAACCGAGCACGAAGACGCACAATGTTTTTATAACTTAATTTTCATCTTTACGGGCAGATAGTTACATGATTCCTTTAGTTCACTTTTAAGCCTCCTTAGCCACATTACCTTATAGAATTTTTAAATATTTCCATGCATAGGTTCATTCTATACACAATACACAATAAAAAGCAATAAGAAAAACTATCATTAAGGCAGATACGAACTAAAACTTCACAAATCTGAGTCATAACTTCTTTATATTTAAATCATCACAAACCATCATACTTAAATTCCACACATTCTTTACAAGGAGCTCTTTCTCAAAAAAAAAAAAAAAAAAAAACAACAACAACAACAATAACAACGTTTAAGTCTGATATCTACATTACTCCACCTTCACCCCCATATCGTTCTTTTCCACTAGATATCAGTTCTTCTTCATCAACGCCCTCGTCCAATGGGGTCTGAGCAATGTCCTCCTCCCCTAGCTTTAGGAGTCTAATGTCAATCTCTGGGAAGATCTCTGCGGCCTTCCGCTGGCAACTGACCCATCTACTATCCTAGTATTGGCTCATTTCATGCTTATAATAGTCTGACTATTGGAAGTTTTGGATTATTTTCCCCTTGGTCTCCCCCTCCACCAGTTCAGTAGCTGTCACGCTCAAAGGTCTTGCCCCACTTTCCTTTTTTCTCGCCAAACCTCTCGCCACTGCTGCGTCCACTACCATTTGGAACTCAGATGATAGCTTAAACTCTTCCACTGCAACAACACACAGATCTGGATAAGCAGCTCTCTCTGACGCCATTATCTTGGTTAGCTCTACATTTTTGGCCCTTTCCTCTACTAAGGCCTTCATCAACTCAGCCGTCCGTGCCTCCGCCTCTTTTTTCTCCCTTAGAGACAATTCACGCAACTCTTTATTGTTGACTAGGGCTTCTTTTAACCTTTCTTTCACGGTCTCACACGCCAACCTTTCCTCTGCCAACTGTGCGTTGGCCTCATCCAACTCACCCTTGGCACATTCGGCCACGAAGTCTTGCACCACTGCCAACACCTCCATTTTCTTGGCCTTTTGTGCATGCTTCAACCCTTGATAACACGCACTTTGTGCCGTTGAGCGCCAACGTGCACGCTCCGTGTTTACTTTCCCCAGCTTTGCCTGGGCATTCTCTAGCTGCACTTTCAGTAGGGCCATCTCCATCTTTACCCTCATACTCTTCCCTACCAACGCCATTGCTAGGGTCAACAATTCCATTTGGGCTGAGTAGAATGCCCTCATTAGGTCAGTGTCGCCAAATCTGGACACATCCCTAACTGCGACATCATCTACCGCTCCCAACAAGCGCTCTGCTGCCACCCATGCATTGCTTAGCACATTGGCAGACTCTTCCCCTGTTAGTAGGAGACCAACTATTGCTCCTAGATGGCGCGCAACCATCCCTCTGGTGCCCGCAGCTATGATCGTTAGGGCAGGCCTCACCTCACCCTTCTTCCCCTCTGCCAAGCCCTCATTCTCTCTTCTTTCCTTTAGCACTCGTCCATCACCACTCTACTCCTCCACCCGCCCTTCCTTCGTCTCTCCCAACTCCACTATCTCCGCGATTGGGGGCTCGCCCCCCTTCCGCAACATCCATCCATGTCCTAGGTCCCACCTGCATTACATCGCTCGCCATTACCCCCTTTGTTTTCTTCTGGGTCGTCTCTCTCTCATTTCCTTCAGTCGCCTCTTTCTTTCTCTTTCCCAAAACCCTTTCTACCTCCGCCTTACTCCTCTCTTTCAAAGGGTCCATCGGCACTTTTAGCGGCATAAAAGTCCTTCCCTACCAGTGGTTTGGGCCTTGGACGAGCCTCCAGCCTCACACTCACCTTGGCCTTGTATTTTTCTACCGCCGCCATGATTTGCTTATCTTCAACCTCTTGAGCTTTCCTCCTAGCCTTAAGTTCCTCAACTAAAGAGTCGCCTTGTGCAAGTTCAGGCCCTAAACCAAAAGCGAACAATGCCGACGGCTTCACCAGGTCGTACTATTTCTACCCCTCCTTATCTTTCTCCGCCCTCACTTGTTTTACCTTGCCCTCTGCCACTGCGTCTAATTTTGGTTCGACCAACTTGGTGAGGACTTTCCACATTGTCTGCACCCCTCTTCCACCGTTCTCCGACATGAAGAACCACTTCGATCGCCAGCCCTTCATAAACGAAGGTGATCCAGTGACTAACCCCCTCCTTGCTGCTGCCTGCAATGTCATCCAGGTCTCCTGCTGGCCTGACGCTTTGTAACACGAAAAAAACTCCTCCATCGTCATCGTTTTGCCGTCGGTCGCTTGTGGCCAGGAAATCGCACATGCCAACAAGAGTTTCCATGCGCTCGGCATCAACTGACCAGGTGCCATCTCTAACCGATTCAACACCTCCACTACGATTTGCGGAATAGGTAATCTCAAACCCCCTCGGAACGCCTCTCCATAGAGCGTGAACTCCATGGGCCTCACGTCTGATGCCCTCTCTTTTGCCGACGGCAGTCTCAACTCCACTTCCGCCAGAATCTGATACTTCACTCGCTACTCTTTCAGGTCTTCCAGCGTCAACGTTGATTTATCTACTTTAGTGTGCCAGTGGTCGGGGGCCATTTATCTCACAAGTTATGCGGCCGATATCAACATTGTTGACGAGGGTCGTGATTGTCTCTTCTCTCAATTTTCACCCAATCTCCCTACCTTGTACTCCTCCGCCAGGGCAATACCATCATCATCCCCTAGCGCGTCTAGTGTCAAAACGGGGGCTCTCTCTTCTGCAATTTCACTCACATTCATGTAAATCGCTTTGGTTGCAGGGGCAAGAAAACTCGTAACGTGCAACAATAGTGAATGACACAACACGAATGAGCTCATGTCTAGGATTTGTCAGCTTTTCGCGATTAGGTAGGTAAATTGTACAAGTTCAAAGGCCCAAGGCTTGTTTGTGTTCCACTGGTCGTTATTGAACTTTGTCAGTTTCAAAACAAAACCAAAACCACAATAACACCCATGTCTTTTGCAATCCCCCACTATAAACGACCTTTACCCTTTTCCCACATTTTCACTGACAGTCCTGATCCCCCCCACGTGCGCACACGCGCCATGCAGCCACTAGTACCTATCTATTCTTTTCCCGTCTATTCCGTTTCACATCATCACGTGTCTACTTGCTCCTCGAGTCCTGTGCGCCGTCATTGACTTTTCGGCTACCTTCGCAGTCGGCCCTCCTCGCGATTGGGCATCACGGTTGACCACTTTCGCAGTCGACCCTTCTCCTAGTCGGCCACCTTCGCAGTCGGCCCTCCTCTCGGTCGGCAATCCTGGTCGGCCACTTTCACCGTTGGCCCTCATCCCGGTCGGCCATCCTGCTCGGTTACCTTTGCAGCCAGGTCTGCTCCCGGTCGGCCATCCAGCTTGGTCACCTTCGCAGTCGGCCCTCCTCCCAATCGGCCATCCTACTCAGTCACATTCGCAGTCGGCCCTCATCCTTGTCAGCCATCTCGCTCGGCCACCTTCGCAGTCAGCCCTCCTCCGGGTCGACGATCCCACTTGACCACCCTCGCGGTTGGCACTCCCTACTATCGGCAGCCGCTTGGTCGCTCCTTCTCCTCCCTCACCCCTACCCTCTCTATAAACTTGGGGGACTCCCTCCGCCTTTCCTATTCCCTTCGTTGGACTAAAGCTGCACTCGAGACTGGGGGACTACTGATATCGATGGACACCCAGGAGAGCCCAACCCACAGATCGGGGCCCAGTCCACATCCCAGCGATTAAAGCCCAATAACTCTGAGAAATCAACACTAGGCCAGGACCAATAACATTCAAACACTTGCCAAACAGAGGCCTAGACACGTAAGTAGACAAAAGATCCTGCAAAGTTATTGCACCACACATCAGCCATTAATGAGACTCTCACAGCATTAAATACTACAATCCCTTCACGTCGGAGGAGACAGACTCACCATGAACAATGCGAGCTAGAATATAGACTTTCGACTAACACGACAGTCGGAAGGGACAAATAAATGATGAACAAAGGATATAAGGAAGTTTGCAAGACGCATTCAAGGTTAAGTTATTCATTCTTCCTCTTCTTCTCTCTACACAATCAATCTCTCTTATTCTAACTCGATCGTCGGAGGGTCTGTTGGGGGAATTACCTCTCCCTTTAGACCTTTTTGCAGGAACGTTATGTAGGCATCAAGACTAGCGAAGCTGTTAGAAGTGTGGATCAGATTGACCTATCTTCCGTTGAAATCAAATCATCATCAGAATCAAACTCTGAAGTAGGTTTAACTTTATAATAAATCTGCATTTGTGCACATTCAGAGGCGTTTAAGATTATAGACTTTGAAAATGCATGTCGTTTGTTATGAAATCCATGGCTCCAGAAAAAAGATGCCCAAAAAAAGGAAGAAAAAAGGTCCATCACTCATTCAGGAGTTGTGAGGGTAAAGGCGAATTGGAAGTCCTCGAGTTGGTCTTGGGAGAGGATCAATCACAACTTTTTCATCAGGAATTAGCTTCCCCATCTGAATTTTATCACCACATTATGCATGAAAACAAGTATGACTAGCCGTGCATACTCATTTCCAGGACACATCCGAGGTCCCCCTCCAAAAGGAATGAATGTAAATGGAGGCGGTCCATTTCTTTCAAATCTTGATGGATCAAACTTTTCTGGATTTGGGAAGTACTCCGGGTTTTTGTGTGTGGAATGTGACATCCAATGTAACTGTCAACAAAAAGAGAGAAAATCATCAATAGAGACTCTAGTTTCCAGAACTTTTAAAGTATTTGAGAGAAACTTTAGTTAGGAGTTAGCTTAGTACCTTCCATCCCTTTGGAATTGTGTATCCAGTATAGGTGAAGTCAGTAATAGCCTCTCTGAATGTTCCAAAAAAGGGTGGTCTCAGTCTCAACACTTCATTTGCAACATTCCATGAGTACTTCATCTTACTTATGTCCTCCTAATTAAGCAACTCTTTTGGTTCTTTTTTTGATCTTGTTATCTCCATTTGCTCTTTTTGGTCATCACATGTACCCATTGGAAACATACAATAACATTAGATCATAAATTATACCAAGGTTCTTTGATTTCCTCATATTAATGCTTTGTTAGCCAATATCTAATATCATCATATCACATTAAGGCCTACTGGGTTACGAGATATAACAAGCTTGGACAACTCAAGTAGTTGTGTTTGTTTGAGGGATTAGATCATGGGATTGATGTATGATAGTCGATCCTGAATCTCACATTTGGATACCAAAAGAAAACCTAAGATTGAGAGTTCATCTGGACAGTACGTATCCCCCAAAAGGGGACTATCGAGTCCCATCAAGGAGTTAAGAGACTAAAATATCTTCAAGCTGTGGTCATTACACCAATAGTCCATAGTAGTGATTCCAAAGAAAACATAGGATTACATAGAAATCTACTAATCCCCCTACTAATCCAAGGACATTCCAAATGTGGAATAGGATACATAATCCTAAGGGATTGATAATCCCCCGACAAATTATCTCATATGATCCAGTCCGTCAATATTATGGTCACTAAATATCTAGACATTATTGCAAGTAACTCACAAACTATTTATGTTAGCTTCTTAATTATACTGAAAAGTAATGGAACAGCAAAAGTTCCCTTAGTTTCTCTTGGGCATGCATTGGCTGTTTGCAAACTCTCTCTCTCTCTCTCTCTCTCTCTCTCTCTCTCTCTCTCTCTCTCTCTCTCTTAATTTCCAGATTCTATTCAACATTTTAACCCTTTGATTCATTTTTGACAGCAGAGTATGGTAATGCTTTAAAATCATTTACAAGTGTTCTGCTAAACAGAAAAAGCCACAAATCTAAGTGAGAAAAGTAGTTTGTCTTGCTTACCTCTTAGTACCTCATGGTACACATCAGGAAGCTCTGCCAGATACATCATAATGAAGGTCAGCGCAGCATTGAGAGTGTGAGTACCACCACGCAGTAATGCCACCAAGGTAGTGGCAATGGCGAATTCAGCCATGAACTGACTGTTCTCATCGTCAACTACAAGTATGTGGGACAACATATCCTGTGTTGGCGACACTCTCTTCCCCGTGAGATCCATTTTCCTCTGCTTAATCATCCCTTGAAGCTCTTTTCTCACTGCCTCGGATGCTTTCACAGCACGGTAAAAAGCCGTCCTTGGAAAATTTATTGCCAGGGACATAGTGTTAGGATCAAACACACACCCAGAAAATATCACACACACACAGAGAACACAATATTTACGTGGTTCGGCCCAATGCCTACATCCACGGACAGAAATGAGAATTTTCACTAAAATGGAGCAAAATACAAAATACAGAGGAGGAGATGAAACTCACTCAACTCACAGCTCTTTACTCTCTAATTTCTGATATCTCTCATCCTCTCCCTCCCATCTCTATTTATACACAAAAGGAGTAGGTGGGAGAGCCTTCATTCTTGACTTGGGTAGCCTCCATTCTTGACCCTTGCTAAGGTTGGTGGCTGCCAAGCTTGACTTGGTTGGTTCCCATGTTTTTCATGCATGTGGGTTGGAACAACAATTCTCCCCCTCCATACCCATATGCATGACTGACTTCTCACTTGAAGTCCATCCCGGCAATGTCTCTGCAAATTTCGAGTTTGTCTCTCGAGACCACCTTTGTAAGCATGTCAGCTGGATTCTTATCTGTGTGGATCTTGGTCAGTTCCAATAACTGCTTGTCCATCACTTCGCGTATCCAATGATACCGAACATCAATGTGCTTTGTGCGAGAATGGTACATTGAATTCTTGCTCAGGTCTATGGCACTCTGACTATCACAATGTACCGTGAACTTTTCTTGCTTTAATCCCAATTCTTGGAGAAACCGTTTCAACCACAACATTTCTTTCCCGGCTTCCGCTGCGGCAATATATTCTGCCTCGGTTGTGGATAAAGCAACACACTTCTGCAGCTTGGACTGCCAAGACACAGCTCCCCCTGCGAAAGTGAACAGCAATCCTGATGTAGATTTCCTACCATCAAGATCGCCTGCCATATCTGAATCAGTATAGCCTTCCAAGACTGGTTTAGCATCTCTAAAGCACAAACACATTTTTGCTGTACCCTTGAGGTACCTCAGAATCCACTTGACTGCTTCCCAATGCTCTTTTCCTGGATTGGAAAGGAATCTGCTTACAACTCCAACCGCATGAGCAATATCTGGTCGAGTGGACACCATTGCATACATCAAACTCCCTACAGCGGATGAGTAGGGAATCGCCTCCATCTCTTGTCTTTCCTTCGTAGATGAGGGACAAGAATTCTTGCTCAGCTTGAAATGATTAGCCAGTGGAGTACTGACTGGCTTGGCATCTTTCATGTTGAACTTCTCAATTACTCGTTCAATGTACTTCTCCTGTGACAGCCACAACTTCTTGGCTTTCCTGTCACGCACAATATTCATGCCCAAAATTTGCTGTGCAGGGCCTAGGTCCTTCATGTCAAAGGACTGTAATAACTCCTTCTTCAGTGATCTGATTGTTGTGGCATCTTGTCCAACGATCAACATGTCATCAACATAGAGTAGAAGTATGATAAAGTTTCCACCGGGAAATGTCCTGACATAAACACACTGGTCTGCAACAGTTCTCTTGTACTCATGACCTACCATGAATGAGTCAAACTTCTTGTACCACTGTCTCGGCGCTTGTTTGAGGCCGTAGAGACTCTTCTTCAATCTGCAGACTAAGTTTTCTTTCCCTTTGACTTCAAAACCTTCTGGTTGCTCCATGTAAATTTCTTCCTTCAGATCACCATGGAGAAATGCTGTCTTCACATCCATTTGTTCAAGTTCCAAATTCAAACTAGCTGCTAGTCCCAAAACTACTCGAATGGATGTCATTTTCACAACTGGCGAGAAGATTTCATCAAAATCAATACCTTTCTTCTGCCCAAAACCTTTGACAACCAATCGAGCCTTATACTTGACTAGCTTTCCGTTGCCATCTTTCTTCAACTTGAACACCCATTTGTTCTGCAATGCTTTTCGACCCTGTGGAAGTTTCACCAAATCATAAGTCTGATTCTTCTGCAAGGATTGCATCTCTTCTTGCATAGATTGCTGCCAGCTACTCTTCTCCTTATGATTTTGAGCTTCTTGAAAACTTTCTGGCTCCCCCTCATCGGTAAGCAAAATATACTCAGAAGCAGGGTATTTGGTTGACGGCTTAAATTCTCTTGTTGATCTTCGTAACTGTGGACCAACAGTCTCTGGTAGAGGGGGTTGTGGCTCCCCCTGCTCAACACCCTCTGCTTCTGGATCTTCTTCTTCTAGAAATCCATCCTGCAACTCTACATTATTGACTGCATGCTGCGGTAACTCTTCTTCATCAGTGGCATGCTGTGATGGTGCAGGGTTTGGAATAATTTCTGAAACATCATCAACTTTGGGTTTGGCTGGTTGCCCAAAGTCTTCAAAGGTCTGGCCTTCTTGAAACACCACATCTCGGCTTCGAATGACCTTTTTGTGTTTCGGATCCCACAATCTGTATCCAAATTCTTCATCTCCATAGCCAATAAAGATGCATGGAGTGGCTTTGTCATCCAGCTTCTGTCTGTGCTCTTTGGATACATGTGCAAATGCTTTGCACCCAAACACTCTCAAGTGAGAGTAAGAAATCTCCCTTCCAGACCATACTTCTTCTGGAATCTGAAAATTCAGTGGAACTGATGGCGATCTGTTGATCAAATAGCAAGCAACACGAACAGCTTCTCCCCAAAATGGCTTTGGTAGCTTTGCCATTTTGAGCATACATCTGACCTTCTCCACAATGGTTCGGTTCATTCTCTCGGCTATACCATTGTGTTGTGGGGTTCCAGGAACAGTCTTCTCATGCCGGATGCCGTGAGTAGCACAGTAGGCTTTAAATTCCTTTGATGTGTACTCGCCTCCATTGTCTGTTCGGAGACATTTCAGCTTCTTTTCAGTCTCCCTTTCCACCATAGCATGGAATGACTGAAAATGCTGGAACACCTCAGCTTTGGTCTTTAAGACATAAACCCATACCTTCCGTGATGCATCATCAATGAACGTCAGAAAGTATTTTCTACCACCCAACGATTCCACTTCAATGGGACCGCAAACATCAGAGTATACTCTGCTCAACAACTCTGATTGTCTTCTGGATGATGAATGGAAAGCTACTCTATGATGCTTTCCAAACAAGCAGTTGTCACAAGGATTTAATTTTGCATCTTTGGCAAAGGGAATAAGTGACTTCTTTGCCAAAATCTGTAACCCTTTCTCACTCATGTGACCCAGCCTTTTGTGCCACAAATTTGGTGACGTCTCATCTTCTGCTGCGTTGAGACTATTTGAATTCACCTCCACATGAGTCTTGTATAGTGTGCCAATTGCCTGTCCTTTGGCTACCACGAGAGATCCCTTTTTCAACTTCCATATGCCTTTGCCAAAGTAGTTCTCATAGCCTTGTCGATCTAAGGCTATCCCTGAAATAAGATTCAGGCGTAAATCGGGAACATGCCTGACATCTTTCAACACCATCGTGCACCCAACTTTGGTTTGGATATGAACATCACCAATTCCCACAATTTTTGAAAAACTGGAGTTACCCATTTTCACTGTACCAAAATCTCCAGCTTGGTACGTACTGAAGAACTCCTTCTGGGATGTAGCGTGGTAGGAAGCTGCTGTATCTACCACCCATTCGGTGTCGTTGTCTGACATATGGAGGCATTCTTCTTCTTCAACAGAAAATAATGCAATATCCTCTGAGACAGAAACTGCAGTGGTCCCATCTTCGGTCTTTGGCTGTCTATTGCCTTGTTGTTGTTGTTCTCCCTTCAAGGCATAGCAATACTTCTTTATGTGACCCTCCTGGCCACAATGGTAACATTTGAACCTTGGCCGGCTCGTTCCTTCTTTGAATTTCCCTCTGTCTTGAGATCTTCCTCTGCTGCGTCCTCTACTTTTGCTTCTTCCCCTGCCCCTGCCTCTGCTTTTAGTTTCTGTGACGAGGGCATGGGATTGATCTCCACCCATTTCTTTCTTTCTTGCCTCTTCACTAAATAAGGCATCTGTAACCATGCTCATGGTCAGTTTCCCTTCTGGGGCAGAGTTGCTGAGAGACACCACCAATGTCTCCCAACTGTCTGGCAAAGAACTGAGCAGCAATAGGGCCTGCATCTCATCATCTAACTCCATTTTGACAGTTGTTAGTTGGTTCACCAAATTTTGAAACTCACTGGTATGTTCAGCAACAGAGATACCGCCTTTCAACTTCAAATTCACAAGTCTCCTCATCAGGAGGGCTTTGTTCCGAGCAGTCTTCGACTGGTACATGCCTTCTAACTTTATCCAGAGAGCATAGGCATCAGTTTCCTGGGCGACATGGTGGAAGACACTGTGATCAATCCATTGTCTGATCTGGCCAATGGTCTTTCGGTTCTTCCGCTTCCAGTCTTCGTCTTTTTCCGTTGGTGGTTTAACTCCATTAAGCTCAATGGGGTCAAACAAATCTCGGCAATACAAGACATCTTCCATTCTAGGCTTCCAAATGGCATAATTGGAAGCATTTAACTTTATCATAGAACCTGAAGTCGACGTTGATTCCTCCATCATACAATAATGATCGTTGGCTGAAAAACAAGTTTTGCTGTGGAGTCCGGACTGGTCAAATTAGCCGAAAAAGCACTTCGGATTGCCAAAATAAAAACTTCAAATTTTTCAAAACTTATTTACAAAATCGGACCGTACGGATGTGTCCGGAATACTCCAAATAGTCGGAAACCACTATTGGATCACCCAAATCGGATCTCAAATGGCTTAGATCAAGCCAAAACAGATTGAATGGTTCAGATGGGCAGAATCTGGTGCGCCTGCGAAGCACCAGATTATTCCTCCGGTTCTGCTGACGTCAGCGGCTCAGTCAGCGGCTTGGTCAGCGGCTTGGTCAGCGGCTTGGTCAACTCGGCTTCGGCTCGGCTTGGGGCGCGCGTGCTGATGGCGCGTGTAAGACACGCGCTGGTCCTCAGTCGTCTTCCTCCTTGAACCGGGCGTGGAGCGCGTGTCTGAGAGTGGGATCACGCGCCGGGTGCCTGAACGGCGCGTGTGGGCGCGTGTCTGAGAGTGGGATCACTCGCCAACTTCCAGGGGCGCGTGGAAGCGCGTGCAGCCTCCGTTTGGTGTCTGTTTTATATTTCTGGACTCCTCTCGTCGAGTCCTTGCTCCTGGTATGCTCAAAATCGGATTTCGAGCAATACGATTTCTGGGCAGTTTCGAAACAATACTCTGTTTTTCCGAAAAACGTATAATTCGGCTCTGATACCACTTTGTTAGGATCAAACACACACCCAGAAAATATCACACACACACAGAGAACACAATATTTACGTGGTTCGGCCCAATGCCTACATCCACGGACAGAAATGAGAATTTTCACTAAAATGGAGCAAAATACAAAATACAGAGGAGGAGATGAAACTCACTCAACTCACAGCTCTTTACTCTCTAATTTCTGATATCTCTCATCCTCTCCCTCCCATCTCTATTTATACACAAAAGGAGTAGGTGGGAGAGCCTTCATTCTTGACTTGGGTAGCCTCCATTCTTGACCCTTGCTAAGGTTGGTGGCTGCCAAGCTTGACTTGGTTGGTTCCCATGTTTTTCATGCATGTGGGTTGGAACAACACATAGTCCCTTCCACGACCTCCCCAATTCGCTCACCAAGCTTTTCAACTTGTCCTGGATCTTCAACGCTTAAAAGCAACCGGCATGCCATCATGAACGTGTGTCTTGTCACAACATCCCAAACCTTGACATGTTTTCCAGTCCAATCTGTCTCCAGATGCCGCTTCATTACCTTGTCCATTACAACAACATAATTGTGAAGTGCATCTGGTTTCAGAAACGGTTGGAGCATTTTGCGCACTTTAGTAGTCGACTCCTGGATAGATTCATTGTGTGATTTGGGAAATATTTTAGTAATGGCGCTTGGAAACCAAGCCTTGACAAACTTGCCCTCATCGGAGAAGAGGAACTTGTTACCCTCTGCACCGCATAGCATTGCCATAGGTTCTCCCAACAAGGATGTTCTGAAGACTTTTGATGAGTATTTGTGAATCCTATCTGTTACGAATTTTTCAGGTACTCTATTCCTGAGCTTGGAAAAATACTCCAAACTTTCGCCTAGGATAGGCCAACCTTTTCTTCCAGGAGGGAGTAGAAAATTCTCATTTGAGATGCTTCCAGTGGCTGATCTTCGGGGATAATTGAGAGAGAGATAGAAGACAAAGATAATAACATAGGGGAGCATGTACAAGAACAAGGAAATTTCCATTAGCCTATCTATGAGTTGATGGTTATGTTGACAAGATTGAATTTTTAGTAGTCGAAAGATCTGCAACGAGCAATTGGTGTGTAGTTTGTACTGGATTCAGGAAAGAGGGTTCTCAATACAAGAACACTTGAAATTAAATAATAATAACAAAAAAAATGTGTCAAGTTGAACTACTCCATTCCTATGCTCGCTTTAATAGAGAATTCATTAGTATGAACAGAACAGAGCTATGGTGTTTTTCTTGACATGAACAAACAAATTGAACAGAGCTATTGTGGTTGACTTTAGGGTGATTAACAGAAAAAGACACAAATCCAATGAATGAATCAAGATTGATCAACTGATATTCTCATTTGAAAGTGAAATATAATCAATGAAAGAGGGAATTAAAATTTCCAGTGGTAGTAAAAAAAGGCAGAACGCCGTTGCTGGGGGATCGAACCCGGGAAACAGAGGGAAATATTCACCACTATACTACAACGACTTGATACCCTATTTTTTGGGGATAAATTACACAAAGCTCTATTGAGAGAAAATATATTGGTAGAATTTATCTAAACTATTTCTAATTTTTTTTAAAATTTTTTATTTAGAACTCTGTACCAAACTATTTGATATAACTTCTATTTACAACAAGGACGAATTATGAAATAACTCCATATGTTATGAACAATTTTCATATTGTATATAGAAGTATTCCTAATTTTTAAAAAAATTCTTCCATTATAATGCATATAGGATAATCACAAATTATTTAATATAATAATATTAATTTCATTATAAAGATATAATTTTTATTTATATCAATTAATGAAATGCTTAAAACGCCTAAGATTACAATTATATAGCTAAATCAAAAATTGTATGAAATAATTGGAGTAAGTATTAAAAAAATGACTGATATAAATTTATTAATTTTTCTCATTTCTAAATTTTCCCCCTCAAAGTTTGTGTTAAAATTTCCCTTTCACTGAATGATTTTTTTTTTTTTTACTACTTATTTCGGCATCCTTAAAATAAATGTATGACTTCGTCTTGATTTATAACTTATTAAATAAAACAAAATATAATTATTTAAAAGTTGGGGATGTGTTCTCTCCAAGTTGAACAATTGCCCACCTAATCAATTATTTATTTTTTTACTCTCATGATTTAAGCTAAAGAGGCAGGAGTTTATTTATTTTTTCACTCTCATGAATAGAGGCAGAGTGTGGAAAAAAAAAAGATAAATTCTCTGATACTTGCTTAAAATATAAATTGTCTTTTGTGATTTAGAAAA
This sequence comes from Camellia sinensis, assembly GCF_055761805.1. NCBI lineage: Eukaryota > Viridiplantae > Streptophyta > Magnoliopsida > Ericales > Theaceae > Camellia > Camellia sinensis. The sequence continues at coordinate 190,424,003 of NC_138964.1, forward strand.
TTATAAATATTTTATTATCAAAATTTCGTATTTAACATAATTAACTAAAAAAACGAAATTTATAACTGCTCTCTTATACAATAATAAAATTACTTGAATTATTAGTTTAAATATATTTATAATATTATTAGAAATTATTGATTGATTTAATGATTTATTAATAAAATGAACGATTTGTTATGAAACTAAAAATTTCAGAGATGGAATGTAATTTCTAAAAATACAGGAGTGATTTGTATTTTAACAAAATTCAGAAAATGTATTTGTAATTTATTTAAAGAATAAATAAATAAATAATTATTTAAAGAATAAATAAATAAATAATGAGCTTAAAGAGACGGGAGTCTAAAAATTTTAAAAAACAAAAAAAATAAGAACGCCGTTGCCGGGGATCGAACCCGGGTCACCCGCGTGACAGGCGGGAATACTCACCACTATACTACAACGACTTGATTATTGAATGGAATCGGAATAAAAAATAATTAAACACTAATAAAAAATTTCTTTATAAGGTTTTCCTCACTTTTTTAACTTTTCCAATATTATTAAGTTTTGTTTGATAGTTGGTACCAGAAATAAGTAGCAAGGCTTTAGTTTGTTAAAAAATATGTAACTCTTTTAATAAATTCATTTCTAGTCAAAACAGTTATTTTAACCATTTACAAAAATATATTTGGAAAACTCTAAGTAAATTAATCTTTTGACATTAAATTTCCTATAAAATTATTTTTAGTCAAATAAATTAATTTTCATGCTAATTTTTAAAAGAAGTTTAACTACGTTTTAGCATAAGTTGCTTTGCATTTAAAAAAAAAATATTTACGAGTAGTTTGTTTTATAGTGCTAAATTTACATTGTTTGTAAAAAGAAAATGCTAGAGATTCACAATTTTAAACCAATAATTATTTGACATTTTTTCAAGCATAACCAACATCATTTGCTATGACATCATTACTCTCACCACCTCCTTCGACCGGGTGGTAAAAAGCAAAATGAAGAAACATAAGGAATATGATAATAAATTTATCACTGATAATATTTATCAATGTTTCCCGGATCACTTAATTAATTACTACCTCTCACTCTTATACTCACACTTACACACATACACTCTGGCTTATTCATTCACATAAACACACCGATACACTTAAACATAAAAAAGAAAAATAAACTTACACACATACACTCTGGCTTATTCATTCACATAAACACACCGATACACTTAAACATAAAAAAGAAAAATAAAGTAAGATTAATAAATTTATCACTATAAATTTAATTACTGATATCTAAATTTTACAAATAACAAATCTGGTTTAACCAGATATTTCCAAATAGATTGATGTAGATTCATCAATCTGTACACACACAAACGTATATGGAAAATGTTTGAGGGTCTCAATTTTGTGGTCACAATGGCTCAAAACTGTCAAAACGGCGTCGTTTTGGGTGCAAAACATGCCAAAACGACGTCATTTTGACAGTTTTGAGTCATTGTGACCACAAAAATTGTGACCCTCTAACATTATTGTACATATATATACATATAGATCCCACTAGTATAGGAACTTAAATGACCATGTCAGGGTCAAATCGACATCCCAAAATGGTCAAATCAAAAGTTACTTGTGAAGATTTTAGTTAAAAATAATTAGATTTGAAGCCTCGTTTGTTTTGGGATGTAATGGATGAGAGGAGATTATGATAAAGATAAGATTATTTAGTGTTGTGTTTATTTGTAAAGTTGGGAAAGAGATTATGATGGAAGAAGGGGTTAAGATAGAGGTTGGAATGGTGATTGTGATGGAGGAGGTGGATGTGGTATTAGAAAAATAGTGAGGAGATTATAATTTTTTTTTATTTTTTTATATATTGGAATTTTTTTTTAAACATTAATGTTTAATTTTTTATATATTTTTATTTTTTTTATTATTTTATATAAAAATAATTTAACAATTCCTATACTAACAACTATCATAAAAACAAACACAATTTTACTTAATCCCCTCATTATCACTCCCCTTCCATTCTATCTCTGAAAACAAATGAGACCTGAAAAGTCACTAGTAATAACAACAAAACAAGAAGATGATTGTGAGTAGGGGTGTGCATAATACCGCCGAAACCGCCGAAACCGCCAAAACCGCACCGAACCGCACCGCCAAGGCAAATTCATTATTATTTGTCAATCGAACCGCCGGTTTTTGGTAAGAAAAATGACAAATTCTAATGACACTTTTATCAATCCGCCGGTTTCTATTTTTCTTCCAAACCGCACCGACCCGCACCGCTATTAAATCATGTTTTATAGGATTCTAAAAATTCTTTTTTACTTAAGTTTGCTTATTGTTCTATACCTTAAAATATAGTATTACATTAATGCTCGAGGGGAATTTTATGTATTGTATTTGATCATTGTAGCTTCTACAGATGCTTGTAATGAACTGATGGTATAGTCGTTGATATTATCATGTTGTTGCTATACTTGCTGCATCAGAAGAAAGCTTCACAAGATGCTTAACATTACGATATCTCTCGTCTTTTTTTTACTCTTTGATTTAAGTTTTGTAATTTGAATTATATTTTTTATAAACCGCCAATCCGCCCGAACCGCCAAGGCAAATCCGCCATTATTTGCCAACCGAACCGCCGGTTTTCGATAAGGAAAATGGCAAATTCTAGTGACACTTTTATCAATCCGCCACCCGCCATACAATTTCTATTTTTCTCTCAAACCGCACCGACCCGCACCGCGCACACCCCTAATTGTGAGAAATGTGTGGCATTGACGGGAGAGTGGTGGTGTGTATATCGGCGACAATAGAGTATGAAACAACACTAGTAGAGGTGATTGGTGAATGATGGTAATAGTCAAACGATGATGGTAGTGGTGGTAAATGGACAATGTGGCAACGGTGATAGTGTGGCAAAGGCGGTAGTAGATGGTGGTGGTGTAATGATGGTTGTAGTAAATAGTGGTGGTGTAAAGCTCTTTAGAAAAATAGTAGAGAGAGAAGAAAAAGAGGATGAAAAGTTTTTTGAAAAATAAGAAAAAGAAATAATAAATAATAAAAAAGAGAAATTTAATGAAAGCAATATAAGTATTATAGAATTTATCAGTATATTTAAAAGATAAATAAAACATGTAAGTATTGATCCATTTAAGAGGATTAGTTGATAATTAACCCTTAATATAATTAGTAAATTGTTTCTTTATTATTGTTTGCACAATGTTAAAGACCTACATTTGAAACATTTAAATATAACACAACAATATGACACAAAAATAGAGTCTCACATAATTAAGTATGTAACAAATCAAAAGTCAATGTCTAGAAAATTTTATTAAGAATGTCAACCATTTAATGTTTCGGTGCTACTAGGGAGGTAAGTAAATCGAGAAAATTGACTAAATCAATTGTATCAGATCAAACCTATTGTATTTGGTTTATTTTTTTTAATAAGAATCGGTCCGGACAATTTTCAAATTTGATTTTTTTCGATTTTTGATTTCATATCGGTGCAAGTACTTTGTGCACCGAATTAAACTAAAACCGACCGCTTCAACATATATTATATTTATAATATATATAATCTAATAATATAATGATATTAATAAGTATAACAAATTATTAACTTTAATTAATTAATCTTATTATCTTTATAATCTAAGCATGTAAACTCTTGTTATATATATAATATTAATTCTAACTTATTATTCTTGAAATTTTAGTATTTTTTAACTTTTTTTTTGTTTTTTTTGTTAATGTAGGAATTGAAAAATATTTATTAAATGGATAGATTGAATATATTTAAATGATAGACAAATAACTAAATTAATATTTTTATATAGATTAATGATTATATTTAAAAGTGGCTCAAATTAAAAAAGTTGTAGACCTAATCGCATAATTTCAATCGGTTTGATTTGGTGAGATTTGATGGGAGACGAGGTTTGTATTGGTATTTAAAATAATGAAATTGACATTATCAGTTAGATAAAAAATTTTATCTAAATACTGATCGTACTGAACCGATTATATTTCTAAATGCTACACATCAATTACTATATTAATTAATATATCAATACATAATATAACATTACAATTTTAAAATTATAAATTTCATTCATTATATAAATTATAAAAATTTAAAACTAATAAAATTATATCACATAATATATGAATGGATACGGATATTTTGGTTGGAGATTTCTTGTGGGATCAGACAACCTCTTTATTTAAACCAGTCTTACGTAATCCATATTACAATTTCCTCGGTCTTTCCTTTCTCTTTTCCTTTCAATACCATTTTTGACTCCCTCAAGTGTTTGCAAAGCACTCGCTTCATCATCAAAACCACTACTCTTCCCCTTCCAAGCTAGGGTTCGAAACTAGGGTTTTTCATTCTTCCTCTGTAGATCTCCAACAATGGGATCCCTATTCAGCAAGAAAACTGGGGGAAGCAGTAACGGAAGCTCCCAATCGAACCCCAATTCAAACCACTTCACTCCCGATCTCATCACCTCCTACGAAGCAGCTTGTGAGCTCGATCCAGACCTCCAATCCTTCGATTCGAGCCTCCAAGAGCGCACCAGCAGAGTCATCTCCACCCTCGCCGTCGGCGTCGAGGTCCGATCACTCTCCCTCGACTCCCTCCGCGAAGTCACCGGCTGTTTGCTCGAGATGAACCAGGAAGTCGTCAAAGTCATCCTCGATTGCAAGCAAGACATTTGGAACAACCAAGAGCTCTTCGATCTTGTTAAACAGTATTTTGAGAACAGTCTATTGACTCTGGATTTCTGTACTGCTCTCGAGAAATGCCTCAAGCGAGCTCGAGAGAGGCAAGTCATCGTTCAAGTTGCGTTGCAGCAATTCGAGCTCGAACAACAACAGAGGGAAGGAATCAATAATAATAATGGCGACTGTTTCGCCAAAACATTGCAGGAATTGAAGAACTTCAAGGCGGCCGGAGACCCTTTTACAGAGGAGTTCTTCTCTCTGTTTCAGTCTGTTTACAGGAATCAAATTTCGATGTTACAGAAGCTGCAATTGAAGAAGAAGAAGCTCGATAAGAAATTAAAGTCCTTGAAGTCGTGGAGGAAGGTTTCGAGTGTTATATTGGCAGTTGCATTCGCGGCTGTTTTGATTTGCTCGGTCGTGGCGGCGGCAGTTGCAGCGCCCCCGGTTGTGACGGCTTTGGCAGCTGCGGCCGCAGTTCCGCTGGGAACGATGGGTAAATGGTTTGATTCTCTTTGGAATAAGTATGAGAATGAAGTGAAAGGAGAGAGGGAGATCATTAGTTCAATGCAAATTGGGACTTATATTGCGATTAAAGACTTCGATAGCATTCGGGTTCTTGTGGGTAGATTGGAAATTGAAATGGAATCTCTGTTGCAGAATGCTGATTTTGCTCTTCAAGAAGAGGAAGCAGTGGTTTTGGCAATTGATGAGATCAAGAAGAAACTGAGTGGGTTTATGCAAACCATTGATGATTTGGGTGAGCATGCTGATAAGTTCAGCCGCGACATTAGGCGGGCGAGGACAGTGATTTTGCAAAGGATTATCAAATATCCCACCAACAATTGATATACAACTTTGGTATGTTTTGTTTGTGATTTGTTGTACAATTTAAGCACATTGTGTGGCCTTTTTACCTCAACCAGAACCCTTTGTGCGGATAAATTTATCATAAAAAAGAGAGATTTTTACTGGAACAGGCCATTGTAGAGTTGATATTTGTCTTTAATTAAAATGGGATTTTCTTGGTAGCTTCAATAGATTTCGCTTAGTTCATATATTAAGATCACTGACATTGAAAGCTTTCTATCATTCTATGTAACTAGTTGGTTGTTTGAAGAATGGAAAACATGTGGTTATGCATATGCTATTGAAGTACAGCAAAGAATAATGTAAGCAGTATAATATATTTTTGGTTACTTAAAGTTTGAGATTATACTAAGTAGACAAGCTTGATAGAAGGTGAGCTAGTGCTGATAGTCAATTTTGTGTTTTATTCATGAAAGAATTGTGAAGTGCCATGGTCATACACATTTATTTTGATCTTCAATATTGGTACCTAGATGCTATATTCAGAAAAGTTTAGTGATGCTGATGATGACTACTTTGCTTTTAGGAAAACAGAAGTCATTTCTTGTTTAAAACATTGGAAGACATACATACCATGCACTAAATTAAGATTACATGTGATTAAGGTGTCTTAGTTGCGAGAGATGTTTAGGCCCGTAAGAGGTCCACAGATTCAGACTTGAAAAAGAAGAAGTTTATGCAATGAACCAAGTAAAATTTTATGTATTATGGGAGGGTTTGGTGTTATTGTTACAATGCACTTTACCAAAGTAAATTGCAATATATTGGCATATTGCATTGGGTGGCATTCCAAGTGGCATTAGATTTAACTTAAGATACGATTTGTAGCTGCAACTATATAATTCATGATCAATGCGTTCAATGTTCTCAATGATTTCGATTCAAAGAAGTTAAAATTTCATTGCAATGGGAACTAAGAAATGAGGGAAAGACAATAAACGGGGCTGAGATTTTGAAACTTGAAAGAAGGGTCAATGGAATAAGTAATCATGGACTGTGAAAATAAATTTGGAAACATTGGAGCTGCTGCAAATAGGGAGGATTGTATTTATGCTTATCCTGATGATGTTTTGACAGTCTTTACATAAATGAATTTTAGATGGAGAAGAGAAGACCTAAGTAGATAAGTTACTCCTTTTTATTTTGTTTGGTGCTCCATTTCAAGCTAACATACAAAAGCATTGTACTGTTAAGCTGCCAAAGCCTTGACAAAATGAAATCACTTCATCAAGCCCTTTTGTGCGATCGTATTGTACTACAGATAGCAGTTCTGGAGCTTGCAATTTCTGCAATTAGTGACTGAGAAATGGGCGTTGGATAATTACCCAAGAAGTCTAGTTATAACTAAATTGACCTTTTCTTTTATCATTTTTCTTTATATTTTTTATTCTGTGGTAAATAAATATGGCCTTTACCCTAAAGGGGTGAACCTAAATGTTAAGTCAGTGAAATTATAGGCAACAACTAGGGGCTGTGACTTGCGAAAAACAAAAAACTTTGTTGAGGTTGAGAGAACTGAAAGTCTGAAATCTATTTTTCTTCGAAAAGCTTCTTTTATTTTTTTATTCAAATCAGGGACTTTCAATGAATGCTATCTATTATGTGTGATAATAGAATAATGTTTTGTAGATAATAGCACAATGCACATTTTGAGGACATATTGGCAATGGAATCCATTCCAGAAGTTTGATTAGGATCAAGTCAAGCACTTTTAGGATAGGATTAAGCAATGACAACAGCGACTACGAGCGCCCCCGGACAAAACAGAATACAATATTAATGATCAAGAAAATTACTACTTATTTGCTTCAAGAGATCACCCTTGAGAATTATCTCCATGAAGTCAATTAGATGACATGAATCTGTATTGGTTGCCCATATAATGATGAAGAAAACAAATAGAATGTTCAGATTGCATTACATGGAAAAAGAGAGCATCCCATTTTGAACTTCAAATTTCAAGGTTTTTTTTTTTTTTTTTTTTTAAGGCAAAAGAAGTTTCTAAAATAATTGAAGGCAGAAGTTTAAAAAGAGATTAAGAAAGACAGATTGAGTTATGATCGTTGTTGTCAAATTAATAAAAGATTTATGCTTCATACCCCCACTGGGGGTCGACCCCCAGTGAGGTGTCGGCCCCGGATTGGTGCAAAAAAAAAAACTGTTTTTTTTTTTTTTTTTTTAAGTTTTCAGCCAGTGGGGGCGCGCCACGTCACTGGGGGCGCGACCCCCACTGGGGGTATGCAGCGCTGTTGTTAATAAAAAGATCTAACTAGTGTGGTTAGATTATTCGACGACAACTTTAAAAAAATTTCATATGTAACAATTTGATTACTTGCAAGTGTTTGAATGACACCATTACTATTGAACAATTTTTTTTTTTTTTTTTGGCCCTCCATATAATCATTCACATAAAAACATTATGTAATAATCTAGCTAGGAACACTATTATTGAAGTTGAAAGGTTGAATCATACTCTTGCAACATGATGGAGTAATTATTTATTTTCTTATTTAAAATAATATATAAACAGTGTGGATGAGATATATATATATATATATATATATTTATATAATTTTAAAAAATAAGAATAATATGAATAAATCGCAAAATATCATTAGTCACATACACAATTATGTGATATTTTAAACTCATGTGATAATTTCCAATTGTGATGAGAGTTTGATTGTATTTGTAATAATCTTTTTATCCTTACGCTGTGTTTGGTTGGAAGATTTGAGGAGAGATTTGGAAAAGGAAAAAGAAAAGTTAGGTGAAATGTGAATAAAATATACTTACATTCCACCTAATTTCACACACCTTTTCTCTTTTTCTTTCTAAATCTCTCTCCAAATCTCCCAACCAAACACACTATTAATGTATTATGTTTCTTCTTGTTGGCAAAAAATAAAATAAAAAATAAAAAATCATTCACGTAAACAAACATGTTTGCTCAAATAATGAAAATGGAAAGGATCTTGCTAAATCAATTAATGAAAAATAATATATTTACATAATTTTTATATAGAAACAAGAATATTTTAAAAATGATATTTTTAAAAATATAAGTCATCAAATCAAAACTTGTATATTATTCTGTAATAATTTTTATTTATATATCCATAATTTATTCAAAAAATTATGAAATATATTTAGGATTTGATTTTTAAACAAATCAAATTTCAAGTTTTAAATTTTAAATACTCATACTTAAAAAGATCAAAACTAATAGAAATTTAAAAAAGAAAAAATTATTAGGTAGAGTATACATTACAATATAAAAGAAATAACAATATAATTATTTAATCTATATAATGCTAAAAACTATGGCATTTACACACAAGTCATAATTTATCAACTTATACTCCTTTAAATTTTAACTAAGATTTTTTAGGCTTTCAAATCTCATTAAATTTTTAATAGTCAAAATTATCCTTCAAATAATAATTATTCATCATTTATGATTATCATTATAAGAATATGATGATTTGACATTTATTTTGATTTTTAAATTTTAAAATATCAACTTTCAAATTGAAAAAACTTTTAAAAAAAATTATACGAAAAAAAAACTAAATATTGTTTTTTTGAAAAAATTGAATTATTTTTTTTGTGCAAAACTGAAAATTTTGTGTCGATAAAAGAGCATGATGATGGAACATTAATGTGCAAAACTGAAAAAAAAATGAAAAAACTGATAATGTTTTCAATTTTATTGAATAGTTGAATCATACCAATAAGTAAAAAGGCAAAAACGTTTAATCTCATACTCTATTTTTTTCATTAGTTAGTGAAATAATTATTTGAAACATGACTATGTAAAATTAATAATGTTTTTAATTTTAAAAATTGAGAAAAACTGATGATATTCTCAATTTTACTAAATATGACTTACTGATTCAAAAAAATTAGATACTATATGAGACACCATAATATTTGTAAATAAGACTTTTAGGTAATTAACTCCAAAAAATAAGTTAAATATTTTATAAATTAAAATATTAAAAATATATAATATTATTATGTCAAACTTATAAAATTTACTGTATTTTTTTCAAAATTTAACAAAAATCATTATAATTTATCTAAAAATAAAATAAAAAAGATAAATTACAAATATATCTCTTAAAATTTGTTTAAAATACTAATTTTCCCTTATAATTTTAAAAGTTATAAATACTCTCTTATTCAAAAAAATTCTTTAATAGAATTAAAAAAATAAAATATCTAACTACTATCTTACACAACAATAAAATTATTTAAATTATTAATTAAAATATATTTATAACATCATTAAAAATTTTGATAATTTATTAATAAAATAAACAATTTGTTATATGATTATAAAATTTAAGGATTATATTATAATTTAGGAGAATTTTTTTTTAAAGTCCCTGATATTATGATTTTATAACATAAAAGACATATAGTTTTATAATAGTTAAGGTTTCTCAACATTTCTACAGAAAAAATTTGACTCAGAGAAATTTTACCCGACTCAAAGTAATTTCGCCCCGACTCAAAGAAATTTCTCTGGTTTCACAAAGAAATTTTGAAATTTTTGTGAGTCGGGAAAAATTTCTCTAAATTAAATTTTCTTTATGAAAATATTGAGAAACCTTATTAATAAAAAAAAATATTTTAAACTTCTCCTACTACATAAAGTTAAAAAAAAAAATATTTCAATAATTTTTTTCTATAATTTATGAAGGAAAAATTATTGATAAATCCTATTTAGAAGTGTTTTAACCCAAGAAGTTCATGAAGGAATTTTTTAGCTCATTTAGTTCTATGTATGTATAGTTTTATTCTATAAAATCATTTTTCTTGATTTATACTATTTTCTTGGACATTTATGCCCTTATATTTAATTTTGATACGCTTATAAATATTTTTTGAACGGTTAGCAATTTTATGATGTGAACATTCATATTTTAAAATTCACATTTGTAGGAATGTAAAATTGGCCTGTGGGCGGCCCGAAACCCGCGCAGCGAGCCGGGGCTGGCCGGGCCCGTTGACAATGTGAATATTCACATTGACATGTTAACATTCACATTAATAGGAGTGTAAAATTGGCCTACGTCCCGTGGCGGCGCGAAACTCGCCCGCGGCCCATGGGCGGCTTGGGGCGAGCCCGGTCCGGCCCGTTGACAATGTGAATATTTACATTGACATGTTAACATTCACATTGATAAGAGAATAAAATTGGCCCGCGGCGCATGGGCAGCCAAAAGCCCACTCGCCGCCCGGGGCGAGCCCAGCCCGGCCTATTGACAATGTGAATATTTACATTGACATGTTATCATTCACATTGATAGGAGTGTAAAATTAGCTCACGCCTCGTGGCTGCCCAAAACCGGCCCACGGCCCATGGGCGGCCCGGGACGGGCCCGGCCCGGCCTGTTGACAATATTCACATTGACATGTTAACATTCACATTGATAGGAATATAAAATTGGCCAGCGGCCCAGGGCTGGCCCGACCCTGCCCGTTGACAATGTGAATATTCACATTGATATGTTAACATTCACATTGATAGGAGTATAAAATTGGCCAGCGGCCTAGGGCGGGCCCAGAGCGGGCCTGACCCAGCCCGTTGACAATGTGAATATTCACAGTGACATGTTAACATTGACATTGATAGGTGTGTAAAATTAGCCTGCGCCTCGTGGCTGCCCGAAACCCACTTACGGCCCATGGGCGGCCCAGGGCGGTCCCGGCCCGGCTTGTTGACAATGTGAATATTCACATTGACATGTTAACATTCACATTGATAAAAGTATAAAATTAGCCCGCGGCCCATGGGCGGCCAAAAGCCCGCCCGCCCGTCGCCTAAGGGGGCCCGGCCCGTTGACAATGTGAATATTCACATTGACATGTTAACATTCACATTGATAGGAGTGTAAAATTAGTCCTCGTCTTGTGGTTGCCCGAAACCCGCCCACGGCCCATGGGTGGCCCAGGGGGGGCCCGACCCAGCCTGTTGACAATGTGAATATTCACATTGACATGTTAACATTCACATTGATAAGAGTATAAAATTGGCCAGCGGCCCAGGGCGGGAACGACCCGGCCCATTGACAATGTGAATATTCACATTGACATGTTAACATTAACATTGATAAGAGTGTAAAATTTGCCCGCTGCCCGAAGCTTGCCCGTGGCCCGGGGTAGGCCCGGCTCGGCCCGTTGACAATGTGAATATTCACATTGACATGTTGAAATGTACATTGATAGGAATGCAGGATTGCCTCGCGGCCCGTGGGCTGCCCGAAGCCCGTCCACTGCCCGGAGCAGGCTCGTTTCGGTCCGGGCCCGAGCATGTCCAAGACCCTAAGTTAGGGCCTAGGTTATCACTTTGAAGCCTGGCCCCGGCCCATCGGCCCCCTTAAAGGCCCATTCAAGGCTCGGTCCAAGGCCCAGCCCACCTGAGGCACAATGTATTTTTTTGTGAAAAATAATAAAATTTTGGTAGAAAAAATTAAAAAGAATTAAAAAAAAAAATGGCTAGGCCCGCCCAAGCTCGACCTAAGCTCGAGGCTAGGCCCAAGCCCACCGGCCTGACCCGAGGCTCGATCCATTGGCCCATCTAAGCCCGAATATCCTTGTGCCAAGGCTAGGGCCTAGGCCTAATTTTTTGGCCCGTAGGCCGGTTCGACCCGGCCCAGGAAAGGCTCATTTGGGCCTAAGCTCGAGCCTAGTCTGAGACCCTAGGCTAGGGCCTGGGCCATCACTTTGAAGCCTGGCCCAGCCCATCGGCCCCATTAAGGCCCATTCAAGACTCGGTCTGAGCCCCGGCTCGCGCGCGAGGTCTAATGTCTTTTTTTGTGGAAAATAATAAAATTTTGGTAGAAAAAATTAAAAAGAATTTAAAAAAATGGTCAGGCCCGTCTCGGGCCGCCCACGGGTCGTGGGCGGGTTTCGAGCAGCCACGAGGTACAGGCTAATTTTACACTTCTATCAATGTGAATGTTAACATGTCAATGTGAATATTCACATTGTCAACGGGCCGGGCCGGGCCCCCCCTAGGCCGCTGGCCAATTTTATACTCTTATCAATGTGATATTAACATGTCAATGTGAATATTCACATTGTCAACAGGCCGAGCTGGGCTCGCCATGGGCTGGTTTCTAGCAGCCACGAGGCGCGGACTAATTTTACACTCCTATCAATGTGAATGTTAACATGTCAATGTGAATATTCACATTGTCAACGGGCCAGGCTGGGCCGGGCCCGCCCCGGACCGTGGGCGGGCTTTTGGCCGCCCATGAGCCGCGAGCCAATTTTATACTTTTATCAATGTGAATGTTAACATGTCAATGTGAATATTCACATTGTCAACGGGCCGGACCGGGCCTGCCTCGGGCCGCCCATGGGCCGCTGGCGAGTTTCGCGCCGCCATAGGACGCGGGCCAATTTTACATTCCTATTAATGTGGATATTAACATGTCAATGTGAATATTCGCATTGTCAATGGGTTAGGCCCGCCCCAGCCCGACTCGAATTTTTTCGGACACCCACGAGGATTGACATGGGCCGGGCCCCTACACATTGACGATATGAACATTCACATTGACAGTGTGAACATTCACATTAGGGGTATTTTGATAATTATATCACCCATAGGTATGAAAATAGTATTTTGCTATTCTTATCTCAAATAAGACCTAATGAAATAGTCAAAAAGAATATGGATTAGATGGAATAAAACCCTTAAAAAGAGGATTTATCAAAAAAAAAAAAAGCATTTCAGAAAATAATTTATATTTTAAGCAAATGCCCCTATTTGTTTATTAAAAAAAAAAAACCCCTATACAAACTCCACCCATCCCACACCGTGTTCACCACCGCAGCCCACCATCTTTCCACTAACACCGCCGCCCTTACTGCGCCAGTGTCCTCCTCCTCCTTCGACGCTGGCCCTCGTCGCCCTAAGATGGAAGTCGACAAAATCGATGCCGTCGCCCCGCCATCGAAATCGTTCATAGAGTTTGAATCTCCGGCAACGGTATCCTTTTCCTCCTCTTTCAGTTCAATCCTACTATTCACTGCTTCAAATTTTCATTTTTTGATGATTTAATTCATAAGATTCACTACACACATAATGCATTTATTTGAATATGAACTTTAATTTGAGTCCCTGAGCAAGTTTTGCTTCTATTCAACCCTAACCTAATTCCTTATCAATATGAACTACTGTTAATTCCTGAAATCTGAATTTGGCACACTATGTTGTCAATTTAAATTTCTTGAAATTTCCATATACGTCTTTCAAAAAGAAAGCAAAACACCTTCTTCTTCTTTTTTTTTTTTTTTAATTTTTTTATTTTATTTTGGGCCTATATTGATTCCTTGGTATTGGGTCTAATTGATTCTTACATTTGTGTCAAAGCTAGATTTCTGAAACATAGCTGCCTCTTGGTTTGCTGCTTCTGTTGTTAAGCCCTGCCTCTGAATATTAACCAGAGAATTTTCTTTGAAGAGGTTTGATGGTTCTTTATGTTTCTTTCTCATGGTGTCCGTCGATTTCTCAGAAACTACAAGCCCCTTTTTGCTTCCCATATTGATCAGCATTTTGTCTATTGGAAGAAAAGTTCCATCAAATGGGTACATTCCCTTCAACAATTCAAACAAAAAAGACCCTTTCGTCAAATTAACAAACACATGAAAAAGCCTCTCAAACCTATCGAGAAAAGAGATTTGGACCAAAAAGTTTATTCAAGGGATACCATTAGAAACATATCAAACATATTAAGGTATTCAACTTGGGATTCTGCCCAACAACAGCTAGAGAAGCTCACTATAAGATGGGATTCTTATACGGTCAATCAAGTTCTCAAAACCCATCCGCCAATGGAAAAGGCCTGGCTGTTTTTCAATTGGGCTTCTCGGCTAAAAGGTTTTAAACATGACCAGTTTACTTGCACAACCATGCTGGATATTTTCGGAGAAGCTAGGAGGATATCATCAATGAGGTATGTTTTTGAGCAGATGCAAGAGAAAGGGATCAAGGTTGATGTGGTTACTTATACGTCACTTCTGCATTGGTTTTCCAATGATGGGGACGTTGATGGTGCAGTGAGGATTTGGGAGGAGATGAAAACTAGGTGTTGTGATCCAACAGTTGTGTCTTTTACTGCTTACATGAAGGTTCTATTTGATCACAACAGAGTGAAGGAGGCTACCAAGGTCTACAAGGAGATGCTGCAATCTGGTTGTTCTCCGAATTGTTACACGTACACAGTTCTAATGGAGCATCTTGCTGGTTCTGGTGAGAGCGAGCTTATTCTTCCCCCCCCCCCCACACACACACACACATAATATATATATCATTCTTTGTTCTATAACTTTGGTGCTTGTGTGATTGTTGAATGCTTGTGCACTATGTTTGTTAGTTACATTACTTGTATGTGTCCAGAAAGATTACTATTATCAAGACAAAGTCTGTCCATTTTCTCTTGGCACCTTGTATTCCTCAACAATGGTGTGTAAGTCTGTTTGTTAATCTACTTTTGTAGATCCCTTCACTGGAACAGCCTTGTCCTTTTGTCATCTTGAGGTACATTTGACCCTTGAATCTGAATTTTGTCGAAAGATGCAGTGTAGTTAGTTGCTATACAAATGATTTAGAAAAAAAAGGAAAAAAGAAAAGAGCCTGCGACCATCAACATCAATGCTTTTGAAGTACTTCAATATGACTTACCAAACAATCATTCTTCTTCTATATATTATTTACCTTCTATTCCTTACGCAGATCATATCATCGATCTTGTTCAATGGTTTTTCTGATACTTATCGATCATTTCAGTTTGTATCTTTGGGTTTTAATAGACTCTCTTTAACCAATCCCTAATCCTAATATTGAGGAAATCAATTATCAACCAATTAGGCTCTCTAGAGAAACCATCCTCTAGTTATGGGAGGAAGATAACAATAGACATAACTGACATAGTTTCTTTTGGCCGCCATTTGTCATTTTGATCCTTTTTATCCTCATATTCCAATTTAGCTGAATAGGATTGTAGTGGCAGCAGAATTTTGTTACTTCCAGCATCACAATTATGTGCTTATTTCAGAATCTTGTAAGGCTGTCTATTAAATGGGTTTTTTGATAGTTGTAGTTCATTTCAGTTTTGCTTTGGATATTACTACGCTCTCTTTAATCAATCCCTAATCCTGATATTGAGGAAATCAATTGTCAACCAATTTAAACTCTCCTGAGAAATCATCCTCTAGTTATGGAGTGATTAAAGGTAACAATAGACATAACCGATATAGGACCTTTTGGTCACCATTTGTCATCTTTATCCTTCTTATCCTCAGATTCCAATTCAAGTGAATAGTATTGTAGTACCGGCAGATGTTTGTTACTCCCAGTATCACAATTATATACTTCTTGTTTCAGGATCTTGTAAGCCTCTCTATTCCATTGCAATAAAATTGGAAATATTCTCAAAATAGCTTGAGACAAATTTGATTTATCATGAAACTTAAACATTTAACATATTTTAGGAAGAGGAAAGCGGCGTATTTACGCATAGTGGAAGAATTAGCTTTTAGTAAGCTTATGGTTATGGAGAATTACAATTAGCTGGATGAGTTATGTTCTGGATTTAGTTACATGATTTATTGATTCTTTGTTCCTAGGGATTTTCTACTGGCTAGCCAGTCGAGCTCTGCAAATATAACTGAAATATGTACAACTGAAATATGTACAAGTAAAAAGATAGATGATAATATGCATGTTTTGTATAATCTCAATGATTTGATAGGAGAGTTAATATTATGAAAATTTGAGATTGTGTTTGTGTGATTGGCCTATCCCTTGTGAGGGTGAAGCACTTCTCTTTCTTTCTCTCTTCTTCTTCTTATTCTTCTATCCAACAAGGTTATTGTTCACGTCATTGTTCACAGTGCTTAGAACAACCACCCAACTGCCCCTAAACACTCGTGTTTTCATTGCCAAAACCCTACCCTTTTACAAATCCTTAAACTCCTATTCTTTTAAGTATTTCTGCAGTCACAAAATCACATCAAATCTAGCCCTATAAGTCTATTGTTGCTGCTGCCAGTATGCTTAAACCGGGCTCACTACTTGTAGGAAAGTAATCCCTACTCGTCCTACACCAGTTTGGTATTAGAGCTTCAAGATCCTACCTTGTTCCTTACAAATCTTTTGATGAAGTTGCTTTCTTTATTACAATGTTGACAAGCTTTGAATTAAATTGGAAATTTGAAACCTGGTCAACAAGTTATAGAGCTACTAACAAAGATGTTGCGATGTTAAAGGAGGATTTTGCGATAATTAAGGAGGATGTTGCAACAATGAAGAGTGATGTGCATACTATCAAGACAACTTTGAATGAATTGAAAGCTTCCATGGAAGGATTGTTGGCTGCTGTTTTACAGAAGACTAATATCCAGGGGCAAAAAGATGATAGTGTTGAAGATTTTGAAGAAACTATGAAAGAACAAGATGAATATGCTGCTAATATTGAAGATATTGAAGAAAGGAAGGCGAAAAATAACTTGCTTACCAAAGAAAGCATGAAAGATCATCATGATCAATGTTCTAATGCCAAGGAAGTCAAAGAGAATGATGAGAATGCAACTGAACTTTCTACTCTTCATAAGAAAAATGAAGTTCATATTGAGTTTATTATTCCTGACAAATTCGATATGGTCAATGGAGTGATAACAACATTGAACTTTTTGATTTTCTCATCGTTCGTTCCAAACAATCAAGTTGAATGGTTGCAAGTGCAAGATTCCATAATCCTTATACTTCAACATTATAAAACTCGAGGTCGAGTTTTTTCGAATGGAGGGGAGAATGATAAAGATCATGGAAAGAAGAAAAAGAGCAAATCTAGAATTTCACATGAAGCACATTTAGAGTATCAAGAATTAAAGATTTAGAATAATTTTGAGTCTTCATGTCATTATAGTAGGTTTTAGTAATTAAGGGTATAATGGTAATTCCAATAATTATTGGACATGGGTTGTAGGGGTCACCCATGGGTTTTATTTTGAGTCAAGTTATTAAATGGATTATTATATATGATTTTTATTATGTCTAAAATAATCTTAGTGGTCAAAAGTTCAAGTTTCCTATTTTGATATTAAAGTAGAATTAGAAGTCATTAAAGTTTCCTATTATGATTGAAGTAGAATTGAAAGTCATAGTTGGTCTAGAATATTAGTAGTTGCTAAATATTTTTAGTTTCTAAATTTGAGAATAGTCCTTATAGAATTTAGGAAAGTCTTTAGCTTATAAATGTATCTGTAATCTCAATGATTTGATAGCAGAGTTAATATTATGAAAATTTGAGATTGTGTTTGTGTGATTGGCCTATCCCTTGTGAGGATGAAGCACTTCTCTTTCTTTCTCTCTTCTTCTTTTTCTTCTTCTTCTATCTAGCAGGTTATTGTTCATGTCATTGTTCACAGTGCTTAGAACAACCACCCAACTGCCTCTAAGCACTTGTGTTTTCATTCTCAAAACCCTACCCTTTTACAAACCCTTAAACTCCTATTCTTTTAAATATTTCTGCAGTCACAAAATCCCACCAAATCTAGCCCTAGAAGTCTATTGTTGCTGCTGCCAGTATACTTAAACCGGGCTCACTACTTGTAGGAAAGTAATCCCTACTCGTCCTACATCAGTAGGCTATTTTAGTAGGCTAAAATAGTTGTGTTTAGGAAGTTGGTTGAATTTTTTTGTAATTGAATGTGATGTTTGTAAGAGAAAAAGTAAAATGATTATGGGTTTGATGTGACATTTTGGTGGTGTTTGGGAAGAATTGTAGTTGGGTTTTTTCTCATTTTTTTTACTAAAAGACAAAAATTTTGCAAAAAAAAAAAAAAAAAAATATCCAAACAAAATATCACATCCAACCCCATAATCATTTCACTTTTTCTCTCACAAATATCACATCTAACTACAAAAAAATTCAACTATCTTCCCAAACACAAAAAAAAATTTCTTCAATAATATCCTACATCTAAAATTTTTTTCCAAACTCCATCTTTGTCTTATTGACTATTTTAACCTATTTTGTGTTTTAGTGCTATTTTAGCCCAAAAAGCCCAAAATGTCTCTCCTCAAAGTCTCTGCATTTGTCAATGTTAAGCTATATATCTCATGTTACCATGCTCTTATTTAGATGTTCCCATTCTACCTGTGTCTCTCTCAACAAAAAGAAATAATGGTAATTTTCATTCATCTATGATGCTATCTGCACTGCACTGGTGTTGTTGGATTTTTGAAGTTGCAACTTGTATCAGAAAAATGATCATCTCCTTTGCAATGATTTTCAGGCAAATACAAAGAAGTTCTTGAGATTTTTAACAAAATGCAAGAAGCTGGGGTTCAGCCTGATAAAGCCACATGTAATATTTTGGTTGAGAAATGTTGCAAAACAAGGGAGACATGGGCAATGACCCATATTCTTCAGTATATGAAAGAAAACCGCTTCGTCCTTCGTTACCCCGTTTATCTGGAAGCTCTTGAAACTTTAAAAGTTGCCAGTGAGAGTGATGTTCTCCTCAGGCAAGTTAATCCACATTTTTCTATCGAACGTGCCAACAAGGATGAGATAGATGATTGTAATGCAATTAGTACCGATATTGAATCTGTTATTGATGGAAGACTTGTATTACATTTCTTGAGAAGGAAAAATTTTGTTGCTGTTGACTACTTGCTTTCCTACATGATGGATAAGAATACTCGATTGGACTCTAGGATAATCTCAACTGTCATTGAGGTCAACAGTGCTCATTGCAGACCAACTGGTGCTTTATTGGCCTTTGAATATGGTGTGAAAATGGGGCTAAGGATTGAGAGAACCGCATATCTTGCCTTGATCGGAGTCTTCATCAGAACAAATTCATATCCCAAAGTTATGCACATTGTTGAGGAAATGATTCGGGCTGAAATTTCTCTTGGAACGTATCTGGGTGCACTCTTAATTTATAGGCTTGGTTGTGTTAGAAAACCTGGCTCTTCTGCAAAGATATTTGATTCATTGCCCGATGAGCAGAAGAACACGGCCACTTATACTGCTTTAATCGCTGCCTACTTCTCATCAGGGAATACCGATAAAGGACTTAAAATGTTCACGGAAATGAAAAGGAAAGGGGTTCGTGCTGCACTGGGTACATACAATGTGCTATTATCGGGTCTTGAAAAAAGTGGCAGAGTTCACGAAGTGGAATGTTTCAGAAGGGAAAAAAAGAACCTGCAAGGTGATGGCCGTTTTGAAGACACAGTTCCATTGGAGGAAATGATTTGTAATCGCTTATTTGCAGGGGATGCAGTATCTTGACATATAAGATTGGACCGTAGTTTCAGAAAAGAGTTTTTGGTCACTAGATGTAGCAGAATGTGAGGAGGGCTATCAATCAAAACCGACTGTACTGTTTGTTTCATGTATTTTCTCTCCGAGTTTCATCTGATTGGAAATTTTAGAGTTCTGGGCATTATTCATTTCTAAATTATTCAATTTTTGTATATCCTTGTTCTGGGCAATATCTCATTCACAATCATCATAAATTCCTTGGAGTTCAGGCAAAATGATGCAAATTGGAGGAGCACAAATTAATAGTTCCGACAAGCTCTTGGTATATCTGAATTTTGACACTGCTGAAGATAGCATGCAATTGTTGTGTGTGTTTTTGTGCTGCTTATGTTATGTATGTCCCTTATGGTTGAAGTTGACGTTATTAGGCAAAAAATTGAAGTACTGCATGTTCTTTTTTTGGTGAATTGATCTCCTTTCATTTTATTTTGTCAGGTTTTCGGGTACATGCTTGTCTTTGTTTGGTCTAATCTTTGTCCAGGGCATCTATTTTGTTATAGGAAAATGAGTGGGAGCACTAATTACTGTTACCACTAATGATGTGGCAGTAGGTCCCACCATAAATGATTTGATGTTTTGGCCTTGGTGTTGTATTTTTTTTCTTTTTTTATTGAGTGTCATATCATTAGTGGTCTTTTTAGAGTTTCAAGATTAGTGGTCTCTATCATTGTTGACTGAGACCTAAATATTATATAAATATGTTAATAAACAACCATGTTTCACAACTAGGGGAAAAACGAAAACCTTGTTTGGTTGTGTGCTGGTTTTCTTCAGTTTTGTTTTTTATTTTCATTTTTCTTGTTTTTAGAGAAGAAAAAGAAAATTGGAAACACTCATTATTTTGATGTTTGTGCCAGAACAATTTCGAAATTTTCATTTTTTGATTTTTTTTTTTTTTTTTTGGTGTGGTTTTCCTACAGCATGGTTACATGGGTTGTTTTCAAAATAAATTCTTTAAAAAAAAATTCGGAAATTGTTTGCTTGGAACTAGAAGAACAAAATTGAAAAAAATTTTGCAAAAAAAGAAGAAGATAAATTACATTGATATCTCCTAAGATTTAGAAAAAATACACAATTTTGATATAATTACATAGGCTTTCTTAAAGCTTTTATTCGCATGATACTGAACCTCCTTTTTAGGGTGGGCGCGGGTCGGTTGCGGCTACGAAACCTCCAATCCGCCATCCGTCCGCCAGATTGGCAGATTGAAGAAAATCAATCCGTATCCGTCCGCCAATCCGGCGGATGTGGATTGAGCGGATTGGCGGTTTGGCGAATGGATGTGAATCGGTTTGGCAGTTTAAAATTTTATAAATTTTTAACATAATTCAACTTGTGCACTTCCTTAAAAAAAAAAGAAAAAAAAAAGTATTACAGACAATGACTTAAAAAAGTATTACAATCACTGTATGCCTTATCCAAAGAAAGAAAGTTTGAAACTTTAGAATATCACGATCACTGCATGCTTCATCCACATATTACAATCACAGCATGATTCATCCCTATAAAGTATTACAATCTGTGATTCTTAAAATATAATAACAATTCAAACCACCAAAACCATAAACAGAGCAGTAGTAGAGATTGAATGTCTCTATATTGTTACATCTACATATGTTTTTGAAAACAAAAACCAACCAGCATATATCATATTTTCTATTTATTATTTTTAGAGTTAGATTTAAAAACTAAAAAATATAGATGAATAATACGTTTATTTTTTTCAATTCAAAAATATATTCAAATTGAAAACTTTTTCTCAACAGAATATTTAAACTCTTTTTCAATTGAAAACACAAACATAATATTTAAACAATTCGAAAATACAAAGTCTTATAAATTACTACAGGTGCTCGCGATTTGGCGGTTTGGCAGTTCGGTTGCGGCCAAAAAATCTCAAATTCGCCATCCGTCCGCCAAATTGGCGGATTGGAGAAAATCAATCCGCAACCGTCCGCTCATCATCACGCATCCGTCCAAAATGCGGCGGATCGGTTCGGTTCGGTCGGTTTTGGCGGATCGGTATATCCGCTGCTCACCCCTACTCCTTTTCATCAAAATTCAAAATTCTACTCATATGGATGAAAAAATTATATTGTCATCTCTTTTACACTTAAATATATATTTTTCTTTATTTACCATCGTATTTTCACACCATTTAAATTGATTTCAGTCTTTTTAGACTTCTTAATAGAAAGCTAAGTGATATTATATCAAAATTATAAGACTTATTATATATTTTTTTAAAATTCAGGAACTTATTTTTCAACCTTCTCTTAAATAGTTGTTACTATACTTCTTATTCAACTAATCTAATACTCTTTTCTAATGAAATTTCTTCAACTTTTCTTTTGTTTTTCTTTGTGATGAAGTTTTTTTAAGAATAGAAGGCTCCGTTTGGCGAGAGCTTTTTTGGCTATTTTAACCACAAAAGATAAAATAGATTATTTTAACTACAACAAACAAAACATTACATCTAACCCATAATTATTGTACTCTTCTCTCACAAAAAAGTTAAAAAAAACCAAAAAATCAAAAAGTTAAAAAATCCTTCTCAAACTAAACTTTTTAACCTACACTAAAATAATCAAAAAAGTTAAAAAGTAAAAAGTCAACTCACTTTTCAAACGGAGGCAAAACAAACAAACAAGTCACTACCAAAGTTGTGCAATAGTCAAGTGGGGACTGGGATGGAGACAACAACTTGCTTCAATTTTCTCGTGATTTTTAGATCAATGTCTCTATTTGCCTTTTTTTTCTTTTTTTCTTTTTATATATTAAGAACCGTCCAAATTAAAATATCTTCTTCACCTTTTTAGTTGTGTAGGGCCTTTTAGTGTGGTATGGTCCTTGGCAGTACTCCTCTTACCAATATATTTCCTGTTGGTTAAAAAGATATATATAAATGTCTACCTAATTTTAATTTTTTTTTACCGTAAGGTCTCGTTTGTCAATTATATATTTTAACTAAAATATTAAAAATTTATTATAAATTATTACGTCACTTTTTCTATTTTTCTACATATCTTTTTGTAAAAAGTTAAAAAATTATTAAAATAATATGTTCTCAAATGAGACCTAGGCTAACCATTATTGATATGCTTTAATAACAGTTTCGTTTTGTACCTCGAATTTCTAAAGGCTAGAATGGCCTGAAATTCCAAAACCACGTCGTTTTGGTTTTTTTTTTTTTTTTTTTTGTAGTAACTCACAGAGGAGGAAGAAGAAAAAGAAAAAGAAAAAAGAAGAAAGAAGAGAGGGGAGGAGAGAGAGAAATCAACCAAAAATCTAAAAATTCAAAAACGATGTATCATCATCAACAACGTATCATCATCTCTGTGAGAGAGAGAGAGAGGCATCAACAACATATCATCATCAACAATCCAAGAGGCATCAAAAATAAAAAAATAAAAAAATTTTGGATTCAAACCCAGATCTGTACACATCATCATCAGAATTTGATTCAAACCCAGATTTTGATTTTGATTTTGATTCAAACCCAGATGTGTACATATCATCATCATCAGATTTGTACACATCATCATCAAAATAAAAAAAAAAAAATTGGATTCAAACTCAGATTTTGATTTTGATTTTTGATCTTCTGTACGCATCATCATCAGAGAGATTCAAACCCAAAAATAAAAAATCAAAATCAACACATCATCATCATCAACACAGATTTGTACCCGTTGGTGATAACAGCTCCAGTGTGGCATCGGAGATCTATACACAGATCTCTTCCCCCCTCCCTCTTCTCTCTTCCCCTCTCTCTCTTTCTCTTTCTCCTCCTCCGTCTTCTCTCTCTTCCTCCATCTGTCAATGATATAGGAGGGAAAAAAAGAAAAAAACAAATAAATAAATAAAAAATACCCAAAACGAGCCACTCGGGCCAACTATTTCTCGAGTTACCAAGGATTATTGCTTTAATAATAGAGGGTGACATTGACAAATTGCAATATTGTTCATTCTTTTTTGAAATGCTTGGATGTCATATGAGCATTGGATCTGCGATTAATTAGCCAAAATTCTTATATTTCATTTTAAGTGTTTAGAATTTGATTATTTAATTGCACGTGTTATTTTGTTTCGTATTCTCTATTCACATTTAATATTCAACAAAATAATTAAACTAAAAAGAATGTGTCTCATTGCAACTTTGGTGAGAACATTCTCTCCCTTTCAATAATTTTATTTGACTTAATGTCAAAAATAAAATCCTTTAGCTTTAGGTTGTATATGAATTGAGGAAAAAGAAATTTCAAAAAAAAAAAGTTAATCACACCAACACCCCCCCCCCCAAAAAAAAAAAAAAAAAAAAAATCCAAAACCAAAATGTCTTAATAAATCAAATATTCAAACACAATATTTAGTTCCTCATTAAAGTGCCTATTTCACCTCATCTAGCTTTTATTTGAATTATCCAATGTTCCGGTGCCATTTTTTGACTTTTTCACTGGTTGGTTTCATCTCCTACCCAAACATCTTTTCTTGTAAGCAAATTGAAATTGATTTTTTTTGTTGTCAATTAGCAAATTATTATTTGTAAATATCATGAAATTTACATTAAACTAACAATATATTATTATAAACAATTTTTAAACTCACGAATTTCATGAATCACCAAAAAAACACTACAAACAAATAGAGAACAAAGATTTAAAAAAAAAAAAAAATTCAATTAGTGTGAGTTAAAATTCTAACTACCTAGTGAGAAACCGGGACCTCTAGGCCAACACCTAACTAGTGAGATACATTAGGACTCTAGACCAACGTCTAACCAGTTGATCTCATGAATTACACAATTTCTCTCTCTTCCTATTAAGGGAATATGAAAGAGTGATAAAAGGAGGAGGGCTGTTAAAAGGAAATGGGAGGGGACTGCAATAGGGCTCGAGCTGGCAAGAAAGGGTGGGTAGTTGTAACTGGTGGTGGCGGTGGATCACCATGGCAGAGTTAAGAAACCAAAAGGAGGAGGGCTGTTATAAAAATATTTCATATAAATTTTTACGATTGACTTCAAGAAAGATAAAAAAAAATATATTATTTATAACTAGTGTATCATAGATAATAAGTATATTTTATTCATATTCACATACCTTTTTCATTTTCCTTTTCAAATCTCTCTTCAAATCCTCTAACCAAACACAACATAAAAATCAAAATTTAACTTTTAACCTCATTCCCAAA
This sequence comes from Camellia sinensis, assembly GCF_055761805.1. NCBI lineage: Eukaryota > Viridiplantae > Streptophyta > Magnoliopsida > Ericales > Theaceae > Camellia > Camellia sinensis. The sequence goes on from NC_138964.1 coordinate 190,449,162, forward strand.
TTAGAACTCAATTCGAAACCAAGGTTTCAAATTTTTTTTATCAACATGGTTTGAACTTTGAACATCAATTCGTGAGATTTAGGTCTATAATATCATGAAAATGGATTGTACATGAATAATCTACAAAGTTCAAATTTTAATGGCTGAATAACTTTTTCAACAGCCAATGAATTTGATTACCTTTCAAAGAATATACTATACTTACTCATATCAAATTGCTAGTATTATTCTTAAAATAAAATACATAGAACTAATTGATTTATTTATTTATTTATTATATGTACCCCTTTTTCTTTTTCTTTTTTTCCTTTTTTTTTTGGTTGAAAATTTGGTTGAAACTAAACACCATCAAGTCTGCTGAAGCTGAAATAAATAAACTAAACAATAAAAAACAAAAATTTCTCCAGAGATTGAACTAGCAAAGAATTTGACTATGAATTCAGTAATCAATAGGCAAATTTTTTAGAAAAAATACCATGAACTAGCACTAATTTTCTTTCTGGAAACAAGAAATCAAAAGAAAAAACACTAAGAATTATTGTATATAACCTGTCTATCTCCTAACAAATCATATTTGTATAACATATATATATACTGATAAAATTCGTCTCTATGTTGTTGCCCCTGAATCCAAAGTCAGAGAGAGAGAGAAGAAAAACCCACCACTCAAATATCCTTGTCTTTGACCACGTCCGTGTCTACATCTCCATCTTTAATGGCATGAAAATCAGCAACCTTTCTCCTCCGAAGATGCATCTTGACATAGAAATTAAGAAACAGCAAGAGAATGGCAGCATTGAGAACCGAATTGAACCACCAAGCCCCAATTCCATTACACCCACCATTCAAAAAATGAAGCAAAAGCACACCCACATGGCACAAAACATTACAACCGAGAAGAACAATCTGACAAGTGACCACAAAGGGGAAACAAGCACCGGGCAAACCAATGGCAGTCCAAAATCTGTAGCCATAAACAAGAGAGTAAACAGAGGTGGCAATGAGAATGGCAAGAACTTGAAAAGATTGAGAGAATTCGAGCCAGAGGAAGGACATGAAGATGAGAATGGAGTGGTTGAAGAGGCGGAAGAAGGAGAGGTGGCGGGCGCGGAGGATGGAGAAGAAGGTGCGGAAAGTGTGGAGGAAGCGGGAGAGGTAGAAGAGGTAGGACCAGAAGAAGACGCGGCCGGAAGGGCGGGTGCCGAGGGGGAAACAGAGGAGCCATTGGAAAGGGGTTTTGGAGCGGGCCCAGAACCAGCGGGTGTCGCGGATCTCGGAGGCGGAGGAGAAGAGGAGGCCGGTGAAGATGGTGGCGGAGATGAGGGACATGGAGAGGGAGTGGAGGGCGGGGAGGGGACCCAGGGGGAGGGGACGGCGGAGGGGGAGGAGAGAGAGGAGGAGAGAGAGGAGGAGGTAGGTGGAGATGGAGCTGAAGAGGAAGGACCAGGTGGAGCCCCAGGACTGGGTGTGGCTCCACCGGAAATTGACGATAGAGGGGTGCTCGGAGAGGTAATAGGTTAGGGTTTGGATGATCATGGTTGGTTGGTTGGTTGCCGGGGTTAACCCAGCTGAGTTTCCCTAGAAGAGGGAACCAACAAGAGGGAACAACCAAACCAACCTCGTTGAGGGAGGGAGGGAGGGAGGAGTCTCTCTCGCCCGAATCCAAAATAATACAGAGGTGGTGGTGTGGTGGTTGGTTTTTTTTGGAAAATGTCTGAATGGTTATTTACAGGCTGTTATTTCAGTTTTTTTTTGTGTAGGAATTGAGAGAAAAGAGTATTTTAGAGAGGGAGAGAGAGAGAGAGAGAGAGAGAGAGAGGTTTGTGTGTAGGGGAGAAGGTGTGAAGTGGGAAGGATGAGACCAGTGGTCATGGAGAATTGGAAAATCAGCTGGTTTTATACGCTGGAGAATTTGGATGGTCTCAGATTTTTTCCATCACGATGATACACGGTCCTTTATGAGGTGCTTCATTAGGCGTGTGTCACAGATTCATGAAAAATGTTATACTTCTCTAAATTTTTTATCAAATAAATAATTATATATTCTATATAAATGTAGGATTTATAAAATTGTAGACCTCATATTCATGTGAGGCTTTGATAATTTATTTGATAAAAAAATTAGTATACCTAACATTACCAAATCCCTATACCACCTTTGAAATTTTTGCTTATTACTTATTGGAAGGGTTAACGATTCGATTATACAAATTATAGTGTGCATTATGATATCTTATTTGATATTTAATTATAACTTGTTTGATTATTTTGATTATATCTGTTGACTTTTTGGCTTTCGAAAGTTATTATTGTAATTGCAAGCGTGCCAGCAAGGATCAATCAGTCCTTACAGAAATTTAATTGCCAACTAATTATCAGACGATTGTGTTTTAGTTCTCTTACCCTCAATGAAAAGGACTTTTACATGTGGCTTGATTTAGGAGAATTAAACAAAATACCAATCAAATAAAGAACAACTGAAGCATTTCATTAAAATGAAAAACTTACAATGATTCAAACTCAGTTTTGTAGAGGTTTACAGCGACAATTTACTTAAAACTATTCCTATGAATGAAGTGCAGTGCAGAATTTAAAGTACTGGAATGTAAAGAACATGATATGTAAAACTAAGTAAAGTAGAATAAGACTGATTTTTTGGATCTGAGTCTAGAGCTTTTTTTGGGGCCTTCTCTGCTATTTATACTGCTTAAGGATGACCATCGAACTGTATTTCTAACCGTCGAACTGCTCCTCCATGATCGCTGATCATGTTGCCTCAAGATTAGCTCCATTACGCCATCACTTGCAGTTAGGCTTCCTTCTTGAATTTGAATTCAAATGTAAGTAACTGATGATGCCACATCACTTTGTATCTCTCTGCTGATCCACTGCTACTCAGATCTCATAACAACCAATATTAATTGACACGTGTATGATCAAGATCGAAGATTTGAATAGTCTTCCCGTACTACCCTTACTTTGCCACGCGTCGAATGTAATTGGCTTGTACAAAATATGTAGCCAACATTATCTTATTTGATGTTTAATTATAACTTTTTTTTTAGTTATGATTCTCATGAAATTGACTTATAACATTTATAATGATCAATTGAAAAATTTTATAACTTCGCATATAAAGAGTTCGCTTGGAATGTGGATTAACTTTTTGATTTTTTTGACTTTTTAATTATTTTAGTTGGAGGCTAAAAAACTAGTTTGGGATAGATTTTTTGATTTTTGTGAGAAAAAAATAAAATAATTATGAGTTTGACATTTTGTTTTATTTAACTAAAATAACTTATTTTATTCTATAAGACTATTTTAGCTTAAGATGTTATCCCAAACAAAGCCAAAAGATAGCATTATCATTTTTTAAGGGTAAATTACAAATGGAAAAGATTATGGTATATGCACTTTATAATTATAAAAAAAATTACATAATTTCATATTTTTTGAGTCATAACTTAAAAAAAAATCATAACTAAACGCAAAAAAAAATCATAATCAAAATCTCAAAATAATGTCATAATTAAAAAAAAAATTAATTATAACTAAAAGATAAAATGATGTAACTAAAGGTACATATAATATGAGAGTTGTGTAATAGAATTCTCTTACAAATACACTCCAAAGTTTAGTAAAAATGTTAAAAAATTGCATTCAACCCTCCAGTTTCTCAATTACATAACAAATATGTCCCCTCCCCCCTCCCCCACCCAAAAAAAAAAAAAAAGAAAAAGAAAAAAAAGAGAGTACCTATATTAACTTTTAGGAAGTTAAATACTTTATTTTTCTGACAAATTACACTAAATTTTTTTTTTTAAATTTTAAAAAAACTAATGTCATATTTTTGTCAAAAATAGTTCCTGTCCTAAGCGGTTGGTAATGATCGTCCTTAATATCCATGTTACCTGTTTATAATATTGTTACGTGAAGGCTTAAATTAATTTAATGAAATTTTCTCCTCTTAATGTCACATGAAAACTTTATATATATTAAAATAAAAAATTATTATATATAGCGCAAGTAAATTTTGAATTCAAGACCTTGGGTTTCATTAAGAATATATTTATCATTTAAGTAATATACATATTATGATATTAAGCACTTTTTATATATATATATATATATATTAAAATAGAAAAATAATATATACAACGTAAACAAGTTTTGAATCCAAAACTTTAGGTTTCATTAAGAATATACTTATCACTAAAACAACATAAATATTATGATATTAAATTTATTATTATTAATTATCTAAATTACACATACATCACGTGTACCATCCACTAATTATATATGTGAGCACTTAAATTAGTGGCTTGAAATTTTGTCAATCATTATACTAATTATCCATCAAAAAAAACGAAGAAAAGGCTATGTCTCTCTTTATGGCAAGGGTCTAATTATTCATCTAAAAAAAAAGGAAAAAAAGCTTAGAGAAGTGAATCCACCGAGACTTGAACTCCGTATCACAAAATTTGATAAAGACGACTATTATCACTTGTGATTACAACCAATATATAATAAATATTTTATTTTATTTTATTTTTATTTTTATTTATTTAACTTACACATACATTGTGTGTATCAACCGCTAGTGTATATACATATACTAGTTTAAAAAAGACTCGTGCAAGATGCGAGCTATTATTATAGTATGTTTAAGTTTTATATTTTGATAATTTTTTAATATTATTCTATGAAATTAAATAGAATAAATGATTAGATATATGATAGAATTATGTGATATGAAATATATATATATATATATATATTTGAATTGTTATACACCTAATGATGTATTCATTCCGAATTTATAAAAAAATAAAAATTATTGTATGTAGCTTTTTTCAACAGATAAATATAAACTAAATATTAAGATAATTCTCTCATCTAAAAAAAACAAGCAAATGAAAATACATATATATATATATATATATAATAACTAATTTTATTAATATATAAATCATACTCACATAACAAATGACCAATTTTATTAATAAGTAAATTATTAAGTAAATTAACTATTTTTAATGATATGAAAAATATTTTTCAATAAATAATTTTGATAATTTCTTATTCAATAGGAGATTTTTTTTTTTGATAATTAACTGTTATTAAGTAAATTAACTATTTTTAATGATATGAAAAATATTTTTCAGTTAACCATTTTGTTAATAAATAAATTATTAAGTAAATTAGCCAATTTTATTTTTCAATAGATATTTTTCAATAAATATTTTTCAATATGTAATTTTGATAATTTTGATGTTTTTGATGACATCCGGAAAGGAACTCACTTTCAATAATGTACTACATGTATCGAACATTCGCAAAAATCTAGTCTTTGGATCTCTGTTGAGTAAAAATGTGTTTAGGCTAGTGTTTGAGAGTGATAAATTTATACGTATTAAGAATGAGATGCATGTAGGGAAATGCTACATGTCTTATGGCCTTTTCAAGATGAATGTAATGACCATTGTATCCTCAGTTATAATAAAAATACATCTTCTTCTTACTTGCTTGAGTCTTCAAATTTATGGCATGGTAGACTTGGACATGTTAATTATGGATCTTTGCATATATTAATTAATATGAAATGCTTACCTAAATTTGATATTGATTTAAATCATAAATGTAAAATTTGTGTTACGGCAAAATTAACTAAAATTTCTTTTCATTCAATTGAATGAAGTACAAAGTCACTTGAATTAATTCATAATGACATTTGTGATTTTAAATCAATTCAAACTAGAGGTGGGAAAAAATATTTTATTACTTTCATAGATGACTATACTAGATATAGTTATGTTTATTTAATTCGAATCAAGGATGAAGTTTTGGAAACTTTCATTCAATACAAAAATGAAGTTGAAAATCAACTTAGTAAGAAAATTAAAAAACTTAGAAGTGATAGAGGTGGTGAATATGAATCACCTTTTGGTGAGTTTTGTAAAGAATATGGAATAATTCATCAAACCATCGCTCCTTATTCACCTCAGCAAAATGGAATTGTTGAAAGAAAAAATAGAACTTTAAAAGAAACGATGAATGTCATGTTAATCAATTCTGGATTACCTCAGAACTTGTGGGGGAAGTAATAATTTCTGCTAATTATATACTTAATAAAGTACCGCGAAAGAAAGTGAATCAAACACCTTATGAATTATGGCATGGGAGAGTACTATCCTATAAATACTTAAAAGTGTGGGTGTGTTTGGCCAAAGTGATTATTCATAATCCTAAAAATACTAAGATAGGTCCTAAAATAGTTAACTGCATATTCATTGGTTATGCTAAGAATGGTAGTGCATATCGATTTTTAATTCATAAGTCAGAACATTCCGAAATGCATGTAAATGCTATTATTGAATCTCGGAATGCATTTGTCTTTGAACATGTATTTCCGAATAAAACTGGACAAGAGACTAGTACCAATAAAAGATCTTATGATGCTATTACTAGTTATGATCAAGAACAAGAGCATGAGCAAGAGATAGATCAAAATGAGGAAGAGGAACCTAGGCGTAGTAAAGTACTAGAACCTCAAAATCTTTTGGTCTAGATTTTCTAACATTTTTGTTAGAAAATGAGCCTTTAACTTTTAAAGAAGTTATGTCCAGTCCTGAAGCTCCTTTATGAAAAAGAAGCTGTAAACAGCGAAATTGAATGCATTTTGCAAAATCACACTTGGGAGTTGGTAGACTTGCCACCAGGTTGTAAACCACTTGGGTATAAGTAGATTTTCAAACGAAAAAGGAAAGCGGATCGATCAATTGACAACTACAAGGTAAAACTTGTGGTCAAAGGTTTTAGACAAAAAAAAGGTCTTGATTACTTTGACACATACTCATCGGTTACTAGAATAATATTCATTAGAATGCTAATTGCTATTGCATCGTTGTATAATCTAGAAATTCATCAAATGGATGTGAAAACTGCTTTCTTAAATGGTGAGGTAGATGAAGAAATTTATATGGAACAACTAGAAGGATTTTCTGTTCCAGGAAAAGAAAAGAAAGTGTGTAAATTGGTTAAATTATTATATGGTTTAAAACAAGCGCCAAAACAATGGCATGATAAATTTGACAAAGTAATGATGTCAAATAGATTCAACATTAATGAATGTGACATATGTGTTTACATTAAAAACACAAGCAAGGGTTATGTTATAGTATGTCTTTATGTGGATGATATGCTCATTATAGGTAGTAATAATGACATGATTAAAACTACCAAGAAAATGTTGAGTAAACATTTTGACATGAAGGACATGGGGATTGTTGATGTAACACTTGATATGAAAATTACCAAAACATCAAAAGGATATGCTTTGTCATAATCACATTATATTGAGAAAATACTTAACAAATTCAGCAAAGACGATGATTATCTTGCTAGAACACCTGTGGATATTAATTTACTTCTTTCTAAGAATGTATAGGGAAGTATTTCTCAATTAGAGTATGCCCAAATTATTGGAAGCTTAATATACATGATGAAACTACACTCGCTTAGATATAGGCTATATAGTAAGTAAATTAAGTAGATATACGAGTAATCAGGAGTAGAACACTGGAAAGTAATTATAAGGGTTCTAAGATATTTCTGATTTACTCGTAACATTGGGCTTAATTATACTAGATATCCAACAGTACTTGAAGGATACTGTGATGCAAACTAGATATCGGATACTTGAGACTCAAAATCCACTAGTGGGTATGTCTTCACTCTTGGTGGTGCGGCTGTATTTTGGAAATCTTCCAAATAGACTTGCATTACTAGGTCTACTATAGAATCAGAATTTATAACTTTAGATAAAGTTTGGGAAGGAGCAAAATGGTTTCATTACTTCCTTGAAGATATTTCAATGTGGCCAAAACTGCTTACTATATGCATACCTTGTGATAGTCAATCAATAATTAGTAGAGTACAGAGTCATATGTATAACGGTAAGTCACGACACATTCGTCGTCGACATAACACTGTAAGACAATTACTCCCTAATAGAATTATTTCCATTGAATATGTGAAGTCTAGAGACAACATATCGGATCCACTAACCAAAGGGTTAGCAAGAGAGTTAGTTGAGAATTCATCGAGGGGAATGAGACTTAAGCCTATTAAATAAGAGTTACAACAACGGCAACCCAACCTAGTTGATTGGAGATCCCAAGATCTAGGTTCAAAGGGATAATCGAGTTGTGTATGACTCATAAGGATCACTGGGGAGTCAAAACTCCTACCCATTTCTATGATGAAATAGTGATGTCTGCAGTGCTTTAGGTTAAGTAGTACTTTTAATGATTATTATATCTAGGTATACCTAGTAGAGTATGTCAGGATACTCTTTATAAGAATCACCTATATGAGTGTGAACTGGGCCGGTTCTATGAGATTTGTGAAAGACTATAATTTTTTAGAGTACTCATGAAAGACCAAGTTGTTCAGGGCCAAAATGAATACAATAGTGAGAACTAAACTGTGTCTGAGAATATACTATGTGAGTTCTATTGTCTTGGTTTACACAAATAGCTGAACAGTGCAAGACATTATGTTCACTGGTTAGCTAGTAAATCTGATAGTGTCTCACAAAGGAAGGTTCAAAGCCAAAAGCTACCTATCTTTTGCAGAATATATTTAAATTTCTGTACTCTCTGTAATTAGATCATGCTGTTTTTCTCTCCGTCAAATTCCATTAATGTGGGAGATTATTGGAATTTATGATTTTTATAGGCGTATTTTGGGTCAACTTTGAGCCCAAATTTGAGTAGGGTCCACACGTCTTTTGAGGTGGGTCCAAAGAGATGATGTGATTCTTGTCGCATGGCGAGTCACGCGGTGAAGACGGTACATCAAAACTATTTATGAGTGAATGGAAAGTTGACATCGTTTTTGGGTTCGTGGAATGGACAATTCAAGAAGTAAAATGTGGATTTCCTTGAAATGGTTATCTCACATTGGAAACTTAAGATAACTTATGTGTGTATATAAGTTCTAGGTGGCAACACTTGGGTTAGGCCCCAAGGGGCACCCCAAGTTTGTAGAAGGGAGGAGTTATGGACAAAGTGAACCTTGGTTCAAACCACCACATACATGTGCGTGCCGCCGTCGCCGTCTGACTGGCCGTGCCGGGTGTGGGTCGGGTCTGTTCTAACTTTAATTTTTTGAACAAAATTTATTTGAATTTTTTCAAAAATTCTTACAGGAAAAATTTGAATTTTGCACCAATTTGAATTCAAATTTTTTGTTCCCAACCAATGTGTCTTTTTCAAAACCAACCCAAATAGTTTTCAATCTGTTTTTGCACCGGACAGATTCAGTTCTTCCCATAATAGATTTAAAATTGCCAGCAATTTCCAACAGGCCAAAACTGCCCAGCAGTTATCTATTCAAATATGGATTGCACATGTTCATTTCAAAAACAGATCTGTTCATTTGAAATTCTTACCTGTTCGGACAGATTTGTTTGGTCACTAATCTGCCTATAAAAGTAGACCATTTCTAGCATTTCAAAGATCTAAAAATTTGTTTTTCTCTTTCTCATTTTGCTCTTTGGTTTCATTATGTGACGCCCCAAATTTCTGGAATATCAAAGGAAATTAAATAAACAAAATGACTTAATAAATCAAAAAGTTGACATCTTAATTGGACATTCCCACTCTCGTTCATAACCAAAGGTTCAAACAACCATAAATAAAAACTTAAAATTATCCAAATACAACATCAAATGAAATTATGAAGTCTTTAATAGCTATTATATAAAATAATAAAATTTATTCGGTTTTAATCAGGGTTTCAAGTTAGCCAATGTTCTACGTTAGCGTTAACTCCATTTAGCTTCAATTATTCCTCGTCAAAACCTGGCATAAAATGCCAGGGCAACAAAAATATATGCCATGAGTTTTGTAACACAGTAAGAAAACATAACCAACCTACTATTCATTTTAAGACAAAAATAATGAGATTATAAACATGAGATAACAATATAATTGTAAACATAAATTACAACCATTAAACTAATTTCAATAATTCTAATAAATTAGGTGACACTCGAAATCTCGCAAAAGAGATTTAACTTACAAACCATTAAGCATGGCAACGGTTAATTTGAAACCCTCCTTGGTCAAATATTCAAATGTAACCAACCGTAACTATTAGGGATGCCCACGTCCGGAGTTATATACCTAAGTAGTGGCATCTGTGGTCTGCCTCAAGGAAACGGTCTGCTAGGGGTACGTAACCTCCCTGTGTGCCACCTATACATCCACCTTTATTCTAAAACCAAATATCGAAAAGGGTTCAAATAAGTCCCGTGTCATCTTAGGGTTTCGCGACACAATTTACGTGAGAATTCTCAAAACCAGGGCTCACCCTAAACAACCAGTATTAACCGTCAACCCTTAATTTTGTATACTCTTTAAAACCAAGACTCACCTTGAATAATTGGTATTAACCGTCAATTGTTAACTTTGTATATGCCGTTAATCGTTTCAGTTAGTTTTTATATTAATCGCAAATAATTCAAATTTTTATTCACCAATAATATTGTACCAACTCATTAAAATTCCCAACATAAAATATTACACATGTCACACAAAAATAAATCAATGTACAAAATTTAAATAAACAATTAATTTAAACCAAGGTATGAAATAATAATATAGATACCAAAAAGAAATAAATCATAATCATACACATGCATATATTTTTAATCTACTAGATTAGACTAGCACAATATCAAATTTTAGTCCAAATAAACAATTGAAGAGATAATTTTTGATTCCTCCTTAATCTACCAAAATTTTCAGAATGTATATCTCACAAATAAAATTATAAATAAATTACTTATACAACTCTAAAATTCATATAAATCTCCAGAATACTCAATAAACATGTTATGGTTATTTTTCAGAAAGCATTTTTCCAAAATAATTATAAATAATTCTGAAAAATTTCAAGAAAGTTTATGACACAGATTTATCACATTTTCTTAAATTAATTCCATACTTAAATTTATACATCAATTCCATAATCTAAAAATTTATTATGAAACTAGAATTCTCAAATTCCATTTTTTGTTTAGAAATTACCAGATTTGGTTTAATATAAATTTTTTAATGATTTTTCAAATACATAGTAAAATCTGCCTATAGCTCCGGATTTGGTTAAAAATCGGTATAAATTCGTACAAAAATCAATAATTATTGAAAAAATTCATGGATGAAGTAGACATCATTATAAACAACTTTGTAGAAGAAATTATCTAAAAATTTGGAGTATAAAATTGTCTAAAAATTCGTACAAATGTTCTGGAAAATTCAAGGGCCAAATAAAACCTTCAATTCTCTTTTTAATGGTATAAACTACACATGCAAGCCTATTTCCACAATAATATCATGACTTTAAGACTATCAATATCTTCAAATATTTGATATACACATCACAAAATTTATATACATATAAAAACATCTATCTATAAATTTAGTCATTTTATCATATGAATATAATCTGAAAATTTTAACAATTAAAAAAAATGAGAGGGCTGAGATGGTTTTCTTACTTAGTTGTAGAATTGAAATGAAATAGTGAAATGGTAGGAAAATATGCAACCTTAATCTCCTTCTCTCCTTCTCCTCCTACTGCCTAACTGTTCACCGATTTTTTTTTTTGCCTCTTATCTCCTCACTGATCCGGAGGAGTATTATGCATATGTATATATATAATGAAGCTGACCTCCTCCCCTCTCTCTCTCTTCATTCTATGCAATCAAATCTTCAATTTCCAAAGGCTATGTTCTATACCACCATGCATGCAACCAAGTGGCAAGGCTGCCACTTGAAATCTGCCGAATTATTATTATTTTGTGTGTGTGTGTGTATTTATGTGGGTTTCTTAAAATTGATACACTAAGATTTTTAACTAGGATATTTAGTAAGAATAATTATCATGTTGAATCCTTATTAAAACAATTTATAAATAATAAATATTGAACATCCACAAAATTATTATTTTTTATAATATCTTTGTTAGTGATTGAATTGGGTTAATTTAAAACTAATCTATACACTAATATATTTCAGATAAACTCTAAATAAAATTAATTTAATTAATTAATTATTATTATTAGTATTATTTTTTTTAGAATAATTAAATGCGGGTTTTCACAATCTACCCCCCTAAAAAAAAATTTCGTCTTCGACATTAATTCGTACCTTTAGACTCGAAAAGCTGTGGGTAATTGACACATATCATATCTTCTTGTTCCTACGTCGATTTTTCCATCCCACGATGTCTCCAGAGAACTCAAACCAACGGTATAGTTTTACCTCATAATTTCTTCTTGCGACGATCTAAAATTTTGATAGGTTTTTCTTCAAATGTCATATCTTCATCAAGATTGATTTTCTCCCAATTGATGATGTGAGAAGGGTGTGGCTCGTATTTTTGCAGCATAGAGACGTGAAAAGCATTATGCACTCCAGCCAGTTGAGGTGGTAGAGCCAAACGGTAAGCCACCTTTCTTATTTTGTCCAAAATTTCGAAAGGCCCAATGAAGCGAAGTGATAGTTTTCCCTTCTTTCTGAAACGAACAACTCCTCGACGAGGTTGTATTTTTAGAAACACATGGTCTCCAACTTGAAATGCTAAAGGTTTTCTCCTTTGATTTGCAAAACTTTTCGGCCTACTTTGAGCGGTCTCAAGTCTTTGTCTAATTAATTTCACTTTTTCGGTAGTTTCTTGAACCAACTCTGGCCCTAAAAGAGGTGCTTCTCCGACTTCCGCCCAATATATTGGTGACCGACAAGGCCGTCCATACAAAGCTTTATACGGTGCCATACCAATACTTGCTTGAAAACTATTATTGTAAAAGAATTCGACTAGTGGTAAGTGTCTCTCCCAACTATCCTTAAAGTCCATCACACAAGCTCGAAACATGTCTTCTAAAGTCTGAATTGTTCTTTCTGATTGATCGTCAGTTTGAGGGTGAAAAGTTATACTAAAACACAACTCTGTATCCATAGCTTTCTGCAGACTTTGCCAGAATTGTGACATAAAACGAGAATCACAATCTAACACTATTGAGACTAGTACTCTGTGCAACCTAATGATTTCTCGAATAAATAATTAACTTAATGATTCGAGTGTGTCTACTGGTCCTATTGGTAGGAAATATGCCGTCTTAGTTAACTGATCAACCACCACCCAAATGGCATCATGGCCTTGCGGCGACCAGGGTAATCCCGTTACAAAATCCATTGTTATGTGTTCCCACTTCCACTCCGGGATTGGTAAGGGTTAAAGTGTTCCTACCGGTCTTTGATGTACAGCCTTTACTTGTTGATATGTCAGGCTCTGAGACATAAACTTCGCTACATCATTTTTCATTTTCCCCACCAATATTGGCGTTTTAAGTTTTGGTACATCTTAGTACTTTTCGGATGTACTGCGAATACTGAATGGTGGAATTCCTTGAGTACCTTTTCCCTTAATAAGTTGTCGCTTGGCATGAACATTCGACCTTGATATTTCAAACTCCCATCAATGTGAATTTTCCAACCAGACATGGTTTCACTAGATTCCATTTGCGCCTTGATGAATGCTACCTCCTGATTGTACTTTTGTGATTCTAATATCTTGCTTAAAATTTTAGGTGTAGCAATCTGAGCACCAAGGTAAGCCTTTTCATCTTGAAGCCCAATTTGTACCCCAAATTCATTGAGCGTTCCAATCATATTCCATTCTCTAAGTGCTAAACTAGCAACAATCCCTCTATTCTTGCAACTTAGCACATCTGCCACCACGTTAGCTTGCCAGAATGATAGGAAAAGGTAAATTGGTGATCCTCAAGATACTCTATCCAACATTTCTGACTCATGTTTAGATCCCTTTGGGTGAACAGATACTTTAAGTTTTTGTGATCGGTGAATATCTCAAACTTTTCACCATACAGGTAGTATCTCCAAATTTTGAGTGCGTGAACTATAGCTGATAACTCCAAGTCATGGGTGGGATAATTTTTCTCATGGTTCTTTAATTGCCTTGATCCATATGTCACCACCTTGCCATTTTGCATCAATACGCACCCCAAACCTTCTTTGGAAGCATCACAATACACATTCTACCCAACGTCACGTTCTGGTACTATGAGAATAGGGGCACTCGTTAATCTTTTCTTGAGTTCTTGGAATGAATTTTCACAAGACTTGTTCCATTCAAACTTTATCCCCTATTGAGTCAAATGTGTCATTGGTTTGGCCAATTTTGAGAAGTCTTAAATGAATCTTCGATAGTGACCGGCCAATCCTATGAAACTACGAATCTCAAATGTGTTCTTAGGTTGCTTCCATTCTGTCACTACTTCTACTTTAGTTGGGTCTACTGATATTCCCTTTTTAGATACCACGTGACCCAAACATTTTACTTCCTTCATCCAGAACTCACATTTACTAGCCTTAGCATACAGTTGGTTCTCTCTCAAAGTTTGAAGTACTACTCTCAAATGTTGTTCATGGTCTCCTTCAGACTTGGAATACACCAAAATATCATCTATGAAAACTACCACAAATTGATCTAAGTAAGGCGTGAATATTTTATTCATTAAGCTCATAAACGCGCCTGGTGCATTGGTTAGGCCGAATGGCATCACTACGAATTCATAGTGGCCGTAACGGGTTTAAAACGCAGTCTTAAGAATATCTTTTTACCAGACACGCAATTGGTGATACCCAGACCTGAGGTCTATCTTTGAGAAATACTTTGCTCTTCTAAGCTGATCGAAAAGGTCATCGATCCTAGGTAATGGATACCGATTCTTAATGGTGACCCTATTAAGTTGTCGGTAATCAATGCACAACCTAAAGTGTCCCATCTTTCTTTTTAGCAAATAAGGCTGGTGCTCCCCACGGGGACGTGCTTGGCCTTATAAACTCTTTGTCTAATAATTCTTGCAACTGTGTCTTTAGCTCTCTCAATTTAGCTGGCACCATACGATGTGGTGCCATTAAGATTGGTGTTGTACCAGGTTGTAGTTCAATGGTAAAGTCTAATTCTCGCTTTGGGGGTAGTCCTAATAGTTCCTCTGGGAATACATCAATATACTTGCACACCACACGAGGTAGCCCTAGTTCCATACGTTCTTTGTTTTTCATAACTAAGCTGGCTAGCCACAGAGTTAGGTGATTATGCCACTTTGACTTTCCAAATGCTAGTGATAGGGAATTTTGTCTATCCCCCTTAAATTGGAATCGCGTTCCATCCTGAGAGTAAGCTGTCACCGTCTTTCGATAGCAATCAATGGTGGCTCTATGAGCTAATAACCAGTCCATTCCTAGGATAACGTCAAAGTCTGACATTTCCATGACTCGTAGGTTGCAAGTTAAACGCAAACTAGAGACTCCTAGTTCACATGATTTGCATACGAGATCTACTCGAGTTTGACCTCCTAGCGGTGAAGCTATACTCATAAATGTTTCTAATCGTTCAAGCTCTAATGCCAAGATTCACACAGTTGTAGTAGAGAAAAAAGAGTATAATGTGGCTACGACAATAGCATAATTAGCATAAGAATTCAAATGGAATTGGACGGTACAGTCAGATAACATGGTGGTTTTGAACTTTTAATAGGGTTAAGATTATGGAGTTGGTGACCAAACTAGATATTTGAATTGAAATTGTGTTTGGTCATACACATTTCAAACCAAATACCTAAGATTCTTCACCTTGTAAGGATTAAAAGAGTGTAACTGGTTTTCAAGAGAACAACACACAAGATACAATAATCATGGCTCAAAAATTGCCAATTGATCATCTTAAGGCAATACTTTGTCGAATTGGAAAGGTTCAATGAAGATAGAGAAGTGATGATTTTACATCCGACAAATTTGGCATCAAGCTAGAGGTATATTTAGGATCGAACAAGGATAGTTACTATGATTAGTATAAAGCTCGCATAAACTATGAGTCACACAATTCTATTCCTTCTAACACATGACACTACTCCTCAATTGAGGTTAAACCTCTTCCCATTGTCTCTACGTATTCTAACCTAGAGTTCTGATACCAAATTGTGACGCCCCAAATTTTTGGAACATTAAAGGAAATTAAATAAACAAAATGACTTAATAAATCAAAAAGTTGATATCTTAATTGGACATTCCCACTTTCGTTCATAACCAAAGGTTCAAACAACAATAAATAAAAACTTAAAATTATCCAAATACAACATCAAATGAAATTATAAAGTCCTTAATAGCTATTATATAAAATAATAAAATTTATTCGGTTTTAATCAGGGTTTCAAGTTAGCCAAGATTCTACGTTAGCATCAACTTCATTTTAGCTTCAATTATTCCTTGCCAAAACCTGGTATAAAACGCCAGGGCAACAAAAATATATGCCATGAGTTTTATAACACAGTAAGAAAACATAACCAACCTACTATTCTTTTTAAGAGAAAAATAATGAGATTATAAACATGAGATAATAATCAGTGTGTTTGGTTTGAGTTTTTTTAATTAAGTTTTTTGAAAATTGAGTTTTTTGATTTTCGTATTTTTTTTTGTTTTTAGTGAATATTTTTAAAAGTTTAAACATTTTTTTTACTTTTTTAGATGCGCCTTACTTAGATGTATCTAAAAATTAAAAATATGTGAAAAAATATTTTTAAAAATTAATAAATACAAAAAAATACAAAAAATGTACTGAATTCTTGTTTTTCTTTTTGTATTTTTGGTATTTAGTGAATTTTTAAAAGGTTTTTTTTCAATTTTTTTTTGACTTTTTAGGTATATGTATGTTAGGTATGTTTAAAAATTAAAAAAAATTGCTCAAAATATTAAAAAAATTCAGTAAAAACAAAAAAGGCGAAAAATAAAAAAGTAGAATTTTCTAAAAAGTATTTTTGAAAAATAATAACCAAGCATAGTGAATATATTTGTAAACATAAATTACAACCATTAAAATAATTTCAATAATTCTAATAAATTAGGTGACACTCGAAATCTCACCAAAGAGATTTAACTTACCAACCATTAAGCATGGCAACAGTTAATTTGAAACCCTCCTTGGTCAAATATTCAAGTGTTACCAACCGTAACTACTAGGGATGCCCACGTCCGGAGTTATATACCTAAGTAGTGGCATTCGTGGTCTATCCCAAGGAAACGGTCTGCCAGGAGTACGTAACCGCCCTGTGTGCCATCTGCACATCCACCCTCATTCTAAAATCGAATACCGAAAAATGTTCAAATAAGTCCCGTGCCATCTTAGGGTTTCGCGACACAATTTACGTGAGAATTCTCAAAACCAGGGCTCACCCTAAACAACCAGTATTAATCGTCAACCCTTAATTTCGTATACTCTTTAAAATCAAGACTCGCCCTGAACAACTGGTATTAACCGTCAATTGTTAACTTTGTATATGCCGTTAATCGTTTTAGTTAGTGTTTATATTAATTACAAATAATTCAAATTTTTATTCACCAATAATGTTATACCAACTCATTAAAATTCCCAACATAAAATATTACACATGTCACACAAAAATAAATCAATGTACAAAATTTAAATAAACAATTAATTTAAACCAAGGTATGAAATAATAATGTAGATACCAAAAAGAAATAAATCATAATCATACACATGCATGAATTTTTAATCTACTAGATTAGACTAGCACAATATCAAATTTTAGTCCAAATAAACAATTGAAGAGATAATTTTTGATTCCTCCTTAATCTGCCAAAATTTTCAAAATGTATATCTCACAAATAAAATACTTATACAACTCTAAAATTCATGTGAATCTACAAAATACTCAATAAACATGTTATGGCCATTTTTCATAAAGTAGTTTCCAAAAATAGATTATAAATAATTCTGAAAAATTTCAAGAAAGTTTATGACACAGATTTATCACATTTTCTTAAATTAATTCCATACTTAAATTTATACATCAATTCCATAATCTAAAAAATTATTATGAAACTAGACTTCTCAAATTTCATTTTTTGTTTAGAAATTACCAGAGTTGGTTTAATATAAAATTTTTAATGATTTTTCAAACACATAGTAAAATCTGCCTATAGCTCTAGATTTGGTTAAAAATCTGTATAAATTCGTAAAAACTCAATAATTGTTGAAAAAATTCATGGATGAAGTAGACATCGTTCTAAATGACTTTGTAGAAGAAATAATCTAAAACGTTTGAGTATAAAATTGTGTAAAAATTTGTAAAAATGTTCTGGCAGATTCAAGGGCCAAATAAAACCTTCAATCATTTTTTTAATGGTATAAACTACACATGCAAGCCTATTTTCACAATAATACCATGATTTTAAGAATATCAATATTTTCAAATATTTGATTTACACATCTCAAAATTTATATGCACATAAAAAAATTTATCTATAAATTCAGTCATTTTATCAAATGAATATAATCTGAAAATTTTAACAATTAAAAAAAATAAGAGGGTTGAGAGGGTTTTATTACTTAGTTGTAGAATTGAAATGGAATAGTGAAATGGTAGGAAAATATGCAACCTTAATCTCCTCCTCTCCTTCTCCTCCTATTGCCTAGCTGTTCACCGATTTGTTTGTTTTTGTCTCTTATCTCCTCACTGATCCGGAGGAGTATTATGCATATGTATATATATAATCAAGCTGACCTCTCTCTCTCTCTCTCTCTCTCTCTTCATTCTATGTAATAAAATCTTCAATTTCCAAAAGCTATATTCTATACCACCATGCATGCAACCAAGTGGCAATGCTGCCACTTGAAATTTGCCGATTTTTTTTTTTTTTGTGTGTGTGTGTGTGTGTGTATGTTTATGTGGGTTTCTTAAAATTGATACACTAAGATTTTTAACTAGGGTATTTAGTTAGAATAATTATCATGTTGAATCTTTATTAAAACAATTTATAAACAACAAATATTGAACATCCACAATTATTATTTTTTATAATATCTTTGTTAGTGATTGAATTGGGTTAACTTAAAACTAACCTGTTAGATTTATTTATTTTGATGATTTATTTAATTATGTTTTAATTTATTTGAAAGAGAAAAATAGAATCCAAAATTTATTTTGATAATTTATTTAATTATGTTTTAATTTATTTGAAAGAGAAAAATAGAATCCAAAATTTATTTTGTCCCATTATTTCTCACATAAACCTTTATCCTAAATGTTGTTAGAATGTATTTAATATTTGATTAAATCAGGAGCTCAAACAGCTCAAAATAAAGGTTCAAATAGCCTAACACAGCAGCATGCCAAAATGGTTCAAAAAGTTCAAGTGGAAGATATTCAAATTAGTAATGATGGAAGTACAACGGCTATAAAGGTTCAAAAGGCCAAAAGGTTCAAAAGGTTCAAGTGGAAGATATTCAAATTTGTAATGATGGAGTGAAAAATATTCCAATTGGTAATGATGGAAGTACAATGACTATAAATGGCTATAAATTCAAATGACTACAACGGCTAGAAACGGCTATAAATTCAAATGAATACAACGGCTATAAACAGCTATAAACGGCTATAATTTTCATTATATATACCAAAACCTCTAATGTAAACAAGTTACAAAAAAGCAGAAAATATTCTTTGATCTATAGTCACTCACATCTATTCTCTGAAAAATTCTCTGAGAAGTGTTCTTCAATTTTTGTCTACATCATTTCTCAGAAATTATACACTGAGACTTATAGCATTAAGCTCATCTTTCCTGTGTGAGGTTTACAGAAAAACCAGAGCTTCATTTTTATATCTATCTTTGAGAGATAATTATTGTACCTTTCTGTGAAAGCAAAAACACATTCTTTTCAACCTTGTAAGAGTGTAGTACACTCAGTGTTCTTGACTTAGAAAGTCTATGTAAAATCTGTAGAGGATTGCTCCATCTGTGAAGAGGTTGCTAGCACCTTGTGAAGCTAGAAGATAGTGGAAAATCTCAAGTGAAGCTTGAGGAGTGGATGTAGGCTTGGTTGAAGCCGAACCACTATAAATCTGTTTGTCTCATCTTCCTTAATCTTTTTACTTTCCTACTACTGCTATATCTATCTAATATTCATGTGTTAATCATTTGATTTACCCTGTATATTAGTTATACTTCATTGTTATCTTGTTTGATCATTTACTGCTGAGTTCATTATTGTGTCTGTTAATAATTTGTTATACTTGTAGTTAATTTTATTGGGGGTATTATTAATTTTAATTTGTAGAAACCTAATTCACCCCTCCACTTAGGTTACTTTTTGGGTAACAATTGGTATCAGAACCTGGGGCTCTTGTTTAGATTTAACAGTCTTGAGTTTTTGATCTATAGCAACCATGTATTCTACTTACTCTGCTGTAGGACAAGCTAGCAATAGGCCACCTCTCTTTGATGGTAGTAATTACATTTATTGGAAAGAAAAAATGACTTTGTATCTTTAAGCTACCAATTATGCTTTGTGGCTCATTATCACTGAAGGTCCTAAAATCCCTACCAAGGTCGTAGACCATATCAGTTTGTCTAAACTTAAGGATGAATTTGATGAACGTGATTATAAACTCTTTCAAGCTAATGCTAAAGCCAAGCTTATTCTTGTGTGTGGACTAGATGCAAATGAGTACAATAGAATTTCTGGGTGTATTACCGCTAAAGAGATTTAGAATAAACTTGAAATCACCTATAAAGGAATTAGTTAAATAAAAGAGTCTCGGATTGACATGCTTATTCATGATTATGAACTCTTTACTATGGAATCATTTGAATCTATTTCTGAGATGTTTTATAAATTTACCAATATTATTAATGCTCTAAAATCTCTTGGTAAATCTTATGCTAATGATGAGCTTGTAAGAAAAATACTTAGGTCTTGCCAAATGAATGGGAAGTTAAGGTTACAGCTATCCAAGAAACAAAAGACCCAACAAAATTAGGCATTGAAGAACTCCTAGGCTCACTCATGGCTCATGAACTTTCAATGATGGATGACAGCAAAAAAAAAAAAAACCATTTGGGGAGAAAATGATGGAGTAGCCAACCTGTGTCTCATGACTCTTGGAGAAGAAGAATCCACTTAAGATGAGGTAATTTCTAATTATGTAGAACTTGAAAGTGCTTTCAATGAATTAAATGACATATTTAGAAACGTTTGTGTTAAGAATTCTAAATTAAAGAAATTAGTTACTTCTTTTTCAAATGATGTGAGTGTTTTAAAAATTGAAAATGCTACTTTGAAAAATGACTTTACGTCTATTGCTAATGAGAAAAATATTTTGAAAAACAATATTGAGGATTTAAACAAAACTCTTGAAAATTTGTAAAAGGAAAAGAAAGCTCAACAAGCTTCTTGAAAATAAAAGATGTGCTTTTGACAAAGTAGGCATTGGTTTTGATCCTCCTAAACCTTTTATGAGGTTAAATGTTCTTGAGACTAATCCGTATGGACCCAAGAAAGTATGGGTACCAAGAAAGAAATCAAGATATTTTGTAGGTGGAATCTCAAAGAACACCAAGGATTTCAAGAGAAAATGCACAACAAGAGTGTTCAATCTAAAGAGCAAAATTAGCTCCTACAAGAAGAAGAATGATGAAATGAAAATCACCAAGATGAACAATAGAGGTAATGTATGGGTGAAGATTCCAAGAGGTAAATGAAGGTATAACACCTAACACACCTTTAAGCTTAAAGTTCTATATTCTTTAAGGTGTGATTTGTGTACAATAGATTATGTCTAATCATTGCTTCCATGTAACCTAATTGTACTAAGTTTGCTAAGTCATGTTCTGCTAGTTTCTTTCAAATATTCATTGAACTCAAAAATGAAAATTATATTATTTTGATGAATGCCTATTAGAATATGACTGATTCATGTATTCATTAACATTTTATAGCATGTCATCCATTGCTATGAAAAAGAGATAAGAAGTGATAAAATTTTTTGTGAGCATACTTTTCACATCTTATATATGACTTCATACTAATATGCTAATTTCTTTTTGAGTCATATCTTATAGAATCAATTTTGATATCATAGCATGTTTTTGAGATGTATACTATCTATATTTTGAATTGTACATTTATGATCTCAAGAATATGCTTAATATGAAAATTTCATGCTTATATGTTTTACATTGGAATATTTGAATGAGTTATGAAATTCGTTGATTATGATCTATCAACAATGTCTAAATGAAAAGAAGTATCATATGTCTGTAGAGACATTGCATCTATCCTATTGAATATATTTTGAATATGGATTATATTAGCATACATCTCATGAAATGTTTTTGATTGATAAATTGTTGAATAAATTGTTTATAACATTCATGTTGTGTTCCATATTGAGTAAAATGTTTTAACACACTTGAGCATGTGGATTTAATTGATAAAAATGCCTCTTGATAATGTTATGTGATTAAATGAGACTGTTGCATCATTTCTTAATAAAACAGAGAGCATAAAACTATTTTTCTTATGCATATTATGCTATGCGTTACAACTTGAAAATTTTGAAAAATAGTATTGCAAACTCTTGTTTGATCATTGAATTATTTTTCACCTTTTTAGTTTGTGATAAGAAGTGATTTGTGTTGTATTTTTATTGAGTAATAGTGATTGTTCTATGAATGCTATATTTACACAAATCACATTAGAAAAGGGTAGCACCAACTTAGGGGGAGAAATCATTTTGCTAACATACTTGTTAAACCCTTTTGAGATGAACTCCTCATGAAAGAAAATTGAAGATTGAAAAGTTTCTATCTCTTGAACCTAACGTATGCCTCATATACTCTCTTAAACTTTTGATGTAAAAATTCTATCTTATATCCTTTGAACTAATGTTGTTATTACTTTGATATGAAAAAGATTGATTATGCTTCATATGATTTGCAATGTATACTCTTTGATGATGCTCTTACCTAAAAATTATGCCTATGCTTAAATGTGTGGTACATATTGAAATTCATGATTTTTCTTGGCATATGGATTGCTATACCTTGAACATGCTTCATTTTTTTTTTTGGAATTACATTAGCTCCATGAGATTATATTGAGTTTAACCTATCATGAGCAATATTTGGTGTTTTACATAATGCTTGAGCTACGATTGTTAAATCTTCTAGATTGCATATTAGTATCCTTGGTAGATTGCATGTTAGTATCATTTTGGCATCCTATTTGATATTATTGACGAGAACATTTCAGTTATGAGCTTTCATTTATCATATCTCCTATTGATTTTGCCAAATGAAACAAGGGAAAGAATTTAAACTTGATTATTTTTTAAAATCCCCTCAGTTTCTATTCTGTTTTTGATATCAAACTTATGGGCTTGCACCTTCACATGTTATTATTTTTTTTTGCCCATTATTGTCAAATGGTATGAGTTTCAATTGTATGATTATTACGTGCTATCATTTTTTTTGGTATCATAGAGCTACCTTGATATGGATGATTATTTGTGCTATAATGAGACTTACATTCTTTTATCCTATATATTGTACCATACTCCCTCATTGTGCTTGATTTTGTTGAAAATGTCATCGGGGGAGAAAAAGAGACTGGATTGTTTTAGTATCTCTGATTATTTTGGTATCTTTATGCTTTTAGTATCTTAATTCTTACAACATGATCTTTGAGTTGATTAGTTGTTGATAATGTAAGAGGAAGATTGTTTTCCTCAAGGATGAGTGACTTGAACTTTAGCTCCATATTTATACTCTTGCTTGGCAACCTTGTTTGATCTATGCACTGTTATGTCTATTATAGTCTTGAGATTGGTATGCTCTTGCTAAGAAATTGAGAATTAGATCATGCTTTTCTGCTCTACTTAGTTTCTCTGTTCTGTCTCTCGAGGGAGAAGAAGATAGAAGAAAGTGAGGAGAAGAAGAAGAAACAGACGAGTGTGATTAAGAAGAAGGCCAAAGAGAAGAGGCTGAAGAGAAAACAACAACGAGGGAGAGATAGCCGAAGCGAGCGGCAGTTGAGGCGAGCTGCTTTTGTCTGCCAATGAAGCAAAAGCCAGGTCGCGTGGCAACCGCGTTTTGCTAAAAAAGAGAGAGACGCGGAAGAGTTGTATGTGTATACATATATGTATATATTGTATAGCTATGTAATATATATATGTTTTGATTATCTATTTTTTGATACCATTTATCACTATCATTTTCCTTATCCTCCTCCAAATTTTGACCCATGATTTCCTTTTGATAATGTCACAGGAGGAGAAATTATATGATGTTATGTATTATGGTATTATTTTGTTATGATGTTATGTATTATGATATTGTTTTCAAATTATGGTATTATTTGAGAACTAATCTGATGATTATGTATTTATAGTTTGATATTTTAGTCTCATATTATGTCTTTAATTAAAGCTTATTTATTACATATGTGCTAACCTATGCATTTAGAAATGAATTCAGGGAGCACGACTTGAGCGGGAGCCCTTGTTACTCCCAAATCAAATCAAAATATCATTGTGTACCATCATCAAAAAGTGAGAGATTGTTATACTTATTTATTTTGATGATTTATTTAATTATGTTTTAATTTATTTGAAAGAGAAAAATAGAATCCAAAATTTATTTTGATGATTTATTTGAAAGAGAAAAATAGAATCAAAATTTATTTTGTCCCATTATTTCTCACCTAAACCTTTATCCTAAATGTTGTTAGAATGTATTTAATATTTGATTAAATCAGGAGTTCAAACAGCCCAAAACAAAGGTTCAAACAGCCTAACACAGCAGCAGGCCAAAAGGTTCAAGTGGAAGATATTCAAATTAGTAATGATGGAAGTACAACGACTATAAATGGGTATAAAGGTTCAAAAGGCCAAAAGGTTCAAAAGGTTCAAGTGAATGATATTCAAATTTGTAATGATGGAGTGAAAGATATTCAAATTGGTAATGATGGAAGTACAACGGCTATAAACGGCTATAAATTCAAATGACTACAACGGCTATAAACGGTTATAAACGGCTATAAATTCAAATGAATACAACGGCTATAATTTTCATTATATATATCAAAGCATCTAATATAAATAAGTTTCAAAAAATCAGAAAATATTCTTTGATCTATAATCACTCACATCTATTCTCTGAAAAATTCTTTGAGAAGTGTTCTTCAATTTTTGTTTACATCCTCTCTCAGAAATTATACACTGAGCCTTATAGCATTAAACTCATCTTTTTTGTGTGAGGTTTACAAAAAAACCAGAGCTTCATTTTTATATCTATCTTTGAGAGATAATTATTGCAGCTTTCTGCGAAAGCAAAAACACCTTCTTTTCAACCTTGTAAGAGTGTAGTACACTCAGTGTTTTTGACTTAGAAAGTCTGTGTAAAATCTGTGGAGGATTGCTCCATCTGTGAAGAGGTTGCTAGCACCCTGTGAAGGTAGAAGATAGTGGAAAATCTCAAGTGAAGCTTGAGGAGTAGATGTAGGCTTGGTTGAAGCCGAACCACTATAAATCTGTTTGTCTCCTCTTCTCTAATCTGTTTACTTTCCTACTACTGCTATATCTATCTAATATTTATGTGCTAATCATTTGATTTACCCTGTATGTTAGTTATACTTCATTGTTATTTTGCTTGATCATTTACTGCTAAGTTCATAATTGTACCTGTTAATAATTTGTTATACTAATAATTAATTTTATTGGGGTATTATTAATTTTAATTTGTAGAAACCTAATTCACCCCCCTCTTAGGTTACTTTTTGGATAACATAACCTATACACTAATATATTTCAGATAAACTCTAAATAAAATTAATTTAATTAATTAATTTATTTTTATTTTTACTTTATTATTATTATTATTATTATTATTATTATTATTATTATTATTATTATTATTATTAATCCTGTTGATTAAGTCTGCGCTCCTCCGTACGTCGTCGCTTTGTTCCCTGAAAATACAAACGTGAGCTAGCCGGCGGGTGCGTGCCGGATACCTCTCCGATGCCTAAGTCAGCAAAATAGACAAAGACAAAAAGCTCTGTGTATTCGAGAATCAAAGTTGTGTGTTACCTCTCCATAGGTGATGTTATGAGCTTTTATAGGTTCTGCGTGGCACGATCCTAACAGGACTCTTACTCCTCCATGTAGAGTCCTCCTAGGATTCATACTCCTGAAAGATAATGCTTATCCTTCAGCACCCCCCTCACTGCTTAAACCAAGTGAGATGGTTTTACCATGGTCAGACTCCAACATGACTGGAGTAAGCATGGCTATGCTAAGCCGCAGACTAGACCGAGATAACTCTACCTCGGTTCTTTCATTCACTGCTCCTACCACGGTTTTCCCAGCGTTGACCTTAGTATTGCTTAGACCGTGCTAACCATTAGCTAGGTCTGATAGAGCTAGATGCGCTATACCGTGACCGGACTAACTCTGTGCGGCATCCTGGCGACCGAGCTACCCGTAGTACTCTCCCGGACCGAGATAACACTCTGGGTTCAGATTAACTTTAGGGCCGTCTGGAACCGGACTAACTTCAAGGCTCTGGGACCGGACTAATCTTCAAGGCCTTTTTACTCTGCCCTCCGTATTGTGGTCCATAACGGCCCATTACCCAGCTCGACCCACTTTTCATATAAATTTCCCTCTCAATTGCCTCTTAATTCCATCTGCGCAGCATGATAGGGATTACCTTGTTCTATGAGCCAAGCCAAAAACTTTAATCTTACTACTGAGCTAAGCTTTTAAGCTTTTCTAGCCGAGCTAAAACTCTTTTAGCCTTTCCAGCCGAGCTAAACTTATTCCGGGCTGTAGCCGCCCGGACAAAACGTCTCTTCAATCATAGTAATTGAATCCCTTCTCATTCCTATGACATGTGGTCCCCTCTGATTGGCCCAATGCAGCTGTCACGCCATCTTCGTACTCCGTGAATTTTGAACAGTTCCCGCCTCTGGTCCTTGCATCAAAACAAAACTCTTTGTTTTTTGAATCACTCACTACACTATTCATTTCCTCATCTCTCTCTCTCATTCCTGAGCTTCTTCAACCTTGAACTTGCTGAGTTCGTGTTCTTCATTGCCGTTGCTTCCATCTCTGATTTTTTCCTCTTGACCTGGTAAGTTTACTCAAATCTGCCTTGTTTTTGTTGTTTTTGCATTTGCTTTTACAATACATGTATTTTGTGTGTTTTTTGAAAACACATACTTTTCTTTCGTGTAATAGAACCTCTGGCTTTTCACGAATAAACTGAAACACTGATTTTGATCCAAAATCACTGTATAACCGAGCTAAAAAGTCGTTTGTAGTTGATGTCACTCTAGCGAGGCCATTCAACAGAACTAACACTTAACGTTATAACAATAATCTCAAGAAATAAAACCTCCTTGTGATTCGATCTTTTGAACCGTACTAGGTCTATGCAATAATATGTTCGAAAGCCTTGACCACGACCGAGCTATGACTGGGGCTAAACCAGCATTCGTAGTTCAACCGAACTACAAGTGCTGCCCCTAGAGGCTCAACCGGGCTAACAAAACCCTTGCACGAACTGAGATAACGAACCCCTTGTATAAACCGAGATACCAAATCCCTAGTGCAAACCGAGATAACCAAACCCTTGCTCAAAATCGGGCTAAGCCACGTAGCATTTCACATAGCCGAGCTAAGATTTGATATATCTTGCCTTTATTTCTCTTTAGCACGGTCCAACGGTTTGTGCTTAACACCTTTATTTTTTCACTTTGCAGACTTTAGGTTGCCCAGGTACTCCTTTGAGCGCTCAACCGAGCTACTCAGCCCACTTCTGCAACCGAGCTTAATCACAAGTATAATTTATTCATAACTTAAGACAAAATGGGTAAATATAGGTTTTTAGTAGAAACACCTGGTGGCATGGCCGAATTCCGAAGGGAGTATAATATTCCTGACGACGTCCATCTCACCTTAGCCGAACAAGATATCATACCTTGGGGAAACCCTGGTTTTGTTCCCTTCACCCTTCTTTCCATTGTAGAAACCGGCCTAAGATTCCCTGTACAGCCCTTACTTTGTGAATTCCTTAGGCAAACTAGGATATGCCCAACTCAGCTTTCCACAAACTCATACCGCATAATAAATGGTATAGCCGAGCTAAACCGTCGTGCTGGTATTAACCTCGGCTTAGCCGAACTCTTTCACCAATATTCAATAGGATCAAAAGAAGATGGCTGGATCTATTATCTAAGAATACGCCGTCGTCGAGAGAAAATAATAACGGACACACCGGATAAAGACTTGAACGATGATGATTTCTTCTGGGTTTCTGGGAACTTCGAAGACCAAGAAGCCCAGATTCCTGGTGACCGAATAAACTGGAATAAAGGGACCACTGGTATAATTACCTCGACTCTATCACATGCCACTTTTTATTTCGGTTTCCTGTTCCTGAACCGAACTGACAGTTGTCTTCTTTATGCAGACTCAGCCCACCTCAAGTCACTGTACAGTTACCCTAACCTAAACACACTTCGCGCCGCACTACGGTATCCTGAAAGAAGTTGGGCCAAGCTGCTCAATTTTGAACCGACATACAGATATAGCAGTCGACGAAAAGCCAGAGTAACAGACTTTTTGTTGGAGGCATCGCCTGAACCGGATCCAACCTTACCACAAATTAACCTGGTCCGTACTACTACTGAACAAGAGATGGCGAAGAGGAACAGAGTGAGGGCCCTCCTAACCGAAACACACCCAACCGAAGTAACACCAACCACCCAGACTCAAGAGACCGTGGTGGCTCTTCCATCTCAACAACCCTCTTCATCACGCCCAAGCAAGCGCGTCTGGACTACCCAAACCGAGCGACGCCTTGCTGATGAAGATGAAACCATCCTTCCACCAAGCCCTCCACCGAGCCCTCAGCCGGAGCGTTCTGACCGGGCTAGCTCCTCCAAGTGGGCTCCGAAAATGACTTTCCAGAACCAAGATATCCAGGATACTGACTCGGTAGTCGCTGAGAAGGATCACATGATGGCATTCAACCTTGCCAGGAATGTTTGCCTTCCAGCAGATATGGAGCATCACAAAAATTTGACCGAGCTAAAGACCATCCGGTCTGCAACGAAATCAATGATCCTCGTAAGCAGCCCCTCTGATCTCTTTAATTTTTCCAACTTTTTGCTCGGTTTTGTCATTAGTTTCTTTCTATTCTTCTTCAGGCTATGCAAAAGAGTCAAATTGCCCACAAGCATGTGTTGGAGCTTCAAAAAACAACAAGGCAAGCCATGGCCGAAGTAACTGAAAAAACTGCCGATTTAGAAGAGGCTAGGAAACAGCTAGCCGAGCTAAAATCCGAGAACGGTTGTCTGGCCGGTCTTGTTAGGTCGGCTGAAGCAGAAAAACAAAAAGTTGCAGCTGTGATCAAAGACAAATATTTGTGCGAACTTGCTAAACTTTAGGGCCAGAAAAACGCCGAGATAGAGCAGCTGAAGAAGGATGCTGATGACGCCAAGCTCCGGGGTTTCAAGGAGGGGGAGGCGACTTACATTAAACAATGTGAAGCAGCCAAGGATCTCTTCTTCAAGTGCGGTTGGAGGGCGGCTGTAGAGCAGCTTGGTCACGGTCCGAAGACCGAGGTCTTCAACGCTCCAGCATACTTCATTCCGAGCTCTATGACAGAATATGCTGCTGCCCTTCAACAACAATTTCTTGAAGATTCAGATGATGAAGAAGACACCGTGCCCAAAGATACCCCGGCTGTTAGTGATCCTGTCGATCAGTCAGTTCGGTTAGAGCCAATGGAGGAAGACCTGACCAACGAGCTGCCTACTGAAACCGTTCTTCCAACCGAGACCGTTCTGCCGAATGAAACCGAGCTCCGAGTTGATATCGACGCCGACCTTGATGATCTGTTTAACTGACTTTGTATTTTTCTTCTTTTTGGAAACAAATTGTGACCGGGCTGAGGCCCCACCCTTTGTACTTGTTTTGAATTTTCAATGAAGTCTGCTTTTTTTTTCAACTCTTATTTCGGTTGATCTTTATGCTTATACCATTACTTTCTAACTGATGTCTTTCATGAGGTACAACAGTGTCTTGCCGAGATACTTTATCTCGGTCTTGATCTTGCAATCTAATTATAGCTGCCAACCACTCTTCAGCCAAGATACTTACCTCGGCTGAAGAGTACTAACAGTTGGCTCAGTCCAGCAAACCATTCTTTAGCCGATATCCTTACTTCGGTTGAAGAGTATTAAGAGTTGGTTTAATCCAACCAACCACTCTTTAGCCGAAATCCTTACATCGGTTGAAGAGTACTAAGAGTTGGTTTAATCTAACCAACCACTCTTTAGCCGATATTTTTATATCGGTTGAAGAGTACTAAGAGTTGGTTTAATCCAGCCAATCACTCTTTAGCCGATATCCTTACATCGGTTGAAGAGTACTAAGTTGGTTTAATCCAGCCAACCACTCTTTAGCCAATATCCTTACTTCGACTGAAGAGTACAAAGAGTTGGTTTAATCCAGCCAACCTCTAAATTGGTTATTCTTGCCAATTTAGAAAAATGTTTGGTTATTCCGACCAAACATTCTGCAGCCTGGATCCTTATCCTGGGCTTAGGAGGGGTGTTGGTTTTTTCAGCCAACCTCTAAGTTGGTTTTTTTCAGCCAACCTAGAGTAAAGTGTTTGGGTATTCCGACCAAACGTCCTGCAGCCTGGATCCTTATCCTGGGCTTAGGAAGGGTGTTGGTTTTTCCAGCCAACCTCTAAGTTGGTTTTTTCCAGCCAACCTAGAGTAAAGTGCTTGGGTATTCCGACCAAACGTCCTGCAGCCTGGATCCTTATCCTGGGCTTAGGAAGGGTGTTGATTTTTTCGGCCAACCATGTTTTCAATGCCCCTAACTTACTAAAACAATTTTTACAGAATAAAACACTTATGCTGAAAAAACTACTTGTTTTATTGGGGAAAAGAAAAATTACAAGTATTTTGAAGAAAAGCTAAAAATAAAATAGTTTGAGATTGGCAGTGTTCTATGGTCTGGGAATTGCTTTCCCGTCCTCTTCTTCTAAGTGGTATGCCCACTTGCTTGCTAATCCAACCACTTTGTAAGGCCCTTCCCAATTGAGCCCTAACTTGCCATCTCTCGGAACCATGGTGTTTTCCATCACTTTGCGCAGTACCCAATCTCCGATCTTGAATTGCCTTGGATGAACTGTTTTGTTATATTTCCTCGATAACTCTTGTTGGTATGAGGCAATGTGAACTAGTGCTTTTTCTCTTCTTTCTTCGGCAAGGCCGAGCTCCAATGCTATGGCTTCTCCATTTAAGTCTGGATCAAAATTTTCGCTTCTAATTGTGGGGAGGCCAACTTCCAGCGAGATTACTGCTTCCATGCCATAGGCTAAGGAGAATGGTGTTTCTCCTGTTGATCGTCGAGGTGTGGTGCGGTAAGCCCATAAAACATGAGGAAGCTCGTCAGCCCATTTGTCTTTTGCTCTTTCTAACCTTTTCTTTAGTCCATTCAAGATAACCTTGTTTGATGCTTCCGCCTGGCCGTTGGCTTAGGGATATGCCGGTGTAGAATTGTAGAAATCTATTTTGTATTCTTCACAAAAGCCTCTAAAGATTCTGCCATCAAACTGGGTGCCGTTGTCTGATATTAGGGCTTTAGGTATGTCGAATCGAGTAATGATATTCTGCCAGATGAACTTTTTCACATATTTTTCCTTGATTGATGCCAATGCTTCTGCTTCTATTCACTTTGTGAAGTAGTCTGTTGCTGCGAGAAAGAACTTCCTGTTTCCAGGTGCTGTTGGAAGTGGTCCTACTATGTCTAAGCCCCACATTACAAAGGGCCATGGGCTGGTCAATGGTAGGAGTTCTCTGGCCAGCTGATGTATTTGGTGTGCGAACTTTTGACATTTCTCGCACTTCTTTACATACTTCTCTGAGTCTGCCTATATGTATGGCCACCAGTATCCTTGTGAAATGGCTCTGTAAGCTAACGATCTTCCTCCTTGGTGGCTTCCGCACACCCCTTCGTGTATTTCGAACAAGAATGTTTCTACTTTGCTGGGGTGGACACACTTTAGATAAGGTCCTGAGAATGACTTTTTGTACAATGCCATAGATGGGGAGAGCCAAAATCGCTGCAACTTTGCTCTAATTTTGTTGGCTTCTTTCTTTTCTTCCGGTAAGACGCCGTCTTTTAAGAACGGTATGATGGGATCTATCCATGAGGGACCTAATTCGGCGCAACACACCTCTTCTACTTCGGGGTCCTCAATGCTTGGTCTCGGTAGGTAGTCAATTAGTAGTGGGTGAGGAATGGATGTATCTGCCATTGACGCAAAGCCTGCTAGTTCGTCTGCTCTGCTGTTTTCCTCCCTGCCAATCTGTTCTATTCTTACTACTTCAAATTTCTTGATCTCTGTTCTGACCAATTCTTGGTACTTGGCCATCCTGTCATCCTTTACTTCATAGTCGCCAGAAATTTGGTTTACCACCAGCTGTGAGTCGCTGTAGACCATTAGTTCGGTGGCCTTCAT
Source organism: Camellia sinensis (assembly GCF_055761805.1). NCBI lineage: Eukaryota > Viridiplantae > Streptophyta > Magnoliopsida > Ericales > Theaceae > Camellia > Camellia sinensis. The sequence continues at coordinate 190,481,663 of NC_138964.1, forward strand.
GTAGAATGCTGATTTGAGTCCTGTAAGAAGTGCTTCATACTCCGCTTCGTTGTTTGATGCTGGGAAGCCAAGGTTGATTGCTTGCTTCACAACCAGGCCGTCTGGTGAGATGAGGACTATTCCAAGTCCTGCACCATGCCGGTTGGATGCTCCATCCACAAAGAGCTTCCACATCTCTCCAACGAACAATTTCCAGCAAGTGGAGGGATCAGATGATGCCATGGGGTTAGGGATGTTGCTGGTGTTTTCTTCAAGGTCCATACTGGCTGTCTGCCCCTCGCTATCTGATTGAACCAAGTTTTTATTTGTTGGCGAGTCTTGGCTTGGTGTAGCATGTTTCGCTTCTGCCTTGCTCTCTTTATTCTGGTCTGCCTTGGGATCCGACTGAGTATTCTGCACCAGGGGTTGCGCTATTCCGGCGTCAACTCCCACCCCTAGTTCGGTTGTGTTATTACTCAGGTCGACTGGGCAGATATAATGACTTCCGGGGTAAATTCTGTGACAAAGTCCGCTAAAGCTTGGGCCTTTATCGCGGTTCTGGGTTAGAACTTGATGTCGAATTATCCTAACTTTACTGCCCACTTCAAGATTCGCCCAGAAAAGTTCGCCTTCTCAAACAAAGCTTTTAATGGGAAAGCTGTGAGGACGACTATGGTGTGGGCGTGAAAGTAGTGCGATAACTTTCTTGAGGCCATCATCAAAGCCAAGGCCAGTTTTTCTAGTGGCAAGTACCTTGTTTCGGCACCCACCAATGTCTTGCTGACATAATAGATGGGCAGATGTTGGATTCCTTTCGCACGGACCAATACTGCGCTAATTGCGTGCTGAGAAACTGCCAGGTACAGGAAGAGTTCTTCTCCAGGTATTGGGGTTACCAGTAGTGGTGGAGAAGACATGTATTCTTTCAAGCTTTCCAGAGCACGGTCGCATTCTTCGTCCCACTCAAACTTGGCTTTCAATGCTTGAAAAAATGGTCGTAGTCTGTCTGACGACCGGCTAATGAATTGGTTGAGTGCAGCAGCCATGCCGGTGAGATACTGTACTTCTTTTACTGAGTTTGGCCTCTTCAGATCCTGAATAGCTTTGATCTGGGAGGGATCTACCTCTATACCCCGGTTGGTCATCAGGAAGCCTAGGAATTTGTCAGATCCTACACCGAATGCGCACTTAGATGCATTAAGGCGCAACTTGTGTTTCTTCAGAATCTAGAACATCTCACCTAGGTCCCTTAGATGGTCATTCTTATCCTTGCTCTTGACCACCATGTCGTCGATGTAAGCTTCCATTGTTTTGCCTAACAATGGTTCAAACATCTTGGTGACCATCCGTTGGAATATTGCCCCTGCATTCTTTAGGCCAAAGGACATGACCTTGTAGTAATACAGTCCTCTTGGAGTTGTAAAGGACGTGACCTCCTGGTCTGGTTCGTACATGGCGATCTGATGGTAGCCTCTGTACGCATCCAGAAAGCTAAGCCGGTTGTGCCCCGCCGTTAGGTCTACCAATTGATCTATCCGTGGTAGGGGGAAGCAGTCCTTTGGACATGCTTTGTTGACTGTCTTATAGTCGACGCAGACACGCCATTTGCCATTCTTCTTTGGTACCACGACTGTGTTGGAAATCCATCTAGGGTAGTGCACCTCTCTGATAGCTCTTGCCTCTAGCAGATTTCCCACCTCTTCCGCCACTATCTCGGCGTGGTGGAGTGCCGATCTACGAGTGAGCTGAATGATTGGTCTGGCGGATGGGTAGACATTGAGTTGGTGACAGATGAAGTTTGGATCAATGCCTGGCATGTCGTAGGGTGTCCAGGCAAACACTTCGATGTTAGAGGTCAAGAATTCCAAGACCTCTAATCTCTCAGTGCTGGACAACGACGAACCAAGCAAAAAGAACTTATCCGGGTTCTTTTCATCTATTCTTACCTCTACCAAGTCTTCCACCGCTTTTTGATCAGCTGCTTTACGGACATCTGCAAATAGTTCATTGCTCTCAGGTTCTTCCACTGAGTGAACATATCCCTTGGCAGCGCGGCTGCCATTAACCGTGACGAAGCATTGCTTGGACATAATTTGATTTCCAAAGACCTCTTCAATTACTCTGGCTTCGTTGGGGAACCGCATTACTTGATGGTAGGATGATGCTACTGATTTCATGGCATGGAGCCATGTTTTTCCTAAGATTATGTTGTAAATGGAAAGGACCTTTAACACCCAAAATTCCACTTATTTTGTCACGCTTCCTGCCCTGACTGGTAGTATAATTTTGCCGACTGGCCATTCTGGCATTGAGTTGAATCCGATCACGGGGGATACAGCTGGTGCCAGGTCTTTGTTCTCCAATTTCAGTCGTTTGAAGGTGTCATAGTACATTATCTCACACGAGCTACCTTGGTCTATCAGAATTCGCTTGACGTCGTAGTCCTTGATGCAGAGGGTGACGACTAGTGCATCGTTGTGAGGGCAATATATTCTCTCCAAGTCTTTGTCTGAAAAAGAAATGACGTTCGTGGCCTCTGTTCTCCCTTTTTTGATGGTAGGTTGGGCACTTAGTACCTCCCTTAAGTGCTCAGACTTCTTGATCGACCCTCTGAGCTCGCATACACGCTCAGGTTCGAATACTCCATGTATCACATTGATCACACCTTGAGGTGGGGCGTCAATTGGCATTCAATTGGGGTTATTGTGGTCCTGGGGGGCTGGTTGCGTCCCTCCTTCAATGTACTTATCCAGGTGACCGGCTGCCACCAACTCCTCCAGATGCTGTCTCAATGGCATGCAATTTTCAATGCAGTGCCCCTTTTCTTTGTGGAAGGTGCATCGCGATCTTTCGTCGTAGTCTTTCTGTGCTTCTCCTAGCTTAGCTGGCTATTTGACGAAAGGCTCATCGCGTATTTCGCTCAGAATCCGGTAGATTGGTTTCTTGAATACCGTGGTTATGGCAGTGCGGACTCTCAACCATCTTTTATCCTGGTCCTCTCCGTTGTCTCGCCTGCTGCGTCTGTTTCTACTTGGATGGTCTACCGCATTGACCTTTGCTGAGGTCTTTTTCTCTGGTATTGCGGTCGTGCCAGATTTTGTTTTGGCACGGGCGCTATCCTCTTCCACCCTGATATGCTGATGCACTCTTTCCATCAAGGCCTCCATGGTGAGGGGCAGTGTCATGGTGATTGAGTCCCTTAGTCTGTTCCCGACTAGAAGGCCTCTTTTGTACTGTGCAATGGCGAGATTGGTGGGGCAGTCCCCGATCTGGTTGAATGTCTCCCAGTAGCGACTATTGTAGGATCTTAGTGTCTCATTTTCGCCCATGTCGATGGAGAGTAACTGGTTAATCTCCACCGGGGTTTTGGTGTTCGTTCTGAACCTTGTGACGAACGCCTTTGCCAATTGTGCCCAGGAGGCTATGCTGCCTTCTGGAAGTTTTTCAAACCAAGTCAAGCCTAGGTCACCAAGGCTTGATGGGAAGATGATGCACATCAAAGCCTCGTTTCGTCGATATACCGCCATAACCTGGCGGAAGTGGCTTAGGTGCATGTAAGGGTCTGTCTTCCCTTCGTACATGGTAAATTTAGGCTGGATGAAGCCTGAGGGTAATGATGCATTCTCAATTGCCGGAACGAACGGCGAGTTATGTAGTCTTGCCAACGCTTTATCTGTTGGTTCGTAGGCAAGGTGTGGTACTGGCATTCCAACCTCGACGCTTCCATGCGTCCGAGGAGCCAACCACCGAAGGGCTAAAGCTCTGTGCGGGTCGCGTGCCCTAGCATCCTCCTTCTGTCGCGCCCTTTCTTCAAGCACAGTCCATAAGTTGGACAATCTAGGCAACTTCGTTTGCCTGGATGATGTATGGTGAGTGTGTGAGGGCCAATAGGTACTTCCCTCTGTGTAAGACCTTAATGATCTCGTTCTCTCAGACCTGGAGTAACGAGTTCTGGAGGTTCTGGATTGAGTATCGCCTGTCCTGAGACTTCTACTCTCTGCTTGTGATGGTGTGGAATACCTTCCACGGTCTTCTGAGCGGCGAGGGGGCGTCTTGCTTTTGCGCCCCTCTCCTGTCGCCACTCATTTTCCCTTCATCTGGCGTTTCATAATCTCTATGTCTGCCACCATCCGTTGTATTAATTCGTCCTGCTCCTTTACACGGTCCTCCAAAACTTGAGGATCAATCCTCCGCTTTTGTCTGTCAGGACTTTGTGAATGAGAGTGACGGGGGCTGCTATTTCGCCTCCCCCTAGCATCCCTCATGGGGTTATGTCGTTGGGGCTCCAAGTCCGCCATAGGAGGGACAGGAGGCAAACCTTCGCGCCTCCCACCTCTTTCTGGTGTTTGTCTATTAATAGCAGACTGTGGTAAATCTTCGTTGTGCGCCATTGATTCTAAAGAGGAAAAAGCTTGATCAAGAGGTTTTGCTCTTGTCTGAAATTCCCACAGACGGCGCCAATTGTACGGGAAAGAAATAAACCTTCTCGTATAATCCTGTTGATCAAGTTTGCGCTCCTCCATACGTCGTCGCTTTGTTCCCTAAAAATACAAACGTGAGCTAGCCGGCAGGTGCGTGCCGGATACCTCTCTGATGTCTAAGTCAGCAAAATAGACAAAGACAAAAAGCTCTGTGTATTCGAGAATCAAAGTTGTGTGTTACTTTTCCATAGGTGATGTTATGAGCTTTTATAAGTTCCGCGTGGCACGATCCTAATATGACTCTTACTCCTCTATATAGAGTCCTCCTAGGATTCATACTCCTGAAAGATAATGCTTATCCTTCAGCACCCCCCTCACTGTTTAAACCAAGTGAGATGGTTTTACTATGGCCAAACTCCAACATGACCGAGGTAAACATGGCTATGCTAAGCCGCAGACTAGACCGAGATAACTTTACCTCGGTTCTTCCATTCACTGCTCCTACCACGGTTTTCCCAGCGTTGACCTTAGTATTGCTTAGACCGTGCTAACCATTAGCTAGGTCTGATAGAGCTAGCTGCGTTATACCGTGACCGGACTAACTCTGTGCGGCATCCTGGCGACCGAGCTACCTGTAGTACTCTCTCGGATCGAGATAACACTCTGGGTCCAGATTAACTTTAGGGCCGTCTGGAACCGGACTAACTTCAAGGCTCTGGGACCGGACTAATCTTCAAGGCCTTTTTACTCTGCCCTCCGTATTGTGGTCCATAACGGCCCATTACCCAGCTCGGCCCACTTTTCATATAAATTTTCCTCTCAATTGCCCCTTAATTTCATCTACGCAGCATGATAGGGATTACCTTGTTCTATGAGCTGAGCTAAAAACTTTAATCTTACTACTGAGCTAAGCTTTTAAGCTTTTCCAACTGAGCTAAAACTCTTTTAGCCTTTCCAGTCGAGCTAAACTCATTCCGGGCTGTAGCTGCCTGGACAAAACATCTCTTCAATCACAGCAACTGAATCGCTTCTCATTCTTATGACACGTGGCCCCCTCTGATTGGCCCAATGCAGCTGTCACGCTGTCATCGTACTCCGTGAATTTTGAACAGTTCCCGCCTCTGGTCCTTGCATCAAAACAAAACTCTTTGTTTTTTGAATCACTCACCACACTATTCATTTCCTTATTTATTTTACACAGAAGATTGTTCCAATAAATAATAATAAATATAAAAAAAAAGCAAACCGAGAGCAACCAGATCCAAGTCACCAAACGCATCTAAAACTCCATTACACTGCAACATTCAACTTGAAATATGAAAATCCCACCTCTGCTGATCAAGATGGAACATTGATGTTGAGGTAGTCGCCTAGTGTAAAATGAATGCATTAAACAACATTAGTTTTTGGATTGTGAGAAGATTTGAAATTAGATCTTAAAATTTTAGGCGCGATGGTGAAAGTTTGGGCGCAAGCCAAACATCAAATTCGGAAGATCGGAAAGAGGGAGAGGCTACTCCAACATCGGTTGCTAGAGGTAGAACTGAAGGAGATAAGACAGATCTAGAGAGGATGGATCCATGGCAGTGCTAAAAATGGTTGGAAGCATAAATGTTCATTATTATTTAGCAAAAAGACAAACAAAATAAGAAAAATGAGGTGAAAGGAGAAGAGGTGAGGCTAACAACTAGAACCCCTCCTCACCATTGGCAGCACATCCAGCAGAAGACTTAGGGAATGAGGCTTAGAGAGAGATGCCTTGAGTTTAGAGAGAGAGAGAGAGAAAGAGAGAGAGAGAGAGAGTATTGAGTGAAGTTGTTAAGCTTTGTAATGTATATTGTTGTGATGATTTTTTATGGTGTTAATTATAAATGATTGTGATATGGTTATAATAGTGTGTATAATATGATTTTTTTTTTGGAGTGTATATGGAAACTTTTCCTGTTTTTGATATTTTGTATGGTTAATTAGAAATGATTTTTGCATAATTATAAAAGTGTATATAATATCCATCATTTTTGGAGTGTACATAAAAAGGAGAATTATTGTCTAGTGGAGTAGAGAAAAAAAATTACAAACATATAGGATGGGGGTGCAAGTGGTTTTATGGTGGGATACAAGTGAAAATTTGTGCGGGTCCAAGTCATGCACCCTTCTATATTTGTGTATTTTTTTTTCTTCTCCTTATATAAAAACCTATCATATTCTTGATCTTTTGTGCTATTAATCATAAATGATTGTGATACATTATAAAAAGTATACAATATGCATCCTTTTTGAGGTGTATATGGAAAACTCACTCTTAAATCTAATCAATCAAGCCGCGAGTCATCGTTTTAAAAGTTATGGAAAACTCACTCTTAAATCTAACCAGTCAAGAACCCTAGCTTCCTTTCTCTCTAAGAAATTAGAGTCACTCTCTTTCTTTTTATGCTCTTTAGGGGAAGAGATGGTGTTTCTAACCTTCTTCCCTTCCGCTTCTCCTTTTTTTTCTTTATTGTTTATTACCATACTAGTTACTACCGTTCCTTTTGTCTCGATCATCAGCTTGTCACTAAGGAAGTTTTCAAATCTAGACACTACGGTTGTGCATCAAATTCGAGAAATCACCTAACCCGTCTGATACGGACCGACCTGGACTGTTACAAATGATTTCAAAGAAAGAAATGGTCGGCTGTGGATTTTTTATGTTGATTTTCATGGGTATGTGGTCGGAAATGGATTATTTATATAAAAACCCGGTCAACCCAATCCGACCGAAGATTTTTATTATTATATAATATTATATATTTGTGTTGGAACTACACCTAATCTTAATCAATCTGACTTTTGATGGACTATGTTTCTACGTTCCATAAACAAATGTTTTCTCTCTTCTAAATTCTAAGTTGAACAAAAACTGAAAAGACTTTTAAGTATATATTATTATACTTGTCTTGGGAATACACATCTGCGCTTTGGTAGATGTGTTTTTTTATTTTCCATAGGCATTAATCTCTCTCTCTCTCTCTCTCTCTCTCTCTCTCTCTCACTCACGTAGCCAAAAACGAAAAGTATCCTCGCTCTTCTTCTCTCTTTCTCTCTGACTCATTTTTCAATCTCTCTTTCTCTCTTTAATGCTTCTCTTTCTTTCCCTACTTTACTTTCTTTAGCTAGTGATGGTGGTAGACAAGTTAGTAAATAACGACGACTATGAGCGATCACAATGGTGGATGTTATGACTGCGATGAACGATGGTGTGGTGGCGTTTGAGTGGCGGCAGCTTCAATTAGTTATGGCAATGACAATGATAATGAGTCCCTATCTCTTTCTCCTTTTTTTTCCCATTTTCTCTCAATCCTATTTTTTTCTCATTGATCTATAAGTATTTATGTGTATATATATATGATTTTAGTTTCATTTTTCATAAATTTTTTTACCTCTATTAGATGTTCAAAATCGACTGAACTGACCACCAAACCGAGTTATTTAATTCGGTCGATTTCAAAGTGCAATTCGGTTGACAACAGATTATTAGTTTTGTAACCCGAAGGAGTTGGTTCGGCTGAGGGGCTAAGGGTAAACCCGAGCCGAACGAACCCGTGCACACCCCTACTAGGCACAAATCTGATTCATGGCCAAAATCTAACGTTGCTAAACATGTTTTTATATGCTAAGTGATTATCTCAGATCCAGAATATTTTATTTTGTAATAAAGAGATGGAGATTAATGTACCATAGCTATTGGTTATGACGATGAACAGATCATGAAGTGATTGGTGATGTTTATTTGGTGGTGATTGTTTTGATTTATTATTTTGTTGTTGCAATAATGCCTCTTTGTGTAGAGGTTTTCTTTTTTCATAAAGGTTTTCTTCTCCTTACTTGAAGGTTTGTTTTTCTCCTATGTGAAGACTCATATCCTCTTTGCATGGAAGTTCTCTTTATCTATTTTAAGATCTCTTTTGTATTTCAATATATTTTATTAGATAATTTATTATCGAATTCGCAATGCATTAAGTTTCATGTTTTCTTTATAAAAATAAAAACAATAAAACCTCTAACCAATAAATTGATTGTGTGACATGATTAGTGGTTTAATTGCAAACATAATTTTGGAAGCAAGTTTAATTCACCATCTATGAAAATTTCTTATTATAAGAGGTTGTCGGTGTGAAGTGTATGGAACATATATTCTTTATTATATTCAATTCAAATATATTTTTACGGGTCATTTTCAAATAAATCTTCTTTTTAAGTATTTTATTCCATTTAATTCATATTTTTTTGAGTATTTTATTAAATCTTGTTTAATGTAAGATGATTAAATCATTATTTCTAATTTTTTACACATGTTTTTATTTTGAAACTAATACATAATAATAGTTTCTCATTTTATGGAGAAAATATCTCCCTCATTTTAAAGAGAAAATCTTTCCCTTATCTTATGGAGAAAATATCTCCCTTATTCTAAGGATAAAATCTCTCCCACATTTCATAGAAAAAAATATCAAATTATGAATTTTGAACCTTTTTATAATTTGAAGATTTTAAAAATAACACAACAAAAAATCTGAATGAAAATTAAAATACAATGTGAATGTTCACAGTAAATAACAAACATACAACTAACTTTTGAAAAAACAATACACATACTAAAGTACAATGTGAATGTTCACAATAAACAACAAACATACAACTAACCTTCGAAAAAATAAAATTCATACCAAAATGTAATGTGAATTATCACAATTTATAATTAACATATAACTAGCCTTAAAAAAATAACTCATACCAATGTAGACATTTACATTGAAACGTGAAAATATAAAAGAAAATTGGAAAAAAATTGAAAATTAACTATTTCAATTGTTCAATGATAACAAAAATGATTGTTCGACTAACTAGCATAGTAATAAAAACAACAAACATACAATTAATTTTCGAAAAAATAAAATTCATATCAATGATTGTTCACAATTTATAATTAACATACAACTAACCTAAGAAAAATTAAATTCATACTAATGTGAACATTCACACCGCAACATGAACAAAATTGAAAGGAAAAAAAATGACTATTTCAATTGTTTAATATTAACAAAAAATGATTGTTCAAAAACAAGTATAGTAACAAATAACCAATGATATGTGAACATTTACATCTTGCAAAATATATAATTATGTCCATATCTATATTCCAACACTTATTTCTTAGACTTTCAAACAATGTGAAATGTTAACATTCACACCCATTAATAAAAAAATAGAAACAGTGATAGCAATAGGATTAGAAATAAAAAAATAAAAAAACTCAATCACTCTAAAAAATAAAAATAAATCATCTTCATCATCATTTTTATCATTATCACTATCAGTAATAATTTATGTACTTTCACAATTTTACCAATCCAAATCAAATCGAATCAAACCAAACCTACCTTTGAAGAATATGCTTGTAACAAAATTGACTGGACATAAACAGAGTTCCGACTTACAATAATAGAGAAACATAGAGTTTCGAACACAGAGCAACAATTGACAAACATAGAATTTCAAACACAAAGTGACAATGGAGGAACACAAAACTTTACCGCAACAATGAAAGAATATAATATTATTTCACCACCATGTGTAAACCAGAGTTTCTAAATCCTACCAAATAGAGAGTTTCGAAACTCTAGTACAGTGAAACAATATCAAAAATGTGAATGAAACTGATTAAAAAGAAAAACGTGAATAATGGTAACTACCAAAATAGAGGTAGTAATAAAAAAGAAATGTATATATCATTTTTTTTTGTAATACATATCAACAATAGACATAAAGGTATAATAGTCTAACAAACAATATAAATTAGGAAAAAGAACGCCATAGAATAAAAATATAAATATATGAAACTAATTAGGTTATAATTTTTCTTAATGAATTTGGTAAGTTAAAACATATTCAAATGAGATTTATCAATAAAAAAAAAAATCATATTTTTACTTTTTTGTTTTTTTTCCAATTAAAATGAGGGTTTCATGTATGCACGTTTGCCAACCCAAACGGACGCGTCCACATATTCAAACAACGACAATGCTACGTATCTCAAATTTTGTGGCTCAAAAGTGGCTCAAATGGCCAAAACGACGTCGTTTTGAGTACAGAACAACATAAAAATGACCAAAATGACGTCATTTTGACCATTGTGGCTGTATCAGTAAATGACAAAGTCAACCTATGAAAAATAAATAAATAAATGAGTAGGTTGGTTTCTAATTAATTAATAATAAATAAAAAGGATGTGAGAATTGTGGCTGTAGTTTCGTGTTCAGCTTTAATTAATAGAAATATTTATATTTATTTATGCCTACGTTTGTTCGACGGATTAAGTTGGATGAGATTGTTAGTAGAGAGATTATTAATGTGAGAACTGTTAGTGAAATGATTAATTAAAAGTGTGTTTATTTTAATGATAGTATAAGAGATGATTAGTAACGGGATTGTTAAATTATTTTTATATAAAATAAATAAATAAATTATTTTTATATTAAAAAATTAAAACAAATATTAAAACAAACAGGTACACTTAGTAAAAAAAATTAATTTTTTTTAATATAAAATAGACTCAATTCTCACTATTTTTCTAATTCCACCAAAAATCTAGCCAAGCTAATTCTCTTATATGATGGTATTCATAGTGCCATGGGACTACTAGTTCCCTTTTATTTTTGTCAACCAAACATGGGCTATGTAGGGCTCACAGGATTAATAGTCTAATTCTCTATTTATGGAGCCAAATAAATATGACATATATGCTACGCATGACAAAACCTAAGATTTAAAAAATAAAAAATAAAAATAAAAAGAATCCATAGATTGCTAACTCTTAGTTATAGCTTGTTCTTTCATAGTAAACAGACATAAGAAAATTTGTGAAAGTTTTAAAGTGGAATATTCTACGGGAGAGAAATATTCGTCTCGCTCTGTATCTCCTTGCTACTAAGCTCGTCTTACTTTGTTAGAACTCTGTCACACTCTGAATAAAACAAAGGTGAGCTACCCGGCAGGTGGGTTTGCTGAAAAACCCTTCCAACGGTCAAATTAGCTTTTTGGAGAAGAGAGAAGGCAGAGCACTGTAGAGAGAGAGTGTGTTCGAAATTTCTTGCCTTCAACGTCTACATGCTCCTCATTTTCAAGGCTGGCCATGCAGCCTTAGAGATTGTGGGCGCACTACCTCTACTGTCCTTCTCTGGATAGGCGACTGTGCTCCCCTTTACATTTCTTACACGTGTAGAGACCAAAATCTCTAAACAGTGTTTGTTGTACCGCCAAACGGTATTGACGCATACTAAGAGTGGATTTCTCTCTTCCCTTTATTGGTCCACGTGGGATGCTCAACCGGGCTGTTACTTGCGAACCACTAACACCACGCTGGTTGCTTCGTGCCGAGCTAGATCTAAACCGGTTTATAACAACCGACTGGAGGTGGTCATATTGTTTGGTACCTCGGCTATTGACCATAATCTCACAGACTGCCCGCCTCGGTGATAGTAGCTCGAACAATCTGCAGCTCGGTTGTCACGTGACTCTACTACCTTAGACCCCAATGCTAGGGCAGTTTTGTCCGCCAGCTGAGCCAGCTCGGCCGGGTTTGGTCGACACAATATTCTGCAAGTGTCGAGCTTGACCCGACACTACATTCCGTGCGGGACCAACTCGGCCAGACGTATCTCGGATAACCTCAGTCCAGCCTAATGACGCGTCCTAGGCTCTTCTTACCTGGCCCAACACCAAATTCCGTGTCGGCACTGCTCGGCCCACTATTCGGCACAAATCTCCCTTTCAATTACTCTTTTGTATTTTTATGTTAATTACAGTAAAACCCCTTCACCATTATTAATTGTCATTTTGCCAGTCTCATCAATAAACTCGTGCATTTTGAATTTTTCAACTATAAAAATGCATCATTTTTAGATCTTCCAAACTATCTCCAAAATTATAATCAGGGTATTTAACTTAGTGATTGTCTAACACTTTTGTTGTGTGAGATCTCAAGTTCAATCTCAATGTAAAGGAGTTTAATACCATTTGTGGTAGTTGTTTATTTCTTCCCATTATGTGAATTATATGTAGTTAGTAGTGATTGTTAGGCTTGGACTTGGTATATTGGTTATGTTAAGTTTTGTTGACTTTCTAACTATTGTGCGCTAGTAGTTTATTTGATAATATACATTTTATTATATTTGTAATTACTGTCTTATCAATTGACAAAATAAATAAATAAATAAATCACCTCTAAAATTGATGTATTTGTAAGATTTTCATATATTTTAGATAATTATACACATTACTATAAAAATTAAATTGCAAATTAGTTTGTTTGAGCTAATATTTGATTAAGTTTGAAATTAGGAAAAAATTTCACAAAAAAGAAAAAAAGAAAAAAGGAAAAAGGATTTAAAACAGAGAAGTGAGAGTATATAAGAATTACTACTTTTTTGTAATATCAATACTAGAAATTAAAAAAAAAAATTGACACTTGTAAAAGTTATTTTGGTAATTCAATACATAATAACTTTTTTTTTTCTCTATGTAATTTAACCAAATAAAATGTGAGAAAAAATATTTCCTTTTATCTCATTTTCTCTCATATTTATCTAAACAAAAGAAAGAAGAAAACATTTTTTTTTTATCTTCTTTTATGAAATCATTTTTTTTTTTTCAATGTTCCCAGACATAGTGTGATGGTGGACGCACAACGTAATACCCAATTATGATTTGCATAACTTTTTGATGTGTTTGCGGACTCGAAGGACCTTTGCAGGAATTAGCAGATTTTTAAAGCAAAAAGTAGGTAGGAAGAACAAGAACAGGAGAAGTTACTTGGTGCTCCACGACATAACATGTGGTGCTCTAAATTAAATATGATTGGTGAAAAAAATGAAACTTATGAATTTTGGTTGATGACGAGAAATAATAGAAAAACATGGCAATTAGTGACAGAAACACATGATCCTCTCAAAGAATTTAATAATTTTCTCAAGAATATAATTATATATATATTAGAGAAATTATAAGAATAAAGCTTGAGAGTTCGAAAATTTGCCTTCCTTAATCCCCTTAATGTCCAAAACGACGTCGTTTTGGGCATTAGGTTTTTTTTTTTCTTTCTTTTTTTTCTGCCATTTTCCACCATTTTCGAGCTCAAAACGCAGGTGGAAGAGGGAGAGGGAGAGGGAGAGAGAGAGAGAGGGAGAACAGAGAGGAGAAGAGCGGAGAGGAGAGAGTGAAAGAGAGGGAGAGAAGAGCGAAGAGGGAATGGAGACACACACACACACAAATGGCCCCTGCATTCCGGCCGAGCGTCCGATCGTTGCAGCTCCGCCGATCGTTGGTCCGCCGTCTGCCTCCGCCGCCGTCTGCCTCTGCTTCTTCCCTTCTTCTTCTTCCCTTCTTTCCTTCTTCTTCTTCTTCCCGTCTGCTTCTTTCTGATTGAACCAAAAAAAAAACATTCAAAAACTCCGAAACGGCATCGTTTTGGTTTCAGGGGATTAGGGGGGTCTTGGTTTCGAGCTACGTAGCACGGCTCAAATTATAATTGGTGTAGTACTTTATTAAAATAATTATATATTCATAAAAAAATATATGACTTTAAATATTTAAATTTGTAAAATTTACTATTTATGTGATTTTTTTCTTTCTTTCTAAACATACACTGACTCGATATTTTCACTATTTTTTTCTTTAGTTTTTTTTTTTTTATTACTGATTTTGATGGCCACGATGATGATAATGTGATGATACATATTGTCATTTTGAAGGAAAATTATACTATAGTTTTAGGACAAATTCATGTGGTATTTCAAGATAATTTTTTTCCAGTTTTATATTTGAATTGATATTTGAGAGATAAATATATAAAGTGTCCGGCTAATGACAGCTAAAAATTGATAATAAACACTAAAAAAAGGTCAAAATATTTATAATCTTAATATATTTTTTTCATATTCTTAAAATATTTTAAGAATTTTTTTTTTTAACATTTTCCATATGGCATCACACGTAAATGACTTGGAATATTACTGGAGGACCACCAAATAATACCCACTTTTGAAGCCGTTTCAAACACTCAGGCAAGCACATCATCATCTTTTCGAGTCAGCAGTCAACTTCTAACTAAAATACTTGACGGTGACTTTGGAGTCAATGCAATTGACAGCATGCGATGCGACTGAAGTCTTCTTTTTTTAACCAAACCCCATAATTTTAAAGGCTAATTCTATGGTATACGTTCTGCTCATGAAATTTTGTATTTTGATTATCAATTATTGTAAGGGTATATTTTGTAAATGATAGTACGTGATTGAGGTGACGTCGACGTGTCAGTCAGAGTGTCACGTGGCTTGGTTATGTAAGAGATGATCTTAGCTAGGCTGATATTATTTTTGGAGATACTGGAATCCGAGATGAGCGGATAAGGGACAAGAGTCCTGGGAGAGAACATCAGTCTGGATAAAGATAAAACTCTTAGGAAGTTTATCTCTATATGGCTGGGAGTCCAAGATAAGTATTGAGTTAGAGTCCATTGAAGTTAGGCTTCTACAGGAATCATGCTAGTGCTGACTATAAAAATAAGGCACTCTCGTGGGTCTAAGGTACGCTTTTTGTATTCTACCTAGTGAGTTAAGCACTATTTGCTATATTTGAGAGATAACTGAGTACTGATTTGATTGTCGGAGTGTCCCGGGTGGACGAACCACTGTCAGAGTCTTATCTTTCTGTGACAGTTTGTTCGGGTGTGATCTATTCTGTCTGTGCTCTCCTGCTGAGTTCCTGTTTGGCAGTATGGTCGGAAATCAGCACACACAATTTGGCGCCGTCTGTGGGAAACGTAAGGAAGATAGATGGCCAATGATGGGCATAAAGAAAAGATTGGGGGTGACATCCCTAGTGGGAGTGGTAAAAACGCCGATCCTAACGTTGAGAAGGACAACTGTAATGAAGAACCTCGAGATAAGAATCTCGGAGAAAAGGTCGTCGGCTAAGAGGGAGACACACCGAAAAAAGCATGTCAAGGCGGGTATTATAACGAAAGCGACCTCCAAGTATAGAAAGATAGATGCCTGAGGAGGGACGGCCAGATGAAGAAAATGTCAAACAAGTTAGTAGACCTACAATTGGTTATCAACTTCATGATGCAGAACAACGTCATGCAGCCACCGTTTTCATTGGAGGACACTCCGATTCCAGAGGCCAAGAACGATGCCCAGAAAGGGGGACATAAAGCAATCCTTGCAGTCCCTCAGCATGACATGGAAAATGAGCATTCACATCGGCCTTCACGGGAGTTCGGGCGAGGAGAATTGATGAGAGTAGAGTCTCAGAAGACACCTTGTGTCAAGGAAACTTATGTCAAGGAATATCGACATGTTCAAGGAATGGAGCTTTGTTTTGACACGATGAATGAATGGAGGTCCAAGAGGACTCATAATGACACCGGGAACAGCGCACCAAAAAGGTTGAAATCTGTTGACAGATGAGCTCCTGGACGGACTAAGGAGGATTTCAGGGACTACCTCCAGAGGAAGCGACAAGATGTTGAGATCATATCTCCGGTCAAGCCGAGAACACTGTTCTTCGTAGAATTGGATAAGTTTGACTCCCCGAAAAGGTTTCACATGGCGAGATTCTAGATATACGATAGTAGTCCGATCCTAACTTTTACGTCGGCTTATATTTGAACTCAATGGCGCTGTATACCGGGAACGAATTGTTTCTCTACAAGGTATTCCCCTCATCCTTTGGGGAAATCCCATCAGATTGGTTTTACAAGTTGTCAAAAGGAACTGTGAAAAGTTGGGAAGGCCAGGCTGAGATGTTTGTGACCAGGTTTGTTACGAATAAACTGTAGCCGTTGAGGGTAGACTCCCTGATGGCTTTGAGAATTGGCAAGGATGAAAGCCTCAAGGCTTATGCCAAAAGGTATTATGAGGTGTTTAACCGAATACCAGGGTGCAACCAAAAGTTGGCAGTCGTATCTTTTAAGAACGGCCTAAACGATGATTGTCTGCTTCAAAAGTCACTAGCAAAGACGCTGCCAAAAAGTATGGAGGAACTCATGGCCAGGATCGAGAAATATGCGAAAGCTGAAAAAGACACGCTAGGGGCAAAGACGTTGAAACATGAGAAGAGAAATGGCTCGCTGAAGCGAGGCCGAGGTAACACTAGATATAATAGGCAAGAGATAGGACTGAGGGTTGCACAGGTAGTCACCACCATATTCCAGATTCTGATTTATAAAGTTCTGGAAAGAGTTAGGAACCAGCCGTATTATAGAGCGCTAAAAAAGATTCCTGGCGAATTCATAGGAAGAAGCCTGGGAAAGCACTGTGCTTACCATAATGAAGGTGGACACCTGACACAGGGTTGTAGAGCCTTAAAAGCACATTTAGAAGATCTAGTAAGGCAAAGTCACTTAAGGGACCTAGTGGATAAGGCCAGAACAAGGGAAGAGCAAGCAAGGTTGTCCTAGGCACCGGCAGCACCACGTCCACCAGCATCGCAACCACAAGCAGACGGACCTCAAGTGATCAATGTGATTCATTCGAAGGTCAATGAAAATGAGGTACGTAGGGAGACTCAGATGGTAAAGCACTTACAACATGTGTATCAGGTACAGCAAAAGAGGCCTAGGGAAGACGAGTACCAGGGACCAATAGTGTTTTTTACTGAAGCCGACCTAGACATGGTGTAGCATCCACACAACAATGCTCTGGTGACATCCCTCAAGATTGGAGAATGTCAGGTAAGGCGCATTCTGATTGACCAAGGCAGCTCTTGTGACATCATGTATGTCAGATGTTACAAAGAGCTCGGCCTTTACCGAGATGATCTGGAGTAGTCCAATAGTCCATTGGTCGGGTTTAATGGAACACCGATATGGCTCCCGGGAACAATAAATTTGGAGGTACAAGCAAGTACTACGAAGTTAAGTACAGAGATCACAGTAATTGACACCCTCTTCCCTTACAATGTTATCTTAGAGAGGCCATGTAACACCCTTAAAAAAAAAAAAAAAAAAAAAAAAAAAACTGTATAAGACAACCATTCATATAATCCATAAACATGAAAGAAATATTATATTTTCATTCATCAGAGTCTTCTTTACAACGGATATCACATGCATTACAATTTCATTATTGTTTATCCTGAAACTATAGCATGTGACTCTAACTCCTAATAACAAAATAAATACCCTACGGGCTTACATCTTTCCAAGCTATTACTTGGGTATAACAAAAAGAAAAGTTCTAACTCTATTACAAATAAAGCCCTCGGCTTGACTTTACATTTAACATAAAAAACAAATAGACAAATGGAGTCTTCAGTACCTAAACCTCAAAATCTAAGACCTTGGAGATGGCATGTCACCTGTACCTGAAAACAGTGTCCCAAGTAGGGTGAGCCAAAGCCTAGGAGAGATATACTAAACCAAATATGAGAAATAACTAAAATATTGGCATTCGATAAATAGTTAATACTTGTAAACCAAATTACACCCTTTCCATAACCCATCAACGTTTACATCTATATTTCAATCCACTTCCATTTATTTTTCTAACTCAATTTATAGACATGTTTCATCATTCATCCAAACAAATCGAAATGAGACTACAACTCATATAATCAACATTTCAATCAACAACTTCATTTAGATGTATATAAGGTTTCAGGACTTTCACCCTGGACACTCCGGCCAACTTAGTTATCAATGGAGTCCATCCCATATCTCCTCCCAAACAATATACATATACAATGCATTTAGACAAGTTGTCGTATACAATGACCAATTCAATCACATGTTCAATGTTATTATCCAACTGTCATATTTAATGACATATTCAAATTGATTAGTTTCAATTCGCCTAATCATTATGCATTTTCTATGACAATCCTGGCTATCCTCCACCGATAGCCCAAAGCAGTTATATCTAAATAGATAAATAAATCTATCAAACAGATAAATTATCACATTTTCCATAGGTGAGTGATTTACTAATCCAACTACACTATATAATCATAATTTCCTTCAATTTCACAATTTCCAAACCAATTTCATGTTTTCCATAATTTTCTTCATTTACCAACAATGTATATAATTCAAAATTAGGGCATTCTTCCATTTTCCCATAAATTGTACCCAAGGCCAAAATTTCATCAATTTTATACAAACAACACATTCTCAAGACCCCACAAACATATGGAACCCAACATTTGAAAACCCCTCTTTTATAAATTCAAAATGAAACCCTAACTTCATCCAAATTTCCCAAATACCTCCATCTATACAAAATGACCAAAATTTATGTTAAAACTCATAATAAGGAGTATATTATCCCTACCTCAAATGGAGAAGCTCAAAGGAGAAGAAGGAGAAATTCAAGATGCTCCAAATCTACACTTTTTCAGATCAAAATGTAGCCCACGCAATACTCCACCATTTTTACAAAGGAAGTAGGGTAGAAGAACTCCAGATCAAGAGGATTTGTAGAGAGAAGGGGTATTTTAGAGAGAGAGACAATCGGGTTTAGGGTTTGGAGATAAAAAGAGATCAAAATTGAAGAAGAAAATCGCTGCTGCGATCTGATATATGCGAGGCTCGCTCGAGCGAAGGAGTGGTCACTCGAGCGACCAGATACAACAAACACCTTGCTCGAGCGTAAGAAGCGTCGCTTGAGCGAACAATGAGAAGCTTCAGGTCTGCAACTCACGCAGACGCACGCTCGAGTGCAAGAGTTCTCGCTCGAGCGAAGGAACAGATAACACAGGGCTCGCTCGAGCGAAGAATGCCACCCTTTAGGTCTAAAAAAGACGCAGACACACACTCGAGCGCAAAACTACTCACTCGAGCGAAGAGACACAAGACACAAGGCTCGTTCGAGCACAAGAAAGCCCGCTCGAGTAGAAGCTGCGTCTGAAAAGGAAACCTGAAGACCCACAATACTCGCTCGAGCGAACACCCAAGGCTTGCTCAAGTGCAAAAAGCCTTGCTCGAGCGAAGAAGCAAAAACCTGGGCAGCAACCATTGGTTTCAACACACCACCAACCTGGTTCAAACTTACCCAACATATCCCAAAACTCAAATACAAGGAATTAAAGGATGGAAACAAGATATAGACAACAACCAACAACTATGGAACCTAAGTCCGGAACACAATATATGACGGGGAAAACCGGGATCGCTATAACCTCCCCCCCTTAAAGAATTTCGTCCCCAAAATTACATGTATAAGTTTCAAAATTGTGATATTTTAATTCTCATTATGATTGCAGTGCATTACTTACCAACATGATCCACTGCCGATCATTCCATCTCTTCTTAAGAGAACAACTTATAAATGTAGCTCAATACACATTATCATGCATTCTTTCGAAATTCAACTAATTTCAATACACATATTCTATAATTCCATAACATATTCAATGTTAGTAACATATTTGCATTTCCATAATACATTCAACATATACAATGTTAAATTAAACTCACATTTTCGAAACATATTCAACAATTTCAATACTTCCATAATCCAAAACATATACAATGTTCTTAGAGTTTATCAACAAAACAAAATTCTCAACATAAGCTCAAATATCAACAAATAGGTCCGGATATTTCTCTCGAACCTCTAACTCACGTTCCCAAGTTGCTTCCTCAATTCCATGATGCTTCCATAATACCTTGACAAAGGGAATGGTCTTGCCTCGCAAGACTTGGTCCCGTCTATCCAAGACCCTCACCGGTCTCTCCTCATACGAAGCATCCTCGTCTACTTCTAAGTCGATCTAATCCAACACATGTGACGGATCCGGCTCATATTTTCGAAGCATACTAACATGAAATACGTCATGCACTCCAGACAACTGTGGAGGCAATGCCAAACGATATGCAACCTCCCCAATCCGCTCAAAGATCTCAAAAGGGCCAATAAACTGAGGGGACAACTTCCCAAACCTCATCAAACCCCGCCTAGGTGATATTTTTAGAAAGACGTGATTACCCACCTCAAATGACAAAGGTCTTCTCCTACGGTCGGCATAACTCTTTTGGTGACTCTGGGTCGTAACCAACCTCTTATGGATAAGTGCTACCTTCTCCGTCATTTCTCGCATCAACTCCGAGCCCAACAAAAGTACATCACCCACCTCGGCCCAACATATTGGAGATCTACATGGTCGGCCATACAAGGTCTCAAACGGTGCCATGCCAATACTCGATTGAAAACTGTTATTGTAGGCAAACTCCACTAAGAGTAAGTGTCTCTCCCATGACCCCTTAAAGTCAAGGACACAGCCTCGAAGCATATCCTCAAGGATCTGAATAGTACACTCAGACTGCCCGTCAGTCTGAGGATGGTAAGCCGTGCTAAAAGTCAGTCTAGTACCCAAGGCACTCTGCAAACTCTGCCATAACTGGGCAGTGAAACGCGAATCTCTATCTGAGACAATCGACACTGGAACCCCGTGCAACCTCACTATGTCTCGGATATACAAGTCGGTAAGGTGATCTACCGAATCTCTCAGACGCATAGGAATAAAGTGCGCTGACTTAGTCAACCGGTCAACTACCACCCATATGGCATCACTACCCCGTTAAGTCCTCGGAAGACCCACGACAAAATCCATCGTGACCTGCTCCCATTTCCACTTGGCTATAGGCAAGGGTTGCAACAAACCCGCTAGCCTCTGATGCTCGGCCTTCACTTGCTGACAAGTAAGGCACTTTGACACAAACACCGCCACATCTTTTTTCATACCCCTCCACCAAAACTGGCGACTCAGATCGTGATATATCTTTATGCCTCCCGGATGCACCGTAAGACGTGAATGGTGAAATTCTCGGAGTACTTGTTCTCGGCAAGACTCCTGCACAAACAAGGGGTCTCGGTACCTCACACTCAGGTTGGAATACAAAGTCAAACCCTTCTCTACCTTTCCACTATAGATCTCCTCTCGGAGGGATTCTACCTCAAAGTCACCCCTTTGTGCCTCTAGCACTCGATTCACAAGCGTAGGTTGTGCAACTACAGAAAACAAGGCCGCAGACTCAACAGACTCACCCAGAAGCAAGTCAAACTCGCCAAGAGCACCCAACATCTCCCATTCCCGGATAGCAATACAAGCTACATCACTAATGGATTTCCTACTTAGGGCATCGGCCACAACATTGGCCTTTCCCGGATGATAATGCAACCAAAATCATAATCTTCTATGAACTCCATCCACCTTCTCTGCCTCAAATTCAAGTCCTTCTGTGTAAACAGATATTTCAAACTCTTATGATCCGAGAACACCTCGAATTTCTCACCATAAAGATAGTGCCTCCAAATCTTCAGGGCAAATATCACAGCCGCCAACTCTAGGTCGTGAGTAAGATAGTTTCTCTCGTGTGTTTTCAATTGACATGAGCCATAGGCTACTACTTTCCCCTCTTGCATCAACACACAACCCAAACCCTCTCGTGAGGCATCACAATACACTGCATAACCCAAACCTCTCTCCGAAATAATCAAGACTAGAGCGATGGTAAATCTAACTTTAAGCTTTTGGAACGACTTTTCATAAGTCTCACTCCATACAAATTTGACCCATTTCCACGTCAATCTAGTCAAATGTAAAGCTAGCCTGGAGAAATTTTTCACAAACCGATAGTAATACCCGGCCAATCCCAGAAAGCTACGGATCTCAAAGACATTCTTAGGTTGTGCCCAATCCTGCACCGCCTCTATTTTGGATGAATCTATGGTCACCCCCTCCCTAGATACCACGTGGCCTAAGAATTTAACATCTCTTAGCCAGAACTCATACTTTCCAAACTTAGCATACAGCTTATGGGCTCGAAGCAACTCAAGCACCACTCGCAAGTGTTCCTCGTGCTCCTCCTCAGAAGGTGAATAAATCATAATGTCGTCCACAAAGATGACTACGATCGGTCTAAAATCTCTCAGAAAATCCGGTTCATCAAGTCTATGAACACAACCGGTGCATTGGTAAGCCCAAAAGGCATCACCAAGAACTCATAGTGGCCATACCGTGTACGGAATGCCGTCTTCGGGATATCCTCCTCCCTGACCCTCAACTGATGGTAACCCGATCTCAAGTCTATCTTAGAGAAACAACGGGATCCTTTCAACTGATCAAATAGATCGTCTATACGAGGCATAGGTATTAGGGTACTTATTCTTAACCATAACTCGGTTCAATTTTCGATAATCTATGCAAAGTCTTAAAGCCCTATCTTTCTTCTTAGCAAAGAGGGCCGGTGCTCCCCAAGGCGAAGTGCTAGGGCAAATAGAACCCTTATCTAGCAACTCTTGGAGTTGAATCTTCAACTTACTCAACTCGGCTGGGGCAAAACGATACAGTGTCATGGAAATCGGTGTCGTGCCAGGCACTAAGTCAATAGAGAACTCGATCTCTTGATGGGGTGGTAAGCTTATAAGATCCTCGAGAAAGATGTCCGAGTACTCACAAACCACTCTTGGAAACTCAGTCCGGGTCTTATCACACTCACTACTCATAAAGCTAGCGAAAAGACAACTAAGCTCACTCTGCCCTCGCAGATCATACACCGGTGGTAAGACTCTACCAACCCGATCCCTCAAGAAATGGAAACAATCACCGCTCAAGGTATATACAGTAACCCTCTGACGGTAGCAATCTATCACAGCCCGGTATGACGATAACCAGTCCATACCCAAAATCACATCAAATCCAGACATATCCATCAATACAAAAGAAAAGGGAAGCCGACGATCGATGACCTCTATATCACAACCCCGACACCCTTGTTTCAAAACCATCTCGCCTCCAATAGGTGATACAACACAAATAGGAGATGCTAACTGTGCCAACTCCAACCCCAAAATAGATACAAATACGGAAGATATAAAGGAATGGGATGCACTCGTATCAATCAACACATTAGCAACTGAGTTACAAAACAAAAAGGTACCTCTCACAACAGATGGAGCCGGTACAAGGTCTGGCACTGTAACAGCATACACGCGCCCTGTAGGTCTCTAATCCACTTGCTCACCTCTTTGAGCATAAGACTGCTGTACAGACTAAACCGAAGAGGCTCTTTGATTGGCCCTCGAGGCCTGAACTGACTAGGCTGACTGATAACTCTATGTTTGTCTCGAACCAGACGCACCAGATGTGCCACCTGACTGCGGGCAAAACCTCTTCAAGTGCCCCACCTGCCCACACAGATAACAAGTGAGTGGCTGGCTTCTGCCCTGACTCTGGCCTTAAGAACAAGCCGAAGAAGAAGCTGCTTTCTGCCATCCTCCCCTCTACGGGCAAGTTGGAGAATTGTGGCCTAGCTGACCACATTTATAATAGGAGATGTCTCTTTGACCGCCTCTCTCAGAACCTGAACTCAGTACCGGGAAAGTAGACCTCGAATGCACTCCCTGGGAGTGCTGAGGGTTAGAACCCCTCTGCCTCTTGCCGTCTCCCTGGCCATCCTGGCTCCTCCTGGGGCCCCTCATCCTTTCCTCCTCAGCGTGCATAATAGTCTCAAGATGGGCTGCAGCCTCCACAAGGCACCCATACTCCCTAATCATAGACTTAGTAACTCGAAACATGAGCCCGATCCTCAATTTCTTCTCAAACTCTAAACATCTACGCTCCTCGGTCGCCACTAACTCTGGTGCAAACCTCGATAAGCTAGTAAAAGTGGCTTCAAACTCTGCCACAGGTGTATTCAGCTGCTTGAGCTGATAGAACTGATCCCTCAACTTCTCCCTAACAGTGGGAGGCAAAAACTTCTCTTGGAAGGCGTCAACAAAAGCCTCCCAAGTCCCTCCAATACGCCCTCGAACAAACTTCCACCACTGACCCGCATCTCTCTTCAACTGGAAGGACGCCAAGGTCACCCTCAAGCCTCCGTCATCGATGCCAAGCATCTCAAACGTGTTCGTCATCTATTCCAGCCACTCATCAGCCTTCAGTGGCTCCTTAGGATCACCCAAAAACTCGTCCGGATTTGACCGAAAGAACTCCCTTTTCAGAAAAGACAGCCATGCCTCAGCTACTTGGGCCTGGACTTGATTCTCAGCCCTGAGAATGTCCATAGATTCCCTCAATGCTCCTGCCATCTCGCGGGCTAAGGCGCCCATGGCCTACTGACCTACTGGTTCGGCCACGTTGGCCTGACTAATTCCCTCCTCCTATGCCGGTGTCTCATCTGGTATAGGCATCTCCTGCCTCCTAGGCCCACTACGCCTACCACCACGTCCTCGTCCTGACATCCTAATAAAGGAAACAAAGACATTAGCACATTTAAAAATGTGCCAAAGCTATTTCACTCGCGTCCTAATGCGATGGAGAACAGTAATTTACTCAACATAAGCACATAATCACCTACGCATTTACGAATTTCATTTTCGAATAATGACCGTCCCGTCGCGTTGCTAGAGTTCCAATTAGAAACAGCAGTGATCAAGTGCCTTTCCAACAGGACTCCCAAAAACCCATAGACCTGATTAACATCCTAGAAACTAAATCTCATACCCATATTGTCACATAAACATGCTATCATATAAACACATAACATCATACATAAGTCTCTAACAAGCGAGACAAACACATTGTGATACTAACCACTTCCCACGTACCCAAGGTATTCAAATCCTATACGCTCTGATACCAAGTTGTAACGCCCTCAAAAAAAAAAAAAAGTATAAGACAACCATTCATATAATCCATAAACATGAAAGAAATATTATATTTTCATTCATCAGAGTCTTCTTTACAACGGATATCACATGCAT
Organism: Camellia sinensis; assembly: GCF_055761805.1. Taxonomy (NCBI): domain Eukaryota; kingdom Viridiplantae; phylum Streptophyta; class Magnoliopsida; order Ericales; family Theaceae; genus Camellia; species Camellia sinensis. The sequence continues at coordinate 190,506,867 of NC_138964.1, forward strand.
TACATTTTCATTGTTGTTTATCCTGAAACTGTAGCATGTGACTCTAACTCCTAATAACAAAATAAATGTCCTACGAGTTTACATCTTTCTAAGCTATCACTTGGGTATAACAAAAAGAAGAGTTCTAACTCTATTACAAATAAAGCCCTCGGCTTGAGTTTACACTTAACATCAAAAACAAATAGACAAAATGGAGTTTTCAGCTCCTAAACCTCCCAAGCTAACACCTTGGAGGTGGCATGTCACCTATACCTGAAAATGGTGTCCCAAGTAGTGTGAGCCAAAGCCCAGTAGAGATATGCTAAACCAAATATGAGAAATAACTAAAACATTGGCATTCGATAAATGGTTAACACTTGTAAACCAAATTACACCCTTTCCATAACCCATCAACGTCTACATCTATATTCCAATCCACTTCCATTTATTTATCTAACTCAATTCATAGACATGTTTCATCATTCATCCAAACAAATCGAAATGAGACTACAACTCATATAATCAACATTTCAATCAACAACATCATTCAGATGTATATAAGGTTTCGAGACTTTCACCCTAGACACTCTGGCCAACTTAGTTATCAATGGAGTCCATCCCCTATCTCCTCCCAAACATTGGAGTAAATCCCCTATCTCCTCCCAAACAATATACATATACAATGCATTTAGACAAGTTGTCATGTACAATGACCAATTCAATCACATGTTCAATGTTATTATCCAACCGTCATATTCAATGACATATTCAAATTGATTAGTTTCAATTCACCTAATCATCATGCATTTTCTACGACAATCATGGCTATCCTCCACCGATAGCCCAAAGTAGTTATATCTAAACAAATAAATAAATCTATCAGACAGATAAATTATCACATTTTCCATCGATGAGTGATTTACTAATCCAACTACACCATATAATCATAATTTCTTTCAATTTCACAATTTTCAAACCAATTTCATGTTTTCCTCAATTTTCTTCATTTACCAACAATGTATATAATTCAAAATTAGGGCATTCTTCCCTTTTCCCATAGATTGTACCCAAGGTCAAAATTTCATCAATTTTATACAAACAACACATTCTCAAGATCCCACAAACATATGGAACCTAACAGTTGAAAACCCCTCTTTTATAAATTCAAAATGAAACCCTAACTTCATCCAAATTTCCCAAATACCTCTATCTATACAAAATGACCAAAATTTATGTTTAAACTCATAATAAGGAGTAGATTATCTCTACCTCAAATGGAGAAGCTGAAAGGAAAAGAATGAGAAATTCAAGATGCTCTAAATCCACACTTTTTCGGATCAAAATGTAGCCCACGCGATACTCGTCCCTTTTTACAAAGGAAGTAGAGTAGAAGAACTCTAGATCAAGAGGATTTGTAGAAAGAATAGGTATTTTAGAGAGAGAGACAATCGGGTTTAGGGTTTGGAGATGAAAAGAGATAAAAAAGTGAAGAAGAAAACCGCTGCTGCGATCTGATATATGCGAGGCTCGTTCGAGCGAAGGAGTGGTCGCTCGAGCGACCAGACATAACAAACACCTCGTTCGAGTGCAAGAAGCATCGCTCGAGCAAACAATGATAAGCCTCAGGTCTGTAACTCACGCATACGCATGCTCGAGCGCAAGAGTTCTCACTCGAGCGAAGAAACAGATAACACAGGGCTCGCTCGAGCGCAAGAAAGCTCGCTCGAGTGAAAAATGTCACCCTTCAGGTCTAAAAGAGATGTAGACGCACGCTTGAGCGCATAACTGCTCGTTCGAGCGAAGAGACACAAGACACAAGGCTCGCTCGAGCACAAGAAAGCTCGTTCGAGCAGAATCTGCGTCTGAAAAGGAAACCTGAAGACCCACAATACTTGCTCGAGCGCACAAATCCTCGCTCGAGCGAAGAAGCAAACACCCAAGGCTTGCTTAAGCACAAAAAGCCTCGCTCGAGCGAAGAAGCAAACACCCAAGGCTTGCTTAAGCACAAAAAGCCTCGCTCGAGCGAAGAAGCAAAAACCTGAGCAGCAACTATTAATTTCAACACACCACCAACCTGCTTCAAACTTACTCAACACGTTCCAAAACTCAAATACAAGAAATTAAAGGATGGAAACAAGATATAGACAACAACCAACAACTACGGACCCTAAGTCCGGAACACAATATATGACGGTGAAAATCGGGATCGCTATAGGCCATAGTTGCATGCAATGAGGGTTGTTCCTTCAACACTGCACCAGCTGTTGTGGTTCCCAACAGAGCGTGGAATTGAGGAGATCAAGGAGGATCAGGTGTAGGCAAAGAATTACTTCATGGTAGCAATGAAATCCACCTGCAACATACGAGAAGCAGAAACAGGAGAAATTGTGGACGAGGACATGGAGGTCCTGGATGACGTCGGCAAAAAGTCGACCGAGAAAAATAAAAAAGCCTTAAAAAAAATTCTAGTCCAGCGAGGGGATGAAGAGCGCTTCTTCTTTCTCGGCTCAGGCTTGGCCTAGAAGGAAGAAAGGGAGTTAGAAGCATTCTTGGGAGCAAACATAGAGGTGTTTTCCTGAACGCCCTACGAGATGTCTGGCATTGACCCCGAGGTTACATGCCACAGACTAAACGTAGACAGGTTGGTTAAACCTGTCATTCAGCGAGCAAGGAGGCCGACGTTGGTTCATATAAAGGCAGTGGAGGAGGAAGTGGACAAATTGTTAGAGGCCAGAATCATCTGAGAGGTAAACTACCCTACTTGGCTATCTAACACTGTGGTTGTGAAAAAGAAGAATGAGAAGTGGAGGGTCTACATGGACTTCACTAGCCTGAATAAGGCTTGTCCCAAAGACAGTTTCCTACTCTCCAAGATCGATCAATTAGTGGATGCCACTTCAGGGCATGAAAGGATGAGCTTCCTAGACGCTTACAAGAGGTACTATCAGATAGCAATGTACCCCCTGATAAGGAGAAGACTACATTTATCATCCCAAAAGGGCTGTATTGCTACAAAGTGATGCCTTTTGGGTTGAAAAATACAGGAGCAACCTACTAAAGGTTGGTGACTAAGATGTTCAGACATCTGATTAGCAAAACAGTGGAAGTTTACATTGATGATATGGTCGTGAAGACCAAAGAACTTGAGAATCATCTGGCCAACTTAAAGGTAGTTTTCGATATCCTTAGAACATATTGGCTCCGACTCAGTGCTTCGAAATGCGTATTTGGAGTTGGATCTGATAAGTTCCTGGGATACTTGGTTACCAAAAGGGACATTGAAGCAAGCCCCGATCAAATCACAACCATCCTGGATTTGAAAAGCCCAACATTAGCAAAACAAGTGCAGATATTGATTAGAAGGGCCGCAGCCCTGAATAGATTCATAAGTGGAAGTTCAGATAAGTGCAAACCATTTTTGAATTTATTAAAGAGGGCCACAGATTTTTTATGGACAAAGGAGTGCAAAGTCGCCTTGGCTGACTTGAAAAAGTACCTGACAACAGCTCCAGTTCTGTCAAATCCTATACCTGGAGAAGAGCTCTTCTTATACTTGGCGGTTTCAGAGCATGCAGTGAGTGCATCAGTAATCAGAGAAGAGAATAGAGAACAAAGGGCAGTATACTATGTGAGTAAAACCCTAGCAGGCACAGAGGCTAGGTATTTACCCCTGGAGAAATTGACATTGGCCTTAATGATGGCCTCCAAAAAGTTGAGCCATTATTCCCAAGCCCACAAGATTATGGTATTAACTAAGTACCCCTTGAAGTCCTTGCTACAACAAGGAGATTTGACAGGCAGAGTATCCAGATGGGCAGTAGTACTGGGCCAATATGACTTGGAATTTAGGCCTAGAACAACAATTAAGGGCCAGGTTTTGGCCGACTTTGTGGCCGAGTTCACATTTGGAGCCATCCCACGTCGGGCTCCGATAAACCGCAACTTAGGGTGTCCAGGGGAATAAGAAGAGACCCAGCTGGGAATGAAAACCCCCCGCAGCAGAGCGGAAGAAAGAAGAGAAACTCAAGCCCTGCAATATTTATATCGGCGACTCCTTTCGCCTGTTCGTGGATGGGAGCTCAAACCGTCAAGGAGCGGGGGCAGGAGTAGTGCTAGTATCGCTAGATGGGCGAATATTAGAACAATCTATTCGATTGGGGTTTAAGGCCTCAAACAATGAAGCAGAATATGAAGCACTAATCGCAGGATTGAAGTTGGCAACAGCAGTGGAAACCGACGAGGTGGTAGTCTTCTGTGACTCCCAGCTTATTGTGAACCAGGCAATAGACGAGTATGCAGCATGAGATGAAAGAATGATAGCCTATGTAAAAGAGGTTGTCAGACTGTTAGCCTTGTTTCAAGATTGCCGACTACCGTAAGTTAGCCGAGATGATAGCAGCCATGCCGACGCCTTGGCTAACCTGGCTAGTGCAATGAAATCAGGAGAGGCAAAGACAATAATGGTTGATTATTTGTTAGGCCCAAGTATGGAACCACTAATCACAAAGTATGAAGTAATGTGTATGGAGATGGATCCAAGTTGAATGGATGCAATAGTAATGTTCCTTAGAGACGGGAAGTTGCCAGAAGATCGCAAAGAAGCACATAAGACTAGACTAAAGTCGGCTAGGTTTAGCCTAAAAGCAGAAGGACATCTCTACAGAAGGTCTTTTACTGATCTCCTTTTGAGATGTGTGCATCCCTCCTAGGTTGAAGACTTCTTGTATAAATCCATGAAGAAGTATGTGGAAGCCATGTTGGGGGCAGATTACTTGCTTATAGAGCCATTACTCAGGGGTACTAGTGGCCCTACATGTAGAAGGATGCTGAAGCCTATGTCAGAAAGTGTGAGAAGTGTCAAAGGTTCGCACCTTTGATATATCAACCAGTAGCAGATTTGAACCTAGTGCCCAGTCCTTGGCCATTTGCCCAGTGGGGCATGGATCTTGTTGGACAACTACCCCAAGCAACTGGACAAAGGAAGTTCCTACTAGCAGCAACTAATTATTTCACAAAGTGGGTAGAAGCTGAACCTCTTGCAAAGATTCGAGATATTGATGTGAAGAACTTCATATGGAAGAACATCATCACCAAGTTTGGGATCCCAAGGGCAATAATAACAGACAATGGTACACAGTTTGACAGTAAGCTAATCAAAAGCTTCTGTGCAAAGTAAAAAATCAAGAACTATTACTCTACTCCAAGTTTCCCTCAGAGTAATACTCAAGCATAAACATCTAATAAGACTATCTTAGGTGGGATCAAAAAGAGGCTGGCAGCAACAAAAGGAAAATGGGTGGAAGAGTTGCCCAATGTACTCTGGGCATATTGAACTACGCCGAGGAGATCAATTGGAGAGTATTCATTTGCCATGGCTTATGGCACTAAAGCAGTCATCCCATTAGAAGTCGACATCCCAGGGATTAGAATCCAAGGAGTAGAGAATGGGACTAATGAGGCATTCTTGGCCCAAGATTTGGACCTACTAGAAGAAAGAAGAGAGAGAGCAGCAATTTGCCTGGGGGCATACCAGCAACAACTTGCTAGGACTTACAACAAGAAGGTTAACCCAAGAGAGTTCAATGTTAGGGACCTTGTGCTGAGGAAAGTGGTCGACAATAAGAAGGATCCTAGGGAGGGCAAGCTAGGCCCAAATTAGGAGGGACCTTATAGAATCATCTCGGTTGCCGGCAATGGGGCATATCGGCTTGAGGACAGTGATGGCAAAGAGTTGCCAAGACCTTGGAACACTTGCAACTTAAAATTTTTCTATTATTAGATTTTTTTTTTTTCAAAATTTATGTCATTAGCCGAAGTAATAATAAATTTTTAATTTGATCTTTATATTTGAAATTTGTGTGATAGGACTGACTAGTCCTATGACGATGTTTCTGAATGAAACATGACGAATAACTTAGATTTATTATATGGCAGAGTTAAATTATACTTGCATATAATAGAGTTGAACTAAGTTGGTGATGTTCCTAAGTGAAGCATAACAAATAACTTAGACTGATTATATGACAGAGTTGAATTATACTTGCATATAATAGAGTTGAACTAAGTTGGCGATGTTTCTAAGTGAAGCATGAAGAATAACTTAGACTCATTCTATGGCAGAGTTGAATTATACTTGTATATAATGGAGTTGAACTAAGTTGAAATAACCTGGACTTGCTATGTTGGCAGAGTCAAACTCAGAATGGAACTAAGTGCATTAACAAAGAAACCCAAGTTGAACACCTCGGCTAGTCTTTGTTTGACACTGACTTCGACGAAAGGCCACAAGTGCTTAATGTGAACTTAAGTGAAACTTACGTTCACATTAGGGGGCAGAGAACTAGAGAATGATGAGTAAAAGTTTAAAATGCTTGGGACTTGTTGAAATTTTATAGAAAAATTTACAAGCTAGAATTGGCTTAACACTTGGTGAAATTTCAGAAAAATTTACAGGTTGAAGATTAGTCGAGGTAATATCAAAAGAAGTATCCGAGGTACATATTGGCTGAGATGGCCAACTAGGTTGCCAAGCTTGGAAAATGTGAAGTCTTGAAAAAAGATAGCATGTGAAAGTAAAAAAGCAATACTGGATAACACTTGTAAAAATATTTTGGTATTTTTAAAGTGTTAGCCGAGGTATACCGATGGTTGGCGAGAAAAAAATTTAAGGTTATATCCGAGGTATTACATCCCGAAGTTATTATACAGTTAAGGTATACTTTGAAGAAATGCAAAAATATTCTAAAGTATGGAAGCATGAAAGGTATAAAAGAAAACAGTGAACATGCATAGAAGAAAAGAGGAAGGCACACATTCAACACTTGGAAGAAAAAAAAAGAAGACCTGCATGCAGAAAAGACAACTTGTTCAAGTACAAAGAAGGCACATCGGCCAGACTGGAATTAAAACATTGTCCAAAAGAAAAGTTGCAAAGACTACAGAGGAAAAAGTACAAGGTACAAAAATAGAGAAAAAATTCTAAACAGGCTATTCTGCGTCGGCGGGTAGTTGTGTTTCAACCTCGGCAGACAGCTGGGAAAGCTTCTCGGTGAACAATTTGGTCAAGGCTCTTCTCGGCTGTCTATGCCTCAGCCTCTGACATGGCTCTTTTGGGAGAGGCACTCTTGGAGACCTCACCTTCATCGTCCTAAGTCAAGTCCAGGACTTGCTCATTCAGAGTTAGGGACTTGGCCCCAGCAGAACCCTCAGCACCAGCTTCGACCTTGGCTTCTTCTTCTTCTTCTTCTCCCTCAGCCTCATCGTTAGATTGGCTTGGAGCAGAGGGGAATGACACGACAAGTCGGCTCTCATCTTGAAGGGGTGAGTCCTCGGGAACAGCCAGTTCTTTCAGAGCAGCCATCCAACCAAGGGTGTAACCCCTGTTGCGTGCATGTTTGACTTGTTTTTTTTATTCCTCACGGACATTAGCTGCCCCCTTGGCGTAAGCCTTCTTGTCTGCTTCCTTGATTTCGGTTGCCTTTGTAGATAGTGCCGTTTAGAGCTCGGTTTGGGCTTGAGCCTCTTTCTCTTTGGCCTCTTTTGCCTCGGCCTGAGCGACCTCGGCAACATTTTCTGCAGCCTTGGTGCAGTCCTCAGCTGTTTTCAAGGCTAGCTCAGTGGCCATAGTTTGATCGAGAAGACCTCGGATGCGAGCCTTGGCTTTGTTAAGTGAAGTGAGAAGTTTGGCTGTCTCCTTGGTCTTTTGGGTTAGTTTTTTTTTGAATTCTTTGGTTTTGATTGCAAATGAGTGACTCTGCTGGATAGTCTGCAAAAGTGCAAAGGAAGTTAGTTAAGTATGAAAACTAGAGTTAAATGTTAGATAACAAGTTACAAGTATTGAGACTTACCAAGACGCAATGCTGCATCATCATCACATAATTTTTATACTTCGAGAGCTCGGCCATCCGATTGATGTCGGCTGGGAGTAGAACTGCAACAACCCCGACCCATGATTAGCACTAACCCATGATTAATTATGCTTAATAAGTAATTAAAAAGAAATCCTGGGTTAATTTTATGTGCATTGCATCATTTTCTGTTTTATATCTGTTTGGCGTAAAAAGATCTGTTCATCTTTTAGTTTTGATTTGCGAATTGAAGGCCTTATCGACATCTGATTAAGAAATTGACTTGATTTATATGTTAATTAGGATTAATAGGAATTTATGATAAGTTTAATTAAAATTTGAATTGGAACGATTAAATTAGATTAAATTAATGTCTATTTATTTAACCTTAATTAATTACACTTTTATCCAAGCCTATTTAAGGCACCACTTGAGCTTTCACTCATCTCTTTTCCTTTATCACAATACATTTTGAGCTTATCCTAGTAGAAAATGTGAGAGAGGGAGAATTGAGAGTAATTGAGCTCAAACAAAGGATTTGCTAGGAATGTTATGAGATTGAAAAGAATTTAGGACTGCCAACTTCAACCTTTTGTGAATCCAAGTCTCTAGGTAAGGAACCAAACTCTTAATTGTGTAATTGAAGTAGACTTTACAAGACTTCAAGTGAATTAGGTGAATTCATGAAGGAATTGCATTAGAATGGAGTATAATTGAGTCATACCATGCATGCATATTCCTTTTTTCACAAATTGAGCATGGCTTCAAAGAATTCTTTCATATATGTGTCCATTTCAATCATATTTTGAGGACTCGCCATATTTTCTACCAATTTGTCTAAATTGATCATGTTTTGGGGGGGAGAGGGTGATTGAGTTTAAGGAAATGCATGCATGTCATGTTTTAGAGCATTCATGAAGTTTATGTTGGATTTGTGACCAATTTCCATCTCTTGGGGCCTTGATTTCATGAAATAATCTTTAAAGCATGATATTTTGTGAGTCTCTAAGTGTTTTCCAGAATTTTGGCCCAAGAGGATGAGTTTTGGAGTGTTTGGTTTGAGTTTGAAGCTTGGAGATCAAATCTGAAAATTTCAGAATTTGAATCCACGCTCGAGCGTAGGAGTTCACGCTCGAGCGAGCACTCTAAATGCGTGCACTTCCGCTCGAACGACATGATACCCGCTCGAGCATGAAATGCATGTATCCATAAGTTCATATGTTCTGCAGCACGCTCAAGCGAGGATCGAGCGTCCGCCGAGCGTGAAAAACATGCAACCAGTTCTTTTTCCAAAGTTTACAGTCCGCTCGAGTGAGGGAAGTCACGCTCGAGCGAACCTTCACTTCTTGCATGTCCGCTCGAGTGAGGAGAGCCACGCTTGAGCATAGACCCTATTTTTAGCAAAATTTGAAAAATATTTTCAAGTGCATTGTTGTATCCTCATTCCATCCTAGACATTTCTAGTCCATGTTTAAGACACTATAATGAGGATAAAGGCTAGAAACACACTTAGGACAAGAACATGTGTTATGTGCAATACGAGCGTGTGTTTCAATGTATGTCACTATCATGTTATGTAGGTCACACGACTCAGGATAAGTGAGTTGCTTACTCTACTTGTTTAATTGGAGCCATCTGTTAACTGTAAGTAATAACTCTGTAAAGCTATGTTTAAATACAAGCATTTTCTGACTAATATGATATGATCTGTTTTTGAAATACTATTTCGTGAATTATGAATGAATGCCCATTTTTCTGAAATGTACTTGTGGCACTCTTAGTTCACGTGGCCTTCGCCCGGGGGTAACAATACCGTGGCCAATATGCACGTGGCCCTTCCCTGAGGGTAACAATACTGTGGCTTATATTCACGTGGCCCTTGCCCGGGGGTAACAATACCGAGGCCTATATTCACGTGGCCCTCACCTCAGTGTAACAATACCATGGCTACTTGCGCAAGATATGGCCCTTTATGGTCGTCGGTACCGACTATGCATGTGGGTCTCAGGACCATGTTGATATGATAGCTAATGGGTGTACACGTATGATCTTATGCAAAATCTGAATATGAATATGCTTAGGACTCTGTTTTCAATAAGAATACATTTTTTTTTCATAAACTCTGAATTGTAACTCTGTGCTGGACTTCATTCATTAAAACCCTTTACCTAGTTATTATTCACTAGGCTCTAGCTCACTGTATTATTTGTATGTAGGTAGGTGAGCAAGCACGTGACCAGGCCTGAGATGTTACCTGGTGAGTTTTGGTGTCAGCCAGCCATCACGTCTCTCGTGGAGGTTCCCTTTGAGATCTACCCAAGTTTTGTGTCCTTAGGACTTTTGTACTTTCTAAATGTTTATGACTGGTCTGAACACGTTTGAAATCTTGTGTAAGTGGCTTGGGTGATGTAAGACTATTATATTTTCGACGCCACATCTGTATATATGTATATATGTATATGAAAAGTTTAAATTTCTTGACCCATGTATATCTGCACAGCTCTATGGACTACGTAGGTTTATATAGTTGCTTCTGCAGCCCATGTTATATATATTATTCTGTTCAGAGGCCTTCGCTAATCCAAGGATTACAGGTCGGTTACGATGCTAAACCCTTACGGGTGGATTTGGGTCATGGATCGGGGTTGTTACAAGAACAGTAGTGGAGATGGCGGCACTGGCTTCCAAACTGTTGAGAGCACTATCCTCGGCAAGAAAAGGACAGTCTCTAACGTCGACAGACGGGGTCCAGGAAGCGTCAGCGTGAAACCCAAAAGGTTCAGAAGACCCGCCGAACCTCGACCTTTTTGGTTGGGGTTGGTCGGATGCCTCGGCTTCAGCAGACCTCTTCTTAGCCGACTTCTCTACTTCAACCAATTTTGAGATTGGCATTGTGTCTTCTGATTCCACCTCAGTAGCGCTGGGCTTGGGCTTGGCCTTTTTAACCCTTTTTGCCTTGGGTTTTGGCTGCGATTGGAAAGGACTGGAGGAGTGGACTGACACCACCCCAGGGATGTCGACTAGGAAGTCGTCCGAAATGATCTTTGCATGGCCCATTTCTTCGACGGTGGCGGCAACAATGACTTTGGTGCCAAAGCGGATTACTGGAAGTGCAGTAGGCGGGTTTGTTGGATCGTAAGCCGACGCCTTAGAGTATTGGTGTTTTTGGCTACGAGTTTTGCCAGTAGGAGCGGAAATTGGAGCTCGGCGTCGATGTTGTCCCTGGGCTGGAGGAATCAATTGAGGAGCAGATGTTGATGGTTGCTCCGTTGGATCAGAAGTTGAGGCTTGGTCAGGCCATGGTGATAAAGTAGCAAAGGGAGTTGTTGCTGAAGGGGGAGACTTGTTCTTTCGAGGAACGTCGGGCAGTGGGCTCTAATATGCTAGCATGTAGTTGAAGAGAATAGGAGCCTTGCGAAGTTCGATTGGCAAGCCGAGAAGGCGAACCAAGTCTTTGTTCTGCGTGTAGTAACGGCAAAAGTCTTTTTCTAGCTGGGGAAGAGTTGCAAAAAGAGGTAATACATTAGAAACATATTAATAGAGAGATGATTTAAAAAGTAGAGGGAGGGAAACTAAGTCCTTACCCTTGTCATCCCTAAAAACTTCATGGCACAAAGGGAAGAGGTGGAGTTCGTCATCTGGCGTGAACTCCCAATTGCCGAAACAATCAGGTAGTCATCTGCCGTGCCTTTATTTGAGTCTGGAATATCGGCTATCAGGTTGTATTGGGTGGATCTCGGCTTGAGGTAATATGTATAGCTAGATTTGGTTTTAAGGCCACACATCGTGTAGCAGTACTAGATATCAGACAGGGTGATCCTAGCATTCTGCCGACATTCCAACTCGACAATGCCGTTTATGATCCTAAAAGAGTTTACAGCTAACTGCATGAGGTTAAGCTTGTAGTAGTGGAGGACCTCCCTAAGAGGATGTTGAGGGGGAATCTGACTCCTCCTTCAATAATGGAGACTACGGGAAAGGGCATATAATCCTTCCCAGGTATAATGGAGTCATCATTTCCAGCTAACCGGATTTGAACGTCGGTTGGGATGGATAACTCTCGCCTGAAGTATTCTAGTTTGGTCGGGGTGTCTAATCTCCACCTAAACATTCCCATGATGTCGGCTTAGGGTGGATTGGTGCACAGTTCAAGAGAGAACATTTGGAATGGGTTTGAGATGATCTCGGCTAAACCCTAATCTGGCAGCTTCTAGGGTTTTTTCGGATCTAAGGGGGGTTTTTGGTTCAGTTTTTCCTAAAAACACGATTTCTATCGAACCAAAATTTATGCGGAAACAAGAAATCAAAGGCTAGAATCTGGAAGTCAGCAAGAAAAATAGAAAAGAACATGGTTTAGACTCAAGCAAACAAACAAAAAATCAAGAACACTGAGTAAGTGTGTGCAGAATGTGCAAAGGCCAAGAACAGTGGCAAAGTTGTTAAAAACTTCAAATTTATGAACACTACGAATCACAAACAATGTGCATAAAACAGGGGGGAATATTGAACAGCATACAACAACAAGATTCGAACAAATGGGCAACACAAATTAACATTCAAGAGACATAGTGACGAACTTCAAAACACGAAACAGATTCAAGAAATTATTCATAATAGAAGAAAAAAAAACCAAATACAACTATGATAATGGGTCCAATAGCGACAGAATAGACATGTGGCAAAGAAAGAACTTATTCAGATTAGCAGAGGACTGAAGTTAAAGAGAAAGAATTCAAGAACTTACTGAATGAGGCCGAGAATGTAAACGCTGGTTTGAGGTTTGCCGGAATTGGATGAAAATGACGACTACGACCAGGCAATGAAGAGTTAACCGGAAGAGATGGAGCACGGTTGCAGAGCTTAGAGAAGTTTGAAAATGGTAGATTTTTGAGAGAGAAAATCTAAGCAGAGGGAAGGAATGCGAAAATGAAAAGTGAAGTGGCGGAGAGAGAATGAGAAGTTTTTTTAAAATAGTGAAAAGGGGGCAAACCATAATGATTTGCCTTGGACGACGTGTCTGTCAGGTGGCGTGTGCAAAAGTGACGCGACCTGATAGCACGTGTCCAGTATGAACCAATGAGAAAGCGACACGTGGAGAAAACAGTTAAGTAAACCGTGCGTGACAGCTCATGCGCAGATGAAACTCTTGGAGTTCTTGATTTAATGAAACAAAAAACCTCGACTAGAGGAGCGATCTCGGTTAAGGAACTTGAAGAACTTGGTTCTTGGTCATTGATAAAGTGGACAACAGAGTCTTGGTCATGTGAAGCCGACAGATGATGCTCTCGGTCATGAATGATAGAGTAAGTCTTAGCCGATGTGTTATGTGGACAAACGATGTAGGTTCTATCACTTTAGGATGCCAAGGTAATGGGACCTAGGGGCAGTTGTGGGGGCATATTTTGTGAATGACAGTACGTGGCCAAGGTGACACCGACGTGTTAGCCAGAGTGCCACATGGCTTGGTCATGTGAGAGATGATCTCAGCTAGGCCGAGGTTATCTTTGGAGATATTGGAATCCAAGATGAGCAGATAAGGGACAAGAGTCCTAGAATGGGAGAGGACCTCAGTCTGGATAAAGATAAAACTCTTAGGGAGTTTATCTCTATCTGGCCGGGAGTCCAAAATAAGCATTGAGCCAGAGTCCATTGAAACTAGGCTTCTATAGGGATCAGGTTAGTGCTGGCTATAAAAGTAAGGCACCCTCATGGGTCTAATGTACGTTTTTTGTATTCTGGCTAGTGAGTTAAGTACTATTTGTTATCTTTGAGAGATAACTGAGTACTGACTTGATCGTCGGAGTGCCCCCGGGTGGACGAATCACGGCCAAAGTCTTATCTTTCTGTGACGGATTGTTCGGGCGTGATCTATTCTGCCTGTGCTCTCCTGCTGAGTTCCTGTTTGGCAGTGTGGTCGGAAATCAGCACACACAATTACATTTTACTTTCTCTTGTATTATATGTTTATGTTTTGAAGTGTCAATCCACTGAGTACTAGGGGCAAGACCGAACTGACTTCGCTCGGTTCGGGCTAGTTTTGCCTATCGCGCAAACAGTTGGTGTTATCCCTAACTGCGATCGCTTGTTCTGTATTCGCTTCTCCTTTGAGAAAGTTGGTGTTTTGCCCAACTCCTGAACTAAAGCCGAGTTGACTTTGCTCGCTATCTCCGAGCCGATTTTGCTCGCGGCAAGGAAAATCAGTGTTCTAACTAATTTACCCATAAAATCGAGCTGATTTTGCTCGTTACCCCTGAGCTAGAATAGCTCGCCTGGAAATTGGTTGCTGTTTTGTCCAACTTCAGGTTTGAAAACTGAGCTAATTTTTGCTCGTCTCCCTGTGCTGGGTTTTCTCGCGCGATAAACAGATAGCGTCAGGTGTAACCTAATTTACATGACAGAGCTAATTTTTCTCGCCGGGTAGATAGTTGGCACGCTCCTAGCCTAATATGGTTTTGGGATTACCTAGCCGAGTTGTTTTTTGCTCGGAGAGACATTACGCTTTCTCATATTCGGATTGGTTAAGTCCATTGTGTGAAAAATAATTTTGTTTTTACTCCAACTGTCTGAGCGGAATGTTGCTCAGCACACCTCAATGCACTTCACTTTTGTGCAATTTTATCACGACCAAGTTGCGCCGAGCAGTTTCGGCTCGGAAATTACACACGATAATATTGCAGTCATTCAAGCAAAGTCAGATTGAAGACGATAAGCACATATGGCGAGCAAAAAGTTGATGATTTTCATTACATCTTACATTCCAATAAAAATTTTGTGTTTTGATTATCAATTACATCTTACATTCCAATAAAAAATAAAAAATAAAAATTCTGGTTGTCAAATTTGATTGTGCTATGTTATTAATTTAGAGACTGAACTAGAATTTTCACTTGGGCCAACGTATGAGTTTTCTTCTGATATATATTCTTTTGTAACAGTACAAATTGAAAGGCCTAATTAATGTATAAATTTTATCATGTTGCATATTATTATTATTTGATATTTTTTATTTTAATGTTTTTTCTTGGGTCTAAAACTTATTACGTTCTTAATTTTAATTATAAAATTATTTTAAATTATGATATTCATGTGCTTTTAAAAAATAACATAATTTTTTAATTTTTAAAAAAATTCTTATTATAATTGACATTAATAAAATGTCACTACAATCATTTTTTCCACACTTTTCTGCCCGCCCTGACAAAACAAAATGCAAGCCCAAAAAAAAATTGAAATTAAAATTAAAAACCCAAATGTAGACCATAGTTACAATTGGGCCAATCCATTTTTGTGAAATAACAAAAAGAATAATATTAGGGATTATGAAAAAAATATTATGAAATACTTCATGAAAATTTTTCATCTTTTGATTTGTGTGTTATGGTTTTTTGTATATATAATTTAACGGTAGAGAATTTTTATGATCATCTTTGTAATATTTTTTTCTTCATCTCTAACATTACTCTAACAAAAATGTCCTTAACGTGGTCCCCTTCGCTGGCAAGAGCAATTTAGTGGGGGTCCAGTTTCTTTAAATTTGAAACCAAATATGGCCCAAACAAAGTTATTGGACTTACTGGATGGATCACATGGTTGGTAGACACATCTTGTTGGGTGATTGGTCTTCCATTCACAGGACCAAGTTTGTCATTCAAATTTTGATCCCATGAAATACAGAAAAACTATCCTATAATTTTGACATAATTATATTAATTATTTTTTAAAAATGTTAAATGGACGAAAATAAATACAAATGGTGTGAAAATACAAAAATAAATAACATAAAATATATATTCTTATATAAAAGAAATGATAATATCATTTTTTTTAATCTATATAACTAACAAATTATTGATGAAAAGAGGATTAAGCGTATATGAATTAATATCTCAAGAGATATTAATATAATTATGTCAAAATTATGAGATTTTTGTTAGATAATGTCTCAATGGGACCACATAATTAAATGTGGTGTTATCATTTATAAGAAGCCTACAATTTAAGTGATTCAATTTAGTTAATAGGCTTAAGGGTATATGTGTTATGGACCTAATGTGTAGATACTAGTTGTATAATTTCTATTTCTATGAGGGGCAGAAATAGAAATTAAAACATATTGGTTAAAGTTGGTTTTCATTCCTATTAAACTTCCACAACCTTTCAGTTTTGAAAACCAATAAATAGAAATTAAAACCAATAATGGTTAAAGTTGGTTTTCATTCCTTTTGAACTTCCACAACCTTTCAGTTTTGAAAACCAATTACAAACTTTAAAAGGTTATGGTCCCTATTCCTTCCCAAGGTGAAAATTAAGAACACTGCCATTTTTCTTTCTAAATCCTCTCAAGGAGAAACATAAGGCACCAAAGGGGAAAGGATTAGAAGGCAATAACATAATCAATAACAAAGAGTTCATTGATAATCACGCTTCCGTTTAACCGTTCATCAACGGATTCAGGTATGTCATTTTGTCTTGATTTCTTGATAATACACATGGTAAATGATCCAAAGTGTAAGGTTTATGTTCTGAAATTTATGTTGACAATTGGTATCAGAGCATGCATATCATGTGTCTTATCAGAATTGATATGCTTTATTCATTCTATTTAGTTTCCTGGAATCAGATTCTGAATTTTCTTATGGATGTAAATTCTGTTTTTTCCTGTTTTGTTCTGTGAAAATGGCAATCTGTTTTCTGGAATTATAAAATGATTCGGTAGGCAGTTTTTTTTTTAATTTTTTTTCTCTCAAATGGATGAACATCATGTATTTATATATATATAGATATATCTTGCGATTTGATCGGTTTAATTTTGAACATCATAAAAAAAAAAACTATTTGTTTTTGGACCCATCAATTCTATTTATATATGTATATATATAATTGGAATTGTTGCAGATTATATAACATATATGGGGTCACAAATTTAGAAATTTTTAAATTTAATGTAATTTCATACAACGTCTACAGAAATTTAATTTTCTAACACTCTCAATATAAGTCAATGCAAACAAGATGTCACAAAAGTGATCTCTCTTGTCTAGATTGTTTTATATGGAATGTTTTGAAGTTCATGTCTGTGTATCTCATGCGGGTATTTATCGGTCCAAAGATATGATTAAGACTTGGCAGAATTACACACACATTTTGTGGTGATAAACATGTGCCAATTGTCAAGAAAACCTAATGTGAATACTAAATCCATCAAAAGAGAGATTTGTTATTTGACATAACTTATTGTCAATGTTTGATCATTATAACAAGAATACCACTTACAGTTAATATCACTACCCAAAGGCTTGGTATTAATGTTGTGCTAGGTATCTTGAGATGTTGTCATTAAATTAATTTATTTAGAGATTATCTGTTTGGTAACTTAATGTGAACATGAGGTAATTGCAACATTTTTTGAGGATGTTGAGTTTGGGGGAGAAATCCAATTAGAGACATTGTCTTTGAGGAGGAAGCAGGAGTAATCCCACTTCCTACTACTACTTTTGACCAATCACAGGTTCCTATACCTGTCATTGCTCGATAAGTAATTTCGGATGCTCAACTAGACAATGTTGTTCAAGATAATATAGTTCAAACCCCCATTCAAGATGAGGTAATTGTTCCTGAGGAACAAACTCTACAACCTCAACCTCAAGAATCTGTGCCATTAAGGCGATCCACCAGAGAAAGGAGATTTGCATTTTCAGATGATTATATTGTATATCTCCAGGAACATGAGGTAGAAAATGGAATGTCGAAAGATGATCCAATCAACTTTCGTCAAGCCATGGAAAGTTCCAACTCTCATAAGTGGATAGAAGCCATGAATGAAGAATATAAGTCTATGCAAGACAATAAGTTTGGGAACTTGTCTCATTACCAGTTGGTGCGAAGTCCGTAGGTTGTAAATGGATATTTAAAACCAAAAGGGATTCAAATGGTAATGTGGAGAGGTATAAGGCACGTCTTGTAGCCAAAGGCTTTACTCAAAAAGAAGGAATTGACTTTAAAGAAACTTTCTCTCCAGTTTCTTCGAAAGATTCTTTTAGGACAATTATGGCGCTTGTTGCATATTTTGATCTCGAGTTGCATCAGATGGATGTCAAAACAGCTTTTCTTAATGGTGACATTAAAGAAACAATTTATATGGTGCAGCCAGAAAACTTTGTGTCAGGAGACCCAAAGAATATGGTTTGCAAATTGACTAAATCCATCTATGGACTCAAACAAGCTTCTCGTCAGTGGTACTTCAAATTTCATCAAATTCTCACT
Source organism: Camellia sinensis (assembly GCF_055761805.1). Taxonomy (NCBI): domain Eukaryota; kingdom Viridiplantae; phylum Streptophyta; class Magnoliopsida; order Ericales; family Theaceae; genus Camellia; species Camellia sinensis. The sequence goes on from NC_138964.1 coordinate 190,524,956, forward strand.
TCGTATGGTTTTGAAACTAATATTGTTGATGAATGTATGTATCACAAGTTCAGTGGGAGTAAACACATATTTTTGGTTTTATATGTTGACGACATATTGCTTGCCATAAACGATATAAACTTACTGCATGACACCAAGAGATTTCTATCTAAGAATTTTGAAATGAAAGATCTTGGTGATGCTCCCTTTGTATTAGGAATCGAAATACTCCGAGATCGTTCTCGGGGTATTCTGGGATTATCACAAAGGAGCTATATCGAAAAAGTACTCAATAGATTTGGCATGCAAAATTGTAAATCAGGTGAAACCCCGGTTGCTAAGGGAGACAACTTTAGTCTCAGCCAATGCCCGAAGAACAGTCTTGAAATTCAAGAAATGCAGAAGATTCCTTATGCCTCGGCTGTAGGGAGTCTAATGTATGCTCAAGTATGTACGCGTCCGGATATTGCGTTTGTAGTTGGCATGTTAGGCAGATATTTAAGTAATCCTGGCATGGATCATTGGAAAGCAGTCAAGCGTGTCATGCGATATTTATAGAGAACAAAGGAATATATGCTCACATATAGGAGATCGGATAAGTTAGAGGTCATTGAATATTCCGACTCTGATATTGATATCAAGTTCCTAGTTGTAAAAGAAAGAGTGCAGAGTGGACAGATTTCCATAGAGCACATTGGGACAAACTCCATGATAGCGGATCCACTTACAAAGGGACTACCACCCAAGGTCTTTCATGAGCACACTGCTCAGATGTGTGTTGTTCTATTTGAGAACATTCTAGTTTAGTGGGAGTTTGTATTTATATTACTGCTTTATGTCAGCCTTGAGTTTTATCTATGTAATTAGATTAATTTCTGCAGAAATGAAATATTCAGTTTATTACGCTCTGTTACGTATTGTGAAGTATTGATCTCAATAAAGTTAAGTAGGACCAGTTGGAAATAGGCATGTATGGATCACATCACATGTAATTTCCATGCTACGCATCCATGATTGATCTATGTCATTTAGCTGTATTAGTATACGTGACCATTGGTGGGTCGAGTTACGATTGATGTAACGAAGACCGCTTTGATCCTATATTAATATAGTTAATGGACAAGATTGTTTGGATACCCTCAAATTATGATAACAAATTTCTGAGCTCACTAAAGTTAAGCACATTTTTCAGGATACATATGTGGTCCAGTGGGAGATTGTTAGATAATGTCTCAATGAGACTACATAATTAAATGTGGTGTTATCATTTATAAGAAGCCTACAATTTAAGTGATTCAATTTAGTTAATAGGCTTAAGGGTATATGTGTTATGGACCTAATGTGTAGATACTAATTGTATAATTTCTATTTCTATGAGGGGCAAAAATAGAAATTAAAACATATTGGTTAAAGTTGGTTTTCATTCCTTTTGAACTTCCACAACCTTTCAGTTTTGAAAACCAATAAATAGAAATTAAAACCAATAATGGTTAAAGTTGGTTTTCATTCCTTTTGAACTTCCACAACCTTTCAGTTTTGAAAACCAATTACAACCTTTAAAAGGTTATGGTCCCTATTCCTTCCCAAGGTGAAAATTAAGAACACTGTCATTTTTCTTTCTAAATCCTCTCAAGGAGAAACATAAGGCACCAAAGGGGAAAGGATTAGAAGGCAATAACATAATCAATAACAAAGAGTTCATTGATAATCACGCTTCCGTTTAACCGTTCATCAACGGATTCAGGTATGTCATTTTGTCTTGATTTCTTGATAATACACATGGTAAATGATCCAAAGTGTAAGGTTTATGTTCTGAAATTTATATTAACAATTTTTACTATATTTTTTTCAAATCTCAAGAGAGCTCAGTATAATATACCCAAATTAGTGATGTTTGGTGTTAATGAGAGGAATAGAGATACAATCACAGACATTCATAAAGCCATACGCACTATATTTAAATTATAGATTTGGATAGCAATTAAATCTATATATATAGAAAGAAACAAAGGAAAAAGGTGACTCCAATTGGACCAATCCATTTACCTTTTGGTTAATGAGAAATTACATCTTTTATCTCCTAACTAATAGTGAGTGAGTGATTCACTCAAAAAAAATGTTGAGGAGCATGTTTCACCTATAAAAATTTTCGCTACATGATTGATTTGGAGGTCCATATTAAATAATATGACAAACACATTTTAAAATATATATATATATATATATATGTTTAATTCTTCATGTGCAAAATATAAAGAAAAATGTATAAATTAATCACTTGTAGGCTAGATTTATGGGTTCAAGTTACGGGACAATCACTTTCTGTACCATGTCAAAGATTAGATGTATATCCAATTATTTCGCTCCCAAACACACATTAATATGTATTAATTGAGCATTGTTGTTTTTATTTTCTTGTTTTATACAACTTTAAAGTAATTCCCATGTAATGTGGGCATTTTTCAATATTTCTAGAGGGAAGTGAAAGGGAGGAGGAAGTTCCACCACACCACACGCTCCGCTTTGGACTTGATTTGGCTTGAATAATTTTTTTTTAAAGTGGTTTTATTTACTTACACAAGTTTTAATTCAATTAATTTGGTATTGAAAAAAATGATACATGCCAATATATAACTGGGGCTCATTTGGTATTTTATTGTTTTATAAATTGAAAGCTAATAATCATATAGTAGAATTCAGAAGCATTTTTCTTCCAACTTTTATATAATTAATTTTTTCTATCTTATTTACATTATTTTTGTCTAATAAAATATAAACATAAATTATATCAAATCATCTCACACATACTCCTAAAATATAACTAAAAAATATAAGGGGAACTACGTAGGAGTTGCGAGAAAAAAATTATAAATATATGGGAGTGCAAGTGTGTCTGTGATAGGATGTAAATGAAAGATTGTGAGGATACATGTGTCACTTGCACCCTTTCATGTATTGATAATTTTTTTTTTTTTCTAACTTTCATTTACATATAATTCTCCAAAAAATATAAACAACTTATAGAAGCGGTCACAGAACAATCCTATATAGGCCCCGTTTGGTATAGCTGTTAAAACAGCTTATAGATTATAACTTAACAGATTATAGATTATGACTTTAATCAGAAGTTGTTAATCTGTTTGGTGTAACTGTTGGACTATAGATTTAAGTTGCTGAGTAGTGTTTGTTAAATAAGCTGTGAAATAGTTTTTTCAATTAATTTTTATTTTTTGTTTGTCTACATTTCTCATAAAAAATAATAATAATAATCTATAGTCCATTTGAGTCTTTTTCTATTTTTAAAAAAATAAAAAATAAAAAAAATTAAGAGTATAACCATAAATTAACATATCCACAACAGAAGCTGATAATCAGAAGCAATGGGTGAGCAGCTTCTCAGAATCAGCTTTTTTGAGTTAAAATAAGCTGTTAGAATCAGAAGCTGTTTGAAATAAGTTTAATCAAACAGTCCAAAATAACTTTTTCAAAGCTAAAAACCATAAGTTGACTCTGAAAAACTGAAACAAACACCCCCAATAGAGTAGTTACTTTGAAATGTTGATTGCCTTAAGGGACATCAGCTTGCTGGGACCTTTTATGTGGGCTGATATCGGACCAATTTCGATTATTTGAATTGTTTATATTTATTATATTTGTAATTACTGTCTTATCAATTGACAAAATAAATAAATAAAAAAATCACCTCCAAAATTGATGTATTTGTAAGATTTTCATATATTTTAGTTAATTATACACATTACTATAAAAATTAAAATTGCAAATTAGTTTGTTTGAGCTAATATTTGATTAAGTTTGAAATTAGGTAAAAATTTCACAAAAAAAGAAAAAAAAAAAGAGTAAAAACAGAGAAGTGAGAGTATATAAGAAACCCATTTATCATATAATTATCATTTTGAATCTTTCTAAAAATGGGGAGATTGGGAGAGAAAATAAATTAATAAATTACTATTTTTTTGTAATATCAATACTAGAAATAAAAAAATTGACACTTATAAAAGTTATTTTGGTAATGCAATATATAATAACTTTTTTTTTTCTCTCTATGTAATTTAACCAAATAAAATGTGAGAAAAAATATTTTCTTTTATCTCATTTTCTCTCATATTTATCTAAACAAAGAAAGAAAAAAAACATTTTTTTTTAATCTTCTTTTATGAAATCAAATTTTTTTTCCAATGTTCCCAGACATAGTGTGATGGTGGAAGCACAACGTAATACCCAATTATGATTTGCATAACTTTTTGATGTGTTTGCCGACACGAAGGACCTTTGCAGGAATTAGCAGATTTTTAAGAGTAATGGTAGAGATCTCAAATATTTTATTAAAAGTTTTATCAAATGTTTCATATGGGTGTGAGACTCACACAATGTGAGTCCCATGTGAGTCCCACACTCATGTGAGATATTTGACTTTTGATAGAATTTTTGAGACCTCTACCATTTTTAAATTTTTAAAGCAAAAAGTAAAGCAAAAAGTAGGTAGGAAGAACAAGAACATGAGAAGTTATTTGGTGCTCCACGACATAACAATAACATGTGGTGTTTTAAAATGTGATTGGTAAAATTAATAGAGTCTATTGATTTCGGTAGATGACGAGAAACAATAGAAAAACTTGACAAATAGAGTCTATTGATTTCGGTTGATGACGAGAAACAATAGAAAAACTTGACAATTTGTGATTATTTAAGGACAGAAACACGTGGTGCTCTCAAAGAATTTAATAATTTTCTCAAGAATATAGTCATATATATATTAGAGAAATTATAATCAATGTAGGAGTACTTTATTAAAATAATTATATATTCATAAAAAAATTTATGAGTTTAAATATTTAAATTTGTAAAATTTACTACTTATGTATTTTTTTTCTTTCTTTCTAAACATACACTGATTTGATATTTTCACTATTTTTTTTCTTTAGTTTTTTTTGATTGATTTCGATGGCCACGATGATGATAATGTGATGATGCATGTTGTCATTTTGAAGGAAAATTATACTATAGTATAGGGAAAATTCATGTGGTATTTCAAGATAATTTTTTATCAGTTTTATATTTGTATTGATATTTGAGAGATAAATATATAAAGTGACAGCTAAAATTTGTTAATAAACACTAAAAAAATGTCAAAATATTTACAGTTTTAATATACTTTTTACATATTTTAAAATATTTTTACACACTAATGATAACGGTAAGAAGTATTATTTTAGCATTTTCCATATGGCATCATGTAAATGACTTGGAATATTGCTGGAGGACCACCAAATACCCACTCATTTTGAAGCCCTTACAAACAAACACTCAGCCAAGCATATCATCATCTTTTGGAGTCAGCAATCAACTTGTAACTAAAATACGAGTGGTTTGACGGTGACTTTGGAGTCAATGCAATTGAAAAGCATGTGAAGCTATTGAAGTCTTCTTTTTTTAACCACACCAAATAATTTTAAAGGCTCTACTCATGAAATTTTGTGTTTTGATTATCAATTACATTTTACGTTCCAATAAACAAATAAAAAATAAAAATTGTGGTGGTCAAATTTGATTGTGCTATGTTATTAATTTAGAGACTGAACTAGAATTTTCACTTGGGCCCAACGTATGAGTTTTCTTCTGTTATATATTCTTTTGTGACAGTACAAATTGAAAGGCCTAGTTAATGTATAGATTTTATCGTGTTGTGTATTATTATAATTTGATATTTTTTATTTTCATGTTTTTTCTTGGGTCTAAAACTTATTACGTTCTTGATTTTAATTATATAATTATGTTAGATTATGATATTCACGTGCTTTTAAAAAATAACAAAATTTTATTAAAAAAAAAAATTTAATTCTTATTATAATTGATATTTAATAAAATATGACTACAATCATTTTTTTCACACTTTTCTGCCCGCCTTGACAAAACAAAATGCAAGTCCCAAAAAACCCAAATGTAGACCATAGTTACAATTGTGCCGATCCATTTTGTGAAATAACAAAAATGACTTTAACGTTGTCCCAATATAGTTGGGCAAACATTTGAAACCAAATATAGCCCAAACAAAGTTATTGGACTTGCCCGATGGATCACATGGTTGGTTCACTTGTGGCTGAAGACACATCTTGTTGGGTGATTGGTCGATCATTGATCTCATAAAATACAATAAGTCTTACAATTTTAACATAATTATATTGATTAATTTTTAAAAATGTTAAATGGATTGAAATAAATGCAAATTGTGTGAAAATATAAAAATAAATAACGTAAAATATATATTTTTATGTAAAAGAAATGATAATATCATTTTTTCGATTCATATAACTAACAAATTATTGATGAAAAGAGAATTAAGCGTATATGAATTAATATCTAAAGAGAGATCAATATAATTATGTTAAAATTATGAGACTTACTATATTTTCTTCAAATTTCAGAGGAGTTCAGTGTAATATACCCAAATTAGTAATGTTGGGTGTTAATGAGAGGAATAGAGATACAATCACAATACATTTATACAGCCATACACACTATATTTAAATTATAGATTTGGATGGCAATTAAATATATATATATATATATATATAGAAAGAAAGAAAGGAAAAAGGTGACTGAACAATATTAAAGTCCAATTGGGCCAATCCATTTACCTTTTGATTAACGAGAAATTACGGGTGTGCTTAGTTTGTGATTTGAAACATGTTTTTAGAAGAAAATTTTTAAAAACATGTTTCGTTACTAATTTTTTTAAAAAAAAATTCAAAATTACTTTTGAGAGGGTAATTTTTGGGAAAAATTGGGCCGAGCTGCAAGTTGGGCTTTGAAGCCCAAAACGCGAAGGACTAAGTAAGAAGGCCGTGAAGGTTACTCCGGCCCAGGAGAGCAATGTTACTCCGGCCCAGGAGAAGCGTAGTTACTCCGGCTGAGAGAAGTAAATGTTACTTCGGCTCAGGGATGTAAAGCTACTCCGGTACGGGGTGGCTTCTAGTTAAACCGATCTCCAAGATAGTCCGGTTATAAGTTGTTCCGGTCAAGATCGGTCGGAATGTTATTACTTGGTAGGGCGGTTCAAATGCACCACGGTTCGTGTATGGGAGAACCAATATATGGTGTGGCAAGAAGAACCGAACTACGGTTAGTATGGCCTATTCTACGGTTCGGCATAGCCAATGCTATTTCGGTCATGAGGTAGTTCGGCCGAAGAGAAAACCATCCCACTTGGTTTAAGCAGTGGGGGAGGGTGTAAAAGGATAAGCATTATCCTTAGGAGTATGAATCCTAGGAGGACTCTGCATGGAGAAATACAAGTCCTACCAGGATTGTGCCACGGGAAACTTATAAAAGCCTACAAACATCACCTTGGAGGAGGTAATTGAACACAATCTTTCTGAGAACTTAGAGCTTTGTCTATTTGTCAAGTTTTCTGACTTAGGCATCGGAGAGGTTTCCGGCACACACCCGCCGGCTAGCTCACGTTTGTGTTTTCAGGTGACAAAGCGACGTCGTACGGAGGAGCGTGGACTTGGTCAACAGGATTATACGAGGAGAATTATTTTCTCCCCGTACAATTGGCGCCGTCTGTGGGAAGAACAGACAAGAACAAAAACCTCTTGACTAAGCTTCTCCTTTTCTCATTCAATGGCACACATTGAAGACTTGCCGCAGTCCGCCGTCGACGGACTAACTCCAGAGGGGGGCGCAAGGCGCGAGGGATTACCCTCTGTCCCTCCTATGGCAGATCTGGAGCCCCAACAACATAACTCCAGGAGGAGTGGCAGGGGAAGGCGGAATAGCAGCCCTCGACATTCTAAGAGTCCTGACAGGCAAAGGAGGAGGGTGGATCCTCAAGCCCTGGAAGATCGCGTGAAAGAACAAGATGAACTAATTCGAAGGATGGCGGCGGACATGGAGGCTTTAAAACGCCAGATGAAGACTAAAGATGTGGCGACAGGAGAGGAGCGCAAGCACAAGACGCCCCCTCGCCACTCAGAGAGTCGTAGTAGGAATACTACACCCTCCCAAGGAGAGAGCAGAAGCCTCAGGACAGGCGACACTCACTCCTTATCTTCAAGGACTCGTCACTCCAGGTCTGAGAGGACGAGATCCGAAAGATCATACACTGAAGGAAGCACGTATTGGCCTTCACATTCACACCAAACCAGATCCAGACAAACCGAGCTACCCAGGTCATCCGACTTACGAGCCGTGCTAGAAGAAAAAGCACGATACAAGGAGGATGCCAGGGCAAGAGATCCACACCGAGTTTCGGCCTTACAACGGTTGGCTCCTCGGACGCATGGAAGCGTCGAGGTTGGAATGCCAATACCGCGACCGGCCTACGAACCAACGGACAAGGCATTGGCAAGACTACAGACTTCGCCGTTTGTCCCAGCGATCGAAAACGCACCCCTACCATCAGGCTTCCTTCAGCTGAAATTCAATACATATGAAGGGAAGACGGACCCGTATTCACACTTGAGCCACTTTCGCCAAGTCATGGCCGTGTACAGGCGAAACGAGGCCTTAATGTGCATACTCTTCCCATCAAGTCTGGGCGACCTAGGCTTGACTTGGTTTGAAAAACTCCCAGAGGGCAGCATAGCCTCCTGGGCCCAATTGGCAGAAGCGTTCGTAACAAGGTTTCGGACAAATACTAAAACACCGGTGGAGATAGACCAGTTACTCTCCATCGACATGGGTGAAAAAGAGACCCTCAGATCTTACAACAGTCGTTACTGGGAGACATTCAACCAGATTGGAGACTGCCCCACCAATCTAGCCATTGCGCAGTATAAAAGAGGCCTACCAGTAAGGAATCGACTAAGGGACTCGATCACCATGACACCACCCCTCACCATGGAGGCCCTGATGGAAAGAGTGCATCAGCACATCAGGGTAGAAGAGGATGGCGCGCGTGCTAAAGCAAAATCAAGTACGACCGCAGCACCAGAGAAGAAAACCCCTGCCAAGGTCAACACGGTCGACCGAAGTAACAAAAACGGGCGTGGCAGACGAGATAACGGAGAAGACCCAGACAAAAGATGGTTGAGAATCCGCACTGCCATAACCACGGTGTTCAAAAAACCAATATATCGGATCCTGAGCGAAATAAGAGATGAGCCTTTCGTCAAGTGGCCAGCCAAGCTAGGAGAAGCCCAGAAAGACTACGACGACAGATCACGGTGCACCTTCCACCAAGAAAAGGGGCACCGAACTGAGAATTGCACGCCACTGAGACAGCACTTGGAGGAATTGGTGGCAGCAGGACACTTGGATAAGTACATTGAAGGAGGGACGCAGCCAGCCCCCCAGGACCATAATAACCACCCCAATGGAATGCCAATAGACGCCCCGCCTCAAGGCGTCATCAATGTCATACATGGAGTCTTTGAACCTGAGCGTGTATGCGAGCTCAGGGGATCGATCAAAAAGGCAGAACACTTTAGAGAAGTACTAAGTGCCCAACCAGCCATCAAAAAGGGGAAGACGAAGGCAACAAACGTCATGACTTTTTCCGATAAAGACTTGGAACGAATTTACTGCCCCCACAATGATGCCCTGGTCGTCACTCTCCGAGTCAAGGATTTTGACGTCAAGCGGATTCTGATTGACCAGGGTAGTTCATGTGAAATCATGTACTACGAGACATTCAAGCAATTGAAGCTGCAAGACAAAGACTTGGCACCTGCCGTATCTCCCCTAATTGGGTTCAACTCCATGCCAGAATGGCCCGTCGGCAAAATCATTCTTCCAGTCAGAGCAGGAACCGTGACAAAACAAGTGGAGTTCTGGGTATTGAAGGTCCCCTCCACTTACAACATCATCTTAGGCAGAACATGGCTGCATGCCATGCGATCAGTGGCGTCATCCTACCACCAAGTAATGCGGTTCCCCAACAACACCGGCATAATTAAAGAAGTCTATGGAGATTAGATCATGTCAAAGCAATGCTTCGTCACGGCGAATGGCAGCCGCGCTGCCAAAGGATATGTTCATTCGGTGGAAGAACCGGAGAGTAATGAGCTATTCACAGATGTCGGCAAAGCGGCGGACCGGAAAGCAGTGGAGGATCAGGAGATGGCAAGTTAAGGCCAAACTGGGAAGGTCCTCACAAAGTAGTTTGGTTAACAGACAAAGGGGCATACCGCCAAGACAAGGACGGCAAAGCAATCCCTAGGCCATGGAACACGGCCAACCTCAAGTTATTTTACTTTTAGTTTTTTTCTTTCTAGCACGTGTAATTTTTTCTTTCTTCAATAAAACAAGTGATTCTTTTCAGCATGAGTTGTTCTCTGTAAAAGTTAGCTTTAGTGAAGATTAGGTACATAGCAAGCATTTTACTCTAAGTTAGCTGGAAAAACTAACTTAGAGGTTGGCTGGAATAAACCAACACCCCTCCTAAGCCCAGGATAAAGGATCCAGGCTGCAGGACGTTTGGTCGGAATAACCAAACTTTATTCTAAGTTAGCTGGAAAAACTAACTTAGAGGTTGGCTGGAATAAACCAACACCCCTCCTAAGCCCAGGATAAGGATCCAGGTTGCAGGACGTTTGGTCGGAATAACCAAACTTTATTCTAAGTTAGTTGGAAAAACTAACTTAGAGGTTGGCTGGATTAAACCAACACCCTTCCTAAGCCCAGGATAAGGATCCAGGCTGCAGGACATTTGGTCGGAATAACCAAATATTAGAAGTTAGCTGGAAAAACTAACTTCAATAGTTGGCTGGAATAAACCAACACTTGTTACTCTTCAGCCGAAGTAAGTGCAAGGCTGAAGAATGGTTGGCTGGAATAAACCAACTCTTGTTACTCTTCAGCCGAAGTGAGTGTATGGCTGAAGAGTGGTTGGCTGGAATAAACCAACTCTTATTACTCTTCAGCCGAAGTAAGTGTATGGCTGAAGAGTGGTTGGCTGGAATAAACCAACACTTTGTACTCCTTAGCCGAAGTAAGTGCATGACTAAGGAGTGGTCGGCTGGAAAAGCTTAAAACGACGCCAGCTCGGCTGGTGGACTGGTAATCCCAATCATGCTACGCAGATGGAATTAAGGGGCAATTGAGAGGGTAATTTTTGGGAAAAATTGGGCCGAGCTGCAAGTTGGGCTTTGAAGCCCAAAACGCGAAGGACTAAGTAAGAAGGCCGTGAAGGTTACTCCGGCCCAGGAGAGCAATGTTACTCCGGCCCAGGAGAAGCGTAGTTACTCCGGCCCAGGAGAAGCGTAGTTACTCCGGCTGAGAGAAGTAAATGTTACTTCGGCTCAGGGATGTAAAGCTACTCCGGTACGGGGTGGCTTCTAGTTAAACCGATCTCCAAGATAGTCCGGTTATAAGTTGTTCCGGTCAAGATCTGTCGGAATGTTATTACTTGGTAGGGCGGTTCAAATGCACCACGGGTCGTGTATGGGAGAACCAATATATGGTGTGGCAAGAAGAACCGAACTACGGTTAGTATGGCCTATTCTACGGTTCGGCATAGCCAATGCTATTTCGGTCATGAGGTAGTTCGGCCGAAGAGAAAACCATCCCACTTGGTTTAAGCAGTGGGGGAGGGTGTAAAAGGATAAGCATTATCCTTAGGAGTATGAATCCTAGGAGGACTCTGCATGGAGAAATACAAGTCCTACCAGGATTGTGCCACGGGAAACTTATAAAAGCCTACAAGCATCACCTTGGAGGAGGTAATTGAACACAATCTTTCTGAGAACTTAGAGCTTTGTCTATTTGTCAAGTTTTCTGACTTAGGCATCGGAGAGGTTTCCGGCACACACCCGCCGGCTAGCTCACGTTTGTGTTTTCAGGTGACAAAGCGACGTCGTACGGAGGAGCGTGGACTTGGTCAACAGGATTATACGAGGAGAATTATTTCCTCCCCGTACAACTTCCCTCTCTATTACACATCGATCAATCACTTTTTTTCTCTCTTCTGTCTTCCTCATTCACTTTTTTTCTCACACATATCTACTCAATTACAACAAAATATCAAATTATCTCAAATTCCCATATTCCAAAACTATTTTCAAAATACATAACCAAACAAACCAAAAAAATTTCTAAACTCTCTCCCCAATTTTTTTTTAAAAATTTATCTCAAAATACAAACTAAACACACCCTACATTTTTATCTCCTAACTAATAGTGAGTGAGTTATTCACTCAAAAAAAATGTTGAGGGAGCATGTTTCACCTTTAAAATTTTTCACTGCATGATTGATTTAGAGGTCTGCATTAAATAACATGACAAACACATTTAAAAAAAAAAAAAATTATGCTTAATTCTTCATATGCAAAATATAAAGAAAAATGAATAAATTAATCACCTAGTGAGGTAGATTTATTTTAGTGATATATCTTCTTGTTTTAATACAACTTTAAAGTAATTCTCATGTAATGTGGGCATTTTTCAATTTTTCTAGAGGGAAGTGAAAGGGAGGAGGAAGGTCCACCACACCACACCCTCCCTCTGCTTTGGACTTGATTTGGCTTGAATAATTTTTTTTGTTTTTTTTTGACGTGGTTTTATTTACTTACACAAGTTTTAATTCAATTAATTTGGTAATGAAAAAAATGATACATGCCAATATAAAACTGGGGCTCATTTGGTTGTCTTTTTAAATTTTTTTATATGAAAGCTAATAATCATATAGTAGAATTCAGAAGCATTTTTTTTTCCAACTTTTATATAATTAATTTTTTCTACCTTATTTAAATTATTTTTGTCTAATAAAATATAAACATAAATTATATCAAATCATCTCACACGTACTCCTAAAATATAACTAAAACATATAGGGAGTACTACATGTAGGTGGGAGTTGGAAAAAAAATTACAAATACATGAGAGTACAAGTGTGTTTGCAGTGAGATGTAAATGAAAGATTATGAAAATGCAAGTGTCGCTTGCACCTTTCTATGTATTGGCAATTTTTTTTTCTAACTTTCTACATGTAGTTCTCCCCAAAATATAAACAACTCATAGAAGTGGTCACAGAACAATCCTATACAGAGTAGGTACTTTGGGATGTTGATTGCCTTAAGGGACATCAGCTTGCTGGGACCTTTTATGTGGGCTGGTATTGGGCCAATTTCGATTTTTTGGATTGTTTATATTATAAAATTTATTGAATAGAATATATATGAAAAAAATTAAGTTAATTAGATATTTGTAATCACATAATCAAGGCCTAAAAAATCAATAGTCTATTATCAAAATAATATTTTAAAAAATATATGTGATATTATTATATAATTACAAATATTTCATTAATTTAATTTTTTCATATAATAAACCTTATAATATGACTGATTGAGATATTGAAATAGACCCAGTACTAACGCCTTGAGGGGTCCCCTCCCCAAATCCATAGAGGAGTTGGTTGGATAATTTCTTTTCTGCCTTATTAGGGCCAGCACCCTACTTGCAGTAGAGTTTAGTTTGCTTGCTGCCGATGCAGGCTAGTATATAAAGCTTATTAAAGTAGTTGGCTAATGGATTTGAAGGAGGTTGTTAGGATTTGTGGGCTTTTTTATTTTGATTATTTGAATAGTTTATTTTTATAAGTAAATTATTTATAATTAAAAAAAAATTAATTTGATAATCATAACTATATTATTTTATTATATTTTTTTTTAAAAAAATAATGATAAATAAATGATTCAAACAAATCATTAGAGTAAAATTTGTGACGAGCTTAGAACTGGAGGGAATTCTAACATTGGTCCAACATAAAATTTTAATGTTGGTTTATTAGGACAGAAATGTTAGTCTATTATTATATGGATTTCATATAAAATTTTTTGGGTAAATTACACTTACACTCCCTGAGGTTTGAATTTAATACATATATCACCCCTGATGTTTGAAAATTTACACCGACTCCCCTATTATTGTAATTATTTAGACGGAATTAACATTGGTATCAAAAAGATAATGAATTTATACATTCTCTCTTTTCTTACTTTACTTATTATTATTTTTTTATTTTTACTTTATTTTTTTTTTCAATGTAATTTCTTCTATTGTTCTACCTGGAGTTGTTGCTTTTTATATAAGCAGAGGGTTTGTAAATTGAGACTATTAACCACATAAGTGGAAATGTAATTTTCCAAATATTAGAGGGTGATATGTATTAAATCCAAATTTTAGGAAGAGTCAGTATAATTTACCCAAATTATTAAGCACACTCTTTGGTACTTGCACTACAATTTAAAACTTAATATCAAATTATTAGGGGTGGTAGCTTAGTGGAGAATGCATCCCTCTCCATAGACGCGACCTAAGTTCGATTCTTGGGAGGGACGAATTTTGCTACTTCGTAGTTGGCTCTCTTCGGAGACCTTGCCTGCACCCTCCTCGAAACCTGAGCTAGTTTGTGGCATGTGATTGAGCTCTATTGGTATCTCGGTGGTGAGTCCTTTCTTTTGGATTGGTTAAATCAGATCGGCAATCGGTTGCTAAACACACGAATGCAGTGATGATACCTCAAAGCATTATTTTTTCTATGATCAAAAACTACCTACAAAAAAAATAAAAAAATAAAACCCAAACTGAACTAGTTAGAGTACATAATCCATTAAAGTAGGCAGTTGGGAGGCACAAATTAGTTAAGGGTAATACTTGGAATATAAAATTTTCCATGTGAGACATTTAGTTATTCATTTGGTAAAAAATTTTAAGACCTATAACATTTTCACTTAGCACAAAAGAATTAAGTGCACAATTTTGAATGGAAGGCTTATCATGTGTGGCACATGGGTTATGTTTATAAAGAGGTAGTTCAATTGTACATACGCTAATAATAATGGTTCATTTTGGATTCTTCCTATTTTCTGTTAGAAGACAAGATACCTTACTTAGAGAGGGCATGTGAGGTACACATGCAATTCAATGATATTTTTTGAGACCATATTTTAGCCACAAAAAACGTGGATGCCTAACGTCTCTCTCTCCTACTCTCCTATTAGATTGACAAAAAAATTTGGAGAAAATTAGACGTACATCCTTTGAAATTTGGAAGAAAAGAAATTAAATTTAACAATAATTATGTTGAGTTTTTAAATTTTAATTGATATAAGGTTTAGTCAATTTTTTATCAATCATCTGTCAGTTGTATAAATAAAAATAATAATAATATTGCTACTTCCATATTACGTTGAAAAAATTGTGAATGCCTAGCTCTTACGGAAGTGGAGATGATGTTGCACGGGATGCGCAGCAGTTTTTGCTGTGTGGCAAAATTGGCCTATTTTGGAGTCTATTTTGATAATTCGAACCGTTTACATTTTAGAATACATCAAGTAAAACAAGTCTGTAAAAAATCAAGTTAATCGGATATTGTTTACCTATTCATCCACTCACATTTGTATCTACAAAAATAAATAATAATTGTGATTTAAAGTTTTAAAATAAATATAAATGTGAGTGGATGAATGGATAAACGATATCCGATTAACTTAATTTTTTATAGACATGTTCTACTTGATGTGTTTTAAAATGTTAATGGTTTGAATTATCAAAATAAGACCCGAAATGGGCCCATTCTGCCGCACAATATCCGCTGCTGCGCATCCCCACTTCCAGCTCTTACTTCTCTTATTGGCACTGAAATATATAAGTCTTAGGGGCTAATTTTTTTTCTCTCTAAAATTAAAATTTTTGTTGCAAAAAATATTAATAGACCAATTTCAGTCATCATGTGAGTATCATAGGTTAAAAAAAAAAAAGACTGTCAGTGATAAAATTTAAAAAATATTGCTAGTAAATTCACTTCTAGGATTAAAACATTAAAAAATAAGGTGTCTTAAAAAAAATTTAAAAAATCAAAATATCAAACAATTTTCAGTGTCAATTTTGTTTTTATGTTTAAAACAAAGAGAGAGTGAAAACGATAGTCCACACCACCAGTTACTCCAATTCCATTATTCAACCACATTATGGACCATAATCTTGTCAAAAGCACATATGTTTAAATAATATTGGATATTCAATTTTTTATTTTTTATTTTTATAATCAATTATATTTGGCCAGTTATAGTTTTAATAAGAGTGTTAGTATTTATGGAATTATTCAATGAATTAAGAAATTGAATTTTTTTGAGTCTATTACGTGAATGAGACTGGATAATTCAATCTATTGGATCAGTAAAGCAAATTGATTTGATAACTAAAGTCACATGAATTTAGCTCCTTTGTCTTAAAAACACTCGACAATTAAACATAATTTGAAAATAAATTGTTTATTTTCTTAAACACTAATATGATAAAATTATATAATTACGATTATATGATTTATTTATTTATTAATTATTATTTTATAAATAATCTATACACATCACCTTAATAAATAAAGAATATATATTATTAAAATAAGACCCGTAGGATTAGTCCTGGCTTCCCGAAAAATCAGAGGGTTAGGGATACCTGCGTTATCAAAAATAAATAAATAAATAAATAAATAAAAATAAAAAATAATCTCATGAGCAAATTAGACTATCCATTCCATTGATTTGGACAAAATAGAATCTAGTCCTCCTAAGAATTAAAGTGTGTTACAGTGTTAGGTCACATGGATGTAAAATTATGGCATAATCAGCGCAATTTATATGTTGTCTTTATTTTTTGAAGGTACGTTCCATAACAATTTTGTAATGTCGTAACCAACCCAATTAGAGTCTGAACTTGTTAAAATTAAATTTCTCAAATTTATGATAAAATTGATTTATTATTTGACTAATTTAGACTCATTTTAATAATTTAAATCGATCATTTTATACAATTAATTAAAAAAAATTAAACATAAAAAAATAGTTGATCCAATATCATTGTCATACTATTAGACTATTGTTTTTTTATATGACCTGCATATTTTTAAGAATAAATCATTCATTTGTTAGAATATATATATATGATTTGATCATGTGATTACTTATAATTTAATTTCTTATATTCATATTTTTTTCAACTTAAAATTTAGATGAATAGTTCAAACAATTTATATGAATATAAATTAATCGCACAATACGCCCAACTTCATCCATAAAATTGAAATCTTCAACCGTATGACAAAACCAAATTCCAATTTTATATATGTTCATCGCCATTCAACAAATGACCCGCTTTTAATTCTCAATCATCCATGTGGCAACTCTCTTTTTGCAGTTTACTCTTTCTACAAATATTTACATATTTACATACAGAAAATTATGTAATCACTTTTTTGGAGCACCAACCCAGGGGATCAGAGTGAATCAATTTGAATCAAATTATTTTTTAATAACTTGATGTTCAGATTAGTTTACGTGCATATTGACTAATCTTAAAATCCTCAAGTTAAAGACCAAACAAATTTCCAATGATCCATTAGATGACTCGAACTCAAAACCTTATATTTTTTCCCTAATTTTTACCGCTATGCCAACTATTGAGATTTAATCTGCTCACCTTGTTGTGATTACTACTATTATTAATCTTAAAATACTATGTTAACATAGTAAGGGAGGGCTTTATCTCCCTTCCATCTTCTATATTTGTTTGGATTGTTAAACATTATAATGAGCTGAATTGAAACCATCACTATATTCTAACCTTTAGTTGACTAAAAAGTTATAAAACAATTATTGCAAATTATAATCCACCATGTAAAGAATGATCATTTCATAAGAAGACTAAGAAATGATTCTTTCATTTCAACCAACTTTTATTTTAATGAATAGAAAACTATCTGTGTTTGGACCTTTAAGTAGAGAACAATTACTAATCCTAAAATAGCATGTTAACTTTGCGCAATGTTAATTGCCAGTTATTAGCATATTCTGGAATTCAACAGAAAGAAGCAGACCACCACAGCACAAATGAGGCAAAACAACTTTTAGTGGTTGTTTGTTAGTAATGTTTTTTTGTTTGTTTGTTTGTTTATATTTTATTCTATAAAAAATTCAGTTACAAAAAATTGTTTGATATATAATTTTAATTTTTATAAAATATAATCGATTTCAAAATTCTAAAAACTTCTAGTAACAGAAAAAAAGAAATTTCCTTTTTTTTTTCTTTTTTTTTTTTGTTGATACATTGGAATAAATTTTTATTTTTTATTTTTAAAACAAGTTTTCATTCCATCATTCTTTACCTACCACCACCACCTTTAATCTTGGTTTGGCATGTGGGTTGGGATGAGTTGGGATTAAAATAATTATAAAAAGATAAAATTCAGACTAAAAGTTATCACATCTTAACTATAATTATTTTATTTTTTCTCTCACAAAAGTCAAAAACATCAAAAAAACTCATCCCAAATCCCAAACTAAAATAGATAAAAAGTCAACTCACATTTTAAAAAGTCAAAAAATCAACCCGCATTAGCTACCACTGCCATCTATTTACCTTGCTGTCACTCCATTCACTCTCTTGTAACTTTTGAGATTCTTCCTTCTTTCGATCACATTCACATCAGATGTATTTGTGACTTGCGATGATATTCTGACTTGACCACTTCATTCACACTCGCAAATTCTATCTGTGTGGGTGAAAATCTGACCACACTGCCCGTTTAGTGATCTGCTGGAGAGCACAGGTAGAATAGATGGCTTTAGCAACCTGTAACAGAAAGGAAAAGCTCCGGCGGTGGTTCTTCCACCTGGGGGTACTCCGACGATCAAGTCAGAATATCTCTCAAAGATAATCCAGTATTAAACTGAATACTCAAAACATAAATTGCATACCTTAGACCTATGGGGGTGCCTCTCTTTTATAATATACTCAATCCAAGTCCCACTAGAAGTATGACTTCTATGAACTTCCAATTTACTGTTTACTCTGGACTCTTTAAGAGATAAAGATAAACTCCCTAAGAGCTTTATCCTTATCTTGGTTAAGTCCCTTCTTTGCCTTAGGACTCTTGCCCCTTATCTCGGATTCCGATGTCTTCGGAGATGACCTCGGCTTCTCCGAGATTACCTCGGCTTAACTACCAGGGCACGTGGCACCTCGGCTGACACGTCGGCGTCACCATGCCACGTGTTGGTATTCAGAAAATATATCCCCACAACTGCCCCCTAGGTTCTATTACCTCGGCATTTTGAGGTGATGGAACCTATTCCGATATTTTGTCACCTCTTTTCTGAGTAATGGTTTGAAAACTGATTAGCCAAGATTATCTACTTTCAGCCGACGTGTTCTCTTCGGAGAACAAGGCTTTGGTCGTACTCTCCCACGCGCATGAGCTGTCATGCATATCTAACCGTTCCTTTTCACGTGTTTTGTTCTCATTGGAGCGTGTCTGTGACGCGCCTGGAAGCTGTCTGTTCGTTCGTCTGCGCCGTCTGACGCGTGCGTTGCTCTAGGCGCAATAATTGCCCTATTTTTGCCGCCGTTTCAAATTTTTGACAAAACTCTTTTTTGCCTCTTCTTTTCCTTCACTTTTTCATTTTGTCTTTTTGTTCTCTCTCTCTCTCTGAAGCTATTTCTTCTCTGAATTTACCATCGCTTTAATCTCTTCTGGAACTGCTCTTAATCCCTCATTCTTGCGAAGCCTTCTCTGCTATTGCAACCAATTTCTGAGCTCGGCGAATATTGCCCCGGCTTCACTTGTTCCGGTAAGATTCATTCCCTTCAATGTCAATTTCTCTTTCTGTGCTTTTGTCTGCCTGTTGCCATTACTGATTTTGTTCGAAGCCTTGGATTTATTTGTATCTTGAATTTGTGGTTATACCTTGAACTTCTATACTTTTTCACCATTCTCTTTGCCACTGTTCTTGATTCTTTTTTTTTCTTTTCTGCCCCAGATCTGTGTCTTTAATCTTGATCTTTATAGTTCTTAGGTTTGGGATTTGTGCGTAGAACCTTCAAATTTAGGGAAAACTGAAATAAGCCTTATCAGCCGTTTCTTAGATCTTTACCGAGGTCTTCGTAACCCTTCCTAAAAACGCCCATCTTCTGAAACATATTTTAATTTGACATAATGGGTATGTGGAGGCACAGGGTAAATACCCCAACAAAACTTGAATACTTTAGGCAGGAATTCTCCACATTCGGTGAAAGCTACTATAGGGAAGGGCATCGTATGGTCTGTGGGCATGATGGTATCACTGTCCCCAGCCAGTTTAAGATGATCACTCCTATAGGGTGATCAATGGTATTATAGCCTTAGCTAGGCAAGAGAACCTTAGAATTACCCTGGCCGACCTTCAATACTGCTATACCATGTGCCCTCTTGACCTGAAGGATAGGGGTTTCGTTTATTACCTTAAACCGAGATCCACTCAGTACAAAATCGTAGCCGACCTCCCAGACTCCAACAAGGGGGCTGGAGATGATTTTCTCATTGCTTCTGGAAATTGGGAATTTGGCCCAGATGAAGATGTCCACCTCTACCCTCTTCCTCGAACAATTACAGAGGGCAAGAGTAAGAGCCCTGAGTCAACACTTAGTTGTTTTTATTTAAGTCCTTAATACTTTTTTGTTTCTGACGTCTGTTTCTTTGTCCTGCAGATCTTCATCAGCCACCGAAAAATTTTCGTTAATCCTTCTTCCCAGGAACAGATCTAAAAACACTCCTCAACCTTCCAATCCACAAACGAAAGGCCCCACTGTTACTAAACTTCATCCCTACATACAAATCCACTTTACCCGACGTCCCAAGAAAAAGAAAGAAGAGTCTTTCTCCACCCACAGCCACGACCCTAACTGCTTCCACATCCCGAACAGATCAAGAGTCCACATCTGACCCAGCCGATCTTCCATGAACCTCGGCCCCCTACTTAATACCAATTCCTGAGCGTAAACGTCGACGAAGGCTTGTAAAGACTGCCGAGATGGTTCGTCCAAGGCCTGTCGTTCAAGACCTTCTCGCCGATCTTCCAACTGACGCCGAAGCCGTACCAACGCAGTCAATACTCCCACCCAAACCAAAGAGAGTCAAAAAGGCTCAGCCTAAGGCCAGGGCTACAGATGCCGAGGCTGAGGATGCTCTGCCGATTTCTAAACTAGCAGAAAGCAAAAAATCAGCCTCTACTTCAACCAAGAGGTCTGCTGAGGGCCAACCCTCAGGGTCTACACAATCGAAGAAGGCGAGGTCATCGTCCGCGATGACCTCGGCTTCAAAGAAGCCCGATGTCCCCTGGGCCCCTGATCTATCCCTGGAGGATAGGCCCATTATGGCTAGTGAAAGTGCTGACGACATTAACGTTGGTGTCGCCCTCAGCACTGCTCTTCTCCTTCCGAATGACTTGGAGCGAAATGCTAAGCTTAGTGAGTATGAGAATTATGCTCTCATGCTCCAACACTCCGTCCAAGTGAGTATTTCTGTTTGTACTTGTGATTTTTTTTTTCTTCCGCTCTTTACTGAGAGTACTGTCTCACATTTCTGTTTTTCTGCAGGCCATTCAGCATGCCCATTCATTTTCAATGCAATCCTTTGAAAGTCGTCAAAGGTTGGTTGATATGAAAAGGGAAGCATCTTCTATGAAGAGAGAGATCAAGTCCCTTGAAGCAAAAATGAAAAAACTGGAGGATCAAGCCGAGGCTGCAACTAAAGTTCAAACTTTAGCTCTTGAGAAGGCCAAAGCTGCTGAGGCCGTTAGAAAAGTTGCTGAGGCCGAGAAAAGAGAGGCCGAGGTTCAGAAGGCCCAAGCGGAGAAAGAACTCCAGCAAGCTCTGGCCACCAAAGAGGCCGAAATCAAAGAGGCCGATGAAAAGGCCTATGCCCAAGGTATGGCCGACGTCGCAGAAGATTATAAGCTTCAAGTCAGACAGGCATGCAACAGGGGATTTTCCCTAGGTTGGATGTCCCTGATAAAGAAGCTTGATCTCCCTGTTGACTCGCCCCTCCGGAATGCTGATGCCATCCCTTTGCCATTTCCTCCTCCTCCACCTGAAGGTGGATCAGAATCTGATGCTGATGCTGAGGATGAAGATAAAGAGGACAACGAAGAAGCCTTGGTGAGAAAACCCAAGGATGCCGTCGTAGCCAAGTCCCCTCCTCCTGCTGAGCAGGTTATGGACTTAACTTTGGATGAGGAGGGTGATGAGGCCAAGGAGGCAACTAGGGAAACTGCTACTGGGGAGCTATCGTCCAATCTTCTCCTGATAGAAAGAAGTGTTGAAGAATCATTAGCAGAGATTGATGCCGAGATACAAGCGGAAAAAGTGGCCGACGAGGTTCCTCCAGAATCGTCCGAGGTCTCAGTCCCTGCAGTGGCTAATATTGAAGAAGCTTGACCAAATTGCTTTTTGTATTTTTTTCCTTCTTTTTCTGTACTTTGCACTTTGTACTTTTTTACTTTCTGGGTAATGCAAAACTCTTTCTTTTGGCCGACGTGGTTTCTTTAATATGTAACTGCAACAGTTCTTCCTTTGGATGTTTTGATCTTGTGATATTCTGTTGACTGCTTCTGCATAGTCTTGTACTTAGAAAAAATCTTTTGTATGTTGCTTCCTTTGTGCAATCTTCTCGGGGTTACATACCTCGGGTATAACCATAAAACTTTTACTTCGGCAAGGTACTGTCCTGCAATCTTTTCATAAATTTCAACAAGTATAGAACATATATTTCGGAATGTAAACTTTTGCAAGCTTCTTCTTAAGTTTCAACAAGTATTAAATGGTAATCTTAGTTTTACCTACTTGTAAATTGCTACAAATTTCAACAAGTAATGAACAATATACTTAGCCTTTATTTTAACCTGTAACTTTCTGTATACCTCGGCGGGTGATCATATGTCAGCTTAACATAAACTTGTAAATTGTTACAAATTTCAACAAGTGTTAAGCATCTTCCCTAGGGTTTAAACAACCCACATATTGCTATGAGAACTTAAGCAATAACCTCGGCCTATCTTCGACTTGTAAATTGCTACAAATTTCAACAAGTGAAGATAAGGGATCAGCTTAATTCCAACTTGTAAATTGCTACAAAGTTCAACAAGTGAATTAAGGAATAACATCGGCTTAACTTCAACTTGTAAATTGCTACAAATTTCAACAAGTGAAGATAAGGAATCAGCTTAATTCCAACTTGTAAATTGCTACAAATTTCAACAAGTGAATTAAGGAATAACATCGGCTTAACTTCAACTTGTAAATTGCTACAAATTTCAACAAGTGAAGATAAGGAATCAGCTTAATTCCAACTTGTAAATTGCTACAAATTTCAACAAGTGAATTAAGGAATAACATCGGCTTAACTTCAACTTGTAAATTGCTACAAATTTCAACAAGTGAAGATAAGGAATCAGCTTAATTCCAACTTGTAAATTGCTACAAATTTCAACAAGTGAATTAAGGAATAACATCAGCTTAACTTTGCCTGAGTTTGATATGTCTTCAATAAACATCCATGCATAACTTTATCAATCATATATGTTGAAAGATTTTGAAAAGACTTTATTGATGATATCGGCCAAACAATGATGTTTATCTAATGATAGAAAAATTTCAAATTACAAGTATTCCAAGGTCTGAGTAATGCTTTGCCCTCATTGTCCTCAAGCCGATATGCTCCATTGCCTAGTACTGAAGTAATTCTGTAGGGTCCTTCCCAGTTTGGGCCAAGCTTGCCCTCCCTGGGATCCTTCTTGTTCCCGACGACTTTTCTTAGGACTAGGTCGCCAACTTGAAAATCTCTTGGATTAACCTTCTTGTTGTAAGCTCTGGCAAGCTGTTGCTGGTATACTGCGAGCTGAATTGCAGCTTTCTCTCTTCGTTCTTCCAATAAATCCAGGTCTCGGGCTAAGAGTATGTCATTGGTGCCATTCTCTACTCCCTGGGTTCTGATCCCTGGGATGCCAATCTCTAATGGGATGACTGCTTCTGTGCCATAGGCCATGGCAAAGGGGGATTCTCCTGTTGATCTTCTCGGCGTAGTCCGATATGCCCAAAGTACGTTGGGCAACTCGTCCACCCACTTTCCTTTTGCTGCCTGGAGCCTCTTCTTTATTCCATCCAGGATTACTTTGTTGGATGCCTCTGCTTGCCCATTGCTTTGAGGAAAACTTGGTGTTGAGAAATAATTCTTGATCTTGAATTTTGCACAAAAGTTTTTGATAAGTTTGCTGTCGAACTGTGTTCCGTTGTCGGCAACTATTGCTCTTGGAATCCCAAATCTTGTGATAATGTTTTTCCATATAAAATTCTTAACGTCCACATCTCGGATTTTGGTAAGAGGTTCTGCCTCTATCCATTTTGTAAAGTAGTCTGTTGCTACCAGCAAGTATTTTCTCTGCCCAGTTGCCTGGGGAAGTTGTCCAACCAGATCCATGCCCCATTGGGCAAACGGCCAAGGGCTGGATACTGGGTTTAGGTCGGCAGCTGGCTGATGTATCAAAGGTGCAAACTTTTGACATTGTTCACACTTCTTTACATAAGCTTCGGCATCCTTTTGCATGTAGGGCCACCAATACCCCTGGGTAATGGCCCTGTGGGCTAACGATCTGCCCCCAGCATGGCTTCCACAGATTCTTTCATGAATCTCGTAAAGAAAATCTTCAACCTGCAAAGGGTGTACGCACCTTAAAAGTGGTCCAGTGAACGACCTTCTGTAGAGATGACCTTCTGCTGTTAGACTGAATCTGGCTGATTTCAGCCTTATTTTATGTGCTTCTTTATGGTCTTCTGGCAGCTTCCCTTCTTTTAGGAATGCAATGATTGCATCCATCCAGCTTGGTCCAAAGTCCACGCACATTGCTTCTTGTTCGGTGCTCTGTTTATCTATGCTCGGGGCCGACATGTAGTCGATCATAATTGTTCTTGTTTTTCCAGTTTGGATTGAGCTGGCCAGGTTGGCTAACGCGTCGGCGTGGGTATTGTCATCTCGGCTAACTTGGAGTAATCTGCAGTTCTGGAATAGGGCTGCCAGTCGGATGACTTCCTTTGCATATGCCGACATTCTTTCGTCTCTGGCTGCAAATTCTCCTGTTGACTGGTTAACAATCAGTTGTGAATCACAAAAAACAATTACCTCGTCTGCTTCTGCTGCTGCTGCTAGCTTTAGTCCTGCAATTAATGCTTCATATTTTGCTTCATTATTGGAGGCTTTGAACCCCAGACAGATGGACTGTTCTATAATTTCTCCATCTGGAGATATCAGCAGTACTCCTGCTCCTGTTCCCTGGCAGTTTGAACTTCCATCGACGAATAGTCTGAATGAATCGCCGATGTAGATGCTGCATGGTCTGAGCTTTTCTTTCTCTTGCTTTTTTGTCTTTGACTGGGATTCTTTTTGCTTGTCGGGGCGATGCTCATCTTGGCTCGACGGAGCCCGAGGTGTGATGGCTTCAGGTGTGAGTTCTGCGACGAAGTCGGCCAAAACTTGGCCCTTTATTGCTGTTCTTGGCCTAAATTCTAGGTCAAACTGGCCCAGTGTTACTGCCCATTTTGCTATCCTTCCTGTTAAGTCTCCTTGATGTAATAAGGACTTCAGCGGGTGCTCTGTTAGGACCACAATTTTGTGTGCCTGAAAGTAATGGCTCAATTTCTTTGAAGCCATTACCAAGGCTAGCATTAATTTTTCTAGTGGTAGGTATCTTGTTTCTGCGTCAGCCAAAGTCTTACTTACATAATAGACAGCCTTCTGCTCCCCTTTTTCCTCACGGATTAGCACTGCACTGACTGCGTGCTCAGAGACTGCTAAGTACAAAAACAATTGGAATTGGGTTAGAAAGGACCGGGGTTGTGGTCAAGTATTTTTTTAGGTCGGCTAAGGCAGCTTCACATTCTTCTATCCATAGGAAGTCAGTGGCTTTTTTTACCAGGTTGAAGAAGGGTCTGCACTTGTCTGAGCTTCTGCTGATAAATCGGTTTAGGGCTGCGGCCCTTCCAGTGAGCACTTGAACTTATTTTGCCGATGTCGGACTCTGTAGTTCCAGGATGGCCTTGATTTGGTCTGGGCTGGCCTCAATGCCTTTTCTTGTTACCAGATATCCTAAAAATTTACCTGACCCAACTCCGAAGGCACACTTCGAGGCGTTGAGTCGGAGCCGATATCTTTTGAGTATGTCAAAGACCTCTTTTAGGTCGGCAAGATGACCTTCTGATTTCTTGGTCTTTACGACCATGTCATCGATGTAAACTTCTACCGTTTTGCCAATTAGATGTTTAAACATTTTTGTCACTAACCTCTGATAGGTTGCTCCTGCGTTTTTCAGCCCAAAAGGCATTACCTTGTAACAGTACAGGCCTTTCGGGGTGATGAACGCGGTCTTCTCCTCATCTGGTGGGTACATAGCAATCTGGTGGTACCCTCTATATGCATCTAAAAAACTCATCCTTTCATGTCCCGAAGTGGCGTCTACCAGTTGGTCGATTTTGGGCAGGGGAAAGCTGTCTTTGGGGCAAGCTTTGTTGAGGCTGGTAAAGTCTACACAAACCCTCCACTTGCCATTCTTCTTTTTTACTACTACTGTGTTGGACAGCCATGTTGGGTACTGAACTTCTCGGATGGCCCTGGCTTCAAGGAGTCTGTCTACCTCTTCCTCTACTGCTTCAACGTGCATTAACGTCGGCCTTCTGGCTCGTTGAATCACTGGCTTTGCCGATCTGTCGACATTTAGACTGTGGCAAGTGACCTCGGGGTCAATGCCAGGCATTTCATAGGGTGTCCAGGCGAACGCCTCTATGTTTGCCCTTAAAAAATCTTCTAGTTCTTTTTCTTCTTCTCTAGCTAAGCCTGAGCCGAGAAGAAAAAATCGTTCTTCGTCGCCCTCCTGGACGAGGATTTTCTTTAGCGCATCTTCGCTCTTCTCGGCTGGTTCTTTCCCGACGTCTTCTAGGACTTCCATGTTTTCATCTTCAACTTCTGCTTTCTTTGGCTCCCGTATACTACAGGTGGACTTTATTGCTGCCATGGAGCAATTTTTGGCTTGTAGTTGATCCCCTCTGACTTCTTCAATCCCATGCTCTGTTGGGAACCGGAGTAGTTGATGCAACGTCGAGGGAACTGCCCCTATTGCATGCAACCACGACCTTCCCAAGATGATGTTGTATGGTGAGGGTGTGTCAATTACCAGGAATTCCGTCCTGATCTTCTTAGTGCCGGCTTGTACTTCTAAGCTTGTTGCACCCAGTGGCCATGTCGGTGTTCCATTAAAGCCGACCATCGGGCCGCTTGATTATTCTAGGTCATCGGGGTGAAGGCCTAGCTCTTTGTAGCATCTGACATACATGATGTCACAGGAGCTGCCTTGATCTATTAGGATGCGTTTTACTTGGCACTCCCCAACCTGGAGGGATACTACCAAGGCATCATTATGCGGATGTTGGACCAGTTCTAGGTCGGCTTCAGTAAAGGCTATCATTTGCCCTTGGCATTCTTCTGGCCGATGTCTCTTTTCCCCGACTTGGTAGATATGCTGTAAATGTCTTACCCTCTGGGTTTCTCCTCTGATTTCGTTTTCGTTGACCCTTGAGTGGATCACATTAACCACCATCGGTTCTCCTGTTTGTGGTAGCTGTGCTGGGGGAGGGGGTGCTGCTGGTGCTTGAGGCAACCTTGCCTGCTCTTCCCTTGTTCTGGCATCGTCGACCAGGTCCCTCAGAAGGCCTTGTCTTACCAGGTCCTCCAAGTGTGCTTTTAAGGCTCTGCAATCTTGAGTTGGATGCCCTTCTTCATTGTGGTAGGCACAACGTCTACCAACGTTCCTTCCCATGAATTCCCCCGGTGCTCTTGCCGGAGCCCTGAAATAAGGTTGATTTCGAATCCGATCTAAGATTTTATGGATTGGGATCCGGAATACCATGGTTACCGCCTGTTTATTTCTTAATTCTATTTCTTGTTTGGTCGGCCCATTGTTGACTCGGCCTCGCTTTGGCGAGCCGTTTCCCTTTTCTTGTTTCACCTCTTTGTTTCCCGATGTATCTTCTTCGGCCCTGGCGTATTTCTCAATTCTTGCCATGAGTTCTTCCATGCTTTTTGGCAATGTTTTTGCCAAAGACTTCCGTAGAGGGCAGTCATCTTTCAGGCCGCTCTTAAAGGACACGACTGCTACTTCCTGGTTGCATTCGGGTATTCGGTTGAACACCTCGTAGTACCTCTTCGCATAGGCCCTGAGGCCTTCTTCCTTGGTGATTCGTAGAGCCATCAAAGCATCAACCCTCAGGGGTTGCAGCTTGTTGGTCACGAATCTGGCCACAAACATCTCGGCCAAGCCTTCCCATGTCTTTATGCTTCCTTTTGGTAACTTATGGAACCAATCAGATGCAATTTCCCCAAAGGATGAGTGGAATACTTTACAGAGCAACGGTTCGTTTCCACTATATAATGCCATTGAATTTAGGTATAGCCCAACATGAAAGTTTGGATCTGACTTACCATCATAGATTTGAAACCTCGTCATACTGAATCTTTTGGGCGGTTCGAATTTGTCCAGTTCCACCGAGAAGGCTGTCTTCGGTTTTACTGGTGAGTTTACCTCGGCTTCTGCATTCTGCTGCCTCTTCTTGAGGTAGTCCCTTAAGTCTTCTTTGCTCCTCCCTGGAGCTCGGCTGTCTTTGGATTTTAGTCTTTTCGGTACACTGCTTTCGGCCTCGTGGTGGGTCCGTTTGGATCTTTCTTCATGGGTTGTGTCAAAATGGAGTACTTGCCCCTGAATATGTCGATGTTCTTTGGGGTCTGGATTCTTCATGTGGTGTGTCCTTCGGGACTCTTCTTGCCTCGGCTTTTCCCGTCCGACTTCCCTAGAAGGTCGGTGAGAATGCCTTCCGCTCCTGGTATGCTGAGGGACCTCGGGGATTGTTTTTCTTCCACCCTTCTGAGTGTTGTTCGCCGGCATCGGCGTATCTTGCAGCGGGTATGGTGGCTGCATAACATTATTCTGCATCATGAAGTTGACGACTGACTGAAGGTCCGCCAACTTGTTTGCTAGTTCTTTCACTTCCTCATCCCTCCGTAGGCACCTGTCCCTCCATACCTAGAGGTTATCTTCATTGTAGTACTTTCCTTGGTTTGTTCTTTTTGACGTGTCGCCTTCTGGGATTACGTCGTTCTCTCTGTGACCCTGGTCACGGGCTTCTACATTGTGGTTGTCTCCTTCAATGTCAAGGTCAATTGGTCTGCCACTCCCAGTGGGGGCGTCATCCCCAATATTTTCCTGCTGTCCGTTACTGGCCATCTATTCTTCCTTCGTTCCCACAGACGGCGCCAAATTGTGTGGGTGAAAATCTGACCACACTGCTCGTTTAGTGATCTGCTGGAGAGCACAGGTAGAATAGATGGCTTTAGCAACCTGTAACAGAAAGGAAAAGCTCCGGCGGTGGTTCTTCCACCCGGGGGTACTCCGACGATCAAGTCAGTATATCTCTCAAAGATAATCAAGTATTAAACTGAATACTCAAAACATAAATTGCATACCTTAGACCCATGGGCGTGCCTTTCTTTTATAATATACTCAATCCAAGTCCCACTAGAAGTATGACTTCTATGAACTTCCAATTTACTGTTTACTCTGGACTCTTTAAGAGATAAAGATAAACTCCCTAAGAGCTTTATCCTTATCTTGGTTAAGTCCCTTCTTTGCCTTAGGACTCTTGTCCCTTATCTCGGATTCCGATATCTTCGAAGATGACCTCGGCTTCTCCGAGATTACCTCGGCTTAACTACCAGGGCACGTGGCACCTCGGCTGACACGTCGGCGTCACCATGCCACGTGTTGGTATTCAGAAAATATATCCCCACACTATCTAAGATTTGTTTAATCCATATGAAATGAACACTTTGCATAAATTTCGAAATTAATCAAGTTGCGTGTAAATTCAAACACCTTGTCAAAGAACAAAAAAAAAAAGTTTAGGGTGTGTTTGGTAACGTTTACGTTTTCAGTTTATATTTACAAAAATTTTATAAACTGGTTTTTGTTTATTTTTTGTTTATTTTTAGGAAAACATAAACTACAAACGCGTTTGGTAATTGACAAAATGTTTAAAAAATTTTAAAAATATAAAAAAGAGTAAGAAATGACAAGTGGCGGTGGAAGACGGTGGTGGAAAATGGTGACGGTGGGTAGCTGGTGGTGGTGGCGGGTGGGTGGTGGTGGTGGGTGGGTGGGTGACGGTGACAAGTGGTAGTGAGTGGGAGGTGGTGGTGGCGGGTGGTGGGTGGTTGGTAGGTGGCGGGTGGTAAGTGGCCGATGGTGGGTGGCGGGTAGGTGGTGGTGCTGGTGGGTGGGTGGGTGATGGTGGCGGGTGGTAGGTGGTAGCGAGTGGGTGGCGGTGGTGGCGGATGGGTGGCGGATGGTGGGTGGTAGTGGGTGGTGGCGGGTGGGTGGGTGGGTGGGTGGTGGCGACAGCGGGTGGTGGGTGGCGGATGGCGGGTGGTGGTGGGTGGTGAGTGGTCCATGGCGGGTGGTGGTGGATGGCGGGTGGCAGTGGGTGGTGGCGGGTGGGTGGTGATGGTGGGTGGTGGCGGCGGCGGGTGGTGGGTGGCGGATGGCGGATGGCGGGTGGTGGTGGGTGGCGGGTAGGTGGTAGGTGGTGAGTGGCCGATGGCGGTGGCGGTGGATGGCGGGTAGGTAGTGGGTGGGTAGGTGGGTGACGGTGGCGGGTGGTAGGTGGTAGCGAGTGGGTGGCGGTGGCGGTGGCGGTGGCGGGTGGGTGGCGGATGGCGGATGGTAGTGGGTGGTGGGTGGTGGGTGGTGATGGTGGGTGGGTGACGATGGCGAGTGATGGATGGTAGCGAGTGGTGGTGGTGGTGGTGGTGGGTAGGTGGGTGGGTGACGGTGGCGGGTGGTAGGTGGTAGCGAGTGGGTGTTGGTGGTGGTGGCGGGTGGTAAGTGGTAGCAAGTGGGTGGTGGTGGCAGGTGGGTGGCGGGTGATGGTGGTGGTGGTGGTGGTGGTGGCGGGTGGGTGGCAGGTGGCTGGTGGTGGTAGGTAGCTGGTGGTGAAGGGTGGTGGCAGGTGGGCGGTGAGTGGTAGTGGTAGGTGGTGGGTGGTGGTGGTGGTGGTGGCGGCGGCGAGGGGTGGGTGGTGGTGGCGAGTGGGTGACAGGTGGGTGGTGGTGGCGGGTGGTGGCTGGTGGTAGCAGGTGGGTGGTGAGTGGTGAGTGGTGGTGGCAGGTGGTGGTGGTGGAGGATGGGTGGTGGTGGCGGAAGACGGTGGTGGAAAATGGTGGCGGGTGGTGGCTAATATTGGGTGATAAAAAAAAAACTGAAAACTCAAAATAGAAACACATTTTTTGTGTTTTTATTTTTTGGCTAAATTTATAAACTGAGACCACTGATTTATAAATTAAAAATTTTACCAAATAAATTTTTATTTGAGTTTTTTAAATTTTTGTAAATATAAACAGAAAATAGAAAATGCGGCACCTTAGCAAGTAGTATTTTTAATAAATAAATAAATAAAAGAAAGGATAATGTACGATTTTTGGTACCCTATGGCTTGATTACATAGTCCCACCGGCTTTTCGAAACATCAGTGGGAAAATGGGAAACTGTTTTGGAGCTATCTTCAGACGTGGATGGCTCAGTGGAAGAGAGAGAATACTTAAATTTGATTTGATTTGATTTTTCTCCAGCCATGGGCCTGCTGAACGAGATGTGTTCGGTGGTCTTTGTGTAAGGCCATGTAATGTCTGAAGAATATTGTAATTAATAAAAAGAATTAGATTTACAATTTTATATTAAATTAGTATAGATGAGCAAGGGACTATAACATTTGGTGATTTTTTTATTTTTAAATTTAATATTTGATGATTGATATAGTGCAAAATCGCCATGCCGCAGGACCACCTCATAATTTTTCCTGCTAAACACTTCATGAATGGTCACTGAAAGTCTAAAACTAGTAATATAGCACACTATGGCATTCAAACAATTACTTTCTTTTTTTTTTTTGATAAAAAAAATTACATTTTCAACCAGTGTCATGTCATTTTCTCGTGATTATTTAATTTTTCAATCAAAATAATCATCATTTTAACTTATAATCTTAAAAATATATCATCTTTGCGAAATTCTTTTTAAAGTAAAACGAAAACTCAAAATATGAGCCAAAATTAAAATAAATATA
Organism: Camellia sinensis; assembly: GCF_055761805.1. Classification (NCBI taxonomy): domain Eukaryota; kingdom Viridiplantae; phylum Streptophyta; class Magnoliopsida; order Ericales; family Theaceae; genus Camellia; species Camellia sinensis. The sequence continues at coordinate 190,556,927 of NC_138964.1, forward strand.
AACAAGTGTGAGGATATATTTTCTGAATACCAACATGTGGCATGGTGACGCCGACGTGTCAGCCGAGGTGCCACGTGTCGTGGTAGTTATGCCAAGAAGATCTCGGAGTTACCGAGGTTATTCCCGAAGATATCGGAATCCGAGATAAGCAGATAAGGGACAAGAGTCCTAAGGCAAAGAGGGGACTTAACCAAGATAAGGATAAAGCTCTTAGGGAGTTTATCTTTATCTCTTAAAGAGTCCAAAGTAAGCACTAAAATTGGAGTTCATAGAAGTCATACTTCAAGTGGGACTTGGATTGAGTATATTATAAAAGAGAGGCACCCCCGTAGGTCTAAGGTAGGCAATTTATGTTTTGAATATTAAGTTTTGCACTTGATTATCTTTGAGAGATATACTGACTTGATCGTCGGAGTGCCCCCGGGTGGAAGGACCACCGCCGGAGCCTTTTCTTTCTGTTTCAGGTTGCTGAAGCCATCTATTCTGCCTGTGCTCTCCAGTTGATCACTAAGCAGGCAGTGTGGTCAGATTTTTACCCACACAATTTGGCGTCGTCTGTGGGAACGAAGGAAGAATAGATGGCCAGTAACGGACAGCAGGAAAATATTGGGGATGACGCTCCCACTTGGAATGGCAGACCAATTGACCTTGACATTGAAGGAGACAACCACAATACAGAAGCCCGCAACCAAGGTCACAGAGAGAACGACGTCACCCCGGAAGGCGACACGCCAAAAAGGACAAACCAAGGAAAGTACTACAATGAAGATAATCTCTAGGTATGGAGGGACAGGTGCCTACGGAGGGATGAGGAAGTAAAAGAATTAGCAAACAAGCTGGCAGACCTACAATCAGTCGTCAACTTCATGATGCAAAATAATGTTATGCAGCCACCATACCCGCTACAAGATACGCCGATGCCAGCAACCAACGCCCAGAGGGGCGGAAGAAAAACAATCCCCGACGTCCCTCAGCATACCAGGAGCGGAAGGCATTCTCACCGGCCTTCCGGGGAAGTCGGACGAGAAGAACCGAGGCAAGAGGAGTCCCGAAGGACGCACCACACGAAGAATCCAGAGCCCAAAGAACATCGGCATATTCAAAAGCAAGCACTCTGCTTTGACACAACCCATGGAGAAAGATCCAAACGGACCCACCACGAGGACGAAAGTAGTGTACCAAAAAGACTAAAATCAAAAGACAGCCGAGCTCCAGGGAGGAGCAAAGAAGACCTGAGGGACTACCTCAAAAGGAGGCAGCATAATGCTGAAGCCGAGGTAAACTCCCCAGTAAAACCGAAGACAGCCTTCTCGGTGGAACTGGACAAATTCGAACCACCAAAAAGATTTAGCATGCCGAGGTTCGAAATTTATGATGGCAAGTCAGACCCAAACTTTCATGTTGGACTATACCTGAATTCAATGGCGTTATATAGCGGGAACGAGCCGTTGCTCTGCAAAGTATTCCCCTCATCCTTTGGGGAAATTGCATCTGATTGGTTCCATAAATTACCAAAGGGAAGCATAAAGACATGGGAAGGCCTGGCCGAGATGTTTGTGGCCAGGTTCGTGACCAATAAGCTGCAACCCCTGAGGGTTGATGCTTTGATGGCTCTAAGAATCACCAAGGAAGAAGGCTTTAGGGCCTATACGAAGAGGTACTACGAGGTGTTCAACCGAATACCCGAATGCAACCAAGAGGTAGCGGTCATGTCTTTCAAAAACGGCCTGAAAGATGACTGCCCGCTACGAAAGTCTTTGGCAAAAACATTGCCAAAAAGCATGGAAGAACTCATGGCAAGGATCGAGAAGTATGCCAGAGCTGAAGCGAAACCGAAGCAACACTGGACCGACCAAACAAGAAACAGAGTTGAGAAATAAACAGGCGGTAACAACGGTATTCTGGATCCCAATCCATAAAGTCTTAGATCGGATTCGAAATCAACCTTATTTCAGGGCTCCGGCAAGAGCACCGGGGGAATTCATGGGAAGGAACGTTAGTAGACGTTGTGCCTACCACAATGAAGAAGGGCATCCAACTCAAGGTTGCAGAGCCTTAAAAGCACACTTGGAAGACCTGGTAAGACAAGGCCTTCTGAGGGACCTGGTCGATGAGGCCAGAACAAGGGAAGAGCAGGCAAGGTTGCCTCAAGCACCAGCACCCCCTCCCCCAGCACAGCTACCACAAGCAGGAGAACCGAGGGTGGTTAATGTGATCCACTCAAGGGTCAACGAAAACGAAGTCAGAGGAGAGACCCAGAGGGTAAGACATTTACAGCATATTTACCAAGTCGGGGAAAAGAGACATCGGCCAGAAGAATGCCAAGGGCCGATGATAGCCTTTACTGAAGCCGACCTAGAATTGGTCCAACATCCGCATAATGATGCCTTGGTAGTATCCCTCCAGGTTGGGGAATGCCAAGTAAAACGCATCCTAATAGATCAAGACAGCTCCTGTGACATCATGTATGTCAGATGTTATACGGAGCTAGGCCTTCACCCTGATGACTTAGAACAATCCAGCGGCCCGATGGTCGACTTTAATGGAACGCCAACATGGCCACTGGGTGCAACAAGCTTGGAGGTACAAGCCGGCACTAAGAAGATCCAGACGGAATTCCTGGTAATTGACACACCCTCACCATACAACATCATCTTGGGAAGGCCGTGGTTGCATGCAATGGGGGCAGTTCCCTCAACGTTGCATCAACTACTACGATTCCCAACAGAGCATGGGATTGAAGAAGTCAGAGGAGATCAACTACAAGAAAAAAATTGCTCCATGACAGCAATGAAATCCACCTGTAGTATACGGGAGCCAAGGAACGCAGAAGTTGAAGATGAGGACATGGAGGTCCTAGAAGACGTCGGGAAAGAACCAGCCGAAAAGAGCGAAGAGGCGCTAAAAAAAGTTTTCGTCCAAGAGGACGACGAAGAGCGTTTCTTTCTTCTCGGCTCAGGCTTAGCTAGAGAAGAAGAGAAAGAACTGGAAGATTTCTTAAGGGCAAACATAGAGGTGTTGGCCTGGACACCTTATGAAATGCTAGGCATTGACCCCGAGGTCACTTGCCACAAACTGAATGTCGACAGATTGGCAAAACCTGTGATTCAATGAGCCAGAAGACCGACGTTGATGCACGTCGAAGCAGTAGAAGAAGAGGTAGACAGACTCCTGGAGGCCAGGGCCATCCGAGAAGTTCAGTACCCGACATGGCTGTCCAACACAGTAGTAGTAAAATAGAAGAATGGCAAATGGAGGGTTTGTGTAGACTTTACCAGCCTCAACAAAGCTTGCCCCAAAGACAGCTTTCCTCTGCCCAAAATCGACCAACTGGTAGACGCCACTTTAGGACATGAGAGGATGAGTTTTTTGGATGCATACAGAGGGTACCACCAGATTGCCATGTACCCACCAGACGAGGAGAAAACCGCGTTCATCACCCCTAAAGGCCTGTACTGTTACAAAGTAATGCCTTTTGGGTTGAAAAACGCAGGAGCAACCTATCAGAGGTTAGTAACAAAGATGTTTAAGCATCTGATTGGCAAAACAGTAGAAGTCTACATCGACGATATGGTCGTAAAGACAAAGGAATCAAAGGGTCATCTTGCCGACCTAAAAGAGGTCTTCCACATACTCAAAAGATATTGGCTCCGACTCAACGCCTCAAAATGCGCCTTTGGGGTTGGATCAGGTAAATTTTTAGGATATCTGGTAACAAGAAAGGGCATTGAGGCCAGCCCAGACCAAATCAAGGCCATCCTGGACTTACAGAGCCTGACATCGGCAAAGCAAGTTCAAGTGCTTACTGGAAGGGCCGCAGCCCTAAACAGATTCATCAGCAGAAGTTCAGATAAGTGTAGACCCTTCTTCAACCTGGTGAAAAAAGCCACGGACTTCCTATGGACAGAGGAATGTGAAGCCGCCTTAACCGACCTAAAAAAGTACTTGACCACAACTCCGGTTCTTTCCAACCCAGTACCAGGGGAGGAACTGTTTTTGTACTTAGCAGTCTCAGAACACGCAGTCAGTGCAGTGCTAATCCGAGAGGAAAAAGGAGAACAAAAGGCTGTTTATTATGTAAATAAAACTTTGGCCGACGCAGAAACAAGATACCTACCACTGGAAAAATTAATGCTAGCCTTGGTAATGGCTTCAAAGAAATTGAGCCATTACTTTCAGGCACACAAGATTGTGCTCCTAACAGAGCACCCACTGAAGTCCTTGTTGCATCAAGGAGACTTAACAGGAAGGATAGCAAAATGGGCAGTAACACTGGCCAGTTTGACCTCGAGTTTAGGACGAGAACAGCAATAAAGGGCCAAGTTTTGGCCGACTTCGTCTCACACCTGAAGCCATCACACCTCGGGCTCCGTCGAGCCAAGATGAGCATTGCCCCAACAAGCAAAAAGAATCCCAGTCAAAGACAAAAAAGCAAGAGAAAGAAAAGCTCAGACCATGCAGCATCTACATCGGCGATTCATTCAGACTATTCGTCGATGGAAGTTCAAACCGCCAGGGAGCAGGAGCAGGAGTACTGCTGATATCTCCAAATGGAGAAATTGTAGAACAGTCCATCCGTCTGGGGTTCAAAGCCTCCAACAATGAAGCAGAATATGAAGCATTAATTGCAGGGCTAAAGCTAGCAGCAGCAGCAGAGGCAGACGAGGTAATTGTTTTTTGTGATTCACAACTTATTGTTAACCAGTCAACAGGAGAATTTGCAGCCAGAGACGAAAGAATGTCGGCATATGCAAAGGAAGTCATCCGACTGGCAGCCTTATTTCAGAACTGCAGATTACTCCAAGTTAGCCGAGATGACAACACCCACGCCGACGCGTTGGCTAACCTGGCCAGTTCAATTCAAACTGGAAAAACAAGGACAATTATGATCGATTACATGTCGGCCCCGAGCATAGACAAACAGAGCACCAAACAAGAAGCAATGTGTGTAGACTTGGGACCAAGCTGGATGGATGCAATCATTGCATTCCTAAAAGAAGGGAAGCTGCCAGAAAACCATAAGGAAGCACATAAAATCAGACTGAAGTCGGCCAGATTCAGCCTAACAGCAGAAGGCCATCTCTACAGAAGGTCCTTCACTGGACCGCTCTTAAGGTGCGTACACCCTTTGCAGGTTGAAGATTTTCTCTACGAAATCCATGAAGGAATTTGTGGAAGCCATGCTGGGGGCAGATCATTAGCCCACAAGGCCATTACCCAGGGGTACTGGTGGCCCTACATGCAAAAGGATGCCGAAGCCTATGTGAAGAAGTGCGAACAATGCCAAAGATTTGCACCTTTTGTACATCAGTCAGCTGCTGACCTAAACCCAGTATCCAGCCCTTGGCCGTTTGCCCAATGGGGCATGGATCTGGTTGGACAACTTCCCCAGGCAACTGGACAGAGAAAATACTTGCTGGTAGCAACAGACTACTTTACAAAATGGATAGAGGCAGAACCTCTTGCCAAAATCCGAGATGTGGACGTCAAGAATTTTATATGGAAAAACATTATCACTAGATTTGGGATTCCAAGAGCAATAGTTGCCGACAACGGAACACAGTTTGACAGCAAACTCATCAAGAACTTTTGTGCAAAATTCAAGATCAAGAATTATTTCTCAACACCAAGTTTTCCCCAAAGCAATGGGCAAGCAGAGGCATCCAACAAAGTAATTCTGGATGAAATAAAGAAAAGGCTGCAGGCAGCAAAAGGAAAATGGGTAGACGAACTGCCCAATGTACTTTGGGCATATCGGACTACGCCGAGAAGATCAACAGGAGAATCCCCCTTTGCCATGGCTTTTGGCACAGAAGCAGTCATCCCATTAGAGATCGGCATCCCAGGGATCAGAACCCAGGGAGTAGAGAATGGCACCAATGACATACTCTTAGCCCGAGATCTGGATTTATTAGAAGAACGAAGAGAGAAAGCTGCCATTCAGCTTGCAGTATACCAGCAACAGCTTGCCAGAGCCTACAACAAGAAGGTCAATCCAAGAGATTTTCAAGTCGGCGACCTAGTCCTGAGAAAAGTCGTCGGAAACAAGAAGGACCCCAGGGAAGGCAAGCTTGGCCCAAACTGGGAAGGACCTTACAGAATTACTTCAATATTAGGCAATGGAGCATATCGGCTTGAGGACAATGAGGGCAAAGCACTGCCCAGACCTTGGAATACTTGTAATTTGAAATTTTTTTATCATTAGATGTACATCATATTTTGGCCGATATCATCAATAAATTCCTTTCAGAATTCTTTCAACACACATGACTAAGAAAGTTATGCATTGATATTTATTGAAGACATAATTAATGTGAACCCAAGTCAAACTCAGGTTCACATTGGGGGCAAAGAAAAAGCCGAGGTTATTCCTTAATTCACTTGTTGAAATTTGTAGCAATTTACAAGTTGGAATTAAGCTGATTCCTTATCTTCACTTGTTGAAATTTATAGCAATTTACAAGTTGAAGTTAAGCCGAGGTTATTCCTTAATTCGCTTGTTGAAATTTGTAGCAATTTACAAGTTGGAATTAAGCTGATTCCTTATCTTCACTTGTTGAAATTTGTTGCAATTTACAAGTTGAAGTTAAGCCGAGGTTATTCCTTAATTCACTTGTTGAAATTTGTAGCAATTTACAAGTTGGAATTAAGCTGATTCCTTAATTCACTTGTTGAAATTTGTAGCAATTTACAAGTTGGAATTAAGCTGATTCATTATCTTCACTTGTTGAAATTTGTAGCAATTTACAAGTTGAAGTTAAGCCGAGGTTATTGCTTAAGTTCTCATAGCAATATGGTGGTTGTTTAAACCCTAAGGAAGATGCTTAACACTTGTTGAAATTTTAGCAATTTACAAGTTTATGTTAAGCCGACATATGGTCACCAGCCAAGATATACAGAAACTTACAAGTGAAGTAAAGGCTAAGTATATTGTTTAGACGCTTGTTGAAATTTATTTATTTAAACACTTAAAAAAAAACTACAGTATATGCTAACACTTGTTGAAATTTGTAGCAATTTACAAGATTGCAAGTCAGTATTTTGCCGAAGTAAAAGTTTTGTAGTTATACCCGACGTATGTAACCCCAACAAGATTACATATAGGATGCAACATGAAGAAGCATACAAAAATTTCTAAGTACAGAACGATGCAGAAGCAATCAACAGAACATCACAAGATTAAAAAGCATCTATAGAAAGAGCAGTTGCAGTTACATGTTGAAAAAGTTACATCGGCCACAAAAAGGAGTTTTACATTGTCTGGAAACTAAAAAAGTACAGAAAAAAGAAGGAACAAAGTACAAAAGATATTTTTCAAGACTCTTCAATATCAGCAGCTACAGGGACTGGGACCTCGGACGATTCTGGTGGAACCTCGTCGGCCACTTTTTCCGCTTGTATCTCGGCATCAATCTCTGCGATTGTTGTCTCAACACTTCTTTCTATCAAGAGAAGATCGGACGATAGCTGCCCAGTGACAATTTCCTTGGTTGCTCCCTCAACCTCATCACCCTCCTCATCCAAGGTTAAGTCCATAACCTGCCCAGCAGGAGGAGGGGACTTGGCTTCGACGGCATCCTTGGGTTTTCTCACCAAGGCTTCTTCATTGGTTTCCTTATCTTCATCCTCAGCATTAGCCTCAGACTCTGATTCACCTTCAGGTGGAGGTGGAGGAAATGGTAAAGGAATAGCGTCGGCCTGGCGCAATGGCGAGTCAGCAGGAAGATCAAGCTTCTTTATTAGGGACATCCAACCAAGAGAAAATCCCCTGTTGCATGCCTGCCTGACTTGAAGTTTGTAGTCCTCTGCGACGTCAGCCATGCCCTGGGCATAGGCCTTTTCGTCGGCTTCTTTGACTTCGGCCTCTTTGGTGGCCAGAGCTTGCTGAAGTTCTTTCTCCGCCTGGGCCTTCTTAGCCTCAGCATCTCTTTTCTCGGCCTCAGCAACTTTTTTCACGGCCTCAGCGGATTCGGCCTTCTCAAGAGCTAAAGTTTGGGCCTTAGTAGCCGCCTCGGCCTGATCTTCCAATTTTTTCATCCTTGATTCCAGAGATCTGATCTCCTTCTTCATGGAAGATGCTTCCCTCTTCATATCAACCAATCTTTGCCGGTTTTCAAAAGATTGCATTGAAAATGAATGAGCATGCTGAATGGCCTAAGGAAAAACAGAAGTGTTAAAAAATATTTTCAGTAGGAAACAGAAGGAAAAATCGCAAATGCAAACAGGAACACTTACTTGAACGGAGTGTTGGAGCATAAGAGCGTAATTCTTATACTCGCTAAGCTTAGCATTTCGATCCAAATCATTTGGAAGGAGAAGAGCAGTGCTGAGGGCGACACCAACGTTAATATCGTCGGCACTTTCACTGGCCATGGTAGGCCTATCCTCCAGAGATAGTTCAGGAGCCCATGGAACGTCGGGCTTCTTTGACGCCGAGGTCGTCGCGGACGATGACCTTGGCCTCTTAGATTGTGTAGACCCTGAGGGTTGGCCCTCAGCAGACCTCTTGGTGGCAACAGAGGTTGATTTTTTACTTTCTGCCAGCTTAGAAATAGGCAAAGCATCCTCAGCCTCGGCTTCTGTAGCCTTGGCCTTGGGCTGAGCCTTTTTAACTCTCTTTGGCTTTGGTGGGAGCGTTGATTGCGTTGGTACAGCTTCGGCGTCAGTTGGAAGGTCGGCAAGAAGATCTTGAACGACAGGCCTTGGACGAACCATCTCGGCAGTCTTTACAAGTCTTCGTCGACGTTTACGCTCCGAAATTGGTATTAAGTAGATGGAAGATCGGCTGGGTCAGAAGTGGATCCTTGATCTGTTCGGGACGAAGAAGCGGCTAAAGTTGTAGCAGTAGGTGGAGACAGACTCTTTTTCTTCCTTCTTGGGATGTCGGGCAAAGTGGATTTATACGTAGGGATGAAGTTTAGTAATAGTGGGGCTTTTCGTTTGTGGACTGGAAGGTCAAGGAGTTTTTTCAGGTCTGTTCCTGGGAAGAAGGATTGACGGAAGTTTTTCGGTGGCTGATGAAGATCTGCATGACAAAGAAACATATGTCAGAAACAGAAAGTATTAAAGACTTAAATAAAAACAACTAAGTGTTGGCTCAGGGCTCTTACCCTTGCCCTCTGAAATTGTTCGAGGAAGAGGGTAGAGATGGACATCTTCGTCTGGGCCAAATTCCCAATTTCCCGACGCAATAACAAAGTCATCTCCAGCCCCCTTGTTGGAGTCTGGAAGGTCGGCTACAATTTTAAACTGGGTGGATCTCGGCTTAAGGTAATAAACGAAGCCCCTATCCTTCAGGTTGAGGGGACACATGGTATAGCAGTACTGAAGGTCGGCCAGGGTGATTCTAAGATTTTCCTGCCTAGCTAAAGCTATAATACCGTTAATCACCCTATATGAGTTGATAGTAAGTTGCATGGGGTTCAGCCTGTAGAAATAAAGAACTTCACGAAAAAGGGGATGAAGTGGAAGCCGAAGTCCACATTCGGTAAAAGCTACTATAGGAAAAGGCATTGTATGGTCTGTGGGCATGATGGTATCATTATCCCCAGCTAGCTTAAGGTGAACATCGGCTGGGATAGAGAATTCTTGCCTGAAGTATTCAAGTTTTGTTGGGGTATTTACCCTATGCCTCCACATACCCATTATGTCAGCTTAAAATATGTTTTAGAAGATGGGCGTTTTTAAGAAGGGTTACAAGAACCTCGGCAAAGATCTAGAAAAGGGCTGATAAGGCTTGTTTCAGTTTTCCCTAAATTTGAAGGTTCTACGCACAAATCCCAAACCTAAGAACTATAAAGATCAAGATTGAAGGCACAGATCTGGGACAGATACAAAAAAGAGAAAACAAAGACGAAGTTTCAGATTCAAGAACAAAGATGGACTATCAGAAACAACGAAGAATACAAAGGGATAAAGGTCAAGAATTATGGTAAGAAAAATATTGAAACAGTACAAGTGTTCAAAGTATGAGAGAAATCGAGCAACAAAGCAGTAATGGTAAAAGCACATAAAGAGAATAGAAGAATTAAAGGAAAGGGTCTTACCATAACAAATGAAGCCGGGGCAATGTTCGCCGAGCTCAGAAATCGATTGCAACAGCAAAGAAAGCTTCACAAAAATGGGAGATTAAGGACAGTTCCAGAAGAGAGATCGAAGCAATGGCAGGTTCGAAGAAGAGAAAGCTTTCAGAGAGAGAAAGAGCAAGAAACCAGAACGAAAAAGTGAAGGGAAAGTAGAGGCAAAAAAGAGTTTTGTCAAAAATTTGAAACGGCGGCAAAATTAGGGCAATTATTACGCCTAGAGCAACGCAGGCGTCAGACGGCGCAGACGAATGACAGACAGCTTTCAGGCACGTCACAGACACGCTCCAATGAAAACAAAACACGTGAAAAGGAACGGTTAGAAATGCATGACAGCTCATGCGCGTGGAAAAGTACGATCGAAACCTTGTTCTCCGAAGAGAACACGTCGGCTGGAAGAGGATTATCTCGGCTAAACAGTTTTTGAGCCATTACTCAGAAAAGAAATGTTGAAATATCGGTATAGGTTCCATCACCTCAGAATGCTGAGGTAATAGAACCTAGGGGGCAGTTGTGAGGATATATTTTCTTAATACCAACACGTGGCATGGTGACGCCGACGTGTCAGTCGAGGTGCCACGTGTCGTGGTAGTTATGCCGAGAAGATCTCGGAGTTGCCGAGGTTATTCCCGAAGATATCGGAATCCGAGATAAGCAGATAAGGGACAAGAGTCCTAAGGCAAAGAGGGGACTTAACCAAGATAAGGATAAAGCTCTTATGGAGTTTATCTTTATCTCTTAAAGAGTCCAAAGTAAGCACTAAAATTGGAGTTCATAGAAGTCATACTTCAAGTGGGACTTGGATTGAGTATATTATAAAAGAGAGGCACCCCCGTGGGTCTAAGGTAGGCAATTTATGTTTTGAGTATTAAGTTTTGCACTTGATTATCTTTGAGAGATATACTGACTTGATCGTCGGAGTGCCCCCGGGTGGAAGGACCACCGCCGGAGCCTTTTCTTTCTATTTCAGGTTGCTGAAGCCATCTATTCTGCCTGTGCTCTCCAGTTGATCACTAAGCAGGCAGTGTGGTCAGATTTTTACCCACACAACAAGCAACATGTATCTGTACGTAAATTATTTTGCATACATAGTATTATCAAATTTTTGAAAAAATGTAATCAAAGTAATGTCATTTTAAAATAAATTTATCCACCAAAATGACTATTGCAAACTCATGTGCTATGTAATAATAAAATTTTAAAACGACTTAAATCTCCTCTAGTTAGTCACCTCGGCTAGAAGATGTTGTCCATGTTTGTGGACCTCACTTTGGGTCTTTTTTTTTTATGATTTGAATCGTTCATTTTATTAGATCCTTTGGGTGTATAATTCATAAAAAAAATTAGGTCGATAAGATATTCATAAATATTTAATTTATTACGTTTGTTACTAAAAAAAATCAATGGTTTATTTTTAAAAACACAATTGTCCATTTTTTGGGAGATCAACGCGATAAATTAAATACGTTATGATTATCGAATGTATCTAATTTTTTGTATAGATGATATAGACAAAAGACTTGATAAAATGAACGATTTAAATCCTCAAAATGAGATTTATGATGGACTCCATTAACCCAAACAATACCCTTCTGTGGGGATATATTTTATGAGTACTAACACATGGCAATGTGACGCCGACGTGTCAGCCGAGGTGCCACGTGCCCTGGTCATGATGCCGAGGTTATCTCAGCAAGGCTGAGATTATCTCCGAAGATATCAGAATCTGAGATAAGAGGATAAACGATAAGGGACAAGAGTCCTAGGATAAATAGGAGACTTAGTTAAGATGAGGATAAAGCTCTTAGGGAGTTTGTCTTTATCTCTTGAAGAGTCCAAAGTAAGTACTGAATTGGAGTCCATAGAAGTCAGGCTTCTTGTGGGACTAGGATTAAGTAAACTATAAAAGAGAGGCACCCCCGTGGGTCTAAGGTATGCAATTTATGCTTTAAGTAGTGAGTTTAGCACTTGATTATCTTGGAGAGATATACTGACTTGATCGTCGGAGTGCCCCCGGGTGGAAGAGCCACCGTCGGAGCCTTTTCTTTCTGTTACAGGTTAACTGAAGCCATCTATTCTGTCAGTGCTCTCTAGCTGATTACTAAACGGGCAGTGTGATCAGAAAATTACTCACACAATTTGGCGCCGTCTGTGGGAAGAAGGAAGAATAGATGGCCAGTAACGCACAGAATGAAAAGATAGGGGACGACACTCCTGCTGGGAGTGGCAGACCTATAGACCTTGATATTGAAGGAGACAACAACAATACAGAAACTCGTAACTAGGGCCACGGAGAGAATGACGTCGGCCAGGAGGGCGACACTTCAAAGAAGGCAGACCAAAGCAAGTACTATAACGAAGATAACCTCCAGGTATGGAGGGATAAGTGCCTTCGGAGGGATGATGAAGTAAGAGAATTGGCAAACAAGTTGGCAGACCTACAGTCGGTCGTCAACTTCATGATGCAAAACAATGCCATGCAGCCACCATACCCGCTACACGACACGCCAATTCCAGCAATTAATACCCAGAAGGGAGGAAGGAAAACAATCCCCGAAACCCCTCAGCACAACAGAAGTGGAAGGCACTCTCACCGACCTTCTAGGGAAGTCGAGCGAGAGGAGCCGAGACGAGAGGAGTCCCAAAGGACGTACCACACGAAGGACCTAGAGCCCAAAGAACATCGGCATGTTCAAGGGTAGGCGCTCTGCTTTGACACAACCCATGGAGAAAGATCAAAACGGGCTCACCACGAGGCCGAAAGTAGTGTGCCGAAAAGATTGAAGTCCACAGATAGCCGAGCTCTAGGAAGAAGTAAAGAGGACTTGAGAGATTACCTCAAGAGGAAGCAACAGAATGCAGAAGCCGAGGTAACTTCCCCGGATAAACCAAAAACACCATTCTCGGTGGAACTGGACAAATTTGAAGCACCAAAGAGATTCAGTATGCCGAGGTTCCAAATTTATGATGGTAAGTTAGATCCCAACTTTTACGTTGGACTATACCTGAATTTAATGGCATTATATAGTGGGAACGAGCCGTTGCTCTGCAAAGTATTCCCCTCATCCTTCGGGGAAATTGCATCAGATTGGTTCCATAAACTACCGAAGGGAAGCGTAAAGACTTGGGAGGGCCTGGCCGAGATGTTTGTGGCCAGGTTTGTGACAAATAAACTACAGCCCTTGAGGGTCGACGCACTGATGGCTTTAAAAATCACCAAGGATGAAGGCCTTAGGGCCTACGCAAAAAGGTACTACGAGGTGTTCAATCGAATACCTGAATGCAACCAAGAGGTGGCAGTCGTGGCTTTCAAGAACAGCCTGAAAGATGACTACCCACTACGGAAGTCTTTGGCAAAGACATTGCCAAAAAGTATGGAGGAACTCATGGCGAGAATCGAGAAGTACGCCAGAGCCGAAGAGGATACATTGGAAAACAAAGAGACAAAATAGGAGAAAGGAAACGGCTCGCCGAAGCGAAGCCGAGGTAACAATGCACCGATCAAACAAGAAACGAAATTAAGGGCTAAACAGGCAGTAACGATTGTATTCCGAGTCCCGATCCACAAAGTCATGGATCAAATACGAAACCAACCTTATTTCAGAGGACCGACAAGAACACCAGGGGAATTTATGGGAAGAAATGTCGGTAGGTGTTATGCTTACCACAATGAAGAAGGGCACCCAACTCAGAGTTGCAGAGCCCTAAAAACACACCTAGAAGACTTGGTGAGGCAAGGCCATCTGAGGGACCTTGTCGATGAGGCCAGGACAAGGGAAGAACATGCAAGATTGCCTCAAGCACCAGCAGCTTCGCCTCCCCCAGCACAGCAACCACAAGCAGGAGGACCACATGTGGTCAATGTAATTCACTCAAAAGTGAACGAAAACGACATACGAGGGGAGATCCAGAAGGTAAAACACCTATAACACATAAACCAAGTCGAACATAAAAGACCTCAACCTGAAGAATACTAGGGACCAACGATAGCCTTTACTGAAGTCGACCTAGAGATGGTCCAGCATCCACATAATGATGCCTTGGTAGTATCCCTCCAGGTTGGGGAGTGCCAAGTGAAACACATCCTGATTGATCAAGGCAGCTCTTGCGACATCATGTATATTAGATGTTACAAGGAGCTGGGCCTTCATCCTGATGACTTGGAGCAATCCAATGGCCCGATGGTCGGTTTCAATAGAACGCTGACGTAGCCACTGGGCGCAACAAGCTTGGAAGTACAAGCCGGCACTAAGAAGGTCAGGACAGAATTCATGGTGATTAACACGCCTTCGCTATATTACATCATCTTGGGAAGGCCATGGTTGCATGCAATGGGGGCAGTTCCCTCAATATTGCATCAACTACTGCGATTCCCAACAGAGCATGGGATAGAGGAAGTTAGAGGCGATCAGCTACAAGCGAAGAGTTGCTCCATGGAAGCAATGAAATCTACCTGCAGCGTGTGAGAGCCAGAGAAGGCAGAAATTGAAGATGAGGACTTGGAAGTCCTAGAAGACGTCGGCAAAGAACCAGCCGAGAAGAGCGAAGAGGTGCTAAAGAAAATCCTCGTCCAGGATGGGGATGAAGAACGCTTTTTTCTTCTCGGCTCGGGCTTAGCCGAAGAAGAGGAAAAAGAGTTAGAGGCTTTTTTAAGAGCAAATATTGAGGTGTTCGCTTGAACACCTTACGAAATGCCTGGCATTGACCTCGAGGTCACTTGCCACAAATTGAATGTTGACAGGTCGGCCAAACCTGTAATTCAGCGAGCTAGAAGACCGACGTTGATACACATCGAAGCAGTAGAAGAAGAAGTAGACAAACTTCTGGAGGCCAGGGCCATTAGAGAAGTACACTACCCAACATGGCTGTCCAATACAGTAGTGGTAAAGAAGAAGAACGGTAAATGGAGGGTCTGTGTAGACTTTACCAGCCTCAACAAAGCCTGTCCCAAAGACAGCTTTTCCCTGCCCAAAATTGACCAGCTAGTAGATGCCACTTCAGGACATGGAAGAATGAGTTTCCTAGACGCCTACAAGGGGTACCACCAGATCGCCATGTACCCCCTAGACGAAGAAAAAACCGCATTCATCACCCCAAAAGGCCTGTACTGTTACAGGGTAATGCCTTTCGGGTTGAAAAACACAGGAGCAACTTACCAAAGGCTGGTAACCAAAATGTTCAAACACCTGATTGGCCGAACGGTAGAAGTCTACATCGATGACATGGTCGTGAAGATCAAGGAACCTATGGGACATCTTGCCGACCTAAAAGAGGTCTTTGATATACTCAAAACATACCGGCTCCGACTCAACGCCTCAAAGTGTGTGTTTGGAGTTGGATTAGGTAAGTTTCTGGGGTATCTGGTAATAAGAAAAGGCATTGAGGCCAGCCCAGATCAAATCAAGGCCATTCTAGAGTTGAAGAGCCCGACATCGACAAAGCAGGTGCAGACGCTAACTGGAAGGGCCGCAGCTCTAAACAGGTTCATCAGCAGAAGCTCAGACAAATGTAAACCCTTCTTCAACCTGGTGAAGAAGGTCACGGACTTCCTATGGACTGAGGAATGTGAGGCCGCTTTGACCGACCTAAAAAAGTATCTGACCACGGCTCCAGTCCTCTCAACACCTGAACCTGGAGAAGAACTGTTTTTGTATTTGGCAGTTTCAAAACACGCAGTAAGTGCAGTGCTAATCCGAGAGGAAAAAAGGGAGCAAAAGGCTGTTTACTATGTAAGCAAAACCTTGGCCGATGCAGAAACAAGGTACCTGCCACTAGAGAAATTAATGCTGGCCTTAGTAATGGCTTCAAAGAAGCTGAAACATTACTTTCAATCGCACAAGATTATAGTGCTAACTGAGCACCCATTGAAGTCCTTGTTACAACAAGGAGACTTAACAAGAAGAATAGCAAGATGGACAGTGGCCTTAGGCCAATACGACCTCGAGTTCAGGCCGAGAACAGCAATTAAGGGCCAAGTTTTGGCCGACTTCGTGGCCGAATTCACACCAGAATCCATCAAACATCAGGCTCCATTGAACCAAGATGAAGGATGTCCAAGCAAATAAGGAGAAGCCCAGCCAAAGGCAAAAGAACAAGAAAAACTCAAACCCTACAGCATTTACATCGGCGACTCCTTTCGCCTGTTCGTCGATGGGAGCTAAAACCGGCAAGGATCAGGGGCAGGAATAGTGTTAATATCTTCTGATGGGGAGATATTGGAACAGTCAATCCGATTAGGGTTCAAGGCCTCGAACAATGAGGCAAAATACGAAGCATTGATTGTTGGACTAAAGCTGGCAGCGGCAACAGAAGCAGATGAGGTAATAATTTTTTGTGATTCACAACTTATAGTAAATCAGACAACAGGAGAATTTGCAACCCGAGATGAGAGGATGTCAGCATACGCAAAGGAAGTCATCAGGCTGGCAGCCTTGTTTCGCAACTGTCGACTTCTACAAGTTAGCCAAGATGATAACAGCCACGCCGACGCGTTGGCCAACTTGGCAAGTTTAATAAAAACTGAAAAAACAAGGACAATCATGATTGATTATTTGTCAAGCCCAAGCATAGAACAGCCGATCACAGAACAAGAAGCAATGTGTGTAGACTTGGGACCAAGCTGGATGGATGCAATTGTTGCATTCCTAAAAGAGAGAAAGCTGCTAGAAGACCATAAGGAAGCACACAAGGTCAGATTGAAGTCGGCAAGATTCAATCTGACAACGGACGGACATCTCTACAGAAGGTCCTTCACTAGACCCCTTTTAAGGTGCGTACACCCTTTGCAGGTTGAAGATTTTCTATATGAAATTCATGAAGGGGTTTAAGGAAGCCACGTTAGGGGCAGATCACTAGCTCACAGAGCCATTACCCAGGGGTATTGGTGGCCCTACATGCAAAAAGATGCTGAAGCCTACGTGAAGAAGTGTGAGCAATGCCAAAGGTTCGCACCTTTGATACACCAGCCATCTGCTGACCTGAACCCTGTATCCAGTCCATGGCCATTTGCCCAATGGGGCATGGATCTCATTAGGCAGTTGCCCCAAGCAACTAGGCAAAGGAAGTACTTGCTGGTAGCAACAGATTACTTCATGAAGTGGATAGAAACAGAACCTCTTGCCAAAATTCGAGATGTGGACGTCAAGAATTTCATATGAAGAAACATCATCACCAGATTTGGCATTCCAAGAGCAATAGTTGCCGACAACGGAATGCAGTTTGATAGCAAACTTATCAAGAACTTCTGTGTGAAATTCAAGATAAAGAATTACTTTTCAATACCAAGTTTTCCCCAAAGCAATGGGCAAGCAGAAGCATCCAACAAAGTAATTTTGGATGGGATAAAGAAGAGACTGCAGGCAGCAAAAGGAAAGTGGGTGGACGAGTTGCCCAATGTACTCTGGGCATATCGGACTACGCCGAGAAGATCAACAGAGGAAACCCCCTTTGCCATGGCCTACGGCACAGAAGCAGTCATCCCACTGGAGATCGGCATCCCAGGGATCAGAACCCAGGGAGTAGAGAATGAGACTAATGACATACTTCTAGCCCGAGGTCTGGATCTCTTAGAAGAAAGAAGGGAGAAAGCTGCAATTCAGCTCGCAGCATACCAGAAGCAACTTGCTAGAGCTTACAATAAGAAGGTTAATCCAAGGGATTTTCAAGTCGGCGACCTAGTCCTGAGGAAAGTTGTTGGCAACAAGAAGGACCCCAGAGAGGGCAAGCTTGGCCCAAACTGGGAAGAACCCTACAGAATCACTTCGGTATTGGGCAATGGAGCATACCGGCTTGAAAATAATGAGGGCAAAGCATTGCCAAGACCTTGGAACACTTGTAATTTGAAATTTTTCTATCATTAGATGTTTCTTGTTATTTTTTACCGACATCATCAATAAAATCTTAGCAAAATTTTCCAAGACTTGTGAGTTTATAAAAGATGCATAATGAATGTTTCTGAATAATGAGAACCCAAGTGGAACTCAGGTTCACATTGGGGACAGAGAGAAGACAAAAATGCTTAACGCTTGTTAAAATTTTTAGCAATTTACAAGTTGAAGTTAAGCCAAGATAATTGTTTATCTTCACTTGTTGAAATTTGTAGCAATTTACAAGTTGAAGTTAAACCGAAGTAATGCTTAACGCTTGTTGAAATTTGTAGCAATTTACAAGTTGAAGTTAAGCCGAGATAATTGTTTATCTTCACTTGTTAAAATTTGTAGCAATTTACAAGTTGAAGTTAAGCCGAGATAATTGTTTATTTTCACTTGTTGAAATTTGTAGCAATTTATAAGTTGAAGTTAAACCGAAGTAATGCTTAACGCTTGTTGAAATTTGTCGCAATTTACAAGTTGACGTTAAGCCGAGATAATTGTTTATCTTCACTTGTTGAAATTTGTAGTAATTTACAAGTTGAAGATTAAACCGACATATATTATTTAACACTTGTTGAAATTTGTAGCAATTAACAAGTTGAAGTTGAGATTAAACCAGTATATGTTTATCCTTGTTAAAATTTATAAGCAATTGGCAGGACGAGAACTTGCCGAGGTGTGTCACCCCGAGAAGGTTACATAAAGAAGGAAGAGTATACATATGCAGGATATTCTAAGTATAGAATCATGCAAAGACAAAAAAGAGAAGACATGAGTGCAAGCACTTAGAAAAGAAAAAGTTATATTCACTTACAAAAAAAGAAAAGGGCACACCGGCCATACAAAAAACATACATTGTTCCAAAAGATAAAAAAGCAACAAAATACAAGTAAGCAAAAGAATAACATAAAACTAAGACTCCTCTCCATCAGTTGGTTGAATTTGAAGATCAGTTGCTTGTTGAGAAGACATCCTAGCAACATTATCCGCCGCTATCTCGGCATCAATTTCTTGTAGAGTTTCTTCAACACTCTTGTCCACAGAGGAGACGTCGGCAAGTGCATTCTCGAGAACAGCTTCTATGGGAACCTCATCACCTTCCTCATCCTGAGTCAAGTCTAGGACTTGCTCATTCTGAGGAGGGGACTTGGCCCCATCAGCGTCTTTGGGTTTTCTCACTAAGGCCTAATCCTCATCCTCATCATTTTCCTTGGATTCAAATTCGCCGATGTCTTGACTTAATGATTGAGCTGGAGGGAATGGAAGAGGGATGGCATCGGCTTTCCTCAATGGTGAGTCTTCAGGAACATTGATTTTTTTTAGAAGAGACATCCAACCAAGGGTGAAACCCTTGTTGCATGCCTGCTTCACTTAAAGTTCATAGGCCTTAGTAACGTCAGCCATGCCTTGAGTATACGTCTTTTCATCAGCTTATTTTATTTCGGTGTCCTTAGTGGCCAGGGCCTCCTGAAGCTCTTTTTTGGCCTGGGCCATTCGTTCCTTGGCTTCTCTCTTCTGAGATTCAGCCACTTTTCTGATCGCCTCAACAGCCTCAGCCTTCTCTTCAGCATTGTTCTGAGCTTTGATTGCAGCCTCGGCTTGATCCTCCAATTTTTTCATCTTTGATTTTAAGCCTTTATTAGTCTTTTGGAGGGAAGAGAACTCCCTCTTCATCTCGACAAGCCTCTCCTGATTCTCAAAAGATTGCATTGAGAAAGAGTGGGCATGCTGGATGGCCTGAAAGAAAACAGAGGTGTTAGAGAATACTCAAAGTATAAAATAAAGGGAAGAAAAGAAGAAAGATACCAAATAGAAAACATTTACTTGAACGGAGTGTTGAAGCATAAGGGCATAGTTCTCATACTCACTATACTGGGCATTTCGCTCCAGATCGCCTGAAAGAAGCAGAGCGGTACTAAGTGCGACGCCGACGTTTATATCATCGGCACGATCGCTCGCCATGACAGGCTTGTCTTGCAAAGTAATTGTGAGGGCCCAGGGGGCATCGGGCTTTTTTGATCCCGAAGTTATTGCAGAAGAAGACCTCGGCTTTTTGGATTGTTGGGATTCTGGTGGTTGAGACTCAGAACGCCTCTTCCCAACAGAAGGATGGGATTTATCACTCTCAGCTAACTTTGAAATAGGGATAGTGTCTTCAGACTCAACCTGAGCTACCTTGGCCTTTGGTTGAGCCTTTTTTATTCTTTTTGGCTTCGGTGGAGGAAGGGTTTGTGTTGGCTGCTCATCGACAGACGATGGAATACTGGCTAGAAGATCTTTTGTAACAGGCTTAGGGTGACCCATCTCGGCAGTAAGGACAAGTCGTCGCCGACGTTTTCGTTCTGCAATTGGAACCAAGTATGGAGCTGAAGAAGATGGCTGATCTGCTGGATCAGATGTTGATCCTTGATCTGTTCGTGATGTGGATATAGTCAATGGATTTGTAGCAGAAGGTGGAGAAAGGCTTTTCTTCTTCCTTTTGGGAACGTCGGGCAAAGTCGACTTGTATGATGGAATAAAATTGAGAAGCACTGGCGCTTTTCTCTTATGGACTGGCAAGTCTAGAAGTTTCTTCAAGCCCTTGCTAGCGACAAAGGACTGGCGAAAATTTTTCAGTGGTTGACGAACAGCTGCAAGAAGAACAAAACGTCAAAAACAGACAAAGTATTTAAAGACTTCGAAAGAAAACAGGCAAAGCTGAATACTGGGCTCTTACCCTTGCCCTCTAAAACTGATCGGGGAAGAGGGTAGAGATGGATGTCCTCGTCTGGAGCAAACTCCCAATTTCCCGAGGTAATGAGGTAGTCATCTCCAGCCCCCTTGTTGGAGTCTGGGAGGTCGGCTACAATTTTGAATTCTGTAGACTTCGGCTTAAGGTAATAAATGTAGCCTTTTTCTTTCAAATTAAGGGTACACATGGTATACCAATACTGGATATCGGCTAGGGTGATCCTAGCGTTTTCCTGTTTAGCTAAGGCTATGGCACCAAAGATCACTCGATAGGAGTTGATTGCCAGTTGCATGGGGTTCAACTTATAGTAATGAAGAATCTCGCAAAAAAGAATGTTGAGTGGGAGCCGGAGTCTGCACTCAGTAAAAGCTACAATGGGAAAGGGCATGGCGTTTTCTGTAAGCATGATGGAGTCATCATCCCAGCCAGCCTCAGATGGACATCGACAGGGATGGAGAACTCTTACCTAAAGTATTCAAGTTTGGTTGGGGTATCTACCTTATGTCTCTACATACCCATGATATCGGCCTGAATTAGAAGGGTTAAAATTCAAAAAGAAGATGTTTCTAATTGATGGGACCTTGGAAAAACCTAGGTTTGGGCTGGTACAGAAATTTGTAAAGAATGTTTCAATTTTGCCCTAAATCGTAGGTTCTATAAACAAATCCCAAACCTAAAACTATGGAGATGAAGATCAAAGGTACAGATCTGGAAAAGACACAAGAAACAAAAAGCAAGAATGTAATTTCAGAATCAAGAATAGAGATGGTTCATCAAGAGCATAAAGAATACAAGAAATACAGGGCCAAGATTAGTGACAAAGATACTGGGAAATAGTGAAATAATGCGTATGTTCAAGATATGGGCAAAGGGAAAATCATGAGAAGGACACATTCAAGTGTATGAATCGCAAAATTAAAAGTTTCAACAGATGCAGTAAAGGCCACAAGTAACGAAGAATATCAACAGAATTGAAAAACAAAAGGAACAGTAGCTTACCAGAAGAGAGTGAAGCCGGTATGAAGATTGCCGAAGTCTGACGAAGGTTGCAGGAGTAACAGAGTAGCGAAAGCTTCACCAGAAAAATGAACGAAGACAACTGCGGAGCTTGGAGCTTAAGCAATGGCGGATTTGAAAGAAAAAGTTTAGAGAGAGAAAAAGCAAGAGAAATCAGATGCAGAAGTGGAAAAGTGAAGAAAGGGGGAAAGATTTTGTCAAAAATGAAAACGGCGGCAAAAAAGTAATCAATACACCTAGAAGAACGCATACGTCAGACGGCGCACGTGAGAAAGAGACGGCTTACGGGCGCGTCACAAGCATGAACCAGTGAGAAAGAAACGCGTGGTTAGAAACGGTTGAATTATGGTGTATGACAGCTCATACGCGTGGAAGGGTTCTTGGAATTCTTGTTCTTCAATAAAAGGATATCGGCCAAAATAATGATCTCGGCTAAAGTACTGAAAACCGACGTACTGGAAGAACAGAATGATATAGGTTCCATTACCTCAGAATGCTGAGGTAATAGAACCTAGGAGGCAGTTGTAGGGATATATTTTATGAGTACTAACACATGGCAAGGTGACGCCGACGTGTCAGTCGGGGTGTCACGTGCCCTGGTCGTGATGCCGAGGTTATCTCGGCAAGGCCGAGGTTATCTCCGAAGATATCGGAATCCGAGATAACAGGATAAAAGATAAGGGACAAGAGTCGTAAGATAAAGAGGAGACTTAGTTAAGATGCTGATAAAGCTCTTAGGGAGTTTATCTTTATCTCTTGAAGAGTCCAAAGTAAGTACTAAATTGGAATCCATAGAAGTCAAGCTTCTTGTGGGACTAGGATTAAGTAAACTATAAAAGAGAGGCACCCCCGTGGGTCTAAGGTATGCAATTTATGCTTTAAGTAGTGAGTTTAGCACTTGATTATCTTGGAGATATATACTGACTTGATCGTCGGAGCGCCCCCGGGTGAAAGAGCCACTGCCGGAGCCTTTTCTTTCTGTTACAGGTTAATTGAAGTCATCTATTCTGCCAATGCTCTCTAGCTGATTATTAAACGGACAGTGTGATCAGAAAATTACTCACACACCTTCAATCCAGATGGCAAACTCAAGGGGCTCTAAGTCCATTTCATAAATAGATAGAGAGGTGCCACATTACCACATAATAAGATGTTAATATGTTAGTAGAGTTAAATTTTATAAAAAAAGAAAAAAGAAAAAAGAAAAAAAAAAGTAGAGTTAAATTCAATGACGTGATACATAGGTGCACTATATTTTTTGTGGCCATACACTAGGATGTTTGTTAGTAAATCGATAGAGTTAGATTATTATGAGAAATTGATATCACTTAATTTGTTTAAATATGACATCTCACCTCACTGACATTTACATGTCTGAAAATGGTTACGTGCCAAATTAAGAAGTAACAAAAAATTATAAAATTTATTAATTTATAATAACAATTTCTAAAAAAAATACACACCATTTATTTGAAGTAGAGTAGGATTAATAAAGCTAGGCCTGAATTATTAGAAGTTCAAATAATTCCACAAAGTGAATATACACCAAGACTTGGCCGACCTAAATATGAACTCTTGAGCAACTTTTCTTTGCAATGGCACCCCAAATGATGCCCACACCAATTATCATCATCACCTCTCTCCTCTTAATTCTCTCAAACACAGCCTCCTCTCAACAGCAATTCAGAGAAGCACCTCAGTTCTACAACTCCCCCATTTGTCCTCCACAATCTGAAACAAACACTTATTCAATTTGCTCAGATAATGCAGTACACGTGGCAATGACCCTTGACGCCACGTACCTCCGCGGCTCCATGGCCGCCGTTCTCTCCGTCCTCCAACACTCCTCCTGCCCGGAAAACACCCACTTCCACTTCATCACCACCGCCTCCGCCGCCACCCGCCACCACCGCCTCCTCCGCCTCACCATTTCCCAATCCTTCCCTTCCCTCAACTTCCGCCTCTACCACTTCAACACGGCCGCCGTGGCCGGCCTCATCTCCACCTCCATCCGGGCGGCGCTCGATTCCCCTCTCAACTATGCTCGCAACTACCTCGCCGATCTCCTCCCCGAATGCGTCCGAAAAATCGTCTACCTCGACTCCGACCTCGTCCTCGTCGATGACATCGCCAAACTCGCCGCCACGCCGCTCCGCCGCCGCGTCCTCGCCGCGCCGGAGTACTGCAACGCCAACTTCACGTCCTACTTTACGCCGTCGTTTTGGTCCAACCCATCTCTTTCCTCGACATTTACGGGTCGAAAAGCCTGTTATTTCAACACGGGTGTGATGGTTATTGATCTCGAGAGATGGAGAGATGGGGACTATACTAGGAAGATTGTCGAATGGATGGAGTTGCAGAAGAGAATGAGGATTTATGAATTGGGTTCTTTACCGCCATTTTTGCTGGTTTTTGCCGGGAATATTGCTCCGGTGGATCATAGGTGGAACCAACATGGGCTCGGAGGAGATAATTTCCGGGGACTTTGTCGAGATTTGCACCTCGGTCCGGTAAGCCTTCTGCATTGGAGTGGGAAGGGGAAGCCGTGGGTGAGACTCGATGCGAACTGCCCATGTCCTTTGGATGCTCTCTGGGCACCTTATGATCTGCTCAAAACACCATATTTTCTTGACTCTTAAGGTATGTAATATAGAACATGTATCGGGATATGTTCAGTATCAGTGAACATACAATTAAACATCGGTCCATCTCCAAAACAGACAGTATCGGCCAATATATTAGTGAATAACTGTATAGAAAGTCCAAAATAATATACCTTTTGTTTCTCTTTTTCTATTTTTAAATTCCTTGGCAAATGTCTGCTGCTTTTGCTTTTGCAGATTTTGGTTGGTGAGAAACAATTCAGAGAGAGCAGAGATGAAAGCCGGAAGACTGTTTACTTAGTTGTAAATGGTAGTAAAAGAGAAGCAAGATCATCTATCCCACTCTCCATCATATTGTTATGTTATCAAAATCAATGACCGGAAAGAGTATGGTACAGATACTCTTGCAACGCACTTAAAGATGGGGCATGGTTGTTGTATAGATAACACAGTTATTAAAAGATCACATAAAGGATCTATTTTTGGCTCTGTTGTACAAGAGAACAGTTAATTACAGTTAAGAATTACTAGAGAAGAAAAAAAGGTCATTTCTTTTTGTATATTTCTTCTTTTGGATCAGTGACACCGAAATGTGTATGTGAATAGATTTACTTAATAGCTTTAGTACCAAATTATTATCTTACACATAAGAGGGTTTCATTTTCTTTGTAATATAAAAGGAAATGGATGACCAATATTTTCCATCTGATGATTGATTTCACTTTTGTGAACTTTTATTTTCATTGTTTGGCCAAAGTCAAACTTACTTTTGGAGATAAAAAAAAAAAAAACTTAAAGCTGCCGATTTTAAAGGCGGATTTTTTCAATTGAAGGTTGGTGTTAATGTAATATCGTTGTTATATTGAATTTTTACAATTAATTTTAGGTCCTTTAGGCCTCGTTGGTAAGTGATTTTTTAGTAAAAAAGTTACTAAAAAAAATTAAAAAGCTAATAATTCATACTAAAAAGTTAAAGATTTTTTTTTCTCTTTACTTTTTGCGCATCTTTTCGTAAAAAGTCAAAAAGTCATCCTAAACATACTAGTTTTTTTTTACATCATATTTTAACAAAAAAATTAAAAAATTACTAAAAAAATATGTTCCCAAACGAGACCTTAGTGTTTGTAAACTATTTCCAATTACAATGTTAAAATGAGAAAAGTAATTGGTATGGTGAGTAAAATTGTAGTTAAAACTTGTCTCTAAAATCCACCATCTAAAAGTTTTTTTTGATGAATTAAACACGGTAAGTTATGGAGCAATACTGTAAGGCCTCGTTTGTTTTAGGTTATAGAGAGGGTATTGTTATAGAGAGGGTATTGGGACTAGTAATACCAATATATTACTAATGTCATTGTTTGTTTGCAGAGGTAGCCTTGGAATTATTAGTCCCTTGGTATTACTAATACCCTTGGAAGGGGGATTGCTAAGGAGGAGGTAGAGATGATAATAGAAAATAGTGAGGGGATTAGAAGTTTTTTTTATTTTTTATATATTGGGAATTTTTTTTAAATATAATGTTTAATTTTTTATATTTTTTATTATTTTATATAAAAATAATTTAACAATTTTTCATTATCAATCCCCTCACTAACAATCCCCTCACTATTAATCCTCTCACTATCAATCCTCTCTATTTTATCTCCCAAAATAAACGGGGCCTAAAGGTTTCGTGCCAAATAAATAGTGAGGAGAATAAACATAGTCTCATTTTTATTTTAGGGCAAATTACATATACCCCCTCGAGGTTTGCTAAATTACAGATACCCCTAAGGTTTGAGAAATTACGAATTCTCCCCTGAATGCTATATTTGCATAAGAAATTAGGGGGTAATTTGTTATGAAATATAAACCTCAGGGGGCAAATTGTTATGAAAATACAAACCTCAGGGGGCGGGATGTAATTTCCGAAACCTCAGGAGTATCTATAATTTAACTAAATCTCGAGAGAGGTATATGTAATTTGTCCTTTATTTTATCTTGCGAATTTTTGAAAAAATAAAAGTGATTTTTTTTGCAAAAATGGTCTTGTCAACTTCAAGATCAATGGGAATACGGATCATACAAGTGATCACTTGTTTGTCACTTAAAATATAGGTATGGTATTTGTTGATGCAATTCTCCACATGGCTTGGATAGATATCCGTCCATCGCTTGTACGAGGCACAAAAACTATCAGTGTGGCACTGTTGTGGTGACGATCCAAGCCTCTTTTAGGCCCTGTTTTATTGGGGATACGAAGATTGGAATTGAATATTATATCTGATGAAATTTATATGTTTCATGTTTGTAATTTTTTTTTGAAGGGGATATAATATTCGATGGAATTGTATATCCCCCAAAAGTGGAGGATATACAATACCACCTCCTCCATTATATCATATCCCCTTGGTTGGGATATGATGTAAAAAGTTCAATTTACCATTTTGTCTATCTAACATAATATAATTTATTTTTTTGAATTTAATATAATATAATTATTGAATTTAATATAATATAAATATTATTGAATTTAATATAATATAACATAATATTATTTAATTTAATTTAATTTAATTTAATATAATATAATTTAATACAAATTTTGAATTTAATTTAATATAATATTATTGAATTGAATTTAATTTAATTTAATATAATTATTGAATTTAATTTAATATAAATATTATTGAATTTAATTTAATTTAATATAATATTATTTAATTTAATACAAATTTTGAATTTAATATATTGTAATATTATTTAATTTAATTTAGAATTTAATTTAATATAATATAATATAATTTAATATAATTTTTGAATTTAATATAATATAATATTATTTAATTTAATATAATATAATATTATGAGGGCAATCTTGGAAATTACTTGTTATATCCCACAATACATTTTATAAAACAAACATGCATAACATATATCCAATCTTATATATCAAGTCAACAAATATGACTTGGGATATACTATCCAATACCTATATCCTATTCATTATATATCCTGATTAAATCTCACATCATATTATACCCTCTATTTTATATCCAGTGAAACAAATGGAGCCTTAACACTCAAGTTTAATGTCTAGTATTTTCTTTAATAATCTCAAGATACTCAATAATGATGAGAGAAACCTAAAAGATAATTAAGATCCCTTACTTCATGGTTTATTTTCATTTATATATTGTAGTTATTGGTTATGTGAGTTATAAGAAAGTTTCTCTTGATTTTGGTCCATTTGCTAATTATGTGTCATAATTATAAGTGCAATTATAAGCATGATTTTAGGAGTGGTGTATGTCAATTCTTTCTAGTCAACTCAATCACTCTGGTCATGTGTTGAGTTTCAACCGCGAGTGAAAATGTTTATATCAGTATTCTTCAATAAAACTATGAGATTTAGAGTTTCTTTGGTTTGTTTTTTAGAGAGTAGTTTTTTAAAATTATTTTGGGGAGAGAGTTTAGAAATTTTTTTGATTTGTTTGGTTGTGTATTTTGAAAGTAGTTTTGGAGTTTGAGAGTTTGTAATGATTTGATATTTTGTTATAATTGAGTAGATGTGTGTGAAAAAAAAAGTGATTGAAAAAGAGAGATGAGAGAAAAAAAGTGATTGATTGATAGGTAAGAGAGAAAAAGTAATTTTGAAAAATTTACAAACCAAACAAATTTTCTAAATTTTTTTTCCCACAATCACTCTAGAAATTCAAACCAAACATAGATTTTTTGTGGCTCTATTGAGTTTTGTGGTGTCTAAATATAAGATAATTCAATAATATCACACATACTATTTTTTCATATCACATTTTTCACACCACTTCATCTGGCACATTCGCACCATTTGAATATTTGTGGAGCTTACGTATAGAACCCACATTATATCAATAATTTCGATAAGATGACACCACAAAAAATCAAGATTTCAGAGATTAAAATTTAAGAATAAAATTATTTTTTAGAAATTAAATATTTTTGCAAAAAGTGTTGTTATTAAATTTTTAGTAACGAAAATTAGATATTAGTGATGAATTATTATCTTTTTGGGACAAAATTTTGTATATCAAAAAATAAATCATTTTGAGACTAAATTATTTTGTCTCTAAAAGTGTATTTATTAGTGACATTTTTAGCGACTATCCTTACGATGATAGAAATTAGTCCCTAAATGTCTTTTGCAACAAAATTTTTATTTTTAAAAATCAAAAAATTTGATCTTTAAAACTCTTATATATTATAATATGAGATACTAATGTGGTACGAAAATACAAGTGTAATATTATTGAAGACAACTGAAGGTTCAAGAAGTGACTTTCGATTTTATGTTTCACTTTAGAATACTTACTGTTATTGCTTATAATTGTAAAAATATTATTGTCACATCATTTTAATAAATTTTTGACATATGAAAATCTTATTTATTTTGTAGATATTTTTAGTTTGATTTTTATTTGACTTGTATGAATGTAAACTTCCTCATTGTTTTAGTTGGTTACATGCATACTTTTGTTATGAAATTAATAATTAAAAAAAGTTTTACTAATAAGTGTCTCTAGTGGACAACTAAATGACAAAAAAACTAAAGAATACAAGACATTTTTACTTAATATACTTTTGTTGAAATTAATATACTTTTTAATATTTTTATGTATTTTAAAAATATTTTATATACATCTAATATTAATGTATAAAGAACACTTATCATGTGTGATTAAAAAAAACATCAGTAGATTGCTGTTATAGCCAAACTGCATAAGATGGTATAATGAATATTGATAATGTGTCATAATGAAATGAAATTTATTTGGTCTGAGTGTGCGTGTTGATTTCCGACCACATAACCAAAGGGAGAACTCAGCTAGAGAGTACCGACAGAATAGATTAAGTCCAACACCTGCCAACAAGAAGATGAGAATACCGCGGTGGTTCGTCCACTTGGGGACACTCAAGTCAGTAATCTCTCAAAGATATCAAATCAAGTATTCAACTCACAAGTCAAAGCATAAAAAGCATCTCAAATAAAGCATACAAAAATGCCTTAGACCCCCAGCTGGGGGTGCTGGGGGTCGGCTCCTATTGGACCAAAAAAACTGTTTTTTTTTTTTTTTTTTGATTTTCGGCCAACCCTAGTGCGCCACGTCACTGGGGGTCTGAAGCACAACCTTAAAGCATACCTTAGACCCGCGAGGCTGCCTTACTTTTATAATGATCAGTATCCAACTTCCTCTAGAAGTCTTACTTCATGGGACTCTATCCTTTACAATGATAACATTTATCACAACTCACACTATTCAGATTAAGATGAACTCCTTCTAGAATCCCATCTCTATCCAAATAGGTAATTTGATGTCATCTAGAACTCCAGTCCTCTATTCAAATATCTCAAATTCTAATATTATCACACCATATCTCAGCACCATAATTCGCCCATATAACACATCGACTAACAACCTTGACCACGTAATTTACCTAAAAATATGTCCCACCCTCATCATCAAGAAAGTCACTTAATGTGGGCGGTTGAAACCACGTCCACACTCTGTCCACCATGTATTGTCCTTTTACCTATATAAAAAAATCAGTATAATTTAGATTTTCTTTGTCATAAATGTAGTGTATTAATGCCAATGCATTATAAGGCCTTGTAATAAAGCTACTATAATTGAGCTTGCTTATAATGGTGGCTTGAGCTTCTACATTTCAATGCATATCAATCATGAGAAAAAATTATGAAATTAGAATCCAAACTTACAATTTTACTTAGAAAATTTATAAATGGTCTAGATTTAATACTTAGGTGATGGCACCTCCATTTATAATAATCTCAACCACCAACTGTATTTTATAAATAATTTTTTGATAAAAAAATTTTGGTTTGTAGAAGTTATTCCATCTCATGTAACTAAGCTGTGGTTTGGCAAATGTTTTAGGACTATATAAGCACAAGACGACAAAAATGGGATATAAAATCACAAACAGACAAACGCTCAAACACGTGTGTTGGGAAGCACGTGTAGGAATGGAGAATGATGAAAATACCCCCTATACAATTTTATGCACGTTTACATGTATTTGGTAGGGTTTCGTTTCCTAATGAAACACACAAACCAGACGACGACGAAGAAGAACTAGAGAGGGAGAGACGACGACACAACATTGGACGACCGATCCAGGCCTACAGTGCTTCGTCAACGCATCGACCATCCTTGACGCGTAACATTGTGCCGTCATTGCATCTCTAGTACACATAACTCGCTCTATTTTAAGGTTTTCGTCTCCTTGCACAAGATGTCACTTGTTTCTTGTGTGCATGTTGAAAATCTGTCGTTCTTCTATTCGATTACTGGTAAAAAGGTTTTGTTGGTGTCAATGGTGGTTTAAAACCGAAGTCGATGTACCTGATTGTGACATGTTGTGGATGAACTGAACAGGGTTGCAACCTAGTGTTTTTTTGTTTTTTTTTGTTTTTTTTTTTTAAATTTGTTGTTGGGTTTTTTCTTAATTCCCTTGTTATGTGTTACCAATATTTGTGCAAAGTTGTGGAATTTTTTTAATTTTTTTTGTAACGCGGTGGACGTCAAACTGTTTTTTTTTTAATTTTTTTTTTCCTTTTTGTTTTTTTTTTCTTCTCCTTGTTTGTTGTTAGTCGTTGAACACAATTTTTTTCAACTCACACTGCAAATGGTTTTGCTTCTTGGTGAACTGGACAGAGCAATTGAATGTCATTTATTTGTTAGTTCTTGAACTGAACAGAGCAATTCAATTTATTTGTTAATTTCTTACATCTGTTACCATTTTCTAAATTGCAGAATGTGAACCATATTTTCTTCAACATCTGTTAACAATGCTTTATTTTTATTTTTTTCTTAACTTAGTGGACCTACTATCCAGTAGTTGGTTGTATCTGGATTTAGGTTGGACAAGCATTTTTTAAAATACAGACAAAACAGAGCACAACATTTGAATTTGTTAAATTTTGTTTTTTTTTTTTTTATTTTGTCTTTGAAATCTGTTAGCAATTCTTGGTTTTTTTGTGATCTGTGACTATTTGTTGTTGTTTGCTCTTTCACCACCCAATAGTTGTGCCTTCGCCTGAACTGTCTAGTACTTTGTATATGTGTTTCTGCCTGGTCTTCAATGTAATCATAATTAAATAGTCAAGTAACTAACTGAACAACTCCTCGTTACGAATGCTGGTTTCTTTTTTCGTTATTATAATGTGTTAATTTTAGTCATTTCAATTATGTTGGATTAGTAACACTTTCCTAACTATTAAACGAAAAACAATGAGCATTCTTTTTCAATTCTCTTGGATTGGGTCCATTGGAGAATGTTGCTTATGTGTATGTAATCCTATACATGTATGTGTGTCTATGCATTGGTAGGTATGTGTTATTGTATTTATGCCATAAACAGTAGTGGTAAACCAATTATGTAGTTAAGTGCAGCAGGGTGTATGTTAACAAATCCTGTAAGACATAACCATCTCATTACCACAGATATCATATACGACAAGCACACAAGTTATTCACGAAGATGTACCATACATTGTCTTACACCTTATGTTTGTCTACTATTCATCTATGTTACAAAACAAAGCATGGCTTCTTTTATGTCAAGTGGCACATCTACTCCATGGCCACGTCGTACGTGTGTCTGTGGCTACGGTCAATGTGTTGTCAAGATTTTCAGATCTCACAAAAATCCAGGACAAGCTTACATTGCGTGTCCAAATCCTGTGGTGAGTACACCCTATTTTTTTTTGTAACATATTGTCATTTCTTTTAAACCAGTTTACTAATAGCTTTATACATACATTTCGTCAGCCATGTTTAAGTTGGATTGGTTGGTGCGACGAACCTAGGCAACTGAACATAGAGTCTTACTCCGCCACGTACGGATGATGTCATTAACATGAAACAAACGTTGCATATTTCTGTGCTATGCATTGTAGTTGTAATCTTATTGTTACGTATGTGAAAATGTTCCAAGTGTCTTGTAACACCCTAACAAAGCTAGTATTGTAATGACTTATGTTTGTTGTGGACATGATAGCTACAAGTCGTTGTCAATGATGTGTAATGGAATGGTTGTTTCGATCTACAAAATTGTTTGTCAGTTCATCTTAATTTTATGTGTAAATGAATGTGAAAATTAATAATTTTCCTTTTTTGCGCCCATTCGTTTAGGTGAGTGATACACATACATTTATAAGGTACTTATGCTTTAATTTATCAGTTGCATTGTCGGTATGGATTCCACACGAAGTTCACCACATACCATTGCCAAAAATAAAGGAGTTGGAAGTGCTCGAGCTAACGTTCTTGCCGACAGCCAAAATGTTCACAAAGTTGTGTGGGATTCTGGATCCACACAGCTTTTCCTACAGCTTATTGCCGATGAGATTGTTGAGGGCAACCGACCATTCATGGTTTTGACCAGTGCTGGGTATAAGTCTTTGGCCAAGAAATTTGAAAAAAAAAACTGGTAAAAAATATGATGTCAAGCAGTTGAAAAACAAGTATGCATGTGTAATAACCCTCACCACTGCTTACCGATAAACACTGATTACCGTTAAACTGAACTGATTATGACTGATAACTGAACTGATAATAATCTGCTTAAAGTACTGAACTGACTGACTGAAAACCGGAACTGAATTGACTGAGTATGTATGTTAATTTGCATTCTATCTGTGGATTGATTATTTGATCTGTTTGTGTTTTATGTTTAAACCGTTAATGGAAGGCCTTATCGGCGGCCGAATCCGGAAGTGATTGAGGTTTTATGATCATCATAATTTATGTGATTTTACGGTATATTTATCTGAAAACTGCTTAGGTATGATTAAATTAGATTAAATATTGACTTAATGCAAGGTTGCACTTATTTACCATTTTGCCATGGTGAGTGGCCACTACCTATACATCTTTGAGCTCATTACACATAACCAAAACATTTGCTCAGCCTTTTCTCTTGAGTGTATAGCCGACCATGAGAGGGAGAGAGTGAGAGAATTTGGATTTCATCTTGAATTGCTTGGTAATTGAAGTGTAGATTGCTACTTTGAGCTCCTAAACCTTGAATACAAGACTAAGGTAGGACATTCATCTTCTTGCTGTTGTCATAGAATTGATTCTTGCATGATTCATGCTTCAATTGTAGAGTTAAGTCTTGGTTTAGTTCATACATGTTGATATAGAGCTCATTTCATGCTTGCATGTTTGAATTGTTGAGTTTTGAGTTGAATTCATGGTAAAATGGTACATGCATGTCCATAATTTTGTAATGGTCCATGTTTTCAACTTGTTTTTGGATCAATTGGCTCCTTAGGGAATCAAATTGGAACTTCCAAATCATTTAAATTCATGCATGTTTGCATGTTCATATTGTTCTCGAAAATGGTTTGAAATTGGATTTGAGTTAAACACCCTTGGGCTTTGATTTCTTAAAATTGAGCTTTGAACCATGTCATTTTGTATGCTTACAAGTGTTTTCTGGAAATTCAGCCCAAGAGGATCGGTTTTGATGCATTTAAACTTGGTTTTTGGCTTGGAGGTGCAATCTGGAATTCCCAGATTTTGCACTTCCGCTCGAGTGGGGAAAGTGGCGCTCGAGCGTGGAATCCGAGCATCCAGTATCTCTGCACTGTTTTACAGTCCGCTTGAGCGGAGGATTGGACGCTCGAGCGGAGGATTGTGTCTCAAGCTCGAGCGGGCGTCGAGCGGAGATTTCACCCATCCAGAACTTTTACAGTACGCTCGAGCGGGAAAGTTGACGCTCGAGCGTGTACCTTTGTTGCATGACCGCTCGAGCGGGGAAACCTGCGCTCGAGCGGGACTCTGTTTGTCTGAAAATTCTGAAACTGCTTTTTGAGTACATCTTGGCATCCTCATCCCATCCGAGGCATTCTTAGGCCTAGTTTAAGGCATCTCATTGAGGGCATAGATGTAGAACACACCGAGACATTAGGGGTTAAGTTACTATCTTTCCCAACTGTGTAGCTTAGTGTGTTCAATCTGTTAACTGTGTAGGGTTGACGACTGGAGAGGCACGCTCTAGCATATTGTAGCCCGAACTCTGTGAGTAACGATTGTGTAAAGATATGTTCACAAATGATTATCTTCTGAACAACTGAACTGTACTGTTTTCTGAACTGATTACTGTTAACTGAATGAATGTATGTCCTATATTCTGAACTGTATTGTGGCATCCTTGGCACCTACTGTTTACTGTTACTGAGACAGAATTCTCTGTCGGTTCCCTTGTTGGAACCACTACTGTTTACTGACTGATGGCCATCACTACTGTTCGGTCTTTTAAGACCTACTGCTTACTGTACTGTTATGCTAATGGGTGTACCACATACGACTGTACTGACTGAACTACTGAAATACTGTTTAAATGAACTGTTTTCATACTGTAAGGACATTCATTCTTAACCTCTTTACGCATTATGTTATTCACTGGGCTTTAGCTCACTGCTCATATATATATGTAGGTGTACAGGCACCAGACCGCGGCTAGAGGCGTCAGGGTTACTCCAGTTTTGTCAAGCCAGCCTTCGTGCCTCACTGTGAGGTTCCGAGCCTACTGCGATGGCTTTGGGGTGTTTTGTTTTCCCCCGTCTGTCTTACTGTTTGGTTTACTGTATAGACTGTCAGCTGCTACTGTACTGTTATCAAGGGATTAGGTCCCTGTACTATGTGACTGTAAATTTTGTATAGACTGTACTGTTGTATGTATGAATGCATGAAAAATCTTTTTGGCATGCAGACTATCACAGCTCAATGGACATTATTTAATTACTGTATTGGCTTCCGCCGGGCCCTGTACTCTGTTTTACTGTATTATTGTTCTCCAGGCCTTCGGTAATCTCAGATTACTGGCCGGTTACGGTGCTAAACCCATAGGGCCGGGTTTGGGTCGTGACAGAGTGGTATCAGAGCGATACTTAACCACGAGTCATATCGCACGCACGTGTCCAAATGAGCTATAGGGTGTCCTAGAAAAGTGATTAGGACATTTCATGAGCATGATAAGTGTATGGTTATGTTATGACTGAATATATGCTAACATGTTAAACTGTTAAACAAATGACTGCTTATGTTTAAAACTGTTATAATTATTATAGTGAAATAGACAATGCAAATGAACCTGAATCCTCGTCTACCGAGGCAAGAATGGAAAGAATGGAAAGAATGATGGAACTGATAACTGCTAGACTTGAACAACAACAGAACCAACAACCTCCTCCTCCTCCGGTACAGCCGGAACCTAATGTGAATGTGAATGATGGGGATATTATTGCTCTCACCCATAAATTCAGCAAAATGAAACCGCCGTCCTTTCAGGGAGGCCTCAAACCATTGAAGGCTGAAGCGTAGGTTCTTAAGACAGAGAAACTATTTGAGGTTTTCCCGTGCTCTGAAGCACACAAAGTATTGTTAGCCACCTTCACCCTACAAGAAGAAGTTAGAAGGTGGTGGATGCTTATCCGTAATGAAAATACAGTTATGACTTGGGCTCAGTTCAAAGGAGCCTTCTTTGAAAAGTATTTCCCTCAGTGTATCAGGGATAGAAAAGTGACTGAATTTGAACAGCTGAAGCAGGGCACGATGTCCGTTGCGGAATATGAAACAAAATTTACTGAACTTGCCAGATATGCACCACACATGGTGGACACTGACTACAAGAAGGCCAGGAAATTTGAGGGTGGCCTTAATGTTGTAATACTTGATCGAATAAATATTTTGAAACTACCGACTTTTGTGGGTGTTCTCGACCGGGCATTGATGGCCAAGTCAAACATTGAAGCACTGAAAACTGAAACACCGACGTCGGAATGGCGTGGTTAGAGGCAGGGTTTCAAATTCAAGAAAGGCAAGCATAACCCATTGAATAAGAAACAGAATACGGGGTCAACAACTAGCCCCAGCCAGGGAAGTGGTTTCATACCACCCTGTTCGGAGTGTGGCAAGAAGCACAAAGGGGTCTGCTACAAAATATCTGGAGCCATTTACAGGTGTGGCAGGGTGGGTCACATGGTCAAAGACTGCCCCTCTGCTCCACAAGTTAGTAGCAAAGCTACGCCATGCGCAGCAGCCTCAACCGTAGCACCAAAGCCTAACCCCAAAGTTACCGGGAAAGAGCCCATGAGGCAGGGCCGAGTGTTCGCCCTAGTACCGGGAGACGTGCAAAATACTGAAACCGTTGTGTCAGGTATCCTCTCTATCTGTACGCAAAATGCATATGTACTAATTGATTCGGGGTCTACGCACTCTTATGTGTCGCATGCTTTTTCGCGTAAATTGAATAGACCCTTAGAACCTATGAACTATCTGTTAGCTGTATCATCACCCGTTGGGGGATCTATGGCATGTGCTTATATGTACCCTGCATGTGAAATCATTGTTGGGGACATGCATCTGTTTATCGATTTACTACCATTGAACATTGATCATTTTGATGTAATATTGGGGATGGATTGGTTACAAAAATATCATGCCACTATTGATTGTGTGACCAAACAAGTTGTTTTCCGTCCACCTGGTTTGCCCGAATTTGTGTTTAATGGGGTTGGAGTAGTACCTCCCATGTATTTGATTTCATCTGTGAAAGTTGTAAAATTGATTAGAAAGGGCTGTAAGGGATATCTGTGTTCTGTATTGACTGTGTCTACTGATGATAATGCTAATGTGAACCATATTCCTATAGTCAGAGAATTCCCAGATGTTTTTCCAGATAATCTTCCAGGAGATTTGATTGACAGGGAGATTGAATTTACTGTTGATGCGATTCCCGGAACACAGCCAGTGTCTAAAGCTCCTTACCGAATGGCTCCAACTGAACTGAAAGAACTGAAAGTGCAATTGCAAGAGCTGTTAGACAAGAAGTTCATCAGACCTAGTACCTCACCGTGGGGTGCACCGGTTTTGTTTGTAAAGAAGAAAGATGGCTCGCTAAGACTGTGCATTGATTACCGTGAATTGAACAAGGTAACTGTGAAAAATAAATACCCATTGCCACGTATTGATGATTTATTTGATCAGTTACAGGGTGCACAAGTGTTCTCCAAGATTGATCTCAGATCGGGGTATCATCAACTGAAGGTTAAACCGGAAGACATTGATAAAACTGCTTTTAGAACGAGGTATGGCCATTACGAATTCCTAGTTATGCCTTTTGGAGTCACGAACGCACCAACTGCTTTTATGGACCTCATGAACAGAATTTTTAAACCATACCTTGACAATTTTATTGTTGTATTTATTGATGACATATTGATTTACTCCAAGAATATAGAAGAACATGAACATCATCTGAGACTTGCCCTACAAACCTTAAGAGAACAGAAACTGTATGCTAAACTGTTTAAATGTGAATTTTGGCTTGACCATGTTATGTTTTTGGGGCATGTTGTTAGCAAAGATGGAATTTCTGTTGATCCGCAGAAAATCGAAGCTGTAGTGAACTGGCCTAGACCAACAAATGTGACTGAAATCCGAAGCTTTTTGGGATTGGCTGGATATTACAGAAGATTCGTCAAAGATTTCTCCAAAATTGCTCTATCGTTAACTCAACTGACTCAGAAGGGGATATCATTTGACTGGACTGACCAAAGAGAATCTGCTTTCTAGGAGTTGAAAACTCGATTAGTGACTGCACCTGTTCTTACCTTACCTTCAGGTACGGATGGTTATACTGTGTTTAGTGATGCTTCTCATAAGGGTTTGGGATGTGTTTTAATGCAGAATGGGAGAGTAATTTCTTATGTTTCCCGACAACTAAGACCGTATGAAAAGAACTACCTGACCCATGATCTGGAACTTGCTACAGTAGTATTTGCACTGAAAATCTGGCGTCACTATCTGTACGGGGTGATGTGTGAAGTATACACCGACCACAAGAGTTTGAAATATTTCTTCACATAGAAAGAACTGAACATGAGACAGCGGAGATGGCTAGAACTGATTAAAGATTATGACCTACAGATATTGTATCATCCCGGAAAAGCCAATACCGTTGCCGATGCATTGAGCCGGAAATCGATTGGAAACTTAGCATATTTGCTTACCGGACAGAAAGAGTTACTTTGTGACCTTGAAAAATCCGAAATTGAAGTTGTTTTACGAGAACAAGGTGGAACCTTAGCTGCTATTTCTACCCAACCGGCACTGATTGAAGAGATTAAAGAGAAACAGCAACTGGACGACTTCTTTAAGAAGGTCATCGAAGAAAGAGAATCTAAACCGAGACCGGGATTCAAATTTGAGAATAATGTACTGAAATTTCAAGACAGACTGTGTGTACCAAATGATACTGAACTGAAAAGAAGAGTTCTGCAAGAGGGCCACAATTCAAAGTTTTCTATCCATCCAGGGAATACGAAAATGTACCAAGACCTGAAATTGAATTTCTGGTGGCCGGGAATGAAGAAAGAAATTGCTGATTTTGTATCGAAATGTCTTCATTGCCAACAAGTTAAAGCCGAACATCAACGACCCGCAGGCTTATTGCAACCCCTACCCATACCAGAGTGGAAATGGGAGCATATCATGATGGATTTTATCGTTGGGTTACCTCGCTCCAGAAAAGGTATGGATTCAATTTGGGTTATTGTTGATAGACTAACCAAATCTGCTCACTTCTTACCTGTCAAGACAATCTATAATGCGGACAAATTGGCTGTTATCTATATTGATGAAATTGTGAGACTGCATGGAGTGCCTGTGTCTATTGTTTCTGACAGGGATTCGAAGTTTACATCGAGATTTTGGCAGAGTCTACAGACCGCATTGGGTACTGAACTGAGACTGAGTAGCGCTTATCATCCTCAGACAGATGGACAGTCAGAAAGGACCATCCAAACTCTGGAGGATTTACTGAGAATCTGTGTCCTTGATTTTCAGGGAGATTGGGAAAGTCATCTGCCATTAGTTGAATTCGCTTACAACAACAGCTACCATTCGAGTATTGGTATGGCGCCTTTCGAGGCATTGTATGGCAAAAAATGTAGATCTCCGATTTGCTAGGCAGAAGTTGGAGATGGGCCTTTGCTTGGGCCCGAGATTGTTTATGAAACAACTGAGAAAGTGAAACTGATACAATAGAGATTGAAAACTGCACAGAGCCGACAGAAGAGTTATGCTGATGTCAGAAGACGAGACAGAGAGTATGAAGTGGGTGATCACGTTTTTGTGAAGGTGACACCAATGAAGGGCCAGACTCGTTTTGGAGTCAAAGGCAAGTTAGCACCAAGATACGTCGGACCGTATGAGATTATTGAGAAAATTAATCCGGCGGCGTATCAAGTCGCACTCCCTCCTGAAATGGAGCATATGCATAACGTCTTTCACATTTCTATGTTGAGAGACTACCTCCGGGATCCTTTCCATGTAATTGAGCCTACTCGGGTAGTGTTGAGTGATGACTACACTTTCGAGGAACGGCCTATACAGATCGTAAACAGACGGATCAAGAAACTGAGAAACAAAGAAATCCCGCTGGTAAAAGTTGACTGGCAGAACCATGGTGGCGTGTATGCCACTTAGGAAAGGGAAGATGACATGGCTAAGTGATATCCTGAACTGTTTCCACTGAATCCTGTTTTCTTCCAGAATGAAGATAACTCGAGTTTAGAGGACTAAACTCTTTATAAGGAGGGGAGACTGTAATAACCCTCACCACTGCTTACCGATAAACACTGATTACCGTTAAACTGAACTGATTATAACTGATAACTGAACTGATAATAATCTGCTTAAAGTACTGAACTGACTGATTGAAAACCGGAACTGAATTGACTGAGTATGTATGTTAATTTGCATTCTATCTGTGGATTGATTATTTGATCTGTTTGTGTTTTATG
Source organism: Camellia sinensis (assembly GCF_055761805.1). Taxonomy (NCBI): domain Eukaryota; kingdom Viridiplantae; phylum Streptophyta; class Magnoliopsida; order Ericales; family Theaceae; genus Camellia; species Camellia sinensis. The sequence continues at coordinate 190,597,087 of NC_138964.1, forward strand.
TTTAAACCGTTAATGGAAGGCCTTATCGGCGGCCGAATCCGGAAGTGATTGAGGTTTTATGATCATCATAATTTATGTGATTTTACGGTATATTTATCTGAAAACTGCTTAGGTATGATTAAATTAGATTAAATATTGACTTAATGCAAGGTTGCACTTATTTACCATTTTGCCATGGTGAATGGCCACTACCTATACATCTTTGAGCTCATTACACATAACCAAAACATTTGCTCAGCCTTTTCTCTTGAGTGTATAGCCGACCATGAGAGGGAGAGAGTGAGAGAATTTGGATTTCATCTTGAATTGCTTGGTAATTGAAGTGTAGATTGCTACTTTGAGCTCCCAAACCTTGAATACAAGACTAAGGTAGGACATTCATCTTCTTGCTGTTGTCATAGAATTGATTCTTGCATGATTCATGCTTCAATTGTAGAGTTAAGTCTTGGTTTAGTTCATACATGTTGATATAGAGCTCATTTCATGCTTGCATGTTTGAATTGTTGAGTTTTGAGTTGAATTCATGGTAAAATGGTACATGCATGTCCATAATTTTGTAATGGTCCATGTTTTCAACTTGTTTTTGGATCAATTGGCTCCTTAGAGCATCAAATTGGAACTTCCAAATAATTTAAATTCATGCATGTTTGCATGTTCATATTGTTCTTGAAAATGGTTTGAAATTGGATTTGAGTTAAACACCCTTGGGCTTTGATTTCTTAAAATTGAGCTTTGAACCATGTCATTTTGTATGCTTACAAGTGTTTTCTGGAAATTCAGCCCAAGAGGATCGGTTTTGATGCATTTAAACTTGGTTTTTGGCTTGGAGGTGCAATCTGGAATTCCCAGATTTTGCACTTCCGCTCGAGTGGGGAAAGTGGCGCTCGAGCGTGGAATCCGAGCATCCAGTATCTCTGCACTGTTTTACAGTCCGCTCGAGCGGAGGATTGGACGCTCGAGCGGAGGATTGTGTCTCAAGCTCGAGTGGGCGTCGAGCAGAGATTTCACTCATCCAGTACTTTTACAGTACGCTCGAGCGGGAAAGTTGACGCTCGAGCGTGTACCTTTGTTGCATGACCGCTCGAGCGGGGAAACCTGCGCTCGAGCGGGACTCTGTTTTTCTGAAAATTCTGAAACTGCTTTTTGAGTACATCTTGGCATCCTCATCCCATCCGAGGCATTTTTAGGCCTAGTTTAAGGCATCTCATTGAGGGCATAGATGTAGAACACACCGAGACATTAGGGGTTAAGTTACTATCTTTCCCAACTGTGTAGCTTAGTGTGTTCAATCTGTTAACTGTGTAGGGTTGACGACTGGAGAGGCACGCTCTAGCATATTGTAGCCCGAACTCTGTGAGTAACGATTGTGTAAAGATATGTTCACAAATGATTATCTTCTGAACAACTGAACTGTACTGTTTTCTGAACTGATTACTGTTAACTGAATGAATGTATGTCCTATATTCTGAACTGTATTGTGGCATCCTTGGCACCTACTGTTTACTATTACTGAGACAGAATTCTCTGTCGGTTCCCTTGTTGGAACCACTACTGTTTACTGACTGATGGCCATCACTACTGTTCGGTCTTTTAAGACCTACTGCTTACTGTACTGTTATGCTAATGGGTGTACCACATACGACTGTACTGACTGAACTACTGAAATACTGTTTAAATGAACTGTTTTCATACTGTAAGGATATTCATTCTTAACCTCTTTACGCATTATGTTATTCACTGGGCTTTAGCTCACTGCTCATATATATATGTAGGTGTACAGGCACCAGACCGCGGCTAGAGGCGTCAGGGTTACTCCAGTTTTGTCAAGCCAGCCTTCGTGCCTCACTGCGAGGTTCCGAGCCTACTGCGATGGCTTTGAGGTGTTTTGTTTTCCCCCGTCTGTCTTACTGTTTGGTTTACTGTATAGACTGTCAGCTGCTACTGTACTGTTATAAAGGGATTAGGTCCCTGTACTATGTGACTGTAAATTTTGTATAGACTGTACTGTTGTATGTATGAATGCATGAAAAATCTTTTTGGCATGCAGACTGTCACAGCTCAATGGACATTATTTAATTACTGTATTGGCTTCCGCCGGGCCCTGTACTCTGTTTTACTGTATTACTGTTCTGCAGGCCTTCGGTAATCTCAGATTACTGGCCGGTTACGGTGCTAAACCCATAGGGCCGAGTTTAGGTCGTGACAGCATGCTTGAAACAAGAATGGACTGCTTGGATGAAGTTGATGGACCGTACGAAAGGCATAATCGGAATTGGCTTTGACGCTGAAACAGACATGTTTCAGGCTTCCGATGAATGGTGGGATCGTATGGAATTGGTAAATTATTTACACTATTTTCTTACCTTTCTGTATTGTTTTAAATTTTTTTTGTAACATATTGTCACAAATAGTTTGTGTTTCCTTTGCTGCAGATAAACAAGAGTTGTGCAAAGTCCAGGAATAAGACTTTGGAGCACCGCGAGTTGATGGAGATTGTCTTCACAGGCGCTGCTGCAACTGGCAAACATCATTGGACACCGAGGGAGAGAACTGTCGAAGATAACGAGGGATCTTCTAATTCGGTTCAAAGCCTTGGTATGCGGCCTTTCGCAGATCTGATCCCTTCTGTTGGTATTGACGTAAATGCTGAGTCGTCAATGGAAGGTGTTGAACCTACGGTTGACACCGGGGCAAAGAGGAAAACGAATACTCCCGCAAGTTCAGAAAAGTCGAGGAAACTGACTAGTGGAGCATCTACCATAACTGATAGCTTTAACAATCTGACCAATGTCGTCTATACTAAAAACCAAGAAGTTATTATAAGGCACTTAACTGGGAATAAGTTATTGTATACCATTTCAGAGTGCGTGGACAGGTTGAAATCCATTCCTGCCTCGGTGGGTACACCGTTGTTCCACTTTGCATCATCTTTTATGGACAACGCTGATTATTGAGAGGTTATGATGTGCCACCCCGATGATGACCATTTTATCGGGTGGCTTACGCAGAAGCAACTACAAAGCAGCACTGCAGCTCTATTTGCGAACCTTTTTGGTGCACGACGGTTTGATGGATACTGGGATAGGCCACGGGGCTGGGCGACTTCTAGGAACTGATGGGTTCTTTTCGTGTTATGTGTTAATGTTTTCAGGCGAACTTATTACAGTGTTGGATATTTAGGACGTCTTTTTTATTTTCCTTGTTTTCTTTTAAGGGTTTGTTTGGTTTGCTTAAGTTGGATGTTTCTGTGTTTGGTGGAACAATATGACCAGGTTGTGTTGTGTTCATTATGTTTTTGGTTTTTATTTGTTGGTCTGGATAGAATAGCTGATTTATGCATGCTTGGTTTGCCAGCATGCTTTTCAGTAATCTTATGCATGGTATGTTGTTCATGTATATATGACATGTTAGTTAACGTTGGGCATATGTCTTGTAGGCCTTGTCGAAGTGGTGGCCATGTCTAACGGGGAAGGTAGCAACAAAGCTGACTTCGTCAAGCAAATTAACCAAATGGCTATTCAGATTCAACAACAAAATAATTAGGCGTACGTGCAAGCATGTCAGTACGTACAAGAATATTATGAAAAATACATGTCAAAAACACCATGTCGAACATCAATATTGACTGGCGGTGCATGGATATGTGAATTATATGACGGACATGTTGGTCGTTTTGAAGAAAATGTATGTATGCCAAAACATGTATTTTCCTTGTTGTGTGACACGTTAGTTAGAGATTTTGGTTTATGTGTTAACCAATGTAGCCATGGATTAGCCGTAGAAGAAAGCATAGCAATGTTCATACATGTGTTAAGAGGGTTTAAGAATAGAGCCATCCAAGAACGGTTTCAACATTCAGGTGAAACCGTGTCACGCCACATGCATCATGTTTTGGAGGCGATGAAGAAGTTCACGATTATGCATTGTAGGCCAACAACAAATCAAAATGTTCAACGTCCTCACTTGCGGTCAAAAATAAAATACCTACCATTCAAGGTACAACTTGTATATTTGTACGTCCAAGTTTTGGGCCATATTACATGTCAAAAATTTTGCTAAACTTTTGTGCTCTTAGGATTGCATCGGCGCAATCGATGGCACGTATGTTGTTGCGAAAGTGACGGGGCCTGAGGCAGCGACCTATTTTGGACGCAAATACTGTCACACACAAAACATCATGGCGGTTGTTGATTTCGACATGTGTTTTACATTTGTATCACTTGGATGGGAAGACAGTATGCATGGTAGTAGAGTTTTCGCTGAAATAATCAACAATGAAAATGTGTCGTTTCCACATCCAGAGGAAGGTAATGCAGAATTATCATGTCAAAATTCACTATGTACAAATATGTACACTATGTTCAAATAACGTTATTTGTTTACATCCGACAGGGAAATATTATGTTGTTGATTCGGGCTATCCTAATCGAACGGGTTACCTTGCTTTATATAAGGGCCACCGTTACCACCAAGAAGATTTTCGGTGAGGTGCAAGGAATGCAGTGAACCCAAGAGAATTATTTAACAAGGCACATTCGTCAGTGCACAGTGTCGTGGAACGAACCTTTGTGGCGTGGAAAAGTTGATGAGGTTTTCTGGAAAATATGCTTCGTTATGATTTTGCGACTGCGCAAGTGCATTTATTTGGTGCGTCAATGGCATTACATAGCTACATACAGAGAAATACGGGAAATCCAACCAATGTTCAACCCATAGTAATAGAGGCCGACACGACAAACATAATCAATGCCATTCCGTTGTTTGCTCCTCCTGGAGGGGATGGAGTAATCATTGGGGATGATGAACCAGATATGGAACTTGTTTGAAATGTCATACGACATCGTTTGGTACACATGCACAATCACGGTATGTTGGAAAATATATAGGACAAAGTCGATAACCCAAGTTCGGCCATTCTTGTTGTTTGTATGTGTAGGGAATTCTAGCATTACGTTTAGTATTTATGGTCTTGTGTGTATGTACGTTATCTAATTAGGTATGTACGTTCCCATTATGGTACGCCGAAGAAGTTAGTTATTGTCGGAGATGTAATTACCAACGAAAGTTTGTTATTATGGAGTTGACTATTTTATTTTATTAATGTATTGTTCGGACATACCTTTATTATGGAGTTGACAATTTTATTTTATTAATGTATTTTATAGATATTTGTAAAATTTTAGCTCTCATTTTTAATTTATTTTTTTATTTTATTTTATTTTTTTTTTGGAACACTGGCTTGGTGGAAATGGGAGTGTACAGTCGTTTCAGAAATTTTGCAAAGCATTTTTTGGCTTTTTTTCGTCCAGTAGGTGGAAGGAGCAATTGGTTTGTTTGATTAGTTGGCCATGATGTGAAGCAGAAAACTACCAAACCCTTGTAACATGAAGCAATTGAAAAAAAATGTGGAAAAAGGGAAATTAAAAAAAAAAAGAAAAAAGTACTGGGTAATTGTTAGTTCACAATCTGTATAGAATTTGAGGTGGTGTTGGATTTTGCTCAAATGAGGGAAATTTAGGCCAAGTTTGGGAAGACTAAATAAGTGCACTTTTTGTCTTTTTAGACTAAAAAGTTAAGATTGAAAATATGAATGTTTGGGTTAACTTTTTGACTTTTTATGGAAAAATGTGTAATAAAAAATTGTAAAAATTGATTTGTAGGAGAAAATTAGAATTGGGAGTTGTGCAGCCGTAATTGTTGACTTTTGGTGAATAGTGATAACTTTTTAACTTTTTGAGTAACTTTTTGACTTTTTGACTTTTTGGGGTGTTCCCAAACTTGGCCTTAGTCATTTTACTTAATCACACATTACTTGAAATGCAAAAAAGTCAACAAAGCTTAATAAGAATATCAAACAAACAAAAAAGTCTTAGGTTAAAAAAATCAATAAAGTCAAAAAGCCAACTAAAAAAATCATTACCAAACAACACCTAAATTTAATAGTTTTTTTTTTTTTTCCTTCTCTTTCTTTAGGTTAAGCTTGAATGACAATAATTTAAAGGAGAATGATAATGCAATTTTGAATTCCCATGATTCAGAAACGGTTTAAAATAAGAAAGCAATTTGTGGTTAACTATTTCAGTCCGAAATAAATAACCATATGTGATTCCCTTACTTTTTCATGGGAGTCTCTTATTCCGTAATAAATATATTAGTCATTTAAGTGTAAAATATAATAATTGAGTCTACAACATTTAAAATTTTCTGATTTTCCTATTAAGGATTCTTGATGAAATCAAAGCTGAATAATAATGACAATTTTTTAAATAACATTCCAATTACTAATAATAAAATTAAAAGTAGTCTTCAAAATTTCTATCATCCAGACATAACCTTAATGTTTAATTCCAAGAAACAAAAAAAATATTAAAGACTCTAAAAATTCTATCAAAAATTTTATTAAATATCTCACACGACACTCATATAAAACATTTGATAGAATTTTTAAGATTTCTAACATTACTCGTTCTTTTTCCCCAAAGGCTAAAAGAACAAGAACATGCGTGTACTTCATCACCTAAAATGAACAAGAATAAATTTGCAAGAAAAAATAGAGTGTCGGTGAGAAGTATGGTGTTGTGTGACCATACGTTTGAAAAGTGTAGGTGGAGAGAGGGAGAGAGTGCAGATGGATAAATAATTGAAAAATGTTTGGACCCTACTTAGGGGAATCTCCACGACCTCAACTAATATATTGATTATGTTTGAATTTTTTTTGAAAAGATATATCTAACAGTGATATGAATAGTTTAGATGATTTTTAAAGTTATAGAGATTGTATTTTGTGAGAGACTCTATTATTACTGTAAATAATTGACTTGACAAGCAGTACTTATGGTTCTTGTTGAATTAATTAAGATTGTCTTCAATGTGGGTCCCTATGAAGCTTCATAACTATATGTCCTTTCTAAATTTTAGAGCGAATTACACCTTATGACCATACACTTTACCTTCAATTTCATTTTATCTCTTAATCTTTTAATTATCTCAATAATTTTTTAAATTTTGAGTCAAAGTTATAATTTGATTCATTTATATAAAGTTGTTTTGAAACAACATGGAAGTATTAATTATATTTGGCATCATTATATTTTTATTAAAATTTCACTTTAACCCTTCCATTTTGGTCCTTAACTATATTCGCATTTTTATTAAAATCTCACTTTAATTCATACACTTAAACTTTTTGACCAGTTTTTCGAATGACCTTATAAGATTGGGACTTATTGTTACTTGACTCAAAATTTGAGTGATTGATTGTGATAATTAAAAAATCAATGGACAAAGTCAAATTGAGGTCAAGTTTGGCATCCTCCAAAAAATTCAAAAAGTCAAAAAGTCATTATCCTATTTAAGTCACATCATCTTATTTAAGTCACATCACTTCTCTAACACATCACTTCAAATCCAACCCAAATCTAACCCATATTTCATAAAAAGTCAAAAAGTGCACTTATTTAGTCTTCCCAAACTTGGACTGAATATAAATTGTATGGGTGCAAAATATATATTTTGCCCTAGATTTTATTTTTTTTAAATTCTATCACCTAGAAAACAAAGCAAACACATTTTTAGTATGAATTGCAGATCTATATTTAAAGTTTTTATTGTGAATCACTCTTCGATCAAATCTTGGCCATAAATTTAAAATTTTAGATTTTTTTTGAAGATTTTTTTTTTTTGGGTGGTATTTTTGTATTTTTGTTAATAAGTATTAAAAAAATCTTATTACTACAATTGTGCTTCTTTTTTTTTTTAATAAAAAAATGTCAAACTATATTAAGCATTGTTAATTAATTTTCTTAAAACACTCATTCATATGAAGTGTGGTAAACAGCGTGTCACGTTTTTCATTTTCTGAGACTAGATCATTGGTCGTCAAATCTATTTGTCTCTTTATATCACGATAAAATAAAATTTTAAACTATATTTTTGATAAAATAAAAATTATATCAGATTAAATGGATAAAGAAATGGCAATTGAGATTTTTTTGTTTCCCCATTTTCACTTTGTCACAAATATGGCTCAAACACTCACAGAAATGTGAACATCAAAATGTTTGACTTGATCCCAACCCATGTTTAGTTGAATACTTGTGATTAATTTTGAGTTTTGAAGGGATTTATAACAATTAAATAAAGTTGAGTCATGTTTTTCTTTTTGAGAAATTTTTGGGTAGGGAAGCAGAGTTACGTTTTACTAATACTAATATATATGCATTAATAAAATTGTTATGATAAGAGACAAGCTTTGAATGCATTGGAAACATAATAATTATACCACAAAAAGATCATGAGTAATGCTAGAGACCCCAAATATTTTACCAAAAGTTTTACCAAATGTCTCACATGGATCATGAGTAATGCTAGAGACCCCAAATATTTTACCAAAAGTTTTACCAAATGTCTCACATGGGTGTGGGACCCACACATGTGGACATTTGGTAAAACTTTTGTGTGGGTCCCACACCCATGTGAGACATTTAGTAAAATTTTTGGTGGAATTTTTGAGACCTCTAACATTTTTGAAAGATCATTATTACTCATCGGATTACTATATGAAGAAGATTTTAAAATGATCATCTCAAATAATGCATCTGATGAGTAATAATGATCTCAAATAATGCATTATCTACTTTGAATGCATTGGAGATCATTATTTGAGATGCTCAATTTGCTTACTATATGGAGAAGATTTTAAAAAAATCTTATTAAACTTATGGGTTTTCATTTCCAACAACAGTAATATTTAGCACGTTTTCATTTTACATTGACTCACATTTTATTCTACAGATTGGGTCTCTTTTAGTTGAAATGTTCAATTGGATAGTTTAGGTCCACCATGGATCCATTTAAAGCCTGTACTTGATTATTTAACTATTCATTTTGTAAGATCCTTAAAGTAGATAATGCATTTAAAAAATCAGATTTATTGAATATTAGAAACCATTAGATTGCATTACATTAGTCTGAAAAATAATCTAATGGTTCCCAATGTAATGCAATCTAATGCTTCACGATGTTTGGTCAATGTGATTGTTAATGTATTATATTAATATGTATTATATTAATGTATCCTAATATTATATTAACATGTATATATTATATTAACATATAGCTGTATCATACTAATGCATATATTAATATATCATATATAGCTATAGGATGCCAGAGCAGTGCCCTCGCTTTTGGCTGCTTTCGGCTGCTTTATCTTATTTTATGTTCTGCTTTCATAATGATGTTGTATCAAACAACTCCTATAAATGGAGTCCCTTCTTACACTTTCAGATACATTCAATATAAGAGTTTTCTTACTCTCTCAAAATCACTCTCTTATTTGTTTCATGGTATCAGAACACAGGTGTATTGCCTAGTCTCTTCTGCATCGCATTTTTATTTTGAGCAGATTGTTGCATATCTCGTCCTTGTCTAAATTACAGATTGGACCACACCAGAACCTTCGTCTCCTCACGACGAATCCAACGCCACCAGATTCATCATCATCCGACGTTCCACGCGCCGCCACGCGCCGCCAGAACTTTCATCCACGCGCCTCCTCGCCTCTCAGACGCGCTCTACGCGCCTTACACTTGCCCTATGCTATCGTGCGTCGCAGCCTCATCTGCTAACGTAAGCCGCGTGTTTTTGACGTCAGCTGACGTCAGCCCTGGCTGCTTCCGTGCGCCGCTTGCTTCCTCTGCTATCGTGCGCCGCGCCTGTCTGTGCTAACTTGCGCCGCGCCTGTGACACAGCAGTGACGTCATCTTTGACCAGAATTGTTGACCAACTTTGACCAGCCAATTTAGTGCCTTCTGGTCATCTTTTTTTTGGTCCGTTCACTCATTTCCCACTGATTTCGACCCTCTGCATTCACTGGTAACCTCAGATTTTTCAGATTCGGCTTCGATAGTATTGCTTTTTTCTCATGGATCGCTTGGACTCCTCCAACCACCCTATTTCCGTTGTTCTTGACGGAACTAACTATGTCTTATGGGCACAAGCTATGTCTGGGTTCCTCAAAGGAAAGAAACTTTGGCGCATCATCACTGGGGATGTGTGCAAACCCATCCCTGCCACCACAGAATCCGCTGCCACCATGGACTCCGTTGCCAAATATGTTGACCGTCTGGAGGATTGGGATAGCAAAAACTATCAGATCATCACTTGGCTCCGTAATACTTCTATTACTTCTATCAGCCTTCAGTTTGGTCGGTTCCAACTTGACTCTGCTTCCTCTCCAGCCAAATCCATCTGGGATTTTTTACAAAAACGTTACCAGACTACTGGCCTTGCTCACCAATATCAGCTTCTGAGTCAACTTCACCGTATGCGCCAAGACACAACTCAAACCATTAATGATTTCCTCTCACAAATGTATTATGTTTGGGATCAGCTCGCTCTCTCTGAACCTCCCTGGGATTGTACTAAGGATGCTGCCTTGTTCACTACTTACCGTGACCAACAACGCTTGGTTCAGTTTCTCATGGCTCTCACTCCCCGTTTTGAGCCAGTCCGCGCATCTCTCCTTCATCGCACTCTTTTACCTACTCTTGAGCAAGCAATTTCTGAACTACTGTCAGAGGAAACCAGGTTTGGTACTCTCCATCCACACCCTGTGGACTCTGTTCTTGCTACTTCCCAGATTCGAAGTTCTCCTTCACCATCTTCCCCACAGAAGACACCTATCTGCAACTACTGTCACAACCGCAGTCTTCCATCGACTCATCTTCTGGTTAATTGTCCAGTTCGTCTTTGTCGGTTTTGCAACAAGACTGGTCTTGGTCATCTCCAGCATGATTGCTTCCGCAACCCTGCCCGTGCCTCTCGCAATGGTCCCTCCCCCGGGCATTTTTCCCGCAACAACTCTCACCGTTCTGGGACTCCGTCTAAACCAATGCCTGTTCCACGCACTACTGCTGCTGCCTCAGAGGATTTACCTGCCTCTGTCCCTATAGATCCTTCCACTCCAGTCTTCTCTCATACAGATGTCGAAACCCTGTTTCACAATTGGCAGAATTCCGGTACTCCTCCATCTCCTGCTTTGTCTGTCACCGCAGGTAACACTTCCTGGTACTTTGACTCCGCTTGTTGTAATCACATGACCTTTGACCCTACTATTTTTACTCCTCTCTCTTCTACTTCTCCTGTTCCTTCTATCCATACTGCTGATGGGTCTCTTCTATCTGTAAGTCATGTTGGTTCTGTTTCCACCTCTCACTTATCTTTATCTCATGTCTATCTTATGCCTGCTCTCACTTTAAATCTTATATCCATTAGTCAATTATGTGAGCATGGTCTAACTATTACCTTTTCCCCTACTGGTTGTTTGGTGCAGGACCCTCGGACGGGGCAAACTCTTGGGATCGGCCGTAAGCATGGACGTCTCTACGACCTTATCCATCTTCATGTTCCGGATTCCTCTCAGATCACAGCTCCTACCACTGCTACCACTGCTCCTCCTTTATCTCCTTTTCAGCTTTGGCACTGTCGTTTAGGCCATCTTTCTGTTAGTCGTTTAAAATTTTTAATTTCTCGTGGTCATTTAGGTCCTGTAAGTTCTGATGCTTTAGATTGTGTGTCCTGTCACCTTGCCAAACAACCTGCTTTGTCATTTAATAAAAGTGACTCTGTTTCTCTTGCACCCTTTGATCTCATCCATTCTGATATTTGGGGACCCTCTCCTACTCCCACTATGGGCGGCGCCCGCTATTTTGTTGTTTTTGTAGATGATTTTTCTCGTTTTACATGGTTGTTTCTTATGAAAAATCGATCTGAGCTCAAACTACTTTATTACAATTTTGCTGCAATGGTTAAAACACAATTTTCTAAAACTATTAAACTTTTTCGTTCCGACAATGCCATGGAATATAAAGATTTTGACTTTCTTTCTTTCCTTCAGAGTCATGGTACTCAACCTCATCGATCCTGTCCCGGCACGTCTCAACAAAATGGATGTGCTGAACGGAAACATCGGCATATTCTCGACACTACTCGCTCTTCTTTTGTCTTCCTCTTGTCCGGAACATTTTTGGGGAGAGGCAGCTCTCACTGCTGCTTACACTATCAATTGTATCCCTACCCCTGTCATTCATAATCACACTCCTTATGAGCGTCTGCATGGCACCCGTCCCCCCTACACCAACCTTAGAGTCTTTGGCTCTGCCTGTTTTGTTCTTCTCCAACCTCATGAACGTACCAAACTTGAACCTCGTTCCCGCCTTTGTTGCTTCTTGGGGTATGGTATTGAACATAAGGGGTATCGTTGTTAGGATCCTCTCTCCCAACGACTTCGTATCTCTCGTCATGTGGTCTTTTGGGAACACAAAATGTTTTCCTCTGTCTCTCCCTTCCGTTTGTCCGTTCCCTCACCCTCTCTTTTTTTTACTGACCCTTCCACAGATCTATTTTCTGATGACCTTACTCCACCACCCTTGCCAGCCTCTCTCGAGTTTTCTGATACGGCTGCTCCACCGCCCCTGCCAACATCTCTCGAGATCGCCTTGCCTACCGGTTTGTCCCCTGCACCTGCTCCCTCTGATGGTCCTGCTCTTGCTCCATCGGGATCCTCCCCTCCTGTTGAGTCTCTTCCTCTGGCTCCTCCTCCCTCTGCTCGACCACATCGGGTAACCCAACCTTCTACTCGTCTTCGTGACTTTATTGTTGGTTCTACTGCTTTTTCTACTTATGAACCGACCTCCTATCGTGAGGCTCGCTCTAATCCTCTTTGGCAGCAAGCTATGACTGATGAATTGCAGGCTTTAGACAAAACTCATACTTTGGACATCGTTGATCTTCCTCCTGGCAAGACTGCCATTGGCTGCAAATGGGTATACAAAATCAAGACTTGTTCTGATGGATCTATTGAGCGCTACAAAGCCCGCCTTGTTGCAAAAGGTTTCAATCAAGAATATGGTATTGATTATGAGGAGACCTTTGCTCCTGTTGCTCGTCTCACCTCTGTTCGCAGCTTGATTGCTGTTGCTACCGCTCGACAATGGGATCTTTATCAACTGGACGTGAAAAATGCTTTTCTTAGTGGTGTTCTTCTCGAGGAGGTCTACATGCAACCTCCCCCTGGGTCTACTTATCTCACGCATCAAGTCTGCAAACTTCGGCGTGCTTTATATGGTCTCAAACAAGCTCCCCGTGCTTGGTTTGCCAAGTTCAGCTCCACTATTCAGAAATGTGGTTTCACCTCCAGCTCTTATGATACTGCTCTTTTTATCCGAAAAACAGCTCAAGGGACCACCCTGCTTTTACTTTATGTAGATGACATGATTATCACCGGTGATGATTTCGATGGTATTCTTCGCCTTAAACAGTTTCTTAGCCATCATTTCGAGATGAAAGATCTTGATCCTCTCAGCTATTTCTTGAGTCTTGAAATCTTCCATGATTCTACGGGTTCTTTTCTCTCTCAGGCTAAGTATACCTCTGATCTTCTTACACGTGCTGGTCTTACGGATTGCAAGACTGCCTCTACTCCCCTGGAACCTCAGAGTCGTCTTACACCTCTTGATGGCACTCTTCTCTCTGATGCTACACTCTATCGTCAGCTGGTTGGCAGTCTTGTCTATCTCACAGTTACTCGTCCTGATATTGCCTATGCCGTTCATGTTGTCAGCCAGTTTATGTCGGCTCCTCGTACCCCTCATTATGCTGCCTTGCTTCGTATCCTTCGGTATCTCAAAGGCACCCTGTTTCATGGTCTTCATTATTCCGCCCGCTCATCTCTTCGGCTTCGTGCTTTCTCCGATGCTGATTGGGCTGGCGATCCTACTGACCGGCGCTCTACTACTGGGTTCTGCTTTTTTCTGGGTGATTCTCTTATTTCTTGGCGCAGCAAGAAACAATCTCTTACTGCTCGTTCCAGTACCGAGACCGAATACCGTGCTCTTGCTGATGCAACCCAAGAACTTCTCTGGCTTCGTTGGCTCCTCGCTGACATGGGTGTTACCCCCTCTGGTGCTACTGACCTCTTTTGTGACAATCACAGTGCTCTTCAAATTGCTCACAATGATGTTTTTCATGATCGCACCAAGCACATTGAGATTGACTGCCATTTTATTCGTCAACACGTCACTCGTGGTACTGTCCATCTCCATCCGATTTCTTCTGTTGATCAACCTGCTGATATCTTCACCAAAGCTCATTCTCCTGGCCGCTTCGTTGAACTTGTCTCCAAACTCCAGTTGGTTGATGTTTGTCCTCCTTGAGTTTGAGGGGGGCTGTTAATGTATTATATTAATATGTATTATATTAATGTATCCTAATATTATATTAACATGTATATATTATATTAACATATAGCTGTATCATACTAATGCATATATTAATATATCATATATAGCTATAGGATGCCAGAGCAGTGCCCTGCTGCTTTATCTTATTTTATGTTCTGCTTTCATAATGATGTTGTATCAAACAACTCCTATAAATGGAGTCCCTTCTTACACTTTCAGATACATTCAATATAAGAGTTTTCTTACTCTCTCAAAATCACTCTCTTATTTGTTTCAGTGATTTTTTATATGCATATTCTACTCAGAGGGTTTTACAAAATGAACGGTTTGAATCATCGAGATGGGTCTAAAATGAGCTTATAGTAAGCCAGACTAGATCATTTAATTGAATATTCTAATCGGAGAGAATTCATAGAAATGGCTCAACCATTAGACCATTCACGCTGTCCCCTAAGGCCCATAAGAAAATTTTAAAAAATTCTTATTGTTGAATGGCTCAACTTTTCAAATGCTTAGTTAAAATAAGGCATAATTTTAATATTTTTCGAGATCTCCAAAATCCTTGGACAACCGCTCTCCATTATTGTGACAATTGGTTTTTACACTTTTAATTAAGTTATAATAAAACACAACCATTAAAAATCTAAAATTAAGCATGTGATGATCATGTGCATTTAACATATGATTATGCTCTTTTTTTTATTTATTATTATTTAGCACAAGTCGTTGATGACTTATCGGGTGGGTTTCAGTCTTCTTTGGCTAGTCATGTGTTTAGAGAAGGTAATTCTGTGACTTATTGTTTAAGCCACGACTTGCATTTGATAGTGTCGGTCTACAAACTTAGATAGAGGATGTTCTACCTGAGATTGCTTCTTTAATTTTGGCTGAAGCCTCTACTTCTTAATTCAATCCTTCACCCTTCTAGAAAAAAAAAACAAAAAACAAAAAACAAAACTATCAATAGAGATTTGATTGGACTGCAATGCATAAGTCGTCATGACACAAAAAAGGAAGGCGTACTGAAGTTGAATTTGTCTCCTTTTCGTATGTGTGAACATGATGAGATCTAACATGACATACGTACACGTTTCTTTAAATTATAAAATATAGATATATATATATATATATGAAAAAATATTTGAGAGTCACAAAATCAGTGGCTTAAATGGCTCGAAACTGTCAAAACGACATCGTTTTGGCTTGTTTTGCGCCCAAAACGACGTCGTTTTGACAGTTTCGAGCCATTCGAGCCACTGAATTTCGGACCACCAACCATTGCGGTATATCTAGGTCAAACACAAAATGCATAGATATAAAATAATATATTCACGATTATAGATGCTAACACCGGAGCATGTTCACAACCACAAATGTAAACAATTGCAATTGTAAATAATTTTTTTCCATATCTACGTATTCTGTAACTCATCAATTGTAACACAACTATTTAAATTATACAATTGCTTGCACCAAACACATGACATGCATGGTAACTTCTTACCTCTACTATACAGTAAGTAGTAAATAATTGATGGACCATATATACAAAGATCTTCAATGTCTTTTGGGCTGAATGCAAATCAACAAATAGTTCAAAGGAGTAGGCCACACATGTTGGCATTTAAATTTTTAAGGCCCTTTTTTCACAAATATTTTTTATAAACAATTTAGGATTAAAGGAAGTACTTGCAGATTTTTTTTTATTTTTATAAACCACATAAACAACTGTTTATGCTACTATATATATGACTATGCACCAAGTTGATTTACTTCATTATTTATTTGTGAGAACATGAATACATCATGGACGCATCATCATCGGAGGGGCTGGTGAGGACGGCTGGCAGACAGTTGGATTTTGTTCCTACATTTTCAATTTATGTAAACAAACAAGTTTTGATTACTTTAACGGGATTTTTTGCCATAACTCATTCATAGAGATAATTTTTTGGCTTATAAACTCTTCCAAAATAAAAAAAAAAAATTAAAAAAAAATCTAGTAAGAAGGACAAAAAATTTCAAATTTATATTTTATATGACAAATTTATCCCTTCACACACATACACTCTATCTTTTCTAGTTTGTCATCTCTCTCTCAGCTCTTTCTTTCTCTATCTCTTTTTAAGAGCTCTCTCCACCCCCACCACCACCGTCTACACCACCATCACCACCACCATCTCCATTGCCATGACTACCACAACCACCATCATTTCCATTATCTCCACCATCTCTACCAACACTGTCTCAACCACCGGCGTCGTTCGTCACCGCCACCGTCACTACCGTTTCACCACCACCATCTCAACCACCAGTGTCATTCGATGCCACTGTACCACGGGCAACTACCATCGTCATCCTTAGCGTCCAAGACTTCAGATCTGAGATTGGCGACCTCAAATTTAAGATCTATCATATCAGATCTATATTCTCTCCATTTTTTTCTCTTTGTCTTCTCATCATGCTCTGTTTTTCAGACAATAAAATTTTATTCTGGTTTGAACCAGATCTAAGGCAATATATGTGCTCTCTCTATCTCTATTTCTCTTTTTTTTTTATTCTCTGGTATGTCCTCTGTTTTTATTTGACAGAATGAAAGTAAAATTTTACTCTAGTATGTGCTCTGTTTTTGTTTGACAGAATGAGAATAAAATTTTAGTCTAGTATGTGCTCTGTTTTTGTTTGATAAAATGAGAGTAAAATCTTACTTTGGTATTATGTGTTATGTTTTTTTTTTTTTTTTTTTTTGATACAATGATAGTAAAATTTTACTCTGTTATTGAGTATTTCTATTATTTATCTTCAAAGCAACAAGTTCAAGCGATGAAATAGAGTGAGGGAGAAATGGTTCCATCGTTTAATATTTGTCCATTTATATGTAAGGGTATTTCCCTCTTTTCACCATATTTTTTTATTTATTTTATTTTAAGAACTTTTGGAATCAGTATTTTATTTCGTGGTTTTCACACAAAAAAAGCCCAATGAGAGGGGCTTTTGACAAAAAATAGTAGGAAATGAGAGGGGCTTTTGACAAAAAATAGTAGGAAATTTGAATCCAGAAAAATTGAACCAGAATTTTACCTAGGTGGACTGCATAGATTCAACTTGTGTAATGTGGGCACCTACGTAAGATGCATCTAGACCATTCATTTATGTTTGTGGATAAATTTATGAAAAAAAATTCTGAGTTTCTAGCACCATTTTTAAAATAATAAAGTTTATAATTTTAAGTAGAGTCAATATACTTTTTGAACATGGAATTTATAGTTTTAGACCAATCATATTATATGTTTTATAGTTTAGAGTCCGAACCAAATATCTCATTTGAACCATCGACATATCTGTAGTTGTAAATTGTTGTCATGTTTGATTGTCATTTTTTTTCTTTTTTGTGATTAAATATAATGAGATTATAGATAGGATCGTGTATCATAGAATCTGATAGAATCAAATAAGATGTATTATTTAATGCCATATTTTCCTCATTAAAATCCTCCATACGAGTATTAAATTATCCAGTCATCAAGACAAATTATCCAATTAGACTATCCCGTGGGACTCACATGTTTCCTACCTCATCTTGCAATCAAATACCAAACTAACAATCTGATGGGTCTTACATGTTCCCTCCACTTTCAATCTCACCAACAATAAGGCAATCGAACATGTCCTGATGGTTTAAATTTGTCCACCTCCTTGAAAATTCAATCTTAGATCTGTTTGAAAAATCGACCCTAATGGGTTAATGGGTACACAAGTACTAAACCCTTAATTTTAAAAAAAGTTTTAGAGAAGCCAATTTCCTATGCCTGCAATTTCTTGTCATCTGTCAGTTGTAACCTGATTTTCCCCGCCCCTCTCTCTCTCTGCAATTCTCTGAACAAAATCAATTGCTTTGCGGGAAATTCTTTCTCTAGCTTCTTTCTGGACAGAACCTTTTTCTCTATAATCTGTATATGCATTTAAACTCTGGCAAATGAGTCCATCTTATTCTGAATATATTGATCAGTAGTAACTTGGTCCCTCTACATTAGTTTCACATAAACTGAGAATCTGAGTGAATTTAATTCAATGTTGTTCTACTTCCTTTTTGTTGTCTTTTTACATTTTGATTACTAGTGCAAATTAGGAAAATAACTGTAGTTAGGATCATTTTATTAATTGAAATTAATTTGTTTTATTCATTTCATTTTTTATTTTTTTTTTGTAAATGTATTGTTGCATAATGAGCTTACTATGGCAGGAATTGGAAATCAATGCTCCTATCAAAATACTTGTAAAATAAGTTGAGAGAGAGTTGAGAGAGTGATATTGAAAGTGAACACTCTGTTATTGAAACTGTGTATTGAAACCGAATTAGAGGCTCCATAATATAGGAGCTTGATACAAAACATCATTATGAGCTAATTTAATATAATAAAGAAAAGGAGGCCGAAAAAGGGCGGGCGGCCGAAAGCAGCGACAAGGAATCCTAATATATACATATTATAATATATTAATATATAACATATTATATTATATACATACTATAACATATAATTATATTATATGTTAACAGCCCCCCTCAAACTCAAGGAGGACAAACATCAACCAACTTGAGTTTGGAGACAAGTTCAACGAAGCGGCCAGGAGAATGAGCTTTGGTGAAGATATCAGCAAGTTGATCAGCAGAGGAGATGGGATGGAGATGGACAGTAACACGAGTGACGTGTTGACGAATAAAATGACAGTCAATCTCAATGTGCTTGGTGCGATCATGAAAAATATCATTGTGAGCAATTTGAAGAGCACTTTGATTGTCACAAAAAAGGGCAGTAGCGCCAGAGGGGGAAACACCCATGTCAGCAAAAAGCCAACGAAGCCAGAGAAGCTCCTGAGTAGTATCAGCAAGAGCACGATATTCGGCCTCGGTACTGGAGCGAGCAGTAAGAGATTGTTTCTTGCTGCGCCAAGAAATAAGAGAATCACCCAAGAAAAAGCAGAACCCGGTAGTAGAGCACCGGTCAGTAGGATCCCCAGCCCAATCAGCATCGGAAAAAGCACGAAGCTGGAGAGAGGAGCGGGCGGAATAATGAAGTCCATGAAACAAGGTACCTTTGAGATAACGAAGGATACGAACTAATGCAGCATAATGAGGGGTACGAGGAGCTGACATAAACTGGCTGACAATATGAACGGCATAGGCAATATCAGGACGAGTAACAGTGAGATAGACAAGGCTGCCAACCAGCTGACGATATAGGGTAGCATCAGAGAGAAGAGTGCCATCAAGAGGTGTAAGACGACTCTGAGGCTCCAGCGGAGTGGAGGCAGTCTTGCAATCCGTAAGACCAGCACGGGTGAGAAGATCAGAGGTATACTTAGCCTGAGAGAGAAAAGACCCCGTGGAATCATGGAAGATTTCAAGACCCAAGAAATAGCTAAGAGGACCAAGGTCTTTCATCTCGAAATGATGGCTAAGAAACTGTTTAAGGCATAGAATACCATCAAGATCGTCACCGGTGATAATCATGTCATCCACATAAAGAAGAAGCAAGGTGATCCCTTGAGCAGTGGTCCGGATAAAAAGAGCAGTATCATAAGAACTGGAGGTGAAACCAAAGTCATGAATAGTAGAGCTGAACTTGGCAAACCAAGCGCGCGGAGCTTGTTTGAGACCATATAAAGCACGCTGAAGTTTGCAGACTTTATGAGGTGGATAAGTAGACCCAGGAGGAGGTTGCATGTAGACCTCCTCAAGAAGAACACCATTAAGGAAAGCATTTTTCACGTCCATTTGATAAAGATCCCAGTGTCGAGTGGTAGCAACCGCAATCAGGCTGCGAACAGAGGTGAGACGAGCAACAGGAGCAAAGGTCTCCTCATAGTCAATACCATATTCTTGGTTGAAGCCTTTGGCAACAAGGCGGGCTTTGTAGCGCTCAATAGATCCATCAGAACAAGTTTTGATTTTGTAAACCCATTTGCAACCAATGGCAGTCTTGCCAGGAGGAAGATCAACAATGTCCCAAGTGTGAGTTTTGTCTAAAGCCTGCAATTCATCAGTCATAGCTTGCTGCCAAAGAGGATTAGAGCGAGCCTCACGATAGGAGGTCGGTTCATAAGTAGAAAAAGCAGTAGAACCAACAATAAAGTCACGAAGACGAGTAGAAGGTTGGGTTACCCGGTGTGGTCGAGTAGAGGCAGGAAGAGCCAAAGGGAGAGACTCACCAGGAGGGGAGGATCCCGAGGGAACAAGAGCAGGACCATCAGAGGTAGCAGGTGCATGGGACAGACCAGTAGGCAAGGCAGGCTCGAGAGAAGCTGGGAGGAGCGGTGGAGTAAGCTCATCAGAGAACTCGAGAGAGGCTGGCAAGGGCGGTGGGGTAGGCTCATCAGAGAACAGATCCGTGGAAGGGTCAGTAAAAAACAAAGTGGATGAGGGAACGGACAAACGGAAGAGAGAGAGAGAGGAAAACATTTTGTGTTCCCAAAAGACGACATGACGAGAGATACGGAGTCGCTAGGAGAGAGGATCCCAACAACGATACCCCTTGTGTTCAATACCATACCCTAAGAAACAACAGAGGCGAGAGCGTGGTTCAAGTTTGGTACGTTCATGAGGTTGGAGAAGAACAAAACAGGCAGATCCAAAGACCCTAAGGGTGGTGTAAGGGGGACGGGTGCCATGCAGACGCTCATAAGGAGTGTGATTATGAATGACAGGTGTAGGGATACAATTGATAGTGTAAGCAGCAGTGAGAGCTGCCTCTCCCCAAAAATGTTCCGGACAAGAGGAAGACAGAAGGAGGGCGCGAGTAGTGTCAAGGATATGGCGATGTTTCCGTTCAGCACGTCCATTTTGTTGAGACGTACCGGGATAGGAACGATGAGGTTGAGTACCATGACGCTGAAGAAAAGAAAGAAAGTCAAAATCTTTATATTCCATGGCATTATCGGAGCGAAAAAGCTTAATATTTTTAGAAAATTGTGTTTTAACCATGGCGGCAAAATTGTAATAAAGTTGTTTGAGCTCAGAGCGATTTTTCATAAGAAACAACCATGTAAAACGGGAAAAATCATCTATAAAAACAACAAAATAGCGTGCACCTCCCATAGTAGGAGTAGGAGAGGGTCCCCAAATATCAGAGTGAATGAGATCAAATGGGGCAAGAGAAACAGAGTCACTTTTATTAAACGACGAGGCAGGTTGTTTGGCAAGTTGACAGGACACACAATCTTAAACATCAGAACTTACATGACCTAAATGACCACTGGAAATTAAAGATTTTAAACGACCAACAGAAAGATGGCCTAAACGACAATGCCAAAGCTGAAAAGGAGATAAAGGAGGAGCAGTGGTAGGAGCTGTGATCTGAGAGGAATTTGGAACATGAAGATGGATGAGTTCGTAGAGACGTCCATGCTTACGGCCTATCCCAAGAGTTTGCCCCGTCCGAGGGTCCTGCACCAAACAACCAGAACGGGAAAAGGTAACAGTTAGACCATGCTCACATAATTGACTAATGGAGATAAGATTTAAAGTAAGAGCAGGCATAAAATAGACATGAGATAAAGATAAGTGAGAGGTTGAAACAGAACCAACATGACTTACAGACAGAAGAGACCCATCAGCAGTATGGATAGAAGGAACATGAGGAGTAGAAGAGAGAGGAGTAAAAATAGTAGGGTCAAAGGTCATGTGATTACAACAAGCGGAGTCAAAGTACCAAGAAGACTTACCTGCGGTGGCAGATAAAGCAGCAGATGGAGGAGTACCGGAATTCTGCCAAAAGTGGTGAAACATGGCGTCGACATCGGTTTGAGAGAAGACTAGAGTGGAAGGGTCTATAGGAACAGAGGAAGGTAAATCCTCTGAGGCAGCAGCAGCAGTGCGTTGAGCAGGCATTGGTTTAAACGGAGTCCCAGAACGGTGAGAGTGGCTGCGAGAAAAATTCCCGGTGGAAGAACCATTGCGAGAGGCACGAGCGGGATTGCGGAAGCAATCTTGCTGAAGATGACCAGGGCTAGTCTTGTTGCAAAACCGACAAAGACGAACTAGACAATTAACCAGAAGATGAGTGGACGGAAGATGGCGGTTGTGACAGTAATTGCAGGCATTGGACTTCTGTGGTGAAGGTGGGGATGGAGAACTTCGAAGTTGGGGAGTGGCAAGAACAGAGTCCACAGGGTGCGGATGGAGAGTACCAAATCTGGTTTCCTCTGACAGGAGTTCAGAAATTACTTGCTCAAGAGTGGGTAAAGGAGTGTGATGAAGGAGAGATGCGCGTACTGGCTCAAATCGGGGAGTGAGAGCCATGAGAAACTGAACCAAGCGTTGTTGGTCACGGTAAGTAGTAAACAAGGCAGCATCCTTAGTACAATCCTATGGAGGGTCAGAAAGAGCGAGCTGATCCCAAACAGAATACATTTGGGAGAGGAAATCATTAATGTTCTGAGTTGTTTCTTGGCGCATACGGTGAAGATGACTCAGAAGTTGATATTGGTGAGCAAGGCCAGTAGTCTAATAGCGTTCTTGTAAAAAACCCCAGATGTCTTTGGCAGGAGAGGAAGCAGAGTCAAGTTGGAACCGACCAAACTGAAGGCTGATAGAGGTAATAAAAGTATTGCGAAACCAAGTGATGATCTGATAGTTTTTACTATCCCAATCTTCCAGGCGGTCGACATATTTGGTAGCGGAGTCCGGGGCAGCAGAATCCGTGGTCCCTTGAATGGGTTTGCACACATCCCCAGTGATGATGCGCCAAAGTTTCTTTCCTTTGAGGAAGCCAGACATAGCTTGTGCCCATAGGACATAATTAGTCCCGTCAAGAATAACGGAAATAGGGTGGTTAGAGAAGTCCAAGCGATCCATGAGAGAAAAATAGCACAATCAAGGGAGAATCTGAAAATTCCAAGGGCACTAGTCAGTTCAGAAGGGCCAAAATAGTCAGAAACCGGGCTGAACCGGCCAAAAAGGTCCAAAAATGGGGGTGAACCGGCTGGAGAAAGTGGCTGAACCGGTTGGAGCCGGACCGGCTGGAGCCGAGGTGGGGAGCCGCGGACAAAAGCGGGTGCAGGGGGTGCGAGCCGGCGCGAGGGACGCGGGTCGGATGGCTCACGCGGACGGCTGGCGGGGCTGGCGGACGCGGAGCGCGTGGGCGCGGAAAGAGGTGGCTTAGGCGACTGGGGACGCGTGGAGCGCGTGTGATGCTGAAGGCGGAAGCAGGCGACTGGCCGGCGACAAAAAGGGCGCGTGAAGGCGCGTGTGACGGCGAAAGAGGATGATTCCGGTGGCCGTGGATCCGTAGTGAGGAGAGGAAGGCTTCAGTGGTGTCCAAACTGTAATTGAGAGAAGGACGAGAGGGGCAACAATCTGCAGATGAGAGACCAATCTGCCAAGAGAGAAAGAAAAAAAAAATAGAGGCTAGGAAAGACACCTGTGCTCTGATACCATGTAAAATAAGTTGAGAGAGAGTTGAGAGAGTGATATTGAAAGTGAACACTCTGTTATTGAAACTGTGTATTGAAACCGAATTAGAGGCTCCATAATATAGGAGCTTGATACAAAACATCATTATGAGCTAATTTAATATAATAAAGAAAAGGAGGCCGAAAGAGGGCGGGCGGCCGAAAGCAGCGACAAGGAATCCTAATATATACATATTATAATATATTAATATATAACATATTATATTATATACATACTATAACATATAATTATATTATATGTTAACAATACTAAACAGTTAACCGTGCAACCGATCACTTATTATGGATCTAAAGGATAATAGCATGTATGATTGTATAGTCCCAAATGGTTTTATTTGTTTAGCTGCCCTGCCCCTATATACTGCTGATCTTTGTGTCAAATTACATTTAACTGCCATTTTTTTTATCCCATATTCTGGTTTTTTCTCGTGTTACTAATTTTATTTGAAGTAATAACCATATTAAAAAAAACATTACAGAGAGGTTGCATTTATTCAACACTCCAACAACAAACTCTAACATGCATTTTTTTTTTTTATACGATGACTTTGATATTGATTTGATAATTATGTTAAGTGGGGTTTCTGCATAGGTTTTCAGCACTGTTCAGTTCCTGGGCAACTGTCCAGTGCAGAAGATGCAATGTTAATATTATGGAAATAAATCATATTTGGGTAGATCCTTGCCTTTGTGTACAAAAGCTGTGAATAATGCTTTATTTAACTTTAAAAGCTCTGCCGATAGAATTGCGATTCACATCCAACTGTGTGGCTAGTAAGCTTCTATTGTATTTTTTTTTCCCACCAACTTTAATCAACTTATTAACAAATGCACTTTTTCGGTGGTGTGGGTAATGATGTCCTTACATAACTTTCACTTTCTGTAGAGAAATTGGAAATGGAATACGAACTTCTTGGTTTATGCCTCTACGTAAACAAGTGCAAAAAAACTTCACAATTACTATTTGGCTTGTCAGCTTGAATGCATCATTTTACATAGTCTTGTTGTCATTTGAGCTGTGCTTTGTTTATTGTAGGTTGAAATTGCATGCAATAAGGTGATCAAGCTTTCTGGACAACATTTATGTTCTGTTTTTACATGAATTTCAAAATTAAATTCATTGTTAAACCTACAGGTGAAGAATATGAATGAACTCAGAAATGGTTACAACATTGTAGCTCTCTCCCAGGTGATTTAATGAGGATTGGATGTCTTCTATTTTATACCCTACATTCTTGATGCAACATGCACCAAGCAAATTTTACTTCATTACCTAGTAAGAAGAATGCCTTTCATAATTTCATGTACTGTTTTCTTTCTGAAAAAGGAAACTTGACAGCTGTATATATGGAAACAAAAAGATAAAAGAAAAGGAAGTAGAAGATTGTTAACCTGTCTACTCAACTCAATCCAACTCAACAAGCCTTTCTGCAATTACTTGGGGTTAAATGGATCCATTTCTTCAGTTGATTCTATTTGAAGTCATATCCTCAATTAAGTTTAAGGTAATCATGTCCGTTCTATTATGGTGGTTAATATATAGCCCAAAAAACACTGAAGCTATATCATGCATAGTGTATAGGTGATTTTCTGACCACACTGCCCGCTTAGTAACCAGCTGGAGAGCACCGGCAGAATAGATGGCACCTGGCTGACCTGCACAGAAAGAGAAGATTCCGGCAGTGGTTCGTCCACCCGGGGGCACTCCGACGATCAAGTCAGTATATCTCTCAAAGATAAATCAAGTGCTAAACTCACAAGCTTGAGTATCAAAAGCATACCTTAGACCCATGGGGATCCCTC
Organism: Camellia sinensis; assembly: GCF_055761805.1. Lineage (NCBI taxonomy): Eukaryota > Viridiplantae > Streptophyta > Magnoliopsida > Ericales > Theaceae > Camellia > Camellia sinensis. Next base: position 190,622,604 of record NC_138964.1, read on the forward strand.
TCTTTTATAGCCAACATAAACCTATTCCCAATAGAAGCCTAACTTCTATGGACTCAGGATTACTGCTAATCTTGGACTCTCAGTAAGATTAGGATAAACTCTCCAAAAGTCTTATCTTAATACAAACTGAAGTCTTCTCTCATTCTAGGACTCTTGTCCCTCATCCAGGTTGAGTTACCTTTTCATTCTAGGACTCTTGTCCTTTATCGACTTATCTCGGATTCCGATATCTTCGGAGATAACCTCGGCCTTGTCGAGATCACCTCGGCGTCACGACCAGGACACGTAGCATCTCGGTTGACACGTCGGCGTCACCTTGCCACGTGTTGGTACTCAGAAAATATATCCCCACAACTGCCCCCTAGGTTCTATTACCTCGGCATTATGAGGTGATGGAACCTACATTGTTCGTTCATCTGTGCCCCTCTGTTCGAGATCAAACTCGCCGACCTCAAAGTTCCCTGGACTTTACTGTCCACTGGTGTCAAGAATCAAGTTTCATGCTTTCCAAGCTGCTTGAAATCGCACCTCCTAGCCGAGGTTCTGGTTCCATTAATTCGTAAGCTCCAAGAGCATTGCAACTGCTCCACTCACACTCACTGGTGAGTTCCCGATTTCCAGTCATCTATTTGACTCCGGCGATTTTCATATCGGCGTTCATTTCACTTTGTAGGTTCATAAACTATTTACTTGCTATTAAGCTCAATCTTTCATAACTCCTCTGAATCTGTTTACTTGCCATCTGTTGCCTTCTATTTTCGTCTGTCTTCAAGTTTTAAATTGTTTGAATGCCTGGCACTGTTCTTGTCATATCCGTTTTCTGTTGCTAGCATCGTGTCTGGGTCATTACTTTCTTGTTCTTCACATACTTAGTGCATGTGCACTTAGCTTTATTCTTGAACTTTGTCGTCTTCTTGACTATTTTTCTCTTTTTTCATTCAATCCTCTAGCTTTTTCTCTTTCTAGCTCTTTTGCTTAAATCCGTCATTATTCCAAGCTTTCAAGCTTCTGCAACTGTCTTCGTTCCTCTCCTCCGGTGAAGCTTACGTCATTCTGTCATTGTCGTCAGACTTCGGCAATTCTCATTCCGGCTTCCCTCTTTCTGGTAAGCCACTGTTCCTCCTGGTTTTATTTCTTGTTGCTTTCCAAGAAGCTCTGCTTCATTGTTAATCACCATTGCTGTTTTACCCGTTGTTTCCAAATCATCTTCTTAAATACACACTGTTTACACATCTGTTGATTTCTGCCACTGTCCTTGGCTTGACACACTTGTGCAATCTTTTTGTCTTGATTTCCTGATAGCTTCATCACCATTCTTGATTACGAATTACATTCTTGTTTCTGTTTTCTGTGTCTTTTTCCAGATTCTTGCTTTTAATCATTGCCTTCAAACTCCGAGGTGCCAATCACCGAGAAGAGCCTTAATCAAACTCTTCGGGAGATCGATGCTGAGCTTGAGGCCGAGAAGGCTGCTGAGAAGTCTTCCAAACTATCTTCTATATCCTGCCATTGATGTCGAGTAGTTTTGTTTCCTTCTTTTACTCCTTGTACCTTGTACCTTGTACTTTGTCCGTCTTTGTATGCTTTTAATCCGGCCAAGGTGCCATTTTTGTAGTCTGAATAATTTATTTTTCAATATTCAGGCCGAAGTGCCTTCTTTCCTCTTTAAATGCATTTCTCTCATTTCTTTTTTGAATGTATGTCTTCTTTTTTCTACTCTTGTATGATTCTATACTTAGAATAATTTGCATGTCTTCAAAGTACACCTTGACTGTGCAATCTCTTCGGGTAAAATACCTCTGTCACAACTTCTAATCTTGCTCATCTCGGCCTTGTCCTAACACTTGAAAATATTGTAACAAATATTTTCACAAGTGTTGGTTAGGACTTGTCACTTTCTCAATGTCTTCTATCAAAACTTTAGTTTTCCATATTTCAAGTTTTGACAACCTGGTAGTCTCGGCAAGTACGCAGTTATTGCTTGAACTTGACTTTAACTTGTAAATTTTTCTCAAAAATTTCAACAAGTGTTTAACCATCATCCTTTATCATAACCTCGGCTTAACTTCAGCTTGTAAATTTTTCTTAAAATTTCAACAAGTGTTAAACCATCTTCCTTTATCATAACCTCGGTTTAATTATAACTCGTAAATTCACACAGAATTTCAACAAGTGTTTAAACCAATCTTCTTCCGATACGACCTCGGTTTAACTTCAACTTGTAAATTCACACAGAATTTCAACAAGTGCTAAATATCACATCGGTTTAACTTCAACTTGTAAATTCACACAGAATTTCAAAAAGTGTTAAACATGACCTCGGTTTAACTTCAACTTGTAAATTCACACAGAATTTCAACAAGTGTTAAACATCATCTCGGTTTAACTTCAACTTGTAAATTCACACAGAATTTCAACAAGTGTTAAATATCACATCGGTTTAACTTCAACTTGTAAATTCACACAGAATAACAAGTGTTAAACATCATCTCGGTTTAACTTCAACTTGTAAATTCACACAGAATTTCAACAAGTGTTAAATATCACATCGGTTTAACTTCAACTTGTAAATTCACACAGAATTTCAACAAGTGTTAAACATCATCTCGGTTTAACTTCAACTTGTAAATTCACACAGAATTTCAACAAGTGTTAAATATGACCTCGGTTTAACTTCAACTTGTAAATTCACACAGAATTTCAACAAGTGTTAAACATCATCTCGGTTTAACCAACTTGTAAATTGCTACAAATTTCAATAAGTGGTAAACATCATATCGGTTTAACCAACTTGTAAATTGCTACAAATTTCAACAAGTGGTAAATATCATCTCGGCTTAACCAACTTGTAAATTGCTACAAATTTCAACAAGTGGTAAACATCATCTCGGTTTAACCAACTTGTAAATTGCTACAAATTTCAACAAGTGATAAACATCATATCGGTTTAACCAACTTGTAAATTGCTACAAATTTCAACAAGTGGTAAACATCATCTCGGCTTAACCAACTTGTAAATTGCTACAAATTTCAGCAAGTGGTAAACATCATCTCGGTTTAACCAACTTGTAAATTGCTACAAATTTCAACAAATGGTAAACATATTCTTCTTCTCTCTGCCCCTTGCATGGCTTCCACATACTCCTTTGCGAAACCTTATAAAAGGTCTTCAACCTGGCTAACTGCAGTCCAACCTTGTGTGTTTTCTTTTTTATCTTCTGGGATCTGAGATTTGCTCACTGAGCTCTTCTCTTTTCGGACTTAAATGCCGAGATCTTATTTGCTAGAATCTTGGATCTGCTCACTCAGGTTGAGCTCTTCTCTTCTCGGACCTACTCATCTAGGCCGAGATCATGTCTTCTAAAATCCAGGATCTGCTCACTTAGGTTGAGCTCTCATCTTCTCGGGCCTACTTGTCTAGGCTGAGATCATGTCTTCTCGGATCCGGGATCCAAGATCTGGAATCCGGGATCTGCTCACTCAGGATGAGTTCTTCTATACTTGAATGTTATCTCATTGGGAGCGCTCATGCCCCATGTCTTTGCATCCCTTCTGGAAGGGTCTTCGTTCTTTCGCAAGTATCTATCCTTCCATACCTGGAGATCATCTTCATTGTAATATCCGCTTCGATCTGTTGTCTTTGGTGCGTCACCTTCTTGGCCGGCGTCTTTCACTCCGTGACTCTGGTTACGAGTTTCTGTGTTACTATTGTCCCCTTCAACGTCGAGGTTGATAGATCTCCCTTTGTCAACAGGAACGTTGTCTCCAGTCTGATCCTTCTGTCCGTCATTGGCCATCTATTCTTCTTTCTTTCCCACAGATGGTGCCAAATTGTGTGGGTGATTTTCTGACCACACTGCCCGCTTAGTAACCAGCTGGAGTGCACCGGCAGAATAGATGGCACCTGGCTGACCTGCACAGAAAGAAAAGATTTCGGCGGTGGTTCGTCCACCCGGGGGCACTCCGACGATCAAGTCAGTATATCTCTCAAAGATAAATCAAGTGCTAAACTCACAAGCTTGAGTATCAAAAGCATACCTTAGACCCATGGGGATACCTCTCTTTTATAGCCAACATAAACCTAGTCCCAATAGAAGCCTAACTTCTATGGACTCAGGATTACTGCTAATCTTGGACTCCCAGTAAAATTAGGATAAACTCTCCAAGAGTCTTATCTTAATACAAACTGAAATCTTCTCTCATTCTAGGACTCTTGTCCCTCATCCAGGTTGAGTTCCCTTTTCATTCTAGGACTCTTGTCCTTTATCTACTTATCTCGGATTCCGATATCTTCGGAGATAACCTCGGCCTTGCCGAGATTACCTCGGCATCACCTTGCCACGTGTTGGTGTTGGACAATCTTCACTGTATTTAAAAAGGTTAAATTCTGTTGTGTACAAAACAACAACAAGAATATAAAGAAATAAAGAAAATGAGAGAATTTGTTTGATTACAAAAATCAAACTCGAAATAAAAATAAATAAATAAAACCACAGATTTTATTTTGTTACAAAAATAAAATAAAATCTGATTAAATAAACAAATAAAAAACAGAATAAAATTAAACAACTTACTTAGTTAATTTATTTGAATAACTTTTCTGATCAAGTCCAGTGTTTAACACTGTGTCCTTAAGACAGATTCGTCCTCTCCACGGTGCTTTCAGAATTTGGACGTCTATCTCCCAGGATGAAATGATCTTACCACAAACAATAACAGCACTACAAATTGTTTGCCTTACGAACACACTAAGTGTTTACACTCTTTCTTTCAGAAATAAAATGCAGAGATTTAAAGCAGAGGATGGAGTACGAAAATTGGAATGAAATCCAAATGGGAGGCTAGTCTATTTATAGATGTAAAGGTGACTTTTGGTTTTGAATTGAACAGGTATGAAACCTGTTAGTTTCAAATTTAAACAGATTTGAATCTGTTGGGTTAATAAATTAAACAGATAAAAAACGGGAAGGGCTCTGTTTGGATGAGCAGTAAATTCAAACCAGTTTAATTCTGTTTGAAAATGGGAAGGGCCCTGTTTGGATGTACAGAAAATCCAAATCAGTTTAATTTGAATTATGAATTTTATTTTACCAAAAAAAATAAAATTAAATTCGGATGTTTTTGGCCCAAAAAGATTAGAAAAAATTCTGGTTTTACCCAGAATTTTTCTACCATTTCCAACAGTTGGTACTCAAAAAATATATCCCCACACATAATTTGGTGGCTTGAAGTAATCAAACAAGCATTTGGAAAAGTTAACTCTTTCTAACTCTTATTGCTGTGTTAATATGCAGCTTCTCACAAATGCTTGAAAATATGAGGTCTGAAGCCATATGATACTTCTATAATTCATTGTCTGAAATAGTCCGCCTGCTTTGGTTCTCTGTTATGCCACCACCCTTTTCTGGGCTATATTCGGAATTTTGCTATTAATTTTTAGATCAAGGGATAATGGATGTAGACATTTATGAGAAGTTTGATAATACAGAGTAATAATAAAAGTCGGCAGAATTTTTGGGTGGGAACTTTTGTAGCATTATTTCTTAGTAATCTTTTTTCTTGAGAGTCCATTATGTATCTTTGGCGCTGTTTGGGAAGCACCAAATAAGGCTATTATAGTCTATTTTGACAAATTAGCCTAAAAGCAACACTGTTGCAATCTTTTTCAAAAAAAAAAATAAAATAAAATAAAAAAATTCTGCACAGCCGGCAGTGTAGGCTGTGCCTACACTGTCAGCTACAACCTTTGTCCCATCAATAATTAAATTACCATTTTACCCCTTGATATCAATTTAAAAAAATATATTTTTAGGGATAAATTTGTCATTTTAAATTTAAACATCATTTCAACACACTTTTCAATACAATAACTCAACTAAAAAATCATCTCATCTTTCCAAACACAAAAACTAAAATAGCCACTAAAATAGCCAAATAGCCAAGGAAGCACGGGTGCGGGTACGAGTACGGTACGGGTACGAGTGCGGGTACGCCGATTCGGCAAAACTCAAAAAAAGTACGATACGGGTACGGCTATGGTACGCCGATATTTTTTTATTTTTTTTAAAATATAATTTTGATTAAAGGATCCAACCTACAAATTAAAATTAAATATCAAAACTAAAAAAAGAACTACTCATTTTCCTATAATTTAAAACCATTAAGCGTTAAAAATAATATTTGTGAAATCTCACACTTTGATATGTTATGCACTGTGAATTTGTGATCATAATTTATTTTTAAAATCTTTCTTTTTGCTCATCAATTTGCTATTTTTATAGGGTGAGACCAAAGAAATAACAAGAGACCAAAGAAAGATTTAAAGTTAATTACCAACAATAAAGGAAAAAAATTCTCAATTGGTGCAGGTTGTCAATTGCAATTTGCATAATACATAAAATTGCATCATTCCCAACAACTACTAATCAACTAATACAGTATCAATTTTTAATGTTTTGTGCATAAACTTTAAAAGTTTGTTATGATTAAAGATTTTATAAAGAAATTCTAGGAGGATCTAAAGCAAAAACATAATGCATAGTCATACATAGAACTACCCTTTATAGGCCTTGTTATTTTTTTTTGTTCAAATTGCTTTTTAAAAACATTAAAATCATTTGTTGATATGCTTCTACAATTTATACAGACAAACAGGACAACAGAGAAACATCAAAATTACTGATCTGCAAGGGCACCAAAAAAAATAAAAAATAATAATAATAATTGCTAATTTGCAAGGGCAGAAAAAAAAAAAAAAAAAAAAAAAAAAAAAAAATGGCCTTGGCGTACCCATGGCGTACCCACGCCGTACCCATGGCGTACCCGTGCCGTACCCATGCCGTACCCGAATAAGCCAAACGTACCGGACCCTCTTTTGCCGTACCCGGTACGCGTACCGCCGTACCGGTACGCGTACCCGCACCCGGTAAGTACCCGGTACTCGTACGACACTATTTTTGAAGTACCCGTGCTTCATAGCAAATAGCCTACTAAAATAGTCACTTCCCAAACGAGGCCTTTGTTTACTGGAGATTGGATGGAGCAACGATCCCCTCCTTGACTTCCCTACTTAACTTCTTACTTGGACTTTTGAGTTTAATTTTGATGATCTGAACCGTTCACATTTTAAAATTTGTCATATATATTATACCTGCAAAAAATCAAGTCGATCGAATATCAAAAACCACGTGAACTAAAAGTTTTATTAAATAATAAAACTATTTATTAAATTTTTTTAATAAACGGCTTTTAGTTCTTTCGATATTCGATCAATTTGATTTTTTACAGTATTATATACACGACAAATTCTAAAATGTTAACGGTTCGGATTATCGAAATGGAACCTAAAAGTAGACCCGGTGACCCATCAAGTAAGGAGTCAAGGCCGGGATCCTTGCTAAATTGGATGATCCTGGTGATGGCAGTTAGATTGGGTTGAAGGAAAGGAATCTACTGGAATATAATCAACTAATATAAAGTTACTGCATTTAATATAATTTAATTGGTTTGAGTGCAAATCTTTCACTCTGGTAAAATATAACATGTTGTCGAGTGTCCCTTTTTTGTTTTGATTAATACTGGGAAGCACTAAAAATGGAGCACTAGGGGAGCACAAATGAGGTGGCTCCCCCTTGATGTGATGGTTATCTCTTATGTTTTCTTTTTCTTTTTTTACATTTTCTTAGTGGTATATTTTTTAGTGGTCTCAATCAGTTTTGTTTTGTTTTCCCAATAAGTAGCTCTATTATAGAAAAATTCAGAAGAGGTGCAGCCCTGTACACATTGAAGTCTTTGTTTGCTTTTCCTTCTCCCCATAGACGCGCCTGTATCCTGTTATGAGCCCAAGAAACATGCCAAAATGATCAGGTCTAGCGGAACCAAAGAGTAAGATTCTTATTATTTATCATTAATTTTTCATGATCTTGATGCTTTAGTATATTAATTTTTATTGGTCATCTTGGTCCAACGCTGATAGTTTCGTAGGCCCTGAGATTCTAAAATGTTTCTTCGTGTACAGGGTACCTTAATAGGTCGAGGTGCTGTAGAGCTTTGTGATGGAGGACCGCCTGTAAGAACCAGATTAATAGGAACTTTACTAGTTTACTAAGTTTCTTATTTATCTGTGATCTTCTGAGCCATCCTTATGTAATACATTTTGCGTTTGCATTATATGCACCATTGTTTGATTGAAAATGCTGCTTTTAGTGGAAATAACACACAAAAGATAATTAATGCAGTAAACGAAATAGCTGAGACGGCTTAACTATTTATTGTCTTACAGATGGGAGGGGTTGTTTAGCTTTCTGTCGCAATATTGTTTGCATTGTTTTCTCACCTTAGTTGACATACATCCAAAGTCTAGACTGCTAACACTTGTTCCAGCCAGATAGGGAGGATGATACAACTGCCCTCATCCCACTCAGACCTGTTTTGGTGATAAGGGTTTGGAGGGTATCTGGACTTGGCGGTCACTTCTCGTCTCATCTCTTATTCACTTATCTTATTCAATATTCACATCCCATCATTCTTCACTTCAAATAAGCTACAATGGGAACTTTCGCTACCTTACTGTGCAAATGGTTATCTCCTATTCTCCTTGTAGTGATTTGGAAACAGATGAAAACTTAAAATGTTAGATCTTGTGAAATCTGGTTGCCCCTCATCCTTGAATTTAAAACTTTCTGAATTTATCCTCAGTTTTCAACAGATACTATGGCCGTATCTTTTGCATGTAGCTTTCTCTAGTAACTACCATTTTTATTGAAACAAGTGTGCATGTTTTTTGTTCACTTGTTGAATTTAGGAGTTGTGTGGCTCATTACTCCATACTTCTTATTGTAACCTGGATTCTGTTTGTTGCTGCTGTAACTCGGTTGTTATGTTCATGTATTATGCATATGTTGTGTTAGGTTTATGAATTTTTCTGTAAATTGTAGATCATCATCTTTATTTTGATGTATTTGCTCCATTTATGTAAATTATTGTGCATTCTTTATTTTATACTTTGGTATAACCACTTTGTTTGCTGTCATATCTGATTGAGGCTCGACTATCAGAATCATTGTTTCTCTCCAGAATATTGCTGGATTTGTAGAAAAATGTAGAGCTTTCTTCTAATGCTTAATAATGAACTCCCTCGTCAGAGGAAATCAACTCGCAAGCAACAGTTGAGTAAGTTATGGAACCTGATGCTTATCATGGTGAGTTGGCAGAGTTTTACATCCTTCTCGATTGCTCGTCTTCATCTTCTTTGATATTTTATCGTCTCTTGACTACTTGGCAACTTGCACACAGTTTGATATTGCAGCATGCTTATATCCGTTGTCCATATTATCTTTGTATATCAACAGTTTGAAAACGATACTGTTTTAGTGCCAAAGGAAACATCCTGTTTCAGGTTTTATCCAGATGGGGCACTCAGACCAGTTTTGCCCCCTCACCGGTAGATCTCTGAACTGAAGGTTTGATTCCGTAGTTGTAGTTGAACATGATCTATTTCCTAATCCGCCTAGATTGCATTTCTTTAACAAGAACCAAGAACTTCAAACAAAGAAGAACAAGCCTTGTATATATGCATTACTTGTCCTGTAATGATCAGGCAAATCATTTGATTAGCTCATGTTTCGCTTCAGACATTCATCTACTTCTGCTTCTTCCTCTCCATGTCTTGGAGATTTTGTTAAATTACTAACCCGAACCACTTTAGGCCAATTCAGATTACAAAGAGGCATTGCGGTCAGGTAGTTTGAAGAAAACAGAGCTTTGAGTGTCAGACTAGAATCTTTGTTGTCCTGCATAACTATCCCGACATTCAAATCTGTGCCAACAGCAGCTGTGCAATCAGCAAAAGCTCCTACTTGCTACCCAAAGCCTTAATTTGAGCATTGCACTAGCACATCAGTGTGCAGACAAAGCTTTTACATTGAGGACTGGATTGGCTTGAAGACCTTGGACAGAGCTGGGAGAGTCAAGTACATCAGTGTGCCCGGAAATCATATCAAAATGTCCAAAAATGATATGATAAAAGTATATTGTCCCTTACTTGAAGGGGTTTGGGCATCTAAAGAGGGTCGACGAAGTTCAGAAGTTAAGTAAACAAAGGTTGTTGGGAAGGGAGGGATAATCCTGCAGTAATGCAAAGCCATACAAAAGCGCAAAATTTAACATCCGTCACACATCAGCTGCATTTATAATTGAAGGATGAGTTTCAGTCAATGAGTTTTTTTGAGAGCAGCCTGATTATTTATTTATTTATTATTATTTAATTTTGATCAGTTTCATTCAACGCTTCTGGGTTCTGTTTTGTGCTTTTCACATGCACATGTCATACAATGACGGAGGTAATTCTACTAGTAAATCATTTTGCTCGAGTTTTTAAAATTTTTATACGCAATCCTTCAATTATTAAATTATCCATATTTCTGGGTTAGATAATTTTGTGGATTCAAAGGCTCAACCATGGAAACAAACAAATGAGCTAAAATCACAATAAAAAAAATAAAAAATAAAAGAAACAGGCATAGCTACAAAACAAAGAAGAGAAGATAAAGGCAAGTTCCTAATAGATAATAGCATAATTTTAATATTCCATCATCAACAAAAGCATAGTTACCGACTCACTGCACGATCATCACCCATTATAAACAAACAGCATATGAAAGCTTGGGGTTGATCCCAAAACACAAACGGCCTAACATAAGATAAGAAGAAGCACAAAAGAAAAGAGAAAAAAACCACAAACACTCGGGAATTAAACCCATGACCCTGAATTTTCAAGCGATCTTGACCTCGATTGTCTTGGGCTTCTTGGGCTGAGGAGGAGGCAACTTCTCCACGGTCACAGTGAGCACACCGTCCTGACAAACAGCAGAGATCTGATCAGTATTAGCATTCTCAGGCAACAAAAACTTCCTCATCAACTTCCCAACCCTCCTCTCCATCCTCAAATACTTAGCCCCATCTTTCTCCTCCTCACGCTTCCTCTCTCCGCTGATCACAAGCAGATTGTCGTCCTCCACCTGAACCTTGATGTCCCCTGACGTCAGCCCAGGCATGTCGATGATGAACACGTACGAGTTCGGGTACTCCTTCACGTCCGCAGGTGTCGCCGCCATGGCCTTGGCGTCGCGGACGTAGTTGCGCGACGCTGCGTTCACCGACTTGTCAGTGGAAGCTGCGTCGGCGGAAGCTTCGGCTGCGGCAGCCACATCCATCATGTGCTGGAGAGTGTGGAAGATTGGGGAGTCCAAACCCACTAGCCTCAAATCCATTTTTTGATGAATTGGAATTGGAATTGGAATTGGAATTGGAATTGGAATTGTAATGAAGTGAAATTGTTTCGAATTTTGGTTGGTGTCTTGTGTTGTATTGGTTGAGTTATTGAGTGTAATATATATATTAGGGAGGCGAAGGATTTGAAGTTTCTAGACAGACCGAGAAGGGAATGGGCACAAGTTCCGGAAAGTTCTGTAATTTTCTTCTGAAATTTCTGGAGAAATGAGGAAGGTTGGGACACGTTCTAGAATTTATAATACGAGCCCAAAAAGCCCATCTTTAAAAAATTTCTAATCCAAACTTAGCCCAACTCAATTCAATAAAACCTTATCCAATGAATTACATGCAATCCATTAGTAATTTTAGTTCAACCACGAACTAACAGATCTTTCCTTATATAACCGATAATAAGAAGGGCACTCAGCCCAACCGGTCTAAATTTGAAAATTTTAAGAAAATTGTCTCAAATTCTTTTTTTTTTCTTTTTGTTTAATTTACTATCATCGTCTATCTGTCCATCTATTTAACTATTTGCCCATAATTGAGGGACAAACACGGGTCTAGTCCTAGCCCATAGGCCACCATATGCCCATCTAATTCACTCATTTTTTAGATAGATTATATATATAAATAATGGAAAAAACAAAAGACTATTTTAATAATTATAACTCCATGAGTTCATTATATTTATATTAAAAAAAATCACAAGTATAATTTTAAAATTAGATTATATATATATATATATATATTTAAAGGAAATGACTTGTCTTCAGTTAAAATTTCAATTAGACCAAATAATTGAGATTTCTAATCAGAAAGAGTCATTAAATGAAAGACACTGACTGAAAAGAATCATTACACAAAAAACTCTTACCGAAGTCTTCGAAAAAATTCAACTATGTCATATTTTCATAAACTCTTTTCAGTTAGAGTCTTTCGTTTAATGATTCTTCTTAGTTACAGATTTCAACTGTCTAGTTCGGTTCAACTTGGAGATAAGTCAAATCCTTTTTGGAAGATTAAATGTGATGAAATCATATGAATACTATTGTTGGATCAATCTAATTCTTTATGAATAATCTATACACGAGGCTTAAAAAATTAATAGTTCAAATCATTGAAGTAAAGCTCATGTTAGGCCCACAGGCCCAAATTGTACTATATAATAGTAATATTTTTAAATTAAGACAATATTGCATGATTTGGTCTAAAAGGAGATAATCACAAAAAAATTCTCATGTTTGATTTGCCTTTGAAATCATGACTTTAAAAATCAAAATTTTTAAATCACTTTTTAAAATTCATAACCAAACACACAACTCAAAATTCAATTCAAAAATTAATTTCAAAACTCATAACCAAACACACAACTCAAAACTCAATTCAAAACTCTTTTGATGATATAGTGTTGAAAATGGTTAGTGATGAGATTATTAAATTATTTTTTATAAAAAAAGCTATTAAAATAATTTCTATATTTAAAAAAAATATCTAAAACAAATATATATATATATATATATTCGAATAACAGGTTGCAATTGCAAAAAAAAAAAAAATGCACTAACTGGTTGGGCGTCTGGGAGGATGTCTGGGCGGGTAGACCCAATCCGCTCTTCTCAAAATTTAAAATTCAAAAATTCCTTTTAAAACTCATAACCAAACAAAAAATTTTAAAATTTCTTTACAAAGATCTTCGAATTTTCCAATTTTAAAGAAAATTCGAATTCTCTAGAAATTGTGAGAAGTTTAGATTCTTCAACAGTCACAACTTAAGAACACAAAAGCAAAAAAATGATGGAGATAAGAGATTGGGTAAAGAAGAAGGCAAAGTAGCTAAAGAGAGAATAATGGCAAGGCTCTCCCATAAATCTCCCACTTTCACTCTCAGGGTTGATAATGGAGAAGGAAAATTAGTTCTTTCCCAAGAATTGTCTCTCCCAAATCCATCCCTTGTAAAGCTATGTGTGGATGCTATTTAAAGGTACCTCATGATGTAGGATGGAGCCCATGTGCAAGGCACATGGGGAATATTCTCTCTAACCACCTTGTCTGAGGAGGTGACCTCTTCGAGGATGAGGAAAACCCCGAAGAGAAGATCAACCTCTCGGTGAACCCTTTTTCTTAGCCACAGATAATCAATGATCCCCAATCATCCCAAAAGGCCGAGGTAGTACTAGAGAACCCCACGCCACTAAATATTGCCGAGTCTCATGGACCCCCGGGAGTCATGCCACCTCGATCTGGGTATAGGTAGTTTAACCGAAAAGTGAATTTATCTCCACTCACCGTCATCGGGATTGAGTCCTGTGTTCAAACTCCATTACGCCCATGGTTCTGGTGCGTAGATCCCAGAAAGTTTCGAGCCCGCAAGTATTCTGCGACTCACCAATGGAGCGGCTTCTAGATTGCGATTGAATCTATTCGAAACCCGAGTGCCTCAGATCTCTAAGCTTGCTCAATACCCTTTCGAGTCCGGGCCCAAGTAAGTCTCTAAGTTCGTGGATCCGAACCTTTTCGAGACTTAGAGCGATTCGGCCTGTTTGATGGCGATAAATCCAACCCCACCAATCTTGGACTTGCGATAAATTTGGACCCACTAACCTTGGACTATTAGACCTAATTAATTTAGTGGGCTCAAATTAACTCTTCTTACATTTGCCCGTTGCATGTATAAGAAGTTTTAAATTTCTCAGACATGCATATTGTCACTTCTTCGGCTCTGCTTTGCATCACGTCCCCAGAAATATGTTGTTTTGACAAAGCCTATGAATAAAATTGATAACTCACTGTAATTTACGAATAAAAGTAACAAAATTATTATTATTTTTTTTTTCACTTATTTGTTTTTCGAAAGCCAACCTTAAATCTTCAATTTCCTTAATCAACAAGCATGAGTCCAAGCCTTCTTTTTCTTTTAGAATATCTGAAGGTCCACTTTCTTATTCCAAGTCAAAGAATAATAAAACACCGATTTTTTATTCCTGAAAATATAGGAAAAGATAAGGTCCAAACACCTCTTTTTTGTTTGGAAAACAACAGGCCCATTATATATATATATATATTATGCCTCTCTGTTTTTCCTATATAAGGAAAATGACAAACCCTAATCAATAGCTTCCCTTTCCTCTTTGGCCTACAATTGCCGAGACCACCAAACTTTTTTTTGTAAAAAACCTATTCTCAGCCGTCTCTCTCTAAGATAGAGACCAACCCAGGCTTTTTTCTTGTTGAACGAAAGCTCTGTTTGTATAATACTTAGGGGTGCAACTTGGGCGGGCTCAACCTGAGCAACCCGAGCCCAGCCCGAGTTTTTTTAGGGCTTGGGCAACTATATCTTGCAATCTGGACGGGCTTGGGCAAAATTTTGATGCCCGAATTGCAATTCGGGCCGGGCTTGGGCAGAACCAATGGCCAACCCGAGCAACCCGAACCCGAATTGAATTTAATATATTATATAAATTATATAATATATAATATATATATATATAATTTAATAAATTATATAATATATATAAATTAAGTAAAAGAGTTAGTCTTAATTTTTATTTTTTATTTTTTTTTTGGTTAGTCTTCTATTAAGTAAAAGAGTTAGTCTTAATTTTTATTTTTTATTTATTTTTTGTTAGTCTTCTACCATTAGATTAGCATCTTTTATGTCTACCCATAGATCTACCTACAGGTTTCTGGACTCGGGCAATTCGGGTAATTCGGGCAATTCGGGCTAACCCGAGCTCAAAATACAAAGCTCGGGCCGGGCTTGGGCAGCAATGCTCGGGTTCATGGTCGGGCTTGGGCGGGCTTGGGCACTGCCAAATACAATTCGGGTCGGGCTTGGGCAGACCCCCAACCCGACCGAACCCGCCCGAGTTGCACCCCTAATAATACTTAGAGGCCACTGCCACTTGATCGTTTCCCGCTGTTGCAATTTCGATCACCGTCTCTGTCACTGAAGACCCACACCACCTTGCACACTGTCAACAGCCACAACTTCGGCTAACGTTGGCGTCGCGCCAGCTTCGGCTACCACCAGTTCACGCCAACGTCTACTGTAACTCCCGGCGCTGGCGCCGTCTTCATCATCGACCCAACCTACAGCTGGCCCTCTCTTTGCGGCTTTACTTCTGGCCCCGACTGTCCGACGCTGACCACACATGTTGCCCGTTCAACGCAACATACATTGTCTTGCCTAGCGCCATTTAGCTCATCACCGATCCTCCATCTCAGCTTATCAACACTCTTCGAAGTTCCGAACCCCCAGATCTTGGTCTTGATTTCACACCCACTGAAATTCATCGCCATTGGTTCTGGCCATGATTAATCAACACCAACCACGCCGCCAACTCAGCACGGTGCTGGTTTGCCTAGCTACCCATTGCCAGTGCTGTCATTCTTGGCCTACACTGCATTTGGCCTTCATTCTCTTCCTTACTTCTATAAGTCTATGGGTAAGTATATGTTTTTTAATTTTGGTGGGAGCTTTTGTGTAAACCCACTTTCCCTTCTTGTTTTGATGGACTTTTATATTCATGAACTTGGAGCTATTAGACCATAATAATTGTGATTTGAAACTTTACTGAAAAACTTGAATCAATCTTTAATGTTGCAACTCTCGCTGATGCTGGAATTGTTAAGCCCAAGGGTAAAAAAAAAAAAAATTAATCCATGAATTTGGATAAATCAATGCCTGTTTGGGCTTTGCATTCTTGGAATATGCTGTGGGACTTGCTTAAATGAATTTTTTTTTTTTCTTTTTTGAGTTGAAACTTGCCAAAGAAATTTTGAGCTATTAACTTTGACTTGGGAGAAACAGTCTGGGCTTATGAACAGAGCAAGGATCCTCTAAAAAAAAATTTTCTTAAAGTTTCCTAGAGTAGTGCATTGTGTGGTTGAGATTTAATGACAAATCACATCAATTTTTCAGCATTAAATTTCAACCACACAATACACCACTTTAAGAAACTTTAAGAAAAAAAACACTTTAGAGGGATCTTTAATATGAAACACAGTACTTTTGCCTGAAATCAATACTTCAGATCTTGGGCCTGAAATTTGCTATTAAACTTCATGAGCCCTTATAAGTTGGATCTTTAATATGAAACACAATACTTTTGAGAAAATGACCCGCTTGAATTTCATCACAAAACGGCCTATAACATTGCACTTCTTATCGATGACAGAAACTTGAAATCTATATGTTGATGATACACACATTGGTATTGCAATTTGTTGAGCTTGAAGATGTTGAGTGAATCTTGAACCCATATTGTTGAATTTGGTATAAATAAAATATTTAATACCCCACGGACGCTTTACTTGAGATGATGACGTCATGATAACTCTTAGAACCATATATGGTCATTCATTGGGCTTGCGGATACCCCGAGAAATAGACAGTTGATGCTGAACTTTTATTTGAATGTATTGCTTCAATTTCAATATTCTGAATTTTGATACGGTCGACTCCTTGCTATTTATACTTGTTATTTCAACTATATGTCTTTTCGAAAGAAATCCATCGTCCCGGGGTCATCAAAACTAGCTCTCATGAAAGAGATGGATGTGCATTCGGCGTCCGAGTGGAGGAAATCTCCTTATTTTGGTCGGAAGGACCCGTTTTTGCGAGCAGCTAACTCCACCACTTCTCTTCTGTCTCCGAAGGGGGCTCCATTGTGTCTCCCTGAGGACACTGATTCCAGACATGAGGCTCTTATTTCCCCTTCTTCGGTACTACGCTTTAGGGTTGAGCGAGAGGACTTTCCATACTACTATCCCTAGTTCAAGGCTTTCTCAAACCCTCATTTTGGTTGGTAGAAGTGGGTCGATGATGTCCTCTTGGACAAGGGCCTCTGTTAGCGGCTTCAGGAGGCCCGGCTATTGATTCTAGTGAAAATATCTCGATCTTTATCCATTTGCTGCAACAATGCTAGCCTTGAAGCCATGGCTCTTCGGTGGAGCACCGAGACACATATTTTTATACTTGGCCAGCATGAGATAGGCCCCACCCTCGAGGATGTGTTCATATTGCTACGTCTAGAAATGACTGGCCTTGATGCCTTCTGCCTTGAGCGGATACCCTCTAAAGATGATTCTCTAATCCAATCCCTAAAGAAAAATCTTCAAGCTTATGGTCGGTGGAGCTCTGTATTTGATGGTTCAACGAGGAGGACCAAACGAGTGGGGATGGACCGTGCCTCCTATAGCGCATGGATCCGCCACTTCTTCAGAGATTTTCAGCCCCTAGCTAGAGATGCTGACCCTGGTTCTCAGGAGTATGAGGTCGGCCCAATGTATGGCTCTAGGCTCTATTTTCTTGGATTTCTGGCTTGCTTCCACTCATTCTTCATTCTTCTGAGCACACCTCCAGATTCTATCAATCCTTTTGTCTTTCCTTTGGCAGTTAGGTTCTTCAAAGGAGATCGAATCCCTCTGGCCCTGCTATTTCTTGGGAACCTTTATTACCAGTTGGATCTGCTACATCGAGACATGGTACATTTTGTGGGTCGGTATGAGCCTATCTCCTTCATTCACAGTCAGTTCCTGCTCTATTTCTTTTTCGAGGGGTTTTCAAAGTTTGCCCCTACTCTGACTATATTCGAGGCAGAAATTCTTCAGGAGATCGTGGATAAAGAGAGGATCCCCGTGCTCGGTAATGATGGGTCTCACACATTTAAGAAATCGAAGACTTACCAACCGTTGATCACACGTTGGTCACGTGTCATTTCCACCATATTCCTGAATACTTTGGTAAATGATTCTCGGTGCTTTGTGGCACGCCCCTATGTATGCCCACTGGTGGGTGTGGCAACGCCACTTATCTATCATGGTTCCTCCAACCTGGTGTCCTTTCCCTTGCTGAAGGACATCTCTGCACACCTTGTTGATATGCTGACAATGGTTCGTCCCAGTTCATTACCGGTATGGCATGAGGAAGGCCTTGATAGCACCATCTATAGACCTGACAGAGTAGCATGCTAATTCGGGTTTGACTAGTGTGTCCCGGGGCCAACACCTCTTTTATTATCTTTTTCAGAAAGCAACAAGCGCTTTACTCGCGGACTTGTACACACCATGCTTCTTGTATCTGGCTCTTTGACGATACCGGGTTTGAGCCGGGTAAGGGGTTTCACCCCTTCTTTCAAGAGATATTGGCAAAAAAAACATTGATGCATTTATTGAGTTTGTCCAGAGTAAACCGACTATATATCTGTCTCTACCGATTTATAAGAAGGTCTCTTCTATTCAACTGCCTAAAAGTTGGAAATCTAATCATATGTATGAGAGCTTCTTCACGTCATCTGCTCTGACTGACCCTCCAACTCAGATATCTACTTCTAGCTTGGCAATTGCTTCTCTAGAACCAATCCTTCTGAATAAGGCTTCTGGTCTTCGGATGACCCGCCTTAAAACAATGGCCCACAAAAGGGCTTCTAATGCCAGTCCTTCCACTCCTCGCCTTTCCAACAGGCTTCATCAAGTACTAGATAGACATCTTAATTTTTTTTTCTATTGATTTGAAGTTACTTTCCTTTTTGCGACTATACATTCTTAAATGAACACTCTTTACTTTCCCTATTGTGCAGGACCCTACTCCGTCTTTTGACCCTGCGGTTGCTGACGTTCTCGGTACCGTGGCAATTGGCCACGTTGCCCCTACCAGGCCGGACTCAGACCTGGATGCACTCTCTTTTTGTTTATAACACTCGTGAAGATGCACACCCCTCGTATAGCAGTTATAGATGATGATGATGATGATGATGATGATGATGATGATGAGTCTTCTGATCATTTTTGTGACCTTGTCCCGCATATGCGTTGTCACCTTCCTATTGTGACTGAGGATGCCTCCCCATTGGTCAAATATTCCTCTCCTTGCTCAGTTTCAGGAGGAGAGCACCATCTTGGGCGACGAGCTTATCGGGGCTCACTGTTCTAATGTTGAGATTATTGAGAACCATGGCTCTGGTGTTGAGATTGTTGAAGGGACTAGTGCCGCAGGAATTGATGCAGCAGGACATGCTTCTGGAGGCAATGTAGAGATGAGGTGTACTTCTACAAGACATGCTTCTGGAGGCAATATAGAGATGAGATGTGCTTCTGAGGGACATGCTTCTGAAGGCGATGTAGAGATAGGGTGTGCTTCCGCAAGACATGCTTCTGGAGGCAATGTGAAGATGAGATGTGCTTCTA
This sequence comes from Camellia sinensis, assembly GCF_055761805.1. Classification (NCBI taxonomy): domain Eukaryota; kingdom Viridiplantae; phylum Streptophyta; class Magnoliopsida; order Ericales; family Theaceae; genus Camellia; species Camellia sinensis. Next base: position 190,642,065 of record NC_138964.1, read on the forward strand.
AAGGACATACTTCTGGAGGCCGCTTAAAGATGAGGTGTGCTTCTGGTAATAGTGTGGATGAGGATGTGCTATAAGTCTCTGAGACTCGTTCTGGCACTATCCTTCCTTCTTTAGTGTTGACTACTATTGTTCTGGCTTCATTAGACGTTGAGATCGATTAGGTGCCCCTTGTATGGCCAAATGACTTTATTGATGCTAGGAGCCCTTCAGTTACCCCGACTTTGCATAATGATTCTTCCTCAGGTAATCTTGCTTTCTGAAGTTTGTTATGTACTTCTATCTGTGAGAAATTTTTACTCAAATGGCTTTACTGCTCTCTGCCTCTAATAAGACTTCCTTATCTTTTCTTTAGTGTTAGCCGCTACCAAGGTCCTGCCTTTACCTGCCTCAGACTCTACTCTGACTCTCTTTGTGACTTCTCATGGCTCTCTTTCTCGAAGGGACACACCTGCCTTTGAAACGACTGCTAGAGGCTCTTCATCGCAAGTGCCTTCGAATGTTTTGGATCTAAATCTTAGTGATTTCCACTTTGATAGTGATGCTTTTGGCCTTTCCCCTCTTCGGCCCGTATTCTCAGGCTTAGGACTTATCCCGAAAGTTGCCCCTTCAGGTGGTTCATCTAACCCAATAGAAATTAGGAAGGTTCCTGAGCCTAATACCTTTCTGGCCCTAGTTCCTCCTCCGACTTCTGGCAAAGTACCATTTCTCCACTATTAGGTAGCTCCTAAGTTTGCGTCGGTTCTACAGCTTGTGCATTCGAGTTACCTTGTGACCTTTACTTTCTTTGCTTGCCAATGTCCGCTCATTCAAACTGCTCTACTCAAGTCTATTGCTACTATCTTATATAGCTTGGATAGGCAACGACTATGTGACCTTAATAGGAAAGTAGTCGAGACAGCATATAAGGGGATCTCTGACATGGAGCGTCATTAAGTGAATCTATCTTGGCTTCGAAAGCGCCTAGATATAGCCTAGAACGCCAGTCGACGGGTAAAAGTTTTGTCTGTGCTCACCTCTTATTGGACCTCTATAGATGAGACAAAGGCAACTCTTCGTGAACTTGAGTTGGGCTATGCTCGGGCCTTTGAGATTTTAGAGGCGCACTTTGCTGTTTGTCCTCGGGATATAGATGTGACGGGCAACTTCTTCGAGGGTGTTTTTAAAAGAAATTGAGTTTTTTTTTATTACTTTTTTGCCCCTTTCAATAAAAAAATGTTTTATCTAGGATAATGCAATGAAATGACAAAATCTTTGATGTTTGGAGATTTTCACTATTTTCTCATTCTACTTGATAAAATATTTATTTCAAATGATACAATGGAAAGAAAAATCACATGCACATGTTCATAAAAGTTGAAATATTCTCATTAATTCTTCAACTTTCTTGATAGAAGTATAATATATTCACCACAAGTGATGGAACAAACATACACTATAAAGGAAACTGGCTTCTTCATAACATAAGGGAAATACAACTTTTAGACAAAGCAAGAAAATGAAAATGAGTTTCAACATAGATGAGTCTATCTATGGATAGTAACGCTTGATAAACTTTGCATTGAGCGGGCCAGTTTAAAAGCCATCTTCAACCCTTACAAGCCTGTAGTACCCGCTTGAGCTTGTTTGAACCACCTTGTAGGGCCCTTCCCATTTCAGAGAAAACTTGGGCAGAGGTGGTCCTCGTATGATTAGGTCTACGATCTTCCATACTAGATCACCTTCTTCGAACTTTCTTGGCACCACAGTCTGATTATAGGCTCGGGCGATGGACTCGTGATACCTTTCTATGACTTTTGCGGCTCTGTCGTACTTTTCCTTTAATGCCTCCAATCTGGTGGTTCGAGGCTCCAGCACCATCCCCGAGTCGAGAGCCATCCGAGCAGATGGTGTTTCCAACTCTATAGGTAACACTGCCTCGAACCCATACACAAGGGAGTAAGGAGTTGCTTGAGTTTGCTTTCTCTTTGAGGTGCGATATACCCATAGGGCTACTATCAACTGTTCGGACCAAGTCCCACCAAATTCATCCATCATCTTGCTCAGAATCCTTATTAGTGTCTTGTTTGTGGCCTCTGCTTGCTCGTTCCCTTTTGGATAATAGGGTATAGATTTGTGATGTTTCACGTGGTAAGTCTCTAGGAGGCTCTTCACATATTTGTTTATGAAGGGTGTGCCATTGTCCGAAAGGATGGTGTTCGGTACTCCGAACCGACAAAAGATATTTTCCTTGATAAAGTTCGTGACTGCGGGCGCAGTAACATTCTTTAGAGAGATTGCCTCAACCCATTTTGTGCTCAACTCCGTAGCTACAAGGATCCACTTATAACCTTTGGATGGTGAAGAGATAGGCCCTATCAGGTCAAAAGCCCAGGTATAGAACGACTATGGCGTTTGGATACTGTGCAGATCTACGGCCAGCGCATGAATCAAATTTTTGTGTTTCTGACAAGTCTAGCACCTCTGCATGTGATAAGACGCATCTGACTCCATGGTCGGCCAATAATACGCAAGGTGTATAAGCTGCTCGAACAACTAAGCCCCTCCTTGATGCTCAATTTCATGGGCTTTTCTGAGGACTAGATCCGACTCCTCATTGGAGAGACACCTTAGGGGAGTGCCCTCAATGCTTCTTCTGTAAAGCTTGTTCTGATCAAGAAAGTACCGCATCGCTCTCCTCTTGAGGTGTGCAATGTCCCTCGAGCTCTCAGGTAATGTCCTCTTCTTGAGATAGTCAATGTAGACTTGTCTTCAGTCAGGGTATCAAGTTCAAAGCAACCCTCGTCCTCCCGGATGTATGACTGACATTTTAGGCATTTTTTCTGTAATTGATTCGAGGCCTTCTCCATCTCGGGCCAATAATAGCCTTGTCTTTGGATCCTTCTGTATAGACTAATATCCCTATCCTCGCAGGACTTTTCATGAATCTGTTGTAGTCGGAAGCTTGCTTCTTGTTGGCCAACACACCGAGCTAGGAATCCGGTACTTCCTCAGAAGTAAATTTCACCATGAATAATTATGAATTGGGAAAGCTTGGCCGTAATCAATTTTCCAGAGGACTTCTCCTCTCCAGTTCTCCGGAAGGTCTTTGTCCTCGGGTATTATTAAAGGCTCTGTTCTCTTCTTGATAACAATTGTCGCCTCCTCCTCGGGAATGTCAACTCTTACCACTAGTGTTATGAGGGCATCTGAAAACTTGTTGTTGAAGCGAGGCACATGCTCTATTTCGACCTTCTGAAATTTGTCAAGAAGCCTTTGGACTGTCGTGCGGTATGTGGCCAAGGCAGGCTCTTTTAAGACAAACTGTCCCAAAACTTGCTTCACTATTAGCTTTGAGTCCCCCTGAATTTGAATCTTCTTGATACTGTGCTTCTCAGCTGCTATTAAGCCCAAAATGAGAGCCTCATACTCGGCTTCATTATTCGAACAATGGAAGTCCAGTTTATAAGATAAATACAATTTTTCTCCATTTTTGCTTGTAAGGACTATCCCGGTTCCACATTTCCCTCCGGCTACTACCCCATCAAAACTCAATGTCCAAAAGCTTTCCTTGGAAAGCATGGCTGCATGCATTTCTCCTCTTAATTCTTCATTCATTGGCTCATAGTCACCACTTGGAAATTGGGCAAAGAGATCGGCTAAGGCTTGCCTTTTGATCGCCTTAGGAACTACACATGTGATCTCGAATTCACCCAGTGCTAACAACCATCTTGCCACCTTCCCGGTTAGAGCAGGCTTGCTGAGGAGGTATCGAATTGGATCAATTCTGGTAACAATCTGAATCTGATGTGCTAAGAAGTAATGTCTGAGCTTTTGGGCGATGAATACCAAAGCTAAACAATGTCTTTCTACCAGAGTATACCGAACTTCTGCTCCTCGAATCTTCCGGCTGATGTAATATACCAGGTGTTCTACTCCATCTACATCTTTGACCAATAATGCCCCTATGGACTTAGGGCTTAAGGTTAGGTACAACATTAGAGGCACCCCGAGTTGCGGGGCTAACATGGTCTAAGGCGAGGTCAAGGTCACCTTGATTCTCTCGAAGGCCTTTTGGTGCTCTTGGTTCCACTTGAACCTAGCATTTCCCTTTAACAAATAGTTGAAGGGGGCAAAGATTTCTGCAAGTGTTGGGATAAACCTTTGAATATAAAACATCTTCCCAAGGAACTTTTTTAACTCCTTCTGATAATGTGGGAGAGGCATTGCTCTGATAAATTTGCCCTTGCCTTCATCTGCCTCGATACCATGCCTATGTATAAGAAACCCGAGAAACTTCCCGGTCGTCACCCCGTAAGCACATTTAAGAGGATATTCTCATTTTGAATTTCTGGCACCTTTTGAATACTTTCTCAAGATCTCGGAGATGATACTCTTCTTGCTTAGACTAACCACTAGATCATCAACATAATCTTCCACCTCATGATGGATCATATCATGAAAGATTGCAGTCATAGCCCTTTGGTAAGTTGCTTTGGCATTCTTGAGTTCGAAAGGCATGACTGTATAGAAGAAGGTTTCGAGAGGTGTTCTAAAAACAGTCTTTTTTGCATCCTCTTTGGCCATCTTAATAGGATTGTATCCGCTAAATCCATCCATGAATGAAAACATCTAGTGTCCTGAGGTGGCATCCACAAGAGTGTCGATGTGAGGTAAAGGGAATTCATCATTCGGGCAAGATTTGTTCAAATCTCGAAAGTCTACACATACTTTGATTTGACCATTCTTCTTCTTCACTGGCACTATGTTTGCCAACCACGTGGGGTACTGTATTGGCCGGATGAAACCTATCTGTTGAAGTTTTTCAATCTCCTCCTTAATTTTCTCTTCAAGATCTGGATGATATTTTCAAGCAATTTGCTTGATTGGTTTGGAGTTTGGGACCACATCAAGATAATGGATGACTAGGTCAGGACCTAGTCTGGGCATTTCCTTAAATGACCAAGCAGACACATCTGAGTACCGGCTTATCAATTTTAATAATTGCTCCCGTTTTTCTAGGCTAAAGCTCGAACTTATAAATATCGGCCTTGGAGCATCTTGTCCGTCACTCAGATCTACTTTATTAAGTTGTTCAGGCTGAGGCTTTGGCCCATCTTGCATGCATTCTGGAGCCACTTCAGGCTTTATTACTATGTCATTGTCAGGAGGCTCTTCTTTTGACTCGGAGTCAGTGGCTAAAGAAACCGACTCCCCACATCTTCACAAATAGTACACCATCTTGCCCCATTCTCGGACTTTCATCACCTTCTGAGGAATAGTAGACTTTCTGGTTGAGACGTCGTCCGTTTACTTGATTCTGCCTTTGGCTCCTTGTCATCTTTGATATCCTCCCAACGAGGAATTTTGACCCCCCGAGGCTTAGAAGTGCTTGGATTTTCTTCAACAGACAATTCGGTAAAGTAAATGGCATCAGAATAATGAGCTTCATGGGTCTCGAAAGGCCTTTCTGTAGCCTAAATTGTCACCGTCTTCTTTCCCCATTTAGCCTTAACACACTAATGATAACTCGACAGTACAACCCCATATCTATGCATCCAGGTCCTCCCTAGAATGATGTGATAATTTGTCTCGAAATTGATAATATGGAACTTGGTGGCCAAGCAAATTTCTCCAATGGCTAAATCAACTGTTACGTATCCTATAGTATTTTTCTTTTTTCCACCGAAGCCAGTGATGACTATCGACTGCTTCATAATGCGCTCTTTAAAGATTTCGGCCTTCTCTAGAGTAGCTCGTGTCATAATATTGATAGAGGCTCCACTGTCTAGAAAGGCTCTTTTGAACTTAACCCCGTTAATAAAAACAGTCACATAAAGCGGGCGGTTGTGAGAAAATGGATACTTCCGATCAGTCTCGGAGAAAGTAATGGCACTAGATTGCTCTTTTTCTTTCTCGGGATAGATCCCTCAGTAGACATGCATTCTTCATGATGTATCTCAGCTATATTGATGATAGCCTTGGTGATTTCTGTTCTTGCCTCCCTGGAAAGTCCAAGCTAGTCAAAGAATTGTTTGAACTTCACACAGTCTTGGAGGGTTTTGGCGTAATGATCTGGATCTTTCTCCACTCTTGGAGGCTCGTAGTTAACCATCTCCTCGGTTTCTTCAAAATAAGATGCCATATAAACATGGTGTCCTTCTCTTTCGTAATACTCTTCTCCTCCTTCTAGATCAAAAGGACCTTCAATATGAGTCATAAAGGCTCTACCCTCTGGATCAAGAGCACTTCCATAGTAAACTTGCTCATCCTCGGGCTCGAAGATGTCATCCAGATAACAATCATCGTCATTGAGATTGGCGATAGCCTCAATCATCAGGCCTTCATAAGCTATCATAGCAACATCCTTCCCCTTGTCTTGGTACTGAGGATATGGTTGTTCTCAGATGTCTTGAGTCCCTTGCTTTTTGAACCTCAATTCATCTACGTCGACTTTATCTCTAAAGATTTTCCTAAAAGTCCAACACTTTTCTATCGGATGTTTCAATGTGCGATGATAGACGCAAAACTCGGGGCTCTCGCAGTCCTTTTTTGATGGAATTTCTTCGACATAAGGCAATTTTAGCTCTCCGTCGGCCACACATTCCTTAACTAGAGCTTTTACCTCCTCGATTCCACATGGATAAGAAACATTGCCTTTTTCACCACTATATTACTTCCTCTTCTGGCCTCTATGATCCCCTCCTTGTGACTTTCGGGTATGTGGGGTAGAGACAGTAGCAACAATAGGTCCACGAGACGATTTGAAACTAGTCTTGTAACTGGTCTTAAATCCAGACTCTTGAGCGTGAAGAGTGCTAATGTTCTGAGCTACTTCTATTAGTGTTGTGAAGGTGGGTAACTTGTGATTAACTAGAAACATTTTGTACTTATTTAATGCCCCCTCTACATAGATTTGAACCAGATAACTCTCCTCCACAACTTCATGGCAATCTACAGCCTTGTCCTGAAACCTTTTGATGTAGCCAAGGATGTCCTCACTTTCTCGTTGCTTTTCCTTACACAATGTAAGTGTGGTCACCTTCTTTACCACTTGAAAGAACTTGGAGTGGAATTTGTTAACCATGTCCTTCTAACTTCGAATAGAGTTTGGGGTCAAATTAACATACCAACTATATACTCGGTCAGTGAGGGACTTAGAGAATTCTCTCAGCTGAAGGACGTGGTTTGAACCATGAATACCCAGAGTCTCGATGAACCGTACAACATGTTCTCGAGCATTTCCTTGCTTGCCATCGAATTTGATGAACTTCGACACCGTGTGCCCCTCCGGGTATGGATGACTTAACATCTCGATAGGGTAAGGTAGCTTGACATCCGGATCGGACAAAGAGGGTAAAGTTCTCTTGCCCTGTTCAAGATCGAACATGGCTTGCACATTGGCGAGAGTGAGAAACAGTTGAGAGAGAGAGTTTGATGGTGGCATTCCCAGAACTTGGCTTATGGACCTAAAGACTGAGCTAGGAGCGACTTGGTCATTCTGGTGTTGAGAATTCATCATTGGTGAAGACATTTGACGATACTGGCCATCAGCACCTATAGACAAGCCAGTTGGTGATGAGACATTGACTTGAGACTCGTAAAGTCCACTATACGGTGCAGCTAAACCAAGTTGGGCTTACAAATTTGTTGTTGGCACCAAATGAGGCCCGCTTGGTACTTGAGTAACATTTACTGGTGGTGTAACAAGAATAGGTACGGGAAGAGCTCCCTTTTGGGCCATCATACCTATTTTCCTAGACACCAACAGTTGCCGGAGTGCCATTCATTACACCAGAACCTCCCCTAGTCACCATTGGATCTAGGCTTGGCACGCCATAGAGCCCGAGTGTGGGCAAACTGCTGCCGCCTATTGTGGTTTGAGCATGTGTTACTGTGGTTGTGTTGCCATAAGACACAGGTTGAGTGGGGCCTACTTCTCTTTGGATTTGATTTTTCACTCCAGCGGGGATAACTCCATCACCAGTTTGATTTCCGTTTGGTGTCGGTGCAAAGTTAGAACTCATCACCAACATGGTGTGAGTGAGATTCTGAAGAGTGGTAAGAATCTTCTGCTGAGTATTTTGAAGTCCTTGAATGGTTTCGAGTAAAAGTGGTTGATCTAAAGCCATGGTCCTGCCATCGCCACTGTTAGAGGATCCTTGTTGATGAACTTTATCTTTTGCCGTCATCCTTGTTGGAGTTGTGTGGGTTCCAAATCTCGTTGAGACCATTAATCGATCCGCCTCTTCAATGGAGTCGCTAAATGTATGAGAGGGTTCAAAAATATTGTTGAAAAATTCGAAGATCTTTGAAGAAAATTCGAATTCTCTAAAGAAATGGTGAGAAGCTTAGATTCTTCAATAGTCACAACTTAAGAACACAAAAGTAAAGAGATGATGGAGATAAGAGATTTGGTGAAGAATAAGGCAAAGTAGCTAGAGAGAGAATAATGGCAAGACTCTCTCATGGATCTTGCACTTTCACTCTCAGGGTTGATAATGGAGAATGGAAATTAGTTCTTTCCCAATAGTTGTCTCTCCAAAATCCATCCGTTGTAAAGTTATGGATAGATCCTATTTATAGGCACCTCATGATGTAAGATGGAGCCCATGTGCAAGACACATGGGGAATATTCTCTCCAACCACCTTATCCGAGGAGGTGACTTCTTCGAAGATAAGGAAAACCCCGAAGAAAAGATCAACCTCTCGGCAAACCCTTATTCTTAGCCACACCTAACCAATGATCCTCAATCATTCCAAAAGGCCACGGTAGTCCTAGAGGACCTCACGTCGCTAAATATTACCGAGTCTTATGGACCCCCCGGGGTCGTGCCACCTCGACCCGGGTATAGGCTAGTTTAACCGAAAAATGAATTTATCTCCACTCACCGTCCTCGGGATCGGGTCCTTTGTTCGAACTCCATTACGCCCATGGTTCTGGTGCGTAGATCCCGAAAAGCTCCGAGCCCGCAAGTGTTCTGCGACTCACCAATAGAGCGGCTTCTAGATTGCGATCGAATCTGTTCGAAGCCTAAGTGCCTCGGATCTCTAGGCTTACTCAACACCCTTTCGAGTTCGGGCCCGAGTAAGTCTGTAAGTTCGTGGATCCGAATCCTTTCAAGGCTTAGAACAATTCGGCCCGTTTGATGGCGATAAATCCAGTCTCACCAATCTTGGACTTGCGATAAATTCGGGCCCACCAACCTTGGATTATTGGGCCTAATTAATTTAGTAGGCTCAAATTAACTCCAACCTTGGATTATTGGGCCTAATTAATTTAGTAGGCTCAAATTAACTCCTCTTACAGAAGGCAATGCTTGACACAGAAAAATAAAAAAATCCAAACATAATATTAATTTTTTATTATTAAATAGGAAAAAAGTTAGTAAAATTGAAGAATTAGAATTGTTTTACACACTATAGACAATTTACTAGGTGCATTAGCAGTTCCACTACCCTTTCTCTCCCTTCATTTGAGGTTATTGTCTCTAACCTCTCTCTTAATTCCAAAGGGTACCTTAAAATGTTCAACACAAACAAGCAATTCCTTGAAGAACAAAATGATACACAAACTGATTGAGAGAGAGAGAGAGAGAGTTACAAATGTCAACAAGCTGTCAAGACAAAGGAGCTTTATTTGCTTCCACATAGTAGTCTCCATAGTCTTTGCTTTCACTTGTCATCCTTTCCCTGATGTATCTGTAGTATATATACTGCAATATGATCTGATCATTATGGTTGTTAAGGTGTACAAACAGTGATAAACTATATGTGCTAATAAAGTCACATTTGGGATGTTCGAACAACATTTGGGCACATAGAAAGGTTTTGGTTAAGAGTAGTACTCATTAAGAAGCTTAAAATAATTGTACATTCTCTCATAAAAATTGATAATTAATGAATGTACAACCATGCAATGCTTTGTCAATCAATATTGTCTTAAGGACGTCCATTGACAAAGACAAAATTTAGTTGCACTGAATTAAATTACAACTAACCTACCTTGTTAACGAATGATGAATAGAAAGTAGTTCTTATATTTATACATAAATCAATCACAGAATCGGGCACAACCATCTTACTGAACAAAAGGATGGAACCCACCTCATGTATGAACGTTGTCTCTGATTTTGTGATTGATTTGTATGTTAATAGAAAAGCTAACTTGTGCTACGGAAGAAGATGTGAAAATTAATAATAAGGATACAAGTAAGTCGAGTGCCACGCAGACCACAGCATCCAGCAACCAGGGTAAGTTGGGTTTAATCTTGTCCCACTCAGATGTTCTTACAACTATGCTGCATTGTTCTCCATCATCAACAAAGCTTCAGATACATATATATATATATATATAGAGAGAGAGAGAGAGAGAGAGAGAGCACCTTCCGACATAAGTAGCATTAGCAATGAGTGCGAAGATGAACATGAGTGGATTCAGTCCCTACATGATATCGTTTTAGACAAAGTTGTTTGTTATTTTAATTTTAACAAGTATTTAGGATATAAGGGTAATTAAATAAGGTTCCAACTTAGAATACGAAAGTAAGAGTCATTCACCTCTACGCTCCCTCTTTTAATCTGGTCAATCAATGAGGGAAATAGCATCCATTAGATACCAAGCATACATCATGAAATTGAAAAAATAGAGTTTTGAATTAAAAAGCATACATTTAAGCAGATTTGAGGGATACGACCACCCATGTATATTGCAGCCATCATCCATCCTAAACATTGCCCAATCACATTGTTCTCCGTGCTATTTTGTTCCTGTCAAATGTACATAAAATAACTTCAATCAACTTCTTTCTAAAAAATAAAAAAAGAACTTCAATGAACTTCCTGTTGGGATATAAGAAAAGAAAAATATTAGGCATCCCAAATCAAGTGGGTCTCATGTGGGTTCCACATCTATATAAGACATTTGATAAAAATATTTATAAAACATTTAGGGTCCGTAGCATTACTCATAAGAAAAAGAACTACATGCAAGTAGGAGTTAGGGAAAAAAATTACAAACCCATGGGGTGCAAGTGTGTCTGTGATGGGGTGTAAATGAAAGATAGTGGTTATGCCCCTTCATGTGTTGGTAATTTTTTTTTTCCCAACTCACGCCTGCATATAGTTTCCTCTAAGAAAAAAGGACTCAAAAAAAAGTAAGCTAGATTAAGATTCTTTGTCATTATTTCTTTGAATTTTTTATGGGTTTTACCACAATAATATGTTAGGGACTTACATAATCAAATGATTCATGTTTAAAATTAAAATAAATGACATTAAAATGCAGCCTTTTTATTTGAAATTTGGACAGTTAGATCACCCCAATAATATCATTGCAGTGAAAAGAATTATAGAATATCTTGATCCAGACAAATTAGGGGGGGTGTCTTGTGGGCCGTAGAGACCTCTTGTTTTGATTCTGTGATATATTTTACAATGAATGATTTCTATATATCCGCTGTTTTTTTTTTTCACTATTTTCTATCACCTAGTACATGGCAAAATAATCTTGCTATCAGTAATACCTTAATAATTATATTCAAACAAGAAAATCAATCATAAATATCTGTCTCATTGACGTATAACATTTTTCGTTTTGATAATAATATGATGATCATTTTTTTTTTTTACTATGTTTTGTTTATATCCTCTTCTATGTTATTACTACATTAAAACACATATAAATTGTGGATCAATTGAACTATAAAATTTTGACACATAAGACAATATACTAAATATTATATACACATTAAAAATTTGTAAATAGACAAAATCCAATTAGAAGCAGATACAATCCTCTAACATGAGATGCCATTCTTTAGTTGTGTGGGTCACATTTCATGTGAGAGAGTTGAATTCTGTTCTCTAATCGAATTTTGTACACAAATTTGAGCATCCTAGCATTACTGTGTGTGCCAAAAATGAGTCACACTAATCATACTTGTAAGAGTCTCCTCCCACTTAATCCCATGTATACATGCATCAAGGCCTTACTTCCACTGGGCAGGCTTATTGATGCAGCAAGGAATGCCGCAGAACCAGCCTGAAAAATATGTAATCCCACAAACATAAAATTGAATTGAGATTATTAATCATAAATGTGACTCTTTTTTTAAACAGAAATTAATTGGTAATTAAAGATGAAAAATGAGAGACGCTCACAGATCGTGGGATGGGCTTAGGCTTGCTACGAGATTTATGGGAAGAAGCTCGAATAGGCTCATCATCTGATGATGAGTCGTGTTCGAGTCCCATTACTGATGGAGGACCACTTCTAGCTGCCCTTAGAGGAGACCGTGTTGGTAGAGTGTTGGTCCAAGCCAGAGATCTTGCGGACCTAACGAAAAAACAAAACAAAAACATATATATAATTTTTTTCTTCAATTAATCAAATATATTTGGTTGGGCTTTTGTGTTTCATAATATTAGAAGCACAACAAACAATGAAAAAAAGTTATAATTCATTTATAGTTTTCATATCATTTTTTGCAAAAATAGTTTTTAAAATTAATTTTGTAAATTACATCATTAGTTTTTTATAGTTTAAGCGAAGTGTCACTCTAGTTCCCGTAGCTTCAATTTGAACAATTTAAATCATATACAATCATATATTTTGGTCAAGTATTCTTTTTTAGGCTCATCATTACACAATCTAATCCTTTTTTCAAGTAAATCCAGAGAAAGAAATTCTTTGGATAGAACCTCCATTCTATTTATCAACTTTTTGTTTAGATTGTTACCTTTTTTGTTTGTTGGTTGAAACCCAATGGTTGTACAATTCATCAGAGGAGAGTTTTTCTATTATGGACAAGGACATCTTTCTTTGTATCATTTTACAAATAGCTGATAAACTGGGTGGAAACGTAAAAACTATTCTTTTTTTTCCATAGTTTTGTTGCAATACTGTTCCACCGTCATACATTGTTAACATTTTGAATGAAAAAATAACACTTTGAAAATTAGAGAGACCAAAGTGGAATTCAAAATAACCTATAGGGACCACTAGTGTAATTTGTTTATTACACCAGGTGGTCCCTATATTTTCCTTTGAATTTTATTTTTGTCCCTCTAATTTTAAACAAAGTATTTTTCCATTTAAAATTCTAACACTAAGTGACAGAAGATCACATTGCAACAAAACTGGAAGTATAGAATTCACATTGTTTAAATTAAAAACTAAAAAAATCATAGTGAAATTTGGCTCAAGGTAGAAGGACTGCCAATGTGATTTACCTAAAATAATGTTTTGACATTTTTAAGAAGTGGGTTGTTCTTGAAATAAATTCTCAAAACATATCCCCCAAACAAGTTTTGTATTTTTATTTTTTATTTTTTTTTAAAATGGAAAATGGAGAAAGAGAACATGATCAAAAATGGAAAATAGCATATAATAAATGTTGGAGAAAATTGATATACATACACGTAGTAAATTTCCCTATGGGGCTGATGCATTATGGGGGTGCCACCAGGTATTGGAATGGCTGAATCATATGGTTTAGGTGGCTTCAAAAATTTTCTTTCTTCTTCAACCTAACAAAAGCACAATTTGTTAGTCATATTTTTAGCTGCCCTACATGTTACTAGAAAAATATTCAAAATTTAAATATATACATACATATATATATATATATATATAAGATGTATTTAGCATGATTATGATCTATATATTTTAAATTTTCGACACTATTTGTATAATTTTTTTGGTTTTATATAATATTTACTATAAATTACACTGATTTCTCCTAAAAATTTGAAGAAAAAAAAACAATACAACGTAAAATTTGACGTAATTACATGGAGCTCTTTTATAATTTTAATTATCAAAACATATAATTTAGTAATTCATTAGTCATATGAATAGCAAAATGATGTTGTCATCTCTTTTGCATTGCAACGTATATTTTACCTTATTCCTCTTTGCCTCTTCACATCATTTACATTAATTCTAATCATTTTAACTTTATTAAAAGAAGATCTATGTAATTATACCAAAACTATAGAATTAACTATAATTTCTCGAAATATCACATAATTCAAATTTTGGGTACTTTCTATATTATTTTTCTGGATTTATTTTTTTCTAGATTTATATAATATTTATGATATGCAAATACTCTGTGTGTGTGTGTCTACATTCTGCAAGTTTATTTATTAGACAGTAAAGAAAATTACTTAAATTGTGGAAGAAAAATAAGAAATTTGTACCCCTTGATTGTGCTCAATCCTTTGGGCCTTCAACCAGCTATATAAGTGATCATAGTAAAGGCTTTGCAACACCAACACCACAGTACTTGCTGTGTACAGCTGTCAAATATTAACAATGCACACACATGAATTTGTAATACGTGTTCAAAAATTAAACAAAAAAACAAGAACGAAACAGAATTGCAATACAAATCAAATTATAGTTATACAAACAAACAAAAAAATCTGATGAATTTTGTATAATCTGTCACAAAAAAAAATAAAAGCTAGTTGGAAAGTGGCATTACCAGAGCTGTGTAGAACTGAGTGGGCAACTGTAATCAGAACCCCAAAAAAAAAAAAAAAAAAAAAAATACGAGTATGAGAGATAGTGTTTCGACAAAAAGAGATCTGTTTGGTTTAATTTTTTTAAAATTATTTTAAATGAACTTTTATTTATTTTTAGTAAATTTTTTTAAATGCAACTAATATAGATGTTTCTATTTTTTTTATTTTTTATTAAAACCATAAGAAAACTCAAAATTTTGACGGATTGGATTTTCTTTCGTTTTTAGTTTTTTATAAATATATTTTAGTTATTTTTTTATACTTTTTAAAAATATTTACATTGGGTACATTTAAAAAATTAATATATATATATATATATATATATAATTTCAATAAAAATAAATAAAAATCGATTATCAACATATTTTAAATGTTTGCAACACCCTCTCGTAACTGTAAATATTTATTGATATTTTGAACCTTTCATATCCATATATATATTTTGTAACTATCAATATTTATTGTTATGTTGAATCATTCATATCAATATAACAATATGACTAATATTATATGTATTAATTAATATATTAATTAGTGTATCAATTGATAATGTAATATAATTTAAGAAATTTTTAAAATTTATAATGTGATTAATAAGTGAAATCAATAATAATATCATAATTAATATTGATACACTAATTAGTGTATTAATTAATATATATTGTATGACCGGAACAATATATCAATTTTTATATAGATGTATCGAGAATGTCAATTGTAGTGCGTAACTGCACAGAACCTCACGAGGATCCTCTAAAGTGTTTTTTTCTTAAAGTTTTTTAAAGTAGTGTATTGTGTGGTTGAGATTTAATGTTGAAAAATTGATGTGACTTGTCATTAAATCTCAACCACACAATGCACCACTCTAAGAAATTTTAGAAAAAAAAAAACTCTAGAGAATCCTTGCTCGATTAAAAGGCACCTTTGGACGGTTGAACTCGTCAGTTTTTTGTCTTTTTTAGAAGTCGCATGGTTTTTTACTCATTAAAAAAATTAAAAAACTAATAACTTATATTAAAAAATCAAAAATTTTCTTTTCATTTTATTTTTTACATATTTTTTTATAAAAAATTAAAAAATCATTTCAAATATATTAATTTTTTTACATCATATATTAGTTAAAAAATCAAAAATTTACTAAAAAAAATTTGTTCCCAAACGAGGTCTTAGTGCTTGTGTGAAAAGTTAAGTTTGAGGTTTTTTTCAAAATATACCTCATTCAATTTATAATTATTATATTTTTTCTTTTATAAAAGTAAAAAAAAAAAAAAATCCAAACGAAGGCTTAATGCAGTAGTTTTGGAACATCATCTGCAAAAAACAAAGGTTTTTTTTCTTCTGATTATTTGCTAAAACTAGAACACATACCGTTGCAGGCTCAAGAAGACAACCCACTAAATTGAAAACATCACTGCATGAGAGAGAGAGAGAGAGAGAGAGAAAAAAAAAAAAAGTAATGATCTAAGACTTAATTAAGTGGTAAATAAAACAAGAAATGAAAATATGAAAACAAACCCAGCAATCCAAGTAAGGAGAAAGAGAAGAGAGACTCCATGGCTGGACTTGGTGCGGAAGTTGGTGATGATCTGTGGGATTTCTGCAACTCCCCAACAGACCAGACTTATGAGCCCAAAAGCAAATGAAAGCTCATCATTGAAGTTGCATAAGCAATCCTTGAAATACTTCTCTACCCACCCTACACATTGCTTGTTCTCTTTCACACAATATGCTATTGAGTTTCGTAGACCCTTCATCTCTCTCTCTCTCTCTCTCTCTCTCCCTCCCCCTCTCTCTAATATTGAGCAATTGTGGCTGCTCAGGTTATTAAAGGTGGTGATGATTTTAAAAGGAAAACACATATGCATTGAGAAATGGGTAATTATTCAATAATTTCGGAACATAGACCCGTGATATTATACAGTATTGTAATTGGTGGAGAAGGTGATAGGTGAGATATTGTGTTGGATGATTTGGAAACATGAGAGGGCATATTTAATGATGATTGGTTAAGAAATATGAATACAAGTACTCCAGAAACATTCTACAATTTCCGTTGAAAAATTACATATAAATTAAATTTTATTTAAAAAATAAAAATGCTATGGAATATGAAGAATATTCTGAATTTTATCCCAAAAAAAGATGTGCAGTATAAATTTAAAAGTAGTGTAATATGCATTTCAATAAAAAAATAATTGAATGAATACTTTTTTAGGTAATTTTTCTGGTATATAATACTGTTGTTAAAAAATGACGCAGAAGATTTGTATTTCTTAATTTCAATCTAAAAGAGGTATCAAAGTGACTTACCATTATAAAAATATCACTAATAGACTATTTTGATGAATTTTTTTGTATAAATTTTTATATTGTAACATTAAAGTAAAGGACTTGATTTTTATTTATTTTTTTGGTACAAAAATGCACTATAAAAACTGGAAAAAAAAATCAAAAATTATTCTAAAAATAACTTACTCTTTATTTTTTTAAAATAATTTTCAAAGTACATAAAATTTTCTATTTTGGGTAAGTAGAGGTTTTAGATAACGGATCTGGGGATCACTTACCCTCTGTGGTGTTGTGCTAAGAGGGATTTGGGAGGGTAGTTTGACAGTATCCATGCTATGAGATTTTCTACTGAATATGTTAGTAATCTTAGCTGTAAGAATTATATATTTTTAGAAGTAAAAAATGTTTAAATAAAAGAAAAACTCACAGTATCCTTCTCAAATTTGTGCCAAGAGAACCATGCACTTCTTTTAGTTTCAATTCAAGGTCGGAAATCTTTTTTTTTATTTTGTAGATTTGGGATCGGAAATCTTAAAAACTCAAAACTTTACCAACAATGAGATTATGTGGCGGAGATTGTGGGTAAAATTTATGTGACAGAGATTGAGCTGATAAAATAAAAATATGACAAAATTTGAATTGGTATAATATATGGTCCATATATAGAACTAATATGAATCATAAAGTGATATTCAGAATAAAAATTTTGAGTAAAATTTTGTCAGGTTTGGGAACAACTTTTGTAGTTAAAATATTCTGTAAAAATAAAAAAAACTAAAATAATTAATAAGATAAAATGTTAAATTCTACGTATCAATCAATTATTATTTTTTTCACAATTGTCTATTTAATTAAAAAAATATTAATAAATCATTTTAAACATAACCTTTTTTTCTTATCTTATAAAATAATTAAAATAATCAAATCACCACACGTGACAGATTTAAGATTATTCTGTGTCAAATTGTAGTATTATAGCTCGGTCGGCCTTAGCGTCTCTGTGGGCCCATTTGAATACTGTATTGTGTCTCTTTTGAATATCATTTTATGCATAATGCCACATCTATCTATCTATACTATTATAAAGTGAACATTTTTTATAGTGTCTTGAAGTTTTGTTTCTTATACTATTACGTGTGTATTTTTTTAATTTAAAATTAAAAAAAAAATTAGATAGATAAGTGAAGGGAATTTGAACCTTAGACTTTTATCAAATGAATAACACTCTTACCACTTGACTAACACACAATATATAATAAATTTTTTATTTTATTTTTATTTATTTGAATAGCACACGCATCACGTGTGCCAACTACTAGTACTATTACAAAGAAGGGCAAATTACATATACACCCCTCGAGGTTTGGCTAAATTACAGATACCCCCCTGAGGTTTGAGAAATTACGAATTCCCCCCTGAATGCTATATTTGCATAAGAAATTAGGGGGTAATTTGTTATGAAATATAAACCTCAGGGGGTAAATTGTTATGAAAATACAAACCTCAGGGGGCGGGATGTAATTTCTGAAACCTCAGGGGGGTATCTGTAATTTAACCAAACCTCGAGGGGTGTATATGTAATTTGCCCTAAAAAGAACACTACTCCACAACACTTATTCACCTGTAAGTATTCCAGGAAGGGAAAAAAAAAAATATTGGTCCACATCATTTTAGAGTTACAAGACAATTTTGAGGGTTTCAACCATTTTTAGATTTTGTTTGGTAATAAAGACTCGCTAAAAAAACATACAATTCGATTTTATTATGATATAATGAAAAATAATATTATACGCACTAATTAATGTATTAACTAGCATATCAATTAATGATATAATATAATTTAAAAAAAATTTGATATTTATAATTTATATAATGAATGAGATCAATAATAATATCATAACTAATGTATTAACTAGCATATCAATTAATGATATAATATAATTTAAAAAAATTTTGATATTTATAATTTATATAATGAATGAGATCAATAATAATATCATAACTAATACTAATACACTAATTAGTACATGTAATACAACCAATGAAACCTTCTCTTTTTAACAAAGCCAGCCACTTTCATATTCTTTCGCTATTTTGCTTCTAGGAAGTTGTCACTTGTGGGAAGAAAATTAATAACAACAGGCTTTTGTTAACATCTGTTTTGAGAACATATGTTTAGAAAGTAGAAAATTTTAATTAAAATTTCTCTATGATTTTTGTTTTGCGAAAATGATAACTTAATTAAAGAAGACGCATATATAATTGAGTAAAAATAGAGTAAATTTCTTTGATAATATTGTCAGAGTAACATGTTACTGTGAACTAAAGTAACATCTTATTATCAAATAAAGAGGTGTTTTGGGAACTTAGTTTTTAGCCACTTTTTAGGTTTGTAGCAAAAATCAAAAGTTGATTTTTTTGTATTTTTTTTCATTTGGAAAGTTGATTTTCAGCCATTAGTGAAATTACAATTTTACCTCTCATGGATCAAAATGTGTTACATGAGTGAAATTGTAAATATTTTAAATTGAATGGGGTAATTTGATCATTTTATTATGATTTGATATTATAAATAAATATTAATCAAAAAAGTCAAAAGCGACTTTTCATCAACTTTCCAAATCATTTGTCTAAAAAAGTCAAAAGCTTGGTTAAAAGCCAAAAAATTACTTTTTACCATCTTTTCAAAATAAATCAGAACAACATGTTACTGTTTACATCAATTTTGATTGTAATTATTTTTTTTTATAAAGAATTTTATAGTCAACATGGATCTTATTTGATAGATTTTGATGAAAGGATTTTAAAAATACTAATTTTATTAAAAATCGACATCTAGATAAAAAAAAATTATATTATTTTAAGATTTTATATTTTAATAATAATTATATGTGTTAGACTTTTGAAAAAAAAAATAATTTATGGTTATCTTTAATGCATTAAAATTTTATTATGGGAAATTTTGATCAAATCCCCCAAGGAAGTAGAAAATGAGTATATTTACTTTATTTGTGTAGAAAATAATACAATATTAAAAGCCATATTAATTTTTTTTTTAAATTATATTTATAATGAGACCAACATACCTTTTTGCTTTGCACCATTCTCCTCCCTTATTTTTGATTGAATTTTTTTAATATGTTTAAAATTTAGTTTGGTGAAAAATAAAATTTTTAAAAATCAAACACTTATTTTCATATGATTTTTTTTGAAACATAAAATAATATTTAAAAATTCAAATATATATTTATATTTAGTTTTGTCAAAAAAATTTATAATACTGTAAATACAAATTCTAAAAATTCAATCAAATAAAAATATTTCGTGACTAAAGTTTTTCAACTGTGTATTCATAAATGTTGATCCGGTTCTCATCATATTAGAACCATTCAAAAAATATATATATATAGAATACTTTTTATTTTTATTTTTTTAATTAGTAGTTAAAGAATTTTTGCCTTAGAAAAACAAAGATATATCAATAAAAAATTAACTCTTCAAAAATAACATAATTAATTTTCATTGTACTCTTATATTCTCCATATAAGTATAGAAAGTTGAAATTCATTTATTACTATATGCCCTTAAGACGCATATTATCAAGTGGTAGTATTACATGTCTTAATTAATGTACATATTAATATACTAACTAGTTTTATGCTATTATTATTGACCACACCTATTATACAAATTACAAATACTCAAAACATCTAAAATTATGTCGCATCATCTGTTAATCTACTAATTAGTACATTAATTGAGACCCTAAAAATTCTACCAAAGTTTCTACCAAATGTCTTATATGGGTGTGGGACCCACACAATGTGGGTCCATGCGAGTTCTACACCCATATGAGATATTTGGACATTTGATAAAATTTTTAAAATTTCTAACATTTTTGATATAATAAATCTGATATTTCATTTACAGTAAAAGCATTAATTATGTGGATTCATAAATTATTATAAACCTCTTTAATCAAGGGATGTAAATATATATTGTCAAATTCGTAAATTTTCTATGAAACTTGATGGTTCTGGAATGGACCTTCTGGTCTGGTTACATTTATTCACTTTCTACATTGGATAAATCAAATCAGACTAAAGATCTTTTTTTTCTTTCTTTTTTTTTTTTTCTAAAATTATTTATTCTTTCATCTGAAAACACTTATCATCGCTGAATAATGTAAGAATTTTAAATAATTTTTTAAAGCATTAATTTAACAATTGATAATATTTTAGAATTAGTAATGCTATCAAACAAAAAAATAAAAAAAAATTGTACAGAATGACATGATTATATTGTGAGACTATCACTTCAAAATAAATAATTTATCAAAAATATCACTACCATATTATTTTCGTGAAAGATTTTGTATAAAGAATTTACTTCAAGTGACCAAATCAAATTGGAGGAGGATTTTCTGCTGATAAGGTGTTGTTGGCCTCTTCTGGACTCATTATGGATCCTTCTCAATGATTTAAATCAACCATTTTGTAAAACTCTTCAAATAGATCGTTCATACCAATAATGATATTGATCAGATTATTGTAAATGGGCCACTAAACCATCCAATTTACTTAATAGGCTCCACTGCGTATCTTATTTTAATGATCTGAATCATTCATTTGATAGAATCTTTTAAGTAAGGAATGATTTGAAAAGTTAGTTAAAAATTAATTTTTTGACTTCTTTTAACTTTTATGTCTTGTTGTGTGTAAAAAATGTGAGAAGCGATGTGACTCAAAATGAGTGCCGTTTTGGGAACAAAATAAAAAGTCACAAAATATCCAAAAACGCAAGTGTCAAAAACGTAACAAAATTGGTTTGGGAAATGCCAAAAACGCAAGTGTAAAATTACAAATTAGAGCCTATGACAAAAAAATAAAAAAATAAATTTATTATGTTGGGTAAGGGTATTTTGGTCATTTTAATTTGATTTGACACCATAAACAAATATTAAACTAAAAAGTCAAAAGTCAACTTTTTACCAACTTCCCAAATCACTTTTCAAAAAGCTAAAAAGCTTGGTAAAAAATCAAAAGTCAACTTTTTACCAACTTCCCGAAACACTCCTGAGTTAAAAACCAAAAGTTGGCTTTTAACCAGCTTTTCAAAGTGCCCCTAAATCATACATATCAAAAATCAAGTTGATTTGACATCGATAGATATTGTATTAGATCTCATTTGTCTGAAAAATAATAGGTGAATTATTTTCAAAATTATGTTGTTTCTTAATAAATTTCAAACAAATATGATTTGATCGGGTGACTCAACTTGATTTTTTATAAGAAGAATTTGTTTGATGGGCCTTAAAAAATTGAACATTTCAGATTGTTGAGATGCATTGAAAATTAGCCTGCAGTGGGCTAAAACTGAAAAATCCACCTAACTGAAGAGGATTCATTAGTCTCATTGTAACCACATGATTCAAACACATTTGTTTTTAAAAAAAAACAAATGACAAATATGATTTTTGAGAATAGGTTGCTCTTTTTTCTTTTTTTTCTTTTTTCTCTTTTTTTTTAATAACAAACGTGTTTAAATATGTTGCTACAATCGTATCATCAATTTAATTTTTTTTATATGAATAATCTACATAAATAGCTTTATAATATAAATTTTGAATTATCAAAATTAGTCGTATAATAAGACCACCAATGGCCAAGCTTACCTTCCAATGAATTTATCCACCAGAGAGAATCTCATTTCATTATAATTACACTATGAGATAAAAGAACAATTTCAGTCAAACTGATGTGAATTCTACATTCACGTAAGTATTATATAAAACTTATAATAATTTTGTAAGAATCTTTTAACATTACTCAACGGTTAGGTTTGTTATCCTGATTCATGAATGGGATTGATTGATGAATGGGATTGGCTTAGAATTGAAGTAGACCCACATATATCTTGTTTGTTTGGTTTATGGGCTCTTGGATTGTCACTCTAAAAGTGTGTTTGTTTTGAAGGATTATTCAATGGGATTGGACTATTAGATCATTCGGACTAATAGTTCATTGTTTAGTTCAATTTTTTTACTCCGAATTAATAGTTCTTCCGGACTATTAATCTCTCATATGAGGGATTATTGTATCTTAGGGGAGGGTGAGATTATTTCTATGGGATTGGTGTCTCATGAGACTAATATGTACAATGTTCATTTTACCCTCATGCTATTACTTAGGCCAAGTTTGGCATGCCTTAAATAATACAAAAAGTCAAAAAGTCACTATTCAATTTAAGTCACATCATCTTATTTAAATCACATCACATCTCTAACACATCACATCAAACCCAATCCAAACCCAACCCAAATAAGCTAATAAGTCAAAAAGTGCACTTTTTTAGAACATCTCAAACCAACCCTTAATAAACAATTGAAAAATGGTAAAATAGTCTTTTGAACATTTATAAATTATTTTTTTAGTGTTGTTAATTTAAAATTATATATTAAATAATATTAAATAAAAATATATAAATTATAAATTTAATTTAATTAAAAATAATAAATTAAAAACTATGGCCTTATAATTTGTTTAGTGTTGTTAAAAAATTAAATTTATATATTAAATAAAATTATTTTTTTAGTGTTGTTAATTTAAAATTATATATTAAATAAAAAATATAAATTATAAATTTAATTTAATTAAAAATAATAAATTAAAAATTATGGCCTTATAAATTAAATTTTTTTAGTGTTGTTAAAAATTAAATAAGGGGGATTGTAATTCATTATACTGTTAGTCTTGAGATACATTGTCCCTAGATTATTTGGTTGAACTGGATTTGTATCCTATGTTTGTTTAGTCATGCGATTAGATATCTGGATTGGACTATTTTTAATGAATTTAATGTTTGGTTGGACGGATTGGATAAAGATAAATGTTCAAAAGACTATTTTACCCTTGTAATTTATAATTTTTATTTAATATAGAGTTTTAAATTTGTAATCTATAATTTATAATTTAACAACACTAAAATTTTTTAATTTATAATGCCATAATTTTTAATTTATTATTTTCAATTAAATTAAATTTATAATTTATATTTTTTATTTAATATATAATTTTAAATTAACATCACTAAAAAAATAATTTTATTTAATATATAAATTTAATTTTTAACAACACTAAAACAATTTAATTTATAAGGCCATAATTTATAATTTATTATTTTTAATTAAATTTAATTTATAATTTATATTTTTTATTTTTTATTTAATATATAATTTTAAATTAACAACACCAAAAAAAAATTATTTAATATATAAATTTAATTTTTTAACAACTCCAAAAAAATTATAAGGCCATAATTTTTAATTTATTATTTTTAATTAAATTAAATTTATAATTTATATTTTTTATTTTTTATTTTTTATTTAATATATAATTTTAAATTAAAAACACTAAAAAAATAATTTATAAATGTTCAAAAGACTATTTTATCATTTTTCAATTGTTTATTAAGTAATAGCATGAGGGTAAAATGAATATTTTACATATTAGTCTTATGAAATACCAATCTCATAAAAATAATCTCACCTCTCCTCTTAAGATATAATAATCCTTTATATGAGGAACTAATAATTTGGAAGAACTATTAATCCAAAACAAAAAAATTAAACCAAACAATAAATTATTAGTCTGAATAGACTAATAGTCCAGAGTAATACCTCAAAACAAATACACTCCAAGGTCCCGTTTGTTTTAGGAGATAGAATGGAGGGGATTGATAATGAGAGGATTAATAGTGAGGGGATTATTAGTGAGGGGATTGATAGTGAGGGGATTAATAGTGAAGGGATTGATAGTGAGGGGATTAATAATGAGGAATTGTTAAATTATTTTTATATAAAATAATAAAACAAATAAAAAAATATAAAAAATTAAACATTATATTTAAAAAAAATTCCCAATATATAAAAAATAAAAAAAATTTCTAATCCCCTCACTATTTTCTAATATCATCTCTACCTCCTCCTTACCAATCCTCCTTCCAAGGGTATTAGCAATATCAAGGGACTAATAATCCCAAGGCTTTCTCTACAAACAAACAGGAACTTTAGTAATACTTTGATATTATTAATCACAATACCCTTCTTATAGTCCAAAACAAACGGGGCCCAAGGGGATTGTTAACAGAGTGGTGGGATTGGGATGCCTTTAATACAGGTGAGATTGAAAAACCAATCCCACGACACAATGTTCAAGGCTTGTTTTTTTTTTTTTTTAATAGTGTGTTTGTAAATGTCTTGCTTTATTTTTTCACTAATCATCTTTCACACTATCATTAAATAAATATATTTTTCTTTTATTTCCTTATTAATAATCTCTTTGCTAATTATCTCTTTACTAACAATTTCATCCAACTTAGGCCTAGTTTGACATGTCTTAAAAAAGACAAAAAAGACAAAAAGTTACTCAAAAAGTTAAAAAAAATTATCACTATTCACCAAAAAAATATTCAAAAATTAATTTAACACATAATTACATTTCAGACAACTCTGCCGTCCCACAGGCGGAGCCGCCTTTTTGGAAAAATTACACTTATTTAAGTGCACAAATAACGCGGTGTTGTTCGGTCCGTAGGAGCCCATTAAGGGGTCTCGTTTTAATAATCTGAACCGTTAATGTGTAAAACTCGTCAAGTACTATATGTTTGTAAAAAATCACATTGATCAGATATCGATAACTATATGATCAAAACAGTTAAAATTTATAAAATGGATGGTGTTATAATTAATGGTTGACAAAAAAAACTAATTCGATCAGATAGCTATCGATTTCCGATCAACGTGATTTTTTACAAACATATAGTATTCGACGAGTTCTACACATTCAATAGTTTTGATTAGCAAAACATGACCCGTGATGAGCCCCACGGGCAAAACAACACCTCCAATTCAATGCCCAAAAAGCAGGAAATCATATCCCAGGCTACACTCCACACTGTCCTGAATTATCCCACCGTACCGCCTATTCCATCTCAATTTTCTCTTATACACTAATTTATACAATTTTTTAATACATATTTTTTTCATAAAAAGTCAAAAAATTATCCCAAACAACTATATTTTTTCCTCAACTTTTTAATAAAAAAATCAAAAAACACACCTATTTAAAACACCCAAACAATCCTTTAATCTGTCAAATAAACTTGACCGACCAGCACTGCAAAGAGTTTAGAGCACCTCGTGGCAAAATGTCCTAGTCATACTCAACACAGATATTTTAGGTCCTAGATTTGTGAACGATGTGATATATATCTTTGACCTTTTTTTGGAGCCCAAAATTCTTTGTTATTTATTGCCTTATCACTTTGTCATTCACTACCGACCTAAAAAGCCTTCGTATTACTACCCAACGCAATAAAGCAACCCGGTTGATACCTCGAAAATTCGTACGTCGAATGAGTCGAAAGATCAAAACGACGTCGTTTTGATCTTTATATATATATATATATATATATATATTTTTTCAGCAGAAGAAAGAAGAAGACGAGAGGAGGAAGAAGGAGAAGGAGAGGAGAGGAGGGGAGGGGAGGAAGAGAAGGAGGGGGAGGGGAGTAGGCCAACAAACTCGAGGCTGAGGACGTCGGCAGAACCAGCACCCCGTCTCCCTCTCTTCTCCTTCTCCTCTCTTCTCTCCCTCTCTTCGAATTCGACCCAAATTTCGACCCACGAAATTCGAACACCCACCCATTTTTCCGCAACAAAGTTTCATTTTTCAGTCTCCTTTTAGTGTACTTCAAGTCATGTTTTTGATAACTCAAATCAATATTTAAAATTGGACATGCTCGGTGAAAGTATGTTAGGTTTAGTTGATGAATATAATTCGTATCAATTTAAAATTTAAAATTTCAATTTTTTTTTCATAATATATTAAAATTTTATGTGATGGTTTTCTGACTTAATTTTGAATACAAAATATTAAAATCTTAATTTTTTAAATATGTCACCATTTAGGTGTATTATCATCATTCTATCAATGTTATTCTATTATCATCACCCCAACACCATTGAATCCTCTGTTACCTCCATTATTATAACCAAACTTCCACCTTTTATCACTATCGCCGCAACTTTACCCCACCATTGTTACGATCCAGTCCTACTTCTCAGGATTAAAGTCATAATTGGTCAGTAATCTGAGATAATCAAAGACCCCACTTAACAGTAAACAGTAATAGGGGTTGACGGAAGTCATAAATAATAAAGTAAAAGCATCCAATGAGCTGTGTGACATACATGAAACAAAATACTTCAATTTCATTTATACAGATATGCACATAGTCCATCTCATATCCATGTACAAACATTTACATCATCTAGGGAATTGATCCCCAATAACAAAAGGTCATAAAACAAAAGATCTTAACTCAAAACCATTGCATTGATCACAGTCGAAAGGGTGAACTCGTAATCACCCGGAAGCCTTGGAGTCAGACCAAAAAAAACCTCGAAGTGAGGCACGGCGGATGGCTTCACAAAAACAAAAGGTAGGTTGATTCCCTTATGTCCTTTCTTGAGTTTGATCACCTACATATATATATATATATATATAACGGTGAGCTAAAACCCTATAAATAACAAATGTGTAAAGAGGTTATGAGTGATGTCATTCTAGTCATTTAAATTAGTCAATTTCAGGAGCGAATCATTTCATAAAACAGAGTTCACACAGTTAATACACATGACAAAAAGAACACATGATACATAATTTTGCATATAAACACATATTAAAGAAAATCACATAATTTAGCAACTAACCAAGGAGGCGGTTGTTACAACCATCACTGTCAGTTTACTACTACCACCATTATACCTCCATGACACCCTCACTACTCCATTACCACTACTATTGTCATTACAATTACCACATTGCCACCATCACTTTGTAATGCCGTAAAAATATCACACAAAATTAAATATCTTTCTACAAGATAAAGAACACTTTGAATGCATAAGGAATAAATGCATTTTGAAAGAGAGATTAAAATAATATTAATCAAATTTATTTTGCCCAATGGCGCGCATCATTATTTATAATATCTAAATGCTAACTAAATAAGGAAATAACTAATTAGGTTAATTCCTTGCTAGACACAAAAATAAATAAACAGATACAAAAAATGACAAATTTGAGTTAAGTTCAAATCTAAATATTATATAATATCAGAAAAGGAAAGGCTTCTCTCCAATCCACACAGTGGACTAGAGCATGTTGTTGGACTCGTGGGATACATTACGGGTCTCGTTTCAATAATTCAAACCGTTTAATGTGTAGAATTCGTCGAGTATTTCATGCCTACAAAAAATCACGTCGATCGGATATCGGTAGCCCTTTGATTGGAACACATTTTTGTTAACAATTTATTTTTAAAATCATATTCACCACTGACAAAAATGTGTTCCGATCAAGGAGTTATCGATATCCGATCAATGTAATTTTTTTTGCAGATATAAAGTACTCAACGAGCTCTACACATTGACGGTTCAAATCATTAAAACAGGACCCGTGATGGGCCCACGAGCTCAACAGCACCCTCTAGTCCATTGTGTAGACTGGAGAGAAGCCTCTCCCTATCAGAAACATGCCGAAACAGAAGACACTAAAAACAAACCTTCCAAAATAATTGTTAAAACAAAACTTTTCTAAAATGGGAAAATCATTAATTCGAGTGCCTAAATGAAGAAATTTGGCTAAAATTCATTCTATATTACGCTGAGGACGTCTATGACTCTAATTAAATATTGTTTCCGATCAAACTACCAAATTTAGAACGATTCTGAGCTTGTCACAAAAACACACTTTTACCCTCAATTTGACTTCTTCCTCTTTTGTGGGTCCAATTTTTTAACACTCCGTTTGGATCGTGAGATAAGGTGAGAAAAGAAATATGGTTTCTCACCATTATGTTTGGATGAATAAAAGAGAATAGAATATGATTTCTCACCTATCTTGTTTGGATAGAGTAAGTAAAAGAAAAGAAAGAAAAGTGTTGTATTTCATTTTACCAAATTGACATTCCATATTAATAAACTATGTTTTTTCATAAGGGTGATTTTGGTATTGAAATTTTTTTTTTATTAAACTCAATTCATTTCTCACAAAATATCACCACTTTTGGCGAGAAACAAAACATAAGTTTAGAAGAATCCTTTTCTCACTATTTCTCATTGTTTCTCACCATTTCTCTTCTACTTAGCCATCTAAACAAGTGAAAGGATTTTGTATTCTCACCAAACCACTCCACCCAAATGGAGTGTAAGAATTTTTCAAGAACTTATTCTACATCACTCTAATATCACCAAATCACCACCAGATATAAAAGTGTGTACAAGAAAATTTAATAATAATTATATATATATATCAAGAAACTTCATTATTAAATTTAGCACTTATATTTAATAAATAACAATCAATTTTTAAAATTAAAAAAAAAATAACTTTTAGTTTCAGTATAGTTTTCGATTTTATCAAACAACACCTCACTAATTACTGTAGGATAGGACTATGGTCATGTTTGGTTAACTTATTTGCTTAACAAAGAAAAATTACTCAATAGTGTTTTGTTACAATTTTAAATTATAAATTATTTAACTTTTTCAACTTATTTGACCAAAAACATAAGGTTTTCTTGAACATACAATTTGTATTTTTTTATTATTTGAAATTCTTAAATACCTATGGGCAAAATAGCTCCATCGTTTTTTGTCTCAAATAAGACTTTTTGAAGACATTATGAATATTTGCATAATAAAAAAATTACGTGACAACTTATTTAATCAAACAAATTTTCTTACATATTATCAAAAGTTACACTAAACAGATTTACAATTTATTTTTAAGTTACTAATCTAAAAAATTATAATTATAAAAATAATTACATATATTATCAAGAAATTAATCGCGACGAAACTCCAAACACTAAAAAATATATATTACAACTTGACGAATATATGTAACATTGCGACTGTTTGATCCAGCTTATTGTAAATTAAAAATTGATAATTTAAAAACATAAACCAAAAGCTTTTACCTAATTTTTAGAAATTAATTTTTTCAGCATATTTAAATTATTTTTGGTTCACGAATCATGAGCAAAATTATATCAAATAATTTAGCATAAATTCTCAGAATAAAAATATTATAAGCAACTCAAATAAGATGCGCTAAAGAGCTCATTATTGCTGGTGTACTCATGAACAAGGTACATTATGAGGGCCAAGTTCATTGGCCAACATACATTACCAATTCCAAGTTCGATGTTCAATTCAACCCACAGATGAACATGGTCGCATGAGTCATCCAAGTTCATTTTGCAACTACAAAATTCTTTGTTCAAATGATGCACTCATTTGACAAAAACAAAACAAAAAAAGTCATTTGTCTATCTCTTGTTTGAGTCACTTCCCTGCCTGCTGCTTACGTGGAGCTTATTATTATTATTATTTTATTTTTTTGCCATACAATAGAATGTTAGAGCATCTCCATCAAAATAATTAAATTTTTGTTAAATTTTAACTAAAAATCTATTTTTCTCTTTTAGCTAATTATCTTTTCAAATACATTCTCTAACAAACTCTTTATTTTTTATTTCATTTGTTAAGTCCTTTTTCCTTATCTACATGTAACTAGTGGTTTGATATTAAACTAAAATAGCTAATTAAGAACTGAGTTTGATAGAGTGTATTTTTATAATTTTGTACTATAAAATAACTAAAAGAAGACTCCAATAAGCTTGATAATGATACTCTTAAGGAGTGAGTAAGTCAGATTACAATAACGAAAGGGTCATAATCACTCCATTGACTCTAACCCTCTTACTGTCTTAAGGGACAACTATGTAGATGACTAGGCCAATTGCCTTATCCACGCAAAGCTTATTATTCATACCAATTACATTATTTATGAAGCATGAGTATTTCGAAAAACATGCCGTGCCGTGCCGTACCGTACCAGGTACTTATTTGCATATGATAGCTCGTATGGTACTTCTGCATACATACAAAATATACGAAACACACACTCGAATTTTTTCTTCTTAATTTTTAGCGTACCCAAACGTACTCAACATATACCCAAGCCATACCATACTGTTGGGTTGGTGAACCCTGATAAGTACTGTTCACTCAACCCTATTGCTCACTCAAACACTGGGTCCAATGGAGGTTTTGGATACTTTCGTAATTCCCATATGCTTCTGTATAACTCTAATTCTATACTTATAAATAGACGAGGGGACGCCTCTTTTAGGTTAAGAGAGAATTGTATTTTTCTGATCATAGTGAAAAACAGCAGCAGCCGTGGACGTAGCCCTATTCTGGGGTGAACCACATAAATCCTTGTGTTCTTGTGTGTGTGATTTGTTTGATTAGTTTTTTCTTTTTTGTTTGTTATTTTGTGTCTCACCGTTCTTGGTTAGGAAGGGTCAATTCCTAACAACTGGTATCAAAGCATTGGCTCGAGTGGGAGCGATGGTTACAGACGAAAAGGTTAGAATCGATAAATTCAATGGCACGGATTTCGGATTTTGGAAGATGCAGATTGAAGACTATCTGTATCAGAAAAAACTGTATGAGCCCTTTTCAGGGACAAAACTAGAAAAGATGAAAGATGATGAGTAGACTCTTCTTGATCGCCAAACACTAGGTGTTATTCAGCTAACATTGTCTCGTAATGTTACATTTAACATAGCGAAGGAGAAGACTACAACGGGTTTTATGGCGGCACTCTCAAACATGCATGAAAAATCCTCCACCTCAAATAAAGTTTATTTGATACATAGATTGTTTAATCTGAGAATGAGAGAAGATGCTTCGGTGGCAGAGCATCTGAACAAATTCAATATTGTGGTAACACAATTGAGTTTTGTATCTATCGAATTTGATGATAAGGTTAGGGCTTTGATTCTTCTATCTAGTTTGCTAGAAAGTTAGAATGGTATTGTAACAGTAGTGAGTAATTCTTTGGGAAAAGAAAATTTGAATTGCAATGATATTCGAGATTTAATTCTGAGTGAAGAAATTCGCAGGAGGGAATTAGGGGAAACATCAAGTTCTGCCCTGAATACAGAAGCCAGAGGAAGATCAGTAGGAAAAAAACCCGAATCGCAACAGATCAAAATCCAAACACAAAAGCAAGTCAAAAACTGGAAAGGGGTGGAGTTGCTGGAACTGTGGAAAAAAGGGACATTTAAAAGGAGATTGTCCGACATTGAATAAGAACAAAGGTGATTAAAACTAGAAGTCTGCTAATGCTGCATTGGAGGAGATCTATAATGCTTTGATCTTGAGTATTGATAGCCCTCTTAAATCTTGGATTTTAGATTATGGGGCATCATTCCATTCTACTTCACAAAGGGAAATCATGGACAATTACATTGGCGCGTTGATTTCGGAAAGGTTTATTTAGCTAATGATGAATCTTTGAAAATTGTAGGTAAAGGGGATGTAACAATCAAGTTGCCAAACAGATCTATTTGGAAGATACAGAATATCAGATATGTGCCTGGTTTGAAAAGAAACATGATTTCTGTTAGACAACTTGATGATGTAGGTCATGTTATAACCTTCATGGGTGGTTTGTGGAAAGTCACCAAAGGAGCCATGGTTGTTGCTCATGGTAAAAAAGAAGGCACCCTTTACATGACTACGAACAATAAGGATGCAGTAGCAATTGCTGGTGAGAAGAAAGACTCAAATCTATGGCACCAAAGGCTTGGGCATATGAGTCAAAAAGGGATGAAGGTACTTGCATCTAAGGAAAAACTATCAGATTTGAAATCGGTGGACATTGACTTTTGTGAGGATTGTATCTTCGGTAAAAAAAAAAGAGAGTCATCTTTTCAAAGGATGGCTAAAAATCGAAGTCAGAAAAGTTGGAGCTGGTTTATACAGATGTGTGGGGACCTGCACTAGTTTCATCTCTTGGAGGTTCATCATACTATGTTACTTTTATCGACGACTCAACGAGAAAAGTATAGATTTATATTCTGAAACATAAATCTGAAGTTTATACTACTTTTAAGAAGTGGAAAGCCTTGGTGGAGACTGAAACAAGTCTAAAAATTAAGTGCTTGAGATCAAATAATGGAGGGGAATATGAGGACAATGAATTCAAGAAATATTGTGCAGAAAGTGGAATTAGAATGGAGAAGACTGTTCGAAAGACACCTTAACAAAATAGTGTTGCAGAACGCATGAATAGAACTCTGAATGAACGTGATGTTTTAGGCAGATGCAGTTAACACTGCAGCATATCTGATTAACCGTAGTACACCTGTTCCATTGGATGGAGAGTTACCAGAAGAACCTTAGAGCGGTAAAGAGGTAAATCTTTCTTTTTTTAAGGTATTTGGTTGTGCTTCATAGCAGAGGTTGAGTATATTGCTATTACTGAAACTGGGAAGGAGATAACTTGGTTACAGAATTTCCTAGCAGAGTTGGGTATGACGCAAGAGATGAGTGTTTTGCATAGTGACAGTCAAAGTGTTATTCATCTTGCAAAGAATCTGGCTTTTCATTCTAGGACGAAACACATTCAGTTGCGCATTCGTTCACTTGTAAATGATGGAGTCTTGTCTCTTGAGAAGATCCAAGGCAGTAAGAATCTAATAGACATGTTGACCAAGACAGTCACCATTGACAAATTGAAGTTGCATGCAACTTCAGTTGGCCTTCAAGATTGATGAAGGAAGATTGTGTTATCAAGTTTCAAGTGGGAGATTGTTGGATTGGTGGACCCTGATAAGTACTGTTCACTTAACCTTACTGTTTACTCAAACATTGGGTCTAATGGGGGGTTTGGGTACTTTCGTAATTCCCATGTGCTTCCTTGTAATCTTAATTCTATACTTATAACTAGATAAGGGGACTCCTTTTTTAGGTTAAGAAAGAAAGTTGTATTTTTCTGATTATAGTGAAAAATCGTAGCAGTCGTGGACGTAGTCCTATTCTAGGATGAACCACGTAAATCCTTGTGTTGTTGTGTGTGTGATTTGTTTGATTCGTTTTTCTTCTTTGTTTGCTCGTGTCTCACCGATCTTGGTTAAGAGGGTCAATTCCTAATACGTATCTCAGTTGAAACAACATTTTTTTCTACTACAAAGATAAAACTCCTTTCACTAGACTTTTTTTATTTTATTTTTAGTTTTATACTTCGCATGATTTTAAAATTAAACTATGGTTTGTAAGTTATTTAATATATTGACATTTAATTTTGATTTATATCTTTACTTTTAGCATTATATGTTAATTATAGGTTAGATCTTAATAAATTAAACCATTTATTTAATTTTTTCATTGTTCTAAATTAAAAATAAATTTTTTTTTACAAGTGTACCAAGCCGTACCCATAAATTATTTTTTAAAATTTAACCGTATCGACATACCCTTATCATACTAGTGTCAGTACTTGTACTCGTATTTCATAGCATAATAATAAACTAATTTATATAATGTAATAAACAAATTAAATTTTTTAGTATTGTATATTTTTTATTTTTACTCAATAAATTAGATTTCAAGTACTCTCTCCGTTTGGGAAGTGAGTTGACTTTTTAGCTTTTTAGCTTTTTTAGTTATTTTAGCCTGGGCTAAAAAGCTTAGTTTGGGAAGGGCTTTTTGACCTTTTTAGCTTTTTTTTTGTAAGAGAAGAGTGTAATGATTATGGGTTTGATGTGATGTTTTATTTGTTTTGGCTAAAATAGCCTATTTTGTCTTTTGTGACTAAAATAGCCAAAAAAGCTCTTGCCAAACTAATACACACATTAATTCATATCATGTGTTTTATTCACCTAAATCTATACAATATTGATGTTTAATATATATGTATATATAGCTTATGTTTAGCATAATGGGTTGGGGTTAAAATAGTCACAAAAATATAAAATAAGTTAAAAATCAATAAGATAAAATATTACATCCAAATCATAATTATTTTATTTTTCTCTCACAAAAGTCAAAAAAAATCAAAAAGTTCATCTCAAACGAAACTTTTTAACTCAGGTTAAAATAACCAAAAAATCAAAAAACCAACTTACTTTCCAAACAACGACACACACACATATATATATGCTAGTTATTTAATTTTGACTTAAATAATGAGTAATGCTAGAGATCCCAAATATTCTACCAAAAGTTTTACCAAATGTCTCACATGGGTGTGGGACCCACATTGTGTGGGTCCCATGTGGGTCCCACACCCATGTGAGACATTTGGTAAAACTTTTGGTAGAATTTTTGGGACCTCTAGCATTTTTCTTAAATAATACCTCTCAAAAGTTAAAACAAAGTAGTTTAGGAGTGGAAATTATAGCATGTTCCCGGAGTACTATGTGTCCGTACTCCTTAATCAATCATCATTTAAAATGTCTCTTTATGTTCCCCAATCATTCAACATAATATCTCACATATTCACCTTCTCCACCAATTACAATACCATGAAGTATTACATATCCATATTCTAGAATTACTGAATAATTACCCGTTTAGGAGTAGATGTAAAAAATAAAAAATAAAAATAAAAATAAAAAAATCCCAAATCATTACATGGCTTATAAATTATATACATTTACATGTACATATATTTAAAAAAGTAACGATAATTCATTAAATATCAATGAAAACAAAATTATAGTGTGCACTTGGTTTGAATTTTTTGGGTTAAGTTTTTTGAAAATTAAGTTTTTTATTTTTCATGCTTTTTTGTTTTTAGTGAATATTTTTAAAATTTTAAGTATTTTTTTTTACTTTTTTAGATGCACATTACTTAGATATATCTAAAAAGTAAAAAAATTGTGAAAAAATATTTTTAAAAAATTAATAAATACATAAAAATACGAAAAATATACTAAGTTCTCATTTATTTATTTTTTATACTTTGGTATTTAGTGAATTTTTAAAAGATATATTTCACAAAAATTATACTTTTTATGTGTATTTATGTTATGTGTGTCTAAAAATTAAAAAAAAATTACTTAAAATATTAAAAAATTCAATAAAAATAAAAAATACGAAAAAGAAGAAAGTTAAATTTTCCGAATTTTTTTTTTAAAAAACCAAAAATAAGCAATTATTCTCATTTAACTTTTCAATGAAAAAAAAAAAGAATGTAGTGATCGGCATCCACATCCCAACTCATGTGAATGCTAAAAAATAAAACAAGAAAATGTGTCCAAATAACACCAATAAACTGATCCAAAAAAAAAAAAAAACACCAATAAAATATTTTTAAAATTAATCTCACTCTCATAAGGAAAAATCATATGAATATTACGTGAGTGTTTGGGAAGTGAATTTTTATGTAGATTTTTTTAGTTGTAGGATATTATTGGATAAAAAAAAATTTGATGTTTGGAAAGATAATTAGATTTTTTTGTAGTTGAATGTGATATTTGTGAGAAAAAAAATGAAATAATTATGAAATTGAATGTGATATTTTATTTGAATATGTCTTTTTTAATTTTACAAAAAATTTATCTTTGAATAAAAAAAATTCAAAAAAAATCTCAAACCCAAGTCCCAAACACAATAGGCAGAGAACCAACAGAGCAACAAACGGTGCCGTTTTTCCGCAAGCACAGAGGTACACACATCCCACGTGGAAGGCGTGACCAAATCTCGGGACGCTACAAAAAAAAAAAAAAACGACCTTATCATCATCACGCGGATCACGATTCGCTCTTTTGTTAGTCCCAACAACAAATAGTCATTATTCACCTTATCCTAATTTTTTATTTTTAGATGTTTAACCTTATCTTAGGCCTCGTTTGGCAAGAGACTATTTTAGTCAATTAGTCAAAAAATTATTAAATTAGTCAAAAAGTCAACAATACATACCAAAAAGTCAAAGATTCTCTTTTCTCTCTACTTTTTGCACATCTTTTCGTAATTAGCCAAAAAGTCATCCCAAACATACAAGTTTTTTTTACTTACATTTTTAGCCAAATAGCCAAAAAGTTACTAAATTAGTCTGTTCCCAAACGAGGCCTTAATTTTTATTCCTCCCTTTCTTCGACTTCAATTTTGCTCAGGGAGTTTAAGCTTTCGTTCGACATGTTAAATTTTTTGATTTTTTAATTATTTTAATTATAAAAAAATAAAATAAATTTTTTAACGTAATAAAATAAAATAACATATTCAATCTATGATTATTTTATTTTTTCTCTTATAAAAATTAAAAAATTCAAAAAAATCTATCCCAAATGATACTTTTTAACTGCAAACTAAAATAATTAAAAAGACAAAAAAACAATCCACATCCTAAACCAACCCTAAATGAGTCCAACAAACCAGTTTGTTCACCTTGTATAATTTACAAAAGAGTAACTACATATATACGAATAGATAATTTGTACAAAAAAATAAAAGCAAATATAAAAATATTAATAAAAAATCTATTTTTATAAGTGGATAAAACATTAAGTTCAATGATTAAATTTACTTTGGTTAGCATGATGGGAAACTACAATATGTAAGGGTTTAGAGACCAATTAATTTTTTTTTGTCTCTAAAAATAAAAATTTAGTTGCACAATATTATAAGACCAATTAATATTCGCAGTTGTTATAGGTCATTCCCAATTAATTTAGTTGCACAATATTATAAGACCAAAAAGTTAAAAAACATAACTTTTAGTGACAAATTTTAAAAATATTTCTAATAACAAAACAATTTCATGTAAAACAAAATTTTCTTTTTGAGGCACTTTTGAAAATTGGGATATTCCGTTCCTAATTTTTTGTTTCTAAAATTTTAATTTGCTGTAATGTGATTAATTAAATATATTGGTAAGAAATATAAATTATTATTTTAAAAGATTTTTTTTTTCCATTTTTGTCTTTATACTTTTTATATCTCTATTTTCTCTCTGTATCAATTGTTGCACACTTCCATCATTGTCGACTACCAACGACCAACGGCAACGAACAGGAGGATATGTCATAACGCTACAACAAATACACCTTTTGCGATTAAAATTGACAACTAAAAATAAATTAGTCGTCAAAAGTTATGAAATTAGCGATCCAAATTTTTTTTAATCGCCAAAAGTACAACATTTAGCTACTAATTTTTTTAGTCGGGGTATATTAATTATTGGCGACTAAAAAAGAATTTAGTTGCTAAAAATAAAAGAATTGGTGACCAAAAAAATAATTTAGTCACCGTATATTGAATTTTGGCTACTAAAATAATTTAGTCACCAAATGTAAAATAAAAAAATATTTTTTATCTTTGGCGACCAAAAATTTGGTAGCCAAAAACATATTTTTAGTGACCAAAAAATATTTTAGCCGCCCAAAAATTAAAATATTTGGAGGGAGATATTTCAAATTCTAGAGGGATTTATAAAATTAATTGGTGACTAAACATATTTAGTCGATAATGATGTAATATATATATATATATATGGTTTCCAAACCCAAACCCAAACGCAAACCAGTGCCTCTATCTCTCTCTCTTCAGTCTCTCTCTCTCTCCCCCCTTTGCCTCTCCCTCTTCGTTGCTCCTCTATCCTCCTTCGTAGTTGCTGGCAACCGGAGCACCAATTAACCTTGTTGTTGGTCACCGTAGCCTGAGATCCATCACCCAAGGAAGCTTGATCGGCGGCTTCTCCTGTGCAGCTCCTCGCATTGCAAGGTTTTTTTCTTCTTCTCTCTAATCGACTGATATATATATATATATATATGTATATATAATAATCTCTACACTGATTGTGAGATCAATTGTTGTTTCTTAAACATATCGATCTGATCCATTGTTGATTTTAATTACTTTGAGAATAGTTTCTGTGGGGACATATTTTGTGAATGACAACACGTGGCCAATGTGATACCGAAGTGTCAACCAAGGTACTATGTGTCTTGGTCATGGCACCGAGGTGATCTCGGGTAGGCCGAGGTTATCTGCGGAGATACCGAAATCGGAGATGAACGGATAAGGGACAAGATTCTTAGAATGGGAAAGGACCTCAGTCTAGATAAAAATAAAGCTCTTGAGGAGTTTATCTCTATCTGGCTGGGAGTCCAAGATGAGCATTAAGTTGGAGTCCATTAAAGCTAGGCTTCTACAAGGATTAGGTTAGTGC
Source organism: Camellia sinensis (assembly GCF_055761805.1). Lineage (NCBI taxonomy): Eukaryota > Viridiplantae > Streptophyta > Magnoliopsida > Ericales > Theaceae > Camellia > Camellia sinensis. Next base: position 190,680,959 of record NC_138964.1, read on the forward strand.
TGGCTATAAAAGTAAGGCACCCTCGTGGATCTAAAGTACACTTTTTGTATTCTGTCTTGTGAGTTAAGCACTATTGGCTATCTTTGAGAGATAATTGCTGACTTGATCGTCGGAGTGCCCTTGGGTGGACGAACCACCACCGGATTCTTATCTTTCTGTAGCAGGTTGTTCGGGTTTAATCTATTTTACCGGTGCTCTCCTGCTAAGTTCCTGTTTGTTAGTGTGGTCGGAAATCAACACCCACAATTTGGCGCCATCTGTGGGAAACGTAAGGAGAATAGATGGCCAAGACGGGCAAAAAGAAAGGATTGGAGGGCGACCTCCCTAGTGGGAGTGGTAAAAACGCCGATCCTAACGTAGAGGAGGACAATTGTAACGAAGAACCTCGGGATAAGAATCCCGGAAAAAAAGACGTCGGCCAAGAGGGAGAGGTACCGAAGAAAGCATGTTAGGGCGGGTATTACAACAAAAGCGACCTCCAGGTGTGGAAAGATAGATGCCTGAGGAGGGACGGCGAGATGAAGGGGATGGCAAACAAATTGGCAAACCTGCAATCGGTTATCAATTTGATAATGCAGAACAACATCATGCAGCCACAGTTCCCATTGGAGGACACGCCGATTCCAACGGCCAAGAACAATGCCTAGAAGGAGGGACAGAAAGCAATCCCTGCAGTCCCACAGCATGACAGGGCAAGAGAGCATTCTCATCGGCCTTCACAAGAGGTCGAGCGAGGAGAATCGATGAAAGGAAAGTCTCGGAAGACATATCGCACCAAAGAAACCTACGGCAAAGAACATTGGCATGTTCAAGGGAAGGAGCTTTATTTTGACACGATGAATGAAGGGAGGTCCAAGAGGACTCATAACGATACCGGGAGCAGCGCACCAAAAAGGCTGAAATTTGGTGACAGTCGAGCTCCTGGACGGACTAAAGAGGATTTAAGGGATTACCTCCAGCGGAAGCAACAAAATGCCAAGGTAATATCTCCGATCAAGCCGAGAACGTCATTCTCAGTAGAATTAGACACGTTTGAGACCCCGAAAAGGTTCCATACGCCGAGATTCCAGATATACAACGGTAAGTCCGATCCCAACTTTCATGTCGACTTATATTTGAAATCAATGGCACTATATACCGGGAATGAGTCGTTGCTCTGTAAGGTGTTCTCCTCATCCTTTGGGAAAATCGCATCAAATTGGTTTCACAAGTTGCCGAAAGGAACTGTGAGAAGTTGGGAAGGCCTGGCCGAGATGTTTGTGGCCAGGTTTGTTACAAACAAACTATAACCATTGAGGGTAGACTCCCTAATGGCTTTGAGAATTAGCAAAGATGAAAGCCTTAGGGCTTATGCCAAAAGGTATTATGAGGTGTTTAACCGAATACCAGGGTGTAACCAAGAGGTGGCGGTCGTATCTTTTAAGAACGGCCTGAACGATGACTGTCTGCTGCGAAAATCATTGGCAAAAACACTGCCAAAAAGTATGGAGGAACTTATGGCTAGAATCGAGAAATATGAGAAAGCAAAGGCAGACACGCTAGGGACAAAGGCGTCAAAACCAAAGAAGATGAACGACTCGCCGAAGCGAGGCCGAGGTAATACAAATTTTAATAGACAAGAAACAAGATTAAGGACTACACAGGCAGTCACCACAGTGTTCCGGATCCCGATTTACAAAATCCTGGAAAGGATCAGGAATCAGCCTTACTATAGAGCACCAGAGAAGATCCTTGGCAAATTTATGGGAAGAAGCCTGGAGAAGCACTGTGCCTACTATAATAAGGATGGGCACCTAACTCAGGGATGCAAACCCCTAAAAACACATCTGGAAGACCTGGTAAGACAAGGTCACTTAAGGGACCTGGTAGATGAGGCCAGAATAAGGGAAGAGCAAGCAAGGCTGCCCCAGGCACTGGCAGCACCACCCCCACCAGCACCACAACCACAAGCAAACGGACCTCGAGTGATTAACGTGATTCAATCAAAGGTCAATGAGAACGAGGTACATGGGGAGACTCAGAGGGTAAAACACTTACAACATGTGTATCAGGTCTAGCAAAAGAAGCCTAGGGCAGACGAGTACCATGGACCAATGGTGTCCTTTACTGAAGCTGACCTAGACATGATACAGCATCCACACAACGATGCTCTGGTGATATCCCTAAAGATTGGAGAGTGCCAGGTAAGGCGCATTCTGGTTTACCAAGGCAGCTCTTGTGGCATCATGTATGTCAGATGTTACAAGGAACTCGGCCTTCACCAAGATGATCTAGAGCAGTCTAACAATCCAGTGGTTGGATTCAATAGAACGCCGACATGGCCACTAGGAGCAGTAAGTTTGGAGGTGCAAGTAAGCACCAAAAAGGTAAGTACGGAGTTCACAATAATTGACACCTCCTCCCCTTATAATGTTAACTTGGGAAGGTCATGGCTACATGCAATGAGGGTTGTTCCCTCATCACTACATCAACTGTTGCAGTTCCCAACAGAGCATGGAATTGAGGAAGTCAGAGGGGATCAGGTGCTGGCAAAGAATTGCTCCATGGCAGCAATGAAATCCACCTGCAACTTGCGAGAGGCAGCAGAGACCGTAGAGATTGAGAACGAGGACATAGAGGTCCTAGATGACGTCGGCAAAGAGCCGGCCGACAAAAGTGAGAAAGCCTTGAAGAAAATTCTAGTCCAGTAAGGGGATGAAGAACGCTTCTTCCTCCTCAGCTTAGGTTTGGTTGAGAAAGAGGAAAGGGAGTTAGAAGCGTTCTTGCGAGCAAACATAGAGGTGTTTTCCTGGACGTCATACGAGATGCTTGGCATTAACCCCGAGGTTACATACCATAGACTGAACGTAGACAGGTCGGTAAAACTCGTCATTCAACAAGCAAGGAGGCCAACGTTGGTTCGTGTAGAGGCAGTAGAGGAGGAAGTGGACAAATTATTAAAGGCTATAGCCATCCGAGAGGTAAACTACCCTACCTGGCTATCCAACATTGTGGTTGTGAAAAAGAAGAATGGGAAGTTGAGGGTTTGCGTGGACTTTACTAACCTGAATAAGGCTTATCCCAAAGATAGTTTCCCACTCTCCATGATCGATCAATTAGTGGATGCCACTTCAGAACATGGAAGGATGAGCTTCTTAGATGCTTATAGGGGATACCATCAGATAGCAATGTACCCCCCTGATGAAGAGAAGACTGCATTTATCACCCCAAAAGGGCTGTATTGCTACAGAGTGATGCCTTTCGGGTAGAAAAATGCAGGAGCAACGTACCAAAGGTTAGTGACCAAGATGTTTAGACATCAGATTGGTAAAACAATGGAAGTATACATCAACAACATGGTCGTGAAGACTAAGGAACCTGAGGATCATCTGGCCGACTTGAAGGCAATTTTGACATCCTAAAAACATATCAACTCCCACTCAATGCTTTAAAATGTGCATTTGGACTTGGGTCTGGTAAGTTCTTGGGGTACTTGGTTACCAGAATGGCATTGAGGCAAGCCCATATCAAATCAAGGCCATCCTGGATTTGAAAAGCCTAGAGTCAGCAAAACAAATACAGATGTTGACAGGAAAGGTCGCAGCCCTAAATAGATTCATAAGCAGAAGTTCAAATAAGTGTAAACCATTTTTCAGTCTGTTAAAAAAGGCCACAGACTTCTTGTGGACAGAGGAATGTGAAGTCGCCTTGGCCAACTTGAAAAGATACTTGACCACAACTCCAGTTCTCTCAAATCCAGTACCTGGAGAGGAGCTATTCTTGTACTTGGCGGTTTCAGAGCATGCAGTGAGTGTAGTGATAATTAGAGAAGAAAAGGGAGAACAAAGGGCAGTATACTATGTGAATAAAACCCTAGCGGGCGCAGAGACCAGGTATTTACCCTTGGAGAAATTAACATTGGCCTTAATGATGACCTCAAAGACGTTGAACCATTATTTCTGAGCCCACAAGGTTAGGGTATTGACTGAGCACCCTTTGAAGTCCCTGCTATAGCAAGGAGATCTAATAGGCAGGGTGACCAGATGGGCAATAGTATTGGGCCAATACGATTTAGAGTTCAAACCCAAAACAGCAATAAAAGGCCAGGTTCTGGCCGATTTCGTGGCCAAGTTCACACCTGGTGCCATCCCACGTCGGGCTCCGGTGAGCCGCGGCTTAGGATGTCTAGGTGAACAAGAAGAGACCCAACTGGGGATGAAAAACCCCACAACAGAGTAGAAGAAAGAAGAGAAACTCAAGCCCTACGATATTTACATCGACGACTCCTTCTGCCTGTTTGTTGATGGGAGTTCAAACCGACAAGAAGCAGGGATAAGAGTAGTGCAAGTATCGCCAGATGAGCGAATGCTAGAACAATCTATTCGACTAGGGTTTAAAGCCTCAAACAATGAAGCAGAATATGAAGCACTGATCGCGGGATTGAAGTTGGCAGCAGCAATGGAAGCCGACGAGGTGGTGGTCTTCTGTGACTCCCAACTTATTGTAAACCAGGCAACAGGCGAGTATGCAGCCCGAGATGAAATAATGATAGCCTATGTCAAAGAGGTTGTTAGACTGTTAGTCTTGTTTCAAGACTGCCGACTACAGCAGGTTAGCCGAGATGACAACAGCCATGCTGATGCCTTGGCTAACCTGGCTAGTGCAATGAAATCAGGGGAGGCAAGGACAATAATGGTTGATTATTTGTCAGGCCCAAGTGTGGAACCACTGATCACAGAGTACAAAGCAATGTGTGTGGAAATGGGCCCAAGTTGGATGGATTCAATAGTAATGTTCCTTAGAGATGGGAAGCTGCCAGATGATCGCAAAGAAACACACAAGACCAAACTGAAGTCGGCTAGATTCAGCCTGACAGCAAAAGGACATCTCTATAGAAGGTCTTTTACTGGTTCCCTTTTGAGATGTGTGCATCCCTAACAAGTCGAAGACTTCTTGTATGAAAAACATTGTCACGACCCAAACCCGGCCCTATGGGTTTAGCACCGTAACCGGCCAGTAATCCGAGATTACCGAAGGCCTGCAGAACAGTAATACAGTAAAACAGAGTACAGGGCCTGGCGGAAGCCAATACAGTAAATAAATAGTGTCCATTGAGCTGTGACAGTCTGTATGCAAAAAGGCTTTTCATACATTCACACATAAACAGTACAGAACAGTATGTACAATATTCACATCCATTCAACTAGGGACTCAACCCTACAGAACAGTACAGAAAACATTCCGTCTGTACAAAACAGTACGGTCTATACAAAACAGTAAAACAGTACAGAAGGGGGAAAAACAGACAGAACACCCCCAAGCCATAGCATGGCAACTCGGAACCTCGCAGTGAGGCACAAAGGCTGGCTTGACAAACTGGAGTAACCCTGACGCCTCTAGCTGCGGTCCGGTGCCTGTGCACCTACATATATATATGAGCAGTGAGCTAAAGCCCAGTGAATAACATAAAGCGTAAAGGGGTTTAGAATGAATGTCCTTACAGTAATGAAAACAGTTCAATTCAATCAGTATTTCGGTCATTCAGTACAGTAAACAGTCATATGTGGTACATCCATTAGCATAACAGTAACAGTAGGTCTTGAAAGACCGAACAGTAATGATGGCCATCAGTCAGTAAACAGTAGCGGTTCCACGAGGGAACCGACAGAGATCTCTGTAACAGTAACAGTAAACAGTAGGTGCTAAGGATGCCACAGTACAGTTCAGAAATAAAGGACATACATTCATTCAGTTAACAGTAATCAGTTCAGAAAACAGTACAGTTCAGTTGTTCAGAAAATAATCATTTGTGAACATATCTTTACACAATCGTTACTCACAGAGTTTGGGCTACAGTAGGCTAGAGCGTGTCTCCCCAGTTGCCAACCCTACACAGTTAACAGATTGAACACACTAAGCTACACAGTTGGGAAATATCATAACTTAATCCCTAATTTGCCTTGGTGTGTTCTACAACGATATCCTCATCTAAATGTCTTAAACTAGGCCTAAGAATGCCTAGGATGGGATGAGGATGCAAAAATGCACATTTAAAAGCATTTTCAGGATTTTCAGAGAAACAGAATCCCGCTCGAGCGTAGGTTTCCCTGCTCGAGCGTACAGGCAAACGAAGGTACACGCTCGAGCGTAAACTTTCCCGCTCGAGCGTACTGTAAAAGTACTGGATGGGTGAAATCCCCGCTCGACGCCCGCTCGAGCTTGAGACATGACTCCGCTCGAGCGCCCAATCCTCCGCTCGAGCGGACTGTAAAACAGTGCAAGATGCTGGAAGCTCGATTTTCCCGCTCGAGCGGCACTTCCCCCGCTCGAGCGGACGACTGAAATCTGGAAATCCCAGATTCGAGCTCCAGGTTCAAAACCAAGCTCAAAAGCATCAAAACCAATCCTCTTGGGCCCATTTTCTGGAAAACATTTATAAACGCATAGAATATCATGTTTCAAAGCTCAATTTTTAGAAATCAAAGCCCAAGGGTGTTTAATTCAAACTCAATTTAAACCATTTTTTCCAAGCACAAGATGAACATGCAAACATGCATGAATTCAAACCATTTCAAAGCTTCGATTTGATGCTCTAAAGAGCCAATTCTTTTCAAAACATGATGAAATCATGGACTACACTCAAGGCATGAACATGCATGTAACATTTTGCTATGAACTCAACTCAAAATCCAACAATACTAACATGCATGCAAAGATTGAGCTTCAATCCACCATTAATGAACCAAATCATGACTTAGCTCTACAAATTAACATGAACCATGCAAGAATCAACTCAAAACATGAACAAGAAGACAATGGAGCTACCTTTAGTCTTGTATTTAGGATAGGGAAGCTCAAATGTACAAAAACTCCTTCAATTCTTCAAGATTCTCAAGCTAAAACAACAAGAACAATTCTCTCTCTCTCTAACTCTCTTCTAGGTCGGTTAGAGGCAACACAAGAGCTGATGAAATGTTCTTCAAGTGTGTACATAAGGCTCAAGTGTGCGTGTGAGATAGTGGCCCACTCAAGGGCAAAACGGTAATTAAGTCCAACTCTTCAATTAGCTTATTTAATCTAATTTAATCATACCTAATCAATTTTCAGATAATTATACTATAAAATCACATAAATTATGAGGGTCACGGAACATCAATCGGTTTCTAATTCGGCCGCCGATAAGGCCTTCAATTAGCAGTTTAAACATATAAGCATGAACAGATAATCATACAGGCAAACAGATAGAATGCAATTTAACTAACATATACTCTATCAATTCGGTTTCCAATTTCAGTCAGTCAGTTCAGTACTTTAATCAGTTCAATTATCAGTCAGTTATCAGTCATTATCAGTTCCGTTTAGTAGTAATCGGTGATTATCAGTAATCAATCAGTCCCTAATCAGTAAACAGTATGAGGGTTGTTACAGTCTCCCCTCCTTATAAAGAGTTTAGTCCTCTAAACTCGAGTTACCTTCATTCTGGAAGAAAACAGGATTCAGTGGAAACAGTTCAGGATATCGTTTGGCCATGTCATCTTCCCTTTCCCAAGTGGCATACACGCCACCGTGGTTTTGCCAGTCAACTTTCACTAACGGGATCTCTTTGTTCCTCAGTTTCTTGATTCGTCGGTTTACAATCTGTATAGGCCGTTCCTCGTAAGTGTAGTCATCACCCAACACTATCCGAGTAGGCTCAATCACATGGAAGGGATCCCGGAGATAATCTCTCAACATAGAGATGTGGAAGACGTTATGCATGTGCTCCATTTCAGGAGGAAGCGCAACTTGATACGCCACCGGATTGATTTTCTCAATGATCTCATATGGTCCGACGTATCTCGGTGCTAACTTGCCTTTGACTCCAAAACGAGTCTGGCCTTTCATTGGTGTCACTTTCACAAAAACGTGATCACCCACTTCATACTCTCTGTCCCGTCTTCTGACATCTGCATAACTTTTCTGTCTACTCTGTGCAGTTTTCAGTCTTTGCTGTATCAGTTTCACTTTTTCAGTTGTTTCATACACAATCTCGGGCCCAAGCAAAGGCACATCTCCGACTTCTGCCCAGCAGATTGGAGATCTACATTTTCTGCCATACAATGCCTCAAAAGGCGCCATACCAATACTCGAATGGTAGCTATTGTTGTAGGCGAATTCAACTAATGGCAGATGACTTTCCCAGTCTCCCTGAAAATCAAGGACACACATTCTCAGTAAATCCTCCAGAGTTTGGATGGTCCTTTCTGATTGGCCATCTGTCTGAGGATGATAGGCACTACTCAGTCTCAGTTCAGTACCCAGTGCAGTTTGTAGGCTTTGCCAAAACCTCGATGTAAACTTCGAATCCCTGTCAGAAACAATAGACACAGGCACTCCATGCAGTCTTACAATTTCATCAATATAGATGACAGCCAATTTGTCCGCGTTATAGATTGTCTTGACAGGTAAGAAGTGAGCAGATTTGGTTAATCTATCAACAATAACCCAAATCGAATCCATCCCTTTTCTGGAGCGAGGTAATCCCACAATAAAATCCATGGTGATATGCTCCCATTTCCACTCTGGTATGGGTAGGGGTTGCAATAGTCCGGCAGGTCGTTGATGTTCCGCTTTGACCTGTTGGCAATGAAGACATTTGGATACAAAATCGGCAATTTCTTTCTTCATTCCCGGCCACCAGAAATTCTGTTTCAGATCTTGGTACATTTTCGTATTCCCCGGATGGATAGACAATTTCGAATTGTGGCCTTCTTGCAGAACTCTTCTTTTCAGTTCAGTGTCATTTGGTACACACAGTCTTTCTTGAAATTTCAGTACATTATTCTCAAATTTGAATCCCGGTCTCTGTTTGGATTCTCTTTCCTCGATGATCTTCTTCAAGAAATCATCCAGTTGCTGTTTTTCTTTAACCTCTTCAATCAGTGCCGGTTGAGCAGAAATAGCAGCTAAGATTCCACCTTGTCTTCTCAAAACAATTTCAATTTCAGATTTTTCAAGGTCACAAAGCAACTCTTTCTGTCCTGTAAGCAAACAGGCTAAGTTTCCAATCGACTTCCGGCTCAATGCATCGGCAACGGTATTGGCTTTTCCCGGATGGTACAATATCTGTAGGTCATAGTCTTTAATCAGTTCCAGCCATCTCCGCTGTCTCATATTCAGTTCTTTCTGTGTGAAGAAATACTTTAAACTCTTGTGGTCGGTGTATACTTCACATGTCACCCCGTACAGATAGTGACGCCAGATTTTCAGTGCAAATACTACTGCAGCAAGTTCCAGATCATGGGTCGGGTAGTTCTTTTCATGTGGTCTCAGTTGTCGGGAAGCATACGCAATAACTCTCCCATTCTGCATTAAAACACACCCCAGACCCTTATGAGAAGCATCACTAAATACAATATAACCATCCGTACCTGAAGGTAAAGTCAGAACAGGTGCAGTCACTAATCGAGTTTTCAACTCCTGGAAAGCAGATTCCCTTTGGTCAGTCCAGTCAAATGATGTCCCCTTTTGTGTTAACTGTGTCAGTGGTAGGGTAATTTTGGAGAAATCTTTGACAAATCTTCTGTAATATCCAGCCAGTCCCAAAAAGCTTCGGACTTCAGTCACATTGGTCGGTCTAGGCCAGTTCACTACAGCTTCAATTTTCTGCGGATCAACAGAAATTCCATTTTTGCTAACAACATGCCCCAAAAACATAACATGGTCAAGCCAAAATTCACATTTAGACAGCTTAGCATACAGTTTCTGTTCTCTTAAGGTTTGTAGGGCAAGTCTCAGATGATGTTCATGCTGTTCTATACCTTTGGAGTAAATCAATATGTCATCGATAAATACTACAATGAAGTCATCAAGGTATGGTTTAAAAATTCTGTTCATGAGGTCCATAAAAGCAGCTGGTGCATTCGTGACTCCAAAAGGCATAACTAAAAATTCATAATGGCCATACCTTGTTCTAAAAGCAGTTTTATCAATGTCTTCTGGTTTAACCTTCAGTTGATGATACCCTGATCTGAGATCAATCTTAGAAAACACTTGTGCACCCTGTAGCTGATCAAATAAATCATCAATACGCGGTAATGGGTATTTATTCTTTACAGTTACCTTATTCAGTTCACGGTAGTCAATGCACAGTCTCAGTGAGCCATCTTTCTTCTTGACAAACAAAACAGGAGCACCCCATGGCGAAGTGCTAGGTCTGATGAACTTCTTATCCAGTAGTTCCTGTAGTTGCACTTTCAACTCCTTCAGTTCAGTTGGAGCCATTCGGTAAGGAGCTTTAGAAACTGGTTGTGTTCCGGGAATCACATCAACGGTGAATTCAATCTCCCTATCAATCAAATCTCCTGGAAGGTTATCTGGAAAAACGTCTGGAAATTCTCTGACTATAGGAATACAATTCACATCAGTTTTAATACTATCATCAGTAGGCACAGTCAGTACAGAACACAGATATCCTTTACACCCCTTTCTAATTAATTTAACAGCTTTCACTGGCGAAATCAAATACGGAGGAGGTACTACTCCACTCCCATTAAACACAAATTCAGGCAAACCAGGTGGACGGAAAACAACTTGCTTGGTCGCACAGTCAATAGTGGCATAATATTTTTGTAACCAATCCATCCCCAATATTACATCAAAATGATCAATGTTCAATGGCAGTAAATCAATAAACAGATGCATATCTCCAACAATGATTTCACATGCGGGGTACATATAAGCACATGTCATGGATCCCCCTACGGGTGATGATACGGCCAGCAGATAGTTCATAGGTTCTAAGGGTCTATTCAATTTCCGTGAAAAAGCATGCGATACATAAGAATGCGTAGACCCCGAATCAATCAATACATATGCATTTTGCGTACAGATAGAAAGGATACCTGACACAACGGTCTCGGTATTCTGCACATCTCCCGGTACTAGTGCGAACACTCGGCCTTGCCTCACAGGCTCTTTCCCGGTAGCTTTAGAGTTAGGCTTTGGTAGAGCATTTGATGCTGCGCCGCTGGCTGCAGCTTTGCTATTGCCTTGAGGAGCAGAAGGGCAATCTTTAACCATGTGGCCCACCTTGCCACACCTGTAACAGGCTCCAGATAATTTGTGACAAACCCCTTTGTGCCTGTTGCCACACTCAGGACAGGGTGGTATGAAACCACTCCCTTGGCTGGGGCTAGTTGTCAACCCCGTATTCTGTTTCTTGTTGGCTGGGTTGTGCTTGCCTTTCTTGAATTTGAAGCCCTGCCTTTTTCCATGCCATTCAGCTGTTGGTGTTTCAGATTGTTTCACTGCCGCAATGTTCGACTCGGCCATCAATGCCCGGTCGAGAACACCCACAAAAGTCGGTAGTTTCAAAACATTTATTCGGTCAAGTATTGCCACATTAAGGCCACCTTCAAATTTTCTGGCCTTCTTATATTCAGTATCCACCATGTGCGGTGCATAACGGGCAAGCTCAGTAAATTTCGTCTCATATTCCGCAACGGTCATTGTGCCCTGCTTCAGTTGTTCAAATTCAGTCACTTTTCTATCCCTAACACACTGAGGGAAATACTTTTCAAAGAAGGACTCCTTGAACTGAGCCCAAGTCATAACAGCATTTGTATCACGGATCAACATCCACCACCTTCTAGCTTCTTCTTGTAAGGTGAAGGTAGCTAACAGTACTTTATTCGCTTCTGAGCACGGAAACACTTCGAATAATTTTTCTGTTTCCAGAACCCAAGCTTCAGCTTTTAACGGTTCAAGGCCTCCCTGAAAGGATGGCGGTTTCATCTTGCTGAATTTATGGGTGAGAGCAATAATATCCCCATCATCCACATTCACATTAGGCTCCGGCTGTACCGGAGGAGGAGGAGGAGGTGGGGGCGGTTGGTTCTGTTGTTGTTCCAGTCTAGCAGTTATCAGTTCTATCATTCTTTCCATTCTTTCCATTCTTGCCACGGTAGACGAGGATTCAGGTTCATTTGTATTGTCCATTTCACTATAAGTAGTTATAACAGTTTCAAACATAAGCAGTCATTTGTTTAACAGTTTAACACATTAGCAGATATTCAGTCATAACATAACCACACACTTAACATGCTCATGCGATGCCCTAATAACTTTTCTAGGACACCCTATAGCTCATTTGGACACGTGTGTGCGGTATAACTCGTGGTAAGTATCGCTCTGATACCACTCTGTCACGACCCAAACCCGGCCCTATGGGTTTAGCACCGTAACCGGCCAGTAATCCGAGATTACCGAAGGCCTGCAGAACAGTAATACAGTAAAACAGAGTACAGGGCCTGGCGGAAGCCAATACAGTAAATAAATAGTGTCCATTGAGCTGTGACAGTCTGTATGCAAAAAGGCTTTTCATACATTCACACATAAACAGTACAGAACAGTATGTACAATATTCACATCCATTCAACTAGGGACTCAACCCTACAGAACAGTACAGAAAACATTCCGTCTGTACAAAACAGTACGGTCTATACAAAACAGTAAAACAGTACAGAAGGGGGAAAAACAGACAGAACACCCCCAAGCCATAGCATGGCAACTCGGAACCTCGCAGTGAGGCACAAAGGCTGGCTTGACAAACTGGAGTAACCCTGACGCCTCTAGCTGCGGTCCGGTGCCTGTGCACCTACATATATATATGAGCAGTGAGCTAAAGCCCAGTGAATAACATAAAGCGTAAAGGGGTTTAGAATGAATGTCCTTACAGTAATGAAAACAGTTCAATTCAATCAGTATTTCGGTCATTCAGTACAGTAAACAGTCATATGTGGTACATCCATTAGCATAACAGTAACAGTAGGTCTTGAAAGACCGAACAGTAATGATGGCCATCAGTCAGTAAACAGTAGTGGTTCCACGAGGGAACCGACAGAGATCTCTGTAACAGTAACAGTAAACAGTAGGTGCTAAGGATGCCACAGTACAGTTCAGAAATAAAGGACATACATTCATTCAGTTAACAGTAATCAGTTCAGAAAACAGTACAGTTCAGTTGTTCAGAAAATAATCATTTGTGAACATATCTTTACACAATCGTTACTCACAGAGTTTGGGCTACAGTAGGCTAGAGCGTGTCTCCCCAGTTGCCAACCCTACACAGTTAACAGATTGAACACACTAAGCTACACAGTTGGGAAATATCATAACTTAATCCCTAATTTGCCTTGGTGTGTTCTACAACGATATCCTCATCTAAATGTCTTAAACTAGGCCTAAGAATGCCTAGGATGGGATGAGGATGCAAAAATGCACATTTAAAAGCATTTTCAGGATTTTCAGAGAAACAGAGTCCCGCTCGAGCGTAGGTTTCCCTGCTCGAGCGTACAGGCAAACGAAGGTACACGCTCGAGCGTAAACTTTCCCGCTCGAGCGTACTGTAAAAGTACTGGATGGGTGAAATCCCCGCTCGACGCCCGCTCGAGCTTGAGACATGACTCCGCTCGAGCGCCCAATCCTCCGCTCGAGCGGACTGTAAAACAGTGCAAGATGCTGGAAGCTCGATTTTCCCGCTCGAGCGGCACTTCCCCCGCTCGAGCGGACGACTGAAATCTGGAAATCCCAGATTCGAGCTCCAGGTTCAAAACCAAGCTCAAAAGCATCAAAACCAATCCTCTTGGGCCCATTTTCTGGAAAACATTTATAAACGCATAGAATATCATGTTTCAAAGCTCAATTTTTAGAAATCAAAGCCCAAGGGTGTTTAATTCAAACTCAATTTAAACCATTTTTTCCAAGCACAAGATGAACATGCAAACATGCATGAATTCAAACCATTTCAAAGCTTCGATTTGATGCTCTAAAGAGCCAATTCTTTTCAAAACATGATGAAATCATGGACTACACTCAAGGCATGAACATGCATGTAACATTTTGCTATGAACTCAACTCAAAATCCAACAATACTAACATGCATGCAAAGATTGAGCTTCAATCCACCATTAATGAACCAAATCATGACTTAGCTCTACAAATTAACATGAACCATGCAAGAATCAACTCAAAACATGAACAAGAAGACAATGGAGCTACCTTTAGTCTTGTATTTAGGATAGGGAAGCTCAAATGTACAAAAACTCCTTCAATTCTTCAAGATTCTCAAGCTAAAACAACAAGAACAATTCTCTCTCTCTCTAACTCTCTTCTAGGTCGGTTAGAGGCAACACAAGAGCTGATGAAATGTTCTTCAAGTGTGTACATAAGGCTCAAGTGTGCGTGTGAGATAGTGGCCCACTCAAGGGCAAAACGGTAATTAAGTCCAACTCTTCAATTAGCTTATTTAATCTAATTTAATCATACCTAATCAATTTTCAGATAATTATACTATAAAATCACATAAATTATGAGGGTCACGGAACATCAATCGGTTTCTAATTCGGCCGCCGATAAGGCCTTCAATTAGCAGTTTAAACATATAAGCATGAACAGATAATCATACAGGCAAACAGATAGAATGCAATTTAACTAACATATACTCTATCAATTCGGTTTCCAATTTCAGTCAGTCAGTTCAGTACTTTAATCAGTTCAATTATCAGTCAGTTATCAGTCATTATCAGTTCCGTTTAGCAGTAATCGGTGATTATCAGTAATCAATCAGTCCCTAATCAGTAAACAGTATGAGGGTTGTTACATACATGGAGGAGTATGTGGAAGCCACGCTGGAAACAGATCACTTGCTCATAGGGCCATTACTCAGGGGTACTGGTGACCCTACATGCAGAAGGATATTGAAGCCTATGTCAGAAAGTGTGAGAAGTATCAGAGGTTCACGCCTTTGATACATTAACCAGCAGTAGATTTGAACCCAGTATCTAGCCCTTAGCCATTTGCCCAGTGGGGCATGGATCTTGTTGGACAACTACCCCAAGCAACTAGACAAAGGAAGTTTCTGCTAGTAGCAACTGACTATTTCACAAAGTGGGTAGAAGTTGAACCCCTTATAAAGATCCGGGACATTGATGTGAAGAACTTCATATGGAAGAACATCATCACCAGATTTAGGATCCCAAGGGTAATAATAACAAACAGTGGTACATAATTTGACAATAAGCTAATCAAAAATTCTGTGCAAAGTACAAAATCAAGAACTATTACTCCACTCCAAGTTTCCCTCAGAGTAATGGTCAGGCAGAAGCATCCAACAAAACTATCTTGGGTGGGATCAAGAAGAGGTTAGAAACAGCAAAAGGAAAGTGGGTGGAATAGTTGCCCAATGTACTCTGGGCATACCAGACTACGCCGAGAAGATCAATTGGGGAATCCCCATTTGCCATGGCTTATGGCACAAAAGCAGTCATCCTACTAGAAGTCGGTATTCCAAGGATTAGAACTCAAGGAGTAGAGAATGGGACTAACGAGGCATTCTTGGCCCAAGATCTAGACCTACTTGAGAAGAAAAGGGAGAGAGCAGCAATTCCACTGCGGGCATACCAGCAACAACTTGCTAGGACTTACAACAAGAAGGCCAACCCCAGAGAGTTCAAATTTGGGGACCTGGTGCTAAGGAAAGTGGTCGGCAACAAGAAAGATCCTAGAGAGGGCAAGCTGGGCCTAAACTGAGAAGGGCCTTATAGAATCATCTCGGTCGCTGGCAATGAAGCATATCGACTTAAGGACAGTGAAGGGAAAGAGTTTCCAAGACCCTGAAACACTTGTAACTTAAAGTTTTTCTATTATTAGACTTTTTTATTTTTCAAAATTTATGTCATAATTTTCTTAGCCGAGGTAGTAATAAAATTTTTTAGCCTGATTTTCTTCTTAAGAATTTGAAATTTGTGTGATAGAACAGACCAGTCTTTTGGCGATGTTTCTGATTGAAACATGATGAATAACTTAGACTTATTATATGGTAGAGTTGAATTATACTTGCATATAATAGAGTTGAACTAAGTTGGCGATATTTCTAATTGAAACATGGCGAATAACTTAAACTTATTATATGGCAGAGTTGACTTATACCTGCATATAATAGAGTTGAACTAAGTTGGCGACGTTTCTGATTAAAACATAACAAATAACTTAGACTTATTATATGACAGAGTTGAATTATACTTGCATATATAATAGAGTTGAACTAAGTGAATTGAAATTAGAATTGCTATGTCGGCAGAATTAAATTTTGAATAAAACTAAGCACATTTCAGTTAGATTAACAGAGAAACCAAGATTGAGAACCTCGGCTAGTCCTTGTTTGAATCTGACTTCGGCGAAAGAGAATATGTGCTTAATGTGAACATAAGTGAAACTTAGGTTCACATTAGGAGGCAGAGAGCTGGAGAATGTTGACTGAACTTTAAAGTGCTTTGGACTTGTCGAAATTTTTTAGAAACATTTACAGGGTACGAATTGGCTTAACACTTGTTGAAATTTCAGAAAAAGTTATGAGTTGAAGTTAAGTCAAGGTAATATTGAAAGAAGTACCTGACATACGTACTCGCCGATATGACTAAGTTACCAAACTTGGAAAGGATAGAAGACAGTAAATGAGAGTAAAGTGGCAAGTTCAAAGAAACAAACACTTGTAAAATATTTCAATATATATTTAAATATTAAGCCAAGGCTGAGATAAATAATCAGAAGATATATCCGAGGTACTTTACCCCGAGGATGTTGCACAGTTAAGGTGTACTTTGAAGACATACCAAATTTTTGTAAGTATAAAAGTGGTAAACATACATGAGGGAAAGGAAAGCATACAACACTTTGAAAGAGGAATCAGATTTGCATTCAAAAGTTAAACTTGTTCGAGTACAAAAAGGCACATCGGCCAGATTGAAGTTAAAACATTGTTGCAAAGACTACAACGGAAACTATTACAAAGTAGAAATAAGGAAAAGCTTCTAAGTAAACTATTCGACGTCATCGGCTAGCTGGGTTTCGAGATCAAAAGACAACTGGGAGATCTTGTCGGCAGTCTTGTCAGCCTCAATCTCAGCATCAATCTCAAGAAGAGTTTGATTGAGGCTCTTCTCGGCGGTATGCACCTTGGACGTAGTCTTCTTGGATGAGGCACTTTTTGAGACCTTGTCCTCCTCATCCTGAGTCAAGTCTAGGAATTGCTTATTTAGAGTTGAGGACTTGGCCCCAGCAGAACTAACTCCACCAGACTTATCGACTTAGATATCCTCCTCTGTCTCAGCTTCGTCCTTGGACTGGCTTAGAGTATGGGGAAGTGGTAAAACAAGTTGGCTGGCATCATATAGCGGTGAACCTTTAGGGACTGCCAACTCCTTCAAGGCAACCATCCAACCAAGGGTGTAACCCTTGTTGCATGCTTGCTTCACTTGCCTTTTGTACTTGTCACGTACATCATCCGCCCCCTCGGCATAGGCCTTTTTATCGGCCGCCTTGATTTTGGCTTTCTTCGTAGCCAGTGCCGTTTGAAGCTCGGTTTGGGCTTCGGCCTCCTTCCCTTTGGCCTCTTTTGCCTCAGCCTTGGCGACCTCGGCTATATTTTCTGTAGCCTCGGCGTGGTCCTTGGGCATTTTTTAAGGCCAGCTCTTAGTGCAAATAGGGGTTGGGCTGCCTCTTTTGTCTTTTGGGTCAGCTCTTTTTTGAAGTCATCAGCCTTGACTGCAAAAGAGTGACCCTACTGGATAACCTGTAAGAGTGCAAATAAAATTCGTTAAGTATGAAAACCAGAGTTGAGGTTAAAATTTACAAGTGTTGAGACTTACCAAGACACAGTGCTGCATCATCATGGCGTAATTTTCATACTCCGAGAGCTCGGCCATCCGGTTGATGTCGGTTAGGAGTAGAATAGCGGTGGATATGGCGACACTGACCTCTAGGCTGTCAAGTGCACTTTCTCCGGCTAGAAGAGGTCGGTCTCTAACCGTGACAGTTGGAGTCCATGAAGCGTCGGCGCGGAAGCCGGAGGGCTCAGAAGAACTGCTAGACCTCGACTTTTTAGATGGCAGTGGATGAGATGCCTCGACCTCGATAGGTCTTTTTTCGGTGGACTTCTCAGCTTCAGCCAATTTTGAGATTGACATTGTGTCTTTATACTCCACCTCGATGGTGCTGGGTTTGGCCTTGGCCCTTTTTACCCTTTTTGCCTTGGGTTTTGGCTGCGATTGGGAATGACTGAAGGAGTAGACTGACACCACCCCCGGGATGTAGGCTAGGAGGTCATCCAGAATGATCTTTGTGCAGCCCATTTCTTCAGCGGTGGTGGCAACAGTGACCTTGGTGCTGAAGCGGATTGCTGGAAGTGCAGTAGATAGGCTTGTTGGGTCGTAAGCTAGCGCCTCAATGCTTTGATGTTTTCGGCTACGAGTTTTGCCTGCTGGAGCGAAGAGTGGAGCTCAGTGTCAGCGTTGGCGTTGGGCAGAAGGAATCAGTTGTGGAGCAGATGTTGATGGCTGCTCCACTGGATCAGAGGTTGAAGCTTGGTCAGGCCGTGGTGATGAAGTGGCAGAGAGAATTATAGCTGAAGGTGGAGACTTACTCTTCTTGGGGACGTCGAGCAGCGTGAATTTGTAGGTTGGAATGTAGTTGAGCAGCAGAAGGGCTTTGCGCTGGTCAATTGGCAAGCCCAACAGCTTCTTAAAGTCTTTGCTGGAGAAGAAGGTTTTGCAGAAGTCTTTTGATGGCTGAGGGAGAACTGCAAGTACAAGAATCAGTCATTAGAACATATAAGGGGAATAAAGTGATAAGACTTAAAAGCATGTAAAGTGACACTTGGTTCTTACCATCACCCTTTTTAAACACTGATCGGCTCAAAGGATAGAGATGGAGGTCGTCATCAACTAAGAACTCTCAGTTGCCCGAGACAATAAAATAACCATCCCCAGCACCTTTGTTGGAGTTTGGGAGGTCGGCTATGAGTTTGTAGGCTATGGATCTTAGCTTGAGGTAATAGACATCGCCTTTTTTGGATTTCAGGCCACACATGGTGTAATAGTATTGGATATCGGCTAGTGTTATCCTAGCGTTTTCTCGGCTAGATAGAGCAATTATACCATTAATGACTCTATAGGAGTTAATGGCTAGTTGCATCGGGTTGAGCTTGTAGTAATGAAGGACTTGTCGGAAAAGGATGTTTAGAGGGAACCTAAATCCACACTCTATGAAAGCGACTACAGGGAAGGGGATAGAGTCCCCATCAGGCATGATGGAGTTCTCCTCCTCTGCCAGCTTAAGGTGGACATCGGGTAGGATGGAGAACTCTCTTCTAAAGTACTCTAGCTTAGAAGGAGTGTCGACTCTCCACCTGAACATGCCCATTATCTCAGCCAAAGTAAGTTCAATTTCAGGTTTTTTGGTAAGGAGTTTGGAATGTGGAAAATTATCTCAGCTCAACCCTAGAAAACACTAGAGTGAAGATTTTTGAGAATCTAAGAGGGTTTCAGTTCAATTTTTGTAAAGAAAAGGGTTCTAGAACAAGTCCAAAACCAAAAATCTATGTAGATACAGGAATCAGAGGCAAGAATCTGAAAATAAAGGAAGAGAAACAGAAAAGAAAACGTGATTCAGACTCAAGAAATTCAAGAACACTATGCAGGTGTGCAAAAACTCAGAACAGTAAGTAAAAGTCACAGCAAAAGAACATGATTGGCATTTTTTCATAAAAGACTATACAGGTACAAGATTTAAGATTCAAGAACAGGGAATCGATTCATAATCGAAGAAAAGAAAGAAACAGAGTGTAATCATGAAAACAAATCCAATGGCAACAGAATGAACATATGGTATAGATGGAAACATATTCAAGTCATGAAAAATTGAAATTGAAAAATGAAAAGGAACGAAGAACTCACCAGTTAGGTCCGAGGTTGAGGCTCGCCGGAGTCAGACGATGGAAATAAGTGGAGCAGAATGGAGAAAGCTTCACCGAAAGAGATGAACGGAGTACAGTTGCAGAGAGCTCGATAGCAATAGAGGTAGAGGATTTGTTTAGAGAGAGAGAAACTTGAAAGCAGAGGGAAAACGAAGGATGCAAAGATGAAAAGACGGAGAGAGAATGGGGTGTTTCGATTAAATACGAAAATGCGGCAAAACCACAATAAATGCCCCTTGGACGACATGCCTGTTAGGCGGCGCACGCAAAAACGGCGCGACCTAATAGCGCATGTCAAGTACGAATCAATGAAAGAAGGACGCGTGGCGGAAACGATTGAGAAAACCGTGCGTGACAGCTTATGCGCAGATAGAACTCTTGGAGTTCTTGATTTAATGGAGCGAGAACCTCGGCTTGAGGGACGATCTCAGTTAGGGAACTTGAAGAACTCGATTTTTGGTTGTTGGTCATTAATAAAGTAGACTATAGAGTCTTGGTCATGTAAAGCCGACATGTGATGATCTCGGTCATGAAGGATGGAGTAAGTCTTAGCCAACGTGCAATATGAATAAACGATATAGGTTCCATCACCTCAGGATGTCAAGGTAATAGAACCTAGGGGCCAGTTATGGAGACATATTTTGTGAATGACAACACGTGATCAAGGTGACACCGAAGTGTCAGCCGAGATACCACGTGTCTTGGTCATGGCACCGAGGTGATCTTGGCTAGACCGAGATTATCTGCAGAGATACTGGAATCCGAGATGAACGGATAAGGGACAAGAGTCCTAGAATGGGAAAGGACCTTAGTCTAGATAAAGATAAAACTCTTGAGGAGTTTATCTCTATCTAGCTGGGAGTCTAAGATGAGCATTAAGTCAGAGTCCATTAAAGCTAAGCTTCTATAAGAATCAGGTTAGTGCTGGCTATAAAAGTAAGGCACCCTCGTGGATCTAAGATACGCTTTTGTATTCTGTCTTATGAGTTAAGCACTATTAGCTATCTTTGAGAGATAATTACTGACTTGATCGTCGGAGTGCCCCCAGGTGGACAAACCACTGCCAGATTCTTATCTTTCTTTAGCAAGTTGTTCGGGCTTAATCTATTCTGTCGGTGCTCTCCTGTTGAGTTCCTGTTTGACAATGTGGTTGGAAATCAACACCCACAGTTTCAGATTGCCTATTACATGTTTGTTTATATGCCAAACTCAAGTTGAAGTTCACTTAAGTGGTTTTGGTCTGCAGCCATTTCAACTCTCTCTCTCTCTCTCTCTCTCTCCTAGTTATGCTTATTAGGAATGGGAGGTGGGCTTGGTGAAATAGGGAGGGGGGAAGAGCATCATTTAAAAGAGTTGGCGATGACAAAATTATGGTAGAAAAAAAAATATTTACTATTGGGACTAGGGAGCAATCAAAATCTTGGAAATTCTTTGAATGCTTCCAAATATAAAATTCAGAGCATTTGAGTGCTACTTGCTTTGTTTAGTTCATACAGTGTTGAGTTTTTTCTTTCTTACTGTTGGTTTGTGCTGCTCTTTTAGGTTTATCTAATTTGACTGTTATTTTGCTTCCCTTGTGCAAATTTATATGTTTATAACATTTATTTGAATGTTAATATCCCTCCAATGAATGAAATCTCTTGCGTGACTTGCTATTTTTATTGTTTCTTCTATGAATTGTGCTCCAGTTCTGCTTCTGGAATGTATAAGATATTCTGCCCTGCTGTAGGGGAGGTAGTGAGGTATCAAAATTTATGGTTATTAGGATTTATTGTGTTTTGTAGTGTTAATTAGTACTCTATTGGCATGTTTGATTGGGTGAATTAGAGCATGGGATTAGGATTATTAATCCGTGGACCCAATTATCCTATATTTGTTTTAACATTTTGGTTTAGGATTATTAATCCAATGGATAATTAATCCAACAAATTTGTAGGATTATTAGTAATGGGGTAGGAGTGGGATTATTAATCCAATGATATTAATCCAATTGGATAGTGAATACCACACTAATTTAATAGGATTATTAATACTTCACTATTAATTTTGTGAATCAAACATGACCTTTTATTATTTATTTTGTCATTATGGTTACTAAGTTCCGTAGTATTATTACCTTCATTTTTATTCTTCTTTTCACTCAATCTCCAGGGAGATGCCTCTAGCAGAACTAAAAAACAAGTACAGAAAAATTTCAGCACTAGAGAAAGCTCATAGTGGTTGGGAAAATGAATATGAAGTTTCATCTAAGCAGGTAAGTAGGATCCTTCCTGAACTTATTCATACAAGGAAGTCACTTCATATGAACTAATGTAAGGCTTAATTTTTTGGTCAAAATATTTTGTAGCATTAGTACACAACATAATTACTAATGAAACATTAATGTTATTAAATGACCAGGCAAAATAGCAATTCAACAGCACATCCTTCAATATATAATGATTAATTCAGTGTTTTGTCATGTAATTCATTATGGCCGCTATGAATAGTATAATGCCCATATTCACCAAGTCCCATTGTCAAAAATCATTTTTTGTTTCCATCTTTAATATCCATTCCTTGTTCATCTTATGTTCTTTCTCCAGCATTATTTGGTAACTGTAAAGCTAAATTATATTGTGTTTTACTTTGAAGCGAGTTTGAGTATGGTAAGTTTTATAACGTTATGGTGGAAAATTATAGCTGGTTTTTCTTGCTGCAATAATTTTTCTGATTCTGGACAATGGTTTACAATTTAAAAAGGGATTTTTAGCTTGCCTCAGCTCTGTGCATGTTGGCTTTAGTTTTTTTTTTTTTTCCGCCTTGGGAAATATGTTTTTCCCCTACAAAGTAAAGAAGCAGTCCATCTATCATTACCAAATATGCGGTTGTGTGTATTGGAGCTGCACTGAACACGTGAGTCTGATGTTCCATCCTGAGTGATAAGAGATTGAAACCTGAAATAGGATCCCATGTCTAGAATGGTCTGTAATCTTGTCAATGATTTTATCCAAGTGCAAAGCAATGTGCATGCAGAGTTGAGCAAGTTATGGATGTTTGAAGATCAATTTCAATGGGGCTCTGTTCAAGGATCTACAAACCATTGGTGTGGGTGTCGTTTTTAGGAATCATCAGGGAGAAGTGATGGCAGCCATATCGGAGCAACTTCTTTTCTAGGTGGGAATTGGGGAATGTTTTGTCACGTATTTACCACCAATAAGCTACATTTGGGCTGTAATTTTACATACATAGTGGAAAGTTTTCAAACTTTAGTGGGTAGATTGAACCCTCTTGGCTTAATGTAGCATTTCCCTTGTCTGTAGAATTATTTCGAGTCAAGTCCATAATAATAATAAGAGAGGCCTGTTAATACATGGTTGTGATTTTTTTATAAATTTTTTAAGTTCATGCTTGTGCACAATGAGAGCAACTCAAATTTTGATTTTGTCTGAATGGGAAATAGTATCCTATAAAACATATAAAAAAAATTAACTTCAACCTTGAGTTTGATTGAATGGGAAATAATAGTGTGTTATCATTATCTGTTTTGATCTTTATGGTAAACAAAAATCATTCAAAACATAATTTAGGAAGATGCATATACTGTAAATCTAATTGTGCTTTGTTAATGTTTTGGTTTTGAAAGTTTGTAAACTTAATCTAAACTCGGCTGTTTTGTCTGGCTCTGTACTATTGAAGTTTAGTTTCAAGAGATGCATTTGGTCACACAATTAGATATCATAACTGTTTTCCTATAGTTTCTTGGCAACCAAATGGAAGTCTACTCTCCTCCACTGTACAAAATTGTTTTTTTCGAGTTCTATGAGTTTTGGGTTGGGAAAGCTGGTGGAGTGAAATGGAAAGCAATGTCTAAATGTTATAGAGACAATTTTTAAGATAGAATATTTTATCTTTCATTAGTAATTCTCTGACTTTGAGCAATGCTACTCTTGAAGTCTGTAGATTATGGTCGCATGACTGAAATAGTCGTACAAAGGGCAGCTTCCCCAGATGAATTTACTGGCTTGACTGCTATCACTTGGGTAAGATTGCTAACTATTATGATCATTGAACAAATTTTTTTCTTTCCATATTGACATGGTTTTTAGCCAATCTGTTCTTGTGACTTTCCGGCCACAGAAACAAAGTTTATTCCATTTTATTAAGAATTATATTGTGAAAAAGGATCTAATATATTTCGTCTATATTTTGTTCTTCATTCTAATTTTGGATACATGTTATTTGTTTTAGAATAATGTTTTAGAGCACTAAATTGGGAGCTCTAGAGCATCACTAATGATGTGGCACAGTGGCCCCCACCAAAGTGATGTGATGTTTTGGCTTGAGTTTGTTTTTTTTTTTTTTTTTTTAAGCTCATTAGAGCTATTAGTGGTCCAAAAATTAGTGGGATGAATCACCACTCTTTGTTTTAATAGCTTCCTATCTCAATGGAAGGTATAGACATTTTTCCTTTGAGAACTGGAGTTTTCTAATTCTTTACTTTCCCCTCTTTCTGTCTCCATCTCTCCATTTTTCTTCTTCTTCTTTTTTTGTTTTTTTTTTTTTTTTTGTTTTTCTTCTTCTAACATGTTTTGTAATTATGTGGTTTAGGGAAACTTATCGAAGAGATCACTCCACAATAATGCAGAGAAGTTTGAATTTCAAGTTGAGGTGTCTCGGCTTATGGACATCATCATCAACTCACTTTACAGCAATAAAGATATCTTCTTTAGGGAACATATCTAGCATGATAGTGAATATATTTGTGTACGAAGGACATGTTTTGGTATGATTCCCTGTTTTGTATGGAATAATATTATTATTTTAAGTTGGAATATACTTAATTTGTGTGAAATTTGACATTAAAAGTTATTCCTTTTTGAATGGTTGGAAGTGAAATAGATACAAATTGCAGAATGATTGATAATAGATATATTGTTTTTATTTATATATATGATACAGGTTACATGGAATACATACATGTTGTGGACAAATTAATTAAAAAATAAAGTAAAATCATGTTTTTGGCAACTAAACAATTACTAGCCAAAAATGAAGTAAATATTTTTAGCGACCAAATAGTTAGTAGCTAAAAATAAAAATAAAATAGTAAAAAACTTTTGGCTACTAAATATTTAGCAGCTAAAAATATAAAAAAAAAATGAAGAAAAACTTTTGGCTACTAAATATTTAGTAGCTAAAATAAAAGTAGACTTTAGGCGACTAAGAATTTAGCAGCTAAAAAAAATAAAATTAAAAAAATTAAAAAATAAGATGAAAAAAAACCCTTTGGCGACTGAAACTTTGGTCGCCATAGATACTTCAAAAGTTTTAGTAGCGAAAAATAAGATTTTTGGAAACTAAAATATTATTTTTGGTGACTAAAAATATTAGTCGCCATTTATAGGACTTTTGGCAACTAAATATTTTTTAGTCGCCAATACCTTCCCTGACAACCTTTCGGCGACCAGTCCGGCGACCAAAATATTTAGTCGGGCAAATATTTGGCAACTAAAATCATACATTTGGCGACTAAAACTTTTGTCGCCAAAAGTGAAATTTCTTATAGTGTAAGTAGACAAGTAGATAGATAAGTGAACAAATGGGGACAAACAAGTGGTCATGTGGACAAATAAGTGAGCAGATAGACAGATAAGTAAGAGTAATATAGTGTTTGAAATTGTTGTTGTCCTTTTGGATAAAAAGAATAGAATTTGAGGTAATTTGCCCAAAAATTTCAAATATTGATTTATGGTTGAGTGTCCTAAAATCTATATAGAATGATGTTTTAACTTTATATTTATTCATTTTAAATAATAATAATAATAACTCATAAAAATGACTTATTAATTTAAAAATATCATTAGCATATCATTCTGATGACAAATTTTAAACGAAAATTCTTTTCATAATTTTTTTTTAATACAGAAAAGGAGCCGATGTTGTTTTTGATGATAAGGGAAATGTAATAAGTAAATGAAAGTTTGAATGGGTACATAAATAAAATTAATAAAATTTTTCATTAATCATTACGGTAGTTATATTTACATCAAACCAGTCTCTCATTTTTTAAGATATCACATCTAACCAATTACTGTCCCTATTAAAAAATACGTTGCTAACATAGTAAATAGTATTCAAAATTTAATTAGTGTAACAATAACTATTGATTATCGAAGGCCAGTCTGAAGGCAAGGCCAACAAGATTATAGTCTTTGGGCTCCTAAATTTTAGTGAAATATTAAAAAAAATTGAGGATTCAAATGATTTTAGTTCTTATAGATTAGTATGTCCAAAAATAAGGACCAATTCAACAAATATAAGTTTACAATCCTAACTAAGTGTCCTAACAAATTATTCAAGTTTCATTAATAATTTAATATCTACGAATGTAAGAGGATTAATATTTAACTGATACTTTATTGTAGTTAGTTTAATTTTTAATTAGTGCTATAATTTTAGAGTTTGTTTCTTCTTCTTCTTTTTTTCCGTTTTTTTAGATTGGGTGATATTTTTTCTTATTGGAAATTGAATTTTACTTCATGTCATATTTTTTGGTGTTTATTTTTGTCATATTAACTATTAATTTTTAAAAAACAAATCAAAAACCAAATTCTAAAGGTCCATTCAAAGGATTCGTCTAGTGACCAGAACACGAAAACTAAAAATAGAAAAGAGGACGTCAAGAGAGCCCTATGGGCTTTCCTGATGATAGCTCATCGTGGGCTGTAACCAATATTGGGCCAGGGGAGCTAACAATATCTTTATTGGCCCATCAAAAAATACATATAGATTAAGGGCTAGTCACACAAAAAAAAAAAAAAAAGGTCAAAAATTTAAGCCCAATAGCGAAGGATCACATTCTACATATTAATCAATTATTTTTTCTTCTCCTAATTAGGGTTGTGCAAAATACCACCCAATCCGCTAAAACCGCACCGATCTACATCAATCCGCACCGCTCTAACGGCTAACCGTGGTTTAAACTTTAAAATTTATAACCCACCAATCAAACCACTCCACTCCGCTATAGTTAATGCATATATATTTTTTAACTTCCAATGAAATATCAATGTAAAAATGAGTGTGTGAGAGATTTAAAATAATTTATTACAAATTAGTGATTATATATACGAAACATAATATGTAAAATTACTTTGTGTTATATATTTAAAAAATATTATACAAATTAGTGTTATATATTATGCAAATATATGATAATTAGTTAGAATATTCTTCAATCCGCCAAAAACTGCCTAAACCGCAATTTGTCAATCCGCTAACCTGCCATTCGATTTATAATTTTATTCTCAAATTGCTTGAACCGCATCGCACACACCCCTACTCCTAACTATCTTTTTTTTTTCTTTTTTGAACTCTTCTTCTCCTAACTATCTATTCAACCAAAAAAATCATTCTTAAACATATTCATTTTTTTCACAGTATTAAGATGTTGAAGTTAATGTTGTTGTGGTGCTTTATTTGTCTGCTTGGTTTTGTGGGAGGAAAAGTCCAGTCACACTAGGCCCACGAAATGCAGGAGGCTGAACCGAATAAGGGCCAACTAAAAAAATGGGGAATCAGGTTGGTCAGAGTAGGTTCGTCAACTAACTGAATTCATCGGATAATAATAACAAAACTCCCAAAAAGAACTTCAAGAACTGGCCGAAGTAAAATCCTCTTCTAGTGTGAGTAGTTTAATGGGTGAATTTCAAGAAAATGACAAAAGAAAACGAATTTCAAGTTCATGATGGTGCTATTAAATATAAAAGTTTAGGATGTTATAAGATAACCATAAAATATAACAAGAGAAAAATAATAAATAACAACACAACAGATGCAATATGAATTGATAAAATAGAATGGCAAGAAATACTTATGGACAGAGGCCTAAATTTTTGAACATGTGACCTTATGCAATAAGTTAATAGTGACTTACTCTTAAAAGTTCAATTTCTATTTCATCGTAAGTGTGTACATTCAATACAAAAGTAGAAGATGAAGGAAGAGGAGAGGGGGCTAGGTGTGGCAGCGGAAGGGGTTGCTAGGGTGGGTAGGGATAGAGTGCAAATTTGCAATGAGGGGTGGCGAATGGAATTGAGGGACGATGGGGTTGGGGAAGATTGACAAGGTTAGGAGATGGACTTGGTGGTGATGGCGGCGGTTGCGACAGTTGATGGTGGCGGTGGTGAATGATGGATTAAGGTTAGAGTTTGAAATTGCAAAAACCATAAGAATATTTTAATATTTTTGGAGGATTAATAATGTGAATTGAAGAAAAAAAATTAATTCAAGTTATTATGGCTGCGGTATTCGAATCAAAGGTTTCAGAATGAAAGTTGTTATCTTTTAAATCAAAAGTCAACGCCTCTTTTCATGTTCTTGCTTTGGTTTGGACTTTGAAAACTACTTTAGAATTGTAATAATATAATATAGCCTTGTGGTGTGCCGTGTCTAACAACAATTCTTTGGTACAAGTTGAACTTTGAATGGAGTTAGTTGACCAAAACAGATAAATTTCTCTAATACAGATCTCCAACCAATCAATCTCCATTTCAAAGCTGTTCCAGAAAGCTTCATTAGTCATCTTCTTGGAATTGGTCTCCACAGAAAGTACTTTCAATCTTCCCAATGAATTATATCATCCCCCACAGCCATAACCACCCCTCTTGAGTTCTTTCTCAATGAACCAAAAATGAATCTCTTGCCTCTACTCCTCACCTCTCTCTTCTCATCAATCTTTCTGATCATCTCTATCCCTTCTTTGATTCATGCCCAACAACCCTATATTGGGAAGGCCACAACACTTTGTGACAGCACAGACAATTCAACTTCTGTTCTTGGGTACACCTGCAATGGCCTCAACAAGACTTGCCAATCCTACCTCACATTCAGATCTCAATCCCCATACAACACTGTCTCATCCATCTCCAACCTATTGAATTCGGACCCTTCACAACTTTCTCAGCTGAATTCAGTTTCTGACAACGCAACATTCGAAACAGATCAGGTTGTTCTTGTTCCTGTAACCTGTTCTTGCTCAGGTAACTACTACCAAACGAACACATCTTTTATTGTTACTCAAAATGAAAACACTTATTTGGTAATTGCAAACAACACATTTCAAGGCCTCTCAACATGTCAAGCTCTTCAAGCTCAGAACAGTAATCTCGCAGCTACTAATTTGAATTTCGGTGATAGAATTACTGTTCCATTGAGGTGTGCTTGTCCTACAAAGAATCAAAGTGATGTTGGTGTGAATTATCTGTTGAGTTATTTAGTCACTTGGACTCAGAATGTCTCTCTGATAAGTTTAATGTTTGGGGTAGATACTGGGAGCACTCTTGCAGCCAATGACCTATCTGAACAAAACTCCAATATCTATCCCTTTACTACCCTTTTAATCCCTCTGCAAAACCCACCATCAATTTCTCAAACCATAGCACCACCACCGCCACCACCGCCTCCACCAGTATCTCCTCCACCACCGCCTTCATCAAATAACGGGTCCAATAAAACATTGGTTTATGTTCTCGCTGGAGTTCTCGGAGGTGGTGGTATTGTTTTGGCCGTTGGGGTCATTGTTTTCTTTGTGTTCTTTCGCAAAAGTAAGAAGAAAACTGATTCAATTATCACCTCGGAGAGCATTGAAGCAATTGATAAACCAGATGGGAAAAAATTGGAAGAAGAATCCGAGGATTTCCTTGAAAGTATATCGGTCATAGCTCAATCCCTCAAAGTGTACACTTTTAAAGAACTTCAATCCGCGACGGAAAATTTCAGCCCCGGTTGTTGGATTAAGGGGTCTGTTTATCGTGGCACAATCAACGGTGATTCTGCAGCCATCAAGAAAATAAATGGAGACGTGTCAAAGGAAATCGACACGCTAAA
Organism: Camellia sinensis; assembly: GCF_055761805.1. NCBI lineage: Eukaryota > Viridiplantae > Streptophyta > Magnoliopsida > Ericales > Theaceae > Camellia > Camellia sinensis. The sequence goes on from NC_138964.1 coordinate 190,710,600, forward strand.
CACGATCAGCCACTTCAATCTTATCCGCCTATCGGGTGTTTGTTTCAATGAAGGGAATTGGTACCTAGTTTATGAATATGCTGTTAATGGACCTTTGAGTGATTGGATTTATGAAAACAACAGTGATCATAAGTTTCTGAATTGGGTACAGAGAATTCAGATTGCTTTGGATGTGGCCACAGGGCTTAACTATATCCACAACTATACCTCTCCCCCTTATGTCCACAAGGATTTGAAGACCAGTCATGTCCTTCTTGACAGTGATTTCAGGGCTAAGATTTCGAATTTCGGGCTAGCAAGATCAGCAGATGGGCAGGAGGGTGAATTTGCCTTGACAAGGCACATCGTCGGGACAAAAGGTTACATGGCTCCGGAGTATTTGGAGAACGGTTTCGTATCCACAAAGCTCGATGTCTACGCATTTGGGGTTCTCATGCTGGAGATACTTACCGGGAAAGAGGTCAGTTTGTTATATGAAGCGGTTAAAATTGAATTGTCAGAGGTCTTAATTCCAGTTCTTGACGAGGAAAATGGGAAGGAGAAATTGAGCGAGTTCGTGGACCCTTCTCTGAAGGGAAATTATCCTGCAGAACTTGCTGTTTTTGTTGCCGGGTTGGTTGATAGTTGCATAAAAAAAGATCCATTTGCTCGCCCGGACATGGACGAGATTGTGCAGTCTCTGTCAAGAATTATGACCACTTCACTGAATTGGGAATTCTCAAATAGCACGCAAGGGTACAACAGTTTCTGCTAGAGCTTTTCCTGTAATGTTCTTTTCTTTTTCTTTTTTTTAAATTTGGGTTTGTCACCTTTTACTTTCTTGTCATGATTCATTAGATGTTTAGATAAACTTCAGATTTTTTTGCTGTCATATACAAATTCAGCACGTATGGGAGAATAAACTTGTATCATAAAATTTGAAGCAAGTTTTTGCACAAGGCTTTACATTTGATGTTGCAAGAAATTTGTACGCATGAAACATACAGAACAGAAAATCAAAAGGACTAATCTAATGCGTTACATGATATCGCTAGATCAACGACCCATGACAGGGCTGACAATTTGAGAGACTTCCTCTCCATCCAACCCTGATGTCCCTGATGTCGAAGACCTTTCATACATCTCCGGGGATGATTGAGCAAGAACGGAGAGATTGAAAACAATTTCCACCATTCTTGGCCGTGCCGTGTACTTCTCTGATGTGCAAGCCCTTGCTAGAGCTGCCACGCTCAGAGCCCCATCAACGGGGTAAAAGCTCTCCAAATTTGGATCCATCCACCACCTTAACTTCTCTTCTCTTCTCCCTTCATCTTCCAAAATCGCCCTCATTTCCATCCACAACATCACAATCTCGCCGTTCTCTTTTGTTTCTACCGCTTTCTTTCCTGAAAGCAACTCCAACAGAATAACCCCGAAAGCAAAAACATCGATTTTGGACATGATAGAGCTCGTTGCAGGTGTAGCTGTGGAGAAATTCGAGATCTTGGCCTTGAACCTAGAGTTGAGAAGTATGTTACTTGTTCTTATAGCCTTATGAACCATACTTGGTTCAGTGAGTTCATGCATGTATTGAAGTCCATTGGCTACGTCTAGAGCTATGTTTAAACTCTGAGTCCAAGTAAGGAATGCAAAAGAGCCTGAAGACGATGACAAAGATTTTGGGTACAACCACTTGTCTAGTGATCCATTTTCAGCATATTCATAAACCAAGAAACAATTCCCTTCCTTGTCCGATGACACGCCCATTAACTTCACAAGATTCGCATGATTTACTTTCTGTAATATTTTCAATTCCTCTGTGGCTTTGTTTGTTTTCTTCACAGCAAAGACCTGGCCATTGATCGTGGCCCTGTACACTGATCCTCCAATTCTATACCGTTCATTGAGGTTCATAGTTGCCTCCATGATCACCTTCCTGTCATACATGATCGGCTTTCCTAGATAACCCGAAACCCCAGGAAGTAGCTTATCCTGAATGGTCTTAGGATCGAAGAAGTCCTCTTTCGATGCTTTCTTCATCTTGATGAGATCAGCAGTCTCCAACGAAGAATCATTGCGAATCAAAATCTTCTTTTTCTGAAATGAACGATGAAGATAGACCACCAAGCTTGCCAGAAGGAAAAGCAAGAGAACCCCACTTGCGCATAAAACGATGACAACGGTCCGCCTATGTTTGGTGGAATGGCTTTGAGCATGGGAGGGATGAGATTGAGAAAGATCCGGAAGTTGTGACATGGGTATCAACACAGGAAGACACACAGCAGCGGTGAAGTTTCGGTAGTTATTTTCAGCAGCAATTTCAAATGGCAACGCGTTAAACGTTGCAGTTACAGTTAAGACATCATCGTCTGGTTGCCATACGTAAGTTAAGAGATATTTCATTCTCTTTTCCGACTGGGCCTTTGTCGGGCACTTACAGAGCAAAGGGAAGACCACTTCCTCACCAATCGTCAAGTTGGCTGGATTTATTGTCGGATTCAGATCCTCCACTACATGATAATTAGTGAGATTTTCGAAAGTGGTGATCGAAACTACATAAAAGCTCTCACCTCCCTTGATCTTGTAGGTGACATTGGAGAAGAAGTATGTTCTGTTGCAGGTACAGGTGATCGGTATCAACAAGAGTTGGTCCGGAATCAATTGTGCATCCCCAGAGACAAGCTTACTGGCTTTTGCAATTGTCAAATGATTTACACCAAACAGATTTGCTATATTTTGCAGATTCAAATACTCAGGTGCCCTGGCACGGTATGTGACGTATGTTTCACAGGAAACAGGGGAGTCTGGGACACAAGAGAAGTCTGTGTCCCCACTCGCAGGCGGTTGAGCCCTGCAAACATGAGAAGAAGAAAGGAATACAAAGATACAAAATATGGTTTGCAAGGAGAGAGAGATTGCCATTTCCGCAAGCTTTTAGATTGTTAGCTCTAGGTAACTATGAAGAAAGTAGATTTGAGAATCCTAGTTAAGGTGGATAGAAAAGATCAAAACAGCATCGTTTTTTGTTGTGCCGCTTTCAATCTCAATAAAATATATTCTGATTTAAATAATCATCTGAGAGGCTTTGTCCCTAGCTTTGATTTGTATGATTCTCTTTGTTTTCTTCTCCCTGATAGATATGTCAAATGATCTTTTAAATATATCATATAGATTACCTCAAGGATTACCAATATATTTATGCAATGATGAGAGTGAAGACTCTTATAAACATTTCTTTCTCATATTCTATACTATAATTCTTTTATGCTAGTTGCGTAAAGATCGGGTTAGTTTAATACAAGAACCCCAGTTAGGCCGGCTAGTTGTATGCCCTTTAGAATTCTATATAGTATACAGGGTCAGCAAGCTGACAGATGAGGCAACCAAGCCAAATGGCTCTACCACGATTAAGAAAGTTCTTTTTTTTTTTTTTTTCTATTATTTGTCTGTTGCAGAAGCTAGTTCCAAGCTCGGATAAGGAGGAGGGTTGTGTGTTAAATAGCCTACCAGTCAACAAGTAAAAATTCCCATCAAATCACATATGAAAACTGACATAAGATGCAATAGTAAAAAAATGACATGGATTTATTTTATTTAATTGAATATATAGCCATTTTTGAAGTGGAATGACGAAAAATGATTCATGCAGTCGATCCTACCTGATTGGGGCACAAAGCTTAGTTTGGTTTGGCTTGTCTGTTGTAGCCTCAGATCATGATTATCTCTCATGGCAGAACTGATAAATGATTGTCAGGGAGAAGAATATGTGAGCTGCCACTGGTTGGCTTGATGGGAACATTCGATCACATTGTTTTTAATCCCGTGTCAATATTAGCCGGAAACAGACAAAACTATGGATTCCAAGCTCCGGCTTTTTCTTTTTTCTGTTGTTCATGATGAAAAGTCCAAATTAAAAGGGTTAGAACTTAAAATTCGGACAACCTGCAAGCCAATCATATGATGATATGAGGCACACTCTCTGCCCTTAAGGCTCACATCAGAGACAGAGAGAGAGAGAGAGATCAGCACAGATTTTTAAAGAATTTCAAACAACAGGGGGTAGAAAAGGACTTGACAAGGACATAAATCAACGAAAAATTAGTAATGCTGCAACCATACCTAAAACCTGTTGATCTCATCTTTGTGTATGTCTTAACAGTGCAAAACATCTTTGCACTAGTTTTGGTGGCATGTTCACAACGTTGGGGATCAGATTAGAGTTTAGGCAGGAATTTGATTAACGAGCAGTACAAACTTAAAAAGCAGAAATAAAAAGTACAAAATGATTGCTTGCCCAAAGATAGAATTATAAACTAAAAATTTCCATTCATAATTAGAGATTCATGAAGAAAACAGGACAAACTCAACTTGCAATAAATATAAAAATATCAGCATTTCAGCTCGTTATAGACTTATAGTTCCGCTATAGAAATCCATTTAATATTCTAACAATTGGTTGTTGTAAAGCTGTTTGAATAAATGTTGCAAACTCTTGTGAGATCTGCAGAGCTCACAGTATACAAATGACCACGCAAAGCTAGTGGAAGAACATAATTTATCTCCTCACTTCTCTCTTCTACAGAAGCTGCCTCTCTGAGCTTACCTTCCTTCCAAAGACTCTTCACGAGCAATTGTTTTGTGGCAGCATCGGGCATCAAATTGGAGTTCATCATATCTTCAAAAACCCTCAATGCAAGAACAGCTCTTTCACACTTGCAATAAGCACGAATAAGTACCTTAAACATATAAGCATCAGGCTCTACACCACCCTGCCTGACCATGCCAAAGAGTCTCTGCACCGTTTTAAGATCTCCCTGAAGTGCAAAATGATGCATCAACCCAGAGAATGTTTGGATATCTGGTAGAATACCAGCCAAAATCATCTCATCAAGTACATTTAAGACATCAGAATTCATTTTACACTTGGCCAATGCCCGCAATAAAGATGAATATAAAAGCGAGAGACTATTTTTTGATATGGGGTCACATGGTATTTTGACATCACGAAAGACATTTAGAGCAGCATGGCCATTACCCAAAATCCCATAAGAGTCAATAATCAATCTAATTGTGCTAAATGACAATACAATTTGTTCCCTCTTTAACTTAGACATGAGTTGATCAACTAAATCGACACATCCATGGCGTGCTAACTTGGCAACCATCCTTGATGTTGTGTAAACATCATGAGTGAAACCTGGCTGATTGGCAACCCAAGAGAAAAAGTGCCATGCTGTTTTGGCTGAATTGAAATTTCTGATCATCTTGTAGACCAACCGAGTTGTCCACACAAATTTCGCACCTTCCAATGCTGATACCTCTTCAGGTCCCCAATAATGCAAGGCACTTGCCAAAGCAACTGGGTCCAACCATGGTTTTAACTGAACTTCATTCACATCAACATCACGATCAGTGTGGTCAGCTTTGTCACAATCATTATCATAATCATCATCATCATCATCATCCATAGGCACTCCTACACTCTTGATTCTTTCATCTGGTGACATTTCTTTAACAAACTCATCCGTCTCCTCAAGAAATCCCGCCTCCCGCATTCGCTGCAATGACCATTGCATAGCCCGACCAGGCAATACTCCATTAATCCGCATCTCATTTAGTAAACTCATAACCACATCGAATTGTTCAGTACCGGTGAATGCCCCCACCAAAAGAGAATACTGCCTCAGAGTGCATTTGATCCTCATCAATGGCAATATACCAAAAATTTGCTTTGCTGAATCTAATTTTCCCGCTTTCAAAAGATGCTCGATCATAACTGTATATGTTCTAGAAGTAGGAACCAGTCCTTCATCAATCATCATATAGAAAATCTTCACTGCTTCAAGATTCTTACCGATATGTGCATAAAGGCCCATTACAATGTTGTAAGACTCAGTGCAGGGACGCTTCTGCAAGGCTCTCCACTCGTCCCAAACACAAAGAACTGAGTCAAGGTCTCCCGCAGCAGCATACCACCGCATTCGGTCCATGAAACTGACTCGTGCAACATTTGGGAATTTTCCAGAATTGATGGCATCAATGAGGGTTTTGAGTTTTGCAATTTGTTGGGACTTTGCGAGGATTTTGGCCAGCGCATAGAGTGTATTTTGATTATGTGTGAAATGTGGAACAGTTTTCAAGGTTTCAATGAGGGAGAGGGCAGAGTCCGGGGACGGAGCAGATCGAAGTGCATTGGTGACTACAAAGCAATCTAGAGAGGGATCTTTCAAAAGGGGGATTAGTGACCTCGGAGCATTCGACCGGAGAGCAAGTCGAATTGAATCAATGAGTTTCGCACGTTGAAGGTAAAGAGAGACTTTATCAATGTGTGATTTATCGGCAAAGGATTGAGTTAGCTTAGTTTGGTTGTTAAAAAAGTTTCTTGTATGGAGAAATTGGCTACATAGGAAACTCTTGAAAACTGTATTGCAGTGTTCTTTGCTTATATAATACCTTGAGAAAGAATCGAGGACTATAGTTTTACAAAGACCATTGATTATAGCCATCATACAGTATGATCGTGATGTGGGTCAAGAAAAGTTCTAGAAAAGAATCCATATAAACAAGGATACCATAAAATTTGAAAACTCAACTTAGCTAACAAGACAGTATGAAGAAAAATTCATTAACAAGGAGAGAATGAGAGGTTTATAAAAATGAAAGAATGGCTTAGTGATACCCAATATGTGGATTTGATTCAAAGTTCAACCCAGAAACGCAAGTGACAAAACAAGCTTCAAACGACCTCACAAGACAAACATCAAACACCTGGCGTGCACCGTACGAACAATATCTCTTGACAGAAGGAGAAAAGGAGAGAGTCATATCCGCGTTAGTATATCATCTGCTTGATCTCTCAGTAGAATTGTGAAAAACAGAGAAGAGGGCTTTGATGGTTTTGGCTTCAACTCCCCATCAATGATGAAAATTACTGGGAAAAGAAAAGAAAAGAAAAGAAAAGAACTATATGGTTCAACTTGGGGTTTAGGGGTTTTAAAAGCTGTTGATTGGCTGGAGGGGTTGCAGCTTCGGAGGATGGCTTTGGAGGTTTAGACATGTGTATCAGCGTGTATAATTGTAAAAATTGTAACACAGGTAAAATAATTATAGTTTTTTTTTTCATTATTTTGTCTCTTTGTATTTTTTTTTTTTTTGAAGATTTTTCAAAAAGCCTATGACTAGGCTTGCCTACGGTGTTAGAAATTTTGTAACTTTTGGCTGTAAAATCTTGCCAAGTTAGATATGTTAGATATCCATTAAGTTGTATTTTTGTTTATATTCACCCTCTTGTAGTCTATATGTTGGCCTTTATGCCAACATAATGAAGCATGTAAATTCTCTCCATCTTTTTGCTTTGTCTCAAATTTCTCTTTCATAATTCCATAACTCTACCATAATTCCATAATAAAAATAGTAAAAAGCTCATTTCCATTTTTGTTTTGTATTTGGTATCAAAGCTTGGTGAAGAGCTTTTGAAAGTAAGATCAAACTATGTAAGTATTTCTATCTATGTATAAATTTTTGATATATATATATATATATATATATAAGTTTGTATGGTGTGTTTTATGTTATAAAAAAAAAATTTAATTAATTAATTAAAAATTTCGTCTAAGTTTTTTGTGTATCTTTTGTATTTTATATCTTCATAATTATTTGTTTCATTTATAGTTGTTGTAAAACCTATATGCTTAGTGTATGTCCAAGCCCATATACTCGTTAAGATCTTTTGACTATTGGCCATAATTAAGCCTTTAAGATCATAAAGAGAGGTTTTATGCACTAGATAATACACTAGAAAGGTCTTAGATACCAATAACAATCTAAAATGACAATTAATTCTGATGATATAATATGCTTTGGAAATACAAAAAATAATGTTAATAATAAATATGATCATAGTTTGCATATTACTAAAGAGTCTGCAAATATAAATAGTGTGTTATAGTTTAAATAATATTACTGATATTATGTGTTCTTGGTTTTTCAAATTAGATAAAAATCAAAAAATAAATCAAAATTATCTAGAGACTAAAGTTGAGTCTATAGAATCTAAAATAGACAATTTAGGTTCTATAATAAATATTGACTTAAATAAAGAAGTAAAAAATCAAATAAACAATTTGGTGACGAAATTAGAAACTATATCCTTCATAAACAATGATGGAATGAATAGTCCAGCAGATAGTTACATCCCTAGGCTATTTTATAGTACAAAAGATATTATGGTACTTCAAACCAATACCTATAATAAAACTGAATATGAAAATATTGTTGAAATATTGGATTATTGGAGAAACTTATATAAAGACCCAGACTTAGGTATTGATGAAAGAAATAGGCTACTAGATCATATAAGAGAAACTTATATAGAAAATGAAGCCCTTTTACAACACTTTAATTATGATATTAATATGTCAACTAATGATGATGACAGCCAATCATCCTCATCTGAAGAAATAATAGATCAAGATATTTCATCAGAAATAAATAAAGGGAAAAGAAAAGCAGAAGAGCCAATTGATCCCGAATTATTTGGCACATGGGGAGATGGAGAAAATTTTGACTTTATTCAAACAAATGAAGTTAAAAATGATACTAACATTGGAAGTATCTCCAATCCTACACCTGAGCCAGTAATATTTAGAAAAGATAATAATCATAAGTATCCAATAGCTCAAAATGGTACTTATTTAGACTTGTCTCATGTTCCATTTAAGGATCAACCACAAGCAATTGATGATTGGGCACAATCATTGTCCATCATTATTACCAATTATAAAAATAGTTGGTCAAAGGAAAAATTCCTTGATTATATTGCAGCAACTCTCCAGGGAGATGTGTTGCAATGGTTAAGACAGTGGGAAAAATCTGAAATTGGAAAAAGTCAAAAAACGGCTTTGTTGACAAATTTTCTCACTCTTGACACAATTTTAGCTAAATTTGCAAAAATCATAAAAGAAAATTTATGTGATTTTGCAGGAGATACTAATTTGCAAGCAGATGCAAATTATATTTTGACTAAATTAGAATTATGTAATATTTATCTTTTTAAAGATTATGTTTAAACTTTTAAAAAATATTATTATCTTATTGATCCACCGGCAAATCAACCCTGCTTAGATCAATTTTTTCATAAACTCCCTAATCCATGGGATGAGTTATGTATTAAAACATATCCTGATTTTCTCAAAAAAATGGGGAAGGAAGAATATGATAATCTTGGTTTTCGCATAAATTATGTTCTAAGACTGATAACAGATCGGTGTCTAGAAACAAAGACGAAAAAACAAATAAAAAATTAAATTTCCAACTCACAATACGGTCAAAAATGTTGTGATAAAATTTTAAAAGAAAATTAGAAAATTAGTTGTAATACATTTCCTAAAAGAAAAGAATTTTTCAAAAAACGTAGAAAATATAAATGGAAACCTTGGAAAAAGAACAAAATTTTTTCAAAAAAGAAAAAATATATTAGAAAAAAGAAACCAACAAGCGTTTCAAAAAAGAAAACTTGTAAATGTTACATTTGTAACGAAGAAGGTCACTATGCATCCGAATGCCCAAAAAGGAGAAAAAGTGCAAAGAAAATGATCAAAGTCCTTGAAGAACAAGATTTTGAAATAATATATGGAGAAAAAATTTCTGATGATAAAGAAATCTTATATGAAATTTCTAGTGATGAAGAAAGTTCAGATGAAGAACTAATCTTCATGATGACTAATAATAGTCAAGAAATATCTCAAGAAGTAGATAATATATCTCAAGAAGAATTACAGGCAATTCGACTTGGAGATGTAATCGGAGAAGAAAAAACTTTTACCGACGAAGAATTAGCAAAATTTGAAAAAATGCAAGAAGTTGCTGTTCTAGAAATTTACAAACTTTCAAAATTTAACTTCTTTTCAGCAAGAGTGTTTGAACAATACAGTGGTAACACTCAAGCAAAATGGTCAGAAAAAGGAAATATTGATATTCTTTTTTCTTATAAGAAAAATGTTGCAAGATGGAAAAAGAAATATCCTGAAATTCAATATATTCATATTGGATTAATTCAAATAACCATAACAGCCTTATTTCGCCAAGGGATAGATACTCCTATTTTGGCAGTAATTTTTGACAAAAGATTTTCTGACCCAATGAAAGCAATCATTGGAGGAATTCAGTCTAATTTGGCTAATGGAGTAGTTTGGTTTAATGTTAGACCAAATTTCTTTATTTCCATAAATGATCCTAATCTTGAAGATACAGTCAGAATAAGAATTAAAACACAAGGATTAAAAATGAAATCAAATTCTCATGATTTGGCTATTCGTTGGAAAACAATTCATGAATTAACCAAATTTCCTGAAACAAAAATAAGATCAAACGATAATAAAATCGTTGAGATCTTTGAACCAAGACCATTTGATACGGTAATACAACCTCGTCTAATGAATTGGAGCGATTTAAAAGTCCCTCGACAATGGTTAATCCAAGACCTAGTGGGATAAGGAGAATCTTCTAAAACAAAAAAACCTGCATAATTACAAATGCAGGCATCAGGAAAAAATTTATATATTGAAAATACAGTTCCAAAAATTAAAAAATCAACTTCTGTATTTGAAAAAGATTTTTCTAACAAATCATTTTCAAAATTAAGCATTGGAGAATCAAGTAATAATTCTAATCAAGAATCTATTACTTCAAACAATGTTCAGATTCCTATTTTTTCAGGAACAAGAAAACTTGAACATATTAAGTCCGCATATATGTATCATTTTCAAACAAAAAATGATGATATTATTTTTTCTCCTAGCCAAGGAAAAACAAGATATACATATGTATTGGGAACATTTAATTTTGCAGGTCACAAACCCTATAGCCTCAGTGTTCTCATAGACACAGGAGCTACAGTTAGCTCATGTAAATGGAATGCCATACCAAAGGAAAAATAGACATTAATGAAACATCTAATTTTGGTTACTGGAATAGATGGCAACCATACTTCCATACAATTCAAGGCTAAAAATATAGCTATTTGGTTAAATGATAGCAAATTCATTATACCAAAAATTTTATGTTTTCCGTATATGCATGGAGATTTCCTTCTTGGCAATAATTTTATCTATAAATACCTTCTAATGCAAATACAGGAAAAAACTATTTCATTAAGCATAAACAATGTCTTAATTCATATTCCCTTGTTAGAACAACATAAATACATTTGTGATAAAGAGTTTGCGCCCGTGCCGCGTGGTGACTTAACTCTCATCATTAAAACTATTGATAAATCACATTGGATTTATAAAATTTTAGAAGAAAATTTTAGTGAACATCCATTAAAACTATGGCAACGTAATCCACGTTATTGTAATTTAAAATTGAAAGACCCTAATATTATCATTAGAGTAAGACCAATGATCTATACTAGACAAGATATAGATGAATTTGATATTCAACTCCAGGAACTCTTAGATAAAAAGTTAATTGAAGAAACTAAAAGTCCTCACTCTAGTCCAGCTTTTATGGTAAGAAACCATGCTGAAATTAAAAGAGGAAAAGCCCGAATGGTATTCAACTATAAACGGCTAAATGAAAATTTAGAATTTGATGGATATTATATTCCACGAAAAGATATTTTGATTAACTTAACCAATGGATCAAAAATCTTTAGCAAATTTGATTGTAAAAGTGGATTTTGACAAATTCAATTGGCTGAAGAGTCAAAAAAATTGACAGCTTTCAGTACACCTAGAGGACATTACCACTGGAATGTTATGCCTTTTGGGTTAAATATTGCACCACAGGTATTTCAACGGTAGATGGATACAATTTTTAAGGATCTTAAAGATTGTTGTGTAGTTTATATTGATGATATACTTATCTTCTCTAAAACCAAAGAGGAGCATAAGAAATATTTAAAATTACTTTGTGAAAAATTTCAAAAACATGAAATTATTTTGTCTCAAAAAAAGATTGAACTAGAAAAAGAATCAATTGAATTTTTTGGAATAATTTTAGATCAGAAAGGTTTAAAATTACAAGAACATATTTTGTCCAAAGTACGAGATTTTCCTGATACTTTTGAAAATATAACACAATTACAGTGTTTGTTAGGCATTTTAAATTATGGACGAAATTTTATCAAAAATATTTCAAAAATAGAAATTCCTTGGTTAACCAAATTAAGGAAAAATGTTATTTTTGAATGGACAACAAAAGATATTGCTTTAATCAAACAAATTAAAGAAAATGTTAAAAGTTTACCAGATGTTTATCTTCCTAAAACAGGGGATAAATTAATTTTAGAAATAAATGCCTCAGACGCATGCTGGGGATGTGTTCTTAAAGCAATACCAAGTAATTTATGGTATGATAAAGAGATATCTTTATCAGAAAATGGGATTAGACCAAGAAAAAATTCAATACCCATAAAATTACAAAAAGAAGAATTAATTTGCGAATATAATTCTGGAACATTTAAACCAAATGAACAGAAAATATATTATTTTCAAAAAAGAATTACTTGCAATAAAATTGACAATAAAGAGTTTTCATATTTATTTAGCCCTAGAAAAGTTTATTGTACGCACTGATAATAAGGCAGTAAGAGATTTCTTGATCAATAAAAAAACCTATTGAACAAGGAAGAAGATTAGCCTGATATAATAAAATTTCTGAACATACTTTTAAAGTAGAACATCTTAAAGGTACTAACAATTTTCTTGCAGATTTTCTTAGCAGAAATTGTTTCAGAAAATTAAATTGCTAAACAAGTAAATTTAATTTTTGCAGAAGACCTCTAGACCAAGAGGAAACAATGGATAAGGGTAAACAACCCGCTCAAGGAGATTGGGTGACAATTGCTAAAAAAGCAATCCCCAGAGAAGAAAAAGTTTATGTTGTGTTTGCAGGAAGACAACCTGAAATTTACACAGACTGGAACGAAGCCAATCTGCAAGTTTGTGGATATTCAGGAGCGAGCTATAAAGCATATGATAGCATGACTAAAGCTAAAAAAGCTTTTTACAGTGCACCCGCTATGCCAGTTTATCAAAAGAATTTTTGTCAAATGAGAACTAACCCAGTTCCAGCTAATATTCAGACATCTAGACCAGATGAATCTGAAATAAAAGATTTTTTCAACCCTGGTATATCCAGAGAAATTTATACGGAACTCAATGGAGTTTGAAAAACTCACATTGTAGACAACAAAGTGAAATTTCGAAAACACATGGGAGTTCTGGCCAACAAATTAGCTAAGCAAACAACTAAATGTTTCAATATTCTTAAACAAATGAATTGGAATGAAGATTTTAATTTTGAAAAAATAAACAATTTTCTTCAACTATCAGACCTCATATCAGATGAGTTTTCTAATTCAGTTTTTGAACAAATAAAAAGAATGTCTTTTTGAAAAAGAAAGAACTTTGCTTCCCAAAGAAATTTTTATGTGAATCAAAAATCTGGTTGAAGATCATCATGATAAGATTAGACAAATCTTAGAACGATCTTATGATAAATTAAATTTGAAAGATGGAATTCCCAAAATAACCATCATGGCAAACTATGACATGTGATTTTTTGAGGATATAGATTGGGGAATAACTAATCAAGTTATTTTTCAAATTTTAGATCCAATACAATGGATAGTAAAAGGCTTTCGATGGAGCAAATATTTTACTTTCTGGATCTCCAGCACTGTTGGTTGGCAAGAACGAGAACATTTCTTCCAACCATACCAGATTGGTATCTTAAAGAAACTGAAGATTTTGAATTTGAAGATGATTATTTAGATGAAGATCACCGGAGAGAGCGATTGAAAAATATCCAAAAACTTTCTTTGACAGAATATTGGATAGACAGTCTAATATCTGTTTCACAAGCAGCGTCCAACATCCATGGCTCAGCAAAATTGCCATTCATGGTTACAGATGGTAGAATATTATTTGTAACCCATTTTCCCATAACATATCAAAGGTCTCCTACATAAATTAATGAGGCTCTTGACATGTTAATCAATCTCAAAAAGAGAAATAATTTGGATCTTCCGTTAGAAATAGCTATGACCGCGGATGATGTAGAACATTTCCGGAATGAGCAATACAGCTAAGATCCGGATTCCCCTCCATCAGAGACTGATGAAGAATATCACAATCTCATCAACAGGATGGAAGCATAGTGGACCCCACTATCAAATGCAATTGTCTCCTGATCGACTCCACCTTATCCAGGACACGTGGAGCAACTTGCATTATTAGGCGGAAAGTGATCAGCCATATCATCTCAGCCAACGCTTATCTACAACAGTCTCTCTCTTTGAAAAGCGAAGAGGGTAGACAGTGTGTGTATCAGTGTATATAATTGTAAAAACTGTAGTACAGAGCAAATAATTGTAGTTTTTCCTTTAACTATTTTGTCTCTTTGTATTTACTTTTTTGAAGACTTTTCAAAAAGCCTATGACTAGGCTTGCTTAAGGTGTTAGAAATTTTGTAACTTTTGGCCGTAAAGTCATGCCAAGTTAGATATGTTAGATATGCATTAAGTTGTATTTTTGTTTGTATTCACCCTCTTGTAGTCTATATATTGGCCTTTATGCCAACATAATGAAGCATGTAAATTCTCTCCATATTCTCTCCATCTTTTTGCTTTGTCTCAAATTTCTCTTTCATAATTCCATAACTCCACCATAATTCCATAATAAAAATAGTAAAAAGTTCCTTTCCATTTTGTCACTATTTTTCATATTTCACATTATTCTACTTTATGGTCTCATTTCGGGCTTGTTATGATAATTTAAATAGTTTATTTTATAAATTTTATAATAAAAATAGTTTGCATAAAAAATTAATTTCATTAGATATCGATTAATAGATGAAAAATCATATTTTATTTTATAAAAGTCGATAGTTTAAGTTTCAATTCATAGTTGTTGTACATTTTAAAAAATAAAATATAATTTATTTACGTATCTAGTAATATTCGATGAAGTTAATTTTTTTGTGCAAATAACTTTTATAATAAAATTTATAAAATACACAATTGAAATTATTATTATTATAAACTCAAAATGAGATCGATAAAATAGCATATAAAGAAATATGAAGGACAGTGATATCCGAAGGAAGGTGTACAGTTAGCCTATGTTTGGGAAGTAGGGTTTGAAGATTTTTTTGACTAAAATAGTCACAAAAAACAAAATAAATTTTTTAACTTAATAAGACAAAACATCACATCTAATCTATAATTATTACATTTATTTTCTCACAAAAAAATTAAAAAAGTCAAAAGTCCTTCTAAAACCAAACTTTTTATTCCCGAATAAAATAATTAAAAAAATTAAAAAGTTAAAAAATCAACCCACTTTCCAAACATTAGGCTAACTTTACACCACATCAGCATATGTAAATGGGAAAAAAAAATGAGAGGAAAAAAACGTAGCTGGAAAATTTGTTAAAAAAAGAAAACCTCTAAGCCTATGTTTGGGAGGTTAGGTTTGAAGTTTTTTTTTTGGTTAAAATAGGTATAAAAAATAAAATAGGTTTTTTAATCTGATAAGATAAAATATTACATTTAATCTATAATAATTACATTCTTTCTCTCACAAAAAATCAAAAAAATCAAAAAAACTGAAAACCCTTCTTAAACTAAACTTTTTAGTCCTAAGTTAAAATAGTCAAAAAAGCTAAAAAATCAGCTAACTTTCCAAACGAAACCTAATTTAGATTTAGATTTAAATTTAGGAAAATGACAGAGATCCTTATTAGATTACTAATATTTTTACGGGTAAATTATAAATACACCCCTTGAGATTTTATTAAAATACGAATCGCCCCTATGATTTTGAAAATTATATTTTATTCCCTGAGATTTTTAATTTCATAACAAATTATCCATTTTATTAATAAATCACTAAGTCAATTAATAGTTTTTAATGATGTTAAAAATATGTTTCAATTGATAATTTAGGTAATTTTATTATTATATAGGAGAGCAATTATGAATTTTATTTTTTCAATTAATTCTATTAAATAAAAAATTCTAATAAGGGGGGTATTTTTAATTTTTCAAACCACAGGGGCTAATCTATATTTTAAGCAAACAACAGGGGTATATTTGTAATTTACTAATTAGAGGGTTGTTTGGATTGATCTAAATAAATATATTTTTTAACTTTTTATAAAAAGACGTTCAAAAAAATAGAAAAATCATGAGACTCAAAAAAGATTAAAAAAATAAAATAAAATGTGTTACCATAGGTGATGCCAAACAAACCCTAAGTATGAGTAGTTACCTTTTTAAAAAAAAATAAACAAATAAAAATAAATAAGAGTATAAGTAGTTACCTTCTTAAAAAATAAATAAATATACAAATAAGGTATAAGCAGTTGATAGAAAAATTAATGATAATGTAACAAAGTTGTTTAATTTAATGTAGCAAAGACCACATTTTAAAATAAATTCCATTCACACATAAAGAGATCTCGATATAATTATATCAAAATTGTATAATTTGTTGTATTTTCTTCAATCTTTTAAAAACAAAAATCAGTATAATTTGCCTTAATTTTTTTTTAGTTAATAGCCTGTTGCATTTACAATTTTATTTTTTGAAAATTAAAAATTACACTTCACGCAGTTAATTTTTTCATATTAAGTGTACAAATGTATTATGCATGTGTTAACTTGAAAGGGAAAAACAAGAATAATCTAACAAATTGAAATCCAAATTATAAAAGTAAAAAATAAATCAAGAAATCACAATTTTGTGGATTTCTCATGTTTTGACCTTTCAAATTAGTATATGCATAGCACATGTATAGAAATACAGGTGATATGTAGTAAAGGTGGACGTGTATCGGTTGTGGTCACGGAATCTTCAATTTATTATTTGTTCATCAGATTAGTGGATTGGAGAAAATCAATCTCCGCCAATCTGGCGAATGTAGATTGAGCAAATTTGAGGATGGATGCAAATCGGTTTGGCGTTTTAAAATTTTATAAATTTTCAACATAATTTAACTTGTGCACTTCCTTAAAAAAAAAATATTACAATCAATGACTTAAAAAAGTATTACAATCACTGCATAGCTCATTCAAAAAAAGAAAATTTGAAATTTTAGAATATTATAATCACTGCATGCCTTAGAAAATTTGAAACTTTAGAATATTACAATTACTGCATGCCACATCCACATAAAGTATTACAATTTGTAATTTTTAAAATATAAAAATAATTCAAACCACCAAAATCATGAATAGAGCATTAATAGAGATTGTATGCCTCTGTATTATTATATTTATATCTGTTTTTGAAAACAAAAACCAACCAGCATATATCATATTTTTTATTTATTATTTTTAGAGTTAGATTTGAAAATCAAAAAATATAGATAAATAATACATTTATTTTTTCAATTCAAAAAATATATACAAGTTGAAAACTTTTTTTCAACAGAATATTTAAACTCTTTTTTAATTGAAAACATAAACAGAATATCTAAAAAAATTAAAAATGCAAAGTCTTACAAATTACTATGGGTGTTCGCGGTTTGGCGATTCGGTTGCGGTCAAAGAAACCCCAAATCCGCCATCCTTCCAAAATTAGGCGGATTGGAAAAAAAATTAATCCGCAACCATCCGCTCATCATCACGCAGTCGTTCAAAATGTAGCGGATCAATTCAGTTCGGTCAGTTTGGACAAATCGATATATCCGCTACTCACCCCTAATATATAAACATCATTGGGAAACATTACAATTTTATAAATTAGTATATGTATAGCACATGTATAGAAATATAGGTGATATGTAGACATCATTTGGAAACATTACAATTTCGTAAATTAGTGAATGTATAGCACATGTATAGAAATATAGGTGATATGTAGACATCATTGGGGAACATTACGATTTTGTAAGAATTGAAGATACATATTACAACTTTTAATTTTATGAGGGCAAGATGCATTTTTTTTTAAAAATTATATAACACAAAGTGTCATCAACAAATTTTAACACACTACGGTTAAAGAATCAAAGAAATCTAATAAGCACGAAATATTATACTTTATTAAAAAATTAATGGTTTGACTCTCTTTTTTTTTTTTTTTTTTTTTTTGTGATGACTTTTCTCCTTCATTTTTAATGAAAGATTTCTTTTCGTGAGTAATTTTTTTCCGTCATTTTTTTAATAAAATATTTATCACCGATATGTGAGTTGTATTTGCAAGTCCAAACTACCAAAAAATAAAAATCTTTGTGGGCATATTTAAGAGAGGTAGCGGCTTATATTCTCTACTTCCATTGTCTTTAAAAAAATATTTAAAAAAAAAAAAAAACCCTTGCCTTAAAGGAACTAAAATTTGAAAAAACATTTGTGAAGTGTGGATGAGCAGGCCATTTATGTGTCCTTCCATCATCAATTCATGTCTTCAGAAATAGCCAAGTCTTCAAAACAATAATGAAAAAGCTCCCTTTAAACCGTGTGTGAATATTAGATTTGTAAAAGAAAAAGATAAACAAAATAGCAACTATAATTTTTCTATTTTTCTTTCTTATTTTTTTCATCCCCACTAATTGAATTGAAGATCCAAACATACCCATTAATGTATCAAAACAAGAAAAAAATTGTTCACAGCTCAAACAAACTATAAAATTAAGAGTAGAGATGGAAGTGTTACACACAAAATACATGGTGACTGTATTCATTCTTTCTTTTTCTTCTATATATCAACAAGTATGAAAATATGTGGTGTCCAGTCCAATGTTTTATGGAACTACACAATTTCCAAGTAGAATTCAAGGCATCTTTTTGCTTATTTAGTACTGTGATATTATGTTCCATGCATGCTTTCGTGTCTATAGATCTAAATGACAGTCCAAGGTTATTATCTAAGAGGGGAAATCAAGATGAGACCGAGCAGAGCGTTACTCGATTCAGACAGGAAAGCTTCCAGTCAACCGGATATGGTCAAGAGTCCTCCTGAGGCCGTAGTTGAGCACTGCTTGATCGCCTGCTCTGAACCCATCTCCATAAGCTGCTGAAGTATCTGACTCTATCTGGTGTTTGAAAAAGGCACCGAG
The DNA here is from genome assembly GCF_055761805.1 of Camellia sinensis. Taxonomy (NCBI): domain Eukaryota; kingdom Viridiplantae; phylum Streptophyta; class Magnoliopsida; order Ericales; family Theaceae; genus Camellia; species Camellia sinensis. Next base: position 190,729,647 of record NC_138964.1, read on the forward strand.
TTTCTTCTCGAATTCAGAGCGTTTGCCCTTCTTTGACGAGGAGGAACTAGAGGAAGATGAGGAGGAGGAAGAGGAGGATGAAGTTGAAGCAGTATTACTGCCAGAAGGCCCAGAACCGGCCATAATTTCAGAATCCAACCACATGTGAGCTAACACTTGGCAGATACCTTCTTCAACGTCAGGACTTAGATTGCGGTAACCTGCAAACAAGAATCGAAATTTCATTTTGGTGCATTGTTTCGATTACCTTGGAAATGGAAACATTCGGAAATGCAAGGGAAATGAAATAAAAATTTGAAAACATATGAAAATTTTTGAAAACAAAAACTTCAACGCATACAAATACAAACCATTTTAAATAATTGAACATGTTGAGCTCAATGAATATTTTAAGCTCACAAACAAATTGTTTAAAAAAAGGCTTGGTTGGGGAAGAGATTTGCCATTTTAAGAAAAAAATATTTTTAAAAATGCAAAATTCTAGTAGTAGTATAGATAAGTGACTTAATCATGCTTGTTCAACTTCTCATCTGTATCTCCCCTCTTCTCATATATAGTTTCTCAAATTTTCTAATAAATTTAATACTATTTTTTTGAGCATAGTTAAATATACTTAATAGATGTCAAAATAATTCATTGTTTCAGTATGTTCAGTATTCCATTAATATTTCATTTCAGTTTCCTAGGAAATAGAAACGTTTCTCCATTTTGATGAAAAATAAACTAAATTGTGTTCCTTGCCTGCAAAGCACCCCCAATAGTTATTTTTCGGCTCAGCATGTTAAAAAAGCTAGTAGGAAATATTTGTCACAGATCAGAAAAAGCACCTTTGAGCCGGAGCCATGCGTGCATCATCTCATGCGCTAGGATTGAGCCAGTCAACAACCTGAATTTATATAGAGGTTTTCAGTAGCATGAATCAAAACTCAAGCAATAATTAAAACAACAGATAATAGAGAAATTAGAAAGTTATTACCTAGGGAGACCATACAAAATGAGGATAGCTGTCACTTCACATCGACGAGTTAGCCTATAAGGCTCTGTAAACATGTCTATAATCCGAGAGCCCCCAATCCTTGGCCTCCTTAAAATCTAATAGTTTTATGAAATAAGTATACATTCTAAATTTAATGAACAAACATCTTCATAAAGTTATATTGTTAGAATTTACCATCACCTACCACCAATTTACCATCACCTACCACCACCTACACCTCACCTACTCCACTAAACCTAACCCACTACACCACTATCACCTCCACTTCACCTACTCCACTAAACCTAACCCACTACACCACTACCACCTCACCTACTCCACTAAACCTAACCCACTACACCACTACCACCTCCACTTCACCTACTCCACCTACCACCTACTACCACCTACTCTTCTATATATAGGAATCATTGTAACATATCAAGATATCAATCAATATTACATCAATAATACAATTCTCTATTTCTCTTTATACATTCAATTTCAACATGGTATCAGAGCAGGTTTAGAACCTAATATTTTCGCTTCACCGGCGGGCGGCAACCTCACCTTAGCCGTCCGCCGGACCTCAACCAAATTCCGCTAAAGTTTTCTACACGCCCTCACTCCGCCGCCGTATTTCACCGCCGCTCATCTTCCTCCGGCCAAATTCCTCTCAAACTCCATGTCTTTGCCACTGCTAGGCAGTCGATCTATGCTTACAGGAGTAAATGATGTCAACACCTCTGTATCAGAAGGAACTTGTGATACTGTCCATACACAAGTAGATTATGACACCACTCTGGAAGACTTAGTTGCTCAGGTGATGGTTCCTGTAAGATCCCCAGCCGTGGCACTTATTGTCACTAATGCCTTGATGTTGCGTATGCCTTTTGAAGCTCTGGCAGAAACATGTGAGGCTGATAGATCTGCTTTCGACATGCCCTTACTGCTATTTGTAGCCCTTGTAGGGGCCACAGTTGGAGGATTGCTTGCAAGACACAGGAGAGGAGAATTGGAACGGCTGAATGAGCAGTTGCGCCAGATCAATGCAGCACTAAGAAGGCAAGCAAAGATCGAGTCTTATGCCCCCACTCTGAGTTATGCTCCTGCTAGTGGTAGAATACAAGAAAATGAAGTAATTGTTGATCCAAGGAAGCATGAATTGATTTCCCATTTGAAATCTGGAAAGAATTTTCTGAGGAATCAAGATCCAGAGAAGGCATTTGTGGAGTTTAACACTGCTGTGTTGTTTTTGAGAAGAGTCAGAAAACTTGCAACGAAATTCCTCTCTCTCACTTTACTTTTTTAAACCCACAGCTCCTTTTTCTTTCACCACATGATCCCCTTTCTTTTCTTTTCTTTATTTTCCACTTTCAAACCCACAATCCTTTTTTTAAATCAACCCACTCAACTTTCTTTTATTTTAATATATATCTATATATATATATATATGTTTATTATAACATATTGCACAGATTCACAAACCCATTTTCTTTTTTTCTTTTCTTTCTTTATTTATTTCTTTCTTTTCATTCCTTTATTACATCTATACCCATATCCATCATCACACTCTTTCTTTATTTATTTCTTTTAATCACCTTTTGCACCTCCCTCACCGACTCCCTCACCACAAAATAGAATTTTTATTTATTTATCTTACCTTTTTTTGTGTTCCATTTTTCACAATTAAAAAAATAAAAATAAAAAAAAAATATAGCTTTGCACACCAAACCATATTTTATTCATCTCAGGGATCAACCCCGATCACAATTTTACACACAAAAAAAAAAAACAAAAAAAAAAAAAAACACCCAAAGATTTGTTTTCTTTTCTGCCGAGGGCCACCCACCGACCTCACTTCTTCGCCTATTCCGCCGGTCTTTTCTTCTTGCCTCCGTCCTGGGCGGTCCTTGACGGTGTTGCCTCCGTGTTTCCCACTCCACTGGGCACGATCACTCCTCCCTGCTCCTCCACTACAGCATATGGTGGACCTCCAAATCGGAACATCACGGTGGCCTTCCGCTTCAGCTCCTTGTTTTCTGCCTTTAGCACACTTATCTCTACTCGCGCATCATTATACATGCGTTGGAGCAGAGCCAGCTGGGAGTTTAACTGTTGCACCTCATTTGTCCTGCTTTGCAGCCGGTGCGACAAGTTTGTGACCGCAGTCATGGTTTCCACACATGACTTCAGAGTATACTGATTGGCCTCAATATCAGTTTGCACCGCCATTTTTTGCTCCACCGACCGCATCGGAAAGTTCAACGGAGCAAACACAGAGGTGTTTGGTTGAGGTTCACTGGCCACCGCACCAGTTCTCTCTCTTGTTGACTCATTGAGGTCGGGAAAGAGAGTGAGTAGACCTCGGGATGAAGAGGCCATATTCTGGGTAGCTGAACGGGAAGAAGAGGCCATGTTTTTTGGGTTGCTGAGTGTTTCCGAGAAGGGTTGGATACAGAGTATTTACAGATTGTTTCAGAATAACAAGTTCAGAGGTTTCAGTCTGGTTTGGTTTCCTCCGCCTCCGCATTGGTTTATATTGACACAGACGACGCGGCCGACACGCCGCTCTGTCGCTCACGTGCCTCGCCGCGTCTCCGGCTCACCTTTTGATGGCTCGACGCTTTCTGTCGGGCACGACTTTTGATGAAGTGGGCGCGCCTTTTGAGGGCGCAACTTTTGATGGCACGCCTTTTTATAGATTGGGCACGCATTTTGATGGCACGTCTTTTTATGGATTGGACACGCCTTTTGATGGCACGCCTTTTGAAAGATTGGGCACACCTTTTGAGGGTGCGACTTTTTAAGGGTCCGACAAGACTCTGTAAACTGACACCGTCATCCAGTGTCCTCTACACCGTTATGACACCACCATACAGTGTCCTCTACAACGTTATGACACCCCCATACAGTGTCCTCTACACCGTTATGACACCACCATACAGTGTCCTCTACAACGTTATGACACCCCCATACAGTGTCCTCTACAACATTATGACACCACCATTCAGTGTCTTCACCAATGGTCTGACACGACCATACAGTGTCTCCTATCCTTTTTTATTTTTATGTATTTTCTTGTTTTGTTCCTCTCTTCAAACTCAAGTTGGTTAGTTTCTATCCTCCTTGAGTTTGCGGGGGGCTGTTAGAATTTACCATCACCTACCACCAATTTACCATCACCTACCACCACCTACACCTCACCTACTCCACTAAACCTAACCCACTACACCACTATCACCTCCACTTCACCTACTCCACTAAACCTAACCCACTACACCACTACCACCTCACCTACTCCACTAAACCTAACCCACTACACCACTACCACCTCCACTTCACCTACTCCACCTACCACCTACTACCACCTACTCTTCTATATATAGGAATCATTGTAACATATCAAGATATCAATCAATATTACATCAATAATACAATTCTCTATTTCTCTTTATACATTCAATTTCAACATATATCCTCATAGTTTAAAGATCAGATGTCAAAATATGAATTTCATACCGTGCTGACAGTTTGTTCTTCTGACAGGCAAAGTCCTCTCGTTTCAGGCAAGTGATGATGACCCTACCGACAACAAAAATAAAAATAAAAAATAAAAAATGAAATTAGCTCATAATTACACTTGTGGAAAATATTTAAAATACAATAATCTCAATGCATTAGCCTCACATTTTTCTCTCCTTCCATGGCTTCATTTAGAGCCTGCCTCTCAACCAAGAGTAATGGAACTTGCTGCTCGACTTTCATATTCAAACCTTCATAGAAGTCTTGAATTTCAAGGTAAAGAGGTTGGCATTCGTGTGTATCCATAATTGAAGAGTCGAGGCACTCCAAACACAGCTTCCGACCATCATCGAGCAACAAATAGCTCGTGTCAGTTGGCTGCATATAAAGGAAAATTGTTTATAAAACGTTCAGAAAATAGAAAGCCTTGCATGCTTTTGGCAAGCAACAATAGGAGTTTCCTTGGATCAGTGATAATGATATTCTTTTGCTTTCCTAGTTTTTACTTTAATTTTATTTTCCCCCCAACTGACCTCCATTCTTTCACAGCTACAACACCGAGGAGTTCCGTCACGTTCATGCGAGGGGCAGTATTTTTGTAGCCAGAAAGGATGTGCTCTGTACTCAATGAGACCGGCTGTGTTTGTTGGGATCTGGACAAAAAGGTAAAGCAAGATTCCCAGGGCACCATATGGTTTAGTGTCATATGTTACCAAAAAATGCTAACATCTAGCGAACTACATTTTGGAATGCACATTTCTAAAAATGTCACTTTCATTCCAAAACAATAAATTTAGTAATCCGAAGTGACCCCAAAATCCAATATATTTCCCAAAATGTTTCCATAGGAGAGAAAAAGAAAATCAAATATAACGTACTAAACTTTAAGGTGAGTAACATTTTGACATGATAAAATGTAAAAAATGGGTTATAATGCTCACAGAAATGTGTTGCTACATGATTTTGGAATTAAAAATACATTCTATTGGATGCCTAACTATTAAAAGAAAATTACTTCAGAACTACCTTAAATTTTTGTAGTGTAATCCATACTAATCTACCTTTATCATACTACATTTTAAAACATGTGATGTGCCACATTTTTGTTCTCGTTCCACATGCCAAAACGATCCACGTTCCAGGTAACATAGGCCAAGAACAAATGAAGAAAACTTTGTTTTTGGGATATTTCAATAATTGCCGAAAATAACATGAACAAGTACAAAGCACAGAATCTCATAAACATCTGAAGAACTCAAGATTTACTGCCTCATCAAATAAGTAGTTACTTCATTTCAACAACAGTCATTATGCTGAAATGTGACTCCTTAGCATTCAAAGTATCAACGGAAATCACCATGACAATTTGTACAAGAAATTCCTACCTAGAGTCGTACAATCACAACAACAGTCATGCACGTCAACATCTCAAAATTTCAAAGTTAGATTGCGAGAGCCCATCAAAAATCAAATGACCCAACAAGCACATACACCAAAAAGGATGTGAAATATTATGACACCAAGATAAAGCTTCAGAAAGTTTCGGTATGTCTGTGTCTCTATTTGTGTTACTTAGGTTCCAAGTGTTGCAGAGAAGAGAAGTGTATACTCAAAATCATATTTCCAAACACTGTTTTTCCACCTTAGTTATTTCTGTTAGATGATAATACCTAAAATCATGGAAGATGTCAAATGGTGGACCTGCTAATGTCTGTGTCTCTGTTTGTGTTACTTAGGTTCCAAGTGTTGCAGAGAAGTACATACTCAAAATTATATTTCCAAACACTGTTTTTCCACCTTAGTTATTTCTGTTAGATGATAATACGTAAAATCATGGAAGATGTCAAATGGTGGACCTGCTAATTTCTTGCAAATCTAAGGCTGTGTTTGGTGTAGAGTTGTAATCATGATTTCACACCCATATTTAAGTGTTGTGTTTGGATATAATTCTCAAAAGTTATTTCTACACCCACGTTTGAAAACTCTTTTTAGAATATGGGTGGCAGATAGAGTACTTGAATTTTGAATTTCGAAATTTGGTCTATCCGGTTGTCCGCTCAGACATCCTCCCGGACAGTTTTTGAATTTTTTGGTGTATCCGGTCATCCTCCCGGACGTCCAGAACAGTGGTTTTTTTTTTTTTTGCAGCGGTTATGTGAAAAAAAAAAAAAAAAAAAAAAAAAATTAAATAAATTTTTTCAATAGTTATTTTTTAGAATTGAATTTTAAAAAAAGTTTGGTTATGAGTTTTGAATAGAATTTTCAATAGAGTTTTGAGTTGTTTGTTTGTTTATGAGTTACAAGTTTTTAAATTAATTTTGAAAACCCTTTTTAAAACTCATAATCAAACAATTTTTCTTATTTTAAAACTCATTTAAAAAATTCAACACTCAATTCAAAACTCTTTTCAAAACTCATAACCAAACAAATTTTCTCTATTCAAATCATAATTCTAAAACTCACAAACTAAAAATAAAACTCTATTCTCAAATCATAATTCTAAAACCCTATCAAACGCTACCTAAATTTTTTGAGAAATTTTATGTTTTCCTCCAGACAGCCCATGAAACATTGTTAAGTCAGAAATGTGAATTTGGAGATGTCACTAGAGCATTTCAGTCAACTATTTATAGTATCCCAGATATTTATTTTTCTAGTCAAGTTTGTGATAATTAAGCAAGGGCACACTATTCAGTTATAAAACAAAGAGAAAGATATGGGAATCAAAACCAACAAACACTACCACCATCTAGATCTATAAAGTAAATAGAAAACATAAAATACATGAAATGGTATAGACTATAGTGCATTGGACCTTAAATTAACATGCGTTAACTAAAAATAAATAATGCAATATAAAGTAATTGTGGTAGACACTTACAAAGTTATTGCAAACATCGCATCTTGGGTGATGCTTCTCCTTATAGCAGGATTTGTGGTAAGGGCGATTCTCAGACATAGAAAACTGTAAAAAGGAACAGTGAAAATTCTCAGTCTAGATTCAAATACACTGTTAGCCAATTAACTCAATTCCAAACAAGCATCAAAGAATAGACTATGAACTAGATTTGGACCTCATAATCAGAAATGGGTAGATTGCAAGCATTACAACAGAAACATTCTGGATGCCAAACACCTCCCATGCAACTCAGAAATCGTCCATGACCAATTTCAGCATTGCAACCGGCACAGATCCTACAATCAAACGTTGTTTAAATAACAAAGGTCAGGCTTCCCATGATGTCCATGAATTGTAGAAGGAAACTTTAACTTCAAAACAGGAATTGATGTGTGCAAATGATCCATATGAATTCCACGATGTCAATAAGGCTGGTTTGTGAGTCCATTTTGTCAAGGGCATAGGAATGCTTCAAAATCTTTCTTAAGGATGTCCCCACCCATAATTAGAGCTCAGCAAGTGCAAATTCTACTAATTTTAACATATTAAATAATAGTCATTCAATTATTTCATAAATTGGTTTGAAATTAACAACACCTTAGCATTTTAATACCAATGGTTTTCCTTGTTTTGTTTTCTATGAATTAGATCGTTCATTTTGTTTGCATTTCCAACAATCATTTACTCTTTGAAAAATGTAATAGAACGCTCAAAAGAATGATCTCATTTTGCACCCCCAAAAAAAAAGTATTATGCTAAATCCGAAGAATTTTGCACTTATTGCCTTTAGCATTTGCCTATACTCATGCACATGGTAAAATATGTTTTATTCCCTTTAGAAGATAAAACTCAAACACAGTGTTTGCTATTTAAAAATCGTTTCATGATCCATGAGGTTGTTGCTTCGAGAAGTCAAAATATTAGAGATTTCAAATCTAAAAATTACGGCTCTGTTTGGTAAGCATCTGAAAATATAGTTCTACCCATTGATTTGAGTGTGTTGTTTGTTTGGAGCTTTCAAATCATAATTCTACGCTCATTTCTCAAAACTCAATTCAAAACATAATCATTACTTTTCAAAACTCATAACCAAACACATAATTCAAAACTCAATTCAAATCAATATTTTAATTTTGTTAAGATTTTAAATATTTTAATATTTAAATATGTTACTATTTTTTTAATATTTTTAATATTTTTAAATATCTTAATTTTAAAATATTACGGTTTTAATTTTTTAAATTTTAAAATATTTTATAAAAATAAATTCAAACTCTATTTTATAAAAATATTTTTAAATATTTTAATTTTTTTGTTATGTATTTGGTTACGATTTGAGTGTAGAGTTGTGAAGGTACTATGGAGTTTTGAGTTATGTCTTTGGTTATGAGTTTTAAAAATAATTTCTTAATTGAGTTTTGTTTTATGTGTTTGGTTATGATTTGAGTATAGAGTTGTTTTTAAATTTAAAATATTAACATTTTAAATTATTTAAATTTTTTGAATATTTAAATTATTTAAATTTTTACGATTTAAATTTTTTGAATATTTATTTTGAAAAAAAATTATTTCCTTTGTAGTATTTTCAATTAAAAAATTGATTAATGTTATTTTTTGTTAATAATAATTTTTTTTAATTGAATTTTAAAAAGAGTTTGGTTATAAGTGTTTATCAGAATTTTCAATAGTGTGAAAGTAGTGTATTTTGTTATGAGTTATAATAATTTGAATTAAGTTTTGAAAACTCTTTCCAAAACTCATAACCAAACAAATTTTATTACTTCGCATGTCAAATCAAACTTTCAAAACTCAATTCAACACTCTATTCAAAAACCATAACCAAACAAATTTTCTACATTCAAATCATAATTCCACAATTCACAAACTCAAAATACAACTCATACTCTCAAATCATATTTACAAAACTCTACCAAACGCAACCTACATTTTTTATTGCAGAGCTGTCACCCAAACCTCAAAACAGTTAGAAACATCCAAGTCTGTGTATCATGCCCTATCATTCTTCAGCAATCAAGTGAAGCACTGAGACATGAAGCTACACATAATGCAGTTTAGCTTTGGTCTAAATTCCAGCCACTTAAAATCAAAAGTTAGAAGTTAAAACAAAGGAAAAGGTTTAAACTTTCATCAAAACTGAAAGCTTGTTATATTTCCTGACGATAAAAGTGGAATTGCAGATATCTTAGTATAAAAAATTTATTTCAATGGAAAATGATGTTCCTGCCTCTGCACAAGTAGCTAATAAATTAAATACACAAATAACATAACAGATTGATCTATGAGAAGAAACATAATACAAACAGGAGAAAAAACAAAAGGATAATATGTGTGCCACCTGTGTTTTCAGTTCAGATTCTTAGCTAGCATAGTGCATCAGACGGACAGGAAACCACAATATTTATATATTTACTTATATTCTTTTCTTGAATCGGTTTGAGAACAAAACGGAACTTTCCTCTTCAAATTTTAGACGGTATTGAAAGAAGAACAATTTACCTGTACCCAGATGGATTGAAGTACGGATAAGGTGGAAACAAACTTCCATAATCATATCGTGGTGGAGAATCCATTTTCATACTTTCTTGAAGTGCCTTGGCAAGTTGCTCGTCTTCCTCCAAATGAGAATCATTATCTAGTGAACCAGTAGAATAAAGAAAATTAGACTTCACACATAATATATGAAAGAAAGTACTTGATGCTTTTTCCTCTGATTGACGGCAGAAATATGAAAGATTCTATACTAGCTAAGCCTAAAAGTCAGAGGTCCTGATTATTCAGTGTTAACTTACCAATTACTTTTTTCCCTTTCTGATCTTCTTCCGAGAGGGAAATTGCAATAGCACGATCAATATCTTCATTCTCAGAGTCCGACCATGCAGCCTACATCCAAGTTCCCCAAATACATAAAGTTAACATGAGAAAAATATAGGGAAAAACCTAGAAAATCATATATAAAGCACAATGGTACTTTGGAGCATTTCCCCAACATCATTAATTAAAATCATGCTTACTTTTATCCTACCACCAAGCACGATCAGAGATCAGACCAGACTAACCAAATGAAAGATGTTCCGTTTAGTTGGGATATGTATTAATAAACAGCAACATCAGAAATTGTAACGGTAGACCAAGCCAAAAAGGTTAAACAATAAAAAGAAGTACCGCAGGCGAAGGGCCGTCCCAAATTCCTTCTTCCTCATACTTCCCATGATATTGCCCTTCTGAGATTTTATGGTTATGGCTGGAGCCTTTCAGAAACTTGGTTAGCCAACCCATAATGTGTTATGTTAACTGCTTGTGGACTGGCAAATCTCGCCCTGCACACAATTCAATTGATATTGGCAAGAAAAAACCATAACCGAAATGGAGGGAGAAAAAAAAAAAAAAAAGTTAACTCAACCCAACAAAGCTTTATCCCGACTAATTCAAATGCAGAAAGAAGAATATCATTACTTTGCTCTCGTCTTCCATTAAATCTAAATTCCAGGGTGAGAATAGATAACAAAACAATCAACTAAAGAAATTCTCCTCAAATATCAATTGTTGAGATGAGACATAAGTTTTGTTTAGAATAATCTGAAATTTAGTTTAAACAAAGATAGGTAATAATAGCTCACCCAGAGGTCTATGTAAAAATATGTAAAGATGCAAAGACACAAATCTATCAATATATCATGGCATAAGCTTTCTTGAACATGCCAAGCTAAAGAATAAAGAAGACAGGAACACAAATGAAAGCAAAGAGAAATACAAATAGTGGATTCTAATCAAACCCAGTTCATCACAGCCCGGCAAAAATAACAATAATTGAACTATAACTAAACCCCGAGCCTCGTACACTGCGCTCCCCTTTTCTTCTAGATTTACAATAAAGGGTTCTGATTCAATCAATTGCCATCCTCAATTACAAACTCAATAAAAACACTTTAGAATCACAGATTCCACATACAGATTTGGGAAAGTTGTTTCTACAATATTCCAGCGACATATATGACTATGAGGGGCCTAATGTTTGTTGGTTGAAAATATTTATCAACAATCACAACCCATAATTATATGGAAAACCTACACCATCCCATCAAAGAAAAACAAAACCTCCACCAACCCACCAAACAAAAACAAATGAAATAATTTCCAAATTGATTAACTTTGAAAAAATTCATCATTAGTTAACTGAAGAAACAGGTAAGATCATTCGTTGGGAACTTACCACAAACAGTTAGAGATTATGCAGAGATGATCAGCTGAAGAGCCCAAATCATTTGAAAGCATAGTCACCATCAAGAATTAGAAGACACATACCCTCGATTTCTATCACCCCTGACAATCAGTCCATAAAAAAAACAGATAAAAATCAGAAAGAAAAAAAGCGATGGGATTTTCTTTTTCTTTCCGATGAAACAAACACTCAGATGAACATTCCAGAGAAGAAAGAGAAAAGGATAGAAAGACGACTTGAAACATAAGCAAACAAAGGCATAGATAAAAGGGGGGCAAAAGTTGAATTTTTTTTATTTTATTTTTTTTAAATTTATTGTAAGTAGATCATTCGTGTATGTAAATGACTCTTACCCTCTCTAAAGGATTGGATTGAATTGGATTGGAAAATTGGGGGTATGAGAAGAAGAGCCAGTTGGGGTGCTTAATTTCAACTCAAGACGTTGGCTTTCTCTTCCTTTTTTTTGAAAGTGGGACCTTTGCACTTATTTTCGACTCAAGTTCACAACATGTCAAAGTAACTCATCATCTTTCCAATGAACAGAGTGTTACCACGGAAGAGAGTCTGATCTGATGTTGAGACTTCCATACTGTTTCTCTTTGGACTATTTTGGCAAGTTGGTTAAAAATTAAATTTTTTATTTTTTTTTAAATTATATTATTTTTTTATTTTTTACATATGCTTTTAAAATAAGCAAAAAAAAAAATTTTAATTAATTTTTAACTTATTTCCCAAAACAAGCTAATTCTACACTTTGGGTTGTTTTTGATCTGATAAGTGATTTGTAAATAGAAAATTTATAAACACCACATAGGAGGTTACGGTGTTCAATGCAGTTTGAACAGTATGAAAGTAAGATTATAAACTAAATCATGAATAATTGATTGATAAAAGAAAAACGTTTGGGACCTCTTTTTTTTGAAGACCTCCCACAATTCTCTTTAGATCTCAACTATAGATGGTGTGGATCCCACACATACATTAATGGTTGAGATCCAAAGGAAATTGAAGGAGTCTCTAAAAAAATGGGTCTCAATTATTGTTGGATTGATAAATAGCTAAACCGTGGTTTGGTGTGATTTTAATTTGCTAGCTGATTAACATTATCAAATATTTGCATAATATATAACATTAATTTATATAATTTTTTTTATGTATATAACTTTAACTAATTTTATAATATTTTTCATATATATAATCACTACTTTACAACAAATTTCACATCTTAATTATCTCATACGCTCATTTTTACTTTAATATTTTATTAGAGGTTAAGAAAAAAAAATATGTATTAACTATAACAGAATGTAGAGATTTTGAAGGCAAATTATAAATTTTAAAATTTAATCCAAAGTTAGCGAACGTATTAGTGCAGATTGAGTGGTATTTTACACAACCCTACATAAGATACACATCCTATAAAATATATATAGAAGAAATTACCAAATAAATAAATAAATAAATATTCAGAGTTTGAGTCTGGTAATAAAATAAAGGGCATTTAGTCATAAATCCATCTTTACTTACTTATGTTCTACTTAATCCAAATTATTTTCTTATGTTCCAATAAGTCATATAGGCGATATAGTTATCAAAATATCCCTCATAATAATAAGATGAAACGCGCATTAATGTTCACATTGACAATGTGAATGTTTCATGATATGAATATTCACACTATCAATTTGAACATTCATAGTGTCAACGTGAATATTCATACTGTCAAATTTATTTAATATAAATGTCCACATCACCAAGTTAAGTGTTCAAAAAATAATTATAAGGGTAAAATTGTCCATAAAATATTTTAAATATAATAATTACGATTTAGTGGATCAAATATCTAAATAATATGACTTATTAAAACACAATAATATCTTATGGACTAATTGGGATACAAGTACTTGAAATTGAATTTTCTAATAAATTTTCCTAAAATAAACCTTGAATTTTTTATATTTATCAATTTAAATACTAAAATTTTGATTTATTTTCAATTTAAATTATTTGTTTATTTTGTTAAATAAAATTGATAGAAAACTAGGTATTTTAGCCATTAAACTCAATGAAAATAATATTTTAGACATTTTTATATATACTTATATTGTCTTTAATAATTAAAAAAAATTATCGATTTTATTTAAATAAACAAAACTTAAAACTAAAAATTTATTTTGTTATAAGACTAAAACTTTAAGATTTTTTTTATAACTATTCCACATATATATATATATATATATATATTAAGAATGATATGTAAATAATATTTTACTGGAAGGCTAGTTATCCAACGAAAAATTTCATCAATTTACTCACAAATGTGAAAATGAAAGGGGCACTGTGTTGCTCCCAAAATATAACTATAGATTCGATCGAAATATAAATAAATAACTACATGAATTAGAGTGTAACATTCGTTCATTTCATAGAGTTAATAGTACAAAAGAGTTTAACATAAATAAATACCCTATAGACTTATATTTTTCCAAGCCTTGGCTTGATTTCAACAAAAATGAGACTAACTCATACAATTTCAGCCATAGGCTTTTATAAAAAGTGAAACAAAACAAAAAAACTCTTACTTCTCAAAAGTCCCTCCAATGCTATTGCCTTGGTGAAGGCACGCCATCATTACCTAAAAATGTTGTTCCCAAGTAGGGTAAGCCACAGCCCAATAGGAATAATCTAACACAATATATAAGATTTAACAAAGGTATAAGTACAATATGCATAAACAATGTCTGTGACAAAACATTTACAGTTTATATAGTCATAAGGTACCAAATCCAAATCTTAATCCATTTCTATTCAATTCATTTCAATACAGGAGCCAAATTCATTATTTCTCAATTACCCAAATGAGACTACAACTCAATGGTTCTACAATCACATCATTAACACACAAACACTTTAATCTACCATTTCACAGAAATTTCATCCGCAGGATTGACACCCATGTATAAATTTTGGGATTTTCACCCAGGACACTCCAGCCAACTTAATTATAATGGAGTCCATTCTCTTTCTCTTTTCCAAACAGTGGAGTCCATCATAGGAATGGCAATGTGGCGTGGCGGGGCGGGGCGGGGCCGGGGATCGCCCTCCCGTTCCCGATCCCCGATAGTGGGAATTTCCCCGTCCCCGACCCCGATCCCCGACGGGAAACCCACTACCGCCCCCACCCCTGCCCCCTAACGGGGATCGGGTTTCCCCGACCCCAGAAATCCCCGGCCAAAAAAAACAACATCAATAGAAAACGAGTTATTTGAGCTGAAAAACAACATCAACAACATCAAAAAAAAAAAAAAAACACAACATCAACAACATCTGAGCTCAAAATACATCATCAACATCAAAAAAAAAAAATCTAAGCTCTAACAGATCTAACAGGTCAAAAAACATCTTCATCATTTTCATCACCACCAGATCTTCATCAACATCTTCATCTTTATCTCCATTATTTTCCAGATCTGAAGAATAAAAGCAAAAAACAAGAGAGAGAGAGAGAGAGGAAATCCGTATGAGAAAGAGAGAGAGGAGATCTGTGAGAGAGAGAGAGACGGAGCACCGTGAGAGGGAGATGAGGAGTCGGTGGTGAGAACGAGAGAAGCAGTCAGCGATAAGGGGGCTACCAGTGAGAACGAGAGGAGCCGGCGGTGACGGTAAGGGAGCTACGGTTGTGTGAGAGAGTGAGAGTGAGAGTGAGAGAGGGAGGCCAGACCCACCAAATGTGTATTATGATATTTATATATATAAATGCATGATATTTCGGGGGCTGAACGGGGGCGGGGCGGGGGCGGGGTTAGAAAATGCATCCCCGTCCCCGGCCCCGGCCCGAATATCATCGGGGGTTTATTTTTAAATACCATCCCCGGCCCATCGGGGATATTTTTCGGGAAAAAACCATTCAATTCGGGGTCGGGGGGTCGGGTCCCCGTCGGGTCGGGTTCAAATTGCCATCCCTAGTCCATCCCCCTTTCTCCTCCTAAACAATCATACATATACAATGTATTTAAACACATAATCATACATAGAGTACATCACATTTCTCATCCCAAACAATCACACATATACAATGTATTTGCACATGATCATATTCAATGATAACCAACCATGGATTTGTTTTAGTTCACATAATCCTCATGCAATTTCTACAACAATCATAACTATCCTCCATCAATAACCCAATATAGTTATTTCTAAACAGATATAAAATCTCAAGATAGATAATTTATTTAACATTTCCAAAGATAGACGTATCATCTACTCAAACCCACTATTTATTTCAAAACTCGTACAATTTCATACTTACAACATCAATTTCATTTATTTATACAAAATAAATATTGTGATCATTTTAGGGCAAACCCTATCTTTCCTCAAGTATCAACCAAGTAGCAAAATCAACTATTTTGATCCCATACAACATCATTTTCAAATCCCAAGATCATTTTCAAATCCCAAGATCATTTATCCCTTATTTATCAAAACCTATCTTTCATTTTACACTCAAACCCTAGGTTTGTTCACATTATCTCTAATTCCCACCATTGTTACACAACGACAAATAGTTAAGATAAAAACCATATTAAAGTGTAGAAAATCTCTACCTCAAGTTTAGAAGATCAATAGAGCAAGGACAAAACTTCAACAATACCAAAACCAAACTCCAATCGGATCAAAAAGATGCTTTCAAGGTGCTCTACCATTTTCCCAAAGACACTAGAGCGAAGAGACCAATAGATCTAAGAGAAAATGTAGAGAGAGAGAAGGTATTTTAGAGAGAGAGTTAAGATCTACATTTTTGGAAAGTTTTAGAGAGAGAGAAGAATGAAAAAGTGATAAAATGTCACTCTCGCGATCTAATATACGCACAGTCCACTCGAGTGGAAGATTTGACGCTCAAGCGTCAAGCACGATAAGTTGTTCTGCTCGAGCGCAAGAAAGGCCGCTCGAGTGCCAAGACACAATGAACGCTCATCGCTCAAGCGCAAGAATTTGTCGCTCAAGCGTAGAAACACATATCTAGAAGTTTTGCAGACAACAATCCAACGCTTGAGCACAGAAAAGGCAGCTCAAACGCCCACCCGCTCGAGCGTAATAAATGCCACTTGAGCGTATAAAACACTCTCTAGTAGTTTTGCAGACCTGTAAAGTACTCAGAGTTCGCAAGGCCCACTCGAGCGCAAGAAGTGCCGCTCGAGCAGAGGAGCAAAGATTGCAAAGCACGCTTGGGCGCAAAAATGGCCACTCGAGTGGAGGAGCAAAAATTTGGGCAACAAATGTTTGGAAAAACAAGCAACCAACATGTTCCAAACGCACAACTACAATCCAATAACCAAAATAAAGGAGAGACAAGGGAAACAAGACATGAATTAACATTCAAAACCACACAAACCCAAGTCTGGAATACAACAAGTGACGGGTTAAAACTGGAGTCACTATAGGCACTCTGGTTATCTTCGTGTATATATATATGTGTGTGTGTATTCCAATTTCCAAATATTGGGGAGTCATGGCCATTTTAGGCCATGAGATGGCTCCTCCCCCTTACAATGTAATCAAAGATGATACAATTAAATGAAGGGTGCAATAAATTTTAAATAGTAATTTTATGAATTGTTTGGATTTATTTTTTTTTATGACTCAAAGATTCTATTTTGGTGTGAATTACAAAAAGGTTCAAGTATAAATGCGCGTGTATTTGTATTGAGGGATAAATGTGAGTTTTTTCATAATGTTAAAATTACTAAACGTAACACTTCAAAAAAATTTCTTAGTGTATTTTATATAAACATAACTCTCCAATATAACAATCTAAAAAGTAACACTACAATGTAACACACTAAAAAATTTTTGAGTGTATTTTTCTCAAATATAACAACGTAACATTCTAAAAAAAATTATTAATGTATTTTTTTTAAATGTAACATTCCAATCAATATAATACACAAAAACTCCTTATTGTATTTTTTTAAACGTAACTTTTCAATATAACATGCCAAAAACCTCCTTAATATACTTTTATCAAACGTAATAAAGTAACGTTCCAAAAAATCTTCTTATTGTATTTTCTTTTTTCAAACGTAATACTCCAATCAATATAACACACAAAAACTCTTTAGTGTGTTTTTTTCAAACATAACATTCCAATGTAACACACTAAAACCCTCATTAGTGTACTTTTATCAAATGTAACAAAGTAATATTCTAAAAAATCTCCTTGTTGTATTTTTTTCTAAACGTAACACTCCAATCAATATAACACACAGAAACTTTTTAGTATACTTTTTTCAAACATAACATACTTAAAAAAAATTTAGTGTACTTTTCCTAAACGTAACAACATAACATTATAAAAAAAAACTTCTTAGTATATTTTTTTCAAGCGTAACATTCTAATAAATGTAACACACAAATTTCTTAGTGTACTTTTTTTCAAACATAGTACTCTAATGTAACACTCCAATATAACATAAAAAAATCACATTGACAGAAATGTATGTTTTCACTCTTGATAACCAACACTTTAGCCATCAATCCCTCCAAAAAGAACCTTCCACACCTCACATTTCCATTCACATCCCAAAAATGAATAAGAAAATTGAAAAAATAAATCACAAAAGGATATTTACTTAAACTCAAATGATACCAAATCAAATAAATATAATTTTCAAAACAAAAAAGACTAATTAATTCATAAGAAAATTCTTAAGACTAAATGGATTAACATTTTTTCATATGGGATATATGAATAAATTTTCTTTAAATGAAATAAGATAAATAATTTAATTGGAATTGAAAGAGATTTTTTTTAAAAAAAAAAAAAAAACTCGTGATGGTATTTATTAAAATTATGTTTCATCTAATCTCTCAAGGATATGTAATGTTTCATTTTTATGTATGCTAAATAAAATTTGAGATAGTATAAAATATATATATATATATATATATATATATATATATAACTATTGATTAGCTTCATAGAGTTCGAAGTTGTAACTTTTTTTATATCGAAGTGAGGTTATAATGTATGCCTTGATCCCTCTTATGAAAGATTAAGAGTAAATTTCAAGATTAACCATTTTTAACCAAGAATAAGGCCAAACCTCAAATTCACATTTTTTTAAATTCAATTTTTAATGACGCTAAATGAAATAATGTTGTTAGCTTATTTTTCCTATGAAGAAAAAAATCATAAATGCGAGCGTGCCAGTAATGATTGAAAAATCCTTATAGACTAAATTCAAGCCAATTATCAAGCGATTGTATTGACGGTTCTTTTGCCTCAATGAAGAGGATTTCAAAATTGCCAAGTGTGGAGAAAAGAAAAATTAATAGAAGAAGTGAAAGATAATAGAGTGAACAATCGGGGTGATTGAGTGAACAATCAAAGTAACAATTATTTACGTCTACTTCTATGCTTTGAAAATGAAGTGCATAAAATGCTTCAAAAAGGAAGTGCTGAAAATAAATGATTCGAAAAAGAAGTGCGAAAAATAAAATGCATAAAATATAAATGACAAGAAAAATACAAATCAATTGTATTTGATTTGAGTTTTGGCCCCTTTACAATGTAGTCATGAATGGATATTTGTAGGCAAACATTTGTAAGAAAAAACTACCTAAAACTGCCCACTCTTCCACCTCCTCCATTTCATATTCCACAATCTTCCATAACTTCCTTCAACCTCCACTTCATGCTCCATGTTCTCCACTTTGTTCTCCATCATTTTTTCATATTTCATAACTTCTCATAACCTCCAAATGAGTTGGAGGGTACCACATGTCCTACAATTATATAAATAATAAATAATAAAATTGTAAGTTTATGGTGCCAACATTACCCCCGGAGGCCATTAAAAATGATATTTATTTGAATTTTTGAATAGTCGAATCAAACACATGACTAATCTAAGTAACGAAGTGCTTCGAATAATATCAACAAAGTGCTTCGAATGATATAATAGCACCAAGAAAGTGCTTCAAATGAGCATAAAAGTATGACTAGATGTCTCGAATTATATATATGCCTTGAAGGGATATTACATATATGCTTCGAATTGGCATCAATCATTTGAAGGAAATTAAACAATTTTGTTTTACTCGTACTTCAAATACTTAGAAAACTTGAAACCTTTTGAAGTAGGATGATGTTGCTTGCACTTAGAATCATTCAGGACCTCGTATTTTCATGATTCACCTTAACAAGCTGTTACACATGCTAGCTATTATTGATTAATAACAAGCTTCGAAGGTGGTATAGAGGACCAAAATCATCATTCGAAGGTCAAAAGTGCCGACAAAGGACAAATTACATCCACCATTATTGTTTCTTCGAATCTGTTGTTGATGCAAGATGGAGTGCTTCAAAACTTACAAAATTATGACAAAAGGGCTTTCGAAGCAACTTTTGGCCAACATTGTGGTTGTTCAAATTTTGTATATTCTGGTTCACACATAACCAATGAAAATATTAATTTTGTGCTTCGAATCAATTATTAATTCTCTAAAGACACCAAAATCATTGTTCTTCGAACCAACTTTTGTAGAATACTAGTTACATTTTTATGTAACAAATGACTATAAAAATGTTTATTAATAAAGTCACTGATTATCATGCAAAAAATATGCATTATTTAACAATTAATTAATTGCTATTTTACATATGGTATACATTTCGAAAGTTTTCTCGTCCCATGTTACATTTCGAAGGTATTTATTGATGATAAAACCACCATTCGAAAGTCACATATGTTACTAAAGAATCAAAGTCATCCTTCGAAAGTGCTTACGACATCTCTTCGAACCAAATCCAAAGAGTTGGATTACTATGAAATTAGTTTGGCATTTTAACTAGCCATTGATGGGCTATAAATGAACTTTTCAATGAATATATATAACAACACAACCATTTATCATTTGAAAATAGGTTTAACAACTCTCACATGTTCTTAATAACATGCTTCGAAGTGTCTTGAGACATGCTTTGAAAGTAACTACAAAACCAAATGGTGATGGTTTTATGGATTAACTAATAACTATATTTTTTGCCCAATATATTGCAATAACGAAATATTATTTGTTAGCCATTCCATCAAAGTCAATGTTTGATGTGATTGACAAGTCCAAATGGATTTTGAACCAAAAAAAAGTCATCATATAGTGTGACTATGAAAATTTGTACTTTTTGACACTTTGAAAAATGTCAAAAATTTTGAATTCATAAATAGTGACTTGTTCATTATTCTTGACCATGTTTGGTTTAAAAACATGACTTTCACAGAATTGATTTTCATAATTATTTGGCAAAGTGGACTATTTTTCCATGTTAGCCATTAATAGCTTATGAAAATCCCCCCATAGATATGTTATTTTCATGACTTGACTCTTAAGAAATTAGTTTTTAGACCTCCCGAGCCATGCATGGAACATCATTCTTAGCCAAATTTGGCTCAAGAACATGCTCTTTCGTTATGTTAATTTCATAATTTGGCTCTTTAAAAATGGCCTTTTGAACCTCCCAAGCCATTGATGAAATTATATTTTCACTAATTTCAATCACAAATGACTTGAAAACATTTTGTAAAACCCCACAAAATTCAATCATTGAAGACTTGACAAGAAGGGTTGATAACTTATGTCTTCATTGACAAATTTTCATATTAAGTTGATAAATTACTCCAATTAAATAGTGTATTTTTTCTTCTACCAAAAATATTGTAATGGATAAAAGTTTGTTTCATCAAGAAAATGAATCTCTTCTTGAAAATCTAAAATTTTTTATTTACGTCAAAAGATTTCATTTAGGCTATTTAGAATGGACGAATCTAATTTATTTTTCATTTTCTTACACTCGACGTCCCTCTGGGCGTGCCAAAAATTGTTAGCTTATTTTTCTTAGGAAGGAAAATATCATAAATGCGAACGTGCCAACAACGATTGAAAAATCCTTACAGACTAAATTCAAACCAATTATTAAGCAATTGCGTTGACCGTTCTTTTATCTCAATGAAGAGGACTTCAAAATTGCCAAATGTAGAGAAAAGAAAAATTAACAGAAGAAGGAGGGAGACAGTGAAAGATGGTTGAGTGAACAATCGGGGTGATTGAGTGAACAATTAAAGTAACAATTACTTACCTCTATTCCTATACTTTGAAAAGGAAGAGCATAAAATACTTCGAAAATGAAGTGCTGAAAAAAAATGCTTCGAAAATGAAGTGCGTAAAATAAAATGCAGAAAATATAAATGCCAAGAAAAATAGAAATCAGTTGTCTTTGATTTGAGTTTTAGTCCTTTTACAATGTAATCATGAATGACTATTTATAGGCAAACATTTGTAGGAAAAAACTACCTAAAACTACCCATTCTTCCACCTCCTCCATTTCATACTCCATAATCTTTCATAATTTCCTTTAACCTCTACTTCATGCTCCATGTTCTTCATTTTGTTCTTTATCATCTTTTTACATTTCATAACTTCTCATAATCTCTAAATAAATGAGAGGGTACCACATGTCTTAATTATATAAATAATAAATAATAAAATTATAAATTTATGATGCCAACAAATGTGTGGGACCAATATATAGATCCTAATTAGTTAAAAACAATGAATATCCAAAAAGTGTATTGACTTTAATATGGGATTTGGAGAGAGTGTTGTAACAATACCTATGCTGTGAATTTTTCGCTAATTAGTAACCTTAGTGGTAAGAATATATTTTTAACGGTAAGAAATACTAAAAAATAAAAGAAAAAGTAGGTTAGTGATCTTACCAATAACAATAAGAATATATTTTTAGCATAAGAAATGCTTAGAAATAAAAGAAAAAGTCATAATATGGGTGTTGCCAGACTACTCTCTCCAAATTCGTAAAAGTGTAGGTTTTATTATTTTTCATTAACCACAAAATGTGTATTATGCGCGTTCTTTAAATATGTGAATAAAATCACACTCCGCCTCAACAGTTTAGTTACTAATATCATAATATTTTTGACAATTTTTTTTAAAAAAATTCACTCTTGTTTGTAGATGGAGAAAAAAAAACCACTTTACATTTGCTCTACTGAAAAAATGGCTTTTTTTAAAAACAAAAACTAAAGTTATGGCAGATATGTGACGGGTAACTGAAAATATATCTCCATTTGGTTTAATTTTTAAAATAACTTTTAAATTTTGAGTTGTATTATAAAATTATTTTGGGTTTATTTTTTAAATATTTAAAAAATTTCTTATTTTTGTTTTTTTAGGGTAAATATTTTTTATTGTAAATATTTATTTTTTTTAATTTGCGCTGTATTACGACATTTGTGCGCTACATTTTTTAAAATATTTATTTAATTTATTTAAATATATTTTTAAATATATAAGTTTTATTTAAAATATTGTTATTTTACTTTTCAAATATTATTTAAAATATTTAAATATTTTTTAATTTTAAAAATTTTTGGAACGTCTATATATATCTAAATCATTACAAATTATTTGGTCAATAATTAAAAAAAATTCAAAAAATAAAAAAAAATAAAATAATATTTTTTGAAAAAAATATAAAAAAATAATTTTAAAAATATATATATATTTTTTAAAAAAAGAAATAGAGGTTTGAAATGAGTTTGGTTATGAATTTTGAAAATTTTATTTAGTTATAAGTTTTGAAATTTTTTTTTATTAAAAAAAAAAAAATGATCCAACTGATGAGTTGAAAATCAAATCAAACGTTACCATCATGTTTGAAATAATCCCAAGTAGCAAAAATGGTGGACCCATTGTCCTTTTCCACATTTGAAATAGGCTATGGCATTTTGTGATCACCCTTGGTAGATCATAATGATCGCATCAGAGTTTCATCTTATACTGGTCATAGTAACGACATATTTTTAACCAATAAAATTAAAACTTAACTTGTTGAAATAGTTTAAAGTCTTATTTTTTACAAATCATTAACATTTTAACGTCATTAAATAGTACGAATATTTCATAGGCACGTCTGATCAGTTTGTAGGCACATTTATAATCAACTTTTATCATTATCATATTGCTCTTACGGCAACCTAATCACATTAAAAATTGACTCCTTAATTGTTATAATTAAATTATGAGGAATTAAAATAAAATTTGTTTGAAATTTAAGGTTAAAAAAATGCAATTTATTTTAAATTATTTTTCTTATTGATATTAAGAAAGACAATCTCATATAATATAATCAACAATTATAACCAAAAGTGATGTTAATTTTAAAAAATGCCAACGTATATATTGCACAACTAAATTTAAAAAAGCAAAATTTCATGTTAGACCATTAAGAGAAGAGTAATGCTAGAGATTCTAAATAATTTACCAAATATTTTATCAAATTTCTCACATAGGTATAGGACCTACACA
Source organism: Camellia sinensis (assembly GCF_055761805.1). NCBI lineage: Eukaryota > Viridiplantae > Streptophyta > Magnoliopsida > Ericales > Theaceae > Camellia > Camellia sinensis. The sequence goes on from NC_138964.1 coordinate 190,753,677, forward strand.
TATATAAATTTGTGTGGGGCCCATAGAGATTTGATAAAATATTTGATATATTATTTGGGATTCATAGCATTTTCCTTAACGAGAAATTAGAAAATTATTAATACTTACGTTTACGAATGGATTGAGAAATTTGAAATGAATGGATTTGAGTTTAACTATTTATGACTTGCATGCTTTGATTCCAACGATTCCAACAAAACACATTACTACGGGTAGATGTAAAATAATAGGGTGAAATTAGGGGCATTGAAGACTCAATTATTTGTATCATTTTCTCCTTTTATCTAACTTAATTATTCTATACATTTATAAGAGACTAGGGCCTTGTTTGCTTTGGGATGAAAATGATGGAATGAAATTAGGATGGAGGTGGAATTATTTAATATTGTATTTGTTTGTAGAGTTAGAAAAGGGATTAGGATGGAGGAGGGAATTAAGATGGAGGTTGGAAGAGGGATTGGAATGTAAGAGATGGAGGTGGTATTAAAAAAATAGTGAGCGGATTAGATTTTTATTTTTATTTTTTACATGTTGGGAATTTTTTTTTGAATATTAATGTTTAATTTTTTATATTTTTTTATTTGTTTTATTATTTTATATAAAAATAATTTAACAATTCCTACACTAATAATTATCATCAATGAAAAAATCTAGAAATCCCCTAGATGTTGATTTGTGATTATGTATCAATTTTAAGCAGAATATAACAATCCCAATCAAACAATCAAGACAAAGAGACACAGCGATTTAACGTGGAAAAAACCACAATTGGACACCTCCAACTGTGATAAAAAAACCACGGGCAACAGCCACAAGAACAATCCACTAAGAAGAATTAAAGGAATTACACAGGTATACTCTCAATTACCTAGCGAATCCACAACGCCTAATTGAACCAACCTCTATGTGCCTCTTCCAACCCCATCTTCACCACGGAATTGTCTTTCTGATGAGCCACTCCGGATTCCACCAAAGCTTCAGGCTCGAATTCTTCAGAATCCACAACTGAAGAATAACTCTCTCTTTTGTGTATAACAAACAAACCTTTGATGTACTCTCTTTAGATCATGAGTTGAATACTCAATAAAAACATCAAAGAAAACTCCCAAAGTATCCCCAGATATAAACCCTAGAAACCAAAAAGAAGATCTGGAGAAGTTATCCTAAAAATCTGACCCAATACGCGAATTTATAGAATCTGTCCCGCGATCTCCGCTCGAGCTCAACACAGCCCGCTCGAGCGGACTGACCAAAAATTGCGTGCGAACAAACTGAGATGCGCTCGAGCGTAGGAGCATCCGCTCGAGCGTAAAATCACACCTTCCAGTATTTTTACAGGCGACTGCAGAGATGCTGAGAGCTTCCAATCCCCGCTCGAGCGTCCCTTTCCCCGCTCGAGCGGGAAGGCCAAAAATGGAAAAACTGGAAAAATATAACATGATCGGACAGGCAATTTTGAATGCATTTTTGCATTTTGCTTCGGGGGCGCTGCCCCTCGACCCCGCCGTGGCGCTGCCCCGGACCCGCCAAGGGGCGCTGCCCCCTGGACCCCCGCGAGCTGACCGGGCAGCTCGATCCCCGTCATAATCAGCGAAGTGGCAATCTTGAAAGCATTAGCATCACAAACTTCTCTGAAAAGCACAATACGGGTTGGATTCGCATCTAAACACTCATAGCCTCACTGAAATAAAAGTGCGAAAAGAAATACAACTGAAAGGAGTTTTGTCAAACGGGATTGCCAAGAAATAAAACCTAACAATCAAAACAAACACAATTTCACTTAATCCCCTCACTATGAATCCCCTTCATTCTACTTCTGAAAAAAACAAACAAGGGCTAAGAGTTGGTTTGGGAGGCGAGTTGATTTTTTGACTTTTTAGCTTTTTGGTTATTTTAGCTTGGAGCTAAAAAGTCTCGTTTAGGAAGGATTTTTTGATTTTTTTGTAAAAGAAGAAATGTAATGATTATAGATTGGATGCGATGTTTTGTTTCATTACACTAAAAATTCTATTTTGTTCTTTTGTGACTAAAATAACCCCAAATCTAACCCAACCTTCTTCCCAAATGAAGACTAGTCACAAAAAAACAAAATAGACTTTTTAACCTTAATAGGACAAAACATGACATCCAACCCATAATTATTATATTATCTCTCTAACAAAAAAGTTTAAAAAGCCTAAAATTCTTTCCAAACCAAGCTTTTTAGCTCCAGGTTAAAATAGTTAAAAAATTCAAAAAGTCAACACACTTCCCAAACCAAGCCTAAGTTCAGTTCATTTTATTACAGTTAATTATTGTGCAGTACAAAATAATAATACTATATGTATCAATTAGTGTATTAACTAGTATAGCAATTGATAATGTGACATAATTTAAGACATTTTTAGTATTTATAATGTTATTAATTAATGAGTGGAGTCAATAATAATACGGTCGTACTACATGCACCAATTAATATATCGGTGGTGCTACATGTACCAATTAGTGTACTAACTAGTATACTAATTGATGATACAAATATCAAAAATCTCTTAAATCATGCCACATCATCAATTAGCATATTAGTTAGTACACTAATTGGTACATATAATATTATTCTTAATATACATATTAGTGTACTAACTTGTATTATATCATTATTACTGACCTCTCATATTATATAAATTACAAATATTTAAAACCTTTAAAATTATACCACATCATCGATTAATATACTAATTAATACTTTGATTAATACATATAGCATTATTCACAATAATATCATAATTAATATTAATATATTAATTAGTCTAATTAATATATGTATTACAAAATTCCTCTCACAAAAATAAACTACATCCTCTCAATCAACTCAATAGAATTTATCCACCAATCTAAAATCCTAATAAATACCTTTTTTTTTTTCAAATTCCCATACAAAACGTAACATAAAAGTTTTGCAAACACCCTTTTCCCTTACTTTATTGGCATCTAAAAGGTTTACATTGGAAATGTAATATAATATTTTCATTGCAAAATATTTTGAAAAAATTACAAAATAATCATAAAGTTTGAGTTTTGTGACAAAATAAATTCTAAAATTTTAATTTTGTCAATACAAATTGTAATCTTTTAGTTCATTTTCAATCTAAATTATTTGCCTATTTTCATCAAATAAAATTGACAAAAAAATAATATTTTAATATTTGTACTTCATGTAAATGTACGAAATATGTCTAAAATACTCTTTTTCAATAATGATTAAAATATTTTTTTTATAGTTTTACTTAACAAAAATAAGCAAATTGTTTAGATTGAAAATAAATCAAAATATTAATATTTAAATTAACAAAATTAAAATCTAAAATTTATTTTGTTATAAGACTCAAATCTTAAATTTTTTATCATTTGATTTTTCAAATATTTTATGTTCAAACAAATACAACGTTAGCAGTATAACAAAACATAAAATAATCGTTACACATAATAATTTTGTTAACGAGTGTCATAGTTAACACAATTTAAAAGAATGATTATACGTTACTTATGACACACATTTTAAATTTCTTAACAAGTTTCATTAGAATCTCCACTAACAAAAAATTTATCGACAATGCTAGGTAGCTCAAATTTTTGTGGCTTAAATGGCTCAAATCTGTCAAAACGACGTCGTTTTGACAGATTTTGAGTTCAAAACGACGTCGTTTTGACAGATTTGAGCCATTTGAGCCACAAAAATTTGAGCTACCAAACATTTTCCAAAATTTATATAAGCCTCTGTTTGGAAAGTGAGTTGGCTTTTTAATTTTTTAATTTTTTTGACTATTTTAGTCTGGATTAAAAAATTTGATTTGGGAATGACTTTTTGACTTTTTTTACTTTTTTTGTGAGAGAAGAATGTAATGATTATGAGTTGGATGTGATGTTTTGTTTGTTGTGACTAAAATAGACTGTTTTGTCTTTTGTGGCTAAAATAGCCACAAAGCCCTTGCCAAACAGAGTCTAGGGTTTGTATAATTATGTGTGCCTATATCTTGGGTTTTGGAGTGCTAAATTGGATCCCGAGCTAAATGATATAAAACAATTATTGATCTTTAGATTTTGAATTTATGATGCTAGTAAGTGCCCTTTATGTATTGTTTAATATTGAAAAATATATATAAAGTATTTTGAAAATATATAAAAATGTTAAAAATTGTATTGATTTCAGAAAAAGTACATTGAATTTAATGAAAGATGTCTTGTGTTCTTCAATTTTTTTGTCATTTACTTATATCCTAGGAGCATTTGTTAGTAAGGGGAAATTATACACTAGTTCCGGAATATCACGTGACCATACTCCCTCATCAATTATCATCTATTTTGTCCATTCATATTCTTCAATCATTTAATACAAATAATTAATACTTCACTTTCTTCACCAATTATACTATCATAAAACACCACGTGACCGTAATTTCAAATTACCGAATAATCACCTATTAGACCCTTAAAAGGAAAAAACAGAAAAAGAAAAAGAAAAAAGAGTCGGTCAGCAATTTCATTTTCAAAATAATACAAAATAGAAAGGGCATGGATTAAGTGTGAGATAGCTAATTTCATGACATTAATTTGTGTTTACTTTTTGATTATTCCCCCTAACAAAAGTAAGGAATCAAAATTGTAATGCCATTAAAAGGTAATTAGATACTTTTGCCTTTTCTAATTAGAATATTTGTAATTTTTTTCCAAATTAAAGGTGATTTGATCTTAATAAACCTCAATTTTTTTTTTATTTTACACATTTTTTATTGTTTAGTTGAATAAAAAGTAGGTGCAAAATTTTAAAAACAATATTTTTGGTCATATTTAAAATTTTAAGAAATTCACTTTTAGCTCGGCCTCTTTTAATATATTAATCTTTCTAAAGGTGAAAAGAGTAATTCTGACTTCTACCTAATGCATATAATAAAAAAATAAAAGTGTCAATCAAACACCAAAAGTAAAAGTAAAAATAAAATTTTTATGCAAAATTAATTTATATAAAAAAAATTATTCATTATAAAATATTTTACGTTGAAATAGACCAAAGTCATATTAAAAAGAAGCAAAGAAGAAAAAGAGTGAGAGACAGAGTGTATATAGTAGGTAGGTCACTCTATAGTCTATGGTACCACACAAAGTGATGAGGAAATTATTTTGAGGAAATTATAAATCAATCTATAAGATCGAAAATATTAAAAAAAATAGGGTTTTAATTTTTTTGTTATGCAAAGAAATCACAACAAAAATTAAAGTCCACCTTTAGTAAATAATTTTTTTTACTTTCCGCTGTCTTATAATTTATCTAATTATTTTCTGGGAAAGAAAATAACACTTTCTGTAGTCTCAGCCGACATCAACTTCCCTTTCACATAAAATGTCATGAGCCCCCCTCCTTTTGTCTTCATGCCCTATATTTTAATCGAATCAATCCAAATAAACAAAAAAAAAACAAAACAAAACAAAACAAAACAAAATAAAATAAAAAACCGACATTTTTTGAGTATATTGTTGGCTGTCAATATGAGCCTTATTAGAGCATCTCCAATGGTTGTTGTTATATTGTCATTGTTATTGTTATAATTTGGCAATAAATAGTGTTATTTTGCCAAATTATGACAATGGTGCTCCAATAGTCATTTGCTATTTTGACAAATTCCAACCAACTTTTCTTCCAAATTTGTAGGTGTTGTTTGGATATAAGTTTTTTTGTGATTTTATTTTTGTTTTGTTTTTGTCTTTTGTGACTTTTTTTTAACTGTTTGTAAAAAAAAAAATTATATATTTATATTATTCCTGACTAGACAAATATAAAAAATATAAAAAATTGAAAAATTGGAAAAAAAAAATAAATATATATATTTTATCTTTTTATTGCCTTTATTTGAAAAAATATATTTATTTTTTCATTATACTTTATTGAAAAAATTAAATTATACTAAACTATTTTGCTACATTATACATTGCAAAAATAATATTACATTCTTTTGTAAAAAATACTCAAAAATAAAAACAAATATGAAATTTCATTACAAAATAAAAATATGAGGACCACTTGGCGAAAATTTCATTACATTATCCTGTAATTATTCATCGGGAGGCAGGGGGAAATAGTAATTTGGGCTGCTAACATTTGAGGACCACTTGGTGAAAATCTCATTTTTTCGCATTGTGTAATACACTTTCATCTGAGGGTCTAAATGAGAAATATCCGTAGTCATTGTTTGGTGTTCTCCCTTTCTCATCTCAAACTCATGTTTTTTCATCTCAAGTTCTTTCATCTCCTGTAGTGCTTGAATCATTTTTTCTTCTCTTTCCTTTTTTTTCTTTTCTTTCTCAGCAAGGTGTTGGTTAAATGTATCTAATTGTGTACTCATTTTTTGGACTTCAGTTTCAATGACTTGATTTCTCCGAAATAATTTTTTTGCAGATTTCCTACCCATCGACCTTTTACCCCTTGCAGAGACACTGCCCTCACCAACAGTTGGATTGTTACCAACACTTGGACTGGTGTCATCTTCAAGAAAAATGCAGTTATCCATAGGGGAATCGAGAGTTGAATCAAGGGAAAATGGTGTATGTATCCTTGACTTCATCATATTTGTAGGAGTTACATCTTGCCACCTGATATTGTTTTGCAAGATTGACCAACAATGTTCAAAAGAAAAATGTTTCTTTTCATCTTGATGGTATAAAAGTTTTGCTTGAAGCATATGTATCAATAAAATATTAAATTATTTAGTTTTTATATGAGACGAAATAAAATAAAATAAAAAACTAACGTAATAAATGAAGATGAAATCTTACTAGATCAACTTGAGACATCCTACTTGGGTGTAAATTTTCGACTTGCGCTAAACATCCACGAAATTTGTTAGAACATTTCATGATTGTACCCCATCAAGATTGGATAGAAACTTGTGTTCTTGACTGATCGTTCTGAAGGGAGCAATAATTTTCATAAATTCTTCCCCAAAAGTGAGCATAAGATTGTGAATTGCCAACAATTGGGTCTTCAGAAATGTGACACCAAGCTTTACAAAGTGCCATATCTTCAGCAATGGTGAATGATTTTCTTTTCTTTATTTTTGATGAACCTTCCACACTGATTGTGTAAAAAAAATATAAATAAAAATGTAATTTAGAAAGTTTGTTGTGAAATGAAATTGAGTAAAAAGAGAGGAGAGAAGGTTTGTATTTATAGAAAAAAAAAGAGCCGTTTTTTTATAGCCGTTTTAACATAAAAAAGAGTCGTTGTAGATATGTTTCACTTATGTTTTTTATTTAATTTTTATTTTTTTTAATGAATAAAGTAGCACACTTGGATCTCAGCCATTGGATTGTTATTAATCAACGGCTGAGATCAATCATGTGTTTGTGTGTCTCTATCCTCTCATCTCTATGTCTCTGCCTATTGAACAAAATAGCACACTTCGGATAAACTTCAGAGAAGATCAGAGAGAGAGTGTCTCATCCCTATTTCTCAGATCACTTCGAAACACTTTGGAACAAAATAGCACACTTCGGATCTCATCCCTATTTCACGGATCACTTCGAAACACTTCGGATCAGTGTCTCTATCCTTCGGATCACTTCGGATCAATGTCTCTACTTCGAAACACTTCGGATCACTTCGAAACACTTTGGATCAGTGTCTCTATCCTCTCATCTCTGGTTCTCGCCTTCTCTATCCCCCTGTTTCTCGGATCAGTGAAGATCAGAGAGAGAGAGAGCTTCGGATCAATGATTTTCAGATCGATGAGTCTTTCTCTCATCTTCATCTTCAGATCGATGAAACTCTCTCATCTTCATCTTCGGGTAAACCTTCTTTCATCCACCTCCCATCTTCTCTCACCAAAAGCTGTCTCTCTCTCTCTCTCTCTCTCTCTCTCTCGGATCGTCCACCTTCGGATCATCCACCAGATCATCCACCTTCGGATCAACCTTCTCTCATCCAGGTATTTTTCTTGATTAATTTCGTCTTTATTGATATTGGAGAATTTGTGAATATTGGAATATTGGAGAAATTGATATTGATGAATTTGTGAATATTGGAGAAATTTTTGAAGATGAATTTGGTATGAATTTGCTGAAATTCTTGATGAATTTGTGAATATTGATATTGATGAATTTGGTATGAATATTGATGAATTTGCTAAAATTCTTGTTCATTCTGATTAATTTGTGATGATTTCTGTTTTGTGATCAATTTGTGATGAATATTGATGAATAATGATTTCATTTCTTGTACAAAAAACTTCATGCATTCTGAAAAATCCCAACTGAAAGGGAAGGAGGAAAGGAGGGAAGGAAGATAGCAGTTTAATTTTGGGTGACTTGTCAGATTTGGCAGCTGTGCCAAATTTGGCACATGATTTGGTAGTTGCCAAATTTGGCAGCTGTTATAGCATGCCATTGGAGAAGTCAAGATTGCCCAAGCTGCTATATTCTGGCTTTGGCAGCTGATTTAGCCATCCATTGGAGATGTTCTTAGGATCAATGCTATATCCTGCAAAGAAAAATTCCAATGAAGAAGTGGATGATCAATGTCTGTTAATCATATTATTTAATTTTGATGATGTCTAAAATATATTAGTTAATATACATATTATTTGACACAAATTATTATCTTTTTAAAATATATATATTTGTTAAATATTATTTAAATAAAATAATATTATCTTTTTAAAATATCTATGTTAAATATTATTTTAAATATTTTCAAAAACTTTACTATTCACTTTTTGAAAAATAGGGTTAATTACTATTCATCTTTTGACAAATCGATTAATTATATTATTTTGACAAAAATGATTGATTGGTTGTATTATTTTGACAAATTTGATATTTATGGGTTGTCTTATTTTGACAAAATTAATATGGAGTGGTAAAATATATTTAGTTTAAAATCTCTACAACATATGCAATATTTTAAAGAGGACATATATTTTCAGATCCATAATAAATATAATTTATAGAGATTTTTCTGTATGCAAAATTTTGATCAGAACTTATATAACATTATATGCAGAATACATCACGTGCGTTATTAAATTTTTTACATCACATTGATTATATCATATCACACTACACTACATTGATTATATCATATTATAATTAAACAAGAAGAAAAAGATGGAGTTATATATATATATATATATATATATGTGTATATATATATATTATAAACTAGATGGAGAAAATTATTTGTTTGTTTGAAAGTTGTGAACTTTGTATCAAATTGTCTACAAAAATGGTGGCTCCATGTTTGAAATAACAAAAAGAAAAAATCAGTCTTATTTTTTATCTTTTGCTGACTATTCAAAATCAAGGAGTGTGCTTATGTAAGCGATGACATCAAGAGTGTGCTTATGTAAGCCATGACATCAGGAGCGTGCTTATGTAAGCCATGACGTCAGGAGCGTGCTTATGTAAGCCATGACGTCAGCAAGGAGTGTCCAATGGGTATATTTTCGTGTATAAATAGAAGTGTTGGATGTGGAGAAAAAACCAAGAACTTGAAGAGAAAATATTTCTGTGAGCTCCAAAATTCTGAGTATTCTGCTCTTTCACTTTCAGATCTAAGTCTAGCTTTTGTTCTTACACTTTCATATCTACTCTTTGTGAGAGAATTATTGTAAAAGTGGGTTCAATTACCACTTATTCTTATTCCTTATTTTTGTGAGAGATTTTGTAAGGGTAAGGCATTTATTGTTGAGTGAGGCTCAATAGATAAGAGTAAGTCCTGTGCCAAATCCACAAGCTTGGTGGTGTATTTATTCAATTGATAGTAAAGAAATTCTCAAGGAGGTTCCTTGGGGAGTGGACGTAGGCCTGGCGTGCCGAACCACTATAAATCGCAGTGTTTGATTTTCTCTCTCTATCTCTTCTACTTTTATATTGATAATTATTATTCTGTTTTTTTTTATTTATTAAAATTCTGAATATTGTGTTATTTTTAATATTGTGAAATTTTTAATAACCCAATTCACCCCCCCTCTTGGGTTGCCTATCTGGGATAACAATTGGTATCAGAGCCTAGACTCTAGTTTTTGTGACTTAACCGTCTCAGAGTAGATCATGGCAACCCCTAGTTATTCCTTACCCGAGGGACAAGCATCTAATAGGCCACCTCTATTTAGCGGCACAAATTTGAGCTATTGGAAAACTAGGATGACCATACATATTCAATCTAATGATTATGAATGTTGGAAAATTATTTGTAATGGTCCAAAAATTCCTACCAAAACTATAGATGGACTTAGGGTACCAAAACCTGAAGATGAGTGGGATGAATCAGATACTAGAATGGCCCAAATTAATGTCAAAGCTACAAACATGTTGTACTGTGCTTTAGATGCCAACGAGTTCAATAGAATTTCCACATGTAAAACCGCTAAAGAAATTTGGGACAAGCTTATAGTGACTCATGAGGGAACCGAACAAGTTAAAGAATCTAGAGTCAGTTTGCTAGTCCATAATTATGAACTTTTTAAAATGAAGCCTGATGAAACTATTCCTCAAATGTTTACTCGTTTTACTGATATTATTAATGGTTTAACTTCTCTTGGCAAAATATATACTAATACTGAAATTGTAAGAAAAGTGCTTAGGTCATTACCAAAAAGTTGGGAGACAAAAGTCATTGCCATTACCGAAGCCAAGGATTTATCAAAGCTAAGTCTAGATGAGTTAATGGGATCTCTCTTAACTCATAAGCTCATAATTCAAGAAAGAAAGGAAGAGGAGGACAACAACAAGAAGAAAGGAATAGCTTTCAAATCCACCTCGAAACATCAAGAGGATAAGGAAGATGATTCAGATGAGGATGAGGAAATGGCATTCATCACTAGAAAGTTCCAAAGGTTTGTGAGAAAGAAACAAGGTGTACGAAATTTTTTCAGAAAAGACTTCAACAACAGGGATTTTCAAAGAGGAGAAAATCACAAAAAATCTGAAGTAACCTGCTATGAATGCAACAAACCTGGACACTACAAATCAGAATGTCCAGAACTTAAGAAAAAATTCAAGAAGGACAAAAAGAAAGCTATGATTGCAGCATGGGGAGAAGATAGTGATGAAAGCGACACAGAAACCGAAGTTTGCAAAAACGAGGTTGCTAACCTATGTTTAATGGCACTTGGAAATGAAAATGAGGTAAATGACGAATCCTTTACATTTGATGAATTACAATTAGCTTTTGATGAATTACATGCAGAATTTAAGAAACTTAGTTTGAAAAATAATTGTCAAAAGAAAGTAATTTCAAGTTTATCAAAAGAAAATGAATCATTGACTTCCAAGATAAATGTTTTAGAAAATGAAGCCATGAAAATGAAAAAGGAAAATGAGATTTTAACTCAAAAAGAGTGTTCAATTTCTGAAAAACATTTAGTTGTATTGCAAAAAGAAAACAAGTCTTTAAAAAATGAGCAAATTATTTTAAAAGAAAATATTGAAGACTTGAAAACTACTCTTTCAAAGTTCACTCAAGGTAGAGAGACTTTAGATAAAATTCTTAAAAATAAAAACCGTACTTTTGGTAGAGCCGGAATTGGATATAAACCTTTTTCAAAAGTAAAAACTGCCAAAAATGGTTTTGTATATGCATCTTCTAATCACTCTCATCTCACATGTCATTTTTGTGGAACAAAAGGTCATATTTCACCTTCATGTCCTATTAAAAGAAATCATTTTGCTAAAATAAAAAAAATGTGGGTTCCTAAGGATATCTCAAGGGTATCAAATTCTAACTTTTATGGACCCAAGAAAAAATGGGTACCAATAGAGAAATCAAATTTTTGTAGGTATGTTTCAAGACAAAATCCAGTAACGATAGATGGTATCTCGACAGTGCATGTTCGAGACACATGACTGGAAATAAAGCTATGTTCGCCACACTCCAACCAAAGGATGGCGGATATGTGACTTTTGGCGACAATAGCAAGGGTAAAATCATTGGTGTAGGAAGTATTGGTAAAAATCCCTCTCCTATTATTGAAAATGTTTTATTTGTTGAAGGTTTAAAACATAACTTGCTTAGTATTAGTCAATTATGTGATAAAGGTTATAGAGTTATTTTTGAGAAAACTCATTGCACTATTGAAAATACCTTAGAAAACAAAACTTTATTTGTAGGTTATAGACATGAGAATGTATATGTGTTTGATTTACATGATTTATCTTCTCATTTTAACATTAAATGTTTATCTGCTATAAATGATAATGGTTGGCTTTGGCATAGAAGATTAGGACATGCTCATTTTGATTTAATTTCCAAGCTTTCAAAAAATGAGTTAGTCATAGGTTTACCAAAAATTATTTTTGAAAAAGATAAACTTTGTGATGCATGTCAATTTGGAAAACAAACTAGAATTTCTTTTAAATCCAAAAATATCGTTTCAACTACTAGACCGCTTCAACTCTTGCATATTGATCTATTCGGACCATTTAGAACATTAAGTTTAGGAGGAAAATCTTATGCCCTTGTTTGTGTTGATGATTACACTAGATATACATGGGTATTATTTTTAGCATACAAAAATGAAACTTTTTATAATTTCTCAAAACTTTGTAAAAGAATTCAAAATGAGAAAAATCTTAATATTTGTAGTATTAGAAGTGACCATGGTAGAGAATTTGAAAATGATGATTTTATTAAGTTTTGTGATGACTTAGGAATAGATCATAATTTCTCAGCCCCTAGGACTCCTCAACAAAACGGTGTGGTTGAAAGAAAAAATAGAACTCTTGAAGAAATGGCTCGTACTATGCTTTGTGAAAATAATTTGCCTAAATATTTTTGGGCGGAAGCTGTAAACACTGCATGCTATGTTATAAACCGTGCCATGATTAGACCTATTCTTAAGAAAACTCCTTACGAACTTTGGAAAGGTAGAAAACCTAATATTAGTTACTTGCGTGCTTTTGGTTGTAAATGCTTTGTATTAAATAACAATAAAGATAATTTAGGAAAATTTGATGCTAAATCAGATGAAGCTATATTTCTTGGTTATTCTATGTCTAGTAAAGCTTATAGAGTATTTAATAAAAGAACTCTACTTGTTGAAGAATCTGTGCATGTTGTTTTTGATGAATCTAACGATATTATTTCCAAGAATCTTTTAAGTAATGATATTGTAGAAAATCAACCAAGCATGGAGAGCATTTATAAAAAGGAAAATGAAGAAAATCCATTACGCGAACATGACGAAGAAATGATAATGGAGAAACTTCAAGAAATATATGCTCTTCCAGAAAATGACTCAAATCTACCAAAAGAATGGAAGTATGCTCATGGCCACCCCAAAGACCTCATCATAGGTGATGCGGCGGAAGGTATAAAAACCCGCTCCTCTGTTAGAAATATTTGTGGTAACTTGGCATTTGTTTCACAAATTGAACCAAAATCATTTTTAGAAGCTGAAAATGATGAAAACTGGATTTTAGCAATGCAAGAAGAATTAAATCAATTTGAAAGAAATGAAGTTTGGTTTTTGACCCCTCGACCTAAGGATCATCTCGTTATTGGTACAAAATGGGTTTTTCGAAATAAAATGGACGAATCTGGAGTTGTTACTAGAAATAAAGCTAGATTAGTAGCTCAAGGCTATAATCAAGAAGAAGGAATTGATTTTGATGAAACTTTTGCACCAGTTGCTAGACTTGAAGCTATTAGAATGTTACTTGCTTTTGCGTGTTTTAAAGATTTTAAATTATATCAAATGGACGTTAAAAGTGCTTTTTTAAATGGGTATATTTCGGAGGAAGTCTATGTTGAACAACCTCCCGGTTTTGAAAATCATAAATACCCGGATCATGTTTTCAAACTTTCAAAAGCCTTATATGGCTTGAAACAAGCTCCTAGAGCATGGTATGAAAGATTGAGTAATTTTCTACTTGACAAAGGTTTTGTAGAGGAAAAATTGATACAACACTTTTTATAAAAATCAAAAAGGAAGATATGCTAATCGTTCAAATTTATGTTGATGATATCATTTTTGGTGCTACTAATGAAAATTTGTGCAAAGAGTTTGCTAAAGACATGCAGGGTGAGTTTGAAATGAGTATGATGGGGGAATTAAATTACTTCCTTAGTCTACAAATTAAACAAACTAATGATGGAATCCATTTAAATCAAACGAAATATATCAAAGATCTACTCAAAAGGTTTGAAATGGAATCATCAAAGCCTGCAGCAACTCCAATGAGCACATCGATAAAAATCGACAAAGATGAGCAAGGTAAACCCGTAGATGAAAAGAAATATCGAGGTATGATTGGTTCTTTACTTTATCTTACTGCAAGTAGGCCCGACATAATGTTTAGTGTTTGTATGTGTGCACGTTTTCAATCCGCACCGAAAGAGTCACACATCACCGCAGTCAAACGCATTTTCAGATATCTTGCCGGCACTCAAAATTTGGGATTATGGTATCCTAAGGGAACCACCTTTGAACTTTTTGGTTACTCAGATGCCGACTTTGCGGGATGTAGACTTGACCGAAAAAGCACTAGTGGCACTTGTCATTTTCTTAGACACTCACTCACCTCTTGGTTTTGCAAAAAACAAAACTCAGTGGCTCTATCAACTGCTGAAGCAGAATACATTGCCGCCGCTGGGTGTTGTGCACAATTGCTTTGGATGAAACAACAACTTCAAGATTTTGGACTTCACTATGATCATATTCCTATAAAATGTGACAACACAAGTGCTATTAACCTTTCAAAAAATCCTATTCAGCACTCACGCACTAAACACATTGAAATAAGACATCATTTTCTGAGAGATCATGTACTCAAAGGTGACATTGAACTCGAATTTGTGCCTACAAATTTTCAATTAGCTGACATTTTTACCAAGCCTCTAAATGAAGAACAATTTTGTTATATTAGAACGGAACTTGGTATGATGAATACTCCAATATAATGTTTATATTAAAAAATATTTTTTTAATAATTAAATAAAATAAATATTTTAATAATTATTATTATTATAAAAAATAATAACCATAATAATAATATACATATATTTATATATATAATTTCTCTCTCTCCCTTTCCGTCTCTATCTCTCACCCACTCTCTCCTTTACTTTCTCTTTCTCTTGGCCTCTCACTCTCTCCTTCTTCAGCCGACTTCATCTCCATGATCACCATCATCTACAACCATCTCCACCATCCACAAAATCATCCATCACTACCATCATCCACCCAAATCCCTTACCAATTCATCGAACTCCATCACTTCTCCATCCGAAAATCTGCATCACCATCTTCACCGATTCATCAAGTTTCATCACCGATCCATCAAGATCCGTGACTGATCCATCAAGGTCCATTGCCGATCTACACTAATTCACCACCGATCTACCCCATCTTCTCCATTTCTTCCGATTTTCAAGGTCATCACCGATCAACATGTTAAAATTATTATTGCACTGTGTTGTATTTTTTTTCTTGTTATATGTGCTCCAAATTCTCTTGGATTTAATATTGGTTGCTTCTACCTTGATTGAAGTATTTGTTTTTATTTTTATTTTCTCCTTTTTATGCTAGTGCACTTGGTGTAGTTGTTTATGGCCAGATTTTAAGGGCCTTTGGTGTCATAGATTGGTAATTTATTTCTTCAATTTTATGAAATTTCTAGTGCATTAATTCAGGGGGAGACTCATATTTTGAGATTAACAATCATTATAAAAATATATATATATATATAAAAAAAAAGGGGGGCATGTGTATATTCTGTGCATAATTTTAGGGGGAGTATATATATACATTTTTTTTTCCTTATCTGCCATACTCATTGTCTGCACCAACAAACAATTTTTTTTTGCAAAAACAGAATTTAAAAAAAAAATAAATAAAAATAAAAATAAAAATAAATTTAATAATAACAATAAAATAAATAAATAAAAACGGAAAAATTGCTCGAAATTTTATTTCAGAAAACGAAAATATTACTCAATTACATGTAAATTTTCAGAAGGCTTCACAGATTTATTCTTTTTCACTTCTCTCAACAATTTTTCATGAGCCTCTTTTACATGTCTCTCTCTATTTTCGATTTCTGTGAGCCTTGGCATTATCACTGTTGCATAATAATGCACTGCATTCTCCAACTGTGCATTTTTCCTTTTTAGCTCTTTCTTCTCCTTACACATATTCACTACTTGTTGTTTTAACAAGCACACCTCATCTCTCCATTGCTGATTTTCTTGTACTCTTGCTTGTAATTGTCGCGCCATATTGGAAACTGCAGTCATGGCCTGTGTACTAAGAGCCATAGTGTTATTAATAGCATCGAAATCATTTCGATTGCCAATACCACTAGAACCCTCATTTACAGGCATAGCAAGTGCCTGCGTCACTGGTACTCTCTCATTTGCCTGCATTACAGGCACCTCATGCAGGTCCGACTCATTGATAGCCAAGGTAAGGAATGACATGATTACAAAAGAAGCTAAAACAAATTTTTTTTTCAAACACTTGATGATTTTGTATCTGATCTGTGTCACTTTTTATACACTCCATTGATCCATTACTCGATGCATATCTGCTATATCTGCTCAAATCTTTTGTTTGTCAATATTTCCTGCGCTCGAGATGCTCCAAAATCCCCACATTGATTCCGACAAGACAGACGGCCCCTTATTTTATTTTTGGCCACCCAGATTATTGTATCAACTGTGTTTGTTTCTTATCTTCATCTTTATTTTGATGATGTCAAAGGGGGAGAAAAAAATATGATTTTGAAAATTATATGTTGCAGGGTTACCATTATCAAAATTATATGTTGCAGGGTTGTTATATGTTGCAGGGTTACCATTATCAAAATTATATGTCGCAGGGTTGTCAAATATTTTGTCAAATTTATTTTGTGTCAAATCCATACAAATATTGCCATCATCAAAAAGGGGGAGATTGTTAATCATATTATTTAATTTTGATGATGTCTAAAATATATTAGTTAATATACATATTATTTGACACAAATTATTATCTTTTTAAAATATATATATTTGTTAAATATTATTTAAATAAAATAATATTATCTTTTTAAAATATCTATGTTAAATATTATTTTAAATATTTTCAAAAACTTTACTATTCACTTTTTGAAAAATAGGGTTAATTACTATTCATCTTTTGACAAATCGATTAATTATATTATTTTGACAAAAATGATTGATTGGTTGTATTATTTTGACAAATTTGATATTTATGGGTTGTCTTATTTTGACAAAATTAATATGGAGTGGTAAAATATATTTAGTTTAAAATCTCTACAACATATGCAATATTTTAAAGAGGACATATATTTTCAGATCCATAATAAATATAATTTATAGAGATTTTTCTGTATGCAAAATTTTGATCAGAACTTATATAACATTATATGCAGAATACATCACGTGCGTTATTAAATTTTTTACATCACATTGATTATATCATATCACACTACACTACATTGATTATATCATATTATAATTAAACAAGAAGAAAAAGATGGAGTTATATATATATATATATATGTGTATATATATATATTATAAACTAGATGGAGAAAATTATTTGTTTGTTTGAAAGTTGTGAACTTTGTATCAAATTGTCTACAAAAATGGTGGCTCCATGTTTGAAATAACAAAAAGAAAAAATCAGTCTTATTTTTTATCTTTTGCTGACTATTCAAAATCAAGGAGTGTGCTTATGTAAGCGATGACATCAAGAGTGTGCTTATGTAAGCCATGACATCAGGAGCGTGCTTATGTAAGCCATGACGTCAGGAGCGTGCTTATGTAAGCCATGACGTCAGCAAGGAGTGTCCAATGGGTATATTTTTGTGTATAAATAGAAGTGTTGGATGTGGAGAAAAAACCAAGAACTTGAAGAGAAAATATTTCTGTGAGCTCCAAAATTCTGAGTATTCTGCTCTTTCACTTTCAGATCTAAGTCTAGCTTTTGTTCTTACACTTTTATATCTACTCTTTGTGAGAGAATTATTGTAAAAGTGGGTTCAATTACCACTTATTCTTATTCCTTATTTTTGTGAGAGATTTTGTAAGGGTAAGGCATTTATTGTTGAGTGAGGCTCAATAGATAAGAGTAAGTCCTGTGCCAAATCCACAAGCTTGGTGGTGTATTTATTCAATTGATAGTAAAGAAATTCTCAAGGAGGTTCCTTGGGAAGTGGACGTAGGCCTGGCGTGCCGAACCACTATAAATCGCAGTGTTTGATTTTCTCTCTCTATCTCTTCTACTTTTATATTGATAATTATTATTCTGTTTTTTTTTATTTATTAAAATTCTAAATATTGTGTTATTTTTAATATTGTGAAATTTTTAATAACCCAATTCACCCCCCTCTTGGGTTGCCTATCTGGGATAACAATGTCGAACCAAAAAATTAAAGAACATACTTTATTTTTGCTTGAGTTGCACACCATATAATTTTTCTAAGTTTGGATTTTTATTTGAATTTTTTTATGTCTCTCAAACTAATTACTATTTAGGACAAAAAATGTATAAACTTTTCTTTTCAATCTCACTACCGTCGGTCACCACTCCTGTCATTACAAACCCCAACTTCCACTCCCATCACAAAACACCATCAACCGGACTTCTTGACAACTATTTTCAAACAACTATATTCGTATGTCTTCTCTCATATGTTTTTAAAATTAATTTATGACATTTATGAGTGTAATGACTATGTTTTTTATGTTCATTTTTATTAAAAATAAATATAAATAGACAATGATATACCTAAAAGCATTTTTTTTTTTTTTGGTTTTTTATATTTAAGAGGTAGTTAACATGAGTTGAGCACTGGCCCACTCAACCTCCGTTAGGTGAAATATTTACATCAAAACGTTTATGGTATTAAAAAAAAAAATCTCAAGAATTTCAAGAAAATATGATGGATATTTGGTGTTGATGTTGTGGGGTTCATCTTAACTGAATCTTGACCATTGATAATAAATTTAAGAAAACCTCCAATTGGAAATGAATTTCTAACATTCTTATTTTTTTTTTTTTTGGGTTACACTGGAAATAAAATTTCCAACATTCACCTAATGCTTCTTATAGCAACATTAAAACCCCTACAACCATACACATGATTCACAATGGTTATCAATATCTACAGAAAATTTTCGTACTAATTGTGGATAAATTGTAGTTTACCAGGAGGTTAGGCCAAAAAGTAGTGTCCTCGGAAGTTTATTTTGTGACAATAAACCCCATATAATGAATACCAAAGTAAAGGAAAAATATAATTTCAGTAAAATTTAGGAAAAATATTTACAAATTAATGAAAAAAATTGTTCTATTAAAAGTCAAACTTATAAAATTTTAATTTTGAATATGTAAAAACAATGACCTTTTACATCTAAATTATTAGATGTAACGCACTAAAAACTAATTTTTGATTTAAAATGAAATTATTAAAATTTTAAAAAGACATTTAAGCCCTTAGGCCTCGTTTGGAAACAAGCTTTTTTAGTAATTCTTTGACTTTTTAACTAAAATATGATTTAAAAAAAACTAATATGCTTGTGATGATTTTTTAGTTTGTTATGAAAAGATGTGTAAAAAATAGAGAGAAAAAGAGAATTTTTGATTTTTTTGTATAAGTTATTGATTTTTTTAATGGGAAATGTTTCGTAGCTCGAAACATTTTGCCCCGAATGGCTCGAGGGAGAAGACGCAGAGAGAAGCAGAGGGAGAGAAAGAGAGAAGCAGAGGGAGAGGAAGAGAAAGAGAGAAGCAGAGGGGAAGAGAGAGAGAGAGAAGACGATCGTCACCTCGGCCAGCCGCCGATCGTCGCCCCTCCCAGCCGCCGATCCACCGATCCGCCGATCGTCGCCCAGCCCAGCCCCGCCGCAGCCTCCGATCGCCGTCGCCCCGCCTCCGCCTCCTCCTCCTCCTCCTTTCTTCCTTCTTCTTCCTGGTCTTCGTTCTTCTTCTGCAAAAAAAAAAAAAATCGAGCCATTCGGGCTCCCCGTTTTCGAGCTACGTAGCACGATCATTTTTTAATTTTTTTAATTTTTAAATTAAAAAATAATATTGCCAAAAAATCCAACGACTGGGTTAGGAAGGAGGAAAGGGTTGCAACAATAAAAGTAGTTAAGAGTGCTGTAACAAGAGGTGTTCAGTAATGGTAGTAAATTCGAATTCAAATATTATGATTGGTGCACGAAATGTTTCATCCAGACAAGCCACTTCATTTTTTTTTAATTTTTTTAAACAGAACCGTTTTGTAGCTCGAAATTTAGAGGCTCGAGTTGGCCCAAATTCTTTCTACACCCACTCCTATTTCTTTGTACAAATCAATTGTGTTAGAATACAAAACTCAGACATTTCAGTTGAAATAAAAAAAAAAAGAAAAAAGAACAGAGTGGAGAGACTCAGAGAGAGGAGACCCATCTAAAGCAGTATTGATCCAGAAAATTTAATTTTGTTAGGGTCCAGAACTATTTCAGATCCAAAGGCAAATCCCAAACCATTTAATTTTGTTATGGACCCTAACAAAATTATAGAGTCAACATAATCATCATCATCATCTTCTTCGACCATCATCATCATCATCATCTTCGACCATCATCATCATCATCATCTTCTTCTTCGACCCTCGGCCCTCGGCGCCAGCGACGACAATCATCGACCTATTCTCTCTGCTCTTTCTGCTCGGCGATCGTCGACCCTCGGCGCCAGCGATGGCGATCGTCGACCCTCTTCTCTCTGCTCTCTCTACTCGGCGATCGTCAACCCTCTTCCATTTCTCTCATCTCTCTGCTCCCTCAGCTCTGCTTCAAACATAAAAGAAGAGAGAGAAAAAAAAGGGCCCAAAATGCCGTCGTTTTGGACTGTCGAGCCATTTGGGACATGGTGATTTCGAGTTACCACTCATTTTTCTTTTTCAAATTTAGTTCGATAATTAAATGGTTTTCATTCATTTAATTAATGCATTTTTCATCATCCAATGATATCCTGTGTCGAAGAAATTAGAAGTTGTTTAGCCAAAAGGCTGCAGTGATGCAACTGTTTTGCCTGCCATTTTGTCATTTCGTTAGCTCTCTAGGTAATCTATATTATATAAAATGTCATGCCAATGTAGAAGTTTAAAAATGTGTACTTTCTCTATGTAAAGTTTGAAGTGGTGGTGATTCCACATGTAATCCAATTCAATTGGTGAATGAACTTAAAAGTTGAATTTTATGTCCCAATTGAAAAAGAAAGGAAGATTTTACCAAAGCAATAAAAAAAATCTAGAGAGGTTTTGTGGAATCACTATTTCTACTGTAAATTCACAATCGCCACGTGCTCATAGCTAGGGGAGTAATTTTGGCCCGCGGCTCATGGCAGCTCGAAGTCCATCCGTGACAGGAGGTGGACCCAGTCCATTAAGGCCCGCATCTAAGCCCAGCCCGAGGCCTTGAGCCAGGGTCTAAGCCATTGTTTTGAAGTCTGGCCGGGCCCATCGGCCCGCTCAAGGCCCGTTCGGCTCACCAGAGACCCAGTGTTATTTTTATGGAAATAATAAAATTTTGGTGGAAAAAATAAAAAAAAAAAAAAAATTGTTTAGACCCGCCCAAAGCCCGAGCCCAAGCCTGAGCCTGGCCTACTGGCCCGCCCAAAGCCCGAATACCCTTGGGCTTGGGCCCGGGCCTAGTTTTCTGGCCCATGACCCAGCCCGATTTTTTGACGGGAGCCCGCAAAACCCGACATGAGCCCGAGCCCAAATGGGCCGGGCCAAAATTACACCTCTACTCATAGCACTCTGCTCTTAAAATTTCTCATATATGAGCAATTTTAATGTTATTTAAAAAAATTTATTAGTCAAAGTATAAAAAAATATACATACTTTATTTTGCTTAGTTATTATTTTTTTTTCTTCCATCTATAATGTTAATCTTTATTTTACTTATCTATTTGCATAAACAGCTTAAGGAACTCTAGAGTTCTCTAAATGTAACTAACTTGAAATTTTTTTGTTAAGAAAACTATTATAATAGTTAACTTGTTCAAGAAAGTAAATATGATGAGATTAGTTATAATAATCGACAAACGTTTTAAGAGAATCTATTAAAAATGCTATCGGATATTAGCATTGAGGTCAAGTGTGCTACATTACGGTGAGCTCATTGATTTTGTGCAAAAGCCCAATTAACAAAATATTCGATCTAATAAAAAGCCATAGATATTTATAACCTAATTTTATTTTCCCAATCCAGAGGATAATGTTTATAATATGAAGAGATTTACATTTCATAGTACAACTATAGAAGCTTATTACTTGACCTCAATACAACAATTATTGTAGCCCCATAACGAAAAAGAAACAAACCTAGTTCCTATTTTGAAACTTGGATTTAGCAAGAAAAATAGGATAAATCCTGTTTGGCAAAATTACTCGCCAGTCTTATTGATTGAAGTTATTACCCAATAAGTCCTAAGTGAGATTTTTATAGGCATATCAATTTTAAAAATCGTGTTTCTTGCGATTGAGAATCTTTGAAAAAAGCAATGAATTTATTGTGAAAATCGGTGTGAGTTGAAAATAGTGGGTTAGCGAGTTGGGTTGTGAGGGTAAAATTAAAAACGTGAACCTATTAATTTGAAACAGGATTTGTTGGGTAGTAAATCTAGGCCCTATTGGTAAGGCTTATTTTCAGTTTATTCTAGCTTTTAGCTTAATTTAAACTATTTTGATGTGTTTGGTTCAGCTTAACAATACAACTTATACTTTTTGTAAGTCAAAAGTCAACTTATTCTTTGAGTGGGGGAGGAGAAGCTTAATTTCTAAGTGAAAAATCAGCTTACGTTCATAGTTATAAGGTATAAGCTGTTAGGCTATAAGTTATAATCACTTTCTCACAACTCTACCAAATAGGGCTCTAGTCTATAGGACTGGTGCGCAAGTTTCCCTTTTTGTTTTCATATTGGTACTGGGCTCACGAATGGGCCTTACATTTGTTTTAGATTTTAATTTGATTCGGTGGCCACGGGGGGTTATATTGGGCCGTAAGATCTAGTAAATGTCACGTCCATTAGCTATTAAATTAGCCCAAGCCCGATAGTAGCTCTTCGGTTCAGTGCGATTAAATGTGCCGCCACTAGGCCATTCTACTATCCTGAGACAAAATAAGGGAGAAATTAAAAATAAAAATAAAAATTGGGATTTGATCCTGGCAACAATTAAATCTTTAAATTTTAAAATGGTATTAATTTTAAGGATAAATTACAAATATACTCCTTGAGATTTGCTTAAAATACGAATTTTTTATTATGGTTTGAAAAATTACAAATATCTCCCTGTCAGAATTTTTTATTTAACAGAATTAATTGAAAAAGTAAAATTTCTAACTGTTCACCTATACAATAATAAAATTATCTGAATTATTAATTAAAATAAAATTTTAACATTATTAAAAACTGTTAATTAATTTGATGATTTATTAATAAAAAGTCTATTTGTTATGAAATTAGAAACCTTAGGGGGTATAATGTAATCGGTAGTGCTACGTAGCTCGAAACTCGTGGCTCGAGTTTGGCTCGACACCAAAACGACGTTGTTTTGGTGTCGATTTTTTTTTCTTTTTCTTTTTTCCGTGTTTTTGTTGCAGAACGAAGAAGAAGAAGAAGAAGGGAGAAGAAGAGAAGGGAGGAGGGGAGGGGAGGGGAGGGGGCCATAAAAATCGGCTAGAGGAGGAGGTGGGGCTGCGACTGCGACTGCGACGATCGGCGAGGTGACGGTCTGAAGCTGCAACAATCGGCGGCGAGGCGACGGCGGTGGTGCTGCGCGACGATCTCCTCCCTCCCTTCTTCCTCTCCCTCCCTTCTCTTTCTCCTCTCCCTCTTTCGAGCCAATTCGAGCCCTTGGTGTCGAGCTACGGCTCATTTCTGTAATGTAATTTCTAAAATCACAAGGATTAATTTGTAATTTAAGTAAATCTCAAGGAGTGTGTTTATAATTTATCCTAATTTTAATCATTCATTAGTTATAACTAAGGTTTAGAAACAATTTAAATAACCCTATGTGCTATTTTAAATAATTTAAATAATTTATCCTAATTTCAGATTCTACCTCCATTGTGCTATTTTTCCTTCATGGATCGCCCGGATTCCTCTAATCACCCTATTTCCGTTATTCTTGACGGGACTAATTGTGTCCTTTGGGCACAAGCCATGTCTGGCTTCCTCAAAGGCAAGAAACTTTGGCGTATCATTACTGGGGATGTGTGCAAACCAGTCCCAGCAACCACGGAATCCGCTGCCACGGACTCCGCTGCCAAATATATCGACCGACTAGAAGATTGGGATAGTAAAAACTATCAGATCATCACCTGGCTTCGCAATACTTCTATTACATCCATCAGCCTTCAGTTTGGTAGGTTCCAACTTGAGTCTGCTTCCTCTCCAGCCAAGGCCATCTGGGATTTTTTGCAAGAACGCTATCAGACTACCGGTCTTGCTCACCAATATCAACTTCTGAGTCATCTTCACCGTATGCGCCAAGAAAACACTCAGACCATTAATGATTTCCTCTCCCAAATGTATTATGTTTGGGATCAACTCGCTCTTTCTGAGCCTCCATGGCCTCATACTGAGAATGCTGCCTTGTTTACTACCTACCGTGACCAACAGCGCTTGGTTCAGTTTCTCATGGCTCTCACTCCTCGTTTTGAGCCCGTCCGCGCATCTCTTCTACATCGCACTCCTTTACCCACTCTTGAGCAAACCGTTTCTGAACTCCTGTCCGAGGAAACCAGGTTTGGTACTCTCCATCCACACCCTGTGGACTCTGTTCTTGCTACTCCCCAGATTCGGAGTTCTCATTCACCACAGCGGTCCACTACCTGCAACTATTGTCACAACCGCAATCTTCCATCGACTCATCTTCTGGTTCATTGTCCCGTTCGTCTTTGTCGATTTTGCAACAAGACTGGCCCCGGTCATCTCCAACAAGATTGCTTCCGCAATCCTACCCGTGCCTCTCGCCATGGTCCTTCCACCGGGAATTTTTCCCGCAGCAACTCTCACCGTTCTGGGACTCCATTTAAAAACATGCCTGCTCCACGCACTGCTACTGCCGCCTCCGAAGATTCACCTTCTTCTATTCCTGTAGATCCTTCCACTCCGGTCTTCTTTCATACCGATGTTGAAGCCATGTTTCAACATTTTTGGCAGCATTCCGGTACTCCTCCATCTACTGCTTTGTCTACCACCGCAGGTAACACTTCTTGGTACTTTGACTCCGCTTGTTGTAATCACATGACCTTTGATCCTACTATTTTTACTCCTCTCTCTTCGACTCCTCATGTTCCTTCTATCCATACTGCTGATGGGTCTCTTCTGTCTGTAAGTCATGTTGGGTCTGTTTCCACCTCTCACTTATCTTTATCCCATGTATATCTTATGCCTGCTCTCACTTTAAATCTTATCTCCATTAGTCAATTATGTGAGCATGGTCTAACTGTTACCTTTTCCCATACTGGTTGTTTGGTGCAGGACCCTCGGACCAGGCAAACTCTTGGGATAGGCCGTAAGCAAGGACGTCTCTACGAACTTATCCATCTTCATGTTTCGGATTCCTCTCAAATCACTGCTCCTACCACTACTACCACTGCTCCTCCTTTATCTCATTTTCAGCTTTGGCACTATCGTTTGGGCCATCTTTCTGTTGGTCGTTTGAAGTCTTTAATTTAGTGGTCATTTGGGTACTGTAAGTTCTGATGCTTTCAATTGTGTGTCCTGTCAACTTGCAAAACAACCTGCTTTGTCATTTAATAAAAGTAATTCTGTTTCTCTTGCGCCCTTTGATCTCATTCATTCTGATATTTGGGGACCCTCTCCTACTCCTACTATGGGAGGTGCACGTTATTTTGTTGTTTTTATAGATGATTTTTCTCGTTTTACATGGTTGTTTCTTATGAAAAATCGCTCTGAACTCAAACAAATTTATTACAATTTTGCTGCAATGGTTAAAACCCAATTTTCTAAAACTATCAAGATTTTTCGCTCCGACAATGCCATGGAATATAAAGATTTTGACTTTCTTTCCTTCCTTAGGAGTCATGGTACTCAACCTCATCGTTCCTGTCTAGGTACGTCCCAACAAAATGGCCGTGCTGAACGAAAACATCGGCATCTACTTGACACTACTCGAGCCCTCCTTCTCTCTTCCTCTTGTCCAGAAAATTTTTGGGGTGAAGCCGCTCTCACTGCTGCTTACACTATCAATTGTATCCCTACACCGGTCATTCATAATCACACTCCATATGAGCGTTTACATGGCACCTGTCCCCCTTACGACACCCTTCGGGTTTTTGGCTCTGCCTGTTTTGTTCTTCTCCAACCTCATGAACGTACCAAACTTGAACCTCGTTCTCGCCTTTGTTGCTTCTTGGGGTATGATATTGAACATAAAGGGTATCGCTGTTGGGATCCTCTCTCCCAGCGTCTCCGTATCTCTCGTCATGTGGTCTTTTGGGAACACACAATGTTTTCCTCCCTCTCTCAATTCCGTTTATCCGTTCCCTCACCCTCTCTGTGTTTTACTAACCCTTCTGCAGATCTATTTTCTGATGAGCTTCCTCCACTGCCCATGCCTGACTCTCTTGAGACTGCCTTGCCTATTGGTCTTTCTCAAGCACCTGCTAGCTCTGATGGTCCTGCTCTTGCTCCCTCGGACTCCTCACCCCCTGTTGAGTCTCTTCCTCTGGCTCCTCCTCCTCCTGCTCGACCACACCGGGTAATCCAAGCTCTACTCGTCTTCGTGACTTTATTGTTGGCTCTACTGCTTTTTCTACTTATGAACCCACCTCCTATCGGGAGGCTCGCTCTAATCCTCTTTGGCAGCAAGCTATGACTGATGAATTACAGGCTTTAGACAAAACTCACACTTGGGACATTGTTGATCTTCCTCCTGGCAAGACTGCCATTGGCTGTAAATGGGTATACAAAATCAAAACCTGTTCTGATGGCTCTATTGAGCGCTATAAAGCTCGCCTTGTTGCTAAAGGCTTCAATCAAGAATATGGTATTGACTATGAGGAGACCTTTGCTCCTGTTGCTCGTCTCACCTCTGTTCGCAGCCTCATTGCAGTTGCTACTACCCGACACTGGGATCTTTATCAAATGGATGTGAAAAATGCCTTTCTTAATGGTGTTCTTCTTGAGGAGGTCTACATGCAACCTCCCCCTGGGTCTACTTATCCACCTCATAAAGTCTGCAAACTTCAACGTGCTTTATATGGTCTCAAACAAGCTCCCCGCGCTTGGTTTGGCAAGTTCAGCTCTACTATTCATGACTGTGGTTTCACCTCCAGCTCTTATGATACTGCACTTTTTATCCGCAAAACTGCTCAAGGGACCACCTTGCTTCTTCTTTATGTAGATGATATGATTATCACCGGTGATGATGTCAATGGTATTCTTCATCTTAAACAATTTCTTAGCCATCATTTCGAGATGAAAGACCTTGGTCCTCTCAGCTATTTCTTGGGTCTTGAAATCTTCCATGATTCCACGGGTTCTTTTCTCTCTCAGGCTAAGTACACATCTGATCTTCTCACCCGTGCTGGTCTTACCGATTGCAAGACTGCCTCAACTCCCCTGGAGCCTCAGAGTCGTCTTACACCTCTTGATGGCACTCTTCTCTCTGATGCTACTCTATATCGTCAGCTGGTTGGCAGTCTTGTCTATCTCACTGTTACTCGTCCTGATATTGCCTATGCCGTCCATATTGTCAGCCAGTTTATGTCAGCTCCTCGTACCACACATTATGCTGCATTAATTCGTATCATTCACTATCTCAAAGGCACCATGTTTCATGGTCTTCATTATTCCGCCCGCTCCTCTCTTCAGCTTCGTGCTCTCTCTGATGCTGATTGGGCTGGCGATCCTACTGACCGCCGCTCTACTACTGGGTTTTGCTTTTTTCTGGGTGATTCTCTTATTTCTTGGCGCAGTAAGAAACAATCTCTTACTGCTCGTTCTAGTACCGAAGCCGAATACCGTGCCCTTGCTGATACTACTCAGGAGCTTCTCTGGCTTCGTTGGCTTCTTGCTGACATGGGTGTTACTCCCTCTGGCGCTACTGCCCTCTTTTGTGACAATCACAGTGCTCTTCAAATTGCTCACAATGATGTTTTTCATGATCGCACCAAGCACATTAAGATTGACTGCCATTTTATTCGGCAACATGTTACTCATGGTACTGTCCATCTCCATCCGATCTCTTCTGTTGATCAACCTGCTGATATCTTCACCAAAGCTCATTCTCCTGGCCGTTTCGTTGACCTTGTCTCCAAACTCAAGTTGGTTGATGTTTGTCCTCCTTGAGTTTGAGGGGGGATGTTAATAATGTTAATAACTATACCTATAATTTAATAACTATATTGATCTGTAGATAGCCTAGCAGATAGTTGTTGCACAGCTAGACACCTTCTTTACACCTTCTTTTCCTTTTGCTAGCCTAACAGATAGTTGTTGCACAGCTAGACACCTTCTTTACACCTTCTTTTCCTTTTGCTTTCATTTGTATATTTCCTTTGTTCATCATTTTGTCTTGTAAAACATCTCCTATATAATGGAGGTTCCATTTGGTTGCAATATATATACAAAACACAGAACTAATATTTGCTCTCTCAATCTCTCTCAATTTCTTATAACTTTTTGTCGATTACGTTGGACGACGACCGTGACTATGAGATGAGAAAGAAAGGAGAAATGTGGTAATGTCAGATATAACTAGTGTCAATCTTTATATAATTCATGAAGAATGCTAATTGGAAAACGAGGAGGAAATTAATTCATCACTGTTTGGAGTTTTAAGAAATATAAGAACACATATAATATGGATATCTGGATAAGAACTTATGGATATTGGATTTATTTCAATGATTGAAATCGTTTAGTTTTTAAAATTTGAATGTAAATATGTATAATAAAAACTAAATTAATTTAGTAATAATAAAAACATAATTTCATCATATATATGTTTTGAAAAAAAATATAATAATAAGCGGTAATAATGTGATAACCATGACTATTTAAGCAATTTATATTTTTTTTATATGAATGATTTATGCATGATATTTTCGAATACCAACGATTTAGGGAGAAATTTATCTCCAATTGGATCTCCTAGCTGGACTGTCATGGTGGCCTATCATGGAATCCATCTTTACTATTTGGTTTTTTTGAGATTTTTTTTAACAAGAAAAATAATGTTGTGTGGTGTCGTCATCGCATCCGTGGGTCCTTTGAGCACATCATTCATGCAAAAAAATAAGAATAATCAGATAATCATAATCACGTGATTAAATCACATTTATCTTTAAAATTATAAATGTAAAATGTGATTTGATTATGAGCAAATCACATTTCAATTTTAAAAATAAATATAATTTAATCATATAACTATGATTACTTGGTTATCGTGAATTTTTACATAAATGAGACTTTTACAAAATATACAATTCAAATTATCAAATAAATCCCATGATAAATCCACCACACCCAGAAACGCAGCCCAATTAACTCCCCAGCTAAAAACAATCTTGTTCGGACGATTTAGACTAAGTTTGACATTTTTTTTAAAAAGTTAAAAAGTTAAAAAATCATTATCTTATTTAAGTCACATCATCTTATTTAAATTATATCAATTTTCTACCACATCATTTCAAATTCAACTTATATTTTATAAAAAATCAAAAAATATATTTATTTAAAATATTTCAAATAACTTTTTAAAATCATCGAAATGAATGAATTGATAAACTCATGTTGTTAAATAGGACCATCCACCCTCTAGCTAAGTGGAGATAAGCTGGACCACGAAAGAGGTGATTAGATTAGAGTGAGAGAAAGATTAAAAAAAGTGTTTGGGTTTGAATATTCTTGCAATTGGTCATCAAACAAATGTTAAATATAGTAGATAAAAAATGTTTGGGTTAGAATTTTGTTGCAATTAGGCAT
This sequence comes from Camellia sinensis, assembly GCF_055761805.1. Taxonomy (NCBI): domain Eukaryota; kingdom Viridiplantae; phylum Streptophyta; class Magnoliopsida; order Ericales; family Theaceae; genus Camellia; species Camellia sinensis. The sequence goes on from NC_138964.1 coordinate 190,783,661, forward strand.
CAAACAAATGCTAAATATAGTAAATAATGCATGCACAAAGTTAGAGGGAAGGGAAGGGAAAGACTAGAGACTAGAGCCTAGAGAAGGACAATACAAGCAAAGATTCTCTGACAATTAAAAGTGTCCCCTGCCCCAGAATGTCTGTCCCTACTCATATTTAAAGGTATCTGGTACCGTTTGATTCACTGTCACGTTGTTTTCTTTGGCCTCTTCCTCATTTCCTATTTCTTTTTCCCGGTCGCTTAATTTGAATTTTAATGGAAAATTTATTTAGGATTCGTTTGAAAAGTCTTGGTTGAGACTTTTTTAACTATTTTAGTCATAAAAAATAAAATAAGTTATTTTAGTCACAAAAAATAAAATATCATATCCAACTCATAATCATTACACTCTTCTTTCACAAAAAAATCAAAAAAGTCAAAAAGTTCTTCCCAAACTAAACTTTTTAGTCCAAGCTAAAATAGCCAAAAAAATTAAAAAGTCAAAAAGCCAATCCACTTCCCAAACCAACCCTTAGGGGTCATGGGTTTAGAAGTGTTATGATCGATAAAACGGATAGAATTTGTGATTTTGTTTTAGGTTAGAAAAAACAATAAGGATTACGGTGCTTAGTGATTGGTAAAAAATATTGTCAAATAATACCGCTAAACCACCAAATAATTTTTCCAAGACAGAGTATTTTCAATTTGAAAAGAGCCTAGATTATGACCATTTTATTGTTTCCAAGGTCCCCAAGTACTCCTAGTTCCAAAAAAAAAAAAAAAAACCCAAAGTACTCCATCCAAAAAAAAAAAAAAAAAAGGAAAATTACACAGTAGTAGAAATTTTGAAAAATATTTATAGATTAGTGGAGAAATTTATGAATTTAGTTGTAGGCGAATTATACTAACAGTCCTTATGTTTGAAACTCGCGTCACTTTGGTCCCTGACTTTTTAATTGTGACACATTTGACCATGAATTTTGAATAAAAAAAAATATTTTTAAAATTTTAAAAATTATTTCTACCCGTCAAAGATAATTATGTAAAATTGATAAATTATTTACATATTTATTTATTTTTATCAAATTAATTTTTATTATGTGTTTGGATGATGATCATGTAATGATTTTTTTTTTTTTTTTTTTGATGGTTATCATGTAATAGATGGTTGTATTTGTTATTACATATATTTTTAGATAATTATCATGTAATGAATGGTTATTGAGCTTTTAACATGTAATCGATATATTGAACATATGAAATGTTTTTAGTTTTGAATTTTTTGATTTATACTGTTTTTGGTTGGGGGATTTGAGGAGGGATTTAGAAAGAGAAATGAAAAAGGTAGGTGAAATGTGAATAAAACATACCTATATTTCACCTAGTTTTACACACCTTTTCCCTTTTTCATTTCCAAATCCCTCTCCAAATCCCTCAACCAAACACAGCGTTAATGGATTGGTTTAATAATGATATCACAGTTGTCGCCATGTTTGACTTTTGGCAAAATAGAAACTAATTTAATAAAAATTAAAACAACTACCCATTACATAATCATCATCCAAACATATATTAAAAATTAATTTGTTAAAAATAAATAAATAAATATGTAAAAGATTTATCAATTTGATATAAGCTTATCTTTGGTGGGTACAAATAATTTTTAAAAATTAAAAAATAATTTTTTGATATTTATTTTTGTCAAACTAATTTATATTTTATCAAATTGACCACTTTGCCCTTGAAATTGAGCAATGGATTTTCAATTGTCTTTATTAGAAACAAGATTCAAAATTAAGGGTCGAATGTGTCATAACTGAAAAGTCAGGGACCAAAATGACACAAATCCCAAACTATAAGGACCGTTAATGTAATTTGCCATCTAGTTATTAATGTATATAAACTTTACTATTAATTTGAAATTTTTTTTGCAAAATTACACTGAGTTATAATTTCCTCAAAAATAAATAAATAATTCCCTAAGTACATTGTATTAATTGGTGTAACACATTTGTACATTAAAGTGACCAACCCCTAGTCATCTATTGTACAATATTATATAAATGTTTTTTATGATTTTTTAAAAATCTTTTAAACTAAAATATTTAACCAATATAATAACCCCATATCATGAAAATCTTATGAGTATTTAATTGGTTTGGCTTGATTATAATATATTGCAATAAAATGAAAAACAACGAATTAACAAATATAATTAGAATCAAATATAACATAAATCACAATTAAGGATATAAACTCTTAAAGTAAAGTTCAAAAACACTTATCATTTTCATTTGTTTTGTATTTTTGTGCAAACTCAATTTTTTTTTTAAAATTAGGAAAATTTCTTTTTAATGTTTCTTATTAGTTGAGTTGTTTTCAAAAAAATAAAAATAAAAAATACCCCAAACCCATTTTTAGAAATAATTTGTCAAACAAGTCTTATTGTTTCGCGTCTTTTGATAATAGTGAAAACTTATGTTTGGTAATTGTGAGCATCAAATTTCACATGGAGTATTGCTACGGACAAAACCTTTTTTTTAATTTTATTTTACATATAAGTGGTGATACGAACCACTACTTTAGGAGTGCCAGCTCTAATAAGTTAGTTGTGTAAGGAAAAAAAAAACAAAAAAGAAAAAGTCAAACTATTACATCAAGGTGGAATTTATAGTAATGCCACCTAATTAGTATAGTTTTAGAATTGCTACTTTAGTGGTCTCAAATATTATTTTTTCCTTATATTGTATCACTTATAAATTAGTTTTTGTGATTGTAATTTTTTGACTATTAACTTAAAAAATTTAAAATAAATTATAAATTTGTTTGGTGTAATTTTTGAATAAATTATCAAATAAATTTTTTTATATTAAATATCCATAATACTTTCAAAAATTATAATTATAACAAAATAGAGTAAATTTTTATGTCCATATATTTAAGAGAAAATTAGTGAAATATCTCTTTCTAACTTTAAGTAGTAGTAGAGGTCCAATATATTTTTTCTTATTAGTTAAGATCCCTCAATAATGTTATTATTGAAATTTCAATTAGTTATAGAAAAAAAAATTTCTCTGTAAAATTTCTTTTTAAAGAGGTTAAAATTTTTATGAAAAAAAATATCTCTGTAAAGAGTTGGAAATTTTTTTATCTCTATGAAAATATTAAAAAATCTCAACTATTATAAAAATGTTACATATTCTTTATCTTATAAAATTTTAATATCAGAAATCTTAAATTAAAAATCGCTATATATATTTAAGGGTTACAAATAAACTTAAACACTCACTTGTCTATGAGTGCATGCTTAAAAGTGTAGTGGGTGCATTTCTAGGTAATCTAAGGCCTCGTTTGGGTATATATTATTTCAGTAATTTTTTAACTAAAATATAAGATAAAAAAATTAATATATTTATGTTGATTTTTTGATTTTTTTAAAAAAATAAAAAAAATAGAGAAAAAATCTTTAAATTTTTTATATAAATTATTAATTTTTTAATTGTTAAGTTAAAATACTAAATTGCCAAACGAAAACTACGTCCATTGTCGTGGTGTGAAATGCAGTGTCAGTAGAATTGTTGTATTTGTTAATTGCAGATTTTTAAGCACAAACTGGTAAAAAAGAGCAGAAAGTAATTGAGCAAATTACAAGTAGGTGAGAGAGCGATAAAATAATTATATTATATATAAAAAAAATTTCGGTGTAATTCTGATTTACAGAAAAGATTTGAAATGAATTTGTTCCATATTTATACCACTATAAAAATAAAATTATTTTCTTACCATTCCACTTAAATGTAATTTTTTAGGAGTTGTGCTATACACACCGATTACTATCAATTAGTATAACATTATAATTTTAAAATTATAGACTATACCTATTATATAAACAATAAAAACTTTAAATCAATAAAATTATATTATATCATCTATTAATACATCAATTAATATACTAATTAATAGGTATAGTTTTTTTTCTTTTTCTTTTTTCAAAGTAATTCAACCCCAACTGAAACTTTGGGGGCTCAAAGTGATTTTCTTGGGTTTCACCCTCCAAAATAAGGGCTATTTCTTGGTGTGTGGTTAACTAGTTTAGATGTTTGTTAATTTCTTGGTGTGTGATCTTTTGGGCCAGTTCAAGGCAGGGAGCATTTGACTTTTATTGGCTTCTATACTTTGATTTTTTAATTATTTTAATTTTGTTTAAAAAGTTTATTTGAATTGATTTTTTAAACTTTTTTTTTGTAAGAAAAAAAAAATATGATTTAAATATGATATTTTATTTTATTAATTTTTTAATTTATTTTATATTGTTGTGACTAAAAAAATCACCCACCTCAAAAAAATCGAATGCCAAACGAACTCTTAAGAATGTTGATTGGACAATATTGTTTAGGATTGTGGAATCAGGGGTCTATTATATCAACGGTAATGATACATTCCACTAAAAGTGATACTCTAAAGTATCATTAATGAGTTGGCAAGCACTTAAAAAAAAAAAAAAAACCAAGACACAAGCAATAGGCCCCGTCCAGTGCCACATCACTAGTGGTGCTTTTAGAGCACTACTTTTAGTGGTCTCAAGCATTATTGATTATATCAATTACACATTACAAAAATTATTTTAAAAAAAAGTAAATCATTGTGGGTTTGACCAGATTTCACTGACTTGAAATTTAAACTATACGTTCATTTTTAAAATAAAATTCAACATAAATTTTCAAAATATATAGTATTTTTGATATTATATAAATCAAAATTTTATTTTATAGATCATAGATCATCAAAAAATAATAAATAAAAAGGAAAGAAAAGATAGAGGTTCTATAATCATAATCATATAAATTTTGATATTTATTAAAAGACAACTTTAATTAATTCATATATTTACTATTTAGTGAATTAATTTTATTTTTTTATAATCCAATTGTGGATGTAAAAGTTTCGTTTTTAGCAGGCACAATCTTACAATCCTCTCAAATTACATAATATGGAACTCAGTTGAGAGGTCCATTTCGCCTAAGGTTAATTTTTTGGGCCTATAAAAACAATAACAATATAAAAAATTATATTTAGTAATGATTCAGACTCCCACAAAACATTACCCCCATAACCTCCACTCACTTATGATTGGTCCAAGTAAGGAGAAAAAAAAAAATATATATAAATACATCATTGGTTCACATCACTGTGGCGGTGGTTGGGGTCTCCCCAAAAGGGGGTCCCAAACATTATTCAATTAAATTTCCCTTAATCTGTTCAATTGTCATCTATTTATCTATCTACATCTAAATGTCATCTTTCTATTCACGTGTCAGCTATCTATTCATCCATTTGTTCATGTGTCACTCGTTTGTTCACCTAATTTGCCTATCTATCCAAATCACCACCATCACCGGCCATCGCCAACAACTTTTTCATGTTGCCCAACTACTATTCAGTGACGGTCTAACAATGGTGTCGTGTGCAATGGCCATCACCAACAACTTTTTCGAGTGGTCCAGCTATTGTTTAGCGGCGGTCCGATGGTGGTGGTGTGTGAGAGTGTAACAACGCAAAGGTGAAAACGTAAGAATTTTTATTTCGAAACAATAATTTGTCATTTTGACTAAAATTTTAAATTATCACGTCCTTGCAATTAAAACAAATCAATAATTGAACTTAATGCCATAGACAGCTTTTTTTTTTTTTTTTTTTTTAGTTGGATGTTTGAGCCAATTTACCTACACCTTGACTATATCCATGACCCTGAAGTTAAGGACCAACCTCCAGCAGCCTCTTGGGATGAGACTCGAACGCGAGATTTTGAAATTTATTCTCAAGTTCTTACTACTTGGCTAATGAACTTTTCACCAATTTTCTGTGCATAATATCTATATACTATTATACAAAATGCACTACTTACTCTATATGAATATTTTGGTCACAAAATTTTTTTATTCCTAAATCATTTTTCTGACTTATAAATATTTCAGTAACTGCTGATTTTATTTAAAAATACCTATGGTTGTGCACACCTTCTGTTACCTAGATATAGGTATGTATTGTGGTGAGAATAGGAAACTAAAATAAAAACATGACAATTGGTAAGGGGCCTAAAGGGAAAGGAAGAGTGAGTGCAACGTAGGAAGCTTTTTATGTATATGTAGTAGAAGGGGCAAAAGCAGAAGGAACAGACAGAGAGCAAAGAAAGAAGAACAATAACAAGAAGAAGAAGATGATGATGATCAACAAAAGTTGCATTGAAGGGTGCATATTAGATGTCCAATCTCCATTGCCACTGGAGAAAAGACACATGAAGCTCTATCAATGGGCACAAGCAGATAAAGAATTCTTGAGACTGTTGACCAAGAACAAGCAAGAGGAAGGCTCATCATCATCACCATCACCATCACCATCACCATCTTCTTCTTCTTCTTCTTCTTCTTCTTCTTCTTCTTCTCCTCCTCTTGGCTATGCAAGGCCACCCACAAATCTCCATGAGAGCTATGCTTGGAGACAGAGATATCTCAGAAGTTACACCTTTAGTACCAAGAAACAAACTACTGCAGCGAAGACAAAGAAGTGGCTTAGTGCAAAGAAGAAGAACTACTTGATCAAACCCAACAATGATCCAAAGGTCAAGAAATTTTCTGAGAATGGGTCGTGTTCTTTCATTGATGCTTTGTTCAAGTTCGTGTTCCTGTGTGTGGCTAAAGTTGATGTTCATGAAAATTAGGAGCCACTTCGTTTTTTCTTTTCTTTTTTTGTTTTTGTTTTTGTTTTTGATTTCAGTTATGGAGGATGGCTTGTAGCTAGGTTTGTGATGTAGTGGTAGTGAATGAGTTCTTGGGTCATGAATCTCAATGGCAAGAAGAACTATCTATTATCTAATCTAATAGTATGATTAAAATAAGTTAATAACATTTATGCTTTGTTCTGTTCTGTGGTGATTGTCTGCTAAGCCTGCACTAACCACAAACCTGACTCTTCTTTTGTCCATAAATGCTCACTTACAAAAGCAAATGAATTCTTAGAAAAAGATTGCAAAACGATGAGTATCGGAATTGGTTGATTTTATTTTCAATAAACAAAAAACACTAAAGCTAAGTACTCAGAGATTTTGCCATAAATTTACTCATAATGGTATCATGTGATTGAGATTCAATTATTGTATTGTAGGGTCCATAATTTAGATAAATCTAAGTCATACAATAATATTTTTGGATAAATTTTCTGGATTTATAGCATTGTTGCTCTTCCTGTATTCTTCTCCTATCCATTGGGATAGGGCTATAAGAAAAGCAGACGGAACCAAACTAAACACTCAACACCGATCAAAATTTTATTTTATTTTTTGCCATTTTTTCATAAGATACGTATTTTTAGGATGATTTTTTTTTTTTGCCCGGATGGAAAAAAATAAAAAAAAAATTTCACTATTTTTTTTTTTTGAAGAGATTAATGTCATGCATTTTGTAATAATACTTAGCCTTTGTTTGGTCGGAGAATTTGATGAAGGATTTGAAAAGGGAAAGAGAAAAAATGTGTGAAATTAAGTACATTTTATTCACATTTCGTTTACCTTTTTCATTTTTTTTTTCAAATTCCTTCCACATCCCCTAACCAAACATAGTGTTAAGGAGTTAGACATTTATAGAATAACCCCTCCTCTTTTCATTTCATTTATTCTTGTAGAATTTTAGGTTGTGTTTGGTTAGCCTCTCTAAATATATTTTCATCCCATGTTTTGCACATGGCGTTTGTTTAGAGTTTTCAAAATTTAATTCAACACTCAATTTTGAAAATTCTGTCAAAGGCGGGAAAATTTGGGTTAACCGGTTGTCTGGCCAGTTGACCGGAACAGTGCAAATTTTATTTATTTATTTATTTTTGACATATGTTAATTATTATATATTCAAAAAAAATATTTTCTGAATTTTTAAATTTTTTTATGTGTTTTAATAGAATTTTGAATTGTATGTTTGGTTATGAGTTGTAAGTTTTTGTATCAAATATCATGTGTCACATCAAAAATTTTCCACTCAATTCAAAACTCTTTCACCAAACAAATTTTTCACACTCAAATCATAATTTAAAAACTCAAAAACTCAAAATACAACTCCTACTCTCAAATTATAGCTAGCAATCTCTACCAAACACAACCTTATATTTTTCTATCCAACCCTCAAAACGTCCGGTGAATCTTTTATTTACGTTAAATTGAAAATTTGATAAAATAGAATACAGTCGATTTTGACTTCTCAATTAATAAAATCGTAAGGTTAAACTCAAAGTTAAATTTTTTCTTTATATCCTGACTGGACCAAGCCACTTGCATCCTAGATTGAGGAAAAAAAAGGTGATGAAACCATTGAGCCTCCGTTTGGGAAGTGGATTGGCTTTTTAGCTTTTTAGCTTTTTTGGCTATTTTAGCCTGGGCTAAAAAGTTTTGTTTGGGAAGGGCTTTTTGGCTTTTTGACTTTTTTGATTTTTTTTGTGAGAGAAGAGTGTAATGATTATGGGTTGGATGTGATGTTTTGTTTGTTGTGGCTAAAATAGCCTGTTTTGTCTTTTGTGGCTATTTTAGCCCCAACCCAACTTGCCAAACACCACCTGAATTGGAATAAAATTCCCTATATTGGCAAACGGTTGAGAGTGCTTTGAAAGAAGAAACAACTTGTATCATTGAGAACTATTTGACTGCCTTTAAGACCCTGATGGTGGAGGTAAAAAAAAATTTGAAAAATTACAATTTAGTGGTACATTTATAAAATATTATAAATTTATTAAAAAAATTTTAAATTTTAATTATTAGTAAAGTTTACCGTTGATCTGAATTTTTTTTTAAAAAATAAAAATACTAAATTGTAATTGTTCAAAAATATTATCCTCCTCAATGAATTGTATATTTCTGTTGGTTGCTTACTATCTAAGCACAGCGCACTCCACCCACCCAGAAAAGAAGTATTTTGCTAAAAATTGTAATAGGTGGCCCTCTCCTATTAACACCAAAAATCTTTCATAACCTATTTCTCATCTCTGATTTAAAATAAAAAAAAACAAACAAAAAAAAACTGTTTCTCATCAATTTTACTATATGTACGAGTAAGAAATAATCTTCTCGTATAATCCTGTTGATCAAGTCCGTGCTCCCCCAAACGTCGTCGCTTTACTCTCTGAAAATACAAACGTGAGCTAGCCAGCAGGTGTGTGCCGGATACCTCTCCGATGCCTAAGTCAGCAAAATAGACAAATAGACAAATAGACAAAAGCTCTGTGTATTCGAGAATCAAAGTTGTGTTACCTCTCTATAGGTGATGTTATGAGCTTTTATAGGTTCCGTGTTGCACAATCCTAGTAAGACTCTTACTCCTCCATGTAAAGTCCTCCTAGGAATCACATTCCTGAAAGATAATGTTTATCCTTCAACACCCCTCTCACTGCTTAAACCAAGTGAGATGGTTTTACCATGGCTGGATGTCAATACGACCGAGATAACATGGCCACGCTAAGCCGCAGACTAGACCGAGCTCCAACTAGCTCGGTTCTTCCTTTCACTGCGCGTGTACCTCGGTTGACATATTCCAACTGGGTTGTTTGAAACCGTGCTATCCACAATAAGCTTGGACCGAGCTATCTAACAGCAAGGTCCTAAGCAGAAGCCAACATACTTCGGCCCAACATAATATGATCGAGCTAACTGTCATCGCGCTAACTGTGGTGACCGAGCTAACCACCAAGCTCCTTCGGACCGGACTATTTGCAAGGCTCTTCTGGACCGGACTAATTACAAGGTCCTTTCACCCGGCCCTTCTTACCGTGACCCATATAATGGCCCATTTACCCAACTTGGCCCGATTTATATATAAATTACTCTCTCAATTGCCCTATAATTCCATCTGCGCAACATGATAGGAATTACCTGTTACCAGCCGAGCTAAAAAACACTTTAGCCTTCCAACCGAGCTAAATTTACATCGTGCTACCAATCTGTCCGGTCAAAAACGTCTCTTCAGTCGTACTAAAACTGAATCGCTTCCTATTCCACGGACACGTGGCATACTATCATTAGCCCAATGCAGCTGTCACGCTGTCTTCGTATTTCGCGTAATTTGAATAGTCCCGCCCAATTTCCCCTTCTTCACACAAAAAATCACTCATTTTGAATCTAATACGTTCTACTATTCATCTTCTCTCTTTCTTGCTGGAACCTCCATTGCTGCCACTTTTGCCCCTGCGAAGCTTGTATCTTCAACATCACCTTCGTGGTTTCAGACCTACATCATTCCTTCTCCAATCTGTAAGTAATTCCTCAATCCCTTTTTTTTTTTTTGCTTTCCGTTTGACTGGTTATATGTACTATTTGTATATACGTGTTTCCTCACAACATTTTTCAAAATAGTTTTACTTTGTAACGAGTAAGAACAACTTGAATGATATCCATCACTACTGATTTTGCGAGAAAAATGAACTGGGACGTCTTAGATTTGAAATCATACTCCAACCGGACTTGGAAGTAGTTTTTAATAGGTGCGAGCCTTAGCAAAACTGAACAACCGAGCTAAGACATTATGAACATTTGCTGTTTCAAGTAGGTCTAAGAACTTTTTGCTTTACTTAGCTGAGCTAGCGAATTAGATTAGGTTTGCACAATACCGTACTAGAAAGCCTCAACCATTGACCGAGCTAAATCTTGGGGCTAAACCAGCTCCCTTAGTTCAAACCGAACTAAGATTGCTGCCCCAATAGCTCGACCGGGCTAAAGCCCTTTGCTTAAACCGAGCTAGGACTTCATTTATCTTTGTAATAACCCTCAATACTGCTTACCGATAAACATTGATTACCATTGAACTGAACCGATCACGACTGATAATTGAACTGATTAAAGTACTGAACTGACTGACTGAAAACTGGAACTGAATTGACTGAGTATGTACGTTAATTTGTATTCTATCTGTTTGATTGTTTATTTGATCTGTTCACGTTTTATGTTTAAACTGCTAATTGAAGGCCTTATCGGCGGCCGAATCCGGAATTGATTAATGTTTTATGATCGTCAAAATTAATGTGATTTTTGGTATATTTATCTGAAAACTATTAGGTATGATTAAATTAGATTAAACATTGATAAATTGCAACAGTTGCCGTAATTATGATTTTGCCACACTTAGTGGGCCACTACCTCACACACTTAGAGACTTGTATATGCTTGATCAAACCATTTCCTCAGCCCATTCCCTTTGTTCTTGCCGACCAAGAGAGGAGATAGGAGAGAATTGAGCTCATTTTGTTGAATTGCTTGGAATTGAAGTGTAAATTGTCAAATTGGACTCCTAAACCTTGAATACAAGACTAAGGTAGGAAACTCATCTTCTTCTTGTGGTTATTGAGCTAGTTCTTGCATGATTCATACTTCATTGTAGAACTAAGTCATGATTTGGTTCAAGAATGTGGAATTATAGCTTCATTTCATGCATGCATGTTTGAATTGTAGATGTTTGAGTTGTTTTCATGGCAAAAGGTTACATGCATGTTCATAATTATGTTTAAGTCCATGATTTCACCATGTTTTGAAAAGAATTGGCTCCTTAGAGCATCAAATTGGAGCTTCAAAATGATTTGAATTCGTGCATGTTTGCGTGTTCATATTGTTCATGAAATTGGTTTAAATTGAGTTTGAATTAAACACCCTTGGGCTTTGATTTCTTAAAATTGAGCTTTGAAACGTGTTATTCTATGTGTTTATAAATGTTTTCCAGAAAATGGGCCCAAGAGGATCGGTTTTGATGCCTCTGAACTTGGTTTTGAGCTTGGAGGTGCAATCTGGAATTTCCAGATTTTGCACTTCCGCTCGAGCGGGGGAATCGCCGCTCGAGCGTGGAATCCGAGCATCCAGTATTTCTGCACTGTTTTACAGTCTGCTCGAGCGGAGAACTAGGCGCTCGAGCGGAGTCATGTCTCAAGCTCGAGCGGGCGTCGAGCGGAGATTTCACCCATCCAGTACTTTTACAGTACGCTCGAGCGGGAAAGTTTACGCTCGAGCGTGTACCTTTGTTGCATGACCGCTCGAGCGGAGAAACTTGTGCTCGAGCGGGACTCTGTTTTCTGAAAATGCTTTTTAAATGTGCATCTTTGCATCCTCATCCCATTCTAGGCATTCTTAGGCCTAGTTTAAGGCATCTTGTTGAGGATATAGATGTAGAACACACCGAGGCATTAGGGATCAAGTTGTTATCTTTCCCAACTGTGTAGCTTAGTGTGTGTTCAACCTGTGAACTGTGTAGGGTTGACGACTGGGGAGGCACGCTCTAGCATACTGTAGCCAAACTCTGTGAGTAACAATTGTGTAAAGATATGTTCAACTGATTATCTTTTGAATACTGAACTGAACTGTTTACTGAACTGGTATTACTGAATGAATGTATGTCCTTTATTTCTGAACTGTACTGTGGCATCCTTAGCACCTACTGTTTACTGTTACTGTTACAGAGATCTCTGTCGGTTCCCTCGTGGAACCACTACTGTTTACTGATTGATGGCCATCATTACTGTTCGGTCTTTTAAGACCTAATGTTACTGTTATGCTAATGGATGTACCACATATGACTGTTTACTGTACTGAGCAACTGAAATACTGATTGAAATGAACTGTTTTCATTACTGTAAGGACATTAATTCTAAACCCCTTTACGCTTTATGTTATTCACTGGGCTTTAGCTCACTGTTTATATATATATATATGTAGGTTCTCAGCCACCAGATCGGAGCTAGGAGCGTGGGTTAGACTCCAGTTTTGTCAAGCCAGCCTTTGTGCCTCACTGCGAGGTTCCGAGTTGCCATGCTATGGCTTTGGGGTGTCTTGTTTTTCCCCCTTTTGTACCGTCTACTGTTCTGTATAGACTGAATGTTTACTGTACTGTTATCAAGGGATTAGGTCCCTGTACTGTGTGACTGTAAATTTTGTATAGACTGTACTGTTTGTATATGTGTTTTGTATATGTGAATGCATGAAAAATCTTTTTGGCATACAGACTGACACAGCTCAATGGACATTATTCATTTACTGTATTGGCTTCCGCCAGGCCCTGTACTCTGTTTTACTGTACTACTATTCTGCAGGCCTTTGGTAATCTCGGATTACTGGCCGGTTACGGTGCTAAACCCATAGGGCCGGGTTTGGGTCGTGACAGAGTGGTATCAGAGCGATACTTAACCACGAGTTGTACCGCACACACGTGTCCAAATGAGCTATAGGGTGTCCTAGAAAAGTGATTAGGGCATTTCATGAACTTGAAAAGTGTGTGGCTATGTTATGATTGAATACATGTTGATGTGATAACTGTCTAAATACGCGACTGTTTATGTTACAATTTATAACTGTTATAACTGCTTATAGTGAAATGGACAATGCAAATGAACCTGAATCCTCATCTACTGAGGCAAGAATGGAAAGAATGATGGAACTGATAACCGCTAGACTTGAACAACAACAGAACGAACAGCCCCCACCTCCTCCTCCTCCGGTACAGCCGGAACCTAATGCGAATGTGAATGATGGGGATATTATTGCTCTCACCCATAAATTTAGCAAGATGAAACCGCCATCCTTTCAGGGAGGACTGGAACCGCTAAAGGCTGAAGCTTGGGTGCTTGAAACAGAAAAACTATTTGAGGTGTTCCCGTGCTCAGAAGCGAATAAAGTATTGTTAGCTACCTTCACCCTACAAGAAGAAGCTAGAAGGTGGTGGATGTTGATCCGCGATACAAATACTGTTATGACTTGGGGTCAGTTCAAGGAGTCCTTCTTTGAAAAGTATTTCCCTCAGTGTGTCAGGGATAGAAAAGTGACCGAATTTGAACAGCTGAAGCAGGGCACAATGTCCGTTGCGGAATATGAGACGAAATTCACCGAGCTTGCTAGATATGCACCGCATATGGTGGATACTGAATATAAGAAGGCCAAGAAGTTTGAAGGCGGCCTTAATGTTGCAATTCTCGACAGAATCAATGTTTTGAAGCTACCGAACTATGTAAATGTTCTTGACCGAGCCTTGATGGCTGAATCAAACATTGAAGCACTGAAAACTGAAACACCAACGTTGGAATGGTGTAGTAAGAGGCAGGGTTTCAAATTCAAGAAAGGCAAGCACAACCCGGCCAACAAGAAACAGAATACGGGGTCGACAACTAGCCCCAACCAAGGGAGTGGTTTCATACCACCCTGTTCTGAGTATGGCAAGAAGCACAAAGGGGTCTGCTACAAAATATCTGGAGCCTGCTACAGGTGTGGCAAGGTGGGCCACATGGTTAAAGACTGCCCCTCTGCGCCACAAGCCAGTAGTAAAGCTGCACCAAGCGCAGCAGCATCAACTGTAGCACCAAAGCCTAACCCCAAAGCTACTGGGAAAGAGCCCATGAGGCAGGGCAGAGTGTTCGCCCTAGTACCGGGAGACGTGCAAAATACAGAGACCGTTGTGTCAGGTATCCTCTCTATTTGTACACAAAATGCATATGTATTGATTGATTCGGGGTCTACACATTCTTATGTATCGCGTGCTTTTTCACGGAAATTGAATAGACCCTTAGAACCCATGAACTATCTGCTAGCCGTATCATCACCCGTAGGAGGATCCATGACATGTACTTATATGTACCCCGCATGTGAAATCATTGTTGGGGATATACATCTGTTTATTGATTTACTACCATTGAACATTGATCATTTTGATGTAATATTGGGGATGGATTGGTTACAAAAATATCATGCCACTATTGATTGTGTGACCAAGCAAGTTTTTTTCCGTCCACCTGGTTTGCCTGAATTCATGTTTAATGGGAGTGGAGTAGTGCCTCCTCCGTATTTGATTTCGTCAGTGAAAGCCGTTAAATTAATTAGAAAGGGATGTAAAGGATATCTGTGTTCTGTGCTGACTGTGTCTACTGATGATAGTGTTAAAACTGATGTGAATTGTATTCCTATAGTCAGGGAATTCCCAGATGTATTTCCAGATGATCTGCCAGGGGATTTGATTGACAGGGAAATTGAATTTACCATTGATGTGATTCTGGGTACACAGCCGATATCGAAAGCTCCTTACAGAATGGCCCCAACTGAATTGAAAGAACTGAAAGTGCAACTGCAGGAACTGCTGGACAAGAAGTTTATCAGGCCTAGTACTTCACCGTGGGGTGCACCGATTTTGTTTGTAAAGAAGAAAGATGGCTCACTGAGACTGTGCATTGACTATCGTGAACTGAATAAGGTAACTGTAAAGAATAAATACCCATTACCGCGTATTGATGACCTGTTTGATCAGTTATAGGGTGCCAAAGTGTTTTCTAAGATTGACCTCAGATCGAGGTATCATCAACTGAAGGTTAAACCGGAAGACATTGATAAAACTGCTTTTAGAACGAGGTATGGCCATTATGAATTTTTAGTTATGCCATTCGGAGTCACGAATGCCCCTGCTGCTTTTATGGACCTCATGAACAGGATTTTTAAACCATACCTTGATGATTTTATTGTAGTGTTTATTGATGACATATTGATTTACTCTAAAAGTATAGAACAACATGAACATCATCTGAGACTTGCCCTACAGACCCTAAGAGAACAGAAACTGTATGCTAAACTGTCTAAGTGTGAATTTTGGCTTGACCATGTTATGTTTTTGGGGCATGTTGTTAGCAAAGATGGAATTTCTGTTGATCCGCAGAAAATTGAAGCTGTAGTGAACTGGCCTAGACCAACAAATGTGACTGAAGTCCGAAGCTTTTTGGGATTGGCTGGATATTACAGAAGATTTGTCAAAGATTTCTCCAAAATTGCCCTACCACTGACTCAGTTAACTCAGAAGGGGACATCATTTGACTGGACTGACCAAAGGGAATCAGCATTCCAAGAGTTGAAAACTCGACTTGTGACTGCACCGGTTTTGACTTTACCTTCAGGTACGGATGGTTATACTGTATTTAGTGATGCTTCTCATAAGGGTTTGGGGAGTGTGTTAATGCAGAATGGGAAAGTTATTGCTTATGCTTCCCGACAGTTGAGACCACATGAAAAGAACTACCCGACCCATGACCTGCAACTTACTGCAGTAGTATTTGCACTGAAAATCTGGCGTCACTATCTGTACGGGGTGACATGTGAAGTATACACCGACCACAAGAGTTTGAAATATTTCTTCACACAGAAAGAACTGAACATGAGACAGCGGAGATGGCTAGAACTGATTAAAGACTATGACCTGCAGATTTTGTACCATCCGGGAAAAGCCAATACCGTCGCCGATGCATTGAGTCGGAAATCAATTGGAAACGTGGCATGTTTGCTTACCGGACAGAAAGAGTTGCTTGGTGACCTTGAAAAATCTGAAATCGAAATCGTTTTGCGAGAACAAGGTGGAACCTTAGCTGCTATTTCTGCCCAACCGGCACTGATTGAAGAGCTTAAAGAGAAACAACAACTGGATGACTTCTTGAAGAAGATTATCGAAGAAAGAGAATCTAAACCGAGACCGGGATTCAAATTTGAGAACAATGTACTGAAATTTCATGAAAGACTGTGTGTACCAAATGATACTGAACTGAAAAGAAGAGTTCTGCAAGAGGGCCACAATTCAAAATTGTCTATCCGCCCGGGGAATACGAAAGTGTACCAAGATTTGAAACAGAATTTCTGGTGGCCGGGAATGAAGAAAGAAATCGCCGACTTTGTGTCCAAATGTCTTCATTGCCAACAAGTCAAAGCCGAACATCAACGACCTGCCGGATTATTGCAACCCCTACCCATACCAGCGTGGAAATGAGAGCATATCACGATGGATTTTATCGTCGGATTGCCTCGCTCCAGAAAAGGTATGGATTCAATTTGGGTTATTGTTGATAGACTAACCAAATCTGCTCACTTCTTACCTGTCAAGACAATCTATAATGCGGACAAATTGGCTGTTATCTATATTGATGAAATTGTGAGACTGCACGGAGTGCCTGTGTCTATTGTTTCTGACAGGGATTCGAAGTTTACCTCGAGGTTTTGGCAAAGCCTACAGACTGCACTGGGTACTGAACTGAGACTGAGTAGTGCCTATCATCCTCAAACAGATGGCCAATCAGAAAGGACCATCCAAACTCTGGAGGATTTACTGAGAATGTGTGTCCTTGATTTTCAGGGAGATTGGGAAAGTCATCTGCCATTAGTTGAATTCGCCTACAACAACAGCTACCATTCTAGTATTGGTATGGCGCCTTTCGAGGCATTGTATGGCAGAAAATGTAGATCTCCGATTTGCTGGGCAGAAGTTGGAGATGGGCCTTTGCTTGGGCCTGAGATTGTTTATGAAACAACCGAGAAAGTGAAACTGATACAACAGAGATTGAAAATTGCACAGAGCAGACAGAAGAGTTATGCTGACGTCAAAAGACGAGACAGAGAGTATGAAGTGGGCGATCACGTATTTGTAAAAGTGACACCGATGAAAGGCCAGACTCGTTTTGGAGTCAAAGGCAAGTTAGCGCCAAGATACGTCGGACCGTATGAGATTATTGAGAAAATTAATCCGGTGGCGTATCAAGTTGCGTTCCCTCCTGAAATGGAGCACATGCATAATGTTTTCCACATTTCGATGTTAAAAGATTATCTCCGGGATCCTTTCCATGTGATCGAGCCTACTCGAGTAGTGTTGAGTGATGACTACACTTACGAGGAACGGCCTATACAGATTGTAAATAGACGAATCAAGAAGTTGAGAAACAAAGAGATCCCGCTAGTGAAAGTCGACTGGCAGAACCATGGTGGCATGTATGCCACTTGGGAAAGGGAAGATGACATGGCTAAAAGATATCCTGAACTATTTCCACTGAACCTTGTTTTCTTCCAGAATGAAGGTAACTCGAGTTTAGAGGACTAAACTCTTTATAAGGAGGGGAGACTGTAATAACCCTCAATACTGCTTACCGATAAACATTGATTACCATTGAACTGAACCGATCACGACTGATAATTGAACTGATTAAAGTACTGAACTGACTGACTGAAAACTGGAACTGAATTGACTGAGTATGTACGTTAATTTGTATTCTATCTGTTTGATTGTTTATTTGATCTGTTCACGTTTTATGTTTAAACTGCTAATTGAAGGCCTTATCGGCGGCCGAATCCGGAATTGATTAATGTTTTATGATCGTCAAAATTAATGTGATTTTTGGTATATTTATTTGAAAACTGTTAGGTATGATTAAATTAGATTAAACATTGATAAATTGCAATAGTTGCCGTAATTACCATTTTGCCACACTTAGTGGGCCACTACCTCACACACTTAGAGACTTGTATATGCTTGATCAAACCATTTCCTCAGCCCATTCACTTTGTTCTTGCCGACCAAGAGAGGAGATAGGAGAGAATTGAGCTCATTTTGTTGAATTGCTTGGAATTGAAGTGTAAATTGTCAAATTGGACTCCTAAACCTTGAATACAAGACTAAGGTAGGAAACTTATCTTCTTCTTGTGGTTATTGAGCTAGTTCTTGCATGATTCATACTTCATTGTAGAACTAAGTCATGATTTGGTTCAAGAATGTGGAATTATAGCTTCATTTCATGCATGCATGTTTGAATTGTAGATGTTTGAGTTGTTTTCATGGCAAAAGGTTACATGCATGTTCATAATTATGTTTAAGTCCATGATTTCACCATGTTTTGAAAAGAATTGGCTCCTTAGAGCATCAAATTGGAGTTTCAAAATGATTTGAATTCGTGCATGTTTGCGTGTTCATATTGTTCATGAAATTGGTTTAAATTGAGTTTGAATTAAACACCCTTGGGCTTTGATTTCTTAAAATTGAGCTTTGAAACGTGTTATTCTATGTGTTTATAAATGTTTTCCAGAAAATGGGCCCAAGAGGATCGGTTTTGATGCCTTTGAACTTGGTTTTGAGCTTGGAGGTGCAATCTGGAATTTCTAGATTCTGCACTTCCGCTCGAGCGGGGGAATCGCCGCTCGAGCGTGGAATCTGAGCATCCAGTATTTCTGCACTGTTTTACAGTCCGCTCGAGCGGAGAACTAGGCGCTCGAGCGGAATCATGTCTCAAGCTCGAGCAGGCGTCGAGCGGAGATTTCACCCATCCAGTACTTTTACAGTACGCTCGAGCGGGAAGTTTACGCTCGAGCGTGTACCTTTGTTGCATGACCGCTCGAGCGGAGAAACTTGTGCTCGAGCGGGACTCTGTTTTCTGAAAATGCTTTTTAAATGTGCATCTTTGCATCCTCATCCCATTCTAGGCATTCTTAGGCCTAGTTTAAGGCATCTTGTTGAGGATATAGATGTAGAACACACCGAGGCATTAGGGATCAAGTTGTTATCTTTCCCAACTGTGTAGCTTAGTGTGTGTTCAACCTGTGAACTGTGTAGGGTTGACGACTGGGGAGGCACGCTCTAGCATACTGTAGCCCAAACTCTGTGAGTAACAATTGTGTAAAGATATGTTCAACTGATTATCTTTTGAATACTGAACTGAACTGTTTACTGAACTGGTATTACTGAATGAATGTATGTCCTTTATTTCTGAACTGTACTGTGGCATCCTTAGCACCTACTGTTTACTGTTACAGAGATCTCTGTCGGTTCCCTTGTGGAACCACTACTGTTTACTGATTGATGGCCATCATTACTGTTCGATCTTTTAAAACCTACTGTTACTGTTATGCTAATGGATGTACCACATATGACTGTTTACTGTACTGAGCAACTGAAATACTGATTGAAATGAACTGTTTTCATTACTGTAAGGACATTCATTCTAAACCCCTTTACGCTTTATGTTATTCACTGGGCTTTAGCTCACTGTTTATATATATATATATATGTAGGTGCTCAGCCACCAGATCGGAGCTAGGAGCGTGGGTTAGACTCCAGTTTTGTCAAGCCAGCCTTTGTGCCTCACTGCGAGGTTCCGAGTTGCCATGCTATGGCTTTGGGGTGTCTTGTTTTTCCCCCTTCTGTACCGTCTACTGTTCTGTATAGACTGAATGTTTACTATACTGTTATCAAGGGATTAGGTCCCTGTACTGTGTGACTGTAAATTTTGTATAGACTGTACTGTTTGTATATGTGGTTTGTATATGTGAATGCATGAAAAATCTTTTTGGCATACAGACTGACACAGCTCAATGGACATTATTCATTTACTGTATTGGCTTCCGCCAGGCCCTGTACTCTGTTTTACTGTACTACTGTTCTGCAGGCCTTTGGTAATCTCGGATTACTGGCTGGTTACGGTGCTAAACCCATAGGGCCGGGTTTGGGTCGTGACAATCTTGCCATATTTCTTGTAGCACAGTCCCACGATATGTGCTTAACACCTTTCTTTTTTACTTTGCAGACTCTGACTAGGTTACCCAGTCACTCCTTTGCACGTCCAGCCGAGATACCCATTATCTGCTTGGCGCCGAGCTAATTCTCCTGGCTAACTTATACATAACTTAAATCCTTATGGGTAAATATAGGTTTTTAGTGAACTCACCAGGTGCTATGGCTGAGTTCCGAAGGGACTACCATATCCCTAATGATGTTCATCTCACTTTAGCCGAACTAGATACCATACCCTAGGGAAACCCTGGCTTTGTTCTTTTTACACTTCTTTTCATTGTAGAAACCGGATTAAGATTCCCTGTACAGCCCCTTCTATGCGAGTTCCTCAAACAAACCAACTTCTGCCCTACCCAACTTTCTACAAATTTATACCACATAATAAATGGCATCGCCGAGCTAAATCGCCGGGCAGGCCTTAACCTCGGTTTAGCCGAGCTTTTCCACCAATACTCCATAGGATCAAATGAAGATAGCTGGGTTTACTATTTAAGAATAAGATGCCGACGTGAAAAGATAATAAAAGATACCCCGGATAAGGATGTTAACGATGATGATTTCCTCTGGGTATCTGGGAATTTTGAGGACCAACAAGCCCAGATCCCAGGCGACAGAATAAACTGGAACAAGGGTGAAGCCAGTAGGATTACCTTGGCTCAATTCCATGCTTATTTTTACCTCAGTTTTCTTATGTTGAACCGCACTGACTGTTTTGTTTTTTTTCATGCAGATTTGAACTTTCTTAAGTCCCAGTACAGCTACCCCAACTTAAACACACTTCGCGCTGCACTATGATATCCCAATAGAAGTTGGGCTGAACTACTGGATTTTGAACCGACGTACAGACACAGTAGTAAGCAAAAGACCAGGATGACTTACTTTTTGTTGGAAGCCTCTCCTGAACCAGACCCAACCTTGCCCCAAATCAATTTGATCCCTCTAACCGCTGAGCAAGAGATGGCCAAGAAACGAGCTGTAAGGGCATTCCTGACTGAGACAAACCAGCCCGAGGTACCACCATCCGGTCAGACTCAGGAGACCGTGGTGGCTCTTCCATCCCAACAACCCTCATTATCTCGTCCAAGTAAGCATGCTCGGACTTCTATAACCGAGCCACGCCTTGTCGGCGAGGATGAAATCGTGGTGCCTCGAACCACTTCACCAAGCCCCCCACCTGAGCGCTCAGACCGAGCTAGCTCCTCAAAGTGGGTACCAAAGATCACATTTCAGAACCGCGCTATCACGGATTCTGACTCAGTGGTCGCAGAAAAAGACCACTTGATGGCCTTCAACCTTGCTAAAAGCGTTTGCCTTCCAGCCAACATGAGGCACCATGACCACCTAACCGAGTTGAAGGCCCTTCGCTTGTCCACAAAATCCATGGTGCTAGTAAGTTGCTCATTCGCGTATTTTTCAAAAATTCTTACGACTTTTGGCTTGATTTTACTGAAAATTGTCTTATCATCCTTTTGCAGGCCATACAGAAAAACCGCATCACTTACAAGCGAGTGTTGGAACTTTGAAAAACCACCAGGCAGGCCATGGCTGAGGCTAATGAAAAGGCGGCCGAGCTAAAAGAGTCCCAACAGAAGATGGCCGAGCTAGAGGTTGAGGTGGCTCGACTCACCGGGATAGTTACCTCGGCTGATGTTGATAAACAAAAGGCCCTGGCCGTGATGAAAGATAAATACTTGCGTGACCTGGCCAAGCTTGAAGGAAAAAAGAATGTCGAAATAACAAAGGTTGAGAAGAAGCTGGAGGATGCGGAGAACTGTGGTTTCAAAGAAGGCGAAGCCCTGTACATCAAGCAGTGTGAAGCTGCGAAGGACCTGTTCTTTAAATGTGGGTGGAGGGGGGCTGTGGCGCAGCTCGGTCATGGACCTGAGACCGAGGTCTTCAATCCTCCTCCATATTTCATACCGAGCTCACTGGCAGAGTATGCTGCTACCATTCAGTAACAATTTCTGGAGAAAGAGGATGAAAATGAAGCTCCAGAAGACAACACTCAATCCGGTCGCCAGTCTACCTCCCCAACTCCAGAGGTCTCCATCCCATCTTTGCCAGTTGTGTCCGATGCTGTGCTTCCAATCGAGTTTAACCAGAGTGTGGTTGCCACAACCGAGCTACCTCTGGGCGAAGACCGGGTGGTTTTAGATGCTAACTTAGATGACCTGTTTGCTTAACTATGTACTTTTTTTCTTTTTTGCCTTTTGGAAAGAGAGACTGTAACCAGACTGAAGTCCCCTCTTTTGTACTTTGATTTTGTATGATCAATGAAATCTCTTTTGTTCCAACTGTTATTTCGGTTAACTGCCATGCATGTAACTTTCTAACTGTCATCTGAATGAAGTGTAATATTCTCTGACCAAGATACTTTTATCCCGATTTTAGCTTTGCAATCTAACTGGCCATACCTGCCAACCTCTTTAGCCTCGATCCTTATCTCGGCTAAAGAACAATAAGCGTTGGTTTTTTCAACTGACCACTTTTCAGCCTAGATCCTTACTTCGGCTGAAGAGTACTAAGTGTTAGTTTTTCTAGCCAACTTTTTCAGCCTAGATCTTGATCTCGGCTGAAGAACAATAAATGCTGGTTTTTCCAGCCAACCACTCTTCAGCCTAGATCCTTACTTTGGCTGAAGAGTACTAAGTGTTGGTTTTACCAGCCAACCTCTAAGTTGGTTATTTCTGCCAACCTAGAGCGAAGTGTTTGGTTATTCCGACCAAACGTCCTACAGCCTGGATCCTTATCCTGGGCTTAGGAAGGGTGTTGGCTTTTCCAGCCAACCTCTAAGTTGGTTTTTCCTGCCAACCTAGAGTAAGGTATTTGGTTATTTCGACCAAACGTCCTGCAGCCTGGATCCTTATCCTAGGCTTAGGAGGGGTGTTAGTTTTTCCAGCCAACCTCTAAGTTGGTTTTTCCTGTCAACCTAGAGTAAAGTGTTTAGTTATTCTGACCAAACGTCCTGCAACATGGATCCTTATCCTGGGCTTAGGAGGGGTGTTGGTTTTTCCAGCTAACCTCTAAGTTGATTTTTCCTGCTAACCTAGAGTAAAGTGTTTGGTTATTCTGACCAAACGTCCTGCAGCCTGGATCCTTATCCTGGGCTTAGGAGGAGTGTTGGTTTTTCCAGCCAACCTCTAAGTTGGTTTTTCC
The DNA here is from genome assembly GCF_055761805.1 of Camellia sinensis. NCBI lineage: Eukaryota > Viridiplantae > Streptophyta > Magnoliopsida > Ericales > Theaceae > Camellia > Camellia sinensis. Next base: position 190,807,155 of record NC_138964.1, read on the forward strand.
TGCCAACCTAGAGTAAAGTGTTTGGTTATTCCGACCAAACGTCCTGCAGTCTAGATCCTTATCCTGGGCTTATCCTTGGCTTAGGAGGGGTGATGGTTTTTCCAGCCAACCTCTAAGTTGGTTTTTCTTGCCAACCTAGAGTAAAGTGTTTGATTATTCCGACCAAACGTCCTGCAGCCTGGATCCTTATCCTAGGCTTTAGAGGGGTGTTGGTTTCTCCAGCCAACTTTTTTAGCACTGATCCTAATCTTAGCTGAAGAGAGTGCAAAGTTGGTTATTCTAGCCAACTATGCTTACAGTGCTCCTAACCCACTAAAACAATCTTTTACAGAAAGAAACAACTATACTGAAAAGAAACTACTTGTTTCATTGAGAAAGAAAAAATTACAAATACTTGAAAGAAAAGATAAAAATAAAATAGTTTGAGATTGGCAGTGTTCCATGGCCTGGGAATGGCTTTGCCGTCCTCGTCTTCTAAGTGGTATGTCCCTTTACCAGCTAACCCAACCACTTTGTAAGGTCCTTCCCAATTGGGCCCTAACTTGCCATCTCCGGGTACTAGGGTGTTTCCCATTACTTTGTGTAGTACCCAATCTTCGATCTTGAATTGCCTTGGATGTACGGTCTTGTTGTATATCCTGGATAACTCCTGTTGGTATGAGGCGATGTGAACTAGTGCTCTTTCTCTTCTTTCTTCTGCAAGGTCGAGCTCTAATGTGATGGCTTATCCATTTAAGTCTGGATCAAAATTTTCACTTCGAATGGTGGGGAGGACAACTTCCAATGGGATTACTACTTCTATGCCGTAGGCTAAGGAGAATGGTGTTTCTCTCGTTGATCGTCGAGGTGTGGTACGGTAAGCCCATAAAACATGAGGAAGCTCCTCAGCCCATTTTCCTTTTGTTTTCTCTAACCTTTTCTTCAATCCATCCAAGACAACTTTGTTTGATGCTTCTGTCTAGCCATTTGTTTGGGGGTATGCTGGTGTAGAGTTGTAGAATTCTATCTTGTACTCTTCACAAAAGCCTCTAAAGATTTTGCCGTCGAACTAAGTGCTGTTGTCTGATATTAGCGCCTTGGGTATGCCGAACCGAGTGATGATATTTTGCCAGACGAACTTCTTCACATCTTTCTCCTTTATTGATGCTAGTGCTTATGCTTCCACCTACTTTGTGAAGTAGTCTGTTACTGCGAGGAAGAACTTTCTGTTGCCGGGTGCTGTCGGAAGTGGCCCTACTATATCCAAGCCCCACATTGCGAAGGGCCATGGACTAGTTAAAGGTAGAAGCTCTCTGGCTGGCTAATGTATTTGGTGTGCGAACTTCTGACATTTCTCGCACTTCTTGACATACTTCTCCGAATTTGCTTGCATGTAAGGCCACCAATATCCCTGTGAAATTGCTCTATAAGCCAATGATCTCCTCCCTTGGTGGCTTCTGCATACGCCTTCGTGAATTTCGAACAAGAATGCTTCCACTTTGCTGGGGTGGACACACTTTAGGTAAGGTCCTGTGAAGGATTTCTTATACAATGCCATTGATAGGGAGAGCCAAAAGCGCTGTGACTTTGCTCTTATTTTGTTGGCCTCTTTCTTTTCTTCCGGTAAGACGCCGTCTTTTAGGAACAGTATAATGGGATCCATCCACGACGGGCCTAGTTCGGCACAACATACCTCTTCTACTTCGGGTTCTTCAATGCTTGGTCTTGGTATGTAGTCAATCAATAATGGATGAGGGATGGAGGTATCTGCCATTAAAGCAAAGCCTGCTAGTTCGTCCGCTCTACTGTTTTCTTCCCTGTCGATCTGCTCTATCCGCACTACTTCAAATTTCTTGATCTCTTTTCTGATTAACTCTTGGTACTTAGACATCCTGTCATCCTTTGCCTCGTAGTCACCTGAAATTTGGTTTACCACCAGCTGTGAGTCACTGTAAACCATTAGCTCGGTGGCCTTCATGTAGGATGTTGATTTTAAGCCTGCCAGAAGCGTTTCATATTCCGCTTCGTTGTTTGATGCTGGGAAGCCAAGGTTGATTGTTTGCTCTACCATTAGGCCATCTGGTGAGATGAGGACTATGCTTAGTCCTGCACCGTGCCTGTTGGACGCTTCATCCACGAAGAGCTTCCACATCTCTCCAACGAACAGTTTCCAACAAGTGGAGGGATCAGATGATGCCTTGGGATCAAGAGTGTTGCTGGTGTTTTCTTCAAGGTCCATGCTTGCTATTTGCCCCTCGCTATCTGATTGTACCAAGTCTTTATTTGTTGGTGAGTCTTGGCTTGGTGTAGCATGGTTTGCTTCTTCTTCCCTTACTTTACTCTGGTCTGCCTTAAGGTATGACTGGGTATCCTGCACCAGGGGTTGCGCTATTCTGGCGTCAACTTACAACTCTAGTTCGGTTGTATCAGTCAGGTCGACTGGGCTGATATGATGACTTCTTGGGGTAAATTCTGCGACAAAGTCTACCAAGGCTTGGGCTTTTATCACAGTTCTGGGTTGGAACTTGATGTCGAACTGTCCCAACTCGATTGCCCACTTTAAGACTCGTCCAGAAAAGTTCGTCCTCTCAAATAAAGCTATTAATGGAAAATCTGTGAGGACGATCATTGCGTGGGCGTGGAAGTAGTGCGACAATTTCCTTGATGCCATCATCAAGGCTAAGGCCAATTTTTCCAATGGTAAGTACCTGGTTTCCGCGCCCAGCAATGTCTTGCTGACATAAAAGATGGACATATGTTGGATTCCTTCTGCTTGGACCAACACTGCGCTGGTTGCATGCTGCGAAACCGCCAGGTACAAAATAGTTCTTCTAAAGGTATTGGGGTCACTAGCAATGGTGGAGAAGACGTGTATTCTTTTAAACTTTCTAGGGCACGGTCACATTCTTCATCCCACTCAAACTTGGCCTTTAATGCTTGAAAAAATGGTTGACATCTGTCTGACGACCAACTGATGAATCGGTTAAGCGCGGCTGCCATACCGATGAGATGCTGTACGTCTTTTACTAAGTTGGGCCTCTTTAGATCTTGAATTGCTTTGATTTGAGAGGGGTCTGCTTCTATACCTCGGTTAGTCACCAGAAAGCCTAGGAACTTGCCAAATCCTACACCGAACGCACACTTGGATGCATTACGGCGTAGCTTGTGCTTCTTCAGGATCTAAAACATCTCACCTAGGTCCCTGAGATGGTCATTCTTATCCTTGCTCTTGACCACCATGTCGTCGATATAGGCTTCCATTGTTCTGCCTAACAATGGTTTGAACATCTTGGTGACCAACCGTTGGAATGTTGCCCCTGCGTTCTTAAGGCCAAAGGGCATGACCTTGTAACAATATAGTCCTCTTGGCGTCGTAAAAGATGTAACCTCCTGATCTGGTTCATACATGGCGATCTGATGGTACCCTCTGTACGCATCAAGAAAGCTAAGATGGTTGTGTCCTGCTGTTAGATTTACCAGTTGGTCTATTCGTGGAAGATGAAAGCTGTCTTTTGGGCATGCCTTGTTGACCATTTTGTAGTCTACACAGACACGCCGTTTTTCATTCTTCTTAGGTACCACTACTGTATTGGAGATCCATCTAGGGTAGTGCACCTCTCTGATAGCTCCTTCTTCTAGCAGGTTTTCTACTTCTTCCGCCACTATCTCGGCATAGTGGAGTGCCGATCTGCGAGTGCGCTGTATAATTAGTCTGGCAGTTGGGTGGACATTCAATTGGTGACAGATGAAGCTTGGGTCAATGCCAGGCATGTCATACGGCGTCCAGGCAAACACTTCGATGTTAGAGGTCAAGAATTACATGACCTCTATTCTCTCAGTGCTGGACATAAATGAGCCAAGCAAAAAAAACTTATCCGGGTTCTTTTCATCTATTCTTACTTGTACCAAGTCTTTTACTGTCTTCTGTTCAGCGGCTTTGCCAACATCCACAAACAATTCATTACTCCTGGGTTCTTCCACCATCTGAACAAACCCCTTGGCAGCTCGGCTGCCATTTACTGTGACGAAGCATTGCTTGGACATAATTTGGTCTCCATAGACCTCTTCAATTACCCCGACTTCGTTGGGGAATCGCATTACTTGATGGTAGGTTGATGCTACTGCTCACATGGCGTGCAACCATGTTATCTCCAAGATTATGTTGTAAGTGGAAGGGACTTTCAATACCTAGAATTTCACTTGTTTCGTCATGCTTCCTGCTCTGACTGGGAGGATAATCTTACTAACTGGCCACTCTGGCATTGAGTTGAATCCGTTTAGGGGAGATATGGCAGGTGCCAAGTCTTTGTCCTCTAGTTTCAACTGTTTGAAAGTTTCGTAGTACATTATCTCACATGAGCTCCCTTGGTCGATCAAAATTCGCTTGATGTCGTAATCCTTGACGTGAAGAGTGACGACCAGTGCATCATTGTGAGGGCAATATATCCTTGCCAAGTCTCTGTCTGAAAAAGACATGACGTTCGTGGCCTCTGTTTTTCCCTTTTTGATGGTGGGCTGCGCACTTAATACCTTCCTTAAGTGCTCAGCCTTCTTTATCATTCCCCTGAACTCACATACTTGCTCAAGTTTGAATACCCCATGTATTACGTTTATCACGCCTTGAGGTGGGGCGTCAATCGGTGTTCCGTCTGGGTGATCGTGGTTTTGGGGGGCTGGCTGCGTCCCTCCTTCTATGTACCGGTCCAGGTGACCAGCTACCACTAACTCCTCCAGATACTGTCTCAACGGCATGCAATTTTCAGTGCGGTGCCCCTTTTCCTTATGGAAGGTGCACCGAGATCTTTCGTCGTAGTCCTTTTGCGCTTCCCTTAGCTTAGCTGGCCATCTAACGAAAGGTTCATCACGTATCTCACTGAGAACTCGGTAGATTGGTTTTTTGAATACCGTGGTAATGGCAGTGCGGACTCTCAACCATCTTTTATCTCGGTCCTCTTCGTTGTCTCACCTGTCTCGTCTATTCTTGCTTGGACGTTCTACCGTGTTCACTTTTGCTGTAGTCTTTTTATCTGGTGTTGCTGTTGCACCAGATTTTGCCTTAGTACGGGCGCCATCCTCCTCCACCCGAATATGTTGGTTTACTCTCTCCATCAAGGCTTCCATCGTGAGGGGTGGAGTCATAGTAATCGAATCCCTCAATCTGTTTCCGATTGGAAGTCCTCTTTTTTATTGTGTAATGGCGAGATTGGTGGGGCAGTCCCCTATCTGGTTGAACGTCTCCTAGTAGCGACTGTTGTAGGATCTCAATGTTTCCTTGTCGCCTATGTCAATAGAGAGTAGCTGATCGATCTCTATTGGGGTCTTGGTGTTCGTTCTGAACCTTGTCACGAACGCCTTTGCCAATTGTGCCCAGGAGGCTATGTTGCCTTCTGGTAGCCTTTCGAACCAGGTTAAACCTAGGTCGCCAAGGCTTGATGGGAATAGGATGCACATCAAAGCCTCGTTCCGCCTGTATACTGCCATGACTTGGCGAAAGTGGCTTAGGTGCATGTAGGGGTCTGTCTTCCCTTCGTAAGTTGTAAATTTAAGCTGGATGAAGCTTGAAAGTAAGGGCGCGTTCTCAATCACCGGAACGAACGGCGGGCTATATAGCCTTGCCAATGCTTTATCTGTTGGCTCGTAGGCAAGGTGCGGTATCAGCATGCCTACCTCGACGCTTCCGTGCGTCCGAGGAGCCAACCGCTGAAGGGCTGAAATTCTGCGCGGGTCGCGTGCCCTAGCATCCTCCTTCCGTCGTGCCCTTTCTTCAAGCACAGTCCATAAGTTGGACGATCTAGGCAACTCCGTTTTCCTGGATAATGTCTGGTGCGTATGTGAGGGCCGATAGGTACTTCCCTCAGTGTAAGACCTCAATGATCTTGTTCTCTCAAACCTGGAGTAACGAGTTCTGGAAGTCCTTGATTGAGTGTCGCCTGTCCTGAGGCTTCTACTTTCTGCTTGAGACGGTGTGGTATGCCTACCACGATCCTCCGAGTGGTGAGGGGGCGTGTTGCCTTTGCGCTCCTCTCTTGTCGCCACCATTTTTCCCTTGATCTGGCATTTCATGGCCTCCATGTCCGCCGCCATCTTCCTTATTGGTCGATTCTTCGCCTTTGCCTTTCAGGACTTTGTGAGCGAGAGCGACGGGGGCTGTTGTTCTGCCTTCCTCTTGCATCCCTTCGAGGATTCTGTCGCTGGGGCTCTAAGTCCGCCATGGGAGGGATAGAGGGCAATCCTTCGCGCCTCCCACCCCCCTCTGGGGTTTGTCCGTCGATGGCGGACTGCAACAAATCTTCATTGTGCGCCATTCAACTAGCGAGGGAAACTTGATCAAGAGGTTTTGTTCTTTGTCTGATATTTCCACAGACGGCACCAATTGTACGAGCAAGAAATAATCTTCTCGTATAATCCTATTGATCAAGTCCGCGCTCCCCCAAACGTCGTCGCTTTACTCCTTGAAAACACAAACGTGAGCTAGCCGGCGGGTGTGTGCCGGATACCTCTCCGATGCCTAAGTCAACAAAATAGACAAATAGACAAAAACTCTGTGTATTCGAGAATCAAAGTTGTGTTACCTCTCCATAGGTGATGTTATGAGCTGTTATAGGTTCCGTGTGGCACAATTCTAGTAGGATTCTTACTCCTCCATGTAGAGTCCTCATAGGAATCACTTTCTTGAAAGATAATGCTTATCCTTCAACACCTCCCTCGCTGCTTAAACCAAATGAGATGGTTTTACCATGGCTGGATGTCAATACGACCGAGATAACATGGCCACGCTAAGCCGCAGACTAGACCGAGCTCCAACTAGCTCGGTTCTTCCTTTCACTGTGCGTGTACCTCGGTTGACATATTCTCACTGGGTTGTCTGAAACCGTGCTATCCACAATAAGCTTAGACCGAGCTATCTAACAGCAAGGTCCTAAGCAGAAGCCAACATACTTCGGCCTAACATAGTATGACCGATCTAACTATCACCGCGCCAACCGTGGTGACCGAGTTAACCACCAAGCTCCTTCGGACCGGACTATCTGCAAGGCTCTTTTGGACCGGACTAATTACAAGGTCCTTTTACTCAGCCCTTCTTACCATGGCCCACAGAATGACCCATTTACCCAGCTCGGCCCGATTTATATATAAATTACCCTCTCACTATAGTATGTAGAGCAACTTCGACCACACTCTCCACTTTTCACTAACTAAAGTACAAAAAAAGTACACTATTTATTTTATCTAATTACTTTAGCTATTGTGTTCTCCAATCACGCTATTTATTTTAGCTAATCATTTAAACTAACTTAATTAATCTTTAAAATAAAAAAATACTAATTGTTGATATTTTACTAATATAAATTTGCTATAATAATAAATTTGCCCATACAAACATACAAAACCTGTAGAATGAGGAGAAAAAAAATATAAAATACAAAATAAGTTATTCCGTAATTCATCAAACAGAATTGAAAGAACATATAAATTGCTACATACACACACACACACACACACATATATATATATATATATATAAAATATATAAAATCCCCAAATCCAAAACCTAAATATACAAAAATCTAAAATATGTACATACATAATTGTTTGGAGAGCCTATGAGGCTCTTCAATTGTAGCCACCAAAAAAATAGGATGGTAAAGTAGTTAACCCAATAGCCAGTCCATTGGAGCTCAAAATTAGACTTACATTAGATAAAATGCTTAATAAGCCTTGTTTAACTATTCCCATGAAGATGTTTTAATATAAATGTTAGTCTAACCTTTTAAATTCAAGAAGGTGACAATTAATTAAAATATTTAAGATAATTTTATTTTTTATCGTGTCTAATCATTAGCCCATCATTTCTCTTATATATCACTAGATCTAGGAAATGAACTTAGGTATCATTTTTCATTTTACAAATGGTTGGAGAAAAAAAATAATGCTAAGGCAAAGAACTCAGACTAAAAAAAGGACTTAGTCCATCATGATTCTCTTAAGGGTTCAGTTCTAAGAGGGAGATCATAGGTTAAACTCTCTCTCTCTAAGGTAGAGTTGATTAAGACCCAAACAATTTGGATGGGTGAGGAAGCTAATTCCCATCAATGCTAATATAACAATTTATAACTAAATTTTACTGATAAAAAAAAAAAAAATTCAAATTCAACACTTGTGTATTCAGACTTCCACTTTAAATAAATTTAAACCACAAAATACTTTTCTCCTCCATCCCTAGCATTACTTGAAAACAAAGAAGGCTCTAAATTCCATTAGGGCCCATGCATGCTCTGCCTACTGTGCAAGGTATTGGAAAAATCATTTGTGCATTAATCAAAGGAGAATTTACAATTTGTCACACAGTCACAATAATGCGAAGTTTGCCCCCCCAAAAACAAAAAAACAAAAACAAAAACAAAATCATTAACTAATCTATATGAGGGGTGATTATTATGAGAGGGTAATCATGTTGGGCAAGGAACACTTCATTCACTAAGCCAAACCCATTTTTAGAAAGGGAATAGAGGATTTGGTTTGATTTGCTTTTTTTTTTTTCATTCAAATTTGTTCATATTGACACAAGAGATTTGCACTATTATTTTTTAACTGCCTAACTGAAATACAATTTCCTTACCAAAAAAAAAAAAAAGGCACATCAACTTACCTAAATTTTTCAATAACACAAAAATTAGATTTTTTAGTATTTGCTAAACACATCAATTTTTTTAATGACTTTATTTCCAAAAGTAAAAAAATACTAAAACAAACAATTGTCAAACCCAACATATGTGCTACACATCTCTGGTCTTTATCCTATTTTTTGTCAAAATTAAGGTCGCAGCATATTAATTGAGATTTTTTTTGAGAAAATTTGTGATAAATTCAATCTAAGGAAGGTATAAGACATTAGGTCCAGTAGATATTTTTTATTGGTATGAGGTCTACGTTTTGTGAAATAGTTTGGTGGGAAGTTTTGAAAGAGATTTTGTTTCTAATTTTATCTCTTGACTTTTTTCTTTTCTTTTTTTTCTTTTTATTTTTATCTATTTGATTTTTCGTTGACTATCTGTCAAATTTATATCTATATGTTCAAATTATTTTCTATCTATTCAAATTTATATCTTTCTATTAATTTTTTTTATCAATCTATTGAAATGATATCTATTAAAGTTGTGAATTTTTTTCCTTATCTGTTCAAATATTTGTCTAGATTTTATTATATGTTCGATTTTTTCACTTATCTATTTAAATCTATCTATCCAAATTTTCTTATCTGTTTAATTTTTTTTTCCTAGATCTCTCATCTGTTGAAATTCTTTCTCACCAAAACTACAAAAAAAATCTATATATATATATATACACACACACAAATTTGACTTTGGTTTTTATTTACACAGATCTATAAAACGAACCCATCGAAACAAATACATATCTATACATACATATATATACAACTATAAATCAAAACTAAGAATTTAATAGCGACATGGTGGTTCCACCACTGTACTTCTCCTTCTAATTCCGGCCACCCCCCTTACGTGCTGCTGTCGGCATTGGCTGCAAGTTATTGATGACCAATCTCTAGACAATAAATCTGCATACAACAAACACAACTTGTAATCCATCAAGTATATAGAACAACAAAACTTTTTAATCAAAAATCAAGAAAAAAAAACATGAACAATTTGTAGACCTCGTCATCTGTTGTATCCAACATCTATATTAACGTTAAATCATTCATAAAAACAACAGTGTCAGAAATAAGTTTTCTTAAAAAAAAAATTTCATCAATGTACATAATACTTGTATGATCCACATTACAAAAGCTATATCATATTTTGTTGCTGATAAAATACACACACACACACACAAAAGCTTTATCATGATATTGTACCCCATGCAACTTTAGAATAATCAATAATAATTATTTAAATGAACAATAAGCAGCTTCACACGAGAAAAATCAAGACTTCATACCTAGCTATCCATCTGCTTCACATGATCATAATTTAAAAAAATCAAAATTAAAAATTCAATTTGGATTCTATACGTGTAACGAACATTATCCAATCATGTACCTACCAATACGCATATACACATATATAAATTCATAAACATTTTTGAAATGAAATCATTTGAAAATTGAGATTATAATGAAAGTTTTACCTTTTGTTCGATCTCAAGAACCTTCATATGGTGATTTTATTGTAGTTGTTGAAACGAAAAACGACTTCTCAACAGATTTGGATATGGATCTATATATGGATCCAGATCTGTGCCTTTGGAGATTTTTATAGAGATCTAGCATAGTGATCTCCATGTTGTCGATGAAAACTTGCGTAGCGGTGGCTGTGATAGCTGCCTTGTAGCGATCCCGGTTTCGATCTTTCTTTCATGATTTGCCACTTCGACTGGGCCGGTCGGGGGTCGAGCTGCCCGGTCAGCTCGCGGGGGTCCAGGGGACAGCGCTCTTTGGCGGGTCCAAGGGCAGCGCCCTGGCGGATGACAGTTGATGTTGCTACCACCACTACCTAACCGATCTCAGAGTTAGTCTCAGTTTTAGAATGGAGGCCAGGGATTTAATTGTTATCAGTGTGGTCAACCGGGACATATGAAGAGAACTTGCCTTCAGTTGGGAGGCGCATCTGGCTCATCAAGGTCGATGCAGACTCAGAGCCACCAGCAGGCTCATTCAGCTCAGGCTTCACGAGCTAATCAGGGAGCCACTTCAGCTCAGTCGGTACAACATGCCTATGCTCCGAGAGGGGGGCAAGTTAATTAGGGGCCACAAGGGCGCGTGTATGCTATTACTATGCCAGAGCAGTTGCCAGAATTCTCAGTTGTGAGAGGTATTTTTGTTGTGTGTAATTCTTTGGCTAATGTATTGATAGACACGGGTGCGTCTCATTCATTTATATCTATTGCATTTGCTTCTGCATTGGGGTTAGAGGTAGCACAGTTAGTGCCTCTACTCAGAGTAGAGTCACCTGTTGGGGGTACAGTTGATTTAGACCGGGGTTGTCGTGATTGTGAAATAGAAGTTGCCGGGCGTCGACTTCTGTTTGCTTTTGTGTTGTTAGATATATCGAGTTTTGATGTCATTTTAGGCATGGACTGGTTGTGTTCTTATCAAGCTGTGATTGATTATTACTGTCAGAGAGTTACAGTGTGTACTTCGGGTGGGGATTGTTTTTATTTTTGGGGGAACCGAGTTGATAGAGCCTTGTCGCCAGTTGTTGACCCTCATAGTAGGAGAAAGCTTAGTGGCCTTCTTGCAACTCTCTTGGATAGTGAGAGTGACAGGGCTCGTGTTGAGTTACCAAGGGTAGTTTGTGAACACCCGGATGTCTTTCCAGAAGATCTTACTAGTTTACCATCTCACCGGGAGATCGAGTTCTCCATTGAATTAGTGCCTGGACCGACACCAATTTCCATATCACTGTATAGATTTGCACCCGCCGAATTGCATGAGTTAAAGATTCAACTCCAAGAACTTTTAGACAAGGGCTTCATTCACCCTAGTACATCACCTTAGGGAGCGTTGGCTCTCTTTACGAAGAAGAAGGATGGGTCATTGCGATTGTGTATTGATTACCGCAAGTTGAATAGAGTTACAGGTAAGAACAAGTATCCTCTACCCAGAATAGATGATTTGTTTGACCAACTTAGAGGGTTTTGTTACTTCTCAAAAATAGATTTGAGGTCGGGGTACCATCAGTTGAGAGTCCGGGAGGAGGACATTCAGAAAATGGCATTTCGTATGCATTATGGCCATTATGAATTCCTTTTAATGTCTTTTGGGTTAACCAATGCGCCTGCTTTCTTTATAGATTTGATGAACAGAATTTTTCGAGAATACTTGGACCGTTTTGTGGTCGTTTTTGTGGACGACATCTTAATTTATTCAACCTCCGAGGAGGAACATGAGGCTCACTTATGGGTAGTGCTTGAATTGCTTGAGAAACACCGTTTGTATGCCAAGTTTGAGAAATGCGAGTTTTGGTTAACCAAGGTAAAATTTTTGGGGCATGTAGTGTCAAGAGATGAAGTAACAGTAGACTCCTCAAAGATAGATGCCATACGAGATTGGGAACAACCCAAGAATGTTTTCGAGATCTGGAGTTTCATGGCATTAGTAGGGTATTATCGACGTTTTGTTAGGGACTTCTGTAGACTAGCTGCACCTTTGACTAGGTTGACTAGAAAGGGTATCAAATTTGAGTGGAGTGAGGCTTGTGAAAAGTCATTCCAAGAACTTAAGACTAGATTGACCATCGCACCGGTCTTGATAATTCCAGAAAGGGATTTGAATTACATTATCTATTATGATGCGTCCAGGAATGGACTTGGTTGCGTCTTGATGCAAGAGGGAAAAGTTGATTTTTGCTTTGAAAACTCATGAGAAAAATTACCCCACCCAAGATCTAGAATTAGCAGCGGTGATTTTTGCTTTGAAAATTTAGAGGCATTATTTGTACGGTGAGAAATTTGAAGTCTTCTCCGATCATAAGAGTCTAAAGTATTTGTTTTCTCAAAAAGACTTGAATTTACGACAGCGGAGGTGGATGGAATTTATGGAGGATTATGACTTTGAGTTACATTATTATCTAGGGAAGTGGTGGCCGATGCTTTGAGTCAAAAATCTATGAGTAGTTTGGCAAGTGAGGCCATTCGGGAATGGGATATGCTAGATGTTATTGGCAAGTTTGATTTGCACTTGCGTGAGTCCGGAGAGAGTGCTACCTTATTTACTTTGAATGCTCAACCTACCTTGGTTAATAAGGTCAGAGAGGCACAACGAGGAGATCGTGATGTGGAATCAACCCGTGTTAAGATTTCCAATGGGAAGGAAGAGAAAAGTTTGAACGTTCACTCGGATCTGAGTGTACGTTACCTAGACCGTTTGTTTGTACCAGAATCTTGTAGTGAGGAATTACTTCGGAGTTCCATCACGCACGCCTTGCGGTACACCCAGGAGGCACTAAAATATATCATGATCTTAGTCGTCAGTTTTGGTGGAGGGGTATGAAACGGGATGTCACTTTATTTGTATCGAAGTGCTTTACTTGTCAACAAGTGAAGGTCAAACATCAAAGACCAGCGGGTTTGTTACAACCCTTACCAATAGCCGAGTAGAAATGAGAGCGTGTTACCATGGATTTTGTAGTTGGGTTTCCTAGAACACAACGAGGCAATGACGCCGTTTGGGTGATTGTTGATAGGTTGACTAAGTCTACCCATTTCATTTCGATGTGCACCAGTGACTCAGTTAAACGCTTGGCAGAGGTGTACATTAGAGAGATAGTTAGACTTCATGGAGTCCCTAGGACTATTGTGTCGGATAGGGATCCTTGTTTTACCGCCCGGTTATGGCAAAGCCTTCAAGAGGCGTTGGGAACTAAGTTGATTCTTAGCACCGCTTATCATCCTCAAACCGATGGACAGTAGAAACGTACCATTCAGATTTTGGAGGACATGCTTAGAGCTTGTGTCCTTAATTTTAAGGGGTCTTGGGAAGGGCACTTACCATTGATTGAGTTTGCTTACAACAATAGTTACCAAGCTAGTGTTGGGATAGCACCATTTGAGGCCTTATATGGCCAACATTGTAGATCACCGGTTTGTTGGGCCGAAGTGGGTGATACACCGTTACTGGGTCTGAAAATTGTTAGAGAGACAACCGAGAACGTTGTTCTCATTCGAAAGAGGTTAGATATGGCCCAAAGCCGACAAAAGAGTTATGGTGATAAGAGGAGACGACTTTTATCCTTTGAAGATGGTGATCATGTGTTTCTAAAAATCTCACCAAGGCGGGGTTTGATAAGATTTGGTAAGAGTGGTAAATTATCTCTAAGGTTCATTGGGCCTTTTGAGATCTTAAAGCGAATTAGGGAAGTGGCATACCGGTTAGCTTTACCACCACAACTTTCAGGAGTTCACAACGTATTTCATGTATCCATGCTTAGAAAGTATGAACCCGACCCTTCTCATGTTCTTGATTAGGTTGACTTGGAGGTAAATGATGATGCCTCTTACGATGAACAATCGGTTCAAATATTAGATACCCGGGAGCAAGTGTTACGGAGCAAAACTATACCATTGGTAAAGGTATCGTGGAGACAACATGGGGTTAAAGAAGTGACGTGGGAACGAGAGGCGAAAGTTCGCTTCAAATATCCGGATTTATTTAAAAATGCTTAAGTTACTTTTTTTTGTAATATTCCTTAGTGTTGAGGGAAAACGTATTTAAAGTTATTAACCACATGTTGATATGTGCGTTGTTGTTTTAAGCATAAGGTTGTTTAGAGTTGTAATTACTTTTTGGGTAATTTCATGTTTATGCATATTTGGGAGGTTGTTGTTAATGAGATAACCATGGTGGAAATGGTGGAATTTGGTTGAGAGTTAGTATTGTGATTTGCAAATGAAATAGCGTGGCTTTGATCGCTAGAAACCCCTTTGTTTGCGTAGTTTGATTTGAAATTTCGGGGACGAAATTTTTTAACGGGGGAAGGTTGTAGCGATCCCGATTTCGATCATTCTTTCATGATTTGCCACTTCAACTAGGCCGATCGGGGGTCGAGCTGCCCGGTTAGCTCTCGGGGGTCTAGGGGGCAGCGCCCCTTGGTGGGTCCAAGGGCAGCGCCTTCGCGGGCGTCGAACTGCCTGGTTAGCTTGCGGGGGTCCAGAGGGCAGCGCCCCTTGGTGGGTCATAGGGAAACGTCGTGGCGAGGTTGAGGCGCAGCACCCCCAAAACAAAAATGCAAAATGCATTCGAAGTTGCTTGTTCACTCGAGCGGCCGTTTATGCGCTCGAAGGGAGAATGTTTGGTTTCAGAAGTTTGACCTGTCTACAAAAGTACTGGGTTAGTGTAATTCACGCTCGAGCGGGGCATTCCACGCTCTAGCAGACCATGTTATATCAGTTTGTGAATCCAATATTTCATATCACTTTTCAGTTTTCTCTCTCTCCAAAACTCTCCAGAATTCTAGATCGGGAGCTTCTCTCTCTAGAAGTCATATTCTCTCTTTGATTTCTCCAAATCCATTGGGATTTAGACCTAAGTTCTTCACCAAAATTGTTTATCATTTCGAGGGCTTCGTTGTATGCGATGAAGATTGAGTTTCGACACCATTGATTTTGGGGATTTCATCTCATTTCTTTTTCAAAACTTGAGGTAAGGATTTTCTTAGAGTTATATACATGTTTTTGCAAGATCTAGATGATTTTCGAAATCATCCTTTGATTAGCTTTGAGAAATTGATTATTGATTTCAAGAAGATGAGTGATTTTGAAAGAGGGTTTAATTTTTTTTCCTTTTAAAATAGAAATTGAAGGTTTTGAACCATATTGATTGATGAAAGATGATTTTGGGGAGATTCTTCTAAATATCTTGGAGATGAATGGTTTTGGTGAGAAAACCTAGAAATTGGGTCTTTTCTTTGAAAGATGTTGAAAATCCTTGGAAAATATTGTCATATTTATTTTGTGTACCAAAATAAATAGATGTTTTGAAAATTATTTATTTATATATAAATGACGAATTTTGTGAAAAAAATGAGAAATGTTGGTTTTTTTGGAAATTGTTGTCAAAATGTTGATTTAGTCTTGAATTGACATAATTGTTGAGATTGCTCGAAATGTGGGAATTACGTTATTCTCTTGAATGAATTGGATATAAAAGTGTATGTATATATATATATATATATATATATTCATCTTGTGAAATTGTGATTGGAAATTTTGATCACAATGGTATATTGTGTAGAACAATTGAATATGAAAGTAATGTTGCATTGCATTATTAAACATACATTGGCATTTCACTTCATTGGACTATGTTAAGCTTTAGAAGTTTGTATTGAGAAAAGAATGTTGGGAAATAGGTTTTCATGAAATGGTTTGGGGGTAAATACGGTGGTAAGTCTTGATAGATGGTGTAGATGAAATTGTTTAAGTTGGCCTGAGTGTCCTTGGTGAAAGACCAGAAAGTCGCGCGGATAGGTGTTGAGCCTTCCGATTAATACCTGTAAAAATGACAATTGGTAGTACTCGTATAGTCTACTTGTAGATACTAACCTAGGGATTACCAGAGTTGTATTTACTGCCTCCTTTAATTAAATTGATAAATTTTAAACAATTGAAGTTGCATAACATTATTGAGCATAATGGTTTTTAAAAGATGAAAATGTGTTTTATTTTCAAAAAGGCATGGCATGGCATGTGCATTTATCTCTTGAGACTTGTATAAAATATATATACTTTGTTAAGGATTTCCTACTGGGCTTTATGCTCCCCCTACCAGATTTTTGTGCAGGAAAAGACGTGAATCCGGCTAATTGAGGGCATGGAAATGTGTGTGTTGAGAGCACTAAAGTTCTCATTTGCTGTGATCCTATTTGTAAGCCAAGGACTATGTATGTGTGGGTTTGAATAACCATTTTGTGTACCGGGCTTAAGTCTTGGAAGATTGCAAACCCTTGGGGGTGCTTATCTGATTATTTACTTGTTGTTGAATCAATGTAATATCGCATGAGGAACTATTATTATTATGTAATGAAAGTATGTGAAGTTATATTTGGTTTTCCTTTAACAGAGCCATGATTGTTGCATTATCATTTGGGTTAGAAATTTGGGGCGTTACACGCCTCCCTAATTAATTAAGTTAATTATATGATTTATGTTGATTATGTGTTTATGTGTTAATTATGTGCCATGTCTCATTGAGAATAGATATGTATAGATATGAAATGAACCTGTCTGAATTAGTAATTTAAACAAGTTAGTATTAAATAATTGGATAGGTAATTAGAGCTTAATTCTCATTGGCATAATTCAGTTTAGTCTAGTTTAGTTAGATTATGATGGGAATTGATAATTTGGGTAAATTTGATTTAATTTAGTTAAACCTATAATTAATCAAGATCTAGGACAATTAGAGACTAATTGCATATTCTTAAGCCTATTCGTCAATTGAACAAGAGAAAAAGAGAGAGAATGAGTGCATTTTGTAGAGAATTCTAGAGAGAGAGAGAAAACTCAAGAAGAAGGAGAGGGAAGAAAGAAGAGGAACTTGAAGGAAAACTTGAATTCTCCAAAAATCCATCAACTTAAGGTCAGATTTTCATTCAAATTTCTTGAAATTGAGGCTTAGAAACTCATCATCTTCTAAGATATAAGTTGAGTTAATGAGGAATCATGCATAATTAGGAGTTTAAGGGTGCAAATTGATGTTGTGAACCCACATGAGCTTAAAAGAGATGATTTATAGGAATTGGCTTAAATCATCACCATACATGGCAAAATTTTATGAAAGTCTTCTTCATACAATTTAGTTCTTGCATGGTTTATGTAAATTGGAGAGGAAATTTCAATGATTTTGAAGATGGAACTCAAAGAATGAATGGTTTATGATTTTACATATTAAATTTAAGATTTGACCTTTTGCATGGAAATTGAGCTTCAATTTGAAGTTATGATTTTTGTTTAAAATTATATATGATGAAATCAAGATGTTTTTGAAAGGTTTTAGGTCTTGAGATGTATGAGAATGAAGTTTAAGTTACAAAAAATTGGGTTTCAAACTTAAGCAGATTTTCAGAGTTGAGTAGACCTAGAACCGCACATGCGGCTTGGGGCCTCGCGCGTGCGGAAATAGGACACTGAAAGCTGCACACACTATTTTAATTGCACGTGCAGTGGTAGTTCCGCACATGTGGCCAGTGCTCCCGCACTTGCGGATTTCACGATGGTCCCGATTTTGTTTTCTTTTCATTTTTCCGACTTCTGGGCCTCCGTTTACATGGTTTTCACATGTATTTCAAGTTCACATGCATGCCATGAACATGAAAGAAATTAAAGAAAGAATAGGAATAACCAAACGGATAAGTACCGAATGAACTGAACAATTTTAAAACCAACTGAATGAATGAAATGAATTTTGAGATGTTGTGATTGAATGTGTTATGTAGGTCGTCTGCACGAGGACTATCATCCGACCAAACACTGTGAGTAATGTCTTTGTAAAGATATTTTCGTATATGAATTACTTTGAAAATGACTATGTTATCCGATAATTTGTGAAACCTATGTTATGTTATATAATGTTTGATACGATATGTTTTTTATTAAGAATTTTGGAACCGCTAAGTATGCTTTGAAACTCTAAATTTCGAACGATACAATATGTTTCCGAAAATGAGATCTGGATAAGAATGAATGAGATTCCCTTTTTGATTATTGAATGTGATACCCATGAACACATGCTTTAATTTTTGGAAATCTCCATTATGCTTGTGTCGATCCCTTGTGGTCGTTATGTATACATCAAGCCATTGTGGTTGTTATGTTTAAGTCAATCCATAGTGGTTGTTATTTATACATTGACCCATTATGGTTGTTATGTCTAAGTCGACCAATTGAGGTCGTTATGTCTTTGTCGATCCATTGCGATTGTTATATGTCGATCCGTAGTGGTCGTTATGCCTATGTCCTTGATCCATTGTGGTCGTTTTGCTAATATTCTGTTCAATACTATTGGTTATACCACGAAATGTAAGTAACTCTGAACGGTTAATGAACTTTATGAATTCTAAAGAAATATATATCTGATAAATGCTTCATTTCATCGTGGACGTTCTGTATAGTATTTTGTCAAAAGGTGTAATAATGCTTTTGGAAATGTATCGTACTATGTGTTAAACTATGAAAGGTTCTCTGAAGGTTTGAGGAACTTTATTTATTATTACGAGTATCTGGAAAATGCTTTGATCTTGTTATAAGTTATGAATCTCGTTTATTTAACTTCATTACATCGAGATTATTTACTAGGCTCTGGCTCACTGTCTTATATATGTATGTAGGTGATCGAGCATAAGACTAGACCTAGTGGCGTCGAACTATTCTCAATTTTGTCAAGCCAACTTCTGTTCCTTACTACGAGGTTCCATACAGTCAAGCTTCCAGGCTTCATGAGTGGTGTAGAGTTCACCATTTTGCATCTTAAATTAAGTGTTTTAAATGTTAAAGAGACTGGTTCTGAGTGTGGCTATGATTGGTTTAGTTTGGTTATTAGGATTTATTCCCTAATCATGTTTTTTTGTTTTTGTACATAAGTTTTATGACTTGGGCTTTTGTGTACATATGTATAAAATTTGTTTTGTTCATGTAAGTCTTCACAGCTCATTGGACGTTATATTCTAGTATTTAAAGGCTTTCACTAGCCCCTATGATTGTATTACTGTAAAGCAGCTCTTCAGTAATCGCGGACTACTGGAGGATCACTTCTTCAATCCTTTGGGGCGGGGGTTGGGTTGTTACAGTGGCGGCGATGGGAGTGGTTGTTCGATCCTTTTTCTAGATATTTGAAAGTAGATAGAGAGAGAGAGAATAGATCGCTCATATGACGTCGACAGTGGCGGATCAGTGGTAGAGGAAGTGACATTACACCACTACGTGCCAATGGGAAGAGAGAGAGAGAGAGAGAGAGAGAGAGAGAGAGAGAGAGAGAGAGAGAGAGAGAGAGAGAGACCACGACGGAGGAAGGGGCGGCATGTGAAATGGAGGGTGAGGGTTGGGCGGTGGTGATAGAGAGTGGAGAGTAGAGAGCACAGAGAGAGAGAGAGAGAGACCACGACAGAGGAAGGGGCGGCATGTGAAATGGAGGGTGAGGGTTAGGCAGTAGTGATAGAGAGTGGAGAGTAGAGAGCACACACAGAGAGAGAGAGAGAGAGAGAGAGAGAGAGAGAGAGACCACGACAGAGGAAGGGGCGGCATGTGAAATGGAGGGTGAGGGTTGGGCAGTAGTGATAGAGAGTGGAGAGTAGAGAGCACACACAGAGAGAGAGAGAGAGAGAGAGAGGTTGTGAGGTACTAGGGTTTGGTTCGTATATATAGCATACATATATATATATATATATATATATGGATTTTTGGTCATTTTATCTAAACTTGTCCTTATAGACAAAATGTTTGAGCGCTTGGACTTCTAGCCAAACAAAATTTAAAATTGGATTTATGGACTGAGTATCCTTTTTTTATTATATATTTCTTATTTATTAGAGATTAACATTGTTAAATTAGGAGAGTAAATTATAAATACACCCTTAAAGTTTACTTAAATACAATTTGCCGCTGTGGCTCTAGAAATTACATCTCACCCCTTAAAATTTCTAATTTTATAGCATATTATTACTTTTATTAATAAATTATCAAGTCAATTAACAGTTTTTAATAATGTCAAAAATTTATTTCAATTAATAATTTAGGTAATTTTATCATTGTATAAGAAAACAATTAGAAATTTCATTTTTTCAGTTAATTTTGTTAAATGAAAAATTCTGACAATGAAATATTTGTAACTTTTCAAACTATAAGGGGTAATTCGTATTTTAAATAAATTTTGAAGGATGTATTTGTAATTTACCCTAAATTGGGTACTGCAATTTCCTATATTGCCTTTTTCGGCTTAATAATCTTGGGCCTATTAGCCCAATGATAAAGAAAGATCTCAGATGGGCTTACCATACTGTAACTGTCAGAAAGGTCTCGTGTATGGTAAAACTGTAAGAAAATGCTCCTAAAAACATTTAGATAAAAAAAAAATAAAAAAGGTGTAATGTTATATATAAACCGATTTTCTTATACATAAAGATAATGAGCCACACATTAATAAATAGATTAATTTGATAAAAAAAAAAACTAATTATGTATAAATTATGTATTTAAACAGGCTTTTTAATAGATTTCCTTATCCCTATTTGCCTACTGTATAAAACTGTCAATATCCATAAGGCTGGGGAGCAGTATTTTTTTTTTTTAAGGCTCGGCCATTCTGCAATGAAGTGGTTGGAATTTGTACCATCAAAATAATCCTACATGAGAATAATGTGTTGGAACTCGTGGTAAACGAGTTTTGGAGCAATTTGATCGATGGAAACATAGGATAAGGTAATGTCAAATTAGAGTTCAAGTGCAAAAAAAAAAAAATTGGAAAGACTTTAGAATTGTGATAATCGAGTTCAAAATGGTCTTGAGAATACACACCAGAGGATTCTTTGAATTAACATGTTCAACAATTTTATACGAGGTTAACATGTTCAAAAGATTTCTAAAATGTCTCTTGTTTGAGACTAAAGCGAATTTCATTCCTAATTATCAACCAAAAAGGTAGCAACAACCAGGGTTCCATGAATACCAAATAAACCAAATAAAGATAGATCTTCTTTAATTTAATGAAAAATTGCACATTGAAGATTTTCTTGACAAGAGAGTGGAACCATTCTTTGGGCGTAATGGAAGTTCCAAGTCAAAAATTGTGAAGTTTGTTGCAAACAAATGGCAAGGTGTTATTATATGAAAATCTTTCGCACACTTATATATATATATATATATCTATGTATTTTTAAATCAGGAATCATATCATATATGCAAGGTTTTTTAGGTTTATTTCAAGAAAATGTAAATTCAAAAATAAGTCGATTCCTCTAATTACGTGATTCGGACAAATATAAAAAATGGACAAGAGTTAAAACCTGAGCTAGATATCATATGTGAGAACAAACTTGTTACTCACTCTTGCAAGTCTGCCCGATACCTCTAACCCCACTTTTACTGCGTGAATCTCAAAGATATATACATATATACATATACACTCGGGGGTGAGCGCGGGTTGGTTGCGACCACAGAATTTCTAATCCGCTATTCGTTCGCCAGATTAGCAAATTGAAAAAAATAATCCGCATCCGTCCGCCAATCTGCCGGATGTAGATTGAGTGGATTGACGGATGGATGCGAATTGGCTTGGCGGTTTAAATTTTTATAAATTTTTAACATAATTCAACTTGTGCACTTTCTAAAAAAAAAAAAAAATTACAGTCAATGACTTAGGCCTGGTTTGGGAACAGGCTATTTTAGTAACTTTTTGGCTTTTTACGAAAAGATGTGCAGAAAAGTAGAGAGGTGATGTGACAAGTTTTACTACATGCCTCATCCAAAGGAAGAAAGTTTGAAACTTTATCCACACATTACAATCACAGCATGCCTCATCCACATAAAGTATTATAATCTGTGGTTTTTAAAATATAAAAACAATTCAAACTACCAAAACCATGAACAGAGCAGTAATAGAGATTGTATGCCTCTGTATTATTACATCCATATCTGTTTTTGAAAATAAAAATCAACCAACATATATAATCTTTTTTATTTATTATTTTTAGAATTAGATTTAAAAACTAAAATATATAGATAAATAATACGTTTATTTTTTTTCAATTCAAAAAATATATTTAAGTTGAAAACTCTTTTTCAACATAATACATTCAACAGAATATTTAAACTCTTTTTCAATTGAAAGCACAAAATCTTACAAATTATTAGGGGTGCTCGGCGGTTTGGCGGTTCGGTTGGGGCCAAATGAACCTCAAATCCGCCATCCGTCCAAAACTAGGCGGATTGAAAAAAATCAATCCGCAACCGTCCGCTCGTCATCACGCATCCGTCCAAAATACGGTGGATCAGTTCGGTTCGGTTGGTTTGGACGGATCGGTATATCCGCTGCTCACCCCTAATACACACACAACATTTATGCATGAATTTTACAAACATAATATATATGGACTAAACTAGGAGAAGATTATAGAGGGTCATAGCCTCTCTATTTTTGTGAAAATTATTAGTACTTAAAAAATATATATATCTATACCATTTTATACATAAAATGGTCTTAGTATATATATATATATATATATATATATATATATATATATATCTCATTTTTATTCCATCTTACATTTTCTATCTATTTTGCACCAAAAAAGCTTTTTTATCCTATTACAGATTGCTTCTACGATATATAATTTTTTTTTCTAGGCATATATACAATTTAGGGTAAATTACATTGACACCACCTAAGGTTTATGTTTATTACAGTTCCTCTTCTCACATTTTGGAAATTACATCTCTCTTCCTGAGGTTTAAAATTTCATTACAGATTCCCCCCTCGGCAATTTAATTTTTTTAAATACCAAATTTTCCCTCACTTGGTTAATTACATTGACACCCTCTCACATTTTGAAAATTACAATCCCCTCCATAAGGTTTAAAGTAGCATTACCAATTGCCCCCTCGGTTAGTATTAGTTGGAAAAAAAATTCATTGACAAAAAAAATTATTTGAAAAAAAATTATTTGAAAATTTTTTTTGTTAGTAAAATTTTTAAATTTCTGTTTAAAAACCAACATAAACTCATTTTTTGAATTTACGTTTTTTCCTCAAATTAACAAATTGAGACAACAATTTATAAACCAAAAAAATTAGCAAACAAGTTTTTATGATAGTTTTTAAAATTTTTATAAATATAAATTGAAAACTGAAAGGGAAATAGTTACCAAACATGACTCAGATGGTAAAAATGTCGTAAAATTAACAAATAATTAAATAAATTACTAACGTAAGACATGCCTTATCAAAGATTCTTAGACTATGTATAGTTTGATTTTTAGAATTTTCTTTAAAAAAATTAAAAATTAATTTGGTTAAGAAATAAAAAATAAAAAATAATTATCATTTAAGGGTAAAAAATAATTATCATTTTAACTTTTGGGCAGGTTATATAGATACATATGGTTGTTTCAATTTAATTTGTAAAAAATTATTTCTAGCGACTCGAAAGATAAAAATTATATAAAAGTGATAATTATTTTTTTATTTTTTATTTCTTAACCAAATTAATTTTTAATTTTTTAAAAAATTTCTAAAAATCAAACCATACATAGCCTAAGAATATTTTGATAAGTCATTTTTTACGTTGGTAACTTATTTAATTATTTTTTAATTTTACGACATTTTTATTATATAAAGCCTGTTTGATACCATTTCATTTTCAGTTTTTAATTTATATTTACAAAAAATTTAAAAATTATTATAAAAACTTGTTTGATAATTTTTTTGATTTATAAATGGTTGTCTTAGTTTGTAAATTTGAGAAAAAAAACGTAAATTCAAAAAATGAGTTTACGTTGGTTTTTAAATAGAAATTTAAACATTTTACCAACAATTTTTTTTAATTAATTTTTTTTCAAATAATTTTTTTTTCAATTAATTTCCTTTTCAAATAATTTTTTTTCCAATTAATTTTTTTTCAATGAATTTTTTTCCAATTAATACTAACCGAGAGGGCAATTAGTAATGCTACTTTAAACCTTAAGAAGGGGATTGTAATTTCTAAAGTGTGAGGGGTGTCAATGTAATTTACCTAGTGAAGGTAAAATTAGTATTTAAAAAAATTAAATTGCTGAGGAGGAATCTGTAATGAAACTTTAAACCTCAGGGAAGGAGATGTAATTTTCAAAATGTGAGGGGAAGAACTGTAATAAATATAAACCTCAGGAGGTGTCAGTGTAATTTACCCTACAATTTATATATCATATTATATATAAATGTGCGTATGGTGAAAAAAATATTACTTTTTTAATCCATTCGATAATAAAATTCTGATTCCGTCTTGATAATATATAATTGAGATTCACCTCTTACCCTATAAAAAATACATCTTAAATAAATCTAAATTGTATATTGAACCTTTTAAATATCTTTTATATACAAATTTTGTCTAGAAAAATATTTAGTAGCGTGAATTTGTGTGACTCGAATAGTTCGAATATATGTCGTTTTATTCCTAAAATGACATCGTTTTGAGATATTAGAGCCATTCAAGGCATAAAAATTCAAACTACCAAACATTGTTGTTTTTGTATGGGTGAATTACACTAAAGGTCCCTATAGTTCAGGGCTTGTATCACTTTGGTCTCTGACTTTTCAATTGTGACACATTTGACCATAAATTTTGATTTTTATTTCAAATAAGGACAATTGAATATACCATTACTCAATTTCAAGAGCAAAATCGTCAATTTGATAAAATATAAACTAATTTGACAAAAATAAATGTCAAAAAATATTTTTAAATTTTTAAAAATTAATTCTACCCACCAATGATCAAATTATGTAAAATTGATAAATCTTTTACACATTTATTTATTTATTTTTCTACCAAATTAATTTATTTTATATGTTTGGATGATAATCATGTAATGAGCGGCTGTTTTTATTTTCATTAAATTAATTTATATTTTTTCAAAAGTTAAATATGGCGACAACTTTGATATCATTATTAAACCAACCAATTAAATCAAAAAATTTAAAACTAAAAACATTTCATATATTAAATATATCGATTACACAATAAAAGCCTAGCAAACACCCATTACATGATTATCATTCAAACTCATAAAAAAATTAATTTGGTTAAAAAAATAAATGTGTAAAAGTTTATCAATTTTATATAATTTTATCTTTGGTGCGTAGAAATAATTTTTAAAAATTTAAAAATATTTTGTTGACATTTATTTTTGTTAAATTAGTTTATATTTTATCAAATTAACGACTTTGCCCTTGAAATTGAGCAATAGTATCTTCAATTGCTCTTATTTAAAATAAAATTTAAAATTCAAAATTAAATATATCATAATTAAAAAATTAAAGATTAAAATGATACAAATCTTACACTATGGCGACTATTAATGTAATTCGCCATTTTTGTATATATCAATACTCTCCCTCCCCTGTATATGCTTCTTGCCAAACAGCCTGTCTCACCCTTCTTTTTGTAACACGTGCCATGTTTTTAACATCTCAGAGTCATGACCCATTGGACCACAATTCCCACGTGGCTACGGCAACATTTTGCCGGCCGTGCCACATGTAGCATGTTGTGGACCACCTTATATACATACTAGTACTCCCATTTTGTTTGAAACCGACGTTATAACAATGTAATTCAATGAGGTTTTTTTTTTTTTTTTTTTTTTTGAAAGAAATGACCCACTTTTTTAATTATTTAAAAAATTAATATACTTTTTAAAATCACATTTTAAAAATATAATTTTAAATTAAAATCACATTTTTAACATGTAATTTCAATTGTATTTTCAACATGCGATTTCAAATTGAAATTGCATGTTGAAAATACAATTTTTAGTTTAAAATTATATTTTAAAAAAATAGGTTGATTTTCCAAATAATTTAAAAAGTGAGTTAATTCTCTAAATTAATTTTTTAGAATATTAAAAAAAACTCGTAATTCAATAGGTACTTTTTATTTTAAAATAAAACATTCATAAAATAAATTTATTTATAAAAATAATATTATTCATATGAAATTTCTTAGAAAAAAACATAAAAAAGAAAGGGTTTTAAGCCTTGAAATCAAATAAATTTGAGTTTTTCATTTTGTTAATTTAAATTAAATTTTTTATTTACTTTTACTTTTAATCATTTGTCTATTTTCGTTAAATAAAATTGACAAAAAAATAATAGTTTAGTCATTATACTCAATATACATGTATGAAATATATATATATATATATATAATATCATTTTTTATTGAGTTTAATGATTAAAATATTATTTTTTATAATAAAATAAACAAATAGTTTAAATTGAAAATAAATATATATTTTTAAATTTAAATTAACAAAATAAAAAATACAAGATATATTTTATTATAAGACTCAAATTTAATTTTTTTTTTATAATGTTTGTAATTTTTTTTTTTTATATAAATAAAGTTCTCTTTCTCAATAATTTCACGTCCTTATCTTCAATGGAGATATCTCTTGAAGGGCTTCCAAGCTCAGAGCTCAACACTTTTTTTTAATGATTTTTCTCTTTTCCCTCCTTGTTCTTTTGTGAAATGTTATCGTGTTACTATTATTATTATTTTTTTAGATAAATTATATTATTTTTTTTGCAATTTAAAAATATATATAATAATTCTTATAATTTTGATATAATTAAATTAGATTTTTTTAATATTTTAATTCACTTGACATTAAACTCTATTTTCATTAATAAATCGTTATTCAAATGAATGAAAAATAATGTTATCATCTCTATTATATCAAAATGTAAAATTATTCTTTAATATTATGTCTTTAGATCTTCTGCATTAGTTTCTGGTCATTCAACATTACTAAATGGGAAGTTAGCGTAATTATGTTAAAATTGTGAGATTTGTTGTATTTTTTCAAACTTTAAGGGAGGTTAGTATAATTTATCTTCTTTTTTTTTTTGTTTTTTTTTTCAAATTTTTAAGGAGTTAAAGGTGAAAATAAATTGAAGGGAGAAAACAGAAAGTTACAAAAGGAAGAAGAAAGGAAAGGGAAGAAAAATTATAATAAAAAGTAGGCATGCCATGAGAATGTTGGTCCAGTACTTAAATTTAATCATCTGAGAAATGATAGTGATACAGTTAAGAAAAATACGGGTGTTTGGTTCACAGGTTGAGGATTCTTTCCGGTCCGGTCTGATGTATTGGCCATGTTTGGTAGGGTTTATTTCTAACTTATTTCAGTTTTTAGTTTAATTTAAGCTATTTTGATGTGTTTGGTTCAGCTTAACAATACAGTTTATAGCTTTTTGTAAGTCAAAAATCAACTTATTCTTTGAGTAGGGGAGGAGAAGCTTAATTTATAAGTCAAAAATCAGCTTATGTTCACAGTTATAAGTTATAAGCTGTTAAGTTATAAGCTATAATCACTTTCCCACAGCTCTACCAAACGGGGCCATTATTTGGTTCGTGGAGCTCGCCATATGGTCTAGACTGATGTATTGTTTGGATTTTTGGAATTCATCATATGTTCAGTTTTAACGATCTAAATTATTTAATTTTTTGAAACTCTTCGTGTATATCATTTATATAAAAAAAAAAAAATTAGATCAATTCTATAATTGTAATATATTCATTTTATCGTATTTATCTTTACAAAAATGAGATGTGTTTTTTTAAAGAGAAAATTAGTGTAAGGTCCCTCTCTCATACTTAGTAATAGAAGAGATCCACAATTTTATTTTATAATGTCTAAGGTCCCTCAACTCCTACACTGATATATCACAGAGAAATTTGACTCTCTCGAATCAAACCTCATTTTTTTTTTCTCTCTCTCTCTAAACTTCTCCCTCTCCAAAGATTTTGGGATTAAAGAAGGGTTGTTCTGTTGATGATGTTTGCCAGGCATAAAATATATATATATTACGCTCCATAATTCAACCAATCCAATGCAAGGCACCAACCAAAATTCGAAACAATTTCATTTCATTCCAATTCCAATTCATCAAAAAATGGATTTAAGGCTACACTCTCCAGCACATGATGGATGTGGCTGCTGTAGCCGAAGCTTCCGCCGACGCAGCTTTCACTGGCAAGTCGGTGAACGCAACGTTGCGCAACTACGTCCGTGACGCCAAGTCCATAGCGGTGACACATGCGGACGTGAAGGAGTACCCGAACTCGTACGTGTTCATCATCGACATGCCTAGGCTGAAGTCAGCGGACATCAAGGTTCAGGTGGAGGGCGACAATGTGCTTGTGATCAGCGGAGAGAGGAAGCGAGAGGACGAGAAAGATGGGGCTAAGTATTTGAGGATAGAACAGAGGGTTGGGAAGTTGATGAGGAAGTTTTTGTTGCCTGAGAATGCTAATACTGATAAGATCTCTGCTGTTTGTCAGGACGGTGTGCTCATTGAATTTCTCTGGAGCAGAATTTCTCTGAAGAGAAATTCCGAAGTGCAGAGAAAATTGGTCAAAACACAGAGAATCCAGAGAAATTCAGAAATTCAGAATTTCTGAATTGAGAAATTCAGAATTTCTCTGGATAGAAATTCCGAAGTCCAGAGAAATTTGGTTGAAACACAAAGAATCTAGAATTGAGAAATTCTGAAGTCCAGAGAAATTCTCTGGATTGAATTTTTTCTGGATCAATGTTGAGGGACCTTAGACATTATGAAAATATTTAGTGTCCTTTATGCTATAAAATCTTAATATCAGAGACCTTAAAAAAAATCTCATTTTTTAAAATAGACGATTTAATTGTTTTAAGACAAACACGATAAAATAAATATATTGCAATTATTGGATTAACTTAAATTTTTGTGTGAATGATATATATGAAAAGTCATAAAAAATAAACGACTTAAATTATTAAAATTAGACTTGTGATAAACTCCACAAATCCAAACAATACCTCTCAAATTCAAATCTGGAATGAAAAGAATCCCCAACTTGGTTCACAAATCTCCAAGAACAATAATCCCAAATAATTTTTAATAATTTTGGCATGGTTGGCCTTGCCAAGCCTGTCAAGATAATAATTATTAATTATTTTAACAATTATATATTTTGTTGGAGGTAAATTTCTTCTAGTTCAAAATTTAAATTGAAGAGTGTTATTTGGGTCCGTAGAATTTATTATAGGTCTTATTTTGATCATTTAAATTATTTATTTTATCTGACATTTTGTGTAATTCTTCGTAATGCACTTTGGAAACGATGTCATTTTTTTTATAAAAATAAAAAATAAAAAAAGAAAAGAAAATGGGTATTTATTATTACTATTATCTTTAAGTATTGCTTTTAAAATAACGTCATTTTAAAATATTATACATGATGTACTATAGATTATACATTACTGAATTGTGTTACGTTGTACAATATGCATGATTAATGTTATGCCTTTTGAGAGGGAGTTTTTATTTGCATTGGGGCCGAGCTAGACCAAGGCATGGTAAATGGGCTGTTCTTTGGGCCGTGGTGAAAAGAGCTTAGCAAGTCGACCGCAGCCCAAGTGGTAGCTCGGTCCAAGTATGAAAAGGGCTCGGCAAGTGTTAGCTCGGTCCAAATGTGATTATATTCACCAGTCGGAGTAGAGATAGTTAGCTCGACCATAGCATTCGAAGCCGAAGTATGATGGCTTCTCATGGTGAACCTTGCATTGATTAGCGCGGTCGAGGCTTGCTAAAAGTTAGCTCGGTCTCAGCAGGCAACCGAGGTACAAGTGAACAAGAGTCGAGCTATAAGTTGCATGTGAAGGCGTAGGATTAAGTATGACAAAGTGCTAGTGTTAGCTCGGTCATACCTTCATCCAACCAAAGCAAAACCATCTCACTTGGTTTAAGCAGTGAGGGGGGTGTTGAAGGATAAGCATTATCTTTCAGGAGTGTGATTCCTAGGAGGACTCTACATGGAGGAGTAATAGTCCTACTAGGATTGTGCCACGTGGAACCTATAAAAGCTCACAACATAACCTATGTACAGGTAACACAACTTTGATTCTCGAATACACAGAGCTTTTTGTCTATTTTGCTGACTTAGGCATCGAACAGGTATCCAGCACACACCCGCCGGCTAGCTCATGTTTGTGTTTTCAGGGAGTAAAGTGACAACGTTTGGAGGAGCGCATACTTGATCAACAGGATTATACGAGAAGATTATTTCGTGCTCGTACACCTTTCCTCTTAAACTCTTTTGCAGGTTTGATTTTCTCTTTGCTTCAAATGATGTAGTTGGTCAACAATGTTAATGTCAACCACATTAGATAAGTAACAGTTAAATTTGAAATTTCATTTCCACTGTTTCAATAATGTACACCTTTGCCGAATGGATCCTTTTTTATGATTCTTTTTTTATGTGAACCTTGAAGTGTTGGTCCATGTTAGGCCTACTATATATTTTTTGAGCTCTGCTGGGGACCTTAGTGGGGGTGACCCCAACACCCCCACCTCCATGTGGGGCAGTGAGAGCAAGCCTTTAAAAAAAAAAAAAAAAAATTTCACCAATCAAAAAACAGTGGAGTGATGGGGTCACTCCCACTTGGGTCTAAATCTTTTCTGATATTTTTTTTAGGGTTGGATTGGGTTCATTACATATCTTCTTTTTTTGATCATACCATATATTGATTGGTCTGATATAATTGTTTTTAAAAAATTAACTGCAAATATAATTTTTCAAAATAGGTTGTCTAAAAGATAACATATTGAATTATTGAAAGTGGTGTCATTTGTGTACCAATATGCTTAGACTAGACTGTCCAATCGCCTAAGATTGAATGTATGATAAGATTATGAAAAATAAATTGAGTGTTGCTATTAGCATTTCATAAATTATTTTGGACTTCTAATTTTTAACTTTTTTTTATTATTAAAATAACCTCAAATAAAATTATTACAAAGGATATCATTAATTTTGAAAAATTCCATCTCATAATTAAACCTACACACCCACTACATCATGAATTAGGATTTATGAGAGCACCCACCTCCATCACTACCCATCCATCTTTTCCAAATTTCACCTTCAAAACTTACCTACCCTCAAAACCTTGAATACCCTTTGACGACAATATTCTGGCGGTAACGGTGGCTACTGTGGGGATGTAATTTCTGAATGACAACACGTGTCCGAGGTGCCATGTGTCCTGGACATGATGCCGAGGCAATCTTAGCTAGGTTGAGGTTATCTGCGAGAATACCGAAATTTGGGGTAAGCGGATAAGGGACAAGAGTCCTAGATTGGGAGAGGACTTCAGTTTGGGTAAAGATAAGAATCTTAAAGAGTTTATCCCAATCCCACTGGGAGTCCAAGATTAGCAGTAATCCAGAGTCCATTGAAGCTAGGCTTCTATAGGGATTAGGTTTGTATTGGCTATAAAAGAGAGGCACTCTCGTGGGTCTAAGGTACGCTTTTTGTATTCTGAATAGTGAGTTAAGAACTTTTGCTATCTTTGAGAGATAACTAACTTGATCGTTGAAGTGCTCCTAGGTGGACGAACCACCACCGGAATCTCTTCTTTCTGTTATTGGTCGTTCGGGCGCAATCTATTCTGCCAGTGTTCACCAGCTGTGTACCTGTTTGGCAGTGTGAGTAGAAATCGACTCATATAATTTGGCACCGTTTGTGGGAACGGAAGAAGAATAGATGGTCAACGACGGATAGAAAGAGAAGGTTGGGGATGACATCCCTACTGGGAGCGGTAAGCACATTGACCTTGACGTTGAAGAAGACAACTGCAACGACGAGACTCTTGATAAGAATTATGAAGATAAAGACGTCGGCCAAGAGGGCGACGTACCAAAGAAATTAGACCGAAGCGGGTATTATAACGATGACGACCTCCAGGTATGGAAAAATAGATGCTTGCGGAAGGACGAAGAGATGAAGGGAATGGCAGACAAATTGGAAACGGTCGTCAATTTCATGATGCAGAACAACGTCATGCAGCCACCGTTTCCGTTACAAGACACGCCGATTCCAGCGGCCAAGAACAATGCCCAGAAGGGAGGGCAGAAAATAGTCCCTATAGCCCCCCAGCATGTCAGAACCATGGAACACTCTCATCGGCCTTCAAGGGAGGTCGGGCGAGGAGAGTCAATAAAAAGAGATTCACGGAGGACGCATCGTACCAAGGAGGATGACCCCAAAGAACATCGTCATGTTCAAGGGAAGGAGCTCTATTTCGACGCAACTAACGGAGAGAAGTCCAAGAGGATTCACAATGACACCGCAAGTAGTGTACCGAAAAAATTGAAATCCGAAGATAGCCGAGCTCCTGGGTGGACCAAGGAGGATCTGAGGGATTACCTCTATAGGAAGCAACACAATGCCGAGGTATCCTCCCCAGTTAAGCCGAGAACGCCGTTCTCAATAGAGTTGGACAAATTTGAGGCCCCAAAAAGGTTCAGTATGCCGAGATTCCAGATATACGACGGTAAGTCGGACCCCAACTTTCATGTTGGTTTGTACCTGAACTCGATGACATTGTACACTGGGAATGAGCCGTTGCTCTGCAAGGTGTTCCCCTCATTCTTCGGCGAGATTGCATCGGACTGGTTTCATAAATTGCCAAAAAGAACTGTGAAAACCTAGAAAGGCCTGGCCGAGATGTTTGTGGCCAGGTTCGTGACAAACAAACTATAGCCATTGAGGGTGGACGCCCTGATGGCTTTGAAAATTAGCGAGGATGAAAGCCTCAGGGCCTATGCTAAAAGGTATTGTGAGGTATTCAACCGAATACCAGGATGCAACCAAGAGGTGGCGGTCGTGTCGTTTAAAAATGGCCTGAAAGATGATTGCCTGCTTCGAAAATCACTGGTAAAGACACTGCCAAAAAGCATGGAGGAACTCATGGCTAGGATAGAAAAGTATGCCAGGGCCGAAGAGGACAAGCTGGGGACAAAGGCGTCGAAACAAGAGAAGAAAAACGGCTCACCGAAGCGATGCCGAGGTGATAGTGGGTACAACAAGCAGGAGACAGGATTAAGGGCTGAACAGGCAGTCACAACCATAGTCCGAATCCTAATTTACAAAATCTTAGAGAAAATCCGAAATCAACTCTATTACAGAGCACTAGTAAGGGCTCTTGGTGAATTTATGGAAAGAAGTCTTAGCAAGCACTGTGCTTACCACAACGAAGATGGGCATTTGACTCAGTGGTGCAGAGCCTTAAAGGCACATCTGGAAGACCTAGTAAGACAAGGTCATTCAAGGGCTCTTATAGACGAGGCCAGGACAAGGGAAGAGCAAACAAGACTGCCTCAGGCACCGGCAGTCCGCATCCTCCAACACAACAACCGCATGCTGGCGGACCTCGAGTGATCAATGTGATCCATTCGAAGGTCAATGAGAACGAAATATGTGGGGAGACCTAGAAGGTAAAACACTTGCAACATGTGTACTAGGTCAGGCAGAAAAGACCTAGGGCAGATGAGTGCCAAGGACCAGTGGTGTCCTTTACTGAAGACGACCTAGAAATGGTGCAGCATCTCCACAACGATGCTTTGGTAATACCCCTCCAGATTGGAGAATGCCAAGTGAAGCGCATTTTAATTAACCAAGACAGCTCTTGTGACATCATGTCTGTCAGATGTTACAAGGACCTTGGCCTTCACCAAGATGATATGGAACAATCCAATGGTCCAATGGTCGGGTTCAATGGAACGCCAACATGGCCCTTGGGAGCAGTTAGTTTGGAGGTGCAGGTTGGCACCAAGAAGATAAAAACTGAGTTTACAGTAATTGACACTCCCTCCCCTTATAATGCTATCTTGGGAAGGCCATGGCTGCATGCAATGGGGGCTGTTCCCTCAACATTGCATCAGCTGTTGCGATTTCTAACTAAGCATAGAATGTAGGAGGTAAGAGGGGACCAAGTGCAGGCAAAGAATTGCTCCATAGCAGTAATGAAATCCACTTGCAACATACGAGAAACAGAACCAGCAGAGATTGAAGACGAAGACATAGAAGTCTTAAAGGATGTTGGCAAAGAGCCAGCCGAGAAGAGTGAGGAAGCCCTAACGAAAATCCTTGTCCAACAAGGGGATGAAGAGCGCTTCTTCCTTCTCGGCTCGGGCTTGGCCGAGGAAGAGGAAAAAGAGCTAGAGGCGTTCTTGAGAGCAAACATTGAGGTGTTTGCTCGGACGCCGTACGAGATGTCTGGCATTGACCCCGAGGTCACTTGCCATAAACTAAATGTAGACAAGTCGGCTAAACCTATCATCCAGCGAGCAAGAAAGCCAACGTTGATGTATGTCGAAGCAGTAGAAGAGGAGGTAGAAAAACTTCTGGAGGCCAAGTCCATTCGAGAGGTAAATTACCCGACATGGTTATCAAACGCGGTAGTTATGAAGAAGAAGAATGGGAAGTGGAGGGTCAGTGTGGACTTCACCAGCCTGAACAAGGCTTGTCCCAAAGACAGTTTCCCACTACCCAAGATTGACCAATTGGTGGATGCCACTTCAGGGCATGGAAGGATGAGCTTCCTGGATGCATACAGGGGGTACCATCAGATAGCTATGTATCGACCAGATGAGGAGAAGACTGTATTCATCACCCCAAGAGGGCTATATTGCTACAGAGTGATTCATTTTGGATTGAAAAATGCAGGAGCAACTTACCAGAGATTGGTGACCAAGATGTTCAGGCATCTAATAGGCAAAACAGTGGAGGTATACATAGATGACATGGTCGTGAAGACCAAGGAACCTGAAAATCATCGGGCCAACCTAAAGGCAATTTTTGACATCCTTAGAACATATCGGCTCCAACTCAATGCATCAAAGTGTGCATTTAGAGTTGGGTCTGGTACGTTCTTGGGATACTTGGTAACAAGAAGGGGCATTGAGGCAAGCTCGGATCAGATCAAAACCATCTTAGAGCTGAAGAGCCCAACATCGACAAAGCAAGTGCAGATGTTGAATGGTATGGCTGCAGCCCTAAATAGATTTATAAGCAGAAGCTTTGACAAGTGCAAACCTTTCTTTAGCTTAGTGAAGAAAGCCACAGACTTCTTGTGGACAGAAGAGTGTGAAGCCGCCTTGGCCGACTTAAAGAAGTATTTGACCACAGCTCCAGTTCTCTCAAATCCAATACCTGGAGAGGAGCTGCTCTTATACTTGGCAGTTTCAGAGCATGCAGTGAGTGTAGTAATAGTTAGAGAAGAAAAATGAGAGCAAAGGGCGATTTACTACGTAAGTAAAACCCTGGCAGACGTAGAGACCAGATACCTACCCTTGGAGAAGTTAACACTAGTTTTAATAATAGCTTCCAAGAAACTGAATCATTACTTTCAAGCCCACAAAATTGTGGTGTCAATTGAACATCCTTTGAGGTCCTTGTTACAGCAGGGAGATCTGACATGAAGAATAGCTAGATGGGCAGTGGCTTTAGGCCAATATGACCTAGAATTCAAACCTAGGACAGCAATCAAAGGCCAAGTCTTAGCCGACTTTGTGGTCGAATTCACACCAGACGCCGTCATACATCGGGCTCCGTTGAGCCGAGATATACAACGTCCAAATGAGCAAGGAAAAACCCAGTAGAGGATAGCAGAACAAAGGAAGGAAGAAAAGCTCAGGCCCTGCAGTATTTACATCGGTGACTCATTCCGGCTGTTTGTTGATGGGAGTTCAAACCGACAAGGAGCGGGGGGCTGGAGTAGTGCTAGTATCTCCAAATGGGCATATATTGGAACAATCCATTTGTTTGGGGTTTAAGGCCTCCAACGATGAAGCAGAGTATGAAGCACTAATCGCAGGATTAAAGCTGGTAGTAGCAATGGAAGCTGAGGAGGTAATAGTCTTCTGTGACTCCCAACTCATAGTCAACCAGGCAATAAGGGAATATGCAGCCCGAGATGAAAGGATGTCGGCTTATGTAAAGGAAGTGGGCAGACTGATAGCCTTATTTCAAAATTACCGATTACAGCAGGTTAGCCGAGATGACAATAGCCATGCTGATGCTCTGGCCAACCTGGCTAGCGAATTGAAGCCTGGAGAGGTGAGGACAATAAGGGTGTGTTTGATTGGACGAACTAGAAAAGGGGGGATTAGAATCCATCGGACTTGAGTCCTGGGACTGTGAATCCCCCGGACTATTTGGTCGGATTGGATATGTATCCTGTGTTTGTTTTTTCATGGAATTAGATGTCTGGATAGGACTATTTTCAGTGAATCCAATGTTTGGTTGGACGGACTGGATAGGATAAATGAACAAAAGACTATTTTGCCCTTTTTCAATTGTTTACTTAGTAATAGTAATATTAAACATATCTTTAATATTTTAATTATTTTTAATTAAATAAATTTGTTTTTTTAAATTAAATAAATAAATAAATAAAATATCAATAAAATTTGTTTTAAATCATTACTGTATAACAAATCATTATTTTTTTTTACATACAAAACTTTACTGTGTTTGTTTATTTACACAATTAAATAATTTACTGTGTTTGTTTATTTACACAATTAAATAAATTTATTTTTTTACACAATTAAATAAATAAATAACCACTAAATTTGTTTATATTATTTTTTAATTAAAATTTTAAATAAAACACCTATTACAATTTAAATAATGAAATTAAATAAATTATAAACAAAATTTTAAAATAAAACATCAATAAAATATCTATAAAAAATTATTTTAAAAAATTAAATAAATAAAACATCAATAAAAAGTTAAATAAAATTATTTTATTTTTAAATTGAGACATTTAAATTTTATTGAATTTTATTAAATATAATACATAATTAAATAGTAGAGGGTCAAAATGGTCATTTTCGCATCTAATCCCAACAGTGGATAGTCCCCCACTTTCTGTCCCACCCCCCCCCTAGGACACAATAGTCCCCCATATGGGGGACATGGAGTCCGGCGGACTAAAAAAAAATCAAACGGCGGATAAGGAGCACTATTTGGATTACAATCCAAATAGTGGATAGTCCCCCCCCATAGTCCCCCCAATCAAACAAGGCCTAATGGTTGACTACTTGTCAGGTCCAAGCATAGAACCACTGAACACAGAGCGTGAAGCAATGTGTGTGGAGATGGGACCAAGTTGAATGGATGCAATAATAGTATTCCTTAGAGATGGGAAGCTACCAGATGACCATAAAGAAGCGCACAAGATCAGACTGAAGTCAGCAAGGTTCAGTTTGACAATAGAAGGACATCTTTACAGAAGATCTTTCAATGGACCCCTTCTGAGGTGTGTGCATCCTTCACAGGTTGACGACTTTCTGTACGAGATACATGAAGGAGTATGTGGGAGCCATGCTAGGTGCAGGTCACTTGCTCATAGGGCCATTACTCAGGGGTACTGGTGGCCCTACATGCAGAAAGACGTTGAAGCTTATGTTAAGAAGTTTGAGAAGTGCCAAAGGTTTGCACCTTTGATACATCAACCAGCAGCAAACTTGAACCCGGTGTCCAGCCCTTGGTCATTTGCCCAATGGGACATGGATCTTGTTGGACAATTGCCTCAAGTAACTGGATAAAGGAAGTACTTACTAGTGGCAACAGATTACTTCACCAAGTGGGTTGAAACTGAACCCCTTGCAAAGATTCGGGACATTGATGTTAAGAACTTCATATGGAAGAACATCATCACCAGATTTGGAATCCCAAGAGCAATAATTGCAGACAATGGTACACAATTTGACAGTAAGCTAATTAAGAGCTTCTGTGCAAAATACAAGATCAAGAATTACTATTCCACCCAAAGTTTTCCTCAAAGCAATAGACAAGCAGAAACATCTAACAAAGTTATCTTGGATGAGATT
Organism: Camellia sinensis; assembly: GCF_055761805.1. Lineage (NCBI taxonomy): Eukaryota > Viridiplantae > Streptophyta > Magnoliopsida > Ericales > Theaceae > Camellia > Camellia sinensis. The sequence continues at coordinate 190,845,072 of NC_138964.1, forward strand.
AAGAAGAGACTGCAAGCAGCAAAAGGAAAGTGGGTGGATAAATTGCCTAGTGTACTTTGGACATATCGGACTATACTGAGAAGATCGACTGGGGAGTCTCCATTTGCCATGGCTTATGGCACAGAAGCAGTCATTCCACTGGAGGTTGGCATCCCAGGGATCAGAACCCAGGGAGTAGAAAATGGGACCAATGAAGCATTCCTAGCCCGAGATCTGGATCTACTAGAAGAAAGAAGGGAGAAAACAACGATTTAGCTGGGGGCATACCAGTAGCAGCTTTTCAGGACTTATAATAAGAAGGTGAACCCGCGAGAGTTCCAAGTCGATAACCTCGTCCTGAGAAAGGTCGTCGGTAACAAGAAGGATCCCAGAGAGGGTAAGCTTGGCCCAAATTGGGAGGGACCCTATAGAATCATCTCCGTCTTGGGAATTGGGGCATATCGGCTTGAAGACAGTGAAAGCAAAGAGTTGCCAAGACCCCGGAATACATGCAATCTGAAGTTTTTCTATCATTAGATTTTCTTATTTTTTAAGTTTTCTTTTGTTTTGTTATTAGCCGAAGTAATAATAAAGTTTTAACTTGATTTTTTAACTTGTGTAGTATGATTGACTAGTCACTTGGCGATGTTTCTGATTGAAACATGATGAATAACTTAGACTTATTATATGACAGAGTTTCTACTTGCATATAATAGAGTTGAACTAAGTTGGCGATGTTTCTGATTGAAACATGATGAATAACTTAGACTATTATATGATAGAGTTTCTACTTGCATATAATAGAGTTGAGCTAAGTTGGCGATATTTCTGATTGAAACATGACGTATAACTTAGACTTATTATATGGCAGAGTTTCTACTTGCATATAATAGAGTTGAACTAAGTTGGCGATGTTTCTGATTGAAACATGATGAAAAACTTAGACTTATTATGTGACAGAGTTTCTACTTGCATATAATAGAGTTGAACTAAGTTGGCGATATTTTCGATTGAAACATAGCGAATAACTTAGACTTATTATATGGGAGAATTTCTACTTGCATATAATAGAGTTGAACTAAGTTGGCGATGTTTCCGATTGAAATATGACGAATAACTTAGACTTATTATATGGCAGAGTTTTTACTTGCATATAATAGCGTTGAACTAAGTTGGCGATATTTCTGATTGAAACATGATGAATAACTTAGACTTATTAGATGACAGAGTTTCTACTTGCATATAATAGAGTTGAACTAAGTTGAATTAACTTATATCAGTTAGATTAACAGGGAGACCGAAGTTGATGACCTCGACCATCCTCCGTTTGAATCTGATCTCGGCGACAAGATCAATGCCATATACTTAATGAGAACCTAAGTGGAACTTAGGTTCACATTAGGGGGCAGAGGGTTGGAGAATGGTGCTTGGGAGTTGGAATTTCCAAGTGAAGATTGGTTTGACACTTGTTGAAATTTTGAGAAGAATTTACGAGTTAAAGTTAAGCCGGGGTCATGTTGAAAGAAAAATTGGTTTAACACTTATTGAAATTTTGAGAGCAATTTACAAGTTGAAGTTAAGCCAAAGTTATTTTTAAAGAAATATCTGTAAAATATTGCTGAGATTACCATATTACCAAGATTTGGAAAATAGTGGAAGACAGAAGCCTTGGTAAGCAAGAGTGAGTTGGCAAGTTGTAACACTTGTGAAAATATTATAAAAAATATTTTCAAGTGTTAGTTGAAAGCCGAGATAAAACTACTAGCAAGTATATCCGAGGTATTTTACCCCAAGGAAATTACACAGTTAAGGTGTACTTTGAAGAAACATGCAAAATATTTCAAGTATGGAAGCTTACAAGATAGACAAGCATTCAAACACTCAGAAGAAATACAAAAAGAAATTTGAGGGTGCATTCAGATAAAGAAAGAAGGCACTTTGGCCTGACATTGAAGAGCAATTGTTCAGATTACAAAAGTGGCACGTCGGCCAGATTAAAACTTACATTGTTTCAAAAGTAGGAAAAAAAGTACAAGTTCCAAGAAATAAAGAAAAACGTCAAACTAGACTATTCGGCGTCATTGGTTGGTTGGGTTTGGGGCTCAGAGGAAATCTGCGAACTCTTCTCGACGGCTTTCTTAGCTGCGAGCTCGGCGTCGATCTCTTTAAGAGTCTGGTCCAGGCTCATCTCGGTGATAGGCACCTCGGATGATGACTTCTCGGCAAAAGCACCCTTTGAGACCTCATCCTCCTCATCACGAGTCAATTCCAGGACTTGCTCATTCAGAGTTGGGGACTTGGTCCCCTCAGCCTCGGCCTTCTTGGTCTTCTTGTCTTTAGCCTCCTCCTCGGACTCAACTTCGTCCTCGGACTGGCTTGGAGTAAGTAGGAACGGCAGGGCAAGGCTGCTAGCATTCCTGAGAGGGGAGTCCTCGGGGACAGCCAACAGCTTCAAAGTAGCCATCCAACCAAGGGTATAGCCCTTGTTGCATGCCTGTCTGACTTATTTTTTGTAATCTTCTTTGACGTCGGCCGCCCCCTCGACATACGCCTTCTCATCTATCGCCTTGATCTCGGACTCTTTTGTGGCCAGGGCATCTTGAAGCTTTTTTGGGGCCTCGACCATCTTTGCCTCGGCCTCTTTCTTTTCGGCCGTAAGGACCTTGGCAATGGCCTCCGCAGCATCAGCCTTTTCCTCGGCCTCGTCCTGAGCCTTCTTGGCTGCCTCAGCCTGCTCTGTAAAGGTCTTCATTTTGCCATCGGCCTTGCTGAGGGACTTAGACAAGTTTGCAGCCTCCCTAGTCTTGTTGGCCAACTCCTTCTTGATGGCAAAGGCTTGCATCGCGAAGGAGTGGCTATGCTCGATCGCTTAAGAGAGATGGAAAAAACACATGTTAGTAAAAACTTTGTAAGTATGAAATAGCAGAAAATGAAAAGTATCAAGTGTTAAAGGCATACTTGGACAGAGCATTGCAACATCAAAGCAAAATTCTCGTATTCACTCATCTCAGCGTTTCGATTGAGATCGTTGGAAAGGAGCAAGGCGGTAGAGAGGGCCACGCCGACTTCAATGTCGTCGGCGCTGTCGTCAGCTTTGACCGACTTGTCCTCAATTGTAATTGAGGGGGCCCAGGGGACATCGGATTTAAGAGACCCCGAAGTGGCCGTAGAGGCCGACCTCGGTTTCTTTGACTAGGTGGATTCGGATGGTTCGGCCTCGGCGGGCCTCTTCTCAGTGGCAGAGGAGGTCTTCTCACCCTCGGCCAATTTTGATATCGGCAAGGTGTCCTCAGTGTTAATCTGAGTCACTGTTGCCTTAGGTTGGGCCTTCTTCAGTCTTTTGGACTTTGGCTTTGGTTGAGACTGGGATTGAGAAGGTTGAGCGTTGACAGTGTCGGGGATGTCGGCCAGAAGATCGTCTGCAACTGCTTTCTTGTGACCCATCTCGGCAACGATTGCAGTTCAGCATCGGCGCTTGCGTTGAGATGGAGGGATTAGATATGGATCTGAGGTTGATGGTCCCTCAGCTAGATTGGAAGTTGATCCCTGATCTGGCCGGGGTGATGAAGTTGCTGGTGGAGTTATGGCGGAAGGAGGAGACTTGTTTTTCTTCTTCGGGACGTCGGGCAAAACGGATCCGTAGGTTGGGATGAAGTTAAGCAGTAAAGGAGCTCTCCGCCTCTGAACTGGCAGATCCAACAGCTTCTTAAGGTCCTTGCTGGGAAAGAAGGACTTACGAAAGTCCTTGGGTGGCTATGGAAGAACTGCAGGAAAAAGCAGACGTTAGAATATATAGAAGGACCAAAGTATTAAAGACTTGAAAAATGAGTGAGTGTAACACTTGGTTCTTACCATTACCCTCTATGAATACTGTTCGGCTAAGAGGGTAGAGGTGAAGGTCTTCATCTGGAGTAAACTCCCAGTTGCCCGAGACAATGAAGTAATTGTCCACATCCCCCTTGTTGGAGTCTGGGAGGTCGGTAACAAGTTTGTATTCTGTGGACCTCGGTTTGAGGTGGTAGATGTAGCCTTTTTCTAACTTAAGGCCACACATGGTATAGTAGTACTGGATATCGGCAAGGGTAACCCTAGCGTTCTCTTTTTTGGCTAAGGCTACTATGCCATTAATAACTCGGTAAGAGTTGACAGTGAGCTGCATTGGGTTCAATTTGCAGTAATGGAGGACTTCTTGGAAAAGGATGTTGAGAGGGAGCCTAAGCGCACATTCTATGAAAGCTACAACTGGGAAGGGCATGGAATCGACTGTGGGCATGATGGAGTCATCCTCCCCAGCCAACCTGAGATGGACGTTGGCAGGAACGGAAAACTCCTACCTGAAGTATTCTAACTTGGTTGGAGTGTTTACCCTATACCTCTACATACCCATGATGTCGGCTTAAGGGGAAAGTGTTGGGATTCAGAAGGAAGTGTTTTGTAGGGGTTTGAAGGGCCTTGACCAAAACCTAAATGTGTGCTGGGGTAAGAATTTGTGAGGATCTAAGGGGAATTCGTTTCAGTTTTCCCTAAGATTCGGGAGTTCTACGACAAATCTTAAACCTAAGTCTAAGCAAACAAAGATTGAATGCAAGAATCTGGAAAAGACATAGAAAACAGAAACAAGAACAATGATTCAGAAACAAGAATAGTGATGAACTATCAAGAACACTATGATAGTGTGTACACGGGTGCGAGACCAAGAACAGTGGCAGAAAACCAGGTGTACGAAACAGATTGTGCATACATATGTATTTCCATGAACAAATTGCAAACAAAGGAAAATTTGCAACATATAAAGGTTTAAGAACATGAATAAAGTCATAGTAGCAGAATATAAACACAACAGTTTAAGGAGAAACAAGAAATAGAAACAAAGAGGAACAGTAACTCACCGAAGAAAATGAAGCCGGTGTGAGGTACGCCGAAGTACGATGATGGCAGCAATCGGAGAAGGGCAGCAAAAGTCTCACCGGAGGAGGTGAGCAGAGTGGTTGCAGAGCTTGAGAGCTTGAAACAATGGCGGATTCGGGAGAGTAAAGAGAGAGAGAGTTAGCATGAAGTTGAGGATGCAACGATGAAAGGACGGAGAGAGAGAGAAGTGGTTTTGATCAAAACCACGAAATGATAGCAAAATTGCAATCAATGTGCCTAGGGTGACGTGCTTGTCAGACGGCGCACGCAGACGCAGGGTGACTTAAAGGCGCGTGTCAAGTACGATCCAGTAGGAGAAAGACACATAACAGAAACGGTTGAAATACTGTGCGTGACAGCTCACACGCATGTTGAAGCTTTTGAAGTTCTTGGTTTAATGAAGCAAAGACCTCAGCTAGGAGGATGATTTCGGCTAAATAATTTGAACCAACTTGGTTATTTGTTTACAGGTCTTGTCATATGGGGCCAACGAATGATGACCTTGGTAATGAAAGACAAAACGAACTTAGCTGACATGCTGAGTAGAGGAAATGATATAGGTTCCATCACCTCAGGATGCCGAGGTTATAGAAACCAAGGGGCAGTTGTGGGGATGTAATTTTTGAATGACAACACGTGGCCGAGGTGCCATGTGTCCTGGACATGATGCCGAGGTAGGCTGAGGTTATCTGTGAGAATACCGGAATCTCGGCTAGGCTGAGGTTATCTGTGAGAATACCGGAATTTGGGGTAAGCAGATGAGGGACAAGAGTCCTAGATTGGGAGAGAACTTCAGTTTGGGTAAAGATAAGACTCTTAGAGAGTTTATCCCAATCCCACTGAAAGTCCAAGATTAGTAGTAATCCAGAGTCTATTGAAGTCCGGCTTCTATTGGGATTAGGTTTGTATTGGCTATAAAAGAGAGGCACCCTCGTGGGTCTAAGGTACGCTTTTTGTATTCTGAATAGTGAGTTAAGCACTTTTGCTATCTTTGAGAGATAACTGACTTGATCGTCGGAGTGCCCCTGGGTGAACAAACCACTGCCAGAATCTCTTCTTTCTGGTACAGGTCGTTCGGACGCAATCTATTCTGCCAGTGTTCACCAGCTGAGTACCTGTTTAGCAATGTGATCAGAAATCAACTCATACCATTTGATTACCTACATTGAACGATTAAAACATAAAAATTTCTTAACACATTGAACGATCAAAATTGCTAATGCTTGCAGAAGTTTTCATTTTTTCAAGTTCAGGAATACAGGTCCGAACATTACTTACTTGTTCGAGAATATGTTCCCGAACAAATAAGTAAAGTTTGGGAATGCAGGTCCGAACATGAAATTTTTTTAACACATTGAATGGTCAAAATTGTTAACGCTTGTTAACGCTTATAGAAGTTTTCATTTTTTTAAGTTCGGAAATACAGGCCCGAACATTACTTATTTGTTCGTGAACATGTTCTCGAACATAGATTATTTATTCGGGAATGCAAGTCCGAACATGGAAATTTATTAACACTTTCAATGGTTAAAATTCTTAACACTCGCAGAGATTTTATTTTTTCCAAGTTTGGTAGTTTCAGTTTTGAAGAAATAATGCGAGAGAGAGAGAGAGAGAGAGAGAGAGAGAGAGAGAGAGAGAGAGAGCATACCAATTATGACAATGGTTAAACCGACAAAGACAGTATTCTTCTTCTTCTTCTTAGTGGATTTTGTTAGGGTTTTTTGGAAGTGAAGTTTTTTCGAAGGTGGAGAGATGTGCATTCAATGAGTGGAATGTTTAAGGATGATTTTGGTGTTATTTGAGGGGGAGGGGGAATTTTAAGGGTTTCAAAATTTACAAGTAGGGATACAAAGAAATGGAAGGTCCAAAATAATTCATAGGGTGCTAATAACACCACTCAAAAAATTATATAAGGTGGTAAATAAAAGAGATAATTAATAAGATAAAGGGAGTAGAGTATTATATGTTTGATTAGGATGGGGTAAAAAAAATTTATTTTTTACCATTGGATAAATAAGGAAATAATCTGCAAAGGCCTAATCCCTTAATACTTCAATTCTTATGGTATTGTAATTCCTATTTTTTCTCATTTAATCACCATAGCAGTAAAGTTATTAAGGATTTTAATAGGGGTACTTACGTGTAGGTCCTAATGAGTGAATTTATTGTCTAATAGATCCTATAGAAAAAATTTGTCATAAAAAAATATCACTAATTATAAATTTTAGCAACAATTTATAAAAATCATGACAAAAAAAAGTCACTAATTGTCAATTTTTAACGACATATATAAAAAATTATCACAAAAAAATTATTTTTAGCGATAATTTTACCAAGACTTATTTTCAATAGGATTTGATAGAAATTAAGTCTAACTATTAGGACTTATTAGTAGTTTACCCATTTTATTTTAATGCTATACTAAGGCCTTGTTTTGCAAGTGATTTTTTTAGCCAAAATGTTAAAAAGTTACTAAGACTTCGTTTGGGAAGTAGGTTGGCTTTTTGACTTTTTGACTTTCTTGGCTATTTTAGTCTGCGCTAAAAGCTTGGTTTGACAAGGGCTTTTTGGTTTTTTGACTTTTTTTGTGAGAGAAGAATGTAATGATTATGAATTGGATGTGATGCTTTATTTTTTCTGGCTAAAATAGCCTATTTTATTTTTTGTGGCTAAAATAGCCTATTTTGTCTTTTGTCGTTAAAACAGTCAAAAAAGTCCCAAATCCATCTTCCCAAACAGAGCCTAAAAAAACCAAAAAGCCAACAATTTATACTAAAAAGTCAAAGATTTTTTTTTCTCTTTACTTTTTGCACATCTTTTCATAAAAAGTTAAAAAGTCAATCCAAACATATTAATTTTTTTACATCACATTTTACTAAAAAATTAAAAAATTATTAAAAAAACTTGTACGCAAACAAGGCCTACGTAACCATTGTACTAAAAAAATATGGGACTCAATGCTTCCCCTCGCTTATCATATTTCTTTATTCTACAATCAAATAATGTCCCCGTCCCCTGTTTTCTTTCTTTATCCCGCAATCAACCAAAAACTATTTTTTTGGGTGAAACCCAATCATTTTTCTCACCCTTTGGCCTCATTTGAGAAGGTAATTATTTTAGCAGGTTATTTTAGTTTTTGACTATTTTAATAAGTTAAAATCGTTATGTATGAGAAGAGAGTTGAATTTTTTTATAATTAGATATGATGTTTGTGAAAGAAAAAATAAAATAATTCTGAATTTGATGTGACATTTTAAACTATTTTATCTTTTTATAAATTTTAATAAATAAAAAAAACCCAAACCCAACTTCTCAAACACCCCTTTATTTCCTTTTAGTGAGGTAATCAAACTCGGTCTTAAAAGGACAGGAGAGAAACTATTTTTAATTTTTTTTTAATAGTCAAGAACATCATAATACATATTATTGTGCTTCTTGCAAGATAATTAACACATGGTCAATGCTTACCCAATCAGAGGGTAGTCTCATGTTATTATCAATTATAGTACATAAAATAGCGTTGTGTCTATGTCTGTTTTATGATTATTTTGTCAATTTGAACTTGACACGTAGGGTTGTTTTCTTACTTTTTTTTTTTATAATTATTGATAGGTCATGCCGTGGACAATAGGGATATGTGGTTGTTAAATCTTTAATTTATATTTATCGCTGATAATTTATCCAATCCTGAGTTTAATTTTACGTTTTTAACTAAGGTTGTCCCATATCCTATGTTACACCTCACTCCTAGTACTATGAGCTACCTTTTATCCTATTTATCCTCATAATCTACCAACTACTTCTTGAAAATGCTGTTAATATTCATGAAATGTGTTGGTAGCTTCCCGACCTAAATCTGTACTTGCGTTCTTATCAAATTTCTATGGCCTTGTTTGGGAACTTAGGTTTGATATTAAAATAGCCTCAAACACTAAAAAAGTCAAATAGTCTCAAATACACTACAACAAAATATACTTTTGGCAATCAAATTTGGCGACTAAAATATCTGTTAGTTGGCGTTGGTTGAAGGTTTTAGCTACTACATTATTTTAGTAGCTATATAATGTTTATTGGCGACTGAAAAAAACTTTAGTCACTAAATACAACTTAATAGGCGACAAATATAATTTTTTGTTGGTGTTAGTCGAAATTTCAGACTACTAATTCCTTGTTTAGTTGCCGTATACTGTTATTTGCCGACAAAAAAAAATTTAGTCCCCAAATAATAGGGACATTTAGATGAACTTTTAGTGACTAAAATAATTTAGTCGTTGTATATTAAATTTTTGCCAACGAAAATAACAATTAGTAGCCAAATGTTAGTTTTTGGCAACATTTGCCGACAAATAATAATTTGGTCGCTAAAGATTGAAAAAAAAATTTAGAGGGAAATCCATTATATTGGCGCCCAATATTGTTCACACAAGAACACTTTTTGTTGTTGTTGATCTGTTCTGTCTCACACACCAGACACAAAGAATAGTCAATACCAAACCTCACTCCCCCTCACCACCGACGCTCTCCACCATCGCTGGCCACTAGCGCTCGCCACCGTAACCACTGTAAATCAGCACCGCCACTGAATCACAGGTAATCTTAGGTATTTTTCTCTTGTGCTGTTGCTCTCGGTCTCTCTCCCTCTTTGTTGATCCCAGTCTTTCTCTTTCTCCCTATTTATTCTCTAGTTCGTTAGATTTTGTTTTGTTTTTTTTTTGCACCGGAAGCAATGTCCTTAGGTTCTACACTGACAATGCCCTATGCCTGAAGATCAGCCCCACCGTCGTCCTCGATATCAGCCTCTGCTTCATCAGCTGCTCTCCACATCTTTGGCAAGCTCTACCGCTACTGATTTGGTGCCCCCAGAGCTTGATTGATTTCTCTTACCTTGATTGTCCGAGTTTAGATCCCTCGGTAATTGGTAAGGCCACGAATTTTTGTTCTGTAAACTTTTTTTTCTCTAGGGTTTTATTGTGTTGAATTTGGATTTCATTTGGTTTTGTTTTGGGCGAGAGATAAAAGAGGATCTTAGTTTGAATGAACTTCTTGTTTTGATCATTGGAGGTGATGAAGCTTTCTTGATCATATCTCTAATCGACAAGGTTTGACATTCTTTAATTGGCTTGGATTAATAAGAGCTTGCTAACTATGATTTTCAATCTTTATTGAACGAGCAGTATTTAACAAAATTGTGTGTGGATTTGTGGTTGCTTGGTTATCCAAAACCTAAAAGAGAATGAATAAATTGTGATAAATGATAATGTAAAAGTCAACTGGTTTGTGTATTGTTATGGAGTATCTTATGTTCCAATCAAGATAAAATTATTTATGCAGAACAATGAGACTAGGACATGAACTGGACATGCTTTTTAAGGGTCTTGTTGTTTGCTTTTTCTTTGTGTTTTGGATTTTGTGTGCTTACATTTTCTCTTGCACAAAAAGATCATTCGTAATATAATAGGAAAGATTTTCATCAGATAATATATTTGAGCCCCAACTAAAATTTTGAGAATAATCTGAAGTGTTATATGATGTAAATGGCATTTATTTTACTTGGTTTCCTAGGTAACATTTAATTGATTGCTAAATATTATAGTTCATCTAGCCAAAGTAAATGCCCATGCATAAGAAGTTGTTCCGATTGCTGAATTTTATGGTGATAATTACTAGAATATTCTCATGATACTTTTCATTTCTACAAATTGATAGTTTATTAGTTTTGGTTTGTGGGATTCCTTCAATATTTGTTTCATGGGATTTTAATTTTTGCCAGATGAATTGCTACTTTGTTACCATGTCATCTTAATTGATAGTCACATCTAGATGTTATTCCATCATTTTATATCAATATTTAGTTGCTTGAATTTAAGACCTACCTCAATGTTTAGTTTTTAACTTAAATTATATATACAGAGCAACCATTTTTGTTGATAGGTAGCCTTTATGGCATGCTGTCTAGCATGAAAATGATTGTTTGCTACAACATGTGAAAATGGTCATATTACCTTGAGTTAAATGCCTAAATGCATGTTGTCTTAATTGATCGCTTTAGCTTACAAATATCATCATGTTCCCTCAATATCGTGAGGTAGGACTTCAGATTGTTATGATTAGTAGGTTTATAGAGCATTGTACTTAATTGTTTATGACTTTTTGTTTTTTGTTTTTTGTTTTTTGGGTGCATAAATCATAAATTAAGACAATGAAATATACAACATATACAAGGGGTATACCCTAAGCCCTAACAACAATAGAACAAAGACTAAAATGCTACAAAAAAATTAATAAGGCCTAAACCCTAGAACATGACCAAATCAAAACCCCATCATGACAAAGAGGGGCCACAAAACAAGGAAAATTACACATCAAAGAAAAACAAAAACAAACAAGCTACACCAGCTACAACAGCAGTAGCAACAGCAACAGCAGCCAACAGACAGTTACACTAACTGCATCGATAGCAACAACATTCAAGTTGCTGCAAAATTTACCAATACTTTAGGCAACCAAACAGCAGCAACAACAGCCATCAACAGCAGCCAGTACCACTAGTAACAGCAGCCACAACCAACAATAATTTATGGCTTAGTTGTTAGCAATGTTTGTAATTTGGAACTTGCTTTCCCTTCTGTACCAGGGTGAACAAGGTCAACTCGCGTACGAGGACTTACATTAGGCAAAGGAGTGGAGAAAAAAATAGCTAGGAAAAAAGGAGAGAAATTGCATGTTTAAATCACAAAGAGCTACTGAGGGAGAAAGAGGAGCACCAAAGAGATCGTAAGGAACTTATAAGGGAAAAAGAGGAGATGATGAAACAAGTCAAAGAAAAAAAAAAGCACGGGAGACACAACAAGTACAACTCAATCATCTGAATGATGTGGTGTCACGGCTCATAACCCTCTTGCAGGGTTCAGATGGTCATCCTACTATTGGGTAAGAAGAATTTTATTGATATGGTACTAAAAGTTCTACAAAAAATGGATCATATTGACTATTGTGTACGATGAACCTAGAGTTGTTTTTTAAAGCTCCTATTCAAACCTATTAGAACGTTCATTATGGGTTTTGTTCTTTTTTTTTTTTTTCCCCCTCTTCTTCTTCTATGCTTCGAATAGGTTTTGAGGCATAATATAAATAGACTTAGCAGCAAAGGACCTGGTGTTTCAATACATTAGGCAAATGACTTCATACTGATTTCCATAAGGTAAAAACATAGATACTTGTTGAGAGTTTTTTTTTTTTTTTTTTTTTTTTTTTTTTTTTTTTCACGTGAACAAGTTAATACATAGATATGCAAGGGTCATTTGAGATTTTAGATTGAGTTGAATCAACCAAGTGAACTTGGAATGAATTTTTAGCAACATGATTTACTGGCTGAATTATGAGATGCATTATGAGATGCCTGAACCACTCTATGGATGTCACGGGTAGTTTCCTCGTGACAAATAGGATCTGTGGGGACAGATGAGATGTAATTAGCACACATAGGTTGGGAGTTGGAGTGAAAAATGCCATAAACTTAGTTGAAAAAGGCCGTTCGGGGTCGAAAATGCAAAGCAGCCCCCGAACCACTCTATGGATGTCATAGGTAGCTTCCTCATGACAAATAGGACCTATGGGGACAGACAGAATGTAATTATCACACGTAAGTTGAAAGTTAGAGTGAACAACGCCGTAAACTTAGTTGAAAAATGTCGTTTGGGGCCGAAAATGCAAAACAGCCCCCGAACAAGCTCAACAATGAGAATTATCATATAGATGGGTCCATTTGTAAGATTCTAGGTGGTTTGGGTTGACTAATCAATGGCCTAATTTATTGAATTTTCATAGCTTATATGCAATAGGCAAAACCATTTCAATGATCTCTCAGTATAGTGAAACATTTACTCAACAACATGACATTTTTGCTAAATATGACAACCAAACAGGGTTGTAAAGAACCAAACTGAAGAGTAGGCCCAATTTAACCTTAATGTTGACCTTCAATCATCTTCTAGTTCCACAAATAAGCATTGCCAAGTTGTTTTATAAAGAAATTTTATGTCATTACTGCTGAATATGTTGTACAACCTTACATTGATTGTCATTTTTTAAAGGCGATATGTTTTCTCATTACTGCTGAATATGCTGCACAACCTTACATTAATTGTCATTTTTTAAAGGCTACATTTTTCCTCATTACTGTTGAATATATATGCTGCACAGCCTTATATTGATTGTCATTTTTTAGATGCCAATGAAATTTTACTCTTGTGCACTTTGCATTGTTTAGGTTTCTAACATTTCAATAATGTTAATTTTATTTTCAAAATATTATGATTGAGGGATGAAACTACACCTCAGCCAAAAAATAAAAATAAAAAAATGAAAAAAAATCCCTTTACAGATCTAATAACTTTTTTTTTGCATGGTCTTATGTTCAAATGCTATATGGAACTAATGGGTGTAGTTTTTGTTTTGTATATGTCTTTTGGCATAGACATGTGGATCTTTCATTTTTGTGTACAGAGGATAATTTACACTTTTGAACAGTCCTATTTTTTTGTCGTCCTCTACTTTTTGTATGGAATTTGGATGAATCGTACATATAACTTTTGGCGAGATACAGAATACTTTTGACATGAAACTTGTATTTATTGCCGTGGTATATAGATTACTTTTTGTCATGGTAATCTATACCATGCCAAATGGTCATTTCGCATAGTAGTAAATATATTTTTGTGTATGGAAGACATTGTTTTGGTATGCTTATTTGTTATGTACGAAGTTATTATTTCCAATTGGAATATGTACTTGATTTGTATAGAAGTTGACATTATAAGCTATTCTTTTTTGTTAGATGGTTGTAAGTGAAACATGCGTTATGGAATGGATGATAATATATACATATTGTTTTGTTTTTATACCTGTTACAGGTTGCGGTGGATACATATAGGTTGTGGACAAATTAATTAAAATTTAAAAGGAAAAAAAAACATAAAATGATATTTTTGGCGACTAAACATTTGGTAGCCAAAAATGGAGTTAAATATTTTTAGTGACTAAATAGTTAGTAGCTAAAAAAATTAAATCTTTTGGCGACTAAATATTTGGTAGCCATTTAAAACACTTTAGGCGACTAATTATTTAGTAACCAGAAAAGGAAAAAACACTTTTTGGTGACTAAAACTTTGGTCACCCTAAATACTTGAAATTTTGGTGACAAAAAATTTTAGTAGCTGAAAATGCGATTTAAATTAAATTAGTAGATTTTGGCAACTAACAGATTAGTCGCCAATTTAGCCTCATCAGTGACTAAGGGTTATTTTTGTCGCCAATACCTTTTACTTTTGGCAACTAAAAAATTTGTCACCATTTGTAGGACTTTTGGCCACTAAATATTTTTTAATCGCCAATACCTTCCTTGACAATCTTCCCGCAACAAATCCGGCGACCAAAATATTTAGTCGGAAAAATGTTTCGGCAACTAAAATCTTACTTTTGGCGACTAAAAATTTAATCGCCAAAAATGTAATTTCTTGTAGTGATAGTACCTAAACAAGGCCTATGTGTGTCATATACTCTCTAGTTGCTATTAACATTTTTCAGTGATATTAATCTAAAGAGTATGTTTGCATATGTAAAAATTAAATGCAAAATGACACACAATTGTGTCTTATTCTATATTTTTATAACATTACTGTAATCTAAAATTTAAGATAACTGCCCATATTTTTGAAATACTTTTAAATCTCACTGTGTGCATTTTATTTTTTTTTAAAAAAATTATGACTTGTCCCACCAATGTATGAAACTATGTTAGTTGAGAAAATAGATGTGATCAGCAAAGAAAGCACGGCTCTTGACAAGTGTCTTGGATCATGGTTGGAGTATCTTTTTCAAGTTTATTATTGTATATTACTTATTTCTCGTTTCGAAATATATTATTTTAATAATTTTTTAATTTTTTATAAAAAAATATATAATAAAAAAAAAAGTAATGTGATGATTTATAATAATTTTTTTAGCTTTTTAATTAAAATTAAAAATTACCAAACAAAACCCTACAGTTGAGAGAAAGTAAAATAATGTCGTAATTGCTTCCTTTCTGCATGAACTGATTGATGTCAAGTATTTTTTAAAATACAAATTCATCTCACAATCAATATATGACTTGAGCTTCTTTCTTCCCTTCACACTCGTATCGCCTGACGATTTAGACTTTTAAACATAATAACTTGAGTTTCTTTCTTCCCTTTACGCTAGTACCGCTTGACAGTAAGATCAAGTTAGTTCAGGTGACCTCCCATTTGCTATTCATTTGAATTTAGATAGATTAAAAAAAATCAATCTGCATATGCCTATTTAGTTAGCAGATACAGATTGAGCGGGAGCCGTGCAAGTTAGTGGGTAGATACGGATCGATTTTGCAAGCCTTTTTTTGAATTATTTCGGAGTAATTATTTTACTATTTTTGGCCTTATTTGAGTCTAAATTTTTTTATTCTTTATTAACAAATAAAGCCTAACTTTCATATTCATAAATAACTAATGTTATTACTAAATAAAAGCCTTTTTTTTAACATACAAAATATAAAACATAATATCATTTTTTAGGAGATTGGCGGATTAGGTTGAGTCAAATGGCCTCACATCCGTCACCCATTCGAACATAGGCAAATTCAAAAAAATCTTCTCCCACATCTGTCCAACCATACTGTTGGAACCGCCTAAAAGAAAGTAGGTTGGGTCCAATTGGTCGATTTTGACAAGAAGCTCCCTTCATGACTACCTCTCATCAATGGTGCCAATTTGAGTGCAAAGAGTGAAGCTCATAGAATACTAACACTACAGGAAAAAGGGAATTTGGTGGCGTTTTTGTAACGACGTTTATTTAAACGTCACTATTATTAGTATTTAACGGCATTTTATAAAACGCCGCGTATTCTATTACACAAAACGACACCGTTTTATAATGGGAGGCGTTTAAAAACGCCTCCGAATGCGGTAGCCACACGCGCCTCTTTTTTTTTCTTTTTTTTTCTTTGAACAATAACACGCACCTCCGAAACCTTATTTTGAATCCTTAATACATACGGATAGATCTCTCTCTCTCTCTCTCTCAACCCTTAATACATACGGACAGATCTCTGTCTCTCTCTCAACCATCTCTAAGCTCTATCGAAGATTCAGATCGATTCAGATCGAAGCTCCATCGAAGTTTCAAATCTAAGCTTCATCGAAGATTCAGATTGAAGCTCCATCGCCTGCGATTTCGAAGCTCCATTGAAGCGATTTCGAAGATTCAGATCTGAACTCTGACCCCTCGATTACTCGCATTTCAACCTCCATTGAATAGTCTACTTTGTTTCTGAACTGTAATCGGTACTCGCTCTCTCTCTCTGTCTCGCTCTATTTCTGGTTTTTGGGAAAAATGAAGACTGTCTAGCTCTCTGTTTCTGAACTGTAAGAGGCAATGCTTGCTTTCCTTTGTATTCGGGATTAACATTTAAGATTGTCTAGCTCTCTGATTAATATTTTTCACTTACTCAAACAAAGCATAAGTATTCAATTTGATTTAATTTTTGAAGATTTTTTGAAATTTAAGTTTGAGAAAGTTAAACTTAAATACAAGGTGGATGCAGATAATCGCAATCATGCCAAGTGGTTTTAAGCAACAGAAATTAGATGATGAATTTTTTCAAATAGTGGAGATTGATGTAGTCGAGATTTTAGGAAATTCATAATCATAATTTTATTATTTTGAAATCTATAGTTGATTAGAAAAATGTAGGTTTAGAATAGAATATGCTACAATAGTTACATTCCCTATTTCATATTGATTTAGTTTTCGTATTTTATATGTTTTTGTTTTATAAACTAGGGTTAATTTATTATAAATAATGATATGAATAATTTTTTTTTTACTTTTTTTTTCAATCTATGAGATACCAAAAATTCATTGGAGAGCCAAGCTTCAGAATGTGCCTTGCTAATCCATCCTTAATCCAAGACTTTGAGGTTCACAAGTGTAGGTACAAAATTCAAAACCTACTAAGAGAGTAGTCAATACATTTATTAGCAAGGCCATTTTATTTTATTTTTTCTTCCTACAAGTGATATCATGAGATGAGTGACAAGTGGATGAAACATGCATACCATTTTGTTTGAGCTGATTCACACCATTAAGAGCTCGGACCAATATATTCTTTTGAGCTTGCTGGAAATTAGAGAGCTAGACAATCTTCTCACATGAGTGTACCAGTGGGAATGTTGTTTTGCTATCAACATTATGATTAAACTTTGAGTGTTTGTTCTTTTGCTCCATCAGTTTAGGTGGGTTTCTGGGCTAGTTGATCTAGGCCAAATTTGGCGTCCTGTCTATTAATAATTATTCTCTCCAATTCTAAAACTCATTAATATTAAATTAGGCACTGTTCATTTATTAGTTCAGTATGGAGGCATGACTTCTGGGCTCTTCCTAGGATTAGGAGTAGAAAACAAACTGACTCTTTGTGCTCATTGAATACAACAGTTGCTCATTCTTTAATGAGTACCCATTATCATTTTCATTGATGCCCTGTTTGTTTGAAGTCATAAGTAAGTGAGGTAACAATGCCCTTCCTCACTCTTCATTATGATTTTTGAACTAAAATTAGACTTTTCATTATGATGTTAGAAATTATAGGTTTATTTTGTTCAATAAAAAAACACTTTCATTCTGGTCCTCTTTTCTTTTTAATCCTCTCTTTGTCAATGTTTTGCCAGCAAAGGTGTGCCAGTCTCTTCATAGGGTATTTGATTTTGTTAATTGTTACTAATTTATTTGATCTCAATTTCCTTTATCTTACTCTCCTATAATCTTTGTTTTTGTGAAATATATGTGTATATATATAGTGCTTGATGATTCTTTTTTCCGTAATGATCAATTATTGTGATATTAACCATGGATTGCCCCCTTGAATATGATAATAGGGTGATTTTGTCTGTGAATTGTTAATTTAGTTGGTCTCAATTACCCTCAGAAAAAAATTCATTTATTTTTTGTGCTTTATTTTTTAGTAGCTCGTTTATGTTTATGTTGGGTTTTGAATTTTTCAAGAAACTATGATTGTCTTTCTCATTGGATGTTCATCAAAACTATGACTAAGTTTATAGATTTTTTACTTTCTCTTGAGTTCCAAGAGTCTGACTTTGGTAGTTTATGTGTCCTTGTATGAGCATTAATATAGAAGCAAAGCAATTTCTTATCACATCTTATGTTGTGCTTTTAGTTGATAAAAATAATTTTGTTCTATCATATGATTGTGGTTGTGGTTGTGATTGTGATTGTGAATGTGATTCCTCATTTGGTGGCTGCTCTTTGGTGTTTTTTGAATCATCATCAGAAGTATTCGAGCTTTGGTACAGTTATTGGTTTGGGTAGTGGGTTTGAACTTCCCATATCCATGAGTTCCTGCCAAAATTATTCTATTATTGATGGATTTGAGAGAGCAATGTATTTCTTGAATCTATAATAATCTATCAAGAGCATTATAGAAACTTTTGGTTTCTTCATTAATACGCTTCATACTAGATATGCTTCTAGTATGCTTGATAGTACTAATTTAGATTGCACTACCGGGATGCAATCATTAATGGTGCATGCATGCATAAATAGCCTTAGACCCGTCCAAGAATCTTCATTAGAGATACCTAGTCATCTTTGATGAAGCTCTTCTTGGATTGTCCAGTTTGGACAGTTCAGGAGCACAAGTCTGTATTGTAATTAGTAGTTCTACTGCTTATAGTCCATCTCGTAGAGATTTCGTGTAGCAACTCCTTGTGTTCTCCGAGTGCATACTAGACAAGGTGTAGCAGTACACCTAGTCTATGTCGTGTATTTGGAGAACCATGGGGAGATGCTGCCGAAATTTTGTTAGAGATGAACAAAGCGGTATGAACTGCTTTTTACAATATAGACCGTGCATTCCTGAATGGGAAAGTAGGATGAACCAACATATTAGAGACCAATTAGAGGTGAATGATGTCATGTCGCATGCATTATAAGGTACTTAATTGAGGTTGAGATTAATTAAAATGGAATCGTAATTTTAAACTTTGTTGATTTGGTAGTGACATTTGTAGTGTAAGACAGAGTCAGATGGATAAAAGTTGGATAAATTAGCATAGGTTGCACCCGGAATACATACAAGGGGTTAAGGAATTTATTAAATTTGCATGTGAAAATAAGCCGTTGTTGAATAAAGTCACATGCCCATGTAAACGGTGTCATAATGTCAAATTGGTGGAGAAAGGCCTGTTAGGGGAACATTTAATGATCAACGGATTTCTTCCAAGTTACACCAGTTGGATTTTTCATGGGGAGAATTTGTCATCGCCTGTGCCACACAATGTGAATGTCGGGCAAACTGATTCGAACGATGGTGATGAAACTTATGAAATGCTATACGAAGGATTTGGACTTCCTCCACCAAGCTTTATTCACGAGGCAGCAAGTTCTGGTATTAAACAAGGTCCAGATGAGAAAATCGAAAAATTCTTCAATTTATTGAAAGAGGCCGAAAGAGAGTTGTATCCTGAGTGTCAGAAGTTTTCAACGCTCTCATTTATTGTTCGGTTATTGCACATCAAGTGCCTTAGTGGATGGAGTGACAAGTCTTTCACGATGTTGCTTGAGCTTTTGAAGGATTCGTTCCCAAGGGGTGAAACTTTGCCAAAGTCATTTTATGCAACTAGGAAACTTCTTAGGGACTTGGGCCTCGATTATCATAAGGTACATGCATGCCCAAGGGATTGTTCACTATATTGGAAGGAAACAGCTGGTATGGATGATTGCATAGTGTGTCATATGCCTAGATACAAACAACTTGAGGGGGAGGAGAATGATGTTAAGAAGATACTTTCCATTGATTCCAAGGCTTCAAAGATTGTATATGTCATCCAAAACATCTTCTTTAATGAGATGGCATGCAAAGGGCCGAATTGATGACGGCAAAATGAGACATCCTGCTGACTCTCCAGTTTGGAAAAATGTTGATAATTTGTATCCCAAGTTTGCGAGTAAGCCTCGCAATGTCAGACTGGGTTTAGCAGCGGATGGATTCAATCCATTCAAGGCAATGAATGTCTCTCATAGCAGTTGGCCAGTTATTATAATGCCATACAATTTGCCACCATGGTTGTGCATGAAGAAGCCTCATATGATGATGACATTGCTCATCGATGGTCCTTCTTCACCTGGAAATAATATTGACGTCTACTTACGCCTTGTAGTAGATGAATTGAAAGAACTGTGGGAAAACGGTGTTGACACGTATGATGCGGAAACTAATCAGATGTTCCGAATGCATGCTGTGTTATTGTGGACTAAAAATGATTTTCCTGCCTATGCAATTTTGTCTAGGTGGAGCACGAAAGGCACTTTAGCTTGTCCTTGTTGTAACACACATACTCATTCTCGATATTTGAAGAACGGAAGGAAATTATGTTTCATGGGGCATCGTCGCTGGTTGAAGTCATGTATGCATCTTTTTGTTTATAGGTACCTTATGACACTTAAATCATACATGCGTAATCGAAGTCATCCTGAAGGTTCAATTGCACAGGGATACTTGGTCGAAGAATGTATGACATTTTGCTCAAGGTACTTGCATGATGTTGAGTCGAAATTGCATCGACCGTTAAGGAATTGCGATGTTAGTGACAATCCTGAGATATTAATGGGGCGGGCTTTAGGAAAAGGAAAAGGGTTTGTTCTTGATAACACAACATGGGTACAGGCTCATCGGTATATGTTATTTAACATTGCTGCGGTTGTCCCATATCGAGAGTAAGATAGATGCAACCTTCGTCTCATTGTGAATGTATTTATACCAACTATAATTATCGTTCATTTTACAAGTAGTTTAATTGTGTAGGGAACATCGTGAATTTATTAAGCGGTCACATCGTCGTCTTAGAGATTATGATATGGATCGTCGTCACAATGACGAGTTTCCCAAATGGTTCAATTCTCATGTAAGTGCATGTTAAGCACAAGTCTTCTATATTTTTGCAATCCATGTGCTTCTATATTTTTGAAGTTGTTAATTGATGTTTAATATTGATAACTTTTTTTGAAAAATAGGTTGCTGAGCTATTAGCTACTGAAAATGTAGCGTTGTCAGAAGAGATTAAAATTTTGGCTTTGGGACCCAGCCAAAAGGCCACCAGATTTAATGGGTATATAATTAATGGTACTAGGTATCATACTAAGAGTTGTGAGTTGAGAAGAAAAACTCAGAATAGTGGGGTTATGGTGAAGGCAAAGACTTCTAGCTATGCAAGTGCGAAAGACATTAATCCAGTGGAAGGTGATGTAGCGTACTATGGATATGTGACAGATATTATTGAATTGTATTACTCACACAACCATAGATACATGTTATTCATGTGCAACTGGATTGATAACAATAAGGGACTCAAGCAGGATGATTTTGGTTTTACACTTGTTAATTTCAATCACTTGTTATATGCGAAGAAACATGACAGTGATGAGCCATTCATCCTAGCATCTCAAGCACAACGAGTCTTTTATGTTAATGATTCTGTTGATGAAGATTGGAATGTTGTACTCAAGATGAAACCTAGAGACTTGTATGAGGTGTGTGGAGAACAACCAACTATTGATGAAGGACTACATCACAACGAAGTGGAAAGATTTGGTGATCAAGAGTTAGATGTAGCTTCCTTCACTTGTGAGGAGGACATGGATTGGGTTGGGAAAGGTATTGATGGAACAACTGTTGATGAAACTATTGGACCTCTTGAAGCATCGACAGAGACACAATTTGAAGATGACGAAGAACTGATCTGATATTGTAATTGGCCGCATATTCACTTTTACATGTGTGTTTTCTGTATGGATATTCATATTAATAAAATCTTTGCTTTTGTACCTTTGTACCTTTCTTTAAATGGCCATTTTTACCTTTCATGTACTCTTATTTTGTTTTGAATGCAGTAGATATTTATAGATTATCATGTCCTCACTCTTATGTTTGTAGTTTTTTTATAGATATTATCTATGAGTTCTAGCTTCGACCATTCTTCTAGTGAAAGTGAGCAATCAAGCTCTAGTAGTTCTAGTTCAGATGAGACTCAGACCACACTCAAGATGAAAGTCATACCCGATCCACTGGCATCATGGCATCCACCTGGCAGTCTTCCTACCACATCACGTAGCGGTAGTACATCACATGGCTCTGTTTCAGCTGGTATGTATCAACTTTGCTTGATATTTTCTTATGGTGTTTTTGAGTTAGATTTGTAGTCCTATCTATCATACATAATGCATGGTTATTTTTAAAAAAATTGAGTTTGGATAATTAAAAGCATAATGTGTGGTATAGAAGCAAGGATAGCAGAATTTTAACACCCCATGGTATGATATGTTGAAATTTATTGAAATTAAAAGCATAATTCAGATATTCAACTGAAATTTGAAGCTTACTACTATTGTTTTGTAGGTCCTAGCTCAAGTCAAGCCAAACAAAAGCAGACAAGGGGTCCCACATATGTGCATGGTCAATGGGGTACTAGTGAAGATGGCATTTTAAAAGTTGTTCCAAATGAGTTGAATCAAGTAGTTGAAGGACACACATCCCTTGCTTCACATTTGGGCGTTTTGGCACGAGATGGGAGTCTTGCACCACTCACTTTTATGACTTGGCATTATGTTCCAAAACAAAACAAAGATAACATATGGAGGGAGATAAAGGTATATATGGATATTTAATATGAAATAAGTTACAATTGTATTCCATATGAAATGCATATTACAAGTGTAGTTGACATTGCATATTACAAGTGTCTATAATTGTAACGCAGGCTCATACGGATGCAGATGAATCCATGAAGAGAACAATAATGGCTTCATTTGGAAAGAAATGGAGAGATTGGAAAAGTCGAGTGAAAACAATAGGATACAAACCCTTCAAGAATGATGCAGAAAGGTTGGCTCATCGACCAGATAGAGTACATGAGGATCAGTGGCGGGCTTTGGTCGACTATTGGGGCACTTAGAGTGCATCGGTAAAATTTTATTTATGTGAAAAAATGTTTATATATGATAATTTTTTATAACATCTTAAATAAATTTCATATTTGACAGAAATCAAGCAAGAAGAATAGAAAAATCCGGAAGAAGAAGACATTGCATCATAGAACAGGCCGAAAGCCATTCTCAGTAGTTCGACTGGAGGTATAATTATTCTCTCAAAGTTTGCTTACACTGTCTCAAAGTTTGTTAATTTTTTATAACATCTTAAATAAATTTCAGTTGACTTGTCATCATCATCCCTATTGCTTCATTTTCCAAGCACCTGCATCATGAAATTCATCCGCAAGGATGTTGCTAAACCAACCTGTTCAATTACTACTCACAACAATAGGGGCATCTTTTCATCCTTTCCAGATATTTTCATTTATGATATAAAATAAATTATTTCCATTACATACTATTTCAGACTAGTCAATATGATTTGAAATTATTTTCACTCTTATGATCCATAGAATAAGAAATGTTCATTTTACTAAGTTCTTTTAAGAAAAAATTGCTTTCTTTGATAAAATAATAAACACAATATTCAAGTGTTGACCTTTCTATTTATTATCTTTTGTTATTTCTAGTTCTGGGGTGGGAATTCTGATTTTCCCTAGCAAGCTAACTGAGAGGGTAATTTTTGGTAAAAATTAGGCCAAGCTATGAGATGGACTTTATGGCCCAAGAGTTGAAAAGTTACTCCGACCCAAGAGAGATAAAGTTACTCCGGCCCAAGAATTGTAAAGTTACTCCGGCCCAAGAATTGTAAAGTTACTCCGGTCCGGAAGCAATTTGGAGTTAGGCCGGTCTCGGTCGTAGTCCGGTCATGATATTTTGTAGTTAGAACGGTCAAAACCTTGCTACTCGGTAGCTCGGTCTAAACACACCATGGGTTGAACAGAAGAGAACCGAGATAGGAAAGAGTAAAAGGAAGAACCAAACTAAGGATAGTTCGGCCTACTCTGTGGCACGGCATAGCCAGTTTTATCTCGGTCGTATGGTAGTTCAGCCATGGTAAAAACCATCCCACTTGGTTTAAGCAGTGGGGGGGGGGGTGTTAAAGGATAAGCATTATCCTACAGGAGTATGAATCCTAGAAGGACTCTACATGGAGGAGTAGAAGTCCTACTAGGATTGTGCCACACAAAAAACCTATAAAAGCTCACAAACATCACCTTGGGAGAGGTAACACACAACTTTGTTTTCTGAATACATAGAGCTTTGTCTATTTGTCAAGTTTGCTGACTTAGGCATCGGAGGGGTTTCCGGCACACACCCGCCGGCTAGCTCACGTTTGTGTTTTCAGGTGACAAAGCGACGTCGTACGGAGGAGCACAGACTTAGTCAACAGGATTATACGAGAAGAATTATTTCTTTTCCGTACAATTGGCGCCGTCTGTGGGAAATAACAGACAGAACAAAACCTCTTGATTAAGCTCCTCCTCTTTTCAAACAATGGCACACATTGAAGAATTGCCGCAGTCCGCCGACGACGGGCTAACTCCAGATGGGGGTGCAAGGCGTAAAGGATTACCTTCTGTCCCTCCCATGGCGGACTTGGAGTCCCAGCGACATAACTCCATGAGGGATACTAGGGGGAGGCGAACTAACAGCCCTCGTCGCTCTCACTCGCAAAGTCCTGATAGGCAAAGGCGGAGGATTGACCCTCAAGCTCTGGAAGATTGCGTGAAAGAGCAAGATGAATTGATAAGAAAGATGGCGGCGGACATGGAGGCCTTGAAACGCCAGATGAAGAAAAAAGAAGTGGCGACAGGAGAGGGGCGCAAAAACAAGACGCCCCCTCGCCACTCAGAAAATTGTAGTAGGAATACCACACCCTCGCAAGGAGAGAGCAGAAGCCTCAGGACAGGCGATACTCAATCCTGGTCTTCCAAAACTCGTCACTCCAGGTCTGAGAGGACGAGATCTGAAAGATCATACACTGAAGGAAGCACGTATTGGCCCTCGCATTCGCACCAAACCAGATCTAGACAGACGGAATTACCCAGATCATCCGACTTACGAACCGTGCTCGAAGAAAAAGCACGATGCAAGGAGGATGCCAGGGCGCGGGATCCGCACAGAGTTTCTGCCTTACAGCGGTTGGCTCCTCGGACGCATGGAAGCGTCGAGGTTGGAATGCCAATACCGCGCCCTGCCTACGAACCAATGGACAAGGCATTAGCAAGGCTGCAGACTTCACCGTTTGTTCCGGCGATTAAAAACGCGCCTCTACCAACGGGCTTTCTTCAGCCAAAATTCACTACATATAAA
Source organism: Camellia sinensis (assembly GCF_055761805.1). Lineage (NCBI taxonomy): Eukaryota > Viridiplantae > Streptophyta > Magnoliopsida > Ericales > Theaceae > Camellia > Camellia sinensis. The sequence goes on from NC_138964.1 coordinate 190,870,296, forward strand.
GGGAAGACGGATCCCTACTCACACTTTCGCCACTTTCGCCAAGTCATGGCTGTATACAGGCGAAACGAGGCCTTAATGTGCATACTCTTCCCATCAAGTCTTGGCGACCTAGGCTTGACTTGGTTCGAGAAACTACCAGAAGGCAGCATAGCCTCTTGGGCACAATTGGCAGAAGCCTTCGTAACAAGGTTCCGAACAAACACTAAAACCCCGGTGGAGATCGACCAGCTACTCTCCATCGACATGGGCGATAAAGCGACCCTAAGATCCTACAACAGTCGCTACTGGGAGACATTCAATCAGATTGGGGACTGCCCCACCAATCTCGCCATTGCACAGTATAAAAGAGGCCTTCCAGTTGGGAACAGACTAAGGGACTCGATCACCATGACGCCACCCCTCACTATGGCAGCCCTGATGGAAAGAGTGCATCAGCACATCAGGGTAGAAGAGGATGGTGCACGTGCCAAAGCAAAATCTAGTGCGACCACAGTACCGGAAAAGAAAACCTCAGCGAAGGTCAATGCAGTAGATCGTCAGAACAGAAACGGACGTGGCAGACGAGATAACGGAGAAGACCCGGATAAAAGATGGTTGAGAATCCGCACTGCCATAACTACGGTGTTCAAGAAACTGATATATCGGATTCTGAGCGAAATAAGAGATGAGCCTTTCGTCAAGTGGCCAGCCAAGCTAGGAGAAGCCCAGAAGGACTATGACAAAAGATCGCGGTGCACCTTCCACAAAGAAAAGGGACACCGCACGGAGAATTGCACACCATTGAGACAACACCTGGAGGAGTTGGTGGCGGCAGGTCACTTGGACAAATACATTGAAGGAGGGACGCAGCCAGCCCCCCAAGACCATAATAACCTCCCTAACGGAATGCCAATTGACGCCCCTCCTTAAGGCGTTATCAATGTGATACATGGAGTCATTGAACTTGAGCGTGTATGCGAGCTCAGAGGATCAATCAAAAAAGCTGAACATTTAAGAGAGGTGCTAAGTGCCCAACCTGCCACCAAGAAGGGGAAGACAGAGGCAACAAACGTCATGTCTTTCTCAGACAAAGACTTAGAACGGATATATTGCCCTCACAATGATGCCCTAGTCATCACTCTCCGAGTCAAGCGGATTCTGATTGACCAGGGTAGTTCATGTGAAATCATGTACTACGAAACATTTAAACAACTGACGCTACAAGACAAAGACTTGGCACCTGTTGTATCACCCCTAATTGGATTCAACTTTATGCCAGAATGGCCCGTCGGCAAAATAATTCTTCCAGTTAGAGTAGGAAGCGTGACGAAACAAGTGGAGTTCTGGGTATTGAAGGTCCCCTCCACTTACAACATCATCTTGGGCAGAACATGGCTGCATGCCATGCGTTCGGTGGCGTCATCCTACCACCAAGTAATGCGGTTCCCCAACGACACCGGTATAATTGAAGAAGTCTATGGAGATCAGATCATGTCAAAGCAATGTTTCGCCACGGTGACTGGTAGCCGCGCTGCCAAAGGATACGTTCATTCGGTGGAAGAACCTGAAAGCAATGAACTATTCGCAGATGTCGGTAAAGAGGCTGATCAGAAAGCAGTGGAGGACTTGGTGGAGGTAAAAATAGATGAAAAGAACCCGGATAAGTTCTTCTTGCTCGGTTCGTCGTTGTCCAGCACTAAGAGATTAGAGGTCTTGGAATTCTTGACCTCTAATATCGAAGTGTTCGCCTGGACACCCTACGACATGCCAGGCATTGATCCAAACTTCATCAGTCACCAACTTAATGTCCACCCATCCGCCAGACCAATCATCCAATGAACACGCAGATCGGCACTCCACCATGCCGAAATAGTGGCGGAAGAAGTAGGTAACCTGCTGGAGGCAGGAGCAATTAGAGAGGTGCACTACCCGAAATGGATCTCCAACACGGTCGTAGTGCCAAAGAAGAATGGCAAATGGCGTGTCTGCGTCGACTACAAAACAGCCAACAAAGCGTGCCCAAAAGACAGCTTTCCTCTACCACGGATAAATCAACTGGTGGACCTAACGGCGGGGCTCAACCGACTTAGCTTTCTGGATGCATACAGAGGCTACCACCAAATCGCCATGCATGAGCCAGATCAGGAGGTCACATCCTTTACAACTCCAAGAGGACTGTACTGTTACAAGGTCATGCCCTTTGGCCTAAAGAACGCAGGGGCAACATTCCAACGGATGGTCACCAAGATGTTTGAACCATTGTTAGGCAGAACAATGGAGGCTTACATCGATGACATGGTAGTCAAAAGCAAAGATGAGAATGACCATCTCAAAGAGTTAGGAGAGATGTTTGAAATCTTGAAGAAACACAAGTTGCGGCTCAACGCATCCAAGTGTGCACTTGGAGTAGGATCTGGCAAATTCTTGGGCTTCCTGGTGACCAACCGAGGTATAGAAGCAGACCCCTCCCAGATCAAAGCAATCCAAGATTTGGAGAGACCAAACTCTGTGAAAGAAGTGCAGCATCTCACCGGCATGGCAGCTGCACTCAACCGGTTCATAAGCAGGTCGTCAGATAGACTACGACCATTCTTTCAAGCTCTAAAGGCCAAGTTTGAGTGGGATGAAGAATGCGACCAAGCTCTGGAAAGCTTAAAGGAATATATGTCTTCTCCACCACTGCTTGTTACCCCAGTACCTGGTGAGGAACTCTTCTTGTACTTGGCAGTCTCTCAACATGCAGTTAGCGCAGTGTTGGTTCGAGCAGAGGGAATCCAACACTTGCTCATCTATTATGTCAGCAAGATATTGCTGGGAGCCGAAACAAGGTATTTGCCACTGGAAAAACTGGCATTAGCCTTGATGATGGCCTCCAGAAAATTGGCACACTACTTTCACGCCCACACCGTAGTCGTCCTCATAGCTTTCCCACTAAAAGCTTTGTTTGAGAGGGCGAACTTTTCTGGGCGAATTTTGAAGTGGGCAGTAGAGTTTGGACAATTCGACATCAAGTTCCAACCCAGGACCACAATAAAAGCCCAATCTTTGGCAGACTTCATCGCAGAATTTACTCCTGGAAGTCATCATATCTGCCCAATCGACCTAACTGACACCACCGAATTAGGGATGGAAGTTGGCGCCGGAATAGCACAACCCCTAGTAGAAGGTACTCAGTCAGACTCCAAGGCAAACCAGACTAAAGACAACAAGACAGAAGCTACACCAAACCAAGGCTCTCCAACAAAAAAAGACTTGGTACAATCAGATAGTAAGGGGCAGACAGCAAGCATGGACCTTGAAGAAAGCACCAGCAACATTCTTAACCCCACGACATCATCTGACCCCTCCACTTGCTGGAAGTTGTTCATTGGTGAGATGTGGAAGTTCTTTGTGGATGGAGCATCCAACCGGCATGGTGCAGGACTCGGTATAGTCCTCATCTCGCCAGACGGCCTGGTTGTAGAACAAGCAATCAACCTTGGCTTCCTAGCATCAAACAATGAAGCGGAGTACGAAGTGCTTCTTGCAGGACTCAAATCAGCATACTACATGAAGGCCACCGAACTAATGGTCTACAGCGACTCACAGCTTGTGGCAAATCAAATTTCTGGCGACTATGAAGCAAATGATGATAGGATGGCCAAGTACCAAGAGTTGGTCAGAATAGAGATCAAGAAATTTGAGGTAGTAAGGATAGAACAAATTGGCAGGGAGGAAAACAGCAGAGCAGACGAACTAGCAGGCTTCGCCTCAATGGCAGATTCCTCCATACCTCATCCACTACTGATCGACTACCTACCTAGACCAAGCATAGAAGACCCCGAAGCAGAAGAGGTATGTTGCACAGAACTAGGCCCCTCTTGGATGGATCCCATCATCCTGTTCTTAAAAGACAGCATCCTACCAGAAGAGAAAAAAGAAGCCAACAGAATAAGAGCGAAATCGCAGCGATTTTAGCTCTCCCCATCCTTAGCATTATACAAGAAGTCATTCTCAGGACCCTACCTAAAGTGTGTACATCCCAACAAAGTCGAAGCATTCTTGTACGAGATACACGAAGGGGTGTGCGGAAGCCATCAAGGAGGAAGATCACTAGCTTACGGGGCCATTTCACAAGGATACTGGTGGCCATACATGTAGGCAGACTCAGAAAAATATGTGAAGAAGTGTGAGAAATGCCAAAAATTTGCACACCAAATACGTCAACCAGCAAGAGAACTCCTACCATTAACTAGCCCATGGCCTTTCGCAATGTGGGGCTTGGACATAGTAGGACCACTTCCAACAGCACTCGGCAACAGGAAGTTCTTTCTCGCAGCAACGGACTACTTCACAAAGTGGGTGGAAGCAGAAGCATTGGCATCAATCAAAGAAAAAGATGTGAAGAAGTTTGTTTGGCAGAATATCATCACTCGGTTTGGCATACCAAAAGCCCTAATCTCAGACAATGGCACTCAGTTCGACTGCAGAATCTTCAGAGGCTTTTGTGAAGAGTACAAGATAGAGTTCTACAATTCTACACCGGCATATCCTCAAGCAAATGGCCAAGCAGAAGCATCAAACAAAGTCGTCTTGGATGAATTGAAGAAAAGGTTAGAGAAGGCAAAAGGCAAGTGGGCGGACGAACTTCCTCATGTTTTATGGGCTTACCGCACCACACCTCGGCGATCGACAGGAGAGACACCATTCTCCTTAGCCTACGGAATGGAAGCAGTAATCCCACTGGAAATTGGACTCCCCACAATTCGAAGCGAAAATTTTGATCCAGACTTGAATGGAGAAGCCATAGCACTAGAACTTGACCTTGCGGAAGAAAGAAGGGAAAGAGCACTGGTTCACATTGCCTCATACCAACGAGAGTTAATCAAAAAATACAACAAAACGGTGCATCCAAGACAATTCAAGATCGGAGATTGGGTACTGCGCAAAGTGATGGGAAACACCTTGATACCAGGAGATGGCAAGTTAGGGCCAAACTGGGAAGGTCCTTACAAAGTGGTTGGATTAGCAGGCAAAGGGGCATACCACTTAGAAGACAAGGACGACAAAGCAATCCCTAGGCCATAGAACACGGCCAATCTCAAGTTATTTTATTTTTAGCTTTTTTCCTTTCAAACATGTGTAATTTCTTTTTCTTCAATAAAAATCGATTCTTTTCAGCATGAGTTGTTCTTTGTAAAAGCTTAGCTTTAGTAAAGTGACGAATATTGCAAGCATTTTTTCTAAGTTGGCTGGAAAAACTAACTTAGAGGTTGGCTGGAATAAACCAACACCCTTCCTAAGCCCAGGATAAGGATCCAGGCTGCAGGACGTTTGGTCGGAATAACCAAACATTATTCTAAGATAGCTGAAAAAAACTAACTTAGAGGTTGGCTAGAATAAACCAACACCCTTCCTAAGCCCAGGATAAGGATCCAGGCTGCAGGACGTTTGGTCAGAATAACCAAACATTTTATTCTAAGTTAGCTGGAAAAAACTAACTTAGAGGTTGGCTGGAATAAACCCCCTCGTAAGCCCAGGATAAGGATCCAGGCTGCAGGACGTTTGGTCGGAATAACCAAACACTTTATTTTAAGAGGTTGGCTGGAATAAACCAACTCTTAGTGCTCTTCAGCCGAAGTATGGGTATGGCTGAAGAGTGGTTGGCTGGATTAAACCAACTCTTAGCACTCTTCAGCCGAAGTATGGGTATGGCTGAAGAGTGGTTGGCTGGAATAAACCAACTCTTAATACTCTTTAGCCGAAGTATGGGTATGGCTGAAGAGTGGTTGGCTGGATTAAACCAACTCTTAGCACTCTTCAGCCGAAGTATGGGTATGGCTGAAGAGTGGTTAGAATAAACCAACTCTTTGTACTCTCCAGCCGAAGTAAGGGCATGGCTGAAGAGTGGTTGGATGGATTAAACCAACTCTTTGTACTCTTCAGCCGAAGTTAGGGCATGGCTGAAGAATGGTGGGCTAGATTAAACAAATCCTGTGTACTCCTCAGCCGAAGTAATTATGTCGGCTAAGGAGTGGTTGACTGGTAAGCATATTTAGCTTAAGCAAGCAAAAATCGAGATAACAGTTGAAAGCACAAAGATCGTGAAAAAATCATAACAAGTACCAAAACGTACACATCAACCGAAGTAAGAGTTAATGAAAATTTTCATTCATCCAGAAGCAAGTACAACGGAGGGACCGTAGCCCGGTTACAAAAGTAAAAAAGGTAGCAAAAAAAATAAAAATAAAATAAAAATGTACAAAATCAAGAGAAAAGATCCTCAATTTCGGCATCAAAGGCAGCATCAGCATTAACATGAAGACCGGTTTCAGGTGGGAGCTCGTTTTCGGTCACAAGGGTGGTTTCGATCGGAACCACGGTTTCACCTGGTTGTTCAATAGTTAGGTCTTCCACCGTGGGCTCCGGCTGAACTGACGGGTCCGCATTGACAACCGGAGTGTCCTCAGAGGCAAAGTCTTCATCAGAGTCTGAGCCTTCAAGAAATTGCTGCGGTATGGCATTAGCATACTCCACTAGGGAGTTCGGTATGAAGTAGGCTGGAGGGTTGAAGACCTCGGTCTGTGGATCGTGACCGAGCTTCTCAACAGCTGCCCTCCAGCCGCACTTGAAGAATAGTTCCTTGGCGGCTTCACACTGCCGGGTGTAAGCATCCTCAGCCTTCTTGAAACCTTTGTTTTCGGCTCCTTTTGCGCTCTCCTTCAGCTGGGTTATCTCGGTATCTTTCTTCTTTTCAAGCTTCAAAAGCTCGCATAGATACTTGTCTTTTAGCACAATGGCGGCCTTTTGCTTTTCTGCCTCGGCCGAACTAACCAATCCGGCCAGTCGGTCGTTCTCAGCTCGTAGCTCGGCCATTTGCTTTCTGGCCTCCTCTAGCTTGGTCGCCTTCGCTTCAGCTTCAGCCATGGCCTGCCTCGTCACTTTCCTGAGCTCCAACACTTTTTTATGTGCGATATTGTTCTTCTGAATGTCCTGACAAAACAAAGACTTCCCTTTAGCCGAAGTAAAAGTTGGAAAAATTAGACAGAAACCGACAGAGCTACTTACCAAGATCATGGATTTTGTGGAAGACCGGATGGCCTTTAGTTCGGTGTTCAATTGCTTTTGGTGGTGCTCCATATCTTTGGGGAGGCACACACTCTTGGCCAGGTTGAAGGCCAACTGGTGATCTTTCTCAGCAACAACCGAGTCAGAGTCTTGGATATCTCGGTTGTTGAAGGAAAGTTTTGGTACCCAGCTAGTGGTAGTTCGGTCAGAAGGCTCCGGTTGGGGGCTCGGTGGCAGGCTTGGTGAAAGAGCAGTTTCTTCTTCATCAACCAAACTTTGTTCGGTTTCGGCGGTCCGGGCGCGCTTGGTTCGGCGGGATGAGGACGGTTGTTGAATAGGAAGGGCCACCACTGTTTCTTGGCTTTGACTTGCTGGTGGTACTTCGGCCCTGTTGGTTTCGGTCAAGAGAGCCCTTACTCTGTTCTTTTTGGCCATCTCCTCTTCAGTAGTGAGTGGGATTAGTCTGATCTCGGGTAAGGTTGGGTCCGGTTCTGGGGCCTCCTCAAGAAGAAAGTCAGCTACTCTTGCTTTACGACGACCGCTATATCGGTCGGTCGGCTCGAACTTTAATAGCTTAGCCCAACTACGTTCTGGATACCGTAGTGCGGCCCGCAAAGTCGCAAGGTTTGGGTAGCTCTATAAGGAATGGAGGTGGGCAGAATCTGCGAAAGAAGACAACTGTTAGCCCGGTTGATACATTAAAAAATTGAAATATAAAAAAAGCGAGCAAGAAAACCGAAGTGAATTTACCGGGCTCTCCTTTTTTCCAATTTATAGGTCGGCCAGGAATCTGGGCTTGATGATCCTCAAAGTTCCCAGATACCCAGAAAAAATCATCGTCATTTAAGTCTTTGTCCGGAGTATATTTTATTATCTTCTCTCGGCGGTGACGTATTCTTAGATAATAGACCCACCCATCTTCTTTTGAACCAATGGAGTATTGGTGGAAGATTTCGGCTAGGCCAAGGTTTAGTCCGGCTTGGCGGTTCAGTTCGGCTATTCCCATGATGATGCGGTATGAATTGGTAGATAGTTGGGTAGGGCATAATCTAGTTTGCCAAAGAAACTCACAGATTAAAGGTTGGACTGGAAATCGTAGTTCGGTTTCAATAATTGACAAAAGGGTGAAGGGGACAAAGCCTTTATTACCCCATGGAATGACATCTTTTTCGGCTAAGATCAAGTGGACGTCATCGGGTATATTGTAGTCTTTTCTGAATTCGGCTAGGCCGCCCGGAGTATTTACTAGGTACCTATACTTCCCCATCTATTGTATAAATTATGAATAAGTTATATCGGTGCAAAAATTGTGCTCAGTAGCTCGGTTGAGCGCACGAAGGAGTGCCTGGGCAACCTAAGTCTGCAAAGTAGAAAACAAAGGGGTTAAGCACAGATCATTGGACCGTGCTACAAATTAAAAGCAAGGTAAAAGAGCCCTACTTCGGCTTTGTGGACAGGTTCTATCTCGGTTCAGCAAAATGCTTGGTAGCTCGGTTTGAGCAGGGTTCTTATTAGCCAGATCTTGGCAAGCATCTCGGCATACTGGCTTTGGAAACAATTTTGTTAGACCGGTTCATCGTCTAGGGCAGCTTTCTGAGTTCGGTCTAAAAAACTAAGAAAGCTGGTTTAGCCCCAAAGGCCTAAATCGGTTGAACTATGAGTTTTGTTACTTCGGTTGAACCTCTAGGGGCAGCTTTCTGAGTTTGGTTTAGAAACTAAGAAAGCTAGCTTAGCCCCAAAGGCCTAGCTCGGTTGAATACCAAGGTTCCTAGTTTACTGAGTACAGAACTTTGTTCGGTAAGCGTATCTCGGCTAAAGTGTATCTAGTTCGGTTGTTGTCTGAAATTGATCTACCTATATAGCACAAACAGTTTCCTAGTTCGGTTGGGACATGATTCTGGATCAAAAGCGAGTTTTCTATAGGATATATAACATATACTCATAGGTTCTACTGATTTTTCCATGAAAGTACAGAAGCAAAAACAAAAATGTACAAGCATGTTTCGCAAAAACATAGAAAGCAGAAATAAGAAAAACAAAACAGATTTTGTGGAACTTACCAGAAGAAGATGAAGCTGGTGATGGGAGCAACAGCACCAATGAGGAACACGAACTCAGGTTGGAGAAGCAGGGGCACGAAGTGAGAAGAAGGTGAAAAGTGTGGGTGAATGATTCTAGGATAGAGGGGTTGTTTTGTGAAAAGGACGAGAGAGAAAAAGCGGGAACTGTTCAAATTTTTCGTAGTACGAGGGCGGCGTGACAGCTGCCCACAGCCTATCAGAAGCCTGCCACGTGTCGTTGGAAAGTAAAGCGTTACAGTCATTGTGATTGAAGAGACATTTTGACCGAACGAGTAGAGCCCGGAGTGAAATAAGCTCGGCTGGAAGGCTAAGGAGTTTTTTTTAGCTCGGCTGGAGAGGCTAAACGGTTTTTTAGCTCGGCTGGAAAGGCTTAAAAACTTCAGCTCGGCTGATAGACAGGTAATCCCAATCATGCTGTGCAGATGGAATTAAGGGGCAATTGAGAGGGTAATTTTTGGTAAAAATTGGGCCGAGCTATGAGATGGACTTTATGGCCCAAGAGTTGAAAAGTTACTCCGGCCCAAAAGAGATAAAGTTACTCCGGCCCAAGAATTGTAAAGTTACTCCGGCCCAAGAATTGTAAAGTTACTCCGGTCCGGAAGCAATTTGGAGTTAGGCCGATCTCGGTCGTAGTCCAGTCATGATATTTTGTAGTTAGAACGGTCAAAACCTTGCTACTCGGTAGCTCGGTCTAAACACACCATGGGTTGAACAGAAGAGAACCGAGATAGGAAAGAGTAAAAGGAAGAACCAAACTAAGGATAGTTCGGCCTACTCTGTGGCACGGCATAGCCAGTTTTATCTCGGTCGTATGGTAGTTCGGCCATGGTAAAAACCATCCCACTTGGTTTAAGCAGTGGGGGGGGGGTGTTAAAGGATAAGCATTATCCTACAGGAGTATGAATCCTAGAAGGACTCTACATGGAGGAGTAAAAGTCCTACTAGGATTGTGCCACACAAAAAACCTATAAAAGCTCACAAACATCACCTTGGGAGAGGTAACACACAACTTTCCTTTCTGAATACATAGAGCTTTGTCTATTTGTCAAGTTTGCTGACTTAGGCATCGGAGGGGTTTCCGGCAGACACCCGCCGGCTAGCTCACGTTTGTGTTTTCAGGTGACAAAGCGACGTCGTACGGAGGAGCACAGACTTAGTCAACAGGATTATACGAGAAGAATTATTTCTTTCCCGTACACTAACAAAATATATATATATATATATATATATATATATAGACATAGATGAACCCATGTCCTCCAAATGTCCAAAGCTTGTCTTGGTCTAATAAAATATAAATAATAGGAACTATGGTTTCAGAGTTCTCTCCATAGTCATTGTGCAATAGTTCTAGTTAATACTCAAACAAGAAATCATACTAAAATAGTCCCCCAAAAAATCCAAGGAGAATATACAGAACTAGCTACCCACACCAGGTATCATAGGAAAATGTCAAAGAGAAATGGCCTTTTCAATAGATAAATATACATATATATAATAACAACAGAACCATAAACAGCAGAAATTAGGGTTATAATTTGGTAAATACTGGTGTTTTTATATTTTAATTTTTATTATATTAGCATCTAGTTCTAATTAATTGTTGCTATCTCAACAAGTCCGTGATTTGTCACACCAAACTACCAAATTGTAACATACTGGTGTCCCCCAATAATTTTTTTTAATATATATATATATATATATATATATATATATATATATATATATTATAAGAACAATAATCTTTATTATAAGAAATTAAATTGCAAGACCTTTATTTATTTATTTATTTAGCCTCATTACACTTAAAATAAATATGGTTCGTACCACTGACAACTTTTCATATAGAACTCAAATCTCACTTAAAATAAATATGGTTCGTACCACTCAACTTTGCTTATTTGTTTATTTTATTTACTTAACTTGTTCACATATTTAATTGCTTAATTATTTAATTTTCTTATTTATCTTAAGATTTTGGTTGTCTTTCATTTATAGGAGACAAAAAAGAACAATAGGGTTCCTGCTAGTCGGTCACAAGTGTGGATGGCCACATACATGAAAGATGCGACGTCAAATAGTGATTCAGTTAATGAGGTTATGGTATGTGATACTACTTTATCTTTGGACTTTTAATATGATTTATATTTATATTGGAGGCTAATTATTGAATTCAAACTTGCAGACTCAAATGAATGAGTTAGCAGAGCACATGGAGGGATCTTCTACTGACCCTGTAGCATTACAGGAGCAAATCTTCACACAAGTTATGGGCCTAGAGCGACCTGGCCGTGTTCGGACGTTTGGATTGGGACCGTCACCCACTGATGTTTTTGGAGGTGGATATAGGCGGTCACAAGAGCAGATTCGTCTCTTCCAAACTCAAGTTCAGGAACAAGTTCAAGAGCAACTTCATCGGTATCAAATGCAGTTTGAGTCGAAGATGAATGAAGTAATGGAGAAACAAATTCAGGCTATACGCACAGATTTTCAGTCACGAATTCAGTTTTTGGAATCTCAATTGCAAGCTGCAGGCGTGCCCGTTGATCCAGTTGTTGCACCATCAAACCCATTACATAGGCAGCAGGTATTTTAATTATTCTTACTAGTTATTACTTTAAATTGCCTAGAGTTAATATACAACTTAAGTCTCTTATTGAATGATAGGTTGTGGATTCACTTAGTAGTCATCCCACTGTTCGACCAATGTCACATCAACAACAATCTCATGCATTTTCATCCCAAGAGGTGAGCAATCATTTAATCAAAGCTTTTTTGACAAATAACATATCTTATTAATTACAATACTTGCTCTTATTAAATATAGGTTCACCTTTCAAAGAAAGAGAAGAAGAATAAGAAGAAGAAGAAGAACTAACAAGGTAAATGTACTAATATCACTAGTTCGTGGTTTATGTTCATTTGATTTGTAAGGCAGCAGCATTAGTAAAACAGCTATTAGTAGCAGCAGCATGAGCTGCAGCTGCAAGTAGTCCAATGTGCATGCTATCACTAGATAAAACAGATGATGGCATCACAGTTTGTGGTCGAATAGCGTGGCGAATTCCCAATAGGAGCTGATTTTTTTCATTCCTGTTAATAAAGAATTTAGATAATGTAAACAAATGGCCAATCAGCAATTCACAGACAACAAATTGAAAATGATGAATACAGAACAAAATACCAGATAAAAAGAACAGAATCTCCAGCTACAAGTTTCTTGGCACTAACAAAGATTTCCTTTGGAAAACTTTAAAATTCTTTTTTTCCGTTGAATAACTTACGTTGAATTTTACTTTTGGATAAACAGTGCATTATAATAAATGTGGTTGTCGCTACATATTAAATTCCGACAGCATATTGATAGGCGCTTGACGTGGAACAAGTTGTGATTGGTAGTTGTTTTAGTTTTCCATACAATCAATAAATCATGCATTGCATGATGTTTTATCCGTTGTGCTATTGTTCTGTTATGCGCTTTTCATTACTTCATATTAATTAATGCCCCACTGGCTTATCCAGTGAGTAACTGTATCTTACTTCGTAATGGGTTAATTATTCTCCATCACCCATTGTCTTTTAATGTTTATGGGGCCAAATTTGAAGGTTGACTTTTCCGTTTCCAGCCTCCATGAGGTTGAGATTCTTGTGACATAAGTTAACTGAATCTCTTTTATGCTATTAATAACATGATATGGAACAATGGATGTCTTGATAGTTTTTTTCCCCCTCTGGAAAATTGAAATGAGCATGTGGAGTTATTTCGGGAGTAATCTCTATGGAGTTACTATTTGTACCCCAATGCTTCAACTTGTTGAGGTCTTACCAGCTGTTAGTCATGTTTCTAGTTTGTATTCTTATTTTTTTTTTTAAAATTCTTTGTATTGTTTTTTCTTTTTCTTGCAATGCCATTTTCCAACCCAGAGGCTAGTATAGATGCCAGTTGTGAAACTAAGGCCCAGTGGCGCCCCAGATGCTATGAAATCAGAGGGGAATGATTCACTTGACACTTTTATCAAACAGGCAATAGGGAAAGAGCCTCCCCTTTCTTTCTCAAGGACAGGAGACAACCCAGTATGTTTCATAGAGCAGGAATCACTCCCAGTATGTTTCCTTCTGGCAAAAGCTACATGGACAATGTTAAAACATGATTTTTGGATATGTTATTTTGTGGGTAATGGTGATTGGATATTAATTGAATGAGAAACTGAATTAATGCTTTATTTGTTATTTGAATGGGAGTTATTATTTTATCTGTTAGTTTTATTACAGGTATTTGAATGGGAGTTAATATTTTGTATGTTAGTTTTATTACAGGTATTTTTTTATTAATTGAATGAGAAACCAAATTCAATATTTTCTTACAGGTATTCTTTTTAATTTAATCAAATAAAATTAGCACAATCTCACCAAAAAAAAAAAAAAAGATATGACGGCGTTTCTACAAACGCCTCCTAAACCCTCAATAGTAACGGTCATATTTTTTACATAGATACAACGGCGTTTCAAAAACGCCGCTAAATATCGTTGATGACGTCAGTGTGTGTATAGTGGGACATTTTGCGACGTTTTTTAAAACGCCTCCTATACTAATATCACGACGTTTTTAAAACGTCGCAAAGATACAGCGACGGCCGCAGCTTCGACGTTTGGTACTAAACGCCACAAAATGAATTAACGGTGTTTTTGATAGATATCGCGGCGTTTTTAAAACGCCACTAAAAGCCCGATTTCCAGCAGTGTAATCAACTTGTTCAGCTTGGTTTTTCAGGATTTATTTTTTAGAAAATTAAATTTTTTTGTTTTTCGTAATTTTTTTTCACTGAACTTTTAAAATATTTTTAGCAATTTTTTAGATACACCTAACATAAATATACTTTAAAAGCATAACATTGGTAAAAAAAAAAAGAAAAGAACTTTAAGAAATTCACTGAATACTAAAAATACCAAAAAAAAAAAACTCAGTATATTTTTGTATTCTTGCGTATTTATTGATTTTTCACAAATATTTTACTTCTTAGATACATCTAAGTAAAAAGTAAAACAAAAAATACTTAAAATTTTTAAAGTATTCACTAAAAACAAAAAGACACGAAAAATAAAAAACTTTATTTCTAAAAAATTAAATCCAAAAAATTGAAATCAAACACAATGAATCCAATTAAGATTTAAACCCCAAGAGATTAGCAGGAAACCTAAGGAAAAATGACTTTGTTCACACTTTTAAATTGTGAGTAAAACATTGCTTTTTATCAATCTATAATAGAGCTTTATGCACCCCCACCCCACTACGTAAACCAACTCAAGGTCTATATCACTCGGTTAACCTCTACACTGTGTTTGCATCATATATTTTTTGGTAGATATTTAAATAGTAATTTGAAAAAATATGAGAAAAATATAAAGAAATATAAATTAAATTTTTGTAACATTTCCCTTTCCTTTTCCAACTATATATTCAAATCCATGATTAAGATAAATTTGGCAAATGAAAATATTGTAAGGAACGTTTTGATCTGAATGACTAGTAAATTGATGAGATGGTAACATTCTATAAAAGATTATATAGGATCTGGAGAATTTCTACTTTACAAGATATCAGGAAAAAATACTTTCCATTTATGAATTTTATTTTCATAATTTTTTAAAATATATATATATATATATCATTAATAAAAAGTTATATTAATTCGATGATAGTAGACACCTTTTATCATATTTTTCTTCAAAAATCATGCATATAATCTTTTTCTTTTTTTTTTGAAAAATATATATGAACTCATGTGACTTTTATTATTAGATTAAATTAAATTTTTTTTTATAAATAAAAATGAACAATTTAAATTATCTAAAGAACTCGTAATAACTATAGCAAGTAGAATAGAGTTTTGAATTTTTTCTTAGCTGAAAGGGAAATTTTTTGGGGGGACTTATGTGTAGGTCTTATTAAATGGATTTATTGTCTAATAAGTCCTTTGATAATTAATGACATTTTTCATCATACATTATTAAAAAAGTTACTAATTGTTAATTTTTTACGACAGTTTAAAAATCGTCACAGAAAATGTCACTAATTATAAGTTTTAGCGACAATTTAAAAAATCGTCACAAAAAAATGTCACTAATTTTTAACTTTCAGGGACAGTTTAAAAAATTCATCACAAAAAAATGTCATTAATTGTAAATTTTAGCGACAATTTATAAAAATTATGACAAAAAGTCACTAATTGTCAATTTTTAGCGATGATTGTGCTATAACGTATTTTCAATAAGACTTGATGGAAATTAAGTTCTACTATTAGGACCTATTGGTAGTTTATCTATTTTTTTAAGGTCCCTCATATTAAGATTTCATAACATAAAATACATGAAATATTTTCATAGTGATTGAGATCTCTCAAATTTTTACAGAAAAATTTCGAAGCAGAGAATTTTGATCCAAAGACATTTCAAAACATATAGAAATTTGTCTAAAGTTTCTCGGTGTTTTGAAATTTCTTTGTGTTTTCAAATTTTCTCTGTATTTTTAAATTTCTTAGGTTTGAAATTTCCCGAGTGTAGACACCCCATTTTTGACAGCCCATAAGACTTGGGCGTTACTGATGGTTTACTTGGTGATAAAAGGTGTGCAGGGCAAAGATCCAGTTTCTTCGGCAAGGAGAGAGACAAGTCTCAAATTCACACCCCGTTTTGGACCAAAGCTATTTTGGATGGTTTTTAGACCTTAAAACCCTCTCTTTCAAAACTTTTTTTTTAAAATAAAGTTTCTGCGTTGTTCCGAGGCTCGCATTTTGTCAAACGTTGCGCTTTTCGGTAAACCGAGCAGGGACGAAGTGGAAATGAATGAAAGAGAGATGAAATCTTTGAAAAATCTTTCAAAACACCTTACTTAGGGGTTTGAAGTTGAAGAAAGGAGGGGAAGAGAGAAGAAACCAAGTTGGAGGAGAAGACAGGCATGAATCTGGGTAGAAGGGAGTCGAGCAGTCCTCACTGAATCGGGCTTATTAATCTGCATACTTGGATTTTAGCTATGGGGCCACCACCGTCGGAAAGCTCACTTCCGGGGCTTCATTTTTCACTCAAGAATCTCTTAAAGCCAAGTCCGGGTGGGGGAGATATGATCAGTTGAAGTTGGGCATCATCCCGGTTGGATCGAATCTGCGCGGCTTCACCAAAAAGGGCATAACTTTTTGCACAGGAGGAATTTTAATGCAAAGTTTGCGCCATTGGAAAGCTAACTTCCGGGGCTTCAATCTAGACACCCATCGGCCACTCTTTGACCTTGGAATCATCTGTCGGAAATCTATTTATCCGACCGGAAATTTATTGTGCTGACCGGCCATTTATTTTAGCCGACCGACCATTTTTGCTGGCCGACGACCTTCCGGAGTATTTTACAGATTGAGTGGATGCCAGTTGTGCCAGCTGGAGGGCACAAACTGGATCCTCCATACTCTTTGCTCTTGGTTTGAAGCTTCTAAGAGAAGCCTTAGTCTCTTGGCTCTTTAAAGGAAGCTCTCCTCTTCCTTATACCAGGTTAGAAAACCAGCTGGAGCATTATATACAATCCTCCATATATCTATCTCATCCAAGCCTCCAAACCTTAAAATCCTTGCTCCATTTGCACTACACCCTATAGCACCACACCACCACTCCATTCCAGCAGCTTGGAGGGCCTTCTCAGAGCTTTGGAGGCACATTTTCTCAAGCCAAAAGGCTGCTAAAGTTTGGTCTTCAAAGGTGAGCAACATTTCCTCTCTTTTAAGCTTATTTTTGTATCCTTTCTAAGCCATACATGCTTGCATATTTGGGCTCCGACCCTAACTGGAACTAGGCTTATTTTGATCTATTTTTCATGTTTGTTTAAGGGCCTCTCACTGTTTGAGGCCTCCTTGTTGCACTTGCTTCATTGCCTCTCTTGTATGCCATTTTCTTGTGTAGTATTTTTGGCCTATGTATAAATTGTTTTGAGGCATGTCATAAACTGTAAAGTTTCTCATTTTGAGCCCTTTTTCAACATTGTTGAAGGGCTCATCACTGTTTGAGGCTTCCATTTGCCACTTGCCTTTATATCTCTCTTTTGGCTCCATTTTTGCATGATTTGTTAGTCTCTTATGCTTCTGTTTTTGAGCTTTGGTCCGAACTATAAATGGCCTTATTTTGACCCCTTCTTAATTTTTCATTAAGGGTCTTTTACTGTTTGAGGCATCCTTTTTGTACTTTGTGTTATAGCTCTCTTTTTGGCCTTGTTTTGCATAGTATTTTGAGCATACTTGTGCACTGTTTTGGGTTTGATCATAAACTGAAAAATGCCATGTTTTGGGTCTCTCTTCAACATTTTTGAAGGGTACTCTCTTTTTTGGGGCCAGCAGCTGTGACTTGCTTCTTTATCTCACATTTAGGGCCATTTTTGCATATTGGTTTGGCCCTATTTGTGTTCATTGTTTGGTCTTGCTTAAAACTGAAAACATGCTTTTTTTGGGGCTGCCTTGAATCTTTCTTCATGATTCATGTTCAAATAATGCATGCTTTGTATAGCTGTAGGCCATTGCGTGTGCCTAGTTTTGCATTTTGGGTCTCATTCCATGCATCGGGTGCCATGTTTCCGTGATTCGGGGCTGTTTTATATCACATTTCAGTGCTAAAATTACATGCTTGTATGCCATATTTCATGCCTCGCCATGCCTTGTTAGAGTTTCATACTATACCTTAGGTTTGGTCCTCGGTTTACTTGCATGCGTGCACGCGTTTCGAAAGTCTCATTTTCATCTAATGGCCACCGATTTTGGCATGCTTGCGAGCTATCCATGCTAGTTTAAGTCCATCATCGCATGTTGTTGCATGCCATGTTTACTTACATGTTTAGGTTGCGCGCCTAGTATACATTGCTCATTTGCATGTTCATGTTGCATACTTAGCCTCCATGCCTAGGTTGCATTTCATTGAGCATGCATCCCTTGCCTCTTGATCAATCATGATAGGGGTTGAGGCCCTTTGATGTGTTTTGTGCTTGCATTTTATTTGATATCAAAGTTGCAAAACTTGGCTTCTTAGGCCATCATGCGCAATTGATGGCCCGAGGGTCGAGGGGCATACTCCCTTGAGTCCATTACATGATGGGGAGAGTGGCCATGCATACACTTGCTTGAAATTCCATGCCATACACTGTCTGTTCTTGTTGCTGTCAAAAACCAGATTCTGCAGGAACTTTCTGCCGACCGGCATTATTCAGTGCCGACCGGCAATCCTTCCTGGGCCGGTAGCTTCATCAGCAGCCGATAGATATTTTCAATGGCCGGTGGACATTTCCTTCAGCCGATGGTGTTCCACAGTGTTCAGGGGACCTGTCCCAAAACTTTGGCAATTTTCAGAGAAGCAGGACAGTGTAAACAGAGGCAACAGTGGTATGGTACGGGCTTTCGGGGCAAGATAAATCCGAGCATGCATCATTCACGCATCCCGAGGCGGGGGGCTGCAGCCATCTTCTCTTTGCATTTAATTTGTTAATTAGATTAGAAATTTTGTAATATTTAATTTAGTATTATTTATTCGGACTGTAATATTTATTCGGACCCTCCGAGCGAGGGCAATTGTGTAATAAGTGTGGGTGCGTGTGTGTATGTCTTCCAACCCCACGTCTTTCTTCCCTTTTATTTACCTGCTTTCAATGGTTAGTATTAGGGCATATCTAAATTAGCATACCTTATGCTATGCATGCGTGCATCCATACATTTGTCTTACATGCATCGGGCTCGGCACATCATGCTAACTGCACTTGTATTTCAAACTCAAGTTGAGTACTTGTTAGTTGCAGCATTTCACATGCCATTCCATAGAATAGCCTTGCCTACTCTAGTGACATTCGTATGCATTGCATTAGACATTGAAACACGGACTTGGATCATGCATTGATTGCTAATGAGTTCTTTGTTTTGGCACGGAGTACGATGTAAGTATTTATGCTTTAGCATCCTTGCATGCGTGTGAGTGTTGCCATGATAGCATGATTACCATGAGGCTAGCTACTTATGTGATATAACTGCTTGAATGCCTGTGGGTGAAGGTTGGGTTGCCTGAGTTGGAATAGCTCATTGAAATCCGTGTTTTAGCCTACTTACGAGTAACAAATTCCAAAACATTTTTCCAAAACAAACGGATATGCAATGCTTATTTCCAAATTAGGCAATCTAGTCTATACTTGTTTGTTGTGCACATAACATAGTAATTCTAGGCTAATAAATGGAATAAGAACACATAACGTTTTCAAAAACGGATATCACGGTTAGTAGAGGCCGATCTTCGGATCGGGCGAGAGGGGGTGCTCATAGCTGACCTTCCCCAATCGTACCCTAGCTCCCGAGCCGAGGCAACTCTGGTGATGACGGACATGTGGCCTTCGGCACCGAGTCAGGGTTTCCTAAATTCCCCCATAAAAAATATTTAGGTAGCGACTCTGTATCTGGCAAAGCAGTCCATGTTTGGCACTTCTTTTTCTAAAAATCTATTTTCTCAAAACGATTTGCCAGATTTGGACTCTTTGGTTCAGATTAAGCACCGTGACATCAAATCGAGTCCGAACTGTAGCGGGGTCCCTCGCGGACGTGCTACACCGAGTTTGCTCACAAATTTCTCTGTGTTTTGACCAATTCTGTCTGATTTGATTACAATTTTCTGTGTTTTGAACAAACTAGAGAAAATTGAGCTATTCACAAATCAATTTTTCTATAATTTTTACAAGAAAACACCATGCTAAGTTCATCAAAAAACTTTAAATACAAAATCTAATTACAGTTTAAAAAACAACAAACAGTACACATCCCAAAAGATCAAAAATAAAATTCAAAGTTAGAAGTCTAGTGAAAATCAAACAAACAACATGAATTAGCGAGAGTTTAATGTGGACAGAAAAAATTCAAATGCTAGAGAAAATTTGAGAGAAAATCAAATAGACAATTAGCCAGAGAAAATCAAGCAAGGCATAAAGAGAAAGAAGTCTAATGTGTTCAAAGAAAATTAATCCAAAGAGGATATCGTAAAGTCAAAGAAAATTCATCTCAAATGGAAAATTACACACAATGAGACAACTAATCAGTGAAAATCAAACAAGTAACCTAAATTAGTGAGAGTTTAATGTTTTCAGGAAAAATTCAAATGTCATAGAAAATTCAACTCAAGGAACAACTAAGTGAAAATCAAACAAACAACATAAGTTAGTGGGAGTTTAATATGATTAGGGAAAATTAAAATGCCGGAGAAAATTAGAGAGAAAATCAAGAAAGGCACATATAGTAAAATGAATCTAATGTGTTCAGAGAAAATTGTGATGTTAGAGAAAATTCATTTCAAGAGGAAAATTACACACAATGAGACAACTAACTAGTGAAAATCAAATAAGCAACATAATTTAATGGGTTAGGGAAAATTCAAATGCCAAAGAAAATCAATCAAGGCACTAATGTCAAAGAAATTGCAAAGAAATCTATCTGAACCAAACTACTAGATTCAACAAGATAAACAAGCATATAGAGTAAAGTGAATCCAATATATTCAGAGAAAATTGTGATTCTAGAGAAAATTCATCTCAAGAGAAAAATTATACACAATGAGACAACTAACCAGTGAAAATCAAACAAGCAACATAATTTGATGGGTTAGAGAAAATTCCGATGCCAGAGAAAATTAATCAAGACATATAAGTTAATGTGATTATAATTGTGGTCAGAGAAAATTTAGATTCCAGTAAAAATTCATCACATAGAGGAAACTAACTAGTAAAAATCAAACAAGCAATATAAATTGAAATGCCAGAGAAAATTCATCTCAATCAAACTATTGGCAAAGAAATTGCAGAGAAATTCAACTCAACCAAACTACTAGCTTCAACAATATCAAGCAAGTACATAAAGTAAAGTGAATCCAATGTGTTCAGAGAAAATTCAGATGCAAGAGAAAATTATAGATAAAATCACATAACAAGCTTCAAAAAAATACAAAATGCAATTAAAACGCTAAATAATCTGGATATTATTAAGAAATAGAGACCCTAATTAATTAAAGAATATTATAAAATGCAATAAACTGTAGATATAGAGAAAAACTAGTTCTGGAATAGAAACATTTACTAGAGTGAGGTAATGATAATGAAACCCTAATTACGAATGGAGATGAACCGAGTTGAAGATAAACAGACTCAATGATGAAAGTAAAATGCATTAAAGAATTTTCTAAGAAGAAATCTCAAAGATTTTCACGAATATGAATCTAGCTTCGCTGAATATGATTGATAGAGCTGACATAGCTTTGAAGATGAAGGGACCCAAGTGAAAAGCTTGAAAAAAGAAAAAAAAGGGATATAAGATTTGGATGAGCAAATCGAATTCAGAAAGGAAAATCTCGAGATTGAAGAAGCCATTGTTGTTTGCTTCAATTTTGTTATCGTTCTCAATGAGAAAGAGAGTCATAGTGGTAGAGGACGCGGCGATGTGGGAGGCTACGACTGGAGAGAGAAGAGAGGAGAGAAAATGAGAAAATGAGTGTGATATATAGGTGCAGGTGAAGGATCTTAGGCTATAAAAATAAAATATTGTGAACCTCTCCTATTACTAAAAGTTAGAGATGAATGTTAGACCAATTTTCCCTAGTTGAAATAAATATAAACAAATTCAAAAAAGAAAACAAATTAAAAAAAAGTTAAACTCTCATATCTTTTTTTTCTTTGTTTTTTTTTAATCCAAAATTTAAAAATGGATAAAAAAATGTTAAATTTAAATAGAAAATTCAACCTAAAAAGTGTATAAGACATTAGGTCCAGTAAATATTTTTTGTTGGTAAGAAGTCCACACTTTGTAAAATAGCTTGGTAAGAAGTCTTTTGATGTTTTAGAAGGACATTTTGTTTATAATTTTATCTCTTAATTTATCTGTTCAAATATATATATATATATATATTTACTTTTTTTCCTATCTGTTCTATTTTTATGACTATCTGTTCAATTTTTTTGACTATCTTTTCAATTTGTTCAAATTTTTTGACTATCTTTTCAATTTTTCCCTCTTATCTGTTTAAATATCTGTCCAAAATTTCTTATTTATTCATTTTTTCCCTAAATTCTATTTGTTGATTTTTTGTATCTATTCAAATCTTTGTTAAAATTCTTGTTCTAATTTTTTCTATCTGTTAAAATTCTAAAACTATATCTGTTGAAATTATTATCCTATTTTTTTTCTATCTGTTTGAAATTCTAGTTCTAATTTTCCTATATGTTGAAATTCAACTTACAGATTTGTTTAAATTCAAAACACATAGATCTTATCTATTTTTTCTACCTGTTCATCATCAACAACAACAATTAACAACTTAAGAATAAATAAATAAATAAAGATCTGATCTGAATCTCCACAGGTCCAGATCTAACAGAAAGAAAAATCAATATTATTGCAACATCTTATATATCTACATATATCTTTCTTTATATATGTGTTGGAATAGTAAAGAGAGAGAGGAAAATAATATGTATTGTATTGAATGAATTGTATTAAATGAATTGTCTTATACAATAGAATGTCTATATATATAGGCTGAGAAAGAGTATCCTACTAGAAATCTAATTATGAGAAAGAGTATTCTATAAATGACCTAACTATGGCAATACCTAATATATCTAGGAAATCAATACCTAATATATATAAGAATATATAACATATATACATTAACATTTCCCCTCAAACTCAAAGAGGATAAACATCTTGAGTTTAGACAGAGAAACTAAAACGTGAAATAAAATTAAATAAAATAAAAGGCAAATAGATTGCAAAATCCAAACTGGAGCGTAGCGCTTGAAATAGATCAGAGGCCGGAACTAAAGCCGGGAAACAGTTTGTGGTCGTGTTGGACCATTGTGGGAACTGGGTGAAACTAATGCCCGGACAATTTAAGGTCATGCTGGACCAATATAGGAACTGGCTAGAACTAATGCCGAAAGACAGTTATGGTCATGTCGGACCATTGTAGGAACTGGCTGGAACTAATGTCAGGACAGTTTAGAAAGGTCATACTAGACTGATGTAGGAGCTAACCGGAATCAATATCGGGACAGTTTACGATGTCATGCCAGACTGTTGTAGAGACTGGATGTTGAATCAGCAAGCGTGGTACATACATAACTTATGACGTAGTGCTAAACGATGATGGTAACAAATGATTAAGTGTGTCAGGGAGCGGCTTGGATGGTGCACCAAGGGGCAAGTTTGGTGGTGCGCTAGAGGAAGCGGCCTGGATTGTGCGCCAGAGAGGGGCGACTTGGATTGTGCGCCAAAAGAGGCGGTTAGGTGGTTTGCATGGTGTATAACCATGTTCACCATAATATAGGTATAATACCCCCTCAAACTCAAATATGTTTGAAGATAGAAAACAATTTGAGGTTGAAGCAGAGGGAAAGATAGAGTGGAGGAAAAAAAAAATATATTACGATTAAAAATATATATATATATATATATATATATATGACAGAGATATTTGGGGTAGGAATAAACCAGCAGATAGAGGAAGATATCACCACGAAGCGATACTGAAAGGAAAACATAGTAGTGGAATAAGTTGAGGTCTAGCGGGAGGCCAAAGTAAGGTTGTCCCCCGTCGGTGAAGCGAAATTGCTAGGTTTTTAAACTAGTTCTAATACCATGTTAGAATAGTTGAGAGAGAAGAAAATAATATGTATTGTATTGAATGAATTGCCCTATACAATAGAAGGCTTATATATATATATATATATAGGCTGAAAAATAGTATCTTATTAGAAATCTAATTATGAGATTGAGTATCCTATAAGAGACCTAACTATGGCAATATCTAATATATCTAGGAAATCAATACCTAATATATGTAGGAATATATGTCATATATACATTAACAATATATATTAGTGGAGTCAAGTGAGGTCGGTAGAGATAAGGTGGCGGCGATGGTAGATCAAGGAGAGGATGATTTGATGATGGCATTGAGGATGAGTATACAACATGAGATGCCGGAGCAGAGGAGGAACAAGCCGAAAGAGAACGTCATCGAAGACGGAAGTCCTTGGAGTAGATCTGGAGATCTCGATGTCGTGGTGATGGAGTTCGGCTTCTATATCTTCCCTTACCTTCACCGGCGGTGGCGAAGGTGGTATAGATCTTGACGGAGATGATGGATATGACAGATATGGCAGTGGATCTAGATGGACGTTAGGAGGCAACGCTGAAGATGGAGCTTAGAAGGAGGACGAAGATCTCATGCCAGGGTTGGCGAGGCAACAGAAGCGACGGAGCTTTAACGATGGAAAGACATCGACGATCGACAGTGACGGAGAGTAGAAAGAGAGAGAGGAGTAGAACAGAGGGAGGGGACTTCGGAGAAGAGACAGATAGAGAGGAGAGAGAGAGAGAGAGAGTGTGTGTGTGATTGTTCGATGGTATTCGAAATTTGAGACCCATATAAATATATATTTATTGGTTATTTTATTTAAGTTTGTATGTTTTAACAAAATATTTGAGCGTTTGGAGCTTTAACCAAACAAAATTGTAGTGCCCAAATTTATAATTTAGGATAAATTACAAATACATTCTCTGAGGTTTGTTTAAAGTACAAATTGTCTTCTATGGTTTGAAAAATTATTAATATCCCCTTGTTAAAAATTTTTATTTAAAAGAATTAACTAAAAAAAAGAAATTCATAATTATTCTCCTATACAATAATAAAATTACTTAAATTATTAATTGAAACATATTTATAATATCATTAAAAACTGTTAATTGACTTGATGATTTATTAATAAATAGGCGATTTGTTATGAAATTAAAAACCTCAGAGGGTGGAATGTAATTTATAAAATCACAGGAGATGATTTGTATTTTAATCAATTCTGAAAGAGTATATTTATATTTTTCTAGAATTTAAAAATAAAGTGTGAATTTCGAAATCTAACTAGTCCTTGGATTTAGCAAAATTCCTTTTCTCATTCAAAGTTTCTACGTTGTTTTTGTGAAGGAAAGATTGTCGCCAAGCGTGTGAAGGGCATGGAGGGTGACAGTGTCACCTACATTGTCGACCCAAATAATAGTGATAGACGCGATGCTTTTGTTGTCTGATCTATCTGAGTTTTGTTGGAACAATCTTCCGTACAAATAAGATAATTTAAAATAAATTTAAATAAAATAAATAAATAGCATATTAGAATTATTTATCGAACCGAATTAAAATTAAGATCAAGTCGAGTGTGTGACACTCTGTTTTTAAGACAGATACGTCCCGTCACGGTGCTTACGGTTGAGTGGCGTCTATCTTTCAAGATACAATGATCTTCACAAATTTGTAAAAGCACTTCAAACAAATTTGTTCAGCGAACTAAACTTGTGATCTATACTCTTTTTAAAATTATTTTAAAACTAAATATGAAGAATAATGCACTAAAAGAAATCTAGACAGCAAAGAGAAAAATTTCAGACTGAAATTCTGGATTATCTAGACTGCTGGAAATGTATCTATATTAATAGGCAAAAAATTAGACCCGAAAAGGTGCAAGTTGAAGTGAATAGGTACACAACAAAATTGAACATGTATGCAAACAGCTTCAACAGATTCTGCCGTTGCACATGGAGCAGTTTTTTCCCTTCCAAACAATTTGACAAAATAGCCCTTAGTGGACAAAATTCTAAACTGTTGGAATAGATTTAAACTATTTGAATAGTTTAAACAAAACAAAAAATTTTCACTGTTTGAAATAATTCTTATTAAACTACTAGAATAGTTTAATCAAAACAAAACCAATTCAATTGAAAAGATTTAAAAACTGTTGGGAATATAAATATTAACCTATTTGACAAACTTTAGGAATCACTTAGGAATCCAAAAAATTAAATTTAGATTTAAATTAAATTCCCACAATAATTTTTTATTAAAAACATTCAAAAGAATTTTGTCTAAAAAATTAATGTTAGATCTGGAAACGACGTCAACTTCCTATTCACTCATAAGTGGTTTTGACGTTCCGTCTTCACCGTGTGACTTGCCACGCGGCAAGGAACACGTCACATTTTCGGACCCACCCCAAAAGACGTTTGGGGCCCACTAAAAATTGGGCTAAAAAATATACCTATATTAAACCATTTTTCTACCAATTTTTTCATTTTCATATTCATTTTTGGTTTTTGATTCAAATGGGTTTGAGGGTTTTTCGCTCCGTTTGTTCGTCAGTTTAATTTTGGTTTTAGGTCAATGGGTTATTTGCTAGTTCTAATTTTTGAATAACTGATTAATCTCTGTCTATTTAATTGTTAATCTTTTGTTTAATGGATATTTATGGAATAACTTTTGTATGCGGATAAAGAATATATCTTTAACTATTGTGATTGTTTTTGATAATAGAATTCACTACATTTATATTTGATATTTGAGAAACAATAAAAAATATATGCATTTGTGATGATAAAAAATAATATCACATAATATTTTTAAGGTAACTTACGTATATTTATAAGAACTTACGGAAGTATATATAGTATGTACTTACGCACTTAAAAATTATTCATAATAAAATTCATATTAATTTTTAATTGCCTAAGGTCTGTCTTTTTTTTTAAACCATTATAGTTCAAATTTAGTGCTTGTTTGACATACACTAAAAAAATATATTTTTTACATACATATATTTTTTATAAAAAATTAAAAAATACATTTTTTTAAAACACCTCATACCACTTCTTAAAAAATCTAAATTGTGGTCTCTAATACTACTCTTTACTTGATGATCTTACTTCGGATCATTTATATCATGGGTTGGGCTTTGTCACCTCTATGTGGTCCGCCCTCGTGGGTCAATCATGACTCCCTTTCTAACATTTATAAAACCAACCACGATATGGAATTTTAAATTTTGAATTCTAAAGTGAGTTTTAATAATTTATAATTAGTAAAAAGTAGTGTCACATGATGTTTATTGACACAAAAATTTCTTTTAATGATGTGATAAGGGTTAAAAAAAATATAAAGTTAAAACATCACATTAATAGAGTGGGCTCACCCTTAGAGCTCCAAAATGTTTTTGTTATAAAACTAACGTTCGGCACATTGTGTGTAATTTAAATAAATAAAAATAATAATAAAATAATAAAAATTAATATTATAATATGTATATTGTTTAATTGAATTTTTTTTCAGACCCAATATTTTAGATTCAAGTTCCGTGCACTACTCTATATAATTTTTTTTTTAAATAGAGAAATTCACGTGCCACATGGATTTCTCTATAAAAAAAAGTAAGGATAATGTTAGAGATATAAAATTTTCTACTTTTGTAGACCTCACACCTATGTGAAATATTTGCTTATTCATATTGTAAAAATTTTTATTATAACTTATTTTCAATAAGATTTGATAGGGATTAAGTCAAATTATTAGGCCATATTGGTAATTTGTCCTATTTTTAAAAAACATCATTAAGGAAAATTCTATTTTCACACACCTATTTATCTCTGTGTACAAACTTAATAAAATATTACTTTAATGACAATTGTATCCTAAATCAAATGACTATAATGGACATCAAAACACATCCTTAATATTATATCAAAATTTTCTCTATACACATATTTTTAAAATAAAAATTCAATACACATCTTTTAAATAAAAAATAATTAAATCCTAATTTCTTCGTTGTTTCTTACTTTTTTTTTTTTTTCTTCATTATTTCTTACTTTTTTTTTCTTCATTATTTCTTGCGTTGTCCATTGCTGGTTCACAGTTGGCCACATAAAGGTTTGGACTTGACTTTGCCGGGAAAGTCTATGGTACATTTTATTCAAAAAAAAAATATACGGCACACAAAAAAATAATGGTTAGGATTGAGCTACATCATTAAAAATGACCTGCTAAATAGGTCACTTTTTATAGTTATGAGTTAAAATTATATTTCTTTATAACTATAATCAAATTGATCATAACTTAGTCATAACCACATCTCATAACCAATACCATTTTGTTCATAACTAATATCACATATTTCATAACCACATCTCATAACCAACACCATTTTGTTCATAACTAATATCACATATTTCATAATCATAATGACATATCTCATAACCAACACCACTTTGATCATAACAAATATCACATATCTCATAACCATTGATCACATACCTCATAACTACTACCCACATAAATCATAACCACATCTCATAACTAATCCTTTTGAGTCATAATCAACATCACATATCTCATAACCACTATTCACATATCTCGTAATTAACACCTTTTTGTCATAACCAACATCACATATCTCATAATCACTAATCACATATCTTATAATTAACACTTTTTTGCTCATAACCACACCACTTTGATCATAACCAACATCACATATCTCATAACTACTAGTCACATATCTAATAACAAACATCACATATCTCATAACCACTAGTCACATAACCAACATCTCATAACTCATAACCATTAATACATATAGCATAACCATACCCTTTGACACCACTTTGCTTATAACCATTACCCACATATCTCATAAGCACTGACACATATAGCATAACAAAACACTCTTTGACATCACTTTGCTCATAACAATTACCCACATATCTCATAACCACTAACACATATAGTATAACCAAACATTCTTTGACACCACTTTGCTCATAACCATTACCCACATATCTCATAACCACTAACACATATAGCACAACCAAACACCCTTTAACACCATTTTGCTCATAACCATTACTCACATATCTCATAACCACTGACACATATAGCATAAGTAAACACCCTTTGACACCACTTTGCTCATAACCATTACTCACATATCTCATAACCACTCATACATATAGTATAACCAAATACCCTTTTGACACCACTTTGCTCATAACCATTACCCACATATCTGATAACCACTAACATATATAGCATAACCAAACACCTTTTGGCACCACTTTGCTCATAACCATTACCCACATATCTCATAACCACTAACACATATAGCATAACTAAACACCCTTTGACAGTACTTTGCTCATAACCATTACCCACATATCTCATAACCACTAACACATATAGCATAACCAAACAGCCTTTGACACCACTTTGCTCATAACCATTACCCACATATCTCATAACCACTAACACATATAGCATAACCAAACACCTTTTGACACCACTTTGCTTATAACCATTACTCACATATCTCATAACCACTAATACATATAGTATAACCAAACACCCTTTTGACACCACTTTGCTCATAACCATTACTCACATATCTCATAAACCACCTTTGACATCACTTTGCTCATAACCATTACTCACATATCTCATAAACCACTAACACATATAGCATAACCAAACACCTTTTGATACCACTGTGCTCATAACTATTACCTACATATCTTATAACCACTAACACATATAGCATAACCAAACACCCTTTGACACCACTTTGCTCATAACCATTACCCACATATCTCATAACCAACATCACATATATCATAACTACTAATCACATATCTCATAACCAAACACTCTTTGACTTATAACTATACCACTCTGTTCATAATCAAAATCACATATCTCATAATCACTAATCATATATCTCATTACCTTTACCCACGTATGTTATAACCACATCTCATAACTAGCATCCATTGTTTCATAATCAATATCACATATATCATAACCACCAATCATATATCTCATAACCACTACCCACGTATAGGGGTGTAAATTTGGCCCACGAGCTCGCGGTACACCTCAAGTCCGCTCGTGCCCTAGGTAGGCAGAACTAGGCTCGAGCCTAAACCCAACCTAAGATATGTGTTCTAGAGCCCGGCCCGACCCTGGTGTTATGGAGTGTGACCCATCCCATGAGCTTGCCCCAAAATTTTCTTCCGGTTCTGGCTCAACTCAACCCCAATGGCTCCCTGCCCCCCTTGTCAGTGCAATGGTCAAAAATTTAAATCAAAACAATTTGAAAGAGTCATATAACCGTTAATTCCACCAACAATCAATTTTTATTTTATTTTATTTTTTTATATATATAAATTAACTCCTCCCTCCCAAGTCTTATAAATACCACCCCTCTCACATCACTACAAAAAAAGTGGGCTTAAAAGACAAAACTTTTTGCGACGGCACACTTGCCGTCACAAAAAAATGACTTTTTACGACGGCACACCTTGCCGTCGCAAAAAATGTGATCTTTTGAGATAGCACAGATTGCCGTCGCAAAAAATGTGATCTTTTGAGACGGCACAACTTGCCGTCGCTAAAAAATGTGATCTTTTGAGACGGCACAGCTTGCCGTCGCAAAAAGTGTGATCTTTTGAGACGGCACAACTTGCCGTCGCTAAAAAGTGTGATCTTTTTGAGATGGCACAGCTTGCCGTCGCAAAAAATGTGACCTTTTGAGACAGCTTGCTGTCGCAAAAAATGTGACATTTTGAGACGGCACAACTTGCCGTCGCAAAAAAAATGTGACTTTTTGAGACGGCACAACTTGTTGTCGCAAAAAAATGTGACCTTTTGAGACGGCACAACTTGTTGCAAAAAATAGAGTTTTTGTGACAGTACCAGCTGCAGTCGCAAAAAAAAAATAGAATAGTTTTTTGCAACCGTAATAGATACCGTTGCACAAAAAAAAAAAAATATATATATATATATATTGTGGCTTTGAGACGGCTTCATATATATATAGTCACAAAATAGTTTAAATAAATGCAACGTTATTTTTCTGTCACCAAAATAAAAATAAAAAAAAAACAAAAAAAAAACGACGTAGTCTTACTCTTTTGAACATTTCTCTTTTCACCCATTTTTTCATCTTCCTATCTCTTTCTCTGTCTCTCTTCTTTCTGTCTGTCTGTCTCTCTCTCTCACTCATCACTCTTCTATGTCTGTCTGTCTCTTTCTTTCTCTCTATGTCTCTGTCTTTGCCTCTCTTCTTTTTCTCTCTCATTCATCACTCTTCTTTGTCTGTCTGTCTATCTGTCTATCTCTCTGTCTCTTTGTCTCTTCTGTCTATCTCTCTCATCTCTCTTTCTCTCTCTCTCTCTCTCCTCTTTATCTCTCTTACTCATCTCTCCCTGTCTCTCTCTCGTTTATCTCTTTTCGCTCTTTTTTGTTTTCTCTCTCTCTGTCTGTCTATATCTTTTTACTCATTTTTTCATCTTCCTCTCTCTCTTCTCTTTCTCTCTCACACTCATCACTCTTCTCTCTCTGTCAATCTCTCTCTCTATCTCTCTGTGTCTTTCACTTATCTATCTCTTCTCTCATCTCTTTTCTCTCTTTGTCTTTTTCGTTCATCTCTCTTCTCTCTATCTCTCTCATCTCTCATCTCTCTTTGTCTCTCGCTCATCTTTCTTCTCTCTATCTTTCTCGTCCATCTCTCTTCTCTCTATGTCTCTCTCGCTCATCTCTCTTCTCTCTATCTCTCTTTCTCTCTGTCTCTCTCGTTCATATCTCTTCTCTCTCTGTCTTTTTTTCTGTCTCTCACTCTCTATCTCTTTATCTTTTTGTCTCTCTCTCTCTCTCTCTCTCTCTCCCTCTCTCCCTTCTCTTTCTCTCTCTCTCTCTCTCTCACCCCCCACTGTGTTCGCGTTGCTCACTCTCTCCCTTCCGTCTTCTCTATTTATTGAGCTCCCTCTCGATTTATCTATCTACTACAAGAAAATGTACTTTTAGCGACCACTTTGTCTCTCTCTCACTCATCACTATGTCTCTGTCTCTCTCATTTATCTATCTCTCACTCATCTCTCTATCTTTCTTTCACCACCCATCTCCTTTACCACCTTCACCACTACTACAAATGCCATTCCACTACCACCATTACTACCACTGTCGCCACTTCACCTCTACGACTACCATTACTACTACAATTGCCACCACTCCACTACCACCATTACCACCACTACTACTACTACTACCATTATCTCTCCTTCACCCCTGCCATTCCATCTACTCTATCGCTACCACAACTTCACCACTAATCTCCTTCGCCATCACCACCACCACCACTATCATCTCTTATCCACCACCTTCACCACTACTGTCGCTCCCTCTCCTCTACCACAAAAAATTAATTCATGATTTTTAAAAACAAAAAAATGGGCTGCAGAAAAATATTTTTTATTGACCATAGAAAATTAACTTTTATTTTAGTGGAAAATATTTTTCATTAAAATATTACCCCTACTTCTACCAAATAAAAAATAATAATATTTTTTTTCATTAAAATAAAAAGAAAACAAATAAATTTTCAATCTTAGTAACTAAAAAAAAAGAAATTTTTTTTAAAAAAATTCATTAACTACAAAAAAAATATATATTTTAACAAAAAATAAAAAAATTTTGACGACGGCAACCCTCGTCGCAAAAAAAAAAAGAAAAAATAATTAAACGAGGTTATTTTGTTATTTAAATTTCATTTTTGATCAAAAAAAAAAACTTTTTATTTTTAATTTTTTATTCCCGCCCCTTTTTTTTCGATTCCCTTCCACCCCCCCCCCCAAAACAAAAAAATCCCCAATCTCAAACCTAGCGTCGGAGGAGGAGAAGCAGCGTTGGAGCAGCAGCATATCTTCCGATGTAGCCTGGCCTCACCAAGTCCTACCCTGTCACTCCTTCTCGTTAAAATCTACGGTCTAGATTCTCCAAAGAAGAAGCAGTCGTCGCACACACCATTAAGAAAAGTCTGAAGAAGTAGGGCTTTCTGGTTTTATATATATAGCCCTAAATCGCATCTCTGCGCTGTTTGGTTGGAACAGAGCTCTCTCTCTCTCTCGATTCTGTGTTTTTTGGTCTCCATTTCTACAGGAAATCATGGCCAAAGGTCCTGGTCTTTACACTGAAATTGGCAAGAAAGCACGAGGTTCTCTCTCTCTCTCCCTCTCTCTCTGTGTATACGTGTATAAATCATGTATCTATGTTTCTTGTTGAGTTATTGGTGTGTTGATTGTATATTTTGAGTGATTTAATTGTTTAATTTTTATGCTAGATCTTCTCTACAAGGACTACCAGAGCGACCACAAGTTCACTGTCACAACCTATTCTCCAACTGGAGTTGTGAGTTTTTTGCTCATTTTCCTTTCTCAGATCTTTTTACTCACTTCATGAAGCTAGTGTTTCTATCTCTTTTTATTTGATTATATTATACGTGTGTATGTATGCTATCATTTTCAGTTTATGCTGTATAGATTTGTATTTGTATATTTGTATGTATGTATGAGCATCTGATGCTAATTGTCCCAATGAAGCCAAGTGCATTATTGAATGGGGTGGACCTTTTTCATTTTAAGTGTGATTTTGGTGCTTTTGCTTTTTTGTAATTGACTTTTTAAAAAAGAAAAAGAAAAAGTGAGACCATGAATTTTGATGGGTTTTAAGTGGTGTCTATTAGTGTCATCATCTTATATAGTTGGCATCGCGGGCGATTTTTGAAGTATTATTATGCATTGATGCTTAGCCAATATACCTTTTTACCATATGTTTCATGATCCTGAATAGTTCTCTTAAACTTGTATAATTGACAATTGACAATGGGAATTGGTAGCATCATTGCTTGCGCATTTTGTTAGTGGTTTTGGCTTATCTTATTGTCTATGTTACTGGTTTTCTTTCAATTTGGTTCATTGATTGAATTTGGAAAGAGCTATTAGTTTACGGGTTTTCAATACATTTTAGGCATTAAATAAATTGATGACTATGCTTTTTTTACTTTTGCTAAGATGCTGAATGACAGAGGAATTGTTCAACTTAGAGCCTGTTTGGTTGGGCAACATGAATTATTTTGTTTTTAACTAAAACATTCAAAATCTGCAAGTTCATAGCTGAGTTGGTTCTAAATTTGTTTAGGTTTTGAGCATAATAAATTTTGAATCTTCCAATTCTCAATAATCTGCAAGTTCATATGTGAGTAATTCAAAATTTGTCCAATTTTTGAACAAAATAGATTTGTAAAATAAGTATTAGAAGTACTATATACACAATAAATAAATAAATAAATAAATAAATAAATAAAAAGTGAAAATCAAATAAATTTTAGAGTAGTTTTGTAATAGTTTTGCTACTAGGAAAAAGTTTTATTGATATGAGAAATAAGTTGAAGATCACCTGTATAGGTAATCCAATGCCGACTCTAGTTTTAACATCAAGTATGATACTTTCTGATCTATATTGTTCGAGAATTGGCTCAACAGAACTTCGAATTAGCTCTGATGCTGCCTATGCCACCATGTGTCAAAAATGAAGTAATTTAAGTAAAAATAAAATAAAATGCTTATGTTTTTTTGAATTTATTTGCTTTGAATTGAGGGCAGGGCACTGGCAGGTGTGCTTTTATTTTGTTTGTTTGTTTTAATTGATAGTAGGATACTTGCAGGTGTACTGTCTTTTTTTTAGAGGGAGATGATGTCACAAGAGAAAGATTGAATTCATTTTTGGTTGAACTCAAATTTGTTGAATGACATGTAAATGTTTGGAAATTCTGAACTGATACTTTTGCTTCCCACCCACGACAAAAATAAACATAATTTTGAGGAAGTAGAGAAATGTACATGTTTGAAAAGAAAGAACTCTGGCTCAAATACATCACAAGAGAGTCTGGTTCAAGTAAATTCATTAATTTTTATAGACATTTGAAAATTCTATACTGAGATTTTTGCCTTCATTTCAAGCCTACATTGAGGTGCTCGTTTCTAACCCTAGCACAACTCTAGTTTAGAAGTGCCTGCTCGAATTGAGTTGCGGTTGGAGTTATTATTGTAGTACTATGCCTTGTCCCATGGATGCACGAAAAATTGGAGCTTTTTTATTTTCAATTTTTTATTTTTTAGTTTTGGATAAGGAAGAAGGAAACTGAAATGCTAAAATCTTTCCTTTAATTTTATTTTTGATTTCCCAGAATTGACAACTTACCAGACGCCCTTATAGTTTTGGATAAACTATATTGACAAAGTAGTTTACGATTCTAGTTTTTAGAGGGCAGTTCTAGTTGTGCTTTGCAATTATGAATTCCTCATTTATTTGTCAACGTTCTTGTACACTCACAATGTTGAGTAGCAACAGCCAGAATCCTCGTTTGGGATCGTTCTTGTACACTCACAATTTTGTATTGCTTTTTTTTTTTTTTTCAAGAATTGTATTTGAGGGATAGAACAACAAAAAAAGTTTGGTCTATGGAGTTGTGAATTTGTTTTGGTCTTTTTATTTTGTCTAAATATGTGACAATGGTGTTTTAGCTAATCGCCGAAACATCCCCAACTAGTCACACCCCCAAAACATCGCATTCAACTCTCTGTCTCCCACTCGCTGCTTCTCACCTTGCCGATCACCTCTGCCTCTGCCGCTGTTAGAGTTGCCAATCGCCGCCATCGCCGCTAGTGGTGCCAATCGTCACTGCTACTGCCACTACCACCGCCACTGCTAGCCCTACCCTCCTCTTAGATCGCCTCACCGCTCGGCGATTTGCTAAGTTTCTTTTTCTTTCTCTTTGCTCTCTCTCTCTCTCTCTCTCTCTCTCTATGCTTTTTTCTATGCTATCTTCGCTTTTGGCTCTCTCCCTTTGGTTTGGGATCTCTATCTCATCTTGTTTCTGGTAAGTTTTTTTTTTTACTGACTTGATTCTATTATTATGAAGTTGTGAGAGGTTGAAAATTTCTTATATTTGATGAGCATTTGTGAAACAAATATAAATGTACTGATTTGACTTAAAATATTTGTAAGCTTTTTGGTTAAAATATAAATGTAGGTTGTTTGGTTAAAATTTTAATGTAGGGTGTTTGGTTAAAAGATTAATATATATATATATATATATATATATTTGTAAACAATATGAAATACAAAAAAAAAAAAGAAAAAAAAAGAAAAAAGTATTGATTTAGCTGAAAATATGAATGTAGGGTGTTTGGTTATATTTGATGAGCATTCGTTTTTTTTTTTTTTTTTGTGTGTGTGTCGTGTGTGTGTGTGTGTTGGGTTGTGGATTTGAATAGGTTACATTCTTTGATTGTTGATTGAAATTTTGAATGGTTTGCTTTTGTTTCTGTTTTTTTGTTTTCAAATTATTACCTCTTCTACAATTTGTTGCTGATTTACTTGTGTATATGTGTATGTGTGTGTGTCTGGAAAACTTTTATTTATGATGGACATCACTCTTTAGCAAGTTTGGCCCCTCTCTCTCTCTCTATATGTATGTGTGTATTTTTTCTTAGTTTGATCATTGTTAACAAGTTTTACACTTGGCTTATCATTTTTGTATTTGACTAATTTCACCGAAAAAAGTTAGATTACAACCATGAGAACACATTCAAGTCAAAGAGAAACCATTTTGTTCCTCCCCTGTTTCTCTGATCTCTATTAGTATGAATGAACCACTTTGATTATTTTCTTTTCTTTCATTTCCTTTGTTTTGATTGGTAGATTTCTATAAATCAATTTCTAATATTTCATTTCCTCTTGCTGCAAGTCATGGGTCTTTGTTGCAAGTGGTGTCTTGATATGACTGGATGGCAAGTGGTGTCTTGATATGAATTGCATCATATGGACAACAAACATTAGTGGCATAGTAGATTGTCCACAAATGTTGAGCTCAAAACTTGTATTCTTAGTAGTGAACAAACAATATTGAATTTTAGATGTTAAGTTGAGCGAGTTTGTGGCTTGGGATCAATTTGAGGGAGTATTTGAATTCAATAGAGTTAATAATAAATTGTGATTAGTTTGGTTTGGGTTAGATTTTTGCATCTTTTTGTAAGTTGAATAAATGATATTAAATAAAAGCTAAAAATACTTCTGTTCATTTTGAAGATAATTTATTTATTTTCAACTTAATGGGTTTATTATTCTGTAATAAGTAGTAAGTAAAATTGCACTAAACAGTTGAAACATAGATAAGCTTTTTGAAGTCTTGAAACACAGATAAGCTTTTTGAAGTCTTGGTATCCAGCTTCAAAATCTGTCCTAAAGGGAAACAACATTTACTAAGTATAGAAGTGTAGACTAAGATAATAATTTGCTCATTTTAGTAAGCAGCCATACTCCTCTGCATAGTCAGGGCTTTGTAGAATTTTGAGATGTATGTTTCTTTCAATAATGCGCTCATCATTGCATATTGTCTCCAAAAAAAATCTACATGGCAAAGCAAATAGTGTGCATAAGACATTAATGAGTTTAAGCTGAGATCGACAACATATCAATAAAATTTCCAACTATGCTAATTTAGCCACAAACAACGCTCTTGCAGAAACAGTGGTGTGGTTAATACTAGCAACTCCTGGATTTTTTTTACGAAAAATATAAATTAAAAAAATGCTAGTAAAGAGAGCTTATATCATGATTCAAGTAAATAAAAGAAGAAATAAAAGAAAATGAATAAAAACTTCTGTAAATAAACAAAAATAGTAATGTCAATAAGGCAACAACACTACCAAAATTCCATAACTTTTCTCTTCCATATCTTCTACTATCAGTTCAGTTTTTACCCAGGACAACAACCATGTGGGTCCCCATGCACCACCACAGTGCAAAAACCAAATTCTTTCTCTCTCGCCCTAAACAAAGTCACTGAATCCTAGTAAATGTAGAACACCGTGAACCAATGCATTTTTTCTAAACAAGTTTGTTATTGAATAATTAATTTTTAAATACTTATGAAAGATTCATTTATTAAAGAAGGGTTTAAAAATTACGTTACTGTTACTTCTAGCCCTCAACCAACTCTTATTTCTTGAGGATAATAAATGTAGCCAAGAAGCAACATCACCAAAAACAGTGATAGCAAAAGGAGAAATGGGTCGAGGTTCAAAACACTCACATTGCAAAGAGTTAAAGATCATTTGGGTTCGGCGACTGTGGTCACCAATCGGCTGCCAGCGGTGGTGCCAGTGACCCATGATTAATGGCATGAGTCTTAACATTTGAATTAAAAATTTAATCAAAATTAAATATTGAAATTATAGATTAAACATTCGCCATCAGTGGAATAATATGTTACATCGCAGGCGACAACAGTCCATATAATCACCCAAAATGGTGAATAGTTTCAAAACACCAATTAATGAAAAAATATAAATGATGGGAATCGTAACTTTGCAATCCCAAGAAGATCCACCAGATAATCATCCTATGCTAAAAAAGCACTTCATATGAAGAAAAGTAGACACCGTAAGAAGCTGCTCCAGTAACACGATATTGTACTATTTCGATCAGCTAGTAGAGCTACCTACGAAGAAAAGAAATTATGAGCAATATGTTAAATTACACAAATAGAAATCTTGTTCAATATAATATGACCAAGGGACAAACAAAAGTTTGACAGCACATACAGAACTTTACAGATATAACAGCCACCAATGCTTTATGGTCATGAGTGCATTAGGATGGATTGAAGATTCAAAGCCCTGCATTTTTTAGTGTATGCAGTTGGTCATGGTTCTTTCTTAACTTTTTTTTTCTTCCATAGCCTGTGGGAACATCTCTTTGGTAAAGGCACCCTCAAACATAAAAAGAAACCAATATGCTTTAAATATATTCCAAAGCACAAATTTAGAAAAAAATAAGTTTGTATCATCCCAACATAAGTTTGATTTAAGTTGCACGGTAGTTAGTGTAGATCAAACCCAAGAAGCTAGAATAAATATCATAGTCAAAAAGAACAATCAGGATGGTCAGCTATAAAAGTAAGAAAGAAAAATGCATGAAAGATAGAGCTCATATTTTGCACAGTAAGCACTCAGTTTGTTTGGAACAACATCAATGAGCATTTGACTTACAAACAGAATCGTAGGAATCCCCTTGCCTATCTCCCAAGTGATTCAAAGCACAAAAAATTAAGACCTGCTGAAGATAGGAAATATAATAATCAAAGAACAGAATTATAACCAAGATAGCTCACCTTCTAAAGATAACGTTGATGCCAGCTATTCTTGCGTCCACAAGTGTATCAGTAGTCCCAGTTATATTGTATCATAGTTGTCAATTCAACAATCAAAATCCTAATAGTGGAATTGTGAATCAAATCAAATCAAGAATCATGAGATTCGGTATAAACTATAAAAAATGATGATAGATAATTGCATATAAGACCCAACAAAAAAAAAAACAGAGAGAGATTTTGGTACATGTTACAGTCACAAAACCATCCCCAGCCAAGTTATAGTAAAAAAAAATCAAGAACCAGCCATAGTTAAAAGATCAAGTCATTCGATACTCATATTCAAGTTCCAACCAATCTACAGAAAAATAAATTCAAAAGAAAAACATGTAACAAATAAAATGAAATGAAACAAAACCCAAGCAAAACCAAAAGACGAGCTGAGTTGTCATGTAAAATAAAAGAAAACGAAGTAATAGAAAAAGGTTAGAAAACAAAATGGGAAATAATCGCAGGAGTAAGAGAAGAAAATGCAAACAAACCTCAGAAAGTAATGAAACCACTCTTCAGTTTTAGATGCAAAAGAACACCAGGAAAACACAAAACGAACATGGTAAGAAAATAGAAATTAATTAGAGAGAGCAAGAGAAGAACACAAAAATAAATCTCACTCTTCAGCTTCAGATGTAGAAAGAACACCAGGAAAACACAAAATGAACATGGTAAGAAAATAGAGAAGAAAACGTAAACAAACCTCAGAAAGTAACGAAACCACTCTTCAGTTTCAGATGCAAAAAGAACACCAGGAAAACACAAAACGAACATGGTAGGAAAATAGAAATTAATTGGAGAAAGCAAGAGAAGAACACAAAAATAAATCTCACTCTTCAGGTAACGAAAACACTCTTCAGCTTCAGATGCAGAAAGAACACCAGGAAAACACAAAATGAAAATGGTAAGAAAATAGAAATTAATGAAAGAGAGCAAGAGAAGAAAACAAAAACAAATCTTAGAAAAGTAACAGAATAGTATTCAGCTGCAGAAAGAAAACCAACGATATTCGAAAGCGAACCCTGTCATTGAAAGAACAGAAAGTCCAATGACTTGAAGAACACCAAAATTGATGAAAGAGAGCAAGAGAAGAACACGAAAGCAAACCTCAGAAGTAATGTAGCAAGCTTCAGTTCGAGAAAAAACCAGCAAAAGGAAAAACCAGAGGAGT
The DNA here is from genome assembly GCF_055761805.1 of Camellia sinensis. Taxonomy (NCBI): domain Eukaryota; kingdom Viridiplantae; phylum Streptophyta; class Magnoliopsida; order Ericales; family Theaceae; genus Camellia; species Camellia sinensis. The sequence continues at coordinate 190,910,527 of NC_138964.1, forward strand.
GACCAAGAAGAAGAAGAAACAACTCCAGTCAACTCAATAATGTATCCTTTAGATACAAAAAAGAAACACAACAATGTGGTGTGCATGTGCTTTGAGCTGGAGAAAAACAGATATTGCAACTCTCTTGCAGAAACAGTGGTGTGGTTAATATTAGCAACTCCTGGATTTTTTTACCAGAAATATAAATTAAAAAAATGTTAGTAAAGAGAGCTTATCTCATAATTCAAGTAAATAAAAGAAATCAAATAAAAACTTTTGTACATAAACAAAAACAGTAATGTCAATAAGGCAACAAAACTACCAAAATTCCATAACTTTTCTCTTCCATTTCTTCTACTATCACTTCAGTTTTTACCTAGGACAACAACCATGTGGGTCCCCACGCACCACCACAGTGCAAAAACCCAATTCTTTCTCTCTCGCCCTAAACAAAGTCACTGAATCTAGTAAATGTAGAACACCATGAACCAATGCATTTTTTCTAAACAAGTTTGTTATTGAATAATTAATTTCTAAAGATTCATTTATTAAAGAAGGGTTGAAAAATTATGTCACTGTTACTTCTAGCCCTTAATCGACTCTTATTTCTTGAGGACATTAAATGTAGCCAAGAAGCAACATCACCAAAAATAGTGATAGCAAAAAGGAGAAATGGTTTGAGGTTCGAAACACTGACATTGCAAAGAGTTGAAGATCATTTGGGTTCGGCAACTGTGGTCGCCAATCGGCTGCCAGCGGTGGTGCCAGTGACCCATGATTAATGGCATGAGTCTTAACATTTGAATTAAAAATTTAATCAAAATTAAATATTGAAATTATAGATTAAACATTTACCATCAGTGGAATAATATGTTACATCGCAGGCGACAACAGTCCATATAATCACCCAAAATGGTGAATAGTTTCAAAACATCAATTAATGAAAAAATATAAATGATGGGAATTGTAACTTTGCAATCCCAGGAAGATACACCACATAATCATCCTATGCTAAAAAAGCACTTCATATGAAGAAAAGTAGACACAGCAAGAAGTTGCTCTAGTTACACGATATTGTACTATTTTGATCAGCTAGTAGAGCTACCTACGAAGAAAAGAAATTATGAGCAATATGTTAAATTACACAAATAGAAATCTTGTTCAATATAATATGACCAAGAGATAAACAAAAGTTTGACAGCACATACAGAACTTTACAGATATAACAGCCACCAATGCTTGATGGTAATGAGTGCATTAAGATGGATTGAAGATTCAATGCCCTGCATTTTTTAGTGTATGCAGTTGGTCATGGTTCTTTGCTAACTTTTTGGTTAGTGTAGATCAAACCAAAGAAGCTAGAATAAATATCATAGTAAAAAAGAACAATTAGAATGATCAGCTATAAAAGTAATCACCCAAACAGGAGATGAAAGTTGCAACTAAAGGTTTCAAAACACTAATTACTAAAAAAATATAACACCACATAATCATCCAATCACTAATCATCCAAATCCAAGGTCAAGTAACCAAAGGTTTGAAAATCCTGATCAAAATTCTATTCAGTGTCTGCATCATCCATAATTTATTGCATAAACTAATTTCAATTATCAAGTCTACACAGCAAGACAAACGTAAAAGCATCAATTAACCAACAACAATTTTCAAAGCAGCCAAAATTAGTAACTAAATATGAAAAACATCAGGATAATATAACCAAAATTTTCATACAAATAAACCTAAAATCCAAAATTTTAAACACCGAAAAAGAAAAAGAAAAAAAAACCCGAATAGTTCAAAAGAAATAGATACACTATGTGATATGCACCTAACAATTTTGTGGAGTATGAGACGCGTAAAAAGTTTGAATCCAAAATTTGAGATAAATATCCACATTTTTTAAGGTAAAATATAAATAAATAAAATTTAAAAATGAATGAAAATAGATAAAAAGAAAAAAAATTTAACCATAATACCAATTCCTCATAAAATCCATCTTGAACCCAAGGCAACAGTGCAAAACTTCTAGAAGGATTAACAAATGTGCATGCCATGGTTGGATTTAAGTAAGTTATGATACCTCTTTTATGATCTTGCGCTAAGAATGTACATCATATGAAGAAAACTTGACACAGTAAAAAAACTGCTCCAGTGACACGATATCCTACAATTTCGATCTGCTAGTAGAGCTACCCACGAAGAAAAGGCATTATGAGCAATAAGTTGAATTGCACAAATAGAAATCTTGTTCAATATAATATGACCACGAGACAAACAAAAGTTTGACAGCACATACAGAACTTTCCAGATATAACACCCAGCAATGCTTGATGGTCAGGGGTGCATTAAGATGGATTGAGATTCAATGCCCTGCATTTTGTAGTGTATGCAGTTGGTCATGGTTCTTTGCTAACTTTTTTTTTTTTTTTCTACGATATCCTGTGGGAACTTCTCTTTGGTAAAGGCACCGTCAAACATAAAGAGAAACCAATATGTGTCAAATATATTCCAAAGCACAAATTAGAAAAAAATAAGTTTGTATCATCCCAATATGTTTTACTCAAGAAACTCAAAATGAGAGAGAGAACATAAATTTTCAAAGCATGATTTTTCCTCAATATAGAAAAAAAATATATATACAAATACAAATACACAAAAAAAATCCTAAAATTTACAATAGTTACAATACGGAAATTCATTAAAATATATATATATATATATATATATATTAAACAATCAAAAGCCAAGCAAACCAAAAAAATCAAATTGAAAACTGAAGATAAGAAAACAGTAGAATTCTACTTTCAGCTTTGACTGATAAAAAAAAATTAATAACAGATATTCAATAAGGGTTAGGGTTTTGAAATCAAAGCACCAATGGCACATTTAGATGAAGCTTAGAGTTAGCAACAAACTTGAACTACGGAAAAGAGTTCTCGGAAAAATTCAATTCGACTGGAAGGGAAGGGAAAAGACGATGACTAGGTCTTTGCTCACAAACCCATGGTGGAGACGTCCAGAGAGTGAGAGCTTGTGAAGAAGATGTCGATATGGCTGAAGCCCGGATCGCCGACGAGGCTGGTGGTCCTCGGAAGCTTCGGCAATGGCGGAAGAGAAGAGGGAAGAGAAGAGGGAGGAGAAGAGCCAACAAGAGGGCCAAACACAACTAATTCAATTTTGTTCCCCTTGTAACCAGCTAGACCGGTTGCCTTAAATTATTTAAATAATTTAATTATGACCTAGTTATGAGGTAATATAGTATAAATAAATAACTAAATATAATTAAGTTATAAATTAATATGATAGTAGTTATGACTAATATGGTGTTGGTTATGACATAAAACCATACAAGTTCATAACTAAATGTGTGGTACATCTAAATGTACCATAGCATCACCCGACTTTTCCATCCAGTCCTTTGAGTTGTTCAAATCAGGAAAAACCCATATACCCAATTTTGACAATAAGAAAAAGTGACTCATGTTCATGTGAGAATTAACCATTTAAGTACGCAATAAGAAATATTATTAAAAAAGTATAAGCATTTGTATAGAAATAATTATGACTGAAACACATCAAGTTCAAGCAAAACAAACTTTCTCAGTATTATTCAAAGTCTCAATCAATTAGGTGCGTTGGGGCTTCATAAATATTGTGCACGACATGTTTAGCAGACATAGTGGGTGTTTGGGAAGGAATACGGATCTTCGGCCGCACAAGCCTGTTGCCATCTCTGTGGCACCCCCCAAAACGACGTCGTTTTGGGGGCAATTTCATTTTTTTTTTAAAAAAAAAAGCAGAACAGAACCAGAGGAAAAACCAGAGGAGGAGGAGAAGAAAGAAGGAAGAAAGGAGAAGAAGAGGAGAGAAGAAGGAAGGCAGATCCAAGCAAACCACCGTCGACTAGGCTGATGTCATAGAAGTCTTGTTCGGCGCCAAGGGTGATTTCGGCTAGGATGGCGGGAGGGGAGCCGCCGAGGCCGTTGCAGAAGAGGGCGCCGCCGCAGTCGCCTGTGGCGCAGTGGCCTCGGAAGGTGGCGAGGTCGAAGGAGCAGCCGTGGCGGCCCCAGATCCGGCCGGACCAAGCGAACAGAGTCTCCGAACAGAGATTCCTCCATCTTGGGGTGGACCATGGAGAGGAATTTCTTGGAGCAGAACTTGCCGAAATGGCAAGTGGGTAAGATTCCGAGGAGCTCGATTGGGTCCATGGCTTTTATGTCTCATTACTGGGTGAAGCACTCGCGGCAGAACTGGTCCGAGTAGAGAAGAGAGGAGAGGCTACTGTCCATGTAGAAGGTCTCGTGGTCGAATTCTTGGAAGATTTTGCGCTTCATTTGGGTTTGTGTAAAGAGTTAGGGTGGGTTTGATTTTGGCCCCCCTCCATCCTCTCTCTCTTCTTCCCCTCTGGTTCTGTTCTGCTTTTTTTTTTTAAATTGAAATTTCCCCCAAAACGACGTTAACTGTCACGACCCGAACCCGCCCCCATGGGTTAAGGACGTAACCGGCCAGTAATCCTGAGATTACCTACGGCCTCAAACCAAAATAGACATAAGCCAACAGAGTAAAGAGGCCAAACGGAAGCAATAATCAAAAACTTTGTCCATAGAGCCGTGCTTATATGCACTTCAAAACAAACCAAACTCATATACGTTAATAACCCACGTCAAAAGTACAGTACCATAAAATTCCTTACAAACAGGATCATCTAACTAAGTCAACCCATGACAGACTATTTATAGATATACATAAAGTCCTTGCCGGCAAGACAAAATATAATTACATAGCAAAAAGGCAAAGATAGGTCTCAAGAGTGAGACGCAAGGCTGACTTCCTCAAAACTCGTATTTTTCCTAGCAGACTTCATTGGGGCTGGGTTTGGACTTCCCTTGGCTCACCTACAAACACATGAATGAGCGTGAGCGATAGCCCAGTGAATAATATCAAATACAGAAGTCATATAAACAATATGTAGAACAACATACTCCAAACGGCCTTGGGCCCAATTCAAATTCCTACTTAACATATGTACATTTATACAAAGTTTAGATCAAGTGACTGTAGTTCTAAACATATTGGCCTTTGGCCCATTCTGATTTCCATCTACGTCAAAATGGCCTTCGGCCCATTCATTTATGTCAAAACGGCCTTCGGCCCATTCATTCTTGTCAAAACGGCCTTCGGCCCATTCAGTCCTGTCAAAACGGCCTTCGGCCCGTTTATTTATATCAAAACGGCCTTTGGCCTATTCATCTGTGTCAAAACGGCCTTCGGCCCACTCATTCATGTCAAAACAGCCTTCGGCCCGTTCATTCATGTCAAAACGGCCTTCGGCCCGTTCATTCTTGTCAAAACGGCCTTCGGCCCGTTCATTTATATCAAAACAGCCTTTGGCCCATTATCTTTATCAAAACGACCTCTGGTCCATTCATTTATTCGTATCAGGCTTTTGTCCACGATCCCAATTAGCAAATTCATAAGGCTTATAAGGGAATAACAAGTCGACATTCACAAGCTTTTAAATATTGATATTACTCACAGTGATTGGCTTGTGGATTTGCCCTGGAGCTTGACCCTACACATTTCATGAACACAAAAAGGGTCACTAACAGTTCAACCCGTTCTTTGTTTCACACGTTCCTCACTAGGCTTTATTCATATCTTATTAATTCATTTTCAATGCTTAACATATGCCTAAGAGTGCTTACAAGTGAAAGAGAACGGAAAACAGAACTCAGAATGCAAAAACAGAATTTCAGAAAACAGGGTCCCCGCTCGAGCGGACCCCTGGGGCCTGCAAAAGTACTGGATATAGGAAATTTAAGCTCGAGCGTTAAATCTGGCGCTCGAGCGGAAGGCCCCTTTACATGGCTCCCCGCTCGAGCGCGAACTTACCCGCTCAAGCGGAAGCCATGCCTGCAAAAAGTTCTGGATGTCTCATTTTTACGCTCGAGCGTGACCTCGGACGCTCGAGCGGAAGTCCATCCTACGTAGCTCCCCGCTCGAGCGTGGACTTCTCCGCTCGAGCGGACATCAAGGGCTGCAGAAAATACTGGGAGCACGTATTTCTCGCTCGAGCGGCCGTTACCCCGCTCGAGCGGACATCAAAATCTGGAAATTCCAGATTGAGCTCTTGAGCTCCAATTCGAAATCTCAGCCTCAATACTAGCATGCAATGGCTCAAATCTCAAATATAATCATACTAACGTGGTACCAATGCAAGATTATAACATTATGGAGTTCAATTTCTTGATTTATCTGCATGCATGTCTCACAGCATGTCAAACTCAACATCAACATAACAAACTCATGCATTCAAGCTCATGTCTTCTCAAAATGTACATGCATGTAATGAATTAGCCACATCCTCAACTTAGATGGCACAAATGATGATTATAACATGAGCTTCAATTAAAATTGTACATGGATTATACAAAACATGCAAATTCAAGGTACTTTCTTACATGCATGCACATAATGGCCTTCAATTCAACCAAACCACTTCAATTTCCTCATAATCAAACTAAATCATGTTCTTGACCATTATTTCAACTTGAATTCACAAAATTACAACTTAATATTCATGAATTCACTTACCTAGAGGCTTGATTCTCCCAATCTTTGGTCAAAACTTGAATAATTTTCAAGGCTCCCAAGCTTTGAGCTAAGTTTGCTCAATTCTCTTCTCTCCTCCTCTCTACAGCCGGCTCTCTCTTCCTCTCAACAGTCTAACTCAAATTTTTGAGTTCATAAGGGCTAGAGAAGAGTGTAATGTTATCATATAACAAGGCCCACTAACCTAATATTTCAATATAAAATATTTGGGCACTAATTCATCGATTAAATCGATTTAATCTGGCCCGAATTAACTTTTTTTTTTCAATTAAATTTTACCGTAGGCTCTAAAAATTACGCTAATCACAAAGGCGTAATCAATTTCGGGTTTTGTAGCCGACAAGGCCCCCAATTTAATTTCCAAAACAGATTATTCAGACAGGTATTCCTACGGTGAACAGATAAGACTTCAAAATCACAAACATTCACATAATGGCACATAAAATCATGCTAAACACATAATCATATTCAAATTAAGGACCAATTGGCATATTACGGAACAGGGGTATCACATTAACGCATGAAAATCTGAGTTTTTTTTAGACGGCACTGTTTTGCCGTCGCTAAAAGGGTTATTTGCGACGGTAAAAATACCGTCGCTAAAGGGTTATTTGAGACAACACCTGATGCCGTCGCTAAAGTACTATTGGCGACGAAAAATAACACCGTTGCTAAAGGTCTTCATTTTCAACCAATTCCCCTATCTTTTGCAATAGCATTACTGCCGTCGCAAAAAACCCTGGTTCTATTTTCTTTTTAAGACGGTGTGTGTGGTGCCGTCTCAAAAAAAAAAAAAATTGTAATAAAATTATTAAAAATATTAAAATAACCTGTATTAAATGAAAAATAACTATAAAAAAAACCCGATAATTATATAATAATATAAAAAGTCCAATATATAAATAAAAATTCATCCATAATTAAAATATTTTTCCATTCATAACAATACATTAGCAAAATTATCCCATTATATAATGTTGCATAATACATACATAATGTTGTTCACAAATCTAAATAACGTAAATAAAAAACAAAAGTTTTCGTCATGATTCTTCCGTGGGTTACAAAAATAAAAGTTGGTCATAATCTCTACACGCCTGCATTCCACAAGAAGCAAACTGCTACTTAGGAAATATCTGAAAATAACAAAATAAAAATAATTAATAAAAATATAATTATGTTAATATTTTAATTACAGAAAAACATAAAAATTAACTACTATATAATTACAAAAATAGTCTAGTAAATAATTTTGGCTAAACAGAAATCCGGCCCTAACTCCCAAATCGGAAACCCGATTGGAGTCCCGTCTTCTCCCACAAGTTTATCGTGCCTAGGCGGTCGTGTGTGCCAAGTTTCGTGCTAAACCGACGTCATTTGGTGATTTTGGAGGATCAATACCTCGAATTCAAGTTTCTTAAGAAATTAGTTTGCCTAGACCGAAATCCGACTCTAACTCCCAAACCGGGAACCCGATTGGAGTCCCGTCTTCTCCCACAAGTCTCTCATGCCTAGGTGGTCGTGTGTGCCAAGTTTCATGCTAAATCGACGCCGTTTGGTGATTTTGGGGCGTCAACTCCCCGAATTCAAGTTTCTTAAGGAACTAGTTTGCCTAGACCGAAATCCGACTCTAACTCCCAAACCGGGAACCCAATTCGATCCCGTCTTCTCTCACAAGTCTCTCGTGCCTAGGCGGTCGTGCATGCCAAGTTTCGTGTTAAATCGACGTCGTTTGGTGATTTTGGGGCGTTAACACCTCAAATTCAAGTTTCTTAAGGAACTAGTTTGCCTAAAGTAAAATCCGGCTCTAACTCCCAATCTGGGAACCCGATTCGAGTCCCATCTTCTCCCACAACTCTCTTGCGACTAGGCTGTCTTGTGTGCCAAGTTTCGTGCTAAACCGACGCCGTTTGGTGATTTTGGGGCGTCAACACCTCGAATTCAAGTTTCTTAAGGAACTAGTTTGTCTAGACCAAAATCCGGCTCTAACTCCCAAATCGGGAACCCAATTGGAGTCTCGTCTTCTCCCACAAGTCTCTCATGCCTAGGCGGTCGTGTGTGTCAAGTTTCGTGCTAAACTGACGCCGTTTGGTGATTTTGGGGCGTCAACACCTCGAATTCAAGTTTCTTAAGGAACTAGTTTGCCTAGACCGAAATCCAGCTATAACTCCTAAACCGGGAATCCGATTAAAGTCCTGTCTTCTCCTACAAGTCTCTCGTACCTAGGCAGTTGCGTGTGCCAAGTTTCGTGTTAAACCGATGCCGTTTGGTGATTTTGGGAGGTCAACACCTCGAATTCAAGTTTTGTAAGGAACTAGTTTGCCTAGACCGAAATTTGGCTCTAACTCCCAAACCGGGAACCCAATTGGAGTTCCGTCTTCTCCCACAAGTCTCTCGTTCCTAGGCGGTCATGTGTGCCAAGTTTTGTACTAAACCGGCGCCGTTTGGTGACTTTTGAGGGTTAACACCTCGAATTCAAGTTTCTTAAAGAACTAGTTTGCCTAGACTGAAATATGGCTCTAACTCCCAAACCGGGAACCCGATTAGAGCCCCGTCTTCTCCCACAAGTTTCTCGTGCCTCGGTGGTCGTGTGTGCCAAGTTTCATGCCAATCTAACGTCGTTTGGTGATTTTGGGGCGTCAACACCTCGAATTCAAGTTTCTTAAGGAACTAGTTTGCCTAGACTGAAATACGGCTCTAACTCCCAAACCGGGAACCCGATTGGAGTCTAGTCTTCTCCCACAAGTCTTTCGTGCTTAGGCGGTCGTGTGTGCCAAGTTTCGTGCCAATCCGACGCCGTTTGGTAATTTTGAGGCGTCAACACCTCGAATTCAAGTTTCTTAAGGAATTAGTTTGCCTAAAGTGAAATCCGGCTCTAACTCCCAATCCGGGAACCCGATTTGAGTCCCGTCTTCTTCCACAAGTCTCTTGGCTTAAAATGAAAGAATGCAAAGATACATTTTAGCTTAGAATGTAAAGATACATTTTATACCTGATCTTCTGGTGGTGGTGTGTTTGTTTGGTATTAATTCAAACAAAAAAATGTTTGAATTAATACCCTTTCTTGCTAATGCCAACAGAAAAACAAATGCCAAAATTTTTTTAAATCGCAAAGATAAAACATTTATCTTTTTAAATCGCAAAGATAAAACATGTTTTTTAAATAAATAAATCCCCTCAATATAAAACTTTTTTTAAATCGCAAAGATAAACATGTTTTTTTATAAATAAATAAAAAATAATAAATCACGTGCTCACTACAACTGCTTAAGTTATGTTATTCATTGCATAGACTACTCCATGTTTCAGACTACTATATCTACAAACCATATATAGCCTTCATCATCATGAAGTATAATCAACAAAAATGTAAATTGGTTTAACCATGACGTCATATTACCACCATGTCCTATTGTTGGTCAAATAATTGAGATTAAAGTTTGGTAAGTTGAGTGGAGTTATCTGGCCAATGCATATCAAGTTCACTACTGTCAAATGACAGCAATTATTTGTTAAAAACCATTTCTACTTTCAATAATGTCAAATGACAACAACTATTTGTTATATTTCAAAATCTTATTTCCAATATGTTTTGTTAGATAGCCTACATTTATTAATTTTTTATTACTTCACCCTAGTACCACCTTTCAAATAAGCACCAGTACAACTATTTGGCCGGGTCCTATGTTCCCATGTGTACCAAAAGTTGATGGTCAGACAATCCAAACACCAACACAAACACCAACACAAACACTCCCATGTGTACCAAAAGTTTGGTTAACATAGTAAATTCATATTCACAGGAAAAATACTAACTTCAAGGTGTGAAAAATCCCAGCTTGCCTCTTACCATCTCATCCAAAGTTATAGATGCATTATATTTACGGAAAACCTTTGTTGTGAGACCAGTCATGAGTTCCTTCAGATGAGCATTCAGTTTATTGGTATCCAGCTTGTCAAAAAGATCATTGCCGCCATTTTTTCCTGTAGAAAAATAAGGTCATGTGAGCATGTCTTTATCATGAAATGCAGAAAGAGATATTTTGATACAAAAGGCCACGCATCCACTAACCAGTTCGGAACTGCTGAATTGCCTTGAACACAGGAAGTTCAACTTCAACCTCATTTTGGTATCTAATTGAATCTTTAACAAGGAAGTCAAACTAGAAAACCAGAAAAGATATTGATTTGTTATTAATTGCAGTTGACGAAAAACCTTTGTATTGTTACATGTTTCTAATAGGTTCAAAATATTCCAGAAACTGATTCCAGTTTCACATCATGCAGTCCCCTTTTTAGTCATTTAAAACTTCAAAATCTCAATATAATAACCCACCAAACTCACAAACATTATTATAACCAAATCCAATTGTAAGTTAAGGCTTAAAACCTTGCTATCTGAGACATAAATGCCATTATACCTTCAGAATATTTGGAGACATTGGTTCTACATTTTCTACTTTCAATGTGCAGCAACCAACGGTATCAGCTTCATCATCATCCTGCAAGATCGAAACAATTATAAGAATAAAGGCTCCAAAACTTGTTTCGTCTTTTTTGTTATGTTTCTATTTACTTTCTGAGCAAGATCGTAGAGGACTCATCATATATACATAATACATGTGTTTATACATTAATGCATGCATCTATATAAAGTAAATAAAACACTATTAGCATCTGTAAGATGATCTGCATCACTATGTTTCCTTTATAGAGAAGGTTGTCCACCCCATCTAACAGAGTCTTAACCAATTACCTATTGTCAGATTCTCAACCATGCTTCTACATTGGAAGGAAAAAGAAAGAGGATGTTCCATGAACAAGAGAGTAAAAGATAAACATAAACATGATGAAAACAATTACATACACCGTACCTTCTCATTGGCTGCCCTGAGAGCTAGTTTATCAATAAGATACGTGGCAACTGCTATTTGCCGCCTTCTGATATCCTTACTGGCAAAATCTTTAGTATAAGCTGCTCTGATGCCTTGTATGTAGTCCTATAATCAAACAACAAATTATAGTTATAGCTAAGGGACAGGAAGTTACTACTACATTGTCTAACACAAATAGAAATGGCATTCATCAGATGTGTAGGTAAAATTTTATGTAAAGTACCTTCAACATCCTTGATTTCTCATATAAACTATATGAAATTGGATGCCTCTATTTGTCCTAACAATCCATAGCTGAAAACACAAAGCAGAATTTGCTAATTGTCTAATAGAAAAACACAAAGGTAGGCACTGGTGTTGGAGCCTAAAACACTGTTTGAAATACTCATCCTGAGCTAAGATAGTTACTTTGTAATGCCCACTGATTCTCCACGTGAGTTAATTTTCCAAATAGTCAAGTAATCAAGTAATTAAGTCTATCAGAGCCCGGACAAAAAAAAAAAAAAAAAAAAAAAAAAAAAAGTGGGATAAGGTTTAGAAGGAACCATTTTTACTTGAGGCTCACCTGGACATTCCAATGTAAGCATATCACGAAAAAGGAATCTTTTGTTATCCCTTTGTACAACTAAGTTGCAACCTTGTCACATCAACAACTTCAGATATTAGAATCACAGAAATATATTTCCATATATTAACTGAAATATATCATTAATTTCACAAACTTACTATGAAAATTTGAAGACCACAACATTAATCAAAGATGAGGTGACTGTAGGACATCAATGTATATTAATTGCAGTGGAGGACACTCAAGGTTATCAAAATAATCCACAACATATTTCCAACGTTTATTGTTTTTGAGATCTTAATTGAAACATTTATTATTTAATAGGAATGCTGGCAATTTTTTCTTGGTGTCACACACTCAAGCGCACACAACTTAATGCATTATAATTGAAGAACTTTGATATAAAATGAAAATAAGTTTCATATCAACAGAAGCTACAGATACACCAAAAGTTTTACTCAACTAGTCAGCTACACTAGAGATTAGCAATTACAAAAGTGGAAAGATCAGTACCAAAGTGAAAAATGCTAAAAAGATTAAATATCTACATATTGCCAAGTTTTTAGGTTTCACTCTGATAGTGCTAGTCGAAGTGTAGATGAACCATTTTACCATATAGCAGATGGAGAGCAGCATTATCCTATTCAACTATAAGATTATAAGAATCCCACAAGATATGCCAATACGATTAAAAGCCCAAGTCAGCTTAATCCTGGATGTAACAGTTTGAAACAAGTGCAGGGGCAGAGTTATCCATATAAACTATAAACACATACACAAATATTTGCAATCAGTGAAGCATCTGTCCATAAGTTTCCTTTATTGCGAAACATATAATAGAGTGCCTAATGGAATTTCGACATCACTAATCTCACAGAATTAAGATCGTTGATCATTTTGCTTGTATACATATGATCCATTGACCACCAAAGTACCATTAAAATAACAAAATATATTATCTAAAATCAATTGTCCTCTCCATTTTTCTAATGGCATATCTCTTACTGTCCGGTCTCTAAATCCAACAGTTCACCAACATCAGTGTGAGATAATCATACAAATCCTAACCCAAATATTCCCTAGCTCATCCTTGCCTCAAAAAGTCTCCAGATGAGGCATTATTGAAAAAAAAAATTCCCAACAACCAACTTCAACATCATCAACTCCAATAAGAACCCCACACGACTAACCATAGTGACCAAAAAAAGAGCAGACATCAAAATCAGATATTACTTATATAGAAAAAAAAATGGAGTAATCAGATATTACAGTTTTGAATCATAGCAATGAGAGAAACGCACCTGATCACTATACAAGATGAGTGACCAAAATAAATTACTGTAGGCTTCCAAAAGAGAGAGAGAGAGCATACGTACTAACTGAGCTCAGAGAGAGAGATCGTAACATGCCGTCGCCGCACCACCACTAGCGGTCGTCGCTTATCGAGAGAGATATCGTCGGTGAACACTCACCGTCGTCGCTGTGATCGTCGATGAACTCGAACACCGCTAGCTATCACTGTCGTCACTCGTCGAGAGACGGAGAGAGATTGTCGTCGAACTCGTCTCTGGGGATTTAGGGATTTTAGGGATTTAGGGATTTGGGGGGTTTTGAGGGAGAATGGTGTTAGGGATTTAGGGGGTTTTGAGGGAGAATGGTGTTAGGGATTTGGGGGGTTTTGAGGGAGAAAGGTGTTAGGGATTTTTGGGACTTTAGGGAATTTGATCGAGCGCCATTTCGGCTGAAGGAGGGAGATGAAATTTCTGACTATTTGCGATGGCATGGAAAAACCGTCACAAATGATCAAATCCATTTATAAAATGACACCGTTTTATTAAGGGTTTTTTTTTTACGACAGAGCATTCCCGTCACAAATGTCCACTATTTGCGACGGTAAATTTCACCTGTCTCAAAAAAATATTTTTTGTGACGGTACACAGTGCCGCCACTAATACTTCCGTATCTAAGTGACTTTTTGTTATGTGCTTATTAGCGATGGGCAAACTGCCGTCACAGAAAACAGTATTTGAAACGGCTTCATATGCCGTCACAAAAGACCACTTTTTGCGACAGTATACACGCCGTCGCAAAAAGTTCCATGTTATTTGCCCACTTTCTTGTAGTGGTTGTAGGATATTATTAGAGAAATTTTTTTTTGTGTTTGGAAAGATAGTTGGGTTTTTTTTTAGTTGGATGTGATATTTGTGAGAGAAAAAATGAAATGATTATGGGGTTTGATGTGATATTTTGTTTAGATTTATTTTTTTTTGATTTTGTAACCAATTTGTCTTTTAATGAAAAAAATCAAAAAAAACAAAAAATGAAGTTTCCAAACACCACTATGTAAATATACAAATAAATCATCTAAAATGACACCACTCATGAAAATTGAGTGAACAACATCTAATCGTACTTTTGGGATTTTATGAGATTGCACCATTTCACTCTCTGTTTTTTTTAACCCGTCATATTGCATTTCTTTGTAGAACCCAAAATAAAAATCATGCCAAAAAAAAAAAAAATGAGGCCACTCAACTCTCGGAAGACATATCCAAGAGTAGGGATTAATAATTCTAAAATTAGAATTTTAATTTGAACTTTAGTGATGTGACATAGAAAAAAAAACAAAACAAAACAAAATAAATATAAATATAAGCATCACATCACATAGTGAGTCTCCTAGAGTTTCAAAATTAGAGTTCTCAATTATTTTTGTATATCCACACATGCCTGGACCTTTGGATAATGTAAATAAACTATCATGTTTGGCAAGTGGATTTTTGGTTGGTTTTTTTAGCTAAAATTTATAAAAAGATAAAATAGGCTAAAATAGTCAATAAGACAAAATGTCACATCAAATCCATAATCATTTTACTTTTTCTCTCATAAACATTACATCTAATTACAAAAAAAAAAAAAAAAATCCAACCATCTTCTTAAATATAAAAATTCTAGCCTATTAAAATAGCTAAAACTTCAAAATATTTATGATTATAACGGATTTTGATTTTGGTTTTAACTTGAATTGGATACTTTGATGGCTATACTAGAAATGTATCAACGTGCTCTATCTTCATTTATTTATTTTTCTAAATTAATGATTGAAGACTGAAGAGTGATCTTTTAAACATAAACTTGACACGCAGACCTGGCCATAGAGTTAAATAAAGATGTTCACTTGACAGTGAGGAAATCTACAGGAGGTCCGCATTTGAATATGAGAAATATGGGATTAGTTGTGCTACACAAATGTAAATTATAGTATTTCTAGTGCATATATATAGGGATGGCAATCTGAACCCGAATCGACGGGGACCCACCCCCCAACCCCGAATTGAGCGGTTATTCCCCAAAAAATACCCCCGACAGACCGGGGATGGTATTAAAAAATTAATCCCCGATGATATTCGGTCCGGGAATAGGGACACATGTCCAAGCCCCGGATCCAGCCCCGCCCCGGTTAGCCACGATGTAAAATTACCATTATGTCCCTGGGTATATATATGTGTGTGTTTGTTTAGGGTTTGACAAATTTACACACTCTCATCAGTCTCTCACTCACTCACACACACAACAACGGCGTTGCTCATCTTGTCTCTTGCTCGCCGCTGCTCCTCTTCTCTCTCGTTCCCTGCTGCTCTCTTTAGGGTTTGGTCTCCCTCACTCTCTTTCTCTCACGGCCGATCATCCCTCACCGCCGCTGCTGTTTAGGTTTCGCCTCCCTCTCTCTCTCTCACACACGACGGGACTGCTGCTCTCCCTGCTTCCTCATCGACGATCCTCCTTCACCGCCAATCCTCCCTCACCTCGCCGCCGATTTTGAAAGGCTCTCTCTCTTGGGATTTTGATCTAAGGTTTACATACATACATACATGCATATATATATATATATATATTGATCTAAGGATTTCATATTCACTGTTTCGATTCGACCTCTGTTTTTTTTTCACTCTAAATTTATTTATCATATATATATATATATATATATGTCAAAACAGTGGGATGAACATATATCTATTAAGATCTGTGATCTGTTTATTATTGATCTGTGATCTGTGAACATCTATCTGTGATCTGTGAACATCTATCTATGAAGATGGATTGATCGTAATTTTTTTGTTTATAGATTTTTTAATAAAAAGAAAAAAACACAAATCTGACTAGCTACTGTAAGTCAGGGAATTTGCGGTGTCGGGATACCCAATCCCCGATCGGGGCCAGCGGAGGGGGGGTCAATGGGCTCCCCGTCGGGATCGGGAGCGGGAACAGAGAATTTCTCACTGTCGGGGATTGGGGACGGGGAGTATAGTCCCCGGCCCCAGCCCGCCCCGTTGCTATTCTTATATGTATAGTGGTGACAATCCATTGGAAAATGAGATTGTAAACTTAGAGACCAGGGAAAGCTTTGAGTAACTCACTTAGAGACCAATTAAAATTTGTTATTGAAAATTGAAACAAGTAGTTTAGGAAAAGCTACTGAAGATTAAAGTTGGTTTTGTTGATTGTTGTTTATGTTGGTTGTTGATTTACTTGATAAATTGCTAATGAAACATTTTTTTTTTTTTGCATAAATTTATGTTTGGACTTTCTAAATTATAAATGGTGAACTTCAAAATACTTATGATTATAACGGATTTTGATTTTGGTTTTAATTTCATCTCTATAAAATTGAAGTTAGTTAGGAAAGAGAAGAATTCAAATTTGGACAATTGTTGTACTCTGATTTTAATACTTTTCATTTTGCTAGGGATGATTTCAATTTTATCATTTTAATGTGATTGTTAAAATACATTATTGATGAGTCTCAAATTATATAACTAAACATTTTCTGGTTGAAGACAGTTATGGACAATATCACTATTGTCAGTCAAGTTTTTTTTGTTTTTGTTTTTTTTTTTTCCCTCCATATAAATTTAAGCACCTCTCTTATAATGTAAGGCCTATTTATTTATTTATTTTAAACTTATCATATCTAATTTTTTTCTAATAAATATTTTTTTCCTTATACTTTATAGGTGGATAGAGACTTACATCGAACCGTAATATCAAGAAAGAAATGATTTTTTTTTCTTATTTATGTATATAAAGTTTTTGTATATAGATTCAATTTCTTCAAGAAAGAAATGTTAATATTGTTGTTCGCAATGAGCATGACCTTAATATTATTCGCATTCATGGGTCTGCTTTTAAGACAAAATGGTTGGGATTACAATTATATTAAACTGATAATTCATAATTGACAATTTATTAAATAGTGTTGGGATTACAATTATATTATAATCCCAACATTATTTACAAGGCACAGACATACACTAATAGTCAATAAGATAAAACGTCACATCAAATCCATAATCATTTTATTTTTTCTCTCATAAACATTACATCTAATTACAAAAAAAATCCAATCATCTTTTTAGGCTTCGTTTGGGAAGTAGGTTGGCTTTTTGACTTTTTTGGCTATGTTAGCCAGGCCTAAAAAGCTTGGTTTGGAAAGGACTTTTTGGCTTTTTTGATTTTTTTTGTGAGAGAAGAGTGTAATGATTATGGGTTAAATGTAATGTTTTGCTTGTTGTGACTAAAATGGCCTATTTTTGTCTTTTGTGGCTAAAATAGCCAAAAAAACCTACAAAACCACTTCACAAACGGTGCCTAAAATATAAAAATTTTAGCTTACTAAAATAATCAAAACTAAAATAACTTACTAAAATAGTCGACTTTTTAAACGAGACCATGTGTTTATCTATTTATCTATATATATAAATTTATATGCAGGCAAAATACGAATAATAATTATTTTTTGTCAATGGAATGGGTCTTTACTTTAAACTCCGCTGGGGTTGTTAACAACTCTACTAATTCCAAGCCCGGATTAAGTAGGAGTGTTGTGTTAGGTAGCCGACAACCAACACGTAAAAAAGTCTCTCGGATCCCTTATGACAATGAATCCTACTTTGAATTGTTTAAATGCTAGGTTGTTCCCCTTAAGTGACACGTTGAGCCTGCATCTGGGTGTTTCGAAAAGTGAGCAAGGGGCGCCGCATCTACGTCTGGGTACGGTGAAAAATGGGCAAAGGTTCCAGCGTTTTTCTGGATGAGCGCAGGGAAAGAAGCTAGTCCAAGAAACTAAGTAGACGGGTGAGACAGCTAGGGAAATTAAGGATACCGATTTTAAACTGTATTATAGTGGTAAGGATAGATGCAGGAATGTGATAGGAATCATAGTAGCCAAGGGTCTTGTGAAGAATGTATTGGCGGTCATTGGGAAAGGGGATAGGATTATGTTAGTTAAACTAATTATTAGAGGGAATATAGTGAATGTTATTATTGCATACACCCCTCAAGTAGGATTAGATGATCAGATTAAGAGGGATTTTTGGGAGCAAATGGATGAGATCTTACAAGAGATACCTGTAGGAGAGAACTTGGCTATAGGTAGAGATTTTAATGGCCATGTAGGCGTAGGCAAACTAGGCTATGAAATAGTGCATGGTAGATGCGATTTTGGTGACAAAAATGAGGCTGGAGAGAGTATTTTAGATTTTGCGTTGGCTTCTGACCTGATGGTAGCCAATACTATGTATAAGAAGAGGGAGGAGCATTTGATAACCTTAAGAGTGGGTCAGTTAAGAGTCAAATAGATTACTTCTTAGTGAGAAAAGTGGACCGCCTAAAATGCAATGATTGTAAGGTGATTCCTAGAGAGAGCATGGCCTCTCAACATAGGATTTTGGTACTAGATTTATGTTTTAGAAGGCAATACCAAGCTAGGAAGGATGGTGGGTGTCGTAGGACGAGATGGTGGGACCTAAAAGGGGATAAACTAGAAATATTTAAGAATATAATCGATAAGGAAGGTACTTGGGACTTGGAATATGATGCTAACACTATGTGGAACTCAATGGCCAATTTTATAAGGAGAATTTCAAGAGAAGTGCTTGGAGAGTCAAAAAGAACGGGACTCGGCTTTAGGAAAACTTGGTGGTGAAGGGACGAGGTTTAAGCGATAGTTAAGGAAAAAAAAAAGTGTTTTAAAAAGTGACAGAATGATAGAACTAAGGAAAACCTTAAGAGTTATAGGCTGGCTAAAAAGAGGTCAAGAATGTAGTGAAAGAGGCTAAGTTGAAAGCTTATGATGACCTATATACTAGACTAGATAGTAAGGATGAAGAGAAAAGGGTATACAAACTTACTAAGATACGGGAGTGGAAAACAAAAGATTTTAATCAAGTTAAGTGCATCAAGAGTGAGGATTATAAGGTATTGGTGAAGGATTAAAAGATTAAGGAAAGATAGAAGAACTATTTTGAGAAACTATTAAATGAGGAACATGGAGGTACAACAATAGGGGAAGAAATAGTCAGTAATACGATAAACCAAGATTATAGGTTCTATCGCAAGATTAGGAACTTTGAAGTGGAGATTATACTTAAGAAGATGAAATCAATAAGGCTTTAGGACCCGATAATATCCCTATTAAAGCTTAGAAGTGTTTAGGTAAAAAAGGGGTTGTTTGGTTGACTAGGTTGTTTAGCAAAATTTTGTTGACTAAGAATATGGCAGATGAGTGGAGGAAGAGTATTTTTGTGCCGATCTATAAGAATAAAGGTGATGTCCAGAATTGCAACAACCATAGAGGAATCAAACTAATGTGTCATATAATGAAAGTGTGGGAAAGGGTGATGGAACGCCGATTGCGAGATATAATAGAGGCGTCAGAGAATCAATTTGGGTTTATGCCTAGCAGGTCAATAATGGATGCGATCTATCTTTTGAGGAGAGTAATAGAAAAGTATAGAGAAAAGAAAAAATATTTTCATATGGTGTTTATCGACCTTGAGAAAGCATATGATAGAGTGTTCCGGGATATAATATGGTGGGTGTTAGAGAAGAAAAGGATGACAAAAGATTACATTGATGTGATTATGGATATATATCAAGGGGTGGTGACTACTATTAGATCGCATGTTGGAGAGACAAATGAATTCCCTATCACTGTAGGGTTACACTAAGGATCTATCTTAAGTCCTTATCTTTTTGCTTTAGTTATGGATGAGTTGACGAAAAATATTCAGGATGATGTGCCATGGTGTATGCTTTTTGCAGACGATATCGTGCTAGTGGATGAGACTAGAGAAGGAGTTAACATAAAGTTAGAGATTTGGAGAAAAGCTTTTGAATCTAAAGGATTCTGAATAAGCAAAACTAAAATAGAGTACAAGGAGTATAAATTTAGTAATAGTAACAATGAAAGCGGAGGAGAAGTGAAGATTGAGAATCAAGAACGGCCTGAGAGTGAACATTTTCGTTATTTAGGTTCAATTATCACAACAGCGGGAGAGATATATGCGAATGTGGCCTATAGGATTAAGGTGGGATGGTGTAAGTGGAGAAGTGCGTCTGGGGTACTGTGCGATAAATGAATACCCACTAGACTAAAAGGTAAGTTTTATAGAACAGCTATTAGACTAGTGATGTTGTATGGAACGGTGTGTTGAGCAACCAAGAAACAACATGTAGATAAGATGAGTGTGGCCGAGATGAGGATGCTAAGGTGGATGTGTGGCAAGACTAGATAAAACAGAATTAGGAATGAGTGTATTTGATAATGGATAGAAGTAGCACCGATAAAAGATAAGTTTAGAGAGAATCAATTGTGATGGTTTGATCATTTTTAATGGAGACCAACAGAAGCAGTAGTGAAGAGATGCGATGTTGTAACGGTAGATGGAAGTGTTAGGGGACGGGATAGACTTAGATTAACGTTGACTAGCGTTGTAACTAGAGATATGGATCTACTTAATTTAACTAACGAAATGGCCTTTGATTGGGCCGCGTGGATAAAAATAATTCATGTAGCTGACCCGATTTGATGGGAATTAAGGTTTGGTTTGGGTTTTCACTTTAATCGTCATTATGTTTGGAATAGGTCTATAATTTTGAACGGATGTGTGGAAGAAAGATTAAGATGATATGTGTATAAGGATATGAGTTAAAAGTATGATTAAAATATTTGGTGTGTAGAATAAAAATAATAATTAATAAATATATATGATAAAAAATAATATGCACAAAAATAAATAAATGTATAGAAATAAACAGTGTGTTTGGTTTTGTGTTTTGAAATAAATTTTAAAAAAAAATTTAAGGAGAGAGTTTAGAAATTTTTTTGGTTTGTTTGGCTGTATATTTTGAAAATAGTTTTGGAGTTTTGAAATTTGTGATGATTTGATATTTTGTTGTAGTTGACTAAATGTGTGTAAGAAAAAAAATAATTGAAAATGAGAGAGGATAGAAAAAAGCTAATTGATTGATGTGTAGAAAAGATAAAATAATTTTGAATTTTTTTTTAAATTTAAACCAAATAAAATTTTAAAAATTTTCTTAAAATTATATCTTAAAATACAAACTACACAAGCGCAAAATTTTCCCATCATTGACCCTAATCTTTTGCCCTGGTTCATCACCTAATGGAAATTTTGAATCAGCCCTGCTACAGAGCTCGAAAGCCCCGACTTGAATTTGGCTCGAATTTGAGAAGGAAGAAGGAGGAAGAGGAAGAAGAAGAAGAAGGAGGAGAAGCAGAACTGTAGGGCCCATCAAAATCG
Source organism: Camellia sinensis (assembly GCF_055761805.1). Classification (NCBI taxonomy): domain Eukaryota; kingdom Viridiplantae; phylum Streptophyta; class Magnoliopsida; order Ericales; family Theaceae; genus Camellia; species Camellia sinensis. The sequence goes on from NC_138964.1 coordinate 190,932,186, forward strand.
GGCTGGAGGCAGAGGCGGAGGCGGGCTGCGATGCGATGATTGGCCGACGAGCTGCGATGAGCGACGAGCTGCGACGATCGGCCAACAAGCAACGAGCTGCGACGACTCTCTCTCGCCTCTCGCCTCTGTTTCTCTTCTCCTGTGTTCAAAACGAAGAAGAAGAAGAAAATAAAGAAAAGAAAGAAAAAAAAAATTGAAACCCAAAACGACGTCGTTTTGGGTTTCGAGCCGAATTCGAGCCACTGATTTCGGACCCTCAAACATTTTTCATTTTGAATTTAGTGGTCCATCATTGATGTGCTATAAAGGATTTTTTCAAAGGATGTCTGAGGATCCGTACCAATTTATTAATGGCAATGTTATCTATCAAAAACAAAAGGCCTTGTTTGGTTTGTTTTTTAGAAAAAATTTTAAGAAAAATTCTCTACAAATAAATTTTTAAGAGTAATCAAATCAAACAAATTTTTTCAAAAAAAATCTCAAAATTTTGTTTGGTTACCTACTTTCCAAAATCACTCTCTCTCTCATACACATTAAATCAATCACTTTTTTTAAAACTCTCTTTCCAAAACAATTTTCCAAAACTATTTCTGAAAAAAGGCAAACCAAACAAGTTTTCGTACTTTTTATCTAAAAAATTACTCTACAAACATAGACCAAACACACCCAAAAATGTTTTGGAACTTTTTTTTAATTTTTTTTTTTTTTGAGTTTCGTGATTCGTGGCCTTGTTTGGAGTACCTTAAAAAAATTAAAAAGTCAAGAAGTCAGTATCCCATTTAAGTCACATCATCTTATTTAAGTCACATTACCTCTCTATCACATCACTTTAAACCCAATCCATATTTCATAAAAAGTCAAAAAGTGCACTTATTTAGATCATTCCAAACCACCCCATCTTGACTCTTGATGTGTATGTGGGGTTCACTAACATATGTGTGAGTCTTACATTATGAGTGGTTGAGATGAGAGTAAGAGTTGTGAGAGTCATGTATGTGTAAGGGTCTCTATTACAATTACTATAAAAAATACTAATACAACAATGCTAGAGACCTCTAAAAACGCACCTCTAAACACACCTCTAATGAGGTGGAAAAGAGAAAAAAATAAAATAAAAAAAATAATCAAGACACATCACTAGTGGTACCTCTAAATTAGAGGTCCCAAGCATTTTTCATACTAATACAAAATAAAATATTTGAACATTTTTTAAATAACTTTGGATTATCAAAAACGTTACAATACTATCTTTTTTCGGTTGGGAAGTTAAGTTTAGGTTTTTTTTGGCTAGTTTAGTCACAAAAAATAAAATAAACTTTTTAATTCAATAAGACAAAATATCACATCTAACTCATAATTATTACATTTTTTCTTTTATAAAAAAAATCAAAAAAGTCAAAAATCCTTCCCAAACAAAATTTTTTAACTGCAGGCTAAAATGGTTAAAAAATCTAAAAAGTCAAAAAACCAACTCGCTTTCTAAACGAATCCTATAATATATAAAAAAATTAAGAACTAAACTTTTCGTTACCAAGAAAAAAAAAAAAAAAAAAAATTGTTACAAACACCATTAGGAGATCAATCACCGTCATCATAATATTTGACACTAAAAACTTGTCCTTTAAAAAAATTATATTGACAAACTTATAAAAATATTGTTAATAAAATTTTGACACTAAAAACTTGTCCTTTAAAAAAATCATATTGACAAACTTATAAAAATATTGTTAATAAATTCACTTTTATGACAATAATTTTATATCAAAAAAATAATAATTCATTAACTAAATATCTAATTTCGTTGTCAAAAAATAATAATAATATTTTTATGACAAATAAGATATTTCATTTTTAAAAGTTGATTTTATTCTTAATTTTTTATTTCTAAAAATTTAATTTATTGTAGTGATTTATTTATCCCTCCCTCGTTAGCAAGCAAATAATGTATAAAAATGTTAGAGACTCCAAAAATTCTACCAAAATTTTTACCAAATGTCTTACATGGTTGTAGGACCCACATGGGACCCACATTGTGTGGGTCCCACACCCATGTGAGATATTTGGTAAAACTTTTGATAGAATATTTGGGGTCTCTAACATTACTCAATAATGTATTTTCCAAGAAATATAGGCATTAACTTCAGTTGTTGTGAATTAATGATAAGAGGGGAAATGTTGTCAATTAATTATTGTGCAGCCTACAAATATCCCATCTTTGAATTTTTTTATTTATTTTTATTTTTTTTATTTTTGGGACAGAATATCCCATCTTTGATTGGTTTGTTGCGAACCTCAATCTACTTGTGCACGGACGGATACCGTATCACTATTGTGACATAGAGGAGAAATTATTTAATATTCTTAAAGCATATTTATATAGTATTTGGTCAAGGGATTTAATGAAAAATTTAAAAAGAAAATAAAAAATGTAGGTAAAATATGAATAAAATATGTATATATTTCACCTAATTTTACATGTCTTTTCATTTTTCTTTTCTTTTTCCAAATCTCTCTTTAAATTTCTCAACCAAGTACAGTGTGATGTTCTAAAGTAATAATTATTAGTTTAACTTATGTGACTCACCATTTTTGTATTAGAATTATAAGAGACAAATGATAATGAATTTAACATGTAAATAGAAAAAAGCAATATTTTATAAATATTGAACAATATCCCGATTGTGAGGTTCTTTTTATAATTGTCATGGTTTCTAGTAAATCAAAATCTTGAAAAATAAATCATTATGATTAGTTGAGCTAAAAAGACATCCTATCATGGATTTGAGATCAATTTTTATTTGAGAGATTAAATTTGATGAGATTATGAATATGATATATTCGTTTGTGTACTAATATGATTGTTGGGTTGTGAGTTACGATGCGTGATATAATTAAATAACGGATTATTAGTATGGTGATTTAAAATTAGATGTAACATAAACTATGTTAGTTTGTGTACTAATATGATTGTTGGGTTGTGAGTTCCAATGCCCATGAAATTTGCTAATGTCACCCTTTTGAGGGGATTCAATATGGCCCCACTTTCTTCCTTCCACCAATGTATTAAAAAAATTGGAGATGAGTTCTCCTATGTTGAAAATTTCAGCTAAATAGGGTTGTTGGGCTTGAATGTGCCTACCTCGATGCTCACTTTAATGATTTAGTAAGTTGATCTTGTAAGGTTGGTTGAATTGGATTAAGCTTATCATGAATTATGTTACTAAGGTCAATTCCTCTATGTTATGGAACGCGGAAACAGTCCGTGAGTTTCATTTCAAGAAGGGACTCCGTCAAGGAGATCTTTTATCCCCGTATCTTTTTGTTCTTTGTATGGAAAGGTTGTCTAATTTGATCACTTTGAAAGTTAGTAGTGGGGATTGGAAGGGTACAAAGGCTTCTGCTAGGGGACTTGTTATTTCACATTTATTTTTTGCAGATGATCTTCTTCTCTTTGCCAAGGCTGACTCTAGGAATTGTGATACTATCATGGATGTTTTAAATCAATTCAGCGATTGCTCAGGTTTGAAAATTAACCTCGCTAAGTCAAAGTTGTTCATTTCTCCTAATGTGCCTATCTCCAAGACAAGGAGTTTAAGTAGCAATTGTGGTATACCCCTCACTCATGATTGGGGTAAGTACCTTGGTATACCACTACTTCATAACAGAGTGAACAGAGCACACTTTCTTCCATTTTTGAAAAACTCCATAATAGGTTGACTGGTTGGAAAGCGAATATGTTATCTATTGCAAGAAGGGCTACCCTCATTAATTCGGTTACCTTTGCCCTGTTGGCATATATGATGCAAACTATGGACTTACTTGTGAAAGTGTAAGGACATGGATAGACTGAACAGGAATTTTTTATGAGGTGATGTGGGCACCTCCAAAAAGATTCATTTAGTTGGCATTCGGAAAACCAAGGATAATAACATTGCTTTACTCTCTAAACTTGGTTGGAAACTTCTCAACGGGGGAGTCCTGTTTATGGGCTAAAGTTCTTCAAGATAAATACCTTCATAAGGACTCCCTGCTCAATTATTCCAGTAAGAGAAGGGCTTTCTTCACCTGGAGGGGTGTTCTTAAAACCCGTGACATTAACGTCAAGGGTAACAAATGGTGTATTGGTAATGGTTCTAACGCATCCATATGGTATGATTGGTGGTGTGGGGAGTGCAGTTTAGTCTCCTTATTTCCAAATTCTCACCCCATTAGCTCGGAGAAGGTGGATACTCTCTTGGATGAGGAGGGTAGATGGGATGTGGGTGTTATATCTGTTAAATTGCCTAGGAAAGCTTGGGATCTTGTTTTGAAGGTTCAGCTTCCTAGGTTTGTAACTTACCCAGATATGCCACATTGGAAGGGCTCGAGAAGTGGTCCTTTCACTACTGCTTCGGCCTATGAGTTGGTGATTGATCAGGGAGTTGATTTTGGGAATTGGCTTTGGTTATGGAAATTGAAAATCCCATGAAAACTCAAAGGCTTTGTTTGGTTGGCACTGCATCAGAAGTTGTTAACCAACAACCTAAGAGTTACTAGAGGAATATCAAATTCTGCTATATGTAATAATTGTAGTGAACAGGTTGAAGACTTAAACCATATTTTTAGAAACTGTCCTAGAGCAAGAACTATTTGGATTGGTTTGAATTGTGATACTTGGTTGTTTAATTGCAGGAATTTGACATTTAAAATCTGGGTGGAGTCCACTTTAAAATCTAAATCTCATTCTTTTATCGAGCCTACTTTTTTTTGTTACTTCATTATGGCAGATTTGGAAAAATAAGAACCTTAAGATTTTTGAAAATGTTGAATTGCCTTGGCAGCATAGTATCTACATTATAGATTGATATGCAACTGATATTAAAGATGCTTTTAATATGTCTATTGTGAACAATTTGGTTGATGAGCTAATTAGTTGGTCCCTTCCTCCTCCAGGTAAATTGAAGATGAACATAGATGGACGCTCAAAGGGAGATCCAGGTGACGGTGGCTTTGGGGCGCTAATCCGGGACGAGAAAGGCATCTGGCTTTGTGGGCATTTCGGTAACCTCACAAATTGTACTTGCATTGAAGCGGACATCTGGGCTCTATACAGGGATTTGACGATAGCTTTCGAAAAAGGCTATAAGGATCTTAGCATCGAGAGAGACTCCTAATATGCTATTGATATGCTAGGGAAACATTGAGATTACTTCCCCACTGAGAAGTCTAGTGGAGGATTCCAAGTTTCTCATCCAAAGATGTGGGTTTTCGATTCAACATGTCAAGAAGGAGGGCAACAAGAGTGCTGATAGACTTGCAAAAATGGGGGCTAATCAAAATGAGATGCTGGTTGTTATGGATGACCCTCCGGAAGAAATTCGAGGTCAACTAGTGGTAGATATGGTTGGTCAGAGTTATCTCAGACTTCGCTCTAGGGGCTCTTAGCTTTTCTTTTTCTTTGTTTTCTGTTTGGTTGTTTTGTATTTCCTTTTCCGATGTACGAAAAAAAAAGAAAGAATAAATTATCTATATAAAAAATTAATATAATTAAATATTGATAATTATATAATCATATATGTTTGTCTTTAAAAAATTAACAATAATTATAATTTCAAAAATAAATCGTCTATTTTTATTTTATTTTTAAAAGAGAAATGTGACTTGATCTGAATTATTATAATTTTTTGTAAAAATGCTCTATACAAAATAAAAAATTTAGATTACTTTTTTTTTATCGTAATTTAGATTACTTAGATAGGCTCTGAAATGAGCCCATTTAGACTCAACAAGACCTCCCCAGTTAGGTCAACTAGACAGAATTCAATCCCTAAAAAAATATTATCAAAAGGAAAGACACATTCTAAAAGTGAAAAATGTTCTGCTAATTTACTATTATGTAAGAAGTGTACAACTTATTTGGTATCAACACTTTGTCACAAGTTTTCTGTTTTCAAAATTGTCTTCATGTTATTGTTTGTCCTTATTTACCTGCCAAAGTACACTTTTTTTTTATTTAACTATTTCAAATTTAATAAGTGTCATAATTTACCACTTGTGTTAATTTAGGTCAAGTTTGGCAATTTAAAAATAAATTATCTTTTTATTTTTTTATTTTTTTATCACATCACCTTTTTATTTTTCTGTACATTTTTTCGTAAAAAAATAAAAAATACACTTATTTAGGTCATTCCAAACAACCCCTTAGTCTCTTTGTAATTCTAATTTTGTCAATTTTATTCTTAAATTTTTCATATGAGTAAATTACATTGGCCAACTTTGAGATTTAGAAAAAAATATAATAAGCTCTACAAGTTTAACCTAATTACATCAATCTCACTTTTAGGGCTATTTTAGGAAGATGGTTAAAAGCTATCTTTCAGCTTTTAACCTATTTTCAGTTACCTCATGTCTCACATTTTTTACACATTTTTAAAAAAAAAATTACAAAAGCTAAAAAGTCAGCTTTTAACAATTTTTCTAAAACAACCCTTAATGAGGCTAAAATGACTAGAATTACTGTAGTTGCTTTGTATATACCGGAATAAATAAGAGTAAATTATACATATAAAATAGATAACAATATTATTATTTTTAATCATACGGTCAAGAAATTAATGATGAAAAAGGGGTTACACTAAAATTTTGTTCAAGTTTGCTTTAATTATGTCAAATTTGTGGGGTTTAATATATATTTCCTAAGTCTTAAAGGAGGTTAGTATAATTTTTTACTTTTATTGTGTTAATTTAGTGCAAGTGATAATGTCTTTTAGAAATTAAACTAAAATTAAGGAACAAAATAGTACATTCGTTTTTTGCAAAATGATTGAGGGTTAGAATTGGGTTTGAGTTTTGAGTCGTAAAATTAAACAAAAATTGATTTTAGGAGTAAATTAGAAAAAATTACAAAAAAAAAGGCCAAAGTGAAAAAAAATATATTTAAAGGCCAAAGTAGGAAATTGTGAAACTTAAATAGGCAAAGTCTAATATATTCATTTTGCCACGTACCACATGAATTTCTGGTTATTTTCCATTCAAAATTGCCTAGAAGTAAGTTTTGGGTGTAAATTGAGGAAAAAAAAAGAAAAAAAAATCATAAATGTTAAGGATTAAAGTGGAAAAAATTAATTTAAAGAGCAAAGTGGGAAAATTATGAAACTTTACCCCCAAAAAATCTACGTCTTAATTTTCTATGGATTATTAGGTTCTCCTACTCCTTATCTGATGGGAAAACTTGTATTTTGAATTTAGCCTCCGTTTGGGAAGCGGGTTGACTTTTTGGCTTTTTTTAGTTATTTTAGCTTAGTCTAAAAAGCTTGGTTTGAGAAGGGCTTTTTGGCTTTTTGACTTTTTGACTTTTTTTGTGAGAGAAGAGTGTAATGATTATGGGTTAGATGTGATGTTTTGTTTTTTGTGGCTAAAATAGCCTATTTTATCTTTTGTGACTAAAATAGCTAAAAAAATCCATTTTAATTCTTCCCAAACGGACCCTTAGTGAGTTTTAGTTCTCTTTTAATAGTGGATCATCCTATCTATTGGTAGACATAGGTTTGAGTCAACCCATGTAAATTTAGATTTCGTTTGAAAGTATCTTTTCCTTAGATTTCAATTATTTATACGATTCTTCTATCAACTATTTTAACAGCTGTGATTTAGACTTTCTTAAACTTTAATTCCCACCACCCTATACATACATGGTAGGTGGTGATTGAAAGAAGAGAAAAAAAAATAAAAAAAAAAATGATCAATCAAAAAAAAAAAGAATAAAAAAAAAGTGAGGAAAAGAGGATCTCAATCTTTATTCCTATTTTAATATGATCGAGTGTTTTTAGAAAAACTCTGCACCACAAATACTTGGGGAAATATTAAATTAGTGGAATAGTCAAAGATTATTTGTATTTTTATAGAGGTGTAATTTTTATGTGTGCATGGTGTAAGTCCTCACTGTATGCCAAAATTGCATCACAATTTTTTTTTTTTTTTATCTATAATACAATAATTTCTTCACTATCCCACTGATTTAATGGTCCTGTTTGATGTAGTTGTTAAAATAGATTATAAATTATAGATTATAACTTAACAGATTATAGATTATGACTTTAATCAGAAGTTGTTAATTTGTTTGGTGTAGCTGTTAGATTATAAATTTAAGTTGCTGAGTAGCGTTTGTTAAATAAGCTGTGAAGTAGTTTTTTCAATTAATTTTTATTTTTTATTATTGACTATTTGTCTACATTTCTTATAAAAAAAAATAATATTTTATAATTCATTTGGGTCTTTTTCTATTTTAAAAAAATAAAAAATAAAAAAATCTAATAGTATAACCGTGAATTAACATGTCCACAGCAAAAGCTGATAATCAGAAGCAAGGGGTGAGCAGCTTCTTAGAATCAGCTTTTTTGACTTAAAATAAGTTGTTAGAATCAGAAGCTGTTTGAAATAAGTTTAACCAAACAGTCCAAAATAACTTTTTAAAAGCCAAAAGTCATAAGTTGACTTAAAAAAACCCACCAAACACCCCCAATATTTCTCTCAAATACTTTGTAACTATTGATATTCCATGAAACAATAAACATCACCTACTCAATATCAGTAGTTATCGCCTTTGGGAGGACCACTTGTGTTGGATATATAGAAATGTTACTGTTATTTTAAAATAAATATTTAATTATTAAAATGTCATTATTACATTATTCTATAAAAAAATTACATAAAAATTCTTTAAGAGGCATCATAAGCCCAACCTTTGAAAAATTAGTTTTGAACTTTATCTCTGAAAGGTTAATGGACATGAGGATATGATATGGCTGTTATGATTGTGATGGTATTATTTCATAATCGGCAAGGTTTCATTAAACCCAAAATCTTGAAAACTAAGGGCACAATCATGAAGGTCCAAAATTGTATAGTTTTGTCTCTTTTTGAAAATAAATAAATTCTAATCGTTATATTTTTAGGAAGCCCTAGCTAGTTAAATTTCAATGCTGTAATACGAAGCAAAGTCACTCAACTAATTTGTAGTTCTGTAACCGAACATTAACTTATTCATCTAGTTAATTAAGCCTCAAGAAATAAAAAAGACAATTATGGTACCTTCCATTAAATCCGAATATATAGCAGACCCAAAATAAATATAAAAATAAAAAAAATTATCAGATCAAAATTTTCGATTCTTAATCCATAAGGGGAAGTTAGCCCATAGATTAAGATTAAGATCAAGATGAAGTTGATGTTGATGTTGCACTTTATAAATCGTGGTCTAGCATTAGTAATAGGTCTGTTAGGTTCAGTTTAATATAAATTAAAAACTAATAATTAGAAATTAAAAATTAAAAGTATCATGCTCTTAAATTTTTTATAATTGTTTTTTAAAAAACTTATTTATGCTTCATGTCTAATAATTTTAAGCAAAAACTGTATTAAATAATTTGACACAATTTTTTTTTTTTAAATGTTATAAGCAATTTGTATAAATTGATTCAAATAGTGTTTGGTTTTCTCTATTTAAAAATCGGAAAAATGATCCGTAACTCGAAATTTGGTGGCCCGAAGAGAGGAGAGAAGAGGAAGAGAGAAGGAGGCGGTCGGTGATCGCCGATGACGGTCGGTGATGTCCCCTTTCCAGTAGATCTAGATTTGATGAAGATGATGAAGATGATGATAATGTTGAAGATGATGAAGATGATGATGTTCAAAATCTGTTGGGTTGATGAAGGAAAAAATAAATAAATAAATTGTTGCTGAAGATGTTGATGATGTTGATCTAGATTGAAGATGAAGGAAAAAAAAAAATTGTTGATGAAGATGTTGATGTCGGTGATCCCTTTTCCAGTAGATCTGGATTTGATGAAGATGATGAAGATGATAATGATGATGAAGATGCTAATGTCGGTGATCCCCTTTCCAGTAGATCTGGATTTGATTAAGATGATGAAGATGATGATGATGTTCAAAATCTGAAGATGAAGGGAAAAAAAAATGTTGATGAACCCAGCAGCGTAGCAGACTCAGCTCCTTCTTCTTCTTTTCTTTCTTCTTCTTCTTCATCTTCAGAAAAACGCAAAGAAAGGCCAAAAAAAAAAATGAAGACACCAAAACGACGTCGTTTTGGTGTCGAGCCACTCTCGAACCACAAACTTTCGAGTTACGAATCGGAACCGTAAAAATCGTGTTAGTTGTTGAATTAGGTTTGTTTCCATCAAATAAAAATCAAGAATGTCCAACCCAAACCTATTTTACTAACAATAATATTACGATCCCATAAATTTTATTCAAAATTTTATGAGAAATATCAATCTACAGTTTAGATTCATCAACCATTGGATCAAATTTTTTGTCTCAAGCTGTGAAATTATGACAATAACAGTTCTAATGATAAACTACCACGACCCGCTCCCCGTACCCAAGGGTTAGGCATCGTAATGGCCAGTAACCGAGGTTACCTCCGGCCAAATCTTTAAACAAATTAATAAACGCAAGCGGAAGAAATGTTTAAATGAGGGTACTAAAATAATCATTGGAGCTTCTATTTTTATTACAAAATGTACTGACCAAAAAGGTCGATATTTACATAAAAGAAAAATACATCAATAAAAGTGCTTTGTGCCTACCCCACACGCTGGTCCCGACATGTCACCTGAAAGTGGTAAAAAAAAACTATAAGCTCATGACAGAGTGAGAAATATTATACTAAGAGTATAAGGCATAAAATTCACCATGGATAATTAGTTAGGCTAAAAAGAGTTTGGCACATATAATACGAAAATCATTTGATATATACTTCAGATCATTTAACATGTAATACGGAAATCACTATACAACTATAACCACGGTACATCACTAAGTGCCGAGCACTACACTGGTTAATGGATCCACAACAAACACTGGACCACAAAGTGGTCAATCACTAAGCCCATGGTTATTTAAGTCCCCCAAGGCATGAGACTCACTAAGGCAATGGTTATTTAAGTCCCCCAAGGCATGGGACTCACTAAGTCAATGGTTATTTAAATCCCTCAAGACATAGGACTCCCGTGGTGGTACTCACAAAATATATTTTCATATAAGGTTATAGCCAAATATTCTTTAAAAGCAAAACAACATATCCATGGGTTTCATTTTAAGCAAATAGGGTTCAGAAATAAAACCACGTAACTGAAACCTTTATAAAACATAATTTTTATTAAATATACTAATAAAACATAACTTTTATAAAATAGATTTTGGTAAGTCAAAACATACGTAAAATATATTTTGGTAACTCAAATTATAATATAATTCACCTTAACTTTAATACCTTACTCTTTCTTTCCACCATCAAAGACCCTTTTAGCTTCCACTATTCCTTTCTTCCTTTCCTCTCTTTTCTTTCTTTCCTTTCTCTCCTTTCCTTCTCTCTTTCTTCTTTCTTTCTTTTCTTCTCTTTTCTTTTCTCCTGAGTCAACTTCTCCCCCTCATATAAGGAGGCAGCCGTGGGCACCGAGCCGCGGTCTGCGACGTGTCACACCCCCATTCGATTATCATTAATTCGTTCTTATCTTTAATAGATATTTAAGATAATTATTCTTTGAACTAATTTTTTAATATAATTATATAAATTAATTAATTCCTAATTAAATTACACTTTATCATATATCAACATAAAATTAATTATTTATTTTATTATTATGCCCATTATTATTATTATTATTTATATTTTGACTCCCAAACTTTTAATAATTATATTATTTCACAAAATAATAATATATAATAAATTATATATTTTCCTGACTGAGATTAAATAATATTAATATAAATTTTACATTATAATTAAAAATCTGGGTTGGTACATAAACAATTCGAGATACTCTCATCATTTAATTACAATAATTAAGTTTTTAGATTTTAAATTTTCCTGTCACCACATTATTTAATATTTTGGTAAAAATTCAAACAGAAAGGACCAAAGAATATTTTAGGCCTGTTTGGTAGAGCTGTGGGAAAGTGAATATAACTTATAGGCTAACAGCTTATAGCTTATAGCTGTGAACATAAGCTGATTTTTGACTTATAAATTAAGCTTCTCCTCCTCTACTCAAAGAATAAGTTAATTTTTAACTTACAAAAAATTATAAGCTGTATTGTTAAGATGAACAAACACATCAAAATAATTTAAATTAAGTTAAAAATTAAAATGAGTAAGAAATAAACTATATCAAACAGGACCTTTGAGAGAGTTGGAGGTCAAAATAAATAAATAAAAACATGTTCAAGTGACTAACACGTGATCACTTTTTGCCTATTTTTTAAACGGTGAGTGGCTGGAAGAATATATTGAAATGATAGCGATCAGAATAAATACGAAAGAAAATTAATAGTAAAAAATATAATTTATCCAATAAGAATAAAAGGTAAATCATATCTTTGATAAATGAAAATTTGGTAAAATTGATTAAAAAAATATATGGCTGTGTTTGGAACGATTTTCAAATGTTGATTTTACCCCTACGTTTCAATATGATGATTGGATAGAGCTTTGGAACTAATTTTTCACAATTCTGTAAAAAGCTTTGTGTGTGAGGCGTGATTTTCAAATTTTTTTTTTTAAAATTTAGCCTAACCGGTTGTCCCACCGATTGACCGGAACAGTGTAATTTTTATTTTATTTTTTTCAATTGACATATCTTAATTTTTAAATATTCAAAAAAAATATTTTCTGGATTTTTAAATTTTTTTTTGTGTTTTAATAAAATTTTGAGTTGTATGTTTGATTATGAATTGTAAGTTTTTGTATCAGATATCAAATGTCACATCAAAAATCTCCCACTCAATTCAAAACTTTTTTCAAAACTTTTTTACCAAACAAATTTTTCACATTCAAATCATAATTTCAAAACTCACAAACTCAAAATACAACTCCTACTCTCAAATCATAGTTAAAAAGCTCTACTAAAAGCAACCTATATATTTTATTCACTAATTCAACATAAAAAAATAATTTAGATATTTTATATATATATTGAGTTCAATGACTAAAACATAATTTTTCGTCAATTTTATTTAATAAAAATAGATATATAATTTAAATTAAAAATAAATAAATAAAACGAATATTTAAATTAATAAAATTTTAAATTTATTTTGTTAAAAGAGTCAAATCTTAAAATAATTAAATTTTAAATTTATTTTGTTAAAAGAGTCAAATCTTAAAATAATTTTTTTTATTATATAATTTTATTTTTATTTATTTATTTATAGATAGCACTACTTGAATGATAATCACGATAACGCACGTGTGCAGGTTACTTTGGCACGTGACGGGGAAATTAGGGAAACAATGACAGGTGTAGGTGGGAAGTGGTCCAGTGAAGCGTGTGGGGGGAGGGTGAGAATCACGTGATAGCACCCAAAAGGCGACAGGTGTGGTGATGTGAAGGGTGGCCTGTCAGGCTGTCACCATTCAATCGGGTTTGGGTTTACAGTTGGATACTTTTATCACTCCCCCCCCCCCCCCCCCCCTCTCTCTCTCTCTCTCTCTCTCTCTCTCTCTCTCTCTCTCTCTCGATTGAGTGTTGAGTTGCAAATCAGTCCAAAATAAAAAAATTTGAGCTACTTTGTACATAAATTCTAGGGGTTTACACCGATGTCTAGTATTAGAGTAAATTAAAAATCGAATTGATTTTTATGATTTAAAGAAATTTGAAATTATAATCAAACCGTTAAACATTTGAAATTGGATCAAAAACGAATTATAGATGTACGAAGAGGGAATATTTGTCATTGACCGTACTCTTTTCGTCCAAGTTTCATGGCTATCCGATCAACTTGAGAACACAATGACGGTGAGTTACTCGACGGTATATTGCCAAAAAATCTCTCCAATGATGAAATTAGCACACAAAGAAAGAGAGAGAGAGAGAAAAGCTCCAAGAATGTAAGTTTCTCTCACCAAATGATGTTTCATTCCTAGCATGAGGGGCGCAGTCATGCTTATATACTTTCTGCGCCCAACTCTGCATCCATTAGCCTATTGACATGTGAAGCTGCTCTCCTATCTGCCAACACAAATCCAGCTAACATCACCTAATCAAACCGCCAGACAACATTTGTGGGCACAGGACAGCCCGGCGGCATCACCTTGGCCTCATACGACCGTGCTACGTAACGAGTCTGAGGGCACTGCTTGCTAAGATCCATTACAACCGAGCTCAGTAGCATTCCGACAAGACCGAATTCCAGATAGGTTAAACCGGTACTTAGAAGACCTTCCCCACCGAGCTAAACATGCTCCTACGAAACCCGAGTTAGCAGACGATCATCTCGGCCAAACTAGGTCTGCCCAAACATGGGACCTGGACCTCGGCTGAGCAAGACCAACTTCGGGGAAGCCCGAGTTAGCTCGGCCTAAACATATGACCTAGGCCTCGACCAAGCAAACCAACTCTGGACAGGCCCAAGTTAGCTCGGCTCAAACATACTCGACCCTCTTTCTGTCCGGCTTCCACCATGGCCCAAAACCAGATTATAAATCTCCCTCTCAATAGAATTGATTTGTTATATATATATATATATATATATATTAGAGTAAATTATAAATACTTCATTTGAGATTTATTAAAAATACAAATTATTCACAGTGACTTTGAAAAATATATTTCGCCTTTTGAAATTTTTAATTTCATAACAAATAGTCTTTTTTATTAATAAATTATCAATTCAATTAATAGTTTTTAATAATATCATATATATATTAATTAATAATTAAAGTGATTTTATTATTATATAAGCGAGCAGTTAAGAATTTTATTTTTTCAGTTAATTTTTTTAAATAAAGTACTTGTAATTTTATAAACCACAAAGGACAATTCGTATTTTTAGCAAATCTCACCTCAAAGGTGTAGTTGTAATTTATTCTATATTTTATGTTAGTAAACAAACTAACAATAATAAGTTTGGTTAAGTTGATTAGAATTTATTAATTTTACAATGAAGACGAATGATCAAATCTTATAAAATATAAAATAAAGGGTTATGATTGAGACCCCCTCCAATCATCACCGCCCCTCCCCTACACACGTGGCGAGTGGTGATTGGAGGGGAAGGAAAAAAATAAATAAAATAAAATTGGCCAATCATGTTGAGAGGGGGTCAGAGGGGAGGAAGGGAGTTTGGAACATTATTGTAAAATAAAATAAAAAACTGCCACTCTTCGATTTGGTTTAAAAGATCTAGTTTGATGCAGAATCGTAACCAAAGTTTTATAACCGGACGCAGAAACAATTTGAATAATATCACCATTTTCAAAATTAGAAAAAGAACTAAAACTATTAGAAACCATACCGAACCAACGATTTGGTACAAATTGGTATTTTTGAACACCCCTAATAAATTATCTAGTGTGAATTCTTATAAAAATTAACAGTACTGGCTCAAATTTTTTTAAACTTTTTTTAATTAAATTTTTAAAACGTTAGAATTTTAGATAATAAGATTTTTTTTTTAAACCTTAAATAAAGTCAATTCTCAAAACAATGCTACATAATTTAATATTATAACTACTTGAAAATAAGTGACAAGTCTGCCCTCATTTCATTTTTAAAATTTAAAAGATAATATATAAATTCACTTTTTAAATTTAATAATATGAAAAGTGATATAATTAGTTGATGATTAGAAAATATAGGAGAGAGTGTTATTTTTAATATCCTAATTAATTGTCACATCACTAAATTTGAAAATTAAGTCTAATTTTTTGTCTTAAATAACAATACTCTTAAAGTTTTCATAAATTCCAAAGGAAATTTGTTGGGAGGGAAAATTCATAATAACTGGAGACTCTTTTTTGAGATTTTAAGTTAAAGTGTTAAAATGAGGACTAATGCTATATGCACAAATTAGTATATTAACTAATATATTAATTGATAATGTGGCATAATTTAAAATATTTTTGATATTTGTAATTTATGTAATGAGTGAGGTCAATAATAATGTCATAACTATTGTTGATATACTAATTAATATAATAATTAGTGCATGCATATAATACCACTCTAAAATGAGGATCATATTTTATTTAACTTGGAGATCATGTTAATAGTGCTGCTATTCATTTCTTGTCGCCATAAGATTGGATAGAGGATGTTCCTTCTTCTCTTTGCTCGCTAGTGTTGCGAGATATTACTGGAATTTTGTTATTAGGTTTTCAGGCTTTTCCATCTAAAAAAATAAATAATAAGAATATTTTAGGTTGTGTTTAGTGGAGTTTTGAAATTTTAATTTCACACCTTGGTTTGAATGTTATGTATGGTTAGAATTTTTAAAAATTAATTTTACACCCACTTTTGAAAATATGTCTACCCGGTCATCTCCTGGATGTTCCCCCAAATGTCCGGCCGGTTGTTCGGTCGGTTGACCGGAATAGTGATTATTTATTTTTATTTTTTTTGACACCTGTTATTTTCATATTTTAAATAAAAAATATTTTCAGAATTTTTTTAAATTTTTTTATAAGTTTTGAATAGAATTTTGAATTATGTGTTTTGTTATGAGTTGTAAGTTTTTTAATCAAATATCATATGTCACACCAAAAATTCAAAACTCTTTTCATAACTATTTTCAAAACTCATAACTGAACAAAATTTTCAAACTCAAATCATAATTTCAAAACTCACAAATTTAAAATACAACTCTATTATAAACTTATAATTCTAAAACTCTACTAAACACTACCTTAAATTTTTAGTTGGGCCATAGACATCGGGCTGTATTGCCCAATGTTTTAAAAAGCGGCCGCAACCGTTACGTAACGCCGTTACGTAACGGTTTTGGCGGTTACCGCCACCTGTTACGGCCGCTTTTGCAGTGTGATTGAGATTCACAGGTGTGTCGGCCGTAGCGGCTACCGTAGCGATCTTAACGGTGCCATAACAGCCGTAACGGCCTGTTACGCACTGTTACGTAACGGTTCCAAACTGTTTCTTTCCAAAAAACACACCAAAAAAAGCTGAAAATGGGGGAAGAGGGATAGAGAGAAGAGAGAAGATAAAGAGAGAAAATGGAGAAGCAAGAGATAGAAAGAGAGAAGAGGGAAGATGGAAGATGAAGAACATGTTATTGATTCGTTGAAGTTGTAAGACCTATGTTATTCTATTCAGCTGCTATCACTTAACCATTTTGTTTGTGTATGTCTATCTATATATTGTTTGAAAATAATAATAATAATGAGTGTGGTCATTATCTATTTGGATTGGTTAAAATATGTATATATATATTTAGGCTTTTATTTATTTATTTACTTTTGTCATTGTTTATCTTATATATAATAGTTAGTGATTGATTTTTTGTATAATATAAAGTCATTAATTATTAAAATAAAATGAAAAAAACTCAGTTTATAGTAATTTAAAAATATGAAATATATTAGATCATACTTAAAAATTTATAAAAATTGATCAATATTTATTTTTAACCCAATAAATATGATCATGGAAAAAAAATATGCGTATCTGTAAGTTTGTTTCAAATTGTGCGAAAAATAAAAAAATTCACGGTTCCGGTTACCGCAACCGTTACACTACGGCCTTTACACCCCGCAACCGCAACTGCGCCACCGCCACCGTTACGGCGACCGCAACCGCTTTTTAAAACCTTGGTATTGCCTAACAAATGCAAAACAATTATCTGTCCGTTTTCTCCTCTCTTTTTTTTCAATAAATTCTAGTGGGAATTTATACTGAGAGCAAATTTATATAGAATAACAGTAGTGATTCAAAATATATATATATATATACATATATATTTTTAGATTTTAAATTGATTGTCAAAATAAGATTTTATTTTGTTTTACCTTTATAAAATTAAACTTCTAACAATAAATTTTTTAAATTTTATTAATCTAATACGATGGAATAAGTGGCTTAACCTTGGAGCCACTGAGAATAATAAATGACTAGTGCAAATTCCTATAATGTTAACGATTAAGAATAAACTTGTTTTGTTTATCCCACTAAATAAATTAATAAACTTGCACTACAAGAAAACTTGGCTAATAACATGGAGGTTTTTGCGACGGGGTGATTGCCGTCGCAAAAAATTTTTTGCGACGGTATATAGTTGCCGTCGCCAAAAAAGGATTTTGCGACGGCGTGTATCTACCGTCGAGAAAACATGGACTTTTGCGACGGGGCGTATTCCGTCGCTAAAGATTGTAAAAAGAAATTTGCAGAAACATTGGCGATGCATGGTATACCGTCGCAAAAAACGTATTATTAGTGACGGTAAGATGTTACTGTCGCAAATGGTGGACCATCTGTGACGGCAGAAGCCCATCGCAAAAAACTATGGATAAAACGACGTCGTTTCATTTGGGAATTATGCTCATTTGCGACGGTTAAAATATACCGTCGCAAATAAATAAATATTTGGTATCCCGCGTTTTGTATCCCATTTCGTGGTCAAAGTCCTTAATTCCTCAAATCTCCAAAATCCCTAAAATCGAAATCCCTCAAACCGAAATTGGTTCCTAAATTGCTCAAACCGAAACTTGAATTCGAGTACCCTAAAATCATTCCCTTACTTAGGCCATTGTTGCCTCAATTGTATCTATTATTGCCTCAATCATTCCTAAATTGCTCAAACCGAAATCCCTAAAATCTCCAAAATCCAAATCCATTGATCCAACTAGTAGAACCAAAATCCCCGAAATCCTCAAATCAAAATCATTCAAAATCAAAATAGTGGTGACCGACGAGGGTGAACGACGGCCTTCGCCGGAGTGACGAGCAGCAGCGACTGTGAACGACGAGTGACGAGCGACTGTGAGCGACTGTGAACGGCCATTCATAAAGGTCAGTGCATTCCTTCTCATTCCATCTCCTGTGAATTTCTTAAACATGAAAAAGAGAGTGTAGGTATCATTGTATGATTTAAGAACAATTTTGTTCTTAAATTGTGATTGACGTGTTCATGCTTGTAATTCAAAATATGCTTTCTGAACATATCAGGTTGTATAGTCAAACCCGTCCTCCATTTTAAAAAAAGAAGAAGAATTGGCTGCGAAGATTCTTTCTCCTGTTGGTCTCTTTCTAATAGTTTCTCTGTAGATGCAATTCATATTATTGTGTTGCTGCTGTTTGAGTTATCATACTTGCATTATAACAGTTTTGTGCTTTAATGGAGTTGTCATTCAAATTGTCTAATTTTAGCATCATTATTTTTAGTGTCAAATTAGTATAAATTTTGACATTTCTATTAACAGTTAGATGTATTTTATAAAAATTAAAGAGGGGTTACAAATATGAGGTGATGGTTGTGCTGGAAAAATGATATAAATATTGGAGCAAAATTATCAATTTTTAACATTTTTGTACTGTAAAATATTAATATTAATAGTCCTCATCATCAATTGATAGAGGGGAGTGTCTGCCAAAGTTTGGTATTTCATCAAAATTTGTGTAGAGAGAGATAGAGAGAGTGGAACAGTATTTTGGTTTTGCTTGAAGAGATTCTCATCTTAATCTGACTTTTTACCACATGAAAAAAGAAAAAGAAAAAAATAAATAAAAGGTATCGGTTGCTTGTGAGAGTTAGGCTTGGAATGACATTGATTGGGTTGGGGGAGATGCCTTTGATTGAATAGACCATATGGGAAAAATGATGAAAGTGAAAGTGAAAGGCCACACACATTGACACAGGCTGGTATCTTTGTAATTTTTTTCAATCATGGTTAGTTAGATTTATTATACATCCCTCTTTTTGAAGTCCCTATATATATATATATAGTTTTAAAGGTCAAAGTTTAGCACAATTATGTCTAAAAGATGTGCCAAACTCTCATAATAAAAATTAGTTTAGCACAATATTTATTTTGTGTTTTGTTTGGTTCTTGGATTTGTAAAAGGAAATAAAAAGAACATGGAGAAGATACGAAAATTAAAATGAAGTGAGCGATCTAAACATATTTGAAGACGAAGTGCCAGTCATATTTGTTTCCACCTTATGCTTCTCCACTGTGTGCTTCACAGTTTGCACTAGTGAACCATGCCTGTGCAATGCTGCCATATATGCCACTACCCCCTCCCTCACCTCCTTCCCCACTACCTTCACCATTGCCATATTAGAGGCTCGTTTAGGCCAAAGATGAGCCCCGAATTTTCAGCTTATGAGGTTTTTAGTGTACTTCGGAACTAGCTTACAATCAGGAAATGTCTATTTTGCTTCTAATGCGAGTAGTGGTTGAGTAACCACATTTTTGGAACATTATTGTTACCAACTTTGTTTACTTTCTTTGAACAGGTGGATGTTCTGAATGATTGACTGTTATCTCCAACCTTGACAAGTCATTTTGAATGTATCTTTTTTTGGTCTTTCTTTTTCATATGCCACTGCTGGTGAATGATATAAGCACAATAAATTTAGTGATTGATCTAAGACTTATCTCTCTTGCCTTGCTATCATATTTATTTGATGAAACTTGACTCGGACCTGATTTAGATTAAATCTCTGTTGCATTGTGATATTTGATGAGAATTAACAAAAAAAATTTCGTAGTCTGTTATTCATCCTAAAGACACTTGTGTGCCTTGTAATTATATTATGTCTTGTAATTTACAGAAAAAGTTCAATTAATATGTGATATTATGTCTTGTAATTATATTTTTACCCTTACATTTCATTATGACTTACATTTGTTATAATTATATTTTTTTCTAGAGCATATTTGTTTTGCATGTGAGATGTATATCCAAGTGACTGACATTTAAATATATTTATATATATTATTGAGAAGATTACAAAAGAAGTGAAGTGTGCATTTGAGGGAAGTACAGATGATGGATAAGAGTTGGATTGATTTGCCAAATAGGATGTCGAGCGAATACATTAATGGGATTGATGAATTCCTTATGTTTGCCTACACCAATAGGGTTGAAGGTTCGATAATCAGTTGTTCGTGTAGGAAGTGTGAGAATCGATATCATCTTGTACGAGAGGGTGTACGGGAGCATCTGATTTTGAATGGTTTTTTTTAAAAATACAAACATTGGATTAATCATGGGGAATCTTACGTATCTCTGCATGGTAATCGAGAGTATGAAACATTAGCTAATTTAGACATTGGGGATGATATGATTGGAATGATACAAGGGGCTATGGGAAATCCACATGCTGGTACAACTGTTGAGGGTAATGAACCACAGGGGCTTGATCCCGATGCATCTAAACCCCAGCTCGGTCCAAATGCAGAGACTGCAAAGTATTTCAAACTTCTTCAAGATGCACAAAGTGAATTGTATCCGGGTTGTCAGAAGTTCACATCTTTGTCATTCATTATTCGACTTCTACATTTAAAGGTGCTTAACCAGTGGACAGACAAGTCTGTTGACATGTTACTTGAGTTGTTGAACGAGGCGTTCCCGTTGGGTTTGAAACTCCCGGACTCATATTATAAAGCTCAAAAGGTCACAACAGATTTGGGCTTCACGTATGAGATGTGGGATGCATGTCCCAACAGTTGCATGTTGTTTCGAAACGAGGACGCCAATCTTGATAAATGTGTCATATGTAACAGTTCAAGATGGAAATCAAATGGTGATGGTGGTTCAAATGGTCCTCACAACGGTGGCAAACAAATAGTTGCAAAACAAATGAGGTATTTTCCTTTAAAGCCAAGGTTGCAGAGGTTGTTTATGTCATCCAAGACGGCTAAGTTAATGAGATGGCATGCAGAGGAACGAACTAATGACAGTGTCTTTAGGCATCCTGCAGACTCCCTTGCATGGAAAGATTTTGATCGTCGAAATATTGACTTTAGTAATGATTGCTGAAGTGTAAGGCTTGGCTTAGCATCTGATGGTTTTAACCCATTTAGGATGATGAATATAGTTTATAGCACTCGGCCTGTTGTACTCATTCCATACAACTTGCCGCCATAGATGTGTATGAAACAACCATTTCTAATTTTATCTGTGCTTATTGACGGCCCAAAAGGACTTGGCGACAAGATTGATGTGTATATGCAACCGTTGATTGAGGAGTTGAAAGAACTATGGAATGACGGTGTCTCCACATTTGATGCATCAACAAATCAAATGTTTCAAATGCATGCAACTTTACTGTGGACAATTAGTGATTTTCCTGCATATGCAAACTTGTCAGGATGGAGAACTAAAGGTGAATATGCATGTCCTTGTTACAATAAGGAAACTACATCGTGTTGGTTGAAGGATAGTAGGAAACAATCATACTTGGGTCATCGCAGATTTTTACCTACTGGCCATAAATTTTGAAAGGATAAAGTATCATTTGATGGTAGTCGGGAAGTCAGACTCAAACCAAAATTGTTGTCTGGAACTAAGATGTTGCTACAATTAGAATCTGCGGGTTTTTTAACCCAATATAAGAGGGATGACCTTAAGGAGAGGCATATGAGACAAGTAGAGAAGGAAAAAGCTGGACATCGCACCCATAGCTGGAAGAAAAAGAGTATCTTCTATGAACTGCCATATTGGGAACACAATCTAATTAGACACAACCTCGATGTGATGCATATAGAGAAGAATGTTTGTGACAATGTGTTGTGGACAATATTAGGGGTTGTAGGAAAATCGAAGGATGGTGTTAATGCTCGGCGTGATTTACAAGAAATGAATATTAGAAAACCCCTACATTTGCAATTAAGAGGGTCGAATAAAGCTTATTTACCACCAGCACAATTCACGATGACCAAGGATGAGAAAGATTTGTTCTTGAAAGGATTAAAGGAAGTTAGCGTTCCCGACGGGTATTCATCCAATATATCGCGTCGCGTGCACTTACATAATAGAAGTATTGGGGGTCTTACGAGCCACGATAGTCATATTCTGATGCAACAACTAATTCCATTTGCCATTCGAAGATCGTTACCGAAGAATGTAATTGAACCTTTGATTGAATTGAGCAATTTCTTTAGACAATTGTGTTCCAAAGTGAATCGTGCGACGGATTTGCAATATATTCAAGATCGTATCGCCGTAACACTTTCTCATCTAGAGAAAATATTTCCTCCTACTTTTTTTGATATAATGGAGCACTTGCCTATACATCTAGCTGACGAAGCATTATTGGGTGGAGCGATTCAATTTCGATGGATGTATCCAATTGAGAGGTATCTTCTTACTTTGAAGCAATATGTGCGTAATAGAGCTCATCCAGAAGGTTCAATTGCTAAAGGATATCTTATGGAAGAATGCATGAATTTTTGTGCATAATATCTCAATGATGTGGAAACTAAATCTAATCGACCCGTGAGGAACTACAGTGGTGATGATAATATGGGTCATCCTGTTGGTGAAATCACAAGTTTTTATCTTGATAACACTTCTTGGGCACAAACTCATCGGTATGTCTTATTCAATACATCTGCGGTTCAGCTATTCATAAAGTAAGTTATGTCACTCACTCAATATTTTATTATGTTTTATTGAATTTTGAACCAAATTTTGTTTTTTGATAAAATTTCAATCTACACAGCAAACACCTTGAAGAACTTAAGGTCAAAATGTCTCGTGTTGACGATCATCAGCTTCGGCGTGAACATTTTGAAACTTTTCACATTTGGTTCAAGGAACATGTATGTATTTAAATCTACAGATTCTATTTACCTAAGTCAAACTACATTTTAAATTTTACAATTTTTATTTTTTAAAATAGGTTCAAACTTTGCGAAGGACTAGTGACGCCACATTTTCTGAAGAGATTACTGTATTGGCAAATGGTCCTCATAACCTGGCAAGGAGGTTCAACGGGTATATAATAAATGGGTTTCGGTATCGAGTAAAGGCCATGGATGACCGCCGAGCCACACAAAATTGTGGTGTAGCTTTGAAAGCAGATACCATAAGTTATGCTAGTCGGAAAGACAAGAATCCTCGTGTGGGGTCTGTGTACTATTATGGACAATTGACAGATATTGTTGAGATTCGATATTCTAATGAAAAGAAGCATGTGTTGTTTAAATGTGATTGGATTGACAACATTCACGAGAAGATACAAGATGTCTTCAATTTCACGTTAGTCAACTTCAATCATTTGTTATACCGAGATGATCAAATTACCAATGAACCTTTCATCTTGGCATCCCAAGCAAAGCAAGTTTGGTATGTTGCAGACCCATTACAACCAGACTGGCAAGTGGCGGTGAAGATGTCTCAAAGAGGTTTATTTGATATGAGTTCGACTGATCCACAAATTGAGCCATATATGAGCCAACAATTAGAAGAAAATATAATGCTTCGTGATGAAGAAGTTGGTTGGGTGAGGGAAGTCGCAGAAGGGGAAACAGTTGATGTTCAAATAGGTTGATATTTAATCAACATCAGTAATTCAATTAAGGCCAAGGTTGTAGTTAATCATCAGTTTCTTAATTTACTTTGTCTTTGTAATTGTATTAGTTCAATTAATGTCATATTATAGTTGATGACAAACCATTGTCTATGTTTCTAATGTCAATTAATGTTATATTGCTTGCAGATTATTATGGGAAGGAAGAGGAAGCCTGGTCATCCTCGGCCCATGATGTCCGATGTGGTATATAAGAGGACATCAATGGCATTACCATCAGAGGAGGCATCACATCGACCGCCATCAGAAGGGCCATTAGTGCCACCACTATCTGACCAGCCACCGCAGCGACCACTATTAGTGGCACCACCATTACAGGAGGCATCACAGCGAGCACCATTAGTGCCACCGCATCGACCACCATTAGTGCCACCGCATCGACCACCATTAGTGGCACCACAGCAGCTATCATCTACTCAGTCTCCATGCCTACCATTGGTGCGTCCACCATCAGTGGCACCACCATTTGAGGAGGCATCACAGCGAACACCATCAGAGGGGCCATTAGTGCCACCGCATCGACCCCCATCAGTGGCACCGCAGCAGCTATCATCCCAGCTAGAGTCATCGGCTTATGAGCCATCTGCAGGTATATAAATTTGCTTTGATTTGTATGAAAATTATTTAAATACATATTTATTTGTTCTCATTACATATAATTTGTTTATTTTCATTGTATTTTTCAGACCCTTCGACTTCTTTACAGCCTCTCTCAGGTATAAGAAATTGATTTGTATTGACATTATTTAAATTTGCATTTGTTTATTATCATTGCATATTGTTTATTCTTATTGTATCTCGCAGGTCATTCTAGTTCTTCATCAACCTCGAGTAGGCGTGGTAGAGGATGTGCCAAGGGCATTAGGGAGTGGGGTACTGGTACAAAGTTGGACATACAATTTGATGAAAATTATTGTCCAATAGGGCCTAACGTGTCTAAGTTAACTACTTAACTTGGCATTATTGTGCGAAATGGTATCATTGTTCCTCTTACTTTTCTTGACTGGAACACTGTGCCTGATGACATTCTTGATGCTATCTGGAAGGATGTGAAGGTAAAAGTATATTTTTGTCCAAAAATTTAAATTCCAAAATTGTGTAATTATTATTTAAACTTTGAAATTGTGTTTTGTAGGACAATTTGAATATATGTCCAGAGGAGTACAAGCCAATCTGCATGAAAAATTGTAACAACATATGGAAGGATCACAAGAATAAGATTAAGTGTAAGTATTTCAAGCCTAGAAACGAAGATCCTAATTTGAAGGATGATGTTCCTTTGCACATTGTGCCAAGCCAGTGGGAAGAACTTGTGGAGTATTGGCGTACTTCCGATGTTGAGGTATACAAATAAGTTATATGTATGATATGTAAACATACAAATCATATTTATATACTTACATTTGTTGAACGTGTTATAGAAAATTGCAACTAGGAACGCTAAAAATCGACGAGCTCACGGCATAGCTCATACCATAGGGCGTACTACTTTCGCTCAGATACGACATGAGGTTTATATTTTATTGTTTTATTTTTGTATACAAATAAACATTGTATATTTGCAAATTATTTGGATTCTAATTTTCATATTTCTAAAAAAATGTAGATGACCAATAAGGGGGAGTCTACTGATAAGATGAATGTTTGGCTTATGACACGTAGAGCAGACGACCCAGAGGTTATCCAGACCTTGGTAGTTTCCAAACACCTTTGATTGTATTTAAAGTTTATTTTTGATTTTTTGTGTGTCAACCATCTTAATTTGGCATATACTTGTATGTCTTATTTAATATAGAATGAGTTTAATGGCCAACTCTTTATGCTACCTGAGGATTGTCGGACTTTGGAGGCTAGGAATGCCATTTTCCATGAGTTGATAGGTCATGACAATCATGGATATTGTCGCACATACGGGAGAAATGTGACTCGGAGAATAGTGTACAAAGATGGTGCTGGGCCATCACAGTCAGCACCCCACCCATCGACTATTGTTCAGATCACCCAGCAAGTTTGTGCGGAGCTAAGGGATGAGTTGAGGGAGGAGCTGCGAGCAGAGTTCTCGACACATTTACAGTAGCTGAGAGTTGAGATGATGGCCTTTGTGTCACAGGGGGCAAGTGTGGATCCCAACAGACAAGTTTGATATAAATTAAATTGTTTGATAGTTAAATTTTCACACAACATTATGTATAAAATTCGAATATGATTAACACATTATGCATTGACTATCATAGGCTCCTGATGCATCGAATGGCCACCGGGCATTTAGGAAATCTGCAGAAGACGAGAATCCATATACACCACCACCAGAAGATCAGGTATAAAATGCATCTTTACATTCTAAGCTAAAATGTATATTTGAATTCTTTGCATTGTAAGCTAAGAGACTTGTGGGAGAAGACGGGACTCAAATCGGGTTCCCGGTTTGGGAGTTAGAGCCCTAATTCGGTCTAGGCAAACTAGTTCCTTAAAAAACTTGAATTCGAGGTGTTGACGCCTCAAAATCACCAAACGGGATCAGATTGGCACGAAACTTGGCACATACGACTGCCTAGGCACAAGGGACTTGTGGGAGAAGACGGGACTCCAATCGGGTTCCCGGTTTGGGAGTTAGAGCCCTAATTCGGTCTAGGCAAACTAGTTCCTTAAGAAACTTGAATTCGAGATGTTGACACCTCAAAATCACCAAACGGGGTCGGATTTGCACGAAACTTGGCACACACGACCGCCTAGGTACGAGAGACTTGTGGAAGAAGATGGGACTCCAATCGGGTTCCCGGTTTAGGAGTTAGAGTCATATTTCGGTCTAGGCAAACTAGTTCCTTAAGAAACTTGAATTCGAGGTGTTGACGCCCCAAAATCACCAAAAGGGGTCGGTTTAGCACGAAACTTGGCACACACAATCGCCTAGGCACAAGAGACTTGTGGGAGAAGACGAGACTCCAATGGGGTTCCCGGTTTGGGAGTAAGAGCCCTAATTCGGTCTAGGCAAACTAGTTCCTTAAGAAACTTGAATTCGATGTGTTAACGCCCCAAAATCACCAAACGGGGTCGGATTGGCACGAAACTTGGCACACATGACTGCCTAGGCACAAGGGACTTGTAGGAGAAGACGGGACTCCAATCGGGTTCCCGGTTTGGGAGTTAGAGCCCTAATTCGGTCTAGGCAAACTAGTTCCTTAAGAAACTTGAATTCGAGGTGTTGACGCCCCAAAATCACCAAACGGGGTTGTATTGGCACGAAACTTGGCACATATGACCGCCAAGGCACGAGAGACTTGTGGGAGAAGATAGGACTCCAATCGGGTTCCCGGTTTGGGAGTTAAAGCCCTAATTCGGTCTAGGCAAACTAGTTCCTTAAGAAACTTGAATTCGAGGTGTTGACGCCCAAAAATCACCAAAAGGCGTCGATTTGGCACGAAACTTGGCACACACGACTGCCTAGGCACGAGAGACTTGTGGGAGAAGACGGGACTCCAAACGGGTTCCCGGTTTGGGAGTTAGAGCCCTAATTCGGTCTAGGCAAACTAGTTCCTTAAGAAACTAGAATTTGAGGTGTTGACGCCCCAAAATCACCAAACGGGGTCATATTGCCACGAAACTTGGCACATATGACCGCCTAGGCATGAGAGACTTGTGGGAGAAGACGGGACTCCAATCGGATTCCCGGTTTGGGAGTTAGAGCCCTAATTTGGGCTAGGCAAACTAGTTCCTTAAGAAACATGAATTCGAGGTGTTGACGCCCCAAAATTACCAAATGGGGTCGGATTGGCACGAAACTTGGCACACACGACCACCTAGGCACGAGAGACTTGTGGGAGAAGACGGGACTCCAATCGGGTTCCCGGTTTGGCAGTTAGACTCATATTTCGGTCTAGGCAAACTAGTTCCTTAAGAAACTTGAATTCGAGGTGTTGACGCCCCAAAATCACCAAAAGGGGTCGGTTTAGCGCAAAACTTGGCACACACGACCGCCTAGGCACAAGAGACTTGTGGGAGAATACGAGACTCCAATGGGGTTCCCGGTTTGGAAGTTAGAGCCCTAATTCGGTCTAGGCAAACTAGTTCCTTAAGAAACTTGAATTCGAGGTGTTGACGCCCCAAAATCACCAAACGGGGCCAGATTGGCACGAAACTTGGCACACACGATTGCCTAGGCACAAGGGACTTGTGGGAGAAGACGAGACTCCAATCGGGTTCCCGATTTGGGAGTTAGAGCCCTAATTCGCTCTAGGCAAACTAGTTCCTTAAGAAACTTGAATTCGAGGTGTTAACGCCCCAAAATCACCAAATGGGGTCGGATTGGCACGAAACTTGGCACACACGACCGTCTAGGCACAAGAGACTTGTGGGAGAAGACAGGACTCCAATCGGGTTCCCGGTTTGGGAGTTAGAGCCCTAATTCGGTCTAGGCAAACTAGTTCCTTAAGAAACTTGAATTCGAGGTGTTTACGCCCAAAAATCACCAAAAGGGGTCGGTTTGGCACGAAACTTGGCACACACGACCGCCTAGGCACGAGAGACTTGTGAGAGAAGATGAGACTCCAATCGGGTTCCCGGTTTGGGAGTTAGAGCCCTAATTCGGTCTAGGCAAACTAGTTCCTTAAGAAACTTGAATTCGAGGTGTTGACGCCCCAAAATTACCGAAAGGGGTCGATTTAGCACGAAACTTGGCACAGAACGACCGTCTAGGCACAAGAGACTTGTGGGAGAATAGGAGACTCCAATGGGGTTCTCGGTTTGGGAGTTAGAGCCCTATTTCGGTCTAGGTAAATTAGTTTCTTAAGAAACTTGAATTCGAGGTGTTGACGCCCCAAAATCACCAAACGGGGTCGAATTGGCACGAAACTTGGCACACACGACCGCCTACGCACGAGAGACTTGTAGGAGAAGATGGGACTCCAATCGGGCTCCCGGTTTGGGAGTTAGGGTCGGATTTCTATCTAGCCAAAATTATTTACTTAACTATCTTTGTAATTATATAGTAGTTAATTTTTTTTATTTTTTTGTAATTAAAATATTAACACATAATTATATTGTCATTAATTATTTTTATTTTTTATTTTCAGATATTTCCTGAGTAGCAGTTTGCTTCTTGTGGAATGCAGGCGTGTGAAGTTTGTGACAAACTTTTTTTTTGTAACCCGCGGAAGAATCATGACGAATACATTTATTTTTTATTTACGTTATTTAGATTTGTGAACATTATGTATGTATTATGCAGCATTATGTGATAGGATAATTTTGATGATTTGTTGTTATGAATGGAAGAATACTTTAATTATGGATGAATTTTTATTTATATATAGGAATTTTTATATTATTATATAATTATCGGTTTTTTTTATAGTTATTTTCATTTAATACAGGTAATTTTCATATTTGTAATAATTGTGTTGCAGTTTTTTTTTTTTCATTTGAGACGGTATTATACTGTCTCAAAAAAGGTTTTTTGCGACGGTAAACAACAGGACTTTTAGCGACGGCATCGTTCACTATCACCAATACTATTTTTAGCAACGGTAAGTTTACCGTCGCAAATAACCATTTTCAACGACGGCATTTTTTTCGGTCTCAAATAAAACTTTTGGTGACGGTATTTTTACCGTCGCAAATAACCTTTTTAGCGACGGCAACACAGTGCCGTCTCAAAAAATTCAAAATTCTACACATTAATAGCGACAGTATTTTACCGTCGCTATAAGACACTTTTGCCGTCGCTAATATTTTGCGACGGTGTCATACCGTCGCTAAAGGCCTTTAGCAACCCCCTTTGTTGCGACCTCCCTATTACCGTTGCTAAAACCCAGCTGCCATTGCAAAAAAAATTTTGAGACGGGGTTTTGGGTATTTGCGACGGTATTTTACCGTCGCAAAAAAGCAAATTTTTTGTAGTGTTGTTTTTATAGTGACAGGGACGGACTTGTTTAAGGGTATGGAAAAGTAAAAGGCCATGCTCCACATTTCAATAAAGCCCATATACACATTTTAGGTTGGGTGGCTTGTTAAGGTGGTCAGCTTTCTATTTCAAGATTTTGGTTTTAAAAAAATAAATAAAATATTTGTTTGGTGTTCAAAACATTTTGAAAAAAAGAGTGAAAATGAACATTTTGTTTGGTGTTCAAATGGACGGTGGACGGTAGACGGTAGACGGATGGGGTGATTGGAAATGGAAGTGACTAGAGGTGCCAAAGTTGGTGATTATAGTGTCATCGGAGATGTTGACTAAACATCAAAGAGTCACTTGAAGGTGACTATAACTTGCTTGTGGTTTGCTAGAGCTGGTCGGCAATTGCACAACTAGTGGTGAGTGGTGGCCAAAGGTTGTGAGGAGATAGTAAAGAGTGAAAATTTGTTTTAAACATAAATGAGAGTACACTTATATTTTTTTCACAAAACTTGAAAATTTCGAAATCAATTTCACTTTTAAAAAAAATGAAAATAAAATATCAAATAAATTTTAATTTTTAATTTAGAGAGAGAGAGAGAGAGAGAAATGAAAGAGCATTTTGCTTCTTTTTTTTTTTTTTTGAAAACTGTTCCTGCCTTTCTACTACTTTGAATGGTTTAGATTTATGTTAAGTTTGGCATACATTCAAAAGTCAAAAAGTCAAAAAGTCACTATCCTATTTAAGTCAAATCGTCATATTTAAGTCACATCACCTCTCTATCACATCACTTTAAACCTAACCTATATTTCATAAAAAGTCAAAAAGTGCACTAATTTAGAACATCCCAAACAAATCCTAAGATTTTTGTAAAACTTTAGGTTTCGAAATATAATTTTGGTGTGTATAATTCGACTAGAATAATGAAGGTTTATTTCTATTTTGTTATATTACGAACTCTACAACTCGGAATTGGAACAATACACGATTGGTTTTATATTCGAAAAATTCTATTCACCCTAATTTAAAGTTATGGAATTCACTATTTTAAACCAATAAAAATTTATATCGGACTTCTATAACTCATGTTCTTATTTTGCTCTATTATCTCTAAAATAGAATATTTTGTGTACGGGAAAGAAATAAACCTTCTCGTATAATCCTGTTGATCAAGTCTGCGCTCCTCTGTACGTCGTCGCTTTACTCCCTGAAAACACAAACGTGAGCTAACCGACGGGTGTATACCGAAAACCCCTCCGATGCCTAAGTCAGCAACTAGACAATAGACAATATGCTCTGTGTATTCTAGAGTAAGA
Organism: Camellia sinensis; assembly: GCF_055761805.1. Lineage (NCBI taxonomy): Eukaryota > Viridiplantae > Streptophyta > Magnoliopsida > Ericales > Theaceae > Camellia > Camellia sinensis. Next base: position 190,963,720 of record NC_138964.1, read on the forward strand.
ATTGGGATACCTGTACAAAGGTCTGGTCATGAGCTTTTATAGACTTTACTTTGGCACAATCCTAGTAGGATTCCAACTCTCCCTATGAGAGTCCTCCTAGGAATCACACACCCTGCTCACTACCAACCAAGTGAGATGGTTTTGCACAATCCTAGTAGGACTATACTCTCCTTAGCAGAGTCCTCCTAGGAGTCATACTCCTACTCACTACCAACCAAGTGAGATGGTTTACACAATCCCAATAGGACTCTAACTCTCCTTAGCAGAGTCCTACTAGGAGTCTCATCACTGCAAGCCAAGTGAGATGGCTGAACCTTTTACCTCAGTTATACATTCCTGCCCGAACTGATTTATCTCGGTCCCCTGCCCTTCGGACCGTGTGATCGAAAGCCAATCTGACGGATGCCACCCTGCCGAGCTATACACAGCTCGGCCCTCGCCATTGATGCTACCTCCTTTTAATAAGCTGTTGCAACCACACCGAGCTAAGTTACCTCGGTCACACGCTTAAGTAATGATGTAGATGGCGCCCGGCCGAGTTATACCAAGACCGGCCGAGCTATACCAAGCCCGACATCCTTTCTCACCAATACCTCGGCTAACCACCAGGCCCACTTATTTCGGCTGACATCTTTACCTCGGCTAACATTGCGGCCAGCCAAGTTACTTCGGCTCTGTGATACTTTAAGCACTACTATCAGTTAGGGCTGAGCAAGTAATCCGTGAAATCCGTAATCCGATCCAGTCCAGTCCAATCCGATAGGTTTGGATTGGTTTTTTGAATCCGCGGTTCGGTTTCGGATTGAATAATTAAAAATCCGTAGTCTACGGATTGGTTCCGGATTGAACCCCACGGTTCCGGATTGGAACCGATCCGGACCGTATATAAATAGTCTATATTTTTATTATACATCCTCCCCCATAGTATCTTCTCTTAATTCTATATAAAATCTAAACTCAAACCTAAAACCGTATAATATATTCTTTTATTACTTTTGTTTGTTGTTTTTTAGTTTTAATTTGTAATGGTTTAAATACTTATAGTGAAACCAGTTTTCTTATGGTTATTTAAATTTTAGAACAGTATGTCGCTATTATAGAAAAATATATTGTTATTGTGGAACTAACATAGTGCTATGTTTAAATTTTTATAAAATTAAAGTGTTATATATATTTTTTTGTTATTTAATTATGTGAATCCGTGGTCCTAAACCGATCCAATCCGTATTTAAATGGATTGGTTCGGATTGGTTCCATAATTTAAACGGATTGGATTGGTTCCAATTTTTTAGGAACCGTAGATAACGGATTGGTCCTGGTTTTATCCTAATCCGATCCAATCCGGACCATGCTCACCCCTACTATCAGTCTTGACTTCGAGATGACGCCTTGCAGAGCTATCGTTTAGCTCGGTCCTCTTTCTACCGATACCTCAGTCCATAGTTCGGCCCAAACCCAAAATATGAGATGTCTTCTTGGCCTAAGACTGAGCTACACCAGCCCTTATCTCGGCCCATTACTCGGTCCAACTCCTAAAGAAGACTCTTCCTAGCTCGGCCCAATTTGTTTACAAATTACCCTCTCAATTGCCCCTTAATTCCATCTGCGTAGCATGATTGGGATTATTTTTCCTCCAGCCGAGCTAAGTAGTTGTTCGGTTTCACGGCTTGTTCGGTCCCAATAAGCCTTGTCAGTTGCTTAGCATGTCCTTCCACTAATCTGGTACAACGTTTATTCCCAGGATACATGGCGTGCCCCCAATATCCTTGTTTTCCATCGTTATGCCAAAAATTTGAATAGCCCTGATTTTTTGCCTTTAACATATGTATCCTTCGAGTTTGTATACGTCGAGTCGTTCTTTCTGTGTCTTGCCGAACAGACTAACTCGGTTTATATGAACCTTGCCAACCTGTTTTGGCCGAGGTAACCATCATCCCGGCCAAAAAGTTTCAGAAATTTTGTTGGACATACCTGCCAACTTCCTGCAGCCTAGATCCTTATCTCAGCTTAGGAGAAGTAAGTGCTGGTTTTTCCAGTCAATCACTCTTTAGCCGATATCCTTACTTTGGCTAAAGAGTACCAAGTGTTGGTTTAATCAGGCCAACCACTCTTTAGCCAATATCCTTACTTCGGCTAAAGAGTACCAAGAGTTGGTTTAATCCAGCCAACCACTCTTTAGCCGATGTCCTTACTTCGGATGAAGAGTACCAAGAGTTGGTTTAATCCAGCCAACCACTCTTTAGCCTGATGTCCTTACTTCGGCTAAAGAGTATCAAGAGTTGGTTTAATCTAGCCAACCACTCTTTAGCCCGATGTCCTTACTTCGGCTAAAGAGTACCAAGAGTTTGTTTAATCCAGCCAACCACTCTTTAGCCGATGTCTTTACTTCGGCTAAAGAGTACCAAGTGTTGGTTTAATCCAGCCAACCACTCTTTAGCCCAATGTCCTTACTTCAGCTAAAGAGTACCAAGAGTTGGTTTAATCCAGCCAACCACTCTTTAGCCCGATGTCCTTACTTCGGCTAAAGAGTACCAAGAGTTGGTTTAATACAGCCAACCACTCTTTAGCCGATATCCTTACTTCGGCTAAAGAGTACCAAGTGTTGGTTTAATCCAGCCAACCACTCTTTAGTTGATATCCTTACTTCGGCTAAAGAGTACCAAGAGTTGGTTTAATCCAGCCAACCACTCTTTAGCCTGATGTCCTTACTTCGGCTACAGAGTACCAAGAGTTGGCTTAATCCAGCCAACCTCTAAGTTGGTTATTCCGGACAACCTAGAGTAAAGTGTTTGGTTATTCCGACCAAACGTCCTGCAGCCTGGATCCTTATCCTGGGCTTAGGAGGGGTGTTGGTTTTTCCAGCCAACCTCTAAGTTGGTTATTCCGGCCAACCTAGAGTAAAGTGTTTGGTTATTCTGACCAAACGTCCTACAGCCTAGATCCTTATCCTGGGCTTAGGAGGGGTGTTGGTTTTTCCAGCCAACCTCTAAGTTGGTTATTCCGGTCAACCTAGAGTAAAGTGTTTGGTTATTCCGACCAAACGTCCTGCAGCCTGGATCTTTATCCTAGGCTTAGGAGAGCTAAATGTTGGTTATTCCGACCAACATAGAGCTAAGCGTTTGGTTATTCCTGCCAAACTTCTTGATTGCCCCCCAAGTCGGGCAAAGACTTGTTACGCTTGGTTAGTCCTTCCTTCCAACCATGCTAACTTTTGCCGAAGGTGTTCTGTCCGATATCACTGTTTGTATCAAATTCTACCTTGGTGTGCATCCCATCTTCCTCTACCAAGATGTGTTGGTGCACTCGCTCCATCAGGGCTTCCATAGTAAGAGGTGGCGTCATTGTTATTGAATCTCTCAATTTATGATCCACTAACAGACCTTGTTTGTACTGTGCAATAGCTAGGTTTGTAGGACAATCTGTTACTTGGTTGAAGGTCTCCCAATACCGATTGTTGTAAGACTTCAATGCTTCCTTCTTGCCCATGCTGATGGAGAGAAGCTGGTTAATCTCCACTGGCGTCTTGGTGTTTGTTCTGAATCTGGTTACAAATGCCTCTGTTAGTTGCGCCCATGAGGCTATACTACCTCCTGGTAACCTTTCAAATCATGCTAAACCCATGTCGCCAAGGCTGGATGGAAACATGATACACCTTAAAGGCTCGTTTCGTCGATACACGGCCATAACCTGGCGAAAGTGGCTTAAGTTTATGTAGGGGTCTAACTCCCCCTCATAAGTTATGAATTTAGGCTGATGGAAGCCTAAGGGTAATGGTGTGTCCTCAATTATCGGGATGAACGGTGAGCTTTGTAACCTTGCTAATGCTTTGTCTACTGGTTCATAGGCGAGACATGGTTCTGGAATTCCAACCTCGACACTCCTATGTGCTCTAGGAGCCAATCGTTGTAGTGCGGAGACTCTGCAGGGGTCACGAGCCTGAGTGTCTTCTCTCTTTCGAGCTCTTTCAATCTTCTTTCTCTCAGGTCTGGAGTAGCGTGTCCTGGAAGTCTTTGATTGTGAATCACCCGACCTGAGGCTTCTACTTTCAGTTTGTAATAGTGTGACTTGTCTGTCATGATCTTCTGAGTGGCAAGAGTGTGTGTTGCCTCTGCTTCCCTCTTTTGTTGCCACCCCTTTGCTTTTTATCTCGCTTTTCATAAACTCTATGTCAGCCGCTATTCTTCTTATTACTTTGTCTTGCTCCCTTATGCGATCTTCGAGAACCTGATGATCCATCTTCCGCCTCTGTCTATCAGGGCTCCGAGAGTGGTGTGGGCTTGAGCCCTGTCTTCTTCTTGCTTCTCTTCTTGGATTCCGTCGCTGGGGATTTAATTCCACCATGGTGGGATAGAAAGTAAACCTTCGCGCCTCCCACCCCCTTCCGGAGTTTGCCCATCTATAGCAGATTGTGGCAAGTTTTCATTGTGCGCCATTACTTTCAACTAGAGAGGAAAACTTGATCAAGAGGTTTTACTATTTGTGAATTTCCCACAGACGGCGCCAATTGTACGGGAAAGAAATAAACCTTCTTGTATAATCCTGTTGATTAAGTCTGCGCTCCTCTGTACGTCGTCGATTTACTCCCTGAAAATACAAACGTGAGCTAACCGGCAGGTGTGTGCCGGAAACCCCTCCGATGCCTAAGTCAGCAACTAGACAATAGACAATATGCTCTGTGTATTCTAGAGTAAGAATTGGGATACCTGTACAAATGTCTGGTCATAAGCTTTTATAGACTTTACTTTGGCACAATCTTAATAGGATTCCAACTCTCCCTATGAGAGTCCTCCTAGGAATCACACACCCTGCTCACTACCAACCAAGTGAGATGGTTTTGCACAATCCTAGTAGGACTATACTCTCCTTAGCAGAGTCCTCCTAGGAGTCATACTCCTACTCACTACCAACCAAGTGAGATGGTTTACACAATCCCAATAGGACTCTAACTCTCCTTAGCAGAGTCCTACTAGGAGTCTCATCACTGCAAGCCAAGTGAGATGGCTGAACCTTTTACCTCGGTTATATATTTCTGTCCGAACTGATTTATCTCGGTCCCCTGCCCTTCGGACCGTGTGATCGAAAGCCGATCTAACAGATGCCACCCTGCCGAGCTATACACAGCTCGGCCCTCGCCATTGATGCTACCTCCTTTTAATAAGCTATTGCAACCACACCGAGCTAAGTTACCTCGGTCACACGCTTAAGTAATGATGTAGATGGCACCCGGCCGAGTTATACCAAGACCGGCCGAGCTATACCAGGCCCGACATCCTTTCTCACCAATACCTCGACTAACCACCAGGCCCACTTATTTCGGCTGATATCTTTACCTCGGCTAACATTGTGGTCAGCCAAGTTACTTCGGCTCTGTGATACTTTAAGCACTATTATCAGTCTTGACTTCGAGATGACGCCCTGCAGAGCTATCGTTTAGCTCGGTCCTCTTTCTACCGATACCTCGGTTCATAGTTCGGTTCAAACCCAAAATATGAGATGTCTTCTTGGCCTAAGACCGAGCTACACCAGCCTTTATCTCGGCTCATTACGCGATCCAACTCCCAAAGAAGACTCTTCTTAGCTCGGCCCAATTTGTTTACAAATTATCCTCTCATTTTGTATTAATTATTTTTTATGATCAAAATTGATTGTAATGGGATAATTTAGTTGTGTGAGGGCATTGTGGAAATTGTGCACACTTAGTCAGCCCCGCACATCAAGATTAAGATTTGCTCCATTAGTCATTAAGGTAAAGATTGCATACATGTTTTAACCATATTAAAAAAGTTTTGGCACAAAAAGAGTTTGAAAAGGTTTCTAAAAGCTTTTGAATTCGTATGCAATTTTAACCCTACCTCAGCGGGGTGATCCATCGCACCTTAAGCAGAGGCCAGCAATCGATCGATAAAAAATCACTTTGTTTGAATTGTTTTAAGTAGCCTGTAGGTGATCCATTCTTTTTGGGCGAACAATCACTCTGACTTGTGCGATCGATCATAAAAAAATTTCTTTGCATATTAAAAAAAAAAAGTAAAAAATGACTAGTAAGAAAGAAAAAAAGCAAAAAAATGAGAACTAAAGGTGAAATTGCTAATAAATTGTAAGTCCAAAAAAAATTACAAACTTATGGAAAAATATAAAATTTCAATTATTAAAATTGATAAGTTTTATCATTGATTTAAAATTTATTTTGAAAACTGATTTGTAATTCCCCCAAACTAAATCCATTATTTTTATTTTTGTTTTGATAAAAAGGAATTGCATAATACACAGCTCAAAAAAATGTGTGCACATACACTTCAATTATGATTTTTGTAAATTTTAGTGATAACATATTTTGGTGTTAGTTATGATTTATTATCGTGTTAGTTATAATTTAATTATGATCTTTTGTTGTTTTTATTTGGGTTATGACCCAAGTGGTATTTGGTTATACTTTAAGTTATGTTAAATTATGATCGTTATGACTCATTGTGATATTAATTACGACTTAATTATAATTTAGTGCAACTTTTATTTTGGTTACAACCCAAAAGATTGTTACTTATACTTCAAGTGATGTTTGATTGTCATGTCTTTTTGGTTTTGACTAAAAGGGATTTGGTTATGATATACTTTGTAATATCAATACCACAAAATATCACAACTTACAAATAAGGCCTTCTTCCTATAGTATTATTAATCCAGAAGTCTACTCACTCAAAAAAAAAAAAAGATTAGAAAATTATTTAGAATTTTGAATGTAATTTATATATTAACGATGAATTAATTTTGATATTTGATTGAAATTCTTTAATAATTTTTTGATTTTTTTTTCATAGTTGATAAATTTGGTATTATAAATTTCTCGAACAAACCTATTTGTGAAGCCTGTTTGTTTAATACAAGAAGGCCTTTCTCACATTATCCTAGTACATGTAAAAATAATAAATAAATAAAAATTGAAACACCTATTGAAACCAAGGTCATGAGAAAAAGGGTAATCTAACATATCCATCTCTTGACATTGCTAACCATCAATCACCTTACACCCCTAACAAACGAACCCAATTTTTCCATAATAGTATGCAAGCAAAATTTATATACAAAATACATAATTGGTCCCTTATTATAGTATCATGAGAATGATGAACGTCTGTCTCTCAGACATACCATTTCAACTGCGTGCTTGGTGAATCATTCATGACTTGTAATCTCAGACTAAAACTCTTTGTAAGATGCCGAGAAAAAAAATAAAATAAAATGCAAGAGTAAGGAAGGTAATACAAGATAGATTGGTGACTGTTTAGAATAATTAAGTCCTTGCAAAAAAATACGAAGGAGAAACACAACTATTCTTAGAAAAATGTTGCGAAACATTTTTGTTTTTTCTTGAAAAAAATGAAATAAAATATTTAATATAATTTTTTTAACAAAAATCTATACCATTATCCAACCAAAGTTCTGTTGGAAATGGTTATAAAATTTTGGATAAAATCAGAATTTTTTCCTAAGTTCGGTCTATTTTTTAGGTGGGTCCCGAGTGTCGATTTACTCGGGTGGTAACGCGTTCTATGTTGTGTTGTGATTCACGTGGTATATTTGGTTGCTCAAAATCATTACCGAGTGAATGGGAAATTGAAGCCAAAGTGTGCTCCATGGAAATGGAGTTATGGTGAAAATTCCTTAAAGTTGTAAATTGGCTTGTCCCACATTGATTTGGTGGGAAGTTTTGAAAGGGTTTATAAGGCTTAGGGTGAGATACTTGGGGTGTGCCCCAAGGGGTACCCAAGTGTTTTAGAGGGGGAGGTTATAGGCAAAATGGGCTAGACCTATTGGATCCAAAAATCACCACGCGCGCCGCCACCGTCCGTCCAGTCAGGTGTGTGGTTGGGCTTCTAATCTTTTTGGGCCAAAAACATTTGAATTTAATTTTATTTTTTATTAAAATAAAATTCAGAATTCAAATTAAATTGGTTTGGATTTATTGTTCATCCAAACAGGGCCCTTCCCATTTTCAAACAGAATTAAACTGTTTTGGATTTATTGCTCATCCAAACAGAGCCCTTCCCGTTTTCAAACAGAATTAAACTGTTTTGGATTTATTGCTCATCCAAACAGAGCCCTTCCCGTTTCTATCTGTTTGAATAAACAGATTCAAATCTGTTTAAATTTGAATCTAACAGGTTTCATACCTGTTCAATTCAAAACAAAAAGCCATCTTTACATCTATAAATAGACTAGCCTCCCATTTGGATTTCATTCCAATTTTCGTACTCCATCCTCTGCAAATTATATTCTTCATCTTGCTGCATTTTATTTCTGAAAGAAAGAGTGTAAACACTTAGTGTGTTCGTAAGGCAAACAATTTGTAGTGCTGCTATTGTTTGTGGTAAGATCATTTCATTCGTCCAAATTCTGAAAGCACCGTGGAGAGGACGAATCTGTCTTAAGGACACAATGTTAAACACTGGACTTGATCAGAAAAGTTATTCAAATAAATTAACCAAGTAAGTTGTTTAATTTTATTCTGTTTTTATTTAATCAGATTTTAATTTTGTTTTTGTAACAAAATAAAATCTGTGGTTTTATTTATTTATTTTTATTTCGAGTTTGATTTTTGTAATCAAACAAATTCTCTCCTTTTCTCTATTTCTTTTATTCTAGTTGTTGTTTTGTACACAACAGAATTTAATCTTTTTAAATACAGTGAAGATTGTCCAACAATCTTAAGACAGATTCCTTTTTGGTTATCTTCATTGTATTTAATTTTCTGTGTTTTCAAATTAATATTCTGGTTGGAAAAACAAATAGTGATTTATGCTATTTAACAGATAGTAGTAATATACTGTCTCTTTTCTTTGACAACAACTAGTAGTACGATACTGGTGTCATTAAAAATTCAGAATATTATTTGGTATTACAGAAAATTCTTGTGATATTTTATTTTTCTAGTTTTAATAACAAGGAAAATAAAATTATTTTGTTGTTATAATTTATTTTCTGGTTTTAGTAACTAGAAAATTATTTTGTGTTTTAATTTATTTTCTAATTTTGGTAACTAGAAAATTATTTTGTGTTTGTTCTGATTTTTGTAATCAGATAGTTTTGTGGTATTTTATTTTCTAGTTTTAGTAACAAGAAAAATAAAATGACTTTGTGTTATAATTTATTTTCTGGTTTAAGTAACTAGAAAATTAATTTGTGGTTTGGTTTTCTGATTTTTGTAATCAGATATTATTTCGGTATTTTTACTAGTTTTAGTAACAAGGAAAATAAAATTATTTTGTATTGTAATTTATTTTCTGGTTTTAGTAACTAGAAATTAATTTTGTTAATCAATCATGTAACTTTGTGACTCGGTCACAATCTGTTAATTTTGTAAGTAACTTATGGTTTCGTTTGGTAGACCACTTATTTTTGAATCCTTTGTGAAAAGGTGGTAATTATAGTTCATCGTGAGTATACATGGACGAATTTGTTTCTAGAGTAAAATATTAGTTTTACAAACTAATTTTATTTTTATTACAATGTGGATTCATAGTCTTGAATTGTTTCTGCACTTGAGTCGGAAAATATATATATATATATATATATTCACAAGAACATTTTAATGCATATTTAATTTGTTTATTTATGTACAAATCAAACTTATTAAATGAATGTATGTTTTGTCATTTTGAAATTTAAAGTTTAAATGCGTTGGATTTTATTTATGAGTTGAGAATCCTTTTATTTCATGATGCAAGTGATGGGATCGTGCATGATTAATTTATTTTGTTGATTCATTATTTTTAGTTGATGCGTTTGATATGCATGTATGATATCAACTCAAGTTATTTCTTAACAATAATTTCAAGTGATTTGGAATGATAAATTGTTATGTCGACTTAGGACATAAGCAGGTTAATTTGAATATTTCTAATCAATTTTGAATGGGTGTTTAAACACCAGAGAAATTTAAACATGAAGATGTATGTAATTATATCGGTCCGTTTAATTGGGAAGTAATTTAAGAAATCTTTTATGTTGATTATTGAATTATGTGACATGAGATGTCATTAATAATTATTTTACTTGCGTAGTAGAATTTGTTAAACCATGAACCATTTTATTAATATGGGGGTGTATCTCTTGCATTAGTTGAGATAATTTAATTTTCTTCTGTCACAAATATTTTTATGACAGAGACATTTATTTGTTATTGAGTTGCAAGAATGTATACAATCAAATGGGTTTTTGAATTGTTTGATTCTTAGGCAAAATTTTTATGAGGATATGATTTTATCAAAATATTAATTCTGACTTGAGTAGTCATAATTATTTTGGTTTTTTCTTGAATTTGTTTTAAAATTCATTGATTTATATTAGAAGTGATAGGGGTGGTGAATATGATGCATCATTAAATGAATTTTGTGCACAACATGGCATTATTCACCAAACTACAGCCCCTTATTCTCCACAGCAAAATGGAATTACTGAAAGGAAGAATAGAACTCTCAAAGAAATGATGAATGCCATGTTACTAAGTTCAGACTTACCACAGAACTTGTGGGGGGAAGCAATATTGTCTGCTAATTATGTTCTTAATAGAATACCCCACAAGAAAACCAACAGCACTCCTTATGAATTGTGGAAAGGTCGATCGCCTTCCTACAAATACTTAAAAGTGTGGGGGTGTTTGGCAAAAGTTGAAGTTCCTGTTCCTAAAAAGACTAAGATTGGACCAAAAACAATAGACTGTGTGTTTATTGGTTATGCTCAGAATAGTAGTGCATATCGGTTTCTGACTTATAAATCAGAAATACCTAATATAAATGTGAACACTATTATAGAGTCAAGGAATGCTGTGTTTTTTGAACATGTCTTTCCTTACAAAAAAGGACAGGAATTAAGTTCACAGGAAAGAACTTATGATTGTACACAAAGTCAAGAGACTAATGACAATCAAACACAAGAGACTAGTAATAGTCTCGACCAACAGGATTTAACTAATGATGAACCAAGACGAAGTATGAGAGCGAGAACATCAAAATCCTTTGGTCCAGATTTTCTGACATACTTGTTAGAAAATGAACCTCAAAGCTTTAAGGCAGCAATGACAGGTCCTGAAGCACCTTTGTGGAAAAAGGCTGTTAATAATGAAATTGAATCCATTATGCAAAATCATACTTGGGAATTGGTGGATCTTCCACCAGGTTCTAAACCTCTTGGATATAAATGGATATTCAAGAGAAAAATGAAAGCAGATGGTTCAATTGACAAGTATAAAGCAAGACTTGTTGTTAAAGGTTACAGATAAAAGGAAGGTCTGGACTATTTTGACACATATTCCCCTGTGACAAGAATAACATCCATTCGCATGCTTATTTCTATAGCAGCGTTATTTAATTTAGAAATACATCAAATGGATGTTAAGACAGCTTTCTTAAACGGTGATCTAAATGAAGAGATCTATATGGAACAACCCGAAGGGTTTGTAGTATCAGGGCAAGAAAAGAAAGTTTGTCGACTTGTAAAATCCCTTTATGGATTAAAACAAGCACCTAAGCAATGGCATGAAAAATTTGATCATGCAATGCTTACTAATGGTTTTAAGATAAACGAATGTGACAAATGCGTCTATGTTAAAAACACTGACCAAGGATATGTCATAGTTTGTCTTTATGTGGATGACATGTTTATCATCGGAAGCAGTCAAAACATGATCAAATCAACTAAGCAGATGCTTAACAAAAGATTTGATATGAAAGATATGGGGGTCGCAGATGTTATATTAGGAATGAAAATTACTAAAACATCTGACGGATATGCATTATCTCAATCTCATTATATTGAGAAAATTCTTGATAAATTTATCAAGGATGATTTGAATTTAGCTAGAACACCTGTAGACATCAGTCTTTATTTATCAAAAAATAAAGGAGATGCAGTGTCTCAGTTAAAATACTCCCAAATCATTGGAAGCCTAATGTACCTAATGAATTGTACTCGTCCTGATATAGCTTATGCTATCAGTAAATTGAGTAGGTACACTAGTAATCCTGGAGAAGACCATTGGAAAGCGATCATTCGGGTTCTTAGATATCTAAGATTTACTCGTGATCATGGTTTGAACTTTACTCGATATCCAGCAGTACTCGAAGGTTATTGTGATGCCAATTGGATATCGGATACTAAAGATTCAAAATCCACTAGTGGATATGTCTTTACTCTAGGAGGCGCTGCTGTTTCTTGGAAATCCACGAAACAAACTTGCATCGCACGATCCACAATGGAATCCGAGTTCATTGCTTTAGACAAAGCAGGTGAAGAAGCAGAATGGCTTTGTCACTTCTTAGAAGACATTCCAATGTGGCCAAAACCTGTGCCAGCTCTTTGCATTCATTGTGATAGTCAATCTGCAATAGGCAGGGCACAGAATCACATGTATAATGGTAAGTCACGACATATTCGTCGTCGACATAATACCGTAAGGCAATTGTTGTCAAACGGAATAATCTCAATAGATTATATAAAATCTAAAGAGAATATTGCGGATCCGTTAACAAAAGGTTTGACAAAAGAGCTAGTGTATAGTTCATCGAAGGGGATGGGATTAAAGCCTAGTACATAAGAGTCGTCATAATGGTAACCCTACTTATATGACTGGAGATCCCAAGAACTAAGTTCAAAGGGACAACTAAGTTATGTATGGCTCACCAGAAATCACCAAGGGATTAAAAATTCCCTACCCATTCCTATGGTGAGAGTGATATCTGCAACATATGTTGTATGCAGGGGTATAAGGATAAACTTTGCTTTTAATGATTACTTATATCTTGGTTAAGGCATAAAATCAAGACGAGTATAAGGAGATACTCAAATTAAGAATCACCTATATGAGTGTTGAACTGGGGCCGGTTCTATGAGAATAAAAAGGCTAAATTCTCTAGAAACACTTATGAAAACCAGGCGCGTTCAAGGCCAAAATAAACACAACAGTGAGAACCACGATGTGTTAGAAGATATTTTGTGTGAAATCTATTGTCTTGGCTTACATAAACAGCTGAACAATTCAAGGCATCGCGTCCATTGGTTAGCCAGTAAGTCCGATAGGTTATCACTAGGGAAGGTTCAAAGCCGAAAACTACCTATCCTGATGCAAGATATTTTCGACTTATACTCTTTCGTTAAAGTCTGCATATTGTTGCATTTCCGTTGTCATCAAATTCCATTCATGTGGGGGATTGTTGGAAATGGTTATAAAATTCTGGATAAAACCAGAATTTTTTCCTAAGTTCGGTCTATTTTTTCGGTGGGCCCCGAGTGTCGATTTACTCGGGTCAAAGTGGTAACGCGTTCTATGCCGCGTTGTGATTCACGTGGTATATTTGGTTGCTCAAAACCATTACCGAGTGAATGGGAAATTAAAGCCAAAGTGTGCTCCATGGAAATGGAGTTATGGTGGAAATTCCTTAAAGTTGTAAATTGGCTTGTCCCACATTGATTTGGTGGGAAGTTTTGAAAGGGTTTATAAGGCTTAGGGTGAGATATTTGGGGTGTGCCCCAAGGGGTACCCAAGTGTTTTAGAGGGAAAGGTTATGGGCAAAATGGGCTAGACCTATTGGATCAAAAAATCACCACACGTGCGCGCGCGCCGCCGCCGTCCGTCCGTCCGGGCTTGGCTTGGGCGCGGGTGTGTGGTTGGGTTGGGCTTCTAATCTTTTTGGGCCAAAAATATTTGAATTTAATTTTATTTTTTATTAAAATAAAATCCAGAATTCAAATTAAATTGGTTTGGATTTATTGTTCATCAAAACAGGGCCCTTCCCGTTTTCAAACAGAATTAAACTGTTTTGGATTTATTGCTCATCCAAACAGAGCCCTTCCCGTTTTCAAACAGAATTAAACTGTTTTGAATTTATTGCTCATCCAAACAGAGCCCTTCCCGTTTCTATCTGTTTGAATAAACAGATTCAAATCTGTTTAAATTTGAATCTAACAGGTTTCATACCTGTTCAATTCAAAACCAAAAGCCACCTTTACATCTATAAATAGACTAGCCTCCCATTTGGATTTCATTCCAATTTTCGTACTCCATCCTCTGCAAATTATATTCTTCATCTTGCTGCATTTTATTTCCGAAAGAAAGAGTGTAAACACTTAGTGTGTTCGTAAGGCAAACAATTTGTAGTGCTGCTATTATTTGTGGTAAGATCATTTCATCCTGGGAGATAGACGTCCAAATTCTGAAAGCACCGTGGAGAGGACGAATCTGTCTTAAGGATACAGTGTTAAACACTGGACTTGATCAGAAAAGTTATTTAAATAAATTAACCAAGTAAGCTATTTAATTTTATTCTGTTTTTATTTAATCAGATTTTAATTTTGTTTTTGTAACAAAATAAAATCTGTGATTTTATTTATTTATTTTTATTTCGAGTTTGATTTTTGTAATCAAACAAATTCTCTCATTTTCTCTATTTCTGTTATTCTAGTTGTTGTTTTGAACACAACAGAATTTAATCTTTTTAAATACAGTGAAGATTGTCCAACAAGTTCAAGTAGTGATTTATGGAGTTAATTTTCTTTCAAAAATTTTAACAAAAATTCGACATGAGTTGTTTGTTCATATTCATTAATTTGGAATTAAAGTGTGTGAGTGATTTTCCGATCACACTGCCCAACTCAGTACTCAGCTGGAGAACACTGGCAGAATAGATGTCACCTGGCTAACTTGTAACAGAAAGAGAAGATTCCGGCGGTGGTTCGTCCACCCGGAGGTACTCCGACGATTAAGTCAGTATATCTTTCAAAGATAATCAATAATACTAAACTCAATGCTCAAAGCATAAAATTGCGTACCTTAGACCCACGGGGGTGCCTCTATTTTATTGTTACCTCAATCCTAATCTCAATAGAAGCCTGACTTCTATGGATTCCTGTTCAGTACTTACTTTGGACTCCTTCAAAGATAAAGATAAACTCCCTAAGAGCTTTATCCTTATCTTGGCTAAGTCTCCTCTTTATTCTAGGACTGTTGTCCCTTATCTTTTATCCGATTATCTCGGATTCCGATATTTTCGGAGATAACCTCGGCTTACCCGAGATCACCTCGGTGTCATGACCCTGACACGTGGCACCTCGACTGACACATCGGCGTCACCTTGCCATGTGTCAGTACTCAAAAATATATCCCCACAACTACCCCCTAGGTTCTATTACCTCGGTATTCTGAGGTGATGGAACCTATATCACTCCGTTTTTCCAATATGTCGGTTTTCAGTATCTCAGCAGAGATCATTATTTTGGCCGACATGTCTTTGTTGAAGAACAAGAACTTCAAGAACCCTTTCACGTGTATGAGCTGTCATACACCATAATTCAACCGTTTTTAACCACGCGTTTCCTTCTTACTGGTTCGTACCTATGACGCGCCCATAAGCCGTCTCTCTTTCACGTGTGCCATCTGACGCATAGGCGTATTGATTACTTTTTGCGCCGTTTTCATTTTTAACAAAACATCTCTTCGATTTTTCCCTTTCACCTTATTCTCGTTTCTGAAATTTTTTTTCTCTCTCTAGCTTTTCTCATTTCTTCCATTGTTCCAGACCCCAAGCTCTGCAACGGCCCTTATTTTTCCTCCCGGTGATGCTTCTGCCGTCTTGTTACTTCTATAACCATCGTCTGACTTCGGCGATCCCTACACCGGCTTTATTTTTTCTAGTAAGCAACTGTTCCTTCTTATTTCAGTTCGTGATTGTTTTTCTGGAACTTGTTGTTATTACTACCTCATTCGAATGTTCAATTTGTGAATCTGAATGCGTTTATTCCATGGTTTGGCCCTTGCCCATATCTTGAACACACGCACTGTTTCACCACTTCCCTGTATTTTTGCCACTGATATTTGGCCCTATATTTCTTGTATTCTTTATGTTTTTGATAAACCATCTCTGTTCTTGATTCTGAAACTCCGTTCTTGCTTTCTGTTTTTTGTGTCTTTTCCAAATCTGTGCCTTTGATCTTCATCTCCATAGTTTTAGGTTTGGGATTTGTTTGTAGAACCCACATTTTAGGGCAAAACTGAAACATCCCTTACAAATTTCTGCACCAGCTCAAACCTAGGTTTTTGCCAAGGTCCCAATAACCCTTTTTTTTTTATACATTTTCTTTCTGAAATCCAATACCTTTAGTTATCCCGATATCATGGGTATGTGGAAACATCGGGTAGACACCCCTTCTAAGCTAGACTTTTTTAGGCAAGAGTTTGAAATCCCAACCGATGTTAATCTGAGGTTGGCTGGGGATGATGACTCCATCATGCCTACAGACAACTCCATGCCCTTCCCTGTGGTTGCCTTTATTGAGTGTGGACTTCGGCTGCCACTTGACCATTTTTTCCGTCAAATCCTTCACTTCTATAAGTTGAACCTAATGCAACTCGCCATCAATTCTTACCGAGTTATTACTAGTACCATAGCTTTAGTCAAACAAGAGAATGTCAGGATTACACTTGCCGATTTCCAGTACTGTTATACTATGTGTCGCCTTAGAAAAGACACGGACTATGTCTATTACCTTAAGCCAAGATCCACCGAATATAAAATCGTAGCCGACCTCCCAGACTCCAACAAGGAAGCTGGAGACGATTACTTCATTGTCTCGAGCAATTGGGAGTTTTAGCCAAACGACGACCTCCATCTTTATCCCTTAAGCCGAACTGTTTTGGGGGAAGGAGCTGGTAAGGGCCACCCTTTATAAGTTTTCTTATCTTCTTGCATAAAGTTTTCAATATTGTTGTTCTAATGTCTGTGCTATTTTTATCTTTGCAGTTCTTCCTCAGCCACCCAAGAATTTTCGCCAATCCTTCTATCCCAGCAAGGATTTGAAAAAACTTCTGAACTTGCCAATTCACAAACGAAAGGCGCCTCTGCTCCTCAACTTTATTCCAACATACAGGTCTGTTTTGCCCGACGTCCCTAGGAGGAAGAAAAAAAGCCTTTCTCCGCCATCTGCTACAACTCCACAGACTGCGTCTACATCTCGGACAGATCAAGGGTCAACTTCCGATCCAGCTGATCAACCATTAACCTCGGCTCCATACTTGAATCTAATATCACAACGTCGCCGCCGACGCCGAACAGTCTCTACTGCCGAGATGGGTCGCCCAAAACCAGTTGCAAAAGATCTTCTGGCCAGCATTCCATCATCTGTTGACGATCAACCAGCACAAACCCAACCTCCACCGAAGCAGAAAAGAATAAAGAAGGCTCAACCAAAGGCGAGGGTAACTCAGGTTGAGTCTGAAGACACCTTGCCTATTTCAAAATTGGCTGAGAGTGACAAACCTCAACCCTCTGCTGGGAAGAGGCGCTCTGAAGCCCAACCATCAAAATCCCCAAAATCCAAAAAGCCGAAATAGTCCTCCGCTACAACTTCGGGGTCTAAGAAGCCTGCTGCCCTCTGGGCCCTCGAAATTACTTTGGAGGATAAGCCAGTCATGGCAAATGATAGTGCCGAGGATATTAATGTCGGCGTTGCACTCAGCACTGCTCTGCTGTTACTAGGCGATCTGGAGCGAAACGCTGAGTTAAGCGAATACGAAAACTATACGTTGATGCTTCAACGCTCTGTTCAAGTAAGTGTCTTTCATCTGGCACTTTTTTTCTTTTCTTTTTCATACTTAAAAAAATTTTGAAAAAACTTTTACCCTGTGTTTTCTTTAGGCCATCCAGCATGCCCACTCTTTTTTTGTTCAGTCTTTCGAAAATCGGCAGAAGCCGGTCGATATGAAGAGGGAGTTCTCTTCTCTTAAAAAAACCAACAAAGGCTTACAGTAAAAAATGAAGAAGTTGGAAGACCAAGCTAATGCCGCCATCAAAAGCCCAAACTGATGCCGAAGAAAAGGCTGAATCTGCCGAGGCCATCAGGAAGGTCTTTGAGGCCCAAAGAAAAGAGGCCGAGGAGAAGATGGACCAAGCAGAAAAAGAGCTTCAAAAAGCCTTGGCCACCAAAGAGGCTGAAATTAAGGATGCCGACGAAAAGACATACGCTCAAGGCATGGCCGATGTCACGGAGGCTTATGAACTTCAAGTGAAACAGGCATGCAACAAGGGTTTCACCCTTGGTTGGATGTCTCTTTTAAAGAAGCTCAATGTCCCCGAGGACTCGCCTTTCAGAAATGTCGACCTCATTCCTTTTCCATTCCCTCCATCTCCACCTCCAAGTCAAGATGTCAGCGAATCTGAGTCTAAGGATGAGGATGAGGATGAGGATGAGGATGAGGCCTTGGTGAGAAAATCCAAGGATGCTGATGAGGCCAAGTCCCCTCTTCAGAATGAGCAAGTCCTGGACTTGACTCAAGATGGGGAGGATGAGGAGGTCCGAAAAGATGCTGCTTCCGAGAAGACATCAGCCGATGTCACCATTGTCGAGAAGAGTGTTGAGAAAACTTTGCAAGAAATTGATGCCGAGCTTGTGATAGAAAAGGCGGTTGAGGTGGCTTTTCAATAACCTTCCAAGGTCCAAACCGAGCCTGTTGCCGATGCTGAGGAGTCTTAATTTCCATGTTTTTTCTTTTGTACTTTGTTTTTCTTTGTTTTTGAAACAATGTAAGCCCTCCGTATGGCCGATGTTTCTTTCTCTTTGTTGAATGCTAATGCAACTTTTGCATGTACCACTGTCTTCTTTTGACTACTTTTGTGTGATTCTATACTTAGAATATTTTATATGTCTTTAACATATTCTTCCTTCTCTGTGCAATCTTCTCAGGGTGACATACCTCGGATAGATAATCTTCTTGGTTTAACTTAACTTGTAAACTTTTAACAAGTGTTGAACATCATACTGGTTTAACTTAACTTATAAATTGTCCACAAATTTCAACAAGTGTTAAACAATGATTTCGGTTTAACTTAACTTGTAAATTGTCCACAAATTTCAACAAGTGTTTAAACAAATGATTTCGGTTTAACTCAACTTGTAAATTGTCCACAAATTTCAACAAGTGTTAAACAAATGATTTCGGTTTAACTTAACTTGTAAATTGTCCACAAATTTCAACAAGTGTTAAACAAATGACTTCGGCTTAACTCAACTTGTAAATTGTCCACAAATTTCAACAAGTGTTAAACAAATGATTTCGGTTTAACTCAATTTGTAAATTGTCCACAAATTTCAACAAGTGTTAACAAATGACTTCGACTTAACTTCACTTATAAATTGTCCACAAATTTCAACAAGTGTTAAACAAATGATTTCGGTTTAACTCAACTTGTAAATTGTCCACAAATTTCAACAAGTGTTAAACATATTCTTCTTTTCTCTGCCCTCTAATGTGAACCTGAGTTCCACTTGGGTTCTCATTATGCATGTATTCTAGAGACAATGTCAAGTATCTTGAAAAGAGAACTGAATCTTTATTTATTTACTTCGGCAAATGGCAAAGGAACAAAGAAATTTTAATGATAGAAAAATTTCAAATTACAAGTGTTCTAAGGTCTTGGCAACTCTTTGCCCTCATTATCTTTAAGCCGATATGTCCCATTAACCAGTATCGAGATGATTCTGTAGGGTCCTTCCCAATTTGGGCCAAGCTTGCCTTCTTTGGGATCCTTCTTATTGCCGACGACTTTCCTCAAGACTAGGTCGCTGACTTGAAACTTTCTTGGATTGACCTTCTTGTTATAAGCTTTTGCAAGTTGCTGCTGGTATGTTGCAAGCTGAATTGCAGCTTTCTCTCTTTTTTCTTCTAAAAGATCCAGATCTCGGGCTAAGAGTACATCATTAGTCCCGTTTTTTACTCCCTGGGTTCTGATTCCTAGGATGCCGATCTCCAGCGAAATGACTGCTTCTGTGCCATAAGCCATGGCGAAGGGGGATTCTCCTGTTGATCTTCTCGGCGTAGTCCGATATGCCCAGAGTACATTGGGTAATTCGTCTACCCACTTGCCTTTTGTTGTCTGCAGCCTCTTTTTTATTCCATCCAAAATTACTTTGTTAGATGTTTCTGCTTGTCCATTGCTTTGTGGAAAGCTTGGGGTTGAAAAGTAATTCTTGATCTTGAACTTTGCACAGAAGTTCTTGATTAGCTTGCTATCAAATTGAGTTCCATTGTCTGCAACAATTGCTCACGGAATCCCAAATCTGGTGATGATGTTTCTCCATATGAAGTTCTTGACATCCACATCTCGAATCTTGGCAAGAGGTTCTGCTTCTATCCATTTTGTGAAGTAATCTGTTGCTACCAGCAAGTACTTTCTTTGTCTAGTTGCTTGGGGTAATTGGCCAACGAGATTCATGCCCCATTGGGCAAATGACCAAGGACTGGATACAGGGTTCAGGTCAGTAGCTGGTTGGTGTATCAAAGGTGCAAACCTTTGGCATTGTTCACACTTCTTCACGTAGGCTTCTGCGTCTTTCTGCATATAAGGCCACCAATACCCCAGGGTAATGGCCCTGTGAGCTAGTGATCTGCCCCCAGCGTGGCATCCACAAATTCCTTCATGGATTTCGTATAAAAAATCTTCAACCCGCAAAGGGTGTACGCACCTTAAAAGGGGTCTAGTGAAGGATCTTCTGTAGAGGTGTCCCTCTGCTGTTAGACTGAATCTTGCCGATTTCAATCTGATCTTGTGTGTCTCCTTGCGATCGTCTGGCAGTTTTCCTTCTTTTAGGAACGCAACAATTGCGTCCATCCAGCTTGGTCCCATGTCTACGCACATTGTTTCATGCTCTGTGGTTGCTGGTTCAATGCTCGGGCCCGACATGTAGTCAATCATTATTGTCCTTGCTTTTCTAGGTTGTACTGCACTAGCTAAGTTGGCCAACACATCGACGTGGCTGTTATCGTCTCGGCTTACTTGAAGTAGTCGGCAGTTCTGAAACAAGGCTGACAGTTTGATAACTTCCTTTGCGTAGGCCGACATTTGTTCATCTCGGGCTGCAAACTCGCCTGTTGTCTGGTTAACTATTAGTTGTGAATCACAAAAAACTATTACCTCATCTGCTTGCACTGTTGCTGCCAACTTCAGTCCTGCAATGAGTGCTTCATACTCTGCTTCATTGTTTGAGGCCTTGAACTCCAAACGAATTGACTGTTCTAGTACCTGCCCATCTAGGGATATCAATACTACTTCTGCTCTCGCTTCTTGTCGGTTTGAACTTCCATCAACGAACAGTCGAAAGGAGTCGCTGATGTAAATGCTGCAGGGTCTGGGTTTTTATTCTTTCCTTTGTTCTTGTGCCTTTGGCTGTGCTTCTCCTTGCTTGGTTGGCCATCGCTCATCCTGGCTCAACGGAGCCCGATATTCAATGGATTCTGGTGTGAACTCGGCCACGAATTCGGCCAGAACCTGGCCTTTGATTGCTGTCCTTGGTTTGTACTCCAGGTCATACTGGCCTAGGGTGACTGCCCATCTGACTATTCTTCCTGTCAGGTCTCCTTGTTACAGTAAGGACTTCAAGGGGTGTTCTGTTAGCACCACAATTTTATGGGCCTGGAAGTAATGGTTCAACTTCTTTGAAGCCATTACTAAGGCTAGTGCCAATTTCTCTAAGGGTAAATACCTTGTTTCTGCATTGGCGAGGGTTTTGCTTACATAGTAAACAGCCCTTTGCTCCCCTTTTTCTTCTCGGATTAGTACTGCACTTATCGCATGTTCTAAAATGGCTAAGCACAGAAACAGCTCCTCCCCTAGTTCTGGATTTGAAAGAACTGGAGCTGTGGTTAAGTACTTCTTCAGGTCGGCCAAAGCGGCTTCGCATTCTTCTGTCCACAAGAAGTCTGTGGCTTTCTTCACCAAGTTGAAGAAAGGTCTGCACTTATCTGAGCTTCTACTGATGAATCTGTTTAGGGCTGCGGCCCTTCCAGTTAGCATCTGCACCTGTTTTGCTGACGTCGAGCTCTTCAACTCTAGGATGGCTTTGATTAGATCTGGGCTGGCCTCGATGCCCTTTCTAGTCACCAGGTATCCTAAAAACTTACCAGATCCAACTCCAAATGCACACTTCGATGCATTGAGTCGGAGCCGATATGTTTTAAGGATTTCAAAGACTACTTTTAGATCGGCAAGATGACCCTCAGGCTCCTTGGTCTTAACGACCACGTCGTCGATGTAGACTTCTACTGTTTAACCAATCAGGTGTTTGAACATTTTGGTTACCAGCCTTTGGTAAGTTGCTCATGCGTTTTTCAACTCGAAAAGCATTACTCTATAACAGTATAGGCCTTTTGGGGTGATGAACGCGGTCTTCTCTTCGTCTGGGGGGTACATGACTATCTGGTGGTACCCCCTGTAGGCATCTAGGAAGCTCATTCTTCCATGCCCTGACGTGGCATCTACTAGCTGGTCAATCTTGGGTAAAGGAAAGCAATCTTTGGGACAGGCTTTGTTGAGGCTGGTAAAGTCCACGCAAACCCTCCATTTGCCATTCTTCTTCTTTACTACCATTGTATTGGATAGCCATGTTGGGTAGTGTATTTCTCTAATGGCCCTGGCCTCTAGAAGTCTGTCTACTTCTTCCTCTACTGCTTCCACATGCTTCAACGTTGGTCTTCTGGCTCGTTGAATTACAGGTTTGGCCGACCTGTCAACATTCAGTTTGTGGCAAGTGACCTCGAGGTCAATGCCAGGCATTTCGTAAGGTGTCCAAGCGAACACCTCAATATGTGCTCTCAAAAAAGTTTCCAACTCTTTTTTCTCTTCTTCAGCTAAGCCCGAGCCGAGAAGAAAGAAGCGTTCTTCATCCCCATCCTGGATGAGGATTTTCTTTAGTGCCTCTTCGCTCTTCTCGGCTGGCTCCTTGCCGACGTCTTCTAGGACTTCCACATCCTCATCTTCAATTTCTACCTTCTTTGGCTCTCGTATGCTGTAGGTAGATTTTATTGCTTCCATGGAGCAATTCTTCGCCTGCAGCTGATCGCCTCTGACTTCCTCTATCCCATGTTCTGTTGGGAATCGCAATAGTTGATGCAATGTTGAGGGAACTGCCCCCATTACATGCAACCATGGCCTTCCCAAGATGATGTTGTAAGGGGAAGGTGTGTCGATGATGGTGAATTCTGTCTTGATCTTCCTAGTGCCAGCCTGTACCTCCAAGCTTACTGTTCCCAGTGGCCATGTCGGCATCCATTGAACCCAACCATTGGGCCATTGGATTGTTCCATATCATTTGAGTGAAGGCCAAGCTCCTTGTAACATCGGACGTACATGATGTCGCAAGAGCTACCTTGATCAATCAGGATGCGTTTCACTTGGCACTCCCCAACCTGGAGGGATACTACCAAGGCATCATTATGCGGATGTTAGACCATCTCTAGGTCGGCTTCAATAAAGGTTATCATTGGTCCCTAACACTCTTCTACCCGATGTCTTTTCTCCCCAACTTGGTAGACATGTTGTAGGTGTTTTACCTTTTGGGTCTCTCCTCGAATTTCATTTTCGTTGACCTACGAGTGGATTACGTTGATTACCCGAGGTCCTCCTGCCTGCGGCTGCTGTGCTGGGGGGGGTGGGGCTGCTGGTGCCTGAGGCAACCTTGCCCGTTCTTCCCTTGTCCTGGTCTCATCGACAAGGTCTCTCAGATGTCCTTATCTCACCAGGTTTTCCAAATATGTTTTCAGGGCTCTACAACCCTGGGTTGTATGCCCATCTTCATTGTGGTAGGCATAATGCCTGCCAATGTTTCTTCCCATGAACTCTCCTGGAGTCCTCTCTGACATTCTGAAATAGGGTTGGTTCCGAATTTGATCCAGGACTTTGGGAATTGGGATTCGGAACACAGCTGTTACTGCTTGCGTGGCTCTCAGTTCTGCCTCTTGCCTGCTTGTTCCATTGTTACCTCGGCCTCGCTTCGGCGAGCCATTTTCTTTCTCCTGTTTTATCTCCCTGGTTCTCAACGTGTCTTCTTCGACTCTAGCGTACTTCTCGATTCTTGCCAAGAGCTCCTCCATACTTTTTGACAATGTCTTTGCCAAAAACTTTCGTAGTGGACAGTTGTCTTTCAAGCCGTTCTTAAAAGATACGACTACCACCTCTTAATTACATTTGGGTATTCGATTGAACACCTCATAATATCTTTTTGCATAGGCCCTAAGGCCTTTATCCTTGTTGATCTTCAGAGCCATCAATGTGTCCACCCTTAATGGCTGCAGCTTGTTTGTCACAAACCTGGCCACAAACATCTCGGCCAGGCCTTCCCAAGTCTTCATGCTTCCCTTTGGTAGTTTGTGGAACCAATCTGATGTAATCTCCCCGAAGGATGAAGGGAACACTTTGCAGAGTAACGGCTCGTTCCCACTATACAATGCCATTGAGTTCAAATATAGTCCAACATGGAAGTTGGGGTCTGACTTTCCGTCGTATATTTGAAACCTCGGTATATTGAATCTCTTCGGCGCCTCAAACCTGTCTAATTCTACCGAGAATGGTGTCCTCGGCTTATTTGGGGAGGTTACCTCGGCGTAGGCATTCTGTTGCTTCCTTTTGAGGTAATCTCTTAAGTCTTCTTTGCTCCGCCCAGGAGCTCGGCTATCCTTTGATTTTAGTCTTTTCGATATACTGCTCTCGGCCTCGTGGTGAGCCCTTTTCGACCTTTCTCTGTGAGTTGTGTCGAAGCACAATGCTTGCCCCTGAACATGCCGATGTCCTTTGGGGTCTGCCTCCCTTGTGTGATGCGTCCTCCGTGATTCTTCTCTTCTGGATCCTCTTCGTCCAACTTCCCTAGAAGGTCGGTGAGAGTGTCTTTTGTTTCCGTTGTGCTGAGGGGCTATGGAGATTGTTTTCTTCCCTCCCTTCTGTGTATAGGCCGCTAGAATCGGCGTGTCCTGCGGCGGGAATGGTGGCTGCATGACGTTATTTTGCATCATGAAATTGACGACCGACTGTAGGTTTGCCAATTTGTATGCCATCTCTTTTACCTCTTCGTCCCTCCATAGGCACCTATCCTTCCAAACCTGGAGGTTGTCTTCGTTGTAGTACCTGCTTTGATTAGGTTTCTTTGGTGCCTCGTTAGTCTGGCCGACGTCTTTCGCTCCGTGATTCTGGTCACGAGTTTCTGCGTTCAACCTTTCTCCTTCGCCATCAAGGTCAATAGGTCTCTCACTCACAGTATGAGTGTCGTCCCCAATCTTTTCCTTCTGTCCGTTACTGGCCATCTATTCTACTTTCGTTCCTACAAACAGTGCCAAATTGTGTGAGTGATTTTCCGGTCACACTGCCCAACTCAGTACTCAACTGGAGAACACTGGCAGAATAGATGACACCAGGCTAACCTGTAACAGAAAGAGAAGATTCCGGCAGTGGTTCATCCACCCGGGGGCACTCCGACGATCAAGTGAGTATATCTCTCAAAGATAATTAATAATGCTAAACTCAATGTTCAAAGCATAAAATTGCGTACCTTACACCCACGGGGGTGCCTCTCTTTTATAGTTACCTCAATCCTAATCTCAATAGAAGCCTGACTTCTATGGATTCCTATTCAGTACTTACTTTGGACTCTTTCAGAGATAAAGATAAATTCCCTAAGAGTTTTATCCTTATCTTGGCTAAGTCTCCTATTTATTCTAGGACTCTTGTCCCTTATCTTTTATCCGATTATCTCGGATTCCGATATCTTCGGAGATAACCTCGGCTTACCCGAGATCACCTCGGCGTCATGACCCTGACACATGGCACCTCGGCTGACATATCGGCGTCACCTTACCTTGTGTCGGTACTCAAAAATATATCCCCACATAAAGAAAAACTCATCAATACATATTATAATTACAAAGTTATCATTGTCACAATATTTTATAATTTTTTTAATAGAAATTATGAGATCATTAAAAAAATATATACACATAGTGATATCATTATAGATTTATGTATATTTTCAGATTCAAAGACTTATCAAAATGA
Organism: Camellia sinensis; assembly: GCF_055761805.1. Lineage (NCBI taxonomy): Eukaryota > Viridiplantae > Streptophyta > Magnoliopsida > Ericales > Theaceae > Camellia > Camellia sinensis. The sequence goes on from NC_138964.1 coordinate 190,989,582, forward strand.
TTTATTAATTTTTAAATAAATGTTACAGTCATATCAATTTGATGCGATTTTGTATATCAATTTTAATTTGGCAATTATTAGTTTAACTTAAATTTTAGGGAAAATTGTTATAAAAAAAAAATCTAGAATTTGACCCTTATATCAAAATAAATCTTAAATTTTTAATTTTATCAATTCAAATTCTAATCTTTTGATTTATTTTAATAACTAAAATATCATTTTTTTTTGTTAGTTTCATTTAAGGAAAATAGATAAATAGTTTAGATTACAAATAAAAAATTTAAAATTTAAATTGACAAAACTAAAAACTCAGGTTTTATTTTGTTACAAGGGTCAAATTTTGAGAATTTTTTTTTTCTCAATTTTATTTTACTATGTATTGTTTCAATTTAAATAATATAGTCCTTATTTTTTAAATTTAGTTTGAGTTTTGTCATTCCATCTACTTTCCATTAATTGTTTTATATGTACATTTTAAGAGATTGATAAGTATTTTAAAATTATTAATTTTTATCTTTAACTTGAACAGAATGTTCAAATTAAAATTAAATTTAAAATATAGAATCAAATTATTTAATTTAAAATAATAATGATCAAAGTTAAATTTAAATAAAATTATAAGGTTTAAACGGGTAATTTTATCCTTTTCTTTTCTTATCAATATCAAATCCTTTGAAGTCTTACTTTTCTTTTTCCTTTTTCCACCCAATTTGGTTGGCTCATCTCTTCGCCAATCATTGTTTGGCTGCTAGAGAAAATTAATAAAGTGTGAAATTGGCAGAAATGACCTTCTCACCTACTGTTGTTGTCTATGTAGACATTTTAATTAGAGGTTCGTTCGGGGTGGGTTTGCTTTTTGGAGTTATTTTAGTATGGGATTAAAAAATTTTATTTAGGGAAGGATTTTTTTGATTTTTATTAATTTTTTATAAGAGAAAAAATATAATAATTATGAATTGAATTGAATTTTTTATTTTATTGAATTAAAAAAATTATTTTATATTACTATAACTATGTTAGTTAAAAAAATCTCTAACTTTTAACCTCACAAACGAGTTCAGAGAGGGCTTTGTTGTCATATAACATACAAAAAGCAGGACGGTGGTAGTTTGATTAGATCATTGAGATGACTTCGTACTGACCTTATCGTTTTAATATTCCTTAGTTTGCGTTTGTTTATGGAAATGACTCATAATTGATGTATTTGGAAGTTGCTATTTTGTCCTTCTAAAAAAAAATGTCTACATTTTTAAAGTTTATGAAACAAATAAATTTTTATTCTCTAAATTATTTTCTCTCCCATTCTGATAATTTGTAACTAATTATTTATTTATTCTAAATTTTGTACTATTTTGTAATGACAATTGAGTTTCTTACATGGGGAATTTCTTTTAAAAATTTTTTATATTAAAAAAAATTTGTAAAATAAAGGATATATAATATTTTTATATTAGTTAAAAGCTCTCAACATTTTCACAAAAAAAATTTGACTAAGAGAAATTTTGTCCCCAACTTATAAATCTCTAAATCGGGGGCGAAATTTTTCTAAGTCAGCAAAATTTCTTTTAGTCAAATTCTTTATGAAAATATTGAGGGACATTAAATAATAATAATAAAAACATCTTAAATCTCGCCTACTACACAAAGTTGGTAATGGATGTTTCACTAAGGGCTGGTTTGGCACCCCAAAAAATTCAAAAAACTAAAAAGTTACTAAAAAGTTAAAAAGTTATCACTATTCACCAAAATAAAATATAAAAAAATTAATTTTAAACAAAATTATTACAAACAACTCTGCCGTTCCCGTAGACACAGAGCTAACTTTTCTGAAAAAATTGCACAGGCGGGGTGCATAACATAACACAACACGGTACTGGTTCGACCCATGGAGACCCATCACGGGTTCTGTTTTCATAATTTGAACCGTTCAATGTGTAGAACTCGTCGAGTACTATATATTTGTAAAAAATCACGTTGATCGGATATCCCTAACTACATGATCAAATTAATTTTGTATAAAAAATGGATTGTGTTATAGTTAACGGTTAAAAAAAACTAATCTGATCAGATAGCTATCGATATCTGATCAACGTGATTTTTTACAAATATATAGTACTCGATGAGTTCTACACATTGAACGGTTCCGATTAGCAAAACGGGATCCGTGGTGGGCTCCTATGGGCTAAACAACACCGTCCAATTCAATGTCCATAAAGAAAGGAACCATCTCGTAGTCTATACTCTGCACACGCTGCCCCTTAGGACATCTCACCGCACTGCCTATTATATCTCAATCTTCTCCTATACACTAATTTATATAATTTTTTAATACACATTTTTCATAAAAAATAAAAAAATTATTTCAAACAGCAACCTTTTTTTTCTCAACTATCTAATCTAAAAAATCAAAAAATATACTTTTGAGGACATCCCAAATAACCCTAATTTTCTCTTCTTAACAATACATTGTTGAATTCTAATTGTTTGATTTGATATAATTTCTTCACATTTGAAATTTTTCCCCAAAAAAATCTAATCGTGTTCATTTATCTCACACACCACACACGCACACGCGCACGCACGCATATATATACATATACATATATATATATATATATATATAAAGTTTTGTGGGGAAATTCTTGAAAATATCACTAAAGGACTTTACAGGCTTCATAATTCTTACATTCTGACCGAGGTTATTTTTGTCCTTTGACAAGTCTATTAATTACTCAAGTCTTCTATCTTTAGTGCTCACTTTAAAAATAACTAAATTTCATTGTCAAATTGGAGAAGATATTAAATATAAATAAAATAATGTTGAGTAGAAGAGGAGGTAGCGACCTCTTCTCTTCTCTCGTCTGTTTGATGCTGTGTTCTTGAGAGGGAGTGAGAGAGAGATATTTCCAACCTGTAAGCCTCTATTTTTTAAAAATTATTTTTATATTTTTGTTGTTTGCCTATCTTTGTTTGCAGAAGGCGATAGCAGAGAAAACACTCACTGCAAAGAGCAACAACAAAGAGAAAGAAAAGGAGAGAAAGAGAGAGACAGAGATAGAAACGACAACAGACAGAGATAGAGAGAGAAGAATTCACGAAGCCTTTCAATCTCAGATAAGAGAAAACGATGTCTGAGAGCTTTGCACTCTCTTTCACCCTGCAACTCTAAGAGGTACATGAATAAAGCTGAGAAAATAAAAATAAAAAACAAAGAAAATACCCAGTTGATGCCTTTTCCTTTTAACCTTTTTATTTTTTTTTAGTTTGTTTCTATATTACTACAATTTTTTGTGATGTATTTTTAATGAATAACTGAAAAATTTATAATGGGTACGTATTGTTTGTTTTGCTTGTCTATGCCTCCGATCCATCATTAAATTGAGCAGCTAACAGAGAAAGAAGTGGGTATTGTTTGGCTGAAGACAGAAAAGATGATGATGATGATGATGAATAAGAAGAAGAAGACACTGCTAATATGGGAATAATAGCAATTTATTGCATCTCATTCAAAGGGTCACAACCTTTCAATTCATCAAATCTGAGACAACCCCAATTTTGCAAATTCTATGTCCCAACAAGACTACCACCACCAAAGCATCTTCAATTTCTCGAATGGGTTCGAGAGAGCACAGCAAGAACAGCAGATCAGGAGAGATAAACTGAGGGTACAAGGATTCGAGCCGCCGCCGCCATTGGTGGCCATAGAAGATGAAGTTTCCGGTGGAATTCCGGTTTACGAGACCGCAGGGATGCTGTCAGAAATGTTCAATTTCCAGGCCGGGGCCACCACCGCCGCCACACAGTTGTTAGAAAATCAGATATCACAGAATTATGGGAACACAAGGCCGCCACCATCGCCGCTGCCTCCACCGCCACCGTCGGTGGAGGCGAGGGTGAGCGGCGAGTGGTACCGGCAAGGGATGGTGGTGGGTGGGGGTTTGGGACCGATGAGTGATTCAAAGAATCAAAACATTGTGAACAACCATCATCATCATCAGATTTCAAGCATGAATGCGGACTCAGCAGCTGCCATGCAGCTTTTTCTGATGAACCCACAACAACAACAACAACAACAACAACAACAACAACAACAACAACTACCGAGGTCGCCTCCTTCACCATCTCAATCTCATCATCATCATCCTCATGAAACTTCGTCTACACTTCACATGTTGCTTCCTAATCCAAACCCATCTGCGTTTCACAACAACCAAATTGGTCTATCGTCTTCGTCATCGTCCCAATTCACATGGGTTCCCGATGGTGGCCATGAAAGAGGGACTGGTGGAGGTGTGGTGGAAGGCCAAGGGCTGTCGCTATCGTTATCGTCGTCGTTGCAGCACTTGGAAGCGGCGAAAGCTGAGGAATTGAGGATGGGAGAGGGTGGAATTATGTTCTTTAATCAAGGAGGAGGGGCTAGTTCTGATTATCAGTACAAGAATTTGGGTGGTGGTTCTGACCACCACCAGGTTCATGTTGGATTTGGGTCATCTCCACTTGGAGTGGTCAATGGTTTGAGAAATTCAAAGTATGTCAAGGCTGCACAAGAATTGTTAGAAGAGTTTTGTTGTGTGGGAAGGGCTCATTTCAAGAAGAATAAGTTTGGAAGACAAAATACCAACAACCCTAATCCTAATCCAACTAGTAGCGCCGCCGCCGCCGGCGGTGGTTCATCTTCCTCAAAGGATCTTGGTCCTTTGTCGGCCGCAGATAGGATTGACCACCAGAGAAGAAAGGTCAAACTATTGTCCATGCTTGATGAGGCATGTACTCTCTCTCTCTCTCTCTTTAAGAGTCAAGGTCCAATCATTTTGGCATGCTTATTAATCCAATTAATTTTGAAATCTAACCAGGGGGAATAGAAAATTTCCGGCCAGTTTCCGGGAAAATAATTTATAATTCCAGGAAAGAGAAAAGCCGGCTGGTGAAATAGGGTTCCATAGATTTTGCTTTCTGATTTCATACAATATTTTTATATGATTTAAATATATTTTTTAATAGCACTGATTCGCTTGGTGGGGGGTGTTTGGGTTTGGGTAATACATTGGATCTTGTTTTTGGTGAAAACATCTATTTGGGGTAAGTAAAGTGTGTCGAGTAATAAGAAGCTCTACGTTACGTGTGATTAGAAAGATAGCCAGTAATATTGTAGGAAAAATAACAATTTATATTTTAAAAATTAATTATAAATTGGTGATAATTTTTTTTTGATAAATATGTAATAATTTTGTAAAAGTATTACTAACTATTAATTTTTTCAATATTGTAAGCCACAACAACAATAAAAATGACCTTATAGGGTTGTTAAGAATGATGGTGCTCCAAGGCTTCCATGCCCATCAAAGTAGAGCATTGGAGAGAAAGCCATTTAAATTAGGTGGTTTTTTTTTATAAAAAAAAAAAAAAAAACTTTAGAATGTAAGAAGAAAACAAAATTTTGATGAATACGGGATGTTTTTCACCTATTTCATTGATTTTTTAAAAAAATTAATCTATTTTCAAATTAATTTTCATCTCAATTTCAATTCTACATAAAGTTCACAGAACATTTGTTAGCATTTGTTTTTTATTTATATTTTTTCAGTTGTCTTGTGTGTAATCCCCCCCCCCCCCCCCGGGTCTTTTTAACAAGTTTTTTATGATGTTGTTAAAGAGTGCTTAATAAACTTCAAACTATTGTTATATTCTACAAAAGTGCCTGTCGTAAAAAGTCTATAATTTAAACTTCCATGACTAATACTTTTAAATATCAGATAACAAGAATATTTTTTTTATATGTTTGATTTTCCTTGTTCCCATTAACAACTGTTTCACTGTACCATGGTTGAATTAATCATTTATCAAAAAAATTATTTATATAAGAATTATATAGAGTCCTTCACTAAAATAATGTGACTGATGTGATATTGCAAAGTGAGTTTTTTTTTTTTTTTTTCTTTTTAATTAAGAAAAATTAGTGAAACATTTCACTCCAATTTTGGATAATAGGAGAAATCCAATATATATTCTTTTATTAGTTAAGGTCTCTCGATGAAATTTCTCTGTGAAAATTGAAATTTCTCTGTATTAGAGCAAAATTTTTCTGTGAAAAATGTTGAGGGACCCCAACTACTATGAAAATATTATATGCCCTTTATCTTTATCTTATAAAATCTTAATATTAGGGATTTAAAAAAAATCTTTTTAAATTATTGAATACTTTTAGCATAATATTATACATTACTTATATTATGACATTTATTTGTTGTCTCTTAAAAACTAATACAATACTGATGAGTTTCACCTTGTTTATATCAACAAAAATCAAATTAGGACACCAAATTTACATGCCTCAAAAGTATTATATAATTTTCCCAATTTGTTTTGAATTATTTATTTAAATTCAATCACATCATTATTAGGTATACAATATCATATTTTCTTTTGGATATTTTTATTTTTAAGAGAAACAAAAAGACTTCCCAACAAATTTTAAGGTTATTAAAATTCTAGAAGTGGATCCAAACTCATCTTCTCCACCTGGTTTGTCAATACTAAAATCACATATATAATAATATAATGCTCTTATTTTCCCACTCCGGCTCCCACATCCAAACATAATTCATCCCATTTGTTATTTTTTGATTGAATTAACATAGGATATAATAAATTATCTTGAATGTTACATATCGTATCACTTTTCAAATCAACAGATAATGACAGATATATATATATATATATATGATTGTAATGTCGATACTGATGCACATCTCGACATGAATTTTTCAGGTAGATAGAAGATACAACCGTTACTGTGAACAAATGCAAATGGTAGTAAACTCATTTGATTTAGTAATGGGTTATGGAGCAGCAATGCCATACACTGCCCTAGCACAGAAGGCGATGTCGAGGCACTTCCGGTGTCTGAAAGACGCCATAGCTGCACAATTGAAGCATAGTTGTGAGCTGTTGGGAGACAAAGACGCGGGCACTTCAGGAGTGACAAAAGGAGAGACTCCGCGGCTGAGACTGCTCGAGCAAAGCCTGAGACAGCAAAGAGAGTTTCATCAAATGCGAATGATGGATCAAGAAGCTTGGAGGCCCCAAAGAGGCTTGCCTGATCGATCTGTCAACATTTTGAGAGCTTGGCTTTTCGAGCACTTTCTCCACCCGTACGTTTTCGCATCCTCAACTCAAAATGAAAATTTATTTGGACTATTTTCAAAAACTATTTAGTCCTCGTTTGCTAAACTTGTTGCACCTAAAAAAAGTATAAAAAGACAAAACAGATTATATAAGTCAATAAAATAAAATATAATTTTTTATCTACAATTATTATACTTTTTTTCTTCATAAAAGTCAAAAAAAACTCCAAAATAAAAATCAAACGAGACTAAAAAAGACTCAACACAAAAAATTTGACTATTTTAGCCAATGCCAAAAACAAACACTTTTTTTGAAAAACACGAAAATTGTTATTTTTGTCACAAAAACGAAACTATATGAAAACCATGGTGTTTTTCAAAGTCTTTATCGTTTTTATGTAAAAAATATTTTTTAAAAAAAATGAAAATGAGGAAAATGAAAACGATATCAAACAGGTAAAATGTCATCAGATAATTAATTTGAAAGAGTAATATCTCAATTTTTTGTGAAAGGTTAAAAGGGGAAAAAAATGAGAGTTTTAAGTGAAATGTTAATGTCTTGCTCCAAAAGATTTATTTATAAAAATTAGAGTTAAATTCATTTTGCCCACCCGTGATTTGGGACTAGAGCACTTTACCTTTTTATGATTTAAATATAGGCAAAAAGTCCCATGTGATTTTGGATTAAAGTGTCACCATTAAGTTTGCCCTAATGTAATTTTAGAGGAAAGTCTTACCATTAAGTTTTTCATCCAAATTAACGGAAGGTCTGTGATACACATCATTTTTTAGAGTGGATTTGGTCTTTCTGAAAAAGTAAAGTGAAACTAATACAATAAAAAGACAATTTTATTCTAATTTTCTTCAAACCTAAAATTAGATTAATACGTTAATAAACTATGATAAAATATAATATAATATAATTAAGGATTGATCTAAAATGTAAAATATAATTAAGAATTTATTTAAAATATAATTAAATAAAATATAAAATAAATAATAATTAAAAATTGATCTAAAATATGATTAAATTAAAATTAAATTAACATATTGAAAAAAATAATAATTAATTAAGAATTTATAATTAATTGTGAAATAAAATATAATTAAATTAAAATTAGATTAAAAATAAGGAATTGCAATAAATAATTAAATATTTAGGATTAATTGTGACTTAAAATATAATTAAATTAAAATTAGAATAAAAAAGTTAAGAATTACAATAAATAATTAAAAATTTATTAGTAATGTGATTTAATTGAATTAATGTTAGACACTATGGGAATGAGGGATACTGCTGTGCCTCATGGCACAACTGTTACTGTTGCCCCCTTGTGAGAGATTGTCTTGATTGTTTTTTGATGATCTGAACCGTTCATATTGTAGTGCTCATCGAGTAGATCATCCATGCAGAAAATCAATTTGATTGGATATCTGTAGCCCTATAATCAAAACACATTTGTTTTTATAAAAATTAACAGTTAACATAACTTTCATAAATTTTTAAAAACGATTAGGTCATGATCATGGGGTTATGAATATTTGATTAACTTGATTTTTTACACGAATAATATTTTTGACGAACCATACAATATGAACGGTTCAGATCATCAAAAAATACTTAGGACAATCTCCCACAAGAGAGCAGCAGTAACTGCTGTGCCTTGAGGCACAACAATACCCCATTTCCGACACTATGTATGAGCGAGGAGAGAGAAAGAAAATAACATAAAAAAAGTATAGGATTTATGGGTATTATAATATTTTCACTTCAATAGTTTACAGTATTAACGATTGCACCTTGGTCCAAAATTATATGGAAGGTTTTTGTCTATATTTGAACGATAAGGGTAAAATGCTTTTGCCTCAAACCAAGGGGAAAAATGAATTTTACCCTAGAAATTATGTTTATGCAGTATATGAAACTTGTTTAGTTAATGCAATTCTTGTATTAATGATTATAACTGATTTTTTTTCTTCAAATATTTGTTTTCCAATGCATTTTTCACCTTAAAATAGTACGAAATTTTTAAACAAAACAAATTCAAGACATAAATCTTACTAAATCTACAAACAAACAGAGATTTAGGGCTTGTTTGGAAACAAGCTTTCTTAGTAACTTTTTAATTTTTTGGCTAAAATATGATGTAAAAAAAATTAGTATATTTGTGATGACTTTTTGACTTTTTATGAAAAGATATTCAAAAAGTAGAGAGAAAAATGAATTTTTGACTTTTTGGTATTGGTTGTTGACTTTTTGACTTTTTTAGGGTTGGTTTGGAAAGTGAGTTGGCTTTTTGACTTTTTGACTTTTTTTACTATTTTAGCTTGAGCTAAAAAGCTTAGTTTGAGAAGGACTTTTTGGCTTTTTTACTTTTTTGGCTTTTTTTGTGAGAGAAGAGTGTAATGATTATGGGTTGGATGTGATATTTTATTTTTTGTGGCTAAAATAGCCTATTTTGTTTTTTATGGCTAAAATAACCAAAAAAGTCCAATCTAGTTCTTCCCAAACGGAGCCTTAATAATTTTTTGACTTTTTAACTAAAAAAGTCACTTGCCAAACGAGACCTTAGGCCTCGTTTGGCAACCGAACTTTTTAGCCAAAAAGTCAAAAAGTTACTAAATTAGTCAAAAAGCCAACAACCCATACCAAAAAGTCAAAGATTCTCTTTTCTCTCTACTTTTTGCACATCTTTTCGTAAAAAACTAAAAAATCATCTCAAACATAGTAATTTTTTTTAACTCATATTTTAGTCAAATAATTAAAAAATTACTAAATTAACATGTTCCCAAACGAGACTTTAGTCACATGTTGCATTACTTTTTTCTGTCTTACTTTTATGTTTTTTAAAGTGTTTAAAGAACAGTAATGCAGTGTCCTTAGATGTTTTCTCGTCAGCTAAAAAAAACTGAAAAAGGCTTCCATAATTTGTTCTCTACACTTTTTGCTCCAAACAGAAACACAAGGAAACCAGAAAGTGTCCATAATTTTAGCATGAATATGAATGAGTGATTTAGATTTAATTCTATATAATGAGGATCATATTTAAAATGAATCTCAACAGTTAAATATTTTTGAATAAAATTTCTGAATATTTAGCATTGCTCTTCTTTGAATCCATATAACAGTCCATTAGTCCCTGACCCTTTTCGTGAGTGCATAAAAAGAACCCCATGAAAGTTGAAACTAGTTTTTCATGCAGAAACCACTTTTTTCTCTACAATACGTTTTCAAAAATTATAAAATATAATTCAAAAGTATTGTTACTTATGCAATGTTTTTGATAAGAGGTTGGTTAGTCTTAATTCCATAAAGGTTCTGGATTGGTGCAGTTTGAATATGTGGCCCAATCATGAAATGTAGTTTGATAATTTGAATAATTTATTTTATTAGTCATTTTATGTAAATTATTTATAAAAATAAATAAATTATTTAGAGTTCGTTTGAGATATGATTATTTTAGTTGTTTTTTTTTCTATAAAAAAAATATGTAAAAAAATAAAAAGAGTGATATAATTGGATGTTTTGATTTTTTAATTATTTTAGCCAAAAAGCTAACATTCCAAACATCGCCGACTAATTCGATAATTTCAACCATATGGTTTCATCATATTTATATTCAAAAAATATATGAAGAATACAATTTGAAAAAAGAAAAAAAAACAATTTAAAAAAATAAATATTGTGAAATTATTTAGTTACAATTATTAAATCAATATTTTTTTCATAATTCATAGATACTCTACACATTACAAATTGTTAAATTAATAATTTAGATCAACTAAATAGGACCTGTGATAACCCTAATTGTACCGATCACAAAGGGACTAGAAACAAATTATCCTCTATTGATAATTAAAAAATCATAAAATACATTAAGCGATCACTTTTGTCTTAACTACCTTACAAAAATTATAGGTAATATTTTCTAATACAAAGTACATGCAATAGAATCTAATGGATAGATGTTATATCAGAGAGACAGCATCGTTTGGGGGGTTGTCCTCTCTCTTAGATTATCACGCCCATGCAGAGAGAGAGAGAGAGAGGTTGAATCAATTTTCGATTCAAATCTGCAAATACATAAAGTTAGATGTCTGTTTAAATGAATATAGGTATGTACAGACCTTCATCATGTCATTTTCTTGGTGTCTGGTTTTTTCTCAGGTACCCAAGCGACGCAGATAAGCATCTCTTGTCTCGACAGACTGGCCTCTCCAGAAACCAGGTTCGTCCTCCATCTCTCTTACATCCCTCATATAATACAACAGAGAGAGAGAGAGAGAGAGAGAGATCTTTTATGGCTACTGAGCTTATTCACTAACAGTGATGAAGCAATGAAGCATAGGCCTATTTTGGTAATGCGGTTTAAATTAATTTTTTGACTTTTTAAAATTATATAATTTTTTATTTTTTTTACATGTTTTTTTTTTTAAATTAATAAATTAAATTTTAATTTACTTTTCAAAATAAGCTATAGAAGTTGATGAGAAAAAACTTGGAGCTAATTAAGGGTTGATTTGGGATATGAGTTGATTTTTAATTTTGAGCAATGCTAGGTATCATGAAAAAATTTTCATGAAAATGATCATGAAAAATTTATGACTTTTAGATTACACTTAAAATAAAGCACCACACACTAATCAAGGTAATCTAAGAGTCATAAATTTTTCATGACCAGTTTCATGAAAGCTTTTTCATGATCCCTATCTTTTCTCTTTAATTTTTTAACCATTTTAGCGGAGTTGGAGTTGCATGGTTTGGGTTATATTAGTATTATATTTCTTCTGGTTTTTTTTTTTTAAAAAAAACTGTATATGGTTTAATTCCGGGAAAAAAGACTGAATGAGAAGCTCTGCGGGTAATAAGAGCAGAGACAAAGTACAGAAGAGATGAGAGACATGAGAGTTTGCCATCTCTCTCTCTCTCTCTCTCGCTCTCGCCCTCGCCCTCTCTTCTATCCAAGTTCCAACCACACAATGAGCACCCATTAAATACCACATCTAGAAGGAAAATAATTCAGAAATTGACCTTTTATATTCATTTTTAAGATTCAATTATTGATGGAAAATTAAAAAAAAAAAATAAGAAATAGTTGTTAGCGATCAAATTATAATGGGCTATTTTAAGGTACATTAGACAAAATAATATTATCATAATTAATGAATTAATGTAATTTTTTAAATAGATAATTTATACATAAAAAATTATAAAATAGACCGATCAAATTATAGTATGGCTGTAGTAATCTATCAAGGGGGGCGGGAAACAAGTCATTTCTAAAAATTCGAAATTATAATGTAAGTTTAAATTTCAAAAAATTAGCGAAACATCACTTTATAATTTTGTGTAGTAAGAGAGGTTCAAAATATTTTTTTTATTAGTTAAAGGTCCCTTAACATTTTCACAGAGAAAATTTGATTCAAAGAAACTTGCCCTAACTTAGAGAAATTTCGATCCCAACTCAGAAAATTTCAATTTTCACAAAAAATTTTCTGAGTTTGACAAAATTTCTCTGAATTAAATTTTCTCTATGAAAATGTTGAGTAACCTTAACTACTATGAAAATATTATATGTTATTTATCTTTAAAAAACAATCCCCTTTAAATTTTGTATGATGTGGATCAAACTCAAGTCATTTATTATATCTACATGTTATAAAAACAAATAAATTTTATTAAAAAATTATTTACTGATACCACACTTATTATTATAGGCTTTTGTTAACATGTGTCAATGCATTAAATGAATATAATTATTCCAATTTGTATAGAAAATATGATTTTTTTTAAATAAAAAAAACTATTAGGATTAATGATTTTTTTTTTACATAGAGACCAAAATACCCTCCTTATATTTCTCTCAATTTCATTCATTAATTTGGCTTCTATCAATTTATTTTATTATATATATATATATATATATATTAATTCACAACACATACAGTGATTATGTAATTTTAAATAAAATATTTTTATTTATTTGCTTTATTATTTTTTGGAATAAACCAAAAAACAATTTTTTTTTTTGGTAATATTATAGCATCTTTTTTTTTTTTTTTGGTTCTAACATTATAAAATTAATAGACCAAACTCTAAATAAAATTCATCAATCTATTTCAAAGAATTTTTTCAAGTTTAATGAGCTTCTAAATAAAGAAAGCAATATTATTTTATGTGATTTATAAATTTATTTTTTATTTATAATGAAATATTAATGTTTTTTTATTTTTTTATTTAAGAGGGTACTATCATTTTATTTTGTTATATATATTTTTTTATAAATAAGTTAATTTCGTTATTTCAAATGTGAGGACATTTTCGTGTATGTACAAAAATATCTGAGTTTTTAAAAATCATTACATTTATTTCTATTTATGTTTTACATTCTCTCATACAAGTGAAGGTAGTTAAGATAATTAAACACATTCTTAACATGTGTCCTGACGGCAAGGACGAAACCAGACTTTTGAGGGAGGGAGGCCATTAAATAGGGATACGGATTTACCGTGGTGCTAAATTAATGCTCCAGACAACATCGATTAAAAATAAAAAGATTCAATGTAGTAGTGAATAATGCAAATCTTAAAACAAAAACAAGAAATACTCAATGATATAAGAATCTAGTAACAATGAAAAAGACCATGGTACACACTCTCCTCTCCTATGATAAAAAATAAAAAAAAAATTGAGATTTTTTGTGATATTAGTTACAATTATATTCAGGGCACATTATAAAAAAATCTTAATTATAGACCCTTGTGGTTATATATAAATATTAAAACATTACGTACTATTATGATGAGAAAAGTTAGGAACCATTCAAATTTTATCACGAATCAATATTGTAAAATTACGAAAAGTAATATTTCTTTTAGGGATGTATATTATAACGTTTTCCTAACAATGAATTTTAAAAATATATAATTGAGAGGGTGATTTGTGATCTGGAGTTGGGCCGAGGTAACGACCGAGCAAGTTGAGGGCCCAACGATGCGTGGGTCCGAGATGATCGACTTTCTGCCCAGACTTGGGCCGGGCAGAGTTCGGGCTGAGTGTGTCACCCCGGACCGGACAGAAACTGCTCGGTAAGGCAGTGCCCGGTCGGACCAGGATGCTCGGTCCGAAGATGGCCAAAGCTCGATTGGCCGAGTGACCGGCGTCCGGGAAGGCGTGGGCAACCGAAGAAGTTGAGTGACCGATGCCCGGAAAGGCATGGTCAGCCGAGGAGACTGTTTGACCGACAGGAAGGCCGATCAAAGTATCCGGGGTAGGCTCAGCCGGGATGCCGCCTAGCCCGGTCCTCCGTGTGTTTATCCGGTTAGGCGCTTGAAGTATGAAGCATGGCATGACCGAGGTAGAGCAGCTCGGCTGCCGAGCTCCAGCTGTGATGACAGGCAGTTGAGGTTAGGTGATGAATGACATGGTTTATGCTGACAGATGGGATAGTAGAGCCATGTGACAGGAGATGACTGGGAGTAGATATGGGGCTCAGAAGGTATATAAGCATGTCTGCGCCCCCCATACGCAAAAAAAACGAACATCTCTGTAAGGAATTCTTACACTCAAACCCTCTCTCCCTTCTCTCTACTCCTCTTAAGGTGTGTGCTAACTTGACCGTCGGAGGATTTTTCCGGCCACACACCGCCGGGTAACTCACCATTACTTGCTCGCAGGTGATCGGATATCGACGGAGCTCGGAAGAAAGGAATACGGGCTTACCGGAATATTTGCTCCCCGTACAATAATTAACTCCACATTGTTGATTAACTAGAATAAAAAAATATATAATCAATTAAGATAAATTGGTTGATTACAAGATGTTTTAATATAAAAAGATATTCCATCCTAAATTAGTATTCTAAGTCCAACTAATGAATAAAGGAAGAGAACAAGCAAAAGTTCTTTGATTTGAGATAGGAAAAAGAGTCTATAGATGTTCGACGGGGAGGGGCCAAATAAGTACAAAATGGAAAGCACATGCTATTTGCAAATACTAATAGGAGTACGTTCAAGTGGGCCATGGCCCCTCACTGTCGCTTTTATGGTCTGAGGGTACAGGTTAACTAGACTTACTATTATATTATTATTAAAAAAGAGTTTGTTTTGTTTTTTAAAATTTTATGCTGTTGAGTATGCTTCAGGTATCAAACTGGTTCATTAATGCAAGGGTTCGGTTGTGGAAACCCATGGTAGAAGACATGTACCAACAAGAGACCAAAGAAGAAGAAGAGTCAGGAGAAGAAGAGGGACAAATCAACCACAGCAGCATCACTGGTGGCCTTGCGCAAACACCAACGCCTCCTCCTATCTCCACCACCACCACCACCACCACCACCACCTCTGCCTCCACATTATCTCCATCAGTCAAGAGATCCCAAATCAATGCACTTGACAGCGACACTTCACTCCTCGCAATCAATACACAATGCTTCTCGGAAAACCACGCAAAACAACCCAATTTCAACACCACCATCTCTGCCACCACCACCGCCATAGCGCCACTGGTGGTCCAATCGTTTACGACCTCCCACGAAGCCGATACTTGCCGACGTGGCAGCATGGTGGGGTCCCATTATCGAACTAATACTGCTATTGCTACTGCTACCACACTTACTGGAAATGGTGACATGGGATCGACACAGATTAGGTTTGGGCCCACCGGAGGTGACGTGTCGCTCACTTTAGGGCTTCGCCATGCCGGAAACGTGCCAGAGAAGAGTCCTTTCTCGGTGAGAGATTTTGGGGCTTGTTAAATTATATACTAAAATATACCCATAAAAAAAAGTGCTTCCGAGAATTAAAAACATAATTTGGTACCTCTGATTCACTTTGATTAGTCCGTTTTTTTCTTTAATGTGTTCAATTCTATTTTAAGAGAGAAAGAAAACTACATCATGAGAAAGTAGGGCATTACGTTAGCTAGCAGTACGAGGACTGTTGTCATTGTATAGTACACTGTTTTTGTCTTTCTTTATCTACTTATATAATTTTTTTTTTGTACTTAATTATCTCTAAAATAATTTATAAATATTGGGACAAAAATTATGCAAAAAGAAAATGCATGAGACCCCAGTGCAAATCTGAGTCCCTTTTGATTGGTCCAGATTTTTTTTTTTTTTTTATCTTCCATTGGCCGGCCCCCACGTGGAGGGGGGGTTGATGCTGGGGTCACCGCACTGGGGTCCCCGTATGCAAAAATATAAGCCTCTGTTTGGAAAGTGGGTTGGTTTTTTGGCTTTTTGGCATTTTTGGCTATTTTAACCTGGGCTAAAAAGTTTGGTTTGGGAAGGGCTTTTTGGCTTTTTAGCTTTTTTGACTTTTTTTGTGAGAGAAGAATGTAATGATTATAGGTTGGATGTGATATTTTGTTTGTTATGGCTAAAATAGCCTATTTTATTTTTTGTGACTAAAATAACCAAAAAAACCTGAAAAGCCCTTGCCAAACACAAGCTTAATTTGTGTTTTTATAGTTGTACAACCCTGGAATAATAGATACTCCTACAAATATTTGTTAAGATTCCACTTTTTGCCAGCTGAGGAACAGTAGTGAGAGGAGTTATGAGCTGCGAACTGAAATCAGTTATCATGGTCTTCTTTGGTCTACCTGTTAAAATTGATTATAAATTATAACTTAATAGATTATAAATTAAAAATTGTTAATCTGTTTGGTATAATTATTAAATTATAAATTTAAGTTGTTGAGTAGCATTTGTTAAATAAGTTGTGAAATAATTTTTTCAATTAACTTTTATTTTTTTGTTATTCACTACTTGTCTACATTTATCATAAAAAATAATAATAATAATCTATAGTCAATTGAGATCTTTTTCTATTTTTTTAAAAAATAAAAAAATCTAAGAATATAATCGTAAATTAACATGTCCACAGAAAAAACTGATAATCAGAAGCAAGAGATGAGCAGCTTCTCAAAATTACTTTTTTTGAGTTAAAATAAATTGTTAGAATAAAAAACTATTTGAAATAAATTTAACCAGACAATCTAAAATAACTTTTCAAAAACTAAAAGCTATATGTTAGCTCAAAAAAGTTCAATCAAACACTTCCGAAATGAGCGGCTAGTCTTTGTAATCGTGGTTGAATAGTAAAATCCTAGAGAAAGTGGTAATTATTAGAAAAATAATATATAAGTTTATTTTTTAAACTAATTTTCTAAAATGATATGATTGACTCATAATTAAAAAGGATAGGAAAGAATCAATAAATTATATATATATATATATATATGAAAGATAAAATTTCTTTAAATATTTTAATAAATTATCATATTATTAAATTTAAAAAATAATTAATTGTTATGTCATTACATATATGTAGCCACAAAGAAACGGTCCAAGAAATTTTGAGACCTCATACTCAACTTATTTTTTTACTAGGTCTTTATATGATTAGGACCCTTTTAGAAATATTTTGGTAGACCTTAGAGAATGGGCTGAGGAAGGACTTGCATAAAATTATGTTAGAAATAAAAACAAGTGTCATCATTACTGAGCATATTAGGGTGTAACTAATTCTATTTAGGATGACATTCTACATCCCACTTTGCTCATAAATAAATTTAAGAAATATTTATAATACTCCACTCATCTTACAAATATTATTCATAAAGAACAATATTCTTATCTCTTTGCTTATATATATATATAGCTCTGGTAGGTTAGCTATGTTACATGATAAGTGACGCCACATGACATTTACTTAAAACCCAAAACAATTGTAGGCAAAGCAACAATTACCATGTACCAACTACTATATATATATGTTGCTTTCTATATAGTTGAGGAACCAAACAAACAACATATAATCAACCAATAATAGAATGTCCAGTGAGTTTGGTTTACAAGTTGTTGCGCTGCTACAGTCAACCTCATGAGGTTTCCTTTTATCTTGATTAGTGATACTTAGTGTCAGTGATGATGTGATATTACTATAATACTGAATTTTTACTCACATAATCGTATTATATAGGGCGGGACTTATGTCATGTTATGATTGTGTCCGGTTACATCATTCATCATCTCCTTTGATATATGGTTCATCATCTATCAAATTGTTGTTAAAATTGAAAGAAGGATTCCTTCGAAAATGAGTCTTTCCGCCTTCCCCCTCAGAAATAAAATATATATACATGTATATATATATATATATATCTTTTTTGGTTTTTATTGTTCCTATCTGTATTCATATTTGATGTTTTTTGGTATCAACTAACGGGCAAATGTAATTCAACCCCATGTTTCAAGATTAACGCTATGTTTGGATTGAGTGATTTGGAGAGAAGAAAAAAGAAATTAAGAGATATGTATTTCTATTATTTGTTTGGATAACTTAAGTGGAGAGAAATGAGGAAAAATTGGGAGAAACGGAGTGAAACAGAAAGAAACTTATTTCTCTTATAAGCCTCATTTTCAATCTTTCCAAAAGTGGAGAGATTGGGAGAGAAAAGAAACCAATATTTTCATAATATCAATTTTGTCCTTGTAAAAATAAAAGAAATAAAATGATTGAAAATATAAAAATGTTATTTTGGTAATATAACATAAAATAATTTATTTTCTTTTCTCTTATGAAATCTAATCAAACAAGAATGCGAGAAATCATAATCATTTCTTTTCTTTTCTTTTATTTCTTACTTATCCAAATAAGAATGAGAGAAGTCACAATCATTTTTTTTTCCTTTTCTTTTCTCTTATAACTTAAATAATCATTTCTTTTCTTTTCTCTCCTACATTTCCAAACCTAGTGTAAGGGACTTAATTTGATGTATGAGCCTCACCGTAATTTAACGCTCGTTAGGGTTCTTAAATTCTTTTGTTGGGTCTCTTTCTAAGATCCATTACTCTATTGAAATGTCACCTTTCGACCTTTCATTTCAAATTCCGACTTAACTATTCAGAAATTATTCATAATTATCATTTTGTGATTCAGATTTATTTTATACATAGACCCCACACTCAGGGACGAAACTAGGAGAAGATTATGGGGGCCATGGCCCACGTTTCTGTGAAAAATACGATTTGTTATGGCATTTCAAAAATCAACAATGCTACAAACTTCCAAAAAACACAACCCCCACAACCCCACTCACCTGTGATTGGTCCAAGAGGAAAGGAAAAAAAAATAAAAAAACATAAACGCATGATTGGTCCATATCATTTTGGGGGTCCCAAGCATTTTTGTTTAAAAATATATATTTCATTTTATACATGAAAGAACCCCAGTATAAAAAATACATATCTCATTCTTATCCCATCTTGTATTCTCTTTTTATTTTGCACCAAAAATCTCATTCTTATCCTATCTTGTATTCTCTTTTTATTTTGCACCAAAAAAACTTTTTTATCTGATTAGAAATTGCTTCTATGGTATTTGAATTTTTTTATGTGTATAGATATAATTTACATATCATATTGTACATACGTGTATGCTTATGTATATGGTAAAAAAAAATTTATTTGTCTTTTGACCCCTTGATGATGAAATCCTAGTTTCGTCCCTGCCCACGCCACACAAATTCAATCACAAGTACACAATTTTATTCGGGATAAATTGGGGATATATAAGGGTGGGCTGATAGAATTATTCAATGCAAAATCATAACAAGATCATTGCAAATAAAAAATGAAAGTAAATTACACTTTTGTTATACATTTGTTATTTTATTTTTATAGTTTTAATTGATTCAATTTTGAGCTTTAATTTAAGATTTTGTGTTAATTTGACCTAATTGATAACGTTGTTAGGGCTTTTGACAAAATATGATTACTAAGTTAGTTGAGATTAAGTCACTGAATTAATCAAGTTTATAATTTTCTCCCTAGAAGTAGGATGCATGACATTCATCATACATTTATCATAAAAAATGCTATCAATTGACATTAATTAGATCAATTTGAAACAAAAAAATAAAATAAAAATTCACGAACAATTGAAATTACAGAGTCCAAAATAATACTTGAGTCAAATATTAAAAACATTGAATAAGTTTTTTAGTATTGCAAAATATAAAATAAAAAAATAAAAAAAATTAAATGATCGAATTAAACAATCTTTTCATATGGGATGAGATTCATGAGTCTGGATCCTCTGTCATGGGCGTCGCTTTAGTTATTTATTTATTTTTCTCCTTCCCCTTTTCTTTCTCTCTCATTTGCTTGAACCCTAACACATTGAGAGAAGCAGAAGTGAAACAAAGTGGTAGGCGCAAACAAGGCGAGTCAACTATGACTGAGGCAGTGACAAGGTCCTGCAATATTCATTCTCACTTGGTATTGCTGATTGCTAGCCATCTCAAGCAACAAAATCAAAGGAAATTCAAAAACCATTTTAGTTCTTCACTCATTGAATCACATTGATTTGTCAAACAACAAAATGATTGCTTTTTTGGTCAAGTCATCCGTTCGTTGCTGTTGATCCAGATTCATGGTCTCATGGGACACATTTTTTAACTTTCAAAGGGTTTTTGTGTGTGTGTGTGTTTGTGTGTTCTCTTAGTGGATTACATTCTTGGGTTTATATCAGCATCAGTGAACCCCCATTTTGATTGATTAGCCGATCATTAAGTTTCATTTGATGCTTCAAGCCTGATCTAACCAAGCCAAATAATTTGATTTTAGATTGTTTGTATCAAACCCCATAAATGTGACCAGGTTAAAGGATGGAGACGGCAGCGAAAAGTTTGATTCAAAGATTTGTCATTGAATTTCATTTTGAATATCAATCAAGAAAGGAAAATAAACCCATGAGGGTTCAAGAGAGAGAAAGCCGAAACAATTTTGAAAAGTATGGTATTTGTAGAGAGAGAAACAAAGAGGTTTGTAGAGAGAGAAAATGAAGGGGACAAACAGGGAAATATGAGACGGTTTAGGAGTGTTTATGTGGTGTGATGAGGAGAGGATAAAATATATGAGTTCAGATCATCGTCCATCGCTGTTGCTTTGCCTTGTTGCCGTTGCCGCCTGGCTTCGTCTCGTCGTCATCTCTGTGACCTCGTCTTGTCGTCGTCGTCATGTATGGATTAAGTTCTCAACTCTCAATAAAAATGGAAAAAAGAAAAAGAAGAGAGGAAAAAAATAAAAAAACTCAAAATAACATCATTTTAAACCATGACAAAAAACATGGCAAGAAAACACGATAAAAATCTAAACACGCGCTTCATATATTGTATATTTTGTGTCGGTAAAACAACTACTAAATGGAGTGAGTCCTTACCATTCAGTGGATACGATAGTAAATGTAACCTTTTTTTTCTTAGCCTTGTTTTAAATATCATCTCTGGGCCTATCATAAGCTGCTCCAACCCTATTTCTTAAATATTGTTTTAATGATAAGATTTAGTCACATACATGGGCCCCCATTTTATAACCACTGCAGAATAGTCTTTTTGTCTTGTTAGCCCTTTTATAACCAATGCCAATACCAAGTACACGATAATTCAAAAGCTTATGTGGGCCCCATCTTTAAATCTCATGACTTAAAAAAATAAAAAATAAAAAAATATCTCACCAATCCAAATGAAGGAAAAATTATTCAAAGGACGAACATGGACCCCACCAACCTGACTTTCAGACGGACCAACAACAACTGTCTTTCCCACTAAATACGTAATTGTGGGCCCCCACGAAGGAAAGTGGAGGAGGCGGGAATCACATGATGATGTTTTTGGGCTTGGGCCCATCTTTAGAACTTTATGTTTTAAGTTTAGCAATTCTCACAATTTGGATCGGGAGATTTATTTATTTAGTAAATTTATAGTCTAATAAATTGATCATTTTTTTTTAATATTTTATCAAGCCTTTTATATTTAGATTTGTATTTTAATAGGTCCACTAGAATTATTATGTGAATTATTTTATTTTTATAAATTTTTATTATAATATTATGTATTATACCATATATGTAAGATAGAGAATATCAATTTATATTTTATTTGTAGCATATATAAAACATTATATATAGAATATGAAAGATTATTATTTTTAATATTTTTTTTTGTCTAAATGTGAGGGATTCAATAAATCAAAAATTTTCATTCACTATTATTTTGCATTAAGGTCTTGCCATGGAAAAAGATTTGAAAGAGAATGTTAGTTGTAGATCGATAATAGAGATGATAATAGACTCGCAATAGAGATGATATAGTAAATTAGTGATGAACAATCATTTTTTTTACTACTGTTACACATAAATCATAGTCTTTTCATCAATTTGTGTAGTCATTAGTATTGTGTAGTTTATTTACCAGTATTATATTAGCGTTAATTATATACATATTTTTCTAAAAA
The DNA here is from genome assembly GCF_055761805.1 of Camellia sinensis. Taxonomy (NCBI): domain Eukaryota; kingdom Viridiplantae; phylum Streptophyta; class Magnoliopsida; order Ericales; family Theaceae; genus Camellia; species Camellia sinensis. The sequence goes on from NC_138964.1 coordinate 191,012,012, forward strand.
GGTGGGTCAATATATAAACTATTTGATGATTTTTTTATATATTATTTGATGATTTTTTTTGTATATTATTTGTTATCATGTTGCTTGTTTGAACAATCATTTTTTGTTGCCATTAAACAATTGAAATAGTCTATTTTTTTTTCTTTTAATTTTATTTCATGTTGTTATATGAATGTTCACATTGATATGAATTTAATTTTTTTAAGCTAGTTGTATGTTAATTATAAATTGTAAACATTCACATTATATTTTGGTATGAGTTTTTTTTTTTTGAAAGTTAGTTGTATATTTCTTATTTTTATTACTATGTTTGTTAGTTGAACAATTATTTTTGTTACCATTGAACAATTAAAATAGTCAATTTTCATTTTTTTAATTTTGTTTTATGTTTTCACGCTACAATGTAAATATTCACATTGGTATGATTTTTTTTGTTTTTAAGACTATTTATATGTTAATTGTAAAATGTGGACATTCATATTGTATTTTGCTATGAGTTTTATTTTTTCAAATCTTAGTTGTATGTTTGTTGTTTTTGTTACTATGCTTGTTAGTTAAACATTCACTTTTGTTACCATTAAATAATCGAAATAGCCATTTTTTTCTTTTTTCAATTTTGTTTTATATTTTCACATTGCAGTATAATTCACATTGTATTTTAGTATAAACTTTAGTAACTTTGAACAACTCGTTTGGGAACATGCTATTTTAGTAACCTTTTGATTTTTTGGTTAAAATATGAGGTAAAAAAATTAGTATATTTAGAATGACTTTTTAATTTTTTACGAAAGATGTGCAAAAAGTAAAGAGAAAATGAAATCTTTGACTTTTTGATATAGGTTATAGGCTTTTTAATTTTTTTAGTAACTTTTTGACTTTTTAATTATATGTTTGTTGTTTATTTTCAAAATTCATTATGTACTTTAGTATGTGTTTTGTTTTTTCGAAAGTTAATTGTATATTTGTTATTTATTGTGAACATTCACATTGTATTTTAATTTTCATTCAAATTTTTTATTACATTATTTTTAAAATTTTCACATTATAAAAAGTTGAAAGTTCATAATTTGATATTTTTTTCGTGAAATGAGAAGAGATTTTCTGTATAGAATAAGGAAATTTTCTCTTTAGAATGAGAGAGAAATTTTCTCCATGAAATGAGAGATTATATTGTTTTTTTTTTAAATTATTATTGCGTATTAGTTTCAAAATGAAAACATGTGCGAAAAATTAAAAGGATGATTTGGTCATATTACATTAAACAGAACCTAATCATATATATATATATATATTTAAAAGTACTGTTTTTCCTATGCTTATGTGACACATTATAAGAGCTTACTTTTTTTTGAGAGAGTCATGTCAACATTTATTTTCTTAAGTACAAATAGAGTTCTACACAAATCTAAACCTAATTTAAATTATAGTAACTTTACCAGTTTATATGGATTCTATTTGATAAATATTTCTTTTTCATAAATTTTTCATCATAAATTGAGATAATCTACAAACCTAATACCAATTTTGCGCGTTTTTCTTCTTAATTTTTTTCAAAGATTTTTTTTACTGCTAAATTGTCTTGTATTTTTTTCTTCTTCCCCTTATTATCCTGTGCATTATTCTATACCCAATATCAATTATATTTTATTCTATATTATGGATTTTTCGTTTAAATTTTATACTAATTCTATATATGGAATTATACTTCATTTCTTACATTATTTTATATAATCACAATTTATATGAGGAAAAACCTACACAACAATAATACTCTTGAGGAACCCCTAAAATTTTGATTTACTGCTTTAGTTACTTTTTCAATTGTTAAATACTAAGTTCTTTTATATTTTGGTATCATATTACAGATGATTAACCACTTCACAAACTGAGATGTATCTATTGTTTCGATGTTTTCATTGTTATTATTATTATTATTATTATTATTATTATTATTTGGTTTAGTTGTTGTTATATGATTATTTCTTGGTTAGTCGTTATTGAATTTATTTTATATAGTTGATATTTTAATTTAATTAAGAGTATTTATTTTACAATTTTATAATTTAATATATATATATATATCATATAAAATTATTATATGATAATTCAACTATAACATATTTATATTTAATATTTTCAATAAATTTTATATAAATTTTATTTTTACATATTTTTATTTTTCAAATGAATATAAAAGAAAATTAAATAGTTAGAATTATTTCTAATTTTATATTGCCAATTCTTCTTCTAATTTAATTATTATTTCTAATATCAAAATGAATATTTATTTTACTATTTTATAATTTAATATCTATCATAAAAAATTATTATATGATAATTACACTTTTATAATACGATATAACTAAAATTATCAAAAATACACAATTAATTTAACTAAAATTAATATATATATAAGTATTCAAGTAACAATTTTATAGAACGATATCGCCAATATCATCAAAATAAATAATTAAAATCATACTTTAATTTTAATTTTAAATTTATATTCATATTATTCTTTTATAACACATATTGTACCATCAAATATTTTTTGAAAAAAAAAATTAGCACATGCATTACACGGGTCAATTGCTAGTATATTATTAAAAGTGGTGTTTTTTCCATGCTTAGGTAGTACATTATAAGGGTTCATTTTTTTCTAAGAGAGTCACGTCATCATGTATTTTCTTAATTACTACACAAACCCAAACCTAATTTAAATTATACTAACTCTACTTATTTTATATGGACTCTATTTGACAAATATTCTTTTTCATATATTTCTCATGATAAATTGAGATAATCCACAAACCCAATAACAATTTTGCGTTTCACGTTTTTCTTCTTAATTTTTTCAAGGGTATTGAGATTTTTTTAAATGCTAAATTACTTTCTTTTTTATTCTTCTTATTTTTTTGTGTATGTTGTTTTTTGACCACACTGCCAAATAGGTTGTTAATCATATTATTTAATTTTGATGATATCTAAAATATTATTTGCAAAAATCTAAATTTTTTAATATACATATTATTTGACACAAAATATTATTTGCAAAAATATATATATATATATAAAGACAAAATAGTGGTTCAATATCAATTCACGTGCGGGTTCTATTTCGTGAGGTTATGGGTTTCCCCTACATTTCGTCACCTGAAAGGGTAACAACTATAAACACACAGCTGAGTGAGAAATATTATGCCAAGAGTATAAGGAATACAAAATAATCATGTATAGTTAGTTAAGCCAAAACATTTACATAACTTAATTTGGTATATAAATTATTTAAGTGGCAGAAAACTGAAATACATAAATTATGTAAATAAATAATCATAACCACGGTACAGAACAGAGGTCACAGAAGTGACAATCAGAACAGAGGTCAATGGATCCATGACAAACAGAGGACCACGAAGTGGCCAAACAAAGGCCAATGGTTATTTAAGTCCCCCAAGGCGTGGGACTACCATGGTGGTACTTACAAAACATAATTATTTATAAGGTCATAGTCAAATATATACTAAAATTTAAACAAACGTATCCATGAATTTCATTTTAAACAAATAGAGTTCAGAAAATAACCCACGTAGTTGAAATATTAATATCATTTATAATAATTTATAAACATAACTTGTATAAAATAAATTATGGAAAGTCAAAACATACGTAAAATATCTTATGGTAACTCAAGGTATAATATAATTCACCTTAATATTGACCATTAACCTTACTCCACTATCACAACCTTCCTACTATAAGTTTCTTACTTTCAGTACTTACGTGTCTCTCTCTTTCGTTTCTTTTCTTTCTTTTCTTTTTGTTTTCTTCCCACTGATCTCAACAACTCCACGGATATTGATCAATTCTTCCCCATTTATAGGGAAGCAAAAGCGTCCTGAGACCAATACGTGGCCGATCTCGAATCCTCCTTTGGATTTGCTTCATAATTCACCTGGATTTGCTCATTATAACCATAGATTTATACTTATCTTAGTAAATATTTATGGTAATTACACTTTTGCCCAATAACCATATAAATAAATTAATTCCCAATTAAACTACACTTTATCGTATACTAGTAGAAAATTAATTATTTATTTTGCTACCACACCCACTATTATTATTATTTATTTACTCTTACTTTTATATTTATTTATTTACTATCTTTAACTCTAAATTGGTCCAATTATAATTTCATATTTCTATTAATTTGGCCCAAATAATAATCCCTAATTAATCTCATATTTGATAATCTAATGCCAAATTAGATTCTGTTTTTATTATTATTTATTTAATAATATATTATCGCATACACTCACAATTACATATAACTATAAGTATTTATATGATATTTAATTAACGTTCAGAGTGTCACGGATGGAATAAAACACTTAGAAGATTTATCAAAAAATGACCCATTTGAATTTTATATTTTCAATTTTGTGATAATATTATTTCTCTATTGTTAATATTTTGAACTGCAAAAATTATATTCAAAATCAAAGAGACCAAAATAGAACTCAAAAGAAATTAGAGAGATTACTTATGTTATTTATTACATAAACTAATATTTTTTATAGTTTCTTTTAAAATTTCACTTTGATCTATTTAATTTTGCGATCCCATAAAATTAAAAGTGTAAAGTTTATAGGGAAATTTACTCATAAATCTCTTTTTAAGGAATGATGATCCGATTAATTCCAGGAGTTTTTTTTTTTTTGTTTTTTTTTATACCCTTATTTCTATTATATTTTCTTCATTTTTTTTCCTTCTGTACTACAAAGGTAAGATACACCACTTATAAGAATCATATTTGAGATTAATTTTTATATGAGAATGTTTTTTATTTGGAATAATTTGAAATGTTAGATTTTTCAAACATTTTAAAAGGAGTACAAAAATGACTTGAAATATGAAGTTCTTCAAATATTATAAAAGGATGTGAGATTCTTCAAATATTTCAAAAGGAGTACAAAAATTCTTTAGCAAGGTTTGAACAAATGTATAATTTCAATCTGTAACACTCAACCATAACACTCCAAAAAAACTCTTTATTATATGTTTTTTCAAACGTAACACTTCAATGTAATACTCCAAAAAAGCTCCTTAGTATAATACTCCAATGTAACACACACACAAAAAAATTAGTGTACTTTTTCCAAACGTAATATTCTAATGTAACACTTTAAAAAAATGATGTGGTATTCTTCAAACCATTCAAAAAGAAGTATAAAAAACTCCTAGTAAGTTTTGGGTAATTGTATAATTTCAAACTGTGAGCGTTACGTTTAAAAAAAAAATACATTAAGTAATTTTTTAGTATTTTTATTTATGCTACATTAGAGTGTGACATTTGATATTACATTGATTGGAGCGTTACGTTTGAAAAAAGTATATTAACACGCTTTTTTGTGTGTTAAATTGGAGTTTGTTACATTGGAGTGTTACGTTTGGAAAAGTATACTAAAGAGTTTTTTAGTGTATTACATTGGAGTGTTATGTTCTTATTCGTAATGTAAGATTTGTTCCAGAAGGATGAAAAATTCAAAACTTCTATAATACAGATTGCCTAAATATGTAATTTTACATTTGGAAAAATCTACTTTTATCCCTCAAAAATTAAATCCAAATGTATAAGTGACTATCCTTTTGTATAATTTTCACTTTAATGGGACCTTTGGATAATAAAAAAAAAAAAAAAAAAAAAGACCAAACAGTTCACAAAATTACATTTTAGAATTTATTGATGCTTGACCCAAGTTTATGTTGTTCAAATTAAAATAACTAATAGTGTAATTGATTCTAAAAATAATGAGGACTTGATGTGTTCCGCAAAATTGAGGGCTTGAATCTAAAAATATCATATAAATATGTTTTTTTTTTCATAAATAATCTAGATCTAAAACTAAACACCAATGTGAAGGACTTAAAAAATTTACTTAGGAAAAATATTGAACGGTTAAGATACATTTCAATAGTAGATCGCACTGCACAAAATTGAATATATATATATACCATCCAAGTTCCAACAACAACAACTCTGGTTGAACTAATTTTCTGAATCCATAGATTTTTACTGAAAACTAAAAGGTTAGATCATTAAAAGCATAGGTTCAAATGCATTATCATTTATTTGAAACCAGAAGGCAATAAAGCAGATCTCAAATATAGGTCGAGCTCCACTAGATTTGAAACCAAAAGACAATAACCTACCCAAAACAAAAAATAAAAATAATAAAAATAAAAATAAAAATAATAACAATAATAATAATAATGGTCTGGCCCAGAATCCAACCATGAACAGCCTATTTAAATTGCATCAAATAGGTACGTCTATGATGGTGTGCAACTTCAATAGCTGAGGTCATTGGATCTAAGGGGCAAAATTGTAGGGATATTGGGACAAATTAACTAGTGTTATGTAATATATAGTGTGGAGTAATATTTTAAAACTATTAAATAACATCTCAATTTAATGGTCAGCATTGAGTCGAGCTAAGAGCAAATACTTTTTAAGTAAACACAACTCAAAAGAGTCAAGAAAACAACTTATGTGAAGCATTCACATCCTTCTGTATAGCATACATCAGAAGAACAAACTACGCAAAACTATGTATAACTAAATTTCAATTAGGAGAAAAACCATTCTCTTTAAATTATAGCAGTCCAGCTATGAACAAAAATCAAATTCACACAACCAAAGATCTTGATATTACATTCCTGCCACAAATTTCTACAACATCAAGCACTCAAAAAACCCACATTCACCATCCCCATTTCGGAATTTCTTGTGAAGAAATTATCCAAATCATGTCACTCTTTTAACTTCAAACAGTTCACCAGCTAGATCTCATTCCTTTCAAGTTCAAGTGCTTCCCTCACTCACATTAGTACTTAGATTCCCTTGCTCGACATATGGTCTAATGAAAGTCCTCCGCCACCATACCTCAAAAGCACTCTGAAGATTAGGGCAATTATCACCTGCCTTCAAAAAACTTCCCAACCAACCAAGCAAGATTCTCTGCTGGTCCTCTAGCGGCAGTGTGAGGATTGTCCTCCCAATTCCCTCCTCCACGAGCTTCCGGTCAAACGATCTCCGCCCATGTTGTAACCATCCGTAGTCATTAATCAACGGTTCTAACCATGTTTGTAACAACAAATGACGTGTATCCTTGGATGGAAGCAACTCACCTCTTCCAATTCCAATGAAAAGCCTTGCTGTGATGAAGCTAACGTGGTGGCGAGACACAATTGGAAGGTTTGTGTGAAGCAACGCCAACTCTTCCTGGCTAGCCCATGTTACCGCAAACTCATCTGCTGCTTGCCTGTCTGCTAAAATCTCAAGCAACCACGAGAGGTTATCGGCATCTAGAGCTATCTGTTTCACCACGGGTTCTCTGCTATCCATGGGTTTATCTGCAAACTCTGGTTCAGCAGCTTGTCTGAACAGAGACAACAGTGAATTCAAGCAATTTCGGCACGAGCTGTAAATTGTTTCATTGCAAATGTCAGCCACGCCTGACGAGCTTGGAAGACAGCTGTTTTCCCTAAGTAGCTTCAGGACTACAGATTTCATTTCACGTCGGCCTCTCTCCTCGTTGCTATTAAGCACAAGTTCCAATATGTGAGAAATTGTGTCTTTGGGGGGATTTGAAGTATTGGAAGACACTCGTTTTAAGACGGGGTTGACCCCAATACCCTCCCCTTGAAGACGGAGGACTGAAGAAACCACCTTTTCCTCTTCTTCGTCACCGACCCAAGGGGTGGCTTCCAAGTATTCCAAACATGACTGTATGCACAAGTTGAACCCAAGCTGTTCTGCAACCTACAGAACGATACAATTGAGATGAGAACATAAAATATCTACTTACCCAATCTATAAAAGGCAGTGCATAAAATTTTTAACATTTTTTGGGTGCTTAATTGAAATATCAGTAAAGATTACTTGAGCATACAATTCAATATATTCTAAACATTTAGCGAAAGGAAAAAACCTAACTATGGAGCTCTCTTTTGGTACAAGTTCTGTGAAAGTGAGAATTAAATAACTAGAGAACTATGTCTCGCTTAAGTCCTAGCAAAACAGCACTTATTAGAATGTAAACGCATGATATGGCCGGTGACATGCTTAAGTTAACTCCTCTCTAAGCTTGGTCCCTGCTACTTTACTGATAATTACAATGCAAGCACAGGTTTTGCCCACCAGCTATATTACATGAACAGAGGTATGAGTATCGGGTATAGGTTAAACTTAAATCTTAAGATATTGGGAGATGTATTTAAAAGTTGGATATGGGTATGGAGACATGTCATGAACACACTTATATATTGCATTTCTTGTAATATTCTTAGATAAGATATTATAAATTATGTAGAAATGTACTTAAATAGAATTTAGGAAAAATATAATTTTTTTTATCTCTCATCTATGTCAGAGATTAGAAATGTTTATTTACTAGTAAATGAAAGTTTTCTCTTTTTCAAACATCATAAAAATTTAGAGGATCTAAGTGTCTAAATTGGATATGGGTGTCAAACACATCCCACACTTCTACCCTTTGGATATTCAGTGGACACAAGTACTTTGGGCGGAATAGAAGAGTCCATGAAACACAGTCCACAGGAAAGAGAGTCTGACCACACATGAGATGGCACGTGGATGAAAACAATACTTGAATTTATACCAGCCCTAATCCCTAATAGCTTAAGCTTTTTGCATAATAATTAGTAGCAACAACAAGAACCTCAAGTTGCCGTACAAGCCTATGTTCATGCTACTATGACGTTTTTTATGGCAATATTGGCTTTCACAAACCATGCCGCATATGAGAAGGAGACATCAAAATGTTTATAAAAGCATAGCACTAAAGCATTAAATCACTCCATGGACATTTCTAAAGCAATGCGGTTATCGGGTGACCAGAAGGAAACATCAATTAGTTTAAAACATAACAGGTTATCTTCTCATGATAAACTCTCTTAATTGCTGATAAAAAATATTATGTTCAATGAGGGAAAAGATACCAGTATAGTAGAAGGATCATAACTGTTAATGCAAGAATCTTTGTTTTCATTCAAAATATTATTGATCTCTCTGCCAATTATAATGTTATCAGATGACGAAGAAAGAAAAAACAACTAATAATACTAAATTTATCTCCATTTGCTTCTCCTAAAAGAAACAAATCTTCCACACACACACACACACAAAAAAAAAAAGAAGTCAAAGTTCCTGCTCTACCTTGGCCACTTGTCTCGCCATATTGAACGGGAAGCCAATAAAAATCAGATGAATATAAGCCTATATGATTGGATATTCACAATAATCTTAATAACCATGCATAGTAACAAAAATACATAATCAAAACTTATTCTCAATGGTCAGTTCAGCAAATACTAACACTCCTACTCTTCGTATCTCTGATAAGCATGACAAAAACAAGATGTAGTAATGATAGGATTTTATTATGAATTTTGCTCTTCAATTGTCGTAACTATAAAAAACAAGAAAAATAATCATAAGTATATGCAATGTTTTGCATGCAAGCAAGCACGTGAGCGAATAGGCCCATGCACACACAATAATAATTCATGTCTTGTCAACATAAATAACCACATAAGCATATGTATTTTAGGATATTAAGAGCTCTTGATGTCCTTTTGAACTAAAGAATATACCGTTTGATTCACTTGTTTGAGCTTAGTCCTTGATTTGCATTTCTATTTCCATGTGCAAACAAGAAAGTATTAAAATAAAGGGGGGAAATGATCAAAAAAAGTAAAGGAAAGAAGATCAAAAGTTGTATTATGGGTAATCTCAGTAATGCCCAGAAATAGGAGTAAATACGGGGTATAATGGTGATATCACATGGTGATTATGAGAAATCTCACATTGCAATAGTGGGGACAGCATGTTTAAGTTAGTGACGCCCATAAGTTTTCTATTGGTTGGTAACACCACATAGGATGGTGTCACCGTTGCACTTTGTTTCTGAAATAGGTTTTGTGTTTTCAAGCAGACTCCAAAAATACTAAACAGGAAAAAGCTAAATTGGAATTATTGATACTCAATGGGGATTGCAAAGGGGTAGGGACTAAAAAGAAGAAGAAAACACATTTTATGACTCTTGGGGATAATTTCTTCAAAATCAAGTAAAAAATCTCTTATAAAATTACTATGATGAATCCTCATCTCAATTATATTTTTCTAGAAACATGAGAAAAATATTGGTCAGGTACACAACATAGTTGCACAATGCAGGAGCAGGGATGTGTAAGCAAGGACCCTATAGAGGAGTTTAAGGTTGGGAGTAGGAGCAAGAGCAGGGACAGGGGCAGGAGCGAGGTTCTGGAACAAGGAGCAAGGCCTCCATAGGAGTTTCCTAATACTAAGAGACATAGGATGGATCACTAATTACTTTTTTTGAAATAAAAGCAATGATTTTTTCACGGCACAGCCTTCTGTTTTCTAAAAGTAAACAATACAATATGATTTTCCAAAATTTTTTTACTAGCATATGTTGATCAAATTGGTCCATTAGAAAACTATCTTCAGTATTAGTTATTAGTCAAAAGCAATTAAAAGTCAGCGTTATGATTAAGTTTCCACAGTAGAAGTATTTTAATTGCAAAAGAAACACACACACACACACACACACATATATATATTCAGATTAATGAAAATAAAATCCAAAACCAATAACAATTATTATTCCTTAAGGTCAACACAAGCTGTTTATGAAAACAAAACCTCCATAGTATATTGCAGTTAATCTATAGTTGCAAAAAAGTAAAAAGAAATACATTGCATGATTCTCCAAATTACCTTCAGGATTCGCAGTACACGTGAAACATTTTGCTTAATCAGCCGCTGTTTCAAATCTTTGCAATACATCAGTCCCACAGTTTCAACATATATTTCTACATCCTCACAATCATCAATTTCAAGACACGGTAAACCTGAGTACTGCTGTTCAGACAATTTGTCCGCAAAAAAACTGCTATTCTCTACAAGAATATTCTTGTGAACACTCAACCTCACTGCAAAACCCTGCTTGCCATGCAAAACTACCTTCAAATCACTGGTTCTCGGTTCACCAAACTCAATTGACACCTTCCTTGGTAAATTTTCAACCTTGGGTCGTGGCATTCTCTCAGTAACTACTGGTGCAATAACAATAGGTGTATCAGAGACGGGATTTATTTGTTCATTGGACACAATTCCTGGTCGTGATGGATTTGATGTTGGTTTTTTCTCGGTTAATGGAGTTTGTTTCTTTTGGGAAGAGGCCTTGGGTGCTGAAGGGGATGGTTTGGGCTTGTTCAAAGGGTTTTGTGTTTTGAGGGTCTTTTGAAACACAACAGGTGAAGGGCAACACCAGAATCCTTCTGGGGTCACTGCAATTGGAACATTTCTGACCTTGGTTTGACCCTGGTCTAACCTTGTAACTCTGATTTCAGCCATTTCAACAAGATTTCAAAACACAATTTACTCAAAATACGCCATTTACTGTGAAAATAGCAATATTATGGACCCAATGCCTAAACTTTCCTTATGACAGAAAATCCATTTCTCTCGAAAATGACAGAAGAATTGAAATTTCAAGAAATTTGTTTCATTTCAGAAATCCACAAAAGAAAAGGTTTCAAAGTTAAAACCCAAAATGTTGAACTGAAGATATATATATATATATATATCAACAACATGAATTGCAATAGTCACTGTATTGCATGAAGTACAACTTAGAAGAAATGGAACTTGCTTCAATATCAGATTCCAGATTTAAAGTTCACTCTAAAATACCTAAAAAGGATAAATGTTTCTTTGGTTTGCAAAAATACAAGAAAAACACAGGTTCAAAGAGAAATTTTTGAATTTTTTTTCGTACAGACAGAGAATTAAAGAGAAAAAAAACATGGTAAACGATAGATTCCTTGCTTTCCCCCTCTATATCTAACTACAAATACTAGCCCTAGACAAAACCCATCAAAGAAATGACTTCACAGATCACAAACAAGCTCGAAATGGCTCTTCTTAAAAAACCAAATTCTGAAAATTTCTTGAAACCCCCAAAACTACAAAGACTCACCAAACAAACAACTGGGTAGTCCAAGAGTTCAATGAAACCTCCATTTCTTTTATCACTTTGTTGTATGACTCAACCCGAGTGTTGAAAATGATTGAAAGAGCTCTGGTGTCAAGCATCAAGGGAACCAAGGATTGGATATTTTACAGAGTGGAATGATGAGTGTCCTCCATATGCATGGTTTGCAAAGAAAGAAAAGAACCACATGACCAAAGTTAAAAAAGAAAGAGAGAGAGAGACAATGATGGTTTATGGGTTGTGCTTCTAACTTTACGAGAGAGTGTGTGTGTGTGTGTGTGTGTGTGTGTGTAAGGGTGCTTTTAATTCTTGTGAGTGTGGATCTGCTGAAATTACATGTCTTTCCTATTGCACTGCAAATATTCTCTCACACACAGATTTTCTATCATAACTGACATCAAAGAGAGACAAGCATGCCTCTTTATGAAAATATGTCATAAAAACTTATAAAATTATTTAAAAGTCTATTAATTAATACTTTTAAAACACTTGTTTATAATTTTATTTTGCTTTTAGATTTTTTATGTTTGGTTGTTGTTATTATGAACTAAGAAAAACTATTACGTAATATTTATGAAGTAATTATCTCAGAGTTATAAAGTCACAAATTTTTTTTTTTTTTTTGTGGGACTTAAAATTATTGAAACATTGTTGTAATTAGGCTTCATTCACTTAAATAAGGGAGATGATAGAGAGTTAATTCTTTCCTTTTTTCACTTGATAAGATAATATTATACTTTAACAAATATGAAAGATGATTACGTCAAATTAAAAGAAAAAAAAAATCATTTAAGAAAGTTCTGTGATAAATACTCACAAATCCAATACTAACAACTTCTATATAATACAAAAAGAGTTCATAATAAGAAATAGATGAATAATCAAGTCTTGTCTTTAAAAAGAATAACCCTCTGATATGTCAATTGAGAATATACAATATTAATCAATTAAACTATCTCAATTAGTTTGTAAAAAGCTAAATTAAAATTATTGTACCTTATGAGAGATAAGTTTTTAACTTCTCATATTTTGTATTTATTCTACTTTGAGAGGTGGTATTCCAAATTCACACACACACACACACACACACACACACACACACACACAAATGTGGCCTTGGAAGTTGGGGCATTGTAAGGAAAATGGCACTAAAGTTTAAAGCATAACTTTTAAAGATAAAGTTGGGCAAATTGAAAAATGACAGAGACATGGTGCTTAGTCCAAAAAAGTGTTATGGATAATAATGTAAATACATGGGTGACATTTGATGGGGGTAAATTACAGTGGTGTTAAGTGTTTGATCATCTAGAATCATATGTTAAAATTTAACAATTTGTTTAAAAAATTCTTCATTAATGATGTGACAAAAATAATTTCCAAATATTGACACTTAAATCTTGCGTCAAATTTAGCAATTACTAAAATTTGACAAATTTTTTTTCTCTCAACCAATCAGTCTTAAATTGGATGCATCTCGGTACTAACAATGTCACTTAAGAGAGAGAGTATGTGTGAATCTCAAAAATAGGCCAAACATTTTTTATTTTAATTATGTATTTTTGTGTTTTAAAATATTTATAATTATTAAATTATGTAAAAATTTTGAATGTAAAAATATCAAGACATGACTTAAAGATTGTGAATATTTTGATTAAAAAAACATAAAAATTATCGCTCAAAAATTATCTAAAAAGCACTATGATGGCCTATAGCCTCAATTTTTTATTTTTATTTTTAAACCCTCTAGTACTTGGGTTGTTTTAAATTTGGATTAATTATATCGGCATCTACTTTAATTATTTGTGAATATTATTATAATATTTTTATTTATAAATTCATATATTTAACCCTTCAATTATAAAAAAATGCAAATAAAATGATGAAAATGATTATAATTACAAATCAAGAGATACAAATTTATTTATTTTTTAAAAAAGTGGAATAAAATAATATTACCAAAGAAATATTGATGTAATTAACTCTTTCAATATTGGGGATTTAATCACGGCATTTGGTTTAGTAATTGTATAACATCTTTTGTGGTGTGAGGTCTCGAGTTCAACTTCTATAAAAAAAGAGTTTGATATCTATTGTGATAATGTTTATTTCTTCCTCATTATGGAGGTTGTTGGGCTTGAGCTTATGTTTCGAAGTAAATTTTGTTGACTTTTTAACTATTGCAAATTAGTAATCTGTTTGACGATATAATATGTCACATAATTGTAATTATTCTCCAGACGGTTGACAAAATATATATATATATATATATGTTGGGAGTTTGTCAAAGTGCTAATTCATGATTTGCACGCTCTGCAGCCCTTCCCAAATATGCTTGATTGACCCACAACAAAATTATCTAATTAAAAAAAAAAAAACTAATCGCCTCATTTTGATAATAAATGTGTGAAGGAGGGAAAATATTACCATGAAGTAGTCTTGAATTTTGTTTGACTTAGCTTTTCTTTTTCTTTTTCTTTTTCTTTTTTTTGTTTCCCTCTTTTTGGATTGGGAGCTTTGCTTTACTTGGTGCATTATTATATTATAATTAAAGTTATGAGGGGACCATAGCTTCCTGTGGAAGGGCAAATAATGCAGTTTAAACAGATGAAGCTGGAATGGGAAAAGGAGATCATGTTTTCATCATCAATGGCCTTTGGTACCAAAAAGTGGCCAAAAAAAAAAAAGAAAAAAAAACCATAACCATTGTGAATACCAAGGTGATGGATTTGCTGTAATGTTGGCCCACCATGGCATCTACCCTCATCATGTGTTAGGTCATAAAACCGTGTGAATGCGACTCCTCTACTGTTGTTTTTTTGAAAATAGAAGATTTTTACATAATGAAACATTAATAACGGATAGATTTACATGTGTAGTCTACCACATGTGGGATCTATTATTCATCTTCCATTTATATTTCATACTGTAAATTTTGTTTATTTACTTTAGATTTATTTTTATCCCTCTGGTGTGTTGGTTGACGAACATTACTCAACTCTTAAGCATATGTTTGCTTAATCATATTTTTGTAAACCTATGAATCGGAGCTTGT
Organism: Camellia sinensis; assembly: GCF_055761805.1. Taxonomy (NCBI): domain Eukaryota; kingdom Viridiplantae; phylum Streptophyta; class Magnoliopsida; order Ericales; family Theaceae; genus Camellia; species Camellia sinensis. Next base: position 191,027,168 of record NC_138964.1, read on the forward strand.
TATTTTTAACCATAAAAGAGTAAAGAATATTAGGTAGACCTAGAATTGACAATAGTTAATTGATGTGCATAACTCAATACAAATGAAATTGACCACCAATAATAACAAAAATACATGTATCATTACTAACATAACTACTTTTGAAGTTGTGTTTGAATTTTAAATTTATAAAACAAAATTAAATAAAAAAGAATGAAAAGAAGAAAATTAAGTAGGAACTAACTTTTTTTTCCCCTTTGTTTTTAGTTAGATTAGGAATATGTGCAGGAAATTAAAATATATCTTAACTTTGTTCATCACTGACTTGTTGCTTGTCAAACCCTTTCTTTCCATAAGGGGGGTCTTCATAGGCTGAGTGATTGTTTGAGATGTATTAAATTAGTATATTTTTTAACTTTTTACAAAAAGATATACAAAAAGATAAAGAGTTGATGTAACTTAAAAAAGACATTAAAAAAAAAAGGGTAAAAGTGTCATTTTAATTCATGCCAAACAATATTGAATTGTGCCAAATTATTAGCGGATAGAATTTGAGGCAAACATGGTTTTTATTTTAGGGATAGTAGAGAGTTCATTAGAGATGCACTTAATAATCATTTTTAAACCAAGTAAATTGCCTTTATTTGTTAGAGCTTGTGACTCCTATGTGAAAAGTTATAGAATTATTTGAATTTTAAATTTTAAGAGATAGATTTTTTTTACTTTTTGGTCAATTAATAGGAGATTATTTACAATGAAAGAGAATTATGTCCAAACAAATTATAGAAGCCCAAGACACTAGTCTCATAATGGGAAAGAAATAGCCAACTCAACAAACCAACCACCTACGAGAGTGCCCCCACAAGGGGAAGATTTCATCAATCCTTGCATATAATAAGATTTGTCCCGCTAATGTCCGAAATAGAAATGTGGTGGCCAACTAACCTCATATTTATGAGATGAGAGATTATATATTCGAGAAATTAGTTAAGGTACAACTTTAGACATGGTTTTGAAAAAAATAAAATAAAATAAAATAGGTTTTGAATAAGTATTCTTTTTTCATATAAAATATATATTATCGAAAAAAATGATATAGTATCCTCAGACTCATAAATATAATAATGAGTTTAGCAATAAAATGAGAGAGATGACTTCACCCAACTTGAGATAAAATCAACTCCATTTATCCCATGTGCTTGACCTGATTAGTCGAGGGAATTGTATTTGAAAACTACCAAATCATTTTATTCCAATTATTTTCACAAAATATGACAAGATTAGAAAAGATAGAGTTAGAAATGAATATATTCGAAAATGGATAGGAGTAGTACCAATAGAAGATAAGTTGAGAGAGAATAGATTGAGATGGCTTGGTCATATACAATAGAGACCAACAGAGGCAGTAATAAAGAGATGCAATACAGTGACAGTAGATAGAAGTGTTGGAACAATCTTTTGTGTACAATAAATAAATGAAAACTAAATCAAATAAATAAAATTAATAACTTACAGAATTTATTTTACCGAACCGAAATGAATATTTAAAAAATCAAGTCGAGTATGTGACACTCTGTCCTTAAGACAGATTCGCCCCGCTATGGTGCTTACGGATAAAGGCGTCTATCTCCTAGGATACAATGATCTTCACAAATTGTAGTAACACTCCAAACAATTTGTACGGCGAACCAAACCTGTGTTCTTAACTCTCTAAATTTTATTCTAAAACTAGTATGAAGAATAATGATGCAAGAAAGCAAAATGAAGGCAACAAAATGAATTTTTTCTGGATATTTCCCCAACCTCAAACTCCTGTAAAATGTTGGAATTTATAGGCCAAAAGATCTATCCAAACAGGTACAAATTTTGAATGAACAAGTATACACTGTTTTAAACAGATACAGATTCAAAATTTGAACAGTTCTGTCACTATTTAATCTGTAAACTGCTGGAAACTGCTAGGCAATTTCTAGCAGTTATAAACCTGTCAAAAAAAAGTTTTAAATCTGTTCAAAATTTTAATCTGTTAAGGAATCAAATGAACAGGTACAAACAGGTGACTGCCCAGCAGTTTCTATCTGTTGGAAAACTACTGCAGTTAAAAGACCTGTCTGGCATAAATGAATATGTCCGGGTTCAAACAGATTTGAAAACTATTTGAACAGTTTAATCTGTTTTGGAAAAATGGATTAGAAGAGGTAACAAAGGTCAAAAAATTAAATTCAAGTTTTGAATTAATTTCGTGAAGAAATTTTGAAAAAAATTCAAATAAATTTTCTCCAAAAAATTAATATAAGAACTGACCCGACCCACAACCCACACCCAGCATGGCATAGCTCGGCCGGACGGACAGCGGTGGCGCGCGCGTGTGGTGGTTTGGGCTAAGGTTCACTTTGTCCATAACTCCTCCCTCCTACAAACTTGGGGTGCCCCTTGGGACCCAACCCAAGTGTTGTAATCTAGAACTTATATACATACAAAAGCTCTCTTAAAGTTTCAATGTGGGACAAGCTTTACAAGGAAACCCACATTTAATTCTTTAAATGTCCAATTCCACGAACCCGAAAACGACGTCAACTTCTCATTTACTCATAAATGGTTTTGACGAACCGTCTTCACTGTGTGACTTGCTATACGGCAAGGAACACGTCACCTCTTCGGACTCACCCCAAAAGACGTTTGGGGCCCATTCCATTTTGGGCTCAAAAATGGCCCAAAATAAGCCTTATAAAAACTAATTTTTCAACAATCCCCTACATGAATGGAATTTGATGGAGAGAAAACGCAGCAACATGATCTAATTACAGAAAGTACAGAAATTGAAAATATTCTGCAAATGATAGGTAACTTTTTGCTTTGAACCTTCCCTTGTGAGACACTATCGCATTTACTAGCTAACCAGTGAATATGATGTCTTGAACTGTTCAGTCGTTTGAGTAAACCAAGACAATAAAACTCACATAGTATATTATCAGACACAGTTTAGTTCTCACTATTGTATTCATTTTGGCCCTGAACAACCTAATCTTTCATGAGTGCTCTAAAGACTTGTAGCCCTTCACAAATCTCATAGAACTGACCCAGTTCACACTCATATAGGTGATTCTTATGAAGAGTATCCTGTCATACTCCACTAAGTATACCTAGATATAAGAATCATTAAAAGTATTACTTAACCTAAAACGCTGCAGACATCACTGTTTCATCATAGAAATGGGTAAGAGTTTGACTCTCCAGTGATCCTTATGAGTCATACACAACTCGGTTGTTACTTTGTACCTAGATCCTGGGATCTCCAGTCAACTAGGTTGGGTTTCCATTGTGGTAACTCTTATTTAATAGGCTTAAGTCCTATTTCCCTCGATGAATTCTCAACTAACTCTCTTGCTAACCCTTTGGTTAGTGGATCCGCTATGTTGTCTTTAGACTTCATATATTCAATGAAAATAATTCTATTAGAGAGTAATTGTCTTACGGTGTTATGTCGACGACGAATGTGTCGTGACTTACCATTATACATATGATTCTGTGCTCTACCAATTGTTGATTGACTATCGCAGTGTATGCATATAGCAGGTACCGATTTTCGCCACATTGGAATATCTTCAAGGAAGTGGCGAAGCCATTCTGCTTCTTCTCCAGCTTTATCTAAAGGTATGAATTCGGATTCCATAGTAGACTTAGCTATGCAAGTCTATTTGAAGATTTCCAAGATACAGCCGTACCACCAAGAGTAAAGACATACCCACTGGTGGACTTTGAGTCTCTAGTATCCAATATCCAATTTGCATCACAGTATCCTTCAAGTACTGCTGGATATCTAGTATAATTAAGCCCAATGTTACGAGTAAATATGAGATATCTTAGAACCCTTATAATTGTTTTCCAGTGTTTTACTCCTAGATGACTCGTATATCTACTTAATTTACTTACTACATAAGCTATATCCAGGCGAGTGCAGTTCATCAAGTACTTTAAGCTTCTAATAATTTGGACATACTCTAATTGAGAAATACTTTCTTGTACATTCTTAGAAAGAAACAAATTAACATCCATAGGTGTTCTAGCAAGATGATCATCATCTTTATTAAATTTGTCAAGTATTTTCTCAATGTAATGAGATTGTGACAAAGCATAACCTTCTGATGTTTTGGTAATTTTCATACCAAGAATTACATCAGCAATCCCCATGTCTTTCATGTCAAAATGTTTATTCAACATTTTCTTAGTAGTTTTAATCATATCATTATTATTACATATGATGAGCATGCCATCCATATAAAGACATACAATGACATAACCTTTGTCTGTATTTTTAATATAAACACATTTGTCGCACTCATTAATTTTGAATCCATTTGACATCATTGCCTTGTCAAACTTCTCATGCCATTGCTTTGGCGCTTGTTTTAAACCATATAATGATTTAACCAATTTACACACTTTCTTTTCTTTTCCTAGAATAGAAAAACCTTCTAGTTGTTCCATATAAATTTCTTCATCTAACTTACCATTTAAGAAAACGGTTTTCATATCCATTTGATGAATTTCTAGATTGTACAATGATACAATAACAATTAGCATTCTAATGGATATTATTCTAGTAACCGGTGAGTATGTGTCAAAGTAATCAAGACCTTCTTTTTGTCTAAAACCTTTGACCACAAGTCTTGCCTTGTACTTGTCAATTGATCCATCTACTTTCATTTTCCTTTTAAAGATCCACTTGTATCCTAGAGGTTTACAACCTGGTGGCAAATCCACCAATTCTTAAGTGTGATTTTGCAATATGGATTTAACTTTACTATTGACAGCCTCTTTCCATAAAGGAGTTTTAGGATTGGACATAGCTTCTGTGAAAACTCACATTTAATTATTCTTAAAAGAAAATAAATAAATAAATAAATAAATTAATTAATTAATTAATTAATTAATTAATTTTATCTAGAGTCTACCTAAAATATATAATAGTGTAAAAGTTAGTTTTAAATTAACTCAATTCAATCACTAATAAAGACATTATTAAGAATAATAATTTTGTGGGTATTCAATATTTATTGTTTATAAATTATTTTAATTAGGATTCAACATGATAATTATTCTTACTAAATACCTTAGTTAAAAATTTTAGTGTATCAATTTTAAGAAACTCACACAAATACAAATACAAAAAAAAAAAAAAACAGATTTTTGGTGGCAACTTTGCCACGTGTTTGTTTGCATGTAAGTGTAGGAACCTTCACCTCATTATGCATCGTTGGAATTGAGAGGCACGTTGGACTAAATGGAATGAAGAGAAAGAGAAAGAAGAGAGAGAGAGAAAGCCTCAGCAACATGTTTATATATATGCATGCTACTCTTTAATTAGAGCATGCAAAGAAAATCTGCGAAATGGAATAGGTTAATAAGAGGAGGAGGTTAAGGAGGTTACATATTTTTCTACTATTTCACTATTCCATTTCAATCCTACAACTAAGTAACAAAACCCTCTCAACTATCTCATTTTTTTTTAATTGTTGAGATTTTCAGATTATAGTCATGTGATAAAATGACTAATTTTTAGATAGAAATTTTTATATATATGTATATAAATTTTGTGATGTGTATATCAAATATTGAAAATATTGATAGTCTTAAAGTCATGGTATTATTGTGGAAATAGGCTTGCATGTGTAGTTTATACCATTAAAGAAAAGATTGACGATTTTCTTTAGTCCTTGAATCTGTCAGAAAATTTGTACGAATTTTTAGATAATTTTATACTCAAAATTTGAAGATGATTTCTTCTACAAAGTTGTTTATAATGATGTCTACTTCATCCATGAATTTTTGTAACAATTATGGAGTTTTGTACGAATTTATACAGATTTTTAACCAAATCTGGAGCTATAGGCAGATTTTACTATATGTTTGAAAAATCATTAAAAATTTTATATTTAACCAAATCTGGTAATTTCTAAACTAAAAATGAAATTTGAGAGTCTAGTTTCATAATAGATTTTTAGATTATGGAATTGATTTATAAATTTAAGTATGGAATTAATTTAAGAAAATGTGATAAATCTGTGTCATAAATTTTCTTGGAATTTTTCAGAATTATTTATAATTCATTTTTGAAAAATGCTTTCCAAAAAATGACCATAACGTGTTTATTGAGTATTCTGTAGATTTATATGAATTGTATAAGTAATTTATTTATAATTTTAATTACGAGTTATGTATTCTGAAAATTCTGGCAAATTAAGGAGGAATCAAAAAATTATCTCTTCAATTGTTTATTTGGACTAAAAATTTAATATTGTGCTAGTCTAATCTTGTAAATTAAAATCCATGCATGTGTGTAAATATGATTTATTGGTATCTAAATTATTATTTCATACCATGGTTTAAATAAGTTGTTTATTTAAATTTTATACAATTATTTATTATTGTGCGACATATGTAATTTTTTATGTTAAAAATTCTAATGAGTTGGTATAACATTATTTGTAATTAAAAATTGAAATTATTTTTAATTAATATCAAAACAAACTGAAATAATTAACGGCATATACAAAGTTAACAATTGACGGTTAATACCATTTGTTCAGGGTGAGCCTTGGTTTTAAAGAGTGTACGAAATTAAGGATTGACGGTTAATACCGGTTGTTCAGGGTGAGCCCTGGTTTTGAGAATTCTTAAGTAAATTGTGTTGCGAAACCCTAAGATGGCACGGGACTTATTTGAACCCTTTTCGGTATTCGGTTTTGGAATAAGGGTAGATGTGCATGTGGCACACAGGGAGGTTACGTACCCCTGGCAGACCGTTTCCTTGGGGCAGACCACGGATGCCACTACTTGGGTATATAACTTCGGACGTGGGCATCTCTAGTAGTTACGGTTTGTAACACTTGAATATTTGACCAAAGGGGGGTTTCAGATTAACCGTTGCCATGCTTAGTGGCTACTAAGAAAACCTCTTTGGTGAGATTTTGAGTGTCACCCAAACCATTAAAATTGTCGAAATTATTATAATGGTTGGTACATTTATTATGCTATTAAATTTTACTATTATTTTAATTATCATGATTTGATTATTTTCTCTTAAAAAGAATGGTAGGTTGGTACCGTTTTCTTACTGTGTTGCAAAACTCATGGCATATATTTTTGTTGCCCTGGCGTTTCATGCCAGATTATGTTGAAGAAAGGACTGAGGCTAAATTTGGAGCTGCTGCTAATATTGAACCTTGGCTAACTTAAAGTCAAGACTCCATCGAAATAAAATTTTATTACCCTTGGTATTAGTAATCATGAATGCTACAAAGTTGTTATAATATTGTATGTGGACTCATAATTTAGTTGTTAAGCTTTGACTATGTGAAAATCTAAATATTCCCCTAATTAGTTGTTAAAATCTTTATTTAGTAAGTTATTTGTTATTTAAATTTTACGATATTCTAAAAGAAAATTTGGGGCGTCACAACTTTTTTAAAAGTTAAAGGCTCATTTTCTAACAAAAATGTTAGAAAAATCTGGACCAAAAGATTATGAGGTTCTAGCACGTTTACTACGCCTAGATTCATGTTCCTCATTTTGATTTATCTCTTACTCTTGTTCTTGATCATGTTTTTTATCCTGACTAGTTATAGCATCATGAGATCTTTTGTTAATACTAGTCTCTTGTCCAGTTTTATTTGGAATACATGTTCAAAGAAATATGCATTCCGAGATTTAATAATAGTATTTATATGCATTTCGGAATGTTCGGACTTATGAATCAAAAATCGATATGCACTACTATTCATGGCATAACCAATGAAAATCCAATCAACAGTTTTGGGACTTATCTTAGTCTTTTTAGGATTAAGAATAGCCACTTTAACCAAATACCCCCACACTTTTAAGTATTTGTAGGATGGTACTCTTCCATGCCATAATTCATAAGGTATTTGATTCACTTTCTTTCGAGGTACTTTATTAAGTATATAATTAGTAGAAAGTATTGCTTCGCCCCTCAAGTTTTGAGGTAATCCAGAACTTATTAACATGGCATTTATCATTTCTTTTAAAGTCCTATTTTTTCTTTCAGCAATTCCATTTTGCTGAGGTGAATAAGGAGCGGTGGCTTGATGAATTATTCCATGTTCTTTACAAAACTCACCAAAAGGTGATTCATATTCACCACCTCTATCACTTCTTAGTTTTTTGATTTTTTTACCAAGTTGATTTTCAATTTCATTCTTATATTGAATGAAAATTTCCAAAGTTTCATCCTTGATTTGAATTAAATAAACATAACTATATCTAGTATAGTCATCTATAAAAGTGATAAAATATTTTTTCCCATCTCTAGTTTGAATTGATTTAAAATCACAAATGTCACTATGAATTAATTCAAGTGGTTCCGTACTTCTTTCAATTGAACGAAAAAGAGTTTTGGATAATTTTGCCTCAACGCAAATTTCACATTTATGATTTGAATCAATGTCAAATTTAGGTAAACATTCCATATTAATTAATCTACACAAAGATCTATAATTAACATGTCCAAGTCTACCATGCCATAAATTTGAAGACTCAAACAAGTAAGAAGAATATGTATTTTTATTAATAACAGAGGGTACAACAGTCATTACATTAATTTTTGAAAAGGCCATCAAACATGTAACATTTTCCTACATGCATCCCATTTTTGGTAAGTACAAATTTGTCACTTTCAAAAATTAGCCTAAATTCATTTTTACTCAACAAAGATCCGGAAACAAGGTTCTTGCGAATGTCCGGTACATGCAGCACATTATTGAGAGTGAGTTCCTTTCTAGATGTCATCTTCAGAATAATCTTTCATTGTCCTTCAACTTTAGAAGTTGAAGAGTTGCCCATAAAAAGTTATTCACCATTGTCCATCGTAGAATAAGATGTGAACATCTTTTTGTCGGCACAGATATGGCGAGTAGCATCAGTGTCCACCCACCATTCTTTAGGATTTCTGACAAAGTTTGCCTCGGAAACAACTGCAGAAAGATTTATGTCATCTACATCATTGGAAATATTGTCAACTTCGGTCATATGGGTTTGGGCAGGCTTTTTGCTTGTTCTTCTTTTACTTTTGCTTTTGCTACGGCAATCTTTGGCCCGATGTCCCTCTTTGTCACATATGTAACACTTGCCATTAAACTTGTACTTTTTAGTTTCCCCTCCTTTAGATAGCATTTTCTTCTGCCATCTTTTAAAATCAGTTCCTAAGAACTTCTTTGGTTTTTCACCATAATCAACTGGCACAGTCACAACAGGAGGGATTGGAGCAATTGCAACCACCACACTAGTACTTGTTTGGGTATTAATTTAACCAGTTTCAGTAGTCATGCATTCTAAATTATAAAACAAAATTATAATTAGAATTTTATATTACAAAGAAAATTTAAACCAAAACCACATAATTAAATTCTGTAAAATAAAAGAAACAAGAATTGTAACTTTTATTTTCAATTAATTTGAAAATAAAATAAAATTTTATTTAACCAAATTAATTCCACACAGAAAATTAAATTTCTGTAACACTTCAATAATTAAAATACTGAAATAAAATTTTAATTAATGAACACTCAGAAGATAATTTTTGAAAACCAAAATTAATTTCTGGCAAAATTTCACAAATAAATATTCTGAATTATTAATGACACCAGTATATTACTACTAGTTATCAAAGAAAATAGACAGTATATTACTATTATCTGTCAAGCAGTATATCACTACTATTTGTTTTCCAACCAGAATATTATTTTGTAAAATCACAGAAAATAATTTCTGAAAGAAGAAGAAAGAAGAAAGGAAATAAACGAAAAATTCTGTATAAATAGAATAATTCGAATCTGTCTTAAGATTGTTGGAACAATCTTTTGTGTACAATAAATAAATGGAAACTAAATCAAATAAATAAAATAAATAACTTACAGAATTTATTTTACCGAACCGAAATGAATATTTAAAAGATCAAGTCGAGTGTGTGGCACTCTGTCCTTAAGACAGATTCGCCCCGCTATGGTGCTTACGGATAAAAGGCGTCTATCTCCCAGGATACAATGATCTTCACAAATTGTAGTAGCACTCCAAACAATTTGTACGGTGAACCAAACCTGTATTCTTAACTCTCTAAATTTTATTCTAAAACTAATATGAAGAATAATGATGCAAGAAAGCAAAATGAAGGCAACAAAATGAATTTTTTTCTGGATATTTTCCCAACCCCAAACTACTGGAAAATGCTGGAATTTATAGGCCAAAAGATCTATCCGAATAGGTACAGATTTTGAATGAATAGGTATACACTGTTTTGAACAGATACAGATTCAAAATTTGAACAATTCTGTCACTGTTCAATCTGTAAACTACTGGAAACTGCTGGGCAGTTTTTGGCAGTTATAAACATGTCAAAAAAAAGTTTTAAATCTATTCAAAACTTTAATCTGTTAAGAAATCAAATGAACAGGTACAAACAGGTAACTGCCCAACAGTTTCTATCTGTTGAAAAACTGCTACAGTTAAAAGACCTGTCTGGTAAAAATGAATCTATCCAGGTTAAAACAGATTTGAAAACTGTTTGAACAGTTTAATCTGTTTTGGAAAAATGGACTGGAAGAGGTAACAAAGGTCAAAAAATTAAATTCAAGTTTTGAATTAATTTCGTAAAGAATTTTTGGAAAAAATTCAAATAAATTTTCTCCAAAAAATTAATACAAGAACTAACCCGACCCAAAACCCACACCCGCGCCCAGTACGACTTGGCTGGACGGACGGCGGCGACGCATGTGGTGGTTTGGGCTAAGGTTCACTTTGTCCATTACTCCTCACTTCTACAAACTTGGGTTGTCCCTTGGTGCCCAACCCAAGTGTTGTAATCTAGAGCTTATATACATACAAAAGCTCTCTTAAAGTTTCAATGTGGGACAAGCTTTACAAGGAAACCTACATTTAATTTTTTAAATGTCCAATTTCACGAACCTGAAAACGACGTCAACTTCTCATTCACTCATAAATGGTTTTGACGAACCGTCTTCACTATGTGACTTGCTACGTGACAAGGAACACGTCACCTCTTCGGACCCACCCCAAAAGACATTTTGGTCCCACTCCATTTTGGGCTCAAAGATGGCCCAAAATAAGCCTTATAAAAACCAATTTTCCAAAAAAAAGTGTTAGAAAAAAAGGCAGACCTAAATTAACGTAGGTTCGTGAAGTAAATAGAGATATGAATCTCCTTAATTTGATTTACCAAATGACCATTGATAGAGTCGAGTGGAGAAGAAGAATTCATATAGCTAACCTCATTTGATGGGACTTAAAGTTTGGTTTATTTTCACAAAACAATTACTCTGTTTAGTTTCAGTTTTCAGAATTCACCTTTCAAAAAATTTTACTTTTTCGTTTTCCGTATTTTTTTGTTTTCATTGAATTTTTTTAATATTTTAAGCATTTTTTTTTAATTCTTAGACAAACCTAACATAAATATACCTAAAAAGTATAATATTTGTAAAAAAAATCTTTAAAAAATTCACTAAATACCAAAAATACAAAAAAATAAAAATTCAGTATATTTTTCATATTTATTAATTTTTTAAAATATTTTTTCACAAATATTTTACTACTTAGATACATGTTGTAACGACCCTAATTTTTCGTAAGTCTTATTTATTATTATTACTTTATTTTATTTTTGCCTTTATTGTTGGACATGTCTCTTGGATTTCTTTTGTTTTCTTAAGCTTAGGGTTGATATAAGTTTATGTATTTATTATTATTTTTTTATAACTTTAGTATTGAGATAATTTGGCATGGTTTGTAACCGTACATTATTTAAGTTATTTTGACTACGTATTGTTACTTTAATGTTGGAGGTATTGGTTAGTTATGAAATTATGGTGGATGGTTTGGTTGGTGTTTAGTTTTTTTATTTCACCCCTAAGATTTGGATGATGGAATATTAATTGGGGTTTAGTCCTAATTTAATATTTAATTGTCTAAATTTGGGGGCGTGACAATTTGGTATCAGAGCTCTAGGTTACCCTAGACTTGTGAGAGTTTAGGTGATCCTCGAATTATGAAAACATGGTTTAGTTGGTTTAGTTTGGTGGTTGAATTTATTCTACGTATTTATGAACGAATCTTTTTGTGTGTTTACCTTGAAGGTGATGGCTGGAAGGTATCTTTAATTTTTTTTAAGAACCCATTAGGGTACTTTTTGGTACTAGTGCCTCTCATTCTTTCATATCTAGTAAGTTTGTAGAAAGTGAACATATTGTAACTACCTCATTATCTAGACATATACGTGTTGAGACCCCTTTAGGAGGGGCAGTTACTCTTTATGAGATGTGTAAAAATTTTGAGATTGACTTTGTGGGCAAAGTCTTGTACGCGGACCTAATTGTGTTAGGGTTTGAGGGGTTTGTAATTATTTTGGATATGGATTAGCTGCAAAAACAGTTTGTGACTCTAGATTGTGCTGGAAGGACTGTAAATATAGATATTCCCAGTATGCCACGGCTTACCCACACTTCTAGCGATGGAGAAGAGTCGGTGATAACGAGTTTTCTATGCTCGGTAGAAATCCTTAAGGAGGATATTAGTGAGGTAGATGTGGTGCGTAAGTTTAAGGATGTATTTCCGGAGATACCTAGACCTCCACCTCAACGGGTAGTAGAATTTCACATTGACCTAGTGCCGGGAACTGCACCGATTTCTAAAGCGGCATACAGAATGGCGCCTAAAGAGCTTGTGAAAATGAAGAAACAGTTGGAAGAGATGCTTCAAAAAGGGTTCATACGTTCAAGTAACTCCCCATGGAGAGCACCTGCGATCTTTGTCTCCAAGAAAGATGGCACTCTCCGTATGTGCATAAATTATAGAGAGCTAAACAAGGTGACTATCAAGAAACAAGTGTTCGCTACTTAGAATTGATGACTTGTTTGATCAGTTGAAGGGGGCAGCCATGTTCTCTCAATTTGATCTCAGAACGAGTTACAATCAGATGAGTGTGTCAGAGGAAAGTATATCGCTTACTGCTTTTCAGACCCGGTATGGGTTGTACGAATTTCCTGTAATGCCTTTTGGTTTGACTAATGCTCCTGCCTATTTCATGGACTTGATGAATAGAAGTTTTCAACCATATCTAGATAAGTTTGTGATTATTTTCATAGATGATATCCTGGTGTATTCTAAGAATGTAGAGGAACACAGAGAACACTTGAAAGTTGTATTGCAGACTTTGAGGGAGCCGCAGTTATACATTAAGTTAATTAAGTGTCATTTTTGGAAGAAAGAAGTTCGATTTTTGGGACATGTTGTATCCAATCAAAGGATAGCGGTAGATCTTGAAAAAGTTGTTGCGGTCAAAGAATGAAAGCAGCCCACGAACCCTACAGAGGTGAGAAGTTTTTTAGGACTAGCTGGTTATTACAAGAGATTTATAGAGTAGTTTTCCACTATTGCAGTACCCATAACCAAGTTGACCCGCAAGAATGTGAAGTTCTTATGGACAGATGATTGTGAGACAGCTTTCCAGGAGTTAAAGCAGCGGTTGACTACAGCACCGTTGTTAACTATACCAGTACAAGGGGAAAAGTTAGTAGTGTTTACAGATGCGAGTGGAACTGGGTTGGGATATGTGTTGATGCAGCATCAGAAGGTTGTATCTTATGCTTCTCGACAGTTAAAACCTCATGGGAGACGATACTCTACTCATAACTTGGAGCTAGCAGCAGTTGTTTTTGCGTTGAAAGTGTGGCGACACTACTTGTTTAGGAAGCGCTTTGAGTTGTACACAGATCACAAGAGCCTCAAATATCTTTTTTCTCAAAAAGAGTTGAATATGAGGCAACAGAGATGGGTTGAATTCGTCAATAGTTATGATTTCGAAATCCTTTACCACCTAGGGAAAGAAAATTTGGTCGTAGATGCACTTAGTCGACAACATGGGATTATAGCTTCTTTGATGATTCAAGAATGGAAGTCCTTGGAGTTAATTTCGATGCATGATGTTCAACCAATAGAGAGTACTGAGAGGGCATACATTGGTAGTTTGATCGTACAGCCGACGTTATTGGGTAAAGTTTGTTAGATGCAGAATTTAGATGGGTTTCTCATCAGCAAGCTCGATGACCTTGTAGTGGATTTGATCGATGATTGTCTTACTGATTGGTCTGTGGACTCAGATGGGAGACTGCGATTCAAGGGCAGGTTGTGCGCACCTAACATAGTTGAATTGAGGAAAGAGATTATGGATGATGCTTATAGGACCCGATATATTATTCACCCTAGCGAGACTAAGATGTATCATGACCTAAAGAGGACGTTTTGGTGTGAAGGTATGAAGAAGGACGTAGGAGAGTATGTTTCTTCATATTATGTGTGCCAACAGGTTAAGGCAAAACACCAACGACCGTTTGGATTTTTGCAGTCTCTTGAGATCCCTACTTGGAAATAGGAGTACATCTCTATGGATTTCATGGATGGATTGTCGCGGTCTAAGCGAGGCAATGAATTTGTTTGGATGATAGTGGATCGACTTACCAAGTCTGAGCATTTTATTCTTATCAGTGTTCACTGAACTACGGATAAACTGGCTAGGCTGTATATTCGAGAGGTGGTGCGACTTCATGGCGCACCAATTTCTATAGTTTCGGATCGTGATCTGATATTTGTGGCAGAGTTTTAGGAGAGCTTTCAGCATGCTTTGGGTGCTAGGTTAGACCTGAGCACGGCTTATCATCCTTAGACGGATGGGCAAACTGAACGGGTAAATCAGATCTTGGAGGATATGTTGAGAGCTTGTGTCATCAATCTTGGTGGTAGTTGGGAAGAACACTTGCCATTAGTGGAGTTTGCTTATAATAATAGCTATCACTCCAGTATTAGGATGGCACATTTTGAGGCTTTGTATGGGAGGTTATGTCGATCACCTGCTTGTTGGATGGAGATAGGAGATACACCGTTGTTAGGGCCAAAGTTGGTGAAAGAGACCATGGAGAATGTGAACATTATTCGGAAACGTATTAAGACTGCACAGAGTCGTTAGAAAAGTTACGCTGATAGAAAATGTAAGGGGGTTGAGTTGAATGTTGGAGATTTTGTGTTTTTGAAGGTTTCACCGATGAAGGGTATCATGCGGTTCAGAAAGAAGGGAAAGTTGGCCCCTAGATTTGTGAGACCATCCGAGATCACGGAGAGGATTGGTAATGTGGCTTACAAATTAGCTCTACCACCTATTTTAGCTATGATTCACAATGTGTTCCATATATCTTTATTGCGGAAGTATGTGCAAGACTTTTCCCAAGTAGTATCACCAGAAGTGTTGGAGATTAGTGATGATCTAACGTATGTGGTGCGATCGGTTACTATTCTAGTTCAAGATGTAAAGCAGTTGCGGCGCAAGAAAGTGAACTTGGTTAAAGTGCAATGGAGCGAGGATGAGAATAATATCACTTGGGAATTAGAAGAGAAAGTTCGGCGTATGCACCCGGAACTTTTTGCTTAGTACTCTCTCCTATCGAATCTCGGGACGAGATTCTTTTGAGGTGTTTATATTGTAACGACGCTAATTTTTCGTAAGTCTTATTTATTATTATTACTTTATTTTATTTTTGACTTTATTAATTGCGTGGTTACATGAAAATTTAATGTGGTATTTAATTAATTTAATGTGTTATTTAATTATATATAATTAATCTAAATATTTATATATTTATATTTGTTATATAAAAAAAAGGTGTTATATATATATATATATTTAATCTTATATTTATATTTATATATCTTATAATTATGTTGTATTATATAATATAATATATTATAATAGTTTAGTAAGTTAGAATAGGGATTAGGTAATCAAAGAAAAGAAAAGAGTAGTGCTGTGTGCGGCGGCAAGCCGAGAGAGAGAGGGTATGCATCAATGTGTGGGAGGAAGAGGAAAGGGGAGAAGAAAAGTTGAAGGTTTTATTTTGGTGGCTCTATTAATTCTCTTAAGTGATTTTTTGATCTTCAAAAAATATTATGAGTACAAAACTCACTTACCTTGATTTATATTTAATTCATTATTTTTATTTATTTGATGTTGAATTGATTTCGTATTTGCATGTAGATAATTTATCGATTTTAATTATTTTAATTAGTTGTGTATGTAAGGTTTAGGATTTTTAGATGATTGATTGATTTTAATTATTTAGATTAGTTGTGTATGTAAGGTTTACGATTTTTAAATGATTGATTGATTTTAATTATTTTGATTAGTTGTGTATGCCAAGTTTAGGGTTTCTATATATATTTATTTTATGGTTGTAATTATACACATGGACATATGAAATTAAAATAAATTAGGAACCCATAGATAAAGTTCTTACATTCCATCATGACTCCATGGATTGTTATTTTATTTGAGTGTTGGTGAGAAAGAGTGTATAAAAAAAAGTGAGGATTATGAGATTTATTTGAATGCCTTAGGCTTGGCATTGTTATGTTTGTTCTCATGAATAAGATGTTGTGCATATATATTGTTGCCTCGTTCTCATGAGTAGACGAATGCTTTGATACACGCACATACGTGTATGCTAACCATCCAGGGAGTGTAAGTCAAACTCGGGACGATATCCCCGTGCAAGTTTGGCTTCGGAGCGGTGTTAGGTATACGGGAGGCACATGAGATTTATGTGTAGGCTAAAAGTGAAGAGCCGAAGTGGTGGAGTTAAGGTACAAAGAATTTAATTATGAGTTTATTAGTATAGTGTGAATTGTATTAATTTGTACATGTTAAAAAATAGTAAATGACCTCGATAAATTATGAAATTTGAGCAGAGGCATGTATACGTGATTCTAGATAACTTTTGTGTTTTAACTTCTTATTAAAAAGATTGGTTAGAACTTGTAATCGGATAATCTTGGTTACAATAGTTTTTATTCATTTTAGCATGGCAGACTTTAGATGTTGTTTTAACCAACGAAATGAGCTCATTTTTCTTGGTTTCGCATAAACTAAAGTAAAAAATTATTCTGTACACTTTTCGTGTTTTGAAATTTTTCAAAAAAAATCTTCTTAGAACAGTTTCTGTTCATTTTCAGTTTCAGATTTTTTAGTTGAATTCCGCCTAGGTTCTTCTATCAAATTTTTCTCTCAATCTGTTCAGTTTCTACTAAATTCGTTCGCAATGTGTTGTAGAAAATTTCATTTTGTACAACTTTTGTTCTTTGAGTTTTGGTCAATTCGAATTATTTAAGTATGAAACGGTGCATTTTTATACTTCTTTAGCAAGTTTCTTATGATTATGCTAACTTTATTTTTTTTGCAGGATGGTGGGTCTTACTAATTTTTTATGCAAGGCTGACTCACCATATTTTTATTTTATTTTGTTTATTTTATACTCAATTTATATTTCGTTGTGTACGGGTAAGAAATTAAACGTCACCGTATCTCGAGAAATTACCCATTCGTCTCGACGCGGATGAAACTACTTGTCTTGTCACGTAACAAGAATTAAATATATTTTTGTTTGTGTCTGGTGGACACATGGGTATTAAATCTTGTACTCATACCAGTATACTTATATACTGACCCGTTTTGTCCCTTGGCAACTGGGATGCGTTCTGTTTGAACGCTGTCGAGCTTCTTTTGCAGGATTAGTTGAGGCTACGGTGGTGACGTGGAATAACTATAGTTGTTGGACATGTCTTTTAGATTTTTTTTGTTTTATTGAGTTTAGGGTTGATATAAGTTTATGTATTTTTTTTTTATAACTTTAGTATCGAGATAATTTGGCACGGTTTGTAACTGTACATTATTTAAGTTATTTTGACTATGTATTGTTACTTTAATGTTGGAGGTATTAGTTAGTTATGAAATTATAGTGGATGGTTTGATTGACGTTTAGTTTTTTTGTTTCACCCTTGGGATTTGAATGATGAAATATTAATTGGGATTTAGTCCTAATTTAATATTTAATTGTCCAAATTTTGGAGCATGACACATGTACATCTAAAAAAGTAAATAAAAAAAAATTTATTTAAAATTTTAAAAATATTCACTAAAAATAAAAATAAAATACGAAAAATAAAAAAATTAATTTTCAAAAAACTAAATTCAAAACACTGAAATGAAACACACCATTTTATTTCCTCCCTGAAAGTCAAAGCTAACAATGAATCTGTTGCATGCACCAAATAAATGTTTTTGAGCTAATTTCCTTATGGGTTTCAAGATCAGTTGCTTTATTTGTTAATAATTTTACATATCATATGTAGAGCCTAAAATAGATAAATCAAATATGGGTGAGAAGTTCTAGGATGCACCAACAACAATAGTTCACAAATTCTCAAACAGAGCAAATGGCAAAACCCAGAAAGCTATTGTTCAGTTTCAGCTCTATACTAATGGCTTCCTTATTTGCTCTCTCTGCGTCTCTTCAATTCAATGACCCAGGTATCACACACAGACACACACACATATACATATGTACGTATTAAAATTTTAAATTTTGATCTTAATATTTACTGATATATGATCGTATTGTCAATTTTGTCATAGATTGGTATTTTTGGATTCCTCTGTATGCCTCTGCTTGTGCTGTGAATCTAGTCAACGGGGTGTCGGAATATAAGATAATGAGACCAATTGCAAGATTTGCACAATGGTTTGGGTTTTTCTTGCTAATCAAAGTTCTAATTGAAGATTTTGTGGAAGGCATAGATGGGTTTTGGTCATTAGATATGAGGGAGAGAGTTGTTAGAGAGAAATTTGGAAGTGGGCTTGTTATCATCTCCATGTTTCTACACTTTCAAGCTCTATCATCATCATCATCATCATCATCAGTCAAAGGCAAAACCACAGAAAAGAATGAAGTGAAAGTTCCAAACTATGTCCAATATGGTGAGACAACACCAACACTATCTGTACTTCTTGTTTTTTCTATAATAGAGTTTTAAAGGCTCAATGCATTATTGTGAAAGTCAAAATGGCCTTACCAACGTCTTTTTTTTTTTCTTTTTTTTTGGTTTCAGGGGAAAAAAAAGTCAATTTCAACTATACCACTTAATCGATTCACATACTATTTTTACATAACTAACTGTCATATTAATTTTAGATCATTGGATCTATTCTCCCAAAAGCATTTGGTGATCATGATTGCCTTTATTAATGTGACAAATTTGGTAAAGTCAAATTTTGGCTCAATATTTGACACAACATTGGAGGGGGGAATTTTCACAAGAGTATAGTCAAAAATGACTTTGACTCGAGAACTTGGCACACTATTACGCTGTGTTTGGTTGGGAGATTTGGGAATGAATTTAGAAAGGGAAAGAGAAAAGGTACGTGAAACTATGTGAAATGTAGACATATTTTTTTTCACATTTCACCTACCTTTTCTATTTCTCTTTCTAAATCCCTCCTCAAATCCCTCAACCAAACACAGCATTAGAGACCCTCTAATCTGCATGCGTAGTCCAACCATACAGACAGTGAACTTTGGACAGATCGTAAATTCGGACATTTTGAGTTCGACTCTTGCTAGTGTCTCTTGAATTTAACGAATACATGTAATTTACAAACAGTTGTAGATATCTAGGATTTACCCTACAAGAGTTGATCCAAAAAGCCCTGCTTTAGAGGGGTCCTTATCTCATCATCTAAACAAATAAACAAAAATTTGGAATACATGATTAGAAGAATGGCACGTAATAGTAATGTAGATGATGTGATTTAAAATGTATTTCATATTGAAATGGGGTGTTAATGGTGAACAGGAACGGCAGTCTTGGTGGCCATCAGTTACGGGCTCTCTTTTGCTTTCTTTATTTTCCAGAAGAGAGAAATGAAGTTCTGAGTGAACAAGAGTCAAGAAGGTCTTCTTCTAGTTCTATCAATCAATAGAATGAATAGAAGACACAAGAGACTAAGCCCTGCAGTCTTCCTGTATAATATGTTTTGGACAAAACTTTTCATGATAAGATGTTTTCAAAATATGGCCTGTGAAATCAATAGATTCTCTCATTCAGCAATTTTTTTTGTAACTTCATTTTTATTTTTACTCCTCAAATTCAAGATCCTAAGGCGACAACCATCCGAAAGGTGCGATTACTCACTAGTATTTACTATTGCAACTGCTATGTTCAACACAAATCATAAGTTAAATTGCATTTCTTAAACGAAGATGTAATAACTCAAAAACAATGAAGGAATCAAAGTATTATAATGGCTACTGATAGTGGCTGTAAACAAAAACAAAATGGGCAAAAGCTACTGGCATTATGAAATAAAATTATCTTCAACACTGCCATTTATGGCATAAACCCAACTGCGATTTCCTAAACTCGGCCAACTTTCAACTCCAGCAAGTAAAAAACCTAAGCAAACAACAAACAGAACAAGGCTTAATCCTCATTCTCTTGAAGCATGATGTATAAACTAAAAGGTATTGGTACAATCTACTGAAAAAGCAAAGCCATATATACACTTACAGCACAGGTAAAAGTTCTGGAGCCTAAAGAGCTATGGTGCCTCAAATAAACTCTGCTGGCTTCGAACAAATTGTAACCGCTTACTAAAGAGCATGAGATGTGAACAACTGTTGATGGCTTCAAGACGACCACAAAGTTCTTTTTGAACCTTTTTCTGAAAGGAAAAAAAAAAATGTATCCCATCTCATAATCTTCCTTTGTTGTTTATTCAGTAAAGGCGGCCCCTGCAATTCGGAGCTTCACAATAGCACCGGCATCCTTCTCCAGGCAGTAGCTTGTATTGGTAATCATATGTCAGCTCTTCCCCCGCAGCTATCTGTTCACAATTTTTCGGCCCATAAAGAAGTCAACATAGAAGATTGAAATTTTCAATTTTTCTGCCTATATATATGGACAGTAAAATAATTTGGGGAAAAAGGGAATGGTGCTCACATCTCGATTTGCATACAGACCAATGTGTGCAAGCTGACAATCCATGCTTTCCACAAGGACTTGATGATTCACAAGATTTGGTGCACAACTACATAATGAAGTACAAAGGTCAATCACATAGGCAAACAAATTGACCTCAACAAAGCCTTGAATCAAATTTGAATCGTTTTATGACCAAAATCAAGAAACTATACATATATTGTTGGATAAAAATAAGAAATGCCATCTCTGATCGTTTTTTATCGTGTTCTTTAATGGGACCATTCAACTAACTAAAATTTCACAATTTGCCAAAAGAACCAATTAAACCTGGTTCAAAGCCACAATCGCTCACACACATGCACACTTCACACCCATGGAAGTGTGCAATCATGCTTTAACAATTGACCTAGGGCATATACACACATGTGATGAAAATGACTACTATAAATAGGCAATGTAATGGCTTTTGGATACTCATGACTTGAGTATTGAAGGCATTGGATGAAGAAAAAATTGAAGACTTGGTCATTCATTTTAGTATTCTCATTTTAATATTTATTACTAATTAGGAGTTTATTATTATTGTCATATTTTATTTTTTGTAACTTTTCACTAGGGTTTAGTATTGTCAATAAATAGGTCTATATGTAATGGGTTTTGAGACTTGTGATCTGAGTATTGAAAAATTAAGATAGTGAGTTGGCATTGTTTCCCTGGTTTTCTCCTCTCTCTAATCTTCTTGTTGCATCCACATCTCTTCTTTCCGGCCAAGCTACTATAAGAAATCTCCAAACCAGAGTACACTAATAGTAACACTAAATTCCCTCACCTGTGGTTGATATACCGTGAAACATTTCCATAACTCGTAGCGTCAATTATATATGGGAGCTGCCCTTCAATCAATCTGCTCATGTCATTAATGTGAGAATCAATGACATAGAAATATCCCCAACCTTCTTGTCCATACCTGAAATGCCAAAACAATCCATTAAAATCCAATATATATATATATAAATAATAAATAAGTAAACTCCATCCAAGTTGCAGATGAAAATGTCTTTCAGACGGAATGCCTAACCTAATACGCCTCTTGTTTGCTTCCTGCTCATCTATCACCTCCCCGACGTACTCGCATACAAATGTACCACACAGGATTTCTTCTCTTGCTCTGACTGCCCAACCCTGTAAATCAATATGATATGACCTTAATCTAAGACTCTTAGAAACCATAACTAAATTAAATGTTACCTTTTTCTCAGTTTTGAAGACTTCTAATTTAACTTGTACACCATTCTGCAAAACCCTATTCTGACAGGATCTACTGCAGCTGCAGGTGTGATTGCACTCATAGACCAAGTAACCCTCCTGTACAAACAGTAACACAATCCGAGTGTCTGATAAAATCATCACCCATGAAAGAATAGGTTCAAAGCTCCTTATTTGCCTGTCATGTAGAAAAATGTAGCTCCCAACACAAGATTTTTTATTTTTTATTTTTTTATAAGTTACTGACACAATATATGGATGTTCATAACCTATTGATCTTTTCGGTGAACAAGACCTCATCATTCTATAACATGCTTCGAACAGAGATACATCAAAGATAATGAAAGAATTACAAGCATCAGAGTGAGTCAATGTGATAGTAAGTTTTTGTTGGATAGAACCCCAAAATGAATAATTTCATAGACACCATGAATTGGCAAGGTCAGAGAAAATAGCTTGTCTGACTTACAAAAAATGCACTAAACAAATACAGGCCAACAAACATTTGCTCTTTTTGAAAGACAATAACTAGGAAGAAAGAAAGAGATTAGAGCAGCTCACACCAAACAATATCTTTTCAGATATTTTTTTATAGGGAAAAAAATATATATATATATATACACATACATATGCACATGTATATATCTGAAAGCACAGGTAATTGTGGTAAAACAAAATTATCAAAAAAAGGAGTATGTTACTGGTAGTATATAACTGAAATAATTTACCTTCAAAATGATCCGGCCTTTCGCATCGTATGGAAATCTGCCATGCATGGGCTTGCCATATATATCTTTTGCATCCTCGTAATCATTATCGAAAAGGTATACATGATCGCAGGTTTCAGGAGAGCATGTTGAATGTGTGCAACCACAACCCAACTGCAAACTCTGGACAAGAAAAATTGACCAGACAAATATGTAAATATCTCAGGTATGTCATGCAACGTATAACTTTTTTTTATTTTGGAAATTTGTGCCAGAGTAGTTGGTACAACTTCTGCTTATTAACTTATGCGAAGAAATAGTTAAAATAAACTAAAAAAGACTAATTCTTGGGAAGCACGGGAAAATGTGGTTTTAACTTCTGCTTTCTAATTATCAGCTTTCAGCTTGTTAGAAGCTACACTAAACATGCCCATCATCTTGTGTTGTATGGCGCATGACCCGGGGCGATGGCAAGTGCTATCAACCCTAGACTTGTGGTACGAATTTGAGTCACGAGAATCAGCCTCTCCACAAAAAGTAAAGGTAAAGTTTTGTCAATCTATCTACCAACTCTCTGGCTCTCCAGACCCTTCTACGTAAGTCAGAGCTTTGTGCACTAGGCACACCCTTTTTGTATTTCTATTCAAAAATAGATGGAGAGAGTCCGCTCTTACTCAAGTTAGATTCAATGATTTAGTTTTACAATGTCCTCAAAGATGGAACAACAATGGGAGTCCCAACCCCATATTCTAAATCAAGATTAATATAAAATTTAAAAACAAAGCCTAAAATAAGATGCATGAAAATACCTCTGCTTCAAGAGAAAGGGATCGATCAAACAACGGTTTCCTGGCATATGTAAAGCTCTCCCAAGGCATAGAGTCTGCAGTTATTTGGCCATCAGATCTGTCTTGAACAATGGGAAGGGAATCCAAAAGATTTTCATCCACTACACACATTATTGGAACTGTTTCGTGCCCAAAGCTTATGTCGTCACACAAGATAAAGGTTTTCTGCATAGAATTCTGTTTAAAATGCCGGGAATCAATGACATGGTGGCACTCATCCATTTCCCACTCATTATTCACAGGATCAGTTGGAAGTGCCGATCTCAATCCCGCTACATCCTCTGAGAGAGGCATCAAGAAAGACACCAGATGTGGATCTTTTATTGATTCACATCCTTTGGGACAAATAAACCCCTCTCTATGCCAGTCCACCAGAATATTATGCTCACTACAAAGTTTGGCTGCCTTAAGATACAAACGTTCTGGCAATAGTCCATATGTCTTCTCCAACGAGGCTTGGAGGCCTGCTTTGCAACATGCAGAGCGAGCAATATATAAAATGTCAAGGTTACTGGGATGTAGTTTTGTTTTCTGAATCTCAGAAAACAGTATCTTTGCAATAGCTGAGCATTGAGATTCTGCTAATCTTCCAAGACTTGATGCCTCAGTTACATGAGATTGTACTTTCATTTCCTCAGAGCCAACTGAATTTGATGCCTGGATGAGTTTCTTCACACTTGTACCACCCCTGTTCCGAATCCGAAATGATGCTGACCCCAGACTTTTTCTAAATCTAGGGCGGGTTAGTCTCCCTGATTTTAATCTATACGAATAAAAATGGATACCCCTCTTCGAAGGGCGTGGACCTACAAAACTTGGACCCATATGAGCAGCTTGATGGTGACGGCCTAGATCAGGTAGCAAATCAAACTTCAACCCACAAAACCGGCAAATGAATTTTCGGAAACCACCTTGATTCTCGGAGTGATTATTATCTACAGAAGCTAAATTGGCCAGCTGAGGTTTCTGCATAGGATCTTTACCCACAGACAAATCATGCTGCTGAGGACCTTCTGACAGCCTAAAATTTGCAGGATGAACCGAAAGCACGTGCCCCCATAACTGCTCGGGATTCCCAAAATGGCCACCACAAGGAATACATTGCAAAAGCATGCATTGTTCAACGAATTGCACGTGGTGTCTCTCCTGCACATGTGCTTCCAGAACCTTCTTGTTAGTGAAAGAATCCAGGCAGATGGCACAAGCATACCCTCTAAACAACCATTTTGCCTCCTTTTTATGATTATCCATCCAGTGTGTGCCAAGCACTTGGTCATCAAGAAACTTTTCTGAGCAAATTTTGCACTTGATGGTATTTTGTCTGTCGTGCTCACTATCAGTAGCCACCGGAATTTGAACTAATTCTTTAACATGGGAGGAATCTTGAGTATCTTTGTCAGGACTAAAACCCCAAAGACTCCTGAGTCTCTCTATTTCACTGCAAACCAACTTCATCAAGAATTCCCCGACATTAACATCTTTCGAAGCTTCAGAGATCACCCACTGAAATTGGATTTCCTTAGGAACTGGGTTTCTCAGGGATAAAATACTTTTAAAGAGCCTGTTGAACAGCTCACATGCTTGATGCAAGTGCAATTTTTGCTCCTGACAGCAACAATCCTTCAAAAGCTCTATAAATACTTCCTTTGAAATTATCCTGCTCTTCCCATTCCTTGCCCGTTTAAGCCAGCTTGGTAGGTGTTTTTCACAATATAAAGAATACTTCTTTGGACTTTCCAGACAAGGATCGCTTCCATCCTGGGGACATGATCCTATGCAGTGCAGCACCTCAATTAAGCTCTTTTCATTGGAGTCTACTCTACCCATAACTGAGATTGGATCGACTTGGAGAGGTGTATCAACTTGTCCCACCAATACAATTTCTTTGCAATTTGTGGCCTCTAATCTATCTACAATCTCATCATGCTTTCTCTTAAACTTACTACCAGGCGAACTTAAGGTCATGTTCGTATGATCACGGGGTCTATGTTTCTTACAGAAAGAAGAACCATATAGAGACCGATGCTTGCACTTAGTACCACGAGTGGTTGTACCTTCACACATCGGTGCATCAACAGGAGTTGCCGCTGCTTCTACAGCATTGTCAATAAAACGAGAAGCCAAATGCACACAACAGTAAACATCACCATCATTTGCCCACCTCACACACTGCCTTCCCTTAGCTTCAATAAAAGCTATGCACTGGCGATTTTTATTACCAGGATCCAAGGATTTGCTAGCTAGACCTCCATTCATAGGTGTCCTTTCCACATCTTTGGTCTGAATGACTTCTGAATTTCCGGCTTCAACTACAATCTCACCCCATCCATCAGTATCCTCTGGATGAATTTCCTCTCTAGGGGGCTTGGATTCTAGTGCACTGGTATTTCCAATACCTCGGCCATCAAAAAACCCAGCATCAATTTCAACAGCTATAGCCTGATGTGAGCCCTGGGTATCAACTTGAAAAGCATGTGACTCAGCACGACGAACTTCAAGCTTGGGTCTCTTCCTGCTAATCTGAAGCCCCGTGGGCAAAGAACTATCATTAGGCTGCTGCTCCATGTCTCCACCACTAGGTAGGGGATGCGATGTTGAAAACCATTTCATAACTTCATGCTTCCAGTTCTTACACTCAGAAACCAACTCAGGCTGCATTTCTACATCTGAGAGTACGTTGACTTCGTTCCACAGAATGGAATCAACTAATTCCTGAATCCAAAATGAATATGAATAAGGCAATACTGCGGAAAACAGGTCCAATTGTAAAATGACAAAGGTTCAATTTATTGTTGAGGTCTTAGTTGCAGCATCTCATCCTATTTATAATTCAGAAAAATAACAAGAAATGGGCCATTAACAAAGTCGATGTATTGTAACAATTTTCCAAGACAAACTTCCACATGTTGGATATCCACAATACACCAGGACAAAATACCACTAATGTTAATTCAAAAGGCACTCAAACAGGTGCTCTCAAATTATAAAAGCATAAAAGAAATGGAAAGGATGATGTTTGCATATGTTGGGGCAGTATGGATCCTAATAAGTACTGGACACCAACCACTCGACTGCAGAATTTTGGAGTAAATAGTATTTCTGGTATTTCCGCACTTGTGACCTGTTATCCTAATTTTCTATGTATTTATAGTTGAGGGGAGGAGGTTATTTCTTGTAATCTTGTAACCTTTCTAATCATAGTAAAAACCACAGTAGCCATGGATGTGGCCTTAGTATTGGAGTGAACCATATAAATCCTATGTTCTTCGTGTGTGTGTGGGATTCATCTTTCTTGTGCATTTGCTCATTTTTGTGTTTTGCATTTCACCCATCATGGTTAGGTGGTTAGGTCTTATGAATTCATAAAACCATATGCCAACCACTCCATCCATTCTTACCTCAATGTTGCATACAGTTTGAAACATTATGATTTTGCCTGCCAACATAATTCACAAACTCATTGCCTGTGATCGGATTCATCAATCCTAATTGAATTAATTAATAGAATCAGACAGGTACCACTTTTTCTTCTTCACTGAAGCAGACTTCACAATATTATTCCCTCAACTCATCTGAACAATAATGTTTTATACCCAAGTACCACATTAACATGTTTAGGGTCATTTCTTTTGCTGGAGGCAGATTGAGGTCTGGTGTTCTTCTATCAGAAACTTGTCCAGGGATGAGACTCCATCTAACCTTAAAATTTACTTAGGCACCATAATATGATTATGCTTTCTAAAACTTTTGAGAAGTGAGAATCATATTTCTTATCTTTTTGCTACAAAACAAAAACAATTTAAAACAAACATGTAAGACAAACTACCATGAGAAAAACATATTTTATGCTATGGTTGGTAGGGGGTGGAAATAGGAAGGAAGGGAAAGTGGGATAGAAGAAACATCCCCTGGAGTCTCTCCAGGTTGTTACCCTTGTTGAAAAAATTAACCATAAAGGGTAAAAAAGTACGTTCCCATTTTAAAATAGAAAGGAAGAACTTTGTCTCTTCTCTTACACCCAATTTTAGGAGGATGCTTTACGGTGGGCCAAAGCATATTTGGCTTCACACTTTCCCTTTTGTTCCCTCAGCTTCCCTCCCTTTCCATTTCTTCCTCATACCATGTTGTATGATGTAAATCTCAACAATATTACAACACAATAATTAAATCATAACATGAAAGAATCTTATATAAATAACCATGTACACAGTCACCAATGAAGCACGGGTACCCCAAAAACATTGTCGTACAAGTACTGGGTACTTACCTGGTACAGGTATGCGTACTAGTACGATTACACGCGTATTGGGTATGCCAAATACACACCAGGTACGTTTTATACGGTCTGGGAAGTTGGGTACGCCATGGTTACATGGTAGGTATTCCATGGGTATGGGTTTGGGTACAGAGGGGCAAAAACAAAATTTTTAAAATTTTTCAAGGGCACCGAAGCAAATATTTTTTGTACATTTTGAAAAACTTAATAAAGTTAGGGTGTTTTGTAATAATAAAGAAGATAAACAAATTAGGTTTACAAATATCTCTGTATTTGTTCCTTTTCTTTGTCGGATGGTCATGCTGGTTCCCGATCTTGACTCTCATTGGAAGAAAGGTGTTGGCGACTCAACTTTCAATCGACGACAACGACGCATGTCGGCAACAAAGCTCTAATGTTCCGGTGAGTTCATCTTCTTCGATTCTTCCTCTTCTCTTTCAATTCTTCTCATCTTCTCCTTCGATTCTTCCTCATCTTCTTCGATTTTTTTTTTCTTCATATTGTTGTTCCTCCTATTATATTTGATCTCCTTTCTTTGATTCTCCTTTTTCTTCGTTTCTCCTTCGAATCTTCTTTTGTGATTTGTTTTTTTGTTTTAACATTTTTTGTTTTATTGTTGTAGTAGACAATCAGAATTATATAAAATAAAAAATAAAAATTTTAAATTCTAAGACAAATTATTATGTTAATGGAAGATGTGTTATTTAATGATTAAGTTGATGGAAGTAAAAGTTAATTTTTTAAGTTTCCTACTTAGGAAATGGTTTATTATCTTTTATTTTTATTTAGCTTCATTAAAATAACTTGTGGACTTTACTTTAATATTGGGATTGTTGACCAATGATTTATTTTTTGTTTTTTACGTTAGTAGTGGTATGCTTATGGTTTGAACTTTGATTTGTATGTTGAAAGTTTAGCTATAAATTAAAAATAAATAAATAAATATTAGTGTACCCCAGCCATACCCATACCTTATTTTTTTTAGATTTTGGCGTATCGGCGTACCCGTATCGTACCCATACCGATATCAGTACCCGTACCCGCACCTGTGCTTCATAGACAGTCACTATTAAGGTTTCAAAAAACAATGCTACGTAACGGTTGCAACCGTTACGTAACGGTTGTGGCAATAGGCGCAACCCATTACACCCGCTTTTGCGATGTGACGAAAATTCACGTGTAACGGTTGTTTCGGTATTATGTAACGGCCGTAGCGGTACCGTAACAACTGTAACGGCCCATTACACATTTACAATATTTTGAATAGCTTCCTTTCTATATAATAAAAAAAAAACTTACAAAAAAAGAATGAATACTCAAGTAATCCAAACCCAAAGAAAAAACCTTGTATGACTTTTTTGTTTATA
Organism: Camellia sinensis; assembly: GCF_055761805.1. NCBI lineage: Eukaryota > Viridiplantae > Streptophyta > Magnoliopsida > Ericales > Theaceae > Camellia > Camellia sinensis. The sequence goes on from NC_138964.1 coordinate 191,056,500, forward strand.
TAATTTTTTTTTTTCATTTTTATTTCATTACATTAGCATGTAAAAATTAAAATAAAAAATATATAAACAATGGTTGCATTTATTTTTATAATCATGTTATCTAATATTTAATTTGAAAATATTTTTTATTTTGTTACTGTAATGTGTTGTCTAAAAAATGTCTTTAAAAAAAGAAATTAGTAGCTCAAAATTTTTGTTTATGGCACAATTTTTATTTTATAAGCATTTCATTGAATAATTGTAAATATATTTTAAAATCGATTTTTCTTAAAGTCATTAATTATCGAAATAAAGTGTAAAAAATTCCTTTCATAGTGATTCAAAAATATGAAATATATTGGATCATACTTAAAAACTAACAAAAAATTGATTAAAATCTATTTTAAACCCCAATAACTGTGATTTTGAAGGAAAAAAAAATGTGTATCGGTAAGTTTTTTTTAAATTGTGAGAAAAATAAAAAAATTCACGGCTCTGGTTACTACAACCGTTACGTTGCAGTCTTTACACCCCGCACCCGCAACCACAACCGCGTCACCTCAATCATTACGGCAACCGCAACCGCTTTTTGAAACCTTGGTCACCATATATCATGTATGTAAAAGGTATCAGTATACTTTAGACAGGTGCAAGTTAGATCATGATAGTCAAGGCTTTAAACAACCAACCCAACCTTCAATTAAGTTGAAATATTTCCTTCCATGCACCCAGCCCCTCGTGAGTGTGGGTGTGTGTCCTCTTAGTGTCGTCAGATTGGGGTCTACGTTGCACATGGGGTCAACCGATATCAAACAGCCTTCTCTCATTTTATCTTAAATTGGTACCACTTATAACTTCCCAGAATGTACTTTTTTTAAATTGAAAGGTCTCTTTTTTAAAATTCAACCATAGGCATGATAGGATCAAATTAACCCACTCAAGCTGTGGAATAATGGTGACAATGATACAATAGTGCTTATAAAGCATGGGTAGTAGCACCAATGGTTACGCCAGTGAAGGTGGTGATATGGTTATGTGGTAGATCACCAATTATCCCAAAACATTCACAATGGCGGTGGTGGTCACTGATCGTTGTAAAGTGGCTTGAGCAGTGGATAAAGTCAGTGATGCTTCAATTATAGTGATGGTAGTAGCCAGGAAGAAAGAATACCTGAATTCAATGGCTAAACCTTTTTGCATTCATCAAAGAATAGATTCTTCCTTTTCTTTATTCAAGTTTTCACAAGTGTTAAAACACCACTGGTCCCAAAACTTGAGCTGTTAAGAAAAGGGACCCAATAATGCATATCAAGCTCTCTAAGACCATCCCCAACATGCAATCCCATCTTGCACGTGGGGATGAAAGCATGCAAGCATGTAGAGAACAGAATGCAAATAAGAAAACAAATGTAAACAGAGAGACTTGAATCCAAGAAAACTCTAAACTTGAGCTCTGACCATGTTTGATCACCAATTATCCCAAAAGTAGGAAAGGGGCTCAACAATAAATATCAAGCTCTCCAAGAAAAAGCACTTTCAAAGTGCAGGTCTATGCATACTCTACAATTGACTAACACAAGGGGGTTGCACCTTCTATGCAAACATGGGTTCATCAAAACATGCAAATGTGGGGCTTATTGCCAAAAATTGGTATCTGAATAAAACCACTGGTTGGTTGTTTGGAATAGAAAATCAAAGCAGGGGCTTTTAGAGACAACGAAGAAAGACACCAGATGCTCCCCTACCTAATTTTACATAATGGGTAAATCAATAAGAAGCCAGAGATGGGCAAGTACCTCTCTCAGCATTTCTATGGATTCTGCATTATGTGCATTCTGGCATTGCTGTACCCAAGAGTGGAAAGAATGCTGTAGCCAATCAGAATTCAAACAGCACTGTAGTATCATCTGCGAAATATAAACATAGTGTTACCTCACCATTGACCAGAAATGAGTTGGAAAAGATCCCAGGTAAATCAAGTACAGAATCGGAATTTTATGGTCAGCAAAATGCAAGAAACTCAGTCTATAAATAGCACAATTGAAGTAGAGAGCATCCAAGACGCCTGCAAGGTAGAACTCAGCATTTTATCATACAGTTGGCATCCTTCTAATGCCAGCAATCAACAAATCTAATCATCAGAAACCCAAAATAACTTACCCTAGTAAATTGTCATATTACTCGAAAATGTTTTTGATTGTTATTTTCTTAATCCTAAAAGGACAGACTCAAAAATATCTGAACATAGCCATTGCAATTATGTAGTTTTAGAATGAGCAAATGTCACTGACAGCATGCCAAAACGTTTAAGCCATTGACCAACTATCTTGTGGAAGAACAAAATAAACATCGTCCAGATCAAATCAGAATAGCCAAGCTATATGGTGGAAAGAAAATGCTAAACTACCACCGCCTCCTATCTTGTTCCCCACTTCTGATGATCCTGTTTTTATTTTGTTTCTTTAAGGTTGTGTTTAGTAACAATGCCAATTTTTAGTTTTCAGACAACCAAAAACATGTTTTAATTTATTTTTGCAAAACAGTACCAAAAAAAAAAAATTCATGTTTGGTACACACACATCTTTTCAAAACAAACAAAAATAATAAGAAAACATGTTTGGTGAGTTGTCAGATGAGATGGAGTGGCCAGGGGTTGCAGGATGTGAGGAAAACAATTTTTTTCCCCAAAAATTTGAATGCCATTTTTGGCAAGAACAATAAACGTGCTTTTGTTTCAGCTTTCAAAATTTTTTTAAACAAAAACATTACCAAGCAGACTCGGCTATTGCTTCTAATAATTTAACAGAAGCACACTCTTGTATTCCACTTAATTAAACTGTAGTTGTGTTAATATAAGAGAATGTCAGTTGCTTGAAAGGAAAAAAGTATAACAAAAGCATCTACCAAGCTAAATAAAGTATGCAAGACGTAGATGGGCAGAAAAAGCATCTACCCACTGTAATACAGAAACAGATGTATGAGTAAGTCAAAACACACAAAGATGCCAAAAGATGCAAATCTCAGATTACACACTGCGGTAAGACATTCATTAAGTTGAATATTCTTCATCAGAACCATCACTTAACAAACAACTGATTTCATCATTAATAGCATGATGCAGCATCGAAGGATAGACTAGGAACAAAAGCTAAAAGATTTAATTTAGCTCTCAACCCATACACATCATGCAGCAGAATTGTGGTGTGATGTATTTTTGCACTTTTCTTACACTGTCCGGCTGGCAAATTAGCCATGGTAATACCAAGTCTAAGAAACCACACAAGAAGCACCACATCACTCTAGATGCATCAAAACTTTATCTCAAATGTGAAGAGCTCTCAAGTGCTAAGAAACAGAGACATGAGCATGCAACACGATATGAGACACCGATACACAAATTTTTTTTTAAAAAAGAAAAAAGAAAGAAAGAAAGAAAAGCAGGACACAGCATGTGAAGGATATGAGCAAAATATAATGTTTTTGAATGTTTTATTCGAAGATAATGAAAAATGCAACACAACTAACTAAAATTAAAATTCATAGACTCCATGGCTTAAACAGCAAGATATAATTCACATAACAATTGCATTCCATCAAAGGTTAAGAAGTCAGAAAATAAAGTTGTAAATTATGCATGTTTTAACAACAAAAAAAAAACGTTCATTTAATCTATACATCACAAGAAATCACGGTAGCATAAGCATAAAAAATCACAGCAAATTATAATCGGAGTAGCACACGCAAGTCACCCACGATAATATTTTTTATCACTCCAGCAATGAAATTTGTAACTTCCGTAGCTTTATTGGAACAAGATAGAAAATCCAAAAGAATTTCAAATTTGGGGTCTTCAATGCAGCTCACAAAAATTCCTCCACAATATCACGCCTTACGTATGATCTTTTAACACCTTATAATATTCCAGTGACAAAAATGAATCAAATAAAGACGATGGACTCCAAAATAACCTATCAATCTTATCAATTTGGAAAAACAAATGGAATGTGAAGTAGACAAATAATATATCTTTGTACTTCTACTACTCTGTCATTTAGCTATAGAAAGGAAGTTACATTCTGAAGTTTCAGAAGCATCCTTCCAAGATCAGAATAACCCTTGCAGCGAGAAGCCTCCATTGCAAATTCCTTCCAAACCATCACGCTGCGAGCAGTCTCTGTCAGAGCCTAAATAAGTTTGAAGGATCTCAATTAAGAATGGACATGAAAGTAAGATTCAAAATTAGATGAACAGGAAAAAAGAATAAATCAAAAAAATGTGCAACAAGCAACAAGCACCTTGGTATGTAATTGGTCAATAATATTTAGCATGCTAACAGCCAGCTTTTGCATGATAAACCGGTGGGCAAGAGTCAAATCTTTCACCATTTTCATTCCAACTTTGTGTGTCCTATATGCAATGGGCTCTGGAAATTCATTAATTGGACGGACAAGTAGCACATCTGCCCAAGAGTAATTTCTTTTGCGTGGAAAAAATATCACAAGATACTTTTTCCTGTCATGAGTTGGTTTTGCTTTCACTGTCGACAATGGCCAGTCTGCCCTTGCGCATTTGATTGCTGCTTGCCACTTCCCTCTCCACTATACTTGGTAAAACAGAGAGATATAAACACAAAAACAAAATCAGCATTATATCCATAAGTTATACCATGTAAAATTAGATGCAAAAGCTTAAAGCAGTACTGTGCACAAGAAAAATAAGCATAAAATAAAATAAAATATGGTGTCAAAGAACATGGTGATGCACACGAGAGTTGATCTGATTTTCTGGCAACTAGCCAGTTTTCAGACCATCTAAATGCAGCATATGTCAGAGCCAGGTGAAGTTTTCATTTCTACTTCACCAGCCATCATATTAATCCGTACAATCAAACCTCAATCAACAAGGCAACCACATTGAGAAACAGCATCCCAGAACTATCAAACTTGTATGTGTGCACTATACTAATGATACAATAAAAGAGAACAAGCTATAAGTCAAAGCAACAACATTAATATATACCTTGACCCAAACAGCCAAAGATTCATCATGTTCTAACCACTTGGATTCTGAACGAGAAGACTCTCCCTCCTTGCTACTCAACACCCTGCTTTCAATAGTATCTACAAGTAAATGGTCAGTCTCAGAGGCCAGGCAAGACTCTGTGCAAAAATCCTGTCCATTCAAGTTCCCATCCTCAGAATCATGAGCATCACAAGAAAAATTTTGAATATGCACCAAATCGCTCACTTTAACATCTGCCACTTGAACTTCTTCTCCGTGTTCAAGACAGTTCGATTCCCCGCCAAAAATAATAGTTGTTCCTGAACCCTGTTGAGGGCAATCTGATTCCTCAACATAATGCAAGCCGGAACAAGGAAACACTTCCATAATTGCGCTCTAAAATATGTAATGCCATATATTGTCTATATTATCACCCATTACATCCCACTCTCACCTGTGATGTTCAAACAAAGCTCAAACACATGGAAAAAAGTAAGATGTGCATGAACTGAAATTACCCAATATGCAACAACTACGGATGGAACTCAATATAAAAGCAAAAGAATATATAATTTGTGCCACTTGTAATCATCATCTGGTATGTATATGTTTCTGTGCATTCATGCATGTGTCTAAGTGGTGCTATATTTACAACCTAATGCAAAAAGAAAGTTCTTGGATTAAAAAACTGTCAAACCATTGAAAACAGACTTTAAAGACCAAAGAACATGTTCCCATTTGGACCTGGCCTTTGTAAATATTTGAAAAAAACAGAAGAAAAATCCCAGATACAGAATGCACAAGTGATTACCAAACCAAACCAACTGTGTTTGAGGAACAATGAAATGGCAAATAATAAATGGATGTTTCATGCTTTCAGAAAAATAGTAACTCTGAGTACCCATCTGATGTAACTTTCATAAGCACAATTTTTTTTTTTTTCCACTTCCTATTTGATAGTCACGAAGGTTTATCAATAAGATTTTAGACAAAACCAGAAATGAACCTGAATATGTATAAAATTAGTACGTCACATGACTAATCAATTCCAAGTCTCCCAATTTTATTCTTTTACTCATAACATTAATCAACAACCAGGCAGCAACAACATATCCAAAGGCCAATATTAGACAAATCACATTCCGTTTTGAAATTGATTTTTGAATGCCAGACATTTTTTAATTATCTCTGTCGAAACAGAAAGAACACATCTTTGAAGTTGCAATTACCAATTTTGAAGAACAAAATTCTTTGCACAAGAGGGTGTGCACAAGCAATGCGTGCACTACAAAAATCTTGGGAAACCAAATTTTAATTGTTCACAATTAAAAACTGAAGCCCTTGATAGCAAGAACTAAAAATTGACAATAATCAGAAGTGAAGCATTTGAGAGAGCTTGAGAAATCAAAAACTAAAGCAGTTTCTTAAAATAATTTTGAAATTAGAAAAAACATGACAATATTTTCACTGTTTGGTTCACACCAAATAGGTGTTCTGGATTTTTATATTAGTATTATAGAGATATATATATATATATTATTTTAATATCCACCAATGCTTCATACAAGAAACTGAGTTAACCAACCAAGGTACTGTAAAAAAATGAATCAGCTGTATCACTACAACTGCACAAAACTCATCTGACAATTAACTCAACATCCGCGAAAAATAGATAAATAGTGACCCATACTTATGGCAAAAGAAATTCAAGAAATACATATATAATATCTATGCTTATATATTACAAAGCGAACACCTCAATTGAAGTTGACACAAAAATGAAGTTGTGACACACTAATTGTTATCCAAAATTATCCAAATAAAAACATGCTTTTACAATTTTTAAAAATTATTTATAAGAAAATCATTGTCCCAAAATAATTCATTTTCTCACTCTTCCTAAACCACTTCTCCCACTGAGTGTATATATTTGGTTTCACGTTTTTTTAATTTTTGATACCCACAAGAACCGCTACATAAAATCAAGAACAAATAGAATTCTCAAATTGATTGTAAATTTCATAGCACACTCACGATCTTTAAAATTGCACATGTTACTGTATATATATATATATATATATATATATATATATGTATGTATGTATGTATGCCTGCCTGTATTTTATGTGGCAGGAAACATTTGAAAATTCATCGTTGAAAACGTTTGACCTTCCATTACATGAAAAACTGAAGCTTTTCACAAACATAACTAATTAACTGAGTGTGTGAAACATAAATTTACCCAAATCACGACCTTTTAGATTGTAATGGATTATTAAACAGAAACCCCTAATCCACCTGACGAAATTACAAAGAACCATCCAAAAAAAAAGAACATTAAAACCCTACATTTATCTTAATCGGATGTGGAAAAATTAACCAAACCCCAACAACATGAATGTCGCAGATCAAAAAAAAAAAAAGGCCTCTGACCTAAATTCAGACAGTGATGACATGGGTCCAAATCAAAAAAAAGTGAACAATCATTGAATTAAAACATGTACCCAAAATCACAATCAAAATGTCCTAAGAAACGTTTGGATTAATTAAAACAATGAATTGAATAAAGGGTATGATCAAAATTTTCAGATTAATTGTGCGTTTACTTTTTTTGGGTGGTCACCGAACATAACCATACAATGTTACATACATAGTCGTATATATATATAAGTATAATAACAATGGCATGTCCTTGGCTAAATAAAAATAACAGATGAGAGACTATGAAGGGAATTGGGCGGTAATGTACCTTAGCAACTGAAAGATCACCTTTTTTGATCCATTGTAGTTGGCATAGAGGTGAAATTGAATTGTGGGTTGTCGCTGTATTTTTTTTTATTTTTTTTTCCTATCTCACTATTATATACCAAGCCCTAGGGGGAGTGAGATATGAATGTTGTGACTAACCAGAATTTTTTGCACGAGAGGGATGTGGGTGTGGGCGTGTCCACGGTCCAAATTGAAAATCAAAACTCTCTCTACAGAAAGACAGAGGGAGAGGGGGGGATGATGGGGGCAGGGTGTAAAATGGAAATGGTCTGGGGTCTGCTAGAAAAATGAAAAAAACAAACAAAAATATTGTAATGAGACCTTCAGAAGGCCAGGGGACGAAGCGCCCGGAACCTTAGGATGGACTGGATGGATGGGGGAGATTTGAATTTAATGGATTGTTAATCTTTAGATAAATAGAATTTGAATTATTTGATTAAAAATAATATATATTTATGTTTATTTTATCATAAATTAAATGTCTGAAAATTACTATTTTAGTGAATCTCGTGTTTAATTAAAAAATTATAAAAAAATAATCAGTTTGTTTGTTTTAAATTTTTAAAATTCACTTTTCAGAAATTTAGGTTGCGTTTGGTAGAATTTTGTAAATATGATTTGAGAGTATGAGTTGTATTTTGAGTTTGTGAGTTGTGGAATTATGATTTGAGTGTAGAAAATTTGTTTGGTTATAGTTTTTGAATAGAGTGTTGAATTGAGTTTTGAATTGAGTGTGGAATTGAGTTTTAAAAGTTTGATTTGACATGTGAAGTAAGAAAATTTGTTTGGTTATGAGTTTTGGAAAGAGTTTTTAAAACTTAATTCAAATTGTTATAACTCATAACAAAACACATTACTTTCACACTATTAAAAATTTTAATAAACCCTCATAACTAAACTTTTGTTAAAATTCAATTAAAAAATTTTATAATTAACAGAAAATAATATTAATCAATTTTTTAATTGAAAATACTACAAAGGAAATAATTTTTTTTCAAAATAAAAATTCAAAAAATTTAAATCATAAATATTTAAATAATTTAAATAATCTAAAAAATTTAATAAGTAAAAAATTAAAATAAATATTCAAAAAATTTAAATCGTAAAAATTCAAATAATTTAAATATTCAAAAAAATTAAATAATTTAAAATGTTAATATTTTAAATTTAAAAACAACTCTACACTGAAATAGTAACCAAACACATAAAATAAAACTCAATTAAGAAATTATTTTTAAAATTCATAACCAAACACATAACTCGAAACTCCATACTACTTTCACAACTCTACACTCAAATCGTAACCAAATACATAACAACAAAATTAAAATATTTAAAAATATTTTTATAAAGTAGAGTTTGAATTTATTTTTTAAAAATATTTTAAAATTTAAAAATTTAAAATCATAATATTTTGAAATTAAAATATTTAAAAATATTTAAAAAATTAAAAAAATTGTAACATATTTAAATATTAAAATATTTAAAATATTTAAAAAATTAAAATATTGATTTGAATTGAGTTTTGAAAATAGTTTTGAATTATGTGTTTGGTTATGAGTTTTGAAAAATAATGATTATGTTTTGAATTGAGTTTTGAGAAATGGGTGTAGAATCATCATTTGAAAACTCAAAACAAACAATACACTCAAATCAATGGGTAGAACTATAATTCGAAACTCTTACCAAACGGAGCCTTATTTTCTTATTTTTCTTATTTTTTGTTTTTACTGAATTTTGTTAATATTTTAAGCAATTTTTTTAATTTTCAGATACACCTAACGTAAATACACTTAAAAAGTATAATTTTTGTGAAAAAAATCTTTAAAAAATTCACTAAAGACCAAAAATACAAAAAAATATGAAAATTCAATATATTTTTCGTATTTTTGTGTATTTATTAATTTTTAAAAATATTTTTTCACAAATATTTTACTTTTTAGATACATTTAAGTAAGGTGTATCAAAAACAAGTAAAACAAAATGCTTAAAATTTTAAAAATATTCACTAAAAATTTAAAAAAAAAAACTCAATTTTCAGAAAACTAAATTTAAAAAATTGAAACCAAACACACTGAATAACTTCTCAAAAGATCATTTTGTCTTTTTAAAATTGATTACAATGACAATGTTAAATTTAAAGTATATTTTATTTTAGTAAAACCACTATTAGTTTTATTTAAATGTGACATTAGAAATATATTTCTATTTATAATTTTACTAAAAAAAATACTATTATATATTATGAGATTAATTTATAGGAGCTTTTTTTCATAAATCCATTTTTGCCTACTCCACATTATTTTTATATATTCCAATAAGTCCTATGAGTGACATAATTACCAAAATACCCCTAATAATATTCACATTTACAGTGTGAATGTTCACACCATCGATGTAAATGTTAACATGTCAATGTGAATGTTCACACTGTCAATGTGAGCATTCACACGTCAATGTGAATATTCACATTTTAAAATATAAATGTTCACATTACCAAATTGCTAAAGGTGTGTTTGGTAACGTTTACGTTTTCAGTTTATATTTACAAAAATTTTATAAATTGGTTTTTGTTTATTTCTTGTTTATTTTTAGAAAAACATAAACTACAAACGCGTTTGGTAATTGACAATGTTTAAAAAAATTTAAAAATATAAAAAAGAGTGAGAAATGACAAGTGGTGGTAAGTGGCGGCGGAAGACGGTGGTGACGGTGGGTGGTGAGTAGCTGGTGGTGGTGGGTGGTGGCGGGTGGTAGCGAGTGGGTGGTAGTGGTGGTGGTGGTGGCGGCGGCGGGTGATGGGTGGTAGTGGCAAGTGCGTGGCGGATGGCGGATAGCGAGTGGTGGCGGGTGGTAGCGGGTAGGTGGTGGTGGCGCGTAGGTGACGGGTGGTGGTGGTGGTGGTGGTGGTGATGGGTGGGTGACGGTGGTGGGTGGTGAGTGGTAGCGAGTGGGTGGTAGTAGTGGTGGTGGCGGGTGGTAGCGAGTGGGTGGTAGTAGTGGTGGTGGCGGGTGGTGATGGCAGGTGGGTGGCGGATGGGCGGTGATGGTGGATGGTGGCGGTGGGTGGTGGGTGGTGATGGTACGTGGGTGGGTGACGGTGGCAGGTCGTGGTTGGTAGCTAGTTGGTGGTGGTGATGGTGGTGGCAGGTGGGTGGCAGATGGGGGGTGGTGGTGGTGGGTGGTATGGTGGTGGTAGTGGGTGGGGGGTGACGGTGGCGGGTGGTAGGTAGTAGCAAGTGGGTGGTGGTGGTGGTGGTGGTGGGTAGTGGGTGGTGGTGGCAGGTAGGTGGCAGGGTGGGTAGTGGGTAATGGTCGTGGTGGGTGGCGGTGGCGGGTGGATGGCAAGTGGCTGGTGGTGGTAGGTGGCTGGTGGTGACAGGTGGTGGTAGGTGGCTGGTGGTGACAGGTGGTGACAGGTGGGTGGTGAGTGGTGGCGGTGGTGGGTAGTGGGTGGTGGTAGCAGGTGGGTGGTGGGTAATGGTCGTGGTGGGTGGTGGTGGCGGGTGAGTGGCAGGTAGCTGGTGGTGACAGGTGGTAACAGGTGGGTGGTGAGTGGTGGCGGCAAGTAGGTGGCGGGTGCTGGTGGCGGGCAATGGATGGTAGTGGTGGGTGGTGGGTGGTGACGGGTGGATGGTAGGTGGGTGATGGGTGGTGGTGATGGCGAGGAGTGGGTGGTGACGGCGAGTGGGTGGCAGGTGGTTAGTGGCTTATAGTGGTGGGTGGTGGTGGCAGGTGGGTGGTGAGTGGTAGTGGCAAGTGGTGGTGGGGGTGGGGGGTGGGTGGTGGTGGCAGAAAACGGTGGTGGAAAATGGTAGCAGGTAGTAGCTAGTGTTGGGTGGTAAAAAAAAAAAAAAAAAAATTCAAAACACAAAACACAAAACGGAAACACATTTTTTGTGTTTTCATTTTTTGGCCAAATTTATAAACTGAGACCATTGATTTATAAATCAAAAATTTTACCAAACAAGTTTTTATTTGAGTTTTTAAAATTTTTGTAAATATAAATAGAAAACTGAAAACGTAACCGTTCAAAAAATATTTGTAAAGGTAGAAATGTCCATAAAATACTTTAAATATGAGAATTAAGATTTTGTAGGTCAAAGTTCAAATAATATGACTTATTGGAATAAAAGAATATCTTATGGTCTAATTAGGCTACAAACACTTGAAAAATAATTTTCTAATAAATTTTCCTAATTTATACATACTTAAAAAAAATCAAAATGTTTAAAAAAAATGTTTTAAAAAACAAAGGAAAAATATGTTTTTTTTTTCCTTTTCCTTTTGAATATTGAAAGTATATTTCATTTTATTATTTTGCTAATACCAAAAAAATTTAAAATATATATATATATATATATATTATGAGATTAATTTATACATGTTTAAAAAAAATGTTATATATTGGGAGACTTACATGTAAGTAGGAGAAAAAAAAAAAGATCCCAACCCATGCTGGTGCAAGTGTGTTTGTGGTGTAGTGCAAATGAAAGACTATTGGAGTGTAATTGCACCTCACCATGTGTTGGTTATTTTTTTCCTCAATTTCCTCCTACATGTAGTTTCCCTTTATATATTCGAGGGATCAATTTCGTTATTTAACTATTTAATCCGAAGGTTGATTCAATCCGTCTATTTTTATTTCACACCCATAGGATAAAGTTATCCCACATATGAGAGACGGTTAGTTTGACCTTCGTTTTTTCTATCAAAACGTTGGATTAATTATTTCATTAGAGATGGAGTCCAATCCCATGGTTGTATCCCATCAAACAAACACCCCCTTAGGATAATTTTTATAACGGTAAATTATAAATATATTTTTGAAATTTGTTTAAAATATGAATTATCTCTTATAATTTAAAAAATTATATCCCGCCTGTAGGAGAGGGTTCAAGAAAGGAGTTGGAAAATTCGAAGATCTTCGAAGATCCTTGAAGAACAACTTCGAATTCTCTAGAATATGATTGAGAGGCTTAGATTCTTCAATAATCTCAACTTAGGAACACAACAACAAAGGAGATGATGGAGATAAGAGATTGGGTGAAGAAGAAGGCAAAATGGCTAGAGAATAGAATAATGGCAAGGCTCTCCCATGGATCTCCCACTTTCACTCTCAAGGTTGATAATGGAGAAGGGAAATTAGTTCTTTCCCCAGAGTTAAAAATCTCCAAAATCCATCCCTTGTAAAGCTATGGGTGGGTGCTATTTATAGGCACCTCATGATGTAGGATGGAGCCCATGTGCAAGGCACATGGGGGATATTCTCTCTAACCACCTTGTCCGAGGAGGTGACCTCTCCGAGGAGGTGACTTCTCCGAGGAGGTGACTTCTCCGAGGATGAGAAAACCCCGAAGAGGAGATCACTCCCTCGGCGAACCCTTCTTCTTAGCCACACCTAACCAATGATCTCCAATCATCCCAAAGGGTCAGGGGTAGTCCCAGAGGACGTCCTGCCGCAAAATATTGCCGAGTCTCATGGACCCCCCGGGGTCGTGCCACCTCGACCCGGGTATAGGCTAGTTTAACCGAAGAGTGAATTTATCTCCACTCACCGTCCTCGGGATCGGCTCCTTTGTTCGAACTCCATTACGGCCATGGTTCTGGTGCGTAGATCCCGGAAAGCTCCGAGCCCGCAAGTGTTCTGGGACTCATTAACGAAGCGACTTCTAGATTGCGTCTGAATCCGTTCGAAGCCAAGTGCTTCGGATCTCTAGATTTGTGGATCCGAATCCTTTCGAGTCCGAGTGCCTCGGATCTCTAGGCTTGTTTAATACCCTTTCGAGTCCGGGCCCGAGTAATTTCTAGGTTCGTGGATCCGAACCCTTTCGAGGCTTAGAGCGATTCAATCCGTTTGATGACGATAAATCTGGGCCCTCCGATTCTTGGACTTGCGATAAATTCGGGCCCACTAATCTTGGGCTATTGGGCCTAAATAATTTAGTGGGCTCAAATTAGCCCCTCTTACACCGCCTTTTGAAAATTTTAAATTCATAATAAATGGCTCTTTTCATTAATAAATTATATAGTCAATTAACAATTTTTAATGATATTTTAAATATATTCAATCAATAATTCAAGTAATTTTATTATTGTAGAGGAAAATCATTAGTAATTTCATTTCCAGTTAATTTTGTTAAATATAAATTTTGACAATAGAATATTTATAAATTTTAAAATTATAAGAAATAATTCCTATTTTAAACAAATTTTAAAGAATATATTTATAATTTATTATTTTTATAATTACATAGGACTTTTGAAATTGATTTTGTAATCTTGGAGCTGCACTACTTGCTACTTCTGGGTCTGCCAATACAAAAGCCCATTGAAATGCAATGGTGGGTTGGTAACCACGCTTGCAGTTAAAGAGTAAGCATCGGTCAAGTCGTGCAATAGATTCTAGGGCTCCTTTAGCAACATTTAGGTTTATTTAAAAATTTAAAAAATTACTATAAATTATCACATCATTTTTTATATTTTTCTGTATATCTTTTTATAAAAAATTTAAAAATTACTAAAATAATCTATTTCCAAACGAAGCCTAAGTTCATCTGCGCGTTTTGTCTAGCAGGCTCAAGTTTGGCCAGGCTACAGTTCAAAATTTTAGGTTCAAGTCCTATTCAACGAGTTTGCCCAAGAAGGATTCATTGTTCGAGTTAATAAACCGCCTCTCATGAATTAACTTGTGAGATAACCTATAGGCTTAACCTTACGAACCAAAATACTTATTTTTTAGATTTTTTTTTTTATTTTTTCATAATTTTCTACGAACTCGCAAGCGGTTTCCCACGAGCCAATGGGTCGGGCTCTATGACTAGGCCAATAGGCTAGTTGACAAGCAAGCCAAGGAATAGATTCGACTAGTAGGCTTCAAAATTTAAATCCAGACTCAACTCTATTCGAATCAGACTAGCATTGTCTGAAATACAGACTTGAACCAAGTAAAAATTTACCGCATTGCGAGTCTTCAAATCAAATGATAATTCTCAGTTGCGATGCTTATGAAGGTTGTACATGTCTTTTATTTTTAATGTGAAATGCACTTTTTATGTCATTTTTTGTCATATACTATTTAATTTTTAATTTTGATGACACAATAACACATGAGAATTGGACTAGAGGATTTGTGCTCCAAATTTTTTTTTGTAGAACTTAGCGACATATTTGCAACTTGAATATCAAAATCATATATTATCCAATCTAATATCCAAACGTAGTGGTTAGTTTTGAGAAAGCACACAGAAATAGAACTAAACAATTAGAAAATTATTTTGTAAACCAAATATATGTTCTGGAAAATAAAGACAGAAACAAAAATTGGACAGCATATAGATATAAAAACATAAATAAAATTAGACTTTTTTGTGTAAAAATAGAAACACACGAAACAATAATTGTAACCATGTTTTTATATTATTTTTTAAGTTTCCAGATATTCTGAAATTATTTTTAAAATTTACCATTTTTTTTCAATTATTTCTTCTCCTTTTCACTTTTCTACAAATTTTCCTTTACAAAAATAATTTTTTAAAAAAAATGTGTTTGGTTTACCTAAAGGGAGCTTCTAAATTCCATTGACATAATTGTAAAGCATGCGAAATTTCATTCAATTAAAATTACCACGTGTTATAAGGACTTAAAAAACATGACAGTTAATGTAAATAAAGGATTGCATGTATCAAAAGGTCCTAGTTCAATGTTGAGCGAATGGTCAAATTACAAGTCGCCACGTGTCAAGGCCTTCAAGATGACAAGTTTTAAGGCAATTAAAATAAGCCACCTAGTGTATGGAATGAGTGTTCGCATTTCGGTTTCGTCAGATTAGCAGATTAAAAAAATCAATCCGTATTTATTCACCCCATTGATGAATGTGGATTGAATGGATTGACTAATGAATGAAAATCTGTTAAATGGTTTAGATTTTTACAAATTTTGAATATAATACAATAATTTATTAATATTTTTTTTTCGATGATAACAATCAAACTCAACATAATCAAAAGACTATCAAGTAAATTGTCAAATACTAATAATAAATACATATAAGAAAACTATGCATTATTAAAACTATTTCATTGCTTTTTTTTTAATTAAAAAAACTATTTAATTTGATTTTTTTTTAAATGACAAAATTAAGCCTTATATTTTCTACACAAAAATACCAAATATCAACGTTTGTCATTTGATAAAAGGATTTTCAAATTAAAAATACAACAAAATATCTAACATCTTTTTTAATTGAAAATATAAAGTCTTATAAATTACTAAGGGTGCTCGTGATTTGACAGTTCGGTTGTGGCCAAAGGAACCTTAAATCCGTCATCCGTCCATAAGGCACATTAGAAAAATCAATCGACAACCGCTCATTTGTTATCACATATTCATCCAAAATGCGACGGATCGGTTCGATTCGATCAGCTTGGAAGAATCAGAATATCCGCTGCTCATCCCTCATACATGGACCTATAGGAAAAGGAAATAAATATTTTCTTCAATCAAATTGAGTTACATGTCCTCAAGAGAAATATTTATTTTCATTTCTTTAAATAAATAAATAAATAAAAGAGATAATTATCAAACAAATCTATTCCACTCCTCTCCACCCATTCTTATAGGGTAAATTACAAATACACCTCCTAAGAATTGCTTAAAGTACAGATTGTCCTTTATGGTTTGGAAAATTACAAATACTCCCTTATTATAATTTTTTATTTAACAGAATTAACTAAAAAATTGAAATTCATAATTGATCTCTTATATAATAATAAAATTGCTTAAATTATTAATTGAAATATATTTTTAACATAATTAAAAACTATTAATTGACTTGATAATTTATTAATAAAATGGACAATTTGTTATAAAATTATAAACCTCAAGGGATGGAATGTAATTTTCAAAATCATAAGAAACGATTCGTATTTTAATTAAACCTTAAGGGATGTATTTATAATTTATCCATACTTATAAATAGAGGCGAACTATACTCAAATTACAGACCTACATCCATTCTACATACATCAAGTAAGAAAGAGTTCTCTATCCATCAAAGCTTCTTACATACCAACTCACTCAATATCAAAATTATCTTCCCCTCTCAAATCCTAACAATACCTCCACCCTACTTACCATACCAACTCTAGCCATCCTCACCTTCCTTTCCTTAGCTCTGGCTACCACTCTCATTCCTTTCCCACTTCTAACATAACCTTAGTCCGCCTCCAAATATGGAACTCTAGAGAAATAGAGATTGCAATAAAGATAGAAATGTGATAGAGAAGAAAAAGATAGAAGGATGAGAGAAATGATGAAAGGGTTGCAAGAGGGGTTCACAAGAGAATGAGGGTTGTGCAAGGAGGATCACCGGATATAGAAAGATTATCGAGTGGCAAAGGAGTTGAGAATGAGCTAGAAATCATATAAAGGGAATGATGGTGACATCCAAAAGCAGAGAGAGACTAAGGGGTGTCGATTGTAAGTAGTAAGTGGTTAAGAGGTAGAGGCCAAAGGTGGAAAGGGGCAAGAAAGAGTGGTCGGAGCTGGTGGTAGTAAATGGGAAAGTATTAGGGTTAAGGTTAGGATAATTAGAGATTAAGATAAAATAACAATTAGTGATAGGGTAAGATTATAATAAAAATTTATGAAAATGTGAGGATCCAAAAATAAAATGTGGGGGCATTTAGAAGCTCATTTGAAGAACAAATACAAAAATAAAACATGTTTGATAAGTTATCTAATGATATTTAAAATGTCATCACAAGTCATAGGAGAATGGTCAGAGGTTGGCTTGCCAGCGGTGGCCAATGGCGGGAGATGGTGTATGAGTGTATAATTTTTGAGGAATGATACAATAATCACATCTATTTACAGGCCCAAATTTGAGTATACCCAAAATAGGTGAGATTGTATTCTTTTTTTAATCATAATTTTTCATGAGAGAGGGAGGGTGTGTAAGTGGGGGACAAGTCATGGAAAAGAGAGATGCCTTTATGCATCCATATATCATTGGCATTGACTCCCTTGTCCCAATCCCTTTGGAAACTTCATCTTTTCTCTCTTGTTACTCGGATTCTTCGCCTTTCCGAAACTCTCAACTCTCTCTCTCTCTCTCTCTCTCTCTCTCTGCCAACGGGCGTTTATTTATTTGTTTTTTCGGAAATGGCTTTTTTGCCAACTCAAGACTTGAAACAGACTCATCAGACATCACTTGGTGAGATATATATGCATCAACAGTCCAACAAATTAAAGAGATTAATTTCTTATATGAATCTTGTTAACATATGTTATTAGGGTATATGACAGAAAGCATAAAATTATTATATATTTTTTATTACATTCACTTTCATATATAATGTATATTTTTTATTATCATTTTGTGTTTTGGTTTATGTGCGGGATATTCCTCTCTTATTTGGACATAACTAACGATATCACTGTTTTGTGATTTGTAAATTGAAATGCACCTTAGATTCATTAATGATTTAATATAAAAATAAAATAAAATATTTTTATATATAAATAACCTGAGTGTGTTAACTACAAATAACCTCTTTATATTTGGTAGGTGTATTGTTAAATTGAACGAAATAGTTAATGATGTATTTCAATTCGCAAATCATAAAGAAATTATATGATTATTTTCAAATAATAAGAAATTAATCTACACATACATATAAGTATAAGGAAAGTAAAATTTAACCATATTAGTATGATTCACCTTTTTTAAAAGATGACAGAACACACACATAAATATTGCTGACAAATTGTTGTAGACTTGTTAACCTCCCATATGAATTATTTGTCATTCGTACACCAATTTTGAATCCAAATTTAGTGGAAAGAAACAACAATAACAGGGCAAATAGCAATTTACTTTCATTTTGAATTTAATTTCACCATTTCATATGTAATTTTTTTGCTTTTTTTGTTTTGTTTTTGTTTTTTGTCTTCTACCTACTATCAAGTTGAATCCTGTGCATTTTGGGTTCTCGAGGACTGTTTGTTTAAATAAACTCTTCTCTTTAGATGGCGGTTTTTTTTTGGACAGGTGAAAACCAAAACTAAAAAAATATTTAGAAAATGAAGGTTTTTCAAATCACTCATTTTTAAGGATTAATTAATTATATTAAGATCTCTTAACCATAAACGAATATGTATATTTTGACATCTATTACCTATAAAAATGCAGCATTGACAAACCTTCTTAAAAAACGAGTATTTGTATATCTTTTATAATTTATATTATTAAAATGTATAAGTTTATAGATGAATAGGTAAAATAATTTTCGTTAATAATTGAGCAAACTTTTGTGGGAAAATAATAAGATATTCTCAAAGTATTATATGATGTTAATTACGTGGTATTACTCAATAAAGACGAGTTAGCATATTTCCCCTCTAATTTTTTTTTGACTATACGGTTTGAAACACTATGGTGACAATACCACATAATGTTTTGAAATTATTGAATAATTACACTCTTTAGTGCAATTATTATTTTTTTTTTCAAATTTAAAATGGAAGCTACAGGGGTATCTATCCTAATCTTGAGTTTAGAAACAAGTTAGGTTTGAAGAAAAATCTCACTAGCATGGAACTGTGTGTATGTTAAGCAAGTAAAAAATAGGATGTTATTTTTTGTAATCCACAATTTTTAGAATATATCATTAATAAAACTCAATTATTCACGAAACCATGAAGCATGTCTGTCAGATTCATTTGAAAATTGATGCTGCTTCACTTGCTTCCAAAATAAAAATTGTTCACTTTTCTATAGTTTTTATTATTATTATCTTGTGGCTTTCCAATCTGACATTGAAAACTACCAATCTGACTTGGCCCATATAAAAATCAGTAATAAGATAAAATAGAAGTTTCATTTTTTGTTTATTTATTTGGAAACCCAACTTTCATTTGTTGATAATAGGGCTTATAAACTATCAAAATGTATCCGAAGGAAACCACTCTAACCCCACTCACCTGAAACTAACAACCACATGGTGGCAAAGGTGAAACAATAATTCATATGCTAACAAAGCCCGGTAAATTAGTGGCTAAATTTATTTTGAATAAGTTATCAAATTATGTGGTGCATCTTTTTTGTTTAACTTGTAATGTGTAAAAATTTTAATCCAAAAAAGTACTTTGTTTTTTTTAAAAAGCTAATTTTTTTGTCGAAAAAGAGTCGATTACACTGATTAAATTGAGTTGAATAAACTACACTAAATGCCAAATAATAATCATTAAAAAAAAAAAAACTTAAATATTTGCCAAACAAGTGGCATTCGTAAAAAAAAAAAAAAAGGAACATTAGGCAATAGTTTAAACAAAATAATCATATTCACTTCAATTCATAAAATTATTTTGTTCATCCAATTCACAACTGGATTAACAATAATTCTCTCTCTGATTGGTTAAAAAAATGTAATATTTCTAATTCGATAAAGATATTATAGACTCGCCAAGACTTTTATCTGAGTTATTTCTAATTTGACAATGTCTTAATGTAAAATTCTTTTTTTACAAAATGAGATATAGATGTGAATAAAATGTGAATCCTACATATGAATTCCTCAATTATTTCATATCTGTATTTAATTCTTTGAAAATTTTGTGCATTCTTTGCATAATTGTGGGTAGTTCCCTGCTCTACAGCCTATGGAACTTTATACACATCCGATTACAGTAAACTTTTGGTGATTTCTGCAGTCCCGATTCTCCAGTACAGAAAAAGGTTTTCTATTACCAATTTTTTTTTTTTTAAAAAAGGTTTTCATTAAAGAATTCTCCCAATCTTTGTAGTAGTTAAAAAAGAAGCTCTTTTTTGTCTAAGTAGGTCTACATGACGACAAAAAGAGAAGAAAGACTGAGGACCTTACCAGACTACTACCATATTTTTTATTTATTTTTTCTTTCCTCAGTATCGATGTTGGAAAAGGTCAAGAGGTTACCAACCCATATTCTATTTATGAAAAATTATAAATATACTTTTTATATTTGTATAAAATATAAATTATTTTTTATAATTTAAAAAATTATAAATTCTCATTATTATAATTTTTTATTTAATAAATTTTTAAATATTCTTCTATATAATAATAAAATTATTTGAATTCTTAGTTGAAATAAATTTCTGACATCATTAAAAGCTGTTAATTAACTTAATAATTTATTAATAAAAGAGACTATTTATTATGAATTATAAATTTCAAGGGACTAGATATAATTTTTAAAACTACATGAGATAATTTATATTTTAAATAAATTTTAGTAAACATATTTTGTAATTTATCTTTAATTTGTTTATGTTTTTGTGGATTCCCCGACAAACGTTAGTCTCTGTACTACTCAAGGACAATGTGGGACTGTGTTTGTTGTTGGTCTAATTTCCTAATCACCCAAAGCCTAATAGCCGGTGTGAATGGGATGATTTGGAAAGAAACGAAAATAAATAATGAGAAAAGTAAATTATTTTCTTATGTTTAGCTTGAAGTTGAGTAAAAAATAGTGAAGTGTGAGAAATAAAAACAAAACTCTTGCTTATTTCACTTCTTAAAAAGATGAGATTTTGTCATAAACAAATTGATTAATTGTATTGATAATTTTTTTTTTGATTAATTGTAAAATATTTATAATACTAAATTACTCCTTAAAATACAAAGGCTTATTTTGAGAAATAGGTTAAAAGTTAATTTTTTTAACTTTTTAAAAAATATGTAAAAAAAATAGAGATGTGATATGATCTAAAAAAATCAAAAATTTAAAAAAACTGCTTTTAATCAATTTGTCAAAATAAGCCAAAGAAAGAAAAAGTTATCTCAGTCGTATTTACTCATCCAAATATAATAATTAAAAAATATAATTTTTTTTCTCACTTTTTTTTTTTTTTTTTGAACAGTTTGTTATTTTTTATTTTTTATCTCACTTACATACCATTACTATCCAAACGGAATGTAAGGGGAAGATTAGATAAACAGAAACAGAAAATAGAACCTTATTTGCTTTTCAATTCCAGCATCCAATGTTTCCTCTCTCTCCCTCTCCCTTCTTTTTTCTTTTTATGATTGAATCCAATGTTTTCTTTTACCTTCACTTTTCATCCGTTTTGAGGTGACATTTCTTTTCATTGTACCCTAATGTCTTCTTGCTAACAATTCACTTAGGCCTTATTTGATTAGCTAGAATATTAGCGGTAAGATTAACAATTTTATGGAATTAATAATTTTAGGGCATGTTTGATTAGGTGGATTAGAGCATGAGATTAGGATTATTAATCCGTGGGCCCAATTATCTCATGTTTGTTTTAACATTTTGGTTTAGGGTTATTAATCCAATGGATAATTAATCCAACAAATTTGTAGGATTATTAGTAATGAGGTAGGGGTGGGATTATTAATCCAATGGATATTAATCCAATTGGATAGTGAATCCTACACTAATTTAATAAGATTATTAATACTTCACTATTAGTCTTTTGAATCAAACATGACCTTATAGAATAATTATGTGTAGGATTGTCAATACCTACTCTCTTTTGATATTAAATATATTACAATTTTATATGATTAAAAATTCTATGTATTACTAGTTGATACTATTTGTGTGATCAAAATATAAGAATATAAATTTGATAGGATTAATAGTTCAATCCTTATAGGCCTTTATGGGTGTAACACGTTCCGATTAGTGCCTCATAATTTGTTGCACTTAGATGAACTAGATGAATTCACTTGGGCTAGATTGTCGGATTAAGATGGATAATATTAGGAGTATCAGTGTGGTGATATTAAGTTAAAAATATAAAATAAATTATGTTTATTTGTATATTAGTATTGTAATATTAGTTGATTGAGATTAAATTTATAAAATTTCCAAAAAAAAATCATTATATAAAACGCGACATTATTATTTTTATACAGTAGAAGTAAAAAAGTTATGCTAAGAATCTCAAATAAATTATCGAACCTTTCACATGGTGTGTGACCCACACACAAATCACATGTGTGTGAGTCCCACAATGTGAGTGTGAGTCCCACACCATGTGAGATGTTTGGTAATTTACTTGGAATAAATAGCATTTTCCGAAGTAAAATGATATTTGCATCTCTAATCTCATTAGATTGTGCATCTCAACACAATCATGGAAATGTTAATCTCATTTTTTTGGAAGGATTAATAATCTTACGAAACTCCTAATTTCATGTTACTTTTGTGAACTAAACATGATTTATATAGAGTATACTTGATTCTCAATCTAATATCACCATTTGCAGAGCGAAACAAACATGACTTGAAAATCTTTATAGCCATCGTATACCATGATTGATATATTTATTTATTTTGCAAATTGTGAGTGTTGGCAATACCAAAAATATGCAATTAAACTCACAACTAGTAGAAAAGGGTCAAGAAGACCATGTTATCATTGGACAAACAATATTTCATAATTTGTCATGTTATTTTTATTCTTTTAAATATTTAAGCACATAGCTCATTGCTATGAAGCAGATACACAACTAACGTATATTTGAAGAAGTTAAATAAAACTTGAATGATAATTTGAAATGAATTAGACAGTTTTACTAGCACTAATCATGGTATTAGACATTCTTTATGAGGTACTAAAAAAATAGCCATAACGAACTTACTTAGCAGCTTGTAAACCCTGATTGGAATTTTGGTCAATAACAACCTTAATTAATTAATAACTCCTAAAATTAAGGTAAAGCTCTTATCTCCTATCCCAATCTCCTACTACTAAGTACAAGAATTTATGTAAATAACCTAACTTGTTGGACGTGTATTGTAAAATTTTTCTAACTTTGCAAGATTAAAAGAAAAGTATATGAAAATTTTCACAATATTTATATTCAGTGCGTTTGGTTTGGGTTTTTTGAATTAAATTTTTTGAAAATTGAATTTTTTAATTTTCGTGTTTTTTTTGTTTTTAGTGAATATTTTTAAAAATTTAAACATTTTTTTTTACGTTTTTAGATGCACCTTACTTAAATGTATCTAAAAAGTAAAAAAATTGTGAAAAAATATTTTTAAAAATTAATAAATACATAAAAATATAAAAAATGTGCTGAATTCTCGTATTTTTTTTATATTTTTTGTATCTATTGAATTTTTAAAAGGATTTTTTCATTTTTTTTTTACTTTTTAGGTATATTTATGTTAGGTATGTCTAAAAATTAAAAAAAATTTGCTCAAAATATGAAAAAAATTCAGTAAAAACAAAAAAAACATGAAAAATAAAAAAGTAGACTTTTCTGAAAAGTGTTTTTAAAAAATGATAACCAAGCATATTGATTAGTTTTTTTTAATTATTTTTTTCTAAAATAATATTTCCATGATAATGGGGGTGTTTGTTTCAGCTTTTCAGAGCCAACTTATGGCTTTTAGCTTTGAAAAAATTATTTTGAACTGTTTGGTTAAATTTATTTCAAACAGTTTCTAATTCTAACAGCTTATTTTAACTCAAAAAAGTTGATTCTGAGAAGCTGCTCACCCCTTGCTTCTGATTATCAGCTTCTGCTGTGGATATGTTACTTTATGGTTATACTCTTAAATTTTTTTATTTTTTTAAAAATAGAAAAAGACTCAAATGGACTATAGATTATTATTATTTTTTTTTATAAGAAATGTAGACAAACAAAAAATAAAAATTAATTGAAAAAACTATTTCACAGCTTATTTAACAAATACTACTCAGCAATTTAAATCTATAATCCAACAGCTACACCAAATAGATTAATAACTTCTGATTAAAATCATAATGTATAATCTATTAAGATATTGTATAATCTATTAAGGTATAATCTATAAGCTGTTTTAACAGTTACACCAAACGGGCTAATATATCTTAGATGGCCTATTAGGGGTAGCTGGCTGCTATAAACTAGGCATGGGGCAATGGTGGATGGACGGTCACCAATTCCCACTTGGATCCCAACAAGAGAAGAGAATATATAGGGTTTGGATTTTTGTTGTTGGGTTTTTTTGGATTAAATTTATTAATGAGATTTGTTTGTTATTTATATTTATATTATTATATAAAATGCATAGTTAATATGAATTTTTGTTATAATTTCCATTTCAATGTTTGGATTGGAAGGTCGAGTTTAATGTATTGTGTGCCCTTTTCGGATACTCCTCAATTATCTAGGCTATTTAATTTTTAATACCTCTCAAATAAATCATTCTTAAAAAATAAAAAATATTAATATATAGTCTATTTTTTAAAATAATACTTCTCATTTATATTTGAGAAATTTTTTGTAAGGTCCCTGTTGTTAAAATTTTATAAAATAAATGACATACTATGAGTGTGTTTGGTTTGTGTTTGTAAAGTAGTTTTTGAGATAAAAAGTACGAAAATTTATTTAGTTTGTCTTTTTTTAAAAATAGTTTTGAAAAATTATTTTGGGGAGAGAGTTTTAAAAAAAGTGATTGCTTTGATGTGTATAAGAGAGAGAGTGATTTTGGAAAGTAGGTAATCAAACAAAATTTTGAGATTTTTTTTGAAAAATTTTGTTTGGTTTAATTACTCTTGAAAATTTGTTTGTAGATAATTTTTCCCAAAAATTTTTCTGAGAAACAAACCAAACAAGGCCTATATTTTTATAGTAGTTAAGGTCTTACAATATTTTTGTAGTAGTTAAGGTCTTTCAATATTTTCACAGAAAAATTTTGTTCGACTCAAAGAAATTTCGGCTCTATTTGGTTTGGATTTCAAAACATAGTTCCACCACTGATTTAAGTGTGCTATTTGGTTAGATTTTTCAAATCATAATTCTACACCCATTTCTCAAAACTCATTTCAAACTATAATCATTACTTTTCAAAACTCATAACCAAACATACAACTCAAAACTCTTTTCAAAACTCAAAAACAACTTAATTTTTATTTTAAATATTTTATTTTATTTTATAGGAATATTTTTAATATTTTAATTGTAAATATTTTGATTTTCGAAATATTTTTAATATTTTGATTTTCGGAATATTTTTAATATCCTTAATATTTTAATTTTCAGAATATTTTTAATATTTTATTTTTTGGAATATTTTTAATATTTTAATTTTCTAAATATTTTTAATGTTTATACAGGCCTAAAAAATTAATTGACAAAAAAATTAATTGACATAGAAGTTATTTGAAAAAAAAATGATTTGAAAAAAAAATTATTTAAAAAAATTACTTAAAAACAATTAATTGAAAAAAAAATATTTTTTTATTTGAGTATTTTAAAAATAGTTTGGTTATGACTGTTGATCAAAAATACGGATATCGAGTTATGAGTTGTGTGTTTGATTGCCAATTATAGGTTGAATTAAGTTTTGAAAACTATTTTGAAAACTCATCACCAAACAAATTTTCTTATTTCACATGTCACATCAAACTTTCAAAACTCAATTTCACGTACAATTTAAAACTCAATTGAACACTCTATTCAAAAACCATAACCAAATAAATTTTTTACACTCAAATCATAATTTTACAACTCACAAACTCAAAATACAACTCATAGTTTCAAATTATATTTACAAACTCTATCAAACGAAACTTTCAATTTTCACAGAGAAATTTCTTTGATTTCCCATTGATATTTTAAAATTTCTGTGTAAAAATTGAAATTTCTTTGAGTCGGAGCCAAAATATCTCTGAGTCGAGTGAAATTTCTCAGAGTCAAATTTTTTTTATGAAAATATTAAGGAACCTTAGCTAATAAAAAAATATTTTGGATCTCTCTTACTACATAAAGTTAAAAATAAATGTTTCACTAATTTTTTCTTAATTTTTTTATAAATAAATATAATTTAAACATATAATTGTTAATAATCGATGAAATTAATTTTTTAACAAATAATCTACCAAATGCATTAAAATTTAAATGATCCAAATCATACAAGCAAACCTAAAATAAGCCCAACTAGAGGGAAGTGCATCCCTATCAAAATTATCTTTTTAACTTCATCAAATTTAATAATTGTTCTGATTTGTTAAATTATTTGAGGGGTTATGTTATGATACACATTTTCACCATAATGAAGTCATAACATTTGTCCTACAAATGTTATAATTGAATTTTTTTTGGGTTATGACTGAATAATATATAAGATATAATCTAAAATTATTTAGATCATAACTAAATAATGTCATAATTATCATCATAATATATTATAATTAACACTATAATATGTATAATTAAATTATAACTAATATTAATAAATCATAACAAAAAGTTATAAACATCTTACTTGGAGCATATATAGGGTGCATGGTAGAATTTCACTTGCTTCACACACATAAATGTGTGTTCACATCTCCGTATATATATATATATATATACATACCTTAAACCCATTATTAAACCCTCACGGACACTATTTATCTTCCTCTGATTTGTCCATTTAGATCTCTCTCCTGTGCCTGAGTAAATATTCATATGCCATTTTTGGACACTTTGCCATTGTAGTAGGGTCTAGTAGGACGAGAAGCGTTTCTCCAACTAAAGCCAACGACGAGGAGAGAGCTTCTTTACGTTTTTTTTAATGCCAAAATACCCTCCAATTCCATTGCCCAAAAAGCAGACAGAGAGATTTGGAGTAGTATCCATTCACATAGAAGACATACGGGTCCAAAAAGGACCATCTTTTCTTACCCACAGTCGTGAACTGTTTAAAAGTAAGTAATTTTTACTCTGTTTATATGTTCAGAGACTCCAGACCTGTGTTCTCGCTTCACGGCAAACCATCATCAATTGATTTCTAGAACCTTTCTGTGCACCTGGTGTGGTTTGTTGCAATGCAAGAAGCTGACAAAGTGGGTTTTTGATTGTGTGAACACAGATTTTTGAGTACCCATTTGGTCATTTGGATTTGTGGGTCTGGTTCATCTCCCCAAAATCCCATCTGGGTACTCTTTTTTTTGCTCAAATACTGTAATTGTAAGTTCTCTTTGCTCTGCTTTCTCTACTTCCTGCAATATTTTTTTCTCTCCATTATTAGATGGTAATTCTTGTTGATAAATGGTGTTTGATTTGATTTCAGAGATGGGGTTTGAAGGGTCCAGGGATGGACACAAGCGTTCTAAGAGGTAGCCATGAGATTTCTTGTTCTGATATTTCTTTACTCAGTTTTCGGTATTTTGGAGCTGATGGGTTTCTTCAACTGAAAAGACTTGAAAATGGTTTAGTTTGTTTTAGAAGCAATAACTTTTATAGCACATCATTTATTGCCTCTTTTCAGTTTTTTGATGCCGTTTTCCCTATTTTCATTGGATCATTGATTGAAAGAATTTTTTTGGTATTTTTATTTCCAAAATAATTAGTGAAAAGTTAAGGAGTCCTTAGAAATGTGTGAACCTTGAATCTGGGTTAAGGCATGTAGTCCTACTTTCTTCTCCTTAATTACAAATCATTTACATAACTTAAGAATAATGTTAGGAATCATGCAAAAAATATCATGAAAATGATCATGTAAGATTCTCCACCTTTGGATTACCTATACAATAAAACATTACACACTAATCAAGGGATAAAAAATCTTCATAATGCATTTCATGGCATATTTTTCATAACTTAATTTGAGCCTGTCATCAATACCATATAGATTTGAATATGGCAAAAGATGCATTTGCAAGCTTCAAATTCTTTCTTTTCCCATTTATTTCTCTTGACATTTATATTGTTGATTTTCATTGGCAGCTTCCCAGATAAGGGAGTACTTGAAGGAGATAAATTGAATAATTTCCTTGAACCTTCGCACCGACTAAAGTTGGCAAGTCTCACTCTCTTCTGCCCTTTAGCCTTGTTAACTCAAAGTATTGTCACCGCAATAGAATGGAACTATTTTTTGGTTTTTTTTTTGATAATTTGTGCGCATCTCAACTAATCCTAGGATCTGAACTTAACGACTAGGCAAAAACCTGTAGGCACCCTTTGGGTGGCTCAAACTCGAGACCTTAGATTTTATCCTCAGGTCTTTATTGCTTAGTCAACCCCTTGGGGTTATCGTAGGATGGAACTCACAGCATTATGATTTTGTTTTGTCTACTACGTGCTTTTTATAAATTTCTTCTTTTACCCTTTGATTATCCAATGCATTTGCTCGCAGAATAATAGTTATTTCTGATAGTTCTATACTGAACTCTCAAACTGAATGAATCAATTTCTAGAGGACTATTTAACAACCAATTCCCATTTGTTCTAATCTTATAGTTATTTTTTTTTATCAGGATATGGGGCACTTGAAGGACAGTGCCAAGACCAAGAAGAAACAATTGCCTAGCTCTGAAGTCCAAAATTCTTTGAGGCAAGAGGTATAAAAATAGAACTAATATGTCAAACCGTGGTAATACAATTTAGGGGTTTCCTTACATTAAAAAGGTGACCCAGTGCACAAGGGAGGGCAAGATGTATGTAGCCTCACCATTTCTAGAGAGGTTGTTTCCGTAAAGGTTGTCTTACACTGAAATCCAAAATTTTTAATGTCCTAGTATGGAACTTGAACATGTAAATATCAATGTGCATGACACGGTTTCAAAAGATGCATGATACCCAAGCCAATCCAAATTCTTGCCCATGGCTTGAGTAGGGCCCGGCTCATGACAGGCATTGAATCTTAGATTATATTATTTAGTAATTTGTTTCACATTCTATGCAGATTCTACAACTTGAGAAAAGATTACAAGATCAAGTTGGTCTCCGTTGTGCTTTAGAAAAAGCACTGGGTTATAGGTCTTCCTCTCATTGTATCACAGATGGAATATCAATGCCTAAGGTAGCTTCTTTTTGCTTGTACATGTTTACAAATTACAAAGTTTAAAGTAGCTTACCCTAGCTTAATCACATCAATAACAATGTTGATATGTATCTTCCCTATCAACTCTTTTTTTTTTTTTGTGTGGCAAAACTAATATATATAGTAAGAGTGATTTCATTTTGAATCATTTGTTAAAATTTTCTGAACTGGTTCTGTATTTTGCATGATTAGTGTGTTTCATAGCCTATTTTTCTTTTCTAGTAAGATTTTTACTCAATTAATGTTCGACACTGATCTCTTACGTATTTTTACTTTTCACCACTATTTCTTTCTGGTTAAATTGAAAGAATTCTTGTATTTGACTCCAGCCGGCGACAGAACTAATTAAAGAAATTGCAGTATTGGAGCTTGAAGTAGTGCACTTGGAGCACTATCTTCTCTCATTGTACCGGCAAGCATTTGATCAACAAGTTTCCTCCTTATCTCCATCTACAAAAGATGAAAGATTAAAATCACCATTGACTACCCCGAGAGGAAGGTGTCTACAATTTTCCAGGTCTGACATTAATACAAATAGGGAAATTTCAACTCTTCAAACTAGTTGTCGATCGCTGGCCAATCCATGGAACGAATCCAGTAATATAGAAGAAGTGAAGCCAGTAGATTCCGGTGTACACCGCAGTCACTCATCGTTATCACAACGTTCAGTTCCATCAACTAGAACTTCTCCCATGGAAGAGTCTCTTGGTAAAGCTGTTCGTGCCTGTCATTCTCAACCTTTGTCCATGATGGAGGTAAATTCATTTTAATCATGTACTTTTATAAATATCATTGTATTAATTTTGACTCCCACATAGCTATGAAGCATTGACAATCCAAAACAGTGTCAGACACAGTGACATGCTAGCTGGCATGCCCGTTTGTTTAATTAATTTGTTTTCAGGGGACACGCCAATTAGTTTTTTGCCCCATCTTCTTTAGCGCTTTTGATAGATGTTAGATGTTGAATGTTTATTGCTTTTTGCGTAGATTTAAATAATTAATAGATCATCTATGAAAAAAACATAAAAAAGACAAACAATAAGAGTTAACTTAAGAGTGGATTTATTTTTTGAAAATATTGAATTAGTGTTACTTTTTGTTAATTTTGATTATTTGTGGATGTAATATTAATTTACATTACAAAT
The DNA here is from genome assembly GCF_055761805.1 of Camellia sinensis. Classification (NCBI taxonomy): domain Eukaryota; kingdom Viridiplantae; phylum Streptophyta; class Magnoliopsida; order Ericales; family Theaceae; genus Camellia; species Camellia sinensis. The sequence goes on from NC_138964.1 coordinate 191,087,210, forward strand.
AAAAATATATATTTTTTTATTGTTGTGTCTTCATTGCGTCCATGTCCCCCTTTTTTTGAAATCACAGTCTCCATGCTTCTTAGCCCTATAGTTTCCAGCAACTCTTGCCACATCACACCGCGTAGGCCTGTTTATTTATTTATCTAATCTATTTTTTCACAGAGGGGATCTCTTTTTTTTTTTTTTTTTTTTTGTTCTTCTTTGCGAAGGGCCCATTACACAATATTCATATTTCAACAATATATATGGCAGTTCCTGCGAATTATGACTTTGTTGCTTCTTGACAGTATGCTCAGAATACTTCTTCAAACATAATCAGTCTGGCAGAGCATCTTGGTGCCCGTATTTCTGATCATGTCCCAGAGACACCTAACAAGCTTTCTGAAGATTTGATCAAATGCATGTCAGCTATATACTGCAAGCTCGCAGACCCACCCTTGACAAATCATGGTCTCTCATCTCCCATTTCATCTTTGTCGTCAATGAGTGCATTTTCTCCAAAAGATCAATGTGGTATGTGGAGTCCAGGGTTCAGGAAAGATTCATCTTTTGATGTACGGTTAGATAATCCTTTCCACGTCGAAGGACTAAAGGAGTTCAGTGGACCTTACAGCACAATGGTTGAAGTGCAACGTATATATAGAGAAAGTCACAAATTGGGTGATGTTGAGGACATGTTACAAAATTTCAGGTAAGCCTTTGTGACAAGAAAGTTGAAACATGAGAACATAATTTTGAATCTATGTTCTGTTTCAGTTTTGTTTAAAGCTCATTGAGTTATATATATGATAGGTCCCTTATTTGTCGATTAGAAGAGGTGGATCCCAGGAAGATGAAACATGAAGAGAAGCTAGCATTCTGGATCAACATACACAATGCGTTGGTGATGCATGTATTAATCTCATCATTAAAATACGAATTATCAAACACTGTAATCTTCTTTGCGCAGTTTTATCTCTGCTTTGACCACACTATAATGAGTTATTTATTTATTTGTTAGGCATTTTTGGCTTATGGGATTCCACAAAACAATGTGAAGAGAGTCTTTGTACTATTGAAAGTAAGAAAATCTTCATGGCGTTCTATTGAAGGAAATTTCTGTTTGAATGTTATTTTCTTACGACTTAATTTAAACCAGGCTGCCTATAATATTGGAGGTCACATAGTAGGCGCTGATACAATACAGAATTCCATCCTTGGATGCCGCATGTCTCGTCCTGGACAGGTATATCCCTTGTAGTCACTTTTGTTTTGAAGGTTTTTGTGTTTGTTGAAGCCCTTGAAGTTGTTCATCTGTTATAGTCCTTGGAGCTATTCTTTCATGTATTCATGAGCTACATGATTTTCATGTGTTGGTTTCTGTTATAGCCTTCTTTTTCTTTTTCCTTTTTAAATACCCATCATTTTGAAATAGCCGCCCCCAAATTGTAAAGAAAAAAAGAAAAAATCATCTCCCAAATTGTTTGAAGTGAATTGTAATACAAGTAAATTAGAAATCATGTGTTTGAATGAAGTAATTATTGTCACATGTAGTGTGCCTGCTAAATTTTACTTCTACTTGTAGTGGCTTCGCTTGTTACTTTCTTCAAGAACGAAGTTCAAGTCAGGAGGTGAACGACAAGCATATGCCATTGAACATCCCGAACCCCTTGTACACTTTGCACTATGTTCAGGAAGCCATTCTGACCCTGCAGTAATTTCCTTTCTATAATCTTTTAGCATCACTCTTAAATAGCCTAATTTGTTATTTTGTATCTTTGAAAATGCTCTTGAATCTGCAAATTTGAAGAATCACCAACCTTACATCTAGTTATATATACTATATTTCCATCAATATTTCCAAATGGTGATCTTTCATTATTTTCAGGTTCGTGTTTACTCACCCAAGAGAGTATTTCAAGAGCTAGAACTTGCAAAAGAAGAGTACATTCGGGCTACCTTTGGCATAAGAAAAGACCAGAAAATTCTTCTACCGAAGATTGTGGAGTCCTTTGCGAAGGACTCGGGGTTGTGTCCAGTTGGTGTGATAGAGATGATCCGACAGTGTTTGCCTGAATCTGTTACAAAGAGTATTAAGAAATGTCAAGATGGGAAGCACCGCAAGAGCATTGAATGGGTTCCTTATAGTTTTACTTTTCGATATCTCATATCAAAAGAGCTGTTGAAGTGATTTATAGCACAGGTCGATTCCAAAACCGAAGGAGTTTTTATTTTGCTTTTGTACAAATGAATTAGATTTGTGTTTAGCTAACCTCCGTTTTGCTCCATCATGAAATTGGAAGTATGTTTTGTTTGCTGTAATTTCTGGTAGAATTAGTAGTATTGGATTTGAATTTTGTACATAAATGGTATACATGTTCATCCATTGATGAGAGTATTTTGGCCTAGACTAAGGCTTGGGGCTCTAAAACAAACCCAAATTCTTGAGCTTGCACCGTTTATGTTCTGCACATTTCGAATTTAAAAGCATGTTTTAGATCGACTACTGTGTAGATAATTAAGTTTCAACATATTTTGGGATCTGTTCATTTTTTAAGCTTGGTTTGAATTAGACTAGATAAGTTTATATATACTTTGATACTGTGTTTGGTTGGGGATTTGAGGAGGGATTTGGAAAGATAAATGGAAAAGATAGGTGAAATGTGAATAAAAATAAGTCTACTTATTAAGACCTACACGTAAGTACCCTAAAATATATCTATGTTTCATTTGTTTCATACACTTTTTTTCTTTTTCATTTCCAAATTCCTCTCTAAATTCTCTAACCAAACACAGCGTAAAAATTGAATAAAAAATAAAGTTACTTGAGGCCAACCCTCTAAATGGCGATCTAAATGTAGATTATATCTTCTACATCTTTCAAAATTCCTGAATTTTTTTTTCTTTCTTTTTATTAGTTATTATTTTAGAAATGTAGATTTTTTCTTTTAAAATTTTATTATTAGTTTATCTAGTTTTCAAATTATTTCCCAAATTCAAATACTTTGTGAAATCATAAATTTTAACAAGCTGGTTTCAATTCAATCTGTGATTCATCTTATCATCTATTTAGTCCTTCGATGAAATTACGCATTGAACTTGCATGCTAAATTATGACTTTAATATGCAATTTTAGTTATTTTTTATTATTTTTATTTTATTTTAAGAACTTACATTTAATCTCAAGTTTTGCATGTAATTTCATCATAATAATTCCACATTTAAGAAACGATTTCACAAAGTAGGTAGTATAGTAGGTATGAAATATAAGTTGAATTAAGCTAGTTTTTGTTGATAAAAGAATGATTAATATGCCTAATCTCTTTCCATTGTATGGTTATAAGCAATACCGGGGAAATTATTCAATGTTTTCGGAATACCACGTGGCTATATTCTTTAACCAATTATCTGTTGAAAATATATTCTCGATAATAATTAATTTAACAGAATAATAAAATAGATAAAAATTAAATACAGAACTTCAACTTACAACTTTCTGCAAAATCAAACTTAGAACAAATTTGTGATTGAGACCAGTGTTTGGACATTGTGTCTTTAAGACAGAAATTCGTCCTCTTCTAGGTGCTTGAGAATAACGGACGTCCTGCCTCTAGGATTCAACAATCACGCCAAACAGATGCAGCACTGCGTACTGTTTGTACAACGAACCAGGCTGTGATTTTTCGAACTCACACACGATGCAAAATGAAGAACTTATGAAGCAAAGATCGGAGAAGACTGGAACGGTAAAAACTATCTCTCTATTGGAATGGAGGGTTGATATATATAGGCTGAGAAGTGCCTATTCCGGAATAGAAGACCGTTGTGAAGAACAGTCACCAGGTTGGAAACGAGACTATCAGAGAAGGAGAGTAGTTGCAACCGAAAAATTTTAAATTCAAAATTTCAGATTTTGAATTTTTCTGCAAAAAATTAAAATAATTTTGGAACAAAAAATAAAGGACGGGTTAGACCCACACCGGCCGGACGGCGGTGGCGGCGCGCATGTGGTGATGGTTTTGGGTTTGTCCATAACTCCTCCTACAAAACTTGGGTACCCATTGGGGCCCAACCCAAGGTCTCCAACTCAGAGCTTATAAACACATTGAAACTCTTCCATATTTCCTATGTGGGACAAGGTTTTAGATACCAACTCATGGGAACCACACCAAACATTTTCATGTTTATAAGGCTCACTTCGGTATTAATTTCTCATTCACTCGTAAATGGTTTCGACCACCCGAGTATATATTCTTGTTCACCACATGGCAAGGAACGTATTGCCACTTGGACCCACCCAAACCGAGGTGTGGGGCCTACATTAATGATAGCTCAAAATTACCGGAAATTAATGGTGATAAACCATTTTTATCTAACAATCCCCCACATGAATGAAATTGAAAACGAATATGTAACAACATGCAGACACTGAGAGTACAAAATTGAAAATATCTTGCAAAGGATAGGTAACTTTTGGCTTTGAACCTTCCCTTGTGAAAGACGATCGGGTTTACTGGCTAATTAGTGAACATGATGTCTTGAACTATTCTGCCATTGGTGTAAACCAAGACAACAGTCTGTCACACTGTTTTATTTCCTTACATAATCTGGTTCTATCGGTTGTGCCCATTTTGGCCCTGGACAATTCCTGGTTTTCCTGAGTGCTCTAAAGAATTAGCCTTTTTTCAATTCCCATAGAACCGGCCCAGTTCACACTCATATAGGTGATTCTCATTAAGAGTATTCTGCTATACCCCACTTGGATTTCCAAGATATGAATATCATTAAAAGCAAAGCTTAACCTGATTAGCACTGTAGACATCACTATGTCATCATAGGAAAGGGTAGGAAAATTTTTTCTTAGTGATACTAATGAGTCACACATAATTCGGTTGTCCCTTTGAACCTAGATTTTGGATCTCCAGTCAGCTAGGTTGGGTTGCCATTAAGGCGACTCTTTAGTTAAAAGGCTTTAATCCCATTCCCCTCGATGATCTTAAGACTTGCTCTCTGGTTAAACCTTTGGTTAACGGATCCGCGATATTATCTTTTGACCTTATGTACTCAATGGAGATAATTCCATTTGAGAGCAGTTGCCTAACAGTATTGTGTCTACGTCGAATATGATGAGACTTACCGTTTTACATATTATTTTGTGCTTTTGCCATTGCTGCTTGACAGTCGCAATGAATGCAAATGGCTGGCACAAGTTTTGGCCACATTGGGATATCCTCTAGAAAGTGACGAAGCCACTCTCCTTTTTCACCTGCTTTATCTAAAGTGATAAATTCGGACTCTATTGTGGACCTTGCAATGCATGTCTGTTTGGTTGATTTCCATGAGACTGTTGCACCTCCCAAGGTAAAGACATAACCAATAGTAGACTTGGAGTCTTTAGTGTCTGAGATCCAATTAGCGTCACTATAACCCTCTAATACTGCTGGATATCTCATATAGTTCAGCCCATAGTTTCGAGTATACTTTAGATATCTAAGTACCCTAACTATTGTTGTCCAGTGGCCTGTTCCTGGATTACTTGTATACCTACTTAATCTGCTAGCTGCATATGCTAAATCTGGACGTGTGCAGTTCATGAGGTACATTAAGCTTCCGATGATCCGGGAGTATTCTACTTGTGATACACCTTCACTCATACTCTTCATCAAATGAAGATTAGCATCTATAGGGGTCTTAGCGAGATGATCGTCATGCTTGTTAAATTTATCAAGTAGTTTATCAACATAATGTCCTTGAGACAAGGTATGTCCTTCAGATGTCTTTGTAATTTTTATTCCAAGTATAACATCTGTTATTCCCATATCTTCATGTCAAACTTAGAGTTCAACATTTTCTTGGTAGCTTTGATCATGTCATTATTACTACCAAGGATGAGCATATCATCTACATATAGGCAAACAATGACATATCCCTTTTCTGTGTTTCTCACATAAACACATTTATCACATTCATTAATTTTAAATCCATTTGATATCATTACATTGTCAAATTTTTCATGCCATTGTTTGGGTGCTTGTTTTAGACCATAAAGAGACTTAACAAGTTTGCACACTTTTTTCCCTTGCCCTGGAACCATGAACCCTTTTGATTGTTCCATGTAAATTTCCTCATTCAAATCGCCATTCAAGAATGCAATTTTAACATCCATTTGGTGGATCTCAAGATTATACAAAGCTGCAATAGCTATTAACATTCGAATAGACGTTATTCGTGTTACAAGTGAGTAAGTATCAAAATAATCTACTCCTTCAGTTTGCCTGTAACCTTTAACTACAAGTCTCATCTTGTATTTATCAATTGAACCATCTAGCTTCATCTTCCTTTTAAAGATCCACCAATTCCCATGTATGATTTTGCAGAATTGATTCAATTTCACTATTGATAGCTTCTTTTCAGGAAGGAGCTTCAGAAATGGACATTGCTTCTTTGAAAGTTCGAGGCTCCTCTTCCAGTAAGTACGTTAAGAAATCAGGACCGAATAATTTTTCTGTCCTAGCCCGTTTACTACATCTGGGTTCCTCATCGACTTTCTCCTTTGGGTTTTTCTCAACTTGCCTTTGATCATTGTCAAAAGTAGCATCATATGTCCTTTTAGGCTCTTGTGTCAATTTACAAGGAAACATATTTTCAAAAAATGATGCATTCCTAGATTCGATAATTGTATTGACATGAATCTCTGTGTTCTCACTTTTTTGTACTAAAAACCGATAGGCACTGCTGTTGTTTGCATACCCAATGAAAATACAATCAACAGTCTTGGGTCCAATTTTAACCCTTTTCGGTTCTGGTATTGCCACCTTAGCTAAACATCCCCACACTTTCAAGTATTTGTAGGAAGGCTTTCGACCTTTCCACAGTTCATAGGGTGTTTCATGAGACTTCTTATGAGGAATTTTATTGAGAATATAATTAGCGGAAAGAATAGCTTCCCCCCACAAATTCTGAGGTAACCCTGAACTTATTCATCATTTCTCTTAAAGTGTGATTTTTTCGCTCAGCAACTCCATTTTGCTGAGATGTATAAGGTGCAGTGGTTTGATGTATTATTCCTAATTGTGAACATAAGTCACAAAATGGTGCTTTATATTCACCACCTCTATCACTCCTTATAGCCTTTGTTTTCTTGCCAAGTTGATTCTCAACCTCAGCCTTAAATTCTATGAATTTTTCTAAAGCTTCATCCTTGCTTCGCAGCAAGTATACATAGCAGTACCGAGTGCTATCATCAATAAAGGTTATGAAATATTTTTTCCCCCCTCGTGTTTGAACAAATTTCAAATCACATATATCACTATGGATTAGATCCAGAGGTTCAGTATTTCTTTCAATTGACTTAAAAGATGCCTTAGTCAATTTTGATTCAACATATACTTCACACTTATGATTTGCATCAATATGAAATTTAGGTAGATATTCTAAGTTAATTAATCTACGCAAAGCATCATAATTAACATGTCCTAATCTACCATGCCACATATATAAAGACTCAACAAAGTAAGTAGAAGATGTGTTATTCTTATTAAAAGTAGGAACCACTGTCATTACTTTTAGTTTAAAGAGCCCATCGCTCAAGTACCCTTTCCCCACATACATCCCATTTTTAGTGAGTACAAATTTGTCAGATTCAAACACAAGGCGAAACCCATTCTTGCTCAGCAATGATCCAGATACCAAGTTCTTCCGAATTTCTAGTACAAGCAGCACTTCTTTCAAAGTAAGCTCTTTGCCTGATGTCATCTTGAGTACTACTTGTCCTTTGCCTTCAACCTTGGAGGTAGAAGAATTGCCCATATAAAGTTGTTCTTCATTATCTACCATTTGATACGTGGAGAACATCTTTTTCTCAGAGCAAATGTGGCGTGTAACACCTATGTCCACCCACCAAGTTTTGGGGTTGTTTACCAAATTCACTTCAGACACCATTCCGGACATATGTAACCCCAAAATCATTGCACAAAGATTTTCCTCCTCTGTTATGTTGGCTTGGGCAGGTTTCTTTTTCATGGTTCGTTGAGTCCGACGCTTGTAACAATCTTTGGCACGATGTCCTTGCTTGTCACACACATAGCATTTGCCTATGAAGTTTTGAATCTCTCTAGTCTTTGAACCAGAGCTTCGTTTTGAACTTTCACTAGGATACTTCCTCTTCTTACTGTTGTGCTTAGGCTTCTGTTCCACCACATTAGCCTTGGCCTCCATGAGATGACGCCCATTTTTCTTTTCAGACCCACGGTTGTCTTCTTCAATCCTCAACCGAACAATCAAGTCCTCCAGTGACATCTCTCTACGCTTGTGCTTTAAATAATTCTTGAAATCCTTTTAAGACAGCGGTAATTTTCCAATTATAGCTGCTACCTGAAAAGACTCGCTCAGAGACATACCTTCTGCATGAATTTCATGCAAGATAAGTTGTAGATCTTGGACTTGACTGATCACCGTCTTGGAATCCACCATCTTATAATCCAGGAAGCGGCCAACAACAAATTTCTTTGTTCCTGCATCTTCCGTCTTATATTTGCGATCCAAGGAATCTCACAACGTTTTTGCCGTCTTGATTGGACTATACACATTGTAAAACGTGTTGTCCAATCCATTGAGGATATAGTTCCTGCAAAGAAAGTCTGCATGTTTCCATGCATCTACTGCAGCGACAACCTGCGCATCACTCTCATCTTCTTTTAGAGTTGGCACATCTTCTCGTAAAAACCTTGCCAAATTCAAGGTAGTTAAATAAAACAACATTTTTGTTGAAACCTTTTAAAATCGGTACCACTGAATTTTTCAGGTTTTTCCCCATGGTTCACTGGAACATGTCCATGACCCAGGCCATGAGTCAGAGTAGGAGTAACAACCAGAATAGAAACCACCAGTGGAGGCACAATGGGATTAGGAATAATAACAGTACTCTCAGTTGCCATCTTTCTGATTAATAAAATAAATTAAATTAAACATAAATTATTTTCCAAAAGAATAAAAAAAAACTAACCAAAATTCTAGAACAAAATATCCTTTAGGAAAATAAACAACTAAATAAATATGCAGAAAACAAGAATATATCTTTATTTGAAACAAAACAAATTAAACAAACTAACTGTTAAGAGAATCAATTAAATTGACCAAATTAATTATCTTACCAAATTAATCAAATCAAATGACCAACAGTAATATGACTAATAAAACAAGTAATTATAGAGTCATACTGTGTTAGAAACTACAATCTTATTTAAACCAGAACAGAAAAATACAGAATTCAAATGTTATATGGCAACCAGTAAATCAAAGGACACATTACTGTATTTAAAAAAAAAAAAACCTGTATACAATTAATCTTTCTTTAATACACCGTATATGCTAAAGACAAAGCTAATCATGCTCCATGAATCCAAATAATTGGATAATCACATACAGAAACACTACTAATTTATTTAAACTCAAAATAAGAAAAACAGTGTTCTAATAATACATAACAACCAATAAACCAGAAAAGTAACATACTGCTCATGTACTCAAACAAACTTATTCAACACACATGGCATGTGATAAAACTACTAGTGCACTAAGGAAATAAAAATAATAACAACCTATCAGAATGTTACCATTCACCAGACGATCTCATAACAACAAAGAATATATACACACAGACAACATGGATATTCTGTAAATTAATTTTTTTAAATTGAAGAATATATGCACTGGATTACAGAAATAAAACAATAACCAAAAGAGGACGAATTTCTGCCTTAAACTTGTTGGAAATATATTCTCGATAATAATTAATTTAATAGAATAATAAAACAGATAAAAATTAAATACAAAACTTCAACTTACAACTTTCTGCAGAATCAAACTTAGAACAAATTTGTGATTGAGGCCAGTGTTTGGACACTGTGTCTTTAAGACAGAAATTCGTCCTCTCCTAGGTGCTTGAGAATAATGGACGTCCTGCCTCCAGATTCAACAATCACCCCAAACAGATGCAGCACTGCGTACTGTTTGTACAGAGAACCAGGCTGTGATTTTTCGAACTCACACACGATGCAAAATGAAGAACTTATGAAGCAGAGATCGGAGAAGATTGGAACGGTAAAAACTATCTCTTTATTGGATTGGAGGGTTGATATATATAGGCTGAGAAGTGCCTATTCCGGAATAGAAGACCGTTGTGAAGAACAGTCACCATGTTGGAAACGCGACTATCGGAGAAGGAGAGTAGTTGCAACAGAAAAATTTTAAATTCAAAATTTCAGATTTTGAATTTTCCCGCAAAAAATTATTCGAAAAAATTCAAATAATTTTGGAGCAAAAAATAAAGGACGGGTTAGACCCATACCCACACCCGCGCCCGCCCCGACTCGGCCTGACGGCGGCGCGCATGTGGTGATGGTTTTGGGTTTGTCCATAACTCCTCCTCCTACAAAACTTGGGTACTCCTTGGGGCCCAACCCAAGGTCTCCAACTTAGAGCTTATAAACACATTGAAACTCTCCCATGTTTCCTATGTGGGATAAGGTTTTAGATACCAACTCATGGGAACCATACCAAACATTTTCATGTTTATAAGGCTCACTTCGGTATCAATTTCTCATTCACTCGTAAATGGTTTCGACCACCCGAGTATATATTCTTGTTCACCACATGGTAAGGACGTATTGCCACTCGGACCCACCCAAACCGAGGTGTGGGGCCTACATTAATGATAGCTCAAAATTACCAGAAATTAATGGTGATAAACCATTTTTATCTAACAATATCATTCAATATGTTCCCTCATGTTCCCCAATCACCCAACACAATACCCCACCTATCCACCTTCTCCACCAATCATAATGTTATGAAATACCACATGTATATATTTCGGGATTATTGACTAATTACCCGCAATACTGTATGTATTATTAACACATATGTCCAAATATTACTGGGTATCCAACTTTTTTTTAATAACTAATCATATTTAACATATTATACTTTTAGTAATATTTTTTGTAGAATGTTACTCTCTCTTCCAATTTATTTGTCTTAATACAACTTAAATTTTGTTAGATTTTTAAAATTATCCACTATGAGAAATCATTATGAACACATTTTCAAAATTAAGTAGAAGGGTAATAGAGAGTTGACAAGCATTTTAGGACAAACCAAAATAGAAAAGTGGATAAATAAAATGAGACTACGAGAGTAGCATTTTTATTTTTATTTTATAGAATTATTTCACAAATTATACAAATCCTCAACATTCAAATATAAAAATATTTTATATAATAGATACGTCATACAATTGAGATGACATTATGTTAAAATAAAATTTAAAAAATCATTTTTTACTCAATCACATCAAATCTCCACTTCACATTTTATTAAATATTAACTAATAAATAAAATAAAAAAATGACACAACATCATCTCAACTTACCACCAAAAACATCATCTCAACTACAAGGATAAATGAAGACAACAACGGATAAAGGGCGCTGACTGCGCTGATTTCAGTAGGTGAAAAGCATTATAGTTGATACACGTGACTCTCCGTAGGAGAGATCACGGGCTCCATTTCTTCAGAGTCTCTCGAGGATGCTTTTGGTGCCCATAAAAAAAATTAATAATAATAATAAAAAAAGGTAATTTCTTTTTGGGAAGATAAAAATTTCAGTTAATATGAAGGCAAATATTATAATAAAAACCTTTACAAAACTAAAAAATAAATTCATAATAATTTTTCAAACATATTAATTAAATAGTTTATGTAATATTATTTACATAATAATTCTGTTAAATAAAATTTATAAAATACACAAGATTATTTCTTTCCAATTTCTTAATAAAAATAAATTAACATTATTTCTAGTGTTAAATTTTTGGAATTTTTATTGATAAATTCTATTTAGGAATGTTCTAATTCAAGAAGTCTATGAAGGAAATTTATAACCCACTTAGTCGCATGTATTTATATCTTTAGGGTGTGTTTGTTTGGGCGGACTAAATAAGGGAGATTAGAATCTACCGGACTGTTGGTCCCGGGATACATTGTCTTCGGACTATTTGGTTGGACTGAATTTGTATCCCATGTTTGTTTAGTCATAGGATTAGATATCAGTAAAGAACTATTTTATTAGATAGAATATGAATCTTAGGTTTGTTTGAAATATTATGGAGAAGGATAAATATTCAAATTACTATTTTACCCTTTTCAATTATTTACTAAGTAATAGCAATATTAAACATATCTGTAATATTTTAATTATTTTTAACTAGATTAAATAAAAAATTATTTTATTTATTTTTTACACTATTAAATAAATTTATTTTTAAAAAATTAAATAAATAAAATATCAATAAAAATATATATTATTTTTTTAATTAAAATTATAAATAAATTTATTTTAAAAAATAATAATAATTAAATAAAAAAAATCTATTAAAATTTAAATAATGAAATTAAATAAAATATAAACAAAATTTTAAAATAAAACATCAATAAAATATCTATAAAAAAATTATTTTAAAAAATAAAATAAATAAAACATCAATAAAAATGAAATAAAATTATTTTATTTTTAAATTGAGACATTTAAATTTTATTGAATTTTACTAAATATAATACATAACTAATTAGTAAAGGATCAAAATGGTCATTTCACCAGCTAATCCCATATCTCCTTATCGGGTCATTCTATTTACACACCACTTTCCCTCTCAAAGCAAACCATTAATTAATTTATTTTTTATTACAATTTTAACCTTAAGTGAAATGACTATAAAGGACAAGTTATGATACACCCTATTTGTGTATTTACCATAAAGGACAAGAATCAATATAATATAAATCATCAATTTCAAACTTGTTCATTACGTATCTTCTCTGTCAAGAATCCAAAAACCCTAAAACCAAAATCAAAAACCATTCAACAAATAATAAAAAATATAGTATTATTAAAGATTTTGATTGGATTCAATGAAGGATGCATCTGACAATTCTCATTCAGAACAATGGGGCAATGAAAAGGTTTTTTTTTTTTTTTTTGTTGTTTTCGTCTTCGTTTTCGTTTATGAGTGGTAAAACGTTATTCGGTTAACCAGAGGTGAATGATATATCATTGTTCAGCAAACTACAATCGAACAAATTACATCTGTTCAACAGACTACAATCGAACAACTTATATCTATTCAACAGACTACAATCGAACAAATTACATCTGTTCAACAGACTATAATCGAACAACTTACATCTGTCCAATAGACTACAATCGAACAAGTGCAATTTGTTCGGATTACTACGGTCGAACTTTTTCATTTAATTCAACTCTGTACTGCCGAACAATTATAAATTTTTTTTTTTTTTTTTTTTTTTTTCAGAACTGTGTTGAGCAACACCACCGACGACGTCTTGATGAGTGTTTTCAGCAATGGTGTTCACCGGTGTGAATAGAGAATGGAGTGGGAGATGAATATCGTGGGTATGGGGTGTGTGGCTGTGTGGGGACAAAGATAGAACTTTGTGTGTATATTGTTGTGGGTGGGTGTGTGAGTAAGGGTAAATATATAAATTTGTGGTGTGTGATGAGAAAAATATTTATTTTTGCAAATTATTTTTAGTGTGTCTTTAGAAGTGGTTTACCTTGAGAGAGAAAGTGGTGTGTAAATAGAGCCTCCCCTCTTTATCCCTCCTTTTGTGTCCTAACCCCTCATGGGAAACAATAGTCCCATGGATTTGGAATTAATAGTTTAGTGCAAAAATTTTGAACCATACAACGAACTATTAGTCCGGATGGACTAATAGTCTAATCCCACCCCTCAATTCCTTAAAACAAACACCACCTTATTCCATAAGATCATTTTTCTTGTTTAAACTATTTTCTTAGACTCTTAGGCCCCGTTTGTTTGGGGTTATAGAGAGGAGATTGGGTTTGGTAGTGAGGAGGGGATTGAGAATGGGGTGTTTGTTTTGAGAGATAGGGAGGGGATTAGTAATCCCTTTGTATTTGTAAGGAAGAGGAAGGGGGATTGGTAAGGAGGAGGTACAGATGATATTAGAAAAATAGTCAGGGGATTAAAAAAATTTTTATTATTTATTATTTTTTGTATATTGGAAATTTTTTTTAAATATAATGTTTAATTTTTTATACTTTTTTATTTGTTTTATTATTTTATATAAAAATAATTTAACAATTCCTCACTATTAATCCCCTCACTATTAATCCCCTCACTATCAATCCCCTCACTATTAATCCCCTCCATTCTATCTCTGAAAACAAACAGGGCACCCCGTTTGTTTAGGGTTATGGGGAGGGGATTGAGTTTGATAGTGAGGAGGGGATTAAGAATGGAGTGTTTGTTTTGAAAGATAGGGAGGGGATTAGTAATCCCTTGGTATTAGTAAGGAGGAGGAAGAGAGATTGATAAAGAGAAGGTAGAGATGGTATTAGAAAAATAGTGAGGGGATTAGAAATTTTTTTATTTATTTTATTTTTTATATATTGGGAATTTTTTTTAAATATAATGTTTATTTTTTTATATTTTTTATTTGTTTTATTATTTTATATAAAAATAATTTAACAATTCCTCACTATTAATCCTCTCACTATCAATCCCCTCACTATTAATCCCCCCACTAACAATCCCTTCACTATTAATCCCCTCACTATCAATCCCCTCCATTCTATCTCCCAAAACAAACGGGGTCTTAGGGTGTGTTTGATTGGACGGACTGAATAAGAGTGGATTAGAATCCATCGGACTTGAATTATGGGATTGTGAATCCCCGGACTATTTGGTTGGATTTGATGTGTATCTCGTATTTGTTTTCTCATGAGATTAGATGTCTGGAAATGACTATTTTTAATGAATCCAATGTTTAGTTGGACGGATTGGATAGGATAAATGAGAAAAAAATTATTTTACCATTTTTCAATTGTTTACTAAGTAATAGCAATATTAAACATATCATTAATATTTTAATTATTTTTAGCTAGATTAAATAAAAATAAAATAAATAAAATATCAATAAAAATATATGTTATTTTTTTAATTAAAATTTTAAATAAATTTATTTAAAAAAATAATAATAATGAAATAATGAAATTAAATAAAACATCTATTAAAATTTAAACGAAATATAAACAAAAATTTAAAATAAAACATCAATAAAAATACCTATAAAAAATTATTTTAAAAATTAAATAAATAAAACGTCAATAAAAAGTTAAATAAAATTATTTTATTTTTAAATTGAAACATTTAAATTTTATTGAATTTTACTAAATATAATACATAATTAAATAGTAAATGGTCAAAATAGTCATTTCACCACCTAATCCCAGTAAATAGTCTCATGGAAATAATCTCACCCTCCTCCTAGGATACAATAGTCTCTCATATGAAGGAGTTCGGTAGATTAAAAAAGAAAACAAACGTCGGATTGGGATGCTTTCAATGGATTACAATCCGCACAGTAAATAGTCTTCCCTCCTATCCCTCCAATCAAACACAACCTTATACGCTTAGGGTGTGTTTGATTGGACGAACTGAATAAGGGGGGATTAGAATCCATTGGACTTGAATCCTGAAACTGTAAATCCCTCGGACTATTTGATTGGATTGGATATGTATCCCATGTTTGTTTTTTCATGGGATTAAATGTGCGGAAAACACTATTTTTAGTGAATTCATTGTTTGGTTGAACGGACTGGATAGGATAAATGTACAAAAGATTATTTTACCCTTTTTCATTTGTTTATTAAGTAATAACAATATTAAACATATCTTTAATATTTTAATTATTTTTAGCTAGATTAAATAAAAAAATATTTATTTTATTTTTTACACAATTAATAACTAAAATATCAATAAAAATATATGCTATTTTTTTAATTAAAATTTTAAATAAATTTATTTTTAAAAATAATAAAAATTAAATAAAACATCTATTGAAATTTAAATAATGAAATTAAATAAATTATAAACAAAATTTTAAAATAAAACATGAATAAAATATCTATAAAAAAATTATTTTAAAAAATTAAATAAATAAAACGTCAATAAAAAGTTAAAATAAAATTATTTTATTTTTAAATTGAGATATTTAAATCTTATTGAATTTTACTAAATATAATATATAATTAAATAGTAGAGGGTTAAAATGGTTATTTCACCAACTAATCCTAACAGTGGATAGTCCCCTGAAAATTGTCCCACACCCCCCCTAGGATACAATAGTCCCCATATGGGCGATAAGGAGTCCAGCCGAACTTCATGTACGGCGGATTAAAAAAAAAACAAATGTCGGATTGAATATTTCCTCCGAATTACAATTCGCACAGTAAATAGTCTCCCCCTTATCCCTTAAAACAAACACACCCTTATATTTAATGTTGATATGCATTAACTACACACCACTATTTAATATTAATATACAACACACAAAAAATTAAACATGGTTCTTTATTGATTGTCATTATGTTTTGGTAGTTCTCATGTATCCAAATGTTGACTGTACGTGATGACGTGAATGTCCACATCAGATGACGCGAATGTGAATGCTGACATCAAATGACATGAATGTTCACACTAAAACATATGAATGTGAATACAAATGTTAATGTTCATAATGTTAATATCAGATGAGTGAATGTACATACTAAAACATATAAATGTGAACACAAATGTTAATGCTCATAATGTTAAAATTTATATTCCAGAATTCATGTGAACATTCACATTCATATATTTTAGTGTGAACATTCATGTTGTCACGACCCGTACCCGCCCCCATGGGTTAAGGACGTAACCGGCCAGTAATCCTAAGATTACCTACGGCCTCAAACCAAAACAGACTTAACACATCAGAGTAAAGGGGCCAAAAGGGAAGCAAAATTTAAAAGTTTTGTCCATAGAGCTGTGGTTACATGGCACATCAAAACAAACCATACATATGTCCGTTAATAACTCACAACAGAAACATAGCGACATAGGTTCTATACAGACAGGATCATCCAAAACTAAGTCAACCCATAAAACCATAAGTAGACATATACAAAACTTCGCCAACCTGACAAAATGTAAATACATAACAAAAGGGCGAAGACGGGTCTCGTGCGTGAGATACAAGGGCTGACTCTCTCAAAACCTTAGTTGTTCTATACAGACTTCACTGAGACTGGGTCTGGACTTCTCTTGGCTCACCTACAAACACATGAATGAGCGTGAGCGATAGCCCAGTGAATAATATCAAATCAAATACAGAAGTTACATAACAATGTAGAACAACATGTTCCAAACGGCCTTGGACCCAATTCATACTTCTATTTAACAGATATATATAACTATACGAAATGCAAATCAAGTAACTGTAGTTCCAAACATTCTAGCCCTTGGCCCATTCGGGTTTCCATTTATGGCAAAACGGCCTTCGGCCCATTCACTTATGTTGAAACGGCCTTCGGCCCATTCACTTATGTTGAAACGGCCTTCGGCCCATTCACTTATGTCGAAACGGCCTTCGGCCCATTCATTTCTGTCAAAATGGCCTTCGACCCATTCATTTATGTCAAAACGGCCTTTGGCCCACTCGTTCATGTCAAAATGGCCTTCGGCCCACTCACATATGTCAAAACGACCTTTGGTCCATTCGTTTACATCGAAACGACCTTCGGTCCCTTCATTTATATCAAAACGACCTTTGGTCCATTCATTTACATCAAAACGACCTTCGGTCATTTCATTTATATCAAAACGACCTTTGGTCCATTCATTTACATCAAAACGACCTTCGGTCCATTCAATTATATCAAAACGACCTTTGGTCCATTCATTTACATCAAACGACCTTCAGTCCATTTATTCATATCGAAACGACCTTCGGTCTACTCGTTTATGTCAAACGGCCTTCGGCCCATACATTCGTATCAAAACGGCCTTCGGCCCACTCATTCATGTCAAAATGACCTTAGGTCCATTTATTTCTATTAAAACGACTTTCGGTCCATTTATGTTTATCCCTGTCAGACTTTTGTCCACAATCCCAATTAGCAACTTACAAAGCATATAAGGGAGTAATAATTGGTCATTCACAATCATTCAAATATCGATATTACTCACAGTGATCGGCTTGTGGATTTGCCCTGAAGCTTGACCCTACACATTTCATGAACACAAAAGGGTCATTAATAGTTCAACCCGTTCTTTAATTCACATATTCCCCTTTAGGCTTTATTATTATCTCATTAACTCATTTACAATGCTTAACATATGCCTAAGAGTGCTTGCGAGTGAAAGAGAACGGAAAATAGAACACCAAATGCAAAAACAGGATTTCAGAAAATAGGGTCCCCGCTCGAGCGTGGACTTCCCCGCTCGAGCGGACCCTTAGGTCTGCGAAAGTACTGGTTGCCTTCAATTCCAGCTCGAGCGTGAACTCGGCCGTTCGAGCGCCTGTCTACATAGCTCCCCGCTCGAGCGTCAACTTCCCCGCTCGAGCGGGAACCATGTCTGCAGAAAATGCTGGGAGCTCGTTTTCTCTGCTCGAGCGGCACTTCACCCGCTCGAGCGGACATCGAAAATCTGGGTTTTCCAGATTGAGTTCTTGAGCTTCATCTCGACATTCAAAAGCTCTAAAGGCATGATTTCGGTCCAAACTTCACATAATCATGTACTAACATGGTACAAACATAGAATTACAACATATTAAAGCTCAATTTCATAATTTATCTACATGCATGTCTCAAAATATCTCAAACCCATCACCAACATGCTCAAATTCAAACATTCAAGACTTATACTCCCATGATTTGTGCATGCATGTGGGAGGTGCTCATCATTCTCAACTTAAATGGTACAAATGGTGATTACCACATGAGCTTTAACCAAAACTCTACATGAATCATGTGTTTCAAGCTCAAACATGCAATTTCAAAGTAATTCCTTACATGCATGAGTTCTAAGACTTCAAACTCAACAAAATCAACTCATTACATGCTCTTGATCACAAATAACCCTTGAACTTACAAGATCACAGATTCGAACTTATGAATTCAAGAATCAATGCTTACCTAGAGGCTCAATCTTCACAATTATGGCCAAGTCTTGCACCTAGCCTTCCCAATTCACAATTTTGAATCAAAATGCCCAAAGGTGCCTCCCCTCTCTCTCAAAGTCGTCTCTCTCTCTTTTCTAGAGAGTTAAACTTCAGCCAAAATGATATAAGGGTGAGGAATTGATCATAATGAGGCCCTTATTTAGCCCCACTCAACACATTATTTTATTATATAACAATTGGGCACTTAATTTATCAATTTAATCCGTTTAAATTGACCAGGATCAATTTTCAATTAAATTTCACCGTAGGCTCTAAAAATTATGCCAATCACAGTGGCGTAAACAATTTTGGGTTCTATGGCCGATAAGGCCCTCAATTTAATTCCCGAAGCGGATTATTCCAAACAGATAA
Source organism: Camellia sinensis (assembly GCF_055761805.1). Lineage (NCBI taxonomy): Eukaryota > Viridiplantae > Streptophyta > Magnoliopsida > Ericales > Theaceae > Camellia > Camellia sinensis. The sequence goes on from NC_138964.1 coordinate 191,106,648, forward strand.
TTCTACGGTGAACAGATACGAATTCAAAATCACATATTATCACATAATGGCACACAAAATCCCGCTAAACACATAACCATAAACAAATTAAGGACCAACTTGGCATAATACAGAACAGGGGTATCACACATGTCATGCTTATATTCAAATGAAAGTTGAGGCTTATGATTGTGTAATTTGATGCAATACTGATGTAAACCTTAACATCACCTTTATCACAATGTCACGTGATGTGAACATTTACATTCACGTCATCTGATGTGAACATTTACGTCATCACGTGCAGTCAACATTTGGATGTATGGGAATTACCGAAACATAATAACAATCAATAAAGAACCATGTTTAATTTTTTTTTGTATAATATATATCAACATTAAATAGTGATGTGTAATTAATGTAATTTTTTGAAGTAAAGATATAATGACAATCAATATTAAATATCAACATTAATGGGGACATGAGAGATTTAGGATATTTTGGTCTTCTTACCTCAAATAGGACCTAATAGAATAGTAAAAAAGAATATAAATTGAATAGAATAAAACTTTTAAAAAGGAAATTTATCAAAAAAGCTCTCTAAAATTTTCCACTAATGTGGCGTAATATTTCAAAATTACTAAATAAGCATGAACAACATGTAACTTAGCACATCAGTTTAGATTAACATATTAAAAGGTGATTTGAAATGATTTAAATAAATATACTTTTTAATTTTTTATAAAAAATATGTAAAAAAATAAAGAAGTGATATACTCTAAAACAATAAAAAAATATGTGCTTATTAGTTTATGCAAGACCACCCCTAAGTTATACTTTTTTTAAATAAAAATCACAAAATATACTAAAAAGGGATCACTTCTCTTCTAGCTATTAATACCTATAATCTATTTTTTGAGCTTATTTTCTCACTCCTAAACACAAGCTTGTGAGTGAGTCACGTGTATATTTAAGCACCGGGAAGTGATTTTGTGAATTTTTTTAGTTATTTTAATCATAAAAGATAAAATAAGTTTTTTTAGTCACAATAAATAAAAAATTACATCCAACTCATAATCATTACGGTCTTCTCTTACAAAAAAAATCAAAAAAATTAAAAAGTTAATAAATCCTTCTCAAATCAAACTTTTTAACCCAGATTAAAATAACCAAAAATATCAAAAAGCAATCCACTTTCCAAACCAACCCTTATTCGTACAGGTCTGCTGCTTTCTGTTTAGGAATGAGAAGATGATATAAGAAATGAAATTATGAATTGGTTTGAGAAGTGATCTTTTAGTACTTTTTTAGTCTTTTTTTTCTTTGCTAAAATATGAGTTGAAAATTGTTTAGAAATTATTGTTTTGACTTTCTAAATTTTTTTTTTGCAGAAGGTACAGGGCATACTAAGGAATCTTTGATATTTTTGAATGATTTTTTTATATTTATTTTAATGATTTTTTAATTAAATTACCAATGCCGGTATATGATGGAAAGAGAATCAATTTAAATCACATATTACAAATTCTAAATAAATTTTAAATAATATTTTATGAATCTGTAGCACCGCTGTATTTCCGAGATGGAACCAATATGTTACTCTACTCAAAGGTTCCTCTAGGAAAAAAATGAAAATAAAAATAAACACATGGCCATAATCACTGAAATATTGATAGACCATAATCACCAACTCTTGATAAATATTTGCAACTATACATGCTAAATATTGTAAAAGATCTGGTGATTTCGATAATATTAATAAGATTTTTGGTGTGTGTTCAACACAACATCATTCATTCTCTCTCTCTCTCTCTCTCTCTCTCTAATAAGGACTCTCACCAATAACATTACCAGGAGGATTATAAAAACAAACAGTCAAACTAGCGTCTTCCTTCACACACCTGGCTTGTGCACAACCCACCTCCACTGTCTTCCTCCACACCACCTGCGTATACACCCCACACTTGTGCTCCGCCGCCGTACACGAATTATTCCCATAATCATAATACTTCTTCTCCGCCACCCACGCCTCCACGGCCTCTCGCGGCGTCACACCCGCCGACGCACTCGCCCACAACTGGTTCCCCCCGTACTTGCTCCCTGTCAGGTTGGCGAAGTTGCAGCCCATCTTGTTTCTCTGGTACCGGACCAGTAGGCTCGTTCCGTTGGCTAGCTTCTCGCTCCATTTCAGAGGCTCCACCCCCACTTCTGCTCTTGCTTGGTTGTGGGGCTCCAGGAAGTCGACGGTGGTGTTTGGTGGTGGTGGTGGTGCTGCTGCTGCGCCGTGTGAGGTGGTTTGGGATAGGGCTAGACCCACCACTAGTGCTAGTATGATCTCAGCCATGTTCCTTCTATGCGTGTGCTATGTATGGTTGAGAGAGTGCCTTATTTATAGAGCAAATTTCATTTTGTATTTTGTATTTTAATTTTTTTTATCTCCTAATCTTTTATTTGTTTTAGTTAATTTTTAAATTTTAAGATAAGTTACAATTAGATCTAATCTCATAATATTATTTTAAAATTTAATGAGAAATTAAAGTATGATTTTAATAAAATTATTAAGTTCTAAGGACTTAATTGAAAATATTAAAATAAAATTATTTGATAATGTTAAGATAAATGAACTTAATTATTTTTAACATAATTTTGATTGGTTAAAATAATAAAATTATCATCTTACAAATAGTGTGTCATGTTGTTCTAAAATTATAAATAGTGCGTAATGTTGGTTAAGAGATTGTTTGAGATGTTCAAAATAAATATATAATTTGATTTTTTATAAAATATGAATTGAGTTTAAAGTGATATGATAGAGAAGTGATATAATAGAATAGGAAAATGTTTGGTAGTTCAAATTTTTATGACTCAAATGGCTCAAATATGTCAAAACGACGTCGTTTTACACTCAAAATCTGTCAAAACGACGTCATTTTAATAGATTTGAGTCATTTGAATCACAAAAATTTAAAGTACCTAACATTGTCGAATAGAATAATTATTTTTTTTGACTTTCTGTAAAGAACGCCAAACCTAGCCTAATTAATGAATACCGACAGAGTCAGCCATGTAGGAGCACGTGACAACGCTGATTTGTCAGGAAAGAGGGCAGTTTTCTTGTCAGAGTATGCTGCCAAATCGCTGCTTTGATGCGCGATCAATTTTGTTTTATTTTTATTTAATTTATTATAAACCGCTATTATTGATCGAGAATGAAAAATATTACTTGGCCCGGTTTGAGAAGCGGGTTAGTTTTTTAATTATTTTAATTTAGATTAAAAAATTTAATTGAAAAAAGATTTTTTATTTTTATTTTTTTTGTGAGAAAAAAGTGTAATGATTATGAATTAAATGTGATATTTTATTTATTGTGATTAAAATAATTTATTTTATTTTTTATGACTATTTTAATCATAAATCAACTTGTTAAACGGAGCTTTGGTGTTCTTAAAACCATATCTCGCTTTTTTCTCCCTCTTTCAAAAAACTAAATGAAAAATATTATTTGGTAAGGACAAAACAAAAATTTCATTCGAGATGTTAAACAAGTATCCCTGTATATGTTCACATATTCCATTCTAATCAGTGGATTATAATCCTCCAATTACAACTCAATTTCTATAAGGTTATTCTAAAAGATATTTATTGTGTTGGATCATTTTAATATCTTATATTTATTTATTGATTTATCTTTTTTATAAATGGAATTTCATTACTTTGGTAACTTCTTGGTCATAAATAGAAATTAAATAGAATTCATGAACTTGATTAATGGTCATTATTTTGGTGTAACCATTTTCTCTTATTTAATGGTCATTATTTTTTGGTGTAACTGTAAGGTCCTAGTGGCCTATATATAATCCCTCTCATCTATTCTTTTCTGCACCACTAACACAACAACTATTTTCTACACCACTAACACATCAACTATTTTCTATACAAGAGAGATTACTAGCAAAGAAGGGTGTTTTTCTTGGTGGAGTTTGGGTTCACCATCTTATGCAGAGTTGGCCTGAACCATACGACAAGTGGTCGGGCTGTTGTATTCTGGAGGGGACAAGTCATAGTTTTGTGACTGCTGCATCGGTATTAGGGTTCTTCTTACCGCAGTGGGCTTGATCTCCTTAAAGAAAACGAGATATCCGTGCCTCAGCCTGAATTATTTGTATCTCATTTTCTTTACATCATTTATCAATAAAATATAATTTTTTCTGGTATTTTCACCAACATATTGTTATCAATCTCAACATGTATTTGACAATTTTAGAAAATGCTAAAAGGTTAATGAAAAATTAGTAAAATATTTAATAATGTCAATTTAATTTCATCACATCTTTTCAAATTTTGAAATAATGAAATAGTTAGTTTGGATAGCTGACTTTTGCACAACAAATAATTTACATGTGAATCAAAATAATCAATAAAATTGCTCTCCAAAATTGCACCAAAGGAAATCCAACAGCGGAAAAGAAGCATACTATATATTCTATTTCACCTACTTCCTACTTCTAACAAAATTAAATAATAATAATAATAAAAAAAAATACTAATCCTTAAAAAAAAAATTGAATATTAGAAAATTTTCAAATAAATATTTTCTTTTTCTTCAATTAATCATAGTCAATCATATTTGATCACAACTAACTATTGAGAGATTCCAACACAGCGAAAGTAGATTCTTTTCACGAGTAATGTTAGGTATCTTAAATATTTTATCAAATATCTCACATGGATATAGAATTCATATGAGACCCACATGATATGAATCTCACCCACATAATATAAGTCTCACACCAATGTAAGATATTCGATAGAATATTTAATAAAATATTTGGGACCTACATGGGACCTATAGTGAGTCTCTAACATTTTTCTGTTTTCACATAAACAGCCACAATCCGAATCCTCTGTCGCCCTTTCCATGCGGCCAAATCCTGTCGCCCTCCAAAACGACGTCGTTTTGGAGAATTTTTTTTCTTCTTCTCACTGTGATTTCTTCTTCTCACTGTGATGAAGAAGAGAGAGGGGAAGGAGGAGGGGACCAAAATCAAACTCAGAAACAACAACCTCACGTCTCCCTCAAATGAAGTTTGTCTTCCTCTGTTATCCATCTCTCTCTTTCTCTCTCTCTCTCTCTCTCTCTCTCTCTCTCTCTCTCTCTCTCTCTCTCTCTCACACACACACACACAAATCCAAATATTCAACAATGGCAGATACATATGTATAATACACACACACACACACACACATATATATATATATATATATATATATTTCACTCTCTCATTATCAGCAACCTTTTAGATTTAGATCCAAATCCAAATAGTCAACACCCAAAGATAACATTACAAAACCCACAACCAGGAAAAAATCAAACCCAATATTTGCAGAACTATGTGTGTTTCAAAAAAAATAAAAATAAAAAGGAAAATGGCTCATACACCCACTGGGGGTCGACCCCCAGTGAGGTGGCAGTCCATAATTGGACAAAAAAAAAACTGTTTTTTTTTTTTTTTTTTTTTTGGGTTTCGGCCAGTGGGGGCGCGACACCTCACTGGGGGTATGCAACAGGATTGAAATAAAAAATTCATGAATCAAACACTGAACATCTGAACCAACAACTTCTTCTTCTTCTCATTGATAACTCTCTCTCTCTCTCTCTCTCCCTCAAAACACTTCATTGATTGTTCCCCTCAACATTTCAGTTCAGTTCCATTTTTTTTTTAAATTGATATTTTCAATACAGATCTGTGAGTAAATCTGTAAAAAAAAAAATTAGATTTCAAATCTGAAAAAAAAAAAAAAAAAACCGAAACTCCTCTTATTCCTTAATCTCCGCCTCGCTCGATCAGTTCATGAATTGTACAGTTAGATTGATCAAGTCAAGAAATGAAAAAAGTAAAGGGATCAAACCGTCAAAAAATGAAAAAGGTTCTGGTCAAAAGAAACCCAACCCAATTCAATAATCAAATCTTTTCTTTCTTTCTTTGTTTTTAAACTTCTGAAGCAATACCTGTAGAACCCTCGAAGTCACAGATGATTATTTTGGGTATGAAAGCCTCAAGGCAAAGTCAAATCTTGGGTAGGCTCTGTTCTTAGCTTTCTTTCTCTCCCTCTCCTTCGTTTTTTTCTTTCTTTTTTTTTTCCTGGTATTTTTCAATACAGATCTGTGAGTAAATCTGTAAAAAAAAAATCAGATTTCAAATTTGAACCAAAAAAAAAAAAAAAAACAAAAGGGGGGAAGAAGAGCCATGGAAGCTGAAAAACTCTGAATCAAAGGCTTGACAACAACTTCAAGCAAACCCACTTTGTTTGTTTCAAAAAATAAAAAACAAATTTGCAGAACTCTGAATGAAATTGAGGGTTTGCTTGAAGTTGGGTCGATGATTGTAAATTTGTTCTGCAAATTACAAATCTGCTGCGTTTTTTTTATAATCAAATTTACAGAATAGAGCCTCAAGGCAAACAAATCTGCTGCGTTTTTTTTTTGGGTCGATGATTTGGGTCGATGATTGTAATGAGGAGAGAGGGAGAGTTATCAGTGAGAGAGAAAAGAAGAAGTAAAGAAAAAAGAAAAAAAAATTCCTCCAAAACGACGTCGTTTTGAAGGGCGACAGGATTTGGCCGCAAGAAAGGGCGACGGAAGATCCGGATTCAAAAAGCCAAGGGGGTGCTACGACACTCCACATTAAAGTCCAATTAATGTAAGGTCCACGAATCCACACATTACGAAATACTTATTCATGAATTATGCTTATTCAATTTGAAGAAGTCTATACACACGTTTCATGAACAAGTGATTTAGAAGAATGAATTGTAAGAGTAGATTGGTGTTGTATTCTACAATTCCTATTAGTATTTCGGGACTAGTGATTAATTAGCCCTATGGAGGCTAAGGGACTCCAACAAATCAGATGGGGAGGAAATCCTTTTTCATTGAATTTTACCATTTTTTTAAATAAATAATGTTTTGCGTTATAACGGTAAATTACATCACTAATCCTTCTAATTTTAGTGAAATTTCATTTTGGTCTTCATAGTTTTAATTTGAACCATATACTTTTAATTTTATCACAACATGATCCCTCTGCTATGCATGGTTAACATTTTAAAGATTTTTTAAAATTTCACTTTGATCTTTCTAGTTTTGCACAAATTTTTTTTATTTAAAATTTTAATGACAAGTGACGAAAAGACTACATATGGACTGCTCATATAATTTTGGGAAAATTACAAATTCAAAAATAATCACATATTCATGAGAAATTTTATGAATATATAATTATTTTTGAAAAATAATTTATGCCATTAGGATTTCTCCTCTCACCAAGGATCCTCTAGAGTGAAATTTTCCTAAAGTTTCCTAGAGTACTACATTGTGTGGTTGAGATTTACTGGTAAGTCACATCAGAAAAATTGATGTGATTTGCCAGTAAATCTCAACCACACAATGTAACAGTCTAGGAAACCTTAAAAAAAAATCACTCTAAAGGATTCTTACTCCCTTGGAAGCATGCATGCATGACTTCATATACCACGAAAAACAGAATTATTATTTTTTTAATCTATTAAACATTCGTACTAACATTCATTTATTTCAGTTATTATTCTCCATGACAACATACATGGTACATGGCTTTTTAAGGTTGACAACATGGTTGCCACACACACGCACACGCACACACACCCATACATACATACGAAAACACTCTTGATCAGTAAGGGCGTTGTCCTCCCAGATTTCCAGGATGAGGATAGTAAAAGCATATGCTAAGACTCCCATTGTTGTTCCCGCACACACCTTGTGCACAACCCACCATCTCCGTCTTCTCCCACACCACCTGCTTATAAGGCCCACAATTCTGATTCCTCACACAATAGTTGTGCGTATATCTATAGTGTTTCTTCCCACTATTCACCCAGTATTCCACCACCTCACGCGGCGGCTTCGCTGAGTAATCGCTCCACATTTGGTTGCTGCCGTACTGCAGCTGACCCGTCATGTCGGCGAACTCGCAATGCATGTAGTTTTTTTGGTAGCGGACGAGCCTGGATGCGGCGTTGGCCAGACTGTAGCTCCATTTCAGAGGGTCGACTCCGACTTCCGCTCGAGCGGAGTTGTGTGCGTCTACGAACTGTCGGGCAGCGCCGGGAGGCACCCACCGGGCTGCAATGGGGTGATCAGCTAGGAGATGGGTTGAGCTGTGGCATATGACTAGGAGAAGAACTGGTAGTATGACTTTGGCCATTGCTTGGACTTGTAGTTGGCTTATGACTGTTTTGTAGGACATTGGTTATTTATAGGGAAATTTTGTGAGAAGGTGGACTTGTTGTGAGGCATCCTTACATGGAATTGTTTGTTGCTTTTGTAGCAATATTTTACACTAATGTTGTAACATATGTCATGTTGTCTAGTAATTTCTCAAATTTATTTAAAATATAAATAGTCTCTTACAATTTTAAAAATTATAAATATATTATTGTCAAAAAGATTTATTTAACCAAAAAAAAAAAATTATAATTGTTCTCCTATATAACAATGAAATTACTTGAATTGTGAACTGACTTGATATTTATTAATAAAATAGATAATTTGTTATACAATCAGAAATTTGAAGGGACGAAATGTAATTTTTAAAATTATAAAAAATAATTCCTATTTTAAATAAATCTTCAGTGATGTATTTGTAATGTATCCTAAAAATTAATATAATAGTGGTGGGTTTTATTGATTAAACTAATAAAAATTAAGTTTATATGTATTTGTGTGGGTACTAAATGATTAAATGATTGGGTAAATTACACTTTGGCCTCCTACAATATTGTCATTCTTACTTTGGTCTCTAAAATAATTATTTATTGAATTTAGTCCTTAAACTTTAGGCCATTTGCCATTTTGGTCCAATTAATCACTTCAGTTAAACCCATAAGGGTAGCCCAGTTGGTTGAGGGTAAGGGATTAGGGACCTAGGAGTTTGCTCCTCTCTAGGTCTCAAATTTGAATCCCACCTCCAGTTGGCTATTTGCGGGCCATTGCATCTTTACCTGATCGATCGGCTCAGAATCTCAAAATTAGTCAAGATGTGACACTTTAAAGGGGTGTTGGTCCGGATATTCAGTTATCCATGTTAATATATTTTATGTTAGTGCTTTAGGCTTTAGATTAGTGCATTTACTTTCGGTTAGTGGATCCACTTTTGGCATGATGATGTTTGTAATGTTCTCTCCTATATAACGGAGAGTGTACCTCTTTATTTACAACAATATTTCAATACATCAATACATACATAATTGTTTCTCTCTCTCTTTCCCTATACATTAATTCTAATAATCCAAAAAAAAAAAAACCACTTCTGTTAGTATTAAGGCCTCGTTTGGGAACAAACTAATTTAGTAACTTTTTGGCTATTTGGCTAAAAAAGTAGGTAAAAAAATTAATGTATCCTAAAAATTAAAATAATAGTGGTGGGTTTTATTGATTAAACTAATAAAAATTAAGTTTATACGTATTTGTGTGGGTACTAAATGATTAAATGATTGGGTAAATTACACTTTGGCCTCCTATAATATTGGATCATTCTTACTTTGGTCTCTAAAATAATTATTTATTGAATTTAGTCCTTAAACTTTAGACCATTTGCCATTTTAGTCCAATTAATCACTTCTGTTAAACCCATAAGGATAGCACAGTTGGTTGAGGGTAAGGGACTAGGGACCTACGAGTTTGCTCCTCTCTAGGTCTCAAATTTGAATCCCACCTCCAGTTGGCTATTGGCGGGCCATTGCGTCTTTACCTAGTCAATCGGCTTAGAATCCTGAAATTAGTCGAGATATGACACTTTAAACAGGTGTTGGCCCGAATATTCAGTTATCCAAAAAAAAAAAAACCACTTCTGTTAGTATTAAGTTTGGATGGGAAAGACCACTCTGGTCACGAATATATTCATGTCCGTGTGTATCCAGCCCAGATCCAATGGCATGATTGGAATTAGCCAAAAACACGTGATTCTCACATCATTGAAACTAGCCATAAATCCAATGTATATTCATATAAAATGTCTAAAATTTTCTTTTTTATTCAGTTTAATGATTAAAATATTATTTTTTTTATAAATTTTACTTAACAAAATTAGGCAAACTATTTAGATTGAAAATAAATCAAAATATTTGAAATTTAAATTCACAAAAATTTAAAACTCAGAATTGATTTTGTTATAAAAATAAAACCCTAAGATTTTTTATTTTTTTATTATTTTCTTTGTTGTAATTTTCTCTTATTAGTTTAATATAAGATAAAATTATTTATTTAATCTCATTTATACTTTTTTGTTAACAGATAACAACACATAAAATATGTCACCTTTACATTTAATATATATATATATATATATATTTTTTTTTTCTTCTGAGAATACAATCCACATGCACGGTCAATAAAAGCACACCACATCATGTGTTACAAACTTACAATTGGGAAACCCCTGTCAAATTAAGTCAGTCACATCATGTGTTACAAATTTACAATTGGGAAACCCCTGTCAAATTAAAGTCAGCCACACATCTGTTACAAACTTACAATTGGGAAACCCACTCTTCATCAATGAGGTTTACTTAGTTTTTTTTTTTTTTTTTTTTTTTTTTTTATTAGTATTTTTTTATTTTATGACCAAAATTCGGACCAACTTATATACACCTCCACTAATTTTTGACAATCAATTCTTAAATTACAGCTAGATTTACAATATCAATATCACCATCAATTAAATGGTCTTTTAAATAAAATTTAAAAAAGAAAAAGAAAAAACCCTGGTTAAAATATGAGAGAAATTGTGAATATAATTTTTTTTTTTTTAAATAATCAGGTGTCCGGACTAATTTACCCGCACATCGACTAATTTTGAGGGACCAATCCTACCACTCACTTACGATTATTGGATAGAACTATATTTTTTTTCATAAATAATATATATTGAGAGTTTTATTAAATGAATAGTTTGGATAATCAAAACGAGACCTATAGTAGGCCTCACAAACTTCATAAATTTTCTGATGTTGAATTGAGATATGAATATGAGCAAAACTCAACATAATTAATAAATAAGACCAATCCATAAGACCAACTCGCAAATGTCAATTTTTATTATTAAACACTCAACCACACCTCACGTGAGTTTCTTGATGGCAGTCTAACCCAAACCAACCGAACCCACCCCAACTAAATTTGTGTTGTGCTGCGGCCCAGTAGTAATAAGGTCCTGCGTTCTCTCCCAACTGGAGTGAAGTTGGATAATATGTAATTCTTATGTTTTCTTCTCTCTGTAAATATTAAGAATTTTTGGTAGCAAGTTTCATAATAAAATTGTCACATGATCCATTCAGTGTTTGGGATTTACTTCCCTAGTGATTATATTTTGGTTTTTCATTTAGTGATTTTTTTAAAAAAAATTTAGACTTTTAAGTATCACTCGACTAGACAAATGCAAAATGAAAAATATAAAAAATTTGAAAAAAAAAAGAGTAAAAAATTGTTGATTTCTTTTGGTGTTATTTTGTTTTTGGATTTTTTGCTTTTTGTACATTTTAGATTGGTTCATACAAGATGGACCGGAAAAAAAAAAAAAAAAATTGACATAATTTTGACCCAAAAAAATCACAAAAAATTAAAAATTAAAAATGTGACCTTTTCAGTGTATCACCCAAATCTGGAAAACCAAAATACCCATAATGACTAAGGCCCCATTTGATGAAAGATTTTTTTGGCTAAAATACCCAAAAGCCACAAAAAATCAACAAAAGAGCAAATGTCACATTATACGTATTAATCAATCATTTTTCTTTTACAACTATCTATATTTAACAACCCATCTAAAAAAAACCACTATTTATTCAACTAAAAAATTACTACATTAACTTCTTTCATCTAATCAAAAAGCTAAAAAATCAAAAAATCACTAAAAGTGTCAAATTCCCAAACATATACTAAGTTTTAAAATTTTAAAATGTTAACGACAAAAATCCAGTACGATTATTATTATATACATCCAAATTACCAAATTACACATATAGCAAACACAGCAACATATTGGACAAGAAGATTTGTAGCGTTCCAAAACTTGAGGGGAGAAAGAATAGCTAGCATATTGCAATTGTTTAGTAATTAGAATCATTGGGATTACAATGGATATATAGGTGAAATATAGATTAAGAAAAGAAAAGAAAAGAAAAAAGTGACCTTTAAAAATATGTATATATGGACAAAAGATGATATATGTCTCTGACCCACATTTGAATCCAATTATGGAGTCTGATATCAAGGTAATACAAGCCATAGAAATAGAGTACTGATGATGATGGGCCTGTAGGGTTGATGGTTTGACGTTGAGTTGGTGAAAATAATCCAAATGCCAGTAAGCTATTTGGCCTCTTCTCTATGCCGCCTCCCTGGAGTCAGGATCCGTTCCTTGTATTTTCTCTTTGCATTTTCTACTTACAAGCTCATTAGGCCTACTTTTAGGCTCAATTTTGATAATCTGAACAGTTCATATTTTAAGATTTGTTCAGTATATCATACCTGTAAAAAATTAAGTTGATCGGATATCAGAAAGCATGTGTTCGAAAAGAAGTTTATTAAATTCTTTAAAAAAATAGTTTTTAGTTTGAGTTTTCCAAACACATACTTTCTGATATCCGATCAACTTGATTTTTTACAGGTATGATATACTGAACAAATCTTAAAATATGAACGATTCGAATTATCAAAATTGGGCCTAAAAGTGGGCCTAATGAGCTTGCAAGTAGGAAATGTAAGGAGGGAATATAAGGAGGGGATCTTGATTCGCCTCCCCCCTCAAAAAAAAAAGAGAAGAAAAAAGTAATGGTTTGACTCATAAATTCACCTATAATAATGCAGCAAGAGAATTGAACTCTCAATCGTTGAGTATGAAACCAATCAAAAGTTGATACCTATCATGATACATCATTGGTTTTGAAGAGTTTTTTTTTTTTTTTTTTGAAATCTCAAACATTTTCTAAAAAGAAAAGAAAAGTAAAAAATTGACCCTTATTGACAGTACTACTCCAGTAGTGGACAGCCAGCCACGGGGAGTGAGAAGGGTCCCCCACCTAAACCTTGAAGTAATTGAGAGTCTCCAAATTTGTTGAATAGAGCAAGGGGTCAGTCACATAGGCATGGTTGGATTCCTTGGCTTATTGTATTTCATTACCACCACCACTCATACCCATCATCACATCAGTTGAGATGAGGTCGAATTCTCAGCCTTGATTATGTACCAATTTTCTTTCTTTCTTTTAAAAAAAAATACAATATATTATATTATTATTTTTTAAACTCTAAACACAAATAATTGAATCTAATATATATTTATTAATATAACTCTTATTATCATATGCGCAAGAGAGAAAATAAGTCAAGAAATAAAATTATGTATTTAAATTGTATCTATAGCTAAATTTGGGTAGCGCAGTGCACCATATCCCTTTTTTTTTTTTTTTTAGCGACAGTGTGCCATATCTCTGGATCTTGAAAACAACCCCATCTTTTTTGAACATGAAACAGCCCCAACTTGTTTTGCCCAAGTAGGTACTCGTAAAACGTCAGCAATCATATTGCTTGACAACTGTATTTTTGTCTACTATTTATTACAACGAATTTTGTGTTTACATTCTTATGTAAAAAAATTAAGAAACTTACGTGTAAATCTCAATAGGTACAATTATTATTTAATATGTTTTGTGATACTTAATAATGTTTTTGTAAATAAAAAAAAAGCGTTACTAATTGTTAAGTTTTAGCGATGGATTTAGAAAATAATTACAAAAAATCATTAATTGTCAATTTTTAATGATAAATTAAAAAAACCGTCATGAAAAATCTTTTTTAACAACGATTCTGATAGACAATGACGAATTGATAAGACTTAATAAAAATTAAGTCAAACTATTAAGATAAACTTGGTAATTTACCTAAAAAATAATGAGTTTAAACCTCAAACATGGACTAATGGATAAATATGGATAATTACTTAATTTGATGAAATAAGAAATTATTTGTAGGAAAGGATTACTTGGAGTGAAGTCTTGAATACATTGGTAAGCAAAAATAATTTGTGATTAAATCTTATATTTGTGTAAAGATTTATCAATAAGAAAAAAGTAGGAGCTTTGAGAATAAAATAGAAGGTAACATTTGCTTACAAATAACTTGTTTTTTCATAAATTTAAAATTCAAGCAAAATTTTAAAAATTCTGAATTATGTTGAGATACGGCAGACATGAAGTGACAATACAAGTTGGTCCAACTTTTTAAGTTATAACTTTGGACCAGTTCTAAAAACTGCTTACATAATGTCATATCGTGAGAAGATTGGGTCCGATTTTGTTCCCACACACAAACAATATGTGAATAATACACATATTTTAATTTTTTTTTATCAAAAAGAAATTTTATTACTGAAGTCAAACGGCACTTACATAGGAATTCATCCAATAAAAAGCTTACACCAAGCTAAGAAAAATCAGAAAATAAGCACACAGGTATAAAAATTATGAAAATTTCAAACGCACATTAAGTGCTCGCGCTTGTACTGCAAAGCAGAGGTCGAATAAAATCAACTCTAGAGCGTGTCTGAGATCATAGGCCCTATTTGATTGGGGGATATGAAGATTGAGATTGGATATTATATCCGGTGGAGTCCATATATCCCATGTTTGCAATTTTTTTTTGAAGGGGATATAATATCTGGTGAGATTGTATATCCCCCAAAAGTGGAGGATATACAATACCACCCCCCCATTATATCATATTCCCTTGGTTGGGATATGATGTAAAAAGTCCAATTTACCTTTTTTTCTATCTAACATAATATAATTTAATATATTTTTTTGAATTTAATATAATATAATTATTGAATATAATATAATATAATATAATATAATATTATTTAATATAATATAATATAATATTATTGAATTTAATTTAATATAATATAATTTAATATAAAATTTTGAATTTAATATAATATAATATAGTTTAATATAAATTTTGAATTTAATATAATATAATATAATTATTGAATTTAATTTAATATAAATATTATTGAATTTAATTTAATTTAATATAATATTATTTAATTTAATGCAAATTTTGAATTTAATATAATATAATATTATTTAATATAATATAATATAATATTATTGAATTTAATTTAATATAAATTTTGAATTTAATATAATATAATATTATTTAATTTAATTTAATATAATATAATATTATGAGGGCAATCTTGAAAATTACTTGCTATATCCCACAATATATTTTGTAAAACAAACATACATAACATATATCCAATCTTATATATCAAGTCAACAAACATGACTTGGGGAATATACTATTCAATACCTATATCCTATTCATTATATATCCTGACTAAATCCCACATCATATTATATCCTCCATTTTTATATCCAATGAAACAAACGGGGCCATAGATTGTAATTATAGAGTGAGTAAGCCACCTAAAAGCATCAATGGATTCTATACAATCACACCCAAACAAGAAAACAAAAAAACTGAAAAATATACCTCATACCCGGAGGCACTAGATCTGGTTTGTGGAACAAAGGAGGCAAAACAAATCCAAGGCAGATTTGGTGGAGGGAAGGGAAAGACAGCGACGACGAGCAACGGAGAAGAAGACCAAGGCAGATCCGGCACTGGTGGGAGGAGGAGCAACCCAACAAAGCTTCCACCATGGGGGAAGAGACGCCTCACGAAGAGGGAGAGGTTGGGAATAGATAACTCCCAAGGTTTATTAAGCAATAAAGAGGGAAAGAAAGAGGGGGGGAGAGAGGAGAGGGGCGGTCGGAGGCCAGAGTCCCCTCCCCCTCCCAAACGACGCCGACTTGGGAAACCCTAAAGAAAGAAGCTAGAGAGAGATGCTCTCGTTTAGAGAGAGAAAGAGTTTTATACACATATTTTAATTGATATAGAATAATAGGACTTACCAATTTGGGTGTGATCATTATGTTTTTTGGATAAGATCTGTATTTTTGGATTAATTAATTATATATATATATATATACTGATATTGTTAGAGTGTGAACAAATTTATTTTCAACGAGTCTCCCTATTGTTCAAAAAAAGAAAAGCAAAGAAAAATAAAGTGTTAGGCTTTGTTTGGCATATGTTTATATATATACTTATTTCATATTGAATTTTTTTTTTATATTATTTTGACTTTCAGTTTTAAAAAATTTATTTTAATTGAATAAGACAAGAATTTATCCCTTAAATGATGTGTCTTATAGAATTTTTTCAATTAAACATCATTTTTAAAAAAAAACATTTTAGGAGTTACTGATTTGTAGGCCCTAAAAAGTAAAAAAAAAAAAAAAAAAAGACAAAAAATGATTAATTAAAAAAAAATGCCACCACCCAAACCATCAAAAATTGATGTCAATTTATTATTATTATTATTATTTTATGAAGGCTTAGGGCATTTCTAACCAAAATTTCAAAATTTAATATTAATTTTATTATTATTGTAGAAGCTAAGGTGACAAATTGATGTAAATTTGACATACTTTCAAAGAAACATTTCAACTGTTATGTTAAATTTATTATTTTATTAGATTTTAATTTTGTTAAATTCACACCAAGTCTTAGTAGAAACTGTGTTTGGTAACGTTTACGTTTTCAGTTTATATTTACAAAAATTTTATAAACTGATTTTTGTTTATTTTTTGTTTATTTTTAGAAAAACCTAAACTACAAACGCGTTTGATAATTAACAAAATGTTTAAAAAAATTTAAAAATATAAAAAAGAGTGAGAAATGACAAGTGGTGACAAGTGGCTGCAGAAGACGGTGATGGAAAGTGGTGACGGTGGGTGATGGCTAGCTGGTGGTGGCGGATGGGTGGTGGTGGTCAGTGGGTGACGGTGGCGGGTGGTAGCGAGTGGGTGGTAGTGGTGGTGGTGGCGGGTGGTGGGTGGTGGTGGCAGGTGGCGGGTGGGTGGTGATGGTGGGTGGGTGGGTGACGGTGACGGTGGCGGGTGGTAGGTGGTAGCGAGTGGGTGGTGGTAGTAGTGGTGGTGGTGGTGGTGGTGGTGGCGGGTGGTGGGTGGTGGTGTTAAGTGGGTGGCAGATGGCGGGTGGTGGTGGTGGTGGTGGTGGGTGGGTGGGTGACGTTGGCGGGTGGTAGGTGGTAGCGAGTGAGTGGTGGTAGTGGTGGTGGGTGGTGGGTGGTGGTGGCAGGTGGGTGGCGAGTGGGTGGTGGTGGTGGTGGTGGTAGTGGTGGGTGGTGGGTAGTGGTGGCGGGTGGGTGGCAGGTAGCTGGTGGTGGTGGTGGGTGGCTGGTGGTGGATGGTAGTGGCAGGTGGGTGGTGAGTGGTGGTGGCAAGTAGGTGGCGGGTGGCAGCGGCGGGCGGTAGATGGTCGTGACGGGTGGTGGCGGGTGGATGGCAGGTGAGTAGTGAGTGGTGGTGGTGGTGGTGGTGGCGAGGGGTGGGTGGTGTGGCGAGTGGGTGGCAGGTGGGTGGTGGTTGGTGGGTGGTGATGGCAGGTGGGTGGTGAGTGGTGGTGGCAGGTGGTGGTGGGGGATGGGTGGTGGTGGCGGAAGACGGTGGTGGAAAATGATGGCGGATGGTGGCTAGTGTTGGGTTGTAAAAAAAAAAAAAAAAACTGAAAACTCAAAATGGAAACGCATTTTTTGTGTTTTCATTTTTTGGCCAAATTTATAAATTGAGACCACTGATTTATAAATCAAAAATTTTACCAAACAAGTTTTTATTTGAGTTTTTAAAATTTTTGTAAATATAAAAAGAAAATTGAAAACGTAAGTGTTACTAAACGGCACATTTATATTTTGGGTCCACTAAATAAAGAAATCAAAAGAAAAAAAAAAGAAAGAAAAAAAAATTGACATTCATGTTACCATATGACAAATTTGACATAGGGGAGGGAGGCCATGCCAAACGTTACGGAGGCATTTAGCATTTAGGTTGGAGCTTGTTGATGTGTTAATTTTGCCTTTTAAAGTAGAATTTAAAGTATCGGTTGAAAATATTTTTTTGATAGCAAATTGACCTATATAAATTTGACAAAAATTCCATTCGATATGTCAGTTATATTTTATTATAGTTTTAATATAACCTTATCAAATTCACATATTAAGTTTTTATAAAAACATACTTTATTATGGATATCACATAACAAAGAAATGAACGAAAATGAATTGGCCCTTTGATTACCAAATGCCAAATGTCATATAGACATTTATCTTTTGGGAAAATTACTTAACAGTTGTACAATGAAAAAAAAAAATACACAAACATGGAGGGGTGCAAGTGAGACTTGTACCCTCACAACTTTTCACTTGCACGCCACTACAAATTCACTTGGCCCGCTCATATTTTTGTAATTTTTTTTTCTATACCTTACTGTCAAGTAATTTCTCTTATGTTTTCAATTGAAACTTATTGAAGTGTCAGTTTTTTTCTTCTGGAGTGCCAGTGGTGAGTAAAATTTGAAAGTATGGACTGAACATCCTCTAATTTCTATTATAAAATGTTATATAAAAACACTTTTTTTTTGGGTAGGTGTGACACTTGAGCACTTTTTGAATGGAGGAAAGTGAGTGTACAACTCAAAAGTCCAAAACCAACTTGCAAATAATGGGATGGGATATGGGTGAGATGAGATGGCAGTAGGAGAAGTTTGTTTTCATGGTTGGTGATCCTAAACTCCAAACGGATGTATATGTTCCTAGCTATGATTGAAATGCTCACCGACTTTGCTCAATCTTTTATGTAATTTACTTACTCCTCATGTTTGTCATGTGCTTTGTTTCAACATTCTTCTTGAACTACAATGAAAGTTTCGCTCTCTTTTAGATAATAAATATTTAAAAAAAAATCAAGATCTGATTATAATAAATTAATTTTGAACTTTTTCATTGTTTTAATTATATTCTTAATTTTTAGAATGATATCAATTATATTTATCTGTCGGTCATAAGTAATAAAGCATGAGCAATTTAGATATTTTAATCATTTTTTTGTGGTGGTTGACGATGACGGTGGCTATGAACTAGGAAAAATGTGAGAGGGGGGCAATGAGTTGAGAAGGGGAGGAGTAGCGGTGAACAAAGAAAGAGATCAAATAGTAGCAATGGATTGAGAAAAATGGGAGATGGTGATGGGTGCCGACAAAGGTGGTTGGTGACTATCAAGGATAATGGAAGGAGAAAAAATAATTAAATGGTTTAAATTGGCTTTTTCTCATTAGTTATAATTAACGGATAAAAATGGATAATTAGAATTGATACAATTTTAAAAGGAGTAGTGTTATTTTGATTAAAAAGTTAAACTTACTTTTTAAAATCAATGATGTGGCAGTCTATTACAATATTTAAGACAATTTTCTCTTATATATTTTCTCTAATCATCTGTTTCACATATTAAAGTGAACTTCTATACTATTTTCTTTTTAAAAGTTGATAGTTTAAATCGAAATAACTAAAAAATTAGAATTTAATTTGTTACTGGAATTAAACCTTTTGGAAGTTTTGTTTTGTTTTATTTATTTATTTATTTATTTTTTGTAACTTTCCCTAGAAATTGTTATCTAATAGAAACAAATATAAATTAAATATTTATCTATTTGTATGGAGAGACCAAAAACAAATACAACTGATTAATATAATATTATTTGCAACATCGATATTCTCCAACTAGTTTTAATTGATGATTATTATTACTTAAAAAAAAATGGTAAACAAAGAGAAAATTTTGTGATATTTTATTAGTGTTGACAGAGATCTTGTTGAGCTGCTTGTGTTTCTTTCTGCCTTTGATTTTTTTTTTTTTGGCTTCATTCAGTTATTATTTCAATTTTTGGGAAAATTACAAATCAGTAAATTTTTTAAAAAATATTTTCAGATACATAAAAAAAATTAAGATTTTAATCATTAATATTTATAAAATTTATATTTAAATTTATACTGAACAATAATTTTTCCTTTGTTTTTTGTTCTATTAGATTCCTAAATTTTACAGTTATTAATATTATTAATTTTGTAATAATTAATAGAAGTAGGAGTGGAGTGGAGCAGCACAGTAGCACTTGATCTAGAAATCCAATCCATGTTGAGATGTTATGTTGGGTAGCAGACAAGGGTCAAAGAGGAACCACCCCCGACAATGACTGATGAATTTACCGTTCCGTGTAACCAGCTGTCTTGTAAATTAAACTATACTATAGAGCACATGTATTACTATTAATAAAATAATTAAAAATTATGGTCACTGTCACCGTCACCAAGTAGCCAGGGTGCAAATTGTGTTACGTCCTTATTATTCACAAGTCATCATCCCCTCTTCCCGTTTCAAAAAATTATTCATCTTAAAGCAGTTCTTTAAATTTTTAATTCGTATTTTTATATATTTAAAATATTTCAATGTTTTCATTTAATTTTTAGATTCACTTAATCTTAACACATTTAAAAAAATAAAAATTTATACAAAAATCTTAAAAAAATTCATTAAATACAACAAAATACGAAAATATATTAAATTTTCATATTTTTTTAATATATATTTTTTTGTATTAGGTGAATTTTTTAAGGATTTTTTTTCACAAATATTATACTTTTTAAGCGTGTTTAGAATAGATGTCTCTAAAAATTTTTTTTACATGAAATATTAAAAAACTCATTAAAAACAAAAAAAAAATGAAAAATAAAAAGCTCTAGTTCCGTTTGGTTTAGTTTTTTGAAATAAGTTTTGAGTTGTATTTTGAAAGATAAGTTTTTAAATGAGTTTTGAAAAGAGTAAACTTATTTGGTTATGGATTTTGAAAAAAGTTTTGAGTTGTATTTTGAAATTGTTTTAGGTTTTTTTTTTTAAAATATTTAAAAACTTTCTTTGTTTTATTTTCTTAGGGTGAATATATATATATATATATATATATATTTTTTAATGTGCGTTGTATTTATTACATTTGTACACTATATTTTTTTTAATTTTTTAAATATTTATTTTTTATTGAAAATACATCATTTTTATTTTAAATATTTTTTTAATTTTAATTTATTTTTTAATATTTAATTTTTTTTAAATTTAAAAAAAATTAGATCACCCATATATTTCTAAATTATAATAAATTATTTGGCCAATACTTAAAAAATGACAAAATATTTTTTTTTGAAAAAAAAAATTGTCTTCAAAAATAAAAATAAACAAAATATTTTTTCAAAAAAACTAAAAAATAAAAAATAATTTTAAAGAACAAAATAAAAAAAATTGAACTTTTTTAAAATAAAATTTTGAAAAAAGTTTGGTTATGAGTTTTGAAAAGAGTTTTTAAAATTTTTATTTAGTTATTGTAAGAGGGGCTAATTTGAGCCCACTAAATTATTTAGGCCCAATAGCCCAAGATCAGTGGGCCCGAATTTATCGCAAGTCCAAGAATCGGTGGGCCCAGATTTATCGCCATCAAACGGATTGAATCGCTCTAAGCCTCGAAAGGGTTCGGATCCACGAACCTAGAGACTTACTCAGGCCCGGACTCGAAAGGGTATTAGGCAAGCCTAGAGATCCGAGGCATTCGGACTCGAAAGGGTTCGGATCCACGAACCTAGAGGTCCGAAATACTTGGCTTCGAACGGATTCAGACGTAATCTAGAAGTCGCTCCGTTAATGAGTCCCAGAACACTTGCGGGCTCGGAGCTTTCCGGGATCTACGCACCAGAACCATGGGCGTAATGGAGTCCGAACAAAGGACCCGATCCCGAGGACGGTGAGTGGAGATAAATTCACTCTTCGGTTAAACTAGCCTATACCCGGGTCGAGGTGGCACGACCCCGGGGGGTCCATGAGACTCGGCAATATTTTGCGGCAGGACGTCCTCTGGGACTACCCCTGACCCTTTGGGATGATTGGGGATCATTGGTTAGGTGTGGCTAAGAAGAAGGGTTCGCCGAGGGAGTGATCTCCTCTTCGGGGTTTTCTCATCCTCGGAGAAGTCACCTCCTCGGAGAGGTCACCTCCTCGGACAAGGTGGTTAGAGAGAATATCCCCCATGTGCCTTGCACATGGGCTCCATCCTACATCATGAGGTGCCTATAAATAGCACCCACCCATAGCTTTACAGGGGATGGATTTTGGAGATTTTTCAATTCTTGGGAAAGAACTAATTTCCCCTCTCCATTATCAACCTTGAGAGTGAAAGTGGGAGATCCATGGGAGAGCCTTGCCATTATTCTCTCTCTAGCCATTTTGCCTTCTTCTTCACCCAATCTCTTATCTCCATCATCTCCTTTGTTGTTGTGTTCCTAAGTTGAGATTATTGAAGAATCTAAACCTCTCATCATATTCTAGAGAATTCGAAGCTGTTCTTCAAGGATCTTCGAAGATTTTCGCATTTTCCAACTCCTTTCTTGAACCCTCTCCTACATTTTGGCGACTCTGCTGGGGATGCGGATTGGTTAATGGTCTCAACGAGATCTGGAATCCACACAACTCCAGCAAGGATGGCGGGAGAAGATGAAGTTCACCAACAAGGATCCTCTAATGGTGGTGATGACAAAACCATGGCTCCAGATCAACCACTTTTTCTTGAAGCCATTCAAGGACTTCAGAATACTCAACAAGAGATTCTTACCACTCTTCAGAATTTCACTCACACCATGTTGGTGATGAGTTCTAACTTTGCACCGGCGCCAAACGAAAATCAAACTAGTGGTGGAGTTATTCCCGCCGGAGCGCAAAATCAAATCCAAGGAGAAGTAGGCCCCAATCAGCCTATGGCTCATGGCAACACGGCCACAGTAACACATGCTCAAACCACAGTAGGCGGCGGCAGCTTGCCCATGCCCGGGCTTCATGGCGTGCCAAGCCAAGATCCAATGGTGACTAGGGGAGTTTCTGGAGTAATGAATGGTGCTCCGGCGACTTTTGGTGTCCAGGAAAACATAAGGAGCATGATGGCGCAAAAGGGAGCTCTGCCTGTACCTAATCTTGTTACGCCACCAGTAAATGTTACCCAAGCACCAAGCGGGCCTCCTTTGGTGCCGACAACAAATCTGCAAGCACAACCCGGTATAGCGGCGCCATACGGCGGACTTTATGGGCCTCAATTCAATGTCCATCACCAACTGGCTTGTCTATAGGCGCTGATGGCCAATACCGTCAAATGTCCTCACCAATGATGAATTCGCAGCACCAGAATGGCCAAGTCGCCCCTAGCTCAGTCTTCGGGTCCATAAGCCAAGTCCCGGGAATACCACCATCAAACTCTCTCCCTCAGCAGTTTCTCACTCTCGCCGATGTGCAGGCCATGTTCGATCTCGAACGGGGCAAGAGGACCTTACCCTCTTTGCCTGATCCAGACGTCAAGCCGCCTTACCCTATTGAGATGCTGAACTATCCATACCCCGAGGGGTATACAGTGCCAAAGTTTATCAAGTTCGACGGCAAACAAGGAAATGCCCGAGAACATGTTGTGCGATTCATCGAGACTCTGGGTATTCACGGTTCAAACCACGTCCTCCGACTGAGAGAATTTTCTAAGTCCCTCACCGACCGAGCATATAGTTGGTATGTTAATTTGGCCCCAAACTCTGTCCGAAGTTGGGAGGAAATGGTTAACAAATTCCACTCCAAGTTCTTTCAAGTGGCGGAGAGGGTGACCACACTTACATTGTGTAAAGAGAAGCAACAAGAAAGTGAAGACATCCTTGACTACGTCAAAAGGTTTCAGGACAAGGCCGTAGATTGTCATGAAGCAGTCGAGGAGAGTTATCTGGTTCAAATCTGTCTAGAAGGGGCATTGAGCAGATACAAAATGTTTCTAGTTAATCACAAGCTACCCACCTTCTCGGCATTAATAGAAGCAGCTCGGAACATTAGCATTCCTCATGCTCAGGAGTCCGGATTTAAGGCCAGTTACAAGACTAGTTTCAAATCGTCTCGTGGACCTATTGTTGCTGCTGCCTCTGCCCCAGATACCCGAAATTCACAAGGAGGAGGTCATAGAGGCCAGAAGAGAAAGCAATATAATGGTGAAAAGGGGAATGTTTCTTATCCATGTGGAATCGAGGAAGTGAAAGCTCTAGTTAAGGAATGGGTGGCTGACGGAGAGCTAAAATTGCCTTATGTTGAAGAAATGCCATCAAAAAAGGACCGTGAGAGCCCTGAATTCTGTGTCTACCATCGTACATTGAAACATCCGACAGAGAAGTGTTGGACTCTCAGGAAAATCTTCAGAGATAAAGTCGAGGCAGACGAATTGAGGTTTAAAAAGCAAGGGACTCAAGACATCCGAGAACAACCATATCCTCAACACCGAGACAAGGGCAAGAATGTTGCTATGATAGCTTATGAAGGCCCGATGATCGAGGCTATCGCCAATCTCGATGATGATGATTGTTATCTGGACGACATCCTCGAGCCAGAGGGTGAGCAAGTTTACTATGGAAGTGCTTTCGATCCAGAGGGCAGAACATTTATGACTCATGGCGAGGATCCCTTCGATCCAGAAGGAGGAGAAGAGTACTACGGAAGAGGAGGACACCATGTTTATGTGGCATCTTATTTTGAAGAGACCGAGGAAATGGTTAACTACGAGCCTCCAAGAGTGGAAAAAGATCCAGATCACTATGCCAAAACCTTGCAAGACTGTGTAAAGTTCAAGCAGTTCTTTGACCAGCTTGGACTTTCCAGGGAGGCAAGAACAGAAATCACCAAGTCTATCATTAATATAGCCGAGGCACACCATGAGGAATGCATGTCGACTGAGGGATCTATCCCGAGGAAGGCAAAAGAGCAATCTAGTGCCATTATTTTCTCCGAGGTTGATCGGAAGTATCCTTTTTCTCACAATCGCCCGCTTTATGTGACTGCTTTTATTAACGGGGTTGAGTTCAAAAGGGCCTTTCTAGATAGTGGAGCCTCTATCAACATTATGACTCGCGCTACTCTAGAAAAGGCCGGAATCTCTGAAGAACGCATTGTGAAGCAGCCGATAGTCATCACTGGCTTCGGTGGAGAAAGGAGAGTTACTATCGGATGCGTAACAGTTGATTTAGCCGTTGGAGAGATTCGCTCGGCCACCAAGTTCCATATTATCGATTCTGAGGCAAATTATCACATCATTCTAGGGAGGACCTGGATGCATAGATATGGGGCTGTACCATCAAGTTATTATCAGTGCGTTAAGGCTAAATGGGGAAAGAAGACGGTGACAATTCAAGCTACAGAAAGGCCTTTCGAGATCCATGAAGCTCATTATTCTGATGCCATCTACTTCACTGAATTGGCTGTCGAAGAAGTTCCCACCATCTCTAAGCCTCGGGGGGTCAAAATTCCTCGTTGGGAGGATATCAAAGATGACAAGGAGCCGATGGCAGAATCAAGTAAGCGGGCGATGTCTAGACCAGAAAGTCCGCCTATTCCTCGGAAGGTGATGAAAGTTCGAGAAGGAGGCAAGATGGTGTACTATTTATGAAGGTGCGGGGAGTCGGTTTCTTCAGTCACCGACTCCGAGTCAAAAGAAGAGCCTCCTAACAATGATATAGTAATAAAGCCTGAAGTGGCTCCAGAATGCATGCAAGATGGGCCGAAGCCTCAGCCCGAACAACTTATTGAAATAGATTTGAGTGATGGACAAGATGCACTGAGGCCGGTATTCGTAAGTTCGAGCCTTAGCCCAGAGAAGCGGGAACAGTTGTTAAAGTTGATAAGCCGATACTCAGATGTGTTTGCTTGGTCATATAAGGAAATGCCCGGACTAGATCCTGACCTAGTCTCCCACTATCTTGATGTGTTCCCAAACTCCAAGCCAATTAAGCAAGCTGCTCGAAAATATTATCCAGATCTCGAAGAGAAGATTAAGGAGGAGATTGAAAAACTTCAACAGGCTGGTTTCATCCGGCCAATACAGTACCCCACGTGGTTACCAAACATCGTGCCAGTAAAGAAGAAGAATGGCCAAATCAGAGTATGTGTAGACTTTCGAGATTTGAACAAATCTTGCCCGAAGGATGAATTCCCTCTTCCTCACATCGACACCCTCGTGGATACTACCTCGGGACACCAGATGTTCTCATTCATGGATGGATTCAGTGGATACAATCAGATTAAGATGGCTGAAGAGGACGCAGAAAAGACTACTTTTAGAACACCTCTCGGAAACTTCTTCTATACAGTCATGCCTTTCGGACTCAAGAATGCCGGTGCAACTTACCAAAGGGCTATGACTGCAATCTTTCATGACATGATCCATCATGAGGTGGAAGATTATGTTGATGATCTAGTGGTGAAATCCAAGAAAGAAGAAGACCATCTTCGAGACCTTGAGAAGGTATTCAAGAGGTGCCAGAAATTCAAAATGAGGATGAATCCTCTCAAATGTGCTTTCGGGGTGACGACCGGGAAGTTCCTCGGGTTTCTTGTACATAGGCATGGTATCGAGGCAGATGAAGACAAGGTCAAATCTATCAGAGCAATGCCTCCCCCGCATTCTCAGAAGGAGTTAAAGAAGTTCCTCGGGAAGGTGTCTTATATTCGGAGGTTTATCCCAGCACTGGCAGAGATCTCTGCGCCTTTCGGCTCTTTGTTAAAAGGAGATGCCAAGTTCGAGTGGAACCAAGAGCACCAAAAGGCCTTTGAGAGAATCAAGGCGGCCTTGACCTCGCCTCAGACCATGATAGCCCCGCAGCCCGGGGTGCCTCTAATGTTGTACCTAACTTCAACCCCCAAGTCCATAGGGGCATTATTGGTCCAAGATATAGATGGAGTAGAACGCCCGGTGTATTACATCAGTCGGAAGATTCGAGGAGCAGAAGTCCGATATACTCCAGTAGAGAGACATTGTTTAGCTTTGGTATTCACCGCTCAAAAGCTCAGACATTACTTCCTAGCACATCAGATTCAGATTGTTACTAGAAGTGATCCAATCCGATACCTCCTCAGCAAGCCAGCTCTAACCGGGAAGGTGGCAAGATGGTTGTTAGCACTGGGTGAATTCGAGATCACATGTGTAGCCCCCAAGGCGATCAAAAGCCAAGCCTTAGCTGATCTCCTTGCCCAATTTCCAAGTGGTGACTATGAACCAGTGAATGAAGAATTAAGAGGAGAGGTGCACGCAGCTATGGCTTCCGAGGAAAGCTTCTAGACATTGAGCTTTGACGGAGCAGCCGGCGGAGGGAAGGGAGGAACCGGGATAGTCCTTACAAGCAAAAGTGGGGAAAAGTTATATTTGTCTTATAAACTGGATTTTCATTGTTCGAATAACGAAGCCGAGTATGAGGCTCTTATTTTAGGCTTGATAGCAGCTGAGAAGCACAGTATCAAGAAGATTCGGATCCGGGGGGACTCAAAGCTGATAGTGAAGCAAGTTTCAGGACAGTTCGTCTTAAAGGAGCCTGCTTTGGCCACATATCGAACAACAGTCCAAAGGCTTCTTGACAAATTTCAGAAGGTCGAAATAGAGCATGTGCCTCGCTTCGACAACAAGTTTTCAGATGCCCTCGCAACATTAGGGGCAAGAGTTGACATTCCAGAGGAAGAGGCAACGATTGTTATCAAGAAGAGAACAGAACCTTCAATAATACCCGAAGACAAAGACCTTCCGGAGGACTGGAGAGGAGAAGTCCTCGAACAACTCAGAAGTAAAGTTGGAAAACTAACTATGGCCAAGCTTGCCCAATTCACAATTATTCAAGGTGAACTTTACTTCCGAGGGGGTACCGGATTCCTAGCCCGGTGTATTGGCCAACAAGAAGCGAGCTTCCGACTACAACAAATCCATGAAAAGTCTTGCGGGGATGGGGATATCAGTCTGTATAGAAGAATCCAAAGACAAGGTTATTATTGGCCCGAGATGGAGAAGGACTCGAATCAATTACAGAAGGAATGCCCCAAGTGTCAGTCATACATCCGGGAGGATGAGAGTTGCTTTGAAATTGATACCCCTGACTGGAGGCAAGTCTACATTGACTATCTCAAAGAGGGAACACTACCTGAGAGCCCAAGGGACATTGCACACCTCAAGAGGAGAGCGAGGCGGTACTTTCTTGATCAGGACAAGCTGTATAGAAGAAGTATTGAGGGCACTCCCCTGAGGTGTCTCTCCAAGGAGGAGTCAGATCTAGTCCTCGGAAGAGCTCACGAGATTGAACATCAAGGAGGGGCTCGGCTGTTCGAGCAACTTATACACCTTGGGTATTACTGGCCGACCATGGAGTCAGATGCATCCCATCACGTGAAGAGGTGCCAGACTTGTCAGAAACACGGGAATTTGATCCATGCTCCCGCTGTAGACCTGCATAGTATCCGAACGCCATGGCCGTTCCATACCTGGGCTTTCGATCTGATAGGGCCCATCTCCACATCTTCTAAGGGGTACAAGTGGATTCTCGCAGCCACAGAATTGAGTACAAAGTGGGTCGAAGCAATTCCTCTGAAGAACGCTACGGGGCCTGCAGTCGCGAACTTCATCAAGGAGAACGTCATTTGCCGATTTGGAGTACCAAACACCATCCTCTCGGATAACGGCACTCCCTTCATAAACAAATATGTGAAGAGCCTCCTAGAGACTTACCAAGTGAAGCATCACAAATCCACACCCTACTATCCAAAAGGGAACGGGCAAGCGGAAGCCACAAACAAGACACTGATAAGGATTCTGAGCAAGATGATGGATGAGTTTGGGGGGACTTGGTCCGAACAGTTAATAGTAGCCCTATGGGCGTATCGCACTTCGAAGAGAAAGCCAACTCAAGCAACTCCTTACTCCTTTGTGTATGGGTCCGAGGCAGTGTTACCTATAGAGTTGGAAACGCCATCTGCTCGAATGGCTCTCGCCTCGGGGATGGTATTGGAGCCTCGAACCACCAGATTGGAAGCATTAGAGGAAAAGCATGACAGAGCTGCAAAAGTCATGGAAATGTATCATGAGTCCATCGCCCGAGCCTATAACCAGACTGTGGTACCAAGGAAGTTTGAAGAAGGTGATCTAGTATGGAAGATTGTAGACCCAATCATGCGAGGACAGCCTTTGCCCAAGTTTTCTCCAAAATGGGAAGGGCCCTACAAGGTGGCTCAGGCGAGCTCAAGCGGGTACTACAAACTCGTAAGGGTTGAAGACGGCTTCCGAACTGGCCCGCTCAATGCAAAGTTTATCAAGCATTACTACCCATAGTTGGACTCATCTATGTTGAAATTCATTTTCACTTTCTTACTTTGTCTAAAAGTTGTATTTCCCTTACGTTATGAAGAAGCTGGTTTTCTCTATGGTGTATGTTTTATCCCATCACTTACAGTGAATCTATTATACTTTTGTCAAGAAAGTTGAAGAACTAATGAGAATATTTCAGCTTTTATAAACATGTGCATATGATTGTTCTTTCCATTGTATCATTCGAAATAAATATTTTATCAAGTAGAATGAGAAAACAATGCGAAAATATCCAAACAACAAAAATTTTGTCATTTCATTGCATTGTCCTAGATAAAACATTTTTATCGAAAGGGGCAAGAAAGTAATGATAAAAAAAAATCAATCTTTCCTAAAGACACCCTCGAAGAAGCTACCCGTCACATCTACATCCGGAGGACAAATAGTACAGTGTGCCTCTAAAGTCTCCAAGGCCCGAGCATAACCCGACTCAAGTTCACGAAGAGTTGCCTTTGTCTCATCTATAGAAGTCCGATAAGAGGCAAGCACAGACATAAGTTCCACCCGATGACTGGCGTTCGAAGCTATATCCAGGCGCTTTCGAAGCCATGATAAGTCCACTTGGTGACGCTCCATGTCAGAGATCCCCTGATACGCCGTCTCGACTACCTTCCCATTAAGGTCACACAACCGTTGCCTGTCCAAGCTATATAAGATAGTGGCAAGAGACTCGAGAAGAGCAGTCTGAATGAATGGACACTGGCAAGCAAATGAAGCAAAAGTCTCCGGGTAACTCGAATGCACAAGCTGTAGAACTGAAGCAAACTCAGGAGCTACCCAATAATGGAGAAATGATACTTTGCCAGAAGCTGAAGAAGGAATTGGGGCCGGAAAGCTGCTAGTCTCAGGAATCTCCCCAATATCTATCGGGTTAGATGAACCACCCGGAGGGGTAACTCCCGGCAGAGGTCCCGAGCCTGAGAATGCCGAACGATAAGGGGAAAGACCAAAAGCATCACTATCAATGTGGAAATCACTAAGATTCAGATCCAAAATGTTCGAAGGCACTGGCGATGAAGAACCTCTGGCAGTCGTCTCAAAGGCAAGTGTCCCCCCTTGAGAAGGAGAACCGTGAGGAGTTACAAAGAGAGTCGGAGTAGAGCCCGAGGCAGGTGAAGGCAGGACCTCGGTAGCAGCTAACACTGGAGCAGAGTCCGAGGCAGGTGAAGGCAGGACCCCGGTAGCAGCTAACACTGGAGCAGAGTCTGAGGTAGGTGAAGGCAAGACCCCGGTAGCAGCTAACACTGGAGCAGAGTCTGAGATAGGTGAAGGCAAGACCCCGGTAGCAGCTAACACTGAAGAAAAGATAAGAAGGCCTTATTAGAGGTAGGGAACAGGAAAGTCATTTAAATAAAGATTTCTCACAGATATAAGTAAATGACAAACTTCAGAAAGAAAGATTACCAGAGGGAGAATCAATATGCAAAGCCGGGGCAACTGAAGGACTCCTAGCATCAACAAAGTCACTTGGTCGTGTAGAGACCACCTGATCGATCTCAATGTCTGATGAAGCCTGAACAGTAGCAGTCATCCCTGAAGAAGGAAGGAGGGCCGGAGGATGAGAATCACCATAAGTTCCAGAGCGAGTCTCAGAGATCTCTGGCACATCCACCTCCACACCATTCCCAGAGGCGCACCTCATCTCTACATCGCTTCTAGAAGCATGGCCCGCGACACCAATTTCTGTGGCATCAGTTCCTCCTGCAATCTCAACATCAGAACGGTGAGCCCCAATAAACTCGTCACCAAGGTAGTGCTCTTCCTCAGCTACGGAAGGGCGGTGACGACGCGTGCGTGGAATAAGGTCACAAAAATGATCGGAGGACTCAGCCTCATCATCATCGTCATCTATAACTGCTATGCGAGGGGTGCGCATCTTCACAAGTCTTGCAGACAAAGGGAGGGTGTCGTCCAAGTCTGAGTCCGGCCTGGGGGAGGCAGCATGGCCATGAGCCACGATACCGAGAACGTCAACAACCGCAGGATCCTACACAACATGGGCAAATAAAAGTTTTCATTTTAGAAGGTATAGTCGCAAGAAGGAAAGTAGCTTCAAATCAAGAATTTCGGGTACCTCATGAAGCCTTTTGGAAAGGCGAGGAGCGGAAGGACTGGCATCAGAAGTCCTCTTGTGAGCCATCTTCTAAAGGCGTGTCGTCCGAGGACCAGAGGCCTTATTCAAAGGGACTGGCTCTGGAGAAGTAATTGCCAAGCTAGAAGCAGATGCCCGAGCAGAAGGGTCAGTTGGAGCAGCAGAAGTGAAGAAACCCTCGTACATGTGGTCAGATTTTCGGCTCTCGGGTAGCCGAAGAGAAGAATCCTTCTTATAAATCGGCGGAGGCAGACATACGGACGATCTGCTCTGGACAAATGCAATAAACGCATCGATATTCTTCTGCCAATACCGCCTGAAAGAGGGGGTGAAACCCCCTACTCGGCTCAAGCCTGGCATCGTCAAACAGCCATATATGGGAAGCATGGTGTGTACAAGCCGGCGACTGAAGCGCCCGTAGCTCTCTGAAAATGATAATAAATGAGGTGCTGGCCCCGGGGCACATTGATCAAACCCGAATTGACATGCTACACGGTCAGGCCTATAAACAGCACTATCAACGCCTTCCTCATGCCACACCGGTAATGAACCCGGACGGATCATAATCAGCATATCAATAAAGGGTGCAGGGATGTTCTTCGGCAAAGGAAAAGACACCGAGCGGGAGGAACCATGATAGATAAGCGGTGTGGCCACACCCATAGGTGGGCATACATACGGCCGTGCCACAAAGCGTCGGGGATCATCCACCAGAGTATTCAAGGATAAGGTGGAAATGGTACGTGACCAGCGTGTAATCAACGGCTGGCAAGACTTCGCTTTCTCAAATGTCCGAGACCCATCAGTATCGAGCACGGGGATGCCATCTTTATCCACTATCTCCCGAAGAACCTCCGCCTCGAATACAGTCGGAGCAGGGGCAAATTTTGGGAACCTCTCGAAGAAGAAACAAAGCAGGAACTGGCTGTGAATGAAGGAGACAGGCTCATACCGACCCACGGAGCGAACCATATCTCGATGTAGCAGATCCAGCCGATAATAGAGATTCCCAAGAAATAGGGGAGCCAAAGGGATCCGATCTCCTTTGAAGAGCCTGACTGCCAAGGGAAAGACGAAAGGATTGAGGGAATCCGGAGGTGTGCTCGGAAGAATGAAGAATGAAAGGAAGCAAGCCAGAAATCCCAAGAAATAGAGCCTGGAGCCATACATCGGACCGGCCTTATACTCCCGAGAGTCAGGGTCAGCATCTCTGGCCAAGGGCTGAAGATCCTTGAAGAAGTGGCGGATCCATGCAGTATAGGAGGCACGGTCTGTCCTTACTCGACTAGTCCTCCTCGCTGAACCATCTAAAACGGAACTCCACCGACCACAAGTTTGAAGATTTAGTTTCAGAGATTGGATCAAAGAATCATCTTCGGGGGGTGTCTGCTCAGGGTCAAAGGCATCAGGACCGGTTACTTCTAGACGCACATGAACACATCCTCAAGGGTGGGCCCTATCTCGTGCTGGCCAAGTATAAAGGTGTGTGTCTCGGTGCTCCACCGAAGAGCCATGGCTTCCAGGCTAGCATTGTTGCGACGGATGGATAGGGATCGAGATATTTTCACCGGGATCAATAGTCGGGCCTCTTGAAGCCGCTGACAGAAGCTCTTGTCCGAGAGGACATCATCGACCCACTCCTGCCAACCAAAAGGAGGGTTTGAGAAGGCCTTGAACTGAGGATAACAGTATGGAAAATCCCCCCGCTCAATCCGAAAGCGTAGCACCGAGGAAGGAGAAATGAGGGCCTCATGTCCAGAGTCAGTGTCTTCAGTGAGACATAATGGAGCCCCTTTCGGAGATAGAAGAGAAGTGGTGGAGGTAGCCGCCCGCCAGAAGGGGTCCTTCCGACCAAAATAAGGAGATTTTCTCCACTCAGATGCCGGAGGTACATCCCTCTCTTTCATGAGAGCCGGTTCCGATGATCCCGGGACAACGGGTTTCTTTCGAGAAGACATATGGCTGAAATAACCGGTATGAATATTAAAGAGTTGACCGTATTAAAATTCAGAATATTGTTACATGCAA
Organism: Camellia sinensis; assembly: GCF_055761805.1. Lineage (NCBI taxonomy): Eukaryota > Viridiplantae > Streptophyta > Magnoliopsida > Ericales > Theaceae > Camellia > Camellia sinensis. Next base: position 191,140,001 of record NC_138964.1, read on the forward strand.
CATGATGGGTTTATCAACAAATTCAACTTCGGACGTCATCAACAATTCATTTTCTCGGATATTCTTCAAGCTCAACAAATTTTAATACCAATGGGTGCATCATCAACATATAGATTTTCGCCTTCTATCATCAATAAGAGGTGCAATGTCAGAGGTCGCTTCATGATGAAGTTCAATTGGGTCAATTTCTTAAAGTCACTATGTTCCATATTAAAGGTCCAATTTATACGGGGCTCAAAATTTGGACAGAGTGAAGTTCAATAGTAAATTTCAGGCCCGAGATCCGAAGTATATTACATTGCTTATCAGTAGCAAGATTTGATGGATTGACGTGCAAGCTACAAGAATGTTCTTCCCAAGTCAATATTATTTGCTCAATTCAGGTGGCAGATATTCTATTACGAGGGCAAAAATTCAGCAGCAATGGTTCAAGTTATGCAACAGTCCAGAATTTCTTTGGCAAATTTCAAGTCAGAAAAATCGTTTAAATAAATCCCACAACTTATTTCAAAAATTGCAAAGCCCAAACAAATTCAAGATTCACATTGGGATTTCAAATCACCGATATTATTTTTATTTAATGTATCAGAACATGGAAGTTCAAGCATGGATTCATTTTATTTAATATAGCAATGCATGGGTTTATATATCTATTTCTTGAGCACAAAGATCTATCAATAAGAAGGAAAGTGAATTTATTCATTTATTTATTACAAGAGCTGCCACCACACAAATATATATATATATATATAAAACAATTGAAAGAGTTACTCACAGATTCACGCCAATGGAAGAAGAGCACGGCTGGAAGTAGTGACAAGACTACAAAACGTGAGCCAGACACACCTGAGGCCGACGCCGAGCAGTACTAGGCAGGCCCACTCACACGTCGCGTTGAAAGGGCAACGTGCGTAGTCGGCGTTGGAGAGTTGAGGACAGAGGCAGTGTTGAAGATGTAGCTGAGTCGGCGTCGATCAAGATCAACAAGATTGAGCTAGGCTGAGCTAGACCACACACGTTGCGTTGAGAGGGTAAACGTGTGTGGTTTGTGTTGGAACCGTTGAAGTCAACAGTGATCGGAGGTGGAGCAGAGAGAGGCTGACAGCGGCACTCGGAGGGTTGAGACAACAATCGATATGCAAATAGAGGCGGATTTCAGCGATTGTGGGAGCGAAAGTAAGGTTCGGCGTGCTTGAACCTCTAAGCTCACTAAGCTGAAGTGAAGCACCAAGGGCGAGCAACAGCCTGGATTACACGACTGCGGCAGTCGTGACGCTGAAACAAAACAGTGGCTGTGTCACGGCGTTGGGGCAGATTGGCGGCGTCGCTTGAAGCCACGAGGAAGTTCAATGCAAACGGCAGCAGCTCTGCTTTGTTCACAAAGAAGAAAAACTGTGTTGATCCCATTCAAGAGGAGTCTAAAAAAAAATATAATGAAATAAAAATATATAATATATATACATCATGAGCCATATATATATATATATATATATTTGAAATGCCTACTAAAAGCAAAGATGAGGAAGAACGCTGGACAGTGGAGGAGCAGTGATGTTGCAGAAAGGCTGACTGTGAATTGGCGATGAAGCTGGGCAGTCGAAGCCGGCAATAGCAGCGGCGTCGGTGCTGGCTTGGGCTGTGATGTTCGCGATTGTCGGAGCTGAGCTATGTGGATGGCATTGCAATGGCAGTCGGCATTTGTGGTAGGTCGTAGTCGGCGTTTGCAGTAGGTAGAGCAGCGACAAGATGTTAGCAACGCGAGGAGGCAGCGACCGTGACGAGCTGGTGCCGGTGCTGGCCTACCGTGACAATGGCTGGATCTTTGGCAGCGGCGCTAGAAGCTGCGATGGAGGTCCGTGCAAATGGCAGCAATGCTGGGTTCCTGAGGAAAAAATATGGCCTCTCGATCTAGAGAGAGTAGGATGAGAGACGAAGTTGAAATGGGTGTGGCGGCTGTGCGAAAAGTTGGTGAGTCAAATAGGGTTTTGCCATTTCCTTAAATAAGAAAAAAAAAAAAAAAGGTGCGATCCTGTGTGATGCTAGAATATTCCCTCAAGGTTGTGTATATCCATACAACATATAACGGCTGCTGACTCATTGTCTTGCCAAACAAGAAAAGTGTGTGATTAAAAAAAGACACGTGTGAGCTAAAAAAAAAAAAGTACAAAAAAATAAATTTTTTGCTTGTCAATTTTTTCTGTAAATTGAAGTGCGTCATCAACTTTATCCATAGGCTCTGTCGTGACAAAATGTTTTTTTTTTTTTTTTGGGGAACGTGATGCGAAACAGGGTCGAAGAAATGACAGTATGCATGTCTGAGAAATTTAAAATTTCTCATACACGCAAGGGGCAAATGTAAGAGGGGCTAATTTGAGCCCACTAAATTATTTAGGCCCAATAGCCCAAGATCAGTGGGCCCGAATTTATCGCAAGTCCAAGAATCGGTGGGCCCAGATTTATCGCCATCAAACGGATTGAATCGCTCTAAGCCTCGAAAGGGTTCGGATCCACGAACCTAGAGACTTACTCAGGCCCGGACTCGAAAGGGTATTAGGCAAGCCTAGAGATCCGAGGCATTCGGACTCGAAAGGGTTCGGATCCACGAACCTAGAGGTCCGAAATACTTGGCTTCGAACGGATTCAGACGTAATCTAGAAGTCGCTCCGTTAATGAGTCCCAGAACACTTGCGGGCTCGGAGCTTTCCGGGATCTACGCACCAGAACCATGGGCGTAATGGAGTCCGAACAAAGGACCCGATCCCGAGGACGGTGAGTGGAGATAAATTCACTCTTCGGTTAAACTAGCCTATACCCGGGTCGAGGTGGCACGACCCCGGGGGGTCCATGAGACTCGGCAATATTTTGCGGCAGGACGTCCTCTGGGACTACCCTTGACCCTTTGGGATGATTGGGGATCATTGGTTAGGTGTGGCTAAGAAGAAGGGTTCGCCGAGGGATTGATCTCCTCTTCGGGGTTTTCTCATCCTCAGAGAAGTCACCTCCTCGGAGAGGTCACCTCCTCGGACAAGGTGGTTAGAGAGAATATCCCCCATGTACCTTGCACATGGGCTGAATTTTGAAATTTCTTAATGCAAATCATGATTGAAAATCAAACTAAATATTACCTCAATTTTCTAGAACTAAGTATTATCTTCTTTGTTGTCTCAGAACCACCAAATGGTTTCGCACCCATTTCACCTCAAGAACACAAAAAATTATGTGGTGATTATGAGAAAAGTCTGTGTAGTGTCATATTTTGATTTTTATCAGTTAAAATATTAAGATTTAATATATTTTGTTTATTTTTAAGAGATAATATAACAAAAGTCATGTATGAAATGATATAGAATATTGTTCTAAGATCACCAAATAATCATTCTAAGAACAAACATTAATGAGTAGACTGGACACTCATGTAGGAACGAAATCAGGATTTTATCATCGAAAGGGGTCAAAAGACAAATAAAAAATTTTCACCATATATATATGCACGCATATATGTACAATATGATATATAAATTATGTATATACACAAAAAAAAAAATTCAAATAGGATTAAGTTTTTTGTGGTGTGAAATAAAAAGAGAATGCAAGATAGGAAAAAAATTATATATGTATTTTTTTATACTGGGGTCATTTTATGTATAAAAATAAGATATATTTTTGAAATATTATGGCAAATTATATTTTTCACATAAACAAAGAGTCATAACACCCCCCTAATTTTCTCCTAGCTCCGTCCTTGCACTCATGGACAAACAAACAACCAAATGAATACTCCCAATATATTATACAAAATCTTATTGATCATATTGAATCTTTGATCTCAGTCAATTGATGAACCCACGCTTACAATGCAATTTTAAAAATTCCATCTTAACAATTGTATGTACTCAAACTTGAAATATAAACACACAATGCCATTAACGAATCTTAAATTAAGGGTTTGTTTGAAATATGGGTAGATTTTTTGGCTATTTTAATCTTGAGTTAAAAAATCTTGTTTGGGATGAATTTTTTAGTTTAGATGTGACATTTTGTCTTATTGACTTTTTAATATATTTTATTTTTTTATAACTATTTTAACCCTGTAACCTTATGGCAAACGAGTGCTTATATGCATAATTTGAGAGCAAATATTATGGTACAGAACATCATTTCATTAAAATAGAATAGCTCAATCTCATGTGGGTCAAATACAGTGAAATAATAAGACATAAATTTTATAGCCAAAAAGAAATAATAATAATAATTCAATCCCATTACTTAGGGCTAAAAAAAAATTCCATTACTCCAAAATATGGAATAATCCACTTATTTGAAATATTAAAAATTCTCTGATATTATTTCAGATTGAATTTTATCACCATCTCTAAATATTAAAATCTCAATATATAATTTGAACGATAATAAATATTTTTGAATAGATGGACAAACGCTGCAATCAAATGTGCCAAATGTAACCACCGAGAGAGGTGATGGCGAAGAAAGACATAGATTTCCATACAAATGAGTAAGGTTTGATTCTTGAGAACACAATTAGCGATTTATTTATTTGGTAAAATTAACAATGTTATATTCCGCTCGGTGAAATTAATAATGTTATATTCTGCTCGTTACTTTATCTCTTGTGTTGGGAATTAGTGCATTTTTCATTTATCTTTCTTTTGGTTTAAGGTAAATCTGGCCACCTATACCAGAGCCTAAGACATGCAATAATGCCACTAAAGAGCAACCCCTTTGTACATTATATTTTAGTGGATCTTAACTTCATTATCAAACTCTTTTATATATCATTTTCATTACTCTTTACTTCACAAGTTTATTTTGAGAAGTAATTTTGACTTATTAATTTTTTTAAAAAAAAATAAATAAATTGGTGATGTAAACCAATAAATTAATAAATTGATTTTTTTCATAATTACCAAAACAAGTCTCAGTCTCATAGAGAAGTAAGCTTACGCAGTTGAGTTTAAAGTTGGATGATGGCGATGAAATGGAGAAACCCCCCATCATTCCGAACAACGCAACGTGTGAAATTAACGTGAAGATAAAATTTCATCCAATTAAAAATAAATAAATATATATCACATCGATTGGTGCTTATCAAAACCATTCGCAGCTGAGCTAATCAAAAACAGAAAGTCAGGGGTAAAATTGGAAGACGACCCCTTAAAGCTGGTTGACAAAAGAAAACGTAAACGCCGAATCAAATGACAGCCCCAAATTAATTAAATGACTCTCCTAAAAGAGGAAACCCGAACCTGATTTTAATTATTTACAAAACTATAACCCATTTTCATCTTCCCATATTGCCCCTACCTATTCCTCTATTGCACTCAACCTAGGCGACAAGTTTCGTCTCCTCCCACTCCGGCCACCGTCGTCAGCCACCCGGCGCGACGGCTTGACACCAATCTCGCCTGAAAAAACCAAGTTTCCAAAACTCTTCCGGCAACAGCTGAATTTATCGCCGGCGGAGGAGCTATTCATCAAGGCGGAGCTGGCTTTAACCGCCAATGCCGCCATCTCATCGGCCTGAAGCGGGCGTTTCAACCGACTCAACGGAAGAGCGAAGTAGAGCTGGCCAGGCTGGAGCTCTTCGTCGTCGCTTATCGCCGAGACGACGTCGTCGAAGTCCATTTCGTCGGAGTTGCAAATGAAGCTGGAAGGGTCCTTCTGTAACAAGTAGGACGCCTTCACAGGGTACGAAAACTCCTCTAACCGTCCGTCCCGTAGTATCAGCTTGGCTGTGGCCACTGACGTCGACTCGCACGAACTGCATATACCCATCGCCGGAGGATACCCCAAAACTGGGTGATGAGAAAGAGAGAGAGAGAGAGGTGTTTGTGTTGCTGTTCGTGTGGGATATGGAGGAGAGAGAGAAGAGTGGAGGTATATATAGAGGTTGATTGAAGAGAAGGAGGATTGTGTTAAGAAATGTTTTGACACGTTGGAATTGAGATATGAATTAGGGATTTTTTTATTTTTTGGTTTTGTTGTTGTTTTTTTATTTATTTTTTGATTCAAAGGTTTTGTTGGTTTTGTTGTTTTTGGTTTTGGAGGGTTGGTTGCTTCGATCAGTGGGGAGGAGGAGGGGGGGTTGCCAACCTGTAAATGTGTGGATGACAGCAGGAGAAGGAGAGGTGGGATGAAAAAATTATTAGTTAGTCCAGCATTATGTTTTTGATCAATTACTAATAATAATTATCGGCAATGATTGGTGGTCTTAAATTTTGTAGTTTAAATGATCTGAAAATATTAAAACGACACCGTTTTGGGTATAAAACAATTTTGAAAATGCTAAAACGATATCATTTTGACATTTTTAAACTATTTAAATCACAGAATTTGTTACCATTAAATATTTTTCAAAAATTACTATGTCACTTTATATTTTTTAATTATTTAATATAAAATTATAAATTTTATTTCTTTTATCAATTATAATATATATGAAATATCGCGTGACACCATCTCAATCAATCAATTAATAACTTCCTTGGTTGGATGGATCCGGGATGGAGGGAAGAGGAGTGACCCACGTTTTCACGAGATGGGAAATTACGGAGATGGTGATGGGAACTGTATTTAGGCCTTGTTTGGGAACAGGCTAATTTAGTAACCTTTTAGTTATTTGGCTAAAATATGAATTAAAAAAAATTAGTATGTTTGGGATGATTTTTTTGGCTAATTACGAAAAGATGTGCAAAAAGTAGAGAAAAAAGAGAATCTTTGACTTTTTGGTATGGGTTGTTGGCTTTTTGGCTAATTTAGTAACTTTTTGGCTTTTTGACTAAAACAGTGCCTTCCCAAACGAGGCCTTAGGAAAAACTATAATATTATGGGATAGAGAAAAAAAATTATAAAAATACATAAGGTATAAATAAATTTAGGAAAAATTATGGTTGCATGTGGTAGAATTTTATAAATATGATTTAAGGTCATATTTGATTCACAAGATTAATAGTGAAGTATTAATAATCTTATTAAATTAGTGTGATATTCACTATCCAATTGAATTAATATCCATTGGATTAATAATTCTACCCCTATTTCATTACTAATAATCCTACAAATTTGTTGGATTAATTATCCATTGGATTAATAATCCTAAACCAAAATGTTAAAATAAACATAGGATAATTAGGCCATGTATTAATAATCCCAATCCCATGCTCTAATTCACCCAATCAAACATGCCCTAAGAGTATGAGTTGTATTTTGAGTTTGGGAGTTGTGGAATTATGATTTGAGTGTAAAAAATTTGTTTGGTTATGGTTTTTGAATAGAGTGTGGAATTGAGTGTGAAATTGAGTTTTGAAAGTTTGATTTGACATGTAAAGTAAAAAAAATTGTTTGGTTATGAGTTTTAGAAAGAGTTTTCAAAACTTAATTCAAATTGTTATAACTCATAACAAAACACACTACTTTCATACTATTGAAAATTCTGATTAACACTCATAACCAAATTCTTTTTAAAATTCAATTAAAAAAATTTATTATTAATAGAAAATAACATTAATCAATTTTTTAATTGAAAATACTACAAAGGAAATAATTTTTTTTTCAAAATAAATATTCAAAAAATTTAAATCATAAATATTTAAATAATTTAAATAATCTAAAAAATTTAATAAGTACAAAATTAAAATAAATATTCAAAAAATTTAAATTGTAAAAATTTAAATTATTTAAATATTCAAAAAATTTAAATAATTTAAAATGTTAATATTTTAAATTTAAAAACAACTCTACACTCAAATCGTAACCAAACACATAAAACAAAATTCAAATAAGAAATTATTTTTAAAACTTAAAACCAAACACATAACTCGAAACTCCATACTACTTTTACAACTCTACACTCAAATCGTAACCAAATACATAACAACAAAATTAAAATATTTAAAAATATTTTTATAAAATATAGTTTGAATTTATTTTTATAAAAAATTTTAAATTTTAAAAAATTAAAATTGTAATATTTTGAAATTAAAATATTTAAAAATATTCAAAAAATTAAAAAATTAAAAAAATCATAATATATTTAAATATTAAAATATTTAAAATCTTAACAAAATTAAAATATTTTTAAAATATTTAAATATTTAAAAAATTAAAATATTTATTTGATTTAAGTTTTGAAAAGAGTTTTGAATTATGTGTTTGGTTATGAGTTTTGAAAAGTAATGATTATGTTTTGAATTGAGTTTTAAGAAATGTGTATAGAATTATGATTTGGAAGCTCAAAACAAACAACACAATCAAATCAACGAGTGAAACTATAATTCGAAACTCTTACCAAACGGTGCCTATAATATTGTGAGATAGAGAAAAAAAAACTTATAAAAATATGTGAGGTGTAAGTATTTTTGTAATAAAATATAAGTAAAATGTTGTGAAAGTACAAATCACCTTGCTTGGTTCCATTTTTATGGAAAAAAATTGTCTCAGTTAAATGTAATTCTTCCCTTTATTTACTACTCACGTGAGACCTCGTTGGTTCTACTCAAATAAATAAAGAAACAAACAAGGGAAAATTACAATTCAATGCAGGTTTCAAAATAAATTTTAAATTAGTGATAAAATTTATTAATTTTTATAATTGAACTTTTAAATTTTTCATAATTTTGTTATTTTTTTTATCTCCCAATTTTCCCAATAAAGTATTCATTGAAATTTTCTTAAAATAATTATGGATTTAAGCCCGGTTCGATATTCAAATCTAATTGAAAAAAGCATAAAATAAACCTTTTTTTTTTCCCCAGTGGTCTAGCATAGAAGAATTTAAAATTATTTTTTCAAAAAATTCAAAAATATCCATTAAAGGAAAAAAAAATCAGAAATTATTTTCAAATTTATTTATTTATTAATTTTTTTAGTTCTCGTTTGTCTAGTCAAGTGAATTCTATAACTTTTCAAAACTTTTAAAAAAATTCACTTAAAAATATAAAATATTTAACAAAAATGTCAATCCCAAATGATTCTTCATGAAAAAAAATTAAGATTTTAATTATTGAAGTTTGTAAAATTTACCATTAATTTAAAAAAAAAAAATTCAAACTTACATTGAATTATTATTTCTTTGCCCATAATTATTCGGTGCCCTTATGCTACCATCAATGACTATACCTATGTCGTTTTTCATGTCCCAACACATAATTATAAGTCCTATCATTTTCATTAATCACAATGAATAATTCTATATTTATAATAAATGATATAACATAATTTTAGAGGTTATAATTGATTGTAATTTGTATAATAAGTGGAGTCATAATTTAAAATAATAATATCATAACATATGTTGGTATACTAATTGATATACTACTTTATACATGTAGCACAACAGTAAGATATCATATCTCTATGTCCTAACACTACTAAATCACTTACCATTGGCTTGAGGACATAAACAAGGGTCTTATTAATAAGTATTCTCGAGATACAAAAAAAAAATATATATATATATAATAAAAAATACAAGATATTGTTTAGCAATCTCAAAACACTGCTCATTGATTTTTAATATTTTGACTATTTTTTTTAAAAATAATGTAAATTTTAATATTAACTAATGTTCAAATCACTTGATTTTAAGGAAGTTTTATTTTATTTTATTTTATTTCCCTTTTGCAGGATATTTCGTTTTTTAATATCAAATTTCTCGTTTTTGATTTTTTTTTTTATATATATTCAAAATATGTATGATTGCTTTGGTGAGAGAGACAATAATTGAAGATGGTCCAACAACTTGTACCCCTCACCACCTCATCCTTCTATGAAGCTTCATCCCCTTTCCCTGGAAAAACCCCTGGCTGGCGTGGCACCCGTGAGAAATAGGCAAGATTGAATCAGGCTCCTTTGGGCTCAGATCTATTATCATATGTATAAATACATACACTTTTTATCAATAATATTATAGATCAAATTACTTTATAATATTTTAATTCTATGTTTTGTCTTCTTCTTTTGCTTTTCTTCATAATCATTCGATATTTTATCACTTGCAATATGTTTTATTTTATAGTCTTTTTTTTTTTTTTTGGCCCTTTTCAAAAGGCTACTTTATTCCTTTTGGAACTACTGCTGTCTCTTTCTTAATTTATTTTAGAGAGTGGACAAATGGGTTTCTTTGCCTAGGTTGTAGTCGTTTTTCTTTCTATTTTTTTTTTCTCCATCTTTTTAAATTTTGACCATTTATTTATTTATTTATTAGGTTCTTCTAGTTTAAAAACTGCAAAAAAAGTGAAATTCTAAAGGATCCAATCTAAAAATCAAAATGAGCATCCGTAATTGTTCAATAATTAAATAACTATGTATTATATGCAAGATACGATAATTTGTAGTGTTATATAGCTAAATCACTTTTAATTATAATTAAAAAAATAAAAGAATTGGTTATAACCAAATATGGATAACCAAGACCTTTTCGATCACCACCAAAATAACAATCACAATAGGTAATAACTAACATTATAATGAATCATAATCAAATTATAGCAAATACCACAATTAAATATAATTAAAAAAAAAACATAAAAATCATAATTTGACATATGATGCACCTTTTTTTAGAGTGTGTATTACTCCAATTTCCCTAGGATTTCCCCCTGATCAATTTTTATCTTTAGTATTTGTTGGAGAAAAATGATTGAATAAGAAATTGTCTCATAAATGTGTATATAACTCACACATTTAAGGTTCATCAGTTTTACAAAATTAATTGAGCAGTTTTGCTAGCATTAGTTGCCAGCTTTGATGGCTAGAGGCTCCTCTCCTCTCCCTCATGGTGTATAAAAGGAGGCCCTATTCCTTGAAAAGAGATATAGAATTTTTCCTTGACATCCATACACTGTCAGTCTACTTCTCCTATAATTTTCTTCCTGAGAGAGAGTGCTGCCGTTGTCCGTTCACTAAGCTAATCAGAAGGTGCTTCTGTTGTAGCTGGTAAAAACCGTCGTATCCTGGGAAGTAGACGCCGGCGTACCTCCAGCACCCAACGGTGAGGTGGCGAATCTATTTTAAGGAGACTGTGGTATCACACAGGCTTCGGTTTGCTTCCTTTAATCATTTTATATTTTATCTGTATTTTATTCAGCATGTTATTTTTTCTGGGATTGAAAGTTTGTTTTGTTTATCTCATAATTTTGCGATATGCAATGTGAAATTATGTAATGTGAGTAGTTTTTCCCAACAAGCTTAAAATAGATTCGACGCTTATCGTAGAATTAGATTAATAGATTCATAGGTGTGTGTAATAATTTTGCATGTAATTGGCCACTGGTAGTACTAGCGAGTTAATTGGTTTATTAGATGCATGTACACAGGGTTAAGCTTTTGATTTTGCCATTTTGTGTGTGCTACTGTTTGGTCTTCCCATGGCATGGAATAGGCCACTGTTATCAATAGGGAAGAAGAGTTTCATTGGTGCAACGTTAATTCACTGTATTTTCTAATTAATTTATTAATTTATGGTGTGCCGGTTCATACCTTGTATTTCTAGATTTACATGCTTCTAGTTCACATGCTTCTAGTTTACAATATAAATTACATGTTCATTCGGGTTTAATTTTTAGTGTAATTTACATTTCTAACATGTTTATTAGGTAGTAAATTTTCATGTAACTTGTACCTATTAATCTTTCATTTAGGTGTGGAGTTGTAAAGTTTATAACTTGCCTATATTTAAATTCATGTTAATTTCTCTAGAATTATTTGCATGTTAATCATGTCATTTTTGTTGGACAATCTTCACTGTATTTAAAAAGATTTAATTTTGATTTAATTTCTTCGAATTATTTTTCTGATCAAGTCCAGTGTTTAACACTGTCTCCTTAAGACAGATTCGTCCTCTCCACGGTGCTTTCAGAATTCGGACGTCTATCTCCCAGGATGAAATGATCTTCCACAAACAATAGCAGCACTACTAATTGTTTGCCTTACGAACACACTAAGTGTTTACACTCTTTCTTTTGAAAATAAAATGCAGCAAGATGAAGAATAGAAAACAGAAGTGAAATACGAAATTTCTGAATGCAAAATATCAAATGAGGATGGTCCTATTTATAGATGTGAAGGTGGCTCTTGGATTTTGAATTAAACAGGTATGTAGCTCTTGGTTTTGAATTGAACAGGTATCATACCTGCTGGGTTTTGAATTCAAACAGATTTGAATCAATTCAAACAGATAGTAAAACGGGAAGGGCCCTGTTTGGGTGTGCACTATTTCCAAAACAGTTTATTTCTGTTTGAAACCGGGAAGGGCCCTGTTTGGATGAACAAAAAATCCAAACTAATTTAATTTGAATTCTGGATTTTATTTTAATAAAAAATAAAATTAAATTCAAATGTTTTTGGCCCAAAAAGATTAGAAGCCCAACCCAAAAACAGTTTATTTCTGTTTGAAACCGGGAAGGGCCCTGTTTGGATGAACAAAAAATCCAAACTAATTTAATTTGAATTCTGGATTTTATTTTAATAAAAAATAAAATTAAATTCAAATGTTTTTGGCCCAAAAAGATTAGAAGCCCAACCCAACCACACATCACGCACCCGCGCCCAAGCCCAGCCCAGCCCCCCGACCGACCGGACGGACGGCGGCGGCGGCGTGCGCGCGCGTGTGTGGTGATTTTTGGGTCCAATGGGTCTAGCCCATTTTGCCCATAACCTCTCCCTCTAAAACACTTGGGTACCCCTTGGGGCACACCCCAAGTATCTCACCCTAAGCCTTATAAACCCTTTCAAAACCTCCCACCAAATCAATGTGGGACAAGCCAATTTACAACCTTAAGGAATTTCCACCAAAACTCCATTTCCATGGAGCACACTTTGGCTTCAATTTCCTATTCACTCGGTAATGGTTTTGAGCAACCAAATATACCACGTGAATCACAACGCGGCATAGAACGCGTTACCACTTTGACCCGAGTAAATCGACACTCGGGGCCCACCTAAAAAATAGACCGAACTTGAGGAAAAAATTCTGGTTTTATCCAGAATTTTATAACCATTTCCAACAATCCCCCACATGAATGGAATTTGATGACAACGGAAATGCAACAATATGCAGACTTAACGAAAGAGTATAAGTCGAAAATATCTTGCATCAGGATAGGTAGTTTTCGGTTTTGAACCTTCCCTAGTGATAACCTATCGGACTTACTGGCTAACCAATGGACGCGATGCCTTGAATTGTTCAGCCGTTTGTGTAAGCCAAGACAATAGATTTCACACAAAATATCTTCTAACACATCGTGGTTCTCACTGTTGTGTTCATTTTGGCCTTGAACGCGCCTGGGTTTCATAAGTGTTTCTAGAGAATTTAGCCTTTGCATTCTCATAGAACCGGCCCTAGTTCAACACTCATATAGGTGATTCTTATTGTGAGTATCTCTTTATACTCGTCTTGATTTTATGCCTTAATCAAGATATAAGTAATCATTAAAAGCAAAGCTTATCCTTATACCCCTGCAGACAACATATGTTGCAGATATCACTCTCACCATAGGAATGGGTAGGAATTTTAATCCCTTGGTGATTTCTGGCGAGCCATACATAACTTAGTTGTCCCTTTGAACTTAGTTCTTGGGATCTCCAGTCATATAAGTAGGGTTACCATTATGACGACTCTTATGTAATAGGCTTTAATCCCATCCCCTTCGATGAACTATACACTAGCTCTTTTGTCAAACCTTTTGTTAACGGATCCGCAATATTCTCTTTAGATTTTATATAATCTATTGAGATTATTCTGTTTGACAACAATTGCCTTACGGTATTATGTCGACGACGTATATGTCGTGACTTACCGTTATACATATGATGCTGTGCCCTGCCTATTGCAGATTGACTATCACAATGAATGCAAATAGCTGGCACAGGTTTGGGCCACATTGGAATGTCTTCTAAGAAGTGACGAAGCCATTCTGCTTCTTCACCTGCTTTGTCTAAAGCAATGAACTCGGATTCCATTGTGGATCGTGCGATGCACGTTTGTTTCGTGGACTTCCAAGAAACAGCAGCGCCTCCTAGAGTAAAAACATATCCACTAGTGGATTTTGAATCTTTAGTATCCGATATCCAATTGGCATCACAATAACCTTCGAGTACTGCTGGATATCGAGTAAAGTTCAAACCATGATCACGAGTAAATCTTAGATATCTAAGAACTCGAATGATCGCTTTCCAATGGTCTTCTCCAGGGTTACTAGTGTACCTACTCAATTTACTTATAGCATAAGCTATATCAGGACGAGTACAATTCATTAGGTACATTAGGCTTCCAACGATTTGGGAGTATTTTAACTGAGACACTGCATCACCTTTATTTTTCGATAAATAAAGACTGATGTCTACAGGTGTTCTAGCTAAATTCAAATCATCCTTGATAAATTTATCAAGAATTTTCTCAATATAATGAGATTGAGATAATGCATATCCGTCAGATGTTTTAGTAATTCTCATTCCTAATATAACATCTGCGACCCCCATATCTTTCATATCAAATCTTTTGTTAAGCATCTGCTTAGTTGATTTGATCATGTTTTGACTGCTTCCAATGATAAGCATGTCATCCACATAAAGACAAACTATGACATATCCTTGGTCAGTGTTCTTAACATAGACGCATTTGTCACATTCGTTTATCTTAAACCCATTAGTAAGCATTGCATGATCAAATTTTTCATGCCATTGCTTAGGTGCTTGTTTTAATCCATAAAGGGATTTTACAAGTCGACAAACTTTCTTTTCTTGCCCTGATACTACAAACCCTTCGGGTTGTTCCATATAGATCTCTTCATTTAGATCACCGTTTAAGAAAGCTGTTTTAACATCCATTTGATGTATTTCTAATTTAAACAACGCTGCTATAGCAATAAGCATGCGAATGGATGTTATTCTTGTCACAGGGGAATATGTGTCAAAATAGTCCAGACCTTCCTTTTGTCTGTAACCTTTAACAACAAGTCTTGCTTTATACTTGTCAATTGAACCATCTGCTTTCATTTTTCTCTTGAATATCCATTTCTATCCAAGAGGTTTAGAACCTGGTGGAAGATCCACCAATTCCCAAGTATGATTTTGCATAATGGATTCAATTTCATTATTAACAGCCTCTTTCCACAAAGGTGCTTCAGGACCTGTCATTGCTGCCTTAAAGCTTTGAGGTTCATTTTCTAACAAATATGTCAGAAAATCTGGACCAAAGGATTTTGATGTTCTCGCTCTTTTACTTCGTCTTGGTTCATCATTAGTTAAATCCTGTTGGTCGAGACTATTACTAGTCTCTTGTGTTTGATTGTCATTAGTCTCTTGACTTTGTGTATAATCATAAGTTCTTTTCTGTGAACTTAATTCCTGTCCTTTCTTGTAAGGAAAGACATGTTCAAAAAACACAGCATTCCTTGACTCTATAATAGTGTTCACATTTATATCAGGTATATCTGATTTATAAGTCAGAAACCGATATGCACTACTATTCTGAGCATAACCAATAAACACACAATCTACTGTTTTTGGTCCTATCTTAGTCTTTTTAGGAACAGGTACTTCAACTTTTGCCAAACACCCCCACACTTTTAAGTATTTGTAGGAAGGTGGTCGACCTTTCCACAATTCATAAGGAATGCTTTTGGTTTTCTTGTGGGGTATTCTATTAAGAACATAATTAGCAGACAATATTGCTTCCCCCCACAAGTTCTGTGGTAAGCCTGAACTTAGTAACATGGCATTCATCATTTCTTTTAGGGTTCTATTCTTCCTTTCAGTAATTCCATTTTGCTGTGGAGAATAAGGGGCTGTAGTTTGGTGAATAATGCCATGTTGTGCACAAAATTCATTTAATGGTGCATCATATTCACCACCCCTATCACTTCTAACCATTTTAATGGTTTTACCAAGTTGATTTTCAACTTCTGTTTTGTAGAGTTTAAACATTTCTAAGGCTTCATCTTTACTTCTAAGTAAATAAACATAACAATATCTTGTGCAATCATCGATAAATGTTATGAAATACTTTTTGCCACCTCTAGTTTGAATAAACTTTAAATCACATACATCAGTGTGAATTAATTCTAGAGGTTCGGTTTTTCTTTCAACCGATTTAAATGGAGCCTTAGTTAGTTTCGCTTCTACACAAATTTCACATTTATGATTAGGATTAATTTCAAACTTTGGTATATAATCTAAACCAATTAATCTACGCAAAGCATCAAAATTCACATGTCCTAATCTACCATGCCATAAATTTGACTCAAGAATATAAACAAAAGATGTGTTATTCTTATTCATAGCAACTTTCGGTACAACTGTCATTACATTTAACTTAAAAAGACCATCATTCATGTATCCCTTACCAACATACATACCACTCTTTGTTAATACAAACTTATCAGACTCAAATACAAGCCTAAAACCATTTTTACTTAACAAAGACCCAGAAACTAAATTCTTCCGGATGTCAGGTACATGTAGTACGCTGTTGAGGGTCAGTTCTTTTCAATTCTTACCTAGTAATGTGATTTAAGTATTTAGGAGTTATAAAATGTTTGTAACTTGCCTCAGTTAATTACATGTTTATTATGTAATTAATTTTTTACAATTTTTTTTAGTTTAAATTCTAGATGTGTAACTTAAGGGTTGGTTTTAATATTTACTTACAGTTATTTATTAGTTTGTTTGCTAGTACCCTCCCCTTCAATCACTACTTTGCCAAAAGTAAAGAAAAACTGAGGGAGGTTTTGTTGTATTTTGCTGCTAACTCTTTATTGCAGGAATACCTTTGGAAATGGAAAAAAGGATTAATTTGAACTAAATATTTGAAGCAATTGTTTGCTTAAGTGTTTATTTGTGGTTATTCACCAATATGTAAAGCACGTTTTATTTGCTTGTAATTATTGTAGCAATTTTGTTGTAATTGCTTTTACAGTTTGGAACTTGGTGTGTTTAACCTAGTTCATCCCTTGGAAAATTTAATTCTTAAAGTTGTTTCCCATGGACTAGGAGTCAACATGCTCTTGAAAATTTTGTCTAAGGTTAACTGGGTTTTAAGTGAGACCGGTGTGACCCCTCCAGTCTTTCTGGAATCTTTCCTAACCATGTTCGATTCTAGGTTGCGTAGTGAAACTAGTTTTAAATTAAATTTCCAATTGTGGGATTTTCTAGTGTTAAGTTTGATTTCTGGAAATACAGAATAGTGAAAATTCTGCTGTAATTTTTCAGAAATGGCAACTGTCTCTGATGCTGCTACTGCTGCTGCTAATGTTGGTGGGGATCCGAACCCCGGGGCGACTGGCTTGCCAACCCCTGCTGTGACCTCTGTGGTCAATCCTCCTGTTGTTGCTCCGGCTGTTCCGGGAGGACCGCTTAATCATCACGAGCGCCAGGAGAAGTTCACGGGAGTGAATTTCAAGAGATGGCAGCAGAAGATGCTGTTTTATTTGATTACTCTAAGCCTTGCGAGGTTTCTGAGTGAAGATGTACTAGCCGTAGAGCAAGATGAGCAAGATAAACAAAAGCTTATGGCTCTGGACGCTTGGAAACAAGCACACTTCTCATGCCGGAATTACATTCTGAACGGCTTGGCAAATCTGCTTTTCAACGTGTTCTATGCCAAGAAATTGGCTAAGGAGTTGTGGGATGTCTTGGACAAAAAGTACAAGATCGAGGATGCTGGGGTAAAGAAATTTATCATCGGCCGGTTCCTGGACTTCAAGATGGTGGACTCTAAAACTGTCCTGAGTCAAGTCCAAGAGTTCCAAGTGATTCTGCACGAGATACATGCAGAAGGGATGGTCCTAAGTGAGTCATTCCAGGCAGCTGCTTTGATTGAGAAGCTGCCTAAGGGTTGGAAAGACTTCAAGAACTACTTGAAGCACAAACGAAAGGAGATGACAGTCGAAGAGCTCGTTGTCAGGCTCCGGATTGAAGAGGACAACAGGAAGAAAGGAGGGAGTACCTCCACTGTCAAAGCCAACATGGTTGAGCATGGCGAGTCCTCGGGGGCGAGGAAAAAACCACCGATAGACAAAAGCTCAAAGTTGGGGGCTAGAGGAGAAATCTCCAAAAGGCCAGCCTACAAAGCAAAGGAGCCTACTTTTAGGTTCGATGGCAAATGCTTCAACTATGGAAGTGACGGGCATCGGGTAGTTGATTGTCTGCAGAAAAAGCCCTACAGGAAAAACCCTCCCCAACACAAAAACTGGGCACATATGGCTGAAATAGAGGAATTGTCACACGATGTGGACGACATGCATCTGTCAGCTGTCGTGCCAGAAGTGAACATGGTGGGGTCAAACCCGAGGAAGTGGTAGGTGGACACTAGGGCCACTCGCCATATTTGTGCAGAGAAGAGAATGTTCACAACTTTCGAACCGGTTTTAAACGGGGAGAAGTTGTTTATGGAAAACTTTGCAACCTCAGCTGTTGAGGGTAAAGGCAAGGTGATCCTGAAAATGACTTCAAGAAAAGAACTGACTTTGAACGATGTCCTTTTTGGGCCGGACATTCGTAAGAACCTTGTCTCGGGGTCTCTCCTAAGCAAGCATGGCTTCCGCATGGTGTTTGAATCAGGCAAGGTCATGTTGACCAAGGGCGGGGTCTATGTGGGGAAGGGATATATGTCAAGTGATATGTTTAAATTGAATGTAATGACACTTATCCCTAAGATTAATGAGAAAGATTCTTCTTCTGCTTATATTCTTGAGTCTCCTAATTTATGGCATGGTAGATTGGGTCATGTAAATTTTGACTCTTTACGTAGATTAATCAAGTTAGATCACATACCATCTTTCAAGATTAATCCATAACACAAGTGTGAAACTTGTGTAGAAGCAAAATTGACAAGGTCTTCTTTTCATTCTATTGAAAGAAGTACCCAGCCTTTGGGTTTAGTGCATAGTGATGTGTGTGACTTGAAAGTTGTACAATCACGTGGTGGCAACAAGTACTTCATCACTTTTGTTAATGATTGCACTAAATACTGTCATGTGTATTTGCTTAAAAGCAAAGACGAGGCTACTGATAAATTTATTCTTTTTAAGAATGAAGTTGAGAATTAATTAAGCCAGAAAATCAAGGTATTGAGAAGTGATCGTGGTGGTGAGTATGAATGCCCGTTTGCCGAGACTTGTGCTCAATTTGGGATTATTCACCAAACCACAGCGCCTTATTCACCTTAGTCAAATAGTGTTGCTGAGCGGAAGAACAGGACGCTGACAGAGATGATGAATGCAATGTTGATAAGTTCTGGGTTGCCACAAAACTTATGGGGAGAATCAATTCTCTCTGCGAATTATATTCTTAATAGAATATCACAGAAGAAAGTGGACAAGACTCCATATGAGTTGTGGAAAGGTCACAAGCCTTCATATAAATACCTACGAATGTGGAGGTGTCTTGCAAAAGTGGCGGTACTTACACCCAAGCGGGTTAGGATAGGTCCGAAAACCGTGGACTGTATTTTCATTGGTTATGCACAAAATAGTAGTGTATATAGATTTCTTGTGCACAAGTCTGATATTTTAGATATACACAAGAATACTATCATGGAATCTAGAAGTGCATCTTTCTTTAAAGATGTATTTCCGTGTCGTCCCCAAGACAGGGTTCCGAGTTCCATGAAAGAAATACATGATCACGAAGACGATCACATAGATGATCACATGGATGATCAAACAGCTGATCAAATAACTGATCAAGTAGATGATCAAGCTGGTGAAGTAGATGAGTCGAGAAGGAGTAAAAGGGCTAGAACCACAAAGTCTTTTGGTCCAGACTTCTTGACTTATATGTTAGAGGGAGAACCTTGAACGTTCCATGAAGCTGTGACTTCACCTGAAAGTCCTTTATGGAAAGAAGCAATTAAGGGTGAGATTGACTCCATCTTACAGAACCATACTTGGGAGTTGGTTGATCTACCCCCAGACAATAAGGCCTTGGGGAGTAAGTAGATCTTTCGAAGAAAGATGAAAGCGGATGGGTCAATTGACAAATATAAAGCTCGGCTAGTTATCAAAGGATACAGACAGTGAGAAGGCCTGCATTACTTTGATATGTATTCACCTGTGACAAGGATTACATCTATTCGCATGGTGATTGCAATAGCAGCTTTACGTGGTTTAGAAATACATCAGATAGATGTAAAGACAGCTTTTTTAAATGGAGATTTAGATGAAGAAATCTACATGGAGCAACCAGAGGGGTTTTCAGCTCCAGGAAAAAGTAAGAAAGTCTGTAAGCTTGTCAAGTCATTGTATGGTTTGAAGCAAGCTCCCAAACAACGGCATGAGAAGTTTGACAATGCTATGTTGTCAAATGGGTTTCAAATCAATGAGTGTAATAAGTGCGTATATGTTAAAGACACTGACAAAGGTTATGTCATTTTGTGTCTATACGTTGATGACATATTCATTGTTGGTAGCAATGATGAAATGATTAAAGCTACCAAAAGATTGTTAAACTCTAAGTTTGACATGGAGGATATGGGCCTTGCAGATGTCATTCTGGGTGTTAAGATCACCAGAACATCTGGTGGTATTGTACTTTCTCAAGCTCATTATGTTAATAAGATACTTGAGAAATTTGGAAAGCCAGATACAAGTATGTTTAGGACACTGGTAGACTTAAGTCTATATTTGACCAAGAATAATGGTGAGGGTGTCTCTCAACTAGAATATTCTCGGGTCATTGGGAGTTTAATGTATCTGATGAGTTGTATGAGGCCGGATATCGCCTACGCTGTTAGTAGGCTGAGTAGATACACGAGTAATCCTAATGCTACTCATTGGAAGGGCATTATGCGGGTGTTGGGGTATATCCGTTACACGCTGGATTATGGGCTGCATTATACCAGATACCCAGCGGTACTAGAAGGGTATAGTGACGCAAATTGGATATCTGATATAAAAGATTCCAAATCCACTAGTGGTTATGTGTTTACCCTCGGAGGGGCAGCCGTATCTTGGAAATCTGCCAAGCAAACGTGTATATCAAGATCAACGATGGAATCTGAGTTTATTGCTTTAGATAAAGCAACTGAAGAAGCTGAATGGCTTCGCCAGTTTGTTGAGGATATTCCACGTTGGCCGAAACCTGTGCCAGCTATCAGTATTCATTGCGATAGCCAATCAGCGATTGGTCGGGCACAGAGTAATATGTATAATGAAAAGTCTAGACATATCCGTCGTAGACATAATTCCATATGAAAACTACTCTCAAATGGAGTTGTCTCTCTAGACTATGTCAAGTCTAAGGACAACATTGCGGATCCGCTAACCAAAGGGTTAACTCGAGAGTTAGTAGAAAAGTCGTCAAGAGGAATGGGGTTAAGGCCTTTAGTAAAGGTTATCGGAACGGAAAACCCAACCTAGTTGACTGAAGATCCCAAGATCTAGGTTCAAAGGGACAACCTAACTTCGTGTAACGGGTGAGTCATTAAAGAAGTAAATCCTCTTGCACATTCCTTTATACAGTGATGCCCTGTGAGGGTGGAAGGTTAAACTAATGCTTTTAATGACCTTAGTGATGTGGTATAATGAAATACCGTATCTAGGTCACTTATGTGAGTGCGAAGTGGGGCCGCTTCTTTAAGAATTGCCAAGGCCGAATTCTTTAAAAACACTCACAGAACCATGCTAGTGTTCCAGGGCCATATCGGACACACCAGTGAGAACAAGAACAATGGTTGGACTAACTCCTGTGTGAGGTCTATTGTCTCGGTTTACATAAACAGCAGAACAGTTCAAGACATTACGTTCACTGGTCAGCCAGTAAATCCGATAAGCTTTCACTACGAAAGGTTCAAGGCCAACAGCTACCTTTTCTGATGCAGGGTTAGTCTATGTGCTCTCTCTCTTTCCGAGTCTTTATTGATAAATGTTGAGCATTTGCTGTATTCGGTTAATTTTTATTCATGTGGGGGAATGTTGGAGAAAAATGGTTGAATAAGAAATTGCCTCATAAATGTGTATATAACTCACACATTTAAGGCTCATCAGTTTTGCAAAATTGATTGGGCAGCTTTGCTAGCATTAGTTGCCAGCCTTGATGGCTAGAGGCTCCTCCCCTCTCCCCTATGGTGTATAAAAGGAGGCCCTATTCCTTGAAAAGAGATATAGAATTTTTCCTTGACATCCATACACTGTCAGTCTACTTCTCCTATAATTTTCTTCCTGAAAGAGAGTACTGCCGTTGTCCGTTCGCTAAGCTAATTAGAAGGTGCTTCTGTTGTAGCTGGTAAAAACCATCGTATCCTGGAAAGTAGACGCCGGCGTACCTCCAGCATCCAACGGTGAGGCGACGAATCTATTTTAAGGAGACTGTGGTATCACACAGGTTTCGATTTGCTTCTTTTAACCATTTTATATTTTATCTGTATTTTGTTCAGCATGTTATTTTTTTTGAAATTGAAAATTTATTTTATTTATCTCATAATTTTGTAATATATAATATAAAATTATGTGATGCGAGTAGTTTTTCTCAACAATATTTGAATCCATTCGTGCAGGATGTTAAAAGAGAATCCATGTGCCCATGTGCACTTTGATCTGCGTTGATATGTGATCTATTATTTCAGCAATTTCAACCCAATTATATTCCCATTGACCAACTCAGAACAAACAATAAATTTAGAATAAATTACAAGTACACTTCAGATATTTGATTAAAATATAATTTATTATTTATAATTTTAAAAATTACATTTTATGTCATGTGATTTTTAATTTTATAACAAATCGTTTATTTTATTAATAAATCATGAAGTTAATTAATAATTTTTAATGAAGTTAAAAATATATTTCAATTATTAATAATTTAGGTAATTTTATCATTATATATGAGAGTAATTATGAATTTCATTTTTTAAGTTAATTCTGTTAAATAAAAAATTCTAATAAGGAGGTATTTGTAATTTTTCAAACCACATGGGACAATTTGTACTTTAAGCAAAGAGTAGGAGTGTATTTGTAATTTACCCATAAATCTATATATGCCTACCAATAAATAAATGTATTTATATTTATATGTTCGTGTGTCTCAATGAATGAGCCTTGACATCACTTTCTATATAGAATGTTTTAAGTGCAGAAAATTGGATGACAATCTATAAATATCTGAACCACCATATTCCATTGAAATTTCTTTGTTTAAATGACTGGATTGTGATACAGAAGCATATGAAAAAAATAAGCAATAGCTCAATACCAACCGGCAAAATAATATCATTTACAGGCAAAACACTTGGGACTGTAGGGCTAATAAGGTTCAATGAGGATCTTATCCAAATCTTTTAGGTTAAATATTTTGATGGATTCTACTTATATTGTTTAAGCATTCTTGATTTTCGGATTGATCAATGATGTTTGGTCGCCATCGTCATTACCACAAAGATTCTAGCCCTTTTTTTAGATATTGCTAAGCCTTCGTATGTCATAAGCTAAAATAGAGTTTTTTGGCTAAAATATATACAAAAAAACAAAATAAATTTTTTAGCCTAAGACAAATGTCACATTCAAACTATAATCATTTCATTTTTTCTCTCACAAAAGTAAAAAAAATCAAAAAAAACTTATCTCAAATAAGACTTTTTAACACCAAGCTAAAATAGCTAAAAAATCAAAAAGCTAACTCACATTCCAAATGAATCCTAAGGAAGGTTCTTGGCTCCTTCTCCACGATCGAAACAGCACTAAAATTTCTATGCAGAGAATTTAACACAGAACTACACTTTCTAAGCAGACAAAAAAGGCATGTGGAAGTTGCACAAATTCAAATTCCCTACAAGGATCAACTTATTGACCATGGATCATAAATGCAATCCTCAATCATAACTCAATCGAATTGTTCTAATGTGATCCTGTAGTCCTTCATTAGTTTCTTCACACCATCCCATCTCCGGTTTCACAAACGGGTGCAACAAGCACTAATCCCAACCAGAAACTCAAGCTTCGCAGGCATTCTAGAGTTGATACCTTATATAATATGTGTACTGTGAAGGTAGTTCCAAGCGGTCCAACATTTTTTGAGACTTCAGGCTAGACATCAAAATGAGGCCTCTCATCTTACTGAACCTTTGAAAAATTGGGGCCTTCGGCAATAAGAACTTTTTGAAATTTTTTGGGTGGCCCTTAGGTGATAGGCTAAATAGCCTAATGGTTAAGCCACCTTTATCGTCAAGCCAGATCCCTTTAGCCTGCTAGATGTGATCATGGATTCCCTCACCACGTGTATGCAATGACATTGTCACCACAGGACTAAATTTCCTCTGCATCCAAAAATTCCCTCGAAAGGTCGCATAAATACTTTGCTGACTTTAGATGGTCTGTTAATTGATCAAGGATGACATAGATACAACTTGAAATTTCATTTCTCGTCATCAGCCACGAATTCATGAACACGTCCATCTATTTCAACATAGCTAATTGCACTGCCCTTTTCAATCCCGTGGTCCTTCATTAGTTTCCTTAATTTTTGCACATCTTCCCATCTTTGAGCTTCACAGAATATGTTTGAAAGAAGAACATAAAGTCCTCCACTATACAGCTCCATCTCCAATAGCTGTTTTAGAATTTGCTTCCCAATCTCGACATTGCCACGCATCCTACAAGCACCTAGCAGGGCACCCCAAACTACAACGTCAGGCTTCATTGGCATGCCTACTATCAGCCCAATTGCTTCTTCCAAGAGCCCTCCTCGCCCAAGAAGATCAACCATGCAGGCATAGTGCTCAATTTCACGTGGTACTCTGTAAATAAGTGTCATTCTGTCAAAATAAAATCGCCCAATGTCTACAAGACCGCTGTGACTACACGCAGAAAGCAACCCCGTGAAGGTGATCCCATCAGGCCTTATCCCATCAGCTTGCATCTTTTCAAAGAGCTCAATAGAATTAAATCCACACCCATGTAATGCAAGGGCCCCAATCATAACATTCCATGACACCACATTCTTCTCTGGCATCCCAAGAAAAATATCTAAAGCAGTTTCTATGGCACCACATTTTGCGTACATGTCTATGAGGATGTTAATTAAAGAAACACTGGGCGTTATATTGTTGTTGTAGATGTAATCGTGGGCTTTCTTTCCCATAACCAAATCACCAAGTTGACAACAGGCTGAAAGAATGATAGTTAGTGTAGTCTCATCAGGAACCACTTTCGAATAATGCATTTCGCAAAAGAGATCCAAAGCTTCCCTGCAGCGACCTTCTTGAACATAAGATGAAATCATGGAATTCCAAGAAACAACATTTTTCACTGGAATTTGATCAAAAACTTCCCGAGCACAATCAATGAGCCCATGTTTAGCATATGCACTGACCACAGAAGTCCATGAAACCACGTTTTTATCAGGCATTTGGTTAAAAAATGCTTGAGCCGTATGCAAATCCCCACACTTAGCATACATATCAACAAGAGCATTCTGCACATATATATCAGTTTCGGCCCCAGTAATCTCTATATAAAAATGTACATATCTTCCCAAATGTAAATCAAAAGTCTGCGAACCGACAGAAAGGAGGCTAACAAAGGTAAACTCATCAGGCTCCATCTCAAGTTCTAACATTTCACGAAAGAGTAAAAATGCTTCCTTGGAACAACCCATCTTCGAATACCCCCCAATCATCGAGTTCCACGAAACCAAAGTCCTCTCACTAATTTCATCAAACACTTGACGTGCACAGCAGATCAACCCACAAACAACATACACATGAATAAGCGCATTTTGTACACAAACTTGGAACCCAATTCCCAATTTAATAGCTTGACCATGAACAACAACACAATCCAAATACGCCGAATTGCACGCACATGCCTTGAGAACAAAAGGGATAGTGAATTCATTCGGAGAAATACCAGAACCAATCATTCTGTGGTAAAGAAAAACAGCCTTTGATGGGTCATCACTGTTAGAATAACCCCTTATCAGACTATTATACATGAATCGATTGTGTTCGATTGTGTGATTGAATATGAACTGGGCATATTCGAGATTGCCGGCATCGGAGACAGCACAGAAGGAAATTAGCTTGCCAAGAGTGAGGGTTTGGTTAGTGAGTCCATGGAGGATGATTTGGGCATGGAGTTGATTGAGTTCTCTCATGGTAGAGCATTTTTCTAAGAGGAGATGGATGGTCTGGTGTGAAGGGGACTTGAATTTGGAAGCCAAGGCAGTGTCTGTGGATAGAGAATGGGATACAAAGAGGGTGTTTTTAAGGCGGGAACCAACTGTCAAACGTTTGAGATAACCGAACATGGTGTTGAGTCATTTGGTTTCAAGTTTGGTAACTGTTTTTTGAGTTAATAACATAATACAATTTTGTATTTCGATAAATACTTTTTTTTTTTAATTTTTAATTTTTTTTTCATCATCAAATATGCGAATCTAATTGTTGGAATGCATTTTAAATATTTTATTATAGTTTTAAATATTTTTAATTGATTTTAAATTTAATTAAAATGTTAAAATTAAGACTCAATTATGGCTGAATTAAGCTCAAATAATCAAATTTATTTCTTTTCGCACTCTATAGGTTATGTTGGGATTGTAAATTTGCTAATGAAAAAAAGTAAGAGAAATAAAATCACTTATACATAATTATAATTTTTGGATAATAAAGCAAAAAATAGACATTTAATTTTTAATTACTATTATTTATTGAGCCTCCGTTTGGGAAGTGAGTTGGCTTTTTGACTTTTTAGCTTTTTTGACTATATGAGCCTGGGCTCAAAAGCTTAGTTTGGGAAGGGCTTTTGACTTTTTGGCTTTTTTATTTTTTTGTAAGAGAAGAGTGTAATGATTATGAGGTTGGATGGGATGTTTTGTCTATTGTGGCTCATGAGCCTATTCTGTCTTTTATGACTTATTGAACCAAAAAAGCCCAATGAGCCCTTGCCAAACCAACCCTCATTTTCTTAAGCCAAACAAGGAGAAAGGTGGGGAAAGAAAAAAAAAAAACTTCAATTTACTCAATTTTGTTTTTAGGGGTATTTTTTTTAAGGTCCCTGATATTATGATTTCATAGTATAAAGGACATCAAATATTTTCATGATGTCTAAGGTCCTTAACATCAATCCAGAGAAAATTGGTCCAGAGAAATTTCAGTCCCAGAGAAATTCTCTCCAGAGAAAATTGAACTTCTCTCCAGAGAAATTCTCTGGATTCAAACCAGAGAAATTCTCTCACTGCACAAATTTCTCTGGCTCTTTTCTAATTTTTACATGCCATTTACACTTCACAATTAGTGATTAGTATTTCTGATCCACAGCTAATTAGTATAACAATTCAAGAACATGTATAACCACTTAGAATAGTAAATTAGTATAACAATTCAAGAACATGTATTTCTTTTCTAATCTACAGGCAGCCTCTGAATCTCCAGAGAAAATTGGTCCAGAGAAAATTCGTCCAGATAAATTTTAGTCCCATAGAAATTCTCTCCAGAGAAAATTGAACTTCTCTCCAGAGAAAATTGAACTTCTCTCTAGAGAAATTCTCTGGATTCAAACCAGAGAAATTCTCTCACTGCACAAATTTCTCTGGCTCTTTTCTAATTTTTACATGCCATTTACACTTCACAATTAGTGATTAGTATTTCTGATCCACAGATAATTAGTATAACAATTCAAGAACATGAATAACCACTTAGAATAGTAAATTAGTATAACAATTCAAGAACATGTATTTCTTTTCTAATCTACAGGCAGCCTCTGAATCTCCATCCATTTATTTGATACAGAATCATAAATTTCCCCAGAATCCAAAGGTTCATCCCAGGATCCCAGCCCTCCTACCGCGATCAGTATAAACCTTTTACAACCTTTGGTGTTTGAATGGTCACTTTTTTGTCTGACAAACTTGTATGGTTTTATATTGGGCAACAATGAAACATCATTTTCATCAATAGAATTTCTGAAGTGACGCCTCACTGAAAGCCTGTGGGGATCATATATGCCACTGTAAAGCAACAAATCTAAGATACAAGACAACAAAAACCACTCCAAAGAAGATTTACCTGACATCGTGTATCATTTAGACCATACACAATTTTTAGATGCCTCTTTAGTTTCGAAAGTAGCTGTAGCGCAATAGCCGAGAGTCTCTCGATTTTCTTTGGCACACCTTCTTTCAGGTTCGTGTTTCTTCTCTCTCTCATCTGTTATTATATATATATATATATATATGCTAGCAGGGTTTGCAAATGCAACAATCTATAAAGCTCGGCTACAAGCAGAGAAGGGTCGAAGATGGAATTGGCATCTTTAATCTGATCGGCGGAGACGAGACCGGCGTAAATGGTGTCGGCGATGGAAGAGAGCGTGTCGGAAGGACGGGTTTTGTACTGGGTAGATCGCGGATCCGGGCGAGAGAGTAGAGTAAAGATATTTAGGGACCTTAGACATCAAAAAATAATTTTGTGGATCTCTTCCATTACGAAAAGTGGGAGAGGGACCCTAGACCAATTTTCCCTTATTTTTATTTACCTTTTTTCTCTTTTTCTTTTTTTAGACTTACGCTTTTCTCTAGTGGATTGGACTGTCCAGTTCACTAAAAAGAAGCCTAATTCACTTTTTATTCAAGTATGTTTATAAGGTTAGTCAATTTTAAAACCCCCCAAAAAATTTTTGACCAATAGAACAATAGCCATCCAACACTGGTTCTTTGCTTTTCAGAAACTTAACTACTCTTTCCCCATCAAATTTTATTATTGAAAATTTACTGTCAATGCTGACCACTATCAATGTAAAATTTCAAAATCCAAGCAACCACAACTATTTTTTTTTCTCAATATTTCCAATTTGATTTCATTTCTATAGATGGCTAAAGCCAAGACATATACACTTCACAGAGAAGGGAGAAGCCAGAGATTGAAGAGAGACGATGCTAACGATAGAAACCAAGCCAAGAAAGTCATAGCAGCAGACAGTTGGTATCTACTACACAACTCTGCGCTGCAGAAGGAGCTAGAAGTGATGAGGATCTCTGACACGCTAGCTGTTGAGCACGCTGCCGCAAGCGACAGAAACGAGAGAACCTGTTAAGTAGAACAACAATATTTCATTTATTTTGTGAAGAACATGATATATTGAGGGGTCACTAATGAATGGAAAGAAGCACTTACCCAATCTCCAATGACGATGACGGACATTACTCCCAGCTGACGAGATGGAGGTTTAAAAAAGACGGAATATACATCCACCACTGCCAAGGTCAAGCTCCATGGGATCACTAAACCCATAATTGTTACCAAGAAGCTGCAAAAATAACAGATAGATTCATCTTCCTGTGATTTGATAGTGATGCAAATGTGCAGTGTGCAAAATGAGTCCAATATCTAGATTGCAATTTGGCACAACAGTTATTACAGTCAGAAAGAAAATGTTTTAGAGAGCTAAGGAATGGAAATACATATTTTCTATCCAGAAGCGTATCCCTGCTTCCAAACAAAAAATTCTTAAAATTGAAAATCACATAATTATATAAGTTTCACCCAAAAGATTGTTTCATCTGTAAGCAAAAATTGATTAGAATAGGAGATAAGTCCAAAGAACTCTGCTCTCCAACTTCAACCCACCCAAATTCTTCTCTTCATACTCCACAATAATGGTTCTACTAGAATCCTTCCCTAACATCATTTCTCCGTCAGCTTTTTCCTCTCACTACCACAATTGCAACCCAAAATAACACCATTATGATATTACAACACAGCCCTTAAATATCACAATAAAAGTGGAAGTGAAGCCAATCTTAAAGCTTCTATTAATCTTGTCTTGGTTTCTCATGCTCTTTGTCTTCACATATTTCTTCCTGATTCATAATTATTCTGAAAATACATCTTCAAAGAAGGGATGTATCCTCCAACCGAAAAATATATTTAAAAAAAAAAAAAAATACTAGTTGATAAAGATATCATCAAATTCAGCACTCTTAAGTTTCAGGCTGATCATAATATCCATACAAATACCATAATTTAACATTTCCTTAAAGTTCTGCAAGATTGAAATTCTCTCAAGCTTTCAGATTGAAGCACCTGGGTTCAACTAATTGTACCCACATAACCTTCCCATATAAGCACTCTTCTTACAGAAGTTTTTCAAAGAAGTTGCCATCTTAAAGCAGCCATTCAGATACTACGGTACTGCCCCACAGTTTGCATAAATCTAAAACTACTACTAATTTCTCAAACTACTTTCCTGGTCACTAATTCACCTGCTGACATCTTCAAGAGGCCAAATTAATTGACACACTCTAATCAATTCAAGATGTATGATAGATTTCTGGCAATCACAATATATACTTTATACCGTCAACTATCAAGAGTCATCCCAGTTGATGAAGTATTCATAAGTGCATAAATCTAAAACTAATTGTGCTTACTAGTTCCTTTTCTTTTTCATGGCACACAAACACTCTCATGCTCTGTACAAAGCAATTACAACTTTAGTGGGAAGAATCAATTAGTTGCCGAGTACCCATATTTGATGAAAAACAAGGTTCCTTAACTTTTTACCCACAAAATTGAATCAATCTTCATCCACAGGGTATAACTAATGGTCACAATTCACAAAAGCTTCAATGCCCCACAACTTAGCCTTTTCTAATTTCTAAAACATTTTATTTTGCTTCACTTAATTTTCATTTCCTATCACCAACCTGAATTCTTCAAAATGCGCCTCAAAACTATCACACTTGACCTGTCCAAATGATTTGTTTTCTCCACACCCCAATAAGATGTTGGAACAATCTTCTGTGTAAATAAAATAAATTGAAACTAATTTAAACAAAATGAATAAATAACGTATCGAATTTATTTATCGAACCGAATTAAAAATAAAAGACCAAGTCGAGTGTGTGACACTCTGTCCTTAAGACAGATTCGCCCCGCTACAGTGCTTACGGTTGAGTGGCGTCTATCTCCCAGGATACAATGATCTTCACAAACTTATAGTAACACTCCACACAAATTTGTACGGCGAACTAGAATCTTGTGTTCTTATACTCTCTTTAATTTATCTCTAAAACTAGAATGAAGATTAAAATGCAAAGGAGAAAATTCTGGACAGCAATATGAAAATTGTAGACTAATTTTTTTTAGATCACAAAAACACTGCTGGAATGTTGGTATTTATAGGCAGCACAAGTGCTGTCCGAACAGGTATAAAATTCACATGAACAGGTGTGGTTTGAATCCAACAGGTGCTGTTTTGAAAACAAATAGATATGCTGCCAGGTTTTGAATCTGTTCGGAAGTAACAGATCTGTAACTGCTGGGCAGTTAAAATCAAACCTGCTGGGTAGTTTTTCAGTTTGAATCTGAGAGGAATTTCGGACAGAAGGAGACTTAAATGTTGGACAAAAATTGGAATTCAAATTTGAATTAAATTCCCGCAATGTTTTTTGAAAAAATTCAAATGAATTTTGTCCAAAAAATTAATACAAGAACCGACTCGACCCACACTCGTGCCCGGCATGGCTCGGCTCGGCTCTGCTGGACGGACAGACGGCGGCAACGCGCGCGCGCGTGTGGTGGTTTGGGCTAAGGTTCACTTTGTCCATAACTCCTCCCTTCTACAAACTTGGGGTGCCCCTTGGGACCCAACTCAAGTGTTGTAGGCTAGAGCTTATATACTCAACAAAACTCTCTTTAAGATTCAATGTGGGAGAAGCCTCACAAGGAAACCTACATTAAAAAAACTTTAAATGTCCATTCCATGAACCTGAAAACGCCGTCATATTCCCATTCACTCATAAATGGTTTTGACGAACAATGATCTAAATACAACAACATGATCTAAATACAGAGAGTACAGAAATTGAAAATATTTTGCAAATGATAGGTAACTTTTGGCTTTAAACCTTCTCTTGTGAGACACTATCGGATTTACTAGCTAACCAGTGAACATGATGTCTTGAACTGTTCAGCCGTTTGTGTAAACCAAGACAATAGAACTCACACAGTATATCCCAGACACAGTTTAGTTCTCACTATTGTGTTCATTTTGGCCCTGAACAATCTGGTCTTTCATGAGTGCTCTAGAGAATTGTAGCCCTTCACAAATCTCATAGAACCGGCCAAGTTCACACTCACATAGGTGATTCTTATGAAGAGCATCCTGCTATATTCCACTAGCTTTACCTAAATATAAGAATCATTAAAAGTTTTACTTAACCTAAAACGCTGCAGACATCACTATTTCATTATAGAAATTGGTAGGAGTTAGACTCCCCAGTGATCCTTCTGAGTCATACACAACTCGGTTGTCTCTTTGAACCTAGATCTTGGGATCTCCAGTCAACTAGGTTGGGTTGCCGTTGTGGTAACTCTTATTTAATAGGCTTTAGTCCCATTCCCCTCGATGAATTCTCAACTAGCTCTCTTGCTAACCCTTTGGTTAGTGGATCCGTTATGTTGTCTTTAGACTTTACATATTCAATGGAAATAATTCCATTAGAGAGTAGTTGTCTCACGGTGTGATGTCGACGACGAATGTGTCGAGACTTACCGTTATACAAATGACTCTGTGCTCTACCTATTGTTGATTGACTATCGCAATGTATACATATAACAGGCATCGGTTTTGGCCACATTGGAATATTTTCAAGGAAGTGGCGAAGCTATTCTGCTTCTTCCCCAGCTTTGTCTAAAGCTATGAATTCAGATTCCATAGTAGACCTAGCAATGCAAGTCTGTTTAGAAGACTTCCAAGATACAGCCGCCCCACTAAGAGTAAAGACATACCCATTGGTGGACTTTGAGTCTCTTGTATCCGATATCCAGTTTGCATCACAGTATCCTTCAAGTACTGTTGGATATCTAATATAATTAAGCCCAATGTTACGATTAAATTAGAGATATCTAAGAACCCTTATAATTGCTTTCTAGTGTTCTACTCCTAGGTTACTCGTATATCTACTTAATTTACTTACTGCATAAGCTATATCTGGGCGAGTACAGTTCATCAAGTACAATAAGCTTCCAATAATTTGGGCATACTCTAATTGAGAAATACTTTCCTATACATTCTTAGATAGAAACAAATTAACATCTACAGGTGTTCTAGCAAGATGATCATCATCTTTGCTGAATTTATCAAGTATTTTCTCAATATAATGAGATTGTGACAAAGCATAACCTTTTGACGTTTTGGTAATTTTCATACCAAGAATTATATCAGCAATGCCCATGTCCTTCATGTCAAAATGCTTATTCAGCATTTTCTTGGTAGCTTTAATTATATCATTATTACTACCTATGATGAGCATATCATCTACATAAAGACATACAATGACATAACCTTTGTCTATGTTTTTAATATAGATACATTTTTAAATCCATTTGACATCATTGTCTTGTTAAATTTTTCATGCCATTGCTTTGGCGCTTGTTTTAAACCATATAATGATTTAACCAATTTACACACTTTCTTTTCTTTACCTGGAACAGAAAAACCTTCTGATTGTTCCATGTAAATTTCTTCATTTAACTCACTATTTAAGAAAGTGATTTTTACATCCATTTGATGAATTTCTAAATTGTATAAAGATGCAATGGCAATTAATATTCTAATGGATGCTATTCTAGTGACCGGTGAGTATGTGTCAAAGTAATCAAAACCTTCTTTTTGTCTAAAGCCTTTGACCACAAGTCTTGCCTTTTATTTGTCAATTGATCCATCCGCTTTTAATTTTCTTTTGAAAATCCACTTGTACCCAAGAGGTTTACAACCTGGTGACAAATCCACCAATTTCCAAGTGTGATTTTGCAATATGGATTCAACTTTACTATTGACAGCTTCTTTCCATAAAGGAGCCTCAGGACTGGACATAGCCTCTTTGAAAGTTAAAGGTTCATTTTCTAAAAAATATGTTAGAAAATCTGGATCAAAAGATTTTGAGGTTTTAGCACGTTTACTACGCCTAAGTTCCTCTTTCTTATTTTGATCTAACTCTTGTTCTTGATCCTAACTAGTAATAACATCATGAGATCTTTTATTGTTACTAGTTTCTTGTCTAGTCTTATTTGGAAATACATGTTCAAAGAAAGATGCATTCTGAGATTCAATAATAGTATTTACATGCATTTCGGAATGTTCTGATTTATGAATCAAAAATCGATATGCACTACTATTCTTGGCATAACCAATGAAAATGCAATCAATGGTCTTAGGACCTATCTTAATCTTTTTAGGATTAGGAATAGCCACTTTAGCCAAACACCCCCAACGCTTTTAAGTATTTGTAGGATGGTACTCTTCCATGCCACAATTCATAAGGTGTTTGATTCACTTTCTTTCGGGGTACTTTATTTAAAATATAATTTGCAGAAAGTATTGCTTCCCCTCACAAGTTCTGAGGTAATCCAGAACTTATTAACATGGCATTCATCATTTCTTTTAAATTCCTATTTTTCCTTTCAGTAATTCCATTTTCCTGAGGTGAGTAAGGAGCGGTGGTTTGATGAATTATTTCATGTTTTTTACAAAATTCACCAAAAGGTGATTCATATTCACCACCTCTATCACTTCTAAGTTTCTTGATTTTCTTACCAAGTTGATTTTCAACTTCATTCTTATATTGAATGAAAGTTTCCAAAGCTTCATCCTTTGTTCGAATTAAATAAACATAACTATATCTAATATAGTCATCTATAAAAGTGATAAAATATTTTTTCCCACCTCTGGTTTGAATTGATTTAAAATCACAAATGTCACTATGAATTAATTCAAGTGGTTCCGTACTTCTTTCAATTAAATGAAATGGAGTTTTAGATAATTTTGCCTCAACGCAAATTTCACATTTATGATTTGAATCATTGTCAAATTTAGGTAAACATTCCATATTAATTAATCTATGCAAAGGTCCATAATTAACATATCTTAGTTTACCATGCCATAAATTTGAAGACTCAAGCAAGTAAGAAGAATATGTATTTTTATTAATAACTGAGGGTACAACGGCCATTACATTTAACTTGAAAAGGCCATCAGACATGTAACCTTGTCCTACATACATCCCATTCTTAGTAAGTACACATTTATCACTCTCAAATGCTAGCCTAAACCCATTCTTAATCAACAAAGATCCGGAAACAAGATTCTTGCGAATGTCCGATACATGCAGCATATTGTTGAGAGTGAGTTCTTTTCCAGATGTCATCTTCAAAACAATCTTCCCTTGTCCTTCAACTTTGGAAGTTAAGGAGTTTCCCATAAAAAGTTGTTCACCATTGTCCACTGTAGAATAAGATGTGAACATCTTTTTATCGGCATAGATATGGCGAGTAGCACCAGTGTCCACCCACCATTCTTTAGAATTTTCGACAAAATTTGCCACGGAAATAACTGCAAAAAGATTGATGTCATCTACACCGTTGGAAATATTGTCCACATCGGTCATATGGGCTTGAGCAGGCTTCTTGCTTGTTCTTCTTTTGTTTTTG
This sequence comes from Camellia sinensis, assembly GCF_055761805.1. Lineage (NCBI taxonomy): Eukaryota > Viridiplantae > Streptophyta > Magnoliopsida > Ericales > Theaceae > Camellia > Camellia sinensis. The sequence continues at coordinate 191,175,444 of NC_138964.1, forward strand.
CCTTTGCTACGGCAATCTTTGGCCCGATGTCCCTCTTTGTCACAGATGTAACATTTGCCATTAAACTTGTACTTTTTATTTTCCCTCCTTTTAGAGTCTTGTGATGAACTTTCTCCAGAAGACTTTCGTTTCTTGGTTTTCAAAGCATGTTCCACCACATTTGCCTTAGACTCCATTGGATGCTTACCAGCCTGCTTTTCAGAATTACAGTTGTCCTCCTCAATCCTCAAACGCACAATTAATTCTTCCATAGACATTTCTTTGCACTTGTGTTTGAGGTAGATTTTGAATTCCTTCCAACCTGGTGGTAATTTTTTAATTAAGGCTGCAACTTGGAAAGATTCACTGAGAGACATGCCTTCTGCGTGAATGTCATGCAGAATGAGTTGGAGATCTTGAACTTGGCTGATCACAGTTTTTGAATCAACCATTACAAAATCCAGGAATTTGCCAACCACAAATTTCTTTGAGCCGGCATCTTTCGTTTTGTATTTTTTCTCCAAAGACTCCCAAAGTTCCTTTGCTGTCTTAATAGGACTGTAGACGTTGTATAATGTGTTGTCAAGTCCGTTCAAGATGTAGTTCCGGCAAAGGAAATCAACATGTTTCCAAGTATCGACCACAGCAACCACTTGCCGATCGGTTTCATTTTCTTTCAAAATAGGAGCATCCTCACGGAGGAAACGAGTCAGGTTCAGAGTTGTGAGATAGAACAACATTTTCTGTTGCCATCTTTTAAAATCAGTTCCTGGGAACTTCTTTGGCTTTTCACCGTGATTTACCGGTATTGTCCCAACATGAGAGGGGGTTGGCGTCATTGCAGCCACCACAGTAGTACTTGTTTGAGCATTTGTTTCAGTAGCCATCGAATTTATACTACACAGAAAATTAATCCAAATTCATAGAATTAAATTCTGTAAAAATAAAAGAAACAAGAATGTAACTTTTATTTTTCAATTAATTTGGAAATAAAATAAAATTTTATTTAACCAAATTAATTCCACACAGAAAATTAAATTTCTGTAACACTTCAATAATTAAAATATTGAAACAGAATTTTAATTAATGAAAACTCAGAAAATAATTTCTAAAAACCAAAATTAATTTCTGAAAAAAAATTTTACAAAAATATATTCAGAATTGTTAATGACACCAGTATATTACTACTAGTTGTCAAAGAAAATAGACAGTATATTACTACTATCTGTCAAATAGCATATAATCGCTATTTATTTTTCCAACCAGAATATTGTTTTGTAAATCCACAGAAAATAATTTTCTTAAAAGAAGAAAGAGAAAAGGAAACAAACGAAAAATTCTGTAAACAGAATAATTCAAATCTGTCTTAAGATTGATGGAACAATCTTCTATGTAAATAAAATAAATTGAAACTAATTCAAACAAAATAAATAAATAACGTACCGAATTTATTTATTGAACTGAATTAAAAATAAAAGACCAAGTCGAGTGTGTGACAATCTGTTCTTAAGACAGATTTGCCCCGCTACGGTGTTCACGGTTGAGTGGCGTCTATCTCCCAGAATAGAATGATCTTCACAAACTTGTAGTAGCACTCCACACAAATTTGTACGACGAACTAGAACTTTGTGTTCTTATACTCTCTTTAATTTATCTCTAAAACTAGAATGAAGATTAAAATGCAAAGGAGAAAATTCTGGACAACAATATGAAAATTTCAGACTGATTTTTTTAGATCACAAAACACTGCTGGAATGTTGGTATTTATAGGCAGCACAAGTGCTGTCCGAACAGGTATAAAATTCAAATGAACATGTGTGGTTTGAATCTAACAGGTGCTGTTTTGAAAACAAACAGATATGTTGCCAGGTTTTGAATCTGTTCGGAAGTACCAGATCTGTAACTGCTGGGCAGTTAAAACCGAACTTGCTGGGCAATTTTTCAGTTTGAATCTGAGAAGAATTTCGGACAGAAGGAGACTTAAATGTTGGACAAAAATTGGAATTCAAATTTGAATTAAATTCCTGCAATGTTTTTTGAAAAAATTCAAATGAATTTTGTTCAAAAAATTAATATAATAACCGACCCGACCCACAATCGCGCACGGCACGGCTGGCGGCGGCGCGCGCGTGGTGGTTTGGGCTAAGGTTCACTTTGTCCATAACTCCTCCATTCTACAAACTTGGGGTGCCCCTTGAGACCCAACCTAAGTATTGTAGGCTACAGCTTATATACTCAACAAAACTCTCTTAAAATTTCAATGTGGTACAAGCCTCACAAGGAAACCCATATTAAAAAAACTTTAAATGTCCATTCCACGAACTCGAAAACGATGTCATGTTTCCATTCACTCATAAATGGTTTTGACGAACCGTCTTCACCGTGTGACTTATCACACGGCAAGGAATGCTTTACCTCTTCAAACCCGTCTCAAAAGACGTTCGGGCCCACTCAATTTTGAGCTCAAAGTTAACCTAAAATAAGCCTAATAAACCAATTTTCCAACATAAGAAACCAAATCATGACTGGTGGTTTTCACCAACACAAAATCCATTTAATTCTGATCATTCTCCACCAACTTTCACTGTTACAATACCCAATTCTCTTGCCTCATGATCATCACAACTCAAAACTCACACATACACACAGTCACGCACACATGCATCCATACAATAATAAAACAGAAATAAGCAGCAAATGGTTTCCCAAATTCTACAATCATGGGTGTTTTCTATTCCACTCCTAAATAGCTAAAAAAATAAAGAGAGAAGGAAAACAAGTTGATAAAATCAAATTAATCAACAGTGCCTAGAATTGGAGTCCAGAACAGAAACAAAGACATGGGTATTGAAAAGCGAGAAGAATTAGAAGAACCCATTAAACCCAATTGGGAAGTGAAGGAGGGAAAGCAATCGGAATTACCAGAAAGCAGTATAGCTATAGAACTCAACATCCAAACACATGAAGAGGAGAGAAGCGATCGAGAAGATGGCTTGACCCAATCGAAGAGCCAAGCTGGCACTCGTCCCCAAAGCCCCTGGCAGTTCATCCATCTCGCATGCGAGCCTTGCTGTCGATCTTCTTCTTCTTCTGGTTGTCGTGAAATTCTTCGACCCAACTCGCAAAAGCTCGTCATAGCAATTCAGTTGTCTGAATCGGCCATGCCACGTTGCTCATCTGAACTCGATTGGAAAAGAGAATTGAATTTGCCTTGATTTGATTTATTTTATGGGGATTTGAAATCGGCTGATTGAAATTTTAGTAACTGACTTTTTTTTTGTTTTTTTTTGCCAGAATTGGTGATTGGTTGGGAAAATGTTTGTGACTAAAAAACGGATAAATATTAGTTTTTTTTAAGAGAATTTAACCCTTTTTTTTATAATACAATTATTATATTTTAAAAATATTAATTTTTTAAAATTATCATTTAGTAATATATATTTTTTAAAAAATCAATTGTCATAATTATAATTTTTATATTATTAATAAATTTAAAATAAAGATAAAATAAAAAATTTATGTTATTTTATTATTAATTTTTAAAAATAAATTAATATATTAAAGTAATAAAAGATAAAATAAATAATTAATATTTTGGAAGGATGGGTATATGATTTGAAAGGTGGGTAATGAAATGAAAAGGGGGTGGGAAGACTTTTCAACTTCTTCTTTCCTTTTCCTTTTCCTTTTTTATTTTTATTTTTTTGAAATTTTATTTCAGATTTGAAAAAAATATTTTTATAAGCATTAAAAAATTAATTATAATATTTTTTAATATAATTTTGTAATTAATTTTGAAGATTCTTTAATTTCCTTTTTCTTTTTTTACTAATAATGATTCAACTTCTTCCACTGTTTGGTGGGGGAAATTGGAAATTGTAGGTCCGTGGAGAATCTAATTCTACGTGCCGGCTGTGTGCTTCTAATGGCACCGTGTCATCGCAAAATTTGTAGATTATTTAGAGCCTGTTTGGGAAGGAAGTTACGGGCTAAATTAGTCACTACAGGACGAAATTGGCTAAATTAGCCACTGCAGGACAAAAAGGCTTCAGGATTGCCACCAAGGATCCTCTAGAGTATTTTTTTCCTAAAGTTTCCTAAAGTGGTGTATTGTGTGGTTGAGATTTAATGTTGAAAAATTGATGTGACTTGTCATTAAATCTCAACCACACAATGCACCACTGTAGGAAACTTTAGGAAAAAAAAAAACTCTAGAGGATCCTTGCTCTCAGGATTGCATCTTACATACAAGGAGGCATGAAATTACCAAATTATCCCTGGGTCTTTGTTCACACTATCCCGTTCTCGGGGGAAAAAAAAAAAAAAGAACATTTGCTACGTCATGTGTACAAAATCGTGAACTGAGCCACGTAAAAAAATAAAGTTAACAATTAATGTATACAAAAAAAAATTTACCAAATTAATGTACCAAAAAAAATTTACGCGACAAATTAATTTACCAAAAAAATTAATTTAACAAAAAAAATTTACCAAAAATTTACCAAAAATCTTTTTTTACATTTGCCACGTAAAAAAAAAAAAGAACATTTACCAAATTAATATATACAATTTTTTTTGACAAAACCGTAAATTAAAAAAAAAGAACGACAAAAATACGGCTCATCCAAAAAATAAAAAATAAATTTTAAAAAACAAAAATGAGCATTTTCCACGTAATTTACAAATACATAAAACACATGAAACCCCATTTTTGAAATATAAACACAAATTAATGTATACAAAAAAATAAAATGACAAAAACGTAAATTAAAAAAAAAGAACGACCAAAATACGGCTCATCCAAACAAAAACAAAAATAAAAAACATAACAACAGAAATTAGCATTTGCCACGTAATTTATAAAAAATAAAACACACGAAAATCCATTTGTCAAATATAAAACCAAATTAATGTATACAAAAAAAAAAATTACAAAAACGTAAATTAAAAAAAAAACGACAAAAATGCGCCTCATTCAAAAAAAAAGAAAAAAAAAACTAAGACATAGTTAAAAATAAAAATCCAAGACAAAAAAAAAACATAGTTCAAAAAAAACATAGGTATAGTAAAAAAAAAAATTAAAAAGACAAAAACATAAATTCCCAAATAAAAATCGAAAAATTTAAGCACAATACCCCAAATCCAAACCCAAAATGAAAAAAAGTAACAGGAAAAAAAATTAAGCAAAATATGAAAAATCCAAGCGCAAAATAAAAAAATTTCAAACAAAAAAAAAAAATAACGCAAAATCCGTCAAACTCAAAAAAAAACAAAAACAAATAAAAAACTAAAAAATTTGGATTTGCAAAATTCGGGAGATCGAAACACAACATAAAAAAATTGTCAACGAAAAAACATAAAGCAAAAAATGCCAAAGCGAAAACCCCCCCCCCCAAAAAAAATAAAAAAAGGCAAAATCGAAACCCCAACATAAACAAATTAAAATAAAAAAGAAGAACCAAAATATGGCAAATTCAAACCCAAAATAAAAAAAAATAAAAAATAAACAAATTAAGCAAAAGTCGGCAGATCGACACCCAATATAAAAAAAAAAGAAAAAGAAAAAAAACACAAAAAAAAAAGCCAAATCCAAACCCCCCAAAAAAAAATAAATAGCAAAATACGCGAAATCAAAAGATAACATAAAAAAATTAAAATAAAAAAATAACCAAAATATGCCAAATCCAAAAAAAAAAAAAAAAATAAATTTAAACAAAAATCCAAAATTGAAAAAAAAATACCAAAAAAAAAACAAAAATTTTTTTTCCCAACAAAAAGCCAAAATTATAAAAAAAAAAAAAAAAACGAAAATATGCCAAATTCAAACCCAAATAAAAAAATAAAAAAAATGGAAAAGGGCAATTTCGTCATTTAACAAGATGACACCTCACCAAAAAGCTAAAAAGCCAAAAAAGCCAAAAAGCCTTTCCCAAACCAGGCTTTTTAGCCCCAGGCTAAAATAACCAAAAAAGCCAAAAAGCCAAAAAGCCAACCCACTTCCCAAACGGAGGCTTAGTAATTTTAAAATAATACACTACATTATTTACATTATGTGACTTTGTTATATTCTATCTTATTTCTCAAAAATTATCTAACATATACATTCTTAAAAAATGTATATTATATGCACCTCTAATTAACTGTTTTTTTTTATTGAGGGATTTGGTAATAGATCCCTCACCGTCTAATTTGTCTTTTTAAAGGACAAGAACTATATAGATCTTTTCAAAACTCACTAATATTTTAAACCTTGTTTATTTTACTAAACTACCCTCATATATATATATATATATATATGTATCAACTCTCCTGTAAAGTCATCTTCACAGTGAATTTCAGAGTAAAATTTTACTCTGAATCATAGATGGATTACGAAATCAAAAGGACAAATTTGAATAACAAAATTGGAATGCACATTTAATTAAAAATATTGAATAATTAACTTACAATAGCAGCAAAATCACAATGGCAGGAACTACAAGCAGCACTCTTGAATTTTTCAGAATATATGTTTCTAAAATTTTTTCAGTCTGCCGAATGAGTTCAACTTGATTACATTAAATACAAAAACAAGGAAAAGAAAAGCAGCATTTGACTGATGAAAGCAGCTGGCAGCGCATGGGGCAAAGCAGATGCTGTCGGTTGCTTTCGGCTGATTGATTGAATAGTTGAGTATCTTTAAACAAAAGTTGACTGGGTGAGTAGTGACGGTGAACAGTAAAAGTGAACAGTAACTTTTACTATTCATTACTTTCGGTGGAACATGTGAATAATGGAATCAATATAAATACAAATTGGCAGCTTTTCTCAAAAGAGTATTGACTGAAGCTAATTTGCATCTATATGGAATCCAATGTTGATTATGCAAACGGATCCTGGGCATCTTGAAACTCTGGTCCTGAACATTGATTAGTTGATTCTTCAGAGGAGTGGGCATGTTTTGAACCTTCTTCTGAACTGTCTGAATCGGTGGATTGGGTTTTAGCTTGATTCAAAAGTTGGTGGGCTAACTGGATCATATCTTCTTTGGATGACTTGGATTTATTCTTGGTCTTGACTTTGGGCTGACCAGGAGGTGAAATGGGCTTTGCCTTTACTTTGGACTTTGATTTGGGCTTTGATTGGGCTGGCTGGGCAGCAACAGCCTTGGACTTTGATTTGAATGATTTGGGCTTGGAACCACTGGATGAGGGGCTTCCAAGGTTGACTGGAGGGAGACTAGGCTGACTTCCTTGAGTAATTGCAGCAGTTGGGTTCTGCTGGGCTTTAGCAAGAGCAGGAGTTGGAGCATATTGATCAGGTGAGAATTCCTCTTGAACAATTTCAAGAATTCTGGGCACATTGAACTTAACCCACCATTTGACTGTGTGTTGGCGAATGATGATGTTATCATCAATCCCATAGTGCCATTTGAATATCCATGAAATTTTGTATTTGGAAATAAAAATTAGCAATAATGGAAATTGTCGTTGGTGAGTAGTGAATGGGTAAACAGTGGCAAAATAATTAATTACTTCACTGAGATCAACGGGGAGGATATCTGAAATGGCTCCATAGTGAGTCCACCATCTCAGAAACCAGGTAGGAATTTTAGATTTGAACTTTTGATCAAATGATATGAACCAAGAATGACTGAAATTTTCATTTTGGTATATGAAAATCTTGAACCAGGCATCAATGTAATCATGGCAATTATATTGAATGGAATGACCAGGTAAGTCACGAAGCTGATTAGGATTTCCCCATTCAGCCATGGAAACAATGTTGTGAATATAAATTGAATGATATAGGATCTTGTAAGCATAAGTTCGATCCTGGATTGGTTTGATCAAAATTGAATGGTGATGGAGTAGAATGTCTTTGTAATAGGAGAGGGTTTTCTCTGGATGGGAAATGATGAAATGGCATCCAGAGCCAAAATGGAATTTAGCAATTTCGTTGATGGTTTGATTTTTTGGGTGACTGGGTTCTTTGTAGAACAGGTTAGTAACATGTGAATTGGTGTACTCAGATCGGGATGGTTTAATGGGGTTAACTGGGAATGGAGTAACTGAAATTGAGTGGCTAGATGCAAAGGGATTGGAAGCCAATGCAGATGAGTAATCAGGACGATAGATGTTACCAAGAGTTTGGTAACGGTTAACCATTTCAAGTGAATGAGATTGGGTGATGGACTCTAAAGGAGGAGGGACAATAAGTTGATTAGGTTTCCTGGAAGATGGGACCAAAGCCTTGGAGGGAGGCCTTGGACGAGACATCTGTTGAGAAAGAAACAATGGTTAGCAACCAGAAAGAAGATCTAAATAATCTTGATGACGATGTAAACAGTTGTAGTTGTGAGCAAGTAAATTGCGACGGGCTTGAATCTGATGGTAATTGATATATTGGGTTCTTTTGGTGGGTGGTCTGGCTAGTTTGAGGCGGTGAATACGATAGGTAAGTTGTCTAATTTGAGTTTTGAAATAGGTAATTCGGGATTTATGGTAAGAAGTAAATGGTGCAGTCATCCCTTACCCTCCTGTAAAAATTCCCGGGTAAAAAAATCAGGTAGGGAATTTTGACAACCAGGTATATAATTAATATCAAAATAAAAAATGCTTAAAATGGATTGCCAGCGGGCAAAAATTTGTTTACTAGCAAGATTTTGAACATCTTTTTTCAAAACATATTTAGCAGATTTGCAATCAACACGAAGTAAAAATTTTTGATTTAAAATATCATCTTGAAATTTTTGAATACATAAGACAGTAGATAAAATTTCTTTTTTAATAGTACTATAATTTAATTGTGCTTTATTCCAGACACCAGAATGATAACGAACAATTTGTTCAGATGATTGAGGAGTGACTTTCTGAAGAAGAATGCCCCCATAACCAATATCGGAAGCATCAGTTTGAATAATTTTGAATGAATTTTCAGTAGGAATACCAAGACAAGGAAGAGACTTAATATATTGTTTGACTTGTTGAGCAATAGAAGTATGGACAGAAGACCAATGAGGAGGATTATCCTTTAATCTATCAAACAGAGGTTGACAAGTTTTTCTAAGGTCTTTGTAAAATTCAGCAATATAATTGAGGGAACCTAAAAATCTTTGTAATTGAGTTTTATCCAGAATTTCATCAGGGAATTTGGATGCAAATTCAATGGATCTACTAATGGGTAAAATAGTATTATGATGAATATCATAGCCTAAGAACCTAACTTTAGTTTGAAATAATTTAATTTTAGGAGCAGATATGACCAGACCATGATTTTTAATTGTGTAAAAGAATGCAATTAAATGTTTCCAATGTCACTAATTGATTTTGAAAAAATTAATATGTCATCAATGTAAACAATTGAAAAATGACTAAATGGGTTGAATATGTCATTCATGATATGTTGAAATTCACTAGGAGCATTTTTTAAACCAAATGGCATGACATTCCATTCATATTGGCCAAAGGGTGTATTAAATGCAGTTTTATATCTATCTTTCGGATGAATCTGAATTTGCCAAAACCCACTTTTCAAATCAAATTTACTGAAGATAACAGCTTGACTAAGTCTTTTAATCAAATCTTTTTTATTGGGAATAGGATATCAAATCCATTCTAGAACAGCATTTAAGGGTTTATAATTAATAACTAAGCGAGGGACACCTCTCTCTAATTCAGCATTTTTGTTAACATAAAAAGCAGGGCAAGACCATAGTGATTTACTTGGACTAATGATGCGATTTTTTAATAATTCATTAATTTCTTTTTTACACATTTCAAGTAATGCATGATTCATTTGAATTGGTTTAGATTTAGTAGGAATTTGGCGTTCATCAAAATTCTTAATATAAGGTAAAGTAACTACATGCTTCTTCCTATGCCAAAATGCAGTAGGTAAGGTAGAACAAACAGTTGATTCAAGTTTTAATTTGAAATCATTGATTTGAGAAATAATAACGGGATCAGTTAATTGTTGGTCAATGCGTTTATAATTAATTTCTTCTTTAAGAAAATTTAAATGCCGAGTTAAGCGACTAATTGTATGGGAAATAGAACAATCTTTTAATTGATTTAATTTTAATATTTCAGGAGGAGATAAAAATTTAAATGTGACAGGTTGACCTAAAACATGTGTAGTTATTCCTGTACTAGATGTAGTAAATGGATATAATAAATATATAAATGGGGAACATAAGATAATTTTATCAGTTATATTTGTAACTAAAACAAAGGAGGTTTTAAAACATACATTATCTTGGCAAACATGAACTTTAGGTAATTTATATTTGATATGCATTTTACTGCCATTAGCAGAAATTAATTTCTCCTGACATTTTTCATAATATGCAGTAGGGAGTAAACCTTCTTGTATACAATTTAAATCAGCACCAGTATCAATTATAGCAATTAATTCTAATTCAAATCATTGATAATTATTTTAATTTTAGAATACCATTTTTGAATGTAAAGTTTATTAATTAGACTTAACATTTTTTCTTCAGGATTGTTGGATTGGGATTGGTGTGATTGATTATCAAATAACAAATTATCAGGATTAGTAGGATCAGAATCATCAGATTCATTTGGAGATTCATTATTATTATTTTGAAAATGATCTAAACTTTTATTAATTTTTAAAGTAATGATTTCGTCTTCTAATTTTTTATCTTTATTTTGTAATTCTTTAATTGTTTGTTTAATGTGATTGATTTCTTGTTGCAAATCTTGTAATGTAACTTCTCTTTGTTTATTTTTAAATCTATCTAAGGTTTTGGATAGACTAATTATGGGTTTATCAAACTTAGGTTTATTATCTGAATGAATTAATAAGGATTTTAATTTATCAATATATTTTTGTTTTAAATTAGGATCATCTAATTTACTAATTAATTCAATAAGAGAAGATTCTTTTTGAGTATTTTTTGTAAGAACAGTAATTTGTTTAACTGGTTTACAACAAACATCATTACATCCTATATTAATATTGTTATCAGAATCATCACTAGGTGATTGGTAATCAGATGAAGTATTGGGATGATCAGAAGAGGAATTACTGATATATTGATTTAATTGGAATATTTCATACAGTTGATTTTTGGAATTATCATCAATTTGAAGTTGATTAACTCGATCTTTTAATTTTTGTTTTTCTTTACATTTATTTGAATAATGCCCTTTTTGACCACAATTATAACAAGTAATATCTTTGGTAGATTTAGATTTTGGATGTGACTTGGACTTCGAATATTGCTTTTTAGGTTTAGTATAGAATTTATCATTTGACTTAGAATGTGAATAATTCTTTTGTAGTTATTAGAATATTTGTAGTTATTAGAATATTTGTATGATGATTTATGTTTATGTTTGGAATATTTGTGTGATTTCCGACGAGAGGGAGCAACAGGAGGTAAACCATATTGTTCGCAGAAATTTCCTAATTCATATTTAGCCTTATGTTTATCTTTGTTAGCTTTTTGAGTAAGTTTAAGGTCAATACACATTTTTAATCCTTCTTTTTGAATAACACTAATAATATCACCATAAGTTAAATTATCATATTCAATAACACCAGTGGGTTGACTAAGAACATCTCTAATTTTGTGAGCAAATAAGCTAGGTAATCCATTAATAAATTTTCTTTCCAAAATGATTTAGTACAGTCTTCTCTTAACATAACTCGAGAGGTAAATACATCATTGTACCATCTAAAATCACTTAGGGTTGGACAAGTAAGATTACTAAGTTGATCATGTAGGCGAGAATATATATTTGTAGGGGTACCAATAAAATGTCGGACTATTGTATAGATTAATTGATTGATTCCATCAGGATGACAACATCCAATAGTTTCATAAAAAATTGGTAGGCCATTTTCATCAGTTTGATTAGCATAAATGATTGAGTTGCGTTGTTCGTCAGTAAGGTATTTTTCCCACCATGATTTGAGCATACCAGTGAAACTAGAGGTAATTAAGGAAACAATTTCAGGTTGAGAATATTGGGGATAATTACTGAGATAACTATTTGCGACCATAGATAAATGATTTAATTTTTGAAGGATCTGATCTTCACTAAGACCATCAATATTCCATTCGTATAATCGTTTAGCAGATACAGAAAATTGATTATTAAGATTAGTTTCTTCAAATTGGAGATCAGGTGGAGTAGGTCGAGAATACCAGTTTTTGGTAGTTTGGGGATTTACTTTGGGATAATGAATTTTATTAAGGTTAGAAGATTGAAATTGTGGGGCTATTTGATCTATTTCATTATCAGTAGTTTCGGTTTCAGATTGATCCAAAACAGTGTCGGTAATAGGTTGGTGATTTAAAACAGTAAGACCTTTATCTTTGGACGTAGAAGTATCATTGGGATTTAATTTAGTAAATAGGTGTTCAATAGCTTTGACAGTAGATTGATCATTAGTAACTAAGCTAGTTCGTTTGGAATGGTGACTAGGGAGATTAAGTAAAGGTTGATCTAAGGGTTTAGTAGATTTTGCAGATTGTTCATCTAAATTAGTTTCTAGTTTATCTAATTGTTTACCAATGGTTTTGAGACATTGATTAGTATAATTATTTTGTTCAATAACTTTTTTAATTTCAGGGTCAGTGCCAGGAAATTTAAAAGGAGAGGTTGGAACTTCAGAACCTTGATGTTTAATAATTATATTTTCTAAAGGAGGATGATTAGAGCTAACAGAAGTATTGGGAGAAGTTTTCCATTTATGTTTTGTGATTGTGTTGATCTTTTTGTAATATTGATCTATATAGTTAAAGAAAGATAATTCAAAACCATATTCAACCATAAAATCATACCATTTTCTAGTTATTCTGGATTGTTGAGCAGAATTATATTTAGCACGATAAGCATGTCTTTTAGCTCTATTTTCTTTGGATCTAAAATTAATGAGTAATTTATCTAGATCAGGAGTAAAATCCTTTTTGATTGTCATTAGTTGAGGATTTACCGGAGGTATAAATTCTTCGAAATCAGTTTGAGTTGGAGAAGTATTTAAAGCAATGTCTTCTTCTGGTAAATGTGTGGGAGTAGCATAAACAGGTTTACTAATTTGGGAGGTGGTAGAATTATCAAGTCTTTTTAATTTATTCTGGGAAGTTTGGTTGGTTTGACCAAGATGTATTTGGTTATTTTTTCGAAATAAAGGGGTGTGAAATATTTCATCTTCAGTTGTAATTTCAGTAGGGACACTAGAAGTACTATTCCTAGAGGATTGACTTTGATTAAATTTAATTCGGACAGAACCATCATTGTATTGTTGAATATCTTGAATATCTTGAATTGAGAATTGTTGTTGATTGTGTTTGTAATTTTCATTGACAGCAACCCATTGATCAGGTAAATCTATATTCTTCCATTCAATCATTTGAGGAACATTAATATGTGATTCATTACTACTACTGCTTTGAATTAATAAAGTTTTATCTTTGGGGATTTTGTGTAAAGCATGAACATTTAAATTAGTTTGCATGCATTTATAATGAACACGGTAAATTAAAGCATTGTTATGAACTTTTTCTTTCATGTCAGTAAATGAACCATGTAATTGAATGTTTAATGTTAATGCATCTAGAATATGGGGATCTCGTAAACTAAGTGTAAAATCAGGAAAACAATTAAAATGTACTGGACCTTTATGAAGACTAGTTTCCATCATACCCATTAAACTATCATTGTAATTAAGAAAGCGAACATCTCTTAAACATAATAAAACAGAAGTGTTTTTGCCTACCATCGTTAATGGATTTACACCAACTTGAATTAAACCAATATGCATAAAATTATAACCATTATTTAAATGTCTTTTGATTAATTTTTTATCAAATAATTGGCAGGTTTCCCTAGGTTTTTCTAAAGAATAAACTTGTTCAATAGTTTTAACATGGAGAGCAACTTTAAAAACATTTTGGAGAAAGGTGGTTTTATAAATTTCTTTAATTGGCAATTTGGATATATTCCATCCAGCATCAAATTTATCATTTTGTATTTCAACATCTTCTTCATTAATGACCAATCCTTGATTAGGTATTGAGGGCAAAGTTGTTGACCTAGAACTAACTGATGAGTTACTTCTAAATAATCGACTCATTGTTCTGTTTGATTAATCAATTTTACAGATATCTTAATACATACCCTATTCTTGTCAGTTTTACCTCATACCTAGTATACATACATACCCTATTCGGAAGACCCTTAAGTCCAACACGGCCTAACTCTAAGGACTTACTCAGGATAGGGACGAAAGTGGGTGACTTAAACTAGGTGGATATAACAGACTGATCTTTCGGGTGATTAAGATGAACTGAAAACAAGATTAATCAAATAAACAATAGAGAAGATTGACTAGAAGCAACAAAGCAGCTAGAAACAGGATACAACATAATTGGGCTCTGATACCAAAAGGAAAATTTTACTTTGAATCCTAGTAAACTTTATTTTGATTCAGAGTAAAATTTTACTCTGAATTAGAGTAAAACTTATTATGATTCAAAGTAAAATTTTATATTGTTAAACACATATATTGCCTTAAACATAAAATTTTATTCTCATTTTATCAAACAAAAACATAGCACATACCAGAGTAAAATTTTACTCTCATTTTGTTAAACAAAAATAGAGCACATATTAGAGTAAAATTTTACTCTTATTCTATCAAACAAAAACAAAGGACATACCGGAGGAAAAAAAAAAAGAGAAATAGAGAGATAGAGAGAGCACATATATTGCCTTAAATTTGGTTCAAACCAGAGTAAAATTTTACTGTCTGAAAAATAGAGCATGATGTTGAGACAAAGAGAAAAAGAGGGAGAGAATATAAATCTGAGATGATAGATCTCAGATATGAGATCATCAATCTTAGATCTGAAGTCTTGGATGCTAAGGATGATGATGGTGGCATTGAATGGCACTAGTGGTTGAGATGCCAGTGGTGAAACGGTGGTGATGGTGGTGGTGACGAACAACATTGATGGTTGAGACGGTGTTGGTGGAGATGACGGATGTGGCGCAAACGATGGTAGTCATGGTAGTCGTGGTAGTAGAAATGGTGATGGTGGTGGTGGTCTAGACGGTGGTGATGGTGGTGGAGAGAGCTCTTAGAAAGAGATAGAGAAAGAAAGAGCTGAGAGAGATGACAAACTGATGGAGAGAAATAGGAGAAAGATAGAGAGTGTGTGTGTGAAGGGGTAAATTTGTCACACAAAATATAAATCTGAATTTTTTTGTCCTTTATACAGGGTTTTATAATTATGAGAGGGTTTTGAAAGTATTTTTTTTTTAGTCCTTTTAACAAGAAAAAGGAAGGTAAGAGGGGGGTTTATGGCCAAATTTTCCTTTTTTTTTTTAGTTATGATAATTTTATATTATTTTAATTATGACTCATGAGTTATTCAATTCTACCTCATAGGTGTTTCGTTATGACATTTTTATTTATTTATAATTAGGCTTGTTTTGAAAAGTTAGTTAAAAATTGATTTTTTTAATTTTTTTTTTTAAAAAGATGTATAAAAAAGTAGAGAGGTGATGTGATTCAAAATAAATCAAAAGTCAAAAAGTAACTTTTTATCCATTTGCCAAAACAAGATTATGACTTAGAAAATATAAAATTATATCATTTTTATTTAATTATAAAATGCATATCATATATAATCTTTGAGTGTTGCTGTAAAATCCAACACAAAAGTAGTGATTTTATTGTTTCTACTAATATGAAAAACTAATTAGGGTGGCACATGGATTTCACCATCTACCATAATATGATTTTCTAATTTGTTGAGTAATAAATCTCCATACACAGTTAAAATAAATAAATAATGGGGCTAGCTTCCCTCCAATACGTGATTGGATTGAAAGGTACTGTTAGGTCTATGGAGGCTCACCATAGGTTTTGTTTCGATAATCTGAATCGTTTAATGTGTAAAACTCGTCGAGTACTATATACATGTAAAAAATCACGTTGATCGAATATCAATAGCTATGTGATCAAATCAATTTTGTATAAAAAAACTAGACGGTGAAAAAATAAAGGTTGACATAAATTTAATCCGATGAGATAGCTATCGATATTCGATCAACGTGATTTTTTACAAGCATATAGTACTCGACGAGTTCTACACATTGAACGGGTCGAATTATTGCAACATGACCCGTGGTAGACCCTCATGGGCCCAACACTGGAGGAAAGCCCAACCCATAAATAAATACTAGTTAGAGATGGGAATAACTTTTTACGGTTGTTCAGCCGTGAAAGCCCTATTTTATGGATAACCAATCTAAACCTGCCACGTATGCCAAAAGAAAGACCCACAAAATGTTAGTATTTTTTTTAGAAAAAATGGTTGGTGGCCCGAATGGCTCGAATGTGTCAAAAGGACTTCGTTTTGAGACATTCGAGCCAAGAAAATTTGAACCATCTAGCATTGTTGTTTTTTTAGTTCCCAAATGCTTCAGTTCTCCTTTGTTGCTTAACCTTTTTACTCCATTTCCTTGAATCTAACCATAGCCCACCACCAAAAGAGTAATGATTGAGATCCCCACCCTCACAAGATTTCACAAAATCCTTACAAATTTGAACCACTCATGATGTGGACCCCTGTAGACACCCCGTTTTTGACCACCCTTAAGACTTGGGCACTACTGATGGTTTACTTGGTGGTGAAAGGTGTGCAGGCAAAAGTTCAATTTCTTCGGCAAGGAGAGAGTCAAATCCTAACTTCATACCCCTTTTGGACCAAAACAATCTTGATAAAAATATTTTAGACCTTGAAACCCTCTCTTTCAAAATAGTTTTTGAAAAAATTCCTACGATGTTCCGACGCTCGCATTTTGTTAACTGTTGTGCTTTTCGATAAACCGAGCAAAGGACAAAGTGAAAATGAATGAAAGAGAGATAAAATCTCTGAAAAATCTTTCAAAACACCTTGTTTAGGGGTTTGGAGTTGAAGAAAAGAGGAGAAGAGAGAAGCAAACTAGTTTGGGAGAAGTTCGGCATGAATCCGGGTAGGATCAAAATTGAGCGGCTTCACAAAAATAGGCATAACTTTTTTCACACTTGGAATTTTGAAGTGAGGCTTCCACCATTGGAAACAAGACTTCCAGGGCTACAATTTAGGCTTAAGAATGACCTGAAAATGAGTCCAGATAAAGGAGTTATGTTTGGTTGAAGTTGGGCCCAAAAAGCATATTTTTCTATCCAACCAGAGGTGGAGAATGTGGGCCATAAATGGGATTTTTGGGCCATGTGCCGGCCATGAATGGCCAATGCCGGCCCCTTGCCGTCCAAGGAAGTGTGCTACCAGCCAACAATGGTAAGGTGCCGGCCAACAGTGGTACAGTGTCGGCCACAGATGGCAGAAAGCAGATTTGGACAGATATTTTGCTCCAGCTTGCACCAGCTATCTCTCTTGAGATATTTTCGACCAAATGTTCCATTTTTGCTATATAATGAAGCCTTAAATCTCATATTCAAGGGTTAGAACATTTGAGAACAATTTGGCAAAGGTTTGGGAGCGTTTCTCTCTAAAACCTCTCTCTCTACAATCCTCTCTCTCTTGAGCATTTGTGCTAGAAGCTTGCATACATTCATCTTCAACCTATCAACCCTTAACAAGAGTGGATCATTTTTGGGCTGAGGTAGCTTGGGACTTGGGTTTGAGCTCTAAAAGGTGGTTTTGGCTCAAGAAAAGTGGTTGTTTTTGCTACTGTGCTCCAAAGGTAATCACTCACCCCTTTTAGCTTGTTTTGCATACTAGCTTTGCCATAGTTTTCAACTATTTTGGAGCTTTTTTTTGGGGTGGTGTTGAACTAAAAAAACCTCTACTTTTCAGTCCTAAAAGTGGTATTTTAAGCCCCTTTTGTGTTAGGGGGTTGTCTCTTCCTTTGCTCTTTGGCTTGCAAAGCCTTTTGAGCCATCTTTTAAAGCATTTCAAACCATCTCTTTTTGGCCCTTTAACCACTAAATTCCAGAGGAATTTCAGTAGTGGAAAAGTGGTTCTAAGGTCCCAAATGGGAGGGGGTGGTCCCCTCTCCTCTTGTCTCCCTTGCTTGTGTTGTTGGCCTACCAAATGAGCATGTGTTTCTACTTCTTTGTGGCTTTGTTCAAGCATATTTTTGTGATCTTTTAGATCTTCCATAACTCTATTTTTGGCTTGTTTGATCATTGGTTGCTTGCTCTTTATACTTGTTGTGTAATCTTGCTCCCTAGCTTTGCATGCTTGTTGCTTTAGCCCATCATTTTAGCTTATTTTGGCTACACTCCAGCATGCTTTTACTCATGTTTTAGCATGCTTAAACTCTGTTTGAAGTGGTCTTGGCCCTTCGAGGCTTGCTTTGTGTAGCTATAGTGTAAAGGCTTTTGATTAGCTTTGAGTTTCAAAGTCCCTAGCATGCTTTGTATGTGATGATTGCATGCTTTAGCCTCATTTCTCACATGATTTCAGTGTATATAGCATAGTCACACTCTCACATATTTCACTCTTTCATAGCTTTTGTGAGTTGTGCCTTATGCCTTGTTTGTGAGCCAATGCTTGAGCATGATTTTATTGCCCTATGAACTTCCATCTCAGTATGTTTTGGCCTTTGTTTTGACATGATTAAACTCTATCCAGAGCTGGTTTGGTTATTTAGGCCATGTATTGCATGCCCCTTGTGTGAATGCCTTAACTAGCTTTGAGTTTTAGGGCCTCTTGCATGCTATACTTGTGAGGTTTGCATGATATTTCATCATTTGACATGTGATTTCAGTGCTTATATCTCTGTCATACTCTCATATATATCACTTTTTCAATGTGTTTGAGAGTTGAGCTTTGTGTCTTGCTTACGAGCCATAAGTTGAGCATGCTTTTCTTGCTTCTTGTGCTTAAGTTTCAGCATGTTTAGGCCACTGATTTGGTATGTTCTAGGTCTGTCCATAGCTGGTATGATCATTTGAGCATTGTATTACATGCCTCTAGTGTAATGCTTGTCACTAGTTTCAATGCTTTTGGCTCGTAACATGTTGTGCATGCGTTGCTTGCATGGTTTAGTGACATTTCAGTGCTGAAATGCATGCCATATTACTCCATGCTTCACTATTTCGTTTGCTTTGAAAGAGGTCTTTAGCCCCTTGTTGGCTTGAGCATGGAATTGAGGCTCTCATGCCTAATGGTTTTAGCCTTCTCTTAAGGGTTTCTACTAACCAAAAGCATGAGGCTTCTTTCATGCTCAAGGTACTTGTGGCTGAGGCCATCTTTCCTTAGAGGACTTTTCACATTGGACTTAACCGGTTAATGAATAACTCGGCAATGTAAAATGTGTAAACAAAAATCAATCAAGTAAAACATGTCAAGATAAGCATGTTGCATGTGTGCATTGCATTGTGTTCAATCGGACGTTATGTTGAACACAAGGTGGATTGGTCCACTTCATACTTGAAGTGATAAAAGTGAGCCAATCCCCTTAGTCTCCGCTGCCTTTGATAATCCATGATGAGGTAGTGGATTTAGAGTCTTGTTTGCATTGCATTCATTGAATTTGTGCAAGTTAGACCCTTGGCCATCATGCATTGAGATGCTCGGTTGATGGACTTGGATCCAATGATGCCCCTTCATTGATGTTTTGAAGTGATATAGAGTGGCATAGTACGTACATACCCTTGGGAGACCATTCATTTCCTCTATCCTATGCTTTGTTGCAGTATGGTGTCACAACACACCAGTGACCGGCAGGGCCACATTGGTGGCCGACACCCTCCCATTCATGGCCGGCAGGTGGCGGGCAGTAGCTCCTCATGGCTGGCAAGCCACTGGTGCATTCCTTAGCCTTGATTTGGTAAGTTTCAGCAGCAAGTTCTTGAGGACACCCTGCAAACAGAGACTCTAAAAGAGCAAACCGGAAGGTGTTTCGAGGCGAGAAACCGAGTGCGAGCATGCATAATTTTCTTTTTCAAACAGAGTTGAAGTAGTTTAATTTAGTGCTTTACTTGTTAGTTAGCATTGAATTCGTAATTTAATTAATTAATTTGTTAATTAGTTAATTGTTATAATAATTAGTTGCAGCTAGTTATTGAATTTGGTTGTGTAATAATTAGTCTAAAGAGTTTAATTAGATTAGTTAGTTTAGCTTAGCTTAGATTAGCCCAGCTTTCATTCAGACCCTCCGACGAGAGAGCACAATATTGTAATAAGGGTGCGTGTGTGTGTGTCACGACCCAAACCCGCCCCTATGGGTTTAGCACCGTAACCAGCCAGTAATCCGAAATTACCGAAGGCCTCCTTAACAGTAATGCAGTAATACAGAGAACAGGGGCTGGCGGAAGCCAAACAATAATTAAAACATGTTCAATGAGCTGTGACAGTCTGTATGCAAAAAGACTTTTCATATATATATATACAATCAGTACCAAAACAGTATGCACAATATATACAATCATTCAGGACAGGGACTTAATCCCTATTAGAACAGTACAGTACAACATCAGTCAGTCTATATGGTAATTACAAAACAGATACAAAAAGGAGGAAACTAAAACACCCCAAAAGCCCTAGCTTGACAGGCTCGGAACCTCGCGGTGAGGCACAATGGTTGGCTTTGACAAAAGGGAGTCTAACCCACACTCCTAGCTCCAGTCTGGTGCTTGAACACCTACATATATATATAAGCAATGAGCTAAAGCCCAATGAATAACATAATGCGTAAAGAGGTTAAGAATGAATGTCATTTCAGTATTAAAAACAGTCAATTGATTCAGTGTATCAGTCATTCAGTCATAACAGTCATATGTGGTACATCCATTAGCAGAACAGTACAGTAAACAGTAGGTCTTCAAAGACCGAACAGTCAATGATGGCCATCATAACAGTAAACAGAAGTTCTAAAATAGGAACTGACAGAGATCTCTGTAACAGTAGCAGTAACAGTAGCAGTAGTTGCTAAGGATGCCACAATATAGTTCAGTATAGAGGACAAACATTCATTTAGTTAACAGTAAACAGTTCAAAAAATAGTTCAGTTGATCATTCAGAAAATATTCATTTTCGAACATATCTTTACAACATTACACAGAGTTCTAGGCTACAGATAAGCTAGTACACGTCTCCGGATGCCAACCCTACACAGTTACAGAGTGAACACACACTAAGCTACACAGTTGGAAAAATAATAACTTAATCCCTATCTTGACTCGGTGTGGTTCTACATTAATATCCTCATTAAGATGCCTTAAACTAGGCCTAAGAATGTCTAGAATGGAATGAGGATGCAAAGATGCACTTTAAAAACATTTTCAGAATTTACAGAAAACAGAGGTCTCGCTCGAGCGTACAGGCAAACACAAAACTCCACTCGAGCGCGAGTTACCCCGCTCGAGCGGACTGTAAAACATGCTAAAAGTACTGGATGTGTGAAAATCACGCTCGATTGGGCACTCGATACCCGCTCGAGCGTGTGACACAAGTCCTCGCTCGAGCGTCCAATACCTCGCTCGAGCAGACTTTAAAATAGTGTAAAGTGCTGGATGCATGAATTTCACGCTCGATCTCCAATCGCTTCGCTCGAGCGTGAGTCTAAAGTATGGAATTTTCAAATTTGAACCTCAAGCTCAAAAACAAGTTTCAATGTACCAAATTCGATCCTTTTGGGCTAATTTTCTGGAAAACACTTCAAAACTCATAATATAACATGTTTCAAAGATCAATTTGAGAAATCAAAGCCCAAAGGTAGTTTAATTAAATCCAATTTCAAACCAATTTTTTATGAACATAACTCAAACATGATATGCATGAGTTTAAATCAATTCAACGCTTCAATCACATGCTCTAATGAGCTAATTCTTCCAAAACAAGATGAACTCATGATCCAATGCAAAAATATGGACATGCATGAGTAATTTCATGAACAATAACTTCAAACTCAAGAATGGCAACATGCATGCATGATTTATGCTACAATTCAACATATAGAACCAATTCTAGACTTAACCCTTCAATATAACATGAATGTAACATGTGCCATGCAAGAACTATCTTAAATACACAATCAAGAAGGTAAAGGCTCTACCTTAAGTCTTCAATTATGAGTAGGGAAGCTCAATTATGCAATCAACCTTCAATTTCTTCAAGTCACCAAGCTAAATTTGTTAAAATCACTCTATTCCTCTCACTCTCTCTCTCTCTAGTCGGCTATAGCAAGGAGAAGGCTGATGAAATGTGTTGTGTCTAATGAGGAGAACTCAAAAATGTTCCAAGTAATGGGCCACTAAGTGGCAAAGTTATGAATTAAGCCAATTAGTGCAATTTATTAACATTTAATCTAATTTAATCATACCAAATCACATTTCGGATAAATACACCATAAAATCACATTAATTCTAATTATCATAAATCATCAATCAATTTCAGATTCAGCCGCTGATAAGGCATTCAATTTGCAGTTTAAAGCATACCACATAAACAGATAATTTTAACAGTCAACAGATAGGTATGCACTTAAACAGATACACTTAATCAATCAGTTCAGTATTTCAATCAATTCAATGACTATTTATGATCAATCTCAGTTTAGTAGTAATCAGTAGGGTTATCAGTAATCAGTGGTGAGGGTTATTACAGTCTCCCCTCCTTAAAAAGAGTTTGGTCCTTTAAACTCGAATTACCTTCATTCTGGAAGAAAACAGGATTTAGTGGGAACAGTTCAGGATATCTTTTCAGCATATCATCTTCCCTTTCCCAAGTGGCATAGACGCCACCATGGTTTTGCCAGTCAACTTTCACTAACGGAATCTCTTTGTTTCTCAACTTCTTGATCCGTCTGTTCACAATCTGAATAAGCCGTTCCTCGTAAGTGTAGTCATCACTCAACACTACACGAGTAGGCTCAATCACATGGAAAGGATCCCGGAGGTAATCCCTCAACATAGAAATGTGGAAGACGTTATGCATATGTTCCATTTCAGGAGGAAGCGCTACTTGATACGCCACTAGATTGATTTTCTCAATAATCTCATACAGTTCGACATATCTCGGCGCTAGCTTACCCTTGACTCCAAAACGAGTCTGGCCTTTCATTGGTGTCACTTTCACAAAAACGTGATCACCTACTTCATACTCTCTGTCTCGCCTTCTGACATCTGCATAACTTTTTTGTCTACTCTGTGCGATTTTCAGTCTCCGTTGTATCAATTTCACTTTTTCAGTCGTTTCTTGCATAATCTCGGGCCCAAGTAAAGGCCCATCTCCAACTTCTGCCCAGCAAATCAGAGATCGACATTTTCTGCCATACAATGCCTCGAAAGGCGCCATTCCAATACTTGAATGGAAGCTGTTGTTGTAGGCAAATTCAGCCAACAGTAGATGACTTTCCCAATTTTCTTGGAAATCAAGAACACACATTCTTAGTAAATCCTCCAGAGTTTGGATGGTTCTTTCTGACTGACCATCTGTCTGAGGATGGTAGGCGCTACTCAGTTTCAATTCAGTACCCAATGCAGTTTGCAGGCTTTGCCAGAATCTCGATGAAAACTTCGAGTCCCTATCAGAAACAATGGACACAGGCACTCCATGCAGTCTAATAATTTCATCAATATAGATTATAGCCAATTTGTCCGCATTATAAATTGTTTTGACAGGTAAGAAGTGAGCAAATTTAGTCCGTCTATCAACAATAACCCAAATTGAGTCCATACCTTTACTGGAGCGAGGTAAACCAACGATGAAATCCATGGTAATATGTTCCCATTTCCACTCTGATATCGGTAAGGGTTGCAGTAAGCCTGCGGGTCGTTGATGTTCGGCTTTAACTTGTTGACAATGAAGACATTTTGATACAAAATCAACAATTTCTTTCTTCATTCCCGGCCACCAGAAATTCAATTTCAAGTCTTGGTACATTTTCGTATTCCTTGGATGGATAGACAGTTTCGAATTGTGGCCCTCTTGCAAAACTCTTCTTTTCAGTTCAGAATCATTCGGTACACATAATCTTCCCTGGAATTTCAACACATTACTTTCAAATTTGAAATCTGGCTTCGGTTTGGATTCCCGTTCTTCGATGATCTTCCTCAAGAAGTCATCCTGTTGCTGTTTCTCTTTAATTTCTTCAATCAGTGCCAGTTGAGCAGAAATAGCAGCTATTGTTCCACCTTGTCCTCGCGAAACAATCTCAATTTTAGATTTTTCAAGGTCACAAAGCAACTCTCTCTGTTCGGTGAGTAAACAAGCTAAGTTTCCAATCGATTTCCGACTCAGTGCATTGGCAACGGTGTTAGCTTTCCCCGGATGATACAAAATCTGTAGATCATAATCTTTTATTAGTTCTAACCACCTCCTCTGCCTCATATTCAGTTCTTTCTGTGTGAAGAAGTATTTCAAACTCCTGTGGTCTGTATACACCTCACATGGTGCCCCATAAAGGTAGTGACGCCAGATTTTCAGTGCAAACACTACTGCAGCAAGTTCCATGTCATGTGTCGGGTAGTTCTTTTCATACGGTCTCAGTTATCGGGAAGCATAGGCAATAACTCTCCCATTCTACATTAAAACACATCCCAAACCCTTATTAGAAGCATCACTAAAAATGGTAAAACCATCCGTACCTAAAGGTAGAGTAAGAACCGGTGCAGTCACAAGTTGAGTTTTCAATTCTTGAAATGCTGATTCTCTTTGGTCGGTCCAGTCAAATGATATCCCCTTCTGAGTCAACTGTGTCAGTGGTAAGGCAATTTTGGAGAAGTCTTTGACAAATCTTCTGTAATACCCGGCTAACCCCAAAAAGCTTCTGACTTCGGTAACATTTGTTGGTCTAGGCCAATTTACCACGGCTTCAACTTTCTGTGGGTCAACTGAAATGCCATCTTTACTAATAACATGTCCCAAAAACATAACATGATAAAGCCAAAATTCACACTTACTCAATTTCGCATATAGTTTCTGGTCTCTTAGGGTTTGTAAGGCAAGTCTCAGATGATGTTCATGTTCTTCTCTACTTTTAGAATAAATCAGAATGTCGTCTATAAATACAACAATAAAGTCATCGAGGAATGGTTTAAAAATTCTGTTCATAAGGTCCATAAATGCAGCAGGTGCATTGGTAACTCCGAAAGGCATAACTAGGAATTCATAATGTCCATACCTCGTTCGAAAAATAGTTTTGTCAATGTCCTCTGGTTTAACTTTCAGCTGATGATATCCGGATCTGAGATCAATCTTAGAGAACACTTGAGCACCCTGTAACTGATCAAATAAGTCATCAATACGCGGTAATGGATATTTATTTTTCACAGTTACCTTGTTCAGTTCGCGGTAGTCAATACAAAGTCTCAGTGAGCCGTCTTTCTTTTTCACAAACAAGACAGGTGCGCCCCATGGCGAAGTACTGGGCCTAATGAACTTCTTATGTAACAGTTCTTGCAGCTGAACTTTCAATTCTTTAGCTGTGTACCCGGAATCACGTCAACGGTGAACTCAATCTCCCTATCAATCAAATCCCCTAGCAGATCATCTGGGAATCCTCTGACTATAGGAATATTGTTCATATTAGTTTTATCATCAGTAGATACAGTCAATATAGAACAGAAATACCCTTTACACCCCTTTCTAATCAGTTTGAGAGCTTTCAAGGATGAAATCAGATATGGGGGAGGTACTACTCCTACTCCATTAAACACAAATTCGGGTAGGCCAGGTGGATGGAAAACAACTTGTTTTGTTACGCAATCTATAGTAGCATGATATTTATTAACTAGTCCATTCCCAATATCACATCAAAGTGATCAATATTCAAAGGCAGTAAATCAATATACAGGTGCATATCCCCAACAATAATTTCACATGCAGGGTACATATAAGCACAAGTCACAGATCCCCAACAGGTGAAGATACAGCTAACAAGTAATTCATGGGTTCCAATGGTCTATTCAATTTGCACGAAAAAACATGTGATACATATGAATGCGTAGACCCCGAATCAATCAGTACATAAGCATTTTGAGTACAAATTGAGAGGATACCTAACACGACGGTCTCGGTGTTTTGTACGTCTCCCGATACGAGTGTGAACACTCGGCCTTGCCTCATAGGCTCTTTCCCGGTAGCCTTCGGATTAGGTTTCGATACAGCTGTTGATGCTGCTGTGTTAGGTGCAGCTTTACTATTGCCCTGAGGAGTGGAAGGGCAATCTTTGACCATGTGGCCCACCTTGCCACACCTGTAACAAGCACCTGAAAGTTTATAACAAACCCCTTTGTGTTTCTTACCACATTCAGAACAGGGCGGTATGGAACCACTTCCCTGACTGGAGCTGGTGGTTGACCCTGAGTTTTTCTTTTTATTCAGTGGGTTGTTTCTGCCTTTCTTGAATTTAAAATCTCGTTTCTTCCCGCGCCACTCAGTTGCGAGTGTTTCAGTCTGTTTCAAAGCTTCGATATTTGCTTCGGCCATAATGGCTCAGTCAAGAACATCCACATATTTCAGTAACTTTAACACATTGATTCTGTCCAGTATTTCTACATTGAGGCCGCCTTCAAACTTCCTGGCCTTCTTGTAGTCGGTGTTCACCATGTGTGGTGAATATCTACCAAATTCGGTGAACTTTGTTTCATACTCTCTTACGGACATGGCGCCTTGTTTCAGTTGTTCGAACTCGGTCACCTTTCTGTCCCTGATACACTGTGGGAAGTACTTTTCAAAGAAGGACTCCTTAAATTGAGCCCAGGTCATGACAGTATTTGTATCACGAATCAACATCTACCACCTTCTAGCTTCTTCTTGTAAGGTGAAGGTAGCTAGCAACACCTTGTGTGCTTCAGAACATGGAAACGTCAAATAACTTTTCAGTCTCAAGAACCCAAGCTTCAGCTTTTAGTGGTTTGAGGCCTCCCTAAAAGGATGGCGGTTTCATCTTACTAAATTTCTGTGTCAAAGCTATGATATCATCATTCATAGGTGGCTCTGGTTGTACTGGAGGAGGTGGGGGCTGTTGGTTTTGTTGTTGCTCTAGTCTTTCAGTTAGTTGGTTTACCATTCTCTCCAAGCTTGCCATTCTTGCCTCAGAGGATTCAGTTTCATCAACATTTCTTGCGTTGTCTATCTCACTATAGGCAGTTATAACAATTATAAACATAGGCAGTTGCATACTTAGATAGATTATCACATTAACAGTTATATTTATTTATGTCTTAGCCACACACACTTATCATGCTCATGTAATGCCCTAATCACTTTTCTAGGACATCCTATAGCTCATTTGGACACGTGTGTGCGGTATAACTCGTGGTTAAATATTGCTCTGATACCACTCTGTCACGACCCAAACCCGCCCTTATGGGTTTAGCATCGTAACTGGCCAGTAATCCGAGATTACCGAAGGCCTGCTTAACAATAATACAGTAATACAGAGTACATGGGCTGGCAGAAGCCAAACAATAATTAAAAGATATCCAATGAGCTGTGACAGTCTGTATGCAAAAAGACTTTTCATATATATATATATATACAATCAGTACCAAAACAGTATGTACAATATATACAATCATTCAGGATAGGGACTTAATCCCTATTAGAACAGTACAGTACAACATCAGTCAGTCTATACGACAATTACAAAACAGATACAAAAAGGGGGAAACTAAAACACCCCAAAAGCCCTAGCTTGACAGGCTCGGAATTTCGCAGTGAGGCACAATGGTTGGCTTTGACAAAAGGGAGTCTAACCCACACTCCTAGCTCTGGTCTGGTGCCTGAACACCTACATATATATATAAGTAGTGAGCTAAAGCCCAATGAATAACATAATGCGAAAAAAGGTTAAGAATGAATGTCCTTTCAGTATTGAAAACAGTCAATTGATTCAGTGTATCAGTCATTCAGTCATATGTGGTACATCAATTAGCAGAACAGTACAGTAAACAGTAGGTCTTGAAAGACTGAATAGTCAATGATGGCCATCATAATAGTAAACAGAAGTTCCAAAATAGGAACTGACAGAGATCTCTGTAACAATAGCAGTAACAGTAGCAGTAGTTGCTAAGGATGCCACAATATAGTTCAGAATAGAGGACAAACATTCATTCAGTTAATAGTAAATAGTTCAGAAAACAGTTCAGTTGATCATTCAGAAAATATTCATTTTCGAACATATCTTTACAATATTGTTACTCACAGAGTTCTAGGCTATAGATAAGCTCGTACGCGTCTCCGGATGCCAACCCTACACAGTTACAGAGTGAACACACACTAAGCTACACAGTTGGGAAAATAATAACTTAATCCCTATCTTGACTCGTTGTGGTTCTACATCAATATCCTCATTAAGATGCCTTAAACTAGGCCTAAGAATACCTAGAATGGAATGAGGATGCAAAAATGCACTTTAAAAACATTTTCAGAATTTTCAGAAAACAGAGGTCCCGCTCGAGCGTGGTTTTACCCGCTCGAGCGTACAGGCAAACACAAAACTCCGCTTGAGCGCGAGTTACCCCGCTCGAGCGGACTGTAAAACATGCTAAAAGTACTGGATGTGTGAAAATCACGCTCGATTGGGCGCTCGATACCCGCTCGAGCGTGTGACACAAGTCCTCGCTCGAGCGTCCAATACCCCATTCGAGCAGACTTAAAACAGTGTAAAGTGCTGGATGCACGAATTTCACGCTCGAGCTCCAGTCAATCCGCTCGAGCGTGAGTCCAAAATCTGAAATTTCTAGATTTGAATCTCAAGCTCAAAAACAAGTTTCAATGTACCAAATTCGATCCTTTTGGGCTAATTTTTTGGAAAACACTTCAAAACTCATAATATAACATGTTTCAAAGATCAATGTGAGAAATCAAAGCCCAAAGGTAGTTCAATTAAATCCAATTTCAAACCAATTTTTCATGAACATAACTCAAACATGACATGCATGAGTTTAAACCAATTCAAAGCTTCAATCACATGCTCTAATGAGTTAATTCTTCCAAAACAAGATGAACTCATGATCCAATGCAAAAATATGGACATGCATGAGTAATTTCATGAACAATAACTTCAAACTCAAGAATGGCAACATGCATGCATGATTTATGCTACAATTCAACATATAGAACCAATTCTAGACTTAACCCTTCAATATAACATGAATGTAACATGAGCCATGCAAGAACTATCTTAAATACACAATCAAGAAGGTAAAGGCTCTACCTTAAGTATTCAATTATGAGAAGGGAAGCTCAATTATGCAATCAACCTTCAATTTCTTCAAGTCACCAAGCTAAATTTGTTGAAATCACTCTATTCCTCTCACACACTCTCTCTCTCTCTAGTCGGCTATAGCAAGGAGAAGGCTGATGAAATGTGTTGTGTCTAATGAGGGAAGCTCAAAAATGTTCCAAGTAATGGGCCACTAAGTGGCAAAGTTGTGAATTAAGACAATTAGTGCAATTTATCAATATTTAATCTAATTTAATCATACCAAATCACATTTCGGAGAAATACACCATAAAATCACATTAATTCTAATTATCATAAATCATCAATCAATTTCAGATTCGGCCGTCGATAAGGCCTTCAATTTGCAGTTTAAAGCATACCACATAAACAGATAATTTTAATAGTCAACAGATAGGTATGCACTTAAACAGATACACTTAATCAATCAGTTCAGTATTTTAATCAATTCAATGACTATTTATGATCAATCTCAGTTTAGCAGTAATCAGTAGGGTTATCAGTAATCAGTGGTGAGGGTTATTACAGTGTGTGCATGTCTTCCAACCCCACGTCTTTTTCCCTTTTACTTATTAACTTTCGATGGTTAGTTTTAGGGCATATTTCAATTAGCATCCGTATGCTTACATGTGTGTATCATTCAGTTGTCTTGCATGCACCGGGTTCGGCGCATCATTCAAACTGCATTGTATTTCAATACGTTTACTTGGATACGTGTTTAACAACATGTTATCAAGTGTTGCATTCATATGTCATTTTAGATAGCCGAGCCTATTTTAGTTGCATTTTTGCATGTGTTGCATTAGGCATTTTAACATAGCTAGGATCATGCATTGATTTCTAACATAGCTTCTGTTTTGGCTCGGAGTACAATGTAAGTGTTAATGCTTTAGCATCCTTACATGTGTGTAACTGACTAGCATGATAGCATGCTTGCTATGAGGCTAACTGTTTAAGTGTTTAACTGCATGAATACCTGTAGATGAAGGCTTCATTGCTTGAATTGGAACAATTCATCAAAATGTGCATTTTAAGCCCACTTAAGAGTGGCAAATCATGTTTTCTAAGCCCACTTGAGGGTGGCAAATCCGCGCTTTAGCCTACTTGAGAGTAGCATCTTCAAACCATTTTCGAAAACAAACATGAGATGTTTTGTTCCAAATCGAGTGATTTAGTCTATACTTGTATGTTGTGCGCATCACATAATAAGTTAGCTAATAAATCAGAATAAGAACACGTGTTTTCAAAAACAACATATCATGTTAGTAAAGGTCGATCTTTGATCGGGCGAGCGGCGGTGCTCATTTCAGGACCTTCCCCTCTCGTACCCAAGTTCTTGAGCCGGGGCAACTTTGGTGATGATGGATACGTTGCCTTAGGCATGAGTCAGGGTTTCTTAAATTTCCCAAAAATAAAATATTTAGGTGGCAACTCTGAAATCTGGCAAAGCAGTCCATGTTTGGCGCTTTTGATTAAAATCGATTTTCCAAAACCAATTGCCGGATTTGGACTCTTTGGTGATTTATCAGTCTCACATTACACTTTGTGAGATTAGATTCAGAACCGTGACAGGAGTCCAAACTTGTGGACGTGCCCCGAGGGCTTTGCTTCTACAGTTCGGACTCAAATGTCACGGTTCTGAATCTAATCCCGCAAAGTGCAATGCGAGACCGATAAATCACCAAAGAATCCAAATCTGGCAAATCGTTTTGGAAAACTGATTTTTAAGAAAGAAGTGCCAAACATGGACTGCTTTGCCAGATATAGAGTCGCCACCTAAATATTTTATTTTTTTGGAAAAATTTAGGAAACCCTGACTCATGTCTAAGGCCACGTGCCCGTCATCACCAAAGTTGTCTCGACTCAGGAACTTGGGTGCGATTGGGGAAGGTCATCTATGAGCACCCCCGCTCGCCCGATCAATAATCGACCTGTACTAAACATGATATCTAGTTTTTTGAAAACACATGCGTTCTTATTCCAGTTAATTAGCTATAATTACTATGTGATGCGCACAACACACAAATATAGACTAGATCGCCTAATTTGGAACAAAGCATCGCATATCCGTTTGTTTGGAAATTGGTTTGAAGTTTGCTACTCGCAAGTAGGATAAAATGTGGATTTCAATGAATCGTCCCAATTCAAGTAATCCAACCTTCACCCACAGGCATTCAGGCAGTTATATCATATAAGCAATTAGCCTCATGGCAAGCATGCTGTCATGTTAACACTCACACATATGCAAGATGCTAAAGCATAAACACTTACAGTGTACTCCATGCCAAAACAAGAAACTAGTTAGAAATCATGCATGATCCTAGTTCATGTTGAGATGACTAATGCAATACATGCAAAATGCAACTAGAAATAGGCTCGGCTATTCTAAGATGGCATGTGAGATGCAATACTTGATACATGTATTCAGTTTGGAATTAAAATACAATGCAATTAGTATGATGCGTCGAGCCCGGTGCATGCAATACAGATGAATGATGCAAACATGCATAGCATAAGGATGCTAACTGAAATATACCCTAAATCTAACCATCATAAGCGGTTAAATAAAAGGGAGAAAGAAATGGAGGTTTGGAAGACATGCATCACACACACGCACGCTTATTATAACAATTGGCTCTTTCGAAGGAGAGACCGAAAGAATAATACAAATTAACTAATTAACTAACTAACAAGCTGATTAATTAATTACATAACACTTAACTAATTAAGCAAATTAATTAAGGTACAAAAACAGTAAAGAGGCCTCGAGAAGAGTGACAAATGCATGCTCGGTCGGTTTCGCTCGGAAATCTGTCGCCATGCCACATGTTGCCTCTGCTTGCACTGTTTTCTCTCTCTGAAGATTGCACAAGTCCCAAGTGTGCTTCCAAACCAATCCTTGAACACTGTGGGATGTCATCGGCCACGATAGGAGAACACCGGCCACTGGAAAATGGTTATCGACTAACGATAAGGATCTCGGCCAAATATTTTTTGTCGACCGGCACTGAAGATGGTCGGTCGACCATCTCTTCCTACAGAATGCTATGTTGCTGCAGCAGAGGACAAACAGGGCATGGCAATACATTTGCAAGACAATGTTTGCACGACCACCCTCCCTGTCATGTCATGAGCTCAAGGAAGTATGGTTCTCGACCCTCGGGCCATTAATCGCGCATTTCAATGCGTGATGGCCAAGGTTGCCAAGTGTGCGAATCAATGTGGAATGAATGCACAAAACAAATTAATGCTACACACTCTATCATGTTGCATCAAGAGCGTCGGCAACTAAGGATTGAGGCACGTTTCGTCACTTCAAGTACGAACGTCCCTCACTCCTCGTGTTTGGTTTGACACCCCAAACCAAACACAATGCAATGTATGTATGCCAAATACAACACAATATAGAAATGTAATGCAATACAAGATGAACATGTCAAAATGTAATGTGACTCAAACATGTACACAAGGCTAAGATGACAAACATGCTCAAATAGGCTACAACCTAAGCGTGCAATTCAAACTAATGTAGGATGAACATGCCAAGTACACAACAATGTTATGTGATGTGACTAGCTAGGCATCATGCAATATACCACACACGCAAATAATATGCAGTACAAGCATGCAAATATCATGAATGCAAGCATGCCCAAATGTACTTAAACTGAAAGGTACCAACATGCGAAACAGATATGTACACATATTGGTCTAAATACTATGCAACAATGCACAATCCTCAAACATGAGCAAGGCATGGTAAACATGAGAATGTAACAATACGATATGCTCTGAAATCATATGAGAAATGATGCCAAATCAATTAAACAAGACAAGCCTAGCATGCTAATAGACTTAAAGCTCAAAGCTAGCCAAAGGACTTACCTCAAGGCTGTGTCAACCAAGCCCCAAAGGGCCAAGGCATCCCAAAACAGTCCTAGGGCAGACCAAAACAAGGCTATAACATACATGGAATGAGGCCAAAACATGCTATAAAGGTGAGCACAAAACAAGACGCATACAAGGCTTAAAAGGGCAAATGCACTACACCTCTTACAACCGAATATGGCATGACTTAGGCCAATAAAATCAGAGTTATAATACGCCAAAATAAGCCCCAAAACCCAATGAGAAGGCATGCCAAAGACCTAATCATGGAGGCATATGCAATGGTCCAAACATGGAGCACAAAACAACAACTCTTCAAAGCATTAAAATGATGGTAAATGCAAGCATACAAGAATGGAATATGGACTGAAATATCATGACAAGTGATGCCAAATCACTGAAATGACCCAAATAAAGCATGCTAGTGACTCACATACCCGAAGTTAACAAGCTAGAATGCATGGAGGCTATACAAAGCATGGCAAACATGGCTAAGACAACACCAAACAGAGCTTAAGCATGATAAAACAAGACTAAAAACTTCTTAAAGTTAAGTCAAAACATGTAAGCATGATGGTCCAAGTGCATGATGTATGTTAAGACAAATAAGAGGA
The DNA here is from genome assembly GCF_055761805.1 of Camellia sinensis. Lineage (NCBI taxonomy): Eukaryota > Viridiplantae > Streptophyta > Magnoliopsida > Ericales > Theaceae > Camellia > Camellia sinensis. The sequence continues at coordinate 191,209,096 of NC_138964.1, forward strand.
TTGCAAGGCAAGTGTATGATGCATGCAAGAGCTGACTAAACCATCTTAAAACAGAGGTATATCATGCTAAAATAACACTAAATACCTACTGAAATGGTGCTAAAACAAACCAAGCATACATGCTACCATACTAAGCCATTAACACAAGCACATGAGACACAAGGAGAGGGGGGTGTCCCTCCCCTATCCAAGACTTCAAAACCATTTCTCCACCACTAAAAATCTTATGGATTTTAGTGGTGGGAAGGTCAAAATAAGATGACACCAAAGCTCAAAAGTAAAGGCACAAAATGAGGCCAAACAAGGCCTAAGAGGGGGGTAAACAACCCCCAACCAAAAAATGACCTTAAGCAACAATAACAAGCATACAAAATCAGAGCTTTTTGTCCACAACCTGCAATTTGTCCATTAACCATACCTGGGGAGGGAGGAAAAATGAGAGAGTAAAGAATAGAGAGATGTACGGTGAGTGAAAAGTGAGAAAAGGGTTTTGTGAGAAAAACCGAGCCTGAGGGCCGAGTGATGTGAGCAAATACATATGTAAGATTGGGTGGGAAACATTACCTGCAGCAGCAGTGGACTCCCAGCAAATCTAGTCGTCTCCCGGCGAGAGATAGAATCCAAGCCCATCAGTGTCTCGGCCAAGGTCATGGTGATGCAGCTCTTTCCTTCTTTCAAGCCTTAAGCAACTTCAATCAGACGAATGCTACATCCGCCAAAGCCCGGGAAAAGCAGAAAGTGAGACAGCAGGCACAAGCAAAGGGCGTGTTGCCGGAAACCTTGCCAATAATGGTTGCTGCGGTCACCGGCGTTAGAAAAGCGATAAATCAAACCAAGGATATCCAGTTCCCCATTACAGATCAGAGATCGAGCGTCATGCGCGGTGAGTCCACACATCCGCCCCAAAGCTTGGGCGTGGCCAAAGCGGAACTGGGGCAAGATCTCTTCATGACATTCAGACTCCATCAAAACTTAAAAATCTTCAAAAGTTGGACATACCTCTTGCCCGCCAAAGCTAAAGACATGCGTCACTGGGTTCCAAAACCTCGCCGCGGCATGGAGGAAAGGGAGATGTAGCGGGGTGCGGCTCAGTGTGAATAGTGCATTCAAGCCGAAACCCTGGAAGTTCAACTTTTCCGAGCCATCTAGAGAAGCGGTCCAAGCTGTGAGATTTTCAATGAGAAACGCCTCCATTTTTGTGCAAAACTAAGATGAATTGAATCAAAACATGGAGCTAAGGCTTTTAAAGAGGGAAAGACACTATTCAGGGGGACAAATGTCAAAAATTGGGCGGTTGCTGAGCTAAGTGGCCGACCGGCCATCTTTTCTGGCAGGCCGGCCATTTCTTGTTTCAAAACTGGCCGATGGCCCCCCCTCTGCAATAAATCTGGCCGGCCGGCTCCCAAAAGTGGCCGGCCATGCTCCAATGTGTGTCTTTGGCCCTGTTTTACCCTCCGAGAGAAAGTTTCAAGCATTCCCATGCAACGGACGTGTCGAAGACCTCTATTTCTCTCTGTTTCGGATGCGTTCCGTTGTCCAGATCGTCCAGAGTACACTTCGTTTTGTTAAGTTTTGTTTATCAACTTGTTGTTTTGTTTATCGAGTTGTTGTTTTGTTTATCGAGTTGTCGTTTTGCTTATCGAGTTGTTTGTCGAGCTGTCGTGTTTCGTGTTTTTGAGTTGTTACTCTTTGTTTAAGCTTTTTGTTTGAGTCTTGTTTATCGAGTTGTCAACATTATTATGTTTTGTTTATCGAGTTGTAAACTTGCTAAGGTTTTGTTATATCTTAGAAAGTTAAGTTGTTGCGTCGGTTCACTACCTGACTGGGCAAAATGCACAATATACATTTCCATTCAATCTCATTATGATGTAGAATGATGCGATATGATGCTAAAAGTTTAAAATACAATACTTTTTTCAAAAAACTGTTTCATCCCATCATGCCTCGCTTGTTACAACATTTTACAGACTAAGGCACAAGTTTTACAGAGAATAAAACTGTCCGATAATGTACAATGTGCTACAACTACTAGCAAAAAGATAAATAAAACAGGAAACAGCTGCATCTGTGCTCTCAAGAGCAATAATAAGAGGCCCTCTTCGTCCTCTTCTGCGGAATAGACTCTCCGTCACCATCGTCATCGCCATCATCTGAATCGGAGCCGTCTTCCTCGGGATCCCCCTCAGCCTCGCCTCCACTCCCGGAACCAAGGTCGGAGCCGTCCTCTCCATCAGCAGATGTCTCCGACTGACGGTCTGCAACCTTCATCTCCTCATCCTTACCAGGCTCCTCCTCCACAATATGTGCTCTGCGTCCGCGAGACGACCCCTCCCCTCGAAAAGGCCTGGATGGCCCAGCTCCCCGGAAAGGCCTGGATGGCCCAGCTCCGTGAAAAGGCCTGGATGGCCCAGCTCCCCGAGAAGGCCCAGGTGGCCCGGCCTGCGGCTGAGCATATACCGGAGGCATCTGAGAACAAAGAGTTCAAATTAAATACATCAGTCCAAATATGTACATCAGATGCGGATACAAGCAAAAACTACATGAAGTGGGTGCATGTAAACATAGTGTACAAGTGGGGTGTGTGTCAGATGTGCTCTACACAAGTAGCCTATCAATGCAGTAGAAATCAGCATGTCATCAGAAGTATGATAAATGCTAGAAAACTAAAGGGTACCTGGAAGCCCATGATAGACAACTGTGCCTCCCTCCGCAGGACCATCCCCTCAAGTGAGGCTACCATCTCGAGCACCTGATCCATATACTCAACAGGGGGCTGCAGATGCAAAGGCAAGGGTGTCATTAAAGGAATGAACGTCCAAATATCTGAGTGATGAATCAAAGCTGTAAAACATACCGGTGGCGAGTCGGGGTCTCTGACATATCGATGACCGGGCATCGGAGGCTCTATCGGGATCGGAATCGGAGAGGTAGTCCCATACTGCCACCCCATCAGCTCAGTCTGCATGTCCGGCCACCCGGGATGAGGAAAAGTCGGAGGAATCGGGGGAACCGATCCACCCCCACCTCTAGATGTACCAGCCCTGTTGGTGGAAGGGGCGTCTGCAACCCGAGCCCGGGCCTAGCTCGAAGATGGCATACCAGCAGGCCTCATCATCTGAGTGTGAACTCCCGTCAATGGAGGCATCAGGTATGTGTGACGGTAAGTGGCGTAATCCCCCTCCTCAAGATATAGCAAAGCATCAGTACCCAGCATAGCATTAACAACATCCCGGGAAATGAGCACATCAGCAATCCGCATATCGACTGGGGGTGCTGAGGGAGGGTCCTGAGAAGTGTACCCCCAGACCTGACGCAAGAAACGCTCCCCCAAAAAAAAGGCCCTACCAACCGGCCCTTCGAACAGGAGCCTGTACCGGAAGGCACCCCACCCTCCGGCAAACTGGAATCGGAGATCCTCACCTAAGGACGCCCAGGGCTGCCATGTAATCTGCAGATAACAGGTGCATAAACCAAACAGAAATCGAAGATGTACAGGACAAATCAAAGATGAAAACAGAAAGAACTAAGAGTTCTGAAGTACCTCCGATGAGCGCACCGTGTCGAAATACTGTCGCAGGTAAAGGAGAGACTCCCGAGGTCTTGGCCGGTGCTGGCCTTAAAACACAAGTGAGTACGGGGTCATGAGAGGTCCCGCTACCATCAACTCCGGGGCCAATGTCGGGAAATATACATAGACCCACAACTGTAGAAAACAAAGCAGAATATGAAATGTTGAGGGCAAAATGCATGATACAGAGTATAAAGTGCGCCGTGTGTGCGATGTGCAGGTAATGAGGAGCAGAAATGTAAATCAAAAGGGCAGAAAGTACCTCCCAGGCTCTCCAATAGCCGCCAAGTAAGTCCCCCTGTCCGCGTGAGGTCGCGCTCATGTAGCAATAAAGGGTGGCCAAGCCGGCACCACCCCAGTCATACCGCCTGACCTATGACAGGTCCACCAAGGCACTCAACAGATAAAGCCCAACAGTGTTCCCTCTGTTGGCAAACAAAGTGGTCCCGAAGAGAAACATCAAAAAGCCGCGAGCATACTGTGCCGCCTCCTCAGGAGTCCCGGGCTCCATCTCCACCCGCCGGAAATGGGAAGAGAACCAGGTGTATCGGACTCTCCCCGAAGCTCTGTCAACAGGCGGGCGAACCCCCAGCAGATATATCCAAGCGGCCTCCCACTGGCCCATGTCCTCATCATATGGAATCGCCCAGCCTCCCACATCAAGGCCGATCAATACAGCGAAGTCAAAAGGGGTCATAGTCATGTCCCCAGTGGCAGAGAAATGGAAAGAGTTGGTGGTGTCCCACCATCTCTCCACCAAGGCGGCCATCAGCGTCCTCCTGGCAGGACAACGAGATAGCCCAGTACAGAAGGGCCCGAACCCCGCTAAGTCAACCAAATCCCGGACAGCCTCCGGGTGCTCAGCATACCAATCTCTCGCCGCGGTAGAGCCATACCCCCACACAGTGCGAGAAGTCACCTGCATTCAGAATGAACACATGTTTCAGCATAAAATGAGTAAGCTGCGTACAAATAAAATGAATGGGCTACGTGCAAATAAAATGAATAGGCTGCGTGCAAAATAAAATAAGTGGGCTGCGTGTTCACTTTCAAATTGGATTGTGTGTTCAAAAAATCAATTTGGGCTGTGCATTCAGAAGATTAGTGTTTTGGGCTGCGTGTTCAACTCTCAATCAGCGTGGGCTGCGTGTTCACAATCAATCTGGGCTGTGTGTTCAGAAAATCAATTTGGGCTGTGTGTTCAGAAAATCAGTGTTTGGGCTATGTGTTCAACTCTCAATCAGTGTGTGCTGCGTGTTCACCATCAATTTATGGGCTGTGTGTTCAGAAAATCAATGTTTTGGGCTGCGTGTTCAACTCTCAATAAGTGGGCTGCGTGTTCACTTTCAAATTGGGCTTTGTGTTCAGAAAATCAATTTGGGCTGTGTGTTCAGAAATTTAGTGATTTGGGCTGCGTGTTCAACTCTCAATCAGCGTGGGCTGCGTGTTCACAATCAATTTGGACTGTGTGTTCAGAAAATCAGTATTTTGGGTTGTGCGTTCAGAAAATCAGTATTTGGGCCGCGTGTTCAAATCTCAATCAGTGTGGGCTGCGTGTTCACAATCAATTTGGGCTGTGTGTTCAAAACAAAAAATCAGTGTTTTGGGCTGTGTGTTCAGAAAATTAGCGATTTGGGCTGCGTGTTCACCTTCAATTTGGGCTGTGTGTTCAGAAAATCAGTGTTTTGGACTGTGTGTTCAGAAAATTGGTGTTTGGGCTGCGTGTTCAAATCCCAATCAGTAAGTGGGCTGCGTGTTCACAATCAATTTGGGCTGTGTGTCTAGAAAGTCAGTGTTTGGGCTGCGTGTTCAACTCTCAATTAGTGTGTGCTGTGTGTTCACCTCCAATTTGGGCTATGTGTTCAGAAAATCAATGATTTGGGCTGCGTGTTTAACTCTCAATCAGCGTGGGCTGCGTGTTCACAATCAATTTGGACTGTGTGTTCAGAAAATCAGTATTTTAGGCTGTGCGTTCAGAAAATCAGTGTTTGGGTTGCGTGTTCAAATCTCAATCAGTGTGGGCTGCGTGTTCACAATCAATTTGGGCTGTGTGTTCAAAACAAAAAATCAGTGTTTTGGGCTGTGTGTTCAGAAAATTAGCGATTTGGGCTGTGTGTTCAAATCTCAATCAGTGTGGGCTGTGTGTTCACCTTCAATTTGGGCTGTGTGTTCAGAAAATCAGTGTTTTGGATTGTGTGTTCAGAAAATTGGTGTTTGGGCTGCGTGTTCAAATCCCAATCAGTAAGTGGGCTGCGTGTTCACAATCAATTTGGGTTGTGTGTCCAGAAAGTCAGTGTTTGGGCTGCGTGTTCAACTCTCAATTAGTGTGTGCTGTGTGTTCACCTCCAATTTGGGCTGTGTGTTCAGAAAAATCAATGTTTTGGGCTGCGTGTTCAACTCTCAATCAGTGTGTGCTGCGTGTTCACCATCAATTTGGGCTGTGTGTTCAGAAAATTAGTGTTTGGGCTGCGTGTTCAAATCTCAATCAGTGTGTGCATCATCAATTTGGGTTGTGTGTTCAGAAAATCAGTGTTTGGGCTGCGTGTTCAAATCTCAATCAGTGTGTGCTGCGTGTTCACCATCAATTTGGGCTGTGTGTTCAGAAAATCAGTGTGTTGGGCTGCGTGTTCAACCCTCAATCGATGTGTGCCGTGTGTTCACAATCAATTTATGGACTGAGTGCTCAGGAATTCAAGTGATAAGACCGTGAGTTCAGAGTGCAAGCAGAATGCAAGAAAAATTTCTAATACGTTACAGAAACGGTAGGAATGAAGTAAATACCTCTCGTGCCTCATAGGAGAGATGATACTCTAGCACCCGCAGAAGGAGATCCCCGGGTGCTCGCTCGTCAAAATCGGTGAAATGATGGAAAACAGCCTGCGGGAGAACGTGTACTGGTGGGTCATACCTCTCGGGGATGAAGGGGCGAACCCTCGGAGGCAAGGACATGATGTCAGGCTTGCCTCCGGCACCTGGAGAACCTCCGCCGTGGGGAAATTGACACGCCATTTCAAGAAATCTGCAAAAGGGGCAAAAATGAGCAAAAATGAGCCAAAATTGGAAAAAGTCAACAAAAGTCAACTCTCGGGAAATGAAAAAGTCAACAAAAGTCAACTCCCGAGAAAATCTTCCAAATATTGAGACAAACTCATCTCAAGTGGCGAAAATGAGAAAAGAAGCCCCGAAACCAAAATTTAATCGGTTCAAAGTGCTTAAAACTGAAAGATTTCGCGAAAACAACTTGCGTGGGACGTTGGAAAACGCGTATAGGGCACAGATCTGAGGGAGAAAATGGTTTAGGAAGCTAGAGAAGAAGATTTCGAAGCTGCACTTGTGAGCCCGAAATGTTTGGATGGATGTATTTAAAGAAAAGAGGCCGAAAAGACAAAACTGCCCCCGGATTTGGCAAAGTGGCCGGCCGGCCACTTTTTCTGGCAGGCCGGCCATTTCCTTTTCAAAAAATGGCCGGTGGTCTCCCTCTCCCAATAAAACTGGCCGGTGGTGTTCCCCACATGCCCTCCAAGGTCCCTACAAATTTTGAGGAGGATTGGAGTCCCCGAAACCTGAAAAAGTACAAGGGAAGTGCATTTTCTGTCGCGAAATCGCTCCGCCGGAACTTCAGCTTCAACTTCCGATGCATGTCTCATCGTTTACTCATCGAAAGTGAGGTATATCCTTTTGAACATGTTGTAACCTCTCCGGGAGGTGGACCGGAGGCCGCGATCGAGTCACCCTCGCCGAAACGCGCGTTTCTTCCCGCATTACGATGCACTTTTCTATCAACACCGTGATTGTCTACATTCGATATCACAATTGAACTTATATTGTTAGATATGTTATGCTTGTTGAGTTTCTTTTGCAGGCACGATATTGTATGTACGGTTCATTTGAGGCTGGTGCGACCAGACGAATCGCACAGGTATCGTATCTTCTCCGTGTGAGACGCGACGAGAATTGAATAATTTTCTTGCATTCTTAACTGCATGAAATATAGTTGTTGCTTTGCATTCTTGCTTAAAACTGTTGCATCTATTTGCGAATACTTGCTTCATTATAGCTTGTTGCATTTACATGATCATTGAGTTACCTTCGGCTTCTTGGATTGTCAGTTGCATTTTGCCCCTGCCTGCGGGCATGCCTGCGGGCGCATCTCTGTTTATCTCGCCTGTTTGTCTAAGTCTTCGGCCTTGTCAAAAATGGGTCGTTTCTGGGCTTTGACATTCACTCCCGTCACTTATGACTTCGAGTTCTGTCAAAGAGGGGCAACTGTAGACACCCCATTTTTGACCGACCTTAAGACTCAGACGTCACCGATTGAGCGCTTGGTGATGTTGCATATCGTGCTCATTCAGAAGTTTCAGAGTCTTGGCTGCGAGCCTTGCCTCCGGACTTCTGGACTCTTTCATGCTTTGCCTCGGTTTGCGAACCAGGCTCTCATTTCTCTATTTTCTCTTCCCGAAGGGAGGGAGAGGTCTCGTAGATTATCTCTTAGTGTCCGTAGGTTACGTTTCGTGGTCGTAAGCCATTTTGCCCATTTGGAGTCCGATTTTTAGTTTTTCGGAGCCGTTGGCCGTGTGCCTCGGTTCGGGACCGCTTAACCACCTCCGTTTGCTCCGGCTTTTGGCATACATCTTATTTGCTCCCTTTTGAGGGACACTGTGGCTCGAGAAACCAACTTCATGGTCGAACACCACTTCCGGTGCCTAACAGTCAGTTTTCGGGGCCTCGGGCTGTGCGTTTCGGCCCCCGAACCTTCATTTTGCATCAGTTTTGGTTCATTTTTTGCAGGGACCTCTGTTTCATTGGTAAGAAGGCCGTAGAAGGGTGGGAGGCCAGTAATTGTTCTGTCAGCCAACTTTATCCTTTCATCGCCCTCCGTCGCCCGTTTTTCCTCACTTAAAAGCCAATGTTGACCACCCTTGGGCCATTTTCTTGCACCCTAAACCCCATATTTGTGATGTACACATCTGGGAGGCCACCAATATTTGGTGGCCAGCCAGTAATTGCTTTTGAACCTTTTGAACCCCTTTGAAAAGTGGGTTGTTCTCCCTCCTGGTCCACTATCTCCAGCTTTTGACCACATAATTGTGTTGTGCACACCTGAGAGGCTACCTTTTTGGTATGGCCGGCCACTAATTCTCATTGAACCTTTTGACCCTTGGCCAGCCGGCCATGGGAGGTAGCCGGCCGGCCACCTGAAACCTCAATAACCGGCCGGCCATGCTCCTTGCTGCAGGCACATTCCAAATATGCATCTCTTTTCCCCCCAGATTGTGTATCCGGGGGGGTGCATTTTTGGAGGGAAACTTGGATTGTTTTCCCTCCATTTTCCCCCCCTCTTTTGTCTATATAACAGCAGCTCCAGCTCTGTTATTAGGGTTACAAAAATTCCCCCCAAGCCTCTTGCCTTGTATCTCTCTTTCTCTATATTTCTAAACTCCAAACTCTCAAGTCCTACACCCATTTCTTCACCAACCCATAGCCCACCCTTCCATCCTCCATTCCAGCAGCTGGAGGTTGTTCTTCAAAGCCTAGGAGTGCTGCATCTTGGTTCAAAAGGGTGCCAAAGACTAGTCTTCAAGGGTGAGTCCCTATTATCTTTTTTTTGTGCTTTATTTTGTTCAATACATTAGCCATACTTGCTTGCTGTTTTGGGCTCCGACCCTAACTAGAACTAGGCTTATTTTGAGCTATTTTTCATGTTTGTTTAAGGGCCTCTCACTGTTTGAGGCCTCCTTGTTGCACTTGCTTCATTAGCTCCCTTGTATGCAATTTTCTTGTGTAGTATTTTTGGCCTATGTATAAATTGTTTTGAGGCATGTCATAAACTGTAAAGTTTCTTATTTTGAGCCCTTATTCAATATTGTTAAAGGGCTCATCACTGTTTGAGGCTTTCATTTACCACTTGCCTTTATCTCTCTCTTTTGGCTCCATTTTTGCATGATTTTTTAGCCTCTTATGCTTCTGTTTTTGGGTTCTGTTCCGAACTACAAATGACCTTATTTTGACCCCCTATTCATGTTTCATTAAGGGTCTTTCACTGTTTGAGGCATCCTTTCTATACTTTGTATTATAACTCTCTTTTTGGCCTTATTTTGCATAGCATTTTGAGCATTCTTGTACACTGTTTTGGGTCTGGCCACCAACTGGAAAATATCATTTTTTGGGCCCCTCTTAAACTTTGTTGAAGGGCCCTCTCTTGTTTGGGGTCAGCAGCTGTGACTTTTTTCTTTATCTCACATTTAGGGCCATTTTTGCATATTGGTTTAGCCCTATTTGTGTTCATTGTTTGGCCTTCCTTAAAACTATAAACATGCTTGTTTTGGGGCTGCATTGAATCTGTCTTCACATTTCATGATCAAATAGTGCATGTTTTGTATAGCTATAGGCCATTGCGCATGCCTAGTTTTGCATTTCGGGTCCCATTTCATGCATCGGGTGCCATGTTTCTATGATTCGGGACTGTTTTGGGTCATATTTTAGCGCTGAAATTTGCATGCTTGTATGCCATATTCCATGCCTTGCCATGTCTTGTTAGAGTGGCATTCGTGCCTTAGGGTCGGTCCTCGGTTTGCGTGCATGCGTGCACGCATCTCGAGTGTCTCATTTTCATCTTATGGCCTCCTATGTGAGTGTGGCTGAGGTCCACTTGTGTTGGTGTAAGCCCATATTGCATTGTGTATGCCATTTCATTTCATAGCTTGTGTATGTTAGGCCGCATGTTAGCGCATTGTGTATGCCATGTTATTTCGTGCATCGTGTATGCCATTTCATAGCATTGTTCATGCTAGGTTGTATATTAGTTGCATTCATGCATGTCATGCATATTGCATTGTGCTTGGGATAGGAGTTAGCCCGAGCATGAAAAACGAGGTACGTTTCGTACTCCGAGTGACGGAACGTATCTCAATTCTTGGTCGCCGACACTCCGGATTATCCATGATGGAGTTAGGTCTTGTTGTGTTTATGTGTGCATTCATTCCATATTAAGTCTTGCAAATCGACTCCTCGGCCATCATGCATTGATATGCGTGATTGGTGGCACGAGGATCGAGGTATGCATATATTTGTGAAAATACATTGCTATGCCCCTTTCTTGCTCTCTGTTGCAGCAAATCAAGAATCAGCAGTCTTCTGGGGCTCGGCGCGCTTTCCAAGAATAAATTGGAAAACAGAGGCTAATTGGGGCATCCCAGTGGATTTCCGCACGAGGCAGCCCAGACATGCATCATCCATCGTCTGAAGAAGAGTCAAGGCAGTCCCTGGCTTGCATGCCAGTTTATTATTGTTCTTAGTTAATTTGTAAATTAATTAGGAATTTGTATATATTTGGACTGTATTATTTAGACTGTATTATTTGGACTGTACTATTTATTCGGGCCCTCTGCACGAGGGCATAACTGTAATAAGTGTACGTGTGTGTGATGTATGTCTTCCAACCCCACGTCTTTCTCCCTTTTATTTACCTGCTTATGATGGTTAGATTAGGGCATGTTTCAATTAGCATACAGTATGATAGCATGTTTGCATTCATTCATCTGTTTTGCATGCATCGGGCTCGGCGCATCATACTAACTGCATTGTATTTTCAATTCCAAGTTGAATACATGTTAGCTGTAGCATTTCATATGCCATGTTTAGAATAGTCAAGCCTGCTATAGTTACATTTTTGCATGTGTTGCATTAGGCATTTCCGTATAATTAAGATCATGCATGGATTTCTAATTAGCTTTTGTTTTGGCTTGGAGTACTCGGTAAGTTTTATGCTTTAGCATCCTTGCATGCGTGTGAGTGACTGCCATGATAGCATGCTTACCATGAGGCTATATGCTTATGTGATATAACTGCCTGAATGCCTGTGGGTGAAGGTTGGGTTATTTGAATTGGAACAGTTCATCAAATGTGTGTTTTAAGCCCACTAGATAGTGGCAAAATCATGTTTTTTTCTAAGCCCACCTGTAACAGCGCCCGCGTGGGACCTCATGCTACAGTTCGGACTCGATTTTTGTTGTCGCAGTTCTTAATCTGAACCAAAGAGTCCAAATCTGGCAAATCGTTTTGAGAAACAGATTTTTGAAAAAGTAGTGCCAAACATGGACTGCTTTGCCAGATACAAAGTCGCCACCTAAATATTTTAAAATGGGAGAATTTAGGAAACCCTGACTCGGTGCCGAAGGCCACATGTCCGTCATCACCGGAGTTGTCTCGGCTCGGGAGCTTGGGTACGATCGGGGAAGGTCAGCTATGAGCACCCCCTTTCGCCCGGTCCGAAGACCGGCCTCTACTAACCGTGATATCCGCATTTGAAAACTTTGTGTGTTCTTATTCCAATTATTAGCCTAGAATTACTATATTATGCGCACAGCAAACAAGTATAGACTAGATTGCCTAATTTGGAAATAAACATTGCATATCCGTTTGGTTTGAAAATGCTTTGGAATTTGCTACTCGCAAGTAGGCTAAAATACGGATTTCAACGAGTTTTTCCAACTCAAACAATCCGGCCTTCACCCACAGGCATTCAAAACAGTTTAACACATAAGCATCTAGCCACATGTTAAGCATGCTGTCATGGTAACATTCACACTCATGCGATATGCTAAAGCGGAAATACTTACATAATACTCCGTGCCAAAACAAAGAACTTGTTAGCAAACATGCATGATCCAAGTCCATGTGAAGTGCCTAATGCATCGCATACAAAATGTCGCTAAGATAGGCTCGGCTAATCCTAGACATGTCATGTGAAAATGCACAATGAACACATATTCAATTCGGAATTGAAGTACTGATGCAGTTAGCGTGATGTACCGAGCCTAACGCGTGTAATACAAATGCATGGATGCACACATGCATAGCATAAGGTATGCTAAATTAAACATGCCCTAATACTAACCATTAAAGCGGGTAAGTAAAAGGGAAGAAAGAAGTGAGGTTGGAAGACATACACACCACCCACACACACTTATTACAGATTTGCCCTCGCTCGGAGGGACCGAATAAATATTACAAATTAATTAACTACGCAAGCTAATTAAATATTACAAATTAATTAATTAACAAATTAACTAATTTAGGAAAATAGTAAAACGTCTCGAGAAGCGCGCCGCCATGCGCAAGCTGCCTCTGTTTTCCTCCCTTTCCTTCTCTGGAGGTTGTCAAAACCTCAGGACTACATCCTTGGACAGAGGGGATCATCACCGGCTAGATGAAATTTCCAGCGGCAGTGTTGTATGGCCATCGGCACAAAGTTGAAGCTGTCGGCAGAGAAAATAGTGCCGGTCGGCACATTACACTGCCGGTCGGCAGAGTATTCCTGCAGAACCTGCAACTCACAGCAATAGAGGGCAAAACAAGGCATGGCAGCACAATTCAAAGCATGTATGCACCAACCATGTCTCTTATCATTGTAATGACTCAAAGGGACATGCGCCTCGGTTCTTGGACCACCAATCACGCATTTCCATGCATGATGGCCCAAAGAACCAAGCATGCAACTTTGGTTTCAAATGCATGCAAACCAATCAAACAAATTAGGCCCAATTCCTATCACCAATTCAAGGAACAAGGCATGCATGCAAAATGCAATGCAACCTAGGCATACAAGCTAGGAATGCAACATGGCATGGCAATTAACTTATGCAAGCATACAAGCATGCATATGGCAATACAAATGAGTGCAAAGATGGACTTAAACATGAATTAGGCGACTCTAAAATAGGCCTAAAACAGTAGCCATTGTGCTAAAAGGTGAGGGCTAAATGGCATGCACACACACATGCACATAAGGACCAACACTTAAGCATAAATCAAACAACATTCAAGCACACTTGAAAGAAGGAAACATGGGCAAATTAGCATGCATTATAAGCTCTAAAATCATGCTAACACATGGTGCCAAACCAAGCAACAAATCAAGCCAAGCATGCATCAAATGGCCTAAGTGTTCAAAGCAAACCAATGGGGGATTGAACCACACTTAGCAAGACCAAACATGGCATGCATTAAACAACTAAAAATAGATTTTTAGCATGTTAAAACAAGGCCAAAGGACTCCTTAGATGGCATCTAAGTGGCCCAAATTCAAAGGCATACACAATGGCCAAAACATGGAGCATTGCAACACATGCTTTCAAAGCATTAAAGAGGCATGCAAGGCGATCAAACAAGCATGGAAATGGGACTGAAATAGCATGTAGGATGATTCCAAATCACCAAAACAATGCAAAGATGGCATGCTACACATGCACATACTCAAGGCCAACAAGCCCAAATACAAAGGAGCTATATAATGCATGCAAAGATCAACCCAAACGATTATGGACAGAGCTAAAACATGGCAAAATAAGCACATAATCTTCACAGATGCAAGCCTAAAACATGCTCCAACAAAGGCTAACAACCTAGAACATGTTAAGGCACAAATAAGGCATTACATGGCAACTATGCTAAACATGCATGAAGTTCCAAAACCAACTTGAAATCATGCTATATCATGGATATATAAGCATGAAAAACAAACCAAATATGCTCAACACACACTCAAGCATAGGCTTCCTTAAGAGGCCAAAATGTGTCCCTTTCAAGGATAACAAGGAGAGGGGGTGGCCCTCTCCTTCTTGGGAAAGCATCATCTTTACCACTGAAATCCCTCAAGATTTCAGTGGTGAAGAGACCTCAACACCAAAATCCCGGAGCTAACACAAAATGGCTCAAAATGAGGCCTTTTGAGGCCTAAGGGTGGTCAACACCCCTCAAACAACAAAACACTCTTAATAAACAATAAAGAGGGCTTAAAAATAGAACTTTTTTATGTTATACAATAATCACAAAAACAGATCTAAGACTAGTAGAAAATTGATGCAAGAATGGGGAAAAAAGGGGCTAGAATCTCACCCTTGATGCCTTCTTCAACAAAGATGCTCCAATGGCCTCCTTGAGCTTGAATCCAAGACAAAAACTTCAAAACACACTCTTTAGAACCTCAGCTCCAAGAGGAAGGTGAAACACTGGGTGTTTGTGTGCAATAATGAGACACAAAACACCTAGTGTGCAAAATGAGAGGGAAAGAGAGATAGGTTGTGTATGTCTAACCCTAACCCTAGAAAACCAGAGCTCTCCTCTGTATTTTCCTCTCTCAAAAATGTCTAAAGCCCCTCTTCTTTGCCTTAGAGAGAGTTCCTCTCTATATGCCTCTTGTAAAGCTTACAAGACAAGCTTTGCAAGAGGGAGATCCCTCCATACACGTGTATGGAGGGGAGCAAAAGCAATACAGCTGTCCAAAAATATCTGCAAAAGCAGATGAACAGCAATCGGCCGGCAAAAAATGCCATCTTGGCCAAACAAAGTGCCGACTGGCACAAAATAGTGCTGACCGGCAACAAAGAGTGCCGGCCGGCAAACTATATTGCCGGTGGCAGCAAAAACCAGCCGGTGGCACCTAGCCACTGCCGGTGATGGGTGGGGATGGTCTACAAACCCCACCTTGCCCTTCCAAGGCAGGATGCAAGTGTTTGGTGCAAAACCAGACACTAAACGGTCGAGTTCGGGGATCCTGAGGCAAGGCGCGCGAGCCGAGACCTCCGGGAACTCCAAACGAACACAAACATGGAAGATCACCGTGTGTTCAAACAGTGACGTCCAAGTCTTGAGGACGGTCAAAAATGGGGTGTCTACAGTTGCCCCTCTTTGACAGAACTCGAAAGTCATAACAATGATGGGAGTGAATGTCAAAGCCCAGAGACGACCCATTTTTGACAAGGCCGAAGACTCAGACAAACATACAAGACAAATAAGATATGCGCCCGGAGGCAGGGGCAAAATGCAAGACAATGCACAGAGCCGAGCATAACTTATGATCATGCAAAGAAAGCTGTAATGAAGCAAACATGCGACAATTTTAAGCTAGCATACCAAACTACACTACAATGCAGAAAGGATGTAAGAGAATTATGGAATTCTCAACACGTCTCACTCGGGAGATACAATACCTGTGCGGCTCGTCTGGTTGCACCAGCTGCAAATGAACCGTACATACAATATCGTGCCTGAAAAGAAAACAAACTTAACAGGTGCAATATGGTTAGCAACATGCATGACAATGCAAAATGGATGCAAAACGAAATGCAATATATACAAAACAATGTATAAACAATGCAAACGAAGATGCAATGTATTTGAAAAAAAAATGCAAGCTACATGCAAAGCATTTGAATCATGATCCAATCACGAACGGTTCGAAACCACACCTATGTCAAATAGATTGATGGAGGTAACAAGTCTGTCTACCATAGAACGGTCAACTGAACTATGAGTATTGTAGACAGACGCAAGAACAAGCATTGGGTGGAATTGACATAAGTGGGGAAACAACCTGCTGGAGAAAGGACTACGATCCTAATGCCGGATGCAAAAATTACACTACAATGTAATGGATGAATATGACACGCAAGCCAAACCAAATCTTGCTTAGGAAAGGCATGCATACATACAAGCCATGTGTAACACAGAAAAGGTGCCGCAACCCTCAACCAACATATCAACGTGGAACCGGCGCGATACACATACAGAACTGTGTTTTAACATGAAAAGTAAGGGCACATACCGGACCAAGCTCAACCTGGAAAGGCGCAAGCCAAAGGCGGAAGGTGATGCAATGAATGCATGCAATCTACAATGCAATATCTACAAATATGCAATGGAATGGATATGGATACAATGGATATGGTACGCAAGCCAAACCAAATCTTGCCTAGGAAAGGCATGCACACGTACGAGCCATGTGTAACACAGAAAAGGTGCCGCAACCCTCAACCAACATATCAACGTGGAATCGGCGCGATACACATACAGAACTGTGTTTTAACATGAAAAGTACGGACACATACCAGACCAAGCTCAACCTGGAAAGGCGCAAGCCATAGGCGGAAGGTGATGCAATGAATGCATGCAATCTACAATGCAAATGCATGACAATGCACTATGATGCAATGACTATGATTGCAACTTTCCCTATCTTACCAACAGGGTGATATACTAGGTTGGTTCAGTATCCAGAACTGAGGCGTAGACATGCCGCCTCAACCTATGGGGCTTCCATACAGATTTCAAGCCGAGGGTAAACCTCTGGGTATTTAAACCAGACTTTAGTCTCGGAATTCCCGAACCTTTGCGTTCTAGGCATAAGCCGTTCGAACTCTAGTTTCCATCGTCCCAGTTGGTCTTCTAGGAACTCATCGCAAGCACAGACAGGTGGCTTTACCAGACCACCGAAAAGTCGTTCGGGCACGACAAACACCGAAGGAATTGCACCTTCAGAGGATTTAAGGTCTCCTAGACCGGAATGCAAAATGTATGCATGACTATGCACGTTTTTTTTTGTTTTTTTTTGAAATACAAATGATGCAAGTGATGCATGTTGCATGGAATGCGCGACAACACGCGGCTCTCGAAGTGTACGACAATGCGAACACTAAAGGTCTTACACCTTCCAAGGATTTAAGGTCTCCTAGACCGTACGTGTTTAAGGTCTCGCCAGACCATGCGTGTTTAAGGTCTCGCCAGACCCTGCGTGTTTAAGGTCTCGCCAGACCGGCGTATTGCACAACGGTATGATGCGCAAATAGCGCAATGCGTTAGGCAACGCGAGTGCACAGGACAGTGCGATGGAATGCATGCAAAATGCAATGAGATGCGCAAAATAGCGTGAAATGGAATGCACAGAACAGTGCGATGCACAGAACAGTGCGATGCGCAGAACAGCGCGAACAATTTCGAAAGGCACAAAACAGTGCGATGCGCAGAACAGCGCGAGGTTTGAAATGCACAAAACAGTGCAACGGTTTGAAATGCACAAAACAGTGCGATGCGCAGAACAGCGCGAACAATTTTGAAATGCACAAAACAGTGCGATGCCAAGTACGACACGCATGCCACACGGAATGTAAATGGGCTTAAATGCGCGACAACGCACGTATTCCGGAATGCATGACAATGCATGAAATGGAAATGCAATGATGATGCATGAGAAATGTGCACGACAATGCAAAGGGGTGCGTGTTGCAACGCATGTAACACGTGCATAACAATGCAAATGTGTGGCGCATGACAGCGTAATGTAATGCACCGAAGTAGTGTGATGAACTCGTACAACACATCTGGGGCAACTTTTGAATTCAAAAAGGATACAAAAAGGATACACCTTGCACGAATTCGAGTGCCACGCACTGGAGACACGGCCCGAAGTCAAAACGGAGGCCGGTTGAATGTCGGAGATGCACTTTCTTGCACTTTCTTCAGCTATGAAGACCCAAAACAACTCAAATGGCCTAAACAAGGCTGTGGGAACCCCACCGGCCAAAAGAGGAGGCCACCGGCTGGCCATCGGCACAAAAACAATTCTATCGGCACAAAAAAGTGCCGGCCGGCACAAAACATTGCCGACCGGCAAACAGTTGCTGGTGCGGGGCAGTTTTGTCTTTTCACCTCGGGTGTTATAAAATAGGGCTTCATGCCCTATTTTCTCACTTCTCCACCGCCGAAAACCTTTGCTCTCTCTCTCTAGAGTGCTTCTCTCTCATTTTTTTCTCCGTTTCTTCGCGTTCTACGCTTGTTTCATCGTCGGATTCGCGATCCTCTTCGCGTTTCGGACATTTTCCACCGATCACATTCTCGTTTCGGTGCCTCGTTCGGCGTTCTCGCCTTTTCGGGGTTTGTTCCCCTCACTTTCCTCTTCATTTCCGTGCCTCTTCACATTCCGGCCTTCCCGGCCATTTCCGACCCTCTCAGGAGTTGACTTTTCAGTTGACTCTTCGCATTCCGGCTCGGTTTTCCCTTTTCCGGCCATTTCACACCACTCTCTTCATGGCGGACGACATTCCACGTGGCGGGACTCCCCCGGACCACGAGATGGATCCCGGGGTCGAGCTCTTGCCACTAAGCGAGTGCCCGTTCGACCCGGCGACCTACCGGCCGGCGATCCACGTTCTGCCCCCAGACGGCCTGCGTCAGTTCCGGAGCTTTGAGAGGTACGCGGCGCCTGAGCTACTACTTCGCGAGCCTACCTCCCACCTTTCATTCGGCACTTCCGAGGTAACTCTTCATCTTCTGCTTTACTTTCTGCAATGTAGGATACAAAACTGCCATAGTTAGCTGTATTCTCTAATTGTTGAAATCTGATATGTCGTAGACCGTAGTTGACTGTAAACATACATACAACTGATATCTGCTTGAGACTGACACATGAACACACACTGCACTAGTCCTGAATCACCCAAACACACGGCACACACTGTATTTCACTGCACACACACTGGCACCCAGTATTTGTCTGAATCTGTCAAACTTGCATACATGCCTCATCTGTTCTGAGACACTCAAACACGCTGACACAGCACACGTATTTCACTATAAGCACACCGGCACCCGGTATTTGCCTGAATCTGACAAACTTGCATACAAGCCATATCTGTCTTTTCAAAATTGCATGTTGAATATTGTCTTGCAATTGTTGTTTTCTATTTGCAGGAGGGTTCCCATACCATTCGCGGGTATGGGAATACTGGTGCACGGGAGTGGTATGATGAGCTCCCTGATGCGGTCCAGCGCATCATGGACCGAGCGGGCTTCGGCACCTTCTGCCGAGGGCTCTCTAGGCTCTCCACATGCAGGCCTCTTCTCGCCGCTTTGGCGGAGAGATGGTGGGACACCACCGATTCTTTCCACTTCTCTGCTGTAGGGGACATGACGATGACCCTTTATGACTTCTCGATGCTCACAGGCATCGGGGTAGGGGGTGATCCGATCCCCTTCGACACCGACATGGATGAGTGGACCGCCGCTCAGGTCCATCTACTGGGGGAGGCGCCACCGCTAGCTCGTCCAGGCTTCGTCCGATACTCCTGGTTCGAGGCACAGTTCAGGGTCCAGCCCGCATTGGGGGAGGAGACTCAGATGACCGAGGAGGACGTGGAGAGGTATGCCCGCGGCTTCCTCATGTTCCTGTTCGGGACTACTATCTTCGCCGACCGGGCGAACACCGTGCCTCTCTGCCTTCTCAGCGCACTGGTGGACGTCCGGGACATCTTGCACTACGACTGGGGCGGCGCTGCTCTAGCCACCCTGTACGGCTATATGAGCTCGGCTTCTCGCGGCAGCGGCCAGCTGCTTGGAGGTTACTGGCGGGCTTGGGAGGTACATTTCTTTTCCACTTTTTCATTCCTGTCTCGTACTTTCTGTACCCTGTACACTGCACACACCGCGGTCTGCTTTACACTTACTGTATACTGTACACACGGCACACACATACATTCTGCTTTACACTGACTGTACACTGCTCACACTGTACACTGTACACTGTACACAATACACTGCACAACACACGGCTCTGCCATTTCTGCTTTATTCTGCATTCTGCTTCAACTGATGATCGTACTGACATCTATTTTGCAGTTGTGGGTTTACGCCTACTTTCCTAGGCTTGCACCTGTACCAGTTGCGGAGCCTCCTCCGGCTGTCCCGTTCTCGAGTCGCTTTGACGGGAGATGCACCCGGCGACCACGGGAGACGTTCGGCTTCTTCCGCCGATATTTCGACACCATCACTCCGGCCGAGGTATGCTTTACTTTCAGTTCATTTAGCTTCGCTTTCCCACTGCATATTTCAATAATAGTAGATAACAAACTGTCTGTCACTTTCAGATCACATGGCGGCCATGGGCCTCCTTGCCGTCGGCGATGCGGGGTCAGTTCCCTGGTGCTGAGGAGACCTCGCGTTTCCGGATCTTGCTAGAGGGCCCGGTCTGTCGGGCTTGGTACCTGGGGGAGCATTTTCTACGCCAGACCCGCGGGTTACCTGAGCAGATAGTCCCGGCTCACCCTCCTGCAGAGATGAGGGAGACCGAAGGGCTGACCACTGAGCAGCTGGATGATTACTCCATCGGCTGGGAGGAGGCCGGCTTCCGAGGCACCGGCGACTATCAGGAGTACGTGCGGACGTACCTGATGCGTCCCTTGAGCGGTCGTCGAGCAGAGGGGGCCAGGCCTGTAGCATCGGCGACTGGGGCCGGAGCGGGAGCAGAGGCCGGATCTTCCAGGAGGGCCCGGGTCCGTGGCAGGGGCGGGGTGCGGGGAGGACGAGGAGCTGGCTGGCCTGCCCTGCCTGCTGTACTGACTTTCCAGGGGCAGGGTGGGTCGACCTATCAGATCCCCTTCGCCCCTCCACCGGCTAGTCACGAGTTCATTGACGTCCCCGACTTACCGCCGGTATGTTCTACTGCATTTCGTACAGTTATTCATTTCAGTTTACTTGATATTCCACAGAATACTAATGCATCTGATACCTTTGCAGGCTTCTTCTGATTACACCCGACAGTCGTTGGCGATGAATGCCTCGATGATGGGGATGCTCCAGCGGACATTTGACCTCCTAGCTGTCTACAGCATACCGGTATGTCCTTCTGACACTGGCCTCAAACCATTCATACACTGCTTTGCATAATCTGATGCACGGCACAACACCTGATACACTGATCTCACAGTATCTGAACACTGCATACACTGCATTCTGCACTAAACTCTGTACTGATAAACTGCTCACGGCATTCATACACTGTACTCACATACTGCATTCTGCACTGATAAACTGCTCACGGCATTCATACACTATACTCATACACTGCATTCTGCACCTTTAAACTGTTCACAGTGTACTGATGCATTTCCCTTTTTGTGAACTTTTCAGCCTCCTTTCCAGATTCCCATGGCAGGAGGTGCTCCAGCTAGACTTTCTGTCCCTGCTCGGGGGAGAGATGAGGAGGGCAGGATATTTCCCCGTACCAGGGGAGGGCGTACTCACGTCGGGAGTAGCTCGCAAGCTCCAGTCCCGGAGGATGACGACGACGAGGAGTCAGAGGCGGAGGCAGGGTCATCGGAGGAGGAGACCGGAGGCGATTCTAGCTCGGGCTCTGACGACGACGCTGATGATGCCCCTGGACCTTCGTCCAGGAAGAGGACCAGGACGGACTGACGGCCCTTGGAGTGATCGACACAGATGCAGATTTTTGCTATCTTTTCTTCTTTGTACTTTTCCTTTTGTTGGTAGTTAGATTACCTTGTACTGCCGCAGGCAGATTTTTGTTTCTAAAACTTGTACATTTGAAAAGCTAAGTAAATGAAACAGACTTTTTATCTGAAAAAGTGCTTACATTTACACATTTCATGCATTGCATCGCATCTCATCATGTTACACCTCAATGTAAATGGAATTGATTGGCTGTCTGAAAATTGAACACTCGCACTGTAATAATCAGATGACTTAAACAGCCAACAGCAAAATAACCCAAGCAACCCACTGCCTGATTCTGGACACACAGCCCTTACTCTGTTGGGGATTAACCTGCATACAGCCCATAACACAGCATTCGATTCATTCTGCACACGGCAATTCTAAACAAAACAGCCCAATCTGACAAGACGGACCTCAAAGATGGAACTGGTTGGAGTCGAAACACGTTCAAATGTAGAGAATGGCACAGCATTCTGAGCATAAGCGATTTTTGAAATCGAATAAGGGTTTTTCAGACCGGGATATCGAGCCTACAACTGAACACAGCGGGGAGGACTCAAACAAAGAGGTACACGACCTAAACACAACGAGACACGCTCGGAAAAGACCAAAGACAAAGGTTGAGGTAAACAAAACCAAAGACACGACATACAGACGCATTAGCGAAGATGGGAGACCTCGGACCACGAGGAGCCAGTTCAATCTGGGTATTGTTTCCCACCCTTTCTGATTTGTGATTCTCGCATCACTCGGCTCTCAAGCTCGGATTTTCTCTCAAAACCGTTTTCCTCACTTTTCTCTCAACTTACACCTCTCTATTCTTCAATCTCTCATTTTCCATCCCTCCCCGGGGTGATTAATGGATGAATAGGAAGTTGCGGGTTCACGCCTGATGCCGTTAGCTCACAGCTATCTCTTCCGGCGGGCAGCGTGCTCTTCTGGCAAGTACGTTGATGATGGGGGAAAGACAGACTGCCTGGCTCAACTGTGCCCCTAGTTCATCATTTTAACCATTCTTTCGTTTTTGCTTTCTACCAAAACGGTTTTGATCAAAATGAGAGTCAGATTAACGTACTTGTTCAATTTTTGATTTGAAAAGCGTGCGAGTCAGGCCGCAAGCACTGAAAATTTTCCTTTTTTGGGTCCAAGACAATGGTCCAGTTTTGGAAAATGAAATAGTTTTCGAGAAAATAGTCAACCTCAGTAAAAATTTTCAAAAAGTATTTTTCAAACAGCTGATGCTCAACAAGCATGGAGCTTACCCTTTGAGATGCGCAACCTCGGATCGGAGGCAATGGAAAATTGCCCCTGGTTTAAAGGGGGTGGGAGGCAACGGAAAGTTGCCCCTAGTTTGAATGGCGTCTCACGACGGCTTGTGGCAACGGAAAGTTGCCCCTTGTTTGGGATGGTGCCGCAGCAGTCCGCAGACAGTCTTCATTGGCGGTGGTCGAACTCTCAGACACAGAGATGACGAAGACGATCACAACACATATATGGACACAGTCGCCTTGGGAGCGTTGGCGACTGGACTTTGGAATGAAATTGAAACCATTGCATGGACTGAGGCGCTTATGAAAGCGTTGGGGGCTGGACTTCATGATGAAGTTGCCTACGTATCCCAAACATGGAAATCAAGCCTTACGTAGTTCCGGTTAAGGTCCACTCGGGTATTTTAACCTTCACTTTGTTTGGCTCTCACTTTTGCCAAGGCGCCCAATGCGGGTTTTCGACCTTGCGAGCTTCTTTTCATTTTCTATTTCTTCTTTTTTTTTTGTTGCATTTTTCTTTTTCTTTTTCTTTCTGTATTTTTTTCTTTTCTTTCTTTTTTTTGCTTTTTTCTTTTTTTTTTCATTCTTTCTTTTGTATTTTTCTCTTGCTCTAACTTTTGCCTGGACCGCCCTTCCGGGTTTTCGGCCCAGTGAGCCTCTCAAAGGGTAAAAGTGTAGCAAGTCCATGCCAAATGGTTTTTTGAAATTGAAGCCTCCCTGTGTCTAGGAGAACGGCTGTTGCACTGATTTGCGGAGAATCCATCCCGGTTGCTCTACGAGCTTCTTCCGACGAGATCTACTCCTTCTGATTCGGCTTTGGTGCCTCTTGCTCGAGGGCTGTTTCGAAACTGGCCACACGGACCTCCATGGCGTTTGTCCGTTGAACTTTCTGAAGGTTCTGAACGGGTTCAAACTCGGAAAACAAATAGGTTGAATCTTGAGGCTGAGAGGGATCCTAGGCTGCGCAATCTCAAGAGCGATTCCACACAGGTCTTCGCAGGGCCGCGTAAAACATTTGCTTTTGAAAGTTTTTAAGAAGGCGACGAATCGCTCGCGCCGAAGATAGTGTGGAACCAATCTGGATCAGGCCAGGATCCTTCCCAGTACTCACGCCGACAAGCATGATTTTATTCATAAAAAGGCTTAGCACGCCTCTCTTTCTCTCAAAATGATCAAAATTTTGCAAAAGCCGAGGAATTCCTTCCTCTTCGTTTTCATCACCGCAGTGTTCAAAAGTTTGTTTTTTGAAAAACTTAGGTTAATGCAATGAATTTGGGCACACAGGAGAGCAGGCGAGATGTACTGTCAGCCCATTCAAATTCTCTGGTCCTTATGCTGAAAGCAAGCATGAAGGTTGAGATAGCAACAGCTGTTTCAATCGGCTCTGTTGGTGCAACTGGCCCCTCGGCAGAAACAGACTCAAAACAAAAAAACAGATAATAATTACAAAACAAAATGGTGTTCGGGACAACAACCCCAGAATCACCAGGTATTATATACAACGGGGACTGACTCGATACAACAAGACAGACCCTTAAGCAAAAAAAGACTAACTCAAGACAAAGAGACAGACTCAAAACAAAAGACTGACTCGACATCTAAGCCAAGATTTACGAAACTCGGTTTCACCGATGCTCAAAAATGCGTGCCAGACGCTTCATCAAAAATGTACCAAATGTTGCCCGCAGGCGGTTCACTTCACATACTCGCAGTATCTGAGCCCTCGAAATCTAACAACTGAGTGGTGACGGGCTTGCCTGAGGTGGGTGGTAGGATAACCTTGTTATCAATCAAATCCTGCACTTCATGACGAAGGCGGGAACATCCATCGGTACTGTGACCGGACTGTTGATGGTACGCGCAGTACAATGTAGCATCATGAGTGGCGGGGAGATTCTTCGGGAGTGGCCGGGACTCCAAAGGCTTAAGATGCCCATTCTTCGCCAATATCAGCAATGCCCTAGACAAAGGCATGTGGAGGTCGTGAAAGACCCTGCGCCCTCGGGGCAGGTACTTTGCAGTTTGAGGATTCTTGCCAGATGCGCTGGCGAAAGGATCAGCTGGCGCTGCCTTGGCTTTTTGAACCTTTCCCGGTGTAGGGGTGGGAGCTACTGGAATTGTCTGGGTATGACGGGGCCCATCCCGGTTTTCTGTCTGGCTTGAACTGCCCTTGGTTGGAGCGGGAAAGGCATCATCTACAGCTTTGGTCACTATTGCAGATGTTTGTTGCTTGTTCATCCCTCTGGCCTTCAAAGCCTCGACTGCCCACAGCAGTTGCTCAATGGGGTCGGCGTCTATTTTTGCCTTGTCCTTTCCTTTGGCCTCAGCCTGATCGAGGGTCTGGGTTGGTGCTGGCATGTCGTAGCTATAGCCGGAAGCCACCTCCGGCTGGCTGAGCTCTATCACAATCCGCCCCAGTAGCGGGGGCTCCTGTGGTACAAAATTCCCGGCATACGGCGCCGCTGGCGGTGAAGCCGACATTCCATAGGCGAGGTCTGCCACAGACCTTTGGAGGTCGCCTATCATCCCCATCAATTCGAAGGTGGTGGGCTCACGAGCCTGGTATAACTGGGGAGCCCAGACCGGGTGCACAACGGGCATCCTGGGCGGATATGACATACTGATGCTGGCCTCACTTTGCGGAGTGGTTCCCTGCTCCGGTGCGGCTGTCATAACCACAATTTCTTCTGAACTTTGTGTCGTCATAAATCCTGCCTCAGCAAGGGGGAGACACTGACTATTCTGTATCAACTCTGCAACTCTCTGAACTGAAAGAAAAACAGACAGCATTTCAGCCCAAACTGATCAATCACGGGTGTAGCCGAACAACTGTACCCTACTGCTGATCACTGTTCCCAGAAGTCACTATTCCCGAAAGCTGAACCAATACCCGCGAATAACTGATTCTCACAACTGATACTGATACTGGTGTCCCCAGGTTTGATACTCAAACTTGCAAACTGACATGTGCGTTCCTGTAGAGCAACACTCTAAAAGCACATAGCAAGTAAAAGAGAACAAAACACCCCTATGTTGGGGTAGGGTTTCCCTGTCCTATTTTGTCAGGAGCTAGGGTTTCACTACGCACACAGCGGTTCTCAAACAACTTAGCATCGGGTAAGCAACCTGTCCTAGCTTGGAATGGTCACTATGGATCTGAATATGCACTAGGTCGAATGGTCGAAAAGGGGTGCCCCGGTAAAACCGGGGTTTGTATTCCCATGCTGTCAGAGCCCATAGCCGGTTAGCCTTATGGACATGTCTTGACAAGACAAGCCTCCGGCAAACCGTTCAGGAATGGCAGATGGCAAACACTGTGTTCCTAGGCGCACCAATGCACATGCAATGCAAAGAAACACATAAATGAGATCAAAACAGGATATCACGAGTTCGAGTCAAACTCTCTAAACTCCCCAGCAGAGTCGCCAGAAACTGTAACAGCGCCCGCGTGGGACCTCATGCTACAGTTCGGACTCGATTTTTGTTGTCGCGGTTCTTAATCTGAACCAAAGAGTCCAAATCTAGCAAATCGTTTTGAGAAACAGATTTTTGAAAAAGTAGTGCCAAACATGGACTGCTTTGCCAGATACAGAGTCGCCACCTAAATATTTTAAAATGGGAGAATTTAGGAAACCCTGACTCGGTGCCGAAGGCCACATGTCCGTCATCACCGGAGTTGTCTCGGCTCGGGAGCTTGGGTACGATCGGGGAAGGTCAGCTATGAGCACCCCCTTTCGCCCGGTCCGAAGACCGGCCTCTACTAACCGTGATATCCGCATTTGAAAACTTTGTGTGTTCTTATTCCAATTATTAGCCTAGAATTACTATATTATGCGCACAGCAAACAAGTATAGACTAGATTGCCTAATTTGGAAATAAACATTGCATATCCGTTTGGTTTGAAAATGCTTTGGAATTTGCTACTCGCAAGTAGGCTAAAATACGGATTTCAACGAGTTTTTCCAACTCAAACAATCCGGCCTTCACCCACAGGCATTCAAAACAGTTTAACACATAAGCATCTAGCCACATGTTAAGCATGCTGTCATGGTAACATTCACACTCATGCGATATGCTAAAGCGGAAATACTTACATAGTACTCCGTGCCAAAACAAAGAACTTGTTAGCAAACATGCATGATCCAAGTCCATGTGAAGTGCCTAATGCATCGCATACAAAATGTCGCTAAGATAGGCTCGGCTAATCCTAGACATGTCATGTGAAAATGCACAATGAACACATATTCAATTCGGAATTGAAGTACTGATGCAGTTAGCGTGATGTACCGAGCCTAACGCGTGTAATACAAATGCATGGATGCACACATGCATAGCATAAGGTATGCTAAATTAAACGTGCCCTAATACTAACCATTAAAGCGGGTAAGTAAAAGGGAAGAAAGAAGTGAGGTTGGAAGACATACACACCACCCACACACACTTATTACAGATTTGCCCTCGCTCGGAGGGACCGAATAAATATTACAAATTAATTAACTACGCAAGCTAATTAAATATTACAAATTAATTAATTAACAAATTAACTAATTTAGGAAAATAGTAAAACGTCTCGAGAAGCGCGCCGCCATGCGCAAGCTGCCTCTGTTTTCCTCCCTTTCCTCCTCTGGAGGTTGTCAAAACCTCAGGACTACATCCTTGGACAGAGGGGATCATCACCGGCTAGATGAAATTTCCAGCGGCAGTGTTGTATGGCCATCGGCACAAAGTTGAAGCTGTCGGCAGAGAAAATAGTGCCGGTCGGCACATTACACTGCCGGTCGGCAGAGTATTCCTGCAGAACCTGCAACTCACAGCAACAGAGGGCAAAACAAGGCATGGCAGCACAATTCAAAGCATGTATGCACCAACCATGTCTCTTATCATTGTAATGACTCAAAGGGACATGCGCCTCGGTTCTTGGACCACCAATCACGCATTTCCATGCATGATGGCCCAAAGAACCAAGCATGCAACTTTGGTTTCAAATGCATGCAAACCAATCAAACAAATTAGGCCCAATTCCTATCACCAATTCAAGGAACAAGGCATGCATGCAAAATGCAATGCAACCTAGGCATACAAGCTAGGAATGCAACATGGCATGGCAATTAACTTATGCAAGCATACAAGCATGCATATGGCAATACAAATGAGTGCAAAGATGGACTTAAACATGAATTAGGCGACTCTAAAATAGGCCTAAAACAGTAGCCATTGTGCTAAAAGGTGAGGGCTAAATGGCATGCACACACACATGCACATAAGGACCAACACTTAAGCATAAATCAAACAACATTCAAGCACACTTGAAAGAAGGAAACATGGGCAAATTAGCATGCATTATAAGCTCTAAAATCATGCTAACACATGGTGCCAAACCAAGCAACAAATCAAGCCAAGCATGCATCAAATGGCCTAAGTGTTCAAAGCAAACCAATGGGGGATTGAACCACACTTAGCAAGACCAAACATGGCATGCATTAAACAACTAAAAACAGATTTTTAGCATGTTAAAACAAGGCCAAAGGACTCCTTAGATGGCATCTAAGTGGCCCAAATTCAAAGGCATACACCATGGCCAAAACATGGAGCATTGCAACACATGCTTTCAAAGCATTAAAGAGGCATGCAAGGCGATCAAACAAGCATGGAAATGGGACTGAAATAGCATGTAGGATGATTCCAAATCACCAAAACAATGCAAAGATGGCATGCTACACATGCACATACTCAAGGCCAACAAGCCCAAATACAAAGGAGCTATATAATGCATGCAAAGATCAACCCAAACGATTATGGACAGAGCTAAAACATGGCAAAATAAGCACATAATCTTCATAGATGCAAGCCTAAAACATGCTCCAACAAAGGCTAACAACCTAGAACATGTTAAGGCACAAATAAGGCATTACATGGCAACTATGCTAAACATGCATGAAGTTCCAAAACCAACTTGAAATCATGCTATATCATGGATATATAAGCATGAAAAACAAACAAAATATGCTCAACACACACTCAAGCATAGGCTTCCTTAAGATGCCAAAATGTGTCCCTTTCAAGGATAACAAGGAGAGGGGGTAGCCCTCTCCTTCTTGGGACTTCAAAGCATCATCTTTACCACTGAAATCCCTCAAGATTTCAGTGGTGAAGAGACCTCAACACCAAAATCCCGGAGCTAACACAAAATGGCTCAAAATGAGGCCTTTTGAGGCCTAAGGGTGGTCAACACCCCTCAAACAACAAAACACTCTTAATAAACAATAAAGAGGGCTTAAAAATAGAACTTTTTTATGTTATACAATAATCACAAAAACAGCTCTAAGACTAGTAGAAAATTGATGCAAGAATGGGGAAAAAAGGGGCTAGAATCTCACCCTTGATGCCTTCTTCAACAAAGATGCTCCAATGGCCTCCTTGAGCTTGAATCCAAGACAAAAACTTCAAAACACACTCTTTAGAACCTCAGCTCCAAGAGGAAGGTGAAACACTGGGTGTTTGTGTGCAATAATGAGACACAAAACACCTAGTGTGCAAAATGAGAGGGAAAGAGAGATAGGTTGTGTATGTCTAACCCTAACCCTAGAAAACCAGAGCTCTCCTCTGTATTTTCCTCTCTCAAAAATGTCTAAAGCCCCTCTCCTTTGCCTTAGAGAGAGTTCCTCTCTATATGCCTCTTGTAAAGCTTACAAGACAAGCTTTGCAAGAGGGAGATCCCTCCATACACGTGTATGGAGGGGAGCAAAAGCAATACAGCTGTCCAAAAATATCTGCAAAAGCAGATGAACAGCAATCGGCCGGCAAAAAATGCCATCTTGGCCAAACAAAGTGCCGACCGGCACAAAATAGTGCTGACCGGCAACAAAGAGTGCCGGCCGGCAAACTATATTGCCGGTGGCAGCAAAAACCAGCCGGTGGCACCTAGCCACTGCCGGTGATGGGTGGGGATGGTCTACAAGCCCCACCTTGCCCTTCCAAGGCAGGATGCAAGTGTTTGGTGCAAAACCAGACACTAAACGGTCGAGTTCGGGGATCCTGAGGCAAGGCGCGCGAGCCGAGACCTCCGGGAACTCCAAACGAACACAAACATGGAAGATCACCGTGTGTTCAAACAGTGACGTCCAAGTCTTGAGGACGGTCAAAAATGGGGTGTCTACACCACCCAAGGGTGGCAAATCCATGTCTTAACCTACTTGCGGATAGCACCATCAAACCACTTTAAAAAATAAACATGAAATGTTTTGTTCCAATTCAGACGATCGAGTCTATACTTGTATGCTGTGCGTATCACATAGTAAATCTAGGCTAACAACCGGAATAAGAACACACAATGTTTTCAAAACTTGATATCATGGTTAGTAGAGGCCGATCTTTGATCGGGCGAGCGGGGGTGCTCACGAAGTGACCTTCCCCAATCGTACCCAAGTTCCCGAGCCAAGGCAACTTTGGTGATGATGGACACGTGGCCTTAGGCAACGAGTCAGGGTTTCCTAAATTTTCCAAAATAAAATATTTAGGTGGCGACTCTGTATCTGGCAAAGCAGTCCATGTTTGGCACTTCTTTCAAAATTTGTTTTCTCAAAACGATTTGCCAGATTTGGACTCTTTGGTTCAGATTACGAACCGTGACAATTTGAGAGTCCTGAGCTGTAGTGAGCCCAAAATCAAACGGAACGGGGGGGGGGGACTCGTTCCTCTCCCGGGGCGTTCGGGGACGTCTACAGCTAATGGACTTAAAGCTCAAAGCTAGCCAAAGGACTTACCTCAAGGCTGTGTCAACCAAGCCCCAAAGGGCCAAGGCATCCCAAAACAGTCCTAGGGCAGACCAAAACAAGGCTAGAACATACATGGAATGAGGCCAAAACATGCTATAAAGGTGAGCACAAAACAAGACGCATACAAGGCTTAAAAGGGCAAATGCACTACACCTCTTACAACCGAATATGGCATGACTTAGGCCAATAAAATCAGAGTTATAATACGCCAAAATAAACCCCAAAACCCAATGAGAAGGCATGCCAAAGACCTAATCATGGAGGCATATGCAATGGTCCAAACATGGAGCACAAAACAACAACTCTTCAAAGCATTAAAAGGATGGCAAATGCAAGCATACAAGCATGGAATATGGACTGAAATATCATGACAAGTGATGCCAAATCACTGAAATGGCCCAAATAAAGCATGCTAGTGACTCACATACCCGAAGTTAACAAGCTAGAATGCATGGAGGCTATACAAAGCATGGCAAACATGGCTAAGACAACACCAAACAGAGCTTAAGCATGATAAAACAAGACTAAAAACTTCTTAAAGTTAAGTCAAAACATGTAAGCATGATGGTCCAAGTGCATGATGTATGTTAAGACAAATAAGAGGATTGCAAGGCAAGTGTATGATGCATGCAAGAGCTGACTAAACCATCTTAAAACAGAGGTATATCATGCTAAAATAACACTAAATACCTACTGAAATGGTGCTAAAACAAACCAAGCATACATGCTACCATACTAAGCCATAAACACAAGCACATGAGACACAAGGAGAGGGGGGTGTCCCTCCCCTATCCAAGACTTCAAAACCATTTCTCCACCACTAAAAATCTTATGGATTTTAGTGGTGGGAAGGTCAAAATAAGATGACACCAAAGCTCAAAAGTAAAGGCACAAAATGAGGCCAAACAAGGCCTAAGAGGGGGGTAAACAACCCCCAACCAAAAAATGACCTTAAGCAACAATAACAAGCATACAAAATCAGAGCTTTTTGTAGTTTAGAGCCAAGCTTAAACAATATAGAAGTATGTGTAAAAGCTTAAGCAAAAATGGGGTATCTAAAGCAAGTTGACTCACCCTTGAAGAACAACTTCAAGAACCAAAGACCAGCAACTCTCTCTGATCAAAAGCAGCTCAAGAACCTTAAAAACAACCTCCTAGTACCTCAGCAAACAAGGATGGTATAACTCTAGGTGTTTGTGTGCAATAGTAAGAACAAAACACCCTTTTGAACTCAAACTCACACACAAAATGTGGAGAGGGGGAGATCTAGAGAGAGCTATATGTAACTCATATATCAGATTTCTTGAACCCTTGGAAAGGGAGAGGAGGCTCTTCTTTTATAGAGATTCAATTTTGCAAAGCTTCTTGGAGAAGCTAAGCAAGGCTCAAATCCCTCCATACACGTGTATGGAGGGGGGTAATTGTAGATGCCAGCTGCACTAGTTGGCACAAAATATCTGCATAAAGCAGATGAACAGGGTTCAGTCAGCAAAAAGGGCCGATCGACCAACACAATGGCCGACCAACTAAATAAAGGGTCGATCAGCTAACACTCTTGGCCGATGGAAAGAAAATGGGGCCGATGGCTTCAAGCCTTGGCCGGTGGGGTGTAGGGATGGCCAAAAAGCCACCATCTTCCCTCAGAAGCAAAAACACAAGTGTTTGGTTCACAACCAAGCACAAAACAGGCAAGTTGAGAGATCCTGAGGCAAGGCGCGCGACCGAGGCCTCCGGGAACTCAAAACGAACACGAGCATGGATGATCATCGAGTGTTCAAACGATGACGTCCAAGTCTTGAGGACGGTCAAAAATGGGGTGTCTACAGAACTGTAGTAGCTAGAACTACAATCCACGCCCTCTCCGAAAGGGGGGGGTGCGCGGAGCGAGTTCGGGCGGTCTACAACCCCACACATATATGAGTGAGCCCCACACATTCATGAAGAGTCAAAATCACTTTAAGGTTGTGGGTGTCATCCTCAAAGGGGTCCAAGCATTTTCCCTACCATAAATGCCATTGTGGGCCATTTATACAAAAAAAGAAAATAAAAAAAGACTCTTCCTTTGGTGTACTTGTATACCACCATCATCCAATAAAAAAGGAGGAAAAATTTTTTTTACTCAAAAACAGCACCGACCAACATTCACAAAAAACCTAACATAAAAATGAAAAAGAAAAGCAATAATGTAAAATCAAATGCAACCCGGGACCTTGCATTGCATTGCATTATTAGTTGAGAATTGTTTTGAAGCACAAAAATTGATTTGATTCGAATCTAATCTCATCCTGAAATAAAATCAAATACATAATTCTGAATTTGATCACGGTACTTACGTTTTGATGTGATGGGCAAGGCAGCATCAATATGCTTTATATGGGACGATGGATAAGGAGGAGTTTGGAAAGGATTGGATTGTGAAGTTGGTTAAAGGAATGAGACTGATTGTTGTGATTTGGATGATGATAAGGTTCTTCTGGGTATGTTTCCTAATGCTAATGAGTTGAATGCCAAATCGAAGGAGAAGAAATTTTAGAGAGAACATTGTGGGTCTTTCTTTTGGTTTATGAAATAGATTTAGATTGGTTATCCGTAAAATAAAATTAAAATGTTGGTGAAAATAAAACTTTGTGCTGGTGGTGGTGGTGGTGGTGGTGGTGTTGGAGAGTAGAGTGACGACATGACAACGACAGAAATGGATGGTAAAGAACCAAAGGAGGTTGTGGGAAGGAAGAGGGACCATTGTTGCACGAAATAGACAGGGACAGGGGGAGGCTAAGGATGGTGGAAACTAGAATGAATGGGATAGATAGTCAAAGAAGGTGGCAATGATAGGGAGATTCCGATAGGCGGCGGTGGAGGTTAATGGTTTCCGATAACCATGATCGGACATAGGACAGAAGGAAGAAGGAAAAAAGGGAAGTAAATAATCACGTGAGGCACACAAAAGTAACAAAAATAAATAAATAAAGAGTAATGTTAGGGATCATGAAAAAAATATCATGAAAATGACCATGAAAGATTTTCCACATTTGGATTACAAATACAATAAAACACTACACATTAATCAAAGGATGAAAAATTTTCATGATACATTTCATGATATGTTTTTCATGATCCCAACCATTATTCATAAATAAAATATGAATAAAAGTGGCAGATGTGGCACTCTTTGGTCTGTGGCCCGTAAACCATTGCAAAAAAAGATAGTACAATTTATTGGGAAATTAGTTAATAATTTCAGAATACTACGTGGTCATATTCCAAGTTAATCATCAATTACTTAATTCCATATTGTTCCTTCATCCCCAACATAAATCGTGGACTCTTACTCCTCTCTACCAATCAAAACCTTATGGAGTATTACGTGTTCATACTCCAGGAGTATTGAATAATCAACTCAATTTATTTACAATGATAATGTTCAGAAAAAAATAATAATAATAAATAAATATTTATAATGATTCGGTAATGGAATCAAGTTTTACTTGATTGAATTTGTGATAAATTAAAAAAATTTAAGATGACTTTTTTTTCTCTAGTTGAGATCCTCTCTCTTTCTCTCTCTCTCTCTCTTTCTCTCTTTCTATTTTTCTTCTTCTAGGATTTCTAGTGTGAAGCGGTAGTCAGGGGTGGGGGAGGGGGTTTCTAATGGCCTCCGGCCTCCTCTCCCCTCCTCTTGCTCCTTTTTTTTCTCTTTCTTTTCGTTGTTTTGCTGTCCAATAACTTGAAAGCATCCCCTCTCTCATTTGTGAGGTGTTTCTTTTCCTTTTCGCCTCAACTCTAGCCGTGGCCTTCACCGAATCCATCATCTTTCATTTTCTCTTCCTCCATCCACGTCTACCTCATGTTTAGCCATCATCGCCCATGTTCGTTGCTCTTTTTTCGCCGAATCAGCCGCCTCCCGTCTCCAAATCTACCGCCTTTATCGCCATCAAATCCACCACTGTCGTTGCTGGAAGTTTTTGATTTGTGGGTTTGTGTTTTGCTTTTTATTTTTTGGTTTTTCTTTGTGTATTTTATTCTGTTGTTGTTTGGTGTTTTGGCGTCTATCAATAGTGTGATTGTTAAGCTTACCTAATCTATGGTTAAAATCTATAATTTATCTCAGACATACTCTATTGTAGAACTCTTATGATCGACTTTGCTTCGCAATACGAGCATGAGCACGAGATGTTCGTTTGAATATTTTCATAGTTTCTCTCCTTTGTGCTTCTTGTTATATTTTTACTTTATTTGGTGTACGTTTTGGGTTGAATAGACTCTTATACTTTTCTATTATTTATTCCTATGTGGGTTGATTAGCTCCTTATTGAATGCTTTCTATGTGTTATCAGACATATTATTTTACATGATATTATTAATCAAACATAGTTTTACGATGATATTATTTTATGTGATATTATTAATCAAATAAAATAAGGTGAGCAGTGTTTAATTTTAGGAAAAATTAGTGAATACCTCTCTCCAATTTTGTGTATTAGAAGAAGTCTAAGATATATATTTTTTTATTAGCTAAGGTTCCTTAACATTTTCATAGAGAAAATTCGGCTCAGAGAAATTTTACCCGATTTCTTTGAATCGGATAAAATTTCTCTGAGCCGATTTTTTTCTGTGAAAATGTTAAGGGACCTTAATTACTATAAAAATATTATATATCCTTTATCTTATAAAATCTTAATATTAAAGATCTTAAAAAAAATTCTCCTTAATTTAATCCATTAAATAATCCCCTTCAAATCTCATTTAGAATTATTCATTGATTGATATCCGAGCGTACTGAAAATTTCTTCTCTCTCTTCTTTTTTTTTTTTTGTTTTTTGATTATTGCTCCGTAGCTCGTAAGGGTGGCTCGAAATGGCCCGAAAAGCAATATTTTCTTTCTTCTCCCTATCTTTGTCTATAAGTGAAAAACGAAATATACTCTCTCGCATCCCTCTCATCTTTGTGATAAAGGAAAACAACGGAGAATCACACAACTGATAGAGGAGAACAACGGACTAAGAGCGACAGAAGAGAACGAACCATGACAGAGGACGAACCTCTCTCTTCTTTCTTATTTTTCTCTGCCTTACCTTTGTTGCCCTTTGCTCTACTTGACTTTGGAGCCATTTCTCTCTTTTTTTTCTTATTTCTTTTTATTTTTCTTTTTTTTCCCCTCTTCTTTTTGCTATGAATGAGGATTCTTTGGAGGCAAATTCAAAAACCCATTTCAGATATAATTACTAATTAATAATAGTAAGATTACAGATAAATTCAGTGAATCCAATGATAATGAAGATGAAGATAATGGTTTATGAAGTTGGAGAGAGAGAGAGAGAGAGAGAGAGAGAGGGAGAGAAAAGTAAAAGAAGAGAAGAGGATGATGAGAGAACAAATGAAAGGAGAGATTGAAACCATGAAGAGCTTTTAGAGATAGAAAAGTGAAATGAAAATTTTATGAGAGGATTTTGAAGAGATAGGATAAGGGTTTGGGTTTACCCTGTGAGCAATCTTGACCTCTCCATCTTGCTTGCCCTGATTACTCTCTCTCTTCTCTGTTTTTTTTTTCCGAATGAAATGTGTGGGTTAAAAAAACTGAGATGGGCTGTATAAAGAAATGGAGGTGTATAAAAAAAAATTGGCCCAAGTGAGCCTTATGGCTTTCGAGCTACGAATCGCAACCGGTTTTTTTTTTCATGAAAAATGGCTTGTAGCTCAAAAATTCCGAGGCTCGATTGGCCCGAATCTCAAAACGACGTCGTTTTACGATTCTTTTTTTTTCTCTCTCTTCTTTCTCTTTTGTATCTGAAACAGGGAGGGAGGAAGAGAGAGAGAGTGAGAGAAAGCGAAAGGCGAGAGAGAAGGAGGAAGAGAAGGTGATGGCGGTCGTCGCCGATCAATCACCGGTGGGTAGATCGCCACTTTCTCTGTTTTCTGCATTTTTTTTTTTTTTGATAATGAGGATGATCTGCGGTATATATATGTTGTTGTTGATGATGATGATGATCTGCAGTGTTAATTTTTGGTGTTGTTGATGATGATGATTTGCAGTATATATATGTTGTTGTTGATTTTTTTTTTTTTTTTTTTTGGGTGTGTTGGGTGATTTGGGTTTGATTTGGTTGATCTCTCTCTCTCTCTGCTCGGGTGATTTGGGTTTGATTTTTGTGTGATGATGATGATCTGTATCACTCTCTCTATTTGATTTGGGTTTGATTTTTGTTTGATTTTTGGATGATCTCTCTCTCTCTGCTCCCCTTTTCTCTTCTTCTTCTTCTTTTTCTTTCTTCTTCATCCTCTTTGTTTCAGAAAAAAGAGAAAGGAAAAGAAAAAAAAAAAAAAAGCAAAACGATGTCGTTTTGCTATTTGAGCCATTTCGAACCACAGTATTTCGAGCTACAAAACGGAACTGTTTTTTCATTCCTTTTCTTTTTTTCATTTTGTCTTTTGGAATTTTAAAAGCAAAACCAAATATGACCATTAAGAAGTCAATTGAGAATCTTCTTTGTGGATGCTATCGTGCTACTATTAAGAAGTCAACATTCTACCATAAAATGCACGGAAAATGTTTGAGCTATAAAATTTTGGACATTTACATATAAATTTTAATTTATGAATTTATATTTCGTTAAATTTTAACTAAATTTTTTTAAAATTTTAAATCTTATTAAATTTTTAATAATTGAAATTATCCTTCAAATAATAATTATTCATCATTTATGATTATCTATAAGGGAACATGATGATTTGAGAATTTTTTTTTTTGATTTTCAAAAACATTAACTTTCAAATTGAAAAAAAACTAAAAAAATATTATTTGAAAAAAAAAATTATGTTTGTTTGGTTCTGATTTTCAAAAAATTCCATATTTTTATTTTCTATATTTTAATATTTTCAATGAATTTTTTTAATATTTTAAGCAATGTTTTTTCAAATTTTTAGACACCTAACATAAATACACTTAAAAATTATAATATTTTAGGACATTTACATACAAGTCCCATTTTGTAAACTTTTACTCCAATAAGTCCTAAATAAAATCATTTGCTCCTTCAGTTCCATTAATTTTTAATATCTCGATTTATCCTTTTTTCTTCAAAATGGGACTAGCTGAAGACGACTTCTTCCTCAAAACCCAAATCACCGCCATCTCCGTCGGCGACGAGGTCCTCACCACCGTCCCCTCCTCCTCCTCCTCCCTCCTCGTAACCGCCATCAAATCCCTCTACACTGCCCTCGTCGCCGCCAATTTACACACCCAAATCAAAATTTCTTCCCCTTCATTGCTTCAATTCTTGTCCTTGGATCTTGAGGAATGAAGGAGGAATTTGAGGACAGCCCAGAAGTGATCTTTGGTCCAATCCCCATCATCTTTGAGTATCTGAAGAGGGTTTGAACCTCTCTTTTTGAGCTTTTCAAGTAAGGTTTTGAGGTCCTTGTTTTCATGAAAGGTGTCCACAAAGTGGGTTGTTTGTTTCCTGAAATTGTTCCTTAAGTTTACATGCTTTGGTGTTTGGTGATGATGATGGGAATTCCTTTTCAGGTGAAGTGGAGATAAAGAAGGATTGGTAGAGGAAGTAGGATTGGTGAGTGTGGTATGGGTCTTTGTGAGAAGACGAATGGATATTTACGCTCCTTGATGAGGTTTTGCACTGAGATAGCCATTGTTAGTATGTAGAAGTTCCAGATTTTGTTTTTCAATCGGAGAGAGAAAGTGAATAGCTGAGACGAGAGAATCAATTAGGAGATTGAGACAGATTGTAGAGAGAGACAGAGACAGAGAGTTTTTTAAAATTGAGAACCTTCTCAGTTATAATATTTTCAATTTTAATCATTAAAAAATTAAGAAATTTCTCAAAATTGATAATTATAAAATTTTTAAAATATTTGCAGAATTATCTTTCTTTTCAATCCCATACTTTTCTCAGAAGCCAAACATAAATTTTTTAATTTTGATAATAATATATTGAAATCATTCTCTGTTTGAAAATTGAGAATATTCTCAGTTTTCAAATTGAGAACATTCTCAGTTTTGGGATTAAAGGGTAAAACGTCTTTTTATCTATAAATGGGACTTATTGTGTGAAAACCCATCTTTTAATTATTCTTTAAAGAAAATTTATTAATTAATTTTGTCTACAGTCTATCTGAATTATACATTAGTGTAAAAGTTAGTTTTAAATTGACTCAATTCAATCACTAACAAGACATTATTAAGAATAATAATTTTGTGGGTGTTCAATATTTGTTGTTTATAAATTATTTTAATTATGATTCAATATAATAACTATTCTTACTAAATACTTTAGTTAAAAATCTTAGTGTGTCAATTTTCAGAAACCCACACACAAAAAAAAAAAAAAAAAATACAAACAAACAAACCGTGGGCAAACAACCCATAGTTCCTACCAAATCCACCATCTCTTAGAAATTAGGAAACCATGAAAATTAGAGAAAGTTTGCTCTTAGAAATTGGAGAAAGTGAATGGAATGTTTTTGAGAAAATAAAATAATGGAAAGAATGAGAGGGAGAGAGAGATGTCTTCAATATTTATATGCATGCAAGCCTTCCTTGTGCATGCAAGCATCCGGTGAAAAAAAAAAAAAAAAAAAAAAAAAGAAGAAGAA
Organism: Camellia sinensis; assembly: GCF_055761805.1. Taxonomy (NCBI): domain Eukaryota; kingdom Viridiplantae; phylum Streptophyta; class Magnoliopsida; order Ericales; family Theaceae; genus Camellia; species Camellia sinensis. The sequence continues at coordinate 191,248,377 of NC_138964.1, forward strand.
GAAGAGAGAAATCCCCAAAGCCACCAAGCTTGGTGTTAGGAGAGGAAGAAGAGTAGGAGATTAAAGAAGCCAAAATTCTCAACCATTTTGTCACTCTATTACTAAGTAAGAAAACCCTCTTAACCCTCTCATTTTGTTTTTATATAATTGAAAATTTTCAAATTATGTACATTTGATACATTGTCTAAAATTGTGTTGAGAATAATCTGTCTCGAATTTGCCAGCATGTTACCCCAATTTTTAGACAATTTTATACTCAGAATTTCGAGATGATTTTTCTACAAAGTTGTTGATAATGATGTCTAGTTTATCCAGAAATTTTTGGAAACAATTTTTGAGCTTTCTACGAATTTATACAAATTTTTAACTAAATCTGAAACTGTGTTGAGAATAATCTGTCTTGAATCTGCCAGCATGTTACCCGAATTTTTAGACAATTTTATACTCAAAATTTCGAGATGATTTCCTCTACAAAGCTGTTGATAATGATGTCTAGTTTATCCAGAAATTTTTGGAAACAATTTTTGAGCTTTCTATGAATTTATACAAATTTTTAACTAAATCTGAAACTGTATTGAGAATACTCTGTTTTGAATCTGCCAGCATGTTACCCAAATTTTTAGACAATTTTATACTTAGAATTTCGAGATGATTTCTTCTACAAAGTTGTTGATAATGATGTCTAGTTTATCCAGAAAGTTTTGGAAACAATTTTTGAGCTTTCTACGAATTTATACAAATTTTTGACTAAATCTGAAACTGTGTTGAGAATACTCTGTCTTGAATCTGCCAGCATGTTACCTGAATTTTTAGACAATTGTATACTCAGAATTTCGAGATGATTTTTTTCTACAAAGTTGTTGATAATGATATCTAGTTTATCCAGAAATTTTTGAAAACAATTTTCGAGCTTTCTACGAATTTATACAAATTTCTAACTGAATCTGAAACTGTGAGACAGATTTTACCATGTATTTGAAAATTTATTTAAAATTCTATACTAAGCCAAATCTGGTAATTTCTAACTAGAAGATGAAATTTGAGAAGTCTAGTTTCATAATAAATCCTTAGATTATGGGTTTGATCTATAAATTTAAGCATGGAATTAAAATAAGGAAATGTGATAAATCTGTGTCATAAACACCCTTGGAATTTGTTTAGAATTATTTATAAGTTATTTTTGGGAAAAGCTTTCTGAAAAATAACCATAACATGTTTATTGAGTATCCTGTAGATTGATATGAATGTTAGAGTTGTATAAGTAATGTATTTATAATTTTATTTGCAAGATATATACTCTGAAAATTTTCTGGACAGAATAAAATCACCACTTTAATATTATGCTAGTCTAATTTTGTAAATCAAAAATTTGTGCATGTGTGTATTTAGGGTTTAATTCTTGTATCTAAGTTATTATTTCATACCATGGTTTAAATAAATTGTTTATTTAAATTCTGTACTTTTATTTAGTATTGTGTGACCCATGCAATATTTTATGATTGGGAATTTTAATGAGTTGGTATAACATTACTTGTGATTAAAAATTTGGAGTTATTTGTGATTAATATCAAAATTAACTGAAATGATTAACGGCATATACAAAGTTAACAATCGACGATTAATACCAGTTGTTCGGGGTGAGTCTTGGTTTAAAGACTGTACGGAATTAAGAGTTGACGGTTAACACCGGTTGTTCAGGGTGAGCCCTGGTTTTGAGAATTCTCACGTAAATTGTGTTGCGAAACTCTAAGATGGCACGGGACTTATTTGAACCCTTTTCGGTATTCGGTTTTGGAATAAGGTGGATGTGCAGGTGGCACACAGGGAGGTTACTTACCCCTGGCAGACCGTTTCCTTGGGGCAGACCACGGATGCCACTACTTGGGTATATAACTCTGGACGTGGGCATCCCTGGTAGTTACGGTTGGTAACACTTAAATATTTGACCAAGGGAGGGTTTCAAATTAACCGTTGCCATGCTTAGTGGTTGGTAAGTTAAATCTCTTTGGTGAGATTTCGAGTGTCACCTAAATTATTAAAATTACTGAAACTATTCTAATGGTTGTAATTTCTGTGTATAATTATATTATTATCTCATGTTTAGAATATTATTATTTGTCTCTTAAAAAGAATGGTAGGTTGGTTACGTTTTTTTACTGTGTTGCAAAACTCATGGCATATATTTTGTTGCCCTGGCGTTTCATGCCAAATTATGTTGAAGAAGGGATTGAGGCTGAAATTGGAGCTGCTGCCAATATCGAACCTTGACTGACTTAGAGTCAATATTTTGTCAGAATAAAATCCTGTTATCCCTTGTATTAGGATTAAACTATGTTGTGACGTTGTGTGTGAACTTGTAGTTTTATTCTGTCGTTGGACTTTGGCTTTGTAAGAACTTAAAAGTTCCTAACTAGTAGTTAAAATTTTATCTAGCAAGTTATTGTTATTTAAATCTTATGACGTTTCAAAAAAAAAAAATTTTGGGGCGTCACAGCGTGGTATCAGAGCCTAGGTTTGAACCTTTGGGCCATGAGTAGTAGCTTATTATTTTTACAATTAAGAAAACCTTAAGTTAATTTGTAATTCTTGGTGACCTAACTAAGTTAGAACCTTTTTATTTGTAGGATGCCAGGGTCATCAGACATTAACTCTAACGAGGAAAATTCAGTGGAAAACTATGACATAGAATCCGACCCAAGTGAAGACGTGGAAATGCCTATAGAATACTATGAATTTGAACCTGAGCTTGACCCTGAACCTGATCCTGAACTTGAGCCTGAACCTGAGTCTGAAGAAGTTGAAGAAGTTGTACCAATATACAACCCCCCGGAGGTTATTGTGATTGAGTCAGACACTGAGGATGAGTCTATGGAAGGCAATACCGAGGGGAACCTTGGAGATATAGGAGCCACGTTTGAGGGTTGGGATGTGCAAAACGGGTCGCAGATTGGCTCTTTTGTATATGTCAGACTTTATCCCCTCGGAGGTTGTGCTTGGAAAAATGAGAGTTAGGTGGGCACCTATATCGGACCTATCCAGATTCTAAGACAAGAGACTCCCTGGGTATATCAACTAGGCCCCTTTCCGGACGGTTTCACCGAAAGAGTGGGCGACCTTTTTGACTTTTGGAGCCTTCAGTATATCATGCCCGACCCAAGCAGAATTGTGAGGAGAGATGGGTCAGTGGACTTCAGAGATTGGAGGACCTATCGGGAGGAGCCGGTGCTGCTGCTAGGGCATCGTGTGTGCGAAACTGCTATCTTCGTAAGGGTGCTATGGCGATTCATGGGACTTTTCCAAGCCACATGGGAGCCAGAAGCCCTGGTGTGGAGAGACTTTCCTTGGCTATTTTAAGGGGTCTTAAGGGAACTATAAACTAGGCTAACTGATTGTTTTGTATGCTCACATGTAAAAGAAATTGCCTAGTTTAGAATTGTGAGTGTAGGAGTTAACTCGGATTGTAGGGGCTATCTCTTGCCCGTAGTATGTTATTTAATCTTTTCCTCTATTCTATTTGTATTTTGCTAATTGTAGCTTATCTAATCTAATTAATGAAGTCTTTTTTTTTCTGTCCTTGCACATAAGTATAATAATAATACTGATAATAAATAAGTGAATAAATCACAAGAAAATCCCGTCATGCAGAATGGCTGGACGAACAAGAAATAATAACAACGGTAATGGCGATGGAGTGCCTGATGGCGATGTTGCTCGAATTATACGCGCGATTGCTGATAGGGTAGGCAATATACCACCCCGCAACCAAGATCAAAACAAATCGGAGATGATAGCAAAGTTTGAAAAGCTACGTCCCCACAAATTCCTTGGTGGATCAAATCCCCATGAAGTTGAAGCTTGGTTAAGACAAATTAAGAAGTTGCTAGATACTTCCGACATCCGAAATGAACAAGATAGAGTGACTATAGCGGCATTTCAAATGGAAGGGGAAGCAGATCATTGGTGGGAAATGATCAAAAGTACTCGACAAGTAGAGACATTAACTTGGAGACAGTTCGAAGACCTGTTCATGGAAAAGTATTTTCCTAACTCGCTAAGACAAGAAATGATTCAAGAGTTCCTTCAACTGAAACAAGGAAAAATGTCAGTCGCTCAATATGCGAACCGTTTTGAAGCTCTTTCACGGTATGCTTCAGCCATAGTAGCAAATGAAAGGGATAAGGTTAGGCGATTTGAATGGGGTTTGGACACAGACATTAGAGGAAAATTGATCGCAGTACAACTCTCCACTTATGCCCAAATGGTGGATCGAGCTTTAATTGTGGAACGAGAGTTAGAAGATTTTGAACGCATTCGAAATCAGCGATCAAGGAACAACAACCAACCACGCGGAGGAGGCCCAGTCCGCAACACCAGAAACCATCCTGCGCCAGCACCTTATGCCGGAGGGATGCAGCAGCAACAAAGACAGAATCGAGGAAACCAGCAAGGAGGAAACTTTGTCAGTGAGTGGAAAGGAAGATGTTTCGGAAGTGGTCAACAGGGGCATCGCCGAAGTGAGTGTCCTCAAGGAGGGAAGTATTTTATGGATCAGCGAGGGGCACAACCATACAACAAATGCCAACCAGGGCAAGGTTCTAAGCCTACTCAACATGCCCAGACCAACAAGGGGCAGCCTCAAGACTCTAAGAATGCAGGCCGACCAAGAACACAACCACAAGGAGCTGGAAATGGAAAGAAACCGGGAGAGACTAACCAACAGGCAGTAGGAAGAATGTATGCTCTCCAAGAAGAAGAAGATGTTGATAACCCATCAGTAATTCAAGGTATGTTAATCCTTATGAATTCTTGGGTTAAAGTATTATTAGATTCTGGAGCTTCGCATTCTTTTATATCCACTGCATGTGTGACAAGTTTGGGTTTAAAGCCAGAAGCGTTAGAGATAGCTATGAGTGTCGCTTCACCCTTAGGAGGTTAGACCCGAGTAAATCTAGTATGTAAATCTTGCGAGCTAGAAATCTCCGGTTCACATTTGATCTGTGATCTAAGAGTTATGGATATGTCGGATTTTGACGTCATCCTAGGAATGGACTGGTTGCCAGTTCATCGAGCCATTATTGATTGTTACTGTAAGACAGTGACAGCATCCTCCCTTAACGGCACGAAAGTCCAATTTAAAGGGGATAGACAAGATTCTCTAACTCCAACGTGTCGCAAGTCGCGATGGCATGATCAACTAACTGGATGGTTGGCGAGCCTAATTTTGGAAGACGAAAATCGAGAGGATCCAGGATTACCCCATGTGGTGTGCGAGTACGCTGACGTTTTCCCTGACGAATTACCAAGATTACCTCCAAAACGAGATGTAGATTTCATGATTGAGCTTCAACCTGGGACTTCACCGATTTCAATAGCACCACATCGTATGGCGCCAGCTGAACTTCGAGAATTGAAGGAACAGTTGCAAGAACTGTTGAATAAAAAGTTCATCAGACCAAGCACGTCCCCTTGGGGAGCGCCAGCATTATTCGCAAAGAAGAAGGATGGAACCTTAAGATTGTGCATCGATTATCGACAACTAAATCGAGCCACCATTAAAAATCGATATCCCTTACCCAGAATTGATGACTTGTTTGATCAATTAAGAGGTTCAAAATGTTTTTCCAAAATTGACCTTAGGTCGGGATACCACCAACTTCGTGTTAGAGGAGAAGATATACCCAAAACTGCATTTCGAACCCGTTATGGCCACTATGAGTTTGTGGTAATGCCATTTGGTTTGACAAATGCTCCTGGGGTATTCATGAGTTTAATGAACAAAATTTTTACCCCCTATTTAGACCAATTTGTGGTAGTATTCATTGACGATATTTTGATATACTCACGATCGGAGGAAGATCACAAGCAACATCTGAGGACCGTTTTGCAAATTCTAAGAGAAAACCAATTGTATGCTAAAGCTAGCAAATGTGAATTTTGGCTAAAGAAAGTAAAGCTCTTAGGTCATGTTGTATCTGAATTAGGGATATCAGTGGATCCTGCTAAAGTAGAAGCAGTGATGGGGTGGAAACAACCTAAGAATACGTTTGAGATTCGTAGTTTCTTGGGATTAGCAGGTTATTATAGGAGATTCATTCAGGATTTCTCCAAATTAGCCAAGCCGATGACACGCCTAACGCAAAAAGGAGTAAAGTTTGAATGGAACGAAGCGTGTGAACAGTCATTTCAAGAACTCAAGAAGAGACTGACAAGCGCTCCTATATTAGTCATACCCGAACGTGACGTTGGGTACACTGTTTATTGTGATGCCTCTAAGGAAGGGTTAGGTAGTGTGTTAATGCAAAACGGGAAGGTAGTAGCTTACGGATCAAGACAATTGAAGAATCATGAGAAAAATTATCCTACTCACGATCTGGAGTTGGCAGCTGTGGTCTATGCACTTAAGACTTGGCGACATTACCTTTATGGCGAAAAATTTGAGATATTTACCGATCACAAAAGCTTGAAGTACTTGTTCACACAAAGAGATTTGAACATGAGGCAGAGACGCTGGATGGAGTACCTTGAAGATTACCAATTTACCTTGTCTTATCATCCCGGAAAGGCTAATGTTGTAGCAGATGCACTAAGTCGAAAGACAAGGGAGATTGTAGCCAACATATCAATTAAAGAATGGGAAATGGTAAGCACTGTGAATGGGTTTAAGTTACAACCAGAGACTCAGAATGGGAAGGGTAGGTTGTTTACAATAGTTACAACACCCCAACTTCTTACCAAAGTGTTGGAAGCCCAAAGGTTCGATCAGGAGACCGACTTCATCAAGGCCCGATTAGTGTCCGGGGAATCTTCACCAGATTGGACGCTCCATCAAGATGGTAGTTTAAGGTATTTAGGTAGAATTTTTGTGCCAAACATCGAACAATTAAGAGAGGAAGTACTTAAAGAATTTCACCATTCGGTTTTTGCGGTTCATCCGGGAGGAAATAAGATGTACCAGGATCTTAAGCGACAGTATTGGTGGAGTGGAATGAAGAAGGACGTTGCTCAATTCGTATCTAAGTGCTTGACGTGTCAGCAAGTGAAGACAGAACATCAAAGGCCGGCAGGGAAACTCCAACCTTTACCAATACCTAAGTGGAAATGGGAACACATAACAATGGATTTTGTAACGGGATTACCCCGATCGCCGCAAGGCCATGATGCAATTTGGGTGGTGGTTGATCGATTAACTAAGACGGCACATTTCCTACCAATAGGACCAGCAGGCACACTCGAATCTTTAAGTCGATTATTTATTCGAGAAATCATTAGATTGCACGGAGTACCAGTCTCAATAGTGTCAAATCGTGATTCTCGTTTTACGTCACAGTTCTGGCAAAGTCTGCAAAAGGCCTTGGGTACAGAGTTGTGTTTTAGTACAGCTTTTCACCCTCAAACTGACGGTCAATCGGAAAGAACAATTCAGACTTTAGAAGACATGCTTCGAGCTTGTGTGATGGACTTTAAAGGTAGTTGGGAGAAATATTTACCACTAGTCGAATTCTCTTACAATAACAGTTTTCAAGCAAGTATTGGTATGGCACCGTATGAAGCTTTGTACGGACGGCCTTGCCGATCACCAATATGTTGGACAGAAGTCGGAGAAGCACCTCTTTTAGGGCCAGAGTTAGTTCAGGAAACTACCGAGAAGGTGAAACTAATTAGGCAAAGGCTTGAGACCGCTCAGAGTAGGCAAAAAAGCTATGCAGATCAAAGGAGAAGACCTTTAGCATTTAAAGTTGGAGATCATGTGTTTCTGAAAATACAGCCTCGCCGAGGAGTTGTTCGTTTCGGAAAGAAGGGAAAGTTGTCACCTCGCTTCATAGGGCCTTTCGAAATTTTGGACAAAATAGGAGAAGTGGCGTACCGTTTGGCTCTACCGCCTCAACTGGCTGGAGTACATAATGTTTTCCACGTCTCTATGCTACGGAAATACGAGCCACACCCTTCTCACATCATCAATTGGGAGGAAATTAATCTTGATGAAGACGTGACATTTGAAGAAAAGCCTGTCAAGATTTTAGATCGTCGTGAGAAGAAATTACGAGGCAAAACTATACCATTGGTTCGAGTTCTCTGGAGACATCGTGGGACGGAAGAGTCAACGTGGGAGCGAGAAGATATGATACGTATCAATTACCCTCAACTATTCGAGTCTAAAGGTACGAATTAATTTCAAGGACGAAATTTTCTTTTAGGAGGGTAGATTGTGAAAACCCATCTTTTAATTATTCTTTAAAGAAAATTTATTAATTAATTTTGTCTACAGTCTATCTGAATTATACATTAGTGTAAAAGTTAGTTTTAAATTGACTCAATTCAATCACTAACAAGACATTATTAAGAATAATAATTCTGTGGGTGCTCAATATTTGTTGTTTATAAATTATTTTAATTATGATTCAATATAATAACTATTCTTACTAAATACCTTAGTTAAAAATCTTAGTGTGTCAATTTTCAGAAACCCACACACAAAAAAAAAAAAAAAATACAAACAAACAAACCGTGGGCAAACAACCCATAGTTCCTACCAAATCCACCATCTCTTAGAAATTAGGAAACCATGAAAATTAGAGAAAGTTTGCTCTTAGAAATTGGAGAAAGGGAATGGAATGTTTTTGAGAAAATAAAATAATGGAAAGAATGAGAGGGAGAGAGAGATGTCTTCAATATTTATATGCATGCAAGCCTTCCTTGTGCATGCAAGCATCCGGTGAAAAAAAAAAAAAAAAAAAAAAAAAAAGAAGAAGAAGAAGAAGAGAGAAATCCCCAAAGCCACCAAGCTTGGTGTTAGGAGAGGAAGAAGAGTAGGAGATTAAAGAAGCCAAAATTCTCAACCATTTTGTCACTCTATTACTAAGTAAGAAAACCCTCTCAACCCTCTCATTTTGTTTTTATATAATTGAAATTTTTCAGATTATGTACATTTGATACATTGTCTAAAATTATGTTGAGAATAATCTGTCTCGAATCTGCCAGCATGTTACCCCAATTTTTAGACAATTTTATACTCAGAATTTCGAGATGATTTATTCTACAAAGTTGTTGATAATGATGTCTAGTTTATCCAGAAATTTTTGGAAACAATTTTTGAGCTTTCTACGAATTTATACAAATTTTTAACTAAATCTGAAACTGTGTTGAGAATAATCTGTCTTGAATCTGCCAGCATGTTACCCGAATTTTTAGACAATTTTATACTCAAAATTTCGAGATGATTTCCTCTACAAAGCTGTTGATAATGATTTCTAGTTTATCCAGAAATTTTTGGAAACAATTTTTGAGCTTTCTACGAATTTATACAAATTTTTAACTAAATCTGAAACTGTGTTGAGAATACTCTGTCTTGAATCTGCCAGCATGTTACCCGAATTTTTAGACAATTTTATACTTAGAATTTCGAGATGATTTATTCTACAAAGTTGTTGATAATGATGTCTAGTTTATCCAGAAATTTTTGGAAACAATTTTTGAGCTTTCTACGAATTTATACAAATTTTTGACTAAATCTGAAACTGTGTTGAGAATACTCTGTCTTGAATCTGCCAGCATGTTACCCGAATTTTTAGACAATTTTATACTCAGAATTTCGAGATGATTTTTTCTACAAAGTTGTTGATAATGATGTCTAGTTTATCCAGAAATTTTTGGAAACAATTTTCGAGCTTTCTACGAATTTATACAAATTTCTAACTGAATCTGAAACTGTGAGACAGATTTTACCATGTATTTGAAAATTTATTTAAAATTCTATACTAAGCCAAATCTGGTAATTTCTAACTAGAAGATGAAATTTGAGAAGTCTAGTTTCATAATAAATCCTTAGATTATGGGTTTGATCTATAAATTTAAGCATGGAATTAAAATAAGGAAATGTGACAAATCTGTGTCATAAACACCCTTGGAATTTGTTTAGAATTATTTATAAGTTATTTTTGGGAAAAGCTTTCTGAAAAATAACCATAACATGTTTATTGAGTATCCTATAGATTGATATGAATTTTAGAGTTGTATAAGTAATGTATTTATAATTTTATTTGCAAGATATATACTCTGAAAATTTTCTGGACAGAATAAAATCACCACTTTAATATTATGCTAGTCTAATTTTGTAAATCAAAAATTTGTGCATGTGTGTATTTAGGGTTTAATTCTTGTATCTAAGTTATTATTTCATACCATGGTTTAAATAAATTGTTTATTTAAATTCTGTACTTTTATTTAGTATTGTGTGACCCATGCAATATTTTATGATTGAGAATTTTAATGAGTTGGTATAACATTACTTGTGATTAAAAATTTGGAGTTATTTGTGATTAATATCAAAATTAACTGAAATGATTAACGGCATATACAAAGTTAACAATCGACGATTAATACCAGTTGTTCGGGGTGAGTCTTGGTTTAAAGACTGTACGGAATTAAGATTTGACGGTTAACACCGGTTGTTCAGGGTGAGCCCTGGTTTTGAGAATTCTCACGTAAATTGTGTTGCGAAACTCTAAGATGGCACGGGACTTATTTGAACCATTTTCGGTATTCGGTTTTGGAATAAGGGTGGATGTGCAGGTGGCACACAGGGAGGTTGCTTACCCCTGGCAGACCGTTTCCTTGGGGCAGACCACGGATGCCACTACTTGGGTATATAACTCCGGACGTGGGCATCCCTGGTAATTACGGTTGGTAACACTTAAATATTTGACCAAGGGAGGGTTTCAAATTAACCGTTGCCATGCTTAGTGGTTGGTAAGTTAAATCTCTTTGGTGAGATTTCGAGTGTCACCTAAATTATTAAAATTACTGAAACTATTCTAATGGTTGTAATTTCTGTGTATAATTATATTGTTATCTCATGTTTAGAATATTATTATTTGTCTCTTAAAAAGAATGGTAGGTTGGTTACGTTTTCTTACTGTGTTGCAAAACTCATGGCATATATTTTGTTGCCCTGGCGTTTCATGCCAGATTATGTTGAAGAAGGGACTGAGGCTGAAATTGGAGCTGCTGCCAATATCGAACCTTGGCTGACTTAGAGTCAATATTTTGTCAGAATAAAATCCTGTTATCCCTTGTATTAGGATTAAACTATGTTGTAACGTTGTGTGTGAACTTGTAGTTTTATTCTGTCGTTGGACTTTGGCTTTGTAAGAACTTAAAAGTTCCTATCTAGTAGTTAAAATTTTATCTAGCAAGTTATTGTTATTTAAATCTTATGACGTTTCAAAAAAAAAATTTTGGGGGGCGTCACATATTGGTTCAAAAACTTTTTGACAGGACCTAAGCTACCACCAAATATGTAGACAGGATTTTTTGGTAATTAACTCTAATATTTTTGAATTTTTTTTTAAAAATATACTAAATACCAAAAAAAATGAAAATTCAGTACATTTTTCGTATTTTTGTGTATTTATTAATTTTTAAAATATTTTTCAGAAATATTTTACTATTTAAATACATCTAAGTAAGATGCATCTAAAAAAGTAAAAAAATTGCTTAAAATTTTTAAAAAAAATCACTAAAAAAAACACAAAAAACAAAAAACTCAGTTTTTAAAAAAACTGAATTCAGAAAACTAAAACCAAACACACTATTTTTTTTTGAAAAAATTGAAAAAACTGAATTTTTTTTTGTTCAAAACTAAAAATTTTGTATCTATAAAGGAGCATGACGATAGAAAAAAACTTTAAAAATGAAAAAGTTGATAATGTTCTCAGTTTTAAAATTAGAAAAAATTGATAATATTCTCGATTTTATTAGATAGTTGAATCAAACCAATAAGTAAAATGACAAAAACATTTAATCTTATGCTCTCTTTTTTTATCAGTTAGTAAAACAATTATTTGAAACATTATTATGCAAAATTGATAATGTTATTGATTTTTAAAATTAAAAAAAAATTGATAATATTTTCAATTTTACTAAATAGAATTTATTGGTACAAAAAATCTTAAATACGACCTGAACTATCTTAACATTTGTGAATAAGACTTTTAGATAATTAACTCTAAATTTTTTTTGCATAATTTAATTTATAATGATGTGATATATTAAGTGTCAATTTTAATTAATTATACACTTAATTATATAGGACCCATTACTTTTATCATATTGTTATGGATCCGTCTATGGGTGCAAAATATGAATCTTTAACATGGTTGAAAATGCACATGTTGGAGATTTTTTTTTTTTTGAAAAATCTGCAAGATAATATAGTGAAAATTGTGAATATCATTTTTCTAATAGACCAAATGCTGGAACTGAAGAGGAAGGGGAAAAGGTTGAAAATATAAAAAATAAAAATATTCTTTTCTACGTAGCATGTTTGGATTGATTTTTTACGTGACTTTTTTTGTTTCGTGATTTTTTTTAAAAAAATTAAAAAATTGTTATATTTTTTAGTTCTATTTGACTAGATGAACTGAAAAGGTAAAAAATTTAAGAAAAGTCCAAAAATGACAAAAAAAACAAAAAACAAAAACAAAAACTTTAGTTTATTTTTCCTTTTTTTGGTGTTTAATAAACTTTTTTAAATTTTAATTTTTTTTTTTTTTTACTTTTTACATTCATCTACACAAAACTGATCTTGAAAGTAAAAAAAAATTAACATAATTTGAACAAAGATCACTGCAAACCAAAAAACAAAAAATGACTTTCTCAATTGTATTCCAAACTCATGTTCAATAAACAATATTGATTATTGGTCTTGTTAACGTGTTCTTATTAAGACGAACGTGTTAAGAGCACATTTTTAAAAAATTGGGCATTCTGCACAAAAAATGTGTGTAAAAAAATGTATAATATTTTAAAATCCTATGTGTACCCACAAAATTGGTTATTGAGATTATTATCATCTTAGTTCAGCTGTCTTTGTAATAATAATTAAAAAAAATGTAGTTTGTCTTTAATTACTATGCTTATTACTTCTTTATTTAACGAAGTTCTTTGCTTTGCCCGTAAAAAGTTATTAAGAAAATTGTGACAATGACCTCTAGCCTATTGAACTTGGACTTTCAATAAGTAGCTAGGTTCATATATACTATATTTGAATTCTTAAATCTGATATAATAATTTTATTATTATTGTAACCCATATAATAACTATTGAGATATATTTTGTTTTGGTTGTTTTTTTTCTTTAAAGAGTTATAGAAGAAAGAAAGTTATTGGAATACATTTAGTTTATAAATTTCATGGTTCATGTTGAGATATATTTTCATAATTTTTTGGGCAAGCATATATAACTTATTATTGTAGGGTAAGGTTGTAACTTGGGTGTGCCGGTATAGTTAAGTTCGAGGTTTGTCCAAGTTTATGTATATTAAGCAATAGAATATTTTACATTACAATATAACTTAATTTAATGGTAGGCAAATAATTAGTATTTTGAATGTATTTTTTGTTTTAATATATAATTTATATATAATAATATAATTCAAGTTTTTAGGATTTCTAGAGTTATGAGAATCACTGTTCAAGGGTTTTTCAAATTTAATTTGGGTTGATAAATTTTGATTCAAGCTTTGATTAAATTTAAAATTATACTATCCAAGCTTTAAAATTTTACAAATTATGGCTCTCCATCAAGTAGGTCTTCATGTTTGGATGGAGGATGTTCCTCAGCTGGCTGCTCAAGCAATTCTCATCTATTTGAGCTTATGCTTGTAATTTCTTTGTTTTGGTGCGTTTTTTCATCAGCACAAAAAGAAAAAAAAAAAGAAGAAGAAGAAGAAGAAGAAGAAGAAGAAGAAGAAGAAGTAGCTGCAACTCCCCTATTTTTAAGCTTTTCGTTTAGATTCTCATGGAATGGTCTCTAAGCATTTTACAAGACTATTTAAGACTCAACTTTGATATGGGAGAGTTTCACGTTCAACCTCCTTTGTTTTGTCCTGTGACAATCAGAATGCTATCTATGTTGTAAAAAAAATAAAAAAAATAAAATTCAGAATGCTATCTAGATTATTCACAATAATGTCTTTCATGTATGAATGTACCAAATATATAGAGATCAACTATTTTTGTGCGCAAAAGATGTTTTTGACATTGTTTAACTTCTTTTCATTAGACTGCTGACAATTTCATCAATGATTATTCACTGAAAATATGATTTTCTACATTTTTATATTGCAACAGAGGTGGCGTGTGCATAGGGTGTTAGCATACACCAAGGATCCTCTAGAGTGAAATTTTCCTAAAGTTTCCTAGAGTGCTATATTGTGTGGTTGAGATTTACTGGCAAGTCACATCAGAAAAATTGAGGTGACTTGTCAGTAAATCTCAACCACACAATGTAGCACTCTAGGAAACTTTAGGAAAAAATCACTCTAGAGGATCCTTGCTCGTTAGGCATAGGCGTGGGTCTTGTGGGGTTGTAATCAGGTGCAGCTTGGGTGTTTTGTTGGGTTGATCTTGTGGGGTTTCATGTTTTTATTTTATAGTTAAGTTCTTCTTAACTTTTTTGTTTAAAAAAAAAAAAGTCGTAAGGCCAAGGAGTTGGTTGTATGGATGTGAGTAGCAGTAGTAGGGGTATTTTTATACTTTTCGAATCTCTCTCGATGTATGTCATCTTCCTGTACCTTTAATTTCATGCTGTTAATGAAATTTTTCTTTACTGATCAAAAAAAAGTTTCTGTATAGCACAACACTCTAAAGCATCTTCAATGACGGATGCCAAAGCCAAATTTTGGTTTGGTTATAGTATCAAAATAGGTATTATAATTTGACAATATTATTCTAATAATTTAAATATCATTTTTTAAAAAAATTTTGCAAAAATGCTAATTGGTATATTTGTTAGTCCTATTATGAGAGAGAGAGAGAGAGAGAGAGAGAGAGAGAGAGAGAGAGAGAGAGAGAGAGAGAGAGAGAGAGAGAGAGAGAGAGAGAGAGAGAGAGAGAGAGAGATTACCAAATTTTGACATTGGAGATTATTTTTTGGAGAAAATTTGTCTAATTTTAACTTAGGCACGTATGTTTGAGCATATTGTTAATGTAAATGTAAATTACTACTACACCTACCACCAAACCTACCTCCACCTACTACTCCTATCACCTACTACACTCCACTAAACCTACTCCACCACAACCTAACCCACTCCACCTACCACCTCCACTTCACCCCCTACCACTTCACCTACTACCTTCTTCTCTTCTATATATTTGATCATTGTAAACAATATACAAATCAATCAATAATACCATTTTTTCAATACATCAATACATACAATTCTTTCTCTTTCTTTATACATAAAACTAATATGGTATCAGAGCTAGGTTAACAACCTAGTCATTCTGTTTTACCGGCGGGCGGCAGTCTCGCCTTGGCCGCCCGCCGGACCTCAACACATATCTACATAACAGCAACACAAGAGAGTGTCCTCCCTTGAACTTCGGATCAGAATATCCGGATCAGTGCTACAACCATTTGTTGGGTTGGACCATCCCCTGCTGTCCCGACGGCGACCTCAATGTTCTCCGCTACCGTCAGACCGACCACGTCTTCTCTCCTTTAGTCATTTGCTTCTACCTGGCTGAGATCATCTGCACTCTCAAACACCTCCATAGCATGGGCGTCGTGTATCGCGACCTCAAGCCAGAGAACTTATTGTACAACAGTCTGGTCACGTGCCTCTCACGGACTTCGACCTGTCTTGTAGCCTCACTTCCAGGCCTGTCTAGGCCTTGCTCGACGCGAATCCCATTGACGACCTACATGGGGGTGCTCGCCGGCAACATCGCCGGTATCTGACCCGCTTGAATCTGGGTTCGAATTCTCCAACCATGTCCACTTACTTGCTTTTCAGATCTCTCATCATTTCAATCGAATCTGTGGACACCCATTTGAGTTTTCTTTCAAACCCCCACTTACTTACTTCCAAAACATTATGTTCCACATCTACTTCTCAACCTAGGGCAGATTTCTGTCTCGGTGGAGCTCATCACAGACTCCATCGTTTTTCCAGATCTGCTCATCTGATTCCATTTGCTACTACCCCCCGCACACAGAGCTCTTTTGAGATGGGTTTGTTTTGGGTGTTGTGCTTATTCAAGATTTCATGATTATAAAGCTCAGTTGGTGACCCCTTTCACACCCATGTTTCCACTACCCACATACCCACCACACTTTTTTAATATTTCCACCTTTTCCTCTTGTTTTTATTTTTATTTATTTTTTTATGTTTTTTTTATTCATCACCCACCTAGGCGTGTCTCTTAGGGGTGCTTATTTTCTTTATTTTTCTCTCTTCTTTTTGAGCATTACACAACTGCACCAGCACATTAGCTTTCCATAATCAAGTACCGGCATCACTCCCTTTTCCAGTTCCCAAAAAAAAAAAAAAAAAAAAAAAAAAAAAAAAAAAAAAAATCAAACCCAAACAAACAAACTCAAACCAAACAACCCCATCCACAGGCGGGATTTTTATTCTTTACTCTGCCGCCGGTCTCTTTTTCTTGCCTCCGTCTTGCGCGGCCCTTGACGGTGCTGCCTCTGTGTTTTCCACGCCGCCGAGCACGTTCACTCCCCCATACTCCTCCACTGCAGCATATGGAGGACCTCCAAATCGGAACATCACGGTGGTCTTCCGCTTCAGCTCCTTGTTTTCTGCCCTTAGCACGCTTATCTCTGCTCGCGCATCCTTATACATGCGTTGGAGCAGAGCCAGCTAGGAGTTTAACTGCTGCACCTCATTTGCCCTACTCTGCAGCCGGTTCGACAAGTTTGTCACCGCAGTCATGGTTTCCACACATGACTTCAAAGTATACTGATTGGCCTCCACATCCGACTGCACAGCCATTTTTTGCTCCACCGATCGCATCGGAAAGTTCAACGGCGCAAAACCGGCAGTGTTTGGTTGAGGTTCACTGGCCACCGCACCCGTTATCTCTCTTGTTGACTCGTTGAGGTCAGGAAAGAGAGTCAGCAGACCACGGGACGACGAAGCCATTTTTTTCTCGCAACAGAGTGTTACAGACTCTCTCTCTCAGCACAACAGTGTTACAGCCTCTCTCTCTCAGCACAACGAAGAGTTTTACAGAGGATTTCGTAGGTTTTTTGCTTCTGCCTCGGCCTCAGGCTCTGTCTTGGTTAAATAGCCGAGGCAGCCACGCGCATCGCGCGCCTCTTGACGCCGACAACCTGGCACGCCTTTTCATGGCACGCCTTTTCATGACTCGGGCACGCCTTTTCATGACACGACTTTTGAGGGCTCGATATCTACATCCATGTATATCTTTTGGGCAGCCTATATACACACTCATACAGTGTCTTCTACACCGGTCAGCTTTATCAATCCCTTTGTTTCAACCTCAAATAGGTTTCTATCTTCACACCTATTTGAGTTTGAGGGGGGGTTATACACAGTATCATGTATAAGTCGCTCATGGCGCACTGTGCATCACCACAACCTCTGTTACAACGGTCCGACATGACCCCATAAACTGTCTTCTACAACGGTCTGACACGACCACACAGTGTCTGCTACAACGGTCTGACATGACCCCGTAAACTGTCTTCTACAACGGTCCGACATGACCCCATAAACTGTCCCGACATTGATTCCGACATTGATTCCGGTCAGCTTCTACATCGGTCCGACATGACCCCATAAACTGTCCCGACATTGATTCCGGTCAGCTTCTACAACGGTCCGACATGACCCCATAAGCTGTCTTCTCCAACGGTCCGACATGACCCCGTAAACTGTCCTGCTACACCGGTCCGACATGACCCCATAAACTGTCTGCTACATCGGTCTGACACGACCACACAGTGTCTGCTACAACGGTCCGACATGACCCCGTAAACTGTCTGCTACAACGGTCCGACACGACCATACAGTGTCTCCTATCCCATTTTTAATTTTATTTGTCAGCTTATTTTTCTGTTTTGTTACTCTCTCCAAACTCAAGTTGGCTAGTACCTATCCTCCTTGAGTTTGAGGGGGGCTGTTAATGTAAATGTAAATTACTACTACACCTACCACCAAACCTACCTCCACCTACTACTCCTATCACCTACTACACTCCACTAAACCTACTCCACCACAACCTAACCCACTCCACCTACCACCTCCACTTCACCCCCTACCACTTCACCTACTACCTTCTTCTCTTCTATATATTTGATCATTGTAAACAATATACAAATCAATCAATAATACCATTTTTTCAATACATCAATACATACAATTCTTTCTCTTTCTTTATACATAAAACTAATACATATTATTGAATACAATTTATTGAAATAATATAGACTTTAAATTCTCTCTCTCTCTCTCTCCCAAAAATTAGAATTCGTTGATTGGATTGAAATATAAAGATATCTCTGTTATCAGTTAATCACGAAATCACTAGGCTAATTGTCACAAAGTTGGCAACATGAAAGCAACATATTTCTAAATTAAACATTGCAGAAAAAAAAATATATAAATGGACTTATTATCTAATAGGTCTTATGAAAAAAATTTATCATAAAAAAAAGTCACTAATTGTAAGTTTTAGTGACAATTTACGAAAATCATGACAAAAAAGTCCTTAATTGTCAATTTTTAGCGACATATATAAAAAATTGTCACAAAAAATTATTTTTTGTGACAATTTTATCAAGACTTATTTTCATTAGGAATTAATGGAAATTAAATCAAACTATTAGAAATTATTGGTAGTTTATCCTAAAAAAAATACATACATATATATATATATATTAATGAGAATTAAATCTAACTATTAGAAACTATTGATAATTTATCCTAAAAAAATACATATATATATATATATATATATATATATAATGAAATACTTTATATACGTGTGTGATCACACTCTTTATTTTCACCCCTCAATTGTTTATTCACTTTATAGTCTTTATATGTCATGGTGGAGTGGCAATAACGCTATGACTCATAGCCAGTCCTCCTTTCATAATTCGACTCCCACTTCCTATTTAAATATTAGAAAGTTTCATTCATCAAATAGCCTCCATCAACCCAATTTACAAGTTCTTTCGTTAAGAGCAAATTAAAGTATTTACAAAAAAAAAATAAAATAAAATAAATTCATACAATGAATATAGTCCATTGATTCACTTTCTAGGTAATTTTTTAAATAATTTTTTTTGAGTTTGTAACATTGTTATTTTTTATTTTTACTGAATAAAATACACATAATGTTGAGTCCCACCTAACATATGATGCACCTAGTGGGCATCTCGTCATGTCATGTTATATTTGTGTTTGTGTTAAAAATTAATCAACTCTAATCCACTAATTATGTGTATAGTTCAAGTCATGTTAACAGGTGATATGTCAAATTTTCACCCTAAGTGCTCCCCACATGTATGACTCATAATTTGTTTTACATCTGTATATCATTTAAAAAAGAGCATATTATACTAACAGTTTCTATAGTTTGAGACTTGTGTCGTTTTAGTCTCTAACTTTTCAATTATGATACATTTAATCCTGAATTTTAAATCTTATTCCAAATAAAGAAATTGAAGATACCATTGTTTAATTTCAACGGCAAAATTGTCAATTTAATAAAATATAAATTAATTTGACAAAAATAAATGTCGAAAAATATTTTTAATTTTTTAAAAATTATTTCTATCCACTAAGATAAAATTATGTAAAATTGATCAAAATTAATAAAAACTACATGATTAATTTTCAAAAATTAATTTTATATGATTATCATCCAAACACATAAAAAAAATTAATTTGGTAAAAAATAAAAAAAAATGTCTAAAAGATTTATCAATTTTACATAATTTTATCTTTAGTGGGTAGAAATAATTTTTAAAAATTTAAAAATATTTTTTTGACATTTATTTTTGTCAAATTAGTTTATATTTTATCAAATTGACGATTTTACTCTTAAAAAATCTAATGATTTCTTCAATTGTTCTTATTTGAAACAAGATTTAAAATTTATAATCAAATGTGTCACAATTAAAAAATTAAGGATTAAAGTGATACAAATTCTAAACTATAGAGACTATTAGTGTAATTCACCATTTAAAAAAAGGAAAATCTTTGGTAGCTCAAAATTTTGTAACTCAAATGGCTCAAATCTGTCAAAATGACGTCGTTTTACACTTAAAATCTGTCAAAACGACGTCGTTTTGAGTGATTTGAGTCATTTAAGCCACAAAATTTTGAGCTACCTAGCATTGTTGTTAAAAAAAATCTTGTATGTTAATTGCACAACTATTTATGTACTATTATGATTTAATAAGATAAAAAAATAAAGACAGAAAAAGACACGGGTCACTCAATATCGTTAATACCGTTAGAAGTACAGTTATTCGACCCAAGCCCTAACGTTCCGTTTGGTTACCGAGAAAAAGAAAGGAAATTAAAAGAAAGCTAACATCTTGAATTTTACATCGACATTGATATTTTCAGACCCAGAAGCCCAAACTCAGCATAGCCTCACGAATCTATAAGCTAGAAGGCAAAAAGTAGACCGAACATGGTAGATATAACATTTTGTTTTCTTTTCTCTTCTGCAATTTCTGGGCTACCCAAAGAAGAGTTAAGAAACATCCACCGGGCCTGACTATTCCATTCTTTGACAACCAAATACTTGCTAAGATCCGAAGATCACATACTGTCAAAGCTACCCACTCATCTAAATTTCAGGTCCATCGAGTTATATGCAAAATTCTGGGGATTTAGAACGCGCCCACCAATTGTTCGATAAAATTTCTGAACTATAATTGCGCTCATGGACCGTGTTAATAGATGCACACAAAAAACATGGTTTACCAACTGAAGCAGAAATAAATAAATAAAATTTAAAAATTTATGCCGCGTTGCAGAAGAAGAACATGCAGCCGGACTAGTTGGCATAATTCAGTGGATATTAACAATGTGAAGGAGATTCGTGAAGATTGAATCAGATTTGGAATCTGGTCAGATCTTCTGCTGGGTACCTACATTACATGGACTCGCCAAATTTGGCAAAGTACCTGTATCGACACAACATGACACGAGTACAGGTGCAAAATCCGGCCGGGATATGACACGGAGAAAGTGGATACTTTGGCATACTTGTGAAGCTATGATTAGGGTTGAGATTACAGCTGAGATCCTCTTGGTCACTCTCTTCTTTCAATGTCGATCTCAATCTTGATCATCTTCATCTTTCTCTCTTCTCTCACTCCCGATCTCCTCTGTCTCTGTGCTTCTCTCTCTCTTCGTCTCTCTCTCTCTCTCTCTATTTTAATATAATTTGTTTTATATAATATAATTTAGGGAATTTTTTTTAAAATCCTTAGTATTAAGATTTTATAATATAAAAAACATTCAATATTTTCATAATGTCTAAAATTCCTCAATATCGATCCAGAGAAACTTCCTAGAGAAATTCTTTTTAGGAATTTCTCTCTGACTTCCCACTCTCTTGAGAAATTATAGACTTCTCAAAGAATTTATCTCTAGAGAAATTCTAGGAATTTATTCTTAGAGAATTTATTTCCAGAGAAAGAACCTCAGCACTATCAAAAGAAAGAACCTCAAATTAGTTACTAATTTTTAAAAAAAAAAAAAAAAAATTCAAAAAGCATGTTATAAAAAATGAACCAAATATTACAAGATGGTAATGCTGGAGAAATATTTTCATAATGGTTAAGGTCTTTCAATATTTTTCTAAAGAAATTTCGACCTAGAAAAATTACGTGTAGATAATTTCTTTTGGTTCAAACTAGAGAAAATTGAAATTTCTCTGAGTTCAAACTAAAGAAATCCAAAGAAAAATGAAATTTTTCTAGCTTTGTTCACAGAGAATTGAAATTTTTCTAGCTCTGTTCACAAAGAATTTCTCTGACTTTGTTTACAAATTTCTCTGTGTTTGTTCACAATTTTAAACCAGCGAAAAATTTTAAACACAGAAAATTATTTTAACCAAACCAGAGAAATTTTAGCACAACGATTTTAAACTAGAGAAAATTGTTTTAACCAAACCAAAGAAATTTTAGCACAAATTTCTCAGTGTTTGTTCACAATTTTAAACCAGAGAAAATTAATTCTAATGTTTCCACATATCTGCACCAAACAAATCCTACACCCAAAGAAACCCTTTATCAGTTCCTCAAAATCATATAGTATAAAATCTAATACATGAATCATACATAGACATTGTTATCCAAGTAGATCAAGGAGTGATCTAAAAAAGATTATTTTAATCAAATCAAAGAGATTTTAGTACAAATTTCTTTGTAAATCTCTTTCTTTCTTTCTTTCTCTACTGTTGTAATGTAATGCAACTCCTCTGAGCTTCATTCTCACACCTCACTTCTATTTCCCTTACACAAACACACACACACATACAGAGACAAGACAAAGCAATTGTCTATCAGATTTCTCTTCTCTCTCTCTTGATTTCAGTGTCTATCTCTGTAATCTCTGTGTCTCTTTTCATTCTTCTAATTCTAATTTTCAGATCTCAATCTCTCTCTCTCTCTCTCTCTCCCTATATATATATATATATCTTCATTATCGTCATTGTGATTGAAATTTCAATGCTCTGTGAAAATCACTGCGATTGAATATTAGTATTTTGAAGCTAATTCTGAACCTAGAGAGAGAGAGATGTTGGATCTCAACATTGATGTGGTTACGGAAGAAACAACTTGTGATGAGCTCAAGAAGAAGAAGATCGCAACAAGAAAGCTTCAGGAAGGTGATGATTTAGGAACTTCGAATTCCTCCGTTGTAGTTAACGCAAACAAAGCTTCGAACAATGCTGTGGACGAAGACTCCAATTCTGACATGATCTCTCTGGATCATCGTCGTCGACGACCTCGTTGTTGAAGTTGCAGTGGTTGAATCTCTCGTTGGCGGAATCAGAATGGTTGTTTTCTGTTAAAGACAAGAGAAGTGTAGAGAGAGAAAGAGGTCGTTTGGTACGAGAAGAGAGAGAATGAGAGAACTTAGACTACAAAAAAAATTATCGTGGACCTCTCCTATTACTAAAAATTAGAGAGGGATGTTAAACTAATTTTCCGTATAATTTATAATATATAATATATGTAATATAATTTATAAATTATAATTTTTATCATAAATAATATAATTTTTATTTGTTATTTCTTTTTATTTTTTTAACAAAAATTATTTTTTCAACAAAAATTATTTTTTCTTAACTTTTTAAGATATAAATCAAATCAAACCAAACCAAATCTTAAAATAAATAAAAGAAATCATATAATAAATAAAAGAAATCTGATTAAATCATGTATATAAAAAAAATAAAAAATAAAAACCAAAAAAATGTATAAAATAAAATATCTATTTTTTATTTATTATTTATTTTAACATAATTTATTATTCCTTATTTATTATAATTTTTATTTATAATATATATATATATATATATGTGTGTCAATTAAAAATAAATAAATATATATATATATATATATAAATTATTAAAAATATTATCAATAAAAATAATACATAAGATAAAAAATAATATTTAACTCATCTTTATATAACAAATATATTTTTAAAATAATTATTTAATATATCTCCTTACCCGTATCCATATTTGGATCTATATGCACGTATCATCAATTTTTAGTCTCCGATCCCCAGATACGCACCTGCATCCGATACCTACACCCGAGTCCGCATACCGTAGCTGATACTGCACTGCAATGGTAGCTGATACTGCACTGCAATGATTGTTATGTATGGTAACACAGATATTTGGAAGCTGCAGTAACTCTTTCCCTGATTTTGCACGAAAATATGTAATTTCATGGACTTCCACTGCTTCTTGTTACATCAAATGTGCACTGCCCATGAAGGCTCTCTGTGCGTTTCACGAGATGGAACTAAATGGAGTGAGACCTAATTCAGTTACTCTGTAGTCTGTTTCTTCCATTCTTCCTGCTTGCTCATAATTGAGAGTTTTGGTAGAGAAATTCATGGCTCTGTTGTTTGAAAGGAAACAATGTATTTGTGAATAGTACACTTGTAAACATGTATGTACGCAAGTTGTTTGAACTTCAGGCAAATCGCAGTTAGTATGTGGAAGCTTGTCTCAGTGAGACATTGTTTCCTAGAACTCGACTCTTTGTCTGTTCAACCGGATGAGAGCTTAAGGGGTCAAATTGAATCCAAAAACAGGCTTGAAATTCAAAACATTATTGTAAGCAGCCATGATAATATACAAGCACAACGACCACCTCAAAATGTTTCTCCAAAGGGGGTTACAATAAAGTTCACAAAGACTTCCCCTTCTCACAAAATCCGGGCCAAGACTAGTAATACATCAATGTTAAAATCACTATGACTCGAGTTGAGCATACCAGACACCTTGGATCTTCACATCCTTTGGAACTTTCGCCCCCAAATCAGTGTCAGATGGCTGAATGCTCTCAAACACTCCGATCACCTCCCCGGTTTCGGGCTTGCTATTGGTAACACTTAATGTGATTTTCCCAGTTGACGATGCAGTGTTCTTTATGTTCTCCTTCACAAGCTCCTCTTCATCTCCTCTCCCACCAGCTGGCAGTGCAACCGCGTTGTCATAACCAGTCGAACCACCTCTTCCCTTTGGGTCCAAGAAAGACGAGCCACGGTATGATGGTACAAGAAACTGCCCACTAAAGCTCTCTGGTTTGCCCGACGCCACCAGCTGTTTGATGGTGAAGAGGAAAGGCACACGCTCGCCACCTGGGAGCTGAACCGTGACAGCGGCGTAGTCAATTCCATCTTTCTCCTCGAACTTGACCGTGCCATCAGGAGATACTTCAAAGGGTCCCTCGATCTCATCCAGGGTGTAGGTTAAGCGGGTCATGAGCTTGGTGTTTTGGAACTCTGACGGGGCGTTCTTGCTCACACTCTCGGCCTTGACAGTGAACGATGTGGGTTCCAAGCAGAATTTCTTCATGTTGTATTTGCCAGGCTTGAAGGTGAATTTGTCAACACCTCCATCGATGGTTGGGCACTGGTTAGCCGTCCCTGTTCCTTTTACTTCTAGGTATGTCTTGCTCTGAATTTCATCGAATGTTAGCCTTTTTGGGGCTCCCTCAGCACTTGCACCCTAGATTGTGCCAAAAATGCAGATGTTAGTGTCTTATTCCCAAATAGGAAAATTAAGAGAAAACAACTATGTAGGGAATATTAAGAACAGTGAAAGAATAAGACTACATTAATAACCAAATTAACCTTAATCAACATAGTAGTGCCAAATTTCTCAATGTAGACTCGTAAATTTGAAGTTCAAAGAGCTAATGTCTCATGCTATAATTGAGCATTAAGTGGATTCCATAGCTGTTTGGATTGGTTATCAAATAAAATTGTGGCATGACGGTTCTGCTCAGCCAGTAGGTTGTTATTAAGTAATTCAAATCCCAAGAATTGCTCTACAAATACACGTATTTAAACCATAGAATAAGACACGGGATGTTCTGTCTCCAAATCTCTTTGTCTTCATGTTTCAATGTATTTTTAATCATTAGATTATGTCTCGAGATTTTCATGCATCGAGATTGTCACACAATCCAATTATTGAGAATACATTGATACATGTAAACAAAGAAAGTTAGAAATAGAAAATTCATATTCACAAAAAAAATATCACGAATATAAATGTTCATGGCATGGGACCCATGAGAGATATTGTCATTCTCTAATATCCTTATTATTTTTACAAGAATTGCTCTCTATCGTGCTAACATGTACATTCGTTGTTCTTACCTTTGCAAAACAATGATGACTTAATTGGTGTTCTGATAAGCCATATTATGAAGATTTTAGCTATAACTTAAACAATAAAGTTTACAAACACTAGATTAGAAGCACATTGGCCAATTAAGCTAAATTTTCAACAAAACAACATGAATTAAGGTGGGAGGTGGGACAATGTCATACCGAGACGAGGAGGGCAGAAGTGGCAAGAGCAAAGCCAGCAACCTTGGCAGCAACGGCACACTTTTGAGCCAAGTCCTTGGCATCAGTTACTGAGCAAGTCAGTCTTGCACTGCCGGTCTGCTCAACACCGAACACCTTGCAAACGCTCTGAGAAGACCTCAGCAGCTGCACGTTAGTGCTCCGCCCTTGAACGCCGACCTTGGTCGGCTGCATCATTGTTGCCGCTGCTTGTAATGAGGCTGCCATTCTTTCCCCTCTCACTTTCTCAGTATACAACCACCCCTCACCAGCACTATGGTATAGGAGCAAGAAATGGATTGTGGGACAGATTGTTTTTTGGTGGCATCGATGTGAGTAAGATAAGGGGATAGGATAAGATCTTCTTTCATTGGTTGCTTGGAGCTGCTGCTGCCACTGGTTTCATATTCTGCCACGTGGCAATCATGGAGTTTGTGATAAAGATATTCATTCTGACTCTGAAAATGGATTGGTGGGGAACCTAGTTCCAATCTAACATGTGCCTGAAAATTTTGGGCTCGGACCAATGAGAGTATTCAGTATTGTTTTGTCTTCTTTCATTTTGTTTTGTGTCTTAAATTATATTAAAAATGATCTGTTAATTAAAGTAGGATAATGAGAATCCGACAAACTTATAACCCTTTTTTCACATAAATTTAGTGTTGCTAACGCTAGAATTCAATTTGATGGCCATCCTGTAAAGATTTAACTTGTAACTTCTTTTTTTCCCGAGTTCTAAATATGTGCACGGTTTTGATGCACTGGCAATTCATGTGGATGTGGTCATGTATTCAAGCTTGGTTAGTTGCGTTAAGATCCTCTAGAGTGTAAATCCTACAGTGATCTCCTAGAATGATTCATCCAAGGGCTGGTGAGCAATTTCAAAAAAAAAAAAAAAAAAAAATCAGATTTCAAAACCTGTGAAGCATTACACAGAGAGAGAGAGCGAGAGGAGAGAGAGAGAGAGAGAGAGAGAGGAGAGAAGAGGACAAACAGAAATTTCCCAATAAAAGGACTGAGAGAGAGAGACTTTGTCAAGGTCAGAGAGAGAGAGAGATTGATTACCAAAAGAAACCCAAATAGCTTGAATGAAGTGAAGAGTCTCTTGAAGCATAAATTCTTTATTATTGGTAGAAAATTTTTATTTCCCTTTTTATTTTCAATTAATTACCTCACCAAATAAAGAGGTAAGATAACCTGTTCTGAGAAATTTTGGAAGAGTACAAAGTTGTTATTTTCTTCAATCGGCTGCAGCAAGGCAGCAGGACGGCGGCGGCGGCAGGGCGTCTCTGTTTTGTTTTGTATATCTGTTGGCACTTCCAATCAACATTTTTTTTCCCAGAATATTTACAAATTTAATAGAAATGTTTTTGAAAATAGAGATATGCAAGGAAAGGTTATGATTGAAGGTGAATTTTGGAGGGAGAAAAATGAGCAAAATCAGTGAAGAAACCCCGAGACAAAATTTCAAGCATTGAAACCCTTTGGACTTTCAAGTGCGGAGAGAGAGAGAGAGAGAGAGAGGAGGAGTGGTTGGCAGCGATGGTCCAAGAGGAGGAGCGGCTGGCGGTGATGGTGACGACTCTCTCATTCTCTTAGCCTTGAGATCGTCCTCCTCTTCTCTCATTCTCTTAGCCCTTCTTTCTCTCTGTAATGCTTCACAGGAACAATTCGATGTTTTGAAATTTGATTTTTTTTTCTTTTTTATTTTTTTTTTAAAAAAAATTGCTCACCAAAACGACGTTGTTTTGGTGAGGCTTAATATCAGCCCTTGGATGAATCATTCTAAGAGATCACTGTAGGATTTACACTCTAAAGGATCTTAACACTGGTTAGTTGAGATAGAGCATCTGCATTACCATTGGACAGTGTCAACCTGTCATGCGTAAGACACGAGATGAATGCCACATCTAATGACAATTTGACTAGGAAAACAATCCTAGTCTAATTTTGACAAGGTATGTATGTATGTATGTTGTTGTTTTTTTAAAAAATATATATTTTCCAAACATTTTTTTTTCAATAGTTTAATCAAATATATGTTTTTCATTCCCTTCCTCCCCCCGCGCATAATTCTTGGGGCATGTGTATGCTTCACAAACTATCAATCAATGCAATTATCACCACCGGGTGGAAAGACACTAACCTTCCATACATGTGAGCAAGTGTAGACACTCTATTTTGGCCGCCCTTAAGACTTGAACGCCTCACGCTGAACACTCGATGATGAAATGTTACGCTATGTAATCGTTCAATTTCTTTAACAAAAGGTTTCGATTTCGGGCTTTAAAACCTAAACCTTGCACCCCTTTTGAACCAAAATCTTATTTTTTCTAGCCTAACCACTCAGAGAAGGGTTGGCCAACAAGTGGCCGGCATGCCATTTTCAGGTGATCGACCGTTCCCCTTCATAGCTGGTCAGCTATGTTGCAACAACCAGCTATCCTCATGTGCATGTCTTGTACCAGTTGTCTCTTTACAGATATTTCCGACGTGAGATGGTGTTTTTTTTATAAATACAAGCCCCCCTCCATGGTTTGGGGTTAGAAAATTTTGGCCAAAAGCTATAACTTGTCCAACGCACTTCCCTCTTCTCTTGCAATTTACATACACCATGCATACACCTTACAAGCTGGAACTTGAGACCTTTTGCTGAGATTTGTGAAGATAATTTCAGCCTTTTGAGAGTGTTCAACTAGTGGTTTGTAAACTAGAAGCTCTTCATCTCTTTAAATAGGTAATCCTTGAGCTTTTGTTCCATCTTTTCTCTTTCTTTTCTTTGCTTTTTCATACTGTTTTCAGAGTGTTTTGAGGCCTGAAATATGTGACTTTAAGTCACAAAAAGAGGAGGGGTTAGCCACCATTCCTTAGGCATACTGGTTGGTTAAAACCCCTTGGCTTTATCCAATTTTTACTCACTTTTTCCACCTCAAAAACTTAATTTTCAACATTGTTTTTGTGCTGTTTCAGAGCTTTTTAATGTGTTAAATTATGCTTTGAATACTATAGATGTGTTGTTGTAAGTCCTTATAGATTGGTGTATAGGCTATAGCTTCTAATCTATTTGAGTTGATAATATTTTCTTTCACTTTTTTATGAGAAATGCTATATATCCCAAACATTCTACCGAATATTTTAACAAACCTTTCACATGGGGTGGGACTCATACAAATTAGGGCTGTGCAGCGGATCCGCCAGAACCGTTCGATCCAACTCGACCTGACCCTAAATGAATGGATGCATGGTGTGTGGCGGACGGGTGCGGGCCCAATATTTTAAGTTTCTCAGGCTCGGATTGGGTGGTGGGTGATTCGCCATTTTACCCCGCAGACCTGATCCGCCCGTGACTTTTTTTCCTTCTTTTTTCCCGCAATTTTATTACACACCTCAGGCGGCCCTTTTTCTTTAGAGTTGGCCCTAATTTCTTCACAGACCCAACACAATGAGACTCTCTCTCTCTCTCTACCCTACCTTACCCTACCTATTGTCCGACGGTAACCTCTGGCCGACAATCTACACTGAACAACCGACAATTTACACTTCTGAACGGCGATCGATTTGCTTGCACTAAACGGCGATCAATTTACTACACTGAGGTATCTCTCTCTCTCTCTCTAGATAGAAGATTTAAAGATACATCTCTCTGTATATAATATATATTGAGTAATCGTATGAAAATCTTCGTATATCTTTGTATATCTTCGTATACAGATACCTCTCTTTGTATATAACTTATAGATACCTTTCTTTGTTTTTTTTTTCCCTCTTTGATTGAGGGTTTGATGTATATATTGACTTTTTTTTTTTTCTGAGTATTTGACTATGTTAGTCCATGGTTAAGGTTGGCTTCCTGGGTTTAGAAACTAATAATTGGTTAATTGAATTTTATAATTGGTTAATTGAAAATGAACATGAGCATCACTGATATAAAATACTTGACTGTGTTAAATTTCTGAGTATTTGACTGTGTTAAATTTATGACCTACACTCCATGGTTAATTAAGGTTGCCTTCGTGGGTTTAGAAACTTATAGTTGGTTAATTGAATTTTGTAATTGGTTAATTGAAAAATGAACATGAACATCACTGATATAAAATAATTGAATTTTATAATTGGTAATTTGAAACTAATATAAAATAATTGAATTTTATAATTGGTTAATTGAAAATGAACATCACTGATAATTGGTTAATTGGTTAATTGAATTTTCCAAACTTTGATTATTATGGTTGGTTTGGTTATCAGGTTTGGTTATTATGGCTAGCAACTATTATTGTTTTTGTTAGGAGTCTTGTGATGAGTTTTATTGAGACATATAATTCTGTTTGAGTTTTATTGAGACACATTGGTTAATAAATACATAGTTTATTTTCTTTCAAGCTTTTTTTTTTTTGTTAAACTGTTGTTAGACCATGGATTTGAAAAGCATATTTTGAATGAATTTTTATTGGTTTTGGCAGTTTATTTGATAATCTTGTGGTCATGGATCCTTCAAGTGATGAAACATTTTTTATGAGTCCTAATGTTGAGCTCGAATCATCTTCTATTGACCCCTCCACCCAACCTAATGCTCCTCCTCCTAGACCACCCCTAGCCAAAACTAGTAGTAGTAGTGGGAGAACAACATCAAAGACTTGGAATCATTTTGAAAAGATTAAGGGCATTGATGGGAAAGATAGAGCTATGTGCAAGTGTTGTAAGAAAGAATATATGGCAAGCTCTAAGAGTTATGGAACAAGTAATTTGTTAAGTCATTTGAAAAATTGTACAAAGTATCCATATAGGGATACTCGCGGGCAATAATCATTGGGATTTAAACCTAGAGAAGTTAGTGGGGAGGGTGTTGTTGATGTTGTGGCTACGCCATTTTCTGTAGAAGTTGCTAAAAGGTATCTTGCGGAGATGATAGTAATTGATGAATTGCCCTTTAGATTTGTGGACGGGATTGGTTTTAAGAGGTTTTGTAATGTCATGCAACCTAAGTTCAAGATTCCATCTCGATATACCGTTGCTAGGGACATTCTAGACATATACACTAATGAAAGGGAGAGGTTGGAGAAAATTGTAAAGGGGCGTAGAATTTGTTTTACCACGGACACATGGACTTCCATACAAAATTTGTGTTATATGTGTCTAATTGCACATTTCATTGATGATGATTGGAAGTTACAAAAGATGATCATAAATTTTTGTCAAGTTGAAGACCACAAAGGATAAACTCTTGGTAAAAAAAATTGAGGTACTCTTAAAAGAGTGGGACATTGATGGCCTTTTTACCTTAACTGTTGATAATGCGAGTTCCAATAATCTAACCATTAGATTCTTGAAACGAACCATAAAACTGTGGAAGAGAACTGTCTTGGGCCATGAATTTTTGCACATGCGTTGTTGTGCGCATATTCTAAATTTCATTATTAGTGATGGATTGAAGGATCTTGAGTCTTTTATAGAATGTGAGGCATGCTGTGAAACCCCGTATTTTTATATAATAAAAATAGTATATATATATATATATATATTTAATTTTCTTAAATAATTATTCACAATATTTTGAATTTAAAAGTCTATACATTTTTATATTGAAAATTTATTCAAAATAAAATAAAATAAAATATTTTGACTTTATATTATTACTCAATATTAATTTTTGAACCTTATTTTTATTATATTTTTCTCTATATTTTTTTGTAATCAAATTACACTGAAACGTAATATTTTTTGTACTAAAATAAAAAAAAATAAAAAAAACATGGGATTGCTCCCCATGTTTTCTTACCTTCCACATGCACCCCTCTCTCGGTTATCATTACCAAAACAAAACGTGGTGGACATGCTGATGCCATACCACAAGGTGTTCAATTTCATCTTCTTTTATTTAAATTTCTTTTCATTTTCTTTTATCTTCTTTTACTCTTCCTCATTTTCCCATAAATTGAGCCTAACTTCTCCCTCACATCTCTTCATCTTTGCTTCTCTTCCAGTTTTATATCTCTCTCTCTCTGTCCGTTTCATCTTTCCTTCTCTCTCTCTTTCTCTCCACCTCTCATTCTCAAAACTCTCTTTCTTCTTCTTTATCTTTTTTCTTCCTTCTCCTCCGACCTCCATAGCCACGGCCTTAACCCATACTATCACCACCAGAACCACCAACCTGCGAACTTCTCCACCACCGTCACACCTTCAAACCGCCACCACCACCATCACCTAATTCCATTATTGTCTAGAACCACCATTCACAAAGTTTTGTAGGTGAAGAAAGAGAAGAAGAATGGAGATGGAGGAGAAAGAAACAAAGTTAGAGAAGTTTATTTTGAATTTCGAAAGTTGGTTTTTGGCTTACTTTCGGCATGCCAAAACCATCCATTCCAGGAAGAAGTGAGAAAACTAGGTCATGTAGAATGAAGTACGAAGTAAGTTGAAGGGATTGACGAAAGAATGAAGTAAAACCATTAAGAATTAAAAAAGTTATGGAGTCCGATAGATAGTTCGAAGAAAAATTGGAGACAGGAGGAAAAATCTTATTTTTGGTCAAATTTTAGAGATCCGATGGCATGCAAAAAAGAGACGGAACGAGGCGTGTGAGGAGTGAAACAAAAACTAGGCCGTGAGATAAATCCAATGACGTAAAAATAAGACAAAACGGAGTTATGACAAAAAAGATATAAGAACTTGAAGTAGTGAATTTGAAACTAAATTTCTGGTCTTTCTATTCGTGCGTGCTACGGCTGGTTGGAGAAGATGAACTGAATTTTATCCAGCATTTCTCAGCCCATGGTGTTACGGTGCATCCTAGTACATTTAGGTTAATCGAGTGGTCCTATGACTTTGGAGATGACCGCCCTCAGGTTTTTCGACGTGTAGAATCCATTTTTGGGGTTAGATCTTGAAAATTCTGAGTCTAAGATGATGATCGACAACTAAAAGTTCTAAGAGAATCCAATGGAAGATTAACGGTGAGATCGCGTCCGATTAATGTGAAATTTTAGCAAGACGATCATGGAGCCAGGACAGTATCAGAATCATAAATCAAATTCAGACGATAAATCGTTAGCAACCTAACATAGTAAGAAAACTCTCTTAACCCTCTCATTCTTTTTAATTGTTAATTTTTCGTATTTGTGTTCATATATTATAAATAGCTAAAAATTTAGATAAAAATATTGTTTATAGTTGTATGTAAATTTGTGATTTGTATGTTAAATATTTGAAGGTTATTTTTATTAGTAGTCTTAAAATCATGGTATAATTTTGGAATTAAAATTGCACGTGTAGTTTGTACCATTAAAAAGATGATTGAATATTTTATTTGGTTTAATTACATGACTCTTAAATCTGCTAGAAACTTGTACAAAGTTTTAGACAATTTTATGCTCAAAATTTTGAGATGATTTCTTCTACAAAATTGTTAAGAATGATGTCTAGTTCATCTAGGAATTTTCACAACAATTATTGAGTTTTGTACAAATTTACACAAATTTTTAATTAAATCTGAAACTGTAAGACGGATTTTACTATATGTTTGAAAATTTATTAAAAATTCTATATTAATCAATTCTGGTATTTTTTTTAAAATAAAAAATGAAATTTGGGAAATCTAGTTTCATAATAAATTTTTAGATTATGGAATTGATTTATAAATTTAAGTGTGGAATTATTTTAAGAAAATGTAACAAATTTGTGTTATGAAATTTCACTGAATTAGTTATAACTTATTTTTGGAAAATTATTTCTGAAAAATGAGCATAACATGTTTGTTGAATATCTCATATAGTTACATGAATTTTAGAGTTATATAAATAATTTATTTATAATTTTAATTATAAAAATTATGTTCTGAAAATTCTAGGCAGAATGATAAAGAATCAAGATTTCTACTTCAACTATTTATTAGGACTAAAAATCAATATTGTGCTAGTCTATTTAATTGAATCTTGTAAATTAGTAGTCCATGCATATGTGTTGTAATTTATTTTAGTATTTAAAATTATTATATCACACCATGACTTGATTAAACTATTCACAATAATTTATACATATTGATGGATTGTTGTAGAATGTATGTGTTGATATTTTCTGTTCAAAATTATATTGAAATGGTATAATATCGATTCTGGTCTAATTTGTAATTATTCGTGATTAGTATGAAAATTAACTAAAATGATCAACGAAATGTACGAAATTAACGGTTGATGGTTAATACCAGTTGCTTAGGGTGAGTCCTGATTTTAAAAAGTGTATGAAATTAAGGGCTGATGGTTAATACCGGTTGTTCAGGATGAGCCCTAGTTTTGAGAATTCTCACGTAAATTGTGTCGCGAAACCCTAAGATGGCACATGACTTATTTAAACCCTTTTCGGTATTCGGTTTTGGAATAATGATAGATGTGCAGGTGGCACATAGGGAGGTTACGTACCCCTGGCAGACCGTTTCCTTGAGACAGACCACGAATGCCACTACTTGGGTATATAACTCCGGACGTGGGCATCCTTGGTAGTTACGGTTGGTAACACTTGAATATTTGACCAATGGGGGTTTTCAAATTAACCGTTGCCATGCTTAGTGGTTGGTAAGTTAAATCTCTTTGGTGAGATTTCGAGTGTCACCTAAGTTATTAAAATTATTGAAATTATTTTAATGATTGTAACTTATGTTTACAATTATATTATTATCTCATGTTTATAATCTCATTATTTTTCTCTTAAAAAAAGAATGGTAAGTTGGTTATGTTTTCTTACTGTTTTGCAAAACTCATGACATATTTTTGTTGCCCTGGCGTTTTATGCCAGGTTTTGGCGAGGAAATAATTGAAACTGAAATGGAGTTGACGCTAACATAGAGGCTTGGCTGACTTGAAACCCCGATTAGAGCCGAATAAATTATATTATTTTATATAATAGCTACTAAGGACTTTATAATTTCATTTGATGTTGTATTTGAATAATTTTAAGTTTTTATCTATTGTTGTTTGAACCTTTGGTTATGTACGAGAGTTGGAATGTCCAATTCAGGTGTCAACTTTTTGATTTATTAAGTCATTTTATTTATTTAACTTCCCTTGATGTTCCAAAAAAATTTGGGGTGTCACACATGTAGTGAGGTATGTGAGGTCTTCTCCAAACCGCCTGGACACTTTTAAAAAGTATGTGGAAAGTTTGAAAATTGAGAGTAATAGTCTCTTGTGCCTAGATGTGCCAACACGGTGGAATTCCACATATCTTATGTTGGAGGCTGCAGAAAAATTTGAGAGTGCTTTTCAAAGAATGGGTGAGGAGGACTACAATTACAAACATTACTTTTTGAATAATGAAGAAGGTGAGAGGAGAGAGATGCCTACAGCCGAGGATTGGGATAATTGTAGGGTATTTTTGAAATTTCTTAGAATGTTCTACAATGCCACAAAGAGATTTTCTGGATCTTTATTTGTTATTTCAAACATATTCTACACTGAAATTTTTGTCATTGAAAATATGATTAGACAATTAATCAAAGACAATGATCCTATTTTGTCTTCAATGGCAAAGAAAATGAAAGAGAAGTTTGACAAGTATTGGGGAAATGGGGATAAAATCAATCTACTTTTGTATGTTGCGGTTGTGCTTGATCCTCGAAGAAAAATGACATACTTGCAATTTTGTTTTTTAACAATTTTTGGTGGAGATATGGTGACAATGAAAGAAATGTTAGACAAGATGAAAAATTATTTGAGTTAATTGTATGATCGTTATGCCACACTTGAGCCAACAAATGTGCATGCCTCCAATGTAAATGAAAAAGTAGATATGGTGATAGATGAAAATGACCCACACTCTATTGTAAACTCTCAATTAAACTAATTTTTGGAGGGGCAATTTTCTAGTTGTGGAAGTATGTCGGAATTGGACAAGTACTTGGGTGATATTGCGAAAGGTGGGAATAATGCTCAATTTGATATCTTGGAGTGGTGGAAGGTTAATGCAACAAAGTATAGAGTATTATCACTTATAGCACGAGATGTGTTGGCAATGCCTATTTCCACTATTGCTTCTGAATCGGCTTTTAGTACACGAGGTCATATACTTAATCCATTTCGTAGTTCACTTGCTTCCAAGATGGTGGAGGTTCTTGTTTGTACACAAAATTGGCTTCGAAATAACATTCCAACATGCCTTCGACAAGCAATAGAGGATGTTGAACAATTTGAACAACAATATGATTCGGGTAATATATACAATGGTATATTTATATTTTTATTCATTTCATTTATTTTGTATTATTCAAAATTCATTATCTTCACTTTACATATTTTTGTTATGTTATGTTTTTTGTGTAGTTGTTTCGGAGTTAAATTTATGTTCAAGCCCAAGTCCGGAGAGTAATTTTATTGAAGTTTAATATCATTGGTAAAATATTTCCCCTTGGTTAAATGTTGTTAACAGATGTTTACTTGTTTTAAGTTTAAAACTTTTTAGTGCTTTCTTTATTAAATAATTTCATTTTTTTGTTGTGCAAGTTTACATGGCTCATGACTTAGTGAAAAGAAATGAATAGTTTTTTTGTTTCTTTTTGGATGACTGTAACTTATTTTTTTTGGATGCACAATATTTGTTGGATGACTGTAATTTATTTATTTTGGATACACAATGTTTGTTGGATGACTGTAACTTTTTTTATTTTTGGAACTCTTGGATGACTGTCACTTGGATGCACAATGTTTTCCTTATATTTTATGTGTAAGACGATTTATGCACATTGGATGCACAATGTTTTGGGTGATATTGAATTATGCCCATTGGAACCAATATTGAATTATGCCCATTACAATCCAAGTTGCACTGGCAGGTTTCAGAGATGTTTTCCAAGTTTCATAGATGTTTTCCATGTTTTCCAAGTTTTTCGAGTTGCGCTGGCAGGTTTCATAGATGTTGAATTATGCACAATGTTTTGCAAATTTCATAAATGTGAATGAATAAATATTTTGAATTATGCCCATTGTAATGAATTTTGCATTGCCCAGGTTGCACTGTCCAAGTTGTTTCATAGATGTGAATGAATAAATATTGCATTGTCTAGGGTTTTTTTTTTTTATATGTTGAAAATTTGTAAAATTTCAAACCGCCAATCTGCCAAGTTGGCGGACGGATGGCGAATTGGAGGTTTCATGACCGCAATCGATTCGCACCCACCCCTAATACAAATTCACATGTGTGTGGGTCCCACACCTATGTGAGAGATATTTGGTAGAATATTTGAGGTTCCTAGCATAACTCTTTTTTTTATAGCTTTCATACATACTCATGTCATTGTAATCACCCACTTTCCATTAGCAATCTGCAATTTCCCTCTTTTCTTTGTTTCTTTGATTAAAGAGTTGGATCAAACAAAAGATTGTTGCTCAAGGCATAAGAAAGAGACCCCTCATGTTAAATGGCTTAATCTCTTCGGAGGTTCATTACCAGGGCATTACATCTCTCTTATGCTAAGCAAAATCTCTTGTTTGATACCACTCTTTATCGCCGATGCATTTACTTCTAAGGGACTAATTTTTCAATTAGACCTTTGAAAATCACAAAGGAAAGGTTCATTGTAACTTATTATCGAGTTTGGATTAAGAGTCAGTATCGCTCATTTTGGGTTTGACCGGTCATTATCGCTCTTTTCGAGTTTGACTAGCCATTATCGCTCATTTTGGATTTGACTCCGAATTCATTATTGCTTGTAAATGAGTTTGATTCTTCCTTTGTAATTTCCCCTATAGAAAAGGGCTTGAAAAGCTCATTTCTTGGGTTAAGTCAATGCTTTCTATTCTTTATTACTTTCAATTTAGTGGACGTAATCATTACCTTTGGACAAAATTGAAGAAAAGATAAGAAATGGAAAAATAATGTAAAATGGCTAATAAAATTAGAGTAAAAAGAGGTAATAAAATTGAGTTAGGTTCAATCGGATGTTATATTGAACCTATTGCGTCTTGAATCATTGCATACTTTTTAGTGATGTTTAATGAGTCATGAAGCAATGTCTACCCCTTCTCTTGAGGTAACTCCATGATAGGGAGGGGGTATTGTCTATCGTTTGTTTAATTTATTGAGCTCTTGTCCTATCGGTTCTAAGATCATCCCGCAACAAATTTGCGACAATTGATGATTTGTGAATCGAATCTACTTCTCCCTTGATCATCTTCATAATAGGGAAGGGTAGAAAAGATAAATATCTCTTGGAAATAGGGGTGTTCATGAAAAATCGGAATCCGACCCACCCGCCCGAACCGAACCGAAGTAAAACGGACGGTTTCGAATATGCAACCGGTCGGCCGCGGTTTCATTTGGTTGAATTTCGCGGTTTCACGGTCGGCAACGGTTTTATGTAAATTATTTCGGTCGAAACCGACCCAACCAAATTACCCAACACAAGCATGCAGCTGTTACATTTTTTTATATTTGTATAATTGTTTTATTATTGGGAGAAGTGCAAGGCTTCTTGTGGAAGCTTTCTATGATGATGATGATGCATTTCAATTTTCAACTTTCAAAGCAAAAGAGTTGTCCAACAGTGGCAGACCTATCGTATCATCTCCTCTCCTCTCCTCTCCTCTTCCCCATATGTCTCTCTTGCCCATATTTCTCTCTCACTCTCTCTCTCTCTATAACGTAAACCAATCTCTTCCTTCATTATATATCTTTTTACATCTTTGATCACACATTCTCAACTTCCATCTCTTTCCAATCTCTCTCTCTCTTTGATACTTTGTGAGTGTTTTATCTATCCTTCAAATCAGAGATGCTGGTGGTGGTGTTCTCTTACTAACCAAAACCTTAGGTATGAGTTTATTTGTTTAAACTGTTTTTGATTAATTGCAACCCTTGATCTATATTGTGTTTATAGTTAATTGTTTCTTGAATAACTGAAATCCTACATGGATTTCGTATTTTTAAATTTTGTTTTAACAAAAACACTAGATTTAATGTATATATATTGTACGGGGAGGAAATAATTCTCCTCGTATAATCCTGTTGACCAAGTCCACGCTTCTCCGTACGACGTCGCTTTCTCACCTGAAAACACAAACGTGAGCTAGCCGGCAGGTGTGTGCCGGAAACCTCTCCGATGCCTAAGTCAGAAAACTTGACAAATAGACAAAGCTCTAAGTTCTCAGAAAATTGTGTTCAATTACCTCCTCCAAGGTGATGCTTGTGAGCTTTTATAGGTTTCGAGTGGCATAATCCTAGTAGGACTTTTATTTCTCCATGCAGAGTCCTCCTAGGATTCATACTCCTAAAGGATAATGCTTATCCTTTTACACCCCCCCCACTGCTTAAACCAAGTGGGATGGTTTTCTCCATGGCCGAACTACCATTTGACCGAAGTAAAACTGGCTATGCTGAGCCACAAAGTAAGCCGAACTATCCTTAGTTCAGCCCTTCCCTTTACTCTTCCTTATATCGGTTTCTCATCTGTTCAACCCATGGTGTGTTTTGACCGAACCAACGACTCTCGACCGATATAACTCCCTGACCGGTACACCTCTAAGGCCGACATAACTTCAAGGCCGGTCTAACTCCAAGTTGCTCCTGGACCCGAAGTACATTTACAATCCTTTAACCGGAGAAACTTTATAATTCCTGAGCCGAAGTAATTTTACCTCCCTGGGCCGGAGTAACTTTGTTTCTCCTAGGCCGGAGTAACCTTGCTCTCCTGGGCCAGAGTAACCATTACGGCCTTTTTACTTAGTCCTTCGCACTTTGGGCCTCAAAGCCCAACTCGCAGCTCGGCCCAATTTTTCCCAAAAATTACCCTCTCAATTGCCCCTTAATTCCATCTACGCAACATGATTGGGATTACCAGTCTACTGGCCGAGCTAGAGTTTATTAAGCCTTTCCAGCCGAGCTAAAAACCCTTTAGCCTCTCCAGCCGAGCGAAAAACCCTTGGGATCTCCAACCGAGCTAATTTTACTTCGGTCTTCACTTTGTCCGGTCAAAACGTCTCTTCAATCACGACTGTAACGCTTCCCTTTCCGTATACACGTGGCACGCCCCCATTCGTAGAAGGCAGCTGTCAACGCCGTCTTCGTGTTTCGTAATTTTTGAACAGTTCCCGCTTCTTCCCTTTTCTTTTCCCTCTCTCTCATTTCACAAAACACTTTTTTCATACTTGAACCATTCACCTTTGGATTAACCACTCTATCATTTCCTTTCTTCTCTCTCTACCTTGTGTTCTTGCTGCTCTCTCGTTGCTTCTGAAGACTGATCTTGCTGCCATCATCACATCTTCAGTTCCCTCTTCTTCAATCTTGGTAAGTAAACTCATTTTCCTTCCTTCGTTTTGCTTTTGTATTTGTTCTATGTATTTGGTTTAATGTGTTTTTGCAAAACATGTTCTTCGCTTTCTGTTTTGCTTCTGAACTCTCAGTAGAACTTATGTATGTGTATGAACTATTCTGTAGAAAATTAGTTTCTGATCCAAAATCTTGCCCCAACCGAACTAGGATACTGTTTTTGTGCTACAGCGGTAGATCATCTTAGACAATTAACCAAACTAGAACTTGTAAGATGACAGTAGCTTTGAAAAATAAATTTCCGATTCAATTTAGCCGAAATAAGATCACCGAACGAAGTATGAACTCAATAAACCAGGAACCTCAGTCATTAACCGAGCTAAGCCTTTGGGGCTAAGCCAGCTTTCTCGGTTTCTATATCAGACTTCGAAAGTTGCCCCTAGAGGCTCAACCGAAGAAACAAAACACATAGGTCAACCGATTTAGGCCCTGGGGCTAAGCCAGCTCTCTTAGTTTTTAGACCGAACTAAGAAAGCCGCCCCTAGACGGCGAATCGGTCTAATAAGCAACTTGCTCAAACCGAGCTTACCAAACCTTTTGCCAAACCGAGATATCACCTGCCCTTAAAGCCGAAATAGGGCATTTTTACCTTGTTTTTAATTTGTAGCACGGTCCTATGATCTGTGCTTAACCCCTTTGTTTTCTACTTTGCAGACTTAGGTTGCCCAGGCATTCCTTCTTGTGCTCAACCGAGCTACTTGAGTCCAACCTTCCGACCGAGATAACTTATTAATAATTTATACCACAAATGGGTAAGTATAGGTATCTGGTAGATACCCCAGGTGGCATGGCCGAATTCCGAAGGGATTATGGCATTCCAGATGATGTACACCTTACCCTAACCAAAAAGGAAACCATTCCGTGGAACAACCAAGGCTTTGTCCCCTTTACTGTTTTATCTATTATAGAAACCGGACTAAGGTTCCCGGTCCAGCCTTTAATTTGCGAATTTCTTAGGCAAACCAGACTATGCCCAACCCAGCTATCCACCAATACATACCGGATAATAATGGGTATTGCCGAGCTAAACCGCCAAGCAGGCTTGAACCTCGGTTTAGCCGAAATCTTCCACCGGTACTCCATAGATTCCAAAGATGATGGCTGGGTTTATTACCTTAGGATACGCCGACGTAGAGAAAAGATAATAAAAGATACCCCGGATAAGGATGTTAATGACGACGACTTCTTCTGGGTATCGGGCAATTTTGAGGATCACCAAGCCCAAATCCCAGGCCGAAGTATTAACTGGAAGAAAGGAGAACTGGTAAAGTTACTTCGGTTTTATGCATGTCTCTCTTTTACTTCGGTTTCAGGCATCATGACCGATCTAACAGTCGTATATTTTTTGCAGACTTGGCCCATCTTGCTTCCTACTATAGTTACCCACATCTGAACACACTCCGAGCCGCACTACGGATTAAAGAAAGAAGTTGGGCCAAGCTTCTAAGCTTTGAACCGACCTACCGATATAGCGGTCGTCGAAAGGCCCGAGTGACCGATTTCCTTCTTGAGGAAGCACCAGAACCGGACCCAAACTTGCCCGAAATACGACTTGTCCCATTAACTGCTGAAGAAGAGATGGCAAAGAAAAGCAGAGTTAGGGCCCTTCTGACTGCAACAACCAGGGTCGAAGTACCACCAACTATTGAAACGCAGCCTGCCGTTGTGGCCCTCCCTTCACAACGGCCTTCTTCCTCTCGCCCTTCCAAACGCGCCCGATCTACATCAACCGAACAGCAACTTATCGATGAGGTTGAATCCATCCCCCAGAGTCCTCCACCTATCCTCCAACCAGAGCAAGCCGACCGAGCTGAACCTTCCAATTGGTCTCCAAAGCTAACCTTCAACGACCGAGATATCAAAGTTTCCGATTCGGTTGTTGCTGAAAAAGATCATTTGTTGGCATTCAACTTGGCCAAGAGTGTGTGCCTCCCAAAAGATATGGAGCACCACTTAAAGCAGCTAAACACCGAAATGAAGTCAATCCGGTCCGCATCGAAGTCCATGATTTTGGTAAGTAGCTCTGTCAGTTTTTTTTTTTCTGTCTGATTTCTAACTTTTACTTCGGCTTAAGAGAAGTCTTCGTTTTGTCAGGCCTTACAGAAGAACAACATCACTTACAAGAAAGTCCAAGAGCTTAGAAAAACCACAAGGCAGGCAATGGCGGAAGTCGAGGCAAAGGTGGCCGAGCTAGAAGAAGCTGAAAAGAAAATGGCCGAGATGCAAGCAGAGAACGGCCGACTTGCCGATCTGGTTAATTCGGCTGAAGCGGAGAAGCAGAAAGTACGCCATCGCTATGAAGGACAAGTATCTGTGGGAGTTGGTGAAGCTTGAGAAGAGAAAAGACACCGAAATAACTCAACTAAAAAAGAGCGCGGAGGAAGCCGAAAAGGAGGGGTATAAGCAAGGTTACAAGAAGGCAGAAGATGCCTATGTTAAACAATGCGACGCTGCCAAGGAGCTGTTCTTCAAGTGCGGCTGGAGGGCGGCTGTTGAGAAGCTCGGTCATGATCAGCAGACCGAGGTCTTCGACCCTCCAGCTTACTTTATACCGAAGTCCCTTGCGGAGTATGCGGATGCCTTGCAACAAGAGTTTCTGGAAGACTCCGATTCTGATGACTCCTCTGCTCCCGAAGACATTCCGGTTGTTAGTGCAGACCCATCACTTCGGTTGGAGCCCATGGTAGAGGACCTACCTATCGAAAAGCCAAATGAAACCGTGGTTCCAACTGAAAGCATCCTGGCAACCGAGAGTGAACTTCCTCTTGAAACCGGTCTTCAAGTCGCTGGTGACGCGGCTTTTGACGCCGAAATTGAAGAACTTTTTTCCTGATTTTTTTCCTTTTTTGTTACCTTTTTTTTTTTTGTAACCGGGCTATGTCTTCTTGTACTTGCTTTTTAATGAATGAAAATTTTGTTGGACTCTTATTCCGGTTTCTGATTCATATGCTTGCACTTGTAATGTCTTCTATTTACTCCAACTGTTATTTCGGTTTTGGCTGGTTAAACTATGCTTACTAGCCAACCACTCCTTAGCTGATATAATCACTTCGGCTGAGGAGTACAAAGTGTTTAATCCAGCCAATCCAGTTTCAGCCATACCCTTACTTTGACTGAAGAGTAACAAGAGTTGGTTTATTCCAGCCAACAATCTTCAGCCTTGCACTTACTTCGGCTGAAGAGTAACAAGTGTTGGTTTATTCCAGCCAACCACTCTTCAGCCATGCACTTACTTCGGTTGAAGAGTAACAAGTGTTGGTTTATTCCAGCCAACCACTCTTCAGCCTTGCACTTACTTCGGCTGAAGAGTAACAAGTGTTGGTTTATTCCAGCCAACCACTCTTCAGCCATGCACTTACTTCGGCTGAAGAGTAACAAGTGTTGGTTTATTCCAGCCAACTACTATTCGGCCATGCACTTACTTCGGCTGAAGAGTAACAAGAGTTGGTTTATTCC
This sequence comes from Camellia sinensis, assembly GCF_055761805.1. NCBI lineage: Eukaryota > Viridiplantae > Streptophyta > Magnoliopsida > Ericales > Theaceae > Camellia > Camellia sinensis. The sequence continues at coordinate 191,292,040 of NC_138964.1, forward strand.
AGTCAACCACTCTTCAGCCTTGCACTTACTTCGGCTGAAGAGTAACAAGAGTTGGTTTATTCCAGCCAACCACTCTTCAGCCTTGCACTTACTTCGGCTGAAGAGTAACAAGAGTTGGTTTATTCCAGCCAACCACTCTTCAGCCTTGCACTTACTTCGGCTGAAGAGTAACAAGTGTTGGTTTATTCCAGCCAACCACTCTTCAGCCATGCACTTACTTCGGCTGAAGAGTAACAAGTGTTGGTTTATTCCAGCCAACCACTCTTCAGCCATGCACTTACTTCGGCTGAAGAGTAACAAGAGTTGGTTTATTCCAGCCAACCACTCTTCAGCTTTGTACTTACTTCGGCTGAAGAGTAACAAGAGTTGGTTCATTCCAGCCAACCTCTAAGTTAGTTTTTTCCAGCTAACTTAGAACAATGCTTGCAATATACCTAATCTTTACTAAGGCTAACTTTTACAAAGAACATCTTGTGCTGAAAAGAATTGCTTGTTTTATTGAAGGAAGAAAAAATTACATATGTTTGAAAAAAGAAAAGCTAAAAGTAAAATAACTTGAGAATGGTCGTGTTCCATGGCCTAGGGATTGCTTTGCCATCCTTGTCTTCTAGGTGGTATGCCCCTTTGCCTGCTAACCCAACCACCTTATAAGGACCTTCCCAGTTTGGGCCTAACTTGCCATCTCCTGGGTTTGAGGTGTTTCCCATTACTTTGCGCAGTACCCAATCTCCAATCTTGAATTGTCTTGGATGGACCTTTTTTCTGTATTTTCTGATTAACTCTCGTTGGTATGAGGCGATGTGGACTAGTGCTCTTTCTCTTCTTTCTTTTGCAAGGTTGAGTTCTAAGGCTATGGCTTCTCCATTTAAGTTTGGATCAAAATTTTCGCTTCGAATTGTGGGGAGGCCAACTTCTAGTGGGATTACTGCCTCCATTCCATAGGCTAAGGAGAATGGTGTTTCTCCTGTCGATCGTCGAGGTGTGGTGCGGTAAGCCCATAAAACGTGAGGAAGTTCATCTGCCCACTTGCCTTTTGCCTTTTCTAGCCTTTTCTTTAGTCTATCCAGGACGACTTTATTTGATGCTTCTGCTTGTCCATTTGCTTGAGGATATGCCGGTGTAGAATTGTAGAACTCTATCTTGTACTCTTCACAAAAGTTTCTAAAGATTCTGCCGTCGAACTGAGTACCATTGTCTGAGATCAGTGCTTTTGGTATGCCAAACCGAGTGATAATATTTTGCCAAACAAACTTCTTCACGTCTTTTTCTTTGATTGATGCCAATGCTTCTGCTTCCACCCACTTTGTGAAGTAGTCTGTTGCTGCGAGAAAGAATTTTCTGCCGCCGGGCGCTGTTGGAAGTGGTCCTACTATGTCCAAGCCCCACATTGCGAAAGGCCAAGGGCTAGTTAATGGTAGGAGTTCTCTTGCTGGTTAATGTATTTGGTGCGCGAATTTTTGGCATTTCTCACACTTCTTCACATATTTTTCTGAGTCTACTTGCATATATGGCCACCAATATCCTTGCGAAATAGCCCTGTAAGCGAGCGACCTTCCCCCTTGATGACTTCCACACACCCCTTCGTGTATTTCGAACAAGAATGCTTCTACTTTGCTGGGATGAACGCACTTGAGGTAAGGCCCAGAGAATGACTTCTTGTATAATGCCAAAGATGGAGATAGCCAAAATCGCTGCGATTTTGCCCTTATTCTGTTGGCTTCTTTTTTCTCTTCTGGTAGGATGCCGTCTTTTAGGAACAGGATGATGGGATCCATCCATGAAGGGCCTAATTCTGTGCAACATACTTCTTCTGCTTCGGGGTCTTCTATGCTTGGTCTTGGTAAAAAGTTGATGAGTAATGGATGAGGGATTGATGTATTTGCCATTGAGGCGAGGCTTGTTAGTTCGTCCGCTCAGCTGTTTTCCTCCCTGCCAATTTGTTCTATCCTTACTACGTCAAACTTCTTGATCTCTGTTCTGACTAACTCTTGGTACTTGGCCATTCTGTCATCCCTTGCTTCGTATTCGCCAGAAATTTGGTTCACCACTAGTAGAGAGTCACTGTATACCATTAGTTCGGTGGCCTTCATGTAGTATGCTGACTTGAGTCCTGCGAGAAGCGTCTCATACTCCGCTTCATTGTTGGATGCTAGGAAGCCAAGGTTGATTGCTTGCTCTACAACCAGGCCGTCTGGAGAGATGAGGACTATGCCAAGCCCTACACCATGCCGGTTGGATGCTCCATCCACAAAGAGCTTCCACATCTCTCCAACGAATAACTTCCAGCAAGTGGAAGGATCAGATGATGTCGTGGGGTCAAGAATGGTGTTTTCTTCAAGGTCCATGTTGGCTGTCTGCCCTTCGTCCTCTGTTTGAACTGCTGGTGAGCTTTTGTTTGTCTCTTCCTTGTTGTCTTTAGTATGGTCTGCCTTGGTGCTTGATTGACTACCTTCTACTAGGGGTTGCGCTATTCCTGTGTCAACTTCCGTCCCTAGTTCGGTTGTGTCAGTTAGGTCGACTGGGCAGATATGATGACTTCCAGGAGTAAACTCTGCGACGAAGTCTGCCAAAGATTGGGCTTTTATTGCGGTCTTGGGTTGGAACTTGATGTCGAATTGTCCCAACTCTACTGCCCACTTCAAAATTCGCCCACTAAAGTTCGCCCTTTCAAACAGAGCTTTTAGTGGAAAGGCTGTGAGGACGACTATGGTGTGGGCGTGAAAGTAGTGCGCCAATTTTCTGGATGCCATCATTAATGCTAATGCTAGTTTCTCCAAGGGCAAGTACCTTGTTTCGGCTCCCAATAATGTCTTACTGACATAAAAGATGGGCAAGTGTTGTATTCCTTCTGCACAAACCAACACTGCGCTGACTGCGTGCTGAGAGACTGCCAGGTACAAAAAGAGTTCTTCACCAGGTACTGGAGTAACAAGTAGTGGTGGGGAAGACATGTACTCCTTCAAGCTTTCCAGAGCTCGGTCGCATTCTTCATCCCACTCAAACTTGGCCTTTAAAGCTTGGAAGAATGGTCGTAGTCTGTCTGATGACCTGCTTATGAACCGGTTGAGCGCAGCTGCCATACCAGTGAGATGCTGTACTTCTTTGACTGAGTTTGGTCTCTCCAACTCCTGGATTGCTTTAATCTGAGAGGGTTCTGCTTCTATACCTCGGTTGGTCACCAGGAAGCCCAAGAATTTGCCAGATCCAACTCCGAATGCGCATTTGGGCGCATTGAGGCGCAACTTGTGTTTCTTCAGGATCTGGAACATCTCGCCTAGATCTTTAAGATGGTAATTCTCATCCTTGCTTTTGACCACCATGTCGTCGATGTAAGCCTCTATTGTTCTGCCTAACAATGGTTCAAACATCTTGGTGACCATCCGTTGGAATGTCGCCCCTGCGTTCTTTAGGCCAAAGGGCATGACCTTGTAGCAATATAATCCCCTTGGTGTCATGAAGGATGTGACCTCCTGGTCTGGTTCATGCATGGCGATCTGGTGGTAGCCTCTGTATGCATCCAGAAAGCTAAGTCGGTTATGCCCTGCCGTTAGGTCCACCAGTTGATCTATCCTTGGTAGAGGAAAGCTATCTTTTGGGCACGCCTTGTTGACTGTTTTGTAGTCGACGCAGACACGCCATTTACCATTCTTTTTTGGCACTACGACTGTGTTGGAGATCCATCTTGGGTAGTGCACTTCTCTTATTGCTCCTGCCTCCAGCAGGTTGCCTACCTCTTCTGCCACTATTTCGGCGTGGTGGAGTGCCGATCTGCGTGTGCGTTGGATGACTGGTCTGGCGGATGGGTGGACATTGAGTTGGTGACTGATGAAGTTTGGATCAATACCTGGCATGTCGTAGGGCGTCCAGGCAAACACTTCGATATTAGAGGTCAAGAATTCCAAGACCTCTAATCTCTCAGTGCTGGACAACGATGAGCCAAGCAAGAAGAACTTATCCGGGTTCTTCTCATCTATTTTTACCTCCACCAAGTCCTCCACCGCTTTCTGATCAGCCTCTTTGCCGACGTCTGCGAATAATTTATTACTTTCTAGTTCTTCCACCGAATGAACATATCCTTTGGCAGGGCGGCTGCCATTCACCGTGGCGAAACATTGTTTTGACATGATCTGATCTCCATAGACTTCTTCAATTATACCGGTGTCGTTGGGGAACCGCATTACCTGATGGTATGATGACGCTATCGAACGCATGGCATGCAGCCATGTTCTGCCCAAGATGATGTTGTAAGTGGAGGGGACCTTCAATACCCAGAACTCCACTTGTTTTGTTACGCTTCCCGGTCTGACCGAAAGAATTATTTTGCCGACGGGCCATTCTGGCATGGAGTTGAATCCAATTAGGGGAGAAACTGCAGGCGCCAAGTCTTTGTCTTGCAGCTTCAACTGTTTGAATGTTTCGTAGTACATGATCTCACATGAACTACCCTGGTCAATCAGAATTCGCTTGACGTCAAAATCTTTGACTCGAAGAGTGACAACCAGAGCATCATTGTGAGGACAGTATATTCGATCCAGGTCTTTATCCGAAAAAGACATGACGTTTGTTGCCTCTGTCTTCCCTTTCTTGGTGGCTGGTTGGGCACCTAGCACTTCTCTAAAGTGCTCAGCCTTTTTAATTGATCCTCTGAGCTCGCATACGCGCTAAGGTTCAAAAACTCCATGTATGACATTGATAATACCTTGAGGCGGTGCGTCGATTGGCATTCTATTGGGATGGTTATTATGATCTTGGGGGGCCGGTTGCGTCCCCCCTTCAATGTATTTGTCCAAGTGGCCTGCTGCCACCAATTCTTCCAAGTGCTGTCTCAGTGGCGTGCAATTCTCAGTTCGGTGCCCCTTTTCTTTGTGGAAGGTGCACCGTGATCTGTCGTCGTAATCTTTCTGAGCTTCCCCTAGCTTGGCTGGCCACTTGACAAAAGGCTCATCTTTTATTTCACTCAGAATCCGATATATTGGTTTTTTGAACACCGTTGTTATGGCAGTACGGATTCTCAACCATCTTTTGTCTGGGTCTTCTCCGTTATCTCGTCTGCCACGCCCGTTTTTATTCTGCCGATCTACTGCATTGACCTTTGCTGAGGTCTTCTTTTCTGGTACTGCGGTTGCACTAGATTTTGCTTTGGCACGTGCGCCATCCTCTTCTACCCTGATGTGCTGATGCACTCTGTCCATCAGGGCTTCCATGGTAAGGGGTGGCGTCATGGTGATCGAGTCCCTTAGTCTGTTTCCGACTGGAAGGCCTCTTTTATACTGCGCAATGGCTAGATTGGTGGGGCAGTCTCCAATCTGGTTGAATGTCTCCCAGTAGCGACTGTTGTAAGATCTGAGGGTCTCTTTTTCACCCATGTCGATGGAGAGCAACTGGTCTATTTCTACCGGCGTTTTAGTGTTTGTTCGAAACCTTGTTACGAACGCTTCTGCCAATTGGGCCCAGGAGGCTATGCTGCCCTCTGGGAGCTTTTCGAACCAAGTCAAGCCTAGGTCGCCAAGGCTTGACGGGAAGAGTATACACATTAAGGCCTCGTTTCGCCTGTACACAGCCATGACTTGGCGAAAGTGGCTCAAGTGTGAATACGGGTCCGTCTTCCCTTCATATGTAGTGAATTTCGGCTGAAGGAAGCCTGATGGTAGGGGCGCGTTTTCAATTGCGGGAACAAACGTCGAAGTCTGTAGTCTTGCTAAGGCTTTGTCCGTTGGTTCATATGCTGGGCGCGGTATTGGCATTCCAACCTCGACGCTTCCATGCGTCCGAGGAGCCAACCGTTGTAAGGCAGAGACTTTGTGTGGATCGCGTGCCCTGGCATCCTCCTTGCATCGTGCTTTTTCTTCGAGCACGGTTCGTAAGTCGGATGACCTCGGCAGCTCTGTCTGTCTAGATCTGGTTTGGTGTGAGTGCGAAGGCCAATACATGCTTCCTTCAGTGTATGATCTTTCGGATCTCGTCCTCTCAGACCTGGAGTGACGAGTTCTGGAAGATAAGGAATGAGTGTCGCCTGTCCTGAGGCTTCTGCTCTCTCCTTGGGAGGGTGTAGTATTCCTACTACGATTCTCTGAGTGGCGAGGGGGCGTCTTGTGCTTGCGCCCCTCTCCTATCGCCACATCTTTAGCCTTCATCTGGCGTTTCAAAGCCTCCATGTCCGCCGCCGTCTTCCGAATTAGTTCATCTTGCTCCTTCATGCGATCTTCCAGGGCTTGAGGATCAATCCTCCTCCTTTGCCTGTCAAGACTTTGAGAGTGATGAGGGCTGTTATTCCGCCTTCCCTTGCCACTCCTTCTGGAGTTATGTTGTTGGGGCTCCAGATTTGCCATAGGAGGGACAGAGGGTAATCCTTCTCGCCTTGCGCCCCCGTCTGGAGTTAGCCCGTCGACGGCGGACTGCGGTAGTTCTTCAATGTGTGCCATTGATTGAGAAAATGAGAAGCTTAGTCAAGAGGTTTTTGTTCTTGTCTGTTTGTTCCCATAGACGGCGCCAATTGTACGGGGAGGAAATAATTCTCCTCGTATAATCCTGTTGACCAAGTCCACACTTCTCCGTACGACGTCGCTTTCTCACCTGAAAACACAAACGTGAGCTAGCCGGCGGGTGTGTGCCGGAAACCTCTCCGATGCCTAAGTCAGAAAACTTGACAAATAGACAAAGCTCTAAGTTCTCAGAAAATTGTGTTCAATTACCTCCTCCAAGGTGATGCTTGTGAGCTTTTATAGGTTTCGAGTGGCATAATCCTAGTAGGACTTTTATTTCTCCATGCAGAGTCCTCCTAGGATTCATACTCCTAAAGGATAATGCTTATCCTTTTACACCCCCCCCCCCCACTGCTTAAACCAAGTGAGATGGTTTTCTCCATGGCCGAACTACCATTTGACCGAAGTAAAACTGGCTATGCTGAGCCACAAAGTAAGCCGAACTATCCTTAGTTCAGCCCTTCCCTTTACTCTTCCTTATATCGGTTTCTCATCTGTTCAACCCATGGTGTGTTTGGACCGAACCAACGACTCTCGACCGGTATAACTCCCTGACCGGTACACCTCTAAGGCCGACATAACTTCAAGGCCGGTCTAACTCCAAGTTGCTCCCGGACCCGAAGTACATTTACAATCCTTTAACCGGAGAAACTTTATAATTCCTGAGCCGAAGTAATTTTACCTCCCTGGGCCGGAGTAACTTTGTTTCTCCTAGGTCGGAGTAACCTTGCTCTCCTGGGTCGGAGTAACCATTACGGCCTTTTTACTTAGTCCTTCGCACTTTGGGCCTCAAAGCCTAACTCGCAGCTCGGCCCAATTTTTCCCAAAAATTACCCTTTCATATATATATATATATATATATTTAATTTTTTGTAGACTAACGTATTTTTTTTTTTTTTTTTGTGAAAGGTTTGAAACTACTATTCTTCTTGATATAATTGGGTTCAAAACAGGTAGCAAGTGTGTATGAAATTTCTTAGTTAATTATTTTTTATTCATATTATTGTGTGGAATTTATTGTTTGTTTGGTTAACAAATAATTCTTTAAGGTCGAAACTACTGTTTTTATTCATATTTTTTTATTCATCAACAGATTTATTTATTGAATTGGTGGAATTTATTTTAGAATTGTAAAATTATAAATTTAATATTTTTTTGCTAATTATACATTTAATTGTAAAGTTGTCTATTTTTAAAATTACTAATATTTTAACTTGGTAATAAATTAAAAATCATAAAAAAATGTCTATTCTCATAATAAAATTGCTAATGGTGAAGGCCTAGTTATGGTTTGGCCCAAAAATTTTTATTGATACAGTCCAACCCGTGAAACCGATCGAATCCGACCGTCAATCCGATTCCTATGAACGGACGGTTTCGAACCATCACCCGGTCAAAATCGGATATTAATTCTTCCAATCCGAATGGGCTCGGTCGGCTACCGGTTAATAGGTTAACCCGATCCGAACCGACCCGTGTGCAGCCCTACTTGGAAACACTCTGTTTTTGCTTTGTTTTAGCTCTGTGGCAGTAGGGTATCCCCTAGAAACAGTGGCCTGGGGGCCATAATTCTGTACAGCCGACCACTTTTCAAGGTCGGCCAGCTACCTATTTTGTACAGGCAATGGCATTTTTACAGCAAATCTGAGCAAAATTTGAGGCCAAAACAGAATGATTTTCTGACTGCAAACAAAGCAGATTCTGGCAGTAAACAAAGAAGTTTCTAGAGAATGTTCTTGATTGTGCACAAGTGGCTCCTCACCTTCCATTCAAATCCATTAAATTAGTACTTTAATATTAGTATGTGTAATTAATTAGTTGGTTTCATTCGAATTTGCAATAGCTAGTTAATTTAGTTAATTCATTTGGGGTTTGCAATAATTAACTTAATTAGGACATTCATTCGGACCCTCTTGTATGAGGGCAAACTTGTAATAGTTATATGTCTTCTAACCCCCATTTCTCTCTCTGTTTTACTTACATGCTTAATGTGGTAGTATCATGTTTTGATTTCATATCATTGCTATGATTTGTATCCATGTTTGCATACATTGGGTTCGGTTCATCATTATAATATCATTGTCATTTCCTACTTACTTGAATATGTGCGTTGTTACATGCTTTAAGTTGATCCATATGACATGATAAATAAGCCGAACCTAATAGTTGCATTTTCTATGTGTTGCATTAGTCACTTTGCATATTAGGAGCATACATTTTTCTAACTATTATCTTTTTCTTTGGCTTGTCTCGGAGTACTAGATGAGCAGTTTTGCTTTAGCATATTCACTTTTGTTTGTGTTTCCATGTCAAGCATACTACCATGAGGCTACATGCTTATTCGAAATAACTGTTTGAATGTTTGTGGATGAAGATTATTTCGCTTAAGTTGGAACGACTTTGATAAATGTACATATGAGCTTGCTTTTCAAATAGCACATATTCAAAACTCTTTTCAAACAAACAAGGAATCAAAAGCATTCCAAAGTGGGTGACGTAGTAGCATTAATAATTAGAACAAGAGCATATAATGTACATAAAAATCACATCATGATTAGTAGAGGTCAATCTTTAATCGAGTGAGTGGGGTGCTCAATTTATGACATTGCCCTCTCATACCTAAGTTCCTGAGCCAAGACACTTTGGTTATGACGGACAAGTGGCCTTTGACACGAGTTATGTGTTTTCTAAATTTTCTAAAAATATTTAGGTGACAACTCTAAAATCTGGCAATGTAGTCCATTTCTAGTATCTCTAATGATAAATGGATTTTCTAAAGATTTGTCGGATTTAGACTTTCATTTGTGTTTTTTTCTGTTTCACGTTGCACTTGTGAAACTAGATTATATTTAGAACCACGGGAATCCGAACTGTAGGGCTATCGTATCCAATGACACTAAAGCCTTCCGAGGAGCACGAAAAACCAGCTATAGCAGGGCTCGATTTTTGGGACACAACTAGCCATTCATTTATTTGGTGAACGCTAAGGGGGCATTTGTTTGGAAGGATTAGACTCCATGTCTAATCTACTATAGAATTCATTGTTTGGTTGAAAATTTGTAGATCCGATTAGGAGTCCCATCGAACTATGAATCTCATATATGTTAGACTATTGTGTCCTAGAAGGGATGTAGGATAGAAATGGTGGGATCAGAATCCCATTGGATTAAGTTGTAAAATGATAAATTTACCCAAGCATTTGATTTCATTATGTATAATATTTAGTAAAATAAAATAAAATATAAAAATCTCATTTAAAAAATAAAATAAAATAAATTTATTTAATTTTTATTGATGTTTATTTACTTAATTTTTTAAATAAATTTTATAGATTTTTTATTGATGTTTTATTTTAAGTTTTTGTTGATATTTTATTTCATTTCATTATTTAATATTTTAAAAAATAAATTTATTTAAAATTTTATTTTAAAAATAACATAAATTTTTATTGATGTTTTATTTATTTAATGAAAAAATTAGTGAAACATCCTTCTCCAACTTTGTGTAGTATGAGAGGTACAAAATGTTTTTTTTTATTAGCTAAGGTTCATCAATATGTTCACAGAGAAAATTTAACTCAAAGAAATTTCAGCTCCAACTCAAAGAAATTTCGGTAGCGTTTGGTAAAGTTTTTTAAATATGATTTGACAATAAGAGTTTTATTTTGAATTTGTGAGTTTTGAAATTATGATTTGAGTGTGAAAAATTTGTTTGGTAAATGAGTTTTCAAAAGAGTTTTAAATTGAGTGAAATTTTTTTGATGTGACATGATATTTGATACAAAAACTTACAACTCAAAACCAAACACACAACTCAAAATTCTATTCAAAACTCATAAAAAAAATTTAAAAATTCTGATTTTTTTTTTATGTAAAATATAAAAAATAACATGTGCCAATTGTAGTAAAAAAATAATTGCACTGTTCCGATCAACCGGTCGATCGTTCGGGGGATGACCGGTTAACCTAAATTTTCCTGTCTTGGAAAGAGTTTTCAAAAGTGAATATGGAATTAAATTTTGAAAACTGTAACTAAACACCACGTACAAATTAAGAGGTAGAATTACATTTCCAAAATTCCTCCAAATAGAGCCTTCAATTTTCACAAAAAATCTCTCTAGTTTCACAAAGAAAATTCAAAATTTCTCTGTGATCGTACCAGAGAAATTTATTTCTCTGTAAGTCGCATTTTTTCTGTGAAAATGATAAATGACTTTAATTACTATAAAAATATTGTATGTACTTTATCGTATAAAATATCAAATAATTTTAAACAAAAATCCCTTATTTAATTTGGTTAATTAAAAAAATAAATTTATTTAATTTTTATAAAATAAAATAAAATACTTTTTTATTTAATCTACCCAAAAAATAATTAAAGTACTAAAGACTGATGTACTAAGTAAACAATTGAAAATGATAAAATAATCTATTAAACATTTATCCTTGCTCATAATATTCCAATCAAACATTGGATTCAATAGAATAGTCATTTCCATACATCTAATCTTATGATAAAACAATCCGATACACATTCTTTCCAACTAAATAATCTAAGAACTTTATATCTCAAGATTAATAGTCCGATGGATTACAGTTCCCCTTTTCCAATCCGTCCAAACAAACATGACCTAACAATGTTATACTTTGCTCGTAATTATGCCTTGTGTGCTGGGAATTGGTGCATTTCCCGCTTACCCCAATTGTGGATCCTTTTTTTTGGGTTTAATATGGCCGTCAACCAATTATTTCGAGATCAGCACCTACAAATGCTATGATGTCCCTACAAAAAGTCCTTTTTTGGTGTTCAGAAAAATAAAAAATCAATGCAGTTATTAAAATTATGTTACAAAGCATCTAATTTGTCACTGCAAATGAATTATAGGAAAAAATAGCAATCCTTCCTTAACCATTAATCTATAAGAGTTGAATTTTAACTTAGAACTTAGAAGTGCTTCATAGCCAAGGTCCTAAGCTTTTAAACTTTAGAAGTCGAAGTCCATTTTTATGTTTTAAATTAATCTTGTCCAATTTGCCCTTACACGCTCAATTACTTCAATGTTCTCCACTGATGGATATACAACTCTCTTTAGCTTCCACCAATTCCGTCAACAAGCTTAAAGAAGATGACTTCAAATCAACAAGCTTAGAGATCTTATCACTATTTGAGCATTGTAGCTCATTCATGGCTCGTTTAGAAGGTTAGGCTTTGTTGCACTTGGTTGCCTTTACTCTACTCATGCTTTGATATTTCTGTCTATATAATTATTTTTCCACCATTATGTGAATACAATACCCTTGCTGATTTTATAAATGAAATAAACAGCAAGTGAAATTGAAAACAAAACAAAGAAATTTCAGTATTTCCAAAAAACAAGAAAGATTTCTATTTTAAAATAATCGAAGTTTCCATTTATTATCATGTTTGGATCCCTTAATTTGAATTTTTTAGTTCTAAAAATAAATGAACTGTACTTAATTTCTTTTGCAACATAGTTCTTATGCCTGAATTTTAAATTTATCCATTTTTAAAAAGTGATATTTCGTCTAAGACAGTAAAATTTTACTACCTTTTAAAGGCAAGAAACACTACAAAATTTTGTTGCCTTTTCAACTTATTTTGCCATTTCAATGAATGTATTATTACAGTCCGAATTAAAAGAGTGAGGTGGTCGCTAGGTGAGTACACATAAGTGCCCCTTCAACGACTTGATTTTTTTATTAACTTGCTTTCAGATGAAAAAAGCAGTGTTTCAAAATGACTTTTTAATTGTATGAGAAAATGAATTGTCTTTCTAGTAACTTATTAACTAACTTTAATTTTTTTAGTCACTGATTTCAACCTAAAAATCAAGTTACCAAACCACTTGTACTCAAAAAAGAATTAGCATATGCAATGAAAAACATTCCCCTCACCGAAGTGTTGAACAGTCAATTTGTGCCAACATTTTTCTTTTCCCAGAATTGAAAAAATCATCATAAAATGATTCGATGATCAAACTAATATCAATTCTTCTTCAAAAACCTATCTATTTAAACAAAATATTCACATCAAAAAAGTACCTCAAGATTACCATAAAAAAAATAAAATAAAATAAAATAAAATCATATTAAATCACACATAAAAATTCTAGAAAAATAATACTAGAAATTTCATATCAAGAAAACGTGATACAACCGAAACTACGACCCAAGAAAGGCAATAAAAAATGGAAGCTTTCTTCTTTTTCATTTTTCCCCACTCCGCACTGCCGGGTGCCAGAAAAGGTTTACCGCATTCCATGGTTACTCCTCATCATATTATTTGATCATCATGGAAAAACATAAAACCCATATATATATAAAAAAGAACAATGTTAGGATCCCAATAAATTGCCAAATATTATGCAATTGTTTAGAATATCCTAAATAAGTACACTATTTAAACTAAAAAATTGAGAAAAAATAGATGATTGTTTGAAATAACTTTTTGACTTTTTACAAAATATACGTGTACAGAGTAGTGTATAGGAAATGATTGCCTACTTTTCAAGTATTGAATTGGACACGCTAAGGAGATGGTTGTTGTCCAATTCAATGCTCGACAAGGAGACAACCATCTCCTATACACTACTCTGCACACGCTGACATCCACCGTACTGCCTATTCGATCCTAAGCTTCTCCTACACACTAATTTATATAATTTTTTAATACATATTTTTTCGTAAAAAATCAAAAAATTATCCCAAACGTCTTTTTTTCTTTGGCTTTTTAATCTAAAGAGTCAAAGAGTGCAATTATTTAAGACATCCCAAACAACCCCTTAAATACTCACACCGTGCCTCATGTGCATATTTAATAAAATATTTAAGAATTTAATTAACGAGTGTCATAAGGATATTGATTAATAATATGTAAATTGATTATACATTACATGTACACACATGCATTATGTACAAGCATTTTAAACTTCTTATCAAGTAGCCTAACGACACTCATCAACAAAACCTAATATTTAATAATTCATTTGGGATCTAGCATCTTTGTATATAAAAACCATTTAAAAAATAAAAATAAAAATAAAAATCAGAATGAGAATGATTAGGCAACATCAAATTGTTGAATAAATACTTTTTTTCCATATTTTAAAATAAAAATATTATAATTAATTTAATATTATAGTTTAAATATAGAAAAACTACATGTAGATGAGAGAAGAGAGAAAAAAAAATATGAACACATGTGACATGCACTCCTCACAATCTTTTATGTGCATCCTACCACAAACATACTTGCACCCCTTTTTCAACCAGCATTTAAATAAATAATACATAACCTGTGCTTATAAAAAAAAAAAAAAGTTAAACAACGTAAAAATACAAAAAAATAACAATTAAAACAATTAGTTTATAGCAACCCCCCCTCCCCTTTTTCTCTCTTTTCCTTTCTCTTCAATACTCCTACCCATTATCTCTCCTCTTTGATAACTATGTCTTGCTAAGTTACTCTCCACAGTTAAACACAAAACAAAGTATTTAACACCTCCATTAAAGATACTCTACAATAATGTTTAACTGTAAAAAATATCCTAACTAAAAGTAGCTAGAAAGAAAAGAGAAAAAAATAAGAGAGGATTGTAAGAGGAAAGGAAAAAGAGAGAAATGAGAGGGGTTCGCATTTAAAAAAATAAAATTGTGTTTAAAAAATATGCAACTATTTCAAGTTTTGTTAACTATTACACTCAAAATAATTGTTAAGAAATACTTTTTAAATATATTTATATAAATTTTTAATACTTTAATATATTTTTACACATACAAATATGAAAAATATTTGAAACCCACAAAAATCTCACAATTTAACCCACAATGATGTGGCATAATAGGTATCAATATTTGATTTGTTACACCCAATGATACGGGTCCAACTACTTTACCACATCACTGTGGGTGAATTTGTAAAATTAAATGAGTTGGTCTCTAATATTTCTCAAAATATATTGAAATATTAAGGTGTATGAATAATATTTTTGCATAATTATTCTTGTACTACTGATATGGGTTCTAAACTTCTAATAAAGAGCAATTCAGAACTAAACATGAGATTGATAAATGCCTCAGATTGATAAATGCCTTGGGGTATGAGCATTCTCTCAAGACAAACGCCTCAATTTGTCGTCACAATTTCTAAAGGAATGGAATGAAATCAGACTCATCATCATATTATTTGTTCATCATCGAGAAGCATAAATCTCATGAGTATATATAAACAGTAAAAATTGAGGCAAAAATGCTTACACAAAATCAAATAGATGAAAAACAAACTCAGAAGGAAGAACTTAAGATGATTGCACACATTGCACCTAATCTTGGATGAAACTGAAACTCAAGTCAATGAACATACAACTACTGGCCTCATTTTAAATTGGCTCTAAATCTAGGCACTTTAAGGGTGTGTTTGGTAACGTTTACGTTTTCAGTTTATATTTACAAAAAATTTATAAACTGGTTTTTGTTTTTTTTTTTTGTTTTTTTTTAAAAAAATATAAACTGCAAACGCGTTTGGTAATTGACAAAATACTTAAAAAAATTTAAAAATATAAAAAAGAGTGAGAAATGGCAAGTGGCGGCAAGTGGGGGCGGAAGACGGTGGTGGAAAGTAGTGACGGTTGGTGGTGGGTAGCTGGTGGTGGTGGGTGAGTGGATGGGTGGGTGACTGTGGCGGGTGGTGGGTGGTAGCGAGTGGGTGGTGGTGGCGGTGGCGGCGAGTGGTGGGTAGTGGTGGCAGGTGGGTGGCGGATGACGGGTGGTGATGGGTGGTGGCGGGGTGGGTAGTGGGTGCTGATGGTGGGTGGGTGGGTGACGGTGGTGAGTGGTAGCGAGTGGGTGGTGGTGGTGGTGGTGGCAGGTGGGTGGCGGATGGCGGGTGGTGGTGGTAGATGGGTGACGGTGGCGGGTGGCGGGTGGTAGCGAGTGGGTGGTGGTGGTGGTGGTGGTGGTGGCGGGTGGTGGGTGGTGGTGGTAGGTGGGTAGCGAATGGCGGGTGGTGGTGGGTAGTAGCGGGTTGGTGGCGGGTGGTGGCGGGTTGGTGGCGGGTTGGTGGTGGGTGGTGATGGTGGGTGGTAGCGAGTGGGTGGTGGTGGTGGTGGTGGTGGTGGTGGCGGCGGGTGGTAGCGAGTGGGTGGTGGTGGTGGTGGTAGCGAGTGGGTGGTGGTGGTGGTGGTGGTGGTAGCGAGTGGGTGGTGGTGGTGGTGGTGGTGGCGGGTGGCGGGTAATTGTGGCGTGTAGGTGGCGGATGGAGGGTGGTGGTGGGTGGTGGCGTGTAGGTGGCGGGTGGTAGGTGGTAGCGAGTGGGTGGTGGTAGTAGTAGTGATGGTGGGTGGTGGTAGTGGTGGCGGGTGGGTGGCAGGTGGCTGGTGGTGATGGGTGGCTGGTGGTGGCAGGTGGGTGGTGAGTGGTGGTGGCAAGTAGGTGGCGGGTGGTGGTGACGGGTGGTGGATTATAGTGGCGGGTGGATAGTAGGTGGGTGGTCGATGGTGGTGGTGGTGGCAGGGAGTGGGTGGCAGGTGGGTGGTGGTGGCTGGTAGGTGGTGGTGGTGGAAGACGGTGGTGGAAAATGGTGGCGGGTGGTGGCTAGTGTTGGGTGGTAAAAAAAAAAAACAAAAAACTCAAAACGGAAACACATTTTTTGTGTTTTCATTTTTTGGCCAAATTTATAAACTGAGACCACTAATTTAAAAATCAAAAATTTTACCAAACAAGTTTTTATTTGAGTTTTTAAAATTTTTGTAAATATAAACAGAAAATTAAAAACGTAAGTGTTATCAAACGGCACCTAAATAATTATATATCCTACCAGTTTCACTAGATAATTCCAAATTTCCTACACATTATTTTTTGGGCAAACAGTGAGTAGAAACTCAGAACTCAATTTTTTAAATTTCATGCAACTATAATACAATAATAGATGCAATGAACCTTACTTAAAAGGGATAATGATTCAACAATTCAAAACACCAACTCAACAATTAGCATGCCAACATGATGCTCCTGAATCAATAAAAACGATGTCTACAAAATAATTGGACCAGATCATGTTACTCCCCAACAAGAATCACTAAGAACTATAGTTATGAGACCTCAATCAAGAGATACAAGGATACTATGGGAGTAAAGCTTTTGCATTGCCTCATTTATTAAAACCACCACCTCCACATGTCATGCATGGTGGTGGTAGTATGGGAGCTAAAGCTTAAACCTAATGATTTAAAATGGCGAAAAAATATACAAATGGATTGGATTGCAAGCATTCAAAATGTCTCTGTGGGAGTGTGATCCTCTCTATTATATAGTTGTAATAAAATATTTTCATTACATCATCCTACGGTTATAAAAATGACTTTTTTGATAAATTCACAAAACCTAATTTATAGCCATTGGATAGTTGATAAAGATCTTCCATTGCAACTGTGTAATGAAAAAGGTCAAAGTTCAAGTAAGAGGTAATTGTTTCGAATTGTGATACTCTCTCTCCATTCCAAAATTGTAATAAAAGATCTCTATTACATCATCCAAAGGTTTATAATAATTCCTAAATTTAAAATAGTAATAAATTCTCATAATTATTTCATGACCCTTAAATGATATAATGGAGATCCTCCATCACAACCATATAAGGGAGAGGATCTCAGTCCAATTGATTCAATCAAATATACCTCAAAACACAATACTTGCATCATCATTATACCCACATTTCACAACCCATATTATTATGTGCGAATTAGTTAAATCTTATAGTTACTCATTAAAACAGCTAGATAAGATTGGTAACTACTCTAGACAAACCTAGAGCGATCCAATTTCAATCTACATAAAGGGTTGGCTTTATATATTAAAATAAACATTTTTCACATATTTTAATACACTTTTTACACATATATCAATTTCAATCACACACATTGAGCAATGATTAACATTTCTCAACTATTATAAGAAAATGCTAACAGTTGCTCATTGATTGGTAACAAATGTGATATATGTGTAAAAAATATATTAAAATATGTCAAAAACATACATTAAAATATATAAAAGTGTAAAAAGATATGTGAAATATGTATTGGATTTTCAACTCTTTTTTACATATTATTTCATCCTTAACAAATGCCAATGACCAATGGCAATGAGCAAAACCATCAAGTTAGGATAAACTTTCACTTTTCAAATATTTCAATGCATTGTTTACTCATACTAATTTTTAACCACTCATTAAACAATGATTAGCATTCCCCATCCTTATTAAGTCAATACTAGCATGCCCAATGAGCTATAATTAATGTTTGTACATGTGTAAAAAAAATATAGATATAGATATAGATATATTGAGGTTTATCCAAAAAAGTAATGAGAGTGGTGTGAAAACTTGTAATGATTTTTTGAATATTTTAGAGCTAAATTTTTTGCCCAATATTTGACCTTTAACTAACACACAATAATCAGTGATTAGCAAGAACCTGCGGGTCTCCAATGGGTATCATGTCTCCACCCCATTTCTCTCTCTTTTCACTCTTTCTTGGCATTGGGTAATGTTTTTCTCTCTATCTCTTCTCTCCCAGCTAGAGTACTCCCCACAGATAACACACAAATTAACATTTTACAATAACAAGTCCCTTAACACAACTATTAGAAATGTTAATGCAGGTTAACTGTAAAGAATATCTTAGCACGGAAGCGCAGAGAAAGGAGAATGGGAGGATCACCTGACACGTGAATCCTCATATTATTGTACTTCAAGTAACACTCCGTTTGAATTGAAGGGTTTGGTAAGAAAAGAAAAGAAATAGAGAATAAAGTTTCTACTTGTTTGTTTGGTTGTTTGGATGATTAACTAGGAGAGTAACAGTGAGAAAGAGAAAACCAAATCACACCGAACTTAAATTTTTTTTCCTCACCAAAAGTGGCAAGATTTGATCAGAAACCAAAATCCAAACAAGAAAGTGAGAAACACTATCATTTCTTTTCTTTTTTAATCCCTCAATCCAAACGGAGTATAAAAAGTTTTGATAGAATGCGAATCGAAACTATATAATTATGCAACATTAAAAAAATAATAATAAAAGAATGCAACAAAACAAAAAAAGAAGCAGCAAATAAACAAACTAAGAAACAATGGAAGAGGGAGGGAGTGAGTAATCTCTCAGACAAATGCCTCGATTTGTCGTCACGATTTCTAAAAGAATGGATTTGAGATCGGACTCGTCATCTTATTATTTGTTCATCACCGAGAAACTTAAACCCCACATATATATATATATATATATAAACACCAAGAAGAAAGAAAAAAAAATGAAACTGAAAATCAAAGCAAAAAATGATTATGCAAAATCAAATATCAAAAAGAACAAATTAAAAGAAACAACTTAGAGATAATTGAGAGTACCTGAAACAAAACGAGAAGCGTTTTAAGAAGTTTCAAGTCCCCGCAGCCTCTGTTGGATACCTCTCTTAGCTGATGAACCGAAACACTTGTTCTTATAGGCGATGGGTTGTGCTTTAGGGTTAGGTTTAGGGTTTTTTTGGCTTCCACAATTTCTTCAAATTACGATATTACCACTATCCAATCCCGCAGCATTTTTTGTTGGGAGATTTGTCACGTGTCTCTCATACTTTCATTTTTTTGCTAAAAGGATAAAAAAAAAAAAAAAAAAAAGGGCAAATTACAACTACCCTTTCGAGATTTGGTAAAAATACAAATTTTTTTTTGAGGTTTGAGAAATTACATTCCATCCCTTGAAATTTATATTTCTATAACAAATTGTCCCCTAAGATTTTTATTTTCATACAGATTCCCTCCTAATTTGTTAAGCAAATTTGACTTTCAGGGGGCAATTTGTAATTTCTTAAACCTCAAGGGGGAATTTATATTTTTATCAAATCTCGAGGGAGGTGTTTGTAATATGCCCAAAAAAAATTGTTCAAAGGATAAAAAAATTTAATACTTACAAAACTCTCTCATAGCTTTATTTTTTATTAAAAGGATAAAATTTTACTTTAATTCATAGTAAAATTTTATTCTTAATCAAAGTAAATTTTAGTAAAATTTGTGATTTCGCTTGTGAACAAACAGAAAAAGGGGAACGAACAAAAAACAAGAATTTATAGGAAACGAGTGAATGAAAAAGAGAAATAAAGAGAAAAAGAAAGAGATCAAATGAGAGAGAAACACATAAAGAGAGGGATCAAAGAAGAGAGAGAAACAAAGTTTAAAAAAAGAGAGAAAGAACTATCGATTTTCAAATCTAAGGTAATAAATCTCAAATATGAGATAGTGAAGACAAACAATGACTATGAGAATGATAAGAATAATGTTTTAAAATATTAAAAACTTTTGAAAGTATTCATATAATTTTTATCCTTTTGACAAGATAAGTATATCTTGAGAGATTTATGACTAAATTTCCCTTTTTTGTTCATGGATTTTGTGAGACATTTAAAAATGGAGGGAAAAAAAAGTAAACAAATATAAATGAAATATATATATATATTTTACTTATATTTCACACACCCTTATTCTTTCTCTTTCCAAAAAAATCCATAAACCAAACAGCCTAATTGAGTCTCCTAATTCCATCCACAATAATGTGAATGAAAAATAAAAATGATTGGTCTATCGAATTTGGACTCGCCCGAATTGTACGAATAACGTAAGTTGAATGACTGGCGTCACTCTTGTCAACCGCGGTTGTCACCCTTGTCATTCGGTGTGTCAACTAACATTCTTCCAAATAATCGACATGCACAAATTTGAACAATTCGAACAAGTCAAAATTCGATAGACGTAACATTACTGGATGAAAAAATGAAGTTAGAAAAGAGAGAGAGAGAGAGAGTGTGTGTGTGTGTTTGTGTCTGTCTTCAAGTAAGTGACATGTCATTGAGAATGGAATTAAGGGACGTCAATTAGAGAATGAATAATCATTTTTCTACCACTACCCTTGTTAACTATGTTTTTTTTTTTTTTTCTTAAAAAAAAATTTGTTGTTTCTTTTGTAGAAAAATAAATAAATAAAAAGGCACTCGGTTGAGAAATTCAATTTCAAATTTTCTTGGTCGAAAAATCGAGGCATTGATTTTCTTTGCTCATAAGGCCAAGCATATGTAAAATAACCAACATACCCTTCTATATATAAACCATATATAACACTTGTCACGACCCAAACCCGCCCCTGTAGGTTTAGCACCGTGACCAGCCAGTAATCCGTGGATTACCAAAGGCCTCTGAACAGATTAGCAAATAATAAGGGGCTGCAGAAGCGATAATACAAAATAGACAAGGTCTAATGAGTTGTGATAACGTACATGGGACAGAACATTTCAAAACTTATTTATATATACATAAACGTGCCGTCCAGATACACAATATTTACAAGGTATTTACAGAATGTACTTCCCAAGACCTGACTTTACAGAGCATATACAAAGACTAGCATGAATACAAAAACAGTCATGGCTTAGGCTTCGTTCGGAACCTCCTCGGGAGGCACAACGGTTGGCTGACAAAACAGAACAGAAGGCCGTCAATTCTGGCCCTGGTTACACGTCGGCTCACCTACATACATAATATAAACTGTGAGCTAAAGCCCAGCGAATAATAACAAAGTAAAGGATTTAATGAATGACGTTCGTCACAGAGTTAGAAATCAAATTCTTATCATAACAGATTCATATACATATTCATAACTATTTCCATAATCAGATTTTGCATATAAGCATACGTGGTACATCCCTTAGCGTCAACAAATCCGATGGCCCATAAAGGGACGGTCTTGAACGCATTCTGATGACTCATGTGCACAGAGACGTTTCCAATGACCCATAAAGGGACGCATATCATATGATGCTAAGGATGCCACGAATAACTTTCAAAATTTTGGACAACCATTCATTCATTTCAAACATAGCATAGCATTTCAGAGAACTAATTACTTCGTATCATAATATTCAGAAAATACTTAACATTGAACATAACTTTACAAAGTTATTACTCACAGAAGATTGGTAGCCCTAACTAGATGTTAAGGCGGCCCTTCACTTGTTCTGAGGCGCGCTACCTACATGAACACACATACGAACACACACTTGAAACACACGTTCGAATTTTACATAATTTATGTCGTTTGCTCTTAGTGTGTTTCTAACCCTTAATCCTCATTATGGAGTCTTAAACATGGCTTAGAAATGCCTAGGATGGAATGAGGATGCAAGAATGCGTTGGAAAACATTTCTCAAGATTTGCTAAAAATAAGGTCCACGCTCGAGCGTGGCTTTCCTCGCTCAAGCGGACATGCAGGCAATGATGCTTCGCTCGAGCGTGAATTTCCTCGCTCGAGCGTACTGTAAACTCATGAAAAAGTGCTAGATGCATGATTTTCACGCTCGACGGGCGCTCGACCTACGCTCGAGGGTCAGACTTAGAACCTCGCTCGAGCGTGGATTCCCTCGCTCGAGCGGACTGTAAAACACAAGAACTTCTAGGTATATGCATTTCACGCTCAAGCGTATACTTCCACGCTCGAGCGGAGTGCACGTACTCATGGTTCACGCTCGAGCGTAAAGTCCCATGCTCGAGCGTGGATCAAATTTCTGGAAATTCCAGATTTGATCACCAAGCTCAAATTCGACCTTTGAAGCATCAAACTCAATTTTTTGGGCCCAAAACTTTGGAAAACACTTAACAACTCATAGAACAACATGTTTAAAAGATCATTTCAAGAAATCATGGCCCAAAAGGATATCAATTTTGCACAAACTCAACTTAAATTCAATATCAATTGATGAACATCACATGCAAGTACATTTTTGAGCTAAGGCTCTTCAAAACATGATCAAATGCTACCAAATCACATGAAACTCATTATGTTTCCAAAATCAGAATAGACTCAACACATGCATGAAGGAATTCTTGAAATAAATCTCTAAAATGCCATGAAACATGCATGCATGCATGAATTCATTCTTAAGTCCCAACCTTTAATTCAATTCACATGTTAATTCGCCTACATAACTGATTCCAAGCATTAATCAACTAAATTACAAGGCTAGAGACTAACATTCTTACTTGAAGTTCTCAATTCCTTTTTGTTAGAGATGTTCTTGAGCAAACCACCAAGGTCTCTTAGCAATTTCTCATAATCCTCAAGCTTGATCCCAATTCCTTCCCTCTCTCACTCTCTCCCACGTTTTCTTCCCCTCAAAACTCAAGTGTGGTTAAGAATGACTAAAGGAGGTGAGTGGGGCTCAATTAGCCTAATAAGTGGTAATGGCTCACAAATAAACAAATGTCATTATTTTAATCAAATTTAATCGTTCTGAACCGAATTTTAATTAAATCTACCATAAAATTCTATAAATTCTAACTAGTACATAAATCAAGTCAATTTCTGATTTGAATGCCGATAAGGCTTCCAAACAAATATTTCTATAAGTAATAGATAGAAGGCCAAATATCATGCAATTTACATATTAATCCTATAATTCACTTGATCCACTCAATTAGCATCTTTAATCATTGATTAGTAGCTAATTACGGGCCGGGGTTATTACAGTCTCCCTACCTTAAAAAGTTTGGTCCTCCAAACTCAAGTTATCTTATATCAAAAGAAATGATGTTCATCGAAAATATAACTGCAATTCTTTACAAAACAGAAGCATAACCATATTCATAAATATGCTCATAACCCAATCTCGACCTTAGCTTCGTACAGAAACAGAATCACAAATCGTATACAGAGATTAGGGTTCGTATCAAAACAGAGTCTTATACACATCCATATTTTAATCAGAAACAGATACAGACACAACAGATACAAAACAGATGCAGACATGTGATGGTTATGAATAACCAGTTCCATAAAGGAACCTCCGAATTCGGGAACAGAGAACAGATAAGCTGAGCCCCCATGAAGGGGCCTCCAGCACGGGTAACAGAGTACAGATAGATATAAGTTCCATAAAGGAACCTCCGATACCGGGTAACAGCCAACAGATATTACATAATACCAAGAGTCACACGAATACATACCAGAGGTTGGACAATTATTCATTGCATAACACATAATATTTCAGAAAATAGATCCCCTTTAGACACACAGAGAACAAATACAGTTGAACACAACTTTACTACGTTATTATTCACATTACTTATATCAAGTACTTATCGGGGTCGTAGATTCACATTGTTTCCCATTATTAAGTCACAGAGGCTTGATTTACTAACTCCCGAGTCATCCACCCGGTCCTTGTGCAACTTGGTTTTCAATTCGATAATCCATTACAGTTAGTCCAGGTCATCCAAAGTATAGTAGAAATACAAGGCAATTTCGTACGTTAACCTCATAGCAGTAAACGAAATTCCGAGGTAATCATTCAGATACTATTCATCGACCTCAATTTTCACAGATTCAATCGTACTATGTGTCAATACAGAAGCAGTCCTACTGATTACATATATCCCCAGGTAGTCAGAGTTTATAATCAAACCAGTCTGTTGTCACAAATCCCATCAGTTTTGAAGTACAGTAATACCAAAGCAATCATTCTCTAGTCAAACAAGTTCATGGTCAAAACGGTAATACCGGGTAATTAATCACAAGTCATAAATACAGTATTCCCATATTTCCCGAGCACAAGTTACCAAATTTCATAATCTCATTCACGTGTTTTTCCCAATCGGTTACAGGCATATAGTAAGAAGCTATTCGTAATCATATAGTCTGCCGTTGACGGTTCACATTCTTCCTAAGGGTTCAAGATTGATTCTAATTCTCATTCGGTTAGTTCATTTAGCAGTACGACCCTGTTATTCAATCAGATAATAGCTCTCAATAAAGGTCTCCTCTGATCAAATCAATGAAAGTTCAACCAGGTCATAGCAGATGCAAGTTCTACCCAGTCATATCGAGTCAAAGTTCAAGCGTGAGTCATCAAACAGAAGTTCTCTCAGGTAAACAAAGGTCTCATCAAACCATAGTTCTATCACATTAGATCAGGTAAAGGTTCTAGCCTTATTATTTCCAAACGAGGTATATTAATTCTATAGTTCGTACTCTATTCGCTTAGGTGCATAGTCAGTAGTTCTACAGTTGTTCCAAGTTCCTCGGTTCTCAAATCACATCAGAGTTATGTTTCACAATAGTTTATATTGAAGAGTTCGGGTCAAATACAATGTTAGATTCTCCAAGTAAGCTCACATGTGGGTGCATAGGTATGTAATTGTTCATATCAAGAAGTGAGTTTCAAAGCGTTCATTAATCACAGTCCAGCCCCGTTAATTCTTCCAGGTTTATAATTCAATATGACGTAATTAGTCACTATCAATGTTTTCACTAGTTCCATAATAATATAATTTCAGTAAATGAAGTCTTACTTCTTCAGATATCAAGTAGGAAAATTTTCATTGGCTCAAATTGTTTAGTCTTTAAGTTAGTTCAAATCTTAGCGATACTCTGATAATAATTTCCTTTTTTGCAACCTCAGTTGAGTTCTAAATGATTCCAACAAATGGGTTCCGTCTTAATCAAATAACACATAACATAACTGGTAACAAAACATGGGATGAATTGAGTTCATCAATCAAAATCTTTCAAAGCCTCTAGGGTTGTTTACTAACATATACATAACACAAAGGATGAAATTCTTGACAAAACAGAGGAATAACCGCCTCGGAATCGAAGCACACCCGTTCACGACCGTCGGTGGCCGACCCGGAATCGGTTAGACAACCCACCCGTACAAGACCGTCGGTGGTACCATCCGTACATGACCGTCAATAGTAAAGAGATATCTCAACAAAGGTGCTACATAAGCTTAACGTCCCCTAGCACGAAAGGACCTTTCAAGAATGTCATCAAAACAAAGCTAACACTTGATACAGAAACTAATAGATAATCATTCATACTAGACTAAATACTCTTCCAAAACAAAGCAAAGCAAAACTTTATCAAAACATTATAACACAACTTTATTTAAAAACAAACACCCACACATAAACTGTTAACTTCAAGCAGTTCTATTTGTACATAAGTACTATCTTTAACCAATTAAATTATTTAAGCTTTCTCTTAGGTTTTGGGATAGTCTTTTATTTAATGCCCTAACTTCTCACATTTCCAGTAATTCGATGACACAGTCCCCGATAGATCTTGTGACATATAACATACTAGGATAACTTACTTTTCTTACAACTTTACCTGGAATTGCTCATCTTTCCTGCCACAAAATTCTTAGTTTTCTCCCTTGGTTCACTTTTCACTTCCACACTTAATTCTCCCTTTTGATCTTGCTATGTGCGGTAGGATTCACAGCCTTCACTACGTTCTCCAATACTTCTTCTACTTAACCTCATCACTCTGATAAAGACTCAATTTCCACTTCATTTATACTTTTTCACCACCTCTTCCTATTGACGGAAGGGAAGGGTTAAACACAAGAAAATGGTTGACAATACTTGGGTTGCTTCGTTGATTTAAATTATATTACAAAGCACATATCATATACAAGTAGACATACACACATAGATATATAAGGACGCTGGTAGGGTGACCTATTCATTCCCAAGGAATTTACCAAGAATTTCTGATTCGAAGCACACTGGCTAAACGTGATTCCAATCAGACTTTCAAGGTCATTTTACAAAGGCATGAGACTCTACGGTTTACTATTCCACATAGTAGGTTCCCACTAAAATGTACTATCTTACATATCAAATGACTTCTCTCGTCCTCAATCACCATAGTTCCACGCATCTCGTTGATCATCAAATTCCTCTATTTTCCAAGTATTCTCATAGTCCAGTTTAACATATAGTGCATATAGCTTCCATGACCTTCATTGAAGATTCTAATTTTGCATAATACTATGTTTTCACAAATTAACATGCCTATTCTCACCAATGCTTTAGTCAAACTCTTGATTCCCTTATAACATTAGACATTTCACAACATTTATGTGCCTCAGTGTTACCATATCATAATTAGTTGGTTCAGGTACATGTATTTGCCCTTGTTGCTGTTGTTTCATATTTTCGGTTAAGGCTTCAACCATTCATTCTATCTAGCTAATTCTAGCGTCAGAAGATTCAAATTCGTCTACATTCCTTGTCCTTTCCATTGGCTACACACAAACAGGATGCTTATTAATATAAGGAAAGTTCTCACTGATTTCACATTTCATTCCATATCAGACGTGTTTATACTTTCATTTCAATTCAGATACAGTCACATAATCCCTTACTTTCATACGTTCATGTTCACATGGATTCCACATTCGATATTGCAATTAACATTACATGTTATTCCACTTAGCTTCTTTAATCATGCACAAAGGTTTCATTTCACTGTATTTTCAATAAGGACGTGTTTATAACAGTTCACATACTTACACATGATAATGCAATGTCCCTATTTCATTTCTAGGACATCCTATAGCTCATATGGACACGTGTGTGCGGTATAACTCGTGTTTTGATACCACTCTGTCACAACCCAAACCCGCTCCTGTAGGTTTAGCACCGTGACCGGCTAGTAATCCGTGGATTACTAAAGGCCTCTGAATAGATTAACAAATAATAAGGGGCTGCGGAAGCGATAATACAAAATAGACAAGGTCCAATGAGCTGTGATAACGTACATGGGACAGAACATTTCAAAACTTATTTATATATACATAAACGTGCCGTCCAGATACACAATATTTACAAGGTATTTATAGAATATACTCCCCAAGACCTGACTTTACAGAGCATATGCAAAGACTAGCATGAATACAAAAATAGCCATGGCTTAGGCTTTGTTCGGAACCTCCTCGGGAGGCACAATGGTTGGCTGACAAAATAGAATAGAAGGCCGTCAATTCTGGCCCTGGTCACACGCCAGCTCACCTACATACATAATATAAACTGTGAGCTAAAGCCCAGCGAATAATAACAGAGTAAAGGATTTAATGAATGATGTCCGTCACAGAGTTAGAAATCAAATTATTATCAGAACAGATTCATATATATATTCATAATCATTTCCATAATCAGATTTCACATATAATCATACGTGGTATATCCCTCAACGTTAACAAATCCGATGGCCTAAAAAGGGACGGCCTTGAAGGCATTCTGATGACTCATGTGCACAGAGACGTTTCTAATGACCCATAAAGGGACCTGATGATCCATAAAGGGACGCATATCATATGATGCTAAGGATGCCACGAATAACTTTCAGAATTTTGGATAACCATTCATTCATTTCAAACATAGCATAGCATTTCAGAGAACTAATTACTTCGTATCATAATATTCAGAAAATACTTAACATTGAACATAACTTGACAAAGTTATTACTCATAGAAGATTGGTAGCCCTAACTAGATGGTAAGGCGTCCCTTCACTTGTTCTGAGGCGCGCTACCTACATGAACACACATACAAACACACACTTGAAACACACGTTCGAGTTGTACATAATTTATGTCGTTTGCTTTTAGTGTGTTTCTAACCCTTAATCCTCATTATGGAGTCTTAAACATGGCTTAGAAATGCCTAGGATGAAATGAGGATGCAAGAATGCGTTGGAGAACATTTCTCAAGATTTGTTGAAAATGAGGTCCACGCTCGAGTGTGGCTTTCCTCACTCAAGCGGACATGCAGGCAATGAAGCTTCGCTCGAGCGTGAATTTCCTCGCTCGAGCGTACTGTAAACTCATGAAAAAGTGCTGGATGCATGATTTTCACGCTTGACGGGCGCTCGACCTACGCTCGAACGTGAGACTCAGAACCTCGCTTGAGCGTGGATTCCCTCGCTCGAGCGGACTGTAAAACACAAGAACTTCTAGGTATATGCATTTCACGCTCGAGCGTATACTTCCACGCTCGAGCGGAGTGCACGTACTCAAGGTTCACGCTCAAGGGTAAAGTCCCACGTTCGAGCGTGGATCAAATTTCTAGAAATTCCAGATTTGATCACTAAGCTCAAACTCGACCTTTGAAGCATCAAACTCAATTTTCTGGGCCCAAAACTTTGGAAAACACTTAACAACTCATAGAACAACATGTTTAAAAGATCATTTCAAGAAATCATGGCCCAAAAGGATATCAATTTTGCACAAACTCAACTTAAATTCAATATCAATTGATGAACATCACATGCAAGTACATTTTTGAGCTAAGGCTTTTCAAAACATGATCAAATGCTACCAAATCACATGAAACTCATTGTGTTTCCAAAATCAGAATAGACTCAACACATGCATGACGGATTTTTTGAAATAAATCTCTAAAATGCCATGAAACATGCATGCATGCATGAATTCATTCTTAATTCCCAACCTTTAATTCAATTCACATGTTAATTCGCCTACATAACTGATTTCAGGCATTAATCAACTAAATTACAAGGCTAGAGACTAACATTCTTACCTGAAGTTCTCAATTCCTTTTGGTTAGAGATGTTCTTGAGCAAACCACCAAGGTCTCTTAGCAATTTCTCCCAATCCTCAAGCTTGATCCCAATTCCTTCTTTCTCTCACTCTCTCCCACGTTTTCTTCCTTTCAAAGCTCAAGTGTGGTTAAGAATGACTAAAGGAGGTGAGTGGGGCTCAATTAGCCTAATAAGTGGTAATGGCTCACAAATAAACAAATGTCATTATTTTAATCAAATTTAATTGTTTCAAACCGAATTTTAATTAAACCTACCATAAAATTCTATAAATTCTAACTAGTACATAAATCAAGTCAATTTCTGATTCGAATGCCGATAAGGCTTTCAATTTACATATTAAAGTGGAATTCCAAACAGATATTTCTATAAGTAACAGATAGAAAGCCAAATATCATGCAATTTACATATTAATCCCATAATTCACTTGATCCACTCAATTAGCATCTTTAATAATTGATTAGTTGCTAATTATGGGCCGGGGTTATTACAACACTGTCCAAACCCTAAACGCTCACACTTCTCTCTCTCTTACTTTTTTGCTTTTTTCTTCGCCTTATACATGGCGATGACAACGCTTACTCCATCGTCTCAGTTACTGCCACTACTACCACCTCTACATCTATTCTCGTCGCCACCTTCTCTCTCACCTCCACTTCCACCTCCAACCTCGTTGCCACCGTGTACCTCTCTCTCACTCTCACACCAGTGATCTCCATTCTCCTCTCTTCTCTCTTTCTCTCTCGCTTTAGCCATAACTCCATCGTCGATTGTCGCCATGGCTTGCGTACTAGAATCTTTGGCTTCGGATTGTTGTTGCCATTGAGAATTAGCTCTCCTCTGGGTCATCGGATTCCTCTGCCTTCCTCCACGATCAAAGCTACCTGATCTACCGGATCTGGACTCCGCTGCCTCGGATCTGGACTCCTCTACATGGAAACTTTCTCTCTCATTTTTCCTCTTCATTTTCTTTTATTAGTTCTTCTACACAGATAACACACACACATATATACACACACACATATATACACACACACACACATACACACGAAAATGTGTTTGTTTATACACATTTTCTCATTTATTTCTCTCTTCATATATAAATGTGCTCATTTTATATATATATAGATCCATATGTATGTATAAATATATATGTGGCTTTTGGAAATAGTGATAACATCAATGAGTTCAAATTGAGACATTATTGAAAGAGAATTATAGAGAAACGAAGAGAGAATAGTCGAAATTAACTAACCTAAAGTAGTATTCACTGATACGGAGGAGGAATTGCATAAGTGTTAAATTCACCGATCGTCTCTCTAGGGCTTATGAAGAAGAACAAGCACTTGTTTTCTATTTATCAATAAATAATATGAAATAATTATTATTTTTTATTTCTTATTTTTATTGAGTATTTTAACTGTTTAATGAATTTTTTTTACTCAATGCTTCACCAATTCTTTTATCAAATTCAAATATTGATCCATTTGTATGTATATGTATTGTTGTTGTTGTGTATGTATTTCAATTGTTTGATGATTTGTATTTGGATAGATAAAAATTTGATGATGATGATGAAACAGATGTATATCATTTATATCTGTGCAAACAAAATTTTTGCAACTAAAATTTGTATAGATAAAAGGTTGTCTCTTATCTGTCCAAATTAAATAGAGATTTTCAAGAGATAAACAGATAAAGAAAAAATAAGAAATTAAATAGGTAAAAAATAGAATAGATAGAAAAAATAAATTATAAAAATTCAACAAATAAGTTAAAAAAATTCAATAGATGAAAAAATATTTGAGCAGATAGACAAAAAGTTGAACAGATAGACAAAAAAATTGAACATATAACCAAAAATTTGAACAGATAATTTTTTTTGAACAGATAGTCAACGAATAAAAAAAAGTCAACAAGGTAAAATTAGAAACAAAATTATTTCAAAAAAGATGAACCTATCACCAACAAAAAATATTCATTGGACCTATTATCTTAGCAACAATGATTCATCCCCCCTTTTCCTCCCACCCCCTTTGACCCCCTCTCTCTCTCATTGGTTACATTTTTTTTTTTTTTCTTTTTTTTCCTACTCCTCCAATCACCACCCGCCACGTAGCAAAGGGGGTGAGGGGTGACCCCCAAAAGGGGGTCCCAAGTATTATTCTTATCTTAGAGACTCTCTAAATTAGATTTATCACCAATTTTTTCTAAATAAAATAACATTGCTTGCCATTTTTTCTGCATTTGAAATATGTAGACTCTTTTGACAAATGATTTTTTTAATTAAAAAATATTAAAAAAAATAAAAACTTAAAAAAATTAATTTATATCAAAAAGTGAAAATATTTATTTTTATTTATTTTATAAAGTTAAAGATTCGTTCACATTGACACGATTTTTATATATTTTTTATATAAAGAGTCAAAAATCCATCTTAATAATATTTATTTCTTTTTGCGCCATATTTTAATTAACAAAATGAACACGCTATATGAAATATATGTGCCATGATTTTTATTGAGGGGTGCCATTAGCACCCTATGAAT
Organism: Camellia sinensis; assembly: GCF_055761805.1. Classification (NCBI taxonomy): domain Eukaryota; kingdom Viridiplantae; phylum Streptophyta; class Magnoliopsida; order Ericales; family Theaceae; genus Camellia; species Camellia sinensis. The sequence goes on from NC_138964.1 coordinate 191,323,529, forward strand.
TATTTTAGATCTTTTATTTTTTTGAACTCTTAGTTATAAATTTTGAAACTTTTAAATTTTTTTTTTTCCTTAAATAATATCAAAATTATCCTTGTGAAAATATTTCACCCATTAAATGTATACCTCCACACCTTAAAAAAATCTCACTCCCAAAAAAACCCTAATAAAGCCCACGAAAAAAGAAGAAGAAAATGCAATGTGATTACTATTTCTGATGCCTTATCTACCATTGTCGCAATTGGTATATTCCCCCTCTCTCTATGTATATATATACACACATAATTTCTTAGTTTTCTCATAATAATTTCTTCTCTTGAAGAAAAAATTATAATAATTGGTTTAATTTTCTCAGTAAAATAGGTTTGAACCTATGAATAATGTTCGGTTACCTATTTTTAAACAAATAATAAATGTTCGGTTATCGGTTCTCGAACAAATAAATAATGTTCGGACCTGTGTTCTCAAATTTTGGTCATATGTTCAGGAGTTCAATCCTGAAAAAATGACAAACATATTTTATTATTTTGTCATTTTTCCCAAGAAACTTACCGTTACAAAGTCAATCTCCTTTGAGTTAAGAATAACATTAAAGTTATGAATCTCCTCTAAGTTTTTATTGTTATACTCCTCTTGTTTTATGGAGTTGTGGTTGCTAGAAAAATTTCTACTCATTATCATTACTAGAGAAGTATATGTAATCAAATGGTTGTCATCATTACTGTCGGAATACTGCTACCAAAGGGGTTTCAAGGTTTTGAGAGTTGGTAGGTTTTGAAGGTAAGATTTGGAGAAGATGGATGGGTGGTGATGGAAGTGGGTGCTCTCATAAATCCTAATTCATGATGTAGTGAGTGTGTAGGTTTAATTGTGAGATAGAGTGTCCCAAAATTAATGATATCCTCTGTAGTAATTTTATTTGAAATTATTATTATAATAATAAATAAAAAAATTAAAAATTGAGAGATTCAAAATAATTTATGAGCTGCTAATAAAAGTATTATTTTTATTTTGTAATCTGTATTATGGAAATTTTTAGTTAACTTCATGTCAGCACATTATTAGTTGAAAGGAGATATTTCTCATACTAATTTTCTTCGATAATTCTAGAAGTTTAAAATTTTTCTCGATGAGCATAGATTACTTATACATTAAATTATTAGGGTTGTAGGCGGGTTCATTTGAGTTGATTTTGAGAAAGTTATTAATAGAATTATACAGATTGAGAATTTTTTAACCCGTCACTAACTTGTCCATTTTTAAAAAATGAAATTGATTGAATATTATAACAATTTCAAACCAACAGTTTGAGTTGGTTCAAAATACAAAATGGGTAAAAAACATTAGTAAATATGCAACCATAATTATTTTATTTATTTTTAATTTTAACCAAAAAATATTATTTATTTCAAAAAAAAAAAAGCGCACAAATTAATCAATTGGATGATATTGTTCAAAATTATATTTCACAAATTCATATATAAAATAATTAAATTAGGGGAAAAAATACGCGATAAAAATGAGAAATGGACGTTATGTCAAATGTCTACTTACTGTTGTTATTTGTTGCTAAGTGCAAAACAATTATGTCAAATATCTACTTAATGTTGTTATGTGTTGCTAAGTGCAAAACAATTTTGTCAAATATCTACTTAATGTTGTTATGTGCTGCTAAGTGCAAAACAATTTTGTGGGTGTATATAAACATGCTAGGACAATTTGTAGGCAGAATAACAAACTTTAAACCATAACCTCTAGATTTTTATTATTTAACCTGCTCAATCAACCCAGTGAACACCTAGGTTAAAAGTCATTTTTTTTACTTTCTGAATTTTTTTTAAAATAAAAAAATTAGAAAAAAGCAAGAAGGAATAGGCCTTAACCTGGTTAACCAACCCAGTGAACACCTATGATTGCTTGAATTAAACTTCCTAAGTTGAGAAGGCCAAAAAAGTTTACAAGATTCTCTATTCTACGAATTTTATATGCGCTGAATTATGATGGACTAGTCTCTTATCAATTTTTCTTTTTTAAATAATCTATTATTTAGGCACTAGATAATTTGAACACATCAGAGTCAGCTTTATTTTATTCTATTTTTTATCCATATTATTTCCCTTATATTTTTGGTAGACTATTATTTCCATTATCAAAAAATAAAGGACAAACATACCATCCTTAAAATCCAAAATAAAAAATTAATCAAAAGCTTACAAAAATTGATAGGGAAGAACATCTTTACTTCGCAGACGAAAAACTTTATAGTAACAGATAAGCTTTCAAAATTCTGATCCAGGTAAAAGTTACAAATGTGAAACGAGAGAAAACATGATCTGATACAGTTTTTTAAAACTACTGAAAAGTCTATCATCCAACACTGCAAAACTATTGAACAATCACAAACAAAGTTGGTGTAGGCAGTAAAAACTAGATGAAGTCGACTACCAGTGCCCAGATCGGATACACTAACAAAAGGATAATGCCGAGTGTGTTAGATATACCATTGGTTTGTGTGAAGGAATTTCTGAATCCACCGGATGCCCTGATGTGTTCTTGCAGCAGATAACAACCAATAATAAGACATATTAAGACGCCGACCCAGTTCTCCCGTAGGGTGTGTGCAAAGAAGTTTGGAGCAACTACCAGAAGAAGAATCAACGACCCGGGCATCTCCAGCCAGTCTGCATTTAGTCAACACAATTGATGAAGATGACATAAAATGCAGTAAATGAGTACGGCACTTCTAATTGAAGGTGTACACTCCAACTTAAAGCACATTTGTACTGTAAATTGGTGAGTGCATGAATTTCATGGGTACACAATTCTTGGAGTCTAGTGATAGAAGTGTAATATACAAAATTATCAAGAAATGTATAGTTTGAGCTCCTTTTTTCATTTTGGTCTGTAGTTGGGCAATCAAAGGAAAAAAATTAGCCCAGATGAGAGGAAAATAGCCTCTTCAAAATACAAGGAATTATACTATGACAGATAGGCCACAAAAAATAAAAAAGTAAATAACTTCCTCCCAAACATTATTAAATCAAAATCTAAGAGAATAATCAGATGGCATTTTTTACAGATCAGTTTTGTTCAGATCTCCCTTTTTTAATTACTTACAAATATACACTGTTTTTTTAAACCTTAGTCATCAACTAGTAAAAAGCATTTTAGTAAAGATGATTCAAACAGCCAAGAATGCATGAGTCAACGAGACAATAAGCACAGCTTCAACAAATGGAATAGGCACTACAAGGATATCTAGCAGGGGATGATGTAGATTTTTGTATCATACCCTCCTTATATGATGGAAAAGAGGTTAGCCATGGAGTCTTTCACTCTGGGAAATTTAGGGTTGGTTTGGGATGTTCTAAAAGAGTGTATTTTTTGACTTATTGGCTTATATGGGTTGGGTTTGGGTTGGGTTTGATGTGATGTGTTAGAGATGTGATGTGATTTAAATAAGATGATATGACTTAAATAGGATAGAGACTTTTTGTATTATTTAGTTTATGCCAAACCAACCCTTATTATTCATCTTTAAGATGGTAATTACCCAATTCCTTGTACCAATTTACACAACTCAAAACATTCAGATCAAGGATCTAAAATATGGTGCAAATTTAGAACCAGCAGGCTTGGAAGCAGAAGTTCAAAGTTCAGCAAAAGCAAAGCTTATAAGGAGACAGAGTGGATAACAAATTGCAAGTAAAAGATGGTATTCTGATACCCTTGCAAGGTTCTTTCCTTCTGGTTAGGTTTCACAACAATATGAAAATGAGAGGGATGAAATTTTAAAATTGTAAATTTAGCAAGAAATTTATCGAGCAAACATAAACAGCGAGCCAAAATACGTAGTTTTGCAGGTAATAAACAACTAAAACTATCAGCAGGCTCAATGATGGGGAAACAGATAGCATATTATTCTGCAAGCTTGCCATACTTGATAAACAATTCTGTAACTGGATTCTTACCCGGGAAATAGCGAGGGAAGAAAAGCCTTAGTACAACTGCAATGAAAGTAACCCATTTCCCAAACTCTCCTCTAAAGAATGAAGAAATTAACTCATGAAGAACATCAATTTCAATGAAGGAAAACATAATAAAAGAAATTCAACTCCAAATTAGAGATGTTCACCTTAAGAAGTTGAACAAGACTGACGGAAGACTAAAGAAAATATAAGGAACTAAAAGTGAAGTCAGCATGTTTGTTCTCCAGTTTGTTCGATCCAATATCAACAAGTAACTGCAGAAACATATACAAGGCAGTGGTTCATATATATAAGTCTATCCACAAGTAGTTTATAAAAAAAAATTCAGTATATACGTATGCAAATGTCAAATAAAGTGAAGAAGCAAGTGAATGATATTATGAATTAGCAAAAAAAACTAAAATGAATGATAATATGACTATTCCATAACTGCAGTTTTTAAGGTAGTGGTTAAGGTCTAATCCATCACCCAATTGTAGCTATTGAGTCTACTTCTGTCAAAATTTTAGAAGAAACATCTTTTGTGCTTGCTAGTTTTGAGGTTATATTTGAACCAAGAAAGCACAATGAACTCGATCTCTGAATAACTGCATAACCAAAATTTTGTGTACAAAACAGGGTTGATAGGAAAGCAAAGGTTCTTACACACAGCAGCAATTTATACATACAGAAGTAACTGCACAGGAATCAAAAAAAAAAAAAAAAAAAAAAAAAAAAAAAAAAAAAAAACAGAAAAGGGGAAAAAAAGAAGAAGAAGGTACTCATTCCTAAGTAATTCATATAGACTATGAAATCATATATTTAGTAAATGAAACTCAACCACAAGCATGTCTATATTTTGAGGAACAGATTGGAAACTGGAAATTTAGCAGCAAAGACAAATATTTATTCAATGTATCACTTGCCACAATGTCTTGTGATTAAAGACACCCAGAAAATGATCTACAAGCAATCACACAGACAAATGAGACACAAATATTTACGTGGTTCAGCCCAAAGCCTACGTCCACGAGAGAAAGAGAGAAAGCTTCACTATGGTCAAAACAAATACAAAAACAGAGGAGTCTCACTCTCTCTACTCAACTCACAGATCATACACTTTTCATAACTCTCTCTTTTCTTCACTCTTGATCTCTCTCATTACAATCTCAGATCACAGCTCCTCCCATTTATACACAAACAGGAGAGTTGCTTGCCAACGACCAACTATCAAAAATAAATAGAGAGCCATTAACACAGCCACCTTAGGTTTGAGAATCTTCAGCAAATCTGTAGCCCAAATCTGCAGCCTCCATTCTTGACGCATGGTGTGGATACTCAACAATTCTCCCCCTCCACACCCATGAGGAGTAGGATCCTTGCTGGAAGTCCATTCCAACAATGTCATTGCATTCTTTGAGTTTGTCTCTCGAGACCACCTTTGTAAGTATGCTGGCAGGATTCTTATCTGTGTGGATCTTGACTAGTTCCAATAACTGCTTCTCCATCACTTTGCGTATCCAATGATATCGAACATCAACGTGCTTCGTGTGAGAATGGTACACAGAATTCTTGCTTAGGTCTATGACACTCTGGCTATCACAATGTACCATGAACTTCTCCTGCTCTAGTCCAAATTCTTGGAGAAACCGCTTCAACCACAACATCTCTTTCCCAGCTTCCGCTGCGGCAATATACTCTACCTCGATTGTGGATAAAGTAACACACTTCTGCAGCTTGGACTGCCAAGACACAACTCCCCCCTGCAAAAGTGAACAAAAATTCTGATGTAGATTTCCTACCATCAAGATCGCCTGCCATATCTGAATCAGTATAGCATTCCAAGACTGGTTTTGCTCCTTCAAAGCACAAACACATTTTAGATGTACCCTTAATGTACCTCAGAATCTACTTGACTGCTCCCAATGCTCTTTCCCTGGATTGGAAAGAAATCTACTCACAACTCCAACATCTTGAGCAATATCTGGTTGAGTAGATACCATTGCATGCATTAAACTCCCTACTGCAGAAGAGTAGGGAATTACCTCCATCTCTTCTCTTTGTTTTGTAGAGGAAGGACAAGAACTCTTGCTCAACTTGAAATGATTAGCCAGCGGAGTACTGAGTGGCTTGGCATCTTTCATGTTGAACTTATCAATCACCCGTTCAACACACTTCCCTTGTGACAACCACTTCTTGGCTTTCCTGTCACGTATAATTTTCATGCCCAAAATTTATTTTGCAGGGCCTAGGTCCTTTATGTCAAAAGACTGTGATAACTCCTTCAGTGATCTGAATGCTGCAACATCCTGACCAACAATTGACATGTCATCAACATAGAGCAGGAGTATGATGAAGTTTCCATCGGGAAATTTCCTGACAAATACACACTGGTCTGCAGCAGTTCTCTTGTACTCATGACCCACCATGAATGAGTCAAACTTCTTGTACCACTGTCTTGGCACCTGTTTGAGGCCGTAGAGACTATTCTTCAATCTGCAGATTAAGTTTTCTTTTCCTTTTACTTCAAAACCTTTTGGTTGCTCCATGTAAATTTCTTCCTCCAAATTACCATGGAGAAATGCCGTCTTCACATCTATTTGTTCAAGTTCCAAATTCAAACTGGGCGCTAGGCTCAAAACTACTCGAATAGATATCATTTTCACAACTGGCAAGAAGATTTTATCAAAATCAATACCTTTCTTCTGCCCAAAACCTTTGACAACCAATCGAGCCTTATACTTGACTAGCTTTCCGCTGTCATCTTTCTTCAACTTGAACACCCATTTGTTCTTCAGTGCTTTTTGACCCTGGGAAAGTTTTACCAAATCAGTAAGTCTGATTTTTCTGCAAGGGCTACATCTCTTCTTGAATAGCTTGCTGCCAGTTACTCTTTTCCTTATGATTCTGAGCTTCTTGAAAACTTTCTGGCTCCCCCTCATCAATAAGCAAAATATACATAGAAGCAGGGTATTTCGACGACGGCTTAGGCTCTCTTGTTGATCTTCATAACTGTGGACCAACAGTCTCTGGAAAAAGGGGTTGTGGCTTCCCCTGCTCAATACCCTCTTCTTCTAGATCTTCTTCTTTTGGAAATCCATCCTGCACCTCTACATCATTGGCTGCATACTGTGGTAGCTCTTCTTCATTAGTGGCATGCTGTGATGGTGTAGGATTCGGAACAATTTCTGAAACATCATCTACTTTGGGTTTGGCTAGTTGCCCAAAGTCTTCTAAAGTATGTGGCCTTCTTGAAACACCACATATCTGCTTCGAATAACCTTCTTATTTTTAGGATCTCACAATCTGTATCCAAATTCTTTATCTCCATATCCAATAAAAATGCATAGAGTCATCCAACTTCTACCTGTGCTCCTTGGATACATCTTAGTTGCACGAAGTGGGAACGGGAAAGGGAACGAAAGCGGGAGCGGGGAATCGTAGACATTTCAAGAATCGTTAGTTGGGAGCATTTGTGTATATTTTAAATAATATATAAAAATATATTGTAAGATTATATTTTTTTATGGGACTATACATGTTATAAATAAATAAGAATTATAAAAAATTATATGTTAAAATATTCTAATTATATACTTTTATTAGAATTTTTTTAATTTATTCTAAAATATTTTTGTTAAAAATTATTTGTTTTATGTTATTTTCTTAAAAAAATAGCATAATAATATTAATTTAATAAATATAATACATAAATAAATACACATAAATTTATAAAGATAATATATAATATATAAATTAAAACATATATATATATATATAAATAAAAACATATATTTATAAAAACAAATATATATACATAGTATGTATTATATATATATATATATATCTTTAATCTGAGAAGAGAAGATCACAGAGAGAGAGACGTCGCGAGAAGACCAGCGAAGAAGAGAGAGAAGTCGCGATGGCCTATGTGCAACCCGCGAAGACCAGCGAAGAGGGAGACATTGCGATGACCAGTGAAGAGGAGAGAGAAGTAGCGAGTAGGAAGAGAGAAGTCTGTGATGTCCTATGTCTTGCGATGGCCAGCGATGGAGCTCTGACTGAGAAGAAGACAGATTCGTGATCAGATTCGCGTTTCTTTTGCATCAAAATCGCGATTCTTCAACGAAATTGAGTCAAAAGCGCAGAATCACACTTCTGAGGAAGAATCGTGAGCAGCATGAATGATTCCTAATACTAAGGGATACATGTGCAAATGCTTTGCACCTGAACACTCTCAAGTGAGAGTAAGAAATCTCCCTTCCAGACCATACCTTTTTTTGGAATCTCAAAATTCAGTGCAACTGATAGCGATCTGTTGATCAATTAGCAAGTAACACGAACAGCTTCTCCCCAAAATGACTTTGGTAGCTTTGCCATTTTGAACATACATTTGACCTTCTCTACAATGGTCCGGTTCATTCTCTCAGTTACACCATTGTGTTGTGGGGTTCCAAGAACAATCTTCTCATGCCGGATGTCGCGAGTAGCACAGTAGGCTTTAAACTCCTTGGACGTGCACTCGCCTCCATTGTCTGTTCGGAGACACTTCAGCTTCTTGCCGGTCTCTCTTTCCACCATAGCATGGAATGTCTAGAAATGCTGGAACACCTTAGCTTTGGTCTTTAAGACATAAAACCATACCTTTCGTGATTTATCATCAATAAATGTCAAAAAGTATTTTTTACCACCCAAAGATTCCACTTTTATGGAATCGCATACATCATAGTATACTCTGCTCAACAACTCTGATTGTCTTCTAGATGATGAGTGGAAAGCGACTCTATGATGCTTCCCAAATAAACAGTTGTCACAAGGGTTCAATTTTGCATCTTTGGCAAAGGGAATAAGAGACTTCGTTGCCAAAATCTGCAACCCTTTCTCACTCATGTGACTTGGTGATGCTTCATCTTTTACTGCGTTGAGGCTATCTAAAATCACATTCACATGAGTCTTGTACTTGCCGAAGTAGTTCTCATAGCCTTGTCAATCTAAGACTATCCCTGAAATAAGATTCAGGCATAAATCGGGAACATGCCTGACATCTTTTAACACCATTGTGCACCCAACTTTGGCTTGGATATGAACATCACGGATTTCCATAATCTTCGAAAAATTGGAGTTACCCATCTTCACTGTACCAAAATCTCCAACTTGATACGCACTAAAGAACTCCTTCCGGGGTGTAGCGTGATAGGAAGCTGCTGTATCTACTACTTACTCGGTATCGTTGTCTGACATATGGATGCATTCTTCTTCTTCAACAGAGAATAATGAAATATCCTCAGAGACAATAATTGCAGTGTTCCCATCTTCGATCTTTGACTGTCTATTGCCTTGTTTTTGTTCTCCCTTCAAGGCATAACAATATTTCTTTATGTGACCCTCCTAGCTACAATGGTAACATGTGAACCTTGGCCGGCTTGTACCATCTTTGGACTTCCCTCTGTCTTGAGATTTTCCTCTGCTACGTCCTTTACTTTTGCTTTTTCCCCTACCTCTGCCTCCACCTATATTTCTGTGACGAGAGCATGGGATTGATCTCCACCCATATCTTTCTTTCTTACCTTTTCACTAAATAAAGCATCAGTGGCCATGTTCGTGGTCAGTCTTCCTTTAGGTGCAGAGTTGCTGAAGGACACCACCAACATCTCGTAACTATCTGGCAAAGGGGCTGAGCAGCAATAGAGCCTGCATCTCATCATCCAGCTCCACAATTGCTAATTCGTTTACCAGATTTTGGAACTCACTGGTGTGTTCTGCAATAGAGACGCCGCCTTTCAGCTTCAAATTTACGAGCCTTCTCATTAGAAGGGCATTATTTCAAGCAGTCTTCAACTGGTATATGCCTTCTAATTTTGTCCAAAGAGCATAGGCATCAGTCACTTGGGCGACATGGTGGAAGACACTATGATCGATCCATTGTCTGATCTGGCCAATGGTCTTTCGGTTCTTCCGCTTCCAATCTTCATCCTTCCCCGTAGCAGGTTTAACTCCATTAAGCTCAATGGGGTCAAACAAATCTTGACAATATAAGACATCCTCCATTCTTGGCTTCCAAATTGCATAGTTGGAAGCATTTAGCTTGATCATGGATCCTGAAGCCAATGTTGATTCCTTCATCTATAATTGTCTCTACAAAAATGATCTCTGTCTGAAAAATCAGACTTCCCTATTGAGTCCGGACTGGTCAAATTAGTCGGAAGAGCACTTCGGATTGCCAAAAATAAAAACTGCAAATTTTTAAAATCTGATTTGCAAAATTTGACTATACAGATATGTCCAAAATATTCCAAATAGTTGAAAAACACTATTGGATCGTCAAAAACGAATTTCAAATAGCTCAGATCAAGCCAAAACAGGTTGAACGGTTCAGATCGGTAGAATCTGGAGTGGCTGAGAAGCATCGAATAATTTCTTAGGTTCGGTTGGCGTCAGTTTGACGTCAGCGGCTTGGTCAACGCGGCTTGGCTCCGGGTCGGCTCGGTCAACGCGGGTCAGATGGCATTGGTATTGACAGCTAGACGTCAGCAACCGGCGATAGGATGACGTCAGCGATTGGAAGAACGAGGACAATGCGTGCCATGCGTGTAGCGCGTCGCTACGCGTGGTCAAGGTGTCAGAGGGCGCGTGACAGCACGTGAAGGCTCCTCTGGCGTCCTTTTGCGATGCAATTTTTTTGTGTGCTCGTCTCGTCGAGGGCTTCAACCTAGTGTGATCAAAAGTGGATTTTGACCATTTTGATTTATAGGCAATTCTAAAAAACACACCATGTTTTTCTAAAAAAACGACCAACGAGACTCTGATACCACTTGTTGTGATTAAAGACATCCATAAAATGATCTACAAACAATCACACACACAAATGAGACACAAATATTTACGTGGTTCGCCCCAAAGCCTACGTCCACGGGTGAAAGAAAGAAAGTTTCACTATGATTAAAACAAATACAAAAACAGAGGAGGAGGAGTCTCACTCTCACAGATCATACACTTCTCACAACTCTCTTTTTTCTTCACTCTTGATCTCTCTCATTACAATCTCAGCTCACAGCTCTTCCCATTCATACACAAACGGGAGAACTACTTGTCAACAACCAACTACCAAAAATAAATGGAGAGCCATTAACACAGCCATCCTAGGTTTGAAAATCTTCAGCAAATCTGCAGCCTCCATTCTTGACGCATGGTGTGGATACTCAACAGAATGTACAAGTGGCAGGAATAGACTTCATGAAGCATATAGATGTAATGAACATGCTACAGTTATAACTTTTGATTTACCCCATTGGCTGCATGTATTTTACAAACACATTCAAGCACTATTTCTCCCATGATCCATTTTCACAGTTGCCAGAGGTGTATATTTTCCAAATGGAAAGGGCGGTTGGATTATTTGGCCACAAGAGATCCTTCTTATTTTCTTTTGCTCTAGGTACAAAAAAAGATTGAGGTGCAATATAAAAATAGAAAAATTGGCTACAGAAGAATTGACCATGTACAAGTACAACAATCCGAGTTTTTTTTTTTTTTTTGTTTTGTTTTTTTTTTTAAAGGTAGTGTTAGCAATTCTTACTACTCAAACAAACTATAGGTGAAATAATCACTGAAAAAGAGTGTTCATTAAATTAAAAGATGATGATGATGGACTAAGGCATCATTTGGGAATGTCACGTTTTAGCTAAAAAAGTCATTAAAAAGTCAATCCTCAGATCATCCCTGAACTAAAGTGAAATTTGGGTGAAAATGAGAGATAGAAAGAAAACATACATAGCAGCAAAGGAGGAAACCCATTCGAGGAAGGAAGTGCCGAACCCTAGGCCACCGACCTTGGTGGCGTCGTTAATGAGTCGCTTGGCGGCGATCTTCAGCTCATTCATGTCGGAATTCATCGATTGGGTTGGGGCTGGATGATCGGTCTTCATTGCCAAATACTCCATTTTCCTCCCCATTTTCTCACACAGATCTGATCTGATAAAAAAAAAAAAGCGAACACCAAGCAGAGAGCGTGTACGTGTGTTTGTGGTGTGTGTGCCAACTGTGCTTGTTTTGAGCTGTATGTACAGTGTGGGGATTTTATTTTGTTTTATTATCATTATTATTATTTTTTTTTTGAGAACATGGAGTGGGAAATTTATGCCACACACTGTTATTTCATCATCAATAGTATATGATAGTCTCCCTTCATATCTTTATCTCTCTATATTTCTTTTCATATTCTTTTTTATAGGACTTAATTCTAAATTCATACTACTTCATAAACATTTCTGTAAAAGTTACTTCTATAAAAAATTAATTTTATTGAATAATTATAAATATATAAATAATATTTTATTTTAAAAAATAAATAATTTAAGTTTACAATTATATTTATCATTTATTTTATAAGAAAAAATGTGATTTTTTTATATTTATAAATGTCCGATGAAATTTATTTTTTGTATAGATAACCTTTATTGCAAAACTTACGAGATAGACGGTTTGCATCACTGGTGCGAGTTTAGAATTGAGCCCCATAAGAGAAGTATGAAGAGATAAAGTATTATACGAGCACGAAATAATGTTCTCGTATAATCCTGTTGATCAAGTCTGCGCTCCTCCAAACGTCGTCGTTTTGTTCCCTGAAAACATAAACGTGAGCTAGTCGGCGGGTGTGTGCCTGATACCTCTCTGATGCCTAAGTCAGCAAAATAGACAGATAGACAAAAGCTCTGTGTAATCCGAGAATCAAAGTTGTGTGTTACCTCTACATAAGTTATGTCGTGAGCTTTTATAGGTTTTGCGTGGCACAATCCTAGTAGGACCCTTACTTCTCAAGGTAGAGTCTTCCTAGGAATCACATTCCTGAAAGATAGTCCTTCAACACCCCCCTCACTGCTTTAACCAAGTGAGATGGTTTTACCTCGGTTAGATGTTAGTATGACCAAGCTAACACCATCCCTTTGACACATTTAATTCAGCGTGTTCACATGCAACACCTAACTCGGCTCTTGTTCACTTGTACCTCGGTTTTGTCTATTGAGACCGAGCTAACTACAGCAAGCTTTGACCGAGCTAACAAGAGCAAGGTCTACCTTAAGAAGCCCAAACCCCTCGGCTCCGAATACTATGACCGAGCTAATCATCACCACTCCGACCGTGGTGACTGCAACCATACTTGGACTGAGCTAGCAGCAAAGTCCACTTTGCTAAGCCCTTTTCACCACGGCCCATAAAACGACCCATTACTACGCTTGGGCCTAGCTCGGCCCTAATGCACATAAAAACTCCCTTTCAATTGCCCCTTAATTCCATCTGCCATGCAGGGTTTGGGATTACCTTTTTACCAGCCGAGCTAAAAGTTGGCCTTTAACTGAGCTAAATTGATACCGGGCTACTAATTTTGTCCGGTCAAAAAACGTCTTTTCAGTCACGCTGTACATCTGAATCGCTTGCTATTCCCATAGACACGTGGCTGGCCCCTATCAGTTGAGTACAGCTGTCAACGCCGTCTTCATACCTCGTGAATTTTGAACAGTTCCGCCCAAATATAGGTTTTATACAAAACCCTTATCTTTTCAAATCAAAACATTTTTGTTCATCTTCTCTCTCTTGCCCTCTGAGCCTCCATCTTTCCAAACACAGCACCTGCGAAGCTCATCCTTGCGGTCTTGATCTTCATCCTTTCGACTCAAAGCTGTAAGTGATTCCAGCCTTCTTTCTTTCCACTTATTTCGTATAGTATAGCAATATACAACATAGTATATGTATGTTTTTCAAAACATACTAGCACAGTTTTCACATCAATGAGAAATAACCTCTTGGTCTCAAAAACCATATGATAGATCCTCTACTAGATTCTCACTCAATCTGTAACATGATGTATTTGATCTGAAATAAGATTACGACCGAACTAGAAATCTGTTTGCTCCAAGGTGCGCACAAAACTGGACTAGAAAACTCCACCCATTGACCGAACTAAGATTTTGCGCCACTCTTTCTATTACAATCGGTCCAAAAACCTTCCTTTTTATTCAGCCGAGCTAAAAGAGTTTTGCTCCAACTGAACTAAAAACTGGTTGCACCCCACGTAACCGAACTAGGGTTATATTTATTTTGCCTTTGTACTTAGCCCAGTCCAATGGTCTAGGCTTAACACTTTTTATCTCCACTTTGCAGACTCTGACTAGGTTGGCCAGGCACACATTTGTACGCTCAACCGAGATACTCAACATCATCTCAACACCGCGCTAGGACTCCGGGCTAAGTTATACATAATTTAAGTCATAAAAGGGTAAATATCGATTCCTAGTAAACTCACCAAGGGTTATTGCTGAATTCCGCAAGGATTACCAAATTCCAGACGACGTCTATCTTTCCCTAGCCGAACTAGACACCACGCCCTGGGAAAAACAAGGTTTCGTTCCATTTACCGTACTATCCATTGTTGAAGCCGGTCTCCGATTCCCAGTCCAGCCACTCATTTGTGAATTCCTTAGGCAGACAAGAATATGCCTAACCCAACTTAGCACCAATTCTTACAGAATAATAAATGGCATCACCGAGCTAAATCGCCGACTTGGCCTCAACCTTAGTTTAGCCGAGCTATTTCACCGATATTCACTTGGCTAGAATGAAGATGGCTGGGTATACTATTTAAGAATAAGAAGACGCCGAGAGAAAATAATCAAAAACACACCGGACAAAGACGTAAATGACAATGACTTTTTCTGAGTCTCGGGCAACTTCGAAAACCAGGAAGCCCAGATACTGGGCGACCGAATTAACTGGAATAAGGGAGTAGTCGGTATGAATACCTCGGCTTAGCTTGTGCGTTCTTTACTCTGTTTATAAGTTTTGCACCGTGCTAACCATTTCCTTTTTCTTATGCAGACTTGAACCAACTAAAGTTGCAGTACCAATACCCCAATCTTGACACACTTCACTCCGCACTTCGGTACCGCGATCGAGGTTGGGCCGAGCTACTCAATTTTGAACCGACATATAGACACAACAGTAGGAGGAAGACCATGGTGACAGGTTTCCTCCTGGAACCTTCACTAGAACCAGATCCAACATTACCCCAAATCAATCTCATTCCACTAATCGAAGAACAAGAGATGGCCAAACGTCGAGCTGTCCGAGCATTGATTACCGAGACGACCCAAGCTGAGGTACCATAAGTCGGCCAAACAAATGAGGCCGTGGTGGCCCTTCCAACGGCCCGAGCCTTGTCATCTCGGCCAAGCAAGCGCGCTCGCACATCTGTTACCGAGCCACAACACCTCATTGACGAAGATGATACCATACTTCCTCAATCCACCCAGTCGAGCCCAGAACTAGTGCGTTCTGACCGGGTTAGCCCTTCAAAGTAAGGGTGGGCGCGGGTCGGTTGCGGCCACGGAACCTCCAATCCGCCGTTCGTCCGCCAGATTGGCGGATTAGAGAAAATCAATCCGCATCCGTCCGCCAATCCGGCGGATGTGGATTGAGCGGATTGGCGGTTTGGCGGATGGATGCGAATCGGTTTGGCGGTTTAAAATTTTATAAATTTTCAACATAATTCAACTTGTGCACTTCCTCAAAAAAAAAGAAAAAAAAAAGAAGAAGAAAGTATTACAGTCAATGACTTAAAAAAATATTACAATCACTGCATGCCTCATCCAAGGTAAGAAAGTTTGAAACTTTAGAATATCAAAATCACAACATGCATTACAATCTGTGGTTCTTAAAATATAAAAATAATTCAAACCACCAAAACCATAAATAAAGTAGTAGTAGCGATTGTATGTCTCTGTATTGTTACATCTATATCTATTTTTGAAAACAAAAACCAACAAGCAAATATCATATTTTCTATTTATTATTTTTAGAGATAGATTTAAAACTAAAAAATATAGATAAATAATACGTTTATTTTTTTCAATTCAAATAAGATATTCAAGTTGAAAACTTTTTTTCAACAGAATATTTAAACAAACTAAAAACACAAAGTCTTATAAATTACTAGGGGTGCTCGCGGTTTGGTGGTTCGGTTGCGGCCAAAGGAATCTCAAATCCGCCATCCGTCCGCTAGATTGGTGGAATGGAGAAAATCAATCCACAACCGTCCGCTCGTCATCACGTATCCGTCCAAAATGCGACGGATCGATTCGGTTTGGTCGGTTTTGGCGGATCGGTATATCCGCTGCTCACCCCTACTTCAGAGTGGGCACCAAAAGTGACGTATAAGAACCGAGCCATAATAAGCACAGATTCAGTGGTCGCTGAAAAAAACCACTCGCTCGTCTTCAACCTTGCCAAGAGCGTGTGCTTGCCAGCCGACATGGAGCATCATGATCATCTGACCGAGCTGAAGGCCATCCGCTCGGCGACAAAGTCGATGGTGCTGGTAAGTTTCTCTGCTTGTTTTTCCAGTTTGTACATCCGTTTGTATAGTTTTAACTATACTATCTCTCATTTTGCAGGCCATGCAGAAGAATCATGTCGCTCACAAGCGCGTGTTAGAGCTGCGTAAGACCACACGACTGGCCGTAGCAGAGGCCAATGCTAAGACGGCCGAGCTAGAGGAGTCTAAGCAGAAAATGGCCGAGCTACACACCGAAATAGCCCGCCTCACCGGACTAGTCAACCTGGCTGAAGCAGATAAGCAAAAGGCTTTGGTCGAGCGGAAAGATAAATATCTACGCGAGCTGGCCAAGCTTAAGAAGAAGAAGGATGTAGAGATCGCCGAGCTGAAAAAGAGCGCGAAAGATGTGGAAGACCATGGCTACAAGGAAGGGGAGGCCACCTACATCTTGCAATGTGAGGCTGTAAAGGACATTTTCTTCAAATGCGGATGGAAGGCGGCTTTGTCACAGCTTGGTTATGGCAACGAAACTGAGGTCTTCCAAAGCCCTCCTCTCCACTTCATTCTGAGCTATATGGCCGACTACGCCAATGCTATTCAACAGAAACTAGTCCATGTGGAGGAGGAAGGGGAGACATCTCCAGAACCAAACAACGCCCCGGCTGCCAACAATGATCGCGGTCTCCATACTGCTCCATCAGCTCAGGTTGAGCCACCGGTGGAAGACTTGGTTGAAAATGTGACTGAGCTACCTGCTGACACCGGGCTACCGAGTGGTGCAGCTCGAGTTGACCTGGATGCAGTTTTGGACTACCTTTTTGCTTGATTCTGCAATTTCTTCTTTTTACTTTTGGAAAGAATTTGTAACCGGGCTAAAGTCCCACTTCTTGTAACTTTGTTTTGAATCTTGAATGAAATCTGCTTCTTTCTGCTCGGTTTATTCCATATCTGCATTTATGTTTCAACTATAATTTGCATGAAGTGTAGCATTTTCTGGCCGAGATACTTATCTCGGTTTACTTGCCAACTCTCTTCGGCCTAGATCCTTATCTAGGCTGAAGAAAACTCAAAGTTGGTTATTCCTGCCAACCTCTTTTCAGCCTAGATTCTTATCTCGGCTGAAGAGAACTCAAAGTTGGTTATTCCCGCCAGCCACTCTTCAGCCTAGATTCTTATCTCTGCTGAAGAGAGATAAGTGTTGGTTTTTCCAGCCAACCTCTTCAGCCTAGATCCTAATCTCGGCTGAAGAGAGATAAGTGTTTGGTTATTCCTGCCAAACTTCTTCAGCTTAGATCCTGATCTCGGCTGAAGAGAGCTCAAAGTTGGTTATTCCTGCCAACCTAGAGCGGAGTGTTTGGTTATTCCTGCCAAACTTCTTCAGCCTAGATCCTGATCTCGGCTGAAGATAGCTCAAAGTTGGTTATTCCTGCCAACCTAGAGCGAAGTGTTGGTTTATTCCGGCCAACTCTTCTTTTATTGCCCCTAGCTCACTAAAACAACTTTTACAGAAGAAAAGAATTATGCTGAAAAGGGAACTACTTGTTTTATAAAAAAGAAAAATTACAAGTACTTTAATGAAAAGCTAAAAATAAAACAGTTTGAGATTGACAGTGTTTCATGGCCTGGGAATGGCCTTGCTGTCTCTATCTGCCAAGTGATATGCCCATTTTCCTACCAAGCCAACCACTTTGTATGGTCCTTCCCAATTAGGCCCTAACTTGCCATCTCCGGGTACCAGAGTGTTTCCCATTACTTTGCGCAGCACCCAATCTCCAATCTTGAATTGCCTCGGATGTACTGTTTTGTTATATTTTCTGGATAACTCTTGCTGGTACGAGGCGATGTGAACCAGTGCTCTTTCTCTTCTCTCTTCTGCAAGGTCGAGTTCCAAGGCTATTGCTTCTCCGTTTAAGTTTGGATCAAAATTTTCACTTCTAATTGTGGGGAGGCTAACTTCCAGTGAGATTACTGCTTCCATGCCATAGGCAAGGAAAAAGGTATTTCTCCAGTTGACCGTCGAGGTGTGGTGCGGTAAGCCCATAAAACATGAGGAAGCTCCGCCCACTTGCCTTTTGCTTTCTCTAGCCTTTTCTTCAATCCATCTATGACGACTTTGTTTGATGCTTCTGCCTGGCCATTTGCTTGGGGGTATGCTGGTGTAGAATTGTAGAATTCTATCTTGTACTCCTCACAAAAGCCTCTAAAAATTTTGCCATCGAACTGAGTGCCGTTGTCAGATATTAGAGCCTTGGGTATGCTGAACCGAGTGATGATATGCTGCCAGACAAACTTCTTCACATCTTTCTCCTTTATTGATGCTAGTGCTTCTACTTCCACCCACTTTGTGAAGTAGTTTGTTGCTGCAAGAAAGAACTTTCTGTTGCCGGGTGTCGTTGGAAGTGGTTCTACTATGTCCAAGCCCCACATTGCGAAGGGCCATGGGTTAGTTAATGGTGAAAGCTCTCTGACTGGTTGATGTATTTGGTGTGCAAACTTTTGGCATTTCTCGTACCTCTTGACATACTTTTCTGGATCTGCTTGCATGTATGGCCACCAATATCCTTGTGAAATTGCTCTGTAGGCCAATGATCTTCCTCCTTGGTAGCTTTCGTATACGCCTTCGTGTATCTCAAACAAGAATGCCTCGACCTTGTTGGGATGAACACATTTCAAGTAAGGTCCTGTGAAGGATTTTTTGTACAAGGCCAGTGATGGAGAGAGCCAAAACCGCTGTGACTTTGCTCTGATCTTGTTGGCCTCTTTATTCTCTTCAGGTAAGACGCCGTCTTTTAAGAATACTATAATGGGATCCATCTATGAAGGGCCTAGTTCGACACAACATATCCCAGCTACTTCGGGTTCTTCAATGCTTGGTCTTGGTAGGAAGTCGATCAGTAATGCATGTGGGATAGATGTATCTGCCATCGAAGCAAAGCCTGCTAGTTCGTCTGCTCTATTGTTTTCTTCTCGGCCAATCTGCTCTATCCGCACTACATCGAATTTCATGATTTCCTTTCTGACTAACTCTTGGTACTTAGCCATCCTCTTATCTTTTGCCTTGTAGTCGCCTGAAATTTGGTTTATTACCAGCTGGGAGTCACTGTAAACCATTAGCTCGGTGGTCTTCATGAAGAGTGCTGATTTTAGGCCTGCTAAAAGCGCTTCATACTCCGCTTCATTGTTTGATGCTGGGAAGCTAAGGTTGACTGCTTGTTCTACTATTAGGCCATCTGGTGAGATAAGGACTATGCCAAGTCCTGCATCGTGCCTGTTGGATGCTCCATCCACAAAGAGCTTCCACATCTCTCCAATGAATAGCCTCCAGCAAGTGGAGGGGTCGGATGATGTCTTGGGGTCATGCGTGTTGCAGATGTTTTCTTCCAAGTCCATGCCTATTGTCAGGGTTTGCTTTTCACTATCTGACTGCCCCAAGTTTTTACTTGTTGATGAGTCTTCACTGGGAATGACATAGTTTATTCCTTCATTTTGATCCTCAAGCCTATATGGTTTGCAATGTGGCTGGGTATCTTGTATTAGGGGTTGTGTATTTCCTGCGGTACTTTCTGTCCCTATTTTAGTTGTACCAGTCAAGTCAACTGGGCAGGTGTGATGACTTCCTGGTGTGAACTCTGCCACAAAGTCTGCCAAAGCTTGGGCTTTTATTGCGGTTCTGGGTTGAAACTTGATATCAAACTGTCCCAATTCTACCGCCCACTTCAAGATTCGCCCAGAAAAGTCCGTCCTCTCAAACAAGGCTTTTAAGGGAAAAGCTGTTAGGATGATTATGGTGTAGGCATGGAAGTAATGCGATAGCTTCCTGGAGGCCATCATCAAGGCTAATGTCAGTTTTTCCAATGGTAGGTACCTGTTTTCTGCGCCCAGCAAGGTTTTGCTAACATAAAAGATGGGTAGGTGTTGGATTCCTTCCGGTCTGACCAACACTACGTTGGCTGCGTGTTGTGAAACTGCTAAGTACAAAAAGAGCTATTCTCCAAGTATTGGGGTTACTAGCAACGGTAGAGAAGACATGTACTCTTTCAAGCTTTCTAAGGCGCGGTCACATTCTTCATCCTACTCAAACTTGGCCTTTAATGCTTGGAAGAAGGGTCAACATCTGTCTGACGATCGACTTATGAACCGGTTGAGTGCGGCAGCTAGGCCAGTGAGATGCTGGACCTCTTTTACTGTGTTGGGCCTTTCTAGATCCTGGATTGCTTTGATTTGGGAGGGGTTTGCTTCTATACCTCGGTTGGTCACTAGGAAGCCTAGGAATTTGCCTGATCCTACGTCGAACGCACACTTGGATGCATTTAGGCGCAACTTGTTCTTCTTCAAAATCTGGAACATTTCACCTAGGTCCCTGAGATGGTCCTTCTCATCCTTGCTTTTGACCACCATGTCATCTATGTAAGCTTCCATTGTTCTGCCTAACAATGGTTCAAACATCTTGGTGACCATCCGTTGGAATGTGGCCCCTGCATTTTTTAGGCCAAAGGGCATGACCTTGTAACAATATAATCTTCTAGGATTTGTAAAGGATGTGACCTCCTGGTCTGGTTCATACATAGCGATCTGATGGTAACCTCTGTACGCATCAAAGAAGCTAAGTCGATTGTGTCCTGCCGTTAGGTCTACCAGTTGGTCTATCCGT
This sequence comes from Camellia sinensis, assembly GCF_055761805.1. NCBI lineage: Eukaryota > Viridiplantae > Streptophyta > Magnoliopsida > Ericales > Theaceae > Camellia > Camellia sinensis. The sequence goes on from NC_138964.1 coordinate 191,344,473, forward strand.
GGTAGGGAAAACTGTCCTTTGGGCATGCCTTGTTGACTATTTTATAGTCCACATAGACATGCCATTTTCCGTTCTTCTTTGGCACTACCATGGTATTGGAGATCCACCTGGGATAGTGTACTTCTCTGATAGTTCCTACCTCCAACAAGTTTTCCACTTCTTCTTCCATTATCTCGACATGGTGTAGTGTTGATCTGCGAGTGTGCTGTATAATTGGTCTGGCAGTTAGGTGGACATTCAGTTGGTGACAGATGAAGTTTGGGTCAATGCCAAGCATGTCATACGGCGTCCAAGCAAACACTTCAATGTTATAGGTTAAGAATTCCATGACCTCTATTCTCTCAGTGCTGGACAAAGACGAGCCGAGCAAAAAGAACTTTTCTGGGTTCTTTTCATCTATCTTTACCTGTACCAAGTCTTCCACTGCCTTCTGTTCAACTGCCTTGCCAACATCCGCAAATAGTTCATTGCTCTCAAGCTCTTCCACCATCTGTACATACCCTTTTGCAGCGCGGCTGCCATTTACTGTGACGAAGCATTGTTTTGACATAATTTGGTCTCCCAAGACCTCTTCAATTACTCTGGCTTTGTTGGGGAACCGCAATACTTGATGGTAGGTTGACGCTACCGATCGCATGGCGTGTAACCATGTCCTCCCCAAGATTATGTTGTAAGTGGAAGGGACTTTTAATACCCATAATTCCACCTGTTTCGTCACGGTTCTTGCCTTGACTGGGAGGATTATCTTGCCCACTGGCCACTCTGGCATTGAGTTGAATCCGATTAGGGGAGATGTTGCAGGCGTCAGGTCTTTGTCCTTCAATTTCAGTTGTTTGAAGGTTTCGTAATACATTATCTCACATGAGCTTCCTTGGTCAATCAAAATCCGCTTGATGCCGAAATTCTTGACACGTAGAGTGACAACCAGCGCATCATTGTGAGGGCAGTATATCCTTGCTAAATCTTTGTCTGAAAAAGATATGACATTTGTGGCCTCTGTTCTCCCCTTTTTGATGGCAGGTTGTGCACTTAATACCTCCCTTAAGTGCTCAGCCTTTTTGATCATCCCCCTGAGCTCACATACCCACTCAGGTTCGAATATCCCATGTATCACGTTAATTACGCCTTGAGGTGGAGCGTCGACCGGCATCCCGTTTAGGTTGTTGTGGTTCTGGGGGGCTGGCTGTGTCCCTCATTCTATGTACTGGTCTAGGTGCTCAGCTGCCACTAACTCCTCCAAATGCTGCCTCAATGGCGTGCAATTTTTAGTGCAGTGCTCCTTTTCATCATGGAAGGTGCACCGGGACCTTTCGTCATAGTCTTTTTGTGCTTCTCCCAACTTAGTTGGCCATCGGACGAAAGGTTCATTGCGTATCTCCCTGAGAATCCGGTAGATTGGTTTTTTGAACACTGTGGTAATGGCAGTACGAACTCTTAACCTCCTTTTGTCGGGGTCCTCTCTGTTGGCCCGCCTGCCTTGCCCATTCCTACTTGGTTGTTTTACCGTGTTGACTTTTGTTGTAGTCTTTTTATTTGGTGTAGACACCCCATTTTTGACCAACCTTAAGACTCAGACGTCATCGATTGAATGCTCGGTGATTGCGCATGTTGTGCTCGTTCTGAGGTTACGGAGTCTCGGCTGAGAGCCTTACCCCCGGACCTCGAGACCCTTTTATGCTTTGCCTTGGTTTGCGAATCAAGTTCTGTTTTCTCTTCTTGACGAGAGGGAGAGGTCTCAGAGACCATCTCTCAGTGGTCGTAGGCTACGTTTCGTGGTTGTAGGCCACTGTTCCGATTTGGAGACCAATTTTCAATTTTCGAAACCGTCGGCCGTGTACCTCGGTTCGGGACCGCTTAACTTTCTCCGTTTGCTCCGATTTTTGGCACACACCTTGTTTCCTCTCTCTAGAGGGACACTGTGGCCCGGGAGACCACCTTCGTGGTCGCACGCCACTTTCGATGTTTAACAGTCAGTTTTCGGGGCACCCGGCTGCGCGTTTTGGCCCCCGAACCCTCGTTTTGCATCCGTCTTGGTTCATTTTTGGTATGGACCCTATTTTCATTGTTTGGAAGGTGGTACAAGGGTGGGAGACCACCTTTTCTCCTTGGAGACCACTTTTCTCCCGCCGGTCGATTTTCATGCCAAGTAGCTGGTCTCCCTCATTTTTGGGCCACAATTGCTGGTCTCCCACCACACCACTAGCTTGCATTCAGTTGAGAGACCACCAAATGGGCTGGCCGACCACCTGACCCTTTTGAACTGGCTGGCTGACCACCTAAAGTGGCTGGCCGACCACCTGAACCTTTTGAACTGGTCGGCTGACTAGGGGAAGTGGTCGGCCGACCACCTAAACTGGTCGGCCTGCCTCTCTCAGTCTTATCTCTGTGAGTTGTTGCCAGCTGTGCTAGCTGGAAGGCACAGAATGGATCCTCCATACACATGGAGGATCTTCAAGCTTGTTTTTTAGCTTCTTTGAGAAGCTTTGGACACTCTTGGCTATAAAGGAGGGCCTCCCCCTCCTTTGTGAAGGTTCAAAATTTTTGGTCTAAGGCATATATACCTCTCTCTCTATATCTCTACATTCAAGATCAAAAAGAGCCTTGATCTTGGCCCTTTACACACCACCTCACAACCACACACTTCCACCATCAATCTAAGGTTCTTGGAGCTTGTTTTCAGAGGCTAAGGAGCTGCATTTTTGGTCCATAAGCTGCTGGAGTTCTTAGCTACAAGGGTAACACACCATTTCCCTCTTTTTTGCTTTATTTTGCTCCATCTCTTAGCCATACTTAAAAGAATTTTTGAGCTTCGGTGTAAACTAAAAAAAGTCTTATTTTGAGGCCCTTAACATGTTTGCTTAAGATCATTTTTCTGTTGGGGGTCATCTACCCCCTTGCATGCTTCATTTCACCTTGTTTTGAGCCATGCCTTAGAGCATTGGTGTTGGCCTTTGTTTGGCCTTTTAGCCACTGAAATCCAGTGGATTTTTAGTGGCTAGCATGCTATTTTGAGCACCAAAATCAGAGAGGGGTGACCCTCTCACCCCTTGTCTTGTTTATTAGCATATTTGGCCTAACAAAGGAGCCCTTATTTGCATGCTTCCAAGCCATGTTTCAGGCCATTTTTGGTGGGTTTTAGGACCTGCATAGGCTTTTTCCAAAGCTTTTTTTTCCATATTGGATGTCCATCTTGCATGTGCAGAATAACCCTCCTTATAGCCTATCAAAGGAGCCTATCATTCTTGCATGCATAGACCATGTTTTAGTGAGTTTTGGGCTTTATTTGGCATGTCATACCTCTAACTTTTGCTGGTTTGATGGCCTCTTGATTGCCTCACATGCTTGTAGTGCAAATCCTCTTTACTAGCTTATATTGCATGCTATTTTGGCTTTTAATTCTAGCACTTTTTTGGCCATGCTTTAAACTGATTTTGTGCATGTTTTGGACTGCCTTAGCTCTATTTTTATGCCTCATGGTCGAATGATGCTTGCTATGCATGGTTGTAGTTCAATACCCTTGCCTAGCTTTGAGTTTTGGAGCCTATTGCATGCTTATGTTGAAGTGTTTCCATGTTTTGGGGCCGTTGTGCATCATATTTCAGAGCTTACATGTATGCTATATTCCCATGTTTTCCACTCTTTAAATGCGTTTGAGGGTCGTGCTTGTATGCCTCGTTTTTGGACCATTGCATGAGCTTCATTTCTGTACCTTTTGAGCCATCATTTTAGACCATTTTCCTACTGTCTTGGACCTGCCTAGGGTCTGTTTGGGGTTGGTTTTTCCATTTGTGCATTGCTTTATGTATCTCTAGTGTAATGGACTTCACTAGTTTCGGTATCCGGGCCATCTAGCATGCATTGTGTGAGGTGTTTACATGATTCGGGACCATCTTGCATGTCATTTCAGAGTTGGAAAATGTGTGATTGTATACTATATTTCATCCCTTTCCATGCTTTGGTAGAGTTGCATTTGGTGGCTTAGGTTTGATCCCTTGCATTTGTGCATATTCGCATGTATTTTCATTGCCTAATTTCATCATGTTTGGCCACTGATTTAAGTGTGGCTGGGGCCCATTCATTTTAGTTTAAGTCCATCTTGCATTGTGTATGCCATATAGTCCATGTTGTAGCATGATTGGCCATTGCATTGTGTATGCCATGATCATTTCATTGTTAGTCTCCATGTGTGCATTGCGTATGCCATATAGTTTTCATGTGCATTGAGTATGCCATTGATTATTTCATAGCATTGTGTACGCTAGTAGCATGTTTGCATATCATCATTTGCATGCTTGCATCATTTAGTGGCATTATGTTTAGGTTGCATGTTAGAGTTGCATTCATGCATGCCATGTGTATTGCATTGTGTTTGGAGTAGGGTTTAGTCCAGACACGGGAAATGAGGGACGTTTCGTACTCCAAGTGACGAAACGTGCCTCGATTCTCGGTCACCGATACTCCGAATTACCCATGATGGAGTTTAGGCCTTGTTGTGTTTATATGTGCATTCATTTTACATCGGTCGTGCAATCTGACTCCTCGGCCATCATGCATCGAGATGCGTGATTGGTGGCACGAGGAACGAGGACTACACTCTCTAGAGCTTATGCAATGATGGGGAGAGTGGTCGTGCACACATATGTTGAAAATACTTTGCCATGCCCATTTCTTGCTCTCTGTTGTAGCAAATCGGAAACCAGCAGCAAAAGCTGGTCAGTAGTATCCCTACAGCATGGTGGAGTTTCAGCTTTCTGGAGTCTTGAACAATGTTTTGGGATTAGTTGCAAACAGAGGCAAATCGGGGCATCGCGATGGATTTTCCGGCAAGGCGACTTGAGCATGCATGCATTCCTTATCATTCAAGACCGAGCTGAGGCAGTCCATTTCATATGTTTTGCATGCTAGCTTATTTATTTTTAGTTAATTTGTTAATTAATTAGGGTTGTGTAATAATTAGCTGTAATTCGTTATTCATTCGGTTGTGTATTATTTATTCGGACCCTCCGAGGAGGGCAATGTTGTAATAAGTGTGCGTGTGTGTGATGTATGTCTTCTAACCCCACGTCTTTCTCCCTTTTATTTACCAGCTTATGATGGTTAGTTTTAGGGCATGTTTCAATTAGCATCTATATGTACGCATGCTTGCATTCATTCATCTGTATTGCATGCACCGGGCTCGGCGCATCATGCTAACTGCATTGTATTTCAATTCCAAGTTGAATACATGTATCGATTGTTGCATCTCATATGCCATCTTAGAATATCTGAGCCTATTATAGTTACATTTTTGCATGTGTTGCATTAGGCATCTCAGCATAGTTAGGATTCATGCATGTTTTCTAATTAGCTTCTTTCTTTGGCTCGGAGTACTCAGTATGTGTTTATGCTTTAGCATCCTTGCATGTGTGTGAGTGACTACCATGATAGCATACTTACCATGAGGCTATGTGCTTATGTGATATAACTGCCTGAATGCCTGTGGGTGAAGGTTGGGTTACTTGAATTGGAATAATTCGTCGAAATCCGTATTTTAGCCTACTTGTGAGTAGCAAACTTCAATCCATTTTCAAAACAAATAGATATGCGATGCTTTGTTCCAACTTAGGCAAACTAGTCTATACTTGTATGCTGTGTGCATCACATAGTAATTCTAGGCTAATAACCGGAATAAGAGCACATAATGTTTTCAAAACTCGATATCATGCTTAGTAGTGGCCGATCTTTGATTGGGCAAGCGGGGGTGCTCATAGCTGACCTTCCCCAATCGTACCCAAGTTCCTGAGCCGAGGCAACTTTGGTGATGACGGACACGTGGCCTTAGGCAATGAGTTAGGGTTTCCTAAATTCCCTCAAAAAATAAATATTTAGGTGGTGACTCTGTATCTGGCAAAGCAGTCCATGTTTGGCACTTCTTTCTAAAAATCAATTTTTCAAAAACGATTTGTTGAATTTGGACTCTTTGATGATTCGTCGGTCTTGCATTGCACTCTGCGAGATTAGATACAGGACCGTGACATTGAGTTCTGAACTGTAGTAAGCCCAAATGAACAAAACGGGATTCCCTCCCGGGACGTTCGGGGACGTCTGCATCTGGCATTGCTGTTGTGCCAGATTTTGCTTTAGCACAGGCGCTATCTTCCTTATGCGAATATGTTGGTGCACTCTCTCTATTAAGGCCTCCATCGTGAGGGGTGGCGTTATAGTAATTGAGTTCCTCAATTTGTTATTGACTGGCAGGCCCCGTTTGTATTGTGCAATGGCGAGGTTTGTAGGGCAATCCCCAATCTGGATGAAGGTTTTCCAATAACGACTGTTGTAGGATCTCAACGGCTCCTTGTCGCCCATGTCAATGGAGAGTAGCTGATCGATCTCCACTGGTGCCTTGGTGTTCGTTTTGAACCTAGTCACGAACCCCTCTACCAATTGTGCCTAGGAGGCGGTGCTGCCTTTTGGTAGCCTTTTGAACCAGGTTAAACCTAGGTCGCCAAGGCTGGATGGAAATAGGATGCATATTAAAGCCTCGTTTCGCTGGTATACTTCCATAACCTGGTGAAAGTGGCTTAAGTGTATGTAGGGGTCTGTCTTTCCCTCATAAGTGGTGAATTTGGGCTGGTGGAAACCTGAAGGTAGTGGCACGTTCTCAATTTCCAGAACGAACGGTGAGCTCTGTAACCTTGCTAATACTTTGTCTGTTGGTTCGTAAGCAAGGCGCGACATTGGCATTCCTACCTCGACGCTCCCATGCATTCGAGGGGCCAACCGCTGAAGGGCTGAAACTCAGCGCGGGTCGCGTGCCCTAGTATCCTCCTTCCATCGGGCCTTTTCTTCAAGCACAGTTCGCAAGTCAGATGATCTAGGTAACTCTATGTGCCTAGATGATGTCTGGTGTGTGTGCGAGGGCCGATAGGTGCTTCCCTCAGTACACGACCTCTCAGTTCTCGTTCTCTCAGACCTGGAGTAACGAGTCCTGGAAGTCTACGATTGAGTGTCGCCTGTTCTAACACTCCTACTTTCTGCTTGCGATGGTGTGGTACGCCTATCGCGATCCTCCGAGTGGCAAGGGGGCGTGTTGCCTTTGCGCCCCTCTTCTATTGCCATCCCTTTTCCTTTTATCTGGCGCTTCATTGACTCCATGTCTGCCGCCATCCTCCTTATTAACTTGTCCTGCTCCTTCACTTGATCCTCCAGAACTTGAGGGTCCATCCTAAGCCTCTGTCTTTCAGGACTTTGAGAGCGACGAGGGCTGCCAGCCCGCCTCCCCCTTCCATCTCTCCGGGGGTTCTGTCGCTGGGGTTCTAAATCCGCCATGGGAGGGATAGAAGGTGCTTAGGAGTTGGCTTTGGTGTTCTTGGGTTGGTTTGAGCTTGAAAAACCTATTGGAGTTGCAGCTTTAAAGGTGGTCTTCAAGGGTGAGTTTCTAACCCTTAAATCCTCCATTTTTGCTTAAGCTTTAAGCCTTATTTTCATGCTGATTTAAGCTTAACTTTCTACTACAAAGAGTTCTGTTTTTGCATGCTTTAAATGTTTGTTTAAGGTCACTTTTGTATTTGGGATTGTCTACCCCCTCTTAGGCCTTGTTTTGAGCCATCCCTCTAGGCTCTTGTTGTAGCCCTTGCATGACCTTTCTACCACTGAAATCTAGAGGATTTTCAGTGGTGGAAGGTAGTTTTGAGGTCCCTAATAGGAGAGGGTCATCCCCTCTCCTTGTGTTTGTATACTTGTTTCATATGCCTCATGTTTGAGCATGTTTATTAAGCTTGTGTTGGCTTGTTCTTAGCATGTATTTGGGGTTATTCCAGCATGTCTCAGATCTGTTTTGACTTGGTTTGGTCATTCCATGCATGCCTTATACACATGTAGTGTAAATCTTACAAACTAGCTTTGTGTGCCTCATGTTTGAGCATGTCTTTCTAGCTTGTTTTGGAGCCATCTCAGTAGATTTTTGGTGTTGTTTTAACATACCTTAGATCTATTTTGGGTTGGTATAGTTGGCTCTTGCATGCCTTATACACTTGTAGTGTAAATTTCATAAACTAGTCTTGTATGCTTCATGAAGTAGCATGTCTTTCTAGCTTATGTTGAGTCCATTTTAGCATGTTTTTGGTGATGTTTTACTATGTCATACCTCTGTTAGGGTTTGGTTTGGTCACCTCTTGCATGCTCCATGCACTTGTAGTGCATTTCCATGAATTAGCCTAACATGCCTCATGATTTGACATGTCATTCTAGCATGCTTTTGGCTTAACTTCAAGAAGCTTTTGTCCATGTTTTTATCATGCTCTAGCTCTGATTTAGGTTGTTTTGGCCATGCATGACTTGCTTCGTATAGCCATGGTTCAATCTAGCTTGTTAGCTTTGTGTACCAAGTCCACTAGCATGCTTTACTTGGACTATTTGAATGATTTGGCATCATTTTATTATGTGATTTCAGTCCATGTTTCATGCTCATGTACTTGCATTTATCACTCATTCAATGCATTGGAGGGTTTTCCCCTTTATGCCTTAACATGAATCATTGCGTATGCCTTCATGCCTTAGCTTGTGAGCCATCATTTCAATGTGTTTTTGGGGTTATCTTGCCATGATATAACTCTGATGTTTGTTGGTTAAGTCATCCCATGTTTGGTCTTAATAGGTGTAGTGTAATCCACCTTATTTGCCTTGTATGCATCATGCCCTTCATGCTAGCTTGTTTTGGCTTCCTTCCATGAATGTTTTATGAACATTTTGACATGTTCTAGGATTGTTTTGGGTTGTCTTTGCCATATCCTTCATGCTTTGTATAGCTGTAATGCAATTGGCCTTGCTAGCTTTGTGTTTTGTTGACTCATGCATGCTATCTTTGAGCTATTTAGATGATTTGGCATCATTTAATACTTCATTTTAGAGCTTATAGCATTGCCATGTTCCTACTTCTTTCATGCTTTGAATGCCTTTAAGTGTTGTGCATTGTTGCCTAGTTTGTGGCCTAGCATGTATGCCATCTTGCCTAGGTATTTGAGCCTCTATCTTAGCATGTTCTGGTCTTTGTTTTGACCTATTTAAGCTCTGTCCATGATTGTTTCATGTACTTGTGCCATGTATTGCATGCCCCCTTTGTAGTCCTCTTTGTTAGCTTTAATGCTTAAGGACCTTTGCATGCCATGCTTGCTTTGTTTGAATGATTTGGTATCATTTCTTACTTAATTTCAGAGCCTTTAGTGTTGTCACACTTCCATGTTTATCACTCCTTGAGCACTCTTGAGAGTTGTGCTCTTAGGCCTAGTTGAATGGCCAATGCATTATGCATGCATGCTTTGTATTTTGTGCCTTTTATTTTGGTGTTATGGCCACTGATTTGGGCATGACTGAGGTCTACCTCCTTTTGGTTTAAGTCCATTTAGCATGTTTGTTTACATGTTGTTTGCATGCTTATTGTTCATTGCATTTAGTATGCCATCTTACATTGTATTGTCCATGCCATGTGGTTATTTGCATTGTGTATGCCAAGTTGTTTCTTTGCATTGAGTATGCATGTTCCTAACATTTCTAAGTTGCCCTTGTAGCATTGCATTGTGCATGCATGCATTAGCATTGTTCGCATGTCATTAGCTTTGTTAAGTTGATCATGTCACATAGCATTGTGTATGCCATGTTATGTGTTGCATTGTGTTTGGAATAGGTGTTAGTCCAAACACGGGAAAGGAGGGACGTTTCATACTTGAAGTGATGAAACATGCCTCAATTCTCGGTCGCCGATGCTCTTGACCAAGCATGATAGAGTTTTAGGCTTTGTGTTTACTTGTGCATTCATTTTATATTGAATGGTGCAACTTCGCCTCTCGGCCAACATGCATCGAGATGCGTGATTGGTGGCCCGAGGGTTGAGAACTACACTCCCTTGAGCTTATGAAATGATAGGGAGGGTGGTTGTGCACACATATCTTGCAAATACATTGCCATGCCCTTTCTTGCTCTCTGTTGCAGAAAATTGGAGTTTGGCAGCAACAACTGGTCGGCCAGCCAGAAAAACTAGCTGGCCGACCACTTTTTCTAGTTTTCAGCACGGAAAGTGGTCGGCCAGTGGCTGGTGACATCCCTAGGTGGTCGGCCAACCTCCCACAGGTCTCCAAGGTGATTTGGAAGCTTTCTGGAGCTTGGTGCAAGGTTCTGAGGACAATTGCAAACAGAGGCAAATTGGGGCATCGCGACGGATTTCCGAACGAGGCAACCGAGCATGCATCTAGTCTTCTCCCTCTAAGAACCTCCTGTTTTACTGCTTTATTTAGCTTATTTAATAGCTAGATTAGGCATTCGTTTTATACTTTAATAGTTAATGCGTTTTGCTATTTCAATTTGTTTTGTAATAATTAGTTAACTAGGATTAGTTAATTAGTTTGTTTTGTAATAATTAGCTTGGATTAGCTAGTTAACTTCTTATTCAGTCCCTCCGTCGAGAGGGCCAACTGTTGTAATAAGCGTGCGTGTGCGTGATGCATGTCTTCCAATCCCCATTTCTTTCTCCCTTTTACTTAACCGCTTACGATGGTTAGTTTTAGGGCATATTTCATTTAGCATACCTTATGCTTGCATGCGTGCATCCATTCATCTCTATTGCATGCACTAGGCTCGGCGCATCATACTAACTGCATTGTATTTCAATTCCAAGTTGAATACGTGTACCAAGTTGCATTCATATGCCATTCTAGATAGCCGAGCCTATCTTAGCTGCATTTTTACATGTGTTGCATTAGCCATCTTAACATGAACTAGGATCATGCATGATTTCTAACTAGTTCTCTGTTTTGGCTTGGAGTATACTGTGAGTGTTTACGCTTTAGCATACTACATATGTGTTAATGTTGCCATGAAAGTATGCTTGTCATGAGGCTAATTGCTTATTTGCTATAACTGCCTGAATGCCTGTGGGTGAAGGTTGGATTGCTTGAATTGGAACAATTCATCAAAAACCACGTTTTAGTCTACTCGCGAGTAGCAAACTTCAAACCGTTTTCAAACAAACAAACATGCAATGTTTTGTTCCAACTTAGGCGATCTAGTCTATACTTGTTTGCTGTGTGCATAACATAGTAATTCTAGATTAATAACCAGAATAAGAACGAGTGTTTTCAAAAACAAAATATCATGCTTAGTACAGGCCGATCTTTGATCGGGCGAGCGGGGGTGCTCATTGCATGACCTTCCCCTTTCGTACCCAAGTTCCCGAGCCGAGGCAACTTTGGTGATAATGGACACGTGGCCTTAGGCACGATTCAGGGTTTCCTAAATTCTCCCAAAATAAAATATTTAGGTGGAGACTCTGTATCTGACAAAGCAGTCTATGTTTGGCACTTCTTTATTAAAAATTAGTTTTCCAAAACGATTTGCCGGATTTGGACTCTTTGGTGATTTATCGATCTTACATCGCACATTGTGAGATTAGATCCAGAACCGCGACATGAGTCCAAACTCGTAGTAGCTAGAGAGCAAACGAATTTCGCGCCCTCGCGCGTGGAACTCGGGAGTCCTCGGGCACGTCTACACTTGCGTTTGTCCGAATTTCTTGATGTTGCCAGTAAGCAGTTGGTAAGTAGAATGGATTTGTAATTTCTGAGATCCTTTCTTATAGTCTTATTATTTCATAGATTTACTTATACAAGCTTTTTACAGAGCATCCTTAAGCTGAAGGAAACTATTTCGATGGCAAACAATGCATGTTGGGCAATTGGAGAATTAGCGGTTAAGGTAGTTTCACCTCTCTATTTGCATTAGAATGAATCTAGATAATATTGCATTTTCATGCACCATTCTCTATTCTTGAACTAGCTAATTCTGGCTTAAAACAATTGTGACTCACATGGAAGTGTGGGTTCTTTTTATGACTTCCAATTTTGTATGGTTCTTAATTTTTTTGGCATAATTCTAATTTTTGATTTTATCTTTATGCTTCATATCATTTTGTGTATTGACTGGAAAAACATCATTAATGTTCATTTTGTTTTAAAATGAAGAAAATTATTAATCCGTGACCCTAAATCTCAATAGAATTAGCAGTTTATTTAAAAAAAAAAAATGAAGCTATAGCGGTGTTTTTAAAAACGCCACTATAGTGCCAACAGTTATATTTTTAAAATGGCAAAAAAGCTATCATGGCATTTTTAAAATGTTGCTAAATTAGTGCGTGACGTCACTGTACCGTTAGGTAGCACATTTAGCGGTGTTTTTATAAATGCCGCCTATACGGATATAATGACATTTATAAAGTGCCATAAGCTTACAGTGACGGCCTCGTCCTCGATGTTTGGTCCTAAGCGTCATAAAAGGAATTAACGGCGTTTTTGAGACATATAGCGGCGTTTTTTAAATGCCTCTAAATGTCTCATTTCCAACAGTGTATATATAATTATCAATGTATGTTAATTGGATTAAATTTGAATTAAACAGTGTTAATTCTTTTTGATACATATTAAAAAAAAAAAATGGACGAGATAATTTGAGGCGGGCTAATGGGATGGTCAGGTTAGATTTACCCATGAGGACTCTTATGGGTTGGGTTCATAGGCGGGCTCGAGTTACAAATCTTTGTCCAAAATCCTAAATTATCTTTTGAGTAGTACTAAGGACCCCAAAAGTTCTACCAAAATTTTTACCAAATGTCTCACATGGGTGTGGGGCCCACACCATGTGGGTCTCATGTGGATCCCACATTTATGTAAGATATTTGACATAAATTTTAGTAAAACTTTTGAGATTTCTAACATTTTTGTTATCTTTTATGAGTTGAATATTGATGGGTCGTTACACACACCAACTATAAACACTAAACTAAACCAAACTCTTTGGAATAATGGTAAGTCCAGGTATCGATCTACAGGGACAATTGTGAAATTAAACTAATTTAATTGCTGAATTCCTAAATTAATTTTGATTAAAAAGATTAAAGGATATTATGATTAAACAAGAATTCAATGAAATTGAAAATTAAAATTAGGGTTTAAGATACTGATTTTTGGAAAAATCTTAGGGTAAAGAATTCACCACTAACCACATAAATAAGACTTAACAACGGCCACCACTTGCAATCCGGTTTAAACTACCCAAATTTCACAACTACAAGTTTGAAATATTGATCAAGAGGATGGTTGTGTTCAACGTATAGGCACGAGTCATCTTAAGTAGCACAAGGCGTTTGCTCTAAACTATGGTAGTAACACGACCCGTCTCTCGTAGCATGACTTGTCTCATACTTTGAACACAATGATAAAGAAAACTAATGTATGGAAAGTATTAAACAATCACAGAGAGTAAAACACTTGAAGAGATGAAAAAGAATAATATTATATACTTCTAAAGTATCCATACATTTATTCAAACCATTTCACAATCAAAGCTTAAGAAAAATCTTTTTACATGGCTAGGGTTTTGTCAAAACCCTAAAATTAGAAGACTAGCCACTCATGGAGGAGTGGGAAGAGGAAGAGGATGAGGAAGAAGCCCCCATGGAAGTTGTCTTTTAAGCTTGAGGAAAAATCACCCTTTTCAAACCCTAGCCTCCATTTTTCTTCAAATAATTTTCGAACCCTTTTACAGCCCTTTTTTCTTCCTTTTATTCCCAGCAGAATAGGCTGAAAATTTCACACACGTAGCGCTAGGTAGGCCGCACGTGTAGTGAAGCTTGGCCGCATGTGCGGTGAGGTGGCTGGCTCGGATTTTTCGCTTCTTGCACGGATAATCTGCTTTTGCGCTCTTTTTGATTGAATTTGCGTATTTCCTACCAAATCTGTACAAGTGCACTAAACACATCATGTCCACTAGATAAACAAAATTGAAAGAATTTAAATGTAACTTAAGCGACCTCAATGTGGTACCTTTTGGCCTACATCACATCCCCCAACTTATATTTTGCTAGTCCTCGAGCAAAACAATAGAGAAAAGAAAATTAAAATAACTCTAAGCCACTTTTGTAGGGATCATGATTGCATTTAGCATATGCAACAAGCTTGTAAACCACAAGATTACCCCAAGTGGATGAGTATAGTCTCATGAGGGTTTCCAAAAATGATATCCACAGACATCAACATATTCATATTTGCTCAACAATAATTAACCACACCACTCCACCTAACAATAAACTTATGTGCCACTACAGTGTGATCTTAAGACATGATGAGTCATTGAAGGCATAGTGGACAAGCATGAAAGAATCTATTAAGCCAAAATCACAATTCAGTTAATACAAAAGTAAAGTCCCCTGTACTTGTGAATGCTAGTAGACACATCATCAGTACCCTCGGTGTAAAGTGCAATCTCCATATTAGTTAACTGTCCACTATAATAGCTCAGTGTAACTCATAATAACACCAAACTTATACAGAAAAACTAAACTATTGCAACCAAGATTCTCAAATTGTTTTTTTTTTTTTGGTTGAAAGACTGTGCAATGTCCTGATCTATTAAGCTTTCTAATCAACCCATGTAACAAGCATTAGGCCAATGACTCCCAAACTAGACAGTTTTAGGGCACTAGGTGTGAAGACACCCCTACGAGCTTAATAACTCGAGTTGAAAAGGCTACGAATCTAAACAAGTCATTCTTCTTATTTTTCTTTAACTGTGCAATGTCTACGTCCCTTAAGCTTTCTAATTAACCCATGTAGCAAGTATTGGGCCAATGACTCCCAAACCAGACAGTTTTAAGGCACTAGGTGTAGAGACACCTCTACGGGCTTAATAACTCGAGTTAAAAAGGCTATGAACCCAAACAAGTCAAGTGTTGTTGTTGTTGTTGTCGTTGTTTTTTTATTTTTTTTATTTTTTTAATAAAGAATCTTAGCTACTTATTTATTCTTTTCTCCAACCTTAGCCATTATCAATGATGTACATCAGGGATTATAATAGAAAGGTCACCGCTATGATAGTGTGTTCATGTGAATCAAGGCATACCTATGACAAGTGTACTAATACCACAAACACAAACAACTCTCCCAGTGCAAACATCTCATGCGAATATCTACCTAATAAACCCTTTTCATACAAGTCCACTATGTTCCCCAATTAACATATGCTTATATCACTACCATACTGTAGACACCCCATTTTTGACCGTCCTCAAGACTTGGACGTCACCATTGGAACACTTGGTGATTACCCTTGTTTGTGTTCGTCTTGAGTTCCCGGAGGTCTTGGTTGCGCGCCTTGCCTCAGGATCTCTCGACTCGACTGTGTTGTGTCTGGTTTTGCACCAAACACTTGTGTTTTGCCTTGGAAGGGCAGGGAATGCCTTGTGAGGCATCCCCACACATCACCGGCCATGGCTTGAGACCACCGGCCAGTGATTTTATGCCATCGGCAATGTATATTGCCGGTCGGCACTCTTTGTTGCCGGTCGGCCATTTATTTTGCCAAAATGGCAATTCTGAATGGCCGATCACTGTTCATCTACTTTTAGTAGATATTTTGTGCCAGTTGTGATAGCTGGCACCCACTCTGCTCCCCTCCATACACGTGTATGGAGGGATTTCCCTCTTGGATGGCTTGTTTTGGAAGCCTTACAAGAGGGAGTTACCTATAAGAAGAGGGCTCCTCTCTTGGCATTAGGGTTACAAAAAAATTTCAGAGGGAGTTCTAGATTAGGGTTAGGGTTGATACATATTTCCTATCTCAATATCTCTCTCTTGTGTGTGTCTAGTGTGTGTTTGTCCATACTATTGCACACAAACACATAGTGTTACACCTTCTCTTGGTTGTTGAGGGACCAGAGGGTTGTTCTTGGTGTTCTTGACTGGATTTGAGCTCAAGGAGGCAACAAGATCATCATTTGTGAAGGAGGACTTCAAGGGTAAGAAACTAGCCCTTTTTACCCCATTTTTGCACACCACTTTTACCTATCTTGCAACTATTTTTTGGCTTTGCATATAATACATAAAAGTTTTGTTTTTAAGGCCTCTAAATAGTTTGTTAAGAGTGTTTTAAGCTTTGGGGTTGTTTGACCCCTCTTAAGCCTTGTTTGGCCCTTGTTTTGTGCTATTTTGGGTGAGCTCCGAGATCTTGGTGTTTGGGCCTCCTCACCACTGAAATCTTGAGGGATTTCAGAGGTGAGGATGGTGCCTTGAGGTCCTAAGAAGGAGAGGGCCACCCCCTCTCCTTGTTGTCCTTGAAAATGACCATTTTTGCCTCTTAAGGGAGCACCTAGCTTAGGCTCTTGTTGACCATGCCTTAGCTGTTATTTATGCTTATTTTGCCATGAAATAGCATTGTTTCAAGTTGGTTTTGGTACACCATGCTTGCTTAGCATACATGCCTTGTAATGCCATGACTTGCCTCAACATGTGCCTAGCATTTTGACTACCATGCTCATGTGTTTTGGCCTAGCTTTGTGAAGCTTTTATGCTTGTTTTAGTATGCTAAGGGACTGTTTTTGGTCATTTGAGTCATCCATGCTTTGCTTTGTATAGCTACCATGCAAACTCTCTTGCATACCTTGAGCATTGACCCCTCTAGCATGCCATCCTTGCATCATTTCAGTGGTTTGGAACCACTTGTCATGTTATTTCAGTCCTTGTGGCATGCCTATATGCTTGCATTTGATATCCCTTTAATATGTTAAAAGGTTGTTGTCTTATGCTCCTTGTTTGGGCCCTTGTGCATGCTTCCATACTTAAGCCATTTAGATGCCATTTAGGTGGGTTTTGAGGCTCATTTTAGCATGTCACATCTCTATTTTCAGTCACTTAATTCATGCCATGTGTGGTTGCACTAAGTGTAGTTCAATGCTTCTTTGGTGAGCCTCAGGCTTTAGATCATTTGTTGTATGCTATGCTTGTCTTGTTTGCTTGTTTTGGCACCATCATTAACATGATTTTAGAGCTTAATGCATGCTATATGTCCATGTTTGCATCCTCTTGAGTGTGCTTGAGAATTGCTCTTTAATGCTTGAAGTGTTGGAGATCATTCGCATGAATGTTTGTGTGCCTATTAGTCCTTCATTTTTGAGCACCTTGGCCACTGTTTTAGGCCTAGTAAGGGCTGCCTAAACCGTGCTTAAGTCCATCATTTGCTTGTTTGCATGCTAACCATGTATATTTGCTTGCATACTTGTATAAATGCATTGTATGCCCATGTTGCATGCTAGTTCACATGCCTAGGTTGCACTCCATCTAGCATGCATGCCTTGTTCCTTGATTTAGTGATGGGAGTTGGGCCTTTGTTTGTTGGTTTGCATTGCATTTGAAATCAACATGCATAACTTGGTCTCTTGGGCCATCATGCATTGAAATGCGCGATTGATGGTCCGAGAACCAAGGACCATGTCCCTTTGAGTCATAAACATGATAAGGGATATGGTCGGTGCATACATTGCTTGAATTGCATTGCCATGCAAAGCCCTGTCCTCTGCTGCTGTCAAACAGATTCTGCAGGAACTTTTTGCCGATCGACTGCACAGAGTGCCGACCGGCAATCCATATGTGGCCGATGGATTCATTTTTGGCCGATCGACACCAAATCACAGCCGATGATGATTCCCTTCGGCCGGTGGCATTCCCCAACATCCAGTGAGCACATCTTGAGACTTTGGCAGTCTTCAGAGAAGCAGAGCAGGGAAAACAGAGGCAGCTTGTGCATGGCAGTGGACTTCCGAGCAAGACCCGAGCACGCGTGCATTGAGCCCTCTTCCCGAGGCCCCCTTTTTTTCTTGCTTTCTTAAATTAATTAATTTGTTTAATTAATTTAGTTGGTCTGTAATAATCAATTAGCTAGGATAGTTAATTCATTATCCGAATTGTATTATTCTTTTGGTCCCTCCGAGCGAGGGCAAATTTGTAATAAGTGTGGGTGAGTGTGTGCATGTCTTCCAACCCCCATTTCTTTCTCCCTTTTACTTACCTGCTTTGATGGCTAGTAATAGGTCATGTTTAATTTAGCATACCTTATGCTATGCATGCGTGCATAATTCATCAGTATTGCATGCACCGGGCTCGGCGCATCATGCTAACTGCATTAGTATTTCAAATCTAACTTGAATATATGCTACTTGTGCATTTTCACATGTCATTCATAGACTAGCCGAGCCTACTCTAGTGACATTCCGTATGCGTTGCATTAGACATTTAAACATGGACTTGGGTCATGCATTGATTGGTAACGAGTTCTTTGTTTTGGCACGGAGTACGATGTAAGTATTTATGCTTTAGCATCCTTGCATGCGTGTGAGTGTTGCCATGATAGCATGATTACCATGAGGCTAGCTGCTTATGTGATATAACTGCTTGAATGCCTATGGGTGAAGGTTGGATTGTCTGAGTTGGAATAGCTCATTGAAATCCGTGTTTTAGCCTACTTGCGAGTAGCAAATGCCAAAACATTTTTCCAAAACAAACGGATATGCAATGCTTATTCCCAAATTAGGCAATCTAGTCTATACTTTTTTGTTGTGTGCATAACATAGTAATTCTGGGCTAATAATCGGGATAAGAACACATAGTGTTTTCAAAAACGGATATCACGGTTAGTAGAGGCCGATCTTCGAATCGGGCGAGAGGGGGTGCTCATAGCTGACCTTCCCCAATCGTACCCTAGCTCCCGAGCCGAGGCAACTTTGGTGATGACGGACACGTGGCCTTTGGCACCGAGTCAGGGTTTCCTAAATTCCCCCTTAAAAAATATTTAGGTGGCGACTCTGTATCTGGCAAAGCAGTCCATGTTTGGCACTTCTTTTCAAAAATCTGTTTCTCAAAACGATTTGCTGGATTTGGACTCTTTAGTTCAGATTAAGAACCATGACACAAATCGAGTCCGAACTGTAGCGGGGTCCCTCGCGGACGTGTTACAGTTTTTGGCGACTCTGCTGGGGAGTTTAGAGAGCTTGACTCGAACTCATGATATCCTGTTTTGATTTCATTTATGTGTCTCTTTACATTACATGTGCATTGGTGCGCCTAGGACACCGTGTTTGCCATCTGTCATTCCTGAACGGTTTGCCCGAGGCTTGACTTTGTCAGAGCATGCCATAAGGCTGACCGGTTGTGGGCTCTGACAGTATGGGAACACAAACCCCGGTTTTACCGGGGCACCCTTTTCGACCATTCGACCTAGTGCATATCGAAATCCATAGTGACCATTCCAAATTAGGACAGGTTGCTTACCCGATGTTAGGTTGTTTGAAAACTGCTGCGTGCATAGTGAAACCCTAGCTCCTGACAAAATAGGACAGGGAAACCCTACCCCTCTATAGGGGTGTTTTGGCTCTCACTTATCTGCTATGTGCTTTAGAGTGTATCTCTACAGGAACGTATATATCAGTTTGCAAGTTTGAGTATCAGGCCCGAGGGCACCAGTATCAGTGTTGTTGAGAAATCAGTTATCTGCGGGTATCAAGTTCAGTTTTGGGAACAGTGATTCTGGGGAATAGTGATCAGTAGTAGAGTGCAGTTGTTCGGCTACACCTGTGATTGATCTGTTTGGGCTGAAATGCTGTTTGTTTTTCCTTTCAGTTCAGAGTGTCCAGAGAATTGATACAGAATAGCTAGTGTTCCCCCTTACTGAGGCAGGACTTATGATGACGCAGAATTCAGAAGAGATTGTGGTTATGACAGCTACGCTAGATCAAGGGATCACCCTGCGGGATGAAACCAATGTTGATGTATCGCATCCGCCCAGGTCGCCTGTCGTGCACCCGGTCTGGACCCCCCAGTTGTATCAGGCTCGCGAGCCCACTACATTCGAGCTGATAGGAATGATTGGTGACCTCCAGAGATCCGTGGCCGATCTGGCCTATGGAATGTCGGCTTCACCGCCAGCAGCACCGTATGCCGGGAATTTCATACCACAGGAGCCCCCGCTACTGGGACGGATTGTGATAGAGCTCAGCCAACCAGAGGTTGCTTCCAGCTACAGCAACGACGTGTCAGCAACAACCGGGCTTCGCTCTGATGTAGCAACCCAAACCCTTGATCAGGCCGTGGCCAGAGGCAAGAACAAAATAAAGGCAGATGCCGATCCCATTGAACAACTGCTGCGGGCAGTCAAGGCTTTGAAAGCCGAGGGATGAACAAGCAACAGATATCCGCAGTTGTGGTAAAAACTGTGGAGGACGCTTTCCCCACTCCACCTGAGGGTAGTTCAAGTCAGTCAAAAAATCGGGATAGGCCCCGTCATGCCAGAATAGTTCCTCCTATTCCCAACCCTGCACCTGGGAAAGATCAGAAAACCAAGGCAGTGCCTGTCGACCCTTTTGCTAGTGCGTCTAGTAAGAATACTCAGACTTCAAAGTACCTGCCCCGAGGGCGCAGGATCTTTCATGCTCTCTACATGCCTCTGTTTAAGGCATTTCAGATTCTTGCCGAAAGGGGGCACCTCAAACCCCTTGAACCTCGGCCTCTCCCGAAGAATCTCCCTCTCACACATGATGCTGCTTTGTACTGCGCGTACCACCAACAGGCCGGTCACGCCACCGATAACTGTTTCCGCCTTCGCCATGAAGTGCAAGATCTGATCGATAATGAGGTCATTCTTCCACCTACCTCAGCAAAGTCTGTTACCACCGAGCTGTTGGACTTTGAGGATACTGCGAGTATGTGATCAGGGGTTGGACCACCTGCGGGCGGGGCTCGGTGTATTTCAGATGTGGCATCTAGCACGCACTTTTTGAGCATTTGTAAATGCAGTTTTGTAGCTTCTGGCTTGGGTTTTGAGTCAGTTCTCTGTTTTGTTTTTGAGTCTGCCTCTTTGTTTTGAGTCAGTCTTTTTGTTTTTGGGTCTGTCTTGTGGTACCGAGTTAGTCCCGTTGTATCGGATGTCGAGTGATTTCGGGGTTGTTGCCTCGAACACCGTTTTTGTATTTACCCTTTTTGCTTTCTTTTTGAGTCTGTCTTTGCTATGGAGCCAGTTACATCCGAGAAACCTGAATGAAACAGTTGCGGCTATCATGTTTCCGTGCTTATTGTTTGTTTTGGGCTAGTTGTGCCAAAGGTTTTGAATGGAACGGCCCTGCATTCTACCTGCTCTTTTGTGCCTTGAGAATTATTGCATTGACCTAAGTTCTTCAAAACTTTTTTCGAAACATTGTGATAAAAATGAAGAGGAAGGAATTCCTCTGGTTTTGCAAAAATTTGATCAATTGAGAGAAAGAGAGGCATGCTAAGCCTTTAATGAATGAAACCATGCTTGTTAGCGTGAGTACTGAGAAGGACCCTGGCTTGATCCAGATTGGTTCCACACTATCTTCGGCGCGAGCGATTTGTCGCTTTCTTAAAAACTTTCAAAAACAAATGTTTTGCGCGGTCCTGTGAAGACCTGTGTGGAATCGCTCTTGAGATTGTGCAGCCTAGGATCGCTCTCAGCCTCAAGATTCGACCTGTTTGTTTTGAACCTCGAACTCATTCGGAACGTTCAACGGACAACTGTCAAAGGAGGCCCGTGTGGCCAGTTTTGAAGCAGCCCTTGAACAAGAGGCACCAAAGTCGAATCAAAAAGATTAGATCTCACCAGAAGAAGCTCGTGGAGCAGCCATGATGGATTCTTCTGCAAATCATTGCAACAGCCGTTCTCCTAGATACAGAGAGGCTTCAACTCCAAAAACCATTTGGCATGGACTTGTTACACTTTTACCCTTTGAGAGGCTCGTTGGGCTGAAAACCCGGAAGGGCAACCCAGGCAAAAGTTAGAGCAAGAGAAAAATACGAAAAATGCAAAAAAAGAGGAGAAATAAAATCAAAAAAAAAAGAAAGAAAAAAAAGAGAATGAAAAAATACAAAAAATCAAGAAAAAAAGAAAAAAAAAAGAAGAGAAAATGAAAAGAAGCTTGCAAGGTCGAAAACCCGCATCGGGCACCTTGGCAAAAGTTAGAGCCTAAAAAGTGAAGGTTAAAATACCCGAGTGTACCTTAGCCGGAACTACATAAGGCTTGATTCCCATGATTGGGATACGTAGGCAACTTCATCCTGAAGTCCAGCCCCCAACGCTTTCATAGCGCCTCAGTCCATGTAATGGTTTTGATCATCCTTGCCTTCTCTGAATCCGATAGTTCGGTTATGACAACCGGATACATAGGCAACTTCGTCCTGAAGTCCAGCCCTCAACACCTTCAAAGTGACTGTGTCCATATATTGGTTTTGACCATCTTCGTCTTCTCTGTATCCGAGAAAGTTCGGTCGTGATCATCACTGGTAATGACTGTTTACAATATGCTGCGACATCATCCAGACAAGGGGCAACTTTCCGTTGCCATGAGTCGCCGTTCAAACCAGGGGCAACTTTCCGTTGCCGTGCAACGTCCTTCAAACAAGGGGCAATTTTCCATTGCCTCTGATCCGAGGTTGTGCATCTCAAGAATGAGTTCCGCGCTCGTTGGGCGGCGGCCGTTTGCAAATATAATCTTTGAGAATTTTTACTGAGGTTGACCATTTTCTCGAAAATTATTTCATTTTCCAAAATTGGACCATTTTCTTGGACCCAAAAAGGAAAATTTTCAGTGCTTATAGTCTGACTTGCATGGTTTTCAAATCAAAAATCGAACAAGTACGTTAATCCGACTCTCATCTTGATCAAAACTGTTTTAGTAGAAAACCAAAACAAAAAATGGTCAAAATGATGAACTAGGGGCACAGTTGAGTCAGGCGTTCTGTTTTTCCCCCGTCGTCAACATACTTGCCAGGAGGGCACTCTACCCACTAGAAGAAATAGCTGTGAGCTGACGGCGTTGGGCATGAACCCGCAACTTCCTATTCATTCATCAATCACCTTGGGGAGGGACGAAAAATGAGAGAATAAAGAATAAAGAGGTGTAAGTTGAGAGAAAAGTAAGAAAAAGGGTTTTGAGAGGAAAAAACGAGCCCGTGGGCCGAGTGATGTGAGAATCACAAATCAGAAAGGGTGGGAAACATACCCGGAGGAATTGGCTCCTCGAGATTTGAGGTCTTTCATTGAACACGTCCGCGTGTCGTGTCTTCCGTTTTGTTCACCTCAACTTTTGTTTTGGGTCTTTTCCGAGCGTGTCTCGTTGTGTTTAGGTCGTGTACCCCTTTGTTTGAGTCTTTCCTGCTGTGTTCAGTTGTAGGCTCGATACCCTGGTTGAAGATCCTTTTTTATTCTGAAAATCATTTATGCTCAGAGTGCTGTGCCATCCTCTACATCAGTGCGAAGCAAAAGAAGAAGAAAAAATTCGGGGCATCTGAGCGTGCTTCAACTTCAACTGGTTCCATCTTTATGTTCCGTCTTGTCCGATTGGGCTGTTTGTTCAGGATTTGCTGTGTGCAGAATGAACCGAGTGTGGTGTTAGGGGTTGTATGCAGACTAATCCCCAACAGAGTATGGGCTGTGCGTTCAGTTTGAGCAGTGTATTGCTTGGGCTGTTTTGCTATGAGGCCATTTGGTTATCTGATCGTTACAGTACAAATGTCGATTTTTCAGACAACAGGTCAATTCCATTCACATTGAGGTGTAACATGATGTGATGCGATGCAATACATGAGATATGTAAATGTAACACTTTTTAAACCAAAAGTTTGTTTATTTCATTATCTTTTTCAAGTACATAGCTTTGAAAACAAAAATCTGCCTGCGGCAGTACAAGGTAATCTAACTACCAGCAAAGAGAAGAAAGAAAAAAGAAAAAAGTACAAAAAAGAAGAAAAACAGCAATCGGGATCATCATCAGTAGTCTCAGGCCCGGGGATCTGTCCTCACCCTCTTCCTGGACGAAGGTCCAGGGGCATCGTCATCAGCATCGTCATCTGAGCCTGAGTTTGAGTCGTTTCCAACCTCCTCAGATGACCCGGCCTCTGCCTCGGACTCATCATCATCATCATCGTCATCATCAGGGGTCGGCGCCTGAGAGTTACTCCCGACATGAACACGCCCCGCCCTGGTACGGGGACGTACAGCGTCTCCACGCCCTCCTCGCGCAGGAATAGAGGGCCCAGTTGGAATACCTCCCACAGTGGGAATCGGGAAAGGAGGCTGAAAAGTATAAGAGGCAAACACATCAGTATGCCGTGAGCAGTTTATCAGTGCAGAATGCAATGCAACGTGCGAATGCCGTGAGCAGTTTATTAGTATAGAATGCAATGTATGCGGTACAGTGTGCAAATGCCGTGAGCAGTTTACCAGTGCAGAATACAGTGTATGAGTACAGTGTGCAAATGCCGTGAATAGTTTATCAGTGCAGAATGCAGTATATGAGTACAGTGTATGAATGACGTGAGCAGCTTATCAAGTGTTGTGTTGTGCACCAGATTATGTGAAGTAGCTTATGAGTATGGTTTGAGGCCGTGATCAGAAGAACATACCGGAATACTATAGAGGACCAGGAGGCCGAAGGTCCGCTGTAGCATCCCCATCATGGAGGCATTCAACTCCAGGGACTGCCGGGTGTACTCGGAGGATGCCTGCAAAAGTATCAAAAGCATCAATATTCTGCGAAATATCAAAATAAACTGAAATAAAATGACAATGCAAGATGCAAGATGAAGTAGTACATACCGGAGGTAAGTCATAGAACCCGACCAACTCATGGTCAGCCGGAGGAGGAGCAAAGGAAATCTGGTACGTCGCCCCACCCTGCCCTCGGCATGTCAGTATAGTGGGCAGAGCAGGCCAGCTAACCCCATGACCTCTCTGAACTCCGCTCCTGCCGTGGACTCGAGCTCTCCTCAATGCTCCTGCTCCAGCCCCCGCTCCTGCTCTAGCTGCCGGCGCCGCTGGCCTCTCCCTCTCAGCCCGACGACCACCGCTCAAGGGTCGCATAATGTAGGTCCAGACGTACTCTGCGTAGTCGCCCTCGCCTCTGTGGCACTCTGCACCCCAGCCGACGGTGTAGTCCCTCATGTGCTCAAAAGAGAACCCCTCTGTATGCCTCATGTGTGTAGGAGGCGGACCCGGAACTATCTGCTCCGGTAAACCCAAGGTCTGACGCAAAAAATGCTCGCCCAGGTACCAAGCCCGACAGACCGGGCCCTCCAATAGAATCCGGCAATGGGCAGTCTCCTCTGCGCCCTCGTAGTGATCCCTCACCACGACTGGCAACGTAGCCCAAGGCCGCTAGGTGATCTGAAAATGAAATGTAGTTTGTTATCTACTGTTATTGAAAACATACAGTGCTAAGCGAAGCCTAAGCAAATTCTAAAGTTGAATATACCTCCACGGCGGTGATGGTGTCGAAGTAGCGGCGGAAGAAAATAAAAGACTCCCGTGGTCTCCGCACGCATCGCACATCAAAGCGATGAGAAAAGGGGACGCCGAGTGGGGTCTCCACATCAGGTATTGGGGCAAGCCTGGGAAAGTAGGCATACACCCATAACTGCAGAACAGATATAAGCATGACTATCAGATAAAGCAAAATACAGAATAAAGCAGAAATGGCAGAGCCGTGTGTTGTGCAGTGTATTGTATAGGGTATACAGTGTGTGTAGTATACAGTCAAAGTAAAGCAGAGTATATGTGTGCCGCGTGTGCAGTATTAGTCAGTGAGAGGCAGACCGTGGTGTGTGCAGTGTACAGAATACAGAAAACGTGAAGCAGAAATGTAAAAGGGGAAGAAGATGTACCTCCCAAGCTCGCCAGTAGCCGCCAAGAAGCTGTCCGCTGAGGCGGGAAGAAGAGCTCATGTAACCATACAATGTGGCCAAGCCTGCGCCACCCTAGTCATAACGGCGGATCCGCCTAACATCCACCAGTGCGCTCAACAGACATAGAGGCACGGTGTTCGCCCGGTCGGCGAAAAGGGTCGTCCCGAGCAGAAACATGATGAAGCCCCGCGCATACTGATCCACCTCCTCTGGGGTCATCTGCGCCTCCTCCGCTAAGGCTAGCTGAATCCGAAAATGGCTCTCGAACCAAGAGTACGTGACAAACCCTGCTCGAGCGAGGGGAGGCTGAGTGCCGAGCAGGTACAGCTGGGCGGTGTCCCACTCATCCATATCGGTGTCGAAGGAGATCGGATCACCCCCTACCCCGATACCGGTGAGCATCGAGAAATCATAAGGGGTCATCGTCATGTCCCCCGCAACGATGAAGTGGAAGGAGTTGGTGGTATCCCACCACCTCTCCACTAAAGCGGCAAGCAAGGGCCTGCAGGTCGTAAGCCGGGAGAGCCCCCTGCAGAAGATGCCGAAACTGGCCTCGTCGACGATATGACGAACTGCGTCTGGCAGCTCTATATACCAATCCCGAGCAACGACATTCCCATACCCGCGGATGGTATGGGAATCCCCCTGTAATCAAAAACAACAATTGCGAGGCAATATTCAAAACGCAGTTTTAAGAAGCATATAGGTATACAGCATGCATGCATGTTTTCAAATTCGAACAGACATCGGGTGCCGGTGTACTTACAGTGAACTACAACGTGTGATGTGTCAGTGTGTTTGAGTGGTTCAAGGCAAATACAACATGTGTGCATGTTTTCAGACTCAAGCAGATACCGGGTACCAGTGTGTATGCAGTAAAATACAGTGTGCGCCGTGTGTTTGGGCGATTCAGGGTCAGTGCAGTGTGTGTGCATGTGTAAGTTTCAAACAGATATCGGTTGTAAGTTTGTTTGCAATCAACTAGAGTGTACAGTGTATCGGTGCATCCAGGCTAAGCAGTTAAAGAATAGAATCAACTAATGACAGTTATGTTCTACGTTGCAGAAAATAATAAAACAGAAGAAAGAATGTTACCTCGGAAGCGCCGAAGGACAGATGGGAGGTGGGCTCACGCAGGAGAAGCTCGGGTGCCACGCCCCTCTCGAAGCTCGGGTGCCACGCCCCTCTCGAAGCTCCGGAACTGGCGTAGTCCATCGGGGAGCATCACATGAACCGCAGGCCTGTAGGTCTCTGGATCGAACGGCCAGATGCGAAGTGGCAAGGGGTCGGCCTCGGGATCCATCTCGAGCTCTGGAGGGGTCCTGCCCTGTGGAAGATCGTCCGCCGAAGAGAATGTGAAAATGATCGGAAGACGAAAAACTGGGCGAGAATGTGAAGAGTCAACAAAAAGTCAACCCCGAGAGGGCCGGAAAAGGCCGGAAAAGCCGAAGGGCGGAAAAGGCACAAATATTGAGAAAAACTCGAGGGAAACAAGCCCCGAGTGGCGGAAATAAAAAACGAGACACCGAAACGAAGTTTCGTTCGGTTCAAAACGTTCGAAACGCGAAGGTATTCGCGAATCGGACGACGAAATGGAGGCTAGAACGCAAGAAAACGAGGAAATCAAAGGAGGAAAATGATCTAGAGAGAGAGAGAGAGAAATTTCGAGCAAGAGGAAGTGAAGAAAATAGGGCTAGAAGCCCTATTTTAAAATACCCGTGGCCAAATGACTGAACTGCCCCGATACAGGGACTTTTTGCCGGTCGGCCACACTCTTTGCCGGTCGGCAAAATATTGTGCCGATGGAAATTGTATGATGGCCGATGGACGGCCGATGATGCATTTTGATGGCCGGTGGGTATCCGGTGGTCTCTTACAGTGGTTTGGGAGCCTCCTACATCCTTTTTGGGTTATATGTGTGGTTCAGGGCCTTCATTGCTCAAGACGGTGCAAGAAACGTGCATCTCCGACGCTCAACCGGCCTTCGAGTTGACCTCAAGCCGTGTCTTCTATGAGCGATGCTCGGTACGTATGAAGAGCGTCCCTTCCCGTATCCTTTTCATGTCTTGTGGATTCCACAAATCGTTTCAATTATGCTGTGTTACAGTACTTTACGTTCCAGCATCATGAATAACATGTTTTTACTTACATGTGTACATTCAACTCTTCTCATACACACTACTTGCGTAGACCGCATGTTTGTAATCAATTTCACTACTTGCGTAGACCGCATGTTTTACTTGCGTAGACCGCATGTTTGTAATCAGTTTCATTACTTGCGTGGACCACATGTTTTGCTTGTGTAGACCGCATGTTTATAATTAATTACGTTACTTGCGTAGACCGCATGTTTGTAATCAATTTCATTACTTGCGTAGACCGCATGTTTTGCTTGCGTAGACCGCATGTGTGTAATCAATTTCATTACTTGCGTAGACCGCGTGTTTTGCTTGCGTAGACCGCATGTTCTGCTTGCGTGGACCGCATTCTTATGTTCAAATTCATTACTTACGTAGACTGCATGTTCTACTTGCGTAGACCGCACGTTTGAAACCAATTTCATTGCTTGCGTAGACCGCATGCTTATGATCAATTTCGTTACCTGCGTAGACCGCGTGCTCCACTTACATGTCTGTGCCTTCATAGCATTGTTATGCTTCCCACTTGCTTCGCGTTGTCACGCATTTTCAAGTACAATTAACATGCATGTTGTTAATCACATTGTACCTGTTAAGTTTGTTTTCTTTGTAGGCATGATATTGTATGTACGGTTCATTTAAGGCTGGTGCAACCCGACGAACCGGACAGGTATGGTATGCTCCGAGTGAGACATATCGAGAATTTTTACGGTCTAAGAGACCCTAAATCCTCTGAAGGTGCAAGGCCTTCGCTGTTTGTCGTGCCCGAATGACTTTTGATAAGTTGCATTATACATGCATTTCAAGCGACTCGCGTCGTCGCATGTTCAAGTTCACGTGCATCTCAAAAGCCGCGTGTTGTCGTGCATTCCATGCAACATGCATTTCATACATCATTTGCATTTCAAAAAACAAACAAAAAAATATATAATTGCATTGTCATGCATCATCGTAAATAGTTGCATTGTCATGCATCATCGTAAATAGTTGCATTGTCATGCACCATCGTAAATAGTTGCATTGTCATGCATCATTTTAATATAGTGTATATTGCATTGTAGCTTGCATGCATTCACTGCATCACTTCCATCTATGGCTTGTGCCTTTCCATGATTGAGCTTGGTCTGGTATGTGCCCATACTTTTCACATTGAAACATAGTTCAGTAGACCGTTCTATGTTAGACACGGCTTGTATCTGTACATGCCTTGCCTAGGCAAGATTTGGTTTGGCCTGCGTGCCATATCCATTGCCATTTCCCCAGCATTTTCATTATATATTACATTGTAGTGTAATTGTTGCATCCAACATTAGGATCGTAGTCCTTTCCCCAGTAGGTCGTTTCCCCACCTTTGTCATTCCCCCCAATACTTGTTCTTGTGTCCGTCTACATTACTCATAGTTCTGTTGACCGTTCTATGGTAGACGGACTTGTTACCTCCATCAATCTATTTGACATAGGTGTGGTTTCGAACCGCTCATGATTGGATCATGATTCAATTGCTTTGCATGTAGTTTGCATTGTTTCAATTACATTGCATTTTCTTTTGCATTGTTTATACTTTGTTTTGTATATATTGCATATCATTTTGCATTCATTTTTGCATTGTCATGCATGTTGCTAATAACATTGTACCTGTTAAGTTTGCTTTCTTTGCAGGCACGATATTGTATGTACGGTTCGTTTGAAGCAGGTGCAACCAGACGAGCCGCACAGGTATTGTATCCTCCGAGTGAGACGTATCGAGAATTGCATAATTCTCTTACATCCTTTTTGCATTTGTAATGTAGTTGCATTGGTGTATGCTAGCTTAAAACTGTCGCATGTGTGCTTCATTACAGTTTTCTTTGCCTGATCATAAGTTATGTCCGGCTCTATGCATTGTCTTGCATCTTGCCCCCGCCTTCGGGCGCATATCTTGTTTGTCTTGCATGTTTGTCTGAGTCTTCGGCCTTGTCAAAAATGGGTCGTCTCTGGACTTTGACATTCACTCCCGTCATTGTTATGACTTTCGAGTTCTGTCAAAGAGGGGCAACTGTAGACACCCCATTTTTGACCGTCCTCAAGACTTGGACGTCACTATTGGAACACTTGGTGATTACCCTTGTTTGTGTTCGTCTTGAGTTCCCGGAGGTCTTGGTTGCGCGCCTTGCCTCAGGATCTCTCGACCCGACCGTGTTGTGTCTGGTTTTGCACCAAACACTTGTGTTTTGCCTTGGAAGGGCAGGGAATGCCTTGTGAGGCATCCCCACACATCACCGGCCATGGCTTGAGGCCACCGGCCAGTGATTTTATGCCATCGGCAATGTATATTGCCGGTCGGTACTCTTTGTTGCCGGTCGGCCATTTATTTTGCCAAAATGGCAATTCTGAATGGCCGATCACTGTTCATCTACTTTTAGTAGATATTTTGTGCCAGCTGTGATAACTGGCACCCACTCTGCTCCCCTCCATACACGTGTATGGAGGGATTTCCCTCTTGGATGGCTTGTTTTGGAAGCCTTACAAGAGGGAGTTGCCTATAAGAAGAGGGCTCCTCTCTTGGCCTTAGGGTTACAAAAAAATTTCAGAGGGAGTTCTAGATTAGAGTTAGGGTTGATACATATTTCCTATCTCAATATCTCTCTCTTGTGTGTGTCTAGTGTGTGTTTGTCCATACTATTGCACACAAACACATAGTGTTACACCTTCTCTTGGTTGTTGAGGGACCAGAGGGTTGTTCTTGGTGTTCTTGACTGGATTTGAGCTCAAGGAGGCAGCAAGATCATCATTTGTGAAGGAGGACTTCAAGGGTAAGAAACTAGCCCTTTTTACCCCATTTTTGCACACCACTTTTACCTATCTTGCAACTGTTTTTTGGCTTTGCATATAATACATAAAAGTTCTGTTTTTAAGGCCTCTAAATAGTTTGTTAAGAGTGTTTTAAGCTTTGGGGTTGTTTGACCCTTCTTAAGCCTTGTTTGGCCCTTGTTTTGTGCTATTTTGGGTGAGCTCCGAGACCTTGGTGTTTGGGCCTCCTCACCACTGAAATCTTGAGGGATTTCAGAGGTGAGGATGGTGCCTTGAGGTCCCAAGAAGGAGAGGGCCACCCCCTCTCCTTGTTGTCCTTGAAAATGACCATTTTTGCCTCTTAAGGGAGCACCTAGCTTAGGCTCTTGTTGACCATGCCTTAGCTGTTATTTATGCTTATTTTGCCATGAAATAGCATTATTTCAAGTTGGTTTTGGTACACCATGCTTGCTTAGCATACATGCCTTCTAATGCCATGATTTGCCTCAACATGTGCCTAGCATTTAGACTACCATGCTCATGTGTTTTGGTCTAGCTTTGTGAAGCTTTTATGCTTGTTTTAGTATGCTAAGGAACTGTTTTTGGTCATTTGAGTCATCCATGCTTTGCTTTGTATAGCTACCATGCAAACTCTCTTGCATACCTTGAGCATTGACCCCTCTAGCATGCCATCCTTGCATCATTTCAGTGGTTTGGAACCACTTGTCATGTTATTTCAGTCCTTGTGGCATGCCTATATGCTTGCATTTGATATCCCTTTAATATGTTAAAAGGTTGTTGTCTTATGCTCCTTGTTTGGGCCCTTGTGCATGCTTCCATACTTAAGCCATTTAGATGCCATTTAGGTGGGTTTTGAGGCTCATTTTAGCATGTCACATCTCTATTTTCAGTCACTTAATTCATGCCATGTGTGGTTGCACTAAGTGTAGTTCAATGCTTCTTTGGTGAGCCTCAGGCTTTAGATCATTTGTTGTATGCTATGCTTGTCTTGTTTGCTTGTTTTGGCACCATCATTAACATGATTTTAGAGCTTAATGCATGCTATATGTCCATGTTTGTATCCTCTTGAGTGTGCTTGAGAATTGCTCTTTAATGCTTGATGTGTTGGAGATCATTCGCATGAATGTTTGTGTGCCTATTAGTCCTTCATTTTTGAGCACCTTGGCCACTGTTTTAGGCCTAGCAAGGGCTGCCTAAACCGTGCTTAAGTTCATCCTTTGCTTGTTTGCATGCTTACCTTGCATATTTGCTTGCATACTTGTATAAATGCATTGTATGTCCATGTTGCATGCTAGTTCACATGCCTAGGTTGCACTCCATCTAGCATGCATGCCTTGTTCCTTGATTTAGTGATGGGAGTTGGGCCTTTGTTTGTTGGTTTGCATTGCATTTGAAATCAACATGCATAACTTGGTCTCTTGGGCCATCATGCATTGAAATGCGCGATTGATGGTCCGAGAACCAAGGACCATGTCCCTTTGAGTCATAAACATGATAAGGGATATGGTCGGTGCATACATTGCTTGAATTGCATTGCCATGCAAAGCCCTGTCCTCTGCTGCTGTCAAACAGATTCTGCAGGAACCTTTTGCCGATCGACTGCACAGAGTGCCGACCGGCAATCCATATGTGGCCGATGGATTCATTTTTGGCTGATCGATACCAAATCACAGCCGATGATGATTCCCTTCGGCCGGTGGCATTCCCCAACATCCAGTGAGCACATCCTGAGACTTTGGCAGTCTTCAGAGAAGCAGAGCAGGGAAAACAGAGGCAGCTTGTGCGTGGCAGTGGACTTCCGAGCAAGACCCGAGCACGCGTGCATTGAGCCCTCTTCCCGAGGCCCCCTTTTTTTCTTGCTTTCTTAAATTAATTAATTTGTTTAATTAATTTAGTTGGTCTGTAATAATCAATTAGCTAGGATAGTTAATTCATTATCCGAATTGTATTATTCTTTTGGTCCCTCCGAGCGAGGGCAAATTTGTAATAAGTGTGGGTGAGTGTGTGCATGTCTTCCAACCCCCACTTCTTTCTCCCTTTTACTTACCTGCTTTGATGGTTAGTAATAGGTCATGTTTAATTTAGCATACCTTATGCTATGCATGCGTGCATCATTCATCAGTATTGCATGCATCGGGCTCGGCGCATCATGCTAACTGCATTAGTATTTCAAATCTAACTTGAATATATGGTACTTGTGCATTTTCACATGTCATTCATAGACTAGCCGAGCCTACTCTAGTGACATTCCGTATGCGTTGCATTAGACATTTAAACATGGACTTGGGTCATGCATTGATTGGTAAAGAGTTCTTTGTTTTGGCACGGAGTACGATGTAAGTATTTATGCTTTAGCATCCTTGCATGCGTGTGAGTGTTGCCATGATAGCATGATTACCATGAGGCTAGCTGCTTATGTGATATAACTGCTTGAATGCCTATGGGTGAAGGTTGGATTGTCTGAGTTGAAATAGCTCATTGAAATCCGTGTTTTAGCCTACTTGCGAGTAGCAAATGCCAAAACATTTTTTCAAAACAAACGGATATGCAATGCTTATTCCCAAATTAGGCAATCTAGTCTATACTTTTGTGCTGTGCGCATAACATATTAATTCTGGGCTAATAATCGGGATAAGAACACATAGCGTTTTCAAAAACGGATATCACGGTTAGTGGAGGCCGATCTTCGGATCGGGCGAGAGGGGGTGCTCATAGTTGACCTTCTCCAATCGTACCCTAGCTCCCGAGCCGAGGCAACTTTGGTGATGACGGACACGTGACCTTTGGCACCGAGTCAGGGTTTCCTAAATTCCCCCTTAAAAAATATTTAGGTGGCGACTCTGTATCTGGCAAAGTAGTCCATGTTTGGCACTTCTTTTCAAAAATCTATTTCTCAAAACGATTTGCCCGATTTGGACTTTTTGGTTCAGATTAAGAACCGTGACACAAATCGAGTCCGAACTGTAGCGGGGTCCCTCGCGGATGTGTTACACATACTAGCACAAAGTGAACATCAAGTGAAGTGGTGCAATCAAGTACAACAAGTACAAACATGAATTGTTTTTATAAATACCCTCACCCCCCCAACTAGAATATAACATTGTCCTCAATGTAAGCAATTGTACAGTAGATAGTAAAATGAGAAAGAGAGGATCTTACCAGATGGCGTAGGCACACATCCAGCGAGACAAGGACACCCAAACACACACACACACACACACACACACACTCACACTTTTTATTTATTTTTTTTTCTTTTTGAACAGTACAGTATAAAAGGAAAAGAAAAATAAAATAAAACAAAACAAAAATAAATAAAGAAATAAAACAAAGAAAATATACAGATATCACTGATTTGGATCCGACAGTGGTGGGAAATGCTACTCAATTAGGGCATATGTCAGTGTTCGAGTCTCGAACGCCTCATCATGAACCCTAGTACCAAGCTGATCAAACCACTGCTCGCTCGAGTCCTGGTATGCGTAGAAGTCAGTTTGCAGAGATGCAACTGATTGTTGATACCCATCAAATGCCATCTGCGAGTAATCCCGATAGGCTTGATAGTCTATCCGGAGATCAACCACAAATTGCTGAATAGTGGCTTAATTATCCAAAAGAGCCTGATGTTACACTCGTGGCATACCGAATGGCGATGGCGGTGGCGGTGGCCATGTCGCGTGTGATATTCTTGTTCCGTAATATGTTAATTGGTCCTTAATATGAATGTGATTATGTGTTTCATATGATTTTGTGTGCCATTATGTGAAAATATGTGGTTTTGAATTTCTATCTATTCACCGTAGGAATATCTGTTTGATTATCTGTTTTGGAAGTTAATTGAAGGCCTTATCGGCCACAAAACCCGAAATCGATTATGCCATTGTGATTAGCATAATTTTTAGAGCCTATGGTGAAATTTAATTGAAAATTGATTCAGATCAGATTAATTGGATTAATTTATTAAATTAGTGCCTAATTATTTATTATTATTAAATTGGTGCTAGTGGGAACTTATGTAAAGAGGCACTATACACTTAATTGGTACACTTGAGCTCAAAAATCTGATTTTGTGCCTTGAGAGAGAGAGCGGCCGGCTATAGAGAGAGAAAGGGAGAGAATTGTGTAATCTTGGCTCAAGGCTTGGGAATTTGAAGATTAAACTCAAGAATTGGCTAGAGTTTGGGGGTTTGAAGCTCCTAGGTAAGTGAATTCATAAATTTTAAGTTATCATGTTGTGAATCCAAGTTTGATTAATGGTCAAGAACATGAGTTTAATTGAGTATGATGAAATTGGGTTGGTTTTGTTGAATTGAAGGTCAATGTATGCATGCATGTGTGTAATTGCTTTGAATTTGTATAATTAAGCATGAAAGGTATGATCCACGTAAGATTTCGGTTAGAGTTCATGCTTGTGATCACCATTTGCACCATTTGAGTTGGTAATGAGAGTCATATCTCACATGCATGTACAATTTATAAGAATATGAGTTTGAATGTATGAGTTTGTTATGTTGGAAATGAATTTGATGTGAATTGGGACATGCATGTGACTAAATTGTGAAATTGAGCTTCATAATGTTGTAATTTGGTGTTTGTACCATGATTAGTACTTGTATATGTGGAATTTGAGCAAAAAGCATGCATTTGGAGCCTTTGAATGTCGAGTTGAAGCTTAAGAACATGTTTTGGATTTTCCAGAATTTTGATGTCTGCTCGAGCGGGGAAACCGCTGCTTGAGCGTGAAATTCGTGTTTCTAGTATTTTTTGCAGACATGGTGTCCGCTCGAGCGGGTAAGTTCACGCTCGAGTGGGGAGCCATGTAGATAGGCCTTCCACTCGAGCGCCAGAGTTCGCGATCGAGCGTAAATTTGACATATCCAGTACTTTTGTAGGCCTCGTGGGTCCGCTCGAGCGGGGAAGTCTACGCTCGAGCGGGGACCCTGCTTTCTGAAATTTTGAGAAGACATCTTGTGTTTCGTTTTCTGTTCTCTTTCACTTCTAAGTACTCTTAGGTATGCATTAAGCATTGTAATTGAGTTACAAAGATAAGAATGAAGCCTAAAGAGGAATATGTGAATTTAGAACGGATTGAATTGTTTGTGACCCTTTTGTGTTCATGGAATGTCTAGGGTCGAGCTCCAGGGCAAACCAACCAACCGATCACTATGAACAATATCGATACCTTGAAGTCGTCATTTGTCCAATTGCTTATTTCCTTATAAGCCTTATAAGTTTGCTAGTTTGAATTACGGACAAATGTTTGATATGAATAAACGAATGGGCCAAAGGCCAGTTTGACATGAATGAATAGGCCAGAGGCCAGTTTGACATGAATGAATGGGCCAGAGGCCAGTTTGAAATGAATAAAAGTTGAATGGGCCAAAGGCCAGTTTGACATGAAAATCTAAATGGGCCAAAGGCCAGTTTGACAAATGGAAGATAAATGGGCCAAAGGCCAGTATGTTTGGAACCACAGTCACTTGACTTAAATTGTGTATGTATGTATGTGTAGACGCGCCCTCGGGCCTCATGCTACAGTTTGGACTCAATTGGTGTCACGGTCCTGTATCTAATCTCGCAGAGTGCAATGCAAGACCGATGAATCATCAAAGAGTCCAAATCTGGCAAATCGTTTTGAGAAAATAGATTTTTAGAAAAGAAGTGCCAAACATGGACTGCTTTGCCAGATACAGAGTCGCCACCTAAATATTTTTTATGGGGAATTTAGGAAACCCTGACTCGGTGCCAAAGGCCACGTGTCCGTCATCACCAAAGTTGCCTCGGCTCGGGAGCTTGGGTACGATTGGGGAAGGTCAGCTATGAGCACCCCCTCTCGCCCGATCCGAAGATTGGCCTCTACTAACCGCGATATCCGTTTTTGAAAACGTTATGTGTTCTTATTCCGGTTATTAGCCTAGAATTACTATGTTATGCGCACAGCAAACAAGTATAGACCAAATCGCCTAAATTGGAACAAAACATTTCATGCTTGTTTTGAAAATGGCTTGCTACTCGTAAGTAGGCTAAAATGTAGGTTTTGCCACCCTCAAGTGGGCTTTAGAAAAGATGGTTTTGCCACTATCTAGTGGGCTTAAAACTCACAGTTTTAATGCATTATTCCAATTTAGGTAATTCCACCTCCACCCACAGGCACTCAAGCAGTTATATCACATAAGCAGCTAGCCTCATGGTAATCATGCTATTATGGCAACAGTCACACGCATGCGGTATGCTAAAGCGTAAATGCTTACCTAGTACTCCGAGCCAAAACAAAAGCTAGTTAGTAATCAATGCATGATCCTAGCTCATGTTAAGATGGCTAATGCAACACATACAAGATGTAACTACAATAGGCTCGGCTATTCTAAGATGGCATGTGATGATGCTATAACTAACATGTATTCAACTTTGGAATTGAAATACAAATGCAGTTAGTATGATGCGCCGAGCCCGGTGCATGTAAGACAAATGTATGGATGCACGCATGCTATCATACTGTATGCTAATTAAAACATGCCCTAGGCTAACCATCGAAAGCTAGTAAATAAAAGGGAAGAAAGACGTGGGGTTGGGAGACATACACACACTCACGCACGCGTATTATATAATTGCCCTCGCTCGGAGGGTCCGAATAAATATTACAAACCACCTAATTAATTAACTCTCAAGCTAAATAATTAATTACAAAAATTTCTAATTAATTAACAAATTAAATGCAGAAGAAAGGTGGCCGCAGCCCCGCCTCGAGGTGCGCAGACGATGCATGCTTGACTCGTCTCGCCCGGAAACTCGTTGCCATAGCACTGTTGCCTCTGGTTGCACTGCCCTGCTCCTCTGAAAATTCTCACAAGCCCCAAGGATGCTTATATGGACACTGGGGAGCATCACCGACCGAGTGGGGACATCATCGGCCAAAGGGGATGGACACTGGCCACTGATAAAGCTTATCGGCCACAAATTATTGGTCGGTCGGCACTCCTGGTAGCCGACCGGCCAAAATTTCCTGCAGAACCTGCAGTTGACAGCAGCAGAGGGCAAGCAGTGTATGGCATGAAATTTGTTTAAGCAAATGTGAGCATGGACACACTCCCTATCATGCAAGGGACTCAAGGGAGCATGACCCTCGACCCTCGGGCCATTAATTGCGCATTTCGACGCATGATGGCCTAAGAGGCCAAGTTTGCAATTCAATGTGAATGAATGCAACAAAAGAGATGAGTGCCAACTCCCTATCATATTGAAGTCAAGGGCATTGGCTACCAAGGGTCGAGATGTGTTTCGTCACTTGGAGTACGGACACTCCTCACCCCTCAAGTTTGGTTTGACACCCCAAACCAAACAATGCAATGTATGTATACAAACTTGGCTCAAAGATGCAACATGAGGCTAAGATGCAAAACATGCCAAATGTGATGCAAGCTAAACATGCAAATGTACAATGCTAGGCATGTGAGATGCAATGCAATGCA
Source organism: Camellia sinensis (assembly GCF_055761805.1). Classification (NCBI taxonomy): domain Eukaryota; kingdom Viridiplantae; phylum Streptophyta; class Magnoliopsida; order Ericales; family Theaceae; genus Camellia; species Camellia sinensis. The sequence goes on from NC_138964.1 coordinate 191,382,411, forward strand.
ATCAAACATGTAAGCTAAGACTTGAAATGCAACTAGCTAATAATATGGAAGCATGCAAGTATGATACAATGCAAGCATGAAACCAATGCAACATGATCATGCAATGGTGGACCTAAGACACAAAGGGCAGACCTCAACCCACTCCCAAAACAGTAACCAAAAAATTCCAAAAAGGATGGATAAATGTTCACACAAACATGCATACTAATAGGCCCAAAACAAGGAGCATTCTACTACAACTACCCCAAACACTCATGACATGCGTCATGCAACCAAAAACAGAGTTTTAATGTACCAAAATAAGTCCCAAAACCCACTGTTATGGCAACTCAAAGCCTAAAACACATAGGCATGTACAATGCTCATTTCAAGGCACAACAAAACAACTCCCCTAAAGCATAAAAGAGATGATGAGTGTATGCATACAAGCATGATTTATGGACTGAAACATGGTCCCTAATGATTCCAAATCATGAGAATAAGCTAGGCTAAGCATGCTAGAGACCCACATGCTCAAGGCTCACAAGCCAAAATGCAAAGAGGCTACCCTAAACATGGAAAATATGACTAAAACAGCCCCCAACAGTCCTTGAGCATGGCAAAAATAATGCTAAGACCTTCATGGAGTTAAGCTAGAGCATGCAAGAATCATGGCCTAAATGCATGGCTTACTTCTAGGCAAAAGGGAGGAATGCAAGGCAAGTATACTATGCATGTAAGGGACCACAGATCTGACCAAAAACAGAGGCAATAAGTGACCAAATAACATCCAAAAACTTCTGAAATGGGGCCAAATACAACCAAGCATACATGCTACCCTTATGAGCCAAAAATGAGGGCAAAAAAGAGATAAAGGGAGTGGGGTGTCCCTCCCCTGTGCAAGACCTCAAAACCTCTTCTTTACCACTAAAAATCCACTGGATTTCAGTGGTGAGAAGGCTAATACTCAAGGGTAACCAAAGCTTAGCAAAGAGAGCACCAAAAGGGCCAAACAAGGCCTAAGAGGGGGAGATCGACCCCCAACACCAAAACAACCTTAATGAAGTATCTTAAGCATGCAAATACAAGACTTTTTTCAGTTATACACAAAGTCTAAAACAATGAGCAAGATAGGTAAAAGTCTAGTGCAAGATTGGGGAATCTAAAGTAAAAGAGCTACCTTGGAAGAACCCTTGATGAACAACAAGTGCAGCCTTCTTCTTTTGATCAAAACCAATCCAAAACCTCAAGAACAAACCCTCAAAGCCTCTCAAATTCGAAGTATGGTGTAGCAGTGTTTGTTTGTGTGCAAAACTAAGGGTAAAATACACCTTAAGGCCCTCAAACACACACAAATGATGAGAGAGAGGGAGATATAGAGAGAGAAGGTATATCTCAGATGTATATATGTATATCCTTTTGTTTTTTTTGCTGAACCCAACAAAGGAGGAGGAGGGGCTCTATATATAGACAAAACAAAGGTTTGAAGCTTCTCAAAGAAGCTAAACAAAAAAAGGGGTCAAATGGGGCAAAGGGGGCAAGGCTTCATGAGGAAGCTAGGACAACTGGCAAGCTTCTTGAGGAAGCTTTGACAAAGGGTCAAGCTTCCTCAAGAAGCTTTGACCAAAAGGGTGCAAAAAGGGCAAAACAGCCACAAGTATGCCCCGGGGCAGGTTTGGTGCATTCCAGTTGGCACAGTTGGCATGCACCATGCCTGAAAAAGGTAAAAAAGTGCTACCGGCCAGAAAAGGAGGTCACCGGCCAAACAGATGGCTGGCTGGCCATACTGAGTGCCGACCGGCCAATGGTATAATTCACCAATGGCCGGTAGCCTCAAAACATGGCCGGTGGCCTCAAACCAAGGCCGGTAGGTGTTAGGGGTAGCTAACAAGCTACTTTCTACCCTCAGAAGCAAAAACACAAGCGTTTGGTGCAAAACCAAACACAGAACAGTCGAGTTGAGAGATCCTGAGGCAAGGCGCGTGGCCGAGACCTCTGGGAACTCAAAACGAAACACAAACACTGAGTGTTCGAGCGGTGACGTCCAAGTCTTGAGGACGGTCAAAAATAGGGTGTCTACAGTTGCCCCTCTTTGACAAAACTCGAAAGTCATAACAATGACGGTAGTGATTGTGAAAGCCCAGAGATGACCCATTTTTGATCAGGCCGAAGACTTAGACAAGGCATACAAGCTGCAGATAAAGATATGTGCCCGAGGGTAGGGGCAGAATGCAAGACAATGCACCACGCCGAGCATAACTTATGATCATGCAAAGAAAGCTGTAACGAAGCATAACATGCGACAATTTTAAGCTAGCATACACCAAACTACACTACAATGCAGAAAGGATGCAATTCTCGATACGTCTCACTCGGAGAATACAGTACCTGTCCGGTTCGTCTGGTTGCACTAGCCTCAAATGAACCGTACATACAATATCGTGCCTGCAAAGAAAGCAAACTTAACAGGTACAATATTGTTAGCAACATGCCTAATAATGCAATCGAAAGTGCGTGACAACGCAAGTCGAGTGGGGCGCATAACAATGCTGTGAAGGCACAAACACATGTAAGTAAAGAACACGTGACAACGTGCACAATGTGTATGAAGAAATTTGAACACATGTAAGTAAAGTATGCATGTCTACGCAAGCAATGTGTATAGAAACTTGAAATTGAACACATGTAAGTAAAGCATGCGTGTCTATGCAAGCAATGTGTATAGAAACTTGAAATTGAACACATGTAAGTAAAGCATGCGGTCTACGCAAGCAATGTGTATAAAAAGGGACTTGAAATTGGACACATGTAAGTAAAGCGTGCGGTCTACGCAAGCAATGTGTATAGAAAGGAACTTGAACACATATAAGTAAAGCATGCGGTCTACGCAAGCAATGTGTATAAAAAAGGAACTTGAACACATGTAAGTAAAGCATGCGGTCTACGCAAGCAATGTGTATAGAAAGGAACTTGAACACATGTAAGTAAAGCATACGGTCTACGCAAGCAATGTGTATAAAAAGGGACTTGAGCACATGTAAGTAAAGCAAGCGGTCTACGCAAGCAATGTGTATAAAAAGGGACTTGAACACATGTAAGTAAAGCATGCGGTTTACGCAAGCAATGTGTATAGAAAGGAACTTGAACAAATGTAAGTAAAGCATGCGGTCTACGCAAGCAATGTGTATAAAAAGGGACTTGAACACATGTAAGTAAAGCATGCGGTCTACGCAAGCAATGTGTATAGAAAGGAACTTGAACACATGTAAGTAAAGCATGCGGTCTACGCAAGCAATGTGTATAAAAAAGGAACTTGAACACATGTAAGTAAAGCATGCGGTCTACGCAAGCAATGTGTATAGAAAGGAACTTGAACACATGTAAGTAAAGCATGCGGTCTACGCAAGCAATGTGTATAAAAAGGGACTTGAACTATGGTAAAGGTAAGCTATCCAAGATGTCGAAATACAAAGTACTGCAATACATTATGATTGAAGTGATTTGTGGAGTTCACATGATACACAAAGGATATGGGAGGGGATGCTCCTCGCACACACGGAGCATTGCTCATAGCAGACACAATTTGAGGTCAACTCGGAGGTCTACGAACCTTTCAAAGGTGTACTTCCTTGCATTGCCTTGAGAAACTTGAGGTGCAACACTAAACAATGGATCCCAACAAAGGCGCGAGAGATGTATTGACCTCAAGGGATGGGTTACCGGTATCAACTCTGATACTTTGCTGCCCTACTCTCTTTTTGCTTTACTTTCCTTTTTACTAGTAGTCTAAGCACATTGCACTGCCTCAGGCAGGTTTTACTTTTTCTCAAAACTGCATATTTTTGCAAAGCATGTGATGGGAATGAGACTGCTATTTTGTTCAAAAAGGTGTTGTATTTGTGTATTCTATGCATTGCATCGCATGGCATCACATAACAATGTGAATGAGATTCGTTTTGAAAATAGAGCATTCGCGTCGTAATAATCAGGTAGTGAGCCAATTTACAACTCGATAAGAAAAATAGAGAGACTCGATATAACCAACCAAGCGTGAGTACAACTCGATAAGCAAATTAAAGACTTGAAGAGAGTGACATACAACTCAATAAGCAAATGTACAACAACTCGATAAGCAAATAGGCGTGACTCCACAAGAATTGATCACCGGAGGGCATTGGAGGTGGTGGAATTCCCCAATCCTCAGCATGAACAGCTCAGAGAACAAAGAGGAAGACCACCGGCCAGAGATAAAGGCCATCGGCCGTGAGAAATGGCCATCGGCCAGAAACTTTGATCAATCGGCCAAAAGTGGTGGCCGGTCGGTGCTATATTGTCAGAATCAGCAGAATGTTGACATCTGTCCTTCACTCAACCTTATCTTCTACAAAAAGGCCTCAGCTTCGTGGTTCTTCCCAATTCAACACTGATTTGCCCCAAATGGAAGCGCTTCTTGCCCAAAATCTCACAACTTGGATTAACAACTTGGATGGCTCGGAAAAGCTGAATTTTCGGGGTTTCGGCATAAACGCACTATTCACTCTGGGTCGTACCCCATTACACCTCCCGTTTCTCCATGCGGCGGCAAGGTTTTGGAATCCGGTGACACATGTCTTTAGCTTTAGCGGGCAAGAAGTGTGTCCTACCTTTGAAGATTTTCGAGTTTTACTGGAATCTGAGCGTGACGAGGAGATCTTGCCCCATCTTAATTTTGGCCATGCCCAAACCTTAGGGCGAATGTGTGGACTCACTATGCATGACGCTCGGTCTTTGATTTATGACGGAATGCTGGATATTCCTAGTTTGATCTATCGGTTTTTCGATGCCGGCGATCGCAACAACCATCATTGGCAAGGCTTCCGGCGACACGCCCTCTGTTTGTGCATGCTATCTCATTTTTTGTTTGTCTCAGGCTCCATTCGATTGATCGAGGTTACCCAGGGCTTGAAAGAGGGCAAGAGTTGTGTTGTCATGACTCTGGCTGAGACGTTGATGGGGTTAGACGCCTTTTATCATCGAGAGACGACTAGATTTGCGGGGAGTCCATTATTGCTGCAGGTAAAGTTTCCTACCCAATCTCACATGTGTACTACTCACGCCGCTCGGCCCTCAAACTCGTTTTCTCACAAAACCCTTTTCTCACTTTTTCTCTCATCGTATATCTCTATATTCTTCATTCTCTCATTTTTCATCCCTTCCTAGGTGTGGTTGATGGACAAGTTACAGGTTGTGGACTCTTGCCCAGCATACTCAGCTCGCGGCTACTTCTTCAGGCAACATCTGGTCGACGCCCTTGATGAGGGTTGGTGGTTCGACTGGATGTGCAATTTATCTGTCGACGTCATTGCTTGGCGGTGCCCTTGGCTCAATCCACCGGTAATGGGCTACAGCATGTCCCGACAGATTGGGATTCAGTTGATTGGCTTTACTCACTGTGTGTTCTATTTCCCATTCCGGTTCCGACGCCAGTTCGGCCATGACCAGATTTGCCCCGCAAAGGGGATAGAATATCCTGCTGCCTTTCCGTTTCGAGGTGCATAGCTTGTTCGGCAGGCCACAGCGTGGAGGACAAGAGAACTCCTGGCCCCCGCTCCTACTTTCAGTTGTACTTTGTCTGATGAGTGCATAGATTGGCTTAATGAGGAGGCACAGATCGGGCCCAGCTTGGCACCGGGGGCTTCGACCAGCTCTGGGAGGGGGCGCAGGAACACCTGACTTGACTATGCCCCGGATTTATTGCTTTATTAGTACTTTCAAGTTTTCCTTATGAATGTAATAAAAAGCAACTTCAATTTGTATGCAAGAGCAGGAGGACTCTGTACTGAAATCAATGAACTTGAAGGTTGTGGTACTGAAAATTTCCCGTTTTGGTCCAGAGATGGTCTTAGTTGTAAAAAGATTAATTTGAACAAAGTCAATTTTTATGAAAACTTTTCAAATCTATTTTCGATATGGATCAGAACTGGACACGCCTGAGATCTGTCACTGAGATGCACAAACCCCGGATCCCAGCAACTGGAAAGTTGCCCCTAGTCTGCCAAGCACTGCACCGGAGATCATAACTGAGCTCTTGGATGCTGAATAGACAAAGATGGCCCAAGACGATCAAATGGACAAAGTTGATCGGGGAAGTGTTTATGGCTGAACTTTAGGATGAAGCTGCCTACGTATCCCAAAGATAGGAATCAATCCTTACGTAGTTTAGGCTTGGGTTCACTCGAGTATTTTCACTCTTCTTTTACGCTCTAACTTTTGCCAAGGCCACCATTTGCAGGTTTTCAACCTTGCGAGCTCAGTTTTTATATTTTCTAATTTCCCGTGCTCTAGCTTTTGCCTAGGTCGCCCTTTCGGGTTTTCGGCCTAGCGAGCCTCTTAGGGGTAATATTTCTTCAATTTGTCCATGTTGATCGGTTGGGAGAACTCTAGGCCGTCTAGGTCCATCAGAACAACAGCTCCACCTGATCAAATAGACTTAATGATGTAGGGGCCAGTGCAATTGGGTCTGAACTTGCCCCTTGGGTCATGGATGGGAGCTCGGTTATCCTTGAGTACCAAATCTCCTTCTTTCAAATTCCTGGACTTAACCTTCTTGTTGAAAGCCCGGGCAATTCTGCGCTGATAACCTTGAACATGGTACAATGCTTTCAGTCTTCTCTCATCAAAGAGCATAAGTTCCTCGAATCTGCTCTGCTGCCAATCTGCTTCGGCTATTTGACACTCAGCCAATACTCGCAATGACGGAACCTTAATTTCTATAGGTAGAACGGCCTCCATCCCATAGACTAATGAATATGGAGTCGCCCCTGTAGAAGTTCTAATTGAAGTCCGGTAGCCCCACAGAGCAAACGGCAACTTATCTGGCCAGTCCCGGTAGGTTTCCACCATCTTCTGCAGTATGTGCTTGATGTTCTTGTTAGCGGCCTCAACTGCTCCGTTGGTCTGCGGCCGGTATGTGGACGACTTATGAAAAGCCACATTGTATTTCTTTAACAAATCAATCACCTCCTTCTTGAAATGGGAACCATTGTTTGAAATAATCTCGTTTGGGATCCCATAGCGGCAGATGATGTTGTTTTTGATGAATTTTGTAACATGTGAAGCCTTCAACACCGCATAAGATTGGGCCTCGACCCACTTCGTAAAGTAATCTATCGCGACCAGGATGAACTCATGCCCATTCGACCCTTTCGGAGTAACAGCCCCGATTACATCGATTCCCCAAACTGAAAATGGCCATGGCGAAGTCATATTGTACAGCTTCGATGGCGGAATGTTCATGCGATTTGCATGGATCTGGCATTTGTGGCATTGCCGAACAAAGCCGATACAATCCTCCTCCATGGTGGACCAGTAGTAACCCTGTCTGAGGATCTTCCGCGCTAGCATTACCCCATTCATATGTGCCCCACATTCTCCTCCGTGGATAGCCTCCATCAGGCGCTTTGATTCCTCAGCTTCTACACACAGCTTATGTATTCCCAGATGACCTCTCTTATACAGCTTACCGCCGCAGATGATGAACTGAACGGCCATTCTTCTGATTGCCCTTTTATCCTTGGCGTTTGCCTCCGGCGGATACATTTCCTTCTCCAAGAAGTTCTAGATGTCGTAATTCCAGGGGTTTTCGTCCTGAACCTTATCTATGGCGGCGATTGACTCGTAGGCTGGCGCAAATTTCTAGTCAATGATGACTGGACGCATCTGGACTTCGGACGGGATGTCTATCATGGAAGATAGAGTTGCTAAAGAATCTGCGAACTTGTTGTTCTCTCTTAGTAGATGAGCAAAATTTAGCTTCTCAAACCGAGGAATTAACAAGTCCAAGGTCCGGTGATACATTATCATCTTTTCTTCTTTGACTTTCTAGTCTCCTTTTGCTTGAGACACAACAAGGTTCGAGTCCCCGATGACATCCAACCGTCTTGCCCCTAGTTCCAGGGCTGCTTCTAGACCGGCAATGCATGCCTCATATTCTGCTTCGTTGTTCGAGACTTTGAATCGGAGTTTGAATGCTAGAGGGATACGGGAATTGTCGGGTGCTATCAGTAACACCCCTATTCCATACCCGTACTGGTTTGACGCTTCGTCAAAGTACATCGTCCAAGTTTCATCGTCGATATGCAAAATGGCCTCATCTGGGAATAAGTACTCAACTGCTTCGCCCCCTGCAACTGGATGGTCGGCTAAGAATTCTGCTACTGCTCTTCCTTTGACTGACTTGCGCGTCACATATTTCAGATCAAATTCGGAAAACAACAGCAACCAACGAGCTAGCCTACCCGTAAGTGCCGGTTTCTCGAAAAGATATTTGATGGGATCGAGTCATGAAACCAACATTACAGAGTGAGCTAACAGGTAGTGCCGCAGCTTCCTGGTAGCCTATACCAAAGCTAAGCAAGCCTTCTCCAACGGTGTGTAGCGAGTCTCATACTCTAGCATCTTCTTGCTCAGATAGTAGATGGCTCTCTCCACTTTGTCCTTTGATTCTTGCGCGAGCATGCAGCCCATTGTGGTCTCGGTTACCGAAAGATACAATATCAACGGTCTCCCCGGCTCTGGCGGTGACAACACGGGCAGGTTCTATAAGTATTCCTTGATCTGTTCAAAAGCAGCTTGGCATCGGCCGTTCCATTGGAATTTCTTTCCTTTCTTCAGGAGACCAAAAAGTGGTTCACAAGTCAAGGTTAATTTTGAGATAAACTGTCTTATGAATTGCACTTTACCCAGAAAGCCTCGCACCTCCTTTTCAGTCCTTGGTGGTGGCATTTCTAGGATGGCCTTGATTTTGGAAGGGTCGACTTCGATACCTCTCTGTGTAATAAGAAACCCCAGCATTTTCCCTGCTGTAACACCAAATGTACACTTCTGAGGATTCAAACGCAACCGGAATTCTCTGATCCTTTGAAAGAACTTTGCAAGGCGGTGTAGTGGCCCGCTCTTTTTTTGGACTTGACAATCATGTCGTCCACGTACACCTCAACCTCTTTATGGATCATGTCATGCAATATTGTGGTCGCGGCCCGTTGATATGTAGGTCCAGCATTCTTCAACCCAAATGGCATCACTCTGTAGCAGTATGTCCCCCACGGGGTGGTGAAAGCAGTCTTTTCCCGATTTTCAGGTGCCATCACTATCTGATTGTAACCTGAGAAGCCATCCATAAACGAAAGCAAAGCATGCCCTGCCGTGAAATCCACCAACTCATCAATATGTGGCATGGGGAAGTCGTCCTTTGGACTAGATCTGTTCAAATCCCTGAAATCCACGCATACTCGGATTCTGCCATCTTTCTTTGGCACTGGAACAATGTTTGCCAACCAAGTCGGGTATTCGAATACCAGCAGGAAGCCTGCATCGATTTGCTTGGTGACCTCTTCCTTAATCTTGATGGCCCAGTTTGGACGAATCCTTCTGAGTTTCTGTTTGACAGGTCGGGCCTCGGGGTCAAGAGGGATCCGGTGCTGTACAATCTCAGGATCGATTCCAGGCATGTCTTCGTAGGACCACGCGAAAACATCTTTGAAATCTTTTAATAAAGCGACTAAGCGCTCGCGTTCCTCCGAAGACAACGTGGACTCGATCTGGACCAGCCGCGGGTCCTTCTCAGTACCAATATTCACAGTAGTGATTTCATCAACTAAAGGTTTAACAAATCTTTCCTGCTCTTGATCAATTAATCGTTGCAAAACCAGAGGAATTTCTCCCTCGTCGTTTTCGTCAAAATTTTGAAAGTCCTAATTTAAGCAATATATCAAAGGCACCGAAAAGTACTCGGAAACCACATCTACATTATTCTCATTAAGTACTTCCAAATCGTCCGATTCTTCTATTACAACAGACTCAAAGGAGAAAGAAAAAGACGACCTGGACAGGACTATGGCATTCGGGTTATCACCCCCAAGAATACCGGACTCAGATTCAGTTGAGCTGGAACCTGATTCCGACTCACAAGACTCGGTGGAATCAGATTCCGGCTCACTACCTGACTTGGTGCTGTTCGACAAAAATCCCTCTTCGTATTGCCAAACGAGAGAGGGTGCGATGGATGCATCCAAAATGGTTGATGGTAGGCCCGCAACCGTTTCATTACCAATCATGGACATCGAGAAGTTATCCCCCAAGCACTTCCGTTCGATCGAAGGATCTAAAAGTAGACATGCCAGTGCTACCCCCATTTCAAGTTCGGTGTCCTCAGACTCCATTTCCCCACTATGCTCAGCCTCGACTGTCGGGTCTGTTTGCTCTTCGGCAACATCGTCCCCAGATAATTGTAGGTCAACGAAAATCTCGAACCCCGGTACGCGCTTCCTCTCCGCGTTCAGCCACGGCTCCGGAAAACCACAAAATGGAAAATCCTCCCTCTCCCGGACGAAGCGTCCGTTTAAGGTACCCTAGATGGGCCGGTGCATCAACTCAAAAGGCTTTCCCATCTGTTTCGCTCTGGCTCTTCCAGCCATTTCCTTTCCTTTCCTTACCCAATCCTCCTTGGTGGGCAGGTAACCCAAGCCAAAGGTATGAGGGTTATGTGGCACTTCGGCTAATGCTGCGACGCCCTTCCGGCCGCTCCTTCCTAACCCCATCCCAGGGATGTGTTGGAGTTTGTTCATGAGGTATACCGCTTGAGCACTGACATATATCCCCTCGTTAGCAGCCATGATGTTTTGTACAACCCGAGCCTCAGCAAGGGTGAAACCTGATATAAACACGTCCTCCATGCCGTGCTCAATTTCTAAGACCGGTGTAGATACCTCTGGAGGTGGGTGGATCGATGAATTTCCGAAAACAATGGTTACTCCCTTTTCATAGGGGTATTTCACCATCTGATGCAGAGTGGACGAGACGGCCTTCACTCAATGCAGCCACGGCCTCCCCAAAAGCAGGTTGAAAGTTGCCTGAACTTCTAAGACATGGAAATCTATCTCATGCTGTCCTGGCCCAACTTTAGTCTGAATTTTCACCGTCCCCATGACCTCTCTACTTGTGTTATCGTATGCTCGAATTACTTGGGCTGTTGGTAAAAAGTCCACGGTTTTTAAGCCGATCGCATATGCTGTCCTTGCCGAGCAAACGTTGATGGCGGATCCGGTATCAACAAGAACCACCGGTATCCATTTATTCTTACACTCCATAGAGATCTAGAGTGGTTTGTTTTGGTTTGCCCCCTCAGGTGGCAGTTCCTTGTCGGAGAAAGTCAGCGTCGGGGTAGCCCCTCCCAGAAAAACTAATCCTACTGGCTGTTCTGGCATGGTTTCTATCGGAAGCTTCGCCTTGTCTATGGCTGATAGGATAGCCTGTCTGTGCACTCGTGATGCCATAAGCAGTCCCCAGATGGAGATGTCTGCTTGTATCTTTTTTAACTGTTTGAGCACAGCCTCCTCTTCAAGTTGTTTCTCTTTTTGCCTCTCAGCCTCCTTATCTTTCCCAGACGCCTCTGGCTGATCTAGATGTGGGGGCTTGAAATACCGCCCACTCCTAGTCATATGATCGACTTCGTCGATGTACCAGGTATCATCTGGTTGGTTACTCCCCCAATCCTCATCTGTGTGGGCAAGACATAAATCCTCATCTTCCCACCACATTCCATCAGTAGCCGACAGACACCTGTCCGGCTCTGGTATGAGTGTTCTCGTACTCGCGGTACCTTCCATCCCTATGCTCGTAGCATTCTCTGTTCTTGTGCCCACAGCAGTTTCAGTCCCCACATGGGCCTTTGCCTTTCTGATTCTCGCGGGATCTTCAAATCTTTCCTGTTCCGACCGTATCAACACAGCTGGCTGCTCAATATTTCCTGTATTCAGAATGCTCCAATCTCGAGCGAAATTCTTGACACTGGCGTTCTCCGACGATGTATTCTATTCTCCGACTCTCTCGACTGTCACCGACATTCGTGCCCCTGCCGGACCCTGTCTTGGTTGGAACTCTTCCACCACATCCGGTTGATCATCCAACCACCCAGTAGCCTCTACTGATTCCTCATAATCAAACTAGTTGACTGTTGCGCCCCCTGGATCTTGGTCACTGTAAAATTGGAGATTGGCAAGGTCCTCTTCCACAGCCCTTAAATCATCTGTTCCCTATCCCAGACTATCCCCTTGGATCACACACAGTTCTCCCCCTGTTGGCAATTCCGCATCTGGCCCATCCTGGCCTATTGATGAAATGTAGTCACCCAGACCATATGTCTTCTCAACATGACTCCCAGATTCTGCAGACTCTGACTTAACAACCTTCTTCTCCTTTGGGATCTCCTCTCTCCTGTTCTCGTTAGTCACCACCGTTGGCTTAGGTCGGGTCATGGAGATGTCCATCATGCACAAGTCGGTGCAGTCGGGAAGGAATACCTCCGGCTTAGGCAGGTGGGAAGGAGTGATATAGATGCTAGGATCGTAAAGCACGACCCCAGTTTGGATGAAGTTGATCCTTTTAGGCGGTGGAGCTTGGTTATGTGTGGGGAGAGGGTTTGTTGTAACATTGGGTTTCTCGGGAGGCAGAATCACCCTGTTATCGATGAGATCTTGAATCTCATGACGTAATTGGAAGCACAGATCGGTGTCATGACCGTGTTGTTGGTGAAATGCACAATATTTGGTTGGGTTGTGGGTAGGGGGAAGTCTTTCTGGTAAGGGCCGCGGTTCTAGGGGCTTCAAATGCCCTTTTCTGATTAAAACCCCCAGAGCTTTGGATAGGAGCATATACAGTGGAGCGAAGGTTCTTGTGTTTTTGGGTGGGTATTTGGCTGTTTGGGTATGGCTTCCGGACGCGCCGGAGAATGGTGCAGCTGCCATGGTTCTTGGAGGGGGGTTGGTGGTGACCATGCTCACTTCGGAGGCTCTTGTAGTTGTAGTACCGCTCAGGCCTGCATTAGTGTTGCGGTTGAAAGTTCTTCGGGGTTGCTCCCGGTCATTATCAATTAAGCCTTGCTTTAAGGCATCCTCAATCTGCACCCCCATTTCATGTAGATTAGAAAAGGTAGGGAAGGGGAGTACAATCATCTTTTGCATCAACTTCGGCTGAAGATTACGCACAATCATCCGAATCTGGTCTTTGTCTGTAGGCCTTAAGGTCATCATCGAAGCCTTGGCCCTTCATCTGGTCACGAATTCTGAGAAACTCTCTTTAGGCTCTTGCCTTATTGTCTCGAGATCACGGGTTGTAATCTCGATTTGTGTATTGTATGAGTATTGCGTAATGAAGGCCTCGGCCATCTCGTCCCAGTTTCTCTTGACATCATCTTCTAATTTGGCATACCATATGGCCGCCACACCCGACAGGGTTCGGCCAAACAGAGACAGCTTCTGAAGTCTGCTGAGGCCCATTGGCCTTAAGATGTCTGAAAACAGTCTCAGGTGCACCATGGGGCCCCCGAACCCATCAAATCGATCAATGTGTGGCATTTTGAATCTGTCAGGCAGCGTCACAGCTGCATCAGTATATCCATCTTCGATGTCAGTGATGGTCTTGACTCCTTGGGATCTCTTGAATAGCTTTTCGAGCTTGCTCAACTTCAATGCTGTGGGGTCTGTCTCGAACTCAAAGGGAGAGTCCGGTAGGTTGGTGGGTGTTTTGGATAACTAGGGTTGGATTTGGGGTAGGATCGGGGGTAGAGGTGGTCCCGTGGGAATGTCCGTATCATTCTGAACATTAGCTGTCTCCCCGGGGGTTGGAATTCCTGGCGGGAGAGGAGCTTGCTGCGAAGCAGATGCTCCGGTTTGTTGCTGTAACCTCACGATTAACTCAGCTTTTCATTTATAACTGTGGCCTGCTGCTTGGCGAACTCTGCCTGTCGGACAGCATCCTGCTGCATCATTTTCATACTCTCTTGGAGTTAGCGCACCATCTCCTCTAAATTGGCCATATTGTTCTGCTTTGACTGAATTATCGGTATATGTTCCCTTTCTGTGGGAGAAGCAGAATCCTGATCCCTACTGTACACAGGTGGGGTAGACAAAGCCCTCTGTACTGACTGTTGAACTGATGCCCTCTGCCTAGCTGTCCTCCGTCTAGTAACCGGGGGTAGAGAGTGGTACACTGGTTGTCCGTCTACCAGATCCTCAGATCGATGGAGTCGACGGCCTCTAATCCAGAGTGCTTGGGGAATATCTACTGGGTCAGAAGCAATTGTGCTCGACTACCTAGTAAAAAGATAAATAAAGCATATAAATAAACAGACAATTGGACAGTGTAACAACGTAAAATAAGCACAACACACAGCTGGGTATCACAACAAACTGCCAACAAGCTGAATGAACTGTTCCTTAATCACTGATCACTGTTTCCAAATCGTTGACCCTAAGTCTGAATCTGATACCCGTAGATGACTGATTCCCAAAAACACTGATGCCCGTAGGCCTGACACTCAGACTTGCGAACTGATATGTGTGTTCCCTGCATAGATACACTCTAAAAACACATAGCAAGTAAAAGAGAGCCAAAACACCCCTAAGTTGGGGTAGGGTTTCCCTGTCCTATTTTTGTTAGGAGCTAGGGTTTCGCTATGCACGCAGCAGTTTTCAAACAACCTAACATCGGGTAAGCAACCTGTTCTAGTTTGGAATAGTCACTATGGATTTCGATATGCACTAGGTCGAATGGTCGAAAAGGGTGCCCCGGTAAAACCGGGGTTTGTGTTCTCATACTGTCAGAGCCCACAACCGGTCAGCCTTATGGCATGCTTTGACAAAGTCAAGCCTCCGGCAAACCGTTCAGGAATGGCAGATGGCAAACACGGTGTCCTAGGCGCACCAATGCACATGCAATGCAAAGAGACACATAAATGAAATCAAAACAGGATATCACGAGTTCGAGTCAAGCTCTCTAAATCCCCAGCGGAGTCGCCAGAAACTGTAGACGCACCCTCGGGCCTCATGCTACAGTTCGGACTCAATTGGTGTCACGGTCCTGTATCTAATCTCGTAGAGTGCAATGCAAGACCAATGAATCATCAAAGAGTCCAGATCTGGCAAATCGTTTTGAGAAAATAGATTTTTAGAAAAGAAGTGCCAAACATGGATTGCTTTGCCAGATACAGAGTCGCCACCTAAATATTTTTTATGGGGAATTTAGGAAACCCTGACTCGGTGCCAAAGGCCACGTGTCCGTCATCACCAAAGTTGCCTCGGCTCGGGAGCTTGGGTACGATTGGGGAAGGTCAGCTATGAGCACCCCCTCTCGCCCGATCCGAAGATTGGCCTCTACTAACCGCGATATCCGTTTTTGAAAACGTTATGTGTTCTGATTCCGGTTATTAGCCTAGAATTACTATGTTATGCGCACAGCAAACAAGTATAGACCAAATCGCCTAAATTGGAACAAAACATTTCATGCTTGTTTTGAAAATGGCTTGCTACTCGTAAGTAGGCTAAAATGTAGGTTTTGCTACCCTCAAGTGGGCTTTAGAAAAGATGGTTTTGCCACTATCTAGTGGGCTTAAAACTCACAGTTTTAATGCATTATTCCAATTTAGGTAATTCCACCTCCACCCACAGGCACTCAAGCAGTTATATCACATAAGCAGCTAGCCTCATGGTAATCATGCTATTATGGCAACAGTCACACGCATGCGGTATGCTAAAGCGTAAATGCTTACCTAGTACTCCGAGCCAAAACAAAAGCTAGTTAGTAATCAATGCATGATCCTAGCTCATGTTAAGATGGCTAATGCAACACATACAAGATGCAACTACAATAGGCTCGGCTATTCTAAGATGGCATGTGATGATGCTACAACTAACATGTATTCAACTTTGGAATTGAAATACAAATGCAATTAGTATGATGCGCCGAACCCGGTGCATGTAAGAAAAATGTATGGATGCACGCATGCTATCATACTGTATGCTAATTGAAACATGCCCTAGGCTAACCATCGAAAACTAGTAAATAAAAGGGAAGAAAGACGTGGGGTTGGGAGACATACACACACTCACACACGCTTATTATATAATTGCCCTCGCTCGGAGGGTCTGAATAAATATTACAAACCACCTAATTAATTAACTCTCAAGCTAAATAATTAATTACAAAAATTTCTAATTAATTAACAAATTAAATGCAGAAGAAAGGTGGCCGCAGCCCCGCCTCGAGGTGCGCGGACGATGCATGCTTGACTCATCTCGTCCGGAAACTCGTTGCCATAGCACTGTTGCCTTTGGTTGCACTGCCCTGCTCCTCTGAAAATTCTCATAAGCCCCAAGGATGCTTATATGGACACTAGGGAGCATCACCGACCGAGTGGGGACATCATCGGCCAAAGGGGATGGTCACCGGCCACTGATCAAGCTTATCGGCCACAAATTATTGGTCGGTCAGCACTCCTGGTAGCCGACCGGCCAAAATTTCCTGCAGAACCTGTAGTTGACAGCAGCAGAGGGCAAGCAGTGTATGGCATGGAATTTTTTTAAGCAAATGTGAGCATGGACACACTCCCTATCATGCAAGGGACTCAAGGGAGCATGACCCTCGACCCTCGGGCCATTAATTGTGCATTTCGACGCATGATGGCCTAAGAGGCCAAGTTTGCAATTCAATGTGAATGAATGCAACAAAAGAGATGAGTGCCAACTCCCTATCATATTGAAGTCAAGGGCATTGGCTACCGAGGGTTGAGATGTGTTTCGTCACTTGGAGTACGGACACTCCTCACCCCTTAAGTTTGGTTTGACACCCCAAACCAAACAATGCAATGTATGTATACAAACTTGGCTCAAAGATGCAACATGAGGCTAAGATGCAAAACATGCCAAATGTGATGCAAGCTAAACATGCAAATGTACAATGCTAGGCATGTGAGATGCAATGCAATGCAATGCAATCAAACATGTAAACTAAGACTTGAAATGCAACTAGCTAATAATATGCAAGCATGCAAGTATGATACAATGCAAGCATGAAACCAATGCAACATGATCATGCAATGGTGGACGTAAGACACAAAGGGCAGACCTCAACCCACTCCCAAAACAGTAACCAAAAAATGCAAAAAAGGATGGATAAATGTTCACGCAAACATGCATACTAATAGGCCCAAAACAAGGAGCATTCTACTACAACTACCCCAAACACTCATGACATGCGTCATGCAACCAAAAATAGAGTTTTAATGTACCAAAATAAGTCCCAAAACCCACTGTTATGGCAACTTAAAGCCTAAAACACATAGGCATGTACAATGCTCATTTCAAGGCACAACAAAACAACTCCCCTAAAGCATGAAAGAGATGATGAGTGTATGCATACAAGCATGATTTATGGACTGAAACATGGTCCCTAATGATTCCAAATCATGAGAATAAGCTAGGCTAAGCATGCTAGAGACCCACATGCTCAAGGCTCACAATCCGAAATGCAAAGAGGCTACCCTAAACATGGAAAATATGACTAAAACAGCCCCCAACAGTCCTTGAGCATGGCAAAATAATGCTAAGACCTTCATTGAGTTAAGCTAGAGCATGCAAGAATCATGGTCTAAATGCATGGCTTACTTCTAGGCAAAATGGAGGAATGAAAGGCAAGTATACTATGCATGTAAGGGACCACAAATCTGACAAAAAACAGAGGCAATAAGTGACCAAATAACATCCAAAAACTTCTGAAATGGGGCCAAATACAACCAAGCATACATGCTACCCTTATGAGTAAAAAATGAGGGCGAAAGAGAGATAAAGGGAGAGGGGTGTCCCACCCCTATGCAAGACCTCAAAACCTCTTCTTTACCACTAAAAATCCACTGGATTTCAGTGGTGAGAAGGCTAATACTCAAGGGTAACCAAAGCTTAGCAAAGAGAGCACCAAAAGGGCCAAACAAGGCCTAAGAGGGGGAGATCGACCCCCAACACCAAAACAACCTGAATGAAGTATCTTAATCATGCAAATACAAGACTTTTTTCAGTTATACACAAAGTCTAAAACAATGAGCAAGATAGGAAAAAGTCTAGTGCAAGATTGGAGAATCTAAAGTAAAAGAGTTACCCTTGAAGAACCCTTGATGAACAACAAGTGCAGTGTAATAACCCAATCCTCGCATGTGTTTCCGGTATATTTTTTGTCCCTTATTATGCGTATTTATATGCTTATTGTGACATTGCACATGGAATTAAGTTTAATGAAGTGAACCTTATGATTATAGATTCATATCTGTTTAATAAGAAATCATATCTGTCACAATTAAAATGTTTGGATCTAGAATTGAAAGCCTTAAGAGCTTAATAATCTGAAATTGACCTTATATGTGAGATCAACATAATTTTTAAGTCATAATAGGCATTTTTGTGAAAATTTGATTTGGGATGATTAAAACGATTAAGTTTTGTCTTATTTCACTATATATATATTTATATATCTATGTTATCCCAAATAATTGACTTGGAGCTTTATGCAAAAATATCCTAAGAGAGAGAGAAAAGAGAAGGGTTAGAGAGGAGAAGCAAAGTTCTTCAATGAAAGATTGGGGAAAGCTAGAGGATTGTAGGAGGATTGTAGGGAATTTGGCTCAAGGTATGTCTACCAATTTCTAATTTACCCTCTCATTGAATAAAGAAGAAATTCCTCTATATTCTTGAGTTAAGTGCTTAATTAAGTTATTTTCTTTTGTATTGAATTGATTTGGAATTGTGTGGAATTGTCTAGTGAGAATTCATCTTATTTCCTCAATTATCAAACTTGAACCCATCTATATGGATATATGGTTGCTTATATGTATGTATGTGTAAGGAATTGGAAGCATGGTGGAATTGGGTCATGTTCATAAGTTTTAAAGATCAAAGATCCAAGTTATGTTGAGATTGATATATGTTATGATGTCTGTTTACAAGTTTTTGAACCATATTCTAACCATTAAAGAACCGATTTTGAGCCTTGAAAAAGAGTACCAAAAATTGGATTTTTGCTGAATTTTCGAACTGCTTTCTGCCAGAATCGCCGCACGTGCGGGGCTTCTTGCCGCACGTGCGGCCCAAACTGCAAAAATTCATTCGCTCTGTTTTGCGTGCTTAACCCTCCGGTATTTTTGAAATTCATATTTGAAGTTCCTAAGATGCCTATAAATTCGTTTGAAGTGAAATGATGCAGGAAATGAATTAAGAAAGAAAAAGAACTAATGTCTAAGTTATGTATGTGTACAGGGCACATTCCAGGAGGGACAAGCACTCCGTTGTAGCACTATGAGTAGTAGTACGGTAGTCGTACGTTCAATTATCGTTAATGATTGTTAATGTTAACATTCTGTACCTTGCAAGTAATTATGTTAACAATATGTTGATTCGAAAATCTAAAGGCATTATTCCGCAGTACATTTTATTTACTGTTGATAAAGAATACTAATGTTATTTGCAAGATAGCTATAGAGATTCATGACGAACCAAGGGTACGTATAAGCACTATGGAACCATGGTATTCACGTATCTCTGATATCATTCAATCCGTGCAATGTGCTTACCTTTTGTTAATAATTATTAGGAATGTCCTGTTAGACTTAAGTTAACTATGTTAACTCATGTGAATGATGTAACGGTTACCATTAGTCCTCTGTTAATTACAAGTCAACTATGTTAACACATATGAACAATTAAACAAAGGTGTATGCTTCTATATGCTACTGATTAATAGAGCAAGTGAACTACGCCATTTCTTAATGAATAAAAAGGAATCATGTTCATTCTTGAAAAACAGATTTTGAGTAAAGATGAGAGCCTATTGTTTTGTTGTTCATAGGCCACAGGCCAATCAATTATAGGTTATTAAGTGTAGACACCTTCGAAGAATCAGAGTAATTGGAAGGCTATGTGTATTCATGTGAATTGGAAGTTATTTAGAAACCACGACATAAGTGCAAAAGTTTAACATTAGTGCGTGACCCTCATGGAAATGTGAATTATTCTATCTTTGTTAAGCATACAATAATAACGTGATATGACAAGAAATGCCTTATATTCTAACATGTACGTTTTGAATCACTGAATGATTGTCCATTTAGATAAAGGTATTCAAGGCATCTTTAGCACAAGGCCCTTACCCAGGGGTAATAATATAGTGGGTCACGTATGTTACAAGTTTACGTCTGTTACAAGTTTAAGTATGTTTATGTTACAAGTTCATGTATATTACAAATTCAAGTATGTTACAAGTTCTCAGTACTGGGGCACCCCTTTATAGAACTAACAAGAATGCGTTATATTGATTTGTTAGCACTATTGAAATGCCAAGCATAGTCAAGTATGAATTCGGATTGCTATTTATGATTCAAGCAGAATGCGTATGTGTGAATTTGTTTTCGTTTATGGTATGACATGATATGTATGGTTTGATCTGTAAAATCTATTAATTCCTGGGATGGAACAAAGTGCTACTTGGAACTAAGTGCTATGTTGTGAGCCACCTCTAGAGTCCATGTGAGACACCTCTTGAATCCATTCATATATGAACTAGGCTTAAAGCCAATATGAGCCTATTGCCATTCTGTATGATCTATTAGGCCAAAGGCCATCCTGTGTTTCTAGTATGGAGCAAAGTGCTGTACGAAACTAAGTGCTGCAGTGCGAGCTACCTCTAGAATCCGTACGAGCCACCTCTTGAGTCCATACATATGTGAAAGTTATGAGGCCTATGGCCATTCCGTATAAGTTGTTATGATATGAAACAAAGTGCTACACGGAACTAAGTGCTACGATGTGAGTCACCACTAGAATCCGTGTGAGACACCTCTTGAATTCATACAAATATGTTCAAGGGCTTCATGCCATATGTACAAGGGCTATATGCCATCATGTTTAAGGGCTTTATGCCATATGTTCAAGGGCTTCATGCCATATGTACAAGGGCTATATGCCACCATGTTTAAGGGCTTCATGCCATATGTTCAAGGGCTTCATGCCATACGTATAAGGGCTATATGCCATCATCTTTACAGGCTTTATGCTATATATTCAGGGGCTATATGCCAACACGTTTACAAGTTTAATGCTACTATATTCAAGGGCTTTATGCCATTCTATTCAAGAGTTTAAAACTATTATGTTCCAAGATATTATGTTTCAAGCCATTATGTTCCAAGACTGGGCCTAAGGCCGTTTTGAAACTAAATTAACCTAAGTTATGTGTCACGACCCAAACCCGCCCCTATGGGTTAAGGACATGACCGGCCAGTAATCCTGTGATTACCTACGGCCTCAGACCGATACAGACGTAACTTGTCAGAGTAAAGGGGCCAAACGGAAGCAAAAATTTAAAAACTTTGTCCATAGTAAAGGGGCCAAACCATGCTCAGATATGTTAATAACCCACATCAAAAATACAGTTTCACAAAATTCATTACAGACAGGATCATCTAAACTGAGTCAACCCATATCACAACTACATACCGATATACACAAGATCCTTGCCAACAAGATAAAATGGAAATACATAACAGAATGGCAAGGTTGAGTCTCGTGCGTGAGACACAAGGCTGACTCTCCAAACTCATGTTATTCCTGGCAGACTTCACTGGGGCTGGGTTTGAACTTCTCTTGGCTCACCTACAAAGACATGAATGAGCGTGAGCGATAGCCCAGTGAATAATATCAAATATGACAGTTACATCACAATATGTAGAACAACATGCTCCAAACGGCCTTGGGCCCAATTCATACTTCTAATTAGCAAATATATAAGACTATACGAAATGCAATCAAGTAACTGTAGTTCCAACATTTTGGCCTTTGGCCCATTTGGGTTTTCATTCATGGCAAAACGGCCTTCGGCCCATTCACTTATGTCGAAACGGCCTTTGGCCCATTCATTTTTGTCAAAATGGCCTTCGGCCAATTCATTTATGTCAAAACGGCCTTTGGCCCACTCGTTCATGTCAAAACGGCCTTCGGCCTACTCATTCATGTCAAAACGGCCTTCGGCCTACTTATTCATGTCAAAACGGCCTTCGGCCCACTCACATGTGTCAAAACGACCTTTGGTCCATTCATTTATACCAGGACGACCTTTGGTCCATTCATTTACATCAAAACGACCTTTGGTCCATTCATTCACATCAAAACGACCTTTGGTCCATTCATTCACATCAAAACGACCTTTGGTCCATTCATTCATTTCAAAACGACCTTTGGTCCATTCATTCACATCAAAACGACCTTTGGTCCATTCATGCAATCATATCAGACTTACGTCCACAATCCCAATTAGCAATTCATAAAGCTTAAAAGGGAGTAAACAATTGGACATTCGCAAGCATTCAAATATTGATATTACTCACAGTGATCGGCTTGTGGATTCGCCCTGGAGCTTGACCCTACACATTCCATGCACACAAAAGGGTCATTAACAATTCAATCCGTCCCTTAATTCACATATTCCTCTTTAGGTTTTATTCTTATCTCATTAACTCATTTATAATGTTTAACATACGCCTAAGAGTGATTACAAGTGAAAGAGAACGGAAAACGAAACACAGAACGCATGAACAAAATTCCAGAAATTAGGGTCCCCGCTCGAGCGTCAATTTACCCGCTCGAGCGGACCCTCAAGGCCTGCAAAAGTACTGGTTGCATGAAAAATACGCTCGAGCGTTAAATAGGGCGCTCGAGCTGAAGGCCTGTCTACAAAACTCCACGCTCGAGCGTGAGGTGTCCCGCTCGAGTGGACATCCAACTCTGCAAAAGTGCTGGGAGCACGATTTTCCCGCTCGAGCGTCAATTACCCCGCTCGAGCGGACATCAAAATTCTGGGTTTCCCAGATTGTGTTCTTGAGCTCCAAATCGGTTTTCCAGCTACAATACTTGCATGCAATGGCTCAAATTACACATTTACACATGCTAACATGCTACTAATACAAGATTACAACACTAGGAAGCTCAATTTCATGATTTATCTATTTGCATGTCTCAAAATATCCCAAACCCATCACCAACATGCTCAAATTCAAACATTCAAGACTTATACTCCCATGATTTGTACATGCATGTGGGAGATGCTCATCATTCTCAACGTAGATGGTACAAATGGCGATTACAACATGAGTTTCAACCAAAACTCTACATAAATCATGTGTTTCAAGCTCAAACATGCAGATTCGAAGTAATTTCTTACATGCATGAGTTCCAAGACTTCAAACTCAACAAAAATCAACTTATTACATGCTCTTTAACATTCTATCAACTTTGAACTTACAAATTACAAACAAGAGTCCATGAATTCACTTACTTAAGAGCTTC
The DNA here is from genome assembly GCF_055761805.1 of Camellia sinensis. Taxonomy (NCBI): domain Eukaryota; kingdom Viridiplantae; phylum Streptophyta; class Magnoliopsida; order Ericales; family Theaceae; genus Camellia; species Camellia sinensis. Next base: position 191,405,585 of record NC_138964.1, read on the forward strand.
AACCCTCAAGCTCTAGCCAAATCTTGAGCTAGATCTTCAAATTCCCAAGTCTTGAGCCCAAATTACACAAGTCTCTCCCTTTCTCTCTCTACCACCGGCCCTCTCTTCTCTTCTTTGAGTTTAATATCAGTCAAAATGAGGCTAGGGAGGGAGAGATTGAGTGTTTAAAGCTTGACAACAAAATCCACTAAAGCCAAGATTATAATAATAAAGTAGTTGGGCTCTAATTCATCAATTTAATCGGTTTAATCTAACCCGAATCAATTTTTCAATTAAATTTCACCGTAGGCTCTAAAAATTAAGCCAATCACAACGGCGTAATCAATTTCGGGTTCTGTGGCCGATAAGGCCCTCAATTAAATTTCCAAAGCTGATTATTCAAACAGATATTCCTACGGTGAACAGATAGAACTTCAAACCACATATTTTCACATAGTGGAACACAAAATCATATCAAAATACATAATAACATCATGTTAAGGACCAATTAACATATTACGGAACAGGGGTATTACATTATGTATGCATTGATATGTATTATAATTCAAGTTGAGCATTGCATCGTTTATGTACTATTATTCACTGAGCCTGGCTCACTCTGTGTTATGTCTGTTTTTGTAGGTAACCAACCAGGTGGTCAGTCCTAGCCATGACACCCGTTTTCTTTTGTCAACCTTCGTGAGTCCAGACACTGCATGAGAACATTTATTTTGTAAAATCTGTTAAGATGTTGGCTTACTTTTGATTGTCCACCCAAGGTTGAATGTATAAAACTTCAATGGTTTTTGTATGTGCCCAATTATAGAGCTGAGACTATATATGTAGTTGTATAGTTTGGACTTTACCTATCTACTATGATGCATGTGATGTATGAGATCCTGGCATGTAGAAGTAGCTCAATGGAGTTTATATGTATCATTATTTTTATATTATGTGCTTCCGATAAGGCCCCATATGTTATATACAACAGGTTAAATGTTCATTTTCGAATGGGTCATGCCCAAACTTTTAGGGGCGGGTTTGAGGCCGTGACATGCAGCTTTCTTCCTTTGATCAAAACTAGTCCAAAACCTCAAGAACAAACTATTAAAGCCTCTCAAATTCGAAGTATGGTGTAGTAGTGTGTGTTTGTGTGCAAAACTAAGGATAAAATACACCTTAAGGCCCTCAAACACACACAAATGATGAGAGAGAGGGAGATATCGAGAGAGAAGGTATATCTCAGATGTATATATGTATATCCCTCTGGTTTTTTTGCTGAACCCAACAAAGGAGGAGGAGGGGCTCTATATATTGACAAAACAAAGGTTTGAAGCTTCTCAAAGAAGCTAAACAAAAAAAGGGGTCAAAGGGGGGCAAGGCTTCCTGAGGAAGTTAGGACAGCTGGCAAGCTTCTTGAAGAAGCTTTGACAAAGGGTCAAGCTTCCTCAAGAAGCTTTGACCAAAAGGGTGCAAAAAAGGCAAAACAGCCACAAGTATGCCCTGGGGCAGGTTTGGTGCATTCCAGCTGGCACAGCTGGCATGCACCATGCCTGAAAAAGGTAAAAAAGTGCTACCAGCCAGAAAAGGAGGTCATTGGCCAAACAGATGGCCGGCCGGCCATACTGAGTGCCGACCGGCCAATGGTATAATTCACCAATGGCCGGTAGCCTCAAAACATGGCCGGTGGCCTCAAACCAAGGCCGGTGGGTGTCAAGGGTAGCTAACAAGCTACTTTCTACCCTCAGAAGCAAAAACACAAGTGTTTGGTGCAAAACCAAACACAGAACAGTCGAGTTGAGAGATCCTGAGGCAAGGTGCGTAGCCGAGACCTTCGGGAACTCAAAATGAAACACGAACGTGAGTAATCACCGAGTGTTCGAGCGGTGACGTCCAAGTCTTGAGGACGGTTAAAAATGGGGTGTCTACAGTATGTTAAATAGAAATATGAATTGGGCCCTAGGCCGTTTGAAGCATGTTGTTCTATGTACCGTTTATATAACTCCTTTATTTGATATTATTCATTGCGCTATCGCTAACGCTCATTCATGTGTTTGTAGGTGAGCCAAGAGAAGTCCAAACCCAGCCCCAGTGAAGTATGTGTGGAACAACAAAGGTTTTGAAGAGTCAGCCCTTGCGTCTCACGCATGAGACTCGTCTTCACCTTTTTGTCATTTTGTTTTATGTTGTCATGTTGGCGAAGCCTTTGAACATGTCTGTATATAGTTTTCATGGGTTGACTTAGTTTTGGATGATCCTGTTTGTACAAAACTTTATGGTACTGTACTTCTGCTGTGAGTTATTAATGTACATATGTATGGTTTGTTATGATGTGCCAGGTAAGCACAGCTCTATGGACAAAGTTTTAAATTGCTTCTGTTTGGCCCCCGTTAACTCTGTTAAAATACGTTTGGTTTGGTTTGAGGCCGTAGGTAATCTCATGATTACTGTCCGGTTATGTCCTTAACCCACGGGGACGGGTTCGGGTCATGACAGCGTGGGGGCGGCGGCAGCCTCTACCGGAACATCATTAGGATTAGCCGGGGCATTGGGGAGGAGTAGTGGAGGCGGCAGACGAGCACTGGTTTGGCGCCAGTGGGTTTTACCATAAAGTGTGGGTGGTAGAAACTGAACCTCATTAGATTTGAGTGGGTATGTCCCTTGGCCTTTTATGTGTGCAGTGATGAGGTTGGCGAAAGGGAGGACCCATATAGAACCGCCTCGAGTGTTGCGCAACTTGACTTTATTAAGGATATGGTTCATCTGGTTAAAGATCAAAATGGGGATGTTGATCCAAAATTCAAAGTCAAATCACTGTAAGGCACGGAGGAAGTTCCCTTGCCGCTCTTCCTTGTGGCCTAGAGGGATGACATTCTTTTTATGAACCAAATCAAGGAAGGGGAGGCGGCGTGGTAAGTTAGCCTGCCAGCTGCTAGTGCGGTTGTCATCATCCTGCCGCCCCTTATAAAATTCGGTCACCAATGCCATGACTATGAGTTCCCGAATGAACACTGGGAATTGCTTTTCATTGATAGTGTCCATGGAATAATGGAAAACCTTGACAATAGAAGTTGGTGTGACCACTAACACCACGTCGTCAACAATGGATAGAAGAGCTCCGGGGGCGTCATCACTGATTTACATATTCTGATAAAAGACTTGCACAATGCGAGGATATGGCGGTTCAGTGATGGTGCAGATGCCCAGGAGGCCCCGGTCTTCAAGTTGTCGGACACTCCACGCAGTGGGTTGATGGTGCTGGAAGAAGTCCACGTCAAAGGATGTGTCACAGGCAATTGGTTTGTTGGCCCAGGTGTCGCTTGGTACATCCCTAGCAGCAATGTTGGCATTGTGAGGCAGTTTAGGTGCTCGGCGAGAGGATGTAGCCATTCCTGCACAAAATAATACAACTAGCACAACCAAAAATGTGGAACCATTATATTAGAACGCATCAAACATTGCATGCATGCTCATATCATGCAAATCCTCATTGCCATCACGCTACCAGATTTCTTTTATTTCAAATATTTTTTTTGTTTTTTTAATACATATATATATACTACAAAAAATTAACTTACACTAAGTTAGCAGGAGACAAATTGACAAACACACATATGAACTACAATGAATAAATAAATAAGAAAATAAAATAAAATAAAATAATCTAAGTTAGTAGAAGAGAATAAAATACAAATTCAAAAAATCAATAAATAATAATAAAAGAAACTAAACCACTAAACAATTAAACCAACAATTAAATCACAAAATACAAATAAAACAAAATCACTAACTAAACAATTAAAACTAAACAACTACATTATATAAAAATAAGCTACAACAAGCTAGATGATTATTATTAGTATTATTACTATTATTACTACAATTTTTTTTTTTAAAAATCTGGCGCGCTGCATGTGTGCCGATAGGGTCCGCACGTGCGGTGGGTCTGTTGGTGCACGCCCAGCAGCAAATAATTTATTTTTTTATTTTTTTATTGTTGTTGTATGTGAGGATGACAGTGATGAACATGATGATGAATAAACCTCAAAAACAATCATTAAACTACTATATTACAAGTGAAAACTAAGAAATCTAATTAAAAAGAGGGTGATTACCTTAAAAACAAGTAGAAAGAACAGAAAGGAAGAAGAAGATGTAGATCCACTGGAAAAAATGTCCGCTGGAATGTTGCCAGTCGGAAAAGATGTTGATGCTCCAGTGGAAGGTAAGGGTGAGTGAAAGTTGAAGGAAGAAGGAAGAAGAAGTTGGTGATGGTGGGGTTTGAAGAGTTGTGGATTTGTGAGGTTGATAAATATATATATATATATATATAGAGAGAGAGAGAGAGAGAGAGAGAGGGAGATGAGAGGTAGAGAGAGAGAGTGTGCTGGGAAAGTGATGTTGGTTAAAAGTGGGTTAGGGTTTCTTAAAGGATTTTTTTTAAAAATAAAATCAGTAGAGAAAAAATATATATATATATATATATATAATGAAATAAAATGGGTAGAATTTTTTATTTATTTTTATTTTTGAAGAAATATAAATTAAGTAACTTAAAAAATATAGTTTTTTTTTATTAGACCGCTCAGGTCACACGTGCAGTGATTTATAGGCCGCTCTTGCGGCATTTGTGCAGAATGCTTTTGGGCTTGGCCCGCTCGTGCGGCCTGGGCCTCCGCTCGTGCAGTTCAAATTTTTTTTTGTATGGGCCGCTCATGCACCAATTTGGGCCATACAAGCGCTTATTTATTGGCTACTCTAGCGGCATAATTGGGCCGCTCCTGCGGTGTGAAAGCAGTGGGCATTTGGGTTGGGCCTCTCGTGCAGCCTAGTGCTCCGCTCGTGCGGCCATTTTTGGGACCTCCGCTTGTGCGCCAGTGTGGGCGCACGTGCAGTCTAAGGCAATTTTTTTTTAAAAAAAAAAAAAACCCAAGTACAACCCAATTTATTTATTTTAAATAAAAACACAATCACAATCCAAATAAACATTTAAACCATTTCTACCTTCAATGCACTTCTGAAATAAAAATAGAATATCAGAAATATCAAAATGCGCAACAAAGGTATAATCTTCACGCGAAAACCACGGGTACTACTTTTCTTCCTAACAATGTTTACAACTTTCCCTATTCTCCAACAGGATGACAGACTAGGTTGATTCGGTATCCAGAATCGAGGCGCATAATACTAACTCGACTTATGGGGCTGCCATACAGAGTTCAAGCCGGGGTGATTTTGAAGCAATCTCCACACCTCTAGGTATTTAAACTAGACAACTAGACTTTAGTCTTGAAGATTCCAAACCTTTGCGTTTTAGGCTTTGCCATTCGAAACTCACTACAAACACAGTTAGGTGGCTATACCAGACCATTAGATGCTGTTAAGGTACGACAAACACCAAAGGAATTACACATTCAGACGATTTATAGTCTCCTAGACTCAAAGCAAGTACTATGGAAGATATATTGGGTCCGTCAAGTGGATGACCTCAATTATCTCCCCATTTCTCAGTACCATCCACATAGTGTTTCAATCTTTGGCCATTAACCTTGAAGGTCATACCATCTTGTGGATTTATAATTTCAACCGCCCCATGCGGAAAGACTTCTATAACCTCATATGGGCAATCCCACCGAGACTGGAGTTTACCCGAGAACAACTGCAATTTAGCATTGAACAACCACACTTTTTGATGAGGCTTGAAGGACTTGTGAGAAATGTGTTTATAATGAAATGCCTTAGTCCTAGCCTTGTAAATTTTTGAGCTCTCATACGCATCATTGCAGAGCTTCTCTAACTCATTAAGTTGGAGTTTCCAGTGGTCACCGACTTTGGCCATATCAAGATTGAACTTCCTAATGGCCCACAAAGCCCAGTGTTCTAACTCAACATGGAGATGACATGGTTTCCCGAACACAATCCTATATGGAGACAACCCGATAGGTGTCTTATATGCAGTGCGATAGGCCTAAAGTGCATAAACCAACCTAGTGGACCAATCTTTCCTATCGGGCCTCATAGTTTTATCGAGGATGTGTTTAACCTCCCTATTAGACACCTTTACTTGACCACTAGTCTGGGGATGGTAGGGAGTGCCAACTTTGTGAGTGATCATGTATTTGTGCATTAATGCCTCGAAGAATCAGTTGCAAAAATGTTTGCCACTGTCACTAATTATAGCACGTGGGAACCCAAAACGACAAAAAAATGGTCTCATGGAGGAATTTAACCACAACCTTGTGGTCATTCGTTCTGGTGCCCACTACTTCTACCCACTATAGTCCACAACCACCAAAATGTATTCAAATCCAAAAGATGGTGGAAAGGGACCCATAAAGTCGATGCCCCAAACATAAAAAATCTCAACTATCAAAATAGGGGTCTTCGGCATCATATCTTGCCGTGACATAGAGCCTATGCGTTGACAACGCTCACAAGCTCTACAGAAGTTCTGGGCATCTTTGAAGATTGAGGGCCAGTAGAACCCACATTATAAAACCTTGGTGGCCATTTTCTGCCCACTGAAATGGCTGCCACATGCATTAGAGTGACAAAAGGTGAGAATGCTATGGGTTTCACTCTTAGGCACACAACGCCGAATCACTTGATCCGAACAATACTTGAACCATTCCGGGTCTTCCCAGAAATAGTGCTTGACTTGTGAAAAAAATCAGTCTGTGTCTTGCTTAGACCAAGTTTTCGAAATTTGACCAATCGTCAAGTAATTCACTATGTGAGCAAACCACGGAAGGGTCATGTGTGAAATCGCAAGAAGTTTCTCATCCGAGAAACGAGTCATGCAAGGCTAAGAGATCACTCGTGTGCTCACTAAAGATGTAGGATAGATGATCCGCAACTACATTCTCGGATCCCTTCTTGTCCCGGATTTCTAGGTCAAACTCTTGAAGGAGTAGAATCTACCTAATCAACCTAGGTTTAGTCTTTTTTTTGGACAATAGGTGCCACAAAGCAGCATGGTCAGTGAACATAATGACTTTAGACCCTAGGAGGTAGGATAATAACTTATCAAGTGCAAAAATAGCAGCTAGTAACTCTTTCTTAGTGGTAGTGTAGTTTAGTTGAGCATTAGGAAGAGTATGACTAGCGTAGGATATAACATGGGGCACTTTATTCACCCTTTGGCCCAAGACAGCGCCGAGGGCATAATTAGATGCATCGTACATGATTTTGAAAGGAAGGGACCACTCAAGAGATTGCATGATAGGGGTAGTAGAAAGGGCCGCGCGAAGTGTTTCAAATGCTTTCAAACATGCAACATCAAAGATAAATAGTGTGTTCTTAACAAGTAAACCACACAAAGGATGGGATATTTTACTAAAGTCTTTGATGAACCTATAGTAAAAACTTGCATGCCCTAAGAAAGATCGGACTTGACACACAGAAATGAGTAGAGGAAGGCCTATAATAAGGTCAACCTTAGCTTTGTCAACCTCTATATCTTGAGGGAACACAATGTGTCCCAACCCTATACCCTTGCGAACCATAAAATGGCTCTTCTCCCAACTCAAAACTAGGTTTGTCTCCACACATTGAGTAAGTACTTTAGTTAAGTTTTGGAGACACTCCTCAAGAAACGACCCAAACACGGAGAAGTCATCCATGAAGACCTCTAAGAATTTCTCCACCATGTCAGAAAAGATAGCCATCATGCACCGTTGAAAGGTCATTGGTGCATTGCAAAGCCCAAAGGGCATTCAGCGATAGGCAAAAGTGCCAAAAGGACATGTGAAGGTGGTCTTTTCTTGGTCATTCGGATATACATGAACTTGATTATAACCCGAATAGCCATCAAGGAAACAATAGTAGCTTTGCCCTGCTAACCGCTCTAAGATCTGATCAATAAAAGTTAAGGGAAAATGATCCTTCATAGCCATGGAATTCGGTCTCCTATAATCAATGCACACTCGCCACCTAGTAGTGGTTCGTGTAGGGACTAACTCTCCTCACTCATTCTCAACAACAATGATGCCCAATTTCTTGGGCACCACTTGTGTGGGACTCACCCACTTGCTATCCGAGATGGGGTATATAATACCTGCATCCAACAATTTTAAAACCTCATTTTTCACTACCTCCTTCATGTTAAGATTAAGTCTTCGTTGCATTTCATGAGAAGGTTTGGTGTCCTTCTCTAAATGTATATAATGCATGCACACGGAGGGATCTATCCCTCGTAAATCAGCCACCGACCACCTTATAGCATTAGAACACTCATTAATTGACTCTCCTGCTTTGCAGTCAAGTCAGATGCAATGATGACAAGTAAAGTATCATTTGGCCCTAAAAATGTATACTTAAGTGTGGCCGGGAGTGGCTTCAACTCAAGTGTAGGTGGTGTGACCAAGGATGGTTTGGCGGGCTCTCGAGACAGAGGAGGAAGGGACTCAAACCGTGTTTTCCACGGAGGAAAATCAGGTGTAGAAGAAGAATTAAGTAAGGCATTCATCTCCTCCATTGACCTGTCAATATCAAAATTTTCAAACCCAAAATGAGCTAAACAAGCCTCTAGAGGGTCATCGACAAGAGTGGAGGGTAAAGCCTCATCCACAATCCTATCCACAATATCCACAATAGGCACTCCTCTCTTTCATAAGGTTGTTGGGATGCTTAGAAAACATTGAGTTTCACTTGCGTATTTCCAAATGAAACTTCCATAACCCCGATATGACAATTAATACATGCATTGGCCGTAGCCAAGAAAGGTCGACCTAAGATCACCGGGATTTGTTTGCTAAAGCTGGATATCGGTTCCATATCTAAAACCAAAAAGTCAACAGGAAAATAAAACCCATCGACCTTTACTAGCACATCCTCAATTATGCCACGTGGCACTTTGAGGAACGGGTCAGCCAACTGGAGAGTAACAGTAGTGGGTTTCAACTCGCCAAGCCCAAATTCTTTGTACACAGAGTATGGCAACAAATTGACACTAGCCCCTAAATCTAACAAAGCCCTATCAATGAAATCGTTCCCTATAATGCATGCAATGGTTGTGGCACCCGTGTCTTTAAGCTTAGGGGGTGTGTCATTCAACAAGATGGATCTTACTTGCTTTGTGAGTACGACCTTTTGGGACACATGTGTCCTAGATTTAAGCTTTTGCATACAAAGGTCCTTCAAAAATTTAGCATAGGAGGGTACTTGCTTAATCGCCTCCAACAGGGGGAGGTTGATTTTAACTTGTTTAAAAACCTCCATCATCGCTTCCATGGATGCCACCTTCTTATTGAAAGGGGACGGTGTATCAAGGCATTGGGAAAAAGGGTGCCTTAGGCACATATGGTGCCTTAAGCTCATGTGAAGTGCTAGGGACTAAGTCATCCCCCTTAGGTATTTCTTCCTCACCCTTGCTCTCATTAGGTGTACTACCGTGGTCACCCTTCTTAGCCCTAATTGTATTAGATGCAACTGGCTAAGGCTCTAACTCCCTCCCACTTCTCAAGGTAATCACCGCTTGCACCTACTCATGGTGTTTTCCATTCCCACCTGACCCCTCTGCCCCATATTGACCCTTAGGGTTGGCCACAGTCTGACTAGGTAATTTTCCCTCATCTCTTCTATTCATGTTATTAGCCATTTGACCTAATTTGGCCTCTAGCTTGGCAATGGAGTGAGTATAGGAGTGAACTACTAGTGCCAACCCCCGAAGTTCTGAGAGAACTTCCAACACCTGAGTCTCAAAGGCAGAGTTGCCTTGAGGAATAGGTAGGGGTTATGGTTGTCGGTAAAGTTGTGGTGGTCGGTAAGAAGATTAGTTGGCAAAATTATTAAAATTCTGCCTTAGTGGTGGAGGGTTGTAAGATGTGCCTTGTGAAGGAGGTTTCCATGAAAAGTTAGAGTGGTTCCTCCATCCTAGATTGTGTGTGTTGGAATATGGGTTATTACCCGAATTGAAGAAACCTTGAGCCATATTCACATGCTCTTGGACTAATTCCGGGAATTGTGATGCCGAAGGGCACTCACTCAAGTCATGAGCAGGGCTCGCACATATAGACATGCCTTGTGAAATTAAGGCTGATCTTGCTGTGTAGGGGCATGCCCCGCAGTTAATAATTAGTCCATTTTTTGGGACAATGCCTCTACTTGTTGGGCTAACTCTAGGTTCTGCCCTACCTCATAAATACCCCCTCTTTTCGGGGCTTGAACTATAAGTTTCCGGACTTGCCGGGCCGCAGAGGCCTTGTAAAGGGAATTATCAATTAAGTTCTCACATAATTGCCATGCCTCGGCGTCATTTTTGGACATGAATGTCCCACCACAAGAAAAATCCACCATTTGGCGGTGAGGCTTAGTTAAGCTATAGTAAAAGGTCTGCACAAGTTGCCAATCAGGTACTTGGTGGTGGGGACACTGTTGGACAAAGTCACGAAGTCCCTTCCATGTCTCATGAAATTACTTGCCATCAATTTGAGCAAAATTGGTGATGGCTCACCTAGTTGGTTGGTCTTACCAATGGGAAAGTACTTCTCCAAAAAGTTTTGCGGTAATTGGTCCCAAGTTGTGATTAAATTAGCAGGTAAGGAGTTCAGCCAGTGTTTGGCTTTGTCTTTTAATGAAAATGGAAACAAACACAACATTAGGGCCTCATTGGTGAAATTATGGATCCTTATTGTAGAGAAAATTTTCAGAAATTCATTCAGATGTTTGTAAGGGTCATCATGAGCTAGTCCATGGAATGCTGGAAACATTTGGATGGTGTTGGACTTAATCTCATAATGAGCAGCAGTGGTGTCGGGTTATGCATGATGGTGATGTATATGCAGTGGGTGTGAAGTAATCCTTAAGGGTCCGGTTGGGCCCATTTAGGCCATTCGGGTTTTCCATCTTTATTGGTTCGAAGTATGGATAAGGGTATTCAAGCCTCGGAACGCGGGAAGAGGCTCTAAGTTTCCTAAGAGTCCTTTCTAGTTCAAGGTCCAAATTCCACAATTTAGGTTGACAAGAACGATGCCCGTGCATACACTACTCACACACACACTAAGTTCCGACTCTGTGCACTAAGTTATGAAAGCAAAATACCAAAGCACTTTGGTGTTTTGCTTGCGAGTATTTGTTTTTGTTTTTTTAAGCACTTTGGTGATGTGATTTGTTTTTAAAGCTCGGTTGCGCTCCGCTTGCACTTCGGTGATAGCTTCACTTGCAAACACTCTGCACACTTAGCAACACAAAAATAAAAAATCCTAAACTAAAAATTAAAATAGGAATGTAACTTTAAATTACTCAATTTTGCTAGAAGTCCTCGGCAATAGCGCCAAAATTTGATGGGTCATTACACACACCAAATATAAACACTAAACTAAACCAAACTCCTTAGAATAATGGTAAGTCTAGGTATCAATCCACAGGGACAATTGTGAAATTAAACTAATTTAATTGCTGAATTCCTAAATTAATTTTGATTAAATAGATTGAAGGATGTTATGACTAAATAAAAATTAAATGAAATTGAAAATTAAAATTAGGGTCTAAGATACTGATTTTTGAAAAAATCTTAGGGTAAAGAATTCACCACTAACCACATAAATAAGACTGAACAACAGCCACCAATTGCAATCCGGTTTGAACTGCCCAATATTTCACAATTATAACTTTGAAATATTAATCAAGAGGATGGTTGTGTTCAACGTACAGGCACGAGTCATCTCAAGTAGCATAAGGCGTTTGCTCTAAACTATGGTAGCAACACGACCCGTCTCTCGTAGAATGACTCGTCTCATACTTTGAACACAAACGATAAAGAAAACCAATGTATGGAAAGTATTAAACAATCACAGAGAGTAAAACACTTGAAGAGATGAAAAAGAATAATATTATAAACTTCTAAAGTATCCATACATTTATTCAAACTATTCTACAATCAAAGCTTAAGAAAAATCCTTTTACATGGCTAAGGTTTCATCAAAACCCCAAAATTGGAAGACTAGCCACTCATGGAGGTGTGGGAAGAGGATGAGGAAGAAGCCCCCATGGAAGTTGTCTTTCAAGCTTGAGGAAAAATCACCCTTTCGAACCCTATCCTCCATTTTTCTTCAAATAATTTTTGAACCCTTTTATAGGCCCTTTTTCTTCCTTTTATTCCCAGTAGAATAGGCTGAAAATTTCATGCATGCAACCCTAGGTGGGCCTCTCGAGCGGTGGAGGGCCACACGTGCGGTGAGGTGGATGGCTCGGATTTTTCGCTTCTCGCACGGATAAGCTGCTTTTGCACTCTTTTTGATTGAATTTGCGTATTTCTTACCAAATCTGTACAAGTGCACTAAACATGTCATCTCCACCAGATAAATAAAATTGAAAGACTATAAATGTAACTTAAGTGACCTCAATGTGGTACCTTTCGGCCTACATCAAATACTCAAACCAACTGGGACAGATCATGAAACCAATTGAGTAATATCAAATGTTTTCATCCACGAGCCATTTAACAACCCATATGGGCAAGGATTCTCAAAGCTTTAACCATACTCCAAATCTAACTTTGTTTATTCTTCAAGTTTTGTCCACACTCCTCCTACCAGTAACAGCCACACTACCAAACCAACACATTTCTTGTTATTTTAAGGCAACAACTTTTAAACATCTACTTAACCAAAACATCTTAATCATCTTTCTTCTTCTTCTTCTTTTTTTTTTATATTTATTTTTTAATAATTCCTGTTGTTGTATATATTTGCTAATAATAGGTACTTGAGAGCCAAATAGCAACTTACAACCAATTAAGGATACACGTTTTCAAATAAAAAAAAATTAAAAATACATAAATCGATTATAGAATCAAACACAAACTTTTTTATGTGAGATAGATTTCACTATATGTAAGTGTCATTGTACGAGTATGAAATATTCGTTGCACGCATACTCCTTGTGATCAAGTCTGAACTCTTTCAAACGGCGTCGTATTCCTAAATTCACAACTCAAGTGAGCTTACCAGCGGGTGTGTGTTGGAAAACCCCTCTGATACTTAAGTCAGTTCTTAAGATCAATATGGAAAAAACCTCTCAATCAATTCTGTAAATAAAATTGCATTAGCTCGTTCTAGGTTGACTTTGAGCTTTTATGTCTTTCAAATGGTAGTCCTAGTAAGATTCTAATTCCTCTTCATAAAGTCTCACTAGGAGTCACCTTCTTAAAAGATAAAGCTCATCCTTTAACACCCTTATCATTGAAGTCCAAGTGAAACAACCTAACTCCCAAGCCGGCAACTAAACTAAGTAAACAGCTAGTCCTGTTGCATGTCAATTGTTTAATTGCACTGACTGAGTCTTACTAACTTTAGGTGAAACCATTGTGCAAAAACACTAACGCCACACTGACCTTGACTAGTGCACAATTCTGCCAAGTTCTCCATTTCGGTCAAAGTAAGTTGGTCCTTTTAGTCCAGTCAATGTTATAGGGCCAATTATGCTTGGCCAAAGTGCACGCGCCGTTTGTCCGGTTGAAACTTCGGAGCTCGTCCCTAACATTCAAGTTAGCTAGTCATCAGGTCGGCCCAAAACTAAGGCCCATACTGATTTAGCCCGGCCCATTGGTTTGGTGTAAATTACCCTAGTCATATCCATGTAAAAAAATTGTGTCCTCTTCTGTCACTAATTTATCTACAAGTAGAACTTTTTTTTAATATGAAAATTACTTGATTGTATTTTAAACACACTCTCAATAATTGTAGTTATGAGAAGTAATATAATAATAAGTTTATTGTATTTTAAACACACTATATCTCAATAATTGTAAGGATAAACTACCAATAGATCCTAATAGTTGGACTTAACTTCCATCAAGTCCTATTGAAAGTAAGTTTTAGTAAAATCATGACTAAAAATAATTTATTGTGATATTTTTTACATATGTCGCTGAAAATTGACAATTAGTGACTTTTTTGTCACGATTTTCATAAATTTTCACTAAAACTTACAATTAGTGACATTTTTTTGTGATGATTTTTTCAAACTTTCGCCAAAAGTTAAAAATTAGTGACTTTTTTTGATTTTTTTTAAATTGTTGCTAAAACTTATAATTATTGACATTTTTTGTGACAAAAATTTCAAATATCGTTGAAAATTAACAATTACTAACATTTTTTAATAGTGTTTGATGAAAAACTCCCTTACTTCTCACAGGATCAATTGAACAATAAGTCTACCTACAGTTAAGTCCTCCAAATTGTAAGTATAAGAGTTTGTGAAGTTATTTTTCTCTCATGTTACCTAGATTATGTGTTTTTTTCTAATAAAAAATAGAAAATCTAATTGGGTCGTTAAAGGCCTTGGGATTTCCAGACTTACTGTGACAACCAAACCCATTCATACATCATGTATATTTAATTGTTCATGCATTCATGTTATATCTTGTGTGCTTGTGTAGGGCTTTCTAGTGATAGAATGAGGAAAGAAGAAGTATGGAAGGTTATGTTAGAAATTTGTTTTGTTATGTGTTTTGAGTTTGGGAAAGTTTAGACCTTGATTTGAGAACCATAGGGTATGCCTAAACCTTAAGTGAGGAGCTTAAAGATCTTAGTCTAATAAACTTGACCATGTTATGCTATTTGCTAATTAGGATTAGTGATAATTAAGTATGATTGATTAGCTTAAGTAGGATTAAACATAAGCTTGGCTAATTAGTTCTAACCTAGATTAGTTAATCTAAGTAAGCAAGATTAGCTATAGTTAATGATGTTGCAACCTTGCCCTAGCTAAACACAATAAAATCTTAAGTTCTACATCACAAAAATAATGAAGAAGTTGGAGGAATCAAGAACTAACAAGAGGAACAAGAAGAAGAAAAGATGAAAAAGAAGGAGAAAATGGAGAAAATTCAAAGGAGCTAGAGATTCAAGCCTAAAAATCTTAAGAAAATCATTACAAGGTAAGAAACTTGACCCTCTTCCATAATCCCATAGCAAAACCTAGCTAAAAATTGCTTAGGAATAAGTTTTGGAAGATTGAAATGAAAAAGAAATAGGAAAGTTTGAAAACTAGAAAAGAGCTTGAAGAATTGATGGAAAAACTATGTTTTGAATTAGTTTTATGTAAGATTTGAGCAAAAAAATTGTTGTACTATGAACTTGCATCACTTATTCATGATTAGGGAACTTTAGAACTTGATTTTGGAGGATTGAAAACATTGAATAAAAGAAAGGTTTGAAAATATTTAAAACTTGAATTTAATCAACCTTTCACTTGTTTAATCCACAAATCAATGCATATTCATGAGTTTTTATTAGTTTTTCATCATATATATGTATGTTAGGATGTTGTAGAACAATTTTTAGGTTTTGAAAGCTTGGAAATTGAGTTTGGCAGCCCTAGAACCACGAAGAACAGCTTCAGCCTTGACTTGGTTTTTCTCTCGTACGTGCGGCTGAAAGCACTGCAATTGTGACACACCCTCTGCATGTGCGGCCAGCTACCTTTGACCTAAATTTGATTTTGAAATAATTGTATGCACGTCCCATATGTGCGGCCAGGGTTCCGCACGTCTCGCCCTGTTCCATCGCATGTGCAGAATTTAGGGAAGGTGCTCGTTTTGGTTTCTTTTCATTTTCTTCGACCCTCGGGCCCCCCTACATGCATTTTGAACCTATTTGAAAGTCAAATGCACTTAAAAAACCAACCTAAAATAAGTTAAAATAAGAAAGGAAACTTAAGTTAGAAACTGATTTGCCTCGTTTATGTTTAGAACGTTCAATGTCTAGTACTTGTTTTGTATGCTAAGTCTTCAAAAAGTTAAGCCCTGAGCAAGGAGCTAATTATGAGTAGTAGTGTAGTAAAGTTATTTTTTTTATTTTTTTTTTTAAATTATGATTTGAAATACAAACATATGATATGTTTAGAAAGATTATGCTGTTGTTTTGTTATGAATGAACATCATATATTTTTGTATCATGTATTGAGATGACATTTTGGAACTTGTTTGTTATTGGGAATCATACCAATATTCTCTTGCTAACTGAGCTCTACCATCGGTTGTGGTCTCTTGACTCTTGATTCGAAGTGTCTTGCGCTATGTATGTGTCATAAGATAAGCTTGTTTTGCTCGAAAAGCTATATTATGTTCAAAATGTTCATATGCTTGGTTTTAATAAAACTTTTTGGTATTCATTCATTTACCACTTTACTATATTGCTATTCACTAGGTTTTAGCTCACCCTTCTCTCTTATATGTATGTAGGTGACGCCAATGATCCTGTTATGGATGGGAGGTCGAGTTAAAAGTGTTTTTCTTTTCTTTTTCTACTTTTGGAAGTTGGAGTTTTCGGATGAAGATCTTGTCTTCAAGTTTTGGTTTTTATTGGTTGTATATTTGTAAATGTTGTACTTTCCTTTTTGATGTTGAGCTTGTAAATGTCAAAGATAAATAAATAAAGTTGCTCGCTTTGTATCACATGACTTATGAACAGGCTTTGGATGGACTCTTGGTAATTAATGGACAATGCTGTTTTTTCGCATAAGCCCCAATGTTTTAGTCCAACCTTGTCTTGTCTTATTAGGCCTTTGGTAGTCAGATAGTACTGGCCGTTCATAACTACTATCCTGTTTGGGGCGGAATGAGGTCATGACACTTATTTAGATCTTCTAGTTTTGTCTTATTGATGATTTTTAAAAATAATTAATTAAAGCTTGTCAAAATTAGGTTGCATTGGCACATCTCAGTCCATTAAAATATAATAAGAATAATAAAATAAAGAGAAAATTGGTGATAAATACAATCTAAAGAGGGTATGAAACATTAGGTCTAGTGGATATTTTTTATTAGTGAGAAATCCATCAATTGTGAAATAGTTTGGTGATAAATCCTTTTTATTATTTTGGAGGACATTTACTTTTCAATTTTATCCGTTAATTTATCTGTTGACTTTTCTATTCAAATTAATTTCTATTTGTTTAAATTTATATCTATATGTTCAATTTTTTTTGACTACCTGTTTAAATTTTTTGACTCTTTATTTAATTTTTCTCCATTATTTGTTCAAATATCTATCAAAATTTTATTATCTATTCAATTTTTTCCCTTACCTATTCAAATTATTGTCCTAATTTTTTAATTTTTATCTGTTCAATTTTTTTTATCTATTGAAACAATCTAATATTTTCAACAGATCAAATCCTTCAGCAGATCAGATCCTTCAACAGATCAAATCTATAGACATCTCTCTCTCATCAATGAAAATGAATTCATCATCCAAATTTGTTCAAATCCAACAACAACAATAATAAAAAATATGTTTTTATTTGTTCATTCTTTTTAGGTTTGATCTATTTTGAGAGAGAGAGAGACAGAGACTAATCTGTTAAAATTTTTTATTTATTCAAATTTTTTACAAGAAGAACAATTTGGATCACCATGGTTCATAATCAACCAATTTCAAAACACATACACAACTACACACACACACACACACACACACACACACACACACACACAGATTGCAAAGGGGAGCGGAGGAGAGAGAAATAAAAAAATTAGAGAGATATCAAAAAAATAAATACACATATAGATCTACAATTGAATATATATATATATATATATATATATCAAAATACAGATCTCACTTCAATCAACAAATCAACTCATTTGTTTATCTATGTAAATCGAACATAAATAGATCAAATACAAACACAAATACAAATACAAACAGATCAACTCCACCGATTTCAGAATCAAACACAAATAGATTTCAAAAAAAAAAAAAAAAAATTATCAAATCAAAACTATTTATTTATAATTAAAAAGAAAAAACTTATGATATATATTAGTGGTGCAGAGAAATCATATTTTTAATATAAACTTGTATATAATAAGAATAGTCACTCTCATATCATTTCCTTTGGAACCTATGAATTGTTAGAATGGTTGAAAGATATGTGGGAATTGTGTATTTGTATTATATAAATAACCATGTACAAGAGCTCCTCTATATAGGAGAGTGATACAATCCTAATATAACTTTAATTAATAATGATATACATTAATTATGATATATATACATTAATTGGGATATACATTAATAGCCCCCCTCAAACTCAAGGTGGGTAAGCATTAACCACCTTGAGTTTGGAAACTAGATCGCTGAAATGACCAGGAGGATGGGCCTTGGTGAAGATATCGGCTATCTGATCGGCAGAGATAACAAAGATAAGCTGAACAGTGCCACTAGTAACATGTTGTCACCTAAAGTAACAATCAATCTCCATATGCTTTGTGCGATCATGGAAGACATCATTACAGACAATCTGAATAGCACTCTGATTATCACAATAGAGGTTAATCGCAGTAGAATGAGAAACCCCCATATCAGAAAGAAGCCAGTGAAGCCACACAAGCTCCTGAGTAGTGTCAGCAAGCAACAAGAGTTTGCTTCTTGCTACGCCAGGTAAGGAGAGAGTCACCTAAGAAGAAGTAGAATCCTGTTGTAGAACGGCGATCAGTAGGATCCTCTACCCAATCTGCATCAAAAAATGAGTGTAACTGTAGAGATGAGTGTGCTGAGCAGTGAAGACCATGAAACATAGTTCCTTTGAGATATAGCAAAATGCAAACTAGAGCATCATAGTGTAGAGAGTGAGGGGCACCTATAAACTGATTGACAATATGAACAGTATAAGCAATGTCTGGACGAGTAACTGTTAGATAAATAAGACTGGCAACTAGCTAACGATATAAGGTAGCATCAGACAACAGGTGACTGTCAAGAGGTGTGAGATGAGTCTGAGGATCAACTAGGGTAGTAGTAGTCTTACAATCGGTAAGACCAGCACGAGCCAAGAGATTAGAGGTATACTTGGCCTGGGTGAGAAAGTAACTAGAAAGATCGTGAGAAATTTTCAAGCCAAGGAAGTAACTATGCAAACCTAAAATTTTCATCTCAAACTGGCGACTGAGGAACTGTTTGAGACTAGAGATACCCACTATGTCATCCCCGGTGATGATCATATCATCAACATAGAGAAGAATAAGAATAACACCATGCTCTGTCTTGTGTATAAACAGAGCAGAATCACAGGCATTGGAAAATAATCCAAAGTCACTAATGGTAGAACTGAACTTGGCAAACCAGGCATGCAGAGCTTGTTTCAAACCATACAAAGCACGACAAAGTTTACAGATCTTGGTGGACGGAATTGAGGAACCAAGGAGAGGCTGCAAATAAACTTCCTCAGTGAGATCGCCATCGAGAAAGGCGTTCTTGACATCCATTTGACAAAGACTCTAATGACAAGCAGCAGCAACGGCAAGTAGGCTGCGAAGTAAAGTAAGACAAGCAACAAGAGCAAATGTTTCCTCATAATTAATCCCATATTCTTAAGTAAATCCCCGAGCAACAAGACAAGCTTTGTAACACTCAATGGAACCATCAGAGTGGATTTTGATCTTGTAAACCCATTTACAACTAACAACACTCCTGCCAGGTGGAAGGTCAACTACATCCCAGGTATGAGTTTTATCTAAAGCCTGCAGTTCATCACTCATAACTTGCTCCCAAAGAGGGTTAGACCAAGCCTCTCGATAGGAAGTAGGTTCATGAGAAGAAAAAGCAATGGAACCAACAATGAAATCACAAAGAAGTACAGAAGGTTGTGTTACCCGAGTAGAATGACGAAGAGGTACCTTTGGTACAGAAGATGATGTAGTGGAATCAAGAGATGTATGAGGCTCACTGGGAGAGAGAATGATAACAAGACTAGGACGTGGAGTAGGAGCAGGTACAGAAGCTAGCTCAGGATTAGGGAGTGGAGCAGCAGGACTAGGAAGCGGAGCAGAATCCTTAGGATGGGCCAGAGTCATCATGTCAAAAATAGTGTCTGTATATAGCTCATCAAACAGAAGAGAGGGATCTGTAACGAATGGTGTAGTGAGACAAGTGGACAAATGAAACTTAGATGTAGAGGGGAACATTTTGTGTTCCCAAAAAATTACATGACGAGAGATACGAAGACGACGAGAAAGAGGATCCTAACAACAATAACCTTTATGTTTAATCCCATACCACAAGAAGCAACACAAACGGGCACAAGGTTCTAATTTGGTACGCTCATGTGGTTGAAGAAGAACAAAACAAGCACATCCAAACACACGAAGACCAGTATAGACAGGTGTGGCTTGCTTTCGTTCTCCTCAGAGGGGTTTAGTCATGTTGGATACGATAGCCCTATAGTTCAGACTCCCGTGGATTTGAATCTGGATTCACAAGTGCAATGTGAAACAGAAAAAACATAAATGCGTCCAAATTTGACAAATCTTTGGAAAATCGGTTTACAATAAAAAATGTCAAAAATGGATTACATTGCCAGATTTTAGAGTCACCACCTAAATATTTTTGAAAAATTTAGGAAACCCATGACTTGTGCCAAAGGCCACTTGTCTGTCATCACCAAAGTGTCTTGGCCCGGGAACTTAGGTATGAGAGGGAAAGGTCATGAATTGAGCACCCCACTGACCCGATCAAAGATCGCCCTCTACTAATCATAATGTGACTTTTATGTACATTATATGCTCTTATTCTGATGATTAATACTAACTTACTATGTGAGTGTAGACGCGCCCGTGTGGGGTCCTCGCTACAGTTCGGACTCGATTTTGTGTCGCGGTTCTTAATCTTGAACCAAAGAGTCCAAATCCGGCAAATCGTTTTGAGAAATAGATTTTTGAAAAGAAGTGCCAAACATGGACTGCTTTGCCAGATACAGAGTCGCCACCTAAATATTTTTTATGGGGAAATTTAGGAAACCCTGACTCGGTGCCGAAGGCCACATGTCCGTCATCACCGGAGTTTCTCGGCTTGGGAGCTAGGGTACGATTGGGGAAGGTCAGCTATGAGCACCACCTCTCGTCCGATCCGAAGATCGGCCTCTACTAACCGTGATATCCGTTTTTGAAAACATTATGTGTTCTTATTCCATTTATTAGCCTAGAATTACTATGTTATGCGCGCAGCAAACAAGTATAGACTAGATTGCCTAATTTGGAAATAAGCATTGCATATCCGTTTGTTTTAGAAAACACTTTGGAATTTGCTACTTGCAAGTAGGCTAAAATACGGATTTCAACGAATTTCTCCAACTCAAACAATCTAACCCTCACCCACAGGCATTCAAACAATTTATCACATAAGCATTTAGCCGCATGGCAAGCATACTGTCATGGCAACACTCACACGCATGCGGGATGCTAAAACATAAATACTTACATCGTACTCCGTGCCAAAACAATAAACTAGTTAGCAAACATGCACGTCCTAGTTCATGTTAAAATGACTAATGCAACACAAGCGAAATGTCACTAGAGTAGGCTCGGCTAGTCTAATCATGGCATGTGAAAATGCGATCAATTTGATTCACGTATTCAATTTGGAATTGAAGTACAAATGCAGTTAGCATGATGTACTGAGCCCGGTGCATGCAATACTGATGAATGATGCACGCATGCATAGCATAAGGTATGCTAAATTAAACGTGCCCTAATCTACCATCAAAGCAGGTAAATAAAAGGGAAGAAAGAAATGGGGATTGGAAGACATACACACCACTCACGCATGCTTATTACAGATTTGCCCTCGCCCGGAGGGACCAAATAAATAATACAAATAATTAACCTACAAGCTAATTAATTATTACAAATTCCTTAATCAGCTAACAAACTAATTAAGCCAGGAAAACAGATAAACCGCCCCGGGGGAAGCGCTCGATGCAATGCATGCTCGATCCTGCTCGGAAATACACCGCCATGCATAGGCTGCCTCTGTTTTCCTTCCTTTACTCCTCTGGAGGTTGTCAAAACCTCAGGACTATTTCCTTGGACATCAGGGAACACCACCGGCTGAATGGAATTGCCACCGGCAGTGGGATGTGGCCACCGGCCATTGGTGAAGCTATCGGCAGAGAAGGGATTGCCGGTCGGCACTGGGAACTGCCGGTCGGCAAAGTGTTCCTGCAGAATCTGCAATTGACAGCAACAGAGGGCAAGGCAAAGCATGGCAGCATAATTCAAGGCATATATGCACCAATCGTGTCCCCTATCATGTTTGTGACTCAAAAGGGCATGTGTCTCGATTCTCGGACCACCAATCACGCATTTCCATGCATGATGGCCCAAAGGATCAAGAGTGCAACTTTCATGTCAAATGAAATGCAAACCATACAAACAAACCAAGGCCCAATTCCCATCACCAATTCAAGGAACAAGGCATGCATGCAAGATGCAATGCAACCTAGACATACAAGCTAAGGATGCAACATGGCATGGCAAGACATTTATGCAAGCATACAAGCAAACATGAGGCAATACCAACCAATGAAAAGGTGGTCTAAAACATGATTTGGGCAGCTCTAAATAGGCCCAAAACAGTAGCCAAAGTGACCAAAACAAGGGACCAAAATACACATACACGCATGCACATGTTAAGGCCCAAATGCTTAAGCATCAAAGGGCTATTTCTAAGCACATTTGAATGAGGCAATCATGGACAAATAGCATGCAAGGTAAGCATTGTAAATCATGTTAGGATGATGTCAAACCAAGCAACAAGATATGCTAAACATTAGCATGCAAATGGCCCAAGTATTTGAAGCAAGTCAAAGGGGCTTGAACCATGACCAAGCCAACCAAGCCTCACAAGGCTAAGGGGGCTTAGAATAGGTTCAAGGCAGACCTAGACCATGCAAAGGGGACCCCCTAGATGGCATCTAAGTGGCTCAAAAACAAAGGCATGCAATGGCCAAAACATGGAGCATACTACACAAGCTTTCAAAGCATCAAAGAGGTAACTAAAGCAAGCATACAAGCATACTATAAGGTCTGAAATGACATGGTGGATGATTCCAAATTGCCAAATCAATGCAAAAATGTCATGCTATACACTCATACACTTAAGGCCAACAAGCCGGAATGCAAAGGAACTATACTAAGCATACCAAATCCGACCCAAACAACCATGGACAGACCTAAAACATGGCGAAATATGCACAAAACCTTCACAAGACTAAGCCTAAAACATGCTTGAACAAAGGCTAACAACCTAAGGCATATTAAGGTAATAACAAGGCATTACATGGTAGGTATGCTAAGCATGCATGGTGTACCAAAACCAACAAAAAACAGAGGTATAATATGACATATTAAGCACAAAAAACAGCCAAGGCATGGTCAACATGAAGCTTAGCTAAGTGCTCCCTCAAGAGGCCAAAAATGGTCCATTTTAAGGACAACAAGGAGAGGGGGTGGCCCTCCCCTTTTGGAGACTTCAAGGCACCATCTCCACCACTGAAATCCCTCATGATTTCAGTGGTGAAGAGGCCCAAACACCAAAGTCTCGAAACTTGCTCAAAATGGCTCAAAATGGGACCTTTCAAGGCCTAAGAGGGGTCAAACACCCTCAAACCACAAAACACTCTTAATAAACAATCAAGAGGGCTAAAAAACAGAACTTTTTTGTATTATACACTAAGCACAAAAACAGTTCAAAGATAGGTAAAAACAAGATGCAAAAATGGGGTAAAAAGGGGTAAGATTCTTACCCTTGAAGACCTCTTCAACAATGATGCTCCAATGGCCTTCCTTGGCTTGAGTCCAACACCAAAACACTAAAACCAATCCCTTAGAACCTCAGTAACCAAAGGAAGGTGAAACACTAGGTGTTTGTGTGCAATAGTATGGACTAAAACACCTAGAACACTAAAGAGAGGGAAAGAGAGATAGGATATGTATCAAACCCTAACCCTAAAACCAGAGCTCTCCTCTGTCTTTTTTATCCCTAAAATGTCTCAAGTGTCTAACCCTAAAGCCAAGAGACAAGGCTCTCCCTTATAGAGCTTATTGTCTTGTAAAGCTTACAAGACAAGCTTCTAAAGAGAGAAATCCCTCCATACACGTGTATGGAGGGGAGCAAAAAGCAAGACAGCTGTCTTAAAATATCTGCAAAAGTAGATGCACAGTAGTCGGCCGGCCAAAAATGTCATTTTGACAAAATTTAGTGCTGGCCGGCAACAAATTGTGCTGACCGGCAATATACATTGCCGATGGTAGCAAAAACCAGCCGGTGACCTCTAGCCACTGCCGGTGGTATGTGGGGATGCCTCACAAGGCATTCCCTGCCCTTCCAAGGCAAAACACAAGTGTTTGGTGCAAAACCAGACACTAAACAGTCGAGTTCGGAGATCCTGAGGCAAGGCGCGCGAGCCGAGACCTCCGGGAACTCCAAACGAACACAAACATGGATAATCACCGAGTGTTCCAAGCGGTGACGTCCCAGTCTTGAGGACGGTCAAAAATGAGGTGTCTACAGTTGCCCCTCTTTGACAGAACTCGAAAGTCATAACAATGACGGGAGTGAATGTCAAAGCCCAGAGACGACCCATTTTTGACAAGGCCGAAGACTCAGACAAACATGCAAGACAAACAAGATATGCGCCCGAAGGCAGGGGTAAAATGCAAGACAATGCACGAAGCCGAGCATAACTTATGATCATGCAAGGAAAGCTGTAACGAAGCATAACATGCAACAGTTTTAAGCTGGCATACACCAAACTACACTACAATGCAGAAAGGATGTAAGAGAATTATGCAATTCTCAATACGTCTCACTCGGAGGATACAATACCTGTGCGGCTCGTCTGGTTGCACCAGCCTCAAATGAACCGTACATACAATATCGTGCCTGAAAAAAAAACAAACTTAACAGGTACAATATTGTTAGCGGCATGCATGGTAATGCAAGAATGGATGCAAAATGATATGCAATATATACAAAACAATGTATAAACAATGCATATGAAGATGCGATGTAATTGAAACAATGCAAACTATATGCAAAGCAATTGAATCACGATCCAATCACGAGTGGTTCGAGACCACACCCATGTCAAATAGATTGATGGAGGCAACAAGTCTGTCTACCATAGAACGGTCAACTGAACTATGAGCATTGTAGACAGACACAAGAACAAGTATTGGGGGGGATTGACATAAGTGGGGAAACAACCCGCTGGAGAAAGGACAATGATCCTAATGCCGGATGCAAAAATTACACTACAATGTAATATATATATATATATATATATGGATATGCTGGGGAGATGAAATGGATACGGCACGCGGGCCAAACCAAATCTTGCCTAGGTAGGGCATGTACGCATATAAGCCACGTCTAACATAGAACGGTCCACTGAACTATGTTTCGACACGAGAAGTATGGGCACATACCAGACCAAGCTCAACATGGAAAGGCGCAAGCCATAGATGGAAGGTGTGATGCAATGAATGCATGCGATCTAAAATGCAATGGAAATGGATACAATGGATATGGCACGCGGGCCAAACCAAATCTTGCCTAGGAAAGGCATGTACGCATACGAGCCATGTCTAACACAGAAAAGGTGCCGCAACCCTCAAACCAACATACCAGCGTGGAATAGGCGCGTACACATGCAGAACTGTGCTTTAACGTGAAAAGTAAGGGCACATACCAGACCAAGCTCAACATGGAAAGGCGCAAGCCATAGATGGAAGGTGATGCAATGAATGCATGCAAACTACAATGCAATGGATATGGCACGCGGGCCAAACCAAATCTTGCCTAGGAAAGGCATGTACACAAACAAGCCGCGGCTAACATAGAACGGTCCATTGAACTATGTTTCGACACGAGAAGTATGGGCACATACCAAACCAAGCTCAACATGGAAAGGCGCGAGCCATAAGCGGAGGTGATGCAATGAATGCATGCAAACTACTATGCAATATTTACAAATATGCAATGGAATGGATATTTACAAAATGCATGACAATGCAGTATGATGCGATCTACTGGGGAAAATGCAATGGATGCATGCAAGCTATAATGGAAATGCATGACAATGCACTATGATGCAACGACTATGATTGCGACTTTCCCTATCTTACCAACAGGGCGATATACTAGGTTGGTTCAGTATCCAGAACTGAGGCGCCGACATGCTGCCTCAATCTATGGGGCTTCCATACAGATTTCAAGCCGAGGGTACACCTCTGGGTATTTAAACCAGACTTTAGTCTCAGAACTCCCGAACCTTTGCGTTCTAGGCATAAGCCGTTCGAACTCTAGTTTCCACCGTCCCAGTTGGTCTTCTAGGAACTCACCGCAAACATAGGCAGGTGGCTTTACCAGACCACCGAAAGTCGTTCGGGCACGACAAACACCGAAGGAATTGCACCTTCAGAGGATTTAGGGTCTCCTAGACCGTGGATGCAAAATGTATGCAAGACAATGCAGGTGAATTTGAAATGCGCAACACGTGCGACTTAAGACATGCATGGCAATGCAAATAAACTATGCACACCAATGCGCCGAAGGTTTCGCACCTTCCAAGGATTTAAGGTCTCCTAGACCGTGCGTGTTTAAGGTCTCGCCAGACCAGCGTGCGTGTTTAAGGTCACGCCAGACTAGGGCAACATGCATAATAATGCAAGAATGAGGCACGCATGCTAATGCTAACGTCGACACACAAGCCAACGAAAATGTGACACGCATGCCAATGAAAATGAGACACGCATGCCGATGAAGAAGATGGGGCACATGTGCCAATGCAAATGAGGCATGATGCAAGATGATACAAATGAGACACGCGTGCCTCATAAGATGCAAAATGATACAAGTGTGACACGCATGCCACACAGAATGCAAAATGAAACAAATGAGACACACATGCCTCATTAGATGCAAAATGATACGAGTGTGACACGCATGCCACACGGAATGCAAAATGAAACAAATGAGACACGCATGCCTCATAAGATGCAAAAATGATACGAGTGTGACACGCATGCCACACGTAATGCAAAATTTTGAAAATTGGACTTATATGCTACGCGAAGCCGGTTTGTATTCAAAACAATGCAATGTACTAACAAGTACAAGTGAGGTGCGCAAGATAGCGCGAGAGGATGCATGCAAGATGCAAGTAAGGTGCACAAAACAGTGCGATGCGGTGCGCAAAATAGCGCGAGTGATTTTGAAATGCACAAAACAGTGCGATGCGCTAAACAGCGCGATTGATTTGGAAATGCACAAAACAGTGCGATGCGCTAAACAGCGCGATTGAAATACAATGCACAAAACAGTGCGATGCGCTAAACAGCGCGAGTGAAATGCAATGCACAAAACAGTGCGATGCGCTAAACAGCACGATTGATTTTGAAATGCACAAAACAGTGCGATGCGCTAAACAGCGCGATTGAAATGCGATGCACAAAACAGTGCGATGCGGTAAACAGCGCGATTGATATGCGATGCACAAAACAGTGCGATGCGCTAAACAGCGCGATTGAAATGCAATGCACAAAACAGTGCGATGCGCTAAACAGCGCGATTGATATGCAATGCACAAAACAGTGCGATGCGCTAAACAGCGCGATTGATTTTGAAATGCACAAAACAGTGCGATGCGCTAAACAGCGCGATTGAAATGCGATGCACAAAACAGTGCGATGCGCTAAACAGCGCGATTGATATGCAATGCACAAAACAGTGCGATGCGCTAAACAGCGCGATTGATTTTGAAATGCACAAAACAGTGCGATGCGCTAAACAGCGCGATTGAATGCAATGCACAAAACAGTGCGACTGAAATGCAATGCACAAAACAGTGCGACTGAAATGCAATGCACAAAACAGTGCGATTGAGGTGCGATGCACGTAGGGCAACTTTGAATTTCGTAAAAGCTAAAAGGATACAAAAAGGATACACCTTGCACGAATTCGAGTACCACGCATGGAAGACACGATCCGAGGTCACAACGGAGGCCGGTTGAGCGTCGGAGATGCACTTTCTTGCACTTTCTTGAGCTATGAAGACCAGAATCTACTCATATGGCCTAAACAAGGTTGTGGAAACACCACCGGCCGGAAGGGGAGGCCACCGGCTGTCCATCGGCTGCAGAATAACTCCATCGACACAATATACTGTCGGCCGGCACAAAATATTGCCGACCGGCAGAAAGTTGCTGAGTCGGGGCAGATTTGACATTTCACCTCGGGTGTTTTAAAATAGGGCTTCCAAACCCTATTTTTCATTTCCTCTTCCGCCGAAAACTCACACACTCTCTCTCTAGAGCGTTTTTCTCTCCTCTTTTGCCCGTTTCTTCGCGTTCTACGCCCGTTTTGTCGTCGGATTCGCGATTTCCTTCGTGTTTCAGACATTTTCAACCGAACAAAACTTTGTTTCGGTGCCTCGTTTTCCGTTCCCACCTTTTTGGGGTTTGTTCCCCTCGCTTTCCTCTTGATTTTCATGCCCTTTCACATCCCGGCCTTTTCGGTCATTTTCGGCCTCCCCGGGAGTTAACTTTTCGGTTGACTCTTCGCATTCTAGCCCGGTTTTCCTTCCTCCGGCTATTTTCTCATCATTCTCGACATGGCGGACGACATTCCACGCAGTGGGACTCCCCCGGATCACGAGATGGATCCCGGGGTCGAGCTCCTACCTTTGAGCGAGCGCCCATTCGACCCGGCGACCTACCGGCCGGCGATTCATGTTCAGCCCCCCGACGGACTCCGCCAGTTTCGGAGCTTCGAGAGGCACGTACCACCCGAGCTATTACTGCGCGAGCCTACCTCTCACCTATCCTTCGGCACTTCCGAGGTAACTCTTTTTCCTCTACTTTACTTTCTGCAACGTAGGGCACAAAAACTGTCGTAGCTTATTTATGCTCTTTAACTGCTTTAGCTGATATGCCGTATACCGTAGTTGACTGTAAACATACACACAACTGATATCTGCTTGAAACTGACACATGCACACACACTGCATTAGCCCTGAATCACCTAAACACACGGCGCACACTGTATACACACTGGTACCCGATATCTGCTTGAATCTGAACGTATGAACACATGTTATACTGTACTGAACCATCCGAACACGCTGACGCATCACACGCTGTAGTTCACTGTAAGCACACTGGCACCCGGTATTTGTTTAAATCTATTAAACTTGCACGCATGCTATACTTGTATACTTCTTAGAACTGCATTTTGAATGTTGTCTTGCCATTGTTATTTCTTGTTTACAGGAGGATTCCCATACCATCCGCGGGTATGGGAACACTGGCGCTCGGGAGTGGTACGACGAGCTCCCTGATGCGGTCCGTCGCATAGTGGACCAGGCGGGCTTCGGCGCCTTCTGCCGCGGACTCTCCAGGCTTACCACGTGCAGACCTCTACTCGCAGCTCTGGCGGAGAGGTGGTGGGACACCACCGATTCATTTCACTTCTCCACAGCAGGGGACATGACGATGACCCCTTACGATTTCTCGATGCTCACAGGCATCGGGGTAGGGGGTGATCCGATCCCCTTTGATATCGACATGGATGAGTGGACTGCTGCTCAGGTCCATCTGCTGGGTGAGGCGCCACCTCTTGCTCGTCCAGGCTTTGTCCGGTATTCCTGGTTTGAGGTGCAGTTTAGGGTCCAGCCCACTCTCATTGATGCAGATCCGACGACCCCGGAGGCCGTGGAGAGATACGCTCGCGGCTTCCTCATGTTCTTATTTGGGACGACCATCTTCGCCGACCGGTTGAACACCGTGCCTCTCTGCCTTCTCAGCGCACTGGTGGACGTCCGAGACATCCTGCATTATGATTGGGGTGGCGCCGCTCTAGCCACTCTCTATGGGTACATGAGCTCAGCTTCCCGTGGCAGCGGACAGTTGCTCGGAGGCTATTGGCGGGCTTGGGAGGTACATTTCATCTCCGCTTTTCATTTCTGCCCTATATTTTCTGTACTCTGTACACTGCACACACTGTAGTCTGCTTCATACTTGTTGTATACTGTACACACGGCACATGCATACATTCTGCTTTACACTGACTGTACACTGCTCACACTGTACACTATACACAATACACTGCATAACACGCGGCTTTGTCATTTCTGCTTTATTCTGTATTTTGCTTTATCTGATAAATGCACTGGTATTTACCTTGCAGTTGTGGGTTTACGCCTACTTTCCCAGGCTCACTCCCGTACCAGTCACAGAGACTCCTCTGGTCGTCCCCTTTTCACGTCGCTTTGACGGGAGATGCACCCGGAGGCCACGAGAGACATTCGGCTTTTTCCGCCGATACTACGACACCATTACCCCTCCCGAGGTATGTTTTACTTACAGTTTATTTAAGCTTCGCCTTTCCACTGCATATTTCAAAGACAGTAGATAACAAACTGTATTGCATTTTCAGATCACCTGGCAGCCTTGTGCTCCTTTGCCAGTTGTGACGCGGGATCGGTTTGCCGGTGCAGATGAGACCTCGCGTTTCCGGATCTTATTGGAGGGCCCGGTTTGTCGGGCTTGGTACCTGGGTGAGCGTTTCCTATGCCAGACCCTAGGGTTACCTGAGCAGATAGTCCCGGTTCACCCTCCTGCGGACATGAGGGACACCGAGAGGCTCACCACTGAGCAGATTGACGATTACACTATCGGCTGGGAGGAGGCCCGCTTCAAAGGCATCGGCGACTACCGAGAGTACGTGCAGACGTACCTGATGCGACCTCTGAGCGGCGGCCGTCGAGCGGAGGGGGCCAGGCCCGTGGCGCCAGCGGCTGGGGCAGGAGCGGGAGCTGGAGCGGGAGCTTCGAGGAGGGCCCGAGTCTGTGGCAGGGGTGGAGCTCAGGGAGGACGGGGGGCTGGTTGGCCCGCCCTGCCTGCTGTACTGACTTTTTGGGGGCAGGGTGGGGCGACCTATCAGATCCCTTTCGCCCCTCCGCCAGCTGATCACGAGTTCGTCGGTGTCCCCGACTTACCTCCGGTATGTATTACTGCATTTTTGTACAGTCATTTCATCTCAGTTTATTTGATATTCCACAGAATATTGATGCATCTGATATTTTTGCAGGCTTCTTCTGC
Organism: Camellia sinensis; assembly: GCF_055761805.1. Taxonomy (NCBI): domain Eukaryota; kingdom Viridiplantae; phylum Streptophyta; class Magnoliopsida; order Ericales; family Theaceae; genus Camellia; species Camellia sinensis. The sequence continues at coordinate 191,436,450 of NC_138964.1, forward strand.
GTACACCCAGCAGTCATTGGAGATGAATGCCTCCATGATGGGGATGCTTCAGCGGACTTTTGACCTCCTGGCCCTCTACAGCATTCCGGTATGTTCTTCTGACACTGGCCTCAAACCATTCATATACTGCTTCACATAATCTGATGCATGGCACAACAATTGATACACTGATCTCACAGCATCTGATACACTGCATACATTGCATTCTGCACTGTACTCTGCACTGGTAAACTGCTCACGGTATTCATACACTGCATTCTGCACTGTTAAACTGCCCACGACATACACACACTGTACTCATACACTGCATTCTGCACTGTTAAACTGTCCACAGTATACACACACTGTACTCATACACTGCATTCTGCACCGTTAAACTATCCACAGTATACACACACTGTACTCATACACTACATTCTGCACTGTTAAACTGTCCACAGTATACTGACGCATTTCCCTTTTTATGTACTTTTTCAGCCTCCTTTCCAGATTCCTATGGCAGGAGGTGCTCCAGTTGGACCTTCCGTCCCTGTCCGAGGGAGAGATGAGGAGGACAGGGCATTCCCCCGCACCAAGGCGGGGCGCACTCATGTCGGGAGTAGCTCGCGAGCTCCAGTCCCGGATGATGATGACGACGAGGAGTCAGAGGCGGAGGCAGAGGCGGAGTCCGAGTCATCGGAGGAGGAGACCGGAGGCGGTTCTAGCTCGGGCTCTGACGACGATGCTGATGATGCTCCTGGACCCTCGTCCAAGAAGAGGACCAGGACAGACTGATGGCCCTTGGAGTCGCTTGACATAGATTTTTGTTGTTTTTCTTCTTTCTTGTACTTTTCCTTTTTGTTGGTAGTTAGATTACCTTGTACTGCCGCAGGCAGATTTTGTTTTCCTCAAAACTTTGTACTTAAAAAAGGCGATTATGAAATGAACAAAATTTTTGCTTAAAAAGTGTTACATTTACATATCTCATGTATTGCATCGCATTCCATCATGTTACACCTCAATGTAAATGAAATTGATTGGTTGTCTGAAAATTGAACACTTGCACTGTAATAATCAGATAACTAAACAGCCAACAGCAAAATAACCCAAGCAGCCCACTGCCTGATTCTGGACACACAGCCCTTACTCTGTTGGGGATTAATCTGCATACAGCCCATAACACAGTATTCGGTTCATTTTGCACACAGCAAACTTTAAACAAAATAGCCCAATCTGACAAGGCGGAGCTCAAAGACGGAACCGGTTGGAGTTGAAGCATGCTCCAATGTAGAGAATGGCACAGCATTCTGGGTATAAACAATTCTGAAATTAAATGAGGGTTTTTCAAACCGGGGTATCGAGCCTACAACTGAACACAGCGGGGAGGACTCGAACAAAAAGGTACACGACCTAAACACAACGAGACACGCTCGGAAAAGACCTAAAACAAAGGTTGAGGTAAACAAAACAAAAGACACGACATACAAACGCGTTAACGAAGACGGGGGACCTCGGATCACGAGGAGCCAGTTCAATCTGGGTATTGTTTCCCACCCCCTTCTCATTTGTGATTCTCACATCACTCTGGCACTCAAGCTCGGATTTTCTCTCAAAACCCTTTTCCTCACTTTTCTCTCAACTCACACCTCTCTATTCTTCATTCTCTCGTTTTTTGTCCCTCCCCGGGGTGATTGATGGATAAATAGAAAGGTGTGGGTTCATGCTCAACACCGTTAGCTCACGGCTACTTCTTCTGGCGGGTAGAGAGCTCTTCTGGCAAGTACGTCGATGACGGGGGGGAACAGAACGCCTGACTCAACTGTGCCCCTAGTTCATCATTTTAACCATTCTTTTCGTTTTGGTTTTCTACTAAAACAAGTTTGATCAAAATGAGAGTCGGATTAACGTACATGTTCGATTTTTGATTTGAAAACCGTGCAAGTCAGGCTGTAAGCACTGAAAATTTTCCTTTTGGTCCAAGACAATGGTCCAGTTTTGGAAAATGGAATAGTTTTCGAGAAAATAGTCAACCTCAGTGAAAATTTTCAAAAACTATTTTTCAAACAGTCAATGCTCAACGAGCATGGAACTTACTCTTTGAGATGCGCAACCTCGGATCGGAGGCAATGGAAAATTGCCCCTGGTTTGAAGGGGGTGGGAGGCAACGGAAAGTTGCCCCTGGTTTGAATGGCGGCTCACGACGGCTCACGGCAACGGAAAGTTGCCCCTTGTTTGGATGGTGCCGCAACAATCCGCAAACAGTCTTCATTGGCGGTGGTCGAGCTCTTGGACACAGAGATGACGAAGACGGTCACAACAAATATATGGACACAGTCGCCTTGGAAGGTGTTGACGACTGGACTTTGAGATGAAATCGAAACCAATGCATGGACCGAGACGCTATGAAAGCGTTGGGGGCTGGACTTCAGGATGAAGTTGCCTTCGTATCCCAAACATGGGAATCAAGCCTTACGTAGTTCCGGTTAAGGTACACTCGGGTATTTTAACCTTCACTTTTCAGGCTCTAACTTTTGCCAAGGCACCCGATGCGGGTTTTCGACCTTGCGAGCTTCTTTTATTTTCCTTTGTTCATTTCTTTTTCTTTCTTTTCTTTTCTTTTGCATTTTTTGCTGCTTTTTTTTAAAATATTTTTCTCTTGCTCTAACTTTTGCCTGGGTCGCCCTTCCGGGTTTTCGGCCTAGCAAGCCTCTCAAAGGGTAAAAGTGTAACAAGTCCATGCCAAATGGTTTTTGAAGTTGAAGCCTCTCTGTGTCTAGGAGAACGACTGTTGCAATGATTTGTAGGAGAATCTATCATGGCTGCTCCACGAACTCCTTCTGGTGAGATCTACTCCTTTGATGCAGATTCGGCTTTGGTGCCTCTTGCTCGTGGGCTGCCCCTGATCTGGCCATACAGACCTTGCATGACGTTTGACCGTTGAACTTTCTGAACGTTCTGAACGGGTTCAAAGTTTGAAAATGAACGGGTTGAATCTTGAGGCTGAGAGCGATCCTAGGCTGCGCAATCTCAAGAGCGATTCCACACAGGTCTTCACAGGGCCGCGTAAAACATTTTTTTTTGAAAGTTTTTTTAAGAAAGCGACAAATCGCTCGCGCCGAAGATAGTGTGGAACCAATCTGGATCAAGCCAGGATCCTTCTCAGTACTCACGCCGACAAGCATGGTTTCATTCATTAAAAGGCTTAGCACGCCTCTCTTTCTCTCAAAATGATCAAAATTTTGCAAAACCCGAGGAATTCCTTCCTCTTCGTTTTCATCACCGCAGTGTCCAAAAGGGTTTTTTTTTTTGAAAAACTTAGGTTAATGCAATGAGTTTGGCGCGCAGGAGAGCAGTCGAGGTGTACTGTCAGCCCATTCAAATTCTCTGGCACTTATGCTGAAAGCAAGCATGAAAGTGAGATAGCAACAGCTGTTTCATTCATATTTGTGGGTATAACTGGCCCCTTGACAGAAACAAACTCAAAAACAAAACAGGTAATTACAAGACAAAACGGTGTTCGGGACAACAACCCCAGAATCACCTGGTATTCTATACAAAGGGGACTGACTCGCTACAACAAGACAGACCCTCAAGCAAAAAGACTGACTCAAGACAAAGAGACAGACTCAAAACAAAAGACTGACTCGATACCCAAGCCAGGATTTACAAAGCTAGCGTTCACAGCTACTCAAAAATGCGTGCCAGACGCCACATTCAAAATACATCCAGATGCCGCCCGCAGGTGGTTCACTTTCTGATAACATACTTGCAGTATCTGTGTCCTCAAAATCCAATAGCTGAGTGGTAACGGACTTGGCTAAGGTGGGCGGGAGGATAACCTCATTGTCAATCAAATCTTGCACCTCATGACGGAGGCGGAAGCAATTGTCGGTGGCATGGCCTGTCTGCTGGTGGTACGCACAGTACTGAGCAGCATCATGCGTAGCAGGGAGATTCTTCGGGAGAGGCCGAGGCTCCAAGGGTTTAAGGTGCCCCCTCTCGGCAAGAATCTGAAGTGCCTTGGATAGAGGCATGTAGAGAGCATGAAAGGTCCTGCGCCCCCGGGGCAGGTACTTTGGAGTCTGAGCGCTCTTACTAGCCGCACAAGCGAAAGGGTCGGCAGGCGCCACTTTAGCTTTCTGATCTTTCCCAGGTGCAGGGGCGGGAATAAGAGGAACTATCTTGGCATGACGGGGCCTATCCCGATTTTCTGACTGGCTTGAACTACCCTCAGGTGGAGTGGGGAAAGCATCCTCCACAGTTTTTGCCACAACCGCGGATATCTGTTGCTTATTCATCCCCCCGGCTTTCAAAGCCTCGACTGCCCACAGCAGTTGTTCAATGGGATCGGCATCTGCCTTCATTTTGTCTTTTCCTCTGGCCTTAGCCTGATCGAGGGTTTGAGTTGATGTTGATATGTCATTACCATAGTTGGAGGCCATCTCCGGTTGGCTAAGTTCGATCACAATTCGCCCCAACAGCGGGGGCTCCTGGGGTACAAAACTCCCGGCATATGGTGCGGCTGGAGGTGAAGCTGACATTCTGTAGGCGAGATCCGCCACAGACCTCTGGAGATCACCTATCATCCCCATTAGTTCAAATGTAGTAGGCTCGCGAGCCTGGTATAGTTGGGGGGCCCAAACCGGGTGCACAACAGGCGACCTGGGTGGATGTGACACATCAGTGTTGGCCTCACTTTGTAGAGTGATCCCCTGCTCCAATACGGCTGTCATAACCACGATCTCTTCTGAATTCTACGTCATCACAAGCCCTGTCGCGGCAAGGGGGACACTGGCTATTCTGTACCGGCTCTGGACACTCTGAACTGAAAGGAGAAACAAACAGCATTTCAGCCCAAACGGATCAAACACGGGTGTAGCTGAACAACTGTACTCTACTGCTGATCACTGTTCCCTAGACATCACTGTTCCCAAAAACTCAACCCTGATACCCGCAGATAACTGATTCTCATAACTGACACTGATACTGGTCCGTCCGGACCCCGGGCCTGATACTCAAACTTGCAAACTGATATATGCTTTCCCTGTAGAAATACATTCTAAAAGCACATAGCAAGTAAAGAGAGCAAAAACACCCCTATGTTGGGGTAGGGTTTCCCTGTCCTATTTTGTCAGGAGCTAGGGTTTCACTACGCACACAGCGGTTTTAAACAACCTAACATCAGGTAAGCAACCTGTCCTAGTTTGGAATGGTCACTATGGATTCCGAATATGCACTAGGTCGAATGGTCAAAAGGGTGCCCTGGTAAAACCGGGGTTTGTGTTCCCATACTGTCAGAGCCCATAATCGGTCAGCCTTATGGTCATGCCTTGACAAGACAAGCCTCTGGCAAACCGTTCAAGAATGGCAGATGGCAAACACTATGTTCCTAGGCGCACCAATGCACATGCAATGCAAAGAGACACATAAATGAAATCAAAATGGGATATCACGAGTTCGAGTCAAGCTCTCTAAAATCCCCAGCAGAGTCGCCAGAAACTGTAGACGCGCCCGCGTGGGGCCCTCGCTACAGTTCGGACTTGATTTTGTGTCGCGGTTCTTAATCTTGAACCAAAGAGTCCAAATCGGGCAAATCGTTTTGAGAAATAGATTTTTGAAAAGAAGTGCCAAACATGGACTGCTTTGCCAGATACAGAGTCGCCACCTAAATATTTTTTATGGGGGAATTTAGGAAACCCTGACTCGGTGCCGAAGGCCACATGTCCGTCATCACCGGAGTTTCTCGGCTCGGGAGCTAGGGTACAATTGGGGAAGGTCAGCTATGAGCACCCCCTCTCGCCCGATCCGAAGATCGGCCTCTACTAACCGTGATATCCGTTTTTGAAAACATTATGTGTTCTTATTCCATTTATTAGCCTAGAATTACTATGTTATGCGCGCAGCAAACAAGTATAGACTAGATTGCCTAATTTGGAAATAAGCATTGCATATCCGTTTGTTTTAGAAAACACTTTGGAATTTGCTACTTGTAAGTAGGCTAAAATACGGATTTCAACGAATTTCTCCAACTCAAACAATCTAACCTTCACCCACAGGCATTCAAACAATTTATCACATCAGCATTTAGCCGCATGGCAAGCATACTGTCATGGCAACACTCACACGCATGCGGGATGCTAAAACATAAATACTTACATCGTACTCCGTGCCAAAACAATAAACTAGTTAGCAAACATGCATGTCCTAGTTCATGTTAAAATGACTAATGCAACACAAGCGAAATGTCACTAGAGTAGGCTCGGCTAGTCTAATCATGGCATGTGAAAATGCGATCAATTTGATTCACGTATTCAATTTGGAATTGAAGTACAAATGCAGTTAGCATGATGTACCGAGCCCGGTGCATGCAATACTGATGAATGATGCACGCATGCATAGCATAAGGTATGCTAAATTAAACGTGCCCTAATCTACCATCAAAGCAGGTAAATAAAAGGGAAGAAAGAAGTGGGGATTGGAAAACATACACACCACTCACGCACGCTTATTACAGATTTGCCGTCGCCCGGAGGGACCAAATAAATAATACAAATAATTAACCTACAAGCTAATTAATTATTACAAATTTCTTAATCAGCTAACAAAATAATTAAGCTAGGAAAACAGATAAACCGCCCCGGGGGAAGCGCTCGATGCAATGCATGCTCGATCCTGCTCGGAAATACACCGCCATGCATAGGCTGCCTCTGTTTTCCTTCCTTTACTCCTCTGGAGGTTGTCAAAACCTCAGGACTGCTTCCTTGGACATCGGGGAACACCATCGGCTGAATAGAATTGCCACCGGCAGTGGAATGTGGCCACCGGCCATTGGTGAAGCTATCAGCAGAGAAGGGATTGCCGGTCGGCACTGGGAACTGCCGGTCGGCAAGGCATGCAATGGCCAAAACATGGAGCATACTACACAAGCTTTCAAAGCATCAAAGAGGTAACTAAAGCAAGCATACAAGCATACTATAAGGTCTGAAATGACATGGTGGATGATTCCAAATTGCCAAATCAATGCAAAAATGTCATGCTATACACTCATACACTTAAGGCCAACAAGCCGGAATGCAAAGGAGCTATACTAAGCATACCAAATCTGACCCAAACAACCATGGAAAGACCTAAAACATGGCGAAATATGCACAAAACCTTCACAAGACTAAGCCTAAAACATGCTTGAACAAAGGCTAACAACCTAAGGCATATTAAGGCAATAACAAGGCATTACATGGTAGGTATGCTAAGCATGCATGGTGTTCCAAAACCAACAAAAAACAGAGGTATAATATGACATATTAAGCACAAAAAACAGCCAAGGCATGGTCAACATGAAGCTTAGCTAAGTGCTCCCTCAAGAGGCCAAAAATGGTTCATTTTAAGGACAACAAGGAGAGGGGGTGGCCCTCCCCTTTTGGAGACTTCAAGGCACCATCTCCACCACTGAAATCCCTCAAGATTTCAGTGGTGAAGAGGCCCAAACACCAAAGTCTCGAAACTTGCTCAAAATGGCTCAAAATGGGACCTTTCAAGGCCTAAGAGGGGTCAAACACCCTCAAACCACAAAACACTCTTAATAAACAATCAAGAGGGCTAAAAAATAGAACTTTTTTGTATTATACACTAAGCACAAAAATAGTTCAAAGATAGGTAAAAACAAGATGCAAAAATGGGGTAAAAAGGGGTAAGATTCTTACCCTTGAAGACCTCTTCAACAATGATGCTCCAATGGCCTTCCTTGGCTTGAGTCCAACACCAAAACACTAAAACCAATCCCTTAGAACCTCAGTAACCAAAGGAAGGTGAAACACTAGGTGTTTGTGTGCAATAGTATGGACTAAAACACCTAGAACACTAAAGAGAGGGAAAGAGAGATAGGATATGTATCAAACCCTAACCCTAAAACCAGAGCTCTCCTCTGTCTTTTTTATCCCTAAAATGTCTCAAGTGTCTAACCCTAAAGCCAAGAGACAAGGCTCTCCCTTATAGAGCTTATTGTCTTGTAAAGCTTACAAGACAAGCTTCTAAAGAGAGAAATCCCTCCATACACGTGTATGGAGGGGAGAAAAAAGCAAGACAGCTGTCTTAAAATATCTGCAAAAGTAGATGCACAGTAGTCGGCCGGCCAAAAATGTCATTTTGACAAAATTTAGTGCCGGCCGGCAACAAATAGTGCCGACCGGCAATATACATTGCCGATGGCAGCAAAAACCAGCCGGTGACCTCTAGCCACTGCCGGTGGTATGTGGGGATGCCTCACAAGGCATTCCCTGCCCCTCCAAGGCAAAACACAAGTGTTTGGTGCAAAACCAGACACTAAACAGTCGAGTTCGGAGATCCTGAGGCAAGGCGCGCGAGCCGAGACCTCCGGGAACTCCAAACGAACACAAACATGGATAATCACCGAGTGTTCCAAGCGGTGACGTCCGAGTCTTGAGGACGGTCAAAAATGGGGTGTCTACAGTGAGGCACACAAATATAGGCTAAGTCACTCATTTTGGAATGCTTTGATTTCATATTTGTTTTGAAAAGTGTTTTGAATATGCACAACTTGAAAAAGTGAGCTCATATGTACATTAATCAAATTATCCCAACTTAAACAAAAAAAGCCTTCATCCATAGGCATTCAAGAGGTATATCAAATAAGCACTTAGCATCATGGTAATATACTTGATATGGCAACACTAACATACATGCAATATGCTAAAGTGAAAATGCTCACCTAGTACTCAACCGAGGCAAGCCAAATAGGAGAAAATAGTTAGAAAATGTATGCTCTAATATGCAAGTGACTAATGCAACACATACAAAAAGCAACTACTAGGTTCATTTTATTAACATGACATATGGCTCAACTCAAAGCATACGATAGCACACGATAGCACACATATTCAATTAAGTAGGAAATAACAACAAGTTTAGCATGATGAACCGAACCTAATGCATGCACAAATGAATGCAAGACATGGCAATGATACGAAAATGTAAAATATGATGCTACCATTATAAGCATATAAATAAAAGGGAGAAAGAAATGGGGGTTGGAAGACATACACAATATTACAAGTGTCCCCTCATGCAAGAGGGTCTGAATGTCTGAATTTAAACTAATTATTACAACACCAAATAAACTAATTTAACTAGCTATTATAAATAACTAAATTTAACTAGCTATTACAATTTTAAACGAATCTAATTAATTTAAACATATTACTGTCAAAGCATTACTACTATCAAAGCATTAATTTTTAAAGGACCACGGGAAATTAAGTGTCACACGCGCCTAAATGAGAATGTTCTCCCGGAAACTTCTTTATTTCCCTACTAGAAACTGTTCCACTTGCAGTCAGAAAATTAATCTATTTTTGTCCCAACTTTTGCTATGTTCTGCCATGAAAATGACACTGCTTGCACAAAATAAGGTGGCCAGCTGGGCTTGGAAAGTGGTTGATCGGTCAGAAAGGTGGCCGGTCGGCCACTGTTTTTAGGTACTGCTCTGCTGCCACAGAAAATGAAACAGAGCAAAAACATGGTGTTTCCAAAAGATGTTTGTCCTTTCTACCGCTCCCTAACATGAAACTGATCAAGGAAGGAGTAGATTTGGTTCGCAAATCATCAATATTCACAAAGTTGTTGTGTGATGATCTATGAACCGATAAGACAAAAGATCAATAAATGGAAATTAAAGACCAACAAAACCATCCCCCCTATTATGGAGTTACCTTAAGAGAAGTGGTAGACATTTCTTCTTGAATCATTAACATCACTAAAGAGTATGTAATGACTCGAGACACAATAGGTTCAATATAACGTCCGATTGAACCCAAACCAATTTTATTACTCGTGTTTACCACTTTTAGTCCAATTTTGTTAGCCTTTTTTACATTACCTTGCCATTCTTTATTCTTTTTTGTTGAAAAGTGATAATTACATCCACTAATGAAGAGAAGTGTCAAACAAGAAATTGTACTTAGCATGAGAGAGATGTAATGCCCTGGTAATGAACCTCCGAAGAGATTAAACCATTAAGCATGGAAAGTCTCTTTCTCATGCCCTAAACAACAATCAATTGTTTGAAACAACTCTTAAACAAAGAAAACCAAGAAAGGAGGGAGGCTACAGAGATGATTATTACAAGTGTGAGTATATATATGAAGACCATGGAATAAAAAGCTATCAACTCAAATAGATTGGTGTCTAAAGCCTAAACCACCAAATCTACGAGGACTTACAACAACACATGTATAGTATTCAAAACATAAAGTAAATAAACAACTAAATCAGCCCCAAAACTAATAAAAATAGTGCTGAAAATTAGTTTGAAAAGCTAGAAAAGCAAGTAAAAGAATAGGAGAACAAAACTAGTAAGCAAAGCCTAAGGAAGGGTGGCTAACCCCTCTACTTTTTGGACCTTAAAATCACATGTTTTAGCCTTTGAAAACTCTGAAAATCAGTAGCTAAAAGTTGAGAAACAAATGGGAAATACAATGATATAAGCTTGGAATAAGGTTCAAGAAAGGGTGGTTAACCCCTCCACATTTGGTAGCTTTTAAATCACAAGTTTCAACCCACAAAACCAGTCCAAAACAGTGTGAAAAACATCAAGAAAATAGTAGGAAAGAATAGTGTAAAGATGACAAAAGTTATACCTTTGAAGAGAAGATACTCTTTGGTTCACAAACCATAAGGTGATCACCCTTAAGAGATGAAATTTTGGCTTAATAACCTCAGCAAGGAGCATCAAATTTTTGGTTTAGGAAGTGTATGTATATTGCAAGATAGAGAGGGAGAGTGTTTGACAAGTTTTTGAGTCTTCACAAATTTTTCTAACCTAAAATCAAGAGGGGTGGTCATCTATTTATAGAAAAACAAGTTCCTTAGTTGGAAATATCTGTATGGAGCCAGCTGGTGCAAGGCATGCACAAGAGGGGGACAGTTAGGAGCAAATATTGCCTATTGGGAAACATGGCTGGCCGACCAAGAAAGGAGATGGCCGGCCAATAAAATTGGCCTGCTAGCCACCTATTAGCTAGCAGGCATTTGAGTGATCAGGCTAGAAAAAATTAAGTTTTGGTCCAAAAGAGGTGCAAGGTTTTAGGCTCTGAAACTCAAAATCGAAGCTCTTTGCTAAAGAAATTGAAAGGATTGTACAGTGTACTAAATCGTCATTGAGTGTTCACCATAAGGCACCCAAGTGTTAAGGGCTGTCAAAAATAGGGTGTCTACAGAAGGAGGTGTGCCATAGAAACGCTCATATGGGGTTTGATTGTTGATGGTAGGGAAAGGAACATGGTTGATAGTATAGACTGCTATGAGAGCAGCTTCTCCCCAAAAACAGTCAGGACAAGAAGAAGAGATTAAAAGAGCATGAACAGTGTCTAGGATATGGCGATGTTTGCACTTAGCGTGACCATTTTGTTGGGAGGTGCTAGGACAAGAATAATGAGAAAGCGTACCATTTTGACGAAGGAATTTCAAAAAATGAGTTTCTTTATATTCTTGTGTATTATCAGCATGAAAATTTTTGATAGCAGAGGAAAACTGAGTTTTGACTATATGAAAAAAATCATAGTATATTTGGTGTAACTCAGAGCAAGATTTCATAAGAAATAACCATGTAAAACGAGTGAAATCATTGATAAATATAACAAAGTATTTAGATCCCCCCATAATGGTATTAGGTGAAGGCCCCTAAACATTAGAGTGTATGAGATCAAAAGGTGCATGAGACAGAGGTGCTAGTAATAAATGGCAAGGCAGTTTGTTTTGCAAGTTGACAAGATAGATAGTCTACTTTATCATTTGGAACATCACCTAACTGACCACTTGAAACTAGAGAGTGTAAACGACCAAAAGATACATGACCTAATCAAGAATGCCATAAAACAATATGGGAACTAATAGTAGCAGAAGCAACAGTCTCAACATTAGAAGGACTGGAGGAGGGAATGCGAAGGTGGATGAGCTCATATAGACGTCCACGTCTATGACCTATCCTAAGGGTTTGTCCTATTTTCGGATCCTAGACAACACAACTAGTTGGAGAAAATAAAACAGTGAGGCCAAGATCACAGAGTTGACCAATAGAGATAAGATTAAGTGTAAGATTAGGGATCAGATAAGTGTGAGGGAGAGAGATATTAGAGGTAGAAATATGACCTACATGACTAACATGCATTTGAGAACCATCAACAGTATGAATGTTAGGTAAATTAGAAGGACATGTAGTGGGAGAAAACAGTGTAGAGTCAGAGGTCATATGGTTGCAACAAGTCGAATCAAAATACCATGAAGAGGTACCTGGGGTGACTGAGATAGCAGTAGGTGTACCAGAAGTGGAAAGAACCTTTTCCATAATAGTTTCAATATCATGAACAGTGTAAGTGGAAGAGGAAGCAGGTGCAACAGCAGCAGAGGCAAACTGAATCGAAGAGTCATGTCGACTAATGGAGGATCTAGAAGAGCCATTGTAGAGAGGAGAACTATCTGAATGATCCATGAAGTGATCAAAGTATGAGTCACAAAGAGGGCCTAGTAGTGTCGGAGTAGAACTGGGTGACATAGAGTGTCCTAGTGAATGTGGAACGTTGAAAATAGCTAGAGAACAGCTGAGTTGGCCCAAAAATAGCTAAAAAATGGACCTATAGATGACAAATAAGCCACAGATAACGTCAGCAACATGTGGATGACATCAGTGTGCGTGACGCATGTTAGCAGAAGAGGCGTGTGGCGCACAATAGAAAAAGAGATTCAAGGGCACATCGTGGCTTGACTTTTCGTGCTCCTTTCGGATACGACTAGCCCCACAATTCGGACTCCCGTGATTCTGAATCTGATTCCACAAGTGCAATGTAAAATAGATAAACACAAAAAGAGTCCAAATTTGAAAAATCTTTTGGAAAATCGATTTTGGATCAAAGTGTCAAATTGTCTCGGCTTGAGAACTTAGGTACGAGAGGGAAAGGTCATGAATTGAGCACCCCACTCGCCCGATCAAAGATCGGCCTCTACTAATCATGATGTGATTCTTATTTACATTATATACTCTTGTTCTGATTATTAGGCTACCTTTACTATGTGTTGCATACAAGTATAGACTAATTTTCAAAAATTGGAACATTTGATTTTTTGTTTTGTTTTGAAAAATGTTTTGAATATGTGTCACTTGAAAAAGTGAGCTCATATGTACTTCGATCAAACTATTCTAGTTTATGCAATTAGCCTCCATCCATAAGCATTCAAACAATTTATCACTTAAGCAAGTAGCCTCATCGTAATTATGCTTGTCATGGCAACACTCACACGCATGCAATATACTAAAGCGATAAAAGCTCACTTAGTACTCTGAGGCGAGCCAAAACAAGAAAAATAATTAGAAAACATGCATGCCCCTAATTAATTCAATATGACTAATGCAACACATGCAAGACGCAATTAATAGGCTCGACTACTAATATAACATGTGAATCAATTTGATAGCATGCGGTTTAAATACGTACTCAACGAAGTAATAAACAACAATGCTTGTTAGAATGATGAACCGAGCCTCGATTCATGCAAGATAAGTGGATGCAAATCATGGAATATGCTAAATGAAATATGATGTTCTATTCTATCCATCATAAGCAAATAAATAAAAGGGAGAAAAATGTGGGGTTGGAAGACATACATAAATATTACAAATTGGCCCTCGCACAAGAGGGTCCAAATAAATAGCCTAGTTAAACTAATTAACTAGCTATTATAAACCAAATTAAATAAATTAACTACACTAGCTAATTATTACAAATTGAAATTAACTAATTAATTACACTAACTAATTAGTTACAAATTAGAATTAACTAACAATTACGAGCTCAACGGAGTCAACTAATTTAATTAACAAATTAATTAAGTGTATGTAAACTAATTGAACTCGAGCAGGGGTAGTGAATTGAGTGCGCCAATGCAAATATCCTCTCGGAAACACTTCTGTTTTGCTGCCAGGACTGTTCTGTCTATAGAAAAAGCTCATGTTTTGCCTCTGCTTCTACTCTGCCTTGCAATAAAACAACACTATCTACTGACACAAAAGTGGCCGGCCGGCTAGTAATGGTGGTCGGCTAGCCACCAATGTAAATATGACCCTGCTGCAACAAAAAATGAACAGAGCAGAAATAGAGTGTTTCCAGGGCATATTCATCCTCTCTGCCTCTCCTTATCATGAAATTGCTCAAAGGAGGGGCAGAATCGAGTTGTAAATCATCAACAATGCAAAGTTGTTGCATGATGATCTATGGCTTGATTGGACAAATTCTCAATGTGGGAAAATAAATGACCAACAAAACCTCCTCTCCATCATGAGATTGACCAAGGGAAGTGGTTGACTTGGAATCTTGAACCATTTTCATCACTAGTTAGTACGAAATGCGTCAAGACTCAACGGGTTTAATTAACATCCGATTGAACCCCAAACCATTTTATTATCTTATTCCATTTTAGCCCCAATTTTATTACTCCATTTTAATTACCTTTCCATTCATTAGTCAATTAAGTCTAATAATGAAGATTGAGTCCACTAATGAAGAGAAGTATCAAACAAAGGGTTATTTTGGGCATGAGAGAGATGCCACGCCATTAGTAATGAACCTCCGAGGAGATTAAATCATTAAGCATAATGATCTCTATCTCAAGCTTTAAACAACCAATCGGTTGAAATAACTCTCAAGACAATGAAAAGCCAAGAAATGAGAGAGATGCAAGGATCACAAGTATGGAAAGCACTAAATAAATGCTATCAACTCAAATAGGTTGGTGTCTAAGGCCTAAAACACCAAACCTATGAGGACCATTACACTACAAACCTATCAAACAAAGCATGAATGACATGGACAACTTAAAATAGTCCTAAAATAGGCTAAAACAGTGCTAGAATTGAAGTCAAAAGAGCTAAAGGAGTAAGCTATAATGTAGCTTGACTTTCTTCACACGCCCCCTTTCGGAGAGGTGCGAATTGGTCCTACAGTTCGGACTCCTGTCACGGTTCTGAATCTAATTTCACAAAGTGCAATGTGAAACTGATAAACACCAAAGACTCTAATCTGGCAAATTATTTTGGAAAATCAGATTTTGAATCAAATAATGCCAAAACTGGACTTCTTTGCCAGATTACAAAGTCGCCACCTAAATATTTTATTTTTGAAAAATTTAGGAAACCCTGACTCGTGCCAAAGTCCATGTGTCCGTCATCACCAAAGTTGCCTCGGCTCGGGAACTTGGGTACGAGAGGGGAAGGTCCTGAAATGAGCGCCGCCGCTTGTCCGATCAAAGATCGGCCTCTATTAAACATGATATGTTGTTTTTATAAACACATGTGTTCTTATTCCGGTTATTAGCTAACTTACTATGTGACGCACACAAGCAAATATAGACTAAGATCACAAGAATTGGAACAAATTCGACTCATGTTTGTTTTCGAAAATGGTTTGAAGATGCCACCCTCAAGTGGGCTTAAAACATGATTTGCCACTTCGCAAAGTGGGCTTAAAACTCACAATCATCGAATTGTTCCAGTTCAAGCAACAAAGCCTTCATCCACAGGCATTCATGTAGTTTAGCATTTAAGTAAATAGTCTCATGGAAAACAAGCTATCATGGCAACACTCACACTCATGCAAGTATGCTAAAGCATAAAACTTACAGTGTACTCTAAGCCAAAACAAAAGCTAGTTAGAAAAATACATGATTGATAACTATACAAGATGCCTAATGCAACACATACAATAATGCAACGATTAGGCTCGGCTATCTAAGATGGCATATGAATGCAACAATTTGATAACATGCTTTGAAACACGTATTCAAATAAGTGTATTAAATTTGCAATGTAGTTTGAATGATGTGCCGAGCCTCGGTGCGTGCAAGACAAATGAATGATGCAAACATGCGAGCATAAGGTATGCTAATTGAAACATGATCCTTAATCTAACCATCAAAAGCGATTAAGTAAAAGGGAGAAAGAAGTGGGGTTGGAAGACATGCACACACACACGCACACTTATTACAACATTGCGCCCTCTCGAAGGAGGGTCCGAACGAATAAGCTAACTAGCTACGCTAATTAAGCTAAACTATTACAAACCAAAACTAATTCACTATTCTAGCTAATTCTTACAACACAATTGAAATAAATTAACTAACTATTCTAAGCTAGCTAAATATTACAAAACAAATTAAGCTAATTAATTACAACACTTGTATTAATTGGCTACAACTAGTTAATAAAGCAATTAAGTGGCTTCGCAGGCGAGGGAGACATGCATACTCGGTTGGCTTCTTCCCAAAAATCCATCGCCTTGCCCTCGGTTGCCTCTGTTTGCACTCGTCTTGATCTCTAACCACTGTACCAGCCTCTAGACTACCTTTTCTCTAAAGCATGAACACTTTTACACAAAAACTAATTGGTGGCCGGTCGGCCACTTTAACTGGTCGGTTGGCTACTTCAAGTGGTCGGTCGGCCACTGCTTTTTCCAAACTTCTGTTTTTGCTTCAATAGAGAGCAACAGAGGCAAAGCAATGCATTTTTCAAGGAATGTGTGTACTGCCACACTCCTTATCATTTCTCAAGCTTAAAGAAGTATGGCACTTGACTCTCAAGCCACCAATCAAGCACTTTCAATGCATGATGGCCAAAGAGTCAAGCTTGTACAAGCTTAATGGATGCACAAATAAGACTCAACGGGCCACCACCCTATCATGCATGATCAAGGGTGATGGCGACCAAGAAACGTGACATGTTTCATCACTTTGAGTATGAAACGTCCCATATTTCTTGTGTTTGGATTAACGTCCAATCCAAATACATGCAATGCAACACAAATGCTTATCTTGTTCATGTTTTACTTTGCTCATTTTGTTTACACATTTTACATTACCAATTAATCCTTTAACCGATTAAGTCCAATGTGAAAGTCCTCTAATTGGAAAGATGGCCTAAGCCACAAGTGCCTTGAGTATGAAAGAGGCCTCATGCTGTTGGTTAGGAGGAATCCTCAAGAGAGGATTAAAACCATTAGTTATGAGGGCCTCAAGTTCACACTCAAGCCAACAAGGGGCTCAAGGCCACTTTTAAAGCAAAACAAAAAGTGAAGAATAGAGGGAGGTTGCAAAATTTTCAGTGCTGAAATAGCATGAAAAATAATGCTACAACATGCAAACAACTCATGTACAATATGTTAAGAAGCCAACAACAATAAACTAGTGAAGAGCACTACACTAGAGGCATGCAATATCAAGCTCAAATGACCAAACCAGCTCAAAATAGAGCTAAAACATGCCAAAACAGTGGCTAAAACATGCTGAGATTGAAGCATAGAAGGCAAGAAAAACATGCTCATTTATTAGCTTGCAAATAAGGCTCAAAGCACAACTCTCAAAAGTAATGAAAGAGTGAAATATGTGAGAGTATGACAGAGCTATATGCACTGAAATTACATGTAAAATGATGCTACAACATGCAAGCAACACATGCACAACATGTTAGAGGCCTTAAATCACTAAGCTAGTGAAGGCATTTGCATTATAGATATGCAAAACATGGCTCATATGATTAAGACAGCTCAAAAAAGAGCTAAAGTAGGTCAAATCAGACCCTAAAACATCCTGAGATCAAGTCACAAAAAGGTAGAAAAACATGCTCACATGTTGGGCTATCTACACTTGCAAACAAGACACAAGGAGGGGAGGCCACCCCCTCCTATTTTGGACCTCAAAACCAGTTTTTACCACTGAAATTCCCCTAGAATTCAATGGTTTAAAGGGCCAAAAAGTTTGACTTTAGTATGTTAAAAGATGATGCAAGAAGCTTACAAGCTAAGGAATAAAAGGGAAAGAAAATCCCTTAACACAAAATAGGCTCAAACCAACATGTTAAGGCCTAAAAATTAGAGTTTTTTGTAGTTGAAAACCAGGCCAAAAATAGTTTAAAAAGATGGCAAAGCAAGCAACTAGAACAAAGCTTACAAGGTAAAGTCTTATACCTTTGAAGCACAGCAACAAACAGCAACAATTCTGAGCTACAACCAACCTTAGAAGCTCAAACAAGGCCTCAAAGAACCTCAGCTCCAAGATGAAGGTGTTTGGTCAAGGGGTTGTATGCAAATATGTAGAGAATTCTCACTTTCAAGCACAAAATAGGGAGAGAGAGAGAGGATTCTAGAGAGAGAGAGGAATTTTGCTCACAAAATTTTCTAACCCCCCAAATTAGGGAGAGACCTCCCCTTATATAGAAATGCAAGCCAAAAGCTTGCATTCATCCCTCCATGCACATGTATGGAGATGGCATTCAGTGATCAACAACTGGCACAGCTGGCAAAGAAAATATCTGAAAAAGGAAAAAAATGGCCGTCGGCCACCTCCCCTAGCCGACCGACCACTTCAAGTGGTCGACAAGGGAAAAAGTGGCCGACAAGTGCCAAAAGTGGCCGCCAAGGCCCTGTCCCCCTCCAGGCAAGAGGCACCAAGGTTTGGTCAAAAAACAAGCACAAAACAAAGAGGTTTTAGAGGCTCAAAGACAAGGCGTTCTGCCAAGAACTTCGAGCACTCAAAATGAGCACAAACAAGCATAATCATCGAGTGCACAAACGATGACGTCTAAGTCTTGAGGTCGATCATAAATGGGGTGTCTACATATAGTAATGAAGAATTTAAGCTACTAAACAAGCCAAGGGAGGGGTGGCTATCCCCTCTATTTTTCGAACCTCAAAACATGTTTTTTAGCCTCTGAAAAACTCTAAAAATTAGTGGGAAAAAGACCAAAAAAATTTGCTAAGAGAAAGGGAAACACAAGGGCAAAAGCCTAGGAAGCAAGCTTCAAACAAGGGTGGTCCACCCCTCTACTTTTAATGGCTTTTAACCACAAGTTTCAGCCCAAAAATATAGATGAAAAACAGCCCAAAAACAGCAATAAATACAGTTGATAAATAAGGGAAACAAAGCTAGGAATTATACCTCTTGAAGAGGGGTATCCTTTTTGAATTATAAACCACCAATCCAACACCCTCAAGAGCTAAGATGCAAGCTTAAACACCTCAGCAAAGAACCCTCCAAGTTTGGTTTAGAGAGTGTAGGTAAAGAGTATGTAAGGTGCAAGAGAGAGAGAGAGAGAGAGAGAGAGAGAGAGAGAGAGAAATGTAGAAAGGGAAATATTTTCCAAACTTTGCTCCACAAATTTTTAAAAAATTTTCTAACCTCTATCTCATAAGAGAGGGTCATCTATATATAGAAATATATGAAAGACCCTCGAAAATATCCAAACAAATACAACTGGAATGATATATGCATCTATGGAGATAGTTGGCCAAAAAAATATTTGGTCTTGCACAAGTGGCCGGCTGGCTTCTAATAGGGGCTGGCCGTACACCATTAGTGGCCGGCCGTCTACTAGTGGGCTTGCAGGCCTCAGATGGTTAGGCTTGAAAAGTTGCTGTTTTGGTCCAAAAATGGTGCAAAGTTGGCAAGGTTTTTAGGCTCAAAGCAGAGGCTTCTTGCTGAGGAATTAGAGCATTTGACAAGCCTATACAAATTTATCATTGGGTGATCAAATCAGTGGCGCCCAAGTCTTAGGTGCGGTAAAAAATGGGGTGCTTATACATGAGAATATGACATTAGCAATGACGTGTGCGGCTAGACTGGAATGGCACGGCTGAGATGGATGGCGTGACTAGGGTTGACGTTAGAAATGTGAAAAGAGTGTGTGAGAATGACGTCAGCAATCATAGAATGTGTGCGAGAGGGCGCGTGGTGGCGTGTGATATACGGGTGACGGAAGAAATATATGCGCTGAGGCTTTAGGAGGCGTATGAAGTTGCATGTAGGCATTTTTTGAGGTAAGGTTGGTGGTGTTGGTATTGTAAGAAGATTTTGAGCAAGTTGATGTTAAGTTTGAAAATTTGTCGGTCACTGTAGATTGCATAACAACATTTGAACAGATGAATATGTGTGACTAGATTGAATGAATAAAAGTGCTACAGTGCCATTGTGCACAGCAGTGAGCAACAGAGGGAGATGAGGATTTAAAACTTTGGCTTTGACAACATGTTAGAATGGTTGAAAGATAGGTGGGAATTGTGTATCTGTATTATATAAATAATAATGTACAAGAGCTCCTATATATAGGAGAGTGATACAATCCTAATCTAACTCTAATTCCTAATTTGTGATATACATTAACAATGATATACATTAATTAGGATATATATACATTAACTAGGATATACATTAACACGAACAATAAATATATAAATAAAGTAATCCAACACAGGCTAATTAAGACCGAATTGTACAACACTGATGTCATTAATTAGGATCTCTTAACTTTATTTGCTTGTCAAACTATACATTTTATGCTTGTTTAATATCAATCAGGTTTGTACATAGTGGGAGCATAAAATGAGCAAAAATATAGAGAAAATTCCTTCCTACACGTGCGGAGGCCTATTCAAGCACGTGCGACCTTTACCTTGCAACCAAATAGGGCCTAAGCTTTCCGCAAACAATTCTCGCACGTGCGGCTGTACCTCAAAAAATGTGCCGCTGTTTTAAGCCTGCTGTTTCAAAAGTCAAAAAATAGGCTAGATTAGGGTTCTGAAAAACTCTAAGAGAGAGAAGAAGCTAGGGTTTGGGAAAAGGTGATTCTCAAGCTTCAAAGGCAATTTCCATGGAGGGTTCTTTTTCTTTCACTTCTTCCCACTCCTCCATGAGTGGCTAGGTATAGACACCCCATTTTTGACCGTCCTCAAGACTTGGATGTCATCGTTTGAACACTCGATGATCATCCATGCTCGTGTTCGTTTTGAATTCTCGGAGGTCTCGTCTACACGCCTTGCCTCAAGATCTCTCAACTTGTCTATTTTGTGCTTGGTTGTGAACCAAACACTTGTGTTTTTGCTTCTAAGGGAAGAGGGCGGCTTGTTTGCTGTGCCCTTAACCCACTGGCCAAGGCTTGAGGCCACTGGCCCTGTTTTCTTTCTATCGGCCAAGTGTGTTGGCCGATCGGCACTGTTTTTGATCGGCCGGCCATTTTTGCTGGCCGAACCCTGTTCATTTGCGTTATGCAGATATTTTGTGCCAGCTGGCACAGTTGGCATCCACAATTACCCCCACCATATACGTGTATGGAGGGATTTGCACCCTTTGCTTAGCTTCTCTTAGAAGCTTTGGATTGAACTTCTATAAAGAGGGAGTTCCTCCTCCCTCCTCAGAGGTTTAGAAAAAATGGTTCTGGAGAGGATAGATATAGTATTGTATCTATTCTTCTTTGTTTAGCCTTGTTTTGTGCCCAAAAGTGTAGTATTGTCTTACTATTGTACACAAACACACACTAGAACACCATCCTTGGTTGCTGAGGTGCTAAGAGGTTGATTTCAGTGTTCTTGGGTTAGTTTGAACTCAGAAAACCTGCTGGAGCTTCCTTCTTGAAGAGGTTCTACAAGGGTGAGTTCCTTGCTTTAGATACCCTTTCTTGCTTAAGCTTTTAGCCCTTCTTACTTATTGTTTTAAGGTTAACTTATAACTGATAAAAGTTCTGATTTTTCTTTTTTTAGAACTTTGTTTGAGGTCATTTGGAAGTTTGGGGTTGTTTCCCCCCTCTTAGGCCTTGTTTTAGGCCATCCCTTTTGGCCATTGTTCTTGTCTTTGTATGACCTCTCTACCACTGAAATCCAGAGGATTTTCAATGGGGGAGAGGTGGTTTTGAGGTCCTAAATAGGAGAGGGTCATCCCCTCTCCTTATTGTCTTGAGTGTTAGCATAAATGGCTTGTGTTATAGCAAGTGTGCTTAGCTTGTTTTAGCTTCATTTCAGCAAGTATTTGGTGTTATTTTGCCATGATTTACCTCTATCCAAAGCTGGTTTAGACATACCATGCATGCTTTGTATACTTGTCTGCTAATCCCATGATTTGCCCTAATATGTACCTAGCATTTAGACTACTATGCTTGCATGTTTTGGCCCACCTCCATGAAGCTTTTAGCCATGTTGTGACATGCTTAAGCTCTAATTTTGGTCTTCTTGGTCATGCTTGCATTGTTTTGTATAGCTACCATGTAATCTAGCTTGTTAGCTTCGGGTGCTCAAGTCATTAGTATGCTCTATTTCGACCATTTTAGTGGTTTGGCATCACTTGCTATGCTATTTCAGTCCATATAGTATGCTCATATGTTTGCACTTGTGACTTCTTTAATGCTTTAAAGAGTTGGTATGGTATGCCTCATGAATGTGTCATCATGTATGCCACCGTGCTTAGGCATTTGGGATGCCATCTAAGTGGGATTTTAGGCTCATTTTGGCATGCCATATCTCTGTTTCCATTGACTTAAAACATGCCATGTTTGGTTGTCTTAGGCGTAATGTAACACCTCTTCGGTAGTCTTGCATGTTTCATGTTTTTGCCCCTTTGTTTTAGCTTGTTTTGGCTTTGGTCATTGCATGTTTTAGGCTTACTTTGCCATGCTTCGGGACTGTTTTGGGTTATGCTTGCCATATGCTCTTTGTTTTGTGTAGCTTTGGTTCAAGTCCCTTCACTAGTCTTAGGTTTTAAGCCTTGTGCATGCTATGATTATGATTTTTTTATGTGATTTGGCATCACTCCTAGCCTCATTTCAGAACATGCAATGTTGTTACATTTGCACGCTTTTCATTCCTTTTAAGTATTCTCAAAAGTTTCCCTTTGATGCTTAAGTGTTAGGCCAATTACCATGCATGTTTGTATGTGATTTTGTCCTTTATCCCTTAGCATATTGGCCACTGATTTGAGCCTACTTGAGAGCTGTCCATATTGGTTTAAGTCCACCCTTTGCATGTTGTTGCATGCTTTCCTTGCATGTTGTTACATACTTGGCCTATTGCATGTTGTTGCATGCTTAAGTTGTATTGCATTTGGCATGCCCCTTTTGTTAAGTTGCTTTGCATTTTGCATGCATTGTCCCTTGCATGTTGTTGCATGCTTGTCTCGTATGTTGTTGCATACTTGTCCACCTTTGCATGCCTTGCATGCTTGAATGTTCATGTTGCATCTTGCATACTTGTTTAGGTTACATTGCATTTGGCATGCTTGTCACCATTAGCCTTGTATGGCATTGTCATTAACATGCTTATGTTGCATTGGATTTGCATCACGCTTGATTTGTTTGTATGCTTGCTTGCATATTTAGGTTGCGTAGCATTGTATATGCATCCCATGCCTCTTGATCAACTATGATAGAGGTTGAGGGCCCTTGTATGTTTTTGTGCATTTCATTTGATATTAATTGCACACTTGGCCTCTTTGGGCCATCATGCATGGAAATGCATAATTGGTGGCCCGAGAGTCGAAAACCATTCTCCTTTAAGCTTTAAACATGATAAGGTGGGTGGTTATGCAAACATTTCCTTAAAAATACATTGCCATGCTCTGTCTGTCCTCTGTTGCAGCAAAAACAGCATTCTGCACGAAGAGATGGCCGGTCGGCCATCTTCAGTGCCGGCGGGCTATGCATTCATGGCCAAGAGCTTCATTCGTGGTCGATGACCAATTTCCCTTGGCCGATGACCTCATCTCTTGGTCGATGACCTCCCACAGTGTCCATGAACTGGTTCTGGAGTATCCTCGAGACTTGTGCAGTTTTCAGAGGTGCAGAGCAGAGCAAACAGAGGCAACATGGCATGGCGATGGATTTCCGAGCGAAGTCGACTGAGCATGCATACATCCCTCTTCTCGAGGCTGTTTTACTGATTTAGTAGCTTAATTAATTTGTTTAATTAGTTAAGTGTTGTTGTAGACGCGCCGCAAGGGCCTCATGCTATAGTTCAGACTCAATTGTCACGGTTCTTAATCTGATCTCACAATGTGCAATGTGAGATTGATAAATCACCCAAAGAGTCCAAATCCGGCAAATCGTTTTGGAAAACTGATTTTTGTAAAGAAGTGCCAAACATGGACTGCGTTGCCAGATATAGAGTCGCCACCTAAATATTTTATTTTGGGAAATTTTGGAAACCCTGACTCATTGCCTAAGGCCACGTGTCCGTCATCACCAAAGTTGCCTCGACTCAGGAACTTGGGTACGATTGGGGAAGGTCATCTATGAGCACCCTAGCTCGCCCGATCAAAGATCGGCCACTACTAAACATGATATCTTATTTTTGAAAACACATGTGTTCTTATTCCTGTTAATTAGCTAGAATTACTATGTGATGCACACAGCAAAACAAGTATAGACTAGATCGCCTAATTTGGAACAAAGCATCGCATATCCGTTTGTTTGGAAAATGGTTTGGAGTTTGTTGCTCGTAAGTAGGCTAAAATGCGGATTTCAATGAATTGTTCCAATTTAAGTAATCCAACCTTCACCCACAGGCATTCAGGCAGTTATATCACATAAGCAATTAGCCTCATGGCAAACATGCTGTCATGTTAACACTCACACCTATACAAGATGTTAAGGCATAAACACTTACAGTGTACTCCGAGCCAAAACAAGAAACTAGTTAGAAATCATGCATGATCCTAGTTCATGTTAAGATGGCTAATGCAACACATGCAAAATGCAACTAGAATAGGCTTGGCTAATCTAAGAATGGCATGTGAAATATGACAACTCGATACACGTATTCAAGTTGGAATTGAAATACTATGCAATTAGTATGATGCGCCGAGCCCGGTGCATGCAATATAGATGAATGATGGAAACATGCATAGCATAAGGATGCTAAATGAAATATGCCCTAAAACTAACCATCATAAGCGGTTAAGTAAAACGGAGAAAGAAATGGGGGTTGGAAGACATGCATCACACACACCCAAACTTATTACAACCCTTGGCTCTCTCGAGGGAGAGACCGAATGAATAATACAAATTAACTAATTAACTAACTAACAAGCTAATTAATTAATTACACAACCAAATGAATAATTAGCTAAAACTAATTATTACAACACTTAAATAATTAACAAATTAATTAAGTTACGAAAGCAGGTAAAGCAGCCTCGGGGAGAGGGATAAATGCATGCTCGATTGGCTTCACTCGGAAATCCATCGCCATGCTTCATGTTGCCTCTGTTTGCACTACTTTGTACCTCTGAGAACTGTGCCAACTTCTGTGACACTTCTGAACGACCTTGGGGACATGCTGAGAGTCCACCGGCCAGGGTATAGGAACACCAGCCATGTGGAATTGGTCATCGACCATTTGTAAGGCTCTCAGCCATAAATTTGTAGTCGATCGGCACTATGGATGGCCAGCCAACCATATCTTCCTGCAGAATACTGTTTTGCTACAGCAGAGGACAAACAGAGCATGCCAATGCATTTTCAAGGCAATGCGTGCATGACCACCCTCCCTATCATGTCATGACCTTAAGGGAGTATGGTTCTCGACTCTTGGGCCATCAATCACACATTTCAATGCATGATGGCCAAAGGAGCCGAATGTGCAATTTATATTAAATGAAATGCACATAAACACATAAGGGGCCCTAACCTCTATCATGGTTAATCAAGAGGCAAGGGATGCATGCTTAATGCTATGCAACCTAGGCATGCAAGCAAGCTAATGCAACATGAGCATGCAAAAAAACAATGTGCAATAGGCATACAACCTAAACAAATAAGCATGCAAGGCATGTAACAACAATGCCAATGACAAACATGCAACAACATGTGAGGCAAACATGTGACAACATGTAAAGGGACAAGTATATTTAGACCAATGCAATACATACATGATGGACTTTGACAAAGTAGCATAATCATGCAAGCATTATAATGTAATAGGCATGCAACAACAATACCAATGATAAGCATGCAACAACATGCAATGGGACTAGCATGAAAACATACGACGCAACTTAACAAAAAGCATGCCAAATGCAAAATAACTCAAGCATGCAACAACATGCAATAGGGTTAGCATGCAACAACAAGCAACATACTATCATGCAACAACATGTAATATACTAAGTATGCAACAAGCATGTGACAACATGCAAGGCAAACATGTAACAACATGCAAAGATGGACTTAAACTAATATGGACAGCTCTCAAATGCGCCCAAATCAGTGGCCAAGATGCTAAGAAATGATGGACAAAAGCATATGCAAACATGCATGCTAATTGGCCTATCACCTGAGCATGAAGACACAACTCTTAAGCACACTTAAAAGAATGAAAAGCATGCAAGTGTAACAATACTACATGCTCTGAAATGATGTTAGAAATGATGCCAAATCACACATATAATCATAATCATAGCATGCATAAGGCTTAAGGCCTAAGACTAGTAAAGGGACTTGAACCAAAGCTACACAAAACAAGGAGCATATGGCAAACATAACCCAAAACAGTCCTAAATCAAGTCAAGATAGTCCTAAAGCATGCTAGGAATGAAGCCAAAACATGCTTGAACGAAGGACCAAAAGCATGAAGCAAACAAAGGCCACAAAAGAGGTGTTACACTACACCTACCAAGGCCGAACATGGCATGACTTAAGCAACCAAAAACAGAGTTATGACATGTCAAAATGAGCCCCAAAACCCACTTAGATGGCATCCCAAATGCCTAAGCATGGTGGCGTACATGATGGCACATTCATGAGGCATAACGTACCAACTATCCAAAGCATTGAATAGGTGGTAAATGCAAGTATTTGAGCATACTATATGGACTGAAATAACATAACAAGTGATGCCAAACCACTAAAATGGTCGAAATAGAGCACGTCAAAGGATTCAATACTAAAAGCCTACAAGCTAGATTATATGGTGGCTATACAAATCAAGTCATGGATGACCAAAACAACCAAAATCAGAGCTTTAGCATGTTAAAACAAAGCTAGAAGCTTCATGAAGTTGAGCCAAAATCATGCTAAAAAGATATGTTACAACATGGTGCATGTTAAGGCAAATCATGGGATTACAAGACAAGTATACAAAGTATGCATGGTATGTCTAAACCAACTTGAAACAGAGATGTATTAGGGAAAAACAAAGCCTAATACATACTGAAATAAAGCTAAAACAAGCTAAGCATGCAAGCCACCAACACAAGCCATTTATGCAAGCATTCAATACAACAAGGAGAGGGGATGACCCTCTCCTATTTAAGACCTCAAAACACCATCCCCACCACTGAAATCCCTCTGGATTTCAGTGGTGATAAGGCCTAAACAAGGTGATCTAAAAGCTTAAAAAAAAAGCACAAGAACAAGGCCAAGCAAGGCCTAAGAGGGGGGAAACAACCCCAAACACAAGAATAACCTTAAACAAAGGTCTTAAGCACTAAAAATCAGAACTTTTGTCAGTTATAAACTAAGCTTAAAACAATAAGCAAGATAGCCTAAAAGCTTAAGCAACAAAGGGGTATCTAAAGTAAGGAACTCACCCTTGTAGAACCTCTTCAAGAATAAAGCTCCAGCAGGTTTCTTTGATCAAAAACAGCTCAAGAACCCTAATAACAACCCTCTAATACCTCAGTAACCCAAGGATGGTGTAATGCTAGGTGTTCAAGTGCAAAAGTAAGACAAAAACTCACTTTAGGTCGCAAAACAAGACTAAACAAAGAAATATAGATACAAAACTATATCTATCCTCTCTAGGCCATTTTTCTAAACCCTTGAGGAGGGAGGAGGAGCTCTCTCTTCATAGAAGTTCAATAACAAAGCTTCCAAAGCAAGCTAAACCAAGAGGCAAATCTCTCCATACACGTGTATGGAGGGGAGCAAATGTTCATGCCAGCTAATCTAACTGGCATAAAATATCTGCGTAAAGCAGATGAACAGGGTTCGGCAAAAAAAAAATGGCCGATCAACCAACACAATGGCTGGCCGACCAAAAACAGTGCTGATCGGCCAACACACTTGGCCGATGGAAATAATACAGGGCTGGTGGCCTTAAGCCTTGGCCGTTGGGTTGAGGGCATGGCAAATAAGCCTCCCTCTTCCACTAGAAGCAAAAACACAAGTGTTTGGTTCATAACCAAGCACAAAACAGACAAGTTGAGAGATCTTGAGGCAAGGCGCGTAGCCGAGACCTCCGAGAACTCAAAACGAACACGAGCATGGATGATCATCGAGTGTTCAAACGATGACGTCCAAGTCTTAAGGACGATCAAAAATGGGGTGTCTACAGTTGCCCCTCTTTGACAGAACTCGAAAGTCATAACAATGACGTGAGTGAATGTCAAAGCCCAGAGACGACCCATTTTTGACAAGGCCGAAAACGTAGACAAAGCATACAAAATACAGATAAAGATATGCGCCCGAAGGCAGGGGCAAGATGCAAGAACAATGCACAAAGTCGAGCATAAGTTATGATCATGTAAAGAAAACTGTAACGAGGCAGAACATGCAACAGTTTTAAGCAGGCATATACAAATCTAACTACATTACATGCAGAAAGGATGTAAGAGAATTATACAATTCTCGCTACGTCTCATGCGGAGAAGACTAAGAGCGACCGTTGGGGACACCCGAGGTCTCAAACAAGATCCTGACGCATTGCACGCGTAAGGAAATAGAGTGGTACAAGCATTGGAACATGTTCCAAATGCTCTAAAAAAAGGGGGGAAACATAGGGACATATCCCGGTGTTTCGGAATGGTATAAGCATTGGAACACGTTCCCAACGCTCTTAACCAAAGAGGGAGAAACATAAGGACATATCCCGGTGTTTCGGAAAGGTATAAGCATTGAAACGTGTTCCAAATACTCTAAACGAAAGAAGGAGAAACATAGGGACATATCCCAGTGTTTCAGAAAGGTATATGCATTGCAACACGTTCCCAACGTTCTTAACCAAAGAGGGAGAAACATAAGGACATATCCCGGTGTTTCGGAAAGGTATAAGCATTGGAACGTGTTCCAAATACTCTAAACGAAAGAAGAAGAAGCATAGGGACATATCCCAGTGTTTCGGAAAGGTATAAGCATTGGAACGTGTTCTAAATACTCTAAACGAAAGAAGGAGAAACATAGGGTCATATCCCAGCATTTCGGAAAGGTATAAGCATTGGAATGTATTCCAAATGCTCTTAACCAAAGAGGGAGAAACATAGGGACATATCCTAGTATTTCGAAAAGGTATAAGCATTGGAACCTATTCCAAATGCTCTTAACCGAAGAGGGAGAAGTAGAGGGACATATTCCGGTGTTTCAGAATAAGAAGGAGAAACATTAGGACGTGTCCCGGTGTTTCGGAATGAGAGGAGAAACATAGGGACGTATCTCGGTGTTTTGAAAAAGAAGAAAAAACATAGGAATGTATCCCGGTGTTTCGGAAAAAGAAGAAGAAACATAGGGACGTATCCCGGTGTTTCGAAAAAGAAGAAGAAACATAGGGACGTATCCCGGTGTTTCGGAAAAAGAAGAAGAAACACAGGGACGTATCCCGGTGTTTCGGAAAAAGAAGAAGAAACACAGGGACGTATCCCGGTGTTTCAGAAAAAGAAGGAGAAACATAGGGACGTATCCCGGTGTTTCGGAAAAGGAGAAGAAACATAGGGACATATCCCGGTGTTTCGAAAAAAGAAGAAGAAACATAGGGATGTATCTCGGTGTTTTGGAAAAGGAGAAGAAACATAGGGACGTATCCCGGTGTTTCGAAAAAAGAAGAAGAAACATAGGGACGTATCCCGGTGTTTCAGAAAAGAAGAAGAAACATAAGGTCGTATCTCGGTGTTTCAGAAAGAAGGAGAAACATAGGGACGTATCCTGGTGTTTCCGAATAAGAGCATGCATAACAATGCAAGTGGAAAGCGCGTGACAACGCAAGTGAAGAGGTGTGCATGACAATGCAACCTAAGATGAATTCCAAACACGCTGAAATCGTGTGAGGAAAGGAACACTCTAACCATGCTGAAATCGTGAGAAGAGGACCAAAAACAACCGCCCAGGTGTGCGCACAACACAACCTGAGATAAAACACGCCTAGGGCCGCGTTTCACGCGTCTTGAGATAGCCTCGGAGGACAACGATCCTAAACACTGCATAGCGTGAAAGGATAATTGATTAGAAGACAACACAAGAATGCAAATAAATGCAATAAGTGCAATGATACGATACATGTTACAACATATTACAAGCAATGTAGAGCATGATGTTTAGGGAATGCAATAAACAAACAAAGCAGTGTTTTTAGAAAGCACCTCATGGAGTGAGTGGCTGGAAACCACTCTACTCTGACGGGGATCTCCCCTTGTGTTCTTCGAACTCTTACCTTCAACTCACAGTACAAAGGTGCTGAAACGCTGACAAAGGGTAACTTCTGCATGTAGAAACCACAAATGCCATTTTCTTTCCTGACCAGATTCACAAATTTTCCTAGGAACTCACTGCAAACATAGCCAAGATGCCTCTGGCGGGGAATGGTACTCAGGGAGAGCATTTCTGATTGCCATTCTGGCTTTGAAGCAGGCTTGATCTTGCGCTTGAGGTAGAGGCACACTCATACTTCGGAGCATTGATAAGACCTGAAAAGGTACCTTCGGAATACAATCTCGGTATTTTCTAAAGTTGAAACAAACTCAGATGCTTTAATTTTCCCTCTTTTCTTTTGCTTTGCAGCCCGGAACCTACATAGCTTCAGATAGGTCCTGGTTTTACTGTTCTTATATGACCCGGGTTGAACCCTATAATTTTATGAAAGAACGAAATTTGTTTTGCACAAATGTAGAGAACGACACGACACTCTGAGCACAAAACGATTCATTTTGAAATTGAAGTTGAGAAATCAGTTCCAAACCGGGTATTGAGCCTACAACTAACCATAGTCAAAACGACTCAACAACGAAAAACAAAAGGTAAACAACCTAGACACATCGAGAAACACTCAAAATGACTCAAAGCCAGAATCGAGACAAACAAAACAAAAGATACGACACTCATATGTGCACAGGGAGCCTATTTCTCTGGGTATTGTTTCCCACCCTTTCTCATTTGTGATTCTCACATCACTCGGCCCTCAGGCTCCGTTTTTTTTTTCCTTCTAAAAAAGCCCTTTTCTCACTTTTTCTCTCAGCGCAAATCTCTCTATTCTTCAATCTCTCATTTTTTAATCCCTTCCTCGGGTGGTTGATGGATAAACAAGAAGTTGCGGGCTCTTGCCCTTAGCATTCTGCTAGATTCTTTTTCTTCTGCTCACAACAGTGAACTTCCCCCATAGAGGGGTTGCACTACAACTGGGTGTGTAGCCAATCTGTAGCTGACATCGATTGATGATGCTCTGTTGGGGAGTTTGGACGTAATCAGATGTGCCCAAACAAGGGAGTGGAATATCTTGGTCCATTCCCATTCGTGCTTCGCACTTGGTTTGATACGTCGTTGCTCGGAAGATGAGATAGCTTTCGGCATTTTGCTGTTAGCTTCAGTTGTGCCCTTTTCTGGCAGGTAGAGTGCCTTTTCTGGCAAGTAGAGTGCCCTTTCTGGCAAGTGTGGTGCCCTTTCTGGCAAGTATGTTGACAATAGGGGAACAGACAGAAAACCTTACTCAACTGTGCCCCTAGTGCATCATTTTGATCATTTTTTGTTTTTGACTTTCTACTAAAACAATTTTGACCAACATGAGAGTTAGATTAATATACTTGTTCAACTTTTCATTTGAAATCATGGAAGTTAGTTTGTGAGCACTGAAAATTTTCCTTTTTGGGTCCAAGATATGGTCCAGTTTTGAAAAAATGGAATAATTTTCGAGAAAATTAGTCAACCTCAATAAAAATTCTCAAAAACTGTTTTTGCTAACGGCCACTACTTAACGAGCACGAAACTTACTCTTGAGATGCACAACCTCAGATCTAGGCACTGTATGGCAATGGAAAATTGGCCCTTGTTTAACTGCAACACATTGCATGGTAACGGAAAGTTGCCCCTTGTTTGGATAGTGCCACAGCGTACGGTAATCAGTCCTTAAAGTGACGATCATAATCAAATTCTCGGATACAGTGAAGACAAAGATTATCAAAACCATTACATAGACACAATCGATTTGGAAGTGTTTGTGGCTGGACTTCAGAATGAAGTTGCCTACGTATCCCAAACATGGGAATCAAGCCTTACGTAGTTCCGGTTAAGGTACACTCGGGTATTAACCTTTCCTTTTGCGCTCTAACTTTTGCTAAGGCCGCCCTTCTAGGTTTTCAACCTTGCGAGCTTTGTTCTTCTTTTCTTTTCAATCTTTTTCTTTTCTTTTCTTCAATCTTTTCGAGATTTTTTTTTATTTCTTTCTCTTCATTTTTTTTTGCATTTTTCTTTTCTTTTTTTCTTGCTCTAACTTTTGCCTGGGTCGCCCTTTTGGGTTTTCGGCCCAGTGAGCCTCTCAAGGGTAAAAGTGTAGCTTTGCCCATGTCAAATGGTTTTAAGATCTCGAAGCCATTTGAATCCAGGAGAATGGCTGTTATTCACTGATAATGTAGGAGCCCATCCAATGGGGGCTGAATTTGCCCCTAGTGTTACGGATAGGAACTTGGTTGTTCTTCAGCAATACTTTCTTCTTTCCACCCTTATGGGATTTGGCATTCTTGCCGATCTTCATTAGCTTGAGAAATGTCCCAATTCTTGACTCTTCGAGCACATCTGGCATTTTTTTGTGCCCCTAGTTCGAGGGGTGCTTCTGATCTAGCTTTGCAAACTTCCTTTTGATCATATCTGACCTTCTTGCCCCTAGTCCAAGGGTTGCTTTTGATCTGGCCATACAAGCCTCACATCATGATTGACCTTTGAACATTTTGAATTAAGGTTCAAGGTTTGGAAGCAAAGGGGATGAGTCTCGAGGCTGAGAGCGATCCTAAGCTGCACAAACTCAAGAGCGATTCCACACAGGTCTTCGCAGGACTACACAAAACATTTTTGAAATCTTTTAAGAAAGCGACTAGTCGCTCGCGCGGAAGACAATGTAGAATCAATCTGGATCAAGCCAGGATCCTTCTCAGTACTCATATTAACAAACATGATTAGATTCATTAAGGGCTTAGCATGCCTCTCTTCCTCTCAATTGATCAAATTTTACAAATCCGGAGGAATTCCTTCCTCTTTGTTTTCATCACAGTGTTCAAAAAGTTTTGAAAAACTTAGGTCAATGCAATGACTTCAAGGCACAGAAAAGACACAGTTTTAGTCAAATATTGCCATCTCATTCAGAACTTTGGCCACAACTGGCACAAGGTAGAAGCAAACACTAGAGCATGAAAACCACAACTGTTTCATTCAGATCTTCTGCTGTAACTAGCTCCACAGTAGAAACAGACTCAAAAGAGTGTAAAAGACAAGCACCAAAACAAGCAAGTGATGTCCGAGGTAACACCCCCAAAATCACCTGACTCTAACAAAATAGGTCTGACTTGATACAACAAGACAGACCCAACTGACTCAGTATGAAAAGGCAGACTCAACACAACATAACAGAACTGACTCAATACCTAAGTTAGAAAGCACAAAAACTAGCATTTGCACAATGCTCAAAATAGTGCGGGCCATCCGCCACATCTGGAATAAACTAAGCGCTGCCCGCAGGTGGTTCATCCCCCCGATCACATCACATTATCCCCCCCAAGCTCATCGATCCAGTACCGATAGAATCTGCGAGTCTAGTGCGGTGATGACCTTGTTGTCTGTCAAATTTTGTATCTCATGGCGAAGACGGACGCAATTGTTGGTGTCATGATCAGTTTGTTGATGGAAAGCACAGTACTTAGCCGGGTCATGCTTTGGAGGGAGAAGATTGGGTAGAGGCCGTTGTTCTAACGGTTTCAGATGTCCTTTCTTGAGTAAGACCCCTAGAGCTTTAGACAAAGGCATATGAAGTGGGGTGAAAACCCTCTTGCCTCGGGGTAGATAATCCAAAGTTCGGGGGTTTGGATTGGATGTACCAACAAAGGGGGTGGCTGTTTTCGAAGTGGTGGTGACCATTCCAACTTCAGAAGATCTTGCAGCTGCGTCACCACTGGTGGTCGCATTCGAACTACATGTATAACCCTTCTTGGGTGACTCCTTTTCGTGGTCAATCAGACCTTGTTTCATTGCGCCTTCAATCTGTACCCCAATCTTGTATAGGTCCACAAAGGTGGGAAGGAGTAAGACTATTATTTTTTGCATCAGCCTGGGTTGGAGGTTGCGTACAACCATCCTTATCTGGTCTTTGTTAGAAGGCCTTGTAGTCACCATCGAGGCCTTTGCTCTCCATCTCGTCACAAACTTTGAAAAACCCTCTTTTGTCTATTGGCGGGTGACTTCAAGATCACGAGTTGTGACCTCGATCTGTGTGTTGTAGGAGTATTGAGCAACGAAGGCCTCAGCCATCTCTTCCCAGTTCTGTTTCACAGAGTTCTCCAATTTCGCATACCAGATTGCGGCTATCCCAGACATGGTTTGACCGAATAGTGATAGCTTATGGGCTGTGGTTAAACCCATTGGCCTCAGGATATTAGAAAACAGGTGGAGGTGCACCATTGGGTCTTCAGAGCCATCGAAGCGATCGATATGTGGCATCTTGAACCGATCCGGTAATGTCACCGCTGAGTCGGTATAACCATCCTCTATATCTGGAATGGCGTTAACGCCTTGAGCTCTTTTGAATAGCTTTTCAAGCTCGCTGACCTTCAAGGCGGTCAGATCTACCTCAAATTCAAACGGCGTGTCCACCGGATTAGCTGGTGCTTTGGACAGCTGATGTGGGATTGGCAGTGGGACTGGCCCTGTTGGTGCGTCCATATTTTCCTGGACCTGAGCTGCTTCCCCGGGTATTGGAACCATAGGTGGGGGTGGGGGTGGATGCGAAGCAGACGCTCCGTCTTGTTGGGGTTGCTGTTGCTGCTGAAGCCTAGCGATTAAGTCTACTTGTTGAGCCACAACCTCTGCCTGGTGGGCGGTAAACACTGCCTGACAGGCAACATCCTGCTGCATGGTCTGCATGGTGTCTTGGAGTTGACGCATCATGTCCTCCATATTAACTGAAAACTACGGATCTGTCTGAACAGGTGTGTACTCCCTTTCTAAGGTGGAAACAGATATCTCAGCCCAACTGTGCACAGGTGAGGTGGATAATGACCGTTGATCTGGAGACTGTTGAACTGGTGATTTGTGCCTGACTGGCCTTTTTACCTTGCCTCTGGTGAAGGAACATTGATTGCCCTTGAACTGAATCTTTGACCTAACAAAGTCTATCAGTACAAGTCCAATGTACCCGGGGGATGTCAGAGCCTCCTGAAGCTATAGTTCCAAGACCACCCTAGCAAAAGAGAAAACAGGCAACATCTCAGCCTGACTTCACTAGAACAGATACAAGCAAAAGCTGAATAACTGTTTTCTACCACTGATCATTGTTTCCCAAATTACTGCCCTGAAACTGAATTTGAAACCCTTAGGAAAAACTGATTCTCAAATACTGATGCCTTCAAGCCTGATAACCAGACTTTCAAACTGATATGTGCGTTCCTGTAGAGACATACTCTAAAAGCACATAACATGTAAGTAAGAGCCAAAACACCCCTATGTTGGGGTAGGGTTTCCCTGTCCTATTTTGTCTGGAGCTAGGGTTTCACTACGCATGCAGTGGTTTCAAACAACCTATAATCGGGTAGCAACCTGTCCTAGTTTGGAATAGTCACTATAGATTCCGAATATGCACTAGGTTGAATGGTCAAAAAGGGTGCCCCGGTAAAAATTGGGGTTTGTGTTCCCGTCATGGCAGAGCCTGCAACCGGTCAGCCTTACGGCACGCTTCTCGAAGTGAGCCTACGACAAACCGTTTAGGAATAGCATACGGCAAACACGGTGTCCTAGGCGCACCAATGCACATGTAATGCAAAGAAACACATAAGTGTAATCAAAACAAGATATCATGAGTTCGAGTCAAGTTCTCTAAATCCCCAGCAGAGTCGCCAGAAACTGTAGACGTGCCCCGAGGGCCTCATGCTACAGTTCAGACTCAATTGTCACGGTTCTTAATCTGATCTCACAATGTGCAATGTGAGATTGATAAATCACCCAAAGAGTCCAAATCTGGCAAATTGTTTTGGAAAATTGATTTTTGTAAAGAAGTGCCAAACATGGACTGCTTTGCCAGATACAGAGTCGCCACCTAAATATTTTATTTTGGGAAATTTAGGAAACCCTGACTCGTTGCCTAAGGCCACGTGTCCGTCATCACCAAAGTTGCCTCGTCTCGGGAACTTGGGTACGATTGGGAAAGGTCATCTATGAGCACCCCCGCTCGCCCGATCAAAGATCGGCCACTACTAAACATGCTATCTTGTTTTTGAAAATACATGTGTTCTTATTCCGGTTAATTAGCTAGAATTACTATGTGATGCGCACAACAAAACAAGTATAGACTAGGTCGCCTAATTTGGAACAAAGCATCGCATATCCGTTTGTTTGGAAAATGGTTTGGAGTTTGCTGCTCGTAAGTAGGCTAAAATGCGGATTTCAATGAATTGTTCCAATTTAAGTAATCCAACCTTCACCCACAGGCATTCAGGCAGTTATATCACATAAGCAATTAGCCTCATGGCAAACATGCTGTCATGTTAACACTCACACCTATGCAAGATGTTAAGGCATAACCACTTACAGTGTACTTCGAGCAAAAACAAGAAACTAGTTAGAAATCATGCATGATCCTAGTTCATATTAAGATGGCTAATACAACACATGCAAAATGCAACTAGAATAGGCTTGGCTAATCTAAGAATGGCATGTGAAATGCGACAACTCGATACACGTATTCAAGTTAGAATTGAAATACTATGCAATTAGTATGATGCGTTGAGCTCGGTGCATGCAATACAGATGAATGATGCAAACATGCATAGCATAAGGATGCTAAATGAAATATGCCCTAAAACTAACCATCGTAAGTGGTTAAGTAAAACGGAGAAAGAAATGGGGGTTGGAAGACATGTATCACACACACGCACGCTTATTACAACACTTGGCTCTCTCGAGGGAGAGACCGAATGAATAATACAAATTAACTAATTAACTAACTAACAAGCTAATTAATTAATTACACAGCCAAATGAATAATTAGCTACAACTAATTATTACAATACTTAAATATTTAACAAATTAATTAAGCTATGAAAGCAGGTAAAGCAGCCTTGGGAAGAGGAATAAATGCATGCTCGATCGGCTTCGCTTGGAAATCCATCACCATGCTTCATGTTGCATCTGTTTGCACTACTCTGTACCTTTGAAAACTGTGCCAACTTCTGTGACACTTTTGACGACCTTGGGGACATGCTGAGAGTCCACCGGCCAGGGTATAGGAACACCAGCCATGTGGAATTGGTCATCGACCATTTGTAAGGCTCTCGGCCATAAATTTGTAGTCGATCGGCACTATGGATGGCCGGCCAGCCATATCTTCCGGCAGAATACTATTTTGCTGCAGCAGAGGACAAACAGAGCATGGCAATGCATTT
Organism: Camellia sinensis; assembly: GCF_055761805.1. NCBI lineage: Eukaryota > Viridiplantae > Streptophyta > Magnoliopsida > Ericales > Theaceae > Camellia > Camellia sinensis. Next base: position 191,473,857 of record NC_138964.1, read on the forward strand.
TCAAGGCAATGCGTGCACGACCACCCTCCCTATCATGTCATGACCTCAAGGGAGTATGGTTCTCGACCCTCGGGCCATAAATCACGCATTTCAACGCATGATGGCCAAAGGAGCCGATGTGCAATTTATATTAAATGAAATGCACATAAACACATAAGGGGCCCCAATCTCTATCATGGTTGATCAAGAGGCAAGGGATGCATGCTTAATGCTATGCAACGTAGGCATGCAAGCAAGCTAATGCAACATGAGCATGCAAACAAGCAATGTGCAATAGGCATACAACCTAAACAAATAAGCATGCAAGGCATGTAACAACAATGCCAATGACAAACATGCAACAACATGTGAGGCAAACATGTGACAACATGTAAAGGGACAAGTATTTTTAGACGAATGCAATACATGTATGATGAACTTTAACAAAGTAGCATAATCATGCAAGCATTACAATGTAATAGGCATGCAACAACAATACCAATGATAAGCATGCAACAACATGCAATGGGACTAGCATGCAAACATGCGACGCAACTTAACAAAAAGCATGCCAAATGCAAAATAACTCAAGCATGCAACAACATGTAATAGGGTTAGCATGCAACAACATGCAACATACTATCATGCAACAACATGTAATATACTAACTATGCAACAAGCATGTGACAACATGCAAGGCAAGCATGTAACATCATGCAAAGATGGACTTAAACTAATATGGACAGCTCTCAAATGCGCCCAAATCAGTGGCCAAGATGCTAAGAAATGATGGACAAAAGCATATGCAAACATGCATGCTAATTGGCCTATCACCTTAGCATGAAGACACAACTCTTAAGCACACTTAAAAGAATGAAAAGCATGCAAGTGTAACAATACTACATGCTCTGAAATGATGTTAGAAATGATGCCAAATCACACATATAATCATAATCATAGCATGCATAAGGCTTAAGGCCTAAGACTAGTAAAGGGACTTGAACCAAAGCTACACAAAACAAGGAGCATATGGCAAACATAACCCAAAACAATCCTAAATCAAGTCAAGATGGTCCTAAAGCATGAAAGGAATGAAGCCAAAACATGCTTGAACGAAGGACCAAAAGCATGAAGCAAACAAAGGCCACAAAAGAGGTGTTATACTACACCTACCAAGGCCGAACACGTCATGACTTAAGCAACCAAAAATAGAGTTATGACATGTCAAAATGAGCCCAAAAACCGACTTAGATGGCATCCCAAATGCCTAAGCACGGTGGCGTACATGATGACACATTCATGAGGCATAACGTACCAACTATCCAAAGCATGGAATAGGTGGTAAATGCAAGTATTTGAGCATACTATATGGACTGAAATAACATAACAAGTGATGCCAAACCACTAAAATAGTCGAAATAGAGCACGTCAAAGGATTCAATACTAAAAGCTTACAAGCTAGATTACATGGTGGCTATACAAATCAAGTCATGGACGACCAAAACAACCAAAATCAGAGCTTTAGCATGTTAAAACAAAGCTAGAAGCTTCATGAAGTTGAGCCAAAATCATGCTAAAAAGACATGTTACAACATGGTGCATGTTAAGGCAAATCATGGGATTACAAGACAAGTATACAAAGCATGCATGGTATGTCTAAACCAACATGAAATAAAGATGTATTAGGGAAAAACAAAGCCTAATACATACTGAAATAAAGTTAAAACAAGCTAGGCATGCAAGCCACCAACATAAGCCATTTATGCAAGCATTCAAGACAACAGGGAGAGGGGATGATCCTCTCCTATTTAAGACCTCAAAACACCATCCCCACCACTGAAATCCCTCTAGATTTCAGTGGTGAGAAGGCCTACACAAGGTGATCTCAAAGCTTAAAAAAAAAACACAAGAACAAGGCCAAGCAAGGCCTAAGAGAGGGGAAACAACCCCAATCACAAGAATGACCTTAAACAAAGGTCTTAAGCACTAAAAATCAAAACTTTTATCAGTTATAAACTAAGCTTAAAACAATAAGCAAGATAGCCTAAAAGCTTAAGCAAGAAAAGGGTATCTAAAGCAAGGAACTCACCCTTGTAGAACCTCTTCAAGAACAAAGCTCCAGCAGGTTTCTCTGATCAAAAATAGCTCAAGAACCCTAATAACAACCCTCTAATACCTCAGTAACCCAAGGATGGTGTAATGCTAGGTGTTCAAGTGCAAAAGTAAGACAAAAACTCACTTTAGGTCACAAAATAAGACTAAACAAAGAAATATAGATACAAAACTATATCTATCCTCTCTAGGCCATTTTTCTAAACCCTTGAGGAGGGAGGAGGAGCTCCCTCTATATAGAAGTTCAATAACAAAGCTTCCAAAGCAAGCTAAACCAAGAGGCAAATCTCTCCATACACATGTATGGAGGGGAGCAAATGTGCATGCCAGCTAATCCAGCTAGCATAAAATATCTGCATAAAGCAGATGAACAGGGTTCGGCCAGAAAAAATGGCCGATCGACCAACACAATGGCCGGCTGACCAGAAACAGTGCCGATCGGCCAACACACTTGGCCGATGGAAATAACACAGGACCAGTGGCCTCAAGCTTTGGCCGGTGGGTTGAGGGCATGGAAAACAAGCCTCCCTCTTCCACTAGAAGCAAAAACACAAGTGTTTGGTTCACAACCAAGCACAAAACAGACAAGTTGAGAGATCTTGAGGCAAGGCGCGTAGCCGAGACCTCCGAGAACTTAAAACGAACATGAGCATGGATGATCATCGAGTGTTCAAATGATAACGTCCAAGTCTTGAGGATGGTCAAAAATGGGGTGTCTACAGTTGTGTAATTAATTAATTAGCCTGTTAGTTAATTAATTTGTATTATTCTTTCGGACCCTCCGTCGAGAGGGCGAACTTTGTAATAAGTGTGCATGCGTGTGTGAATGTCTTCCAACCCCACGTCTTTCTCCCTTTTACTTACCTGCTTTTGATGGTTAGTTTTAGGTCATGTTTCAATTAGCATACTTATGTTAGCATGTTTCCATACATTCATTCGTATTGCACGCATCGGGCTCGGCGCATCATACTAATTGCATGGTATTTCAATTCCGACTTGAATACATGTATCGAGTTGTCGAATTTTCACGTGCCATTCTTAGATTAGCCGAGCCTATTCTAGTTGCATTTTGCATGTGTTGCATTGGCCATCTTAACATGAACTACGATCATGCATGATTTCTAACTAGTTTCTTGTTTTGGCTCGGAGTACAAGGTAAGCGCTTATGCTTTAGCATCTTGCATGAGTGTGAGTGTTACCATGATAGCATGCTTGCCATAAGGCTAACTGCTTACGTGATCTAACTGCCTGAATGCCTGTGGGCGAACGTTAGATTACTTGAATTGGGATAATTCATCAAAATGTGTGTTTTAAGCCCACTTGAGAGTGGCAAAATCATATTTTTCTAAGCCTACTCGAGGGTGGCAAATCCACGTCTTAGCCTACTTGCGAGTAGCACCTTCAAACCATTTTCACAAACAAACATGAGATGTTTTGTTCTGACTTAGGCGATCTAGTCTATACTTGTGTGTTGCGCGCATCACATAGTAATTCTAGGCTAATAACCGGAATAAAGACGCATGTGTTTTCAAAAATAAGATATCATGTTTAGTAGTGGCTGATCTTTGATCGGGCGAGCGGGGGTGCTCATAGATGACCTTCCCCAAATCGTACGTAGGCACGAGTTAGGGTTTCCTAAATTCTCCAAAATAAAATATTTAGGTGGCGACTCTGTATCTGGCAAGGCAGTCCATGTTTGGCACTTCTTTCTTAAAAATCAGTTTTCCAAAACGATTTGCCAGATTTGGACTCTTTGGTGATTTATCAATCTCCCATTGCACATTGTGAGATCCGATTAAAAACTGCGACATTTGAGTCCGAACTGTAGCACGAGGCCCAAGGCCGAGTCTACAGTTTCTGGCGACTCTGCTGGGGAATTAGAGAACTTGACTCGAACTCATGATATCTTGTTTTGATTACACTTATGTGTTTCTTTGCATTGCATTTGCATTGGTGCGCCTAGGATACTGTGTTTGCCGTATGCTATTCCTGAACGGTTTGCCAGAGGCTTGCTTTGAGAAGCGTGCCATAAGGCTTACCGGTTGCGGGCTCTACCACAACGGGAACACAAACCTCGATTTTAACCGGGGCACCCTTTTTGACCATTCGACCTAGTGCATATTCGAAATCTGTAGTGACTATTCCAAGCTAGGACAGGTTACTTACCTGATCGTAGGTTGTTTGAAACCACTGCGTGCGTAGTGAAATCCTAGCTCCTGACAAACTAGGACAGGGAAACCCTACCCCAACATAGGGGTGTTTTGGCTCTCATTTGCTTGCTATGTGTTTTTAGAGTGTACCTCTACAGGAATGCACATATCAGTTTGCAAGTCTGGGTATCAGGCCTGCGGGCATCAGTATTTTAAGAATCAGTTATATCTGCGGGTATCAGATTCGGTTTCGGGACAGTAATTTGGGGAACCGTGATCAGTGGTCAAATACAGTTATTCAGGTATACTTATGTCTGTTCTGGTGAAATTGGGCTAAGATGCTACCTGTTTTCTCTTTTAGAGATTCGGTTCAGAGCAACCAGTGTCCTCCTTTACTAAGGCAAGGCAAAAAAGGGGCAGTTGAGGCTCACCGGTTCATCAGATCCATCAGCCACCAGTCACGTCCCCTCTGTTTAGTTAAGCAGACCCGCGATGACATAGAATTCTGAGGAAATTGTGGTCATGGCAGCGACACTAAACCAAGGAATCATAATACAGGGCGAGACCGACGTTGAAGTGCCGCTCCCACCCAGGTCACCTGCCGCGCACCCGATCTGGGAACCCCAGTTGTTTCAAGCTCATGAGCCAACCACATTTGAGTTAATGGGAATGATTGGTGACCTCCAGAGATTTGTGGCTAATCTGGCCTATGGAATGTTGGCTCCGCCACCAACCATATCGTATGCCGGGAACTTCATGCCTCAGGAGCCTCCACTACTAGGGTGAATTGTAATTGAGCTCAGCCAACCTGAAGTTGTCTCAAGCTCCGGCAATGACATGTCAACGACAATGGGACTTCGCACTGAAATAGCATCCCAAACCTTCCACCAAGCTGAGGCTAGTGGAAAGAACAAGGCGAAGGTGGACACTGATCCCTATGAACAACTCCAGTAAGCTGTTGAGGCCTTGAAAGCCGGGGGGTTGAATAAGCAACAAGTACTTGTAGTTATGGCTAAGACTGTGGATGACTTTTTCCTTGCTCAGACTGAGAGCGGTTCAAGCCAAAGGGAAAATCGGGATAGAGGTCGTCGTACCAGAACAGTTCCTCCCAATCCTAAACCTGCACCTGAGAAAGATCAGAGAGGCAAGGAGGCACCTGCCGATCTTTTTGCTAGTGCGCTCAGCAAAAGTTCATAGACTTCGAAGTATCTGCCCCAAGGTCGCAGGGTCTTTCATGCCCTTTACATGCCTTTGTCTAAGGCTCTTCGAATCCTCACTGAAAAAGGTCATCTCAAACCTCTTGAGCCTCGGCCTCTCTCGAGTAATCTCTCTCTCTCGCATGATGCTACCCAGTACTGTGTGTACCATCAACAGACTGGTCACACCACCGACAACTGCTTTCGACTTCGCCACGAAGTACAAGATCTGTTTGAGGATGAGGCCATCCTCTCATCGAGCTCAGCAAAGTCTGTCATCACCGGGTTGGTGGACTTCGAGGATAATACAAGTATATGATCAAGGGTTGGACCACCTGCGGGCGTCGCTCAGTTTACTCCGGATGTAGCGTATGGCACGCACTATTTTGAGCATTTACGAATGCTAGTTTTTGTACTTTTTGGCTTGGGTATTCAATCAGTTTTGTTGTCTTGTTTATAGTCTGTCTTTTCTTACTATGTCGGTTGGGTCTGTCTTGTTGTATCGAGTCAGTCCTGTTGTATAGGAGTCGGGTGATTCTGGGGATGTTACCTCAGGCATCATTATTTTGTTTTGTGTTTGTCTTTTTGCATTTTTTTGAGTCTGTTTCTGCCTTGGAGCCAGCTGTGCCGACATATCTGAATGAAACAGTAGTGGTTTTTCATGTTTTGTGCTTATTGCTACTTTGAGCCTGTTATGCCAACAAGTTTAGAATGAAATGGCAGAGCATCTCACCTGCTTTTCTGTTCCTTTTAAATCATCGCATCGACCTAAGCTTTTTCAAAACTTTTTGAACACTGCAGTGAAAACAAAGAGGAAGGAATTCCTCGGGTTTTGTAAAATTTGATCAATTGAGAGAAAGAGAGGCATGCTGAGCCTTTAATGAATGAGATCATGTTTGTTAAATATGAGTACTGAGAAGGATCCTGGCTTGATCTAGATTGGTTCTACACTGTCTTCAGCGCGAGCGATTTGTTGCTTTCTTAAAAGATTTCAAAAAATGTTTTGCGTAGTCCTGCGAAGACCTGTGTGGAATCGCTCTTGAGATTGTGCAACATAGGATCATTCTCAACCTCGAGACTCGACCCCTTGCTTTCAAACCTTGAACTCAGATTTAGAATGTTCAACGGTCAACCACGATGTGAGGCTTGTATGGCGAGATCAAAAGCAACCCTTGGACTAGGGGCAAGAAGGTTAGATATGATCAAAAGGAAGCTTGCAAAGCTAGATCAGAAGCAACCCTCAAACTAGGGGCACAAAAAAATGCCAGATGTGCTCGAAGAGTCAAGAATTGGGACATTTCTCAAGCTAACGAAAATCGGCAAGAATGCCAAATCCCAGAAGGGAGGAAAGAAGAAAGTATTGCTGAAGAACAACCAAGTTCCTATCTGCAACACTAGGGGCAAATTCAACCCCCATTGGATGGGCTCCTACATTATCAGTGAATAACAGGCATTCTCTTGGATTCAGATGGCTTTGAGATCTTAAAACCATTTGACATGGACAAAGCTACACTTTTACCTTTGAGAGGCTCACTGGGCCGAAAATCCGGAAGGGCGACCCAAGCAAAAGTTAGAGCAAGAAAAAAAGAAAAGAAAAATGCAAAAAAAAAAAAAGAAGAAATGAAAAGAATTGAAAAGATTGAAAAGAAAAGAAGAACAAAGCTCGCAAGGTTGAAAACCCAGAAGGGCAGCCTTGGCAAAAGTTAGAGCGCAAAAGGAGAGGTTAATACCCGAGGGTACCTTAAACCCGAACTACGTAAAGCTTGATTCCCATGTTTGGGATACGTAGGCAACTTCATTCTGAAGTCCAGCCATAAATACTTCCAAATTGATTGTGTCGATGTAATGGTCTTGATCATCTTTGTCTTCTCTGAATCCGGAAGCACAGTTGTGACCGTCACTTTGAGGACTGATTACGATGTGGTGCGGTGCTATTCAAACAAGGGGCAACTTTCTGTTGCCATGCAGCGCCATTTACACAAGGGGCAATTTTTCATTCTTTTGGATATGAGGTTGTGCATCACAAGAGTAGGTTCCGTGCTCGTTGAGTAGTGGCTGTTTGCAAAAATAGTTTTTGAGAATTTTTAATGAAGTTGACTAATTTTCTTGAAAATTATTCATTTTTTTTTTCAAAACTGGACCACTTATTGGACCCAAAAAAGGAAAATTTTTAGTGCTCATAGCTTGACTTACATGATTTCAAATCAAAAAATTGAACAAGTATGTTAATCTAACTCTCATATTGGTCAAAATTGTTTTAGTAGAAAGCCAAAGCAAAAAATGGTCAAAAATGATGAATTAGGGGCACAGTTGAGTTAGGCTTCTTGTCTTTTTCCCGTTGTCAACATACTTGTCAGAAAGGGCACTCTACTTGCCAGAAAGGGCACCATATTCACCAAGAAAGGCACAACTGAATCTAACAACAAAATGCCGAAAGCTATCTCATCCTCCGAGCAACGAGATATCAAGCCAAGTGCGAAGCATGAACTAGATTGGATCAAGATATTCCACTCCCTCGTCTGGACACATCTGACCACGTCCAAACTCCCCAGCAGAGCATCGTCAACCGATGTCAACTGCAGATTGGCTACACACCCAGTTGTAACGCAACCCCTCTATGGGGGAAGTTCATTGTTGTGAGCAGAAGAAGAAGAATCTAGCAGAATGCTAGGGGCATGAGCCCACAACCTCCTGATTATCCATCAACCACCCAGCGGAGGAATAAAAAAGAAGAGAGATTGAAGAATAGAGAGATGTGCGATGAGAGAAAAAGTGAGAAAAGGGCTTTTTCAGAAAAAAAAAAACAGAGCCTGAGGGCTGAGTGATGTGAGACTCACAAATGAGAAAGGGTGGGAAACCATACCCGGAGAAACTGGCTCCTCGCGACTGAGAGGTCTCTCACCTTTATAATACGTCTGAGCGTCGTGTTTGTTGTGTCGTTTGTCTCGATTATTGTTTTGATTCGTTTCGAGTGTTACTCGATGTGTTTAGGTTGTTTACCTTTTGTTTTTCTTTGTTGAGTCATTTTGACTGCGGTCAGTTGTAGGCTCAATACCCGGTTGAGGACCTATTTCTCAGTTTAATTTCAAAAATAAATCGTTTTGTGCTCAGAGTGTTGTGTCATTCTCCACGTTTGTGCAAAACAAGATTCTTTCCTTTATAAACTGCAGGGTTCAACCCAGGTCATGTGGGAACAGCCGAACAAGGACCTATCTGAAGCTATATGGGTTCTAGACTGCGAAACAAGAGAAAAGAGGGAAAATCTGGAACATCTCAATGTGTTTCCACTCCAGCAAATTCCGAGACTGTGTTCCAGGTACATCTTGTCAGGCCTCGCCTTTCTCTGGAGTATGAGTGTATCTCGACCCCAAGTATAAGCCTGCTTCAAGTCAGAATGGCAGTCCAAGCAGTACCTATGGTTTTCATATGCAGATGTTATCTCTTGCCAATATAAATAGGGTGTACCCTTTTGAGCTGAGTGTGTTGCAAAGTCTTTCGAGGGATAAATCGGAGGCACCAAAGTACATGTTTGATGCCCCCCTACTGCATAGAATGTGCACTTTCATCTACACTTCTGTTGCATGTGTGCCGTGCATCGTTATGATTCATGCATAGAATATGCTTTCAATGTTGCATATAATATGCTTGTCTATAGCGTAAAATGTGCTTGCTTTCAATTTTGCATAGAATATGCTTTGCTTGTCTCATGCCAAAAAAAAAATTGCGTGTTTGCTTATCGAGTTATTGCTCATTTATCTATCGAGTTGTTGCTCATTCATTTATCGAGTTGTTGCTCATTTGTCTATCGAGTTGTTGCTCATTCATTTATCGAGTTGTTGCTCATTTGTCTATCGAGTTGTTGCTCATTCGTTTATTGAGTTGTTGCTCATTCGTTTATCAAGTTATCGCGATTTGTTTATCGAGTTGTTGTATATTTGCTTATCGAGTTGTATTTCACATTCTTCAAGTCTTTGCTTTGCTTATCGAGTTGTATTTACACTTGGTTAGCTTATCGAGTTCTTTGTTTTGATTATCGAGTTGTTTTTGTCATTACTCGGTTCACTACCTGATTATTACGATGCAAATGCTTAATTTTCAAAAGTTCAAATCCCATTTACATTGTTGTATAATGCGATGTGATGCATAAAATGTACAAATGTAACACTTTTTGAACAAAACAACTGTTTCATTTCATCATATCTTTTGCAAAAAGTACATAGTTTTGAGAAAGTAAAACCTGCTTGAGGCAGTACAAGGTGCTCAAACTACCAGTAAAAAGAAAAGTAAAGCAAAAAGGGAAGAGAAAAGCAACAAAATGTCTGAACAGAGCAAAGAAAAGAAAAAAGTAGCAGAATGTCTGGATCAATATCAGTCATCTCAAGTGCGAGAGTCGGTCCTGGTCTTCTTCTTGGACGAAGGCCTAGGGTCACCACCGCCATCTCCATAGTTAGAATCTAAGATGTCCCTGGCCTCACCCTAGGACGATGTCGCCTCCTCGTCAGAATCATCAGGGGAAGGCTCTCGCGAACTGCTCTCAGCATGGGTGCGCCTGTGCCTACCTCGGCTGTGGATAGTCATCCTCCGCCTGACTCCCCCTCCTCCTCGAGCAGGAACAGATGGTCCAGCTGGAGCACCTCTCGCGGCCGTAATCTGAAATTGGGCCTGAAAAGGACAAATGGCAAATGCATTCGTTAAGCTATGCAAAACAGTATATGAATGCTGTGAGCAGTATATCAGTACAGAATGTAGTGTATGAGTACAGTGTATGAATGCCGTGAGCAACGCTGTGAGCAGTATGTGGGTTACAGTGTATCAGTGCCGTAAGTGCTGTGTATCAAGTGCCGTGTTGATAGTGTGATGTATCAGATTATGTATGAACCAGATTAGGTAGAGTTTGAGACTGCGGTTGAAAGAACTTATCTGTAATACCCCTGTTTCGTAATATGTTAATTGGTCCTTAATATGATGTGATTATGTATTTTGATATAATTTTCTGTTCCATTATGTGAAAATATGTGGTTTTGAAGTTCTATCTGTTCACCGTGGGAATATCTGTTGAATAATCTGCTTTGGGAATTAAATTGAGGGCCCTATCGGCCACAGAACCCAAAATTGACTACGCCTTTGTGATTGGCATAATTTTTAGAGCCTACGGTGGAATTTAATTGAAAATTGATTCGAGTCAGATTAAATTGATTTAATTAATAGTTTAGTGCCCAATTATTTGATATTTATATTTTTGGCTAGTGGGACTTATTTTAAATGGGCATTCTACACTTAATTCCCTTTTTATATTGATTTGGGCTGATTTCAACTCTAAGATAAGAGAGGGGAGGGTCGGCTATAGAAGGAAAAATGGGAGAGTTGTACAATTTTGGTTCAAGACTTGAATCTCTTGAAGATCTAGCTCAAGATTTGGCTAGAGCTTGAGTGTTGAAGCTCTTAGGTAAGTGAATTCATGGACTCTTGTTTGTAATTTGTAAGTTCAAAGTTGAAAAATGTTAAAGAACATGAATTGAGTTGGTTTTGTTAAATTTGAAGTCTTAGAACACATGCATGTAGGGAATTGTTATGAATTTCCATATTTGAACACAGTGTGTGTGTAATTGCTTTGAATGTTGCATGTTTGAGCTCAAAGGGGTATGGTCCATGTAAATTTGTAGTTGAAGCTCATGTATAATCACCATTGGTATCATCTAAGTTGAGCATGGGAGCTAGACATGACATGCATGTACAATCTATGAAGATAAGAGCTTTGAATGCATGAAGGTGTATGCTAGAGTTGAGTTTGGTGTCAATTTGAGCCATGCATGTGTTAAATCCTTGAAATTGAGCTCCATGAAGATGTGTTTTGGTGTTTATACCATGTTAGTACAAGTATATGTGAAATTGGAGCCAATAAGAGCATGAAATGATGGTTTGAATGTTGAAGGGAGCTCAAGAACTCAATCAGGAAAACCCAAATTTTTTATGTCCGCTCGAGCGGGGTGATTACCGCTCGAGCGGGAAAATCGTGCTCCCAGCACTTTTTGCAGAATTGGATTTCCGCTTGAGCGAGATATCTCACGCTCGAGCGGGGAGTTTTGTAGACAGGCCTTCCGCTCGAGCTCTCTATTCCACGCTCGAGCGTATTTTTCATGCAACCAGTACTTTTGCAGGCCTTAAGGGTCCGCTCGAGCGGGTAAGTTGACGCTCGAGCGGGGACCCTGTTCTCTGAAATTTTGTATGCTCGTTCTGTGTTTCGTTTTCCGTTCTCTTTCACTTGTAAGCACTCTTAGGCATATGTTAAGCATTGTAAATGAGTTAATGAGATAAGAATAAAGCCTAAAGAGGAATATGTGAATCAAAGAACGGATTGAACTGTTAGTGACCCTTTTGTGTTCATGAAATGTGTAGGGTCAAGCTCCAGGGCAAATCCACAAGCCGATCACTGTGAGTAATATCGATATTTGAATGATTGTGAATGTCCAATTATTATTCCCTTATAAGCTTTATGAGTCGCTAATTGGGATTGTGGACAAAAGTCAGACAGGAATAAACATAAATGGACCAAAGGTCGTTTCGATAAACATAGATGGACCAAAGGTCGTTTTGATAAACATAAATGGACCAAAGGTCGTTTCGATAAACATAGATGGACCAAAAGTCGTTTTGATAAACATAAATGGACCAAAGGTCGTTTTGATAAGCATAAATGGACCAAATGTCGTTTCGATAAACATGGATGGACTAAAGGTCGTTTTGATAAGCATAAATGGACCAAAGGTTGTTTCGATAAACATAGATGGACCAAAGGTCGTTTTGATAAACATAAATGGACCAAAGGTCGTTTTGATAAGCATAAATGGACCAAAGGTCGTTTCGATAAACATAGATGGACTAAAGGTTGTTTTGATAGAAATAAATGGACCTAAGGTCATCTTGACATAAATGAATGGGCCGAAGGCCATTTTGACAGAAATGAATGGGTCGAAGGCCATTTTGACATAAATGAATGGGTCGAAGGCCGTTTTGACATGAATGGAAGTCTGAATGGGCCGAAGGCCGTTTTGACATAAATGAATGGGCCGAAGGCTGTTTTGACATGAATGAAAGTCTGAATGGGCCGAAGGCCGTTTTGACATAAATGAATGGGCCGAAGGCCGTTTTGACATGAATGGAAGTCTGAATGGGCTAGAGGCCAGAATGTTTGGAACTACAGTCACTTGATTTGAATTTCGTATAGTTATATATATTTGTTAAATAGAAATATGAATTGGGCCCAAGGCCGTTTGGAACATGTTGTTCTACATTGTTATGTAACTTCATTATTTGATTTGATATTATTCACTGGGCTTTCGCTTACGCACATTCATGTATTTGTAGTGGAGTAATGTTCTGGCCGATTTTTGGCATGGGGTGAAACGCTCAATTCAGTAGATTGCCCCGGGCATTCCTTATTAATGGCAGGCCAAGCCCCGTGCTTTCGTAATCCTTTCTTTGAGTCAGTCCGCCCTGATGCTCCGCATCAGCCTGGGCGTAGAGAGGGAGATTGAATGGCGGGAATCAGGAAAGTAGCTCCTCGTATTAAGGAGTCCAGACCCAGCCTCAATGAAGTCTGTATGGAACAACTAAGGTTTTGAGAGAGTCAGCCCCTGTGTCTCACGCACGAGACCCGTCTTCGCCCTTTTGTTATGTATTTACATTTTGTCAGGTTGGCGAAGTTTTGAATACGTCTGTATGTAGTTTTGCTTGGTTGACTTAGATTTGAATGATCCTGTCTGTACAGTACTTATGTTACTACACTTTCTGTTGTGAGTTATTAACATATGTATGTCTGGAATGTTATGAGGTGCATATAGGCACGGCTCTATGGACAAAGTTTTAAAATTACTTCCGTTTGGCCCCTTTTACTCTGATGAGTTTTGTCTTATTTGGTTTGAGGCCGTAGGTAATCTCGTGATTACTGGCCGGTTATGGCCTTAACCCAGAGGGGCGGGTTCGGGTCGTGACAGAGTAGTATCAGAGCACGAGTTAATAACTCACGCATTTGTCCAAAAGTGCAATGAGCATCTAGAAAAGATCTAGGATGCATTCATGTGATAAGTATGAATTTGAAAGCATCAAAAATACGCTTAAATATTTAATGTGAACGATTATGTGCTATAAATTTGTGGATTGCTTGCATTGTAAACCATTGGAATATGTATATTTTCTGGTATATGCATACTCGTGAATTTTTGTGTAAAGTATAATGCAAGTTCAATCGGATGGTGAGTAAGAACTCTATAAAGTTACGTTTAGCCTTAATTATGTTATGATGATATGAAATGACTAAGTCCCCTGAAATGTTATGTTTGTATGAATTAATGATTGTTCAAAATTTTCCTTGAACATAATTGTGGTATCCTTAGCAGAGGCCCTCGCCCAGGGGACATAATACTGTGGCTTATGGTCATGAGGCCCTAGCCCGGGGGAAATAATACCGTGGCCTATGTATGAGACAAGTTGCCGGTACCGAAGGTTCCATTATGGAACTTGATATGTTTGACCAGTATGATATGCTATGCTAAAGGGAGTACCACACATGATTCGAATATGAGATATGAATTGTTACACTAATGTGTACAACAAGTTTGTTTTGTTATAATGCACATACATGAACATATGAATCATGAAAAGTTGTTTATGTGCATTCAATTCTGCCTATGGGTGTCTATGTGAAATATGAACATGATTTGAGTATATAATTACTTAGTAAATGTTCAGCATGCGATATCTGATAAGTATGCAATTATCTGTTACGTATGTGATTAATTACGTACGACATGTGAAATGAAAATATAAAGATGTGACTATGTGTTTATTTTTGTATTGGACATCCCCGTATTTGGCATGATTTAATAAGGGTTCGTGTAGAACGTGGTTAAAGTAAGGGCATACGAGTTGGCAGACTCTTTTACAACCCGACCTGATAGACTGGAAAGAATGGTACAAGAAATGGCAGAGATCTTAAGAAAACGACGTCAGTTGCTGTTATGGTAAGAACTTTTGCCATCACCAGTGTAAGAAACGCCGACGAGTCATTGTCGGATTTCGGGGGCTTGTTATAGGTGTGGTAAATGGACCGTATGATAAAGAACTGTCCCCGAACTGAACAAAATGTGAATAAATGTTCTGCCTCAACTAGATTTGTACCAGTGGTAGGAATTGCTACTCAGGATAGAGTAATTACACTCATCCTAGAAAGCACTCAGAATACTGTGATTGTTATCCCAGGTATCTATATTGTTTACAAACGAATGCTTATGTGTTGATTGATCTTGAATTAGTACATTTGTACATCTTTGCTTGGGATATTATTTGTTTCGAATCGGCATATCCTGTCGTATCTGCTACATGCGTATTTAGATTGGTTGGACTCACAAGATCGAGACCGTATTCATTGAATGCGTATGTTCCATTTGGGGAAATTTGTGAAATGCGTATTGGGGTATCGATTAGCTCTGCACATGCACACGCACATCTGAACCTATGCTTAGGGTGATTTGTTATATTACTGTTTCGATGACTAAACCACTGGAAGTATGATTCTGTGATTGTGTGACAGAGTTGAGCACCCTAAATGATGAACTCTATAATTGTGAGACCATGTATTTTGATTGGTAGAAAGTTGACTAGATTACGTGACTATACTGGGCTCGACTCATAAGCCTATGCTTTTGTGGCTAATTTGGAACTTTTGCGTGACAATCCTATGCTATGTGTACCTGAGGAGCTCTGTTTAATGTGTTACTGTGCACCATGTTCTTGCACATATGACTTATTTGAGAACTGCTATACTAATTATGATACGTACCTCCCGATACGAATAACTGCATGCATATGCGACTACCCCCGAATTTATGTAGACAATGCCGTATTGTACCTGATTTGAAACACTTTGATATGAACAGTTGTGATGAATAATCCTGATATGACTTTGAGAACTGATAAACATAGGACAGTTATGAAACTATCAGCCGTGTGCCTAAACAAACGAAGTGAACCTCAAAAGAACCGAATGTACCCCATTTGAGAAAACTTTTATCTGATTCAGTTCTTTAGAACCTTTGTCTGATTTGACCTGATAGAACCCTCATCGGATATAATTTGATGGAACCTTTGTTTGATTTAACCCGATAAGACCTTTGCTTGGGTTGATTTGATTTTGTTAAGGGAAGACCACGAATTGTTCATGAATAAATAGCCAGATTATTCTTGGCAGAAAAACTGATAGACCCAAAACTTGAATTCGTTTGGAATGCTGGACTTGTTTGAAAGACCTTTTGTGAGTTATCAACAGATTGATCGAACCATGAACACCATTGAGAACCAACCTTCAACAATTGGGCATAAGTGTTATAAAGGAACCGAATTGCATAAACCCCGTGATTGGGTGCCTTAAGGAGTGTTGTTCCATTTTGTTTGTTTGACGCTATGGGAACCGATGACGGTAGATTGATTTGATTTTGAGCAGTACTGAACATTTGTCTTTGACTGATCAGAACATGCTTTGTAAGGGAGAGTGGTTGCTTCAGTGTTATCAGATTTTAGAAAAATCAGGTTATTGTGAATGCTGTTGTGTTGCTTTGATGACATTCTTAGAGTGCCCTTTCGTGCTAGGGGACGTTAAGCCTATGTAGCACCTTTGATTGAGATACCTTTTGCCACCAACGGTTTCGTACGGTTGGGTTTGACTAATCGATCTGGAATCGGCCACCGACGGTCGCAAACGGGTGTGCTTCGATTCCGAGACGATTATTCCTTTGTTTTGTTCGGAATGTCATCCTTTGGTATTATATAAATGTTTTAACATCCAAGAAACTTTGAAAAACCCTAATTGTCCGAAAAGTGCGTGAATTCAGTACGCTTTGTATATAACTACCCAGTGTCATTATATTTTGTGATTGGAACCCTGAGAATATGTGAATTGTGTTGACATGCGATTGACTCCTTTGATAATGCCTTCGGCATCATGGGGATTTACGTATATGAATTGTCTTATGCTTTTGACTACTATCAGATAAAGTAGAAAGACTCGATGGAACAGAGAATTGAATACTGAACTGAATTGTGAATTGCAAATTGTAAACTGTTAAGTGAACTGAGAATACATGTATTCTATTAGAAGTCGACTGCCTTAGTGTTGTTGTATTTTACAATTGGTACTATGAGGATATACGGACTATATGCGTTGTATGGGTAATTGCCTTGATACTACCTTTGTTGGTTAGAGAATCGGTGTTTGGATCCACTTTGAATTTCTGAAGACTTTTGATTGACCTTGGATAACTGTGATGAGTCACTGGACTAAATACCGAACTGGATTATGAATTGTGGAACTATTGAAGAATGAATTGAACTTTTGTGACAAGGGAGTAGACCAAACTCCTGTGACAAGTTAGCTGACATTTGAAATAAATATGTTAGTGACTTGCTTTAAAGAGGGTAATTGGTGAATGTGTGTCTAAGTATTTTTCGGGGCCAACAGGTCGAAGCCGAATATCAGATAGTGGCGAAACTACTCCAATCTCTCTATTTTGGAATGGAAATGGGAATATGTGACTACGAATTTTGTTGTGGGGCTACTTTGAGCACCCAAGGTATAAGTCCCGTTTGAGTTTTTGAATATGGGATTACTAAGTTGCCTATCTCCTCCCTGTGAAATTTTCGTAAGATGCTTGTAGACTAGTCACTGTTATACCAATAAGATTGCTTGTTTGCATGAGGTCCCAGTATCTATTGTTTTAGACATAAATTTTAAAATGTGTTTGAATTTTGACAAGCCTTCAAGAGGCAAGGAGAACTGAATTGGGATTCAGCACTACTTTCCATCCATGAATTGATGTATAAATTGATGTATAGTCAGAAGGAACTATTTAGACTCTGGGAGAAATGCTCCGAATGTGTACTTTTGATCTTCGAGAAGTCAGAAAAATCTGTCCATTGCTGGCAGACTCTGCTTACAACAAAAGCTTACGCTCTAGTTTCAATATGGCACCATACAAGCTTTATAGGGAAGAAAAGATAAGTCTCTGATTGGTTGAGGACTGAGTTTTGTTTGACTTTGGGGCTAAGTAAGTGGCTATCAAAAAGGATTGGAACCATTGAATGAAAAGTGTTCCGAATTGTGCCTGACTAAAGGTAAATTAAGTTTGGAGGACCAAACTTCCTGAAGGGGGGAAGACTGTAATACCCCTGTTTCGTAATATGTTAATTGGTCCTTAATATGATGTGATTATGCATTTTGATATAATTTTCTGTTCCATTATGTGAAAATATGTGGTTTTGAAGTTCTATCTTTTCACCGTGGGAATATCTGTTGAATAATCTGCTTTGGGAATTAAATTGAGGGCCCTATCGGCCACAGAACCCAAAATTGACTACGCCTTTGTGATTGGCATAATTTTTAGAGCCTACGGTGGAATTTAATTGAAAATTGATTCGAGTCAGATTAAATTGATTTAATTAATAGTTTAGTGCCCAATTATTTGATATTTATATTTTTGGCTAGTGGGACTTATTTTAAATGGGCATTCTACACTCAATTCCCTTTTTATATTGATTTGGGCTGATTTCAACTCTAAGATAAGAGAGGGGAGGGTCGGCTATAGAAGGAAAAAGGGGAGAGTTGTACAATTTTGGTTCAAGACTTGAATCTCTTGAAGATCTAGCTCAAGATTTGGCTAGAGCTTGAGTGTTGAAGCTCTTAGGTAAGTGAATTCATGGACTCTTGTTTGTAATTTGTAAGTTCAAAGTTGAAAAATGTTAAAGAACATGAATTGAGTTGGTTTTGTTAAATTTGAAGTCTTAGAACACATGCATGTAGGGAATTGTTATGAATTTCCATATTTGAACACAGTGTGTGTAATTGCTTTGAATGTTGCATGTTTGAGCTCAAAGGGGTATGGTCCATGTAAATTTGTAGTTAAAGCTCATGTATAATCACCATTGGTATCATCTAAGTTGAGAATGGAAGCTAGACATCACATGCATGTACAATCTATGAAGATAAGAGCTTTGAATGCATGAAGGTGTATGCTAGAATTGAGTTTGGTGTCAATTTGAGCCATGCATGTGTTAAATCCTTGAAATTGAGCTCCATGAAGATGTGTTTTGGTGTTTATACCATGTTAGTACAAGTATATGTGAAATTGGAGCCATTAAGAGCATGAAATGATGGTTTGAATGTTGAAGGGAGCTCAAGAACTCAATCTGGAAAACCCAGATTTTTGATATCCGCTTGAGCGGGGTGATTGCTGCCCGAGCAGGAAAATCGTGCTCCCAACACTTTTTGCAGAATTGGATTTCCGCTTGAGCGAGATATCTCACGCTCAAGCGGGGAGTTTTGTAGACAGGCCTTCCGCTCGAGCTCTCTATTCCACGCTCGAGCGTATTTTTTATGCAACCAGTACTTTTGCAGGCCTTAAGGGTCCGCTCGAGCGGGTAAGTTGACACTCGAGCGGGGACCCTGTTCTCTGAAATTTTGTATGCTCGTTCTGTGTTTCGTTTTCCGTTCTCTTTCACTTGTAAGCACTCTTAGGCATATGTTAGGCATTGTAAATGAGTTAATGGGATAAGAATAAAGCCTAAAGAGGAATATGTGAATCAAAGAACGGATTGAACTGTTAGTGACCCTTTTGTGTTCATGAAATGTGTAGGGTCAAGCTCCAGGGCAAATCCACAAGCCGATCACTGTGAGTAATATCGATATTTGAATGATTGTGAATGTCCAATTATTATTCCCTTATAAGCTTTATGAGTCGCTAATTGGGATTGTGGACAAAAGTCAGACAGGAATAAACATAAATGGACCAAAGGTCGTTTTGATAAACATAAATGGACCAAAGGTCGTTTTGATAAACATAAATGGACCAAAGGTCGTTTCGATAAACATAGATGGACCAAAGGTCGTTTTGATAAACATAAATGGACCAAAGGTCGTTTTGATAAGAATAAATGGACCAAAGGACGTTTCGATAAACATGGATGGACTAAAGGTCGTTTTGATAAGCATAAATGGACCAAAGGTCGTTTCGATAAACATAGATGGACCAAAGGTCGTTTTGATAAACATAAATGGACCAAAGGTCGTTTTGATAAGCATAAATGGACCAAAGGTCGTTTCGGTAAACATAGATGGACTAAAGGTCGTTTTGATAAGCATAAATGGACCAAAGGTTGTTTCGATAAACATAGATGGACCAAAGGTCGTTTTGATAAACATAAATGGACCAAAGGTCGTTTTGATAAGCATAAATGGACCAAAGGTCGTTTCGATAAACATAGATGGACTAAAGGTCGTTTTGATAGAAATAAATGGACCTAAGGTCATTTTGACATAAATGAATGGGCCGAAGGCCATTTTGACATAAATGAATGGGTCGAAGGCCGTTTTGACATAAATGAATGGGCCGAAGGCCGTTTTGACATGAATGGAAGTCTGAATGGGCCGAAGGCCATTTTGACATGAATGAAAGTCTGAATGGGCCAAAGGCCATTTTGACATGAATGGAAGTCTGAATGGGCCGGAGGCCAGAATGTTTTGAACTACAGTCACTTGATTTGGATTTTGTATGGTTATATATATTTGTTAAATAAAAATATGAATTGGGCCCAAGGCCGTTTGGAACATGTTGTTCTACATTGTTATGTAACTTCTGTATTTGATTTGATATTATTCACTGGGCTTTCGTTCACGCTCATTCATGTATTTGTAGGTGAGCCAAGAGAAGTCCAGACCCAGCCTCAATGAAGTCTGTATGGAACAACTAAGGTTTTGAGAGAGTCAGCCCCTGTGTCTCACGCACGAGAACCGTCTTCGCCCTTTTGTTATGTATTTACATTTTGTCAGGTTGGCGAAGTTTTGAATACGTCTGTATGTAGTTTTTCTTGGCTAACTTAGATTTGAATGATCCTGTCTGTACAGTACTTATGTTACTACACTTTCTGTTGTGAGTTATTAACATATGTATGTCTGGAATGTTATGAGGTGCATATAGGCACGGCTCTATGGACAAAGTTTTAAAATTGCTTCCGTTTGGCCCCTTTTACTCTGATGAGTTTTGTCTTATTTGGTTTGAGGCCGTAGGTAATCTCGTTATTACTGGCCGGTTATGGCCTTAACCCAGAGGGGCGGGTTCGGGTCGTGACATTATCGAGATATTGTAGATGGTCAACAAGTCGATGCACCGCTGCAGCATCCCTACCACTGAGGCTGTCAACTGCAGGGACTGGCGAGTGTACTCGACGGAAGCCTACAAAAGTGTTGAAGTTGTTAGTACTCCGCGGGATATCAAATGAACTGAAATGACTATACAGAATGCAAAGTCTAGTATTACATACCGGGGTCGAGCCATAGACTCCGACAAGCTCATAATCAGCAGGAGGAGGAGCGAAAAGGATCTGATAAGTCTTCCCGCCCTGCCCTCGGCACGTGATCGTCATGGGCACTCAGCACCCCGTCCCCTTCGAGATCCACCCCTGCCACGGGCCTGAGTCACCCTCGATGCTCCTACTGCTGCTAGCACCGCTGGTCTCTCTCTCTTAACTCGGCGAGCACCGGTCACAGGCCGCATGAGATAAGCCTGAATGAACTCGGAGTAATCGCCCTCGTCTCTAAAGCACTCGGAGTCCCAGCCGATCGTATAATCCATCATCTCCTCAAAGGTATACCTCTCAGTATGCCTCATATGGGTGGGAGGCGGCCTTAGGACTACCTGCTCTGGTAAGCCGAGGGCTTATCGCAAGAAGCGCTCACCCAAGTACTAAGCCCGGTAGACTAGGCCCTCTAGCAGAATGCTGAACCGGGCAGTCTCTCGAGCACCGACATACCGCTCCCGAACTACGTCAGGTAGCGGGGCCCAAGGCTGCCAGGTGATCTGTAAATAAAACACAGTTTGTTATCTACTGATATTGAGAGTACAAAATAAAGCGAAGCTTAAATAAACTGAAATGTTTGACATACCTCGGCTGCGGTGATGGTGTCAAAGTAGTTGCAAAAGAATATGAAGGACTCCCGTGGCCTTCGCTCGCATCTCAAATTGAAGCAGTGGAAAAATGGGACCATGGGGGACATCTCCTCATCTGGCACTGGGGCAAGCCTAGGAAAGTAGGCATACACCCACAACTACAGAATGCAACAGAATAGATATGGGTATGCTTATCAGACAAAGCAGTATACAGATAAAGCAGAGTGCAGTACGTGCAGTGTATTGTGCAGTGTACAACCAGTGTAAAGAAGATTGCATGTATGCAGTGTGTGTGGTATACAGATGATGTAAAATAGAATTGAAAAGATAGAAAAGGGAACATGTACCTCCCAGGCTCGCCAGTAGCCTCCAAACAACTGCCCGCTAAGGCGGGAGGATGAGCTCATATATCCGTAAAGAGTGGCCAAGCCGTGCCACCCCAGTCATAGCGGCGGATCCGTGTCACATCCACAAGTGCGCTCAGTAGGTAGAGGGCGACAGTGTTCGCCCGGTCGACGAAGAGCGTGGTCCCCAGTAGGAACATGATGAAGCCACGGGCATACTGCTCCTCCTCCTCCTGAGTAGTAGGCGCCTGGATTCGGAAGTGATCCTTGAACCATGAGTACCTCATAAACCCTACCCGGGCAAGAGGTGGCTAAGTGCCGAGCAAGTATAGCTGAGCGGCATCCCACTCGTCCATATCTGTATCAAAGGGGATCGGATCACCCCCCACTTCGATGCCTGTGAGCATGGAGAAGTCAAAAGGAGTCATCGTCATCTCCCCGGTGGCAGAAAGGTGGAGGGAGTCTGTGGTGTCCCACTACCTCTCCACCAAAGCAGCAAGAAGGGGCTTGCTCGCAGTGAGGTGCGAGAGTCCCATGCAGAAAGTCCCAAAACTAGCCTGGTCGACAATATGACGGACCACGTCGGGCAGCTCCATATACCAACCTTGAGCGATAGTGTTCCCACACCCTTGGAAGGCATGAGAATCTCCCTGTGTTCAAAGACAAACAGTTGTGAAGCACTGTTAGGGATATAGTGTTGAATACACTCAGAATTGATAAAAATGCAGTGTGTGTGCATGTGTTGAATCTACACAAATGCCGGGTACAGGTGTGCTCATGACAAACTATAGCATATGACGTGTCAGTATGTTCGGGTTATTTAGTTGAAAATACAGTGTGTGTGCATGTGTTTGAATGCGTTCAGAGTTGGTGAAAATACAGTGTGTGTGTATGTGTTTGAATGTGTTCAGAATGGATAACAATACAGTGTGGGTGCATGTGTTCAAGACTACACAGACTTCGGGTGTGGATGTGTTCACAGTGAACTACAGCGTGTGATGTACCAATGCGTCTGGGTTAAGCAGTTAAAGAACAGCATTGACTATTGTAGTTATACATTCTACATTGCGAAAAATAAAATAGAGGAGGAGTATACCTCAGCGGCGCCGTAGGACAAATGCGACTTAGGCTCGCGCAGTAGAAGCTCTAATGGCGCACCCCGCATATAGCTCCTAAAGTGGCGGATGCAATCGGGAGGTAGCACATAAATCGCCGGCCTGTAGGTCGCTGGGTCAAATGGTTGGATGCGAAGAGGTAGAAGCTCGACCTCGGGGTTCACATCCATCTCTGGGGGAGCCCCACCGCTTGGAATGTCGTCTGCCATCTCAAGAAAGGTGTGAAAATGGCCGAAAGTGCGGAAAATGGGCGAGAATGCGAAAAGTCAACCCAAAAGTCAACCCCGAGAGGGTGAAAAATGGGAGAAAAGGTCGGAGTGTAGAAAATGCACAAAGATCGAAGTATGAATTGGGGAAAACAAACCCCAAACGGTGGAAACCAAGAAAAGGGCATCGAAACCAAGATTTGTTCAGTTCAAAGTGTGTGAAACAGGGAGAGTTTCGCGAATCGAATGATGGAAAAGTGTCGAAAACAAGAGAAAAACAAGGATCAAAGGAAGAAAAATCACCTAGGGAGAGGGAAGAGGGATTTTCGAGCTAGGGTGAAGTGGAAATATAAGGTTTGGAACCTTATATTTAAAGACCCGTGGCCAAAAGACAAAATATCCCTGAAACTGCCATTTTTGGCGGTCGGCCAAATTGTTAGCCGATCGGCCAAATATTTGGCCGATGAGCTTATTTTGTGGCCGATTGATGGCCGGTAGCCTTTCCTTGTGGTCGATGCACCTCCCACACCCTTATTTGGGTCAGATATGATGTTTGGGACCTTCATTCCTCAAGAAAATGCAAGAAAATACACTGTTGAAGCTCAAACCGGCCTCGGTGTCGACCTCAAATCGTACCTTCCGTGTGCGATGCTCGGTACGTGTATGGTGTATCCTTTTTTGTATCCTTTTGTATCTTGCGAGATTCGAAAATTTCTTTAAATGCGTTGCATTACAATGTTTTGTCTTGCGTTGTAGCGCACACCACGTTTGCATTGTTATGAACGTCTCTTAAGCGTTGTAGTGCACACCCCTTGCATTGTTATGCACGTCTCCATAAGCACTGTAACGCGCGCCTGTTTGCATTATTATGCACGTACTATATGCGTTGTCGCGCACATTATGCTCGCATTGTCATGCACATCCCTTAGGTCGCATTGTCTTGCGCCCCCCTCCATCCGCGTTGTTTCGCATGTCTCATTTGCACCATCATACACCTTATCATATTACATGCATTGTCACGCGTTTCAGTACATGCATTGTCATGTATTTCGTCTCATTCGCATTGTCATGCATATTTCATCTACATTGTCATGCATTTCAGTTTATGCATTGTCATGCACTTCAATAATTAGCATTGTCATGCATATTTCATTTACATTGTCATGCATTTCAGTACATGCATTGTCATGTATTTCAGTTCACGCATTTTTCACGCATTTTATTAATGCTTCAGTTTATGCATTGTCATGTACATCTCATTTGCATTGTCATGCATTTCAGTTCATGCGTTGTCATGCATTTTAGCTCATTTGCATTGTCATGCATTTCAATAATTCGCATTGTCATGTATTTCCTTATTCTGCATTGTCATGCATTTCCTCTTTTGCATTGTCTTGCATTTTCTTATAACAGCCATTGTCTTGCTCGTTATATGCATTGTCTTGCACACTCTTACTAACTTGTGCATTGTTTTGCACCCCCACTAACTTGTGCATTGTCTTGCACTCCCTCGAACTTGTGCATTGTCTTGCACTTTCCTACTAACTTGTGCATTGTCTTGCACACCCTATTTAACTTGCATTGTTTTGCAACTCTCTAACTTGCATTGTTTTGCAACTCTCTACCTTGCATTGTTTTGCAACTCTAACTTACATTGTTTTGCAAACTCTCTAATTTGCATTGTTTTGCAAACCCACTAACCCGCATTGTTTTGCAAACCCACTAACTCGCATTGTTTTGCAACCCTTCTAACTTGTGTTGTTTCGCACCTTCTCTAACTTGCATTGTTTCGCATACCTTTAACTTACGTTGTTAGGTTTGTTACCTACATTGTTATATACCCCTTTAACTTACGATGTTACATTTGTTACTTACATTGTTGTGTACGTTGTTAACTTGCGTTGTTTCACATGTTTTATTTGCATTATTATGCACTCTTCACTTGCATTGTTGTGCATGCCCTACTTGCATTGTCATGCTCGTGTTTATCTCATATTGAAATGATATCTTGATCTAACGTTGAACATGCGTTTCTGCTATATTGTACCTGTTGAGTTTCTTTTTGTGCAGGCACGATATTGTATGTACGGTTCATTTGAAAATGGTGAAACTAGACGTGATTGTATGTACGGTTCATTCAGAGAAGTTCCGGTTCAGGTTGACTGCTACCCTTTCTCCACTTGCGTGCCGCGTTTGGACGTAACCCTTTCTCCACTCGCGTGTAGTGTTTGGACGTAACCCTTTCTCCATTTCTCCACTCGCGTGCCACGTTTGGACGTAACCCTTTCTCCACTCGCATGCCGCGTTTGGACGTAACCCTTTCCCTACTCGCGTGCCGTGTTTGGATGTACCCTTTCTCCACTCGCGTGCCGCGTTTGGACGTAACCCTTTCTCCACTCGTGTGCTGCGTTTGGACGTACCCTTTCTCCACTCGCATGCCGCATTTGGACGTAACCCTTTCTCCACTCGCGTGCCGCATTTGGACGTACCCGTATTGTTATGTGCATCGCGCTTTCTTGCACAGTCCTTTCCTCTCATGCGTGTGCCACGCTGAGAGATGCTCCCTTTTCTCTCATACGTGTGCCACAGTGAGAGATGCTCCCTTTCCTCTCATGCGTGTGTCACGCTGAGAGATGCTCCATTTCCTCTCATACGTGTGCCATGCTGAGAGGTGCTCCCTTTCCTCCCATGCGTGTACCACCCTAAGAGATGCTCCATTTCCTCTCATACGTGTGCCGCACTGAAAGATGCTCCCTTTCCTCTCATGCGTGTGCCACGCCGAGAGATGCTTCTTTTCATCTCTTGCGTGTGCTACGCTGAGAGATATTGTGTTTGGGACTCCGGGTGTCCTCGGTAGTCACTTTTAGTCTTCTCCGCATGAAACACAGCGAGAATTGCATAATTTTCTTACATCCTTTCTGTTGGAATGTGTTGGACCGTTATCTCTTATTCGCTTACTTAAATTGTTGTATTTATTTTGCATAAATGCTTCATTACAGCTCTCTTTGCATGATTATAAGTTATGCTCGGCATCTTGCATGTCATTTGCATCTTGCCCCTGCCTACAGGCGCATATCTTTGTTATCTTGAATGCTTGTCTGAGTCTTCAGCCTTGTCAAAAATGGGTCGTCTCTGGGCTTTGACATTCACTCCCGTCATTTTGTAACTTTCGAGTTCTGTCAAAGAGAGGCAACTGTAGACACCCTATTTTTGACCGTCCTCAAGACTTGGACGTCATCGTTTGAACACTCGATGATCATCCATGCTCGTGTTCGTTTTGAGTTCTCGGAGGTCTCGGCTAAGCGCCTTGCCTCAAGATCTCTCAACTTGTCTATTTTGTGCTTGGTTGTGAACCAAACACTTCTGTTTTTGCTTCTAAGGGAAGAGGGTGGCTTGTTTGCTATGCCCGAAACCCATCGGCCAAGGCTTGAGGCCACCGACCCTGTTTTCTTACCATCAGCCAAGTGTGTTGGCCGATTGGCACTGTTTTTGATCGGTCGGCCATTGTGTTGGTCGATCGGCCATTTTTGCTGGCCAAACCCTAGTCATCGGCTTTATGCAGATATTTTGTGCCAGCTAGCACAGCTGGCATCTACAATTAACCCCCTTCATATACGTGTATGGAGGGATTTACACCCTTTTCTTAGCTTCTCTTAGAAGCTTTGGATTGAACTTCTATAAAGAGGAAGTTCCTCCTCCCTCTTCAGAGGTTTAGAAAAATGGTTCTGGAGAGGATAGATATAGTATTGTATCTATTCTTCTTTGTTTAGCCTTGTTTTGTGCCCAAAAGTGTAGTATTGTCTTACTATTGTACACAAACACACACTAGAACACCATCCTTAGTTGCTGAGGTGCTAGGAGGTTGATTTCAGTGTTCTTGGGTTAGTTTGAACTCAGAAAACCTGTTGGAGCTTCCTTCTTGAAGAGGTTCTATAAGGGTGAGTTCCTTACTTTAGATACCCCTTTCTTGCTTAAGCTTTTAGCCCTTCTTTCTTATTGTTTTAAGGTTAACTTATAATTGATAAAAGTTCTGATTTTTCTTGCTTTAGAACTTTGTTTAAGGTCATTTTGAAGTTTGGGGTTGTTTCCCTCCTCTTAGGCCTTGTTAGGCCTTGTTTTAGGCCATCCCTTTTGGCCATTGTTCTTGTCTTTGTATGACCTCTCTACCACTAAAATCCAGAGGATTTTTAGTGGTGGAGAGGTGGTTTTGAGGTCCTAAATAGGAGAGGGTCATCCCATCTCCTTATTGTCTTGAGTGTTAGTATAAATGGCTTGTGTTGTAGCAAGTGTGCTTAGCTTGTTTTAGCTTCATTTCAGCAAGTATTTGGTGTTATTTTGCCATGATTTACCTCTGTCCAAAGTTGGTTTACACATACCATGCATGCTTTGTATACTTGTCTTGGAATCCCACGATTTGCCCTAACATGTACCTAGCATTTAGACTACTATGCTTGCATGTTTTGGCCCACCTCCATGAAGCTTTTGGCCATGTTGTGACATGCTTAAGCTCTGATTTTGGTCTTCTTGGTCATGCTTGCATTGTTTTGTATAGCTACCATGTAATCTAGCTTGTTAGCTTCGGGTGCTCAAGTCATTAGTATGCTCTATTTCGACCATTTCAGTGGTTTGGCATCACTTGTTATGCTATTTTAGTCCATATAGTATGCTCATATGTTTGCACTTGTGACTTCTTTAATGCTTTAAAGAATTGGTATGTTATGCCTCATGAATGTGTCATCATGTATGCCACTGTGCTTAGGCATTTGGGATGCCATCTAAGTGGGTTTTTGGGCTTATTTTGGCATGCCATATCTCTGTTTCCATTGACTTAAAACATGCCATGTTTGGTTGTCTTAGGCGTAATGTAACACCTCTTCAGTAGTCTTGCATGTCTCATGTTTTTGCCCCTTTGTTTTAGCTTGTTTTGGCTTTGGTCATTGCATGTTTTAGGCTTACTTTGCCATGCTTCGGGACTATTTTGGGTTATGCTTGCCATATGCTCTTTGTTTTGTGTAGCTTTGGTTCAAGTCCCTTCACTAGTCTTAGGCTTTAAGCCTTGTGCATGCTATGAATATGATTTGTTTATGTGATTTGGCATCACTCCTAGCCTCATTTCAGAACATGCAATGTTGTTACATTTGCACGCTTTTCATTTCTTTAAAGTATTCTCAAAAGTTGCCCTTTGATGCTTAAGTGTTAGGCCAATTACTATGCATGTTTGTATGTGATTTTGTTCCTTATCCCTTAGCATATTGGCCACTAATTTGGGCCTACTTGAGAGCTGTCCATATTGGTTTAAGTACATCCTTTGCATGTTGTTGCATGCTTGCCTTGCATGTTGTTACATACTTGGCCTATTGCATGTTGTTGCATGCTTAAGTTGTATTGCATTTGGCATGCCCCTTTTGTTAAGTTGCTTTGCATTTTGCATGCATTGTCCCTTGCACGTTGTTGCATGCTTGTCTCGTATGTTGTTGCATACTTGTCCACCTTTGCATGCCTTGCATGCTTGAATGTTCATGTTGCATCTTGCATACTTGTTTAGGTTACATTGCATTTGGCATGCTTGTCACCATCAGCCTCGTATGGCATTGTCATTAACATGCTTATGTTGCTTTGGATTTGCATCACGCTTGATTTGCTTGTATATTTGCTTGCATGTTTAGGTTGCATAGCATTGTATGTGCATCCCATGCCTCTTGATCAACTATGATAGAGGTTGAGGGCCCTTGTATGTTTTTGTGCATTTCATTTGATATTAATTGCACACTTGGCCTCTTTGAGTCATGCATTCAAATGCATAATTGGTGGCCCGAGAGTCGAAAACCATACTCTTTTGAGCTTTAAACATGATAAGGAGGGTGGTTGTGCAAACATTTCCTTGAAAATGCATTGCCATACTCTGTCTGTCCTCTGTTGCAGCAAAAACAGTATTCTGCAGGAAGAGATAACCAGTCGGCCATCTTCAGTGCCGGTCAGCTATGCATTCTTGGCCGAGAGCTTCATTCGTGGTCGATGACCAATTTCCCTTGGCTGATGACCTCATCTTTTGGTCGATGACCTCCCACAGTGTCCATGAACTGGTTCTAGAGTATCCTCGAGACTTGTGCAGTTTTCAGAGGTGCAGAGCAGTGCAAACAGAGGCAACATGGCATGGCGATGGATTTCTAAGCAAGGTCGACTAAGCATGCATACATCCCTCTTCCCGAGGCTGTTTTACTGCTTTAGTAGCTTAATTAATTTGTTTAATTAGTTAAGTGCTGTGTAATTAATTAATTAGCCTGTTAATTAGTTAATTTGTATTATTCTTTTGAACCCTCCGTCGAGAGGGTGAACTTTGTAATAAGTGTGCGTACGTGTGTGAATGTTTTCCAACCCCACGTCTTTCTCCCTTTTACTTACCTGCTTTTGATGGTTAGTTTTAGGTCATGTTTCAATTAGCATACTTATGTTAGCATGTTTGCATACATTCATTCGTATTGCACGCACCGAGCTCGGCGCATCATACTAATTGCATAGTATTTGAATTCCAACTTGAATACGTGTATCGAGTTGTTGCATTTCACATGCCATTCTTAGATTAACCGAGCCTATTCTAGTTGCATTTTGCATGTGTTGCATTAGCCATCTTAACATGAACTAGGATTATGCATGATTTCTAACTAATTTCTTGTTTTGGCTCGGAGTACTAGGTAAGTGCTTATGCTTTAGCATCTTGTATGATTGTGATTGTTACCATGATAGCATACTTGCCATGAGGCTAACTACTTACGTGATATAACTGCCTGAATGCCTGTGGGTGAATGTTAGATTACTTGAATTGGGACAATTCATCAAAATGTGTGTTTTAAGCCCACTTGAGAGTGGCAAAATCATATTTTTCTAAGCCCACTCGAGGGTGGCAAATCCACATCTTAGCCTACTTGCGAGTAGCACCTTCAAACCATTTTTACAAACAAACATGAGATGTTTTGTTCCGACTTAGGCGATCTAGTCTATACTTGTGTGTTGTGCGCATCACATAGTAATTCTAGGCTGATAACCGGAATAAAGACGCATGTGTTTTCAAAAACAAGATATCATGTTTAGTAGTAGTCGATCTTTGATCGGCCGAGCGGGGGTGCTCATAGATGACCTTCCCCAATCGTACCCAAGTTCCCGAGCCGAGGCAACTTTGGTGATGATGGACACGTGGCCTTAGGCACGAGTCAGGGTTTCCTATATTTCCCAAAATAAAATATTTAGGTGGCGACTCTGTATCTGGCAAAGCAGTCCATGTTTGGCACTTCTTTCTTAAAAATCAGTTTTCCAAAACGATTTGCCAGATTTGGACTCTATGGTGATTTATCAATCTCCCATTGCACATTGTGAGATCAGATTAAGAACCACGACATTTGAGTCCGAACTGTAGCATGAGTCCCAAGGGTGAGTCTATGCTGGGTTCATCTTTCTAGGGTTTTGATGAAACCCTAGCTATGTAAATAGGTTTTCTTTTATTTAATGGTTTGAACAGGTGTACGCTATTTAAGAAATTTTAAATATATATTTTTCATTATTTCTTCGAGTATTCGGCTTTCTGTGATTGTTGAATGCTTTCCATACAATGGATTGCTTTTATTTCGTATTCAAGATATGAGACGAGCCATACTACGAGGGACGAGTTATTTTGCTACCCTAATTTAGAGCGAACGACTTGTACTGCTTGAGATGGTTTGTGCCTATACATTGAACGTAATAACTCTCTTGATCAGTGCTTCGAACTTGTAGTTGCGAAGTATTATTTAGTTCGAACTGTAACATAATTGATTTTTGAAATTGAAACCTTATTTATGTAACTAGTGGTGAATTCATTACCCTAGGTTTTTCCATAATTAGTAATTCCAATTTCATTTTTAATCGCTAGTTTAATTGCTTTGTTTAATTTAATTATCATTAGGTTATGAACAATTATCTTTGTGGGGGCCGAATATTGGGAGACATAAAGAGGCCGAATAGTTGGACCTGCAGAGTCGAAATTCATATATCGCACTCGGCTCCGTCTTATACATACAAATCTAGAGGTACCCTATTCGGCCAAATAACCAGTTGAGTAAGGGGCCGAGTGAAGAACGGTTTGCAACCAAAGGAGCCGAGTAAATAGTTATACGACGAATTGAAGGTAGGCCCAGCCCTGAAGCCCAAGAAAGAAAAGATATAAATAGAAGTACATCATCCAGAGAGAGGTATGTGAGAACTAATACTTTGAACTTAAGGGGGTGTTTGGCAAGAAAAAAAATAGCCTAGTTTAGGCTAAAATTCACAAAAAGACAAAATAGGCTAAAATAGCTAATAAGACAAAATATCACATCAAACCCATAATTATTTCACTTTTTCTCTCACAAACATCACATCCAACCACAAAAAAATCCAATCATCTTCCCAAACACAAAAATTTTAACCTACTAAAATAGCCTACTAAAATAGCAACTTCCTAAACGAAGCCTAAGACTCAAGCTATCATGAGAGGATACACTGACTTGCCCGTCGGAGTGCTAATTCCGGCACCCCCGACTGGAGTGTTTATTCTTTTTCAGGTTACCAGCTGAGGGTCTCAAGCGTCACATTGGATCGGAAGAGTATCTCCAAAATCGTATCCCAACAATTGGCACCGTTTGTGGGAATACTCAACTATATCCATGGCGGGCGTAACGGAAGATCCTCCGATAGTCACTGACGAAACCGACTAGAGAGATGACCTCACTCCAATGAACATACTGGGACCGGAGAACATCACCGCGAGACGCACCTTGAACATCGACTCCGTTGCCTATACTTCACCCTCAACTTCAGCACATGAGATAATGCAAGCGATCATGGAACAGGCGAAGCAAAACGAATAGAGGTTGGAAAACATGATTGCTGAGAATGAGCGCCTCCGGCAGGATTTGGCCTTGGAAGTGGCAAAGTCTAAACAAGTCACGGCCAAAATCTGGGACGACCTCTGAGAGCGGATGGTCGAAGACCTCGAGTTCGCAGACAAGATAGTGACAGTGACTCTGACTTATTATCCCCGGAACCCAAAAAGAAAGGACGACTCGAAACTACCACTCCCTTTGAAGAGAGTCCACGTGTAAGGCATAAGCAAAGACGAGATAGTTCAAACAAAGAAGACCAGCACGATCCGTTTGTGCGACGGATCGCAAAGGCAATACTACCCAAGAAGTTCAAATCCCCATCGTTCACCCTATATGACGGGAAATCGAACCCCACTGATCATATCCGTCATTATAAGTAAGCCATGACGCTGAATGCAGATGACGAAGCTCTCATGTGCAGAATATTTCCGAGCAGTTTGGGGCCATTGGCCGTCAGATGGTATTATAAGTTGGAGCCGGCGTCGGTTAAGAGCTTCTATCAATTATAGAAATCTTTCAGGGCAAGATGCATCACCAATGAGGTCCAGTTGAAGCAAGCTAACTCTCTCTGGGCAATGCAGATCCAGCCAGGAGAAACCTTACGAGCGTATTCGACACGCTATAGGGAGTGCTTTAATCTAGTCGATGACGCTTGCAACGACACCATGGCCATCACCGCCTTTAAAATGGGCTTACATCCTGATAGTGCTTTCCGCAGTTCCTTGACTAGAAGGCCCCCCAAAATAGTTTGGTTGTTGATGAAGAAAGTCGAGGAATACTGCAAAGTGGAAGACGACGCCTTCCGGGTTAAAGTCGGGAACAAGGCAAACAAGATGGCCCCTTCTAAAATTGTTCAGCCAGTAAATTCTGTACCACCTCGGAGCCCCGAAACACGGCATTGGGCTAAACAAGACAAGAGACGGGATTCACGCCGATCGAACGACCAATGTTCCCACCGAGCTAGTGAGTAACTTCAAGTAGATAGCAGGCGCACAAGGTGCGCGGACAAGAAATATACAGAGTTGTCAGAGCCGATCAGTGCAGTTATGTCTTAAGTCCAACACCTTCCGTTCTTCAAATGGCCATCCAAAATGGTGGGACCTCCCGACACGAGACGACGGGATATGCGGTGCGAGTATCACAAAGACCACGGCCATGATACTGAGAGTTGTTATGCATTGAAGGATCACCTGGAGGAATTGGTACAAGATGGTCGGCTACAACAGTATATCCGAAAAAGCAACTCAGCCAAAGCAATAGCCTTATGGCAGGATTCACCTCCGCTCGGTGTGATCCACATGATATACAGCCTGCCAATGGCATCCTTGGTGTATACGATTCAGTCACATCTCGACCCTCAAAATCAACTCACTCCGGCTAAACGGCCCCATGAAGCTGTAAGCATTGCTTTTGATGATTCAGATTTGGCCGAAGTGACACTTTCTCACATTGATCCCTTGGTAATCGAGTTACACGTAAACCGATTCATCGTTGAGCGCGTACTCATTGATTCAGGGAGCACATCGGAAGTTATGTATTACAAGACATTCACCAGACTCGGCTTCACCAAATCGAATCTTTCTCCAGCCCCTTATCCATTATTCAGCTTCAACGCTAATCCAGAATACCCGTTGGGCAAAATCACGCTACCAGTTCGAGCTGGCTCGCGAACAGTGGATGTGGAATTCTTGGTTGTAAAGCTGCCTTCGCCGTATAATCTCATCATGGGACGAACTTGGCTGCACACCATGCAAGCTGTGCCAAGCACCTATCATCAATTGCTCCGCTTCCTGACTGAACAAGGCATTGAACAAATCTGTGGTTCCTAAAAATCGGCACAAGCATGTTACCTCCTTGCCCCAAAGACACCAAGAGAACTGGAAGTGAATTCTATTGAGGTACCAGATTGAGAAGAACTAACCATCGTAAGTGGTTAAGTAAAAGGGAGAAAGAAGTGGAGGTTGGAAGACATGCATCACACACACTCACGCTTGTTACACAATTGCACCCTCTCGAGGGACCGAAAGAATAGTACAAACCAAATAAATAATTAACTACTCAAGCTAATTAATTATTACAGACCACTTAACTAGTTAAGCAAATTAACTAAGCTAATAAAGCGGTAAAGTAGCCTCGGGAAGAGGGATAAATACACGCATGCTCGGCTCTGCCCGGAAATCCATCGCCATGCTCATGCTGCCTCTGTTTGCACTATTTTCCTATTCTGAAGACTGCACAAGTTTCTAAATTGCTTCTAAAATACTCCCTGAGAGTTGTGGGAGGCCACCAATCAAGAGGGAGCACCACTGGCCATGTAATTATGGTCATCGACCAAAACTTATATCACCGGCTAGGTATTGATAGTCGGCTGGCACTGAAAGTTGCCGACCGGCCATTTCTTCCTGCAGAATACTGGTTTGCTGCAACAGAGGACAGACAAGACATGGCAATGCATTTCAGAGCAATGTTTGCACCACCACCGTCCTCATCATGTTTGAGACTCAAAGGAGTATGGTTCTCAACCCTCGGGCCACCAATCACGCATTTCAATGCATGATGGCCCAAGGTGCTAAGTGTGCAACTCAATATCAAATGAAAGGCCCAAAACACATAAAAGGCCCCAACCTCTATCATGATTGATCAAGAGGTAAGGGATGCACACACAATGCAATGCAACCTAGGCAAGCAAGCAGGCAAATAACTTAACTGCGCAACAAATCTAATGCAAAATGAGCATGTTAACATGTAATATGCAATAGGCATACAACCTAAACATGTGGACATGTATAGCATGCAACAACATGCAAAATGAAACAAGCATATAACAACATGGTGAGATAGACTTACACTAACATGGGTAGCTCTCAAGCATGCCAAAATCAGCGGCCAATATGATGCAACAAAAGCATGGAATAGATATGCAAACATATATGCACAAAGGCCTATCATCTAAGGCATAAAAGAGGCAACTCTTAAACACATTTAAAAGAGACTAATATGGACAAATGACAAGCATGCTAAGCTCTGAAATCATATTAAGAGTGGTGCCAAACCAATCAAACTACCCAAGTAAAGCATGCAAGGGAGTTCCAAAACTTGAGGCTAGCCGAGGGGTTCAAGCCATGACCACATCAACCAAACCCCAAAGGGCCAAGAGGACTTCAAACAGTCCCAAGGTAGACCAAAACAAGGTTAGAGCATGCATGGAACAAGGCCAAAACATGCTAAGAAACGGGCCCAAAACAAAGGGTATTCAAAGTTACAAAATGTAGCATTGCTCTACACCAATCACAACCAAACATGGCATGGATTATTCAATGCAAAACCGAATCATATCATGCAAAAATAAGCCCCAAAACCCACTTAGATGGCATCTAAATGGCCTACACATGATGGCATACACGATGGTCCAAACATGGAGCATAAAATAGCAACTCTTTAAGGCATCAAAGGAGCATCAAATGTGAGTGAGTGAGCATGCCATATGGACTGAAATGACATGGTAAGTGACTCCAAATCACTGAAATGAGCCAAGTAATGCATG
This sequence comes from Camellia sinensis, assembly GCF_055761805.1. Lineage (NCBI taxonomy): Eukaryota > Viridiplantae > Streptophyta > Magnoliopsida > Ericales > Theaceae > Camellia > Camellia sinensis. The sequence continues at coordinate 191,509,389 of NC_138964.1, forward strand.
CTAGGGGGTTCAAAACTCAAAGCCTCCAAGCTAGATTGCATGGTAGCTATACAAAGCAAGTTATGGATGACCAAGACAACCAAAATTAGACCTCAAGCATACCAAAACATGGATAAAAACTTCTTGAAGCTAAGCCAAAATCATGCTAGAAAGACATGTTACAACATGATGCATGTTAGGCCAAAACATGGGATTACAAGACAAGTGTATGGAGCATACATGGCATGTCTAAACCAACTTAAAAAAACGCTATATCATAGCAAAATAACACCTAATACATACTGAAATGGAGCTAAAACAAGCTAGGCAAACATGCTACAACACAAGCCATTTATGCAAGCATCAAAGACAACATGGAGAGGGGATGACCCTCTTCCATTTGGGACCTCAAAACCACCTCTCCATCACTGAAAATCCTCTGGATTTCAGTGGTAGAGAGGTAATGGAAAGACCAAAACAATGGCCAAAATGGATGGCCCAAAACAAGGCCTAACAAGGCCTTGGAGGGGGGGGACAACCCCAAACCTCAAAGTGACCTTAAACAAAGTTCTAAAACACACAAAATTAGAACTTTTATTAGTTTATAGCTAAGCCTAAAACAATAAGTAAGATACGTTAGAAGCTTGTGCAAAAATGGGGAATAAAGAGGTAAGTTTCTTACCCTTGAAGAACCTCTTCAAGAACACCACCCCAGCAAATTTTTGAGTTCAAATCAAACCAAGAACCCCAAAATTAGCCTCAAGGGACCTTAATTCCAAGGTATAGTGTAACACTAGGTGTCTTAGTGCAAAACTAAGAACAAAAACACCTTTTGAGCACAAGATACACACACAAATCAAAAGAGAGGGAGATATAGAGATAGATAGATATAAAACATCTAACCCTAATCCTCTGAACCTGAAAGAGGGAAGAGGGACTCCCTCTTTATAGAGGTTCAAATCCTCAAGCTTCCAAGAGAAGCTAAACAAGAGGCAAATCCCTCCATACACGTGTATGGAGGGGGTGAAAAGTGGATGCCACAGCTGGCATAAAATATCTGCCAAAAGCAGATGGAAAGGGGTCGGCTGGAAAATATGGCCAATTGACCAACAAAAATGGCCGGCCGATCAAAAATAATGCCGACCGACCAAAATATTTGGCCGGTAGCAAGAAAAGAGGGCCGGTGGCCTCAAGCCAAGGCCGGTGAGGTGTGGGGATGGCCAACAAGCCATTCCCTTCCCTCAGAAGCAAAAACATAAGTGTTTGGTGTACAACCAAGCGCAAAACAAACAAGTCGAGAGGTCTTGAGGCAAGGCGCGCGACCAAAACCTCCGAGAACTCAAGACGAACACGAACACGAACACGGATGATCACCTAGTGTTCAAATGGTGACGTCCAAGTCTTGAGGACGGTCAAAAATGGGGTGTCTACAGTGGCGCACATAAGCAAGTATAGACTAAAATTACAAGAATTAGAATAACTCAACTCGTGTGTATTTTTGAAAACGGTTTGAATTTGCCACCCTCAAGTGGGTTCAAAAGTGTGGATTTACCACCAAACACAGTGGCCTTAAAACATGATTTGCCACTTCGCAAAGTGGGCTTAAAACGCATATTTGTTGAATCATTTCAATTCAAACAACAAAGCCTTCATCCACAAGCATTCATGCAGTTTAGCATTTAAGCACATAGCCTCATGGCAAGCATGCGAAACATGGAAATATGGCAATCACACTCGTGCACGTATGCTAAGCCAAAACAAAAACTAGTTAGAAATATGTATGAGCCTAACTATACAAGATGCCTAATGCAACACATGCAATAATGCAATTAAATAGGCTCGGCTACCTAATCATGGAATTTGCAACACTTTGATAGCATGCTTTGAAACACGTATTCAAAGAAGTAATGATGCACCGAGCCTCGGTGCATGCAAGAAAAATGAATGGATGCAAACATGCAAGCATAAGGTATGCTAATTGAAAATGTCCCTAATCTAACCATCAAAAGTGATTAAATAAAAGGGAGAAAGACGTGGGGTTGGAAGACATACACACACGCACGCACGCACACTTATTACAACATTACACCCTCACGAAGGAGGGTCCGAATGAAGCTAATCTAAGCTAAGCTATTACAAACCAAAACTAATTAACTCCTCTAGTTAACCAATTACAACAATTGAAACAAATTAACTAACTATTCTAAGCTAGCTAAATATTACAAACTGAATTAAGCTAATTAATTACAAAATGAATTAATTAACTATATAATTACAGCATTTGAATTAACTAGCTATTCTAAGCTAACTAAAGCAATTAAATGGCCTCGAGGGCGAAGGATGCATGCATGCCCGAATTCTCCTCCCAAAAATGCCACCGCCTTGCCTTTGCAGCCTCTGTTTGCACATGCTTGAACAACAACAGTGCTGCCAACTTCCAGAATACCTCTGCTCGAACTCAGGAACACACTTGTGCAAAATTTCATTTTTGGTCAGTCGGCTACCAATGGTGGCTGGTCGGCTACCATTGGCGGCCGGTCGGCCACCATTGGCGGCCGGTCGGCCACTACTGGTGGTTGGTCGGCCACCCCTTCCCTGAACTTAATTTTTTGCTGCAACAGAGAGCAAACAGAGGCAAAGCAGTGTATTTTCAAGGTTTGTGTGCATTGTTACTCTCCTTATCATTACACAAGTTCAAAGGAGTGTAATTCTTGGCCCTCAAAGCATCAACCAAGCATTTTCAATGCATGATGGCTAATGAGCCAAGCTTGCACAAGTTAATGAATATAAAATAAGACTCGACAAAACCACCACCCTATCATGCATGATCAAGGGTGATGGTGACCAAGAAAAGTGACACGTATCATCACTTTGAGTATGAAACATCCCATTTTTCTTGTGTTCGAATTAACGTCCGATCCGAACACATGCAATGCAACACGAAGATGCTTAATCTTTTCTCATTTACTTTGTTCATTTTGCTTACACATTTTAACTTACCAATCCATTATTTAATTGATTAGTCCAAAAGGTGAGTGTCCTCTAACAGAAAGGAGCCCTAAACCACAAGTACCTTGAGCATGAAAGAGACCTTACGTTGTTGGTAATGAACTCCTAAAGGAATTAAACCATTAGGCATGAATGTCTCAATTCCACACTCAAGCCAACAAGGGGTTCAAAGCCACTTTCAAAACAAATGAAAGAGTTAGGAATAGAGGGAGGTTGCAGAGATTTCAGTGCTGAAATGGAGTGCAAAGTGACATTAAAACATGCAAGCAACTCATGCAATTCATGTTTAAAAGCCTAAAACATCAAGCTAGTGAAGGAAATCGCACTACAACCTCACAATTCAAGCCTTAAAGGACCAAACCAGCTAAAAATAGAGCTGAAACAAGTCAAAACAGTAGCAAAAACATGCTGAGATTAAGGTACAAAATGCTAGAAAAATATGCTCACATGTTAAGCTATCTAGGCATGCAAACAAGACACAAGGAGAGGAGGCTACCCCCTTCAATTTTGGACTTCAAAAAAAAGGTTTTTGCCACTGAAATAACTCTGAATTTCAGTGGTTTAAAGGCCCAAAAAGTTTGACTTGAATATGCTAAAGGATGGTGCAAAAGCTTACACAATTAAGAAGCAAGAAGGGTGGGCTACCCCTTAGCACAAAATGACCTCAAACCATCATATTAAGTCTCAAAAATAAGAGTTTTTGGTAGCTGAAAACCAGCTTAAAAACAATACAAAAGATGGAAAAACAAGTGTGCACAATAAGCTTAAATGAGGTAAGTTCTCTACTTTTGAAGCACAGCACAAAAACAGCCACAATTTTAGGCTCAAACCTCCTTCTGAAGCTCAAACTGGGCTCCAAAGGACCTCAGCTCCAAGGTGGTCAAGTTTGGTTAAGGGTTAGTGTGCAAAAGGTGTAGAGAAAACTAACTACAAAGCACAAAATAAGAAAAGAGAGAGAGAATTCTACAGAGAGAAAATTTTGATCCAAATTTTCTAACCTCTCAAAATGGGGGAGAGCACCGCCTATATATAGAAAAACAAGATTGGAGCTTGTATTCATCCCTCCATACACATTTATAGAGATGCACTTTAGTGAACAATAGGTGGCACAACTAGCAAACAAATATCTGAAAAAGAAGAAAAACGGCCATCGGCCACCACTGGTGGCCGACCGGCCATCAATGTAGCCGACCGGCCAACAACATAGCCAACCGGCCACCACTGGTGGCCGACAGGCACAAGTCATGGCCGATAAGCTATCGGCCATCCTCTCCTCCAGATTTGAAACAATAAGCTCTTGGTCCACAACCAAGCACAAAACATATAAGGTTCGAGGGCTCAAAGACGAGGTGCTCGGCCAAGATCTTCGGGCACTCAACACGAACACGAGCATACAAAAATCATCAAGTGTTTAAACGATGATGTCCAAGTCTCGAGGATGGTAAAAAATGGGGTGTCTATAGTTACCCCTCTTTGACAGAACTCAGAAGTCATGAAATGATGGGAGTTAATGTTAAAGCCTGGAGACGATCCATTTTTGACAAGGCCAAAAATTTGGACAAATAGACAAGAAAAACAAAGAACGGTTATGCCCACAAGCTGCCTACGTATCCCTTTGCAAGGAATCAAACCAGCATAGTTTTGGGGCAAGATACAAGATGATATGCACGATGCAAAACATAACTTATGATCATGTAATGAGGCTATAATGAAACATCTAAATGCAAGTGTTATGCAAAGAAATGCTACATTTGAACGAACCGAAACACGGTACAACAAACTCAAACATGAACAGAAGTAAATAAACACGCCACGCGCGAAAAGCACAAGTCAAACTACATTTCATGCAGAAACGATGTAAGAAAATTATGCAATCTTAACTTCACCTCACGCAGGAAAGACAAAGAACAACATAACCCTCGGGTGCACCCAAGACGTCAAACAAGATCCTAATGCGTGACACACGCAAGGAGAAAGATGGTGTGAACCCAGGGACACACCCTAATGTTCCGAACCAAAGAGAACAATGATAAATATTGGAACACGTCCAAATATTTGTAACCAAAACAAAGAGTAGTATAAGCATCGAAACTCGTTCGAATGCTTTTAATGAAAGTGTCTTGACGCGCCGCACACGAGAGGAGAAGAAGATGGTGTAAACACTGGAACTCGAATGTTTCTAACCGAGAACGTCCTAACGCGCCACACGTGAAAGGGAAAAGGGGTAACAAGAACACCAGGGCACACCTAAATGTCTCTAACCAAAGCATCCTAACGCGTCACACGCGAGAGGAGAAAGGGAGTCGTGTAAACACCGGAACTCGTCCGAATGCTTCTAACTAAAACAAGTAGTGGTATAAACACTAGGCGTACCCGAACGTTTCTAACCAAAACAAGGAGTGGTGTAAACACTGGGCGTACCCGAATGTTTCTAACCAAAAGGGGTGGGGTATAAGCATTGGAACACATCCAAATGCGTTTAACCAGGGGGTGGTATAAACATCGGAACATGTTGTAGACACCCTATTTTTGACTGACCTTAAGACTCAGACGTCATCGATTGAGCACCCGGTGATGGTGCATGTTGTGCTCATTTAGAGATTTCAGAGTTTTGGGTGAGAGCCTTGCCTCCAGGCCTCTGAACTCTTTGTGCTTTGGCTCGATTTGTGGACCGAATCTTGTTTTCTCTTCTTGGAGGGAGGGAGAGGTCTTTTAGACCATCTCTTTGTGGTCGTAGACCACTTTTTGTGGCCATAGACCACTTTTCCCGTTTGGAGACTAGTTTCTGATTTTCGGAGCCTTCAGCCGCCTGCCTTGTCTCGGGACCGCTTAACGTTCTCCGTTTGGCGTGGTTTTTGAACCACACCTTGTTGCCTCTACCTAGAGGAACACTGTGGCCCGGGAAACCACTTTTGTGGTTGCATACCACTTTTGGTGCTCGTCAGCTAGTTTTTAGGACTTTCGACCGCATGCTTTGCCTCCTGATCTCTCGTCTTGCATTCGTTTTGGTTTGTTTTTGCTACAAACCTTGTTTTCCTTGTTTGGAAGGTGGTACAAGGGTGGGAGACTAGTATTTCTCCTGGCCGACCACTTCTTCCTCTGCCAGCCAGTTTTTTTGTCGGACAACTGGCTTTCTTGGTCTTTGGGGCATCTTTTTTGGTCGACCACTACACCACTGCATTATTTTCATGCCCTGGACTCTCTCCCACCATGGCCGACCAGTTTTTGATCTCAGAGACCACTTCAAGTGGTCGGCTGACCACTTTAAGTAGCAGACCGACCACTTCAAGTGGTCGGCTGCTTTTTGACACCTTTTTGGAGATATTTTCCTCCAGCTGGAGGACATTAGGGTCATCCTCCATACACGTGTATGGAGGGATTGCCTTGGTGCTTAGCTTCTCCTAGAAGCTTTGCCTTTCCTCTTCTATAAGAGGGAAGCTCCTCCTCCCTCCTCTAGGTTCAGAAAATTGCCCTTAGAGAGATACATATAGTTTTGTATCTATCTTGCTTGGTTCTTCATTTTTGTGCTTCAAAAGTGTAGATTTGTCTTAGTTTAACACACAAACACACACTCAAACACCTTCTTTTGGTTGCTGAGGGGCTAAGGGATTATTTTTGATGTTCTTGGACTGGTTTAAGCTTAAAGAGGCTGCTGGAGTTGTAGTTATAAAGGAGGTCTTCAAAGGTGAGTCTTTAGCCCTTAAATCCCCCATTCTTGCTTAAGATTTTAGCCCTTTTTTCATCTATTTTTAAGCTTAACTCTTAGCTAGAAAAAGTTCTATTTTTAAGTGCTTAAAATAGTTGTTTAAGGTCACTTTTTCGTTTGGGGTGTTTTACTCCCTCTTAGGCCTTGTTAGGCCTTGTTTTGAGCCATCCCTTTAGGCTCTTGGTGAAGCCTTTGCATGACCTTTCTACCACTGAAATCCAAAGGATTTTCAGTGGTGGAAAGGTGGCTTTGGTGTCCTAAATAGGAGAGGGTCATCCCCTCTCCTTGTATTGTGTATACTAGCTTCATATGCCTCATGTTTAAACACCTTTGTTAAGCTTGTGTTAGCTTGTTCTTAGCATTTATTTGTGGTTATTTTGCTGAGGCATGCCACTGTTTTTGCTTAGTTTGGTCACTCCATGCATGGTTAACACACTTGTAGTGTAAATCTCACAAACTAGCTTTATATGCTTCATGAAATAGCATGTCATTCTAGCTTGTTTTCTTTCCATTTCAGCATGTTTTTGGTGATGTTTTTCCATGTCATGACTCTGTTTTGGTTTGGTTTGGTTGGCCCTTGCATGCTCCATACACTTGTAGTGTAGTTCCACGAAATAGCCTACCATGCATCATGTTGTAACATGTCATTTTAGCATGCTTTTGGCTTAGCTCTGAGAAGACTGTGTTCATGTTTTAGCATGTTTAAGGTCTGATTTGTGTTGTCTTGGCCATGCATGACTTTCTTTGCATAGCTATGGTTCAACCTAGCTTGTTAGCTTTGTGTGTTGAGTCCTCTAGCATGCATTACTTGGATTATTTGAATGATTTGGCATCATTTGTTATGTGATTTTAGTCCATGTTTCATGGTCACACACTTGCATTTATTACCTATTCCATGCTTTGGATAGTTTGTGTTTTATGCCTTAACATGAACCATTGCGTATGCCTTCATGCCATAGCTTGCGAGCTCTCATTCCAGTGCTTATTTGGGGTTATTATGCCAAGATATAACTCTGATTTTTATTGGTTAAGTCATTCCATGCTTGGTCTTAGTAGGTGTAGTGTAATCCACCCTATTTGCCTACATATTCCATGTCATATGCCCTTCATGCTAGCACATTTTGGCTTCCTTCCATACATGTTTTAGACTCATTTTAACATGTTCTAGGACTATTTTGGGTTTCCTTGGTCACATGCTTCATGTTTTGTATACTTGTAGTACAAATGCCCTTGCTTGCCTCAAGGTTTGAGCACCATTGCATGCTTCATTTATGTTGTGTACATGATTTGGCATTACTTAACATGACATTTCAGAGCATTTAGCATCGCCATGTTCCTACCTCAATCATGCTTTAAGTGCGTTTGAGTGTTATGCATTGTTGCCTAGCTTATGCCTTAGCATGTATGCTTGCATGCCTAGGCCTTTGAGCCCCCAACTTAGCATGCTTAAGTCCTTGTTTAGACCTATTTGACCTCTGTCCATGCTTAGTTCATGCATATGTGCCGTGTGTTGCATGCCTCGTGTGTAGTCCTCTTTGCTTATCTTAAGCTTTAAGGACCATTACATGCCGTGCTTGTGTTGATTAAGTGATTTGGCATCATTTCTTGTCTAATTTCAGTGTACTTAGTGTTGCTACACTTCCATGCTTTTCACTCTTTAAGTGTTCTTGAGAGTTGCACCTTAGTGCCTTAGTTGGTGAGCCAATTGGCATGCATATTTGTAAGTGTTTTTGGTGCCTTCATTTTAGCATTGTGGCCACTATTTTGGCATGACTGAGGTCTGTCCATTTCAGTTTAAGTTCATTGAGTATATGGTTTTCATGTTGTAGCATGTTTGGTGCATTACACATTGTTGCCCTTGTTGCATTGCATTGTGCATGCACGCATTACATTGTGTTTAGAACCTTATGATTGACTTGCATTGTGTATGCCATATAGTTGCATTGCATATTGTTGCATGCTTGTCCCTTGCGTTGTGTATGCCATGTAGTTGCATTGCATGTTTGCCTTGTTATGTGTTGCATTGTTGTTTGGATTAAGTGTTAATCCAAGCACGAGGAACGAGGGACGTTTCATACTTAAAGTGATGAAACGTGTCTTAATTCTTGGTCGCCGATGCTCTTGATCATCCATGATAGAGTTTTAGGCTTTATGTGTTTACTTGTGCATTCATTTTACATTGAATTGTGCAACTTTGTCTCTCGGTCATCATGCATTGAAATGCGCGATTGGTGGCCCGAGGGTTGAGAACCTACACTCCCTTGAGTTCATAACATGATAGGGAGGGTGGTTGTGCACACATATCTTGCAAATACATTGCCATGCCCTTTTTTGCTCTCTGTTGCAACAAACTGGAATTCAACAGCAACAACTGGCTGGCCAGCCAGAAAACTAGTTGGCTGACCACTTTTTTGGTTTTTCAACAACCAAAAGTGGTCGTCAGGTGTCTGGAGAGACCAAAAGTGGTCGACCACCCTCCCACAAGACTCCCAGGGTGAAGTTTCAGCTTTCTGGAGCTTGGTGCAAGTTTTTGAGAACAAATGAAAACAGAGACAAATCGGGGCATCTCATTGGATTTCCGAACGAGGCGACCGAGCATACATCCATTCTTCTTCCTCTGAGAACCTCCTGTTTTATTGCTTTCCTTAGCTGCCATGCTTAGATAGCTAGCTTTTGTTTTGGTTTGTACTTTAACAGTTAATGCGTTAGCTATTCAATTCGTTTTGTAATAATTAGTTAACTAGGATTAGTTAATTAATTTGTTGTGTAATAATTAGTTTAATTAGCTTAGATTAGCTAGTTAGCTTCTTATTTGGTCCCTCTCTCGAGAGGGCACATTGTTGTAATAAGCGTGCGTATGTGTGATGCATGTCTTCTAACCCCCATTTCTTTCTTCCCTTTACTTAACCGCTTACGATGGTTAGTTTTAGGGCATATTTTATTTAGCGTACCTTATGCTCGCATGTTTGCATCCATTCATCTGTATTACATGCACCGGGTTCGGCACATCATACTAACTACATTGTATTTCAATACATTACTTGAATACATGTACCAAGTTGCATTTCACATGACATGATTAGAATAGCCGAGCCTATTTTAATTGCATTTTTGCATGTGTTACATTAGCCATCTTAACATGAACTAGGATCATGCATGATTTCTAACTAGTTCTTTGTTTTGGCTCGAAGTACACTGTGAGTGTTTACGCTTTAGCATACTGCATGTGTGTTAATGTTGCCATGAAAGCATGCTTGCCATGAGGCCAATTGCTTATTTGATATAACTGTTTGAATGCCTGTGGGTGAAGGTTAGATTACTTGAATTGGAACAATTCATTGAAATCCACATTTTAGCCTACTTGCGAGTAGCAAACTTCAAACCATTTTCCAAACAAACGGATATGCGATGCTTTGTTCCAAATTAGGCGATCTAGTTTATACTTGTTTGCTGTGCGCATCTCGTAGTAAGACTAGCTAATTAATCGGAATAAGAGCACATGTGTTTTCAAAAACAAGATATCATGCTTAGTACAGGCCGATCTTTGATCAAGCGAGCGGGGGTGCTCATTAAATGACCTTCCCCAATCGTACCCAAGTTCCCGAGCCAGGACAACTTTGGTGATGACGGACACGTGGCCTTAGGCACGAGTCAGGGTTTCCTAAATTCTCCCAAAATAAAATATTTAGGTGGCGACTCTGTATCTGGCAAAGCAGTCCATATTTGACAGTTCTTTATTAAAAATCAGTTTTCTAAAACAATTTGTCGGATTTGGACTCTTTGGTGATTTATCGGTCTCACATCGCACATTGTGAGATTAGATTCAGAACCGTGACATTTGAGTCTGAACTGTGGTAAGCCCAAATGAACGAAACGGGATTCTCCCGGGGCGTTCGGGGCGCGTCCACACACGTCCCAATGTTTCTAACCAAAGCAGGGTGATTCTCCCGGGGCGTTCGGGGCGCGTCCACACACGTCCCAATGTTTCTAACCAAAGCAGGGTGGAACACATTCTAAATGCTTCTAACCGGGGGGTGGTATAAATATCGGAACACGTTCCAAATGCTTCTAACCAAACTAGGGTAATTCGAAGGACAGGAATGATCTCACTTGGAATTCCTCTGAATGAACCATACATACAATATCGTCTGGTTGCACCAGCTTTGAATGAACCGTACATACAATATCGTGCCTGCGTAAGAAAGAAACTCAACAAGCATAACATAGCAAGAGTGCATGTTTTATGCAAGACAAATAACCATGACACAATGTTAGGGACATGTTTCATGCTCAACATGCAAGGAACAAAACAGAAGCATATTCTATGCAACGAAAATTGGAGCATATTCTTCGCAACACCAACATGCATATTCCACGCAACAGTACAAAATGCAAAAAACACAAAATGCACATTCTATACAACATCGGGATGCATGTTCTATGCAACAATACAAAATGCATGTTCCATGTGAATGTAGCAAATGCAACTTCTATGCATAATTGAAAAATGCACATTTTATGCAATAACGGAAGCATAATCGTTAAGCCCAATTTAAATAACAACTTCTGTCTTAACCCTCGGAAAAGTCGCAACAAATTTAAAAAGGATACACCTCATTCATGTTGAACATCATACATTGAAGACATGGCCCAGAGCTTCCATAGAGGCGTTTGAGCTTAAAAATGAACCTTTCTTACACTTTCTCGAGAACTAAAGACATAAAACAGCATAAAGACCCAATGTAGGAGCACTGGGAACCTGTAGGCCACCAGGGAAGGTGATCGGCCACCCATCGGCCAACAGAAAAAGTTGTCGGCCACAAATGGTGGCCGTCGGCCACCGATGATAGCTTCGGGGCAAAATGGCCATTTCACTTTAGGTGTTTAAGTATAGGGTTCCAAACCTTATTTCCCCACTTCTCCATTGCCGAAAAATCATCATTCTCTCTCTCTAGACTATTTTCTCTCCCAGATCCGCGCTTTATACACGTTTTCCAATGCTGTAGACCCGACTTTCTTCGCGCACCGCTCTTTCGGAGAGGGTGCGAATTGCTCTTATTACAGTTCGGACTCCTGTCATGGTTCTGAATCTAATCTCAGAAAGTGCAATGTGAGACTGATAAACAGCAAAGAGTCCAAATCCGGCAAATCATTTTGGAAAATCGATTTTGAATAAAAAGCGCCAAACATGGACTGCTTTGTCAGATTACAGAGTCACCACCTAAATATTTTATTTTTGAAAAATTTCGGAAACCCTGACTCGTGCCAAAGGCCATGTGTTCGTCATCACCAAAGTTGCCTCGGCTCGGGAACTTGGGTACGAGAGGGTAAGGTCCTGAAATGAGCACCCATGCTCGCCCGATCAAAGGATCGGCCTCTACTAAGCATGATATGTTGTTTTAAAAACACATGTGTTCTTTTTCCGGTTATTAGCTAACATTACTATGTGATGCAGACAAGTAAATATAGACTAAGTTACGAGATTTGGAACAAATCGACTCATGTTTGTTTTCAAAAATGGTTTGAAAGTGCCACTCTCAAATGGGCTAAAGCGCAGATTTTCCACCCTCAAGTGGGCTTAAAACATGATTTGCCACTTCGCAAAATAGGCTTAAAACATTCATTCGTCGAATTGTCCCAATTCAAGCAACAAGGCATTCACCCACAGGCATTCATGCAGTTAATAACATAAGCAAATAGCCTCATGGCAAGCATGCTATCATGGCAACACTCACACTCATGCAAATATGCTAAAGCGTAACAGTTACAGTGTACTCCAATATGCATGATCCTAACTACACAAGAATGCCTAATGCAACACATGCAATATGCAACTAATAGGCTCGGCTATCTAAGATGGCGTACGAATGCAACGATTTGATACACGTATTCAAATAAGTATTGAAATACGATGCAGTTTGAATGATGTGCAGAGCCCGGTGCATGCAAAACAAATGAATGGTGCAAACATGCAAGCATAAGATATGCTAATCAAAACGTGCCCTAAACTAACCATCGAAAGTGGTCAAATAAAAGGGAGAAAGAAGTGGGGTTAGAAGACATGCACACACACACGCACACTTATTACAACATTATGCCCTCTCGAAGGAGAGAAATAAGCTAAGCTATACTAAGCTAAGCTAACCAACTAATCTAATTAATCTAATTAGACTAATTATTACAAACCAAATTGAATAACTAGTAAACTACTTACTAATTATTACAACACCTAACTAATTAGCACACTAATTAATTAAATTACAAAACCAATGTATACTAACTAAACATGTAAAATGCTAACTCCACTACCTCAGCTCTGCTTGAAAATTAGAAGATGCATGTATTTGGTTTTTCGCCCCGAAAAGCCCACCGGTTTGCTCTTGAGAGGCTCTGTTTGCAGGGTTATTCCAAGGAGTTTCTACTCTTCCTTACCAATTCCATGCTGAGGAATGCACCAGTGGCCTGCCGGCCACAAGGACTTGCTGCCGGCCATCTACCGGCCAAAGAGAGGCACTACCGGCCAAGGATGAAGCCTTGCCGGCCATCAATGAAGCACTGCCGGCCACTGGTGTGTTGAATCACCATTTTGCAACAGAGGTCAAACAGAGAAAAAGGGAGGGTCTCCCAAGGGTATGTTTGTATTGCACCTTCTCCTTATCATCTCAAAGCATGAAAGGAGATGAGCTATTGGGTCTAAGACCAACAATCAAGCATTTTCAATGCATGATGGCCAAGGATCCAACTTGTACACATTCAATCAATGCACAAAAACAAGACTCAAGTCCACTACCTCATCATGCATAATCAAAGGCAATGGAGACAAAGGGTATTGGCTCATTTTCATCACTTCAAGTATGAAATGGACCAATCGACCTTGTGTTCAATATAACGTCCGATTGAACACAATGCAATGCAAGCAACATGTTTATCTTGGCCATGTTTTACTTGTCCAATTCTTATTTACTCATTTTACATTACCAAGCCATTCTTTACTTGATTTGTCCAATGTGAGAGTCCTCTAATGAGAGAGGGGTCAACCAAAGAATGGTTTAAGACATGAGAGAAATCATGTCTTTGACTAGTAGAAACCCTCATAAGAGGGTTAAAGTCATTGAGCACAAGCTCTATCAAGCTTAAATACAACCTTAAGGCCAACCAACCCTCAAAACAAATGGAAAAATGAAGAAATAAGGGAGGTTGCAGAATTTCAGTACTGAAATGGCATGTTAAAGACCTTAAATCATGCAAACAAAGCATGCAAGACATGTTCAAAAGCCAAATACATCAAAGCTAGTAAAGAGCATTACACAAGAGGCATGCAATACTAAGCTTAATTGACCAAACCAGCTCTGGACAGAGCTAAAACTTGCCAAAGCAGTGGCTAAAACATGCTGAGTTCGAAGCATAGAAGGCAAGAAAAACATGCTCATTTGTTAGCTCACAAGCAAGGCTCAAAACACAACTCTCAAAAGCAATGAAAGAGTGAAATACATGCGCACATGACAAGGGTTATGGTGCTGAAATTACATGCAAAATGAGGCAATAACATGCAAATAACTCAAACACTTCATGCCTAAGGCCTCAAAGCAATGGACTAGTGAAGACCGTCACACTATAGCCGTGCAAACCAAGCCTCGAAGGACTTAATCGACCCAAAAAAGATTTAAAGCATGTCAAAACAGTAGCAAAAATGTGCTGGAATCAAGCTAACACAAGCTAGAATAATAGGCTAACTCATTAGGCATGCTAGACTAGTAAGCACAATTGCACTACAAGTACAAAAAGGAGGCCTCAAGGGACCGAACCAGCTCAAAATAGAGCTTAAACAGGCCAAAATAATAGCAAAACATGCCGAGATCAAGTCATAAGATACTAGAAAAACATGCTCACATGTTAGACTATCTAGGCATAGAAACAAGGCACAAGGAGGGGAGGCCACCCCATCATATTTTGGACCTCAAAACACGGTTTTTGCCACTGAAATAACTCTAAATTTCAGTGGTTTAAAGGCCTAAAAAGTTTGAGTTTTACATGCTAAGAGATGATGCAAAGGCACATACAAATAGGCAACAAGAAGGGGGATACAACCCCTTAGCACAAAATGGCTTTAAACTAACATGTTTAGGTTCAAAATTCAGAACTTTTTATAGTTGAAAACTAGGCTCAAAACAGCACAAAAATATGACAAAACAACTATGTACAAAGATCTTAAGAGAGGTAAGACTTATACCTTTGAAGCACAGCACTTAAACAGCCACTTTCTTGGCTCAAACCAGCCTTCAACAGCCCAAAATAAGCCCCAAGATGTCTCAGCTCCAAGGTGGTCCAATTTGGTTAAGGGGTTGTATGCAAATATGTAGAGAATTCCCACTTTGAAGCACAAAATAGGAAGAGAGAGAGGATTCTAGAGAGAGAGGCATAAATTTTGCTCACAAAATTCTGTCAAAATTGTAGAGAGAGTGAGAGATTTTAGAGAGAGAGGCTCCCAAACTTTCTCCTAAATTTTTTCTAACCTTTAAAACCATAGAGAAGACTCTCTATATATAGAAGAATGAGGCTCCAGGTCAAAAATATCCCAAAAGGGACAGCTATAATAGCTGGAGAACAAATATTTGCCAAAAACTGACTTTCTGCATCAATGGCTGGCAAGCCATCATTGATGGCCGGCACTTCATCATCCATGGCCCGTAAGGGTCACTCTTGGACGGAAAGGGGCAGGAAATGGCCATTCATGGCCAGAAAATCCCATTTATGGCCAGCATCCTTCACCTCTGGTTGGCCAGAAAAATTTACTTTTTGGGCCTAACTTCAACCGGACATATCTCCTTCATCTGGACTCCTTGTCATTCTTGAGCCTAAAATGAAGCCCTTGAAGTTTTATTTCCAATGGTGGCATCCTCACATCAAAATTTCAAGTGTGAAAAAAGTTAAGCTCATTTGAGTGAAGACTGCTCAGTTTCGGTCCAACCGGATTCATGCCGAACTTCTTCTCCAACTTGCTTTCTTCTCTTCTCTCTCATTTTCTTCAACTCCAAACCACTAAACAAGGTGTTTTGAAAGATTTTTCAAAGAGCTCACCTCTTTTTCATGCATTTCCACTTTGTCCTTGCTTGATTTACCAAAAAGCGTAACATTTAACGAAATGTGAGCCTCGGAACATCGTAGGAACTCTTTCAAAAACTATTTTGAAAGAGAGGGTTTTAAGGTCTAACATCTTTTGGAACATCTTTTGGTCAAAATCATTTTGGTCCAAAAAAGGGTGTGAAGTTGGGATTTGAAGCCCCTCTTGCTAAAGAAATCGAATTTTTGCACTGCATATCTTCATCACCAAGTAAACAATCAGTAGTGCCCAAGTTTTAAGGGCCGTCAAAAATAGGGTGCCTACAAACGCCCCACAAACATTTTCTTCGCTAAACCCTCATAGTTTACGCCATTTTGAACTGATTGAAAGTCGATTTCGGTGATTCTTTCTTCATTTCTACCACTTAAGGCTTGTTTCCCTCGAGTTACCCTTGAGTTTAGTGCCATTTTCCGGGCTTTGACTTTTTCTGCCATTTTCCCTCTCTGAGAGTTGACTTTTGGCATTCTCCACCCATTTTCCACATCTTCAACCATTTTCTCATCTTTTCTTGAGATGGCGGATGACATTCCACATGACAGAGCTTCTCCAGAGATGGAGGTGGATCCAGAGCTTGAGCCACTTCCACTCAGCATTCGACCTTTTGACCCGATGATGTATCATCCTGAGATACATGTGCTACCACCCAATAGCATTCGTCAGTTTAGAGGGTTTGCACAAGGCGCACCAGAGGACCTTTTACTGCGTGAGTCGGAGTCACATTTATCTCATGGCATCTCTGAGGTATACACTGTATTCTCACATTTCCCACTGTACCTTGCATTGCTTGCCCAAATCACACTTTTGCACTGTATTTCTTACACTACCTTTTCATCTGCTTGTTCTGATCATAGGGGGATTCACACACCATCAGAGGATACGGGACCACCTCCGCAAGAGAGTGGTACATGGAGCTCCCTGACGATGTTCGCTATATCATTGATAAGGTCGGCTTTAGCTCATTCTGCATGGGGCTCTCCCACCTCATAGCAAGCAGGCCTTTACTGGGTGCCTTGGTAGAGAGATGGTGGGATACCACCGACTCCTTTCACTTCTCTACCGCAGGGGAGATGGCGATGACTCCCTTCGACTTCTCTATGCTCACTGGCATAAAGGTGGGGGGTCATCTGATTCCTTACGACACAGATATGGGCGAGTGGGAGGCTGCCCAGATTTATCTACTGGGGACTCGCCCACCTATCTCTCAATCAGGGATGGTCCGATACACCTGGTTCGCAAACCATTCCAAGGGGACAGCACCAGCGACCCGAGAGGAAACCGAGCAATATGCCCGAGGTTTCCTAATGTTCCTGTTTGGCACTACCCTGTTCGCCGACCGAGCGAACACCGTCGAGCTATACCTCATGAGCGCTCTGGTGGACTTGTCCCATGTCCGATTCTACGATTAGGGTGGCGTTGGCCTGGCCACCTTATACGGGTACATGAGCTCGACCTCCTGTAGGAGTGGACATCTGATAGGAGGCTACTGGAGGGCCTGGGAGGTATGCTTTACTTTTCTATTTTGCATTTCCTATTGTGCTTTCTACTTGACATTTTCTGTACACTGCACACACTGTATACTGTACACACACAATCTGCTTTCTGCTTTGCACACTCTGTACACCGCACACACAAAGTCTGCTTTCTGCTTTACTTTCCCTGTAGTCTGCACACACACAGTTTGTTTTCTGCTTTACACACTCTGTATTTATCTATTGTACACTTACTATCCCCCTTTTGTTTTCTGCAGTTATGGGTGTACGCCTACTTCCCGACACTTGCCCCAGAGCCGGAGTTGGAGATGCCGCCTGTCATCACCGATACGGCGGGAGATGCCAGCGGAGGTCTCGGGAGTCCTTCGCCTTCTTCCGTCGATACTTTGACATTGTGACTACAGTTGAGGTAACTCAAGATTCACTGTTATTTCCATTTTCCTTTGATTCTGATTCATATCGCAATATCTGATGACAAGTAACAATCTGCGCATTCTCTATTTATAGATCACTTGGCAGCCTTGGGTGATGATGCCTCATGGAGTCAAAGATCAGTTCGCTGGTGCTCAAGAGGCATCCCGCTTCCAGCTCCTGCTCGAGGGCCTAGTTTGTCGGGATGGTTCTTAGGGGAGCGGTTCTTATGCCAGACCATCGACTTGCCCGAGCCGGTAGTTCCCATGCCACCATCGACATACATGAGAGCCACAGAGAAGTTCAGTTTTCAGGAGATGATTGATTTCACCAAGGGCTGGGATGCTGACTTCATCCGAGTCAAGAGTGATTACACAGCCTTCATTCATACATACCTCATGCCACCTTTGACTGGCGCGCCGTGGATGTGAGAGAGCGAGGGCTCTAACTACAAGAGAGAGAGGCAGAGGAGCCAGGGCAACTAGGACTCATGGGAGGAGAGACGCTTAGTTGGAACAGAGGACGGGGTGGCCAAAGCTTCCTACAACACTTACCTATTGGTGGCATACTGGGGAGGCTTGTCAGATCCCCATTGAGCCCGCACCAGTCGAGCATGAGCTTGTCAGGATTCGAGGCCCGACTCCAGCATGTACCACACTTTGCACTTTACATGTTCAATTCATTTCAGTTAGTGGCTTCCTGGATGGAGATGGTGCAGAGGAGCATGAACCTGCTCAACCTTTACAGGATTCCAGTAATTTCCTTTAGTTCGCACTTCATGCCATGAAATTTCTGCTGATACATTAGCATTTCAACTGTAATCTGTTCCACACCATACTGATCTGATACACTGCATTCAAACACTGGATTGATACACTGCTCTCATACACTGCACCCATATACTACACCCATATACTGCATACTGCATACTGCATATCATCTTTGCATCTGATATACACTGCGGCTGATCTATTTTGACAAACTGCCCTTTTTAGATCCCGGCCCCCCTGGACGCTCCAGTGGGAGCTGCAGCAGGACCATCGGTGCCTCCTCCGACAGCAGGGAGAGGGAGACGGGAGGCTCCAACACGCAACCGAGGGAGAGCTAGGGGCACCAGTGACAAGAGTGGCCCTTCAGAGCCCGCCTTGGATGATAATGATGATGATGATGAGACAAGCGAGGATGAGGAAGCAGCGAGTCCACAGTTAGAGTCATCTAAGGATGGAGAGGACGACACTGACTCAGATTCTAATGGCGGAGATAATGCTAAGGTAGGTTCAACAGCTAGCTCAGACACAGAGGCCTTTGACAGTGGCATCGATGGAGATAGCTCTGAGTCCATACCCAGGAAGAGGACGAAAAGAGCCTCTCGATCCTGAGGTGGATGGCACCGATTTAGATGTTTTTGCTTAGTTTCTTTTTTTTTTTTTTTTTTTTTTGCTAGTAGTGTTAACACATTGTACAGTTTTAGATAGCTTTATTTCTTTAAAAACTTGTACTCTTTTGTAAAAAAAAGTAACCATGATCAAAATGAAAACCAGCTTTTGATGATGAAAAAGTGTTGTGTTTTACATTCTGAGCATCGCATTGCACCACATTGCACAAAAACGGGATTGAAAACTGAACATTGCACATTGTATTGGCAATTGCTTAATCAGGTAATGAACTGATTGACACATAACAAACAGAGTACAACAACTCAATAAACAACTAATGATAATAACTCGATAAACAATACAACAACTCAATAAACAAAACAACATCGATACAACTCGATAAGCAACACAACAACTCGATAAACAAATCGAAACAACACAAAAGCAACTCAACAAGACTACTAAAACAGAACAACAGAATATGCCAAGAGCAGAACAAAACACAAGCTCTCAACACATTGAAATTGACAAGAGGACAGATCATAGGACCAAACAGGAGGCCATCGGCTAGGAACAAAGGCTGTCGGCCACAAGTGGTGGCTGTCGGCCACAAAAGGTGGCTGGTCGGCTACCAGAACTAGCCGGTCGGCCACCAGTGCAACGAACCTCCAGATTGCTGCCACCTGTCTTCCACTCAATGCCTTATCTTCTACAAAACTTGGGATTTCGTAGTTTCTTCATTCCAGCTCTGTTTTTCTCTCAAATGGAACCATTCTTTGCTGAAAAGCTCTCAAATTGGATTACAACTTTAGATGGCTCAAAAAAAATGAATTTCTAGGGTTTCGGGATAAATACACTATTCCTGCTAAGTCGTACCCCGTTGTGTTTTCCGTTCCTTCATGTCGCGGTTAGGTGTTGGAACCCAGTTACACATGTATTCAGCTTCGGAGGGCAAGAGATCTGCCCCACAATAGAAGAATTCCAAGTGCTCATGGCATCCCGACGTGATGAGGAAATCTTGCCCCAGTCCCATTTTGGCCACATCCAAGCTTTAGAAAGGATGTGTGGGCTCACTTTACATGAGGCTCGCTCCTTAGTTCACCACGGGGAGTTAGATATCCCCAGGCTGATTCATCAATTTTCTGACGTCGGCGACCGCGACGACCGTCTTTGGCAAGGTTTTTGGCAACATGCTCTTTGCTTGTGTATGTTGGCTCATTTCCTGCTTGCCCCTGGTTTTGGAGGGTCTAGCATTCGCTTAATTGAAGTGGCCCAAGGCTTAAAAGAGGGCAAGAATTGCATTGGCTTGACATTAGCCGAGACTTCGATGGGCTTGGATGCTTTCCATAGGCGGGAGACAACCAAATTGGCAGGGAGTCCATTACTTTTGTAGGTAATGTTTCCCACCCTTCTCACATGTGTTTCTCACATCACTTGGCACTCAGGCTTTGTTTTTCTCTCAAAACTTATTCTCACATTTTCTCTCCCCATACACCTCTCTATTCTTTAATCTCTCTTATTTTTCATCCCTCCCCAGATATGGCTCATGGACAGGTTGAGGGTAGTGGATTCTTGCCCTACATATTCAACACGAGGCTATTTCTTTCGCCAACGGCTAGTCAATTTCCCAAACGAAGGGTGGTGGTGCCATTGAATATACAATAGGTCTGCTGTTGACATTGCTTGGTGTTGCTCTTGGTTGGATCTACCCGAAATGAGCTACAACATGTCTTGACAACCTAGCATTCAGCTGATTGGCTTGACACATTGCGTGTTTTACTTTCCATTCTGGTTCAGGCGTCAATTCAGACATGACCAGACTTGCCCATAAGAGAGGGTAGAATACCCGACTTCGTTCCCAATCCGAGGTTCACAGCAAGCTCGATATGCCGCTACATGGAGGACAAGAAAACTTCTGGCTCCCGCTCCCAATTTTAGTTGCACCCTTTCTGGTGAATGCATAGCTTGGCTTGAAGATGAGGCGCAAACCGGGTCTACTTTAGCATCCGAAGCTTCCACAAGCTCTGGGAGGGGACACAGGAACACCTAACCCATTTGTGCCCCAAGTTTATTGCTTTGATCTGTACTTTCAAGCTTTCCTTTTGAATGTAATAAAAGCAACTTTGATTTGTATCGAGAGTTAGAGAACTTTGTATTGAAATCAATGAAATTGAAGTTGTGGGTATTGAAAATTTTCCTTTTGGTCCAAAAAAGGTCTAAGTTGTAAAAAGATTAATTTGAACAAAATCAACTTTTATTAAAACTTTTCAAAACCATTTCCGATAAGGATCACAACTTGACACACATGAAATTTATCCTCGAGATATACAACCCCAAATCCAGCAAATGGAAAGTTGCCCATTGTCTAAATAGCACTGCAATGCACTGTAACTGGTTCTCATAGTGAAGATCACAACCGAACTCTTGGATGTAGAAAAGACAAAGATGGCCTGAACAATCTCATGGATATAGTTGATTTGGAAATGTTTATGGCTGGACTTCAGAATGAAGTTGCCTACGTATCTA
Source organism: Camellia sinensis (assembly GCF_055761805.1). NCBI lineage: Eukaryota > Viridiplantae > Streptophyta > Magnoliopsida > Ericales > Theaceae > Camellia > Camellia sinensis. The sequence continues at coordinate 191,531,007 of NC_138964.1, forward strand.
GAAGATGAGAATCAAGCCTTACGTAGTTCAGTTCAAGTTCACTCGGTATTAACACTCTCATTTTGCGCTCTAACTTTTGCCAAAGCCGCCCTTTCTGGGTTTTCAACCTTGCGAGCTCAGTTTTTCTTTTTTCTAATCTTTTGTGCTCTAACTTTTGCCTAGGTCACCCTTTTGGGTTTTTGGCCTAGCAAGCCTCTTAAGGATAGTATTTCTTCAACTTGTCCATGTTGATTGGTTGGAAGAATTTGAGGCCATCTAGATCCATAAGAATGACAGCTCCACCCGACCAGATTGATTGGATAATGTAAGGACCAGTCCAGTTAGGTTTGAACTTGCCCCTAGGGTCATGGATGGGAGCTCGGTTGTCCTTGAGCACCAAATCCCTTTCTTTCAGATTCCTAGACTTAACTTTCTTGTTGAAAGCCCTGGCAATTCTACGTTAATAACCTTGGACATGGTACAGTGCTTTCAGTTTCTCTCGTCGAACAACATTAGTTCCTCGAACCTGCTCTGCTGCCAGTCTGCTTCTGCTATCTAGCCATAACCCGTAGCAACGGAACCTCAACTTCAATTGGCAGAATAGCTTCCATCCCATAAACCAAAGAATACGGAGTTGCCCCAATAGATGTTCGAATTGAAGTCTTGTAGCCCCAAAGAGCAAATGGCAATTTGTCTGGCCAATCCCTGTAAGTCTCCACCATCTTCTGTAGAATGTGCTTGATGTTCTTGTTGGCGACCTCAACAGATCCGTTGGTTCGCGGCTGATATGTGGATGACTTATGAAAAGCCACATTGTATTTCTCCAACAAGTCGATCACTTCTTTCTTAAAGTGGGAACCATTGTCTGAAATGATCTCATTCGGGACCCCATAATGACAAATGATGTTATTCCTGATAAACTTAGCTACATGCGACACTTTCAGCACTGCATAGGATTGGGCCTCGACCCACTTTGTAAAATAGTATATTGCCACCAGGATATACTCATGCCTATTCTATCCTTTCGGCATAACTGCCCCAATAACATCAATTTCCCAGACTGAAAATGGCCATGGTGAAGTCATGTTGTATAGCTTCGACAGCGGGATGTTCATGCGATTTGCATGAATCTAACATTTATGGCATTGTCGAACAAAACTGATACAATCCTCCTCCATGGTTAACCAGTAATAACCTTGCCTGAGAATATTCTGGGCAAGCATTACTCCGCTCATGTGTGCTCCACACTCTCCCCCATGGATGGCCTCCATTAGGTGCTTCGACTCTTCTACATCAACACATAGCTTGTGCATTCCCAGATGGCCTCGTTTGTACAATTTACCCCCGCAGATGATAAACTGAGTAGCCATTCGCCGTATTGCCCTTTTATCTTTGGCATTTGCCCTTAGTGGATAAGCCTTCTTCTCCAGGAAGTTTCAGATGTCATGATACCAGGGGTTCTTATCTTGTACTTCATCTATTGCGGTGATCAACTCATAGGCCAGCACATACCTCTGTTCAATAATGATCAGACGCATCCAAACTCCCAATGGGATGTCTGTCATGGAAAATAGAGTTGATAATGCGTCTGCGAACCTGTTATTCTCTTTTAACAGATGCGTGACGGTTAACTTCTCAAACCTAGGAATCAGAACATCCAAGGTTTGGTGATAGATTTTCATCCTTTCTTCCTTAACCTTCCAGTCTCCTTTTGCTTGAGACACAACCAGGTTGGAGTCCCCAATGACGTCCAACCTTTTTACCCCTAATTCCAGGGCAGCTTCCAAGCTAGCGATATATGCCTCGTATTCTACTTCATTGTTCGATACCTTGAATCGGAGTTTAACGGCTAAAGGTATATGCAAATTGTCGGGTGCTATCAGCAACACCCCTATCCCATAACCGTACTGGTTAGACACTCCGTCAAAGTACATGGTCCAAATCTCTTCCTCGACCTACAAAATGGCCTCATCTGGGAACAAATACTCTACTGCTTCGTTCCCCTCCACTAGGTGATCGGCTAAGAACTTCGCTACGGCCCTTCCCTTAACAGACTTGTGAGTCACATATTTCAGATCAAATTCAGAGAGAAGAAGTAACCAACGGGCTAGCCTACCCGTAAGTGTTGGTTTCTCAAAGAGATATTTGATGGGATCTAATCTTGAAACCAGAATTATGGAGTGAGCTAACAGGTAGTGCCTCAACTTCCTAGTAGCCCATACCAAGGCTAAGCAAGCCTTCTCCAGCAGAATGTAATGGGTCTCATATTCCAGTATTTTCTTGCTCAGGTAATAGATAGCTTTCTCCACTCTATCCTCAGATTCCTGCACAAGCATGCAGCCCATGGTCGTGTCAGTTACTGACAGATACAAAATCAACAGCTTCCCTAGCTTTGGTGGTGACAACATGGACAGGTTTTGAAGGTGCTACTTGATCTACTCAAAAGCAAACTGGCATCGATCATCCCTTTGGAATTTCTTTCCTTTCTTCAGGAGACCAAATAGTGGTTCACAAGTCAAGGTTAATTTTGCAATAAACCGTCTTATGAATTACAATTTACCCAGAAAGCTGCACACCTCCTTTTCAGTCCTTGGTGGTGGCATTTCTAGAATGGCCTTAATTTTGGAAGGATCAACCTCAATGCCCCTCTATGTAATCAAGAACCCCAGCATTTTCCCTGCTGTAACACCAAATGTGCACTTCTGTGGATTAAGCCTAAACCGATATTCCCTGATCCGTTGGAAAAATTTCTTCAAGGCGGTGTAGTGGCCCTCTCTTTCCTTGGACTTGACAATCATGTCGTCCATGTACACCTCAACCTCTTTGTGGATCATATCATGCAAGATAATGGTTGCAGCCCGTTGATAAGTGGCCTCAGTATTTTTCAGACCGAACGACATCACCCTGTAGCAGTAGGTTCCCCACGGCGTGGTGAAGGCAGTCTTCTCCCTATCCTCGGGTGCCATCAAAATCTGGTTATACCCAGAAAACCCATCCATAAAGGAGAGCAACGCATGGTCTGCGGTGAAGTCGACCAATTCATCGATGTGGAGTAAAGGAAAGTTGTCCTTCGGACTAGCTTTGTTCAGGTCTCTGAAATCCACACACCTGAATTCTGTCATCTTTCTTCGGCACCGGAACAATGTTGGCCAACCAAGTTGGATACTCAGATACTAACAAAAACCCTGCGTCTATCTACTTGGTGACCACTTCCTTGATTTTCAAAGCCCAATCAAGGCGTATTCTCCGAAGCTTTTGCTTGACGGGTTGGGCCTCGGGGTTGAGAGGGATCCGGTGCTGTACAATCTCAGGATCGATCCCAGGCATGTCTTCGTAGGACCACGCGAAAACAACTTTGAAATCTTTTAATAAGGTGACTAAGCGCTTGAGCACTCGGTGATCATGTCTTCAAGACTTGGACGTCACCGTTTGAACACTCAGTGATCATCCTTGTTTGTGTTCGTCTTGAGTTCCTGGAGGTCTCGGCTACGCGCCTTGCCTCAGGATCTCTCAACTCGACTGTTTTGTGTCTGGTTTTGCACCAAACACTTGTGTTTTTGCTTTGGAGGGCAGGGAATGGCTTGTTGGCCATCCCCACACCTCACCGGCCATGGCTTGAGGCTACCGACCATTAGTTTGTTGTCATCGGCCAAATGTTTGGCTGACCGGCACTCTTTGTGGTCGACTGGCCATCTTTTTTGGTCAAATAGCATTTTTGGCTGGCCGACCACTGTACATCTGCTTTTGTAGATATTTTTATGCCAGCTATGCTAGCTGGCATACACTTTGCTCCCCTCCATCCAGGAGGGATTTCATTCTTGCTTAGCTTGTTATGTAAGCTTTGCAAGAGTGAATCTCTATAAGAGGGAGCCTCTTCTCCCTCCATTAGGTGTGACAACATTTTTCCAAAGGGCTCTGATATTAGGGTTAGGGTCTGCCTATCCTCCATCTCTATATCTCTCTCTCTTTTGTGTATAAGTGTGTTTTTTGGTCTTATTATTGCACACAAACACCCACCATTACACCTTACCTTGGCTACTGAGGTGCTAGGGAGCTGTTCTTGAAGTTCTTGACTGGTTTTGAGCTTGAAGAACCAACTGGAACATTGTTTGTGAAGAGGGTCATCAAGGATAAGAACTTCACCCTTTATTCCCCATTTTTGCATAGCTTTTTAACCAATCTTGCAACTATTTTTAGACTTTGTATATAACTAATAAAAGTCTTGATTTTGAGTGCTTAACATAGTTGTTTAAGGTTGCTTTGACGTTTGGGGGTGTTTGACCTCTCTTAGGCCTTGTTTGGCCCTATTTTTGTGCTATTTTGGTGAGCTCTGGGACCACTTTGTTTGGGCCTCCTCACCACTGAAATCTTAAGGGATTTTAGTGGTGAGGATGGTGCCTTAAGGTCCTGAGAAGGAGACGGCCACCCCCCTCCTTATTGTCCATGAAAATGGTCATTTTTGCCTCATGTGTGAGCATCTTGTTTAAGTGTATGATGGTCGTGCCTTAGCTATTTTTGTGCTTATATTGCCATGTATTACCTCTGTTTTTGCTTGGTTTAGGCACACCATGCTTGCCTTGCATACATATCTTGTAATGCCATATTTTTGCCTTAACATGCTTTAGGTTTTAACCCTTGTTCTAGCATGATTTCGGCCTAGCTTTGTGAAGCTTTTATGCTTGTTTTAGTATGCTAAAGGACTGTTTTTGGTCATTTGAGTCATCCATGCTTTGCTTTGTATAGCTACCATGCAAACTCTCTTGTATGCCTTGAGTAGTGACCCCTCTAGCATGCCATCCTTGCATCATTTCAGTGGTTTGGCACTGCTTATAGCATCATTTCAGTCCTCATGGTATGCTTGCATGCTTGCATTTGATGTCCCTTTAATGCTTTACAAGGTTGTCATCTTATGCTCCATGTGTGGCCTCTTTTGTATGCTTGCATGTTTAGACCACTTAGATGCCATCTAGGTGTGTCCTTAGCTTTGTTTAGGTCTGTCTTGGACCTGTTTTAAGTCCTTTTAGCCTTGTGAGACTTCGCCGTGGTTTAAGCCCTCTTAGGCTTTCCTTGAATCTTGGACCATTGTTGCATGTTTAGCTTGTCTCGTTTACTTGGTTTGGCACCTTTATAACATGATTTTCAGAGCTTTCTATGCATGCTATGTGTCCATGTTTATCTTCTTTTAAGTGTACTTAAAAGTTGTCTCTTTGATGCTTAAGCGTTGGTCAATTTGCATGCATGCTTGTATGTGCATTTGGCCCCATCCTCGTAGCTTTTGGCCAATGTTTTGGGCTTGTTTGAAGGCTGCCAAAATTTGTTTAAGACCATCCTTTGCATATGTTGCATGCTTGCCTTATGCGTTGTTGCATATTTGGCCTTGTTCCATACTTGTTGACATTACACTTTGCATGCTTGTTAGTTGCATCCTTGCATGTTCATTTGCATGCTCATGTTGCATACTAGCTCACGTGCCTAGGTTGCATTGCATTGGCACGCATGCTTTGCCTCTTGAATTGAGTATGATAGAGGTTGAGCGCATTGTTTGTTTATGTGCATTTCATTCTACATTGAAAATGCACAACTTGGTTCCTTGGGCCATCACGCATTGAAATGCGTGATTGGTGGTCCGGGAATCAAGGGCCATACCCCTTTGAGTCATGAACATGATAGGGGATGTGTTGGTGCACACATTTGCTTGAAATGCATTGCCATGCTTTGTTTTGCCCTCTGTTGCTGTCAAAACAAGTTCTGCAGGAAGACTTGGCCGGTCGACTACATGGAGTGCCGACCAACCAATTATTGATGGCCGAGAGCTCAACAAATGGTCGATGACCATCCGGACATGGTCGGTGGGTTTTCCACTTGGTCGGGTGGTGATCCACAGTGTCCATTGAGCATACCTTAGGAGTTGTGCAATTTTCAATGGAGCAGAGTAGGGAAACAGAGGCAAACTTGTGCATGGTGGTGGGTTTCCGAGCAGAACCGACCGCGCATACATTGAGCCCTCTTCCCGAGGCTACTTTTACTGCTTAATTAGCTTAGTTAATTTGCTTAACTAGTTAATTGTCTGTAATATTTAGTTAGCTTGATAGTTAGTTAAATTGTATTATTCTTTCAGTCCCTCCGAGCGAGGGCAAATTTGTAATAAGTGTGGGTGCGTATATGCATGTCTTCCAACCCCCATTTCTTTCTCCCTTTTACTTACCTGCTTTGATGGTTAGTACTAGGGCATATTTAATTTAGCATCCTTATGCTATGCATGCGTGCATCATTCATCAGTATTGCATGCACCGAGCTCGGCTCATCATACTAACTGCATAGTATTTCAAATCAAACTTGAATACATGTTATCTGTCGCATCTCACATGCCATTCATATATTAGCCAAGCCTATTCTAGTCACATTTTGTATGAGATACATTAGCCACCTTAATATGAATTAGGATCATGTATATGATTACTAACTAGTTCACTGTTTTGGCACGGAGTACGATGTAAGTATTTATGCTTTAGCATCTCACATGAGTGTGAATGTTAACATGATAGCATGCTTACCATGTGGATATATGCTTATGTGATATAACTGCATGAATGCCTGTGGGTGAAGGTTGGATTATTTGAATTGGGATAATTCATCGAAATCCGTACTTTAGTCTACTCGCGAATAGCAAAATTCAAACCATTTTCCAAACAAACGGAAATGCGATGCTTTGTTCCGACTTAGGTAATTTAGTCTATACTTGTTTTGCTGTACGCATCACATAGTAATTCTAGGCTAATAATCGGTATAAGAACGCATAATGTTTTCAAAACAAGATATCATGGTTAGTAGAGGCCGATCTTCAGATCGGGCGAGAGGGGGTGCTCATAGCTGACCTTCCCCAATCGTACCCAAGTTCCCGAGCCGAGGCAACTTTGGTGATGACGGACACGTGGCCTTAGGCAAACGAGTCAGGGTTTCCTAAATTCCCCTATAAAAAATATTTAGGTGGCGACTCTGTATCTAGCAAAGCAGTCCATGTTTGGCACTTCTTTTCTAAAAATCTGTTTTTCAAAATGATTTGTCGGATTTGGACTCTTTGGTTCAAATTAAGAACCATGACGATTTGAGAGTCCGAACTGTAGTGAGCCCAAAATGAACAGAACGGGGGTCATCCTTTTGGGGCGTTCGGGGATGTCTACAGTTTCTGGCGACTCTGCTGGGGAGTTAGAGAACTTGACTCGAACTCATGATATCTTGTTTTGACTACACTTATGTGTTTCTTTGCATTGCATGTGCATTGGTGCACCTAGGACACCGTGTTTGCCATCTGCTACTCCTGAGCGGTTTGTCGGAGGCTTGTTTTGAGAAGCGTGCTATAAGGGTGACCAGTTACGGGCTCTGCCAGTACGGGAACACAAACCCTGATTTTACCGGGGCACCCTTTTTGACCATTCGACCTAGTGCATATCAAAATCCGTAGTGACCATTCCAAGCTAGGACAGGTTGCATACCCGATTATAGGTTGTGTGAAACTGCTGCGTGCGTAGTGAAACCCTAGCTCCTGACAAAATAGGACAGGGAAACCCTATCCCAACATAGGGGTGTTTTGGTTCTCATTTACTTGCTTTGTGCTTTTAGAGTGTATCTCTACAGGAACGCACATGTCAGTTTGCAAGCTTAGTACTAGGCTGGAGGGCATCAGTATCAGTATTTTGGGAAATTGGTTATATCTGCGGGTATCAGGTTCAGTTTTTTTGGGGGCAGTGATTTTGGGGAACAGTGATCAGTAGTAGAGTACAGCTATTCAGCTACGCCTGTGTCGGTTCCGTCTGGGCTGAAATACGGCTTGTTTTCCCTTTCAGTTCAGAGATTTGGGTTCAGAGATTTGGTGTTCTCCTTCGCTGAGGCAAGGCAGACGTCTGATCCGTCAATCGCCGGTTGCATCATCACCGTTCAGTTCAGCGGACTTATGATGATGCAGAATTCAGAAGAAATCGTGGTTATGACAGCCGCACTGGACCGAGGAACCATCTTGCGGGATGAACCCAATGTCGAAATACCACATCCGCCCAGGTTGCTCGCCGAGCGCCCGATCTAGGAGCCCCAGTTGTTTCAAGCTTGTGAGCCCACCACATTTGAATTGATGGGAATGATCGGCGACCTCCAGAGATCTGTGGCTGAATTGGCCTATGGAATGGCGGCTTTACCACCAGCTGCACCATATGCCGGGAATTTCATACCACAAGAGCCCCCGCTACTAGGACGAATTGTGATCGAGCTCAGCCAGCCTGAGGCTGTCCCAAGCTATGGCAATGACATGTCAACAACAACCGGGTTCCACTCTGATATAGCAACCCAAACCCTCGATCAGGCTAAGGCTAGAGGTAAGAATAAAGTGGGAACAGATGTTGATCCCATTGAATAACTGTTGCGGGCAGTTGAGGCTTTGAAAGTCAGGGGAATGAATAAGCAGCAAGTATTCGCAGTCATGACTAAAGCTGTGGATGATGCTTTCCCCACTCCAAGGAAGGCAGTTCAAGCCAGGCGAAAAATCGGGATAGGCCCCGTCATGCCAAGACAGTTCCTTCCATTCCTAACCCTACACCAGGAAAAGATCAGAAAGCCAAGGCAATGTCTGCCGACCCTTTCGCCAGTACGTCTAGCAAGAACCCTCAGACTTCGAAGTACCTGCCTCAAGGGCGCAGAGTCTTTCACGCCCTCTACATGCCTTTGTCTAGGGCATTTCAAATTTTGGCTAAAAAGGGACATCTTAAACCCCTCGAACCTCAACCTCTCCCGAAGAATCTCCCTCTTACACATGATGCTGCCTTGTACTGCGCATACCACCAGCAAACCGGTCACAGCACCGGCGGTTGTTTCCGCCTTCGCCACGAAGTGCAAGATTTGATCGACAATGAGGTCATCCTCCCACCCACCTCAGCAAAGTCTGTCACCACTGAATTGTTGGATTTCGAGGATGCTGCAAGCATGTGATTGGGGGTTGGACCACCTGCGGGCGGCGCTCGGTGTATTTCAGATGTGGCATTTGGCACGCACTATGTTGAGCATTTACGAATGCAGTTTTTGTAATTTCTGGCTTGGGTGTCGAGTTAGTTCTTTGTTTTTGTTTTGAGTCTGTCTCTTTGTCCCGAGTCAGTCTTTTTGCTTAAGGGTCTGTCTTGATTGTGTCGAGTCAGTCCCATTGTATAGAATGTCAGGTGATTCCGGGGTTGTTGCCTCGAACATTGTTTTGTTTTGTAATTTTCCTTTTGCTTTCTTTTGAGTCTGTCTCTACTGTGGAGCCAGTTGCAACCAAGAAATCTTGAATGAAACAGCTGCGGCTATCATGTTCTCGTGCTTATCGCTACTTTGAGCTAGTTGTGCCAGAGCATTTGAATGAAACGGTAGAGCATCTCACTCACTCTTCTGCACCCCAAACTCATTGCATTGACCTATGTTTTTAACTTTTTGAACACTGCGGTGATGAAAACGAAGAGGAAGGAATTCCTCGGGCTTTGCAAAAACTTGATCAAATTGAGAGAAAGAGAGGCATGTTAAAGCCCTTAATGAATGGAATCATGTTTGTTAATGTGAGTACTGAGAAGGACCCTGGCTTGATCCAGATTGGTTCCACACTATCTTCAGCGAAGGCGATTTGTTGCTTTCTTAAAAAGTTTCAAAAAAAAAGATGTTTTGCGCGGTCTTACGAAGACCTGTGTGGAACCGCTCTTGAGATTGTGAAACTTAGGATCGCTCTCAGCCTCGAGACTTGAGCTCTTGCTTTCAAACCTTGGACCTTAGTTCAGAAGGTTCAACGGTCAACTATAACATGAAGCCTGCATGGCCAAATTTGAAGCAACCCTCGAATAAGAGGCCAAGAAAGTCAGATCAAGAAGATCGGGCCTCATCAAAAGAAGCTTGCGAAGCTAGAACAGAAGCACCCTTCGGACTACGGGCAAAAATGTCCGATGTGCTCGAAGAGCCGAAGATGGATCTTTCTGCAAGTCAGTACAACAGCTGCCCTTCTGGATACAGATGGCTTCGAAACCCTAAAACCATTTGGCATGAACTTGTTACAATTTTACCCTTTGAGAGGCTCGCTGGGCCGAAAACCCGGAAGGGCGACCCAGGCAAAAGTTAGAGCAAGAAAAAGAAGAAAAAGAACAAAAAAGAAAAAATAAATGCAAAGAAAAGAAAAAGAAAAGATAAAAAAAATGATGGAAAAGAAAATAAGAATAAAGCTCGCAAGGTTGAAAACCCGCAAAGGGCGGCCTTGGCAAAAGTTAGAGCCCAAAAAGTGAGGGTTAATACACGAGTGTACCTTAACCGGAACTACGTAAGGCTTGATTCCCATGTTTGGGATACGTAGGCAACTTCATCCTGAAGTCCAGCCCCCAACGCTTTCATAGCGACTAAGTCCATGTAATGGTTTTAATCATCCTCGATTCCCATGATTGGGATACGTAGGCAACTTCATCCTGAAGTCCAGCCACCAACACTTTCAAAGTGACTGTGTCCATATATTGGTTTTGACCATTTTCGTCTTTTTTGTATCCGAGAGTTCAGTTGCGATCATCACTAATGAGGACTGACTACAGTATGCTGCGGCGTCATCCAGACAAGGGGCAACTTTCCGTTGCCATAAGTTGTCATTCAAACAAGGGTCAACTTTCCGTTGCCATTCAAAGTGCTGCGGTGCCATTCAAACAAGGGGCAACTTTCCGTTGCCATGCAGTGTCCTTCAGAAAAAGGGCAGTTTTCCTTCCGATTTGAGGTTGTACATCTCGAGAGTAAGTTATGCGCTCGTCGAGTAGTGACCGTTTGCAAAAATAATTTTTGAGAATTTTTACTGAGGTTGACCATTTTCTAGAGAATTGTTTCATTTTCCAAAACTGGACCATTTTCTTGGACCCAAAGAAGGAAAATTTTCAGTGCTCATAGCCTGACTTGCATGATTTTCAAATCAAAAATCGCACAAGTATGTTAATCTAATTCTCATATTGGTCAAAATTGTTTTCGTAGAAACCAAAACAAAAAATGGTCAAAATGATGAACTAGGGGCACGGTTGGATCAAGCTTCCTGTCTTTCCCCCATCGCCAGCATACTTGCCAAGAAGGACACAACTGAAGTCAATGACAAAGGGCTGAAAGCTCTCTCACCCTCCAAGCAGCAAAGTATCAAGCCAAGTGCGAAGCACGAATTGGAATGGATTAAAACACTCCACTCCCTCATCCGGAACATCGACTAAACGTCACCGGAGGAAATAGCTGTGAGCTAACAGTGTTGGGCATGAACCCACAACCTCTTGTTTATCCATCAACCACCCTGGGGAGGGACGAAAAATGAGAGATTGAAGAATAGAGAGATGTGCGCTAAAAGAAAAAGTGAGGAAAAGGCTTTTAGAGAAACAAATGAGCCTGAGGGCTGAGTGATGTGAGAACCACAAATAAGAAAGGGTGGGAAACAATACCCGGAGAAACTGGCTCCTCGTGATTTGGGAAGTCCCTCGTTATTTGGGAAGTCCCTCGTTTTTATAACGCGTGTGTGTGTCGTGTCTTTTGTTTTGTTTGCCTTAACTCTTGCTTTGAGTTAGTTCCAAGCGTGTCTCATTGTGTTTAGGTTGTTTACCTTTTGTTTTTCGTTATTGAGTCTTTTTCACTGTGTTCAGTCGTAGGCTCAATACCCGATTGAAAACCCTTTTTCTCAAATCGTTTTGTGCTCAGAGTGCTGTGCCATTCTCCACATTTCTGTAAAACAGGTTTGGTTCTTTTGTAAAACCACATGGGTTCAACCCGAGTCACTTGAAAATAGTGAACATATGGGTTCCGGAATGCATCTGAGTGTGTTTCAGCTTCTGTCGATTCTATCTTTGTATTCCGTCTTTTCAGATTTGGACTGTTTTTGCCGCGTGCATAACGAACTAAGAATGCTGTGTTATAGGCTATGAAGTTCAGAATGAGCAGTGTTCAGAATCAGTTGTGAGCTGTGTGGGCTGTATGCAGATTAAACCAAGCACTATGTTACGAGCTGAGTATTCAAAATGAGTAGCGGTTTGTTTGAGTTGTTTTGCTGTTGGCCGATCCATTATCTGGTTATTACAATACAAGTGTTTGATTTTTCAGACAGGAGATCAATCTCATTTACATTGAGGTGTAATATGATGCAATGCGATGCAGTGTATGAAACGTATCAATGTAACACTTTTTCAGATAAAAAGTTTGTGTTATTTCATCATCTTTTCAAGTACAAAGTTTTGGACAAAACAAAAACCTACCTGCAGCAGTACAAGGTACTCTAGCTATCAGCAAAAAGAAAAGCAAAATATGAAGAAGAAAAATAGCAAAAATCTGGATTAATGTCAAATGGTCTAAATCCTAGAGGTCTATCCTCGTCCTCTTCTTGGACAAAGGTCCAGGAGCATCATCATCAGCGCCGTCATCTGAGCCCGAGTCAGTGCCATCTCCGGTCTCCTCCTCAGATGACTCTGTATCCGCATCCGCCTCCGCCTCGGACTCGTCGTCATCTGGAGCTGGCGCCCGAGAGCTACTCCCAACATGAGTGTGCCCCGCCTTGGTGCGGGGGTATACTCTGCCATCTCCTCCTCCTCGGGTAGGGACCGAAGGTCCGGCTGGAGCGCCTCCTACAGCGGGAATCAGAAATGGAGGCTAAAAAGTACAAATTGCAGACGCATCAGTATGCTACGCAAAATAGAGTATCAGTACAGAATGCGATGTATGAGTACAGAGTATGAATGCTATGAGCAATATAACGGTACAGAATGCAGTGACTGAGTGCAGTGTATGAATGTCGTGAGTAATGCTGTGAACAGTCTGTGGGCTACAGTGTATCAGATGCCGTGAGGGTAGTGTATTGAGTGTTATGTTAACAGGGCAATGCATCAGATTATGTGAAACAATTTATGTATGGTTTGAGACCATGGTCAGAAGAGCATACCGGAATACTGTACATGGCCAAAAGATCGAGGCTCTACTGGAACATCCTCATCACCGAAGCAGTCAACTCCAGGGACTGGCGAGTATACTCGGAGGAAGCCTGCAAAAGTGTTAGAAGTATTAATATTCTGCGGAATATCAAACGAAATGAAATGAAATGATGGTGCAAAATGCAAAATGCAGTTGTACATATTGGAGGCAAGTCATAGAAACCGACTAACTCATGATTAGCTGGAGAAGGAGCGATGGGGATCTGGTAAGTCGCCCCACCCCGCCCTCTGCATGTCATCGTCGTGGGCAGTGTTGGCCAACTAGCCCCCGTCCTCTCTAAGCTCCACTCTTGCCATGGACTCGAGCCATCCTCGATGTCCCTGTCCCTGCTCCAGCCGCTGGCGCAGCCGGCCTCTCTCTCTCAGCTCGATGCCCACTGCTCAAAGGCCGCATGATATACGTACGGACGTACTCTGTGTAGTCGCCTATGCCTCTATAATGCATCGAATCCCAGCCGATCGTATAATCAGCCATCTGCTCGGGAGTGAACCACTCGGTGTCCCTCATATGCTCAGGGGGCAGAGCTGGAACTATCTACTCTAACAAACCCAGGGTCTGGCGTAAGAAGCGCTCACCTAGGTACCAAGCCCGACAGACAGGGCCCTCTAATAGAAGCCTGAAGAGGGCAGTCTCCTTCGCACTGGCAAATCGCTCCCGAATTCCAGCTGGCAATGGAGCCTAAGGCTGCCAGGTGATCTGTAAATGGCATGCAGTTTGTTATCTATTGTTATAAGAAAATACAGTGCAAAGCAAAGCTTAAATGAACTACAAGTTCTAAACATACCTTTGCGGGGGTGATGGTGTTGAAATAGCGGCGAAAGAATATGAACGTCTCCCGTGGTCTCCGCACACACCTCACATCGAAGCGTCGGGAGAATGGAACGACAAGAGGGGTCTCCTCGTCAGGCACTGGCGCGAGCCTCAGAAAGTAGGCGTAGACCCACAACTGCAGAGTAAGTATCAGTATGCTTATCAGATAAAGCGGAATGCAGAATAAAGCAGAAATCATAGAGCCGTGTATTGTGCAGTGTACGGTGCAGAGTGCACAGTCTGTGCAGTATACAGTCAGTGAAAAGTAGGGTATATGTGTGTCATGTGTACAGTATACAGTTAGTGTGAAGCAGACCGTAGTGTGTACAGTGTACAGAGTACAGGTAATGGAAAGCAAAAATGAAAAATAGAAGAAGCAAATGTACCTCCCAAGCTCACCAGTAGCCCCCGAGCAACAGTCCGTTGCCACGGGAAATTGAGCTCATGTATCCGTATAGCGTGGCCAAGCCGACACCACCCCAGTCGTAGCACAAGATCCGCGTGACGTCCACAAGCGCACTCAACAAACAGAGGGGCACGGTATTCGTCCGGTCGGCGAAAATGGTCGTCCCCAGCAGAAACATGAGGAAGCCGCGGGCGTACTGCTCCACCTCCTCCTGAGCCATCGGTGCCTCCTCGGCCAAGGCCAGCTGAACCCTGAAGTGGCTCTCAAACCATGAATATCTAATGAATCCTGGGTGCGCAAGAGGCGACATCTCACCCAGCAAGTAAATCTGAGCGGCCTCCCACTCATCCATGTCTGTGTCGAAGGGGATCGGATCACCCCCTACCCCGATGCCGGTAAGCATCGAGAAGTCATAGGGAGTCATCGTCATGTCTCCCGCGACCGAGAAGTGGAATGAGTCGGTGGTGTCCCACCACCTCTCCACCAGAGCGGCCAACAGAGGCCTACTCGCGGTAAGTCCGGAAAGTCCTCTGCAGAAGGCGCTGAAACTGGCCTGGTCTACGATGTGGTGGACCGCATCTGGCAGCTCCATATACCAATCTCTGGCGGCAATGTTCCCATACCCCGGGAAGGCATGGGAATCCCCCTGCATTCAAAAACAACGATTGCAAAGCAATATAAAATGTACAGTTTTGAAAAGCATTTAGAATTGGTGACAATACAGCGTGTGTGCACGTTCTCAAGTTCAAACAAACATCGGGTGCAGGTGTGCTTGCAATAAACTACTACATGTGACGTGTCAGCATGTTTGAGTGGTTCAGTACAGATACAGCGTATGTGCACGTTTTCAAGTTCAAACAGTTATCGGGTGCCGGTGTGCTCGCAGTGAATTACAGTGTATGATGTGTTAGTGTGTTTGAGTGGTTCAGGGCAAATACAGTATGTGTGCTCGTGTTCCAATTCAAACAGATATCAAGTGCAAGTGTGCTCACAGTCAACTACAGCATACAGTGTATCGGTGTATCCGGGCTAAGCAGCTAAAAAACAGAATCAACTATGGCAATTAAGTGTTCTACATTGCGAAAAATGAAACGGGAAAGAAAATACCTCGGAAGCGCCGTATGATAGATGTGACTTCGGCTCGCCCAGGAGAAGCTCTGGAGGCACTGTCCTGTCAAAACACCGGAACTGGCGAAGTCCGTCAGGAGGCAGTATGTGAATCGCCGACCGGTAGGTCGCCGGGTCAAACGGGCAGACGCTCAGAGGCAAGAGCTCGGCCTTGTGATCCATCTCATGCTCCGAGGGAGTCCCGCCCTGTGGAAGATCGTCTGCCATCTCAGAAAGAGTGTGAAAATGGCCGAAAATGTGGAAATCGGGCTAGAATACGAAAAGTCAACAGAAAGTCAACTCCGAGAGGGCAGAAAATGGCCGAAAAAGCTGGAATGTGGAAAAGACATGAAGATCAAGAGGAACTTGGTGGAAACAAACCCCAAGTGGCGGAAATCAAGAAAAAGACACCGAAACGAAGTTTCGTTCGGTTCAAAACGTCCGAAACGACGAAGTATTCGCGAATCGAACGACGAAAAAGTGTTGAAAACACAAGAAAACAGAGAAATAAAGGAAGGAAAATGATCTAGAGAGAGAGGGAGGGAGTTTTCGACCAAGAACAAGTGAAGAAAATAGGGCTAGAGGCCCTATTTTAAAAGACCCGAGGCCACACTTCAAGAAATTACACTTTTGGCGACTACTTTTGGCGACGACGTCAATTTTTCATCGCCAAAAGTATATTTTTGGCGACACAGTGATCAATTTCGTTGGTAAAAGTATACCTTTACCGACGCAATTTGTTGCCGTCGCTAAAAAGGCATTACATTATTTTAGCGCCAAATTTTTTGGTTGGCGCCAAAATTTCAAAACTTTTACCTGCGAGGCTTATGTTTTAGCAACACAATGAGCGTTGCTACTTTTGGCGACGACAAGTTGGCGTGGGCAAAGAGTTAACCATTTAGCGACGATGACACTATTCGTTGGTAAAAGTTTTGCTAGTGGAATGATGTGATTTAGTGATTTGTGTTTTTTATTATAATTTTTGAACGAGTTTTAAATATTTTAGTTACTGAATTTTAAAATTAAAATGATCATTGAATTAGATCACAAAATAAACCCATTGAGCTCAAACACACTCTTAAGTTGAGATGACTAATTTGAGATAATTCAAACTTTTTCAAAGAATATGGTTAGATTATCAATTTCAATATGTTTGTTTTTATTTTCAGAAACTAGTTTCAAATTTTTTTTCTCCTAAAAAACAAAAAAAAAAATGGGTGAAAAAAAAAACTTAATATTTTTTATATATTTTTATCTTTTAGGTCATAAATACTTTTTAAAATTTGAAAAATATAATTTTGATTTTTATTGCTTTCAAATTATTTTTAATTTTTTCAAAAAAAAACAAATCTAAATTTTTTTTTTGATTTTTTTTTAATCTTTTAGGTTATAAATACTTTTTAAAATTTTAAAAATATAATTTTGATTTTTATTGCTCTGAAATTATTTTTAATTTTCTTTAAAAAAAAAAATCTAAAAATTGTTTTGAATATTTTATTTTATTTATTTTTTTTGGGGTAGAGCAGGTGCTAATCGACGATGGACATTTCTCTCTTAAAATTCCCTCCTTTTTTTTTCCTCATCAAATCTCCCCAAATCAATCTTCACGATTTCACTCTTGCACATCCTTATCTCAGAATTCGTAGTTCTCTCTCCCTCGCGATTTCACTCTTGATCGTAGGGTTTGTGCTGTTTGCTGCTACCGTGCGATATCGGTGCTTCAGTCTGCCCTTACAGGTTTGTTCCCTTTTGCTTTGTATCTCAATGCCCCTGCTTCTCTCTCTCAATTTCTTAAATGAATCTATGCTTGTCTATTTTCACTATTACGAGTTTCGGGAGTCTGACCTCTAGTGCATATATTAACCATCTATTTAGTCAAGTTATGTTAACACCAATTGCAAATGCAGTACCTATGGACTATTGATCCTTCGCATGCATTCCTGGTTCAATTCCTTATGGGTAATTTAACTAAATTTGACTTGAATTGGTAGAATAATTTTTTTTCTTCTTGTCCAATTCGTTATGTCTAATTGATGCATATGACCACAGACCCATGTAAGATTTTGCAATTTGCAGGGGATATACTTTAATGATTTATTTGGATTTTGAAGATTATTAGCAGTCCATAAATCCTGGATACAAAAAGAAGTTATTTTAATTTTTTTTTTTTTTACTGTTAAGTTTCTCAAGCATGTGGTGGAAAGAACCTATATGTTATTTTATTTTATTTTCATAATTTTTTCTCCTTCCCATAATATTTGAAGAGTATATCAGGTTCTTTAGAACTGATGAACTAATCTTTGCCAGTGACATGGAAAAGGAAGGTTCAAATTGGTAGTGAGGAAACAAAAAAAAAAATATGATAAAAATTAATGAGAAAACAAGTGATGAGTGGTATCCTAGTATGGCGTCCAGTACAAGAAGAAAAAAAAAAGGTGTGAAAACTGAGAAAACAAGTGAAAAAAAAGAAAAGAAGAGAAAAATAAAAATCTGATGGATGGTATCTTATTATGGTGTTTAGTAGCTTAATTTAGTCATTGTGGAAAGTACTCATCTTCGAGTCAACTCTTTCCTAATTTTGTTTAACAAATTACCTTAAAAAATACGATAAACAAGCATGTGAGAAGGGATTGTAATAAAGATTAAAGACCATGAAATCCCAGAACAGTTGGATAAGTGATTACTTAGCTATGAAGCACCATACACTTCAACAAATGGGTATATACTTTTGGTTTTGGGGCTTATTGCTGGTTAAGATTATTTTTGCTAGGTATACCCATTTATTGCTTCATCATATAGAAATATTAGAAATGGAGATAAAGAAGAAAATTGTACTGTAATAATGTAATTGACTTCTTTACAATGCTTTTGACATTAAAGACTCCATAGCTGTAAGTTTCTCTGCAAGGAATTGTTAATCTTTATCTATTACATTCTTATTGCCATCAGACAACATATATTTTTTTAATTTGTTGTTTTCTGGAATTCATGAAGAACACCCAATTTGAAAATTAATGAGATATTGCATTGATATTTGGTGAGAAGAATTGGGAACTAAAATTTTGCTTATTAGTTGATTTAAACAAGCAAAACAATAAAATGCAAGAGTAGAACCAGAGTTTGTATTGATGGAAGTTGTTTTGACAGAGAAACTCTTAATAGTAGGATCACTCCATGCACAATAGGACCACTGACATACAAAAACAGATTCCTTTATTATTTTCATAAAATTCTGTAACAGCTTGCATTGTTGCATTGGTTGGTTGCATTGTAAAGAGTAAGGTTCATCTTTTTGTGCGGTACTTGAATGTTAATGATACGGTTTTAAATAGGGCAAATTACATATACCCCCTCGAGGTTTAGCAAAATTACAAATACCCCCCTGAGATTTGAGAAATTACAGATACCCCCTGAAGGTTATATTTTCATAACAAATTAGGGGGCAATTTGATACGAAAATATAAACCTCAGGGGGCAATTTGTTATGAAAATATAAATCTCATGGGGCAATTTTTAGGGCCTTCTTCTGGGTTGTTGAGATATGTGTGTATGATGCATTTGTTAATTTCATTGGTTAAAGTTCGCGGCTTTCAAAATGGGCTTTTGTTTTTTTGGTCTGTAATCTGTCTAATTGCTTATTTATTTATTTATTGGTTAATTGGGTAAGCTTATGTTAAATTTGATAAAATTTTAGTTGTGTATTACTATTGTGAACCCATCAGCGAAGAGAAATGGAAAAAGAGGGACCCATTTACTGGAATTATATAGAGTTTTTGGTTCAAACAAGGCCAGTTTGCTTATGTCATTTCTACTCTCCAGAATTTGGTTTTGTTTTTGTTTTTGTCTTTTCATTTTCTGAATTGTTTTATCTTTAAGATTATATATATTGATCTCAGTTTATGTGTTAAGTAATTAACAACTATGATTTGTTGTTATGAAAATGCACTAATTGGGGAAATATTGGTTTCTAACATATATATATATATATATATATATATATATATCCACACTTGAGTTTATACTATATATACTATGGTGGGACACTCCTCACCTTATTGTACCTTTTTCCCTCTAAACAATTCCCACTCTTTTGGTGTCAGTTATCTTCAGATAATAATTTCTCTCATATTGCCTAGTGGTATCATTTTTAAGAGTTATTACTAACATCACTTCCATACCATTGGTGAGGGACTATGTTACATGGGCTTGAGTATGATGAGGAAACTTCTTAGGTTTGTTGATGTTGATTGCAAAGTCATGTTGAATTTTCAATGCAAGGTAGGCTTTTTAAAAAAATTACAAATAAGTGGTAAACTTTACAAGTATATTAATAATTAAAGACAAAAGTTTTTCATCAATCTGTAATAATTTTTTGACAGTTCCACTGATTAATAATTTCCCCTTCAATTTTCCCCTTCTTTCTAGAAGACCTTCAAAAAATGTGCCTGTGAAGTGGAGGAACTTAAGTGATTTAAAAGGAAATATCGTAGATAAGTTTTGCATACTATACAACCTTTACATGGTTGGAGCATGAACCTCAATATCTGTACATAATTCATAATTATACACCATGGGTCACTTCCTTTTCTCAATCCACAAAAAATTCCTCAAACCCAAATTAAGTGCAACTCGAGGAGTAGCATAAAAACTAACCCACCTTAACCCCAGCCTACTATGTGGCTCCACTAGTACATATCTGCCTGATGACCCTCGCCTACTGCCCCATGCCTTCTTCAACTAGATTGAATGTCTTCTATCATATTTGAGACTTTTTGATGTGCTCCTCACCATCTCATCTCATTTCAAGTGAAACACTTTCTTGAATTTCCAAAAAATGATGTTCGGTCCAAATAGCACCACTCTCATGCATTCTCTATACCACCCATACTTTAAGAACAAAAATGAAAATTTTGAATTATAAAAGAAAAAAAAAAAACTTTTAACATTTGGAAAAAATCTAGATGACCCATTTAATGTGTTTAAATGATGAACACGTGTGTCTTTCAAGTGTTTGAAGTGTGTTTGAGTGTGATTTAAAATAAAAGACATGTTTGGATGCAGGTGCAACATGTGTCAGGAAATGTCTGACGGGCGTCAGTGTTCTGCACGAACACACCACCTTCTTAGAAAGGTTCATGTTTATTAGCACAAGCATATTATGTATTTTTGTTCTTGTGAAGAATTAAGAAAGATAAAT
This sequence comes from Camellia sinensis, assembly GCF_055761805.1. Lineage (NCBI taxonomy): Eukaryota > Viridiplantae > Streptophyta > Magnoliopsida > Ericales > Theaceae > Camellia > Camellia sinensis. The sequence continues at coordinate 191,551,493 of NC_138964.1, forward strand.
TAGATACATAATTTACCTTTGAGTTTTTTTTTCTCTTCTTTACTTTTTGGGTTACCTACTTTGTGTAGTTCCTTAGTTTATTTCAGTTAAGATATTGTTGTAACAAAGGGGAATAGTACCGGTTGTGTCCTATTGGTATTAACTACTATCTTATGATCAGATATGGACAGGAGTTGGATGTTAATTTTTGATAGATTCAGTCAGCCATTTGTAGATGGGGTGAACTCATTTATTGAATTTGCAAAGTTTCATTTGGGTGAGGCTAGGGAGATTAAGTGCCCATGCATCAATTGTTGTAACTTTTATAAGCAGGAGTATGATATTGTGACGGCTCATTTGCTCATAAGTGGGATGATAGTATCATACACCACTTGGTTAGAACACGGTGAACTTCCAGAATACAATAACCTTAATGAAAGCAATGGGAAGAATGATGAGGATAAAGATGAATATAATAAACTGATAGAGGACTATCAAAGGGGGAATTTTATGGAGGGTGATACTCTAGAAAGAGAGGATGTACGACACTTTGATAAATTGTTAGATGCTTCCCAATGTTGCTTGTACCCAGGTTGCAAAAACTCAGATACTTTGTTGTCATTCGTTATTCAGATGCTACATGTGAAGGTAGAAAATAAGTGGAGCAATAAGTCTTTTGACAAGGTTTTGGAGATACAAAGGCGATTCCTACTAGAAGGCCACGTGGTGCCAGGGTCAATTTACGAGTGCAAGAAGTTACTACGTGACTTGGGCTTGGGGTACGAGCTCATTGATGCATGTAAACATGATTGTGTACTATTCTGGAAAGAGAATGCTCACTTGGAAAAATGTCCCACATGTCAAGCATCTAGGTACAGAGTAAATGATAGCAAGGGTAAGAAGATCCCTCACAAGATATTGCGTTACTTCCCATTGACACCTAGATTGAGAATATTGTACATGTCTAGGAAGACGGCAAAAGACATGAGATGGCATAGTGATAAGCCTGTTGATGATGGTGTAGGGAGGCATCCGGCTGATTGTAAAGAGTGGAAGGAATTTTATTTGCATTATCCAGAGTTTGCCCAGGAGACTCGCAATGTTAGGTTGGGTCTAGCCACCGATGGGTTCAATCCTTTTGGGAACATGAGCACTTCCTATAGCATGTGGCCTGTCATACTCATGCCCTATAACCTCCCACCTTGGAGATGTATGAAGGCCCCATTTTTTATGATGTCCTTACTTATTCCTGGACGTAATCAACCAGGGACTGATATTGATGTCTACCTAAGGCCGTTGATTGATGAGTTGAAGGAGTTGTGGGAGAATGGTGTGATGACTTACGATGCCTCCACTGAACAGACCTTCCGGATGCATGCAGCTGTAATGTGGACCATAAATGACTTCCCTGCATATGGTGACTTATCCGAATGGAGAACTAAAGGTTATTTGTCTTGCCCTCCTTGTAATGATAATCCGTTGTCATGCGGGTTGATCAGTAAGATTGGGTGGGTGGGTCATCGAGCTTACTTGCCTGATAACCACCTTTGGAGGAAAGACAAGAAGTTTGATGGTTTAACTGAGCTTAGAAAGAAATCCTTGGATTTGCAGGTGGAAAAAGTAATGGCTCAATTGGATCAATTGCGGGAAGTAAAGTTTGGAAAGGATCCTACCAACAAGAAAAGACCACGAGAGTCTGAAGAATTGAATTGGACAAAGAAAAGCATAATGTGGGAGCTACCGTATTGGAAGAAATTAAACCTTCGGCACAATCTTGATGTCATGCACATTGAGAAGAATATTTGTGAAAACTTTTACGGGACGATGTTGGCCATAGATGGGAAAAACAAGGACACGTACAAAGCACGTGATGATTTGCAAGAAATGGGCATAAGGCAAGAATTGCATCTACAGAGGAAAGATAACGGATCCGTTGTAAAGCCTCAGGCAGCCTACACATTGGATTCTCGACAAATAGATGGTTTTTGTGAATTCTTGAAGTCTATTAGTTATCCAGATGGCTATGCAGCTGTAGACGTCCCCGGACGCCCCGGGAGGACGAGTCCCATTCTACCTCGTTCTGTTCGTTTATGGGTCTACTACAGTTCAGGACTCTCAAATTGTCACGGTTCTTAATCTGAACCAAAGAGTCCAAATCCGGCAAATCGTTTTGAGAAAAACAGATTTTTAGAAAAGAAGTGCTAAACATGGACTGCTTTGCCAGATACAGAGTCGCCACCTAAATATTTTTTTTATGGGGGAATTTAGGAAACCCTGACTTGGTGCTAAAGGCCATGTGTCCCTCATCACCAAAGTTGCCTTGGCTCGGGAGCTTGGGTACGATTGGGGAAGGTCAGCTATGAGCACCCCCTCTCGCCCGATCCGAAGATCGGCCTCTACTAACCGTGATATCCGTTTTTGAAAACGTTGTGTTCTTATTCCATTTATTAGCCTAGAATTACTATGTTATGCGTGCAGCAAACAAACAAGTATAGACCAAATTGCCTAAATTGGAACAAAACATTGCATAACTGTTTGTTTGGAAAACGCTTTGGAATTTGCTACTCACAAGTAGGCTAAAATACGGACTTCAATGAGTTATCCCAACTCAAACAATCCAACCTTCACCCAGGGGCATTCAAGCAGTTTATATCACATAAGCATCTAGCCTCATGGTAATCACGCTATCATGTTAACGTTCACACTCATGTGAGATGCTAAAGCATAAAGAGCTCACCTAGCACTCCGTGCCAAAACAAGAACATGTTAGCAATCATGCATGATCCAAGTCCGTGTTTAAATGCCTAATGCAATGCATACGAAATGTCACTAGAGTAGGCTCGGCTAGTCTATAAATGACATGTGAAAATTCACAAGTAACACGTATTCGAGTTAGATTTGAAATACTTATGCAGCTAGTATGATGCGCCGAGCCTGGTGCATGCAAGACTAATGAATGATGCACGCATGCATAACATAAGGTATGCTAAAGTAAACATGTCCTAATACTAACCATCAAAGGAGGTAAGTAAAAGGGAGAAAGAAGTGGGGGTTGGAAGACATGGACACACGCACCCACACTTATTACAAATTCACCCTCGCTCGGAGGAACCAAAAGAATAATACAAATTAATTAACCAACAAGCTAATTAATTATTACAGACCACCTAATTAATTAAGCAAATTAACTAAGCTAAGAAAGAAGTAAAGGCCTCGGGAAGAGGATCCAATGAGCGCGTGCTCGGGTTTGCTCGGAAATCCAATGCCATGCACAAGTTTGCCTCTGCTTTGACTGTTCTGCTTCTCTGAAAATTTCACAACTCCCAAGGTTGCTTCTCTAAGTGTTGTGGAACACTACCGGCTGAGTGAGGACACCACCGGCCATGGAAAATGGTCACCGGCCACAAACTTATGCTCTCGGCCAAACCTGTTTTGCCGGTCGGCACTAAACACTGCCGGCCGGCCAATTCTTCCTGCTGAAACCTGTTTGACAGCAGCAGTGGACAGGCAAGGCATGGCAGTGTATTTCAAGCAAATGTATGCACCAGCATATCCCCTATCATGTTTATGACTCAAAGGGACACGTTTCTCGATTCTCGGACCATCAATCGCGCATTTCAATGCATGATGGCCCAAGAAACCAAGTATGCACTTTGATTTTAAATGAAATGCAATGCAAATAAGCAAACAAATGGACTTTCAACCTCCATCATGGCTTGATCAAAAGGTGAAAGATGCATGCAAATGCAATGCAACCTAACTATGTTAACTAGGCATGCAACATGAGCATATGGAAAGTGTGCAAGGCATATAACAAGCATGCAAGTTAAATGAGCATACAGGGCACAATGTCAACACACAAACATGCAAAACATATGGCATGCTAAGCAATCAAAACAAAGAGGAGAATACGTGCCAAATACAACATCATTTCAACATGCAACAACATGTCATAAGCTAGGCATGCAACAACATGCCAAAGGGTGGACTAAAACTAAATTAGGCAGCCCTTAAACAAGCCTAAAACAGAGGCTAATACTATGGAAATGAGAGCCAACACACACACACATGAACATGTTGATGGGCCAACACTTAAGCATCAAATAAGCAACCTTTAAGCACACTTAAAGGAAGACAAACATGGGCATATGGCATGTATCATAAGCTCTGAAATTGCATGAAAGAGAGGTGCCAAACCAAGTAATCAAAACAAGCAAAGCATGCAATAATGGCCCAAGTACTTAAGGCAAGCTAAGGAGGTATTGAACTACCCTTAGCAAAACCAAACATGGCATGAATTAAATGATCAAAACAGAGTTTTAACATATTAAAACAAATCTTAAAGACCACTTAGATGGCATCTAAATGACTTAAATTCAAAGGGCATGCACAATGACCAAACATGGAGCACAAGGCACAACCTCATAAGGCATCAAAGAGGCATCAAAGACAAGCAATACAAGCATATTATAAGGACTGAAATAACATGGTAAGTGGTTCCAAACCATTGAAACAATGCAAGTAATGCATGCTAGAGAGGCCAAAGCTTAAGGCATTCAAGACGGATTGCATGGTAGCTATACAAAGCAAGACATGAATGACTCAAATGACCTAAAACAGTCCCTTAGCACATCAAAATATGCATGTAAGCTTCACAAAGCTAAGCCTAAATCATGCTAGAACAAGGGTCTACACCTAAAGCATGTTTAGGCAAAAATGTGGCATTACATGACATGTATGCAAGGCATGCAAGATGTGTCCAAACTAACTGAAAATAGAGCTATATTATGACATAATAAGCACGAAAATCAGTTAAAGCATGGCCAACATACACTTAAACAAGATGCTCCCTCAAGAGGCAAATATGGCCCTTTTCAAGGACAACAAGGAGAGGGGGTGGCCCTCTCCTTCTTAGGACCTCAAAGCACCATCTTCATCACTGAAATCCCTCAAGATTTCAGTGGTGAGGAGGCCCAAACACAAAGGTCTCGGAGCTCAACTGAAATGGCACAAAACAAGGGCCAAACAATCCTTAAGAGGGGTCAAACAACCCCAAAGCTTAAAACACCCTTAACAAACTATTTAAAGCACTCAAAAACAAGACTTTTCTATGTTATATGTTAAGCTCAAAAACAGTTGCAAATATGGCAAAACAAGCTATGAAAACAAGGCTTAAAATAGGTAAAAGCTCACCCTTGAAGCACAACAGCAAATCAGCAACTTTTGGACCAAGAAAAGGCCTCAAATCACCCCAATAATCACCTCTAAGGACCTTAGCTCAATAAAGGGAGTAGAGAACTAGGTGTTTGTATGCAAAAGTGCAAAGAAATTGCACTTTTGAGCAGAAACAAGCCCTAAACCTTAGAGAGAGAGGCAGAAAATATAGAGAGAGAGGGAGAGAGAGAGATTTTTTTGCTCCAAGTTGTATATCTCTTTCTTCTCCTTCTATCCTATGTGAGAGAGCTTGATTGATATAGATATGTATCAATCTGCAGCTCCTCAGAACACCCACGTCCAGGCATGGGCTGGGGTATGGCCTAGAATGACAACTGCCAGCTGTCTACAGAAATATCTGTTGAAAACCACATTTGGTCGGCCGGCCATCAAAGTGGTCGACCGGCAGTCAAATTGGTCAGCCGACCATCACATTTGGCCGATTGAAAATCAAGGCGGCCGGTGGGCAGGAGACTTGGCCGACAGGTTCCCCCCTTCCCTCAGGAACACATCCACAAGCTCTTGGTGCAACCAAGCACAAAACAGAGAAGTTAAAATATTCTAAGGCAAGGCGCGCAGGCAAGACTTTTCGAAACTCAAAACAAACACAAGTATGGATAATCATCGCGTGTTCAAACGATGACGTCCAAGCCTTGAGGACGGTCAAAAATGGGGTGTCTACAGTAGCCCCTCTTTGACAGAACTTGAAAGTCATAACAATGACGGGAGTGAATGTCAAAGCCCAGAGACGACCCATTTTTGACAAGGCCGAAGACTTAGATAAACATGCAAGACAAGCAAAGATATGCGCCCGAAGGCAGGGGCAAAATGCAACTAACAATGCAAGGAGCCGAACATAACTTATGATCATGCAAAGAAAGCTGTAACGAAGCATAACATGCGACAGTTTTAAGCTAGCATACACCAAACTACACTATAATGCAGAAAAGATGTAAGAGAATTATGCAATTCTCGATACGTCTCACTCGGAGAATACAATACCTGTGCGGTTCGTCTGGTTGCACCAGCCTTAAATGAACCGTACATACAATATCGTGCCTGAAAGAGAAAACTTAACAGGTACAGATATCGTTAGCAATATGCACAACATGCAAAATGAATGCAAAATGATATGCAATATATAAAAAACTATGTATAATAATGCAAATGAAAATGCAATGCAATTGAATCATAATCAAATCATGAGCGGTTCAAAACCACAAAAATGTCAAATAGATTGATGGAGATGCAAAGTCCGTCTACCATAGAAAAGGTGCCGCAACCCTCAAACCAACATACCAACGTGGAATAGGCGTGTACACATGCAGAACTATGAGTGATGTAGACAGACACAAGAACAAGTAATTGGGTGGAATGACATAAGTGGGGAAATGATCCGCTGAAGAAAGACCAATGATCCTAATGCTGGATGCAAAAATTACACTACAATGTAATATATACAATGGATATGGCAAGCGGCCAAACCAAATTTTGCCTAGGAAAGGCATGGACACACACAAACCACGTCTAACATAGAACGGTCATACAGAACTATGAGTGTATAGACGTGAAAAGTATGGGCACATACCAGACCAAGCTCAACATGGAAAGGCGCAAGCCATAGATGGGGGGGGGGATGCAGTCGATGTGTGTAAGCTACAATGCACTATTTACAAATATGCAATGGAATTGATGCAGTGGATTAAGGCCTATGGCCAAGCCGTATCTTGCCTAGGAAAGGCATGGACACAAACAAGTCACGTCTAACATAGAACGGTCAAACAGAACTATGAGTGTATAGACGTGAAAAGTATTAGCACATACCAGACCAAGCTCAACAAGGAAAGGCGCAAGCCCTAGATGGAAGTGATGCAGTGAATGCATGCAAGCTACAATGCAACATATACAAATATGCAATGGAATGGAATATTTATAATGGATAAGGCACGCGGGCGAAACCAAATCTTACCTAGGAAAGGCATGTACACAAACAAACAGCATCTAACACAGAAACGGTGCCACAACCCTCAAACGAACATACCAGCGTGGAATAGGCGCGTACACATGCAGAACTGTGCTTCGATGTGAAAAGTGTGGGCACATACCAGACCAAGCTCAACATGGAAAGGCGCAAGCCATAGATGAGGGTGATGCAGTCGATGCATGCAAGCTATAATGCGCTATTTACAATGAATGCAATGGATGGGCGTAAATGCAATATTTACAGTAAGATGCATGACATATGCATTATTTACAGTGGTATGCATGACATATGCACTATTTACAATGAATGCATGACATATGCACTATTTACAATGATGCATGACATATGCACTATTTACAATGATGCATGACATATGCATGTTTTTTTTTTTTTTTTTTTGCTTTTGAAATGCAAATGCATGATGATGCATGATTTTGAAGTGCGCGACAACGTGCGGCTTTTGAGATGCATGACAATGCAAATGATCTTTGAAATAGGCGACAACGTGCGTCTTTTGGAATGCACGTGAACTTGAATATGCGACGGCGCGAGTCGCTTGAAATACATGTATAATGCAACTTATCGAAAGTCATTCGGGCACGATAAGCACCGAAGGACTTGCACCTTCAGAGGATTTAGGGTCTCCTAGACCGAGCGTATTTAAGGTCTTGCCAGACCATAGCGATGCATGTTGCTCTCTTTTTTTGTTTTTCTTTTGAAAATGCATGATAATGCATGATTTTGAAATGCGCAACAATGCGCAGCTTTTGAGATGCATGACAATGCATGTTGATGTAAGTGCGCGACCACGCACGTCTTTTGATATGCATGACAATGCATGTGAACCCGAATGCGCAACCACGCGCGTCGTTCGAAATGCATGACAATGCAACCGAGCGGGTTTAAGGTCTCGCCAGACCGGGCAAATACATGAATTTTGTTATTTTGAATGCATGATTATGCATGATTATGACATGCGCATGACAATGCGAGATGAGTGTGCAACGACGTGACAGAAATGACGCAAAATCAGCGCGCGTTCATGATAGAGCTTTGTAATGTAACCCACATGGGGCAACTTTCGAACCTTGTAAGAGATAAAAAAGGATACCAAAAGGATACACCTTGCACAAATTCGGGTGCCACGCATAGAAGACACGGTCCGAGGTTGAAATAGAGGCTGGTTAAGCTTTGGAAATACACCGTTCTTGCACTAACTTGAGCAATGAAGGTCCCAAACCACTCATTTGACGCAAACAAGGTTGTAGGAGGCTCACCGGCCAAAAGGGGAAGTCACCGGCTATCCATCGGCTATCGAAATAACTCACCGGCCAAATATTTGGCCAACCGGCCAAAAATGTAGCCGACCGGCCAAAAATGCCTGAATCGGGGCAGTTTTGTCTTTTTGGCTCGGGTCTTTTAAAATAGGGTTCCAAACCCTATTTTTCGTACTTCCTCTTAACCGAAATTCTCTCCTCCCTCTCTCTAGAGTATTTTCCTCTCTTCATTTCCTCGTTTTCCTTTATTCTCGCGCCCTTTTCGACGTTTGATTCGCGAAGTTCACCGCGTTTCAAACACTTTCATCCGATCGAAACTTCGTTTCGGTGTAGTTTTTTTTCGACTTCCGCCTCTTGGGGTTTGTTTTCCCCAAGTTTTTCTTGATTTCCGTATATTTTCCACATTCCGACTTTTTCGGCCATTTTCCGCCCTCCCGGGGTTGACTTTTCGGTTGACCTTTCATATTCTCATCCGGTTTTCATTTTTTCGGCCGTCTTCACACCACTTTTGACATGGCGGGTGATGTTCCACGGGGCCGGACTCCCCCGGATCACGAGATGGACCTAGAGGCCGAGCTCCTCCCCTTAAGTGTCTGCCTGTTCGACCCGGCGACCTACCAGCCGGCGATTCATGTGCTTCCTCCCGACGGACTTCGCTAGTTCCGGGATTTTGCGAGAGGTGTGCCACCAGAGCTTCTCTTGCGTGAGCCCGAAACGCACTTTTCATACGGCGCTTCCGAGGTATATTCTCCCCCGTTTCATTTTTCGCAATGTAGAACACTCAATTGCCATAGTTGATTATATTCTTTAACTGCTTATCTCAGATACACTGTAGTTAACTGTGAACACACTTGCAACTGATATCTATTCGAAACTGACACGTGCACACACACTGCACTGGCCCAGAATCACTCAGACATACTGACACAGTACACACTGTATTCCACTGCGAGCACACCGGTACTCGGCACCTTATTTGAATCTGAAAACATGCACACACACTATATTGCCACCAATTCTGAATACTCTTCAAAACTGTACATTTTACATTCTTCGCAACTATTTGCTTTTGAACAGGGAGATTCCCATAATGTCCACAGGTATGGGAATGTTGCCGCCCGGGATTGGTACACGGAGTTACCGGACGCAGTCCGTCGCATTGTTGACCAGGCCAGATTTGGCGCATTCTGCAGGGGACTGTCGCGCCTTACTGCGAGCAGGCCTCTCCTTGCTACTTTAGTGGAGAGGTGGTGGGACACCACCGATTCTTTCCACTTCTCCGTCGCGGGAGACATGACGATGACTCCCTATGATTTCTCGATGCTCACTGGCATCGGAGTGGGGGGTGATCCGATCCCCTTCGACACCGACATGGACGAGTGGGAGGCTGCTCAGATCTACCTGCTCAGTGAGGTACCGCCTCTCGCACGTCCTGGCTTCGTTCGATATTCATGATTTGAGGTCTAGTTTAGAGTCCAGCCAGCCTTAGTCGAGGAGGCTTCGATGACTCAGGAGGCGGTGGAGCGATATAAGCGCGGCTTTCTCATGTTCCTACTGGGGACGACTATTTTCGCCGATCGGGCGAACACTGTGCCCCTCTGCCTGCTCAGTGCTCTCGTGGACGTCACCCGGATCTTGCGCTATGACTGGGGTGGCGCTGCCTTGGCCACTCTGTACAGGTACATGAGCTCAACCTCCCGTTGCAGCGGACAGCTGCTCGGGGGCTACTGGCGAGCTTGGGAGGTATGTTTTCTCCTCTGCTTTTCATTTCTGCTTTACATTTTCTGTACTCTGTACACTGCACACACTGTGGTCTGCTTCATACTGGTCGTATACTGCACACACGGCACACATATACTCTGTTTTACACTGACTGAGTAGTGTACACACGGCACACATATACTCTGCTTTACACTGACTGTACACTGCACACACTGTACACTCTGCTCAATACACTGCACAATACACGGTCCTGCAATTTCTGCTTTATTTTGTGTTATGCTTTATCTGATAACCCTTCTGGTATTTGCTCTGCAGTTGTGGATCTACACCTACTTCCCGAGACTCGCCCCAGTGCCCAACGTAGAGAGCCCTCTCGTCGTCCCATTTTCGCGTCGCTTTGACGCGAGGTGCATACGGAGGCCCCGGGAGACATTCATCTTTTTCCGACGCTACTTCGACACTATTACCCCCGCAAAGGTATGTTTTACTTGCAATTCATTTAAGCTTCCCTTTACACTGTATTGTCAATAATAGTAGATATCAATCTGTATTTCATTTTCAGATCACCTGGCAGCCTTGGGCTCCACTGTCAGCCGTGACTCAGGATCGGTTTGCCGGTGCAGAGGAGACTGCACGTTTTCGGATTTTACTGGAGGGTCCGGTTTGTCGAGCTTGGTACTTGGGTGAGCGTTTCCTACGCCAGACCCTGGACTTGCCAGAGCAGATAGTTTCGGGTCCGCCTCCTACCCACATGAGGGACACCGAGAGGTTCACCGCCCAACAGATGGCCGATTACACGATTGGCTGGGACGCGGAGGACTTCAGGGGTGAGGGCGACTACAGAGAGTACGTCCAAACCTACATTATGCGGCCTCTGAGCGGTGGCCATCGAGCTGAGAGAGGGAGACCGGTGGCGCCAGCAGCTGGAGCTGGAGCTAGGGCAGGGACGTCGAGGACAGCTCGTGTCCGTGGCAGGAGCTGAGCTCGGAGAGGTCAGGGGGTTAGCTGGCCAGCGCTACCCACGATGATGACATGCCGAGGGCAGGGTGGGGCGACGTACCAGATCCCCTTTGCTCCTCCTCCGGCTGACCATGAGTTGGTCGGTTTCCATGACTTGCCTCCGGTATGTATTACTACATTTTATGCATCTTGTATTGGCATTTCATTTCAGTTTATTTGATATTCCGCAGAATACTGATGCATCTGATACTTTTGCAGGCTTCTTCCGAGTATACCAGGTAGTCCTTGGAGCTGAATGCCTCCATGATGGGGATGTTGCAGCGGACTTTCGACCTCGTGGCCCTCTATAGCATTCCGGTATGTTCTCCTGATCACGGTCTCAAACCATACACATAAGCTGCTTCACATAATCTGATGCACAACACAACACTTGATAAACTGTTCACGACATTCATCCACTGTACTCATACACTGCATTCTGCACTGATAAACTGCTCACGGCATTCGCAGACTGTACTCATACACTGCATTCTACACTGATAAACTGCTCACGGCATTCGCACACTGTACTCATATACTGCATTCTGCACTGTTAAACCACTCACGGCTTTCGCACGCTGTACTCATACACTGCATTCTGCACTGATAAACTGCTCATAGTATACTGATGTGTTTGCCCCTTATACTGTTCAGCCTCCTTTCCAGATTCCCACTGTGGGAGGTGTTCCAGCTGGACCTTCTATTCCTACCGGAGGAGATGGCAGAGCATACCCCCGCACCAAGGCGGGGCGCACCCATGTCGGGGGTAGCTCACGGGCACCCGTCCCTGATGATGATGATGAGTCCGAGGCTAAGGCAGAGGTGGAGGCAGAGTCGTCCGAGGAGGAGACTGGAGACGGCTCGGGCTCAGACTCAGATGATAGTGCTGATGATGCTCCTGGACCTTCGTCTAGGAAGAGGACTAGGACGGACTCCCAGGCCTAAGATCCTTTGTCATTGATCCAGATTTTTACTGTTTTTCTTTTTCTTTTTCTTTTGTACCTTTTGCTGGTAGTTAGAGTACCTTGTACTGCCGCGGGCAGATTTTTATTTCCAAAACCATGTACTTGAAAAAGATGATGAAATGAAACAAACTTTTTGTCTGAAAAAGTGTTGCATTTGTACATTTCATATATTTCATCGCATCGCATCATGTTGCACCTCAATGTAAATGAAATTGATCTGTTGTCTGAAAATTGAACACTTGCATTGTAATAATCATATAACGAACCAGCCAACAGCAAAACAAACTGTACCAACCATTGCACATTCTGAACACTCGACTCATACTCTACTGGGGATTAATCTGCATACAGCTCATAACACAGCGCTTAGTTCATTTTGCACACAGCAGATCCTGAACAAACAGCCCAAATCTGACAAGACAGACCATGGAGGTTGAATTTGCTGAAGTTGAAGCACAATCAGATGCGATCTGAAATCCAGAAGCTTCAAAGAGGCCCAGGTTTTCCTGTTCACACTTATCGGGGGTGGACCCTGCAGTTGTATGAAAGAACCAAATCATGTTTTTGCACAAATGTGGAGAATGACACAGCATTCTTAGCACAAAACGATTAATTTTTGAAATTGAAGATGGTTTCTTCAAACCAGGGTATCGAGCCTACAACTGAACTCAGCGAGAAAGACACAATAGCGGAGACAAAAGGGTAAACAACCTAAACACAACGAGGCACACTCGGAAAAGACTCAAAACAAAGGTTGAAGTAAACAAGACAAAAGACACGACATACAGACGTGTTAACGAAGACGGGGGACCTCAGATCACGAGGAGCCAATTTCTCTGGGTATTGTTTCCCACCCTTTCTTATTTGTGATTCTCACATCCCTCTGGCACTCAAGCTCGGTTTTTCTCTCAAAACCCTTTTTGCTCACTCTTTCTCTCAACTTACACCTCTCTATTTTTTATTCTCTCATTTTTTTATCCCTCCCCGGGGTGTTTAATGGATGAATAGGAAGTTGTGGGTTCATGCCCAACATGGTTAGCTCACGGCTGTTTCTTCCGGTGGCGCTTGGTCGATGCCTCAGGTAAGGGAACGGAGTACCTTGATCCCTTCAGATTTGTGCTTCGTACTTGGTTCGATACCTCGTCGCTCGGAGGTTGAGAGAGCTTTCAGCCCTTTAATGACAGCTTGAGTTGTGCCCTTCTTGGCAAGTATGTTGGCGATGGGGGAAAAACAGGAAGCCTGACTCAACCGTGCCCCTAGTTCATCACTATGACAATTTTTGTTTTGGTTTTCTACTAAAACAATTTTGACCAATATGAGAGTTAGATTAACACACTTGTTCGATTTTTGATTTGAAAATTATGCAAGTCAGGTCATGAGCACTGAAAATTTTCCTTTTTTGGGTCCAAAAATGGTCTAAGTTTTGGAGAAATGAAATAGTTTTCGAGAAAATAGTCAACCTTAGTAAAAATTTTCAAAAACTATTTTCGCAAACAGCCGGTGCTAAACAAGCACGGAACTTACCCTTGAGATGCGCAACCTCGGTTCGAAGGCAATGGAAAATTGCCCCTTGTTTGAAGGACGTTGCACGGCAACGAAAAGTTGCCCCTGGTTTGAACGGCGACTCATGGCAACGGAAAGTTGCCCCTTGTCTGGATGATGCCGCAGCATATTGTAAACAGTCCTCACTAATGATGATTGCGACCGAACTCTCTCGGATACAGAGAAGACGAAGATGGTCAAAACCAATATATGGACACAGTCACTTTGAAGGTGTTGGGGGCTGGACTTCGGGATAAAGTTGCCTACATATCCGGTTGTCACAACCGAACTATCGGATTCGGGGAGGGCTAGAATAATCAAAACCATTACATGGACTGAGGCGCTATGAAAGCGTTGGGGGCTAGACTTTAGGATGAAGTTGCCTACGTATCCCAAACATGGGAATCAAGCCTTACGTAGTTCCGGTCAAGGTACACTCGGGTATTTTAACCTTCACCTTTTAGGCTCTAACTTTTGCCAAGGCGCCCGATGGGGGTTTTCGACCTTGCGAGCTTTTCTTTCCTCTTTCTTTCTTCCCTTTCTTTTTTTATTCCTCTCTTTTTTCTTTTCATTTCTTATTTTTCTCTTTTCATTTCTTTTGCATTTTTTTTGTATTTTCTCTTGCTCTAACTTTTGCCTGGGTCGCCCTTCCGGGTTTTCGGCCCAGCGAGCCGCTCAAAGGGTAAAAGTGTAACAAGTCCATGCCAAATGGTTTTAGGGTTTTGAAGCCATCCATATCCAAGAGAGTGGTTGTTGCATTGACTTACTGAAGGACCCATCTTCGGCTCTTCGAGCAAATCGGACATTTTTGCCCCTAGTTTGGAGGGGTGCTTCTGTTCTAGCTTTACAGGCTTCTTTTGATGAGATCTAATCTTCTTGATCTGACTTTGGTGCCTCTTGTTCGAGGGTTGCTTCCAATCTGGCCACATAGGCCTCTCTTGATGGTTGATCGTTGAACACTCCGAATTGTGGTTCAAAGCTTTGAACAAGGGCTCGAGTCTTGAGGCTGAGAGCGATTTTGCACAATCTCAAGAGGAATCCCACACAGGTCTTCGCAGGACCGCGCAAAACATTTTGTTTTTGAAAGTTTTTAAAGAAGCGACAAATCGCTCATGCTGAAGATAGTGTGGAACCATTCTGGATCAAGCCAGGGTCCTTCTCAGTACTCATGCTGACAAGCATGATTTCAATCGTTAAGGGTTTAGCACGCCTCTCTTTCTCTCAATTTGATCAAAGTTTGCAAAACCCGAGGAATTCCTTCCTCTTTGTTTTCACAGCAGTGTTCAAAAAGTTTTGAAAAACTTAGGTCAATGTAACGATTTTCAGGGCACAAGAGAACAAGTGGAATGTACTGCTGTCCCATTCAAGTCCCCTGGCACAACTAATTCAGAATAGTAGTAAACATGGAAACATGATAGCCGCAGTTGTTTCATTCAGATTCCCTGGTTGCAACTGGCTCCACGACAGAGGCAGACTCAAAAGAAAGCAAAAGGGTAATTACAAAACAAAACGGTGTTCGAGGCAACAGCTCCGGAATCACCCGACATTCTATACAAAGAGGACTAACTCGCTACAACAAGACAGACCCATAAGCAAAAGGACTGACTCAAGACAATGAGACAGACTCAAAACAAAAGACTGACTCGACACGCAAGCCAGGATTTACAAAACTAGCATTCGCAGATGCTCCAGAAATGCGTGCCAGACGCCACATCCAAAATACACCGAGCGCCGCCCGCAGGTGGTCCAACCCCTGATCACAAATTTGCAGTATCCTCGAAATCTAATAGCTTAGTGGTAACAAACTTTGCTAAGGTAGGCGGGAGGATGACCTCATTGTCAATCAAATCTTGCACTTCATGACGAAGGCGGAAACAACCATCGGTATTGTGACCGGACTGTTGGTGGTACGCGCAGTACAAGGTAGCATCATGTGAGAGAGGGAGATTCTTCGGAAGGGGCCGAGGCTCGAGGGGTTTAAGATGCCCCTTTTTAGCCAATATTTGAAATGCCCTAGACAGAGGCATGTAGAGGGCATGAAAGGCTCTGCGCCCTCGAGGTAGGTACTTTGAAGTCTGAGGGTTCTTGCTAGACGCACTAGCGAAAGGGTCGGCAGGCACTGCCTTGGCTTTCTGATCTTTTCCTGGTACAGGGTTAGGGATGACAGGGACTGTCTTGGCATGGCGGGGCCCATCCCGATTTTCTGCCTGGCATGAACCGCCTTCGGTTGAAGTGGGGAAAGCATCATCCACAGTTTTAGTCATGACTGCGAATACTTGTTGCTTATTCATCCCTCTGGCTTTCAAAGCCTCGGCTGTCCACAGCAGTTGTTCAATGGGATCGGCATCTGCCTTCATTTTGTTCTTGTCTCTGGCCTCAGCCTGATCGGGGGTTTGGGTTACTACATCAGAGTGAACCCCGGTTGTTGCTGACACGTCGTTGCTGTAGCTTGAGGCAACATCTGGCTGGTTGAGCTCGATCACAATCTGCCCCTGTAGCGGGGGCTCCTGTGGTATGAAATTCCCGACATATGGTGCAGCTGGTGGCGAAGCCGACATTCCATAGGCCAAATCGGCCACGGATCTCTGGAGGTCACCTATCATTCCCATCAATTCGAATGTGGTGGTCTCACGAGCCTGATACAACTGGGGGGTCCAGACCGGGTGCGCGACAGGCGACCTGGGTGGATGCGGTACATCGACATTGGTTTCGCTTTGCAAAGTGATTCCTTGATCTGATGCGGCCGTCATAACCACAATCTCCTCTGAATTCTGCGTCATGATAAGTCCGCTGTACTGAATGGTGACTGACGGATCAGATATCTGTCTTGTCTCAGCAAGGGGGAACACTGGCTATTCTGTATCAACTCTCTGAACCTTGAAAGAGAAAACACGCAGCATTTGGGACCAATCAGAACAGACGCTAGTATAGCTGAATAACTGTACTCTACTACTGATCACTTTTGCCTGAAATCACTGCCCCCAAAATACTGAATCGGATACCCACAGATATAACTGATTCTCATAAACTGATACTGGTGCCCTCAGGTCTGATACTCAAACTTGCAAACTGATATGTGCGTTCCCTGTAGAGATGCATTCTAAAAGCACATAGCAAGTAAAGAGAGCCAAAACACCCCTATGGAGGGGTAGGGTTTCCCTGTCCTATTTTTGTCAGGAGCTAGGGTTTCACTATGCACGCAGCAGTTTTCAAACAACCTAACATCGGGTAAGCAACCTGTCCTAGTTTGGAATGGTCACTATGGATTTCGATATGCACTAGGTCGAATGGTCGAAAACGGTGCCCCGGTAAAACCAGGGTTTGTGTTCCCATACTGTCAGAGCCCGCAACCGGTCAGCCTTATGGCATGCTTTGACAAAGTCAAGCCTCTGGCAAACTGTTCAGGAATGGCAAATGGCAAACACGGTGTCCTAGGCGTACCAATGCACATGCAATGCAAAGAGACACATAAATGAAATCAAAACAGGATATCACGAGTTCGAGTCAAGCTCTCTAAGTCCCCAGCAGAGTCGCCAGAAACTGTAGACGTCCCCGAACGCCCCGAGAGGACGAGTCCCGTTCTCCCCCGTTCTGTTCGTTTATGGGTCTACTACAGTTCAGGACTCACAAATTGTCACGGTTCTTAATCTGAACCAAAGAGTCCAAATCCGGCAAATCGTTTTGAGAAAAACAGATTTTTAGAAAAGAAGTGCCAAACATGGACTGCTTTGCCAGATACAGAGTCGCCACCTAAATATTTTTTTTATGAGGGAATTTAGGAAACCCTGACTCGGTGCCAAAGGCCACGTGTCCGTCATCACCAAAGTTTCCTTGGCTCGGGAGCTTGGGTACGATTGGGGAAGGTCAGCTATGAGCACCCCCTCTCGCCCAATCCGAAGATCGGCCTCTACTAACCGTGATATCCATTTTTGAAAACGTTATGTGTTCTTATTCCATTTATTAGCCTAGAATTACTATGTTATGCGCGTAGCAAACAAACAAGTATAGACCAAATTGCCTAAATTGGAACAAAACATTGCATATCCGTTTGTTTGGAAAACGCTTTGGAATTTGCTACTCACAAGTAAGCTAAAATACGAATTTCAACGAGTTATCCCAACTCAAACAATCCAACCTTCACCCACGGGCATTCAAGCAGTTTATATCACATAAGCATCTAGCCTCATGGTAATCATGCTATCATGTTAACGTTCACACTCAAGTGAGATGCTAAAGCATAAAGAGCTCACCTAGTACTCCGTGCCAAAACAAGAACATGTTAGCAATCATGCATGATCCAAGTCCATGTTTAAATGCCTAATGCAACGCATACGGAATGTCACTAGAGTAGGCTCGGCTAGTATATAAATGACATGTGAAAATGCACAAGTAGCACGTATTCGAGTTAGATTTGAAATACTTATGCAGTTAGTATGATGCGCCGAGCCTGGTGCATGCAAGACTAATGAATGATGCACGCATGCATAACATAAGGAATGCTAAAGTAAACATGTCCTAATACTAACCATCAAAGCAGGTAAGTAAAAGGGAGAAAGAAGTAGGGGTTGAAAGACATGCACACACGCACCCACACTTATTACAAATTCACCCCCGCTCGGAGGGACCAAAAGAATAATACAAATTAATTAACCTACAAGCTAATTAATTATTACAGACCACCTAATTAATTAAGCAAATTAACTAAGCTAAGAAAGAAGTAAAGGCCTCGGGAAGAGGATCCAATGAGCGCGTGCTCGGGTTTGCTCGGAAATCTAATGCCATGCACAAGTTTGCCTCTGCTTTGACTGTTCTGCTTCTCTGAAAATTTCACAACTCCCAAGGTTGCTTCTCTAAGTGTTGTGGAACACTACCAACTGAGTGAGGACACCACCGGCCATGGAGAATGGTCACCGGCCACAAACTTATGCGCTCGGCCAAACCTGTTTTGCCGGTCGGCACCAAACACTGCCGGCCGGCCAATTCTTCCTGCTGAAACCTGTTTGACAGCAGCAGAGGATAGGCAAGGCATGGCAATGTATTTCAAGCAAATGTATGCACCAGCATATCCCCTATCATGTTTATGACTCAAAGGGACACGCTTCTCGATTCTCGGACCATCAATCGCGCATTTCAATGCATGATGGCCCAAGAAACCAAGTATGCACTTTGATTTTAAATGAAATGCAATGCAACTAAGCAAACAAAGGGACTTTCAACCTCCATCATGGCTTGATCAAAAGGTGAAAGATGCATGCAAATGTAATGCAACCTAAGTATGTTAACTAGGCATGCAACATGAGCATATGGAAAGCATGCAAGGCATATAACAAGCATGCAAGTTAAATGAGCATACAAGGCACAATGTCAACACACAGACATGCAAAACATATGGCATGCTAAGCAATCAAAACAAAGACGAGAATACGTGCCAAATGCAACATCATTTCAACATGCAACATGTCATAAGTTAGGCATGCAACAACATGCCAAAGGGTGGACTAAAACTAAATTAGGCTGCCCTTAAACAAGCCTAAAATAGTGGCTAATGCTACGGAAATGAGAGCCAACACACACACACATGAACATGTTGATGGGCCAACACTTAAGCATCAAATAAGCAACCTTTAAGCACACTTAAAGGAAGACAAACATGGGCATATGGCATGTATCATAAGCTCTGAAATTGCATGAAAGAGAGGTGCCAAACCAAGTAATCAAAACAAGCAAAGCATGCAATAATGGCCCAAGTACTTAAGGCAAGCTAAGGAGGTATTGAACTACCGTTAGCAAAACCAAACATGGCATGAATTAAATGATCAAAACAGAGTTTTAACATATTAAAACAAAGCCTAAAGACCACTTAGATGGCATCTAAATGACTTAAATTCAAAGGGCATGCACAATGACCAAACATGGAGCACAAGGCACAACCTCATAAGGCATCAAAGAGGCATCAAAGACAAGCAATACAAGCATATTATAAGGACTGAAATAACATGGTAAGTGGTTCCAAACCATTGAAACAATGCAAGTAATGCATGCTAGAGAGGCCAAAGCTTAAGGCATTCAAGACGGATTGCATGGTAGCTATACAAAGCAAGACATGAATGACTCAAATGACCTAAAACAGTCCCTTAGCACATCAAAATATGCATGTAAGCTTCACAAAGCTAAGCCTAAATCATGCTAGAACAAGGGTCTACACCTAAAGCATGTTTAGGCAAAAATGTGGCATTACATGACATGTATGCAAGGCATGCAAGATGTGTCCAAACTAACTGAAAACAGAGCTATATTATGACATAATAAGCACGAAAATCAGTTAAAGCATGGCCAACATACACTTAAACAAGATGCTCCCTCAAGAGGCAAATATGGCCCTTTTCAAGGACAACAAGGAGAGGGGGTGGCCCTCTCCTTCTTAGGACCTCAAAGCACCATCCTCATCATTGAAATCCCTCAAGATTTCAGTGGTGAGGAGGCCCAAACACAAAGGTCTCGGAGCTCAACCGAAATGGCACAAAACAAGGGCCAAACAAGCCTTAAGAGGGGTCAAACAACCCCAAAGCTTAAAACACCCTTAACAAACTATTTAGAGCACTCAAAAACAAGACTTTTCTATGTTATATGTTAAGCTCAAAAATAGTTACAAATATGGCAAAACAAACTATGAAAATAAGGCTTAAAAGAGGTAAAAGCTCACCCTTGAAGCACAACAGCAAATCAGCAACTTTTGGACCAAGAAAAGGCCTCAAATCACCCTAAAAATCACCTCCAAGGAACTTATCTCAATAAAGGGAGTAGAGAACTAGGTATTTGTATGCAAAAGTGCAAAGAAAATGCACTTTTGAGCACAAACAAGCCCTAAACCTTAGAGAGAGAGGCAGAAAATGTAGAGAGAGAGATTTTTTTGTTTTGTGTTGTATATCTCTTTCTTCTCCTCCTATCTTATGTGAGAGAGCTTGATTGATATAGATATGTATCAATCTGCAGCTCCTCAGAACACCCACGTCCAGGCATAGGCTAGGGTATGGCCTAGAATGACAGCTACCAGCTGTCTACAGAAATATCTGTTGAAAACCACATTTGGCCGGCCGGCCACCAAAGTGGTCGACCGGCAGTCAAATTGGCCGGCTGACCATCACATTTGGCAGATTGAAAATCAAGCTGGCCGGTGGGCAGGAGACTTGGTCGACAGGCTCCCCCATTCCCTCAGGAACACATCTACAAGCTCTTGGTGCAACCAAGCACAAAATAGTGAAGTTAAGAGATTCTAAGGCAAGACGCGCAGCCAAGACTTTTCGAAACTCAAAACAAGCACAAGTATGGATAATCATCGCGTGTTCAAACGATGACGTCCAAGCCTTGAGGACGGTCAAAAATGGGGTGTCTACAGCAGCAAACATCTCAAGATGTGTGACTTCTAAAAATGAAAGATTATCGGACATGAAAAGCCATGATTGTCATGTCCTACTTCAGCGACTTCTACCAATTAGCATGCATGGTTTTGTGAACAAGGAGATCTGTACAACACTATTTGAGTTGGGCAAATTCTTCCAAGAATTGTGCTCAAAAACATTAAGACAGACTGATTTGGAAAAAATGGCGGAATGAATTGTGCTCATACTTTGCAAGTTGGAGAAAATTTTTCCTCCAGCTTTCTTTGATGTGATGGTCCATTTGGTTGTTCACTTGCCCCGTGAGGCCATGTTTGCTGGACCGGTACAATATCGATGGATGTACCCGATCAAAAGGTAATCATTATGAACATATGGTTATTTATTAATTTGTTATAACTAAAATATTGTGCAAAAATCCACCCATAAAAGACTATTGTTAATGAAGTAATTTTCTTGCATCAAGAAGCATAATTTTCATTGTGAATTTTTGTTGAAGGTTTCTCGGGACTTTGAAAGGGTATGTCAGTAATAGAGCACGTCCAGAAGGTTCTATCGCTGAGGCTTACATTGTCAAAGAGTGTCTTACTTTTTGTTCAATGTACTTAAAAGGGATTGATAAACCTGAACGAAGTGATGATGGTGGTGAACGTGGTCCCGGGATGGAGGTCTTCACCCAAAATGCTCATCTATTCTCACCTATCACAAGGGCTCTTGACCCTTCGCAAAATGAACGAGAAATGGCTCATTGGTTTGTGTTGTACAATAGCTCTGAGGTGGAGCCATATATTGAGTATGTATTTAAATTTAATTACGTTTATGCATAATCGTTCCATTTTGTTTCGAACTCTCTAAGTTAATTACGTGTATAACATTTCCTTGGGTAGGGAGTAGAAGAATATTTTACATAATCTACAAGGACGTGACATTACTCGGGTACAACGAGAAGAATTTCCAAAATGGTTCAAAAATCGTGTAAGATATACTAAAGAAAATAACTGAATACAATTGTTAAAACTTTCAATTCACATTAACTTAGTACACTTGTTATATGGTGTTTTATGTAGATGAATGATTTGCGAACGAAAGGGTCACCTGAAGCAACTGACGAATTGTGGTCATTAGCAAATGGTCCTGGATCGGTAATTGACTTTTATTTTGGGTGCATCTACAATGGAATTCGATTCCATACTAGAAACCATGAAAATTGTCGTGCCTGCCAAAATAGTGGGTTGGTCGTAGAGGGGGACCATAATGGGAACCAAATTAATTTTTACAGCTACTTATGCAAAATATGGGAATTGAAATACTTGCATGGGTGTACAGTGGTTTTGTTCCAATGTGAATGGTATGACACCGGTCACAAGAATAGAATATACTCCGATGAACATGTCACAAGTATTGATGTTACAAGACTTTGGTATAAAGATGACCAATTTGTTCTACCTACTCAGGTAAGACAAGTATTCTATGTCAATGATAACAAAGGCAAAAATTGGAGAGTCGTTGAACGTGTTAAGCATCGGGGAGTATGGGATATACCAGAGCGGGATGATGTCTCTAATGATGCTTTTCAATAGGATGAAACCACTGATGGTGTTGGGGTAGTGATCCAAGATAATGATGTTCAATACAGCAGGGATGATATGGATCCTGAGATCATGTTCAATGATCAACTAATGGCAAAGAATTTAGTTCACAATGATGACGAGGATGACACAATCATAGAGTATAATGATGATGAAGATGATGAACTGCATAGACAACCTGATGTTGATGCAGATCTTGATATAGATCTTGATATAGATTATGATATGTAGTGTTTGATATGGATCTTGATATAGATTATGATATGTAGTGTTTGATTTTTAATTGTATGGACAAGTGTTATAATTAAATAATAAATTGCTTGGTTTACATTGCATGGCATTGTTTTTCAAATTTCATAGCATTGTTTCTTATTTCATTTCATTTAATTATATGTCATATGTACAGTTACAAAGATGTCCAGAAACGGTAAATCATTTTTGAAGCCCGGTGGCTTAGTCCAAAAGATGATGAAATATGAGAAGGATAGGAAAAAAACAATCCAGAAAAATAAAATCAAATTTGATGCTCTAGGGATAAAGTCCCTCAAGAATTCAATGTTTGGTTCTATTGAAAAGGACAATAGTGAAAGTTGTAGGATGGGAAAGAGAAAGGTGGGTGAAACTGATAATGACGAGGACTATCAACCACTTGATGATGATGATGAAGGACTGAGTTCTTCAAGTGATAATGGCGAGCCTTTTGATTCTCAAGTGATTGAGGTAATAAATGTGTGTTTAAAAAGTAATTTCTTTATTTTTTTCACTTGTTATATTACTTGTGGTATGTTTAGTTATTTCAAATTTATTTTTTATTAAGCAACCTTAAATTATTGAAAATGTACTAACAATTCTTTTTTATATTATGTCAGGATATTCATATGGGTCCCGGTAAGAAAACAAATAGGTGTGCAGCTCGCCTAATAGCTTCACAAACACTTAGGGAAAAGAGAAGTACTGTTGATGAAGATACACTTAATCTTCCGAGACAACCTGTAGCTGCACAAGTTAATCATTCAGCGAGCACACCTGAGGTCTTGACCCAACCTATCCATCTTCCCGCCTTACATACTAGGCCCGATCAGCTCCCTACCTCCGCAACTCAACCTGACCACCTTTCAAGTCCATGTACTGTGACTAACAGTGGAGGTGAGAAATAAATGACCACTTAAATGAAATGATAATTTCTTATCTCAATATTTATTTAGTGCATTCATGTTTTATGTCGACTAAATTTAATAAAATTTTGGTCATAATAGCATCAATTCCAGTTTTAGGCAAGAAACGTGTACGAGGACCGACCCAAGGAAAGAATGTGGAGAAGATTAGAAGGAACGTGGTCATCGAATACCCGTTACACTTAACCGTTTGACCAAATCAATAGAAGGGGATTACGCCACACCGCTAGCAGCTGCTCTTGGTCAACAAATTCGAGTTCATGCCCCAGTCCGAAATGATGGATGGCTAGAAATTGCCTTTGGGTTAAGAGAGTCCATTGTTACAAGAGTTGGGGTAATTTGAAATATATGTGTTATATATTTAACATGTTATTTATGTTAATCGCAATGATATATAAAATATATTGAATTTTTTTATTTCCAATTGCAGCAAACTTTTGACTTTGGGGACTACAATAATGATGTGGATGTGAGATGTATTATTGATCATAAGTGCCAAACTTTGTACAGTGAATGGAAAAGTAGATTACACACACACTACAAATCCCTTAAAGAAGACAATGTATCTGACCTCAAAAGTCAGATACTATATCCTTGTACAAAGGATGATTGGGAATGGATGATTGGCAATCTGTGGGAAACTGATGATTGGAAAAAGTCATCAGTTTATTTTTTTATTTGTAGCAAAAGTATTGATGTTAATACCTAATTTATTTTTTTATTTGTAGCAAAAGTCAGAGAATGCGATGAAAACGAGAGGTTGTGTGAAAGCATAATCATACGAGCAGCTCGAGATCATTTGCATCGCGAGCATCTATCATTGTAAGTGTAGATTTACAAATTTGAACATACTAAATTATAAATACAGAATTTTTGATTGACTAGAAAATCTAATGAAATGAAAGGTACAAGGAAGCAAACCGACTATTACGAAACTATTTGAGGACACTCACAAACGTCACCGACATGGGGAAGTGTGGATAAATAACACAGCTGAGGAACATCATGTAACCATAACTACTTCAATTTCAATAATAAATGTTTGCATTTTGATATTATGTTTTAAGCTTATTTATGTTTCATTCATAGGCCACTATGGTTTCAAAGATTGCTGAGCAATCTCAGCCTAGTGTCACACATCCATTGTCTGAGGAGCAGATTTCCAGGGAAGTACTTGGGAAGAGGTCGGTCTACTTGAAGGGATACGGGATCCGCAAGGACAGTACTTCATCTTCTACACATTTTGAGGCTCCTAACTCCGAGGTGATTGTTCTTCAACAGCAGTTAGTTGACCAGCGACAACAATTAGCTAACCAAGGAAAGCAGTTACTTGACCAGGCTCAAAACATGAGTACAATGCAAACTATCATTCAAATGTTGGCAGCAAAAAATGGGATACATCTAGCAAACATTCCGGGGTTAGTTCCAAGCACCAATGTCGGGGAGGATGCATCGGGTGTAAGGGAGGATGAAACTTCTCTCGGTTGAAATAGAGGTAAATTTGACACTTCATTAAATTGATTTACTTTATTTAACCAATCCTAACATGTGTCAACAATATAAAATTACATAAACTTTGTATTACAATCTTAGCATTACAACCATTGTATACAATAGCTTGATAAAATAATAGCTTCACAACAATTTTCTGATTAATTTTAAATGTATTTGTATATTATTGTTGAAGTTAATGCATTAATAAAATACTCATGTTTTTATCCTTTTGTTCACAGGTTGGTGATGGATGTTCATGGTTCAGTAGTGATATATATCGTTTTGCACGTTGGCATTCATTTAATTTTTCTTTGTTTCGTTTTATATGTTCTTTTGTTGAATGTTTATATACTTCTTGGAATTATTATGTTTGGGATTGTTGGATATAGTTAGACGCATTTTAGGATTATTATGTTTAGTATTGTTGGATATTTGAATAAAATTTGGGATATTGAAATGTATTTGATATTAATTTGGTTACATTACTAATTGTTATGATGTGTTCAGTTTAGTTTTTATTATTTGTTATATAAAGGTTTTTTTTAGGTCTAGCTGAAAATATTCGTGACACAGAATTTCTAGGTTATGACACACTTTCCACCAGAGCAGTAGTTGAGGCTCTCTTGGTGAATGGGAAACCGGTACTACAGGTTTCCGAAGGCATTAAAGACATTTACTTCATCATCTAATGTGTTACAAATGGCTGAAGCAAAGTCTGCTATAAGGAAACCAGTGTTCAACAAGGTTGATCAGCTGCGACCTGGCACTGATGGGGTTTGTTTGGAGTCTCTCTGCTCTGTTGAAGCCTCTCTTGTTACTGCTAATGGGTTGCTGCTAATGGGGTTTGTTGCTAATAAGGTTTGTTGTTGTGCTGCTCTTATGCAGCTGCACTGCTGGGGTTGCTGATCTGTTGTATTTTGTTGTTCTGTTCTGGTCTTTTTTGTTCTGCTTTTCTGTTCTTTTCTTCTGCTCTATCGCAATCTTTTGTAGGTTGACACGCTACAAGGGTTTCAAGGAGGGGCACAAGAGGATACTTGTGGTAACAGATCTGGTTGGTAGGGGAATCGACATCGAACGTATTAACATTGTCATCAACTATGACATGCCTGATTCAGCAGATACTTATCTGCAGAGGGTAGGTCTAGTGTTTTTTAGCTTGTCTTGTATGTCAAAGCCAGGTTCTCGTTTCTTGTATATGTATACATATTGTAAGTACATCTACAAAAGCATTGTGGAGAAATGAACAATGAAAACTGAAAGAGAGAGAATGCTTCTTGTTGGGATATTCGTACTGTGGAATCTGATGAGACCTTGTACTGTGGAAGAAACAGAAGATACTGGCAATAGATTGGGTCCTTATGAAATTGTGAATGCCAATGAGTTTTTACAAAATTCTCCATTGAATGATGATGGTGTGGAATCTGATGAGACCTTTGTTAAATAAGAAGGAAGATGGTGTGGTCCCAAAGGTCTCTGTGTCAGAGATTTCTTGGGATATTAGTGTTGAGAATCCTCAAGTTCATGTGATTGAAGATACAGGCTTGTCAAATGCAGTCTTGGAGTCTCATACATCTATTCCAAATATTGTAACTGAAACCCAAGAAATCGCCAAACAGAGGAGCCAGCTTTTGGAGACGGAGTACAGGAATAAGATTCTTCATGACCTATTTGAGGTATGTGCTTATTTGTCATTTTGATTAATTAGGTACTGATGGAAATGTGTTTTTTTTTTTTCTTCCAAACATTCATTGTTGGTTAATACATTTGGTTGTATTCACGTGTAAAAGGGCACGAGAATGTAACAACACAATCCTTTGTGAACTTAATATTTTTGTTTGACTTTTGGTTATGATATCAAAGCATTTTGACATCAATTGATATTTGGTGCCAGATTAAAGCATTCTTGAATCAGTGGTTGACGGAGTTGACAAATAACGAAACTCTATCCTTGCAACATCAAGTCCAGGCAGATGCTCCTTTAGTGTTGCAGCAGTACTCTTCTGATACAATTCAGAAGATGTTGTCTGATGTTTCTTTGGCCATCTCCTCACTGACAAATAGAAAAACCAGGGATCAGATCATGATTCTTAACTCAAAAAGGTGCAGCATTCTTGTTTTTCAACAAGCTTTATACCTTGTCCATTTCCTTCACCGTCAAATTTCTTCTCCCCCACTTATTGTTTACGACACCAATCTATATTGAGAATTCACAAATGACAATTATATTATATTTACATGACTTTTCTTTTGGTATTTGATTGATGCATATTTTGTGCGATCCCAATAAGTCTTTGCATTTTTGGTTGTTGTTAGGAATCAACTGTCTATTGTAATGACCGATTCAGAAGTTTTCTGTCCTAATCTTGATGGTTTTTTCCCAGTAACTGCAGTTTGCTTGATTATCCCTCTCCCTCCAGTCGTGCACATTACTAGTATTTTGGTTTCATGATGCCATGCTTATTAATGAGTTTTGACAATATCAAGTATTGACTATAGTGTGCATCTAATTTTCAGATTTCTCGATAGACTAGTGAGTACACTAGAGGAAAAGAAACACCACCATGTGAAGTTAAAGGAGGGGTTGAAGGACTTGTCTGCCAAACGAATGGAGCTGCAGAATTCATTGACATCATTGTGGCCAAAGCAGGTGAGTTCATTCCTTTGTTGCTTAATTTAAGACAAAGTGCTTTTGTAAGTATGCTGCTCGTCCTTTTCAAAGTTAGCTTTGTGGAATTTCTTCTTGTTTTTTCCTCGACTTGTAAATGTTGACTTGTATCTGAATCTTCTTAAAATGATTAAGGTGGCAGACCTTCAGTTCTTCTACTCCTAGTTGTTCACTGAATTCTCTTTTAGCTCCATTGTCATACATGTTCATTTATTTATTAGAATCGTAGATTTAAGGACAGATTTGATCAAGCTTGTATGTATTATCCAATGAAATAGTTTAGTCTTCATATGTTAATCTTCTGATTATTAACCTCAATGTTTATGCATGCAGCCTCTTGTATCAGGTGCCGCTATAGGATTGGAAGGGCAGGTAAAAAACAATATTAGCAATTTTCTCACTAATTCCTATATGAACATGTGGAAAACTCTTTATATGGATTTGGGACTACAGAATGTAATTAACTCTTTTTTATATTGTTCAAATTCTTACTGCAACTGCATCCTCAAATCATTTGTGTAGCTTACAGTTTACAATTACAATGGAGGTCCATGTTATCGGTGCCTATTTCCAACTCCACCTCCTACGACAGCATGTCAAAGATGCTCTGATAGTGGTGTTCTGGGAATCGGTAAGCCATTAATATGTTGTGTCTTAGTCCATTCAATTAGAAATATTGCCTACAATCTTGAATTTAAAGAGAGAAAAATATGCGTTTGCCTGGGAGTTGTCCTTTAGCTGTCTGTCCTTGTTTGCATTTCTCGAGTCCCTTGCATATTTCTAGTTTATCTCGTTACTATAATTTTGATATATTAGCAAGAAGAATGGGTATTCACAAAAGGGGAATGTAAGAGTGATGGACCTGATGGTCAATAACACCCAACTCTACATTTGAAGGCTTTGTCCCAATTGCATAAGTTTTGAAAGGTGAAGTTTAAAGTTTTTTGTTGTTGTATTGCTGGCCATATTTCTAATTTATCTCATTGTGAAATTTTTGATATATTATAAATGGGTATCACAAAAGGGAATGTAAGTAAGAGTGATGGTCAAGAACTCTAATTCGACTCGATTTTTTGGATGATGTAATTGGTTAGGCGAGTTTTGATTCCTTCTATTGGTTGTTTTGTTTTAGTTGCATCATCTTGATGCTTTCTCAATAAAATTTATTATTTATCAAAAAAAAAAAAGAACTCTAATTTGACTCTACTTTCAAAGCCATAATATCAATTGCTTTAAGTTTTGAAAAATGAAGTCATAATTTTTTTTTATATTTTTTTTGGTTTCATTCCATAATCATGGATGTATCACTTTAATACATTACCAATGTTGACTACCACAACCTGGATGAGCCAAAATTTATGACAGCTCACTGAAAGGTGAAGGCATAGCAAAGGATTGCGGGTTTCCTTTAGAGATTGGGACAAGATCTCAGAAAACCTCAGAGCACAGTGAATAACTGAGAAGATGATCTGCAGATTTTCAGTGCCTTGTAGGATTTGCTTACAACATTGCATATTGTGGTCGTGTCATGATTTGTGTTCTTTTTCCTCAGCTATCAGTTTTTTAGTTGCCTAACACGGTACTTTGTCTTTATGTGATGGACCTTGAACTTGCTATGGGAAGGCATAGGATGACACTAAGAAAGATGCTTTAATGTGCAAGCTATTGTGTACATATTTGGAGTCTCCAGTCCAGTCCTTATTTCCTTGCAAATTCACCTGGCTTGCAAGTGATGTATTTCTTTTATTTATTTGCTCTACTTTTATATAATTTTACAGTTCCTGGTATTATTGGCTGCCACCAAGCCCTTGAAGCTATAAAGATTGCAAGTGATGTTGGTGAACCACTCTCAAGAAGGATGCTTCTTTTTGATGCATTGACTGCACAGATTCGTATCGTATGTTTTAAAAATTTTCAGTTTTCTATTAATAAATTCTCTACTCTACATTTATTTATTTTTTCTTCCAGCATAAACATCCTCTATATTTGTTGAACTTTGTGGACATGCCCAGTCAATTCCCCTTTTTTTTCAATTAGCCTTGTACCATGATTTTGCTTAGGTCAAGATCAGAGGGAGGTCATCACAATGTGAAGTTTGTGGAGAAAATGCGACATTCACCGAAAAGCAATTTCAAGAGTTTGACTACGAGAAATTCACACAATCTCCCCTGTCCATGGTATGTTTATGTTCTTTTATTTCCATTTTAGGCTGCACATTGTGTTTTGATTAGCTTGCTTGAGATTTATTTGGTCTTAAAAAGTGAAATTTTTTATGTTTTCATCTGCCATAACTTGTTGTTTCGTAAATAGATCCGAAGATTTTTGTCTGTGAACTATTGAACTGGCTTAAGATAAAATTCATCTCTTGTGTGTTACCCAAGTTGTCATACACTCTAAATATCAAAATGGAATTTACAATTTACAATTTACAAGCCCAAGTCTCTCTCAATCTCTCTCTGAAGTGCTTGTTTTTATAAACCCAGGGATCCGTATTTCATTGTGGAGTTCTATATTGATTCTCTTTCCTTGTTTTAACTTTTGATACTCCCTAGTGTAGAATTTCTTCAAGACTGAAGCCTAGAGAAACAACTAAATCTCATGAGAACGTGGACATAACAAATCATATATTGCAACATAATGCACGTACCGCATTGTTCTATGTGTGAGATACTAAGCATATTTTATGACTTGAATGCATTTATTAGCATTTGTTGTAATACTAATGCCATCAAACTTGCTAGCTGGTTTATTGTCTATTTGGTTTTATAGATCAGTCTGTTGGGTGCATAAATTTCCTCTTATCTTCCTCACCCTCGTGTGACCATCTTCCGATTGATTGCAGACTCCATTGAAGCTAGACCTGCTTCCTACAGAAGCTAGAATAAGCGGCAAGGAATACAAGGAGAGAGTTGTTAACAATCTCAAGATTTTAATTGTACATTACTCGGGTATTTTATTGTAGGGATGGATATATATATTTCTTTTCTTTTATTTCCCCACTAGCAGATGGTGGGGGAAGGAGGTCAATGTTTCTGATCTTGTTTACTGGTACCTTTATTATAGAAGCATTTTGTTGACTTTCTCATGACTAATTTAATGATTTGAGTGTAATAAATTTGCCACTAATGGTTCTGAGTGAAATGATTCGACTTTGTTTCATATTTCAGTGCACCAGTCACATTCTAAAGCAATGAAGAGAGCCATCAGTGAACATTGTGGTGTATGGACAATCTCAATGCTTAGTTACTTTTACTGTTTCCAGTGCATTGGTATAAGGTTAACTTGGTAAACATTGTGGTGTACTTGAATTGAGTGTTTTTATATAACTCACTCTATGACAGCCAGTGAATTAGTTTGAATTTTTACTTAACTTCTGTTAACCTGATGGCTTAAAAGTTACTAAGAATTGTATAGTTTTGAGGACTGTTTGAACAATTGATGGATGGCAAACATGGTAAACTGATTTCTGAGCATTTTGTATAGTTTTGTTGCTGGTTTTGTTTGATTTGTTTTCTGACTGTTCTGGTAAATGAGGTAAACTGCTGCGTCAATTCTGATTTGGTTATATGATTTTGTTTCGGTTGTTGAGTTGAAATGGTTTTCTGAACTGGTGATGATCTGTGTTGAATCAGATTGCTGATCTGCTATACTAATCTGCTATTCTTCTGGTGCTGCTGTGATGTTGCTGCTGTTGCTGAGATGCTGTGGTGATGCTGCTGTGATGGTGATTGTTACGATGAGGTGCTGCGGTGTTATTGTTGGATGTTTGCTGGTGTTGCTGATGTTTAGAAGGGTGCAGGACTTTTTGTCCAATCTGTAATAGATCAGGTTTTCATTAATGGGGGTTGTCATTTGGTGTAAGTTCGGGCAACTGCTGGTGTTTTGGATGGAAGGGTATGGAGGGGGTATTTTGTGTGATTTCATATCAATGTTATTAGTTTGTTATAGTGGTGCCTGAGGGATGCCTCTTGTAAAACTGTAAATCTTTTAAAACATTACAAATGAGTTTCAATTATTTTTGCCGCTGCAAATTTGTCGTTGTTAAAAAGTAAAGCTTTCTCGACAAATAACTTGTCGGTAAATGTGTAGCCAAAAGTTTATTTTTGCCTACTCATATTGTGTTGCTAAAAGTGTATTTTTTGCCAATGCCAATTTGTCGTAGCCAAAACTAAAGCTTTATCGACAACCAAATCATTGGCAAATGGCAACATTTACCGATGTAAATGTGTCGCTAAAAGTTACTTTTCCCCACTCATATTGTGTTGGTAGAAGTGTATTTTTTGCCAATGGCAATTTGTCGTTGCCAAAAGTAAAGCTTTAGCGACAAGCAAATCGTTGGCAAATGGCAACATTTACCGACATAAATGTGTTGCCAAAAGTTTACTTTTGCCAACGCATATGTTGTTGCTAAAAGTATATTTTTTGCCCATGCAAATTTGTGTCGCGAAAAGTGCCACACAATCATCATATTTGAATGACTTTTACCAACGCAAGGTAAATTGCCGACGATGGATGGAGGCTTTTAGCAACGACTATGTTCGTCGCTAAAGGTATTACTTTTACCAACGCAATGACAATTTCGTCGGCAAAAACTTTGGCCAACTCACTTTTGCCTACGGGTTGCCAACGTAGCTTTGTGTGTCGGTAAAACTCTTTGCCAACGAATTTTCCCTTTAAGCAACATATTTTGTTGCGTTGCGAAAAATGCAATTTCTTGTAGTGCCAAAAGACCAAACTGCCCCGATTCAGGCATGTTTGTCCGGTCAGCCACACTATTGGCCGATAGACTTTTATGATGGCCGGCGGACAGCCGATGACCTCCCCTGATGGTCGGTGAGCCTCCTAAAACCTTGTTTGGGTCAGAGGTGTGGTTTGGGGCCTTCATTGCTCAAGACAATGCAAGAAAGTGCATTTTCGAAGCTCAGCCGATCTCCGTTTCGACCTCAGACCGTGTCTTCTGCGCGTGGCACCTGAATACGGGTGTGGTGTATCCTTTTTGTGTCCTTTTGTCTCTTTCAAGATTCGAAAGTTGCCCCCACATGCATTATCTTGCACTCGCATATCTTACTTGCATTGTTTTGCATTTTAAACCCGCTTGGCCTGTGTAGACACCCCATTTTTGACCGACCTTAAGACTCAGACATCACCAGTTGAGTGCTTGGTGATACTGCATATCGTGCTCGTCTAGAAGTTTTAAAGTCTCGGCTGCGAGCCTTGCCTCCAGACTTCCGGACTCTTTTGTGCTTTGCCTCGGTTTGCGAACCGGGCTCGGTTTTCTCTGTTTCTTTTCCTGAGGGGAGGGAGAGGTCCCGTAGAACATCTCTCAGTGGCCGTGGGCTACATTTTGTGGCTGTAGGCCATTTTTCCCATTTCGGAGCCCGGTTCCCGGTTTTCGAAGCCGTCAGGCCGTGTGCCTCAGTTCGGGACCGCTTAACCATCTCCTATTGCTCCGGTTTTTGGCATGCATCTTATTTACTCCCTTTTGAGGGACACTGAGGTCTGAGAGACCCACTCCGTGGTCGAATACCACTCCCGGTGCCTAACAGCCAGTTTTCGGGGCCTCGGGCTGCGCGTTTCGACCCCCGAACCTTCATTTTGCATCGGTTTGGGCTCATTTTTGGTGGAGACCTTATTTTCACTGTTATAAAGCTTGTAGGAGGGTGGGAGGCCAGCAATTTTTCTAAAAATCCAACTTCTTTTTGGTCAAAAGTGGTTCAGCATGAATCCGGGAAGGAGAAAAATCTGCGCGGCTTCACCGAAACGGGCGTAACTCTTTGCACAAGAGGAATTAAGATATGAGGCCACCACCATTGGAAAGCTTACTTCTGGGGCTTCATTTTTCACTTAAGAATCTCCCAAGTCCAAGTCCGGGGGGGGGGGGGGAGACGTGGTTGGTTGAAGTCTGGTTGGACCGAATCTGCGTAGCTTCACGGAAAAGGGCATAACTTTTTCTACAAGAGGAATTTTAATGCAAGGTTTGCGCCATTGGAAAGATAACTTCTGGGGCTTCATCCTAGGGGGTGGCCAGACACTTTTTTCCCTTTGAAATAGCCGGCCATGATCCTCTCAATTTGCACTTTACAGCTGTATAGCTGTTTCCCCCAGAAAATATCTCAATCCAGGGGATATTTTGTGGGGAGATATTTTCTGGGGGAAGACTTGCCTCCTTTTCCCCCACCTTTTCCCCTCCTTGTCTCTCCCTTTTTGGTCCTTATAACCAGCTGCAAGCATTGGTCTTGAGGGGGAGAAAAATTGGTCTTCAAGCTTGTATACAAAAATCCTCCTCCATTTCTCTCATTTCCTTGAAAACCTCCAAGTCCTACACCACCATTTCTTCTACACCACCAACCCCCACCCTTCCATCCTCCATTCCAGAAGTTTGAAGGTGTTCTCCAAGGTCTAAGGGTGCTACAAACTCAAGCCAAGAGTTGCTAAAGGCTTGTCTTCAAGGGTGAGTTGCATTTTTCCCTTTTTGGTCCATTTCTTGTATCTTTTGTAAGCCATACATGCTTACTGTTTTGAGCTCCGGCCCTAACTGAAAGTGGCCTTCTTTTGAGCTCTTTTTCACTTTTTCTTAAGGGCTCAACCCTGTTTGAGCCCCCCATCTTGCACTTGCTTCAATATCCTTCTTGAATGCCATTTTCTTGCATGATATTTTTAGCTTGTGTATGATCTGTTTTGGAGCATGATGTAAACTGTAAGTAGGCTTATTTTGAGCCCCTCTTCAACATTGAAGAAGGGCTCATCACCGTTTGGGGCCTCCATGTACCACTTGTCATTATATCCATCTTTGGTCCCCATTTTTGCATGACTTGGCAGCCCCTTGTGCTTCTGCTTTTGGTCATTTTACAGAGCTAGAAAAGGTCTTATTTCGGTCCATTCTTCATGTTTCATTAAGGGCCTTTCATGGTTTGAGGCATCTTTCATATACTTTGTGTTGTATCTCTCTTTTAATCCCCATTTTTGCATGATTTGTTAGCCTATTGCGCTTCTGTTTTTGGTCATTTTACAGAGCTAGAAAAAGTCTTATTTTGGCCCATTCTTCATGTTTCATTCAGGGCCTTTCATGATTTGAGGCATCTTTTATACACTTCATGTTATATCTCTCTTTTGGACCTCATTTTGCATAGCATTTTTGACATATTTGCATACTGTTTTGGGTCCGACCCTCAACTGAAAAATGCCTTATTTTTGGCCCCTCATCAGTATTCTAGAAGAGTATTTTTCTGTTTGGGCTTTTCATCTACCACTTCCTTCTTTGGCCATCTTTTGGCCCTTTTCTTGCATAAGAGTGTAGCTATACCTGTGTTTGTTTTTTGGGATATTTTCAGAACTTCAAAAGATCATATTTTGGGCCCCTCTTCAACTTTGTTGAAGGGCCCTAATCTGTTTGGGGACAGCAACTGTGAGTTGCTTCTTTATCTCTCTTTTAATCCCCATTTTTGCATGCTAGTTTGGCCCTGTTTGTGTTCACTGTTTGGCTTTGATATAAACTGAAAAAGTGCTTATTTTGGGGCTCCCTTGCTTCTGTCTATTCATTTCATGTCCATATTGTGCATGTTTGGTATAGCTATAGGCCATTTCGGGTGCCAAAATTCATGTTTCGGGACTATTCCATGCATCGGGTGTACTTTCGCCTCATTTCGGGGCTGTTTTCCCCCACATTTCAGTGCTGAAATTCCATTAGCATGTTTGCATATCATTTTCCATGCTATTGCATTGCGTATGCCATTGCCTCGGTTTGCGTGCCCGTGTGCACGCATTTCGAGGCACTTCATTTTCATCCATCGGCTTCTTATGTGAGTGTGGCTGAGGCTCTCTCATGTTAGTATAAGTCCATGCTGCATTCTATATGCCATTTTAGCGATATTGCATTGCGTATGCCATTGCCTCGGTTTGCGTGCCCGTGTGCATGCATTTCGAGGCACTTCATTTTCATCCATCGGCTTCTTATGTGAGTGTGGCTGTGGCTCTCTCATGTTAGTATAAGTCCATGATGCATTCTATATGCCATTTTAGCGATATTGCATTGCGTATGCCATTCCCTCGGTTTGCGTGCCCGTGTGTACGCATTTCGAGGCACTTCATTTTCATCCATCGGCTTCTTATGTGAGTGTGGCTGAGGCTCTCTCATGTTAGTATAAGTCCATGTTGCATTCTATATGCCATTTTAGCCCTATTGCATTGCGTATGCCATTGCCTCGGTTTGTGTGCCCGTGTGCACGCATTTCGAGACACTTCATTTTCATCCATCGGTTTCTTATGTGAGTGTGGCTGAGGCTCTCTCATGTTAGTATAAGTCCGTGTTGCATTTTCCATGCCATTTTAGCCATATTGCATTGCGTATGCCATTGCCTCGGTTTGCGTGCCCGTGTGCACGCATTTCGAGGCACTTCATTTTCATCCACCGGCCTCTTATGTGAGTGTGGCTGAGGCTCTCTCATGTTAGTATAAGTCTATGTTGCATTCTATATGCCATTTTAGCCCTATTGCATTGCGTATGCCATTGCCTCGGTTTGCGTACCCGTGTGCACGCATTTCGAGGTATCTCATTTTCACAGCATAGTGTATACTAGGTTGTATCTTAGATCGCATTCATGCATTTTCTCAGTTTGCGTGCTCGTGTGCCCGTATTTCGAGGCATCTCATTTCCATTGCATCGTGTATGTTAGGGTTGTATCTTAGTTGCATTTCATGCATGTCATGCATATCGCATCATGTTCGGGAGAGGAGTTAGCCCGGGCACGGGAAACGAGGCACATTTCGTACTCCGTGTGACGGAATGTATCTCAATTCCCCAGTCACCGACACTCTGGATTATCTATGATGGAGTTAGGTTTTTGTTGTGTTTTCATGTGCATTCATCCTATATTGAATTGTGCAATTTGACTCCTCGGCCATCATGCCTCGGTATGCGTGATTGGTGGCACGAGGATCGAGTCATGCATATATTTGTGAAAATACACTGCTATGCCCCTTTCCTGCTCTCTGTTGCAGCAAAATCAAGAATCAGCAGTCTTCCGGGGCTCGGCGCTCTTTCCAAGAATAAACTGCTAAACAGAGGCTAATTGGGGCATCCCGGTGGATTTCCGCGCAAGACAACCCGGACATGCATCATCCATCAGAAGCAAGGCAGTCCCTGGCTTGCATGCCAGTTTTATTTTTTTTCTTAGTTGATTTGTTAATTAATTAGGAATTTGTATATTATTTGGACTGTAATATTCTTTTATTTGGAACTGTATTATTTATTCGGACCCTCTGCGCGAGGGCACAACTGTAATAAGTGTGCGTGTGTGTGTTGTATGTCTTCCAACCCCACGTCTTTCTCCCTTTTATTTATCCGCTTTTGATGGTTAGATTAGGGCATATTTCAATTAGCATACAGTATGATAGCATGTTTACATTCATTCATCTGTTTTGCATGCACCGGGCTTGGCGCATCATACTAACTGCATTGTATTTTCAATTCTAAATTGAATACATGATAGTTGTAGCATTTCATATGCCATCTTAGAATAGCCGAGCCTGCTATAGTTGCATTTTTGCATGTGTTGCATTAGGCATTTCTGTATACTTAGGATCATGCATGATTTCTAATGAAGTTTCTATTTTGGCTTGGAGTACTCGGTAAGTTTTATGCTTTAGCATCCTTGCATGCGTGTGAGTGACTGCCATGAATAGCATGCTTACCATGAGGCTAATTGCTTATGTGATATAACTGCCTGAATGCCTGTGGGTGAAGGTTGAGTTATCTGGATTGGAATGAATCATCAAATGTTTGTTTTAAGCCCGCTAGGTAGTGGCAACACCATCTTTTATAAGCCCA
The DNA here is from genome assembly GCF_055761805.1 of Camellia sinensis. NCBI lineage: Eukaryota > Viridiplantae > Streptophyta > Magnoliopsida > Ericales > Theaceae > Camellia > Camellia sinensis. The sequence goes on from NC_138964.1 coordinate 191,589,321, forward strand.
CCCGAGGGTGGCAAAATCTGCATTTTAAGCCTACCTGCGAGTAGCAAACCATCTTTCAAACAAACAAACATGAAATGTTTTGTTCCAATTCAGGCGACTCAGTCTATACTTGTATGCTGTGCGCATCACATAGTAACCTAGGCTAATAACCGGAATAAGAACATACAATGTTTTCAAAAATAGATATCATGGTTAGTAGAGGCCGGTCTATGACCAGGCGAGCGGGGGTGCTCACGAAGTGACCTTCCCCAATCGTACCCAAGTTCCCGAGCCGAGGCAACTTTGGTGATGACGGACACGTGGCCTTTGGCAATGAGTCAGGGTTTCCTAAATTTCCCAAAATAAAATATTTAGGTGGCGACTCTGTATCTGGCAAAGCAGTCCATGTTTGGCACCTCTTTCAAAAATCTGTTTTCTCAAAACGATTTGCCAGATTTGGACTCTTTGGTTCATATTTAGAACCGTGACACAAATCGAGTCCGAGCTGTAGCGAGGTCCCCTGCGGGCTTGTTACAGCCTGGCGAGACCTTAAACTCGTACGGTCTGGCGAGACCTTAAACCCGATCGGTCTGGCGTGACCTTAAACACGCTCGGTCTAGGAGACCTTAGATCCTCTAAAGATGCAAGACCTTTGGTTTTTACATGCATACACACGTCGTAACAAGCGCAACTTGCATTGATGTGCACTGCTCACATGCATTATCATGTATCCCAAGTGACACGCGTTGTCGCGCATTCGAGTCCACATGCATTATCATGCATCTCAAGCAACACGCGTTGTCACGCATTCGAGTCCACATATATTACCATACATTCCAAGCGACGCGCGTCGTCGCATATTCGAGTTCACATGCATTTCAAAAGCCGCGCGTTGTCGCGTATTCCAAGATCATTTGCATTGTCATGCATCGCAAAAGCCGCGCGTTGTTGCGTGTTTCAAAATCATGCATCATCATGCATTTTCATTTCAAAAAAAAGAAAACAACAAAAACAACATGCATCGTTTGCATTTCAAAAAAAAAAAAAAAAAAAAATGCATTATCATGCATTTTCCCTTCATCATGCATTGTCATGCATTCAAAAAACAAAACAAAAAACAAACATGCATATGTCATGCATTTCACTGTAAATAGTGCATATGTCATGCATCATTGTAAATAGTGCATATGTCGTGCATCATTGTAAATAGTGCATGTGTCATGCATACCACTATAAATAGTGCATATGTCATGTATGTAAATATTGCATATGTCATGCATTTTACTGTATATATTCCATTCCATCACATATTTGTAAATATTGCATTGTAGCTTGCATGCATTCACTGCATCACCCCCATCTACGGCTTGCGCCTTTCCATGTTGAGCTTGGTCTAGTATGTACCCATACTTTTCACGTCGAAGCATAGTTCTGCATGTGTACGTGCCTATTCCACTGCTAGTATTGTGGTTTTAGGGTTGCGGCACCTTTTCTGTGTTAGACGTGGCTTGTTTGTGTCCATGCTTTTGCTAGGCAAGATATGGTTTGGGCCGCAGGCCTTATCCACTGTAAATATTCCATTCCATTGCATATTTGTATATGTTACATTGTAGCTTGCATGCATTTGCCACATCACATCCAGCTATGGCTTGCGCCTTTCCCTGTTGAGCTTGGTCTGGTATGTGCTCATACTTTTCACATCGAAGCACGGATCTGAGACTTTTGTGTACGCGCCTATTCCACTGCTGGTATTGTGGTTTGAGACTTGCGGCACCGTTTCTGTGTTAGACGCAGTTTACATGTGTACATGCCTTTCCTAGGCAAGATATGTTTTGGTCGCGCGCCATATCCACTGTATATACTGCACTGTAATGTAGTTCGATTGCATCCAGCTTTAGGATCATAATCTTTTCTGAACAGAGCATGCCTCACTTATGTCATTCCACCCAATTACTTGTTCCTGTGTCCGTCTACATCACTCATAGTTCTGCATGTGTACGCGCCTATTCCACTGCTGGTATTGTGGTTTGAGGGTTGCGGCACCTTTTCTATGGTAGACGGACTTTGGATCTCCATCAATCTATTTGACATTTGTGTGGTTTTGAACCGCTCATGATTGGATCATGATTCAATTGCATTGCATATCGTTTGCATTGTTTATACATAGTTTTGTATGTTTTGGCATATTATTTGCATTGTTTTTACATTTGTTTTGTAATTTTGCATATCATTTGCATTACATTAGATTCAATTGCATATCATCGCACTGTTTGTGCACCCCTTGGTCTAAGGAGACCTTAAATCCTACATTTGCGTTGTCACGCAGCTTTCGATTGCATTGTTATGCATGTTGCTAATGATATTGCACCTGTTAAGTTTTCTTTCTCTTTCAGGCACGATATTGTATGTACGGTTCATTTGAAGCTGGTGCAAGCAGATGAGCCGCATAGGCATTGTATCCTCCGAGTGAGACGTATCGAGAATTGCATAATTCTCTTACACCCTCTCTGCATTGTAGTGTAGTTTGGTTTGTGCTAGCTTAAAACTGTTGCATTGTATGTGCTTCGTTACAGCTTTCTTTGTATGATCATAAGTTATGCTCGGCTTCTTCCATTTTCAGTTGCAGTTCGCCCCTGCCTTCGAGCGCATATGTTTATTGTCTTTCATGTTTGTCTAAGTCTTCGGCCTTGTCAAAAATGGGTCGTCTATGGGCTTTGACACTCACTCCCGTCATTCTTATGACTTTCGAGTTCTGTCAAAGAGGGGCAACTGTAGACACCCCATTTTTGACCGTCCTCAAGACTTGGACATCACCGTTTGAACACTCGGTGATCATCCTTGTTTGTATTCGTCTTGAGTTCCCAGAGGTCTCAGCTACGCGCCTTGCCTCAGGATCTCTTAACTTGACTATTTTGTGTCTGGTTTTGCACCAAACACTTGTGTTTTTGCTTTGGAGGGCAGGGAATGGCTTGTTGGCCATCCCCACACCTCACCGGCCATGGCTTGAGGCTACCGGCCATTGGTTTGTTGCCATCGGCCAAATGTTTGGCCGACCGGCACTCTTTGTGGTCGACTGGCCATCTTTTTTGGTCAAATAGCATTTTTGGCTGGCCGACCACTGTACATCTGCTTTTGCAGATATTTTTATGCTAGCTGTGCTAGCTGGCATACACTTTGCTCCCCTCCATACAAGAGGGATTTCACTCTTGCTTGGCTTGTTTTGGAAGCTTTGCAAGAGTGAATCTCTATAAGAGGGAGCCTCTTCTCCCTCCATTAGGTGTGACAACATTTTTCCAAAGGGCTCTGATATTAGGGTTAGGGTCTGCATATCCTCCATCTCTATATCTCTCTCTCTTTTGTGTATAAGTGTGTTTTTTGGTCTTATTATTGCACACAAACACCCACCATTACACCTTACCTTGGCTACTGAGGTGCTAGGGAGCTGTTCTTGAAGTTCTTGATTGGTTTTGAGCTTGAAGAACCAACTGGAACATTGTTTGTGAAGAGGGTCATCAAGGGTAAGAACTTCACCCTTTATTCCCCATTTTTGCATAGTTTTTTAACCAATCTTGCAACTATTTTTAGACTTTGTATATAACTAATAAAAGTCTTTATTTTGAGTGCTTAACATAGTTGTTTAAGGTTGCTTTGTCGTTTGGGGGTGTTTGACCCCTCTTAGGCCTTGTTTGGCCCTATTTTTGTGCTATTTTGGTGAGCTCCAGGACCACTTTGTTTGGGCCTCCTCACCACTGAAATCTTGAGGGATTTCAGTGGTGAGGATGGTGCCTTAAGGTCCTGAGAAGGAGAGGGCCACCCCCCTCCTTGTTGTCCTTGAAAAGGGCCATTTTTGCCTCATGTGTGAGCATCTTGTTTAAGTGTATGATGGCCATGCCTTAGCTGTTTTTGTGCTTACATTGCCATGTATTACCTCTGTTTTTGCTTGGTTTAGATACACCATGCTTGCCTTGCATACATGTCTTGTAATGCCATATTTTTGCCTTAACATGCTTTAGGTTTTAACCCTTGTTCTAGCATGATTTCGGCCTATCTTTGTGAAGCTTTTATGCTTGTTTTAGTATGCTAAGGCACTGTTTTTGATCATTTGAGTCATCCATACTTTGCTTTGTATAGCTACCATGCAAACTCTCTTGTATGCCTTGAGTAGTGACCCCTCTAGCATGCCATCCTTGCATCATTTTAGTGGTTTGGCACTACTTATAGCATCATTTCAGGCCTCATGGTATGCTTGTATGCTTGCATTTGATGTCCCTTTAATGCTTTACAAGGTTGTCATATTATGCTCCATGTGTGGCCTCTTTTGTATGCTTGCATGTTTAGACCACTTAGATGCCATCTAGGTGTGTCCTTAGCTTTGTTTAGGTCTGTCTTGGACCTGTTTTAAGTCCTTTTAGCCTTGTGAGACTTAGCCGTGGTTTAAGCCCTCTTAGGCTTTCCTTGAATCTTGGACCATTGTTGCATGTTTAGCTTGTCTCGTTTACTTGGTTTGGCACCTTTATAACATGATTTTCAGAGCTTTCTATGCATGCTATGTGTCCATGTTTATCTTCTTTTAAGTGTACTTAAAAGTTGTCTCTTTGATGCTTAAGCGTTGGTCAATTTGCATGCATGCTTGTATGTGCATTTGGCCCCATCCTCATAGCTTTTGGCCAATGTTTTGGGCTTGTTTGAAGGCTGCCTAAATTTGTTTAAGACCATCCTTTGCATATGTTACATGCTTGCCTTATGCGTTGTTGCATATTTGGCCTTGTTCCATACTTGTTGACATTACACTTTGCATTGCATCCTTGCATGTTCATTTGCATGCTCATGTTGCATACTAGCTCACGTGCCTAGGTTGCATTGCATTGGCACACATGCTTTGCCTCTTGAATTGAGTATGATAGAGGTTGAGTGTATTATTTGCTTATGTGCATTTCATTCTACATTGAAAATGCACAACTTGGTTCCCTGGGCCATCACGCATTGAAATGCTTGATTGGTGGTCCGGGAATCAAGGGCCATACCCCTTTGAGTCATGAACATGATAGGGGATGTGTTGGTGCACACATTTGCTTGAAATGCATTGCCATGCCTTGTTTTGCCCTCTGCTGCTGTCAAAACAGGTTCTGCAGGAAGACTTGGCCGGTCGACTACATGGAGTGCAGACCGACCAATTATTGATGGCCGAGAGCTCAACAAATGGTCAATGACCATCCAGACATGGTCGGTGGTGATCCACAATGTCCATGGAGCATACCTTGGGAGTTGTGCAATTTTCAGAGGAGCAGAGCAGGGGAAACAGAGGCAAACTTGTGCATGGTGGTGGGTTTCCGAGCGGAACCGAGCGCGCATACATTGGGCCCTCTTCCTGAGGCTTCTTTTACTGCTTAATTAGCTTAGTTAATTTTCTTAACTAGTTAATTGTCTGTAATATTTAGTTAGCTTGATAGTTAGTTAAATTGTATTATTCTTTCAGTCCCTCCGAGCGAGGGAAAATTTGTAATAAGTGTGGGTGCGTATGTACATGTCTTTCAACCCCCATTTCTTTCTCTCTTTTACTTACCTGCTTTGATGGTTAGTACTAGGGCATATTTAATTTAGCATCCTTATGTTATGCATGCGTGCATCATTCATCAGTATTGCATGCACCAGGCTCGGCGCATCATACTAACTGCATAGTATTTTAAATCAAACTTGAATACATGTTATCTGTCGCATCCCACATGCCATTCATAGATTAGCCGAGCCTATTCTAGTGACATTTTGTATGAGATACATTAGCCACCTTAACATGAATTAGGATCATGCATATGATTACTAACTAGTTCACTGTTTTGGCACGGAGTACGATGTAAGTATTTATGCTTTAGCATCTCGCATGAGTGTGAATGTTAACATGATAGCATGCTTACCATGTGGCTATATGCTTATGTGATATAACTGCATGAATGCCTGTGGGTGAAGGTTAGATTGTTTGAATTGGGATAATTCATCGAAATTCGTATATTAGGCTACTCGCGAGTAGCAAAATTCAAACCATTTTCCAAACAAATAGAAATGCGATGCTTTGTTCCGACTTAGGCAATTTAGTCTATACTTGTTTTGCTGTACGCATCACATAGTAATTCTAGGCTAATAATCGGTATAAGAATGCATAATATTTTCAAAACAAGATATCATGGTTAGTAGAGGCCGATCTTCGGATCCGGTGAGAGGGGGTGCTCATAGCTGACCTTCTCCAATCGTACCCAAGTTCCCGAGCCGAGGTAACTTTGGTGACGACGGACACGTGGCCTTAGGCAAACGAGTCAGGGTTTCCTAAATTCCCCTATAAAAAATATTTAGGCGGCGACTCTATATCTGGCAAAGCAGTCCATGTTTGGCACTTCTTTTTTAAAAATCTGTTTTCCAAAACGATTTGCCGGATTTGGACTCTTTGGTTCAGATTAAGAACCATGACAATTTGAGAGTCCGAACTGTAGTGAGCCCAAAACGAACAGAACGGGGGTCATCCTCCTGGGGCGTTCGGGGACGTCTACACACTCCCACTCGCCCGATCAAAAGATTGGCCTCTACTAATCATGATATGATGTTTTATAAACCTTATGTGTTCTTATTCTGGTTATTAGCTAACTTTACTATGTGATGCACAGAAACAAGTATAGACTAAAATCGCAAGAATTGGACCAGCTCAACTCATGTTTGCTTTCGAAAATTGTTTGAATTTGCCACCCTCTAGTGGGCTTAAAACGCGGATTTGCCATCAAACAAGATAGGCTTAAAACATGATTTGCCACTTCGCAAAGTGGGCTTATAACTCACATTTGTTAAATCGTTCCAATTCAAGCAACAAGTCTTCATCCATAGGCATTCATGCAATTTAGCATATAAGCACATAGCCTCATGGAAAGCACGCGAAGCAAGGCAACATGCACTACAAGAAAAAACACATTCGGCGACCAAATTTCCTGGCTAAAAAGAATTTGGTCGCTGAAAGTATAGTTTTCAGCGACTAAAAAAGCATTAGTAGCCAATTGTGAAGTTTTTTGATGACTAAAAAAATTTAGTAGCCAAAAGTCTACAATTGGCGACTAAAAATAAGTTTGGTCGCCAATTATATGAGTTTTACCGACTAAAACATTTTTAGTAGCCAAAAGTATAGTTTTTGCCGACTAAAAAAAATTTAGTAACCAAAGAGTCAACAATTGGCGACTAATTCTAATTTTGGTCGCCAATTATGTGGGTTTTACCAACTAAAATATTTTTAGTAGCCAAAAGTACAGTTTTTGCCGACTAAAAAAAATTTAGTAGCCAAAAAAGTCTACAATTGACGACTAATTATAAGTTTGGTCGCCAATTCTGTGGGTTTTACCGACTAAAACATTTTTTAGTAGCCAAAAGTAAGTTTTTTAGCGACCAAAAAAATTTAGTAGCCAAAAAGTCTACAATTGGTGACAAAAAATATGTTTAGTAACGAAAAGTGATCGTTTTTAGCGCGAAAGTCTCTTCAGCGACCAAAAAGTTAAATTTTTATTTTTATTTTGCTACTAAATAATTATTTTTATACATATACTTTTATATTAATACGAGTCTATGTACTACATAAATAATATATATTACATATATAATCATGTGGTGTTATAGAGGCGTAGTGGGAAGTGTGTGGTGCATAAGGTTTATGGTGTGGGAGGTTAGTGGTTCGAGTCTTTATAAGAGCGGATGCAAAGCTTAACAATGAATTATTTTTTTTTCACGGATGAAGCTTTTGGCAACTAAAAATGTTAGTCGTCGTTTGGTAGCTTTTGGCGACTAAAGATTTTAGTCAGCGATTCGTTAACTATTGGCGACTAAAACATTGGTCGGTGAATGTATGATTTTAAAGAAATATAATTGACTATTGGCGACCAAAATTTTGGTCGCTAAAGACTTGGTTTTTGCCAACCAAAGGTTTTTTAGTCGGCAAAACCCTCCAAAACCTTTCCCGACAAGTTTTTGGCGACAAATGTAGCAACCAAAATTTTTTATCGCAGAATGGCTTTGGCGACCAAAGAACAGACAATTGGTGACCAATATTTTAGTAGCTAAAAGTGACTTTTTTTGTAGTGATGGCAATCACACTCATGCAAGCATTCTAAAGCGTAAAGACTCATCGAGTACTCCAAGCCAAAACAAAAACTAGTTAAAAAAATGCATGATCCTAACTATACAAGATGCCTAATGCAACACATGCAATATGAAATTAATAGGCTTGGCCATTAATATGGCATACGAATCGATTTGAACAACATGTGATTAAACACGTATTCAAAGAATTATTTGAAATAACAATGCAGTTTGAATGATACGCCGAGCCTTGGTGCAAGCAAGACAGATGAATGGATGTAAACATGCGAGCATAAGGTATGCTAATTGAAAATGTCCCTAATCTAACCATCAAAAGAGATTAAATAAAAGGGAGAAAGACGTGGGGTTGGAAGACATGTACACACGCGCGCACACTTATTACAACGTTATGCCCTCGCGAAGGAGGGTCCGAATGAATAATAGCAAAGCAAACTAAGCTAGGCTAACTAATCTAATTAAACTAATTAGACTATTTATTCCAAATCAAATGAATAACTAGCAAACTAATTACTAATTATTACCGCACTTTAACTAATTAGCAAATAACTAATTACATTACAACACAAATGTACATAAACTATTCATGCAAAATATTTAAACTACACTTCTTCAGCTTTGCTTCGGGAAGTGGAGGTTGCATGCACTCAGTTTTCACCCCGAAAAGCCACTGTTTTTCTCTTGAGAGGCTCTGTTTGCAAGGTTGACCATACTCTAAAATCTTTCTGCTCCACCTTACCAAAAACTTACTGAGGATTGCACCAAATGAGGCACTACCGGCCACTGGTGCTCTGAGTCACCACACTGCAACAGAGCACATATAGAGAAAAATGAGGGTTTTCCAAGGGTATATTTGTACTGTACCCATCCTTATCATCTCAAAACCTCAAAGGAGTGGCACACTCAGATCCAAAACCACCAATCAAGCATTTTCGATGCATGATGCCCAAAGAACCAAGGAGTACAATTTCATTGTATGCAAAAACAAGACTTAAGACCACCACCTTATCATGTGTGATCAAAGAAAATGGAGACCAAAAAGATTGGCTCATTTTATCACTTTTAGTATGAAATGCTCTAATCTTCCTTGTGTTCAATATAACGTCCAATTGAACACATGCAATGCAACACAACATGCTTATCTTGCTCAAGTTTTACTTATCACTTTTGTTTACTCATTTTAAGTTAACAACTTATTCTTTAATTGATTTAGTCCATTGGTGAGAGTCCTCTAAAGAGAAAGAAGTTTCAACCAAGGGATGATGTAAGGCAATAGAGAGTTCATGCCATTGGTTTGTAGAAACCCTCAAAAGAGGATTAAAACCATTAAGCACAAACTCTATCTCAAGCTTAAAAGATCCTAAACTTGAAATAACTTCTAAAAAATGATTGAAAGAGTGAAACAAATGAGAATATGACAGAGCTATATGTGCTCAAATTACATGTAGAATGACACTACAACATGCTTTCAATTCAAAATAATGATGCTCAAAGCTTTAAAACACCAAGCTAATGAAGGAATTAACCTTACAACTATGCAATAGAGGCCTCAAATGAATTAATCAGTGAAAATGTAATAACCCGACCCTCATATCTGTTTCTGGCATACTTTCAGTTCCTAATTCAATGCATTTAAATGCTTAATGTGAAATTTTATGTGAAATTAAGTTGGAGCCAATGGATCTTATGATTTGAGATCTATATCTGTTTGAAAAGAAAAGTATCTGTCTCAATTCAAGTGTTTGGATCATAAATTGAGGGCCTTAGAGGCTTGATAATCTAAAATTGATTTTACATTTGATAACAATGAGCACTTTTGTGGAAATTTGATTCGGGATCATTAAACTGATAACATTTTGTCCTATTCAAATATATATATATATATATATATATGTGAGCCTCTTTGATTGCTGGATTTAGAACCTTATACAAAAATCCTCTGGGAGAAAAGAAAGAAGAGGGTTGGAGAGAAAGGCTCAAGAGGAGAGCTTCACTCTTCAAGAAAGTTGGAATTGAGAGGAATTTAGGAGAAACAAGCTCAAGGAAAATTTAATTCATCTTGTGTAACCTTTGTCTTGGAGTTGGGTAAGAATTTCCTTTTTATTCATGTCACTTAGGATTTGTAATTGTGGTCTTTTGTGTATGCATGTGGTTAATTGGCAAGGTAGTCTTATCCTTGATTGTTAAACTCAACTTGGATCATCTAGGGAGGAATTACATTCTATTTCTTCTATTGTTAAGCTTGAATTCATCTTTATGATCAAATGGTTATATGTGTGTGTATGTGTGAGGAAGTTGGGATAGTATGTAATTGGGTTATATTATGAGTTAAGAATTAAAAATCCAATTCATGTTGAGATTGTTGTATGTTGGTAATGACTTTTGTACATGATTTTTTTGAACATATTCTAGCAAGTAAAGGATCCATTTTCAGCCTTGTAAAAGCCTACCAAGAGTTGAGTTTTTGTTGATTTTCGGATAGAATTTTGCAGAATCGTCGCACCTGCGAGAGTCACTGCCGCACGTGCGGGAAATGGTGTAAATTTGTGCTTTGGCTACTGTCTAAGAGGCACATGCGGGCGTCACTGCCGCACGTGCGGGACCAACCGCCGCACGTGCGGGGCTCATAGCCGCACGTGCGGCACAAGCTGAAAAAGTTTGTCTGCTCCATTTTGCGTGTTCGACCCTCGGATATTATTAAAATAATTATTTGATACCCTTAAAGTGTTCGTAAATTCATTTGAATGAAACGAATCCAAAACTAAGTTAAAAAGGGTAAATGAACTAATACTTGAAATGTGTGAATGTAGGGCACATACTGGGAGCGTCTGCCACTTCACCACAACACTATGAGTAGCAGTACAGAAATGTACATTTTATTTACTGATAATTATTGTCACTAACACTCTGTTCTTCGTAAGTGTTACACAAACATTTATGAACATTGGAAGGTTTGCACACATCGGTATGACTTTGGAGTCCTTTTGCTCTATCAATAACAAGTATTAACCCTCTGTTGTTTATCAGCATACTACGTTACTTCTTTAAGAATAAATGGAACTTATGTTCATCCTTGAACAATGGTATCTGTATGAATCGAAGATTATTCTGTTGTTTTACGTATGGACCCAAGGCTGTTTAGAATCTACGACATGAATGCAAAGGTTTAACATCATTATGTAACTCACGTTAGAATGTAATTGTTCTGTCTTTGTTAAGCGTTAAACGTACTGTAATGGCATGATATGAATGGTTCGGTCTTTAAGACCTAATGATTTCTGGTATGGAACAAAGTGTTATACGGAACTAAGTGCTGCAATGCGAGCCACCTCTAGAATTTGTACGAGCCACCTCTTGAGTCCATACATATGTGAACTGAGGCCTATGGCCGTTCTGTGAAAGTTATGAGGCCAATGGCCGTTCTGTGAAAGTTATGAGGCCTATGGCCGTTTTGTGAAAGTTGTGAGGCCTATGGCCAATCTGTGATGTATGGGCCTAGGGCCATTCTGTATGACCTGTTAGTATGAAACAAAGTGCTGCCATGCGAGTCACCTCTAGAATCCATGCGAGCCACCTCTTGAGTTCATACATACATGAAAAGGGCTTAATGCCGATCTGTTTAAGGGCTGATTGCCATTCTGTGTAAATTTAGGCCTAAGGCCATTCTGAAAATAATTATAGGATAAAGTTAACTATACGTCCTCTGCCGTTATACATGTACATTGTAATTCAAGTTAATTGTTAAATTATTACTTACTACTATTCACTGAGCTCGGCTCACCTTGTGTTATGTCTGTTTTTGTAGGCACTCAACCTAGAGGTCAGTCTTAATGCATGGCATCCATACCTGTTTTGTCAACCGCAGTGTGTCTAGGCAGTTAGTTGAAGCTGTGCATTTTGTGGGGTTTTGTCAAGCTTATGGCTTTGTTTATTGAGATGTGTATAACCTCTCCTTCAGTAATACTTTTGTTATACACCTACGTATAAGGCTGGTCTGTATATGTACATGTATCCAATTAATTCTCAGATGCATGCCATTGTATGTTCATCTACGTTATGCAATGTTTGTGATCCTGACATAGTAGTGATAGCTCAATGGATATTTTTTTATGTTCATTTTGGTAATAGTGCTTTCGTTCAGGCCCCATATCTTATGTGCTTTAAGTTAAGTGTCCGTTTCCGAAGTGGCCATGCCCAAAACTTTTAGGGACAAGTTTGGGGCGTGACAGAAAAACAGAGCCAAAATAGGTCAAAACAGTGGCAAAAACATGCTGGACAAAAGCTAAGTTAAGCTAGAAAAACATGCTAACACACAAAGCTATCGAGGCATGAAAACAAGACACAAGGAGGGGAGGCTAACCCCTCCTATTTTGGACTTCAAAACATGGTTTTTACCACTGAAAATCCTCTAAAATTCAGTGGTTAAAAGGGCCAAAAAAATTGATTTGAAAGTGTTGGAAGATAGCACACAAGCTTTAACAAACCAAAGAACAAAAGTGTAAACCACCCCTAACTCAAAAGGAACCTCAAACCACAATTTTTAAACTATAAAAAATAGATTTTAAGAGGTCAAAACCATCCTTAAAACAGTATCTAAAGATCACAAAACAAGTATTTAAATAAAGCTCAAAATACAAGTGTTCTACCTCTTGAAGACAAGAGGCAATTTAGGCACCAAAACCAAGCTAAACCAAGCTAAAATCCGCTTCTAAAGCTCAAAGAGGGCCTCAAGTAACCTCAACTCAATGGTGATCAAGTTTGATCAATGGTTTATGTGCAAAAGTGTAGAGAATTTAGGCTATAAAGCACAAAATATCAAGAGAGGGAGAATTCTAGAGAGAAAGAGAGAATTTTTTGTCTTCAAAATTTTCTAACCCCTTCACATGTAAGAGAGCGCTTCTATATATAGAAAATGCAAAATCCCCTCATAAAGATCCAGCCACACACGTGTTGGAAAATGCTTCAATCTGTGCAAACAACTGGCATAAAATATCACAAAATATCTGCTGATACATTGGTGGTCGGCCGGCCATCAGTGATGGCCGGCAGGGCTTCATTGATGGCCGACATGGCACATCAATGGCCGATAGGCCAAGATCCATGGCCGGCAGTCCTCAAGGATGTTAGGCAGGCCATCAACAACATCATGCTGAAAAGATCTAGTCATGGTTCAAAGATGAGACAGAATGGATGCAGGGTTTGGAAAACTCAAACCTGTGGCGTTTCGCCCTGAACTTTGAGGGCTCAACGAGCAATCAAACTCATCATCGGATGTACCTGCAAGAACATCGAAGTGTTGAGGACGGTCAAAAATGGGATGTCTACAGTTGCCCCTCTTTGATAGAATTCGGGGTCACGAAACGACGTGAGTGAATGTCAAAGCCCAGAGACAACCCATTTTGACAAGGCCATAAGACTTGGGCAAATAAACAAAATGTAGATGTAGTTGGTTGAACTCGGGGGTTGCCTACGTATCCCTTTGCAAGGAATCAAACCAGCGTAGTTCAGGGGTAGGATGCAAAATGACACACAATATAACAAAACAGTGTAAATGATATACAGTGCAATGAAATAATCAAACCACAAGTAGTGCAAAACCACACAAATATCATAAAGGGATAGAGATGCAAAATCAAACTACGTTTAACATAGAAAAGGTGCTGGAACCCTCAAACCACAATTCTCTTAGTGGCATAGGCGTATGCACGTGCAGAACTATATGTTTCGCAGAGAAAGAGTACAAGTAATTGGGTGGGATGATATGAGTGAGGAATGATTTGCTGAGGAAAGATCATAATCCTAAATACTGAATGCAACAAAACGAAGTATAATGCAATGGATGCAATGGATGAAGTGAATAAGGCGTAAGCCAAACCACATTTTACTTAGAAAAGGTATGGACACAAAACAGACCACGTCTAACACAGAAAAGGTGTCAAAACCCTCAGGCCACAATTCTCTTAGTGGAATAAACGCGTACACATTATCACAGAACCATGCTTCAACGAAGGAAATGTATGAGCACATGCCAAACTAAGCTTAACATGGAAAGGATGCAGACGATACAATGGATAATGCAGTAGATGTGTGCAATAAATTCTATATGCAACGTGATAGAAGTACTAGATAATGAAATGCAATGTAGCAGCTAGGAAGTGAAAGTACCTTACAGAGGCAATTGGTGATGACTCACCTTATGCTGTTGTGGGTCTTCCTCTTCAGCATCTTGCGCTTCCAAACCACAAGTACTACTTTTCTCCCTGACTATGTTCGTAACTTTCCCTATTCTTCAACAGCGTGACAGACTAGGTTGGTTCAGTATCCAGAATTAAGGCGCATACAAGCTACCTCAACCTATGGGGCTGCCATACAAATTTCAAGCCGAGAATACACCCCTGGGTATTTAAACTAGACTTTAGTCTCGGAAATTCTGAACCTTTGCATTCTAAGCATCAGCCATTCGAACTCTAGTTTCCACTGTCTCAGTTGATCTCCTAGGAACTCACTACAAACATAGGCAGGTGGCTACACCAGACCACCAAAAATCATTTAGGTATAACAAACACTAAAGGAATTGCTTCTCTAGAGGATTTAAGGTCTCATAGACCAAATGAATGCACATGACAGTGCGATGCAGGATGTAGGATTTAAGGTCTCCTAGACCGAGGAAGATGCACAAGACAGTGTGATGCAGGTGCACAAGACAATGCGAGTAAGGGTGAATGAATGCACAAAATAGTGCTATACAAAATGCAATACGCATAACAGTGCGATGAAATTCACAAGGCAGTGCGAGACAAGTTTGCACAAAACAGTGCGATATATGGTGAAATGCACAAGATAGTGCGATGCAGGTGCACAAGACGGTGCGATGTAGGGGCACAAGACAGTGCGATGCAAGGTGCATAAGACAGTGCGATGCACAAGAGAGTGTGAATCAAGATGCAAGATTTAAGGTCTCCTAGACCAGAGGAGCACACAAGACAGTGCGATGCAGAGCGAATGCACAAAATAGTGTTATACAGGTGCACAAGACAGTGCGATGTAATGCATAAGATAGTCTGATGTAATGTGAAATGCACAAGATAGTGCGATGCAGAGGATGCACAAGATAGCGCAAACAAAGGAGGCGCAACATAGCGTGATATAAGGTGCACAAAATAGTGTGATGCAAGGTGAAATACACAAGACAGTGCGATACAAGGTGAATGCGTAGGATAGCACGATGCAGGTGCACAAGACAATGCGATACAGGTGCACAAGATAGTGCGAACTTAATGTGAATGCACAAAATAGTGCGAATAATGAAAATGCACAAAATAGTGCAATACAATGCACAAACAAGTGCAGGTAAGGTGCGCAAAATAGCACGATGCAATGCACAAACAAGTGCAAGTAAGCTGCGCAAAATAGCGCAATGCATGTTCTATGCAAAAGATACAAGCATTTTCTATGCAAGATGAGAGCATGTAATGAAATGCACAAGATAGTGCGGTGCTCAAGAAAGCGCGAGTGTAAAATTTCACAAGAAAGTGCGATGCGCAAGAAAGCACGAGTGTAAATTGCACAAAATAGTGCGAGTATGATACAAAGTGCACAAAATAGTGCGAACAAAACAAATGCACAAAATAGTACAGGCAAAGTGAGTGATTGTGTGATAAATGTATTAAGATTATTGTGCGATAGATGCACAGAAGTGAGATTATTGGTTCACAATGCAATACAATGACCATACATGTTCCATGCAAGATAAACAACCGATGCAGGATGTTCATTGAAAACATGTTCTATGCATGAAACATAAGCATATTCTATGCGGAACTGAAAGCAGGCATATTCTATGCATGATTCATAAACGATGCATGGCACGCATGCAACAAAAATGTATGCAAAAATGCACATTCTACGCAATAGAAGAGAATTGAATATGTGTTTTGGTGCCTCTGATTTACCTCTCAAAGGACTTTGCAACATGCTCAGCTAAAAAAGGATATATCCCGTTCATATTGGCGAAGGGTAACATCTACATTTGAAAACCACAAGTGCTGCTTGGACTGCCATTCTAACTTGAAGAAGGCTTAAGCTTGGGGTCAAGATACACTCATACTCCAGAGAAAGGTGAGGCTAGAGAAAGTGAACCTGGAATGTAGTCTCGGAATTTGCTGAACACACTAAGATGCTCCAATTTTTTTCTCTTTTCTTTTGCTTTGCAGTCTAGAACCTATGTAGCTTCAGATAGGTCCTGGTTCAGTTGTTCTTACATGACCTGGGCTGAACCTTATAGTTTAAAAAAGAAGGAATTTTGTTTTTCACATAGGTTGAGAATGGCACGGCACTCTGAGCAGAAAACGATTTATTTTTTGAAATTAAAACTGAGAATAAGTTCTTGACCGGGTATTGAGCTTACGACCGACTACAGTACACCGCGACTTAACAAAGAGGAAATGAAGGTAAAAAAAACAGCCTAAACACATCTATTGACACTCGAAATGACTCAAAACAAGAATCGAGACAAACAAAAGCACACACACAACAAACAGATACTCTACTATCATTTGTGGGAGACCTCTCGACTCACAAGGAGCCTGTTTCTCCGAATATTGTTTCCCACCCTTTCTTATTTGTGATTCTCACATCACTCTGGCACTCCATCTATTTTTCTCTGAAAAAGCCCTTTTCTCACTTTTTCTCTCAGCGCACATCTCTCAATTCTTCAATCTCTCTTATTTTTTATTCCTCCCTTGGGTGCTTGATGGATAAGCAGGAAGTTGTGGCCTTTTGCCCCTAGTATTCCACTAGATTCTCCTTCTTTCATTCACAACTAGTGAGCTTTCCCACGGAAGGGTTGTAATGCGACTGGATGTGCAGTAAATCTGCAGCTGACATCGGTTGATGATGCCCTTGGCTGAACTTGATCGAGGTGAATTATAGCATGTCCCACTGGCTAGGTATACAATTGATTGGTCTCACACATTACATTTTCTATGTCCCCATCCCGGGTCAGATGCCAATTTGGGTGTGATCGTCTGGATGAAGGAACTAAGCATCCCGCTCCATTTCCAGTTCGTTCTACGCACTCAGCTTGATGCCTCGCTGCTTGGAGGATATGAGAGCTTTAAGCCTTCTGCTATTAGCTTCAGTTGTGCCCTTTCTAGCGAATATGGCGCTCTTTCCGACAAGTATGGTGCCTTTTCTGGCAAGAATGTTGACAACGGAGAAAAGACATAAAACCTTACTCAACTGTGCCCCTAGTTCATCATTTTGACCATTTTTTGTTTTGGCTTTCTACTAAAACGAATTTTGACCAATATGAGAGTTAGATTAACATGCTTGTTCGATTTTCTAATTTGAAATCATGCAGGTCAGGTTGTGAGCACTGAAAATTTTCCTTTTTTGGGTCCAAGAAATGGTCCAATTTTTGAAAAATAGAATAGTTTTTGAGAAAACTAGTCAACCTCACTAAAAATCCTCAAAACTGTTTTTGTAAATGGCCATTGCTCAGCCAACACATAATCTACTCTTGAGATGCAAAAACTCATATCTGAACTTGAATTATCTTGCAACTGAATCTTCTAATGGAATAGGACAACTAAATCTGAACGAAGACGAGCCAATTTACACATGATAAGATAGCCGAGTTTGAACAAGGATAAGCCAATCAACATGGATGAGCCAAGCAGGCTGAAGATGGTTGGGGCCAAACTTCAGGATGAAGTTGCCTACGTATCCGAAAGATGGGAATCAAGTCGTACGTAGTTCCGGGTTGAGGTTCACTCGGGTGTTAACACTCTTCTTTTGCGCTCTAACTTTTGCCAAAGCCGCCATTTTGGGCTTTCAACCTTGCGAGCTATTTTTTTCATTTTCCTTTTCATTTCTTTTCCTCTTATTTTCTTTTCTTCTTTTTCCTTTTCTTCTTTTCCTGTTACTTTTCATCTTTCTTCATTTTTATTTTCTCTTTTTTTTTTTCATTTTTTTTCATTTTTCATTCTTATTCTTTTACTTTTCTCTGCTCTAACTTTTGCCTGGGTCGCCCTTCTAGGTTTTCGGCCCAACGAGCCTCTCAAGGATAGAAAAGTTTAACTTATCCATGTTGATCGGTTTTGAGATCTCGAAGCCATCTAAATCCAGGAGAATGTTTGTTGTTCGCTGATGATGTAGGAGCCTATGCAATCGGGTTTGAATTTGCCCCTAGTGTTGTGGATAGGAACTCGATTGTCCTTCAGCAAAAACTTTCTTCTTTCAGATTCTAGAATTTAGCTTTCTTGCTAGTCTTCATCAGTCCTGAGAGATGACTCAATTTTGAATCTTCGAGCACATCTGACCTTTTTTGCCCCTAGTTCAAGGGCTACTTCTGATCTAGCTTTTGCA
Source organism: Camellia sinensis (assembly GCF_055761805.1). NCBI lineage: Eukaryota > Viridiplantae > Streptophyta > Magnoliopsida > Ericales > Theaceae > Camellia > Camellia sinensis. The sequence continues at coordinate 191,607,789 of NC_138964.1, forward strand.
AGCTTCCTTTGACGATATCTGACTTTATTGCCCCTAGTTCAAGGGCTGCTTCCGATCCAGCTTTGCAAGCTTCATGTTTTGGTTGATCATTGAACATTCTGAATCAAAGTTCAATGTTTGAAAGCAAAAGGGGTTGAGTCTCGAGGCTGAGAGTGATCCTACGCTGCACAATCTCAAAAGCGATTCCACGCATGTCTTCGTAGGACCACACAAAACATTTTTTAAAATTTTTAAGAAAAGGACTAGTTGCTCGTGCTAAAGGCAATGTAGAACCAACCTGGATCAAGCCACGATCCTTCCCAGTACTCACATTAACAAACATGATTTCATTCATTAAGGGCTTAGCACACCTCTCTTTCTCTCAATTGATCAAATTTTTACAATTCCTGAGATATTCCTCTCTCTTTGTTTTCATCAATGTTAGAAAAGTTTTGAAAAACTTAGGTCAATGAAATGATTTCAAGGCACAGAAAAGTAGATGAAAAGCTCTGTTGTTTCATTCAGATCTTCTGGCAGAACTGGCTCAATGGTAGAAACAGACGCAAAAGAAAGAGTGTAAAAGACAAACACAAAACAAGATGGTGATGTCCGAGGTAACACCCTCGAAATCTCCCGACTCTGATGTAACAAGACTGACTCGATACAACACAACAGAACTGACTCAATACCCAAATCAAAAAATAAAATAACCAGCACTTTCAAATTGCTCAAAACAGTGCGTGCTATCCACGACATCTAAAGTAAAATGAGCGCCATTAGCCGGTGGTTCATCCCCCTATCACATAATCATATTATCCCCCAAGTTCATCGATCCAATACCGATAGACTTTGCAGGACCTGGTGCGACGCTGACCTCTTTATCAATCAGATCTTGTATTTCATGGCGCAGACGAAAGCAACTGTCAGTGTCATGGCCGGTTTATTAATGGAAGGCACAGTACTTGGCCGGATTATGCTTCATTAGAAGGGGTTCCAGAAGAGGCCAAGGCTCAAAGGGTTTGAGATGGCCTTGTCCTATAAGGATTTGAAGAGCTTTGGACAAGGTCATGTAAAGCAGGGTGAAGACCCTCTGGCCTTGGGGTTGGTGCTTCGAGGTTTGTGGAGTTATGTTGGATGTACCGATAAAGGGGTTGGCAGGTGTTGACTGGGTTTGATGATCTCTTCCGAGTGTAGGATTGGAGCTGAAAGCGGTGTTTCTAGTATGACATCCATTTTCCCGCCCTGCCCCTTGATTCAGAATGCCCCGAACCTGAGTGGCAAAAGTGTCATCCACAGTCTTTGCAACAACTGCAAACACTTGCTGTTTGTTCAACCCTTCGGCTTTCAAAGCCTCAACAGCCCATAGAAGGTGTTCATGGGGACCAATGCATACCCCTACCATGTTTTTACCACATGCCTACACTTTGCCAAGGGATCGGGTCGTTATATTAGAGCGGAGCCCAGTTGTTGTCGACATGTCATTGCCCAGACCTTAGATAGCTTTAGGTTGGCCATTTTCAATTGCAACTCACTCCAAGATTGAAGAGCCTTCTGGCGTGAAATTTCTGGCATGTCATGTGGTCGATGATGGAGCCAAAACCCCAAAGGCTAAATCTGCCATTATTCTCTCAAGATCTTCAATCATGCTCATCAGCTCAGAAGTGGTAGGTTCATGGATTTGAGATGATTGGGGTTCAAGTGCGTCCATCATGCATAAGTCGATGCTAACTGGAATGAACACCTCAGGCTTGGGTAAATGGGCTGGGGTGATGTATATGATGGGGTTATAGGTGGATGGTAGTGTGTGGATTAGATTGAGATGTGGAGGTGATGGGTTAGTGGTAACATTGGGGTCTTGAGATGGAGCTATCGTCTGGTTGTCGATGAGGTTCTGAACCTCATGACGAAGATAGTAGCAACGATCGATGCCATGACCGCGTTGCTGATGATATACGCAGTATTTGGTGGGGTAATGTCTGGTAGGGAGTGGGTTAGGCAAAGATTGAGGATCAAGGGGTTTGAGATAACCTCTCTCCATCAGGACTTTTACTGCGTTTGTTAGGCTCATGTAGAGAGAGGTGAAAGTTCTGCCTTAAGTTCAGGCTGGGCTGGCTATTTGTAGGCTTGATTTGGCAAAAGAGTTGGCCGTGGCAACTGTATTGGTTTCAGTGGGTTTGGGAATAGTGCTACCGCTAGCATTGGTACTCCCAGCAAAAACCCTCATTATTGCTTCACTTGTTCTGGGAATAATTCCTTTGTTAAACGCACTCTCGATCTGAACCCCCAATTCATGCAAACTTTTAAAAGTGAACAGTGGAGCCACTATTAACTTTTGTAACATATCAGGTTCAAGGTTCTGCACCACTATCCGGATTTCATCCCTCTCAAAAGGGCAATTTGTCATTTGTGTTGCCTTCACTCTCCACCTTGCAACAAATTCCATAAAAGACTCTACAGGATTCTGGTGGGTTGCTTCAAGGTCTTGAGTGGTTATTTCAAGTTGGGTATTGTAAGAGTACTGATTGACAAAAGTCTCAGCCAACTCTTCCCAGTTCAGCTTCACTGTATCCTCCAACTTGGCGTACCAAGTGGCTGCTATACCCGACAGGGTTCTTCCATACAGAGAGAGTTTCCGCGGCTTAGCCAGACCCATCGATTTCAGAACGTCCAAGAAAAGTCGGATATGTACCATAGGGTCTCCAGACCCGTCGAAACGGTCAATGTATGGCATTCTGAATCTATCTGGGAGCCTTACAGCAGCCTCAGTGTACCCATCCTCAATGTTGGGAATGGAGTTAAGGCCCTGTGCCTTTTTGAATTGCTTCTCAAGGTTAGCAATTTTTAATGAGGTCGGGTCGAGCTCATTAATACCAAAGGGATAAAGCCTCTCATTAGGCTGCACCAGGGATCTAAAAACCTCAACTTAAGCTAACCCTTCTCGAGGATCCGAACCATATAAATCTTCAACTTGCAGAAGTGGGCCAAAGTTTGGCTGGGGTCCCAAGGTTGGATGCGTGGTAGGTGCCCCAGACGGGCGTTGCATTTCAGCATTGGTCTTATCCTGCATGGCGATTCCATGGTTTAACGCTGCTATCATGGCCACAACTTCTTCCGGACTCTGTACCATCACGGTCTGCTGAGTTTGAACAAAGGTGATCTAACTGGTGACTGTCGCAACAGTGGACCCGGTGAGCCCTGACTGGCCTTTCTTTGCCTTGCCTTTAGCGAAGGAAACACTGGTTGCCCTTGAACTAAATCTTTAACCTGACAAAGTCTATCAATACAAGTCTAGTGTACCCGGGGGATATTAGAGCCTTCTGAAGCTATAGTTCCAGGACTACCTAGCAAAAGAGAAAACAGACAACACCTTAGCCTGATTTCACTAGGACAGATATCAGTATAGCTGAATAACTATACTTTTTACTGAATTCTACCCCAAAATAAATACCAACTTGGCAACTGATATGCACATCCCTGTACAGTTTTGTGTAAAGCACATACCAGTTAAGCGAGAGCCAAAACACCCATATGATGGGATAGGGTTACCCTGTCCTAGTTTCGTTAGGAGCTAGGGTTTCACTATGAACAACAAGTGGTTTCACACAGTCCTGCATTCAAGTAAGCAACATGTCCTAGTTTGGAGCAGTCTCTATGGCTTCTGATATGCAACTAGGTCGATTGGTCAAAAAGGCTACCTCAGCAAGACTACCTAATATACCTCTCATACCTAACACCGAGAAGTGAAAAGAGGATCAAGCGATACAGCGGTAGTCCAGATCCAAGGGTTGTGTTCCCATCATGGCAGAGCCCGCAACCGATCAGCCTTTTGGCAAGATTTTCCAATCAAGCCTTCGGCAAACCGTTCAAGAATAGCAGATGGCAAACACTGTGACTTAGGCACACTAATGCAAATGTAAATGTAAAGAAACACATAAGCGTAAATAAAACAACATATCATAAGTTTGAATTAAGTTCTCTAAATCTGCAGCAGAGTCGCCAGAAACTATGGGCTCGGCTTTTTCCGCGCCCCCGCCTTTCGAAAAGGGTTTGAAAAGAAAGGACTCACAGTTGGGACTCCCGCCTATGGTTCTGAATCTAGTCTCACAAGTGCAATGTGAAACTGATAAACACCAAAGAGCCCAAATCTGACAAACCTTTTTGGAAACTGCTTTGCCAGATTACAGAGTCGCCACCTAAATATTTATTTTGGAGAAATTTAGGAAACCCTGACTCATGCCAAAAGCAACGTGTCTGTCATCACCAAACGTGCCTCGGCTCGAGAACTTGGGTACGAGGGGGAAAGGTCATGAAATGAGCACCCCTGCTCGCCCGTTCAAAAGATCGGCCTCTACTAATCATGATATGATGTTTTATAAACCTCATGTGTTCTTATTCTGGCTATTAGCTAACTTTACTATGTGACGCACACAAACAAGTATAGACTAAAATCGCAAGAATTGGACCAGCTCAACTCATGTTTGTTTTCAAAAATGGTTTGAATTTGCCACCCTCAAGTGGGCTTAAAATGCAAATTTTCCATCAAACAAGATGGGCTTAAAACATGATTTGCCTCTTCGCAAAGTGGGCTTAAAACTCACATTTGTTAAATCGTTCCAATTCAAGCAACAAGCCTTCATCCACAAGCATTCATGCAGTTTAGCATATAAGCACATAGCCTCATGGCAAGCATGCGAAGCATGGCAACATGGAAATCACATTCATGCAAGCATGCTAAAGCATAAAGACTCACCAAGTACTCCAAGCCAAAACAAAAACTAGTTAGAAAAATGCATGATCCTAACTATACAAGATGCCTAATGCAACACATGCAATATGAAATTAATAGGCTCAGCTATTAATATGGCATACGCATTGATTTGAACAACATGCGATTAAACATGTATTCAAAGAATTATTTGAAATGACAATGCAGTTTGAATGATGCGGCGAGCCTCGGTGCATGCAAGACAAATCAATGGATGTAAGCATGCGAGCATAAGGTATGCTAATTGAAAATGTCGTTGATCTAACCATCAAAAGCGATTAATAAAAGGGAAAAAGACGTGGGGTTAGAAGACATGCACAAACGCACGCACGCTTATTACAACATTATGCCCTAGCGAAGGAGGGTCCGAATGAATAATAGCTAAGCAAGCTAAGCTAGGCTAACTAATCTAATTAAACTAATTAGACTAATTATTCCAAATCAAATGAATAACTAGCAAACTAATTACTAATTATTACCGCACTTTAACTAATTAGAAAATAATTAATTAAATTACAACACAAATGTACATAAACTATTCATGCAAAATATTTACACTATACTTCTTCAGCTCTGCTTCAGGAAATGGAGGGTGCATGCACTTGGTTTTCGCCCCGAAAAGCCACCATTTTGCTCTTGAGAGGCCCCGTTTTCAAGGTTGACCATACTCTAGAATCTTTCTGCTCCACCTTACCAAAAACTTGCTGGGGATTGTACCAGTGGCCTGCCGGCCATGGGAGGTTACTGCCGGCCATCTGCTGGCCAAAAGTGTGCCCTGCCTGCCAAGAATGAGGCACTGTCGGCCACTGGTGCTCTGAGTCACCACACTGCAACAGAGCACAAACAGAGGGAAATGAAGGTTTTTCCAAGGATCTGTTTGTACTGTACCCCTCCTTATTATCTCAAAACCTCAAAGGAGTGGCACACTTGGATCCAAAATCACCGATCAAGCATTTTCGATACATGATGGCCAAAGAACCAAGGAGTACAATTTCATTGTATGCAAAAACTAGACTCAAGACCACCACCTTATCATGTGTGATCAAAGACAATGGAGACCAAAGAGATTGGCTCATTTTATCACTTCGAGTATGAAATGTTCCAATCTTCCTTGTGTTCAATATAACGTCTGATTGAACACATGCAATGCAACACAACATGCTTATATTGCTCAAGTTTTAGTTATCACTTTTGTTTACTCATTTTAAGTTACCAACTCATTCTTTAATTGATTTAGTCCATTGGTGAGAGTCCTCTAAAGAGAAAGCAGTTTTAACCGAGGGATGATGTAAGGCAAGAGAGAGTTCATGCCTTTGGTTTGTAGAAACCCACAACAGAGGATTAAAACTATTAAGCACAAACTCTATCTCAAGCTTAAAAGATCCCAAACTTGAAACAACTCTCAAAAATGATTTAAAGAGTGAAACAAATGAGAATATGATAGAGCTATATGTGCTGAAATTACATACAGAATGACACTACAACATGCTTTCAATTCAAAATAATGATGCTCAAAGCTTTAAAACACCCAGCTAATGAAGGAATTAACCCTACAACTATGCAATAGAAGCCTCAAATGAATTAACCAGTGCAAAACAGAGCCAAAATAGGTCAAAATAGTGGCAAAAACATGCTGGACAAAAGCTAAGTTAGGCTAGAAAAACATGCCAACACACAAAGCTATCTAGGCATGCAAACAAGACACAAGGACGGGAGGCTAACCCCTCCTATTTTGGACTTCAAAACATGGTTTTTACCACTGAAAATCCTCTAAAATTCAGTGGTTAAAAGGGCCAAAAAAATTGATTTGAAAGTGTTGGAAGATAGCACAAAAGCTTTAACAAACCAAGGAACAAAAGGGTAAACCACCCCTAACTCAAAAGAAACCTCAAACCACCATTTTTAAACTATAAAAAATAGATTTTAAGAGGTCAAAACCAGCCTTAAAATAGTATCTAAAGATGGCAAAACAAGTATTTAAATAAAGCTCAAAATACAAGTGTTCTACCACTTGAAGACAAGATGCAATTTAAGCACCAAAACCAAGCTATACCAAGCTAAAATCCTCTTCTAAAGCTCAAAGAGGGCCTCAAGTAACCTCAACTCAATGGTGATCAAGTTTGATCAAGGGTTCATACGCAAAAGTGTAGAGAATTTAGGCTATAAGGCATAAAATATCAAGAGAGAGAATTCTAGAGAGAGAGAATTTTTTTGTCTTCAAAATTTTCTAACCCCTCCACATGCAAGAGAGGGCTCCTATATATGGAAAATGAAAAATCCCCTCATAAAGACCCAGCCACCCGCGTGTTGGTAGATGCTTCAATCTGTACAAACAGGTGGCACAAAATATCACAAAATATCTGCTGATACACTGGTGGCCTGTCGGCCATCAGTGATGGCCGGCAGACCATCAACAACATCATGCTGAAAAGACCTAGTCATAGTCCAAAGATGAGACAGAATGGATGCAGGGTTTGGAAAACTCAAACCTATGGCATTCCGCTGCGGACTTCGAGCGCTCGACGAGCAACCAAACTCATCATCGGATCTACCCGCAAGAACATCGAAGTCTTGAGGATGGTCAAAAATGGGGTGTCTGCAGGCATCCGAGTTATCAACCTTAGGAATACCTGACTCTGGCCTAGAAGAACTGGAATCTGATTCCGACTCCACAGACTCTGTGGAATCAGATCCCGGTTCACTACCTGATTCAAAACTGATGGACAAAAAGCCCTCCTCTAGGTGCCAAATGAGAGAGGGTGCGATAGATGCATCCAGAATACCACCGGAAGGGTCCACTCCTGATTGATCTCCGATCATGGAAATGGTGAAGTCATTCCCCAAACTCTCCGATTTGATCTAAGGATCCAAAAGGAGACAAGCCAGCGCTGCTCCTATCTCAAGTTCACTGCCATTGGACTCATCCTCTGTACTCTATTCTGCCTCAGCAGGCAAGTCAACCTATCCCTCTGAAGCTTCATTCTCTTGCAACTATAGATCGAAGAAAATCTCAAAGCTGGGCAGACGCCGCTTCTCAGAGTTCAACCATGGCGCAAGAAAGCCGCAAAATGGGAAATCTTTCCCCTCCCAGACAAAGCGGCCGTTCAGGGTTCCTTGAATTGGTCTATGTACAAGCTCGTAGGGTTTCCCACTTTGCTTAGGTTTGGTTCTTCCTGCCATTTCCTTTCCTTTTCTTACCCAGTCCTCTTTGGTAAGCGTGTAACCTAAACCAAAGACATGAGGGTTATGTGGCATTTCGGCCAGTGCGGTAACGCCCTTCCGGCAGCTCTTTCCCAACCCCATCCTGGGTACATGCTGTAGGTTGTTCATGAGGTAGACTGATTGAGAACTAACGTACAACCCCTCATCAATAGCTAGGATATCTTGCATCACCTGGGCCTCAGCCAAGGAAAAACCAGACAAGAAAACATCCTCGTCACCGTGTACAATCTCCAGCACCGGTGTAGTGACCTCCGACGGAGGATGTATAGAAAAATTCCCAAAAATAGTGACCACCCATTTTTCAGAAGGATACTTCAGCATCTAATGCAAAGTGGAAGAAACAGCTTTTACTTGGTGCAGCCACGGCCGTCTAAGGAGCAAGTTAAAGGTAGCCAGAACATCCAGGACATGAAACTCAATGTCCTGTTGTGCCGGGCCAACCCATGTTCTAATTTGAACGGCTCCCATCACCTCCCTACTCGTGTTGTCATAAGCCCGGATAACCTAGGCTGTTGGTACAAAGTCTGCTAGCTTCAAGCCAATAGCATAGGCCATGCACGACGAACACACATTAATTGTCGACCTAGTATCAACCAGTACAACGAGCACCCACTTCTCTCTGCATTCAACTGTGATGTATAGTGGTTTGTTATGCTCAGAGCCCTCGGGCGGTAATTCCTTATCTGTGAAAGTCAAAGTCGGTGAAGCGCCTCCTAGGAAGACTAGTCCTACTAACTGTTCCGGAGTTGTGTCGATAGATAGCTTGGCCTTATCCATTGCAGACAATATAGCTTGTCAGTGCACGCGCGAAGCCATGAGCAACCCCCAAATGGACATGTCTGCCACAATCTTCTTCAGCTGCTTCAGTACAGCTTCTTCTTCTAACAGTTTCTCATTTTGTTTCTCAACTTCCTTATCCTTTCCAGATGCTTCTGGTTGGTCCAGGTGTAGGGGCTTAAAGTACCGCCCGCTCCTAGTCATGTGATCCACTTTCTCAGAATACCAAGTATCATCTGGTAAATTCTGTCCCCAATCTTCATCAGTATGGGCAAGATGCAGGTCCTCATCTTTCCACCACATTTCTCAAGCAACTGACAAGTAACTGTCTGGTTCTACTGTAAGTATTCCCACATCAATATCACAGTTATTCCCCGCAGGGCCTTTGGCTGTTCCAGCTTCCTGACTATTCTCAACTCTTTCCTGTTCAAACGGCTTTAGCGCGGCCTCTTGCTCTGTATTATCTGTACTAACACTACTCAATTCCTGAGCAAAATTCTTAGTACCGGTGCTCTCCAGCAACTTTTCCTTGTCATCGGTCGTTCCAGCCCTTGTAGGGGTTCCTGTTTCTGGCTGTTTCAGCTTTGGTTGAGACCCCTCATTCATATCGGTTCATCACTGAGCCACCCTGAATTATCCGCTGATCCGTTCATATCAAGCCAGTGAATCTGTACACTCTCCAGATCTTGTTCATCAAAGAACTGCAGATTGCTGATGTTCTCCTTGGGGTCGGCTAAGTCGTCTAGTCCCTGGCTTGGTCTGTCCTTCCGGACTACATTAACCTCCAGCCTTATTGGCAACTCTACCTCTGGTCTGGCCTGGCCTGATTGGTTGTCATAATGTAGGGGCAAGGGTTTTATTCCACAGATCCCTCAGGATCTGAACCGACATTCCCATTCTTCACCAAGGTTACCCTGCCTTCCTCTTCCATAGTCACCACCACAAGTTTGGGTTGGGATATGGACGCGCTCATCATGCACAAGTCTGTGCTTTCCGGAATGAACAACGCCGACTTGGGTAGGTGGGCGGAAGTGATGTATATACTGGGGTCGTAAGGGACGGCTAGTGTATGGATGAGATTTACTTGCCGAGGTGGAGGGACCTGGTTATGTGGTGGGTGGGGGTTTGTAGTGCTGTTAGGCTTTTGAGGAGGCACTATCACTTTGTTGTCAATAAGATCCTAAATCTCATGATGCAATCTAAAGCACAGGTCGGTGTCATGACCATGTTATTGGTGGAAGACGCAGTACTTGGCTGGGTTATGTTTTGGGGGAAGAGGGCCGGGTAAAGGACGAGGCTCTAGCGGCTTCAGGTGCCCTTTTTTGATCAGGACTCTCAGTGCTGCAGATAAGGACATGTATAAAGAGGTAAATACCCTTTGGTCTCGGGGTTGGTGTTTTGCAGGTTGTGAGGTGGTTTTGGATGTACCGACAAAGGGATTGGCAGTTTTCAGTGTGGTGGTGACCATACCAACCTCAGAGGAATTTGCAGCTACACTTTTACTTGTAGCCGCATTGGAACTGCGTATGAAAGCCCTCTTAGGCTGCTCTTTCTCGTGGTCTATCAGACCTTGCTTCATTGCATCCTCTATCTGCACTCCTATTTCATAGAGGTCAGCAAAAGTAGGCAGAGGCATGACTATCGTCAGAACCCGAATATAAAAATCAAGTAAATAATTAATTAATAATAATATTACAATCTCAAATATTTTGGTGGTGAATCCTAAAGTGCAAATTAAATATTCGGAAGGTCTTTTAATTAATTTTAAACCTAAAATAAATTTATGGTAAAAGTCTTTAATTTAGAGGCAAGATTTATAAGAAAATATATATATAGAAAAGAGGGTGTGACTTGAACTGTAGACCACAAAATTAATAAATAAGGCGCTTACCATTTGAGTTGCATAGAACTTATATATATATATATATATATATATATCTTGTATATTTATCTACCTTTAGGTGTACCCAACCACTAGTATAAAATAAAATAAACATAAACCCTAATTCTTATGATATTGTTTTCGCACAACTTTCTGAGCAGCCGTGAGAGGTAAAGAGAGAGAGAGAGACGTCTAGGTCATTGGGTGAAAAGTGTTGAAAATTGTTGAGTTTTGTGGTGGCCATTGGCAAGGTAAATCCCTTATTATTTTTATTCCTTCACTACCTTTTTCTTCTTGTTGTGAGTTGTTGTGTAGTTGATGGATCAAATCGGTGAAGTAGGTACATGTGTTGGGCATGACTATGAAATATTTGGCTGATTGGGATAGTGTTTTATGTATAAAGAATGGTGTAATTCTTAGTCCAAAAATTCTGCACAGAATCACAAACTTTAAAAGTCAAGAAACCATGTCAAATGGATGAATTTTAATCTGAAATTTTTATAGTAGATTAATTACATATTGAATTTCATAGCTGAATTTTTTCATAATTTTTGGGAGTCAAAATCCAAATAAACTGATGTGTTCAAATCTGTCCAGAAAACTGGTTTTAAAGAGTAAATTTGGGAGTCTTGTTCTCTTTGGGTATAAATGTAAAAATTATCAAATCAGCATCATTAGAACCGGTTACAAGTCTAGTTTCTTACATTTTTGGCCTTACATTGATTGCTCGTGTATACTAAGAGAACCATTAATTTTTTGAAGTGTTGTAGAAAACAACCTGTTTGGTTATAATAAATTGTAGATAATTATTTTGATAAGCAAATCAAGTGAAACCAATTGGGTTTGGAACTTAGGATATATTAGTTGATATCTGGAGGGTTTTAGAATTTTTCGAATAGCGTGGAGTGGGTTTTGTAATTTTAAAAGTTAGCGAATAGATTGGGAAAACTTGTTTAAAACTTTGTTTTATCTTAAAGTCACTTTTAGTTAAGTTTCGATCGGAACCTATGTCTTGGATGATTTTAGACCTTGAAGAACATGAACTTAGGTAATATTTAAGAGTAATGGTGAGTTGGGTTGAGCCGTATTAGTGCGCTTTAGTTTGGGGTTACTTAGTTCTTATTCTTTAGTATTTTTAAATTAGTAGTGACGTGTAGTTTTCATATTGGTTCAAGGCACTAGTTGGACTTTCATACTTTATTTGAGGATTATATTATATCGTTTTCGGGTGAGTAGTTTAATGCTACGTATTTTTATAAATGTTCCCCTACCCTGAACTGTTGGAAAATTAAATTGTTGTTTTAACACTAAACTGTTTTGATAAATTATTATATTATCAATGGAATCAAATTATTTCTGAAACATGTGTGAACTTGGCATACTGTAAACTATTTTTTTTGGTCTCATGTTTATAATGATGAACTACCATGTTTTGCGAAACTGATGTGTATTGATTATTGGGACCATGTGTGTATTTAGTCTAGGTTAATTATTCCACTGTGTGTGGTGACTCTGACCACTAGGGAACAGATCCGGGTTGGGCCGTGATGACTCTAGTGCTCAACGATTGTAAGGAAAAGACCTTAAAAAAAAGCTAGGTGACCTTCAATCGGATCGTCTTTGAGAAAAGGCCCAAGTGCCACCCTGAGGATGACTCTTAGTTCGGTATTGGATCCAACGGGGCTTATAGCCTTGAGAACTGTGTGGCATATTATTTATTTTTTTATTGGTACCTAGAAAATTATTGGTGTTCATGTTATAATCTGTTTTAAGTAGAAAATGTTGTTTATCATGTTCTTACGAGACATGAGTATTTTAAGTGTTGAACTGTGGAACCTTCTTTTTGAAACAAATTGTATTTACCAAACTGTATGCCAATCTAGTTTCTGTGATATATATCTTATTTTGGAATTGAACCATGTTTTCAAAACTGTATTTACTATCCATGTTGCTACTCATTGAGCTATCAGCTAACTTAGTTGTTTACCATTTCCAAGTGTTAGAAAGACTTAGAGTGGACTCATGGTGTAGCGGGGACTCAATTGCATGAGCCTCTAGGGCATTTATTTAATTTGTTTTAGGTTGCTTTGTCGAGTTTTGTGCATACATTGTGGTTGGGTTTTATTTGGAATTATTTTATTTTGTGGGCAGTTTGTGTCCCATTTAGTATATATATATTTTTAGGAAGTTGGTTATGACTTGTTTTTCACTTGTGGTATGTCACTGGATTGAGTGTTGATGTATTTATTTCTGGGCTATCATCACATTTATTCTTTATGGTTTTGGGGTTCGTTTAGGATTATTTTGATATGTGTGTTGTTTATATCCCATAAATTTGGATAGTATTGATTACGGTTGGTTTTTCCATTTATACTTGTGGCATGTCACTAGATTGAGTTTGGTTATTTATTACTGGACTTTTGTATAGTTGCTCAATGTGATTATGGATTAGTGGTTAGGCTTACGTGTGCCTTGGGCTGATTCCCTGTGGGCCACGACCGGTCATACCCGGATTTGGGGTGTGACAATTGTGGTATTAGAGCTATAGTTTATCGAGTTACATATCTTACATTTCATCATTTAAATGAGGTCCGAGTCCTTATAGTCCGTAGTAGTGTGTGGTTGAGTTAATTTTGTTTAAACTTGTGTTGAATCTCTATTGATTTCAGTTTGAAGGTTAAGAGTTAGCATCTAGATTTCTACGTGGATTGTCTATTCCTTGTGCACCTTTGGATGCATGTATTACCTTGTCTACTTCATTACGAGAATCAGTAGTATTGGGAGATGTTTGTAGATCATGTGAGATATAGATGGATGGTAGGATTTTTTCCAGTGGATTTGATTTCTTTAGAGATGAAGGATTTTGATGTGATTTTGGAGATGGATTTGTTGACGAAGCATCATGCTTCTATTGATTGCTTTAGAATGGGGGTAGTTTTTGCTATGCTGGGACAACTTGAGTTTTTCTTTCAAGGAGATAGGAAAGGGTCTTCTATTTGTTTTATTACTTCCCTTTAGGCTAATGGAATGTTAAGTAAAGGGTGTCATGATTGTTTAGCATGTGTGGTGAGTATTGAACTGCCAGAATAGAAGTTAGAGGAGTTGCCTGTAGTGAGTGATTGTGTTGATGTTTTTCCAAAGGATCTACCTGGACTTCCTCTAGATCGTGAGGTGGAATTTTCCATTAACTTGGTCCCCAACACAACACTTATTTCTAAAGTGTCCTATATAATGGCACCATTGGAGATGAGGGAGTTACAAACTCAGTTATAGGAGTTGTTAGACAAATGTTTTATAAAGCCTACTGTTTCACCTTGGGGAGTACCTGTGTTGTTTGTGAAGAAGAATGATGGGTCTATGAGGTTGTGTATTGATTATAGATAACCGAGCAAAGTCACAGCGAAGAATATGCATCCTTTGCCACGTATTGATGACCTATTTGACCAATTGTAGGGAGTTCAAGTATTCTCTAAGATTGACTTGAGGTTAGGCTATCACCTGTTGAAACTAAGGGATGAGGATGTTCCTAAGACTACTTGTAGAACTCGTTATGGGCATTATGAGTTTTTGGCGATACCTTTTGGTCTCACAAATGCAACAGCCGTATTCGGATTTGATGAACAGAGTATTCAAACCCCAACTGGATAAATTTGTGGTAGTGTTTATTGATGACGTCCTAATTTATTTGAGGAGTAAGGAGGAGCATGAACAATGTTTGAGGGTAGTACTTCAGATCCTTAGGGAGAAGAGATTGTATGCAAAATTAAGAAAGTGTGAATTCTGGTTGAGCAATGTACCCTTTTTGGGTCATGTGATGAGTAAAGATGGGGTATCTATGGATAGCACAAAGGTGACAGCAATTGTTGATTGGCCACGACCTACTTCGGTGACAGAGGTACATAGCTTTTTAGGGCTTTGTTGGATATTACAGATAGTTTGTGGAAAGATTCTTCCGTATTGCTTGCTACTTACCAATCTCACTAGGAAAGGGGTGAAGTTTGAATGGAATGATGATTGTGAGCGTAGCTTCCAAGAGTTTAAAAAAAGATTGACATCAGCTCCAATCCTTGCATTATCGGTAGATGGGGGTGGTTTTGTGATTTATAGTGATGCTTCACGACAGGGTTTAGGATGTGTGCTCATGCAGCATGGAAAGGTGATTGCTTATGCGTCATGACAGTTGAAAGTACATGAGAGAAATTATCCTACGCACGACTTGGAGTTAGCAGCAGTGATTTTTGCTTTTAAGATCTGGCGGCATTATTTGTATGGAGAGTCATGTGAGATTTACACTAATTATAAGAGTTTGAAGTATATTTTCACACAGAAGGAACTAAATTTGAGGTAAAGAAAATGGCTTGAGTTATTAAAAGATTATGATGTGAATATTTTGTATCATTTGGGGAAGGTAAATGTGGTGGCAAATGCCTTGAGTAGGAAGGTCGCAGTTGGAGATGTAGATGTTTTGTCTATTGAGAGTTGTTTGGTGGAAGACATTAGATGTTTGAGGCTTGAGGTTGTTACGCCTAGAGATAGGGCTTATTGTAGTCAATTGAAAGTTCAGCTAACCTTGAGAGAATGGATTCGCTTAGCTCAGGAGATTGACTCCCAGTGTGAGCGTATTAAAAGAGAGATGGCAGAAGGTAAGCATGTAGAACTTGTGGTTAGTGATGATGGGTTGCTTAGATTCCGTAACCGATTTTGTATTCCTGCTAGTGGTGATTTGAGGAAGGAGATTATGGCAGAGGCACATAGTTCTAGTTACAACATTCATCCAAGAAGCACTAAGATGTGCCGAGATCTTCATGAACATTTTTGGTGGAATGGTATGAAGAGAGATTTTGCAAAATTTGTGGCTTAGTGTTTGGTGTGTCAACAGGTTAAAGTAGAACATCATAAACCTGTGGGGAAACTGCAACCCTTACCTATACCAGAGTGGAAGTGGGATCATATTACCATGGACTTTGTGTGTGGTTTACCTCGTACTAGTAGTAATCACGATACAGTTTCAGTAGTTGTTGATAGATTAACCAAGTCAGCACATTTTATTGCAGTACCAATGAACCATTCTCTAGCTCGATTTGCATAGTTGTATGTGAAGGAGATTGTTAGATTACATGGTGCACCTATGTCAATAGTGTCAGATCGGGACCCTCGTTTTGTGTCTAAGTTTTGGGGTGCATTACAGTAAGCTATGGGTACTCGGTTAAATTTTAGTTCAACTTATCACCCTCAGACAGATGGGCAATTGGAGAGGACTATTCAAACCCTTGAGGATATGTTGAGGGCATGTGCTTTGGAGTGGAGAGGTAATTGGGATGATTATTTGCCGCTCATGGAGTTTGCGTATAATAATAGTTATCGTTCTAGTTTGGGAGTAGCTCCTTATGAGGCTTTGTATGGGAGGAAGTGTAGGTCTCCTTTGTGTTGGTATGAGGTTGGTGAGAGGCAAATGTTGGGACCTAATTTGGTGGAGGATGCTACATTGAAAATTATCACCATCAGAGACAGATTATTGACTACTCAGAGTAGACAAAAAAGTTATGTTGATCGTGGTATGAGAGACTTAGAGTTTCATGTGGGGGATATGGTATTCTTGAAAGTATCACCATGGAAAGGAGTCATCAGGTTCGGAAAGAAAGGAAAGATGAATCCTAGATACATTGGTCCATTTGAGGTATTGGAGAAGGCTGGTGAGGTTGCGTACCGTGTTGCTTTACCCCCTAGGTTGGCAGGAGTGCATAGTGTGTTTCATGTGTCTATGATGAGGAAAAATGTGCACAGTCCGTCACATGGGTTAGATTTTGAGCTGCTTCAAATTAGAGAGGATTTTTGTATGAGGAGATGCCTGTTCAGATTTTGGATTCAAAAGAGAAAATGTTACGTATGAAGGCCATTAAATTGGTTAAGGTACTGTGACGTAATCATCTAGTTGAAGAGGCGACTTGGGAACGCGAGGATGAGATGCACGAGAAGTACCCACATCTATTCTCATGATTTACTCAGGTTAGTTTCGAGGACGAAACTTTTCTTTTAGAGGGGGATAATGTAAGAACCCGAATATAAAAATCAAGTAAATAATTAAATAATAATAATATTATAATCTCAAATATTTTGGTTGTGAATCCTAAAGTGCAAATTAAATGTTCGGAAGGTCTTTTAATTAATTTTAAATCTAAAATAAAATTATGGTGAAAGTCCTTAATTTAGAGGCAAGATTTATAAATATATATATAGAGAAGAGGGTGTGACTTGAACTGTAGACCACAAAATTAATAAATAAGGCGCTTACCATTTGAGTTGCATAGAACTTATACATATATTTTGTATATTTATCTATTTATTTGACCTACACATGCTATTGGTGTACCCAACCTCTAGTATAAAATAAAATAAACACAAACCCTAATTCTTATGATATTGTTTTCCCACAACTTTCTGAGTAGCCGTGAGAGGTAAAGAGAGGGAGAGAGACGTCTAGGTCATTGGGTGAAAAGTGTTGAAAATTGTTGAGTTTTGTGGTGGCTATTGGCAAGGTAAATCCCTTATTATTTTTATTCCTTCACTACCTTTTTCTTCTTGTGAGTTACTGTGTAGTTGATGGATCAAATCGGTGAAGTAGGTACATGTGTTGGGCATGGCTATGAAATATTTGGCTGATTGGGATAGTGTTTTATGTATAAAGAATGGTGTAATTCTTAGTCCAAAAATTCTGCACAGAATCACAAACTTTAAAAGTCAAGAAACCATATCAAACGGTGAATTTTAATCTGAAATTTTTAAAGTAGATTAATTACATATTGAATTGCATATCTGAATTTTTTCATAATTTTTGGGAGTCAAAATCCATATAAACTGATGTGTTCAAATCTGTCTAGAAAACTGGTTTTAAATAGTAAATTCAGGAGTGTTGTTCTCTTTGGGTATAAATACAAAAATTATCAAATCAGCATCATTAGAACCGGTTACAAGTCTAGTTTCTTATATTTTTGGCCTTGCATTGATTGCTCGTGTATACTAAGAGAATCATTAATTTCTTTAAAGTGTTGCAAAAAACAACCTGTTTGGATATATTAAATTGTAGATAATTATTTTGATAAGCAAATCAAGTGAAACCAATTGGGTTTGGAACTTAGGATATATTAGTTGATATCTGGAGGGTTTTAGAATTTTTTGAATAGCGTGGAGTGTGTTTTGTAATTTTAAAAGTTAGCGAATAGATTGGGAAAACTTGTTTAAAACTTTGTTTTATCTTAAAGTCACTTTTAGTTAAGTTTCAATCGGAACCTATGTCTTGGGTGATTTTAGACCTTGAAGAACATGAACTTAGGTAATATGTAAGAGTAACGGTGAGTTGGGTTGAGCCGTGTTAGTGCGCTTTAGTTTGGAGTTACTTAGTTCTTATTCTTTAGTATTTTTAAATTAGTAGTGACGTGTAATTTTCATATTGGTTCAGGGCACTAGTTGGACTTTCATACTTTATTCGAGGATTATATTATATCATTTTCGGGTGAGTAGTTTCATGCTACGTATTTTTATAAATGTTCCCCTACCCTGAACTGTTGGAAAATTAAATTGTTGTTTTAACACTAAACTGTTTTGATAAATTATTATATTATTAATGGAATCAAATTATTTCTGAAACATGTGTGAACTTGGCATACTATAAACTATTTGTTTTGGTCTCATGTTTATAATGATGAACTACCATGTTTTGCGAAACTGATGTGTATTGATTATTGGGACCATGTGTGTATTTAGTCTAGGGAAATTATTCCACTGTGTGTGGTGACTCTAGCCACTAGGGAACATATTCGGGTTAGGCTGTGATGACTCTAGTGCTCAACGATTGTAAGGAAAAGACCTTAAAAAAAAGCTAGGTGACCTTCAATCGGATCGTCTTTGAGAAAAGGCCCAGGTGCCACCCTGAGGATGACTCTTAGTTCGGTATTGAATCCAACGGGGCTTATAGCCTTGAGAATTGTGTGGCATATTATTTGGCTTTTTATTGGTACCCAGAAAATTATTGGTGTTCATGTTATAATCTGTTTTATGTGGAAAATGTCGTTTATCATGTTCTTGCGAAACATGAGTATTTTAAGTGTTGAACTGTGGAACCTTCTTTTTGAAACAAATTGTATTTACCAAACTGTATGTCAATCTAGTTTCTGTGATATATATCTTATTTTGGAATTGAGCCATATTTTCAAAACTGTATTTACTATCCATGTTGCTACTCACTGAGCTATCAGCTGACTTAGTTGTTTACCATTTCCAGGTGTTAGAAGGACTTAGAGTGGACTCATGGTGTAGCGAGGACTCAATTGCATGAACCTCTAGGGCATTTATTTAATTTGTTTCAGGTTTCTTTGTCGAGTTTTGTGCATACATTGTGGTTGGGTTTTATTTAGAATTATTTATTTTGTGGGTGGTTTGTGTCCCATTTAGTATATATATATTTTTAGGAAGTTGGTTATGTCTTGTTTTTCACTTGTGGTATGTCACTGGATTGAGTGTTGATTTATTTATTTCTGGGCTATCATCACATTTATTCTTTATGGTTTTGGGGTTCGTTTAGGATTATTTTGATATGTGGGCTGTTTATATCCCATAAGTTTGGATGGTATTGATTACGGTTGGTTTTGCCGTTTATACTTGTGGAATGTCACTGGATTGAGTTTGGTTATTTATTACTGGACTTTTGTATAGTTGCTCAATGTGATTATGGATTAGTGGTTAGGCTTACGTGTGCCTTGGGCTGAGTCCCTGTGGGCCACGGCCGGTCATACCCGGATTTGGGGTGTGACAACTATCATTTTTTGTAGCAGTCTTGGTTGCAGATTACGGATGACCATTCTTATATGGTCCTTTTCAGCTAGTTGGGTGGTCTTCATGGAGGCCTTGGCCCTCCACCGAGTGACAAAATCGGAGAAGCCCTCATTCAGCTCTTGACGAGTTACTTCGAGATCACGAGTTGTGACCTCGATTTGAGTGTTATAGGAATATTGAGCAATAAAGGCCTCAACCATCTCTTCCCAACTCCTCTTTACAGAGTCTTCCAGCTTAGCATACCAAACATCCGCAATACCCAACAGGGTTCGGCCGAAGAGGGATAACTTTTGCAGTCTAGACAGGCCCATCGACTGTAGAATATCAGAAAATAGCCGCAAGTGGACCATGGGATCACCCGAGCCATCAAAGCGGTCTATATGCGACATTTTAAACCTATCTGGCAATGTCACCGCTGCATCAGTATAGCCGTCCTCTATATCCGGGATCGAATTAACACCCTGAGCTCGTTTAAAAAGCTTCTCAAGGTTGCTTACTTTCAGCACAGTAGGGTCAACCTCAAACTCAAAGGGTGCCTCTGTTGGGTAAATCTGTGCTTTGGAAGTCTGGGGTGGAATCGGATCCACTAGGATGCCCGCATTTTCCTGGACATTAGCTATGGGAGCAGGAGCTCGGGTTACTGGAATGTTTGCCGAAGGTGGATGGGATGCAGAAGCTGTTGCCTATTGTGGCTATTGTTGCTGTAGCCTAACAATCAACTTAGCCTGCAAGGCTGCAATCTCCACTTGGCGGGCAACGTCGAACTACATATTCTTGATAGTCTGTTGAAGTTGGCGTAGCATTTTTTCCATGCTATTTAAGGGGTGCTGATCTATCAAAACTGGTATGTACTCTCTTTCCGAGGTGGAAGCAGAAAACTGGGCTTCACTGAAGAAAGATAACTGCCGAATCAGTGAGTTATGCCTGACTCTCCTCTATCTTGTAACCGAGGGTAGCAAAACAATTGTCCTCCTACAAGATCCCCAGATCGGTAAAGTCGCCTTACTCGAGTCCACTGTGCTTGAGGGGGTAACTACCTCGTCTAACACAATTGTGAAACACTACCTTGCAAAAAGGAAATAAAGCAAAAGAAACAAAAATCAAAAAACACACAGCACCTCGGCTTAGATAGAAACAACACACAATTGTAATCTTAACCTGGATGACCGTACTCAAACACTGATTTCTGCCTCAAAACTGATACCCTTAAACTGATACCCAGACTTGCAACTGATACATACATTCCTGCAGAGTTTCACTCTGAAAGCACGTATCAAGCAGGTTAGAGCCAAAACTCCCCTATGGTGGGGTAGAGTTACCCTGTCCTGATTTCATCAGGAGCTAGGGGTTCTGTCACGATCCGAACCCGCCCCTATGGGTTAAGGACATAACCGGCCAGTAATCCTGAAATTACCTACGGCCTCAAACCAAAACAGACATAACTCATCAGAGTAAAGGGGCCAAACGGAAGCAAAAATTTAAAACTTTGTCCATAGAGCCGTGCTTATATGCACATCAACCAAACTATACACATATGTTAATAACCCACGACAAATACAGTACCATAAAATCCTTTACAGACAGGATCGTCCAAACTGAGTCAACCCATCTCAAAACTATATATAGATATCCATAAAGTCCTAGCCAACAAGACAAAATATAAATACATAGCAAAATGGCAATGATGGGTCTCGTGCGTGAGACACAAGGCTGACTCTCCAAAACTCATGTTGTTCCTGCAGACTTCACTGGGGCTGGGTTTGGACTTCTCTTGGCTCACCTACAAACACATGAATGAGCGTGAGCAACAGCCCAGTGAATAATATCAAATACAAAAATTACATGACAATGTAGAACAACATGTTCCAAACGGCCGTGAGCAATATATATATATATATATATATATATATATATCTACACAAAATTTAGATCAAGTGACCGTAGTCCCAACATACTGGCCTTTGGCCCGTTCAGGTTTCCATTCCTGTCAAAACGGCCTTCGGCCCACTCATTATGTCAAAACGGCCTTCGGTCCATTCATTTTTGTCAAAATGGCCTTTGGCCCATTCATTTTTGTCAAAATGGCCATTGGCCCATACATTCGTGTCAAAATGGCCTTCGGCCCGCTCATTCATGTCAGAACGACCTTCGGTCCGTTCATTTATATCAAAACGGCCTTTGGCCCATTCATTTGTGTCAAAACGGCCTTCGGCCCGCTCATTCATGTCAGAACGACCTTCGGTCCATCCATATAGGTCAAAATGACCTTCGGTCCGTTCATTTATATCAAAACGGCCTTTGGCCCATTCATTTGTGTCAAAACGGCCTTCGGCCCACTCATTCATGTCAAAACGACCTTTGGTCCATTATCTCTATCAAAACGACCTCTGGTCCATTCGTTTATTCTTAGACTTTTGTCCACAGTCCCAATTAGCAAATTCATAAGGCTTATAAGGGAATAACAATTGGACATTCACAAGCTTTCAAATATTGATATTACTCACAGTGATCGGCTTATGGATTTGCCCTGGAGCTTGACCCTACACATTTCATGAACACAAAAGGGTCATTAACAGTTCAATCCGTTCCTTGCTTCACATGTTCCACATTAGGCTTTATTCATATCTCATTAATTCATTTACAATGCTTAACATATGCCTAAGAGTTCTTACAAGTGAAAGAGAACGGAAAACAGAACTCAGAATGCAAAAACAGAATCAAAGAAAACAGGGTCCCCGCTCGAGCGTCAACTTCCCCGCTTGAGCGGACCCTTAAGGCTTGCAAAAGTACTGGTTGTATGAAAAATGCGCTCGAGCGTGAAATGGGCGCTCGAGTGGAAGGCCTGTCCACAAAAGCTCCCCGCTCGAGCGTGGAATATCCCGCTCGAGCGGAAACCAACTCTGCAAAGAGTGCTGGGGGCACGATTTTACCGCTCGAGCGTCTATTCCTCCGCTCGAGCGGACATAAAAAATCTGGCTTTTCCAAATTGAGTTCTTGAGCTCCAATTCGAAATCTCAGCCTCAATACTTGCATGCAATGGCTCAAATCTCAAATATAATCACACTAACATGGTACCAATGCAAGATTATAACATTATGGAGTTCAATTTCTTGATTTATCCACAAGCATGTCCCAAAATATGTCAAACTCAACATCAACATAACAAACTCATGCATTCAAACTCATATCTTCTCAAATTGTACATGCATGTGATGAATTAGCCACATTCTCTACTTACATAACACAAAGGGTGATCAAGACATGAGTTTCTTTAACATTTCACATGGATTATACACATTTGTGCTCAAACATGCAATATCAAGGTGATTTCCTACATGCATGCACACATTAAGCTTCAATTCAACAAATACAACCCAATTTCATTTCAATCTTACTCTTGATCACCAAATTAGTTTGAGCCACAAAAATTACAAACTATAATCCAAGAATTACTCACCTAGGAGCTTGATTCTCACAATCTATGATTAAATCTTGAATTAGACTTCCAACCTCCAAGTTTCAAGACCACAATTGCACAATCCCTCTTTCTCCCTCTCTATAGTCGGCTCCCTCTCTCAAATTGAGTCCAAGAATCAGTCAAAATGAGCTAAAGGAGAGAAATGAGGTGTAGTGCTCAAATACATCAAGTCCCACTAAGTTAATATAACAATAATAATAATAAGGCAATTGGGCACTAATCCACCAATTTAATCTGACCCGAATCAATTTTTCAATTAAATCTCACCGCAGGCTCTAAAATTATGCCAACCACAATGGCGTAATCAATTTTGGGTTCTGTGGCCGACATGGCCCTCAATTTAATTTCCAAAACAGATTATTCAGACAGGTATTCCTACGGTGAACAGATAAGACTTCAAAATCATAAACATTCACATAATGGCACATAAAATCATGCTAAACACATAATCATACTCAAATTAAGGACCAGTTAGCATATTACGGGACAGGGGTATCACAGTCTTCCCCCCTTTAGGAAGTTTGGTCCTCCAAACTTAATTTACCTTCGTCCGGAAACAAATGTGGATAGCGTAGACGCATTTCCTCCTCTTTTTCCCACGTAACATCTGTCCCATAGTGTTTCTTCCATTCCACTTTCACCATTGGAATGGATTTGTTTCTCAATTCCTTCACTTGTCGGTCAACAATTCTTTCCGGCCATTCAGCATATTCCATATTTTCATCAATAGCAACCCGATGATAATCAATCACATGCAACGGGTCTCGGAGGTAACCCCTCAACATCGACACATGAAACACATTATGGATTTGCTCGAATCTCGGTGGTAAGGCCACTCTATAAGCAACTGGACCAAGCCTTTCCAAAATCTGAAACGGCCCAATGTAGCGGGGCGACAACTTGCCCTTTTTCCCAAATCTGACTTGGCCCTTCATCGGAGAAACACGGATGAACACATGGTCACCAACCTCATACTCAAGAGGTCTTCTTCGAACGTCTGCATAATTCTTTTGTCGGTCCTGAGCTGTTTTGAGCCTTTGGCGAATAGTCTTGATTTTCTTAGATGTATCTTGCACAATTTCTGGCCCAAGCAAAGCTCTATCCCCGACCTCTGTCCAACAGATAGGTGATCTACACCTCCTACCATACAAAGCCTCATATGGTGCCGTACCGATGCTGGAGTGGAAGCTGTTATTATAAGCAAATTCTGCGAGTGGCAAATAATCTTCCCAACTCCTCTGAAAATCCAAAGCACACATGCGAAGCATATCTTCCAAAGTTTGAATCGTTCGTGCTGATTGCCCGTCTGTCTGTGGGTGAAATGTAGTACTGAACCTTAGTTCTGTTCCCATAGCTTCCTGCAACCTCTTCCACAATCTAAACACAAATTTCGGATCTCTATCCGATACAATAGATACTGGAACTCCGTGTAAACGGACAATCTCATCAACATAAATGGTAGCCAATCTATAAGCGGTAAATGTAGTTTTGACAGGCAGAAAATGTGCAGACTTACTCAGTCTATCAACTACAACCCAAACAGAATCCATACCTCGAGAAGTCCGAGGTAGGCCAACAACGAAATCCATAGTCACATGTTCCCACTTCCATTCAGGAATAGGGAGAGGTTGAAGTAGGCCGCCTAGTTTCTGGTGTTCAGCCTTGACTTGCTGACACTGAAGGCACTTGGACACATATTCTGCAATCTCTTTCTTCATTTTAGGCCACCAATAGGTTTGTTTCAAATCCTGATACATTTTATTGTTACCCGGATGCATAGCAAATATGGACCTGTGGGCTTCATCTAAAACCCTCTTCTTTAGTTTTGGAATATTTGGAACACATATCCGGTTTCGAAATTTCAACATTTCATTCTCAATACTGAATTCTGCTTTCGGGCTTGCCTCGAATTCGTCAATCACTTTCTTGAGGTACTCATCCTCTTTCTATTTCCGTTGGATTTCATCAATGATCGCCGGCTCGGCTGTAATAGCGGCTATCAATCCGCCCCGTTCACACATTACCACTTCAATTTCAGACTTCTCAAAATCTTGCAAGATCTCTCTTTGTTCGGTGAGCAAACAGGCCATACTCCCCATTGATTTTCTGCTCAAGGCATCAGCAACTGTATTAGCTTTCCCGGGGTGGTACTGAATTTCTAGGTCGTAATCTTTTATTAGTTCCAGCCACCTTCTCTGACGCATATTTAACTCTTTCTGCATGAAGAAGTATTTCAGGCTCTTATAATCCGTGTAGACTTCACACTTTGCCCCATACAAATAATGCCGCCAGATTTTCAAAGCAAAAACGACTGCGGCCAATTCAAGGTCATGTGTTGGGTAGTTCTTCTCGTGTGGCCTCAACTGTCGGGAGGCGTAAGCGATAACCTTTCCGTTCTGCATTAACACACAACCCAAACCCTTATAAGATGCATCACTAAAGATTACGAAACTTTCCGTACCTGAAGGTAGTGTTAAAATTGGTGCAGTAGTCAATCTTGTCTTTAATTCATGAAAGGCTGATTCCCTTTCTTCGTTCCACTCAAAAGGTTGCCCCTTACGGGTCAGTTGGGTAAGGGGCACCGCTAATTTCGAAAAGTCCTTCACAAACCTCCTGTAGTACCCAGCCAAGCCCATGAAGCTGAGAACTTCTGTCACATTGGTCGGTGTAGGCCAATTCAAAATTGCCTCTATCTTCTGCGGGTCCACTGAAATTCCTTCCTTGTTGATCACGTGCCCTAAGAAAATAACCTTATCCAACCAAAAATCACATTTCTTTAATTTAGCAAATAGTTTTCTTTCCCGAAGTATTTGTAAAACAGTCCTCAAATGATGTTCATGTTCAAGTCTATCTTTAGAGTATATTAAAATATCATCGATGAAGACTACAACAAACTCATCAAGGTAGGTTTTAAAAATTCTATTCATTAAGTCCATAAATGCTGCCGGAGCATTAGTCACTCCAAACGGCATAACAATAAACTCAAAATGACCATACCTCGTTCTGAATGCGGTTTTCTCAACATCCTCTGCCTTAACTTTCAGCTGATGATACCCGGATCTCAAATCAATCTTAGAAAACACCTGTGATCCCTGCAACTGGTCAAATAAGTCGTCAATATGGGGTAAGGGATATTTGTTCTTTATCGTTACCTTATTCAATTCCCGATAGTCGATGCACAGGCGCAAGGTACCATCTTTCTTTTTCACAAACAGCACTGGTGCACCCCAAGGCGAAGTGCTAGGTCGGATAAACCCCTTATCAAGCAGGTCTTGCAACTGTTCTTTCAATTCCTTCATCTCGGCAGTAGCCATTCTATAGGGAGTTTTAGAAATAGGCTGAGTGCCTGGCACAGTTTCAATGGTAAACTCGATCTCCCTGTCTACCAATTCCCCTGGTAATTCATTTGGAAACACGTCCAGAAATTCTCTAACAATAGGAATATTATTCAATTCAACATTCTCATATTGTTCAGACAACACATAGCACAAATAACCCCGGCACCCTTTCCTAATCAGTTTACATGCTTTCATTGCGGATATCAAATAAGGTGGAGGCACTACCCCATTACCCACAAACACAATCTCTTTCTGTTCTGGTAGGTTAAATACAACCCTTTTTGTCACACAGTCTATGGTGGCACAGTACTTGGTCAACCAATCCATGCCCAAAATTACATCGAAATGTCTAAAGTTCAAGGGCAACAAATCTACATATAGGGTAGCATCCTCAATATGCATGTCACAAAACCGATATATATAATCACATAACACAGATTCCCCCGATGGAGCAGACACGCATAACAAATATGGCAATAGCTCTAGGGGTCTATTCAATCTAGATGCAAACGTATATGTCACAAATGAGTGCGTTCATCTAGAATCAATTAATACAAAGGCATCCTGATTACATATTGAAATAGTACCTGAGACAACGGCATTGGCATTCCGTGTATTGCCCGGAACAAGTGCAAAGATTCTCTCCTGTCTTACTGTATCCCCAGTAGTAATAGATTTGAAAGTGTTCCCCGGCTTTGGGATCGATGCGGTGGAACTAGCTGCTAGTTTCCCACTGTTCTGATTACACTCTCGGGCTATGTGCCCTTGCTTCCCACATTTAAAACAGGCTCCCGATGCACGGTAACAGACTCCACGGTGCCTTTTGCTACAAATATTGCACATGGGAGCTGTGTCTCGGGAAGAACTCGAAGTATTTGAGGAGCCCGTGTTTTGCTTTTTCAGAAATTTCTTATTCGAAAATAAGCCTTGTCTTTTGTTGCCTTTCCATTCTGTTACTGGCTTAGCTTGTCTGGCTATGTTAGCCTCTGATATGATGGCTCTGTCAAGCACCCCGATGTAGGTTTCCAATTTTAGGACATTCACCCTCTCTAGGATGTCATTGTGGAGTCCACCTTCAAAATGTCTTGCCTTGTTATAGTCCGTGTCAATTACATGTGGTGCAAACCTGGCCAATTCAATGAATTTGGCCTCATACTCAGCTACAGTCATGCTATCTTGCTTGAGTTCCATGAATTCTGCCACTTTCCTATCCCGGACACACTGCGGGAAGTACTTGTCATAGAATATTTCTAGAAACTTCACCCAGTCGACATCCCTATGATTTTCTCGCATCAACATCTACCACCTTCTTGCTTCGTCTTCTAGCATAAAAGTGGCTAGAAGCACTTTCTGAGTCTCTGAACAGGGAAACACTTCAAATAATTTCTCAATGCCGAGGACCCACGCTTCGGCTTTCAACGGATCTAATCCCCCGTGAAATTGTGGTGGTTTCATTTTCTTGAATTCCTTAGTGAGAGCTATAATCCGGTCATCATTCTGGTGATCTGGCACAGGTGGTGCCGGAGGTGGAGGTGGTGGTGTGGCTGCTGCCACTGTTGTTGCCACTCCTGTTGCTCTCTCAAAGCTTTTGCCATTTCTTGGATCAGTCTTTCCATTCTGTCCAGTCTGACAGTAGAAGATTCCTCTATCTCATCACCTCTGGTTCTCATCATCTGATTAAACTTGCATTATATTTTACACAAAAGATACACAAGTGTGCATATACTATGAAACACATATTCTCAGATAATTTGTAATGCAAGTAGTTCACAACTTACACATATAATTGTTCATATCAAAACATTTAAGCATATAATCAATGCTTCTAAATTCGTGTTTATGAATGCATCCTAGATCTTGTCTAGACGCTTATTGCTCTTTTGGACAAGTGTGTGGGTTATTAACTCGTGCTCTGATACCACTCTGTCACGACCCGAACCCGCCCCTATGGGTTAAGGACATAACCGGCCAGTAATCCTGAAATTACCTACGGCGGAAACCAACTCTGCAAAAAGTTTGGCTGAGTGTCAGATAGCTGAGGCAGATTGGTAGCAAAGCAGGTTTGAAGAACTCATGCTCTTTGATGAAAAAAGGCTAAAAGAAAGGGTTATCAACGAAGAATTGCCAGGGCTTTCAACAAGAAGGTTAAGTCCAGGAATTTAAAAGAGAGGGATCTAGTGCTCAAAGACAACCGAGTTCCCATCCACGACCCTAGGGGCAAGTTGAGACCCAATTAGACTGGTCCCCACATTATCAAGTCTATTTGGTCGGGTGGAGCTGTCGTTCTGATAGATCTAGATGGCCTTGAGTTCTCCCAGCCGATCAACATGGACAAGTTGAAAAAATACCATCCCTAAGTGGCTCGCTAGGCCGAAAATTTGAAAGGGCAACCTAGGCAAAAGTTAGAGCATGAAAAATTTGAAATAATAAAAACTGAGCTCGCAAGGTTAAAAACCTAGAAAGGGCGACCTTGGCAAAAGTTAGAGCGCAAAACGAGAGTGTTAATACACGAGTGAACCTGAACCAAACTATGTAAGGCTTGATTCCCATCTTCGAGATATGTAGGCAACTTCATTCTGAAGTCCAGCCATAAACACTTCCAAATCAACTTTGTCCAGGTGATCATGTTGGTCATCTTTGTCTATTCTACATTCAAGAGCTCGGTTGTGATCTCCAGTGCAGTGCTATTCAGACTAAGGGAAACTTTCCAGTTTGTGGGATCCGGGGTTGTGCATCTCAATGACAGATCTCAAGCGTGTCCAGTTTTGATCCATATCGAAAATGGTTTTGAAAAGTTTTAATAAAAGTTGATTTTGGTCAAATTAATCTTTTTACGACTTAGACCATTTTTGGACCAAATGGAAAATTTTCAGTACCCACAACCTTCAATTACATTGATTTCAATACAGAGTTCTCCTACTCTTGAATACAAATTGAAGTTGCTTTTTATTACATTCATAAAGAAAACTTAAAAGTACTGATAACGTAAATAAATTCGAGGCACAATCAGGTGTTCCTGCGCCCCCTCCCAGAGCTTGAGAAAACCTCTGATGCCAAAGTAGGCCCAACCTCTGCCTCTTTATCAAGCCAAGCTATGCACTCATCAGAGAGGGTGCAACTGAAAGTGGGAGCGGGGGCCAGAAGCTCTCTCGTCCTCCATGCTATGGCATACCGAGCTAGCTGTGCGCCTCGGACTAAAAATGCAGCAGGGTACTCTATCCCTCATTCCGAATAAGTTTTATCATGCCCAAATTGGCGTCAGATTCGAAATGGGAAGTAAAAGACACAGTGTGTCAAGCCGATCACCTGAATCCTGGGCTGGCGAGACATGTTGTAACTCATCACCGGCAGATTAAGCCAAGGGCAGCGCCAAGCAATATTGGCAGCAGACAAACTACACATCCATTCGCACCACCATCCCTTATCAGGGGCATCGACTAGACGTCGCCGGAAGAAATAGCCATGAGCTGAACATGCTGGGCATAAGTCCCAACCTTCAACTTATCCATCAACCATATCTGGGGAGGGATGAAAAATGAGAGATTAAAGAATAGAGAGGTGTACGTGGAGAGAAAAGTGAGAAAAGGGTTTTAAGAGAAAAATCGAGCCTGAGGGCCGAGTGATGTGAGAAATGTATGTGAGATAGGGTGGGAAACATTAACTGCGGCAGTAGTGGACTCCCCACGAATCTAGTCGTCTCTTGGCGATGGAAGGCATCCAAACCCATCAATGTCTCAGCTAGCGTCATAGCAATACAGCTCTTACCCTCTCTTAAACCTTGGGCAACCTCAATCAAATGGATGATAGACCCACCAAAGCCTGGGACAAGCAAGAAATGAGACAACATGCATAAGCAGAGGGCGTGTCACCGAAAGCCCTACCAGTGATGATCGACACAGTCACCGGCATTAGAAAATCGACGAATCAGGCCCGGGATGTCCAGTTTTCCATCGCGAATCAAAGACCGAGTGTCATGCAAAGTGAGCCCCCACATTCGTCCTAAGGCTTGGATGTGGCCAAAACGGAGTTGGGGCAAGATCTCTTCATCGCGCTGAGATTCCATCAAAGCTTGGAAGTTTTCGAAAGAGAGACACATCTCTTGTCCACCAAACCTAAAAACATGGGTTACCGGATTCCAACACCTTGCCGCGGCATGAAGGAACGGAAAACGCAGTAGGGTGAGGCTCAGTGTGAATAGTGCATTTATTCCGATGCCCCGAAAATCCAGCTTTTCCGAGCCATCCAAGTTAGCAATCCAATTTGTGAGATTTTTTACAAGAAATGCTTCCATTTGGGGCAAAAACAGAGTTGAAATGGAGAAACTACGAAGCTGGGGCTTTTGTAGAAGATAAGGTGTTGAGTGGAAGATAGGTGTCAACAATCTGGGCACTTTCTGCATTAATGGCTGACCGACCAATTTGATGGTCGATCGACCATCTTTTTAGCCGATCGGCTAGTTCTTGTTGCCGATGGCTCTTTATGGTGGCCGATGGTCTCCCACCTTGGCCGATGGCCTCTCCTTTTGTTCTCTAAGTTGTCCATGTGTTGGAGGTGTTGAGAACTTGTGACTTGTTCCACTTTGAATGCCTTTGGTGACGATTTTGCGAAGTCACGCCTGTGTTACTTTGATTTGTTTATCGAGTTGTTGCATTTGTTTATCGAGTTGTATTTTGCATTGTTTGTTAAGTTCTTGTCTTACTTATCGAGTTGTATTCACATTTGGTTAGCATGTCAAGTCTTTGTTTTGCTTATCGAGTTGTTTTGTTCTTTCGGTTGTCAGTTGGTTCACTACCTGACTTAGGTAATGCAATTCAAGTGCGCAATTTTCAAACAAAGTTCAATCTCATTTACATGCTGTGTGATGTAATGCGATGCAATGCGATGCTTAGAATACAAATGTAACACTTTTTCAATCAAAAGGTTGTTTTCATTCCATCATGTTTTCTTTTGCAAAGGGTACAAAGTTTTAAAGAAAATAAACCTACCTGAGGCAGTACAATGTGCAAAAACTACAGGCAAAAAAAGAAATAAAGCAAAAACAAAACATCTGAAATTGGCGTCAGTCGCCTCAAGAGCGGGAATCCCTCATCGTCCTCTTTCTCGATAAAGGCCCGGAGCTACCGTCGTTAGCTCCACTACCAGAGTTTGAACCCAAGCCATCTCCAGCCTCATCTCCATCCTGAGACGACTCTGACTGTGGACTCACTACTTCCTCATCAGACTCATTATCATCTGGGGCAAGCACCCGCGAACTACTCTCGGTATGAGCACGTCCAGCTCTGCTTCGGCTGCGTGCGAGAGTCCCTCGTCCCGCTCCCCCTGCTGCCTAGGGAGGCACTAAAGGTCCCACTGAGGCACCCGCTGTGGCTGGTATCTGGAATGGGGCTTGAAAAGAACAATTTGGCAAATGCATCAGTTATGCTGTGCAAAGCTGAGTATGGTATCAAATGCGGTATATGATTACAGTGTATGAATACTGTGAGCAGTATATGAACACCATGAGCGGGAAATGATTGCAGAGTATGAGGGCCGTGGCCAGTATATGAGATGTAGTGTATCGGTGCCGTGAGTGGTATGTGAGTGTGGTGTATCAAATGCAATATTAATAATGTGATGCATCAGATCAGTATGGAGTAGATTATAGAGGGTTTTGGGATGGAGCTTAAAAGTACTTACCGGAATACCGTAAATATTCAGCAGGTCCATGCTCCTCTGCAGCATCCCCATCACCGAAGCCGACAACTCCAGAGCCTGCCCAGTGTACTCTATGGAAGCCTGCAAAAGTGTTGAGGTAATTGGTAATCTGCGGGATATCAACTGAAATGAAATGAATGTACAAAATGTAAAGTATAGCATATACCGGGATCAAGCCTCGAACTCTGACAAGCTCATGATCAGTCAGGGGAGGAGCGATGGGAATCTGATAAATCTCTCCAGCCCGTCCTTGGCATGTCATGAAAGTGGGCAGGTCTGGCCACTCCGCCCTCTGTCCCCTCCGGGAACCCCTCCTACCATGGACTTGGGTCGCCCTCGATCCTCCCACTCCTCCTACTGGGGCTGCAAGTCTCTCTCTCTCACCTCGGTGAACACTGGCCAGAGGCGGCATAAGGTATGACTGGATGAAGACGGTGTAGTCCTCGTCGTCTCTGAAGAAGTCGACATCCCAACCGATCATGAAATCGGTCATCTCCTGCGAAGTGTACATCACTGTACGCCTCATGTGCGAAAGAGGCAACATCGGGACTATCTGCTTAGGCAAACCGAGGCTATGTCGCAAGAAGCGCTCTCCCAAGTACCATGCCCGACAGACCGGACCCTCAAGCAAAACCCAGAATCTAGCAGTCTCCCGAGCGCCCATATATTGGTCTCTAACTGCGTCAGGCAGCACTGCCTAGGGCTGCCAAGTGATCTGCAAATGATGGACATACGGGTTGTTATCTGCTATTGAAAGTGCAATATAAAGCAAAGCTCAAATGAACTGTAAGGTTTGAAATACCTCCGCTACAGCTACAGTGTCAAAATATCGGCGAAAGAATGAGAAAGACTCTCACGGCCTCCGCTCGCATCTCCTATCGAACCGATGTGAATATGGAACCATGGGGGGGATCTCCACCGCCGGCTCTAGAGCAAGCGTCGGGAAGTAGGCATATACCCACAACTACAGAATGCGAAAGGGCAATGATGAGTATGTTTATCATTAAAGCAGTATACAGATGAAGCAGAAATCAGAGAATGATGTGCAGTGTCTTGTGTACAACCAGTGTAAAGTAGATTGCGTGTTATGTAGTGTGTGTGGTGTACAAATAATGTAAAGTAGGACTGTAAACCAGAAGGGAAAGATGTACCTCCCAGGTTCTCCAGTAGCCTCCTAACAGGTGCCCGCTCTGCACAAGATGAGGAACTCATATATCCATATAGTGTGGCCAACCCTGCGTCGCCCCAGTCATAGCGCCGAATGCGAGTCACGTCCACCAGTGCGCTCAAGAGGTAGAGGCCAACGGTGTTTGCCTGGTCGGCGAATAAAGTGGTGCCAAGCAAGAACATGAGGAACCCCTAGGCGTAGTGCTCGACCTCCTCGCGGGTCGTCAACATCTGTCCCCTGAACTGGTCGGCGAACCATGAATATCTCACGAACCCTGGTCGGGAGAGAGGTGGGCGAATGCCGAGCAAAAAGATCTAGGCAGCATCCCACTCGCCCATATCAGTGTAAAAAGGGATCAGATCACCCCCTACTCCGATGCCAATGAGCATGGAGAAGTCGAAGGGAGTCATCGTCATCTCTCCTATTGTAGAAAGGTGGAAGGAATCGGTGGTGTCCCACCACCTCTCCACTAAGGCGCCTAGAAGAGGCCGACTCGCAGTGAGGTGCGAGAGTGCCATGCAGAATATGCCAAAACCGGCCCCATCGACGATGTGGCGAACAGTGTCGAGTAGCTCCATATACTAATCTCGTGCAATCGTGTTCCCATAACCTCGAAAGGCGTGAGAATCTCCCTGTGTTCAAGACAAACAGATGCGGAGCAGTGTCAGGAATACAGTGTATGCATGTGTTCAGAATTGATATAAGTACAATGTGTACATATGCTCGAGTTGATAGAAGTATCATGTATGAATGTGCTCAAAATGAACTAGGCATGCAATATAGTTTGGGTTAATCAGATGAAGAGTAATATTGGCTATCCAAGACATATGACCTACAATGCAGAAGGTAAAGAGGAAGGATATACCTCAGCGGCGCCATAGGACAAGTGTGACTCCGGCTCGCGTAACAGGAGGTCCTTCGAAGCACCTCGTGCAAAGCTCCTGAACTGGTGAATACTATCATGAGGCAATACGTGTATGTCAGCGTGATAAGATGCTGGGTCGAAAGCCCGAATGCCGAGCGGCAAAGGCTCGAACTCGGGATCCATCTCCATCCCTGGAGGAACCCCATCCTGTGGAATATCATCCGCCATCTCGAGAAGAGTGAGAAAATGGTCGAAGGTATGGAAAATGGGCAAGAATACCAAAAGTCAACTCCGAGGAGTGAAAAATAGAAGAAAATGTCAAGGCTCGGAAGAGGGCACGAAAACCAAGGGTAACTCGGGGGAAACAAACCCCAAGTGGTGGAAATCAAGAAAGAGGCGCCAAAGGCACTTTCAATCGGTTCAAAGTGTGTAAAACAACGAGGGTTTCGTGAATCAAATGTTTTTAGGACGTTGGAAAATGCATTTGAAGCACGAATCTAAGGGGGAAAGTGATCTCGAGCAAGAGAAGAAAGGTTTTCGGCCTTGGAGAAGTGAAAGAATAGGGTTTGGAACCCTATACTTAAAGACCCGAGGCAAATGGACAAAATTGCCCCGAATCTGCCACTTTTGGCCGATCGGCCAAATTATTGGCCGGCCGGCCACATTGTTGGCCAATTAGCTTGTTTGATGGCCAATGGCTCCCTATTGTGGCCGATAAACCTCCATTGCCCTTGTTTGGGGTTGTTCTATTGATTTGTGCCCTCATATCTCAAGAAAGTGCAAGAAAATGTACCTTTTGAAGCTCAAGCGGTCTCTGTGGTGACCTCAAACTGTGTTTTTCCGTGTGCGACACTCGATATACACAAAATGTATCTTTTTTTGTATCCTTTTGCATATTGCTAGATTCGAAAATTATCTTTGAATGCGTGGCTTTACAGTGTTCTTATCATGTTCATGGGGTTTGCATTTGTTATATGCCTTTCTCATTTTTGCATCGGACATGCATCCTCGCGTTTGCACAACATGCATGTTGTCTCAAATAGGTATTCGTGTTTACATTGCATAGAGTATATACATTGCATAGAACACGTTTTAGCCTTGCTTGCATAGAATGTGCACTTCTCACCTGGGCATGAAATGCGCGTCTTAATGTTGCATGGAGCATACATTTCTCGCACTTGCATTGTTATGCACCTATTCACTCGCGTTGTCACGCACGTTCCAATTGCATTGTTATGCACCACTTCACTTGCGTTGTCACGCACGTTCCAGTTGCATTGTTTTGCACACTTCAATTGCATTGTTATGCACCACTTCTCTTGCGTTGTCACGCACATTCCACCTGCATTGTTTTGCACACTTCAGCTGCATTGTTATGCACTCTTCACTTGCGTTGTCACGCACATTCCAGTTGCATTGTTATGCACTTTTTTCACTTGCATTGTTATGCACGTTTCACTTGCATTGTTATGCACACTTTACTTGCGTTGTCATGCACGTTCTACTTACATTGTTATGCACACTTCATTTGCATGGTTATGCATGTCTTACTTGCGTTGTCACACACATTTCAGTTGCATTGTTATGCACGTCTTACTTGCATTGTCACGCACATTTCAGTTGCATTGTTATGCACACTCTACTTGCATTGTCATGCATTCGTTCTACTTGCATTGTTATGCACCTTTTCACTTGCCTTGTTATGCATACTTCACTTGCATTGTTATGCATGTTCCATTTGTATTGTTATGCACCCTTTCGCTTGCATTGTTATGCACGTCTCCCATGCATTGTTATGCATCTTTCCATTTGCATTGTATATACACGCGTTTATCTTGTATTGAAATTGTATCATGATATAGCGTTGATCATGTGTTTCTACTATAGTGCACTTGTTGAGTTTCTTTCTTGTGCAGGCATGATATTGTATGTACGGTTCATTTGAAGTTGGTGAAACCAGATGATATTATATGTACGGTTCATTCAAGAGAAGTTCCAGTTTAGTTTGACTGCTACCCTTCTCCTCTCGCGTTTGACACGCGTTTCGATGCCTTTCTACTTTTGCATTTGATACGTTAGGAGGTGTTTCGTTTGAGACTTTGGGTGTTCCTAATAGTCGCTTTTAATCTTTCCTGCGTGAGCCGTAGTTAAGATCACATAATTTTTTTACATCCTTTCTGCATGAAATGTAGTTGGGTCTGTAATTCCCACGCGTGGCGTGTTTACTTGTTTTGCTTGTATACGAGTTTGCTGTCGCATTTCTTTGCATAACATCCGCTTAAACTGTTGTATTTGTTTTGCATAAATGCTTCATTATAGCCCTCTTTGCATAATCATAAGTTATGTCCTGCATCGTGCATATCATTTGCATTTTGCCCTAGCCCACGGGCGCATCTCTGCATTGTCATTTCGTATGTTTGTCTAAGTCTTCGGCCTTGTCAAAAATGGGCCGTCTCTGGGCTTTGACATTCACTCCTGTCATCTTATAACTTTCGAGTTCTATCAAAGAGGGGGAACTGCAGACACCCCATTTTTTACCGTCCTCAAGACTTGGATATCATCGTTTGAACACTAGATGATCATCCATGCTCGTGTTCGTTTTGAGTTCCTGAAGGTCTCGGTTGTGCGCCTTGCCTTGGAGTCTCTCAATTTGTCTGTTTTGTACTTGGTTGTGAACCAAAGCTGGTGGCTTTGTTTCTGAGGGAAATGGGGGGTGGCCTACTGGCCAGCCCTACAACCCATCGGCCAGGCCCTGTGCCCATCGGCCATGCCCTCCTTTTATCGGCCATCAGTGTTGGCCGATCGGCATCACTGATGGCCGGTCAGCACCTTTAATGGCCGGTCAGCCATTTTTTTGGCCGAGACCCCTTTTTCTGCTTTTGCAGATATTTTTCTTCCAGCTGGTGCCAGCTGTTGATCACTTTGTGTATCCTTCATACACATGTATAGATGGATTCATACAAGCTTTAGCTTGTCAAGGAAGCTTTAGCTTGTGTTTTTCTATATAAGGGGAGGCCCTCCCCCATCTCCAAGGTTTTGAAAAATTACAGAGGACTATACATATGTCTTTATCTCTATATTGCTCCCTCTTTCTCTCTATTTGCACTTGTTTGTGCTCAAAAGTGCCTTTTCTTCACACTTTTGCACACAAACACCTAGTGAAACACCTTCACTATTGAGCTGAGGTACTTGG
Source organism: Camellia sinensis (assembly GCF_055761805.1). Taxonomy (NCBI): domain Eukaryota; kingdom Viridiplantae; phylum Streptophyta; class Magnoliopsida; order Ericales; family Theaceae; genus Camellia; species Camellia sinensis. Next base: position 191,644,979 of record NC_138964.1, read on the forward strand.
AGGTTGCGTTTGAGTGGTTTTGGGATGGTTTTTGCCTCTGAAGTTGCTATTCTAAAGTTGTTCTTCAAGGGTGAGTCTTTAGCCCCTTCAAAGCTTTGTCTTCATTGTTTATTTGGCCCTATTTGCATGATGTTTTAGGCCAAGCTTTCAACTGAAAAAAAGTTCTGTATTTAAGTACTTAAAATGTTTGTTTGAGGCTTTGTTTGAGTTAGGAGTGGTTTACCCCCTTTGGTGGCTTGTTTGGCTTTATTTTGTGCCATCTCTTTAGGCCTTTGAGGCCATCTCCTTTTGGCCTTCCTACCACTGAATTCCAAGGGAATTTCAGTGGTGGAAATGTGGTTTCGAGGTCTCAAATGTGTTAGGTTTTATTTCTTGGCAATCCCATTTGACAAAACTCCTTTGAGTTGTAATTTTATTCTCCTTTTTATTTCAGTGAGGCTATGAGTTGTTAGATGCGAATCCAACCCGAATCAAGCCTTTCAGAGAAGTTTGTGATGATAAAGCTTTAAAGATTGCCACTTCGCTGATTATGACATTCCAAGTTGCCTGTCTGCTCGAGCGGACATTCCCCCGCTCGAGCGGAGAATCCCTGGTTCCAGAAGTTTTGGTCGCCTGTAAAAGTACTGAGCTGTGTGGTTTCGTGCTCGAGCGGGTTCTCTAGCGCTCGAACGGACCTCTGTTATATCACACGCATATTTTGCTGAAGCCACTCGAACGGGCTGTTGGGCGCTCGAGCGGAGATCGCGGGACAGATTCTATAAATTCGCGTGTTGGGTCAGATTTTAGTATTGCTACTCCAGATCATCTTTTTGGGTTCTAGGGTTTATATCTGGGGATACTTTGTGAGTTTTCTTTGATGTTTTATTGAGTATTCAACTCATGGTTTAAAGAGAGTATATCAAAGGTTTTGTTTGCTATACAAAAGAGAGAGTTGTTCTTCGGTGGATTCTGAAGAATTCGAGCTTGAAGCTTTGGTGGATTCTGGGGTGGCTCATTGTAAAGATAATTCCGAGGTAAAGACGGGTTGGAAGAGGCACATAGAGGTTGGTTTAATTAGGCGTGGATTCGCTAGGTAATTGAGAGTATACTTGTGTAATTCCTTTAAATCTTCTTAGTGGATTGTTTTGTAGCTGTTGCCCGTGGTTTTTTTAATCACAGTTGGAGGTGTCCAATTGTGGTTTTTTCACGTTAAAATCGTTGTGTTGATTTGTTTTGATTGTTTGATTGGGATTGTTATATACTGCTTAAAATTGTTACATAATCACAAATCAATATCTAGGGGATTTCTAAATTTTTCAAAATGGGTGGGGGTTGTCCCCCCTCCTCTACTCTTGTGTGCTTGTGTTGATGGCTCATCAAAGTAGCATGTCCTTCTAGCATGTTTTGGCTCCATCTCAACATGCCTTAGGCCTTTATTTTAACATGATATAGCTCTGTTTTGGCTTGGTTTGATTACCTCTTGCATGCTTCATACACTAGTAGTATAATCCTCCCTATAGCTTTAACATGCATCATGCTTTAGACCATCATTCTAGCATATTTTTGGCTCCACTCCAGCAAGCTTTTATTCATGTTTTTCCATGTTTAAGCTCTGTTTCATGTGCTTTGGGTCATGCATGCCTTGCTTTGTATAGCCATAGTGCATTTTTGCCCACTAGCCTTATGTTTTGAGTCCACTAACATGCATTACTTGGGCTATTTGTATGATTTAGCATCATTTGATATATGATTTCAGTGCATGAAATGTGGTTATACTCTCCTATGCTTCACTCTTTCAATGCTTTTGGAAGGTCATGCTTTATGCCTTAAACATGAGCCAATGTGTATGCCATCTTGCCTAAGCTTTTGGGCTACCATTTCAATGTGTTTTGGGCCTTATTTTTCCATGATACAACTCTGTTTTTGATTGGTTAGAGCATCCCTCATTTTCTTCTTGCACATGTAGTGTAACCATGCTCATTGGCCTTGCATGCTTGGTGTTTTGGCTGACCATGCTAGCTTGTTTTGGCTTCATTCCATGCATGTTTTGGCATTGTTTTGACCTGGATTGGGACTGTTTTGAGTCGCCTTGGCCCTTTGGGGCTTGCTTGATAGGGCTATGGCACAAGTGCCTTTACTAGCCTTAAGCTTTGTGACTCCTAGCATGCTTTATTTGTGATATGTGCATGATTTGGCCTCATTTCTTACATGATTTCAGAGCATATTTCATAGCTACACTCTCACATTTGTCACTTCTTAATTGTGTTTGAGAGTTGACCCTTATGCCTAGTTCATGGGCCAATGCATGATCATACATTTTCTTGCTTTTTAATGCTAGCATTTCAGAGCATCTCAGCCACTGTTTTGGCATGCATGAGGTCAATTTGGGGCTGGTTTTGTCCATTGGGCATTGCATTACATAGCTCTTGTGTTGTGTCCTTCAATGCTTAAGGACTCTAACTTGCCATGCTCATGTTGTTGCATTGCATGTTGTTTGCATGTTGTTACATTGCATTATGTTTGTATGTTGTTGCATTACATTATTGTTTGCATGTGTGTTGCATTGCATTGTGTTTGGATCGAATGTTGATCCAAACACGAGAAACGAGGGGCATTTTATACTTGAAGTGATGAAACGCACCTCATTTCTTGGTCACCGACACCTTTGATCATACATGATAAGGTGGAGGTTCATCAAGTCTTTATGTGTTATTTTTGTGCATTCATTGACATTGAATTGTGCAAACTTGGCTTCTTTGGCCATCAGGTATTGAGATGCGTGATTGATGGCCCGAGAGTCGAGTACCGCACTCCCTTGAGCTTGAGAAACGATAGGGAGGATGGTTGTGCACACATACCTGGAAAATACACTGCCATGCCTCTATTTGTGCTCTGTTGTAGCAAAAGGAGAAATTGCAGGAAACAGTGGCCGACTAGCCATCAAAGCTGCCGACCGGCCACCAAGTCTGCCGATCGGCTATCAAAATTGGCCAATAGCAATAAACTCGCCAATGGCCATTCCTCTTGGTCAACTATCCCTCAGCATGTTCTTAAGGTGGATCAGAAGTATCTTGGAGGTTGGCACAATTTTCAAAAGTCCAAAAGAGTGCAAACAGAGGCATCACGAGGCACAGTAGTGGATTTCCGAGCGAAGCCAACCGAGCATGCATACACCCCTCGCCCCAAGGCTCCTTTTAACTGCTTTGCTTAGCTAGTTAACTATTTGGTTCTGTACTTAAGTAGTTAATGCATTTAGCTATTCATTTGCGTTTGTAATTAGTTAACTTGTTAGTTAATTGGTTTCGGTTTGTAATTAATTAGCTTAGAGTAGCTAGTTAGTTGATTCATTCGATGGAGGGAAAATGTTGTAATAAGTATATGTGTGTGTGATGCATGTCTTCTAACCCCATTTCTTTCTCCCTTTTACTTATCAGTTTTCAATGGTTAGTTTAGGACATGTTTCAATTAGCATACTTATGCTTTGCATGCGTGCATCATTCATTCGTATTGCATGCTCCCGGCTCAGCGCATCATTTAAATTGCATTGTATTTCAATACCTATTTGAGTACGTGTATCAAGTGTTGAAAATCATATGCCATCTTAGATAGCTGAGCCTACTTAGTTGCATTTTTGCATGTATTGCATTAGGCATCTTGTATAATTAGGATCATGCATTGATTTCTAATTGGTTTCTGCTTTAGCTCGGAGTACACTGTAAGTGTTTATGTTTTAGCATCTTTGCATGTGTGTAAGTGACTGCCATGATAGCATGCTTGCCATGAGGCTATGTGCTTAAGTGATTAACTATTTGAATGCTTGTGGGTGGAGGTTTGATTGCCTAAATTCGAACAATTCATCGAAATGTGAGTTTTAAGCCTACTTGAGAGTGGGAAATCATGTTTTCTAAGCCCACTTGAGGGTGGCAAATCCGCGACTTAGCCTACTTGCGAGTAGCAACTCCAAACCATTTTAAAAAACAAACATGAGATGTTTTGTTCCAATTCTTGCGATTGAGTCTATACTTGTATGTTGTGCGCATCACATAGTAAGTTAGCCAATAAACCGGAATAAGAACGCATGTGTTTTCAAAAACAACATATCATGTTAGTAGAGGCCGATCTTTGATCGGGCGAGCGGGGGTGCTCATTTCAGGACCTTCCCCTCTCGTACCCAAGTTCCCGAGCCGAGGCAACTTTGGTGATGACGGACACGTGGCCTTTGGCACGAGTCAGGATTTCCTAAATTTTCCAAAACAAAACATTTAGGTGGCGACTCTGTAATCTGGCAAAGCAATCCATGTTTGGCACTTCTTGATTAAAATCGATTTTCCAAAACGATTTGCCGAATTTGGACTCTTTGGTGATTTATCAGTCTTACATTGCACTTTGTGAGATTTGATTCAGAACCGTGACAGGAGTTAGAACTGTAGTAGCTAAGAACAACAATTTGCGCCCTCGCGCGCAGAGCGGAGTTCGGGACAATCTACAATAAGAGGTGATGGTAGTGGTGGTGGTGGTGGTAATGGCGAAGGATATTAGTGATGAAGTTATGGTAGTGATAGAGGAGATGGAGTAGCGGTGGCAGATGAGAGGTAATGGTAGTAGTAGTGGTGGTGGTGGTGGTGGTAGTGGAGTGGTGGCGATGGTGGTAGTAATGGTAGTTATAGAGGTGGAATGACAACAGTGGTAGCAGTGGTGGTAGTGGAATGACATTTGCAGTAGTGGTGAAGGTGGTAGAAGAGATGGGTAGTGAGAGAGATAGAGATGAGTGAGAGACAGATAGAGAAGAGAAATAGAGAGACAGAGACAGAGTGATGAGTGAGTGAGAGAGAGAGACAAAGTCGTAAAAGTATATTTTCTTGTAGTGGATCGATAAATCGAGAGGGAGCTTGGTAAATAGAGAAGAGGAGAGAGAGAAAGTGAGCAAGGCGAACACAGTGGAGGAGAGAGACAAACAGACAGACAGACAAACAGGTAGACAGAGATAGAATAGTGATGAATGAGAGAGAAAGAGATAGAGAGAGAGGGGGACAAAAAAGAGAGAAACAAAAGATGAGCGAGAGATAGACAAAGAGAAAGGGAAAGAGAGCAAAAAGAGATAAACAAGAAAAAGACATAGAAAAAGAAAGAGACAGAGAGAGATAAGCGAGAGAGATAGAGAGAAGAGAGATGAGCGAAACAGACAGAGAGAGAAGAGAAACAGAGAGAGAAGAGAGATGAGAGAGATAGAGAGAAGAGAGATGAGCAAGAGACACAAAGAGAAAGAGAGAGAGACAGACAAGCAGAGAAGAGTGATGAGTGAGAGAAAGAAAGAGAAGAGAGATAGAGAGAAAGAAAGATAAAAAAATGGGTAAAAAGAGAAATGTTATATCAAAAGATAAGACGACGTCGTTTTTTTTTTATTTTTTTTTTGTGACAGAAAAATATCGTTGGATTTATTTAAACCATTTTGTGACTATATATATATGAAGCCGTCTTAAAGCCACAATATTTTATTTTTTATTTTTTTTGCAATGGTCCTATTACAGTCGCAAAAAACTTACTCTTTTTTTTTTGCGATTGTAGCTAGTGCCGTCGCAAAAACTCTATTTTTTTGCGACAGCAATCTCTGCCGTCGCAAATACTCTCATTTTTTTTGCGACAACAATTTCTACCTTCGCAAATACGTACTCGCCTTTTTTCGCGACAGCATTTTCTACCGTCACAAATACTCTCCTTTTTCGCGTCGGCAAGTGTGCCGTCTCAAATGCTTCCGTCTTTTAAGTCCACTTTTCTTGTAGTGATGGAAAGTAAATATATATAAAAAATATTTTTTTGTCGCATTCCTGTTGAGTCCGTATCGTAATTTTTTCAAAATCACTATGTTCTATATCCATACCAGAGTCACGTTTTAGCTTGCAAATATTAGGAAACATATAAATATCATTAGATTAAAGACATAACTACAATTTCATCCAGTCAACATATGGCTCGTAATGTCCTCAAAACATGGAAATGCAAAGTACCAGAGACTAGTAGCTGTTAATCCTTCGAAATATGCCAGATGTCCACCGTGCTTTGTTGTAGCCAGGACAATATTTTTATTTGCTCTATGAAGGAAGAAAAATATTAGCTCAGGTAAACATTGGCAGAGAAAATAGGATTGTCAAAAAGGAAGTATTTGTTCAGTGACATAAGAGAAGCATCACCACCTGCACTCATTCCAAGGAATGGCCTCCTTGGTACAAACTGGGTCATCCAAAGCACTAATACAGAGTAGCGGCACTGACACATGTCCCACAAAACTAGAGCTGCTGCAACGTCTGTAGTATGTACCTACAGTCCTGATGAAACAAAATGTTATTGTCAATAACTACAAGAGAAAAGGTATTGAGATAGATAGAGAGAGAGGGATCAAATATAATGACCTCAAACTTTCCAACAAGGCATGTGGCATAATTGTCAAAATCTCGAATAGAACGTGACTATGCAAGCACAAGAAATAACCATAAGAAGGACATTAGTTGAAAGGAAGCATGATGAAAGAGTATTTATAGTTTTAATGCAGAAGGCAGATGTGAGAGATTTTGTTTTTCTTTTTAATCTTTTTTCTCTCACAACATTATGTGAACTACTAAAATAATATCAAACCATGAAAAGCCAACATAATGGCAGAAGAAATGTATCTTAAAATGTGAAATGATAGTGAACATAGCATGAGGCAACGAAACAAAACATGAGGAGGGGCTTCATCGAAGTGAGGGGAATGCTAAGGATATTTTTTTTTGAAACAAAAAGCATAGAAAAAACTTCAATATGATTTATTTCTAGAGAGGAACAAAACCTTTTTAATGCCATCCCAATCAGCTAGGCGAGTATACTGAGGTCGATGTCTGCAATAGACATTTATATACTGTTACGATAAGCCAAGAAACAGCATACATAAAAATTCAGTTAATAATTCATAACACATACAAGTGAAAAGCAGAAATATAGTCTGTTTTAGTTCCAAAGAGTTAAGTGAACATAACCAGAATTCAAGTTCAAAGCCTCAACTAAGAATGTAATGAAGGCATAAAATCGTGCGTAACCTTGAAGACCAATGGTAAGAGCTCTGTCATGTAACTTCTGTACAAGCCTGCGAGATATGAACCTGTCACCGATCTGGGAGGGAGAGGAAAGACGATATAAATTCTATTTATGTAACAAGTGATAAGAACTAATACCAAAAGCATGATTATAATTATTTTAAAGTTGTTCATATAGAAGGAATATCTCTTCAATGTTAAGTAAACTAAGCTACCCGTAAATATTTTGAGTAAACTAGTAACGAAATTCTAGTTTTGTTGTCCCACTCTTTGAAATAACACACAAAATTTTACGAAGCATAATGCAAAAAATTTAGTTCGAGTAGCATGGGAAATTTAAAGCAATTATGACATAGAAATCAAGAGAGCAGACGAAAATGTATAACATATAAAATATATACACATCATGCATCGATCAGTACATGATATATCAGAGAAATCATTCTTGTTAAAAGTCGAGTGATATTAGTGAGAGTGGCAGCCTTCTTGACTAGGTTTCACGAAAAGTTTTAATTGTGGAAAAAGAAGATAATGAACAAATGACTATTGACATTCATTCATGTTTTAAATCATGTCTACCCCAATTTATCGACGGAGTTGTGCAACAAAAATATAAACATTCATATATATATATATAGCTCCAATACTCGCATCCTTTTTGGAAATGCCAGTTGCACCTGCATCCCACTCCACATCAACAGTGACCACAACCACAATTCAAACTTTACCCAAACCCAAAATGGATGATTAAGTCCATGTAATATAAGAGACAGCTTTTCATGGTTTCTTTCTTATAATTGTACTATTAATACACTACAGAACAAGCCCAAACCATTGCCAGTGTAAATGTTCAAACATCCAATATAATATTCATGTTCGTTCAAGACACTAACCAGAAGGTCCCAGGGGGAGCAGATAGCAGCAGCCCCAGCGATGAGAACATTCTCCCCATCCTCTCCAAGGTATTTTACCTGGAAGAAATAATTAAACAAAGCAAATATCAAGTTGTTTGACATTTACATTCAAATATAATTAAGAATTGGTACACTAATTACAATATAGAAAAACAACAGTATCTAGATAACAGAATCTATAATGACATGCTGCAAAATATGTTCAAAAGCACTGTAAGAAACATATTATTATACATAAAAGCCGCAAAGCAAGTGTTATTCATCGAAAGGAGGCATGGCTAGTAAAATTGCTTTACACCATCAATAGTAAGTTTCCCCTTCCATACTAAAGTAAGAATTTCTATATTATACGTAGGAAAAATCCATTAAGCATATTTTCTTTAACTGAAATTGTCACTAGGAATTCATTCTGATCAAGGAATCCAATTCCTTTTTATTCCTGGATTGCTTGGTAGCTTGTCTCAACCAGTTAAAACACCTAAATAGAAGCTTATGTGATGATAGGTGTAACCTGTTGATCAACCTAGACTTATCATAGTACACCTACACTTGATTGAAAAAGATCCCCTCGAGTGTAATACAGTGATTGAATTGAACTAGCAAATTAAGAACCTATTCAAGTCCAAACACTAACAGCTTATATAGGGGAAGGCTTTGTGGCTGCTCAAAGTATGGGACAAAAGTTGAGGCAAAATTGACTTTGGTTGAAGCCATGAATTCCTTACATGACAAAGTTTGGAATTCAATAAATGGGCAAAAGCTAGGACAACGAGCATTAGATGTAATATATTGACTGTCTTAGTCTTGTTTTTGGCTCACAAGGGATAAACAAGGATCCGACTTATTCTTCTCCATAACATAAAGATGGTTACAGGGTCATTTTTGTGTTGCAATTCTGTGACGACCATGAGCAATTACAGATATAGTAGCTTGGCATATCTCTAGTGCCAAGCTATTGTTTGACTACAAATTTCAAAATAAGCATGCAAAATCTTTTGGCCTGTACACGTATGTCTAGGTTGATAAGATACTGTATCTTGATATTTTCCACTATGTTTGGCCATGGTATTCCTGTAGATTATAAAAAATAAAAACTAATGAAATATTTTAAGAGAATAAATTGAAACATTCAAAGTCAAACTCAAATATATGAGGTATGAAACAGATCCAGCAATCACAACATATATACCAGAATGTTAGCACCGATACTAGTCCCAACAGCAAATAGGGGAGCCTTGGCATATTCATGACGGAGATAATGAACAACTTCCCTTGTATCCTCAGTCCAACCAGCATTGTAAAAGCAATCGGACTGCACAGATTGTGAGCCAGTTGTACACTAATATTCAGCAAAAGCTAATAACATTCAATTTTAAGAAAGTAACTTGCAGACTAATAAACAAACAAGCCAGAAACAAACCTAGTAAGTACCACGTAGCTGGAGATATATTAGACATACCCATCATATTATGTTTTTCATGAGACTCATTTCTACCAAAGCGTATGTAATGTTTTTAGTTGTTTTATATCAAGCTGTTTTAGCACGAACTGTTAGGGACAGTATAAACCATATCATTTTAAATCCACTAAACAAATTAAAGAGACAAAAGACTCTGCATGTTCATATATTCCAAAATCTCTGTTTCAATAGTCAACCACATATACAATACCTTGTCTTTACATACAAACAATGAATGTGAGGGAAAGGAACGATCACTTAACAAAGAAATCCATGCACGCACACATACACACACAGAATAAATAACAACAAAATAGGGTGAAGTTAGAAAAAAGGAAAACTGGGACACCAGGGCTAATCATTTCTTCTAATTTCACCTCAAGTAAAATTAGTTTCCCATCTCATCACAGTACTAAAAGAAAAAACCCATTGATATGAACTTAAAAAGTACTGCAAAAATATCTTTGCAAAATTTACTTTTCTGCAGGAGCAAGATGAGTGAAGAATGACTCTCCAGCATGTTAAAGAAAACGCAACTACAATATTTGATTATCTCAAACTGGAAAATGTACGAAAAAACCTTCAACTGCCAAAAGACTTACAGTGACAGAAACGCCACCCAATCCTCTGTGGTTGCTAACTGTTAGTGTATAACCACGTTCCATCCACGTTTCGCCGTATTGAACACAATATGCTTTATGTATTTGCAAACATGACAAAAGGTCAACAAAGTTGGATTCTGACTGGTTCTAATTAAGTGAGGCAATTTTATCGATCTAACATGTAATCAACAAGTAGAGTAATTTAAACTTCTCTTCCTTTTTACCCAATTTATTGAGTTCCAAATCCCTCTTGAATTATCGATTTGAATTCTGAGTCTCAACTATGACTGTAGATCAACTTTTTCACATCTTACCAAAGCATTATCAAGTAAAGTGTTTCATAATATCCTAATCAGGGTAGGCACGTGTAGTGTGATATCTTCACACCAGCTTGAGGGGGGATATTCATTCTTTTATTTCTATATTTTGTGTGTACATGTACAGAGCATATTTTCATAATATTGATGAAATAAGTATAAATAAGAGATTCAAGGAAGAGAACACTAAGTCTCTCACTAATATTCTAGTGCCTTTTTTTTCTCGTCTTTCTTATGCTTCAGCTACTTCTTATTCTCATTATTGCTCATACACAAAAAACCAACCCATAATAAAGACCAAGTTAACAAAACCACAGCCATAAGAAAATAACATACTGAAATTTAAATTCCCCAAAACACCATAGCAACATCAGGAGACTTCAAGACATGTATAGAAATAGGTTAATGGTTATAGAACTACTTACGGGGGAAGTAGAATCACTTGTTAAACCAGGTATCACTACCATAATGGGGGTTGTGTCATCTTTAGAAATAGAACTATTCCTGTATATAGCATCGCCTGAAACTATGTAATAAATGGGTACATAAGTCAGAGAACATTAAGGTTGACTACATTTGTTAGTCAATAGTCATACATCACTATCATATTGAAAAATATTGTTAATCAACATGCTCATGCAGGCAGCTAATCAATTACATATGCATATACAGCCAGGCACATTGGAATATAAGCTTCTCACGCAACAAGCACACTAAGGTTATATTTTTGCATTACCATTGGAACTCATTAGCCAACCCAAAGCAATTGTTCCATCATCTGATATATGAAATATCTGTCTGGGAGAACAAACACAAGTACTTGTTAGATGACAAGCCTAGATTATATTTCAAAGACTAAAGGTGATATTTATACTTTCAAAAATGACTTAGACCCCCAGCTGGGGGTGCTGGGGGTCATCCGTGATTGGGCCAAAAAAAACTGTTTTTTTTTTTTTTTTTTTTTTTTTTTTCCAGCCAACCCCAGGCCGACATGTGGCACTGGAGGTCGCTGGGGGTCGTCCGTACTGGGGGTCAGAAGCATTGTTGTTATACTTTTTAACACTAAGTTGTTCTAAAGATTTGAAAACCGAAAAATAAAAATTAAACACAATTGCACAGAACATCCATGTTGATGCCAGATACAAGTAGCCCACTAAATTTACAAGAATATCATCATTTTACAACTAAAATGAGAAAGTAGAAGGTATGTAAACAAGAAAGTTGGTAAATGAATATTGATTATAAAATAAAACAAATTAAACATGAGAGAAATGTAATTCACAATGTTATCACACACCAGATAATGACCTTGCAATATTGACCATCTATGAAGCATGGATACAGGACATGGTGATTTCAAAAAAATGGGGACATGAACATGTCAAAATTTTTAATTTATATATATATATATATATATTTGCTATGTAGATTAATATTATGTTACCAAATAATCAAAATTAATAAAAAATAATATAAATTCAATTTATTTATATATATATATATACAAACCATTATATTTAAACAAATTAATAGATTATCCATATTTGTACTCCAGACGCACTCCTCCACTTAAGCCACCCTGCCTTAATTCTGTGGACCACATCCGCTCCAATCTCCCTAGTCGTTGTGATGATTGATCCTAAATAACGAAAATGTTCACTCTTAGGTAACTCTTGCATCCTTTGTGCACCTTTCTTAGAGTCTTGAATTGTTGAGGTTGTAACTTGACAAGCACTAAATCCCCAACTTGAAACTCCATTGCGCGCCTCTTTTTGTCAGCCCATTTTTTCATCTTCTTTGATGCTTTGTCCAAGTATGTGCGTGCTACGTCAGCTTGTTCTTGCCAACCTTTAGCAAATTTGAATGCTGCTGGACTCCTTTCCATATAGCTTGACATGACTGTGTGGGGTGTTAATGGTTGTTATCCAGTAGCCAACTCGAATGGGCTATGGTTGGTAGACTCACTTCGCTTCAAGTTATAAGAGAATTGGGCTACATCCAACAACTTGGCCCAATCTCGTTGATTGGCACTCACGAAGTGTCTCAAGTAAAGCTCTAGCAAAGCATTCACCCGTTCTGTTTGGCCATCCGTTTGTGGGTGAAAACTAGTGGAGAAGTGTAGATCGGACCCCAACATCTTGAACAACTCGGTCCAAAATCGCCTTGTGAAGTGAGGGTCTCGATCACTGATGATGGATCTTGGCACACCCCAATACTTCACCACGTGTTTTAGGAACAATCGAGCTGCTTCTTCTGTAGTGCAATCCGTGGGGGTTGCTATAAACATAGCATACTTTAAAACCTGTCAACCACCACTATGATAGAGTCGCACCCCTCTGACTTAGGCAATGCTGAAATGAAGTCCATAGAGACACTCTCCCAAGGCTTTTCAGCTATAGGCAGCGGTTCTAACAATCCTATGGGTGCTTGTTGCTCCAATTTGTCTTGCTGGCATACGAGACAAGTCTTCACATATGCTTCTACATCATCTCGCATTCTTGGCCAATAGTAGGTTGATTCTAGCAACGCCCTAGTACGCCTTTGTCCGGGGTGGCCTACCCACTTGGTATCATGGCATTCCTTCATTAGATTCTTCCGTAGATTTCCCCACCTTAGAACGTAAAGTCGTTTCCCTTTTGTTTAGAGTAGGCCATCCTCCATCCAGAAGTGTTTAGTTTTTCCGTTGTTGGCTAATACAATGATGCCTTTTGGCGAGTGGGTCATGTTGCAGCCCTTCTTTGATGAGTTCAACCAACTCTCCTTGGGGTTTGCTACCCCAAGCAGCCAACTTTGCCTTGCGACTTAATGCATCAGCCATGAGGTTTGCCTTTCCTAGCTTATACTCCAGGACATAGTCAAATTTTGCCAAGAAGTCTTGCCATCTAGCTGAAAGTTTGCGGAAAAATAATTTGCTTTGAAAAACACTTTTTCAAAGAAACGCCACCTGATTACACAATCTAAAATACCTTTTCTAAGTGAGTTGTTGATAATACCTCACCAAGCGATCCATGTGTCTCACCTCCAAAGTGCTTCACCTTGCACCCTCTTTAGTTTATTTTTGTGTATATATTTTCTACAGACCTTAAAAATTCTGATGGCCAATTTTTGTATCAAATACATCTGATATATATACACAACACATGATAGAGTTTGCATGTAGGTGGGATCCTTAGAGATCTCTCTCTTTTAGTTGTGGGGATAAAATAAAAGATGTATCTTTTATCTTAAATATACAGGATACAACTTATCCATTTTTTTCATTAATTATCTTTTAAACAGATAATATAGAACTTCCACTAATTGCAATAATGTCCATCAACACATTACAATTAAACCTCTAAAAGTAGAGAATTACAAGTGAGGCCCTTTCTTATAATTAATCACAAATTTCCTTCCACCAAACTATATTCCACATGAGCTATTAGGTATGGACAAATTTATCACTATCAAAAGCCCTAACTCATGTAACCGAATTCTAAATTTTTCCTTCTTCTAATTGGACCCTAAAAGCATTTTCCAAAAATAGTATTTTTACAATTATATATGTATAAAATATTTTTACGAAAAAGTAACCGGCCGGTTTTCTTTTGGTCCAATGTTAATAGGAAAAATTGCTTGAATATACTTTCTCACTTTGAGAATGGTGGATTCCATGTTAAGCACCTATATAAATTAATTACCACTCACATAACCCAACATGTCCGTGTATAGCCTTTGATTTGGCGTCACTGATTGACAATGTCAAAGTTAAATGAATAGTTAATTAATTTATACAAGCCTCTCAGGTCAAAGGAAAATAAGTGTATTGTAATAGAACTACCTTTTAAACTGACAGTGATCATTCCATAGGTGTTCTTAAAACCGATCATGTTCAGTGCATGTACTTATTGCATAACATCCACCTATGTGCCTAAGGTCACTACCTCAGTGATGGAGTTAATCATTCTATCATATAGCAGCAAAACAGGTGTAGGCCATAGTAGTGTGACGCCCAATCAACACCAATAGCCTAGAACATTAATTGGGTCTACAAGGCACCGAAAAATCATAACTCCTAGCTTTTGGTTCATTAACCATTAGCATGTTTTTCTACAATGTTACCCAAGGGACCTTATGTTCACATCATATGTAACATTAAATATAACATTACCCATAATAACATACAAAATGCAAAATATAAAATGCCAAGCAATTTATATAATCAATTAATAAAGTCAACAAATTGGTTTTTGAGGGCACAAATGCTAACATTCTCCCACTTGCACTCAAAACCAATTACACATGTATTTAATACCATTCTCTTTTAAATAATTTCGAAAATTATCTAAAAGGTATTCTCCCCACGATCTGATCGAAGAGCTTTGATACTTTTTCCAAGTTGCTACGAAAATCCTTGAACTTTTCAAAGGATTCAGACTTATGTTTCATTAGGTACAAATAATCATACCTAGAACAATCATCGATGAATGTAATGAAATGGTAAAAACCACCTCTTGCCATGTGATTTATTGGACCACAAACATCTGTGTGTATTAATTCCAAAACTTCTGTGGCTCTAATTCCTTTTCCTAGAAATGGAATTTTAGACATTTTTCCTTGCAAGCAGGGCTCACAAATTGGATAAGGCTCAATTTTCAAAAAAATCTAAAGGCCCATCCTTGACCAATCTATTTAGACGTTCTAAATTGATATGGCCGAGTTTCAAGTGTCATATGTAAGTTTGATTAACATCCCTTTTTCTTTTAAGGGGTAACATACCGGTGGATGTATCATTCTCAACACAATTAATGGAATTATCAATAGAACTAATAAAGTAAAGACCTTCTATTAAAATGCCAGAAACCACAAATTTATTATTGTGCTTAATAACAACTTTTGAAGAAAAGGAAAAACAATATCCCAACGAAAATAACTTTGAAACAGAAATTAAATTTCTACGGATGTCTGGCATAAATAGACAATCTTCTAAAACTAGAGTTCTATTAAATGATAATTCCAAACAAAAAAAAAATCCTATGGAAACTACAGCGACTGTTGCACTTGTTCCTAACTTTATTAGCATCTCCCCTTCATTAAGCCTTCTGGTCTCCTTGAACCCTTGCAACATATTGCAAATATGTGAGGTCGCACCAGAGTCTACACACCAAGCTTTAGGAGGACCAATCAATAAATTGGTTTCAATAACTAACAGATTCAACATACCTTCTGAAGGTTTGTCCCTTTTCAATGTTGCCAAATAATAACGGCAGTTTCTCTTCCAATGGCCAAGCTTTCCACAATGGAAACAATTTCCTTTGCTTTTCTTCTTATCTATGCCCTTTTTAAAAACACCTAGTGTTTTTTTTTTTTTTTTTTTTTTGTTTTTTTTAGAGAATTTGGAGTTCATTGGTTTCTTATTAAAATTGTTTTTGCCCTTAGGCTTGAATTTTCTAGGACTTTCCTTCTCACCCATCATTATAGTGGGTTGGCTCTTTTTAATAAGATCTCCTGCTGCTTGCAACATATTGAGCAGCTCTGATGGTGCAACAATCATCTTATTCATATTGTAATTCACAATAAACTGATTATAAGAATCTGGTTAAGATGAAAGTATCGCATCAATTTTAGTTTCACCATCAATATCTGCACCCAAAGTTTCCAGTATGTTAATGAAAGATATCATTTTTAGAACATGTTCCCGTACTGGAGTACCTTCCACCATTTTAGTGGACATCAAACCTTTCATGGCTGTTTGGCGTGCACTTCTGCTTTGTTCTCCAAACATTTCTTTCAAGTTAACCATCATGTCTTATGCAGTAGGAACACCCGCATGCTGCTTTTGTAACACATTGGTCATTGAGGCCAATACGTAGCATTTTGCAACATCATCTACCTCATGCCACTTCCTAACAGCCTCACGTTGTTCATCAGTGGCATCCGCCTCAGGAAGCGCAGGTGGATCAGTGGTTAGGACATGGTTCAATTTTTCAGCAGTGAGGACAATTGTTAAATTTCTCTTCCAGTCCACATAGTTTGATCCAGTCAAATGATTATCATCAAGAATTTTGGACAAAGGATTAAAGTTGTTCATTTTTAATTGCATATGTTAAAAATTAACACATGTGTCAGAAGAATATAAGTATTGCATTGTATATAAATCCATAGGATGCGGGATTTTGAATCTACTATGGTAATGCTCACTAGAATTTTTATTCAAACAATTTATAACCCCACAAATATAACATTTATAATTAAAACATTCATAGTGAGCATTGGGAAACCAATCCTGCATGTACAAAAATTTATTTTGAAATAAGTGAACATACCTTGAATGGGTGGGTAGCTACTACCCATCATAATATCATCTCATGTTACCATTTTTTATTTTTCTTTTAGAAAAATTAAATTTATTTATGACTCCCAATTTTTCTTTTGGCCTCCAAATCAACTCATATGACACCTTTTGGTTATCATATAGTATTTGTCTAAGTGCAAACCATTGTTTAGATACATAGCATGAACATGTAAGATTATGCCTTCATTTTAGCCAACACTCCCACTAGTCACACTTATACTCTTTACAAAATAAATAAAACAAACTAATTAATTAAAACCCAACTGACCCTTTTGGTATCATTTGAATCTCAATTAATCAGAATTTTTATTTACCAACAATGGAGGGCCATAGGCATTATTTTCTTAAAATAATCCTATTTAACACTTAATAATTAAAATGGGGTACCAATAACATTTATAACTAATTTATCCCCATAAATTAGCAAATTAATTTTCATGTTATCATAAGTAACATGAAACCCACAAAATATATATATAATCATGAATATGGTTATAAGCCATCAACAGTAAAATAATTTTTGGGAGAAAAAACTACAAAGATTTTTATCAACTGAACAACCTCCCACTAACTATGGCATGTCTAAAGCATGATAAAACATTAATTCCACATGATAACATCTTAATGTAATTCATAAAATAAAACATGTTAGAATATTTAATCATGGAATTAAAATTCATCAATATAAATAAATCATGTTATTTAAAATAACAATATACCACAAGTTCTAATCATTTAAAAGATCTTAACATGTTGTATACAATATTTACATAATGCCATAGCATATTTCTATAATTTTTGTAATTTTCTGAAATTTTCTAGAATTTAATAATTACACAGAAAATCAGAAATAAATATTACAGAATCTGAAACATACAAAAATTATACCAGTAAATAAAATTACATAGCATTAGTCTACTGTAAAATTTTAAGTCCAGAATCCAAGTCATGCTCCACCAAGAGCAATTTAACATAAAAAATTGAATTATTCATTAATGAAAACAATATTTTATTTTTCATAAAATTCTGAAACTTTATAATCTTGTAGAAAAAATAATTATGAGTCCAATGGTATAAGTCATGTTTCAAACAGAATTACAACGAATAATATAGAAGCAATTAACTTAGTTTTAAATAAAAAAAACCAAACAAACAGGGCTTTAATAAGTCCATGCCTGTACCAGCGCGTGGTAGAAACGGATGACATCGTTACACATGTCAGTGAGGTCAGCAGCCCTCTCCTTATTATTATTATTATTTTTCTTGAAGCTGTAATCGTGGATATGGACCATGCATCAACAGTAAGCAAAAATAGATAATAAAAATAAAATAATGATACCATGTGAATGCCTTTTAGGCCAATCCCTAATAAACACAAAAACTGAGGTGCACCGTTATCACCGATTAAACAGTACGGTTTTTTTTTTTATACAGTTTCGGTCCCTTTTCTTTTGTGATTAATAAAAGAAAATATAGATTATATATTCACAAATGATATAATCAACTATTACGCAAGACAATATTGAATATCCAAATATGGAAAACAAAATATAGATTTATGCAATCAAAGTGGCCGGCTCTGATACCAATAAAAGTTTGCGGAAAAATAATTTGTTTTGAAAAACACTTTTTCAAAGAAACACCACCTGATTACACAATCTAAAATACCTTTTCTAAGTGAGTTGTTGATAATACCTCACCAAGCGATCCAAGTGTCTCACCTCCAAAGTGATTCACCTTGCACCCTCTTTAGTTTATTTTTGTGTATATATTTTCTACAGACCTTAAAAATTCTGATGGCCAATTTTTGTATCAAATACATCTGATATATATACACAACACATGATAGAGTTTGCATGTAGGTGGGATCCTTAGAGATCTCTATCTTTTAGTTGTGGGGATAAAATAAAAGATGTATCTTTTATCTTAAATATACAGGATACAACTTATCCATTTTTTTCATTAATTATCTTTTAAACAGATAATATAGAACTTCCACTAATTGCAATAATGCCCATCAACACATTACAATTAAACCTCTAAAAGTAGAGAATTACAAGTGAGGCCCTTTCTTACAATTAATCACAAATTTTCTTCCACCAAACTATATTCCACATGAGCTATTAGGTATGGACAAATTTATCACTATCAAAAGCCCTAACTCATGTAACCGAATTCTAAATTTTTCCTTCTTCTAATTGGGCCCTAAAAGCATTTTCCAAAAATAGTATTTTTACAATTATATATGTATAAAATATTTTTACGAAAAAGTAACCGGCCGGTTTTCTTTTGGTCCAATGTTAATAGAAAAAATTGCTTGAATATACTTTCTCACTTTGAGAATGGTGGATTCCATGTTAAGCACCTATATAAATTAATTACCACTCACATAACCCAACATGTCCGTGCATAGCCTTTGATTTGGCGTCACCAATTGACAATGTCAAAGTTAAATGAATAGTTAATTAATTTATACAAGCCTCTCAGGTCAAAGGAAAATAAGTGTATTGTAATAGAACTACCTTTTAAACTGACAGTGATCATTTCATAGGTGTTCTTAAAACCGATCCTGTTCAGTGCATGTACTTATTGCATAACACCCACCTATTTGCCTAAGGTCACTACCTCAATGTTGGAGTTAATCATTCTATCATATAGCAGCAAAACAGGTGTAGGCCATAGTAGTGTGACGCCCAATCAACACCAATAGCCTAGAACATTAATTGGGTCTACAAGGCACCGAAAAATCATAACTCCCAGCTTTTGGTTCATTAACCATTAGCATGTTTTTCTACAATGTTACCCAAGGGACCTTATGTTCACATCATATGTAACATTAAATATAACATTACCCATAATAACATACAAAATGAAAAATATAAAATGCCAAGCAATTTATATAATCAATTAATAAAGTCAACAAATTGGTTTTTGAGGGCACAAATGCTAACACTAGCTTGTTTAGGGCTTAACTTCTTTTGGGACTGAAAGTAACTGGTGGCAACATTGTCTATCTTGACCACGAATTTGGATCCCAGCAAGTAGTGTCGCCACGTGCACAAGCAATGAATTATTGCCGACATCTCTTTCTCTTGCACTATGTACCTCCATTTGATGTCATAAAGATTGCGACTTTCATAAGCAATAGGATGCTCATCTTATATAAGTACTCCTCCAATAGCAAAGTCTGAGGCATCCCTATGCACTCCATATGGCTTGGTGTGATCGGGTAGTCCCAAGAATGGTTCCTCCATCACTACCTTCTTTAAGTCCTCGAAGGCATCTTGGCACATCTTCGACCATTACCATGCCTTGTCCTTCTTTAGAAGAATGGTGAGTGGTGCTGCCCTCACCAAGTAACCTTTATGAAACTCCGATAGTAATTAACAAAGCCAAGGAAAGACTTTAGCTATGTCATTTTGGTAGGAGCTTCCCATTCTTGTATTGCCCGTACCTTGCCTTCGTCCATCATAAACATCCCTTCCTTGATCTTGTGTCCCAAAAACATCACCTCGTTCGTTGCAAAGGAGCATTTTTCCTTCTTCACATAGAGCTCATTTTCTTTCAACACTTTAAACTCCGTTCGTAGGTGATCTACATGGTCCTTTAAGGTGTTACTATAAACCAAGATGTCATCCAAGTAGACCACTACGAAACGGTCCAAGTAAGAATGGAAGACTTTGTTCATTAATGTATGTGGGTGATAGAGATTAGAGGCAATCAATCGTTGACCTCTGGGAAGATGGTAGGCACTTCAATGACTTAAGATCACCAGAAGTGAAAGAGGAGAAGACCAAGGCAAGCTTAGAAAGGAAAGAGGTGTCAGTGAGAGACCTTGAACACTTAATGTATGTTATGTGATTCTTGTTGCTCTTGCTTTGTGTTTGTGGCTGCACTTATGATGCCGTTATATAGACTCTAGGAATATTGGAGCCCAAGCAACCTCAAGATAGATGGCAAGTTCTCCTCAACTCGACAGAAGGGTGATATTAGCCCTACTAGCTATGTCTTATGATTCAGGTCCTCGGGGAGGTTGCATCATAGGAATTGCAGGGGTAAGTATGGTATTTTGAGAGGCGTATCATATGTGTATCAGATGTAAGTGTAAGGTCAACGTCTCTTTCTCTAAGCCAAGTCAAAGGGGGAGCCATCACTACAGGGAGATAGCTACATGACCTTGACGATCCCAAGGTCTTAGCTTCCAATCCACAAACCTCCAATGATCCCAAGCGGGAGTGCCTAGGTCCTGCTCTTGACCTAGGCAGCCAAGAGGGTGAATGCATGGGTGAGCCAAGGGCTCATCTAGTAGCTAAGTAAACATAGGTGAGCCAAGAGTCCGGCTATGTTGCTATGAAGTTGGGGTGAGTGGGTACAAAATACATTTCTTGAGTTATGAAAGGCCATGAAGAGCTCTAAGTGAGCCAGCTCCATGTGGCCTTATTTTATTCTTGGTTGCATGCATGCCTCTGCTAAGGCTAGGCATACAATCTTGACTCATCGTGGTGCTTCAGGGGTCTGCCACGTAGATGCGTGATGGTGATGACATACTCATCGTGGTGCCTCAAGGGTCTACCACGTGGATGTGTAGTGGTGCTAACGTGACGCCTATAGGGCTCAACATGTGCCAAGTATAGTATAGATACCCACATTAATGCCCCCTATACAAATATTCTCATGAGAGTGTCTGTACATGTATGACAAAGATGTCGAAAATATAACTCATGCAGTTAAAAAAAAATGTTTGATTTCTTTTGAATTAAAGGGAGAGATACATTTTAATTTCATCCGGCACGAACTGGCTGGACGAAAATATGGGCTTATTGGGCGATAACTTATTCCACGGGATCTCTATTACATCACATGAGATTTCAGCTTCATTCCATAGGCACCAAATTCCACCCGTCACTCTTTCCATGTCGCTGGGAGGTGGGTTCATGGTCTTGGTGTTGGAGTAACCGATGATTTACTTATAAATTGGGCTTCACTTTCTTTATTTTTTGTGTTTGCAATGATGACAAGATCGAAGCATCCATAAAAGTGTAGGTGCATGTAGTGCTGGAGGAAGTTAGGGTGAGTGACGCCTTGAGTGTTGAAAAAGACGATGTTGAGCGGAGTGTTGTGTGGAGTGTTTGACTGAGCGTTGCGGGAAGCACTCTCTTCTCCAATGTCGAGATCTGCAAAGTTCTCTATGTCAAGTCCCAAATCTTCATTTGGGTTTTCCAATGGTGTTGACATGATGGAGATATGGTCATCTAGATCTCTCTCTGTCGGTCTTTGTGAGAGGATGTTGATTCAGATCCTCTCAAAATGTGGGATTAATACCTGATTTGCCTGGAAAGTGAATCCCTGGAGAGTGAGGTTGCCTTCTTGGTTTAGCAAAAACCAAGTGTGGGAAGGTGGTATTGTGTAGAGCTCTGGAATGGTTAGTGCCTTGTACCATCCTTTTATTTTACCCCAGAAATCTCCCGGCACCTCTACAACTATAGAAGCAGATATTAGGTGTTGGATCCAAGGGGATTCAAATAGCAGATCTTGGAATTTCCATGGAGGCATAGGGATCCTTCGAAAGAACTCACACACTAGGCGGCGGTGGTGAGTGGGAGTGTAACTTGAAGCTCTATGTTTTGAACCTCTCTGGTTTGAATATGAATTGGAACACTGTGATAACACCGTTTGGCGGCCAGTGTTAGCAATTGGATATGAATTTACTTGCGTTTTTTGTGTTATGTCTGTATTTGCTCTCTTATAAAGAGGAGGTTGCAATGGGAAAGAGGGGGTGAATTTACTAACTTTTGCAACTTTATGTTGGGAATAGGCGATCCATGGAGAGTACAATTTATCAATTGAAGTTATAGGTTTAGAGCAGACCTACTGATTTGGGGCTGTTCATAGTAGTTTGTGATAGGTTGTGTAGCAATTAGCAAAAGTGACTTGTGGAAAAGTTTAAGGTTTTTGCAGTCTATATTTTAACGTTTCTACCAAGCAAAGAGAGTTTTTGATTGGTTTAAGGATTGTTCCTTGGGAAGGTACAACCTTAAGATGTGTGCATATACACTACTATTGCAGAGAACCCAACCTGTATTCCATATGAATTCATAAAAGTTTTGTGTATATTCTGGGTAGAGTTTGAAATTGTTTTTTTTTTTTTTTTTGAGTCTGGGTCAGGGAGGGGCTTTATATTGTCTCTGTCTCCCCCTTTTAACCATTGTGCAAATTTTTATTTTTATTTTTATTTTTTATTTATTTATTTATTTATTTATTTATTTTAATCTAGATCAGAGAGGGGCTCTGTATTATCCGGTTGCCGCCCACGTCTTCTACGTTTACCTAAGGTGTAAAAGGATATTTTATTGACATGGTTATCCGTAACGGGGTTTCCTATACCATTAGGAAAACTGTTTGGCAAATCTCGGTTTTTATGTTTTTCTCTTTAGCTTGAGTTCTAGGTTCCTTCATAGTCTCTCATTCCAAGTTGAGTTCTGGGTTTCTTCATAATCTCTTATTTATCAGTATGGTTCTGGGTTGTTACGGAGAGAAAGGAAAGAAAAAGGAGTACCGACAGTCGTAAGAGAAGGGAGAAAGGTTGAGCTAGGGTTTGTTGTTAACGATTGGGTTTGTGAATCAAAAAAGCGGATCAAAGTCACGAAGGGAGAAGAGATACAAGCTGTTAGAGAGAGGAAGGAGGGAAGAAAGGTGCCGGCTAGTTGTGGTGGTCGTCGTCTGTGAGTCGCAAGGGTTTTGTGAAGTGCGACAGAGGGGGGCTGACCTTTTCATCCCTTTGATTCACCGAAGCTAGGATTTCAAAGGGTTGTTGCTGTCGTCGGTTCTTGAGGAAAGGGGAAAAATCTCAGTGATTGACAGGCAATAGAGAAGGTGAGAAGCGAGGAGGGTGAGTTGGGAAGTTGCGAGCCGTAGTTGCGAGCTGCGCGAGGAGGACTTGGTGGGTTGGAAGCTAAACCACGATCTGGGTGTCACCTATTTGGAGTCGTCTGCCGTTGATCTAGAAATTATCTTGTGAGGTATGCTTCCAATCACAAATCCTTTGATTATAGCGATCCCGGTATTCCCTGTTGTTATTGAACTGTAATCCGGACTTGGTTCCGTAGGTTTGTTGTTGTCTTATCCTCTTTTCTATCCCTTACTCTTTGTCTTAGAGTTTTGGGTTGTGTTGGACTTGTTGGGAAAAAGTTGGTTATGTTTTAGAACTTAGAATCTTTGCCCAGTTTTTGGCCTCTCTGCTCGAGCGGGGGTTTCGGCGCTCGAGCGGGAAAATCACCTTCCTAGTATTTCCTCTGTAGTGTTGGACGCTCGAGCGTGAGGCTTGACGCACGAGCGGGAGTTTATGTGTGACGCTCGAGCGGGGCGTTGGACGCTCGAGCGGGGACCTGTTCTGCAAAAGTTCTGGGAGCGTGCATCCGCCGCTCGAGCGGGTAATTGGACGCTCGAGCGGGGATCTGTGAGTGACGCTCGAGCGGGGAGTTCGACGCTCGAGCGGGTCGATCTGTATAACACACCGAGATTCAGCTTTTTGAATCACTTTTTGATTTCCTTTTTCTCTCTTACTTTTTCGAAAAGCCATTGGAGAGCACCTCACTCTAAAACCTAACTTCTCTCTTAGGATTGATCTAGCTAGAGTGTTTTCCTCACCTTGGGCCTTTGTAAGAAGTGTGTTGATCGTCGAGGGCTTCGTTGTGATCCAAGAAATTTGGGATTTGGAGCACTTTGATTTCGGGTCATCTTCTCTATTTGAGTTCTTCATTTGAGGTAGGGATTCTCCTTGTTCTTTTTCAATACTCCGTCTATAGATAGACATGTGGTAATTTTTGTATTGCATGAAAATTGTATCACGTTGGATTTGTTTGAAAATCATGAAATAAACCTAGGGTTGGTTGTGTAGAGAATGGGTTGGCTTCATTGATTGTTGTCTTGGCTAAAATAAATATAAATTAGCATATTGTAGTTAAATGAGGAAAAGCCCTAAATTATATTTTGGTTGAGTAAATTATAATGGGGGTTTGTTGACCATTGTGTGTAAATCTCTTTTGTCAAATGAGTGTGGTAAGGGTGTTAATACCTAAAGGATTAACCATGGCTTGGGAATTGATTTCATGGAAACAAGATTAGTGGAGTTGGTTTTCTGATAACAAAAAGGAAATGGAATCATTTTTTTGTGAAAATGAGGGAAGTGTTTTCGAAATAAGGTTGAGAATTGGATTGTGGTATCTTGAGTGTTGAACACACATGTAGAGGTTGTATCTTTAACTATCATGTTAATATTGTTGTTGGGTTCGTGATTCATGATATTTGAGTCTTTTAATAGATGTACTAACTATATGCATCTAGAGGTTTTGTCCTTGGTCATCGGTGGAGGATGACACGGTTGTGTAGAATTGTCGGGTATGCATTGTGCCATTGATTAATTGAACATCGTATGTGATGAAGTGCTAGATACATTATATATATGTATATTTGCTCGGAAGGAGATAGTCATGTGTTCATATATTTTAACACATTGCTGGTGTCTTGATAGTTTTTGTATATGCATTATACATGTTGGTTATGCCTTGATGTGCTGTGATTGTTGGTGTTATACCCCGCGCTTATAATCAAAGGTACCGTTACCTTCCAGCTAGCGCCTGGAGAACTGACTGCGCTAATAATCGAAGGTACCATACCCCTCCAGCTAGCGCCTGGTAAACTGGCTTGTTGTTAATGTTGTTGAGTGGGGTGTATTGTTGGCTTACTACGCACATAGCTAGTAGAGTGAAATGGGATTGTTGTTGTTTCGTTGTAACTGAAAATATCATGGATTTGATTGGTTACAGTTCGGAGGACCGAGTGGCTCCATTGGTTGATTGTATACATGTTGGTGGGTCGTAAATTTATATTTTTTACAAAGATATGCATGTATAGTTATGATAGAAATGGAAACGAACCAAAATGTCATTTTTGTCTTTTGGAAAGTGTGGAGAAGAACGAATGTTTTATAGATAAACATGTTTGAAAAGGTACATCTGAGTATGTATAGGAAATGGAAGAGGGTATCGGGCTTAGTGAGATTATTTCCTAAGTATTTGTTAATGTTATGAAAGATTGGGAATGGGGATAAATGAAAGGAAAAAGGAAAGACAAACCACTTGTAGCGTTGAATGAAACGGTTGTTTTCGAGAAAAGTTCATACATATATATTTTGTATAAACTGTCACATTACTATTCTAGTACGAGAATGAGTGTTCATGATCATAGCTATCTGTAAGTTGTTATTGTTGAGGATCATGTTGAGTTCCCTACTGGACTATATGTTCATCCCACGTTGTTGAATCTTTTTCAGGTATTAAGCAGGTTGAGCTGCAAGATTTGGATCTACTTATTTACTGGCCACGGGGCCTCAGTTATGTTGGCGGAATGCCATTGTTGTAAAAGGGTTACACCCTTCTTCTTGTATCTTAAGTGATGTAAGCCCAAGGGCAATTTATTAAGTATGTTCATGTAATATTTACTTTGCATACGAATGAGAGTATTGTTAATCACTTCTACGGATTGAATGTATGAGTTCATTTTCCGTATGTTATCCTTGAAATTGAATTAAGTTAATGAATTTGGTAATGACTTCGAGTAATAAAAAGTGGGGCGTGACAACTTGGTATCAAAGCTAGCCGGGTTTGAATACTTTGGGCTCATGGGAAGTGGTTTTTACCACAGTGGGTTTACTACGTATTGTGAGGACGTTGCATATAGATACCATGAAAGTTAGGACTTATGTGTTGCATTTATGTGAGCATGGGATTCAGCCTCCTGGATAATATTCATAGCCGGTGAACTTACTTTGAGGTCCTTTTGGAAACACGCCTGATCAACGTGGTTTCTGATGGGAATTCCTTGAGAGTTCCGGGATGAGTGGCTATCCTTGTGGACTTGATTCGATTATGTGTTTATCTGTCTAAATGATTGTATGCAATAGAGATGTAAATTTTGAGACTAGGTGTGTCTTGTAAATTGACGGTAGTGGAATGTGCCTCGGAGAAGGCTATTGTGTTTTACGCTAAGTGTGTTTTGCCTTCGTGTTTAATAGGATGTCTACAAGAGGGAGTAGAGGTCGGATGAGTAGTAGGAGCGCCGGGAGAGGCACAGCAGTTCCTGTAGTACCTGCTGTTGCAGCATCGGCTGTCGGCGAGGATGTCGCACGTGAGATTGTGAGAGCAGTACAGGACGCCCTAGCTCGCACTGAAGGCGGCAGTGGGCATGCTCTCAAACTTACAAAGGAGTTCTTTCGCTCCAGTCCACCAGAGTTTGTGGGGGAGGCTAAACCGTTGGAGGCAGAGAGCTGGCTAGAGCAGATTACCAAGACTCTTGATATGCTCAGAGTCGAAGATGAGGAGTTGAGGGTTTCTTTGGCGACTTTTCAGTTGAAGAGTGATGCGAGCTATTGGTAGAAGTATGCTAAGAATAATGTTGGTAGCACGTGGGTTGCTTTTACCGAGGCCTTTTTGGCCAAGTATTTCCCTCCTTCTGCTCGGGAAAGGTTGAGGGATCAATTTTTGGAGTTGCGTCAGGATGATACTCCTGTGGCACAGTTCGAGATGCGGTTTGCTAGCTTGTCGAGGTTTGCTCCGGAGTTGGTGGCAACAGAGGAGTGTCGTTGTTTTGAGTTTGAAAGGCGGTTGTGTTTCGATATTCGGGAGAAGGTAGCTGGATCCTTTTGGAAGGATTATTATTATTTAGTCGAGGCAGCGGCCCATGTGGAGGCCATGATTGCGAGTGATGATGGGATTAAGGAGGAGACCATTGCGGTAAGTCCTTCGGTTCCTGAATACTCTAGGCTCAGTAAGGGGTGGAGGCGGAAACATGCTCAGTCAGGGGCTGGTTCCTTTTCTTCGCCAGGGGTTTCGGACACTTCGGTTGGAAGGTCCGGGGGGGTGCAGGTTTTAGACCAGTCTCAGAGTAGGGGGTCTGGTGGTTGTTTCGTTTGTGGCCAGCAGGGCCATGGTAGACGTTTTTGTCCTTTGCGTGTAAGTTCTTCGGGTGTTTCAAAACCCAGTCAGACTCAGTTGTACCCGTCCAGTCAAGGACGCTATCGGTACCAGAAACGGTCAGGCCAGGCTTCGGGAGCCTTGCGAGGGGCGACTTATTAGGTAGCCCTATAGTATTACCCTGGAGGGGGACTTTTGTGTTGTTGGCCGGTGGTGTATCATATAAATCATCTTGTTGTTGACCGGTGTACTGTTGGATGCTGAGGCACCATGTTTTTGTATTGTATGTATGTGTACTTTGTTGTTTGTTTAATCCTCAGGTATTGGGGAGTATGTATGGGTTTTAAGCTCTCTTTTATATTGAGAAGTTGTTAGTGGGATCAATGATCCTAATGTTGTTGCTTGCTTGGTACTGTATGATGAGTTAGTTGTGTGACGGCCTGTGTGCCTTATTCACTTTAATGATTATTTGTTGAGAACGGGAATCCGTGGGAGAATGTGTTAGATGTGGTGGTTTTGAGAGTTGCGGGATGTTGGCAAGGTTATGTGTGAATGTTGGGTATGGTTGTGAGTGGAGGCTGGCAGCATTCTTAAGAGGAAGAACAGTTGTGTTCTAGAGTAACGAGAATAGCATTGGTGAAATTGTCCTTCGTGATTGGGTTGTTGTAATTAAGGTTTACCAAGTCGGTTTTCGGTCAAGGAGATGAGCAGACTTGCTACGTGGCCATGAGGGACGGGGAAATAGTAATTCCCTTAGACACAGTGTTGGTGTGGTTTGATTTTAGGAGATCCAGTGAGATTCCAAAATTTGGGGGTTTGTGTGGGGAACTCCGCGTGTGGGGTTAGTGGCACATCAGTGTGTGGATTACTAAGTGTGGAGTTTATTAAGTTGTTTAGTCAGCTTGTTGGTATCGGGTTTTGGGTCAACATCGGTCACCTCGAAGTTAGTAGACTTTGTATGTTGGTTAAGGAAAACTGAAACTAATCGAACTTGTTATGCCATTGAATCTGACGGTTGATAGAATACATTAACTTTATGTATTGATTGATTGTGTATAGAACCTTTGTGTTTATATGCATTATGTGTAGAGGAGGAGATAGGGGATGTACTCCGCGGTTTAGGGGAAGATGGGGGATGTACCTCTAAACCGGATAGGATTGGGAGGAGATGGAGGATGAACTCCGTAGATACAGCTCATATGCTTGTCTAGAGAAGTGAAGATGCAGCTCATATGCTTATCTTTGAAAGTGTGATATAGTTTTTATACTTATCTGTTGATAGTGTTGTTGTTATTTCTATTAACTATCATTATAGAAATGTTATGTTCTGTGTTGGTTGTGGTATCACCGTGTGCGTGATGGTTGTTGATAGTGTTATTTTGGAAAGAAATGGAAAACAAAACTTTTCCTAGTATTTGGGCCACCTAAGGGTGTTGTTGAGAAATTGATTTAATTCAAGGGTTTTGAGGAATTTCAAATGAATGATTTTTGGCAAATAAATGGTGAATGACTGTGTATTAGATAACACCGTGTTGGTGAAAAATGTATACAAAGTTTTTGAGTTTCGCATGGAAAATGCAAAGTTTATTTCAAAATGTCAGCATTGAAAATTTGACTATCTTTGAGAAATGTCTCTTGAGCAAGAAAATGTTTTCTTATTATTTACTCAAAAGGTTTGCTTTGGTCGTGTTGCTGCATAGTGACTTAGCTTGAAGCGCTGGTCAGATGTGAGTAAACTGTTTCAGAAGGGTTGATTTTGTTGTGGCTTTTATGCCTACAGTGTTGTCATTTGGAACGTGTTCCCTCGGTTAGTCTCTTCCTTGGTAAGAGTGGATTAAAGGTTTGCAGTGAGAGTAGTTTCTTTCCTAGTACACGGGTGTTGGTGTTGTGTGATCAGTTGGCCTAGTGTTTTGGCGTATCCTTAATTTCGAGGACGAAATTCTTTAAGGGGGGGAGGTTATAGCGATCCCGGTATTCCCTTTTGTTATTGAACTGTAATCCGGACTTGGTTCCGTAGGTTTGTTGTTGTCTTATCCTCTTTTCTATCCCTTACTCTTTGTCTTAGAGTTTTGGGTTGTGTTGGACTTGTTGGGAATAAGTTGGTTATGTTTTAGAACTTAGAATCTTTGCCCAGTTTTTGGCCTCTCCGCTCGAGCGGGGGTTTCGGCGCTCGAGCGGGAAAATCACCTTCCCAGTATTTCCTCTGTAGTGTTGGACGCTCGAGTGTGAGGCTTGACGCTCGAGCGGGAGTTTGTGTGTGACGCTCGAGCGGGGCGTTGGACGCTCGAGCGGGGACCTGTTCTGCAAAAGTTCTAGGAGCGTGCATCCGCCGCTCGAGCGGGTAATTGAACGCTCGAGCGGGGATCTGTGAGTGACGCTCGAGCGGGGAGTTCGACGCTCGAGCGGGTCGATCTGTATAACACACCGAGATTCAGCTTTTTGAATCACTTTTTGATTTCCTTTTTCTCTCTTACTTTTTCGAAAAGCCATTGGAGAGCACCTCACTCTAAAACCTAACTTCTCTCTTAGGATTGATCTAGCTAGAGTGTTTTCCTCACCTTGGGCCTTTGTAAGAAGTGTGTTGATCGTCGAGGGCTTCGTTGTGATCCAAGAAATTTGGGATTTGGAGCACTTTGATTTCGGGTCATCTTCTCTATTTGAGTTCTTCATTTGAGGTAGGGATTCTCCTTGTTCTTTTTCAATACTCCGTCTACAGATAGACATGTGGTAATTTTTGTATTGCATGAAAATTGTATCACGTTGGATTTGTTTGAAAATCATGAAATAAACCTAGGGTTGGTTGTGTAGAGAATGGGTTGGCTTCATTGATTATTGTTTTGGCTAAAATAAATATAAATTAGCATATTGTAGTTAAATGAGGAAAAGCCCTAAATTATATTTTGGTTGAGTAAATTATAATGGGGGTTTGTTGACCATTGTGTGTAAATCTCTTTTGTCAAATGAGTGTGGTAAGGGTGTTAATACCTAAAGGATTAACCATGGCTTGGGAATTGATTTCATGGAAACAAGATTAGTGGAGTTGGTTATGTGATAACAAAAAGGAAATGGAATCATTTTTTTGTGAAAATGAGGGAAGTGTTTTCGAAATAAGTTTGAGAATTGGATTGTGGTATCTTGAGTGTTGAACACACATGTAAAAGTTGTATCTTTAACTATCATGTTAATATTGTTGTTGGGTTCGTGATTCATGATATTTGAGTCTTTTAATAGATGTACTAACTATATGCATCTAGAGGTTTTGTCCTTGGTCATCGGTGGAGGATGACACGGTTGTGTAGAATTGTCGGGTATGCATTGTGCCATTGATTAATTGAACATCGTATGTGATGAAGTGCTAGATACATTATATATATGTATATTTGCTCGGAAGGAGATAGTCATGTGTTCATATATTTTAACACATTGCTGGTGTCTTGATAGTTTTTGTATATGCATTATACATGTTGGTTATGCCTTGATGTGCTGTGATTGTTGGTGTTATACCCCGCGCTTATAATCAAAGGTACCGTTACCTTCCAGCTAGCGCCTGGAGAACTGACTGCGCTAATAATCGAAGGTACCATACCCCTCCAGCTAGCGCCTGGTAAACTGGCTTGTTGTTAATGTTGTTGAGTGGGGTGTATTGTTGGCTTACTACGCACATAGCTAGTAGAGTGAAATGGGATTGTTGTTGTTTCGTTGTAACTGAAAATATCATGGATTTGATTGGTTACAGTTCGGAGGACCGAGTGGCTCCATTGGTTGATTGTATACATGTTGGTGGGTCGTAAATTTATATTTTTTACAAAGATATGCATGTATAGTTATGATAGAAATGGAAACGAACCAAAATGTCATTTTTGTCTTTTGGAAAGTGTGGAGAAGAACGAATGTTTTATAGATAAACATGTTTGAAAAGGTACATCTGAGTATGTATAGGAAATGGAAGAGGGTATCGGGCTTAGTGAGATTATTTCCTAAGTATTTGTTAATGTTATGAAAGATTGGGAATGGGGATAAATGAAAGGAAAAAGGAAAGACAAACCACTTGTAGCGTTGAATGAAACGGTTGTTTTCGAGAAAAGTTCATACATATATATTTTGTATAAACTGTCACATTACTATTCTAGTACGAGAATGAGTGTTCATGATCATAGCTATCTGTAAGTTGTTATTGTTGAGGATCATGTTGAGTTCCCTACTGGACTATATGTTCATCCCACGTTGTTGAATCTTTTTCAGGTATTAAGCAGGTTGAGCTGCAAGATTTGGATCTACTTATTTACTGGCCATGGGGTCTCAGTTATGTTGGCGGAATGCCATTGTTGTAAAAGGGTTACACCCTTCTTCTTGTATCTTAAGTGATGTAAGCCCAAGGGCAATTTATTAAGTATGTTCATGTAATATTTACTTTGCATACGAATGAGAGTATTGTTAATCACTTCTACGGATTGAATGTATGAGTTCATTTTCTGTATGTTATCCTTGAAATTGAATTAAGTTAATGAATTTGGTAATGACTTTGAGTAATAAAAAGTGGGGCGTGACATTGATTGATTAGTTATTTATGTGTTTATATTTATGTATTTATTTAGTGTGTATATATATATATATATTTTGTTGTGATGAAAAAAAGAAAAGAAAAGGGGCAGACTGTTGTAGAGTCGGGGAAAAAAAAGTATGCAGTATTTCAGAGAATTGGAGAGTTCTACAACAAAATATATATATATATATATATATATATATATATTGTTTTGGTAAAGAGCAAAAGGTCGGAGAATAATAATAAAATATTAGAATAAAAAATTAAGTTATGAAAATGGAGATCTACACTTAGAACATTTTGAGAGGGTTGAGAGTCACGAGAGGAGAGTTCAGATCTAGAGAAATATGAAAATTGAGACTTTAGAATGATATTAAAATAAAGAGAGCTATGAAAAATGGAGAACTCTATAAATAAAAATACTAAAATATTAGAGAGCTATGTGAGTGGAGAGTAAGAATAATAATGAGACTTGAGTTCGGATCTAGAGAAATGTGAAAACTAAGACTTCAGAATAATAATAAAACAAAGAGAGCTATGAAAAATGGAGGACTCTTAGAATAAAAATACTAAAATATTACAGAGCCACGAGAGTGGAGAGTAAGAATAATAATGAAACTTGGAGAGCTATTGAAAAGCTCTAAGAATAATAATAAAATATTAGAGAGCCAGGAGTTAGAGATCTCAAATATGGAGCAAAGAAATTGATGTGTTCATCATAAAATTGAAATATTGAAGAGGTGTAAGAATTAGAGAACTCTAAAAATAATATTAAAATATTAGAGAGTTAAGAAATTGGTGAGCTATCACATGGAGAGCTATGAATATGGAGAGAGATCTAAAAATAATAATAGCATATTAGTGAGCTAAGAAATTGGTGAGCTATGAAATTGGAGAGAGCTCTAAAAACAATAATAAAATATTAGTGAGCTAAAAAATTGGTGAGCTATCATATGTGGCTCTAGCTTCGACATTTAGCAAAATTCACGAGAAAATTGAAATATTGGAGAGGTGTAAAAATTAGAGAGCTCTAAAAATAATTATAAAATATTAGAGATTTAAGAAATTGGTAAAAATAGTAAAAAAATATTAGTGAGCCAAGAAATTGGTGAGCTATCATACGTGAGCTCTAGCTTCAACACTTAGTAAAATTCAGGAGAGAGTTTGGAGCTAGCTCTAAGAACTATGAGAGGAGAGCTTTAAAAATAATATTAAAATATTAGAGAGCAAAGAAATTGGTGAGCTATCACATGGAGAGCTATGAAATTGGAGAGAGCTCTAAAATAATAATAAAATATTAGTGAGCTATCACATGGAGAGCTATGAAATTGGAGAGAGCTCTAAAAATAATAAAAAAATATTAGTGAGCTAGGAAATTGGTGAGCTATCATATGGAGAGCTATGAAATTGAAAGAGCTCTAAACATAATATAAAATATTAGAGATCCAAGAAATTGGGGAGCTCTAATAATAATATTAAAATATTATTGAGTTAAGAAATTTGTGAGCTATCATATGTGGCTCCAGCTTCGACATTTCGCAAAATTCATGAGAAAATTGAAATATTGGAGAGGTGTAAAAATTAGAGAGCTCGAAAAATAATAAAAAAATATTAGAGATCTAAAAAATTGGTGAGCTATCACGTGGAGAGCTACGAAATTGGATAGAGCACTAAAAATAATAAAAAAATATTGGTGAGTTAAGAAATTGCTGAGCTGTCATCCGCGAGTTCTAGCTTCAACACTTAGTAAAATTCATGAGAGAGTTGGGAGCTAGCTCTAAGAACTATGAGAGGAGAGCTCTAAAAATAATATTAAAATATTAGAGAGCTAAGAAATTGGTGAGCTAACGCATGGAGAGCCATGAAATTGGAGAGAGCTTTAAAAATAATAATAAAATATTAGTGAGCTAAGAAATTGGTGAGCTACCGTCTAGAGAGTTACGAAATTGGAGAGAGCTCTAAAAAAAATAATAAAATATTAGAGTTCTACGAAATTGGTTATCTATCACATGGAGAGTTATGAAATTGGAGAGAGCTCTAAAAATAATAATAAAATATTAGAGATCTGAGAAATTGGTGAGCTATCACATGGAGAGCTATAAAATTGGAGAGAGATCTAAAAATAATAATGACGTATCAGTGAGCTAAAAAAATGGTGAGCTATCATATGAAGAGCTATGAAATTGGAGAGAGCTCTGAAAATAATAATAAAATATTCGTGAGCTATGAAATTGGTGAACTATCATATGTGGCTCTAGCTTCGACATTTAGCAAAGTTCATCATAAAATTGAAATATTGGAGAGATGTAAAAATTAGAGAGCTCTAAAAATAATAATAAAATATTAGAGATCTAAGAAATTTGTAAGCTATCACATGGAGAGCTATGAAATTGGAGAGAGGTCTAAAAATAATAATAAAATATTAGTGAACTAAGAAATTGGTGAGCTATCATACGTGAGCTCTATCTTCAACACTTAGTAAAATTCATCAGTGAGTTGGGAGCTAGCTCTAAGAACCATGAGCTGAGAGCTCCAAAAATAATATTAAAATATTAGAGAGCTAAGAAATTGGTGAGCTAACGCATGGAGAGCCATGAAATTGGAGAGAGCTCTAAAAATAATAATAAAATATTACTGAGCTACGAAATTGGTGACCTACCATATGGAGAGTTATGAAATTGGAGAGAGCTCTAAAAAAATAATAAAATATTAGAGTTCTACGAAATTGGTTATCTATCACATGGAGAGCTATGAAATTGAAGAGAGCTCTAAAAATAATAATAAAATATTAGTGATCTGAGAAATTGGTGAGCTATCACATGGAGAGCTATAAAATTGGAGAGAGATCTAAAAATAATAATAACGTATCAGTGAGCTAAGAAAATGGTGAGCTATCATATGGAGAGCTATGAAATTGGAGAGAGCTCTGAAAATAATAATAAAATATTCGTGAGCTATGAAATTGGTGAGCTATCATATGTGGCTCTAGCTTCGACATTTAGCAAAGTTCATCATAAAATTGAAATATTGGAGAGGTGTAAAAATTAGAGAGCTCTAAAAATAATAAAAAAATATTAGAGATCTAAGAAATTTGTAAGCTATCACATGGAGAGTTATGAAATTGGGGAGAGCTCTAAAAATAATAATAAAATATTAGTGAACTAAGAAATTGGTGAGCTATCATACGTGAGCTCTATCTTCAACACTTAGTAAAATTCATGAGTGAGTTGGGAGCTAGCTCTAAGAACCATTAGCCGAGAGCTCCAAAAATAATATTAAAATTTTAGAGAGCTAAGAAATTGGTGAGCTAACGCATGGAGAGCCATGAAATCAGAGAGAGCTCTAATAATAATAATAAAATATTAATGAGTTAAGAAATTGGTGAGCTACCATATGGAGAGTTATGAAATTGGAGAGAGCTCTAAAAAAAAAAAATATTAGAGTTCTACGAAATTGGTTATCTATCGCATGGAGAGTTATGAAATTGGAGAGAGCTCTAAAAATAATAAAAAAATATTAGAGATCTGAGAAATTGGTGAGCTATCACATGGAGAGCTATAAAATTGGAGAGAGATCTAAAAATAACAATAACGTATCAGTGAGCTAAGAAAATGGTGAGCCATATGGAGAGCTATGAAATTGGAGAAAGCTCTGAAAATAATAATAAAATATTCGTGAACTATGAAATTGGTGAGCTATCATATGTGGCTCTAGCTTCGACATTTAGCAAAGTTCATCATAAAATTGAAATATTGGAGAGGTGTAAAAATTAGAGAGCTCTAAAAATAATAATAAAATATTAGAGATCTAAGAAATTTGTAAACTATCACATGGAGAGCTATGAAATTGGAGAGAGCTCTAAAAATAATAATAAAATATTAGTGAACTAAGAAATTGGTGAGCTATCATACGTGAGCTCTATCTTCAACACTTAGTAATATTCATGAGTGAGTTGGGAGCTAACTCTAAGAACCATGAGTCGAGAGCTCTAAAAATAATATTAAAATATTAGAGAGCTAAGAAATTAGTGAGCTAACACATGGAGAACCCTGAAATTGGGGAGAGATCTAAAATTAATAATAAAATATTAGTGAGCTATGAAATTGGTGAGCTACCATATGGAGAGTTATGAAATTGGAGAGAGGTCTAAAAAAAATAATAAAATATTAGAGTTCTACGAAATTGGTTATCTATCACATGGAGAGCTATGAAATTGGAGAGAGCTCTAAAAATAATAATAAAATATTAGAGATCTGAGAAATTGGTGAGCTATCACATTGAGAGCTATAAAATTGGAGAGTGATCTAAAAATAATAATAACGTATCAGTGAGCTAAGAAAATGGTGAGCTATCATATGGAGAGCTATGAAATTGGAGAGAGATCTGAAAATAATAATAAAATATTCGTGAGCTATGAAATTGGTGAGCTATCATATGTGGCTCTAGCTTCGACATTTAGCAAAGTTCATCATAAAATTGAAATATTGGAGAGGTGTAAAAATTAGAGAGCTCTAAAAATAATAAAAAAATATTAGAGATCTAAGAAATTTGTAAGCTATCACATGGAGAGTTATGAAATTGGGGAGAGCTCTCAAAATAATAATAAAATATTAGTGAACTATGAAATTGGTGAGCTATCATACGTGTGCACTATCTTCAACACTTAGTAAAATTCATGAGTGAGTTGGGAGCTAGCTCTAAGAACCACGAGCCGAGAGCTCCAAAATAATATTAAAATATTAGAGAGCTAAGAAATTGGTGAGCTAACGCATGGAGAGCCATGAAATCGGAGAGAGCTCTAAAAATAATATTAAAATATTAGTGAGCTAAGAAATTGGTGAGCTACCATATGGAGAGTTATGAAATTGGAGAGAGCTCTAAAAAAATAATAAAATATTAGAGTTCTACGAAATTGGTTATCTATCACATGGAGAGCTATGAAATTGGAGAGAGCTCCAAAAATAATAATAAAATATTAGAAATCGGAGAAATTGGTGAGCTATCACGTGGAGTGCTATAAAACTGGAGAGAGATCTAAAATAATAATAACGTATCAGTGAGCTAAGAAAATGGTGAGCTATCATATGGAGAGCTATGAAATTGGAGAGAGCTCTGAAAATAATAATAAAATATTCGTGAACTATGAAATTGGTGAGCTATCATATGTGGCTCTAGCTTCGACATTTAGCAAAGTTCATCATAAAATTGAAATATTGGAGAGGTGTAAAAATTAGAGAGCTCTAAAAATAATAATAAAATATTAGAGATCTAAGAAATTTGTAAGCTATCACATGGAGAGTTATGAAATTGGGGAGAGCTCTCAAAATAATAATAAAATATTAGTGAACTATGAAATTGGTGAGCTATCATACGTGTGCTCTATCTTCAACACTTAGTAAAATTCATGAGTGAGTTGGGAGCTAGCTCTAAGAACCACGAGCCGAGAGCTCCAAAAATAATATTAAAATATTAGAGAGCTAAGAAATTGGTGAGCTAACGCATGGAGAGCCATGAAATCGGAGAGAGCTCTAAAAATAATAATAAAATATTAGTGAGCTAAGAAATTGGTGAGCTACCATATGGAGAGTTATGAAATTGGAGCGAGCTCTAAAAAAAAAAAAAATATTAGAGTTCTACGAAATTGGTTATCTATCACATGGAGAGCTATGAAATTGGACAGAGCTCCAAAAATAATAATAAAATATTGGAGATCTGAGAAATTGTTGAGCTATCACATGGAGAGCTATAAAATTGGAGAGAGATCTAAAAATAATAATAACGTATCAGTGAGCTAAGAAAATGGTGAGCTA
The DNA here is from genome assembly GCF_055761805.1 of Camellia sinensis. Classification (NCBI taxonomy): domain Eukaryota; kingdom Viridiplantae; phylum Streptophyta; class Magnoliopsida; order Ericales; family Theaceae; genus Camellia; species Camellia sinensis. The sequence continues at coordinate 191,682,974 of NC_138964.1, forward strand.
TCATATGGGGAGCTATGAAATTGGAGAGAGCTCTGAAAATAATAATAAAATATTCGTGAGCTATGAAATTGGTGAGCTATCATATGTGGCTCTAGCTTCGACATTTAGCAGTGTTCATCATAAAATTGAAATATTGGAGAGGTGTAAAAATTAGAGAGCTCTAAAAGTAATAATAAAATATTAGAGATCTTAGAAATTTGTAAGCTATCACATGAAGAGCTATGAAATTGGAGAGAGCTCTGAAAATAATAAGAAAATATTAGTGAACTAAGAAATTGGTGAGCTATCATACGTGTGCTCTATCTTCAACACTTAGTAAAATTCATGTGTGAGTTGGGAGCTAGCTCTAAGAACTATAAGCCGAGAGCTCCAGAAATAATATTAAAATATTAGAGAGCTAAGAAATTGGTGAGCTAACGCATGCCATGAAATTGGAGAGAGCTCGAAAACTAATAATAAAATATTAGTGAGCTAAGAAATTGGTGAGCTACCATATGAAGAGTTATGAAATTGGAGAGAGCTCTAAAAAAAAAAAAAATATTAGAGTTCTACGAAATTGGTTGTCTATCACATGGAGAGCTATGAAATTGGAGAGAGCTAAAAAATTGGCGATCTAACGCATGGAGAGCCATGAAATTGGAGAGAGCTCTAAAAATAATAATAAAATATTAGTGAGCTAAGAAATTGGTGAGCTACCATATGGAGAGTTATGAAATTGGAGAGAGCTCTAAAATAAATAATAAAATATTAGAGTTGTACGAAATTGGTTGTCTATCACATGGAGAGCTATGAAATTGGAGAGAGGTCTAAAAATAATAATAAAATATTAGTGAACTAAGAAATTGGTGAGCTATCATACGTGAGATCTATCTTCAACACTTAGTAAAATTCATGAGTGAGTTGGGAGCTAGCTCTAAGAACCATGAGCTGAGAGCTCCAAAAATAATATTAAAATATTAGAGAGCTAAGAAATTGGTGAGCTAACGCATGGAGAGCCATGAAATTGGAGAGAGCTCTAAAAATAATAATAAAATATTACTGAGCTACGAAATTGGTGACCTACCATATGGAGAGTTATGAAATTGGAGAGAGCTCTAAAAAAATAATAAAATATTAGAGTTCTACGAAATTGGTTATCTATCACATGGAGAGCTATGAAATTGAAGAGAGCTCTAAAAATAATAATAAAATATTAGTGATCTGAGAAATTGGTGAGCTATCACATGGAGAGCTATAAAATTGGAGAGAGATCTAAAAATAATAATAGCGTATCAGTGAGCTAAGAAAATGGTGAGCTATCATATGGAGAGCTATGAAATTGGAGAGAGCTCTGAAAATAATATTAAAATATTCGTGAGCTATGAAATTGGTGAGCTACCATATGTGGCTCTAGCTTCGACATTTAGCAAAGTTCATCATAAAATTGAAATATTGGAGAGGTGTAAAAATTAGAGAGCTCTAAAAGTAATAATAAAATATTAAAGTTCTAAGAAATTTGTAAGCTATCACATGAAGAGCTATGAAATTGGAGAGAGCTCTAAAAATAATAATAAAATATTAGTGAACTAAGAAATTGGTGAGCTATCATACGTGTGCTCTATCTTCAACACTTAGCAAAATTCATGTGTGAGTCGGGAGCTAGCTCTAAGAACCATGAGCCGAGATCTCCAAAAATAATATTAAAATATTAGAGAGCTAAAAAATTGGCGATCTAACGCATGGAGAGCCATGAAATTGGAGAGAGCTCTAAAAATAATAATAAAATATTAGTGAGCTAAGAAATTGGTGAGCTACTATATCGAGAGTTATGAAATTGGAGAGAGCTCTAAAAAAAATAATAAAATATTAGAGTTCTACGAAATTGATTGTCTATCAAATGGAGAGCTATGAAATTGGAGAGAGCTCTAAAAATAATAATAAAATATTAGAGATCTGAGAAATTGGTGAGCTATCACATGGAGAGCTATAAAATTGGAGAGAGATCTAAAAATACTAATAACGTATCAGTGAGCTAAGAAAAGGGTGAGCTATCATATGGAGAGCTATGAAATTGGAGAGAGCTCTGAAAATAATAATAAAATATTCGTGAGCTATGAAATTGGTGAGCTATCATATGTGGCTCTAGCTTCGACATTTAGCAGTGTTCGTCATAAAATTGAAATATTGGAGAGGTGTAAAAATTAGAGAGCTCTAAAAATAATAATAAAATATTAGAGATCTAAGAAATTTGTAAGCAATCACATGGAGAGTTATGAAATTGGAGAGAGCTCTAAAAATAATAATAAAATATTAGTGAACTAAGAAATTGGTGAGCTATCCTACGTGAGCTCTGTCTTCAACACTTAGTAAAATTCATGAGTGAGTTGGGAGCTAGCTCTAAGAACCATGAGCCGAGAGCTCCAAAAATAATATTAAAATATTAGAGAGCTAAGAAATTGGTGAGCTAACGCATGGAGAGCCATGAAATCAGAGAGAGCTCTAAAAATAATAATAAAATATTAGTGAGCTAAGAAATTGGTGAGCTACCATATGGAGTGTTAAAAAATTGGAGAGACCTCTAAAAAAATAATAAAATATTTGAGTTCTACGAAATTGGTTATCTATCACATGGAGAGCTATGAAATTGGAGAGAGCTCTAAAAATAATAATAAAATATAATAGACCTGAGAAATTGGTGAGCTATCACATGGAGAGCTATAATATTGGAGAGAGATCTAAAAATAACAATAACGTATCAGTGAGCTGAGAAAATGGTGAGCTATCATATGGAGAGCTATGAAATTGGAGAAAGCTCTGAAAATAATAATAAAATATTCGTGAACTATGAAATTGGTGAGCTATCATATGTGGCTCTAGCTTCGACATTTAGCAAAGTTCATCATAAAATTGAAATATTGGAGAGGTGTAAAAATTAGAGAGCTCTAAAAATAATACTAAAATATTATAGATCTAAGAAATTTGTAAGCTATCACATGGAGAGCTATGAAATTGGAGAGAGCTCTAAAAATAATAATAAAATATTAGTGAACTAAGAAATTGGTGAGCTATCATACGTGAGCTCTATCTTCAACACTTAGTAAAATTCATGAGTGAGTTGGGAGCTAACTCTAAGAACCATGAGTCGAGAGCTCCAAAAATAATATTAAAATATTAGAGAGCTAAGAAATTGGCGAGCTAACGCATGGAGAGCCATGAAATTGGAGACATATCTAAAATTAATAATAAAATATTAGTGAGCTAAGAAATTGGTGAGCTACCATATGGAGAGTTATGAAATTGGAGAGAGCTCTAAAAAAAATAATAAAATATTAGAGTTCTACGAAATTGGTTATCTATCACATGGATAGCTATGAAATTGGAGAGAGCTCTAAAAATAATACTAAAATTTTAGAGATCTGAGAAATTGGTGAGCTATCACATGGAGAGCTATAAAATTGGAGAGAGATCTAAATATAATAATAACGTATCAGTGAGCTAAGAAAATGGTGAACTATCATATGGAGAGCTATGAAATTGGACAGAGCTCTGAAAATAATAATAAAATATTCGTGAACTACGAAATTGGTGAGCTATCATATGTGGCTCTAGTTTCGACATTTAGCAAAGTTCGTCATAAAATTGAAATATTGGAGAGGTGTAAAAATTAGAGAGCTCTAAAAATAATAATAAAATATTAGAGATCTAAGAAATTTGTAAGCTATCACATGGAGAGCTATGAAATTGGAGAGAGCTCTAAAAATAATAATAAAATATTAGTGAACTAAGAAATTGGTGAGCTATCATACGTGAGCTCTATCTTCAACACTTAGTAAAATTCATGAGTGAGTTGGGAGCTAGCTCTAAGAACCATGAACCGAGAGCTCCAAAAATAATATTAAAATATTCGAGTGCTAAGAAATTGGTGAGCTAACGCATGGAGAGCCATGAAATTGGAGAGAGCTCTAAAAATAATAATAAAATATTAGTGAGCTAAGAAATTGGTGAGCTACCATATGGTGAGTTATGAAATTGGAGAGAGCTCTAAAAAAAATAATAAAATATTAGAGTTCTACGAAATTGGTTATCTATCACATGGAGAGCTATGAAATTAGAGAGAGCTCCAAAAATAATAATAAAATATTATAGATCTGAGAAACTGGTGAGCTATCACATGGAGAGCTATAAAATTGGAGAGAGATCTAAAATAATAATAACGTATCAGTGAGCTAAGAAAATGGTGAGCTATCATATGGAGAACTATGAAATTGGAGAGAGCTCTGAAAATAATAATAAAATATTCGTGAGCTATGAAATTGGTTAGCTATCATATGTGGCTCTAGCTTCGACATTTAGCAAAGTTCATCATAAAATTGAAATATTGGAGAGGTGTAAAAATTAGAGAGCTCTAAAAATAATAAAAAAATATTAGAGATCTAAGAAATTTGTAAGCTATCACATGGAGAGTTATGAAATTGGGGAGAACTCTCAAAATAATAATAAAATATTAGTGAACTATGAAATTGGTGAGATATCATACGTGTGCTCAATCTTCAACACTTAGTAAAATTCATGAGTGAGTTGGGAGCTAGCTCTAAGAACCATGAGCCGAGAGCTCCAAAAATAATATTAAAATATTAGAGAGCTAAGAAATTGGTGAGCTAACGCATGGAGAGTCATGAAATCGGAGAGAGCTCTAAAAATAAAAATAAAATATTAGTGAGCTAAGAAATTGGTGAGCTAACATATGGAGAGTTATGAAATTGGAGCGAGCTCTAAAAAAAATAATAAAATATTAGAGTTCTACTAAATTGGTTATCTATCACATGGAGAGCTATGAAATTGGAGAGAGCTCAAAAAATAATAATAAAATATTAGAGATCTGAGAAATTGTTGAGCTATCACATGGAGAGCTATAAAATTGGAGAGAGATCTAAAAATAATAATAACTTATCAGTGAGCTAAGAAAATGGTGAGCTATCATGTGGGGAGCTATGAAATTGGAGAGAGCTCTGAAAATAATAATAAAATATTCGTGGGCTATGAAATTGGTGTGCTATCATATGTGGCTCTAGCTTCGACATTTAGCAAAGATCATCATAAAATTGAAATATTGGAGAGGTGTAAAAATTAGAGAGCTCTAAAAGTAATAATAAAATATTAAAGATCTAAGAAATTTGTAAGCTATCACATGGAGAGCTATGAAATTGGAGAGAGCTCTAAAAATAATAATAAAATATTAGTGAATTAAGAAATTGGTGAGCTATCATACGTGTGCTCTATCTTTAACACTTAGTAAAATTCATGTGTGAGTTGGGAGCTAGCTCTAAGAACCATGAGCCGAGAGCTCCAAAAATAATATTAAAATATTAGAGAGCTAAAAAATTAGCGATCTAACGCATGGAGAGCCATGAAATTGGAGAGAGCTCTAAAAATAATAATAAAATATTAGTGAGCTAAGAAATTGGTGAGCTACCATATGGAGAGTTATGAAATTGGAGAGAGCTCTAAAAAAAATAGTAAAATATTAGAGTTCTACGAAATTGGTTATCTATCACATGGAGAGCTATGAAATTAGAGAGAGCTCCAAAAATAATAATAAAATATTATAGATCTGAGAAACTGGTGAGCTATCACATGGAGAGCTATAAAATTGGAGAGAGATCTAAATATAATAATAACGTATCAGTGAGCTAAGAAAATGGTGAACTATCATATGGAGAGCTATGAAATTGGACAGAGCTCTGAAAATAATAATAAAATATTCGTGAACTACGAAATTGGTGAGCTATCATATGTGGCTCTAGTTTCGACATTTAGCAAAGTTCGTCATAAAATTGAAATATTGGAGAGGTGTAAAAATTAGAGAGCTCTAAAAATAATAATAAAATATTAGAGATCTAAGAAATTTGTAAGCTATCACATGGAGAGCTATGAAATTGGAGAGAGCTCTAAAAATAATAATAAAATATTAGTGAACTAAGAAATTGGTGAGCTATCATACGTGAGCTCTATCTTCAACACTTAGTAAAATTCATGAGTGAGTTGGGAGCTAGCTCTAAGAACCATGAACCGAGAGCTCCAAAAATAATATTAAAATATTTGAGTGCTAAGAAATTGGTGAGCTAACGCATGGAGAGCCATGAAATTGGAGAGAGCTCTAAAAATAATAATAAAATATTAGTGAGCTAAGAAATTGGTGAGCTACCATATGGTGAGTTATGAAATTGGAGAGAGCTCTAAAAAAAATAATAAAATATTAGAGTTCTACGAAATTGGTTATCTATCACATGGAGAGCTATGAAATTAGAGAGGGCTCCAAAAATAATAATAAAATATTATAGATCTGAGAAACTGGTGAGCTATCACATGGAGAGCTATAAAATTGGAGAGAGATCTAAAATAATAATAACGTATCAGTGAGCTAAGAAAATGGTGAGCTATCATATGGAGAGCTATGAAATTGGAGAGAGCTCTGAAAATAATAATAAAATATTCGTGAGCTATGAAATTGGTTAGCTATCATATGTGGCTCTAGCTTCGACATTTAGCAAAGTTCATCATAAAATTGAAATATTGGAGAGGTGTAAAAATTAGAGAGCTCTAAAAATAATAAAAAAATATTAGAGATCTAAGAAATTTGTAAGCTATCACATGGAGAGTTATGAAATTGGGGAGAACTCTCAAAATAATAATAAAATATTAGTGAACTATGAAATTGGTGAGATATCATACGTGTGCTCAATCTTCAACACTTAGTAAAATTCATGAGTGAGTTGGGAGCTAGCTCTAAGAACCATGAGCCGAGAGCTCCAAAAATAATATTAAAATATTAGAGAGCTAAGAAATTGGTGAGCTAACGCATGGAGAGTCATGAAATCGGAGAGAGCTCTAAAAATAATAATAAAATATTAGTGAGCTAAGAAATTGGTGAGCTAACATATGGAGAGTTATGAAATTGGAGCGAGCTCTAAAAAAAATAATAAAATATTAGAGTTCTACTAAATTGGTTATCTATCACATGGAGAGCTATGAAATTGGAGAGAGCTCAAAAAATAATGATAAAATATTAGAGATCTGAGAAATTGTTGAGCTATCACATGGAGAGCTATAAAATTGGAGAGAGATCTAAAAATAATAATAACTTATCAGTGAGCTAAGAAAATGGTGAGCTATCATGTGGGGAGCTATGAAATTGGAGAGAGCTCTGAAAATAATAATAAAATATTCGTGGGCTATGAAATTGGTGTGCTATCATATGTGGCTCTAGCTTCGACATTTAGCAAAGATCATCATAAAATTGAAATATTGGAGAGGTGTAAAAATTAGAGAGCTCTAAAAGTAATAATAAAATATTAAAGATCTAAGAAATTTGTAAGCTATCACATGGAGAGCTATGAAATTGGAGAGAGCTCTAAAAATAATAATAAAATATTAGTGAACTAAGAAATTGGTGAGCTATCATACGTGTGCTCTATCTTTAACACTTAGTAAAATTCATGTGTGAGTTGGGAGCTAGCTCTAAGAACCATGAGCCGAGAGCTCCAAAAATAATATTAAAATATTAGAGAGCTAAAAAATTAGCGATCTAACGCATGGAGAGCCATGAAATTGGAGAGAGCTCTAAAAATAATAATAAAATATTAGTGAGCTAAGAAATTGGTGAGCTACCATATGGAGAGTTATGAAATTGGAGAGAGCTCTAAAAAAAATAGTAAAATATTAGAGTTCTACGAAATTGGTTATCTATCACATGGACTGCTACGAAATTGGAGAGAGCTTTAAAAATAATAATAAAATATTAGAGATCTGAGAAATTGGTGAGCTATCACATGGAGAGCTAGAAAATTGGAGAGAGATCTAAAAATAATAATAACGTATCAGTGAGCTAAGAAAATGGTGAGCTATCAGATGGAGAGCTATGAAATTGGACAGAGCTCTGAAAATAATAATAAAATATTCGTGAACTATGAAAGTGGTGAGCTATCATATGTGGCTCTAGCTTCGACACTTAGCAAAGTTCATCATAAAATTGAAATATTGGAGTGGTGTAAAAATTAGAGAGCTCTAAAAATAATAATAAAATATTAGAGATCTAAGAAATTTGTAAGCTAGCACATGGAGAGCTATGAAATTGGAGAGAGCTCTAAAAATAATAATAAAATATTAGTGAACTAAGAAATTGGTGAGCAATCATACGTGAGCACTATCTTCAACACTTAGTAAAATTCATGAGTGAGTTGGGAGCTAGCTCTAAGAACCATGAGTCGAGAGTTCCAAAAATAATATTAAAATATTAGAGAGCTAAGAAATTGGTGAGCTAATGCATGGAGAGCCATGAAATTGGAGAGAGATCTAAAAACAAAAATAAAATATTAGTGAGCTAAGAAATTGGGAGCTACCATATGGAGAGTTATGAAGTTGGGGAAAGCTCTAAAAAAATAATAAAATATTAGAGTTCTATGAAATTGGTTATCTATGACATGGAGAGCTATGAAATTGGAGAGACCTCTAAAAATAATAATAAAATATTAGGGATCTGAGAAATTGGTGAGTTATCATATGGAGAGCTATAAAATTGGAGAGAGATCTAAAAATAAGAAAAACGTATCAGTGAGCTAAGAAAATGGTGAGCTATCATATGGAGAGCTATGAAATTGGAGAGAGCTTTGAAAATAATAATAAAATATTCGTGAGCTATGAAATTGGTGAGCTATCATATGTGGCTCTAGCTTCGACATGTGGAGTTTATTATGTTGGTTTTCGGTCAAGGAGATGAGCAGACTTGCTACGTGGCCATGAGGGACGGGGAAATAGTAATTCCCTTAGACACAGTGTTGGTGTGGTTTGATTTTAGGAGATCCAGTGAGATTCCAAAATTTGGGGGTTTGTGTGGGGAACTCCGCGTGTGGGGTTAGTGGCACATCAGTGTGTGGATTACTAAGTGTGGAGTTTATTAAGTTGTTTAGTCAGCTTGTTGGTATCGGGTTTTGGGTCAACATCGGTCACCTCGAAGTTAGTAGACTTTGTATGTTGGTTAAGGAAAACTGAAACTAATCGAACTTGTTATGCCATTGAATCTGACGGTTGATAGAATACATTAACTTTATGTATTGATTGATTGTGTATAGAACCTTTGTGTTTATATGCATTATGTGTAGAGGAGGAGATAGGGGATGTACTCCGCGGTTTAGGGGAAGATGGGGGATGTACCTCTAAACCGGATAGGATTGGGAGGAGATGGAGGATGAACTCCGTAGATACAGCTCATATGCTTGTCTAGAGAAGTGAAGATGCAGCTCATATGCTTATCTTTGAAAGTGTGATATAGTTTTTATACTTATCTGTTGATAGTGTTGTTGTTATTTCTATTAACTATCATTATAGAAATGTTATGTTCTGTGTTGGTTGTGGTATCACCGTGTGCGTGATGGTTGTTGATAGTGTTATTTTGGAAAGAAATGGAAAACAAAACTTTTCCTAGTATTTGGGCCACCTAAGGGTGTTGTTGAGAAATTGATTTAATTCAAGGGTTTTGAGGAATTTCAAATGAATGATTTTTGGCAAATAAATGGTGAATGACTGTGTATTAGATAACACCGTGTTGGTGAAAAATGTATACAAAGTTTTTGAGTTTCGCATGGAAAATGCAAAGTTTATTTCAAAATGTCAGCATTGAAAATTTGACTATCTTTGAGAAATGTCTCTTGAGCAAGAAAATGTTTTCTTATTATTTACTCAAAAGGTTTGCTTTGGTCGTGTTGCTGCATAGTGACTTAGCTTGAAGCGCTGGTCAGATGTGAGTAAACTGTTTCAGAAGGGTTGATTTTGTTGTGGCTTTTATGCCTACAGTGTTGTCATTTGGAACGTGTTCCCTCGGTTAGTCTCTTCCTTGGTAAGAGTGGATTAAAGGTTTGCAGTGAGAGTAGTTTCTTTCCTAGTACACGGGTGTTGGTGTTGTGTGATCAGTTGGCCTAGTGTTTTGGCGTATCCTTAATTTCGAGGACGAAATTCTTTAAGGGGGGGAGGTTATAGCGATCCCGGTATTCCCTTTTGTTATTGAACTGTAATCCGGACTTGGTTCCGTAGGTTTGTTGTTGTCTTATCCTCTTTTCTATCCCTTACTCTTTGTCTTAGAGTTTTGGGTTGTGTTGGACTTGTTGGGAATAAGTTGGTTATGTTTTAGAACTTAGAATCTTTGCCCAGTTTTTGGCCTCTCCACTCGAGCGGGGGTTTCGGCGCTCGAGCGGGAAAATCACCTTCCCAGTATTTCCTCTGTAGTGTTGGACGCTCGAGTGTGAGGCTTGACGCTCGAGCGGGAGTTTGTGTGTGACGCTCGAGCGGGGCGTTGGACGCTCGAGCGGGGACCTGTTCTGCAAAAGTTCTAGGAGCGTGCATCCGCCGCTCGAGCGGGTAATTGAACACTCGAGCGGGGATCTGTGAGTGACGCTCGAGCGGGGAGTTCGACGCTCGAGCGGGTCGATCTGTATAACACACCGAGATTCAGCTTTTTGAATCACTTTTTGATTTCCTTTTTCTCTCTTACTTTTTCGAAAAGCCATTGGAGAGCACCTCACTCTAAAACCTAACTTCTCTCTTAGGATTGATCTAGCTAGAGTGTTTTCCTCACATTGGGCCTTTGTAAGAAGTGTGTTGATCGTCGAGGGCTTCGTTGTGATCCAAGAAATTTGGGATTTGGAGCACTTTGATTTCGGGTCATCTTCTCTATTTGAGTTCTTCATTTGAGGTAGGGATTCTCCTTGTTCTTTTTCAATACTCCGTCTACAGATAGACATGTGGTAATTTTTGTATTGCATGAAAATTGTATCACGTTGGATTTGTTTGAAAATCATGAAATAAACCTAGGGTTGGTTGTGTAGAGAATGGGTTGGCTTCATTGATTATTGTCTTGGCTAAAATAAATATAAATTAGCATATTGTAGTTAAATGAGGAAAAGCCCTAAATTATATTTTGGTTGAGTAAATTATAATGGGGGTTTGTTGACCATTGTGTGTAAATCTCTTTTGTCAAATGAGTGTGGTAAGGGTGTTAATACCTAAAGGATTAACCATGGCTTGGGAATTGATTTCATGGAAACAAGATTAGTGGAGTTGGTTATGTGATAACAAAAAGGAAATGGAATCATTTTTTTGTGAAAATGAGGGAAGTGTTTTCGAAATAAGTTTGAGAATTGGATTGTGGTATCTTGAGTGTTGAACACACATGTAAAAGTTGTATCTTTAACTATCATGTTAATATTGTTGTTGGGTTCGTGATTCATGATATTTGAGTCTTTTAATAGATGTACTAACTATATGCATCTAGAGGTTTTGTCCTTGGTCATCGGTGGAGGATGACACGGTTGTGTAGAATTGTCGGGTATGCATTGTGCCATTGATTAATTGAACATCGTATGTGATGAAGTGCTAGATACATTATATATATGTATATTTGCTCGGAAGGAGATAGTCATGTGTTCATATATTTTAACACATTGCTGGTGTCTTGATAGTTTTTGTATATGCATTATACATGTTGGTTATGCCTTGATGTGCTGTGATTGTTGGTGTTATACCCCGCGCTTATAATCAAAGGTACCGTTACCTTCCAGCTAGCGCCTGGAGAACTGACTGCGCTAATAATCGAAGGTACCATACCCCTCCAGCTAGCGCCTGGTAAACTGGCTTGTTGTTAATGTTGTTGAGTGGGGTGTATTGTTGGCTTACTACGCACATAGCTAGTAGAGTGAAATGGGATTGTTGTTGTTTCGTTGTAACTGAAAATATCATGGATTTGATTGGTTACAGTTCGGAGGACCGAGTGGCTCCATTGGTTGATTGTATACATGTTGGTGGGTCGTAAATTTATATTTTTTACAAAGATATGCATGTATAGTTATGATAGAAATGGAAACGAACCAAAATGTCATTTTTGTCTTTTGGAAAGTGTGGAGAAGAACGAATGTTTTATAGATAAACATGTTTGAAAAGGTACATCTGAGTATGTATAGGAAATGGAAGAGGGTATCGGGCTTAGTGAGATTATTTCCTAAGTATTTGTTAATGTTATGAAAGATTGGGAATGGGGATAAATGAAAGGAAAAAGGAAAGACAAACCACTTGTAGCGTTGAATGAAACGGTTGTTTTCGAGAAAAGTTCATACATATATATTTTGTATAAACTGTCACATTACTATTCTAGTACGAGAATGAGTGTTCATGATCATAGCTATCTGTAAGTTGTTATTGTTGAGGATCATGTTGAGTTCCCTACTGGACTATATGTTCATCCCACGTTGTTGAATCTTTTTCAGGTATTAAGCAGGTTGAGCTGCAAGATTTGGATCTACTTATTTACTGGCCATGGGGTCTCAGTTATGTTGGCGGAATGCCATTGTTGTAAAAGGGTTACACCCTTCTTCTTGTATCTTAAGTGATGTAAGCCCAAGGGCAATTTATTAAGTATGTTCATGTAATATTTACTTTGCATACGAATGAGAGTATTGTTAATCACTTCTACGGATTGAATGTATGAGTTCATTTTCTGTATGTTATCCTTGAAATTGAATTAAGTTAATGAATTTGGTAATGACTTTGAGTAATAAAAAGTGGGGCGTGACATTGATTGATTAGTTATTTATGTGTTTATATTTATGTATTTATTTAGTGTGTATATATATATATATATATTTTGTTGTGATGAAAAAAAGAAAAGAAAAGGGGCAGACTGTTGTAGAGTCGGGGAAAAAAAAGTATGCAGTATTTCAGAGAATTGGAGAGTTCTACAACAAATATATATATATATATATATATATATATATATATATATATATATTGTTTTGGTAAAGAGCAAAAGGTCGGAGAATAATAATAAAATATTAGAATAAAAAATTAAGTTATGAAAATGGAGATCTACACTTAGAACATTTTGAGAGGGTTGAGAGTCACGAGAGGAGAGTTCAGATCTAGAGAAATATGAAAATTGAGACTTTAGAATGATATTAAAATAAAGAGAGCTATGAAAAATGGAGAACTCTATAAATAAAAATACTAAAATATTAGAGAGCTATGTGAGTGGAGAGTAAGAATAATAATGAGACTTGAGTTCGGATCTAGAGAAATGTGAAAACTAAGACTTCAGAATAATAATAAAACAAAGAGAGCTATGAAAAATGGAGGACTCTTAGAATAAAAATACTAAAATATTACAGAGCCACGAGAGTGGAGAGTAAGAATAATAATGAAACTTGGAGAGCTATTGAAAAGCTCTAAGAATAATAATAAAATATTAGAGAGCCAGGAGTTAGAGATCTCAAATATGGAGCAAAGAAATTGATGTGTTCATCATAAAATTGAAATATTGAAGAGGTGTAAGAATTAGAGAACTCTAAAAATAATATTAAAATATTAGAGAGTTAAGAAATTGGTGAGCTATCACATGGAGAGCTATGAATATGGAGAGAGATCTAAAAATAATAATAGCATATTAGTGAGCTAAGAAATTGGTGAGCTATGAAATTGGAGAGAGCTCTAAAAACAATAATAAAATATTAGTGAGCTAAAAAATTGGTGAGCTATCATATGTGGCTCTAGCTTCGACATTTAGCAAAATTCACGAGAAAATTGAAATATTGGAGAGGTGTAAAAATTAGAGAGCTCTAAAAATAATTATAAAATATTAGAGATTTAAGAAATTGGTAAAAATAGTAAAAAAATATTAGTGAGCCAAGAAATTGGTGAGCTATCATACGTGAGCTCTAGCTTCAACACTTAGTAAAATTCAGGAGAGAGTTTGGAGCTAGCTCTAAGAACTATGAGAGGAGAGCTTTAAAAATAATATTAAAATATTAGAGAGCAAAGAAATTGGTGAGCTATCACATGGAGAGCTATGAAATTGGAGAGAGCTCTAAAATAATAATAAAATATTAGTGAGCTATCACATGGAGAGCTATGAAATTGGAGAGAGCTCTAAAAATAATAAAAAAATATTAGTGAGCTAGGAAATTGGTGAGCTATCATATGGAGAGCTATGAAATTGAAAGAGCTCTAAACATAATATAAAATATTAGAGATCCAAGAAATTGGGGAGCTCTAATAATAATATTAAAATATTATTGAGTTAAGAAATTTGTGAGCTATCATATGTGGCTCCAGCTTCGACATTTCGCAAAATTCATGAGAAAATTGAAATATTGGAGAGGTGTAAAAATTAGAGAGCTCGAAAAATAATAAAAAAATATTAGAGATCTAAAAAATTGGTGAGCTATCACGTGGAGAGCTACGAAATTGGATAGAGCACTAAAAATAATAAAAAAATATTGGTGAGTTAAGAAATTGCTGAGCTGTCATCCGCGAGTTCTAGCTTCAACACTTAGTAAAATTCATGAGAGAGTTGGGAGCTAGCTCTAAGAACTATGAGAGGAGAGCTCTAAAAATAATATTAAAATATTAGAGAGCTAAGAAATTGGTGAGCTAACGCATGGAGAGCCATGAAATTGGAGAGAGCTTTAAAAATAATAATAAAATATTAGTGAGCTAAGAAATTGGTGAGCTACCGTCTAGAGAGTTACGAAATTGGAGAGAGCTCTAAAAAAAATAATAAAATATTAGAGTTCTACGAAATTGGTTATCTATCACATGGAGAGTTATGAAATTGGAGAGAGCTCTAAAAATAATAATAAAATATTAGAGATCTGAGAAATTGGTGAGCTATCACATGGAGAGCTATAAAATTGGAGAGAGATCTAAAAATAATAATGACGTATCAGTGAGCTAAAAAAATGGTGAGCTATCATATGAAGAGCTATGAAATTGGAGAGAGCTCTGAAAATAATAATAAAATATTCGTGAGCTATGAAATTGGTGAACTATCATATGTGGCTCTAGCTTCGACATTTAGCAAAGTTCATCATAAAATTGAAATATTGGAGAGATGTAAAAATTAGAGAGCTCTAAAAATAATAATAAAATATTAGAGATCTAAGAAATTTGTAAGCTATCACATGGAGAGCTATGAAATTGGAGAGAGGTCTAAAAATAATAATAAAATATTAGTGAACTAAGAAATTGGTGAGCTATCATACGTGAGCTCTATCTTCAACACTTAGTAAAATTCATCAGTGAGTTGGGAGCTAGCTCTAAGAACCATGAGCTGAGAGCTCCAAAAATAATATTAAAATATTAGAGAGCTAAGAAATTGGTGAGCTAACGCATGGAGAGCCATGAAATTGGAGAGAGCTCTAAAAATAATAATAAAATATTACTGAGCTACGAAATTGGTGACCTACCATATGGAGAGTTATGAAATTGGAGAGAGCTCTAAAAAAATAATAAAATATTAGAGTTCTACGAAATTGGTTATCTATCACATGGAGAGCTATGAAATTGAAGAGAGCTCTAAAAATAATAATAAAATATTAGTGATCTGAGAAATTGGTGAGCTATCACATGGAGAGCTATAAAATTGGAGAGAGATCTAAAAATAATAATAACGTATCAGTGAGCTAAGAAAATGGTGAGCTATCATATGGAGAGCTATGAAATTGGAGAGAGCTCTGAAAATAATAATAAAATATTCGTGAGCTATGAAATTGGTGAGCTATCATATGTGGCTCTAGCTTCGACATTTAGCAAAGTTCATCATAAAATTGAAATATTGGAGAGGTGTAAAAATTAGAGAGCTCTAAAAATAATAAAAAAATATTAGAGATCTAAGAAATTTGTAAGCTATCACATGGAGAGTTATGAAATTGGGGAGAGCTCTAAAAATAATAATAAAATATTAGTGAACTAAGAAATTGGTGAGCTATCATACGTGAGCTCTATCTTCAACACTTAGTAAAATTCATGAGTGAGTTGGGAGCTAGCTCTAAGAACCATTAGCCGAGAGCTCCAAAAATAATATTAAAATTTTAGAGAGCTAAGAAATTGGTGAGCTAACGCATGGAGAGCCATGAAATCAGAGAGAGCTCTAATAATAATAATAAAATATTAGTGAGTTAAGAAATTGGTGAGCTACCATATGGAGAGTTATGAAATTGGAGAGAGCTCTAAAAAAAAAAAATATTAGAGTTCTACGAAATTGGTTATCTATCGCATGGAGAGTTATGAAATTGGAGAGAGCTCTAAAAATAATAAAAAAATATTAGAGATCTGAGAAATTGGTGAGCTATCACATGGAGAGCTATAAAATTGGAGAGAGATCTAAAAATAACAATAACGTATCAGTGAGCTAAGAAAATGGTGAGCCATATGGAGAGCTATGAAATTGGAGAAAGCTCTGAAAATAATAATAAAATATTCGTGAACTATGAAATTGGTGAGCTATCATATGTGGCTCTAGCTTCGACATTTAGCAAAGTTCATCATAAAATTGAAATATTGGAGAGGTGTAAAAATTAGAGAGCTCTAAAAATAATAATAAAATATTAGAGATCTAAGAAATTTGTAAACTATCACATGGAGAGCTATGAAATTGGAGAGAGCTCTAAAAATAATAATAAAATATTAGTGAACTAAGAAATTGGTGAGCTATCATACGTGAGCTCTATCTTCAACACTTAGTAATATTCATGAGTGAGTTGGGAGCTAACTCTAAGAACCATGAGTCGAGAGCTCCAAAAATAATATTAAAATATTAGAGAGCTAAGAAATTAGTGAGCTAACACATGGAGAACCCTGAAATTGGGGAGAGATCTAAAATTAATAATAAAATATTAGTGAGCTATGAAATTGGTGAGCTACCATATGGAGAGTTATGAAATTGGAGAGAGGTCTAAAAAAAATAATAAAATATTAGAGTTCTACGAAATTGGTTATCTATCACATGGAGAGCTATGAAATTGGAGAGAGCTCTAAAAATAATAATAAAATATTAGAGATCTGAGAAATTGGTGAGCTATCACATTGAGAGCTATAAAATTGGAGAGTGATCTAAAAATAATAATAACGTATCAGTGAGCTAAGAAAATGGTGAGCTATCATATGGAGAGCTATGAAATTGGAGAGAGATCTGAAAATAATAATAAAATATTCGTGAGCTATGAAATTGGTGAGCTATCATATGTGGCTCTAGCTTCGACATTTAGCAAAGTTCATCATAAAATTGAAATATTGGAGAGGTGTAAAAATTAGAGAGCTCTAAAAATAATAAAAAAATATTAGAGATCTAAGAAATTTGTAAGCTATCACATGGAGAGTTATGAAATTGGGGAGAGCTCTCAAAATAATAATAAAATATTAGTGAACTATGAAATTGGTGAGCTATCATACGTGTGCACTATCTTCAACACTTAGTAAAATTCATGAGTGAGTTGGGAGCTAGCTCTAAGAACCACGAGCCGAGAGCTCCAAAAATAATATTAAAATATTAGAGAGCTAAGAAATTGGTGAGCTAACGCATAGAGAGCCATGAAATCGGAGAGAGCTCTAAAAATAATATTAAAATATTAGTGAGCTAAGAAATTGGGGAGCTACCATATGGAGAGTTATGAAATTGGAGAGAGCTCTAAAAAAATAATAAAATATTAGAGTTCTACGAAATTGGTTATCTATCACATGGAGAGCTATGAAATTGGAGAGAGCTCCAAAAATAATAATAAAATATTAGAAATCGGAGAAATTGGTGAGCTATCACGTGGAGTGCTATAAAACTGGAGAGAGATCTAAAATAATAATAACGTATCAGTGAGCTAAGAAAATGGTGAGCTATCATATGGAGAGCTATGAAATTGGAGAGAGCTCTGAAAATAATAATAAAATATTCGTGAACTATGAAATTGGTGAGCTATCATATGTGGCTCTAGCTTCGACATTTAGCAAAGTTCATCATAAAATTGAAATATTGGAGAGGTGTAAAAATTAGAGAGCTCTAAAAATAATAATAAAATATTAGAGATCTAAGAAATTTGTAAGCTATCACATGGAGAGTTATGAAATTGGGGAGAGCTCTCAAAATAATAATAAAATATTAGTGAACTATGAAATTGGTGAGCTATCATACGTGTGCTCTATCTTCAACACTTAGTAAAATTCATGAGTGAGTTGGGAGCTAGCTCTAAGAACCACGAGCCGAGAGCTCCAAAAATAATATTAAAATATTAGAGAGCTAAGAAATTGGTGAGCTAACGCATGGAGAGCCATGAAATCGGAGAGAGCTCTAAAAATAATAATAAAATATTAGTGAGCTAAGAAATTGGTGAGCTACCATATGGAGAGTTATGAAATTGGAGCGAGCTCTAAAAAAAAAAAAAATATTAGAGTTCTACGAAATTGGTTATCTAACACATGGAGAGCTATGAAATTGGACAGAGCTCCAAAAATAATAATAAAATATTGGAGATCTGAGAAATTGTTGAGCTATCACATGGAGAGCTATAAAATTGGAGAGAGATCTAAAAATAATAATAACGTATCAGTGAGCTAAGAAAATGGTGAGCTATCATATGGGGAGCTATGAAATTGGAGAGAGCTCTGAAAATAATAATAAAATATTCGTGAGCTATGAAATTGGTGAGCTATCATATGTGGCTCTAGCTTCGACATTTAGCAGTGTTCATCATAAAATTGAAATATTGGAGAGGTGTAAAAATTAGAGAGCTCTAAAAGTAATAATAAAATATTAGAGATCTTAGAAATTTGTAAGCTATCACATGAAGAGCTATGAAATTGGAGAGAGCTCTGAAAATAATAAGAAAATATTAGTGAACTAAGAAATTGGTGAGCTATCATACGTGTGCTCTATCTTCAACACTTAGTAAAATTCATGTGTGAGTTGGGAGCTAGCTCTAAGAACTATAAGCCGAGAGCTCCAGAAATAATATTAAAATATTAGAGAGCTAAGAAATTGGTGAGCTAACGCATGCCATGAAATTGGAGAGAGCTCGAAAACTAATAATAAAATATTAGTGAGCTAAGAAATTGGTGAGCTACCATATGAAGAGTTATGAAATTGGAGAGAGCTCTAAAAAAAAAAAAAATATTAGAGTTCTACGAAATTGGTTGTCTATCACATGGAGAGCTATGAAATTGGAGAGAGCTAAAAAATTGGCGATCTAACGCATGGAGAGCCATGAAATTGGAGAGAGCTCTAAAAATAATAATAAAATATTAGTGAGCTAAGAAATTGGTGAGCTACCATATGGAGAGTTATGAAATTGGAGAGAGCTCTAAAATAAATAATAAAATATTAGAGTTGTACGAAATTGGTTGTCTATCACATGGAGAGCTATGAAATTGGAGAGAGGTCTAAAAATAATAATAAAATATTAGTGAACTAAGAAATTGGTGAGCTATCATACGTGAGATCTATCTTCAACACTTAGTAAAATTCATGAGTGAGTTGGGAGCTAGCTCTAAGAACCATGAGCTGAGAGCTCCAAAAATAATATTAAAATATTAGAGAGCTAAGAAATTGGTGAGCTAACGCATGGAGAGCCATGAAATTGGAGAGAGCTCTAAAAATAATAATAAAATATTACTGAGCTACGAAATTGGTGACCTACCATATGGAGAGTTATGAAATTGGAGAGAGCTCTAAAAAAATAATAAAATATTAGAGTTCTACGAAATTGGTTATCTATCACATGGAGAGCTATGAAATTGAAGAGAGCTCTAAAAATAATAATAAAATATTAGTGATCTGAGAAATTGGTGAGCTATCACATGGAGAGCTATAAAATTGGAGAGAGATCTAAAAATAATAATAGCGTATCAGTGAGCTAAGAAAATGGTGAGCTATCATATGGAGAGCTATGAAATTGAAGAGAGCTCTGAAAATAATATTAAAATATTCGTGAGCTATGAAATTGGTGAGCTACCATATGTGGCTCTAGCTTCGACATTTAGCAAAGTTCATCATAAAATTGAAATATTGGAGAGGTGTAAAAATTAGAGAGCTCTAAAAGTAATAATAAAATATTAAAGTTCTAAGAAATTTGTAAGCTATCACATGAAGAGCTATGAAATTGGAGAGAGCTCTAAAAATAATAATAAAATATTAGTGAACTAAGAAATTGGTGAGCTATCATACGTGTGCTCTATCTTCAACACTTAGCAAAATTCATGTGTGAGTCGGGAGCTAGCTCTAAGAACCATGAGCCGAGATCTCCAAAAATAATATTAAAATATTAGAGAGCTAAAAAATTGGCGATCTAACGCATGGAGAGCCATGAAATTGGAGAGAGCTCTAAAAATAATAATAAAATATTAGTGAGCTAAGAAATTGGTGAGCTACTATATCGAGAGTTATGAAATTGGAGAGAGCTCTAAAAAAAATAATAAAATATTAGAGTTCTACGAAATTGATTGTCTATCAAATGGAGAGCTATGAAATTGGAGAGAGCTCTAAAAATAATAATAAAATATTAGAGATCTGAGAAATTGGTGAGCTATCACATGGAGGGCTATAAAATTGGAGAGAGATCTAAAAATACTAATAACGTATCAGTGAGCTAAGAAAAGGGTGAGCTATCATATGGAGAGCTATGAAATTGGAGAGAGCTCTGAAAATAATAATAAAATATTCGTGAGCTATGAAATTGGTGAGCTATCATATGTGGCTCTAGCTTCGACATTTAGCAGTGTTCGTCATAAAATTGAAATATTGGAGAGGTGTAAAAATTAGAGAGCTCTAAAAATAATAATAAAATATTAGAGATCTAAGAAATTTGTAAGCAATCACATGGAGAGTTATGAAATTGGAGAGAGCTCTAAAAATAATAATAAAATATTAGTGAACTAAGAAATTGGTGAGCTATCCTACGTGAGCTCTGTCTTCAACACTTAGTAAAATTCATGAGTGAGTTGGGAGCTAGCTCTAAGAACCATGAGCCGAGAGCTCCAAAAATAATATTAAAATATTAGAGAGCTAAGAAATTGGTGAGCTAACGCATGGAGAGCCATGAAATCAGAGAGAGCTCTAAAAATAATAATAAAATATTAGTGAGCTAAGAAATTGGTGAGCTACCATATGGAGTGTTAAAAAATTGGAGAGACCTCTAAAAAAATAATAAAATATTTGAGTTCTACGAAATTGGTTATCTATCACATGGAGAGCTATGAAATTGGAGAGAGCTCTAAAAATAATAATAAAATATAATAGACCTGAGAAATTGGTGAGCTATCACATGGAGAGCTATAATATTGGAGAGAGATCTAAAAATAACAATAACGTATCAGTGAGCTGAGAAAATGGTGAGCTATCATATGGAGAGCTATGAAATTGGAGAAAGCTCTGAAAATAATAATAAAATATTCGTGAACTATGAAATTGGTGAGCTATCATATGTGGCTCTAGCTTCGACATTTAGCAAAGTTCATCATAAAATTGAAATATTGGAGAGGTGTAAAAATTAGAGAGCTCTAAAAATAATACTAAAATATTAGAGATCTAAGAAATTTGTAAGCTATCACATGGAGAGCTATGAAATTGGAGAGAGCTCTAAAAATAATAATAAAATATTAGTGAACTAAGAAATTGGTGAGCTATCATACGTGAGCTCTATCTTCAACACTTAGTAAAATTCATGAGTGAGTTGGGAGCTAACTCTAAGAACCATGAGTCGAGAGCTCCAAAAATAATATTAAAATATTAGAGAGCTAAGAAATTGGCGAGCTAACGCATGGAGAGCCATGAAATTGGAGACATATCTAAAATTAATAATAAAATATTAGTGAGCTAAGAAATTGGTGAGCTACCATATGGAGAGTTATGAAATTGGAGAGAGCTCTAAAAAAAATAATAAAATATTAGAGTTCTACGAAATTGGTTATCTATCACATGGATAGCTATGAAATTGGAGAGAGCTCTAAAAATAATACTAAAATTTTAGAGATCTGAGAAATTGGTGAGCTATCACATGGAGAGCTATAAAATTGGAGAGAGATCTAAATATAATAATAACGTATCAGTGAGCTAAGAAAATGGTGAACTATCATATGGAGAGCTATGAAATTGGACAGAGCTCTGAAAATAATAATAAAATATTCGTGAACTACGAAATTGGTGAGCTATCATATGTGGCTCTAGTTTCGACATTTAGCAAAGTTCGTCATAAAATTGAAATATTGGAGAGGTGTAAAAATTAGAGAGCTCTAAAAATAATAATAAAATATTAGAGATCTAAGAAATTTGTAAGCTATCACATGGAGAGCTATGAAATTGGAGAGAGCTCTAAAAATAATAATAAAATATTAGTGAACTAAGAAATTGGTGAGCTATCATACGTGAGCTCTATCTTCAACACTTAGTAAAATTCATGAGTGAGTTGGGAGCTAGCTCTAAGAACCATGAACCGAGAGCTCCAAAAATAATATTAAAATATTCGAGTGCTAAGAAATTGGTGAGCTAACGCATGGAGAGCCATGAAATTGGAGAGAGCTCTAAAAATAATAATAAAATATTAGTGAGCTAAGAAATTGGTGAGCTACCATATGGTGAGTTATGAAATTGGAGAGAGCTCTAAAAAAAATAATAAAATATTAGAGTTCTACGAAATTGGTTATCTATCACATGGAGAGCTATGAAATTAGAGAGAGCTCCAAAAATAATAATAAAATATTATAGATCTGAGAAACTGGTGAGCTATCACATGGAGAGCTATAAAATTGGAGAGAGATCTAAAATAATAATAACGTATCAGTGAGCTAAGAAAATGGTGAGCTATCATATGGAGAGCTATGAAATTGGAGAGAGCTCTGAAAATAATAATAAAATATTCGTGAGCTATGAAATTGGTTAGCTATCATATGTGGCTCTAGCTTCGACATTTAGCAAAGTTCATCATAAAATTGAAATATTGGAGAGGTGTAAAAATTAGAGAGCTCTAAAAATAATAAAAAAATATTAGAGATCTAAGAAATTTGTAAGCTATCACATGGAGAGTTATGAAATTGGGGAGAACTCTCAAAATAATAATAAAATATTAGTGAACTATGAAATTGGTGAGATATCATACGTGTGCTCAATCTTCAACACTTAGTAAAATTCATGAGTGAGTTGGGAGCTAGCTCTAAGAACCATGAGCCGAGAGCTCCAAAAATAATATTAAAATATTAGAGAGCTAAGAAATTGGTGAGCTAACGCATGGAGAGTCATGAAATCGGAGAGAGCTCTAAAAATAATAATAAAATATTAGTGAGCTAAGAAATTGGTGAGCTAACATATGGAGAGTTATGAAATTGGAGCGAGCTCTAAAAAAAATAATAAAATATTAGAGTTCTACTAAATTGGTTATCTATCACATGGAGAGCTATGAAATTGGAGAGAGCTCAAAAAATAATAATAAAATATTAGAGATCTGAGAAATTGTTGAGCTATCACATGGAGAGCTATAAAATTGGAGAGAGATCTAAAAATAATAATAACTTATCAGTGAGCTAAGAAAATGGTGAGCTATCATGTGGGGAGCTATGAAATTGGAGAGAGCTCTGAAAATAATAATAAAATATTCGTGGGCTATGAAATTGGTGTGCTATCATATGTGGCTCTAGCTTCGACATTTAGCAAAGATCATCATAAAATTGAAATATTGGAGAGGTGTAAAAATTAGAGAGCTCTAAAAGTAATAATAAAATATTAAAGATCTAAGAAATTTGTAAGCTATCACATGGAGAGCTATGAAATTGGAGAGAGCTCTAAAAATAATAATAAAATATTAGTGAACTAAGAAATTGGTGAGCTATCATACGTGTGCTCTATCTTTAACACTTAGTAAAATTCATGTGTGAGTTGGGAGCTAGCTCTAAGAACCACGAGCCGAGAGCTCCAAAAATAATATTAAAATATTAGAGAGCTAAAAAATTAGCGATCTAACGCATGGAGAGCCATGAAATTGGAGAGAGCTCTAAAAATAATAATAAAATATTAGTGAGCTAAGAAATTGGTGAGCTACCATATGGAGAGTTATGAAATTGGAGAGAGCTCTAAAAAAAATAGTAAAATATTAGAGTTCTACGAAATTGGTTATCTATCACATGGAGAGCTATGAAATTAGAGAGAGCTCCAAAAATAATAATAAAATATTATAGATCTGAGAAACTGGTGAGCTATCACATGGAGAGCTATAAAATTGGAGAGAGATCTAAATATAATAATAACGTATCAGTGAGCTAAGAAAATGGTGAACTATCATATGGAGAGCTATGAAATTGGACAGAGCTCTGAAAATAATAATAAAATATTCGTGAACTACGAAATTGGTGAGCTATCATATGTGGCTCTAGTTTCGACATTTAGCAAAGTTCGTCATAAAATTGAAATATTGGAGAGGTGTAAAAATTAGAGAGCTCTAAAAATAATAATAAAATATTAGAGATCTAAGAAATTTGTAAGCTATCACATGGAGAGCTATGAAATTGGAGAGAGCTCTAAAAATAATAATAAAATATTAGTGAACTAAGAAATTGGTGAGCTATCATACGTGAGCTCTATCTTCAACACTTAGTAAAATTCATGAGTGAGTTGGGAGCTAGCTCTAAGAACCATGAACCGAGAGCTCCAAAAATAATATTAAAATATTCGAGTGCTAAGAAATTGGTGAGCTAACGCATGGAGAGCCATGAAATTGGAGAGAGCTCTAAAAATAATAATAAAATATTAGTGAGCTAAGAAATTGGTGAGCTACCATATGGTGAGTTATGAAATTGGAGAGAGCTCTAAAAAAAATAATAAAATATTAGAGTTCTACGAAATTGGTTATCTATCACATGGAGAGCTATGAAATTAGAGAGAGCTCCAAAAATAATAATAAAATATTATAGATCTGAGAAACTGGTGAGCTATCACATGGAGAGCTATAAAATTGGAGAGAGATCTAAAATAATAATAACGTATCAGTGAGCTAAGAAAATGGTGAGCTATCATATGGAGAGCTATGAAATTGGAGAGAGCTCTGAAAATAATAATAAAATATTCGTGAGCTATGAAATTGGTTAGCTATCATATGTGGCTCTAGCTTCGACATTTAGCAAAGTTCATCATAAAATTGAAATATTGGAGAGGTGTAAAAATTAGAGAGCTCTAAAAATAATAAAAAAATATTAGAGATCTAAGAAATTTGTAAGCTATCACATGGAGAGTTATGAAATTGGGGAGAACTCTCAAAATAATAATAAAATATTAGTGAACTATGAAATTGGTGAGATATCATACGTGTGCTCAATCTTCAACACTTAGTAAAATTCATGAGTGAGTTGGGAGCTAGCTCTAAGAACCATGAGCCGAGAGCTCCAAAAATAATATTAAAATATTAGAGAGCTAAGAAATTGGTGAGCTAACGCATGGAGAGTCATGAAATCGGAGAGAGCTCTAAAAATAATAATAAAATATTAGTGAGCTAAGAAATTGGTGAGCTAACATATGGAGAGTTATGAAATTGGAGCGAGCTCTAAAAAAAATAATAAAATATTAGAGTTCTACTAAATTGGTTATCTATCACATGGAGAGCTATGAAATTGGAGAGAGCTCAAAAAATAATAATAAAATATTAGAGATCTGAGAAATTGTTGAGCTATCACATGGAGAGCTATAAAATTGGAGAGAGATCTAAAAATAATAATAACTTATCAGTGAGCTAAGAAAATGGTGAGCTATCATGTGGGGAGCTATGAAATTGGAGAGAGCTCTGAAAATAATAATAAAATATTCGTGGGCTATGAAATTGGTGTGCTATCATATGTGGCTCTAGCTTCGACATTTAGCAAAGATCATCATAAAATTGAAATATTGGAGAGGTGTAAAAATTAGAGAGCTCTAAAAGTAATAATAAAATATTAAAGATCTAAGAAATTTGTAAGCTATCACATGGAGAGCTATGAAATTGGAGAGAGCTCTAAAAATAATAATAAAATATTAGTGAACTAAGAAATTGGTGAGCTATCATACGTGTGCTCTATCTTTAACACTTAGTAAAATTCATGTGTGAGTTGGGAGCTAGCTCTAAGAACCATGAGCCGAGAGCTCCAAAAATAATATTAAAATATTAGAGAGCTAAAAAATTAGCGATCTAACGCATGGAGAGCCATGAAATTGGAGAGAGCTCTAAAAATAATAATAAAATATTAGTGAGCTAAGAAATTGGTGAGCTACCATATGGAGAGTTATGAAATTGGAGAGAGCTCTAAAAAAAATAGTAAAATATTAGAGTTCTACGAAATTGGTTATCTATCACATGGACTGCTACGAAATTGGAGAGAGCTTTAAAAATAATAATAAAATATTAGAGATCTGAGAAATTGGTGAGCTATCACATGGAGAGCTATAAAATTGGAGAGAGATCTAAAAATAATAATAACGTATCAGTGAGCTAAGAAAATGGTGAGCTATCAGATGGAGAGCTATGAAATTGGACAGAGCTCTGAAAATAATAATAAAATATTCGTGAACTATGAAAGTGGTGAGCTATCATATGTGGCTCTAGCTTCGACACTTAGCAAAGTTCATCATAAAATTGAAATATTGGAGTGGTGTAAAAATTAGAGAGCTCTAAAAATAATAATAAAATATTAGAGATCTAAGAAATTTGTAAGCTAGCACATGGAGAGCTATGAAATTGGAGAGAGCTCTAAAAATAATAATAAAATATTAGTGAACTAAGAAATTGGTGAGCAATCATACGTGAGCACTATCTTCAACACTTAGTAAAATTCATGAGTGAGTTGGGAGCTAGCTCTAAGAACCATGAGTCGAGAGTTCCAAAAATAATATTAAAATATTAGAGAGCTAAGAAATTGGTGAGCTAATGCATGGAGAGCCATGAAATTGGAGAGAGATCTAAAAACAAAAATAAAATATTAGTGAGCTAAGAAATTGGGAGCTACCATATGGAGAGTTATGAAGTTGGGGAAACCTCTAAAAAAATAATAAAATATTAGAGTTCTATGAAATTGGTTATCTATGACATGGAGAGCTATGAAATTGGAGAGACCTCTAAAAATAATAATAAAATATTAGGGATCTGAGAAATTGGTGAGTTATCATATGGAGAGCTATAAAATTGGAGAGAGATCTAAAAATAAGAAAAACGTATCAGTGAGCTAAGAAAATGGTGAGCTATCATATGGAGAGCTATGAAATTGGAGAGAGCTTTGAAAATAATAATAAAATATTCGTGAGCTATGAAATTGGTGAGCTATCATATGTGGCTCTAGCTTCGACATTTAGCAAAGTTCATCATAAAATTGAAATATTGGAGAGGTAAAAATTAGAGAGCTCTAAAAATAATAATAAAATATTAGAGATTTAAGAAATTTGTAAGCTATCACATGGAGAGCAATGAAATTGGAGAGAGCTCTGAAAATAATAATAAAATATTAGTGAACTAAGAAATTGGTGAGCTATCATACGTGAGCTCTATCTTCAACACTTAGTAAAATTCATGAGTGAGTTGGCAGCTCGCTCTAAGAACCATGAGCCGAGAGCTCCAAAAATAATATTAAAATATTAGAGAGCTAAGAAATTGGTGAGCTAACGCATGCCATGAAATTGGAGAGAGCTCTAAAACTAATAATAAAATATTAGTGAGCTAAGAAATTGGTGAGCTACCATATGAAGAGTTATGAAATTGGAGAGAGCTCTAAAAAAAAAAAAATATTAGAGTTCTACGAAATTGATTATCTATCACATGGAGAGCTATGAAATTGGAGAGAGCTCCGAAAATAATAATAAAATATTAGAGATCTGAGAAATTGGTGAGCTATCACATGGAGAGCTATAAAATTTGAGAGAGATCTAAAAATAATAATAACGTATCAGTGAGCTAAGAAAATGGTGAGCTATCATATGGAGAGCTATGAAATTGGAGAGAGCTCTAAATATAATAATAAAATATTCGTGAGCTATGAAATTGGTGAGCTATCATATGTGGCTCTAGCTTCGACATTTAGCAAAGTTCATCATAAAATTGAAATATTGGAGAGGTGTAAAAATTAGAGAGCTCTAAAAATAATAATAAAATATTAGAGATCTAAGAAATTTGTAAGCTATCACATGGAGAGCTATGAAATTGGAGAGATCTCTAAAAATAATAATAAAATATTAGTGAACTAAGAAATTGATGAGTTATCGTACGTGAGCTCTATCTTCAACACTTAGTAAAATTCATGAGTGAGTTGGGAGCTAGCTCTAAGAACCATGAGCCGAGAGCTCCAAAAATAATATTAAAATATTAGAGAGCTAAAAAATTGGCGAGCTAACGCATGGAGAGCCATGAAATTGCAGAGAGCTCTAAAAATAATAATAAAATATTAGTGAGCTAAGAAATTGGTGAGCTACCATATGGAGAGTTATGAAATTGGAGGGAGCTCTAAAAAAAATAAATTTTTTTTTGAGTTCTACGAAATTGATTATCTATCACATGGAGAGCTAGGAAATTGGAGAGAGCTCCAAAAATAATAATAAAATATTAGAGATCTGAGAAATTGGTGAGCTATCACATGGAGAGCTGTAAAATTGGAGAGAGATCTAAAAATAATAATAACGTATCAGTGAGCTAAGAAAATGGTGAGCTAGCATATGGAGAGCTATGAAATTGGAGAGAGCTCTGAAAATAATAATAAAATATTCGTGAGCTATGAAATTGGTGAGCTGTCATATGTGGCTCTAGCTTCGACATTTAGCAGTGTTCATCATAAAATTGAAATATTGGAGAGGTGTAAAAATTAGAGAGCTCTAAAAATAATAATAAAATATTAGAGATCTAAGAAATTTGTAAGCTATCACATGGAGAGCTATCAAATTGGAGAGAGCTCTAAAAATAATAATAAAATATTAGTGAACTAAGAAATTGGTGAGCTATCATACGTGTGCTCTATCTTCAACCCTTAGTAAAATTCATGTGTGAGTTGGGAGCTAGCTCTAAGAACCATGAGCCGAGATCTCCAAAAATAATATTTAAATATTAGAGAGCTAAAAAATTGGCGATCTAACGCATGGAGAGCCATGAAATTGGAGAGAGCTCTAAAAATAATAATAAAATATTAGTGAGCTAAGAAATTGGTGAGCTACCATATGGAGAGTTATGAAATTGGAGAGAGCTCTGAAAAAAATAATAAAATATTAGAGTTCTACGAAATTGGTTATCTATCACATGGAGAGCTATGAAATTGGAGAGAGTTCTAAAAATAATAATAAAATATTAGAGATCTGAGAAATTGGTGAGCTATCACATGGAGAGCTATAATATTGGAGAGAGATCTAAAAATAATAATAACGTATCAGTGAGCTAAGAAAATGGTAAGCTATCATATGGAGAGCTATGAAGTTGGAGAGAGCTCTGAAAATAATAATAAAATATTCGTGAACTATGAAATTGGTGATCTATCATATGTGGCTCTAGCTTCGACATTTAGCAAAGTTCATCCTAAAATTGAAATATTGGAGAGGTGTGAAAATTAGAGCGCTCTAAAAATGGTAATAAAATATTAGAGATCTAAGAAATTTGTAAGCTATCACATGGAGAGCTATGAAATTGGAGAGAGCTCTAAAAAAAATAATAAAATATTAGTGAACTAATAAATTGGTGAGCTATCATACGTGAGCTCTATCTTCAACACTTAGTAAAATTCATGAGAAAATTGAAATGTGAAAATCCTAAGTGATTCGTTATTCGATAAAGATTTAATTCCACAAATTCCCAACAATCCAAAACACACAATCTAAATCAACAAGCACTTACGAAAGTGGTTGAGATTATTGTTTTTGAAAAACAGTAAATTGATACATACGATTTTTACGTAGAAAAACCACAATTGAAGCACTTTCAATTGTGATAAAAAAACCACGGGCGAAACACCACTAATCAATCCACTACTGAAGAAATAAAAATTACAAAGATAACCAACAAATTACCGAACGCATCAAATTTATCTTCAAACCTTCTGTAACACTTTCACCACAGCCTTCATCTCGGAATTCATTAGTATGAGATTGAATCCACAACCTCTAATGTCAAATTAACAACCACGCACCGTATCAAACTCCTTTGATGCTCCACGCTTGAATCTCCGGATTCCACCGAAGAAGAACACTCTTAATTATGGAGAATTAAACTCCTTGATGTATGTATCTCTGATCATAGGTTTATAACCCACTCAAAAATATCAAGGAAAGCTGGAAAACTCTCTCAAAGAAAACCTTAGAAAACCTTAAAGTAGATCTAAAAAATCTAATCCTAGTTTTGGAGTAAAACAAATACTTATAGAAATCCTGGACTGTGAAGCTCGCTCAAGCGAAGACTCTCTCGGTTGAGCGAGGTGCTTATCTCGCATGATTTCCATAAGTGGCTTCGCTCGAGCCACACAACCTGCGCTTGAGCGCACATTCATCGCTCTCAGGTTTTTTACCAGACGCACTCTTCGCTCGAGCGAGTACTCCTTTGCTCGAGCGAGGAACATAAAATAGAATGAAAAAGTACAACTCAATCAACTTAAGTTTGTTCGCAGGATTGACAAGATTAAGGGACCTGACAATCTCTCCTTTTGTCAATTCCCGGACAAAACTTTCTAACACAATTTCGTAGAAAAATGAACTAACTAAACAAACCAACTTTAAAAAAAAAACGAACCAAACTACCAAACCAATCTTGATGGACAAACAATAAAAATTAATCCATATAGCCCATACAAAAATTAATCCAATCATGCCTGCAAAAACATGAGTATCCCAAACAAACATATATACCTCCAAATTATTTATGCTCCCCCTTTTTGTCCGGGAGTGACCAAAAAAAAAACAGTCATATACACCTTCATAAAAACTATCCAAGTAAATAAACCAAAACTGTCTAGAAAATCATGGGCCAAAAACTAGGAATGTGAGGAAGATGGCTGCTGTAACTGAAGTATGGAAAGAATCTGAGCAAGCATGGTACTCTGCTGATCAAGTCGGCCGTCAAGGGTATCGAGTCAGGCATCCAACTAATCAAGGCGACGAGTGACTGACTGCTCAAACTGCTGCAGCTGGCCATGAAATGATCTAGGACGCATCTCAGGTAGATCAGGTGCACCTGCTGGGGCTGCATCAACCTCCTCCTCCTCTGCGAGTGGATCATCACCTGTATCAGATATCCCAACCCCCGACAGACCCCCCTCTAACATGTGCTTGACTCTGAGAAACAGTTAACTTGGTGATGGGTTTAATAGGATGGGCAAACTCATCATCATCAAGAGTGGGAACACCAAGAGAAGAGAGAAAATGAGTGACGAAACACCCATATGGAAGACCCAAAGACTTACGACCCTCATAAACCGCAATCATTTTGGAAACTATCATGGTCGGTAGATCAATGGGAAGCCTATGATCGATGCAATACAACACATAACCCTGATCTTTGGTAATGTGAGAAGAATGGGTGGTGACATGAAGATTAGCACACACAATGATATTCAGAAGACGAAACCTAGGAAGCAGCTCATTTTGCTGAATGAGTGCCCCGACAATCCAAGTCCGAGAACATCCACAAAGCTCAGAAGCAACTTGATCAAAATCAATACCAATATGAGTAAGGAGAGGAAAACGAAAATCTGGGACTTCAAGAAGATCAAGAAATAACCGAAAAACATCGCCAGTGATGTCTAAAGGTGTTTTCCTAACCCAAGTGCGAAAGGAGGAAGGAATTTCTTTGCGAATAGAATGTATGTTACAATAAAACTCACGGACTAAACTCAGATTTTGTGGCTCGGAAAAGACCAGAACTTGATCACCCCCTAAAGAGTCAAACAATGAGCAGATAGGAAGCAACTCAAAAGCACTAGACAGGACATTCCTTTCCAGATGAACTTTCCTAGAGACATAAAATTCCTTAAACAGTTTGGACTTTTCTTTGGACTCAAATTTTTTAGTATTGAAACTGGGGCGAGACACAGTTGTCTTTTCGGTATTCTTATTTGTTACTACCCTGGTATTTGGTCTTGCTGGAATCTAGACAGGGTTGTTCTGTTTATGACTTTGCATGCTGCAGCAGGAATCTGGAGGTAAAATCCTTCAATTTTTAAATGCAGTTTGGTAGATATTGTGTTTTTTATTTTATTAGAATGGTTTAAAGTGATATTGTGTTTTTTTATTTTCTAGCGGTTTCTGAATTAATTTGTTTTTTTATTTTTCAGGTTAGAAATTTCTTGGAGAGATGCAAAATATGGTCAAAGAATTCAAGAATTTAATTTTTTCAAGTTTTTTTTTTTAATATATGTAATCACAGTTAAAAACTTTTTTATAAATTTTTTTGTATTTACTTTTGAACATTTAACTTTCATTTATGAAATATATGACGTTATTCTATTCAATATATGGTTGTGATTCAAAATATAGTATATAGTGTGTATTATATTCTTTAAATGCGCGTACAAAAATAATATTGATTATTCTTCAAATATGTCGAATTCTTTTTTTTTTTATCACAGGTTTTATTAATTATTAATCACACTTAAAAGATGTGATCTAAATATTTTTAATCACGCTTAAAAGATGTGATGAAAATGTTTTTAATCACACTTAAAATGCGTGATTTAAATGTTTTTAATCACATTTAAAAGGTGTGATATAAATGGTTTTAATCACACTTAAAAGGTGTGATCTAAATATTATTAATCACACTTAAAAGATGTGATGAAAATATTTTTTAATGACACTTAAAAAGTGTGATTAAAAATGACCCATTTTAATCACACTCCCAAAGACCACACTTTAATAAAACTTAAAAGGTGTGATTAAAAAACATACATCACACC
The DNA here is from genome assembly GCF_055761805.1 of Camellia sinensis. Classification (NCBI taxonomy): domain Eukaryota; kingdom Viridiplantae; phylum Streptophyta; class Magnoliopsida; order Ericales; family Theaceae; genus Camellia; species Camellia sinensis. The sequence goes on from NC_138964.1 coordinate 191,715,671, forward strand.
AAAAAAGTGTGATCTTTATCTGTATTTGTAGTAGTGGGAGACCAAGAAAACCCTAGGGGTAAGAGAGAGAGAGAGAGAGAGAGAGAGAATACGAATAAGGAGGGAAAAAATGAACTGAAAAGACACAACATCAGAAGTTAAGTCGCGACAGATCACTTGAGCAAAGACTCGCTCGCTCGAGCGAGAACACTTATGCGTACGGGGTCGCTTGAGCCAAGGTCTTGTGGCTCGAGCTGAAAAAGCACACTCTCAGGTCTAACTCAGCAGCAGAAGCACGCTCAAGCGAGCACTCTTTTGCTTGAGCGAAGAAGAAAAAAAAAACAAAAGATATAAAAAACTTTTTGAGCAAAAATCCAATACTCATACTATGAAGTGGAACCTGAAACACAAGAGAGTGAACACAATAGCATGAGGTGAAACTAAAATGAAATAATCTACAAACCATAAAGCCCACACACTTGCAATTTTGACAATATGAAGCAAATAATCATGCGCAAATTATATAAAATATAATCAATGATCACAAGCTACAAGAGAATGTACAACTCAGAAACCAACATGAGAGCTCACAAAAATGATGGTGTGTGTGCAATCCATGAGAGGCCACAGAACTAGAGTTAATCCTCGTAGTGATCAGATGGCTGGACCTCTGGCAAGAGTAACTGAACATCACAGAGAAAAGTCAAACCACTAGGAATCACGGGGTATTTGTTGAGTAAATGCGGAGGCTCCCCCTCAATAAATGATTCCCTTTTTTTTTTTTCAACTTTTCTTTCTTGTGGGCACTCACTGGTGGCATGCACGCTCAAGAGTATGGAGACCAAACCAGAGAAGAATGAAATAAAAAATGATGGCCAGGTTGGTGCCTCTGAGGTAGCCTTTTCCTAATGCCCTGACTTCAATGAGCTGAGGGAGAAACCGTGGATGTGAAAAAAGATGGTAGATGGTTAAGAGACTCAACATCACCCATGATATACTAATATAGGTCAATTCCTTTGAAAAAGTACAAGAGACACTGTTAGTGGTCCATAGAGAACTTTGATCACTTGTGCGGAAATCCCTGCAATAGTTTATCTTAAGGATGTGTACAAAATGAGATCATGAAGTAAATGAGCATGGACATTCAGAATCTGCTATGAACAATGACGAATGAGATCTTGTAAGCAACATGAGTAGTGTTCATATAAATTTTTTGATGCAAAGATAATAGGAATCAATGACTATGAGATTATAACATCCAAGCACACAAATAGCAAACACTCATTCCCCTTCAAGTAACAGGTAACACCTTAGTGACTGAGCACAACACCCAAGGTCTTTCGAAGGAACTCAAACCAAAGAAGATCAAGGGTTTTTGTAAAACTATCAGCTTTTTGATGCTCAGTGGGTACATGTTCAAGAACAACAAGGCCTTCTTCCACTAACTCTCGAATAAAATGATGACGAATGTCAATGTGTTTGGTGCGAGAGTGTTGGACAGGATTTTTTGAAATGTTTATGGCACTTGTGTTATCACAGAAAAGAGTGAGAGTGTTCTGATCTATCCCATAATCATGAAGTATTTGCTTCATCCATAGCATTTGTGCACAACAACTCCCTGTAGCAATGTACTCAGCCTCAACAGTCAAAAGAGAGATGGCATTTTGCTTTTTACTATGCCAGGCAACCAAATTATTCCCAAGGTAAAAACATCCCCCGAATGTACTTTTCCTATCATTAGCACACCCTGCCCAGTCGGCATTAGAAAAACCAGTAATTTCAGCTGTAGTATCGGTAGAAAACCAAACCCCATACCCCAATGTCTCATTAACATATTTAATGATGCGTTTGACCGCAAGAAGATGAGACTCTTTAGGACTAGCTTGGTAACGGGCACAAACACCTACACTGAAAGCAATATCAGGACGACTGGCAGTTAGGTAAAGAAGACTCCCTATTATACTCCTATAAAGGGTAGGATCAACATCAATACCAGAGGAATCTTTGGAAATGTGAAGGCTGGTGCTCATGGGAGTGCGTGCATGTTTGGTAGACTCAAGACCAAACTTTGACACAAGATTTTTGGCATACTTAGTCTGAGAAACAAACATACCCGAAGGAGACTGTTTAATTTGTAGACCCAAAAAATAAGACAACTCTCTCATCATGCTCATCTTAAACTCATGTGTCATGCAATCTGAAAAATATTTCACAAGATGATCAGCAGTGGATCCAAACACAATGTCATCAACATAAATTTGAGCAACAAGAATATGAGACTTAGTACGTTTCACAAATAAAGTCGTATCCACATTACCCCTTTGAAAGTCATTATCAAGAAGAAATGTAGTAAGTCTATCATACCAAGCCCAAGGGGCTTGTTTCAATCCATACAAAGCCTTGTCTAATTTGTAGACATGATTTGGACATTTACGGTCCTCAAACCTTTTTGGTTGCTCAACATATGCCTCTTCTTGCAAGTGCTCCTTCAGAAAGGAACTTTTCACATCCATTTGAAACAGTTTGAAACCAAGAAAACATGCAACACCAAGTAAAATACGAATAGATTCGAGACGTGCAACTGGGGCAAACGTCTCATCATAGTCAACACCCTCTACTTGTGTGTAGCCTTGAGCAACCAATCTGGCTTTATTTCTAACCACAGTACCATTCTCATTAGATTTATTTTTAAAGATCCACTTAGTGCCTATCACATTTATGTCTCTAGGTCTGGGAACTAGAGTCCAAACATTGTTACGTTCAAATTGACCTAATTCTTCATGCATAGCATTGACCCAACTATCATCTAGCAAGGCCTCTTTAAAATTCTTAGGTTCAATTAATGAAACATAACACATATGTGATACGTCATCCCGAATCTGTCTTCGGGTTTTCATTCGATCCGATACACTTCCAATCACCTGTTAAGATGGATGATTCAGTTTCACCCTTGCTGATGGTTTGAACTCAGGACTTGCGGTGACAGAAGCATCAGGAGTGATGTCTCTTTGTGCACTCTTTCGACTTTGACTTACCTGTGAGGATGGTGCTGTCTCAACTTCTTGTGCTTAGACCTCAGCTTCTCTTTACTTTGTGGTTCAGTATCCAGGATTGGAGACTCACCATTGTCATCCTCATTTGTTGCTGGAGTAGGGGGACCTGTGTCATCTGTAACCACATTGATTGAGTCCATTAAAGAAGAAGTTCGCAGGTTATAGACTCGAAAAGCCCTACTAGTGGTTGAATACCCTAGAAAAATACCTTCATCACTTCGGGAGTCAAATTTGCCCAAAGGTTCTCTATCTTTGAAAATGTAACACTTACTCCCAAAAGTTTTGAAGTATTTTACATTAGGTTTCAATCCCTTCCACAATTCATATGGAGTTTGTAAAGTGTCGGGCCTTAAATACACGTGATTTATGACATAAATAGCAGTATTTAGGGCTTTAGCCCAAAACTTTGGAAGAAGTTTCTTACTAAGGAGCATGACCCTAGCCATCTCTTGAACAACCCTGTTCTTCCTCTCAACTACTCCATTTTATTGTGGAGTAATAGGTGTAGAAAATTCATGCTTAATTCCATGCATATCACAAAAATCCGAAAACGAACTATTTTCAAACTCACGACCATGATCAGTTCAGATTCTTATGATACACCCAATGGAAACACCCTGTTCATTTTGGATTTTAAGGACTAAGGCCTGGAAAGTATCAAACGTATTAGATTTTTCCCTTAAAATTTACCCATGAAAATCAAGTAAAATTATCAACAGTTAAAAAAATGTATCTTTTACCTCCAATGCTTTCAGTGTGAGTAGGTCCCATTAAGTCCATGCGAACCAATTCAAGAGGACGTTTGGTTGTAAAGCTGTTCACCTTTTTATGAGGGGCACGGGTTTGTTTCCCAAGTTGTCATGGTCTACACACATGATTCAGATTCTTACCCAATTTAGGTACTCCTCTCACAAGCCCTTTGTTGGCTATCTTAGTTAGGTCTTTGAAATTCATGTGACATAATCTTTGATGCCACAAATCAATGTCACTTATGATGGCTGAGTGACAAGTGAGATCATTAGTAGTAACAATCCCATAGCAGTTATCAGATGTGCGAACCCCATGCAAGACAGTATTTCCCCTTTTATCCAAAATTTCACATTTATTTTTTGAAAACAATACTTCATGATGGGAATCACACATTTGACTAATGCTCAAAAGATTTGCTTTAAGACCATCAACAAGTAAAGCATTTTCAAGCTTGGGAAGACCAGCTACACTTATAGAGCCCTTACCAATGACTCTAGAAGTGCCACCATCTCCAAAGGTAACAATTCCACCTTCATATTTTTCAAGAGAGGTGAAGTAGGATTTGTCACCTGACATGTGACGAGAGCACCCACTATCAAGATACCATATGTGTGAGTCACGTGCTTTTAGAGTAGTGTGAATAACTAGACAAGTCAAATCATCTTTTCTAACCCAAATCTTTTTGGTCTTAACGAAATCAGGTCTGGCAGTCTTGGTAAATGTCCTGGCGTTATGAACACCCTCATGAATCATGGTATTCTGCCTAGACATGTAAGGTTGTTTCCTAACCCAAAAAGTATTCAAATTTCTACCATTTTGAGACACCTTACCAAACAATTCAAAGCAATAAGGACGAATGTGGCCATACCTACCACAATGATGACAAATAAAAACCAGTTTTACCTCCCTTTTGTTGATCTTACCCCCTTTAGGTGGATGGAGAGAGGGATCATCCTAGTCTACCTTTAACTTTCCATTTGCTTGAGTCTTCAGGTCATGTGATGTAGAGGCTTGTCCCTTGTGAGCTGTCGCATTACCATAGCCTAGCCTACTTTTTTCACAACCCATTTGTTGAGACCAAAGGATGTATTCTAATGATTTGGAACCTTTGTTCCACATAGCAATTGTGGCTCTAGCAATTCGGAGTTCTTCATCTTTCTGACAAACCATCTCTTCCAATGTAGCTTGTGACATCTCAAGACTTTCAAGCTTCTCTTCATATGTGGAATACGCTTTCAGGAGTTCATTCCTTTCAGTTTCACAAGATAGGAGTTTCCCACATAGGTCTTGCTTGTCACTAGAGATCTTGATGACATTCTGCTTTGCTGTTACAAGTTCTCCTTTTAGCTTGACATTCTCACTTTCACATGCTTTGAGCTTGAGAAAGAGTTTGTCATTGATTTTGGACAAATTTAGAGATTCCTTGTAAAGCTTTTCGTAAGCTTGTTGTAGTTCATCACCATTAATCTCATCATTGTCTTGTGATGTTTCATCATCTTCTTTTTGTTCCTTATTCTCCTTGACCTCATCCAGTCTAGCAACTAAGGTAGGAAAAGTAATAGATGGCGGTGAAGATGAATCTCCTCTTTCATGAAATTGGCTCAGAATTTCCCATGCATCTTTAGTCTTTGTGTAGTGACCAACCCGTTGCTGTTCTTCATCAGAAATTGCTCTGTGAATAGTAACCAGGACTCTCTAATTGCTCGGATTGTCAGCAATTTCAACGTCTTCTCCAATGGCTTGCCAGCCTTCTGGGTCAAAATCTCTCAGAAACGCCCTCATCCTGATCTTCCAATACAAGTAATTACTCCCATCAAAGGTAGGAGCATGATGCAGATTCTATCCATGAGCAAATTCCACTGGCATCGGAAGAGGTTGTGTGAAAGTGAACCAAAATGCCATGAAAGCACTATCCCCGTCTTCACCAGATTCAGCTTCTTCGGGTTCTTGCTTCGACCTGCTTTCATCATCCCAAGTCACTGTGTAGACTTTCTTCCGATTCTTTTTCGACGGACATTCAAGGGCAATATGGCCAAACCCTTAACATTCATAACACTTGACCCCTTGCCCTTTTACAATCTTCTTTCCAGTTTTTTGAGCAAGTTTTGGTGGAAAAGTTTTGGGTTTATCATTGCTATTGTCTTTTGAAATAGGGCCTCTGAAATTAGGCTTCTTTTTTTAAAATTTTTTTTTGAACTGTTTAGTAAACATAGCCATCATCTCAGACTCTAAATTAAACTCAGTCGTAGGAGTTTTTGCAGTCTCATGAGCACTAGTGCAAGCCACACTATCTTTTTGTTTTTTCTTAGAAATCTGGTGGGCTTCATAAGTCTGCAGGTTTCCAACCAACTGATCAAGCTTAAGGGTATCAACATTCTGAGCCTCCTCATTGGCTGTCACTTTTGATTGGAATCTCTCGGGTAATGACCTCAAAATTTTACCAACAACTTTAGCTTCAGGGATTTTTTCACCGAGTGTGAAACAGGAATTCACGATATCACTAAGTTTGGCATAGAAATCATCAAACGTGTCATCATCTCACATAAAAAGAGTTTCAAAGGCAAATGTGAGACATTGAAGTTTTGACCTTTTAACAGAAGTAGTACCTTCGTGAATCGTTTCAAGAATGTCCCAAGCCTCTTTTGCTACCTTACACGTGCAGATACGACGAAACTCTTCATGTGTGACGGAGCAAAAAAGGGAGTTGAGAGCCTTACTGTTCCAACTTGAGTTTTGATAATCAGTTGTGTCCCATTTATCAAGGGGTTTGGGAATATCAATGCCATCAATTGTGACAATAGGTTCGCTCCACCCATAGATCACACAGTGCCAAACTTTCTCATCGATAGATTTTAAAAACGCTCTCATACGAGCTTTCCAATAAGAATAGTTTGTACCATCAAGTAAAGGAGGTCTATGGGTCGAGTTGCCTTCACGAATTGAATCCATATCACCAATCACACAAAATCACCCTCCTATAGTTTTGATAAAAACAAAGAGTGACCTGCTCTGATACCAATTGAAAATCCTAAGTGATTCGTGATTCGTGATTCGATAAAGATTTAATTCCACCAATTCCCAATAATCCAAAACACACAATCTAAATCAACAAGCACTTACGAAAGTGGTTTAGATTGTTGTTTTTGAAAAACAATAAATTGACACACACGATTTTTACGTGGAAAAACCACAATTGACGCACCTTCAATTGTGATTAAAAAACCACGGGCGAAATGCCACTAATCAATCCACTACTGAAGAAAGAAAGATTACAAAGATAACCAACAAATTACCAAACGCATCAAATTTGTCTTTAAACCTTCTGTAACTCTTTCACCACAGCCTTCGTCTCGGAATTGATCAGTATGAGATTGAATCCACAACCTCTAATGTCAAATTAACGACTACGCACAGTATCAAACTCCTTTGATGCTCCACGCTTGAATCTCCGGATTCCACCAAAGAAGAACACTCTTAATTATGAAGAATCAAACTCCTTGATGTATGTATCTCAGATCATAGGTTTAAAACCCACTCAAAAATATCAAGGAAAACTAGAAAACTCTCTCAAAGAAAACCTTAAAGTAGATTTAAAAAACCTAATCCTAGTTTTGGAGTAAAAAAAATACTTATAGAAATCCTGGACTGTGAAGCTCGCTCGAGCGAAGATTCTCTCGGTCGAACGAGGAGCTTATCTCGCGTGATTTCCATAAGTGGCTTCGCTCGAGCCACACAACCTGCGCTCGAGTGCACATTCATCACTCTCAGGTTTTTTACTAGACGCACTCTTCGCTCAAGCGAGTACTCCTTCGCTCAAGCGAGGAACAGAAAACAGAATGAAAAATTACAACTCAATCAACACAAGTTTGTTCGCGGGATTGACAAGACTAAAAGACCTAACAAAATGTTTAAGATTGTAAATATTAGAGAGCTCTAAAAACAATAATAAACTATTAGAGATCTATAAAATTGGTGAGCGATCTCGTGGAGAGCTATGAAATTGGAGTGAGCTCTAAAAATAATAATAAAATATTTGAGAGCAAAGAAATTGGTGAGCTATCACATGGAGAGCTATGAAATTGGAAAGAGCTCTAAAAATAACAATAAAATATTAGGGAGCTAAGAAATTGGTGAGCTATCATATGTGGCCCTGGCTTCATCACTTAGCAAAATTCATGAGAAAATTGAAATATTAGAGAGGTTTAAAAATTACAGAGCTCTAAAAATAATAATAAAATATTAGAGATCTAAGAAATTGATGAGCTATAACGTGGACAACTATGAAATTGGAGAGAGCTGTAAAGATAATAATAAAATATTATTGAGCTACGAAATTGTTGAGCTATCATACGTGAGCTCTAGTTTCAACACTTAGTAAAATTCAAGAGAGAGTTGGGAGCCAGCTCTAAGAACTATGAGAGGAGAGCTCTAAAAATAATATTAAAACATTAGAGAGCTAAGAAATTTGTGAGCTATCACATGGAGAGCTGTGAAATTGGAGAGAGCTCTAAAAATAATAATAAAATATTAGTGAGCTAGGAAATTGGTGAGCTGAAATTGAAGAGAGCTCAAAAAATAATAACAAAATATTAGAGATCTAAGAAATTGGGAAGCTCTAAAAATAATATTAAAATATTAGTGAGTTAAGAAATTTGTGAGCTATCATATGTGGCTCTAGCTTCGACATTTTGCAAAATTCATGAGAAAATTGAAATGTTGGAGAGGTTATAAAAAATTAGAGAGCTCTAAAAATAATAATGAAATATTAGAGATCTAAAAAATTGGTGAGCTATCACATAGAGAGCTACGAAATTGGAGAGAGCCCAAAAAATAATAATAAAATATTAGTGAGTTAAGAAATTGGTGAGCTATCATACGTGAGCTCTAGCTTCAACACTTAGTAAAATTCATAAGAGAGTTGGGGGCTAGCTCTAGGAACTATGAGAGGAGTGCTCTAAAAATAATATTAAAATGTTAGAGAGCTAAGAAATTGGTGAGCTATCACATGGAGAGCTATGAAATCGGAGAGAGCTCTAAAAATAATAATAAAATATTAGTGAGCTAAGAAATTGGTGAGCTATCACATTGAGAGCTATGAAATTGGAAAGAGCTCCAAAAGAAATAATAAAATATTAGAGATCTACGAAATTGGTGAGCTAAAACATGGAGAGCTATGAAATTGGAGAGAGCTCTAAAAATAATAATAAAATATTAGAGATCTAAGAAATTGGTGAGCTATCACATGGAGAGCTATGAAATTGGAAAGAGCTCTAAAAATAATAATAAAATATTAGTGAGCTCAGAAATTGGTGAGCTCTCATATGTGGCACTTGCTTCGACACTTTGCAAAATTCGTGAGAAAATTGAAATGTTTGAGGGGTGTAAAAATTAGAGAGCTCTAAAAATAATAATAAAATATTAGAGATCTATAAAATTGGTGAGCTATCTCATGGAGAGCAATGAAATTGGAGAGAGCTCTAAAAAAAATAATAAAATATTTGAGAGCTAAGAAACTGGTGAGCTATCACATGGAGAGCCATGAATTTGGAAAGAGCTCTAAAAATAACCATAAAATATTAGTGAGCTAAGAAATTGGTGAGCTATCATATGTGGCCCTAGCTTCGACACTTAGCAAAATTCATGAGAAAATTGAAATATTGGAGAGGTTTAAAAATTAGAGAGCTCTAAAAATAATAATAAAATATTAGAGATCTAAGAAATTGATGAGCTATCACATGGAGAGCTATGGAATTGTAGAGAGCTCTAAAAATAGTAAGAAAATATTAGTGAGCTACGAAATTGGTGAGCTATCATACCTGAGCTCTAGCTTCAACACTTAGTATAGCGACCCCGGTTTTTCTCCATTGTATATTGTGTTCTGGACTGAGGTTCCGTAGTTTTTGTTGTTGTTTATATCTTGTTCCCGTCCTTTAAATCTTTTGCATTTAAGTTTTGGGATGTGTTGGATGAGTTTGGTACAGGTTAGTTTTGAGTTGGAACAAGTGGTTGTTGCCCAGAATTTTGGTCTTCCGCTCGAGCAGGTCTTCTTGCGCTCGAGCGGGGTTTGCAATCCTTCAGTGCTTTGTGCGCCTGTGAAAATACTGCAGAAGTGTTTTTCACGCTCGAGCGGGGTTTATTACACACGAGCAGGTCTGAGCTCAAGCATTCTCTTTGGCGCTCGAGCGGCTGTTTGAAATCTGAAATACTGGAAGTGTGTATTCTACGCTCGAGCGGGTTGTGCCACGCTGTTGTGTGTTGGCGCTCGAGCGGCCTTTATTGTGCTCGAGCGGGTCAAAACTTTTGTGTCTGATGCTCGAGCGTCAAACTATCCGCTCGAGCGGACTACGAGTATATCAGATCACGTAAGTGATACTTTAAATCACTTTTTTTATCCTTTCTCTCTCTAAAACTTTCCAAAACCCTAAGTTGAGAGCTTCTCACTCTAAAATACTCTCTTTCTCCACATTTTAGCCTAGATCAAGTGATCTCTTCACCCTCCTTCCTTCATTAAAAAGCTTGAGCTCTTCAAGATCTCCATTTTCATCCGAGTGGAAGTTGATTTCGGCATCTTTGGGGTTCATCTCTTACTTGACTCGTCTTTTCTTTTTGAGGTAGGGATAAATTACTCGTCTTTATGAGCTTTAACATAAATTTTAGTCATTTTGATTAAATGGTGAGGTTATGGAAATTTTGGGAAGTTAGGGTTTGATTTTGAAATGCAAAAAGAGGGGTTTTCCATTGTTGAGTACCATGTGTGTGTGAGACCTTAAAAAAAGGGGGGTTATTGTTGTTAGATTGATGAAATTGAACCTTAGGGTTGATATTTGAGAAAATGGGGAAAAGCCTTAATTGAAATTAAATAATTAATGTGTATAATTAATTTGGGGAATTATGGAAATATGAAATTGAGTTGAAAATCATGAAATTGGGAAATTATGAAATTGGATGGTGTAGTTGGATTGATTAATCAGTCACCTATGAAAATGTATTAATTTATCTGTTTGATAAATTTAATTATCTATTTAGAAATAACTATTTTGGGATATCAGTGGAGGATAGCCACGATGGTTGTAAAATTGCATAATGATTAGGTAAATTGAAACTAATTGATTGGGTTATATGTCATTGAATATGACGGTTGGATTAACACATTGTATATGTGCTTTAAATTGATCATTGTATATGATGAGCGTTTTAATACATTGCACATGTATCTTGTTTATGAGGAGATAGGGGACGTACTCTATGGTTTGGGAGAAGATAGGGGATGTACTTCCAAACCTGTGTGGGAGGAGATAGAGGATAGACTCCATTGATAATTAAGTTGGCCGGAGTGTCCAAGGTGAAAGTCCCAAAATCCTAATTACGTTTGTATAACGTAGATGATTGGAGTATTGAAATGTTAATGATATGAGTTGCAGTCTCATTTTGAATTGATGATGATCGAAGCGTTAATAACATGAGTTGTAGTCTCATTTTGAATTGATTATGCTTGAAGTGTTGCTAGTATGAGTTGTAGTCTCATTTTGAACTGTTCAGATTAACAATGAGCTATATCTATGAATTGATTTGAATAATGAAACGGAAAAGGATTGAAACATGGTTGTGACTATGGATTGGTAATGGGAGAGATGTACGTTGATTTATATGAGTTAAACCTTTATCAAATGCTAACGTTTTAGTTAATGCTCATATTATGTTTAGCGTATCTCTACTAGGCTTTGGCTCACCCTATATGGGACATCATTTTACAGGTACAGGTGATATGCCGCCTCCAAGGATGTAGCTTGACAGAGGTTTAGAAGCTGAAGGCTTATTTTTGTATTTATTTTTTGTATTACATGTAATTGAAGGCAAGGGTTTAATCTGTTAAGAGTTAGAACACTCTTTTGTTGAAACCAAGTGTTGACTTGGAAAGTTTGTAAGCCCGTAGGGCATTTAGTTTTCTTGTCAACATGTAATACTTTATGTAACGCCCTCAAAATAATAACAATAAACCCATCAGATAAGACATGCATTTACATATAAACTAACCACATTCTTTCATTCATTAGAGTTCCATTACACAAGTATTACATGTTAACCTCATAACAAAATGCCCTACGGGCTTACAGCTTTCCAAGTTAACACTTGGTTACAACAAAGAGTTCTAACTCGTTTACACATTAAGCCCTTGGCTTGAAATTACATGTAATACATCAAAAGTAAAACGACAAAACTATGCCCGCCACTAGCCTCCCAGCTATGTCCTTGGAGGTGGCATGCTTCCTGTACCTGAAAATGATATTCCCATATAGGGTGAGCCACAGCCCAGTAGAAATACACTAAACCAACCATGGACAATGGCTAAAACATTAGCAATTGATAGTTGGTCAACACTGATACAATCACATAAATTACATATTTATGTCAACGACTTACAAGTCCCAATTACTTTTCATTTTCCTTTTTCAATAAATAAGCATGCTAGCTCTATTATCATTTCCACAGATATGTATAAAAACTATATCTCACATTCTCAACAGATATGTATATCAACAATATCCACAGATAAGCATACAAGCTGTATCCACATTCTACAACAGATATGTATATCAACAATATCCACAGATAAGCATACAAGCTGTATCCACACTTCACTTCACAAAGATAAGCATATGAGCTCTATCTTCACTTCTCTAGACAAGCATATGAGCTCTGTCTACGGAGTTCATCCCCTATCTCCTCCCAATACCTATCCGGTTTATAGGTACATCCCCTATCTTCCCCTAAACCGCGGAGTACATCCCCTATCTCCTCCTCTACACATAACGTATATAAACACATTGGTTCTATATACAATCACACAATACAAACAATTAATGTATTCTAGCAACTGTCAAGTTCCATAACACATTCCATTGATTAGTTTCAGTTTGCCTAATCAACATACATTGTCTACAACAATCACGACTATCCTCCACCGATAGCCCAAAGCAGTTATTTCTAAAACAGAAAATAAATGCACAAATGGATATTCAATCAACATTTCATTTCCTCATTTCTCATCAATTAATTATCCCAATTAATTAAACAATGCAATTAGACCATTTTCCATAATTACCATTTCAACCCTTAGGTCCCATTTTCTTCAATGATTCAGCAATCATTCCATTTTTTTCATGCTAAACATGCATCTAGGTTTATTATGAATAAAACCCCAACTTTTGTAAAATTACACAAAAGCCCCAAACTTTCACAAAATTACCAAACCAAGCCCAACATCTCAAAATACCAAAATTTAAAGACAAAACCCATAGAGAGGAGTAGGATATCCCTACCTCGAAGTTTTAGCCCAAAAGGAGATGAAGACTCCAAGATCAACTTGCTCCAAATCCAAACTTTTTCAGATTAAGTCGAAGCTCTCAACACCCTCTATCTTTTTAACAAAGGCCCTAGGCTAGATTCACACCCTAGGGAGATCAAATCTTAGAGAGAGTGTAAGTTTAGGAAGAGTGAGTGTCGAATTTAGGTTTTGCTCAAAGAAAGGGACTGAAAAAGTGATGTTTAAGACGCTGCTGTCCGCTGATATAAAACACGCTCGCTCGAGCGAAGGATTGGTCGCTCGAGCGACCAGACACAGAAAACTCTCGCTCGAGCTAAGAAGTTCTCGATCGAGCGAAGAAAAACCCAGACCGCTCGAGCCACGAAAAGCTCGCTCGAGCCAGAAACTACAACTCTCAGGTCCAGAACCAGGTGCAACACAACTCTCGCTCGAGCGACAAACTCCTCGCTCGAGCGAAGGACCAAAAATCTGGGCAGCAACACTAGGCTCCCAAGCACAACCAACCTGTAACAAACCTGCCCAACACATCCCATAACTCAAAATACAAAGTAAAGAGGATGCAAACTAGGAAATAAACAACTACCAACATCCACGGACACATGTCCGGATCACTGTACAACAAGGGTAAACCCGGGATCGCTATAACCTCCCCCCCTTAAAGAATTTCGCCCCCGAAATTAAGCACAAGTTTTCAAAAACAGATTTTCCTCCATTTTAAACAATGTTACAATTTAACATTCAACAATTCGACCCATTACCGGTCATCCCATCCCTTTAACAAGAGACATAACACAATATGTAAACAACATATGTATTATCAACATGCATCAACATTATGCACTAACTTTCCAATGTCAACAATATATTCAACACATATAGTGTCACATTCAACTTCCATATGAGGCAAGTTCCAAACATACTTCCAATAATCAAAACATTTTCAATGTTTCACAACTTAAGACATATATAAAAGCTCTTAAGTTCAACAAAAAGTAAAATTTAAATACAAGATTACATATCAACAAACAAGTCCGGATATTTCTCTCGGACTTCCAACTCACGTTCCCAAGTGGCTTCTTCCACTCCGTGATGTTTCCACAAGACTTTCACCAAAGGAATGGTCTTGCCACGCAGGACCTGATCCCGCCTATCCAAGACCCGAACCGGTCTCTCCTCATACGAGGCATCCTCATCTACCTCTAAATCAGTCCAATCCAGCACATGTGATGGATCTGGCTCATACTTCCGAAGCATACTCACATGAAACACGTCATGCACTCCGGACAACTGCGGCGGTAAGGCTAACCGATAAGCAACCTCACCTATCCTCTCAAGGATCTCAAAAGGACCAATAAACCGAGGGGATAACTTCCCACTCTTCCCAAATCTCATCAAGCCTCGCCTAGGTGATATCTTCAGAAAGACATGGTCACCTACCTCAAACGCCAAAGGTCTCCTCCTACGGTCGGCATAACTCTTTTGTCGACTCTGGGCTGTAACAAGCCTCCTACGGACAAGTTCAACTTTCTCCGTCGTCTCCCTAACCAACTCCGGACCCAACAAAGGTGCATCACCCACCTCGGCCCAACAAACTGGAGACCTACACGGTCGGCCATACAAGGCCTCAAACGGTGCCATACCGATGCTAGACTGAAAACTGTTGTTGTAGGCAAACTCTACCAATGGTAAGTGCCTCTCCCACGTCCCACTGAAATCCAGGACACAACCCCGAAGCATATCCTCGAGGATCTGAATAGTGCGCTCGGACTGCCCGTCAGTCTGAGGATGATAAGCCGTACTAAAGGTCAACTTAGTGCCCAACGCACTCTGCAAACTCTGCCACAACCTAGCAGTAAAACGAGGATCTCTATCTGAGATGATCGTCACTGGGACCCCGTGCAATCTCACTACGTCCCGAATATACAAATCGGCAAGATGATCTACCGAATCTCTCACGCGCATAGGAATAAAGTGCGCCGACTTAGTCAACCGGTCTACAACCACCCAAATAGCATCACTACCCCGTTGAGTCCTCGGAAGACCTACAACGAAGTCCATAGTGACATGCTCCCACTTCCACTCGGCTATAGGCAAGGGTTGCAACAAACCCGCTGGCCTCTGATGCTCGGCCTTCACTTGCTGGCAAGTAAGGCATTTCGATACGAAAACAGCCACATCTCTCTTCATACCCCGCCACCAAAACTGGCGACCCAAATCCTGATACATCTTAGTACCTCTCGGATGCACCGCAAGGCGCGAATGGTGAAACTCTCGGAGTACTTCCTCTCGGCAAGCCTCCGGTACAAACAAACGGTCTCGGTATCTCACACTCAGGTCGGGATACACCGTCAAACCCTTCTCAACTTTCCCACTAGAGATCTTCTCTCGGAGGGATTCTACCTCAAGGTCACCTCTCTGTGCCTCTAACACTCTAATCACAAGTGTAGGCTGCGCAACAACAGAAAACAAGGCCGCAGCCTCAACAGATTCGCCCAGTAGCAAATCAAACTCGCCAAATGCTCCCAACATCTCCCATTCCCGGATGGCTATACAAGCTACATCACTAATGGTTTTCCTACTAAGGGCATCGGCCACAACATTGGCCTTTCCCGGATGATAATGTAACTCAAAATCATAATCCTCGATGAACTCCATCCATCTCCTCTGCCTCAGATTCAAGTCTCTCTGTGTAAACAGATACTTCAAACTCTTATGATCCGAGAATACCTCGAACCTCTCACCATAAAGGTAGTGCCTCCAGATTTTCAAGGCAAAGATCACAGCTGCTAACTCTAGGTCGTGTGTGGGGTAATTCTTCTCGTGTATTTTCAACTGACGTGAGCCATAAGCTACCACTTTCCCCTCCTGCATCAACACACAACCCAAACCCTCTCGTGAGGCATCACAATAAACCGCATAACCCAACCCTCTCTCCGGAATAATCAATACCGGAGCGGTGGTCAATCTAACTTTCAACTCTTGGAACGACTTTTCACAAGTCTCACTCCACACAAACTTGACTCCCTTCCGAGTCAGTCTAGTCAACGGTGACGCTAACCTGGAGAAATCTTTCACAAACCGACGGTAATACCCAGCCAATCCCAGAAAACTGCGGATCTCAAACACACTCTTAGGCTGTGCCCAATCTTGCACTGCCTCAACCTTGGATGTATCAACAGACACCCCTTCCCCGGATACCACGTGGCCTAAGAATTTGACTTCCCCCAGCCAGAACTCACACTTCCCAAACTTGGCATACAGCCTATGGGCTCTAAGTAACTCAAGCACCACTCTCAAGTGTGCCTCGTGCTCCTCCTCAGAAGACGAATAAATAAGGATATCGTCCACGAAAACAACCACAAATCGGTCTAAGAACTCCCGGAAAATCCGGTTCATCAAGTCCATAAAGACTGCCGGTGCATTGGTAAGTCCGAATGGCATCACCAGAAACTCGTAATGGCCATACCGCGTACGGAATGCCGTCTTAGGAATATCTTCCTCCCTGACCCTCAACTGATGGTAACCCGATCTCAAGTCTATCTTAGAGAAACAACGGGAACCCTTCAACTGGTCAAACAAATCATCTATACGGGGCATAGGATACTTATTCTTAACCGTAGCCCGATTCAACTTCCGGTAGTCAATACACAATCTCAAGGCACCATCTTTCTTTTTAACAAAGAGTGCCGGTGCTCCCCACGGTGAAACACTAGGGCGAACAAAGCCCTTATCGAGCAATTCCTGGAGCTGAACTTTCAACTCAACCAACTCTGCTGGAGCAAAACGGTAAGGTGCCATAGAAATCGGCGCCGTACCAGGCACTAAATCAATAGAGAACTCTATCTCTCGGTGAGGTGGCAAACTAACAAGATCTTCGGGAAAAACATCCGAATACTCACATACCACCCTCGGTAACACAACCTGGGTCTCACCACTCTCACCACTCTCAAAGCTGGCAAGTAGACTACTAAGCTCACTTCGCCCTCGCGAATCATACCCCGGTGGCAAAACACTACCAACCCGGTCTCCCAAGAAATGGAACCACTCCCCGCTCAAGGTACACAATGTAACCCTCTGGCGGTAGCAATCAATAACAGCCCGGTATGACGATAACCAGTCCATACCCAAAATAACATCAAAACCCTTCATGGGCATGACAACAAACGGAAAAGGAAGCCTATAATCGGCGACCTCTATATCACATCCTCTAACACCCTGTTTCAGGATCAACTCACCACCCAAAGGCGATACCACACAAATAGGAGATGCTAACTGTGCTAACTCCAATTCCAAAACAGATGCAAATGCAGCAGATACAAAAGAATGAGATGCACCCGTGTCTATCAACACATTAGCAACTGAGTTGCAAAACAGAAAAGTACCTCTCACTACTGATGGAGCCGGTACTAAATCCTGCGCGGTAACAGCATACACGCGCCCCGTAGGCCCCTGGTCTACCTGCTCACCTCCCGGAGCAAAAGACTGCTGCACAGACTGGGATGACGAAGCTCCCGGATTGGCCCTCGAGGCCTGCACAGACTGAGCTGGCTGAAAACCCTGCGTCTGCCTAGAACCAGACGCTCCCGAAGTGGCACTCAACTGTGGGCAAAACCTCTTCATGTGCCCAGGTTGTCCACACTGATAACAAGTCAAGAGCTGCCCCCTGCCCAAACTCTGACTCTGTGGTCTAGCTGAAGAAGAAGCAGCTTTCTGACCCCCACCCTTCTGCGGGCAAACAGATACCTTGTGACCCAGCTGGCCACACTTGTAACAAGTGAATTCTCCCTGACTGCCTCTCCCCGAGCCTACACTCGGCACTGGAAAGGTCGATCTAGAGACTGCACCCTGAGACTGCTGAGGGTTATAACCCCTCTGCCTCCTACCATCACTCTGACTATCCTGGCTCCTCTTGGAGCCTCTCTGACCCTCATCCTCCTCCTGCATCATAAGCTCCATATGAGCTGCAGCATCTACCAGGTGTCTATACTCTCGAATGTAAGACCCACCAATTCTCAACTTGAGGCCCCGCCTCAACTTCCGCTCAAACTCATAGCAACGACGTTCCTCAGACGCCACCAGTTCAGGTGCAAACCTAGACAGACTGGTAAAAGTAGCCTCAAACTCGGCCACTGACAAGCCCTGCTGATTAAGCCGGCTAAACTGATCTCTCAGCTTCTCCCTAGCTACTGCAGACAAAAACCTCTCCTGAAAAGCATTCACAAACGCCTCCCAAGTACCACCAACACGAGCTTTCTCGTACTTCCACCATTGACCCGCATCTCCCTTCAGTTGGAAGGATGCCAAGGTCACTTTCAGTGCTCCGTCCTCGATGCCAAGCATCTCAAACGTCTTCGTTGTCTGTTCGAGCCATTCATCTGCCTTAAGCGGCTCTTTAGGATCCCCGATAAACTCGTCCGGATTACACCGGAAGAACTCCCTCTTCAAGAAGGAAGGCCCTGTCTCAGCTGCCTGATTCCCAGCTCTAAGAATACCCAAAGCTCCTGCTATCTCTCTGGCCAAGGCACCCATAGCCTGCAGACCCACTGGCTCGGCCACATTGGCCTGCCCAACTCCCTCCTGCACTGCCGGAATCTCACCCTGTGACGGTACTTCCTGCCTTGCAGGTCTACCACGCCTAGCACCTCTTCCTCGTCCTGACATCCTAATAAAGGTAACACAGAACGTTAGCACATTCATAAATGTGCCGAAACTAAACACTCACGTCCTAATGCATGGACAACTGTAATTCACTCCACATAAGCACATAAACACATAAGCACTTACGAACTTCATTTCCGGATAATGATAGTCCCAAGACGTTACTAGAGTTCCGGTTAGAAACAGCGTTGATCAAGTGCTTTTCCAACAAGGCTCCCAGAAACTCAAGGATCCAATCAATATCCCAGAAATTAAATCCCATACCCACATAGTCACATAAACATGTTATCAATTAAGCACATAGCATATGATACTACATCTAAGTCTCTATCAAGCGAGACAAACCCATTGTGATCCTAATCACTTCCCACGTACCCAAAGTATTCGAACCCGGTACGCTCTGATACCAAGTTGTAACGCCCTCAAAATAATAACAATAAACCCATCAGATAAGACATGCATTTACATATAAACTAACCACATTCTTTCATTCATTAGAGTTCCATTACACAAGTATTACATGTTAACCTCATAACAAAATGCCCTACGGGCTTACAGCTTTCCAAGTTAACACTTGGTTACAACAAAGAGTTCTAACTCGTTTACACATTAAGCCCTTGGCTTGAAATTACATGTAATACATCAAAAGTAAAACGACAAAACTATGCCCGCCACTAGCCTCCCAGCTATGTCCTTGGAGGTGGCATGCTTCCTGTACCTGAAAATGATATTCCCATATAGGGTGAGCCACAGCCCAGTAGAAATACACTAAACCAACCATGGACAATGGCTAAAACATTAGCAATTGATAGTTGGTCAACACTGATACAATCACATAAATTACATATTTATGTCAACGACTTACAAGTCCCAATTACTTTTCATTTTCCTTTTTCAATAAATAAGCATGCTAGCTCTATTATCATTTCCACAGATATGTATAAAAACTATATCTCACATTCTCAACAGATATGTATATCAACAATATCCACAGATAAGCATACAAGCTGTATCCACATTCTACAACAGATATGTATATCAACAATATCCACAGATAAGCATACAAGCTGTATCCACACTTCACTTCACAAAGATAAGCATATGAGCTCTATCTTCACTTCTCTAGACAAGCATATGAGCTCTGTCTACGGAGTTCATCCCCTATCTCCTCCCAATACCTATCCGGTTTAGAGGTACATCCCCTATCTTCCCCTAAACCGCGGAGTACATCCCCTATCTCCTCCTCTACACATAACGTATATAAACACATTGGTTCTATATACAATCACACAATACAAACAATTAATGTATTCTAGCAACTGTCAAGTTCCATAACACATTCCATTGATTAGTTTCAGTTTGCCTAATCAACATACATTGTCTACAACAATCACGACTATCCTCCACCGATAGCCCAAAGCAGTTATTTCTAAAACAGAAAATAAATGCACAAATGGATATTCAATCAACATTTCATTTCCTCATTTCTCATCAATTAATTATCCCAATTAATTAAACAATGCAATTAGACCATTTTCCATAATTACCATTTCAACCCTTAGGTCCCATTTTCTTCAATGATTCAGCAATCATTCCATTTTTTTCATGCTAAACATGCATCTAGGTTTATTATGAATAAAACCCCAACTTTTGTAAAATTACACAAAAGCCCCAAACTTTCACAAAATTACCAAACCAAGCCCAACATCTCAAAATACCAAAATTTAAAGACAAAACCCATAGAGAGGAGTAGGATATCCCTACCTCGAAGTTTTAGCCCAAAAGGAGATGAAGACTCCAAGATCAACTTGCTCCAAATCCAAACTTTTTCAGATTAAGTCGAAGCTCTCAACACCCTCTATCTTTTTAACAAAGGCCCTAGGCTAGATTCACACCCTAGGGAGATCAAATCTTAGAGAGAGTGTAAGTTTAGGAAGAGTGAGTGTCGAATTTAGGTTTTGCTCAAAGAAAGGGACTGAAAAAGTGATGTTTAAGACGCTGCTGTCCGCTGATATAAAACACGCTCGCTCGAGCGAAGGATTGGTCGCTCGAGCGACCAGACACAGAAAACTCTCGCTCGAGCTAAGAAGTTCTCGATCGAGCGAAGAAAAACCCAGACCGCTCGAGCCACGAAAAGCTCGCTCGAGCCAGAAACTACAACTCTCAGGTCCAGAACCAGGTGTAACACAACTCTCGCTCGAGCGACAAACTCCTCGCTCGAGCGAAGGACCAAAAATCTGGGCAGCAACACTAGGCTCCCAAGCACAACCAACCTGTAACAAACCTGCCCAACACATCCCATAACTCAAAATACAAAGTAAAGAGGATGCAAACTAGGAAATAAACAACTACCAACATCCACGGACACATGTCCGGATCACTGTACAACAAGGGTAAACCCGGGATCGCTATACTTTATGTAAAGAATACTCTGAAAAATGAATATATGTTTATTTCTCCTATGTCTATGGATATCATGAATGATTGGTTTATGTACTTAAATTTGAGGGCGTTACACTTAGTAAAATTCATGAGAGAGTTCGAAGCTAGCTCTAACAACTATGAGAGGAGGGCTTTGAAAATAATATTAAAATATTAGAGAGCTGAGAAATTGGTGAGCAATCACATGGAGAGCTATGAAATTGGAGAGAGCTCTAAAAATAATAATAAAATATTAGAGAGCTAGGTGAAAATCCTACGTGATTTGTGATTAGATCAAGATTAACTTATTCCAAATCCCAAATAATTCAAAACACTCAACCTAAAATCATCAAACACTTACGAGAGTGATTTTAGTTTGTTTGTTTTTGAGAATAAACAATAAATCGACACAAACGATTTTTTACGTGGAAAAAACCACAATTGAAGAACCTTCAATTGTAATCAAAAACCACGGGCGAACCGCCACTATCAATCCACTACTAAAGAACGAAAAGATTACAAAGATACCATACAAATTACCCAACCCAGTCAATTTGTCTCTGAATCTTCTGTAACTCTTTCACCACGCCTTCGTCACGGAATTGATCCTGAAGTTGATTCCACACCACAACTTCACTTGTCGAATTAACGACTGCGTAGAATCAAACGCCTTTTGGATTCTACGCTTTAATCTTCCGAATCCACCGAAGAGAACTTACTTGAAACTTAAGAAGCAACCTCCTTGATGTATGAATCTCAATGCATAAGTTCAGAACTCTCTCAAGAACATCAAGGAAAACTATGAAAAATCTCCAAAGAAAACTTTAAACACAACCCTAGTGCTTGTAGATTAGATCTTGGAAAAAACTCCTAAAAAAACATCCTTAACAGCTTTAAATAGGAATCTGGATCCGCGATCTCCGCTCGAGCTCAACACAGCCCGCTCAAGCGGACTGACCAAAAAACTGAGTGCGAACAAACTGAGATGCGCTCGAGCGTAGGAGAATCCGCTCGAGCGTAAAATCACACCCACCAGTATTTTTTGCTTGCCCTGACAAACTACTGAGACCTGCTAATCTACGCTCGCGCTCACAAGGCTCCGCTCGAGCGGACAGAACAAAAACACAAAAAATTACACTTGAATCAACACAATGTTTTGTCTCCGGATTTGACAACATAGGGACCTAACAATCTCCCCCTTTGTCAATTCCCGGACAAAACCTTTCTAACCATTGTTCCTTACACGCACTAGAAAAGTTTCAAAACAAATAAACAAAACATTCTTTTAAAACCCGAAAACACACAACTTGGGAAAGAATTCATTCATTCAACTTCATCCACTTATGCGCTTGTTCCATGAGCCTAAAAAAGAACACCCAAACACAAGCCAACCAAAAACAAGTGGAACTGGATTAAATAATAAACCATTAAGCCAATCATAAGCAACCAGTATCCATCCATCCACAAACATATATCCATCCATCCATAAACATATATCCAAAATAGAACCAAAAACTATATAAAATCCAACTGTACCAAGGAAGGATAACCAGAGAACAACTGTACCAAAAAAGTATAATCAAAAGCTGTGTACCCACACAAGCAACATCACTCCCCCTTTTTGGCCGGGGATCAGAAATCAAGCATCGGGTGGCCGGGGAGACTGAATGAGACGGGCGAGATGGGTGAGAGTCTCCTCAATCTGACCAAGACGACTATCAAAGGCATCGAAGCGAGCATCCAAAAAATCCAAGCGTCTGATCATGGTCTCCGCGAACTGCTGAAACAGAGCAGGAAGATCCGGAGGGGGAACAGGAGCCTCATCGTCATCACCGGCTGCGGTGGCATCAAACTCGGCTTCTTCAGCAAGACCAGCAGCAACTCCTGCAGAAGGACCAACCCGGGATGACTCCCCCTTAATATGAGCCCGACTTTGAGACACAGTTTTCTTGGTAAAAGGGCGAGAAGGAGAGGCAAACTCATCATCTTCTAGGATAGGGGTCCCAAGGTCAGACAAAATTCGGTTGATCAAGCAACCGTAGGGAAGGCCAAGCTTTTTATGCCCATGAGCACCGATCATCTTTTTTATAATAAGGGAGGCGAGATCAACAGACCGGTGATGGGCAATACAGGACAAAATGAATCCTTGGTCTTGTTTGACCTCGGATGAGTGTGTGGTGACAATGATATTGGCGCAGACAATCAAATTAAGCAGTCTGAACTCCGGAAGAAGTTCAAACTGTTTAATCAAACCTCCTTTAGGCCAATGACAGGCAACACCACACAGCTCCAAAGCCACATCATCAAAGTTACAAGTAGGACGATCAGGAACAGGGAAAGGATAGTATACGGGAAAGACTTGCTCAATCTTAAGAAGTTGGCGAATCAATACAGGGGTGATGGAAATGGATTTTGACCGAACCCATGTAGTGAAAGATGGCTCATAATCACGAATACCCTCCATATTACAATAGAATTCGCGAACCCAATCGAGATTCTGACGCCCAGAAAATAGTAAAACAAGGTCACCACCTAGAGGGTCGAACAAAGAACGAATGTGGATGGACTCAAATGTATCAGGTTGAACATTCCGTTCTAAATGAACTGTGCGAGTCACAAAAGATTTGTGGAAGGACTTGGATTGTGTGGCCGACTGAAACCTAACAGGGTTATAGGTAGGGCAAGAGACGGTGGCCTTTCGGCGTTTAGGAGCAGGAGCAGACATGACGAAAAACACTATAACACCCAACAAACCAACAAACCCAAAACCCAAACCACTCCAAAACAAAACCAAAGCAAATCATTAGTTCAATAACCAAATTAAAAAACAGGGCATGAAATCCTCAATGTGCAATGCAAAAGATCAAGCACGAACAAAGAGGAGCATGGTATTGAAGAACTCATAACTAATACACCCAGTATGAGAGAAATTACAAAGTATAAGTATGAATCATGAGAAAATCAAAGCAATGTATTCAAGACCAGACCCATACTCACCCACAGTGACCTCAACAGCCCATGAAGACAAGAAAGTAGGAACACAGATAAACCCGAATACCATAGACACAATAAAGAAAACACACAAAAAAAAATAGACAATAGGACGAGGAAAAGGTGTGGGAGATAGAGAATCACAAACGACACACAACACCCACAAAAGCACAAACCCAACACCCACTATAACCAAATAGAACAAAAATCAACGAAAATAAAAGAGGGTAAAACTTACCAAAGAGCAAATCGGCAGGTAGGAGGGAGGATGAGAGGAAAAAACGACCACAATGCAGCCACAAAACAAACCCTAGATCGAGAGAATGAAAAAGGAAGAAAAAATGACTCGAAGAGTCGAGAGAGGGAGTTAAGTATGAAAATGGTCCGCTCGAGCGTACGTATTACCGCTCGAGCGTAAAACAAAGCAAGCAGACTCCCGCGCGAGCGTGCAAAGGGTCGCTCGAGCTCAAAAAACCATCTCTCAGAACTGCCAAAACACGAACAAACTGTTGCAAGAGTGAAAAACGCGCTCGAGCGTAAAACATTCCGCTCGAGCGGAAAAAACCTTTTTTTTTTTTTTAATAATAAAACACACCTAGAAAGTCCTGTAACAAGCAAGAAGAGCAAGTATAGACTAAACCACAAAGACAAGAAAATCCATCAAATTATGAGTCCTGCAAATTTTGAGAAAAGAGATGAAACACCAGCTCATGAACAACACGGATAGTATTAAATCAAAGCCACACGCATCATGAGAATGCATAACTCAAAAACACACATGAGAGCTCATGTAAAAAATGTGTGTGTGTGCAATCCTTGAGAGCCACAAAGCTAGAGTTAATCCTAGTAGTGATCGGATGGCTGGACCTCCGACACGAGTAACTGACTATCACACAGAAAAGTCAAACCACTAGGAATCACGGGGTATTTGTTAAGTAAATGCGGAAGCTCCCCCTCAGACACTGTTTTTATTTATTTATTTATTTATTTATTTATTTTTTGTGTGGGCACTCACTGGTGGCATGCACGCTCAAGAGTATGGATTCCAACCAGAGAAGAATGAATTCAAAATGATGGCCTGGTTGGTGCCTCTGAGGTAGCCTTTTCCTAATGCCCGGAGATCATGTATTGAGGGAGAAACCATGGAAGTGAACTAAGGCGGTAGATGGTTAAGAGACTTAACATCACCCATGATATACTAGTATAGGTCAATTTCTCCGCAAAAGTACAAGAAACGCTGTCAGTGGTCCATAGAGAACTTTGATCACTTATGCGGAAACCCCTGCAACAGTTTAGCTCAAGAATGTGTACAGAATGAGATCACGAAGTAAATGAGTATGGGCATTCAGAATGAGCTATGAACAAAGATGTAAAACAAATCCTGTAAGAAACATGAGCAGTGTTCATTTAAAATTTTGATGCAAAAGTTACCAGGACTCAATTACAATGAGATTAACACATCTAAGAATAGTAAGTCAGCCACTCACACTCACCTCACGAGCACAGGAAACAACCTAGTTACTGAGCATTACACCCAAGGTCTTTCTAAGAAACTCAAATCGAAGGAGATCAAGGGGTTTTGTAAAAATATGAGCTTTTTGATGCTCAGTAGGGATATGTTCCAAAACAACAAGGCCTTCATCCACTAACTCTCGAATAAAATGATGACGGATGTCAATATGTTTGGTGCGAGAGTGTTGGACTGGATTTTTTGAAATGTTTATGGCACTTGTGTTATCACAAAAAAGAGTGAGGGTATTCTGTTCTATTCCATAATCATGAAGCATTTGCTTCATCCACAACATTTGTGCACAATAACTCCCTGCAGCAATGTACTCAGCCTCAGCAGTGGAAAGAGAGATGGCATTCTGCTTTTTACTATGCCAAGAAACCAAATTATTCCCAAGGTAAAAACACCCCCCGGAGGTACTTTTCCTATCATCAGCACACCCTGCCCAGTCGGCATCAGAAAAACCAGTAATTTCGGCTGTAGTATCAGTGGAAAACCAAACCCCATACCCCAAGGTCCCATTAACATATTTAATGATGCGTTTGACAGCAAGTAGATGAGACTCTTTAGGACTAGCTTGGTAACGGGCACAAACACCTACACTGAAAGCAATATCTGGACGACTTGCTGTGAGATACAAAAGACTCCCTATCATACTCCTATAAAGGGTAGGATCAACATCAATACCAGAGGAATCTTTGGAGAGGTGAAGACTGGTGCTCATGGGAGTGCGTGCATGTTTGGCAGACTCAAGACCAAACTTAGACACAAGATGTTTCGCATACTTAGACTGAGACACAAATATACCTGAAGGAGACTGTTTAATTTGAAGACCCAAAAAATAAGACAACTCTCCCATCATGCTCATCTCAAACTCATGTGTCATGCAATCCGAAAAATATTTCACAAGATGTTCAGCAGTGGATCCAAACACAATATCATCAACATAAATCTGAGCAACAAGAATATGAGACTTAGTATGTTTCACAAATAAAGTCTTATCCACACTACCCCTTTGAAAATCATTGTCAAGAAGAAATGTAGTAAGTCTATCATACCAAGCTCGAGGGGCTTGTTTCAATCCATACAAAGCCTTGTCTAACTTGTAGACATGATTAGGACACTTAGGGTCCTCAAACCCTTTTGGTTGCTCAACATATGCCTCTTCTCTCAAGTACCCATTCAAAAAGGCACTTTTCACATCCATTTGAAACAATTTAAAGCCAAGAAAGCATGCAACACCAAGCAAAATACGAATAGATTCGAGACGTGCAACTGGGGCAAACGTCTCATCATAGTCAACACCCTCTACTTGTGTGTAGCCTTGAGCAACCAACCTAGCTTTGTTCCTAACAACTGTACCATTCTCATCAGATTTATTTTTAAAGATCCACTTGGTACCTATCACATTCATGTCTCTAGGTCTGGGAACTAGAGTCCAAACTTTGTTACGCTCAAATTGACCTAATTCTTCATGCATAGCATTGACCCAACTATCATCTAGCAAGGCCTCTTTAATATTCTTAGGTTCAATTAAAGAAACATAACACATGTGTGATACCTCATCCCGAATCTGTCTTCGGGTTTTCATTCGATCCGAAACACTTCCAATCACCTGTTGAACTGGATGATTCAGTTTCACCCTTGCTGATGGTTTTAGTTCAGGACTTGCGGTGATAGAAGCATCAGGAGTGATGTTCCTTTGAGCACTCTTGGGACTTGAACTTACCTGTGAGGATGGTGTTGTAACTTTTTCTTGTGATTGAACCTCAGCTTCTCCTAGATTTTGTGGTTGAGTGTCCAAGATTGGAAACTCACCATTGTCATCCTCATTTGTTGCTGGAGTAGGAGAACCTATATCATCTATAACCACATTGATAGATTCCATTATTGATGAAGTTCGCAGGTTATAGACTCGAAAAGCCCTACTGTTGGTTGAATACCCTAGAAAAATACCTTCATCACTTCGGGAGTCAAATTTGCCCAAAGGCTCTCTATCTTTAAAGATGTAACACTTACTCCCAAAAGTTTTGAAGTATTTTACATTAGGTTTCAAGCCCTTCCACAATTCATATGGAGTTTGTAAAGTGCCGGGCCTTAAATACACGTGATTTATGACATACACAGCAGTATTTATGGCTTCGGCCCAAAATTTTGGAGGAAGTTTCTTACTAAGGAGCATGACCCTAGCCATTTCTTGAACAACCCTGTTCTTCCTCTCAACAACTCCATTTTGTTGTGGAGTAATGGGAGCAGAAAATTCATGCTTAATTCCATGTATATCACAAAAATCCGAAAACGAACTATTTTCAAACTCACGACCATGATCGGTTCGGATTCTTATGATACGATCAATGGAAATACCTTGTTCATTCTGGATTTTAAAAACTAAGGCCTGGAAAGCATCAAACGTATCAGATTTTTCCTTTAAAAAATTTACCCATGAAAATCGAGTAAAATCATCAACAGTTAAAAAAATGTATCTTTTACATCCGATGCTTTCAGTGCGAGTAGGACCCATTAAATCCATGTGAACCAATTCGAGAGGACGTTTGGTTGTAAAGCTGTTCACCTTTTGATGAGGGGCACGGGTTTGCTTTCCAAGTTGACATGGTCCACACACATGGCTCAAATTCTTACCCAGTTTAGGTATTCCCCTCACAAGCTCTTTGTTGGCTATCTTAGTTAGGTCATTGAAATTCATGTGACCTAATCTTTGATGCCACAGGTCAATGTTACTAATGATGGCAGAGTGACAAGAGAGATCATTAGTAGTAACAATCCCATAGCAGTTATCAGATGTGCGAACCCCATGTAAGACAGTATTTCCCTTTTTATCCAAAATTTCACATTTATTTTTTGAAAACAATACTTCATGATGGGAATCACACATTTGACTAATGCTTAAAAGATTTGCTTTAAGACCATCAACTAGTAGAACATTATCTAGCTTGGGAAGACCAGCAACACTTATAGAGCCCTTACCAATGACTCTCGAAGTGCCGCCATCTCCAAAGGTAACAATTCCTCCTTCATATTTTTCAAGGGAGGTGAAGTAGGATTTGTTACCGGACATATGACTAGAACACCCACTATCAAGATACCACATGTGTGAATCACGTGCTTTTAGAGCAGTGTGAGCAACAAAACAAGTCAAATCCTCTTTTCTAATCCAAATCTTTTTAGTCTTGGTGTTCTGCCTAGACATGTAAGGTTGTCTCCTAACCCAAAAAGTATTAGAATTTCTATCCTTTTGAGACACCTTACCAAACAGTTCAAAACAGTAAGGACGAATGTGGCCATACCTACCATAGTGATGACAAATAAAAACAGGTTTTACCTCCTTTTTGTTGATCTTACCTACTTTTGCTTGATGAAGTGAAGGATCAACCTGGTCTATCTTCAGTTTTCCTTTTGCTTGAGTCTTCAAGTTCTGAGAGGTAGAGGCCTGTCCTTTGTGAGCCGTCGCACCATAGCCTAGCCCTCTTTTGTCAGAACCCATTTGTTGAGACCCGAGTATGTCTTCTAGAGATCTGGAACCTTTGTTCCACATGGCAATTGTTGCTCTAGCAATACGGAGTTCTTCATCTTTCTGACTGACTTTCTCTTCCAATGCAGCTTATGACAACTCAAGACTTTCAAGCTTTTCTTCATATGTGGAATACACCTTCAGAAGTTCATTCCTTTCAGTTTCACAGGATAGAAGTTTTTCACATAAGTCTTGCCTGTCACTCGAGATCTTGATGGCATTCTGTTTTGCTGTCAAGAGTTCTCCTTTGAGCCGGACATTCTCACTCTCACAAATTTTGAGCTTGAGAGAGAGTTTGTCATTGGTTTTAGACAAATTCAGAGATTCCTCGTACAGCTTCTTGTAGGCTTGTTGTAGTTCTTCGCCATTGATCTCATCCATGTCTTCAGATGTTTCATCATTCTCTCTTTGCTCCTCATTCTCCTTGACCTCATCCAATTTAGCAACCAAGGCAGACAAGTTGCTGGATGGAGGTGGAGGCGAATCTCTTCTTTCATGGAATTGGCTCAGAATTTCCCATGCATCTTTAGCCTTTGTGCAGTGAACAACCCGTTGTTGTTCTTCATTAGAGATTGCTCCACGAATAATGATCAGGGCTCTCAGATTGCCCGGATTATCTGCACTTTCTGTATCTTCTTCAATGGCTTGCCAACCTTCTGGTTCAAACGCTCTGAGAAACGCCCTCATTCTGATTTTCCAATACAGATAGTTAGCCCCATCAAAGGTGGGAGCATGATGCAGGTTCTGGCCACGAGCTGATTCCAAAGGCTTTGGAAGAGGTTGAGAATCCGTGGCCCAAAATGCCATGAATGCACTATCCCCATCTTCACCGGATTCAGGTTCTTCGGGTTCTTGCTCCGACCCGCTTTCATCATCCCAAGTTACGGTGTAGACTTTCTTCCGATTCTTTTTCGAAGGGCATTCAAGAGACATATGGCCAAACCCTTGACATTCATAACACTTGACCCCTGGTCCCCTTACAATCCTTTTTTCAGTAGTTTGAGCAAATTTTGGTGGAACAGTTTTGGGTTTGTCATTACTCTTATCTTTTGAAATAGGGGCTCTGAAATTCGGCTTCTTTTTCAAAAAAATTTTAAACTGTTTTGTAAGCATAGCCGTCATCTCAGACTCTAAATCAAATTCAGTCTCCGGAGGTTTTGCAGTCTCATGGGCACTCGTGAAAGCCATATTTTCTTTTTGCTTTTTCTTAGAAATTTGGTGGGCTTCATAAGTCTGCAAATTTCCAACCAATTGATCGAGCTTGAGGGTATTAACATTCTGAGCCTCCTCAATGGCTGTCACCTTTGGTTGGAACCTCTCGGGAAGGGACCTCAAAATTTTTCCAACAACTTTTGCTTCCGGGATTTTTTCACCGAGAGTGAAACAGGAATTCACGATATCACTGAGTTTTGCATAAAATTCATCGAACGTCTCATCGTCGCGCATAAAAAGGGTTTCAAAGGCGGACGTGAGACGTTGAAGTTTTGACCTTTTAACAGAGGTAGTACCTTCGTGAATCGTCTCAAGAATATCCCACGCCTCTTTTGCTATTTCACACGTGCAAATTCGACGGAATTCTTCAGGTGTGACAGAGCAGAAGAGAGAGTTGAGAGCTTTGCTGTTCCAACTCGAATTCTGGTAATCGGTTGTGTCCCATTTATCAAGGGGTTTAGGAATATCAATCCCATCAATGGTGATTGTAGGTTCACTCCACCCAAAGATTACGGAGTGCCAAACTTTCTCATCGATGGATTTTAAAAATGCTCTCATACGAGCTTTCCAATAAGAATAGTTTGTACCGTCAAGTAATGGGGGTCTATGAGTCGAGTTACCTTCACGAATAGAATCCATGATACTAATCACACAAAATCACACTCCTATAGTTTTGAAAAAAACAAAGAGTGACCTGCTCTGATACCAATTGAAAATCCTACGTGATTTGTGATTAGATCAAGATTAACTTATTCTAAATCCCAAATAATTCAAAACACTCAACCTAAAATCATCAAACACTTACGAGAGTGATTTTAGTTTGTTTGTTTTTGAGAATAAACAATAAATCGACACAAACGATTTTTTACGTGGAAAAAACCACAATTGAAGAACCTTCAATTGTAATCAAAAACCACGGGCGAACCGCCACTATCAATCCACTACTAAAGAACGAAAAGATTACAAAGATACCATACAAATTACCCAACCCAGTCAATTTGTCTCTGAATCTTCTGTAACTCTTTCACTACGCCTTCGTCACGGAATTGATCCTGAAGTTGATTCCACACCACAACTTCACTTGTCGAATTAACGACTGCGTAGAATCAAACGCCTTTTGGATTCTACGCTTTAATCTTCCGAATCCACCGAAGAGAACTTACTTGAAACTTAAGAAGCAACCTCCTTGATGTATGAATCTCAATGCATAAGTTCAGAACTCTCTCAAGAACATCAAGGAAAACTATGAAAAATCTCCAAAGAAAACTTTAAACACAACCCTAGTGCTTGTAGATCAAATCTTGGAAAAAACTCCTAAAAAAACATCCTTAACAGCTTTAAATAGGAATCTGGATCCGCGATCTCTGCTCGAGCTCAATACAGCCCGCTCGAGCGGACTGACCAAAAAACTGAGTGCGAACAAACTGAGATGCGCTCGAGCGTAGGAGAATGCGCTCGAGCGTAGGAGAATCCGCTCGAGCGTAAAATCACACCCACCAGTATTTTTTGCTTGCCCTGACAAACTACTGAGACCTGCTAATCTACGCTCGAGCTCACAAGGCTCCGCACGAGCGGACAGAACAAAAACACAAAAAATTACACTTGAATCAACACAATGTTTTGTCTCCGGATTTGACAACATAGGGACCTAACACTAGGAAATTGGTGAGCTATCATATGGAGAGCTATGAAATTGGAGACAGCTCTAAAAATAATAATAAAATATTAGAGATATAAGAAATTGGGGAGCTCTAAAAATAATATTAAAATATTAGTGAGTTAAGAAATTTGTGAGTTATCATATGTGGCTCTAGCTTCGACACTTAGCAAAATCCATTAGAAAATTGAAATATTGGAGAGGTGTTGAAATTAGAGAGCTCTAAAAACAATAATAAAATATTAGAGATCTAAAAAATTTGTGAGCTATTATACGGAGAGCTATGAAATTGGAGAGAGCTCTAAAAATTATAATAAAATATTAGTGAGTTAAGAAATTGGTGGGCTATCATACGTGAGCTCTAGCTTCAACACTTAGTAAAATTCATGAGAGAGTTGGGAGCTAGCTCTAAGAACTATGAGAGAAGAGCTTTGAAAATAATATTAAAATATTAGAGAGCTAAGAAATTGGTGAGCAATCACATGGAGAGCTATGAAATTGGAAAGAGATCTAAAAATAATAATAAAATATTTGTGAGCTAAGAAATTGATGAGCTATCATATGTGGTTCTAACTTCGACACTTAGCAAAATTCATGAGAAAATTGAAATGTTGGAGAGGTGTAAAAATTAGAGAGCTCTAAAAATAATAATAAAATATTAGAGATCTAAGAAATTGTGAGCTATAACATAGAGAGCTATGAAATTGGAGAGAGCTCTAAAAATAATAATAAAATATTAGAGATCTAAGAAATTGTGAGCTATAACATAGAGAGCTATGAAAATGGAGAGAGATCTAAAAATAATAATAAAATATTAGTGTTTAAGCAAATTGGTGAGCTATCATTCATGAGAGAGTTGGGAGCTAGCTCTAAGAACTATGAGAGGACGGCTCTGAAAATAATATTAAAATATTAGAGAGCTGAGAAATTGGTGAGCTATCACATGGAGAGCTATGAAATTAGAGAGAGCTCTAAAAATAATAATAAAATATTAGAGAGCTAGGAAATTGGTGAGCTATCATATGGAGAGCTATGAAATTGGAGAGAGCTCTAAAAATAATAATAAAATATTAGAGATATAAGAAATTGGGGAGCTCTAAAAATAATATTAAAAATATTAGTGAGTTAAGAAATTTGTGAGTTGTCATTTGTGGCTCTAGCTTCGACACTTAGCAAAATTCATCAGAAAATTAAAATATTTGAGAGGTGTAAAAATTAGAGAGCTCTAAAAACAATAATAAAATATTAGAGATCTAAACATTGGTGAGCTATCACACGGAGAGCTATGAAATTGGAGAGAGCTCTAAAAATTATAATAAAATATTAGTGAGTTAAGAAATTGGTGAGCTATCATACGTGAGCTCTAGCTTCAACACTTAGTAAAATTCATGAGAGAGTTGGGAGCTAGCTCTAAGAACTATGAGAGGAGAGCTCTAAAAATAATATTAAAATATTAGAGAGCTAAGCAGTTGGTGAGCTATCACATGGAGAGCTATGAAATTGGAGAGAGCTCTAAAAATAATAATAAAATATTAGTGAGCTAAGAAATTGGTGAGCTATCACATGGAAAGCTATGAAATTGGAGAGAGCTCTACAAAAAATAATAAAATATTAGAGATCTACGAAATTGGTGAGCTATCACATGGAGAGTTATGAAATTGAAGAGAGCTCCAAAAATAATAATAAAATAGTAGAGATCTAAGAAATTGGTGAGCTATCACATGGAGAGCTATGAAATTGGAAAGAGCTCTAAAAATAATAATAAAATATTAGTGAGCTAAAAATTGGTGGGCTATCATATGTGGCTCTAGCTTCAAACTTTAGCAAAATTCATGAGAAAATTGAAATGTTGGAGAGGTGTAAAAATTAGAGAGCTCTAAAAATAATAATAAAATATTAGAGATCTACAAAATTGATGAGCTATCACATGGAGAGCTATGAAATTGGAGAGAGCTCTTAAAATAAGAATAAAATATTAGTGTGCTAGTAAATTGGTGAGCTATCATACGTGAGCTCTAGCTTCAACACTTAGTAAAATTCATGAGAGAGTTGGGCGCTAGCTCTAAGAACTATGAGAGTAGATGTAACGCTCTCAAAATAATACATATAAACCCAACATTTGTGACACTCATAGACATAAGAGAATAAAACATATTTCCATTTATCAGAGTATTCATTACAAAAGTATTACATGTTGACAACAAAAGTAAATGCCCTACGGGTTTACAACTTTCCAAGTCAACACTTGGTTACAAAAAGAGAGTACTAACTCAAAGCACATTAAGCCCTTGGCTTGAATTTACATGTAATACCAAAAAGATAACAACAAAAGATCTGTCAGCCTCTAAGCCTTCCAAGATACATCCTTGGAGGTGGCTTATCACCTGAACCTGAAAATGATGTCCCATTAGCCAACACCCAGTAGAGATATGTTAAACATGATATGAACGATAACTAAAACATTAGCATTCGGCAAATGTTTAACTCATATAAACAAACGTACATCTCTTTCCATTTCATTATCCAAACCAATTCATAGATATGGTTCTTTATTCATCCAGACAGTTCATAATGAAACTACAACTCATATAATTAACACTTAAACACTTCAAGTTCAAATGAGATTACAACTCATATTATCGTCATTTCAATACTTCAATTCATCTACGTTATGCAAACGCAATCAGGATTTCGGGATTTTCACCCTGGACACTCTGGCCAACTTAGTTATCACTGGATTCCATCCCCTATCTCCTCTCAAATCCGGTTTAGGAGTACATCTCTTATCTCCTCCCAAACAATATACATATACAATGTATTTAAACACTTATCATATACAATGATCAAGCAAAGCACATATTCAAAGTGTTATTCCACCCGTCATATTCAATGACATATTCAATGATTGGTTTTAATTCACCTAATCATCATGCAGTGTCTACAACATTCAAGACTATCCTCCGCCGATAGCCTAAAACAATTATTTCTAAACAGATAATAAATTCATCAATAGATCAATTATCTTCAATTTCAAAGGTGAGTGATTAATCGATCCAACTCCACCATTAAGTCTCATAATTTCCCAATTTCATGGTTTTCAACACATATTCATATTTTCATATTTCCTGGATTAATTATACAAATTAATCAATTACATTAAATTAGGGCTTTTTCCTCCTTTTTCACAAATATTGCACCCGAGGCCAAATTCCATCAATGTTACATATTAATTTCATTTTAGGGACCACTCATACACTTGGAACCCCAAAACTAGAAAACCCCTCTTTACACATTTCAAGCTTTGAAACCCTAACACCCAAAATTTCCCAACCTTAACATTAAATCAAAATGACCACATGTTTATGTCAAAGATCATAAATATGAGTAGTTATCCCTACCTCAAGTGAAGAGACCTAAAGGAGATGATGAGCAAACTCGAAGGTGCTCCAAACCCACAACTTTTCGGATCAAAATGGAGGTCTTGAAAAGCTCTAACACTTTAATGAAGCCACAAGGGTTGGGTCTCACTAAACCAAGATCAAAATGCAGAGAGAGAGAGAGTTCTAGAGAGAGGAGCTCTCAAAATAGGGTTTTGGAAAGCTAGAGAGAGAGAATGGCCCAAAAAAGTGATTCAAAAAGCTGTTCTTCGGCCGGATATACATCACAGTCCGCTCAAGCGTGAAACGCCCCGCTCGAGCGTTAGACACAAACTCCCGCTCGAGCGTGAAAAGTGACGCTCGAGCGTCGAATGCACACTTCCAGAAGTTCTACAGACAAAGGTCCCCGCTCGAGCATGAAAGTGGACGCTCGAGTGTCCGATGTCCTGTAAGGAAAAATACTGAAGACGGAATAATCCCGCTCGAGCATCAGACTTCCCGCTCGAGCGGAGGAGCAATTGCAAAAGGGCCTGCTCAAGCGTGAAGGCCAAAATCTGGGCATCAACACTTGGTTTCTAAACACAACCAACCTATTTCAAACCTGCCCAACACATCCCAAACTCAAGTACAAAGAATTAAAGGACGGAAATGCGACAAAAACACATCACACATCCACGGAACCGAGTCCGGAATACAATAAACACTGAAGGGAAAACTGGGATCGCTATAACCTTCCTCCCTTAAAGAATTTCGTCCCCGAAATTAGATGAATAAGTTTCAAAAATATGATTTCTCAATTCTCAATAATATTACAATTCAATATTCAACATCTCGACCCATTACCGGTCATTCCATCTCTTTTCAAGAGGCAACTTACTACATATCTTTCAACATGCATTATCAACATGCATTCCCTTGAAAGTAACCAATTTCAACACATATATTCCATAATTCAATAACATATTCAGTGTTAATGATACATTTGCACTTCTACAATACCTTCAACATATACAATGTTAAATTAAACTTCCATTTTCAAGACATATTCAACAATACTTCCATAAATTAAAACATCTACAATGTTTTACAACTCAAAACATATACAATGTTTTTTAGATTTCATCATGACATAAAATTTCCAATACATAGTTAAACATTAACAGACAAGTCCAAATATTTCCCACGGACCTCCAATTCACGTTCCCAAGTGGCTTCTTCCACCCCGTGATGCTTCCACAAAACTTTTACCAAGTGAATCGTCTTGCTCGCAAGACTTGGTCCCGCCTATCCAAGACCCGCACCGGTCTCTCCTCATACGAGGCATCCTCATCTACTTCTAAGTCGGTCCAATCCAATACATGTGACAGAACCGGCTCGTACTTTCGAAGCATACTAACATGAAACACGTCATGCACTCCCGACAACTGTGGCGGTAAAGCTAAACAGTATGCAACCTCCCCAATCCGTTCAAGGATCTCAAAGGGGCCAATAAATCGAGGGGATAACTTCCCACTCTTCCCAAACCTCAACAAACCGCGCCGAGGTGATATTTTCAGAAAGACGTGATCACCCACCTCAAATGACAAAGGCCTCCTCCTACAGTCGGCATAACTTTTTTGGTGACTCTGGGCTGTAACAAGCCTCTTACGGATAAGTTCAACTTTCTCCGTCGTTTCTCGCACCAACTCCAGGTCCAACAAAGGTGCATCACCCACCTCGGCCCAACACACCGGACACCTACACGGTCGGCCATACAAGGCCTCAAACGGTGCCATACAAATGCTCGATTAGAAACTATTGTTGTAGGCAAACTCCACTAAGGGCAAGTGCCTCTCCCACGACCCACTAAAGTCAAGGACACAGCCTCGAAGAATATCCTCAAGGATCTGAATAGTACGCTCGGACTGTCCGTCAGTCTGAGGATGATAAGCCGTGCTAAAGGTCAATCTAGTGCCCAAGGCACTCTGCAAACTCTGTCACAACCTAGCAGTAAAACGTAGATCTCTATCTAAGATGATTGATACTGGGACTCCATGCAACCTCACTATGTCTCGAATATACAAGTCGGCAAGATGATCTACCGAGTCTCTCACGCGCATAGGAATGAAGTGTGCCGACTTAGTCAACCGGTTAATTACCACCCAAATAGCGTCACTACCCCGCTGAGTCCTCAGAAGAGCTACAACGAAGTCCATCGTGACATGCTCCCACTTCTACTCGACTATAGGCAAGGGTTGCAACAAACCCGCTGGCCTCTGATGCTCAGCCTTCACTTGCTGACACATAAGGCACTTAGACACAAACAACACTGCCACATCTTTCTTCATACCTCGCCACCAAAACTGGCGACCCAAATCATGATACATTTTAGTGCCTCCCGGATGCACCGCAAGGCGTGAATGGTGGAACTCTCGGAGTACTTCCTCCCAGCAAGACTCCGACACAAACAAGCGGTCTCGGTACCTCACACTCAGGTCGGGATACACAGTCAAACCCTTCTCAACCTTCCCACTAGAGATCTTCTCCCGGAGGGATTCTACCTCAAGGTCACTCCTCTGTGCCTCTAACACTTGATTCACAAGTGTGGGCTGTGCAACTATAGAAAACAAGGCTGCAGACTCAACAGATTCACCCAGAAGCAAATCAAACTCGCCAAGTGCACCCAACATTTCCCATTCCCGGATGGCTATACAAGCTACATCGCTAATGGATTTCCTACTAAGGGCATCGGCCACAACATTGGCCTTTCTCGGATGATAATTCAATTCGAAGTCGTAATCCTCAATGAACTCCATCCACCTCCGCTACCTCAGATTCAAGTCTTTTTGTGTAAACAGATACTTCAGACTCTTATGATTCGAGAACTCCTCAAAATCTCTCACCATATAGGTAATGCCTCCAAATCTTCAAGGAAAAAATCACCGCCGCTAACTCTAGGTCATGTGTAGGATAGTTCTTCTCATGTGTTTTCAATTGATGTGAGCCATAGGCTACCACTTTCCCCTCTTGCATCAACACAAAACCCAAATCCTCTCGTGAGGCATCACAATACACTGCATAACCCAAACCCCTCTCCGGAATAACCAAAACTGGAGCGGTGGTAAGTC
Organism: Camellia sinensis; assembly: GCF_055761805.1. Taxonomy (NCBI): domain Eukaryota; kingdom Viridiplantae; phylum Streptophyta; class Magnoliopsida; order Ericales; family Theaceae; genus Camellia; species Camellia sinensis. The sequence continues at coordinate 191,754,240 of NC_138964.1, forward strand.
TAACTTTAAGATCTTGGAACGACTTCTCACTCCATACAAATTTGACCCCTTTCCGCGTCAATCTAGTCAACGGTGAAGCTAGCCTGGAGAAATCCTTTACAAACCTACGGTAATAACTGGCCAATCCCAAAAAACTGCGGATCTCAAAAACACTCTTAGGCTGTGCCTAATCTTGCATTGCCTCTATCTTGGATGTATCAACAGACACTCCTTCCTCGAAGACTACATGGCCTAAGAATTTAACCTCTCTTAGCTAGAATTCACACTTCTCAAACTTAGCATACAGCTTATGGGCTCTAAGCAACTCAAGCACCACTCTCAAGTGTTCCTCGTGCTCCTCCTCAGAAGGTGAATAAATCAGAATGTCGTCCACAAAGACGACCATAAAGCGATCTAAGAACTCTCGGAATATCTGGTTCATCAAGTCCATAAACACTGTCAGTGCATTGGTTAGTCCAAATGGCATCACCAGAAACTCATAATGGCCATACCGCGTACAGAATGCCGTCTTCGGGATATCCTCCTCCTTGACCCTCAACTGATGATAACCCGATCTCATACCTATCTTAGAGAAATAACGGGACCCTTTCAACTGGTCAAAAAGATCATCTATACGAGGCATAGGGTACTTGTTCTTCACCGTAGCTTGATTCAATTTTCGGTAATTGATACAAAGTCTCAAGGCCCCATCTTTCTTTTTAGCAAAGAGGGCCGGTGCTCCCCACGGCGAAGTACTAGCGCAGACAAAACCCTTATCTAGCAACTCCTAGAGTTGAATCTTCAACTCACTCAACTCGACTGGGGCAAAACGATATGGTGCCATGGAAATCGGTGCCATGCCAGGCACTAAGTCAATAGAGAACTCAATCTCTCGATGAGGTGGCAAACTAACAAGATCCTCGGGAAAGACGTCCGAGTGCTCACAAACCACTCTTGGCAACTCGGCCTGGTTCTCATCACACTCACTACTCATATAGCTAGCGAGAAGACAACTAAGCTCACCCCGCCCTCGCGGATCATACACTGGTGGCAAAACACTACCAACCAGATCTCCCAAGAAATGGAAACAATCCCCGCTCAAGGTACATACAGTAACCCTCTGTCAGTAGCAATCAATAACAACTCAGTATGACGATAACCAGTCCATACCCAAAATCGCATCAAAACTCGACATAATCATTACTACAAAAGAAAATGGGAGTCGATGGTCGGCGACCTCTATATCATAACCTCTACACCCATGTTTCAAAATCAACTCACCCCCAACAGGTGATATAACGCAAATAGGAGAAGCTAACTGTGCCAACTCCAACCCCAAAACAGATGCAAATGTAGCAGATATAAAGAAATGGGATGCACCCGTATCAATCAACACATTAGCAACTGAGTTACAAAACAGAAAGGTACCTCTCACAACAGATGGAGCCGGTACAAGATCCTGCGCGGTAACAGCATACACACGCCTTGTAGGCCCCTGATCTACCTGCTCACCTCTTGGAGCAAAAGACTATTACATAAACTGAGCCGAAGAGGCTCCCTGATTGGCCCTTGAGGCCTGAACTGACTGAGCTGGCTGAAAAATCTGCCTCGACCCAGATGCACCAGATATGCCACTCAACTGTGGGCAAAACCTCTTCAGGTGCCCCGCCTAACCACACTGGTAACAAGAGAGCAGTTAGCCTCTACCCTGACTTTGGCTCTGAGGACAAGCCGAAGATGAAGCTGCTCTCTGTCCTCCTCCCCTCTGCGGGCAAGCTGGAGACTTGTGGCCCAGCTGACCACACTTGTAACAGGTAAAGTCTCACTGACTGCCTCTCCTAGAGCTTAAACTCGACATTGGAAAGGTAGATCTCGTAAAGGCACCCTGGGACTGCTGAGGGTTAGGACCCCTCTGCCTCCTACCATTCCCTTGGCCATCCTGACTCCTCTTGGAGCCCTTCATCCTTTTCTCCTCCTCATGCATAATAATCTTAAGATGGGCCGCAGCATCTACAAGGCCCCCATACTCCCGAGTCATGGATCCAGCAACCCTAAGCTTGAGCCTGGTCCTTAACTGCTTTTCGAACTCAAGACAACGGCGTTCCTCAGACGCCACTAGCTTAGGTGCAAACCTAGATAAATTGGTAAATGCGGCCTCAAACTCGGCCACTGGTGTATTCAGCTGCTTGAGCTGACAGAACTGATCCCTCAACTTCTCCTTAACAGTGGGAGGCAAAAACTTCTCTTGGAAGGCATCAACGAAAGCCTCCTAAGTCCCTTCAATACGACCTCGAACAAACTTCCACCACTGACCTGCGTTTCCCTTCAGCTGGAAGGATGCCAAGGTCACCCTCAAGGCTCCGTCTTCGATGCCTAGCATCTCAAACGTCTTCATCATCTATTCAAGCCACTCATTGGCCTTAAGTGGCTCTTTAGGATCCCCCAGAAACTCATCCGGATTAGATCGGAAAAACTCCCTCTTTGGAAAGGATGGCCCTACCTCAACAACATAGGCCTCGACCTGATTCTCAGCCCTGAGAATGTCCATGGATTCCCTCAATGCTCCTGGCATCTCGCGGGCTAAGGCGCCCATGGCCTGCTGACCTACTGGCTCGGCCACATTGGCCTGACCAACCCCCTCCTGTTGCGCCAGAATGCCATCCGGTATAGGCATCTCCTGCCTCCTAGGCCTACCTCGCCTACCACTATGTCCTTGTCCTGACATCCTAATAAAGGTAACAAAGACATTAGCACATTCACAAATGTGCCGAAGCTATATGTAGACACCCTATTTTTGACCGTCCTCAAGACTTGGTAGTGGTTGCAGGTACATCCAGCCACAAGTTCGATCGCTCGTCGAGTGCTCGACTTTCGTGGAAGAACGTCACAGGTTTAAGCTTTCCAAACCCTGTATCCTTTCTGCCCCATGTTTGGACCAGGTGTTGGTCCTTTCTTCTTGATTTTCATAGGACACTGCCGGCCATTGTTTGGCACTGCCAGCCATGTACTTTTTCTTGCCTGCTACTGATGATGGCTGCTGGCCATCAGTGAGCCACTGCCGGCCATAGCTGATGGCTGGTAGAACACTTGTCTCAACAGGTTTCACGCCAGATCTTTTGAGCCAGCTAGTTTTCACCCACCTCCCCTCCACACACGTGTATGGAGGGATGAAGCTCTTGCCAAGCTTCTTGAACAAGCTTTGCATTGCCTCTCTTCTATAAAAGAGGAGGCTCCTCCTCCATTTCAGAGGTTCAGAAAATAGAGGTTTGAGTGATAGATATAGTCTTGTATCTATATCTCTCTTTTGCTTTGGTTTTGTGCCTTAAAAGTGTAGTTTTGTCTCACTTTTGTACACAAGCACACACTCAAACACCTTGCTTGTGTTGCTGAGGCTTCTTAAGGTTGTTTTTAGTGTTCTTGGGTTGGTTTGAGCTCAAACGAGTGGCTGGAGTTGCAGTGGCAAAGAAGGTCTTCAAGGGTGAGTCTTTAACCTTTAGATCCCCCATTTTTCCTTAAGCTTTTACCCCTTCTTGCATACATTTTTAAGCTTAACTCTTAATTGGAAAAAGTTCTATTTTTGCATGCTTGAGAAGCTTGTTTAAGGTTACTTTTTTGTTTGGGGTGATCTCCCCCCTCTTAGGCCTTCTTTCGAGCCATCCCTTTAGGCTCTTGTTGAAACCTTTGCATGACCTTTCTACAATTGAAATCCAGAGGATTTTTAGTGGTGGAAAGGTAGTTTTGGAGTCCTAAATAAGAGAGGGTCATCCCCTCTCCTTGTATTGTGTTTACTAGCTTCATATGCCTCATGTTTGAGCACCTTGGTTAGGCTTGTGTTGGCCATATCTTAGCTAGTATTTGTGGTTATTTTGCTGAGGCATGCCACTGTTTTTACTTTCCTTGGTCACTCCATGCATGGTTTATACACTTGTAGTGTAAATCACACAAACTAGTCTTGTATGCTTCATGAAGTAGTATGTCATTCTACCTTGTTTTCTTTCCATTTCAGTAGGTTTTGGTGTTGTTTTAGCATGCCATGACTCTATTTTGGGTGGGTTTGGTTAGCCCATTCATGCTCCATGCACTTGTAGTGCATTTCCATGAATTAGCCTAACATGCATCATGCTTTAACATGTCATTCTAGCATACTTTTGGCTTAACGTTAAGAAGCTTTTGTCCATGTTGTGACATGCTTTAGCTCTGATTTTGGTTGTTTTGGCCATGCATGACTTGCTTTGTATAGCCATAGTGCAATCTAGCTTGTTAGCTTCGTGTACCAAGTCCACTAGCATGCATTACTTGGACTATTTGAATGATTTGACATCATCTCATATGTTATATCAGTGCATATTTCATATTCATACACTTGTGCTTGCCACTCTTTCAATGCGTTGGAGGGTTGGCCCCTTTATGCCTTAACATGAACCATTGTGTATGCCTTCATGCCTTAGCTTGCGAGCCATCATTTTAGTGCTTATTTGGGGTTATTTTGCCATGATATAACTCTGATTTTTGTTGGTTAAGTCATTCCATGCTTGGTCTTAATAGGTGTAGTGTAATCCACCCTATTTGCCTTGTATGCATCATGCCTTATGCCCTTCATGCTAGCACATTTTGGCTTCCTTTCATGCATTGTTTTAGACTCATTTTGACATGTTCTAGGACTGTTTTAGGTTGCCTTTGCCATATGCTTCATGCTTTGTATAGATGTAGTGCAACTGGCCTTGCTAGCTTTGTGTTTTGTTGACTCATACATGCTATCTTTAAGCTATTTAGATGATTTGACATCATTTAATACTTCATTTCAGAGCTTATAGCATGACTATATTCCCACTTCTTTCATGTTTTAAATGTCTTTGAGTGTTGTGCATTGTTGCCTAGTTTGTGGCCTAGCATGTATGCCATCTTGCCTAGGCGTTTAAGCCCTCATCTCAGCATGTTTAGGTCTTTGTTTTGACCTACTAGAGCTCTGTCCATGATTAGTTCATGCGTATTTTCCATGTATTGCATGCCTCCATTGTAGTCCTCTTTACTAGCTACATGCTTTAAGGACTCTAACATGTTATACTTGATGTGTTTGAATGATTTCGCATCATTTCTTACCTTATTTCAGTGCACTTAGTGTTGTCACACTTCCATGTTTATCACTCCTTGAGCCTTCTTGAGAGTTGTGCTCTTAGGCCTAGTTGGATGGCCAATGCATTGTGTATGCATGCCTTGCCCTTTTGTGCTTCTATACTAGCATTTTGGCCGCTTATTTGGACGTGATTGAGGTCTGTCCATTTTGGTTTACGTCCATTGAGCATTGTGTATGCCACGTAGTTCATTGCATTTGTGCATGCCATGTTGTACCATTACACTTGTGTATGCCATGTTCATAGCATTGTGTATGCTAGTTGTTGTTCTTAGCATCGTGCATTGTGCGTGCCATTAGCCTTGTTAGGTTGTTCATGTTGCATTGCATGTTTGCATGCTCTAGTTGCATTACATGCTTGCATGCTTGAGTTGCATGTTTGCCATGCTCGTGTTGCATTGTTGTTTGGTTTGAGTATTAATCCAAGCACGAGAAACGGGGGACATTTCATACTTGAAGTGATGAAACGTACCTCGATTCTCGGTCGCTGACACTCTTGACGATGCATGATAGAGTTCTAGGCATTTATGTGTTTTTTTTTGTGCATCCATTCTACATTGATTTGCGCAAGTTGGATCTTCGGCCATCATGCATCGAGATGTGTGATTGATGGTCTTGGATCTGATTATGCCTCTCCCTTGATGTTTCGAGGTGATATGGGGTGGCATAGTGCGTACATACCCTTGGGAGACCCTCCATTTTCTTTGTTTTGTGCTCTACTACAGCTTGGTGTCACAGCACACCAGTGGCCAGCAGCCTCTCATTGTTGGCCGGCACCCCCTCATCCTTGGCCGGCAGAATACACCCTTTGTCGGCAGTGGGGTCGGCAGAAGCCTTTCATGGTCGGCAGGCCATTGGTGCACTCTCCAGCATGTTTTTGGTAAGATACAGCAGAAAGTTCTAAAGCACACCCTGCAGACAGAGCCTCTAGAGAGCATTCGGAGAGCTTTTGGGACGGGAATCGAGCATGCATCTTCAACTTCTTCAAGGCAGAGCTGAGGCAGCCTAGTTTACATATTTTAATGCTTACTTGTTAGTTAGTATTCAAATTTGTAATTAATTAATTAATTTGTCAATTAATTAAGTGTTGTAATAATTAGTTGTAACTAGTTATTCAATTTAGTTATGTAATAATTAGTTTAATTAGCGTAGCTAGTTAGCTAAATTCATTCGGACCCTTCGTCGAGAGGGCATATGTTGTAATAAGGGTGCGTGTGTGTGTGCATGTCTTCCAACCCCTATTTCTTTCTCCTTTTACTTACCCACTTTCAATGGTTAGTTTAGGGTTATTTTCAAATTAACATCCTTATGCTATGCATGCATGCATCCATTCATCTGTCTTGCATGCACCGGGCTCGGCGCATCATACTAACTGTATTGTATTTCAATTCCAAGTTGAATATATGTATCGAACTATTGCATTTCACATGCCATCTTAGAATAGCCGAGCCTATTTTAGATGCATTTTCGCATGCGTTGCATTAGCCATCTTAACATGAACTAGGGTCATGCATGATTTCTAACTAGTTCTCTATTTTGGCTCTGAGTACACTGTGAGTGTTTATGCTTTAGCATCTTGTAGGAGTGTCAGTGTTGCCATGATCGCATGCTTGCCATGAGGCTAACTGCTTATGTGATATAACTGCCTGAATGCCTGTGGGTGAAGGTTGGATTGCTTGAATTGGAACAATTCATTGAAATCCTTGATTTAGCCTAGTTGCGAGTAGCAAATTTCAAACTGTTTTCAAACAAACAAATATGCAATGCTTTTTTCCAAATTAGGTGATCTAGTCTATACTTGTATGTTGTGCGCATCACATAGTAAGATTAGCTAATTAACCGGAATAAGAGCACTTGTGTTGTCAAAAATAAGATATAATGCTTAGTACAGGCCGATCCTTTGATCGGGCGAGAGGGGGTGCTCATTACATGACCTTCCCCTCTCGTACCCAAGTTCCTGAGCCGAGGTAACTTTGGTGATGACGGACACGTGGCGTTAGGCACGAGACAGGGTTTCCTAAATTTCCCTCAAAACAAAAAATTTAGGTGGCAACTTTGTATCTGGCAAAGCAGTCCATGTTTGGCACTTCTTTATAAAAATCAATTTTCCAAAACGATTTGCCGAATTTGGACTCTTTGGTGATTTATCAGTCTAGCATTGCACTTTGCAAGATCAGATTCTGAACCGTGACATTTAAGTCCGAACTATTGTAGTAAGCCCAAATGAACAGAACGGGATTTTCTCGGGACATTCAGGCGCGTCTACAGTTTCTGGCGACTCCGCTGGGGAGTTTAGAGAACTTGACTCGAACTCATGATATCTTATTTTGTTTACACTTATGTGTTTCTTTGCATTGCATGTGCATTGGTGCGCCTAGGACACCGTGTTTGCCGTATGCTATTCCTAAACAATTTGCCGGAGGCCTGCTTTGAGAAGCATGCCATAAGGCTGACCGGTTGCGGGCTCTGCCACGATGGGAACACAAACCTCGGTTTTTACCGAGGCACCCTTTTTTACCATTCGACCTAGTGCATATCGGAATCCATAGTGACCATTCCAAACTAGGACATGTTGCTTACCCGATTGTAGGTTTTTTGAAACCGCTGCGTGCGTATTGAAACCCTAGCTCCTGAAAAAATAGGACAGCAAAACCCTACCCCACCATAGGGGTGTTTTGGCTCTTGCTTGCTTGATATGTGTTGTTAGGGTGTGTCTCTACAGGATGGTCTGTATCAGTTTGCAAGTCTGGGTATTAGGCCCGAGGGCATCAGTATTTGGGAATCAGTTTTACCTGAGGGTATCCATTTATGGGCAGAATTTTAGGTAGAATTCAGTAATGAGTACAATCATTCAGCTATGTTCATGTCTGTATTGGTGAAATTAGGCTGAGATGCTGTCGGTTTTCTCTTTTGCAAGGTAGTCTTGGGAACCGTAGCTTCAGAAGGCTCCAATATCCCCCGAGGTTCATTAGATTTGTGCTGATAGACTTTGTCAGGTTAGAGATTCAGTTCAAGAGCAGCCGGTATTTTCCTTCGCTGAGGCAAGGCAGAGAAGGGCCAATCAAGGCTCACTGGTTCATCTGATCCGTTAGTCACTAGTCACATCACTTCTGTTCAGTTTAGCAGACTCGTGATGATGCAAAATTCAGAAGAAATTGTGGTCATGGCAACAACACTAAACCAGGGAATCGCCATGCAGGGTTAGATCGATGTTGAAATGCAATGCTCGCCTAAGTCACCTTTCGCACATCCAATCTAGGAACCTCAATTATTCCAAACTCGTGAGCCCACCACTTTTGAGCTAATGGGAATGATCGGCGATCTTTAGAGGTCTGTGGCTGATCTAGCCTTAGGAATGTCGGCTTCGCCATCGATCATATCGCATACCGGGAACTTCATGCCGAGAGAGCCTCCACTATTGGGGCGAATTCTAATTGAACTCAGTCAACCCGAAACCATCCCAAATTTGGGCAATGACATGTCGACAACGACAGGACTTCGCACTGATGTAGCAATCCAAACCTTCGACCAAGCTGAGGCGAGTGGTAAGAACAAGGTGGAGGCGGACACTGATCCCTATGAACAACTTCTGTGGGCTATTGAGGCTTTGAAAGTCGAAGGACTGAACAAACAACAAGTGCTCGTGGTTGTTGCAAAGATTATGGAGGAAACTTTCCCCACTCCAAATGAGAGCAGTTCGAATCAAGGAGAAAATCGGGAGAAGGACTGTCGTACCAAAAACGATCCTTTGAGCTCTAATCCTGCACTCGGAAAAGACCAGAAAACCAAGTCAGCACCTGTCGATCCCTTTACTGGTACGTCCAGCAAAAATCCACAAGCCTCGAAGTATTTACCCCGAGGTCGCAGGGTCTTCCATGCCCTCTATATGCCTTTGTCCAAGGCTTTTCAAATCCTTTCTGAAAAGGGGCATCTCAAACCCCTCGAGCCTCGGCCTCTCCCTAGTCATCTTCCACCTAGTCATGATGCTACCCAGTACTATACGTACCATCAACGAACTGGTCATAACACCGACAATTGCTTCCGTCTTTGCCACGAAGAATAGGATTTGTTTGACAATGGGGTCGTCCTCCCACCAAGCTCAACAAAGTCTATCGTCACTGGATCAGTGAACCTGAAGGATAATGTGATGTGATCAGGGGACGAACCACCTGCAGGTAGCGCTCAGTTTACTTCAGATATGGCGTATGGCACTCACTATTTTGAGCATTTGTGAATGCTAGTTTTTGTACTTTCTGACTTAGGTATTCAGTCAGTTTTGTTGTCTTGTATATAATCAGTGTTCTTTGTACTATGTCAGTTGGGTTTGTCTTGTTGTATCGAGTCAATCTTGTTTTGTTTGAGTCGGGTGATTTCGGGGGTGTTACCTCAGACATCACCGTTTTGTTTTGTGTTTGTCTTTTTGCTTTCTTTTGAGTCTGTTTCTGCTTTGGAACCAGTTGTGCCAACAGATCTGAATAAAATAGCAGTAATTTTCACACTTTTGTGTTTGCTTCTGCCTCGCACCTGTTATGCTAGCATGTTTGGATGAAATGATAGTGCATTTCACCTGCTCTTCTGTGCCTTGAAATTATTGCTTTGACCTAAGTTTTTCAAAACTTTTTGAACACTATGGTGAAAACAAAGAGGAAGGAATTCCTCGGGATTTGCAAAAATTTGATCAATTGAGAGAAAGAGAGGCGTGCTAAGCCCTTAATGAATCTAATCATGCATGTTAATATGAGTACTGAGAAGGATCCTGGCTTGATCCAGATTGGTTCTACATTGTCTTCAGCACGAGCAACTAGTCGCTTTCTTAAAAGATTTCAAAAAATATTTTGCGTGGTTTTGCGAAGACCTGTGTGGAATCGCTCTTGAGATTGTGCAGCTTAGGATCGCTCTCTGCCTCGAGACTCGACCCCCTTGCTTTCAAACCTTGAACTTGGATTCTGAATGTTCAACGGTTAACCACAATGTGAGGCCTGTGTGGCCAGATTCGAAGCAACCCACGAACTAGGGGTAAGAAAGTCAGATCAAGAAGGTCAGACGTCGTCAAAAGAAGCTTGCAAAGTTATATCAGAAGCACCCCTCGAACTAAGGGGCAAAAATGTCAAATGTGCTCGAAGAGCCAAAGATGGATCATTCTGCAAACTGATGAAGATCAGCAAGAATGCCAAACCTCAGAAGGGAGGAAAGAAGAAAGTATTGCTAGAGGACAACCAAGTTCCTATCCACAACACTAGGGGCAATTCAACCCCCATTGGATAGACTCCTACATCATCAGCGAACAACAGCCATTCTCTTGGATACAGGTGGCTTCAAGATCTCAAACCGATCAACATGGACTGAGTTACAACTTTTACCCTTGAGAGGCTCGTTAGGCCGAAAACCCGGAAGGGCGACCCAGGCAAAAGTTAGAGCAAGAAAAAGAAGAAAAGAACAAAACTGAAAAAAAAAAGGAAAAGAAAAGAAAAGAAAATGAAAAGATGAAAAGAAAGAAGAAAAAAAGAAAAGAAATGAAAAGAAAAGTAAAACAAAGCTCGTAAGGTTGAAAACCCAGAAAGGGCGGCCTTGGCAAAAGTTAGAGCATAAAAGGAGAGGTTAATACCCGAGTGTACCTTAAACCTGAACTACGTAAGGCTTGATTCCCATGTTTGGGATACGTAGGCAACTTCATTCTGAAGTCCAGCCATAAACACTTCCAAATCGATTGTGTCCATGTAATGATTCTGATCATCGTTGTCTTCTTTGTATCCAAGAGTTCGGTTGTGATCGTCACTTTGAGGACTGATTACAGTGTGCTGCGGCACTATCTAAACAAGGGGCAACTTTCCGTTGCCATACAGTGTGCTGCGGTGCTATTCAAACAAGGGGCAACTTTTCGTTGCCATACAGTGTGCTGCGGTGCCATTCAAACAAAGGGGAACTTTCCGTTGCTGTGCAGTGCCCTTTGAAACAAGGGCCAATTTTCCTTCGAATCTGAGGTTGTGTGTAACGCCCCGACCCTTTACACGTCATTGATATTGTCTGTTTTGGGTCATGCCCGCACGGATTTGTTCTTCCCAGTGGGTCACCCATCCTAGTACTACTCCAGCCTAAGCACGCTTAACTGGGGAGTTCTAATAGGGGTTTCACCACTTGGGAAAAGGCCTCGATGCTATATAAGGGTCTAAGTTTTTACTTTTATAGCCCAGGAACTCCCCCTCCATTCCCGATGTGGGCACCGGGGCCTTATAATCTATCCCCTATAAGGCTGCACGTCCCCGTGCAGTAGCCTGCCAGCTCGCAAGCCCGCCCACATGCACCGAGAGACGCTAGGGGCCCACACTCGGTACTCCAGAGAGTCGGCTCTGATACCATTTGTAACGCCCCGACCCTTTACACGTCATCGATATTGTCCGTTTTGGGTCATGCCCGCACGGATTTGTTCTTCCCAGTGGGTCACCCATCCTAGAACTACTCCAGCCTAAGCACGCTTAACTAGGGAGTTCTAATAGGGGTTTCACCACTTGGGAAAAGGCCTCGATACTATATAAGGGTTCAGGTTTTTACTTTTATAGCCCAGGAACTACCCCTCCATTCCCGATGTGGGACACCGAGGCCTTACAATCCACCCCCTATAAGGCTGCACGTCCTCGTGCAGTAGCCTGCCAGCTCGCAAGCCCGCCCACATGCACCGAGAGATGCCAGGGGCCCACACTCGGTACTCCGGAGAGTCGGCTCTGATTCCATTTGTAACGCCCCGACCCTTTACACGTCATTGATATTGTCCGCTTTGGGTCACGCCCGCACGGATTTGTTCTTCCCAGTGGGTCACCCATCCTAGAACTACTCCAGCCTAAGCACGCTTAACTGGGGAGTTCTAATAGGGATTTCACCACTTGGGAAAAGGCCTCGATGCTATATAAGGGTCTAGGTTTTTACTTTTATAGCCCAGGAACTCCCCCTCCATTCCCGATGTGTGACGCCCCAAATTTTCTTTTTTGAAACATCAAGGGAAATTAAATAAACAAAATGACTTAATAAACTAAAAAGTTGACATCTTAATAGGGCATTCTAACTCTCGTACATAACCAAAGGTATAGTTTTGCCTCGTAATTTCTTCTCACATCATCAATTGGGAGGAAATTAATCTTGATGACGACGTGACATTTGAAGAAAAGCCTGTCAAGATTTTAACGTCATCGATATTGTCCGTTTTGGGTCATACCCGCACGGATTTGTTCTTCCCAGTGGGTCACCCATCCTAGAACTACTCCAGCCTAAGCACGCTTAACTGGGGAGTTCTAATAGGGGTTTCACCACTTGGGAAAAGGCCTCGATGCTATATAAGGGTTCAGGTTTTTACTTTTATAGCCCAAGAACTCCCCCTCCATTCCCGATGTGGGACACCGGGGCCTTACAATCCACCCCCCATAAGGCTGCACGTCCTCGTGCAGTAGCCTGCCAGCTCGCAAGCCCGCCCACATGCACCGAGAGACGCCAGGGGCCCACACTCGGTACTCCGGAGAGTCGGCTCTGATACCATTTGTAACGCCCCAACCCTTTACACGTCATCGATATTGTCCGCTTTGGGTCACGCCCGCACGGATTTGTTCTTCCCAGTGGGTCACCCATCCTAGAACTACTCCAGCCTAAGCACGCTTAACTGGGGAGTTCTAATAGGGATTTCACCACTTGGGAAAAGGCCTCGATGCTATATAAGGGTCTAGGTTTTTACTTTTATAGCCCAGGAACTCCCCCTCCATTCCCGATGTGGGACACCGGGGCCTTACAATCTACCCCCATAAGGCTGCACGTCCCCGTGCTGTAGCCTGCCAGCTCGCAAGCCCGCCCACATGCACCGAGAGACGCCAGGGGCCCACACTCGGTACTCCAGAGAGTCGGCTCTGATACCATTTGTAACGCCCCGACCCTTTACACGTCATCGATATTGTCCGTTTTGGGTCATGCCCGCACGGATTTGTTCTTCCCAGTTGGTCACCCATCCTAGAACTACTCCAGCCTCAGCACGCTTAACTGGGGAGTTCTAATAGGGGTTTCACCACTTGGGAAAAGGCCTCGATGCTATATAAGGGTTCAGGTTTTTACTTTTATAGCCCAGGAACTCCCCCTCCATTCCCGATGTGGGACACCGGGGCCTTACAATCCACCCCCCATAAGGCTGCACGTCCTCGTGCAGTAGGCTGCCAGCTCGCAAGCCCGCCCACATGCACCGAGAGACACCAGGGGCCCACACTCGGTACTCCGGAGAGTCGGCTCTGATACCTTTTGTAACGCCCCGACCCTTTACACGTCATCGATATTGTCCGCTTTGGGTCACGCCCGCACGGATTTGTTCTTCCCAGTGGGTCACCCATCCTAGAACTACTCCAGCCTAAGCACGCTTAACTGGGGAGTTCTAATAGGGATTTCACCACTTGGGAAAAGGCCTCGATGCTATATAAGGGTCTAGGTTTTAACTTTTATAGCCCAGGAACTCCCCCACCATTCCCGATGTGGGACACCGGGGCCTTACAATCTACCCCCCATAAGGCTGTACGTCCCCGTGCTGTAGCCTGCCAGCTCGCAAGCCCGCCCACATGCACCGAGAGACGCTAGGGGCCCACACTCGGTACTCCAGAGAGTCGGCTCTGATACCATTTGTAACGCCACGACCCTTTACACGTCATCGATATTGTCCGTTTTGGGTCATGCCCGCACGGATTTGTTCTTCCCAGTGGGTCACCCATCCTAGAACTACTCCAGCCTAAGCACGCTTAACTAGGGAGTTCTAATAGGGGTTTCACCACTTGGGAAAAGGCCTCGATGCTATATAAGGGTTCAGGTTTTTACTTTTATAGCCCAGGAACTCCCCCTCCATTCCCGATGTGGGACACCGGGGCCTTACAATCCACCCCCCATAAGGCTGCACGTCCTCGTGAAGTAGCCTGCCAGCTCGTAAGCCCGCCCACATGCACCGAGAGACGCCAGGGGCCCACACTCGGTACTCCGGAGAGTCGGCTCTGATACCATTTGTAACGCCCCGACCCTTTACACGTCGTCGATATTGTCCGCTTTGGGTCACGCCCGCACAGATTTGTTCTTCCCAGTGGGTCACCCATCCTAGAACTACTCCAGCCTAAGCACGCTTAACTGGGGAGTTCTAATAGGGATTTCACCACTTGGGAAAAGGCCTCGATGCTATATAAGGGTCTAGGTTTTTACTTTTATAGCCCAGGAACTCCCCCTCCATTCCCGATGTGGGACACCGGGGCCTTACAATCTACCCCCCATAAGGCTGCACGTCCCCGTGCTGTAGCCTGCCAGCTCGCAAGCCCGCCCACATGCACCGAGAGACGCCAGGGGCCCACACTCGGTACTCTAGAGAGTCGGCTCTGATACCATTTGTAACGCCCCGACCCTTTACACGTCATCGATATTGTCCATTTTGGGTCATGCCCGCACGGATTTGTTCTTCCCGGTGGGTCACCCATCCTAAAACTACTCCAGCCTAAGCACGCTTAACTGGGGAGTTCTAATAGGGGTTTCACCACTTGGGAAAAGGCCTCGATGCTATATAAGGGTTCAGGTTTTTACTTTTATAGCCCAGGAACTCCCCCTCCATTCCCGATGTGGGACACCGGGGCCTTACAATCCACCCCCCATAAGGCTGCACGTCCTCGTGCAGTAGGCTGCCAGCTCGCAAGCCCGCCCACATGCACCGAGAGACGCCAGGGGCCCACACTCGGTACTCCGGAGAGTCGGCTCTGATACCATTTGTAACGCCCCGACCCTTTACACGTCATCGATATTGTCCGCTTTGGGTCACGCCCGCACGGATTTGTTCTTCCCAGTGGGTCACCCATCCTAGAACTACTCCAGCCTAAGCACGCTTAACTGAGGAGTTCTAATAGGGATTTCACCACTTGGGAAAAGGCCTCGATGCTATATAAGGGTCTAGGTTTTTACTTTTATAGCCCAGGAACTCCCCCTCCATTCCCGATGTGGGCACCGGGGCCTTACATTGTGCATCTCAAGAGTAGATTCTATGTTGATCGAGCAGTGGCTATTTGTAAAAACAAGCTTTGAGAATTTTTAATGAAGTTGACTAATTTTCTCAAAAATTGCTCCATTTTTCCAAAACTGGACCATTTCTTGGACCCAAAAAAGGAAAATTTTCAGTGCTCACAATCTGACTTGCATGCTTTCAAATCAGAAAATCGAACAAGTATGCTAATCTAACTCTCATTTTGGTCAAAATTGTTTTAGTAGAAAGCTCAAAAAACAAAAAATGGTCAAAACGATGAACTAGGGGCACAGTTGAGTCAGGTGTTCTGTCTTTTCCCCATTGTCAACATATCTGCTAGAAAGGGCACTCTACTTGCTAGAAAAGGGCACACCTAAAGCTAACAACATAGGGCTGAAAGTTCTCTCATCCTCCAAGCAGCGAGGTATCAAGTCAAGTGCGAAGCACGAACTGAAAAGGGAGCAGGATATTCTACTCCCTTATTCAAAAAGGTCTGGTCACATCAGAACTGGCCAAGGGCATCATCAATTGATGTCAACTACAGATCTGATGCACAACCAATCGCATCACAACCCCCTCTGTGGGGAAGCTCACTATTGTGAGCGGAAGAAGAAGAATCTAGTAGAATGCTAGGGGCACGAGCCCACAACCTCTTGTTTATCCATCAACCACCCAGGGGAGGGATAAAAAAATGAGAGATTGAAGAATAGAAAGATGTGCGCTGAGAGAAAAAGTGAGAAAAGGGCTTTTTCTAAAAAACAGAGCCTGAGGGCCGAGTGGTATGAGAATCACAAATGAGAAAGGGTGAGAAATAATACCCGAAATTGGTGAGCTATCACGTGGAGAGCTATGAAATTGGAAAGAGCTCTAAAAATAATAAAAAAAAATATTAGTGAGCTAAGAAATTGGTGAGCTATCACATGGAGAGCTATGAAATTAGAGAGAGCTCTAAAAATAATAAGAAAAACGTTAGTGAGCTATGAAATTGGTGAGCTATCATATGGAGAATTATAAAATTGAAGAGGCCTCCAAAAATAATAATAAAGTAATAGAGATCTAAGAAATTGGTGAGCTATCACATGGAGAGCTATGAAATTGGAAAGAGCTCTAAAAATAATAATAAAATATTAGTGTGCTAAGAAATTGGTGTGCGATCATATGTGGCTCTAGCTTCAACACATAGTAAAATTCATGAGAGAGTTTTGGAGCTAGCTCTAAGAACAATGAGAGGAGAGCTCTGAACATAATATTAAAATATTAGAGACCTAAGAAATTATAGAGATATCACATGGAGAGCTATGAAATTGGAGAGAGCTCTCAAAATAATAATAAAATATTAGTGAGCTAAGAAATTGGTGAGCTATCATATGGAGAGCTATGAAATTGTAGAGAGCTCTAAAAATAATAATAAAATATTAGAGATCCAACAAATTGGGGAGCTCTAAAAACATTATTAAAATATTAGTGAGTCAAGAAATTTGAGAGTTATCATATGTGGCTCTAGCTTTGACACTTAGCAAAATTCCTAAGAAAATTGAAATATTGGAGAGGTGTAAAAATTAGAGAGCTCTAAAAACAATAATAAAATTTTAGAGATCTAAAAGATTCAGGAAAGGAGTACCAAGAATTATGTTTTGAGCCATATTTTTGATCAAAACAAAATATGTTTTTAAACATAATCCTTGATTACAAATTAATACTTCTGGAAGTTTGTAGTCAATATACAAACTGTTACCACTGGCACTGGTTAGTGATTGACTTGTTTTCTGGAAATACTTGGTGGGGACCAAGCCTTCTTGTATGCAATTCATATATGCACCACTATTAACCAAAGCAATAGCTCGCGAATAATATAATCTGGTTGAATCATGAATGTGATACGAATATACCATTTCTGAAATGTTGTTCTATTTAATAACATTAAATAGTCTGGATTAGGTTCAGGTGTTTCAGTTTTATTCTTCTTCTCATTCTGTAGTTGGGTATTAATTTTTTTAATTTGTGAATTAATAAGAAGATTGGAATTCTGTAAATGTTTAATTTCTACTTTTAAAGCATTAATTTCCATTTTTAGATCCTGAACTGTAATGGGTTTTTCTGGACTAGGTGTCTGCATTCGATTAAAAACTTCATTCATGCTATAATGTTTAGGGGGAAACACTTCTTCTTTCTTTTGATTATAGCACATTTCAAGAAACTTTAATTTAGTAGCTGGATCTTTAATTCCATCAGCAATTTCTAAAAGATTTTGTTCAGAATCTGTAAGGACATTAATACTGGGACCAATATTAAGTCCATTCATTTCGACTATAGCTTTCCAATAATTTACTTCATCGGAAACTTGGTTTACTGAAGTTTTACAAGGGCAATTTTCATTTTCTGGATTATCATCTGTTTCTTGGTCTGAACTATCTGAATATATTGCTGCTATTTCATTATTAGAAGGGTTTGACGAGGAACTAGAATCAGATATTAACTGTAAAATTTTTTGCTGTATTTCATCATCTAATGCTAACTCATTAAGTTTAGATTGAATCTTTGCTCTGCATTTGTTACCATAGTGGCCTATTTGTCCACATTTGTAACATTTAATACTGGATTTATTCTTTTGGAAAGATTTTCCTTTGGTTCTGGATTTGTACTTCGGTTTAGAAGTCTGGGGTTGTGACTGAACCTTAGGTTTGGAATACTTTCTGTATTTTCTGTGAGATTTAGAGTAATTTTTATGTTTTCTTTGCTTATGAGGATATTGGACTGGAGGGTCATAAGCAAATTGTTCACAAAACTCTCCTAATTCCTTTTTGCCCGTAAGTTATTGCTGTTTTATTTGTTGCTGGAGTTTAAGGTCATTACAGAGTGCAAGACCTTCATCAGTAACCAAACTAATCAATTGGCCATAGGTATACTGATAGTACGGTATGGATACAGAACGATGATGATCTCGTAATTTTTTACGAACTCTTTCAGCAAAGAGGGTAGGGAGGCCATCAACGAATTTGGCTTTCCAATGATCAAAACTGCCATCTGCTCTCTGCATAATTTTCATCAGGAAAATATCTTTATACCACCTAAAATGGGATAAAGAAGGGCATCTAAGCTTCATCAGGAGTTCCCTATTGCGATCGGCGGCACCAGTAGCCTGACCAACAAAATGGGTAATTATAGTGTTAATGAGTGTGTAGACGGCATCACATAACTATCTAAGTGGATGAAAGGATTTCTTGACACTAGTTAGGTGTGAGAATATTATCCCACCATCCTTTCAGAACACCAGTAAAACCACTAACAAGATAGCGAGCAACTCGATGGTCGGTATTATTGTTTTGTTTGCAAACAGTAGCAAACATAAGCATTTGTTGGAGAAGTTCATAAATTTGATATTCGGAAAGACCATTAATATTCCATTCATAAATGGTATTACTATGGTAAGAGCGTTGGGTCTGGAAAAAGTCTTCTTCGTATAAAATATCCATCGGGCTAGGTCGAGGATAATAAGGATAAGTGTTGACCGAAGAAGGTTGTAAGGGTTGGAAATTTTGCTGAATTTCAAATATCTCGGAAGGAGATAAGTTTTCAAAAGAGTCAGTGTCATGAGGCACAAGAGTATTACTGGACAGCATATTAACCTGAGACGTGGTAGTCGGAGGTGGTTCACTAATATGCAGATTCTTAATACGGGAAAGAAGAGTATCCATAAACTCAGTCTCTTCTTTAGATTTTAATTTAAAATCTTTAAGGACGGGAGTAGGCTTGATGAGAACAGGTTCAATATCTGTAGGTTTTGGTTCTAATTTGCAGCTTTTCTTAACATTGGAGACCATCTCTTCAATACGCGTAAGCTACTTGCCAGCTGTTTGACAGAAAAGATTAGTGTAATTATTCTGTTTTAAAACAGGAATCATATCTTGAATAAGAACTGGATCTCTATGTTGGCTTTGATGAGGAATTTCTGTATAGGCTACAATAGTCATTGGCTTAGTGGTTGGTCCTGTAGGTTAAAGTTCTAAAGTTTGTGTAGGAGGATGAACAGAATGAATTTCTCGTCCATCTGTTGTGATCCATTTCTGCTGAGTGGTTTCTAAAACATTAAGCTGAGAATCTGGAGGATAAACGTTCTGTACATACCATAAAGGAAACGGATATAAGACTTGTTTTTATTAAGATAAGAATAATACTGAATTTTATATTCCTGTATTTGTGCATGGCTATGGACAGCAAAATACCATTTTCTAAATTCTGTATATTTTTCCTGTAAAAGATTCTGATTTAGAATCTTACGATTTTCACTACCGGGTGTAAAATCCATTTAGACTCTAAAATCCATGTCACTGGCGGTAGGACTATACTGACCTTTACTGGATCCTCTGGGGGTAGAGTAGATGTTTGGAGGTATAGGAGGTTCATACACTCCATGAGGTATTTGTTGATTCGAATACTGGACACCGCGAACAATTGGATCTTGATCAGATTCCTGTGGTTCGTCAGAATTGGGTCTGGAATGCGATCGAGAAGGTTGTCCTTGAAATATAGCATCTGGAGGTTCAGAATAAGATTGTCTAGAGGATTCTGGATAATCAACTTTATAAGGTTGATGGGAAGGAGCAGTTCTAAAACTTGCACAGGACATACTTCTGGATAATTGTACAGGAGGTCTTTGGAATTGAAGATAAACATTACCTTGATGGGTCTAGATTATATCATCCAAATTGTGCCTCACAATTGGTCTAGGAGGAACAACATTAGTTATCTTCCATCTTTCTGGAAAAGAAATTTTTTCCCATTCAATTACCTTTGGGACTGCAACTTGGCTACTGTAAAGATTGGTGTCTATTAACACAGTTTGTCCATCAATACTTTTCTTCCTAACATAAGGATTTAAAGTAGATAAAACTTTTAAATAAATTCGGGAAATTACAGAAAAAGGAGGTGATCCTAGAAGGTATTCATAACCATGGGTAAGAATCCTGAATTCTAAAACTTTTGATAAGTTTTGGTCAGAAAGAGCAATACTAAAATTTGGATATATATCAAAATATACTGGACCATGAGCTAAACTGGTTTCCATAGCACCCATAAGTGATGCTTTCCAATTGGTACACCTACCATCACGTAGAGTACACTGTATACTGGTATTTTGGCCGAGAAGGGTCAAAGGTTTTAAAGCAATCTGGACAAGTCCTATATGAATATATTTATATTCTTTAAAAAAGGGCATTAGATCCTGGACACTTAGTAAATACATTAGTGTATTGTTATTATTTACTGGAGCTGCATGTTCAAAGGTTTTAATAATCTTTTTACTGAAAAAATTCAAAGTACCAATCTTATAGATGGCCTTTGGATCTACCTTCGGGATTGTCTACTTATCAAGGGCTTCTTTTACTTCCTGGTAAGCTACAAGCTCTCGAGCTTCTGAAGTAGAAGCTTCTGTTTCAGCTACGGTAGGGGATACTGTATTTTCCTCTGTAGGCACAGTACTCATTTTGATGTAAGTGACCATATATGTATAATTCAACATAAATAAAACAAATTACTTAATACATTAAACATGGCTCTAATACCAATAACAGTGCTCGACACAGGGGTAGACTAAGCACGTCTGTCAACGACTTATGCTACCAAAAGGTCCTTACCGCTAACCACTTGACGGACACTGGCGCTACGCGACTTGAGTGACGTCCCACTCAGTCTCACACTATGCTACCTCTCAATGGCACAAACCCAAGAATAACACATCAAATAATTTTATTTTATTTATGATTAATTATATCATATATGGTCCATGAATC
This sequence comes from Camellia sinensis, assembly GCF_055761805.1. NCBI lineage: Eukaryota > Viridiplantae > Streptophyta > Magnoliopsida > Ericales > Theaceae > Camellia > Camellia sinensis. The sequence continues at coordinate 191,775,145 of NC_138964.1, forward strand.
TACAGTCCTGGAGGAGGAGGCCGATTGGCCCTTGCCAAAAGGCAAATTTGTTCGTTGATTAAATTCTGGATATGATTTATCTTATTATTACACTCTTCTAATTGTTCTTGAGCCCAATTATCATTACGAGTTACTGCAATATAATATTCAATATTAATTTTTCTATTTTTCCAAATATCTAATATATCATTCAAAATAACCAGTTGATATACAGACATACATCAAAAGAAAGAAATACTTACAATCAAAACGGCAGACTTTATTACTATTATGCTTCAAACTTTATACACAGAGAACACACTGAAAAGAGAAAGAGGAAGAAAGGAGGATATTAAACTTAGAAAATAAAATTTTCGTGGCGCCATCCACATACCAGAGGCTACCAATTTATATTACAAAAGGAAAAGATAACGAAGACAGGTGGCGTGTGCTGGATGGTTGTGCAGTCGAGCATCCTTATCTTCTTATCTTCAATTGTCGGAAAAGAAAGACAGCTGGAATGGTGACAGATAAAGGGAATCTGTCTTTATCAAAAGTTGATCTCCTGTAGTTGTCAGCACCGAAAGTTGCTTGGCCTGTTTGTGGAGCTGGAAAGTTGATGGCAGACAAAGGCTGACAGCTGAGCTAAATCATGGTGCCTTGCTTTTGCCTTTACTTTTGTCATGAAGTAACTTGTCGGCAATCATCTCTGTAACCGAGTCCCAAATATCTCCATAATTGGGTTCGGTCGGGTCATCATCCGGATCTTGAGACTCACCCGCGAAAATAGTAAAAGCATTTTCTTCTTCATACGGATCTGCTGTAGTTCTATCCTCTTCACTCTGAGTACTGGATATGGATTTCATGCTGGAGTCTTTGCTAGCAATGGATTGAATAAATTGCTGTTTCATATAATCCATGCTTTTGATGACAAGCTCAGTTTCTGATAGGTCTGGAAATTTTTCTCTGAGTTCTTGCTGGATTTGAAGGAATGGATTAACAGGAGGAGCTGGGATGAATTTAGGGGAAGCATCCCAGCAAGCTTGAGTATGCTCTTTAATTTTCTGGAGTAATTCTTCTTTAGGGTTAGGATCATCCATTTTAATCCACCATTTATACAGGAAAACACGTTTTAATCTGGGAACCTTATTCTGGAAATCACAGTTGAAATCCCATTTCCATATCCATGGAATGCCAAAGCGGATGGTAAAATGAATTAAACATTTGGACATAGAAATTTCTTTATTGACTGGAAGTTGACTAAAAGCCACTTGCCATTCATTAAATGCAAGACGAACATGTTCTAGAAAGGCGTCAAGCTGGATTCCGTTATGAATATTATGTCCTAAAAATCTAACAGTTGTCTGAAAAAGTTTCATCTTAGGAGCAGAAACAACAAGACCATTTCTGGAAATAACATGCTTAAAAATATTAAGATGTTTCATATGTTGATCAATTGAGGATGAGAAAATAAGTACATCATCAATATAACATATGGCAAATTCAGTATAGGGATTAAAAATGTCATTCATAATATGCTGGAATTCAGATGGTGCATTTTTCAAACCAAATGGCATAACATTCCATTCAAAATGCCCAAAGGGTACTGTAAAAGCAGTTTTATAACGATCATTTTCTACAATTTGAACTTGCCAATATCCTGACTTCATGTCAAATTTAGAAAATATTACTGCATCCTGTAATCTGTCTAAAAGATCTTTTTTATTCGGTACTGGATAACGAATCCATTGTAAGGCTTCATTCAAGGGTTTGTAATTAATTACTAACCGAGGAATACCTCTTTCAATTTCTGCATTTTTATTTACATAGAAAGCAGTACAACTCCAAGGAGATTTACTGGGTCTAATTAATTTTTTCTGGAGAAGAGTATTATTTTCGTTTTTGCAAAGTTCCATATACTCTTTTTTCATTTGACTGGGACGAGCCTTAGTAGGAATTTTTCTTTCATCAAAAGTAGGCTCATAGGGCAACGAAACCATGTGTTTCTTGCGATCCCAAAAAGCATTTGGGACATCACTATAGATTTCATCCTGAAATTCTTTTTCAAGTAGTTTAATTTTTTGTTGAAAAGATGTTTGCTGTAATCTTTGTTCTGTAGTGAGAAAACTAACTTCTTTCTGAAGAAAATTTATCTGATTTTGTTTTAAAGAAACTAAATCAGTAATTTGATCTAATTCTTTAGTACAGGGAGAGGTGATAAATTCAAAAACAATGTTTTGATTATCAAGAGTGGTATGAATACCTATTGTATCAATTTTAGTAATAGGCATTAAAAGATTCAGGAAAGGAGTATCAAGAATTATGTTTTGAGCCATATTTTTGATCAAAATAAAAGATGTTTTTAAACATAATCCTTGATTACAAATTAATACTTCTGGAAGTTTGTAGTCAATATACAAACTGTTACCACTGGCACTGGTTAGTGATTGACTTGTTTTCTGGAAATACTTGGTGGGGACCAACCCTTCTTGTATGCAATTCATATCTGCACCACTATCAACCAAAGCAATAGCATCGCGAATAATATAATCTGGTTGAATCATGAATGTGATACGAATATACCATTTTTGAAATGTTATTCTATTTAATAACATTAAATAGTCTGGATTAGGTTCAGGTGTTTCAGTTTTATTCTTCTTCTCATTCTGTAGTTGGGTATTAATTTTTTTAATTTGTGAATTAATAAGAAGATTGGAATTCTGTAAATGTTTAATTTCTACTTTTAAAGCATTAATTTCCATTTTTAGATCCTGAACTGTAATGGGTTTTTTCTGGACTAGGTGTCTGCATTCGATTAAAAACTTCCTTCATGCTATAATGTTTAGGGGGAAGCACTTCTTCTTTCTTTTGATTATAGCACATTTCAAGAAACTTTAATTTAGTAGCTGGATCTTTAATTCCATCAGCAATTTCTAAAAGATTTTGTTCAGAATCTGTAAGGACATTAATACTGGGACCAATATTAAGTCCATTCATTTCGACTATAGCTTACCAATAATTTACTTCATCGGAAACTTGGTTTACTGAAGTTTTACAAGGGCAATTTTCATTTTCTGGATTATCATCTGTTTCTTGGTCTGAACTATCTGAATATATTGTTGCTATTTCATTATCAGAAGGGTCTAACGAGGAACTAGAATCAGATATTAACTGTAAAATTTTTTGCTGTATTTCATCATCTAATGCTAACTCATTAAGTTTAGATTGAATCTTTGCCTGCATTTGTTAGCATAGTGGCCTATTTGTCCACATTTGTAACATTTAATACTGGATTTATTCTTTTGGAAAGATTTTCCTTTGGTTCTGGATTTGTACTTCGGTTTAGAAGTCTGGGGTTGTGACTGAACCTTAGGTTTGGAATACTTTCTGTATTTTCTGTGAGATTTAGAGTAATTTTTATGTTTTCTTTGCTTATGAGGATATTGGACTGGAGGGTCATAAGCAAATTGTTCACAAAACTCTCCTAATTCCTTTTTGTCCGTAAGTTGTTGCTGTTTTATTTGTTGCTGGAGTTTAAGGTCATTACAGAGTGCAAGACCTTCATCAGTAACCAAACTAATCAATTGGCCACAGGTATACTGATAGTACGGTATGGATACAGAACGATGATGATCTCGTAATTTTTTACGAACTCTTTCAGCAAAGAGGGTAGGGAGGCCATCAACGAATTTGGCTTTCCAATGATCAGAACTGCCATCTGCTCTCTGCATAATTTTCATCAGGAAAATATCTTTATACCACCTAAAATGGGATAAAGAAGGGCATCTAAGCTTCATCAGGAGTTCCCTATTGCGATCGTTGGCACCGGTAGCCTGACCAACAAAATGGGTAATTATAGTGTTAATGAGTGTGTAGACGGCATCTTGTTCTTCTCGTTCAACTTGTGCGGCAGCAGTACCAGTACTAGGGCTGGCAGTATCGATTTCAATAACTGTCTGAGTGGATGAAAGGATTTCTTGACACTGGTTAGGTGTGAGAATATTATCCCACCATCCTTTCAGAACACCAGTAAAACCACTAGCAAGACAGCGAGCAACTTGATGGTCGGTATTATTATTTTGTTTGCAAACAGTAGCAAACATAAGCATTTGTTGGAGAAGTTCATAAATTTGATATTCGGAAAGACCATTAATATTCCATTCATAAATGGTATTACTATGGTAAGAGCGTTGGGTCTGGAAAAAGTCTTCTTCATATAAAATATCCATCGGGCTAGGTCGAGGATAATAATAGCGGTGAGGGGTGGATAAGGATAAGCGTTGTGTATTAGCCCCATAGGTTACTCGGTTGACCGAAGAAGGTTGTAAGGGTTGGAAATTTTGCTGAATTTCAAATATCTCGGAAGGAGATAAGTTTTCAAAAGAGTTAGTGTCATGAGGCACAAGAGTATTACTAGACAGCATAGTAAAAGGTCCTTACCATTTAGCGATAAGGACCTTTTTTTAATTGGTGTGCAATCATATGTGGCTCTAGCTTCAACACATAGTAAAATTCATGAGAGAGTTTTGGAGCTAGCTCTAAGAACAATGAGAGGAGAGCTCTGAAAATAATATTAAAATATTAGAGACCTAAGAAATTACCGAGATATCACATGGAGAGCTATGAAATTGGAGAGAGCTCTCAAAATAATAATAAAATATTAGTGAGCTAGGAAATTGGTGAGCTATCATATGGAGAGCTATGAAATTGGAGAGAGCTCTAAAAATAATAATAAAATATTAGAGATCTAACAAATTGGGGAGCTCTAAAAACATTATTAAAATATTAGTGAGTCAAGAAATTTGAGAGTTATCATATGTGGCTCTAGCTTTGACACTTAGCAAAATTCCTGAGAAAATTGAAATATTGGAGAGGTGTAAAAATTAGAGAGCTCTAAAAACAATAATAAAATTTTAGAGATCTAAAAAATTGGTGAGCTATCACATGGAGAGCTATGAAATTGGAGAGAGCTCTAAAAATTATAATAAAATATTAGTGAGTTAAGAAATTGATGAGCAATCATACGTGAGCTATAGCTTCAACACTTAGTAAAATTCATGAGAGAGTTGGGAGCTAGCTCTAAGAACTACGAGAGGAGAGCTCTAAAAATAATATTAAAATATTAGAGAGCCAAAAATTGGTGAGCTATCACGTGGAGAGCTATGAAATTGGAGAGAGTTCTAAAAATAATAATAAAATATTAGTAAGCTATGAAATTGGTGAGCTATCACATCGAGAGCTACGAAATTGGAGAGAGCTCTTAAAAAAATAATAAAATATTAGGGATCTACGAAATTGGTGAGCTATCACATGGAGAGCTTCGAAATTGAAGAGAGTTCTAAAAATAATAATAAAATATTGGAGATCTAAGAAATTGGCAAGTTATCACATGGAGAGCTATGAAATTGGAAAGAGCTCTAAAAATAATAATAAAATATTAGTTAGTTAAGAAATTGGTGAGCTATCATATGTGGCTATAGCATCGACACTCAGCAAAATTCATGAGAAAATTGAAATGTTGAAGAGGTGTAAAAATTGGAGAGCACTAGAAATAATAATAAAATATTAGAGATCTATAAATTTCGTGAGCTATCACATGGAGAGCTATGAAATTGGAGAGATCTCTAAAAATAATAATAAAATATTTGTGAGGCAGGAATTGGTGAGCTATCATACGTGAGCTCTAGCTTCAACACTCAGTAAAATTCATGAGAGAGTTGGAAGTTAGCTCTAAGAACTATGAGAGGAGAGCTCTAAAAATTATATTAAAATATTAGAGTGCTATGAAATAGGTGAACTATCAGATGGAGAGCTATGAAATTGGAGAGAGCTCTAAAAATAATAATAAAATATTAGTAAGCTAGGAAATTGGTGAGTTATCATATGAAGAGCTATGAAATTGGAGAGAGCTCTAGAAATAATAATAAAATATTAGAGATCTAAGAGATTGGTGAGCTCTAAAAATAATAATAAAATATTAGTGAGCTAAGAAATTTGTGAGCTATCATATGTGGCTCTAGCTTCGACACTCAACAAAATTCATGAGAAAATTGTAATATTGGAGAGGTGTAAAAATTAGGGAGTACCAAAAATAATAATAAAATATTAGAGATCTAAAAAATTGGTGAGCTATTAGATGGAGAGCTATGAAATTGGAGAGAGCTCTAAAAATAATAATAAAATTTTAGTGGGCTGTCATACGTGAGCTCTAGCTTCAACATGTAGTAAAATTCATGAGATATGTTGGAGGAAGCACTAAGAACTATGGGAGAAGAGCTCCAAAAATAATATTAAAATATTAGAGAGCTAGGAAATTGGTGAGCTATAGAGATTTGAAATTGGAGAGAGCTTTAAAAATAATAATAAAATATTACTGAGCTGACAAATTGGTGAGCTGTCATATGGAGAGCTATGAAATTGGAGAGAGCTCTAAAAATAATAATATAATATTAGAGATCTAAGAAATTGGGGAGCTCTAAAAATATTATTAAAATATTAGTGAGTTAAGAAATTTGTTAGTTATCATATGTGGCTCTAGCTTCGACACTTAGCAAAATTCCTGAGAAAATTGAAATATTGGAGAGGTAAAAATTAGAGAGCTCTAAAAACAATAATAAAATTTTAGAGATCTAAAAAATTGGTGAGAGCTCTAATAAAATATTAGTGAGTTAAGAAATTGGTGAGCTATCATCCGTGAGCTATTGCTTCAACACTTAGTAAAATTCATGAGAGAGTTGGGAGCTAGCTCTAAGAACTATGAGAGGAGAGCTCTAAAAATAATATTAAAATATTAGAGAGCTAAGAAATTGGTGAGCTATCACATGGAGAGCTATAAAATTGGAGAGAGCTCTAAAAAAATAATAAAATATTAGTTAGCTATGAAATTGGTGAGTTATCACATGGAGAGCTATGAAATTGGAGAGACCTCTAAAAAAATAATAAAATATTAGAGATCTACGAAATTGGTGAGCTATCACATGGAGAGCTATGAAATTGGAGAGAGTTCTAAAAATAATAATAAAATATTAGAAATCTAAGAAATTGGTGAGCTATCACATGGAGAGCTATGAAATTGGAAAGAGCTCTAAAAATAATAATAAAATATTAGTTAGTTAAGAAATTGGTGAGCTATCATATGTGGCTCTAGCTTCGACACTTAGCAAAATTCATGAGAAAATTGAAATGTTGAAGAGGTGTAAAAATTGGAGAGCACTAAAAATAATAATAAAATATTAGAGATCTGTAAATTTGGTGACCTATCACATGCAGAGCTATGAAATTGGAGAGAGCTCTAAAAATAATAATAAAATATTTGTGATCTAGGAAATTGGTGAGCTATCATACGTGAGCTCTAGCTTCAACACTTAGTAAAGTTAATTAGCTAGTATTGTGTAATAATTAGTTACTTCGATTCTGTATTATTTATTCGGACCTTTCGAGAGAGCCAACTGTTGTAATAAGTGTGTGCTTGTGTGATGCATGTCTTCCAACCCCACGTCTTTCTCCCTTTTATTTACCAGCTTATGATGGTTAGTTTTAAGGCATGTTTCAATTAGTATCCTTATGCTCGCATGATTGCATCCATTCATTTGTCTTGCATGCACCGGGCTCGGCGCATCATGCTAACTGCATTGTATTTCAATTCCAAGTTGAATGCATGTATCGATTGTTGCATCTCATATGCCATCTTAGAATAGCCGAGCCTATCTTAGTTGCATTCTTGCATGTGTTGCATTAGGCATCTCAGCGTAGTTAGGATTCATCCATGTTTTCTAATTAGCTTCTTTCTTTGGCTCGGAGTACTCGCTGAGTGTTTATGCTTTAGCATCCTTGCACGCGTGTGAGTGACTGCCATGATAGCATGCTTACCATGAGGCTATGTGCTTATGTGATATAACTGTCTGAATGCCTGTGGATGAAGGTTGGGTTGCTTGAGTTGGAATAATTCGTTGAAACCTGTGTTTTAGCCTACTTGCGAGTAGCAAACTTCAATCCATTTTCAAAACAAACTGATGTGCGATGCTTTGTTCCAACTTAGACAATCCAGTCTATACTTGTATGCTATGCGCATCACATAGTAATTCTAGGCTAATAAAACCGGAATAAGAGCACATGTGTTTTCAAAAATTCGATATTATGCTTAGTAGTGGCCGATCTTCGATCGGGCGAGCGGGGGTGCTCATGAAATGACCTTCCCCAATCGTACCCAAGTTCCCGAGCTGAGGCAACTTTGGAAATGACGAACACGTGGCCTTAGGCACGAGTCAGGGTTTCCTAAATTTCCCAAAACAAAATATTTAGGTGACGACTCTGTATCTGGCAAAGCAGTCCATGTTTGGCACTTTTTTCTAAAAATCAGTTTTTCAAAATGATTTGCCAGATTTGGACTCTTTGATGATTCATCGGTCTTGTGAGATTAGATACAGGACCGTGACATTGAGTCCGAACTGTAGTGAGCCCAATGAACAAAACGGGATTTCCTCCCGGGACGTTCGGGGACGTCTATAGTTTCTGGCGACTCTGTTGGAGAAGTTAAAGAACTTGACTCGAACTCATGATATCTTGTTTTGATTGCACTTATGTGTTTCTTTGCATTGCATTTGCATTGGTGGGCCTAGGACACCGTGTTTGCCATCTACTATGCCTGAATGGTTTGCCGGAAGCTTGCTTTGAGAAACGTGCCATAAGGCTGACTGGTTACGGGCTCTACCACGATGGGAACACAAACCTCGATTTTTTTTTACCGGGGCACCCTTTTGACCATTCAACCTAGTGCATATTCGGAATCCATAGTAACCATTCCAAACTAGGACAGGTTATTTACCCGATTATAGGTTGTTTGAAACCACTGTGTGCGTAGTGAAACCCTAGCTCCTGACAAAATAGGACAGGGAAACCCTACCCCACCATAGGGGTGTTTTGGCTCTCATTTCCTTGTTCTGTGCTTTTAGAGTGTGCCTCTACGAGGAATGCATGTATTAGTGTGCAAGTCTGGGCATCAGGCCTGCAGGCATCAATATTTGGGAAAGCAGTTTTACCAGAGGGTATCAGTTTACAAGCAGATTTTGGGGCAGAAATCAGTAATGAGTGCAGTCATTCAGCTATGCTCATATATGTTCTAGTGAATTAGGCTGAGATGCTGTATGTTTTCTCTTTTGCTAGGGTAGTCTTGGAACCATAGCTTCAGAAGGCTCCGATATCCCCCAGATTCATTGGACTTGTGTTGATAGACTTTGTTAGGTCAGAGATTCAGTTCAAGGGCAACCAGTTTTCCTTCGCCAGTGGTAAGGCAAAGAAGGGCCAGACAGGGCTCATTGTTTCATTTGATCTGACAGTCACCAGTCACATCATCAGCAGACCCGTGATGGCATAGGGTTCGGAAGAATTTGTGGCTATGATAGCAGCGTTAAATCAGGGAACTACCATGCGAGATGAGACCAATGCTGAAACGCAACACCCATCTGGGGCATCTGCCTCACATCTAGCTTCGGGACCCCAGCCAAACTTTGACCCACTTCCGCCAGCTGAAGATTTGCAGGGTCTAGATTCTCAAAAGGGTTGGCTCAAGCCCGAGTTTTCAGACCCCTGGTGCAGCCTAATGAGAAGCCTTATCCCCTTGATGCTAATGACCTCGATCCGACCGCGGTGAAAATTGCGAACCTTGAGAAGCAATTCAAAAAGGCACAGGGCCTTAACTCCATTCCCGACATTGAGGATGGATACACCGAGGCCGCCGTACGGCTCCCAGACAGATTCAAAATGCCACATATTAACCGTTTCGACAGGTCTGGAGATCCCGTGGTACATATTCGGCTTTTCTTGGATGTCCTGAAGCCGATGGGTCTGACTAAGCCACAGAAACTCTCTCTGTATGGAAGAACCCTGTCGGGTGTAGCAGCCACTTGGTATGCTAGGTTAGAGGATAAAGTGAAGCAAAACTGGGAAGAACTGGTTGAGGCCTTTGTCGATCAGTATTCCTATAATACCCAAGTTGAAATGACCATGCAAGAGCTTGAAACAACCCACCAGAACCCAACAGAGCCTTTCGTGGAATTTGTTGCAAGGTGGAGAGCAAAGGCAGCACAGATGACAGATCGCCCTTCTAAGATGGATCAAGTGCAGATGATGGTGCGAAACCTCGAGCATGATATGTTGCAAAAGTTGATAGTCGCTCCGCTATTCACTTTCAAAAGTTTGCATGAACTGGGGGTTCAGGTCAAGAATGCGTTCAATAGTGGGATCATTCCCAGAACAAGTGAACCGACAAGGAGGGCGATTTTTGGGAGTACCAATGCTGGTAGTAGCGTTATTCCCAAACCCACCGAAATCAATATAGTTGCCACAGCCGACCCTTTTGCCAATCCAAGCCTACAAACCGCTGGCCCAGCTCGAGCTCAGGGCAGAACTTTCACCCCCCTCTATATGAGCCTGACTAGCGCACTAAAAGTCTTGATGGAAAAAGGGTATCTCAAACCCCTCGATCCTCAACCTCTGCCTGACCCACTCCCAGCCAGACATAAACCCTCCAAGTACTGCGTGTACCACCAACAACGCGGTCATGGCATCGACCGTTGCTACCGCCTTCGTCATGAGGTCCAAAATCTCATCGACAACCAGACGATAGCTCCACCTTCAAACCCCAATGACCAAGTACCTCATCCACACCTCAATCTAATCCACACACTAGCTGTCCCTTACAACCCCAGCATATACATTACCCCAGTCCATCTACCCAAGCCTGAGGTGTTTATCCCAGAAAGCATGGACTTATGCATGATGGATGCACCTGGACCCCAATCATCTCAAACCCTTGAGCCCACCACTTCTGAGCTGAAGAGAATGATCGAAGATCTTCAAAGAACTGTGGCAGATTTAGCCTTCGGGATATTGGCTCCGTCATCAACCACACAACATACCGAGAATTTCATGACAAAAGCTCCCCAATCTTGGGACGGGTTGCATTTGAAGAAGGCCGATCCCTTGGCAAAGTGGAGGCGAGTGGAAAGAACAAGGTAGGGGTAGACATTGGTCCCCATGAACACCTTCAGTGGGCTGTGGAGGCTTTGAGAGCCGATGGGCTGAACAAACAGCAAGTGATTGCAGTTGTTGCAAAGATTGCGGAGGATACTTTTGCCACTCAGAATGAAAGTAGTTCGAAGCAAGGGGAAAATCGGGAGAAGGGCCGTCATACCAGAAATGATCCTATTAGCCCTAATCCTCCACTCAGAAGAGATCAGCAAACCAGGCCAGCACTTGCCAATCCCTTTGCTGGTGCGTCTAGCAAAAATCCACAAACCTTGAAGTACCAACCCCGAGGTCAGAGGGTCTTCCATGCCTTCTATATGCCTTTGTCCAAAGCTCTCCAAATCCTTGTTGGACAAGGCCATCTCAGACCCCTTGAGCCTCGGCCTCTCCCAAATCCTCTTCTGGCTACGCATGATGCTGCCCAGTACTGTGCCTTCCATCAACAAACCGGTCATGGCACTGACATGTGTTTTCGTCTTAGCCACGAAATACAAGATCTGATTGACGACGGGGTCACCACCGCGCCCAGTCCTGCAAAGTCTATCGGCACTGGATCAGTGAACTTGGGGGATAATGTGACCATGTGATCGGGGGATGAACCAGCTGTAGGTGGCGCTTGATTTACTCCAGACGTGGGAATGGCACACACTGTTTTGAGCAATATGCAAATACTAGTTTTTGTACTTTCTGACTTGGGTATTGGGTCAGTCTTGTTATATTGTATTGAGTCAGTCCTTTTGTACTGGGTCAGTCGAGTCAGTCTTGTTGTGTCGGAGTGAGGTGATTCCGGGGATGTTACCTCGGGCATCACTATTTTGTTTTGTGTTTGTCTTTTTGCTTTCTTTTTTAGTCTGTTTCTGCCGTGGAGCCAGTTACACCAACAGATCTGAATGAAATAGCAGTGATTTTCACGCTCTTGTGTTTGCTTCTACTTTGAACCTGTTGTGCCAACAAGTCTAGAATGAAATGGCGGAGCATCTCACCTGCTCTTCTGCACCTTTAAATCATTGCATTGACCTAAGTTTTTCAAAACCTTTTTGAACATTGTGATGAAAACGAAAAGGAAGGAATTCCTCGGGATTTACAAAAAAAAAAATTTCAATTGAGAGAAAGAGAGGCGTGCTAAGCCCTTAATGAATGAGATCATGTTTGTTAATGTGAGTACTGAGAAGGATCCTGGCTTGATCCAGATTGGTTCCGCACTGTCTTCAGCGCGAGCGACTAGTCGCTTTCTTAAAAGATTTCAAAATATGTTTTGCGCGGTCCTGCGAAGACCTGTGTGGAATCGCTCTTGAGATTGTGCAACTTAGGATCGCTCTCAGCCCCGAGACTCGGCCCCTCACTTTCAAACCTTGAACCTTAATTCAGAATGTGCAAAGGTCAACCACAATGTGAGGCTTGTGCGGCCAGATTCGAAGCAGCCCTTGAACTAGGGGCAAGGAAAGTCAGATCAAGAAGGTCAGACGTCGTCAAAAGAAAGCTTGCGAAGCTAGATCAGAAGCACCCCTCGAACTAGGGACAAAAATGTCAGATGTGCTCGAAGAGTCAAAAATTGGGATGTTTCTCAAGTTATCAAATATCGGAAAGAATGTCAAATCCCAGAAGGGAGGAAAGAAGAAAATATTGCTAAAGGATAACTGAGTTCCTATCCACAACACTAGGGGCAAATTCAACCCCCCATTCGCTGGACTCTTGCATCATCAGCGAACAACAGCCAATCTCCTGGATTCAGATGACTTCAGGATCTCAAAACCATTTGACATGGACAAAGCTACACTTTTACCCTTGAGAGGCTCGCTGGGCCGAAAACCCGGAAGGGCGACCCAGGAAAAAGTTAGAGCAAGAAAAAGAAGAAAAAAAAAGAAGAGAAAAATGAAAAAAAAAAAGAAAAGAAGAAAAAATGAAGAAAATGAAAAGAAAAGATGAAAAAGAAAAGAATTGAAAAGAAGAGAAGAACAAAGCTCGCAAGGTTGAAAACTCAAAAAGGGCAGCCTTGGCAAAAGTTAGAGCGCAAAAAGAGAGGTTAATACCCGAGTGTACCTTAACCCCGAACTATGTAAGGCTTGATTCCTATCTTTGGGATACGTAGGCAACTTCATTCTGAAGTCCAGCCATAAAACACTTCAAATTCGATTGTGTCCATGTGATGGTTTTGGTCATCTTTGTCTTCTCTGTATCCGAGAGTTCGGTTGTGATCGTCACTCTGAAGACTGATTACAATGTGCTGCGGTGCCATTCAAACAAGGGACAACTTTCCGTTGCCATACAATGTGCTGCGGTGCTATTCAGACTAGGGGCAACTTTCAGTTGCCATGCAGTGCTGTTCAAACAAGGGGCAATTTTCCATTGTTTATGGGTCTGAGGTCATGCATCTCAAGAGTAGGTTCCGTGCTCGTTGAGCAGTGGCCGTTTACAAAAATAGTTTTTGAGAATTTTTACTGAGGTTGACTAATTCTCTAAAAAAGTATTCCATTTTTCTAAAAACTAGACCATTTCTTGGACCCAAAAAAGGAAAATTTTCAGTGCTCATAACCTAACTTGCATGATTTCAAATCAGAAAATCGAACAAGCATGTTAATCTAACTCTCATGTTGGTCAAAATTGTTTGAGTAGAAAACCAAAACAAAAAAATGGTCAAAATGATGAATTAGGGGCACAGTTGAGTCAGGCTTCCTGTCTTTCCCCCGTTGTCAACATACTTGCCAGAAAAGGGCACTCTACTTGCTGGAAAGGGCACCGAATTCACCAGAAAGGAGGGCACCACTAAAGCTAACCGCAAAAAGGCTGAAAGCTCTATCACCCTCCAAACAGCAAGGTGTCAAGCTAAGTGCGAAGCACGAACTGGAATGGGGCAAGATATTCCACTCCCTCATCTGGACATATCTGATCTCGTCCAAACTCCCCAGCAGAGCATCGTTAACCGATGTCAGCTGCAGATTTGCTACACACCCAGTTATAGCGCAACCCCTCTGTGGGAGAGACTCACTGTTGTGAACAAGAATGTGAATCTGGTAGAATACCAGGGGCAAGAGCCCACAATTTCTTGTTTAGCCATCAACCACCTAGGGGAGGGATAAAAAATGAGAGATTAAAGAATAGAGAGATGTACACTGAGAGAAAAAGTGAGGAAAAGGGCCTTTTTAGAAAAACAGAGCTTGAGGGCCGAGTGATGTGAGAATCACAAATGAGAAAGGAAGGGAAACAATACCTGGAGAAACTGGCTCCTCGTGCACCGAGAGGTCTCTTGTCTTTGTAACACAGCTGAGTGTTGTGTTTGTGTGTTTTTGTTTGTCTCGATTCTTGTTTTGAGTCGTTTGAGTGTCAATAGATGTGTTTAGGTTGTTTTACCTTGTTTTTCCTTTGTTGAGTTGTGTTTAGGTTGTTCTACCTTTGTTTTCCGTTGTTGAGTCGTTTTGGCTGTGGTCAGTTGTAGGCTCAATACTCGGTTAAGAACCCTTTTCTCATTTCAATCTCAAAAATGAATCGTTTTGTGCTCAGAGTGCTATGTCGTTCTCCATATTTGTGCAAAACAGGATTTGTTCTTTCATAAAACCGCAAGGTTCAACCCAGGTCATGCGAAAACAGTAAAACCAGGACCTATCTGAAGCTATATAGGTTCTAGACTATAAACCAAAAGAAAATGGGGAAAATTTTGAGCATCTGAGTGTGTTTCACCTTCAAAAAATTCTGAGATTGCATTCCATATGCACCTCCTCAGGCCTTGTTAATGCTACCGAAGTATGAGTGCACCTCTACCTCAAGTGTAAGCTTGTTTCAAGTCAGAATGGCAGTCCAAGCAGCACATGTGGTTTTCACATGCAGATGTTGTCTCTTGCCAATATAAACTGGGTGTACCCTTTTCCAGCTGAGTGTGTTGCAAAGCCCTCCAAGAGATAAATCGGAGGCACCAGAGTACATGTTTGATGCCCCTCTATTGTATAGAATGTGCACTTTCATATACGCTTTTGTTTCATGCGTGCCACGTATCGTTATGATTCATGCATAGAATATGCTTTCAATATTACATAGAATATGCTTTCCATGTTGCATAGAAAATGCCCCCATACTTGCATAGAACATGCATTTTAGCGCACTTCTTTTGTGCACCTTACTTGCACAGAAGATGCATTTTATCGCACTTCTTTTGTGCACCTTCCTCACACTTTCTTGTGCATTGTATCTCTCTCGCACTGTCTTGTGCACTTTCACATTTCATATCACTCACACTATCTTGTGCACCTTGTGGTTATGTTTCACTCGCACTGTTTAGTGCATTTCAAAATCACTCGCGCTGTTTAGCGCATTGCACTGTCTACTGCATTTCAAAACACTCGCGCTTTCTTGCGCATCACACTATTTTGTGCTGTTTATCACTCGCGCTCTCTTGCGCATCGCACTGTTTTGTGTAGTTTATCACTCACGTTTTCTTGCGCATCACACTGTTTTGTGCAGTTTACACTCGTGCTCTCTTGCGCATCGCACTGTTTTGTGCAGTTTACACTCGGGCTTTCTTGCGCATCGCACTGTTTTGTACAGTTTACACTCGCACTCTCTTGCGCATCGCATTGTTTTGTGCAGTTTATCACTCGCACTTTCTTGTGCATCGCACTATTTTGTGCAGTTTACGCTCGCGCTCTCTTGCGCATTGTACTGTTTTGTGCAGTTTACACTCGCGCTTTCTTGCGCATCGTACTGTTTTGTGTAGTTTACACTCGCGCTCTCTTGCGCATCGCACTGTTTTGTGCATTTCACACTCCTGCTCTCTTGCGCATCGCACTGTTTTGTGCAGTTTATCACTCACGCTTTCTTGTGCCTTGCACTTTCTTGTGCAATTTACACTCGTGCTTTCTTGCACATCGCACTATTTGGTGCAGTTTACACTCGCGCTTTCTTGCGCATCGCACTATTTGGTGCAGTTTACACTCGCGCTTTCTTGTGCATCGCACTATCTTGTGCATTTCATTACATGTTCTCTCTCATCTTGCATAGAAAATGCTTGTAGCACTTGTTAGTGCATTGCATCGTGCTATCTTGCGCACCTTTCCTGCACTTGTTAGTGCATTACATTGTTCGCGCTTTCTTGCGCACCTTACCTGCACTTGTTAGTGCATTGCATTGCTCACACTATCTTGCGCACCCATCTTCTTGGCACTGTTTTATACATTCACTCTGCATCGTACTTTCTTGTGCACATTGTATTTTTGTATCATTCGCACTGTCTTGTGCACTCTTTGGTCTAGGAGACCTCAAATCCTCTAAAGGTGCAATTTCTTTGGTGTTTGTCGTGCCCAAATGACTTCTAGTGGTCTGGTATAGCCACCTGCCTGTGTTTGCAGTGAGTTCCTAGGAGACCAACTGAGACGGTGGAAACTAGAGTTAGAATGGCTCTTGCCTAGAACGCAAAGGTTCAGGATTTTTGAGACTAAAGTCTGGTTTAAATACCCATTGGTATATCCTCGGCTTGAAATCTGTATGGCTGCCCCATAGATTGAGAGAGCATATGTATGCGCCTCAATTCTAGATATTGAACCAACCTAGTCTGTCACCCTGTTGGAGAATAGGGAAAGCTGCGACCATAGTCAGGGAGAAAAGTAGTACTTGTGGTTCAACCGAGAAAAAGGGAAAGATTTCCATATCAGCATGAGGTAGGACATTGCCAAGGTAAGTCGTTGCCAACTTCCCCTGTAAGGTACCTTCACTTCCTAGCTATTACATTGCATTTTTACATTGCATTGCATTATATAAATCCTAAATTTTCAAACCGGCTTTGCGCAGCGTATAAGTCAAATTTTCAAACCGGCTTCGCTTAGCGTATAAGTCCAATTTTCAAACCGGCTTCACGCAGCGTATAAGTCCAATTATCAAACCGGCTTCGCTTAGCGTATAAGTCCAATTTTCAAACCGGCTTCGCGTAACGTATAAGTCCAATTATCAAAGTCGGTTAACAACAGCAGGTGCGCCTGTCTGTTCACACCACCCAAATCGGCTTCGCATAGCGTATAAGTCCAATTATCAAAATCTTCCTGCATAAGATTTTGCATCCTGCCCTGAACTACGCTGGTTTGATTCCTTGCAAAGGGATACGTAGGCAGCCTGCAGGCACAACCATTTATTTATCTATATTTTGTTTGCTTGTCCAAGTCTTTGGCCTTGTCAAAAATGGGTCCTCTCTGGGCTTTGACATTCACTCATGTCGTTTCATGACTTCGAGTTCTGTCAAAGAGGGGCAACTGTAGACACCCTATTTTTGACCGCCCTTAAGACTTGGGCACTACTGATGGTTTACTCGGTGATGAAGGTGTGTAGGGAAAAGGTTCAGTTTCTTCGGCAAGGAGAGAGTCAAATCTCAACTTCATACCCCTTTTGGACCAAAACAATCTTAATCGAAAGATTTTAGACCTTGAAACCCTCTTTTTCAAAATGTTTTGAAAATAAAGTTCCTACGATGTTCCGACGCTCGCATTTCGTTAAATGTTGCGCTTTTCGATAAACCGAGCAAGGACGAAGTGGAAATGAATGCAAAAGAGTTGAAATCTTTGAAAAATCTTTCAAGACACCTTGTTTAGGGGTTTGGAGTTGAGGAAAATTGGAGAAGAGGGAAGAAACCAAGTTGAAGAAGAAGGTGGGTTTGAATCGCTAAGAGAGAGAGAGCCAAGCAGTCCTCACTAAATCACGTCTGTCTATCTATACACTTGGATTTTAGCTATGAGGCCACCACCGTTGGAAATCTTACTTCTGGGGCTTCATTTTGCACCCAAGAATCTCCTAAAGCCAAGTCCGGACAGGGGAGATATGGTTGGTTGAAGTAGGGCATCAATCCGGTTGGACCGAATCTGCGCGGCTTCACCAAAACATGCATAACTTTTTGCACAGTTAGAATTTTGATGCAAGGTTGGTGCCATTGGAAAGCTAACTTATGGGGCTTCATTTTGGACATTAGCCGACCACTTTTTGGCCTTGGAGACCACCCTTCGACCACCTTTCTTTCCGGCTGATCACAAAAAGTTGCTGGCCAACCACTTGACCCTTTTGACCTGGTCGACCGACCAGGGCAAGTGGTCGGCCGACCCCCTGAACTGGTTGGCTTGCCTCTATCAGTTTTGTCTCTGTGAGTTGATTGCAGCTGTGCCAGCTGGAGGGCACAGACTGGATCCTCCATACACGTGTATGGAGGATGTTTTCCCTTGGTTTGAAGCTTCTTTGAGAAGCTTTAGACTTGTTTGTCTATAAAGGGAGGCCTCCCCTTCCTTGTAGAGGGTTGAGATTTTGTTGGGAGGAAATTATATCTCTCTCTTTGTATCTCTCCCTTTGAACCCTAAAGTGTGAAGTTCTTGCCTCGTTTGCATACCACCTCCTAGTACAACACCTCCACTATCAACCTAAGCATCTTGGAGCCCATTTTAAAAGGTTGAGGGCTTGCTGTTTTGGTGCAGAAGCTGCTGGTCCCTTTGGCTACAAGGGTAACACTCTATTTCCCTCTTTTTGGCATTGTTATGTTCCATCTATTAGCCTAGTTTGCAAGCATATTTGGGCTTTGTCATAAACTAAAAAAAGTCTTATTTTAAGGTCCTTAACATGTTTGTTTGAGACCATTTTTCTATTGGGGGTCATCTACCCCCTTGCATGCTTCATTTTATCTTACTTTAAGCCATGCATTAGGGCCTTTGTGTTTAGCTTTGTTGGCCCTTTTGACCACTGAAATATAGCGGATTTTCAGTGGTTATTATGTGTTTTTGAGCACCAAAATCAGAGAGGGGTGACCCTCTCACCCCTTGCTTTATTTTCTAACATATTTGGCCTAACAAGGGAGCCCATGTGTGCATGCTTCCAAGCCTCATTTCAGGCCCTTTTCAGTGAGTTTTAGGACCTGAATAACCTCTATCCATAGTTGGTTTTGTCATATTGGGTGTCCATCTTGCATGTGTAGAACAACCCTCTTCATGACCTATCAAAGGAGCCTATCATTTTTGCATGCATGGACCATATTTCAGTGGGTTTTTGGGCTTTATTTGGCATGTCATACCTCTGAGTTTTTCTGGTTTGGTGGCCACTTGATTGCCTCATATACTTGTAGTGCAAATCCTCTTTACTAGCTTGTGTTGCATGCTATTTTGGTCCTTGATTCTAGCACTTTTTGGCTATGCTTTAAACTGATTTTGTGCATGTTTTGGACTGCCTTAGCTCTATTTGTATGCCTCATGGTCAAATAATGCTTGCTATGTATGGTTGTAGTTCAATACCCTTGCCTAGCTTTGAGTTTTGGAGCCTATCACATGCTTATGTTGAGGTGTTTCCATGTTTTGGGGCCATTGTGCATCATATTTCAGAGCTTACATGTATGCCATATTCCCATGTTTTCCATTCTTTAAATGCATTTGAGAGTCGTGCTAATTTGCCTCGTTTTTGGACCATTGCATGAGCTTCATTTCTATGCATGTTGAGCCATCATTTTAGGCCATTTTCCCACTGTCTTGGACCTTCATAGGGTCTATTTAGGGCTGGTTTTTCCATTTGTGCATTGCTTTGTGTACCTCTAGTGTAACGCACTTCACTAGTTTCGGTATTCGGGCCATCTAGCATGCATTGTGTGACATATTTGCATGATTCGGGACCATCTTGTATATCATTTCAGAGCTGGAAAATGTATGATTGTATGCCATATTTCATCCCTTTCCATGCTTGGTAGAGTGGCATTTGATGCCTTAGGTTCGGTCCCTTGCATCGGGCATGCTTGCATAAGTGTTCCTACCTTTCATTCCATCATGTTTGGCCACTGATTTGGATGTGGCTGAGGCCCATTCATTTTAGTTTAAGTCCATCTCGCATTGTGTATGCCATGTCCATGTTGTCGCATGCTTGATCGTCGCATTGTGTATGCCTTGATTATGCCTTTGTGTATGTCCATCTCTATGTGTGCATTGCGTATGCCATATAGTTTCATGTGCATTGAGTATGCCATTGATTATTTCATAGCATTGTATATGCTAGTAGCATGTTTGCACATCATCATTTGTATGTTTGCATCATTTAGCAGCATTATGTTTAGGTTGCCTGTTAGAGTTGCATTCATGCACGCCATGTGCATTGCATTGTGTTTAGAGTAGGGTTTAGTCTAAACACGGGAAATGAGGGATGTTTCGTACCCAAAGTGACGAAACGTGCTTTGATTCTCGGTCGCCGACACTCCGGATTATCCATGATGGAGTTTAGGCCTTATTGTTTTCATTTGTGCATCCATTTCACATTGAGTCATGCAATTCGACTCCTCAGCCATCATGCATTGAGATGCGTGATTGGTGGCACGAGGATCGAGGACTACACCCCCTGGAGCTTGTGCAATGATGGGGAGAGTGGTCATATACACATTTGTTGAAAATACCTTGTTATGCCTCTCTCTTGCTTTGTGTTGCAGAAAACCAAGAACAGGAGGTAGAAACTGGTCGGCCGACCAACTTTTCTGGTAGGCCGACCACCTCTTTTGGTCTCCACCACAAAAGGTGGTCGGCAGGTGGTCTCCAAGGCCAAGGGCTGGTTGGCAGCCTTCCCACAGCTTCCCAGGGTGGAGTTTCAGCCTTCTGGAGCTTTGTGCAAATTTCTGAGTTCAATTGCAAACAAAGGCGAGTCGGGGCATCGCGATGGATTTCTCGGCAAGGCGACTCGAGCATGCATGCATCCATTGTCATCCAAAACAGAGCCGAGGCAGCCCACTTTCATTTAGTTTACATGCTAGTTTAGTTAATTTGTTAATTAGCTAGTATTGTGTAATAATTAGTTACTTCGATTTTGTATTATTTATTCGGACCCCTCGAGAGGGCCAACTGTTGTAATAAGTGTGTGCTTGTGTGATGCATGTCTTCCAACCCCACGTCTTTCTCCCTTTTATTTACCAGCTTATGATGGTTAGTTTTAAGGCATGTTTCAATTAGCATCCTTATGCTCGCATGATTGCATCCATTCATCTGTCATGCATGCACCGGGCTCGGCGCATCATGCTAACTGCATTGTATTTCAATTCCAAGTTGAATGCATGTATCGATTGTTGCATCTCATATGCCATCTTAGAATAGCCGAACCTATCTTAGTTGCATTCTTACATGTGTTGCATTAGGCATCTCAGCGTAGTTAGGATTCATGCATGTTTTCTACTTAGCTTCTTTTTTTGGCTCGGAGTACTCGGTAAGTGTTTATGCTTTAGCATCCTTGCACGCGTGTGAGTGACTGCCATGATAGCATGCTTACCATGAGGCTATGTGCTTATGTGATATAACTGCCTGAATGCCTGTGGGTGAAGGTTGGGTTGCTTGAGTTGGAATAATTCGTCGAAACCCGTGTTTTAGCCTACTTGCGAGTAGCAAACTTCAATCCATTTTTAAAACAAACGGATGTGCGATGCTTTGTTCCAACTTAGGCAATCCAGTCTATACTTGTATGCTGTGCGCATCACATAGTAATTCTAGGCTAATAAAACCGGAATAAGAGCACATGTGTTTTCAAAAATTCGATATTATGCTTAGTAGTGGCCGATCTTCGATCGGACGAGCGGGGGTGCTCATGAAATGACATTCCCCAATCGTACCCAAGTTCCCGAGCCGAGGCAACTTTGGTGATGATGGACACGTGGCCTTAGGCACGAGTCAGGGTTTCCTAAATTTCCCAAAACAAAATATTTAGGTAGCGACTCTGTATCTGGCAAAGCAGTTCATGTTTGGCACTTCTTTGGAAAAATCAATTTTTCAAAACGATTTGCCAGATTTGGACTCTTTGATGATTCATCGGTCTTGCAAGATTAGATATAAGACCGTGACATTGAGTCCGAACTGTAGTGAGCCCAATGAACAAAACGGGATTTCCTCCCGGGACGTTCGGGGACATCTACAGAGTGCTATGAAATAGGTGAGCTATCAGATGGAGAGCAATGAAATTGGAGAGAGCTCTAAAAATAATAATAAAATATTAGTAAGCTAAGAAATTTGGTGAGTTATCATATGGAGAGCTATGAAATTGGAGACAGCTCTAGAAATCATAATAAAATATTAGAGATCTAAGAGATTGGTGAGGTCTAAAAATAATATTAAAATATTAGTGAGTTAAGAAATTTGTGAGCTATCATATGTGGCTCTAGCTTCGACACTTAGCAAAATTCATGAGAAAATTGAAATATTGTAGAGGTGTAAAAATTAGAGAGCTCTAAACACAATATTAAAATATTAGAGATCTAAAAAATTTGTGAGCTATCTAATGGAGAGCTATGAAATTGGAGAGAGCTCTAAAAATAATAATAAAATATTAGTGAGTTAAGAAATTCGTGAGCTATCATACATGAGCTCTCGTTTCAACACTTAGTAAAATTCATAAGAGAGTTGGGGGCTAGCTCTAAGAACTATGAGTGGAGAGCTCTGAAAATAATATTAAAATATTAGAGAGCTAAGAAATTGGTGAGCTATCAGATGGAGAGCTATGAAATTTGAGAGAGCTCTAAAAATAATAATAAAATATTAGTAAGCTAGGAAATTTGGTGAGTTATCATATGGAGAGCTATGAAATTGGAGACAACTTTAGAAATAATAATAAAATATTAGAGATCTAAGAGATTGGTGAGCTCTAAAAATAATATTAAAATATTAGTGAGTTAAGAAATTTGTGAGTTATCATATGTGGCTCTAGCTTCGACACTTAGCAAAATTCATCAGAAAATTGAAATATTTGAGAGGTGTAAAAATTAGAGAGCTCTAAAAGCAATAATAAAATATTAGAGATCTAAAAAATTTGTGAGCTATCTAATGGAGAGCTGTGAAATTGGAGAGAGCTTTAAAAATAATAATAAAATATTAGTGAGTTACGAAATTCGTGAGCTATCATACGTGAGCTCTCGCTTCAACACTTAGTAAAATTCATAAGAGAGTTGGGTGCTAGCTCTAAGAACTATGAGAGGAGAGCTCTGAAAATAATATTAAAACATTAGAGAGCTAAGAAATTGGTGAGCCTATCAGATGGAGAGCTATGAAATTGGAGAGAGCTCTAAAAATAATAATAATATATTAGTAAGCTAGGAAATTGGTGAGTTATCATATGGAGGGTTATGAAATTGGAGAGAGCTCTAGAAATAATAATAAAATATTAAAGATCTAAGAGATTGGTGAGCTCTAAAAGTAACATTAAAATATTAGTGAGTTAAGAAATTTGTGAGCTATCATATGTGGCTCTAACTTCGACACTTAGCAAAATTCATGATAAAATTGTAATATTGGAGAGGTGTAAAAATTAGAGAGCACTAAAAATAATAATAAAATATTAGAGATTTAAAATATTGGTGAGCTATCAGATGGAGAGCTATGAAATTGGAGAGAGCTCTAAAAATAATAATAAAATTTTAGTGTGCTAAGAAATTAGTGAGCTATCATACGTGAGCTCTAGCTTCAACACGTAGTAAAATTCATGAGATAGTTGGGAACTAGCTCTAAGAACTATGAGAGGAGAGTTCCAAAAATAATATTAAAATATTAGAGAGCAAAGAAATTTGTGAGCTATAGAGCGTTGAAATTGGTGAGAGCTCTAAAATAATAATAAAATATTACTGAGCTGACAAATTGGTGACCTATCATATAGAGGACTATGAAATTGGAGAGAGCTCTAAAAATAATAATAAAATATTAGAGATCTAAGAAGTTGGTGAGCTATCACATGGAGAGCTATGAAATTGGAGAGTGCTCTAAAAGTAATAATAAAATATTAGAGATTTAAGAAATTGGTGTGGTATCACATGGAGAGCTATGAAATTGGAGAGAGCTCTAAAAGTAATAATAAAATATTTGAGATTTAAGAAATTGGTGAGGTATCACATGGAGAGCTATGAAATTGAAAAGAGCTCTAAAATTAATAATATAATATTAGTAAGCTAAGAAATTGGTGTGCTATCATATGTGGCTCTAACTTCGACACTTAGCAAAATTTATGAGAAAATTTAAATATTGGAGAGGTGTAAAAATTAGAGAGTTTTAAAAATAATAATAAAATAATAGGGATCTAAGAAATTGGTGAGCTATCACATGGAGTGCTATGAAATTGGAGAGAACTCTGAAAATAATAATAAAATATTAGTGAGCTAAGAAATTGGTGAGCTATAATACAGAGAGCTATGATATTGGAGAGAGTTCTAAAAATAATAATAAAACATTAGTGAGCTAAGAAATTGGTGAGCTATCATATGTGGCTTTAGCTTCGACACTCATCAAAATTCATGGGAAAATTGAAATATTGGAGAGTTGTAAAGTTGAAAGTCTAGGGTAATGAAGGGATATGGAGAGTTAGCATCACATGAGAGAATAGTGTGGTTAAAGCTATACATCAATGAGCCCAGAATTAGAACCACGTCCGAGACTGGGTGACTTGAAAAAGCCATAAAGGGGGTAGCTCTATTCATATTGGTGAGCCAATGAAATTAGAGAGCTGGTTTAAGGGTTTCAGAGAACTTTTAGGGCGTAAAGTCGGAGAGCTAATAATTAGAAGATTTATTCTTGTTCATGTATTTAAATTAATTATTATTAATATTATTTTATTTATTATTATTAATTGAATTGAATTGAATTTTATTTATTTATTTTTTAAGTATGATTCATGAATATGAAACTTACTTGTTGCGATTTGGGGTGGTGCAGGTAGAAATTGATTGATCAAGATGAAGCGGAAAGCCGTTTTTTGTTCGTCGAACAAAGTGGCCAAAAAGTTACTAAGCAAAGCAAGTGAGGAAGGTCAACGCCTATCCCTGACTTTAAAATAAGGAGCACGGAACCAGTGCTCGATAGAAGGCACTTCAACAGCCTCTTCCCCACTTGCTTTGTTTCGTAACTTTTTGGCCGCTTTCTTCAACGGACACACAATGACTTTCCGCTTTATCCTGAGTAATCAATTTCTACCTGCATCACCCCAAATTGCAACAAGCAAGTTTTTTATTATGAATCATACTTAAAAAAAATAATAATAATAAAATAAAATAAAATAAAATAAAATAAAATAAATTAATAATAATAATAAATAAATAAAATACAATAATAATATTAATTAATTAATTATTAAGTTAAATACGTGAACAAGAATAAATCTTCCAATTATTAGCTCTCCGACTTTACATCCTAAAAGTTCTCTCAAACCCTCAAACCAGCTCTCTAATTTCATTCGCTCACCAATATGAATAGAGTTACTCTCTTTCTGGCTTCTTCAAGTCACCCAGTCTTGGACGTCGTTCTCCTAATTTTGGGCTTATCAATGTATAGCTCTAACCACACTATTCTCATGTGATGCTAACTCTCCATATGCCTTCATTACCCTAGACTTTCAATTTTACAACTCTCCAATATTTCAATTTTCTCATGAATTTTGCTAAGTGTCGAAGCTAGAGCCACATATGATAACTCATCAATTTCTTAGCTCACTATTATTTTATTATTACGTTTAGAGCTCTCTCCAATTTCATAGCTCACCAATTTCTTAGCTCACTAATATTTTATTATTATTTTTAGAGCTCTCCAATAGCTCTCTATATGATAGCTCACCAATTTCTTGGATCTCTAATATTTTATTATTATTTTTAGAGCTCTCTAATTTTTACACCTCTCCAATATTTCAATTTTCTCAAGAATTTTGCTAAGTGTCGAAGCTAGAGCCACACATGATAGCTCACCAATTTCTTAGATCTCTAATATTTTATTATTATTTTTAGAGCTCTCTCCAATTTCATAGCTCTCCATGTGATAGCTCACCAATTTCTTAGGTCTCTAATATTTTATTATTATTTTTAGAGCTCTCTCCAATTTCATAGCTCTCCATGTGATAGCTCACCAATTTCTTAGTTCTCTAATATTTTATTATTGTTTTTAGAGCTCTCTCCAATTTCATAGCTCTCTATATGATAGCTCACCAATTTTTTAGCTCATTAATATTTTTTTATTATTTTTAAAGCTCTCCAATTTCATAGCTCTCCATGTGATAGCTCACCAATTTATTAGCTCTCCAATATTTTAATATTATTTTTAGAGCTCTCCTCTCATAGTTCTTAGAGTTAGCTCCCAACTCTCTCATGAATTTTACTATGTGTTGAAGCTAGAGCTGACGTATGATAGCTCACCAATTTCTTGGCTCACTAATAATTTATTATTATTTTTAGACCTCTCTCTAATTTCATAGCTTTCCATGTGATAGCTCACCAATTTTTTAGATCTCTAATATTTTATTATTATTTTTAGAGCTCTCTAATTTTTACACCTCTCCAATATTTCAATTTTCTCCTGAATTTTGCTAAGTGTCGAAGCTAGAGCCACATCTGATAGCTCACCAATTTGTTAGATCTCTAATATTTTATTATTATTTTTAGAGCCCTCTCCAATTTCATAGCTCTCCATATGATAGCTCACCAATTTCTTAGATCACTAATATTTTATTATTATTTTTAGAGCTCTCTCCAATTTCATAACTCTCCATGTGATAGCTCACCAATTTCTTAGCTCTCTAATATTTTAATATTATATTTAGAGCTCTCCTCTCATAGTTCTTAGAGCTAGCTGCCAACTATCTCATGAATTTTACTAAGTGTTAAAGCTAGAGCTCACGTATGATAGCTCACCAATTTCTTAGCTCACTAATATTTTGTTATTATTTTTAGAGCTCTCTCCAATTTCATAGCTCTCCATGTGATAGCTCACCAATTTCTTAAATCTCTAATATTTTATCATTATTTTTAAAGCTCTCTCTAATTTTTACACCTCTCCAATATTACAATTTTCTCATGAATTTTCTAAGTGTCTAAGCTAGAGCCACATATGATAGCTCACCAATTTCTTAGTTCACTAATATTTTATTATTATTTTTAGAGCTCTCTCCAATTTCATAGCTCTCCATATGATAGCTTACCAATTTCTTAGCTCACTAATATGTTATTATTATTTTTAAAGCTATCTCCAATTTCATAGCTCTCTGTGTGATAGCTCACCAATTTCTTAGATCTCTAATGTTTTATTATTATTTTTAGAGCTCTCTAATTTTTGCACCTCTTCAATATTTCAATTCTCTCATGAATTTTGCTAAGTGTCGAAACTAAGCCCCCAATAGCTCATCAATTTCTTACCTCCATATTTGAGCTCTCTAACTCATGGCTCTCTAATATTTTATTATTATTCTTAGAGCTCTCCAATAGCTCTCCAAGTTTCATTATTATTCTTACTCTCCACTCTCATAGCTCTCTAATATTTTAGTATTTTTATTCTTAGAGTTCACCATTTTCCATAGCTCTCTTTATTTTATTATTATTCTGAAGTCTCAGTTTTCATATTTCTCTAGATCCGAACTCAAGTTTCATTATTATTCTTACTCTCCACTCTTATAGCTCTCTAATATATTAGCATTTTTATTCATAGAGTTCTCCATTTTTCATAGCTCTCTTTATTTTATTATTGTTATTCTGAAGTCTCAGTTTTCATATTTCTCTAGATCCGAGCTCTCCTCTCGTAACTCTCAACCCTCTCAAAATGTTCTAAGTGTTGATCTCCACTTTCATAACTCCTTAATTTTTTATTCTAATATTTTATTATTATTCTCCAACCTTTTTCTCTTTACCAAAACAAATTTTTTTTTTTTTTGGTTATAGAACTATCCAATTCTCCAAAATACTGCCATATTGCCTCTAAAAAAATAAAATAAAAAATTTATTTTTATTTTGGGTATGTGTGAACACACCGTATGTGAAAACATGATAAGCTTAGACAATGTATTAAGTTCACTGTAAGCCATTTCAAGAAAAGGGAAAAATGAGTCGATTATTTAGGAGTAACTCTTCTGTTAGCTCTAGGTCAACAACATTACCCTCTATACCTAATCAAGGTTTAGTAATTAATGAAGAAGATGTAGAAATACAAAATGATAAAATTGGTGCGAGTTGGAAGATACCGCAACTACGAATTAAAGAAATATATAAAACTACTTCTATGCAGTCTACATTTCATGTTAATCTTCATGTCAAAACCTTATAACAAGTTTTTGCTTTAGAAAAACCTAGGGAAACATGTCAATTACTTGATACTAATACTATTAAACGTCATTTAAAAACTGGTCATAATTTTACCCTCTTAGGATTAATTCAAGTTGGAATCAAACCATTAACTTAACAAGGTAAAAATACTTCTGTTTTATTGTGTTTACGTGATGCTCGTTTTCTTGATTATAATGATAGTTTAATGGGTATGATGGAAACTGGTCTTCATAGAGGACCCGTCCATTTTAATTGTTATCCTGACTTTACACTTAGTCTTAGAGATCCACATATACAAGATGCTTTAACTTTGAATATTCAGTTAAATGGTTGTTTTACAAATATGAAAGAAAAAATTCATAATATTGCTTTAATTTATCGTGTTTATTACAAATATATTAAAACTAATTTAAATGTTCAAGCTTTACACCAAAGTCCAAAAGACAAAACTTTACTGATTCAAAGTAGTACTAATGATACTAATATAAATATTCCTAAAATGATTGAATGGAAAGATATTACTCTCCCAGACCAATGGGTTACAGTCAATGAAAATTACAAACATACTCAAAAACAGTCCACTAGTCAAGACATCCAAGACATTCAACAATTTACTGATGGCTCAGTTAGAATTAAATTTAATAGATGTACTCAATCCTCTAGACATAGTACTTCTAGTATACCAACTGACACTGAAACAAAAGATGAAATATTTAATACACCTTTATTCAGAAAAAACAGTCAAATTTATATTAGTCAAACTTCACATAGCAAAATGAAAGGAGTAGATGATTCTGCAACTTCCCAGATTAGTAAACCTGTCTATTCAAGTTATACACATCTTCCTGAAGAAGATACCATCTCCCAGGATTCACCAACACAAACTAACTTTGAAGTTATACCTCCAATCAACCCCCAATTATTAACTATTAGTAAACCTTTTGCTCCTGACTTAGATACATTACATACTGAATTTAAATCTAAAAATAATAAAGTCAAACGCCAAGCTTACCGACTTAAATATGATCCTCATCAACAATCCAAAATTACTCGTAAATGGTATAAATTCATGATTGAACATAATATAGAAGTTCCTTTCTTTGAATATTTGGAAAATTATTACAAAAAAGTCAATACAAGTACAAAATCTAAATGGAAAACCTCTTCTAATACTACTATTAGTTCTAGTCACCCTCCATTGGAAACTATTATCATAGAACACCAAGGATCTAGTATTAAAGCTTCTCCCTTTAAGATAGCTGGTACTGAACTTGAATTAAAGAAAGTCATTGAACAAAATAATTATACTAACCAATGCCTAAAAACAATTGGAAAACAGTTAGATAAAATAGAAACAAATTTAGATGATTATTCTAATACTCATTCTTCTACAAAACAACCTTTAGAAAAACCTTTACTTAATTTACCAAGTCAACGTTCCACAAGAAATAGTCTGGTTACTCAAGATAGTTCTACTGTTAAAAACATAGAACAATTATTCGCTAAATTAGCCTCTCCTTCAAATGAACAAGCCGCTTCTCCTTCAACTGAAAAAGGTCTTACTGTATTAAATCAACAACCTACTCTAGATATTATTTCTCATCATTCAGAAACCGACACATCTGACAATGATATTAATCTTTTAGCTCAACAATTTCAATCTTCTAATCTTAATCGAATTACTTATCCTAAAGTCAATCCTACCACTCTTACAAAAAATTGGTATTCTAGGCCTACTCCCCCTGATCTTCAATATGAAGAAACTAATCTTAATAATCAATTTTCTGTTTCTTCTAAAAAACTCTACGAATGGAATATTGATGGTCGTAGTGAAGATCAAATCCTTCAAAAATTAAACCATTTATCCATGGTTGCCAATAGTTATCTTAGTAATTACCTAGATTTTACTCAACCTGAAATTGTTTCATTAATCACCTCTGGTTTTACTGGTATGTTAAAGTCTTGGTGGGAAAAATATCTCACTGAAAATCAAAGAGAATCTATTTTACATGCAAGTCAAAAAGATGAAAATGATTTACCCATATTTGATGAAATAATTGGCTATTATAAACCTGATGGTATCAATACCTTAATTTATACTATAGTCAGACATTTTATTAGCACACCTACTAATATATATTCTAGAATACATGATCAACTTAGTAACCTTACTTGTCCCACGTTAAGTGATTTCAGATGGTATAAAGATGTTTTTACATCCAGAGTTATGCTGCGCGAAGATTGTACTAAATCTTTTTGGAAAGAAAAATTTATTAATGGTTTACATAGTCTTTTTGTTCATAAGATTAGAGATGTTCTTAGTCAACCTATTGGAATAATTGAATATGATAATTTAACCTATGGTGATATAATCAGTACTATCCAAAAAGAAGGACTAAAAATGTGTATTGATCTAAAACTTAGTTAAAAAGCTGCTAAAGATAAACATAAAGCTAAGTATGAACTAGGCAATTTCTGTGAACAATATGGCCTACATCCTATCGCACCCTCTAAGAGAAAGTCCCAAAGAAATAAACAATTTTCTAAAAAATCAAGTCATAAATATCGCAAGAAATATTCTAATTATAAGTCCCCTAATAAGTATTATGATAAACCAAAATCGCATTATAAATCTAAATCCTTTAAAAAGTCAAAATCTAAATTTCCTTCCAAATCTCCTTCTAATATTACCAGTTATACTTGCGGGAAAAATGGTCATTATTCCAATAAGTGTAAAGAAAAACAAAAATTAAAAGACAAAATTAATCAACTCCAAATAAATGATGAATCTAAAAATCAATTATTTGAAATTTTTCAGTTAAATCAATCTCCTATTAACTCCTCTACTGACCTACCCCACTTAAATACCTCATCTGATTACCATTCACCTAGTGATACTTCTGATGGTGACATTGAATTAGGCAGTAATGATACTTGTTGTAAAGCTCTTAAACAAATCACTGTCCTTACTAAACAACATCAAGAAGAAACTGCTCTTATTGAATTAATTTGTAAATTAGATGATCCTAAATTGAAACAAAAATATACTGACAAATTAAAATCATTATTAATTAACAAAGATACTAAACCACAACATGATAAACCAATCATTAGCTTAACAAAAACTTTAGACAGATTTAAAAATAAACACAAAGAAATTACCCTTCAAGATTTACAACAAGAAATTAACCAGATTAAACGTCTTATCAAAGATTTACAAAATAAAGATAAATTTTTAGAAGAAGAAATATCTGTACTAAAAATTAATAAAAGTTTAGATAACTTTGAACAAGATGATGCCATCTCTTCTAATGAATCTGAAGGTACTAATGAAGATACTAACCCAGATAATGTTCTCTTTGATAATCGATCAAATCCATCTGATAATCCTAAAAATAAAAGATTAAATCTTATCAATAAAATAAATATTCAAAAATGGCATTCAAAAATCAAATTAATTTGTCAATGATTTTGAGTTAGAAGTCATCGCATTAATAGATACTGGTGCTGATTTTAATTGTATTCAAGAGGAATTACTCCCTACAATATATTATCATAAAACAACTGAACAGTTAACCTCTGCTAATGGTAGCAAAATGCATATGAAATATAAATTACCCAAAGTCCATATTTGTCAAAATAATGTTTGTTTTAAAACATCATTTGTTTTGGTTCGAAATATGACTGATAAAGTTATTTTAAGAACACCATTTATATTTTTACTCTATCCATTCACCACTTCTAATCAAGGCATAACTACTCAAGCCTTTGGCCAAACCATACCTTTTAAATTTTTATCTCCACCTGAAGTTAAAGAATTAAACCAGTTAAAAGATTGTTCTATTTCTAAAACTATTAATCGCTTAACTCGCCAAATCAGATATCTTAAGGAAGAAGTAAATTATAAGAGAATTGAGCAACAATTAACTAATCTTATTACTATTTCTCAAATTGAACAATTTAAACAAAAATTAGAATCAACTGTCTGTTCTACTTTACCTACTGCCTTTTGGCACAGGAAAAAACATGTAGTCACATTACCCTATATTAAAAATTTTAATGAAAGACAAATTCCTACTAAATCTAGACCTATTCAAATGAATCATGAATTAGTTGAACTGTGTAAAAAAGAAATAAATGAATTATTGTAAAATAAAATTATTAGTCATAGCAAATCACCATGGAATTGTCCTGCCTTTTATGTTAATAAAAATGCTGAGTTAGAACGAGGAGTTCCCCGACTAGTAATTAATTACAAACCTTTAAATAAAGTTTTAGAATGGGTTCATTATCCAATTCCTAATAAAAAAGATTTAATTAAAAGACTTAGCCAAGCCGTTATTTTTAGTAAATTTGACTTAAAAAGTGGTTTCTGGCAAATCCAAATTCACCCTCAGAATCGTTATAAAACTACTTTCACCATACCTTTTGGGCATTATGAATGGAATGTCATGCCTTTTGGATTAAAAAATGCTCCTAGTGAGTTTCAGAACATAATGAATGACATTTTCAATCCCTTTAGTCATTTTCCCATCGTTTATATAGATGATATTCTCATTTTTTCTAAATCCCTTAATGAACATTGGAAACATCTTACTGCTTTCTTTTATACCATAAAAACTCATGGTCTCGTCATTTCTGCTCCTAAGATTAAACTATTTCAAACCAAAGTCAGATTTTTAGGTTATGATATTCATCAAAATACAATTTTACCTATTAGTCGATCTATTGAATTCGCTTCTAAATTTCCTGATGAAATTTTAGATAAAACCCAGTTACAACGATTTTTAGAATCGCTTAATTATATTGCTGAATTTTACAAAGACCTTAGAAAAACTTGTCAACCACTCTTTGTTCGGTTGAAAGATAATCCTCCCCCTTGGTCTCCCACACATACTACTATTGTTCAACAAGTCAAGAAATATGTCAAGTCTCTGCCATGTCTTGGTATTCCTACTGAAAATTCATTTAAAATTATTCAAACTGATGCCTCTGATATTGGCTATGGTGGCATCCTTCTCCAGAAAGTCACTCCTCAGTCTTCCGAGTAAACAGTTCGTTTTCATTCTGGTGTCTGGAATAAAGCACAAAAAAATTATAGTACTATCAAACAAGAGATTTTATCTACTGTTTTATGTATTAGTAAATTTCAAGATGATATTCTAGATCAAAAAATTTTACTTCGTGTTGATTGCAAATCTGCTAAATATGTTTTAGAAAAAGATGTTCAAAATCTTGCTAGTAAACAATTTTTTTC
Organism: Camellia sinensis; assembly: GCF_055761805.1. NCBI lineage: Eukaryota > Viridiplantae > Streptophyta > Magnoliopsida > Ericales > Theaceae > Camellia > Camellia sinensis. Next base: position 191,808,423 of record NC_138964.1, read on the forward strand.
CCGCTGGCAATCTATCTTGAGTATTTTTTATTTTGATATTGAATATATACCTAGTTGTCAAAATTCTATTCATGATTTCCTTACCCGAGAATTTTTATAGGGGGATAAGGGATGGCACCTCCTTTTATTTCCTACCATAAATCTTGAGCTACCTATTATTGACACCTCATTCACCAAACTGCTCACCATATTGCTTGCCTCAAATTAGCCAAAAAATCTACTAAACGCGCTCAATTTATTCGATTTCACACCATTTGCAGTTGCTGTAATCTATTGGCTCACTATATTAACTGTGCTGATTATCATATGAGCAAATTAGATATCCTTAGTGGATGCTAATTTCAGTCCACCTATTTTATTACAGATGTCTGCTCCGAGACCTTTGCGACCTTCTAGTAAGGCTCTTGTTCTTTCCAGTCAACCAGTTCATCCTGCTGAATTAGTCAATCGCTACCAAGTTCTTGGAAATACCTAAACCTAGTTATACCTCTACATTGGCTATTGATCCATTCGCCTCTTCCTCTCAGTCAGTTACTCCTTACCCTCCTAACCTTATTAAATCTGCTCATTTTGATTATGTTAAATCTCATACAACTAATCTCTTTTTTAAAGAATCCAGTCACAAAACTACCCATACTGTTCTTGACCAAGTCAAATCCTATTTTCCTCCTGGATGGCATTTTGTTCCTCTTCATCCAGAAAAGTCAATCACCTATTACAAAGATATCTTTTTCAATCATCAGTACATTGTTATTAAACCTATTTATGATCGAACTTACACCAATAAAATTGTGTACCATTCATTATATATTCACAATATAGTCTCTTTGCATGAATGGGGATCTCCTTTCCAACTTAGAGACTTACCTGGTTATGCAATCCAATATAGTTATTATGACTATATTGATGCATGGTTTAAGGTCCTCCTGTATCAGAATGAGTCAAACAGTCATTCCTGGTCCTTCCAGTTTGATCATAAATTTAAGTCAGAACTCGCCATCTGGTTTCTGCGTTGGTGGTCACAATATGGGGCTATTAATGATATCTTCCCCTCTATCATGATTGAACAAGTCAATTACTTCTCTACTATTTTCTCATTCAGCCCACAACAAAAGAAATTCCCTCCATTGCTCATTTTTATCTCCAAATACAAAATTCCTTGGATATTTAAATGGCAATATGTTATTTCTGAAGACATAATCTTTCACCAACACTTTGTTAAATGGTGGGATAATTTCAAAATTCCATGGATCATTGAACAAGTCCAAGCAGAATTTCCAGTCAATATTCATACTCCAACACCTGCTATGGTTAAAGCTCAGCAGAACCTAACTGCTCCATTAACACAAGGAAGCTCACTTCCTCCAGTCCATCTTGGAAGCCCAACATCTAGTTCTTCCAAGGCCAAGTCAGCAAAGCAGTCAGCAAAGCCCAAATCTACTCAGTCAAAGTCCAAAGCCAAAGCACAACTCTCATCAGCCCAGGTTAAAACTAAAGTCAAGTCCAAGTTATCAAAAGATGAGCTCCTTGAAATAACTTGCCTTCTCATGGCCCAAGTCAAGTCACAAACTGATGAAGAAAGTTCAGAAGAAGGTTCAGACGGTTCTAACTCTTTTGAAGGCTCAACCAATCAGGATCCATACGAGCCCCAGTTTCAAGATGCTCAGGACCCATATGCTTGAGGCAGTCATTGGATTCTGTATAGCTATAATTATCAGCTTCAGTCAATACTCTCTTTTTGAGAAAAGCTACTGATATATATATATATATATCTATATTGATTCCGCTCAGTCACATGCTCCCAAATGAATAGTGAAAACAAGTCAAATTTACGGTTCACTATTCATCAAAAAGTCAACATTATTATTTATGATTCATCATTTCATCAAAACTGACAAATTCAGCATATTTAGAGGCAGCCATCAACTTAATCACTCACCGAAAGTTGCAGACAGCTCCCATGTGCTTCTTTCAGAGACAGATTCCTTCACAAGGCTCACAGTAACTCCTTTCATCTATTTAAGAGCCTCTTCAGTCAAGAATAAGGCAGAATTAAAAAAATTGAGTGCTCATTCCTCAAGAAAATATCTATCTCTGTAATTTCATATTTCCAAATTCATTTTCAAGTAATGTATTTTGAAGAACTGTTTGCTTCATTCCAGTAAACAATTGTAAGTTTTATTTTATTGTATTATTGTAAGTTTTATTTTTGAAAATTTTATTTAAGTATAAGTATTATTATTGAAATTATTTTTATTTAGTGTTGTTTCCTCCCCTCCGTTCTTGCTTCTGCCTCCTTTTATTTTCTTTTCTTTTTTTTTCCGACTCTACAACAGTCTGCCCCTTTTCTTTTTCTTTTTTTCATCACAACAATATATATATATATATATATACTAAATAAATACATAAATATAAACACATAAATAACTAATCAATTGAAGGATTTGTGATTGGAAGCATACCTCACAAGATAATTTCTAGATCAACGGCAGACGACTCCAAATTGGTGACACCCAGATCGTGGTTAAGCTTCCAACCCACCAAGTCCTCCTCGCCCAGCTCGCAATTACGACTTGCAACTTCCCAACTCACCCTCCTTGCTTCTCACATTCTCTATCGCCTGTCAATCACCGAGGTTTTGCCCCTTCCCTCAAGAACTGACGACGACAACAACCCTTTGAAACCTTAGCTTTAGTGAATCAAAGGGATAAAAAGATTAGCCCCCCTCTGTCGCACTTCAAAGAACCCTTGTGACTCACGGACGATGACCACCACAACTAGCCGGCACCTTTCTTCCCTTATTCCTCTCTCTAACAACCCGTATCTCTTCTTCCTTCGTGACTTTGATCCGCTTCTTTGATTCGCAAACCCAATCGCTAACAACAAACCCTAGCTCAACCTTTCTCCCCTCTCTCACAACTGTCGGCACCCCTTTTTCTTTCCTTTCTCTCTGTAACAACCCAGAACCAAACTGATAAAGGAGAAATTATGAAGAAACCCAGAACTCAACTTGGATTGAGAGACTATGAAGGAACCTAGAACTCAAGCTAAAGAGAAAAACAGAAAAACCCAGATTTGCCAAACAGTTTTCCTAATGGTACAGGAAACCCAGTTACAGATAACCATGTCAATAAAATATCCTTCTACACCTTGGGTAAATGGAGAAGACGTGGGCAGCAACTGGATAATATAGAGCCCCTCTCTGATCCAGATTAAAAAAATAAAAATAAAAATAAATAAAATAAATAAAAATAAATAAAAAACTGTACAATGGTTAAAAGGAGGAGACGGAGGCAGCACCCGGATAATACAGAGCCCCTATCTGATCCAGATTCAAAAAAAAAAATCTGCTCAAGTTCAAACTCTACCCAGAATATACACAAAACTTTTGTGAATTCATATGGAATACAGGTTCTCTGCAATAGTAGTATATATGCACACATCCTAAGGTTGTACCTTTCCAAGGAAGAATCCTTAAACCAATAAAAAACTCTCTTTGCTTGGTACAAACGTTAAAAAATAGATTGCGAAAACCTTAAACTTTTCCACAAGTCACTTTTGCTAACAGCTACACAACCTATCAAAACTACTATGAGCAACTCCAAATCAGTAGGTCTGTTCTAAACCTATAACTTCAATTGATGAGTTGTCCTCTCCATGGATCGCCCATTCCCAACGTAAAGCTGCAAAAGTTAGTAAATTCACCCCCTCTTTCCCAATGCAACCTCATCTTTATAAGAGAGCAAATACAAACATAACACAAAAAATGCAAGCAAATTCATATCCAACTGCTAACACTTTCCTCTCAACTTCAACAACCCATTCTCTCTAAATGGCTTTCGGAGGAAAGGAACACTGTGATAACACTGTTTGGCGGCCAATGAACAAGGCTCCAAACCAGAGGGGTTCAAAGCATAAAGCTTCAAGCTCCAACTCTAGAGCTTCAAGCTCCACTCCCACTCACCACCGCCGCCCAGTGTGTGAGTTCTTTCGAAGGATGCTCCCTATGCCTCCATGGCAATTCCAAGATCTTCTATTTGAATCCCTTTGGATCCAACACCCAATATCTGCTTCTACAGTTGTAGAGGTGCCGAAAGATTTCCGGGGTAAAATAAAAGGATGGTACAAGACACTAACCATTCCAAAGCTCTACACAATACCACCATCCCATACTTGGTTTTTGCTAAACCAAGAAGGCAACCTCACTCTCCAGGGATCCACCTGTCAGGCAAATCAGGTATTAATCCCACATTTTGAGAGGATCTGAATCAACATCCTCTCGCAAAGTCCAACAGAGAGAGATCTAGATCACCATATCTCCATCATGTCAGCACCATTGGAAAACCCAAATGAAGATTTGGACTTGACATAGAGAATTTTGCAGATCTCAACATTGGAGAAGAGAGTGCTTCTCGCAGCGCTCAGCCAAACATTCCTCACAACATTCCGCTCAACATCCTCTTTTTCAACACTCAGGGCGTTGCTCGCCCTAACTTCCTCCAGCACTACATGCACATACACTCTTATGGACACTTCGATCTTGTCATCATTACAAACACAAAAAATAAAGAAAGTGAAGCCCAGTTTATGAGTAAAATCATGGGTTACTCCAACACCAAGACCATGAACCCACCTCCCAGCGACATGGAAAGAGTAACGGGCGGAATTTGGTGACTATGGAATGAAGCTAAAATCTCATGTGATGTAATAGAGATCCCATGGAATGAGGTTATCGCCCAACAAGCCCATATTTTTGTCTAGCTAGTTCGTGCCAAATGAAAATTAAAATGTATCTCTCCCTTTAATTCAAAAGAAATCAAACTTTTTTTTCTAACTGCATGAGTTATATTTTTGACATCTTTGTCATACATGTACAAACACTTTCATGAGAATATTTGTACATGGGAGCATTAATGTGGGCATCTATACTATACTTGGCACGTGGCGAGCCCTATGGACGTTACGTCAGCACCACTACACATCCACGTGGCAGACCCTTGAGGCACCACGATGAGTCGGGATTGTATGCCTAGCCTAAGCGGGGGCATGTACACCACCAAGAATGAAACAAGGCCACATGGAGCTGGCTCACTTAGAGCTCTTCATGGCCCTTCATAACTCAAGAAATGTATTCTGTACCCACTCACCCCAACTCCATAGCAACATAGCCAGACTCTTGGCTCACCTATGTTTGACTCACCTATGTTTACTTAGCTACTGAGATGAGCCTTTGGTTCACCCATGCATTCACCCTCTTGGCTGCCTAGGTCGGGAGTAGGACCTAGGCACTCCCGCTTGGGATCATTGGAGGATTGTGGATTGGAGGCTAAGACCTTGGGATCGTCAAGATCGTGTAGCTATCTCCCTGCAGTGATAGCTCCTCCTTTGACTTGGCTTAGAGAAAAAGACGCTGACCTTACACTTACATCTGATGCACATATGATACGCCTCTCAAGATATCATACCTACCCCTGCAATTCTTATGATGCAACCTTCTTGAGGACCTGAATCATAGGACACAGCTAGTAGGGCTGATATCACCCTCATGTCGAGTTGAGGAGAACTTGCCACCTATCTTAAGGTTGCTTGGGCTCCAATACTCCTGGAGTCTATATAACGGCATCATAAGTGCAGCCGCAAACACACAGCAAGAGTGACAAGAATCACACAACATACATTAAGTGTTCAAGGTCTCTCACTGCCACCTCTTCCCTCTCTAAGCTTGCCTTGGTCTTTTCCTCTTCCACTTCTGGTGATCTTAAGTCATTGAAGTGCCTACCATCTTCCCAGAGGTCAATGACCAATCGCCTCTAATCTCTATCACCCATAATGTGTAACACGTAGCTGGGGCGTTGGTGAGGCCAAATGGCATCACTAAGAACCCATATGAGTCATACCGAGTAATGCAAGTGGTTTTAGGCTCATCCGCAACTGCTATCCTTATTTGGTAGTAGCCAGATCTCAAGTCAAGTTTAGTGAAGTATCGAGCTCTTCCAAGTTGATCAAACAAGTCAGCAATTAAAGGAATATGATACTTCTTTTTGATAGTTACCTTGTTAAGCGCCCAGTAGTCGATACATAGGGGAAGAGAACCATCATTCGTTTTTGGAAGAGAACCATACCTGGTTCCAACTTGATCTTGTGATCCACCTCCTTTTTAGGTGGTAGTTTCTTCTACAATTCAGGCGGCATCACTTCTTTGTATTACTCGAGTACCATTTCTATCTCCTTGGGTATTGACCCCAAAGGTACATCATTCTTCTCGTTTGTCATGGGTGCAAGGTAAGTCACCTCTCCCTTCTTGAAGCCTTTCTTTACTTGCATAGCTGAGTGAAGCGGGGTCTTCAACCCTTTTCCTGGCACTGATTGTACCACACAAGGTGTGTTCTCCTCCAAGATTACCATGGAGCATAGGAATGGTATTGGTATTGCCTTGAGTTTGCCCAAGAAGTCCATGCCTATGACAACTTGGAAGTCATCCATAGGAGCCACCATGAGGTCGATCTTGCCATTCCATGTACCAAGGCTGATGTCTACCCCGCGGGTTACTCCAAGTAAAGGTTTGGCCTCTGAATTAACAGCCTTGAGGAATCCAGACTCTTTGTTGGCCCTTAATTCTAACCTTCTTGCCTTCTTCACAGAGACAAAGTTGTGTGTAGCTTCCGCGTCTACCATTGCACGAGTAGGCTTCTCATTAAGGCTTACCTCCACATACATCAATCCCTCATCTCCTTGGGTAGTTGTGGCATGCTTCGATTTGATGGCGTTGAGTAGTTGTAGGGAACCCATGTGGGGAGTTTCCTCTTTTTCCCGCTCTTCTATCATGGCATTGAGAACTTGTCTCTAAGGACTCTCTTGCCCAATGTACGTCGTTGGATTCACCTCATTGCCTAATTTTCATTCCACCCCTCATACGCCTTGTTCCACCTCTTTTTGTGTGTCGTTAGAACTCTCAATCTTGGCAAAAAATAAAATTTCTCTCTTTGGGCAAAATTTTGAGATTCAAACACACATGTTCAAGCACTTATATCTCCTTCGTCGTAACTCCATTTCGCCTCATTTTTGCGTCGTTGGATTCACCTCATGACCTAGTTTTCATTCCGCCCCTTATATGCCTCGTTCCACCTCTTTTTGCGTGTTGTTCGATCTCCGAAAGTTTGCCAAATATAAGATTTCTCTCTCTCTCTCTCTCTCTCTTTTCTTCGTCTATCTTATATCTCCATACTTCTTCTTTCCTCCTTCCTTTCCACAATTATTCTATCTTTCCTCTTCTTTCATGGCCCTTCCTCCATTCTTATGTTTCTTTCCATTCTTATAAGTCACATACATTCATACTTGACGACATCACCACCGTTGGAGGCTCAGTGACCACTATGAGCTTGGTGGAAGGGCCATGAAGGAGTGGGAAAAGGAAAAAAAAGTGAATAATTATGGAAAGAAAGAAGGAAGGAAGAAGCATGGAGAAAGAAGATAGAGGAGGAGAGGAAAAAAAGAAGAGAATTTTTTTTTTTTGGGGCCAAATTTTGAAGCTGTGATGGCATGGAAAAAGAGGTGAAATAAGGCGCATGAGAGGTGAAATGAAATCTAGGCGATGATATGAATCGAACAATGCAAAAATGAGGTGAAACGGAGTTACGATGAGAGAGATACATGTGCTTGAACATGTGAGTTTGAATATGAAAATTTTGCCCAAAGAGAGAAAAATCTTATTTTTGGCTAAATTTCAGAGCTCTGGCAGTATGTAAAACGAGGTGGAACAAGCCTTATGAGGGGTGGAATGAAAACTAGGCCATGAGGTGAATCCAACGACATAAAAATGAGGCGAAACGGAGTTACGACGAAAGAGATACAAGTGCTTGAACATGTGTGTTTGAATCTGAATTTTTTTTCCAAAGAGAGAAAAATCTTATTTTTGGCCAACTTTCGGAGTTCCAACGACACACAAAAAGATGTGAAACAAGACGTATAAGGGATGAAATAAAAACTAGGCAATGAGGTGAATCCAATGATGCAAAAAATGAAGCGAAACAGAGTTATGACGAGGGAGATACAAGTGTTTGAACATGTGTGTTTGAATCTGAGAAATTTTGCCCAGATTTTGTTAGTTCAATAAAACGGATATGGACGAAGGGTTCACATTGAAACACGGAAGAAACTCCAAGGTTTAATTTGTCAAAATTGAAATCTTGGGATTTAAATTGAAAAACACGCGAAACCCTGATTTTTTTTTTATTGTAATTTTCCTCTAAATATATATAAATATATTATGAAAATGTTCCAACATATTCTGATAAAGCTCTCATAAACGAAATGAAACTTGATCCTAACAACGGCTATAACAAATCACTTACTTCTGGTTTTTAATAGGGAGGATGTTTCTCTCATGAGTCATGACTATCAAAGTCCGAGTGTAAATGGACATCATGGTCTAGGCTTTTTCTTAGCACAAGTTAATTCAGAGTATATGAATGATTTAAACACGAGTAATGCCCACCCAATCTAGTAAATTTTACCAATTTTTCTTTTTTAACTCACATGTGACAATTGGGTTGTCCTCATCATATTATTCTGGTAGGTCTAGTTTCAAATATCAAAATTTCACTATTCCAGGTCATATCTATCAATAAGAACAATTTGTAAAATTTCTAGGAGCTTCAGACATGATTATTATAGTATGAATCGCTGCAATCCGACCCCCTATAATCTCATCTACCTGTGCTGCACCTCCAAATTCCAATAAGGTTAGATTCAACTACATCAACTTTGTTCTTTGTAAATAATCACCATCCTTGAACTAAACTAATTCAAATTGTTTTTCCTTGTAACCAAGAAGTATTAGAATTCAAAATATCCAACGAGATACAAAAGAAGCATAAAAATGAAGCAATTTAGTTGTATTTCATAGGCCATAACAGTTCTTTCCCGCACTTAGTTACTCTTCTTTTTAAGAGTGAAATATTCATTAGTTTTGGTAGAAGGGAATGGACACTTTTAGCCTCTGACTTCCACATAAAAAACACAACAACAAAGTTTTTTTTTTTTTTTTTTGAATAGTGAACAGCAAAGTATTTTTAATATGTATATTAAGAAGAAAATTCTATGATCTTATCCTATATAATTCACAAATAAAAACACAAGATCTACCATTTGACTAGGGGAAGTTCATCCAACTTGCCTGTGTTGATGCTACATACTCTTACACGTTTGCTGCAAAATATAAAATCAAACACTAGACCAAGAAAATTTTCAAATGCCAGAAAATTTCTTAAATGGTTCCACAGTCTCAATATGTTCCAAGTTCTTAAATTATGGTTAAAAAAAGTACACTAACAATAGGAAAACAGGCATACCTAGTTGGATCCAAGGTTTCAAATCCGCAATAACCTATTTAATTATTCAGTAGTCAAGCAATCATAGGTATTAAAAATTGTTGGTGATGGTATGCATAAGACTTAAGTATTCATAATTTCCAATAAGAACTCACTAAGAAGAAATAATATCCATTAAAAATTAGAGGTATATTATTTATCCAAAAAAACAAAAAATAGAGGTATATTGAATGTGGGCTAGGAACACAGCCCACCATTGTTGATCTGAGGACAGAACCAATTTCAGTCTTCTATTTCTTCATTTTTGGGATCTTCATGCCTTCTCTCATCCCTCCACTCTTAGCTTCCCTCATCATCTCATTATAACAGTTGATTGCCATTCCAAATCCCGTATGCTAACCACATATTCCATCGTGTAGGGATCCAAATCTGAGAAATATTTTAGCTTTTGAGAGAGGGAATACAACTACAAACAGTATTTATCAATCTGAGGAATTGTGCCATTGGTTTTCATATGTTGAGATTCAATCGGCGACTAACAACTTTGAAAATCTAGAAATCCGCTAGATATTGATTTGTGATTATGTATCAATTTAAAGCAATAAAACAATCCCAATCAAACAATCAAGACAAATCGACACAACGATTTTAACATGAAAAAACCACAATTGGAGCACCTCCAATTGTGATAAAAAACCACGGGCAACAGCCACAAAATAATCCACTAAGAAGATATAAAGGAATTACACAGGTATACTCTCAATTACCTAGCGAATCCATGCCCGAATTGAACAAACCCCTATGTGCCTCTTCCAGCCCCGTCTTCACCTCAGAATTGTCTTGATGATGAGCCACTCTAGAGTCCACCAAAGTTTCAGGTTCGAATTCTTCAGAATCCACCGAAGAATAACTTTCTCTTTTTTTAGAATAAACAAAACAATCCTTTGGTGTATACTTTTTAAACCATGAGTTGAACACTCAATTAAACATCAATGAAAACCAGCAAAATATCCCCAAGTATAAACCTTAATATCCAAAAAGAAGATCTGAAGAAGTAATCCTAAAATTTGACAGAAACACGTACTTATAGAAATAAGGGACTGTGAAGCTCGCTCGAGCGAAGATTCTCTCACTCGAGCGAGGAACTAATCTCGCGTGTTTTTCCATAAGTGGCTTCGCTCGAGCCACACAACCTTTGCTCAAGCGTACATTCATCATTCTTAGGTTTTTTGCCAAACGCAGCCTTCGCTCGAGCGAGCAAGGGCGGACAGGCAACTTCGAAAACAATGGCGGACAGTTCGATCCCCGTCATAATCAGCGAAGTGGCAATCTTGAAAGAATTAACATCACAAACTTCTCTGCACGGCACAATTCGGGTTGGATTCGCATCTAACAAACTCATAGCCTCACTGAAATAAAAGTGCGAAAACAAGTACAACTGAAAGGAGTTTTGTCAAACGGGATCGCCAAGAATAAAAACCTAACAAACTTCGATGATGCTTTGGTCATTGGGAAAGGTGGATTCAGTAAGGTGAATAAAGGGTTCATCGACGGTGGAGCTACCATTGTCACCATTACGCGGTTGAATGTAGAGTCCAAACAAGGGGCATTAGAGTTTTGGACTGAGATCAAGACACTTTCCAAGGTTAGGCACACACATCTTGTGACTCTAATTGGCTACTCTGATGATTGTGAGGAGATGATACTTGTTTACAAATACATGGCCAATGGGACGATTGTCGATCATCTCTACAAAAATAGTAGGAAAGGAAATGGGAATGATATTTATCATCTTACTTAAGAGGAGAGGCTTAAGATTTGTATTGGTGCTACCCATGGATTGGACTACCTTCATACGGATACTGAGAAATGTGTCATACACAGGGACGTGAAAACCATAATCATTCTGTTGGACGAGAATTGGGTAGTTAAGATTTTAGATTTTGGGTTGTCCAAAATGGTAAACACAAACCATACACGAACCCATGTTAGTACAGATGTTAAAGGCACATTTGGTTATTTAGATCCAGCATATTTCTTCACTCGTAGACTAACCAAGAAATCAGATGTGTATGCCTTTGGTGTGGTTCTATTTGAAATGTTATATGCAAGACCACCGATGGATACAAGTGTTGAGGACGACCAAATGGGTCTCGCCCTATGGGCTCAAAAATGCATAAAAAAGGGAACCCTTGACCAGATCATTGATCCCTCTATAAGAGGACAAATATCACCAAATTGTCTAAAGGTGTCTGCAGATGTTGCTAACAAATGTTTACATAAGTATCCAAAATGAAGGCCTACAATGAGTGAAGTTGTGGGGAGCCTTAAGCATGGATTGGCATCACAAGGCAATATTTGTGTTTCTCAACAAAAGGGAATAATAAGCAATCTGTTTTTGAGTACTACACATGTAGTGGCTAAAGGTATTGATCTTGGGTGGAAGAAGTGGAAGAACAACGGTCCTAAGAATGGCGTGTCATGGCAGTTGCCGAATGATCCAATTGCAGATGTTGTCATCCAATCATACTGTCATTTCTCTCTTGTAGAGATTCAAGCAGCCACAAATAATTTTCATCAGATTCTGGGGATTGGGCTTCGTGTTGATATTGAAGCGTATAGAGGCCATATCAGCCGCGGGAATCTTGATGTGGGCAATTAAAAGATGGAAAGAAGGAACACCAAGAAAGAGGAACTTGGACCAATTTAGGGCTGAGTTCCTGGTGCACTCGTATCTTTATCACCTCCACATTGTTTCTTTAATTGGATATTGCATCGATAAGCATGAGGTGATCCTTGTGTACGAGTATATGGTCCATGGGTCTCTCTACAATCACCTTAATGAAACCAACAACTATTCACTTAACTGGGAAAAGCAACTTGAGATTTGCATTAGTGTTGCACGAGGACTGCAATACCTCCATGCAGGTACAAGGCAAACAATCATTCATCGCAACCTGAATCCTACCAATATTTTGTTGAACGAGAATTGGAATGCCAAAGTGGTGCCCAAAACTGAACCAAGTACAGGCACCATGGGATACATGGATCTAGAATACCTTAGCAATGCAAAATTTACTATAAATTCCGATGTGTACTCATTCTGCGTCATCTTACTTGAACTATGATGTGGTAGGAAGCCAATGATCTATTCAAGGGACGAGGATCAAGTGAATTTAGTTCGTTGGTTCAAAACTAATATTGACATGGGTACCATAGATCAGATCATTGATCCGTATCTTACTGACAAAATAGTGCCAGAATGCTTGAAAGAATATGTCAAGAATGCAGAAAATTGCGTGTGTGATGAGGGGATTGAGCATCCATCAATGGATGATGTGTTGGGTAACCTCCGGTATGCACTGCAACTGCAGGAGACTTGGCAGAATAGTACCAAACAAATCAGTACAGTTAAGTCACCGGAGGCCATTCCTTGTTAGGATGGCATTGTGTTTGTTGAATTGGCCAGTGGAGTAGATATTGATGAGATGATTTTTACGGGCATAGGGAATTCAGATTGTTTTTCGAGTAATCTGGCACGGTAGCACAACTCTGTGGTCTTTACAATGAGCAAACATAAGGCCTTTCCAACTAAAACAGCATAATGCTGGCCTTGTTAGTGGATTGCTTTACCATGTATGATGTCTGAAGCTATCCACTTGCTATGTTAAAATAAACTTCGTAACATAATGTAATCCACATGTTTTATAGACTTTTGTGTATTGTACAATATGGTGTTCCAACTGTTGAATCAGTTCTACATTCTACCACCAACTTAGCATCTTATTTCATTGATAGGAAAAAGAGATTTAGACCCACCAGATGATTTAGCTCTAGCCTCGAGGGAATTCATTTCAAGTCAAAATTGTCCGAAATACTGACTTCTTTTCCAATTCCATCATTTTCTGAGCAAATAGGGTACATAAGAAATGACTTTAATACGTGTGTTTAGAAACTCAAAAATTGAAAAAAAAAAAATTGAATCAAATTAAATTTAAAAAAATGAAACATTAGATCATCAAGAACATAATGGAGGGAGATTACCTGGTGGGAAATGGCGTATTGGAACTGGTACTAGATGTATTTGCGGAGAGTCCTTAGATCTAGCATATTTCTTGACTCACAGACTAACTAAGAAATCAGATGTGTATGCCTTTGGCGTGGTTCTATTTGAAGTGTTATGTGCGAGGCCACCGGTGGATACAAGTGTTGAGGAGGACCAAATGGGTCTAGCCCTATGGGCTCAAAAATACATCAAAAAGGGAACCCTTTGTCACATCCCCCGGGGGACCCAAGCGCGCTAAACAGTTCGGGCTCTTTTTTGATCTAGTTTCATGAGTGCAATATGAAACATAGATGAGAACCCAAATCCAGCAATTTTTATAGAAAATCCATTTTATTGCAAAACCTTTGTCAGAAATAGACTACATCACCAGATCTCAGAGTCGCACCTAATATTTTGGGAAAATTAAGAAACCTGTGACTCCTGCCAAGGCCACTATTCATCGTAACCAAATATGTCTCGGCTCGAAACCTTAGGTATGAGAGGGGAAAGTCATTAATTCAGCACCCCCGCTCACCCAATCAAAAGATCGGTCTCTACTAAACCATGGTATGAGTTTTATTGACTTTATATGTTCATATTCTGATTAGTAATAATGTTAAAATTTACTACGTGAAGCAATACAAGTATAGACTATGTAATTCATTTTGGAACATTTGATTTCTTGTATTTTTTAAAGAGTTTTGAATAATGAATAACTCAACAAAAATTCAAATTACAAACATAAAAATTAATATTATTCCAAATTAAGCGACACAACCTCCATCCATCGGCATTCATAGAGTTATATCAAATAAGCAAATAACCACATGGTAGGATGCTAAACATAATGAAAAACAAAATATGTATAGGCAGGATACTAAAGCTATAAATATGTAAGATACCATATACAAAATACAGATGCAATAGTAAAAAAAATTCAAAATTTCACAATTCTAACTTCGGTTGTGTCCGGACCGGTCTGTTTAGCTAGGACCAACTTTCGTCACACTATCGGGGGCCTCACTGAAAAATTCTCCCGAAATCTGGGCCACAACACAATTGTCTGAAAATTTTAGGTCAAATTGCAATTTTCAGAACTCCAGAAATATTTTGTTGACACCATGAAATATTCCGTCCACTATGACTGACGCCGTCTGCCTACGTCAACGTGATGAAGTGAGTCATTGCATCACGCTGAAGTCATCCTCCAAAATAAAAAATAAAAAACAAGAGATGTTGCTAAGAGGGTTTGAACCCAAGATTTGAGCCCCAACGCTCAACATCTTAACCACTTAGCCAAGCCTTGCCATATGTTATTTCCCCTCAGATAATATTTAAACACTAAAACCAAAGAGTGAATTACCCAAGGCCAGACATCCAGGTGGTCGTCCGAGCAGACGACCGCCAGTCACTCTTTGCCCAGTTTCGGTCAATTTTGCTGAGACCGATAGATATGAATAAGAATTGTTTCCAAAACTTCACCTTTAAAAGAAAGGATTTTGATTAACAAACTCTTTTCCTAACATTCTCAGGATTATGGAGTATACTTTGAAATCTCAGCAAGATAATCAAGTTTAAGCTTCGTTGTAGTTTTTGGGTTTAGGTGAAATATAGAAAGATAGGTTGAAAAACTCTCTTTTTTTAAAAACACTCTTAGCAGAACTCGCCAAAAAAAGAGAAGAAATTTTTTGTGTTGAGCCTCCTCTCCTTCCCTCTTGAAAAGCAATTTTTCTCCTCTCTCTCTCAGACTTTTTTTCCTTTTCCCTTTTTTGAATGCAATCTTCCTCCTCCTCTCTCTGACTTTTTCCTCTAAATTCCCTTCCCCCTTTTATAAAACCCATGTTTTTCCTCTCACGACACCCAATAATTCCTCACAAACCACATCGCAACTCACAAGGTTTCTCACAAGCCATGTGGTCATCCCACGAAGGAATGTGGCCAAATTTTCCCAAATTGCTCTGTTTTCTAAATTTTGTCCAGAAAATGGTTTTTAATGGGTCTAAAATAATTTGACCAAAACAGGTGTAAGGTTGAGATTAAAGCTTAAATCTGATTTTTCTGCTAAGAAATTCATAACATAGCATTTTCGAATTTTCATCATCGGGTGTTTGAAAGAAAGAGCCCAAGTCTTAAAGCCGGTCAAAATGAGGTGTCTACACCCTTAACCAGATCATTGATCCCTCTACAAGAGGACAAATATCACCAAATTGTCTAAAGGTGTTTGTAGAAGTTGCTAACAAATGTTTACATAATTATCCAAAAGGAAGGCCTACAATGAGTGAAGTTATAGGGAGCCTCAAGCATGGATTGGCATCACAGGACAATATTCGTATATCTCGACAAAAGGGAATAATAAGCAATCTGTTTTTGAGTACTGCACATGTAGTGGCTAAAGGTATTGATCTTGGGTGGAGGAAGTGGAAGAACAACGGTCCTAAGAATGGTGTGTCATGGTAGTTGCGGAAGGATCCAATTTCAGATGTTGTCATCCAATTATACCGTCGTTTCTCTCTTAGAAAGATTCGAGCAGCCACAAATAATTTTCATAAGCCGCTGGCAATCAGGTTTGGTGGCGACATCAAAGTGTATAGAGGCCATATCAGCCATAGGAATCTTGATGTGGCAATTAAAATGTGGAAAAAGAAACATCAAGACAAAGGCACTTGGACCAATTTAGAGTTGAGATCCAGGTGCACTCCCATCTCCGTCACCTCCACATTGTTTCTTTAATTGGATACTGCAACGACAAGCAAGAGTTGATCCTTGTGTATGAGTATTTGGTCCATGGGTCTCTCTATCATCACCTATATGTAACCAATGATTATCCGCTTAACTGGGAAAAACGACTTCAGATTTGCATTGGTATTGCACAAGGACTGCAATAAGTCCATGCAGGTACAAGGCAAACAATCATTCATCGTAACCTGAAGCCAACCAATAGTATGTTAGACGAGAATTGGAATACCAAAGTGGTGCCCAACACTATCAAGTATAAGCACTATGGGATATATGGATCCAGAATACCTTGGCAATGCAAAATTTACTATAAAATCCGATGTGTACTCATTCGGCGCCATCTTACTTGAACCTTAGTAGCAAGAATCGTTACAATAGGTAACGATTTTCTGGAAGAAACGCGATTTTGCATTCCCAAATCAGAATCATGTAAGAAACGTGATTCTTTAGAGAGAAAATCGCGATTCTTTTGGGAGAGAAACGTGATTCTAGAAGAAGAAGAAGAAGAACGATGGCATACCTTTTGAAAAAAGATGAAGTGAAACAGACCGAGAGAGAAGTCGAAGGAATGAATCAGCCCAATCTTCAAAGATAGAGAAGACGACACAGCTGAGCTGCCCCACTTATTTGCTGTATTTATCTTCTTCTTCTTTTTATTATATATTTTATTTTGACCTAGTATGGTCATGAGCTTCAGTTAAAATGTTCAATGGGCTTCATTGGGCCTATAGTTGATCTTAACTTACAGATTCAAGAAATATTGGATATTAATTATAATACAATCAAAGCACATTAAAAAAACAGGCATATTATATTATATAAAAAAAATATAAAAATAAATAAATAGGCATATTTATCTCTCTTCTTTTTTGTGTTTTCTTTTCTCCTCTTCTCTCTGATTTATAATTTGTTCTCTCTTTCTCTCTCTCAAAAGATAATTAATATATATATAGATATCAATTATAATAAATATATATATGTCATATATCAATAAAAATAACTATTTATAAATCATATTTATTTATAATATATATGTCAATTAAAAATAAAAAATATATATAAATAAATTAAAAATATTATCAATAAAAATAATATATAAGATAAAAATAAAAAATATATTTAAATAAAACATAATGTTGTTTTATTAAATAAAATATAATAAATTTTATTCAAAGATAATGACTAGTGTTCTAAAAAATACCAATCCACTACTTTTATTCGTTATTCATTTTTAAAAAATATTTTTTATGTTGTATTTAATTAATTAAATATTACATAAAAATAAAAAAATTATAATATATATATGTTAATTCAAAAAAAAAATTTTAAATATTTATATAGATAAATTAAAAATATTTCAATAAAAATAATAAATAAGCGCTCCCAAACTAAGACTCCTTTACATGGTCACGCTTCCCCACTCTCGCTCCCGCTTTGTGCAGCTGAGACTTGAACTATTATGTGGCAGGAAGCCAATGATCTATTCAAGGGACAAGGATCAAGTGATTTTAGTTTGTGGTTCAAAACTAATATCGAAATGGGTACCGTAAATCATATCATTGATCCATATCTAACTAACAAAATAGCACCAAAATGTTTGAAAGAATATGTTAAGAATGCAGAAAATTGTGTGTGTAATGAGGAGATTTAGCGTCCATCGATGGATGATGTGTTGGGCAACCTTCGGTATGCACTACAACTGTAGGAGACTTGGCAGAATAGTAATGACCAGTTCAGTACAGGTAAGTTCCCTAAGGCCGTTCCTCGTTCAAATGGCATTGTGTTAGTTGAATTAGCCAATAAAGGGGATATCGATAAGATGAGTTTTATGAAAGGGGATTCAGATCATTTTTCGGGTAATCTAGCACGGTTGTACAACTCTGTGGTCTTTACAATGTGCAAACATAAGGCCTTTCCAACTGATGCTTCTGTAAAAGTTGGTAGTTACATGAAACAGCATAATGCTGCCCCTGCTAATGGATTGCTATCCATTTGCTGTGTTAAAAAACTTTCTACCATAATGCAATCCACAGATTTTATATATTTATGTGCCTTGTACAATATGTTGTTCCTCCTCTAGAATTAGTTATACCTAGCAAATTCTACTACCAACTCAGCATCTTATTTCATTGACTAGACCAGATGATCTAGCTCTAGGCTCTATGGAATTCAATTCATGTCAATAGCAACGCCAAAAGACATTGTTACTCTCATGAGTATATGTTTTTGTTTTGACACAACCATGTGGATGTGGAATTAGGAGAGAGATTATTAATTCATGGAACTGAGGTGAGGACTTAATGGCTCCAGACTTGGGCACAGCTACATAATTCACTAATATGAGTCATAATGTGCTGTAGGGGCTCCAAAAACTCTACTAAAAGTTTATTTGGGTCTTCATTCCCCAGTGTTTAAATGTTTTTTTAGTATTCACAACTCAAACATACTAAACTAGAAGCATGCATGAGCAGAGAGCACAACACAAATTCTAGAGCAAAACTATTTGTAATCGATGCAAAAGTTGGAAATACAATACCTAGTATAGTAGAAGGAAAGAAGTTTCTGAATTTTCCAAAATTATTTATGCCTAAAAAGAGAGTACCATATGAATATAATGAGTTCGCCCCCCCCCCCCCCCCCCCCCCCGGCGCCGAAACTAGTTTTTGAAATTTTTCAGAAGGCAAAGCCATCAAATGTATATGAACCATTGAATAATCTCAATTCTATCATTGTTCATCATAAATTCATGCAAGACAACAGAAAGGTCATCATTTACCTTCCTGGTCTTCAAGAATTCAAAAAGTGCATTTTGAAGCTTATTATCCAAATCCTTGAAAGCAACCACATAAAAAAACCAAACACGGTCATGAACAAACCACAAGATTGCAGACTAACACACATTTATGCTTGGTTAGGAAGAAATCATGAGAAAACGAAGTAAACCAGGACTCTCTCTTATGAAACTGGCCCAATCAGTAAATCAGAAGAAGATCAAAAGTATTCATACGATGTCCTAAAATCTATAAATTTTAGTATTCAGAGGCTAGCTTCCTCATTGCCCTCAACCAGCCCCAAATTGGTTTCTCAAATTAATTTGAAGTAGAATTGGGTTGGAAAGAAAAATATATATGCATATTTGTTGAAAGCTTTATATTGAGAAGAACAAGAAGAAAATTCAATGAGACGCTAAAATATTTTAACAAGAAATAAATAATCAATTCAGCTAGTCATTAGCCAAAAACTCTATAATTCAAACTAAAAGATTCACAGAAAAAGAGAGAGAGATATTAACAACTCATTGAAAAGCTAAAACATTTACATATGTTATTGTGATAATAATGCTAGATCATGTGAAATGAGGTCACATGAGGTCCCACGTAAAGCCTCGATTTTTATAGTTTTGTTTGCTCCAAATTTGCCTCTTAATGTAATCAACTGTTTGCAAGGTTGATCTTACTCATTGACTGCATTGAATTCCGTAGTGGGCTAGAGAATTTTAACACAGAATGTAATACATTAATACACAAAGAATTAGATTTTAATTGAAGTGATTGATTAGGGATTTCAAGGACTAAAGAATAATTGATAATGTTCTGTTTGGTTGTTGAGAAAATGAGACAGACAAGAACAAAAAAAGAAGTAAACAATTGATATCCCACTTCAGAGGCATTAAAATGTAGGAATAGATAAGGGAATCAAAATTGAGAACAAAAGAAGCTCTGTTTGGCTTCTAGGAAAATGTCGAAAAAGAAAAGACATAGGAATGTGGAACCAATATTTGTCATTTACCTAAGATCGAAGAAAACTATAACCTCCAGTTGATTGAACCTAGTGAAAATTCAAGAAGACTAAAACTCCAAGTAATTGAACCTAGTGAAGACTATTTTGGGTAGATGGAGATGAGTTTTTCGTTTATTAGTACATAAAAACGTTCAAATTTCCTTTTCGTTTCTTCAATTTCTCCTTTAATTTGGTTTTTTACTCAACTGGGTTGGCTAATTCTTATTTCAATAAATCAAAATTCTCAGAAATACTTCACTTCTTTTCCAATTCCCTCATTTTCTGAGCGAATAGAGTACAAAAGAATCGACATTAATACGTGTATTTAGAAACTCAAAAACTAAATAAATATTAAAATAAATAAAGATCCTCAAGAACATCATGGAGGAGGGAGATTACCTAGTGGGAAGTGGCGTATTGGGAGAAGCCTAAGGATGTTTGATTGGGGATTCTCAGTGGATAGATCCGGCTTTGGACGAGAAAATTGGGTATGGGTCTGTTTGGATGGCGAGAAAATTGTCGTTATTGGGACGTAGTGTGTTTGGTTTCAGTTTTGTGAGTTCAGGTTTTTAGAAATTGAGTTTTTTTTTTTTGTATTTTTTATTTTTAGTGAATATTTTAAAAAATTTAAGTAATTTTTTTTTTTAGATGTACCTTACTTAGATATATCTAAATAGTAAAATATTTGTGAAAAATATTTTCAAAAAATAATAAATACACAAAAATATGAAAAATATACTAAGTTTTCATATATATATTTAATATTTTTGGTATTTAATAAATTTTTTAAAGATTTTTTTTATAAATATTATAATTTTTAAGTGTATTTATGTTGCGTGTGTTTAAAAATTAAAAAAATATTTAAAATATTAAAAAAAATTCAGTAAAAACAAAAAAAAAAATGAAAAAGAAAAAAATAAAATTTTTTTGAAGAGTGTTTTATAAAACCAAAACCAAGCAAAGTGAATCATTTGGATTTGCGTGAGAGAAGTGTTGGCCGAAAAGACTTGCACAGTGGCATTCGCGCATTTTTTTTTTCCTTTTTACTGATTTTCGTCTATAATGAATAGGGGGATGCACCAATAAATCCCAAATTAATAACTTCTGCACTGTTTAGTCTTAAAAGTTTTCTTATAGACTGAAAGGTCCCATTACAATGTTAATAACATCAGAGTCATGTTACAAACATTGGATTTCAAACATCTAATGTTCATCAAATTTCAATAATGTTTGAAAATATAGGATGAAAAACATCTAATGTTCATCAGATTTCAATAAATTTTGAAATTATAGAATGAAACATCAGATCATTTACATCATTCACATCATGTTGATGTAAAAATGGGACTAAATGGAGCATAAGAAAACTTTTAGGACTAAATGGTTCAACGTTTCAAAAACTAGGACTTATGGGTAAATTTTCCTCTTTTTTTTTAAATTCAAAATAGTGGACAAATTTTTTTAAAAAAATTAAAAAATTAAAAATTCCAAAAAAAAGAAGAAGAAAAAGAAAAGGCAAAAAATAAGTAAAAAATAGTGGACTTTTATTTTATTTTTTATACTTATTTTGGTATCACATTTTTTAAAGTTTTTAATTTTGTTTTACTTTTGATTCGTCTACACAAAATTGAAAGAAATATAAAATAAAATAAAATAAGTTGACATAATTTTTTTTTTTAAATCCACTAAAAGCAAAAACAAGTGGAAAAAAGAAGTGACTATAAGTAGGGGTAATAAACGAACTAAATGATCCGAACAATCAATTGTTCAAACTTGATTTGATAATTTTAATGAGTTTCAAAGTTTATTCAAATTTAGCTTGTTAAATTTTCGAGCAGATTTCAAACGAACTTTTATCGAGTTGAACTCGAGTAATTTATTATTTTATATAATTTTAAGCTTATTAAACCGAGTCAAACGAACAATTATCTGTTCAAACTTGATTTAAAAATCTTAATAATTTCTAAAATATGTTCACATTTAACTTATTTATTTAATAAATCAACTCAAACGAGCTTTTAAGAATATGAGTGGAAGGCCGTTTATAACGCCGAACTATAAGCTGGGCCATTTCCATAAATAAGCTAAAATAGTAAATCAATTTCCAAACTAAGCCTAGTTTTCAAAGAATTCCCAAAATAAGCTAACTCGCGGTTCATAATCGCGATTTTAACATATTTTCGCCTGTCCCGCGTGAAAGTTGGGAAATCTTAAATTCGTGGTTACTGTAACGCCCTCAAAATAATAACATTAAACCCATCAGATAAGACAAGCATTTACATATAAACTAACCACATTCCTTTATTTCATTGAGTTTCATTACATAAGTATTACATGTTAACATCAAAACAAAATGCCCTACGGGCTTACAGCTTTCCAAGTTAACACTTGGTTTCAACAAAAGAGTACTAACTCGTTTACACATTAAGCCCTTGGCTTGAAGTTACATGTAATACATCAAAAGTAAAACAACTACACTATGTCCGCCTCTAGCCTTCCAAGCTATGTCCTTGGAGGTAGCATGCTTCCTGTACCTGAAAATGATATTCCCATATAGGGTGAGCCACAGCCCAGTAGAAATACACTAAACCAACCATGGACAATGACTAAAACATTAGCAATTGATAGTTGGTCAACACTGATACAATCACATAAATTACATCTTTATGTCAACGACTTACAAGTCCCAATTACTTTTCATTTTCCCTTTTTCAACAGATAAGCATGCTAGCTCTATCATCATTTCCACATATACGTATAAAAACTATATCTCACATTCAGATAAGCATAAAAGCTATATCCACATTCTCAACAGATATGTATATCAACAATATCCACAGATAAGCATACAAGCTGTATCCACACTCCACAAAGATAAGCATACAAGCTGTATCCACACTTCACAAAGATAAGCATATGAGCTCTATCTTCACTTCTCTAGACAAGCATATGAGCTCTGTCTACGGAGTTCATCCCCTATCTCCTCCCAATACCTATCCGGTTTAGAGGTACATCCCCTATCTTCCCCTAAACCGCGGAGTACATCCCCTATCTCCTCCTCTACACATAACGTATATAAACACATTGGTTCTATATACAATCACACAATACACACAATTAATGTATTCTATCAACCGTCAAGTTCCATGACACATTCCATTGATTAGTTTCCGTTTACCTAATCATCATGCATTGTCTACAACAATCTCGACTATCCTCCACCGATAGCCCATAGCAGTTATTTCTAAAACAGAAAATAAATGCACAAATGGATATTCAATCAACATTTCATTTCCTCATTTCTCACCAATTAATTATCCCAATTAATTAAACAATGTAATTAGGCCATTTTCCATAATTACCATTTCAACCCTTAGGTCCCATTTTCATCAATGATTCAACAATCATTCTATTTTTCTATGCCAAACATGCATCTAGGTTTATTATGAATAAAACCCCAACTTTTGTAAAAATACACAAAAGCCCCAATCTTTCACAAATTTACCAAACCAAGCCCAACATCTCAAAATACCAAAATTTAAAGACAAAACCCATAGAGAGGAGTAGGTTATCCCTACCTCAAATTCGGAGTCCCAAAGGAGAAGACGACAAAACCCAACGTGCTCCAAAACCCGAGATTTTCAGATTAAAATGAAGCCCTCGACGATCAACAACTTTTTTGTAAAGGCCAAAGGTGAGTAAATCACTCCTACTAGATCAAAACCTAGAGAGAAGGTAGAGTCTAGAGTGAGAGGCTCAACAATGGTGATTTTGGAAAAGTAAGAGAGAGAAGAGAAAGTGAAAAAGTGATTTGAAAAGTCACAATTTCGGGACTTAAACCCAGTCTTCCGCTCGAGCGTAAAACACCCCGCTCGAGCGGCCACTCACAGACTTCCGCTCGAGCGGCCAACCTCCCGCTCAAGCGCAGAATGCACTCACCCAGCACTTTTGCAGAACCAGGCCTCCGCTCGAGCTCCCAACCCTACGCTCGAGCTCACAACACTGCACAACAAGATACAGGATGGATGTATTCCCCGCTCGAGCGCCAACACCTCCGCTCGAGCGGACAGGCCAAAAATCTGGGCAACTAGTTTTGGTTTCTAAACTCAACCAACCTGAAACAAATCCGCCCAACACATCCTATAACTCAAATACTAAGTAAAAAGGATGTAAACAAAATAATAACCAACTACCAACATCCACGGACACATGTCCGGATCACTATACAACAAGGGTAAACCCGGGATCGCTATAGTTACAAAAAGCGTTTTCGATTAATAAATCGTGGTTACAAAACGCGATTTTAATTAAATTTTCTTTCCTTTGAACTCGCTGTTACAAACCATGAGTTCATCGAAAGAAAATTATGTTCTGAATTCGCTGTTCGTAACCCCGCTTTTGTGAAAAAAAAATTTGTTCTGAACTCGCTATTTGTAACCACGATTTTATTTGAACTCGCTTTTCCAAACCACGATTTTAGCAAAAATTTTTTGTTCTGAACTCACTTTTTCTAACCACAAGTTTTGGGCAAATTTTTTTCCATTAAGTGAACTCGTGGTTCACAACCACAATTTTAAAACTTGTATATAATCTCCCCCAGCCCCGTGTTTTGCATTCACCTTACTCCTCCTCTGTCGAAGCTCCCTCTGCTGTCTCTCTCTCGCTCTTACTCCTCTCTCTGTCACTGTGCTCCCTGCTCTGTCTCTCTGTCGAGCTGCCCCTGCTTCAGTACCGTCTCTCTCTCGTTGGTATGGCTTCTATCATCTACTTTACATATTTGTGAATATATTTGTGTTTGTGAAAATGTGAATAAATTAGGGTTAGGGTTCATGAATGTGGGGTTAGGGTTAGGGTTAGGGTTTATATTTGTGAATAAAATGTGAATAAATTAGGGTTAGGGTTCATGAATGTGGGGTTAGGGTTAGGGTTTATGTTTGTGAATAAAATGTGAATAAATTAGGGTTAGGGTTCATGAATGTGGGGTTTGGGTTAGGGTTTATATTTGTGAATAAAATGTTGTGAAATCAGAAATAATAAATTAGGGTTAGGGTTTATATTTGTGAAATTTAACTATAGATAATTTGTTGAATGTGAATGTTGAATGTGTTGAATTTTAATTATAGAGAATTTGTTGAATTTGTTGAATGTGTTTAATTAAAGATAATTTGTTGAATTTTAATTATAGATAATCTGTTGAATGTGAAATCTTTTGCTATAGATAATTTGTTGAATTTGTTGAATGTGTTTAATTATACATAATTTGTTGAATTTTAATGCTGTTAATTAATTACATAAGAAAGAGAAACGTTAATTTGGCTGTAAAAATTATTATTAATTAGGTGATGTGGAGTAGTAATAACTTAAAATTAATAGAGTAACAAAAATATTTTTGTTCTAAATTTCAATTTTTTAAGTAAGAACAAGAAATTGAAAAGTAAGGAACAAAATTTGTGATAAGAAATTGCTATGGAACTTTTCTCGTCATTTTGGCTAGGAACAAATATATATATATTTTGGAGATAGGGATATGGCAAAATAGAAAAGTCAAATAATTGAATTTTATGTCGATGTAGGCCTTCTTCGTTTTCTTGTTAAATTTTTTTAAAGAGTGATTGTGATTGTTAATATTTTGTATGGGTGACCCTTTAAGTAGTACACTAAAATTTGTTTTAAAGAAAGAAAACTTTAAAATATGCCTTTGATGCCACATGCCCCTACGATAAGAAAAATTGGTTTGACTAAATTTATGCACTAAATTCAAATCTAATCGTGGTTAAATATAAAAAGTATAGTTTACTTGAATTTCATGCCCCATTTAGGGTTGAATTTCATTTTCGAGTTTTTCCTCCTTAAATTTCATGACATTCCCTTTTATAAATTTGATATAAATAAATGACTTTTTAGAAGTGATCCACAAAAAAATTGATATAAACATTAGAGGTTGAATAATTTGATCCACAAAAAATTAGAAGTCAAAAAATTACTTTTTACCTCTTTGCCAAAAGAGGCCTTTCAAGTCGTCATGGAAAATGCTATTATGAAAACATTTGATATAAAAAAAAAAAAAAAATTGTTTAGGAATTATGTTTGAAAAAATTAAAATATTTGATTTATAAAATGAGTCATTCTCGATAATTTTTACCCATTTGAATTATCCAATTGACTTATTCTCTATGCGCCTGTATTATGTTTGTTCAATTAAGTTTTAACTTTTTATGATAGTCGGATGTCTGAATTAGTTTATGTATTTATCGACTAATCTTACAATCCGCACCAAACGTCCCTTCCGCGTAGATCCGACAAATCTCAATTAATACCTATAAACATGACACATACTAAGAGTTCAACTTGAGATCTGAAAGGAGCATACCTAATTTTTAACACATAATGAGAGCTCTTTAATATTAATGAAACTCAAGTTTGACTCGATTCAGGTCGATAATTTTTTGTTATGTTTTTTATATTGCTTAAAATTATGAGAGCTCATTAATTTTTTATTTATGTTATTTCGTACGTTATTTCCTACGTTATTTCGGATGAGGTTATTTCCCTAAGTTAGGGAATAATGTCATAGGAAATAACCTACCAAATAACTTAGTCATTAAGGTCCCTATTGGCAGAAGCTTGAGCAAATAAAATTAACTTCTCTTTAATTGTCCATAAATCTCACTAATTGGACCACCAGTTATAAAAAATGACGTGAACAATGTTTGAAATAAAAATTAAGAACAAGTCATACAAAATCAGTCGAGTTATTTGAACTCAATGAAAAAAATAATAATTTCATAGAAAAAAGTTACACTATGATTTAAGATTTTTGTGTGACTAGTTACAAAATTATATGAACAGAAAAAATAAATACAATACGTGATACAAATTATACTAGAAAATTATATGAACAGAAAAATAAAAGAAGAATCTTTGTAATGTCTTCATATTCAAAATTATTGATATATCTGTCTAGGCTACAAATCACGTTTTTAAGGAAATTTTATTTATACATAAATTTTGAAGTAATTATTTTTTTAAAGTAAATCTGATTAAAGAAATTTGATTTATACATAACCATGCTTTTGTTAAGTAATTCTTTCTATCTTCAGAAAACGTGGTTGCAAACCACGGTTTTACTGTTGACCCATGGATAATAATCACTTCTAATCAAAATGTAAAAATTCAACAAAGAATTCAAAACTAGCACTCATTCTTGTTTGTCACAGACACTCACAAACACTCTCTCTATCCCTTTCTCTAACACACACACCCACAACACTCACACTCACATCAAACATATATAATTTTTAATATATATAAATTTTATTTTGTAAAATTCAGACCAATATTAAATATATATAATAATAATTGATAATAGCGAATAATAATCAACTATATAAAATGATTATTTTTTTACTTTAATGCTTAAAATGTAATTTTTTGTTTTTGGTAAATTACGCTGACACCCCTGAGGTTTATATTTATGACAGTTATTCCCCCACCTTTGAAAAAAAGAATTCATTGGAAAAAAAATAAAAATAATTGGAAAAATAATTTATTTCAAAAGAAAAATTAAATTAAAAAAAATTAATTGTTCTGAATTTTATAAAATAAAATTTATATATATTAAAAATTATATATGTTTCATGTGAGTGTAAGTGTTGTGGGTGTGTGTGTCAGAGAGAGAGAGATAGAGAGAGTGAGTGTCGGTGTTTGTGACAAAGAAGAGTGAGTGCTGGTTTTGAATTTTGTTCAAAATGTGTTTTGAAAACACGTTTTTACATATTTTACTCACAAGCGTGGTCACGAATATGTATAAATAAGTTTTCTTTATGTATAAATCAAGTTTATCAACACTTTATAATTTATATAAAGTCACAACCTACACTCATAATTTATGTCATGATGTGAAATTTAGGTAAATTAGAAATATTGTTACTTTGATGTAAAGTTAGGTTTACTTACACTCATAAGTTTACCTAGCTCATAAGATTATTGGATTTTCCTACATTCATAAGTTTACCTACACTCAAAGTAACAAGATTAACAACTTACATTTATAAGTTTATGTAAATTACTTAGATTTATAATTTATCAATTACCTAAATCAACTTACATCAATTATATTTATTTAATGATTACAAATGTTGTCACTTTATAATTTATAATCATTTTTTTTAATTTATACAAAATTAATCCAAAATTAATAAAAGATTTTTAGACCTAAAACTTAGCTGAATTACATTTAATATGCACAAGAGCATGATCTTAATCATAATAAGTAATGTAAAAAACATAACAGAAGAGCATGATGTTAATTTTGTATGTGTTGTAAGATGTTTTTCTTAAAAAGCTAAAAAATCTAAAGCATTATCATTATTTTAACTCATATCTTAATTTAAAAAGTCAATAATGATTGTTGGATTATAATTGATGATTACTTAAATACAGTTTTTGCGTCACAAGTAATTGTACTTGAATGAGTTAAAATTCATATAATTCTTTTACGAGTACAAGGAGATATAAGTATATTGTTGCTATTTTAATGTTTTTTGTCTTAATTGAAGCAAGTATATGGACACTGTTCCAATTATTTTCTACTGGGGGGGAAACATAATTCGAGATCTCAATGAAGGCGTATCATAAGATGCTGAGCCGAAAGGAATATATGCGGTGCAAATTGGCACCACGCTTAGCAATTTGGAGGAGATGTTTACGTCAAAGGTGGCAAGTTACGGGGAAAGTGTCCGATTGACCTACAAATGTAGATATCCTTATCGCCAGTGGCAAGCACACAGCAAATACAAGATATTACCAATCAATGACGATGAGGCGTTGAACACCGTATTATGTATCGGTGCAACTTTTCAAGCATCAAATTGTTTGGAAGTCTACATTGATAAAGAGATTGTACACAATATCCCGAACATGACACAAATGGATTCTCGTCCGTTCACTACATTGCTGACGTATGGGATTGACACAATAGCGTTTCAGTCTCCTATGTATGAATCAGATCAATGTTATCCACTGGGCTACACACAACAGTCATTTCAGGGCCATGGTGTAGAATCAAGTTCACGTGGTGGGTATGGGTATGAATTTGACAGTAACACACAAGATGTGACCACATGCAGCCATTATACCACTCCGGTTGAAGTTGCTGGTAATATGGCTGAAACAGTGAACGAGGTGCAGTTTGCTGACAGTGACATGTACGGTCCTGATGTCGCCCTAAACGATGATGACAATGACATGTGTGATGAAGAAAATTTATTAGGCGGATCAGATGATGATGATGATGAAGAATATGATGCCCAGGCTCCCGTTGACCTTGAAAATGCCCCCATTCCACCTAGAGTTGAAATCCCTTTCTATGACAACATTCACATGGGTGGTGATTTTGACATTAGTATCCGTGATGTCGTTCCCCGTAACCGGATCTGGAGCACTGAAAATCCCGAGTTGGACAGAGGAATGGTTTTTGTTGATAAGAAGCAACTTCTACATGCTGTGAAATTGTACCATGCAACAAATAATCGAGAGTATAAGGTCGTAACCTCCAAGCGAGACCTTTGGGTGTCTGCTTGCAAGCACGACTGTAGTTGGTAGTTGCGTGCATCTCTTAGTAAGAAACATGGTCTTTTTGAAATAAAGCAGTACAGGGGTCCTCACCATTGTTTATACCCACGAATGAACAGGGACCACACTAATATTAGCTCCAGTTACATTGCTTCTCATATTTTGGGACAAGTTGCGGTTAGTATAAAAAATAAATGTTTACATATATATACATATTTGTTTGTTTATTGTATTCACATCCAGATAATCCAACTCATATTTGATTGTCGTATGCAGAATGAACCTGATATGCCGATTAAGAATGTCATCGAAGATATAAAAAAGACCATGAATTATAGTATATCATACAAGAAGGCGAGGCATGCAAGGGCAAAGGCAATTAAAATGGTATTCGGTGATTGGGATGAATCATATAGGCAGTTGCCTAAATTCATGCATGCATTACAGACATCGAATCCTGGCACCATCGTGACATGGAAGCACAGATATACCGGGCATACAACCATTATGTCCGTCTTCCACTTTGTTTTTTGGTCTTTCAAACCCGTCATCGATGGCTTCAGATATTGTAGGCCTGTTATAACTATAGATGGTACATTCTTATACGGTAAATACACTGGTGTGTTGCTTGTAGCAACGATTGTCACTGCCAATGGCAAAATATTACCGCTTGCATTAGTTGTTGTCGACAGGGAGAGTTTGGAGTCTTGGTCGTTCTTCATTCAAAATATCAAGGAACATATTGTCATGGACCGACAGGGAGTGACTTGGATATCTGATCGAGCTGAGAGTATTTTAGCTGCTGTGAGGCAGCATTGGCTGAATCCGTCGCTCCAATTTGTTGGATATCATCGGCACTGACTTCGACATGTTTGCAATAACTTTAACACACATTTCAGAAATAAGGAGCTCAAACAACTTCTGTGGAAAGCAGGGAGTGCTGATCAATGACGAAAGTGTAATGGTTACTTAGATCAGATACAGGCTATTAACCAAGAAGCCATCAATTGGGTCCACAAGATGAATCCTGAGGACTGGGCCCTTGCATATGACGGTGGATATCGCTGGGGGGTATTGACTAGTAATGATGCAGAGTGCTTCAACAGCGTCTTGAAAGGTGCAAGGAGCTTACCTATTTCAGCTATGGTTGAATTTACATTTCGACGACTCGTCAAATATTTTGACGAGATGGGAGCCCAAGCTGAAACAGATGTACGCAATGAGTTCCAATACCCTAGAGAGATGCAAAGAACTATAGAGGAGGGTATCGCAAGGGGAAATACTTTCAAGTTGATATCGTATGACAGGTTAGTTTGTAATGTGAAAAAATTGTTATTATTATGTTGTTAAGTTAATTACACCTAAAAACATGAACTTGATTAGTTTGTATCAATATTGTGTTATAGGCCCCGCCGTGTATTTGAGGTGCAAACATCTTTTCGCCGTGGACGAGGTTGCAATAGACAGATTGTGCGGATGAATCAACCCATGTGCAGTTGTGGGAAATATGAGATAAAACACTATCCATGTTCCCATATGCTCGCTGTAATGTCTGAATGCGGTGACAATCCATTCCAGTACGTTGATCCAATATATAGGCTTCCTATATACACGAGGGTTTGGGAAACTAAATTCAATCCAATACCGCATCAAGATTATTGGGATGATCCGCAGTGGACCTTATTGCCTAATGAAGTTCGTCTGCGAGAAGTAAAACGGGGTCGTACATCTATGGCTCGTATTCCGAATGAGATGGATATATCAGACAGGCATTTGACAGCTCGTTGCAGTGAGTGCCACCAGACAGGTCATGACAGGCGAACATGTCCGGCGCGACTTGGTCGATGAAGACTATGTAATACTTACATGTTGTAATATATCATTTTGAAATTATTCATTTGTAATAGATCATTTAATTATGTATTTTTAAATTCTGTATTTGTAAACGAGGTCGTACATTTAAAATGTGTATTACAAAATGTGTACTTGATTAAAAAATGTGTAATGCAAAATTGAAAATATATATAATTTATTCAAACTTGTATAATTTATTGAAAATGTGTTCTAGTATTTCACCGTGTACTTGATTGAAAATGTGTATTACATGATTCTATACTTAATCACGTAGTTCTTTTACCATTTCAAAATTTCATATTTTTGAATAAATTAAATATCGAATGCTTCAATCGTTTTTCACATTTTATAATTTAAAAAATTTACAAATTTAAAAAAAATTAACCTATTATAAATTAAAATTTTAAAAATTGGAATGCTGCAGTCATTGTTCACAATTACAAAATTGTATATGTATTTTGCAAAATTTATAATTTATTCAAACTTTTAGCATTACAAAATCAATATTTAAGTTTTGTCAAATATGCCATAAATGTAATCATTAATTTCGAATTGCTTCCGTGTAAGTGGCACATAAATTTGTCTTTTCTCGAACCCATAACATTTACTTCATTGTATTTTACATCGTTAAGTACAAAATCAATAATTACAATTTTCTCTGTTATTATGTTATGATTAAATGAGATTTTGATATGGATGATCTAATATTTCAGTTGTACAGGCTTCATGGCACATGTACCTGAGGAGGTTCCACTGTTCAGACAGGCACATCGGGCTGACAGTATGTGGGACCGTCCAGTATGCAATAACGTTTGTTGGACTTTACGCCTACAATTAAAATACATTGCATTCTATTGTATATTTCGTGATAATGTTATTATTTAAATTGGTCATTCTGTTGTGCAGGATGAGGCACGCACTGTGTTGATATGCCGTCGGGTAGATTCTGGATTGTGGGAGCATCCGTTGGACCATAGAGTCTTGCAGTATCTATTACGCGCGGGATTCTATGGTGTGTATCGTATCGGGCATATTCGACTGGACCACGCACTTATCACTGCTCTCGTTGAGAGGTGGCGCACAGAGACTCATACATTCCATTTCCCGATCGGGGAGGCCACCGTCACGTTGCAGGACGTATCCATCCTATATGGTCTTCGGATTGATGGCCGAGCAGTTACTGGAGTTGACCCATCTGTCGCGACGGAGCAGTGGGTAGCCCTATGTGCTGAGCTATTGGGAGTAGTACCTACACCAGCAGATTTACAGGCAGGTAGAGTGAGGGTGAGGTGGCTGGCCGAGCATTTTGCTCATCTTCCAGATCATGCTCCAGATGAGTTAGTACAGCAGCATACCCGAGCATATATTCTGTGGCTTATTGGGGGGTACTTCTCCCTGATAAGTCACAGAACCTGGTCAAGCTGATGTACTTGCCATTGCTGAGAGATTGAGGAGATTGGGCAGTACAGCTGGGGTAGCGCGGCTCTGGCATGGTTGTATAGGATGCTATGTCGAGCAGCTCAGGTGGGTACGAGGGAGATTGGAGGACCACTTTTGTTGCTACAGGTTAGTAACAATTTTATTACATGTCAATTCATATTGTATGCCATATATCAGTATTGTAATTGTGTTCAAACTATTGCAGATTTGGGCATGGGAGAGATTGATTCGCATTGCCCCGTCTAGGCGGCAACTGGTTGGTCCTGGTGAGCTGCTTATGGCTGAGGGGGACATGCAGTTGCCCACCGGACCGCGAGGTAGCCGGTGGAGGGTTGACATGGGCCACGAGGTCGTCTCGACCCACCTAGTGGTAGTTTATAGAGACCAGCTGGACCGGATGATTGAGGGCGAGGTATGAAATTTTTTGATTGCGTTTTAGTTGTCTTCTTCATTGTATATGTTTTGAGTTCACGAGCAAAATTTAATTTATTTGTCGTCATTGTAGTTTATCTGGCAGCCTTACACTGGGGTCCTCGGTACGCTCCCCGACTACTGCCGACTGGGTCAGGAGATATGGATGGCGAGAGTGCCACTTATTTGTTTTGACGTGGTTGAGTGGCATCTCCCCCATCGTGTCCTCCGACAGTTTGGTCGGGTGCAGTCCGTGCCGGATCGGTTCGACACTGAGTGGCAGTTGCACGTCACTGATAGGCGTGGCCGAGCTGGCACTGACTGGCATCTGTTTTATATGCGATATATACAGTT
Source organism: Camellia sinensis (assembly GCF_055761805.1). Lineage (NCBI taxonomy): Eukaryota > Viridiplantae > Streptophyta > Magnoliopsida > Ericales > Theaceae > Camellia > Camellia sinensis. The sequence continues at coordinate 191,841,945 of NC_138964.1, forward strand.
ATGGGATGCCTGCCGGGATAGTATTGTACAGGCTGACTACAGCGATGAGGTGATCCCCTCTTCCGACCCTTACATGTTGTGGTATCGGCGACATACACACCTACTAGTCGGGAATCCGAGCCACGTGTCTGAGTCTGGATATCAGGGAGTTGGCCCTTATCTTGAGGCATTGGTGAGTATCATATTATGTGTCAGATAATTATTAAAATCATACTTTATTTACTTTCAGTCAACTGTAGCCTAATAGTACGTCTGAATGTTTGTTTAGGTGGTTGGAGCTGGGAGGTCGTTTCACTTGGCTGAGGACGCCCATTTGAGACGTGATGCGTAGCATGCCTTGCAGGCCGTTGCAGAGATCCGGGAGTTATTGTACCAGGCATTCTAGCTTGCCCATCGGGGAGATCGTTTGCATTACGGCCACTACGGTGTACACACTTCAGCAGCTGCTCCAGACACATCAGCGCCGTCCACGTCAGTGCCTTCCACTTCAGCTCCTTCGACATCAGTCACCCCACTACATACTACCCCATACATATCTGCAGATTCCCTCGACGTACTTCCTACACAGCATACTGCATACCTTATGTGCCTGACCCTGATTGGACACCGCCCCGATACATGCATGACGTTGTTATCCCACCTACCCAGTTACCACCACCAGAAAATTCGACCGCGACCATGAGTACACATGATGCAGTTCTCACTGACATCTCCCACGTTGACGCTGAGGCCCATATTGAGCCCCCACCCAGAGCGTGCGGGAAAGGCTGAGGTTTTGGTCGTGGCGGACGTCGCGGCCGAGGTCGGGGTGCGGGCAGAGGCAGAGGCAGAGGTCGAGCTCCAGTTGCAGATCGTGATACAGTTGCACCAGATGATGGAGTTTCATAGCTCACAGCAGTATCCGATCTTCCGCCACAGACAGGATCAGGGGCAGCACATGTAGTAGAGAGGGGATCACACTCACAGGCTCCACAGGATACGCATTTACGATTGGGGGAGCTAGATATTCAGAGAGTCTACCGCAGGAGACCGATGAGGGAGGTCCACGGTCGGGATTGTGGGACTGGGGGCAGGTTAGGGCATTAGCGGGTGTGATGTAGAGTGTATATTTTATTTTATTTATAGTTTTTGTTATAGTTTTTGTAAATCAAACTTGTACAGATGATGTAAATGTGTCATACTTATTTATTTGAAAAATATAATTTTACAATTTTTTATTCTTATTTGTTTTGATGATTTCCATAAAAATGAAAAGGAAAACAGGAAAAAAGGATAAGAATTGATAGGATTTTATTATTGAGCGAGATTGGAGGACCACTTGTGTTGCTACAGGTTACTAAAAATTTTATGCAAAAAAAATATGGGAAAAAAATGTAAAAATTGCATAATGGATAGTTGTGAGGAAAAATATGAGTAAACAGGAAACAAAACAAATATCTAAACAAACACATAATTTGTTTTCCCTTTTCTTTCACTTTTCTGAATGATTGCATTCACTGTCTTCTTTTCATGTACAAACCAATGATAACCAAACAAAATGTAGACATATATATTTGTTGTTCATATAGCTTAAACGTGTATTTCAACTATTTGTTATATGAACATGTACTTCATAAAGTATCATTATTATATTCCACATCAATAATGCATGAAATCATGAAAGTTTAGTTGAAGTAGCGTTCTTCAAAATAACAATAATGGATAGAAAGTAAAGGTAGAATTACAAGAACTATTCGAAAGCAATTGAAATATCTCCCTTCATTGATAAGTCGTGGATAAGCATTAAAAATTGCATGCATTACAGAAATGGTTTGGCCGTTCATCCAAACAATTTCATTCATTATCATCATCATCTGACATCTCAATATCAGATTCATACATAACATCCATGCTCCAGGCATAGTACTGGTGTGCATCATCCATTAACCCATCTTCGGCACGCTCATTTGCGGTCTTCATTAGTCCGGACCTTTGCAAACGTTAGGTCATGCGATTAACCTCGTTGCGGATATGATGCAATGCCCTTTGCAACAACTGTGGAGTGTCAGTTGGCATACGCATGGCTAACCGGCGAGGAAATTTAAGATTAACTTCACGACATAGCTCAACGAGAACATTTGCTCGAGTTTTACGAAATTCCCACTCAGCTCTCATGGTATTGACGGTGGCACGTGAGTAACACAAATTTGGATTTATTGGGTATTCAAATTCATCTCCATCTGTAACCCAATACCGACCCATTGCTGAATACAGATCAACCACCGTATATCTCATGATGATATCGCTCGAAATAGCTGTAAAACTTTTGTTGTGGTATGATGCGATATTTATACCATATATACACATGATAGCTATATGTATGAAATTATTGTAAACAACTATGCATCAGAGTTGTCACGTCAACTTTTATGACCTGAACAACTATGCATCAACTTGATAGGAGTTGTCACTTCGACTTTTATGAATTGCATAATTTACTGTTATTCCAAAACAAAAAGTAAAAACATAAAAAAATAATAATAAAATAAAAACCAAGTTGATCAACCGACTAAACGTCTGAATTAGTCAAATTTCTTTGCCTTAAATTTTTTTTAAAAATAAATGTGAACTCACAATTTAAAAATCTTTAAAATATTTTTAAATTTTTGGAAATATTTATTCACAAATTTGTTTTACTTTTTAGGTGTATTGACATATTTATTAATTTAATGTTATTTTGTTATGACACCCCCTCAAAATTTTAATGGATTGAATAATTCACAAGGGCACAGTAGGTATGGTACGATAATAAATTGTAGCTCGGCGCAGTGATACGTCCAACATTTGTCAATGATGCTCGCCAATGACTTGAACAGATGTAATAATTTGGATGCTTTGTTTTTCCTCAGATGCTATGTCACTTTGTGCAGCGATGCAGTGCTGTATCTGACTTTGTGCAGCGATGCAGTGATGTATGTGACTTTGTGCAGTAATGCAGTGATGCATGTCACTTTGTGCAGTGATGCAGTAATGCATGTGACTTTCTGACTTTGCGACCGCATGGCACATCAATACGACCACATGGCAATAGTGTTGATAAACAATTATGTGATGGACTGAAGGAGTAAAGTGTAATTTACCGAATATAAAAATAAGCAAAAATTGCAAAGATGAGAAAATGGGATGACTGTGAAGTTCACTAAGTGAAAATAAGATAAAATATAGGCTGTTTACGAATAATATTACTTTAAAACAAAGAAATTTTAAGCATTTAATTTCATTTATAATTTGTTGAAAACACCAATTTGTATTGAAATCGTCAATTCCAAGTGACTACTTATGTATTAAAAAAAGTAAGCATGAAAAAATAGTTTCATGTGGCGATGTGACAACTCACTGCATGTTGTTTTATTTGACAACTCACTGCTCCAATATGAAGGGATTGCATTGTCATCCTCTGGCCTACAATTATGATTTTATCTGACAACCACGTCCGTGACTACATCACAGGTACAGAAAGTCACGGCTACTCAGGATTGCATGAAATGAAAAGCTAAAAAATAATATCACGGGTATCACTTATTCCATAGTGCCCCAGCATGCATTATCGTCATTAGATCATCTCTAGTTAACCCTCAATATGATGTCTAATAGCGACACCCCAAGTATGATGTTTGTGCAAGGCATAGCAATAGTCATATATCTACAATTACTATTATTATTTGTTTGTTTATTTTATAAACAATGTCTTCAAGAGGTGCAGGAAGTTCACGCCAGCAAAGAAATCCGAAAGTGTGGCTGCTACCTCCATTTACTTATGACTACAAGAGCGAAAAGTACTCGAGAGTGAAGGATTATTATGCTGGTATTCGAGCAGAATGGGCGTTCAGGGTAACGGAGCAAGAAGGATTGTTTAATGATCTACGTAACTTTGGGGCACCGGTACCTCATCGTCGTTCATTGACCATGGCTAGACGAAATGTGAGTGACTATGAAAAAGCAGTTAGCAGAATTAAGAAGGAGAACAATAGAATGTTGATGCGGAGATGTCGATATTTCATGCTTCAGCTAGCCACCGAAATGGCAGAAGCAAGCAACAGAGATTTGACAGTGATTGAGCGAAATAATGTCTTAAACAATGAAAAATATCTCTCTGACTACTACATGTTAGATGAGGAATGAGAAATCAAACACCTTTATCTGTCATATATGTTTGTATGTTGTCTCATATCTTCGCTACTGGAGTGTAAGACAATGTTGTTGTTCATCTAATGTACGGATGTATTTCAAGTATTTGTTTTATGAACTTGAAGTTTATGAAATAACTACATTTATAACTGCACATTTATTAGTTCATGACTTTCTTTATTGAATTGCAATGAGTTAATGAATGTTCTGGATTAATGAATGGATTAATGTATATTGAATGATGTAAATACTTAAAACACATAAAACATAACAGGTAGCTCGGTGAAAAGCTTCCCTTAATTGGGGCTCGTGAAATAGGGATTCTGTACGTAAAGAATTTCAATCTCTATCGGGAAAGAAGAAAGAGTCGCCTTCCAATTCCTGGAAGTCTAGTCAAAATGATGACTGTTGTAAGGAATGGGGGGTTGACAGATAACTAAACTTGGGGGGCTGGACAAACAAGCTCAAAGCCAAGTGGTTGGTCCAGTTGGGGAACTAAATAAAGTTCATACAAACGAACTACCGCCTTGAACAACACATAAAACAGAACAGGTAGCTCGGTAAAAAGCTTCCCTTAACTGCGGCTTGTGAAATAGGGATCCTGTACGTAAAGAATTTCAATCTCCATCGGGAAAGAAGAAAGAGTCGCATTCCAATTCCTGGAAGTCCAGTCAAAATGATGACTGTAGTAAGGAATGGGGGGTTGACAGATAACTAAACTTGGGGGCTGGACAAACAAGCTCAAAGCCAAGTGGTTGGTCCAGTTGGGGAACTAAATTTAAAACCCAATTGGTTTTACTTGATTTGCTTGTCAAAATCACTATTTACAATTAGTTATACACAAACAGATTTACCTCAACACCAATTATATATGTGTGGGATTCTCAATTCAGAAAGTCACATGGCAACAGTGAATTCACTGATTTACCTTACAGTGAGCATGCCCTTATTTTGTCGGTATATGCAGATGGATTGTCAAGTCATGTGACTTGGTGCATAGGCTTTGGTTTTCTCGATTTTTTGCTCGATTTTTTTATTACAGTGACAACTCATTTGTAATTAATATATGTGGGATTCTCAATGCAGAAAATCACATGGCAACAGTGAATTCACTGATTTACCTTATAGTGAGCATGCCCTTATTTTGTCGGTATATGCAGATGGATTGTCAAGTCATGTGACTTGGTACATAGGCTTTGGTTTTCTCGATTTTTTGCTCGATTTTTTTATTACAGTGACAACTCATTTGTAATTAATATATGTGGGATTCTCAATGCAGAAAGTCACATGGCAACAGTGAATTCACTGATTTACCTTACAGTAAGCATGCCCTTATTTTGTCCGTATATGCAGATGGATTATCAAGTCATGTGACTTGGTGCACATGCTTTGGTTTTCTCAATTTTTTGCTCGATTTTTTTATTACAGTGACAACTCATTTGTAACTAATATATGTGGGATTCTCAATGTAGAAAGTCACATGGCAACAGTGAATTCACTGATTTACCTTACAGTGAGCATGCCCTTATTTTGTCTGTATATGCAGATGGATTGTCAAGTCATGTGACTTGGTGCACATGCTTTGGTTTTCTCAATTTTTTGCTCGATTTTTTTATTACAGTGACAACTCATCTCTTATTGATATATGTGGGATTCTCAATTCAGAAAGTCACATGGCAACAGTGAATTCACTGATTTACCTTACAGTGAGCATACCCTTACTTTGTCCGTATATGCAGATGGATTGTCAAGTCACGTGACTTGGTACACAGTATTTGCTTTACTCTGTTTTTTCATTCTAGTGACAACTCATACCTTGTTCGTATATGTGGGATTGTCATGCAGAGGCATCTTTCTAAAGCCATTCATAACCAACTATATAAACAACTAAAGGTGAAGACACAACCTTACAACTCATTTCGCCCTACAAAATTATCATTCATTTGTTTTAAAAAATTAGCATGGCTACATGGTTCATGGGAGGGAGTGGGAATCGTAAAGGTGGTAGGAACTTGCAAAGGGGTGACAGTTCACGACGAGGAGGGGGAAGACGAAGTGGCGATGCTGAAGATGAAACACCATTTCCTTTGTTAGATGCCTCTTGTGCTTATCATGATAGGTTTGGGAAGCGACATTTTGTCATGCCCAAGTACTATCGAGATCCATGTGGTTTGGTGGAGGATCCATCAGATAATCAAACAGGATATGGTTTATCTATGTATTGTGTGTTCAGTTCATGGTGTCCACAATGTATTGTTGTCCGATACTTATGTCTGTACTACCTATGTATTTTTGTGGGAGACTTATGTGTTTTTTCCTCAAGGTTTTATGAATTACATTATCACCTTCTAACCCAAAACAAAGACAACAAAAAAAAAAATTATTTAAATGAAAACGGCTTTAGTAAAGCCAAAACAAATTTCTGAATAACACATTCTAACCCAAAACAAAGACAAGAGAAAAAAATAAAAAATAAAAAATTTACATAAAAACGGCTTTAGTAAAGCGAAAAGAAATTTATGAATTACATTATCACCTTCTAACCCAAAACAAAGACAACAGGAAAAAAAAATTTTATTTACATGAAAACGGCTTTAGTAAAGCCAAAACAAATTTCTGAATAACACATTCTAACCCAAAACAAAGACAAGAGAAAAAAATAAAAAATAAAAAACTTCACATGAAAATGGCTTTAGTAAAGCGAAAAGAAATTTATGAATTACCTTATCACCTTCTAACCCAAAACAAAGACAAAAGAAAAAATATATATATTTAAATGAAAACGGCTTTATTAAAGCCCAAACAAATTACTGAATAACACCTTCTAACCCAAAACAAAGAAAAAATAAAATAAAATAAAAAAATTTACATCAAAACGGCTTTACTAAAGCTCAAAAAATTTATGAATTACATTATTACCTTCTAACCCAAAACAAACACAAGAAAAAACAAAATAAATTTACTTTAGTCAAGCCAAAAAAAAATGCTGAATTACACATTCTAACCCAAAATAAAGACAAAAGAAAAGAAAAAAAGAATTAACATGAGAACGGTTTTAGTAAAACAATTGTAACCCAAAAAATTATTCTGAAATACATTATCACCAAAACAATGACAACAGAAACAAAAAAAAAATACCAAAAAAAAAAAATTTAAGCTAAAAGCGTGGTTCATAATCACAATTTCAGAAGAAAAAAATTTTGACCAAAAAAGCGTGGTTCGAAAGAGCAAGTTCAGAAGAAAAATGTTTTTGATAAAATCGTGGTTAGGAAAAGCGAGTTCAAAAGAAATTTTTTTTGATAAAATCGTGGTTAGGAAAAGCGAGTTCAGAAGAAAAATGTTTTTTGATAAAATCGTGGTTAGAAACAGCGAATTCAAAACAAAATTTTTTTTGGATAAAATCGTGGTTTGTAACAGCGAGTTCAAAGGGGAAAAAAATTAATTAAAAGCGCGTTTTGTAACCGCGATTTATTAATCAAAAGCGCTTTTTGTAACCACGAATTTAAGAATTCCCAACTTTCACGAGGGACAGGCAGAAATATGTTGAAATCGCGATTATGAACAACGAGTTAGCTTATTTTAGAAATTCTTTGAAAACTAGGCTTAGTTTGGGAATTGACTTACTATTTTGACTTATTTAGGGAAATGCCCCCTATAAGCTACCATCGCCACACACACCCACACAAAATGCCATTCACTATGTACTTGGTTTAACTTTATGATTATATGCTAAATTTTATTTTATTTTTATTCTTAAACTATTAATTTTTATTTAATTAGTTTCTAAATTTTTTGGGTAAATTATAAATACACCTTTGAAGTTTGATTAAAATACGAATCGCTTCCTTTGGTTTTGAAAATTACATTCCATCCCTTGAGGTTTCCAATTTCATAACAAATTGTCTCTTTTATTAATGAATCATCAAGTCAATTAATAGTTTTTAATGATATTAGAAATATATTTCAATTAATAATTTAGGTAATTTTATTATTGTATAGAAGAGCAATTATGAATTTTATTTTTTTAGTTAATTCTGTTAAATAAAAAATTCAGATAAGGAGGTATTTGTAATTTTTCAAACCACATGGGGTAATCTTTACTTTAAACAAATTTCAGGGGTGTATTTGTAATTTACCCAAATATATATATTTTTTATTTCAGTTCATTTGATCTAATTAGAAATAATTAGGCAAATCATTAATCATAAAAATTTAATTTAGGATAATCTAAATAAGTATACTTTTTGACATTTTTTGAAAAAATATACAAAAAATTAGAGAAGTGATATAGTCCAAAAAAAAAAAAAAAAAAAAAAAGTATGATACTGTAGGTTATGCCAAACAAGCTCTCAATGGCCAAAAAGTCATTTTAAAATTTAAATAACTTACATGATACAATTAAATACTCATTTTTCAATTCATATGCTAATGAATATATTGCAAGTTCTGTAGTTTTGGTATAGCTACACTGATCTCTCTTCTAATATGACAAAAAGAATCCAAAATAATACAAATTGTATGAAAACACAAGGATAAATGATGAATAATGTGCATTTTATTGTAAAATAAATGACAATATTATTTTCCATCTATTTGACTAATGGATAATTAATGAAAAGTGAGTTAAGTGTTAAATTAATTACAACATTAAAAACCTAAAAAAATCTAATATAATTATATCAAAATTATAAGATTTGTTATATTTTCTCCAAATTTTAAGAAAGGTTAATGTAATTTATTATTTTTCTTACTATTTTGAACATATTACATCTTGTAAGTTGAAACTAATTTTGATGGATATTTGGTTGTATGGTTAAATTATATAAATTTTAAAATGACCTTTTTACTATCAAATTAGGTTTTAATAATGGGATTTTTGGCCATAACTCCTTCCTAGAGCCCGTTTTTCTTAAAAATGACAAGTTCTAATTTTTTGGCTTATAAACTCCTCCAAAATAAAGAAATCTTGTAAAAGGACAAAAATTTTCACATTTATATTTTATGTGACAAATTTACCCCTTCATACAGACTATCTTTTTCCTCTTTCTCTCTATCAGTTTGTCATCTTTTTTTTAACTCTTTCTTTCTCTATCTCTTTCTAACAGCTCTCTCCACCACCACCACCACTACTACCGTCTACACCATCACCACCACCATCACCATCACCATCTCCACTACCACAACTACCATCGTTTCCATTACCTCCACTATCTTCACCAACACCATCTCAACCACCGGCACCGTTAGTCACCGCCATCACCGTTTTACCACCACCATCTTAACCACCAGCGCCATTCGACGCCATTGTACCATGGGTAACCACCATCGTCATCCTTAGCCTCCAAGACCTCAGATCTAAGATTGATGACCTTAGATTTGAGATCCATCATCTCAGATCTATATTCTCTCTCTTTTTTTCTCTCTGTCTCCTCATCATGCTCTGTTTTCTAGAAAGTAGAATTTAACTCTGGTTTCAACCAAATCTAAGACAATATATGGCTCTCTCTATCTCTCTATGTCTCTATTTTCTCTCTCTCTCTATCTCTCTCTCTCTCTCTCTCTCTCTCTGTATATATGTATATATTTTTATTTTAGTGCATTTTGTTTTTGTCAATACTCTAATATAGTGTAAAATTTTACTCTGTGCAAGAGTAAAATTTTATTGTTAACTGTAACGCCCCCAAAATAACACAAATAATCCAACTCATAAGAGAAACTAGCAGTATAGAGTTAATATATTTTCATTCATTAGAGTTTATATTACAAAAGATGACACATGCAATATACATTCATAAATGTTCATCCTGAATCTATAGCATATAACACCAGTTAATAACACAAAATAAATTCCCCACGGGCTTACATCTTTCCAAGACATTACTTGGTTCCAACAAAAGAGAGTCATAAGCTCTATCCATATATATAAGCCTTTGGCTTGAATAGACATTTAAACACAAAACACACAATAGAGCCTCCAACACCTAGGACCTCCCAAGCTACGTCCTTGGAAGAAGCAAGTCACCAGTACCTAAAAATGGTTTCCCAAGTAGGGTGAGCCAAAACCCAGTAGAGACAGTCTATCACAATATATGAGATTTAACTAAGATATAAGTGTTAGAGACATATTCAATATTTATGACAAACGCACATTCTTCACATGACCACGCGGTACCAACATTCATATCTCAATCCATTTCCATTTGTTCATTTCAAGTTAATTCATTTCATTTCAATTCACAGGCCAAGTTTATAATTTTCCAAATAACCCAACTAAGACTACAACTCAGTGGTTCTCAATCAACATAACTATTATACTTGTCATTTCACGGAAGTTTCGTCTGCGGGATCGGCACCCATGTATACATATGATTTTGGGACTTTTATCCTGGACACTCCAGCTAACTTAATTTCAATGGAGTCCATCCCCTATCTCTTCCCAAAAGATGGACGACATCCTCTTTCTCCTTCCAAAACATTATACATATACAATGTATTTAAAAACACCATCATATTCAATGAGTATCGACTACACATATTCAATGCCTTAACATACCGTCATATTCAATGTCACAATTAAATGTTTAGTTTCAATTCACCTAATCCACATGCGATTTCTACAACAATCATAGCTATCCTCCACCGATAGCCCGATACAGATATTTCTAGACAGATATTCAATCTTTATAACAGATCATTCATCACATTTTCACAGGTAAGTGATTAAATAAATCCAACTACACCATACATCTATACTTTCCCCCAATTTCATAATTTTCATGCCAATTTCATTATTTATACAAAATAATTATCCAAAACATATTAGGGCAAATTTCCCCTTTTTGCAAATATTAACCTAAAGGCTAAAATCCACTATTCTGATACAAGATAACTTCATAACCAAAACCCCATAGTCATTTATATAGTACAACATAGAAACCCTTCTTCTCAATTTAAATCCAAACCCTAGGTTTACTCAAAACATCCCCAAATCTCACCATTTATATATAACAACAAATAACTAGGTTAAAACCCATATTAAGGTGTAGAATATCCCTACCTCACGTGTAGAAGCCCAAAGGAGAGAAGGAGGAACTTCAAAAATGCCCAAACTCAATTTTGTTCGGATCAAATGGAAGCCTACGAAATGCTCTATCTTTTTCTCAAAGGGAATAGGGTAGAGAGATCCCTAAATCTAAGTGTATTTCTAGAGAGAAGTCAAATTTTAGAGAGAGAATGAACCGGTTTAGGATTTTTGAGTGAAAAGATAACAAAAAGTGATGTAAAAATGACATACTGTGAATTGATATACACGAGGCTCGCTCAGCGAAGGAGTTATTGCTCAAGCGATCGGACAAAATAAGTGTCCTCACTCGAGTGCAAGGAGCGCCGCTCGAGCGCAGCATACAAATCCCTAGAAGTTTTGCAAACAGAAGACCGCCGCTCGAGCGAAGGAGTTATCGCTCGAGCGAACACCAACACCCTCCTAGAATCTCTGCAGGACTGAACAAATGCTGGGAGGTCACAAAGCTCGCTCGAGCGAAGGAGCAATTTTCTAGACAATAACAACTTGAACAACTAGCAACCAACCTATACCAAACATGCCCAAGACACTCTAAAACTCCAAGTCAAGACAAATGAGGGAAAACAAGACATGAATAACAATATTGAACCGTGAAACCCGAATCCGGGATACAACAAAGGTCCGGTCAAAACTGAAACCCCTTCACACATACCCTTTATCTTTTTCCTCTTTCTCTCTAGTTTGTCATCTCTTTTTGAGCTCTTTTTTTCTTTATCTCTTTCTAAGAGCTCTCTCCACTACCATCACCACCACTACTACCGTCTACACCACCACCACCATCCCCATCACCATCTCCACTACCACGACTACCAACGTTTCCATTACCTCTACCATTTTTACCAACACCGGCTCAACCACCGGCACCGTTCGTCACTGCCATCACCGTTTCACCACCACCATCTCAACCACCAGCGCCATTCGATGCCATTGTACCACGGGCAACCACCATCATCATCCTTAGTCTCCAAGACCTCAGATCTAAGATTGACGACCTCAGATTTGAGATCTATCATCTCAGATCCATATTCTCTTTCTCTTTTTCTCTATGTCTCCTCATCATGCTCTAATTTTCAGAAAATAGAATTTAACTCTGGTTTGAACCAAATCTAAGATAATATATGTGCTCTCTCTATCTCTCTATTTCTCTATTTTTTCCTCTCTCTTTGTATATGTATATTTATTTTAGTGCATTTTTTTTTTTCAATATCAATTTGAATATTGATTTTGCGATCTCAAACAAAAATGTTATTTTAGTACATTCAACAGTGAAATAGTAAAATTTTACTGTTAACTTTTTTAATTCAATGTTCTGATTGATTTTTCATTTAATAGCTATATGAATAATGGTAATAATTATAGTAAGTGTAGTGGTTAGTGATAACAATTGCAAAAATTCACTATTTATATGTTTAAAATAAATAGTAAAATTTTACTATCCAAATTAACAGAGTAAAATTTTACTGTCTAATAGAGTAAAATTTTACTGTCACCGGAGAATCTCGTCGTAAAATTTTCACCAACCAACAGTAATCGCTAGAAAATTGTTGCTGGTCGGGGTGATCAACAGTTGCCGACAGTGGTCAGTGATGGCAAACAATGGTCAGTGGTAGTTGTGCTAATCTAAGAAAATGATAGAAGCTAAGGGATTATTGTCATATTTTTTAAATATTTTAAAATTTGTACTTAATGAATTAAATGTTTTTATCTTGTCTTTTTGGCAATAAAGTTTGAAATTGAGGGACTTATTACCAAAAACCCATTTAATAATTGTTGAATTGTACAACCGTCTTCAATTAAAAAACATGAAATGAAAAAACTTTAAGGACTACACTGATGGTATTGATAATTTATGAATAGATAAAAGGAAAAAAATAGTGATACATTTGTTTTGGGAATATGGTTAAAACAATTTTTTGGGTTTTTTGGGTTAAATTTTCTCTGTATTTTTTTGCACATTTTTTTTCAAAAAAAGTCAAAAAAAGAATATAAAAAAAAAAACAGCTTTTAACCTACATTTCAAAAGTAGAATTAACACTTGTGACTTTGATTTTGTCTACGAAAAAATATTTGAGAACCATAAAACATGAGAAATTTTATTTCCACACACCTGATTAGCTCAGGGCACACACTTAATAAAATATTAATTTAATGACAATTATATCCTAAGTAAAAACGACCATAATAGACATCCAGTAACAACCATAATATTATATAGAAAAATTTTCTGTACACAGCTTTTAAGACCAAAAAAAATCTCAATATACACCTTTTGAATTAAAAAAAATTAAATCCTAGGTATGCCATTGTTGTCACTTTACTTGTTACACACTCTATACTTCTCTATTTCTTGCAAACCAATACTCTCAAAACATCTCTCATATTGCTTTAATCTGTAGGTTTATACTCTATTATTTACATCAATTTCTTATTAGTTCCACAATTTTTACTTGATTTTGATATGGAAGAGTTGCAAACCTATGGAATTTCAAACTCAAGCAAAAATATGTCTGGTGACAGCAAAATTAATGATGAAATGGTTAGTTTTTTCGTATAGTAATTTTTTTTTTCGATTTTCAATCGGATATTCAAGGCTGAATTTCATCACTTATTTCGGAAATCAACTTCCGAAATATTATTTTTATTTCGACATTTGAAGTTCGAAAATTATATATTAATTCAATATTAAAATTCCGAAATGTTTTACTTTTTTCGATGCTTGAAAACCGAATTTTCTTACTTTTTTGGTATTAAAGTGCCGAATTTTCTAATTAATTTCGGCTCTGTACAACCGAATAAAATATTTTTTTTTCCCCATTCTCAGATGGCATGCATTAAAGAAACCTAGGTTCGATAAGATATTATAGTGGATTGTACTAGTCATTTTACAGCTAAACAGGTACGCTTTAGCATGAAATTTGTAAGTTTATAATTTTTATTAGTTAGTTTGTTTAGTTTGTTCTTATGAAAGTTGTATGATATTATATACAGGTTTTCGGGAACAAAGATGAATTGCTTACTTGGGTACGTGATATTGGAATGATAGATGGCTTTGTTATTATTATAAGGATGTCAGACTATGGTGGTGGTCGCAAAAGACCAATAATTTATCTTGCTTGTGAGCAGAGTGGGAAGTATAGATCGCGTAAGAAGTTGAAGATTGCTCGAAAGACTTACTGAGACAAACTGGTACAAAAAAGTGCGAATGTCCATTTGATTTGAGGGCATACAAGTTGAAAAGAAACAATGAATAGACATTGGATGTAGTTTGCGGATTGCATAATCATCCAGTTGTGGGGCATCTCCAAGGACATTCATATGTAGGGAGATTGTCAGCTAACGAAAAGTCACTGTTAGTAGATATGTCAAAGAGTCTAGTAAGATCAAAAGAGATACTCATTACACTCAAATAGAGGGATGGCCTTAATATGAGCACAATGAAGACAATTTACAATGTACGACATCGATGTAGGGTTGTACAGAAAGCTGGTAAATCCCAGATGCAACAACTGCTGGGTGAATTAGCGAAACATAAGTACATTGAGTGTCATCGATGTGAGGAAGGCTCTATGACTGTCACAAACTTGTTTTGGACACATCCACTGAGTTTGGATTTGTTTCGTACATTCCCTCGTGTGTTGATTATGGATTGCACATATAAGACGAATAGCTATTGGCTTCCTCTTCTTGAAATTATGGGAGTGACATCAACTCATATGACATTCTCCGTGGCTTTCGCATACTTGCAAACTGAGCGGGTTGATAATTATGCATGGACGTTACAAACATTGTGTGATTTTATGGACAACAGTATTTTACCTGAAGTCACTGTCACAGACAGAGAGCTTGCTTTGATGAATGCCATTGACAACACCTTTCCGAATACTCAACATTTGTAATGTCGTTGGCATATTAATAAGAATGTATTTGCGAAATGCAAGAAAATGTTTGAGACAAAAGAAAAATAGAAGAAGTTCAACACTGCATGGAACTATTTGGTATTGTCATCGACTGAAGAGGAATACAATGATCACCTTGCAATATTGCATAAGGATTTCAGCAACTATTTGGCTGCAATCAAGTATGTCACTGTGAGTTGGTTGAATCCGTATAGAGAAAAATTCATTGCTGTACATATAGACATGTGTATGCATTTTGGCAATGTTACAACCAATTGGTAATATATGTTTTTTTTTTTTTTAATTTCTTATAAAGCATATTGTTATTTTTAATTATTATGCTTAACTATTTTTTGTTTACACCTACATGAACAGGGCTGAGAGTGCTCATGCTAGATTAAAGAGGCAATTAGGTTCAAGTCAAACGACATTTGAGATTTCAATTGAAAAAATACATTGTCTACTTGAGTTGCAGCACATTCAAGTAAAAGCATCATTTGAGAAGAGTTTGACTATCGTGCAATGTCAATTCAAACATTCTCAATTTCGAGAGCTTCATGTGTCTATTTGTGCATTGGAGTACATGTTAGCAGAGAGTAAGAGAGCACATTCAGTTGGAATTGATGTTGTAGCATGTGGATGTGTTCTTAGGTGCACGCATGCTTTGTGCTCATGAGATTGCAGATTACATCAGACAAGGCTGTCCTATTCCACTCAGTAGCATACATGTACATTGGACGTGACTTACTATATGTGTGCATAATCCAAAGCTTGAGAAATTGGAATTGACTTGTATCCTAGAACTTGAGATGATTTTAAAGTGGTTTAATGAGTCTGATATTGCCACGCAATTGGATATGTTGAAGAAGTTGAGGGAAATTGCAAATACAGCGAGCACTTTTCTTACTGAGCCTGGTGTAAAGCCTAATCCACATTAAGGACATAAGAAAATTGATATATCTTGTCGTCGTGACCCATGCGCATTTGAGTTTGTTGGCGATGGCCATGATAGCCAGAGCAAATTAGCGTCTAGTCAGTCGAAGAAAAAGAGAGCTTTGAAAGTGTATGAGAAGAAGCGGAATGTGAAGACAAAGACATATTGTACAAGAACAAGTTTACCGAGTGTATATGCTAGTGACTTCCCGCTTATGTTAAAACCATTCATAAAGTTGATGAAGGATGTAGATGGTGATGGAAATTGTGGTTTTAAAGCTATTGCGGGTTTACTTGGTCTTGGAGAGAATGACTAAGTGTGAGTTAGGCATGATCTACTGCTTGAATTGAATAACCACAGAGATGAATACGTCATACTATACAAGTCACATGAGAGGGTTGAGGAGCTAACACACATCCTTTCATATTTTGAAGATAGCCCAGGCTTTGATCATTGGATGACTATGCTTGACATGGGGCATCTTATTGCATCATTTTATAATGTAGTTTTCTGCCACTTGTCATTGCAACAGTGTCTCACTTTCTTACCTTTGATATCACCGCTAGTAACACTAGCTAATCGTCACGAGATTACCATGGAATTTGTTAATGAAAATCATTTTGTGCAGGTATATGTTATGAAATTAACCTAACATTGTTGTTTAATATTTGTGTAATTACAAATTTGATGGAATTGGTAAAGATATGTAATTTTTTGGATGTATAGGCAGGTATTTTTGGAGGCCAGTCATCCAGTTCCTCACATTGCTGTGCTTTGGCGAGTTCACCATCACCCTTGTGCATCAGAATGAGAGAATGCATATGTTAGCTGCATTCAAAAATTCAAAGACAACATAGGACCTAATGTAGCTACTTGAGAGATATTTAATGTAGTTAACATAGATTGATATATTAGAGAGTAGTCATGAGAGGTTTAAGACATTAGTTTTTATGATTTACTAGCATGGAGTAACGAGATGGATATCATTTTGCCATTGGATTTTGTAATGGTCATTTTTTTAAATAGAATATCATATGAGTTATAGTTCTCTTATTTATGGAATGGATGTCATATTATTTTTACATTGTCTAAACACAAAATGTAATGAAATAATATTAACTAAGTGCAACTAATGTTAAAGATTATTCATATTAACCAACAAGTATCTAAGAAGAAATAGTAATATTAACTAGTAGTTCAATCCATCCACATCATCACAAAATACATGTCTCCTTATACATGATCCAAGAAGTACATAATCCAAAGATAATAATAATATTTGTCTCCTTATACATCCACCAACACCATCACAAACTACTTGTGCTAACATTATGAACTACTATCAACTACGTGACCGGTAAGTGTAATGTGCTTCAAAACGATGTGCAGTGGAAGAGCTGGGTGCAGATTGACCCTAAGCGGATGTGTTGGGTGCAGCTTCACTAATGTGCTGATCTTGAAAATGTTGTTCAATTGCATCAATTATGTAATAAAGCCTATCAGGATGTTGATCAATGTCCTCATAGCCAGCCTCAACGAAAAAATGAGTAATCTGATATATTTGTGACATACGTTGCATTACGAGAACAAATACAACATAATATACAAACCTATAATAGTTTACATAAATAATTTGTAATGTAAATGAAAAAAAGGATACCTGTGCGTCTTGGCTAGGATACTGATAATGATGAATATTCGGGTTCACCTGAGAACGACGCGCTGGGTTTTGAACATGCATATGGGTAATGGTTTGGTACCAATCCATGTAACCAGGAACACAATCCCAAGGTTGCCGTACCGATGTACTCCTCCTCCGATCAGATAACACATGGTTGTCTCATGTCTCCTAAATGATATCTATGTATGCATACATAACATTGTAGCGTGGAGCTGTGGCTACTCGAGAAGTTCACATAAGGCCAAGTAGCGGATTAAGAATTGTCTGCACTCTACCAAACTGTCTTAAAACTCTATCAGGGTGATATGGTTCAACTACTTCCAAACACTTTAAACAACCGTAGTAGAATGTAACTAGGTGACATGGATGGACATCTCTGCAATTCTGGTATGGGTCCCAAATAACCTACAAACAATAACAACTGTAAGACATGACAACTGTAAATTTTGTATGATATAGAGTTTCAAATTTTAAAGGACTTTTTAACTTACATCATGTACACCTAACCTATCAAGCTCCTGTCGAAAAGCCTGCAACTGTGTTTCTTCACTAGACTCTCTCCGAGAAGTCCAACAATAAACATGTGGCATGTCGCGAGTGTAATTCATATTCAAGTGTGGTCGGAATCCGCGAAAGTGTTCATAAATCCATCCCTCAAGGAGTGTCATGTAATCGGCTATTTGTTTCATGCCAGACCTGCTAGCGTACCCCATTTGTCTATATAAGTATGCCAATGCAGCAGCACTCCAAGCATATGAAGATACAGTCGTCAAATCGGACAACAAACTCAAATAAACAACAGGGACCCTAATACCAGTCTTGTCATTGAAAAGTGTACAACCCAACAAAAATAGCAAGTATGCTCTACCTGCACATGCAATTCTTTCCATTGAATCATTGTCTGTGACATTATGAAAGTGTGCCCTCAACTACTCAAGCCTCACTGAACCAACACTAGACATCTCATGTCTGACCTTTTGCTCATCAATTTCCAATGTATTAACTACTAATGCAATGGCTTGCCTTTCTGACAACTTAAGAACACTAATAGATTTGTCTACAATGGGAAGCCCTAGGATAGTGGCAACATCGTCTAATGTGATAGTTATCTCTTCAACAGTCAAATAGAAGGTGTTTGTCTCCAGTTGCCATCTCTCAACAAAACTAGACACTACAATTTTGTTGACAAAGCGGTATGCGCAACGACCTAAGTGTGCAAGTCCTGACATCTCCACAATTTTAGAAATGTAGCGTTGTTTCCTTGTTCCTATCACAGCCACGAACGAATCTTAGACGAGTGACTATGACACTTCAAGGCCTCCCTTTCATCAGCACCATTCCAAATAACTGTAGCAACATGACTTTTAAAACTTTTAAGGATTGATGGATTAGTTAGCTCTCCTGGAAATGGCTGAGTAAGGATATCTTCATCAACAATGTCAGCATCATCACTAGTAGGGTCATCATCCATAACTGGTGCATCATGTATAGGATCATCATCCATGGCAATGTGCATGTCATCATCATGCACTTGAGCATGCCCACGTCCACGTCCACGTCCACGTCCAACATTCTCTAATTCACGGAGTCTTCTGTTCAGAGCTGTTACTAACCGACGTTGATTGGGACCAGCATCCATCTACATAAGGAAAGTTGTTCTCATCAACCCAATATAGCATTTATAGTGAAAACACTAACAAATATAAAATCAAATAGTCAAATTATAGTCATCAACCAATATAGGAATAATAACTACCTAAGCTAACAATATAATGTGAAAATACCAATACTGCACAGATTTTTGTTTCTATTATTATGCATTGAATTTCGCAAAAAAAAAAAAAAAAAAAAAAAAAAAACCTAAACATACCCATAAAATAAAATTGTTGGAAAAGAACCTACAGTAAAACCAATCTTGGTGGCCTATGTAACTTGGTGTAAATTTATATATCATAAATATATATATATATATATATATATATATAAAATTCAGAACTTCAATGCCAAAGAAACACAAAAATTTCAGAAATCAAATGGTGAAAGTATTGCATTACTTCAGAACTACATAACCAAAATAACGTATCAGATTCGGCAAACAAACTTCAAAAGTTTGTATTGTTTTCAGATCTAATTGGTCGAAATAATACACCTTATTCAATGATTAAGTTCTGAATTAAACAAGCAAATTTGGACAACCAGTGCCGAGAGCTCCAAATCGTAAATCACAAAGGAAAAATCGATGGTTTTATGCCAATGGAGTGCAGAGATATCCGAAAATGGTAAATGAAATAACAAAATGATAAATATAATAATAAAATGGAAAGATTTCTTACCTTAAACAAGGGTTTTCAATGGTTTTTAGTGGAGGTTCAATGAAGGTCTTCAATGGAGGTGAGGAAAGTTCACCGGCTCTATTTTTATTTTTATTTTATTTTTCTCTATTTGAACTTCACTGACTTTGGTCTTCACTTTTGTGGGTGGAACTAGAAATGTGAAGTAGGGTCAATAAAAGTGTGGATTTGAGGGTAAAGTGGTGTGTGTACCATGGTTATGAGTGATAGATGTAATTATAATTTTAAGGATGTGGATTGAAAAAATTAGTTAATAATCAAATTAATAGATGTGTGTATTGAGAAAATATTTACCTTGAGTTAATTAGGTATGTGGAAATAGAATTTCCCAAAACACATCATCTATAAATGTATTTCAATGACACAGGACTATAATGTACCACATTCATGTAAATAAATCAAAAATGATATTTAGGGCCAAGGTAGCTTGGCCCCTATCTTCATAAAAACTGCTTAAAGCGTTTTTAACAAGACATTCAAATTTGGAGATGCTAAATTATTTTACAGTATAAGTGGCATTTTGACATTTTCAAATTTGGCATATCCAAAATAAACACCCCTATCAAAAGGGCAAAATCTATTATACACACTTCCAATCATATACATCTCTAAATTATGTCATTTTTTTCTTTAGTTATATTAATTTATTTTTTTAGTTATAATCTTATTTAGTTATAACTCATGATATTTTTGATTATATCTCATGTGTTACTTGGTTATGATTATTTTTTTTAAAAAAATTATGACCCAGAAAATATGACGTTATGCCATTCTCTTTTTTAACTATAAAGTGCATACGATACACACCTTTTAAAAGGTGTATAGCATAGACTTTCCCCTACCAAAATGTCAAATCTATTATTTTTTACTTTAATCATCGTTCATTATAGTCATGCGTCATTGAAATACATTTATACTCCAACAAAACTCTCTAAAAAAAGAGGCCCACTTAATAAACAAATGAAAAATAATGATTTGAAGATTTATAAGCCGTATGCAAAATTTGAAGATAAAAAAGGATGCAAAATAGGATTTTAACACTTTTGTTGGAGAATTCAATACCTTCAAATCTGATTATATCACCAACCACTTAAGATTTAACATCACCCATAAAGATGATCTTAGTGTATATAGTATATATCGAGATCTCAAAAATAGTTATATAATAGAATAGTAATATTACTAGCATACAAAAATTTAATAGAAATGTACAAAAAAATTCATCAAATTCATTTTAGATGCGTCTTCATCACATAGAATGAATTTGAGCGGTATATTAATATTTCTATATACCTATACTTAAGAACAAGATGAAAGATGAACAAAATGAAAGATGAACAAAATGAAAGATGATTGTCTCACAAATATTTTTAATACAAATTCTATCTGTGAGGATATATTTTTGAGTACCGACACGTGGCAAGGTGACGCCGATGTGTCAGCCGAGGTACCACGTGTCAGGGTCATGACGCCGAGGTGATCTCGGATAAGCCGAGGTTATCTCCGTGGATATCGGAATTTGAGATAATCGGATAAAAGATAAAGGACAAGTGTCCAAGAATAAAGAGGAGACTTAGCCAAGATAAGGATAAAGCTCTTAGGGAGTTTATCTTTATCTCTGAAGGAGTCCAAAGTAAGTACTGAACAGGAATCCATAGAAGTCAGGCTTCTATTGAGATTAGGATTGAGGTAACTATAAAAGAGAGGCACGCCCGTGGGTCTAAGGTACGCAATTTTATGCTTTGAGCATTGAGTTTAGCATTATTGATTATCTTTGAGAGATATACTGACTTGATCGTCGGAGTGCCCCCGGGTGGACGAACCACCGCCGGAATCTTCTCTTTCTGTTACAGGTTAGCCAGGTGTCATCTATTCTGCCAGTATTCTCCAGCTAAGTACTGAGTTGGGCAGTGTGATCGGAAAATCACTCACACAATTTGGCGCCGTCTGTGGGAACGAAAGTAGAATAGATGGCCAATAACGGACAGAAGGAAAAGATTGGGAACGACACTCCTACTGGGAGTGAGAGACCTATTGACCTTGATGGCGAAGGAGAAAGGTCGAATGCAAAAACTCGTGACCAGAATCACGGAGCGAAAGACGTCGGCCAGACTAGCGACGCACCAAAGAAACATGATCAAAGCAGGTACTGCAATGAAGACAACCTCCAGGTTTGGAAGGATAGGTGCCTACGGAGGGACGAAGAGGTAAAAGAGATGGCAAACAAATTGGCAGACCTACAGTCGATCGTCAATTTCATGATGCAAAATAACGTCATGCAACCATCATTCCTGCTGCAGGACACGCCGATTCCAACGGCCAATACACAGAAGGGAGGGCAGAAAACAATCCCCATAGCCCCTCAGCACAACGGAAATGAAAGACACTCTCACCGACCTTCTAGGGAGGTCAGACGAAGAGGATCAAGAAGAGAAGAATCACGGAGGACGCATCACACAAGGGAGGCAGATCCCAAAAGACATCGGCATGTTCAGGGGCAGGCATTGTGCTTCGACACAACTCATGGAGAAGGATCGAAAAGGGCTCACCACGAGGCCGAGAGTAGCATACCGAAAAGACTGAAATCGAAAGATAGCCGAGCTCTTAGGCGGAGCAAAGAAGACTTAAGAGATTACCTCAAGAGGAAGCAACAGAATGCCGAAGCCGAGGTAACCTCTCCAGATAAGCCGAGGACACCATTCTCGATGGAATTAGACAGATTTGAGGCACCAAAGTGATTCAGTATGCCGAGGTTTCAAATATATGATGGTAAGTCAGACCCCAACTTCCACGTAGGACTATATTTGAATTCAATGGCATTATATGGTGGGAACGAGCCATTGCTCTGCAAAGTGTTCCCCTCATCCTTCGGGGAGATAGCATCAGATTGGTTCCACAAACTACCGAAGGGAAGCGTGAAGACTTGGGAAGGCCTGGTCGAGATGTTTGTGGCCAGATTTGTGACAAACAAGCTGCAGCCATTAAGGGTGGACGCATTGATGGCTCTGAAGATCAGCAAGGATGAAGGCCTTAGGGCCTATGCAAAAAGATACTATGAGGTATTCAATCGAATACCCGAATGTAATCAAGAGGTGGCAGTCGCATCTTTCAAGAATGGCTTGAAAGATAACTGTCCACTATGAAAGTCTTTGGCAAAGACATTGCCAAAAAGTATGGAGGAGCTCATGGCGAGAATCGAGAAGTACGCTAGAGCCGAAGAAGACACATCGGGAACCAGGGAGATAAAACAAGAGAAAGGAAACGGCTCGCCGAAGCGAGGCCGAGGTAACAATGGAACGAGCAGGCAAGAGGCAGAACTGAGGGCCACACAAGCAGTAACAACTATGTTCCGGATCCCAATTCCCAAAGTCCTGGATCAAATTCGGAACGAGTCCTATTTCAGAATGCCAGAGAGGACTCCAGGAGAGTTCATGGGAAGAAACATTGGCAAGCATTGTGCCTACCATAATGAAGATGGGCCTACAACTCAGGCTTGTAGAGCCCTAAAAACATATTTGGAAGACCTGGTAAGACAAGGACATCTGGGAGACCTTGTCGATGAGACCAGGACAAGGGAAGAACGGGCAAGGTTGCCTCAGGCACCAACAGCCCCACCTCCCCCAGCACAACAGCCACAGGCAGGAAGACCTCGGATAATCAATGTAATCCACTCAAAGGTCAACGAAAATGAAATCCGAGGAGAAACCCAGAAAGTGAAGCACCTGCAACATGTCTACCAAGTCGAGGAGAAAAGACATCAGGCAGAAGAGTGCCATGGACCAATGATAACCTTTACTGAAGCCAACCTAGAGATGGTCCAGCATCTGCATAATGATGCCTTGGTAGTATCCCTACAGGTTGGGGAGTGCCAAGTAAAACGCATCCTGATTGATCAAGGCAGCTCTTGCGACATCATGTACGTCCGATGTTACAAAGAGCTCGGCCTTCACCCAGATGATATGGAACAATCCAATTGCCCAATGGTTGGGTTCAATGGAACACCGACATGGCCACTGGTAACAGTAAGCTTGGAGGTGCAGGCTGGCACCAAGAAGATCAAGACAGAATTCACCATCATCGACACACCGTCCCCTTACAACATCATCTTGGGAATACCATGGTTGCATGCAATGGGGGCAGTTCCCTTAACATTGCAACAACTATTGTGATTCCCAACAGAGCATGGGATAGAGGAAGTCAGAGGCGATCAACTACAGGCGAAGAATTACTCCATGGCAGCAATGAAATCTACCTGCAGCGTACGAGAACCAGAGAAGGTAGAAATTGAAGATGAGGACGTGGAAGTCCTAGAAGACGTTGGCAAGGAGCCAACTGAGAAGAGCGAAGAGGCACTGAAGAAAATCCTCGTCTAAGATGGGGATGAAGAACGCTTTTTTCTTCTCGGCTCGTGCTTAGCCGAAGAAGAGGAAAAAGAGTTGGAAACTTTTTTGAGAGCAAATATTGAGGTGTTTGCTTGGACACCTTACGAAATGCCTAGCATTGACCCCGAGGTCACTTGCCACAAACTGAATGTTGACAGGTCGGCCAAACCTGTAATTCAACGA
Source organism: Camellia sinensis (assembly GCF_055761805.1). Classification (NCBI taxonomy): domain Eukaryota; kingdom Viridiplantae; phylum Streptophyta; class Magnoliopsida; order Ericales; family Theaceae; genus Camellia; species Camellia sinensis. The sequence goes on from NC_138964.1 coordinate 191,866,620, forward strand.
GCCAGAAGACCGACGTTGATGCACGTCGAAGCAGTAGAGGAAGAAGTAGACAGACTTCTGGAGGCCAGGGCCATTAGAGAAGTACAGTACCCAACATGGCTATCCAATACAGTGGTGGTAAAGAAGAAGAACGGTAAATTGAGGGTCTGCGTGGACTTTACCAGCCTCAACAAAGCCTGTCCCAAAGATAGCTTTCCTCTACCCAAGATTGACCAGCTAGTAAATGCCACTTCAGGGCATGGAAGAATGAGCTTCCTAGAGGCCTACAGGAGGTACCACCAGATAGCCATATACCCCCCAGACGAAGAGAAGACCGCGTTCATCACCCCAAAAGACCTGTACTGTTACAGAGTAATGCCTTTCGGGTTGAAAAACGCAGGAGCAACTTACCAAAGGCTGGTAACCAAAATGTTCAAACACCTGATTGGCCAAACAATAGAAGTCTACATTGACGACATGGTCGTTAAGACCAAGGAGCCTAAGGGTCATCTTGCCGATCTAAAAGCAGTCCTTGAAATCCTTAAAACATATCGGCTCCGACTCAATGCATCAAAGTGTGCATTTGGAGTTGGATCTGGTAAGTTTTTAGGTTACCTGGTGACTAGAAAGGGTATCGAGGCCAGCCCAGATCAAATCAAAGCCATCCTTGAGTTGAAGAGCCCGACGTTGGCAAAATAGGTGCAGATGCTAACTGGAAGGGCCGCAGCCCTAAATAGATTCATCAGCAGAAGCTCAGATAAGTGCAGACCTTTCTTCAACTTGGTGAAGAAAGCCAAAGACTTCTTGTGGACAGAAGAATGCAAAGTCGCTTTGGCCGACCTGAAGAAGTACTTGACCACAGCTCCAGTTCTTTCAAATCTAGACCCAGGGGAGGAGCTGTTTCTGTACTTAGCCGTTTCAGAACATGCAATAAGTGCAGTACTAATCCGAGAAGAAAAAGGGGTAAAAGGGCTGTTTACTATGTAAGCAAAACCCTAGCCGATGCAGAAACAAGGTATCTACCCTTAAAGAAATTGGCACTAGCTTTAGTAATGGCTTCAAAGAAGTTGAACCATTACTTCTAGGCCCATAAAATTGTGGTGCTAACAGAGCACCCCTTGAAATCCTTATTGCAACAAGGAGACCTAACAGGAAGAATAGCTAGGTGGGTAGTCACCCTAGGCCAGTATGACTTGGAGTACAGGCCAAGGACAGTAATCAAAGGCCAGGTTCTGGCTGACTTCGTGGCCGAGTTCACACCAGAATCCATCGAACATCGGGCTCCGTTGAGCCGAGATGAGCGATATCTAACCAAGCAAGGAGAAGCCCAGGCAAAGGCAAAAGAACAAAAGAAATAAGAAAAACTCAGACCCTGCAGCATTTACATCGGCAACTCCTTTCGACTGTTCGTTAATGGAAGTTCAAACCGACAAGGAGCGGGGGCAGGAGTAGTATTGATATCCCCAAATGGGCAGGTACTAGAACAATCAATTCATTTGGGGTTCAAGGCCTCAAACAATGAATCAGAGTATGAAGCACTCATTGCAGGACTGAAGTTGGCAACAACAGTGCAAGCTGATGAGGTAATAGTTTTTTGTGACTCACAACTGATAGTGAACCAGACAATAGGCGAGTTTGCAGCCCGAGATGAAAGAATGTCGGCCTACGCAAAAGAAGTAATCAGACTGTCAGCCTTGTTTCAGAACTGCCGACTACTTCAGGTAAGCCGAGAAGATAACAGCCACGCCGATGCATTGGCCAACTTAGCTAGTGCAGTACAACCTGGAAAAGCAAGGACAATAATGATTGACTACCTGTCGGGCCCGAGCATTGAACCATCAACCACAGAGCATGAAGCAATGTGCGTAGACATGGGACCAAGCTGGATGGACGCAATTATTGCGTTCCTAAAAGAAAGAAAGCTGCCAGACGACCGCAAGGAGGCACACAAGATCAGATTGAAGTCGGCAAGATTCAGTCTAACAGCAGAGGGACACCTCTACAGAAGATCCTTCACTGGACCCCTTTTAAGGTGTGTACACCATTTGCAGGTTGAAGATTTTTTATACGAAATCCATGAAGGAATTTGTGGAAGCCACGCTAGGGGCAGATCACTAGCTCACAGGGCCATTACCCAGGGGTATTGGTGGCCTTACATGCAGAAAGATGCAGAAGCCTACGTGAAGAAACGTGAACGATGCCAAAGGTTTGCACCTTTGATACACCAACCAGCTGCTGACCTGAACCCTGTATCCGGTCCTTGGCTATTTGCCCAATGGGGCATGGATCTCGTTGGTCAATTACCCCAAGCAACTGGACAAAGAAAGTACTTGCTGGTAGCAACAGATTACTTCACAAAATGGATAGAAGCAGAACCTCTTGCCAAGATCCAAGATGTGGATGTCAAGAACTTCATATGGAGAAACATCATCACCAGATTTGGGATTCCGAGAGCAATTATTGTAGACAATGGAACTCAATTTGACAGCAAGCTAATCAAAAACTTCTGTGCAAAGTTCAAGATCAAAAACTACTTTTCAACCCCAAGCTTTCCACAAAGCAATGGACAAGCAGAAGCATCCAACAAAGTAATTTTGGATGGAATAAAGAAGAGGCTGCAGGTAACAAAAGGCAAGTGGGTAGACGAATTGCCCAATGTACTTTGGGTATATCGGACTATGCCGAGAAGATCAACAGGAGAATCCCCCTTCGCCATGGCTTATGGCACAGAAGCAGTCATTCCGCTGGAGATCGGCATCCCAGGAATCAGAACCCAGGGAGTAGAAAACGAGACTAATGATGTACTCTTAGCCCGAGATCTAGATATTTAGAAGAAAGAAGAGAGAAAGCTGCAATCTAACTTGCAGCATACCAGCATCAACTTGCAAAAGCTTATAACAAGAAGGTCAATCCAAGAGAGTTTCAAGTCGGCGACCTAGTCCTGAGGAAAGTCGTCGGCAATAAGAAGGATCCCAGAGAAGTCAAGCTTGGCCCAAATTGGGAAGGACCCTACAGAATCATCTCGGTACTGGGTAATGGGGCACATCGGCTTGAATATAATGAGGGCAAAGAGTTGCCAAGACCTTGGAACACTTGTAATTTGAAATTTTTCTATCATTAGAATTTCTTTGTTTCTTTGCCATTTGCCGAAGCAAATAAATAAAGATTCAGTTCTCTTTTCAAGATACTTGTCATTGTCTCTAGAATACATGCATAATGAGAACCCAAGTGGAACTCAGGTTCACATTAGAGGACAGAGAGAAGAAGAATATGTTTCACACTTGTTGAAATTTGTGGACAATTTACAAGTTGAGTTTAAGCCGAAGTCATTTGTTTAACACTTGTTGAAATTTGTGGACAATTTACAAGTTGAGTTAAATCGAAATCATTGTTTAACACTTGTTGAAATTTGTGGACAATTTACAAGTTGAGTTACACCGAAATCATTTTAACACTTGTTGAAATTTTTGGACAATTTACAAGTTGAGTTAAACCGAAATTATTTGTTTAACACTGTTGAAATTTGTGGATAATTTACAAGTTAAGTTAAACCGGAATCATTTGTTTAACACTTGTTGAAATTTTGTGGCCAATTTATAAGTTAAGTTAAACCGGAATCATTTGTTTAACACTTATTGAAATTTGTGGACAATTTACAAGTTGGGTTAAACCAAAATCATTTTAAACACTTGTTGAAATTTGTGGACAATTTACAAGTTGAGTTAAACCGGAATCATTTGTTTAACACTTGTTGAAATTTGTGGACAATTTACAAGTTGAGTTACACCAAAATCATTTTAACACTTGTTGAAATTTGTGGACAATTTACAAGTTGAGTTAAACCAAAATCTTTTGTTTAACACTTGTTGAAATTTGTGGACAATTTACAAGTTGAGTTAAACCGAAATCATTTGTTTAACACTGTTGAAATTTGTGGACAATTTACAAGTTAAGTTAAAGCGGAATCATTTGTTTTACACTTGTTGAAATTTGTGGACAATTTACAAGTTAAGTTAAATCGGAATCATTTGTTTAACACTTGTTGAAATTTGTGGACAATTTACAAGTTAAGTTAAACCGAAATCATTTGTTAACACTTGTTGAAATTTGTGGACAATTTACAAGTTAAGTTAAACAGAAATCATTGTTTAACACTTGTTGAAATTTGTGGACAATTTACAAGTTGAGTTAAACCAGTATGATGTTCAACACTTGTTAAAAGTTTACAAGTTAAGTTAAACCGAGAAGATTGTCTATCCGAGGTATGTCACCCCGAGAAGATTGCATAGAGAAGGAAGAATATGTTAAAGACATACAGAATATTCTAAGTATAGAATCACACAAAAGCAGTCAAAAGAAGACAGTGGTACATGCAAAAGTTGCATTAGCATTCAATAAAGAGAAAGAAACATCGGCCATACGGAGCGCTTACATTGTTTCAAAAACAAAGAAAAACAAAGTATAAAAGAAAAAAACATGGAAATTAAGACTCCTCAGCATCGACAACAGGCTCGGTTTGAACCTCGGAAGGCTGTTGAGAAGCCACCTCGGCCGCCTTTTCTACCGCAAGCTTGGCATCAATTTCTTGCAAAGTTTCCTTAACACTCTTCTCGGCAATGGTGACATCGGCTGATGTCTTCTCGGAAGCAACATCTTTTCGGACCTCCTCATCCTTCTCATCTTGAGTCAAGTCCAGGACTTGCTCATTCTGAAGAGGGGACTTGGCCCCATTAGCATCCTTGGATTTTCTCACCAAGGCCTCATCCTCATCCTCATCACCATCCTCAGACTCAGATTCGCTGACGTCTTGACTTGGAGGTGGAGATGGAGGGAATGGAAGAGGAATGACGTCGGCATTTCTGAAAGGCAAGTCCTCGGGGACATTGAGCTTCTTTAGAAAAGACATCCAACCTAGGGTGAAACCCTTGTTGCATGCCTGCTTCACTTGAAGTTCATAAGCCTCCATGACATCGGCCATGCCTTGAGCGTATGCCTTTTCGTCGGCATCCTTAATTTCATCCTCTTTGGTGGCCAAGGCTTTTTGAAGCTCTTTTTCTGCTTGGGCCATCTTCTCCTCGGCCTCTTTTCTTTGGGCCTCGGAGACCTTCCTGATGGCCTCGGTAGATTCAGCCTTTTCTTCGGCATCAGTTTGGGCTTTGATGGCGGCCTCAGCTTGGTCTTCTAGCTACTTCATTTTTTACTATAAGCCTTTGTTGGTTTTTTAAAGAGAAGAGAACTCCCTCTTCATATGGACCAGTTTCTGCCAATTTTCGAAAGACTAAACAGAAAAAGAGTGGGCATGCTGGATGGCCTGAAGAAAACACAGAGTAAAAGTTATTGCAAAAATTTCTAAGTATGAAAAAGAAAAGAAAAAAGTGCCAGATGAAAGACACTTACTTGAACAGTGCGTTGAAGCATCAACGCATAGTTTTCGTATTCACTCAACTCGGCGTCGCCTGGTAACAACGGAGCAGTGCTGAGCGCAACGCCGACATTAATATCCTCGACACTATCATTTTCCATGACTGGCTTATCCTCCAAAGTAATTTCGGGGGCCCAGGGGATAGTAGGCTTCTTAGACCCCGAAGTTGTAGCAGAGGATGACTTCGACTTTTTGGATTTTGGGGATTCTGATGGTTGGGCTTCAGAGCGCCTCTTCCCAGCAGAAGGTTGAGGTTTGTCATTCTCAGCCAACTTTGAAATAGGCAAGGTATCTTCAGACTCAACCTTCGGTTTTGATAGAGGTTGGGTTTGGGCTGGTTGATCGTCAACAGATGATGGAATGCTGGCCAGAAGATCTTTTGCAACTGGTTTTGGGCGACCCATCTCGGCAGTAGAGACTGTTCGGCGTCGGCGACGGCGTTGTGATATTGGAATCAGGCATGAAGCCGAGGTTGATGGCTGATCAGCTGGATCGGAAGTTGACCCTTGATCTGTCTGAGATATGGACGCAATCTGTGAAGTTATAGCAGATGGTGGAGAAAGGCTTTTTTTCTTCCTCCTAGGGACGTCAGGCAAAGCAGACCTATATGTTGGAGTAAAGTTGAGGAGCAGAGGCGCCTTACGTTTGTGAATTGGCAAGTTCATAAGTTTTTTCAAATCCTTGCTGGGATAGAAGGATTGGCGAAAATTCTTTGGTAGCTGAGGAAGAACTGCAAAGATAAAAACAGTACAGACATTAGAACAAAGAATATTGAACAATTTGTGCAACGAGATAAAAAGAAACTTATGAAGGGTGGCCCTTACTAGCTCCTTCCCCAAAACAGTTCGGCTTAAGGGATAAAGATGGAGGTCGTCGTTTGGCTAAAACTCCCACTTGCTCGAGATGATGAAGTAATCATCTCCAGCTCTCTTGTTGGAGTCTGGGAGGTCGGCTGCGATTTTATATTCGGTGGATATCGGCTTGAGGTAATAGACATAGTCCGTGTCTTTTCTAAGGCGACACATGGTATAACAGTACTAGAAATTGGCAAGTGTAATCCTGGCATTCTCTTGTTTGACTAAAGCTATGGTACCAGTAATAACTCGGTAAGAATTGATGGCGAGTTGCATTGGGTTCAACTTATAGAAGTGAAGGATTTGACGAAAAAAAGGGTCAAGTGGAAATCGAAGTCCACACTCAATAAAGGCAACCACAGAGAAGGGCATGGAGTTGTCTATAGGCATGATGGAGTCATCATCCCCAGCCAACCTCAGATTGACATTGGCTGGGATTTCAAACTCTTGCCTAAAAAAGTCTAGCTTAGAAGGGGTGTCTACCTAATGTTTCCACATACCCATGATATTGGGATAACTAAAGGTATTGGATTTCAGAAAGAAGATGTATCAAAAAAAGGGTTATTGGGACCTTGGCAAAAACCTAGGTTTGAGCTGGTGCAGAAATTTGTAAGGGATGTTTCAGTTTTGCCCTAAAATGTGGGTTCTACAAACAAATCGCAAACCTAAAACTATGGAGATGAAGATCAAAGGCACAGATCTGGAAAAGACACAAAAAATAGAAAGCAAGAACGGAGTTTCAGAATCAAGAACAGAGATGGTTTATCAAGAGCATAAAGAATACAAGAAATATAGGGCCAAGATCAGTGGCAAAAATACAGGGAAGTGGTGAAACAGTGCGTGTGTTCAAGATATGGGCAAGGGCCAAACCATGGAATAAACGCATTCAGATTCACAAATTTAACATTCGAATGAAGTAGTAATAACAAGAAGTTCCAGAAAAACAATCACGAACTGAAATAAGAAGGAACAGTTGCTTACCAGAAAAAATAAAGCCGGTGTAGGGATTGCCAAAGTCAGACGATGGTTACAGAAGTAACAAAGACGGCAGAAGCTTCACCGGGAGAAAGAATGAGGGCCATTGCAGAGCTTGAGGTCTGGAACAATGGAAGAAATGAGAAAAGCTAGAGAGAGAAAAAGTTTTTCAGAAACGAGAATAAGGTGAAAGGGAAAAATCGAAGAGATGTTTTGTTAAAAATGAAAACGGCAGCAAAAAGTAATCAATACACCTAGAAGAACGTATGCGTCAGACGGTGCACATGAGAGAGAGACGGTTTACAGGCGCATCACAGGTACGAACCAGTAAGAAAGAAACGCGTGACTAAAAACGGTTGAATTATGGTGTATGACAGCTCATACGCGTGAAAGGGTTCTTGAAGTTCTTGTTCTTCAAACAAAGACATGTTAGCCAAAATAATGATCTCGGCTGAGATGTTGAAAACCGAATTACTGGAAAAACGGAGTGATATAGGTTCCATCACCTCAGAATGCCGAGGTAATAGAACTTAGGAGGCAGTTGCCAGTTGTGGGGATATATTTTTGAGTACCGACACGTGGCAAGGTGACGCCGACGTGTCAGCCGAGGTACCACGTGTCAGGGTCATGACACCGAGGTGATCTCGGGTAAGCCGAGGTTATCTCCGAGGATATCGGAATTCGAGATAATCGGATAAAAGATAAGGGACAAGAGTCCTAGAATAAAGAGGAGACTTAGCCAAGATAAGGATAAAGCTCTTAGGGAGTTTATCTTTATCTCTGAAGGAGTCCAAAGTAAGTACTGAACAGGAATCCATAGAAGCCAGGCTTCTATTGAGATTAGGATTGAGGTAACTATAAAAGAGAGGCACCCCCGTGGGTCTAAGGTACACAATTTTATGCTTTGAGCATTGAGTTTAGCATTATTGATTATCTTTGAGAGATATACTGACTTGATCGTCGGAGTGCCCCTTGGTGGACGAACCACCGCCGGAATCTTCTCTTTCTGTTATGGGTGAGCCATGTGTCATCTATTCTGCCAGTGTTCTCCAGCTGAGTACTGAGTTGGGCAGTGTGATCGAAAAATCACTCACACACTATCTGTGGAGAAGTGGTTTTGGAAATACTCTTCAGATCTTGGGAGACGCTAGTGATCCTCAGCTAGTCACTTGAAAAGACACAAACACTCCGGTCGGGGGTGTCGGAATTAGCACTCCGACGGACAAGTTAGTTCAGACACTCAGAACAGCTTGTTTCCCAAATTTAGTGAAATGATTCTTACATACCTTTCTAAATCTATGGTTCTTGTTTTTATACTTGCTTTTTGGGCCTCGGGGCCTGAGTCTACTTTTATCTCATTCCCCTTTTATTCATTTGGAGCCACTGACCTCCGTCTATTCGGCTTTCCTAACGTATTTGGCGTCCTAGTCACGCAATATGAAGCCGAATAGTATCTAATTTCTGGAGTACGCATCTTCCGACTCTTCTACTTATTCGGCTCCCACAATTGCCCCCCAAGCACTTCACCGATGACAGTTGGCTGGAGTGCTTGGTTTTGAATTCCTAAAAGTTGGAGCCAAAATTCGGTGGTTGGGCTCACCCTCATGCGGATATCTGAGCACACCCCTTTCGGTTATCGTGTCGACTTCCCGCCCCCTCGTACGTGTCTATTTATTGCGATTTAAAATTTCGATGTCCTTTCAAGTATGTATTTTATGATGCTCATCGCTGGATTGCCTTTTGGATCGTCCCTGAAACTTTCTTCTCCGATATCCTCTTCGTCCTTTGTAAGTTCTCTCCTCCCTTGCTTTGAGGACTCTTTCTGGTTTATTCCTTGGCATATTCTCATAGACTGTAGGGTATGGCGAAACATTTAAAAGACCTCCTCTCGTCAAATCGTATTGCTGGCTTTAAACGCCATTTCTCCATTCCTGATGATGTCCGTCTGTCACTTGTGGCAGACGGCACTCTTGATATGGAGAGGGAGGACGAAACCATGATTGTCTTTCCTCTTTTGTCAATTGCAGAGGGTGGAGTCCGTTTCTCCCTTCACCCGTTTCTTAGGACTGTGCTTTGCTATTGGGGTTTAATCCCTTCCCAACCTAATATGAATTTTTTTAGAATCATAATGGGGGTTATAGCGCTCAATCGTCGCCTAAGAATTAACCTTGGCATTCCAGCCATCCGGCATTGTTATGCCTTGGCTAAGTCTTCTGGTCTGCACGGGCATTTCTTCCTTAGGGCCAACGATACTGACCATCAGCTGATTACTATGCTTTCCAGTTCTGGAAAACGAGTTGATGATGTTATGGTCGTTGTCCAGGGAAACTGGGAATTTGGCGAAGGGCAGGATCACATCGACCCTATTTCTAGACGGAGGGGCGAGCCAGGTGGCTGATTGCTTTCTCGCTTTTATTATTTGTTCGTTTTTGTTGTAAAGCCTCTTCTTTGAAATGTTATGGCTTTGTTTGTGCAGGGAGAAATTTGAAGAAAGTTCTGTCTTCAATTGACGGCGCCGTTCTTTCGGATATCGAAGTCGCGCTCAAATATTTTGGCCGTCGAAGTCTTCAGAAGCAAGGCAGGGCGGCCCACATTCTGCTTCGTTACGAGCCGAATATATGACCTTCTCGACGGCGGAAAATATCCCAGTTCCAGAGGGTGAAGACTCTCTCATCGCTCTTGTTTTGTCCGACTTCAAAAACTTGAGGTAGGTTGGTTTTGAAGGGTCGGATTCGGAGCGGGGTGTAGCTAATGTTACCGAATCAGATCAGTCCGAAATCGAGTCTGACGCGGTATTGAATTCGGCCGATCCCCCATCCGCTTCGGGCCGAGGGGATCTTTCGCTTGACGGCGTTTTTCACGGCTTAGACGATATTCCCGCCGCAAACCCTGAAAACATGGCCGGGTTAAGCTTGACAAAACTTGCCAGGAAGGCGAATGTGGAAAGGTTGGCCGCGCGGCAAAGAGCGGAGGCCCTTCCGTCTGAAGTACCATCCGCCACCGAATCTCAATTCTCCCTGCCTGTTAGCGAATCAGAGTCCTTGCGCATTATTGAGGTGGAGATGGCGAAAAATCGAGATGTCGAATCTACTTTGATCGTGCAGGCCGACCAAGAAGTTGAGGTAGAGAAACGACCTGCCGAGTTTGAAGCCAGCATAGAAGAACATGGTGGCAAACGTCCTCGATTAGAGGGATCGGACGTGATCGTTCCTTTTGTCATTTAGCCGATGATAAAAAACATGTCGGTTTCTTCTGATGGTTCAGTGCTTAAAGATCCAGAAGTCCCATTCAGCTTGGCTACGTCCGTGTCGTTGCCGTCTGACAAGGAGGCTTTTCGGGTGGAAACGGATCTGAATGCGACAGCACTAACCGCCCAATCGGCACTTTTGGTACATATTCAAACTTAGCTTCACTTAATCCAAATATTGTTGAAGTTATGGTTTTAAATTCTTGTTTTACAGACCGTCGGATGGATAGCCGATATAGGCCGTCGCCATCGCGACGCCGTCAAACAGATTGGTCATTTACGCGAGGAAGTTGAAGGCCAGAGGAGAAGGGTCGAGGTCGAAGCTTTGAGGGCGAACAAGGAAGCCTCAAGGGCCGACGCCGAGATGGAGAAGGCTCGTTGGGCGGATCAATTGAGGTCGGATGTCGAGAAGAAGACAGACGCGAGCGAAGATGCGCTCAAGTTGGCCCAGAAGGCGATCTCCAAACTGGAGGCTTAGTTGGCTGAAATGAAGGCAGCGAAGGGATCAGCCGACTCGGAGTCTTCCAAAGTATTCGAGGCTGGGAAAAATGCTCGACTCGCCGAGTACGTGGACCAAGGCCCCAAGTTTGAAAATTAGAGATTCAAGCACGGCTGGCACAAAGCCTTTGCTGCTGCTAACGCTTCATTAATTATGCCAATACCATATGAGCAAGTGGATGTTGAGCCATTGGAGTCTGATTTCGATGGCTGATCCGGCCGACTGACAATTTTTTAGGACGTCGAATGTATTTTTACGGTTTTTAATTTAGTATTTTTTATTTTTTGCTACAGTCATAGTGTTTGTTTTTTGCTAGGCATTTTTATACGGGCTTGTAGCTTTTTGTTTGGTAACTTGAGTATATAAAATTTTATGAGTTGTGCTCAACTGGCTAAGGAAAATGTTGTTGATGAATGTTATTGCTTTCGGTTATGGTTAGATCGGCTGCTTAGCTTAGGTATTTGGCCGATTAGATCTGCCCTTGCCTTAGCCAGGACGCGAGCTTGGGAAGCCGGATGGGCGTAACTCGTGGGCTGGCTGAGGCATACATTGATCGGCGCTTGCGCTTGAAAACATGGCCGACCAAATTAGTAAATCTGCCCTTGCCTTAGCCAGGGCGCGAGCTTGGGAAGCTGAATGGGCTTATCTCGTGGGCTGGCTGAGGCACAGATTGATTGGCACTTGCGCTTGAAAACATGGCCGACCAGATTAGTAAATCTACCCTTGCCTTAGCTAGGGCGCGAGCTTGGGAAGCCGAATGGGCGTGACTCGTGGGCTGGCTGAGGCACACATTGATCGGCGCTTGCGCTTGAAAACATGGCCGACCAGATTAGTAAATCTTCCCTTGCCTTAGCTAGGGCGCGAGCTAGGGAGGCCGAATGGGCGTGACTCGTGGGCTGGCTGAGGCACACATTGATTGGCGTTTGCGCTTGAAAACATGGCCGACCAGATTAGTAAATCTGCTCTTGCCTTAGCTAGGGCACGAGCTTGGGAAGCCGAATGGGCTTATCTCATGGGTTGACGTTTGGGATTACTGACGTTGCCTCGGGAGAGCTGCAAACATTGAAGGATAAATGGGGCGGGTGCACGCCAGAGGCCCTACTTATTTCCATTCAGGCAACTTGGGAGGGACGAAGATTGACTGAATCAGACGCCGCAATGAGTCGTAGTAGCGAGCCTACGCGCAAAGGAAGAATAACGTCCAAGGATCGGGAAGAAGAACGTCATCGAAGCAGATCGCCCCGAAACGACAGGCAACAATGGGGAAATTCTCCGCGCCCGCAACTGAAAATTGACCCTGATGCGACGCCACGACCGTTGAGTTTTGCAGTTTTTGTGAGGAATAGACCAATGACGGAGGGGGATTCTATCATTAAAGACCCAAATGTGGCAGTCGAGTTCACTCGACAAATATTCCCGCCGGAAGTCCAACAATCGATGGTCGGACGTCGAGATTTTGAAGTATTTCGAGACGGCATACATGGGGCCATAAAAGGGCTATATACTGCTTACGAAGTCGGCATGCATCTGCGGGAAGCACGACGTGAGAGCAAGAAAAAGGACGAAAGGAATCGCAGTCTGGAGATTCACGCGGAAAAGACAGAGCGTGAGCTTTGGGAACTGAAGAATGTTCAAACGAGCGCGTTGGTGGCGGCCGGTCAATCTAAATTGGTTGTTGCGGAGAGAGTGACCCAACGGACCTCGAGTTATGAAAAGGGGTTTCAGGACGACCTGAAGGTCGGGATAGAGAGGACCAAATAGGACCTTGCCGAGGAGGTCTACCGATGTGAAAATCGTGGATTCAAGCACGGTTGGATCAAGGCCCTTCAAACCGAGGAAGCTCTCGAAGCCGTGGGCATTGATTCGGCCTTGCCCCTGTATCATCACCACTACTTTTCTTATTTCGATTTCGAAATTGAGAAGAGCGACGATGAGGTTGTCGAATGAATAGACTTCGCGCCGAATAAATAGAATTTCTTTTATTTTCAACTTTTGTATTTGGTCTTGAAATGTTATGTGTTTAGTTAATCGTATTATTTCAACTTTCTGGCAAGTTTTGTGTTGTGCATAAATGTTTAAACATGTATTGACCGGCTTGAATTAAGAACGATTCTCAGTGAATATTTATTCGGCCAATGAAGTGGTGCAAATGCATCTCAAAAAACGCCATTCCGGATTCGGAGCCTTAATCGGCCCTAAAGTGTCATGCACCGAAAGGGGCTCTGAATTCGGAGGCTTTATTTGGGCCATTCGTGATATCCACGAAGGGCGCTCCAAATTCGGAGTCTTAATCGGCCTTAATAGGATTAATCGGCCCTAAAGTGTCATGCACCAAAAGGGGCTCCGAATCCAGAGGCTTTATTTTGGCCAATCGTGCTATGCACGAAGGGCGCTCCGAATCTGGAGTCTTAATCGGCCTTAATAGGCTAAATCGGCCCTAAGGTGTCATGCAGCAAAAGGGGCTCCGAATTCGGAGGCTTTATTTTGGCCAATCATGATATGCACGAAGGGTGCTCCGAATCCGGAGTCTTAATCGGCCCTAAAGTGTCATGCACCGAAAGGGGCTCCAAATCCGGAGGCTTTATTTGGGCCAATCGTGATATCCAAGGGCGCTCCAAATTCGAAGTCTTAATCGACCTTAATAGGCTTAAACGGCCCTAAGGTGTCATGCACCAAAAGGGGCTCTGAATCCAGAGGCTTTATTTTGGCCAATCGTGATATGCACGAAGGGCGCTCCGAATCCAGAGTCGGCCTTAATAGGCTTAATCGGCCCTAAGGTGTTATGCACCAAAAGGGGCTCTGAATTCGGAAGCTTTATTTTGGCCAATCGTGATATGCATGAAGGGTGCTCTGAATCCGAAGTCTTAATCGGCCTTAAGGTGTTATGCACCGAAAGGGGCTCCAAATCTAGAGGCTTTATTTTGGCCAATCGTGATATGCACGAAGGGCACTCCGAATCCGGAGTCTTAATCAGCCTTAATAGGCTAAATTGGCCCTAAGGTGTCATGCACCAAAAGGGACTCTGAATCCGGAGGCTTTATTTGGGCCAATCGTGATATCCACGAAGGGCGCTCCGAATCTGGAGACTTAATCGGCCCTGAGGTGACCTGCACCAAAAGGGGCTCCGAATCCGGTGACTTAATTGGCCCTAAGGTGACCTGCACCAAAGGGGGCTCCGAATCCGAAGGCTTTATCAGCCCTGAGGTGACATGCACCAAAGGGGGCTCCGAATTCGGAGACTTTATTTTGGCCAATCGTGCTATCTACGAAGGGCGCTCCGAATCCGGAGACTTAATCAGCCTTGAGGTGACCTGCACCAAAGGGGGCTCCGAATCCGGATACTTAATCGGCCCTAAGGTGACTTGGACCAAAGGGGGCTCCGAATCCGGAGGCTTATTTTGGCCTTTGAAGGCTTAATCGGCCCTTAAAGGCTTGGGGGCGAGCTTGAGAAAGTGAGAAGCTTTGTATTGCAATGGTGGAATATGTACAAGTATCAAGCCCACAAGTCGGGTCAATGATAGAATTTACGTAAATGTGTTGAATTCCAAGGTCGTAGCAGGGTTCTTCCTGACATGTCTGAGAGCCGATATGCCTCTGTTCCTGCGATGGATTCTCTCTGATAGGGGCCATCCCAATTTGGACCCAATTTTTCATCGGCCGGTCTCCGATCGGCTGGAAGTACCTTCTTCAGGACAAGCTCCCCTGGCGTGTATCGGCGCAACTGAACTCGTTGATTATACGATTTGGCGAGCTACTGTTGATACCGTGCCATGGATGCTAGGGCGCGGTCTCTTCGCTCTTCGATCAGAATCAGATCCAGGGCAAGCATCATGTCGTTTCGGCCCATATCAAAAACTTGCGATTTCAGAGTTGGGAGGCCGATTTCCAGGGGTAAGATTTCCTGGGTTCCAAAGCATAGAGCAAACGGCGTTTCTCCAGTGGATCTCCTCGGCGTAGTACGATGAGCCCACAATACACTCGGCAATTCTTCAACCCATTTGCCTTTAGCCTTTTCCAGTCTCTTTTTGATGCCGTCCAGGATGGATTTGTTAGAGGCTTCAGCTTGACCATTGCTTTGGGGGTAGGCCGGTGTCGAGAAGTAAGGCCGAATGCCATATTTGTTGCATAACTCTCGATATACGCCACAATCGAACTGGGTGCCATTGTCTGAGATGAGAGCTCTTGGAATGCCGAATCGTGTTATGATGTTTCTCCATACAAAGCGTTTAATGTCGGCATCTCGTATATGTGTTAAAGCCTCCGTTTCGACCCATTTTGTGGAGTAGTCTGTCGTGACGATTAAGAATCGCTTGGTCCCTGGGGCCCTGGGCAACGGTCCTACGATATCAAGTCCCCATTGAGCAAACGGCCAGGGGCTGGTGATAGAGTTCAACTCTTCAGTAGGTAGACGGGTTAATGGGGAGAACTTTTGGCACTGTTCGCATTTTTTTACATAACTCTCCGCGTCAGCTTTCATTGTCGGCCAATAGTATCCCTGCGTTGTAGCTCGATGGGCCAGGGAGCATCCGCCAGAATGGGCACCACAACTGTCCTAATGTATCTCTGTCAGAAGCTCCTCCACTTTGTCGGGGTGCATGCATTCCAAATATGGACCAGAGAGGGACTTTTTGTAAAGCCCTCATTGCGGATCCAGATAGTATCGCAGGGCTTTATTTCATAGCTTGTGTGCTTGTTTTTTGTCCTCTAGGAGTTGTTCAGAAGAGAGGAATGCAACAATGGGGTCCATCCAGCTTGGTGCGAATTCTATAACGTTGACGTGGATTTCCTCCGAAGGGCCAATACTCGGCTCCGGGACGAAACCTACTTCGATGGTCCGTTTGATCTCAGAATTGATGGCGGAGGCTAGGCACGCCAAGGCATCCGCGTGTGTGTTCTGGTCGAGTGTTATTTGGTTCAGTTCGTGATGATCAAATTTTGCCAGCAAGGAATTGGTCGTTTTCATGTAGGCCGCCATACGGTCATTTCTTGCCGCGTACTTCCCTTTTAGCTGATTGATTACCAATTTTGAATCACAAAACACAAGCAGATGCCGAGCACCGAGAAGGTGCGCATTCCGCAGACTGGCTAGAAGGGCTTCGTATTCGGCTTCGTTATTTGATGCTTCGAAGCCAAGCTTGACGGCCTGCTCAATTACTGCGCCGTCTGGAGACATGATTACAACTCCAGCGCCACTGCCCCTTTGGTTAGATGATCCATCACAGTATAATTGCCAAATATCTCCGACATAAATTCTCCAGTTCGGCTTTGGTAGAACTTCAGCCTTTGGTCAAACTTCATCAAGTTTGAGGCTAGCAAGCTCGCTGGTGAATTCGACAACAAAGTCGGCCAACACCTGCCCCTTGATTGCAGTTTTAGGTAAAAATTGAATGTCATATTGGCTGAGTTCGAGAGCCCATTTTGAAACACGTCTTGATGCTTCTGCACTCCGTAGAACTGATCGGAGGGGATAATCTGTTAGCACCCCAATGCTATGTCCCTGGAAGTAATGCATCAGTTTTCTTGTCACCATGACTAGGGCTAAGATGAGTTTTTCTAACGGAAGGTAGCGTGTTTCGGCGTCAACCATTGCTTTGCTCACATGATACACTGGCCGTTGCTCCCCTTCTTCCTCTTTTAACAGTACGACGCTGACGGCCCTATCGAAAACTGCCAGATATAGGATGAGCGGGTCACCAGCGGCAGGTGTTGTCAAGGGAGGTACTGAGTGAAAGTAGGTCTTGAGTCCATTGAAGGATGATTTGCATTCGGCGGACCATTCAAAAGCCTTACCCTACCGTAGTGTCTGAAAGAATTGTCGGTAGCGATCTGTAGACCGGTTGATGAACCTGTTAAGTGCAGCGGCCATCCCCATCAACTTTTGGACTTCTTTTACTGAACAGGGGGAGCCGAGTTCCAAGATTGCTGTGACTTGCCTCGGGTTGTCTTCAATTCCTTGGTGATTGACGATGTAACCCAAGAATTCGCCAGAGCCGATTCCGAACGCACACTTGGAAGCATTCAGTTTCATTCTGTATTTGCATAAGATGCTGAATGTCTTTTCTAGATCGGCTATATGACTCTGTTCTTCTTTGGACTTGACCACCATATCGTCGATGTATACTTCCATAGTGTGGCTGAGTTGTTCTTTGAACATGACGGTGACCAATCTTTGGTAGGTTGCCCCTGCATTCTTCAGCCCAAAGGGCATAACTTTGTAGCAATAGGTTCCTCTTGGGGTAAGGAAGGCAGTTTTGTCCTGGTCATCTGGATGCATTGCGAGGAAGCTCATGCGTTGATGACGTGCCGTCGCATCAATGAGCTAGTCGATTCTAGGTAGAGGAAAACAGTCTTTGGGGCAAGCTTTGTTCAGATTCGTGAAGTCGATGCACACTCGCCAAGTCCCATTTTTCTTCTTCATCACCACTATATTGGAGAGCCACGTAGGGTAAGTGACTTCTCTAATTGCCCCGGCGTCAAGCAGTCTGTCTACCTCCTCAACAACGGCGGCAGTGTGCTCCACGGTTGACCGTCGGCCTTTCTGAATGATCGGCTTACATTTCGGATCGACATTCAGATGGTGCTGTGAAACTAACGAGTCTATTCCCGGCATTTCGTACGGAGTCCACGGAAAGATGTCAAGGTTGTTAAGTAAGAAAGAGATCAGCTGCTGCCTGTCAGCCTAATTCAGAGAGGCGCCGATCATGAAGAACTTTTCTGGGCTGCCATTAATGTCAACTCGGTCTAAATCTTTCGTGGCCTTCTCATTTGGATACCGCCCAACATCGTCCAGGATCTCCCGATTCGGCACCTCAATGGAGTTTACTTGCAGTTCCTTTGGCGTTCTGGTGGCAAGGAGATAACATGTTCGTGCCGATTTTTGGGATCCGCAAATTTGCTCAATGTCGTGTTCTGTTGGGAAACGTAGCAGTTGATGATAGGTGCTTGGGACGGCCTACAAGGTATGCAACCACGATCGCCCCATGATGAGATTGTACGGTGATGGCAGCCTGACAACCAAGAATTCCACGTCCACCGTTCTGGAGCCTGCTCGAACGGGTAAGCTGATCTTTCCCAATGGGTACTCTGGAGTGGCATTGAAGCCGAATAGTGGATAAGGAGACGGAGTCAGGTCTGACTCGCTGAATCCGAGTTTGGTGAAGGTTTTATAATACATAACCTCCGAGGTACTGCTATGGTCGATAAAAACGCATTCAATGGTGAACCGGTTTACGCGCAGCTCAACAACTAACGGATCAATGTGAGGGAGTGTTACACCGATCAAATCAGAATCGTCAAAGGTGATACTTGGTGTTTCTTGGGGTCGCTTTGCTGGCGTGAATTGCTGTTGGGGGCCTAGATGTGATTGGATCGTGTGCACGGCTGGGGCTGTTGACAGGCTGTATATCATGTAGACGGTGTCAAGCAGAAATGCATCCTTCGTATGGTTAGGTGTTTCGACCACACTCCTCCGGACGCATTGGTGGAGACGTTCGTCCTTTACCAACCCTCAAGATGATTTGTTGAAGCATGGTGGCCGTCAGTTTTTTGCTGTCGGGTCCGAGATCGTCGATCATCTGCCCTCAGGGGTTGCTCAGAAGCCTAGCGCACCATTTGTTTGGATTTTTCTATTTCCGAGGCTAGATCGCGACGAAGGCGTTCGTTCTCAGCGATGATGTTGTCCAACCTCTGTTCGGTTTGCCTAGCTTGTGCTATGGTCGCTTGTATTGTCTTTTACGTTGGGTTTGGAGATGAGCAGAGGTCCGAGGCAAGTCTTGCTGTGATGGTTTTTGGTCCAAGCGAGTTCGCTAGAATGAGGTCACCTCTCTATGTGGTCTCGTCAGTGGCTATCGGAGGATCTTCAGTCACGCCTACCATGGATGTATTTGAGTATTCCCACAGACGGCGCCAGTTGTGGAGAAGTGGTTTTGGAAATACTCTTCAGATCCTGGGAGACGCTAGTGATCCTCAGCTAGTCACCTAAAAAGACACAAACACTCCGGTCAGGGGTGCCGGAATTAGCACTCCGACGGACAAGTTAGTTCAGACACTCAGAACAGCTTGTTTCCCAAATTTAGTGAAATGATTCTTACATACCTTTCTAAATCTATGGTTCTTGTATTTATACTTGCTTTTTGGGCCTCGGGGCCTGAGCCTACTTTTATCTCATTCCCCTTTTATTTATTCGGAGCCACTGACCTCTGTCTATTCGGCTTTCCTAACGTATTCGGTATCCTAGTCACGCAATATGAAGCCGGATAATATCTAATTTCTAGAGTATGCATCTTTTGACTCTTCTACTTATTCGGCTCCCACACTATCATATACAGATTCCATGATAGAAAAATCGCAGAGTGTTCCTTTGATTGATAAATCACTTGACATGCATTAAAAATGGAGATATTACTCTATATATTTGAGTAAGAGTTTGAAGACACCAAGAATTCACTTGCTAGTTAAAGTTCTTAGGATTTCAAATCCTAGAAAGATAAAGATAAAATTTAACATAAATAGCCATAACTAATCTTATAGCCCTAAAACCCTAGAACTCTCTATCACTTTATTGTTTCTCTCTCTATCATCTCTCTCTTTCTCTCTCTCTCTCTCTCTCTCTCTCTCTCTCTCTCTCACTCCCTCCAACATTGTCTCTACTATGTTTACTAGTGCAACCTCAATGACAACTACCACCACCTTAACCGCATTTGCCGCTATTGCTTCTGTTATTTACACTCAAAATTGTTGTTATCACTATCGATCTTTCAGTATCCTCTATCGTTCAGCGTTGGATGTGCTTTATTTACTTGAAACAATCATTATCATCACTGATCTGGCAAACACCATTCTATCTCTTTGTTTGATGCATCTCACTAGTTCAGATCTAGACATCACTCACCTTCAATGGAATTTATCTCGTTCTCTATTTTATTTTATTTATCTGTTTGTTGATTTGTATGTTATTAGTTGTCAGAAATTGATTGTTGCTATTTGTTTGGTATTATTTTTAGTCTACTCTCTTTTTACCGTTTGTCGTACTCAATGAAATTTATCTGAGTAAAATTAATGAAACTGTTATAGTTAGTAAGATTTTTCTGAATTAAACTAAAAGTCAGTGAAATTTCTCTAACCAAAGTCTTGTAAAATTTCACTAACGATTTTATTTTGGAGCTATAAATTTAAACTTTTGTCTTAAATTTGGAATTAATGACCTAATTTTGTATTTGCTCTTACATAGAATTTTCATAAATGTTGGAAATTCAAATTTCAATGTGTTTTATTTTAAAACAAAAAAATAAACAAATATAAAATTTGCCATTTTTTAAAGCCCCCAATTTGAATTTATTAGTCCTAACCTAATTTTTTTAAATTGGTCCTTAAATCTACAATTTTAGTGTGAAAATATGAAATTTCTCTCATCAAAATTTCACTATGATGTAACAGCGAACATAGTAAATTATGAATATAATTGTGAGGGCATTTTGATCCAAAATTTCTTTCATGTTTTGTTAGAGGACCTGCACTAATACTATAAAATTGTTTGTCCTTAGCTACTAAAAAATGTTATCTAAGGAACTGAATAAAAAAAACTCAATTAAAAATAGAGAAAATTGGTAATAAATCCATATTCCCACCCTAGTCATTAAGGACAAGGGTGGTTACCTAAAAAATTTGCAAATAACTCTGACGATGGAGGATGGAGGATGGAATCCGGTGATAAGAAGAAGACGAGTTGCAAACCAATACAGTAGATCAGTGGATTATGGAGTGTATACTCTCTTTGTGGATGACATCCCAAGCTCAATGACTCCGAAGGGTTTGTACACGTTGTTTAATAAGTTTGGTGTTGTAAAGGACGCTTTTATCCCGTCCAAAAGACAGAAATCGACGGGGTCGAGGTTTGGTTTTGTGAGGTATGACTGCAAGGTGGCTGCCGAAATGGCGGTGCTGAAGGGTGATGGCTTATGGTGCGATAATAAGGCCCTAAAAGTAAAGAAAGCAGAGTTCAAAAAAGAGGAGTTCAAGCAGCATACAATGACCAACAGAGGAGATGTTCCGATGACGCAACGTCCACAGAGGAGTTTTGGGCATAGAAGGATGGATGTTTCAGGTCGAAGATCGTTTGCAGAAGTCGTTCAGAGTGGTGGCAGAAATGAGAAGATGAAGGAGGTTGTACAGGCATTCGAAGTCGGAAATGGATGGCTTTATGACAGTGTAATTGTAAAGTTGAAATCATTCTTTTCCTTTGATGAGTTTAAAAATGAGGTTGGTAAAAGAGGTATGGAGGAAGTAAGAGTCAGAGAAGGAGGAGGAATGGTAGCGCTGCTAACTTTCAAGTCCTAGCAACATAAAAAGGAGGCTACAACCAAGCTACAAGAGTGGATGCTAGAATGGTGTGATTCTATTACAGATTGGGACAAAGGCAAGTATGTTGAACAGGAAAGGTGTGTGTGGCTAACATGTACAGGTGTACCACCAAATTTGTGGAGTGTTAGTACATTTAAAGACATTGGCAAGCTGTGGGGTGAAGTTGTTCAATTTGATGATGCTATTACTACTCAAAATTCTTTTAAGTGGGGAAAGGTGCGTGTGATTACTTCCAGAATGGAGTTCATCAATACGGTGGTCCAAGTTGAATGTAATGGAAGCCTATTCCCAGTTAGAGTGTTTGAGGAGATCCCAACAGCAGGTGAGCCGTGTCATTGCAGTAGTTCTTACATGGAAAATGAGGTCACTGGTCCTATGGCTCAAGATGAAGTGGATCAACTGTCGAGAAATGGTGAGGCAGACAAGGAAGAACATGAAGATGAACACATAAGGAAAGAGGAACAGGTTATGGTGGACTGCGATGCAGGGGAAAAACTTGAAGGTAATGAGTGCCTATCTGTCTCAGCCGTAAAGGAAACAGAGAATGGCATGGGAAATCAAAAGGTCAGAGGAGGTAGTCTGGAGGGTAGGTTGGCGAGCACGGCAACTCCAAGAAATGAAATTCAAATTGTGGAAGGCCATGTTTGTACCCCTGGGTTTATCAGAAGCCTAAGTGGGCCAGAGAGTTTAAGGCCTAAACTAAATATAGAGGTGGTGCTGGATGGGCTACAGGATGGGGTCCAGGAGAATAGGCCCTTCACGGATTATTCAAACCTCAGTGACTGTGTAGCCCAAACTCAGCTTAGGCCCAGTGTTCAACAAGAAGATAAGCTAAGAGTAGCAGTCAAAGTTAACCCACCAAGGAAAGGTAAGCCCACCCAAGCAATGGTAAATAGATGTAACCTGGATGGTGCTAATCTGCGTAATAGGTCAAAACCGAACAAAAAATAGCTCAAGCACAAAGATGCGATGCGTAGCAAATGCTTCAAGAAAGGAGCCATCTTCAGAGCAGCTGCAGCTGCTATATCAATGTCAGTAGAGCAAAGTCTCAACACTAGGAGGAGAAACAAATTATTAAGCGAAGCCCAAGCTACCATGGAAATTGGGAAAATTCTGGGATTGGATTTTGAAGGTAAGGAGACTGAGGTGATGGGCAAGTTGGCTGAACTCGAAGCGAAGGATAAGGAGAGAGCGACAGGGAAAGCTGTAGTGCCGTAAGTCTGGTAAGGACTTAAGGTAGGAGTTTTACAGGAGATGTGTAGTTTTTATATGATTTTATTATCATGGAACATTATGTGCTCAAAAGAAGGAAACTTTGGGAGTCCCTAGCAACACTGAATCAGTCCTACCTAAGCCCTTGGTGCATAGGTGGTGACTTCAATGAAATCAGATTTAGGAGTGAAAGAAAAGGGTGCTCTAGAAGGGAAAGAGGGATGAAGGATTTTAATGATTTTATTGATAAATTGGAGCTGGTAGATATGCAAATGCTAGGCAGGCAGTTTACTTGGTGTAATGCGATGGATGGGAATAGATGGAGTAGAATCGATAGATTTTTAATCGATCTGAGGTGGCTGGAAGAGTTCAAGTTTAAACAATGGGGACTGCCTAGGTGTATCTCTGATCACTGTCCAATACTTCTTAAGGAGGATGAGAGGGATTGGGGCCCAAAACCGTTTCGATTTATTAATGCATGGTGTTTGCATCCCAAATTCAAAGCAGAAGTGAAGAACTGTTGGGAAGGATACCAGGTGAGTGGTTGGGCTAGTTTCAGATTTTTGAAAAAGTTGGGTCATCTGAAAGTCCATCTGAAGAGGTGGAACAGTGAAGTCTTTGGCAACATTGAGGAGAAACTAAAAAAAGCAGAGGAGGAACTGCACGAGTGGGACCTGATAGCTGAAGAAAGGAATTTACTGGATGCTGAGTTAAAAAGAAGGGTAGAAATTAGGAAATTAGTTTGGGATCTTAGTAAGAAGAAGGATTGGCTGTGGCTTCAAAAATCTAGAAGGGTCTGGGCTGAAAATGGGGATAGAAATACCAGATTTTTCCATTTAATGGCAACCAAAAGGCAGAGGAAAAACTTGTTAGACTCAGTTAATGTGAATGGTGTGATTCAGGATGAGCCTGGGATGATTAAACGGGCAGTGGTAAGGCATTTCAAGCTTCTTTTCAATGAGGATTGGAAGAATAGACCAAAGCTGTCAGGTTTTTTTGTCTCAATCAATCCAACTGACTCAGCTGAGTTATTAGAGGCAGAATTTTTGGAAGATGAAATCTGGGAAGCAATAAAAGATTGTGATGGGAATAAAGCGCCGGGGCCAGATGGCTTTAATCTAAAATGTATTCAAAAGTGTTGGACTATCATGAAAGGTGAGTTTGTGCAATTGATGAATGAGTTTCATGCTAACGGGAAGTTAGCTAAAGGAATAAATAGCTCATTCATTACTTTAATTCCTAAGAAGGAAAACCCTGTGGGGTTGGGAGATTATAGGCCCATAAGTTTGATTAGCTCCATATACAAAATTGTCGCTAAAATCTTGTCAAAAAGGCTTAGGAGAGTGATGCCCAAGATTATTAGTGAAGTGCAAACTTCTTTTTTGAGAGGTAGACATATTATAGATGGGGTTCTCATTGCCAATGAAGTGGTGGATGGGTGGAAAAGGTCTAAGAAGAAAGGGCTCATCCTAAAGCTGGATTTTGAAAAAGCATATGACTCCGTAAATTGGGAGTTCTTGTACTCGATGATGAAAAATTTCGGGTTTGGAGAGAAATGGGTGGGGTGGATGAAGACCTGCATATCCACAGCTCGAATTTCAGTGCTAGTTAATGGGTCACCTACTTCTGAGTTTTCCCCCATGAAAGGTCTTAGGCAAGGAGATCCACTTTCTCCGTTCCTTTTTAATATTGTAGCGGAGGGTTTGAACATTCTCTTGGAAAGAGCTAAGGAGGTGGGATTGATTAGAGGAGTATCTACAGGTCTAACTGAGTTGAAAATTACGCACTTACAGTTTGCCAATGACACCATCATTTTTTGTGATGCTGAGTGAGAGGAAGTTGTAGCCGTGAAAAGAATCCTAAGGTGCTTTGAGGTGATGTCTGGGCTCAAAATAAATTTCCACAAAAGCAAGGTGTGTGGGGTAGGCGTTCAGGATGATGTTGTACAGGTCTTTGTAAAGAAACTAAATTGCCTAAGTCAAAAGTTGCCAATGAGTTATCTGGGGTTGCCATTAGGAGCAAATCCAAGGAGAAAGGCTGCTTGGAAACTTGTAATAGACAAGTTTAAGAGCAAGTTAGCCTCTTGGAAGAGGAGGTATCTATCTTTTGCTGGGAGATTAACGTTGATCAAGTCCGTTTTGACAAGCTTGCCAGTTTATTTCTTATCCATCTTCAAGTTGCCAGTGGGCATTGCAAAAGTACTTCACAAAATTCAAGCTAACTTTCTTTGGGGAGGGTCGGAAACTAGGAGGAAACTGCACCTAATTAGCTAGAAGGAGATATGCCTAAGTAAAAACAAGGGTGGGCTAGGGGTAAGAAACCTAAGCCAGGTTAATGAGTGTCTACTAGTTAAATGGTGGTGGAGGTATGCAAATGAGGAGGCAGCTTTGTGGAAAAAAGTGATTTGTAGTAAGTATGGCGGTGTAGGTGGCAGGTGGTGCCCCTTATTTATTAGTTCAGTGGGGCTGTCGTATATGTGGAAAGGCATAATATCAGTGGCTGAAGTTAACACTGCTATGCGAGAATTTTTCTGGCAAAATTTCAGGCTAGTTGTTGGAAACGGCAGAAGGTTGCATTTTTGGTCTGATAAGTGGTGCCACAATCAAAATCTGAGTGTGTCTTTTCCCAGATTATTCTCATTATCAGTTGAAAAGGATGGAAAGCTGGTTGATTTTGTACATAGAAGAGTGTCAGGTTCAGATTGGAACCTGGTCTTCAGACGTCCCCTCCTAGCATGGGAAGAGGAGGAAGTGCAGAAACTGAATGATTTCCTGCAAAATGTGCCTAGGCTCAATGAAGGGATGGTAGATTCTTGTTCTTGGGTAGCTCACCCGTCTGAAGAGTTCACTGTGGCATCAGTGTGGAAGTGGATGGAAGCAAGTCAAGGGGTTGATATTACAGTAACTAGGTGTATTTGGATCAATTTAGCCCCTCCCAAAGCTCAATTCTTGAGTTGGCTAGCGTGGAGAGGAAGGTTAAAGTGTTATGAATTTTTGCAAAGAATTGGAGTGTTGAGCCCAAATGTTTCTTCTCTCTGTGTGTTTTGCAAATCTGAGTTGGAGACTGTTAATCATGTGTTTCTTCACTGCCATTTCATTTGGAAATTGTGGGCCAACTTGGTGAACTGGTGGAATTACAAATGGGTTAGCCCTGGATCAGTGGAGGGTTTATTTCTGTCATGGCCAGATATAAAAATGAAGAAGATGATGCTAACAGTCTGGAAAACACTGCCGGTAGCAGTTTTGTGGTCAGTATGGAGAAGCAGAAATGACTGTGTATTTAACAAGGTTCAACCGGATTGGATTGCTTTGGCAGAGCTAATAAAGGTTAGAGTAGCGTTGTGGGCTTCCTCATCTTTGAAGGGGTTTAATTATTCGGTACATGATATTATATATAATCTGAGTCAAGTTTGTTATTGTGTGTAGTTAAGTGCTGGCTTAGTAAAGCTCTGTGGGTTGATTTTGTTTGCTCTACTGAAAAAATGTTTTGCATAAGTGCTGGTATATGTTGTCTTCTGATGTTCTGTGCATGAGCCCTGGTATGCTATGTGCTAATTTTGATCTGTTTTGAGATGGTCTGTGTTCATTTGGATACTGACCTGTTTTGATTAAGCTGGTGAGTCATGAGTTAAATTGGGCTGCTATATGTTGTTTGATCCCGAAGCTGTGTTGAGATGAATTTGATGTGCTGGTTGCATGAAATGATGATCTGCTGGTTTATGGGTATGAAATGATGATCTGCTGTGCTGAAGTCTGGTGTCAAAGGCTCCCATGTTTTGCCTTTCGCTGGGCTTTTGGTCTGGTTTGAATTAATAAGACTGAATTCTGTTTTCATTCAGTGAGGTGTTCAGCTTGATGCAGCCCATGGTATGCTCTCAGAATTAGCAGGGGCAGAGGACTGTGTTCTTGGCCTGTGCAGAGGAGGGTGTTTCAGCATTCAGTGTGCTCTTGGTCTGTGTAGAGGAGTGTGTTCTTGGTCTGTGCAGAGGTGGGTGTTTCAGCTGGGGGCTAATCCACCTGAGGGTTGTCCTGTGTGGTGTATCTAGGTGCTTGTTCTAGTTTCTGTTTTTCTGCTGTTTTTTTTCCTTCTCTTTCTCCTCTTGTTCTTTTTTGGTTGGTTCCTCACCAACTGGCGCTTCGAGCTTTGTCTTAGCTCCAAGCTCCACTTTATTGATGTACTATTCCATACCTTGTATGTTGTCATCAATAAAGATTTTTTTGCCGATCAAAAAAAAAAAAAAAAAGACAAGGGTGGTTGTATTGGGGACATAAGGATATTTCTTGGTCAAAAGAATATTTTTTGCTCAAAAGGATATTACCACCTATTTGATGAAATTTTTATTTTAACATATTTGTTCAAATCTTTTTTTTTTATTTGTTCAATTTTTTGAACCTATTTGTCTAAATTTGAAATTCACCAAGCCTATTTTTTTCCTATCTGTTGAAATTCACCAAGCCTATTTTTTTCCTATCTGTTGAAATTCACCAAGCTTGTTTCTCCTATCTATTCAATTTTTTATTCCATCTATTCAAATTCTCATATACACACAGATATATATAGAGAGAGGTCCTATCTATTAAAAAAAAATTTTATCTGTTCAAAACCCAATTCTCTCTCTCTCTCTCTCTCTCTCTCTCTCTCTCCTTTGAAACATGAACTAGTGACCACCTTTCTCTGAACCACTCGTTCTCTCTTTATCACTGGATACTAGAATCTGACTTAAACTCATCATCACTGCCAGAAATCCCTCATAGAATCATCAACATGAAAAATAGAGGCATCATATGTATTGCTTCGACTTAAGGAACAATTCTAGATCGGACTTGACCTTGTTTTTGAGATTAGAGTCCATCGCTACCGTGTTGATCTTCTATACCAGAACCACCATCACGACACAATCATTTTGAACTAGATCAGATCTCGAATCAATGTTGTGCTTGGTTAAATAGAGAAGCAGAGAAGAGAGAAGCAAAATGAGAGGAATGAGGTAAGAGTTCGCAAGCTGAATCGCCTTAAGAGTGAGTTTAAACAACGAGGCGTGCATTGATTTTCGTCATTGCCACTAGACCGATAAGTCAAAAGAGATGGAGAGAGAGAGAGAGAGAGAGAGAGAGTTAGAGAAATGGGGGGTTGAGGAAAAAGAAGAGAAGAGTGAGAGGCTTTATGAATAGAGAAAGAGAGAGAGAGAGAGAGAGAGAGAGAGAATATAGGTGTTTATGTGTGTGTGTGTGTGTGTGTGTGTGTGTGAGTGTGATGGCATTGACAATGAACACTAAAGAACACACCGAACAAATGAATCCGGATCCTCCGTCGCCCTTTCCTGCGGCCCAACCTTGTCACCCTCCAAAACGACGTCGTTTTGGAGGGGTTTTTTTTCTTTTCTTTTCTTCTTCTTGTCTTTTTCTTACTGATAACTCTCTCTCTCTCACTGATAACTCTTTCTCTCTCTCTCCTCATTACAATCATCGACCCAGAAATGGACCCTCACGGCGGCATGAGTAGTAGCAGAGCAGAGGCGGAGCGGTGACTCCTCATCGCCGAGAAGCTCCTCCAGAAAATTTTGTTCTTGACATTAAACAAAATGCAAAATTTTCTGGGGTTCTCTAGTCTGGAAAGAAAATGCCCAGAAAATTTCTCTCTCTCAGGATGAGGGATTTGCTTTTGTTGTCCATTAATACAAATATATGTATATATCCCAAAAAAAAATCTGAGTTTTCCGAATTTGAGCTAAGGGGATATTTGTTTTCAAAGATATGTATATATCCCAAATAGATGTTTTCAAATTTTAAACTTCATGAGTTTGCAATGTTGGGTTTGAGAGGGCTCTTCCTCTGTTATCCATCTCTCTCTCTCTCTCTCTCTCTCTCTCTCTCTTTCTCTCTCTCACTCATACACACACACACATATGTATACATATACATATATATATATATATATATATATATATATATGAAATTGTTTTCAAATATTGATGAGTTTGAAATTGTATATGAATCTAAACTTCGTAAATTGGTTGAGAGTTTCCAATTTCTCAGAAATTGGTTCAGATTTGAAATTGGTTTAGATTTCCAATTTCCAATTTCTTCTCACTTTGAAATCTGTTTTGCTCTTAGGTGGGTTTTTTTTTTGTTGTTTTGTGTGAAATAATCAATTAAGTGTTTTGAGGAAGAGAGAGAGAGTTATCAGTGAGAAGAAGAAGAAGTTTTTGGTTCAATTCGGCTTCATCACAGTGAGAAGAAGAAGAAAGAAAAAAAAAATAAAAAATAAAACCCCTCCAAAACGACGTCGTTTTGGAGGGCGACATGGTTGGGCCGCAGAAAATGACGACGGAGGATCCGGATTCCCGAACAAATAGTCACTTGAATTAGACTGTCCTTATGGACTTAATAGTGTAGCGCGTGGACTTTTAGAGGAAAGGAATTTAAAATTGTATTTATAGACCAATTGCCCTTAAAAATATATACTTTTGGTTTAGACTTAATTAAGACTAATGAATGCCATTTTTTTTTAAAAAGTTACACAGTTAATATAGCCCATATTATTAATAGAACGGTTTAATAGACATGTTTCTCAAGACAAAAAGCCTAACATAAAAAGGGAAAATTTGTCCAATAAGTTAATTTATCTAAATTCAATATTTGCTTTTTCCTTCTCAAACTCAAATTTGTGTCTGAATTTTAAAATCTAAAACCTTTCGTTTTTAGAAGAAAAATCGAAAATATTAAAAAGGGGTAATTATACACTAGTGAAATTTTTTAAAAAATAATTGCATATTCATAAAAAAATAAATTATAATTATAATTATTAATATTTATAAATTGTTTCTCACTGATTTGTAATTAATTTTTTTTTTAAGTTCCACTGATTTGATATTTTCTTTATTGAAAAAGAGAATTTGTTGAGAGTTATTCAATGAGTAACTAGTCATTTTAGGTATAAATTCAACATTTAAATATCTAATATGTTTTATTCAAACCAAGGATCTTTCTTGTTCCTATACTATGTCAACAACCAACTCCACACAACACTAAGGTTTTAGAGACTAAAATTTAGGGATAAAATTATTTTTTTTTAAACTAAATATTTTTGTGAATAGAAAAGAGAAATGAAGTAGAATTCCCCCCCCCCCTACAAATCCAAATTTCAAATAGAATTTCTCAACAGTTCCTTTCAAGTGAAGCTGAGGTCACAACTCCAGACTTTAACCATTCTATGCTTTTTCATTCAAAATTAAACAAATAAGGGTTAATTACACTAATAGTCTCTGTAGTTTGGAACTTGTATCACTTTGATCTCTGACTTTTCAATTGTGACACATTTGACCCTAAATTTTGAATTTTGTTCCAAATAAGGACAATTGAAAATATTATTAGATTTTTTAAGGGTAAAATCGTCAATTTGTTAAAATATAAACTGATTTGACAAAAATAAATGTCAAAAAAATATTTTTATTTTTTTTAAAATTATTTTTATCCACCAATGATAAAATTATATAAAATTAATAAAAATTACATGATTAATTTTTTTAAATTAATTTTACATGATCATCATCCAAGCATATAATAAAAATTAATTTAGTAAAATAAATAAATAAATGTCTAAAACATTTATCGATTTTACATAATTTTATTTCTAGTAGGTAGAAATGATTTTTAAAAATTCAAAAATATTTGTTTGACATTTATTTTTGTCAAATTAGTTTATATTTTATCAAATTGACAATTTTACCCTTGAAAAATCTAATTATATATTCAATTGTCCTTAATTGGAACAAGATTCAAAATCCAGGGTCAAATGTGTTACAATTGAAAAGTCAATGACTAAAGTGACACAAGTCCTAAACTATAGGGACTATTTGTGTAATTTGCCCAACAAATAATGTAGAGATAAATTCTATTTCCAAATTATGGCAAAACATGATTAGTAAGGGGGAGGCAGTGTAAGATCAGTGCCCCTTCAAGTTTTGATAATTATATTAGTATACGAGGGGAAATATTTGTCACCTTCCGTATGCCTTGCTACCAAGCTCATCTCTTCGAACAAAACTCCAACTCTCTACAGACAGAGCAAAGATGAGCTAACCGACCGGTGGTTTGCCGAAAAACCCCTCCGACAGTTAAGTTAGCTTCCTTGTAGAAGAAAGTAGAGCACAAGAGAGAAAATTGCAAAAATTTGCATACCTCCTCCTAAATCTGTGCGCCTCTCTTATCTAGGCTGGCCATGCAGTCCCAGATTGTGCGCGCACTACCTTTGTTGTCCTTTCCTGGACGCATGGTTGTAGTGTCCTCTTCTTTCCCTACACGTGTTCACATCAATACTGCCAAATAGCATTGCCAAACCACCAAACGAGTATTGATGCATACTCAAGGGGAATTCCTCTCCTCATCCCCTTCTCAATTAGTATCCTTATATATATAGATTATATCATATATATCTTTTATAAAATTATAATAATATCTCTTTTTAAAATTATAATAGTCCCTCTATTATAAATTTTCCTTCTAATTACAAGGAACATACCAAAATGAGTCCTTTTATTATACACCTCCAAAAAGGTGTACAATATACTAGTTATGACTTTATGGTAGTGAGATTATAAATTTTCATAACCAAATTATTTCCATTCATAACTAAAATGATCACTATATAAATTATAACTAAGCAACATATCTTCAATTATAAACCCCCCTCCCAAAAATAAAAAAATTACGATAGGTCATAACTAATATCAGAATAAGTCATAACTAATAATTACTTGACGTATAATCATAGAGTTCTTCAATTATAACCAAAATAACAACCACAAGAAGTTATAATTAATATCAGAATGAGTCATAACTAAGCATTAGTTGACGTATAATCAAAGAGCTCTTCAATCATAACCAAAATAACAACCACAAAAAGTTATAATTAATATCAGAATGAGATATAACTAATCATTAGTTGATATATAATCAAAAACATCTTCGGTCTTAACCAAAATAACAACCACAACAAGTTATAACTAATTTGTATCCAACACTACAATGTGCCATAACTAAAGACCACAAAAATATAACCGTGACAAATGGTAGACACTTTTTTTGCGTTGTATTTTATAGAATTTCCCAACTAAAATATATCATTTCTATCTCAACCTATCTTCTTTTTAAATTTTCCAATCCATCTAAAATAGTTACTCCCCAATATTTGTATAAAATTTAACCCCAAATCCTTTAATTTAAAATTCACATCTATCCAAATAGACTCTTAATATTTAAGTTTAGTAATATATCATTATTATTTATTATGAAAAAAAAAACAAAATCAATATTGTCATTAATTTATACCCTTTATAAATTCTTGATTCTGCCACTAGTCACATTTTTATTGAAAAGTATTATTACTAACAACACTTTTTACTTGAATATAAATACGTAAATATAAAAAGATACTCCATCCTTCTATAAATAAAATAAAAAATTTTGACTGCTAACCAAGTTTTATCATAATCTGAAAATAAAATTTATCCGTACATTATATGTTTAATTTTGAACTAAAAATAAGATTATAAGTTGTCAAAAAGTCTCTCTACAGCCAAAATGTGTTTTAGTTAAAAAGTTAAAAATTTAAAAAGTCATTATAAATTATCACATTATTTTTATTATTTTTTTATATATTTTTTTATAAAAATAAAAATTTATTAAAATAATATATTTTCAAACGACACAGTGAACTATTTCAAAAAATTGATTCGTTGGTAGGTAAGACATCATGCATTCATGCCATGACATCTCATAAATTACCGGACCTGAATTGTCCCTTTAGAGATGAGCTCTATATTTCATTTCAAATCTTTGATGAAGAAGAAATATGTATATATATATATATATATATTATATAAGAAAAATGGATTTTTTAGTGGGAAGCACTTTAGGAGGTCCAAATTTTCATTCTAATTTTTTTTATTTTAAACAATTAAGAAAATCGTCATTGGTTAACTTTTATTTGATAATCTCAAATTAGGAAAAGAGGGGTGTACGGGGACGAAATATTCTTCCTGTATAATCCTGTTGATTAAGTCTGCGCTCCTCCGTACGTCGTCGCTTTACTCCCTAAAAATACAAACGTGAGCTAGCCGGCGGGTGTGCGCCAGATACCTCTCCGATGCCTAAGTCAGCACAATAGACAAATAGACAAAAAGCTCTGTGTATTCGGAAATCAAAGTTGGGTTACCTCTCCATAGGTGATGTTATGAGTTTTTATAGGTTTCGCGTGGCACAATCCTAGTAGAACTCTTACTCCTCCATGTAGAGTCCTCCTAGGAATCACATTCCTGAAAGATAATGCTTATCCTTCAACACCCTCCTCACTGCTTGAACCAAGTGAGATGGTTTTATCATGATCGGACTCCAATATGACCGAGATAAGCATGGCTATGCTGAGCCGCAAAGTAGACCGAACTATAGCTAGTTTGGTTCTTCCTTTCACTGCTCTTACCCCGGTTCCTCCTGCACAAACCCTGGCGTGATTAGACCGAGATAACAAAACATCAAGGTCCTGACCGAGCTAACAAATAGCTTGGTTCTGACCGAGCTATCCATAATATGCCATGACCGGGCTAACTCTGAGTATAGCAACCGGGCTAATTGCCACGCTTCTTTAGACCGGAATAACTTCAAGGCTCTTTTGGACCGGGATAATAATAAGGCGTTTTCCGAACTGGGCTAACTCCAAGTTCCGTTTTATCCAGCCCTTCTTACCGTGGCCCAATGAACGACCCATTACCTAGCTCGGCCCAATTTATATATAAATTACCCTCTCAATTGCCCCTTAATTCCATCTACATAGCATGATAGGGATTACCTGTTACCAGCCGAGCTAAAAACTTTATCCTTACGATCGAGCTAAACTCTTTAGCCTTTCCAGCCGAGCTTAAAAACCCTTTAGCCTTTCCAGCCGAGCTAAATTCTTAAGCCTTTCCAGCCGAGCTAAATTTATACCAGGTTGTACCTGTCTGGTCAAAACGTCTCTTCAATCACAGAGACTGAATCGCTTCTCATTCCAAGGACACGCGGCATGCTCTTATCATGCTCTTATTGGCTAAAGGCAACTGTCACGCCATCTTCGTACCTCGTGTTTTTTGAACAGTTCCCGCCTTTTCGTCCTTCCTTTTACACAAAACAGACCCTTGTTTTTAATCACTCTCACACTATTCATCTCCTTCTTTCTCTCTCGTCTCTGAGCCTCTTTTGTTCTTCAATCTTGTAACTGCGAAACTGTTGCCTCCTTGTGCCATTTCCATCTTTCAGTGCCGCTTGACCTCGTAAATTACTCAAATCTCCCTTGTTTTTGTTGTTTTTGCACTTGCTTTCTATAATCCATAGCATAGTGTTTGTGTTTTTGCAAAACATATTATTACCATTTTTTGCTTGGGCTTGTGTTTTCTGGAAAAAACTTAGTAATAGAATCACTTGTATTTACGAAATAACCTGAGAAACACTGGTTTCGATCCAAAATCACATGTAACTGAACTAGGAAGTTGTTTGCAGTCAATGTCAGTCTAGCCAGACTAACCAACCGAACTAACTCTTCATGCTATACAAGTAGTTTCACTAAGTTAAACCATCTTTTCACTTATTTTAGCCGAGCTATCGATCCGTACTAGGTTTGCACAATAATATGCCTAAAAGCCTAAACCACGACGCTAGACCAGCCTTCTTAGTTCAGACCAAACTAAGAATGCTGCCCCTAGATGCTCAACCGGACTAACAAATCCCTTGCTAAAACCGAGCTTACAGACCCCTTGTTCAAACCGAGCTAAGACACGAAGCATTTCGCATAGCCGAGCTTGGACTTCCGTTATCTTGCCGTTATTTCTTCTTAGCACGGTCCCACGATCTGTACTTAACACCTTTGTTTTTTACCTTGCAGACTTAGGTTGCCCAGGCATTCCCTTGAGCGCTCAACCGAGCTACTCAAAATCATTTTTCGACCGAGCTAACACCCACGTATAATTTATTCATAACTTAAACCACAAATGCGAAAGTATAGGTTTTTAGTTGACTCTCCTGGTGCAATGGCTGAATTTCGCAAGGACTACCAAATCCCAGATGATGTCCACCTTTCACTGGCCGAGCAAGACACCGTCCCGTAGGGAAAGCAAGGCTTTGTCGCTTTTAATGTTATCTCAATCGTAGAGTGCGGTCTATGTTTCCCTGTACAGCCCCTCCTCTGTGAATTCCTTAGGCAAACGAAACTCTGCCCTACCCAACTTTCCACCAATTCCTATCGTATAATAAATGGCATTGTCGCGCTAAATGACCGGGCTGGTCTTAACCTCGGCCTAGCTGAGCTCTTTCATCAATACTCAATAAGATCGGCCGAAGACGGTTGGGTTTACTACTTACAAATATGGTGCCGGCGTGAAAAAATAATAAAGGATACCCCAGATAAAGACGTGAACGATGATGATTTTTTCTGGGTATCTGGAAATTTTGAAGACCACCAAGCCCAGATCCCAGGCCATAGAATAAATTGGAATAAGGGTGTAGCCTGTAGGGTTTCCTCGACTGAATTCCACGCTTTTCTTTTACCTCGGTCTTCTTATCTTAAACCGTACTAACTGTTTGTCTTTTTTATGTAGATTCGAACTTCCTCAAGTCCCAATATAGCTACCCCAACCTCAATACACTTCGCGCCGCCCTGCGATATCCAAACCGAAGTTGGACCGAGCTACTGGACTTCCAACTGACCTATCGATATAGTGGCAAACGGAAGACCAAGGTAACTGATTTCTTATTGGAAGCCTCTCCAGAACCGGACCCAAACTTGCCCCAAATCAGATTGATCCCTTTAACTACTGAGCAAGAGATGGCTAAGAAGAGAGCCGTGTGAGCCCTTTTGACTGAAACAAATCCGACCGAGGTACCGCCAGTCGGTCAAACTTAAGAAACCGTAGTAGCTCTGCCTTCTCAACAACCTTCATCATCTCGCCCAAAAAAGCGTGCCCAGACTACCCAAACCGAGCAACGTCTTGTTGATGAGGATGAAACCGTGGTTCCTCAAACCACTCTGCCAAGCCCTCCACCAAGCCCACAACCGGAGCGTTTTGACCGAGCTACCTCCTCCAAGTGGGCTCCAAAAATCACCTTTCAGAACCGTGCTATCATGGATTCGGACTCAGTGGTCGCAGAAAAAGACCACCTGATGGCCTTCAACTTGGCTAAAGGTGTTTGTCTTCCAGCTGACATGAGGCATCACGACCACCTGACCGAGCTGAAGGCCCTTCGCTCGTCAACAAAATCCATGGTGCTGGTAAGT
Source organism: Camellia sinensis (assembly GCF_055761805.1). NCBI lineage: Eukaryota > Viridiplantae > Streptophyta > Magnoliopsida > Ericales > Theaceae > Camellia > Camellia sinensis. The sequence continues at coordinate 191,902,469 of NC_138964.1, forward strand.
TGCCTTTTTACTTTATTTTTTCTAAAGAAATTTGTCCAACTTTCAGCTCGGTTATACTGAAAAAGTGTCTTTCCATCCTTTTGCAGGCCATTCAGAAAAACCACATCGCTCACAAGCGAGTGTTGGAACTAAGGAAAGCAACAAGGCAGGCCATGGCAGAAGCTGAAGCCAAAACGGCCGAGCTAGAAGCATCTCAACAGAAGACAGCCGAGCTAGAGGCCGAGGTCACCTGTCTGACCGGACTAGTTACCTCGGCTAACGCTGATAAACAAAGGTCCCTGACCGTGATGAAAGACAAATACTTGCGTGAGATGGCCAAGCTCGAAGGAAAAAAGAAAGCCGAAATAACGGAGCTTGAGAAGAAGCTGGAGGCTGTAGAGGACCAGGGCTTTAAAGAGGGAAAAGCCCTATACATTAAGCAGTGTGAAACTGCAAAGGATCTCTTCTTTAAATGTGGGTGGAGAGCGGCTGTGGCGCAGCTCGGTCACGGTCCAGAGACCGAGGTCTTCAACCCTCCTGCATACTTCATACCAAGCTCCATGGCGGAATATGCTGCTGCCACTCAACAACAGTTTCTTGAAGATTCGGTTGATGAAGAAGAAACCGAGCCAGACAATGCTCCGGTCGTTCTAAATAATGCCCCGGTCGGTAATGAACCTGTTGTTCAGTCAACTGAGTTGGAGCCACCGGTTGAAGATCTGACGACCGAGATACCAAATGAGACCAGGCTACCAGATGAAACCGGACTCCGAGTTGTACTTGACGCGAAAATAGACGACCTTTTTGCTTGATTCTTTACCTTCTTTTTTTTTTTTTTTTTTTTTTTTTTTAAACCTTTGGACAATTGTAACCGAGCTGAAGTAATATCCTTCTGTACTTGTGAACTTTGAATGAATGCTTCTTTTTTGTTCAAACTCTTATTTCGGTTGATCTTTATGCTTGTACTTTTACTTTCTAACTGATATCTTGCATGAGGTTTAGCATTCTCTTGCCGAGATACTTTATCCCGGTCTTAACATTGCAATTATAAGTATACCTGCCAATCACTCTTTAGCCAAGATTCCTACCTCGGCTGAAGAATACTAAAAGTTGGTTTAATCCAGCCAACCACTCTTTAGCCGATGTCCTTACTTCAGCAGAAGAGTACCAAGAGTTGGTTTAGTCCAGCCAACCACTCTTTAGCCGATATCCTTACTTCGGCGAAAGAGTACTAAGGGTTAGTTTAATCCAGCCAACCATTCTTTAGTCGATATCCTTACTTCGGCGAAAGAGTACTAAGAGTTGGTTTAATCCAGCCAACCATTCTTTAGCCGATATCCTTACTTCGGCGAAAGAATACTAAGAGTTGGTTTAATCCAGCCAACCACTCTTTAGCCGATGTCCTTAATTCGGCTAAAGAGTACCAAGAGTTGGTTTAGTCCAAACAACCACTCTTTAGCCGATATCCTTACTTCGGCGAAAGAGTACTAAGGGTTGGTTTAATCCAGCCAACCATTCTTTAGCCGATATCCTTACTTCGGCGAAAGAGTACTAAGAGTTGGTTTAATCCAGCCAGCCATTCTTCAGCCGATATCCTTACTTCGGCTGAAGAGTACTAAGAGTTGGTTTAATCCAGCCAACCACTCTTTAGCCGATATCCTTACCTCGGCTGAAGAATACTAAGAGTTGGTTTAATCCAGCCAACCATTCTTTAGCCGAGATCCTTACCTCGGCTGAAGAATACTAAGAGTTGGTTTAATCCAGCCAAACTCTAGATTGGTTTTTCTAGCCAACCCAGAGTAAAGTGTTTGGTTATTCCGACCAAACGTCCTGCAGCCTGGGTCCTTATCCTGGGCTTAAGAGGGTGTTGGTTTTTCCAGCCAACCTTTAGATTGGTTTTTCCAGCCAACCTAAAGTAAAGTGTTTGGTTATTCCGACTAAACGTCCTGCAGCCTGGATCCTTATCCTGGGCTTAGGAGGGTGTTGGTTTTTCTGGCCAACTATGCTTTCAATGCCCCTAGCCTACTAGAACAACTTTTACAGAATAAAAACACTGATGCTGAAAAGAAAACTACTTGTTTTATTGGGGAAAAGAAAAATTACAAGTATTTTAAAGTAAAGCTAAAAATAAAATAGTTTGAGATTGGCAGTGTTCCATGGTCTGGGAATTGCTTTGCTGTCTTCGTCTTCCAAGTGGTAAGCACATTTTCCTGCTAATCCGACCACTTTGTAAGATCCTTCCCAATTAGGCCCTAGCTTGCCATCTCCGGGGACCAAGGTGTTTCTCATCACTTTGCGTAGCACCCAATCTTCGATTTTCAATTGTCTTGGATGTACTGTTTTGTTATACTTTCTGGACAACTCTTGCTGGTACGAGGCAATGTGAACCAGTGCTCTTTCTCTTCTTTCTTCCGCAAGGTCGAGCTCCAATGTTATGGCTTCTCCATTCAAGTCTGGATCAAAATTTTCGCTTCTAATTGTGGGGAGGCCAACTTCCAGCGGGATTACTGCTTCCATGCCATAGGCTAGGGAGAATGGTGTTTCTCCTGTTGATCGTCGAGGTGTGGTGCGATAAGCCCATAAAACATGAGAAAGTTCCTCAGCCCATTTGCCTTTTTCTCTTTCTAACCTTTTCTTTAGTCCATCCAAGATGACCTTGTTTGATGCTTCCGCCTGGCCGTTGGCTTGGGGATATGCCGGTGTAGAATTGTAGAACTCTATCTTGTATTCTTCACAAAAGCCTCTAAAGATTCTGCTATCAAACTGAGTGCCGTTGTCTGATATTAGGGCTTTAGGTATGCCAAATTGAGTAATGATATTCTACTAGACGAACTTCTTCACATCTTTTTCCTTGATTGATGCCAATGCTTCTGCTTCCACCCACTTTGTGAAGTAGTCTGTTGCTGCGAGAAAGAACTTCCTGTTTCCGGGTGCTGTTGGAAGTGGTCCTACTATGTCCAAGCCCCACATTGCGAAGCGCCATGGGCTGGTCAATGGTAGGAGTTCTCTGGCTGGCTGATGTATTTGGTGTGCGAACTTCTGACATTTCTCGCACTTCTTCACATACTTCTCCGAGTCTGCCTGCATATATGGCCACCAGTATCCTTGCGAAATGGCTCTGTAAGCTAACGATCTTCCTCCTTGGTGGCTTCCGCACACGCCTTCGTGTATCTCGAACAAGAATGCTTCCACTTTGCTGGGGTGGACACTTTAGGTAAGGTCCTGAGAATGACTTCTTGTATAATGCGATAGATGGGGAGAGCCAAAATTGCTGCGACTTTGCTCTAATTTTGTTGGCTTCTTTCTTTTCTTCCGGTAAGACGCCGTCTTTTAAGAATAGCACGATGGGATCCATCCATGAGGGGCTTAGTTCGACGTAACATACCTCTTCTGCTTCGGGGTTTTCAATGCTTGGTCTTGGTAGGTAGTCAATTAGCAATGGATGAGGGATGGATGTATCTGCCATTGAAGCAAAGCCTGCTAATTCGTCTGCTCTGCTGTCTTCCTCCCTGCCAATCTGTTCTATCCTTACTACTTCAAATTTCTTGATCTATGTTCTAACCAATTCTTGGTACCTGGCCATCCTGTCATCCTTTGTTTCGTAATTGCCAGAGATTTGGTTTACCACCAACTGTGATTTGCTGTAGACCATTAGCTCGGTGGCCTTCATGTAGAATGCTAATTTGAGACCTGCAAGAAACGCTTCATATTCCGCTTCGTTGTTTGATGCTGGGAATCCAAGGTTGACTGCTTGCTCCACAACCAGGCAGTCTGGTGAGATGAGGACTATGCCAAGTCCTGCACCATGCTGGTTGGATGCTCAGTCCACAAAGAGCTTCCACATCTCTCCAACGAATAATTTCCAGCAAGTGGAGGGATCAGATGATGCTGTGGGGTCAAGAATGTTGTTGGTGTCTTCTTCAAGGCCCATACTTGCTGTCTGCCCCTCGCTATCTGATTGAACCAAGTCTTTATTTGTTGGTGAGTCTTGGCTTGGTGTAGCATGGTTCGCTTCTGCCTTGCTCTCTTTACTCTAGTTTGCCTTGGGGTCCGACTGAGTATCCTGCACCAGGGGTTGCGCTATTCCGGTGTCAACTTCCATCCCTAGTTCGGTTGCATTAGTCAGGTCAACTGGGCAGATATGATGACTTTCAGGAGTAAATTCTGCAACAAAGTCTGCCAAAGCTTGGGCCTTTATCGCTGTTCTGGGTTGGAACTTGATGTCGAATTGTCCCAACTCTACTGCCCACTTCAAGATTCGCCCAGAAAAGTTTGCCCTCTCAAACAAAGCTTTTAATGGGAAAGTTGTGAGGACGACTATGGAGTGGGCGTGGAAGTAGTGCGACAACTTTCTTGAGGCCATCATTAAGGCCAAGGCTAGTTTTTCCAGTGGTAAGTACCTCGTTTTGGTGCCCAGCAATGTTTTGCTGACATAATAAATGGGCAGATGTTGGATTCCTTCTGTACGGACCAACACTGCGCTAATTGCGTGCTGAGAGACTGCCAGGTACAGGAAGAGTTTTTCTCCAGGTATTGGGGTGACAAGCAGTGGTGGAGAAGACACGTATTCCTTCAAGTTTTCCAGAGCGTGGTCGCATTCTTCGTCCCACTCGAACTTGGCTTTTAATACTAGAAAAAATGGTCGTAGTCTGTCTGACGACTGGCTAATGAATCGGTTGAGTGCAGCTGCCATGTCGGTGAGATGCTGCACTTCTTTTACTGAGTTAGGCCTCTCCAGATCCTGAATAGCTTTGATCTGGGAGGGGTCTGCCTTAATACCCCGGATGGTCACCAGGAAGCCCAGGAATTTGCCAGATCTTACACCGAACGCGCACTTAGATGCATTAAGGCGCAACTTGTGTCTCTTCAGAATCTGGAACATCTCACCTAAGTCCCTCAGATGGTCGTTCTCATCCTTGCTTTTGACCACCATGTCGTCGATGTAAACCTCCATTGTTCTTCCTAACAACGGCTCGACCATCTTGGTGACCATTCTTTGGAATGTTGCCCCTGCGTTCTTTAGGCCAAAGGGCATGACCTTGTAGCAATACAATCCTCTTGGAGTTGTAAAGGACGTGACCTCCTGGTCCGGTTCGTACATGGCGATCTGATGGTAGCCTCTGCATGCATCAAGAAAGCTAAGTCGGTTGTGCCCTACCGTTAGGTCTACCAGTTGATCTATCCTTGGTAGGGGGGAAGATGTCCTTTGGGCATGCTTTGTTAACTGTCTTATAGTCGACGCAGACACGCCATTTGCCATTCTTTTTTGGCACCACGACTGTGTTGGAAATCCATCTAGGGTAGTGCACCTCTTTGATAGCTCCTGCCTCTAGCAGATTTCCCACTGCTTCCGTCACTATCTCGGCGTGGTGGAGTGTCGATCTGCGAGTGCGCTGAATGATTGGTCTGGCGGATGGGTGGACATTGAGTTGGTGACAAATGAAGTTTAGATCAATGCCTGGCATGTCGTAGGGTGTCCAGGCGAACACTTCGATGTTAGAGGTCAAGAATTCCAAGACCTCTAATCTCTCAGTGTTGGATAACGACGAACCGAGCAAAAAGAACTTATCCGGGTTCTTTTCATCTATTCTTACCTTTACCAAGTCTTCCACCGCTTTTTGATTAGCTGCTTTGCCAACATCTGTGAACAGTTCATTGCTCTCAGGTTCTTCCACCGAATGAACATATCCCTTGGCAGCACGGCTGCCATTAACCGTGACAAAGCATTGTTTGGACATAATTTGGTCTCCAAAGACCTCTTCAATTACCCCGACTTCGTTGGGGAATCGCATTACTTGATGGTAGGATGAAGCTACCGCTCGCATGGCATGCAACCATGTTCTTCCCAAGATTAAGTTGTAAGTGGAAGGGACCTTCAATACCCAAAATTCCACTTGTTTTGTCATGCTTCCTGCCCTGACTGGCAGGATAATTTTGCCGATTGGCCATTCTGGCATTGAGTTGAATCCGATCAGGGTAGATACAACTGGGGCCAGGTTTTTGTCCTCTAATTTTAGTTGTTTGAAGGTGTCGTAGTACATTATCTCACATGAGCTACCTTGGTCTATCAAAATTCGCTTGACGTCGTAGTCTTTGATGTGGAGAGTGACGACCAGTGCATCGTTGTGAGGGCAATATATTCTTTCCAAGTCCTTGTCTGAAAAAGACATGACGTTCGTGGCCTCTGTTCTCCCCTTTTTGATGGTAGGTTGGGCGCTTAGTACCTCTCTTAAGTGCTCAGCTTTCTTTAACATGCCCTTGAGCTCGCATATGCGCTCAGGTTTGAATACTCCATGAATCACGTTGATCACGCCTTAAGGTGGGGAGTCGATTGGCATACCGTTAGGGTGATCGTCATTCTGGAGGGCTGGCTGCGCCCCTCCTTCAATGTATTTGTCCAGGTGACCGGCTGCCACCAACTCCTCTAGATGTTGTCTCAATGGTGTACAATTTTCAGTGCGGTGCCCTTTTTCTTTATGGAAGGTGCACCGCGATCTTTCGTCGTAGTCCTTCTGAGCTTCTCCTAGCTTGGCAGGCCATCTGACGAAAGGTTCATCATGTATCTCGCTTAGTATCCAGTAGATTGGTTTTTTGAATACCGTGGTAATGGCAGTGCGGATTCTCAACCATCTTTTATCCTGGTCTTCTCCATTGTCCCGCCTGCCTCGTTCATTTTTGTTCGGAGGTTCTACCGCGTTGACCTTTGCCGCGGTCTTTTTATCTGGTACTGTGGTCGTGCTAGACTTTGATTTAGCACGAGCGCCATCTTCTTCTACCCGAATGTGTTGGTGCACTCTCTCCATTAAGGCCTCCATTGTGAGAGGAGGTGTCATAGTGATTGAGTCCCTTAGTATGTTCCCAACTGGGAGGCCTCTTTTGTACTATGCGATGGCGAGATTGGTGGGGCAGTCCCCAATCTGGTTGAAGGTCTCCTAGTAGCGGCTATTGTAGGATTTTAATGACTCTTTTTCGCCCATATCGATAGAGAGCAGTTGATCAATTTCCACCGGGGTTTTGGTGTTCGTTCTGAACCTAGTAACGAATGCCTCCGCCAATTGCGCCCAGGAGGCCATGCTGCCTTCTGGAAGTTTTTCGAACCAAGTCAAGCCTAGGTCACCAAGGCTTGATGGGAAGAGGATGCACATTAAAGCTTCGTTCCGTCGGTATACTGCCATAACCTGACGAAAGTGGCTTAGGTGCATGTAAGGGTTTGTCTTCCCTTCGTACGTGGTAAATTTAGGCTGGATGAAGCCTGAGGGTAATGGTGCGTTCTCAATTGCCAGAACGAACGGCGAGCAATGGAGTCTTGCCAACGCTTTATCTGTTGGTTCGTAGGCAAGGTGCGGTATTGGCATCCCAACCTCGACACTTCCATGCGTCCGAGGGGCCAACCGCTGAAGGGCTGAAACTCTGTATGGATCGCGCGTCCTAGCATCCTCCTTCTATCGCGCCTTTTATTCAAGCACAGTCCATAAGTCGGATGATCTAGGCAACTCTATTTGCCTGGATGATGTATGGTGCGTATGTGAGGGCCGATAGATACTTTCCTCTGTGTAAGACCTTAGTGATCTCGTTCTCTCAGACCTAGAGTAACAAGTTCTGGAAGTCCTTGATTGAGTGTCGCTCGTCCTGAGGCTTCTACTCTCTGTTCGCGATGTCGTGGTATGCCTACTACGATTTTCTGAGTGGCGAGGAGACGCATTGCCTTTGCGCCCCTCTCCTGTCGCCACCCATTTTCCCTTGATCTGGCGCTTCATGGCCTTCATGTCCGCCACCATCTTCCTTATCAATTCATCTTGCTCCTTCACGCGGTCCTCCAGAACTTGAGGATCAATCCTCCGCCTTTGTTTGTCAGGACTTTGTGAACGAGAGTGACGGGGGGTGTTAGTCCGCCTCCTCCCCCTTGCATCCCTCCTGGGATTCTGTTGCTGTGGCTCCAAGTCCGCCATAGGAGGGATAGAAGGTAGGCCTTTGCGCCTTGCACCTCCCTCTGGTGTTTGTCCGTCGATGGCGGACTGCGGCAAATCTTCGTTGTGCGCCATTGCTTCTAAAGAGGAAAAGCTTGATCAAGAGGTTTTGTTCTAGTCTGATCTTCCCACAAACGGCGCCAATTGTACGGGCACGAAATATTCTTCTCGTATAATCCTGTTGATCAAGTCTGTGCTCCTCCGTACGTCGTCACTTTACTCCCTGAAAATACAAACGTGAGCTAGCCGGCGGGTGTGTGCCGGATACCTCTCCGATGCCTAAGTCAGCACAATAGACAAATAGACAAAAAGCTCTGTGTATTCGTGAATCAAAGTTGGGTTACCTCTCCATAGGTGATGTTATGAGCTTTTATAGGTTTTGCGTGGCACAATCCTAGTAGGACTCTTACTCCTCCATGTAGAGTCCTCCTAGGAATCACATTCCTGAAAGATAATGCTTATCCTTCAACACCCTCCTCACTGCTTGAATCAAGTGAGATGGTTTTACCATGGTCGAACTCCAATATGACCGAGGTAAGCATGGCTATGCTGAGCCGCAGAGTAGACCAAACTATAGCTAGTTTGGTTCTTCCTTTCACTGCTCTTACCCCGGTTCCTCCTGCACAAACCCTGGCGTGATTAGACCGAGATAACAAAACATCAAGGTCCTGACCGAGCTAACAAATAGCTTGGTTCTGACCGGGCTATCCATAATATACCATGACCGGGCTAACTCTGAGTATAGCAACCGGGCTAATTGCCACGCTTCTTTAGACCGGAATAACTTCAAGGCTCTTTTGGACTGGGATAATAATAAGGCGTTCTCCGGACCGGGCTAACTCCAAGCTCCGTTTTATCCATCCCTTCTTACCGTGGCCCAATGAACGGCCCATTACCTAGCTCGGCCCAATTTATATATAAATTACCCTCTCAAGGGGGAAAAAAATGAATTGTTTTACTTATATAAAGTAAATCTTATACTCCCATCTCATTTAGTGAGGAGCCATGTGAGAGTTTCAATATTTCATATTAATTTTCTTAATTTTAAACAATTAAGAAAATCTCCATTGGCCAACTTTTGTTTGATAATCTCACATCGAGAAAACAAGGGAAAAAATAAGTTGTTTTATTCATATAAAGTGAATCTTATACTCCTATCCCATTTAATATTATAGTGTCACACATATTTTAATTCAATATTGTTTAAATTTTAAAAGTTTTAATTAATTACTAGCCGATTAGGATATCATTTTTGATTTGATTAATTCGTTGATTTAACTGCAATTTTAGCAATTTTATATTTTATTTGATAATCCCACATCGGGGAAAAGAAAAGAAAAAAATGAGTTGTTTTACATATATAAAGTAAATCTTATATTCTTATCCCATATAGTAAGGAGTCTTGTGAGAGTTTCAATATCCCATATTAATTTTATTGATTTTCTTAATTTTGAACAATTAAGAAAATCTTCATTGGCTAGCTTTTATTTGATAATCTCACATTGGGAAAATAAAGAAAAAAATGAGTTGTTTTACTCATATAAAGTGAATCTTATACTCTCATCCCATTTAATATTGTAGTGGTCTGCATGTTTGAATTCAATAGAGTTTGAATTTTAAAAGTTTTAAGTAATTAATTATGAGATAATTATAATTAATTAATTAATAAAAATGATAATTAATTAGTTATGAGATAATTATGATAATTGTAGTGTTGTACATGTTTCAATTCAATATGTTTCAATGTCACTCTTACTGCTCCTTAATACAAAAATTATGAGATAATTATGATAATTTTAAATTTGTATTTAAAACTTATAAATTATGAGATAGATTATTATAATTTTAAATTTATATTGTGTCGATTTTAAATTTAAATTAATAGATTGTTTTCCATATTTAGTGACAGTTTAAATTTTAATAAAATAAAATTTAAAAGTTTTAATTAATTAATTTTTTTGTAAGACGATTGATCTTTTGACCTAACTGATTGAGCTAAATCGTTTTTTGTTTGAATGATTTGCTGGTTTAACAGTGATTTTAGTGGTTTTACATGTTACGAGGATTCTTTTTTACTCATTAAGTTTTTAAAATTTCTTTGATTATTTCCCTTTAAAAAACCAATATAATAATTTTTTAAAAGGGAAAATTAGTCTAAGATCCCTCTCCCACTTTTCATAATGGAAGAGATCCACAAAAATATTTTTTGATGTCTAAAGTCCCTAAACATATATCAGAGAAATTTGACTCTTTGTCTCTCTAAACATATACCAGCTCAGCTCAGCTCTGTTTTTCTCAACTCTCTCTGCTCCTATTATGTTTTTCATTTACATCCAAAATCTCAACTTCACACACTCTCTCTCCTCCGACGGCCTCTCTCTCCTATCCCTAAAATCCGCCGTCGTTCACGGAGGCACCGGCGTATTCTCCGACTGGAACGAAGGAGCTCGGAAACCATTATGAGCGACGTTGAGGCCGAGGATTCGGCACCGATTTCCATCAATTCGCCGGAAGATGTGTCGGTAGAGAGGTTTAGGGAGGTTCTCGCGGAGCTTGATCGACGGAGAGAAGCTCTACGGCACAATCACAGTCATCGATGGACAAAGTTCTCAATCATTCTACAACCGATCAAGAGATCATTACGAATCCATCAGCCCCGGCCAAACCGCTTTGCTGACTGGCCCAGCTCGATCCATGGTACACATCCTTTTTTTTCTTTTGGGATTTTAATTGCAGACGGCCGAGCTGGTTGGCACAAGTATTGCCAGGCCATAAGTTAATACAGCTGCACAAAACCAGCCCTTGACTGCTATAATTTGAGCAGGGCAAGGTTGATGGTGTTGTACATGTCTATAGTGCATTCATCAGGGAAAAAAAAAAAGAAAAAAAAGGAAACTCTAAACCCTTGGAAGTTGAAACTTTAATTTTTTTTTCTACTTAGGACTTCAAAACTTAAGACATACAAGCTTTCTATTTCCATTTCTTTTCTAAGTTATAAATGTGAAAAATGGGTGGGTCACTTGTCAATTATATTCATTGCGAATTATTGAGTTAACTCAGTCATATTTTATGTTTCTTTTGAATTCATATGCTGCCGTTCAATTTTGTCTCTTTAATAATAGTAGTCAATGACGCAATAATATTTTGGTGATTTCATAATTTCAAGGGTTTTTCTATGTATCAAAAACTAAATAGGAATTTTTTTTTGTGTGTGGATATTCTCATTTTAAGTTTTCGAAATTAGTTTATTATAGTTTCGTGGCTCTTGCATATATTTTATTAAAAATTTTATTTTTGAGGCTCTTCAATTTACGAAATTCACAAATAGCAAAGGAGGAGCTTGTTAAATTCAATTCAATTGAATGTAATGACTGGCTGGCTGGTAGAGAGAGATAGTTTTTGAATGAATTAGCAGAGGATTGACGCAATTTTATCTGGACTTGGGAAGTCCAAAATTTATCAATTTTCTCTGGTCAAACTAAACCCAGAGAAATTTAAATTTTCTCTGGGTTGAATCCAGGGAAATTCTTTAGAAGTCCAGAATTTCTCTGAACTAATTTTCTCTGGACTAATGGTATTTGAATTTCAATACTACTGCATATATATCACTACGTCTTCATTTTCTTAATACATGTGTTCGATTTTAATTCTAATTATTTATTTATTTATTATTATTTTGTGTGTAATCCACCAATGCACCGCTCTACTGCCCATAGCTGTTTGAAAGAAAATTCAAACAAATCACAAAACTCATATATATATATATATATATATATATGTGGAGAGAGAAGGGGTAGGCATTGAAGACCTTGGAAAGGAGAGGGAGATGCAGAAAGGGTGGTGAGAGAAGTTGAGACTTGAGAGAGAGAGAGAGAGAGAGAGAGAGAGAGAGAGAGAGAATGTGAGTTGTTGCTGATATTGGGGAGTGTGGTGACCAGGGGAAATGACTGACAATATTGCTTTACCTTGAACCACAATGGGTGTAAGTGCAGGTATTTGAAATTTTCTCCGGATCAATTTTCTAATTTTCCCTTCCTTTCTCAAATCAAAGAAATTTTCAAAATTTCTCTGGAAAGTCTGAACCAATTTTCTCTGTGATGTGGATTTTCTCTGGACTAATTTTCTCTGGATCAACTTGGACCTTAGACATTATGAAAATATTTGGTGTCCTTTATGCTATAAAATCTTAATACCAGGGACCCTAAAAAAAAAAACCCCCCTTTTTAAAATTCATATGTTTTTATTCTAAAATAGTGAAGTATTAAAACTATATCATTTTTTTATTATAACAAAGCATAATTTTAATTATTAATTGTCAATACAACAATTTTAATCTATATATACTATATATTATAATAAAGGAACATTTAAAACAAAACTCTTAAATTTATATATAAAATATAAGAAAATTAAATATAATTATTATATTTTTAATAAATAATATATTATTTTATCTCGTGCATAGCATGAGTGATATGCTAGTGTGTGTATATATATATATATATATATATATGTACATAAGTATTCTTTAGTTAATATAGTAAGATGAAAATTCTATGATCTTATCCTATAGAATTCCCAAACAAAAAAAACAGGATCTACCACCTGACTAGGAAAAGCTAATCTAACTTGCCCGACGTTGATGCTGCCTATTCTTACACATTTGCTGCAAAATATAAAATTAAACACTAGATCGAAAAAAATTCCGAATGCCAGAAAATTTCTTAAGTGGTTCCTGGTCTCAATGTGTTCAAGTGCTTAAATTATGTTTAAAAGGTGTAGACTAAGAGGTGTACCTAGTTGGATTCATGGTTTCAAATCCAATAAAATCTATTTAATTATTCAGTAGTCAAGCAACCATATATTATGCGGAGAGCTTTCAAAAAACTCAACAACACCAAAGTTTATAATTATTGTGTAAATTGAGGATAATAATACAAATAAATATTAAAATAGTGAAAAAAAAGACAATCACACAAGACATTAAAAAATTAAAAAACATTGGGAGCTTGAAATTAAGAGCTCTAATAGTTCTAATTAGTATGTAAATCTCATGTGATGTGATATTTTTACCTTGTTTTTTTTTTAAAAAGTTTACATCATTAAAATTTTTTTAGAACTCCCAATTTGAAGAGATGTATCGACAGTGGCTACACCCACAAACAATCTCACAAGTAACAGTTTTCCCTATCAAGCAAAACAAGTGCTCATAGACCTACAATGGTCTATTTCTCAATCTCACTCTACTAAAAAATGAGTGTAAAAATACTCCCAAATTATTGCCTCTTTACTCCTGACTCAGGACTTGGAGCACAACCAAGCATTGTTGACTTGAGGAGGGACCCAATTTGAGTCTTCCATATCTTCATTTTGTGATCGTCATGTCTTCTCTCATCCCTCCACTCTTACTTTCCTTCATCATCTCATTCTATCGATTGATTATCAGTCCAAATCCTGTGTGCTAACCACATACTCCATCGTGTATTGATCCAAATCTGAGAAATATGTCAGCTTTTGACAGTGGGAATACAACTACAAACGGTGTGTATCAATCCAAGGAATTGTGTCGTTGGATTTCACTTGTTGAGATTCAATCGGCGACCAACAACTTCGATAATGCTTTGGTCATTGGGAAAGGCAGATTCAGTAAGGAGTATAAAGCGTTCATCGACGGTGGTGCTACCAATGTCGTCATTAAGAGGTCGAACGCAGAGTCCAAACAAGGGGCAGCAGAGTTTTGGATTGAGATCAAGACGCTTTCCAATATCCGGCACAGACATCTCGTGACTCTGATTGGCTGCTCTGATGATTGTGAGGAGATGATACTTGTTTACGAATACATGGCCAATGGCACACTTGCTGATCATCTTTAAAAAAATAGTAGGAAAGGGAACGGGAATGAAATTTATCATCTTACTTGGGAGGAGAGGCTCAAGATTTGTATTGGTGCTACCCATGGATTGTACTACCTTCATATGAATACTGAGAAAGGTGTCATACACAAGGATGTGAAGACCACAAACATTCTGTTGGACGACAATTGGGTAGCTAAGATTTTAGATTTTGGATTGTCTAAAATGTTAAACACAAGCCATTCACAAATCCATGCTAGTACAGATGTTAAGGGCACATTCGGTTATTTCGATCCAGCATATTTCTTAACTTGTAGACTAACCAAGAAATCAGATATGTATGCCTTTGGTGTGGTTCTATTTGAAGTGTTATGTGCAAGGCCACCAGTGGTTACAAGTGTTGAGGAGGACTAAATTGGACTAGTCCTATGCTCTCAAAAATGCATCAAAAATGAAACACTTGACGAAATCATTGATCTCTCTATAAGAGGAAAAATATCACCAGATTGTCTGAAGGTGTTTACAGAAGTTGCTAACAAATGTTTACATAATCATTCAAAAGGAAGGCCTACAATGAGTGAAGTTATGGGGGAGACTCAAGCACGGATTGGCATCATAGGGCAATATCCATATACCTCAACACAAGGTGAAAATCTAAAGTGATTCATGATTAGATCAAGATTTAATTATTCTAATTCTCAATCATTCAAAACACACAATCTAAATCATTAACCACTTACGAAAGTGATTTAGATTGTTGTTTTTGAAAAAACAATAGATCGACACAAACAATTTTTACGTGAAAAAATCACAATTGAAGCACCTTCAATTGTGATAAAAAAATCACGAGCGAAACGCCACTAATCAATCTACTACTGAACAAAGAAAGATTACAAAGATAACAAACAAATTATCCAAACACTTCCAATTTGTCTTCAAATCTTCTGTATATCTTTCACAGCAACCTTTGTCTTGGAATTGATTAACCTGAAGTTGAATCCACAACTTCACTTGTCGAATCAACGACTACGCACAGTATCAAACTCATTTGAAACTCCACGCTTGAATCTCCAAATTCCACCGAAGAAGAACACCCTTGAATATAAGCAACCAACCTCCTTGATATGTGCTTATCAATACATGAGTTTAATACTCACTCAGATCATCAAGGAAAACTCATAAAAAACTTCAGAAGAAAACCTCAGAAGAAACCCTAAGACCCTTAAAGAAGATCTAGGAAAATTAACCCTAGAGTTGGACCAACAAGCAAATTTATAAAAGCAGAGATCGCGCGGTCCGTTCGAGCGTGGGAATGGACGCTCGAGCGGAGACTCTATATCGCGTGTTCCAAACCAGGGTTCACGCTCGAGCGGAAGATCTCATGCTCGAGCGTAAAAACACATCACTCAGTATTTTTGTAGACACGCAAAATACTGTGAGAGTAAACTCCGCTCGAGCGCCCTTTCCCCGCTCGAGCGGGAAGATCAAAACTGGAAAATTACAATTTGATTACAAACTTAGTTTTTCCATGGATTTTGACAACAAGGGTCCTAACACAAGGGAATAATAACTAATGTGTTATTTAATATTGCACATGTAGTGGCTAAAGGTATTGATCTTGGGTGGAGGAAGTGGAAGAACAACGGTCCTAAGAATGGAGTGTCAGGGTAGTTGTGAAGGAATTTGGTTGAGGATGGTGTCATTCAATCATTCCGTCGTTTCTCTCTGGCAAAGATTTGAGTAGTCACAAATAATTTTCATGAGCTTTTGGTGATCGGGCAAGCTGCTGACACCAAAGTGTATTGAGGCCATATCAACCGTGGGAATCTTGAGGTGGCAATTAGAAGATGAAAATAAGGAACATCAAGAGACAGTAACTTGGACCAATTTAGGGCTGAGATTCAGGTGCACTCCCATCTCCGTCACCTTTACATTGTTTCTTTAATTGGATACCGCATCGATAAGCATGAAGTGATCCTTGTCTACGAACATATCATCCCTGGGTCTCTCTACCACTACCTCTATGAAACCAACAAATATCCACTTAACTGGGAAAAGTGACTTGAGATTTGCATTGGTGTTGCACGAGGACTACAATACCTTCATGCAGATACAAGGAAAACAATCATTCATCACAATCTGAAGCCGACCAATATTCTGTTGGACGAGAATTGGAATGTGAAAGTCCTAACCAACACTGAATCAAGTACATGCACCGTGGGATATCTGGATCCAGAATGCCTAGTCAATGCAAATTTTACCATAAAATCCGATGTGTACTCGTTTGGTGTCATTTTACTTGAACTGTTGTGTGGTAGGAAACCAATGATCTATTCAAAGGACGAGGATAGAGTAAATTTAGTTCGTTGGTTTAAAACTAATATCAAAATGAGTACTGTTGATTAGATCATTGATCTATATCTCATTGACAAAATAGCACCAGAATGTTTGAAAGAATATGTCATGAATGCAGAAAATTGCGTGAGTGATGCGGGGATTTAGCGTCCCTTCGGTATGCACTGCAACTGCAGGAGACTTGGCAGAATAGTAATGACCAGTTCAGTGTACACTACAATGAAAGTTGCCTATAACCACATTTGTTAGACAACGTTTTTTGAAAAACGCTGTGGAATAAAGTGAAATTACGCGTTATCCTTTCGTATAAACATGCATTCCATTTATAATAGTGCTCCGTCTCCCCCTGTCTTTATTTCTCTTATCGGTTTCTCTTACTATCCTAGATCTAGGGTTTCTGTGTCTCTTCTCAGTCTCCTTGAGAGATTCACCAGGTTCGATTTCGATTACTTGTTCAGATCTAATGCTAAATCCATCGATTCTTGAATCGATTTGGTTGAAATTTCTTGACGGTTTTTGTTTTTCTTGATTCTGATTCTGATAATTTTGCAGAGGAAGATAGACCAGTTGAGTGAAGAAGGACCAAGATCATCGAGATCAAGACAAGAATCGGGACTAAGATCGGGCGAGTCGGAGCAAGAGGAGGAGAGGAGATAGGTTGATTCACGGGAGTAATAGAGAAGAAGGTGGTGAGGACAGTTCAGAGGAAAAAGTGAATGATAAGGAGGACGATGACGATGACGATTGAGTCACCGCCACCACCAGCGGTGGTGGTGCAGTGAGGATGTTGCCACCTAATCCAACGACGTCGATGTCGTCTTCATTGCCGAACCACCACTATCAGCACCGGAAGAGCTTTCCTTTGCAACTACAAAATCATCGATGTCATCTTCAAGGTATCTCTTCAATTAATTGTCAATGTGTAAATTTTAAACTTGGCCATCCTTATTTCATGTCTTTTGCTTGTTTCTGCTATAAATTTGAGATCGTCACAAGCTTTTGAGGCATAATTTGCAAAAGAAGAGCATGGAATCTATGTTAGTTAGGGGAAGTTTTTATGTGTATCAAATCTCTTTTAACCTCCATCTGTAGCTTTATTCCTTGAAAACCCATGTTTATTGTTTTGGATGATTCTTTTAACCTCCCATCAGGCCACCTTTAAAGTAGTTGATTTGGTGAGTTTGACCTTCTTCTTTTTTTGTTTTTATTTAAAGGTTTGATTGTTTGATGGTACTTGATTATCAATGTTGATGTTTTTTTTTATATATCAAATTATGTGTGTCAATTTTCGACCACACTGCCAAACAGGTACTCAGCTAGAGAACACTAGCAGAATAGATTAAGCCCGAACGACCTGTCAACAAAAAAAAGAGATTCCGGCAGTGGTTCGTCCACCCGAGGGCACTCCGACGATCAAGTCAGTTATCTCTCAAAGATAGCAAAAGTACTTAACTCACTATTCAGAATACAAAAAGCATATCTTAGACCCACGATGGTGCCTTTCTTTTATAGCCAACACTGACCTAATCCCAATAGAAGCCTAACTTCAATGGTCTCTGGATTACTGCTAATCTTGGACTCCTAATAGGATTGGGATAAACTCTCTAAGAGTCTTATCTTTATCCAAACTGAAGTCCTCGCTTATTCTAGGACTCTTGTTCCTTATCCGCTTATCCCGAATTTCGGTATCTTCGTAGATAACCTTGGCCTATCTGAGATAATCTCGGCGTCATGACCAGGACATGTGGCACCTCGGCTGGCACTTCGGTGCCACCTTGGCCACGTGTTTGTCACTCAAAAATTATGTCCCCACATCTGCCCCTAGGTTCTATTACCTCGGCATCCTGAGGTGATGGAACCTATATCGTTTCTTCCATTTAGAACGTCAGCTAAGCTTGCCTTGTCCTTCATTACTGAGGTCATCATTCATCGGCTCAATACCACCAAGAGTTTGTTCAAATTTCCCAGCCGAGATCGTCCCCCTAGCCGAGGTCCAGCTCTATTAAATCAAGAACTCCAAGAGTTTCAACATGCGTATAAGCTGTCACGCACAGTATTTCAACCGTTTCAGCCACGCGTCTTTCCCCTACTGGATCGTACTTGACACGCGTGATTAAGTCGCATTGCTCATGCATGCACTGTCTGACAAGCACGTCGTGCTAGGCACCATAATTGCCATTTTGCTGCCATTTTGTGGTTTTGATCAAAATCTCCCCTCTCTCTCTCTCTCTCTCTCTCTCTCTCTCTCTCTCCGTCTTTTCACTTTTGCATCTTTGTTCTTGTTCAAACTTTCTCTCTTAAATCCTCCATTACTGCTTTCGCAAAGTTTTCTACAACTAGTTTCACTCTCCCCCTCCAACGAGGCTTTCGCTGCACTTCTTTGCTTACTGCCACCGTCTAACACCGGCGTATTTCACACCGGCCTTTTCCTTCCTGATAAGCCACTGCTCCTCTTATTTCAATTTTTTGTTTTACTCCAAAGAACTCCACTACTGTATTCGTTGCCTTTGCATACTTGCTCATGTTTTTTATCATTAATTTGTATCTTGAATTCCACCATGTATTGGGCATGTTTGTTTCATGATTCCGTTTTTGCCCAATCCATTCTTGAGTACACACATTGTTTACATATTTGTTGATTTTTGCCACTGTGTTCTTGATAGTTCATCACCATCCTTGAATCTGAATCACTATTCTTGTTTTTGGTTTTTATGTCTCTTTTCCAGATTCTTGCATTCAGTCTGTGTTTACATAGACTTAGGTTTGGGATTTGTTGTAGAACTTACGAATTTTTAGGAAAAACTAAAATGAATTCCCCTTAGATCTTTCAGAAAAATTTGCCCCAACACACTTGCAGTTTTTAGCCGAGGTCCCTCAAACCCCTACAAAACACTTCCTTCTAAAATCCATTACTTTCCCCTTAAGCCGACATCATGGGTATGTGGAGGTATAGGGTAGACACCCCAACCAAGTTAGAATATTTCAGGCAGGAGTTTTCCATCCCTACCGACGTTCATCTCAGGTTGGCAGGGGAGGAGGACTCCATCATGCCTAACGAGAACTTCATGCCCTTCCCTGTCATAGCCTTCACAGAGTGTGGACTCAGGTTTTCACTTGACATCCTTTTCTGAGAAGTCCTCTATTACTACAAATTGAACCCAATGCAACTCGCCATCAACTCTTACCGAGTTATCAATGGCATAATAGCCTTAGCCAAAAAAGAAAACACTAGGGTTACTATTGCCGATATTCAGTACTGCTACACCATGTGTGGCCTTAGTTTAGAAAAAGGCTATATCTACTACTTTAAGCCGAGGCTGACCCAATACAAACTCATTGCCGACCTCCCTGATTCCAACAAGGGTGCCGAGGATGATTATTTCATCGTCTCGGGCAACTGGGAGTTCGCTCCAGACGAGGACCTTCACCTCTACCCTCTTAGCCGTACATTATTCAAAGAGGGAGATGGTAAGAACCAAGTGTTACATTTACTTGCTTTCAAGTCTTTAATACTTTGCTCCTTTTATATGTTCTGATGTCTGTTTTTTCTTACAATTCTTCCATAGCCACCTAAGGACTTCCGCAAGTCCTTCTTTCCTAGCAAGGACCTCAAAAAGCTGTTGGACCTACCAGTTGAGCGGCGGAGAGCTCCTTTGCTGCTCAACTTCATCCCGACTTACAAGTCGATGCTTCCCGACGTCCCGAAGAAGAGGAAAAGCAAGTCTCCCCCTTCCGCCACAACTTCTCCAATAGCTTCATTACCTCGGCCAGATCAAGGATCAACTTCTAATCTAGCAGAGCAACCGTCGACATTGGTTCCACAACTGATCCTTCCATCCCAACGCAAACGTCGATGTCGAACTACAATTGCTGCCGAGATGGGTCGCAAGAAAGCTATTACAGACGACCTCCTTGCCGACATCCCCAACACTGTCACCACACAACCTTCTCCATCCCAGTCTCAACCAAAACCAAAACCCAAAAGACTGAAAAAGGCTCAACCTAAGGCAACGGTGACTCAGATCGATTCTGAGGATACCTTGCCTATCTCCAAAATTGCCGAGGCAGAAAAGAGTGTCTTTGTAGCCGAAAATAGGCCTGTCGTGGCCGCACCCTCTGAATCAACCAGGTCAAAGAGACCGAGGTCCGAGTAGGCAACAAGCTCGGGCTATCTGAAGTCTGATGCCCCCTGGGGCCCCCAATCATAATCAAGGACAAGCCGGTCAAGGCTGGTGACAGCGCTGATGATATTGAAGTCGGCGTTGCCCTCTCTACCGCCTTGCTCCTTCTCGAAGATCTCAATCGTAACGCCAAGATGAGCGAGTATGAAAAATTTGCTTTGATGTTGCAGTGCTCCATACAGGTAGGCCCCCATCACTTGGTACTCTCTACTTTTGTTTTTTCATACCTAGAGAATTTATACTAACATTTGTTCTTTCCTTTTCTTCTTGGCAATCCAGCATAGCCACTCCTTCGCGATGTAAGCCTTTGCCATCAAGAAGGAGTTGGCCAACGAAACCAGGGAGGCTACTGGCTTTGCAGAAGGCCATCAACAAGGCCGAGGCAAAGATGAAGACCTTGATGGATCAGGCCGAGGCAGCCAAGAAGGCTCAGGATGAGGTCGAGGAAAAGACTGATGCTGCCGAGGCCATTGCCAAGGTCCTTACGGTCAAAAAGAAAAGAGGCCGATATCAAAGCGGCAGATGAGAAGGCGTATGCCGAGGAGGCAGCCGACGTCAAGGAAGATTACAAGAAACAAGTGAAGCATGCATGCAACAAGGGTTTCTCCCTTGGTTGGATGGCTGTTCTAAAAGAGTTGGTTGTCCCCGAGGACTCTCCCCTCAAGAACGCCGGTAACCTCGTTCTACCATTCCCTCCATCTCCAAGCTAGTCCGAAGACGAAACTGAGTCTGAGGATCAGGCTGAGGCCGAGAAGAAAGAAGAGGCTGCTGTGGCCAAGTCCCCAACTCTGAATGAGCAAGTATTGGACTTGACTCAGGATGAGGAAGACGACGTCTCAAAAGAAGCCACCCTTGAGAAGACAACATCTGACACGCCTATCACCGAGAAGAGCATCGACCAGACTCTCCAAGAGATTGATGCCGAGCTCGCGGCTAAGAAGGCTGCCAAGTAGAGTTCTCAGATGTCTTCCGAGCCCCAAATTGATGCTGATGCTGAATAGTCTAGTCTTTATACTTTTCCTTTGTACTTTTTTTCTTGCTTCTGAAACAATGTAAGCTTTAATTTCCCCGACGTGCCAATTGTGTAATCTGAACAACTAACCTTCAATATCAGGCCGAAGTGCCTTCTTTCCTTATCTGAATGCACTCTCAGGTTTCTTCTTTCAATGTGATTGTATGTCTGTCTTCCTTTTACTATCTTGTATGATTCTATACTTTAGAATATTTTACATGTCTTCAACATACACCTTAACTGTGTAATCTTCTCGGTGTGGAATACTTCGGTTATTCCTGCTAATAGTTTATTTCGGCAAGTATATAGGTACTTCTTTCAATACAACCTTGGCTTAACTTGTAAATTTTTTCTTTAAAAATTTCAACAAGTGTTTAAACCAATCTTCCTTTAACATAACCTCGGATTCATTTGAACTTATAAATTTTTCATAAAATTTCAACAAGTGTTAAAGATGACCTTGGTTTAACTTCAACTTGTAAATTTTCATAAATTTCAACAAGTGTTAAAACCAATTTTAGCTTGTAAATTCCACCTTCCAAGTACCATTGTAGACACCCCATTTTTGACCGTCCTCAAGACTTGGACGTCATCCTTTGAACACTCGATGATTATCCATGTTTTTGTTCGTCCTGAGTTCTCGAAGGTCTCGGTCACGCGCCTTGCCTCAAGACCTCTTGACTTGCCTGTTTTGTGTTTGGTTTTGCACCAAACACTTGTGTTTTTGCTTCTGAGGGTGGGAAATAGCTTGTTGGTCATCCCCACACCTCACTGGCCATGGCTTGAGGCCACCGGCCCTGTTTTGTTGCTACCAGCCATTGGTTATGGCCGGTCGGCACTCTTTATGGTCGGCCGACCATTATTTTGGTCAATTTGTCATTTTTAGCTGGCCGACCACTGTTCATCTGCTTTTGGCAGATATTTTATGCCAGCTGTGATAGCTGGCATCCGCAATTAACCCCCTCCATACACGTGTATGGAGGGATTTCCCTCTTGCTTAGCTTGTTTTGTAAGCTTTGCAAGATTGGAATTCCTATAAAGGGAGGGCTTCTCCTCCCTCCTCAAGGGTTCCAAAAAGTTTCAGAGGTCTGGTTTTAGGCTTAGGAGTCTTGTATCTATCCTATCTCTATATCTCCCTCTCCTTTTGATTTGTGTGTGTATAAGGTGTGTTTGTTCTTAGTTTTGCACTAAGGCACCTAGTGTTATACCATACCTTGGTTGCTGAGGTGCCAAAGGGTTGTTCTTGGAGCTTTTGAGCTGGTTTTGACCTAAGGAAGCTGCTGGAACTCTCTTCTTGAAGAAGGTGTTCAAGGGTAAGAAACTTACTCCTTTATACCCCATTTTTGCACAAGCTTTTAACCTATCTTTCATCTGTTTTTAAGCTTAGTGTATAACTGAGAAAAGTTCTGTTTTTATTTTCTTTTGATCTTTGTTTCAGGTCTCTTTGGTATTTTGGGTTTTTTTACCCCCTCTTAGGCCTTGTTTGGTCTCATGTTGTGCCTCTTTTTGTAAGCTTTGGGACCACCTTGTATTGGTCTTTCCACCACTGAAATCTAGAGGGATTTTAGTGGTGGGGATGATGTTTTGAGGTCCTAAGATGGAGAGGGTCATCCCCTTTCCTTGTTGCCTTCAATATTTGTCGTTTTTGCCTCATGTGTGAGCATCTTGTTTAAGTTCATGATGGCCATGTCTTAGCTGGTATTTATGGTTGTTTTGCCATGTTATATCTCTGTTTCAAGTTGGTTTAGACACACCATGCATGCTTTGCATACTTGCCTTGTAATGCCATGAAATTGCCTTAACATGCTTTGTGCTTTGAGCCTTGTTTTTAGCATGATTTTGGCTTAGCTTTGTGAAGCTTTTATGCATGTTTTACTGTGCTTGAGGTCTGACTTTGGTTATTTGGGTCGTCCATGACTTTCTTTGTATAGCTACCATGCAATCTCCCTTATAGGCCTTGAGTGTTGGCCTTTCTAGCATGCTCTTCTTGCATCATTTCAGTGGTTTGGCACCACTTATCATGTCATTTCAGTCCATATGGTATGCTTGTATGCTTGCATTTGATACTCCTTTGATACTTTAAAAGGTTGATGTCTTATGCTCCATGTTTGGACCATTATGTATGCTTCCATGTGTAGGCCACTTAGATGCCATCTAAGTGTGTTTTGGGCCTTGTCTCAACCTACATTGGGACTGTTTTGAGTCCCCTCGACCCTTTGGGACTCGCCTTACATAGCCATGGTTTGATCCCTTAGGTTAGCCTTAGGCCTTGGGCTTGGTTGCATCCTATGCTTGCATTGTTTAATTGGTTTGGCACCTTTTCTAACATGATTTCGGAGCTTGCTATGCTTGCCATATGTCCATGTTCATCCCTTTTAAGTGTGCTTAAAAGTTGCCTCTTTATGCTTAAGTGTTGGACCATGTGTGCATGCATGTTTGTATGTGACTTTGTCCCTTGTCTCTTAGCATCGTGGCCATTGATTTGGGCCTATTTTAGAGCTGCCCAAATTGGTTTAAGACCATCCTTCTCATGTTGTCGCATGCTCGCCTTGTGTGTTGTTACGTACTTGGCCTATCGCATGTTGTTGCATGCTTGAATCGCATTACATTTGGCATGCATTTTCTTTGCTAAAGTTGCTTTACATGTTCCCATGCTAAGTCCCATTCACTTGTGGTTGCATGTTGGTTATTAGCATTATTGTTACATGTCTCGCATGCTTGTTTGCTTAGGTTGTGTGCCTAGTACACATTGCTTGTTTGCATGCTCATATTGCATACTTAGCTCGCATGCTCAGGTTGCATTTTGCATGCATGCCTTGCCTCTTGAATCACCATGATAGAGGTTGGGTCCCTTGTTTGTTTGGTGTGCATTTCATTTGACATTGAAATGGCACACTTGGTCTCTTTGGCCATCACGCATTGAAATGCGCGATTAGTGGCCCGAGGGTCGAGGCCACACTCCCTTGAGTTCATAACATGATCGGGAGGTTGGTTGTGCAAGCATTTGCTTTAAAATGCATTGCCATGCCTAGTTTGCCCTCTGCTGCTGTCAAAACAGGATTCTGCAGGAAGATATGGTCGACCGACCATATTGAGTGCCGGCTGACTAAATATATTTGGTCGAGAGCCATACCAAGGGTCGATGACCAGTTTCCCTTGGCCGGTGGTGTTTCCTCTTGGTCGGTGACCTTCCACAGTGACGAGGAAGTGATTCTGGAGCATCATTAAGACTTGCACAATTTTCAAAGGAGCAGAGCAGGGTAAACAGAGACAGCTTGTGCATGGTGGTGGATTTCCGAGCGAAACCGAGCACGCATGCATTGGACCCTCTTCCTAAGGCTGTTTTACCGCTTTATTAGCTTAGTTAATTTGCTTAACTAGTTAAGTGGTCTATAACTATTTAATTAGCTTGTTTGTTAGTTAAATTTGTATTATTCTTTTGGTCCCTCCGAGAGAGGGCGAATTGTGTAATAAGCGTGTGTGTGTGTGATGCATGTCTTCCAACCCCCACTTCTTTCTCCCTTTTACTTACCTGCTTTGATGGTTAGTATTAGGGCATATTTTAATTAGCATCCTTATGCTATGCATGTGTGCATTCATTCATCAGTATTGCATGCACCGGGCTCGGCACATCATACTAACTGCATAGTATTTCAAATCTAACTTGAATACAGGTTATCTATTGCATTTCACATGCCATCCATAGATTAGCCGAGCCTATTCTAGCTGCATTTTGCTTGCGATGCATTAGCCATCTCAACATGGACTTGGATCATACATTTGATTACTAACATGTTCCTTGATTTGGCTTGGAGTACTAGGTGAGTGTTTATGCTTTAGCATCTCGCATGAGTGTGAATGTTAACATGAAAGCATGCTTGCCATGAGGCTAACCGCTTAGTTGATTTACTGCCTGAATGCCAGTGGGTGAAGGTTGGATTGTTTGAATTGGAATAATTCATCGAAATCCGTATTTTAGCCTACTTGCGAGTAGCAAACCTCAAATCATTTCCAAACAATGGATATGCGATGCTTTGTTCCAAATTAGGCAATCTAGTCTATACTTTTGTGTTGTGCGCGTCACATAGTAATTCTAGGCTAATAACCGGAATAAGAACACATAATGTTTTCAAAACTTGATATCATGGTTAGTAGAGGCCGATCTTTGATCGGGCGAGCGGGGGTGCTCATAGCTGACCTTCCCCAATCGTACCTAAGTTCCCGAGCCAAGGCAACTTTGGTGATGACGGACACATGGCCTTAGGCAAACGAGTCAGGGTTTCCTAAATTCCCCCATAAAAAATATTTAGGTGGCGACTCTGTATCTGGCAAAGCAATCCATGTTTGGCACTTCTTTCTAAAAATCAGTTTTCAAAACGATTTGCCGGATTTGGACTCTTTGGTGATTTATCAGTCTTGCATTGCACTTTGCGAGATCAGATTAAGAACCGACACAAACCGAGTCCGAACTGTGGAAGAGCACAGGGCCCGAGGGCGCGTCCACAGTTTCTAGCGACTCTGCTGGGGAGTTAGAGAGCTTGACTCGAACTCATGATATCTTGTTTTGATTACACTTACGTGTTTCTTTGCATTGCATGTGCATTGGTGCGCCTAAGTCACAGTGTTTGTCGTCTGCTATTCCTGAACGATTTGTCGGAGGCTCGCTTCGAGAAGCGTGCCATAAGACTGACCGGTTACGGGCTCTGCCACGATGGGAACACAAACCCCAATTGTCACCAGGGCACCCTTTTGACCATTCGACCTAGTGCATGTTCGGAATCCATAGTGACCATTCCAAGCTAGGACAGGTTGCTACTCGATTATAGGTTGTTTGAAACCCCTGCATGCATAGTGAAACCCTAGCTCCTGACAAAATAGGACAGGGAAACCCTACCCCAATATAGGGGTGTTTTGGCTCCCTTTTACTTGCTATGTGTTTTTAGAGTGTATCTCTACAAGGAATGCACATATCAGTTTGTAAATCTGAGTACCAGGCCTGTGGGCACCAGTATCGGTATTCTGAGAATCAGTTATATCCGTGGGTATCAGATTCAGTTTTGGGGCAGTGACTTTGGGGAACAGTGATTAGTAGTAAAGTACGGTTATTCAGCTACGCTTGTGTCTGTTCTGATTAGGGCTGAAATGCTGCGTGTTTTCTCTTTCAATTCAGAGATTTAGTACAAAATAGCCAGCGTTCTCCCTTGCTGAGGCAAGACAGATATCTGATCTGTCAATCAACCAGTTGTGTCAGTCACCGTTCAAGTTAAGCAGACTTATGATGACAAAAAATTCGAAGAAGATTGTGGTTATGGTAGCCGCATTGGACCGAGGAACCATCTTGCGGGATGAGACCAATGTCAAAGTACCACATCCGCCCAGGTCGCCTGCTGCGCGCCCGATCTGGGAACCCCAGTTGTTTCAAGCTCGTGAGCCCACAACATTTGAGTTGATGGGAATGATTGGCAACCTTCAGAGGTCTGTGGCTGATCTCACTTATGGAATGTCAGCTTCGCCACCAACCACATCGTATGCTGGGAATTTTGTACCGTAGGAGCCCCTGCTACTGGGCGAATTGTGATCGAGCTCAGCCAACCTAAGGTTGTTTCAAGCTATAGCAATGACATGCCAACAACAACCGGGTTTCACTCTAATATAGCAACCCAAACCCTCGATCAAGCTGAGGCTAGAGGCAAGAATAAGATGAAGGCAGACGCTGATCCCATTGAACAACTGTTGTGGGCAGTCGAGGCTTTAAAAGCCGGGGAGTTCAATAAACAGCAAGCATTCGCAGTTATGACTAAGACTGTGGATGATGCTTTCCCCACTCCAACCGAGGACAGTTCAAACCAGGCGGAAAATTGAGATAGACCCCGTCATGCCAGAATAGTTCCCTCCAATCCCAGCCCTGCACCAGGAAAAGATCAGAAAGCCAAGGCAGCACCTGCCGATCCTTTTTCGAGTACATCCAGCAAAAGTCCACAGACTTCGAAATATCTGTCCCGAGGGCGCAGAGTCTTTCACGCCCTCTACATGCCTTTGTCTAAGGCACTTCAAATCCTGGCAGGAAAGGGTCATCTCAAACCTCTTGAGCCTCGGCCTCTCCCCAGTCATCTTCCAGCGGGCCATGATGCTACTCAATACTGCGCGTATCACCAGCAGACCGGTCACAGCACCGACAACTGTTTTCGTCTCCGCCACGAAGTGCAAGATTTGATTGACAATGAAGTCATCCTCCCACCAAGCTCAGCAAAGTCTGTCACCGCCGGGTTGTTGGATTTCGAGGATATGGCCGAGGTTACCAACCTTGGTCTCTTTGTTAATCTAACTTAATTTCAACTTAGTTCAACTCTATTATATGCAAGTAGAAACTCTGCCATATAATAATTCTAAGTTATTCGTCATGTTTCAATCAGAAACATCACCAACTTAGTTCAACTCTATTATATGCAAGTAGAAACTTTGCCATATAATAAGTCTAAGTTATTCGCCATGTTTCAATCAGAAACATCGTCAACTTAGTTCAACTCTATTATATGTAAGTAGAAACTCTGTCATATAATAAGTCTAAGTTATTCGTCATGTTTCAATCAGAAACATCGCCAACTTAGTTCAACTCTATTATATGCAGGTAGAAACTCTGCCACATAATAAGTCTAAGTTATTTGTTATGTTTCAATCAGAAACATCGCCAAGTTAATGATTAGTCATACTACACAAGTTGAAAAAATCAAGCTAAGAATTTATTATTACTTGGGCTAATAATAAGAAACTTAAAAAATAAAAAATCTAATGATAGAAAAACTTCAGATTGCAAGTATTCCAAGGTCTTGGCAACTCTTTGCCTTCACTATCTTCAAGTGTAACAACCCCGATCCATGATTAATTACTAATCCCTGATTAAGGGCACTAATCAAGTGAATAAAATAATTAAATGTTAATTGTGTATTTTTGCATGCTATTCGATTTTCTATCTGTTAATCATAGTAATACCTGTTGCAACTTCCGCTTAGAATATTAATTTGATGGCTCGATTGATGTCAGAAATGGGAATTGACTGCATGGTTATACTAATTAGAATTTTTAGAACACTATGGTGAGTTTAATTAAAAAAATTGATTCACTTCTGTAAAATCACATGTGATTGAATTAAGCCTTAATTAGAACGGTTTGGGGTTAACTGAGTCGTGTGCTAACCATAATTAATTCAGGTTACTTGTGTTTAATAAGAGGATGCATGATTTATGCGTAATCTACTCCTATTCAAGATTCAAGATGTGATTAAGTGTATGTTGTGCCGAGGCATGTGATGGTGTTGAGTGTAGAGGATAAATTCTTGTGAGTGTGTTGGAGTAGTGCATGTGTGTGCACGTGTTATTCATTCGGATGTGAGGGTGTGTGAGTGTTGTGTATATCTGCTGAAATGTGAGGGAATGTAGGCAACATTCTTCTTGTACTTTCTACTTCTTTGAGCAAAGAGTTCACCTTAGAGAGAGAGAGGGGGGATAGCTCACTCTAGAGAGAGAAAGCTCTACATTTGTGTGGTTTGAAGGAGGAGAAGAGAGCTAAGGGAAGTCCATCAATTATTGTTTGAAATCAAAGCTCTAGGTAAGAGTCTTGAGCATATTTTCTACAGCTAACTTCCATGCATCACGATTTCAACACATCTTTGAACCATTTTCATGAACTTAGCAAGAGAAGTGGGTCTTTGCACTTGTAGATGTCTTGCATGTGCATCCTTGGAGATTAACCTTTTGGTTCCATCATTTTGAGTTAGAGTTTTGAAGTCATTGCAAGCATGTGAGTTCATATCTTGTATAATGTTTTGGAAATTCATGGATTCATACCAACCATTTGCATGTTTTGAAGAAATCAAGAAAATAGTTGAAAATCTTTCATGCATGAGCTTTTAAGTTCAAATTTGCTAAATCCATGAGTCTTGAGCTAAAGGTTTGAAAATGATCATATATGTGTGTTTTAGAAAAGTTTTCCATGTGTTTTGATCAAGCTGTGCACGAGTGTAGCCATTGAATTGCATTTTGAAGCTCAGAACTCTGTTTTTGGAAACCCAAAATTTCACAGTCCACTCGAGCGAGGAAACCTGCGCTTGAGCGGAGAATGCAAGCTCTCAGTATTTTTTTTCAGACATAAGCTCTCCGCTCGAGCGACCATTTAGACGCTCGAGCGAACCCTTTGCATGTTGTCGATCCGATCGAGTGTGGGAGTTGTAGCTCGAGCGTGGATTACACCAACCAGTACTTTTTCCAAGTTTGCAGGTCGCTCGAGCGAAGGAAGTCATGCTCGAGCGACCCCTCTCATTTTGCATGTTCGCTCGAGCGAGGAAAGCTACGCTCGAGCGGGGACCTCATTTCAGAAATTTTGCCTAAGTGTCCCAATGCATGTTTTGACATCCTCATTGCATCTTAGGCATTCCTAAGCCTTACTTAAGCCATAGTAATGAGGTTATGGATTAGAAACACACTAAGGAATGTATGTACTAAGTTAAGGGAATGCAAGCTGGTGTGTTTTAAGCAATGAGCTAAGAATTAACAAGAACCAACATAATGTATGCTAAGCCATGGTGGCCAAGTACTTGTGTAATGATAAGATCTGTTGGTGTTATGTGCCATTGTGTTTGTAGGTCAACGTCTGAGGATCGATTGACCGTTTGCAAGAACCACTGTGAGTAACGTTATTGCAAAGATACGTTCATATGAATTACGTTCCAAATGAAATATGATAAGTTCTAATTTCTAAAATGATATCTGCTTTCGTGAACGAATATTCCAAGTTTGAAATCTATTATGGCATCCATAGATAGTCCCAAGTCATGGGGGACGGCATGAAAATACGAGTCCATGACATACAAGTAATTACAATATCTCATTAGCCACTTCATTGTGGTGATATGTGTTTAATCGGTATCCGGAACCGATTACTCTAGTCAAAAGACGTTCTGTGATGTGTTCTATGGGATGTACCATTATTATGTTCTAATATGAGAATGATTATGCTCTGTTCTGTTTTCTGCTTATGATATATTCGGATTTCGTTCACTAAACCCTTTACTTTAATGTTATTCATTGGGTTTTAGCTCATTGTGTGTATATATATGTATAAGTGAGCATTCTGGAACCTGAGCCTGAAAGCTTTTGTCTGGATCTGTGTTTTGTTGTCAACCAATCGTTGTACCTCACATGGAGGTTCCTGAAGCGTCCTGTGTTTAAGTTCTGTGGTTTATGTTTATTTAAGACCTGATTTGATGTCGTTGGTTGTACTTAAAATACTGTAATGTGTGTGGGTATAATGTATGATTACCGGTTATGTATATAAAGTTTTTAAATATCCCGTTTCATATAAGTCAGCACAGCTCATTGGACAACTATATTTATATATTTGCTTCCGCTAGCCCCTTAATATTGTTAATCTGTTCAGAGGCCTTCGGTAATCCAAGGATTACTGGCCGGTTACGATGCTAAACCTATAGGGGCGGGATTGGGTCGTGACAGAGTGGTATCAGAGGACGAGTTATACCGTACACACGTTTCCATATGAGCTATAGGATGTATTAGAAATGAAATAAGGATATTGCATCATCATGTTTAAGTGTGTGAACTACTATGAACACATCCTTATTGAAAATACATTGAAATGAAACCTTTGTGCATGATCAAAGAAGTTAAGTGGAATAACATGTAATGTTAATTTCAATACCGAATGTGGAATCTATGTAAACATGAACGTATGGAAGTAAGGGATCATATAACTGTATCTGAATTGAAATGAAAGTATAAACGCGTCTGATATGAAATGAAATGTGAAATCAGTGAGAACTTTCCTTATATTAATAAGCACCCTGTTTGTGTGTAGCCAATGGGAAGGACAAGGAATATAGACGAATCTGAATCTTCTGACGCTAGAATTAGCTGGTTAGAAAGAATGGTTGAAGCCTTAATCGAAAATTTGAAACAACAGCAACAAGGGCAAATACATGTACCTGAACCAGCTAATTATAATATGGTAACACTAACACAGAAATACAATAAGATGAAACCACCGGAATTTCAGGGGGTATTAAACCGTTAAAAGCCGAGGCTTGAGTCTTAGAAACTGAGAAAATATTTGAGGTATTTCCATGTACTGAGGCACAGAAAGTTTTGTTGGCAACATTCACGCTCAAAGAGGAGGCTGGGAGATGGTGGATGTTAGTACGAAATGATAATGAGGGTGTGACATGGGATAGATTTAAAGAAATTTTCTTCAAAAAATATTTTTCCCAATGCATCCGGGATAGGAAGGTATCTGAATTTGAACAACTAAAACAAGGCAAAATGACGGTGGCCGAATATGAAACAAAATTCACCGAACTGGCCAGATATGCACCCCACATGATAGACACTGACTACAAAAAGGCTAGAAAATTTGAAGGTGGGCTTGACTTAGATGTGTTTGATCGAGTTGGCGTCTTAAAATTGCCAAAGTGCATGGATGTTCTTGATAGGGCCTTAATGTCCGAGGCAAACATAGCAACCTTGAAAATATCAAAACCAACATTATCAACTGAATCCGAAAGAACGAAACAGAAGAAATAGAAGGTTGAAATGACTAGTAATTCGATAACTACTGTGAATGAAAAATCTAGGGCAAAAACTGTGAACAAAGAAAGCCGGGGAAGCAATGTGAACAATGGTGTACCTAGTTGTAAAGAATGTGGGAATCAACATTGGGGCATTTGTCACCGCCTGTCAAGGGCCTGTCTTAGATGTGGTCAGAGAGGGCACTTGGAAAAATCTTGCCCGCGAACTCATCCGAACAACACTAGGCCTAATGCTAGTACGACTGGTTCTGTTCCTACACCCTAGTTCCAGAAAATGCTCGGAACACTGAAACAACTGACGCAGGTATTACCTCAACTATGTGCAATTGTTTATATGGAAATTTGTGTGGAAGTGTACATTCCTTATCTTGATATAGATTGTGGACATGTTAAGTGAACTAATTGAATGATTAGAATTATGAACCCCTAGTTAGTGACTGCCTTGAAAACTTGCTAATTTTATGTGAAATGCCCGAAGCCCTATAACGAATTACCTAAGCTTTGGGAATTGTTGGGACTTGTGAACAACAGGAGAACTTTCTGGGTTAAATTCTTATACCGTATTGTAAAATTTAATATGAACTGTTAGGTATGACCTTTGAGCTATGCTAGAACTATTGAACATGGGAACACATCATGATTGACTATAGTTTGAGAAATCTGTACGACCACGACTTGAACTGAACTGTTATATATTGACTGACATCATCGAATGAGTAGACCCGTGGTCTCAATTTATATACATCAATCAGCCACGTACGGAACTTCTGAAATTGAGAACCTATGTCAGTTTGGAAGAACGAACTTTTGCTTATGAATTGTGAACGAATGCCTAAATGATAATTGTTTTTGGACTTGTACCTGTTTTCATGTTTCCACGCTTGTAATACTATTAGAATTGATGGGATTGAATCGTGGTTAATGAACACTTAGAGACTTACTGGTTGATATGAACTATCCTGACTGACCTGTTGAACTATGCTCAAACTGTTAAATAGGGAGACACACTATTATTGACTGGATATGGAACATGTTTGGATTTACATATGCCTATACCTTTGCGTGGGATGTTAATTAATTGAACTCGACACACTCTTGTGTCTGCCGCATTTGTATCTAGACTGGGTAGACTTATGACTTGTTGCCTTAACTATTGTATCTGGGGAAACTATTTTGTGTTCATCTGTACATAGACCTCGTGAATCTGTATTGGGAATGTTATTAGGCTTTGGACATGTATATATATATATATATATGACTATACCGTTTCCCAGAATGATTGATATGATTATTTGTTGATAACTTGACCGTTGGGATTATGACTCTGGGATTGTGCAATTAAGTAAGGACTTTGAGCGATAAACTCTAAATTGTGAACTACGATTGTTAATAATTGACAAGACTGTTTGACTCGACTAGTGAGCCTGTACTTTAGCGACTGTACGACTGATTTGAAACTTCTGTATAACAATCTGCTATTGTGTACCACCGGGAAACTTTATGTGATACACCATTGTGTACCTTATGCTTACATGAAAAACTCATTGGGAAATTGCTGTACTGACTGTAATGCCTACCTCACGATGTGAATAACTGCATGCCTGTGCATTTACCTATAGAATTATTGGGAGGAAACACATTGTATATGACCTGAAACACTTTGACATGAACTACTATGATACATGACTCTAATGTGACTGTGAGAATTGATGGAATTTATTGAGAGCAGACTGGTTCGATTATAAACTCTGATTACCTGGGAGGTCATGCAATTAGTATGACTGTTTCTGTATTGACACATAGTACGATTGAATCTGTGGAAACTGAGGCTGATGAATGGTATATGAATGACAACATCAGAATGACCTGGATTAACTGTAATAAGATTATCGAATTGAAAACCAAATCGAACAAGGACCGGATGGATGACTCGGGAGTGAGTAAATCAAGTCTCTGTGACTTAATAATGGGAAACAATGTGAATCTATGACGTCCCATAAGTACTTGACATAAGTAATGAGAGTGATAACTTAATAAAGCTATATCCAACTATATTTATTTTCTGTGTGACTTCTGAAATGCTATGTGTTGTATGCTAGATGATTGTCCAATTTGTGATATGTATTTGTGGCATCCTTAGCATCATATAACATGCGTCCCTTTATGGGTCATCAGGTCCCTTCATGGGTCATCAGGTCCCTTTATGAGTCATCGGATTTGTTAGTGCTAATGAATGCATCACGTATGTCTAAGCCGGACTTGTGACATCTGTGTATGATCTGGACAAGAATGTGAATATGAACATGTATATGAATTTATTTCTGATTAAAATTTGGATGTGTATAAGACTCTGTTTCGATACGAACCCTAATCTCTGTATATGATTTATGATTCTGTTTCTGTACGAAGCTAAGGTCGAGATTGGGTTATGAGCATAATGATGAATAGGGTTATGCTTCTGTTTTATAAAGAATTGCAGTTATATTTTCAATGAACATCATTTCTTTTGATATAAGATAACTTAAGTTTGGAGGACCAAACTTTTCAAGATGGGGAGACTGTAACAACCCCGATCCATGATTAATTACTAATCCGTGATTAAGGGTACTAATCAAGTGATTAAAATAATTATATGTTAATTGTGTATTTTTGCATGCTATTCGATTTTCTATCTGTTAATCATAGTAATATCTGTTGCAACTTCTGCTTAGAATATTAATTTGATGGCTCGATTGATGTCAGAAATGGGAATTGACCGCATGGTTGGACTAATTAGAATTTTTAGAACACTATGGTGAGTTTAATTTAAAAAAATGATTCACTTCTGTAAAATCACATGTGATTGAATTAAGCCTTAATTAGAACGGTTTGGGGTTAACTGAGTCATGTGCTAACCATAATTAATTTAGGTTACTTGTGTTTAATAAGAGGATGCATGATTTATGCCTAATCTACTCTTATTCATGATTCAAGATGTGATTAAGTGTATGTTGTACCGAGGCATGTGATGGTGTTGAGTGTAGAGGATAAATTCTTGTGAGCGTGTTGGAGTAGTGCATGTGTGTGCACGTGTTATTCATTCGGATGTGAGGGTTTGTGAGTGTTGTGTATATCTGCTGAAATGTGAGGGAATGTAGGTAACATTCTTCTTGTACTTTCTACTTCTTTGAGCAAAGAGTTCACCTTAGAGAGAGAGAGGGGGGGATAGCTCACTCTAGAGAGAGAAAGCTCTACATTTGTGTGGTTTGAAGGAGAAGAACAGAGCTAAGGGAAGTCCATCTCTTATTGTTTGAAATCAAAGCTCTAGGTAAGAGTCTTGAGCATATTCTCTGCAGCTAACTTCCATGCATCATGATTTCAACACATCTTTGAACCATTTTCATGAAATTAGCAAGAGAAGTGGGTCTTTGGGCTTGTAGATGTCTTGCATGTGCATTCTTGGAGATTAACCTTTTGGTTCCATCATTTTGAGTTAGAGTTTTGAAGTCATTGCAAGCATGTGAGTTCATATCTTGCATAATGTTTTGGAAATTCATGGATTCATACCAACCATTTGCATGTTTTGAAGAAATCAAGAAAATAGTTGAAAATCTTTCATGCATGAGCTTTTAAGTTCAAATTTGCTAAATCCATGAGTTTTGAGCTAAAAGTTTGAAAATGATCATATATGTGTGTTTTAAAAAAGTTTTCCAAGTGTTTTGATCAAGCTGTGCATGAGTGTAGCCATTGAATTGCATTTTGAAGCTCAGAACTCTGTTTTTGGAAACCCAGAATTTCACAGTCCGCTCGAGCGAGGAAACCTGCACTCGAGCGGAGAATGCGAGCTCTCAGCGGCTCGAGCGACCACTTAGACGCTCGAGCGAACCCTTTGCATGTTATCGATCCGCTCCAACATGGGAGTTGTAGCTCGAGCATGGATTACGACCAACCAATACTTTTTCCAAGTTTGCAGGTCGCTCGAGCGAAGGAAGTCACGCTCGAGCGACCCCTCTCATTTTGCATGTCCGCTCGAGCGAGGAAAGCTATGCTTGAGCGGGGACCTCATTTTCAGAAATTTTGCCTAAGTGTCCCAATGCATGTTTTGGCATCCTCATTGCATCTTAGGCATTCCTGAGCCTTACTTAAGCCATAGTAATAAGGTTATGGATTAGAAACACACTAAGGAATGAATGTACTAAGTTAAGGGAATGCAAGTAGGTGTGTTTTAAGCAATGAGCTAAGAATTAACAAGAACCAACGTAATGTAAGCTAAGCCGTGGTGGCCAAGTACTTGTGTAATGATAAGATCTGTTAGTGTTATGTGCCATTGTGTTTGTAGGTCAACGTCTGAGGATCGATTGACCGTTTGCAAGAACCACTGTGAGTAACGTTATTATAAAGATACGTTCATATGAATTACGTTCCAAATGAAATATGATAAGTTCTGATTTCTGAAATGATATCTGCTTTCGTGAACGAATATTCCAAGTTTGAAATCTATTATGGCATCCATAGATAGTCCCAAGTCATGGGGGACGGCATGAAAATGCGGGTCTATGACATACAAGTAATTACGAGATCTCGTTAGCCACTTCGTTGTGGTGATATGTGTTTAATCGGTATCCGAAACCGATTACTCTAGTCGGAAGACATTCTGTGATGTGTTCTATGGGATGTACCATTATTATGTTCTGATATGAGAATGATTATGCTCTGTTCTATTTTCTGCTTATGATATATTCGGATTTCGTTCACTAAACCCTTTACCTTAATGTTATTCATTGGGCTTTAGCTCATTATGTGTATATATATGTATAGGTGAGCATTCTGGAGCCCGAGCCTGAAGGCTTTTGTCTGGATCTGTGTTCTATTGTCAGCCAACCATTGTGCCTCACGTGGAGGTTCTCGAAGCGTCCTGTGTTTAAGTTCTGTGGTTTCTGTTTATTTAAGACCTGATTTGATGTCGTTGGCTGTACTTAAAATACTGCAATGTGTGTGGGTATAATGTATGATTACCGGTTATGTATATAAAGTTTTTAAATATCCCGTTTCATATAAGTCAGCACAGCTCATTGGACAACTATATTTATGTATTTGCTTCCGCTAGCCCCTTAATATTGTTAATCTGTTCAGAGGCCTTCGGTAATCCAAGGATTACTGACCGGTTACGATGTTAAACCTATAGGGGCAGGTTTTGGTCGTGACATCAAGCCTATATGCCCCATTGCCCAGGACCGAGATGATTCTATAAGGTCCCTCCTAGTTTGGGCCAAGCTTGCCCTCTCTCTGATCTTTCTTGTTACCGATGTCCTTTCTTAGGACGAGGTCCCCAACTTGGAACTCTCGTGGGTTAACCTTTATGTTGTAAGCCTTGGCAAGCTGCTGCTAGTATGCCCCCAGCTGAATTGCTGCTTTCTCCCTTCTTTCTTCTAGTAGGTCCAGATCTCGGGCTAAGAATGCATCATTAGTCGCATTCTCCATTCCTTGGGTTCTAATCCCTGGGATGTCGACCTCTGATGGGATTACTGCCTCTGTGCCAAAAGCCATGGCAAATGGGGATTCCCTAGTTGATCTTCTCGGCATCGTCCGATATGCCCAGAGTACACTAGGCAACTCATCCACCCATTTTCCCTTTGCTGCTTCCAGCCTCTTCTTGGTCCTATCCAAGATGACCTTATTGGATGCTTCTGCTTGACCATTACTCTGAGGAAAGCTTGGAGTAGAGTAATAATTTTTGATCTTGTACTTTGCACAGAAGGTCTCGATTAGCTTACTGTCAAATTGTGTACCATTATCTACAATTATTGCTTTTGGGATCCCAAATATGGTGATGATGTTCTTCCATATGAAGTTCTTGACATCAATGTCCCGAATTTTTGCAAGGGGTTCAACTTCAGCCCACTTGGTGAAGTAACCTGGTTCTAGTACAAGTAGTAACCTGGTTCTAGTACAAGTTTGCTCCATAGTCTTGTCTTCTTGCTCTGTCGGATAGGGAGTAGTCAGCACATAGACCACTTTGAGAGTGGTGAGCAAAAAGTGCATCTTCTTTTGCCAGCATCGGAAATTTCTGCCATCAAAATGGTCAAGTTTCATGAAATCTTGAGTCATTTTCTGAATAGACATCACCATATCTAAATATTGTCTTTAGATTGTTGGAACAATTCGTCTTGAATTCTTCAGTTGGTAGTCTTTGGGTGTTCAAAACTTGGTGATGATCTTGTCTATATAGAACAAAAATTTGGTGCTAAAAGTCACGTTGCTTAGTCACTTTCCTAAAGACAATATTTAAACTTACCAAAAGGAGTACAAGGGGTTACAGCAAATTTGCCTCCAGGATACAATGAAGCCTGATCTAAAGATCAAGTCTACCAGCATCTGCACTAACGACAGTAAATCAAAATACTCTTGATATAATCAAGAAAGCCAAGACATTGATAATCAAGTCTGTAGAATTGGATTACCAGTAAGAAAAGCATAAACTTGCTTAAGAAACTCTTGATTGAAAACTCTAAATCAAGAGGGAGAGAGAGAATTCCAAGAATGATTTTTGAATTTTGGATAATTGAAATGGCTGATTTCGCAACCTATTTATAGGTCTTGATGCACCTGCTCGAATGGTCATGTCCCTTGATCGCATCTGATCAGATCTGACCGTTGGATCGACGATCTATGGTGCAGATCATTCTTACACTGAATAGATACATTAATTGATCATACCTGATCACAATCGAGTGCCATCTCATCCGTAAAATCGATATGAGCAAACTGCTCTAGATCAAACACACAACCGTTCGATCAGTTGGTTGACTCATCGCCAATGGACTCCACGTCACTGCCACATGGAGCTAATTGTATTCCACGTCAGTCATGCCACGTCATCGCTCCAACTTATCTGATACAAATAGAAAAGGGCCCTCATGGCGCCTTGTTAAGTGCAAAGTGCACCGTCAAACACCACACAGCCCACTACATGAGCCACGCTCGAGTGTGTGCGTGTACGGATGGTGTGAAGCACCATCCTTGTGGTGTGAGTGCATGCACACTAGCTCTTACCTCACATTTCCATATTCAAAGGAATATTCCATGTAGCACTTTATTAAGTGCTCCATGTTTTGCTTTCTTTCCAATATGGGACAAAGTCCCCAAGCTTATTTCATGCTTTCCAAAGAAAAACATGGAAGGTTTTGAAAACACCCAAAACTAAACAATAAATTTTGAAAACTCATTTTGAAAATTTCCCAACATTCTCCCACCATTTTCAAAATATCAGATGATGATTCTTTGTTCACTTGGTAGCCTTATGCATAGGTGAAGATATCTTACGATTTGAATTATTCACTTAATGAAGACACCGCATGTAGACACCCCATTTTTTACCGTCCTCAAGACTCTGTTGTGCTTGTAGGTACATCCGGACACAAGTTCGATTTGCTCGTCGGGTATTCGACTTTTGCGGCGGAACGTCACAGGTTTGAGCTTTCCAAACCCTGTATCCTTTCTGCCCCATTCTTGGACCATGACTTGGTCCTTTCAGAATATGCTTCTTGGTGCACTGCCGGCCCCCACTTTGAGGCCTCAAATCAGAGGGGGTGGCCCCCTCTCTTTTGGTTTTTGTTTGCTTACATTTTTGGCCTTCCAAAGGAGCATACCTCTCTGTACTTTTGAGGCTTGGTTCAGGCCCTTTTTTGTGACTTTTAGGACCTGCCTTGGCTCTGCCCATGGCTGGTTTGGTCACCTTTTGTATGCATCTTGTATGTGTAGTGTAATCCCATTTGTAGCTCATCAAAGTAGCATGTTTGCTTAGCTTGTGTTGAGTCTATTTCAGTAGGTTTTTGGTGATGTTTTACCATGCCTTAGATCTTTTTTGGGTTGGTTTTGTCATTCCATGCATGTATAATACACTTGTAGTGTAAATCTCATAAACTAGCTTTATATGCTTCTTGCTTTAGCATGTCATCCTAGCTTATGTTCAGCCTATTTCAACATGTATTTGGTCATCATTTGGCACGTCATGACTCTATCTTTTGCTGATTCAGTCGTATTTTGCATGCTCCATATACTTGTAGAACAAATCTTGCTTACTAGCTTTATGTGCATGATGCTTTTACTCATCATCCTAGCATATTTTGGCTTTGCTCCAGCATGATTTTGTTCTTATTTTGAGGTGTTCTAACACTGTTTTGTGCTACCATGGCCATATCACTCATGTTTTGTATAGCTATAGTGTAAATACTTAGGCTAGCCTTGGGTTTTGAGGCCCCTACCATGCCATACATGTGATGTTTGCATGCTTTGCCATCATTTTACATGTTATTTCAGTCCATGAAATGTGGTCATATACCTGCATTTGACATGCTTTGAATGCCTTGGAGGTTTGGCTCTTTATGCCCCATGAATGGATCATTGTGCATGCCATTAAGCCTAAGCCTTTGGCTCATCATACCAGTGCATTTTT
This sequence comes from Camellia sinensis, assembly GCF_055761805.1. NCBI lineage: Eukaryota > Viridiplantae > Streptophyta > Magnoliopsida > Ericales > Theaceae > Camellia > Camellia sinensis. Next base: position 191,942,843 of record NC_138964.1, read on the forward strand.
GGTCTTGTTATACCATGATGTAACTCCGTTTTATGCTGTCCAAGTCATGCCATGTTTGGTTTTAATAGGTGTAGTGCATTGCCTCTTTTATAGCCTTTCATGCTCCATATTCTTGGCCTTGTGTCCTAGCCTATGTTGGCTAGCTTTGAGCTTGTTTTGGTCTTGTTTGGACCTACCTTGGGACTATTTTAGGTTCCCTTAGCCCTTTGGGGCTTGCCTTGCATGGCCATGGCTTAAGTCCCTTTATTAGTTTCAAGCTTTGAGCTTTCTAACATGCTATGCTTGCATTGCTTAGTTGATTTGACATCAATTTACATGAGATTTCAGAGGATGTAGTATTGTCATACTTCCATGCTTGTCACTCTTTAAGTGTGCTTAAGAGTTGCATCTTTGTGCCTTAATCCTTAAGCCAATTGGCATGCATGTTTGCCTTGTCTTTTCATGCTTTTCATGCTATCAATTCATCACTTTTGGCCACTGATTTGGGCCTATTCGAGAGCTATCCATTTTGGTTTAAGTCCGTCTTTGCATATTGTTGCATGCTTGTCTTGCATGTTGTTACATGTCGGCTTCATTTTACATGCTGTTGCATGTTATGCATGTTTGCATGTTTAGGATTGTATGCCTATTGCATATCGGTTGCATTGCATCATGCTCATATACTTGTTGCATGCTTGAGTTATTGCATTACATGTTTGCATGCTTAAGTTGCATTGCATGTTTGCCATGCTTGTTTTGCATTGTCGTTTGGATGTGTTAATCCGAGCACTAGAAATGAGTGGCGTTTAATACTTCAAGTGATGAAACGTATCTCAATTCTCGGTCCCCGACACTCTTGATGATCCATGATAGAGTTCTAGGCACTTGTGTGTTTTTCTTGTGCATTCATTTCATATTGATTTGCACAAGTTAGATCTTTGGCCATCATGCATCGGGATGCGTGCTTGATGGTCGTGGATCCAACTATGCCTCTCCCTTGATGTTTTGAGGTGATATGGGGTGGCATAGTGCGTACATACCCTTGGGAGACCCTCTATTTTCTCTGTTTTGTGCTCTACTGCAGCTTGGTGTCCCAGCACATCAGTGGCCGGCAGTGCCTTGTTGTTGGCCAGCACCCTTTCATTTTTTGTCGGCAGTGGCTACCCATGGCCGGCAGGCCACTGATGCACTCCCTAGCATGTTTTTGGTAAGGTTCAGCAGGAATTCCTTGAGGACACCCTGCAGACAGAGCCTGTAAAGAGCAATCGGAGAGCGTTTCGAGGTGAGAAACCGAATGCGAGCATGCATACCCTTCCGCTTCTGTGAACAGAGCTGGAGCAGCTTTATTTGTTGTTTTTCATTTGTTAATTAATTAAGTGTTGTAATAATTAGTTGTAGCTAGTTATTCAATTCGGTTATGTAATAATTAATTAGCTTGTTAGTTAGTTAATTAGCCGGTATGTATTATTTATTCGGACCCTCCGTCGAGAGGGCCAATTTTGTAATAAGTGTGCATGCGTGTGTGCATGCCTTCCAACCCCACGTCTTTCTCCCTTTTACTTACCCGCTTTTGTTGGTTAGTTTTAGGTCATGTTTCAATTAGCATACTTATGCTTTGCATGTTTGCATCCATTCATCTGTCTAACATCCTTATGCTTTGCACGTTTGCCTACACTCATCTACATTGCATGCACCAGGCTCGGCCCATCATACTAACTGCATCGTATTTCAAGTTCCAAGTTGAATACATGTATCAATTGCTGCATCTTATATGCCATTTTAGGATAGCCGAGCCTATTTCTAGTTGCATTTTGCATGCGTCGCTGTAGACGTCCCCCGAACGCCCCGGGAGGGCGAGTCCCGTTCTGTTCGTTTTGGGGTCACTACAGTTCGGACTCGATTTGTGTCACGGTTCTTAATCTGAACCAAAGAGTCCAAATCTAACAAATCGTTTTGAGAAACAGATTTTTGAAAAGAAGTGCCAAACATGGACTGCTTTGCCAGATACAGAGTCGCCACCTAAATATTTTTATGGGAGAATTTAGGAAACCCTGACTCGGTGCCGAAGGCCACATGTCCGTCATCACCGGAGTTGTCTTGGCTCGCGAGCTTGGGTACGATCGGGGAAGGTCAGCTATGAGCACCCCCTCTCACCCGATCCGAAGATCGGCCTCTACTAATCGTGATATCCGTCTTTGAAAACTTTATGTGTTCTTATTCCGTTTATTAGCCTAGAATTACTATATTATGCGCACAGCAAACAAGTATAGACTAGATTGCCTAATTTGGAAACAAGCATTGCATATCCGTTTGTTTTGAAAAGCGCTTTGGAATTTGCTACTCACAAGTAGGCTAAAACACGGATTTCAACGAGTTTTTCTAACTCAAACAATCCAACCTTCACCCATAGGCGTTCAAACAGTTTATCTCATATAAGCACTTAGCCACATGGTAAGCATGTTGTCATGGCAACATTCACACGCATGCGAGATGCTAAAGCATAAATACTTACATCGTACTCCGTGCCAAAACAATAAACTAGTTAGCAAACATGCGTGTCCTAGTTCATGTCAAGTTGACTAATGCAACACATGCAAGATGCAATTAGAGTAGGCTCAGCTAACGTAAACATGGCATGTGAAATGCAACCAATTGATGCACGTATTCAATTTGGAATTTGAAATACAAATGCAGTTAGCATGATGTATCGAGCCAGGTGCATGCAGGACAAATGTATGAATGCACGCATGCATTGCATAAGGTATGCTAATTTAAACATGCCCTAATACTAACCATCAAAGCAGGTAAATAAAAGGGAAGAAAGAAGTGGGGATTGGAAGACATACACACACTCACCCACACTTATTACAGATTTGCTCTCGCTCGGAGGGACCGAATAAATAATACAAATTAATTAACTACGCAAGCTAATTAAATATTACAAATTGCCTAATTAATTAACAAACCAACTAAGCTAGGGAAAACAGTAAACTACCTCGGGAGGAGAGCCAAATGCAGCGCGTGCTCGGGTCTTGCTCGGAAGTGCACCGCCATGCATAGTCTGCCTCTATTTTCCCTGCTCTGCCCCTATGAAGACTACCAAAGTCTCAAGGATGCTTCTCTGGATACTGGGATTCACCACCGGCTGAGTAGAATTACCACCGGCAGTGGCATGTGGTCACCGGCACAAAATGAAGCTATCGGCAGAAGGATAATTGCCGGTCGGCAATGTACACTGCCGGTCGGCAAAGAATGCCTGCAGAACCTACAACTCACAGCAGCAGAGGACAGAACTTGCATGGAATTACAATTCAAGGCATATATGCACCAATCATGTCCCTTATCATGTTTGTGACTCAAAAGGGCATGTGTCTCGATTCTCGGACCGACAATCACGCATTTTCATGCATGACGGCCCAAAGAATCAAGTGTGCAACTTTCATGTCAAATGAAATGCAAACCAAACAAACGAGCCGAGGCCCAATTCCTATCACCAAGTCAAGGAATAAGGTATGCATGCAAGATGCAATGCAACCTAGGCATGCAAGCTAAGAATGCAACATGGCATGGCAAGACACTTATGTAAGCATACAAGCAAACATGAGGCAATGCAAACTAATGAAAAGGTGGACTTATACATGATTTAGGCAACTCTAAATAGGCCTAAAACTGTGGCCATAGTGCTATAATAAGGGACCAAATACACATGCACACATACACATGATCAAAGGCCAACACTTAGGCACAAATTGGACAACTCTCAAACACATTTGAAAGGAGGTAATCATGGACATATAGCATGCAACATAAGCATTGAAAATCATGTTAAAACATGGTGCCAAACCAAGCAACAAGTCAAGCCAAACATGCAACAAATGGCCCAAGTGCTTGAAGCAAGTCAAAGGGGCTTGAACCATGACCAAGCCAACCAAGCCTCATAAGGCTAAGAGGACTTAAAATAGGTTCAAGACAGACCTAGACCATGCAAAGGGGACCCCCTAGATGGCATCTAGGTGGCTCAAAATCATAGGCATGTATAATGGCCAAAACATGGAACATGCTACACAAGCTTTCAAAGTTTCAAAGAGGTATCTAAAGTAAGCATGCAAGCATGCTATAAGGTCTGAAATTATGCTATAATAAATCATTAGAATAAAGCAAGTAATGCATGCTATATACTCACACACTTGAGGCCAACAAGCCAAAATGCAAAGGGGGTATCTAATGCGTGCCATGGCCGACCCAAACAACTATGGACAGACCTCTAGCATGGCAAAATAAGCACACAAGCTTCACAAAACGAGACCTAAAACATGCTCGAGCAAAGGCTAACAACCTAAGGCACATTAAGGCAATAACAAGGCATTACATGGTAGGTATGCTAAGCATGCATGGTGTACCAAAACCAACACACAACAAGGTTATATCATGGCATAATAAGCATGGAAAATAACCAAGACATGATCAATACACACTCTAACATGATACTCTCTCAAGAGGCCAAAAAGGGTCCCTTTCAAGGACAACAAGGAGAGGGGTGGCCCTCCCCTTTTAGAGACTTCAAGGCACCATCTCCACCACTGAAATCCCTCAAGATTTCAGTGGTGAAGAGGCCCAAACACCAAAGTCTCGAAACTTGCACAAAATAGCACAAAATGAGGCCTTTCAAGGCCTAAGAGGGGTCAAACACCCCCAAACCACAAAACACTCTTAATAAACAATTAAGAGGACTAAAAAACAGAACTTTTTTGTATTATACACTAAGCTCAAAAACAATTTTAAGACAGGTTGAAATACAATGCAAGATTGGGGAATAAAGAGGCAAAATTGTTACCCTTGAAGACCCCTTCAACAATGGTGCTCCAACAGCTCCTTCTAGGTTGAAAACAGCTCCAAAACTTCAAAACCAACCTCTTAGAACCTCAGTAGCTAAGTGAAGGTGAAACACTATGTGTTTGTGTGCAATAGTAAGACACAAATGCACTTTAACACACACAAGAGGGAGATATAGAGATAGAAAGTGTATGGTTTCTAACCCTAGAACTCAAAACCCTAAAAATGGCTGTCTAAAAATATCTAAAGTGTCTCAAGTGTCTAACCCTAAAGCCAAGAGAGAAGGCTCTCTCTTATAGAGCTTCTTGTCTTGTAAAGCTTACAAGACAAGCTTCCAAAGAGGGAGATCCCTCCATAAAAGCAAGACAGCTGTGATAAAATATCTGCAAAAGCAGATGCACAGTAGTCGGCCGGCCAAAAATGCCATTTTGGCAAAAAGGAGTGCCGACCGGCAACAAATAGTGCCGACCGGCAACAAAAAGTGCCGATGGCAGCAAAAACCAGCCAGTGACCTCTAGTCACTGCTGGTGGTGTGTGGGGATGCCTCACAAGGCATTCCCTGCCCCTCCAAGGTGAAACACAAGTGTTTGGTGCAAAACCAGACACAAAACAGTCAAGTTCGGAGGTCCTGAGGCAGGGCGCGTAGCCGAGACCTCCGGGAACTCCAAACGAACACAAACATGGGTGATCACCGAGTGTTCAAACGGTGACGTCCAAGTCTTGAGGACGGTCAAAAATGGGGTGTCTACAGTTGCCCCTCTTTGACAGAACTCGAAAGTCATAACAATGACGGGAGTGAATGTCAAAGCCCAGAGACGACCCATTTTTTACAAGGCCGAAGACTCAGACAAACATGCAAGACAAACAAGATATGCGCCCGAAGGCAGGGGCAAAATGCAAGACAATGCACGACGCCGAGCATAACTTATGATAATGCAATATATACAAAACAATGTATAAATAATGTAAATGAAAATGCAATGCAATTGAAACAATGCAAACTATATGCAAAGCAATTGAATCACGATCCAATCACGAGTGGTTCGAGACCACACCTATGTCAAATAGATTGATGGAGGTAACAAGTCTGTCTACCATAGAACGGTCAACTAAACTATGAGCATCGTAGACAGACACAAGAACAAGTATTGGGGGGAATTGACATAAGTGGGGATACGACCCGCTGGAGAAAGGACAATGATCCTAATGCTGGATGCAAAAATTACACTACAATGTAATATATATATATATATATATATATATATGGATATGCTGGGGAGATGAAATGGATATGGCACGCGGGCCAAACCAAATTTTGCCTAGGAAAGGCATGTACACATACAAGCCACGTCTAACATAGAACGGTCCACTGAACTATGCTTCGACACGAGAAGTATGGGCACATACCAGACCAAGCTCAATCATGGAAAGGTGCAAACCATAAATGGAAGGTGATGCAATGAAAGCACGCGATCTATAATGCAATAGATATGGCACGCAGGCCAAACCAAATCTTGCCTAGGAAAGGCATGTACGCATACGAGCCATGTCTAACACAGAAAAGGTGTTGCAACCCTCAAACCAACATACCAGCGTGGAATAGGCGCGTACACATGCAGAACTGTGTTTTAACATGAAAAGTAAGGGCACATGCCAGACCAAGCTCAACCTGGAAAGGCGCAAGCCGTAGATGGCAAGTGATGCAATAAATGCATGCAAACTACAATGCAATATCTACAAATATGCAATGGAATGGATATTTACAAAATGCATGACAATGCAGTATGATGCGATCTACTGGGGAAAATGCAATGGATGCATGCAAGCTATAATGGAAATGCATGACAATGCACTATGATGCAACGACTATGATTGCAACTTTCCCTATCTTACCAACAGGGCGATATACTAGGTTGGTTCAGTATCCAGAACTGAGGCGCCGACATGCTGCCTCAATCTATGGGGTTTCCATACAGATTTCAAGCCGATGATACACCCCTGGGTATTTAAACCAGACTTTAGTCTCCGAACTCCCGAACCTTTGCGTTCTAGGCATTAGCCGTTCGAACTCTAGTTTCCACCGTCCCAGTTGGTCTTCTAGGAACTCACCGCAAACATAGGCAGGTGGCTTTACCAGACCACCGAAAGTCGTTCGGGCACGACAAACACCAAAGGAATTGCACCTTCAGAGGATTTAGGGTCTCCTGGACCGGGATGCAAAATGTATGCATGACAATGCATGTGTTTTTTTATTTTTGAAATGCAAATGATGTATAAAATGTATGTTGCATGAAACGCGTGACAACACGCGGCTTAAGATATGCATGGCAATGCAACCGAGCTGCATACATCAATGTGCCGAAGGTTTTGTACCTTCCAAGAATTTAAGGTCTCCTAGACCGTGTAGATTGCACGAGGAATGCATAACAATGTAGGTAAACTGCACACATCAATGCACCGGAGGTTTCGCACCTCCCAAGGATTTAAGGTCTCCTAGACCGCGTAGACATACCTGTGCGGTTCATCTGGTCGCTCCAGCCTCAAATGAACCGTACATACAATATCGTGCCTGAAAACAAAACAAACTCAACAGGTACAATGTCGTTAGCAACATGCATAACAATGCAAATGAAAGTAAGACAACGCAGGTTGCAAGGAATGTAAGACAATGCAAATGAGGCACGCATGCTAATGCAAATGACGACACACATGCCGACGAAAATGTGACACGCATGCCAATGGAAATGAGGCACGCATGTCGATGAAAATGAGGCACACGTGCCGATGCGAAATGATGCACGCACGCCGATGGAAATGAGACACGCATGCCGATGAAGATGGGGCACGCATGCTAATGGAAATGGGGCACACGTGCCGATGCGAAATGATATAAATGAGACATGCATGCCTCATAGGATGCAAAATGATACAAATGAGACACACGTGCCTCATAAGATGCAAAATGATGCAAGTGTGACACGCATGCCACACGGAATGTAAAATGATACAAATGAGACACACGTGCCTCATAAGATGCAAGATGATGCAAGTGTGATAGGCATGCCACACGGAATGTAAAATGATACAAATGAGACACACGTGCCTCATAAGATGCAAGATGATGCAAGTGTGACACGCATGCCACACGAAATGCAAAATGAAACAAATGAGACACGCATGCCTCATAGGATGCAAAATGAAACAAAGGAGACACGCATGCCTCATAAGATGCAAAATGATGCAAGTGTGACACGCATGCCACACGGAATGTAAAACAAAACAAGTGTGACACGCATGCCACACGGAATGTAAACTTATACAATTGGGCTTATACGCCACGCGAAGCCGGTTTATATTCAAAACAATGCAATGTACTAACAAGTACAAGTGAGGTGCGTAAAATAGCGCGATAGGATACATGCAAGATGCAAGTAAGGTGCACAAAACAGTGCAATGCGGTGCGCAAAATAGCGCGATTGAAATGCAATGCACAAAACAGTGCGATGGTTTTTTAAAGTGCACAAAACAGTGCGATGCGCTAAACAGCGCGATTGAAATGCAATGCACAAAACAGTGCGATGCGCTAAACAGCGCGAGTGAAATGCAATGCACAAAACAGTGCGATGCGCTAAAGAGCGCGAGTGATTTTGAAATGCACAAAACAGTGCGATGCGCTAAACAGCGCGATTGAAATGCAATGCACAAAACAGTGCGATGCGCTAAACAGCGCGAGTGAAATGCAATGCACAAAACAGTGCGATGCGCTAAACAGCGCGAGTGATTTTGAAATGCACAAAACAGTGCGATACGCTAAACAGCGCGAGTGATTTTGAAATGCACAAAACAGTGCGATGCGCTAAACAGCGTGAGTGAAATGCAATGCACAAAACAGTGCGATTGATACGCGATGCACATGGGGCAACTTTTGAATTTCGTAAAAGCCAAAAGGATACGAAAAGGATACACCTTGCACGAATTCGAGTTGTACGCACAGAAGACGTGATCCGAGGTCACAACGGAGGCCGGTTGAGCGTCGGAGATACACTTTCTTGCACTTTCTTGAGCTATGAAGACCAAAAACTACTCATATGGCCTGAACAAGGCTGTGGGAACACCACCAGCCGGGAGGGGAAGACACCGGCTGTCCACCAGCTGCAAAATAATTCCATCGGCACAATATTCTGCCGGCCGGCACAAAATGTTGCCGACCGGCAAAAAGTTCCTGAGTCGGCCCAGATTCGACATTTCACCACGGGTGTTTTAAAATAGGGTTTCTAAACCCTATTCTTCACTTCCTTCTCCGCCGAAAACCCACACTTTCTCTCTCTAGAGTGCTCTCCTCTCCTCTTTCCTCCGTTTCTTCGCGTTCTACGCCCGTTTCGTTGTCGGATTCGCGATTTTCTTTGCATTTCGGACATTTTCAACCGAACAAATCTTTGTTTCGGTGCCTCTTTTGCCGTTCCCACCTTTTTGGGGTTTGTTCCCCTCGCTTTTCTCTTGATTTCCGTGCCCTTTTCACATCCCGGCCTTTTCGGTCATTTTCGGCCTTCTTGGGAGTTGACTTTTTGGTTGACTTTCCATATTCTAGCCCGGTTTTCCTTCCTCCGGCTATTTTCTCATCATTCTTGATATGGCGGATGACATTCCACGCGGTGGGACTCCCCCGGATCACGAGATGGATCCCGGGGTCGAGCTCCTACCCTTGAGCGAGCGCTCGTTCGACCCGGCGACCTACCGGCCGGCGATCCATGTTCTGCCCCCAAACGGACTGCGCCAGTTCAGGAGTTTCGAGAGGCAAGTGCCACCCGAGCTATTACTGCGTGAGCCTACCTCCCACCTGTCCTTCGACGCTTCCGAGGTAACTCTCTTTCTCTGCTTTACTTTCTGCAATGTAGAACTTCTTAACTATCAACTGCCACAACCGATTACAGTCGATACTCTATATATTGTAGTTGATTGCAAATGCACTTGCAACTGATTATCTGTTTAGGACTCACACGTGCACACACACTGCACTAGCCTTGAACCACTCAACACACGGCACACACCGTATTCCACTGCAAACACCGGCACCCGATATCTGCTTGAATCTGAACATATGCACACATGCTATACTGAACTGAACCATCCGAACACGCTGACGCATCACACGTTGTAGTTCACTGTAAGCACACCGGCACCCGGCATTTGTTTAAACCTGTCAAACTTGCACACATGCTACATCTGCTCTGAACCACCCAAACATGCTGACGCATCACACGTTGTAGTTCACTGTAAGCACACCGGCACCCGGTATTTATTTAAATCTGTCAAACTTGTACGCATGCTACATCTATATGCTTCTTAGAACTGCATTTTGAATATTGCCTTGCAATTGTTGTTTTCTGTTTACAGGGAGATTCCCATACCATTCGCGAGTATGGGAACACCGGCGCCCGGGACTGGTACGCCGAGCTTCCCGATGCGGTCCGTCGCATCGTGGACCAGGCGGGTTTTGACGCATTCTGCAGAGGACTCTCCAGGCTTACTACGTGCAGACCTCTACTCGCCGCTTTGGTGGAGAGGTAGTGGGACACCACCGATTCATTCCATCTCTCCGCGGCAGGGGACATGACGATGACCCCTTACGATTTCTCGTTGCTTACAGGCATCGGGGTAGGGGGTGATCCGATCCCTTTCGATATTGACATGGACGAGTGGACTGCCGTGCAGATCTACTTGCTCGGTGAGGTGCCACCCCTCACTCGCCCAGGTTACGTCCGATATTCCTGGTTCGAGGTGCAATTCCGGGTCCAGCCCACCCTTGTTGATGCAGCCCCGATGACTCCGGAGGCCGTGGAGAGGTACGCTCGCGGCTTCCTCATGTTTTTGTTTGGGACGACTATTTTCGCCGACCGGGCGAACACCGTGCCTCTCTGCCTGCTCAGCGCACTGGTGGACGTCCGAGGCATCTTGCATTACGACTGGGGTGGCGCCGCTCTGGACACTCTCTACGGATACATGAGCTCGGCTTCCCGCGGCAGCGGACAGTTGCTCGGAGGCTACTGGCGGGTCTGGGAGGTACGTTTCTTCTCCGCTTTTCATTTATGCTTTTCTATATTTTCTGTACTCTGTACACTGCACACACTGTAGTCTACTTTATACTTGCTGTATACTGTACACACGGCACACACATACACTCTGCTTTACACTGACTGTACACTGCTCACACTGCACACTCTGCACAATACACTGCACAACCCGTGGCTCTGCTATTTCTGCTTTTACTCTATATTCTGCTTTATCTTATAAATGCACTGGTATTTACCTTGCAATTGTGGGTTTATGCCTACTTTCCTAGGCTCGCACCCATACCGGTCATAGAGACCCCTCTGGTCGTCCCCTTTTCGCGTCGCTTTGACGGGAGATGCACCCGGAGGCCGCGAGAGACTTTCAGCTTCTTCCGCCGCTTCTTCGACACCATCACGGCCGCGGAGGTATGTTTTACTTGCAGTCCATTTAAGCTTCGCCTTTCCACTGCATATTTCAATAACAGTAGATAACAAACTGTGTTGCATTTTCAGATCACCTGGCAGCCTTGGGCTCCTTTGCCAGCTGTGACGCGGGATCGGTTTGCTGGCGCCGATGAGACCTCGCGTTTCCTGATCTTGCTGGAGGGCCCGGTCTGTCGGGCTTGGTACCTGGGTGAGCGTTTCTTACGCCAGACCCTAGGGTTACCGGAGTAGATAGTCCTGGTTCACCCTCCCGAGGATATGAGGGAGACCGAGAGGCTCACCACTGAGCAGATGGCCGACTATACCATCGGTTGGGAGGCGACCTGCTTCAGAGGCATCGGCGACTACCGAGAGTACGTACAGATGTATCTTATGCGGCCTCTGAGCGTCGACCGTCGAGCTGAGGGAGTTAGACCCGTGGCGCCAGCAGCGAGGACAGAAGCGGGGGCTGGAGCTGGAGCTTCGAGGAGGGCCCGAGTCCGTGGCAGGGGCGGAGTTCAGGGGGGACGGGGGATCGGTTGGCCTGTTCTGCCTACTTCATTGACTTTCCGAGGGCAGGGCGGGGCGACCTATCAGATCCCCTTCGCCCCTCCGCCGGCTGATCATGAGTTTGTCGGTGTCCCCGACTTGCCTCCGATATGCATTACTGCATTTTTGTACAGTCATTTCATTTTAGTTTATTTGATATTCCACAGAATATTGATGCATCTGATATTTTGCAGGCTTCTTCTGAGTACACCCGGCAGTCATTGGAGATGAATGCCTCCATGATGGGGATGCTACAGCGGACCTTTGATCTCCTGGCCCTTTACAGCATTCCGGTATGTTCTTCTGATCACGGCCTCAAATCACTCACAAGCTGATTCACGTAATCTGATGCACGACACAACACCTGATACACTGATCTCACAGCGTCCGATACACTGCATACACTGTATTTATGCACTGTACTCTGCACTGATAAACTGCTCACGGTATTCACACACTGTACTCATACACTGCATTCTGCACTGATAAACTGTCCACAGCATTCACACACTGTACTCATACACTGCATTCTGCACTGATAAACTGCTCACGGCATTCACACACTGTACTCTGCATTCTGTACTGATAAACTGTCCACAGTATACTGATGCATTTCCCTTTTGTGTACTTTTTCAGCCTCCCTTCCAGATTCCCGGGGTAGGAGGTGCTCCGGCTAGACCTTCCGTCCCTACCCGAGGGAGAGACGAGGAGGGCCGAGTATTCCCCCGTACCAAGGTGGGGCGCGCTTATGCTGGGAGTAGTTCGCGGGCTCCCGTTCCTAATGATGACGATGATGAGGATGACGAGTCGAAGGCGGAGGCAGAGGCAGAGTCGGAGTCATCGGAGGAGGAGACCGGAGGCGGCACTAGCTCGGGCTCTGACGACGATGCTAATGATGCTCCTGGACCTTCGTCCAGGAAGAGGACTAGGACAGACCGTTAGCCCTCGGAGTCACTGGACAGGGATACAGATTTTTGTTGTTTTTCTTCTCTTTCTTGTACTTTTCCTTTTTTGTTGGTAGTTAGGATGCTTTGTACTGCGGTAGGCAGATTTTTGTTTTCCTTGAAACTTTGTACTTGAAAAAGATTATGAAATGAACAAATTTTTTTCTTAAAAAGTGTTACATTTACATATCTCATGTATTGCATCGCATCCCATCATGTTACACTTCAATGTAAATGGAATTGATCTGTTGTCTGAATGATTGAGCACTTGCACTGTGGTAATCAGATAATTAAACAGCCAACGGCAAAATAGCCCAAGCAGCCCACTACCTGATTCTGGACATACACAGCCTTTACTCTGTTGGAGATTAATCTGCATACAGCCCATAACACAGCATTCGATTCATTCTGCACACAGCAAATCCTGAGTGAACAACCCAATCTTGACAAGACGGGGCTCAAAGACGGAATCGGTTGGAGTTGAAGCATGCTCAAATATAGAGAATGGCACAACATTCTGAGTATAAATGATTTTTGAAATTGAATAAGGGTTTTTCAAACCGGGGTATCGAGCCTACAACTGAACACAGCGGGGAAAGACAAAAAAGTACATGACCTAAACACAATGAGACACGCTCGGAAGAAACCTAAAGCAAAGGATGAAACCGACAAATCAAAAGACACGACACACAGACGCGTCAACGAAGACGGGGGACCTCAGATCACGAGGAGCCAGTTTCCCTGGGTATTGTTTCCCACCCTTTCTGATTTGTGATTCTCACATCACTCGACCCTCAAGCTCGGATTTTCTCTCAAAACCCTTTTCCTCACTTTTCTCTCAACTTACACCTCTCTATTCTTTATTCTCTCATTTTTCGTCCCTCCCCAAGGTGATTAATGAATGAATAGGAAGTTGCGGGTTCATGCCCAATGCCGTTAGCTCACAGCTATTTCTTCTGGAGGGTAGAGTGCCCTTCTGGCAAGTATGTTGACGACGGGGGAAAGATAGAATACCTGACTCAACTATGCCTCAAAATAAACCCATAATAACCATAACATTAACATGCATTTATAAAAGAAACTGAATCATTTGAGTTATTCATCAGAGTATTCTTATTGAAAGACATCACATGTAACATCCTGCAACGTCAAAATAAATGCCCTAAGGGCTTACATCTTTCCAAGCTAACACTTGGACACAAAAAGGATGAGTACTAACTCATTTACAATTTAAGCCCTAGGCTTGAATGTTTACATGAAATCTTAAAAATAACAAAATAAAACATATAACTAAAGACAAGTCTTCAAAATCCCAAACATCAAATCCTTCCAGGCTAAGTCCGTAGAGGTAGCTTATCACCTGAACCTGAAAATGATGTTCCCATAAAGGGTGAGCCACAGCCCAGTAGAAAAATACTAAACCAAATATAAGCATTGAATAAAGCTATAGCATTCAATAGATGGTTAACTAAGATAACCAATTTTATCATTAAACAGTCTTATGACACTAATGTCTAAGACACATTTCACTTTCCATTATTATCAACATGGCTCAGAACCTGGCCAACTTACAACAGTGAATTGTATATCATATTCACATTACTTCCAATATCAACAAAACAAACGAGACTCATGCTCATATCAAAACACTTCATACTTCCCATTTGATACACATTTTAGTGCTGTATCAATAATCATGTAAAAACACTTCAATATAATAAGCACACATAAAAATGGTGCTAATGGAGTCCATCCCCTATCTCCTCCCAAACAAAAATCCGGTTTAGAGGTCCATCCCCTATCTTCCCCTAAACCGTGGAGTACATCCCCTATCTCCTCCCACACAAAACAATGTATGCAAATGCAATGCTCAATCAATACACGTATTTTCTGTATTAATGCAATAGTCAAAATTAATGACTTAACCAATGTGATTAGTTTCAGTTATTCCTAATCCACATGCAATGTCTACAACAATCACGACTATCCTCCACCGATAGCCCAAAACAGTTATTTCTAGACTGGAAATAAATATAACAACAATTCACTAGGCGAGTGGTTTAAATTATCCCACCACACCATTTAATCAATGAATTCCTCAATTTCATGAATTTAACCAAATTCCCTTAAACTAATTATACAAATTAATTTATTAATACAACTAGGGTTTTTCCCAAAATTACCAAAGTATCCCCAACATATCAAATATCAAAACTTAGAACAAAACTTATAGAATGGAGTAGGAAATCCCTACCTCGAAGAAAATAATCCGTATAGAGAAGATGGAGATGAAGACCAAAGACCAACGTGCTCCAAATCCCAAGTTTCTCAGATTAAAACGAAGCCCTCAACTTACTCTAACTTTTTAATAAAGGATCTAAGGTAGAAACTCACTCTAAGTAGATCAATCGTAAGAGAGAAGGTGTGTAGAGGGAGAGAGAGAGATAAAAACACTCCAGGGGCGGTTTTTAGAAGGTTATGAAGGAAAAGTAGGTCAAAAAGTGATCCAAAAAGTGAAATCACGGACTGATATAATCGACTCTACGCTCGAGCGTAGAAAGCCCCGCTCGAGCGTAAGACACAGAATCATGCTCGAGCGTGAAGAAAGCCGCTCGAGCGTCGATTGCACCCTTCCAGAAGTTTTGCAGGCGCTGCACCCGCTTGAGCGTCAAACTCCCCGCTCGAGCGGAGGAGCAAAAACAAGGGATCACGCTCGAGCGTAAAAACTACCGCTCGAGCGGAAGAACTGCAGAGCAAAATACTGGGAGATGGAAAATCCCGCTCGAGCGTCAAAAATCCCGCTCGAGCGGAGAAGCAACAACGAAGGGACCGCTCGAGCGTTAAAACTTCCGCTCGAGCGTGAAGGCCAAAATCTGGGCATCACCTATCGGCATCTAAAATCAACCAACCTGTAACAGACCCGTCCAACACAACCTATACTTCAAATACAAAGAGATTAAAGGACAACAACAACCAATAAGTAATGACAGGATCCACGGAACCTAAGTCCGGATACAATAATTTAAAGAGAAAAGACCGGGGTCGCTATAACCTCCCCTCCTTAAAAGAATTTCGTCCCCGAAATTTAGCACAAGGTTTCGAAAACATGTTTTTCTCAAATTCCAACAATATGATAACTCACTAATAAACAACTTGACCCAACACCGGCCATTCCATCTCTTAACAAAGAGGCATGCCACAATATGCAAAACAACCATATATTTCAACCTGCATTAACACTATGCAATTTTCTTTCAATTTCAACAATTTTCAATATATTCAATATATACAATGTTCCATTAAACTTCCATTTCGAGGCAAGTTCCAAAATATTTCCATTAACCAAAACATTCTAAATGTTTTACAGCTTAAGACATATATAAAAAACTTTAAAGTTTGACAATATTACAAAATCTAACTACAAGATTACAAATCAATAAACATGTCCGGATATTTCTCGCGGACTTCCAACTCACGTTCCCATGTGGCTTCCTCCACCCCGTGATGTTTCCACAAAACTTTCACCAAAGGAATGGTCTTGCCTCGCAAGACTTGATCCCGTTTATCCAAGACCCGAACCGGTCTCTCCTCATACGAGACATCCTCATCAACTACTAAATCGGTCCAATCCAATACATGTGATGGATCCGGCTCATACTTCCGAAGCATACTCACATGAAACACGTCATGTACTCCGGACAACTGCGGCGGCAAAGCTAAACGATAAGCAGTCTCGCCAATCCTCTCAAGGATCTCAAAAGGACCAATGAATCGAGGGGACAACTTCCCGCTCTTCCCAAACCTCATCAATCCCCGTCTTGGTGATATCTTCAAAAAGACATGATCACTCACCTCAAACACCAAAGGTCTCCTCCTACGGTCGGCATAAGATTTCTGACGACTCTGGGCTGTAACAAGCCTCTTACGGATAAGCTCAACCTTCTCCGTCGTTTCCCTCACTAACTCCGGACCCAACAGAGGTGCATCACCCACCTCGGCCCAACAAACAGGAGACCTACACGGTCGGCCGTATAAGGCCTCAAACGGTGCCATACCGATACTAGACTGGAAGCTGTTGTTGTAGGCAAACTCCACTAATGGAAAGTGCCTCTCCCACGACCCGCTAAAGTCAAGAACACAACCCCGAAGCATATCTTCGAGGATCTGAATAGTACGCTCGGACTGCCCATCAGTCTGAGGATGATAAGCTGTGCTAAAGGTCAACTTAGTACCTAAGGCGCTCTGCAAGCTCTGCCATAATCTGGCAGTAAAACGAGGGTCCCTATCGGAGACGATCGTCACTGGAACCCCGTGCAACCTCACTATGTCCCGAATATACAAGTCGGCAAGATGATCTACTGAATCTCTAACGCGCATAGGAATGAAGTGCGCCGACTTAGTCAACCGGTCTACAACCACCCAAATAGCATCACTGCCCCGCTGAGTCCTCGGAAGACCTACAATGAAGTCCATAGTGACATGCTCCCACTTCCACTCGGCAATAGGCAAGGGTTGCAACAAACCCGCTGGCCTCTGATGTTCGGCCTTCACTTGCTGACAAGTAAGGCACTTAGATACGAAAGCTGCCACATCTCTCTTCATACCCCGCCACCAAAACTGGCGACCCAAATCCCGATACATCTTAGTACCTCCCGGATGCACCGCAAGGCGTGAATGATGAAACTCTCGGAGTACCTCCTCTCGATGAGACTCCGGCACAAACAGACGGTCTCGGTATCTCACACTCAGGTCGGGATACACCGTCAAACCTTTCTCAACCTTCCCACCAGAAATCTTCTCACGGAGGGATTCTACCTCAAGGTCGCCCCTCTGAGCCTCTAACACTCGAGTCACAAGTGTAGGTTGCGCAACAACAGAAAACAAGGCCGCAGCCTCAACGGATTCGCCCAGAAGCAAATCAAACTCTCCAAGTGCACCTAACATCTCCCACTCTCGGATGGCTATACTAGCTATGTCACCAACAGGTTTCCTGCTAAGGGCGTCGGCCACCACATTGGCCTTTCCCGGATGATAATGCAATTCAAAGTCATAATCCTCAATAAATTCCATCCACCTCCTCTGCCTCAAGTTCAAGTCTTTCTGTGTGAACAGATATTTCAGACTCTTATGATCCGAGAATACCTCGAACCTCTCACCGTAAAGATAATGTCTCCAAATCTTCAAGGCAAATATCACAGCTGCTAACTCTAAATCATGCGTGGGGTAATTCTTCTCGTGAACTTTCAACTGACGTGAGCCATAGGTAACCACTTTCCCCTCTTGCATCAACACACAACCAAGACCCTCTCGTGAGGCGTCACAATAGACTGCATAACCCAACCCTCTCTCCGGAATAATCAAGACTGGAGCAGTGGTCAGTCTAACTTTCAACTCCTGGAACGACTTTTCACAAGTCTCACTCCAAGCAAATTTGACTCCCTTCCGAGTCAATCTAGTCAAAGGCGAAGCTAATCTGGAGAAATCTCTTACAAACCGGCGATAATACCCAGCTAATCCCAGAAAACTGCGGATCTCAAACACACTCTTAGGCTGTACCCAATCTTGCACTGCCTCTGTCTTGGATGTATCAACAGACACCCCTTCCCTAGAAACTACATGGCCTAAGAACTTCACCTCCTCTAGCCAGAACTCACACTTCCCAAACTTAGCATAAAGCTGATGGGCTCTAAGTAAATCAAGCACCACCCTCAAGTGTTCCTCGTGCTCTTCCTCTGAAGGTGAATAGATAAGGATGTCGTCCACGAAGACGACTACAAAACGATCTAGAAATTCCCGGAATATCCGGTTCATCAAATCCATAAATACTGCCGGTGCATTGGTGAGCCCAAATGGCATCACCAAAAACTCATAGTGGCCATACCGCGTACGGAATGTCGTCTTTGGAATATCCTCCTCCCTGACTCTCAACTGATGATAACCTGATCTCAAGTCTATCTTCGAGAAACAACGGGAACCTTTCAACTGATCGAACAGATCATCTATACGGGGCATAGGGTACTTATTCTTAACCGTAGCCCGATTCAATTTCCGGTAATCTATACAAAGTCTCAAAGCACCACCTTTCTTTTTAACAAAGAGGGCCGGTGCTCCCCAAGGCGAAACACTAGGACGTATAAAGCCTTTATCTAGCAACTCCTGGAGTTGGATCTTCAACTCAACTAACTCAGCTGGGGCAAAACGATAGGGTGCCATAGAAATCGGCGCCGTGCCGGGCACTAAGTCAATAGAGAATTCAATCTCTCGATGCGGTGGCAAACCAACAAGATCCTCGGGAAAAACGTCCGAGTACTCACACACCACCCTTGGCAACACAATCTGAGTCTCACCGTCCTCACTAATCGAAAGGTTAGCAAGTAGACCACTAAGCTCACTCCGTCCTCGCGGAACATACCCCGGTGGCAAAACACTACCAACACGGTCCCCCAGAAAATGAAAACACTCACCATTCACGGTACAACAAGTGACTCTCTGGCGGTAGCAATCAATAACTGCCCGGTATGACGATAACCAGTCCATATCCAAAATAACATCGAAACCTCTCATAGGCATAACTACAAAGGAAAATGGGATTCTATGGTAATCAACCTCTATATCACAACCCCTAACACCGTGTTTCAAAATCAATTCACCCCCAAGAGGCGACACTACACAAATAGGAGATGCTAACTGTGCTAACTCCAACTCCAAAAAAGATGCAAATGCAGCAGACACAAAGGAATGAGATGCACCCGTATCAATCAAAACATTAGCAACCGAGTTGCAAAACAAGAAAGTACCTCTCACAACAGATGGAGCCGGTACAAGATCCTGCGCGGTAACAGCATACACGCGCCCAGATGACCTCTGATCAACCTGCTCACCCCTAGGAGCATAAGATTGTTGCACCGACTGAGACGATGAAGCCCCCTGATTGGCTCTCGAGGCCTGACCCAACTGAGCTGGCTGTTGACCCTGAATCTGCCTCAAACCAGATGCACCAGGTGTGCCACCCAACTGCGGGCAATACCTCTTCATATGCCCTGGCTGACCACACTGATAACACGAGAGTGGCTGGCCTCTACCCTGACTCTGGCTCTGAGATCGAGCCGAAGATGATGCTGCTCTCTGCACTCCTCCCCTCTGAGGACAAACTGGAGACTTGTGGCCCAGCTGGCCACACTTGAAGCAGGTAATGCCTCCTTGACTGCCTTTCCCCGAACTAGCACTCGGCACAGGAAAAGTCGATCTAGAAAAGCTACTCTGAGACTGTTGGGGATTAAAACCCTTCTGTCTCCTACCATCACTCTGACCATCCTGACTCCTCTTGGAGCCCTTCTGTCCTTCCTCCTCCTCCTGCATCATGATTTCCATGTGGGCTGCAGCATCAACCAAACGCCCATAATCCCGAATCATAGTTCCCCCAACTCTCAGCTTGAGGCCACGCCTCAACTTCCTCTCAAACTCAATACAACGGCGTTCCTCAGACGCCACCAATTCAGGTGCAAACCTGGATAAACTAGTAAATGCAGCCTCAAACTCGGCCACTGAAGAACTCGACTGCTTAAGCTGGCAGAACTGGTCTCTCAGCTTCTCCCTAACTGCTGGAGATAAGAACTTCTCCTGGAAAGCATTCACAAAAGCCTCCCATGTACCTCCTATACGCCCCTTAGTGAACTTCCACCACTGACCCGCATCCCCCTTCAACTGGAATGATGCCAAGGTCACCTTCAACCCCTCGTCTTCGATGCCAAGCATCTCAAACGTCTTCGTTGTCTGTTCAAGCCATTCGTCTGCCTTAAGCGGCTCTTTAGGATCACCCACAAATTCATCCGGATTAGACCGGAAGAACTCCCTCTTCAGAAAGGAAGGTCCTGCATCCGCAACAACAACCTGGGCTTGATTCTCAGCCCTAAGAATGCCTACTGACTCCCTGAATGCCCCTGCTATCTCTCGGGCTAAAGCGCCCATAGCCTGCTGGCCTACTGGCTCGGCCACATTGGCCTGGCCAATTCCCTCATGAACTGCCGGAATCTCCTCTGGCACCGGTACCTCCTGCCTACCCGGCCTACCACGCCTACCGCGTCCTCGTCCTCGCCCTGACATCCTAATAAAGGAAACAAACAAAGACGTTAGCACATTAATAAATGTGCCGAAACTAAACACTCGCGTCCTAATGCATTGGACAAAAATAATTCATTCCACGTAAGCACATAATCACATAAGCACCTACGAATTTCATTCCTGGATAATAATAGTCCCGAAGCGTTACTATAGTTCCGGTTGGAAACAGCATTGATCAAGTGCCTTTCCAACAAGACTACTAGAAACTCAAGGGTCCAATTAACATCCTAGAAACTACGTTCCATACCCACATAATCACATAAACATGCTATCATATAAGCACATAACAGTACATCTAAGTCTCTATCAAGCGAGACGAACCCATTGTGATACTAATCACTTCCCACGTACCCAAAGTATTCGAACCCGGTACGCTCTGATACCAAGTTGTCACGCCCTCAAAATAAACCCATAATAACCATAACATTAACATGCATTTATAAAAGAAACTGAATCATTTGAGTTATTCATCAGAGTATTCTTATTGAAAGACATCACATGTAACATCCTGCAACATCAAAATAAATGCCCTAAGGGCTTACATCTTTCCAAGCTAACACTTGGACACAAAAAGGATGAGTACTAACTCATTTACAATTTAAGCCCTAGGCTTGAATGTTTACATGAAATCTTAAAAATAACAAAATAAAACATATAACTAAAGACAAGTCTTCAAAATCCCAAACATCAAATCCTTCCAGGCTAAGTCCGTAGAGGTAGCTTATCACCTGAACCTGAAAATGATGTTCCCATAAAGGGTGAGCCACAGCCCAGTAGAAAAATACTAAACCAAATATAAGCATTGAATAAAGCTATAGCATTCAATAGATGGTTAACTAAGATAACCAATTTTATCATTAAACAGTCTTATGACACTAATGTCTAAGACACATTTCACTTTCCATTATTATCAACATGGCTCAGAACCTGGCCAACTTACAACAGTGAATTGTATATCATATTCACATTACTTCCAATATCAACAAAACAAACGAGACTCATGCTCATATCAAAACACTTCATACTTCCCATTTGATACACATTTTAGTGCTGTATCAATAATCATGTAAAAACACTTCAATATAATAAGCACACATAAAAATGGTGCTAATGGAGTCCATCCCCTATCTCCTCCCAAACAAAAATCCGGTTTAGAGGTCCATCCCCTATCTTCCCCTAAACCGTGGAGTACATCCCCTATCTCCTCCCACACAAAACAATGTATGCAAATGCAATGCTCAATCAATACACGTATTTTCTGTATTAATGCAATAGTCAAAATTAATGACTTAACCAATGTGATTAGTTTCAGTTATTCCTAATCCACATGTAATGTCTACAACAATCACGACTATCCTCCACCGATAGCCCAAAACAGTTATTTCTAGACTGGAAATAAATATAACAACAATTCACTAGGCGAGTGGTTTAAATTATCCCACCACACCATTTAATCAATGAATTCCTCAATTTCATGAATTTAACCAAATTCCCTTAAACTAATTATACAAATTAATTTATTAATACAACTAGGATTTTTCCCAAAATTACCAAAGTATCCCCAACATATCAAATATCAAAACTTAGAACAAAACTTATAGAATGGAGTAGGAAATCCCTACCTCGAAGAAAATAATCCGTATAGAGAAGATGGAGATGAAGACCAAAGACCAACGTGCTCCAAATCCCAAGTTTCTCAGATTAAAACGAAGCCCTCAACTTACTCTAACTTTTTAATAAAGGATCTAAGGTAGAAACTCACTCTAAGTAGATCAATCGTAAGAGAGAAGGTGTGTAAAGGGAGAGAGAGAGAGATAAAAACACTCCAGGGGCGGTTTTTAGAAGGTTATGAAGGAAAAGTAGGTCAAAAAGTGATCCAAAAAGTGAAATCACGGACTGATATAATCGACTCTACGCTCGAGCGTAGAAAGTCCCGCTCGAGCGTAAGACACAGAATCATGCTCGAGCGTGAAGAAAGCCGCTCGAGCGTCGATTGCACCCTTCCAGAAGTTTTGCAGGCGCTGCACCCGCTCGAGCGTCAAACTCCCCGCTCGAGCGGAGGAGCAAAAACAAGGGATCACGCTCGAGCGTAAAAACTACCGCTCGAGCGGAAGAACTACAGAGCAAAATACTGGGAGATGGAAAATCCCGCTCGAGCGTCAAAAATCCCGCTCGAGCGGAGAAGCAACAACGAAGGGACCGCTCGAGCGTTAAAACTTCCGCTCGAGCGTGAAGGCCAAAATCTGGGCATCACCTATCGGCATCTAAAATCAACCAACCTGTAACAGACCCGTCCAACACAACCTATACTTCAAATACAAAGAGATTAAAGGACAACAACAACCAATAAGTAATGACAGGATCCACGGAACCTAAGTCCGGATACAATAATTTAAAGAGAAAAGACCGGGGTCGCTATAGGGTCGCCCTTCCGGGTTTTCGGCCCAGCGAGCCTCTCAAAGGGTAAAAGTATAACAAGTCCATGCCAAATGATTTTTGAAGTTGAAGCCTCTCTGTGTCTAGGAGAACGGCTGTTGCAATGATTAGCGGAAGAACCCATCGTGGTTGCTCCACGTGCTTCTTCTAGTGAGATCTAATCTTTTTGATTCGGCTTTGGTGCCTCTTGTTCGAGGGCTGCTTCTAATCTGGCCACACGGGCCTTGCATGACATTTGACCGTTGAACTTTCTGAACGGGTTCGAGGCTTGAAAGGGACAGGTTGAATCTTGAGGCTGAGAGTGATCCTAGGCTGCACAACCTCAGGAGCGATTCCACACAGGTCTTCACAGGGCCGCGTAAAACATTTGTTTTTTGAAAGTTTTTAAGAAGGCGATAAATCGCTCGCGCCGAAGATAGTGTGGAACCAATCTGGATCAAGCCAGGGTCCTTCCCAGTACTCACGCTGACAAGCATGATTTCATTCATTAAAAGTCTTAGCATGCCTCTCTTTTTCTCAAAATGATCAAAATTTTGCAAAACCCGAGGAATTCCTTCCTCTTCATTTTTATCACCGCAGTGCTCGAAAGAGGTTTTTGAAAAACTTAGGTTAATGCAATGAGTTTGGCGCGCAGGAGAGCAGGCGAGATGTACTGTCAGCCCAATCAAATTCTCTGGCACTTATACCGAAAGCAAGCATGAAAGTGAGATAGCAACAGCTGTTTCATTCAGATTTGTTGGTGTAACTAGCCCCTCGGCAGAAACAAACTCAAAAATAAAAATAGGTAATTACAAGACAAAACGGTGTTCGGGACAACACCCCCAGAATCACCTGGTATTCTATACAAAGGGGACTGACTCGCTACAACAAGACAGACCTTTAAGCAAAAAGACTGACTCAAGACAAAGAGACAGACTCAAAACAAAAGACTGACTTGATACCCAAGCCAGAATTTACAAAGCTAGCATTCACAGATGCTCAAAAATACGTGCCAGACGCCACATCCAATATATACCAAATGCCGCCCGCAGGTGGTTCACGTTCTGATTACATACTTGCAGTATCTGTGTCCTCAAAATCCAATAACTGGGTGGTAACGGACTTGGCTGAGGTAGGTGGGAGGATAACCTCGTTGTCAATCAAATCTTACACCTCATGACGGAGGCGGAAGCAATTGTCGGTAGCATGGCCCGTCTGCTGGTGGTACACGCAGTACTGAGCAGCATCATGTGTAGCGGGAAGATTCTTCGGGAGAGGCCGAGGCTCCAAGGGTTTAAGGTGTCCCCTCTCGGCAAGGATCTGAAGTGCCTTGGACAAAGGCATGTAGAGAGCATGAAAGGTCCTGCGCCCCCGGGGCAGGTACTTTGGAGTCTGAGCGCTCTTACTAGCCGCACAAGCAAAAGGGTCGGCAGGCGCTACCTTAGCTTTCTGATCTTTCCCGGGTGCAGGGGTGGGAACAGAAGGAACTGTTCTGGCATGACGGGGCCTATCCCGATTTTCTGACTGGCTTGAACTACCCTCTGGCGGAGTGGGGAAAGCATCCTCCATAGTTTTTGCCACAACTGCGGATATCTGTTGCTTGTTCATCCCTCCAGCTTTCAAAGCCTCGACTGCCTACAGCAGTTGTTCAATGGGATCGGCATCTGCCTTCATTTTGTCTTTTCCTCTGGCCTCAGCCTGATCGGGGGTTTGAGTTGATGTTGATATGTCGTTGCCATAGTTGGAGGCCATCTCCGGTTGGCTGAGTTCAATCACAATTCGCCCCAATAGCGAGGGCTCCTGGGGTACAAAACTCCCGGCATATGGTGCGGCTGGCGGTGAAGCTGACATTCCATAGGCGAGATCCGCCACAGACCTCTGGAGATCACCTATCATTCCCATTAGTTCAAATGTAGTAGGCTCGCGAGCCTGGTATAGCTGGGGGGCCCAAACCGGGTGCGCGACAGGCGACCTGGGTGGATGTGACACATCAATATCGATCTCACCTTGCAGAGTGATCCCTTGCTCTAATGCAGCCGTCATAACCACGATCTCTTCTGAATTCTGTGTCATCATAAGTTCTGCCTCAGCAAAGGGGGAGCACTAGCTATTCTGCACTAGCTGTCCGAACCTTGAAAAAGACAACAAACAGCATTTCAGCCCAAACAGATCAAACACGGGTGTAGCTGAACAACTGTACTCTACTGCTGATCACTGTTCCCAGAAATCACTATCCCAAAAATCGAACCCGATACCCACAGATAACTGATTTTCATAACTGACACCGATACTGGTGCCCTTGGGCTTGATACTCAAACTTGCAAACTGACATATACTTTCCCTGTAGAAATACATTCTAAAAGCACATAGCAAGTGAAGAGAGCCAAAACACCCCTATGTTGGGGTAGGGTTTCCCTGTCCTATTTTGTCAGGAGCTAGGGTTTCACTATGCACGCAGCAGTTTTCAAACAACCTAACATCGGGTAAGCGACCTGTCTTATCTTGGAATGGTCACTATAGAGTCGAATATGCACTAGGTCGAATGGTCAAAGGGGGTGCCCCGGTAAAACCGGGGTTTGTGTTCCCATACTGTCAGAGCCCATAACCGGTCAGCCATATGGTCATGCCTTGACAAGGCAAGCCTCCGGCAAACTGTTCAGGAATGGCAGATGGCAAACACTGTGTTCCTAGGCGCACCAATGCACATGCAAATGCAAAGAGACACATAAATGAAATCAAAATGGGATATCACGAGTTCGAGTCAAGCTCTCTAATGTCCCCAGCGGAGTCGCCAGAAACTGTAGACGTCCCCCGAACGCCCCGGGAGGGTGAGTCCCGTTCTGTTCGTTTTGGGGTCACTATAGTTCAGACTCGATTTGTGTCACGGTTCTTAATCTGAACCAAAGAGTCCAAATCCGGCAAATCGTTTTGAGAAACAGATTTTTGAAAAGAAGTGCCAAACATGGACTGCTTTGCCAGATACAGAGTCGCCACCTAAATATTTTTTATGGGGAATTTAGGAAACCCTGACTCGATGCCGAAGGCCACATGTCCGTCATCACCGGAGTTATCTTGGCTCGGGAGCTTGGGTACGAGCGGGGAAGGTCAGCTATGAGCACCCCCTCTCGCCCGATCCGAAGATCGGCCTCTACTAATCGTGATATCCGTCTTTGAAAACTTTATGTGTTCTTATTCCATTTATTAGCCTAGAATTACTATATTATGAGGACAGCAAACAAGTATAGACTAGATTGCCTAATTTGGAAACAAGCATTGCATATCCGTTTGTTTTGAAAAGCGCTTTGGAATTTGCTACTCGCAAGTAGGCTAAAACACGGATTTCAACGAGTTTTTCTAACTCAAACAATCCAACCTTCACCCACAGGCGTTCAAACAGTTTATCTCATATAAGCACTTAGCCACGTGGTAAGCATGCTGTCATGGCAACATTCACACGCATGCGAGATGCTAAAGCATAAATACTTACATCGTACTCTGTACCAAAACAATAAACTAGTTAGCAAACATGCATGTCCTAGTTCATGTCAAGTTGACTAATGCAACACATACAAGATGCAATTAGAGTAGGCTCGGCTAACCTAAACATGGCATGTGAAATGCAACCAATTGATGCACGTATTCTATTTGGAATTTGAAATACAAATGCAGTTAGCATGATGTACCGAGTCGGGTGCATGCAGGACAAATGTATGAATGCACGCATGCATTGCATAAGGTATGCTAATTTAAACGTGCCCTAATACTAACCATCAAAGCAGGTAAATAAAAGGGAAGAAAGAAGTGGGGATTGGAAGACATACACACACTCACCCACACTTATTACAGATTTGCCCTCGCTCGGAGGGACCGAATAAATAATACAAATTAATTAACTACGCAAGCTAATTAAATATTACAAATTGCCTAATTAATTAACAAACCAACTAAGCTAGGGGAAACAGTAAACCGCCTCGGGAGGAGAGCCAAATGCAGCGCGTGCTCGGGTCTTGCTCGGAAGTGCACCGCCATGCATAGTCTGCCTCTATTTTCCCTGCTCTGCCCTTATGAAGACTACCAAGGTCTCAAGGATGCTTCTCTGGATACTGGGATTCACCACCGGCTGAGTAGAATTACCACCGGCAGTGGCATGTGGTCACCGGCACAAAATGAAGCTATCGGCAGAAGGATAATTGCCGGTCGGCAATGTACACTACCGGTCGGCAAAGAATGCCTGCAGAACCTACAACTCACAGCAGCAGAGGACAGAACTTGCATGGCAATACAATTCAAGGCATATATGCACCAATCATGTCCCTTATCATGTTTGTGACTCAAAAGGGCATGTGTCTCGATTCTCGGACCGCCAATCACGCATTTTCATGCATGACGGCCCAAAGAATCAAGCGTGTAACTTTCATGTCAAATGAAATGCAAACCAAACAAATGAGACGAGGCCCAATTCCTATCACCAAGTCAAGGAATAAGGTATGCATGCAAGATGCAATGCAACCTAGGCATGCAAGCTAAGAATACAACATGGCATGGCAAGACACTTATGTAAGCATACAAGCAAACATGAGGCAATGCAAACTAATGAAAAGGTGGACTTATACATGATTTAGGCAACTCTAAATAGGCCTAAAACTGTGGCCATAGTGCTATAATAAGGGACCAAATACACATGCACACATACACATGATCAAAGGCCAACACTTAGGCACAAATTGGACAACTCTCAAACACATTTGAAAGGAGGTAATCATGGACATATAGCATGCAACATAAGCATTGAAAATCATGTTAAAACATGGTGCCAAACCAAGCAACAAGTCAAGCCAAACATGCAACAAATGGCCCAAGTGCTTGAAGCAAGTCAAAGGGGCTTGAACCATGACCTAGCCAACCAAGCCTCATAAGGCTAAGAGGACTTAAAATAGGTTCAAGACAGACCTAGACCATGTAAAGGGGACCCCCTAGATGGCATCTAGGTGGCTCAAAATCAAAGGCATGTATAATGGCCAAAACATGGAACATGCTACACAAGCTTTCAAAGTTTCAAAGAGGTATCTAAAGTAAGCATGCAAGCAAGCTATAAGGTCTGAAATTATGCTATAAATGATGCCAAATCATTAGAATAAACCAAGTAATGCATGCTATATACTCACACACTTGAGGCCAACAAGCCAAAATGCAAAGGGGGTATCTAATGCGTGCCATGGCCGACCCAAACAACTATGGACAGACCTCTAGCATGGCAAAATAAGCACACAAGCTTCACAAAACGAGACCTAAAACATGCTCGAGAAAAGGCTAACAACCTAAGGCATATTAAGGCAATAACAAGGCATTACATGGTAGGTATGCTAAGCATGCATGGTGTACCAAAACCAACACACAACAAGGTTATATCATGGCATAATAAGCATGGAAAATAACCAAGACATGATCAATACACACTCTAACATGATACTCTCTCAAGAGGCCAAAAAGGGTCCCTTTCAAGGACAACAAGGAGAGGGGGTGGCCCTCCCCTTTTAGAGACTTCAAGGCACCATCTCCACCACTGAAATCCCTCAAGATTTCAGTGGTGAAGAGGCCCAAACACCAAAGTCTCGAAACTTGCACAAAATAGCACAAAATGGGGCCTTTCAAGGCCTAAGAGGGGTCAAATACCCCCAAACTACAAAACACTCTTAATAAAGAATCAAGAGGACTAAAAAACAGAACTTTTTTGTATTATACACTAAGCTCAAAAACGATTTTAAGACAGGTAGAAATACAATGCAAGATTGGGGAATAAAGAGGCAAAATTGTTACCCTTGAAGACCCCTTCAACAATGGTGCTCCAACAGCTCCTTCTAGGTTGAAAACAGCTCCAAAACTTCAAAACCAACCTCTTAGAACCTCAGTAGCTAAGTGAAGGTGAAACACTATGTGTTTGTGTGCAATAGTAAGACACAAATGCACTTTAACACACACAAGAGGGAGATATAGAGATAGAAAGTGTATGGTTTAAAAATATATAAAGTGTCTCAAGTGTCTAACCCTAAAGCCAAGAGAGAAGGCTCTCTCTTATAGAGCTTCTTGTCTTGTAAAGCTTACAAGACAAGCTTCCAAAGAGGGAGATCCCTCCATAAAAGCATGACAGCTGTGATAAAATATCTGCAAAGGCAGATGCACAGTAGTCGGCCGGCCAAAAATGCCATTTTGGCAAAAAGGAGTGCCGACCGGCAACAAAAAGTGCCGATGGCAGCAAAAACCAGCCGGTGACCTCTAGTCACTGCCGGTGGTGTGTGGGGATGCCTCACAAGGCATTCCCTGCCCCTCCAAGGCGAAACACAAGTGTTTGGTGCAAAACCAGACACAAAACGGTCAAGTTCGGAGGTCCTGAGGCAGGGCGCGTAGCCCAGACCTCCGGGAACTCCAAACGAATACAAACATGGGTGATCACCGAGTGTTCAAACGGTGACGTCCAAGTCTTGAGGACGGTCAAAAATGGGGTGTCTACAGTCGCATTAGCCATCTCAACATAGCTGGGATCTTGCATTTGATTACTAACTAGCTTCTGTTTTGACTCAGAATACTAGGTAAGCTTTTATTGTTTAGCATACTACATATGTGTCATTGCTGCCATGAAAGCATGCTTGCCATGAGGCTATTAGCTTAGTTGATATAACTGCCTAAATGCTTGTGGGTGAAGGTTGGATTACTTGAATTGGAACAATTCATTAAATCCGCATTTTAGCCTACTTACGAGTAGCAAACTTCAAACCATTTTCCAAACAAATGGATATACAATGCTTTGTTCCAAATTAGGCGATCTAGTCTATACTTGTTTTGCTGTGCGCATCACATAGTAATTCTAGCTAATTAACCGGAAGAAGAATACATGTGTTTTCAAAAACGAGATATCATGTTTAGTACAGGCCGATCTTTGATCGGGCGAGCGGGGGTGCTCATAGCTGACCTTCCCCAATCGTACCCAAGTTCCCGAGCCGAGGTAACTTTGGTGATGACGGACACATGGCCTTAGGCACGAGTCAGGGTTTCCTTTATTTTCCAAAATTAAAATATTTAGGTAGCGACTCTGTATCTGGCAAAGCAGTCCATGTTTGGCACTTCTTTCTTAAAAATCAGTTTTTCAAAACGATTTGCCGGATTTGGACTCTTTGGTGATTTATTGGTCTCGCATTGCACTTTACGGGATTAGATTCAAAACCGTGACATTTGAGTCCGAACTGTAGACATGAGGCCCGAGGGCGCGTCTACACCTCAAAGTTAGTCAAGATGACATAATAGACTTGTCTTTGAACTAACGATCTTATACGACTAATCGGACAATCTCACGCACAGTACAGGTTACCTCAAATATTCCAACAAATCGACACGTGGACTGGCCTTGTGTCTATATCCTGTTTCATGAGCGCTCTAGAGTCAAGCCCTTGGACTAATAGGAAGCAGCACCACCTTCTACACTTACATAGGTAAGCTACTGAGAGTACCCCTGTAATTTACAGTATCCTAACAATTCACTAATATGAGTCATAATGTGCTGGAGGGGCTCCAAAAACTCTTCTAAGAGTTTATTTGGGTCTTCATTCTGGAGTGTTTACAAGTTTTTTTTAGTATTTACAACTCAAACATACAAAACTAGAAGCATGCATAAGCAAAGAGCACAACACAAATTCTAGGGCAAAACTTTTTGTAATCAATGCAAAAGTTTGAAATACAACACCTACTATAGTAGAAGGAAAGAAGTTTTTGAATTTTTCAAATTATTTATGCCTCAAAAAAGAGTACTATATGAAAATAATGAGTTTTTTTTTCCCCTCCCGAAACTAGTTTTTGAAAGTTTTTAGAAAACAAAGCCATCAAATGTATTAGAACCATTGAATAATCTCAATTCTATCATTGTTCATCATAAATTCATGCAAGAGAACAGAAAGGTCATAATTTACCCTCGTAGCCTTCAAGAACTCAAAAGTGCATTTTGAAGCTTATTATCCAAATCCCTAAAAGCAACCACATAAAAAAATCAAATAGAGTCATGAACAAACCACAAGATTGCATACTAACACACATTTATGCTTGATTAGGAGGAAATCATGAGAAAATGAAGTAAACAAGGACACTCTCTTACGAAATTGGCCCAATCAGTAGACCATATACAAATCAAAAGTATTCATACGATGTCCTAAAATCTATAAATTATAGTAGCCAGAGACTAGCTTCCTCACTGCCCTCAATTGGCCCCAAATTGGGTTATCAAATTAATGTGAAGTAGAATTGGGTTGGAAAGAAAAATATATATCCATATTTATTGAAAGCTTTATGTTAGGTTTTTATTCTTGGAAATCCCATTTGGCAAAGCTCCTTTCAGTTATAATTGTATTCGATCTTTTATTTCAGTAAGGTTTTGAGTTTTAGATACGAATCTAACTTGAATTGCGCCTTGCAGAGATGTTTCAAAAGTTAATTCTTTCTTTCTTTTTCAGAAGAATTCTTTTATGTTAATTCTTTCATGTTTCAAAAGTTTCTCCTTTCAAAAGTTTCACTCGCCTACAAAAGTATTAGGAGTTGTTTTTTTCTGCTTGAGCATAGATCCACTCAAGCGGCCATTCTTGCGCTCGAGCGGAGATCGCAGATTTTTAATCATGAATTGAGTAGATTATATCAAAGAGTTTGTTTGTTTTATTTATTCAATACAAAAGAGAGAGTTGTTCTTCGATAGATTCTGTGGAATTTGAGCCTGCAGCTTTGGTGGATTTCGGAGTGGCTCATCGTCGTGATTTGACATCAGCGTTATGGATTCAACGTTGGGCAAGATAATTCCGAGGTGAAGACGGGGCTGGAAGAGGCACATAGGGGTCAATTTAATTCGGGCGTGAATTCGCTAGGTAATTGAAAGTACACTTGTGTAATTCCTTTATGTCTTCTTAGTGGATTGTTTTGTGGCTTTTTCCCGTAGTTTTTTTTATCACAATTGGAGTGCCTCCAATTGTGGTTTTTTCACGTTAAAATCATTGTATCGATTTGTCTTTGATTGTTTGATTGAGATTGCTATTTACTGTTTAAAATTAATATATAATCATAAATTAATATTTAGGGAAATTCTAGATTCTTCACTTTATATGGAGAAGAACAAGAAGAAAATTCAATGAGATGATGAAATATTTTAACAAGAAATAAATAATCAATTCAGCTAGTCATCATCGAAAAACTATATAATTCAAACTAAAAGATCCACCGAAACAGAGAGAAAGATATTAACAACTCATTGAAAAACTAAAACATTTACATATGTTATTGTGATAATAATGCTAGATCACATGACAAAATTGATATCCCACTTCAGAGGCATTAAAATGTAGGAATAGATAAGGGAATCAAAATTGAGAACAAAAGTTGATATCCCACTTCAGAGGCATTAAAATGTAGGAATAGATAAGGGAATCAAAATTGAGAATAAAAGTTGATATCCCACTTCAGAGGCATTAAAATGTAGGAATAGATAAGGGAATCAAAATTGAGAACAAAAGAAGCTCAGTTTGGCTTCCAGGAAAATGTCAGAAAAGAAAAAGACATAAGAATATGGAACCAATATTTGTCATTTACCTAAGACCCAAGAAAACTATAACCTCCAGTTAATTGAGCCTAGTGAAAATTCAAGAAGACTAAAACTCCAAGTAATTGAACCTAGTGAAGACTATTTGGGTAGATGGAGATTAGTTTTTCGTTTAATTAGTAAATAAAAATGTACAAATTTCATTTTCGTTACTTCAATTTCTCCCCAAATTTGGTGTGTTTTATTTATTTATTTATTTTTTTTATAACTTAACCGGATTGGCTAATTCTTATTTCAATAAATCAAAGTTCTCTGGAACACTTGACTTCATTTTCAATTCCCTCATTTTCTGAGCAAATAGGGCACATAAGAATTGACGTTAGTACATGTATTTAGATACTCAAAATTGAAAATAATTAATAAATAAATACAGATCCTCATGACCATAATGGAGTGAGATTACCAGGTAGGAAGTGGCCTATTGGAACTGGTACTAGATCTCGGGTTTGGATGGAAAAATTGGGTATGGGTCTGTTTGGAATTTAGATATTCGGGTTTGCAACTTGCAAAGACAGACAAGTAATTCCAATTAGGCTTTGAGCCTTCCCAATTCTATTGATTGTTTTATGTAATATATAAAAATAGTAATAAATAATAAATATGTAATTAATAGAATGATAATGACAAATCACGTAATCTTTTGCCCGCATCTATTGTACTAATTTTTCTTCAAAATATCCACACCCGATTATCCCCCCAAAAAGTGAAAAGAATTTGTGCTCTCCAAAATACCTTGCACAACCCGAGCCATTATTTCGACTTGGTTTAATTTTATGTTTATATCATAAATTTTATTTTATTTTAATTCTTAAACCGTTAATTTTATCTAATTGGTTCCTAAATTTTGTATTTTACTTCATGTGATCCAATTAAAAATAATTTTTCAAATCATTAAACGTTAAACTTAATTTAATTGCTCCAAAAGTCATTTCAAAATTTAAATAATACTCCGTTTGTCTGGACGAATTTTTTTTTTGAAAAAATGTTTTTTGGAGGTAGTGAAACGAAGGTGGAAGTGGAGGTAGAGGTAGTGGCATGGTGGTGGTGTGGTGGCTGCGGTGATAGCAATGGTGATGGTGGCAGTGGTGATGATGGTGTGGTGATGGAGGTGAGAGTGGCAATGGCATCGTGGTGACATTGGTAAAACTTTAGTCTGGAAAACATTTTTCACCTTTTAAAAGTTAAAAACATTTTCTATCCATATAAGCTTGTTTATGAAAAATGTTTGCCATGGACTTTCATTTTCCATCATACCAAACATCAGAAAATACAAAAAATATTTTTCAAAAAATATTTCCAGCCTAAACAAACTGAGTGTAAGTTAAACCATACAGTCAAATACTTATTTTTTAATGAGCTACTTACATCAATGATCCTCCTAGTTTCATCCAAGTTTCGGTTTGGTCCTTATACTTTAAATTTCGTCAATTTGGTCATTATACTTTCTATCGTTTTCCACTTAGGTTATTTTTGCTTTATAATCTTGACCCTAAGGTTTTAGTTATTATATTCTTGCCTCTTAAGTTTTGTTATATTATAAAATTACATTTTTATTTTATCACACTATTTTCATTTTGTAGCGGTATTAATACAAAAGATTACTTTGGAGAGTTTCCCATGTAATGATAAAGATAATTATTTGTCGTGTTTTCTTACTTATTTTTTACAATAACTAATTGTTTACCTTTATTTAATAGTAGATGTCCAATTTTGTGTATAATTTCTAGTAGATTTTTCTTAAGATTTTCGTTAAGTTCTTTTAATAACATTATTATTATTATTTGTAATGCAATATTGTTTTTTAAATTATTTGATTCGACTTCTTCATTATATCTAATGCTCATATATTTATATTGGCAAGACTAATAGATTAGATTCTAATACCAATTCTAAACACATGCAATTTTACAATTGTTTCATAATTATACTAATAGGAAAATACGGCCTTATAGTAATTAATAGAACTTTTGGGTTTATACTTTGTTTCCATGTTTTTTTTTAGGGACTAAATTGATTTAGAATTGAATCTTGAGGGATTTAATTAGCACAACTAGAATTATAGGGGCTAAAATGAAACAAGTGTCAACCTTGAGAGATTATGACTAGAATTCACCTTATTTTTATCTATATGACTAACGAATATATAATAAGTCCCATAGTTTTGACATAATTATACTAATCTCTATTTTAGTAAGTCTATAAGGACTATAAATAATGCAATTGGTTACACTCTTTTTTTGAAAATTAGGTTCCTTGTTTTCTGATTTTTTTTTTTTTACAAATAATTTTTGTAATATTTTAAGCAAATTTTTTTTTAGGTACAATACACTTGAAAATATAATATCTGTGAATTGTTTTTTTTTTAAATTCACTAAATACAAAAATTACAAGAAAATAAAAATAAATTCAATACATTTCGTATTTTATAATATTCAGTGAATTTTTAAAATATTTTTGCAAAAATTTTATATTTGGTAAGTATATCAAGATTCAGTGTATCAAAAAAGTAAAAACAATGATTAAAATACTTTTAAAAATCACTAAAAAAAATACAAATTAAAAACTCAAAAAACTATTTTTGAAAACTTCAAACCAAATAGGTTCGTTTTTTTATCCATACGAATAATGGATTATTGATTAGAAGTGAAGGGGGGTGCTTGATAGTTAGATTCAACACTTAAAACTGAATGTATTGAGTAATAATCCATTAAACCCATTTGATAATCATAATTGATATCACCTAGAAATTTAAGTCTCTTAAAATGTAAGCTAATTTAAAAAAAAAAAAAAAAGAAGTCATATGCAGCTTATGTAATTCTAACTGAATTTATAAATACTAAATATAAGCATCAATATATACTATTATAAAACGTTTAAAAATATACACTATTACAAACTCACCATCACCACCACCACCACTACCATCGTTATCGTTACTACCACCATCACCATGCCACTGTTATCATTACCACTATCACCGCTACCACTAGCATCACTATTACCATCACCTCCTTTATCACTATTGTTAAGAACAACCATCATTGCTACTGCTACTGCTACTGCTACCACTACCACTACCACTACCACCATACCACAACCACCACTATTAATGCCACCACTACCACCACCACCACTACCAATATGCCACCGCCACCGCCACCGCCACCATAACTATCACCACCTTCATCACCATTATTATTGTTGCTAGAAGCACCACCATTATTTTACTATCGATACTGCTACCACCACCACCACCACTACCACCACCACTACCATTATCACCACCGTCACAATATAAAAATTAAAATACACAATCTAAAAATAATAAATTTCAAATTTGATCTTATACATATCAAACAACTTGTTTTTAGTTCAGCATTTAAATTTTTATCAAACAAAGCTTAAAAGATTTAGCATTCATTTTTTAATACCTAATTTTCAATCTTCAACGTTCAACTTTATCAAATACCACCTAAGTGATAAGTGAATTAAAAAATTAAAAGAACCCAACGTAATATGTTAGAATTATAAGATTTTTTATATTTTCTCCAAATCTCAAGAGTGATTAATGTAATTTATCATTTTTCTTACTATTTTGAGCAAATTATATATTTCAACTAATTTTGATAGGTGTTTGGTTGCATAGTTAAATTATGTAAATTTTAAAATGATTTTTTTACCATCAAACTAGGTTTTAATAGTAACTGATTTGCACAGAACTTGTCCTTGAAGGGGCAATTGAAAACGACTGGTAATATCTAGGGGTGCAATTTGGACAGGCTCAACCCAAGCAACCTGAACCCAACCCGATTTTTTTTAAGGCTTAGACAAGATATTTTCAAATTCAATACGGGCTTGGGCAAAAGTTCAAAAGCCCAAATTAAATTTGGCAGGCTTGGGGAAGACGTCAAACAACCCAAGCAACTCGAAATCCGAATTATACATATATAGATATATAAAAATATTAAATATACATATAAATTATTAGTCGTTATATGATATTAAAGTAATTTAGATTATTAAATCATACTGAATATATATTATATATACAAATAACATAAAATCTTACTTTTTTTTATTTTCACCCATAAATTGTAAAGACTACTATAGCGGCATCTCTCTTACATTATATAAATTATTTGTTTTAACGATATTAATGATTTTCTACAATTAAAAAAAATTGTAAATAGAGTCAAATTTTAATAATTTAATAATGTAGCTGCACAAAAAAAAAAAGAAAAAAAAAACTGAAATTCATTTACAATTTGGGCAATTCAGACAATTCGGGTTTAACTCACACTACAACAAAAAAGGTCTATGGTGACAAAAACGCGTGACGAAAAAATAGTTCGTCTCCAAATATACATGTTTTAGTGATGAAAATAAGATTTCGCCTCTAATTGTACTATTTTTAGAGACGAAAACCAAATTTTGTCACCAAATGCTTAAAATCAAATAAAACAATAGGTGACGAAAATTTTATTCGTCTCTAAATTTTATTTTTCGTCACAAAACAATTTCCCACCCTTGGAAAATTTGGTGGAAGATTTGGCGCCATTTTGGAGATGAAATTTGTCGTCACCATTGTAAAAAAATTTAGAGAGGAAATAATATCGTCTCCAAATGTATTATTTTTAGAGAGGAAAACCAAATTTCGTCACCAAATGCTTAAAATCAATAAAAAAAATACAAGAAATTTAGGCTATTGTGACAAAATTTGGTGACGAATTTTTTTTTATCTTAAAATTTAAGCCAAAGATGACGAAATATTAATTTTGTCATTTGTTTTAATTTTTCTCAAAAGTATAGGAGACGAAAACAAAATTTCGTGTGCAAAAATGAGGCGCCAATTTCATTTGCATTGGCGCGAATTATTTTAGCTCATTAGAGACGAACATTTTTGTCACAAAATATTTTTTTTTTTTTTGTGACGAACGTAATTCGTCGCCAATAAATTCCATACCTATTAAAAGATGTCGTTGCATATTTCCATTTATTAGGCGACAAATATATTTTTGTCTGGGAATGATAAGTTAAGGACGACGAAAATATTTCGTTACCAATAAACACTCCATCATGCAGACAATATCATTTCATCTTTCTATTAAATAGGCGACAAATATATTTTTGTTTCAGAAGAATAAGTTGTGGGAGACGAAAATATTTCGTCACTAATAAATTCTAATTGATTGCGTGACAAATATATTTTTCATCTCATAAAGTTAAGTTGTGGAAGACAAAAATATTTCATCATCAATAATAAATTCTTTGTTCTGGTATTGAAGGATACAAAAATATTTTATCACTAATCATTTCTCTTTATTAAAATGCCATGGTTTTGTGTTTCGAAGCACTGAAACGGTGACCCCAAGAGATACACTCTGACGCTTATCACTCATTTTCATGTACACGGACCTTGAAGTCATGACCCAAGAAGACACTTTCTACAAACCCTCATTTCTCTCTCGCACTTGTGTATACTCCTCTCTCACAAGTATTGAAGTTGTGACTCAAGAAGACTCTATATACCATTTCTTCTATTTCGCGCAAAAGCCCCTCTTTTCTGTCTCACACTTAAGCCCTTCGTGCATGCCAGCATTG
Organism: Camellia sinensis; assembly: GCF_055761805.1. NCBI lineage: Eukaryota > Viridiplantae > Streptophyta > Magnoliopsida > Ericales > Theaceae > Camellia > Camellia sinensis. Next base: position 191,981,383 of record NC_138964.1, read on the forward strand.
AAGCTATTATCCAATAAGGCACCCTATGTACGCAAGCACTTTTTCTCATTGTCTGAACCAACTCTACCCTTTCGGTCTAGAACACTCATTTCAGAAAAATCAAAGGTCAAAACCTCTCTCCACAAAAAAAAAAAAAAAAAAAAGAAAGATAATTAATGTAGCTATTTTTTTTGTGAGAAAAAATACAGAGAAACAAATAATAAAAAATTTATAATTTTCAAAATTAATAGAAAACATTATCTTGTTTAGTATGGAGTGTTCAATAATTAATTTTTAAAATTTGGTGATAAAATTTATTTTCGTTTTAGAATGTAACCCAAACATGACCAAATATTACTTTTGTCGTTTCTTTTAATTCTTCTCAAAACTGTAGGAGACGAAAAAATAAATTCATCAGAAAAAAAAAAAGAGGCTCCAATTTTTTTTCTTGTTGGCGCCAATTATTTTAGCTCATTGGAGACAAACATTTTTGTCACAAATTTTAAAGTTTTTTGCGACAAAAGGAATTCGTCACCATTAAATTCGAAACTTATTAGACGATGTCGTTTCATTTTCTTATTTATTTGGTGACAAATATATTTTTTGGCTGGGAAGGATAAGTTATGGGAGACAAAAATATTTCGTCACCAATAAACTCTTCATGCTCATTTTATCTTTTTGTTAATTAGGCGACAAATATATTTTTGTCTCGGAAGGATATGTTTTGGGAGACGAAAATATTTCGTTGTTAATAAATTCTTCATGTGTCGTGTTGCATTTTGAGTGATTGTGCGACGAATATATTTTCGTCTCATAAGGTTAAGTTGAAGGAGACGAAAATATTTCATCACCAATAAATTCTTCATCCCCACACAACGTTGTTTTTGTATTTTTGTTGATTAGGCAACGAACATATGAGTTTGAGACGAAAATATTTTATCACTAATTATTTCTCTTTATTAAAATGTCGTTAGAAACTAAGAGATCACTCTCACCTTAATCACTTACTTTCACACACACACACAAATACTAAAGTCGTGACCCGAAAAGACACCCTCTACAAACCCTCATTTCTATCTCGCACTTGAGTCTCCTCTCTCACAAGTATTGAAGCTGTGACTCAAGAAAATAATCTCTATAAACCATCTATTCTATTTCGCACTGAAGCTCCTCTATTCTCGCCGTTTGTGCATGCAAACATTATTATTCAAGAAGACATTTTGTGCAAAGCTATTATTCTTTCTCATAGTAAACCCCTCACCACAATATGAAAATAATAATAATAATAATTAAACAAGGAAACAAAATACAAAAAATCTAGGCTATTGTCACAAAATTTGGTGACGAATTTTTTTTTTGTCTTAAAATTTAACCCAAAGATGATAAAATATTAATTTTGTCGTTTGTTTTATTTTTTCTCAAACGTATAGGAGACGAAAAAAAAATTCATCTGCAAAATTTAGGCGCCAATTTCATTTGCTTTGGCGCGAATTATTTTAGCTGATTGGAGACGAACATTTTTGTCACAATATATATATATTTTTTGCGACGAACGTAATTCGTCACCAATAAATTTCCAACCTATTAAACGATGTCGTTGCATATTTCCATTTATTAGGCGACAAATATATTTATGTCTAGGAATGAGAAGTTATGGAAGACGAATATATTTTGTCACCAATAAACACTCCATCATGCAAACGATGTCGTTTCATCTTTCTATTAAATGGGCAACAAATATATTTTTGTCTGGGAAGAATAAGTTGTGGGAGATGAAAATATTTAGTCACTAATAAATTCTAATTGATTGCACAACGAATATATTTTTCGTCTCATAAGGTTATGTTGTGGAAGACAAAAATATTTCATCACCAATAATAAATTCTCTGTTCTTATATTTAAGAAGACAAAAACATTTTTTCACTAATTATTTCTCTTTATTAATATGCTATGGTTTTGTGTTTCGGAGCACTAAAACCGTGACCCCAAGAGACACACTCTGACCCTTATCACTCATTTTCATGTGCACGGACACTCAAGTCGTGACCCAAGAAGACACTTCCTACAAACCCTCATTTCTCTCTCGCACTTGAGCCTACTCCTCTCTCACAAGTATTGAAGTCGTGAAGCAAGAAGACACTCTGTAAACCATTTCTTCTATTTTCGCACTAAAGCCCCTCTCATACGTCTCACACTTAAGCCCTTCATGCATACCAGTATTGAAGCTATTATACAAGAAGGCACCCTATGCAAAACCGACTATTCTTGCTCATAGTGAAGGCGCCTCTCGCATAAGCACTTTTTCTTATTGTCTGAACCAACTCTACCCTTTCCGTCTAGAACACCCATTTTAGAAAAATCGTAGGTCAAAACCCCTCTCCACAAAAAAAAAAAAAAAAAAAAGAAGAAGAAGACGAAGAAGAAGATAATTAATGTAGCTATTTTTTTTTTGTGAGAAAAAAAAACAGAGGAAAAATTAATAATAATTTTTTAATTTTCAAATTAATAGAAAACATTACCTTGTTTAGTATGGAGTTTTCAATAATTAATTTTTAATTTTTAATCTATATTTTTTAGCGAACATTTTTTAATATTATAATATTTTGTTCTTTTTTTTTTTAACTTTTTAAATCCCTTTAATTTAGATGAGAGCAAATTGTAGCAGTTGTCCCGGTACTTTGGTCCTTGTGTCATATAAATGGTATGTGGCATATCTATATCTATTTATCTATCGATCTATATCTATCTATCTATATCTATATCTATCTATCGATCTATATCTATATATATATATATATATATATTATATATTAAGCAAAAGGGGGTTTTTAACCCCAAGCCTTGTGGGAGCTCCAATCTCCCAATCTAAATTTTCTGATTTTTTGATTTTAAAAAAAAAAAACCTTAACATTTATTAACTTATCCCAACCCCCAAGTCTTATTCTCATAATAACACTTTAATGCATTAAGAACAAGTATAAAAAAAAATTCTTTAAAATCCAACACATATGAATTCCTTGAAAAGTCCCAACATATATGATTATTATCCCTCATAATAACACTTTAATGCATTAAGAACAAGCATAAAAAAAAATTTCTTGAAAAGTCCAACACATATGATTATTATCAAAATATTAAATTTAATATAATATAATAAAAACAGACATTTAATTCCTTGAAAAGTCTAACACATATGATTATTATCAAAATATTAAACTTTAATATAATATAAAAAAGGAAAAAAAAAGACATCTAAAAAAAAAAAAGACATTTAAAAATCGCAATTCACATATATAGATAATTGTAAACACAATTATCTAAAGAAAATGGGGTTTTTAACCTACAAGCCTTGTGGGAGCTCTAATATCTTAATCCTAATTTTCTAATTTTTTTATTAAAAAAAAAAAAAAAACTCAGCATTTGTTAATTTCTTCCAATCCCCATGCCTTTTGGGAGATTTGGTCAAAACCCCCTCATAATTAAACTTTAATGCATTAAAGACCAGCATAAAAAATATTCTTTGAAAATTTCAACACATCTATCTATCTATATTATATTATCTATATCTATATCTACATCTATCTATCTATATCTATATCTATACTATATATTAAGCGAAAGGGGATTGTTAACCCCAAGCACTGTGGGAGCTTCAATATCTCAATCTGAATTTTTTAAATTTTTTATTAAAAAAAAACTCAGCATTTATTAATTTGGTCAAAATTTCCTGATCAGCATTTATTAACTTTTTTCAATCTACATGTCTTTGCACATGCCTGCATTTATTGATTTGGCCAAAATCCCCTAATCAGCATTTAATCCCCTCATACAAATAATTATAGATACAATCTGTGTATAGTTACTGCAATACCTTTTTCAACTTCTCTCGTACACTATGGTTAGTGATAAGATTGTTAAATTATTTTTATAAAAAATCTTAAAAAACATAATTTATATATTAAAAAAAAATCTAAAACAAATCTAAATATTTATAATTATCCCGTGCATAGCACGGGTGATAGGCTAGTGTATATATTAAGGAAAAGGGGGTTTCTAACGCCCCAAGCCTTATGGAAGCTCCAATATCCCAATCTAAATTTCCTATTTTTTTTTTTTTTAAAAAAAAACCCTTAACATCTATTAACTTCTCTCAACCTCAAGCCTTACCCTCGTAATAATACTTTAATGAATTAAGAACAAGTATAAAAAAAAAAAATCATTGAAAAGTCCAACACATGAATTCCTTGAAAAGTCCCATCACATATGATTATTATCCCTCATAATAACACTTTAATACATTAAGAACAAGCATAAAAAAAAATTCCTTGAAAAATCCAACACATATGATTATTATCAAAATATTAAACTTTAATATATAAAAAAAAGAAGACATTTAATTCCTTGAAAAGTCTAACACATATGATTATTATCAAAATATTAAACTTTAATATAATATAAAAAAGAAAAAAAACATTTAAAAAAAAAAGACATTTAAAAATCACAATTCACATATATAGATAATTGTAAACACAACTCGTGCGAATATTTACGTTGGCGATATAAATATTTACATTGACGGTATTAACATTCACATCAATATATTACATTGGCAATTCACATATATAGATAATCACAATTTATTATTATTATTATTATTATTATTATTATTATTATTATTTTTTTTTTTTTTTTTTTTTTTATCTATATCTATATATTATATAAAGAAAATGGGGTTTCTAACCCACAAGTTTTGAGGGAGCTTCAATATCCCAATCCTAATTTTCTAATTTTTTGATTTAAAAAAATAAATAACCTTAGCATTTTTTGATAACTATATTTGGGTAACTATATCATTCATAAGACTTATTGAAATATAAGAAAATAATGTGACTAAATAGAACACAAGTAGCTGAAAAGAGATTTATAAAAAAGTGCCCTCACTTCACTTCATATTTAATAATAAATTGTATATTTGTCTTAATTTTTTGATTTAAAAAAATAAAAAAAAAAAACTCAAAACATAGTAATTTCTTCCAAGTCTTTTTGACTTCTTCCATAGATATCCTTTTCAACTTCTCTCATACCTATTTAATTATTTTAAAAATAATAATTATCCCCCCTTTTCAACTTCTCTCATAACTATTTAATTATTCTGTAAATAATAATTATCCCTTAATAAATGGATTTCAAATAGAAAGATAACAAAAATATTTCATAATCTCTCCATTGTAATTTCTCTCATCGAATTCCAAAAGAAAATTAAAATTTGCTTTCCATTACAATTGTTTTTTTTTTCCATTATTATATTCATATTGTATTTTTAGTTATGGAATTAAAACCAAAAGAAATGTAACTTAAATTATTGGATTAATAACAGAAATATCATATCAATTATTGTTAAATATCACTTTACTTCATATTTAATAATAAATTGTATATTTGCCTTAATTATAATTTTTAAATTGGTATATTTTCATAACAAGAAGAGGTATATCATAACTAATGTAACCTCATTTAATTAGGTTTATTTCTTTTTTTATTACAAATTATCAAAATTGCACTAAATAGATTTATATATATATATATATATATATTAAATTTTTTTAAACTAATAATTTAAAAAGTTATAAACATAAAAATTAATTTATAAATTTCATGTATATCACAAGATAAAATATTAAATTAGTTCAAAATATTTATAATAATTTTTTTTTAATTTATAAAATCTCGTACATAGCACGGGTTACCACTAATATCTATACTATATATTAAGTAAAAGGGGGTTTTAACCCCCAAGGTTTGTGGGAGCTCCAATATTCCAATCCTAATTTTTTAATTTTTTGATTTAAAAAAAAAAACCTCAGCATTTATTAATTTCTCCCAATCCCCATACCTTTTGGGAGATTTGGTCAAAACCCCCTCATAATTAAACTTTAATGCATTAAAAACTAGCATAAACAAAATTCCTTGAAAATTTCAACACATCTATCTATCTATATTATATTATCTATATCTATATCTATCTATCTATCTATCTATCTATCTATCTATCTATCTATCTATCTATCTATATCTATACTATATATTAAGCAAAAATGGATTTTTAACCCCCAAGGCCCATGGGAGTTTCAATATCCGAATCTAAATTTTTTATATTTTTTATTAAAAAAAGAAAAACTCAACATTTATTGATTTGGTCAAAATCCCTTGATCAACATTTATTAACTTTTTTCAATCCACATGTTTTTCCACATGCCTGAATTTATTGATACAATCCCCTGATCAACATTTGAAATCCCCTCATACAAATAATTATAGATACAATCCGTGTATAGTTACTGCAGTACCCTTTTTAACTTCTCTCATACACTATGCTTAGTGATAAGATTGTTAAATTATTTTTATAAAAAATCTTAAAAAACATAATTTATATATTAAAAAAATCTAATACAAATATAAATATTTATAATTATCTATACTATATATTAAGCAAAAGGGGGTTTTTAACCCCAAGGCATGTGGGAGCTCCAATCCCCTAATCCTAATTTTCTAAGTTTTTGATTTAAAAAAAAAAAATCTCAGCATTTATTGACTTCTCCCAACCCACAATCTCTTTTGACTTCTCTCATAATTATTGCAACACCCTTTTCAATTTTTCCCATACACTATGGTTACATACAAAAAATAAAAAAAAATAAAAAATATAAGAATTTAGCTATAGATCTCAAAAAGATATAACATCTAAATGGCATATGGGAGCTCCAATCTCCTAATCCTAATTTTCTAAGTTTTTGATTTAAAAAAAAAAACATCAACATTTATTGACTTCTCCCAACCCAACCTCAGTATTTATTGACTTCTCCCAACCCACAATCTCTTTTGACTTCTCTCATAATTATTGCAACACCCTTTTCAATTTCTCCCATACACTATGGTTACACACAAAAATAAAAATAAAAAAAATTTAGCTATAGATCTCAAAAAGATATAACATCTAAATTTGAATTATGATTTAATAATATAATTATGTATTTTTTTTATGTATATCTATCAAAATTTTAAATCACTTAATGAGACAAATTAATCAATTTTCCAAAATTATTTATTTTTAAAAATCATAATCTCTCCCTCCTAATCTCTCTCACAAATTTTCAAAAAAAAATATTAAAACTTGCATTCATTTTCTCTTCCCCAAAAAATTAGATAATATTTTTTATAAAGTTGTAGATATCTACCTATATTTTATAAATTATATTATAACATAACAAAAAAAAACTATAAAATTAAAAAACAAATCTTTAAAGTTATCTAAATAAACTTTAAATCAATAAAACTCACATGTCTATCACATATCTAACTCACATCATAACTTACCTAAATAATAATAATTAAAAACAAATGAAAACCACAGATAAATTAAATTAAAAAAAAAAAGATACCCACAACTCCATCTTAAATAAATTGAAAAAAAAAAACCTGAATAGAAACCACACAAAAATAAAAATAAAAATAAAAAGATATATCTATCTATCTATCTATATATATATATATATATATATTAAGAAAAATGAGGTTTCTAACCCCCCAAGTCTTGTGGAAGTTCCAATATCCCAATCTAAATTTTTTGATTTTTTATTTAAAAAAAAAAACCTTAGCATTTATTAACTTCTCCCAACCCCCAAGCATAAAAAAAATTCATTGAAAAGTCCAACACATATGAATTCCTTGAAAAGTCCCAACACATACGATTATTATCCCTCATAATAACACTTTAATACATTAAGAACAATTATAAAAAAAAAAATTCCTTGAAAAGCCCAAGACATATGAATTTCTTGAAAGTCCAACACATATGATTATTATCAAAATATTATACTTTAATATAATATAAAAAAAAGAAGACATTCAAAAAAAAAAAGACATTTAAAAATCACAATTCACATATCTATACTTCTATACTATATATTAAGCAAAAGGGGGTTTTTAACCCCAAGGCCTGTGAGAGCTACAATCTTCTAATCCTAATTTTCTAATTTTTTGATTTAAAAAAAAAAATCTCAACATTTATTGACTTCTCCCAACCCAATCTCAGCATTTATTGACTTCTCCCAACCCACAATCCCTTTTGATTTCTCTCATAATTATTGCAACACCCTTTTCAATTTTTCCCATACACTATAGTTACACATAAAAAAAAAAAAGATAAGAATTTAGCTATAGATCTCAAAAAGATATAACATCTAAATTTGAATTATGATTTAATAATATAATTATGTATTTTTTTATGTATATTTATCAACATTTTAAATCACTTAATGGGACAAATTAATCAATTTTCCAAAATTATTGATTTTTAATTTACAAAATAGATTAAAAAAAACTATTGACTGATTTATTTATTTAATAACAAAAATATTTCATAATCTCTCCCTCCTAATCTCTCTTACAAATTTTCTTTTCCCCAAAAAATTAGATAATATTTTCTATTAAAGTTGTAGATATCTATCTATATTTTATATATTATATTATAACATAACAAAAAAAAAACTAAAAAACTAAAAAAAAAATCTTTAAAGTTTATCTAAATAAACTTTAAATCAATAAAACTCACATGTCTATCACATATCTAACTCACATCATAACTTACCTAAATAATAATAATTAAAAACAAATGGAAACCACAGATAAATTAAATTTTAAAAAAAAGATACCCCAACTCCATTTTAAATAAATTGAAAAAAAAATATCCAAATAGAAACCACACAAAAATACAAATAAAAATAAAAAGATATATCTATCTATCTATCTATATCTAGCAAAACGGAGTTTTTAACCCCCAAGGCCTATGGGAGCTTCAATATTCCAATTTGAATTTTTTATTTAAAAAAAAAAAACTCAGCATTTATTGATTTGGTCAAAATCTCCTGATCAGCATTTAAAATCCCCTCATACAAATAATTATAGATACAATTCGTGTATAGTTACTGCAGTACCATTTTCAACTTCCCCCATACACTATGGTTAGTGATAAGAAAAAAATCTTAAAAAACATAATTTATATATTAAAAAAATCTAAAACAAATATAAATATATATAATTATCCCGTGCATAGCACGGGTGATAGGCTAGTCTATATATTAAGAAAAATGGGGTTTCTAACCCCCAAGCTTTGTGGGAGCTCCAATATCTCAATCTAAATTTCCTGATTTTTTGATTTAAAACTCAGCATTTATTAACTTCTCCCAACCCACTTTTTGACTTCTCCTATATCTACTCCTACGTCCTTTTTAACTTCTCTCATACACTATGGCTAGTGATGAGATTGTTAAATTATTTTTATAAAAAAATCTTAAAAAAGGAACAAATGGTCAGTACCTAAGAGAAAAAGGGGGTTTCTAACCCCCAAGGCCTGTGGGAGCTCCAATATGCCAATCCTAATGTTTTAATTTTTTGTTTTTTTTAAAAAAAAAATTAACTTCAGCATTTATTAACTTCTCTCAACCTACAAAACTTTTTTGACTTCTCTCATAATTACTACAGTACCTTTTCCAAAACAAATAATTTGTATATTAAAAAAAATCTATATTATATATTAAGTAAAAGGGAGTTTCTAACCCCCAAGGCCTGTGGGAGTTCCAATATGCCAATCCTAATGTTCTAATTTTTTGTTTTTTTATTTTAAAAAAAATGAACTTCAGCATTTATTAACTTCTCTCAGCCCACAAGACTTTTTTGACTTCTCTCATAATTACTACAGTACCTTTTTCAAAACAAATAATTTGTATATTAAAAAAAATTTGAAACAAATATAAATATCTATATCTATATCTATCTATTTATTTATATCTATCTCTAATTCATAAGTTTTGTGGGAGTTTCAATATCTGAACCTTAATTTCTTAATATTTTTGATTTTTTTTGAAAAAAAAAACTTAGCACTTATTAAATTCTTCCAAGTCTTTTTAACTTCTCCAATTTACATACTCTTTTTAACTTTTCACATACGTATTGCAAACAGTGAGTCTCCTTTTTATTTTCTTCTGCTTGATTTCTCACTTCTGCATAAACCCTCACAAAGAGAAAAATGTGATTATAATTAGTTGAATGATTTTTTTTTTTTAAATGTGATTGTAGTTAGCTTAATAGTTTTTTTTCATTTATTTATTTTATTATGGAAAAAATGTAATGTGATTGTAGTTTGTTCAATAGCTCTTTTTTTTAATATGATTGTGGTAGTTAGTTCAATGGTTTTTTTTTAAATGTTATTTAATCTTTTTATTTACTATTTTAATTTTATTTTTAATATGATTGAAGTTAAATAAACATAAACACTCACAAAAAAAAAATGTGATTGTAATGTGATGTGATTGTAGTTTGTTCAATGGCTTTTTTTTTAATATAATTGTTGTAGTTAATTCAATGGTTTTTTTTTTAATGTTATTTAATCTTTTTATTTACTATTTTATTTTTATTTTTAATATGATTGAAGTTAGATAAACATAAACACTCACAAAGAAAAAAATGTGATTGTAGTTAGTTCAATGGCTTTTTTTTTTAATGTGATTTTAGTTAGTCAATGGTTCTTTTTATCATTTATTTATTTTTTTTATTATGAAAAAAATGTAATGTGATTGTAGTTTGTTCAATGGTTCTTTTTTTTTTTAATGTGATTTAATATTTTATTTATTGTTTTAATGGTTTTTCTTTACAATTATTTATGAAAAAAATATGATTTTAGTTAGATAGAATAAATATATTTGTGATTTGATTTAATTTTTTTCTGATTTGATTTTTAAAGTACCAATTATTGACAATGATTAGGTTGTATTTTGAAAAAAAAATTGTATTGATTTTTTTAACTCACTGTGTTTTTTGAAAAAAAATTATTGTATTTTTTTAACTATCAATTCACTTAATTTGTGATTTGATTTTTAACACACTGTGTTTTTTGAAAAACAAAATGGATTATACTCATTAGAGTCACATCATATACCAATTATTGATGATAATTAGATACTATTTTGACCCAAAAAAAATTATAATTGATCTTTCTAACTCACTATATGTTTTTTGAAAAATAAATTATTGTGTTGTTTTAATTATTGATGATGATTAGATAGCATTAAAAAAATTGTGATTTGTATAATTGAAATTATTTCCTTTTGTTTATAATTTTATTTTATAATATGATTGAAGTTAGATAAACATAAACACTCACAAAAAGAAAAATGTGATTGTAGTTTGTTCAATGGTTTTAAATAATCTTTTTTATTACTATTTTAATGGTTATTTTTTTCAATTATTTTTTTTATTATGAGAAAAATGTCATTGTAGTTAGATAGCATTAAAAAAATTGTGATTTGTATGATTGAAATTATTTCCTTTTGTTTATAATTTGATTTTTTAAATATAATTGAAGTTAACTCACAAAAAGAAAAATGTGATTTTTCTAAATTTTTTATTAAAAAAAAACACAGCATTTATTGATTTGGTCAAAATTCCCTGATCAGCATTTATTAACTTTTTTCAATCCACATGTCTATTCACATGCCTGCATTTATTGATTTGGTCAAAATCCCTTGATTAGCATTCAAAATCCCCTCATAAAAATAATTATAGATACAATCTGTGTATAGTTACTGCAGTACCTTTTTCAACTTTTCTCATACATTATGATTAGTGATAAGATTGTTAAATTATTTTTATAAAAAATCTTAAAAAACATAATTTATATATTAAAAAAAATCTAAAAAAATATAAATATTTATAATTATCCGTGCTATTCACAAATCCCTCTCTCTTTCAATCTCTCAAACCCTCATCCCATGGCTCCAAAACCCTTTCATCTTCGACATCCAAACTTGCCCCCACATCTTCTCCTCCATCTCCGGCACCAAGGACCTCCAAATGGTTAACCTAACCCTCCGTGTCCTCTCTCGCCCCGAGTTCTCTCAACTCCCCCGAATCTTCCAAACCCTAGGCCTCGAATACGACGATAAAGTCCTTCCTTTGATCGGCAACGAAGTCCTCAAGGCCGTTGTCGTTCAATTCAACGCCGATCAGCTCCTCACCGAGTGTCCCAGCGTCTCTGCATTGGTTCGCCAGGGCTTGGTTCGTCGTGCTAAGGATTTCAACTTCGTTCTTGATGACGTTGCGATCATGCACTTATTGTATGGGGCTGAGTTCTCCAAGGCCGTGGAGCAGAAGTAGGTGGCACAGTAGGAGGCTGAGTTCTGCAAGGCCATGGAGCAGAAGTAGGTGTCACATGAATGTCTCTTTCTCTCTCTCTCTCTCTCTCTCTCTCTCTCTCTTTCTCTCACTCTATAAATACATCTGAATCGAACCTTTTCATTTGTGAATTGATCAAGTATTTTTATTCTATTTGATTCTTAATTGTTTTATATATCTATGCATAATATATTCGACTCTGTATGTACATCTAAATTTATGTCTTTTGAATTTTGGTGTTCTACTTCAAAATTAGCAAACCTATTTTATTGATTTTTATTTATGTATGCTTGTATTTTAGGTGTGATTGCAATATCCATACTATATACCCTTGCCTCTCTGTCTGCTTCAGCTAATACCAGTACCAAAAGTTAGCAGAAGGAACCAAAGATTAACAGCTGCTAGATGATGACAAAAAGAACCCCAAAACAGAGAGCCATAACAAAAAGATACTCAGCAGAGTTTAGAGAAATAAGTAATTTTAGTTAACCCAAACTTACTCCTTCAGTACCATTGGCATGGCAGCTATCCAGATCCACATCTGTTTTTTGCATATCATTTTGAACATCTGCACTCTCCAAAAGTTGATTGCGATGATTCTGCTCAATGGCATGATTCTGATCTGCATTAGCTGATTCTCCAATGCCATCAGTGACATCACCTGTTGTTTTACTCTACTTGTTCTTCTTTTTCTTTGTTTTACTTCTTCTTCTTTTCATCCTCCATTGCTGACCTTAGATTTCAACACCCAAAGCTCCTTTGATTGAATAAACTAAAATCTGTCAAAACCCACCAAAAGTTTCACTTCCATTACAAACAATATCCCAACTTTCTTACTTCCAACATGGAATTAAAATCATGCTCATCAAAATCAAAATACATTGAAGCTTCAAAAATTGGATCTTCAATATCTGGAATAACTGAATTGGCATCAAAACAAGAAAGTGTATGAATAAATAACTGACCAATCAATCTAAAACAACCTCAATGCATTCACATTTCGGAGATCCAAAAACAATTCAAATCTAGGTGATAGAAATCTATAAAATTTGAACGTGTGATTGCAATATCCATACTATATACCTTATTTATTTATACAGGCATACATCTAAATTTATGTCTTTTGAATTTCTATATCTAAACGGTCCTACATTGGTTTTGCTGTTACCTCATGTGCACTTGAACTTGAAAGTCCTTTGCAAAAGTTTGAGTTGATTCCTAGTGCATCATGAAGCTTGGTGTAACACTATAGGTCTTTGAACATGTTTACCTTTGGCCTAAGCACAACTAAGTAAAAAATAATAGGACAAATGCTACTTAATCATCAAGTATATGACTGAACCTTGAAGTACACATGTCAAGTCAACGTTAGCATTGTTAGATTTGGTTCAACTTGGCTTACTAAAAAAAGTTACATTTGCTTGCAATTTTATACCTCTTACACAAGTGAAGTACTGAACTTCTATAAATGACTTCTTGGCTTTCTAGTACTACAATTAAAAAAAGAAAAAAAGAAAGAAAAAAAGAAAGAAAGAATGCATGTGATGTGATGAAAATTGATTTAAAAGAACTGGATTTTTTACATTTGTCTAATCTTTCTTTTCAAAAAAGAAAAAAATGAATGTTTTTAATCTAATCTAATCTAATCAATTTCCTATTCAAAAATCCTGGTTGGAGCAGTTTATTTAAGACTTAAGCGGCTTATATATATATATATATATATTTAAATCAATGTATAATTTTATTTTATTTGACAGGAATAACTTAAATAAATTAAAAAAGAGAAATGAATGTTTTTAATTTACACTTTTTGATTACCATTTTCTTAACTTATAAAAGAACTGCATCAAAACAGGTCCTAAATGACATGATTAAAAGGAGAAAAAAAGAAGAATAATACATGTGGTACCTTGTGTGCATGAGACATGTGTTCATGTTCCTATATGTAGCCAGTTTTAAAACACACATCATTAAGTTTTAGAGAGTTTCTTTATGATTTTAAGAGATTCAGGGCTATGTCATCATATTCCTTTTATATATTGTTTGATACTCTCGATATTATTACAATGTGACCGATACTATTACATGTCTTGATACCACCATTTAAAACCATGCTACTTACTAACTCTATTCTTCTTCAGGCGTGGTGTTCGGCAAATGAGAATAGGATGGGCTGATGGCCCAGAATTTGACTCAGTGCCCAATTAGACCTGGAAAGAGCTACACTTATCTGTTCACAATTCAAGGCCAGGAAGGGACACTCTGGTGCCATGCCCAATGCTCGTGGCTGAGAGCCACAGTCTACGGTGCTCTGATTATTCACCCCAAAGAAGGTTCTTCCTACCCATTCCCCAAGCCCAAGCGTGAAACAACCCTTCTCTTAGGTACTGACCATGAGATGCAAATAGAGACACAAAAGGAACAAATACAAATGCAGAACAATAAAATAGAAGATCTTGAAGAGGGTAAGAAGAAGCAAGGGGAGACAATGGCTGATGTTGTCAACTTTTTGAGGACCAAAGGATTCACTGGACACTTTGGAAGTGGAGGGAACTCATCCACAAGTGGACATACTTCTTGGTAAAGTATATTAACTTTAATATAACAAATTTTATAAAAGAATACATGTTTGAAGAATTAGGAAGTAATGGAAACATGCATATGACATCCAATTTGTACAGGTGCACATGATGTATAAATTGTGAATTAGTCTAAAAAATATATTTTTTTCTCTATACTAAAAGCTTGAAAAAAGGCTGTCGAAATGCTAAATTATCACACAATTACAGAGTTGTACAAGAACCAATAGAAACACCTTAGGAGGGACCAATATAAGTTGTATGAACTTACGGCAAATTAATGGGATGCACCATTTGTGAATTAGCCTTAAAATTAATTTTTTGTTCTCATAATCTAAAAAAAAGTCTGTTACAGGGATAAATTGTATAATTGATCTAATTGTAAATTGATGAGTTACTAATGTTTTTAATCTTTTGTATAATTGATTTATTACTAAAACTTTTAATTTATTTTTTTGCAGATTGGATTGGGGTGGCATTTTTGACGTGCAACAATGATGTAATTTGTTTGAATGTTCATTTTTGTTTGATAAGGATACACATACAGTTACACTACTTATTGTTGGATTTTTGGTGGAATTGAACAAGTTATAACTTTTGGATATTTTGTGGATATTTCACTATTTTATTATATCAGGATGAAATTATTTGTAATGATGAATGTATATTTTCATTTTGTTAATTCGTAAATGTGTTGATAACAGGTTAGGTTAAGTTGTGATGAAATTGTTATATTCAACAGGTTTCAACATGAACAGGGTCATATTTGTTGAACTAAAATTTAGATTTTGATAAAATAGGTATATAATGTGGAAAAAAATATTATGAAATTATTGACAAAATTTTTCATCCCTAAAGAAGGTTTTTTTGTCTCTTGTTTGGCTTAGGTGGATGATTAATTTTGTCATAAATTCTTTATTTCGTCGCTAAATGAATTTGTTATGACAAAAAATATTGTCACATTTTGTCACTATTACTCTCAATGTGTGGCGAATTTTTTTTGACATTATTTCATCATTTTTAATGATGAATTTGTTTTTATCTCTATTGGTAGCTTCTTTGACAAAAAATTTTCGTCTTCGTTTATATTAAATGTGACAAAATTATTTTGTCTCCATTTCTTATATTTATGACAAAATACTTTTGTCTCTAATTTCTCCTTTAATGACAAAATATTTTGTCGCTAATTACTTATAAGTATGTTCCCAACAGAGTATATTGGAGACAAAAAAAATTCGTCACAAATTTATCGTTTTTAATGATGAATTTGTTTTTGTCTCCATTGGTAGCTTCTTTGACAAATTTTTTTTGTCTTCGTTTATATTAAACGTGACAAAATTATTTCGTCTCTATTTCTTATATTTATGACAAAATACTTTTGTCTCTAATTTCTTCTTTAATGACAAAATATTTTGTCGCTAATTACTTGCAAGTATGTTCCCAACAGAGTGTATTGGAGACAAAAAAATTCGTCACAAATTTATCATTTTTAATGATGAATTTGTTTTTGTCTCTATTGGTAGCTTCTTTGACAAAATTTTTGTCTTCGTTTTTATTAAACGTGACAAAATTATTTCGTCTCTATTTCTTATATTTATGACGAAATACTTTTGTCTCTAATTTCTTCTTTAATGACAAAATATTTTGTCGCTAATTACTTACAAGTATGTTCCCAACAAAGTGTATTGGAGGCAAAAAAATTCGTCACAAATTTATCATTTTCAATGACGAATTTTTTTTTTCGTCTCTAAGACCCTTTAGCGACGACCCTTTAGAGACAAAATGGGTGACGAAAAATGTTTGTCGTAATTAGTTTGGGTGACGAAATATATACATTTTGGGACAAATTTGTTTCGTCTTTAAATCCCAAATTTGTTGTAGTGTCAGGTCAGGCTTGGGTAGGCAACCTCGGGTTACAATTTAAGCCTAGACGGGTCTGGACAGGTCTCAACACAACTTGAGTTGGGTTTGGATAACCTTCCAATCCGACCGAACCCACTCAAGTTGCATGCCTAGTAATATCCGTATTTTAAAAACTGAACAAATGGAACTGATAGTTTATGAATAAAAAACAAAGACTGGAGACACTTTAATGGAAAAAGTAGAATTAATACTTGTGACTCTGATTTTGTTTATGAAAATATAGTTAAAATTCTTAAAACATAATCTATAAATAAATATATCTCAATGACACGAACTAAAATGTAAAAAAATTTATCTATCATTACTCGGCTTAGAGTTACATAAGACCGGTACTGATGGCCTAAGGTTGCTTGCCCCCCTATAGCGATCTCGGTTTTCCCTTCATTGTTTAATTGTATTCCGGGCTCGGGTCCGTGGATGTTGGTTGTTGTCTTATTCTCATTTCCATCCTTTACTTCTTGTATTTGAGTTTTGGGTTGTGTGGGACATGTTTGAAACAGGTTGGTTGTGTTTGGAAACCAAGAGTTGATGCCCAGATTTTGGCGTTCACGCTCGAGCGGGGCTTTTGACACTCGAGCAGGCCCTTTGCTTTTGTTCCTCCGCTCGAGCGAGGAGTTTGATGCTCGAGCGGGATTATTCAACCCTCAGTACTTTTCTCTGCAGGTCATCGGACGCTCGAGCGTCCACTTTTACACTCGAGCGGGGACTTTCGTCTGCAGAACTTCTGGAAGTGTGCATCCGGCGCTCGAGCGGCGCTTTTGACACTCGAGCAGGGCGTTCCACGCTCGAGCGGACTATGTTTTATATCAATCCGAGTTATAACTTTTTGGATCACTTTTTCGGGCCATTCTCTCTCTCTAACTTTCCAAAACCCTATTTTGAGAGCTTCTCTCTCTAGAATACACCTTCTCTCTACGAAATAATCTAGTTTTAGCGATCTTCCACCATTGCCCCTATGTAAAAAGTGTAGAGCTTGGTGTGGGCTACGTTTGGATCCAAAAATCTTTGGGTTTGGAGCACCTTCGAATTTCTTCATCTTCTTCTTTGAGCTCCAAAATTTGAGGTAGGGAAAACTACTCATATTTATGGTCTTTCACATAAACATGTGGTCATTTTGATTTAATGTTGAAGTTGGGAAATTTTGGGTGTTAGGGTTTCAAAATGTATAAAGAGGAATTTTGTTCTTTTGACCAATACATGTGTATTTGGAGTCTTAAAATAAGGTTATTGATGTTTATTGATGATATTTGGACCTTTGGGTCAATGTTGAGAAAAGGGGGAGAAAAGCCATAATATATTGTGTAACGCCCTCAAAATAATAACATTAAACCCATCAAATAAGACATTCATTGACATATGAAATAACCACATTCTTCTATTCATCAGAGTTTCATTACAAAAGTATTACATGTTAACAACAAAAGCAAAATGCCCTACGGGCTTACAGCTTTCCAAGTTAACGCTTGGTTACAACAAAAGAGTGCTAACTCATTTACACATTAAGCCCTTGGCTTGAATTTACATGTAATACATCAAAAATAAAACGACAAAAGTATGTCTGCCTCTAGCCTCCCAAGCTATGTCCTTGGAGGTGGCATGCTACCTGTACCTGAAAATGATATTCCCATATAGGGTGAGCCACAGCCCAGTAGAAATACACTAAACCAACCATGAACAATGACTAAAAGATTAGCAATTGATAGATGGCCAACACTGATACATCCACATAAATCACATTTTATGTCATACGACTTATGAGTCCAAATTACTTTTCATTTTCCCTTTTTCAACAGATAAGCATATTAGCTCTATCATCATCTCAACAGATATGTATAAAAACTATATCCCACATTCACAGATAAGCATATAAGCTATACCCACATTCTCAACAGATATGTATAACAACAATATCCACATTCACAGATAAGCATATAAGCTATATCCACACTTCACAAAGATAAGCATATGAGCTCTATCTTCACTTCTCTAGACAAGCATATGAGCTGTATCTACGGAGTCCATCCCCTATCTTCTTCCAATACTATCCGGTTTAGAGGTACATCCCTCATCTTCCCCTAAACCGCGGAGTACATCCCCCATCTCCTCCTCTACACATAACGTATACAAATACATTGGTTCTATATACAATCACTCAATACATATAGTTAATGTATTCTATCAACCGTCACATTCCATGACACATTCCATTGATTAGTTTCCGTTTACCTAATCATCATGCATTGTCTACAACAATCACGACTATCCTCCACCGATAGCCCAAAGC
The DNA here is from genome assembly GCF_055761805.1 of Camellia sinensis. NCBI lineage: Eukaryota > Viridiplantae > Streptophyta > Magnoliopsida > Ericales > Theaceae > Camellia > Camellia sinensis. The sequence continues at coordinate 192,000,376 of NC_138964.1, forward strand.
AATTATTTCTAAACAGAAAATAAATGCACAAATGGATATTCAATCAACATTTCATTTCGGTGTGTGATAAACAATTCAACTACACCCTTTAACTCCATACATTCCCAATCTCGACAATTCCATTTCATTTCCTCATTTCTCACAATTAATTATCCCAATTAATCAACCAATGTAATTAGGTCATTTTCCATAATTAACATTACAACCCTTAGGTCCCTTTTTCATCAATGACTCAACATTTATTCCATTTCTCTATACCAAACATGCATCTAGGTTTATTATAAATAAAACCCCAACTTTTGTAAAATAACACAAAAGCCCCAAACTTTCACAAAATTACCAAACCAACCCCAACGTCTCAAAATACTAAAATTTAAAGACAAAATCCATAGAGAGGAGTAGGATATCCCTACCTCAAATTCGGAGCCCCAAAGGAGAAGATGACAAAACCCAACGTGCTCCAAATCCCGAAATTTTCAGATTAAAATGTAGCCCTCGACGATCAACAACTTTTTTGTAAAGGCCAAAGATGAGCAAATCACTCCTACTAGATCAAAACCTAGAGAGAAGGTAGAGTTCTAGAGTGAGAGGCTCAACAATGGTGTTTTTTGGAAAAGTAGGAGAGAGAAGAGAAAGTGAAAAAGTGATTTGAAAAGTCAAAACACGGAACTTAAACCCAGTCGCCCCGCTCGAGCGTCAAACACCCCGCTCGAGCGTCACTCACAGACTCCCGCTCGAGCGTCAACAATCCCGCTCGAGCAGCGGATACACACTCCCAGAACTTTTACAGAACCAGGTCTTCGCTCGAGCTTCCAACTCCCCGCTCGAGCGGCACTCACACAACCCCGCTCGAGCGGCCAACCCCACGCTCGAGCGTCCAACACTGCACAGGAAATACTGGATGGGTGCAATTCCCGCTCGAGCGCCAAAACCCCCGCTCGAGCGGACAGGCCAAAATCTGGGCAACTAGTTTTGGTTTCTAAACTCAACCAACCTGTAACAAACCTGCCCAACACATCCTATAACTCAAATATGAAGTAAAAAGGATGTAAACAAGATAATAATCAACTACCAACATCCACGGACACATGTCCGGATCACTGTACAACAAGGGTAAACCCGGGATCGCTATATATTGTGATGAATTAATTTGTGTAATTAACTTGGAAAAATTATGGAAATATGAAATTGTGTTGGAAATAATGAAATTGGGTAATTATGGGGTTTAACGGTGGAGTTGGATTGATTAATGACTCACCTTTGAAATTGTGAATAATTTATCTGTTTGATAATTTATTATCTATTTAGAAATAATTGTTTTGAGCTATCAGTGGAGGATAGTCTTGATTGTTGTAGACACTACATGATGATTAGTTGAATTAAAACTAATCAATTGAGTATGTCATTGAATATGACGGATGGAATAACACATTGAATATGTGCTTGGCTTGATCATTGTATATGATAAGTGTTTAAATACATTGTATATGTATATTGTTTGGGAGGAGATAGGGGATGTACTCCTAAACTGGATTTGGGAGGAGATAGGGGATGGACTCCAGTGATAACTAAGTTGGCCGGAGTGTCCAGGGTAAAAGTCCCGAAATCCTAATTGCGTTTGTATAACATAGATAAATTGAAGTATTGAAGTGTTAATAATATGAGTTGTAGTCTCATTTGAACTTGAAGTGTTGAAGTGTTAATTATGCGAGTTGTAGTCTCATGTTAATTGATTTTAATCAAAGTATTGTTGATATGAGTTGTCGTCTCATTTGAACTATCTGGATGAATAGAGAACCATATCTATGAATTGGTTTGGATAATGAAATGGAAACAGATGTATATTTGTTTATATGAGTTAAACATTTATCAAATGCCAATGTTTTAGTTATTGCCCATATTATGTTTAGCATATCTCTACTGGGCGTTGGCTCACCCTATATGGGACATCATTTTCAGGTTCAGGTGTTATGCCGCCACCAAGGCCTTAGCTTGGATAGTTTTTGGAGTTGAAGACTCTTTTGGTTGTTTTATTATTTTGGTGATACGTGTAAATTAAAGCCAAGGGCTTATTTGTGTAGAGAGTTAGAACTCTTCTTTTGTTGTAACCAAGTGTTGACTTGGAAAGTTGTAAGCCTATAGGGCATTTACTTTTGTTGTCAACATGTATTACTTTTGTAAGAATACTCTTATGAATGGAAATATGCTTTATTCTCTTCTCTATGAATATCATGAATGTTAGGTTTATATGTATTATTTTGAGGGCGTTACACCCCCTTATCTTCATGACAATTGCTTAGATTATTTTTAATCTTACTTTCAGCTTTTGAGAATGTCAAATTTATTTTAAAATATAAGTATCATTTTAACATCTTTAAATTTGATATATCTAAAATAAACACTCCCACCAAAATGTCAATTTATTATTTGTATTATTTTTTTACTTTAATGATTTTTCATCACTCCAACAAAACTTTCTCAAAAGTGAGGCCCATTTAACAAACAAATGAAAAATAATAATTTAAAGGTTCATAAGTCATATGCATAATTTTTTTTTTTTTTTTTTTTTTTTTTTGAGAACTGTCATATGCAAAATTTGAAGGTAAAGTAAGGATGCCAAATAAGATTTTGACACTTTTGTTGAAACATTCAACACTTTCAAATCTGATTACATTGCCAGTCACCTAAGATTTGGCATCACTCTTGAAGATGATCTTAGTATATAATATATATTAAAATCTCAAAATAATTATATAAAGACAAGGTTTTCCTCCAATCTATTATGGAGGAATTTTTGTTAGTGCAAATTTGTAAATGAGATGGAAAGAGATAAATAAACAATAATTAGTATTGTTTCAAGATGAGTTATAACATCGCTTTCTTTAAGACGATATTTCGCCCTCACCAATTCTGTCGAATATGGTGTGCACCGAGTTATACTCGAATCTGCCTCCAGGATATAATGAAGCCTAGTCTAAAGACTGATGTTAGATTGCGTCATACATGAATGAAATCAAATCCCAAATACTTTTGAATTTTTCTAATCCACCAATTATAGAGGAAAATAACAATATGAATGTTAGAGAGAAATTCCATGAATAATGTTCTATGGATTTCATATGGATTACTTCTTATCCAATCGTCAACCCATTTCGCCTTTATATAGGCATTTGTATCCCTTAGACCAAAGGTTGTGTCCTTTATATTCGAAAGTGACACTCTAAATCCAAGAGTCATGTCTTTTTGTTTAAACTCAATGGTTATACCCTTTGGTTTAAATCTAAAAGTCACATTTCTTCAATAATTCATATAACTATATTATATATTTAAATATATATAAATATATTATGAAAATGTTCCACCAATCCCCTACCATTTTCAAAATATATGAAAATAACAACTTTGATAGATTAGGAAAATTTGTGCATAAATGAAGATATATTTTGATTTGAATCATTCACTTAGTGAAAACACATCAAAGCTAATCAACATGGTATAGTAGACTATCTTTGAACTAGAGATCTTTTACAATTAACTGGACATGCCTCACTCACAAATTTTCTTCTCCTTAGGTAATTCCAAAAGCCGACACATGAATTGGCCTTGTGTCTATATCTTGTTTCATGAGCGCTCCAAAGTCAAGCCCTTGGACTCATAAAAAGTGACACCACCTCCTACACTCATATAGGTAAGTTTACTAATAGTACCCCTATAACTACAGTACCCTAACTCACCATTGTAAACTTTTTAAGAGCTAAGTAGCTCAACCTCCTCTTTTGCATTATAGGTCTTATTTAAGCACTTTACCTTGGGATAGTCATAAAATTAAAAATTGCTTGAAATCACGACATATGGTGTACTTGGGCTCATTGAACTCAAGGACTTGATGTTTCTTAAAACGTTGAGTCGAGTTTTCACCTGGAGTGATATGTTACTTGTGCTTAAGACCCATCCCCTTTGATGATCTCACATCAAATCCCTTGCAAGTATTTCTTAGGCAATTAACAATCATGTGGACAAAATTCTTACATAACTTTGTATTAGCACAATTTATGACATGATCAACATGTCTGGACTAACAATTACTGTCATAACTATCAACTCATATTGATGATGAGTTTGCATCTTGAAAAATTCAAGAAAAACCGTGACAAAAATACAATGTTAGTCCATCTCTTTTGTTGTAAGAGATTAACAAATTGGAAAAATTATCTCCTTAATTCTAAGAGATAAACCCCTACCAAGAGTAATCTTTATTTACTCTAAGCCATAGTTTTAATGCTAAGTGTTCAGATAAGCACCTTTGTATCATTTCAAAAAAAAAAAAAAAAAAAAAACTAGATAGCCACTTTAACATATAAACTAACCATTTTTGATAATTTAGAGAAATAAATTGTGGGAGTTAAACAATCAAATACTTAGGATATTTACAACTAATACTTTTTTATATCTTAATGTGGAGAAGTGGTTTGGAAATACTCTTCAAATCCTGGGAGACGCTAGTGATCCTCAGCTAGTCACCTGAAAAGATACAAACACTCCGGTTAGGGGTGCCGGAATTAGCACTCCGACGGACAAGTCAGTTCAGATGCTCGGGATAGCTTCTTTTCTAAGTTAAGTGAAGTGATTCTTACATACCTTTCTCAATCCATTGTTCTTGTATTTATACCTGTTCCTTTTGATCCTCAGGGCCAGGGCCTACTTTTTAATCATTGTCCTTTCTCTTATCCGGCTCTAAAGATCTACACTTATTCGGCACATATATTATATTTGGCTTCCCATTCCCGTAGGATACAGCCGATTAATATCAGTCTTCTAAGGTACGCACCTTCTGATTCTGCCATTATTCGACTCCCACACTTAAGTTTCTTAATTTGTACTTGTATTTGTTTTGAGTCATAAATTGAGCAACCAATATGAAATTTCCATTCAAATACAAGTTACATAAATTAGAAATTCTAATTTAATTACATTTAGAAAATTCACCAAGTATACAATATATACTCTATATTTTCTCAAGTTTCAAGAATTCACAAACCAAAAATCATACATGATTTTTATGACTAAAATCATAATTTGTTTTTAAAAATACATTCTTAAAACTTCCAAAAAATATATACTAATAATTGTGGGCTATTCCTTAAATCCAAAAATAGGATTTGAAATTCAGTTTTTTAGTTTCATCCTTAATCCATTAAATGGATTTATTAGATTGAGAATACTATTTGGGCATTTATTACTTAAAGAACAAAAACTTGGGCCTTATCAGTAAACCATATTATTATAAAATATAATAGCCCAACTCAACTAAGTAAATATAGATGTTGGGTTAAAACTATTGGGCTTATCAAAAGACATAAAACAACAAATGAAACAAGTGAAAACTATATGGAGTAAAATTTCCTTTGGTGTTTAAGTTAATTTTCAGCACTTTAAAATTAATGAAAACAAAAACTATTGATGTAAATTAGACCAAACCCATCATCAGGTAATGCAACAACATGTTCTGTGTTTCCAGTAAACAACAGTTCAATTCCGAAAACAGTACTTTGAAGGAAAACATAACTTTACATAAGTAAAGTAATCAGGAAATTTACTGATTACAATGCAAAGTACAAAGACTCAATGAAGATGATAACATGCACCATGTTAAAGAAGCATAACCATGTGAATAAAACATATACATAAGAAACAATGATAAAAATTAAATATAATCACACATGTTAACTATCAAACCCAATACCATAGATTCTAACATTGAACAAATCAGCATTTGTTTTGAATGACAAATATAAGCAAACATAGTTTTTATACCAACTATGAACTTTTGTGTTGTTCAAATTATAAGTATGATTTTCATATAAAAATCACAAAGCAGAGCACTAAGACATACCTTTGCCAATAATAAATTGAAGTAAACCATTTTATCAATTTGATCTTTTCAAAAATATTGTCTTAAGATTGTTGGTGTAAATTTGGTATATGAGATGGAAAGAGATAAAATAGAAAATGATCAGAATTGCTTTCCTTAAGACAATATTCGCCCCTATCAATTATGTCGAATATGGTGTGCAACGAGTTACCCGAGAACCTGCCTTTAGGATACAATGAAGCTTAGTCTAAAGACTAATGTCTGGTTGTGTCACCTTTGAATTTTTCTAATCCACCAAGTATAGAAAAACAATAATAATATGAATTCTTAAGAGAAATTCCATGGATTTTCTATAGATTTCGTATGGATTTCTTCTTCTCCAATTGCCAACCCATTCAGCCTTTATATAGGCATGGGTTTGTGTCCCTTAGACCAAAGGTCATGTCTTTTAGATTCAAAAGTGACACCCTTTAAATCCAAGAGTCATGCCTTTTTGTTTACACTCTATGGTTTCCTTTTGGTTTAAACCCAAAAGTCACATCTCTTTAATAATTCATATAACTATATTATATATTTAAATATATATATATATATATATATATATAAATATAATACTACAATGTTCCAACATATTCTGAGAAAGTTTTCATACAGGAAATGAAACTTGATCCTTACAACAGCTGTAACAAATCATTTACTTCTGGTTTTTGATTGAGAGGATATTTCTCTCATGAGTCATGACTGTCAAAGTCTGAGTGTAAATGGATATCATGGTCTAGGATTTTTATTAGCACAGGTTCATTCAGAGTTTATGAATGATTTAAACAATAGTATGCCTACCCAATCTAGTAAAGTTTACCAATTTTTCTTTTTAACTCACACGTGACAATTAGGTTGTCTTCATCACATTATTCTAGTAGATCTAGTTTCAAATATCAAAATTTCACTCTTCCAGGTCATATCTATTAATAAGAAAAATTTGTAAAATTTCTAGGACCTCCGGACAGGATTATTATAGTATGATTCGCTGCAATCAGACCCCCTAATATCTCATTTACCTGTGTTGCACCTCCAAATTCCAATCAGGTTAGATTCAAGTAAATCAACTTTGTTCTTTATAAATAACCACTGTCCCTAAACTGAACTAATTCAAATTGTTTTTCCTTGTAACCGAGAAGTATTAAAATTCAAAATATCCTATGACATTCAAAAGAAGCATAAAAATGAAGCAATTAAGTTGTATTTCATAGGCTATAGCAATTCTTTCCTGCACTTAGTTACTCTTCTTTTTAAGAGTGAAATATTCATTAGTTTCAGCAAAAGGGAATGGACTTTTGGCCTTTGATTTCCACATAAAAAACACAACAAAGTATTTTTAGTAAGTTTATTAAGAAGAAAATTCTATGATCTTATCCTATAGAATTCCTAAATAAATAAATAAAAACAGGATCTACCATCTAACTAAGGGGAGCTCATCTAACTTGCCCCATGTTGATTCTACCTGCTCCTACTAACTATATTAAAAATTACAGGTATATTGACTATGGACTTGGAGCACAGCCCACCATTGTTGACCTGAGAAGGGGAGCCAATTTCAGTCTTCCATTTCTTTATTTTTGTGATCTTCGTGTCTTCTCTTATCCCTCCACTCCACTCTTATCCTCCTTCATCGTCTCATTATAACGATTGGTTGCCATTCCAAATCTTGTGTGCTAAAAACCACATCGACAGCTCTATAGGGCTCCAAAGCTGAGAAATATGTCATCTTTTCACGATGGGAATAAAATTACAATTGGTGTGTATCAATCCGAGGAATTGTGTTATTGGTTTTCACTTGTTGATATTCAATTGGCGACCAACAACTTCGATGATGCTTTGGTCACTGGGAAAGTCGGATTCGGTAAGGTGTATAAAGGGTTCATCGACTGTAGAGCTACCACTGTTGCCATTAAGTGATCGAATGCAGAGTCTAAACAAGGGGCAACAGAGTTTTGGACTGAGATCAAGACACTTTCCAAGCTCCGGCACACACATCTTGTGACTATGATTGGCTACTCTGATGATTGCGAGGAGATGATACTTGTTTACGAATACATGGCCAATGGGACACTTGTCGATTATCTCTACAAAAATAGTAGGAAAGGAAATGGGAATGATATTTCTATCATCTTACTTGGGAGGTGAGGCTCAAGATTTGTATTGGTGCTGCCCATGGATTAGACTACCTTCATAAGGATACGGAGAAATGTGTCATACACAGGGATGTGAAGACCACAAACATACTGTTGGACGAGAATTGGGTAGCTAAGATTTCAGATTTTGGATTGTGTAAAATGGTAAACACAAGCCATACACGAACCCACGTTAGTACATATGTTAAAGGCATATTTGGTTATTTTGATCCAACGTATTTCTTGACTCGTAGACTAACCAAGAAATTAGATGTGTATGCGTTTGGTGTGGTTCTATTTGAAGTGTTATGTGCAAGGCCACCGGTAGATACAAGTGTTAAGGAGGACCAAATGAGTCTAGCCCTATGGGTTCAAAATTGCATCAAAAAGAGAACCCCTGACCATATCATTGATTTCTTTTTAAAAGGACAAATATCACCAAATTGTCTAAAAGTGTTTGCAGAAGTTGCTAACAAATGTTACATAATTATCCAAAAGAAAGACCTACAATGAGTGAAGTTATGGTGAGCCTCAAGCATATATTGGCATCACAGGGCAATATCCGTATATCTCGAAAAAAAGGAAATAATAAGCAATCTGTTTTTGAGTACTACACATGCAGTGGCTAAAGGTATTGATATTGGGTGGAGGAAGTGGAAGAACTAGGGTCCTAAGAATGGAGTGTCAAGGCAGTTGTGGAGGGATCTGGTTGAGAGGGATTGGGATGTGTTTTAATGCAAGGGGGAAGGGTGGTAGCATATGGCTCGAGCCAACTGAAGACTCACGAAAGAAACTACCCGACTCATGACTTAGAACTCGCCGCCGTTGTTTTCATTTTGAAGTTGTGGAGACACTACCTCTATGGTGAGAAATTTGAAGTATTTTCTGACCACAAAAGCCTCAAATACTTATTTTTCTAGAAGGACTTAAACCTGCGTCATCGGATATAGATGTAGTTCCTGGAGGACTATGATTTTGAGATACACTATCACCCTGGTAAGGCCAATGTAGTAGCGGATGCTCTGAGTAGAAAGTCGATGAGTGCAATAGCGAACTTAGCAATGAACGAATGGAAGATGATGGGGGATGTAAATGAATATTCTCTACCGCTCGGTGAATCTTCGAAACAAGCAACCCTCTTTGCCACCGTTGCATAACCGACTCTTGTTGCAAAAGTAATTGAAGCTCAACTGGGAGATTCAGAAGTGGAAACCATTAAAGAGAGAATTCAACTTGGAAAGGAAGAGAGGGGTTTAAATGTTCATACAGACTCTAGTATTCGTTACCTCGACCGGTTGCTTGTACTTGAATCCATGAGAAGTAAAGTTTTGAAAGACTTTTATCATTCCCGTCTCGCTGTGCACCCGGGGGGCACCAAAATGTATCATGATCTAAGCCGCCAATTTTGGTGGAGGGTATGAAGAATGGCGTAGCCACTTTTGTGTCCATGTGTTTAACATGTCAACAAGTTAAGGCGGAACACCAAAGACCAGCTGGACTATTGTTGTGATAATCCTGTTTCGTATTATGCTAATTGGTCTTTATTATAAATATGATTATGTGTTTGATATGATTTTGTCTGCCATTTATGTGAAAATATATGGTTTTGAATGTCTATCTGTTCACCGTAGGAATATCTGTTTGATTATCTACTTTGAAATTTAAATTGAAGGCCTTATCGGCCACAAAACCCGAAATTGATTACGCCATTGTGATTAGCGTAATTTTTAGAGCCTACGGTGAAATTTAATTGAAAATTAATTCGGATCGAATTAAATAGATTAAATTAATGATATAGTGCGCAATTATTTAATATTTATAAGTGTGATTAGTGGGACTTATATTAAATAGGCACTACGCACTCAATTCCTCTCATTTGTTACATTTTGGCTGATTTTGGCTGATTTTGGCTCTCTAGAATGGGAGAGAACCGAATTTGAGAGAGAAAGTGTGGGAAATTGAAGGTTTGCTCAAGAAGCTTGAATAAATTGGGAAGATTAAGGCTCCTAGGTGAGTAATCAACTCTTGACTCATGAATTTTAGTTTGTAAATTGTAGATTCCAAGTTGAATGATGATAAGGAACATGAGTTAAGTTGGTTTTGTTGAATTGGAAGCCAATATGTACATGCATGTAAGAAATTTCTTTGAATTTCCATATTTAAGCACAATATGTATGATCCATGTTGAATTTTTTGTTTAAGTCCATGTATTTGATCATCTCTTCACCAATTAAGTTGAGAATAATGAGTATCTCCCACATGCATATTCAAATCATGGAGGTGTGAGTTTGAATTTAATGTGTGGGTGATAAGTTTGGGTCAATTTGAGGCATGCATGTAAGTAATTCAAGGAATTGAGCTTCATTGTGTCGTAATTTGGTGTTTATACCATGTTAGTACATGTTTATATGAAGTTTGAGCCATTATATGCAAGAAATGTTGGTTGGAATGTTGAATTTGAGCTCAAGAACCATTCTGGAAAACCCAGAAATTTTGATGTACGCTCGAGCGGGGGAACCGCCGCTTGAGCGGGAAAAATAGGCTCCCACCATTTTTGCAGACATGGACGTCCGCTCGAGCGGGGAAGTTCACGCTCGAGCGGGGAGCCATGTAGTGAGGCCTTCCGCTCGAGCGCCAGAATTCGCGATCAAGCGTAAATATGACATAACCAATACTTTTGCAGGCCTCAAGGGTCCGCTCGAGCGGGGAAGTCCACGCTTGAGTGGGGACCCTGTTTCTGAAAATTTTGAAAGTGCGTTATGTGTTTCGCTTTCCATTCTCTTTCACTTGCAAGCACTCTTAGGCATGCGTTGAACATTGTAAATGAGATAAGAAGATAAGAATGAAGCCTAAAGAGGAATATGTGAATTAAAGAACGGATTGAATCGGCTGTGACCCATATGTGTTATGTGATGTGTAGGGTCAAGCTCCAGGGAAATCAACCAGCCGATCACTGTGATTAATATCTTAACAAAGATATCTGAAATATGTTATTGTCTAGTTGCTTACTCCTATGTAAGTTTTATAAGTTCGTTGACTCGATTGGTGGACAATGTTTGCTATGTCGAATAAGTGGGCCAAAGGCCAGTATGATCTGAATGCTAGTTTGAATGGGCCGAAGGCCAGTTTGACATGAACGAATGAATGGGCCAAAGGCCAGTATGATCTGAATGATAGAATGATTAGGCCAGAGGCCAGTATGATCTGAATGATAGAATGAATGGGCCAGAGGCCAGTATGATCTGAATGAAAGTATGATTGGGCCAAAGGCCAGTTTGACATGAAAGAATAATTGGGCCAAAGGCCAGTTTGAGATGAACGAATGAATGGGCCGAATGCCAGTTTGACATGAATGAACGAATGGGCCAGAGGCCGTATGACACGAATTGGGCCCGAGGCCGTATGATGTGTTTGGAACCGCAGTCACTTGACCTGTATTTATATATATATATATATATATGCTAGATAGAATATGAATTGGGCCCAAGGCCGTTTGAAGCACGTTGCTATAAATACCGTTTGTGTAACTTCCTTATTTGATATTATTCACTAGGCTTTCGCTCACGCTCATTCATGTATTTGTAGGTGAGCCAAGAGAGGTCCAAGCCCAACCTCAATGAAGTTTGTGTAGAACAACCGAAGTTTGAAGAGTCAGCCCTTACGTCTCACGCACGAGACTCATCTTCACCCTTTTACCATCTTGTTTTATTTTGTCATGTTGGCGAGGACATTGGATACGTTTGTAGGTAGTTTTTGATTGGCTGACTTAGACTTGAATGATCCTGTATGTACAGAGCTTTGTGTTAGTACATTTTCTGATGTGAGTTATTAACATGTATATGTATGGATTGTTATGATGTGCCATGTAAACACAGCTCTATGGACAAAGTTCTAAAATTTGCTTCCGTTTGGCCCCTCTACTATGATGAGTTATGTCTGGTTTGGTTTGAGGCCATAGGTAATCCCTTGATTACTGGCCGATTATGTCCTAAACCCATAAGGGCGGGTTCGGGTCATGACAGAGTGGTATCAGAGCACAAGTTAATGACTCACACACTTGTCCAAATGAGCAACAAGCGTCTAGAAAAGATCTAGGATGCATTCATATGATAAGTATGAATCTGAGAGCATCAAGAATACGCTTAAATGTTTAATGTGAACGATTATGTGTTATCAGTTTGTGATTTGTTTGCATTGAAAATTAATTGAATATGTATGCTCTTAAGTATATGCATACCTGTGAATCCTTGGTATATAGTATAATACAAGTTTAATCAGATGGTGAGAACAAGAGGTGATGAGATAGAGGAGTCTTCTACTGCCAGAATGGATAGAATGGAAAGACTGATTCAGGAAATGGCGGAGACATTGAGGCAACAACAGTGGCAGCAGCCACATCCTCCACCTCCACCTCCACCTCCACCTTCGGCACCACCCGTGCCAGATAATTAGAATGATGATCGAATCATAGCTCTCACCAAAGAGTTCAAGTAAATGAAACCACCACAGTTCCATGGGGGACTAGATCCGTTGAAAGCTGAAGCATGGGTTCTCGGCATTGAAAAGTTGTTTGAAGTGTTCCCTTGTTCGAAGACACAGAAGGTGCTTCTAGCTACCTTTATGCTAGAAGACGAAGCAAGAAGATGGTGGATGCTAATGCGTGAAAATCATAAAGATGCTAACTGGGCAAAATTCTTGGAAATTTTCTATGACAAGTACTTCCCGCAGTGTGTCCGGGACAAGAAAGTGTCAGAGTTCATGGAACTTAGGCAAGACAGTATGACTGTAGCTGAGTATGAGGCCAAATTCACTGAATTGGCCAGGTTTGCACCACATGTGATTGACACTGATTACAAGAAAGCAAGACATTTTGAAGGTGGGCTTCGAAGTGACATTTTAGAAAAGGTAAATGTTTTGAAGCTAGAAACCTACATTAGGATGCTAGACAGGGCCATAATATCATAAGCTAACATAGCTAGACAGACTAAGTCCACAACTGACTGGAAAGGCAATAAAAGGCAAGGCTTCTTCTCAAAGAAGAAATTTTTAAAAAAGCAAAACACGGGCTTCTCAAATACTTCAAATTCTTCCCAAGACACATCTCTCATGTGCAATATTTGTAGCAAAAAGCACCGTCGGGTTTGTTATCGTGTGTCAGGAGCCTGTTTCAAATGTGGTAAACAGGGGCACATGGCCCGAGATTGTAATCAGAATAGTGGGAAGCTAGCAGCTAGCTCAACTACATCAATCCTGAAGCTGGGAAACACTATGAGATCTGCTACCACCGGGGATACCATGAGGCAAGGGAGAGTTTTTGCGCTTGTTCCAAGCAATACATGGAATGCCAACGCAGTTGTCTCAAGTACTATTTCTATATGTAATTAGGATGCTTTTGTGTTAATTGACTCCGGTACACACTCTTTTGTGACATGTACATTTGCATCTAGATTAAGTAGACCTCTAGAATTATTGCCATATCTGCTATGTATATCTGCTCCATCCGGGGAATCTGTATTGTGTGAATCTGTATATCGTTTTTGTGACATGCGTGTTGGGAATGTCATTTTATATGTGGACTTGTTACCCCTGAACTTTAGGCATTTTGATATAATTCTGGGCATGGACTGGTTAACTAACTATTATGCCACCATTGATTGTGTGACAAAACGGGTTGTGTTTAGACCACCAGAACTTGAGGAAATTGTGTTTGTGGGTAACGGGATAGTGCCTCCACCTTATTTGATATCTGCAATGAAAGCATGTAAACTGATCAGGAAAGGGTGCTAGAGTTATTTGTGTTATGTGTTGTCTGAACAATCTGTAAATCTTGAATTGAATAGTATCTCTATTGTTAGAGAATTTCCAGATGTGTTTCCAAATGAACTACCAGGGGAATTGGTGGACAGGGAGATAGAGTTTACAATTGAGACTATGACAGGCACCCAACCTATTTCCAAAGCTCCCTACAGAATGGCTATTACTGAAATGAAAGAATTGAAAGAACAGTTGCAAGACCTACTTAACAAAGGGTTTATCTAACCTAGCACTTCACCTTGGGGTGCACCGGTATTGTTTATGAAGAAGAAAGATGGAACCTTACGCCTGTGTGTTGATTATAGAGAACTGAACAAGGTAATGATAAAGAATAAATATCCCCTACCCCGTATTGATGACATATTTGACCAGTTGCAAGGATCACAAGTATTTTCCAAAATTGATTTGAGGTCCGGGTACCATCAGTTGAAAGTAAAGGCAGAAGATGTTGAGAAAACCCCATTCGGAACGAGGTATGGTCATTTTGAATTTCTTGTCATGCCATTTGGAGTGACTAATGCCCCGGCAGCATTTATGGACTTAATGAACCGAATTTTTAAAACCTACCTTGACGAATTTGTTGTGATTTTTATTGATGACATTTTGATATACTCCAAGAACAGACTTGAACATGAACATCATTTGAGAACTGTCTTGCAAATACTTAGGGAAAAGAAATTATCTGCTAAACTAAAGAAATGTAAGTTTTGGTTGGATGAAGTTGTTTTTTTAGGACATGTGATCAACAATGAGGGAATTTCAGTGGACCCACAGAAAATAGAGGCAATTGTGAATTGGCATACATCGACTAAAGTCTGCAGTTTCATGGGCTTAGCCGGGTATTACAGGAGATTTGTGAAGGATTTCTCAAAAATAGCTATACCTCTTACCCAACTGACACGCAAAGGGCAACCATTTGAATGGAACAGCGAAAGAGAATCGGCCTTTCATGAACTGGAAATGAGACTGACCACTGTACCAGTATTGACATTGCCCACAGGTACGAAAAATTTTGTAATTTTTAGTGATGCGTCTTATAAGGGTTTGGGTTGTGTATTGATGCAGAACGAAAAGGTTATTGCTTACGCCTCCCGACAGTTGAGATCACACGAGAAGAACTACCCGACACATGATTTAGAATTGGCCGCAGTTGTTTTTGCTTTAAAAATCTGGCGGCATTTTTTGTATGAGGCAAAGTGTGAAGTCTACACGGATCACAAAAGTCTGAAATACTTCTTTACACAGAAGGAGTTGAACATGCGACAAAGGAGATGGCTCGAGCTGATAAAAGACTATGATCTGGAGATTCAGTATCACCTCGGGAAAGCTAATGCAGTTGCTGATGCCTTGAGCAGAAAATCAACTGGAAGTATGGCTTGTTTGCTTACTGAACAGAAGGAAATCTTGCAAGATTTTGAAAAGTTTGAAATTGAAGTGGTATTGTGTGAACAGGGCGGATTGATAGCCGCTATTTCAGCTGAACTGGCAATTATTGATGAAATTAAACAGAAACAGAAAGAGGATGAATTCCTCAAGAAAGTGACTGATGAATTTGAGACAAGTCCGAAAGCAGAGTTTAGCATTGAAAATGAAGTGTTAAGGTTCCGGAACCGAATGTGTGTCTCAGATATTCTGGAACTAAAGAAAAGGGTTTTAGATGAAGCCCATAAATCGGTGTTTGCTATGCATCTGGGTAACAATAAAATGTATCGAGATTTGAAACAAAGCTATTGGTGGCCTAAAATGAAGAAAGAGATTGCAGAATATGTGTCCAAATGTCTTCAATGTCAGCAAGTTAAAGTTGAACATCAGAAATCGGGCGGTCTACTTCAACCCCTCTCTATTCTTGAATGGAAGTGCGAACATGTGACTATGGATTTTGTTGTTGGCCTACCTTGGACTTCTTGAGGTATGGATTCTATTTGGGTTGTAGTTGATAGACTGACTAAGTCTGCACATTTCCTACCTGTTAGAACCACATTTAATGCTTACAGATTGGCTACAATATATGTTGATGAGATTGTCCGTTTACATGAAGTTTCGGTATCTATTGTGTCGGATAGAGATCCGAAATTTGTTTCAAGATTGTGGAAGAGTTTGCAGGAAGCTATGGGGACAGAACTGAGATTTAGTACTGCATTCCATCCACAGATGGATGGGCAGTCAGAACGAACAATACAAACTTTGGAAGATATGCTTCGGATGTGTGCTTTAGATTTTCGGGGGAGTTGGGAAGACTATTTGTCACTTGCAGAGTTTACATACAATAACAGCTTTCACTCCAGCATCGATGTGGAACCATACGAGGTTTTATATGGTAGAAGGTGTAGATCACCAATTTGTTGGACAGAAGTCGGGGATAGAGCTTTACTTGGGCTTGAAATTGTGCAAGACACTTCTGAGAAGATCAAAACCATTCAACAGAGGCTCAAAACAGCTTAGGACCAACAAAAGAATTATGTAGATGTTCGGAGAAAGCCTCTTGAGTATGAGGCTGGTGACCATGTGTTCATCCGTGTGTCTCCGATGAAGGGCCAAGTCAGGTTTGGGAAGAAGGGCAAGTTGTCGCCACGTTACATTGGGCCGTTCCAAATTCTGGAAAGGCTTGGTCCAGTTGCTTATAGAGTTGCTTTGCTGCCGGGATTTGAGCAAATCCATAATGTGTTTCATGTGTCGATGTTAGGGGTTATCTTCGAGACCCGTTTCATGTGATTGATTATCACCGGGTAGCTCTTGATGAAAATATGGAGTACGCCGAATGGCCGGAACGAATCGTTGACTGGCAAATGAAACAACTAAGAAGCAAGTCCATCCCAATGATGAAAGTGGAATGGAAAGAACATTATGGGATGAATGCCACGTGGGAAAAAGAGGAGGAAATGCGACTACGCTATCCACATTTGTTTTTCGATGAAGGTAAAATAAGTTTGGAGGACCAAACTTCCTAAAGGGGGGAAGACTATGATAACCCTGTTCCGTATTATGCTAATTAGTCCTTATTATAAATATGATTATGTGTTCGATATGATTTTGTGTGCCATTTATGTGAAAATATGTGGTTTTGAATGTCTATCTGTTCACCGTAAGAACATCTATTTGATTATCTGCTTTGGAATTTAAATTGAAGGCCTTATCGGCCACAAAAACCGAAATTGATTACGCCATTGTGATTAGCGTAATTTTTAGAGCCTACGGTGAAATTTAATTGAAAATTGATTCGGATCGAATTAAATAGATTAAATTAATGATATAGTGCCCAATTATTTAATATTTATAAGTGTGATTGTGGGACTTATATTAAATAGGCACTACACACTCAATTCCACTCCTTTGTTACATTTTGGCTGATTTTGGCTCTCTAGAATGGGAGAGAACCGAATTTGAGAGAGAGTGTGTGGGAAATTGAAGGTTTGCTCAAGAAGCTTGAATAAATTGAAGACTAACTCAAGATTTGATCATAAATTGGGAAGATTAAGGCTCCTAGGTGAGTAATCAACTCTTGACTCATGTATTTTAGTTTGTAAATTGTAGATTCCAAGTTGAATGATGATAAGGAACATGAGTTAAGTTGGTTTTGTTGAATTGGAAGCCAATACATGCATGTAAGAAATTGCTTTGAATTTCCATATTTGAGCACAATGTGTATGATCCATGTTGAATTTTTGGTTTAAGTCCATGTATTTGATCATCTCTTCACCAATTAAGTTGAGAATAATGAGTATCTCCCACATTCATATGCAAATCATGGAGGTGTGAGTTTGAATGTTTGAATTTAATGTGTGGGTGATGAGTTTGGGTCAATTTGAGGCATGCATTTAAGTAATTCAAGGAATTGAGCTTCATTGTGTTGTAATTTGGTGTTTGTACCATGTTAGTACATGTTTATATGAAGTTTGAGCCATTATATGCAAGAAATGTTGGTTGGAATGTTGAATTTGAGCTCAAGAACCATTCTAAAAAACCCAGAAATTTTGATGTACGCTCGAGCGGGGGAACCACCGCTCGAGCGGGAAAAACGGGCTCCTAGCATTTTTGCAGACATGGACGTCCACTCGAGCGAGGAAGTTCACACTTGAGCGGGGAGCCATGTAGTGAGGCCTTCCGCTCAAGTGCCAGAATTCGCGATCGAGCGTAAATATGACATAACCAATACTTTTGCAGGCCTCAAGGGTCCGCTCGAGCGGGGAAGTCCACGCTTGAGTGGGGACCCTGTTTCTGAAAATTTTGAAAGTGCATTCTGTGTTTCGCTTTCCATTCTCTTTCACTTGCAAGCACTCTTAGTCATGCATTGAACATTGTAAATGAGATAAGAATATAAGAATGAAGCCAAAAGAGGATTATGTGAATTAAAGAACGGATTGAATCGGTTGTGACCCATATGTGTTAAGTGATGTGTAGGGTCAAGCTCCAGGGAAAATCAACCAGCCGATCACTGTGATTAATATCTTAACAAAGATATCTGAAATATGTTATTGTCCAGTTGCTTACTCCTATGTAAGTTTTATAAGTTCGTTGACTCGATTGGTGGACAATGTTTGCTATGCCGAATAAGTGGGCCAGAGGCCAGTATGATCTGAATGCTAGTTTGAATGGGCCGAAGGCCAGTTTGACATGAACGAACGAGTGGGCCAAAGGCCAGTATGATCTGAATGATAGAATGAATGGGCCAGAGGCCAGTATGATCTGAATGATAGAATGAATGGGCCAGAGGCCAGTATGATCTAAATGAAAGTATGATTGGGCCGAAGGCCAGTTTGACATGAAAGAATAATTAGGCCAAATGCCAGTTTGAGATGAAAAAATGAATGGGCCGAATGCCAGTTTGACATGAATGAACGAATGGGCCAGAGGCCGTATGACACGAATTAGGCCCGAGGCCGTATGATGTGTTTGGAACCGCAGTCACTTGACCTGTATTTATATATATGTATGCTAGATATAATATGAATTGGGCCCAAGGCCGTTTGAAGCACGTTGTTATAAATACCGTTTGTGTAACTTCCTTATTTGATAATATTCACTAGGCTTTCACTCATGCTCATTCATGTATTTGTAGGTGAGCCAAGAGAGGTCCAAACCCAACCTCAGTGATGTTTGTGTAGAACAACCGAAGTTTGAAGAGTCAGCCCTTACGTCTCACGCACGAGACTCATCTTCACCCTTTTGCCATCTTGTTTTATTTTGTCATGTTGGCGAGGACATTAGATACATTTGTAGGTAGTTTTTGATTGGCTGACTTAGACTTGAATGATCCTGTATGTACAGAGCTTTGTGTTAGTACATTTTCTGATGTGAGTTATTAACATGTATATATATGGATTGTTATGATGTGCCATGTAAGCACAACTCTATAGACAAAGTTCTAAAATTTGCTTCCGTTTGGCCCCTCTACTCTGATGAGTTATGTCTGGTTTGGTTTGAGGCCGTAGGTAATCCCTTGATTACTAGCCAGTTATGTCCTAAACCCATAGGGACGGGTTCGGGTCATGACAATTGCAACCCCTTCCAGTTGCCGAATGGAAGTGGGAATACGTCAACATGGATTTTGTTTCTAGCCTCCCTAGGATGCAGAGTAGTAATGATGTAGTGTGGGTGATTGTTGACAGACTTACTAAGTCAGCACATTTCCTCGCCATGAGTATGGGGAACTCCGTAGAATTTTTTGCTGAACTTTATGTTCGTGAAATTGTTCGCCTCCACGGGGTACCAAGTAGTATAGTGTCTGATAGGGACCATCATTTTACAGCTAGGTTATGGCAGAGTCTTCAAAGTGCTTTGGGAACTCAACTGAACTTTAGTACAGCATACCACCCGCAGACCAACGGCCAATCCGAATGTGTTATCCAGATTCTAGAAGATATGTTGAGGGCTTGCGTATTAGATTTTAAAGGGTCATGGGAGAAGCATTTACCCTTGGTTGAATTTGCGTATAATAACAGCTTCCAAGCAACTATTAGAATGGCACCCTTCGAGGCATTGTACGGGCGTCTGTGTAGATCACCGGTATGTTGGACTGAAGTGGGAGATCCACCTTTGTTAGGCCCGGACCTAGTTCATGAAACCACTAAGAAAATAGCCCTCATTCGAAAGAGGTTAATCACCGCTCAAACCAGGCAAAAGAGTTATGCAGACAGGAGAAAATGACCCTTATCCTTTGAGATAGGTGATCATGTGTTTCTGAAGGTCTCCCCTAGAAAAGGCTTGATGAGGTTTAGCCGAGGTGGGAAATTATCGCCAAGGTTTATTGGTCC
The DNA here is from genome assembly GCF_055761805.1 of Camellia sinensis. Lineage (NCBI taxonomy): Eukaryota > Viridiplantae > Streptophyta > Magnoliopsida > Ericales > Theaceae > Camellia > Camellia sinensis. Next base: position 192,020,484 of record NC_138964.1, read on the forward strand.
CTTTCATATCATCGAGTAGGTTGGGGAAGTGGCGTACCGTCTTGCATTACCTCCTCAGCTTTCAGGAGTCCATAATGTATTTCATGTGTGAATGCTCCACAAATATGAACCTGACCCTTCTTATGTGTTAGATTGGATAGAAATCGAAGTAGATGATGATGTGTCTTATGAGGAGAAGCCAATCCAAATCTTGGATATGCGAGAGCAAGTGTTGAGAGGTAAGACGATTCCCCTAGTCAAGGTATTATGGCATCGCCTCAGTGTGGAGGAAGCAACGTGGGAACGAGAAGCCGAAGTTCGCGAGAAGTATCCCGAATTATTCTCAATCTTGTAATGTATTACGTTTCTTGTTTTTCTCAAGTAACTAATGAAGTTGATCTTGAGCCACAAATTCTTAATGTTTTCTTTGTTTTGACCTTGGGTTTGAGGTGATATCATTTCTACATTGGATGTTGTAAATGTATTGGTATTGCTTCAAATATTTATGGTGTTGAAAGTAAGCTAAATTTCCTATTGTTCTCTGTTGTTAGCACCTTGGTTTATGTGGAAGTATGTATGTGTGATGTTTCCGGGTAGAATTGTTAAGGATTGATGAGTGGTTCAATAAAGATGGTAGAAAACTAGAATGCAATACCAATCCTTAACAATTCTAGTTTTCTACCCCTTAGTTTTCTATAATTCTAGTTTTCTAGTTTTCTAGTTTTCTACCCTTGGTTTATGTGGAGGTATTATAGTTTTCTACCCTTAGTTTTCCGGGTAGAATTAGTTTTCCGGGTAGAATTAGTTTTCTACCCCTTAACAATCTCTCTGCTTTAGGAAATTTCGCCCCCTGGTGGGTGGCAGAAATTAATTTCAGGGGTGAAATTTCCTAAGGGGGGGAGATTGTGACATTTTGGTTTCAAGTCCACTCGAGTAGGGAAACCGCCGCTAGAGCGTAGAATTGTTGCTCCCAGCATTTTGTTTCATTGTAGGCATGTCCGCTCGAGCGTGGAAAGTCCCGCTCGAGCGTGAAATGTTAGCTTCCAATAATTCCACTGTAGCGTTGCAAAACTTCTAAGACTTTTTTTTCTCCGCTCGAGCGGGGAAGTTTTCGCTCGAGCAGGACTTCTTGACTGTGTTTGGACGCTCGAGCATGGGAAGTCACGCTCGAGCGGGGAACGTGTTATCAGCTTTTCAAACGCAGCGATTCTAGATCATTCTGAGACTTTTCTTTTTCTATTCTCCATCTCCTCTCCCCCTCGCTTTGAAACCCTAGATCTCTATCATCAAATACCTTCCATACCATTGAAATCCACCGAAATTCGTTGGCTAGGGGCGAAGAACACTTGAAGAATAGCATTATCTTCCAATTAGATTGGGGATTTGCAATAGCTTCATGAAGGAGCTCGAATTTCGACTTGATAGTTGAGGTAAGGATACTTTTACTCTTGTATCTCTTCGTTATTGAAGAAATTTCATGGTATTGTGTGTGATTGGGAACTAATTAAAGATTTAGTTGAACTAATTGAAGATTTTGTTGAATAAAACCCACATTTCACCTAATTACTCTTTTACTTACTATTTTGCTTGAAATCCCTAAATTTCTCTCTCTAATATGAGTGTAGATATGATTAAAAACTAGATTTGTGATAAGGAGTAGAAAACCCCAAATTTAGGGAAACCCTAAGTTCCCAATTTGTTAGAAAATACTCAAGATAATGAAATTTCCTCTTGACTCATGGAATTTGATGGATAATGGGGAGATAAAACGTGGGTATTAATGTAGTTAAAGTAATGATGACATGAATGTTATTGTTCTTTGAGTGTTATGTGATGATTATTTATGATGATGCTTGATGTTTAGTTGTGAGATTGAAATGTGATTTAATTATTGAGCATGTATGAGTCCATGTGTGAGTCGGTGATGACAAAAGGTGGTGTTGTGTTTGTACCCGCGCAGGGAGTTCAAAAAGGTGCCCAAATGCCCTGTCTAAGCTTACCGCTGGACGAATGTGGGAAAGGTTTTTGGGTGTCCACGCAGTCCCACTATATAGTAGTCGGCGAAAGTGGAAAAATGGATGATTTTTATAGGGTGCCCACTTCCCGCCGTATAGTAGTCGGCGAATGTGGGGGTTGATTTTAAAAGAAAAGGTTGTTCACAGTTGGACACATGTAAGGAAAAGTGTGGTTTGATTCCTATGAATGTGGATGCTTAATTGTTGTACATGATGGCATGAGTTGCACGTATCACATTATATTTTAAGTGTTTCATGATGAGTTGTTAATGATTTTCTATTTTACCATATTGTCTTATCATATAGATGCCATAATATTGTTCAAAGGATCAGATACCTGGGTAAATGTATTCCTACTGGGCATATAGCTCAACCCTAATTTATTTTTCAGGTCTTGATAAAGGTCAGCCTCATTGAAGAATTGATTCAAGCATTAGTTCCATTTCCTTTCGAGAACTTAATTGAAGACAAGAACTTTTTGGGTGTTTTGTATTTATTCTGGGATGTTGTAACTAAACCTATATATGTAATTTGTGATGTTGTACGCCCTTGGGGCTTATGTTTTGTTAAGTTATCTAGTTCATTGAACTGAGATAGGAATTCGAACATTGTGGCAATGCATTAATTGTATTGTAATCACTCAATCCTTAGTTCAATGAAGAAGATGGCTCTTTTGGGGACTTCATGATCTTGTTATTGTTGTATTTTATAGTGTGAATTATCAAGGTGTTACAAATGATCTATTCAAGGGACGAGGATCGAGTGAATTTAGTTCGTTGGTTCAAAACTAATATCGAAATGGGTACCATAGATCAAATCATTGATCCATATCTAACTGACAAAATAGCACCAGAATGTTTGAAAGAATATGTCAAGAATGCAGAAAATTATGTGTGTGTTGAGGGGATTGAGTGCCCATCGATGGATGATGTGTTGGGTAACCTCTGGTATGCACTACAACTACAGGAGGCTTGGCGAAATAGTAATGACTAGTTCAGTACAGGTAAGTTCCCTGAGGTCGTTCCTCATTCAGATGGCATTGTGTTAGTTGAATTAGCCAATAACGGGGCTATTGATAAGATGAGTTTTATGAGAGGGGCTTTAGATTATTTTTCGAGTAATCTAGCACGATAGTACAACTTTGTGGTCTTTACGATGTGCAAACATAAGGCCTTTCCAACTGATGCTTCTGTAAAAATTGATTAGTTACATGAAGCAACGTAATACTGCCCCTGTTAATGGATTGCTATCCATTTGCTGTGTTAAAAAACTTTCTAACATAATGCAATCCACAGATTTTATAGATTTATGTGCCTTGTTGTAGCAGCGCCCGCGTGGGCCTCGATGCTACAGTTCGGACTCGATTTGTGTCACGGTTCTTAATCTGAACCAAAGAGTCCAAATCTGGCAAATCGTTTTGAGAAACAGATTTTTGAAAAAGTAGTGCCAAACATGGACTGCTTTGCCAGATACAGAGTCGCCACCTAAATATTTTTAAATGGGAGAATTTAGGAAACCCTGACTCGGTGCCGAAGGCCACGTGTCCGTCATCACCGGAGTTGTCTCGGCTCGGGAGCTTGGGTACGATCGGGGAAGGTCAGCTATGAGCACCCCCTTTCGCCCGGTCCGAAGACCGGCCTCTACTAACCGTGATATCCGTTTTTGAAAACTTTACGTGTTCTTATTCCATTTATTAGCCTAGAATTACTATGTTATGCACACAGCAAACAAGTATAGACTAGATTGCCTAATTTGGAAATGAACATTGCATATCCGTTCGGTTTGAAAATGCTTTGGAATTTGCTACTCGCAAGTAGGCTAAAACACGGATTTCAACGAGTTTTTCCAACTCAAACAATCCAACCTTCACCCACAGGCATTCGAAACAGTTTAACACATAAGCATCTAGCCACATGTTAAGCATGCTGTCATGGCAATATTCACACTCATGTGATATGCTAAAGCGGAAATACTTACATAGTACTCCGTGCCAAAACAAAGAACTTGTTAGCAAACATGCATGATCCAAGTCCATGTTAAGTGCCTAATGCATCGCATACAAAGTGTTGCTAAGATAGGCTCGGCTAACCTAGACATGTCATGTGAAAATGCACAATTAACACATTCAGTTTGGAATTTGAAAATACATATGCAGTTAGCATGATGTACCGAGCTCAATGCATGTAATACAAATGCATGGATGCACGCATGCATAGCATGAGGTATGCTAATTTAAACGTGTCCTAATACTAACCATTAAAGCGGGTAAGTAAAAGGGAAGAAAGAAGTGAGGTTGGAAGACATACACACCACCCACGCACACTTATTACAGATTTGCCCTCACTCGGAGGGACCGAATAAATATTACAAATTAATTAACTACACCGGCTAATTAATATTACAAATTGCCTAATTTAATTAACAAATTAAATAGACTAATTAAAACAGGAAAATGCCTCGGGAAGCGCGCCGCCATGCGCAAGCTGCCTCTGTTTTCTCTCCTATGCTCCTCTGGAGGCTGTCAAAACCTCAGGGTTGCATCCCTAGGCACTGGGGAGTACCACCGGCTGAGTGGAATCATCACCGGCACTGGTATGTGTCCATCGGCACAAAATTGAGTCTGTCGGCAGAGAAAAGGTTGCCGGCCGGCACCTTACACTGCCGGTCGGCAAAGAAAGTCTGCTGGACCTACAACTCACAGCAACAGAGGGCAAAACAAGGCATGGCAGCACAATTCAAGGCATGTATGCACCAACCATGTCTCTTATCATTGTGATGACTCAAAGGGACATGTGCCTTGGTTCTCGGACCACCAATCACGCATTTCCATGCATGATGGCCCAAGGAACCAAGTATGCAACTTTGATTTCAAATGCATGCAAACCAATCAAACAAATTAGGCCTAATTCCCATCACCATTTCAAGGAACAAGGCATGCATGCAAGATGCAATGCAACCTAGGCATACAAGCTAAGGATGCAACATGGTATGGCAATTAACTTATGCAAGCATACAAGCATGCATATGGCAATACAAATGAGTGCAAAGATGGACTTAAACATGAATTAGGCGACTCTAAAATAGGCCTAAAACAGTAGCCATAAGTGCTAAAGAGTGAGGGCTAAATGGCATACACACACACATGCACATAAGGGCCAACACTTAAGCACAAAACGAGCAATATTCAAGCACACTTGAAAGGAGGAATCATGGACTAATTAGCATGCAACATAAGTATTGAAATCATGTTAGGATGGTGCCAAACCAAGCAACAAAATCAAGCCAAAACATGCAACGAATAGTCCAAGTGTTCAAAGCAAATCAATAAGGCATTGAACTACACTTAACATGACCAAACATGGCATGCATTAAACAACTAAAAACAGATTTTTAGCATGTTAAAACAAGGCCAAAGGACTCCTTAGATGGCATCTAAGTGGCCCAAATTCAAAGGCATGCAAAGGCATCAAAACATGGAGCACGCAACACATGCTTATGAGGCATTAAAGATGCATGCAAGGCAACCAAGCAAGCATGGAAATGGGACTGAAATAACATATAAAGTGACCCCAAATCACCAAAACAATGCAAAGATGGCATGCTACACATGCACATACTCAAGGCCAACAAGCCTAAATACAAAGGAGCTATGTCGAGCATGCAAAGATCAACCCAAACGACTATGGACAGAGCTAAAGCATGTCAAGATAAGCACATAATCTTCACAAGACTAAGCCAAAAACATGCTCCAACAAAGGCTAACAACCTAAGGCACATTAAGGCATAAACAAGGCTTTACATGGCAACTATGCTAAACATGCATGGAGTTCCAAAACCAACTTTAAATCATGTTATATCATGGATATATAAGCATGAAAAACAAACCAAACATGCTCAACACACACTCAAGCATAGGCTTCCTTAAGAGGCCAAAATAGGTCCTTTTCAAGGACAACAAGGAGAGGGGGTGGCCCTCTCCTTCTTAGGACTTCAAAGCATCATCTTCACCACTGAAATCCCTCAAGATTTCAGTAGTGAAGAGACCTCAACACCAAAATCCCGGAGCTAACACAAAATGGCTCAAAATGAGGCCTTTCAAGGCCTAAGGGTGGTCAACAACCCTCAAACAACAAAACACTCTTAACGAACAATAAAGAGGGCCTAAAAACAGAACTTTTTTATGTTATACAACAAGCACAAAAACAGCTCTAAGATAGGTATAAAATCAAATCAAAAATGGGGGGAAAAGGGGCTAGTTTCTTACCCTTGTAGTCCTCTTCAACAATGGTGCTCCAATGGCCTTCTTGAGCTTGAATCTAACACCAAAATCTCAAAACACACTCTTTGGAACCTCAGCTCCAAGAGGAAGGTGAAACACTAGGTGTTTGTGTGCAATAGTGAGACACAAAACACCTAGTGTGCAAATAAGAGGGAAAGAGAGATAGAGAGTGTATATCTAACCCTAACCCTAGAAAAACCAGAGCTTGGTCTGTATTTTACTCTCTCAAAAATGTCTAAAAGCCCTCTTCTCTTGCCTTAGAGAGAGCTTCTCTCTATATGCCTCTTGTAAAGCTTACAAGACAAGCTTTGCAAGAGGGAGATCCCTCCATACACGTGTATGGAGGGGAGCAAAAGCTATACAGCTGTCTAAAAATATCTGCAAAAGCAGATGAACAGCAATCGGCCGGCAAAAAATGCCGTCTTGGCCAAACAAAGTGCCGACCGGCACAAAATAGTGCTGACCGGCAACAAAGAGTGCCGGCCGGCAAACTATATTGCCGGTGGCAGCAAAAACCAGCCGGTGGCATCTAGCCACTGCCGGTGATGGGTGGGGATGGTCTACAAGCCCCACCCTGCCTTTCCAAGGCAAAACACAAGTGTTTGGTGCAAAACTAGACACTAAACGGTCGAGTTCGGAGATCCTGAGGCAAGGCGCGCGAGCTGAGGCCTCCGGGAACTCCAAACGAACACAAACAAGGATAATCACCGAGCGTTCAAACGGTGACGTCCAAGTCTTGAGGACGGTCAAAAATGGGGTGTCTACACTTGTGTTAGCAAATATTTTAATATTATAATGTGTTATAGAATATATTGTTTGCTTGTACTCCAAGCAACTTGTTCGCCAAACTAATTTTCTTTCCCTCCAAGTTTTCTTTTCTTTTCCACCAAGTAACTCTTGTCTTTTCTTTTCCTCCAAGTCTTCTTGCCCACCAAGTTAAACCTTTTCTTGCCCACCAAATTTCCTCTCCTATAAATTGAGTTAACCTCTTATCTTGTGTCAGGTTTTTATTCTTGGCAATCCCGTTTGACAAAACTCCTTTCAGTTGTACTTGTTTTTGCACTTTTATTTCAGTGAGGCTATGAGTTTATTAGATGCGAATCCAACCTGAATTGTGCCTTGCAAAGAAGTTTGTGGTGTTTAATTCTTTCAAGATTGCCACTTCGCTGACTATGACGGGGATCGAGCTAACCGGTCAGCTCGTGGGGGTCCAGGGGGCAACGCCCATTGGCGGGTTTGGGGTAGCGCCACGGCGAGGTTAAGGGGCAGCGCCCCCGAAGCAAAATGCAAAAGTGCATTCAAAGTTGCTTGTCCACTCGAGCAGAGAATAGTGAGTTCCAGAAGTATGCATGTCTGCAAAAATACTGTGATCCGTGTTTTCATGCTCGAGCGTCGAAATCCCCGCTCGAGCGTACATCCTGGTTTGGAACACGTCATATAGTGTCCCCGCTCGGGCGTTCATTCCCACGCTCGAGCGGACCTCGCGATTTCAGATTGTATAAATTCGCATGTTGCTCCAAATCTAGGGTTATGCCTCCAGATCGTCTTCTTGGGTTCTAGGGTTTATATCTGGGACTATTTTGCTAGTTTTCTTTGATGTTTCATTGAGTATTCAATTCATGGTTTAAAAAGGATACATCAAATGATTGTTTGTTTAATCTATACAAAAGAGAGAGTTGTTCTTCGGTGGATTCTGAAGAATTCGAGCCTGAAGCTTTGGTGGATTCTAGAGTGGCTCATAGTCAAGACAATTCCGAGGTGAAAACGGGGCTGGAAGAGGCACATAGGGGTTGGTTCAATTCGGGCATGGATTCGTTAGGTAATTGAGAGTATACCTGTGTAATTCCTTTATGTCTTTTTAGTGGATTGTTTTGTAGCTTTTGCCCGTGGTTTTTTATCACAATTGGAGGTGTCCAATTGTGGTTTTTTCACATAAAATCGTTGTATCGATTTACCTTGATTGTTTGATTGGGATTGTTATATACTGCTTAAAATTGATACATAATCACAAATCAGCATCTAAGGTATTTCTAAATTTTTCATCTTGAAAGTAAAAAGAAGTTTTTTGTTATTTTATTATTTTTGTGTGAGATTATCAGGTAAAGAAATAAAGAGTGTATGTGATAAAGCTTTGGGTTCAACCAATTGTGCAGTATTGGTGAACCATGCGACTTAGTCGGGCTGTTGTATCCTAGGGGGACAAGTCAAGGTTTTTTTCTGCTGCATCGGTGTGAGACTTTGCCTAACCGCAGAGGGCTTGAGTCTCCTTAAAGAGAGCGAATTTCACGCGCCTCAGCCCTTTCAACAGTTATTGTAATTTTTATTATTTGTATTTTATGGGGTTTTATTTTTAGTTATCACTAACACCTTGTATAATATGGTGTTCCTCCTCTTGAATCAATTATACCTAGCGAATTCTACTACCAACTCTATATCTTATTTCGTTGACTAGAAAAAAAGATTTAGACCCACCAAATGATCTAGCTCTAGGCTCTATGGAATTCAATTCATGTCAATAGCAATGCCAAAAGACATTGTTTACTCTCATAAGTAAATGTTTTCATGGCTCCAGACTTTGGCGTAGCTACACAATTCACTAACATGAATCATAATGTGCTGGAGGGGCTCCAAAAACTCTTGTAAGAGTTTATTTGGGTCTTCATTCTCAAGTTCTTACATGTTTTTTTAGTATTTACAACTCAAACATACTAAACTAGATGCATTCATGAACAAAGAGCACAACACAAATTCTAGAACAAAACTTTTTGTAATCGATGCAAAAGCTGGAAATACAACACCTAGTATAGTAGAAAGAAGTTTTTGAATTTTCCAATATTATTTATGCCTCAAAAAAGAGTACCATATGAAAATCATGAGTTTTTTTATCCCCCCCCCCCCTTCCCCCAAAACTATTTTTTGAAATTTTTCAGAAAACAAAGCCATCAAATGTATATGAACCATTGAATAATCTCAATTTTATCATTGTTCACCATAAATTCATGCAAGAAAACATAAAGGTCATCATTTACCCTCCTAGCCTTTAAGAACTCAAAAAGTGCATTTTGAAGCTTATTAACCAAACCCCTGAAAGCAACCAAATAAAAAAACCAAACACGGTCATGATCAAACCACAAGATTGCAGACTAACACACATTTATGCTTGGTTAGCAAGAAATCATGAGAAAACGAAGTAAACAAGGACTCTTTCTTATGAAACTGGCCCAATCAGTAAACCAAAAAAAGATTAAAAGTATTCATATATAAATTTTAGTATTCAAAGACTAGTTTCCTCACAGTCCTCAATCAGCCCCAAATTGGGTTCTCAAATTAATTTGAAGTAGAATTAGGTTGGAAAGAAAAATATATATGCATATTTATTGAAAGCTTTATATTGAGAAGAACAAGAAGAAAATTCAATAAGATGATGAAATATTTTAACAAGAAATAAATAATCAATTCAGGTAGTCATTAGCCAAAAACTATATAATTCAAACTAAAAGATCCACAGAAACAGAGAGAAAGATATTAACAACTCATTGAAAAACTAAAACATTTACATATGTTATTGTGATAATAATGCTAGATCATGTGACAAAATTGATATCCCACTTTAGAGGCATTAAAATGTAGGAATGGATAAGGGAATCAAAGTTGAGAACAAAAGAAGCTCAATTTGGCGTCTAGGAAAATGTCGGAAAAGAAAAGACATAAGAATGTGAAACCAATATTTTTCTTTTACCTAAGACCCAAGAAAACTATAACCTCCAGTTAATTGAGCCTAGTGAAAATTCAAGAAGACTAAAACTGCAAGTAATTGAACCTAGTGAAGACTATTTGGGTAGATGGAGATAAGTTTTTCGTTTAATTAGTACATAAAAATGTTCAAATTTCATTTTTTTTTTCTTCAATTTCTCCTTAGATTTGGATTTTTTTAGTTAACTGGGTTGGCTAATTCTTATTTCAATACATCAAAATTTTTAGCAAATAGGGTACATAAGAATCGACATTAATATGAGTATTTAGATACTCAAAAACTAGAAATAATTAATACATAAATACAGATCCTCAAGAACATAATGGAGGGAGATTACCAGGTGGGAAGTGGCCTATTGGAACTGGTACTGGATCTCGGGTTTTGGCGGGAAAATTGGGTATGGGTCTATTTGGAATTTAGTCATTCGGGTTTGCAAGTTGCAAGGACAGACAAGTAATTCCAATTAAGTTTTGAGCCTTTGTAATTCTATTAATTATTTTATGTAATATAGAAGAAAAATAATAAATAATAAATATGTAATTAATAGAATTATAATGACAAATCGCGTAATCTTTTGTGCGGATCTATTGTGATAATTTTTTTCAAAATACCCACACCTGGTTTTGCCTCCAAAAAATTAAAAGAGCTTGGGTAATTCTATTCCCACACACTAATTCCACTCAATTCACACACTTAATGAAAATTTTCATTAATACAATTTTGTCTTAGAATAAAAATACCATAATACCTTCATCTTCTTCTACTCAAACCCTATTTCTAAAATGGCACAACCATCTTCTATCGCCAGCGCCACCTCTCTCATCCGTCATCCCCTCCCGTCGCCTCTTTTCTTATTCGCTTGCGATCACTTTCCACCATGAACCATACACTCTAACAAGTCTCTCACCACAAATCACTCATTGTTAACTGTGGAGGTCTAGGATAGAGGGGGATGAGCTAGAAGTGGAGATGATGGCGGCGATGGAGGGTTGAAAGTGGCAGCAACGATAGTAAAAGATGAAATGATTATGGTGTCCAAATCATTTCATCTTTTACTTGGTTTAATTTTACGTTTATACCCTAAAATTTATTTTATTTTTATTCTTAAACCGTTAATTTTATCTAATTGGTCCCTAAATTTTATATTTTACTTCTTGTGATCCAATTAGAAATAATTATTCAAATCATTAAACATTAAAACTTAATTTAATTTCTCCAAAAGTCATTTCAAAATTTAAATAATACTACGTTTGTCTGGACGAAAAATATTTTCTAATGAAAATTATTTTTTACAGAATTGTTTTTTTCCAAAAAATGTTTCCTGGAGGTAGTGGAACGAAGGTGAAAGTGGAGGTAGATGTAGTGGCATGGTGGTGGGGGGGTGGCTGAGGTGATAGCAACAGTGATGGTGGCAATGGTGATGGTGTGGTGGTGGAGGTAAGAGTGCTAGTGGTATCATGATGACATTGGTAAAACTTTAGTCCGATAAACGTTTTTCACCTTTTAAAAGTGAAAAACATTTTCTACCCATATAAGCTTGTTTTCTATTGACCGTGAAAAAAAAAATTTATTGACTTTTGTTTTCCATTATACCAAACACCAGAAAATGTGAAAATTATTTTTCAAAAAATATTTTCAACCCAAACAAACGGAGCGTAAGTTAAACCATACAGTCAAATACTTATTTTTTTATGAGCTAATTACGCCGATGATCCTCCTAGTTTTCTCTAAGTTTCAGTTTGGTCATTATACTTTAAATTTCGTCAATTTGGTCCTTATACTTTCTATCTTTTTCCACTTTGGTTATTTTTGCTTTATAATCTTGGCTCTAAGGATCTAGTTATTATATTCTTGCCTCTTATGTTTTGTTATATTATAAAAATACATTTATATTTTATCACACACTATTTTTTTCATTTTTATACTTTGGAAGAGTTTTCCCTACAATGATAAAGATAATTATTTGTCGTGTTTTCTTATTAATTTTTTACAATAACTAATTGCTTACCTTTATCTAATAGTAAATGTCCAATTTCATGTATAATTTATAGTTGATTTTTCTTAAGATTTTCGTTTATTTCTTTTAATAACATTATTATTATTTATTTAATTATTATTTGTAGTGCTATACTATTATTTAAATTATTTGATTTGACTTCTTCATTATATCTAATGCTCATATATTTAGATTGGCAAGTCTAATAAATTATATTCTAACACCAATTCTAAACACGTGCAATTTTAAAATGGTTTCATAAGTATACTAATAGGAAAATACGGCCCCATAGTAATTAATAAAACTTTTGGGTTTATACTTTGTTTCCATGTTTTTTTTAAGGACTAAATTGATTTGAAATTGAATCTTGAGGGATTTAATTGGCTTAACTAGAATCACAGGGACTAAAATGAAACAGATGTGTTATAGTGACTCCGGTATTGACTCGACATTATATTATGTTCCGGACACGGGTTTCATGGTTTAATGTTGTTGTTCATCTCTTTTTCCCTTAATGTTCCTTGGATTAGTCATTTGGATTGTAGTTGTGTGTTTGGAACAGGTTGGTTGCTTGTTTTTCCAAACCTTTGTTGCCCAGATTTTTGCTCCTCCGCTCGAGCGGCCATTCTTGCACTCGAGCGGGATTTGCAAACTCTCAGTATTTTTGTAGTAGTGTATTCGATGCTCGAGCATCGCTTCTTACACTCGAGCAGAACATTGTGACTAACGTTCGAGCGTCATTTTCCATGCTTGAGCGGACTGCGAGTTTAACAGTCCGTGAATATGACCTTTTTCATCACTTTTTCACTTGTCTCTCTATCTAAAACTCTCCAAAACCCTAGATCTTGAGTTTCTCTCTCTAAAACTCATCTTCTCTCCTCTATTTCTCCTAGATCCATTGGGTTCTTCACCCTAGTGTCTTTGAGAAAAAGGTAGAGCACGTAGTGGGCTCTCTTTTGATCCGAACAAAAGTGGGTTTCGGTGTCTTTGGAGTTTCAACCTTGCTTAGCTTTCTTGAGATAGGGATTTTCTACACTTTTGGAATAGTTTGAACAAACCTAGGGTTTGTAATGACTCGGATTCTAATTCGTATTGGATTGGTGTAAATTAGTACCCGTCACCTTAAAACATGTATGGTTGTTGGACTCTTGACAGTGATGGGTTGGCAAGTGAACTCTAAATATTATAATTGAGGATCCTAGGGGGATGTTTGGAACCTTGATTGAAGCCTTAACAAGGTATTTAGGCAAGATTAAATCAAAAGCCCCAAATTTGAGTTTTCGTTTTTGACCGACCTTCACTCTTTAGCCCTTTTCTCCTTCCATACTTTAAATTTGAATGTGAGGCTGGAACCATTGGAAATTTTGTTTCTGGGGCTTCGATTTGGACACAAGAACGACCTAAAATGAAGTCTGAACAAGAGACTTATACATGTTTGAATTCTTAGTGCCTCTGCTGATTTTCTCTGGGGTCGACACCCGAGTTCCAAAGGTCAACCCTTCCCTTGTTATTTTGTCCTGGGTCACATTTTGAAATAAAGGGTTGACACCTGAGTTCCAAGGGTCAACCCTTGGCTGCAAAAAACATTAATCTTCTAGTTTTTCTTCTTAAGGGTCGACACCTCAGTCCTAAGGGTTGACCCCTGCATGTTATTTCCAAAAATTTTGGGTCCGAATGGGCCCTACTTTTGGGGGTTTTGGACTTATTCTTTGCAATGACCTTAGGGCTAATTTTCTACTACTATAAATAGACCCAACACTCTTCTCTCTCATGGTTTCCTCCTTCTCTTTCCTCTCAAACCATGAGCCTCTCTCCTATCTCTCTAAACCCAACTTTTTTCCACGTAGACCGTTAGATCTACTCATCTAGAAGCATCTTCTCACCTAGGTCCCTTGGGAAAGGTTGTAGAGCACGTCAAGGGCTTTCTTTTGATCCACGGAATTCAAGATTTCATCAACTTTGGGTTTCTCTGAGTTTTCTTTTCATTTCTTTGAGATAGGGATACTTTTATCCTAGTATTTCTTTTTTTTTAAGAGATTTCATGGTATTGTTGTCACTTATAAGCTAATTTGAGAATCTTGTTGGATTAAACCCATGTTTTACACAAATAAATCATTTTGCTTGACTTTTGCTTGACATTTCTTAACTTTTTTTTTTTGACAACATATATATATATATATATATATGTTGCTAGAACCTATATCTATGATGGAGAAGAAAAACCCCTAAATTTGGTAAAAATCCTAACTTTTCAATTTAAGTAGAAAACACTAAATTGAGTGGAATTTCCTTTGATTCATGGAATATTATGAACAATCAAGAGATGAAAGATGTAGATGTTGATATAGTAAAGGAATTGTGACTTGAATGTTATTATTCTTTGAATATTATGTGGTGTTTCATCTATTGTAAGATGGATGTTTGTTGATGGCATTCAAATGTGATAGAATTGTTAATTGTGCATGAGTCCGGGTAAGAGTTGGTTTTGGAAAATGTGGTGTTGGTACCCATGTAAGGAATTTAAAAGGTGCCCAAATGCCCTATCTAAGCTTATCGCTGGACGAATGTGGGAAAAATATTTTTAGGTGTCTACATAGTCCTGCTGTATAATAGCCCGCAAAAGTAGAAAAACGGATGGTTTTCTTGGGTGCCCACTTCCTGCCGTATAATAGCCGGCGAATGTGGGGGATGGTTTTTGAAACTAAAGCTACTTGTCTTGGACTCTTACATGGGATTCATGGTTTGTTTTCCATTGATGTGATTGTTTAATTGTTGTGTTGTAAAGGTGTGAAATGTAATGGTCCATGCTTAATCGTTATGTATTTACATAATTAATGAAGATTACATGTGTTCATAACTCCTTATTATGTTTTGTCACAAGGGTGCCATAAATTTATTCGAATGATTAAATACTTAGTTAAATGTATTCCTACTGGGCGTATAGCACACCCCTATTCTATTTTTCAGGAAATAATGTTGTACAACTACAGTGGTGACTTGAAGTAAGCGGTTTTGGGATTGACAATCGAGAATATTTTGCTGTAAAGACTTAGAGTTTTGTAATAGCGTTGTTAGACTTATTCTGTTAATGTCTTGTACACCCATGGGGTTCTTCTATTGTAATTGTCATCTTGTTTGTAGAACTTGGAGTTGGGTACAAGGTTTTAAAGACATGTAAATAGAGAAGTTGTAAATTTTAATTCTTAGTTCAGTGAAAAGAATGGCTTTGGGGTGTGTTGTTATATTGGTTGCGATGGATTCATATATGAAATAGAAGGGCGTTACAGGGTTTGGGTGTGAAATAAAAAGAGGGATTTTTGACGAATGAAAAATAATTGGTTATAGAGTTTGTAAATGCAGATGTATTGTGTCAAAATTGTTGATTTTGGAACTTGGGTTGATATTTGGAAAAATTGAGAGTTTGCCCTAAAATGATTATAATATTTATTTTGTATAAATAAATGAAATTGGTGCTGTAAACATGAAATTGGGCGGATATTGAAATAGATGGTGGAGTTTAGTATGTAATACCACTCATCTTTGGAAGTTTTTGAATAAATTATCTGTCATGAGATTGCATATCTGTTTAGAAATAACTGTATTCGGCTATCAGTGGAGGATAGTTATTATTGTGGTAGAAATAGCATGAGGATTAGGTGAATTAAAGCTAATCCATTGTTGATTGTCATTGAATATGACTATGTTTTAAATACATTGTATATGTATGGTGTTTGAGAGGAGAAATGGGATGTACTCCATGTTTGGAAGAAGATAGGGAATGGATTCCATTGAAATTAAGTTGGCCGGAGTGTCCTAGGTAAAAGTTCCAAAATCTTGTGTATACATGGGTGCCGATCTCTCGGACGAAATTTCTATAAAATGGCAGATTGAAATGTTTGTGTGGTAAGTGTGTTGATTAGATAACCACTGAGTTGTAGTCTCAGTTGGGTTATTGAAAGAAAATAAAATTGGATCATGAGTTGAAAAAGGTAAATTAACTTGAAAAGAATGGATGGAAAATGAATTGAAATATGAACTCTGGTACTTTATGATCTTATAAAAATGTGAATGTTTTGTCACAAACACTGTGTATGCGCATTGTACTTATATCTCTGCTAAATCTCATATGCTGTGTTAGATTATTCCTACTGGGCTTTGGCTCACCCTATTTGGGAAAAACCATTTTCAGGTGCAAGTGACATGCCTCCGCCAAGGCAATAGCTTGAAGGGACTTTTGGAAAGCAAGGGCTTCTTTATTTTGTTTTACTTTTGTATAGCCAAGGGCTTAAACTGTATTGAGCTAGGCTCACTTTTGTTGTAACCAAGTAACGACTTCGAAAGATGTAAGCCTGTAGGGTATTTATTTACCTGTTTGGCTCTCAGTTCTCTTATCACTATAACACATGCTGTAGATTCAAGATGAACGGTTTGTGAATGTATATCGCATGTGTTATCTTTTGTATACGAACTTTAATGAATGAAAACATATTATTTCTATTATCTTTCCGCTTATGGGTTGTATTTATGGTACAATTTTAGGGGCATTACAAAACAGATGCCAAACTTGAGAGATTATGACTATAATTCATCCTTCTTTTATGCATATGACAAACGAATATATAATAAGTCCTACAATTCTAACATAATTACACTGATCTCTATTTTAGTAAGGCTATAAAGACTATAATGCGATTAGTTACATTGTTTTTTTGAAAATTGGATTTTTTGTTTTCTGAGTTTTTTTTATAAATAATTTTTGTAATATTTTAAGCAAATTTTTTATTTTGTAGATACAATACACTTAAAAAATATAACATTTGTGAAAAAAAAAACTTTAAAAAATTCACTAAATAAAAAATTTACAAAAAAAATAAAAATAAATTCAGTACATTTTCGTATTTTATTGTATTCGATGAATTTTTAAAATATTTTTGCACAAATTTTATATTTGGTAAGTATATCAAGATTAAGTGGATATGAAAAGTTAAAAATATATATATATATATATATTAAAATATTTTTAAAAATTACTAAAAATTAAAATATATAAATTAAAAACACAAAAAACTACTTTTGAAAACTCCAAACCAAATAGGGGCATTGTTTTTTATCCGTATGAATAATGGATTATTGATTAGAAGTGAAAGGAGTGTTTGATAATCAGATTCAACAATTAAAACTGAATGTGTTAAGTGATAGTTCAATTTTGTGTATAATTTCTAGTTGATTTTTCTTAAAATTTTCATTAAGTTCTTTTAATAACATTATTATTATTTTGTTCAATTATTATTTATA
The DNA here is from genome assembly GCF_055761805.1 of Camellia sinensis. NCBI lineage: Eukaryota > Viridiplantae > Streptophyta > Magnoliopsida > Ericales > Theaceae > Camellia > Camellia sinensis. Next base: position 192,037,802 of record NC_138964.1, read on the forward strand.
GTGCAGTATTATTATTTAAATTATTGTTTAATTCGACTTCTTCATTTTATATAATGCTCATATATTTATATTAGCAAGACTAATAAATCAGACTCTAATACCAATTCTAAACACATGCAATTTTATAATGGTTTCATAATTATACTAACAGGAAAATAAAGCCCTATTGTAATTAATAGAACTTTTAGGTTTACAATTTGTTTCCATGTTTTTTTTTTAGGGACTAAATTGATTTGGAATTGAATCCTAAGGGATTTAATTGGCACAATTAGAATTACAGGGACTAAAATGAAATAGGTGTCAAACTTGAGGGATTATGACTATAATTCACCTTTTTTTTAGAGTGTTGCTATTAGTACCTACTTAATTTCTTTAGACCCTCCAATTCTCACATTTTCTTTTATTACAATTATACCCTAAAGTAAAATTACATTAAAGGATAACTTTTCATGGAACACTTGCCCACCAAATGAAAATAGTTAGAATGATACTCTATAATATTGTACGCTCACCTCCATCCTCATCTATACATATTCCTTACTAATCTAAACCCTAGTCGTATTCTTCTTCATCACCATCCTAAACCCACATATTCATCTTTAATAATAAAAAAAAAACATTTGAAACCACCTAATTAGTTAGTTCGGTGGTTTCAAGTGTGTTTGGTGTTCCAAATCAATTAACATTACAAACAATCTTATTACAGATTTCGAGTCTCTACATTTGTGGTCGTTTTCACCATTCGTTAATACTTATAGAGCAATAAAAGAGGATGACAACAACTCTGATGAGGTTTATCTATCTTGCATTAACGATTCTGGGTTATTTTCAATTCAATACTAATTTGCCGACTATTAAGGTTCTTTCAGTAATATAGTGCTAAACAAAAAAATTTAGATCAGTAATACAGTGCTGAACATAAAGATTTTGTTCGGCACTGGAATGCCGAAGATTCCATTTTGTACCTTATTTTTGTTTTTTTTTTTTTTTTTGAGGTTTTTCCTTATAAAACCCCCTTTATCCAGGGTTTTACTCCGAAATAAACAAAAAATAATATGTCGAGTTGGAGGTTGCTTGAGAGAAGAAGAAATAGACCGTCGAAAATCGATTCGTCTCTCAATCGTTTGTTGTTCTCAATCGTCTCTCAATCTTTCATTGTTTACTAAGAGAAGAAGAAGAGATGGTGTGCAAAATTAGGTGAGTGTGCACTTGGATGTGATAATATTATGAATATGAATAAAATTGGTATTAAGTGCAGTGTTCGAAGAAATCTTATTAAAATTTAAGGTTTAAGATGGAGGGCTCAAAGAAATTAGGTAGGAGCAAATAACAACCCTCTTTTTTTATCCATATGACTAACGAATATATAATAAGTCCTATAGTTATGACATAATTACACTAATCTCTATTTTAGTAAGGCTATAAGGACTACAAATAACGCAATTGGTTACACTGTTTTTTTTTTTTAATTGGGTTTTTTATTTTTTGAGTTTTTTTTATAGATAATTTTTTTAATATTTTATGCCTTTTTTTTTTAGATACACTTAAAAAATATAATATTTGTAAAAAAAACTTAAAAAAATTCACTAAATACAAAAATTACAAAAAAATAAAAATAAATTCAACACATTTTTGTATTTTATTTTATTCATTGAATTTTTAGCATATTTTTGCATAAATTTTATATTTGGTAAGTATATCAAGATTAAGTGGATCTAAAAAGTAAAAAAAAAAAATTATTAAAATATTTTAAAAATCACTTAAAATTAAAAATTAAAAACTCAAAATTATTTTTGAAAACTCCAAACCGGATAGAGTCATTGGTTTTTTATAGATATGAATAATGGATTCTTGATTAGAAGTGAAGGGGTGTTTGATAATTAGATTCAACACTTAAAACTAAATATATTAAATGATAATCCATTAAACCTATTTGATAATCAAAATTTATATCACTTAAAAATTTAAGTCTCTTAAAATGTAAGATAATTTTTTTTTTTTTTTAAAAAATAAGTCATATGAAACTTATTTATTTTTTAACTGAATTTATAAATATTAAACATAAACATCAATATATACTATTACAAAACGTTTAAAAATATACACTATTACAAACTCACCACCACCACCACCGTCGCTACCACTGCCACCACCACAACCACCACCATCATGCCACCACCATCGCCACAACCAGCACCACTACTACCACCACCACCACCACCACCACTACCATCGTTATCATTATCACCATCACCATCTCACTGTAATCATTGCCACTGTCATCATTACCACCTCTGTTAGGTTTTTATTCTTGGCAATCCCGTTTGACAAAACTCCTTTCAGTTGTACTTATTTTCGCACTTTTATTTTCAGTGAGGTTATGAGTTTATTAGATGTGAATCCAACCTGAATCGTGCATTGCAGAGAAGTTTGTGGTGTTAATACTTTCAAGATTGCCACTTCGCTGATTATGACGGGGATCGAGCTGCCCGGTCAGCTCGCGAGGGTCCAGGGGGCCTTGGCGGGTCCGGGGCAGCGTCATGGCGAGGTCGAGGGGTAGCGCCCCCGAAACAAAATGCAAAAATGCATTCCAAGTTGCCTGTCCGCTCGAGCGGACATTCCCTCGCTCAAGTGGAGAATGCTGAGTTCCAGAAGTTTATTCGCCTGCAAAAATATTGGATGTTGTTTTTTCCCGCTCGAGCGGAACTTTCCGCGCTCGAGTGTAGATCCGCTCGAGCGGCCAATCCGACGCTCAAGCGGAGATCGCAGGACAGTTTTCTATAAATACGTGTTTCAGTCCAAATCTAGGATTACTTCTCCAGATCTTTTTTTTGGATATTAAGGTTTATATCTAGGGATATTTTGCTAGTTTTCTTTGATGTTTTGATTGAGTATTCAAATCATGGTTTAAAGAGTATACATCAAAGGATTATTTTTTTGTTCTACACAAAAGAGAGAGTTGTTCTTCGATGGATTCTGAAGTGGCTCATCGTCAAGATAATTCCAAGGTGAAGACGGGGTTGGAAAAGGCACATAGAGGTTGGTTCAATTCGGGCGTGGATTCGCTAGATAATTGAGAGTATACCTATGTAATTCTTTTATATCTTCTTAGTGGATTGTTTTGTGGCTATTCCCGTGGTTTTTTTTATCACAATTGGAGGTGTCCAATTGTGGTTTTTTCCACGTAAAATCGTTGTGTCGATTTGTTTTGATTATTTGATTGGGATTATTGTTTACTGCTTAAAATTGATACATAATCACAAATCAACATCTAGGGGATTTCTAGATTTTTCAATTGGTATCAGAGCAGGTCATTCCATTTTTTTTAAAAATCGCTTAGAACGAGATCTTGTTTGATTTGTGATAATGGATTCAATACGTGAGGGCAATTCTATGGTTCAACCACCCCTACTTGACGGATCCAATTATTCTTTTGGAAAGCTCAGATGATATCGTTTTTGAAATCAATAGATGAAAAAGTTTGGCAATCTGTCATAAATGGGTGGACCAAACCAACAATTAACGTTGATGGAATAACTTTCCCTAAACCAATTGATAAGTGGGACACAATTGAATACCAAAATAGTAGTTGGAATAGTAAAGCTATCAATTCTCTCTTTTGCGCTGTCACACCTGAAGAGTTTAGTCGAATTTGCAATTGTGAAGTCGCAAAAGAGGCTTGGGATATCTTACAAACTATTCATGAGGGCACTCCTTCTGTTAAACGCTCAAAACTTCAAAGGCCCATGTCTAGTTTCGAAAACCTTTCAATGAAAGATAGTGAGACCTTTGATGAATTTTATGCGAAGTTGAGTGACACTGTAAATTCCAGCTTCAATTTAGGTGAAAAAAATACCAGAATCCAAAGTTGTGGGAAAAATTTTGAGATCCTTGCCCGATCGGTTCCAACCAAACATTACGGCTATTGAGGAGGCTCAAGATGTTGACAACCTCAAGCTGGATCAGTTGGTTGGAAATCTCCAAACTTATGAGGCACATAGGAATTTCAAAAAGAAACAAAAAGATATTGCTTTTAGTAGTTCTCATAGAGTTGGAGAAGATTCTGATGAGGATTGTGAGATAGATTTCAAGATTACGGCTGCTTTTGTTAAACAATTTAAAAAATATTTTTTAAAAAAGAATCCTAAACTTTTGGAATCTACTCATACTCATAAATCTAAAGGCAAAGATAAACTCAAAATTAATTCTATAGCCAAGAAGGAGAAAGGAAAGATACAAGGGAACTCTGAAAGAGTCCAATGCTATGAATGCCAAGGATATGGCCACTTTGCTTCAGAATGCCCCACTCGTTTGAAGAAGAAGAAAGCCCTCACCATCACTTGGGATGATGAATCAGAATCTGATGAAGATGAAAGTGACAACGAAGATCAAGACGAAAATGAGCATAACCAATTCCTTGCTTTCATGGCGGCTTCCGAAATTGAAGGACGAACAGAGTATCCGAAAAGCCTAGTTGAGAATGCCACTGATGATGAATCCTTGGGAAGTGATGATGAAGAGCTTGAGCAAGCTTATGAAAAGTTGTATAAGGAATCTCTTAAGTGATCCAAATTGAATGGCAGACTCACTATGAAACTCACAGCATGTGAAAGTGAGAATGTCAAATTGAAGAAAGAGATTTCCGAGGCTAGGAATGATGCCCTTAATATTTCTAATGATCTACAAGCTCTTTGTGCGAAACTCTTGACTTGTGAGACAGAGAAGAATGAGCTACAGCAAATCTATGCAACATATGAAGAAAAGATTGAAACTCTCGAGATGTCTCAACTTGTCTTGGAAGAACTAATTATCAAGAAAGAGGAAGAACTCAAATGTGCTATGGCTACCATTGGTTTTTGGAACAAAGGATCAAAGACTTTGGACAATATCATTGGGTCTCAACAAATTTGTTCTGACAAGAGTGGCATTGGGTTTGGTGGTAAGAAAGAGCAAAAACAAAGTGCTTCCACATCTCATGATACAAGAACTCAAGGAAAGGGGGAACAAAAAATTCAACATAAAGATGGACTTCTCAAACTTCCTAGAGTTGGTAAGGTAAAAGAAAAGAAGGTACACCCTGTGCACCCTGTTTTTATTCGTCATCATTGTGGTATGTGTCACGACCCGAACCCGCCCCTATGGGTTACGGCCATAACCGGCCAGTAATCACGAGATTACCTACGGCCTCAAATCAAACCAAACAAAACTCATCAGAGTAAAGGGGCCAAACAGAAGCAAATTTAAAACTTTGTCCATAGAGCCGTGCTTATATGCACATCATAACATTCCAAACATACATATGTTAATAACTCACAACTGAAAGTATAGTAACATAAAGCTCTATACAGACAGGATCATTCAAATCTAAGTCAGCCAAAACAAGGCTATATACAAACGTACACCAAAGTCCTCGCCAACATGACAAAATAATATAGAATGGAAAAAGGGCGAAGACGTGTCCCGTGCGTGAGATGCAAGGGCTGACTCTTCGAAACCTTAGTTGTTCCATACAGACTTCACTGAGGCTGGGTCTGGACCTCTCTTGCCTCACCTACAAACACATGAATGAGCGTGAGCGAAAGCCCAGTGAACAATATCAAATAAAGAATATACATTGGAACAATATACACCAAACGGCCATGGGCCCAATTTATATTTCTACAATACATACATACATAGGCCTATGTAAGTTAAGTAACTGCGGTTCCAAACACATCATACGGCCTTGGGCCCAATTCATTAGTGTCAAACTGTTATTCGTGTCAAACTGGCCTTTGGCCTTTTCAAATTTCCATATCAAACTGGCCTTTAGGCCTTTCAAACTTTCATTCATGTCAATCTGGCCTCTGGCCCATTCATTCATGGCAATCGGCCTTCGGCCCGATCATTTATGTCAATCAGCCTTCGGCCTGATCATTTATGTCAATCGGCCTTCGGCCCGATCATTTATATCAATCGGCCTTCGGCCCAATCATTTATGTCAATCGGCCTTCGGCCCAATTATTTATATCAATCGATTATCCATAATTCAAACTAGCAAACTTGTAAAGAAATAAGCAATTGGACAATTGACAAACTTCAAAACATCGATATTACTCACAGTGATCGGCTTGTGGATTTGCCCTGGAGCTTGACCCTACACATCATATAACACATATGGGTCACTAACGATTCAATCCATTCTTTAATTTACATATTCCTCTTTAGGCTTCATTTTTATCTCTTTAACTCAATTACAATGCTTAATGCATGCCTAAGAGTGCTCGCAAGTGAAAGAGAATGGAAAACAAAACACAGAACGATCACACAAAATTTTCAGAAATAGGGTCCCCGCTCGAGCATGGACTTCCCCGCTCGAGCGGACCCTTGAGGCCTGCAAAAGTACAGGTTATGTCGAATTTACGCTCGAGCGTGAATTCTGGCGCTCGAGCGGAAAGCCTCTCTACATGGCTCCCCGCTCGAGCGTGAACTTCCCCGCTCGAGCGGACGCCATGTCTGCAAAAAGTGCTGGGAGCACAAAATTCACGCTCGAGCTGCGATTTTCCCGCTCGAACGAACATCAATTTTCTAGGTTTTCCAGCTGAGTTCCTGAGCTCAAATCCAGCATTCAAACCAATCCAACTTACATTTTTTTGGCTCAAACTTCAAATATGTTTATGCTATCATGATACAAACACCCATTTACATCAATATGAGCTCAATTTCATAAATCAAACACATGCATGTCCCAATTGACATCAAACTCATTTCCAACATGCAAATTCATGCATTCATAGCTCCTATTCTTATAATTTGTACTTGCATGTGATGTATTATCCTTATTTTCAACCTAGATGATGCAAATGGTGTTCATTCTCCTGAAACTCAACAAAAACATGCTTGCATGTCTAATTTAACACTCATACTTCCACATTCAACTTAATACATGTTTGATTATGCAAAATCATGGTGATCCTATACATGCATGTGCATTTTAACTTCAAATTCATCAATTAAAGCACAACTCTTGTTCTTAATCACCAATTAATCTTTAATTCACAAATTACAAGTTAATATTCATGAATCCATTTACCTAGAGGCTCAAACCTTTCAATCCAAAGCAATTTCTTGAGTAATCTTCCAAAATCTCTAAGCCTCAAGATCAAAACCTCAATCTTCTACACCTTCCCTCTCTAATTCGGCTCTCCCTCTCCTCTCTTGGAGTTGATTTCGACCAAATGAAGAAAAAGAGAGGGGTTGGTGTAAAATGCTCTACTAAATACCATTTCACTTAATTACAATCATCAACATTGCATATTTGAGCACTAAGTCATTATTTTAATCCAATTAATTTGATCCGAATCAATTTCTAATTAAATTTCACCGTAGGCTCTAAAAATTATGCTAATCGCAATGACGTAATCCATTTCGGGTTCTGTGGCCGATAAGGCCTTCAATTTAATTCCCAAAGTAGATAAGCAAACAGATATTCCTACGGTGAACAAATAGAAATTCAAAATCATATTAGACATATAATCAAACTCATAATAAGGACCAATTAGCTAATTACGGAACAGGGTTATCACAGTATGCATGGTCATATTCGCCCTTATTGTTATAAGTTGCATGGGAGAGTGTATTTGCCTAGACCTAAAAATAGGAAGTTGGAAATCAAGTCGAGACGGGTTTCCATTGAAAGCAAAGGGAACCACAACGTCAAGACACCACCCAAGAACCGCAATGCTCACAACTTTGTTTATACTAAAGCGGTTTAGGTGAGAAAACTTGACTTGTGTTAATTTGTTTTGTTGTTTTAGTTTTTAGGTTTTTGTGTGTGTGTGTTTTTTTTTTTTTTTTTTTGGAGTCATTTAATGTGTGCATGTTTGTTTTCTCTCTTGCTTTATTTCAGAAAAAGAAAAAAAAAATGTGTGCTTGTTCATTTTTTTTGTCTTGCTTTATTTTATTTTTTTAAAAAAACAAAAAAAAAATTAGTACGGTTTTGCAAGCTTGAATTTTTTTTAGATGTCCTTGGTGCATATTAGAATTGATGAGAATAACCATTACTTGTTACTATATGTGTGCTTTCTGTGGTCATTACTCATTTCGGAGTGTGTGTTCTTTGATTAGTATGTCTCTTTCTGTACACACTCTTGTATTAGCAACTATTGGAGTCTTCCGCCTTAGTGTTTTTTTTTCTGTATGGACTTCTGGCATTGTATCTTTTGCTTTTCTAGAGGAATTGACCTATACTAGCATATCATGGGTGATGTTAAGTCTCTTAACCACCTTCCATCTTTTTGCATCTCCACGACTTTCCCCTCCATTCTTTATAGTCCAGCCATGAGGAAAAGACTACCTCAGAGTCACCAACCGGGCCATCCTTATTATCTCCATGCTTCTCTGGTTCGGTTTCCATACTCTGGAGCGTGTCAACTGCCAATGAGTGTGCAAAAGAAAAAGAAAAGGAAAGAGAGGAAGAAAAAATATGCAAAAGAAAGAAAAAATGTGCAAAAGAAAGAAAGAAAAAAAAAAGATTCATTGATTGAAGGGGAGCCTCCGCCTTTACTCACCAAATACCCCTTGATTTCTAGTGGTTTGACTTTCCTTAGTTGTGCTCAGATTCTCTTGTCAGAGGTCCAGCTTTCAAATCACTACTAGGATTTGAATCTAGTGTTTGTCGAACCCCAAGAGTCACACACACACTTTTATCATAGAAACTATGCTTTTCACATGTGGCATCACTTTCTTTCATGAGGAATCTTCTACAGGCTGTGCACACTGTGTTTACTAGTAATTGTACTTCTTGGATAGTCTTGTGTGTTTTAAGGTACTAATCTGAAATTCCTTACTTGCTCCACCATATTATTTTTGTCGTTTGTTTTTTGTTCACTGTTTTCATTGTTTGTGGTCGCTTTTAGTGAGGGGGAGTTTGTTTTATCATTTTGATCATCATGTCATTGCTTGTGTGGTTTCTGATCTTGGTTTAGTCGATTGAGCTTCCTTTGTCAATTCATGACAAAAAGGGGGAGTGAGGTTGTCCGATGCATGTGTCTTAGGTTTCATCTATTCATGCTACATGTTTTTAAAATCTCCAAGTCGCATTTATTCATGTTTTCTATCTCATGCTTCAAGATAATCTTGTCTTATGTTTATTGTTTTTTTTCCTATACTCTTGTGGGACTAATAGTTGTTTTGGAGATTGTGGCACTAATAACTGTTTTGCAGATCATGACCTTGAGAAATAAGGTGGCTTTTGTTGGCTGTAATGGGTTGGGGTGTTTAGGATTTTATTTGTTAGGTGTGTTTTGTTACAGCATTGCCAAAGGGGGAGATTGTTAGGTTTTTATTCTTGGCAATCCCGTTTGATAAAACTCCTTTCAGTTGTACTTGTTTTCGCACTTTTATTTTCAGTGAGGTTATGAGTTTATTAGATGCGAATCCAACACGAATCGTGCCTTGCAGAGAAGTTTGTGGTGCTAATACTTTCAAGATTTCCACTTCGCTAATTATGACGGGGATCGAGCTGCCCGGTCAGCTCACGGGGGTCCAAGGGGCAGCGCCCCTTGGCGGGTTCGGGGCAACGTCACGGTGGGGTCGAGGGGCAGAGCCCCCGAAGCAAAATGAAAAAATGCATTCCAAGTTGCCTGTCTGCTCGAGCGAACATTCCCCTGCTCGAGCGGAGAATGCTGAGTTCCAGAAGTTTATTCGCCTGCAAAAATACTGGATGTTGTTTTTTCCCGCTCGAGCGGAACTTTTCGCGCTCGAGTGTAGATCCACTCGAGCCACCAATCCGACGCTCGAGCGGAGATCGCGGGACAATTTTCTATAAATACGTGTTTCAGTCCAAATCTAGGATTACTTCTCCAGATCTTCTTTTTGGATATTAAGGTTTATATCTAGGGATATTTTTGCTAGTTTTCTTTGATGTTTTGATTGAGTATTCAACTCATGGTTTAAAGAGTATACATCAAAGGATTATTTGTTTGTTCTACACAAAAGAGAGAATTGTTCTTCCGTGGATTCTGAAGAATTCGAGCCTGAAGCTTTGGTGGATTCCGGAGTGGCTCATCGTCAAGACAATTCCGAGGTGAAGACGGGGTTGGAAGAGGCACATAGAGGTTGGTTCAATTCGGGCGTGGATTCGCTAGGTAATTGAGAGTATACCTGTGTAATTCCTTTATATCTTCTTAGTGGATTGTTTTGTGGCTGTTGCCCATGGTTTTTTTATCACAATTGGAGGTGTCCAATTGTGATTTTTTTCACGTAAAATCGTTGTGTCGATTTGTTTTGATTGTTTGATTGGGATTGTTGTTTACTGCTTAAAATTGATACATAATCACAAATCAACATCTAGGGGATTTCTAGATTTTTCAACCTTTACCACCATGCCACCACTGCCACTATTAATGCTACCACTACCACCACCACCACCACCATGTCACTGCCACCACTACCGCCACCACTACCATCATGCCACCACCACCACAACTATCACCACCTTTATTACCATTTTTATTGTTGCCAGAAGCACTACTATTATTTTACTATCGATATTGCTACCACCACCACCACCACCATTACTACCACCATCACAATATAAAAACTAAAATATATAATTTAAAAATAATAAATTTTAAGTTTGATCTTATACATATCAAACAACTTATTTTTAATTTTGCATTCAAATTTTTATCAAATAGCTTTTCAACTTTAAAAAATTAGCATTCAGTTTTCAATACTCAATTTTCAGTTTTCAACTTTATCAAATATCACGCAAGTGTTAAGTGAATTAAAAAAATTAAAAGAACCCAATGTAATATGTTAGAATTGTAGGATTTGTTGTATTTTCTCCAAATCTCAAGAGTGATTAATGTAATTTATCATTTTTCTTACTATTTTGAACAAATTATATGCTTCAACTAATTTTGATAGGTGTTTGATTGCATAGTTAAATTATGTAAATTTTAAAATGATTTTTTTACCATCAAATTAGGTTTTAATAGTAACTGATTTGTACATGAGCGGGAGATTTATGAGCTGAAATGGGTCGTGGAAAGGGCCGGCCAAATTGAGGGCCGAGCGTGTGCGAGCCATGATAACTTGGGCTTGCCCAGAGATGGTGTTGCTTGGTTAAGGCCCAAGACCGTGTTGGACCGAGCTACTTGAACTTGTCTATGTAGAAACCGGGCTACCTGAGTTGCTCGGCCGAGATGATTGCCTCCCATTCCGGCTTCCACGGTTCGTGCGTTTAGCTCGGCAGGAAGGCCTTCGGTTAACCGGCTTGACCTGTCTCGAACATGGCTTTGCTGGGATGCAACCGAGCTTGGACGTTATGGAGCTCGGCGAGTGAAGCATTCAAGCACGCTACACAGCACGGTTAGGGAAGGCCGAGGTGGTACCGCCGGTCTGCCGAGCTCCGCTAATATAGCCTGACAACTTGGTTAGGTAGTGATTACTGAATTTGTGCTGACGGATGGGAAAGCAGCACCACGTGTCAAGAGACTAATGAGAGCAGATTTGGAGTGCAGAGAGTATATAAGCTTGATCGCGCCACTCATGCTGAGGATGGATCATTTGGTAAAAAACACTTGAACGCTCAACTCTCTCCTCTCTCTCTATATATCCCTGAGTGTGTGCTAACTTGACAGTCGGAGGGGTTTTCCGGCCACACACCGCCGAGTAGCTCACCGCCATTGTGTTCGCAAGTCGATCGGACAAACGAGGAGCTTGGTAGAAAGGAGTACGGGCACGCCGAAATATTTGCTCCCTGTATAATTGGCGCCGTCTCTGGAAACTTGATAGACAAAACCTTATCTTCCAAGCTCATCTGATCGCCTTCCATGGCAAACAACGACGAGATACCGTTGTCCGTCATCGATGGAGTTACCCCGGAGTCAGCCAGACGGAGAGACGGACTCCCCGCCATTCCACCCATGGCAGACCTGGAGACTTCCCCAGGAGGACATTCAAGAGACGCGCGGGATAAGCGCGAAAGGAGTTTTGGTCACTCTCGGAGCCCAGACGGACACCGGCGGCAGAGAGAATCACATGCCAGACGTCTGGAGCACAAGTTAAGGGACCAAGACACCGTCATCCGAAGAATGGTGGCGAAGATGGAAGATCTCAAACTGCACGTCAAAGGGAAGGGTGTTGCTGAAGTGGGAGACCACAGTGAGCGCACCCAACCACGCCGTTCAGGTAGTCAGAGCCAGCAGCACACTCCCTCCCTTTCTATCACCAGAAGCTACAGGGTTGGAGAGTCCAACGCGCTGGAAAAGAGGTCTAGCGCGCAAGACAGTACCTATCAGCCCTCACGTCCGGCGACGACGTCGAGGTATTCCTATTCTGCTTGCTCAGAGGACTTGCGGGCAGTCTTGAAGGAGCGGGCTTGCCGACGAGAGACTTAGCGGGTGCCAGCGCTCCAGTGGCTATCTTACGAGGGTCATGCCAGTGAAGAAGTCATAATGCCACCACCCCGCCCAGCTGTGCCCCTCCTTCTAGACACAGATCTGGCGAGACTGAGTGCCACTCCCTTCTTCTTGGAGATAGAAACAACGCCGCTCCCCGCGGGCTTTCACCAACCCAAGTTTACGCTCTACGACGGGAAGACCGATCCATGCATGCATGTAAGCCACTTCCGATAGGTCATGGCCGGACATAGGCGGAATGACGCTCTTATGTGCCTAATCTTCCCGTCAAGTTTGGGCGAGCTGGGCTTGAAATGGTTTGAGAGGCTGCCGGAGGGAAGTATCGAAAAGTGGCAGCAGTTGGCAGAAGCCTTTGTAACTCGTTTCAAGACAAACACTAAAACGCCGAAGGAGGTGGACCACCTTCTCAGTGTCAAAATGGAGTCGAGCGACACACTCAAGGCATACAACTCCAGATACTGGGAAACCTTCAATGAGATTTTAGATTGCCCGATCAACCTGGCGATCACTCAATATAAGCGCGGTCTCCCGGTCGGACATAGATTGCAGGACTCGCTTACTATGAGCCAGCCGACATCCATGGGCCAACTAATGCAGCGCATCAATGAGCACATCCGGGTAAAGGATGATGCGGCGGCTTCCACTGCGAAGATAACTCCGGTGGCAACAGACAAGAGGTCGGCTGGCAAGGTACACGCGGTCAGATAGGAGACAAGGTACACACGGTCAGATAGGAGACTAATCGTCCAAATGATCGCGTAGAGGACTCTGACCGAGGCTCAAATCGTCGAAATCAGGGAACGGTTCGTCGTAATGACCGAGATGACTACCCCCGCGATGACATAGCTGATGCCAATAGAAGATTGAAAGCTCGGACAGGCATCACCATGGTCTTTAAGATTCCAATCTATTACATACTTAGTGAAATCCATGACAAGGATTACGTCTGGTTTCCTGCTAAGTTAGGCGACGCACAAAAGGGTTTCAATCCGCGATACCACTGCACATATCACCGGGAGTGAGGACACCGGATAGAGGACTATTTGCCTCTGAAGCAACACTTGGAGGAGTTAGTCGCAGCCAGACACTTGGATCTTTACATTGACGAGGGTGTTAAGGCCGCACATCCCAATCCGGCTGATCAGCATGGACCAGATGACTTGGAGGTGTCCCCTCAAGGAGCGGTTAATGTGATCCATGGCATAATGGAGCCTGCCTGTGTATATGAGCTCCGAGGGATGATTAAAAAGGTAGAACACTGAGGGAAGTGTTGTCGGTCCACCCCGCGATCAAAAGGGGCAAGACCGAGGAGAAAGACGTGATTAGTTTCTCCACGAGGGACCTAGAGTGCATTCAAACGCCGCACAACGACGCCCTCGTGGTCACACTCCGCGTCAAAGAATTTGATGTCAAACGCATCTTGATCGACCAGGGAAGCTCGGTTGAGATTATGTACTACGACACGTTCAAACAACTCAAACTCTGAGATACAGACTTGGCCCCGGCAACTTCGCCATTGGTTGGTTTCAATTCGCAACCGGAGTGGCCTTTGGGAAAATTTATTTTGCCGGTCAAAGTAGGATCCGTGGTCAAGCAAGTGGAGTTCTGGGTATTGCAGGTGTCGTTTACGTACAACTTGATCCTTGGTAGGGGATGGCTTCACGCTATGCAGGCAGTAGCGTCGACCTACCACCAGGTCATGAGATTCCCCCGGCTATGGGGGAAATTGGGGAAGTTTGGGGCGATCAAGTCGTGTCGAAGCAATGCTTCGTGGTAGTGAACGGGAGCCGAGCTACCAAAGGCTTCGTCCAAATGATTGAAGGACCAGAAGACCAGGGAGTCCTTAAAGATGTGGGCGCCAAGGCTGAGGACAAAGCCGTTGAGGAGTTGGTAGAAGTGTGGATTGACACTAACAGCCCGAACAAGTTCTTCCTGCTCGGCTCAAACCTTACTGCCCAAGAAAGGGCCGAGATGGTGGAATTCTTGATGGCAAATATCGAAGTCTTCGCATGGTCGCCCTATGACATGCCCGGCATCGATCCGAGCTTTATTTGTCATCACCTCAATGTTTTCCCCAGTGCAAGGCTGATCATTCAGAGGACAAGGCGATCGGCGCTGCACCATGCCGAGGTAGTCGCTGAGGAGGTAAAGAATTTGCTTGAAGCACGGGCTATTCAGGAAGTGCATTAACCCTTGGTGGATTTCGAACCTGGTCGTAGTACCCAAGAAGAATGGGAAGTGGCGAGTTTGCGTCGACTACAAGACCGTCAACCGAGCTTGCCCTAAAGATAACTTCCCCCTACCGAGAATAGACCAGCTGGTGGATCTGACAACCGGACATAACAGGCTTAGTTTTTTGGATGCCTACCGCGGTTACCATCAGATTGCCATGCATGGCCCTGACCGCAAGATCACTTCCTTCACTACTTCGAGGGGACTCTTCTACTACCGAGTCATGCCTTTTGGTTTGAAAAACACCGGGGCAACTTTCCAGAGGATGGTGGCCAAAATGTTCGCTCCCCTGCTAGGCCGAACAATGGAGGCTTATATCGATGATATGGTGGTCAAAAGCCGGCATCAAGCCAACCACTTATCCGACCTGGCCGAGATGTTCACCATTCTCAAACAGCACAAGCTACGCCTGAGCGCGTCCAAGTGTGCCTTTGGCGTGGGATCTGACAAATTCTTGGGCTTCCTAGTCACAAACTGCAGCATCGAGGCAGACCCCACACAAATCCGAGCCGTACAAGAATTGAAGCAGCCTAGCTCGGCTAAGTAGAGTGTCTTTTCTGGCAAGTGCATTGACAACGAGGAAAAGACAGGAAGCCTGACTCAACTGTGCCCCTAGTTCATCATTTTGACCAATTTTTTTGTTTTGGCTTTCTAAAACAATTTTGATCAATATGAGAGTTAGATTAACATGCTTGTTCGATTTTCTGATTTAAAATCATGCAAGTTAGGTTATGAGCACTGAAAAATTTCCTTTTTTGGGTCCAAGAAATGGTCCAATTTTGGAAAAGTGAAATAATTTTCGACAAAATTAGTCAACCTCAGTAAAAATTCTCAAAAACTATTTTTGCAAACGGCCACTGCTCTACGAGCACGGAACTTACTCTTGAGATGTACAACCTCAGATCCAAAACAATGAAAAATTGCCCCTTGTTTGAACGGCATCGCAACACACTGAATGGCAACGGAAAGTTACCCCTTGTTTGAATGGTATTGCGGCGCATTGTATGGCAACGGAAAGTTTTCCTTTGTTTGGATAGCACCGCTGCGCATTGTAATCAGCCTTCAGAGTGACGATCACAACCAAACTCTTGGATACAGAGAAAACAAAGATGAGCAAAACCATTACATGGACACAATCCATTTGGGAGTGTTTGTGGCTGGACTTCAGGATGAAGTTGCCTACGTATCCCAAACATGGGAATCAAGCCTTACGTAGTTCGGGGTTAAGGTACACTCGGGTATTAACCTCTCCTTTTGCGCTCTAACTTTTGCCAAGGCCGCCCTTTCTGGGTTTTCAACCTTGCGAGCTTTGTTCTTCTTTTCTTTTCATTTCTTTTCTTCTTTTTTTTCTTTTTCATCTTTTCTTTTCATTTTCTTCATATTTCTTCTTTTCTTTTTTTTTCATTCTCTGGATATTTCTTTTTTTTTTTTCTTTTTCTTCTTTTTCTTGCTCTAACGTTTGGCTGGGTGGCCCTTCTGGGTTTTCGGCCCAACGAGCCTCTCAAGGGTAAAAGTGTAGCTTTGTCCATGTCAAATGGTTTTGAGATCCTGAAGTCATCTGAATCCAGGAGAATGGTTATTGTTCGTTGACGATGTAGGAGTCCATCCAATGGGGGCTGAATTTGCCCCTAGTGTTGTGGATAGGAACTCGGTTGTCCTTCAGCAATGTCTTCTTCTTTCCTCCCTTCTGGGGATTGGCATTCTTGCCGATCTTCATTGATTTATGGAATGGTCCATCTTCGGCTCTTCGAGCACAATCTGGCATCTTTTGCCCCTAGTTCGAGGGGTGCTTCTGATCTAGCTTTGCAAGCTTCTTTAGACGACATCTGATCTTCTTGATCTGACTTCCCTACCCCTAGTTCGAGAGCTGCTTCTGATCCGGCCACACAGGCCTTACATGGCGGTTGACCGTTTGAACATTCTGGATGCAAGTTCAAGGTTTTGAAAGTAAAGGGGTTGAGTCTCGAGGCTGAGAGCGATCCTAGGCTGCACAATCTCAAGAGCGATTCCACACAGATCTTCGCAGGATCGCGCAAAACATTTTTTTTTTAATTTTTTTTTAAGAAAACGACTAATCGCTCGCGCTGAAGACAATGTTGAACCAATCTGGATCAAGCCAGGATCCTTCTTAGTACTCATATTAACAAACATGATCTCAATCATTAAGGGCTTAGCATGCCTCTCTTTCTCTCAATTGATCAAGTTTTGCAAAACCCGAAGAATTCCTTCCTCTTCGTTTTCATCACAATGTTCAAAAAGGTTTTGAAAAACTCAAGTCAATATAATGATTTCAAAGCACAAAAAAGACACAGTTTTTAGTCAGATACTACCATCTCATTCAGAACTTCTAGCACAACAGGCTCAAACTAGAAATAAGCACGAAGTATGAAAACCACTGCTACTTCATTCAGATCTTCTGGTGTAACTGGCTCCATGGCAGAAACAGACTCAAAAGAAAATGAAAAGACAAACACAAAACAAGCAAGTGATATCCGAGGTAATGCCCCCGGGATCACCTGACTCTAACAAAATAGGCCTAACTCGGTATGAAAAGACTGACTCTGTACAACGGGACGGACTCTGAACAACATAACAAAACTTGACTCAATACCCGAGTCAGAAAGTACAAAATCAGCATTCACAAATGCTCAAAACAGTGCGTGCCATACGCCACATCTAGAGTAAACTGAGCGCCGCCCGCAGGTGGTTCATCCCTCGATCACATCACATTATCCCCCACAAGTTCACTGATCAAGTGTCGATAGACTTTGCAGGACCTGGTGCGGGGATGACCCTGTTGTCAATCAAATTTTGTATCTCGTGGCGGAGACGGACGCAATTGTCGGTGTCATGACCGGTTTGTTGATGAAAGCCACAATACTTAGTCAGGTCATGCTTTGGAGGGAGAGGATCGGGTAGAGGCCGTTGTTCTAACGGTTTCAGATGTCCTTTCCTGAGTAGGACCCCCAGAGCTTTAGACAAAGGCATATAAAGTGGGGTGAAAATCCTTTTGCCCCGGGGTAGATAGTCTGATGTTCGGGGGTTTGGATTGGATGTACCAACAAAGGGGGTGGCTTTTTTGGTGGTGACCATTCCAACTTCAGAAGATCTTGCAGCTGCATCACCATTGGTGGTCGCATTCGAACTGTGGGAAAACGCCCTCCTGGGTTGCTCTCTGTCGTTGTCAATCAGGTCCTGTTTCAAAGCATCCTCAATCTGTACTCCCATCTCATGCAAATTTTAAAAGGTGGGGAAGGGGAGAACGATCATCTTCTGCATGAGCTTGGGTTGGAGGTTGCGCACAACCATCTGAATCTGATGTTTGTCAGTTGGCCTAATGGTCATCATTGAGGCCTTGGCCCTCCACCGGGTCACAAAGTCAGAAAAGCTCTCCTTAGGCTCCTGCCTAGTCGTCTCAAAATCACGAGTTGTAATCTCGATCTGTGTATTATAGGAATATTGAATGACGAAAGCCTCGGCCATCGCATCCCAATTCCTCTTGACATCATCTTCCAATTTTGCATACCAGATGGTCGTTACACCTGACAAGGTCCAGCCGAATAAAGAAAGCTTCTGTAGTCTGGTGAGGCCCATCGACCTTAGTATGTCTGAAAACAGTCACAGGTGTACCATGGGATCCCCAGATCTATCAAATTGGTCAATATGCGGCATCTCAAATTCGTCCGGCAGCGTCACGGCTGCGTCGGTATACCCATCCTCGATGTCTGGGATGGACTTCACTCCTTGGGATTTCTTGAACAGCTTTTCAAGCTTGTTCAGTCTTAATGCCGTGGGGTCCACCTCGAATTTGAAGGGAGAGTCTGGTAGATTGGTAAGTGTTTTGGATAGCTGGGGTAGGATTGGGGGCAGAGCCGGCCCTGTTAGAATGTCTGTACCTTCCTGGACATTTGGTGTTTTCCCGGGTGTCGGAACCCCTGGTGGTAGAGGAGCTTGATGCGAAGCAGATGCTCCATTTTGCTGTTGCAACCTGGTGATTAGCTCTGCTTGCTGGGCCATGATCGCAGCCTGCTGTTTGGAAAATTTCGCTTGGCGGACAACGTCCTGCTGCATGAGTTTCATACTTTCTTGGAGTTGACGCATCATTTCCTCCATCCCTGCCATGTTCTGCTGTTCCGGGTGACTGACCGGTATTTCTATCTCTGTGGTAAAAATTAAGACCTCAGCCTGACTGTTCACTGGTGGGGTGGATAAGGACCACTGATCTGGTAACTACTGAACTGGTGATCTGTGCCTGGCTGGCCCTTTTACCCTGCCTCTGGCGAAGGAATACTGATTTGCCCTTGAACTGAATCTCTGACCTGACAAAGTCTATCAACACGGATCCAATACACCCAGGGGATATTGGAGCCCTCTGAAGCTATAGTTCCACGACTACCTTGCAAAAGAGAAAACAGACAGTGTCTCAGCTTGATTTCACCAGAACAGGTATACACATAGCTGAACGACTATGCTCTCTAGTGAATTCTGCCCAAAATTCTGCCTATAAACCGATACCCTCAGGTAAAACTGATTCCCCAAATACTGATGCCCACAGGCTTGATGCCCGGACTCGCAAACTAATACATGCATTCCTGTAGAGACACACTCTAAAAGCACGTAGCAAACAAGTGAGGGCCAAAAACACCCCTATGTTGGGGTAGGGTTTCCCTGTCCTATTTTGTCAGGAGCTAGGTTTCACTACGCACGCAGCGGTTTCAAACAACCTATAATTGGGTAAGCAACCTGTCCTAGCTTGGAATGGTCACTATGGATTCCGAATATGCACTAGGTTGAATGGTCAAAAGGGTGCCCCGGTGAAAACCAGGGTTTGTGTTCCCATCGTGGCAGAGCCCCTAACCGGTCAGCCTTATGGCACGCTTCTTAAAGCGAGCCTCCGGCAAACCGTTCAGGAATAGCAGACAGCAAACACGGTGTCCTAGGCACACCGATGCAAATGCAATGCAAAGAAACACATAAGTGTAGTCAAAACAAGATATCATGAGTTCGAGTCAAGTTCTCTAAATCCCCAGCGGAGTCGCCAGAAACTGTAGACGCGCCCGTGGGCCTCATGCTACAGTTCGGACTCGACTTGTGTGTCATGGTTCTAAATCTAATCTCACAATGTGCAATGTGAGATTGATAAATCACCAAAGAGTCCAAATCCGGCAAATCGCTTTTTAAAACAGATTTTTTTGAAAGAAATGCCAAACATGGACTGCTTTGCCAGATACAGAGTCACCACCTAAATATTTATTTTGGGAGAATTTAGGAAACCCTGACTCGTTTGCCTAAGGCCACGTGTCCGTCATCACCAAAGTTACCTTGGCTCGGGAACTTGGGTACGATTGGGGAAGGTCAGCTATGAGCACCCCCGCTCGCCCGATCCGAAGATCGGCATCTACTAACCATGATATCTAGTTTTGAAAACGATATGTGTTCTTATTTCGATTAATTAGCTAATCTTACTAGGTGATGCGCACAACACAAAAGTATAAACTAGATCGCCTAATTTGGAACAAAGCATCGCATATCCGTTTGGTTAAAAAAAAACAATTTGAAATTTGCTACTCGCAAGTAGGCTAAAACACGGATTTCAATAAGTTGTTCCAACTCAAACAATCCAACCTTCACCCACAGGCATTCAGGCAGTTTATATCACATAAGCATGTAGCCACATGGTAAGCATGCTGTCATGTTTAACATTCACACTCATGCGAGATGATAAAGCATAAAAACACTCACAGTGTACTCCAGGCCAAAACAAGAAACTAGTTAGTAATCATGCATGATCCTAGTTCATGTTAAAGTGGCTAATGCATCGCATGCAAAATGTCACTAGAATAGGCTCGGCCAATCCTAGGATGGCATATGGAATGCAACAAGTAACACATATTCAAGTTAGATTTGAAATACTATGTAGTTAGCATGATGCGCCGAGCCTGGTGCATGCAAGACAAATGAATAGATGCACGCATGCATAGCATAAGGTATGCTAAATTAAATATGACCTAATACTAACCATCAAAAGCAGGTAAGTAAAAGGGAGAAAGAAATGGGGGTTGGAAGGCATGCACACACACACCCACACTTATTACACATTCGCCCTCGCTCGGAGGGACCAAAAGAATATACAAATTAATTAACCTACAAGCTAATTAATTAAATTATACAACACTTAGCTAATTAACGAATCAATTAAGCTACTAAAGGCAGTAAAGGGCCTCGGGAAGAGGGATGCATGCATGCTCGGATTGGCTTCGCCCAGAAATCCAATGCCATGCACAAGCTGCCTCTGTTTACCCTGCTCTGCTCCTCTGAAAATTGCACAATTCCCAAGGAACACTCTCTGAACACTGTGGAGGGTCACCAGCCAAGGGGGAACACCACAGGCCATAAGGTAATGGTTATCGACCATTTATTGAGCTCTCGGCCATCCATAATTGGTTGATCGGCACTATATTCAGTTGACCGGCCAAATTTGTCTGCAGAAACCTGTTTTGATAGTAACAGAGGGCAAAACATGCCATGGCAATGCATTTCAAGCAAATGTATGCACCAACACCCTCCTTATCATGTTCATGACTCAAAGGAGGATGGTCCTCGACCCTCGGACCACCAATTACGCATTTCAATGCCTGATGGCCCAAGATGCCAAGTTGTGCATTTTGATTTCAAATGAAATGCAAATCAAATAAACACATAAGGCCCAACCTCTATCACTTGATCAAGAGGCAAGGCATGCATGCCAAATGCAACCTAAGCATGTTAGCTAAGTACGCAACATGAGCATGCAAGCAAGCAATGTGCACTAGACGCTCAACCTAAGCAAACAAGCATGCAAGGCATGGAACAACTATGCTAATGACAAGCATACAAGATGCAATTAAAACATACAAGTATGCAAGACATATAACATGTTAAGCAACTTGACCAAGGAAATGCATGCCAAATGCAAAGTGTTTCAAGCATGCCATAACATGCGATAGGCCAAATATGCAACAACACACAAGGCAAGCATGCGACCACATGCAAGGGAGGGACTTACACCAAGATTGGATAGCTCTTTACTAGGTCCAAAACAGTGGCCAAATGCCAAGGAAACAAAGGCCAAAACACATTCAATCATGCACGCAAACAAGGTCCAACACTTAGGCACATAGAAGCAACTTTTAAGCATACTTAAAAGGGGATAAACATGAACATATGGCAAGCATACTAAGCTCTGAAATCATGTTATAAAAGGTGCCAAACCAAGTAAACAAGACAAGCCAAGCACGCAACTATGGTCCAAGGCCTAAGGCTCGCCAAAGGGGTATTGAACTACACTTAGCAAAACCAAATATGACATGATTTGAACAACCAAAATCAGAGTTTTAACATGTTAAAACAAAGCCAAAAACACATTGACATGGCTTCCTAGAGGCCTAAACATGATGGCATACGTAATGGCACATTCATGGAGCATGAAACACAAACCCTCTAAGGCCTTAAAGGAACATCAAATGCAAGCATACGAGCATCCCATGGGGACTAAAATGACATGTTAAGTGGTTCCAAACCACTAAAATGATGCAAGCAATGCATGCTCAACACTCTCAACACTCACACACCCAAGGCTAACAAGCCAAAATGCAAGGTGGCTATACAAGGCATGTCATGGATGGCCAAAACAACCACAAATAGACCTTAGGCATACTAAAACATGCACAAAAGCTTCACAAAGCTAAGACAAAACAAGTAAGCATAATGGTCTAAATGCTAGGCACATGTTAAGGCAATTTCATGGCATTACAAGACAAGTATGCAAAGCAAGCATGGTGTGTCCAAACCAACTTAAAAAAGAGGTAAAACATGGAAAAATACTACCAAATACCCACTAAGACATGGCCAACATGGTCTTAACAAGATGCTCACACATGAGGCTAAAATGGCCAATATTGAAGGCAACAAGGAGAGGGGATGGTCCTCTCCTTCTTAGGACCTTAAAGCACCATCCCCACCACTGAAATCCCTCTGGATTTCAGTGATGGGAAGGCCAAGACAAGGTAGTCCCGAAGCTCACAAAAAAGGCACAAAAATGAGGCCAAACAAGGCCTAAGAGGGGGTAAACAACCACAAACACAAAAGTGATCTTAAAGAAACTTCAAAAGGAGCTCAAAATAAGACTTCTTTCAGTTTATGACAAATCTCGATAATGCTTCTAAGTATGGCTAAAAGATGAAGCAAAATAAAGACCAAAAGAGGGTAAAGTGTGTTACCCTTGTAGTTTCAGCAAAACCAACAACTTTGAGACCAAAAAACCAGACCTTCAACCTCTGAAAATTGCCTCCAAGGACCTTAGATGAGTGGTGGAGGTGTGTGGCTATGAGGTGTGGTGCAAAGGGGTCAAGAACCAACACTTTTGGGGATCAAAATATGGAGATAGAGAGAGATACAACTCTTGTGCCTTAGCAAAATTTTTGGAACCCTTACAATGGAAGATGAGCTCTTCTTTTATAGAGGAAGAAAGGTCCAAGCTTCTAAGCTTCTCTTAGAAGCTTGGAGCAAAGGGGCCAAGCTTCTCTTAGAAGCTAAAGCAAAAAGGGTCAAGCTTCTTGAGGAAGCTAGAGCAAAGGGGTCAAGCTTCCTCAAGAAGCTAAGAAAGGTCCAAGCTTCTCTTAGAAGCTTGGAGCAAAGGGGCAAGCTTCTTGGAGAAGCTAAAAAAGGGTCAAGCTTCTTGGAGAAGCTAAAAAGGGTCAAGCTTCTTGGAGAAGTAGACAACGGTTCAAGAGATTCAAGCTTCCTCAAGAAGCTAAAATGAGGGGTTCAAAAGGTTCAAGCTTCTCCAAGAAACTAAAACGAAGGGTTCAAAAGGTTCAAGCTTCTTGGAGAAGCAAAAACAAGGGTTCAAAAGGTTCAGGTTTTCTCAAGAAGTTAAAACCAAGGGTTCAAAAGGTTCAAGCTTTCTCAAGAAGCTAAAACAAGGGTTCAAAAGGTTCAAACCCCCTCAAGAAAAGGTCTTGGCCAGAAAAAGTGGCCGATTGACCAAAATCAGTGGCCGGCCGGCCGACCAAACACAATGCCGACCTGCCAACACCTTTCGCCGGTAACAAGAAAACAGGGCCGGTGGCCTCAAGCCATGGTCGGTGAGGTATGGGGATGGCTAACAAGCCATTCCCTGCCCTCAGAGGCAAAAACCCAAGTGCTTGGTCCACAACCAAGCACAAAACAGATAAGTTAAGAGATCTTGAGGCAAGGCGCGTAGCCGAGACCCCCGAGAACTCAAAATGAACACGAGTATGGATGATTATCGAGCGTTCAAACGACGACGTCCAAGTCTTGAGGACGGTCAAAAATGGGGTGTCTACACTTACCAGCAAGAACTGTCCAGGAAATACAACAAAACCGTGCACCCCAGACCATTTAAAGTAGGCGACTGGGTTTTAAGGAAGGTCATGGGCAACACCCTGGTGCCAGGTGAAAGCAAACTAGGGGCAAACTAGGAAGGACCCTACAAGATAACAGGTCTGGCGGGCAAGGGGGCATACCACTTGGAGGATTTGGAAGGAAAATGAATACCCCAGCCATGGAATGCGGCCAACCTCAAACTGTACTATTTTTAGTTTTCTTAGTCTATGTTCTTTTTGTGCAAAGGAATTGTTTGCCTCACACTTTAGAATGTAATATTCTTTTTGTCAATACAATAGAAGTGTCCTATTTTTGCTTTGGCATTCTGAATGTTTTCGTTCCTTATTTTGAGATTTCAACCGAGATGTCTTACTCCGGTTGAATAAGTTGATGATTTACTCAACTTTGTGATCTCAACCGAGATGTTTCATTCCGGTTGAATAAGTTGATTATTTGCTCAACTTTGAGATCTCAACCGAGATGTTTTACTCCGGTTAAAAGAGTTGATGATTTACTCAACTTTGTGATTTCAACCGAGATGTTTTACTCCGGTTGAATGAGTTGATAATTTACTCAACTTTGTGATATTAAAAACCGAGATGTCTTATGCCGGTTGGTTGAGTTGGTGATTTGCTCAACTTTGAAATTAAAACTGAGATGTTTTACTCCGGTCAAAAGAGTTGATGATTTACTCGACTTTGTGACTTCAACCGAGATGTCTTATTCCGGTTAAAGAAGATGATTTACCTAACTTTGGGTCTTAAAACCAAGATGTTTTACTCCGGTTCACTAAGTTGATGACTTGAACAACTTTGAGATTTTAACCGAGATGTATTATTCCAGTTAATAAGTTGATGTTTTATTCTGGTTGAAAAAGTTGATAGTTTGTTCAAGGGCAAGTTGATGATTTGCTTAATCGAGGTGGTTTGCCCGGCTGAAGTTGTTTAGCTAAACGCAGTGTAAACACTTGAAGAAAATAGAACTTTTCATTCATGAGGAATAGCATTACAAAAGGTGGGGCAGTAGCCCGGTTACATTTTCAAACGAAAAAGAAAGAAGACAAAGAAAACTAAACCAAGGGGGAAAGGTCTGTGAATTCATCCCCGGTCGTGGTCGCCTCCAGGTCGACCGTGGTTATGGTCTCCTGGACACCGGTCTGCTTCTGGCCGGCCTGCTTTGGCCAGTTATCACCTTCAGCATTTTCCTCGGCGTCCTTCCACTTCATCTTCCTCGGCCTCAGCCTACAACGCGCTGAAAACGTCGTTGGCATATGGCACTAGGTACATCGGTAGGAAGACAACTGGGGGAGAGGCAAACACGTCGGTCCCAGATCCTTGGCCGAGCTATTCATAAGCAGCCTTCCAACCCGCCTTGAAGTATATGTCTTGGGAGGCATGGACTTGCTTTGTGTAGCTCTCCTCGGCCTCCTTGAAACCGGCATTGTTGGCATCCTCCAGCTCCTCCTTCCTTGACTACTTCAATGTTTCCAGCTCGGTCCGAAGAGCGTCCCTTTCTTGCTCAGCGACACCTAGCTGGCCAAGCAACCTTGAGTTGTCAGAATTTGCCATCTCCAACGAAACCTTAGATTGTCCGAGCTCGGGTTGAAGGTGTTCAACCTGGCTGGCAGACTTGGTTACCTTCTGCCAGAGTCGGTGGATCCTTTCCATCACCATGTGTTGTTTCTGGATGGCCTGCAAGAAGAAAGTTCGATTAGAAAGGAAACCGAGCAAACACTTGGAGGAAACTGAGCAAACACTTGGAAAAATTTGAGCGAAGTATGCAAAGTTCTTACCCGGGTCATGGACTTGACTGAGGACTTCCCCAGCCGGGTGTCCGGTACGTGGTCGCTGTCGACCACGTCGCTCGGCAGCAGCAAGGCTTTGGTCAGGTCAAAGCCGAGAAGATGCTCCTTGTCACCTTTGACGGATGTAGTTGCCGGGATCTCCTTACCCCAGTGCTTGAGCTGCGGCTTCCAAGGCGGTGTTGGGTCAGTTGTCACCGCTGGTTGCTCGGTGTTCAACTCCGCAACTAGCCCGGCAGAGGGGTCGATACGTGGCCTTTTGCCTGCCCATTGTTTGTCTTTGGCAACAGGGGACGCCAGTGCAAACACGGTCCCGCTTGATTGACCGGCAACGGCTGTTCGGGTTGGGATGCTTGGTATCTCGGTGGAGGTAGCTGTGATGAGGTTCTTAATGCGGCTTCTTTTGGCCATCTCCTCTGCCTCAGTCAACCAGATAAATGGCACATCCGGTAATGTGGGATCGGGAGGTGGAGATGGTGCACGGAGAAAGTCTGTAACCTTACTCCGGGGCAGAGCTGAGTATCTGTATGTCGGTACGTAACCGAGGAGCTCGTGGCAATCCCGGTTGCGGTAGCGAAGCACGGTTCTGATGGCTGCTTCGTTGGGGTAATGATAGTTAGCTTGCAATGCTTCGATTGCTGCAAAGGAAAGAAGAAAAAATGCTAAGTACAGAATAATGAAATATGGCAAATTGACCGAGCAATTAGCACGGCTTACATGTCTCGCCGAAATTCTTGCTGATAAACCGGCCCGGTACGTCGGCTGTTTCGTAGTTACCAGACACCCAGAAAAAGTCATCGTCGTGCAAGTCCTTGTCTGGGGTGCCGGTCACTATCTTCTCCTTGCCCGGTCTAGTTTTTAAATAGTAGGCAAGGCCATCGCCGGTATGCCCGAGGGTATACTGGCGCAGTATCTCGGCTAGTCCTAGGTTGGTTCCTAGCTGGTTGTTCAGTTTGTGGATCCCGTTGATTATTCTGTAAGTGTTGGTTGAGACCTGGGTTGGAGCTAGCCCGGTGCGCTGCAAGAATTCGCAGATCAGCGGGTTAACCGGGAAGCGGAGGCCCCCTTCTATAATGGACAGCATGGTGAAGGGACACTGGTCTAATCTGCCCCATGGGGTTGTGTCCTCAACGCCGAGCTTTAAATGAACATCGTCCGGGATACCGTATTCTTCCCAGAACGCGGCTAGAGCGACCAGGTTGTCGACCAGGAAACGGTAGCGCCCCATGTGTGGCCGGCTAGTTTTAGCTCGGCTGAGGTGGTTTGGCACAAACTTTTGTTTGATGGCTGCTCAGTCTTTGAGAGCCTCGGAGTTGGTGTGGTCCCCTTGGACTCTGCAGGAAAAGGAGGGCAAGTGTAAATGGAAGCGCGGTCGCGCAAAACGAGCTTGACTATAGCTCGGTCAGATGGAGTGCCAGACCGCCTCGATCCCGAAGGTAAATTCAGAAGCTCGGCCGGTCAAGCAGACCAAATATTAGCCCGGTCGACCGGTCAGATACTCTGCCTACCTCGGTTTCTACAGAAGTTTTCTTTAAACTCGCAATTCACTCTGTCTTAATGTTTTTTGGGATCAAAAGAAGACCTGGAGCCTGGTCCGCCCTAGATCTTCAGGTGTTCATCACTAGAGCTGAAGAACAGCAAGGAGAACAAGGGGCATGGGAGGGTTTTGGGGAGCCATACTGTCACGACCCCATTCTGCCCCTAGTAGAATGGTGCCATGATGGCCAGTAATTCACAATTACCCAAGGCCAACTTGCAAGGTTTCACACACAACAGAGTATACATATGGGGCTTACAAGTGTGAAAGCAATAAATTTAAAACTAAGTAGTCCATAAGAGCTGTGCATAAGTCAAATGGAATGGCATACATCATTACATAGCTTTACAATCTAGAATACAAACAAAAGGAAGTACAAAAATACATCTTGATCAAAAGGCTTCTCAAGTCGTCAAATACAAAATACAAGGGAATACAACCAAGAAGCATGATCTTCAAGATGCTACAAAAATACTAAATCCAAAACAAATTGCAAGCACGTCTAGGCGTCACCGCCGTCTTGTTCGTCACCTACATATATATGGAGAGGGGTGAGCTTGGATACTCAGTGAATGGTATAAATAATAAAGGGGTTTACATGAATGATATCCGAAATCTTTATCAAATCAAGGCACATCATATCTTGTACAAAATCCAAGGGCAAATCAAGCTTATCTAACAAATCTTTCAAGTCTCAACGATTAAAGTCTTTCAAGGCTTTCAAGTTCCAAGGGATGACATTAACAGAGATTGTGCTACAAATGCTTATAGTCCCCTAGCACGTACGGACTTTCAAAGATTGTGCTACAAATGCTTATAGTTCCCTAGCACGTACGGACTTTCAAAGATTGTCAAAACCAAAGCTAATACTTGATACACAAAAAGGGGATAGTCATTCATGCTTAACAAATACTTTTCCAAAACAAGCAAGGCAAAACTTTATCAAAACTTAATAACATAACTTTATTAAAAATACCACTCACATAGTTCTTCAAACGTCGGGGTTACAGGCAAGGATCCAAGGCCTACAAGCACATAACAAATCCCATTGAATGCACCATCAAACAAGCTTTACATGAATGCAAATGATCCCGGCATTACTTCAAAACTAAGTCGAACCAAAACAAACACTGTTCCTCACCTCAAGAAAACATAATGGACACCATCCAGGTCTTGGCCGAGGTCCCACACCTCCCTTGCCGAGGTGTGGTCCCGATGGCCACATTCAAGGAAACGAAGTCGGGAAAATCTGGGTTTCCCTTTTCTTTGAAGAACATGAAGAACATGGATGCAAAGATCATAACTTATCATTACAAAATCTGAGATTTCATGCTATGAATTCAAAAACATGGACCTGGGTACCCTATTCAAGGATCTTGTGAGAACAACACAAAAACATGAATCTTAATGCAAACTTTTGGATCAAACAAGACTTTTTCTTCAAGAACACATGAACACTATTTTCTCTTTCTAAAACCAACTTTAAATCAATGCATGGCGTGCAGAGCATGTTCGATCGTGCAATGCAGCTAGATGATCAATAAGAACAACAAGAGTAGTTTAAGATTCTAACCTTAAAACTCGAATCTACCGGTTCAAACTCCAAAGATCAAGCTTGGAATTCTACTCCCCCCCTCAAGAACTCCTTCTTCTTCCTAGAGTCTCTCTCTCTAAAAGACAAAGATGTGATACAAAAATGATGTGTTTTCTCAACAGTCACTGACTTAACCCTCTGCTGGGACACGTGGCATCGGCTGATTGGTTCTTCTCAAAAAGGTGATAGATTGACAAGACATGTGTAAGACAAAGCGTATCTAACAAGCTACCCGGCAAGGCACTCCGGCAAGTGATGACATCGGCTAAGGACAAAGCTTCGGCAACTAAGGTGGCAATGACCTCGGCTAGGAAGGACAACACTTGACTAAGCTGTGCCACACCTTGGCCTAGATGTGCCACACCTCGGTCTAGGTCATACCACTCCAGGACAAGATCACTTAGGTGCAAAGGTAACATCTCGGCCTAGATAATACACATCTCGGCCTTGGTGATGAACACCTCGGCCTAGATAATGACATCTCGGCCAATATGTCAGGGCGAAGGTGGAGGTCAAACAAAGTGGTTCCAAGATAATTCTAGACTAAAGATGACCTCAGCTAAACTCACACCAAGCAAGGTACAAAACATGCAAGAAACACTTAAGCAAAACAAATCAAGGTTTGCAAAAATGTAACATATCAAGACAAGATCATGTAATATATGCAAGCATGACTAAAGTAGAGAGGGTTGTTACATATACCCTAAAATCTATGGTTTTTTGTGCCCTAGAATGTGGAATATCAAATGAAAAAATGATAAAGATGATTCCAAGGACTTACCAGTTTAGGGGCAGAAGTTGCTTCTTCGAACACGAACGCAGGAGAGGGCAGGAACGGAGCTTGATGAGGGCACTGGAGCTCTGAGACGTCTGTAATGTAGGAGAGTCAGTAAGAGGAAAATGTGAAGGGAAAATGACGTATATATGGGAGAGAAAGACCGCCAAAAGTTTTGAATGCGAAGGGACGTGAGGGTTGGCTACCCGAGGCCAATGGATGAGCAACGCGTGTCCCAATTAACGGCGGCGTCAGAATTGAAAAGACAAGAAGGCAAGATGAGGCGTTGGCCGAGCAAATCGAGGAACCGAACACAGAAATTAGCGCGGTTGACGTCCTGCAAACTAAGGATCGAGGAAGAGTCTACCCCGGTCGGATCATGTAATCCCAGCCACGCTTTTGCGAACAGAATTAAGGGGAAATTGAGAGGGAGATTTATGAGCTGGAAATGGGCCGTGGAAAGGGCTGGGCAAATTGAGGGCTGAGCGTGTGCAAGCCATGATAACTTGGGCTTGCCCGGAGATGGTGTTGCTCGATTAAAGCCCAAGACCGTGTTGGACCGAGCTACTTGAACTTGTCTATGTAGAAACCAGGCTACCTGAGTTGCTCGGCCGAGATGATTGCCTCTCATTCCGGCTTCCACGGTTCGTGCATTTAGCTCGGCAGGAAGGCCTTCGGTTAACCGGCTTGACCTGTCTCGAACTCAGCTTTGCCGGGATGCAACTAAGCTTGGACGTTATGGAGCTCGGCGAGTGAAGCATTCGGGCACGCTACGCAACACGGTTACAAAAGACTGAGGTGGTACCGCCAGTCCGCCGAGCTCTGCTAATATAGCCTGACAACTTGGTTAGGTGGTGATTGCTGAATTTGTGCTGAGGGATGGGACAGTAGCACCACGTGTCAAGAGACTAATGGGAGTAGATTTGGAGTGCAGAGAGTATATAAGCTTGACTACGCCCCCCATGCTAGGGATGGATCGTTTGGTAAAAAACACTTGAATGCTCAACTCTCTCCTCTCTCTCTCTATATCCCTGAGTGTGTACTAACTTGACCGTCGGAGGGGTTTTCCGGCCACACACCGTCGGGTAGCTCACTGCCGTTGTGTTCACAGGTCGATCGGACAGATGAGGAGCTTGGTAGAAAGGAGTACGGGCACGCCGGAATATTTGCTCCTCGTATAGTACAGAACCTGTCCTTGGAGAGGAACAACAACTTAAAACGACGGGTAATATCTGTATTTTAAAAACTGAACAAATAGAATTGATAGTTTATGAATAAAAAATAAAGATTGATGATACTTTAATGGAAAATGTAGAATTAACTCTTGTGACTCTGATTTTGTTTATGAAAAAATAGTTAAAATTCTTAAAACATAATCTATAAATAAATATATCTGAATGACACGAACTATAATGTAAAAAACTTTATCTATCATTACTCGATTTAAAGTACACAAGACCACTACTGATGGCATAAGGTTGCTTCCCCCCCTATCTTCATGAAAATTGCTTAGAATATTTTTAATCATACTTTTAGCTTTTGAGAATGTCAAATTTATTTTAAAATACAAGTATCATTTTCACATCTTTAAATTTGATATATTTAAAATAAACTCTCCTACCAAAATGTCAATTTATTATTTGTATTATTTTTTTACTTTAATGATTTTTCATCACTCCAACAAAACTTTCTCAAAAGTAAGGCCATTTACAAACAAATGAATAATAATAATTTTAAAAGGTTCATAAGTCACACATTTTTTTTATCATTATTATTTTTATTTTTTTTTGGGAGAACTATCATATGCAAAATTTGAAGGTAAAGAAAGGATGCCAAATAAGATTTTGACACTTTTGTTGAAACATTCAACACTTTCAAATCTGATTACCTTGTCAGTCACCTAAGATTTGACATCACTCTTGAAGAAGATCTTAGTAAATAACATATATTAAAATCTCAAAATAATTATATAAGGATAAGATTTTACTCCAATTCATCATGGAGGAATTCCTGTTGGTGCAAATTTGGTAAATGAGATGGAAAGAGATAAAATAGACAATAATTAGTATTATTTCAAAGCAAGTTACAACGTCGTTTTCCTTAAAACGATATTTACCCCTACCAATTCTATCGATAATGATATGCACTGGGTTACCTGCAAATCTGCCTCCAAAATACAATGAAGCCCAGTTTAAAGAGTCTAAAGACTGATGTCTAATTACGTTATGTACGAACGAAATCAGATCCCGAATACTTTTGAATTTTTCTAATCCACAAAGTATAGAGGAAAATAACAATATGAATGTTAGAGAGAAATTCCATAGATGTTCTATGCATTTCATATGATTACTTTTTGTCCAATTGCCAACCTGTTTCGCCTTTATATAGGCATTCGTCTGTATCCCTTCAACCAAAGGTCATGTCCTTTAGATTCAAAAGCCACAATCTTTAAATCCAAAAGTATACACCCTTTGGTTTAAATCCAAAAGTCACATCTTTATAATTCATATAACTATATTATATAGTTATATATATATATATATATTATGAAAATGTTCCAACAATCCCCTACCATTTTCAAAATATATGAAAATAACATCTTTGATAGATTAGGAAAAATCATGCATAAATGAAGATGTCTTGCAATTTGAATCATTCACTTAGTGAAAACATATCAAAGTTAATCAAAATGACA
Source organism: Camellia sinensis (assembly GCF_055761805.1). Taxonomy (NCBI): domain Eukaryota; kingdom Viridiplantae; phylum Streptophyta; class Magnoliopsida; order Ericales; family Theaceae; genus Camellia; species Camellia sinensis. The sequence goes on from NC_138964.1 coordinate 192,070,230, forward strand.
TAGTAGACTTGTCTTTGAACTAGTGATCTTGTGTCTATATCTTGTTTCATGAGCCCTCTAGTGTCAAGTCCTTGGATTCATAGGAAGCGGCACCACCTCCTACACTCATATAGGTAAGTTTACTGATAGTACCCCTATAACTATAGTACCCTAACTCACCATTGTAAACCTTTTAAGGGCTAAGTAGCTCAACCTCCTCTTTTGCATTACATGTCCCAAGCACTAAAATTAAAAATTTAAGTGCTTGCAATCACGACATATAGTGTACTTGGGCTCATTGAACTTAAAGACTTTATGTTTTTTCTAGCGTTGAGTCAAGTTTCTACTAGGAGTGATATGTTACTTGGGCTTAAGACTCATCCCCTTTGATTACCTCACATCAAATTCCTTGTAAGTATTTCTTAGACAATTAAAATTCTTACATAATAACTATGTATTACCACAGTTTATGGCGTGATCAACATATCCAGACTAATAATCACTGTCATAACTATCAACTCGCATTGATGATGAGTTTGCATCTTGAAAAATTCAAGAAAAAACCATAACAAAAATACAATGTCACTCCATCTCTTTTGTTACAAGAGGTTAACAAATTGTAAAAATCATCTCTTTAATTCTAAGAGATAAACCCCCACCAAGAGTAATCTTTATTTACTCTAAGCCATTGTTTTAATGCTAAGTGTTCAAACAGGCGCCTTTGTATCATTTCAAATAAAATTGGATACCCACTTTAACATATAAATTAACCATTCTCAATAATTTTGAGAAATAAATTGTGGGACTTAAACAATCAAATACTCAAGATATTTAAAACTAATACTTTCTCATATTTTAAGTTTCTTGATTTGTACTTGTATTTGTTTGGAGTCATAAACTGACCAACCAATATGAAATTTCCGTTCAAATACAAGTTACAAAAATTAGAAATTCTAATTTAATTACATTCAAAAAATTCACCAAGTATATATTTTCTCAAGTTTCAAGAATTCACAAACCAAAAATCATACATCATTTTTATAATTAAAATCATAATTTGATTTTAAAAATACATTCTTAAAACTACCACAAAACATGTACTAATAATTGTGGGCTATTCCTTAAATCTAAAAACAAGATTTAAAGTTCAGGTTTTTAGTCTCATCCTTAATCTGTTAAATTGATTTATTAGGTTTAGAATGCTATTTGGGCCTTTATTACTTAAAGAACAAAAACTTGGGCCTTATTAATAAACCATATTATTATAAAATGTAATGGCCCAACTCAAATAAGTAAATATAGATGCTTGGTTTAAAACCACTAGGCTTACCAAAAGGTAGAAAACAACGAATGAAACAAGTCATCCCAATAAAAATTTGAGCCTTTCATATCAGTTTAAGATGGGAGAACTTACTAATAAGTCCAATACACAAAGTTCAAAATCCATCTAGTCGCAAAACAAAACACGTGTACCAATTAGTCTTACATATTTTTAGTTGTTACTAAAAAATCATATTTTTTTCTTATTTTAAAATTTAAAGATGCTTACATCCCACCATCGTCGGATTTCAGTTAGACGGTTATCAGAGACTCGCCAAAATGTTCAACATCATAGGGAAGTCGCTAGAAATTCACCGGAGTAGCATTGGAATGTTCTAAACGTCACCGAAAGTTGTCTTAATGTCTTAGAATATTCGCTGGATGTCAAGAATATCATCAGAGACTCACCAAAATGTCCAAAATATTGCCCAAAAAAAAGAGAGTAGGCTGATAAATTAAAGCGAAAAAACATACCAAAATATGTTAAATATTGATAAACTAAAAGAAGAAGAAAAAAATCTAAGAACAACAAACAACAATAATGGGAAAAAAAGCATATGTTATTTTCAATTTTTTTAGGGTTTAAGTAAATAATCTCCAATATTGATCAAACTGAAAAGCAAGCTTTGAAACTATAAAATGTTACAATTTCAAAATATGATTCTATTAAGCATTTATCTTATTAATCAAACTGAAAAATATGTTATGAAACTGTAAAATTCTACAGTTCTAAAGAAAGTTATGAAACTGCAAAATTTTACAATTTAAAGAATGATTCATTTCAGCACCAAAAAAACTGAAACTATAAAATTTTATAGTTTTCACCGCCTGTAACTAAAATTCGAAAACAACTTGGGTAGAACTTGAAGATTTTCTCTATTATCATAGGAAAATAGAAGTGTGTAGTACAAAAAAAGTAAAACAACTGAGAGATCAAAAGAAAAAAACAGATATAGAAAGATGCTTTTACTTTGGTAACTATTTTTTTAGTTTAGGTCTAGTCGGATCTAACGTAGATCTACTTAGATTTGATATAGATCTGAGTAAGATGCTTTTACTTCGGCAACTATTTTTTAGTTTAGGTCTATGTAGATCTACTCATTTTCTTCGTCAGAAACTCATCTCTTTTGCCGTCGGTGAGCTCAAAGTAAGGAATTGGTGCTCGGTGGTTGCCGGTTAAGCCCAATCAATGGTGGTCTCCGGTCACTGGTGACTGTAATTAGAAAGAGAAAGAAAAGAAGGAAAGCATGGCTGCGACTGTGGTCGTGGCCGTGGTCGTGGTCGTGGTCGTCGTCAATATCAGAGAAAGAGAGATAAAGAGAAGTAACAAGGTGCAGGAAAAGAGGAGAAGATAAATGAACATAGGACTTTTGGGTCTATTTAAAAGGTTTTGGGATTAAATAAAATATACACTTTTCAAAAAGGACTTCGTTTAAGACAAACAAATTAAAAGCGCATTAAGAGACCAAATTATTTGACCCAGGTATCCTAAATAGAGAACAGAACAAATATACACACAAATGGTTGTTTTGGGAAGTAGGTTAAAAATTAGTTCTTTTTTTTTTTGGCTTTTTTTGAAAAAAAAATGTAAAAAAGTAGAAAGTTGATGTGACCCAAAAAGATTAAAAGCCAAAAAGCTACTTTTAACCGCTTAGCCAAAAGAGGCCAAAGACAACGTTTCAAAGTTGTCTTCTCTGGAAATGGAACCGTTTGGCCAACAAAAACACTGCAAACCAAACCCACCGACTTTACACATATATAGAGTAAAACTTCCTTCGGTGTTTAAGTTATTTTTCAGCACTTTAAAATTAAATGAAAACAAAAACTATTGCAGTAAATTAGCCCAAACCCATCATCAAGTAATGCAGCATGTTCTATATTTTCAATAAACAACAATTCAATTCTGAAAACAGAACTTTGAAAGAAAACAAAACTTTACATAAGTAATCAGGAAATTTACTAATTACAATGCAAAGTAATAAGACTCAATGAAGATGACAACATGCACCACGTTAAATAAGAATAACCATGCGAATAAAACATATAAATAAGAAACAACGATAAAAATTAAATATAATCACACATGTTAACTATCAAACCCAATACCATAGATTCTGACATTGAACAAATCAGTATTTATTTTGAATGACAAGTATAAGCAAACATAGTTTTTATACCAACGATGAACTTCTGTGTTGTTCAAATTATAAGCATGGTTTTCAAATAAAAATCACAAAGTAGAGCACTAAGACATTCCTTTGCCAATAATAAATTGAAGCAAACCATTTTATCACTTTGATCTTTTCAAAAATATTATCTTAAGATTGTTGATGTAAATTTGGTAAATGAGACGGAAAGAGATAAAAATAGAAAATAATTAGAATTGCTTTCCTTAAGATGATATTCGCCCCTACCAATTTTGTCGAATATGCTATGCAACAACTTAGCCACAAATCTGCCTCCAGGATACAATGAAACCCAATCTAAAGACTAATGTCTGATTGCGTTACCTTTGAATTTTTCTAATCCACCAAGTACAGAAAAAAAAAAATAACAATATTAATTCTTAAGAGAAATTCCATGGAATTTCTACAAATTTCATGTGGATTTCTTCTTCTCTAATTGCCAACCCATTCTACCTTTATATAGGCATGGGTTTGTATCCCTTAAACCAAAGGTCATGTCCTTTATATTCAAAAGTGACACCCTTTAAATCCAGGAATCATGTCTTTTTGTTTAAACTCAATAGTTACTCCCTTTAGTTTAAACTCAAAAGTCACATCTCTTTAATAATTCATAAAACTATATTATATATTTAAATATATATATATATATATAAATATATATTATGAAAATATTCCAACATATTCTGAGAAAGTTCTCATAAAGGAAAAGAAACTTGATCCTAACAATAGCTGTAAGAAATCATTTACTTCTGGTTTTTAATGGGGAGGATGTTTCTCTCATGAGTCATGACTGTCAAAGTCTAAGTGCAAATGGATGTCATGGTCTATGCTTTTTCTTAGCACTAGTTAATTCGAAGTATATGAATGATTTAAACATGAGTAATGCCTACCCAATCTAGTAAATTTTACCAATTTTTGTTTTTAACTCACACGTGACAATTGGGTTGTCCTCATCACATTATTCTAGTAGATCTAGTTTCAAATATAAAAATTTCACTATTCCAGGTCATATCTATCAATAAGAAAAAATTGTAAAATTTCTAGGAGCTCCGGACAGGATTATTATAGTATGATTCACTGTAATCCGACCCCCTATAATCTCATCTACTTGTGCTGCACCTCCAAATTTCAATCAGGTCAGATTCAACAACATCAACTTTGTTCTTTGTAAATAATCACCATCCCCGAACTGAACTAATTCAAATTGTTTTTCCGTGTAACCAAGAAGTATTAGAATTCAAAATATCCTATGACATCCAAAAGAAGCATATACCTTACATAACTCATCCTACAATAGTACTCGTAGCATGTATCTACCAACATCAATATCATCCTCCACCGATGGCCAAGGACAAAACTCCAGATGTTAATTACATAATCAAAACAATAAATACACCCGTAGATATTTCCATATTTCCGTTCGTTCCAAACTCTCATGTTTTATGAAAGAGGTATATAGTGATCCCAGTTTTGACCTGGCACTTGTGGTAATTCGGACTCAGGTTTATGGTTTCTGAATGTTGTTCATTGTCTTTTTCTCTTTATTCCTCCTTAAATTTGGTTATTTGGACATGTTGAATATGTTTGGAACAGGTTGGTTGTTTGGTTTTCAAACCCTATGTTGACCAGAATTTTGGTCATCCGCTCAAGCGGCCCTTCTTGCGCTCGAGCGGGATTTGCAAACTCTCAGGTACTTTGCACGTTTGCAAAAGTACTGGAGGGGTGTTTTCCACGCTCGAGCGGCGTTTCCTACGCTCGAGCGGGTGGGCGTTTGAGCGGTCTTTCTTGAGCTCGAGCAGTTTGTCTGTTGTCTGCAAAAGTACTAGAGGTGTGTATTCTGCGCTTAAGCGGGACTTCTTGCGCTCGAGCGAAACAACGTATTGTGTCTGACGCTCGAGAGTCAACTCTTGCGCTCGAACGGACGGCGTGTATATTAGATTGCGAAAATGACTTTTTACATCACTTTTTCAGATCTTTTCTTCCAAAAACCCTAAAGCGAGACCCTCTCTCTCTCTACATTTACACCTAGATCTAGTGATCTCTACACCTGTGTGCCTTTATTAAAAAGAGAGTACATCTCAAGAGCTTCATTTTGGTCCGATTGAGGTTTGATTTTGGCGTCTTTGAAGATTCTCCATCTCTTCCTTTGCTCTTCTAAGCTTGAGGTAGAGATATTCTACACTTTAATGTGATTTTTAGCCTAGTCATTTGTTGTATGTATAAAAAGTGGAATATTGGGGATATTTGTGGATGAACCTAGGGTTTGGGTGTGGAATGAAAGAGGGGTTTTCAAAAATTGGTCCAAGTTCCTCTTTCTTGATGTTCATTCTTTCCACCTTTTAATTGCCACATCAAGATTCTCGCGGCTGATGTGGCCTCTATACGCTTCGATATCACCGCGAAGCCCAATCCCCAAAATCTCGTGAAAATTATTTGTGGCTGCTTGAATCTCTACAAGAGAGAAATGACAGTATGATTGGATGACAACATCTGCAGTTGGATCCTTCTGCAACTGCCATGACACACCATTCTTATGACCGTTGTTCTTTTACTTCCTCCATCCAAGATCAATACCTTTAGCCACTACATGTGCAGTACTCAAAAGCAGATTGCTTATTATTCCCTTTTGTCGAGATATATAAATATTGCCCTGTGATGCCAATCCATGCTTAAGGCTCCCCACAACTTCACTTATTGTAGGCCTTCCTTTTAGATAATTATGTAAACATTTGTTAGCTACTTCTGCAAACACTTTTAGACAATTTGGTGATATTTGTCCTCTTAAAGAGGGATCAATGATCTGGTCAAGGGTTCCCTTTTTTATGCCTTTTTGATGCATTTTTGAACCCATAGGGCTAGACCCATTTGGTCCTCCTCAACACTTATATCCACCGGTGGCCTTGCACATAACACTTCAAATATAACCACACCAAAGGCATACACATCTGATTTCTTGGTTAGTCTACGAGTGAAGAAATACGCTGGATCTAAATAACCAAATGTGCCTTTAACATCTATACTAGCATGGGTTCGTATATGGCTTGTTTTTACCATTTTGGACAACCTAAAATCTGAAATCTTAGCTACCCAATTCTCGTCCAACAAAATGTTTGTGGTCTTCACGTCCCTGTGTATGATACCTTTCTCGGTATCCATATGAAGGTAGTCCAATCCATGGGCAGCACCAATACAAATCTTGAGCCTCTCCTCCTAAGTAAGATGATAAATATCATTCCCATTTCCTTTCCTACTATTTTTGTAGAGATGGTCAGCAAGCGTCCCATTGGCTATGTATTCGTAAATAAGTATCATCTCCTCATAATCATCAGAGTAGCCAATCAGAGTCACATGATATGTGTGCCTGACCTTGGAAAGCATCTTGATCTCAGTCTAAAACTCTGATGCCCCTTGTTTGGACTTTGAATTCGATCGCTTAATGCCGGCAGTGGTAGCTCCACCATTGATGAACCCTTTATACACCTTACCGAATCCACATTTCCCAATAACCAAAGCATCATCGAAGTTGTTGGTTGCCGATTGAATCTCAATAAATGAAAACCAACAGCACAGTTCCTCGGATTGATACACATTGTTTGTAGTTGTATTCCCACTGTCAAAAACTGACATATTTCTCAGATTTGGATCCCTACACGATGGAATATGTGGTTAGCACACGGGATTTGGAATGGCCATCAACCGTTGTAATGAGATAATGAGGGAAGATAAGAGTGGAGGGATGAGAGAAGACATGAAGATCACAGAAGAAATAGAAGACTCAAATTGGTTCCGTCCTCAGATCAACAATGGTGGGCTGTGCTCCTAGCCCACAGTCAATATACCTCTATTTTTTATTTTTTTTTTGGATAAATAATATACCTCTAATTTTTAATGGATGTTATTTCTTCTTAGTGAGTTCTTACTGAAAATTATGAATACTTAAGTCTTATGCATACCATCACCAACAATTTTTAATACCTATGATTGCTTGACTATTGAATAATTAAATAGGTTATTGCGGATTTGAAACCATGGATCCAAGTAGGTATGCCTATTTTCCTGTTGTTAGTCTACCTTTTTTAACCATAATTTAAGCGCTTGGAACAAATTGAGACTATGGAACCATTTAAGAAATTTTTTGGCATTTAAAAATTTTCTTGGTCTAGTGTTTGATTTTATATTTTGCAACAACGTGTAAGAGTATGTGGCATCAACACAGGGCAAGTTGGATGAACTTCCCCCAGTCAAATGGTAGATCCTATTTTTTTATTTGGGAATTCTATAGGATAAGATCATAGAATTTTCTTCTTAATATAGATATTAAAAATACTTTGTTGTTCATTATTCTAAAAAATAATAATAATACTTTGTTGTTTTGTTTTTTATGTGGAAGTCAGAGGCCAAAAATTCCATTCCCTTCTACAAAAACTAATGAATATTTCACTCTTAAAAATAAGAGTTACTACAAGTAGGAAAGAACTGTTATGGCCTATGAAATACAACTCCCGAAATCTACGAAGAAGATACCAAACCTTACCAATCCCATATCGTAGACAAGCTTTTACAACCCATAATCAATTATAAACTATGAAGCATGGATACGAACACGAACACGGACACGGGACACGGCAATTTCAAAAAATGGGGACACGGACATGGCAGGGGACACGGCAAATTTTTTTTATTTTTTTTATAAATATTTTTATTTTAATATACGTTAATTATTTTATTTATTTATTTCCTTTTTTAAATAATGTATTTTTGGTAATTTTTTATTTTATTTTATATACATGTGTTTTTTTTATTAAAATGTATAAGCAGTATATATTATGTTATATACACTTATAAAATAATACGATTTTATTGATATTATCTTATATATACTTGTTTATATATATATGAGAGATAAGAAAGAAAGCAAAAAGATAGAAACGAAGAGAGAGACAGAGACGTGAGAGAGAGAGAGAGAGAAGATGACTCGAGCGAGACATGGTTCGATGTGAGACAAGATTGATGGTTCGATGCGAGCGAAACAAGATCGATGGTTCGATCGATGGTTCAAGTCAACTGGATGTTCGACAACTGGAGTCAAAGGTTTGTCTTTTCACCCTATTTCTTCACACACACTCTCTCTCTCATCGTCGTGTCCAAATCTGGACACGCGTGTCCCCAGCGTGTCCCATACAAAAAAAATAATTAAATTAAAGGGACGCACCATCTAACGTGTCTCGTATGTGTTCCCGACATGTCCCCGTATCCGACACCGCCACAGCGCCGATTTTGCCGTGTCCATGCTTCATAGATTATAAACATAACCCACAAACCCACCAATTTAAACCCAAATCAACCCATATGCTTTTTAACAAAATCATCCATAACACTATGTTTTTAAATGTCATAAAAAGTACTACAAGTCTATCTATAACGAAGAATTGAAAAGAAGTTAGGTTATGTTGTGGTTGTTTACAAATTTTGGGTTTTGGATTAATGTTATTGGGTGTTAGTAAGTATTGTGTATGTTGGGATTTGGAATAATGAGGACTTATTTTTAAAACAAAGTGTGATTAATTACCTTGTAACGCCCCCAAAATAACATAATAAATCCAACTCATGAATAGAAGAATAACAGAAATGAAATACTTTCATTCATCAGAGTTCGTGTTATCTTTTTCATTCATCAGAGTTCGTGTTATAAAAGATAACACATGCAATATACACTCATAAATATACATCCTGAATCTATAGCTTGTAGTACTAGTTAATGATCAACAAAATAAATGCCCTACAAGCTTACATATTTCCAAGACATTGCTTGGTTCCAACAAAAGAGAGTCATAAGCTCTGTACATATAAAGTCCTAGGCTTTAATAAACATTTAAGCACAAAATAACAAAATAGAGCCTCCAGCTCCTAGGTCCTCCCAAGCTATGTCCTTGGAGGAAGCATGTCACCGGTACCTGAAAATGGTTTCCAAGTATGGTGAGCCAAAACCCAGTAGTAACAATCTATCACAATATATAGGGTTTAACAAAGATATAAGTGTCAAATGTATATTCAATATTCATGACAAAACACACATTCTCTACATGACCATACGGTACCGATATTCACATCTCAATCCATTCTCATCTATTTATTTTAATTTAATTCATTTCATTTCAATTCATGGACCAAGTTTATAATTCTCCGAATAACCCAACTGAGACTACAACTCAATGGTTCTCAATCAACACAATCATCATACAAGCACTTCAATTTTACCATTTTACGGAAATTTCGTCCGCGGGATAGGTACCCATGTATATACATGATTTCAGGACTTTCACATTAGACACTCTAGCCAACTTAATTTCAAAAGAGTCCATCCCCTATCTCCTCCCAAAACATGGAGTACATCCCTTTTCTCTTTCCAAAACATTATACATATACAATGTATTTAAAAGCACCGTCATATTCAATGGCTATCAATTATACATACTCAATACCTTAACATACCGTCATATTCAATGACACAATTAAATGATTAGTTTCAATTCACCTAATCCTGATGCAATTTCTACAACAGTCATAGCTATCCTCCACCGATAGCCTAATACAGATATTTCTAAACAGATATTCAATCCCAAGATAGATAATTTATTCAAATTTCCATAGGAGCGAGATAACGTGTATCCGGCTCCACCATTTATATCAACAACTATCCAATTCAATGTTATCATAATCGATTTCGCTTATTTATACAAAACACAAATTGACCCATCTAGGGCACAACTCCCATTCTTCCAAATATTAACTCAAGTGTCTAAATCAACCCTTTTTCAACAACAAACCTTTACATCCACACTCAAACCGTTTTTACCAATTACATTTGAAAACCCCTCTTTCATTCCACACCTAAGCCCTAGGTTCACCAACAAATATCCCCAATATTGCACGTTTTATGCATAACAACAATTAACTATGCTAAAAATCACATTAAAGTGTAGAATATCCCTATCTAAAGCTTAGAAGAGCAAATGAAGAGATGGAGAATCTTCAAAGACGCCGAAATCAAACCTCAATCGGACCAAAAGGAAGCTCTTGAGACGCACTCTCTTTTTAATAAAGGCACATGGGTGTAAAGATCACTAGATCTAGGTGTAAATGTAGAGAGAGAGGGTCTCTGTAACACCCCCCAAAATAATGCAATAAATACAACCCAAAACATATATAAATAACTGCATAAATCAAAGTAAATCGTCCTTTTATTTCATAGAGTTAATGATACAAAAGAGTTTAGTGTAAATAAATACCTTATGGGCTTACATCTTTCCAAATCTTGGCTTGGTTACAACAAAAATGAGACTAGCTCATACAATTAAAGTCCTAGGCTATGCAAAAAGAATACAACAAATAGAAGCTCTTGCTCCCAAAATATCCCTCCAAGCTATTGTCTTGGCGGAAACATATCACCAGTACCTGAAAATATTTTTTCCAAATAGGGTGAGCCAAAACCCAATAGGAATAATCTAACACAGTATATAAGATTTAACGAAGTTATAAGTACAACGTGCATAAACAATGCCAATAATGAAACAAATCTCAAATTTATAATATCATAAAGTACATAATTTAAATCTTAATCCCTCTTTCCTTCAATTCATATCAAGTTCAATTATTCTTTTCAATCCACGAGTCAAATTCATTGTCTTTCAATAAACCAATTGAGACTACAACTCAATGGTTTTTTAATCATAATCTTAACACATACACACTTCAACCTACCATTTTACGGATATTTCATCCGTGGGATCGGCACCCATGTATACACAAGATTTCGGGACTTTCACCCTAGACACTCCGAGCAACTTAATTTCAATGGAGTCCATCCCCTATCTCCTCCCAAACAATGGACTATATCCCATTTCTCCTCCCAAACATCATACATATACAATGTATTTAAACATAATCATATTCAATGACAACCAACAAGAGATTAGTTTCAATTTACCTAATCCTCATGCAATTTCTACAACAATCAAAGCTATCCTCCACCAAAAGCCCAATACAGTTATTTCTAAACAGATATTAAATCTTTATAACAGATAAATCATCAAATTTCCATAGGTGAGTGATTAAGCAAATCCAACAACACCTTTCATCTATACGTCCTCCCAATTTCACATTTCCATACCAATTTCATTGTTTATACAAAATTGTTAATCAAGACATTTTAGGGTAAAGCCCTCCCCTCCATTTTTCCAAACATCAACCCAAAGACCAAAATCAACTGTTTCAACACATGAGAACCTCATATCCAAACCCCACAATCATTTATATAACTCTCACATAAAACCCCTCTTTTCAAACTTGAACCCAAACCTTAAGTGTGCTCAAAACATCCCCAAATCTCACCATTTTTACACAATGACAAATAACTAAGCTAAAAACCATATGAAAGTGTAGAAAATCCCTACCTCAAGAAGAGAAGACGAGCAAAGCAAGGTTGAAACTCCAAAGACACCTAGACCCAACTTTGTTCGGATCAAAATGAAGATCTCGAAGCACTCTACCTTTTTCTCAAAGGCACTAGGGTGAAGAACACAATGGATCTAGGTGAAATAGCAGAGAGAATGTGAGTTTTAGAGAGAGAAGCTCAAGATATTTGGGTTTTAGAGAGTTTTAGAGAGAGGGAGGAATGAGAAAGTGAACCAAAAAGTCGAGCGCAAAAATGGCACAGAAAGTGACGCTCAAGCGTCAGACACAAAGTTTTGCAGAAGTTTTGCAGACGAGGACCCCACTCGAGCACAAGACTGGACGCTCGAGCGTCCACCCGCCCGACCGTAGGAAACGCCGCTCGAGCGTAGAACACACTTTTCTAGTATTTGCAGGTCTGCAAAAATACTGAGTGTTGGCAAATCCTGCTCGAGCGCAAAAATGGCCGCTCGAGCGGAGGAGCAAAATTTGTGAAGCCCACTCGAGTGCAAGAATGCCCGCTCAAACAGAAGAGCCAAAATCTGGGCAAGAAAGGTTTGAAAAACAAGCAACCAACCTGTTCCAAACACACGACTACAACCCAAAAACCAAAATAGAGGGGAGACAAGGGGAACGAGATATGAATCACCATTCAAAACCCTACAAACCCAAGTCCGGAACACAACAAATGATGGGTCTAAACCGGAATTACTATAACCTCCCCCTTTAAGGAATTTCGTCCCCGAAATTACAAATCACATTCAAAATTCATATTTAGACCATTCGCAACAATGTTATTCTTACAAGTTCGTCACCATGACCCATCCTCCGATTATCCATTCTCATCGACTCGATATACAAGTCCCAATATAAAATAAAATTTACAATTTCCCAAAACATTTACAATGTTTAATCAAAGTCCGAGTTTTCAAAATTTACACAGCATATACAATGCTTCCAAAAATAATACAACATCATCAATACTCCATGCTCTCAAAACATGTGCAATGTTTATATAAAATCCATTTTCCAAAATGCCCATAACATATACAATGTTTTTACATTTCATTACAAAATGAAGATTTTAATATAAAATCAAACATCAACAAATAAGTCCGGATATTTCTCTCGGACTTTCAATTCACGTTCCCAAGTTGCTTCCTCAACCCCGTGATGTTTCCACAATACCTTAACCAAGGGAATTGTCTTGCCTCACAAGACTTGGTCCCATCTATCCAAGACTCTCACTGGTCTCTCCGCGTACGAGGCATCCTCATCTACCTCTAAGTCAGTCCAATCCAACATGTGCGATGGATCCGGGTCATACTTCCGAAGCATACTAATATGAAACACGTCATGAACCCCGGAAAGTTATGGCGATAACGCCAAACGATAAGCAACCTTCTCAATTCTCTCAAGGATCTTAAAAGGACCAATAAGTCGAGGGGACAACTTCCCACTCTTCTCAAATCTCATCAAACCCCGCCTATGTGATATTTTCAAGAACACATAGTCTCCCACCTCAAAAGATAAGGGTCTTCTCCTACGGTCGGCATAACTTTTCTAGCGACTCTGGGCCGTAACCAACCTTTTACGAATAAGTGCCACCTTCTCCATCATTTCTTGAACCAAGTCTGGGCCCAACAAAGGTGCATCACTCACCTCGGCCCAGCACACTAGAGATCTACACAGTCGGCCATACATGGCCTCAAATGGTGTCACGCCAATACTTGATTGGAAACTGTTATTATAGACAAACTCCACTAAAGGAAAGTGCCTCTCCCACGACCCCTTAAAATCAAGGACACAGCCTCGAAGCATATCCTCAAAGATTTGAATAGTACGCTCAGACTGCCCATTAGCCTGAGGATGATACGTGGTGCTAAAAGTCAATCTAGTGCCCAAGGCACTCTGTAAGCTCTGCCACAACCGAGTCGTGAAACGCGGATCTCTATCCAAAACAATCGTCACAGGCACTCCGTGCAACCTCACTATGTCCCTAATGTAAAGGTCGGCAGGATAGTCTACCGAATCGCTTACACGCATTGCTATAAAGTGCTCGACCTTCACTTGTTGACAAGTAAGGCATTTTGATACAAATATAGCTACATCCTTCTTCATACCTCCCCACCAAAATTGGCGACTAAGATTGTGATACATCTTTGTGCCTTCCGGATGCATCGTAAGGCGTGAATAGTAAAACTCTCGGAGTACTTCCTCTCGATAAGACTCCGGTACGAACAAACAGTCACGATATCTCACACTCTAGTTGGGATGCACAATCAAGCCTCATTCTACCTTCCCACTGGAAATCTTCTCTCGGAGGGTTTCTACCTTAAGGTCACCCCTCTGTGCTTCTAACAGTCAGTTCACAAGTGTAGGTTGTGCAACCACAAACAAGGCTCAGACTCAACGAACTCGCCCAGATGCAAGTCAAACTCACCAAGAGTACCCAACATTTCCCATTCTCGGATGGCGATACTAGCCACACTGCTAATTGATTTCCTACTCAAAGCATCGGCCACAACGTTGGCCTTTCTAAGATGATAATGCAACTCGAAATCATAATCCTCTATGAACTTCATCCACCTTCTCTGCCTCAAATTCAAGTCCTTCTGTGTAAACAGATATTTTAGACTCTTGTGATCAAAAAATACCTCAAATCTCTCACCATACAAATAGTGCCTACAAATCTTTAAAACAAATATCACCGCTACTAACTCTAGGTCATGAGTAGGGTAGTTCCTCTCATGTGTTATTAACTGCCGTGAGCCATAGGCTACTACTTTCTCCTCTTGCATCAATACACAACCCAAACCTTCTCGTGAGGCATCACAATATATCGAATAGCCCGAACCCCTCTCCAGAATAATCAACACTAGAACATTGGTGAGTCTAACCTTAAGCTCTTGGAACGACTTCTCACAAGTCTCACTCCAGAAAAATTTGATTCCTTTTCTCGTCAACCAAGTCAAAGGTGAAGCTAGCTTAGAGAAATCCTTCACAAACCGACAGTAATACCCGGCCAATCCCAAGAAACTACGGATCTCGAAAGCATTCTTAGGTTGTGCCCAATCTTGCACTGCCTCTACCTTGGATGAATCTAAAGTTACCCCTTCTCCAGATACTACATGGCCTAAGAACTTAACTTCCCTCAACCAGAATTCACATTTCTCAAACTTAGCATACAGTTTATGGGCTCTAAGAAACTCAAGCACTACTCGCAAGTGCTCCTCGTGTTCCTCCTCAGAGAGTGAATAAATCAAAATGTCGTCCACAAAGACGACCACAAAACAATCTAGGAACTCACGGAAGATCCGGTTCATCAAACCCATAAACATAGCTGGAGCATTGGTCAGCCCAAAAGGCATCACTAAAAATTCATAATGGTCATACCGCGTATAGAATGTCGTCTTCAGGATTTCCTCATCCCTTACCCTCAACTGATGATAACCCAACCTTAGGTCTATTTTAGAAAAACAACAAGACCCCTTCACATGGTCAAACAAATCACCTATACAAGGCATTGGATACTTGTTCTTAATAGTTACCCAGTTCAGCTTTCGGTAATCAATACAAAGTTGCAACGTTCCATCTTTCTTTTTAGCAAAGAGAGTCGATGCACCCCAAGGTAAAGTACTAGGGCCGATAAAACCCTTATCTAACAGTTCCTGGAGTTGAATATTCAACTCACTCAATTCAGCGGGTGCAAGTCTATACGGAGCCATAGAAATCGGTGCTATACCAAGCACTAAATCAATAAAAAAAACTTGATCTCTCAGTGAGGTGGTAAACTAGTAAGGTCCTCGGAAAAGACATCTAGGTATTCACAAACCGCCTTTGGCAACTCAACCTGGACTTCCTTACACTCACCAATCAAGAAGCTAGCAAGGAGACAACTAAGTTCACTCCACCCATGCGGATCGTACACCGATGATAAGACTCTATCTACCCGATCCCCCAAGAAATAAAAGCAATCACCGCTCAAGGTACACACAGTAACCCTCTGACGGTAGCAATCTATAACAACCCAGTATGATGATAACTAGTCCATACCCAAAAAAACATCAAAACTAGACATGTCAAGCAATACAAATGCAAAAGGTAATCCACGACCAACAACCTCAATGTCACAACCCCCACATCCCTGTTTCAAAATTACCTCACCACTAATAGGTGACTCTACACAAATAGGAGATTCTAATTGTGCTAACTCCAACACTAACACCGATACAAATGCAGACGAAATAAAAGAATGGGATGCACCCATATCAATCAACACATTAGCAACTAAATTGCAAAATAAGAAGGTACCTCTCACTACAGTAGGCGTTGGCACAAGGTCTGGCGTGGTAACAGCATACACATGCTCTGTAGATCTCTGCTCAACCTGCTCAACCTGCTCACTGCTCGGGGCATATGCCTGATGCACTGACTGAGCCAAAGAGACTCCTTGATTGGCCGTCGAGGACTATGCTGACTGTGCTGGCTAGTGACTCTGTGTCTGCGTCAGACCAAACACACTAGATGTGCCACCCAACTGTGGGCAAAACCTCTTCAGGTGCCCCGCCTGCCCACACTGATAACATGTGAGTAGCTGCCCTCTCCCTTGGCTTTGGCCCTGAAAACGAACCGAAGACGCTGCAGACCGTTGTCCTCCTCTTCTCTGCGAGCAAGCTGGAGACTTATGGCCCAATTGACCACATTTAAAACAAGTAAAATCTCTCTGGCCACCATTCCCAGAACCCGAACTCAGTTCTGGAAAGGTGAACCTTGACTGAGCTCCTTGGGACTGCTGGGGATTAGATCCCCTCTGCCTCTTACTATCCTCCCAATTATCCTGACTCCTTCTAGAGCCCCTCATTCTCTCCTCCTCTACATGCATAATAGTCTCAAGATGGGTTGTCGCCTCCACAAGGTGCCCATAATCTCTAATCATGGACCCGGCCACTCGAAACATGAGTCTAATCCTTAACCGCTTCTCGAATTCCAAACAACGGCGCTCTTCAGTCGTCACCAACTCAGGTGCAAACCTAGAGAGGCTAGTGAATGTGGCTTCAAACTCAGCCACTGGTGTGTTCAACTGCACCAGCTTGGAAAACTGGTCCCTCAACTTCTCCCTAATCGTGGGAGGTAGAAACTTGTCATGAAAGGCGCTGACAAAAGCCTCCCAAGTCACTCCAATGCGCCCACACGCATACTTCCACCACTGACCCGCATACCCCTTCAGCTGGAAAGACGCCAAGGTCTCCCTCAACAGGCTGTCCTCAATGACAAGCATCTCCAACGTCTTTACTGTCTACTCTAGCCACTTATCTACCTTCAATGGCTCCTTGGGATCACCCAAAAACTCAT
The DNA here is from genome assembly GCF_055761805.1 of Camellia sinensis. Lineage (NCBI taxonomy): Eukaryota > Viridiplantae > Streptophyta > Magnoliopsida > Ericales > Theaceae > Camellia > Camellia sinensis. Next base: position 192,087,521 of record NC_138964.1, read on the forward strand.
CCCGATTTGACCGAAAGAACTCTCTTTTCAGAAAAGAAGGCACTGTCTTAGTTACTTGGGCCTAGACTTGATTCTCAACCCTAAGAATGTCTATAGAGTCCCGCAATGCACCAGCCATTTCGTTGGCTAAGGCGTCCATGGCCTGCTGACCAACTAGTTCGGCCATATTGACCTGACCAACTCCCTCCTCATGTGCCAGAATTTCATCCGGTATAGGCACCTCGCGCCTTCTAGGCCTACCACGCCTACCACCATCGCGTCCTGACATCCTAATAAAGGTAACGCAAGATATTAGCACATTTATGAATGTGCCGAAGCAAACTCACTCGTGTCCTAATGCATTGGATAATAATAATTCACTCCATATAAGCACATAATCACATAAACACATACGAATTTCCTTCCAAGATAATGACTGTCCCGCGGCATTGCTAGAGTTCCAATTAGAAACAGCAATGATCAAGTGCTTTTCTAATAGGACTTCCAGAAACCCGTAGACCCAATCAATATCTTAGGAATTAAATCTCATACTCATATAATCATATAAGCATGTTATCACATAAGCATGTAATACATACTAACATCTCAACTAAGTGAGACAAACCCATTGTGGTACTAACCACTTCCTACATACCCAAAGTATTCAAACCCGGTACGCTCTGATACCAAGTTATAACGCCCCCAATACAATACAATAAATACAACTCAAAACATATATAAATAATTGCATAAATCAGAGTAAATCATCCTTTCATTTCATAGAGTTAATGATACAAAAGAGTTTAGTGTAAATAAATGCCCTATGGGCTTACATCTTTCCAAGTCTTGGCTTGATTACAACAAAAATGAGACTAGCTCATATAATTAAAGCCCTAGGCTATGCAAAAAGAATACAGCAAAAAGAAGCTTTTGCTCCCAAAATATCCCCCCAAGCTATTGTCTTGGCGGAAGCATATCACCAGCACCTGAAAATATTTTTCCCAAATAGGGTGAACCAAAGCCCAGTAGGAATAATCTAACACAGTATATGAGATTTAACGAAGATATAAGTACAATGTGCATAAACAATGCTAGTAATGAAGCAAATCTCAAATTTATAATATCATGAAGTACAGAATTTAAGTCTTAATACCTCTTTCCTTCTATTCATATCAAGTTCAATTATTCCTTTCAATCCACGAGTCAAATTCATTACCTTTCAATAAACCAGTTGAGACTACAACTCAATGGTTTTCTCATCATAAACTTCACACATAAACACTTCAACCTGCCATTTTATGGATATTTCGTCCATGGGATCGACACCCATGTATACACAAGATTTTGGGACTTTCACCTTGGACACTCTGACCAACTTAATTTCAATAGAGTCCATCCCTTATCTCCTTACAAACAATGGAGTACATCATCTTTCTTCTCTCAAACATCATACATATACAATGTATTTAAACATAGTCATATTCAATGACAACCAACAAGAGATTAGTCTTAATTTACCTAATCCTCATGCAGTTTCTACAACAATCATAGCTATCCTCCACTGATAGCCCAATACAGTTATATCTAAATAGATATTCAATCTTTATAACAGATAAATCATTAAATTTCCACAAGTGAGTGATTAAGAAAATCCAACAATACCTTTCATCTATACATCCTCCCAATTTCACATTTTCCATACCAATTTCATTGTTTATACAAAATAGTTAATCAAGACATTTTACGGTAAAGCCCTCCCCTCCATTTTTCCAAACATCAACCCAAAGGCCAAAATCAACTATTTCAACACATGAGAACCTCATATACAAACCCCACAATCATTTATATAACTCTCACATAGAAACCTCTCTTTTCAAACTTGAACCCAAACCCTAGGTTTGCTCAAAACATCCCCAAATCTCACCATTTTTACACAATAATGAATAACTAAGCTAAAAATCATATGAAAGTGTAGAGAATCCCTACCTCAAGAAGAGAAGACGAGCAAAGCAAGGTTGAAACTCCAAAGACACCGAGACCCAACTTTGTTCAGATCAAAATGAAGATCTCGAAGCACTCTACCTTTTTCTCAAAGGCACTAGGGTGAAGAACACAATGGATCTAGGTGAAATAGTAGAGAGAATGTGAGTTTTAGAGAGAGAAGCTCGAGATATTTGGGTTTTATAGAGTTTTAGAGAGAGAGAGGAATGAAAAAGTGAATCAAAAAGTCATCTTCACGGACTGTTATACACGTAGTCTGCTTGAGCGTGGAAAGTGACGCTTGAGCGTCAAACGCAAAGTTTCGCTCGAGCACGAAAAGTTAAGCTCGAGCGTGGAATAAAAACTTCCATAAGACTGGACGCTCGAGCGTCCACCGGCCCAAGCGTAAGAAACGCTACTCGAGCGTAGAACACACTCTTCTAGTATTTGCATTTCTGCAAAAATACTGAGAGTTGGCAAATCCCGCTCGAGCGCAAAAAAGGACGCTCGAGCGGAGGAGCAAAATTTGTGAAGCCCACTCGAGCACAAGAATGCTCGCTCGAGCGAAAGAGCCAAAATCTGAGCAACAAAGATTTGAAAAAATAAGCAGCCAACCTGTTCCAAACACACGACTACAACCCAAAAACGAAAATAGAAGGGAGACAAGGGGAACAAGATATGAATCACCATTCAAAACCCTACAAACCCGAGTCTGAAACACAACAAATGATGGGTCAAAACCGGAATCGCTATAGTCTCACTTTAGGGTTTTTGGAAGAAAAGATCTGAAAAAGTGATGTAAAAAGTCATTTTAGAGATCTGATATACACACAGTCCACTTGAGTGCAAGAGTTGACGCTCGAACGTCAGACACAATAAGTTGTTCCGCTCAAGCACAAGAAGTCCCACTTGAGTGCAGAATACACACCTCCAGTACTTTTGCAGATAACAGACAAAACGTTTGAGCTCAAGAAAGGCCGCTCGAGCACCCACTCGCTCGAGCATAGGAAACGCCACTCGAGTGTGGAAAACACCCCTCCAGTACTTTTGCTGACGTGCAAAGTACTGAGAGTTTGCAAATCCCGCTCGAGTGCAGGAAGGGCCGCTCAAGCAGAGGACTAAAATTCTAGGCAACACAGGGTTTGAAAACCAAGCAACCAACCTGTTCCAAACACATTCAACACGTCCAAATAACCAAATTTAAGGAGGAATAAAGAGGAAAAAACAATGAACAACATTCAGAAACCATAAACCCCGAATCCGAACTACCACAAGTGCCGGATCAAAACCGGGATCGCTATAACCTTCCGCCTTAAAGAATTTTGTCCCCGAAATTTCAAATCAAGTTCAGAATCATTATTAAACCATTCACAACAATCATGACCCACTCACCGATTTACCTAACTCGATACACAAGTTTTAGTATAAGACGTGCCAATTACAATACTCACATTTACAATGTTTAAACCAAACCCAAGTTCTTTTTCCAAACTTTACTCAATATATATATATACAATGCTTTCAAAAGTGATACAATGCACACAATATTCCATATTCTTAAAACATATTGTCGAGACCCAAACCTGCCCCTAAGGGTTTAGCATCGTAACCGGCTAGTAATCCGTGATTACCAAAGGCCTACAATGATGACAATAATACAGTATAAAGGGGCTGGCGGAAGCCAATTAGTAATAAAAAGATGTCCAATGAGCTGTGAAAACCTAAATGGGAAAAGAGTTTCATGGACAAAACCACATTCATAGCCATATACCAAAAATACATGTACAAAGTAACATACAAGTTAGGGGCCTAATCCCCTCATCATAACTATACATTCGAGGTCTTAAACATTCTTTACATTAACAGAGACAAAAAGGGTGAATCCAAAGCACCTCAGACAGCCTTGACTCGTGTAGGTTCGGAACCTCGATATGAGACGCGATGGTTGGCTTGACAAAACAAGAGTCTAAGTCAGTGCCTCTAGCTCTGGTCTGGTACTTGGCCACCTACATATATATATATAAACTGTAAGCTAAAGCCCAGTGAATAACAATTGTGTAAAGAGGTTAGGAATGAATGTCCTTTTCAGTAATTGAAACAGTCATTTGCATCAGTAAATCAGTTATTCAATCAGTGACTCATATTTCAAGTCATATCAGTCATTTAGGAATCATAGTAATCATACATGGTACATCCAATAGCAGAACAGTACAGTAGGTCCAAATAGACCGAGCAATCAGTTGATGGCCATCAAAATAGTAAATAGTAGTAGTTCCAAACATTGGAACTAACAGAGATCTCTGTAACAGTAGCAGTAGCAGTAGCAGTAACAGTAACAGTAACAGTCAATTACTATGGATGCCACAAGTACAGTTCGTAAAATAGAACAAACATTTATTCAGTAAACAATATCATTTCAGAAAGTAATACAGTTAATCATTCAAAAAATAATTGTAATTGAACATACCTTTACAACATCGTTACTCACTAATTACTGGGCTATAGGTGGGCTAATCAGCGTCCTTGGGTGCCAAACCTACACAGTTGCAAAACGAACACATACTAAATTACACACCCGGAATTAATAACTTAGCCCCCTTGCTCGTTTTGGTGTGATTCTAAATCATTATCCTCATTATGGTGCCTTAAACATGACCTAGGAATGCATAGGATGAGAATGAGGATGCAAAAATGTACTTAAAAATATTTTTCAAAACTTGCTAAAAACAGGGGTCTCGCTCGAGCGAACATGTAGGATGTGCTTGGTCGCTCGAGCTTAGACTCCTTCGCTCGAGCAATCTGCAAAAATGTGAAAAGTACTGGTTGCTGAAAATCTCCACTCAACACTTGCCCGATGCTCGCTCGAGCGTGATACACAGTTCTTCGCTCGATCACGAGTCTTGTTGCTCGAGCGTGTTTCTGCACACGCAAAAACCTAAGAGCTTGCAATTTACGCTTGAGCCAGAATTCTGTCGCTTGAGCAAAAGCATGAAAACAAAGCTAGTCGCTTGAGCGTGAAATCTTTCGCTCGAGCGAGGAGGCAAAATTCTGGGTTTTCCAGATTTGCTCCCAAAGTTTAAACCATGGATTTGATATGCCAAAACTCATCCTTTTGGGCCAATTTTCTGGAAAATACTTAGAAACTCATAACACAACATGTTTTAAAGATCATTTCATAAGATCCAAGCCCAAACGTGTGTCAGTTGTACCAAATTTCAATGTAAACTTTATGAACAATGCAAGAACATAACATGCATGAGTTCTTTAGAACTCCATTACCTCAGCATGATTAAATGTGAGATTCAACTCAAAAACATGGTGAATTCTTGGATCACAACTAAAATATGAACATGCATGTGTAAATTTTCATGAAAATAATCTCAAAATTCAATGATATGGACATGCATGCATAAATTGATTCTCAATTCTACTCTTTAGGCTATTCCTTAACTTTAGTCTCCAAATTTTCCATGAACCATGCATGCAACAACTTAAATTCACAATTAAGAGGGTAAATTCCTACCTTAAGTCTTAAGTTTCCAAGTGTGGTAGCTCAATTATGTAAGTCTCTCTTAATTCCTCTAAACTTCAAGCAATTGCCTAGTTGAATCCAATTTTTCTTCCAACTCTCTCTCTCTCTCTCACGTTTTGTGCAAGAAGATGGAGAATGGATGGTGTCAAACATGAATAAGGTGTAAAGAAATGGTCTTGAGAAAGCCCACTAAGTGGTAAACATGTAATTTAACTTAACTTAACTTAACTTAGGTTTTATCAATTAGCATTATTTATTCTAATTTAATCATTTCCAATCGAATTTTCATTAAACCTATCATAAAATTCTATAAATCCTAATTAGCATATAACACAAATCAATTTCTGAATCGGTCGCCGATAGGGCTTTCAATTCGTAAATCGAAAACAAAACATGAACAGATCGTTCTATACCAAACAGATAGAAATGCAATTAAGACAACACACTCACATAATCAATTTGGGATTTCATCTTAATCATTTACTTGTCATGCTTAATCATGAATTAACGCCAATCATAGGTCAGGGTTGTCACACATATACAATGTTTATATTGAATTTATGTTTCCAAACTCCCATAACATATACAATGTTTTCACAATTTAAAACATATACAATGTTATTACATTTCATTAACATAATCAAAATCTCAATACATGCTCAGGCACCAACAAACAAGTCCGGATATTTCTCTCGAACTTTCAATTTACGCTCCCAAGTCACTTCCTCGACCCTGTAATGTTTCCATAATACCTTTACTAAAGGAATTGTCTTGCCTCGCAAGACATAGTCCCGGGTGTCCAAGACTCTCACCGGTCTCTTCTCATATAAGGCATCATCATCTACCTCTAAGTCGGTCAAATCCAACACATGCAATGGATCAGGCTCGTATTTTCGAAGCATGCTAATATGAAACACATCATGAATCCTAGAAAGCTGTGGCGGCAACGCTAAACAGTAAGCTACCTCTCCAATCCGCTCAAGGATCTCAAAAGGCCCAATAAATTGAGAGGACAACTTCTCTCGCTTCCCAAACCTCATCAAACCCCGCTTAGGTGATATCTTCAAAAAGACATGGTCTCCCACCTCAAAAGACAAAGGTCTCCTCCAACAATCGACATAACTTTTCTGACGACTCTGAGCCGTAACTAACCATTTACAGATAAGTGCCACTTTCTCTGTCGTTTCTCGAACCAACTCTGGACCTAACAAAAGTGCATCACCCACCTTGGCTCAACACAAAGGAGATCTACACGGTCGACTATACAAGGCCTCAAACGGTGCCATGTCATTACTTGAGTGGAAGTTATTGTTATAGACAAACTCCACTAAAGCGCACACGACCCCTTGAAGTCAAGGACACAATCTCCAAGACTTTATCGCTGCTCTATCAGTTCGAATTCTTGACCTCCCTTACCACACCCTATAGTGTGGCTACTAAACTATTGAGCCAAACTCCAATGTTTAAAATTATTGTAAAGCTAGAGATCCAGAATTTTGTGTCATAAATTTTACATAGAATTAAAATGGATGATTGTGATTCAATTAACTAAGGAAAGTGTTTGAGTGTACAAGGTGCATACCATATGCGTTTGCTTAAATTCTCACAAATATATGTAAATTGTCTCACAAACTCATGTAAGTTCTCACTAATATATGTAAGTTCTTGCTAATATATGTAAATTGTGATTTCTTAAATTTTTATAGATTAAATTATGTATATTTATAAAAACTTAAGCGATTTTTTAAGATAATTTATGTATATTTATGAGAACTTATGTAAATATATATGGTATGTACTTGTACATTTAAAAATTACCTATTAAGATATTATAGAATTTATGCATAGAATAAATCTCAATCACATATTAATAATCTTAGAATAAAATTTTGAGTAAAATTTTAAGTTTGTAATTTTGTTGTAAAGTTTAACTAAAAAGTGAGTGCAATTTTTTTCAAGGTACAAGTAACCCACGCGAAACGCAAAGTAGCAAGAAAGAGAAAGAGGGCACAACGACAAGTTAAACAGCTAATCAAAGCAAAAACAAAGGTAGACGAGAACAAAGGGCAGTAACAGTGTACTAGTAGTAGCTGGCTTAAACTGTCGTGCTTTTTAGAACACGAAACGATGGATTTATTTGATTTGTAATTTAAGATATAATTTTATAAAAGAAAAATTAAAATTTTGTTTGATTTAAATTTTTTGAATTTTTTTTTTAAAATCACATCAATTAATCACTTTTTCTCTCTCTTTTATCATTCTCAATCACTTTTTTTTCTTATTCATATTTAGTTAATTATAACAAAATATCAAATAATCTCAAACTCCCAAATTCTAAAATTATTTTTAAAATATACAACTAAATAAACTAAAAAAAATTCTAAATTCTCTTTTTAAATTTTTTTTTTTTTTAAAATACAAATCAAACGCATAATAATTTTTTTTTTTTTTTTTGTCACTTTCTAATGAGAGTGAAAAAGAAAGGACTTATCATCATCATGGGAGACCACTTTAATTTGTTGGAATTTGGTGGTGCATGTGCTTTTGAAACATCCTCAAATCATAAGAACTTGAGTGAGAGTACTTGCGTACAATATAAGTAAATTATGAGTTCGACCTCTCAAATAAAATAAAATTAAAAAAAGAAAGGAAAAAGAGAGGCCTATCCGCTTTGTCTGCTGGCACGGCACATGGAAAAAAAAAAAAATTGCGCAGAAAATATTTTTCTACTTTAATTATTCCTTTGAAAATATTTGTGTTAGTAGTAGTGTTTCCCGTGTTTCTAGTGTTGGGATGGTGGGGGGTGAGGTGATAGAAATGGTGAAATCATTAACTAATTATTTCTTCTCAACACGTCATCATTATATTTAAAAAGTGAATTAAAAAAATAAACTTCTCTATCATTTTTCATATTAAAAAATACGACTCTGATTCATAACTCGAATTCGGAAGCTCGAATTTGCCTCGAAGAAGAAGAAGAAGAAGAGAAGGAGGAAGGAGGAGGACTGGAGAGGAGGGGGTCATCAAAATCAGGCTGGAGGAGGCGGGGCTGCGATGATTGGAGCTGCTGCTGCGACGATCGGAGCTGCTGCAACGATCGGAAATGCTGCGACGATCGGCGGCTGCGGAGGCACAGGAGAGGCCCTTCTCTCCTCTCCTCTCTCTTTCTCCCTCTCTCCTCCTCTTCCCCTCTGTTCTTCTCCTTTGTTCAACGAAGAAGAAGAAGAAAAGAAAGAAAGAAAAGGAAGAGGAAAAAAAAAGAATCGCAAAACGACGTCATTTTGCGATTCAAGCCAAAATCGGGTCACTTTTTTCGAGCTACCAGTCATTTTTCTAAAAAATATTTTTCATTAAAACAAAACAACGGGTTAGATTTTTGTAGTGTCTCATACGGATCATGTATTTCTTTGATGAAAATATCATTACCTGTTAAGGATGGAGAAAAAAAAAATTGTTAGAAAACATTTGCATTTTAGATGTTTTTAATTTTTCTTTATTTTTGTGTTGTCAAATATAACAATAAAGCAAAATTTCAAAGAATCTTCAAAACATTAGAAAGCATCTTAAAATTGATAGAATAAACTATACCGTAATTCTCTTCACATCTGATCATCACTCAATGGATGATAATATACATTTCCGTAAGATGAGGGACAATAATGAAGTTCTAATTTGTAAACTAAACGTTACAATGCTTCATTGTGACCATTAAATTTGTAGGACACAACACCTATAAATTAGGGGTGAAGAGCAGATATATCGATCCGTCAAAACCGATCGAATCGAATCGATCCGCCGCATTTTGAACGGATGCATGATGACGAGCGGACGATTGCGGATTGATTTTCTACAATCCGCCAATTTGGCGGACGGATGGCAAATTTGAGGTTCTTTAGGCCGCAACCGAACCACCAAACCGCGAGCACCCTTAGTAATTTATAAGACTTTATGTTTTCAATTTTTTTAAATATTTTGTTTGTGTTTTCAATTGAAAAAAAGTTCAAATATTCTGTTGAAAAAAGTTTTCAACTTGAATATATTTTTTGAATTGAAAAAAATAAACGTATTATTTATCTATATTTTTTTATTTTTAAATCTAACTCTAAAAGTTTTAAATAGAAAATATGATATATGCTAGTTGGTTTTTGTTTTCAAAAACATATATAAATGTAACAATACAGAGACATACAATCTCTATTATTGCTCTATTCATGGTTTTGGTGGTTTGAATTGTTTTTATATTTTAAGAACCACAGATTGTAATATTTTATGTGGATGAGATATGCTGTGATTATAATATGTGGATGAGGCATGCAGTGATTTTGATATTCTAAAGTTTCAAACTTTCTTTCTTTGGATGAGGCATGCAATAATTGTAATACTTTTTTAAGTCATTAACTGTAATACTTTTTTTTTGTTTTTTTGAGGAAGTGCACAAGTTGAACTATGTTGAAAATTTATAAAATTTCAAACCGCCAAACCGATTCACATCCATCCGCCAAACCGTCAATCCGCTCAATCCACATCCGCCAGATTAGCGGACGGATGTGGATTGATTTTCTCCAATCCACTAATCTGATGGACGGATAGCAAATTAGAGATTCCGTAGCCGCAACCGACCGATGCCCACCGCTAGTATAAATATATGGCTGGAGGAATTGATGGGACTTACTCAATAGTAATACCAACTAATCTTTGTATTCTTTGTACTTTTGGATGGCCAATTCTTCTTATGTGATAAATATCTTCACAGGATTATTTCATCATTCACCATTGTTTATTCTCAAAAAAATTAGGATCTAAAAAGCTGTGACTAGCATGACAATTTAAAGGTATACAAGGGCGAAACAAGAGAAGATGATTGTTTGTTGCAAGAGCATGGAAAGTGACTCAACAATTAAACTATTTAACTCATCTAAACTTCACCAAAAGAATTTCATAGAATATATATATATATATATATATATATTTGTTTATTACTTGGCAAAAGCTTCAATTTTTCAAAAACCCTCCTCATATTTTGATCGTCTCTATTTTTATACATGACATAAGATTCTTTATTTTATTTTGATCTCTTTATTTTGTTTTCATGCATGACATATTACATCATAATAATTAACACATCATTACAAATTTTAAAAAATAATTTAATTACTTTTAAACTTAAAATTTTCACAACCATACTAATCACAAAATAAAAAATTATAATCCTATTCATAAAATCAAAATGATCTAAAATAATAAATACATTTAAAAGAAAGAAAAAAGAAAAAAAAAACAGAGTGAAATCGAATATAATAATGGTCTATTGGTTTCGCCCTTGTCTAGGCTCCACAACGGTTCGCTCATGCGAATCACACACTTGCGTATGGAACTTGCAGCCAAACTTCTTCGTGAGCGACCTCTTCCAGCCTGCGGGTGGGCCCAACTTATCAATCGCCTTCTTCATCGACGAACACTCCCGCTCCAGCTCGTGCACCCGCGACCTCATGCTATCCATGTCTAGTTTCAGCACCTGATTTTCCCTCACCGCCGCCCTCCACACGGCGGTGGTGGTGCTATCTTCCGCTTGCGGAGCCGCAATCGTCGCCGCAGCGTTCGAGCCTTCGTCTCCTACTTGTTCTTCCTCCTCCTGCTGCACGTTCGACTGCCTGGGGAGATCCACCGAGGCTGCGTCGGTGGCGACGAGATTTCCGGCGATGGCCTGGCGGAGCTGTAGCTGCTCGAAGAACAGCACCTGAACCACCGCGCGCAGCGGGAGGCGCTCGTTCTGCGCCGCGTGAGTGCAGGCCTCCAATGTCAGTTTCTGGCAGTCCATCACGCCACAAATCTTCTCCCGATCGTCCTCCGTTAACCACGGATGTGACTGCATATGAGTGAGTAGGGTTGAAAAAATCACAAACTCGTTCGATTTACATCAAATTTTTTTTTTTTTCTTTTTTTATACAAATGAACTCCTGACCTCCCCTCTTCACTCCCTAAGATGTGCTACTAGATCATTGGGCGAAACCCAATGTTTAGATCAAATTGCTTAGTTTGATTTGATTTTTAAAATAAACAAACAATAATTTAAGGTTTGATTTGTCATTTTATAGTTATGATTTGAATTTGAAATTGAATATATATGTATATGAAAAATATTTTTGACAGTACTAATTAAGTACTCTCAATCCATGGCAACGACATAAATAAAATGTACCATGTGGAGAGGTGGACCTATATTCTTGTATCTATCCCACTTTATTAGGGACAAAATAAGGGTACTATATTGATAAAATATAACATAGTTTATATATATATATATATATATATATATATATATATATATATATAATTTCCTTTGTTAGTTAATTGGATAGTATCCATTTTTGTACATCAATTGTTAACCTATTGTTCTTATAACCATTATCTAAATTATTTTTATTTATAAAATAATGGCATATATATTGTTTGATGTTTGAATAGATTGTGAACAATAATTTATAATTTTTTCGTAAATGATAAATAAAAAATAAAAAATAAATTTAAAAATCATAATTCCAAACTAAACACAATTTATTAGTTGGGTCTAGTTTGATTCTCAAGTGATTTAGTTTAGTTCTAAATTGTTTGTAGTGATTTCTTTTTGATTTAATCTTAAATTGAACCAAATTCAACTATGCGCACCCTTAGAGAGACAAGCATAGTTTTAAATACAGCAATACTAGGTATCATAAAAAATCTTTCATAAAAATAATCATAAAAATTTTGTAATCTATATATACTAATTACCACATATTAATCAGGATAATCTAAGAATCATAACTCTTATATCGTCATTTTCATTAAAGAATTTTCATGAGAGCTTAACTTTTCTCTTCTAAATATTGGCCATTACATATCATATTGACTGGTACTTAATAGCTTTTGAGTCGGGTATGGTGGTGTTGGTGTAGGCCGATAGATTTCTTTTGGTTACATATCGGATTATAACTGTTACAAGAACCATTACAATCCCACACAGGCTCAATATCCATCCCGTTAATGATTTCCGATACTACAAGTGCGAGCTATGGTCGAGAGAGACACAAGTTCATAAGACAGACACTATGAGAAAGACACAGTCGTACCTTGAGGTAGACATCGACGGCTCTGTAGAGACCATCATCGAAGATCCTGGCATGTTGAGGTAGAGCAACAGCGAGTTGGTAGAACTCTTCTGGCTTCAAATTAGCATCCGAAGCAATCTCCCCGAGATAACCGTCAATCAATTTTCCAACTGACATCAGATCCGCCATTCTAACTCCACTATACTCTTCTTCACCTTCGATTCTCGCTGCAAATCTCTCCTCCGAACCATCCAGAAAGTAACCTAAGATCCTCTCAACACAATGAACATCATATAGCGTCTCGTTCAGATACGAATAGCTCGGTATCAAAAGATCGTCTAGCGTAGCTTGTTCAAGCTGTGATCCAATCTTTCTCTCCAAAGCGACTCTACAAGCATCGGAAGCTTTCAATATGTTCGCTGTCCTCAACAATCCGAATAAAAACCTCGTAGTTGTTGAAGATCTCGAACTCTTTTCCACAGGTAGATTTTCGATTATAGTCTCCAACAGCTCTCTCTGTTCGTTCTCCGAAGGAATTGATGATGACGATGGCTTTCGCTTTGAACGTAAAATGCCTGGAATGTATCTCTTCGCGTAGCAAATGAGACAGTTCTCGATGATATCTGGACTCAGATCTCGAGCTTTCATGGCAAAAATCAAGCGTTTGAATAGAATTAGACCGAGATGTGCTAGTTCGTCGAACCAAGAGTCTGCTCCGGTAGCTCTGCCGGTGGTTTTGCGGCCTCCATTTCCGGCGGGATTTTCATTCACCGGCCATCCGAACAAAGACGGATCTGTGGAGAAAGCCCTAGCGGCGATGGAGTCGATGCATCTCTGAACAATGCCGAGAGTCTCCGCCATAGGCATCAATTTTTCGCATGACTTTAGGGTTTTGATGGAGTCCTTGATGCTTTTGAAGACGGATTGGGAGAGAAATCTCTCTGTTTTGGAAATGAGATTGTCTTCAGAGTACTCTTCGGTCATCTCCAGAACCTCTCCGGCGCAACGGAGAGGAGCGACGTTTGAAGACGAGAGGCCAATCTTGACTCCGTAACAGAACTTGGCTGCGGTCTCGAACGCCTCTGAACCACCCGGGAATTCTGGAAGAGAAATGTGACAGTAGATATCTTCTTCTTCTTCCTCCTCTTCTTCTTCGATCTCTCGCTCATCACCATCTTGTCGTTTTTGGAGTCTAGTAGGGTTTGTCTCTTGCTCTGTTATGAGCTCGTGAAGCTTGTTGCTTTTCGACATCAGAGGGAACTGAAATCAAATCAAACAATTAAAACGCATTTTTAGCCATAGAATTTGAAGAGAAAGTATAGAAAGTCTAGTACATACAGACCTTGTGGAGATGAAAGGCCATGTTTTCGACTTCGACAACGACATCGCTTGGTAACCCAGTGGTGCAGAACCTGTAAGAAAATCAACCATTCCGTCAGTCAGTGCTCTCTCGACAACAAAATGGGTTGAAAGAAAAACTTGCATTTGTGATTTGTCTTACCATGCTTGGCCTTTGGAAGCCATTGATAATAGTAGAAAGAAAGCTGTGAACAAGAGTTGAATGTCTAAACCAGATCCATTTTCAGAGAACAATAATGAGTGAGTTCTTTTCGATCGTATACTTTACTTTACTTTACTTTAGCATAACTGAAAAATATAAGACCGAGCTGCTGCTGCTGCTGCTGCTACTGCTGCTGCTGGGTTTTTGAGGAAAAAGTAGCAAAATGAGGAGGGAGGGAAAGGTGGAGCAGAGCAGGTAGGAAAAGTATTGGGAATCGGGAAGGTGAGAGAAAGGACAAATGGGGCTTTAACAACAAAAATAAAAATAAAAATAATAAAATAATAAAAATCTCAAAAATTTTATTAAATTGTTTTTATCAAATATTTTATATAAATATAAAAGGAAAAATTACAAACACCCATCTAGATTTGGTAAAAATATAAATTTTTCTTGAAGTTTGAGAAATTATAAATTATTCTTGAGGATCAAATTTTCATAACAAATTAGGAAAAATTATAAAAGAATCTATTATATGAAAATAAAAACTTCATGGGACAATTTGTTATGAAAATATAAATCTCAAGGGTGAGATGTAATTTCTCAAATTTCAAAAAAAATCTACATTTTTACCAAATCTCGAAGAGGTGTTTATAATTTGCCCATTATAAAATTTACATATCTCACATCCAAATATAAAATATTTAATAAAAATTTTATTAAGTTCTAACATTACCCTTTTAACAAATATCGAAAAAGTGGATCAATATGCACTGGTTGGCATTTTCTTTTCCGAAATTGCTCTCTCTTTCTTACTTTTCTTCTTGTTTTTTCTTGACGTTTTTCTCTGTCTTTCTTTCTCACTTTCTTTGTTCGTTAGTTAAGGTGGGGATTTAGAAAAGGACTGACTTTGAATACACCTTTTTGAAGGACATAAAAATGACCGTCTTCAAATCATTGAATTTTGATCTACATCTACTAACACCCAACGAGCAAGGATCTTCTAGAGTGATTTTTTTTTAAAATTTCATAGAGTGTTATATTGTGTGATTGAGATTTACTGACAAGTCACATCATTAATGTGACTTGTCAATAAATCTCAACCACACAATGTAGCACTTTAAAAAATTTTAGAGAAATTTCATTCTACAGGATCCTTGGTGCCCAACAACGCATTCCTACCAGCTGCTTTTAATTGGTTTTTTTGCCTTTCCAATTTACCTACACCTCCCTACCTTATGGGTAATTTGTAATTTAGTTAAACTTTAAGGAAAATGATGTAATTTATCTTTTTTTTTAAATAATAATATTTTATATATCAAATAATATAGAATTGAAAAAATTATAAAAAAAAATTCTCATAATTTTGATCTTTATAATAAAATAAAATTTTAATTTTAATTTTTTATTTATTTTTAATCTAGCCCCCATTTGACAAGATGATTGGAACTAATTTAATTCATAAAAGATAAAACAAGCTTAAAAATCAATAAAATAAAATTTCACATTCAAATCATAATCATTTTTTTCTCACAAAATTACAAAAAAAAATTAAAAATTCATCACAAACGGAACTTTTTTAATTAGGTTAAAAAAATCAAAAAAATCATACTAAAAAAGTTTTTTTTCCAAACGAAACCTAAATCATTTGTTGATCCAAACCCTAAACAATTTGCCTAATACAATAGTCCACGTTATGTAGGAATAAAATATGATAATAACTTATACACTGTTATTTTTGAATTTTGATAATGAATTGTAAGTATATACATTTTCCTCCATGTATAGAAATGATCCAAATTGTTTATGTTTGAAAACTCAAACAATTTGAAGTGGCCTTGGACATTGTAGCTGCCGACAGTATTTTACATTTTGAGTTGTTTTGTTTAGTGCCCTTTTCTGGGGCCAGAGCGTCTGATTCAGAAGTACTAAATAAGATGAATGGAACGAATAAATGATATGAAATTGTAAGAGATCATAAATAATAATAATAATAATAATATTGACATTAGAATATGAAATGGGTTTCCAAGCTTGGCCCATTTTCAGCCGGGTCAAGCCCCCCCTTCCACAATTTCATATTCTACGGTTCACATTTAAGCATCTAGCAACCAAGTCTGAGTGCTCACATGCATAACATGACCCAAATAACATAACTTCAACAACATCATCATCCGACGGTCTGAATAGCATACATTTTGAATGTTTGAATGTTGGTGCTATCTAACCATTAATTGCAGCATATCTACCCTCTGCACATAAATTAATTGTCATCTAATCGCCTGTGTGACAGGAGAGCTAGATCAATAACATTCGCATCACATACCAGACAAAGGATTTCACTTCTTTTTAAATTAACCATTTCAATTTGAGGGAGTAGTTGTGTTTAATAGACTCATTTTAGAATCGATTTTACTGATTCAAATCGTTCACTTTTAAAATTTATTGGGCAAAATATTCATCTAAAAAATTAAGATAATTGGATACCGATAACTATATGCTATGAAGTGCGGACATGGATACAGATACAGATACGGATACGGACATGGGAAAAGACAATTTCTAAAAAAATGGGGACATGGACACTGCGGGGGACACAACAATTTTTTTTTTTTTTATATATGTTTTTATGTATTATGTATATTCATATTACATTGATCCTAAATCAAAATTAACAAACACTAACATAGTAACATTAATTCGATAAATATAACCACTAAATTTAAACTAGACATTTTTCCTATAAATTATAACCATTATAAATTAACATTAACATTAGAAGGGGGAAAAAAAATACAGTGTATAAATATATATAAACCTATAATTTAAATAAATAAAAAAAACAGTTTTATATATATATACATATATATAAACGTATAATTACAAAATAAATAAATAAACGTATATATATAGCCACACAGTCGAAAAACGTATAATTACAAAATAAATAAATAAACGTATATATATAGCCACACAGTCGAAAGAGATATATCCATATATATATATATATATATATAAACGTATAAAAAAATAAAAAATAAAAATCAGTCAATTTACTCGAACGACAGAGAAAGAGAGAGAGAGAAAAAGAGACAGAAAGAGAGAAAGCGAGAGCGACAGAG
Organism: Camellia sinensis; assembly: GCF_055761805.1. Taxonomy (NCBI): domain Eukaryota; kingdom Viridiplantae; phylum Streptophyta; class Magnoliopsida; order Ericales; family Theaceae; genus Camellia; species Camellia sinensis. Next base: position 192,104,720 of record NC_138964.1, read on the forward strand.
AGAGAGAGAGAGCACGAGGCTTACCTTTGAAGACGACTGATGGAGATCGACTAGGTGGAGGATCGACTGATGGAGATTGACTAGGTGGAGGATCGACTGATGGAGATCAACTGAGGTGGTGGATCGACTGGTTCAAGTCGGCGATAGGTACGATTAGGGCTCCATTCCCTCGTTTGTCACTCTATTTCTTCACCCTCTTGATTAGAGCTTTAGATCCTTGCTGTTGTAGTTTTTTTTTTTTTATTAATTTTTTTTTACTTTTTAAATATTACACTTTGACCCCAAATAAATATGATAAAATTAAAAATGAGCCCCGCCGTAACCCATGCCGTGTCCCTTACAAAAAAAAATTCATTAAATTAAAGGAACACGCCATCTGGCATGTCCCATACGTGTCCACGTGTCAGACATTGCCACGGCACCAATTTTGGAGTGTCCATGCTCCATAGACTATATGTTTGAATTATATTTGTATTACAAAAAAATGAATGAATATTTTTGAAATTATATTTGTATTTATTTTTTAAAAATAAATATGATTCAAATATATAGTTACTGATTTCTAATCATTTTATTTTTGGCATGAATATTTTACTCAATAAGTCTTAAAAGGTAAGCGGTTCGAATCACGAAAATCAATATCAAAATAGGCCTATCAAACCTAAACGCTATCTCAATTTGAGATGATAATTTAAGAGAAGCCAAATCCAAATAATAAATAAATAAATAATTGTTTCATAATTGATTCTATTTGGATAAGTTTCATAATCTATTTTTTGAAAAAATATTAAAATTAATTTAGTGCAAAAAATTAAAATAAAACACTTTTTTAATATATATTTTCTTTATTTTGGAACAAAATTAATTTCAATTAAAAAAATTGTTTTAATAATTATTTTTGTCAAATAATTATTAATTTTTCAAGAAAATGGTCACAATTCAACCACACTGCCTGGGACACATTGTTTTGAGGTGCCGCCCTCTATTTCTTTCCGGTAGTGTTACATGCATCAATTAATATATTAATGAAAAAATTATTTATAAATCCTATTAGGGAGACTTAGGCTACATATGGTCTTATTAAAAAACTTATGTTCCCATAAGTCCTGTGAGAAGTTTGTTGACACATTTACCCTCAATATTAGTTGTTAATATCATAAATAATAGTAAAACCATATATAGGAAATTGAATGTTACCATAAATCATAGGTATCACGTTACGTTTATATAGGTGTCATGTTACGTATAGGTGTCACGTTACGTTACGTTTATATAGGAAATTGCATGTTACCATATATCATATCTACATAAACGCAATATAACGTGACACCTACATAAACGTAACGTGGCACCTATGATCTATAGCAACATTCAATTTCCTATATTGAAAATTAAATGTTACCATAGATCATATTTACATAAACGTAACGTAACGTGACACCTACATGAACGTAACATGACACCTATGATCTATGGAATAGGAAATTGAATGTTGCCATAGATCATATTTATATGAAACGTAACGTGACACCAACATAAACTAGCAACATTTTCACATTCAATTTAAAAAAATAAAAACTCATTAAGTTTGCGAAACGTAACGTGACACGTTACGTTACGTTTATGTAGGTGTCACGTTACATTTGTGTAGGTGTCACATTACATTACGTTTATATAAATGTCACGTTATGTTACGTTTATGTAGGTGTCACGTTACGTTACGTTTATGTAAGTGTCACGTCACATTACGTTTATGTAGGATCTTGTGGAATACATTCCTATCTAAATATGACTTGAGACTCTATAAGAAATTACACAGGACTTACCCTACCATAAGTGTCTGAGAAAGGACTTATAAATAAGTCTCCCTATATTAATTAGTATATCAATTAGTGTTATACCATTATTATTGACCCTATCTATTATACAAATTATAAATATTCAAAACTTCTAAAATTATGTCACACTATTTATTAATACACTAATTAATACATACACCATTATTCATTTCTTTCACATATATTGTATTATTGAATGTACATTTATTTATGTGTGTGATCAATGTGGTTCATAAATAAATAAATAAACAAATAATAGAAAGTGGGTTTCAAAAGAAGAGAGCACAAAAACCATGATCCAAATCAGCCAAAAAAAGCACAAAACCCATGATTAATTAATAAGCAATAAAGTTAAAAGAATTAAACTTAGTTTGGTTTTAGATTTTTAGCTTAAAAAAGTATAAAAGAATAAATTAAACTATATAAGTTAATAAAATAAAATGTCACATTCAAATCACAAGCATTATATTTTTTCTCTTATAAAAATTTAAAAAGTCAAATCAAACGAAACTAAAAAAAAGTATCAATACAAAAAAATCAACTAAAAAAACTAATTGCAAATGAAAACTTTAATGGCAAAAGATAAAAAAAGATTGTGGTTTCCAACTAATCATTCCACACATATACCTACAACTTAAAAGCAGAGATTGGTCAATTGCATATTGACCTTGATTCCCTTCTTTACATCATTTTTAGCCCTACAAACATTATTCAACCCAAACTTTGTAACAAAATAATATTGCTCCACAAATAGGATACAATTGTATCCAATTAAAAGTAATTATTTAACATTTTCGTAACACCAACTCAGTATTTATGGATGGCACCGCACTATGACTATAATAATGGGCCAGACTTATGAATTTGGGAGAACTTGAAAGGTTTGCAAGATCCATCACGAGTCTTGTTTCATACGTTAAATTGTTTATTTTATTGAAAAATTATTTCAATAAAGTAATTATTGAAAGGTTTATTTTATAAATAAAAAAAATTATATAAATTCGACAATCGCAATATCTTCATTTTATTACATTTGTCTCCAAAATAATGGATAACAAAATATTTTTGAAGAAAAACTATCTATTTTTCTAGAGACAAACACGATAAATAAAAAAGTGATGGTTGTTGTATCAACTTAATTTTTTTTCATAAATAATATATAAAAAAAATCCCACAAAATAAACTATTTAAATTTTCAAAATAAGACCCGTGATTGCCTCACGAGTCTCTCAAATTCTCTCAAATTTGAAAACATGGATTCAAGTCATCCAAGACGCCCTTAAATATTTCATTGTACCTGCACCAAATAAAAGCCAACAACCTAATTAGTTGAAGACAAAAAATCTCATGATAGACATTTGATTTTATTTGTACTTATTTATCAAAATTTGAAATATTAGTATGCATATGCAATTTTTGAAAGTGGGATGTTTGGTTCCAGTTTTCTTGATTTTAATTTATTTGTTTTTTAAACTTAAAAACCTCAAAACACTTTTCTTAAAGTTGTGTTTTGAATGCGTTTTTCAACTAAAACCAGTTGTGTTTTAGATGTCTTTGTTAAAAATAACATTTTTTAAGTGGAAAGAGACGGGTCCACACCGTCAAGAGGTTTTCTATTTTTTGTTCGTTGTTAATATAATAATGACGGGAAATTATTTCATAGTCTTGAAACATTACGTGGTCTTATTTTAAGTTAATTATCAATTACTTAACTCTTATATTGTTCTTCTATCCTTAACATAAATCGTGGGTCCCTACTCTTTTCTACCAATTAAAATTTTATGAAACACTATGTACCTATATTCCAAGAATACTGAATAATCACCTAATAATGATGTTCTCTATACTTTTTGATATTTATTTTTCATTTTATGGGTTCAAAATAGATCATTTCGAAAAACTTGCAATAAAGACTATTTGTGCAAAAATCTAACTTCATCGAAGGAAAATAGATAAACAAATCACAGTTTATTAGGGATGGTTTAAGTTTAACTTATAATTGTTGTATATTTTAAATTAAAAAATAAAATATAATTTGTTTCATCAAATATCAATAAATAGATAAATAAATCATATTTTGTTTTATAAAATTAATTATTTAAGTTTAAACTCATAGTTACTATCTATTTTAAAAATAAAATACAATTTATTCATATATCTAATGATATTCAATAATATTTTTTTTGTTTTTTTTTTTTTTTTTTTGTTTGCATAACTCAAATTTACTGTTGAACTTATAGTTGTGGGCTTGAGATGGGATTTCATGAAATAAGAGTATGAAAAGAAACCATTCCTTTAGCAAATAGTATGTATAATTTTATTTTTCTTACTTCATTTTCCCATTTCTATATATAAGACAATATGACCTACATTAACAAATGTACATTCACTCAAATAAAAAAAAATATATAATAAAAAATAAAATTATATACAACATTGTTCTATAATTAAACCTAGGATGCCCTCCGGGCCACTTTGTTTTTTTTCTAAATAACATTTTTCTATAATATTAAACCATACAAATTAGTGTTGAGGTTTAGACATATAGACAAACCGACCATAGACACTTTTTTTTCTTGTTTTTTTTTGGGCACTTTGTTTTGTTTTGTTTCGTACCCTTTTTTTTTATTTTTTTTTGTACCCTTCTTAAATCTTGTTCTTTTGTTGTTTTAATATAGAAACCTCAACAACTTATTAAAAACAGGCTTAAAAAAATGTTGCCATTTTCATCTGTATTTCGTTCATTCCATCATAAAAAACAAGGGATCCAACTGAGCATGTTTCAACTGTTTCATTGCATTAATCCCATGTTTGTTTCATCAAATTGGAATATATAGGACTAGTAATCTAGGATAATAGTTTTGGTATTACCAATCTCTTAGAATTATGTAGTCTATCTCATGTTTTAGAATGTCTTTGGATTAAGATGAGGAATTGGTAGAATCTCATCATATATGTATATTAGATGTTGTTCACACCTACGTAGATTGAGCAATTACAAATTCAATCACCAGTTAAAGAAGAATCTATGCTTGAATTTTTAGTTACACTAGTGGGTGGCACACACGATGTGTGTGCAATTTAAATAAGTAAGAATAAAAAAAATAATAATGAAATTAATATTATAATGTGTACTTTGCTTAAGTGGTATGAGTCCTCGTACTTAAACTCAGGACACCATAAGAGGTGTTCACTTTATAATAGTACTAGCGGTTGGGCACACGCGCGATGCGTGTGCAAACTCGTTTGGAATTATAACGTGAAATTCACATTAAATTTTCTAATAATGCACATATAAATCACATGTATAACTATGTGTAATGTAACATTTGATATTAACATATTGATAAATAAAATATATATGTTAAAATTTGTTCGATTTATTTTTAAAAAAAAATATAATATTTACTAATCTTAACTAAAGAAAACCTTACAACAAAAATTCATATAAAATCTCAATTTGGTAAGATAAGACTAAAGATCTTACAAATCTTGCAAAAAATATATAAGATACATGTAAAAATTAATTTACAAACAATGTACATTGATCAAATTAGAATTTTACGTTGTTAAAATGAGCCACAATAGTACACATGCATACTTTGACTAATAAAGTACAATAATAATTTTGGTTTTCTAATTGGCTTATTATATATAAAGGCACAAAATGTAAATATTATTAAAGTTTTTTATAAATGAAACTAAAAAATTTAAAAATTACATTTTGACATAGATTAACATAGTCCAAATCAAATGGAAAAGAAATCCAAAACTTTTTAAGTCTAAGTCTAAACAATTACACACATTTTATGCTTCATAGTTTTTTAAATATATATATATATATATATAAATGAATATAAACTTACAATATAAGTGTTTTTTTTTTTTTTGAAAAGGAACTTGATATAACATAATGGATCTTTTTATTTTCTATGAAAAATATAATTAACAGTAATACACCAAAAAATACAAAAATACAAATTCAAGACTCTCAAAACACTTACAAATGTAAAATTTAAGAATACTGAAGAACACTAAATTTTTTAAACACGCCCACAAAATTTAAAACACAACTATAGAAGTTATTTGTTCTGACCATCACAAACTCTTTAAGTAAACATAAAAAAAAAAAAAAATTATAAATTTGATTTTTTTAAGCTTAGAAAAAGAAATTACACATTTGTTTAACCCCAAATAGAATTAATTTGAATTATTCAAGTTTCAAGCATTACAAACCCAACGCTCATATAGAATGTTTACAATCAAAGTAAATAGGTGTCGATAGAAAATCAATCGAGAAATTGTTTATTCTGAACAACACGAAGTCAAAAAGTAACCTGCAAAAAATACAAACGAAGGAAAGTCAATTTTTTCTCCAAGAAATCTAATAACATAGTTTTTTTTCTTTTACTTTTTAATGAAGAAAATAAAAAATGTAATTAATAATGGTACACACAAAATACCAAAACACAAACCCATACTCTTGGAACACTCACAAAGATTTGATATATACAAAAAAAATAATTAACTATTAATATAAATAATAAAAAACCCCAAAACTTTTTTAAAAAAAAATTAAGACTATTACTTTTTTAAATAAAACAAAATTTATGAATATTGAATTGTTTTTAAAAAACACACACAAAATTACACAAATAAACAAACCAATTTTTTGAAAGCATAAATTATAAACGCACAAACACAAATGCTGATGTAAACCAAGAAAAATAATAATTGATTTTTTTTAACCTAATAACACAATGAAACATTTTATTTTGTTACTTTTTTTTTTTATAGAAAGTATAACTAACAATATTACACCAAAAAAAAAAAAAAAACTAAAGACACTCATTTTATATGATTTTTTTTAAGAGCACTGGATTTTATTTTAAATAACATACACACAGAATTAAGCGAACAAACAAATCAAATTTTAAAAATTGAATTTATACACACAAAAAAAAAGACCCATAAAACAAAACAAAAAAAACAAAAACAAAAGCTTTAAAAAGATAACTGTGAAAAAAAAAAACTCCAAACTTTTTAAGTGTAATCTACGTCTAAATAATTGCACACATTTTATACTTCGCAATTTTTTATATATATAAAAAAATTTGAATATAAACTTGTACTATATGTTTTTTCCCCAAAGAAACCCGGTAACATAATGGATCTTTTTTATTTTCTATGAAAAGTATAATTATCAGTAATACACAAAAAAATACAAAAATACAAATTGAAAACTCTCAAAAGACTTATAGTTATGTAGAATTTAAAAACACTGAAAAACACTAAATTTTTTAAACACATCTAGAAAATTTTAAAATGCTTAATTATTTTTTTTTTAACAAACAAATGACACCAATGATCTTAAAACACTTACAGACAAAGAGATTAATATACAGTTGACAGTTTAAAAAAATTAAAACAAAGAAGTTGAACACTATTAAAACAACAAACAAATAAATCAAACCCAAACAATTGCATCAAAACACAAATGATGTACATAACATTATATATATAAAATTGTTGTATACATTAACTTGAATCCAAAATAAACAAAATTGTGAATTTTCAATTTAGAGATGTGAAGGGGCTAAAAAAATAAATGACTACCGTCGTCTTGGAGAGGGTAACAACGCCTTCGACTTTGGAGTTGCCCTTGAGGACGGATACAGCTTTCTTTGCGGCGGCGAGAGAAGGAAATGGATTGGGGGTAAATTTGAGGAGGGAGAGGGCGTGGAATGAAGAGAAGGGAGATGGGTTCTTGTTGTTGTGAGGGGTTGGGGAAGAGAATAGTGGGTAATGAAGAGTATGGGATAGAGTAGTTGAAAGAAGTTACTGATGGAGAAAGTGGAAAACATGGGATGTGGTTTTTTTTTTTTTTTTTTGGTCAAATTATCTAATTTACACGTGGACATGGTTGAGACTTCATGACACCAAAATTGGTATTTGCTTTTAATAATAGAATAGATAGATAGATAAGGACAATCTAGAAACAAAAACTTTGTGACAACAAAATGTCAACACTTACTCAGCCCTTTGCATATATAATAGAATAGAAAGATATATAAATTTGTTTAGAATTGCTAGACTAGAACTATATGATGTAATGACCATAATTTGAAGATTAATCTAAATCCCTTTAATTTATCATTTTGTATCCTTATCCATAGTTCTAAATCGAGGTATCGGAACACATTAGTATTGGTGGCAATGTATCACGACGAGTAGTATTATAGACATATACGTATCAAGATTTGGGTGTCATAGTCGTGAATTTTTAAAAATCCTCAAAAATACTCTCAAACTCAAATTTTAAATCGCAATTGTGAACTAAATCGGTGTGAGGAAAAATTGACAGCATAATCAGTTCAAACTGTTACGCAATCCGTATTTGTTGGTCTATAAAGTTTTTCTATTGTGCCAGTAAACCAGCCTCTAATGGTTACCAAATCTTCGGAAAAACCATTACATAGTCGCATTAATTAGGAAGAACAAAATCAATAGACCTCATATGCTATATGTAGAGCTGATGATAATGTTTGGGTGTAAGTTTAGCAGCTTAAAAATTCGTACTGTAGAATTGGAATTGATTTCCAATTCCATTTCCAGCTCCAAGATGTCAATTCCATAAATAATAAGCATTTAATCAAAGATAATGGATGATTATGAGAGGTGGGCCTTGGAAATCAAGGCTGTAGGTTTTCATGGTCAAGCCAATAATGTCATTTTATTATGAGAAGCTAATCTGAAAAGCTCAAAATGATGGGAAAAGCAGACAAAACAGAATAGAAAAGTTTTTGGACCTTTCCCAATTCATAGCACAAGTTTTTACTTAAATTATTAATGATACATTGGAGAACATGTTTCCAAACATATATGAACAAAAAAGACAAACAAAAAAGCAGTTACGGTTCGGTTGGCCAATCAATTGATTGAAAGAATTAACAATAACGGAGATAATCGGGGGCAAAAAATGGAAGAAGTTCATATAGATGACAATTAGGCTACATTTAGAAGAATTTGAGGTTAAACATTAGGAAATTTGAAAAGATCAATTCCTGAAATGGAGCAATGAATATAGAAGAATGGAAGATGCATTTTGTCGAGCTTTATATACAACTAAAATGATTCATACAAAATCTCAAATAATAATATTCACCAAATTATTTGAAAAATCCATTAATCTAAAGTTTCTCAAATTCAATTTTGAAATTTAGATTTCACCATATGATTGGTCCGATTTTCTTTTAAAAAAAAAAAATCATCCCTTTTTTTTAAAAAAAATAAAAATTAATTTAATAAAAATAAACATCAAAAAGATATTTTTAAATTTTAAAAAATTATTTCTGACTTTCTAAAAGATAAAATTATATAAAAATGATAAATATTTTTAATTGTTTCTCACCAAATTAATTTTTAGATTTTTAGAAGAAAAAAAAAATCACAAATTTCTAAAAATCAAACCAAACATGACCCATATTACTCAAAAAAAAAAAAAAAATGATGCCAAATTATAATTACATTTCACTTATATTTCACACACATTTTTTCTTTCCTTGTCCAAATTCATACCCCAAAACAGACTCAATATAACTTAAATTAAATGTCTTTAATTTTTCCCCTTACATAGCATCAGTCCGCCAGTAGTCCTAGTACAAAAGAACTATCATAAAGATCTCAAATACAAACAACTACTAAAAGGGAAGAAAAAAAATCAGCATCGAAGGAAGAGTTGTGGCCTCAAAATGTGCAACGGTTTATCCTAGGAAGCATCGAAGCACAGATCCCTGGAATGAAAAACATTCAACAGCCCTTGCCATCACCTTTATCTGGTGTTGGATCTAGTCCAGGTTTTTTCATCGGGCTTGATTCTGCTGTACCTGCCGATTCCGCTGCACCTGCCGAGCTCATCGACACTCGTTTGACCCCTCTTCCCACCACGCCAAGATGTGTTACTCCAGCAGCAGCCCCATTTGTGTGAGCAGTGGAAACAGTAGGAGAATTGAGATCTCCACTGCTGCTAGCAACGCCCAGATTTGAAGTACTCATAACTGAAGGGGCATTTTTATTGGTTCCTCTTGCTTTGGCAGAAATCATCCCCAGGATATCAGAGAGGATAGATGTTGGGTTCGAAACAAGCTGCTGGAGATCTTCAAGCTGCAAATACAAAGAAACATAAGATATTCACGTTATATTAGTTGTCAAATTGGATGCGAATCGTGTACTGTTATTCTATTTTTCTGAATCAAATATCCTATTGTGTATCACAAGATTTTTTAGCATCTGTAAAAATAGGAAAAAAAATAAACATAGCTATATAAAACACAAATATCTTAAGAGAAGAAAGCAATAAACAATGAATAATTCGTAAAATTGCAAAAGTAAGGTTGTTTGAAAAGATAAAATGCATAATCCTCAAAACTTAATGCATATAAAATGCAGAGTAAAATTAAAATATGTATAAAATACTATCTACATTCACCAAGTTTACTATTTAATTTACAATTTTTAAGTTCTCAGAGAGCTTATCCATAGTAGGAAACTTTAAACTTTAAATCAACCGCAAACAAGTAGATATTTGTCGAAAAAATAGAGAAATAAAAAAACTAAAGTGCCTTTCTCAATCTCAAAATATTCTCTTTTAATACATTAATAAATTTTTCTAACAATATTAATTTGCTAGAAATAAGTACAACTACTTTTTTCAAAATTGCTGAAGATATTTAGGTATTCATTTATCGTATCATGCATTCCATGTGTCAATTTAACTTGAGACATATTGATAATGCGTGTCAATTTCTCTCTAAAAACATCAAACAGTAAGATATGTATCGTGAATCGTAAAATACTGACATCTAATAGGAACTTCAGTTAAACTTGCCTTCTTTTCCAGCTCATCAGATAGGCCAGTGAGTGTTTCAATCTCTGCCTCTTTATCTGTAACAGAATCATTAGACTGGGAACCATTTGAAGAGAGTTGGACTGTTTGGTCCAATTCTGAAACAATAGATGTCGCTGTTGATTCTGACAAAATCTTTGATTCATTCATAAGCCGCTGCACTCTAGACTTGCAAATTGATAGAGCCTTTTGGCAATATGGAATGGCTTCCTCAGCTTTTGACCCAATCTCCAAACACAAACATATCCTAAAATTTCTGAATTCTCTGGTCAAGGAAGTGACTTGATAGAAAAGATAAATGAGGGAAGAGGGGGAAAATAACCCAGCCAATCAATCAATACATGCATAATCATCGATAATTATCATATCTCAAGATAGTTTGTAGCCTTAAAAAGGATACAGTTCAGCTATATACCGACTGTCTGGTTCGACCAGGCGTTCCAAAATAGCTAGTGCTTTCAGGTAATCACTGAGGGAAGTTTCAACATCCTCTGCATGGAGCAAAACAAAAGATGTCGTACACAGATAAGTGTGGCTTAGAAAAATGAGCAGAGTAAGCCGCAGAGAAGATTCATCTGCCACGAATACTAAACAGTCTCAGCCCTAAGGTATGTATGTGTATATGTATAAATCAGACCTCTTTCCAGAGCAACTTCGGCCAAGGCTGACAATATGTCCACCTTCTCCATTGTGTCACCTGAGTGTTTTTCAACAATTGCCCTTGCAACATCCAGCATTTTCCATGCCAAATCCAGGTCGGATTCGTCCTCATCTCCCTCAGGCAGGTCCTCAGCATCAGTTTCCTCATCATTTTCTTCCTGATCCTTCCCGCCAGAAACTATCTCCCAAGAAACAGAAAGCCAAGCTATGTGAGGAATTTCTAATTTGTGCTTGCATATAAAAAGCACATGTCCTCTGAAGCTACAGTAATTGATCAATTTTTAATTCAAATATAAACAGTGTCGCATGATGTGATAATTGTCCAAGATTACATTCACTATTTGATGCTTTTAAGGCAATACTTTTTTCAGCTTAGGGGAGTTCATTAACAGACTCAACTCAAGTATGATTTTTCTACTTTTTTTCTACCAATGGTCCCATTCCATCTAATAAAAAACAATCAGGCAAAATACCATTTAGGCAGTTTATCCTGCTGTATTAATAAGTTTCTGAACATACAAATAAATCGGCTTCTTTCTTTTTTCTGAAGCTTTCCCCAATGCTCCCATGATAATTCAGTCCTACCACATTGGCTGGCTTACATAGGTCACATTAATAGAATGGGTTAAGGTACTTTTACAACATGAGTGTGATTTTTCTTTTAATGAATACACATTTAATGGAAGGTAATTTACTGAAATGCATTCTCTACTTACTTTTGAAGTCTTCTTCCATTCAAATTAATCAAGTAAAAACACATTTCTATATGAAAGTCATATAAATAGATCTATTGATAGAATGGGTTAAGGTACTTTTACAACATGAGTGTGATTTTTCTTTTAACGAATACACATTTAATGGAAGGTAATTTACTAAAATGCATTTTCTACTTACTTTTGAAGTCTTCTTCCATTCAAATTAATCAAGTAAAAGCACATTTCTATATGAAAGTCATATAAATAGATCTATTGATGCATTATGGCTCCTTTTCCAAAGATTCTCCCATCAAACTCCACTCAACCCATATTTTAATTTGTTGCATTTGATTTTTTTTTTTCTACCAAGAAAAACCATAAACAAGAAAAACTGTTTGAATGTTTTGGATCAATAAATTTAAGTTGCGTTTGGTAGAGTTTTGTAAATATGATTTGAGAGTATGAGTTGTATTTTTGAGTTTGTGAGTTGTTGAATTATGATTTGAGTGTAGAAAATTTGTTTGGTTATGATTTTTGAATAGAGAGTTGAATTGAGTTTTGATTTGAGTGTGAAAAGTTTGATTTGACATGTGAAGTAAGAAAATTTGTTTGGTTATGAGTTTTAGAAAGAGTTTTGGAAAGAGTTTTCAAAACTTAATTCAAATTGTTATAACTTATAACAAAACACACTACTTTCACACTATTGAAAATTCTGATCAACACTCATAACCGAACTCTTTTTAAAATTCAATTAAAAAAATTTATTATTAACAGAAAATAACATTAATCAATTTTTAATTGAAAATTCTACAAAGAAAATAATTTTTTTTCAAAATAAATATTCAAAAAATTTAAATCATAAATATTTAAATAATTTAAATAATGTAAAAAATTTAATAAGTAAAAAATTTAAATAAATATTCAAAAAATTTAAATAATTTAAAATGCTAATATTTTAAATTTAAAAATAACTCTACACTCAAATCGTAACCAAACACATAAAACAAAACTCAATTAAGAAATTATTTTTAAAACTCATAACCAAACACATAACTCGAAACTCTATGTTATTTTCACAACTCTACATTCAAATCATAACCAAATACATAACAAAAAAAATTAAAATATTTAAAAATATTTTTATAAAATAGAGTTTGAATTTATTTTTATAAAATATTTTAAAATTTAAAAAATTAAAATCGTAATATTTTGAAATTAAAATATTCAAAAAATTAAAAAAATCGTAACATATTTAAATATTAAAATATTAAAATCTTAACAAAATTAAAATATTTAAAAAATTAAAATATTTATTTGAATTGAGTGTTGAAAAGAGTTTTGAATTATGTATTTGGTTATGAATTTTGAAAAGTAATGATTATGTTTTGAATTGAGTTTTAAGAAATGGGTGTAGAATTATAATTTGAAAGCTCAAAACAAACAACACACTCAAATCAATGGGTGAAACTATAATTTGAGAGGTTTACCAAACGGAGCCTTAGTGTTCTGGAATAGAAGTGTACTATATTTTGGTACAAGTATTCCAAAACACAAATTACTATGATGTTGGTGTTTTCAGGTAACTATGACTTTTAAACAAAATAATTTAGCACTCAATTACAAATTGGGTGTTTTTGTTTTTGTTTTTTTTTTAATTTAGCACTCAATTAATCGATTGGAATAAGTTGTGGGTTGCCCATCTATAAGCATGACCAGAAAACCAATATATCACAGAACATCATAAACAGGGAGGCTAACCATCATCAGCAGCTCCTTCCTGAGGCTTTGAACTCCCTTCTAGTTCAACATTACCAGAAACAGAAGCCGAAGATGATTCACCAATTACTGCATTTTTAACAGATCCATCTTTATCAGAGAATTGTTGAGATTCACCCTCTTTCTTTGGCACAGCACCCAATGGATCAGCCTCTTCTTGAGCTTTGTACAGTAGTGCACACCCGTACTTATAATATGAGTTAACACATTCAGGAGCAAGTTCCCCATAATGAGCAGCCCTGGTTGGGGGGAAAACATGTAAATTTTTTTACTAGAATGAAACAAAATAATGGAATATAATTAACGTGAGACGTGGGAAGATCATGAAAGAAAGGCAAAATCTCTCTACAATTCCAAGGAACTCAGTCCAAAAATAGTACTGCAAAAACTTTTAATTTGTAAATGTGCCAACAACGGATTAATTACAATTTACATCTTATTGTTGTAAATTTTTGCAGTTGACATGATGAGGTGAATTTATAAAACAACAAAAAGCACAAGAAGCAAATGAGGCATGCTAAGCAAGCACAATTGTGTAGTCACATTCAAGAAATCTCATATCATAATTTCTTTGCACCGGTTTTTGTGTTGTAATAGAGAATCAATATACCACTACATACCACATTAACACTGCATCCTTACCACAGCTAACAACCAAAAAGACAAAATTGTTAAGTCAACATAGCAAGTTGGCAAAGCACACACCATTTTAACTGAAAACAGAGAAATTAGACATATAATATTGCAGAAATTGAAGGCATGCTATGCATGAGTCACTTCGACAGCTTGAAGATCAGGGTTCAGTCGCTCCAACTATGAAATAATTTATCCAACAGTTCAAGAACCAGTTGCATACATCTTACTCAATTCAGGATTAAAAAAAAAAACTGTTGTGTTTGCCACCACTATCACCACTATCATTAATTTAACTTTTTGAAAGCTTAGTAATGATTTCAGGGATTCAAGCAGCCAAAAAAGAAAGATGAGAAAAATTGCCCCAATAGTTTTATAATGTAAAAATCTCTTTCGTTCTTTCGTTTTTATGAATAAATTTACAGTGATAAATTTATCATCTAGTTAATAGGTCTGATTGGTAAGTGGCCCTTCGTTCTATCCATGGCTCACAGTTATCAGAATCGTTAAACCCCTAGCCCAGCTTAATGCCGAAATAGACATTGCTACACTAATCCGCACTAGGGCTTTAACTTCAGGAACGAAAACCAAGTAATTCTCGACTAAAGACTACAAATTTTCCATAAATCTTCTATCAATTTTGCTACACTTAAAGATAAACCCTAACCTGATTTCTAGGGAACGGCTGTAACAGTCGGTGGCCTCGCTGTAATCGTGGTCCTTGGAAGCCTTCGAGCCTCTCTCCATCAACTCGTCCGCGTACTCCAACGATTTCTCGCGGTCCCCATCAGAGGTGGTGAGAGTGGAAGTTTGGAGATTGATGTTGTCGCAAGAAGACTCTGTGCCTCCCTCAGCGTTCCATTCGATGGTTGCTTCGACCGAAGCTTGTTCGGCATTTTGTGGTGGGGTTTCTGAATTCGGAGCTTCGTCGGCCATTGATGAACTCAATCGGAGTGAAAATTAAAACACACACCAGTAGTACGTGAAATGGTTTGCTTGATTCTCGGGGGTGTTTGGGCTAAAATGTTAATTGAAGATAAAATATATTAAAATAATTAATAAATAAAAATATTACATTTAAATTATAATTATTTTATTTTTTTCTCACCATCATTAAATTAATTTAAAAAAATTAATTAATTTTTTAAACATAATTATTTTATCTAGGCTAAGATAGTCAAATAGTCAAAAACTAATTAAAATAGCTAACTTTCTAAACAAGGCCTATGTGATTTGTAACAGGAACAAAATTAAAAACATGGTTTTAGGTTTCTTTTGACAAAATGGTTGTGACTAATTTAGTCTATTAAAAAACAAAATAGATTAAAAAGTTAATAAGATAAAATATTATATTTAAATCATAATTATTTTACTTTTTAACTCAAAAAACTATAAAAAAAAATTAAAAATTCATCCCAAACGAATTTTTTTTTTAAATAGACTAAAATAGTTTTAAAAAGTTAAACTAAAAAAACTCTTTCGAAACGAAGGCTTAATGACTACCTTAAAGGTAAATTATAAATAAATTCGTTCGTTAACTAAAAAATCAAAAGTCATTATAAATTATTACGTCACTCTTTCTACTTTTCTACACATCTTTTTATAAAAAGTTAAAAAGTTATTAAAATAATTTGCTCCTAAACAAGACCTACGTCATTTTTAGATTCAAATTTCAATATTTAATTCTACTCATTTTTTTCCTTTCTTTTTTTTTTTTTTTTTGACTTGACGCATTAATATTCGAAGCACTATAGATTATAGGGGTGGGCGCAGGTCGGTTGCAGTCACGAAACCTTCAATTCACCATCCGTCCGCCAATCCGGCAGAAGTGGATTAGCGGATGAATACGAATCGATTTAGCGGTTTAAAATTTTATAAATTTTTAACATAATTCAACTTGTGTACTTTCTCAAAAAAAAATATTATAGTAAATGATTTTAAAAAGTATTACAATCACTGCATATCTCATCCAAAAAAAGAAAGTTTAAAATTTTAAAATATTACAATCACTGCGTGTCTCATCCACATAAAGTATTACAATTTGTAATTCTTAAAATATAAAAACAATTCAAACCACCAAAACCATGAATAGAGCAGTAGTAGATTATATGCCTCTGTATTGTTACATCTATATCAATTTTTGAAAACAAAAACCAACCAACATATATCATCTTTTTTATTTATTATTTGTAGAATTAGATTTAAAAACCAAAAAATATAGATAAATAATACATGTATTTTTTTCAATTCAAAAAATATATTCAAGTTGAAAACTCTTTTTCAATAGAATATATTCAACAAAATATTTAATTTTTTTTTTCAATTGAAAACATAAATAGAATATCTAAACAAATTGAAAACACAAAGTTTTACAAATTAGTAAAAGTGCTCACAGTTTAACAATTCAGTTACGCCCAAAGGAATTTTAAATCTGTCATCCGTTCAAAATTAAGCGAATTGAAAAAAATCAATCTACAACCGTCGGCTTATCATCACGCATCCATCCAAAATGCGGCGGATCAGATTGACTCAATTGGCTTGAACAGATCGGTATATCCGTTACTCACCCCTAATAAATTACACTACAACAAGTGTATAAACAGTTTAATTCAGTCATGATTGAGGAACAATTTAGCACCAAATCAAAATTTTCAAAGTTTTATTAATAAGAAAAACCAAAACAGATTATATACCATGATTCAGTTTTATCAGTTTTGTCAGTTTTATAAATTTGTAAAATTTTACATTGGGAATAAAAGGAAAAAAAAAATTAAAAGTTGCTCTATAAATGCCTCATTCCCTAACTTTTATTATAAAATATGTATTATTGGTCGCTTAACTTCTGATGTTTAAAGAATTAAAAGGATATTATTTAAATAATAATATCTTAGTCGGTTCAGTTTGGTTTGTATTGATACAATGTAAATTATAAGTACACTTTTAAAATTTATTTAAAATACGAATTGTCTCATATGGTTTGAAAAATTATAAATATCTCACTGTCAGAATTTTTCATTTAACAGAATTAATTGAAAAAATAAAATTTTTAATCGTTCACCTATATAACAATAAAATTAGGGTGAATTACACTTTGTACTCCTGCACTTTATACAAAATCTCACTTTAGTCCCTACACATCAAATTGTGACACTTAACCCCCTGCACTTTTGGTTAAGTATCACATTGAGCCTTCTATTAATAGTGAGGCTAACAGAAATTATCCTTTAGGGAATTCACAATTTTGATGTATAGGAACTAAAGTGGGATTTTGTGTAAAGTGCAGGAGTGCAAAGTGTAATTTATCCTCACATGTTTTTCATGTGACTAACCTCTGTTAACATTGAGACTAACAGAAAAACCAAAGTGACACTTGACCAAAAGTGCAGGGGGTTAAGTGTCACAATTTGATGTGTAGGAGCCAAAGTGGGATTTGATGTAAAGTGCAGAGGTACAAAGTATAATTTATCCATAAAATTATATAAATTATTAATTGAAATAAAATTTTAACATTATTAAAAACTGTTAATTAACTTGATGATCTATTAATAAAATGACCTATTTATTATAAAATTAGAAATTTTAGAAGGCATAATATAATTTTTAGAACTACAGTGTAATTTACCCATTGATATAAAAAAAAAAAAAAATTAAAACTGAAATAGATTGTATTTCATGAAAAATAGATCAAAACCAAAATTTCAATTGATCTTAAGTAGTTAATTCCGTTTCATCGATTGCCCATTGTGAAACAGTTTCATGGAAACACAACCGGGTCACCGGACATAATCCTTTCTTCAAGGATGGAGGCGGAATGTGTCCATTGCATCCAGTTATGAGCGATAGACTAATAAGTGGGTTTATAAATGAACTCCACAAGTGGTTTCTGAAAATTATATTATTTTGTAAAATTGTATTTTTTAAATATAATTTTAAAATTAAAGTCATATTCTAAAAATACTATTTCAAATTATTTTTTAGAACAATTTTATTAAAACTGTATTTCAAATTTATAATTTAATGCTTAAGGTGCAACCAACCCACATAATTTAAAAAATTAGTTTATATTTAATAATTCTGTGATTGGATTAACGCATATTCTCTAGGCGGATCTTTCTCTACTAGCATTGATCTTATTCTTGAAAGAGCAAAAAAAAAATTATGAAACAATGTAGTTTCATGATTTTAGATTTGTGAAGAGAATCTTTTTTTTAATATTTTAAACAAAATAAATAAAGTAAAAGTTGAATTTTTATCTCTCTTCTATTTCTTTTTACAACTATTTCACAAATTCAAGACATAATATTAAATTTGTTATTTGTGTGTCACTCTTCTAGCTTTATATGTGAAAAATCAGTACTATAAAAATAGATAAAGATCACCTTTTTTTTATGTGATGTATGTTATTTAATCACACCTTTTAAATTTTATTAAAGTGTAATCTTTGAGAGTGTGATTAAAAGGGGTCATTTTTAATCACACCTTTTAAGTGTGATTAATAGTATTTAAATCACACTTTTTAAGTGTGATTAAAAGGGGTCATTTTTAGTCACACCTTTTAAGTGTGATTAATAACATTTAAATTACACCTTTTAAGTGTGATTAAAAATAGTATTTAAATCACACTTTTTAAGTATGATTAATAACATTTAGATGTAAAAAAAAAAATATTCCACTCACTTGCTTCTCATTTGCTCTTGTGGAAATTCGAACCATCAACTCTCTCACACCATAAACTTTATACAACACACTCTTTCCACTACACCTCTATAAAACCATATGATTATATATGCAACATCTATTATTTATATAGTACATAGACCCGTATTAATATAAAAGTATATATATATAAAGATAATTATTTTTTATTGAACATAATTTATGTAAAAATAAATTATTTATTAGAAGAAAAAAAAAGAGACCACTTTTGGCGACTAAACATAATTTCAGTCGCCAATTCTATACTTTTGGCTACTAATTATTTTTTGATCGTTAAAAAATTTAATTCCCGAGTTAAAATTACCACTTTTGGAGACTAGATTTCTTTTTAGTGGCCAAAAAGCCTCACTTTTGGCTACTAAACATCTTTTTAGTCTCCCAATGCCTCAGTTTTGGCTACTAAATTTTTTTTAGTCACTAAAAAATCTCATTTTTGGCTACCAAACATCTTTTTAGTCACCCAATACCTCACTTTTGGCTACTAATTTTTTTTTAGTCGCCAAAAAACCTTACTTTTGGCTATTAAAATTTTTTTAGTCTGTAAAAGTCATAAATGGGCAACCAAACAGATTTTTAGCTGCCAAAACCTATACTTTTGGCTACTAATACTTTTTTAGTTTCCAAAACCTATACTTTTAGCGACCAAATGTGCTTTTTTAGTCGCCAAATATGCTTTTTCTTGTAGTGTAGTGTGATTAAATATATATATATATATATATAATTACACTTATTTAAAAAGTGTGATTAAAAAGTAGTAATGTATATATAATCACACTTTGATTAGAATGTGTGATTAAAAAATTTATAAATAATCACACTTTGATTAGAATTTGTGATTAAAATATATATATATATATAATCACACTTATTTAAAAAGTGTGATTAAAAAGTAGTAGTATATATGTAATCACACTTTAATTAGAATGTGTGATTAAAAAATATATATCTAATCACACTTATTTAAAAAGTGTGATTAAAAAGTAGTAGTGTATATATAATCACACTTTAATTAGAATGTGTGATTAAAAAATATATATATATAATCACACTTAATTGAAAAGTGATATAAAAAATGAATATTATCACACTCAATCAAATTAAGTGTGATTAAAATATCAATCTAATTTTTTTTATCACACTTCCAATAAAAGTGAGATTTTTTTTTTGTTAAAATGTGATCTTTAACTATTTTTGTAGTGGTGGATGTTAATAGCCGCCTAATGAGTATTCATTAGTCTATACATGTAAAAAAAATATATAAAAATAAAAATGCATATAAAGTATATAGAAATAAGAGAGTAAGAGAGAGTGATTTGCGCTTGACAATCCTTTATGAGTATGGCGCTAGGAAGTTAGACATAAAGAGTTTAAGGGGTGTTTTGAAAATATAGTAAAAATTAATTTTTTGACTTTTAATCAAGTTTTTAGCTTTTTTAGACAAGTGATTTAGGAAGTTGGTAAAAAATTACTTTTGAATTTTTTGATTAATATTTGTTTATGATGTCAGATCACAATAAAATGACTAAACTACTCCCATTCAATTTAAAATATTTACAACTTTACCCATGTAACATATTTTGACCCATGAGGAGTAAAATTGTAATTTCACCAATGACAAAAAACCAACTTCTCAAATGTCTTTAAATACAAAAAAGCTAACTTATGGCTTTTGCTACATACTAAAAAAAATGGTTTAAAACCAAGTAGCCAAAAAAGACCTAAATAAGCCCAACCCATATATATTATATGGGTTTTTTACTGGCCGGTCCTAATTTTTATAGTTATTCCCTTCTTAGTCCTGAATATTGATGTTGTGCACCAATAGGTCCTGGAGTCTTTTTTTTTGTACCTATTTTACCCCTGTTTTGGCACGTTTCTATTTGATTTTTGCCATCAAAATATTGTAATGTGAGTTTGGGTTTGGGTTTGTGATTTGGATTTCTGTGGAACTTCGCGATTTGTTAATGCATTATTGTGGAGCTTCGTGATTTGTGATTTCGCGCTTGGTGTATATTTGGATTTTGCGTTTTGCGATCTCATGGAGGGATCTCGATTTGGGATTTGCCTTTTATAAATCTGTGAATCTTCGTGTTTTGTAATTTCGCATTTGGTGCATAGTTAGATTTTGTGATTTGCGATTTTGTGGATGGAGCTCAACTAGTATGTTTGATTTTGATTTCAATTTCAATGTTTTGGTGTTTTTTAGTTTGAGTTTGTGATTTTGATTTTGTTTATGATATTGTTGTTATTCTGTTATTTCTGCGATTGAATTTGTATTTTATCATGATATTGAAAGATTTGAGATATGTATATGTAATAAATATTAAATTTATTTTTTTTTTTTGGTTACGAAATTGTTTTGGTTGAACACATGTGTTGGTTTGTGATTTTCTACAGTGATAATTTTATCACTGAGTAGTTTGGGGGTATTGTTGGATTAACTTTTTCAACACTAATAAATTTATCAGCGAGTATAGGAATAGGAGATGAAAAAGTTGCATAATATAATGGTAAGATTCAAATCGAGTTACCATGCCCAATAAATGTAAGCCTTATTCACTGTTCATGCTCTTGGTCTTGGGTAGTGTTAATTGTTAAATTTATCACTATTGATTTTTGGATGTGTTTGAGTTGGTTGATAATTCTATCACTGTATTAGATTTTGCTTTAGGTTGTTTGAGTTGTTTACTAAAATATAATTGTTGTTTGTTGCAAGATTTATAGTGATGGAAAATTCTTTGTTTCTTATGTGCAAATTTAAAGGTGTGACATTGGTTATCAAGTATAATGATGGATTTAATTTCAAGAATTTAGTATATAAATTGTGTGCAAAGTGGAGTGATTTAATTGGTAGTTCTTTGAATATATTATATTCAATGCCCATACATTCTTATTATGGTTTACAAAGTGAAGAGGATTTGGAGGTTATGGTTGAACTCGCACTTTCTTGTGATATTCATCGTATTGATATTTTTGTTAAGTGTTGTTCTTTGGGTGAAGGTTATATGATTTGTGATGGTGAAGCTGGTAGTAGTAGTAGTGTTGTTTGTGAAACTGATTTTTTGCCTTCATTTTATTCAAATCAACGGAAACCTTTGCTCTCCGATAGGTGGGTTAATTGTATAAAAGGAGTGGGTCAAACGTTTGCTCAAGGAGTTGTTGAATTTCGAGATGCGTTGTCAAAGTATTCTATTCATTCCGGTTTTGATTTTGATTTTGTTAAGAATGACAAGGATCGTGTCACTATTCATTGTAAGAGA
Source organism: Camellia sinensis (assembly GCF_055761805.1). NCBI lineage: Eukaryota > Viridiplantae > Streptophyta > Magnoliopsida > Ericales > Theaceae > Camellia > Camellia sinensis. The sequence goes on from NC_138964.1 coordinate 192,127,203, forward strand.
ATGGCTGATTTGGGATGTTTATAGAGCGTGCATGCTAGAGTGGAAAATTCTAGTAAAGCTTTTGTTATTCAACAATTTGATGATGTTCATACGTGTGGATCTTCTTTTCGTACAATTAAACATACTAGGATGACTTCGCGTATGATTGGTGGGCTAATTTCAAGTGAGGTTCGTAATAAGGCTTTGACATCAGTTAGTGAGGTGGTTTATGATTTCAATGACTATTATGGAACAGAAGTTTCTTATCAGCGAGCTTGGATGGGTGTTGAAAAAACAAGGGATGTTGTTTTTTGTGACTATTCATCTTCATTAGACGATCTTCGTTGGTATGTTGATACCGCTAATGATTGTAATCCGGGGAGTGTTTTTGATATGGGATTTGATATTGATAGTAAAGGAAGACATTTCAAATGCTTATTTTTCGCTTTTGAGGCATGTATTCATGGTTTCAAGTATTGTCGGCCTGTGTTGATGCTTGATGAAACTTTCTTGAAAGGAAAACACAAAGGTTATTTATTGGCTGCTACGGAAAAAGGCAGTAACCAAGGTATATTATATGTCTATTTGTTATTATTATTAAAACAATGATAATTTTATCATTTTTGTTACTGGAGAGTATTGATTATTGAGTATGGTCAATCAATTAGTGATAAATTTATGCTGTATACTTTTGTATGTTGTATACTTTTGTTAAATTTTTATATTTATACAGTGATAAATTTATTATGCATTGATTCTATATGTTGTATGTTTTTATTGAATTGTTGTAGTAATACAGTGATAAAGTTATCTATGGTTGGTGCTATATGTTATATACTTTGCGTTTTGCTTTTGTTTTGTAATCTTTTTTATTTGTTACAAATAATGTGTATATATTTTGTTTGTAGGTTTATATCCATTATGTTTTGCCATTGTTGATAGTGAACGTTATGACAATTGGCATTAGTTCTTGTCAAAGTTATTTGTTATTTTGACTCCGGGAAAGGATATTATGTTTGTTACTGATCGACATGGAGGTTTGCTGAAAGCTTTAGCTAAGGTCTTTTCGTTTTCTTCTCATTCTTTTTGTCCAATGCATTTGAAAACAAACTTGAAGACTTATTTGTTAGTGAAGAGTCGCGAATCTAAAGAGTATTTGCTCACTCCTTTTAGTAGATATGCATATGCTCATATTATTCAGTTGTTTAATGAGCTATTTGAAGAATTTAAGGGTCGTTGTGGTCGTAATGTTCAAAAGTTTCTTGAGGATTTGCCTAATGAGTGTTGGTGTAATGCTTATTTTCAAGGCAAGAGGTATGGTGAAATGTGCACAAATGCTGCAGAATCTTTTAATTCATGGATTAGGGATAAGCACCATTTGTTTTCAACTAATCTTGTTGATGCTATACGGGTGAAAATAATGGAGCAATTTTCAAAAAGGTGAGAAGTTGGAAATAAGTGGAATCGTATTGTTTGTCCTTTTGTAGAGAAAAAGTTGGAAGAAGCTTTTAATGATACAAAGGCATAGATAGTTAAGAAATGTAGCGATGATATTTATGAAATCCAATTAGATCATTCAGTTATGGTTGATATTGGGAAACAGTCTTGTTCTTGTCGATTGTTGGAAATTGATTATTTTCCTTGCAAACATGATTTTTATGCTATAAAGAGGAGTGAGAAGGATCTGAATTGTTTTATTGATGATTACTACCATGTTCGTAGTTATTGTGATTCGTATTCGCATTCTATCTATCCAGTTCCTAGTATGTGGAAGCCAAATGTAGTTCTTGATGATGACGTTGTTTTACCTCCTCTTTGTAAGAAACCAGTTGGACGTCCAAGAACAGAGAGAATACCTTCGAAGGGCGGATCAAGAGAATTAGGTGCAGTAGATGTGGAAAGATGGGAGCTCATAATCGAAAGACATGTAAAGAAGCTTGCTTAGTTGTATTGATTTTAATTGAATTACTTTTGTTGAGAGTTGAGAGGTGTTACTTGTATTGAATGTTTGAGTATTTTTTGAAAGATACATCATTTCGGTAGTTGCATTGGATGATTGAGGAACTTTTTGAACGGAAATTATATTTTTTGTTGATATTTTTACAAGATTAAGTTTCACAGATTTATATTCTTTGATTTTGGTTAAATGTAGTTGATGTTTTTGGTGTTTTATACAGTGGTAAATTTATCCCTGGTTGGTTTGAATGAGTTGGTGGATTATTTTTTTTAAGAGTGATAAATTTACCATTGTCTGAAGGAAACAATCAAGCATTAATGGGGTTGCTGAATTTTGTTATTTTTAAGAATGACAAATTTATAACTGACTGTATGGAAAGAGTTTATGGTTTATTACATTTATGTCAGTGGTTGATAAATTTATCACTCTCATATCCAACCAAATGTTCTTTTTTACAGTGATAAATTTATCAGTGGCTTAAACTCAAGAAAAATCAATTGTAGGTAGTTTAGAACTAAGTTTCCCAATCTGTGCTACATTACTGCCACTATGCAATTAACTATTAGTGGGATCCTTGAAACAAAATATTTCGAGTTTATAATTCATTTTTAGATTAAATTGTTCAAAATTTCAGTCTAAGAAATGTTTTAGATGCAACAGTTTATCATCAGGTCTTGAATAAGATCATATTTCTTCATAAATAACTGGTTCTTGGAGTTAAATGTTAAAATGTATGTACGGTTTGCTTTTTTGGATTTACTGTTAGAACTTTATCTCCACTCCATATACCCAGAATGGCATGTTCTTACATTCATTCCCAAACTTGAAAATATCTACAAATTGCAACAGTGTTTTAATTCTCAATTTGGACAATGTAATAGTTTTTGTGTTTTAATTTTCAATTTAGATAAATTATTTATTATTTTTTATATTGTTTTGTTTACTTGAATTAGGAAAAAAGAATGAGAATGAAAGAGAGAGAGAGAGTTGCTGATTTTTGTTAGTTTGAACAGTGATAAATTTATTAGTGTAAAAAAAGTGTCATGTTAGTAAATAAAGGGATCCAAACTTGTTATTAAGCATAACGTAAGACTGATATCAAAGCCAGATCTGGTAAAAATATAGCTAAAAAAGACTGAATTTTCATTTAGTGTATTGTCTATAATTTTAACATTTTTAACAATCAAGCATTATAATATTCATTGAAGTAAAGTACGAACCAAAATGATCAAAATATAGATAACACTGTAACAACCAAACAAGTCAAATGTATAAAGTATTCGCATTCTAACAACTAAATGAATCAATGTTTCCTTTTTATTACACTGTAACAAACAAACAAGCAAAATGTTTTATTTTCTTCCAGATCTGTTGATTAGTGTAACAAACAAACAAGCAAAATGCTTTCTTTTCTTCCAGATCTGTTGATTATTGTGGAGGCAAGTCATCAACGTTTTTATCAACTATTTATTGTTGAGCAGTTTGTTGGTCAGTCAAAAAGATAGTTAATATATTGGCTCTCAATTGATTGCATTCTTCTTTGAAAAAAGTAGACATTATGCTGTTGTTGGAAACATATTGCCTCATGATATAGCAAACAATGATTCCACAATCAAGCCTACAAAAACATTTTGAAAACAAAATATTATAATTTGGTTTCGTTGCATTTTTTTTTATAGGAGTGTTTTGTTATTGATCAACTTACGAAGTGTCTTCCTATTGTGAGCTGTTGATAACTCTCTCTAAATTAGGCAAATTAAGCAAATCTATTATTGTTATAACAATTTTTATCACTGAATTAAGCAAAGTAAGGAAATTCATCATTATATAGCAAATGTTATCACTCAATTAGGAAAATTAAGCAAATCTATCATTCTTATTACAAATTTTATCACTGAATTAGGCAAAGTAAGCAAATCGGTCATTGTACAGCAAATTTTATCACTGAATTAGCAAAAGTAAACAAATCCATCATTGTATGGCAAATGAACATGAAGTTATGATTATTATGAAGTTGAATATCACTAATAAATTAAAACTGTATAATACACATTGAAAATAGTTTCAAGTTGAATTTTATCACTTAATTATAGTTATGAAAAAAGAAAGGAATCAAATCCATCATTATAACAAATTTTATCACTCAATTAAGAAAATTAAGCAAATCTATCATTCTCATAGCAAATTTTCTCACTGAATTGGGCAAAATAAGAAAATTTGTTATTGTATAGCAAATGAACATGAAGATGTGATTATTATGAAGTTGAATATTACTTAATTATAGTTATAAAAGAAGAACGGAAGATGAATATGACTCACATTTGATTTGCATGTTTGTTGAAGAATAAGGGAAGCAAATCCATCATTATAACAACTTTTATCACTTAATTAGGAAAATTAAGCAAATCTATCATTCTTATAGCAAATTGTCTCACTGATTTGGGCAAAGTAAGCAAATCTAGCATTGTATAGCAAATTTTATTACTGGATTAGCAAAAGTAAGTAAATCTATCATTGTATAGGAAATGAACATGAAGATGTGATTATTATGAAGTTAAATATTGCTCATAAATTAATACTGTATGATACAAATTGAAAACAGCTTCAAGTCGAATTGTATCACTAAATTATAGTTATGAGAGAATAAGGGAGGCAAATCTATCATTATAACAAATTTTATCACTCAATTAGGAAAATTAAGCAAATCTATTATTCTTATAGCTAATTTTATCACTGAATTGGGCAAAGTAAACAAATCTGTCATTGTATATCAAATTTTATCATTGAATTAGCAAAAGTAAGCAAATCCATCATTGTATAGTAAATGAACATGAAGATGTGATTATTATGAAGTTGAATATCACTTATAAATTAATACTGTATAATACACATTGAAAATAGCTTCAAGTCAAATTTTATTACTCAATTATTGTTATGAAAAAAGAAGGGAAGCAAATCCATAGTTATGAAATAAGAAGAAATGCAAATCCATCATTATAACAAATTTTATCACTCAATTAGGAAAATTAAGCAAACCTATCATTCTTATTGCAAATTTTCTCACTGAATTGGGCAAAGTAAGCAAATCTGTTATTGTATATCAAATTTTTTCACTAAATTAGCAAAAGTAAGCAAATCCATCATTGTATAGCAAATGAACATGAAGATATGATTATTATGAAATTGAATATCAATCATAAATTAATATTGTATGATACACATTGAAAATAACTTCAAGTCAAATTTTATAACTCAATTATAGTTATGAAAGAAGAATGGAATCAAATCTATCATTATAACAAATTTTATCACTCAATTAAGAAAATTAAACAAATCTATCATTCTTATAGCAAAATTTCTCACTAACTTGGGCAAAATAAGCAAATCTGTTATTGCATAGCAAATGAACATGAAGATGTGATTATTATGAAGTTAAATATCACTTAATTATAATTATAAAAGAAGAACGGAAGATGAATACGACTCACGTTTGATTTGCATGTTTGTTGAAGACGAACTAAACAGGGAATATAGATCGAAACGATGGAAGATTTGCTGGGGATCTGTTCAGAATCAGAATATAGATCGAAACAGAGGTGATTTCTTTGGAAACGATGGGAGATTCAGGGAAAATCTCTTCGTTTGTTTCGATTTCCAAATCGCAAATCGCCTCAGAATAGTTTCCAAATCAGAACAATTGTGGAGCGTGTGTGTCACACGCACAGGGGAGAGTTCGTGATATCTTCTTTGCTTCACACATGTGGTGTGACATTGAGGGGTAAAATTGGAAACTAAAATAGGGCAGGACTTGGTGGGTATTAATTTGTTTCAATGGGACCAGCTGGTAAGTCCCCCTATATATATAGGGAGTTCGTGAAAATTGGTAAGTGTTCCCTAAGCACATGTAACAATTATCTCTAGATATAATTATAGAAAGTCCTCTATGAGCATGATTAAAGAACTACTTGGTAAGAAGCTAGACATGAAGAGTCCAAATAAGCCCAACCCATATATATGGAAAGTTCATAAAATTGATAAGTATTCTCAACACCTGTGACAATTCTCTTTAAATATAATGTATGAGGGCGAAATATCCTCTGCTTTCCGTACTCCTTGGAGTTCAAGCTTCACGTGACGGTGTCTAACCTGACAACACAGAGAACAGTGAGCTGCCCGGTGATAGTGTGCCGAATAGACCCTCCGACGATCAAGTCAGATCACTTGAGGAAGAAGGAGGCTATTCGAGAGAGAGAGAGGGTGTTTCAGATAGCGCAAGTTGCTTACCTCTAACGTTCATCCTCCCTTCCTTTTTCTAGGCTGGCCATGCAGCCTCAGGATTGTGCACGCACTACCTCTACTGTCCTTCCCTGGACAGTTGGCTGTGCTCGCCTCTCACCACCTTACACGTGTAAAGGCCAAATCCTCCATCCTGTACATGCAAACTGCCAAACGGTATTGACGCGTGCCTGGAGCAGATATCCTCTCCCTCACGCCATTGGCTCAAGTGGCACATCCGACCGACATACCAAGACCGGCCTATTCCTTGGGAGAAAATCACAACCACAAAGAACACAAATGAGCTTCCGAGCTATCTGGTCGAGCGCACGCTGACCTCTTCCCGGCCTAGACTCTTTCCGGACTGTCATCTGCTCGGTCGCGCCGTGCTAACGCACGCCTACCGCCGAACGCTTAACAGTCACAGCTCAGCCTGGCCTTAGACCATGCCTGGTCGGCAAACCTACCTCGGCCGTATAAGACAGGCCAGAGGACCGTACCGATTGAGGGGATAGCTCGGTACTGAGAGGTTTGCCACACCTGCGTTGCCGTAGCTCGGCCGTACTGTCCGGTGCAAATCTGCCCTCTCAATTGCCCCCTAATCCCATCCGAGCTAATCGTGATTGGGGTTACCACCATGACCGAGCTAACGGTCCCTGAGTTACGCCAGTACCAAGCTGAGCGCGATTGGTTTTGAAGCCGTTACCGAGCTATCCCATTTGGTCGGTCATTGCTTTAGTAGTCTTGTCAAGGGTCGTACAGCCGTACTGACAGAGTCGCCCTCGCGGTGCCACATGGCCTCACGCGATTGGTAACGTGCAGCCCTATAGCTGTCTTTTCGTGCGCGAAATTCAAATAACTGCTGTCCATTGGCTTTCTTACCACTTTTATACACATAAACGAGGGGTCAAACACCCCCAACTGTTCATCTCCAACCCCGAGCCCCCAAACCCTAGCTCTCAAGACCTCCAAACTTCTGTCATTGCTGCCGTTGTTGCCCCTTTGGCTCCTCTACATCCGTTTTTGTATCCTCAAGAGCTGCAATCGAGCTCGTGATCGACTGATCCCTTCTTGGACTCTGTCGTCGGTAAGCCCCTTCCCCCTTGTTCTTCGTGTTCTTCACGTTTTCATGCCTGTGTTCTTCGTGTTCGTCATGCACTTTGTTTAGGGCAATAGTTGCATACCCTAGGAAGAACTGGAACTAGAATCGAAAAAGCAGATGGGGCTCCCATGCCCCTTGTTTCTTCGAGTAAAACGTACCAACTTTGAATCTAGGATGAACAACTTGAATCTGGGTAGGACTGAGCTAAATAGGTAACTTGGATCCATAAATAAGACTTCCGCCGAGCAAAGATCAGTTTGCGGCTTCCCGCTGAGGCCGCGACCGTGCTGGATATAGGGAGTCAGAACCGAACTAGAAAGGCCATATCGGCCGGACAGACGAGCCGAGATAGGGGGTAGACCGGCCACATATAATGGGGGATTTTGACCGAGCTAGGAGAACCAATAGGAGCCGTACAATTTATGCCGCGCTAACCCTTGGGCTTATTTTTTAACAATGCAAAACTAGGACCGACCAGGCCCCTACAGCATTACCACTGGTGAAGCTCAAAGACCGAGCAAATACAACAGAATTTTCTGCCGAGATACAAATTAAACCACCAAATAAGTAAAACCGAGGTAGATGGGGAAGTACCGGTTCATGGTGAGCTCGCCCGGTGCACTAGCTGAGTTTCGTAGGGAGTACAACATTCCAGACGATGTCCATTTAGAGCTGGCCAAGAAGGGAGATACCCCATGGGGTGACCTAGATCGGTGCCCCTTCACAGTCGTATCCATCATGGAAGGAGGGCTTCGCTTCCCGATCCAACCCTTGATCTGCGAATTTTTGAGGCAGACAAGGCTTTGTCCGACCCAAGTCTTGAACAACACATACAAGATAATAAACGGTGTGGCCGAGCTAAATAGGAGGCTCGATCTCAATCTCGGTCTCGTCGAGATATTACATCAATACAGTCTTAGCAAAAATAAGGGTGGGTTTTGCTGGTACCTGAAGGTCAAGAAGGGCTGAGCAAAATTCATAGAGGGTAACCCAGACAAGGAGACAAACGACGATGACTTCTTGTGGGTGTCCGGTCGTTATGAGGACACCAAGGCGCCCATACCGGGCTGGTATATTAGGAAAGATTTTGGCAGTGCTGGTGAGTAGCTCGACAAACTACACTACTTTCTTTTTGCATTGATTTTCTCTTGCCGATCTAACACTTGTCCTCCTTTTTGCAGATTATAAGCTCTTGGCCGACGACTACTCCCGAGCTAATCAAGAGGCCATCAGAGTTCTGCTTCGTCATCCGACCGAGGAAAGGGAGTCTCCAAAACTCCTCGGCTTCGAACCGACCTACCATTACACAGCATCGCCCAAGAACAGGGTGACTAACTTTCTTTGTGCGCCCTCTCCAGAACCAGATCCAAATCTCCCAGCGATCAAACTTGTTTCCTTCACCGCCGAACAAGAAATGGCAAAAATTCGGGCAATCAAATCAATGATCACCGGAGAACCGAGTGACTCCCAGCCACCAGAGGTACCTGGGGGGACTTCCTCCACTCCAGCCGAGCAAAGGGAGAGGGTTGTGCTGGCTCTTGCAAGCAAACATCCAACAGGCCAGTCGAAGAAGCGACCGAGAAAAGATCAAACTGGGCAACAACTGGTCGATGAAGATTCAACCGAGCACGCATCTACCGAGTTGGATGACCAGACCGAGCAACTAAGCGGGCCATCCAAAACCTCAACGACCCCCCCGGTCTAGGCGCCCGAGATTAAGTACAAAGGCCGGGTTGTCTTTGAGGCTGATTCAGTGTACGAGGACAAGTATTACTCCCTCGATTTCAACATGACCAAGGGGTTGATCCTTCCCGCCGACATGAAGAAGCACAACGAGCTATCCGACCTGAAGGTGCTTCGCTCGGCGGCAAAATCGATCGTTTTGGTAAGTTTTTCACTCTTTTTTCTGCAAGTTGTTGACCAGTTTTTGCTCGGTTTTCTGAACGCTTACAATCTTTCATTTGTTTTCAGGCCGCGCAAAAGAACTATTTAGCGCATGACCGAATGATCGCAATGCGGCAGAGCCTGCGAGATGCCATAGCTGAGAACAAGGCCCAAAAGGCCGAGATAGCGAAGCTGAAGGCCGCGCAGGAAGCAATTGTGGCCGAACGAGATAACTTGAGCCAGAAGGTTGACCGAGCTGAAGTGGACAAACAGCAGGCCGTGAAGTCGACGAAAGCCCGGTATCTCGCCGAGCTGAGGAAACTGCGCGATGCCCATAAGGAGGAGAAAGATAAGGCGGTTAGCAACGCCGAAGACAGGGGTTATGCTCAAGGCGAAAAAATGTATGAACGGCAAGTGCAGGCGACCAAGGACATCTTTTTCCAGTGCGGTTGGAAAGCTGTCGTGGAGAAAGTTGGTCTTGGTCAAGATGCTGACATGTTCCTAAATCTGCCTACAACCTTCATACCGCACTATATTCAGGCCTATGTGAGCGCCGCGCAGAAGAGGCTCATAGAGGAGGCCAAAAAGGAAGCCGCGGAAGAAGCCGCCGCTGTGCAACAAATCGAGCAAACTTCTCCTGAACATATCAGGATGCCGAAGATCAAGTAGCCGATCGGGAGGTTGTCGCGGTGGAGGACGCGGATGATAAGTCGGACGAAGGCTTGCCCGAGCATACTGCGGAGGTTGCCAAGCAGACTGTGGAGGTCACCGAGCAGACGGTTGACCTGGAATTTGATTGAAATGCCCCTCCTATTTCCTGCTTTGTTTTCATTTCTTTTCTTTCTTTGTTTAATGTAACTGGGCTAGGGCCCCACAATTGTAATGCAATTTCCTCAATCAATGAAATTTGAACTTTTTGCCCGTTGATCTTCTCTTTTTGTTCAGCTGCAACGTGCAAAAATTCCTGATTCAAACTTTAATGTACCACAACTGATAGGCCGGCTAGCCGTGCAATATGCCAAGCTAAAATCAGAATTTTTTCAACTTAAATGTTCGCGGCTACTCTCGGCTCGGGTTTTTTTTTTTTTTTTTTTTTTTTAACGAACCCAAAAATTTTCATTCGGCCGAACAAAAATTACCACTGTCGTTCTGGCTTTGGCAACACTTCAAGTCTTGTATTTGGGCGGGAAAAAATCAGCTCGGCCCTAAAGGAAGTTGGACAAATCACAGTTATTTCACTTCGGCCGAGCCAAACCAGCTCGGCCATTAAATTAGACAAAATACCAATATTCCAACATGGAGTTGGATTGAACGCCAACATTCCCTTTCTCCGAACGAAGTCAACTCGGCCTCTTGTAAGTTGGACAAGGCACCAACACAGCGCTTGGCTGAGCAAAAGTCAACTCGGCCATTATTTGTTGGACAACACCAACATTTCGTTTTGGCCGAGCAGAATCAGCTCGGCCTTAACATTGGGCAAAACACCAATATTTCACTTAAGTTGGTCATGACGTCAACATCCCAATTGGGCGAGCAAAAAACCAGCTCGGCCTCTATGTAAATTGGTCCATACACCAATCATTTCGCTGGACAATCATACACCGACTGTTGGTGCGGTCCGCTTCTATACCGGCGAGAGAAAATCAGTCCGGTCCCATTCATGTCGGTCCCTTTGCCCCTAGCATCCGCAGTGGCCTCGTATCCTTGCGGTGTCATTGTGTAGAAAGATGTGATACAAAACAACAAGAGGGCTATTTTTCATTACAAAAAGCAGTGCTGTCTTTACATCAAATGCCAAAAGGCTAAAGGTCTAGAAAGCTAAGCAATTACATTTTAAAAGAAAAAGATCTTAAGGTTGGCTGTATTCCACGGTCTGGGGACAGCTTTGCCATCTAAATCTTCCAGATGGTATGCCCCTTTGCCAACGAGACCAATCACCTTGTATGGTCCTTCCCAATTTGCACCGAGCTTTCCTACGCCAAGGACCACCGTGTTGCCCAACACTTTTCTTAATACCCAGTCCCCGATCTTGAACAACCTGGGGTGCACAGCCTTGTTGTATTTTTTGGAGAGTTCTTGCTGATAGGCCGCTATATGGATTAGTGCCCACTCTCTCCTTTCCTCGGCAAGGTCTAGCTCCAATGCCACGGCCTCATTGTTCAAATCTAGCTGGAAGCTTTCAGACCGGATGGTTGGCATGCCAATTTCTAGCGGGATAACGGCTTCCATGCCATAGGCCAAGGCAAACGGAGTCTCTCCGGTCGACCGTCTTGGCGTGGTGCGGTACGCCCAAAGTACGTTAGGGAGTTCTTCAACCCACTTCCCCTTGGCCTTCTCAAGCCGCTTCTTCAGCCCGTCCAGGATGGTCTTGTTTGAGGCCTCCGCTTGACCATTTGACTGAGGATAGGCCGACGTTGAATTGTAGAATTCGATCTTCAGCTCTTCGCAAAATCCGCGAAAAAGTTTCCCATCGAATTGAGTGCCATTATCCGAAATAAAGGCCTTGGGTATACCGAAGCGAGTGATGACATTTTGCCAGACAAACTTCTTCACATCCTTTTCCTTTATGGTCGCCAGTAGCTCGGCCTCAACCCACTTGGTGAAGTAGTCAGTGGCAGCGATGAATAATTTGCGATTGCCCGGTGCTGCTGGGAGTGGTCCAACAATATCCAACCCCCAAAGCGCGAACAGCCAAAGACTTGTAAGGGGGAGCAATTCTCTAGCTGGCTGGTGGATCTGGTGAGCGAACTTCTGACACTTTTCACATCTGCGAACGTATTTCTGCGCGTCTGCCTACATGCACGGCCACCAATAACCTTGGAAAATTGCTCGGTAAGCCAAAGATCTGCCCCCAGTATGGCTGCCGCAGATGCCTTCATGGATATCATAGAGAAAAGCTTTCACCTTAGCGGGGTGGACACACTTCAGATACGGCCCGGTAAAAGACTTCTTATACAAGGCTCCGGATGGGGAGAGCCAAAACCGCTCTGACTTGGCCCGGATCTTGTTGGCCGCCTTCTTTTCTTGCGGTAGAACTCTATCTTTTAGGAAAGCGATGATGGGATCCATCCAAGAAGGTCCCAAGTCGGCGCAGAGTACCTCGGTCGCTTCTGGTTCCTCAATACTTGGCCGAGGTAAGAATTCTATCATCAGGGGGTTAGGAAAAGCTGTCTGAGTAGAAGCAAGTCCGGCCAATTCATCAGCCGTGTTGTTTTCTTCGCGGTTGATCTGTTCCACTCTTACGGCCTCGAACTTCTTGATTTCGGCACGCACCAACGCCTGATACTTCGCTATTCGCTCATCCCAGGCCTCATACTTCCCTGAGTTTTGATTGACCACCAGCTTGGAATCGCTGAATACCATAAAGGCTGACGCTTTCATTCTCAATGCGCTTCTGAGTCCGACAAGGAGGGCTTCATACTCCGCCTTGTTGTTGGATGCTGGGAAGCCGAGCGTAATTGCTTGCTCGATGATCAACCCGTCCGGTGAAGTCAGTACGATACCCAGCCCGGCCCCATGCCTGTTAGATGCCCCATCGACGAAGAGCTTCCACATCTAGCCAACAAACAGCTTCCAGCAATCAGAGGGGTTCTGGGAACTTCTCAACCCTAAGTCTTTCATCGGATCATTCTGGTCTCTTTCCCTGCCTTGGTTGAGTCCGTCTTTCACGAAATCGCCCGGCTCTTCTAGTTCAGTCGCTCTTCGCCCTTCTCCCACTTGCGAGCCAACACTCGTCTCAATTGCCAAAACCATGGGTTGCGCTAAATCCGCACTAGCCAAATCAGCCGGGCAAACTGGATGCGTTCTAGGGGCAAATTCCGCCACAAAGTCTGCAAGAGCTTGAGCCTTGATTGCGGTACACGGTCGGAACTTGATATCGTACTGCCCCAATTCCATGGCCCATTTCAAAATTCTTCCGGTGAAGTTCGCCTTTTCAAAAAGCATCTTAAGTGGAAACTCGGTCAACACAACTATTGTATGGGCATGAAAATAGTGCGCCAGCTTTCTTGATGCCATCATCAGGGCCAGCGCTAATTTTTCCAGCAGAAGATATCTCGTCTCGGTCGGGAGCAAAGTCTTGCTTGCATAGAAGATGGGCAAGTGCTGGATGCCTTCAGCGCGGACTAGGACGGCGCTCACAGCATGTTGAGAGACAGCCAAGTAGAGATACAACTCTTCGCCCAGCCGGGTAGTGACTAAGATAGGGGCTGAGGATAGGTATATTTTTAAGTCTGCCAGTGCACGGTCACATTCGTCATCCCAGAAGAACTTGGCCTTCAAAGTCCTAAAGAAGGGCCTGTAACGATCTGAAGACCGGCTGATAAATCTATTTAGCGCGGCTACCATCCCGGCAAGATGTTGCACGTCTTTCGTGGAGTTTGGGCGCTCCAGCTCTTGTATAGCCTTGATCTGTGATGGGTCGACTTCGATCCCTCGGTTCATGACCAAAAACCCCAGGAACTTCCCGGTGCCGACTCCGAAGGCGCACTTGGAGGCATTCAAACGAAGTTTGTGGTGCTTAAGTATGGCAAACATTTTTGCTAGGTCGGCGAGTTGTTCCGACTTTTCCTTACTCTTTACCACCATGTCGTCGATGTAGGCCTCCATTGTTCGGCCCAAAAGATGAGCGAACATCTTTGTCACCATCCTCTGAAAAGTTGCCCCGGCGTTCTTCAGTCCGAACGGCATGACTTTATAACAATACAAGCCTCTAGAAGTAGTGAACGACGTGATCTTTCGGTCCGGTTCACACATGGCTATCTGGTGGTAGCCGCGATATGCATCCAGGAAGCTAAACCTCTGATGGCCAGCGGTCAAGTCCACCAGCTGGTCAATTCGAGGGAGGGGGAAGCTATCCTTTGGGCAAGCACAGTTGACCGTCTTGTAGTCAACGCAAACTCGCCACTTACCATTCTTTTTCGGGACCACCACCGTGTTGGATATCCATCGAGGGTATTGCACTTCTTCTATCGCTCTTGTTTCAAACAAGTTTTTGACCTCCTCTGCTACTACCTCGGCATGGTGCAGAGCTGAGCAGTGTGTCCTTTGGATGACCGGCCGCGCATTAGGAAAGACATTCAACTAATGGCAAATGAAGTTAGGGTCGACGCCAGGCATATCGTAAGGCGTCCACGCAAAAGCCTTCATGTTGGAAACCAAGAAGTTGACATAATCCAACCGCTCGGCACTAGACAAGAATGATTCCAAGAGAAAGAACTTAGTTGGGTCATTCTCGTCGATGCGCACTTTCACCAAATCTTCGACCGATTTTTCCTCGGCCTTTCTTCCTACGTTTTCAAGGACCTCCTTTCCCTCGGGTCCCTCAATCATTTGGACAAATCCTTTAGCTGCTCGGCTGCCATTTACCGCAACGAAGCATTGTTTCGCCATCACCTGGTCTCCCCAGACTTCCTCTATTTGTTCGTTTGGCGCCAGGAAGCGCAAGACCTGATGGTAAGGCGACGCTACTGCTTGCATGGCGTGCAACCAGCTCCTGCCTAAAATTAAGTTGTAGGTGGATGGGACTTTGAGCACCCAGAACTCTACTTGCTTCGTGACTGAACCCGCTTTGACCGGCAATATGATCTTCCCTACCGGCCATTCTGGATGAGAGTTGAAGCCAACCAAAGGTGACGTCGCAGGGGCCAAGTCCTTGTCCTCCAACTTCATTTGTTTGAACGCGTCATAGTACACAATTTCGACCGAACTCCCCTGGTCGATCAAGATCCTCTTGATGTCAAAGTCTTTGACGCGAAGAGTTACCGCTAGGGCATCATTGTGGGGCATCTGGATCCGCTCCAAGTCCCTGCTCAAAAAGGTAAGAATGTCCTTCTCCTCGGTCTTCCCTTTCTTCACAGCGGGCCGAACAAAGAGCACTTCCCTCATGTGCTCGGCTTTCTTAATCATCCCTCTGAGCTCACAGACCCTTGCTGGTTCAACGATACCGTGAATGACGTTGATTACGCCTTGGGGTGCGGCCTCTAGGGCAGCTAGGCCGTTTGGCTCGGTTTGCCCCAACGGCACGGCTTTCATACCCCCATCTATGTATTGGTCAAGATGTCCCGCGGCTACCAGCTCTTCCAAATATTGTTTGAGCGGCAAGCAGTCCTCCGTTCGGTGTCCCCGCTCCTCATGGAAGGTGCATCGATACCTTGAGTTGAAGCCTCTCTGTGTATTCCCCAACTTGGCCGGCCAGCGGACAAAAGGCTCGCCTCTGATCTCACTCAAGATGCGGTAGATAGGGATTTTAAAGACCGTGGTGATTCCAGTCCGCGCCTTCAATCTTCTCTTAGCATCCTCCGCCGCATCACGAGGAGCGTCAGCTCGGTCGTTTCTGCGACCCTTGTTTCTGTCATCGCGGCTTGGGCCACGTCGTTGATCTTTTGGCCGGTCGCTTGGGCGGTTATCCTCCTGCCCGACCGAGTGAACTTTCCCCGCTACCCTTCTGTCCACTACGACCGGATTAACTTTCTCGGTCATGGAGGCGACATCATCCTCCACACGAATGTGCTCGTTGATCCGCTGCATCAAGGACTCCATGGTTGTGGGTTGGTGCATTGTGAGCGAATCTCGCAGCCTATGTCCGACTGGGAGACCCCGCTTGTATTGAGTGATCGCCAGATTGGTAGGGCAGTCAAGGATTTCATTGTAAGTTTCCCAGTACCTCGCGTTGTATGCCTTCAATGAACCCCCTGACTCCATCTTGACGCCCAGAAGATGATCGACTTCCTTTGGCGTTCGAGTGTTGGTTTTGAATCTGGTGACGAAAGCTTCCGCTAGTTGCTGCCACCCCTCTATACTCCCTTCTAGAAGCCTTTCGAACCACTTCAGGCCTAGTTCTCCCAAGCTTGCTGGGAATATGAGGCGCATCAAGGCGTCATTGCGCCGGTGGCCAGCCATTACTTGCCGGTAATGACTCACGTGCATGTACGGATTCGTTTTGCCGTCGTACAAGGTGAACTTAGGCTGGTGGAATCCGGCAGGGAGTGGTGTACTCTCAATCTCCGGAGACAATGGCGTGGCTGTAAGTCTCGTCAGCTCTTTGTCCACTGGCGCATGGGCCATCACTCTGGGTGCTGGCATCGCCACTTCTTCGCTACAGTGAACTGGGGCGCTCAATCTCTGCCACACAGGCACTCTCTAAGCCTCTCGATGGTGCGCCCTCTCCACCAATACATCCCTCAGGTCTCTGGAACGGATGGAGAAAGAGTATCACGACGTCGGAGACGAGCGCGAGGGACAGTATGTGCTGTCTCGAGTGAGGGACTTGCCCTCCCTTCGGTCGGAATCTCCAACCCCATAGTTCCTAGTGATGGAGAGAGAGTGGGTCCTCTCCTGGCGGCGACTGCTAGAACAGGGGGACGGGGTGCGCTCATTGAGGTTGCCCTCTCCAGCAACACCCTTCCCCTTAATCTGACGTCTCAGCATCTCCATCTCCGCCGCCATCTCGCGAATGAGGGCGTCTTGGTCTTTAAGTTTGTGCTCCAGGCGCTGCGCACGGGACTCCCCCCGCCGTCGATGACCCTCCGGACTCTTCGAGCGATCAGTGCTCCTTCCGCGTTTGTCTCGTGCACCTCGCGAAGAAGTTTCTAGGTCCGCCATGGCCGGAACATTCGGGGGGCCTTCTCTTCGTCGGACAGACTCTAGCGTGACGCCATCGACGACGGACAGTGGAGTTTCGTCGTTGTTGGCCATGGAGATGGTCGAAGAAGCTTGAAAAACAAGGTTTGAGTATCAAACTGCTTCCTACAGACGGCGCCAATTGTACGGGGGCGAAATATCCTCTGCTTTCCGTACTCCTTGGAGTTCAAGCTTCACGTGACGGCGTCTAACCTGACAACACAGAGAACGGTGAGCTGCCCGGCGGTGGTGTGCCAGATAGACCCTCCGACGATCAAGTCAGATCACTTGAGGAATAAGGAGGCTATTCGAGAGAGAGAGAGAGGGTGTTTCAAATAGCGCAAGTTGCTTACCTCTAACGCTCATCCTCCCTTCCTTTTTCTAGGCTGGCCATGCAGCCTCAGGATTGTGCGCGCACTACCTCTGCTGTCCTTTCCTGGACAGTTGGTTGTGCTCGCCTCCCATCACCTTACACGTGTAAAGGCCAAATCCTCCATCCAGTACATGCAAAACTGCCAAACGGTACTGACGCGTGCCTGGAGTAGATATCCTCTCCCTCACGCCATTGGCTCAAGTGGCACATCCGACCGGCATACCAAGACCGGCCTATTCCTTGGGAGAAAATCACAACCACAAAGAACACGACCGAGCTTCTGAGCTATCTGGTCGGGCGCACGCCGACCTCTTCCCAGCCTAGACTCTTTCCGGACTGTCATCTGCTCGGTCGCGCCGTGCTAACGCGCGCCTACCGCCGAACGCCTAACAGTCACAGCTCGGCCTGGCCTTAGACCATGCCTGGTCGGCAAACTTACCTCGGCCGTGTAACACAGGCCGGAGGGCCGTGCCGATTGACGGGATAGCTTAGCACCGAGAGGTTTGCCACACCTGCGTTGCCGTAGCTCGGCCGTACTGTCTGGTGCAAATCTACCCTCTCATATAATTATAAGAAATCTCACTCGTTGAAAGCTGAGAGGCCTAAATGATACATATGTGAAGATTTCGTAAAAATTTATAGACACTCTTTCATAACAAACTCCGTTATAACTTGACCCCAACGCTACGCAATAAATAGGGAGCAATAACTAAGAATCAAACTTGACCAAGTCCAGTAATTTATAGGGAGCAATAACTATGAATCAAACTTAGACCAAGTCCACCCACCAAGTTAACATTATCCTCAGGGTTTCTTTAGTAATTTCCCTTTTCTATGTTCATTTCATTTGTAGTTAGTTACCCATTTTTATAATATTTTAAGTAACTGGAAATAGCACGTGTTGGTAGTCTCAATTCAACAAGCATGTGCAGAGAGATACACACCATTTCAAAAGATAAAATTCCTTGGTATAAGATTATAATGCTTTTGAAAGGTCAAGCAGGCAACTTTGAATGTAATCTGAACTCAAAAAAGCTGTGGAACAATGTTCACATACAAAGAAGTTTTTGTTTTTTTGCTTTCATTTCCACAAAACTCGTTTGAGAAGAGTTCATAAAAACAAAACTTTTTAAGAAACACCAAAGAGTTATTTTCGAATTAAAATTGTATTGCACAAAATTAATGACAAATGTTTTTGAACTTTTCATTATTTATATTTTCAAAAAATAACAAATAAAAACACAACCAAACAAACATACCTATTCTTTGCTAAACCCTTATTAATATTTATTTTTTTATTATTTTTTTAATTTGCAGTGACCATTTGAATAATGAAAGGAAATTGATATAGTCTCCAATAAGGCACAATACCACTTCATAAGTTCACATTCTTGGTATATATGATTCATTTGTTTAGTGAAGAAGAGTTCTACATCCTCCAAATACATCAGAAAGAATAATAAAAGAAAGGCTTGAAAGATCAAGCATACAAACAAACAAAAGGATATCTATAAGCAAGGATTCAAATAAAAACACAAAACTGTAAAATATCTCCATGATATTCACAGAATGAGATGAAGCAAATTTCACTTCTAGCTCACTGAACTACATTACCCAACAAGCTGTTTGTCGAAGGTGAGCTCTGTTCGCTTAGCCACGGGTCCTGCACAGAAACCGGCGAGCTATCCTTCACCTCCTCCAATGAGGCCAGACAATCCGCTAACCGTTGCGGAACAATCAATCTCCGACTCCCAACCCCACCCTTCTTGACCGACAAACCGCCAAATGACTTCTCACTCCCATTATACGGTGATGAACAAGTTGATGCCACGGACGAAGCCATGCATATGTTCTCCTCCATTGGGGACCACCCGCTCAGCCGTATCTGTTCTAGCTCGTCTGCCACTTCGAGCATGGACGGTCTCATGTCTCTATGGAACGCAAGACATCGAAATGCCAGCTCAGCCACCTTGTGAACTGATGAAAATGTCCAAGCATCTCTGTGTGGTTCCAGGAACGGATCTATTATCTCATCCATCAGACCCTTCCCGATCCTGTCAATTGCAAGAGCAGCCAAATTCACCTCGCTGTGAGGCCGAGAGAAATCAACTGCTTTCATTGCAGTTATGATCTCCACAAGAACGACCCCAAAGCTGTAAACATCGCTTTTATCAGAAAGATGGAAGTTTTGATGGTATTGGGGGTCAACATAACCCGGTGTTCCTTGTGGGGCTGTTGAAATGTGGGAATCATCAGTCATACCAAGTCTAGAAAGACCAAAGTCCGCTACCTTGGAATTGAAGTTGTAACCTAAGAGTATATTGCTCGACTTGATGTCTCTATGGTATATTGGTGGATTCATGGCAGAGTGGAGAAAGGCAATTGCATGAGCGGTTTCAGTGGCGATAGTAAGGCGTATTGTCCATGGAAGCACTGCACCCCTTTCTCTTTGTAGATGTTGAGAAAGAGTTCCGTTGGGCATGAATTCATAGACAAGGATTTGTTCACCATTCTCTATACAGCAACCTAAGAGGCGGACAAGATTTGGATGGCTCACAGAGGACAGAAGCTTGATCTCGTTCATGACTTGTTCAATACCATCATTATCTCGGTGTCTAATTTTTTTAATGGCTACCCAATCATCATTGTGAAGTTTTCCTTGATAAACCGTGCCATATGCCCCAGTTCCCAACCTTTGTTTCTCAGAGAAGCTATTAGTGGCTCTTTCGATTTCTTTGTAAGGATAGAAAGGAACACTGGAGCTGCCGGCAACTTCACATAGAAGGCGGTTTGCACTCATTCGGGTTCTTAAAGAACTAGAACGTCGTCGGATGTAGAAGCAGATGAGAGCCATAAGAGACATCAAAAGAGCTCCAGAAATAATCCCTAAGGAAACACAAAGTGGAAAATGCTGTCAAATTTACAAAAACCTAAAGTTGTGGTTGCTTAGACATAATACTCATTATTTAGCTAAAGAATGAATTTTGTATGTTTTGGCAACAATATCGTGACAAAGCATATAGAATAATTTCATGTTTGGCAACAATCTCATGACAAAGCATACAGAAGAAATTCATAAAAGATATTCCACTAAAAACTCAAAACACTGGAACCAACCAAGCAAAGAATTTGTTCACTATTTTTTTTCTTTTATAATGACAAGGAACCTCTCCAAGGCAAGGCCACATTAGACCCACCTGGCAGAGTAAAACTCGGATACCTGCAATCACCCACAAACCATAAGTATCGGTTAAGCCAAAGACACACTAACGATTGTCAAACCCAATATATCTGGATTTACACTTCATCCCAGGGTCCAATCCTTTTGCGGCTAGGCTATGCCATGGTTGCAATGAGGTACACACACATCAAAATTTTAAATATGACTCTCAACCAGAATAACTAAACCTATGAAGAAGTGACACTAAAAGTTGGAAACTCAAAAATGAGAATAAATTATTCAAGAATTCAAAGATCATTATAACTTGATAGTGTTATGCAAAGGAATCCTATAATTAAAAAAGTTGAGAAATAATAATAGAAGTTAATTTCATGCCATTTAAGAAGGAAAATTACCTCCAATGAGAACACCAACTCTAGCCCTTCCTCCACATTCACCAGACATGTACTTTGAAGCGCTGCAAGCAGGAACTGCCGAATTGGCTATCAACAGAAAGAGAGGGGGTGGAGGGGGAAAAGAAAAAAAAACAAAAGATCAATGAAAATGACTTCAATTTTTTTTGAAGGTTAAAATCGAATTGAGTTGCATCATCTTTAACTTGCATACTGAAAGGGGCAGAGGTGTTAGCTGGGGCAGTACCTCCTTCTGTTCCAATCGAAGTCTTTTTAGACTAAAAAGTCATGTTTTTAGCTGAATAATGGTTTAAACAGGTTAATTTGCTGTGACTGGTTGAAACTATATAGTAAGTATATTCAAAATGGTATCTTATCTTATCAAAATATAGGAGGAAACATTAATAGGCTCAAGCTTAAGTGAGTCGTAGTCATATCAAGATTAGATTGATCTATAATGTGTCTTCTCTGTCCTTTGACTTTGCTCATTTAAAATTGAAGCCCAAACTCCATAGGACCATAAACAAACATACTATACTGTAGGAGGTTTTGACTTTGGAGATTATTTATGTGGGAAGTTTAATTGAAAAAGACAAGATAAATTGTTTAAATTTTGCATGGGATAAATTCATGGCATATATATAGTTAATTGTTCATGTCAAACTTAAACTGGAATAATCACTAGTATTTGAGTATAAATTGACAACCATAACCCAAAAAACACACTCAGAGTTTTTGTTTTACAAAACTCGCTAGCCTCATTACGACCAAATCTTATTTAAGCTATCCTACTGGGAAATTTTAAAAGGATCCAAAAATGTTGTTGCATTGTTATGAAACAAAAATTATGCACTACTTCTACTTGGAAAAATCTTCAGTTGCAAATATTGGTACAATAATTTGTGAATTTTTTTGAACTTTTTCAAGAAAATCTTGCAGGTACAAAGACTAAAAACTATTCAAATTTGTGCATCTATATTTTGTGATGCCAATGGAGTGTGGCATTTAAAAGAAAAATCTCAACCCTTAACACCATGGAAGACTTGGGTAGCAACTAAATTTTACTTTCATTTCTAAATCAAATTGGTTCAACTAAAAAATTGGATGTAAATTACACGAACATATAAATTTAATTAATAAGAAGGGAAAATAGGTATATAATTCATCTTTAATGGAATCTTGAAATTTACTGATAATATCCTTTAAAAGTAGCATTACTTTGTTGGGTAAACTTCCTAAACCTTAATGGTCTCCCTAATTTTTTCTACCATCAAATAAATAATTTCTTTTATATGTTAAGTACATAACAAAATCTTGAGACACCCGTACTACCAAAATAAATTCAAATTCAAGTTTAGATTCCTTTTTTTCTTTTCTTATTTATTTATATATTTGTAGTAATCAAAGTGATAAGTAAACACCTACCAATATTCAAATTCATGAAGCTATAAACCCTATATCCAAATGACCCCAACTATAGCCAATTGATCACGAGAGGCATTTTGGTTCTCAAGTTCAAGTTAATGGAATAGCATTAACTTGTTAAAATAATTTAACTCTACTAACTGGTTTGGAATGTTCTAAATAAGTATATTTTTTTACTTTTTATAAAAAAATGTATAAAAAAATAGAGATAATGGGTAGAAAAGTAAAAATAATATGTTAATTGATATGACCCAAATAAATATATATATGCAAAAAATATATATTTTTTTAACACACGCCAAACAAGCACCTAAAATACTACTGTGTACCAAAAACAAAATACAAAAAAAACTGTACCCAATCCAAGGTTGAGATGAGGGCATTATGGTCTTTCAAAGCCCTTAGCAAAGTTAAAGACATCATTGGCAACATAAAAATTTCTCTCAACACTAACCCACTCTTACGAGAGAATTAATCATTGTGACCTCCTTACAATGACGGGTGTGGAGAAAAGATATTTTTAGGTATAATTAGAAGCATTCAATGCTGAGATAACAGAGCACAATGAGTACGCTCCACCAAAATTGGTCAACAGACAGAAATGACCAGACAGCCGTTACGTGCCCACTAAGCAGTTTTTCCCATAGTCAAAGGCAATTAGGCCGTCCACCAAAAATAATTAAGAAAAAAAATTCAATATAAAGTAGAATAAATAATAAAGTTAGGGCTCATTTTGAGAAGTTTTGTTTAGTGTTTTTTTAATTTTTTTTAATTAAAATATGAAGGAAAAAAATTTAGTGGTTGAAAATAAATTTTTAATTTTTTTGTTTTTTAAAAAAGATGTAAAAGTATTGGCAGGAATCTTTGAATTTTTTGTATAATTTTTTTGACTTTTTATTTTATTTGTTTGTGTGACTAAAATTTAACCTATCGTCAAATGCCTTAAACTTTGTTTGGAAATTGGTTATGACATGCACAAAATAGACCCATCTGGCAACTTAATGACTTATTGGTTATGACATGCAAAAAATAGACCCATCTGGCAACTTAATGACCCTTTTTTTTTTTTTTTTTTTTTTTTTACTATAAACCTAACTCTCGAAACAGGGATTTAGGATTGTTTTGAAAAGTTATTTAAAAACTGATTTTTTAAATTTTTTTTGGCTTTTTTTAAAAAAATATATAAAAAAGTAGAGAAATGATGTGACTAAAAAAAGTCAAAAAATTAAAAAATTAACTTTTAATCAACTTACTAATATAAGCCTAATTACACCAAGACACCATAACTATTAGCAAACATCATGTTGAACCTTTGTCCATCAACTCGTAGATGCTGACTCTCTCTATTCTCGCTTGAAAACAAATTATTTTAATAAATTTTTAATTTTTTTAAAAAAATAGAGAGAATGATGTGACAATTTATAATGATTTTTTAACTAAAATGTATAATTAACAAATGAAATCTAAAATTCACACTAAACTATAAGTGTGAGGGATAATTTGTTTGGGAAGTTACTAAAAGTAATGAAGTAATATGATTCAAAAAAAAGATAAGAATATATGAAAAAAAAAAGAAGTTAATATGATACTTTCAAAATAATCATTTGTTTTTTTATCTTATTTGAGTTATATTACCTATTATTTAGGTCACATCACATCTTTATTATATTACATATTTTTTTATAAAAAAAAAATTATTAAAATAATCTATTCACAAACAATCCTCAAGTGATATATTTCGGTGGTACTACATGCACCAATTAGTGAATCAATGTACCAACATATGTTATGATATTATTACTAATTCTACCTATTATATAAATTATAAATACTCAAAAATTTTAAAATTATATCACATTATCTATTAATATAATAATTAATATATCAATTAATATATATATATATGGCCATGTTTAGTAGGGCTTATTTTCAACTTATTTCAACTTTTAGCTTAATTTAAGCTATTTTGGTGTGTTTGGTTCAACTTAATAATACAGATTATAGCTTTTTCTAAGCCAAAAATCAGTTTTTTCTTTGAGTGAGAGAGAAGAAGCTTTTCCAAACAGCTTAAGCGCGCAATTGCCATTTGAGAGGCAAAATGACTTAAATGCCCCTCACAATTTTAAGTTATTATAAGTGTGTCATGTATATAAACCAAACACAACTCATTTCTGTCTCTCCCACGTCTCTGAGAGGCGATTTCCGACGAAAGAGAAGTGATTTCCGGCGAAACAAAGTTCTTTCTCTTCTCTTCTCTCTCTCTCTCGTACGAACCAGTGAATCAGAGCTCTCTTTCTTCTCTCTCTCTCTCTGGCACGAACCAGAGGCAGTGAAGCCCTAGCTTTTTCTCTCTCTGTCTTTCTCTTTGTGATCTCCGGCGTCGCGAGATAGCCTGACAATGATGATCGCGTGACAAAACCCTAGCTCTCTCTTTCTCTCTTCACGATCGACAGCATGACAAACCCTAACTCTTTCTCTCCTTTTGCAATCGATGGCGTGACAAAACCCCAATTCTCTCTCTTCGCGATTGCGGCTAGGGTTTTGCAAGGGGCTGCTAGCAGTGAGATGAGAAAGAGAAAGAGGAGGAGGAAGAGGAGAAGAAGAAGGGGCTGTCGGTGTGGCAAAACCCTAGCGCCGCCACATCGTTGTTGTGACTGCTGGAGTTAGGGTTTTCATTTCTTTTTTTTCTAGAGGTTTTCAGTATTTTTTAAATAAATAAAAATAATAATAATTAAGCATTTTAGCCATTACTAAAATAAATTTTATATTAATTAATACTAATTAATAATTTTAGTATTAATTGATTACAAAAAGTCATTAATTTTATACTAATTGATTTATAATGAAAAAATTAAAATAATAATTTATAATGAACAAATGAAAATAAACCATTAATTGACACTAATTAATTAATAATGAAATAATTTTATACTAATTGATTTATAATAAAAAAGTGAAAATAATAAATTATAATGAAAAAATAAAAATAAGCCATTGATTGATACTAATTAATTTATAATGGAAAAATGAAATAATTTTATACTAATTAATTTATAATGAAAAAATAAAAATAATAATTTTTGTAACACTAACTATATTAACTTTTATTAATGAAATAATTCTTTTAAAATTAAGGATGAAACAAATAACAAAATAATCATTTTTATATCATGTACGGACAAAAAAGATAATTACAGGACAAAAAATTATTTTACAGTTCATCAACCAAATACTATTTTACTGCTTAAATCTATAATTCTACAATTACATTAAACAGATTAATAATTTATATTCACAATTATAAATTATAATCTATTAAATTATAATCTATAATCACTTTTTCACCACTCATCTAAACAGGCGTATATAACATTATTCGATGCCTTTTTGTTGGTCAAAAGATAACAGTCGTGGGTCTTGCTCTAATAATTAACCATAATTAACAACAAAAGTAAATTAGGGCGAAATGTACTAACCTCTCCGGCAACCACCACCGTTGGCGAACCCATCTCCCTCAAAACCTTCCTTACACTGGCACCGGAACCCTGCTGCTCTCTCCGGCGGATTCACCACCATACAATCCGCATCCGCCGAACACTTGCACTTCCCCTCCAACCACCACCCCAGCTCCGCCACCTGAAACTGAAGCGAAACCGCCGAATCCACACCCGAATTGTTCCTCAACTCCACAGCAATCGAAGTGAACAAGAACTCACAATTCGTCTTATTACTCAAATTCTTGAAACTCATCAACTCCGACCCTCGATCCACTTCAGAGTAACAACTGAAGTTTTTTATCCCCGACCCACAGCTCCGCAACTTCAATCTCGCCTCCAACATTCTCGCTGGAATCAAGCAACCGTCAATCGGAGATTTACAGCTCCGCAACATGAGCCCGTTCTGCCAAGTTAGGGCATAGTTGGTGCCGAAGAGTTGCTCTGTTTCGTTAATCGTTCTGTTACATTCCGCCGGAAAATTGATCTGTATACTATCTCCGGTGATGTTCAGAACTTTAAATTTCCCGATTCTGATTTCGCCGTCTGCACTGCAATCCAATCGGATTTCGCACCCATCGGAGAACCCGAATGGGTAGGGGACGCGATTCCGATTCCCTCTTGTTCCACAGGTTCGAGTGCATTGAGCTGAGTTATTATTATGGGCTTTGATTGAAGAGGCAAAAAAAATTAAAATTAAAACCAGAAATGTGATATTTGCTTGGTGATGAAGCATCTTGAACTGGATTGGAATGGAAGAAAGCAATCATGAGACAACCTTTTCTGCAAAATTTGAAGAGAAAAAAAAAGTGAAGTCAAACACTCAACAACCCAGATTTTACTGAGCAGACATTAACGGAGAAATTAAAGGGTGTAGTTGATGTAGTTGAGGAGATCGTGTTTTTCATTAAATGTCCATGGAAGATACTAGGGTAGTACTACAGACGCGTATGTATGGGAAATTAAATGGTGTTGTCATGAAGTATTATTACGTACCTCTGCAACAGTTCGTTGGGGTGTAATTGCTTTGTGATTTCGAAGTTTGAAGACGTGCAATTAAGTGCTTGACGATTTGGAACCAAACCCAACGGTCTTCTTCAACCTTGGAAGCTCGAGAAATGGAAATTTTGGGTTTTGTTATTCTGATCGATCAAACACGTAACAGAGAGAGACAGAGAAAGGGAGAGACATTGAGGGAAAGCTTCCTTTTTTTCACGCGATTTCGCGGCTCTGCCCAAAACAGAAGGAGAAAGGCCTATGTCAAATTGTCAAATTCTCTTTCTTTTTGGAATGACCTTTATGCCCTTGTTGCTTTTCAATATTAACGATTTACTGCGAATTAATTAAATTTAAATAATAATATTTTTTTTAAAAAAAAGGTGTAAAGAAAAAAGGAAAGAAAAGAAAAAGGAAAATGATGGAATCGTTTGAATTGCATATAAAACTTTGCGCGTAAACAGCAGTGCGTCGACCACTAAAGCCATTTTGCCCGATTATTTGACGAAGGTGGGGAGAACGGGCCCACTGTGGAGACAAATTTGGGTCCCACTACATTTTTTTGGCGTCTGGGGAATCCATATATTTTTTAGTAAGCCTCCATTTGACAAGTTGGTTTATGAGTTTCTTTGACTATTTTAGTCACAAAAAATAAAATAGACTATTTTAATCATAACAAACAAAACATCACATTCAACCGATAATTATTATACTATTCTCTCACAAAAAAAGTCAAAAAAGTTAAAAAGTCAAAAAATCCTTTCCAAACCAAGGTTTTTAGCTTAGGTTAAAATAGTTAAAAAATCAACTCACTTCCCAAACGAAGCCTAAATTGCTTGGAATTTATATTTTTTAAACTTAATTATTTTGTAAGGTTGTATTTTTAAAATATTTTTAATTTTTTTATAATAAGTAAATTAAAAAAGATTACATTTAAGGGTAAATTAGGTAACAGTGCTATGTGGTGGATTTAAACAGTTATGAAGGAAATTCTATTTTCACACACCAAGTTTTTTTACTCCACACACTTAATGAATTTTTTCATAATCATAATTTTATCCTTTAACAAAATTACCATCTCATCCACCACCATCTCACCCACACATCTCACAATTTCTCTATACACATCTTACCCACCACCATCTCACCAGCCACATCACCGTCGGCCATCGCCCCCTATGCCCAAACCTCAAGTCCTTTCACTTTTCCTGCTCCTTTCAGTCCCTAACCTTCCATTTCTGATGATAACTTGATCTTTGTCCCATTGAATGATCAGAATTTTTTTGGGTTGATTTTTGTGAAGAATTGTTTTGTAAAGTGTAATCTTTGTTCTGGGTTTGTATCTGATTGGTTTTGTTTAGATTTATGAAATCTGAATTGTTGGGTCCGATAAAAGGTGTGTTTGTGATAATGTGTTTTGTGTGTAAGTGTGATACCTAAATTTTTCTGACCAGTACATAATTTAAGGTAGATACTTGAAATTCTTATTAATTAGAAAATTAGAAGATTGAATTTTACAATCTGTATGTACTGTCCACTGTTTGACTGAATGTATAGTAATTTTTACACTTCAATTCCAGCAGTATAAATCTTTTCCTTTGCCTATTCTGGGCACTGCACAATTGAGCAGTGCCCATGGACGCCTCAACGAGTGAAACCCCAACTATCCAATACCATAATCTTCCCGAGCAAGGATAGAAGGAGAGGATGTGCACAGAGAATGTGAGGATATATTTGGAATGTGAAGTTTGTAGATTGAGATAAAGAAGTAAAAATCAAATTACTAAGTGTGTAGATTGAGAAAAGATGTACACAGAGATAATTTAGTATGTAGAAACAGAATTTCCCCACTTATAAGTCTCGTACACTTTTTTAATACACTATTAAAATGTTTATTTTGTTCTAATATTTTTTTGAGATATTGATAAGTGAAGAAAAAAAATTATAAATAAATAAGTCTACATAATAGGACCAATCTTTAAATCTACTTAAATTAAATATATTTATGTGTGCAAAATAACACGTTGGTTTAAAAGTAAATGAGTTTGAAAAATATATTGATTAATTTTTATTTTTTTAGATTATTCGATCGCCATGTTTGGGAGAAAAATCAAAAGGTACAAAAACTCAATGTAGGGTCGTAAATTAACTGATGGGCAAATTACAAATAAAGTCCCAAGGTTTAGCGTGCTTTGCAATTTAAATCTTAGGTTTTTAATTTTGACAATGTCAACCCCGTAATTCATTCCGTGTCACAATGTAAGCCCCCGTCCATCTCTGTTTCATGAAGTAACGCAGAAAGTCATTTTTTGCGCCTAAACCAACCCAAAACGACGTCGTTCCTTATTGGACCCATATAAAAGCCCCCAAATCCTAAATTTCACGAATTAGGGCTACAATTTGCCCTACCTTCTTCGATTTTGTCGATTTAGGGCACAGGGGTTGTTGCGATTTGGAAGAAAATTTGGAGCAGAGTTTGAAGTACTGCTGGTTACTATTATTTGGAGTGTTGGTAAGTGATTTATATGATTTGTTTTGTTTCTTTCTTCTTGTAATTTGTATATGAAGTTTTGTTTTTTTCTTTTTCTGATTCTGTGAATAAAGTAATGGCAAACTCTGTTTGTATCTTACTTTATTGCATGGGTATGTGTGTAGGTTTGTTACTTTAATGTCTTAGATGCTTTATGAAATTTTTTATCTCCATTGATAGACCACTGCATTAACTGAGTGGTTGGACCATTGCATTGACTGAGTGATGGACTATTGATTTATCAAATTTTTTATCTCCATTTTTGGTCCCATGCCACTTGTTCAGTCCACTGATTTTTTATGCATTTTTTTTTTTTTGGTGATATATTTGTTTATTTGTGAATGCAACAATGGATGATATAAATATGAAATTAGTTTTACGTCATAGTGGGTATTTTGTAGATAGTGATGGTGGGCCTAGGAGTTACTTTGGGGGTAAAGTACATGTGTTTGATACTGTTGATGTTGATACATTTTCTGTGTCTGAGCTGATATATATGGTGAAAAAGTTAGGGATATGTGATTTCAAACAGTTTTTTTATAGGATCCTATAGAAGATCTAGTTAGAGGGTTAAGAAGATTAGGTACTGACCAAGATGTTTTACAAATGTTTCAATATCTAGGCTCTGCAAACACATTAGAATTATTTGTTAAGCATCATGTGTCATACAATGTAGACACCACTCATCCTATTTTGTTCCTTACTGATGTCCCTGTAAATGATGATGAAAATGCTCAACATCTTCAGTCTCATGACTATGAAGATGAAGCAAACAGTGAAGATGGAGAAAATGATGACTCATCAAATTGTGATTTCTTAGCTAGTACTGAGGGTGAGGGTGACCCTACTGATGATGATATCATGTCTGATGGTAATGTAGAGAAGGAACCAAATAGAGAAGAAAGCAATGCATTTGAGGAATATGTTGTGAATGATGAGGATTCATCTGAGGAGGAATTATTAACCCCTGAAGGATCTGATGAGAAGGGTAATGGGAAGCCAAAGTACCCTGAATTTAAGCCTGAGGTTGATAAGGCTAATTTTGAATTTAAAATTGGAATGTTATTTAATAATGCCATTGAATTTAAGGATGTTGTGAGGGAATATGCAGTGAAAGGGGGTTATGATATCAAATTCACTAAAAGTAAGACACGAAAGGTTCAAGTCAACTGTAGTGATAGGTGTGAGTGGAGGCTTTATGCCTGTAAGATGAGTGGAGAGAACACATTACAAATTAAGACATACAAACATACACACACTTGCAATAGAAGTTTCAAGAACAGACAAGTAACTAGTGCTTTTTTGGCATCTAAGTATGTAAACAAATTCAAGACCACCCCCACTGTCACGACCCAGCCCCAGGGGCTTAGGATTGTAATCGCAACTTACTAACTTATTCTATTCGTAGCAAATTAAACTGCACAAGCAGAAATAAAAATAATTAAACAAGAAATTACTCTATTTTACTATTTTAATAAGAAAAAATACATCTATAGGGCTTTTATTATTTTATTATTCAATGACTGACCCCGAGTAGAAACAAAAGGGAGTAGAAATTATACTAAAAAAAAAATTAAAAAAAAAAGAGAGAAAGACAAAATAGTGGTTCAACACCAATCCTCGTGCGGGTTCCATTACGTGAGGTTATGGGTTTCCTCTACATCTCGTCACCTGAAAGGGTAACAGCTATAAGCACACAGCAGAATGAGAAATATTATGCCAAGAGTATAGGAAATACAAAATAACCATGGATAATTAGTTAGGCCAAAATATTTACATAATTTAATTTGGTAAATAAATCATTTAAATGGCAGAAACTGAAATACAGAAATTATGTAAATAAATAACCATAACCATGGTACAAAATAGAACAGAGGTCACAGAAGTGACAATCAGAACAGAGGTCAATAGATCCATGACAAACAAAGGACTACAAAGTGGCTAAACAGAGGCCAATGGTTATTTAAGTCCCCCAAGGCATGTGACTCCGGTGGTGGTACTTACAAAATATAATTATTTATAAAGTCATAGTTAAATATTCTTTAAAATTTAACCAAATATATCCATGGGTTTCATTTTAAACAAATAGAATTCAGAAATTAATCCATATAATTGAAATATTTTATAAAACATAACTTGTATTAATATAATAAAATATAACTTGTATAAAATAAATTATGGTAAGTCAAAACATACGTAAAATATATTATAGTAACTAAAGGTATAAAATAACTCACCTTAATATTGACCCTTAGCCTTACTCCACTATCACAACCTTCCTACTATAAGTTCCTACTTCCTATAACTTACGTGTCTCTCCCTCTCTCTCTTTTTTTTTTTTTTTTTTACTTCTTTGTTTTTCCGTTCACTTTGCAGCACCCTTTCTCCCTATTCATGCACGTAACTTTAGGTGGTGACTCAGCTTGTGTGATGATGAAGCAGCCTAATGACTCACCTCCCCTTACCCGTTAGACAGTACACGTGGCTTATTTACCACACTGTTAGAAAAAATGCAAATCTTCCTCCTTAATTACTATTTATTATTACTATTATTAGTTATTTACTCTTATTTTATTTATTTATTTATTATCTTTAACTCTAATTTGACCCAACTAGTATTATAATTCCATATTTGTGTGAATTTGGCCCTAAATAATAATCCCTAAATAAATTACACTTTATCGTATACCAACAGAAAATTAATTATTTATTTTACTACCACACCCATTATTATTATTATTATTATTATTATTATTATTATTATTATTATTATTATTATTATTATTATTATTATTATTATTATTATTATTATTATTATTATTGTTATTGTTATTGTTATTGTTATTATTGTTATTATTATTATTATTATTATTGGTTGTGGTATTAATTAAATATTTAGGGTATCACATTTCTCCCCTCCTAAATAGAAGTTTGTCCCCAAACTTGACGTACCTTAATTTTCGAAGAGGTGTGGATATTTGACTCGCATTTGATTCTCTGTTTCCCACGTAGCTTCTTCAATACGATGATTTCGCCATAAGACCTTTACTGGTGGTATGGCCTTGTTTTCGAGAATTTGATCACGATGATCGAGAATCTACACTAATTACTCTTCATAAGAGAGATCTTCCTGAACTTCCAGATCCTCGTAATCAACAACGTGTTCTGGATCTCGAAGGTACCGCCGAAGCATTAAAACGTGAAACACATTGTGGACATTGGATAGTTCAGGTGGTAGTGCAAGGCGATAGGCTACAAGACCCATCATTTCCAGTATCTCGAATGGCCCGATGTAACGTGGATTTAACTTTCCTCGCTTTCCAAATCGGATAACTCCTCTTGTTGGTGAGATCTTAAGGAACAAGGAACACATGATCCCCTATTTGAAATTCCAAGTCCCGTCTCTGTGTATCTGCATAACTTTTCTAGCAGCTCTGAGCAATGCAAATTCGCTGTTAAATGAGTTGGATTTTCTCACTTGTGACTTGCATGATCTTGGGGCCTAACAGTTTCCTATCTCCGACTTTTGTCCAACATAGAAGTGATCAACACCTTCTTCCATACAGAGCTTCATACGGTACCATTTCAATGCTTGCTTGGTAGTTGTTTTTATAAGCGAATTCCACTAAAGGTAAGTGCCCATCCCAATTACCTTTGGGGTCCAACA
This sequence comes from Camellia sinensis, assembly GCF_055761805.1. Classification (NCBI taxonomy): domain Eukaryota; kingdom Viridiplantae; phylum Streptophyta; class Magnoliopsida; order Ericales; family Theaceae; genus Camellia; species Camellia sinensis. The sequence continues at coordinate 192,160,078 of NC_138964.1, forward strand.
CGCACATACGTAACATGTCATCCAACGTTTGGATTGTTCTTTCAGATTGTCCATCAGTTTGTGAGTGATAAGCAGTGCTAAACTTCAGTGTGGTTTCCAAAGCTTCTTGCAATTTGTTCCAGAAGTAAGACACGAAGCGGGGGTCTCGGTCAGACACGATTGAAACTGGGGTGCCATGCAAACGAATAACTTCCTTGATGTACAGGGTGGCAAACTTATTAAGGGAGTACATGATTTTGATTGGTAGAAAATGCGTCGACTTCGTTAATCGGTTTACTATAACCCATATTGCATCATTCTTCGAAAATGACTGTGGTAGCCTAACTACAAAGTCCATAGTAATGTGCTCTCATTTTCATTCAGGAATAGGGAGTGGTTGCAGCATTCCTGCAGGTCTCTGATGTTCTGCTTTAACACGCTGACAATACAAACATTTAAAGACATGGCTTGCTACGTATCTTTTCATTCCTGTCCACCAGTAGTGTTCCTTTAGATCATGGTACATCTTTGTGTTGCCAGGGTGGACTGCAAATCTTGAGCAATGAGCTTCTACCAATATCTTCTTCTTGAGTTCCGGAATGTCGGGTACGCAAATTCGATTCTGAAATTTTAGTATCCCATTGCTTATAGTGAAATCAGGATCAGGTGTACACATTTGCTCCTCATACTTTTTCTTCAAAAGGTTATCTTTACATTGGCGTGCTCTAATTTCTTCAATCAAGGTAGGTTCCACGATTATGTTGGCGAGCAGTCCATTGATCTTGCAGGAAACGAGGGTACATGCCAAACCTCTGGTCGTCTTTCGGCTTAGTGCGTCTGCCACCATGTTAGCTTTGCCTGGATGGTGTTAGATCTCTACATCATAGTCTTTTATAAATTCTAGCCACCGCCGTTGCCTCATATTCAGTTCCCTCTGTGTGAACAGATATTTAAGACTCTTGTGATCAATGTAAATCTCGTAGGTTGCACCGTAGAGATAATGACGCCAGATTTTGAGGGCAAAAATTACCGCAGCCAATTCCAACTCATTAGTCGGGTAGTTCTTCCCGTGAGTCTTTAATTGTCGCGACGCATAAGCAATGACTTTTCTATTTTACATGAGAACGCAACCCAAACCATTGTATGAGGCATCACTATAGATTACGAACCCATCTACTCCTATAGGGAGTGCTAGTATAGAAGCTGATACAAGTCGACTTTTTAATTCTTGGAAGCAACGCTCTTGTTTGTCAGTCCATTCAAAGGGTGTGTTTTTCTGAGTTAGCTAGGTTAAGGGTGATGCTATCTTTGAGAAATCTTGCACGAAGCATTGATAATAGCCAGGTAGACCCAAGAAACTTTGGATTTCTGACACATTAGTAAGTCGTGGCCAATCCACAATTGCTGTAACTTTTTGGGGGTCAGCCGAGATGCCATCTTTGTTAATGACATGATCGAGAAAGTATACACTAGTGATCCAGAATTCACATTTTTTCAACTTGGCATAAAGTTGTGATCACGTAGTGTTTGTAGAACCGTTCACAAGTGCTACTCATGGGCCTCTGGTGACTTGGAGTATATAAGGATGTCGTCAATGAAGACGATGACGAACTCATCAAGATAGGGTTTGAACACTCGGTTCATGAGGTTCATAAAGGTTGTTGGGGCATTTTTTATTCCAAAAGGCATGACAAGAAACTTGTAATGCTCGTAACGGGTTCTGAAGGCAGTCTTTTTGATACTTTTCGTTTTGACTTTTAATTGATGGTAGCCAGAATGCAAGTCGATTTTGGAGAATACCTGGGCACCTTGAAGTTGATCGAACAAGTCATCGATTCGTGACAGAGGGTACCAATTCTTGATGGTGACCTTGTTCAGCTCCCGATAATCGATGCATAATCTCATCATGCTATCCTTTTTCTTCACGAACAATACTGGAGCTCCCTAGGGTGAGGTACTAGGTTGAATGAAACCTTTGTCCAGAAGTTCTTGGAGTTGAGTCTTCAGCTCTTTCAATTCTGTCATCGACACGCGATAAAGAGCTTTTGATATTTTTTGTGTGCTAGGTTGGGTTTCAATGATGAATTCGATTTCCCGATCAACTGGGATACCGGGTAGATCTTCAAGAAAAACATCTGGGAATTCTCGTATTACGAGGATTGCATCAATGGTAGAGGCCTCTTTTTGTGTATTGATAACATAACAGATATAACTACTACAACTCTTTCTTAGAAGTCGTTTGGCTGTTATGGGGGATATAATACAGGGAGGGTTGGAAACTCCAGTCACATCAAAGACAAGCTCGGGTTGGTTTAGCAACCTGAGGGAGACCTTTTTGGCTTTACAATCAATAGAGGCATGGTTGGCAGCCAACCAATCCATACCTAAGATCACATCAAAGTTCCCAATGCAGAGGGGAATCAAGTCTACATATAAGGTTTTGCCTTTTAGGAATATAGCACAAGATCTGTACACATCAATACTACAAGTAGACTGACCATAAGGAAAAGACACAGATAATATATATCCTAATGGTTCGGGTGTTGACGCTAACTTGGCAGCAAAGTGTGGTATAACAAAAGAATGAGTTGACCCAGAGTCAATGAGGACATGAGCTAAATGACCACAGACAGAAAATGTACCTAACACAACGTTTTCGGTAATTTTTGGTTTTCCAAGTACCAAGGCGAAAGCCCGTCATTGGCGTTTTTGGTCCTTCGTCTCTCCTCCAGGTCCTGCGGGTTTTCTGACTGAGCCAGAGGGGCTAGCTGCAGAATTGGTCAGCTTTAGACAATTCCTCAGCAAGTGGCCAACTTGACCGCATTTAAAGCATGCTTCTGTGTCTCGATGACATTGTCCCCAATGAGCCTTCCCACAAGTAGGACAAATTGGAACAATGCCACCTCGGGGGTTGGTAGGACCTTGATAGCCTAAACTGGTTGTACCCGTATTCACCTTTTTGGGAGGCACAACACCGGGTCTTCTGTTGTCTCTTTCCCAAAATCGCTTCTTGTGGCTTGGTTCCCCAGAACGCGAGGCTTTAATCCCCTTTTTAGCAATGTACGCCCGGTCTACCACTTCTGCATAGGTTGGCAGTTTCAAGACCTTGAGCCTATCTTTAATTTCAGCATTCAATCCTGATTTGAATTTTCTTTCTTTTTCGAGTTTCGGTGGGGATGACGTATGTTGTAAACCAAGTGAGTTGTGTGAACTTACTCTCGTATTCAGCCACCGTCATGGTTCTGTAGCGGCCCTAATTTTCTTTAGTCATTATTTATTACTATTATGGTTATTATTATCTTATTTTATTTTTGACTTTATTTATTGTGTGGTCACATGAGAGTTAATGTGATATTTAATGGATTTAATGTTGTAATTATTAATTGGGTGGTTACATGAGATTTAATGTGATATTTAATGGATTTAATGTTGTAATTATTAATTGGGTGGTTACATAAGGTTTAATGTGATATCTAAGGCATTTAATGTTGTAATTAATAAATTTACTGCATATTATAGTTTATTAAGCTATTATATATTGAGATTTAGGTTTATAGTATAATATTATTAGGTTATACTAGCTCTTAGGTTATTACATATATAATAACATAGAAGTATTTCAACTAGGTTTAGGTGATCAAAAGGAAAAGAGAGAGACCAAGTTGTAAGAGAGAGAGAGAGAGAGAGAGAGAGAGAGAAATCAAAGAAGACAAAGAAAGGGGCGGCAGCAAGGAAAAAAGAGGAGATGGAAGAAAAGGAAAGATTAGGGTTTTGTTTTGGTGACTCTAGTAGTTTTTTTTAAATATTCTTGATCTTCAATAAAGTATTGTGAGTACAAAACCCACTTCCCTTGATTTATGTTAAATTCTTGTTTTTATCTATTTGTTTGATATTAGTTCGATTTTGTGTTTTCATAAAGATGAGAGATTAATTTTAATTATTTTGATTAGTTGTTATGTCAGATTTAGGGTTTTTATATGGATTTATTTTATGGTTGTAATCACTTTCATGGTTATATGAAACTAAAATTAATATGGTTATATGAAATTAAAATTAATTAAGAACCTATAAATAAATTCCTTATATTCCACCATGACTTCATGGATTGTTGTTTTATTTGAGCGATGGTGAGAAAGAGTGTATAAAAAAAGTGAGGATTATGAGATTTATTTGAATGCCTTAGGCTCGGCATTGTTATGTTTATTCTCATGTGTGAGATGTTGTGTATATATATATTGTTGCCTCGTTCTCATGAATAGACGAGTGCTTTGATTTGCGCGCGTACGTATATGCTAACCATCCGGGGAGTGTGAGTCAAACTCGGGACGATATCCCCGTGCAAGTTTGGCTTCGGAGCGGTGTTAGGTATACGGGAGGCACATGAGATATATGTGTAGGCCGGAAGGGGAGGGCCGAAGTGGTGGAGTTAAGGTACAAAAATTTAATTATGAGTTTATTGATTTGTACATCTTGAAAAATAGTAATCGACCTCAATAAATTATGAAATTTGAGCAAGGGTATGTATACGAGATTTTGGACAACTTTTGTGTTGTAGCTTTTTATTAAAAAGATCGATTAGAACTTATAATCGGATGACTTTGGTTATTGTCGGTTTGATTCATTTTGGTAATGCAGATTTTATAGACTGTTTTAACCCACGAAACGAGCTCATTTTTATTGGTGTCCCGTAAACTAAAGTAAAACATTATTCTGCACACCTTTCATGTTTTGAACTTTTTCGAAAAAAATCATCTTAAGACAGGTTTTGTTCGTTTTCAGCTTCAGATTTTTCGATTGAATTCCGTCTAGATTTTTAGATCAAGTTTTTCTCTTAACTTGTTCAGTTTCTGTTAAATTCGTTCACGTTGTCTTTTAGGAAATTTGATTCTGTACAACTTTCGTTCTTTGAGTTTTGATCAATTCGAATTATTTAAGTATGAAACGGTGTAATTTTATATTTTTTTCAACAAGTTACTTATGATTAAAATATACTAACGTTATTTGTTTTGCAGGATGGTGGGTCGTACTAACTTTTTATGCAGGGCTGACCCACCATATTTTTATTTCTATTTTGTCTATTTTATAATCAATTTATATTGCATTGTGTATGGACAAGAAACTAAATGCCGCCGTATCTCGGGAAACTACCCATTCGTCTCAGTGCGGTTGGAACTACTTGTCTTGTGCCGTAGTAAGAATTTAATGTATTTTGGTTTGCGTCTGGTAGACACATGGGTGTTACATCTTGTACTCATACCAGTATACCTGTATACTGACCCGTTTTGTCTCTTGGCAACTCGGGTGCGTTCTGTTTGAGCGCAGCTGAGCTTCCTTTGCAGGATTAGTTGGGGCTACGATGGTGACGTGGATTTACGATAGTGTTGGACCTATCGTTTGGACTTCTTTTGTTTTATTGAGCTTAGGATTGATATTAGTCTATGTATTTATTATTCTCTTTATGACTTTAGTATTGGAATAATTTAGAATGGTTTGTAACCGTACTTTATTTAAGTTGTTTTGACTAGTTGTTGACACTTAATGTTGAGGTATTTGTTAGTAATGAGATTATGGTGAATGGTTTAGTTGGCGTTTTAGTTTTTTTGTTTCACCCCTAGGATTTGGATAATGGAATATTGATTGGGGTTTAGTCCTAATTTACTATTTAATTGTCCAAATTTTGGGGCGTGACAGGTTCCTTGCTTTAGATGTATGAATTCTGATGCCTTCTGTTTCCGCAATGAATCTGGGAAGTATTTTTCGTAAAATACTTCCAAGAATCTTGCCCAAGTCACAATTTCTTCTTTCTCCAAAGTGAGAAGCCATCATTCTTGTGCATTGTCTTTGAAAGTGAAAGTGGCAAAAATTACCTTCTGTCTTTTGGTGCAGTATAGGGCGCAAAAAATATTTCCATGTCTTTAACCCAAGCGTCTGCTATCATTGGGTTTGGGCCGCCGGTAAATGTGGTAGGTTTCAGATCCTGGAACTATTTTATGATAACCGGCTCTTCTCGTCGTTCTGGCATCCCATTGTTGATGTTAGTCTGCAAGGCTTGCAAAAAGCTAGTAACTGCTCTTTCCATCATTCTTTCCATTGATTCTGCGCCACTGACTGATGACTCACTTTCGTTACCATTATTGGCCATTCTACAAAGTAATAAACGAGGTATTACATCCGTAACGTAGCATATATAAGCATATGTAGCGCAATCTATATCTATATAAAATGCCAACTTTACATTTTTTTACAATTAACATTACATCTTTGTTTCAGAAGTCAGAATATGTTAGTGTCTCATCCCTGTGGTAAACAAAAACAAAAATACAACAAAAAGGGATCAGAACACATCATGGTCAGCATACAAAAAGGTTTTCTTCTACCAAATCTAGAGTGGTGGGTCAAATGGGCCAAACAAGCAAACAAGCATAGGAAATAGTGTTGCATAAAAAGCTCAAATTCCCATCCTAACTGGACTACACCAAAACACATCCACGCTGCTTGGACTATGAAAATGGGCATGGACTGTATGTATCCCAAAAATGCTCGATCGACAATCCAGCCGGGTGTCTCGACATATGATAAGTCATTATTAAAGTCAACATTTTGAATATTAATTATCTCTAGCGGGTTAGGGGCAGTGGTGAAAATATAATCCTTAGGGTACATGCTCCCCCTTCTGGCCACAAAATCTGGGGGTAGAGGGCCTATGATATAGTGCGGACGGCCATGTCCCGGGGTAACGCCAAGAACACGAGTGGGTCCAAGAAAACGTCCGTGTATATAGGCATGGCTTTGCCTCCATAGTAAATATGGGACATCGGTAGGATCAGCCTGTATATAGATTGGCCGACCCATCAATTGGGCAAGGCCTGGATACAGTCCTCTGATTATGTCCTCTGAATCTCCCCAACCCTCAGGTGAGGTGGGGGCGGGGTGGTCGGCTAAAATCTCATCTAAATTAATGTCCCCGAGCTCATCCCAAAACGCATCATCAAAGTTAATCTCTGACATTCCTACATCACCAGGATAAACATGAGATTTTACACAAAAGGACTAACGTTGTAGGTAAATATTTACTTTTATTATTAGTTTTTATTTTTTATTTTATTTTATTATGTTTATTTAGCTATATAGTTTTATTTATAGATTTATTTATAACTTTTTGAACTTCTTAATCAATTAAAATATCATTTTTTTGAACCATTGCTCTGATACCACCTTTGTCACGACCCAACCTCAGGGGCTCAGGGTTGGAATCGCAACTTACTAATTTATTCTATTCGTAGGAAATTAAACTGTGCAAGCAGAAATAAAAATAATGAAACAGGAAATTACTCCATTTTATTATTTTAATAATAGAAAATACATCAATAGGGCTTTTATTATTTTATTATTCAATGACTGGCCCCGAGTAGAAACAACAGGGAGTAGAAATATAAAAAATTAAAAAAAAAAAGAAAAAAAAAAAGAGAGAAAGACAAAATAGTGGTTCAACACCAATCTTCGTGCGGGTTCCATTACGTGATATTATAGGTTTCCCCTACATCTTGTCACCTGAAAGGGTAACAGCTATAAGCACAAAGTAGAGTGAGAATTATTATGCCAAGAGTATAGGGAATATAAAATAACCATGGATAGTTAGTTAGGCCAAAATATTTACATAACTCAATTTGGTAAATAAATCAATTAAGTGGCAGAAACTGAAATACATAAATTATGTAAATAAATAACCATAACCATGGTACAGAACAGAACAGAGCAGAATAGAGGTCACAAAAGTGACAATCAGAATAGAGGTCACAGAAGTGACAATCAGAACAGAGGTCAATGGATCTATGACCAACAAAGGACCACAAAGTGGCTAAACAGAGGTCAATGGTTATTTAAGTCCCCCAAGGCATGGGATTCCCGTGGTGGTACTTACAAAACATAATTATTTATAAGATCATAGTCAAATATTCTTTAAAATTTAACCAAACACATCCATGAATTTCATTTTAAACAAATAGACTTCAGAAATTAATCCACGTAATTGAAATATTTTATAAAACATAACTTGTATTAATATAATAAAATATAACTTGTATAAAATAAATTATGATAAGTCAAAACTTACGTAAAATATATTATGGTAACTCAAGGTATAATATAATTCACCTTAATATTGACCCTTAGCCTTACTCCACTATCACAATCTTCCTACTATAAGTTCCTACATCCTACAACTTACATGCCTCTTCCTCTCTCTCTTTTTTTTTTTTTTTTTTTTACTTCTTTGTTTTTCCGTTCACTTTACAGCACCCCTTCTCCCTATTTATACACGTAACTTTAGGTGGCGACTCAGCTTATGTGATGATAAAGTAGCCTGATGACTCATCTCCCCCTACCCGTTAGACAGTACACATGGCTTATTTACCACACTGTTAGAAAATCTACAAATCTTCCTCCTTAATTGCTATTATTGGTTGTGGTATTAATTAAATATTTAGGGTGTCACACGTACCTGGAAAATAAATGAATTTAAGGACACTGTGAAAGATGACTGTGTTGTAGAAGTATCCAAAATGAAATGTTACAGAGCTAGGAAATAAGCATTTGTGCAACTTGAGGAAACAAATGCTGAACAATATACAAAACTATGGGATTATGCTATTGAGTTGATAAGGACCAATCTAGGTTCAAGAGTTGACATCAATGTATGGAGGCCTCAACTTCAAATTAAGCCTAGGTTCCAGAGAATGTTTGTGTGCCTTGATGGAATCAGAAGAGAGTTTTTATTTGGTGTGAGGCCATTGATTGGCTTAGATGCTTGTCATTTGAAAGGACCTTGTCAAGGACAATTGTTTGCTACTGTGGGATGAGATGGAAACAACATGATGTATCTAATTGCTTATGCAGTGGCTGAAAGTGAGAATAAAGAAAGTTGGACTTGGTTTGTAGAGAATTTGTTTAAACGTATTGGCACAAGTGCAGAGCATAGATAGACCATCATCACTGATCAACAAAAGGTTTATTTATGTTTAATGGTTTTTTCATTATTCTGTTATGTTCCTTAATGTTTTTCATTATTCATGATTTTAACATTTATGTTTTGCAGGGACTAGTTCCAACTCTTGAAGATTGGGCCCTGAAAGCCATTATAGGCTTTGTGTCAGACATCTTTATGCAAATTTCAAAAAGGAGTTTAGAGGGAAGGAGCTAAGAGTTGTGTATGGAAAGCTGCAAAGGCATATGCAAGGGTTGATTGGGAGAAGCATATGACTAAGTTGCATAGTATAGACAGTAGAGATATGATTAGATGATGAGACTTAATCCAACTCAGTGGTGTAGGCATGCATTCAATCCCAGAACAAAGTGTAATAGGTTGTTGAACAATATTTCAGAGTCTTTTAACAATTAAGTCTTACCAACTAGAAATAGATCCATCATTACCATGTTAGAGTGGATCGGGACGGCTTTGATGGTGAGACTACATGAATGTAGGGACAAAATGATGAAGTACCAAGCGCCAATATGTACAAATATAAAACTAAGATTGAGAGGTCAAAGATAAAATCTAGAGTATAGATACCTACTTGGTCAGAGGATGCTCTATTTGAAGTTAGATATGGAGTAAGCGGTTATGTTGTCAACTTAGAGAATAGGACATGCACTTGTTTCAAGTGGGATCTAACTAGAATCTCTTGTCCTCATGTTGTGACTGCTATTTTCTTTCAAAAAGAAAGAGTTGAGGATTATGTGCATTTGGCTTTCAAAAAAGAGACCTACTTGAAAACTTATGAGGCACTGATAAATCCACTTAATGCCCAAGATTAGTGGCCTAAGACAGGTTGTGAGCCTTTACTTCCTCCTAAGTTGAAAAGGCCAACTGGTAGGCCTCAAAAACAAAGAATTAGAGACCCAGATGAGCCTCAGAACCTATTCAAGTTGCAGAAGAAGTGTACCAGCGAGAAATGCTCCAAGTGTGGTGTATATGGTAATAATCAAAGAACATGCAAGGGGCCTGTTAAGGGTAAAAAGGATGGAGCTGCAAGTTCATCAAAGAATGTAAGTAATGTATTGCTATGCTCTCCTTGTAATTGATCTCCATATATGCTCAAACTGTGGTTTAATAATTTTTTGTTAACAGGTGAGGACTCGACAAAATTTCATGGGATTCAGATCAGATGCAATATCTGGGGAAGCATCAACTGGTGGACAACATGGACAACAACAGCAGCCACCACAAAGGGCATTAACAATGAAGACATCACCACCAGCAGCAACCATGAGAAAGGATGAAGTTGAACAGGTCTTAGGTAGTCTGGCTAGTGTGAATAGAGACATAGTGAATTGAATGTTGTAATTATGAATTGGTTTTTTTTTTTTTTTTTGTAATGGTCATGTGACCTGAAGACAGATTATGGATAGTGAACTGTTTCTTTTTGTAATGATGAAAGATGTATATTGGTTTGGAGCAATATATGGATGGTTATTATACATGCTTATTATACATGGTTGACATCAATGATGTACCCAATTGGATGGTTATTATATATGATTGGAATGTGCTGTATATTGGTTTGGAGCAAGTTGAACAATGCTTACTATTCTGTTTTTGACATGCTTGGTTTTTTACATGCTTGGAACAATGTTGTCTATTGGTTTGAAACAAGTTCAACAATGGCTTTTAATCTGTTTTTACAAGGTTGTAATATGTTTTCCCTTCACTTGGACATTTTGTCCAACACATTCAGAGCATCATTTATCAAACAAACATTACCACAATCAAACAAACATTACAAACAAAACAAGGATTTATCATTTCATTCCAAATTATACATTAAGTTCACATTGGCAAGTGCATAGTTGCATTACATTTCCTAAACCAGAAATGCTAACTACTTAGCTAACTAACTAACCTATATTCCCTAATTGCTCACTGTTAACATTCCAATTACAAATCATTGCAACAATCAATCCACCTACAGTCCATTTCTGTCTACGATGATAAGTTTGAACATCCTCCTTCAATCTTGCAATCTTAGTTACCATTTCCTCTAAGCTTGCAACCTTGTCTACCAACTTCGGCAACACTTGTCTACCATGAGAACAATTGGGTGGATCATACCAATAGAAAAAGCCAAAAGCCCCGTTTTTCTAGAAAAAAAAAATTAAATTAAATTAAATAAATAAAGTACGTAAATTAAAATTTTCATATTATTCACGGGACTAGGAAAACTTACTCCATAATTTGGGCAACCAAGAAACCTCCTAGCTGGATTCGCATGGGTCCATGAAGTTCAAATTCTTGCTCTTATTCCACAATTGCAACGAGTTGATTCACCCCAATTGTTTCCACTCCAGCTGTTTCCTTCACTCATATTTCGTAATGGCTGAAATGGAGATTCGTTCAGCAGTGGATTCGTCATTCGTATTGCCCTAAATCGATGAAATCAAAAAATTTGGGACAAATTATAACCCTAATTGGTGAACTTCAGGATTTGGGGGTTTTTATATGGGTCAAATAAGGAACGACGTCGTTTTGGGTTGGTTTAGGTGCCAAAAATGGCTTTCTCTGTTACTTCATAAAACAGAGATGGAAAAGAGGCTTACATTGTGACACGAAATGAATTACGAGGTTCATTCAAAATTAAAAACTTGGGGTTTAATTTGAAAAACACGCTAAACCTTAGGGTTTTATTTGTAATTTGCCCTTAACTGATTTTAAACTCATTTTAAAGGAGTGCATGTCATTTATTTCACTTTCTATTTTATTTTCTATCTCATATTTTTTATATATTGTCATACCATCAAAATCAATAATTAAAAAAATATAAAGCAAATACTGATGCAAAAAGTTAACTAGATAATCTCACCTTGTTTTAAATGGTGGTCGATATTAAGCCATCCATTCTTAGTCTTCATTTTGGATGTGGGTTAGCTTTTTAGCTTTTTGAATTTTTGGCTATTTTAATTTTGGGCTAAAAAGTCTCATTTGGATTGAGCTTTTTTGACTTTTGTAAGAAAAACAAACCAAATGATTATGGTTTGAATGTGATATGTCATCCTGTTAGTTTTTTAGCTTATTTGATCTTTTTGTGACGAAAATAGCCTAAAAAACTCATACCAAACACAGCCTTAAGACTCACAAAGAAAATATAAGAGCCTTATAATACAAGAATCAACTCCGAAGTTTGTAATATAAAAGCCTTATTTTGATAACTAGCCAAAAATCAACTCTGAAAGTCTAGAAGAATCTGTGCAGAGTGACTTTTCTAGTGGGATTGTATCAAATCTAAATTTTATTTCTTCAAATTTCATGGGTTGGGCTTTTCTTAACCAAACCAAATCTCAAGTCTCAGCAAATAGAATCAGTTACATGAATTTTTTTTCTCCACGCAACTCGATCAAAGGCTATTTAATTAGTCAAATTAAGGATATTTATTTCTCTATTTACTACACTAGCTCACGTCAATCTAGGTATGCATCTTCCTCTAACACTTCCATCTACTATCATTATATCACATTTCTTCACTACTGCCTTTGTTAGTCTTCATTGTATATAACCAAGCTATCTCAATTTATTTTCTCTCAACTTATCTTCTATCAGTGCTACTCTTACTCATTTACGATATACTAATTCCTAATTCTGTCATTTCTAGTCTTGTCTCACATGCACTTAGTATTTTCATCTCAGTAACACTTATCTCATCTTATATATATATATATATATATATATATATGGGTTGGGTTTTTCTTACTTGATTAAGACTATTTAGATTCTTTTAGGCCTTCAAAGTTGAGTTGGAACTTGGTTTCAGGTTTCAAATATGAAATTAAGTCCAATTTCTACTCATAAACTTGAGTGATATGCACATACACAAACATATTAAAATCATCAAGTAATAATGACTTTTCAAGGTAGGGGAGGTGCTATAAAGGATTGACCAAGGTAGGAAAAGTGCTACAAGGATGAGAAAAACTGGCGTGAGAATGGTAGATGTACTATACAATAGTGAATTAGGGGTAGAGGTATGTGAAGGGGTTGTTGGGTCACAATGTTGGAGGCATGTTGGGTTGGTGGCGACATCGATGACCAGGGTTTGTAGGCATGTTGGGGTGGTGGCGACATCCATGACCAGGGTTTGTAGTGCCAAAAACTAATAGTGGTGTGGTTTGAAGAGGTGTATGGTTATCGTCAATGGTAATTTGTTTGAGGAACATTAATGGGAATTATATTGTAGTGGAGGCAATAAAAAATAATTAAAAATTCTTATAAAAGTTTATAATTATAATTATTAATATTTATAATATTTTTAAAATTTTTAATTTTTTTTTTAATCCCACTGTCAGATAATTTTCCCAACATTAATCATAATTAAAAAAAAATTAGATAGTGTAAATTGCGTTAATGTAGGATTAGTATCTCAGAAAAGTAATAACTTGTTTAGTTTTGAAATTTATAAATTATTTTGGAATTTTTTATATTGTATTTTAATTATTTTTTAGATGCATATAATTTAATTACATTTGAAAAATAAAATATTTATAAAAAAAAATCTAAGTAGGGATATTATAAAAAACAAAAATATCTGACTTTCAAAACTAACCTAAGACTAAATAAGAAACAAAAACAAAAGCTAATTAAATAACTTGACCTACAAGACGACCCATGGGCACAACCCAAATTTGAAAATTCTACAAATTACCAAAATACCCTTAACCTTAAAAATCCTAGGAAGCTTAAAACTAATAATAAAGTTAGACTCTAATAATACTAAAAATATGATTATATGTGGTTATTATCGATTTCTCTTTATAATCATGTCAAGTTTCAAATAATACTGCTACTTTGAATTTATTCTTTCTTGAGCTTCTTATACTCTGCATCAATTTCTTTCTCACTTTCTTTTCCCCTGTTTTTTCCATTATGACCAAACAAAAAGTGGGATTGCATTTCATTTTCCCTTTCTATTTCTCACATCAAATCCTCAAACCAAACCTAACCTAAAGGTTTACAACTTATATCCATATTATGAGAATTCAATAGAACAGAAACTTAATTGCCTTGGCTAAAACATTGATCATGGATACCCAGTAGCGTCAAAAGCTAGAATATAAGCGGGATGTAAACAAGATTACCATACGAAAAAAAACCAAAAAAAAAAAAAGTAGGAAAGGGATTTAATTGGGGTTAAGAAAAAAAAAATTAATGTCAGTTGAAAACTTGTATTCATTAAAGAAATAGAATAGGATAAATTACATTGACCACCTGAGGTTTAGGAAAATATACAATAAACCCCATAAGTTAAAACAAAAAACAAAAAACAAAAAAAACAAAAAAACAAAAAAACAAACAACAAACAACAAGAAGCAGGGTGATGCAAGGCCGGTGCGGCCAAGAAGAACGTCAATGGAGCTAGTTCAACAACTTTTTATAAATTTTTGGCAAATGATTTTTACGTGTTGCAATCTCTTTGATCGAAGCTCAAAACGCCCAAAAAATTGATCGATTAAAGAATGTCTGACTAAATTATATATTGACTTTAATTGCGGAGCTTTTGCTTACACTATAAACATGAAGGTTATGTAGGGGGGATTGGATTGACAATTTTTTGTGTTAAAATGTTGTAGGATTATTAGTCTAATTGGATTATCTATCGCCCTCAAGGGTAGGATTAGCATATCCATTGGAGAGTTTGAATTGTTAATTCAATCCCTTTGGATTGAAAATAAAAGACAATTTTTAATATTATTATGTTTTAAATAATTTATTGATGAAAGAAATATTTTTTTAATAAATACTAAAAAATATGAATTTGTTTTATATTTAGTGAATTTTTAAGCAAAATTTATATTTTTTAGAACAAAAAAATAATTATTATAATATTAAAAATGTCAAAAATTAAAAAATACTAACTTTATATATTAATACTATTTATAGCATTATTAATCTCGTAATATACAAACAAATACTATTTATCATATTTTTCTAATCTAATACTACCATACTAATAATCTCATTTCTTAATCTCACTACACTCTTATTCTCCTCACATTCTTAATCTCCTCTATCCTATGGAACCAAACAAATATGACTGTAGAGACAACTGGTTTATGGCTTGTGTAGGATTCTTTGATTTGCTAATTGAAAATAAAATTAAATTAATTATATACATTATTTATTTATTTATTTTCAACGAGTAAGTAAATTAAAAATGAATTTTTGACAAAAATATAGTATCCATTGTCTATACAACAAAAACTATCTAGGGTATGAGGCAAATAGATTTACGTTATATTTAGATTATGAATTTAGATAAAAATAAAATAAAATAAAAAATTAAAATATTTACATTTATATTTCATTTATATACTTTTTTATTTTATTTTTTAAACACAACTTTAAAAACAAATATTTGAACCATTGTCGAACATCATGATCTCTTTAACTCCTAGCTTGTTGAGGCCACTGCTATATTCCTACTTTATAAAATAGTAATGTTATACGTATCAATTGATATATTAATTAATATATTAACATTTATTATGATATCATCACTTTAAAATTATGGACTTCACTTATTATACAAATTATAAAGATCAAAAACTTTTAAAATAATGCCACATCATTAGATTGGTACGTATATCTTTATCAATCCCGTTAGGTAGCTCGAATAACTTGTGGCTTGAATGGCTCAAGGTGCCAAAACGACGTCAGTTTGGTATCATTTTTTTTTTCTTTTCTTCTTACTTCATGGCTTTTCTATTTGTCTTCTCTTTGAAACAGAAAGAAAAAGGAGAGAAAGAAGAAGAGAGAAGGATAAAAGAGGGAGAAAGAGAGAAGAAAGAAGGAACACAGAAAGAGAAGAGGGAGGAACAAAGAGAGAGAGGGGCGAAACTCCCATCTACCAGTGCCGCTATCACCGTCGCAAACCCTCCACCCACTGTCGCCCATTACCATCACCGTTGCCCATTGCCATCATCGTTGCAAACACCTCCATCCACTAGCGCCCATCGCCTCTATGTGTATACACAGATTTGTGTAAACACACATAGATCTGTATATATCTTTCTCTCTCTGTTCCCCCTCTCTTCCTCCCTTTTCTCTCTGTTCCCCCTCTCTTTCTTCTCTTGGCTCTTTGTTTCAAAGAGAAAAGAGAAGGGAAAGAAAAATTGGCCAAAACAACCTCGTTTTGGCATTCGAGCCACTTGAGCCTCCAAAATTTCAAGCTACAAAGCAATTTTCTATCTTTATTCATAAAATAATCTCAATTTTTTTAAGTGACTTATCACTTGTTTGGCATAAGGCTATGGGGCTAAAATAATCACAAAATAGATTAAAAAGCCAGTAAGATAAAATATTATATCCAAACTATACTCATTTTATTTTTTATTTTACAAAAGTTAAAAAAGTCAAAAAAATCCATCTCAAACGAATTTTTTAGCCCCAAGCTAAAATAGTCAAAAAAATCAAAAAGTCAACTCACATCCCAAATGAACTCTTAATGGTTTGCCATTGGAGTTGCTATAGTTATAATTTAGTAGCTAAGAAGAAAAGTGGTGCTCCAATGGTCACATATAGCAGCTGCCAAAACCAACCTCTCTTGCTCCCTCTTTTAGCAAAATAGATAATTTTTTTCAAAATCGTCATTTTTGCATAACCAAACACAAGTTTTTGCAAATTTTTGTGTTTGATTCTGTCAAAATAGGGTTTCACTATTAGAACAACATTGTTATAATTCTACCATTTTATATTATGTATTGTCAAATTATAACAATGATAATACTATTTATAGTATTTACGATTAGAGGTGCTCTTACCAAACTCAAAAAACAATTTTTTTTATTTTTTATTTATTTGTTGTCTCAGTTTGGTCTATGGCGTACATAAAACTTGGAATTTCTCTCAAACAGCTCCATTCAATTTCCTTGCAAATTTTGTTGACTTGCTTACACCAAAAACTTGGTATTTTTATGTTGTGTTTAGATTATAAATTTAAGTAAAAATTTATTTTATAGAGAGTAATGACAATAGAATATAAGTTTTTTTTTTTCTTTTCTAATTTTTTATTTGAATTCATAATGTAAATATAATTTTAAGATAAAGGCAAATCTTTTCCAAAACGATGATATGACATGTCTCTCATGCTTCTGTTTTTTCCGAAATATTTTGCATGATTGTTGTAACAAACTAGGAAAATTTTGAACAAGAATACTTTATAGTTGACCATTCCAAGAGAGAAAGTAAGGGATTAATAGAAGTAGCCCACAAATGTTGTGGTGTGGAGTTAAAAAGAAAAGTGCTTAAAATTTGATGGGTAAATTGTACTTTTAATTTCTATAGTTTAATTCTAGTTACAATTTAAATTTTTCATTCTACGGTTTTGGTTTACTTATTAGTCTCTTGAGGTATGCACGTTAAAAAAACAACAAAAATATTAAATTAAAATTAAATTTAAAGTGTAAAGACTATATTGTTGAAATTGAAATAATATGGATTAAAGTGTAATTTAAGTCAAACTATACAAGAAAAAAATATAATTTATAGATATAAATTTTGTATTTTTGTGAGTCACATGGAGAATAAACTTATTTCAAAACTCTAAACATCTTTTTATGTTTTTGTTTTTAAAATTTAAAATCGACAATCTCTAAATAAACTTTTTTTTTTGGTTAAAAAAGCATAAAGTAAAAAACTATTTGGTTTGGCTTAAAAAAACAAGGGTAAATTATACTGACACTTCTGATGTTTTTGTTTAATATAGATTTTGCTATCACGTTCGAAAAATTACATTTACTCATCTATTAGATTAAAATGACATATTTGCCCTAATCTTTATACATATAAATAATAAAATAATGTTGATATTTTATTCATGTTATTTCAAGAGAAATAGCAACCATCTTCTTTGATTTAACTCACACAAAAAATTAAATTTTTTTATTTTTCGTGTTTTTTTTTATTTTTACTGATTTCAAAATATTTTCAGCAATTTTTTATTTTATTTTTTAGATACACCTAATCTAGATATATTTAAGAAATATAATATTTTGTAATTTTTTTTAAATTCACCAAATACAAAAAATAAAAAAATCAATAATACTGTAATAAATGTAAATGACGATTTTTTTGGTAATACTATAATAAATGTAGGTGAATAGACGAGAAAGAAAAATGGTGGTGGAAATAAAAATGAAAAATTCTATTTACATATAAAAATTTCATGAAAATATTGTGACAATGATATTGTTGTAAATATAAATCATGTTTATGAGTGTTTTGTTTTAAAGTGAAAAGTCATCATTAAGTTATATCATTGTGTTTGAAAATTTTGTATAAAATTTAAGGTGAATTTCACTAACAGTCCCTATAGTTTGGAACTCGTGTCACTTTGGTCTCTAACTTTTCAATTGTGACATATTTGGCCTTGAATTTTGAATCTTGTTCCAAATAAAAAAAATTGAAGATATCTTTACTCAAATTTAAGGGCAAAGTCCTCAATTAGATAAAATATAAACTAATTTGACAAAAATAAATATCAAAAAAATATTTTTGAATTTTTAAAAATTATTTCTACTCACTAAAGACAAAATTATGTAAAATTGATAAATCTTTTAGATACTTATTTATTTTACTAAATTAATTTTTATTATATGTTTGGATGATGATCATGCAATGGGTGCACCGTAATTGGACCGTGAAAAAGCCTTATAACCATCCATTACATGATCATTATCCAAACATATAATAAAAATTAATTTGGTAAAATAAATAAATAAATGTCCAAAAGATTTATCAATTTTACATAATTTTATTTTTGGTGGGTAAAAATTTGAAAATAACTTTTTAACATTTATTTTTGTCAAATTAGTTTATATTATATCAAATTGACGATTTTGCCCTTGAAATTGAGCAATGGTATCTTCAATTGTCCTTATTTGAAACAAGATTTAAAACTCATGGTCAAATGTATCATAATTGAAAAGCCAGGGACCAAAAACTATAAAGACAATAAGTGTAATTCGCCCTAAAATTTATTTTTGTATATCATCACTCAATAAGAATATGTTCAGGTAGATTTTAATGATGAAAAGTTATAGAATATAGCCATGATAATAGGAAGAAAAAATGGAAGGAAAAAGGACAAAATAGTCATTTAAAAAATTTTCCCGTATGACATCAGCAATCCAAAGGACAATTATGTTAATATGCCTTCGTTTGGGATGTGGGTTTACTTTTTGGCTTTTTGATTTTTTAGCTATTTTAGTCTGGGACTAAAAATCCACATTTGAGATAGGCTTTTTAGTTTTTTTGACTTTTGTGAGAAAAGAAATAAAATGATTATAGATTAAATGTGACATTTTATTCTAGGGGTATTTTTTTGAAGGTCCCTGATATTATGATTTTATAGTAGAAAGGACATCAAATATTTTCATGATGTCTAAGGTCCCTCAACATCAATCCAGAAAAAATTGGTCCAGAAAAAATTCAAGTCAAAGAAATTTTAACTTCCTTAAACTTCCCACTGTAAATTTCTCTGCCCCTTTTTTTTTTTGAACATAAGAATTCCCCTACCTCAACTCACTTCCTTGCTTCTCAAAGGTGAGGAAGAAAGGCAACATTACAATATTATATACATACTTTCCATTATCAGAAGAATTCCCATTGAAGATGGAACTTCATCACTGTGAACAGCTGAATCTAGACCAGGTATCTCACTTCCTAGATTCCCAACATCGGGGACTTCAGGTGGAAGAGCTGAAAAACCATCCTCCATTGAAGATGGAACTTCATCAGGAGAAGAAACTGGTAGAGATACCAATCCTTGTTCAAGCTGGTACATGCATATGTATATATTTTTCAAATCCGACACTGCAGAGAGAGAGAGAGTTGATCAGAAGCTTGCTGCCATGGTTGCGTGTGGTGTTGAGGTTGGTGTTGAACTGAATTTTCTCTGGGTTGAAACTAGAGAAATTCTCTGGATCAACCCAGAGAAATTCCTGGGGGGACTCTTTTCTTGAATCACCGACCAACAACATAACTAGACCAGTACCATGGACGGTGAGATCGCCGAGATGGAACAAAAGAACCAGTAACACCGGAACACACAGTACAACACCAACTACATGCCGGAGAGCAGAGAGGGAGAGACCGGTTTGAAATTTCTCTGGCTAGAAATTTCTCTGGTTTGAAATTTCTTTGGATTCCCAAAATTTCTCTGGAGGAAGAAGATTCAGCAAACAAAAATTGATATGCTTTATGTATTTTTTGAACTGATATGCATTACAGACGAAAGAATTAGCTCAACAAATGAAACAAGGAGTGTATTTTTTGCTTGTATAGATGAAAGTACAGTTTGCTGCCTAGCAAATCTTGGCCAGGGTTGTTAGGACATAGAACATGTGCGCAAAGGGTTTTGTTGTATGTATTCATACTTTTTATTAACTTTGTTGGTAGGAATGCAAGAAAGATGATGAAAATAAAAGAAAAGAAAATGTTTATGGAAGGTTCTATTTAGCAGTGGTAACTGTCTGAAAAAGTGTGGGGATTGTTGTTGTTTGAAGAAATTTCTCTATCATTAGAGTTCGCATCTTCTCTCTTCTTCACAACAAAATTCAAACACACCATCATCAGAAACAAAGACCGCCAAGCTCGAATGCCTCGCCGAAGTCTCAGCGAGTGTTTCTAGGGTTCCGGTGTACCTCCTGTTGGCAGCAGCGGCAGAGTTGATAATCAGCTCCTTTGCTTGAAACAAGCAATTGCATGGCTTCGAAAGAGCGAGAATTGCGAACGAAGCATGTGGCTCGTAAACCCTAGACGAAAGACAACAATGCAGGTGGGTGGGTTTATAGATCCATGAAATCAGGTTGAGAGATCTAGAAAGTACAGAGAAAAAACAAAAAACAAAAAAAGGAAGAGAAAGAGATTGGGAGGTTCTGCTAGAGAGAGAAGAATCGGGCAATGAGGTTTTGAGGAAGAGGATCAAACCCAGTCAAATTTCTCTGATATATGTTTAGGGACCTTAGACATCAAAAAATAATTTTGTGGATCTCTTCCATTACGAAAAGTGGGAGAGGGACCTTAGACCAATTTTTCCTTCATTCTATTTGACTAAAATAATCTATTTTATCCTATATGACTATTTTACCCCAAAGTTACTTTCCAACCATAGAGTTTTATGAGAAACTTTTGGAATTATTTAAAATCTTGAAAGGCGAAAGTAATTTACCAAAAAATAATAAAAATTAAAATGATAAATTAAACTAACCTCCAAATTTAAAAAATATATACACATTAAATAATTCTCACAATTTAATATAATTACAAATTCTCTTAAAATTATAATTTACACAATAGTTTTCATCAATAATTCTTTAGTTATATGTATGAAAAAAAATGATATTTTATATCTTTTATACTTAAATATATGGAAAATTTTAATATACACGCGCACACCCTTAAGGGTGTACCATATGCAGCATTAGTTATGTAATTTTTTTCTTTATAATTATGACCAATTTTCTTTTTTAATTATGACATTATTTTAGTTATGACTCATGAATTTTTTAGTTATGTCTCATATTGTGTTTTGTTACGACATTTTTTTTAGTAATGACTCAAAAAGTATGAAATTATGAATTTTTTTTGTTATAATTATAAAGTGTATATAGAGTGTGTGCCATAATGTTTTTCCTAAATATATATCAGTATGTTTGGTTTTAGTTTTCTGAATTCAGTTTTCTGAAAATTGAGTTTTTTATTTTTCGTATTTTTTTGTTTTTAGTAAGTATTTTTAAAATTTTAAGTAATTTTTTTTAAATGCACCTTAGTTAAATGTATCTAAATAGTAAAATATTTGTGAAAAAATAATAAATGCAAAAAAAATATAAAAAATGTACTGAATTTTTATTTTTTTAATTTTTTTTGGTATTTAGTGTATTTTTTAAAAATTTATTTTACAAATATTATATTTTTTAAGTATATTTATGTTAGGTGTGTCTAAAAATTAAAAAACAATTGCTTAAAATATTAAAAAAATTCATTGAAAACATTAAAATACGACAAAATAAATAAGTAGAATTTTCTAAAAATCAGAACCAAACAAAGTGTATACTTTTATATTTATCTCATGCATTTATACTATTTGTATTAGTTTCAATTCATTTAACCTTATTAAAAGAAATGTTAGTATAATTATGTTAAAACTATAAGAAACACTATGGTATACACCTTACAATTAAAAAAAATGACATAATTTTAATTTTTTGAGTAATAACTAAAATAAAAAAAGAAAACATGTCATAACTAAACACAACATGAGACATAATTAAGAAACTCAAAAGCCATAACTAAAATATTATCATAATTAAAGAAAATATTGATCAAAACTAAAGAACAAAATAATATAATTATGATGTATATAATACACTATTTTCAAAGGGTACTAGAATTTTCCTAAAAACTATAGACTACTTGTATTTTTTTTAGATATCAGGACGTGAGCACAAGTTTGCTTGGAGCTTCCCATTGTATTCTCGCTGCGAAACCCTAACCCTAAACCCCTGAAAAGTGTGATTTTTTTTTTTCCCCCAGTTCCCAGAGGGAGATTGAAATCAAAGATGTCGGAAAGAGAAGAAGATATTGAATCGGACGCTCCCGAGGAATTCACGTCTGAACAGGTTTTTTTTCACTCTCTACTGCCCCAATTTTTTCTATATTACATTTCCCCCCCTTTTTCATCCAATTATGATCAATTCAAACATCCAAAAACAATTTTTTAGCAATTTTTTATTTTATTTTTTAGATACACCTAATCTAGATATATTTAAGAAATATAATATTTTGTAATTTTTTTTAAATTCACCAAATACAAAAAATAAAAAAAATAAAAAAATCAATAATACTGTAATAAATGTAAATGACGATTTTTTTGGTAATACTATAATAAATGTAGGTGAATAGACGAGAAAGAAAAATGGTGGTGGAAATAAAAATGAAAAATTCTATTTACATATAAAAATTTCATGAAAATATTGTGACAATGATATTGTTGTAAATATAAATCATGTTTATGAGTGTTTTGTTTTAAAGTGAAAAGTCATCATTAAGTTATATCATTGTGTTTGAAAATTTTGTATAAAATTTAAGGTGAATTTCACTAACAGTCCCTATAGTTTGGAACTCGTGTCACTTTGGTCTCTAACTTTTCAATTGTGACATATTTGGCCTTGAATTTTGAATCTTGTTCCAAATAAAAAAAATTGAAGATATCTTTACTCAAATTTAAGGGCAAAGTCCTCAATTAGATAAAATATAAACTAATTTGACAAAAATAAATATCAAAAAAATATTTTTGAATTTTTAAAAATTATTTCTACTCACTAAAGATAAAATTATGTAAAATTGATAAATCTTTTAGATATTTATTTATTTTACTAAATTAATTTTTATTATATGTTTGGATGATGATCATGCAATGGGTGCACCGTAATTGGACCGTGAAAAAGCCTTATAACCATCCATTACATGATCATTATCCAAACATATAATAAAAATTAATTTGGTAAAATAAATAAATAAATGTCTAAAAGATTTATCAATTTTACATAATTTTATTTTTGGTGGGTAAAAATTCGAAAATAACTTTTTAACATATATTTTTGTCAAATTAGTTTATATTATATCAACTTGACGATTTTGCCCTTGAAATTGAGTAATGGTATCTTTAATTGTCCTTATTTGAAACAAGATTTAAAACTCATGGTCAAATATATCATAATTGAAAAGCCATGGACCAAAAACTATAAAGACAATAAGTGTAATTCGCCCTAAAATTTATTTTTGTATATCATCACTCAATAAGAATATGTTCAGGTAAAATTTAATGATGAAAAGTTATAGAATATAGCCATGATAATAGGAAGAAAAAATGGAAGGAAAAAGGACAAAATAGTCATTTAAAAAAAATTTCCGTATGACATCAGCAATCCAAAGGACAATTATGTTAATATGCCTTTGTTTGGGGTGTGGGTTTACCTTTTGGCTTTTTGATTTTTTAGTTATTTTAGTCTGGGACTAAAAATCCACATTTGAGATAGGTTTTTTAGTTTTTTTGACTTTTGTGAGAAAAAAAAAAATTATAGATTAAATGTGACATTTTATTCTATTTGACTAAAATAATTTATTTTATCCTATATGACTATTTTACCCCAAAGTTACTTTCCAACCATAGAGTTTTATAAGAAACTTCTGGAATTATTTAAAATCTTGAAAGGCGAAAGTAATTTACCAAAAAATAATAAAAATTAAAATGATAAATTAAACTAACCTCCAAATTTAAAAAATATATACACATTAAATAATTACACAATTTAATATAATTATAAATTCTCTTAAAATTATAATTTACACAATAATTTTCATCAATAATTCTTTAGTTATATGTATGAAAAAAAATGATATTTTATATATTTTATACTTAAATATATGGAAACTTCTAATATACACATGCACACCCTTTAGGGTGTACCATATGCAGCATTAGTTATGTAATTTTCTTCTTTATAATTATGACTAATTTTCTTTTTTAATTATGACATTATTTTAGTTATGACTCATGAATTTTTTAGTTATGTCTCATATTGTGTTTTGTTACGACATTTTTTTTAGTAATGACTCAAAAAGTATGAAATTATGAATTTTTTTTATTATAATTATAAGGTGTATATAGAGTGTGTGCCATAATGTTTTTCCTAAATATATATTAGTATGTTTGGTTTTAGTTTTCTGAATTCAGTTTTTTGAAAATTGAGTTTTTTATTTTTCGTATTTTTTTGTTTTTAGTAAGTATTTTTAAAATTTTAAGTAATTTTTTTTAAATGCACCTTACTTAGATGTATCTAAATAGTAAAATATTTGTGAAAAAATAAAAAATGCAAAAAAAATATGAAAAATGTACTGAATTTTTATTTTTTTTGGTATTTAGTGTATTTTTTAAAAATTTATTTTACAAATATTATATTTTTTAAGTATATTTATGTTAGGTGTGTCTAAAAATTAAAAAACAATTGCTTAAAATATTAAAAAAATTCATTGAAAACATTAAAATACGACAAAATAAATAAGTAAAATTTTCTAAAAATCATAACCAAACAAAGTGTATACTTTTATATTTATCTCATGCATTTATACTATTTGTATTAGTTTCAGTTCATTTAACCTTATTAAAAGAAATATTAGTATAATTATGTTAAAACTATAAGAAACACTATGGTATACACCTTACAATTAAAAAAAATGACATAATTTTAATTTTTTGAGTAATAACTAAAATAAAAAAAGAAAAAATGTCATAACTAAACACAACATGAGACATAACTAAGAAACTCAAAAGTCATAACTAAAATAATATCATAATTAAAAAAAATATTGAGCAAAACTAAAGAACAAAATAATATAATTATGATGTATATAATACACTATTTTCAAAGGGTACTAGAATTTTCCTAAAAACTATAGACTATCACACTATTTTCAAAGGGTACTAGAATTTTCCTAAAAACTATAGACTATCAGGACGTGAGCACAAGTTTGCTTGGAGCTTCCCAGTGTATTCTCGCTGCGAAACCCTAACCCTAAACCCCTGAAAAGTGTGATTTTTTTTTTCCCAGTTCCCAGAGGGAGATTGAAATCAAAGATGTCGGAAAGAGAAGAAGATATTGAATCGGACGCTCCCGAGGAATTCACGTCTGAACAGGTTTTTTTTCACTCTCTACTGCCCCAATTTTTTCTATATTACATTTCCCCCCCTTTTTCATCCAATTATGATCAATTCAAACATCCAAAAACAAAAAAATTTAATTGTTTTTTGTTGCAGGGATTACATCAAGACGTGGAGATAAGAAAAGTTCAGAGTGAAAGCAAGGCTAGGTATGCTTTCCATCTCTTTGTGTTTGCATTCAATTGATGTATGTACTGCTGATTTGATTCCAAATAAAAATGGTGAAAGAAATCATCTCAACCCCCCATTCGAATCTAATGCCCAAGAATTCTATTTGGTAGTTCAATTCTTTATCCTTTTCTTGCTTTCATTTTTGGGAGATATCACATCTTTTGTATTCCAAATTATCTTAGGAGGACTAAGAAAATGATATTGCTTGAGATTTCCAATCCTAGAACTTTTGTTGAGTTGACTATTTTTTCCTTTTTTTTTTGGTGGGTTTCATACTATTTACAACTTGCCTCTGCTGGGGCTTGAACCCTGCACCTGATCTTTTATGGGTGGAAGGAGATGCCACTTAAAGCTAAAAGCTGGTGGTTACATTGAGTAGTTTGCGGTGCAGTTGTAATTATCATGATCATTGAGAGGACCAAGTCAGAAGATTCAATAGAATTATATAGCAGATTGGGATTCAATTAAAAAATTTAGGTAGCAGGATTGTATAACAGATTAGGATTCTCTCGCGCTGTCTCTCTCTCTGTGGTAGCTAGCTACTAATATCTTGTTATGTCACATAGACAAGGTTTGTCACGCCCCAATTTTTATTTACTTGGAAACATTCCCAAAGCTTGTAATTTAGGTCTATTTTTTTTTTTTTTATTAACAAACATCCATTACTCTTGAGTAATAGAAATATAATGATACATGTTCTCTCTCTCTCTCGATGAATACAATAATAACAATAATAAATGCCGAGCTTTCACTACGGAGCTACAAATAAATAATTACAAACATCCATGTACAATATTTATTTATTTCACATCTACAATGAAATTACATATAAAAGACACATGGATTTCTTAACTTTTCAATCAAAAAATCCAAACTTTCTTCCTGCAAGAGGATAAAACAACAAGGGGTGAGCACTAATGCCCAGTAAGAATCTCATAGTTCTCAATCAATAACTAGCACACAGATAGAAATGATCATGCATGCAGAGTGATACCATATAATAGGATGACATTTTGTAATATCAAAATATCATAAATAAAGTACTTTTTTCTCAAAAACTATTTAAACACTTTTAATTTACCTTTATTGCCGCAACTACTTCATTAAGTTTACCATCACCGATCCATAGTCCCCTTACCCATTTTCCTCTTTAAACCAAATTACACATCAATATGCAATTTTACAAATTCATCACAAGTCACAAATAACATCATCAACTCAACACACTTTTCAACACACATCTCGACACAATCCACCTTTTGCCGACTTACCACGGCGGGATAGCGGGCATCCGATTTATAACACTTTCCACCTTTCGCCAGTTACTATATGGTAGGAAGTAAACTCCCAAAAAATCATTTTCTCAAAAGTCATTTTTTTCCAAAACCCATATTTCTCTAAAAATCATTTTTCAACTTTTTAAAAACTATCCCCCACATTTGCCTGCTACTATACGGCAGGATGTAGGATGTGGGCACCCAAAACATTTTCGAAAACCATCCGTTTTTTCACTTTTGCTAGCTACAATATGACAGGACTGTGTGGACACCCAAAAATTATTTTTCCACTTTCGCCGGCTACTATACGGCAGGACTGTGTGGACACCCAAAAACATTTTCCCACATTCATCCAACGATAAGCCTAGACAGGGCAATTGGGCACCTTTAATTCAAACTACCCCCACATTTGCCGGCTACTATACGGCGGGACGTGGGCCCCCAAAAACTTTTTTTTTCAATTTTTAAAACCATCCCCCACATTTACCAGTTATTATACGGACGGTCGTGGGTACCGAAAAATCATTTTTCAACTCCCCGCGCGGGTACCAACACAATACCACCCAACACAACTCAACACAACCCAACACAACTCAACCCAAACTCAACATAACCCAACCCAACTCAACCCAAACTCAACACACCCAACACAACTCAACTCAACTCAACTCAAACTCAACATACCCAACACAACTCAACTCAACACAATTCAACATGATTCAACACAATTCATCATAGTTCAACATTATGCAACACAACTTAATTCAACATAAGTCAACACAACTTAATTCAACAACACTATTTGCAATTCAACATAGTTCAAGATAAATTCTTGAATCCCATTTCAACATTCCATAACCAAGTTTATGTCATCCATATCATTAACATATTTTTTCTCCCAAATTTCATTTCATATTATAGCATTATTTACAATGCCCATAACAAAGGTTCAATCGCTAATTTTTAACATAATTTTCAAACACTTCCAAAATCTAATTAAATTTGTATATATATAATTCAACCTCTCAATTTCATGATTGTACTTTCAATTTGAGCAAAATCATTATTTATCATCATGAATCAGCATAGGATTTTCAAGAAAAAATCAAGACTTTCAAGAAAAATTAAAACTTTTCATACCACTACTTCTTATTCCCATTTTTCCATTGATTATACACCCAAGGTTCACAATCCATAATCTTAACCCAACAATTGAACCCCAACACTTTAAACCCTAAACCCCCAAATTCCATGATATAACACTACATGCTCAAAAATATAGATTTTGCATTTATATAATCAAAATACCACAAATCTATCTATTAATGCAAATATTAAAGAAGAACTAAGATCCCTACCTCAAGAATCAAGCAAAAGAGCAAGCTTTGATGAGATTCCTTCACAAATCTGAATTCCAATCGGTAGAAAATGTTGAATTTCAAGCCTTCTTCACTTTCTTGTAAGGGATCTTGGCCAAATCTTTGAGGAATGGAAGATATTTGGGTCAAAAGTCTAGGGTTTTCGGACTAAGGGTAAGAGAGATGAAGAGAGAAGATGAAAGTGTGAAGAATGATCTAGAAAAGTGCCTTTAAACTTGCTGAATTTGCGCAGTCCGCTCGAGCGTCGCTTTCCACGCTCGAGTGTATCTGCTTCCAGCACAGATATAAAAACATCAAACGGGTCGGACTCCGTTCTAGGTTGTTCTTGTGTCCAAATCGAAGCTAGAAAATAAGCTTTCCAATGGTTCTAGCCTCACACCCAAATTCAAAGTGTGGAAAAAGAAAAGGGCAAAAGAGTGACGGCTGTTCGTAGGAAAAATTATCCGAATTAAATTCTTGGTTTACTCTTACTTTACCATTATGTTGCCACTTCAATCAATATCCCAAAATAAAATAAGAGGTTCCAAATATACTAATAAAAATGTTAAGGGCAATCTCACTTTCCACGCTCGAGCGTCGCTTTGCGTGCACAGACCAACAAAGCCGTCCGCTCGAGCGACCACTCCTACACTCGAGCGGGAATTCACAACTCTCAGAATTTCAGACAAACTGCAAAAATGCTGGGAGCCTCTCAAGTCCGCTCGAGCGTCAACTTCCCCGCTCAAGCGAAGGGAAAAATTCCGGATCGTTACAAGGTTTAAAATAAATCCCAGAACACATAAATCGGTCATGAACCTGGGCACATAATGTTTATGGATGGATAAATTTTTTCAAAAGTAAGCCCCACCAACTAACAAACTTTATAAAATCTTGTCCATTTGTATGCATGTTGAGTTTGATTTTGTGATCTGTTTGTGTGTTTGTAGCAGAACTGCCAAGTTTAGTGGCAATAATTGTCTGTCAACTAGAGTGAACAAAGGATGTTTTTTTTTTTTTTTTGGATAAATAGAGTGAACAAAGGATGTTATGTAACAATAATGTATAGGCCAGGCCAGTATGAGTGACTGGATTTCCTTTGTTGTTCCTTCAAATTACATTTTATAGATTTATTCCACATTTTTTTTGGGTGCACAAACACATGGGTATCATAATGCTTGATTGCAGGTCATGTATACATTTGCTTATTTGTTTCTTTTGAATTGTAATAACATATTAAAGTAAGATGTTATTAGAAACATCTCTGTTGTGATTGAATCAAGATTGTTCAGAATGTGATTGAATGTTAATTATCAACGTGAGCTCATGAGCTAGTTTTGGTTGTTTATACAGTTGAGAAAAAGAAAAAATAATAATAATAATAATAGAAAAGAAATATGAATTGAATTTGAGATTTCAAGGGTTTCAATTTTTAGAATTGGAGTAGTTTGTCATTTTATATGATTAAAATGAATCAGTTGGTTGTATGTGTGATGAGGGTACAGAGTTGGTCAATCATCTCCTAATGCGTTGTAAGATGTTCTTTGATACGTGGGCTCTTCTTTCGACTCCCAAGGGGGGTGACAGATCTTATACACTGTTGGAATGGCGCCAGAGTTAACAGAAATAGAAGGAAATCTTGGGAAGTTGCCCCGCTGTGTTTGATGTGGACCATTTGGGGTGAAAAGAATCAAAGATGTATTGAAGGATTGGAGAAACCCCTTTTAGTATTGAAATCTTTTTTTATGAGTTTTTTGTATAAGTGAATTTCCGGTGTCAGACACTTCAGTTGAGCGCTTTTGGATTTTATAGAAATGTAGAATGCTTGTTGCTTGAATAGCCTTTCTTTTTCTTGACTTTTTATTATTTAGTTTTTGTATGTGAGTTGCATACCCTTGATGTTTTTTAACGGTTATGTATGTGCTATGATTGTCAAGCTGTGATGCTAACCTCTTATAGTCCTATAACTAACATGGAAATCAACCTTGGCAACATAGACAGTGGATTCATTTAAACCACAATAATTGAACATATAATATGCATGAAACACAAAGGTTGTATAATTGTATTAGAACGTTTGTGATAATGTTCAACTATTAAATCTTGTATTATGCTTTTGACAGGTTCATTTGTTTTTATGCCTTTAAAGTCCCACTTTATGTGTTATTCTTGGTAAATATTGTTGTTTACAGATGACATGAAATATCTTCGTCCTCTTTGTAGGGTTGTTCGTGAAGGAAAAGAACGTCGTAGGCAATGGGCTCAAAAGAAAACACCAAGACGACCACGAACTAAAGAAAGCATCCAAGATGTTGTAGAAACTGAGACGATTGAGGATTCCCATGATAATAAAGGAATGCTACCAACTGACATAGTCCAACTGCTTGCAGCTCGGGAAAAGTATGTTATACATCTCTCTCTCACTCTCTCTGTCCCCATATATTTATATATGCAAAATCCTAATTAAGAAAACATATTGAATCTGCAGGCAAGTTTTTGTATCAGACTCCGAGGAAGAGAAGGAAGAGAAAACCATGAAAAAATCGACCTCAAAAAAGAAAAGGTCCAAAAGCACTGGGTGAGGGACTTCTTCCTTTCATGGTGACGAGAGAATAAAATGTCTTGCATAAATAGCTTCTCAATTAAACTCTCTCTCTCTTAATTATGCTTTCACAGGCTCGAACCTGTTATTTTGAAGGACATTCCACCTGCTCAATGCTTTCAGAACTCCTTGGAGTTTTTGAAGAAAAGGAAAATGCAGGTTTCAAGGTCATCTTCTGTTTTGAACAACTCCAATAAAGCTCTACGCATGCTCTCTACCTCTGGTTTGTTAAGTATGAAATGATGAATGACCAAATATGTCGACTCATTCTGGATCTGTCATTGATGTCTTGTTTTTCTTTTTCTTTTTCTTTTTCTTTTCGTTTCTCTTTCTTTTTGCTGTTATTAGTGGTGCACATTAGCATAAGTTTGTGCATGATCGACATGGAAAAGCCAGTATGTGCTAATTGTTAAATCATATGAATTAACTATTTGGGTCAATCTTCCCATTTCTACTATATCTTCTTTTGAGATTCTTTATTAGCCTGGAATGCTTTTTTGAGTCCTTAAATATGTCACTTGTTATACATTCATGGATGATACGATCATGATCTGTACCAGGTTTCACCAATAATTGGCTGATTGTGCAGTTTCTCTTCAGCCTAAGGCTGTTCAATCATTTGCGGTTGGGGTATACTATATTAACTTTAATTAATCTGTTTAGTTAATTATTAGCTGATCTCTCTCCACTCATCCACCATCTTGTTCTCAATTTTGCTTTAAGCTTTTCACAGTAGTTCCACCAAACAAAGGATAAATATTATATACAATGGGGATTCAATTGACACAAGCCTTGATGGTCATGGTGTTTTGAGAAGTTCATCCCTTGTGGGTTTTGCTTTATCATTGATTTCTAAAGATGGACCAAGTCAGTCACTATAAATAAATGGAGGGACTATATAATTGATATAAACATGAAGGCTGTTAGTCTGTGCTTGTATGACTGACCAAAGCCATGCCATTGCTTTTATGGCATTTTTACTTTAATTTTGTATGCTTCTATTTGGTAGGTAGGTTTTTTTTTTTTTTTTTTTTTTTTCTTTTTCACAGGGAGGAGTACGAAAAACCAACATGAAACCTGTGGAACAATTGATGTTGATGCTAACTTGGAAAGATTTTAGCCATCAAGATAGGATATGCTATTGAAAGCAGAAACAAGCCAAATAGAAGAGAATAATCAGTGTATATCCATCTCATAATTCATACATAGCATCAGACCCTGCTGGCTGGTGGTAAAGTCTCATGTTCATCACCAGCAGAGCAGCCAGTTCAACATTTTTTTACTTTTATTTATTTACAATCGGTAGGAGAGAAATAGGAAAATGGGAAACTACATAACGCAGCGGTAATGCTCCAACCCAGAAATCATGCTTGGTAGTGGAGTAACTCATCCACGAGACCAACCCTTGATCTTAGCCAATTACAGCAGTACTTTTAAGTTAAGGAGCAGAGAAAGCATCATCCTGTTCCAGCCACCTCTGCTGGTGGGCTGCAACCATATCAGCCTGTCCGGAGCAGGAAAAAGAGCTGCTGAGGAGAGCTTGGAAAGGGCTTCGGATCTTGTTTAAGCACTTGTGGTGTCGAATTCGCCGGAGGACTACATCTTTGTCCAGAGGCTCTGAGGTACTATGAGCTGATGATGATTTCAAGTAGAGGTAGCTTGTAACAGAGTTTGTGTCTCTACCATCTGAGACTGATGAGAGGTTCTTCACTTCCTGGCTCTTATTAGATGATATCACGAAAGCCATTTCTTGATCTTGGATGTGGAATTTTAGTAGTATATATGGAAGGAAATGGGAGAGATTGCGAGTGTTATATATAATGCAATTTGGGGCTCTGCATATAATATGTATACACACATGTTATGATATGTAGTTTATAAATGAGTTTTTCCTGTGGGTTGGTTTGGTCACTGGTTTTGTCTGTTACTTCATATGGGATGTTTTTTTATTTTGGGTTTCTTCCTCATGTTGCATGTCTCTAGTGTGGTGGGCTATGGGTCTGAGTGCACTGCCTAGATGAGTGTATGACAACAGGTGGTTTCACCCAAGTTGAATCACCATCCTTGTATGGTGGATAAGGCTTGTGTAATGTTAGAAACACACAAAATTTTCATTAAGTATGATATAGAAGTGAGACGAAAAAAAAATGTAAGAATTAAATAGAATCATGACACTACGGCTATGTTTGTTTGGGCGAATTGGATTAGCATTCCCATGACTAATAGTCTTAGGACTACGAATCCGTTGGATCATTGCCCCGTTTGGTGTAGCTGTTAAAATAACTTATAGATTATAGCTTAACAGATTATAGATTATGACTTTAATCAGAAGTTATTAATCTGTTTGGTGTAGCTGTTGGATTATAGATTTAAGTTGCTGAGTAGTGTTTGTTAAATAAGCTGTGAAATAGCTTTTTCAATTAATTTTTATTTTTTGTTTGTCTACATTTCTCATAAAAAATAATAATAATAATTTATAGTCCATTTGAGTCTTTTTCTATTTTTAAAAAAATAAAAAATAAAAAAATTTAAGAGTATAACCATAAATTAACATGTCCACAGCAGAAGCTGATAATCAGAAGTAAGGGGTGAGCAGCTTCTCAGAATCAGTTTTTTTGAGTTAAAATAAGCTGTTAGAATCAGAAGCTGTTTGAAATAAGTTTAACCAAACAGTCCAAAATAACTTTTTCAAAATTAAAAGCCATAAGTTAGCTTTGAAAAGCTGAAACAAACACCCCCCATGTATCCTATCTTAACTAATAGTCAAGTTTAAAATAATTAGTCCGTACTTTAATTGTTTAACCAAATATCGGATTAATAATTTTATTGGACTATTAGTCCAATCCCAAGCTCATGTCCACCCAAACAAACATGGCCTACAAGACAATAAATGTAGGAATAAATTATTACAATTTAAAAATAAAGAAGAAAAAAAAGAAGAAGAAATTTAAGACAAAATGAGGGTGCAAAAATATATACAAATCAATTGCTTAATACGTTCGTTAGTCAGCTAACAAACTAATTCATAAATTCCATTTCTCTTAAAAGATGAAATGGTAAAAGAAAAAAAGGAAAAAAAATGCAAGTATGAGACATGGAAAAGGTTTATGCCTTTTGTTTGCCTAACAATTAATTTGTTTCTCTGTGTCTAAAATAAATAAATAAATAAATAAGAAAAAAAGAAAAAGAAAGAGGATGTATGGGGGGCAGTAATATTAGCTTGATAGCAAAAACAGATGAACAGTTTCCAGAGAGTAAAAAAACAAGGGGAAATATCACATCAGGTTATTTGAAAAAGTATTTATAAATCAGTGGAAAATTATATAAATATTAGTAATTAAATTTATAATATTTGGGAGAATTACATGCAGGTGGGAGATGGGAAAATTTTTTGCCAACAAGTGACATTTGCATTGCATCTCATAGCCTTTTATTTGTACCCATCACAGATACACTTGTAGTTGTATTCCATGTGTTTATAAAAAAAAATTTCCTTTTTTCTCACCGGCACATAATTTCCCTAATATTTTTCATGAATTTGAAGGAAAAAAAAAATCGGAAAATGAGTGAGAGCACTAATTAGCCTCTGTTTGGCAAGATGGTTTTCAGGCTTTTTTGGCTATTTTAGCCACAAAAAACAAAATAGGCTATTTTAGCCATAACAAACAAAACATCACATCCAACCTATAATCATTACATTCTTCTCTCACAAAAAAAGTCAAAAAAGCCAAAAAGCCAAAAAGCCCTTCCCAAACCAAGCTTTTTAGCCCAGGCTAAAATAGCCAAAAAAGCCAAAAAGCCAAAAAGCCAACCTACTTCCCAAACTAAGCCTTAGTGCTATCACTAATGATGTGGCAGTGGGCCCCACCAGAAATGATTTGATATTTTGGCGTTGGTGTTGTATTTTTTTTCTTTTTTTATTAAGTGCCATATTATTAGTGGTCTTTTTAGAACTCCAAAATTAGTGGTCTCTATCATTGTTGAAAAAAATCTGCCTCCCAAGTGTGATTACCCCAAAAAACAATGGGCATCATCCGTTGGTTTTGGGTCAAAACAGAGTGCTGCTTATTTTATTTTTTTTTGTAAACTCTGTTTCACTTCCCATGTCATATACATGCATATACACACAAACAGAGAGAGAGAGAGAGAAGTGATATTGAAGCCAACCTTGATCTGCTCTGATTGATTAATGTTGGGGGGGGGGGGGGGGGGGGGCTCATGGTTTGTATTCTCATCTTGTCCCAAACGATCATTAGACAGTTTGATTAATGGGGGGGCTCGTGGTTTGTACTCTCATCATGTCCCAAAAGATCATTAGACAGAGAGGGTGGTGGTTTTGTTATTTTGTCAAATCGGTGTATGCTTTACACGTGACCATGTCTTTTGATTTTTTCTTTTTTTTTTTTTGGGGAGATTTGATCAAAAGGAACGGATTGGAGGGTGCTGTTGAGTTTGTAGGAGTCCATCATGAGTTTTCTTTTGATAATCTGAATCGTTAAATATGTAGAATTTGTCGAGTATTATATGTCTGAAAAAAATTACGTTGATCGGATATCAATAGCTATTTCATCAGATCAAATTTATGGCAACCGTTTATTTTTTCACCATCTATTTTTTTATATAAAACTGACTTGATCACATAGCTATCAATATTCAATCAATGTGATTTTTAACATGTATATAGTACTCGACGATTTTTACACATTCAACGATTCAGATTATCGAAACGAAACACATGATGGACCTCCACGGACCCAACAATACAGTGCCAAACCCTTGATCAAAACCTTCTCATAATAAAACTTTAATACATTAAGGAGAAGTACAAAAAAATTTCTTTAAAAAATTCAACATGTACTATTTTTATAAAAAAATATTAAATTTTAAAATAATATAATTTTTAATATGATGTCGATTTTAAAAAAAATTAATGTTTTTAAAATTTTGTCATCAAGATCTATCAAACAAGATCCATGTTGACTTTAAAATTCTTAAAAAAAAATTATGATCATCGAAATTGATGTAAACAGTAGCATGTTACTTTGACAATATTATTCAAGAAAGAAAAAAAAAAGATATTTTATTTTATCGTTACTCAATTATGTGTTTTGTTCTTAGGGAGTTTATGGAGTAAAATAAATTGCTCTGTTATTTTCACTAAGCAATGAGATTTTAACTAAATTTTCTTTTGTTTTTTTGTACTTCAAAAAATGAAAGTTTATTGTACTGCTACTACTACATTAAAATATCGGCGGAACTGGTAAATTCATCCAAACTAATCCAAGCACGTAGTTTGGATAAATTTTTTTTAATGCCAAAATATTAATTGTATTTTTTGAGTGTCAGAGAGAGATAGTTAATGAAACCCTAACATTAGGAGCTTTTTTTCATATTAAGCCTCTTTTGCATCTTATTTCTCAAACTAGGCCTAACTTGGATGGATTGCCCAAACTAGGCTAAAGCGCTATTACAAATCGCGCTTTCACTGTTTGGAGTCTAAAATTTGATGAATAGTGAAAACGCTATTTAAAAATGCGCTTTTGATTAAGAAAGCGCTGTTACAAATCACGCCTTCAACATAAAAAAAATTTCTGAAGAAAACGCTATTTGAAATAGCGCTTTCACTGTGCATATGACGAAATCGCGGTTTCAAACCACGCTTTCACTGTGCGTATCTGTTTTCTTAAAAAAATGTTTATAATATATTAAAATGTGATCAATATAAAACATAAGTGCTTTGTAGCACAAATGGTAGTGCACTTGTTTTGCCAAAACTGTGGTGTGGGTTCAATCCGCGGGAGTTGCTATCTTTTAATTAAGTTCAATTCTTTTTTTCTTTTTCTGTCCTTCCACTCACTCTATACTTTATATATTTATTATATAATTTTTTTATCAAAAAAAAGTAAAATATTTGTTTGGTTAACTAAAAATCAACTCTATAAAATACAATTTTTTTCAAAATGTCAACATAATTGTTTAAAAAGCATTCAGTGTATTTGGTTTGAATTTTTTCGATTTAGTTATTTGAAAATTGAGTTTTTTTATTTTCTTATTTTTTTGTTTTTAGTGAATATTTTTAAAATTTTAAACATTT
Source organism: Camellia sinensis (assembly GCF_055761805.1). Classification (NCBI taxonomy): domain Eukaryota; kingdom Viridiplantae; phylum Streptophyta; class Magnoliopsida; order Ericales; family Theaceae; genus Camellia; species Camellia sinensis. The sequence continues at coordinate 192,197,319 of NC_138964.1, forward strand.
TTTTTTTTACTTTTTTAGATGCACCTTAGTTAGATGTATCTAAAAAGTAAAAAAATTGTGAAAAAATATTTTAAAAAATTAATAAATACATAAAAATACAAAAAATGTACTGAAAAATATTTTTGTATTTTTAGTATCTTTTCAGCAAATTATCATTTTTTTTCAGCAAAATGTACTCAAAAAAATATGCACAGTGAAAGCGTACTCAAAAAATATTTTTTCAGCAAAATGTACGCTTTTAAAATGTACTAAAACCAATATTCTGAAAACAAAATCCAAGAGCTCTGAGTGAAACAAAAGGCGGAAGCAGCACATACGAATAAAGGAGATGGATTACGAAATCAAAAGGATAATTATTTGAACAAATCTGGAATAAATATTTCATTAAAACAAAAGAAAGAAAACATTTAATTAAAACTTTTAACTAACTTACAATTACAATAGCAGCAACTGCAAGGATCCTAAGTAGGTTACAGCACACAGTGTTGGTTTTCACTCAGAGCTCTTGGATTTTGTTTTCAGAATATTGGTTCCCAAAAATTTCCAAGTCTGCCGAATGAGTTTAACTTGATTACATTATATACAAAAACAAAGAAAAGAAAAGCAACATTTGACTGATGAAAGCAGCTTGCAGCGCATGGGGTAAAGTAGATGCTGTCGATTGCTTTTGGCTGATTGATTGAAAAGTTGAGCATCTTTAAACAAAAGTTGACTAGGTGAATAGTGACGGTGAACAGTAAAAGTGAACAGTAATTTTTACTATTCATTACTTTCGGTGGAACATGTGAATAATGGAATCAATATAAATACAAATTGGCAGCTTTTCTCAAAAGAGTATTGACTGAAGCTAATTTGTATCTATATGGAATCCAATGCTGATTATGCAAACGGATCCTGGGCATCTTGAAACTCGGGTCCTGAATATTGATTAGTTGATTCTTCAGAGGAGTGGGCATGTTCTGAACCTTCTTCTGAACTGTCTGAATCGGTGGATTGGGTTTTAGCTTGATTCAATAGTTGGTGAGCTAACTGGATCATATTTTCTTTGGATGACTTGGATTTAGTCTTGGACTTGACTTTGGGCTGAGCAGGAGGTGAAATGGGCTCTGCCTTTACTTTGGACTCTGATTTGGGCTTTGATTGGGCTGGCTGGGCAGCAACAGCTTTAGACTTTGATTTGAATGATTTGGGCTTGGAACCACTGGATGAGGGGCTTCCAAGGTTGACTGGAGGAAGACTGGGTTGACTTCCTTGAGTAATTGCAGCAGTTGGGTTCTGCTGGGCTTTAGCAAGAGCAGGAGTTAGAGCACACTGATTAGGCGGGAATTCTTCCTGAACAATTTCAAGAATTCTGGGCACATTGAACTTGACCCATCATTTGACTGTGTGTTGGCGAATGATGATGTTATCATCAAGCCCATATTGCCATTTAAATATCCATGAAATTTTGTATTTGGATATAAAAATTAGCAATAATGGAAATTGTCTTTGGTGAGTAGTAAATGGATAAACAGAGGCAAAATAATTAACTATTCCATGGAGATCATCAGGGAGGATATCTGAAATGGCGCCATAGTGAGTCCACCATCTCAGAAACCAGGTAGGTATTTCAGATTTGAATTTTTGATCAAATGATATGAACCAAGAATGACTGAAAGTTTCATTTTGGTACAAGAAAATCTTGAACCAAGTATCAACGTAATCATGGTAATTATATTGAATGGGATAACCAAGTAAATCATGAGGCTGGTTAGGATTACCCCATTCAGCCATGGAAACAATATTGTGAATATAAATTGAATGATATAGGATCTTGTAAGCATAGGTTCGATCCTGGATTGGTTTGATCAAAATTGAATGGTGATGGAGTAGAATGTCTTTGTAATAGGAAAGGGTTTTCTCTGGATGTGAAAGGATGAAATGGCATCCAGAGCCAAAATGGAATTTAGCAATTTCATTGATGGTTTGATTTTTTGGGTGACTGGGTTCTTTGTAGAACAGGTTAGTAACATGTGAATTGGTGTACTTAGATCGGGATGGTTTAAAGGGGTTAACTGGGAATGGAGTAACTGAAACTGAGTGGCTAGATGCAAAAGGATCTGAAGCCAACGCAGATGAGTAATCAGGACGATAGGTGTTACCAAGAGTTTGGTAACGGTTGACCATTTCAAGTGAATGAGATTGGGTGACTGACTCCAAAGGAGGAGGGACAATAAGTTGATTAGGTTTACTGGAAGATGGGACCAAAGCCTTGGAAGGAGGCCTTGGGCGAGATATCTGTTTAAACAAGAAACAATGATTAGCAACCAGAAAGGAGATCTAAATAATCTTGATGACGATGTAAACAGTTGTAGTTGTGAGCAAGTAAATTGCGACGGGCTTGAATTTGATGGTAATTGATATATTGGGCTCTTTTGGTGGTTGGTCGGGCTAATTTGAGGCGGTGAATACGATGGGTAAGTTGTTTAATTTGGGTTTTGAAATAGGTAATGCAGGTTTTATGGTAAGAAATAAATGGTGCAATCATCCCTTAACCCCCTGTAAAAATTCCCGGGTAAGAAAATCAGGCAGGGAATTTTGACTACCAGGTATATAGGCAATATCAAAATCAAAAATGCTTAAAATAGATTGCCAACGGGCAAAAATTTGTTTACTAGTAAGGTTTTGAACATCTTTTTCCAAAACATATTTAGCAGATTTGCAATCAACACGAAGTAAAAATTTTTGATTTAAAATGTCATCTTGAAATTTTTGAATACATAAGACAGTAGATAAAATTTCTTTTTTAATAGTACTATAATTTAATTGTGCTTTATTTCAGACACCAGAATGATAACGAACAATTTGTTCAGATGATTGAGGAGTAACTTTCTGAAGAAGAATGCCACCATAACCAATGTCGGAGGCATCAGTTTGAATGATTTTGAATGAATTTTCAGTAGGAATACCAAGACAAGGGAGAGACTTAACATATTGTTTGACTTGTTGAACAATGGAAGTATGAACAGAAGACCAAGGTGGAGGATTATCCTTTAATCTATCAAACAGAGGTTGACAAGTTTTTCTAAGATCTTTGTAAAATTCAGCAATGTAGTTGAGGGAACCTAAAAACCTTTGTAATTGGGTTTTATCTAGGATTTCATCAGGGAATTTGGACGCAAATTCAATGGATCTACTAATGGGTAAAATAGTATTGTGATGAATATCATAGCCTAAGAATCTAACTTTAGTTTGAAATAATTTAATTTTAGGAGCAGATATGACAAGACCATGACTTTTAATTGTGTAAAAGAAAGCAGTTAAATGTTTCCAATGTTCACTAATTGATTTTGAAAAAATTAATATGTCATCAATGTAAACAATTGAAAAATGACTAAATGGGTTGAATATGTCATTCATGATATGTTGAAATTCACTAGGAGCATTTTTTAATCCAAATGGCATGACATTTCATTGATATTGGCCAAAAGGCGTGTTAAATGCAGTTTTATATCTATCTTTCGGATGAATTTAAATTTTCCAAAAACCACTTTTCAAATCAAATTTACTAAAAATAACAGCTTGACTAAGTCGTTTGATTAAATCTTTTTTATTAGGTATAGGATACCTAATCCATTCTAGGATAGCATTTAAGGGTTTATAATTAATAACTAAGCGAGGGACATCTCTTTCTAATTCAGCATTTTTGTTAATATAAAAAGCAGGGTAAGACCATGGTGACTTACTGGGACTAATGATACAATTGTTTAATAATTCATTAATTTCTTTTTTACACATTTCAAGTAACTCATGATTCATTTGAATTGGTCTGGATTTAGTAGGAATTTGTCGTTCGTCAAAATTCTTAATATAAGGTAAAGTAACTACATGCTTTTTCCTATGCCAAAATGCAGTAGGTAAGGTAGAACAAACAGTGGATTCAAGTTTTAATTTGAAATCATTGATTTGAGAAATAATAACTGGATCAGTTAATTGTTGGTCAATGCGTTTATAATTAATTTCTTCTTTAAGAAAATTTATATGCCGAGTTAAGCGACTAATTGTATGAGAGATAGAACAATCTTTTAATTGATTTAGAGCTAACATTTCAGGAGGAGATAAAAATTTAAATGTAACAGGTTGACCTAAAACATGGATAGTTATTCCTGTACTAGATGTAGTAAATGGATATAATAAATATATAAATGGGGATCCTAAAATAATTTTATCAGTCATATTTGTAACTAAAACAAAGGCGGTTTTAAAACATACATTATCTTGGCAAACATGAACTTTAGGTAATTTATATTTGATATGCATTTTACTACCATTAGCAGAAGTTAATTTCTCTTGACATTTTTCATAATATGTAGTAGGAAGTAAACCTTCTTGGATACAATTTAAATCAGCACCAGTATCAATTGAAACAATTAATTCTAATTCAAAATCATTGATAATTATTTTGATTTTAGAATACCATTTTTGAATATAAAGTTTATTAATTAGACTTAACCTTTTTTCTTCAGGATTGTTGGATTGAGATTGGTGTGATCGGTTATCAAATATCAATTTATCAGGATTAGTGGGATCAGAATCATGTTCAGATTCATTGGGAGATTCTTGATCATTATTTTGGAAATTATCTAGACTTTTATTAAGTTTTAAAGTAATAATTTCGTCTTCTAATTTTTTATCTTTATTTTGTAATTCTTTAATTGTTTGTTTAATGTGATTGATTTCTTGTTGTAAATCTTGTAGGGTAATTTCTTTTTGTTTATTTTTAAATCTATCTAAGGTTTTGGATAGACTAATTATTGGTTTATCAAACTTTGGTTTAGCATCGGAATGAATTAATAAAGATTTTAGTTTATCAATATATTTTTGTTTTAATTTTGGATCATCTAGTTTACTAATTAGGTCAATAAGAGCAGATTCTTCTTGAGTGTTTTTGGTAAGAACAGTAATTTGTTTAACTGGTTTACAACAAACATCATTGCATCCTATATTAATATTGTTACCAGAATCATCACTAGGTGATTGGTAATCGGATGAAGTATTGGGATGATCAGAAGAAGAGGAACTACTAGTAGATTGATTTAATTGAAAAATTTCATATAATTGATTTTTGGAATTGTCATCAATTTGAAGTTGATTAACTCGATCTTTTAATTTTGTTTTTCTTTACATTTATTTGAATAATGACCTTTTTGACCACAGTTATAATAGGTAACATCTTTGATATTTTTAGATTTTGGATGTGTTTTGGACTTATAATATTTCTTTTTTGGTTTAGTATAGAATTTATCATTTGATTTAGAAGGTGAATAATTCTTTTTATATTTATTAGAATATTTGTATGATGATTTATTTTTATGTTTGGAATATTTGTGTGATTTCCTACGAGAGGGTGCAACAGGAGGTAAACCATATTGTTCACAGAAATTGCCTAATTCATATTTAGTTTTGTGTTTATCTTTATTAGCTTTTTGAGTAAGTTTAAGATCAATACACATTTTTAAACCTTCTTTTTGAATAACACTAATTATATCACCATATGTTAAATTATCATATTCAATAATACCAGTAGGTTGACTAAGAACATCTCGAATTTTGTGAGCAAATAAGCTTGGTAATCCATTAATAAATTTTTCTTTCCAAAATGATTTAGTACAGTCTTCTCTTAACATAACTCGAGAGGTAAATACGTCCTTATACCATCTAAAATCACTTAAGATTGGACAGGTAAGATTACTAAGTTGATCATGTATGCGAGAATATATATTTGTAGGGGTACCAATAAAATGTCGGACTATTGTATAGATTAATTGATTGATTCCGTCAGGGTGACAACATCCAATAGTTTCATAAAAAATAGGTAGACCATTTTCATCAGTTTGATTAGCATAAATGATTGAGTCACGTTGTTCTTCATTAAGGTATTTTTCCCACCAAGATTTGAGCGTACCAGTAAAACCAGAGGTAATTAAGGAAACAATTTCGGGTTGAGAATATTGGGGATAATTACTGAGATAACTATTTGCAACCATAGATAAATGATTTAATTTTTGAAGGATTTGATCTTCACTGAGACCATCAATATTCCATTCGTATTATTTTTTAGCAGAAACAGAAAATTGATTATTAAGGTTAGTTTCTTCAAATTGGAGGTCAGGTGGAGTAGGTTGAGAATACCAGTTTTTGGTAGTTTGTGGATTAACTTTGGGATAATGAATTTTATTAAGATTAGAAGATTGAAATTGTTGGGCTAAATGATCTATGTCATTATCAGTAGTTTCGGTTTCAGATTGAAAAATAGTGTCGGTAATAGATTGTTGATTTAAAACAGTAAGTCCTTTATCTTTGGATATAGAAGTATCATTAGGAGTTAATTTAGCAAACAAATGTTCAATAGCCTTGACAGTAGATTGATCATTAGTAATTAGGCTAGTTCGTTTAGAACGATGACTAGGGAGATTAAGTAAAGGGTGATCTAAGGGTTTAGTAGTTTTTGCAGATTGGTCTTCTAAATTAGTTTCTAGTTTATCTAATTGTTTACCAATGGTTTTTAGAAATTGATTAGTATAATTATTTTGTTCAATAACTTTTTTAATTTCAGGGTCAGTGCCAGGCAATTTAAAAGGAGAGGCTGGAACTTCAGAACCTTGATGATCAATAATTATATTTTCTAATGGATGATGATTAGAGCTAACAGAAGTATTAGGAGAAGTTTTCCATTTATGTTTGGTGATTGTGTTGATCTTTTTGTAATAGTGATCCATATAGTCAAAGAACGATAATTCAAAACCATATTGAACCATAAAATCATACCATTTTCTAGTTATTCTGGATTGTTGAGCAGAATCATATTTAGCACGATAAGCATGTCTTTTAGTCCTATTGTCTTTGGATCTAAAGTCAATAAGTAATTTATCTAAATCAGGAGTAAAATCTTTTTTGATTGTCATTAGTTGGGGATTCACTAGTGGTATAAATTTTTCGAAATCAGTTTGAGTTGGAGAAGTATTAGAAGCAATGTCTTCTTCTGGTAAATGTGTGGGAGTAGTATAAACAGGTTTACTAATCTGGGAAGTGGTAGAATTATCAATGCCTTTTAATTTATTTTTGGAAGTTTGGTTAGTTTGACCAAGATGTATTTGACTATTTTTGCGAAATAAAGGAGTATTAAATATTTCATCTTCAGTTGTAATTTCAGTAGGGACACTAGAAGTACTATGCCTAGAGGATTGACTTCTATTAAATTTAATTCGGACAGAACCATCATTGTATTGTTGAATATCTTGAATTGAGGATTGTTGTTGATTGTGTTTGTAATTTTCATTAACAGTAACCCATTGATCAGGTAAATCTATATTCTTCCATTCAATCATTTGAGGAACATTAATATTGGATTCATTACTACTACTGCTTTGAATCAATAAAGTTTTATCTTTGGGGCTTTTGTGTAAAGCGTGAACATTTAAATTAGTTTGCATGCATTTATAATGAACACGGTAAATTAAAGCAATATTATGAACTTTTTCCAACATTTCAGTGAATGAACCATGTAATTGGATGTTTAATGTTAATGCTTCGAGAATATGTGGATCGCGTAAACTAAGTGTAAAATGAGGAAAACAATTAAAATGTACTGGACCTTTATGAAGACCAGTTTCCATCATACCCATTAAACTATCGTTGTAATTAAGAAAGCGAGCATCTCTTAAACATAATAAAACAGAAGTGTTTTTGCCTACCATTGTTAATGGATTTATACCAACTTGAATTAAGCCAATATGCATAAAATTATAACCATTATTTAAATGTCTTTTGATTAATTTTTTATCAAATAATTGGCAGGTTTCCCTAGGTTTTTCTAAAGCATAAACTTGTTCAATAGTTTTAACATGGAGAGCAACTTTAAAAACATTCTGTAAAAACGTAGTTTTATAAATTTCTTTAATTGGCAGTTTGGGTATATTCCATCCAGCATCGAATTTATCATTTTGTATTTCAACATCTTCTTCATTAATTACTAATCCTTGATTAGGTATTGAGGGCAAAGTGGTTGACCTAGAACTCACTGATGAGTTACTTCTAAATAATCGACTCATTGTTCTGTTTAGTTAATCAGTTTTACAGATATCTTAATACATACCCTATTCTTGTCAGTTTTATCACATACCTAGTATACCCTATTCGGAAGACCCCGAAGTCCAACACAGCCTAACACTAAGGACTTACTTAGGACAGGGACGAAAGTGAGTGACTTAAGCTAGGTGGATAGAACAGACGGATCGTGTGGGTGATTAAGATGAACTGAAAACAAGATTAATCAAATAAACAATAAAGAAGATTGAGTAGAAGTAGCAAAACAGTTAGAAACAGGATACAACATCACTTGGTTCTGATACCAAAAGGCGGAAGCAGCACATACGAATGAAGGAGATGGATTACGAAATCAAAAGGATAATTATTTGAACAAATCTGGAATAAACATTTCATTCAAAACAAAAGAAAGAAAACATTTAATTAAAACTTTTAACTAACTTACAATTACTATTTTAAAAGCGTACATTTTTTTTATTTTTTCATAAATATATAAAGTATAGAGTGAGTGAAAAAATACAAAAATACAAAAAATATACTGAAAAAATTAATACAAAATATTAATTTTAAATATTAATACATTTTTTAGTACATTTTGTTGAAAAAATTAATATTTTGTATTAATTTTTTCAGTATATTTTTTGTATTTTTGTATTTTTTCACTCACTCTATACTTTATATATTTATGAAAAAATAAAAAAATGTACGCTTTTAAAATATTTTAGTACATTTTAAAAGCGTACATTTTGCTGAAAAAATATTTTTTGAGTACGCTTTCACCGTGCATATTTTTTTGAGTACATTTTGCTGAAAAAAATGATAATTTGCTGAAAAGATACTAAAAATACAAAAATATTTTTTCAGTACATTGTTTGTATTTTTATGTATTTATTAATTTTTTAAAATATTTTTTCACAATTTTTTTACTTTTTAGATACATCTAACTAAAGTGCATCTAAAAAAGTAAAAAAAAAATGTTTAAAATTTTAAAAATATTCACTAAAAACAAAAAAAAATACGAAAATAAAAAAACTCAATTTTCAAATAACTAGATCGAAAAAATTCAAACCAAATACACTGAATACTTTTTAAACAATCATGTTGACATTTTTAAAAAAATTGTATTTTATAGAGTTGATTTTTAGTTAATCAAACAAACACTTTACTTTTTTTTGATAAAAAAATTACATAATAAATATATAAAGTATAGAGTGAGTGGAAGGAAAAAAAAAAAAAAGAGTTGAACTTAATTGAAAGATAGCAACTCCCGCACCCGCAGATTGAACCCACACCACTGTGGTGGCAAAACAAGTGCACTACCATTTGTGCTACAAAACACTTATGTTTTATGTTGATCACATTTTAATATATTATAAACATTTTCTTAAGAAAACAGATACGCACAGTGAAAGCGTGGTTTGGAACCGCAATTTCGTCATATGCACAGTGAAAGCGCTATTTCAAATAGCATTTTCTTCAGAAAATTTTTTCATGGTAAAAACGTGATTTGGAATAGCGCTTTCTTAATCAAAAGTGCGTTTTTAAATAGTGTTTTCACTATTCATCAAATTTTGGGCTCCAAACAGTGAAAGCGCGATTTGTAATAACGCTTTAGTCTAGTTTGGGAAATCCATCCAAACCAGGCCTAGTTTGGAAAATAAGATGCAAAAGAGGCTTAATATGGGAAAAGCCCCCTAACATTATGTTTGGGAAGTTAAGGGAGGAAAAAAAATATTACATAAGTTATAAGAGAAAAGAAAATGGAAAAAAAAAACATGTGATTTCTCTCATTGTTTGGATAAATGAAATAACAATAATAATAATAATAATAATAATAATAATGAAGATATTTTTCTATCTTGTCTAATTCAATTATATAAAATGATGAATAAATAAATTGTTTCATGTTATATTGTCAAAATATTATTTTATAGGTGTTATTTATTTACTTCATATCTAGAAGGGAAGTTTTAGTGTTATAAAATAAAAATAAAAAATTATTATTTTATTTAAGCGTTGTTGATAATATTCCATTTTTTTTTTTTTTGAATCTTCCATTTCTTTGGCCCCTACCCACCTAAATGGTTCCCCACTTCTTTTTCTTTTGACCTCAACCTTAATTCCAAATATGCCCTTCTTCTTTAGACTCCCCACCCCTGGTAACTCTTCTTTTAGTAGCTCATCAATCGCTAGTAGCCTCCCATCGCCGACAACCTTACCATCTTTGATGCTAACCATCTTCCTCCTTCCCTGCCTCTCACCTTCTCCAACGCCACCTTTCTACCTTTCAACTCACCTTCTTGGTATAAATTTATTGTTGGATTTAAGTATGGTTATTTTGAATTTTCTTCATTAATCTCGACCTCATGAACCTTTGTGCCGAACTTTTGATCTATGATCGGAACTATTTGGTTGAATAAACCTATTTGGTTAGACCATGCTGAATTGTTGCCTCTAATTCGATTGGAGTTTGCCACTTTTTGGATATATGTTCGAGAGTTCAATATTGAACAAATGTTGAATCTTTTTTTTTTTTTTTGTGTGTGCAAGAACTTACCACTACGAGATGAATCTCCTCCAAGCTGTGAACCTTCTCTAAGCTAACATTGTCATGCTCCATTTGTCTCACTATATTGGGATTGCTAGATTTAGATCTAGACCTAGATCTAGTCAGAAAAAACTTCACTTATGCAAATTGAGTTTAGTTGAAAAGGGAGTAAGGGTGTCGAGAGAGAAGGAGATGAGGGGTAGAGTGAAGTGTGAGAACTGGGATGGGGTTGTCTAGGTGGTGGCGGGGACGGTGCTGGAGTTGAGGGTTGTTGGTGGCCAGAGCTGGGACTTGTTAATGGAGAGGATTAGGATTAAGAGTTTTGAGAGGAAAGGGATGAGGACAAAATTAAAATTGTATGTTAAGATAAAATTGTAATATAAAAAATATTAAAATGCAAAGGAAAAAAATGGGATGCTATTAATATCCCCTTACTTTATTTATTTTCTCTACAAATTGTTCGACTTTTAAACAAATTCAAAATGAAATTACTTTCTTTCTCATTTCTCTCTATTTCTTTCCTCTTCACTTATCTAAACAAGCAAATGTAGACTAAGAAAAGTGCATTTCTTTTCTTTCTCCAAATTACCTAATCCAAACGAGTTATAAGAGTTGGCTTAGTGGTCAGTAACTTGACCCTCGATGTCTCCTGACGCATTAAGTGAAAAGTTTGACTCCCATTGAGTGCCATTAATCCCCTTTGAGCCACGCTCAACAGCATAGCCCAAGATTTACCAGTCTCATGTGAAGAGAGCCCTTTGCATTGGGTATTGGGTTTAGTCGGGGTTTACCCCATTATAGGGCAAAAAGAAAAAGAAAAAATAAAATATAGAGTTAATGCAAAAGCAATTCAGCACAAAGCCATTATATTTCTGTGGCTCCTCCGACAACAAAGCTTTGCCCACAACTTAGAAAGTCAGAAATCGAACTCTAATCCAGTTGAATGGTGATAAAATAGCATAACATGTTTCTTATTCTATATTTTTTCATCCTCTTCTTGTGTGTGTGTGTGTGTGTGTGTGTGTGAGAGAGAGAGAGAGAGAGAGAGAGAGAGAGAGAGAGAGAGAATTTCCACTTGAGCCTTCACTGCTGCAATTCACATTTTGTGAAAGCATAATGCTATACAAATAAAATTTATTTACAAAAATTCCATACTAATACATCTTAATACGACTGTGTCATACTTACAGTCCTAGAATCAGAGACCCAAAAACCTTAGTATACGTTCATTTATCGTCATTTTTATTTTCGTCAAGAAAACTTAACAAAAAACCACTCACAATCCTTCTTGCTACAGGATGAGGAATATTGCGGCATAATCGTCCATCAATGTAAGCAAGTATACCAGAAAACACAAACTTGCCAATTCCCCACTTCCAGGAAAGCTTCATCTTCTGTCCTAGTGATGTGGATGCCGGTACAATGGCTTTCTTATCATCGCCCACAACTTTTTTCTTCAACTTCATTCCTGCAATAAACTTACCCACTTGCTTTCTCAGTATTCGGATAGCAAAACTCACAAAGAGGTGTTCACACAAAGTCAGCACTGTCGGCCCAACTTTCCACTCCTGTAAGAAAATTATGCATATATTAGAAATACGTTCGGTTTATGGTTATAGGGTCAAATGGTATCTTAAGTATTTCCAATAAGGTGAGTAAATGTGTTAGAGAAAACACTCATACCTAGCAATTTACATATTGGTATGCACGTTCCAAAACACGTTATACTAACATTCTAAAACGGTGAATTTAGCAATCTAAAATGATTCCCATACTTCGTTACTATTTTTTTCCATAAAGTTTCCTAAGAACGAAAAAATCAACTGTAATAAACTAAAATAGACAATATTTTTATTGAATTTCTAATTGTTCAAAAAATTGGTCTAGAATATTAGTCCAACCGTCGTATCACATTTTAAAGCATGTGACATACTACATTCCCATTCCTGCTCCACATGGTGGAACAATCCTGGTTCTAGGTAACATAGAAACCTTAGTTCGGAATAAGTTTTTATTCAACTTTACTAACTAAGCAAGTTAGGAATAAGTTTCTATTCAACTTTACCAACCAAGCAAGTTGGTACCAAACTAACACGCATGAGAACAGAAAGCAAGATGATGCAACTACTACACTACATGTTATATATTCTATGTCAAAACTTTCAAATGTGATGAGAAACCACCACTGAGGCGGTGATCAAACTTGTACGGTAATCCTGCGAAGCAGATCTTTCTAAGTAAAGAAGAACTGCAAATGAAACAAAGCAATCACATACACTATCTCCACGACGGTGGCGTAAAGGCTGAGAAGTTGAAGAATCTCCTTTCAACAATGCCTTGCTTACAAGGAAGCGCTTCACACGGTCCATGATCTCCTCTATAAGGGAACTGTTTGGGGGCAGGCTTTTGAGCAAAACCTGTGGAGAATGGTTATGCATGAACACTCATAACTCGAACAACAAATTTAGCAAGGGTCTAACAAACGAGCATATATTAAATGAGTCTTTTTTCAAACTGATGATTGCCATCATCAAAGATTTCTGCTACTCCAAAAAAGATGATTTGCAAGTGAATTTCACATCAACCATAATACAAATATTTATTCGAATTTTGAGCGCAGAAACTTATTCTAGTGTCATAGTGGCAAACCTAGACACAACACAAACTGTGTCATACTTCAAGTCTTATGTGGCAAGATGGTGAATGTATCAAATAATTGATAGCTTTCACCGCACCCCCCAAAAAAAGAATTTAAACAAATATCAAACTTGCAAAATTATCTTCTATATGCGGTGTTGATTTTACTCGTGCTTTGTTTTCTCATAATAAAATGGTTGAGATAATACAATAACTGATCATTAAAGACAAAAAAGAAGTCACCTGGTTGTCAACAACTCTGACTCTCAGATATTCTTGTTTATATATTGTATCTAACATAGCTTGCAGGTACCCTTCAATATATAGCTGCATTTTCCCAATTAGAAAATTACTGCCTGATTTTATATTTTACACCTGCTATATAGAAAAATGTCACGGTAACATTACAACTAGCAAAAATAAAAGACGCAAATAAATGAACGTACATATAAACTGTGAACTTTTTTGGGCCAGTAACCTTTTTATTACCAAAAACGAAAGTTACACAACAATGCTCAAGACACATCAAAAGAGGCTAAGAAAGACTAGCTCCAAGTAGCTCCCAGGCCCTGGACATGTGACCAGCCTTTCAGCTCATAATATTTTGCAATTCTACCCCCAACATCAACATCACTCCAATCAACTCGATTAACAAATTAGTGCCCTTTTATCGTATATGACAACAGCCTTGTGAATTTATTAGCAATTTCAGAAGAAGAGGATCAACTGGACGACAAAAACAGTTTTTTGCTATACTTTACATTTGCAAGAAACTGAAGTATGCAGAAGAATAGAATGATTGAGGTGAGAACATTACAAGACATACACAAGAGAAAGGAAACAAATTACAAACTCAACTCACAAGAAAGACTAGACCCAAAAGTAAGTACATATATATGGGTATATATATACCTCATCAATCCCAGGACTTTGATCGAGTAAAATTTTTCGATCTGGGCCACCTTCCATAAAAGCAGCACCCAGTACTGATGGTTCCATAGCCAACTTCAATATTCCTTGGTGGAAACCAGTCACCTGAAGAAAATCATGGACATCCATTTTAAAATTGTCAAGCTGAAATTTTTTAAGTTGTTAAAATGTTTCCTTCACATTTATTAATTAGACTGTGGTATTCATATGATGGTGAATTTTACCATTCCATTAAAACCACTTGCTTCTGCACCCTTCAGCACCGAGTCTGATACTTCAGTGACTGCAGCAAACAGCATATTTGACCCAGCTGTTTTCATCTGCACAACCAGCAGGCTACAAAATTTATGGCAACTGTAGCAGACTTAAAATTGAAAAGTGTACAAAACTTACAGTTCTTCCCAAATCACCAAGATAGCGTTTTGTCCCAGAAAATCCTTTACCATCAATACATTTGCTGATGAGTTTGAATGTACCTATCCATGACAGTTCAGGCATCGGCAATGGATTACAATGCGAGGGCATTAGTAGTTTGCAACTAAAGCATCACAGGAAACAGGCATCAATGGAGTTTCACATCTGACATGAATACCTAAAGTGCTAGACATACTGATAAAGCAAAGAAGACTACATAACTGTCTTGTTATCATTTTTAGTATAATTAGCTATCTTAATTCATTTTAGCAGAAGACAATATACTTGCACATTCCCCAAGGAAAAAAAAGAAGAAGAAGAAGAAAAGAATATATTCTTGACTACTTTGATAAAGCTTTCCTTGTCTGCTACATCTGAAATTTCATGCATAGTTACTTTCACATGGACCAGTGCAAAAGGTTTTCTCACTATCATAAGAAAATAATGAAGGCAACATTTTTTACTTAAACTTGAGACGTCTGTAGAAGTTAGGCATCTACATTCTTTAATGCAGCATTGCAGCAGAACCATACCCAATTATCGAATGATATAGAATCCATAGCCGTCTAGGACGGGAATTATGTCCTCATGATATGACAAGGAAATCCATTACCACATTCTGAAAACATACTATAAAGCAAAAAAACTTCAGTATCAAATACAAATGGAAATATAAGTTGCCACAAGAAGCATTTATGATGATATCCATATTGCTAGTTACGAATGAAACAGCACCATGCTAAATCCAGCATTTAGCACCGCCAAAGCTACAACTGGCCTAGTCTATTACCTTTTCAGGCACCCTTTCAAGCCATGTCAAAGTGATATGGCTTTGCCAACCAATTTGCCATCATTATCAAGGCAAATGAATAAATAATATTAAGAATAGCACCAGTGAGAAGAATAGAATCAATGTCACGAAAATAGATATGACTAAAGAGCTTGTATAATTCTTTCATGCTAAATCCAAATCACCCCAAGAATAGAAACTTCAAAATGTTAGAGAGAGAGAGAGAGAGTGAGTAAATACCTATAGTGAGCCCTGGAATATTGATCAGGCCACTGGAAGGATCAAAAAAGACATCGAGAGAGGATGACGCCATGTCATCAAAAATAGAAGCAAAAGCTGGCGGAAGCAATGGGCTTCCTTTTGCAATATAGATGGCCCTCATGGCATACCTAGAAACCCAAACCACTTTTTATACATGAAAAAATTACATATGTACAGAAGTTAAAAAATAAAAATATAATTAACTCTTACCACGAATAATGTTGTGCACATTTGATAAACAATTCCCGTGTGGTAATCAAAGCATGAGTAACCAAGACCCCATTGAGCTCTACAGTCGTACTTTTTATGGCAGGGATCTAAAGAAGATGAAGTGAGATGGTTGGCACAAAAAAAATTTAAAAAGAAAGGAACAAAAGAAAATAAGGGGAAGAATGAATCAGGTAATGCCGGCGAGATATAATAACAACAAACACAAATTCCATGTGAGGGCATAGAGCTATGAAGCATTAAAATAAATTTCAAGTCCTGTTTGTCAGACCTTTATCACACTATGCAGCAAAGACCTCAATGTTTCCTGCGTTGAACTATAACTGGAATACGAATCCCCTGGAAGAAAGCTTGCTATGATCTTCAAACACACAGAAATACATGTAAGCCAACTACTGTGATGGAGGACACAATCATTAAGATATTAAAGACATTGACACAATTAAGGCGTAAACCTTTATTGGGTGAATCTCAAAATGATCAAAATAGTACTGTTGACTATTTGAATCACTGAGGGATGTTCTCCAAAATGGAACAAGCTTCATTAGCGTCTCCTCATCAAGATTCAAATCAAGTGGCTGTGGATGTGGTTGACAACTATCAGTAAATCATATCATCATGAAGTTTCTTAAACGCAGAAATTTGAGAATCAAACGCGGAAGAAAACAACAGCTCAGGAGAGCATATCGAAAAAGATACAGTTCTACTTCTCTTACCTGAAGAACAATTGAGGAGTATTTAATTTGTTTGACATTGGAACTGGATGAAAGTAGAACAACAACTACATGGAGTATATTATCAGTTGCATTGCTATAGTCTGGTTGATGTCTACGAAGCATTGCTGCGAAAGGAGCTCCAACCCACTTCTCATCCACACTGAGTGACTACATTTGGCAAATATGAAGGAAATCTGGTGAAAGAGACCCAACTCAAGAACATCCAGATTCTTTTATGCAAAGAAAATTGAAAGTCCGTACAAGAGATCCACAATTATTATAAAATGTACCAGCACATGAAAAAAAAATTACCTGCACCCTGATCTCGTTGTAATTCTGTTTATCAGTAAGCATACAATCTAGATTGATGTTTTGAAGCCTGGCAACTATGATTGGTGTGTAAACTGATGCCTCACTCATATCCACATCCTTCGGCAAATAATAAAATCACACAAACTGTTAGTTGAAAGAACTTGTTTTATCAAAAGGTACAACTCTGGAATTTCAATTTGCCAGTGGTAAAATTAGTTTAGAAAGCAAGATAACTAGCTATCCTGGCCTCCATTGTATGAATTCAAACAAAATGACAGTTGAACACTATAACATAAATTGGAAGAGATGGTACTTATCCATTACGCCTATTAATTTTCTTCATCAAACAAAAAACAAAGTCACAATTCAGGAACTACCTTTTAATTCATCAAGTTTTATCAATTTGTACGAGCAACTGCAAGTTTTAGAAGTTTTTTTTTTTCTTTTTCTTTTTCTTTTTTTTTGGATAAATAACTGCAAGTTTTAGAAGTTAAAAAATATTGGAACCGGGAAAGCAGAATACAGAATTGGGCAAGCAAAGACATTACATACATTATTGCCACCAGCTTCAATCATATGAAAATAGGTATACAAGTCACAGTTCATGATCAAACATTAACAAATATTATAATTCTAAGGCCATAATAGACAATTGATGGTTTAACAATTGGATAAACAAAGAGTGACTAATATATGTTTAATCAGTATGATGCCCAAAATCCTTTTTGTTGTATGGAGTAGAGAAGAAACTTAAAAGATACCAAACATAAGAAATGAAATGGCATGAAGTGGTCACAACAACATAAGCATTGACAAATTGAGACTGACCTGCTTGGCATGTTCAAGTAAGTTGAGTGCAAAAGAGGAGATTTTCAATCGTATCTTTTTACTTGAATGGAACAGTGTATCTTGTTTGTGACTATCACAAAACTCACAAAACCGCAACACTCGTGTGGGGCCATCTGCACAAACTTCATATCCCACATTCACCAACTGCAAGCCAATTGATTCACCAAAACTACTTTTTTTCTGGTCTCCTGGGTTTTTATCCGAAGGCAAACGAAACCCCAAACCCCTGTGTTGGCTGACTCTATAAAATGGTTTCCATGCTCGCACTTTATCCATGTTAATTTCACGTAACAGATTTATACCTACAAGAGGAAAGCTAGATGTAGTCATAAAAAATAGTTTTAATTTACCTCTAGAAAATATTTCACTGAACCATCAGCCGACTATTGGAATTAGAGCGCAACATAAACCAGAACATGACACAAATACATCAAACACAAAAGTAGGCAGTATAGTTAATAAATTGTTTTTAACCAAATGCATATAATTATAAATTTTCCATGAAAATTACACAACAGAAAAGTGCACAAAAATAAATAGAAATATTTGATGCCTCAATACCCAAAAAAAATGAAGTACAGCTCTTGGAATGGATTAAATAAGTAAATAAAATGGAAACATGCACATGAACGAACTCACCCATAACACGCACACATGTAATGCAAAACCTTAGGCATAAACTGCAAAGACATTGTTACAATCCATAGAACGGTAGCCCTTTTTTTTTTTTAGGGGGGATAAATATCCATAGAATGGTAGCTTTTGCTAAGGCATGTTCATTTAGGACAACTTCACAGAAATTGGACTAAAATAGAGAAGAAACCAGTCTCAAGATGTGACTTTAGTTGGTGAAAAAATAATGACTCTTAACTGGTTAGCACAAAATAAAAAAGAATCTTGTATACGTACAATGTAGAAATAAATAAACAATAAGCATATCTCTCTCCTCTAATACTAACTTATCTCCTGAAAGGATTGGTCTCTAAACAATGATGATTGTTTCCAGGCATAATTACCATGAAACACCAATACCAAAGTGATTTAACATTTTGGAACGCATTGATACATGATATAGAGTGCTGGAAATTTCTGTAATAAAATGTGTGCTAGGGTGTCTAGATTGAAGATTGACAGTATTGTACTCTTCCAATTGGTTGGATTGTAGGTGCAATGCTTTACTTCCCGAGCGAGGTCTCTGGTTCAAGTACAGGATGGCCTAGCTGCGAGCAATCGAGTGCCAAAGATTGAAGAAGTTCAGAGACTCTGATTATGGCTTTGATCTTATATCGGGGTATATTTGCATGAGCATATTGCATTAGACTAGGAAACTTATTTTTAATGTCATTTTTACCAACCTATAGGTAGTCCTGTGAGCTTTTGGTTTACAACTATTCAAAGCAAGATTGTTTGGCAAATCTTGAGAGCCTTGCTTGAAGGGAGCTTGATGGTTGTTGAGTGGGTTGTCCTTTACCAGAAGTCCTACAAAACACGCTCAATAATCGTTTGAATGGCACTTGAATGGGTGTTGTAGCTTTCTGCAGAATAGAGATCCAGAGAGGGCTGCTCTATACCTGCCCAAGCGGAGCTCGAGTAGCACATTATTACTTTTTTTTAATTGTGTGAAACATTTTTCCTAATGAAATCATAAATAGGCCATGTCTTTTTGTTTTTCAGACTTGGTTTTGCAAACCCTAACCTCTTTGGATCCCTTCCTAATATAATACCCTAGTCTTTTATGACTCAGGAGTTAGATTAATTTGTTGATGATTGTTGAGTAAAACTACTTTGAGTTCTTTCCTGAAAAATACACATTACTCTAGTTTGACCATGTTCATTGTGCATTGATTTTTTATTTATTTTTATCAGCAACAAAAGACAATTATTAATAATGGAGAAAGGAAAATTACGTAAGAAAATGGAAGACAAGAAGACCATCAAGAAAAACAAAAATTACGCGTCCCATACTGCCCATCAATCTCTACTAATGAAATCCATACTGCCAGACCAATGGGCTATGACTGGTCAACTGGTCAGGCTTGGGCTACAATACCTTTGTAGAGAGAGATATTGGTGAAGCAAGAAGAAAGCAGAGGTGGCTAGATCCAGTGCAAAGGAAGAGTACACGACATTGACTCATGGTACTTGTGAGCTTATGTGCCTTCAGATTTTATTGGGAGATCTGGGAGTATATGGTGGTGAATGAGTAGTATTGTGCCAATAAGGTTGCCATTAATACTGTTCATAACCTGGTTCAGCATAATAGAACCCAGCCTATCAAGATTGACAGACACTTCATCACGGAGAAGTTGAATATGGATTTGATTCATGTCTTTTGTGAGATCAAAAGACAACTATACTAATGTATTCACTAAAAGCTTAGTACTAAGGTTTTCCACCACACTGATTGCAAGTTAGACATAAGAGACATCCTTACACAAACTTGAGGGGGAATGTTATATCTTATGCTTTTACACGTTAGTAGCCTGGGGGGTATTTTCATACTTTGAACCTTACTGATATAAAAACTTGTGTCTAAGGGAGAGAGGACCCCAATTTTTGGTCTCTCTCATTAGCCGTTCAATATATTTTTTCTCTCCCCTCTCTTTCTTCTTGTCTTTTCCTTATGCTGGATATTTAATTACATATTTTCCGTTGACTTTGTATCAGATTTAAATGACCAGATAAACAAGATTATAATAGCATTGCAATGTCATTTCAAAAGACAACTTTGAGATTTTTTCCTTTTAAGGTTGTTTGACCAACATGAAAATCACAAACGAACAGCATTCAAACATATTGGGAACTTAAATTATCGTAAACAATACAACAAAAATTCAAAAGGAAGTAACTACCATTAATTTGGACAACCAGTCTACGAGGAAGAGTCAAGTCATCCCAGACATAATCAACACTACTCCCAGAACCTAGATTTTCATGCTCCACTGAACCCTGGAAATTCACCCAATAACAATTTAGAAGGAAATTATGAGTGTGTATATACAATACATATATCACAATTTAAATTATGCATCTATTATTATTATCCTCTAGATAAGAAGGGGAAGGCCAAAATCACAACCTTTTGATAGTAGATGATGAATGTTTGGTGCAAGCTATTCTCAATCCGGTATGGCAGATTGACATTTGGTGGCTTGTGGAAATGCATAACAAGAGTAGAACTTTCTTCCACCACATGAACAGATGCAAATTCCGTTGGATTGTTGCCATGTGCAGTTACTTGATTAGATTGTTGTGCAGAAAAATCTGAGGATCTTCTGAATTTCAGAAAAAAACGCCCAAGTGAAGCCACACATACTGGCCCCGACCAGCCCATTCCAACCTTATTTGGTTGAAACTGAATGAATGCCAATGAATCATCATGAACATTCCTGTGCTTTTGGACAAATTTCTCAAAAACACTAATTTCCCCCCTATTAGTTCCTCTCCGCAACTTTAATGCTATTTTCTGTTTACTGTTGATAGCAATCCCTTCCATGTCATCCTTTTTAAAGTGAAATGACAAGAATACATTTCAGAATATTATAACACATCCAGAGAAAAAGGACATTCAGAATGGATAAATAAGAACAAACCTCCAAATAACATTGTCGGACAACAATAGCTTCCTCTGATTCATTGAATACAACGTATCGTGGGACCATAGATATTATTTGTGATGATACATTTACTTCACTCAAAACTGGTCCCAAAGATACCCCCAACTTTGCAACGTGTTTGAATCCAGATTGTTCCTCTACTTCCAGGCCTATCTCCGCAAGTCCTGAAAAGGCATCCAAGTCCAACAGCACCTCAGATGCTTTCTCTTCCAACAACTTCAGGCGCACCTTGTTGTATCTGCAAACAGAAGGTATACAAGTTAGCCACTATTAGATAGGGACCTATCAAGCATTGCATTGGCATATGATAGGGAAATGTGAAACTGTCAGCTAAGGCACTTATGTTACTTCATGAACCACGATTTAGTTGACTTTGGAGGCAAAAATGATCCGAGCTCTGGAGGAATTTTGAAACCAAGCTTTTCGGCCTCATCCCTGAATATACTAAGTTATAAGTATGGCAAGAAACAAGTAAGATAATGAGCTGCACAAATCAATCCAACATAGTCAGATCAAATGATTACCTCGAAAGAGGCTTCTGATTGGGTGGAAAGCATAACAAAGGAAAATCGGTGTCATTTTTCAGAGTGTATGACGTAAAGATAGCCACCTGCAAATAATACAGAATTTAGCTTTTCCAACTGATGTTAAACAAGCACAACTATGGTAGCTGACATACTTCTTGTTATGAGTGCAGAACTCAGAGAGCAATCTTGCAAATGGCTAAAAACCTATCTTGTAGTTTATATTTATGTGACAAAAAACATAAGTTGTAAGAATGTTACCTCCAGTATGCCCCTATGCCCACGAGACAATCTCAAGGAAGCAAAATATTTTCCACCACCAAAATCCAAATCAATATCCAAATAATGAACATCATTTTTTTGCTTCTGTAACTTCTTAACCCAATCACCACTATTCACTGGCTTACAGCTTGAATTAAATGCAGTTATAGTAACAATGAAGTTTATTGTGGCAGGGTTAGCATATAAATCAACAGTTGACCCACAAGGAATAGTTGCCTGGTTTCCAATGTTTTCACAACCAATAGCAGCAGATGGATCTGCAGCAAGGTAATTGTTAGAAGTGAAAACAGTCTGCATAAATTAAAAATATTATTCTAGACCATTTCTGCTATTACCCATATCAGTTAAAAGCACATGAATATCTGCCTGCAACAAATTGAAGACCCTAACAGTAGGAAGAAGAAAGATTTCCCTCTGCTCCTGTAACGCAACAGGTGAATCCTTATCTGGTTTTATAACAGGTACATCTCTTACAATGCTATGAATTAGGAAATGTAAATCAGCAACTCGTCCATCTTCATATTTGAGGGAACAATGTGTGGTACTGAATGAATATTTCACTGGTTCAACAGAAAAAGCTTTCCGAACTTTGTAACTTAATTTATCAAATACTCCAGCGATACGAACAGCCTTTACACCTTTAAGATCATCTGACCACTCCACTAAAAGTGATTTCTTAGGATTCATCATGTCATCTGTAATTTCGGGTCTAAAAGACAATGAGAAGTTCCCTGCAAATCCGTTTCCATAAAATTTAGTACATTCCCATAATTGTGCTGCCCGAAGCAAAAACTGCATGACTAATTAGTCAATAGTGAAAAGAGAATTTTTTTTTTTTATAAAAAAAGAAGTAGAATATGTAACTTAATCTATGAAATATCAGGGACAGTTACTGCATAAAATATATCAAACGTAGAGCATGTAAGAACTTTGAATGGAGAGAAAATAAAGGTCTTACATTAATGGAATAAATCCAATGTAATGATTTTTGCTTTAGCTGATGATATCAGATAGCGTAATCACAAACTATGTCAAGATTTTAATCACAAATTTGAAGCTTTTCCACTTAATCTGACCTTAAATATTTGCTACTTTGTACAAAATCTTAAGTCTTCTATGTGAAATCCAAAAAACATATCTCCTTAGATTTTAGTTTCCCTCCTAGGAATCTAAGCTCAAGCAGCAGGTAGATTTCTTAATAAAAAAATTTCCTTACAATCCCCTCTATCCAACTAAGAATTCTAAGCATATGAGCAGTGGCAGCATCCAACAAATTGATTAGAGGAAGTGTTTTCTCAAAGTATAGTGAACCCTGAAAAAATAAATGCAATATGGCATTGTTTTGAGTGCTTACTGACATTATTGAATTAGGTAGGACACTCGTACAAAGTATTTCTTTTATGGAATTTATCCAGTTCACTTATTGATTCAGTTTGGTCTTGGATTGGTAAAGAAAATCCCGCTTCACACCTTTACAACAGACATGCGATCAAAGCATTGTCCAAAGGAGCTACTGCTCCATAATCAAGATTGCAGAAATTTAGCATTGTCTCAAGTTTATAAGAGGATAAACGTTATCCCCTCCAATTTATATTTGATGCATGTGTCTAGATCACAAGTATTTACAACTGGGAATTTTTATCATCTATTACAATTTGAGTGTATTTGCTATCAGCAATTAAAATCATAACTCCATTGCCTAAATCTCCACAGGAGTAATACTAAATTTGCAGCGTACACACTCTGGCTGACTCCCAACAGCAAGTATACAACTCAGAGCTTATATGACTAACAAACAGCTCATTCAGTTAGCAAGATAATCATCTTATTCTTCGAGAGCCACTAACTCTCATTGAAGTCTACCAGCTCCCTATCAGTATTCTCAATTCTACCCAAATCTGGTTCTTGATGAGAGATTGGATAATATCTTAGGATATGAAGATTTCATATTGGATAGATGCCCCAACCCTTCTATAAATTGTTTGAAAATAGGCTTATGAAATTATGATGCAAATGGCATTTAGTAGAATAGAACTTTATGGCAGAGCAGCTAGTGGACAAACCATAGTAGACTGCATAATAAAGCAGTATGATGTAGAGCAAGCCCAGTAGAGAAGGAGCAAATTTGGAACTTTTTTAAAATGGAGCACACCTTGGGCATTGTGTAATTAAGTTTAAGCGAATTTTGAGTCTTAATACAGTGAAAATTATAAGCTAGTGTGCTGGGATTTGGATTTGGATTTGGATTTGCAATCCTATTACAATTAAGAGAAATGTAATTATGTTTGAAGTTAATTTATGGCAGCCGTTAGGCCAACTGTTGGGCTAGGCTATAAAAGACAATACTTCCAGATGGGGGCTGGGTCACACGTCTCACAAGGTATCAGAGCCAGGGTCGTGCCTGCATTGAGGTGGAGATGTTATGTTAGAATAATGTATAGAGAGGTAGAATAGATTGATTTATTCATATGGTTAGGGGCTCCTTATATAGGAGACGATTTACAAATTGTAATGATGAAAATCTAAAGCACTAACATTGCACTATACATAAAGTCTAAACCACTAGCATAAAGCTAAAGCACTAACATTGCACTATACATAAAGTCTAAACCACTAACATAAAGCTAACACACTAACAGCCCCCCTCAAACTCAAGGAGGATTGGAACTAACCAACTTGAGTTTGGAGAGAGTAATAAAACAGGAAAATAAGCGGACAAATAAAATTAAAAATGGGATAGGAGACACTGTATGATCGTGTCAGACCGTTGTAGAAGACAGTTTATGGGGTCATGTTGGACCGGTGTAGAAGACAGTTTACGGGGTCATGTCGGACCGTTGTAGCAGACACTGTGTGGTCGTGTCAGACCGATGTAGAAGACAGTTTATGGGGTCATGTCGGACCGGTGTAGCAGACAGTTTACGAGGTCATGTCGGACCGGTGTAGAAGACAGTTTACGGGGTCATGTCGGACCGTTGTAGCAGACAGTTTACGGGGTCATGTCGAACCGGTGTAGAAGATACTGTATGAGTGTGTATATAGGCTGCCCAAAAGATATACATGGATATAGATATCGAGCCCTCAAAAGTCGTGCCCTCAAAAGGTGTGCCCAATCTTTCAAAAGGCGTGCCATCAAAAGGCGTGCCCAATTCATCAAAAGGCGTGCCATCAAAAGGTGTGCCCAGGTTGGCGTCGAGCGCCGAGCGGCGCATGATGCGCGTGGCTGCCTTGGCTATTTAACCAAGGTTGATGCTGAGGCTGAGGCAGACAAAAAACTTCTGAAAATTCCCTGAAAAACTCTTCCTTTGCTGAGAGAGAGACTCTGTAACACTCTGTTGCCCAGAAAATGGCTTCGTCTTCCCGTGGTCTGCTCACTCTCTTTCCCGACCTCAACGAGTCAACAAGAGAGATAACTGGTGCGGTGACCAGTGAACCTCAACCAAACACCTCGGGTTTTGCTCCGTTGAACTTTCCGATGCGGTCTATGGAGCAAAAAATGGCGGTGCAAACGGATATTGAAGCAAATCAGTATACATTGAAGTCATGTGTGGAGACCATGACTGCGGTCACAAACCTGTCGCACCGACTGCAGAGTAGGACAAATGAGGTGCAGCAGTTAAACGCCCAACTGGCTCTGCTCCAGCGCATGTATAAGGATGCGCGAGCAGAGATAAGTGTGCTAAAGGCGGAAAATAAGGAGCTGAAGCGGAAGGCCACCGTGATGTTCCGATTTGGAGGTCCGCCATATGCTGTAATGGAGGAGCAGGGGGGAGTGATCGTGCCCAGTGGAGTGGGAAACACGGAGGCAACACCGGCAAGGGCCGCCTAGGACGGAGGCAAGAAGAAGAGACCGGCGGCAGAGTAGAGAAGGGATGCCGGGGTGTGGTCGTCTGCAGAAAAGAAAACAAAGCCGTTGTGGTTTTTTTTTTTTTTGGTGTAAAATGGTGATCGGGGTGAGCCCCGACATGAATAAAATGAGTTTGTGTAACGATGAATGCTGTTGTTTTGTGTGTAAAATTGTGATCGGGGTTGATCCGGTCATGAATAAAACGAATTTGTTTATTTTGTTTTTGTTTTGTGTGTGTTTTTTTTTTTTTTTATAACAAAACCGTGGGAAAAGGAAGACAACAAAAACCCACGTGAATCACTTCTGCAGAAACAACATCAACATCGAGCTAATCGGTCCCACATGAGAACTTAGAAACCAATGCTTACTTTGGCGCTTACAAAACCAGCTGGATAGGTTAGGGCCAATATAAGATAGCATACTATAATACTCTTCTTCTTCTGCTCTTTTTCTTTTTTTCTTTTTTTTTTTTTTTTTTTTTTTTTTTTTTTTGGAAAAGTGAAAGAGAAGTGTGTGGGGGAATATAGTATAATAAAAAGAGAGATAATAGATAGATATAAAAGAAAGAAAGTGGGGGAGGGTGGGAAGCAGAAAGTGAAAGGGAGTAAATAAATAAATAAAGTGTGTGAGAGAGAATCAAGAAAGCAGAATGGGGTCTGGACTAGGTGCGCAGAGAGAGAGAGAAGAAGTGGGGTGGGTGTGTGTGGGGTTAAATAAATAAAAGAAAAATGGGTGTGAAGTGTAAGGCTCTCTCTTTCTCTAAACCGTGTGTGTGAATCTGGAGGGTTCCGCCGACGGACATGGCGATGGCGGGGACAGTGCCGGTGCTGGTGGCAGAGATGATGGAAGGCTCTGCTGATGATGATGAAACGGCGATGGAGGTGTTCCAGCTGGATAATACCTTCGGCCTAAGAAGAACATGAAAGCTGTAATGGTGGCTCGGTTGTGGAGTAGAGAGAGATCAGGGAACATGTGTATCAAATATCGACCTTGTCCGATTTTCAATATATTGATTCTGGTGGGAGGGACCAGGGAAGCAACGTCAGAAAGAAATCTCAGAGTCTTGTGGTTCTAGTGAATGATAAAGAAAGAATACAAGAAGTGAGACAGAAGGCTGCTGCTAACAGGGACAAGTTTCGCAGCACATCAATGGGTGGTATGTACAAGCCAAGTTCATATTCAGGTTCAGGAGGATATGGTGACCGATATGATGATGATCGTAATGAAGGCCGTTATGGAAGTAGAGATGATGATCGGAATGGTTATGGGAGAGAAAGAGAAGGGAGCTATAGGGATGATGACCGCTATGGTAGGTATGGGGACTCGTATGGTCGTGATGGAGATCGCTATGGTAGAGATTCCGATGAACGTTATAGCAGAGATGGTTACAGGGATGATGATCACCAGGGAAGAAGTCGAAGCATTGATGACTACCAGTATAGCTCGAGAGGTAGGAGCTCCGACAGAGAAAGGGACCGTGCTTATGATGATGATGGTCAATATTCATCTAAAGGAAGTGGTGCTAGAGCTGATGACCATTCCCAAGATGAAAATTATGTGCTTTGGAGGTTTGTATCAGAGTGGCGCAGCATAAGCATGGTTGGGTTCCGGCGGGCGGTGAAGGCAAGGTTGCCGCCCGCCGGAAGGTGAAGATCACCAAGAGCTAACCTATAGCTCTGATACCATGTTAGAATAATGTATAGAGAGGTAGAATAGATTGATTTATTCATATGGTTAGGGGCTCCTTATATAGGAGACGATTTACAAATTGTAATGATGAAAATCTAAAGCACTAACATTGCACTATACATAAAGTCTAAACCACTAACATAAAGCTAAAGCACTAACATTGCACTATACATAAAGTCTAAACCACTAACATAAAGCTAACACACTAACATGTTAGCATCCCACATTGGATGCGAACAATGTCTAAGGATGGACTTATAAGACACTTCTATTTAGGAATCATCCATTGCACTTGGAGCCCAAAGGGACAAACCAGTGAGGCAAACTATTGGGCTAGACATAATGAACAAAACTTCCAAGTGGGGGCTGGGCCACATGCCTTACAGACCTGTTTACATATTTGGGTCTGATAGAGGGCTATGTCTAGCCTAGCTCAGTTCATTAATTTTGTAGATTCTCTTCATTCGTAAGGAGTTATAGGACTTTTTGTTTTTTTGAGCGTATAGAACTTTTGGCTTTGGTGCGATACGGGTTATCATGGTCCAACCTTCTGTACATGGGCAGCTTCCCCTTTTGATGCTTTTTTAATAAAACAAACTAATCAAAAAATTACTATAAGTAATGAACTTCCTATTTAAAATAATTATGGTACTAAAGATATTCAAATAAACTCTTTCAAGGGTTAAACATTTCCACAACACCATGTCATGCAACAATGATGCCCATCTATTCATCTGCACGACTATAGTAGCAAGAAAATGACTTCAATTGAACAATCCAAATTAATCTTTTTATTTCAGTAACTACTGGACGAAATAAATCAGACCATAAATGAAACAATACAAACCTGAAATCAGTAGTATATTTTGTTTTGCAGTAATTATTTGATACATATTCAGTGTAGATCTTAGCATAAAAATAGGTATTTTAGCTTTCTTGTGACTAAAATAGGCTTTTTCTCAATTTCTCCCTCAATTGCTGTTCTTTTTATATGTTAGCTATGGACTGCACTCTTCCTTTATAACTAACATAGAACTTCTTATATCGATCAAGTCTTTCATAATGTATTTGTCAACAACAAAAAAGTCTTTCATAATGTATCCATGTCAAATCAAGGCAACTGCATCCATGTACACGTTGACTAAAAATTTCATTCTGTAACTCACCACAAAATAACAGAAATACTGAATTATGATGACGATGGTGATGATAATTAGTGATTGTAATCACAATAAAAAAACAAGGAAGGGAATACATGTGTTGAAGTTGAATATAGGAATCAAAATATTAAGTTGGAATATGGAAATTAGATAGGACTTAGAATAGGAATTATTTTGATTGTAGAAATCTTACCTTGTGTATAGTTTCTTAAATTGTATAATGAATATATTATATATACATGGCCTCTACCTCATTGATTGGTAAACTAAATAATTCTTTCCATTCTTTTTGGTATTAGAGCCTCCCTAGCCGTCTCTCAATCTACCACCCATCACCATCGACTGCCTTCTTTCTTCTCAATCTACCACCCATCACCATCAACCCAGCCTCCGCAGCCCCTCTCCTTCTTTGTCTTCACCTCGGTAGGCCTTTTTTGTCCCTGCCGAGGCTCTAGTTGCTATCAACTAGACTTGGTTCTGGTCTTACGTGCTTCGGCTACCTCTTTAGGTGGTTCGTGGCTATTTTTTTTCCCTTTCTTGGGGCGACTGGACTGATGTATTAAGTCCCTTTATCTGTCCTTTTATTCTTTTGGGCTACCGGGTTTATTCGGTAGCATCTATTTGGATAAACCGTTGAGTTTTTTCTAGCTTCTTATTTTTTATTGAACTGTGTTGCTATCTTTGTGTGTTTTTTAGCCCCTCCTCTCCCACCATGACTGATCCATCCTTTACTGATATACCCACCAAGCTTGTCCCTATTAGTTTTGATTTTCTCTCTCTCATCGCACTCTTGTTCATCGTATTAGGAGTGTGGTGTTGAATGGAAAAAATTTTGTTGCCTGGAGCCGCTCCCTTAAACTCTATTTAA
This sequence comes from Camellia sinensis, assembly GCF_055761805.1. Lineage (NCBI taxonomy): Eukaryota > Viridiplantae > Streptophyta > Magnoliopsida > Ericales > Theaceae > Camellia > Camellia sinensis. Next base: position 192,227,076 of record NC_138964.1, read on the forward strand.
GGTCATTCGCTTTTATCTTCCACTACCTAGCCTGTTGCAATAGATCCTACCCATGCACGGTGGGATATTGATAACTGTACTATTTTGGGATGGATGTTCAACTCCATGGAAGATCGTATTTACCACATGTTTCTCTATTGTGACAGAGTTCCCGGTCTATGGCATGCCTTGTCACAAATGTATGCTCATGCTCGAAACGATGCTCGCATCTTTGAGCTCTATCGGGATGTTGCTCGTGCTTCCCAATCTGCCTTGGGTCTTTTTGTGTCAGAAATCTTTGGATACCTTCAGGCCCGTTGGGAAGAATTGGCTTAATAGTTATCAGTAGATGCTGCCTCTCTTGTGTCCAAATGCCTTGCTCGCCAACATACTTGTCAGTTTCTGATGGGTTTACACTCTGAGTTTAAATCCCTTCGAGCTCAGATTTTAAATACATCACCTATGCCCTCTCCCTATGAGGCCTTTGCCACCATTGATAATGATGAGTGTTGTAGGCGTCTGGTTCAACCGAATCCTTCTCCCCTATCTCCAGTTTCATTTGATGAAATGGCTCTTGTTGCAAAGTCTGGTTCTCGGGGTTCTACTGGTCCAGTTACTTGTCATCATTATAGCGTTTCTGGTCATGTTAATGCTCGTTACTTTAAACTTCATCCTGAGTTGAGGCAATGTTCCTTTCACCCTCGTGGTGCTGGCACCCCTCGCACTGCGGCTCTAGTGGATTCCGCTACCTGCTCCTGAATCTCCTCATCTCCCTAATTTACAGGAGTTACAGACTTAGATTGGTCAGCTTCAGACTCAACTTGGATCTCTTACTGTCAGTTCTCATGGCCCATCATCTACCACTGCTGCCACCTTTGTAACAGGTACTTCTACTACTTTTCATGTTCGGTCTACTAGTCCCTCATGGGTTCTGAATTCTGGGGCTAATGATCTCATATGACGGGTGAGTTTTTCTTTCTTTCTTCACCAATCCTTATTACTATTGTCCAATCTGTGTGTCTTGCTCATGATTTGTTATCCTCTATTCGTCATAAGGGTGTAGTGTCTTTATCCCTTACCATTACTTCATCATCTGTTTTACTGTTTCAAATTTTGCATATAATCTCTTATCCTTTAGTCGTCTTGCTAAACAATTTAATTGTCTTGTCATCTTTTTACCCTCTTCTTGCCTTTTACAGGACTTGAGTTTGAAGAGGGTTTTTAACAAGGGCTATGGGCATGATGGGCTGTACTACTTTAAGGATCCACCAGACGAGCCTTCCTCTTCTTTCTTAGCTAGTTTTCAGGTCTCTGTTTTGCCTGCTTCCATGTCTTGTATTTTTAATATTCAGACTTTAGAATTATGGCACGCTCGTATGGGTCAAGTTAATTTTCAATATTTATGTCAACTTTTTCCTTCATTTAATAAAGCTTGAAAAGAATCTAAGTTTCATTGTGTGGTTTGTGAGTTGTCTAAGCATACCCGTACTAGCTATATCCCTCATGACTCATGCTCCTAGTGCTTTTGATCTTATACATTCTGATGCCTGGGGCCTTTCCCCTGTCATAACTTTTTCTGGTCACAGCTATTATGTGACTTTTATTGATGATCACACTAGGTGCACTTGGGTTTATCTACTTCGTCGTAAGCCTGAGGTCTTTTTAATTTTTGTTCAATTTTTACAGATGGTTTAAACTCAATTTCATACAGTTGTTAAGACTATCCATTCTAAATAATGGTGAGAAATATATTTCTAATGCATTTCGTTCCCATCTTAATGAAACCAATATTCTTCAACAACTTACTTGTCCTCGGACCCCTAAACAAAATGATGTTGCTGAATGCAAAAATCGTCATATTATGTTTGTTGTCCAATGTCTTCTTCGGGATATAGGTGTTCCCAAGTCTTATTGGCATATGGTTGTCCTTACTGTGCTCATTCCATTTCATACCCTTATGCCCACCATCACTTTGTTTCCACTCTTACCTCGTGTCTTTAGGTGTACCTATTTTGTTCAAATCGGAGCCCCACTTGCACAAAGTTAGATGACAAATCTATTTGTTGTACCTTTTTAGGATACTCTTCCATGTCCAAAGGGTATAGGTGTTATGATCCCATGTCTCATCACTTTTACCACACTTTGGATGTTACATTTTGTGAGAATCTTCCTTTCTTCGGTACTAACCCTTCTTTGCAGGCTTCTCCTCCTATTACTTCCACTATTCGCCCGATGACCATTTTGGATGAGGTTAAGAATAAGGCTGTCCCCCTTCCTCCATCTCAACCTTTACCTCCTCCCCCATTGCAAGTATACTCCCGTTGGCCACGCACTTAGTCTTCTCTGGCGCCTCTCCGATCTATGGGTCAAGTAACTCTTCTTCTTTAGGTCCTCCTCCACCTCCTTGTCGTAACTCACATCAGGATCAACATCCTCCAAATCGTTTGAGTTATTTGAGAAATACTAATCATCCTATTTCCCAGTATCTTTCCTATGATAGGGTTTTCCCTTCTTATCCTTTTTTTCTTGGCAAGCTTGAGTCGGAGTCCATTCCTCGTTCTGTGTCTGAGGCCTTTCAAAATCCCAAGTGGGTAATGGCTATGCAGACTGAAATGGCGGCCTTAAAACAAAATCACACTTGGGATCTTTTACATTTACCTCTTGGGAAAAGCATAGTTGGTTGCAAATGGGTGTTCACCATAAAGTACTTCGCTGATAGCTCAGTTGACCGTTACAAAGCCCACTTGGTGGCCAAAGATTTCACATAGATTCCTGACAAGGATTTTGGTGCCACTTTGCCCCCGTCACCAAGCTTACTTCTGTATGTCTCCTTATCTCCCTTGCAGCATCTCATTCTTGGCCTCTTCATCAACTTGATGTCAAGCATGCATTTCTCCATGGAGATCTTCTTGAGACGATTTACATGGCTCCTCCACCTAATTTTTGGGCTGAGGGGGAGTATTTAGAGAAAGTGTACCAGTTACGCAAATCCTTATATGGTTTGAAATAATCTCCACAAGCATGGTTTGGTTGTTTCAGTTTTATTATTATATCTATGGGCTTTGTTTAGTGTCATTCCGATCACACTTGTTTCATTTGCCGGAATTCTGCAGGTCAGTGTATGGTCTTGTTAGTTTATATGGATGATATTATTCTCACAGGTAATGACTCTGTTGGCATTGGTCAAGTAAAAAAGGACTTGGGCCAAACTTTTGATATTAAGGATCTGGGATGTCTCAAATATTTTCTGGGAATTGAGATGGCTCACTCAAGGGAGGGGATCTCCTTGTCTTAAAGAAAGTACACCATTGACTTGCTTCAAGATACTGGTATGTTAGGGTGTAAACCTGCTTCTACTCCTATGGATCCTAATGTCAAACTCACATCAGAGTCTGGTGATTTGCTAGATGACCCAGGCATGTATCAGCATCTTGTTGGACACCTCATTTATTTGACCAACACTAGATCTGACTTGACATTTGCAGTTAGTGTTGTGAGTCAGTTCATACATGCATCTTGTAAAGAGCACCTTGATGCGGTTCATCATATTTTGACGTATTTGAAGACTTCTCCTGGCTTGGAATTGTTCTTTACCGTGGGTCTCCAATCTGGGCTCTCCTGTTTCACTGATGCAGAGTATGCAGGATCTAGGACTGATCGACATTTCACTTATGGCTTCTGTACTTTCTATGGTGATCATCTTAGCTCACGTAAAACTAAGAAACAGGCAGTGGTTTCTAGGTCTTCTGTAGAGGTTGAGTACCGGGCTATGGCACATGAAACATGTGAGATTCTTTGGATTCGCTCTATTCTGGCAGAGTTGGGTTTTGAGGAAACTGTTCCTTCCTCTTTATTTTGTGATAACAGATATGCCATTATGTTATCCTTTGATTCTATGCTTCATAAGCGTACTAAGCATATCGAGGTTGACGTATATTTCATTCGAGAAAAGATTTGGACTGACATTGTAGGTCCATCTTTTGTCTCTTCTTCTCAGCAGTTGGCAAATATGTTCACAAAATCTATAGAACCAACTTTGCTCCAGTCTTCCATTGACAAATTGCGTTTGTTGCATAATTTCAAGTCAGCTTGAGGGGGAGTGTTGAATATAGGAATCAAAATATTATGTTTGAATATGAAAATTAGAATAGGAATTAGAATTGAAATTATTTTGATTGTAGGAATCTTACCTTGTGTATATTATTTCCTAAATTGTATCATGAATATATTATATATACATGGCATCTACCTCATTGATTGGTAAGCCAACTAATTCTTTCCATTCTTTTGAAGTCAATTTAAAAAAATTATAATAAAAATAAATAAATAAAAAAGAAGAAGAAAAGAAGAGAGTTGCAAGTGAATGCGTCCATTAAAAATGCACTACAAGCACTAGCCTCAATTTTTATCATTACATGCACTTTTATGATTAAAAAGAAATATTTTCCTCTAGATACAAAAGCTTTTTGATGATATTGACCAACAAAATACTTACAGGTTACATATAGAACATTACAGAGGTCTTGTTTATTTGTTATCAAAACCCTTTCAACCCATGCAATTAAACCATGACTTTTATTTTACACATCCAACTTCTAGGAGCCATACATTGATCACACTAAATGACTTTCAGGTCCAAATTCGTTGCCATGCAATACAAACAGAGCCCAAACTTTAATTCTATGTTTTGTTGACCAATTTTGCCTATTTAATTTGATATCTCAAGTTTCAATATTCTAATAAATTGATAATCTCAATTAAAGGTCAATGACAAGACACTACTAGGAGGTTCTAGAAAAAGAATGTATGCACAATCATACAATGAATGCACATACCAACACTCAAAGACATCAATGCCTTCTTTATTCCACCAGACAAATTTATAGCGTCAAAAGCTGCCACAGAATCATCAATTGTATCCCCTGTCTTGAGCACCACAGATGCAGAGTCTGCATCTTGTTGAGGCCGTCGAATACACACCTCCATAGAAAATTTAGTTTCATTGTGTATTCTCAATAAAGGAGAAACCACAATTGAAAAACCATCCTACAACATATTACAGAAAAGAAACAGGGTTAATTAAATTACAGCAGTTCCTCATACGCTTCAAGAAATTGCAAAAGCTGTAATCTGTAATTTGAGAGAATACCTCACTTTTTCCTGAGATGTCAACCACAAGAAATGGCCCAGGATAGGTTTTTGAATCTGTTCGAGGATGAAAAGGGAAAGGTCAAGCACAGGTAGAATTCAGAATTTTTTTTTTAATGTAAATAAGCACGCGTAGAATTCAGATTACATCATATTCGAAGTGGGAAACCAGAAAAAAAGAGTCAGAATTTATTTATTTTTTATTTTATTTTATTCTGATTAGCAGAAAATAAGAATCAGATGACGGAAGGATTAAGCAGCTAAAAAATTCTATTACCAACTGGTGCATCAGTCTGGGTTGCTGGGATAGCTAGACTAAGTTAAGGCCTAACCTCAGCTTTATTTGCATGTAACTTCTCTAGACTCAACCGGGCTTTCTTTTTTTTTTTCTTTTTCTTTTTCTTTTTCAGAATTTGGTGCAGAAAACCAAATTCAAAAACAGGGAAAGTCCCCGGATGAAAGGATTGTGCCCAAGCTTGATATATGCTTCTTGACTGATTTAAGCCCAACCAATTGCAGGCCAAGTTGCACTTAGCAGCCACAACTTGATTGATTCCACCTTTATCTTAACATAGAAGCTATCTATTTTGATGTTCAAATATTGGTTGAACTCACATACCAATGTTCTGTTTTAGGATATACAATATATTTTACTCACCCCAGATTACAACAAAAATTTATTTTCATGGTCAAGATAACCACCTCGGAATTTTTCCATTCTCTTTCCATAAATTGTTGAGCCAAGATACTGACAGATATCTATCACAGGTATGAGTTGCCGAGCAATCATACTCTCTTCAGACCAGATGTTATTAATGTTGGATTCCTTGTGTTAAAACCAGGTCTGCCAGTATAAAACCCTTGTTCCATTTGATCTATCCACAATTTTAACTTCTATCTTCCTCCTTTACAATTTTGTCATCCCACACTGCTTATTCAACAACTATCATGTCCCAATCATCCGAAGTAAGCCAAGGACCAGTTCACTTAGAATTTGTCCCCTCAAGTATTACCAAACTATCATTCTACAAACTCCAACATATGCTTCATCTAGGGCCATCAAAAACCTTATAGATCTTCTTATTTGTTTTAATTTAAGTAGTAAATCTTGACAACCAGTAATGATATTTCTTTCTCACTGATTTGTTTTAATTTAGTAAATCTTCAAGCTTCTTTTGGTTTTCACTACACAATGAAGATAGGTTATCCTTAATCCTTTCAACTCCATCTTTTGATGGAGTTGACATAACTACCATTTCAATAGCAACATTACCTATCTTTTCATCAACAACATTCACATTCTCACACTGAGTAACACTGAGAGATAACAGTTTCCTCCATTCTTCCATCACAATCTTGATAAGATGTACTGCAAGGCACACCCTTTATAACCCATCTTTCATGGTACATTCATCTAGTATAGCAAAATAGTTGCAGGGCAGGATGCTAGTTTAAGAGTTCAAATGTTAGCTGCACATTATTTACAGTCAATAACAGAAAAGATAACAAGGTTTAGATCCAAAAATACTTTTGACTACAAATGTAATATTAACAAGGGTTGTTAGAATAGATGTAGTTTATTTTATTGTTACTAGTGAGGGTATGTTAGAATTTACCATCACCTACCACCAATTTACCATCACCTACCACCACCTACACCTCACCTACTCCACTAAACCTAACCCACTACACCACTATCACCTCCACTTCACCTACTCCACTAAACCTAACCCACTACACCACTACCACCTCACCTACTCCACTAAACCTAACCCACTACACCACTACCACCTCCACTTCACCTACTCCACCTACCACCTACTACCACCTACTCTTCTATATATAGGAATCATTGTAACATATCAAGATATCAATCAATAATACAATCAATTTATTCTCTCTCTCTTTTCCTATACATTAATTCTAATATTTGTTTCTCTCTCTCTTTTCCTATATATTAATTTTAACATGGTATCAGAGCAAGGTTAAAGATCTTGGTGTTCTTCGCCTTCCGGCGGGCGGCAACCTTGCCTTGACCGCCCGCCGGAGCTCAACCAATTCAAACCTCCCTCTCCCTCTCGGCACATCACTTTCTCTCTCTACAAATTTCTCCGTCCGTTTATCTCTCTACCCCTTTGTCTCTCTAAGTTTTAGGGTTTTGAGTGTGAGAGAGATGGGGCAACAGTCTTTGATCTACAGCTTCGTGGCTAGAGGAACAGTGGTTCTCGCCGAATTCACCGAATTCACTGGAAATTTCACGAGCATCGCTTCTCAGTGCCTCCAGAAACTCCCTTCCTCCAACAACAAGTTCACCTACAACTGCGATGGCCACACCTTCAACTATCTCGTCGAAGACGGCTTCACTTATTATGTCGTCGCTGTGGAATCTGCTGGCAGACAGATTCCAATGGCATTTCTTGAACGAGTTAAGGAGGATTTCACCAAGAGATATGGTGGTGGAAAAGCTGCAACTGCTGCTGCTAATAGCCTGAATAGGGAGTTTGGACCCAAACTTAAGGAGCAGATACAGTACTGTGTGGATCATCCAGAGGAGATCAGCAAGCTTTCCAAAGTAAAGGCTCAGGTTTCAGAAGTCAAAGGAGTGATGATGGAAAATATTGAGAAGGTTTTGGATCGTGGAGAGAAGATTGAGCTTCTAGTGGATAAAACAGAGAACCTTCGCTCTCAGGCACAAGACTTCAGGACCCAGGGTACCCAAATGAGGAGGAAAATGTGGTTACAGAATATGAAGATAAAGCTTATAGTTCTTGGTATCCTCATTGCCTTAATTTTGATCATAGTTTAATTGTGCGTGGGCCAACCTTCTCCACTCATTTATTTTATTATTATTTTTTACAAATCCATACCCACTCTAATTCATACCTCCTCACTTTTTAAAACGCATGCTGATTCACGCTACCCCTACTTTACCCCACTTTACCTTTATTTATTTTATTTTATCAAAAAAAAAAATAAAAAAAAAATACCAAACCCATTGCAGGTTTTCACCAAAACCGTGGGCCAAGAAACTCACGTGAACCAATTTTTTTTTTCCCTCACTCTCTCGTTTTGATTTCACATATCTTCTTATTATTTCTTTCTTTTTTTCTTTTTCTTTCACTTTATTTTTTCATCTTTTTTTCCCTTTTTTTTTTTTTTGCACCAAAAAAAAAAAAAAAAGTGAAGAAGACGAACTGCACACCAAACTCATTTTATTCATGTCGGGGCTCACCCCGATCACCATTTTACACCAAAAAAAAAAAAAAAAAAAAACAAAACAAAACAAAACCAACACAAATCGGAACAGTGGCATTTTTCTTCTCTACTCTGCCGCTGGTCTCTTCTTCTTGCCTCCGTCTTGGCCGGCCCTTGACGGTATTGCCTCCGTGCTTCCTAGACCACCAAGCAAGTTGCCTCCTCCCTGCTCCTCCACTACAGCATATGGTGGACCTCCAAATCGGAACATCACGGTGGCCTTCCGCTTCAGCTCCTTGTTTTCTGCCTTTAGCACACTTATCTCTACTCGCGCATCATTATACATGCGTTGGAGCAGAGCCAGCTGGGAGTTTAACTGTTGCACCTCATTTGTCCTGCTCTGCAGCCGGTGCGACAAGTTTGTGACCGCAGTCATGGTTTCCACACATGACTTCAGAGTATACTGATTGGCCTCAATATCAGTTTGCACCGCCATTTTTTGCTCCACCGACCGCATCGGAAAGTTCAACGGAGCAAACACAGAGGTGTTTGGTTGAGGTTCACTGGCCACCGCACCAGTTCTCTCTCTTGTTGACTCATTGAGGTCGGGAAAGAGAGTGAGTAGACCTCGGGATGAAGAGGCCATATTCTGGGTAGCTGAACGGGAAGAAGAGGCCATGTTTTTTGGGTTGCTGAGTGTTTCCGAGAAGGGTTGGATACAGAGTATTTACAGATTGTTTCAGAATAACAAGTTCAGAGGTTTCAGTCTGGTTTGGTTTCCTCCGCCTCCGCATTGGTTTATATTGACACAGACGACGCGGCCGACACGCCGCTCTGTCGCTCACGTGCCTCGCCGCGTCTCTGGCTCACCTTTTGATGGCTCGACGCTTTCTGTCGGGCACGACTTTTGATGAAGTGGGCGCGCCTTTTGAGGGCGCAACTTTTGATGGCACGCCTTTTTATAGATTGGGCACGCATTTTGATGGCACGTCTTTTTATGGATTGGACACGCCTTTTGATGGCACGCCTTTTGAAAGATTGGGCACACCTTTTGAGGGTGCGACTTTTTAAGGGTCCGACAAGACTCTGTAAACTGTCCCGACATTGATTCCGGTTAGCTCCTTTATGGGTCCGACAAGACTCTGTAAACTGTCCCGACATTGATTCCGGTTAGCTCCTTCATGGGTCCGACAAGACTCTGTAAACTGTCCCGACATTGATTCCGGTTAGTTTCTACAAGGGTCCAGCAAGACTCTGTAAACTGTCACAACAACTGTCACAACATTGTCTGCTACAACGGTCCGACATGACCCCATAAACTGTCTTCTACATCGGTCTGACACCGTCATCCAGTGTCCTCTACACCGTTATGACACCACCATACAGTGTCCTCTACAACGTTATGACACCCCCATACAGTGTCCTCTACACCGTTATGATACCACCATACAGTGTCCTCTACAACGTTATGACACCCCCATACAGTGTCCTCTACAACGTTATGACACCACCATTCAGTGTCTTCACCAATGGTCTGACACGACCATACAGTGTCTCCTATCCTTTTTTATTTTTATGTATTTTCTTGTTTTGTTCCTCTCTTCAAACTCAAGTTGGTTAGTTTCTATCCTCCTTGAGTTTGCGGGGGGCTGTTAGAATTTACCATCACCTACCACCAATTTACCATCACCTACCACCACCTACACCTCACCTACTCCACTAAACCTAACCCACTACACCACTATCACCTCCACTTCACCTACTCCACTAAACCTAACCCACTACACCACTACCACCTCACCTACTCCACTAAACCTAACCCACTACACCACTATCACCTCCACTTCACCTACTCCACCTACCACCTACTACCACCTACTCTTCTATATATAGGAATCATTGTAACATATCAAGATATCAATCAATAATACAATCAATTTATTCTCTCTCTCTTTTCCTATACATTAATTCTAATATTTGTTTCTCTCTCTCTTTTCCTATATATTAATTTTAACAGGGTACTATTGTTCTTGTATTTTATCATTATATATAAATATGGGCGGAGGTGAAGGGTATGATACACAACCCTAATACCTATTCGTATTTTACCATAATCTAGCACTTGAAATTTTGACTTAATTCACTAGTTTCTAGATTTCATATGCATGTTGATTAGGATTAAACTGACACCATAGTTAATATTCTTGAATAGCAGTAGTAATATGTAAGCCATGCCCAGGTGTGAAGACTGGATGCAATGATCCCAATGGCCATCCTTGTATCTTACACAATCAAAAGCATCCTTGAAATTTATATCTACACCACATTTTTTGTCATTTCATAGGGAGGAAAGAGGCTGAACAAACCTCGTACTGACACTACACGTGTTCTCCAAGCAAGTGATCTAGCTTCTAAGAGAGTAAGATGGATGGGAGAAGTCAAATAAGCTGCTCCTCGCTCAGCAAGTTGGATTGAAACATATGATGCTTCTGGAGGTTGATTCACAAGACCTAAGTGCCTTCAAAACATGTAATAATCAAGATCAATAGAAGTTCAAAATCAAATGCGCACACTCTTTCAAAGACACAGAGATGCACCACAAGCAAGGCAAAGATCAATATTAGAAAATCATAATGCAAACACACTATCATTTACGTTAAATTAGACCATGGATGTCTACTTATGATAGGAGCTTAATAATTGTGTCAGCATATAGACAAGGAAAGAATTTAGAACGTGTAGCAAGAAAGTTCAAGCTTAACAAAGCGTTATCCTAATTATATGGGTCAGCTAACAAATTCTTTGTCATATCCCAGCTGTGTCTGGAGACATCATGTCTTCTTTTAAAGCCTCAATCAAGTGTTCCATCTGGCGGTACATATCAAGAAAAAAAAAAATGATGCAATAAAGAGAGTAGCATGATGAAAATAAAACAAATTATTCAATATTCATTGGATCCTAACAATGAAGCATGGAAATGGATACAAGATACAAATGCAATACGGATACGGATACGGATACGGCAATATGACAAAATCAAAAAAAAAAATTGGATACAAATATGGTCAAAATACATTGAAGAAAAAATTATGATTTTTAATATTATAATACACATGAGCTCAAACAATAGTAAGAAACCATTTTTTAGGAATTATATATTAATTTAAGAGCCAATAGTCTACTTCCTTCTCAGTTTATATGTTAATTTGATTAAATCTGAAAAAGTAGGGTCTACTTTAAATTCATTATTTTTTTCTTCAATAAGAAATAAACAATTATATGAAAAGCTGTTCTTGCATTTATTTTAACAATTATACCTTAATATTATGCAAAAAATTATTGCAATCTCAGTTTCTAACAGTTTGGATACATGACATTGACATACAATGTCCAATCAACCACAAACCATTGGACCCTTTAATCAACCGAAAGCTTTCTATGATCCATATGGTTACAACCAATTACCCGCATGTTACATAGCAACGAACTAGGGTTCATTAACCAAAGAGTCACCAATTGGTTTTAGGTTCCAAGAAACTGTGCCTAACCCTAGCATATTAAATCACAAGCAATTTCTAACCACCAACATTCAAATATAGAAGGAAAAGGAGAGCGCACCTCAGCGAAATATAGCAACCTCTAGCAATAGACTCTTGCAAATATTTATAGCAACAAAATATGATATCGAATGGAAATTTTCAGAAAAATAACTCAAAACAAACATGCTAACATAAAAGAAAAGTGAGCAAACAAAACCCTAATCACGACAAATTTGCAACGTACTTCTAATCATAAAAACTTGGCAAGGCAAAAATTGGCATTTAAACCAAAAAATTCAGCAAACTTACAGTGCCTCAATTATGTGAAAATTGATGGCAAAGATCACGATGAAGCCTAGTTATGCAATCAAAACAATTTCCATGTATGCAATCATGATGTGAAAGTGGAAAAGGTGCAATAGGCTTAAAACAAAAAGAACTCATGTTTCTATCATGTATAACCTCCAAAACATGCGTCACAATATAAGATTTCATGAAATAACCTCTAAAACATGTGTCACAATATAAGATTTCATGAATCATAAAACCTCGAGTTATCAATAAAAAAAATCCCTAGATTGAACAATTGCACAAAACTCATGTTTCTATCATGTATAACCTCTGAAACATGTGTCACAATATAAGATTTCATGAAATAACCTCTAAAACATGTGTCACAATATAAGATTTCATGAAACATAAAACCTCGAGTTATCAATAAAAAAAATCCCTAGATTGAACAATTGCACAAAACTATCCTAAACATGGCTCAAATGATGATTTTAGGAATATATTTTACATCATCATATTTCACGAAAGAATCAAAGATGTGCTGATGAGATCGTCAAATCATGAATAGATTCCTATGTAAACTCTGGGAGCTTCTATTTCCAGACACCAATTCCCCTCTAGTACACACTTAATGAATTTGGTTCAGTGGTTGATATCTGAATGGCGGCGATTCTGTTGATGTTGATAGTTCAAATGGTGAGAAATATAGTCGTCTTCCTAAACCTATGGTTTCAAGGTGCCTACGAGGGGTAAGGGAAGGTTGCGTGAGCGTGGGGAAGAGAGTTGGGTCATTGTAATGGACGCTGGGAAAGGGGGATAACATGAGAGGAAAGGATTGCGACAGGAGGGTACTAGAGAGGGAGCAGCAATGGGATGAGGAGGGGCTGCTTGTTTAGGATTAGGGTTTTAGAGGTGGTAGCGAGTGGTGACAAGTGGCGGCTAGGGTTAGGTTAGGTTTGAAGATTGAAGAAATTAAAGGTTTTTTTACATGAAAGGATGTGTACTGAACAAAACATTGAGAACAGATGTGCATGAATGTAGGTTGAGAAAAGAAAAGAAATGATCTTGTTTTTACACTATTATGTCTAAATGAGTAAGAAAGCAAAGCATGTGAGAGAGGGATACGAATGAGATTTCTTTTCCTTCTTGTATATTTTAAGAGGCAAACTTGCTATATTTTACAACCAATCAACTCATTTCTCACCAAATCTCACCACTTTTGGTAAGAAATGAAATAGGCTTAGTAAGAGAGTTCTCTTTCTCACAATTTCTCACTCAACTTATAAACCAAACATGAGAAAAGAGTACCTTGTCTCATCATTTCTTATCGTTTCTCACCTAATCAACCAATCCAAACGGAGTGGGACGTTAAATAATGCATAAACTCTAAGTTGAACCTCATTCCATTGCATGCTAAAGACATGCAACAAGTGAAAATCATGCTTTCCTAGTGATATAAATGCAGAGGGGTACCAAGTGGCAAAACACGTCAGAAGCACCGAAGACAAAGGGGATGACTAGGAGAAAGTAGTCATCTAGCCAAGAGAGAGAGAAGCAGAGAAATCAAGGTACTCAGCTTGACCTGGATGATGTATTCTAACTGTCTTGTAATGATAAGTACCACATTCTATGTATAGGAATAGCTGAAATAGAACAGGAATTTTCAAACTTTAAAGGATCACATACAGTTTCCTTTTGGACTAAATGTGAATTCAGTATCACATAGGGGCATACATTTTCCCCTTGCACGTTCAACACCTGCCACTAAATTTAAATCTAATTTTCCTTCAACTTGCAAGTCGAAAATAAACTAAGCACAAAATAATTTCCAATTCCAACCAACCTACATTGTCACAAATGGTCAAATTCCAGATTAACGAGGAAGCCAATAGTCACCTTCTGCACTAATGTTAACTTGAATTAAACCTTCCTTCAGCAACCACAACTACAAAAAAAATTGTGATTGCAACCCCATTTCCCATAGAAGGGATGAAAGGAAGGATAAGGAAAAATGCTTTATAATAGAATCCTCCTTTTAATCTCAATAAGAAACAACATTTTAGAACTAGTAAGTAGTAACTAGTAGGAAATTCTTTACATAAACTTTAAGGATCAAAGTAGTTGGAGGGTAGTACCTTAACACAATGGTACTGGACTGTCTGCTGGCTATTGATGCATCTTGATTATCATAAAAGTGACAAAGAAGATTCAAGCCAGACTGGTTTTCCACCTGTATTTTAGAACTATCAACGATACATCTCAATAATGTGAAGTTCATACTTTAATATTGAAAATTCAGAAAATAGTCATGGAGATAATTTAATGAGACAGCAGAAATTTCCCACCCATAGGACTCTCAGCAGCTTACATATATAAATTATTGAGCAGAAACAACTACTACATAACATGAAGCTGCCTTGACATTCTATCAATCCACAAATTATCCAAATCCAATATCATACACAAATAGAATGATCAAATTCATGTCTTGCACTTAAAGCACTATCAACGCAGAGCAGAAATTAAAGGAAAAAGGTAATATTGAAATTCTAAATGCAGCCTCTTTAGGACCTTATACAGTCAGGGGTAGGTTGGTTGGAGTCTTCATATTTTATAGATTTTTACAAGTTGGTATGCCATTGAACAGATTTATTTATGTCTTATTATCTTTTAGTGCTAAGGAGCATGCAAATTTCTAACATTACCAAACGTGACTTTTATGAGTCCCTGGATGTTATTTCGGGTCAACTAATATCGTTAAAAAAAACATTGTGATTTTTGTTAGGCCTAGAAAAGTCTCTGTCATCAAAGAATCAAAATTTCCTGTTGTACGTTGCAGTTCTGCTTAAGGAGAAGGCCAGCATCCTGTAAATATCTTATGAAAAGTTTCTATACTCCATAAGAGATGAATTCAAGGTGAACCCTTCCTCCTTCCTCTTTATCTTCTTCTCTTTACGGAGCAGTGAAATTAACATACCCTCAATACTATATTATCCACAACCTCTAAAAACAATCCCAACTTTAATGCAAAACCATAACCAATCAAGCTTAAATCAATCCCAACCCATTCCCTTAATTTAGACAGCAATTCCATACCAAAAACCATAAATCAGTAGCTGTCCGACTATGAAGAGGGGACACTTCACGAATACACATATCCTATGTTTGGACATGCTTCAGGACTCCTTTGTGAGTTTTTGATTTGGTATGATTTTAAAATGATGATTTAGGTTCAAGTAAAATTTATGAAAACATGAGGGAGGAAAATAAAGAAAATAAAAATACACCCACACACTTTCTTTTTTTTTTGATAAATAAAGTACAAATTTTATTAGAGAAAAAGCATCAAGATGATGCTAAAGAAAAGTAATCGCAGAACTACATATGAGCATGTAAAAACTCAATAAAATACACCCACATACATTGATTTCTCTTATATCTCTATGCCAAATTTAAAATCATATACATAGCGAATAAAAATTTTAAAAAATAAATTGTCATAGCCCTGCCGTGACCGTATCCTAATTTTTTCAAAATTTCCATGTACAGTGTTCGTACCCATGTCGGTGCTTGTCCTCTGAGCAGGATGACAACATCCAGTTGTTTTATGCATTTCAAACTTTAAAGTATCATAACTTTTTTTTTTATAGAAAAGGAGCATCAAAAAGATGCTAATGAATACAAGCAAGGCCAAAAGAACTACATCTAGACAAATAAAGGATCAACAAAATCTAAAAAAGAAAATAAACCCGGCTCCACTCTTCCCAACACCCAACTCAATAAAACCAACAGAAACTTAATCTTCAAATAAAGTATCATAACTTTCATTGTATACATCCAATTTTTTATAAAATTTACATTTTTGAAACATCTTTGTTGAGATCTATAAGACAAGATACATACATAAAATTATATCCAAAAAAAAAGGAACTAATAAATTTCTCAATTTTTAAAATTGAGAAGTTTGCCAATTCCGAGAAATTAGTCATTTTCTTGCAACTATGAAATATCTCAATTTTCAAAACCTCAAAAGTTGATCCCAATGACTAGAAACTGAGAATATTCTCGAAACTCTAAAATTCTCAACTTCAAAACTGTGAAAATTGTCAATAAACTCAAAACTAATAAATGTGAAATTTAAATTTAAAAAACTATATCTATATACATAAACTATGAAATTTATGGCACTACCCTTTTCAGGCACTACTCTTTTAACATATTTTATTTAAAATCAAACTATAACTATAAAATTTCTTAATTTCAACAAAATATAATAGTTGACTGATGAGAAATTATTGTATATTTTCTTTTTACATCCAACTTCGAAGTATTCAGGTTCTCCCAATATTTGATCCCAAAAAAGAAAAAAGTTTACCCATTACCAGAAAAGGTTTTTAAAAAAAAAAATAAAAAAAGGTGAAAATAAAAATCCATCTATTCACCTAGCTAATACAGTGAATCCGACAACTATGACTGTATACAGACAAATTTTGGCATAACTTCAATTCAAATGGCTGTCAAAGCACAGGTGTGTGTGATAAACACAGACCATGTGACATCAGTGGCTAGTAATCGCCGATGTAGCCCTGGACGACAATGCCAACAATCTTGGTAAGTGGCAGTGGGGTATTCAGATCCACTATGAAGAGCTTCAAGCGCATACAATTTAGAAAGAGAACAATGGATCTATATATATGTATATATAGAGAGACAGAGGAGGGGGAAGCAAAGGAAAGAGGGAGGAATTGGAAAATTTTATCATTAGCGCATTATTAGAGTGGGGTGATTTGGTCATTTGATGGGTAGTGTTTAGTGGTTATAAGAAAATGGATGGCACTTAATGTTGTATAAGTTCCATAGACCTCCAGTTAAAAACCAAAATAAATAAATAAAACTTGACAATATCAATCCACTTAAATCCCTTACAAGGTCTATCGCGGGAAAAAAAAATTCCTACAAAAAGGGACCACCACTTGTCCTGGTAAATTGGATATCCTTTCAACATTTTTTTCGTCAGTGGTTCTCTCTGCTGAATGAAAGACTGTAAATTAAGCTATGATTTCAAATAGAACAGAGTAACACTGAAAAAGTTAATTGTACGAATCAACTAAAAAGATATTCTTTCCATATGCTGCTGGCTAGGGCCATGTTTGCTGTAATATCATAGTTCATTATGTACATTTTAGAATATATCTAACTTCAGTCTATACCATTCCAGTTTTTGTTTGGCCAATTGCAAAATTCTACATCCACAGGGACAATAAGAACGTGAAGCTTGCAAAATCATAATATTAGAAAATTAGAACATAATTGTTTGCTCCTATAATAGAAACAGAGAATATGGATAATATTGTTCAAGATATGCATACACAAATAGATAAAAGTACAAACACACAGACACATGACAAACACACAAGTTCACGAACACAAGAAATGACAAACAAAACAAGTGCTTCATATGAACCAATTACATCACAAAGTACAGAACCTTGCAGCAGTTTGCCAAAATCGAGGAGGTTTTTATTGCATAGGGACCTGCCAAATTCAACTTTCCAATCACAAAGAGAAGTATGTCCAACGAAAGCTCAGTTACTGATATCCCGAACTGCAATTTGCCAAGATATGAGTTCATAAAAAACATAGTAAGCAATAATAAAATATAGAAATGACAATAAAGTGATTTATCATGATCCTGACCTCTTTCAATCTAGCATAAAAATGAACAGACACCCTAGGCAAAACAATTTCTGAACTTTTAATTTGGAACCGAGAGCGATAGTAAACACATATTTCAATTGGGTGAATGAATTCTCCCCTGCAATATTACAAATACAAGGAGAATGAACGAAAACATATTCATGTAAGAAAAGTAATTATATTGGAGCTAAAATTTACAGAGTAGACAAGGGAACAATTAAAAGTGGAATTTTGCGATTTACACAACATGACCACTTACCATAAGTTACTTCGGGCATCAAAGTAGCATATCACAAAACTTAATGTGCTTATAACTCTGACTTTAGCAAATAGAATTTGCACGATGAATTCAACGGTACTGATGCATGCCTGGAGCAGTGGGAATGTTTCCTCTGCATCTGGAAGTTCATCAACAATGGTCAAAATGACCTTGTCAACTCTAATATCTATACAGGGAAGATTTCCCTGTGAATTATGCTGCAGACTGGTTCTAGAAGCCTGCCCTGAGTACCTATCTAGCAACAAAACATCACGAGCTAGAGAAAAATCATGGAAGATTTTCCACTTGAAAGGATTTCCAGGCTTGCTGACAAACTCCGGAACCCCGTCAATAAAAGCAACGGCATGGTCATTCTTCTTGTTCACAAGGTAAAATGTATTCCTAGCCAAAAAATTGTACGAGTCTGACTCAATATCACCATCATGACTGTAAGATTTACAAGAAGATAATCTCCAAAGTGCCTGCCCACCATCATTAGTGCTGGATATATCAACAAAACCAGATCCTAGGCGACAATTCAATCGCAATGGTTCCCCTGAAGCACTCTTTGCATACAATGAAACTAAGGAAAACCACAAAACTGATGACTTCCATCTCTTTTGATTCTGATACTTCACCTAAGCATAAGTTCAATCAGAGATTAGGGATCTAATAATAATGGCCTCAGGCCAAGAAGAGTGATAAATAAATGCAAAAGTGAAAGAAAAAGATGGTAAAATAATTTGCTAATACATTCTTGTGAAAAAAAATCAATAAAGAATACATCCTACAATATCGAAAGTTCCATAAAGATGCTGCGTAGAAAGTAATGGAAATGCAAATTCTCCACATAAAATTCCATTTCCTTGCTTGCAAAGAGGGGCTCAGGAAGGTCAATTGCAAATAAGTTGCAAAGATTGCCACACGGACCATTTTTAATGAGATTCAGATGCGGATACTAACGAAGATCCTAGAAAATTCACAGGAACTTCTCAATGGGGATCAGGAACTACAGTTACAGCCCAAGAGTTCATCCAAGGGTTCCCCATTCTTCAAGCTTCAAATGACTGACTGTTAGCCTTCTTGATAGACAAGAAAAGGGTGCCAATCTTTCGCTAACCCTAGTTTTATTTTCATTTCTTTATCCCCTTGTGAATCCCACCCCCTCCCCATTTTGAGAAAAAAAGAGAGCATAGCACAAATGCAAGCACAAAAGGAGTTAAAAAACAGACCAAAAACCTCAAACTCAGTACGGAAGGATTGACAAAACAATATCATGAGTGTAAAAACTGAAAGAGTAAACCAAGCTTCAAACATCTCTCAAAACAAATAAGATCAATTGTTGAAGTTTGCCTTGTCATGGATCATATATTATCAATAAACCAAACCAAACAAAACTATGCATTGTGTCCCAGTGGAGTAGGGTTGGCCACATGAATCCTTTTTCTCCATTCAGCTCAATGCGTGTTTAGTTAAATTAAATAAATTTACATATTTTTTTACTATTGATTCCCATGTCAACTTAGGTCTTTCCCTCCCCCTAGCATCTCCATTTATGGTTCCTTACCATTGTATCTATAGGCCTTCATTGTACATGACCAAACCATCTTAATCAATTATCTCTCAACTTATCTTCAATAGGTGCTACTCTAACCATTTCATACATATAGCCATTTCTAATTATATATTTTCTAGTCTTATCACACATCTATCTAAGCATTCTCATATCAGCTACACTCACTTTATGCACATATTGTTTATTAGTTGCCCAATACTTTGTCCCATAAAGTATTGTTGGCCTCATAACGGTTCTATAAAAATTTCCTTTGAGTTTTGTTGATATTTGTAATATGCTAGACGTACTCCTCCACTTACTGCTTTTCAATCTTCACTTCATCCTTTTCACTTCTATTGTTGCTAAAGTTACTCTCCATATATTCAGTTTTATTTTTGACTCGCTTGCTCCTCTCTAAATTTTGAATTTATTGTTAATTCCTTTCTTAGTTTTATCTATTAGGACAATATCATCAGTGAATGACATACACCATGGGACACATACACCATGGGACATCATTCACAATGTGTTTAGTTAATTCATCCATAACCAAGGCAAATAGGTAAGGGCCTAAAGTAGACCCTTGATACAACCCTATAGTGATTGGGAACTCACTAGTTTCTCCCGCAAGTGATCTAATTGTAGTCACAGCTCGATTATACATGTCTTTTATCACATCAATATATCCTTTGGTTACATCTTTTTTCTCCAACACCCACCACATTATATCTCTAGGAACCCTAGCATAAGCTTTTTCTAGATATATAAAAACCATACGTAGATCCCTCCTTTTCTCTATGTATTTTTCTATTAATCTTCTTAGTAAATAAATTGCTTCCATAGTTGATCTACCAGGAATAAATCTAAATTGGTTCTCTAACACGGTTGTTGTTACCCTTAGGCGATGTTCAATCACTCTCTCTCACAATTTCATTGTATGGCTCATTAACATAATGTCTCTATAGTTGTTGCAATTTTGAATATCTCCTTCATTTTATAAACAGGTACTACAATACCTTTTCTCCACTCATCAAGCATTTTCCTAGTCATTAGAATTTTGTTAACCAAGACACACCCTCCTTACCTAATTTCATCTTCTTCAATGCCACTTCTACCTCAAACTCCCTTACTTATTCTCCAATTCTATCAACCCTTCTCTTAAATTTTCTAAATGTTTTTCATTTAAAAAAATCTCAAAGTAACTCTTCCACCTTTTTCTAATGTCCTCGTCTTTCACTAACACCCTAAAATCATCACTGATTATGTTCTTTTATTTTCCTTTCTCTTAATTTAGCAAGTTTGTAAATATTCTTTTCTCCATCTTTAGTATCTAATCTAGTATAAAGATTGTCATAGGTTGTTAACTTAGCATATCTAATTGTCCTTTTAACCTCCTTTTTAGCCGATTTTTATCGCTTAAAAGTTTTCCTCATTCTTATCCTTTTGCAAGTGTTTAAAACATTCCTTTTTTGTTTTAACTACGGCTTGTATCTCACTATTCCACCACCAATTTTCTTTAACCATTTCCCTTTGACTCTCCAAAGACTTCTTTTGATATTATTCTACAGCATTCTGCCATTGTATTCCATTTCCACATGTTATTAGCATTACCTTCCAAACTCCACATTGCTTCCCTAAGCATTTTATCCTTAAATATTTCTAACTTCTCACCATTTAGATTCTACCATCTAGTCGTGGGTTTTTAGTATCCTTTCTGATTTGATTTTGCCTTTTAATGTATATATCTAGTATTGTTAGCCTATGTTGTGATGTTATACTCTCTCCAGGATAACCTTGCAATCTTTACATATTAAGCAATTCGTTTTTCTTACAATGATATAATCTATTTGACCTACTTTTAAAAGTTATTAAGTGTTCTTTTCTCTTCTTTAAAGAAAGCATCAGTTACAAAATGCTACTGCGAAATCTAAGATGCTCTCTCTAGCCTCATTCGGTCACGAAAATCATATCCGCCATGTACCCTCTCGTACCCTTGCTTATCCTTTCCTACATGTCTGTTGAAATTTCCACCTATAATTATCTTCTCTCCTACAGGTATTTGTTGCATTAACTCATCTAGTTGCTCCCAAAATTGTCTTTTAATATGTTCTTCTATTCCTAATTAGGGTGTATAGGCGCTAATCACACTAATTATGCTCTCTCCAAATATAAGCGTAATTAGCATTATTCTATCTCCTATTCTTGTGACTGTTACTACCTTACA
This sequence comes from Camellia sinensis, assembly GCF_055761805.1. Classification (NCBI taxonomy): domain Eukaryota; kingdom Viridiplantae; phylum Streptophyta; class Magnoliopsida; order Ericales; family Theaceae; genus Camellia; species Camellia sinensis. Next base: position 192,248,963 of record NC_138964.1, read on the forward strand.
TTTAAGATGTTTAGCTACAATTATTCGTACATCATTTCTACGTCTATCTTTACCAATATAGTAAATTTTATACAGTGTTTCTGTACCCTTTGCTTTATTACCTACCCACTTTGTTTCTTGTAAACATGCTATACTAATCTTCCTTCTAATCATAGTATCTACTAATTCCATAGTTTTACCTGTCAGTATTCCTATATTCCAAGTGGCACTGCTCCATTTCAGTGCCTTCCTCTAACACTACAACTACTCAACAAGAAAATTCATTGTTTTCTGCATAAATGTCAGAACCATATCAATCAGCGCTTGTTGATTCAAATCCAAGGAAAGCACAATTAAAAAGCATAAGGGATGGGGAATGGGGGATAACATTTAAAAAGTGTAACATATGTCTAGCAACAATCCAGGACTAAAGGAATTACAAACCGGCAGTGTGAAAACAACAAAAGGGTAAATATTTTCTTGTGCCACAGACTTCTTTTTAGGAAGTACGAGCGTGATCCATACGAAACTAAAATATGAGCTCATGAGATGGCAGAATAAGACAGTGGAGGAGCAATGAAATGTCTTAAAGCACCATAGAGCTACTGAACAGGAGCAGTATCTTGATCAACCATTTTTACCAAAATGACTTATATGTCATGAATTCAAACAAAGGAAGAGAAATTTAAAGTTCAACAATATTGATAAAACTTGACATTAACTTTGGCTCTAATCTAAGACAATTGAAGTATTTGAATTCAAAATTTTCACTACTTTTTCAAAAAACTTAGGCTTATCACCCATTTTGAAGAAACTTCTGTCTCATTTCAATGACAGTGGAAGCAAACAGATGCTGCAACCAAGATAAAAATCTGGAGGCAATTCCAGTAACATTTACAACCCATAAGGCACTTCGGAACAAAAAATAAAGTAGATTAATGACTCATGAGAGTAGGGGGAAGGGCCTTGATATGTCTGCCACAATTAATTGAGATCACTTTTTGGAAGGAGTAACCCATAATTAATTTGGTTTCAACTTAACCTATTACAACCAGAAAATCGCCATAACAAGGGGGTGTAGTTCAATAAAGGGATTTGTACGTGTTAGCATGCACATTTCAGCAACTGCCACATGCCTTGTTAACTACAATGAAAGAATTCCAGAACTCCAACTGACCTAGCAGCCACAATTTTGAGTAGATATTTGTAGAGCTCCTATTTGGTGTTCAAACACATGCTATGGATGAACTAGCCTTCAATAAGGAAACTAGTATTTACCAAGCTTATATGTTGGATGGAACTTGAAGTTCCAGAAATTCCATACCCTGAAAAGAGCCCTTTCTCCCACAAGAGAATAATGAATTGTGCCAACCAAATTGTACTTGCTTTCTACACCTTCAACTGACATATACATGTGCTGATGGACATCTTGGATTGCAACAAGAGCTCCTAAACCAGTCATGAAGTTCTGTTAAGTTAAATTTCCCTCATATTTCTCTGGAAAGAAATCTATACTACAACAAAAAGCTTACAGAAAAATAAAAATACCATCAGGAACTGTTTCATCCAAACTTCTATCAGATTCTTGGTTACTGGACCATTGCCTTTGTTCAACATTGCCAGATGTCTCCTTGCTGAAAACCCCGGACAAAGATTCAACAGTTGACAAAAGCATCTGATGCAATAAAATCAAGTTAAGCCAAGTGACTTGTGCCTATTGCCTGAAGTAACATTAGGAAAAGGTAAAACAAGTTAACCATCCACATCTTCTCAGAACAGTACACAAAGCGTCTGTGACATCAGACAACTTGCATTAATTTATGCTTCAATTACTTATAAAGTCTCCTTTGATATGCTTCTAACAATGACTTATAAAGCATTAGTAGCATCAGGCCCATTGTGTTGGGGCCTTGAAAACCTCCAAGGAATAGTATTAGTAACACACAATAAAAATATAGCTCACCTGTATTTCAGGAAGAGAGATTGTCATATCAAAACCTGTAATAGAACCACTACCAAGCCAAATCTGATTTAAAAGCTGAGGTCCGACCCCCTCTCCCAGTGCAGGCTTCTCAACAGCAATGGATGCACTTAACTGTTTCAAGATATAGTTTTGGCGACTTAAATGCAGGACTCCAGACACTGAATCATCCACAGGAGACTCCTTTCGGGTGCCACGAGGGCTTGAGCAATTTGCATCATCAAGAACTGAATGAATCCCATCTGTATGTTGAAAAGCTACTGTAGGACCTCCATGTACAGAGTGAGAAGATGAAGAAAAATGAGGAATCTGAATTTGGTTGGTTTGCTGCCCCTCAATTTCATGAAGGATTTGTGAAAGAATGGACAAGCGGGAAAGATCAAATGAAAATCTTTTATTCGTATTTGCCAATTCAAGGTTCAAATGAAAATCAGCCTCAAAGTGAAGTTCTTTAAGTGCACCTGCATAAGAGTAGAACATTCAACAAACTCTGCATATTTTATAACATACAATAGGAATGGAGATAAATATACCAGATTCATCTGTGGCCACAAGAAAAAGAGAAAATTGAGAAAGATCTAAGGTAAGCGCTTCCAACTCCTCCCATATCATTTGTTGAATGGTATTTTGTTTCCCTTGGCTGGGATAACCATCCTGTACAGCCATATCTTCACTAGTTACAGTAGCCATGTGCTCTTTAGACGATTGTACAACATGTACAAGATTTACGATGCAACGAAGGTACGAAGAATAACATTCAACAAACATCGCCAATGCTGTTGTTTCAACAAATATAGAACCACCCTGTTCCAAAAAACATTTTCACACACATCATACAATTTGACTTGGGCTATTAATAAGAAAATACAATATTCTCCAACAATATAGTCAATCTAAGTTCTATAATAATAGATAAGTAGAAAATCATATGACTAAGCATAAAACTGCAGCAACATGGACTTCAGCAACATCTATCTAATGCACAAAATTAGCACCTGCGATCGGCAAGCAATCATCTGAAATTCTCTCCCGATAGAAAGTGAGAACACAAGCTTAATTGATTTTTGAGCTCCAATCAAAATCTTCTTTACTGACAATCCTGCCATATAAATCTCACTGATTGTAATGCTCATAATTAACCAATGACCAGAGGTGGCTGCCACCCCACTTGGAGGAAAACCCAATTTCTGACCGAGATGAATATTTGATCTTTCTGTGTCAATTGCTGAAGGGGAATCCTCCGCTACATGCGAAATCTTAGCCACAGAAGTAGAACCTTCAACTGCATCACTCACACTTCCTGAAGGTAAAACTTTCTGAAGGAAAGCTAACTGTAAAGAAAATGCACAATGGGGAAGAGATACTTCATACAGGCAACTCAGAGAATGCAGCAGATTCGTACATTGAAACTGATCAGAGGTTTTCCAAATCTCACTCTGCTCCCCGAAAATAACAGACCTAATTTCACAGATATCAGCAACAACTTCCACTTTCCCTTCTTCACAAGAAAACTCCAAAGATGTTTGTTGAACAGAAAGCAAAATTCCATAGTCTGGCAGACCATGCATGGCCAACTTTTTGCTACTTACAGTGTCAAAGGTTGTGACTTGATTCTCCATATTATAGCTTTTCCTGGAGTTCTGGATGACTATATCTATTGACCTGAGCTCAAACATGCCATTAACAACAAAAAGAGCTTTCGTCAAGATCAAGGATGTCCCTTTTGTCGTTGTCAGCAGTGGAGCCTCTTTCTCAGAATCAGCACATGTCATCTCTTGCCTCATTAACTCTTGAAAGCTTACAACACCATGTGAATCAAAACCAGAAATAGTACATGACACTGCAGAAAATAAGCTAACAAGCACCTGCAAAAAAGGAAACTCTTCAATCATTCAAAGAGAACAAATAATTATTAAATTTAGTGTGAAAACAAAACAAGACAAAACAAAAAAAGAAGCATCCATTCACTGATATCATAAAGATATGAAAGGATTAGGTGGTGTAAGATGAAAAACTCTTCAAGCTTGACACACCTCCAAAAAGTGCAGCTCAACTGGCGTAAGAATCATAATCCTGACCCAATTGCACAAACATATGGCAAGGGAATGTGTTGCAAGACTATCATTCCACTTGAGTTTCATAACTTCACTTCAGATAGAGTATACTTCAGTGATTAAGATCTTTGTTGAGTTATCTATCAAACTGTTAGTGGAGGAATTAAAAATCAGTATCATTGTTTGGTATTATGTAAGTGAAAGTCGCTGTTAGACGATTGTGTACATTTGTTGTTGTAAAGTCTGGTAGGATAATTGGAGTTAAGCTAAGAAGTGTCTTACCCTGTCTCAGTACTTCGTTTAATTCTGACAGAATTTCTTGATATATGTTAGAAATCAAAGTAATAAAGTTTTTTTTCCCCTGAAAGGTCCAAAGTTGTTTTAATAGTAGAGTAGTTTTCTTTTTTTTCTTTTTTTTCCCCCTTTTATACAACAGATAGGTGTTTCATGAGAAGTGAGCTACATCAGTTCTTACTGTCATTCAAAAGTTCAGAAATCTTTTGTTCCATTACTGACCAATGTAAGGGACCAATAAATGTCAACTAGTGAATGAAAGAACACTATAAAGTTAGTAACCTCAAATTACTGAATTAAGAGATAGATAACACAATATCTATAAGTTATGAAACTGAGAGACATTTCATATGAGCAAAATGTATGCAAGTGGGAAAAGGTTATTGACAAGCTTGAGCACTGATAAAAGTTTGTGCACTATCACCAGTTTTAGCCTCCCACCAAAAGTAGTTGAAGCCTGACAACTGTTCTTATCTTAGTTCACAGTACTCAACTAGAATTCATCAATATTGACAAGAGCAAAGTTTTAGTTGGGAGTAGCCATCTATCCACAAACACTATGTAGTATCAGGATTTCAGTCTTATGTACGAAGGCTGTCCATAATGTAGTGTATATTGTAGCTGAGATGGCAGAATGCTAAAATGAGGTTTGAGATGCAACCAAGGATGACTATGTAACCATGCGAAAAGTGATCCTGGTCATAAACTATAACACATTAAATTACCAAAGCAAACAAAACAGATCCCCTATAGATCAGCACCCAAAAGCAACAGTCCTACATTCTATAGAACTAAAGAAAAATGATTTTACATCACACTGCTTTAGTGACCAGTGAGAAATGCAAAACAAGCACCAAAGTTATCAAAAATCAAAAATTTATGTAGGCCATTCTTCTACAATGACGTTAAATGCCTGACACTATTCACCTAACAAGCACAGACACTTTTAAGAAAGTGGCATAATTGTGTCATGTTTGTGTCCAATATGTGTCAGACATCAACTCTCATTGGACACTTCCAACACACATATCCATCACTTAGACACACAAAAAACTAACTATAATTTTGAACAAAATAGCATAGAATAAAATGATAAAAGAAATAAATGTAGATTTATAGGAATTAATATTAGGTTATATTTTTTTATTATCTTTGCATTATATATTCATACATATAACATAATATATAACTATATATTTTTCATTTTTCTCCTACATGTTGTGTTCTACATTTTTTGAAAATTACCATATCTACATGTCCGTGTCGTGTTTGTGTATGTGTCGTGTCACATGTCCATATATGCTTCTTAGTTTGTACTAGAGTTTTAAAAGGCTTTCTTGAGGCTCGCCTCACCTTGAGGCTAAGGTAAAACGCATCAACGATTTGATTTTTAGGCATTACTCCCCAAAGGTTTGCGCATCATAGTTTGAGACATGCACCTTAGGTGCGCTTTGTATTCTTTTTGCGCATAAACATGTAAGGAGTATGCACATGCAGAGGACGCCTTTTTTTTTTTTTGAGCATCAACAAAATTTTATTAAAACAGAAAAAAGAAAGGGGACAAGAAGTCCTCATACAAAGAAAGAGAAAGAGCAAAACAAAATCGCAAAGGTTGCCTTGGGCTTTTGTTAAACCTAGTCTATTGAATTGTTTAAACATAAAAAAATAAAAAGAATTCATTTTTGCAACTATATTCTACAAGAAAAATTAAGTAAATGATCGATCAAGAAAAAACATAGTTAATGGTCTCGTGAGAAGCTCAATCACTGAATTTAAGAATATCAATTTCACTTTCAGTGAAGGAAAACTTCCTTCTATGCAATAAAATGTTCAGCACATCAAAGCGAAAAGTATTTACACCTTTATATTTAATTTTGTTTTTATTTTTTTTACTATTTTAAAATATTTAATTTATTCACTAAATATTAAAATTTGAAATTTGAAATGCTTACGCCTCAATGCCTTGAGGCTTAAGCCTCGCCTCATGAGGGGTAAAATGCCTCGAGGTACGCATTCGCCTTTAAAAACTTGATTTGTACCAATTAATACCTCTTTTAAATTTTAAGAATTAGAGTGGTATTGCATTTTTTTTATTATCATTGAATGAATACCCATATATATGACATATAATAAATAAACTATACATTCTACGCATGTCCCCACGTTTCGTGTCCTGCAATTTTTTAAAATTTCCTAGAACGTGGATCGTTCCTGTACATGGAACAGGAATGGGGATACGATAGACCACATGCTCTAAATTGTGCCTAGGTGCCAATCAAAAAAATATATTTTGTGGTACGATAGGGGTAGACTTGTGTAGTTTACACTATAAGAATTTAAGGTACTTCTAGTCTAGAGAATTTTTTTTAACAAATAGACATCCAATAAAATGTATGATTTTTTTCAAATTACTCATATGGCTAGACATTCTATAAGCAATATGACCTATTTTTTATGTTTGTCATATTAAAATTTCACTCAGCTTACTCCTAAGGAAACCTTAAGGAAATATATTGGAAAAAAATTTTGTCCTCTTTTTATTCGTTGCATCGCCTTGATGCTTTTCTAATAAAGTTTGCTTATTTATCAAAAAATATACATATATATATATTGGGGGAAAAAAATTGGGATCACTTTGGATCGCCATATTTACCATTATAGAAAGAAAGTGTATCATGTTTCGGAACGTGTGTTCCGAAACATAATTTGCAAAGGTACCAGAAGTTCCGAAACATAATTTGCAAAGATATCAACGTTTTCTGGTAACACTATGTCAACGTGTCCACATCTGTGTCACACATCTATATCCTTGTCCATGCTTCTTAGCTTTTCATTGATTTTAGATCAAGAGAAGTCAAATTCAATTTTAAATTTGAAACCTTATAAAAATATAGTTCTTGTTCTAATTCTAACCTCCCACAAATTAGTAATTCCACTTACGTTGTGTTTGGTTGGAGGATTTGAGGAGGGATTTGAAAAGAAAAAGAAAAAAATTAGGTGAAATGTGAATAAAATATACATACATTTCACCTAATTTCACACGCATTTTCCCTTTCCCTTTCCAAATTCCTCCCCAAATCTCCCAACCAAACACAACATTAAGAGAGCTACAACTTCACCATTCACTGGAGGGGGTCACTAATCATAAATTTTCAATCTGGCAATTTATGTAGGTGTGTCAGATCCAATAGCATTCACCTATGTTTCAATTAGTAAAGATATTATTATTAAGGCACCAAAAGGGGGTGAAACGAAAAAAAAAAAAAAAAAATCTATACTAGACTATCCATTGTATCTAGAAAACCAATAAAAAAAAGTTCTCTCAATAGATGGACTAATCCTGCCCTAAAACCAACCACGCAAGAGACTTCACAAATTACTTTTTTGAGCTTTATACAGGATCTTCTGTACTTTCAAAGGTTTTCTACTTCTCTTCCTACAAAGGCACCAGAAAGGGGAAGAGGGCCAAAACAATCCAACATGACTAAACCTCCAAAGACATCCTACAAATAATGAGAAAAAGCTCCACAGTTTCTGCCACCCCCTTGCACACAACATCAATTGGATTCGTTGGAGCACACAGTACCTTCAAGTTAGTAGAATACGTTTTCCAATAAAAACTAACATACTGTGAGCAACTATTTTCTCTGATTTTAGCTATTTAAATATATTGAACAAAAATGCATAGAATTCAATAAATTCAGCCACAGTATATGATACCCAAAGTAGAAACAGGGTTTAATGGTTTAAGATTTTGTCAGCAACTAGATATAACCAAGTATATATTGAGATGGGGTCAAAACTGTAAAAGGCATTATAAATAGCGTTGAGAAAGATATTCTCATTCATGGCAAAAGGCCACCAGGCATCCACAAAATGCTCAAAGAAGCAGAGTGAAAATAATACAAAAGAAAGAATTAAACACTGAATGCTGAAATTGAACAGCGACAAAAACAACAGAATCACCTTTAGCAAAACAAACAAGTCACCCAAACATAATAAGACAGTGAGTCCTCTTGCCATCCCATGCAAAGCTGCTGAGAATGCAACAATTGCTGTGCTGAATGAATGAACATCCTCCCTGCCATAGATATGAATAATTCCATAAATTGTGCACCACTAACAAAGGGTTCAAAAATCACAAACAACAGTCTTCATTCTAACAATAAAAAAGTTGAAAAACCGGCCTGCACTTCACTGAGATGATCTTCAAGCTAAACAATAAGTGAAAGCAACATTAAGTATGAAAGTTGAAAGGACAATGATTCACCCTTTTGTTGCCTTGCTACATCAAGAAGGCATATTGTTTGCATGCTTAGCAAGACTTAGGAATTGGGTTTTTTTTTTTTTTTGAGCATCAACAAAATTTCATTAAAAAAAGAAAATAGAAAGAGGACAAGAAGTCCTCATACAAAGAAAGAGAAAGAGAAAGAGTAAAACAAAAGCACAAAACTCCTAGCCTTAGGGATGGCAAACAGCAGCCCAATCCCTAGACATCAAGAGCAAAGGGACTCCTTTAAAAGGAGGGGATACAAATGCCCAAAATGAAGCCAAAAATTCTGCCCTATCCCCCAAAGCCTCTACACTTGCTTCCTTGCCATCAAAGATTCTAACATTTCTCTCCAACCATATAGCCCAAAAAATAGCAAAAACAATGCTTGTCCACATTGTTTTGGCTCTCTTGGTTCTCCCAAACCCTTTAAACCTAATAAGAAGCAGTTGAACGATGTCCCGCGGAGCAATCCACTGTTCATCACATAAGCCGAAAAGACGCTCCCATAATACACAAGCCACCGAGCAATGAAGGAGTAGATGATCTGCTACCTCCAAGTTTCTCTTGCACATCACACACCATTGAGGACAAAGAGAGTGATTAAGCCTTCTCCTTTGAAAAACATCATTAATTGTGACACCCTTTTGAGCCAAAGACCACATAAAAAACTTCACTTTATGAGGGACAACCGTTTTTCAAATTTTCTTATGAGAAGAAAACAAGAGAACAGAGGGATTATCAATGAGCTTATCAAAAAAGGATTTACATGAAAAGACCCTTGAGGAAACAAGATTCCACACCCTGATATCACAAGATGAAGAAAGAGAGACCCCCTCGAGCACAACCAACAAAGATGCCAACTCCACCGCCTCCCTATCATTCAAGTTTCTAATAAGATCAAAATTCCAAGAGATGAGTGCCATAGAAGAGCATGCCACCGACACTATTGAAACATTTCGAGAACGAACCAACCGGTAAAGAAGAGGAAAATATCTATCAAACGAGATATCCCCTAACCAAACATCCTCCCAAAAACGGATGGTCACCCCATTCCCCACTCTCAATGAAAAAAAGTTAGACACAAGTGGATATAAGCGAGAAATGGATTTCTACAGTGAATGACAATTACCTCTATTAACCACATTAGAATATCTACCGTTGGCTTGAACTTCATACTTGCTTTTAACAAATGAACACCATAGCAATTCCCTTTCTATAGAAAATCTCCACAACCACTTGCCCAAGAGAGCAATATTCCTAGCAACGATGTTCCCGATAGCCAAGCCCCCTTTTTCCCTAAGAAGAGAAACCGTCTCCCACGTACTAGGAATTAGGTCATCAAACACCATGTCTCACTTTTGTAAATATGATGGTCCTACATCTGCACAAGAATTTTGGGGCAAACTACTAATAGGTCTTAATAATTGGACTTAATTCCCATCAAATCCTATTGAAAATAAGTCCTAATAAAATCATCGCTAAAAATAATTTTTGTGATGATTTTTTGCAAATGTCATTAAAAATTGACAATTAGTGACTTTTTTTGTCACGATTTTTATAAATTGTCACTAAAACTTACAATAAGTGACGTTTTTCTGTGACGTATTTTTCAAACTGTCGCTAAAAGTTGAAATTAGTGCTTTCTGTGACGATTTTTTTAAAATGTCGCTAAAACTTATAATTAGTGACAATTTTCAAACTGTCGCTGAAAATTAACAATTAGTAACGTTTTTTAATAGTATTTAATGAAAAATGTCATTAATTCTCACAGGATCTATTGCATGATAAGTCCATCTATTAGGACCTACAAGTAAGTCCCTCTGAATTTTGTTACATGAATACACATAGGAGGTAAAATAAAATGGTAAAATAATTCTTATGACAAATAGCATTTCCTAGTTTCTTTTGTTTATGACTTGAAAATTTTAAATTAATTTATTAATTTATCAGAAATAGATGATGGATATTGTGGGGCCGAATATTGAGAGTCGTAGTGATTCCGGATAGTCGAATCTGGGAGTCGGGATTCAAAGCATTCGGCGATCGGCTCGAAAACTCAAATCCAACCCTACTCGGCCAAATAGCCGATTAAGCAAGGGGCGAGTGAAGATCGGTCAAATATAAAATATGCCGAATAGGAGGTTGGAAATGGATCTAATCCCGAGGCCCAAAGAGGAAATGATATAAATAGAGAAGACATCAGCCAGAAAGAGGTATGTAAAAAAAGAGTGGTGCTTAACTTAGGATACAAGCAATATTGAGTGTGAAACTGACTTGCCCGTCGGAGTGCTAATTCCGGCACCCCCGACCGGAGTGTTCATTCTTTTTCAGGTGACTAGAAGAGGATCAAGAGCGTCTCCCAAGATCAGAAGAGTATTTCCAAAACCACTTCTCCACAACTGGCGCCGTCTGTGGGAATACTCAAGCACATCCATGGCGGGCGTGACAAAGGACCCTCCAATAGTCACTGATGATACCACGCAAAGATACGACCTCACTCTAACAAACATGCATGGCCCAGAGATCATCCTTGTCAGACGCGCTTTGCACTGCGCCTCACCTTCAACTCCGGAGCATAAGGCAACGCAAGCGATCGTGGAAAAAGCAAAGCAAAACGAACAGAGATTGGCGAACATGATCCCTGAAAATGAACGTCTCCGTCAAGATTTGGCCTCGGAGGTGGAAAAGTCCAAACGAGCTGTACACCAAGCCCCGGAACAACTTGTGAAGGCAAATGGTCGACGATCTCGAGCCCAACGACACGACGCTGATAGCAACTCCAACTTATTATCCCCGATCCCCAAGAAAAAAGGACGATCTGAAGTTTCCAGTTTCTCCGAAGAGAGTCCGCATGTAAGGTGGGCCCCCTCATTTTTCAAATGGCCGTCAAAAATGGTGGGACCTCCCGACACGAGAAAGGATAGGTTGTGTGCATATCGCAAACACCACGGTCGTGACTTTGACAGTAGCTATACTTTGAAAGATCACCTTGTGGAGTCGTTCCAAGATAGTCAGCCCCAGCAACACGTCCAAAAAAGCACAACCAAAACAAATGTACTTCGGCAGGATTCACCTCCGCTTGGTGTCGTTCATATGATATACAGCTTGCCAACGCCCCCCAGCCGTGCATACAATTCAATTACACCCAGCATCCCAGAAGCAACTCACGCCTGCAAAACAACCACGTGAAGTTCCGAGTATCAGCTTCGACGATTCCGATCTTATCGGCATAACAGTCCCCCACACTGATCCACTGGTCATTGAACTACGCGTAAACCGATTTTCCATCAAGCGCGTTCTCATAGACCAGGGAAGTACTTCGGAGGTTATGTATTACAAGACCTTCATCAAACTTGGCTTCAACGAATCAGACCTGTTTCCAGGTCCTTATCCACTATTCGGCTTCAACGCAAATCCGGAGTATCCGTTGGGGAAAATCATACTACCCGTCCGAGCAGGCTCCCGAACAGTGGATGTGGAATTCCTAGTCGTCAAGCTTCCTTCGCCGTACAATCTCATCATGGGGCGAACTTGGTTGCATACTATGCGGGCCGTCCCAAGCACCTATCATTAGCTTCTATGCTTCCCGACGAAACACGGCATTGAGCAGATCTGTGGTTCCCAGCAACCCGCACAAGCATGTTATCTCCTCTCCGGAAAGACGCCAAAGGAGTTACACGTCAATTCCATTGAGGTGCCGGATCGAGATAGCCTCGACGATGTCAGGCGGCTCCCAAATGAGAAAGCCACAGAAGATCTAGACCGAGATGGGTTTGACGGCAATCTAGAGAGGTTCTTCATGGTTGGCGCCTCCCTAAGTCAAGCCGACAGACAGCAGCTAGTGTCCTTCCTGCTCGACAATCTTGATGTATTTGTGTGGACCCCATATGAAATGCCGGGCGTAGACCCATCTGTTTCAGAGCACCGTTTGAATGTTGACCCTAAGTGCAAACCGGTCGTGCAGAAAAGTCGGCGATCAGCCGCAGAGCACACTGCCGCCGTCGTTGAAAAAGTTGACCGGCTGCTTGATGCAGGGGCAATCAGGGAAGTGACCTACCCCACATGGCTCTCTAATACTGTGGTTGTGAAGAAGAAGAGTGGGTCCTGGCGAGTCTACGTTGATTTCATAGCCCTAAACAAAGCCTACCCCAAAAACTGTTTTCCTTTCCCAAGGATAGACCAACTGGTAGATGCAACAGCATGTCATCAGTGCATGAATTTCCTCGATGCCTATAGAGACTACCATCAAATTACCATGCATCCGGAGGACCAGGACAAAACTGCATTCCTCACCCCAAGAGGAACCTATTGCTACAAGGTTATGCCTTTTGGGCTGAAGAATGCAGGGGCAACCTATCCGAGACTGGTCACCAGCATGTTCAAAAAGCAACTCGGCCGCACAATGGAAGTGTACATTGACAATATGATGGTCAAGTCCAAGGTAAAGCAGAATCATATAGCCGATCTTGAAGAAACATTCGGCATCTTACGCGAATATGGAATGAAGCTTAATGCTTCCAAATGTGCTTTTGGAATCGGCTATGGCAAATTCTTGGGATATATTGTCAACCACTGAGGAATCGAAGCTAACCCAAGGCAAATCACAGCAATCCTGGAGCTTAGCTCCCCTCGATCAGTGAAAGAGGTTCAAAAGTTAATGGGGATGGCCGCCGCGCTCAACAGGTTCATCAACCAGTCCACAGATCGCTGCCGACAATTTTTTCACACACTATGGCAGGGCAAGGCTTGGCTTTTCAATGGTCCGCCGAATACAAAGCTGCTTTCAACGGCCTTAAGACTTACCTCCGCTCAGTACCACTCTTGGCAACCCCCTCTCTCGGTGACCCGCTCATTTTGTATCTGGCAGTTTCCAACCAGGCTGTCAGCGCCGTACTGATAAAGGAAGAGCTAGGAGAGCAACGGCCAGTGTATTACGTGAGCAAGGCAATGGTTGATGCCGAAACACGCTACCTTCCGCTGGAAAAGCTCATCCTAGCCCTAGTCATGGCGGCAAGGAAGCTGATGCATTACTTCCAAGGGCATAACATTGGGGTGCTAACAGACTATCCCCTCCAGTCAGTACTACGCAATGCGGAAGCTTCCGGACGTGTATCAAAGTGGGCTCTGGAACTTGGCCAGTACGATATTCAGTTTCTACCCAAAACCTCAATCAAAGGGCAGGTGTTTGCCGACTTTGTCGCCGAATTTACTGGGGGCCTGGCCGATTTCAAGACTGATGGAATTCGACCGAAGCCGAACTGAAGGATTTATGTTAGGGATATTTGGCAATTGTATTGCGATGGATCGTCCAATCAGCGAGGCAGTGGAGCCGGAGTTGTGATCATGTCTCCTGACAGCGCAATAATCGAGCAGGCCGTCAAGCTCGGCTTCGAAGCATCAAATAACGAAGCCGAATACGAAGCCCTTGTAGTCGGTTTGCAAAACGCGCACGTTCTTGGTGCTCGGTGCTTGCTTGTGTTTTGTGATTCAAAACTGGTGATCAATCAGCTAATGGGGGAATACGCGGCAAGGAACGACCGCATAGCGGCCTACATGAAAACGGCTAATTCCTTGTTGGCAAAATTTGACCATCATGAGCTGAACCAGATAACACGTGATCAGAACACCCATGCAGATGCCTTGGCTTGCCTAGCCTCCACCATCAACTCAGAGATTAAACGGACCATCAAAGTAGGTTTCATCCCGGAGCCAAGCATTGGCCCTTCGGAGGAAGTCCAGATCAACGTTATAGAATCTGCCCCGAGTTGGATGGATCCCATTGCTGCATTCCTGTCTTCCGAGCAACTCCCAGAATACAAGAAAGAAGCGCACAAGCTGCAAAACAAAGCCATGCGATACTACTTGGATCCGCAAGGAAGGCTCTACAAAAAATCCCTCTCTGGTCCATATTTGGAATGCGTGCACCCGGACAAAGTCGAGGAGCTCCTGACTGAGATACACGAAGGCAATTGTGGTGCCCATTCTGGCAGGCGCTCTTTAGCCCATCGAGCTATAACGCAGGGGTATTATTGGCCGACAATGAGAGCGAACACCGAATGTTATGCGAAAACGTGTGAACAGTGTCAGAAGTTCTCCCCATTAACCCATTTGCCTGCAGAAGAGTTGAACTCCATCACCAGTCCCTGGCCGTTCGCCCAGTGGGGGCTCGATATCGTAGAACCACTGTCGAGGGCCCTAGGGAACAAGCGATACTTGATCGTCGCAACAGATTACTTCACAAAATGGGTCGAAGCGGAGGCATTAACACACATTCGAGATGTTGATGTTAAGCGCTTTGTGTGAAGGAACATCATAACACGATTCGGCATTCCAAGAGCCCTTATCTCAGACAACGGCACCCAGTTTGATTGTGGTGTTTACCGAGAACTGTGCGACAAGTATGGTATCCGGCCGTATTTTTCCACGCCGGCTTATCCCCAAAGTAATGGTCAAGCCGAAGCCTCGAACAAATCCATCTTGGACGGCATCAAGAAGAGACTGGAGAAAGCCAAAGGCAAATGGGTCGAGGAATTGCCGAGTGTATTGTGGGCTCATCGGATAACGCCAAGGAGATCAACTAGAGAAACGCCGTTTGCCTTATGCATTGGAAACCAGGCGATCTTACCCCTGGAGATCGACCACCCGACCCTCAAGTCGCAAGTTTTTGATACAGGCCGAAACGACATGATGCTGGCTTTGGATTTGATTCTAATCGAGGAACGAAGAGACCATGCCCTTGCGTCCATGGCACGGTACCAGCAACAACTGGCAAAGTCGTATAATCAACGAGTTCAGCTCCGCCGCTACACACCGGGAGAATTGGTCCTCAAAAAGGTGCTGCCAGCTGATAGAAAGTCGGCTGATGGAAAACTTGGTCCAAACTGGGATGGCCCCTATCAAATAGATTCTATCGCAGGAGCAGGGGCATATCGGCTGAAAGATATGTCAGGAAGGAGCCTTCTACGGCCTTGGAACTCGACGCATTTGCGAAAGTTTTATCATTAAACCCGACCTGTGGGGAATGATTTCAGTTTTAAAACGATTCGCCATGTACAAACTCCACTTTTGTAATACGAGGATTCTTGTTGAAAAGTGTTCCGATATAAAGCCTCCGGATTTGGAGCCCCTTCAGCGCATGACGTTGTTGGGCCGATAAAGCCTCCGGATTCAGAGCGCCCTTCGTGGATATCACGATTGGCCAATCAGTCTCCGGATTCAGAGCCCCCTCGGCGCATGACGTCGCTGGGCCAATAAAGCCTCCAGATTCAGAGCACCCTTCGTGGATATCACGATTGGCCAATCAAAGTCTCCGGATTCGGAGCCCCTTCGGCGCATGACGTCGCTGGGCCGATAAAGCCTCCGGATTCGGAGTGCCCTTCGTGGATATCACGATTGGCCAATCAGTCTCTGGATTCGGAGCCCCTTCGGCGCATGACGTCGCTAGGCCGATAAGGCCTCCGGATTCGGAGCGCCCTTCGTGGATATCACGATTGGCCAATCAAAGTCTCCGGATTCGGAGCCCCTTCGGCGCATGACGTCGCTGGGCCGATAAAGCCTCTAGATTCGAAACGCCCTTCGTGGATATCACGATTGGCCAATCAGTCTCTGAATTCGGAGCCCCTTCGGCACATGACGTCGCTGGGCTGATAAAGCCTCTGGATTCGGAACGCCCTTCGTGAATATCACGATTGGCCAATCAAAGTCTCCGGATTCGGAGCCCCTTCGGCGTATGACGTCGCTAGGCTGATAAAGCCTTCGGATTCGGAGCACCCTTCATGGATATCACGATTAGCCAATCAGTCTCCGGATTCGGAACCCCTTCGGCGCATGACGTCGCTAGGCCGATAAAGTCTCCGGATTCGGAGCGCCCTTCGTGGATATCACGATTGGCCAATCAAAGTCTCCGGATTCGGAGCCCCTTCGGCGCATGACGTCGATGGGCCGATAAAGCTTCCAGATTCGGAGCCCCCTCGGTGCATGACGTCGTTGGGCCGATAAAGCCTCCGAGTTCGGAGCCTTATCAACACCGTCTTTGGGCAGTGTAACATGCATACTGAATAAATATTTGGTGAAGTGCTCCATGATGACAAGCCGGCAAAAAACCATTTATTCGAACAATGTTTCTCCAATAAAGCACAAAACATGCAAATATAAGTACGCCAACGCAAAAACTATAATGTTTCTCCAACAGGAATATTAAAAACGGATCATTTCATTCATTCGACAAGTAATTACATAATTTTCAACGCAATCCGCGCTTTAACATTACAATGAATATTTTTATGCGGTGTCTCCCTCATCGTCGCTCTTTTTGACTTCAAAGGCAGAAAAGGGCAAATGATTACGTCGGTACCGCGGGAACGCCGAATCGACACCCTTTGCTCGAAAGGCCTCTACGGCCCAAAGTGCCGCGATCCAACCGTGTTTAAATCCCCGATTCTCACAGCGGCAGACCTCCTCTACAAGTTTCTCTTTCGTTTTGTCGATCCCAACCTTCCGGCCGCATAAAAGCCTTGCTCATAACCCTTGGACCTCGCATTTTCTACGACAAACATGCTTGCCGTATCTCGATCGGCGATGGCATGACTCAATAGCCGTTGGGTCACCCTCTCCTCCACGATCGGGTTAGATTGCCCCGCCGCATAAAGCTCGGCAGACTTGGCCGTTCTAAGCTCCCTAAGCTCACGTTCGATTTTCTCCACCCGAGCCTCCGAACTGCAGATCCGTTGGTCCATCCTCTCTATCTCCCGCCGCGCGGCGCGCAGACGCATGCTGATTTTGTAGGCGGTGTACAGCCCCTTCACCGCCCCATGGATGCCCTCTCGAAATACGTTGAAATCCTGTCGTCCAACCATCGACTGCTGGACCTCCGATGGAAAAATCTATCGAGCAAACTCAACCGCCACCCCTGGGTCCTTGATAATGGAGTCCGCCTCCATCATCGGTTTATTCCCCACGAAAACTGCAAAACTCAACGGTCGCGGAGAGCTTCCCCGTTGTTGTTTCTCCTTTTGGGGTGATCTGCTTCGACGACTTGAAGGTTGACGTTTTTCCCGTTCTTTGGACGCCCCACTTCCCGCATGGATAGTTTCTCTGCCGCGATTCATCGCAGTATCAAGCTCAGCCAAAGTTTGACCTTCGCCTCTGCTGTTGAAGAAAACTCTATTCGACATTCGCGACAAGTTGTCTTGAATTACGTCTGAACACAAAAAGCAAAGTTACTGGCGCGAACAGCCCATTTATTTCCAATGCCCGCAACGACCCCGAGGCAATCTCATTAACACTACTCTCCAAACAATGGATACTGATTTTGGCTTTTAAAACGGCCTAGTTATCTAAACGGCAATTTTAGATGAATGCCTTGGAGTTCATGCACTGGCTGAGGCAAGGGTAGATTTATTAATCTATCCGGCCGAACACCTTGGCCTCATGCCAATTGATATGTGCCACAGCCACTTCATGCACTGATTTTGGCTTTTTGTTAGAATTTCTCATCTTTACCTTCACCTACTCCACTACATCAATCAATCAATATCAATAATACATATATTTTTTACATGGTATCAGAGCAGGTTTAGAACCTAGTATTTTCGCTTCCCCGGCGGGCGGCAACCTCACCTTAGCCGCCCGCCGGACCTCAACCTAGTCCGCTAAAATTCTCTACACATACCGTCACTCTTCTTCACCAATGTCTGCAAACAATCAGATCTCTCTGAGACATTTCATCGAACACCATGTCTGCAACAATGATGGGCAAAACACACACACACCATGCAGGGGGGACACCCTTCATTACCAAACAGAAGGCCATCTCTTCTCCAACCAATTTTTTTCTCTCTCTAGACTTCACCACCAGCCCCCCGTATGATCTGATTGTTTCTGCACAGCTGCCTTATCCAAGAAACTAAAATCTTTGGTGTGATCAATCTTGCAGCTTCCTTTGATAGCAGATTCTGTATCAGCAATCTCATACAAAAGAGTCTTATCTGCTGGAACTCTAACCCTATATTTCTTCACAGAAGCTACTAGCACCTGACAGATTCTTGTCAGAGGGCTACCTCCGGGCTTCTGGTTCCGATACAGGCGAGTACCAGAAAAGAAACTTGCTACTGCCATTGTCATGGCCACAGCTGGGATTCCACGAGGCTTACGGTGGTTCTTGATTTAGATGAGACTCTAGTGTGTGCTTATGAAACATCTAATAGACTGTATCGGCCTTCTACCATTAGCACGGAATATCGTGAGCATGTGAAGGATCTGTCTTGCCTCTCACAGGATCTCTGCCGAACAGTTATTGTTAATAACAACCCATTCAGTTTCTTATTGCCACCAGTGACTGGAATTCCATGCATCCCCTTTTCTGCAAGACAACCACATGATGATCAGCTTCTGGAGGTCCTTCTTCCACTCCCCAGACACCTCTCTCAAATCCGGGAAACACATTTTCTCTCTCACTTTACTTTTTCCACCACCCACCAAACATCATCATCGCCATGACTGGGTCTGCCCCCTGTGCTTCTTTTTCTTTTATTCTTTAACAACACTTAGTTGGTGAGCCCCTTTCACACATGTTTTCCACTAAACCACATACCCATCACATTTTTTTAATATTTCTACTTTTTCGTTTTTGTTGTTTTTTTATTTTTTTTATTCATCACCCCACCTGGGCATGTCTCATCCGGGTGCTTATTTTTCTTATCTCTATTTTTTTTATTCTCTTTGTTCCCACCATGTTTCATCCCACTAGAGTATATAAAATATATTTCTATTTTAAAAACAATTTAACATATATATATATATTGTTTTATCTATTTTTATTTTATTTTATTTTATTTTTATTATTCCACAAAAAAAAAAAAAAAAAAAAAAAAAACAAACAAACAAACAAACAAACAAAAACAAATCCACAATCCATTCACCACCTCGGTTTTCAACCCGATCACAATTTTACACTAGGATCAACCCCGATCCCCATTTTACAGCAAAAAAAAAAAAAAAAAAAAAAAAAAAAAAAAAAAAAAAAACAACAAACACACAAAACATCCACCCACACAGTGGGTTTTTTTTCTTTTCCCTTCTCTACTCTACTGCAGGTCTCTTCTTCTTACTTTTATCTTGGGTGTCCCGTGCCAGTCCGGTCTCCGTGTTTCCTTGTCCACCGAGCACGTTCACTCCCCCATACTCCTCCACTGCAGCATATGGCGGACCTCCAAAACGGAACATCACGGTGGCCTTCCGCTTCAGTTCCTTATTTTCCGCCTTTAGCACACTTATCTCTGCTCGCGCATCCTTATACATGCGTTGGAGCAGAGCCAGCTGGGAGTTTAAATGCTGCACCTCATTTGTCCTACTCTGCAGCCGGTTCGACAAATTTGTGACTCCGGGAAGACGAGGCCATTTTCTGGGCAACAAAGTGTTACAGACTATTTTCTGGGCAACAGAGTATTACAGACTATCTCTCTCCGCAAACGGAACTATCTTTCTCAGCAACACGAAGGATTTTTCAGAGGTTTCTCTCAGTTTTTTCTCTGCCTCAGCCTCTGCCTTCGTCTTGGTTAAATAGCCGAGGCTGCCACGCGCATCGCGCGCCTCTTGACGCCCGACAAACTGGCACGCCTTTTCATGGCACATCTTTTGATAAAGTGGACACACCTTTTGATGGCACGTCTTTTGATGGCACGCTTTTTAATGGCCCGCCTTTTTATGAATTGGGCACACCTTTTGAGGGTACAACTTTTTAAGGGTCCGACAAGACTCTGTAAACTGTCCCGACATTGATTCCGGTTAGCTCCTTTATGGGTCCGACAAGACTCTGTAAACTGTCCCGACATTGATTCCGGTTAGCTCCTTTATGGGTCCGACAAGACTCTGTAAACTGTCCCGACATAGATTCCGGTTAGTTTCTACAAGGGTCCGACAAGACTCTGTAAACTGTCCCGACATAGATTCCGGTTAGTTTCTACAAGGGTCCAGCAAGACTCCGTAAACTGTCCCAACAACTGTCACCACATTGTCTGCTATAACGGTCCGACATGACCCCGTAAACTGTCCTACTACATCGGTCCGACATGACCCCGTAAACTGTCTTCTACAACGGTCCGACATGACCCCATAAACTGTCTTCTACATGGTTATGACACCCCCATACAGTGTCCTCTACACCGTTATGACACCACCTTTCAATGTCTTCACCAACGGTCTGACACGACCATTCAGTGTCTCCTATCCTTTTTTATTTTTATGTATTTTCTTGTTTTGTTACTCTCTCCAAACTCAAGTTGGTTAGTTTCTCTCCTCCTTGAGTTTGTGGGGGGCTGTTAGAATTTCCCATCTTTACCTTCACCTACTCCACTACACACTCCACTTCACCTACCTCCACTTCACCACACACTCCACTTCACCTAACCCACTATCACCTCCACTACACCTACTACCACATTTTCTTCTATATATAGATTGTATAGGAATTGTAATTAATCAATCTTGTAATTACATCAATCAATCAATATCAATAATACATATATTTTTTACACTTTTAAAATGGCCTAGTTATCTAAACTACAATTTTAGATGAATGCCTTGGAGTTCATGCACTGGCTGGGGTAAGGGCAGATTTATTAATCTATTCGGCCGAACACCTTGGCCTCACGCCGATTGATATGTGCCACAGCCACTTCATGCACCGATTTTGGCTTTTAAAATGGCCTAATTATCTAAACGGCAATTTTAGACGAATGCCTTGGAGTTCATGCACTGGCTGGGGCAAGGACAGATTTATTAATCTATCCGGCCGAACACCTTGGCCTCATGCCGATTGATATGTGCCACAGCCACTCCATGCACTGATTTTGGCTTTTAAAACGGCCTAATCATCTAGTCGGCAAGTATACAAAACGTTTTTATTCACAACAGCAATCGAACAATTCCATTCATTCACAACAGCAATCGAACAATTCCATTCATTCACAACAGCAAAGTACAAAATGAATTTTCATTAAGTAAATTGGGCACAAATCGTAACCATTTTACATATGAAAATTACTAAACAAAAAGCTATAAAAAGCTGAAAATTACACGCAAATCCTAAAACAAAAACAAGAGTCGCCCAAATTAACCATCGGAGTCAAACTCCAGCGGCTCAACATCCATTTGCTCGTATGGAATTGGCGTAGCCAATGTCACATCAGCAGCAGCAAGGGCTTTGAGCCAGCCGTGTTTAAATCCCCGATTCTCAAATTTGGGGACTTCGTTTACATATTCATCATAAGCAGATTTTTTACCAGCATCGAATGCGTTGGAAACCTTCAGGTCGGCTGTTTCCTTCGCCGCCTTCATCCTTTCCAACTCAGCCTCTAATTTAGAGATCGCCTCCTGGGCCAATTTAAGCGCGTCGTCGCTAGCATCTGCCCTCCTCTCGGCGACCGACCTCAATTCTTCAGCATTACGGGCTCTCTACATCTCGACCTCAGCACGGGCGCCCTCCGTCTGCGCCCTACTCCTTTGGCCCTCAACCTCCGCTTGTAAACGGCCAATTAGCTCAACAGCTTCGTGATAGCGACGGCCCATGTCGACTATCCTCCCGACGGCCTGTAAGACAGGAAGTTAAGAACAAAATAATATCCACATAAAGAAAAAAGACAAAATCCAGATATATACCAAAAAAGCCGATTACGCGGCCAACGCAATGGCAACCAGATCAGGCTCTGCCCGAAAAGCCGCCTTGTCAGCTGGCAGTGAAATGGACGTCGCCAAGCTGAGTGCAACCGCTAGATCTCTGATCACCGAAGCGTCGGAGGAGATCGGCGTATTTTTTATCTTGGGCTGAACAACAAAGGGTACAATCACATCCGACTCCTCCAAGTGAGGTCATTTGTCAGCACGGTCTTCCTCTGAGCCGACCTCGACATCGGCAGGGCGCTTCTCCACCCTTGGCTCAGCTTCTACACTTGCCTGTGCAACAGGTTCCACCTCTATACTTCCGTCTTTTGCCGCCCCCTCCTCAATAACAGGCAAGGACTGGGACTAAGATTTGGCAACCCGAATCTCCTCCACCCTTCGCCGCGCAGCCATCATTTCCGCGTTCGCCTTCTTGGCAAGTTTAGTGAGGCTCAACCCAGCCATATCTTCTGGGTACGCGCCGGGAAGATCCTCCAGACCGTGAAAAATATTGTCAAGTGAACAGTCCTCTCGACCCGAAGTGGACGGAGGATCAGCCAAACTAAGGCCAGCTTCTTCAAATGCTAATTTCAAAGCCTCGTCAACCTCACTTTCGGATTCTTCTCATTCGTCGGCCTCAACTACTTCCGATCGCTCCGAATCTGATCCCTCGCAACCGACTTGTCTCAAATTTCTGAAATCAGTCAAGATAAGAGCAATAAGAAACTCCTTACCCTTCGGAATCAGTATATTTTCCGCCGCCGAAAAGGTCGTATAAGTCGGCTCGAAGCGGAGCAGGACGTGGGCCGCCCTCCCCTGCTTCTAAAGACTCCGTCGACCGAAATACTTGAGCGCAGTCTTGATTTCCGAAAGGACGACGTCGTCAGTCAAGGTCAAGATTTTCTTCAAATCTTTTCCTGCAAAAGCAAAACCATGAGGTCCCGAAAATGAAGTTATATAAATATAACAAATAAATAAAGGCAGATATTCAGCCACCTGGTTCTCCCCTCCGTCTAGGAATAAGATCAAGGCGCTCCTCGCCTTCGCCGAATTCCCAGTTTCCTTGGACAACGACCATAACATCATCAACTCGCTTCCCAGAGCTGGAAAGCATAGTCACTAGTTGATGGTCAGTGTCTTTGGCCCTAAGGAAATAACGCCCGTGCCGACCAGAAGACTTGGCCAAGGCGTAGCAATGCCGAATAGCGGGAATGCCAAGGTTAAGCCCAAGGCGGCGGCTTAGAGCGACAATCCCCATCACGATTCTAAAGAAGTTGACGTTGGATTGGGAAGGGATTAACCCCCAATGGCAAAGCACGGCCCTAAGGAGTGGGTGAAAAGGGAACGGATCCCACCCTCTGCGATTGATAGAAAAGGGAAGACGATCGTGGTTTCATCAACCCTCTCCATATCGAGGGTGCCGTCTGCCACAAATGACAGACGAACGTCGTCAGGAATGGAAAAATGGCATCGAAAGCCAGAAATTCGATTCGGTGAGAGGAGATCTTTTAAATGTTTCGCCATTCTCCCCAGTCAATAGGGTTATGCTAAGCCAAAAAATAAAGCAAGGAAAGAGATTCAAATTAAAGAAGGAGAGAACTTACAAGAGGCGAAGGAGATGAAGAACAGTAGGAAGTTACAGAGGTAGCTCGGAAGGCAGTCTAACGACGGGCGTCTAAATACGTGTATGCATTTGAAAAGACGTTGAAATTTTAAATCACAATAAATAGAAGTGTACGAAGAGGCGGGAAGTTGAAATGATAACCAAGAAGCATGTGCACAGACATTTGCATTGGAATGCGGTCAGCCGCCAAATTTCAGCTCTGGCTCTTCGAAGTTCTAAGCCAAACACTCTAGCCAACTGTCGTTAGTGGAGCGTTTAGGGGGCACTTGTGGGGGCCGAATATTGGGAGTCGTAATGATTCCGAATAGTCGAATCTGAGAGTCGGGATTCAAAACATTCGGCGATCGACTCGAAAACTCAAATCTAACCCTACTCGGCCAAATAGCCGATTAAGCAAGGGGCGAGTGAAGATCAGTCAAATATAAAATATGCCGAATAGGAGGTTGAAAATGGATCTAATCCCAAGGTCCAAAGAGGAAAGGATATAAATAGAGAAGACATCAGCCAGAAAGAGGTATGTAAAAAAAGAGTGGTGCTTAACTTAGGATACAAGCAATATTGAGTGTGAAACTGACTTGCCCGTCGGAGTGCTAATTCCGGCACCCCCGACCGGAGTGTTCATTCTTTTTTAGGTGACTAGAAGAGGATCAAGAGCGTCCCCCAGGATCAGAAAAGTATTTCCAAAACCACTTCTCCACAGATATGATATAGGATTTATGAAAGGGTGGCCCTATTCATACTCCCATTTTTACTAGATGCACTCTACTTTTTTATTTTTAGTACGAAAAATTATAACAAAGCCCTTCCAACTTTTATTCATTACCTTTATTGCCCCTCTTAAACTTTCATACTTCTGTCTTTTCTACTAAGAAGAACAATTCTGATATTTGTGCAAAAGTTGCATAATAAGGACAAAATATATAGTGTTTTTGGTAAAAGGAGGATTGTTAATAGTGTCACTCTTCGCGAAATTTAACTTCTTAATTGACACAACTAACAAAAATTTTTGGAGTCGCCACTACACATCCCCTTTGTACTCGGGCAATGTGGGACTTCACTTCACACACTCGCTCAAGCCCAGTGTACAAGACCCGGGACACATACCTTACCCAACAATATCATGTCAAATCACCATTTGTCCCAAAAGCTTAAACTATTAGGAAATGGGACCATCAAGCTATGACAAGGATGGCTAAAAATGTAATTCATTTGCATGGCTTCATAGTATTTGAAGCTTGATGGTAAGTTCAATAATTCCATGTCATAATTAACATGGTATTTTTTATCTTATTCCAAGAAGTGAAAAAGAATAAAATCACTAAGAAGGAATTCACAAAAGCCTTGAAGAATCATAACTTACGGATCATTTGCATCCTCAGCAAACTATATATGAATTCCAGGAAATAAATTGACCAAAAGGCTTTGGCAATAATAACTATACAACATCAGAATGTAATATTCAGACCACGTAATAGTGCCAGTTTTGATAAAGAGCAAGGTGGACAAAAGGCTTGAACCAGTAAAGCTGTCAAATAATTTAACTCACTAAAATAAGCAATGGCAAGGTCAATAAATATCATGCATTTAGCTGTACAAAAGTTTCTAGATCAAGAAGTGAAAACAAAAGGCTAAAAGCCATACCTCATGGATGACAACTTCATAGTTGTTGGATTTAGCACAATAATGTGGTACTGTTGATTTGCTGATGAGTCATCAAGGTAAGCTTTTAAACCATTAACCTTTAGGTAAGTACCGAGTGAAATTTTCCCTTGACATGTATAAATTTCATTATCAGACTTAGGAATGTTAATAATTCGAGGTTCCTTCAACCTGAGGCATTCTAGTTCTGCATCATCCAATTCTTGCCAATCACTAGACAAAACAAGGTCAGATCTCAAAGTTGGCCAAACAGCAAGTTCGATGTTGTGGACATCAAGTGCAAGGTGAAGATCTTCCTGCCTAGCAATGTGACTTTCATTTGTATACTCACCATGGAACCCCTCCTTCCTCAGTGATATTCGGATGAGAGGACCAGCAACGAATACTGCAATTTGAATATGTTTCTCTGGAAGCATGTTAAGCATTGTCTTCTCCATTTCACCAACATATGACTTGCATCTACCATCCCAACTGATCTTTGGTGGGATCTCACATGTTAGTGGAGTAGGTAAAAGAACCTTTGATCTCCCAGTGCTGTGAGTCCAGCCAAGAGCATATTGAAACTGTCTAAGAACTAAAGCAGTTGATAGTATTGATGGATAATCCAAAACAAAGTTCAATTTTCCCACCATCAAACTGCATTTCCAAAACCCAGAATTCAAATTCTTGAGGCTTTGATCCGTTACAAAACTTTTAATCTCACAAATAATCCATGGATTTTCCAAATACTGAATCCCACCTTCTTCAAATTTTGTGCAATATTTTTTCCAATTTAACCTCATCTCAGCTAAAAAATTCCATAAAAATGAGACAGATGTCCCGTCAGTTTCATTACTAGTAGCAGTTGTACTATTTTCTGGACAATAAAGCATTTGTGCAGGCTCAGCCAAAAGAATGGTCTTTGAATCATCAGCTGTCTTTTTCAAGTGTCCTTTCAGATAACTATTGTTATTCTTTGAGCCATCTTCAGTAGGAGACGAGGACGTAACCTTCAAAGGCCCACATGAAATGGAAAAACACTGTTCAAAAATGTTTTCTGTGTACATTAAGACGAACCCATCAATTGAAACACAAAATGAAAATAAATCCGAGGATGAGCTCCCAACATCTGAGATTGGATCCCCACCAACAAGAGACTGAACCTTATTCACTGGGGAGATAAAAATTGAAATTATTCCCATGCTTACACTGAAGCAACTTTGTGCACAAAAATCTTCAGAAACAACTCCAAACTGTTCATCAATCTGTGGATGATCATCAAAAAATATATGCAGAAGCAAGCTTATTAATGAGTTGAATGTTCTGCATATAACACTCCAAATAAGTTTTAGGAGTATAAGGACCCTACTGAAGAATTTGAAGCGACTGGTGACTAGCAATTTATTAGAACAATTCTTCGTCTGTTGAATACTTAATACTGCTCTGTAACGAGCTATTCGCCGTGCCCGTGCAATAGCCTCAGCAGGCAGCTTCTTTTCAATTTCAGAAACACTCCTCCATTGTTTTTTAACAGCTATTGAAAATATGTCATCCTCAGACATCTTAACAGAAGATCTTTTCATAATGTCGTCCACAGGATATCCAACTAATAAAAGTAGATTCTCATAAGCATTGACATACTGTAACCACAAACACACAATACCAACCAATTTATACAATGACCATCTACGAGTAGAAATCAGAGAACTGATTCTGCTTGCAGCTATGTTCCATAGGTGACTACCATTTCTAACAGAATTGGATTCATAGGATGAGAGTGTATAAAACACTAAAATAATAGGAAGCTCTACCGGAGAAATTGAAAAACTTAATTCTGGAACATTAAGATTGAAGTCCATAAGCTGAAGATCTTTCAATTTGAGGCGAGTGAACAGATCCAATAAAAGTATAGGACAGCTGATGTGATCTCTTCTCTTCAGCCCAATCTGAAAACCTTTCAGATCAAGACTGAAAGAGCTCTCTTTCGAAGGAGCAAAAAGTGAACTGATAAGCCCTCCCAGAAAACACCGACCCTCAGCATACAGAGATTTTGCATTAAGCTCCTTAGTCTCACACAAACATCCAAAGGAATCATTTGAGACAGGAAACTGAACTAGCAGATGAATGTCATGCATCTGCAACTGACAACGTTTAAGTATAACATTAAGGAGAGAAGCCTTCTGATTTCTTGAGGGATTGATGTCTGATAACTTTTGCATAACTTCATGCAAAGAAACACCCTGAAACCCAATAAAGACTCTGTGACTACTACTGCATTTTGTGGCCAAAAAAAAAAAAAAAAAACAAGCATGTTAAACAAGCCTAAGCATTGAAAATAAGAAACCTAGTGTTGATTGTACTCAAACATGTATAAAGGTCTCATAGTCAATATTAGTTCAGTATTGAAGAATATTTAGACTTCGATTTGCATGCATTAATGCTCCAGCTAATTGAATGGAAGTCGATTATAGGCTAGAGAGCAGTATATCTTTTCTTCTTTTTTCTAAAAAAATCCACATCCTGTTTTAACATATAAAGGCAATTACATTTTATGACACCAGTGGTGGTTGTTTCCTCCTCCAATTTTCTTCCAGCATTGAATCACAAAGGTTCGATACGAACTGATATCACCATATTAACTGATTGGCACAATAGGATGTCAATTCCATTGTAGTCTGGCCATTTTTTTTAAAGAGCTTTATAAGCATAAATGCTACCTATACCGTATGATTAACTTCACAAGACAGCCTATATAAATGCATCTTACTTTTTTAATTAATCTCTTTGTTACCAAAAAAAAAAGGATAGAGAATTATCTACTTTGTGGTCCATTATTTGTTAATTGTTTAAATGTTTATAACTTTCTCACATGATACAAGTAGCTCTCACATAATACATTTGTACCTTAAAGCTTATCTTTATTCCTTATCCATGAGAAGTTGCTTGTTCTCAGCTCAACTTCAAATCTTGGGGATCGTTACATCATTCAAAATTGAAGATATTTGCAAGATTGCGACAATGAAACGTCTATTTTCTGCCAGAAAATTGTCAAAACTTAACTGTGCAAAACAATGGATGATGATTTCTAAGAAGTTACTTGGCCATGTGCATGGAAAAAGACATTGCTTGAGGTTTTGATGTTGATTCTATCATATATGCGTTTCAGGTTACGAATGAGCATCGAATCGAACACGTTGCTTGATTCATTTTGTTTTAACTCTACTTCTTTCTATTATGACAACAGAACATATATTTTCAGCCAGAAAATTGTCAAAACTTAACTGCGCTGCATGATGGAGGATGATTTTCTAACAAGTTACTTGGCCGCATGCGTTGAGAAATACATTGTTAAGGTTTGATATTGATTCTCATTCTATCATATGTGCATTTTATGTTATGAAAGAGCACTGAACACAATTCTAGATGCCTAGATAAAGCAATAATTGATACATATATATATATATATATATTAATATGCTAATCATCAAGGATGCATGAGAATGAAGTCAATTGTATTTTGATCATATTTTCTGCAATGAAGAAAGATGGCATAGTTATTGTAGTTGACACCTCAAATGAGCCAACCGATGGGTAAGTGACATGTGGCAATTGAAAACCCAATTGAGGTCATTTAATAAATAATTAAAACCCATCAAACATATTAGTTTCATTTATGCTTGAAACGAATAGCCAATGATTGGCTAACAACAAACACACGTGAGACAAGGCTGTATCTAAGAGAATTTGGATAAGAAAAATTACATAAAATAGGTCCAAAACTTCGTAGAAATTAGAAGCAATTAAGAATCATGGGCAGTTAAGAGGAGTTAAGAAGACTTGCAGATATGACATTTGTGAAAGTACAAAGAATAAGCTCTTCGTCGATTCAAATTTAAACATTTTAGGAGGGAAGAAGTAAGACATGTCAGAACCAGAAGACCAAGTAAGAGAGAATACTTGTTCAGAGCAGTTATCAGCAGTTGAAGACTGCGCCTATAAACACAAAGGCCAATCAAAGAAGAAGGCCCTTCTAGACTCAGAAGAAACTAGACTCAATACTAGGAGCAGTTATCAGTAAATAAGAGTATATTCCAGTATTTGTAATCATAGAAATAGCTTCGAAGACAGGAATAGCAAAGATAATGTAAACATCCATGTAATTGTATTGTTCATTTAATCAGTTGCAATATTTCTTTTGATGATTGTATTGTTCAGTCAATCAATTACTTCTTCTCTCTTTCTCTTTCTCTTTCTACTTATCCTTAATTGGAACCGTTAACTCATTCAGCTGGTACGTTGTCTTTAGTTTTAATCAGAAAAGGTTATTCAACCTTTCTCACATGGCTAAATTACATTTCTACCATTCCAAGGAAAATATATCAAAAGTCAATTTTTTTTTTTTCCCGGTTTTCAATTTTTTTCCATATTTTGTGTTGGTAGAAATTACTATTGTATTTCACATGAATGTTGCAGGCGTTTTTGGCTGCATATACATTTGCCCCTGCTACTAAGCATATGGTAGGATTAACTTAACAATGCAATGCCTACTAGGGCTGCAAACGGGTGGAGCCGTGCCGAACTTTTGAATGTTCAAGTTTGTTTACTAAGATTTAGTCAAGCTCGAGCTCAGCTCATCAACTATTTGAGAAACTCGAGCTTAGCTACAGCCAACTCAATTACATAAATGAGCCCAGTTCGAGCTCAAGCTCAAGTTTGAAAAAAATTATACCAAAATTAATTTACTTATTAAGATTAAAAAATAGAAAATATTAATAACAAATTTCAAGGATCAAATATGTAAATTTACACAAATACCAAATATAAATAGAAAAAAAAAATTAATTAATAAAAAAAAATTAATATATCATTAGAAATAACTATTAATTTATTTTCTTTAATTCACAAATCGAGCATTAATAAATGAGCCTAAAAATTAAGCTCAGAATTCGTTCATTTAGTAAACAAACTAGTGCCTGGATATATGACCAAAAAAAACCCATTTTCCTTTGAGTGCAAGACAAATACCTCGGGATCAATTACAGCTAGAACCTTCTTCCTATCCTCCAAAGCCGTATCAGTTGATTTCCGCCTCGCTTTCGAACCTCTCTCCTCCTTCAATTTCCTTCAAAAACAAAAAACACGAATTGTAACTGTATGAATACCAGAGAGAGAGAGAGAGAACGTTGACTTACCCTAGTGATAGAGTGACATGAACACCGCGAACTTCGAGAATGAAAGAGGGGACAGACCAGTACGCCACTCGAAGGCTCAACTGTTGGACTGTAACGTCTTTGAAAGACCAGCGAGCGGACTCGTCGAATAGCTTCTGATTGAGAACCGAAGCGTCGAAGCTGAGGTTCTTGGCGACTCCGTGAGAGCGAAGAAACCCTAGTTTGAGTTCCAATTCCGGGTCTCCTCGCAGCCATGGAAGCAACAGAGAGGCTAGCTTCCGCTGAATCCAATCGTTTAAGAACATGATCGGCCTGGTCTAGGAAATGGGTTGTGATTGTGGGTTCGATTGCGATTTCGCCATTGAACGATTGATGCGAAGAGAGAGTAGAGATTGATACGAAGAGAGTAGAGAAAGGATTGAATGTGGGGGTGAATTGGGTTTTGGGGAGTGAAGCTTGTCGGCTGGAAGGTTCGGGGGCTTGGAAGTGGAATAGTATGATGATGGATAATAACGGAAATTGATTTGTCAAGGCAAGCACAAACTTTACAACTGTCTACTGTGTGATCGCAGTGAGTCCGGATCCTCTGCCGTAGTCCCCTGCGGCGCTCCTTGTCATGGTTCAAAACGACGTCGTTTTGAAGGTTTTTTTTTTTTTTTCTTTTTCCGTTCCTCATTTTCGTTGAGAGCTAGAGACCTAACCCATACACCATGGCGACAGTGATGAGGCGAGGCGACGGAGACCGTGGCAAAGCAAAGCTAAGCGACGGCGGCAGCAAGGCCAAGCGACAGCGATGGAAGACGATCTGAACTCATATATCTTATCCTCTCCTCACCACACCACATAAACACACTCCTAAACCCTCTCATCTTCTCCTGTTTTTCCTCTTCATTTTCTTTGTCAAAAAGGTGTGGTTACAAAATCTGCAATTTCACATCAGATGGTGTCAAATTTTGCAAGGAGTATATGTGGTGGTGAGTAGAGCTTTCCTGATTTTGCTGTTTCAGATTTACCCATTTCAGATTGATTCATAGATGGTTGTTATCTTGGTGTTATATATATATATATATATATATATTATATGTATAGATTTGTTTCAGATTTTAACCCATTTCAGATTGATTCGTAGATGGCTGTTATTGATTCACAGATTAAAATCTTAATCTGTTGGGGATTGAGTTTCTGATCAAAAGAAGCAGTTACCTCAGATTTCTCTTCTTCTTTGCCATTTTCATGATCTGGGTTGTCAAGATTTGAGTCTGTAGATTGAGACCCATATGGGAATTCTGAAATGGGTGGTGATGAAACTTTTGATTCAGTCTGTTTTTGATCATTTTTGAGGTTGAGTGTGTCTGGATTTGAATTCGATGTCGATGTCGATGTCGATGTCGATGTCATTCCTACATAGGAAATGTGGTTGAAGTCTGTGAACATGAAGCTAAAACAGAGGAGTCCACCAGGGTTCTTTTTCAGTTCTGAAGCAACATATAAGAAACGAGAGTTAAAAAAAAAAAAAAAAAAATTTGGTCAAAAACGACGTCGTTTTTTACTACCGCAGGGACCACGGCAGGTAAGTATGGCAGAAGATCCGGACTCGATCGCAGTAATATGGCTTCAACGCAATTACATGTTATAATTAAGGGCAATGATTGGCGGCTCAAATTTGTCGAATTTGTATGGTCTGAATGATTTAAATGTGTTAAAATAATATTATTTTATATTTAAAAAGATGTTATTTTGATATTTCGAGCTAAGAAAATTTTGACTACTTAGTATTATTGTATAATTAATTATAAATTTCATATATTTATAAATATTTTATATATATCTCTATTAGTTAATCGAGATTGGTCTTTTTTCTTAATTTTGTCATTTTATTTTGAATAATTCATTAACAGTATTCTATGTATTGAGTGAAAATTTTTTTCGTAATTATGCAAGTATTCTTAGTTAATTATGAAATATAAATTTTTTATTTTTTAACATATTACAAATACACCCATAAAATTTGTTTAAAATATAAATCGGTCTTATAATACTAGAAATTACAACTATCATTTGTTATAAATTTTAATTTAACACAATAATTATAAAAAATAAAAAACTATTCTCCCATGTAATAAATTATCAAAAATTTTATTGAAAAATATTTCTCACATCATTAAAAACTGTTAATTTTTTTAATATTTTATTTATTAACAAAGTGGTTAACTAGAAAATATTTTTCGTATCATTAAAAATTGTTAATTTACTTAATGATTTACTTATTAATAAAATTAGTCATTTGTTATGCGAATATGATTTATGTATTAATAAAATTAGTTTTTTTAATATTCTATTTATTAACAAAATGGTTAATTGAAAAATATTTTCCGTATCATTAAAATTGTTAATTTACTTAATGATTTACTTAATAAAATTAGTCATTTGTTATGTAAGTATGATTTATGAATTAATAAAATTAGTTATTTGTATATATTTATTTTCTTCTACTTCTTTATTAGTTTAGTGAATTATCTCAGCAGGTTTTTTTAGATAGAAAATTATCTTAGTATTTGTTTTATATTTATGTGTTGAGAAAAGCTACACTACACACCATAATTTTTTTTGAGTGATTCTACTTGCACAACTACTTTACCTTTTTACACCCTCCATATGAGTTTTTTTTTCTTCTTCCAATTTTATCCATGTGTGAAATTACTTTTAAGGACAAAATACTAAAATTAAATATATTTGATTATCTCCTTACACCCCTTGGTCTTCAATCCCTACTCTTTTTTCCTTTCTCAAGTTTTCTTTTCTCTTACACATCTTTTTTGAAAAAGTGAAAATCATAATGTTTTGATCATCAAATGAAGCAATAGATGAAGAATTGGTGGTGAGGAACTATAAAAAAGTAAAATTGTGAGTTTTTTTTATTTGTTTGATAGGTTTTTGTTTCAATTTTCTAGGCTAGTCTTCAACTTTTGTTCGGTATTTTGAAATCGAACAAAATAACATAGTCCGGTATCAAACTACCGAACAAAAAATATAAGTCTGGTATCCAACTGCCGAATAAAATATACATTTCTGGTAATATAAAGCCAGACTGTTTA
Organism: Camellia sinensis; assembly: GCF_055761805.1. NCBI lineage: Eukaryota > Viridiplantae > Streptophyta > Magnoliopsida > Ericales > Theaceae > Camellia > Camellia sinensis. Next base: position 192,282,728 of record NC_138964.1, read on the forward strand.
AATTTGTTCGGCTACTCATTGCCATGTATGTTCAGTTTCATTGTTTTTTTTTTTTGCTTTGAAGGATTATACTTATACTCATTGCAACAACGCATGTATTGCATTATTAGTGGACTCCAATCATGAATTTATTACAGACGAGATTTGTTAAGTTTTTTTATAAATACAATTTTTTCTTATTTTTTATTTGTATTGAATTTTATTAATAATTTAACGTATAAATGTATTTATTATGTTTAGATTTTTAGTAGTCGTCAAGCATTAATTAAACAGGCTTTTGACGTTAAGAGAAAGACTGGATTTGCCATTGTTGTAAATACATCAGATACGAGAGGTAATGGCAAAAAACTAAGACCTTACCCTTACTTATGAAAGAAGTGGTTACTATAGAGATAATGAGAAGATCAAGGGGAAACGATTGAGCTTGACAGTTTCTAAAAAGTGTGGATGCCCATTTCTATTATAAGTGAGGAAAAATTACCTACACATGATGAGTGGATGTTGCATGTCTTATGCGAAGTGCACAATCATTCGTTTGTTGAAAATCTTGAAGGGCACTCATTTGGTGGCAAATTATCTAAGGAAGAAACATCTTTATTAGTTTACAAATCAAAAAGTATAGTGTGACCAAAAGAGATATTAGTTACATTGAAACAAAATGATGCCTTTAGTGTAATAACAATGAAGACAATCTACAACGCACGTCATCGACATCAAGTAGGATAGAGGACGAGAAGATCACAAATGCAACAATTATTGGGGCAATTGTCGATTCAAAATTATGTTAAGTGGCATCGATGCGATGATAGAGAGATGGTGACTTTCATGACCCACTCCCCGTACCCAAGGGTTAAGTATCGTGATGGCTAATAACTGAAGTTACCTCCAGCCAATTCTTAAACAAATTAATAAACGCGAGTGGAAATAATATTTAAGTGAGGCTACCAAAATAATCATTAAAGCTTCTATTTAATTAAATTGTTAGAGCTGAACTATGTCTACAAAGTACTTTGTGCCTACCCTACGGGCTGGCCCTGGCATGTCACTTGAAAGTGGTAAACAACTATAAGCACATGGTAGAGTGAGAAATATTATACTAAGAGCATAAAAGCATAAAATTCACCATGGATAATTATTGGCTAAACAATGCTTGATATTAAAATACAGAATATATAACACGGAAATCATTTGACATATAATACAAAAATTACGTAAATAACTATAACCACGGTACAAAACATAACGTAACAGAACAGGGGTCACCGGAGTGACAATCAGAACATAGGTCAATGGATCCATGACAAACAGAGGACCGCAAAGTAGCCAAACAGGGGCCGATGGTTATTTAAGTCTCCAAAGGCATGGGACCTCCGTAGTGATACTTATAAAATAATTACTCAAAACACATTTTAATAAATAGTTATATCCAATGATTTTCCTTATTATATAAAATAAGGCTCATAAAATAAATAACATAATTACATAAAATAAATTATGATAACTCAAAACATACGTAAAATATATTATGGTGACTTAAGGTATAATATAATCTACCTTAAGATTAATTCCAACTCTTTCTTCTTTACTTCCGACTCTTTTTCCATTTCCTTGTTTTGTTTATTCTTCATGAATCAACACCACACCTATATATATATAGGTGGGTAACTTACGCATGAGAGATGTCTCCTCCAAATTAGAGGTGGCAATTCCACTTCCCATAATTACACTTTGACCCCTAAATTTCTTGATAATAACGTTACTTTACACAATTACACATAATAATATAAAATAAATCGCATATTTTCCCAACTGTGATTAAATAATATTAATATAAATTTTAAAGAATAATTAAAAATCTGAGTTGTTACAGTGACTAACTTGTTCTAGGCACACCCGATTAGTTTGGAGTTGTTACGTGCATTTCCACATGTGTTGATTATGGATTGCATATGCAAGACTAATAGGTATCAACTCCCTCTCTTAGAGATTATTAGGGTAACATTAACGGAGTTGACATTTTCAGTTTATTTTGCTTATCTTGGTCATGAATGGGAGGACAACTATACATGGGCATTAGGCGTATTGCATACTATTATGAGAATACTGCTTTTCCAAAAGTCATTATTATAGATAGAGAGTTGGCTTTGATGAAAGGCATATCAAAAGTTCTACCTATGGCCACTAATCTTTTATGTAGATGGCATTTTAGCAAAAACGTTCTGATGAAGTACAAGAAGGTTTTTGAGATGAAAGATAAATGGGATAAGTTCATATATAGTTGGAGTGCTTTGGTATTGGCTAGAATAGAAACAGAATTCAATGAACAATTTTCCAATCTGAAGACCAAATCTAATACGTATCCTCAAGCTATTAAGTATGTTACTACCAATTGGTTAGAGCCATACAAGGAAAAATTTATTGTAGCTTGGACAAACAATAGTATACATTTCAGAAATATTACTACAAATAGGTAAATTATGGTCATTACATTTATGAATTGCTATAATTTTTTTATTTTTATATTAAATACCAAAATATACATACTTGTAGGGCGAAGAGTTCTCATGCTAAATTGAAGAGACAACTTGGATCAAGTCAAGGCAGTTTTGAGACATCTTAGACCAAAATACACAATTTGTTGGAGTTGCAGCATGCAGACATTAAAGCCTCATTTTAGCAGAGTTTGATTGTAGTCCAACACAACTACACACCTACTGAGTTCATTGAATTACGTGGTTTTATTTCAATTTGTAGTTTGGACAAAATATTGATAGAGTCAAAGAGAGATCAAATAGTGTGAGAATAGATGTTGCTACATATGGCTGCATTTTGCGATGTACACATGGATCGCCATGTGCACATGAAATAGCTGAGTATTTTCATCAAGGTCGACTGATTCCCTTCTCATGCATAAATCCTCATTAGAGGAAGGTAGATATGTTGCCAGTTTCATAAAGTGTTTTTGTGGAGTTAGATTGCAAAACAAATACTGGTTTTTTTATTGGGAAATTCCAAACAATTGACGAGACGCACCAAGTGATCCTTCTGAAGAAGTTAAGGGAGTTAATTAGTCCAAACAGTACATTTTTTATGAAACCTGAACTCAAGATTGACACGCGAGGTAGGGGCCGAGGTTGCGGCCATGGTATTCAAAATCGATACATCTACTAAATGTGAGCTATCTGCGTTTGAGTTTGTACTATCTAGGGAATATAGTTATTCACAGGGTGTTACCATCTCAACTGCACCAGTTCGTAAGCAACTGTAACGGAAGAAGGCAAAAAACGATAATATATGTAATTACATAAAACTTGTAACTATGTATAAAATTTATTTAATAGTTGTTTAGCTTCATTTTATTTATTTCATATATCCATTGTTGTATATTTGTGATGTAGGCCTGTATGACGTAATCAACAAATCGTATCTCTTATTTCAAACAATTTTCAGAGAAGTTAAGACCGTATATCCGTTACATAAAAGATGTATAAGCAGATGGTAATTATGGTTTCAGGGCAATAACTGGATTGATTGGTTTAGGTGAAGATGATTGGCAACAAGTTAGGCACAACTTGTTGACTGAGCTACATTCGAATGTTGTGCACTACGTACAACTATTTGGTTATGACCTTAACTCTATCTTATCCTACTTCGAACCTAGCCTTGGATTTAATCATTGGATTACTATGCCCGACTTGGGCCATTTGATAGGATCATACTATCAAGTCGTTCTTTATCATTTATCCATGCAACAATGCTTGACGAATCTACTACTTAGATCAGTACTGATCGCAACACCTGATCGAAGAGATATCTGCATGTAAATGGAAAACATTTTGTGTAGGTAACTACCGAGCCTACTTAGATCATTACCATGTCTTATTTTGTAATTCTACTTATTGATTTCTTTGTTATAGGTTTATCTACAACCTAGTCATCCAGTACCTCCGATAACAAATAATTGGATTCATTTTCACCACTTGTGTGCTAGCAGATGGAAGAAAGCATATACTATCCGTATGAATCAATTCTGTACTCTTATTAGCTCTAACATAGTAACTACTGAAACAATCGATATAAACGAATTGTAATAACATGCTTGATTGATAAATGCAAATAATGACAGATTTTATGGATGCTTTTATGGATATTCGTACACTTGATTTTTTTATGAAAAATTTTATGAATAGTTTTTATGTATGATTTTATAGATGCATGTTTGATTTATAGATATTTTTTTTTATCGAATTGGATTAATTCAAATTTGTTAACATTGTATTACCAAACAGTCCCAAATTATCGTTTGAAACAAAATGACTCTATAAATGTATAATAACAAAGCGCTGGACAAATCTATTTTTTCCAGCAATATAACACCAAAAAAATGTAATGTCTAGTACTGTGTGACCGAATAGACACTTCACAATGGGCTCCACTGATTTTGTTGTGAAGCAAATTGAAATTATCCAATTGTACGGCAACATAATGTTGGGAAAAAAATAATTTTTCTGTTAACACGACACTGGAGTAATTGAAATTCATTAGCATTTCATTACCAAACAAGCCCGACACAAATTATTATCGCATTATTTGGAAGTGGCTCTGTAAATGTATAAGAACAAAAGGCTAGACAAACCAATTCATTCAGGCGTTATAACACTGAAGTTTTGTAAATTGTTTCGCATTGTATGACCGAACAAGCACTTCAATATGGGTTTCACTGGCTTTGTTGTGAAGCAAACTGAAATTATCTAATTATACGGTAACATAATGTTGAGAAAAAAAATTATATCAGGTAACATGGCACTGGAGTAATTCAAATTGATTAGTATTGTATTACTGAACAGGCCCAACACTAATTAAACAAACATTGTTTAAGAGAAAGTGGCTCTGTAAATATATAGCAACAAAATGCTGGAGGAATCTATTGTTTTCGACAATTAAACATGGAAAAGTATGGGTGTAAAGAGATGGGTTTTGAAGATTTTTTTACCTTAGGGTTTGTTTTGGTAATATATTGGGTGTAATGAGAATCTAATATTTTTTTTAGTGATGTAATGAAATGGAAGGTGTAAAGAAGCAAAAGAGCGGTGTAAGTAGAATCACCCTTTCTTTTTTTTATATAAATTCAGAAGAAACAAAATGACCAAAATATCCTTCTTTATATATATATCATATATGGTCCAAACCTTACCGTCCCCTTTCTTTCTCTCTCTCTCTCTCTCTCTCAAAAACACGCGCGCGCGCGTGTCTATCGCTCTTTCTTCTCTCTCATCTCTATCCCTCATCCGCATTCGAAGTCATCGCATCCTCCGACACCACTGCCACCTTGCTGCCCCTCACCGCAATGAGATATTGCCGGAAAGCTTCCAACAAGTTCTTTCTTTCTCTACTTTCATCGACAAGGTGGTCGCCGGCAATTCCGGACATAAATGAGAGGGAGATCAATGGGAAGGACCGCCACCACATGTATCTAAGAAAGAAAGTTAAAGATCTAAGCGATTCATTTGGTGATATCTCGCTGAAAGCTTCAGAAAACGGCAAGATCAGCCCTACCGTCATCTTTTATCCCCCCTTCTCTCTCTCTATGTATGTATATATATATATATATATATCACTTACTTATCAGATTTGAAAGTGAGTGATATAGTATAATGGTGATCTCAAACACACACACTCTCTTGTTGTTATTATTGTTGAATCTACGTCTTCAGATTTGAATATGCTATTGCTATTGTTAAATATGTTATTTCTTAGATTTGCAGATCTATCTCATTGGAAGTATTATATCAAATTTGAGGATTTCACACAAATTCAACAAATTTGTTTATTTTATTTATTTATTATTTTTATGTCGTTGATGATGATGAATAAATAGGATTTTGTGATGAGTTCAACAAATCTACTTTTTTTATTTTTTTTTATTTTTTGATGTTGTTAATGATGATAATGATGATGACAAGATTGGGTTTTGTGACCCAACTTCTCGAGATGATGAACAACTAGGATTTGTACAGATTGCAAATCTTCACTGCATGTGAACGAATTGATGCTATTGACCAAATAAATTTTAAATAGGTAGAAAATTGGATAGATAAAATTTTGACAAATAGGAAATTTACACACAAAAATTTTGAACAAATGGATAATAAATTTGAACAGATAGAATAAAATTTGAACATATAGATATAAATTTGAACAAATAGTCAACGAAAAGTCAAACAGATAAAAAAGTCAAAGGGTAAAATTAGAAACAAAATATTTTAGGATTTCGCACCAAACTATTTCAAAAAGTATGGATCTCGTACCAATAAAAAATATCTCTTGAACGGAATGCCTTGTACACTCTTTAGATTGTATTTATCACCAATTTTTCCTTGTATTATATATATAATGATTTATTATATTCAATTTCATAAAAAAATATTCTAATTTTTAAAAAATTATCAAAATACAAAACTTAAACATATTGACACGGAATTTTTAAAACTAATATATATATATATATGGGCATTCGGGCCAACCATTTAAATTTGAAACTTCAAGGTCAACTGCTTAAATTTTTTTAAAAAAAATATATATTTAAAACACATATTACTCTCACTTTTTTTTTTTTTTAAATCTATTTCCTCATTTTCACCTATCTATTTGGTTACGTATCCAACTATCTATTTGTTGTTGTTAGCTGCCGGCAATGACAATTTTATTGGCGACTTATGGCAAGTCGACTACAGCGGGCAACGATTAAACAGTGCCAGTTTTGAGCACAAGTGGAAGAAGTGGCTGCTTTTGGACTCAGAAATTGGTGGGTAAAAAAGCCCCCCAAAAATTTTGGAAAAATATGAAACAAGTGTTATTTTTTAATTATACTTGTTTATAAAAAAGGGCACCTAAAAAAACAAAACAAAATCAATATGGTGAATTATTTAAAATTAATTGATGGTTATTTTTCAAATATATGTATTGTATATAGAATATTATTGATTTTAGTTATTACTTACAATTGTTTATGGGAAAAAGAAACTTTTCAAAATCAAAATTGATTAAATCGCAAATTTAGTAAATTATGTCACAAAAAAGATTGAATCAGTTTGGTTGATAAATTGGCTAAAACAAGCTCGATTAGATTTTGTAGTCACAAAATACAAAAAATCAAAATTTTTAAACAAAATTTAAGTTACCAACTAGTCCGAGTTTATCAAAAATGATTCAAAAATAAGTCCATATTAGAATTTTGTTTTTGAGATTTTATATATGTGTGTGTAAGAGGCCTCATATTATAAGCTTGCTTTGAGCCTCGAAAAAGGCAGAGTCGGCCCTGCAATTAAAAGTAGTGTGAAAATAGAAAAAAAATAGAAATGCAAGGGAAATAGTAAGAGGAAAAAAATTATTTTAAAATAATGATTTGTACTTCTCATTTATTTATTTTATTAATTATATTCTTCAAAGTAAAATAGATCAATCGCTAGTAGATGTTTAGGATAACTTATAAAAACTAAATAGTCAAAAGTTATTAAAAAAGTCAAAATATTCATACTATTTGGGGAGGGCTTGTGGGGGAAGTTTAGAGGGCAAAATTATTATTTTGTCTTTTAAATTCAAATATCCGAAAGTCAAAAAGTCAACAAGCATAGAATGATCATTTTTGATTTTACTATAATATTTTATTACACATATTTTCGTAAAAAGTCAAAAATTTATTCCGAACATACATTTTTTTTCCTCTACTTTTTTATTAGTCAAAAAGTGCACTTATATAATATCATATACATTCATAAAATGAACTTCTCACTATTTTTTTTTTCTTGAGATTAATGCATATTTATTATGAGATCATTAGCATTTTTTTTGACAAATATAAAACACATTTGTTGATTTCATGAAAATTATTTGCATATTAATGAACAAAATTTCAGGCCTAATAATATAATTTTAGTTGTTATTAAAGTCTAGACTAAAATTAAAAAAATTTGGTAACAGCTTTTTTTCCATCGAAGTGGTTGAATCCGGATCCCATTTTCTAGACTTGTATGGTTTGATTTTTCTTCCAAGCTTAAGATTAGGACGGCAAAATTATATGGAGATTGACGACTTGGTTTTACAATAAGGATGATGCTTCTCCCCAATTCTTAAAGAGGATTAGATTATCTAGTTTAGACTTGTAAGATCACCATAAATTCTATTTGATTTGTTGATTTTTGAATTTTTTGTGTGTAAATCACTCAAAAAAAATTTAAATACATTTGTTAAATTCGTCTTTAAAAAGTTGATGAACTATTTTTATAATCACATTTCGTCCGATTGTTTTTTAAAACAAATGTAATAAAGTCATGTGATGTCAATTATAAAATAAATTTAATTATTTTGTAAACAATTTAGATAGATAGACTTAAAATATGAACTGATTAAGTTATCAAAGTGTGACTCGTACTATAGTTCAATCTTTTTTTTTTTTTTTTTTTAAAGGACTATTAACAAATTTAACATTGCAAAAAAATATAAAATATAAAATTTAAATTATTCAAATCAAAACTAGAGATATTAGAGTTACATTTTACTTAAATTATAAAGACAAATATCATAATTTACTCACAAAATTTATTACGACTAGAGCTGTACATACATACAAATGCAAATCTATTTCCCGATCTATATCCTTCCATTGGAACTAGAAGTTCCTATATAGCTCCAATTTAATGAAATAATGCCTTTTATTTTTTTTTATATTTTGATAGAATTTATGTTGATTTGTTAGGAGGTTCTAGTAATTGGCTGTGTCAAATCCCATCTCTTATAGAACTCTTCCAAATTCAGGAAAAAAAAAAAAAACAAGACAAAACAGTATAAAAATTGAAATGATAGTACATGTCTTAGTTGACCGACTAAAATTGCTGAAAAATTTAGAAATTTCTTAAATGTTGATTTGTGATTTATGTATCAATTTTAAACAATCTATAACAATCACAATCAAACAATCAAGATAAATCGACACAACGATTTTACGTGAAAAAATCACAATTGGACACCTCCAATTGTGATAAAAAAAATTACGAGCAAAAGCCACAAAACAATCCACTAAAAAGACATAAAGGAATTACACAGGTATACTCTCAATTACCTAGCAAATCCACGCCCGAATTGAATCAACCCCTATGTACCTCTTCTAATCCCGTCTTCACCTCGGAATTGTCTTGGCGATGAGCCACTCCAGAATCCACCAAAGCTTCAGGCTCGAATTCTTCAGAATCCACCGAAGAACAACTCTCTCTTTTGTGTAGAACAAATAAATAATCCTTTGATGTATACTCTTTAAACCATGAGTTGAATACTCAATCAAAACATCAAAGAAAACTAGCAAAATATCGCCAGATATAAACCCTCGAACCCAAGAAGAAGATCTGGAGAAGTAATCCTAAAATCTGACAGAAACACGTACTTATAGAAATCTAAATCGCGATGCTCGCTCGAGCGTGGGAATGGACGCTCGAGCGGGGACTCTATATGACGTGTTCTGCACTAGGGTGTACGCTCGAACGGGGAAATGGACGCTTGAGCGTGAAAACACGGATCACAGTATTTTTGTAGATACGCATACTTCTGGAACTCACAAATCTCCGATCAAACGGGGGAATGGGCGCTCGAGCAGGGAGGCAACTTTGAATGCATTTTTGCATTTTGCTTCGGGGGTGCTGCCCCTTGACCCTGCCGTGGCGCTGCCCCGGACCCGCCAAGAGGCGCTGCCCCCTAGACCCCCGCGAGCTGACCGGGCAGCTTGATTCCCGTCATAATCAGTGAAGTGGCAATCTTGAAAGTATTAACATCACAAACTTCTCTGCAAGGCACAACTTGGGTTGGATTCACATCTAAACACTTATAGCCTCACTGAAATAAAAAGTGCGAAAATAAATACAACTTAAAGGAGTTTTGTCAAACGGGATTGCCAAGAATAAAAACCTAACAATTGCAAATGAATCGAGTCGAGTCGAGTTTTGCTAAGCTCGAACTCGACTCATGTGATAACCCTATTCTGCTTCGTGCTAATTGGTCCTTAATATGAGCATGATTATGTGTTTAATATGATTTTGTGTGCCATTATGTGAAAATATGTGATTTTGAATTTCTATCTGTTCACCGTAGGAATACCTGTTTGATCATCTGCTTTGGAAATTAAATTAAAGGCCTTATCGGCCACAAAACCCGAAATTAATTACGCCATTGTGATTAGCGTAATTTTTAGAGCTTACGGTGAAATTTAATTGGAAATTAATTCGGATCAAAATAAGTAGATTAAATTGGTGCTTTAGTGCTCAATTATTTAATTCAAATCAATTGTGCCTATGAGAGCACATGTAAAGGGCCTATTATAATTGATTTCTCCTTTTATATCATTTGGCTGGTTTCAACTCTAAGAAGAAAAAGAGAGAACCGAACTATAGAGAGAGAGAGAGTGTAGGAGAATCAAAGTTTGATCTTGAAGGCTTAGAAATTTGAAGTCTAACTCTAGATTTGACCATAGATTGGAAGAATTGAGCCTCTAGGTAAGTGAATTCATGAGTTTAATGTTGTAAATTGTGAATTCAAGTTTGACTAATGGTCAAGAACATGAGTTAGTTTGATCATAAGGAAATTGGGTTGATTTTGTTGTATTTGAAGTCATGGAATGCTTGCATGTGCATAATAACCATGAATTTGCATAATTGAGCATGAAAAATATGATCCATGTAAAATTGTGGCTAGAATCCATGGTTGTGACCACCATTTGTACAATTTGAGTTGAAATGGAAGCCATATCTCACATGCATGTACCATTCATAAGAGGTATGAGCTTGAATATATGAAATTGTTATGTTGAAAGTGAATTTGGTGTAGATTGGGACATGCATGTGATTAATTTGTGAAATTGAGTTCCACTGTGTTGTAATTTGGTGTTTGTACCATGTTAGTACATGTATATATGAAGTTTGAGCAAAAAATTATGAGTTTGGAACCTTTAGAGGTCGAATTGAGCTCAAGAACAAATTCTAGAAAATCCAGAATTCTTGATGTCCGCTCGAGCGGGGAAACCGCCGCTCGAGCGTGAAATACGAGCTCCCAGCATATTTTGCAGACATGGCTTCCGCTCGAGTGGGGAAACCGCCGCTTGAGCGTGAAATACGAGCTCCCAGCATATTTTGCAGACATGGCTTCCGCTCGAGCGGGGAAGTTCACGCTCGAGCGGGGAAGTTCACGCTCGAGCAGGGAGCTATGTAGACAGATCTTTAGCTCGAGCCGTTGAGTTCGCGCTCGAGCGTGAAATTGATGTAACCAGTACTTTTGCAGACCTCATGGGTCTGCTCGAGCAGGGACCCTGTTTTCTGAAATTTTGAAAAGACATTCTGTGTTTCGTTTTCTGTTCTCTTTCACTTCTAAGTACTCTTAGGCATACATTAAGCATTGTAATTGAGTTAAAGAGATAAGAATGAAGTCTAAAGAGGAAAATGTGAATTTAGAACGGATTGAATTGTTTGTGACCCTTTTGTGTTTATGGAATGTGTAGGGTCGAGCTCCAGGGCAAACCAACCAATCGATCACTGTGAGCAATGTCTTAACAAGATATTTGAGATATGTTATTTTCCAGTTGTTTACTTCTATTTAAGTTTTGTAAGTTCATTAATTTGATTAGTGGACAACGATTGATATAAATGATTGGGCCGAAGGCCGATTGATATAAATGATTGGGTCGAAGGCTGATTGACATAAATGATTGGACCGAAGGCCGATTAACATAAATGATTGGGCCGATGGCCGATTGACATAAATGATTGGGCCGAAGGCCGATTGACATAAATGATTGGGCCGAAGGCCGATTGACACAAGTGATTGGGCCAAAGGCCGTCTGCTGTAACTGTTTCAAAGATTGCTTATGTATCTTCCTTATTCGATATTATTCACTGGGCTTTCGCTCACGCTCATTCATGTACATGTAGGTGAGCCAAGGGACGTCCAGAACCAGCCTCGATGAAATTGTGAGAAACAGTCAAAGTTTTGAGGAGTCAGCCCAAACGTCTCACGCATAAGACTGTCTTCGCTTTTGTCCTTTGTTCATAGTTTTGTTATGTTGGCGAAAGCATTGGACTACTTTTGTATATAAGTCTTGGGTTCGACTGACTTAAACTTGTATGATCCTGTATGTACAGTGTTCTGTGTTAGTACATATTTTGATGTGAGTTATCAACGTATAAATGTTTGGAATGTTATGGTGTGCATATAAGCACAGTTCTATGGACAAAGTTTTAAATTTCTTTCTGTTTGGCCCCTTTACTCTGATGAGTTTTGTTTTATTGGTTTGAGGCCGTAGGTAATCTCGTGATTACTACCCGGTTATGGCCTTAACCCATAGGGGCGGGTTCGGGTCGTGACAACTCGTTTACTTATTGAACTCGTTTATTAAGTTTGAACTCAGCTCAATAAGAAACTGGGCTCGAGCTCGGCTCGTTAATATTAATGAAATTGGAGGGTCAGCTCAGCTCGGCTCGATGATTTTTTTAAAAATATTATTTATATTATTTAAATAAAAATATTATTTACATTATTGAATATATAAATAATATATTTATACTATTACTTCTATATATATTTATTATATAATTTAAATAAAGATCAACGAATCGAACTTATGCGAGCTCGAACTCGGCTCGTTTACTAAACGAGCCTAATATTCGAACTCGGCTTGTTTACTAAACTTGCCTAATATTCGAGCTAGATCTCGGCTTGTGTCACGACCCAAACCCGGCCCTATGGGTTTAGCACCGTAACCGGCCAGTAATCCGAGATTACCGAAGGCCTGCTGAACAGTAATACAGTGAAACAGAGTACAGGGCCTGGCGGAAGCCAATACAGTAAATAAATAGTGTCCATTGAGCTGTGACAGTCTGTATGCAAAAAGGCTTTTCATACATTTTACAAAAACAGTACAGAACAGTATACACAATATTCACATCCACTTAACTAGGGACTCAATCCCACATAACAGTACAGAAAACATTTCGTCTGTACAACACAGTATACAAAATTGACAGTCACACAGTACAGGGACCTAATCCCTGTATAACAGTACAGTAAACAGTCAGTCTATACAAAACAGTGAAACAGTACAAAAAGGGGGAAATTCTAAAACACCCCTAAGCCTTAACAGTAGGCTCGGAACCTCGCAGTGAGGCACAAAGGCTGGCTTGACAAAACTGGAGTAACCCTGACGCCCCTAGCTGCGGTCTGGTGCCTGTACACCTACATATATATATGAGCAGTGAGCTAAAGCCCAGTGAATAACATAAAGCGTAAAGGGGTTTAGAATGAATGTCCTTACAGTAATGAAAACAGTTCATTTCAATCAGTAATTCAGTTGCTCAGTACAGTAAACAGTCATATGTGGTACATCCATTAGCATAACAGTAACAGTAGGTCTTAAAAGACCGAACAGTAATGATGGCCATCAGTCAGTAAATAGTAGTGGTTCCACAAGGAAACCGACAGAGATCTCTGTGACAGTAACAGTAACAGTAAACCGTAGATACTAAGGATGCCACAGTACAGTTCAGAAATAAAGGACATACATTCATTCAGTAAATAATACCAGTTCAGTAAACAGTTCAGTTCAGTATTCAGAAGATAATCAGTTGAACATATCTTTACACAATTGTTACTCACAGAGTTCTGGGCTACAGTATGCTAGAGCGTGTCTCCCCAGTTGCCAACCCTACACAGTTCACAGGTTGAACACACTAAGCTACATAGTTGGGAAATCTCATAACTTAATCCCTAATTTGCCTTGGTGTGTTCTACAATGATATCCTCATCAAGGTGCCTTAAACTAGGCCTAAGAATGCCTAGGACGGGATGAGGATGCAAAAATACACTTAGAAAACATTTCGCAAAGTTTGCTGAAAATAGGAGCCTCGCTCGAGCGAGACTTTCTACGCTCGAGCGTAAGTCCAAAATCAAAGGCTTCGCTCGAGCGAGGAATCCTTCGCTCGAGCGGTCTGCAAAACAGTAAAAGTACTGGATGCTGAAATTTTACGCGCGATGGTCGCTCGATGGTCGCTCGAGCGGAGCCCTGGACAAAGGTGCTCGCTCGAGCGGGGAATCCTTCGCTCGAGCGAGGAAGCCAAATCTGGAATTTCCAGATTTGCCTCCCAAGCTCAAACCAAGCATTCAACCACTCCAAACTCGACCTCTTGGGCCCAAATTCTGGAAAACATCATTAAATTCAATGTATAACAAGTTTCAAAGCTCAATTTATGAATTCAAGCCCCAAAGGTGAGTCAATTAGAACCATATTCAAACCCATTTTCAAGAATATGAAGAACATGCAAACATGCAAGGATTTAAACCAAATCAAAGCTTCAAAGCTTGTTCAAATGAGCTCATTCTTTTCAAAACAAGATGAAAACATGGTCTACTCTTACAACATGGACATGCATGTAACCATTTACCATGAATTCAACTCAAAACTCATTAATTCAACCATGCATGCAAGAAATGAGCTTCAATTCACCATTAATGACCCAAATCATGACTTAGTTCTACAATGAAGCATGAACCATGCAAGAACTAGTTCAATAGCATCAATAAGAAGATAAGATCCTTACCTAGAGCTTGAATTAGAAGACTAGGAGCTCAAATATGCAATCTATACTTCAATTCCTTCAATTCTCCAAGCAAAACCCAAGGTAGAATTCAATTCCTCTCACTCTCTCTCCTCTCTTCCCTCTAGGTCGGCAATGAGAAGGAAAATGGCTGAGGAAATGTTGTTCTTGGCTCAAGTATGTGTGTGAGATAGTGGCCCACTCAATGGCAAAACGGTAATTAAGTCCAACTCTTCAATTGGCTTATTTTAATCTAATTTAATCACACCTAATCAGTTTTCAGATACTTATACCATAAAATCACATTAAATATGAGGGTCACGTAACATCAATCGGTTTCTAGTTCGGCCGCCGATAAGGCCTTCAAATAGCAGTTTAAACATATAAACATGAACAGATAATCAGACAATCAAACAGATAGAATGCAATTAACTAACATATACTCAGTCAATTCAGTTTCAACTTCAGTCAGTCGGTTCAGTATTTCATTCAGTTCGATTATCAGTTAGTTATCAGTCATTATCAGCTTCGTTTAACAGTAATCGGTGATTAACGGTAATCAATCGGTCATAAATCAGTAAACAGTACGAGGGTTGTTACAGTCTCCCCTCCTTATAAAGAGTTTAGTCCTCTAAACTCGAGTTACCTTCATTCTGGAAGAAAACAGGATTCAGTGGAAACAGTTCAGGATATCGTTTAGCCATGTCATCTTCCCTTTCCCAAGTGGCATACACGCCACCATGGTTCTGCCAGTCAACTTTCACTAACGGGATCTCTTTGTTCCTCAGTTTCTTGATCCGTCGGTTTACAATCTGTATAGGCCGTTCCTCGTAAGTGTAGTCATCACTCAACACTACGTGGGTAGGCTCTATTACATGGAAGGGATCCCGGAGATAGTCTCTCAACATAGAAATGTGGAAGACGTTATGCATGTGTTCCATTTCAGGAGGGAGCGCAACTTGATACGCCACCGGATTAATTTTCTCAATAATCTCATAAGGTCCGACGTATCTCGGCGCTAACTTGCCTTTGACTCCAAAACGAGTCTGGCCTTTCATTGGTGTCACTTTCACAAAAACGTGATCACCCACTTCATACTCTCTGTCCCGTCTTCTGACATCTGCATAACTTTTCTGTCTACTCTGTGCAGTTTTCAATCTTTGCTGTATCAGTTTCAC
The DNA here is from genome assembly GCF_055761805.1 of Camellia sinensis. Taxonomy (NCBI): domain Eukaryota; kingdom Viridiplantae; phylum Streptophyta; class Magnoliopsida; order Ericales; family Theaceae; genus Camellia; species Camellia sinensis. Next base: position 192,298,530 of record NC_138964.1, read on the forward strand.
TTTTTCAGTTGTTTCATATACAATCTCGGGCCCAAGCAAAGGCCCATCTCCAACTTCTGCCCAGCAAATTGGAGATCTACATTTTCTGCCATACAATGCCTCAAAAGGCGCCATACCAATACTCGAATGGTAGCTGTTGTTGTAGGCGAATTCAGCTAAGGGCAAATGGCTTTCCCAGTCTCCCTGAAAATCAAGGACACACATTCTCAGTAGATCCTCCAGAGTTTGGATGGTCCTTTCAGATTGGCCATCTGTCTGAGGATGATAGGCACTACTCAGCCTCAATTCAGTACCCAATGCAGTCTGTAGGCTTTGCCAAAACCTCGATGTAAACTTCGAATCCCTGTCAGAAACAATAGACACAGGCACTCCATGCAGTCTAACGATTTCATCAATATAGATAACAGCCAATTTGTCCGCATTATAAATCGTCTTGACAGGTAAGAAGTGAGCAGATTTGGTTAGTCTATCAACAATAACCCAAATTGAATCCATACATTTTCTGGAGCGAGATAACCCAACGATAAAATCCATCGTGATGTGCTCCCATTTCCATTCCGGTATGGGTAAGGGTTGCAGTAATCCGACAGGTCGTTGATGTTCAGCTTTGACCTGTTGGCAATGAAGACATTTGGATACAAAATCAGCAATTTCTTTCTTCATTCCCGGCCACCAGAAATTCTGTTTCAGATCTTGGTACATTTTCGTATTCCCCGGATGGATAGACAATTTCGAATTGTGGCCTTCTTGCAGAACTCTTCTTTTCAGTTCAGTATCGTTCGGTACACACAGTCTTTCTTGAAATTTCAGTACATTATTCTCAAATTTGAATCCCGGTCTCGGTTTAGATTCTCTTTCCTCGATGATCTTCTTCAAGAAATCGTCCAGTTGTTGTTTCTCTTTAATTTCCTCAATCAGTGCCGGTTGAGCAGAAATAGCAGCTAAGGTTCCACCTTGTTCCTGTAAAACAATTTCAATTTCAGATTTTTCAAGGTCACAAAGCAACTCTTTCTGTCCTGTAAGCAAACATGCTAAGTTTCCAATCGATTTCCGGCTCAATGCATCGGCAACGGTATTGGCTTTTCCTGGGTGGTACAAGATCTGTAGGTCGTAATCCTTTATCAGTTCTAGCCATCTCCGCTGTCTCATATTCAGTTCTTTCTGTGTGAAGAAATACTTCAAGCTCTTGTGGTCGGTATATACTTCACATGTTACCCCGTACAGGTAGTGACGCCAAATTTTCAGTGCAAATACTACTGCAGCAAGTTCCAGATCATGGGTCGGGTAATTCTTTTCATGTGGTCTCAGTTGTCGGGAAGCATAAGCTATAACCTTCCCATTCTGCATTAAAACACATCCCAAACCCTTATGAGAAGCATCACTAAATACAGTATAACCATCCGTACCTGAGGGTAAAGTCAAAACTGGTGCAGTCACAAGTCGAGTTTTCAACTCCTGGAAAGCAGATTCTCGTTGGTCGGTCCAGTCAAATGATGTCCCCTTTTGAGTTAACTGAGTCAATGGTAGGGCAATTTTGGAGAAATCTTTGACAAATCTTCTGTAATATCCAGCCAATCCCAAAAAGCTTCGGACTTCAGTCACATTTGTTGGTCTAGGCCAGTTCACCACAGCTTCAATTTTCTGCGGATCAACAGAAATTCCATCTTTGCTAACAACATGCCCCAAAAACATAACATGGTCAAGCCAAAATTCACATTTAGACAGTTTAGCATACAGTTTCTGTTCCCTTAAGGTTTGTAGGGCAAGTCTCAGATGATGTTCATGCTGTTCTATACTTTTGGAGTAAATCAATATGTCATCGATAAATACAACAATAAAGTCATCAAGGTACGGTTTAAAAACTCTGTTCATGAGGTCCATAAAAGCAGCTGGTGCGTTCGTGACTCCAAAAGGCATAACTAGAAATTCATAATGTCCATACCTTGTTCTAAAAGCAGTTTTATCAATGTCTTCCGGTTTAACCTTCAGTTGATGATACCCCGATCTGAGATCAATCTTAGAAAACACTTGTGCACCCTGTAACTGATCAAATAAATCATCAATGCGTGGCAAAGGGTATTTGTTCTTTACAGTTACCTTATTCAGTTCACGGTAGTCAATGCACAGTCTCAGTGAGCCATCTTTCTTCTTGACAAACAAAACAGGAGCACCCCATGGCGAAGTGCTAGGTCTGATGAACTTTTTATCTAACAGTTCTTGCAATTGCACTTTCAGTTCCTTCAGTTCAGTTGGAGCCATTCTGTAAGGAGCTTTAGAAACTGGTTGTGTTCCGGGAATCACATCAACGGTAAATTCAATCTCCCTATCAGTCAAATCTCCTGGAAGATTATCTGGAAAAACATCTGGAAATTCCCTGACTATAGGAATACAATTCACATCAGTTTTAACACTATCATCAGTAGACACAGTCAGTACAGAACACAGATATCCTTTACACCCCTTTCTAATTAATTTAACAGCTTTCACTGACGAAATCAAATGCGGAGGAGGTACTACTCCACTCCCATTAAACACAAATTCAGGCAAACCAGGTGGACGGAAAACAACTTGCTTGGTCACACAGTCAATAGTGGCATGATATTTTTGTAACCAATCCATCCCCAATATTACGTCAAAATGATCAATGTTCAATGGCAGTAAATCAATAAACAGATGCATATCCCCAACAACAATTTCACATGCGGGGTACATATAAGCACATGTCATGGATCCCCCTACGGGTGATGATACGGCTAGCAGATAGTTCATGGGTTCTAAGGGTCTATCCAATTTCCGTGAAAAAGCATATGATACATAAGAATGCGTAGACCCCGAATCAATCAGTACATATGCATTTTGAGTACAGATAGAGAGAATACCTGACACAACGGTCTCGGTATTCTGCACATCTCCCGGTACTAGTGCGAACACTCGGCCTTGCCTCATAGGCTCTTTCCCGGTAGCTTTAGGGTTAGGCTTTGGTGGAGCATTTGATACTGCTGCGCTTGGTGCAGCTTTACCACTGGCTTGTGGAGCAGAGGGGCAGTCTTTAACCATGTGGCCCACCTTGCCACACCTGTAACAGGCTCCAGATATTCTGTAGCAAACCCGTTTGTGCTTCTTGCCACATTCAGAACAGGGTGGTATGAAACCACTCCCTTGGCTGGGGCTAGTTGTCAACCCCGTATTCTGTTTCTTGTTGGCTGGGTTGTGCTTGCCTTTCTTAAATTTGAAACTCTGCCTTTTTCCATGCCATTCAGTCGTTGGTGTTTCAGATTGTTTCACTGCTGCAATGTTCGACTCGGCCATCAATGCCCGGTCGAGAACACCCACAAAAGTCGGTAATTTCAAAACATTTATCCGGTCAAGTATTGCCACATTAAGGCCACCTTCAAATTTTCTGGCCTTCTTATATTCAGTATCCACCATGTGCGGTGCATAACGGGCAAGTTCAGTAAATTTGGTTTCATATTCTGCAACGGACATTGTGCCCTGCTTCAGCTGTTCAAATTCGGTCACTTTTCTATCCCTGACACACTGAGGGAAGTACTTTTCAAAGAAGGACTCCTTGAACTGAGCCCAAGTCATAACAGTGTTTGTTTCACGGATTAACATCCACCACCTTCTAGCTTCTTCTTGTAAGGTGAAGGTAGCTAACAGTACTTTATTCGCTTCAGAGCACGGGAACACCTCAAATAATTTCTCTGTCTCAAGCACCCACGCTTCAGCTTTTAACGGTTCAAGGCCTCCCTGGAAGGATGGCGGTTTCATCTTACTGAATTTATGGGTGAGAGCAATAATATCCCCATCATCCGCATTCGCATTAGGTTCCGGCTGTACCGGAGGAGGAGGAGGTGGGGGCTGTTGGTTCTGTTGTTGTTCCAGTCTAGCAGTTATCAGTTCTATCATTCTTTCCATTCTTTCCATTCTTGCCTCAGTAGATGAGGGCTCAGGTTCATTTGCATTGTCCATTTCACTATAAGCAGTTATAACGGTTTTAAACATAAGCAGTCATTTGCTTACCAGTTTAACACATTAGCAGATATTCAGTCATAACGTAATCACACACTTAACATGCTCATGAGATGCCCTAATCACTTTTCTAGGACACCCTATAGCTCATTTGGACACGTGTGTGCGGTATAACTCGTGGTAAGTATCGCTCTGATACCACTCTGTCACGACCCAAACCCGGCCCTATGGGTTTAGCACCGTAACCGGCCAGTAATCCGAGATTACCGAAGGCCTGCTGAACAGTAATACAGTGAAACAGAGTACAGGGCCTGGCGGAAGCCAATACAGTAAATAAATAGTGTCCATTGAGCTGTGACAGTCTGTATGCAAAAAGGCTTTTCATACATTTTACAAAAACAGTACAGAACAGTATACACAATATTCACATCCACTTAACTAGGGACTCAATCCCACATAACAGTACAGAAAACATTCCGTCTGTACAACACAGTATACAAAATTGACAGTCACACAGTACAGGGACCTAATCCCTGTATAACAGTACAGTAAACAGTCAGTCTATACAAAACAGTGAAACAGTACAAAAAGGGGGAAATTCTAAAACACCCCTAAGCCTTAACAGTAGGCTCGGAACCTCGCAGTGAGGCACAAAGGCTGGCTTGACAAAACTGGAGTAACCCTGACGCCCCTAGCTGCGGTCTGGTGCCTGTACACCTACATATATATATGAGCAGTGAGCTAAAGCCCAGTGAATAACATAAAGCGTAAAGGGGTTTAGAATGAATGTCCTTACAGTAATGAAAACAGTTCATTTCAATCAGTAATTCAGTTGCTCAGTACAGTAAACAGTCATATGTGGTACATCCATTAGCATAACAGTAACAGTAGGTCTTAAAAGACCGAACAGTAATGATGGCCATCAGTCAGTAAATAGTAGTGGTTCCACAAGGAAACCGACAGAGATCTCTGTGACAGTAACAGTAACAGTAAACCGTAGATACTAAGGATGCCACAGTACAGTTCAGAAATAAAGGACATACATTCATTCAGTAAATAATACCAGTTCAGTAAACAGTTCAGTTCAGTATTCAGAAGATAATCAGTTGAACATATCTTTACACAATTGTTACTCACAGAGTTCTGGGCTACAGTATGCTAGAGCGTGTCTCCCCAGTTGCCAACCCTACACAGTTCACAGGTTGAACACACTAAGCTACACAGTTGGGAAATCTCATAACTTAATCCCTAATTTGCCTTGGTGTGTTCTACAATGATATCCTCATCAAGGTGCCTTAAACTAGGCCTAAGAATGCCTAGGACGGGATGAGGATGCAAAAATACACTTAGAAAACATTTCGCAAAGTTTGCTGAAAATAGGAGCCTCGCTCGAGCGAGACTTTCTACGCTCGAGCGTAAGTCCAAAATCAAAGGCTTCGCTCGAGCGAGGAATCCTTCGCTCGAGCGGTCTGCAAAACAGTAAAAGTACTGGATGCTGAAATTTTACGCGCGATGGTCGCTCGATGGTCGCTCGAGCGGAGCCCTGGACAAAGGTGCTCGCTCGAGCGGGGAATCCTTCGCTCGAGCGAGGAAGCCAAATCTGGAATTTCCAGATTTGCCTCCCAAGCTCAAACCAAGCATTCAACCACTCCAAACTCGACCTCTTGGGCCCAAATTCTGGAAAACATCATTAAATTCAATGTATAACAAGTTTCAAAGCTCAATTTATGAATTCAAGCCCCAAAGGTGAGTCAATTAGAACCATATTCAAACCCATTTTCAAGAATATGAAGAACATGCAAACATGCAAGGATTTAAACCAAATCAAAGCTTCAAAGCTTGTTCAAATGAGCTCATTCTTTTCAAAACAAGATGAAAACATGGTCTACTCTTACAACATGGACATGCATGTAACCATTTACCATGAATTCAACTCAAAACTCATTAATTCAACCATGCATGCAAGAAATGAGCTTCAATTCACCATTAATGACCCAAATCATGACTTAGTTCTACAATGAAGCATGAACCATGCAAGAACTAGTTCAATAGCATCAATAAGAAGATAAGATCCTTACCTAGAGCTTGAATTAGAAGACTAGGAGCTCAAATATGCAATCTATACTTCAATTCCTTCAATTCTCCAAGCAAAACCCAAGGTAGAATTCAATTCCTCTCACTCTCTCTCCTCTCTTCCCTCTAGGTCGGCAATGAGAAGGAAAATGGCTGAGGAAATGTTGTTCTTGGCTCAAGTATGTGTGTGAGATAGTGGCCCACTCAATGGCAAAACGGTAATTAAGTCCAACTCTTCAATTGGCTTATTTTAATCTAATTTAATCACACCTAATCAGTTTTCAGATACTTATACCATAAAATCACATTAAATATGAGGGTCACGTAACATCAATCGGTTTCTAGTTCGGCCGCCGATAAGGCCTTCAAATAGCAGTTTAAACATATAAACATGAACAGATAATCAGACAATCAAACAGATAGAATGCAATTAACTAACATATACTCAGTCAATTCAGTTTCAACTTCAGTCAGTCGGTTCAGTATTTCATTCAGTTCGATTATCAGTTAGTTATCAGTCATTATCAGCTTCGTTTAACAGTAATCGGTGATTAACGGTAATCAATCGGTCATAAATCAGTAAACAGTACGAGGGTTGTTACAGCTTGTTTACTAAGTGAACCGAGCCGAGCCGAGTCGAGTCCTTAACGAGCTGAATAGAGCTTGTTCATGAACAGTTCGGTTCATTTGCAGCCTATGACCGACTAACCTTTTTGGGAAAGGATCTAGCTCTCTCCAGTTTGTTATCATATTGGTTTTGGTTGATTTCGGTGATTTAAACTATTCAATATACAAAATTTATTGAGTATATAATTATTATAAAATATTATATTGATTGGATATCAATAAATATTTTATTATATCACAATTTTTTGATATCCTATTATCGTAATTTTTTGAATAGATAATATACTTGATGGGATCTGTACATTTAACTGTTTAGATTATTAAGATGGGCCCAAAACAGTCCAACGGAATGCTCTAATCCAATGACGGACTGGAGAGGAGCCAAATCATTTGAAAAAATATGCTTATAATTATTGGAACAATTTACTTAATAAGATTTTATTTTGATAATAATAATAAGGATAAATCACATTGACCTTCCCTAAGTTTTAAAAAATACAATAAGCCTTACAATTTTAACATAATTATATTAGGTTCTCTTAAAATTTTAATTCATATGACAGTTATTTCTAATTTTATCATTAATTCATCAATCATATCGATAAAAAAATTATATTCACTCTGTTTGGTTTTGATTTCCAAAATTCACTTTTAGAAAATTCTATTTTTTTGTTTTTCATATTTTTTTTAATTTTTACTAAATTTTTTTAATATTTTAAGATTTTTTTTAAAAAAAATTTAGACACACCTAACATAAATATACTTAAAAAGTATAATATTTGTGAAAAAAATCCTTAAAAAATTCACTAAATATCAAAAAATACAAAAAAATCAGTATATTTTTTTGTATTTTTGTGCATTTATTAATTTTTAAAAATATTTTTTCTCAAATATTATACTTTCGGAAATGATACAGACCCCATTTTTTTTGATCCGCACAACCCCCACAGATATATCTCAACCAAAGATAGGAGGGAAAAAAAGAAGAAGTTAGTCAATCACAATGCATTGGGGGTGGTGGGGGTTCACCAAAAAGGGGGTTCCAATCTTTTTCCTTATACTTTTTAGATACTTCTAAATAAGGTGCATCTAAAAAAGTATTAAAAAAAATGTTTAAAATTTTAAAAATATTCACTAAAAATAGAAAACTGAAAGACAAATAAATGAATTTCTAAAAAATTGAATTCAAAAAATTAAAACTAAACACATTGATTGTTATTTATTTTGTATTAAAACATATACATTTTATTTTATGTGAGGGTCATTTATAAATAAATTGGGCCGAGCTGGGTAATGGGCCGTTCTATGGGCCACAATAAGAAGGGTTGAGTAAATGGGCCTTGTAGGTTAGCTCGGTCCAAAAGATCCTTGTAGTTAACTCGGTCACCGCGGTCAGAGTGATAGCAGTTAGCTCAGTCATACCCTTCTGAGCCAAGCTATTTTGAGCTTTACTCAGGACCTTGCTACGGTTTAGCTCAGTCTAAGCTCGTTATGGTTAGCACGGTCTCAGCAGGAGAAACCGAGGTACACGCAATAAGGGGAAGAACCGAGCTAGTTAAAGCTGGGTCATTTCAGCCAATTTAGCATGGCTATGATAGCTCAGTCGTTTTGTCATACTACCGAGGTAAAACCATCTCACTTGGTTTAAGCAGTGAGGGGGGTGTTGAAGGATAAGCATTATCTTTCAGGAGTGTGATTCCTAGGAGGACTCTACATGGAGGAATAAGAGTCCTACTAGGATTGTGCCACGCGAAACCTATAAAAGCTCACAACATCACTTATGGAGAGGTAACATAACTTTGATTCTTGAATTCACAGAGCTTTTGTGTCTATTGTCTATTGTGCTGACTTAGGCATCGGAAGGGTTTCCGGAATACACCCGCCGGTTAGCTCATGTTTGTGTTTTCAGGTGGCAAAGCGACGACGTTTGGAGGAGTGCAAGCTTGATCAACAGGATCATATGAGAAGAATTATTTCATGTTCGTACAATTGGCGTCATCTGTGGGAAGTCCACAAAGAACAAAACCTCTTGATCAAGCTTTCTTCTCTAGTTGAGATCAATGACGCACAATGAAAACTTACCGCAGTCCGTTATCGACGGACAAACCCCAGAGGGGGGTGGGAGGCGCGAAGGTTTGCCTTCTATCCCTCCCATGGCAGATTTAGAGCTCCAGCGATAGAACCCCCGGAGGGATGCAAGGGGAAGGCGGGGTAACAACCCCCGTCACTCTCAAAGCCCCGAAAGGCAGAGGCGGAGGATTGACCCTCAGGTTCTAGAGGATCGCGTGAAGGAACAGGATCAGTTGATACGAAGGATGGCGGCGGACATGGAGTTGATGAAGCGCCAGATAAAAGGAAAAGAGGTGGCGACAGGAGAGGGGCGCAAAGGCAGTACGCCCCCTCACCACTCGGAAGGTCATGGTAGACACACCACGCCATCACAAGCAGAGAGTAGGAGCCTTAGAACAGGCGACACTCAAACAAGGACGTCCAAGACTCGTTACTCTAGGTCTGAGAGAATGAGAACTGAGAGGTCATATACTGAAGGAAGCACCTATCGGCCCTCGCGCATGCACTAGACGTCATCCAAGCAGACGGAGTTGCCCAGATCGTCTGATTTGCAAACTGTGCTTGAAGAAAGGGCACGGTGGAAGAAGGATGTCAGGGCACACGACTCGCGCAGAGTTTCAGCCCTTCAGCGGTTAGCTCCTCGGACGCACGAAAGTGTCGAGGTAGGAATGCCAATACTGCGCCTTGCCTACGAACCAACGGACAAAGCATTAGCAAGGTTGTATAGCTCGCCGTTCGTTCCAGCAATTGAGAACGCGCCGTTACTTTCTGGCTTCCTCCAGCCTAAGTTTACGACTTATGAAGGGAAGACAGATCCCTACATGCACCTAAGCCACTTTCGCCAGGTTATGGTAGTATACCGGGGGAACAAGGCTTTGATGTGCATTCTATTCCCATCCAGCCTTGGCGACCTAGGCTTAACCTGGTTCAAAAGGCTACCAGAAGGCAGCATCGCCTCCTCGGCGCAATTGGCCGAGGCGTTCGTGACTAGGTTCAGAACGAATACCAAAACACCAATGGAGATCAATCAGCTACTCTTCATTGACATAGGCGACAAGGAGACGCTGAGATCCTACAACAGTCGTTGCTGGGAGACCTTCAACCAGATAGGAGATTGCCCTACCAATCTTGCCATCGCGTAGTACAAAAGAGGGCTACCAGTTGGAAACAAGTTAAGGGATTTAATAACTATGGCGCCACCCCTCATAATGGAGGCCTTAATGGAGTGAGTGCACCAGCATATTCGGGTGGAGGAGGATGACGCCCGTGCTAAAACAAAATCTGGCACAACAGCGATACCAGATTAAAAAATTACGGCAAAAGTCAATACGGTAGAACGCCCCAGCAGGAATAGGCGAGGCAGGCGGGCCAACAGAGAGGACTCAGACAAAAGATGGTTAAGAGTCCGCACTACCGTCACAACGGTGTTCAAAAAACCGATCTACCAGATTCTCAGTGAGATACGCGATGAACTTTTCGTCAGATTGCCAGCTAAGTTGGGAGAAGCACAGAAGGACTATGACGAAAGGTCTCGGTGCACCTTCCATGGTGAAAAAGGGGCACTGCACTGAAAATTGCACGCCGTTGAGACAGCACTTGGAGGAGTTAGTGGCAGCTGGGCACTTGGACTAGTACATAGAAGGAGGGACATAGCTAGCCCCCCAGAACCATGACAACCCAAACGGAATGCCGATCAATACCCCACCTCAAGGCGTGATTAACGTAATACATGGGGTATTCGAACTTGAGCGAGTGTGTGAGCTCAGGGGAATGATCAAGAAGGCTAAGCACTTAAGGGAGGTACTAAATGCACAATCTGCCGTCAAAAAGGGGAGAACAGAGGCCACAAATGTCATATCTTTTTCAGACAGAGACTTGGCAAGAATATATTGCCCTCACAACGATGCACTAGTTGTCACTCTTCGCGTCAAGGATTTCGACGTCGAACGGATTTTGATTGACCAAGGGAGCTCATGTAAGATAATGTATTACGAAACCTTCAAACAACTGAAACTAGAGGATAAAGACTTGGGCACCCGCCGTATCCTCCTTGATCGGATTCAATTCATTGCCAGAGTGGCCAATTGGCAAGATAATCCTCTTAGTCAGAGCAGGAAGCATGACGAAATTGGTGGAATTCTGGGTATTGAAAGTCCCTTCCACTTACAACATAATCTTGGGAAGGACATGGTTGCATGCCATGCGATCGGTAACGTCAACCTACCATCAAGTAATGCAGTTCCCCAACGAAGCCGGAGTAATTGAAAAGGTCTTTGGAGACCAAATTATGTCCAAACAATGCTTCATTACAGTAAATGGCAGCCGTGCTGCCAAGGGATATGTACAGATTGTGGAAGAACCTGAGAGCAATGAGTTGTTCGCGGATGTTGGCAAAGCCGCTGAACAGAAGGTAGTGGAAGACTTGGTACAGGTAAGGATAGATGAAAAGAACCCAGAAAAGTTCTTTTTGCTCGGTTCATCTATGTCCAGCACTAAAAGAATAGAGGTCACGGAATTCTTGACCTCTAACATCGAAATGTTCGCATGGATGCCGTACGATATGCCAGGCATTGACCCAAACTTCATCTGCCACCAATTAAATGTCCATCCATCTGCCAGACCAGTTATACAGCGCACTCGTAGATCGGCACTCCACCATGCCGAGATAGTAGCGGAGGAAGTGGGAAACCTTCTAGAGGCAGGAGCTATCAGAGAAGTGCACTATCCTAAGTGGATATCCAATACAGTGGTGGTGCCAAAGAAGAATGGAAAATGGCGCGTTTGCGTGGACTACAAAACAGTCAACAAGGCATGCCCAAAAGATAGCTTTCCCTTACCCACGATAGACCAACTGATAGATCTTACAGCAGGACACAATCGGTTTAGCTTTCTTGATGCGTATAGAGGTTACCATCAGATCGCTATGTATGAGCCAGACCAGGAGGTCATATCTTTTACTACTCCTTGAGGGCTGTATTGTTACAAGGTCATGCCCTTTAACCTAAAGAACGCAGGGGCAACATTCCAACAGATGGTCACCAAGATGTTTAAACCATTGTTAGGCAGAACAATGGAGGCTTACATCGATGACATGGTGGTCAAGAGCAAGGATGAGAAGGACCATCTTAGGGACCTAGATGAGATGTTCCAGATTCTGAAGAAGAACAAGTTGCGCCTTAATGCATCCAAGTGTGCGTTCGGCATAGGATCCGGCAAATTCCTAGGCTTCCTGGTGACCAACCGAGATATAGAAGCAAACCCCTCTCAGATCAAAGCAATTCAGGATCTAAAGAGGCCCAACTCAGTAAAAGAAGTGCAGCATCTCATTGGCATGGCAGTTGCGCTCAACCGATTCATAAGTCGATCGTCAGACAGATGTTGACCATTCTTCCAAGCACTAAAGGCCAAGTTTGAGTGGGATGAAGAATGCGACCGCGCCCTAGAGAGTTTAAAAGAATACATGTCTTCTCCACCATTGCTAGTAACCCCCATACCTGGAGAGGAGCTCTTTTTGTACCTGGCAGTTTCACAGTACGCAGTTAGTGCAGTGTTGGTCTGAGCGGAAGGAATCCAACACCTGCCCATCTTTTATGTCAGCAAGACCTTACTGGGTGCAGAAACTAGGTACTTGCTATTGAAAAAACTGGCCTTAGCCTTGATGATGGCATCAAGGAAGTTGTCGCATTACTTTCACGCCCACACCATAATCATCCTCACAGCTTTCCCATTAAAAGCTTTGTTTGAGAGGGCGAACTTTTCTTGGCGAATCTTGAAATGGGCGGTGGAACTGAGACAGTACGATATCAAGTTTCAACCTAGAACCGCAATAAAAGCCCAAGCATTGGCAGACTTTGTGGCAGAATTCACCCCAGGAAGCCATCACATCTGCCCAGTTGACTTGACTGGTGCAACCGAAATGGGGATGGAAAGCGCCGTAGGAAGCGCGCAACCCCTGAATAAGGATGCCCAGCCACACCCCAAAACAGATCGGAGTAATGACGAGCAGGAAGAGGTGAACCATGCTGCACCAGGCAAAGGCTCATCAGCAAACAAAAACATGGTACAATCAGATAGTGAGGGGCAAACAGCTGGTGTGGACTTGGAAGAAAACATCAGCAACACTCACGACCCAAAGACATCATCCGACCCCTCAACTTGTTGGAAGCTATTCGTTGAAGAGATGTGGAAGCTCTTTGTGGATGGAGCATCTAACAGGCACGGTGCAGGACTTGGCATAGTCCTCATCTCACCAGATGGCCTATTAGTGGAACAGGCAGTCAACCTTGGCTTCCCAGCATCAAACAACGAAGCGGAGTATGAAGCGCTTCTGGCAGGACTAAAATCAGCACTCTATATGAAGGCAACCGAGCTAATGGTTTACAGTGACTCCTAGCTAGTTGTAAACCAAATTTCGAGCGACTACGAGGCAAAGGATAAAATGATGGCTAAGTACCAAGAGTTAGTGAGAAGGGAGATCATGAAGTTCGAAGTAGTGCAGATAGAGCAAATTGGCAGAGAAGAAAACAGCAGAGCAGACGAATTAGCAGGCTTTGCTTCAATGGCAGACACATCCATCCCACATCCATCCCACATCCATTGCTGATCGACTTCCTACCAAGACCAAGCATTGAAGAACCCGAAGAAACCGAAGTATGTTGTGCCGAATTAGGTCCTTCTTGGATGGATCCCATTATAGTGTTCTTAAAGGACGGCATCTTATCCGAAGAGAAGAAAGAAGCTAACAAAATAAAAGCAAAGTCGCAGCGATTTTGACTCTCCCCGTCAATGGCTTTGTACAAAAAATCCTTTACAGGACCTTACTTGAAATGCGTCCATCCCAGCAAGGTTGAGACATTCTTGTTCGAGGTATACGAAGGCGTATGCAGAAGCCACCAAGAGGGGAGATCATTGGCCTTCAGAGCAATTTTGCAGGGATATTGGTGGCCTTACATGCAAGCAGATTCAGAGAAGTATGTCAAAAAGTGCGAGAAATGCCAGAAGTTCGCACAACAAATACATCAGCCAGCCAGAGAGCTTCTACCTTTAACTAGCCCATGGCCCTTCGCAATGTGGGGCTTGGACATAGTAGGACCATTTCCCACGGCACCCGGCAACAAAAAGTTCTTTCTTGCAGCAACAGACTACTTCACAAAGTGGGTGGAGATAGAAGCACTAGCATCAATAAAGGAGAAAGATGTGAAGAAATTTGTCTGGCAGAATATCATCACTCGGTTCAGCATACTAAAAGCTCTAATATCTGACAACAATACTCAGTTCGATGGAAAAATTTTTAGAAACTTTTGAGAAGAATAGAAGATAGAATTCTACAACATAACACCGGCATACCCCCAAGTGAATGGCCAGGCAGAAGCATCAAACAAAGTCGTCTTGGATGGATTGAAGAAAAGATTAAAGAAAGCAAAAGGAAAGTGGGCTGAGGAGCTTCCTCATGTTTTATGGGCTTACCGTACCACACATCGATGATCAACTAGAGAAACGCCATTCTTCTTAGCCTACAACGTGGAAGCAGTAATCCCACTGGAAATTGGCCTCCCCACCATCAAAAGCGAAAATTTTGACCCAGAGTTAAACGGAGAAGCCATAGCCTTGGAACTCGACCTGGTGGAAGAAATGAGAGAAAGAGCATAAGTTTACATCGCCTCATACCAGCAAGAGTTATCCCAAAAATATAACAAGACAGTACATCCAAGGCAATTCAAGATTGGAGATTGGGTGCTGCGCAAAGTGATGGGAAACACCTTGGTACCCGGAGATGGCAAGTTAGGACCTAATTGGGAAGGACCTTACAAAGTGGTTGGATTAGCTGGCAAAGGGGCATACCACTTAGAGGTTGGAGACGGCAAGACCATTCCCAAGCCATGGAACACTGCCAATCTCAAACTTTTTATTTTTAGCTTTTTCTTTTAAGTACATGTAATTTTCCCTTTTTTCAATAAAACAAGTAGTTTCTTTTCAGCGCAAATTGTTTTCTGCTGTAAAAGTTATTTTAGTGAGCTAGGGGCATTGTAAGCAAAGTTGGCCGGAATAACCAACTTTGCACTCTCATCAGCCAAGATAAGAATCTGAGCTGAAAAGGTTGGCTGAAAAAACCAACACTTCTCCTAAGCCCAGGATATGGATCCAGGCTGCAGGATGTTTGGCTGGAAAAACCAAACACTTCACTCAAGGTTAGCAGGAATAACCGACTTTGAGCTCTCTTCAGCCAAGATAAGGATCTGAGCTGAAGAGGTTGGCTGGAAAAACCAACACCTCTCCTAAGCCGAGGATAAGGATCCAGGCTACAGGGCGTTTGGCTGGAAAAACCAAACACTTCACTCTATGTTGGCCGAAATAACCAACCTTGAGCTCTCTTCAGCTAAGATAAAGATCTGGGCTGAAGAGGTTAGCTGGAAAAACCAACACTTAGTACTCCTCAGCCGAGATAAGGATCAAGGCTGAAGAGTGGTTGGCTGGAAAAACCAACACTTAGCACTCTTCAGCCGAGATAAAGATCTAAGCTGAAGAGTGGTTGGCTGGAATAACCAACCTTGAGCTCTCTTCAGCTAAGATAAGGATATGGGCTGAAGAGGTTGGCTGGAAAAACCAACACTTAGTACTCCTCAGCCGAGATAAGAATCAAGGCTGAAGAGTGGTTGGCTAGAAAAACTAACACTTAGTACTCTTCAGCCGAGATAAGGATCTAGGCTGAAGAGTGGTTGGCTAGAATAACCAACTCTTAGTACTCTTCAGCCGAGATAAGGATCTAGGCTGACGAGTGGTTGGCTGGAAAAACCAACTCCTAGTACTCTTCAGTCGAGATAAGGATCTAGGCAGAAGGGTGGTTGGTTGGAAAAACCAACACTTAGTACTCCTTAGCCGAGATAAGGATCAAGGCTGAAGAGTGGTTGGCTAGAGTAAACAACTTTTGGTAATCTTCAGCCGAGGTAAAAACCTAGGCTGAAGAGGTTGGCAGGTATTATCGGAGATTTCAAGGTTAAGACCGAGATAGGCATCTCGGCAAGAAAATGTTATACTGCATTAAAGATTACAATTGAAAAGTAAATGCAAGGATAGCAGTTAACCGAACTAACAGTTGAAACAGCTGAAGATTTCATTCCAAATTCAAGTCAAAGGTACAAAATTGGGGCCTCAGCCTGGTCACAAACTTCATTAGCAGCAAAAGAAGAAAAATAGAAAAATCAAGAGAAAAGGTCTTCTAAGTCGGCGTCCAAATCAACCTGGTCTTCACCCAGAGGTAGCTCAGTGGAGACAAGCACACCTTGGTTGAGCTCGGTCGAAGGCATCGCGGCAGTCACGACAGTTGAAGGTGGGATAGAGTCTACTGGAGTGGGAGAGATAGATTGGCGACCGAGCTGGGTGTTGGCTTCAGGAGCTTGATCCTCGTCATCCTCCCCTTCTTCAAGAAATTTTTGTTGAATGGCTTGAGCGTACTCTGCCATGTAGCTCGATATGAAGTGCGAAGGAGGGTTCAGGAAGACCTCGGTCTCTGGGCCATGACCGAGCTGCGCTACAGCCGCCTTCCACCCACACTTGAAGAATATGTCTTTGGCAACTTCGCATTGCTTGATATAAGTGGCCTCCCCCTCTTTGTAACCCCGGTCTTCAACGTATTCTGCTTTTTTCTCCAACTCAGTTATCTCGGCATTCTTCTTTCCTTCGAGCTTGGCTAGCTTGCGCAGGTATTTGTCTTTCACCACAGCCGTAGCCTTTTTTTTATCTGCTTCAGCCGAGCTGACAAGGCCGGTTAGCTGGGATACTTCGGCCTGTAACTTGGCCATCTTTTGCTGGGATTCTTTTAGCCTGTCCATTTTAGCATTGGCCTCTGCCATGGCCTCCCTAGTGGTCTTTTGAAGTTCCAGCACGAGCTTGTGTGCAACGTGGTTCTTCTGTAAGGCCTGCAAGAAGAGAGAAACAATTTTGAGATAAACCGAGCGAAAAGATGTTGAAATTTGGAGAAAGAAAATGAGAACTTACCAACACCATTGATTTTGAAGCCGAGCGAATGGCCTTCAGCTTGGTAAGATGGTCGTGGTGATCCATATCAGCTAGAAGGCAGACGCTCTTGGCCAGATTAAAGGCCAGCATATAGTTTTTTTCGGCAACCATTGAGTCGGAGGCAGTGATAGCGCGGTTCTTGTATGTGACCTTAGGCACCCACTTAGAGGAGCTAGCTCGATCAGAGCACTCCAGTTGTGGGCTTAGTGGTGTGGATTGAAGAAGGATGGTTTCATCTTCGTCGACAAGGCGTGGCTCGGTTGTGGAAGTCCGAGTACGCTTGCTTGGGCGGGATGATGAAGGTTGATGGGATGGTAAGGCTACCACGGTCTCCTGAGTTTGACCGTTCAGTGGTACCTTGGGATGGTTTGTCTCGGTGATGAGGGCTCTTACAACTCTCTTTTTTGCCATCTCTTGCTCCGCTGTTAAGGAAATATGGTTGATTTGTGGAAGGAAAGGATTAGGGTCAGGAGAGGGCTTCAGCAAGAAGTCTGTCACACTGGTCTTTCGCCTACTGCTGTATCTATATGTCGGCTCAAGGTTGAGTAGCTCGGCCCAACTTCGATCGAGATGTCTTAGCGCGACGCAGAGGATAGCAAGGTTTGGATAACTATACTGCGACTTTAAAAAGTTTAAATCTGCATAAGGGAAAATTACAACGGTTAGTGCGGTTCAGAGCTTACAATTGAAGTAAAGAAAGCACAAAACTAAGCCGAGGTAATTATACCGGCGACTCATTTGTTCCAGTTTATTCAGTCGCCTAGGATCTGGGCCTCATGGTCTTCAAAATTCTCAGAAACCCAGAAAAAATCATCGTCGTTTATGTCTTTGTCTGGGGGGTTCTTTATTATCTTTTCACGGTGGCGCCTTATTCTTAAATAGTAAACCCAACTGTCCTCATTTTGGCCTTAAGAGTACTGGTGAAATAACTCGATCAAACCGAGGTTAAGGCCAAGCCGACGGTTTAGCTCGGCGATGCCATTTATTATACGGTACAAATTTGTGGAAAGCTGGGTAGGGTAAAGGTTTGTTTGTCTAAGGAATTCACAAAGAAAGGCTGTACAGGGAATCTAAGTCCGGTTTCTACAATGGAAAGAAGGGTAAAGGGAACGAAGCCAGGATTTCCCCAAGGTGTGGTATCTAGTTCGGCTAAGGTAAGATGGACATCATCAGGGATATGGTAGTCCCTTCGAAACTCGGCCATAGCACCTGGTGAGTTTACTAAGAACCTATACTTTCCCATATGGGTTTAAATTATGTATAAATTAAACTCAAGTGTTAGCTCGGTGCTGAGATGATATGGAATATCTCAGCTGAAGCGTTCAAGGGAGTGCATGGCTAACCTAAGTCTGCAAGGTAAAAAAGTGTTAAGCACAGACCAGTGGACTGTGCTAAAAGTAAAAAAAAGTAAAATAAATGTTGTCTTAGCTCGGCTACGTGGAATAGTATCTGTTCTTAGCTCGGTTTGAGCAGGGGACTTTAGCTCGATTAAGTTAATGAGAAGTTCGTAGCCCGGTTATTGCTTATGGTGCAACATTTTTAGTTTGATTTTGACTACGTCAGGGAGCTGGTTTAGCCCCAAGTTATAGCTCGGTCAGTGGTTGGGGCTTTCTAGTACGGCATTGCGCAAACCTAGTACGGTTCACTAGCTCGATTAAGTTAAGCAAAAGGTACTGAGACTTATTGAAACTACAAGTATGGCGTAAAGTTTAGTTCGGTTGTTTAGTTTAGTTAGGTTCGCACCTAAAACAAACAACTTCCTAGTTCGGTTGGAGTGTGATTTTGGATCTAAAAACGTCCCATTTCAGTTTGTTCGCAAATGCAGTAGGTATGGTTACTATTCAGAAGGTTTTTTTTCATTACAGAAAGATCCATTTGAAAGTGTTGTGGAAAAACATGTATATACAAGTAATACGTGTTGCTAGTCTATACAAAGGGAAAACAAAAAAGGAAATAGGAATAAGTTACTTACAGTTTGAAGGCAGAAAAACACAGATTCAAGCCGCAAGAATAGTGAATAGAGCACGAGCTTTGCAGATACTGAAGGTTGTGGAAATGGAGACTCAGAGGGAGAGAGAACGAGAAGATGAGCAGAGATATTGAGATTTGAAGAAATAGGGTTTTTTTGTGTAAACCTTGGTCTTTGGCGGGACTGTACAAAATTTGCAAAGTACGAAGATGGCGTGACAGCTACGCTAGGCGAATGACAGCTTGCCACGTGTCCATAGAATGGGAAGCGATTCAGTTGACAGTACGACTGAAGAAACGTTTTGTAACCGTACCAATCGGCAGCCCGACAACATTTTAGCTCGGTTGAAAAATAAGAGGTTTTAGCTCGGCTGGGAACTGGTAATCCCAATCATGCTGCGCAGATGGAATTAAAGGGCAATTGAGAGGGCAATTTATAAATAAATTGGGCCGAGCTGGGTAATGGGCCGTTCTATGGGCCACAATAAGAAGGGCTGAGTAAACGGGCCTTGTAGGTTAGCCTGGTCCAAAAGATCCTTGTAGTTAACTCGGTCACCGTGGTCAGAGTGATAGCAGTTAGCTCGGTCATACCCTTTTGAGCCAAGGTATTTTGAGCTTTCCTCAAGACCTTGCTACGGTTTAGCTCGGTCCAAGCTCGTTATGGTTAGCACAGTCTCAACAGGAGAAACCGAGGTACACGCAATAAGGAGAAGAACCGAGCTAGTTAAAGTTGGGTCATTTCAGCCAGTTTAGCATGGCTATGATAGCTCGGTCATTTTGTCATACTACCGAGGTAAAACCATCTCACTTGGTTTAAGCAGTGAGGGGGGTGTTGAAGGATAAGCATTATCTTTCAGGAGTATGATTCCTAGGAGGACTCTACATGGAGGAATAAGAGTCCTACTAGGATTGTGCCACGCGGAACCTATAAAAGCTTACAACATCACCTATGGAAAGGTAACATAACTTTGATTCCTGAATTCACAGAGCTTTTGTGTCTATTGTCTATTGTGCTGACTTAGGCATCGGAGGGGTTTCCGGCACACACCCGTCGGTTAGCTCACGTTTGTGTTTTAAGGTGGCAAAGCGACGACGTTTGGAGGAGTGCAAACTTGATCAACAGGATCATATGAGAACAATTATTTCGTGCTCGTACACATTGATTGTTATTTATTTTGTATTCAAAACAAATAAATCAATTTCTAAAAAATTGAATTCAGAAAATTAAAACTAAACACATTGACTGTTATTTATTTTGTATTAAAACATATACATTTTATTTTATTTTTACACTAATAACTGTATTAATTTTGATTTATTTAATGATACTAAAAAGTAGGTCAATATATTTATATCAAAATTAAATTTCATTTATTTTCTCAAAATCTTAAGGGTTATTATAATGTATCCCAATTATCTTCAGGCATAATTAACTACCTAAATTGACTGATTTGTGAAAGCGAAGCAAAGGTCAATCAGGTGTACGATGGATCAACAAAGATCATGAATATGTTTATGTGCATGGGTCAAAATTTTGAGGCAAAATTACAATTTGTTACCAGTATATTGCACAATCTAGAAATAATGCATGATGCTTATGAATAATATATTGCCTTTCATGATGATAAAGGTCATTCAATGAACTACAAGACAAGCTCAAAGCAGCATCTGTGTACGAGCATGAAATAATTTGTCTTGTATAATCCTGTTAATCAAGTTTGTACTCTTCCAAACGTCGTCGTCTTATCACCTGAAAATACAAACGTGAGCTAGTTGGCAGGTGTGTGCCAGAAACCTCTCCGATGCCTAAGTCAGCAAGTAGATAATAGACACAAAAGCTCTATGAATTCGGGATATAAATTGCAATACCTGAAAAATAAGTGAAGTCATGAGCTTTGGTAGATTCTAGGTGGCATAATCCTAGTAGAACTCTGGCACTCCTTAGCAGAGTTGTCAGGACCCAAACTCGCCCCTATAGGTTTAGCGTCATGGTCGGCTAGTAATCATAGATTACCTATGGCCTCCATACAAAAGAATCTTTTAATATAAAGTACGGGGCTTAGCGGAAGCTTAAAATGACATAGAAATTATCCATTAAGCTGTGCATATATATAGAGAATTAGTACAATAAGCAAAGTTTGTTCCAAAAGTACATCCATCGCAGTTATAAAAAAATTCATGTCTTACAAAGTACAACCCCAATTATATACAAAACACAAAATCACTGAAACACACAAAAATGGGGGGTTTGACTAGCATGATTCCATCCGAGCCTAGTTACTTCACTTGGAAGCTCCACAAAAGGCTAACTTGGGTAGACTCAAGGCTTTCCTAACTTTGTTGCTCGGCTTGCCCACCTACATATATATAAATAAATAGTGAACTAGAGCCCAATGAGTAATAACAGAATTAAGAGGTTATATGAATGGAGCTCAATAATATTGTTGAATCAAATTTCATTTCATCAACAAGATCTTTCAATATCACTTTATGTGGTACATCTATTAAGTGATAATATTCCAGTAATAACAGACCATATGTCAATCAACCCAAAAGCCATGGTATTATCTCCCCCAGGCAAGGGCCTAGCTATGGTAATGTCATCCCTAGGCAAGGGCCTACATTCGATGGGTGCCACAAAACCATTTCAAAACAGAACTTCATTCATTATAAGAAAATAACGTTTTCAATAGGCCATGCTATCAATTATCAAATTATTTCAATAATTTATTCAATCAATCACAAATTCATTTCGATAGCAATAATATTTTCGAAAGTAAGATAATTTGGATATATCTTTATAAAGTTATTACTCACAGAGGTTTGTGTTGTCACTAAGTCTCGAACGTTCACCTAAACAAAACGCATAACAAAGCACAATTAAAACTCCATTTCAATTTAATTCAATTCTCTTTATGTGTTTCTAACTCATTCTATGATTATATGAGTCCAAATGGTGCTTAAGAATACTTGGAGTGGCATGAGGATGCAAAAATGCACTTAAAACAGTTGGCAAAATTTTGCTGAAAATAGGGTCTCCGCTCGAGGTAACTTCCTTCGCTCGAGCGGGGGTTCAAAAACAAAGGTGGTCGCTCGAGCGCAACTTCTGACGCTTGAGCGGTCTGCAAACTTGACAAAAGTACTGCTTGCATGAAATTCCCGCTCGACGGTCGTTCGAGCGAAAGACTGAGTAAAAAAGGTCCTCGCTCGAGTGCCACTTTGGTCCTTCAGGCGGACTATAAAATTTTGCAAAACTTCTAGGAGCCCGATTTTCACGCTTGAGCGTAACTTTTCTCGCTCGAGCGGACAACTCAAATTCTGGAATTTTCAAAACTGTGTTTGAGCTTCAAGGTTGATATTCAAAGCCTCAAAACTTGTGTTTTTGGTACAAAAACTTGGAAAATCATTATATAACATGAAAATACTTCCAATTTGAAACCATTTGTTCGAAATCATGCTTCAATTGTCCAAGTTCAAGCTTAAATTTTCAAGTTGAAACCATGCATGTTATGGATTGAGCCTTCTTCATGTTAAAACACCACTAAGTGATATGAGATGCATGAATTCATGGATGATCTTTAAGCTCATACCACCTAAGCTTCATGCATGTATGAATTTCAAGAAATCTTAGCTAAAAAATGAAAGATTAAGCATGCATGTGCATAATCTAACTCAAATTCATCATATCCATGGTAATTCATGCTCAATCTACTCAAATTCAAACAAATGATCCCCTAACTCCAAACTTAGTTTCTATATGACTTGATTCCAAGAATTTGGCTTGAGTTTCGTACATAATGTATGAATTCAAGTGTTGGACTAGCTCAATTCACCAAAACTCTAGCAATTCACTCCAATCTCCTATTTCTCTATCTAAATGTTGAACTCTCCTCCGTTCTCTCTCAATTCTCAGCCAACTGTGTGTATATGTGAGCTTATAAGCTTATTTAGAGCTATTTATATGGTGTGATTAAGTTAACCTAATCACATATGATTAAGGTTAACTAGTTAGGCTTAATTCTAGTTAATTCAATCAGTTTATTTTAATTATTTTGATCTAAATCAATTTTCAATTAAAGTTACCATAAAATTCTAAATATTTTAATTAGCATATTGGGCTAGTGAATTTCAGTTTCTAAAGCCGTCTAGGCTCTAAATTTCTATCTCTAATTTGTCATTTTGAACAGATATTTCATATAACAACAGATGGCTACAAAATTAGGCATGTAATCACACAACTAAGCACACGATTATGCAATTAAACTTATTAGAATAATATAATATTATAGTCCGGAGGTCGGGGTCATCACAGTCTCTCCCTCTTAGAAAGTTTGGTTCTCTAAACTTAAGTTATCTTCAGATGGAAAGAAATGCGGATATCGTTGTTGTATCTCTTCCTCTTTCTCCCAAGTGGCCTCCTTCCCATAGTGTTCTTTCCACTAGACTTTTACCATAGGGATAGTTTTACTTCTTAATTGTTTTACTTGCCGATCGATGATTTGCACGGGCCATTCTTTATACACCATATTCTCATCCAAAACAAGTCGGTGATGATCAATTACATGGAACGGATCCCTAAGATACCCACGAAGCATGGATATATGGAAAACATTATGCATTTGTTCCATTCCTGGTGGCAAGGCAATACGGTAAGCAACAGGACCCAACTTTTCGAGGGTTTGAAATGGTCGGATATAGCAAGGAGTTAACTTTCCCTTTTTGCGAAATCTCATTTGCCCCTTCATTGGGGTCACCTTGATGAATACATGATCTCCTACTTCGTACTCTAAGCCCCTTATTTGCTGATCCGCATAGCTTTTCTGTCGGCTCTGTGCAGCCTTGAGCCTTTGCTGAATGATTTTGATCTTCTCAGTCGTCTCTTACACAAGTTCAACCCCATAAATAGCCCTATCACCAACCTCCATCCAACAAACTGGGGATCTACATTTTTTGCCATATAGTGCCTCATATGGTGCCACACCGATGCTAGTATGGAAACTATTGTTATAAGCAAATTCAGCCAATGGTAAATAAGTTTCTCAGCTGCCCTGAAAATCCAAAACACACATACGAAGCATGTCTTCTAAGGTCTGAATGGTCCTCTCGATTTGCCCATCTATTTGTGGATGAAATGGTGTACTAAATCTTAATTCTATTCCTGTTGCCTCCTGCAGACTATGCCAAAATCTAGAAACAAATTTAGGATCCCTATCTGATATAATAGACACTGGAACCCCATGCAGTCGAATGATTTCATCAATGTAGATAGTAGCAAGTCTATATGTAGTGAAAGAAGTCTTTACGACAAGAAAATGAGCTGATTTAGTCAGTCTATCAACTATAACCCAAATAGAATCCATACCTCTAGGCGTTCGAGGCAGGTCAACAACAAAATCCATGGTGAGATGCACCAATTTTCATTCCGAAATAGGAAGAGACTGAAGCAAACCTACTAGTTTCTGATGCTCTGCTTTTACTTGTTGGCATTGTAACCATTAAGAATTGAAGTCGGCAATCTCTCTTTTCATGTTGGGCCACCAATACACTAACTTCAAATCTTGGTACATTTTGGTGTTCCCTGGGTACATAGCAAACACTAAGGCTTCTTCCAAGATTTTCATTTTCAAATCCGCATCATCTGGAACACACAATCTCTCTTGAAATTTTAATACGAAATCTTCAATTATGAACCCTAGTTTAGACTTGGTGTCAAGTTCATCGCAAATATTCTTCAAAAACACATCATTCATTTGCCTTCGTTTAATTTCCTCGATAATGGCAGATTGGGTAAACATTGCGACTATCAAGCTATCTTGTTCATAAGGAAGCACTTCAATTTCAAGTTTTTCAAATTCCAGCAGCAATTCTCTCTAATCTGTGAGTAAACAGGCGAGATTCCCCACATTCTTTTTACTAAGTGCATCTACTACAGTATTGGCTTTATCCGGATGATAGTGAATTTGTAAGTCATAGTCTTTGATTAGTTCAAGCTATCGTCTTTGACGCATGTTCAACTCTTTTTGTGTGAAAAAATATTTCAAGCTCTTATGATCTGTGTACACTTCACATATAGCTCTATACAAATAGTGACGCCATATCTTTAATGCAAACACAACTGTAGCAAGTTCTAGGTCGTGTGTAGGGTAGTTCTTTTCGTGTGACCTCAATTGTCAAGAGGCATATGTAATCACCTTACCATTCTGCATTAAAACACAACCCAAGCCCTTATAAGATGCATCATTAAAGATTATAAAACCTTTGGTACCTGAGGAAATAGTAAGAATTGGAGCTGTAGCCAGCCTTGTATTCAACTCTTGAAAGATTGATTCTCTCTGATCCGTCCACTTAAATAGTTCCCTTTTTTGAGTCAACTGAGTCAATGGCATAACAATTTTTGAAAAGTCTCTAACGAATCTTCGATAATAACCTACCAATCCCATAAAGCTACGAACTTCTGATACATTAGTCGGGGTAGGCAAATTAATAATTACTTCAATCTTATGAGGATCTACAAATATACCATCCTTATTAATAATGTGTCCCAAAAATGCGATTTCATTCAGCCAAAATTCACATTTTTTGAATTTCCCATACAATTGTTTTTCTCTAAGTGTTTGAAGAGTCATTCTCAAACGTTGTTCATGCTCATCCTTGCTTTTAGAATAAATCAAGATGTCATCAATGAATACAACAACAAAGTCATCTAGGAAAGGTTTGAAAATTCTGTTTATTAAATCCATGAATGATGCAGGCGCATTTGTAACTCAAAAAAGCATGACTAAAAACTCATAATGCCCATACTTGGTCCGGAAGGCGGTCTTTTCAATGTCTTCATCCTTAACCTTCAATTGATGATATCCTGATCTCAAGTCAATTTTTGAAAATATCTGTGCTCCCTGCAACTGATCAAACAGGTCATCAATGCACGGCAAAGGATATTTAATTTTCACTGTTACCTTATTGAGCTCTCGTTAATCAATGCATAGTCAAAGAGTGTCGTCTTTCTTTTTCACAAAAAGTGATGGTGCGCCCATGGTGATGTACTCGGTCTGATAAACCTTTTATCAAGCAATTCCTGCAACTGAGTTTTTAATTCTTTCATTTCAGTGGTAGACATACGGTAGGGAGTTTTAGAAATTGGTTGAGTTCCCAGTATTACATCAATTGTAAATTCAATCTCTCTATCAACAAGTTGGCTGGGTAATTCGTCCGGAAACACATCAGGAAATCTCTCACCACTGGTATATTGTCTAGAGTAATGTCTATAGTTGGTTCAGTTATCACGCTACACAAATACCCTTGACAACCTTTATTTATTAGTTTTCGGGCTTTCATGGCAGATATGAGGTACGATGGAGGAACTACCCCTTTTCCCTCAAAATAAAATTCATCTTGTCCTTGAGGCTGGAATATTACTCATTTCAAAGCACAATCAATAGTTGCATAGTATTTAGCTAGCCAATCCATACCCAAAATAGCATCAAAATGTCTCATGTCTAAAGGTATTAAATTAGCATATAAAATAGCATTCCCGAGAAATAATTCACATGCAACAAATACAGTTGAGCATATCATAGATCCCCCCGTAGGTGATGCAACACATTGTATATAGTTCAATGTTTCCATAGGTCTATTCAGAGTTTCAGCAAAAGCCATAGAAACAAACGAATATATAGACCCCGAATCAATTAAAATATAAGCAAGTTTACTACAAATGGAGATTGTACCTGATACTACGGCCTCAGTATTTTGAGTATCCCCCGGAATCAATGCAAAAACCCTTCCTTGCCTTTGTTCGTTTCTTGTGGTAGGCGGTGTTGTAGCTGGTTTTGTTGTGGGAACTGACCCAATCGAGCTTGTGGCACCTCAGTTGCCACCTTGACGTGATTGTGTACAATCCTTGGCGATGTGTCCAAACTTTCCACAGTGATAACAAGCCCTTGATGCATGATAGCAAACACCCCAATGTTTCCTTCCACATGCGGTACAAGTTGGCGTTGAATTATCACCTTGGCTTGAATCAGTCTTGCTAGAACTCCCAGATTTGAACTTTTTATTTGTTGACATAGTCCCTTTATTAAAATTCTGTTTTCTGCCCTTCTATTTGAAATTTTGTTTACGGTTGGCCACATTTCTCTCCGCTACCAGCGCTCTATCAAGTACATCCATGTACATTGGCAATTTGAGCACATTGATTTTATCCAAAATTGGATCACGCAAACCTTCCTCAAACTGTATAGCTTTCTTGTAGTCCATATCTATCATATAGGGTGTGAAGCGAGCTAATTCTATAAATTGAGTCTCATACTCGACAACTGATATGTTTCCCTGCTTGAGTTCCATAAATTCAGATACTTTTCTATCTTATACACATTGAGGAAAGTATTTCTCGTAAAAGACTTCCAAGAAACGAGCCCAAGTAACATCCCTATTATCATCTCGAACTAACATCCACCAACGCTTGTATTATCTTCCAATGTAAATGCAACTAGTTGTATCTTTTGAGCTTCAGTGCATGGGAACACTTCAAATAATTTCTCAATTCCTAAAACCCAAGCCTCGGCCTTCAATGGTTCAATTCCACCATGAAACACTGGTGGCTTCATCTTTTTAAATTCTCTAGTCAAAGCAACAGTACAAGTCTTCGGCTGAAACCCTAGAGCTGGAGGTGGTACAAGCATTGGAGGTGAGAGTGGTAGTTGTTGTTGCTATTGCTGTTGTTGCCTTATGGCTTCAGCCATATCTTGCATCATTTGTTTCATTCTATCTAATCTTGAGGAGATTGCCTCCTCTAGCTCATCACCCCTTGTCCTTACCATTATCTATATAAAACTTGTATTATGATAAACACAACAAATAAAACATGTCCACATGTACGAATTCAAATCATGTAATCATATAATTTATCTCACTCTAATATTTAATTACACATGAATGCAATCCTGAAGTCTCTTCTAGACTCTCTGTAGCTCAATGAACAAGTGAGTGAGATATAACTTGTGCTCTGATACCACTCTGTCAGGACCCAAACCCGTCCCTATAGGTTTAGCGTCATGACTGGCCAGTAATCATAGATTACCTACGGCCTCCATACAAAAGAATCTTTTAATACAAAGTACGGGCTTAGCGGAAGCTTAAAATGACATAGAAATTATTTATTAAGTTGTGTGTATATATAGAGAATTAGAATAATAAGCAAAGTATGTTCCAAAAGTACATCCATCGCAGTCATACAAAAATTCATGTCTTACAAAATACAACCCCAATTATATACAAAATACAAAATCACTGAAACACACAAAAAAGGGGGGTTCGACTAGCATGGCATCATCCGAGCCTAGTTACTTCACTTGGAAACTCCACAAAAGGATGACCTGGGTAAACTCGAGGCTTTCCTAACTTTGTTGCTTGGCTTGCCCACCTACATATATATATAAATAAATAGTGAGCTAGAGCCCAATGAGTAATAACAGAATAAAGAGGTTATATGAATGGAGCTCAATAATATTGTCGAATCAAATTTCATTTCATCAACAAGATCTTTCAATATCACTTTATATGGTACATCCATTAAGTGATAATATTCCAGTAATAACATACCATATGTCAATCAACCCAAAAGCTATGGTATTATCTCCCTCGGATAAGGGTCTAGCCATGGTATTGTCACCCCCTGGCAAGGGCCTAGCCACGGTATTGTCACCCCCAGACAAGGGCTTAGCCATGGTATTGTCACCCCTAGGCAAGGGCCTAGCCATGGTATTGTTACCCCCAAGCAAGGGCCTACATTTGGTGGATGCCACAAAACCATTTCAAAACAGAACTTCATTCATTATAAGAAAATAATGTTTTCAATAGGCCATGCTATCAATTATCAAAATCATTTCAATAATTTATTCAATCAATCACAAATTCATTTCGATAGCAATAGCATTTTCGAAAGAAAGTTAATTTGGATATATCTTTATAAAGTTATTACTCACAGAGGTTTGTGTTGTCACTAAGTCTCGAACGTCTACCTAAACAAAACACATAACAAAGCACAATTTGTAATAACCCTCACTACTACTTACCGATAAACACTGATTACCGTTAAACTGAACTGATCATGACTGATAGCTGAACTGATTAAAGTACTGAATTGAACTGACTGACTGAAAACTGGAATTGAATTGACTGAGTGTGTATGTTAATTTGTATTCTATCTGTTTGATTGATTATTTGATTTGTTCACGTTTTATGTTTAAACTGCTAATTGAAGGCCTTATCGGCGGCCGAACCGGGAATTGATTGATGTTTTATGATCCTCATAATGAATGTGAATTTATGGTGTATCTACCTGAAAACTGATTAGGTATGACTAAATTGGATTAAATATTGATCAATTGCATAAGTTTGACTTAATTACCAAACTAGCCTTAGTGGCCACTCAATATATAACATCTTGGAGCCTCATTGCACTCACACGTACACATTTTATCAGCTCATCCCTTAGACTCAACCGACCAAGTAGAGAGAGAGAGAGAATTGAGTTGATCTTGGATTCATCTTGAAGAATTGCTTGGTAATTGAAGTATTGGTTTCATAAATGAGCTCCTAGTCTTGCATTGGAGACCTAAGGTAGAGTAATTACCTTCTTGTTTATCTTGTTCTTGTATGATTCATGTCAAAATTGAAGATTGAGCCATGGATTAGTTCTAGCATGTTGACATAGAGCATAATTTATGCATGCATGTTTGAATTGTTGAGTTGTGAGTTGATTTCATGGTAAAATGGTACATGCATGTCCATAATTTTGTAATGGTCCATGTTTTCAACTTGTTTTTGGATCAATTGGCTCCTTAGAGCATCAAATTAAAGCTTTGAGTTGTTTAAAACTCATGCATGTTTGCATGTTCATATTGTTCTTGATATTGATTTGAAATTGAGTTTGAATTAAACACCCTTGGGCTTTGATTTCTCAAATTGGGCTTTGAACCATGTTATTCTATGTGTTTATAAAGGTTTTCCAGAAAAATGGGCCCAAGAGGATTGGTTTGGATGCATTTGAACCTGGTTTTGGCTTGGAGGTGCAATCTGGAATTCCCAGATTTTGCACTTCCGCTCGAGCGGGGAAATTGGCGCTCGAGCGTGGAATCCGAGCATCCAGTATTTTCTCTACACTGTTTTACAGTCCGCTCGAGAGGAGGATTTGGCGCTCGAGCGGAGGCATGTGTCTCAAGATTGAGCGAGCATCGAGCGTCCGTCGAGCAGAGATTTCACCCATCCAGTACTTTTACAGTACGCTCGAGCGGGAAAGTTGACGCTCGAGCGTGTACCTTTGTTGCGTGTCCGCTCGAGCGGGTAAACCTGCGCTCGAGCGGGACTCTGTTTTTCTGAGAATTCTGAAACTGTTTTCTGATCACATCTTTGCATCATCATCCCATTCTAGGCATTCTTAGGCCTAGTTTAAGGCATCTTACTGAGGATATAGATGTAGAACACATCGAGGCAAATTAAGGGTTAAGTTATTATCTTTCCCAGCTGTGTAGCTTAGTGTGTTCAATCTGTTAACTGTGTAGGGTTGGCGACTGGGGAGACACGCTTTAGCATACTGTAGCCCAGAACTCTGTGAGTAACGATTGTGTAAAGATATGTTCACAAATGATTATCTTCTGAACAACTGAACTGTACTATTTTCTGAACTGATTTACTGTTAACTGAATGAATGTATGTCCTATATTTTGAACTGTATTGTGGCATCCTTAGCACTTACTGCTTACTGTTATTGTGACAGAATTCTCTGTCGGTTCCCTCGTTGGACCCACTACTGTTTACTGACTGATGGCCATCATTACTGTTCGGTCTTTTAAGACCTACTGCTTACTGTACTGTTATGCTACTGGGTGTACCACATATGACTGTACTGGCTGAACAACTGAAATACTATTTAATTGAACTGTTTTCATACTGTAAGGACATTCATTCTTAACCTCTTTACGCATTATGTTATTCACTGGGCTTTAGCTCACTGCTCATATATATATGTAGGTGTACAAGCACCAGACCGCGGCTAGGAGCGTCAAGGTTACTCCAGTTTTGTCAAGCCAGCCTATGTGCCTCACTGCGAGGTTCCGAGCCTATCGTGTTAAGGCTTAGGGGTGTTTTACAATTCCCCCTTCTGTACTGTTTCACTGTTTTGTATAGACCGAATGTTTACTGTACTGTTATGCAGGGATTGAGTCCCTAGTCTGAATGATTGTAAATAGTGTGTGTACTGTTCTGTACTATTTATGTATAAATGTATGAAAAGTCTTTTTGCATACAGACTGTCACAGCTCATTGGACATTGTTTATTTACTGTTTTGGCTTCCGCCAGGCCCTGTACTCTGTTTTACTGTACTACTGTTCTGCAGGTCTTCGGTAATCTCGGATTACTGGCCGGTTACGGTGTTAAACCCATAGGGCCGGGTTTGGGTCGTGACACAATTGAAACTCCATTTCAATTTAATTCAATTCTCTTTATGTGTTTCTAACTCATTCTATGATTATATGAGTCCAAATGGTGCCTAAGAATACTTGGAGTGGCATGAGGATGCAAAAATGCACTTAAAAGAGTTGGCGAAATTTTGTTGAAAACAGGGTCTCTGCTCGAGTGTAACTTCCTTCGCTTGAACGGGGGTTCAAAAACAAAGGTGGTCGCTCGAGGGCAACGTCTGACGCTTGAGCAGTCTGCAAACTTGACAAAAGTACTGCTTGCATGAAATTCCTACTCGACGGTCGTTCGAGTGGAAGACTAAGTAAAAAAGGTCCTCGCTCGAGCGTCACTTTGGTCCCTCGAGCGAACTGTAAAATTTTGCAAAACTTCTAGGAGCCTGATTTTCACGCTCGAGCGTAGCTTTCCTCGCTCGAGCGAACAACACGAATTCTGGAATTTCCAAAACTATGTTTGAGCTTCAAGGTTGATATTCAAAGCCTCAAAACTTGTGTTTTTGGTACAAAAACTTGGAAAATCATTATATAACATGAAAATACTTCCAATTTGAAACCATTTTCGAAATCATGC
The DNA here is from genome assembly GCF_055761805.1 of Camellia sinensis. Taxonomy (NCBI): domain Eukaryota; kingdom Viridiplantae; phylum Streptophyta; class Magnoliopsida; order Ericales; family Theaceae; genus Camellia; species Camellia sinensis. The sequence continues at coordinate 192,330,301 of NC_138964.1, forward strand.
CTTAATTGTCCAAGTTCAAGCTCAAATTTTCAAGTTGAAACCATAAATGTTATGGATTAAGCCTCCTTCATGTTAAAACACCACTAAGTGATATGAAATGCATGAATTCATGGATGATCTTTAAGCTTATACCTCCTAAGCTTCATGCATGTATGAATTTCAAGAAATCTTAGCTCAAAAATGAAAGATTAAGCATGCATGTACATAATTCAACTCAAATTCATCATATCCATGGTAATTCATGCTCAATCTACTCAAATTCAAACAAATGATCCCCTAACTCCATGAACTTAGTTTCTATATGACTTGATTCCAAGAATTTGGCTTGAGTTTCATGCCTAATGTGTGAATTCAAGTATTGGACAAGCTCAATTCACCAAAACTCTAGCAATTCACTTCAATCTCCTCCTTCTCTATCTAAATGTTGAACTCTCCTCCGTTCTCTCTCAATTCTCAGCCAACTGTGTGTATATGTGAGCTTATAAGCTTAGTTAGAGCTATTTATATGGTGTGATTAAGTTAGCCTAATCACATATGATTAAGGTTAACTAGTTAGGCTTAATTCTAGTTAATTTAATCAGTTTATTTTAATTACTTTGATCTAAATCAATTTTCAATTAAAGTTACCATAAAATTTTAAATTTTCTAATTAGCCTATTGGGCTAGTCAATTTCAGTTTCTCAAGCCGTCTAGGTTCTAAATTTCTATCTCTAAGTTGTCATTTTGAACAGATATTTCATATAACAACAGATAGCTACAAAATTAAGCATGTAATCATACAACTAAGGACACAATTATGCAATTAAACTTATTAGAATAATATAATATAATAGTACGGAGGTCGGGGTCGTCACAAGAGTCCTCTTAGGAATCACATCCTTAAGGGTAATGCTTATCCTCAAAGCACCTCTCTTACTGTTTGCCAAGTGATATGGAACATTTCACTTGGTTAGCTAATTCTAACCGAGCTACGCTACTTCATTCCACATGTGACCAGGCTGAATGAGATTTCACTGAACTAAACGCAACTAAGCCTTCATCATTTATTCAACACATTACTTCCATCTGCAAACGGATATAGGAGCCTAGCCCCCCTGACCGTCTTAATGACTGCCAGTCCAGGATTGAGCTAACTGGGAACCTGGCTCGGGCCAATGCGGGGCCCAACATCCAAATATGCATTTCCCTAGCTCAGCTCAATTTGCACACAAATTATCCTCTCAATTTGTTTATTGTGTTTTTTTTTTTCTTCATATGATGATCCTTATTATTAACTTATTGTATTTACATTGATTCATGACAATTATTGTATCAAATGTCTACAATTTCTATTCAAGTTTTGATTCTTGTAGCTGACTTAGATGCCGAATTCATTATTTTCTTCATGGCTTATATTTCTTCTATCTCGTCCCAATTCTTATAGTAGTATGTTCAATCACATTTTCACCACTACTACCTTCCTCTTTATCGGCACCACCATCATTCTTTCTTATCTCTTTATTTTATTGACACTATTATCTCCTCCCTCACTAATCAATAACACGACTATTACCATTTTCTTAACTTTCTTTCTTTTTTGTTTCCCTATCCCTACCATTACCCTTTTTCTTCTAGTACTACCACTACACCATTTCCCATTCATTTCTTCCATTGCCACTACTACCCTTCTCCACCCTCTCCGCTCACAGCTTAGTAACTAATGCACTAGTCATTACATTTCTTCACAATTGCTAACCATATTTTTTTTTACTGCAACCACCGTCCATTTTCACATCTACATCAAACTCCAACTCCATACCCAACTATACCTATTCTTACACCATTATTATAAAATAAAAAATCAAAGGTAGAAATCAAACAAAAAATACAAAATCAATCAAAGGCAAAAAAAAAAAATCTAAAATAATTTTTTTCTAATAAATTAAGCCAATTAAAACCAAAAAATTAAAAAGATCAAAATCACTCTTATATTTTCATCACTACTATATTAATCTCTCATTCACCTTTGATAAATGGCTTTTTATCACGATTTCTACTCCTTTATTCTATTCCCATCACTATATTTTTCCATCACATCAAACATCTTATATTTTATTTTTTTCACACTCCACAATTGCACTCTCCCACCATTCACCTTAATCATCATCAATAACAACAAAATGAGAGAAAAAGAATTGAAGAAAAAAAGGATTTTGTTTGAATCAAAGGTCTACAACCCCAATTAATGAGTAATTTGAAGATTTGATTCAAAGTGTTCAATTGTGTTTGTTGTATCACAGTGATCCAATTCATGGTGGTTTTATATAGTTTACTATGGCTATTTTATGAAATTATGTTCTCGTATAATTCTGTTGATCAAGTCTGTACTCCTCCAAACGTCGTTGTTTTACTCTCTGAAAACACAAACGTGAGCTAGCCGGCAGGTGTGTGCCAGATACCTCTCCGATGCCTAAGTCAGCAAAATAGACAAATAGACAAAAGCTCCGTGTATTCAGGAATCAAAGTTGTGTTACCTCTACATAGGTGACGTTGTGACCTTTTATAGGTTCCGCATAGCACAATCCTAGCAGGACTCTTATTTCTCCACGTAGAGTCCTCCTAGAAATCACACTCCTGAAAGATAATGCTTATCGTTTCACACCCCCCTCACTGCATAAACCAAGTGAGATAGTTCTAGCTTGGTGGTGTGACCGAATGACCGAGCTAATATTGCCATGCTCAAGTGGCAGATTAGACCGAGCTCTGCATAGCTCGGGTCTTTATTTCACCGCTTGTACCTCGGTTTGGCATACTCTAACCGAGCTATTTACTTAAGACTGATCGAACCATGCCCAATGACGACCTTAGCTCGGCATTACTATGCGCGATGCTTAGCTCAGTCCAACTTCGCCTGTGTCAAACTCGTTAGCTCTAAGACTAGGCTATGTCAACCCTTTACCCCGGCCCATTTGTGCGGCCCAACTTACAAAGAAGGCCCTTCCTTAGCTCGGCCCAATTTGTTCACAAATTATCCTCTCAATTGCCCCTTAATTCCATCTGCGCAGCATGATTTGGGATTACTCTACCCCAGCCGAGCTAAAAGCTGTCAAGCCAGCCGAGGTCACTTCCTACCGGGCTGCCGACTAGTCTGGTTCATAACGTCCTTTCAGTCTGTACATCTGAATCGTTTCCTATTCGCGTGGACACGTGGCTGACTCCCATTGGTCAAGTACAACTGTCTGCGCCGCCCTCGTACTCTGGAAAATTTGAATAGTCCTGCCTTTTCTTTGCTTTATTCGAAAAACCTCCTTTTTGAATCACAACACTCCTGTTCATCTTCTCTCTCTCGCTCTCTGTGTTTCTACCCTTTCGATCACAGCATTTGCGAAGCTCGTGTTCTTGCCTAACATCCTTACTGTTCAACTTTCTGTTCTTCCATTTCGAAGTGGTAAGCAGCTGAATCCCCTATTTCTTTCCATTCATTCTGTGAATATACATAATATAGATACATATATACTCATATATATCACAAAACATACTCTGTGTAAACATGTTATGAGTAAGAACAGATAGCACCAAAAACCAAACCCCCAAACCATAGGTTCGTGTTTTAAGAGCACACCCTCTAGATTCAAAAATCATGAAGTTTGAATCTAGAATCGTGGTGTGACCGAGCTAAAAACTTGTTTGGGCAACTCAAGGCTTAGGTTCAACCGAACTAGGGAACCTTCTAGGTGTGCTCTCAGCCAAACTAGATGACTTCCCCAACAACCGAACCAAAACTTCACGCCAAACTAGATAACTCTTCAAATGACCGAACTAAAACTTCATGCCAAACCTTTAGTTTATTTTAGCCGAGCTAAAATCCTTTACAACAACCGAACTAAGGACAAATAGTATTCCTCATAGCCGAGCTAGGTTTATACTTATTTTGCCTTTGTATTTAGCACGGTCCAACGATTTGTGCTTAACACTTTTCCTTTTCACTTTGCAGACTGACTTAGGTTGCCCAGGCACTCCTTTGAACGCTTCAACCGAGATACTCAACACCGAGCTAATTTATACCTAATTTAAGTCCACATGGGTAAATATAGATTCTTAATAAACTCTCCAAGGGCTATGGCCGAGTTTCGAAGGGACTACAACATCCCTGATGATGTTCACCTTAGTTTAGCCGAACTAGACACCACTCCTTGGGGAAAACCGGGCTTCGTTCCCTTCACCCTCCTTTCTATTATAGAAACCAGACTCAGATTCCCTGTATAGCCTCTTCTTTGTGAATTTCTCATACAAACAAGACTTTGCTCTACCCAGCTCTCCACAAATTTGTACAGAATAATAAACGGCATCGCCGAACTAAATCGCCGCCTTGGCCTGAACCTCGGTTTAGCCGAGCTATTCCACCAATACTCCCTTGGCCAGAATGAAAATGGCTGGGTATATTATTTAAGAATAAGACGCCGCCGAGAAAAAATAATAAAGAACACCCCAGACAAAGATGTAAATGACGACGATTTTTTTTTGGGTTTCTAGTAACTTTGAGGACCATGAAGCCCAAATACCAGGAGACCGCATCAACTGGAACAAAGGAGTAGCCGGTGTAATTACCTCAGTTTAGTTTTCTGCTTTCTTTACTCTGTCTATAAGTTTGGCACCGTGCTAACCGTTAGCTTTTTTTCTTATGCAGATTTGGACCATCTAAAGTCGCAGTACAATTATCCCAACCTTGACGCACTCCGCGCCGCACTAAGATATCGTGATCGAGGTTAGGCCGAGCTACTCAACTTTGAGCCGACATACAGATACAGTAGTAGAAGGAAGACCAGGGTAATAGATTTTCTTCTGGAACCCTTTCCTGAACCTGATCCAACCCTTCCACAAATCAATCTTATCCCATTGACTGCAGAACAAGAAATGGCCAAAAAGAGAGCAGTAAGAGCCCTCATCACCGAAACAAATCAGGCCGAGGTACCACAAGCTGGCCAGACGCAAGAGGCCGTGGTAGCCATTCCAACCGCTCAGCCGTCCTCATCTCGACCAAGCAAGCGTGCTCAGCCCCGCCTTGTCGACGATAATGAATCTGTGCTTCCCCAAACCATGCCACCGAGCCCGCAGCCTGAGCATTCTGACCGTGCTAGCTCCTCTGAGTGGGCCCCGAAGTTATCATACCAGAACCGAGCCATTCGAGACACCGATTCAGTGGTGGTAGACAAAGACCACACGCTCGCCTTCAACCTGGCTAAGAGCGTGTGCTTGCCCCCTGACATAGAACACCACGATCATCTCACCGAACTGAAAGCCATCCGCTCGGCCACCAAATCGATGGTGTTGGTGAGTATTTTTCCTTTGTTTCTCAATTTTGGACGTCTGTTCGCTCGATTTTTACTCAAAATTGCTTACTACCTTCTTGCAGGTCATGCAGAAGAACCATATTGCACACAAGCGTGTGCTGGAGCTGTGCAAGACGACAAGGCTGGCCGTGGCTGAGGCCGATAGCAAGACGGCCGAGCTAAACGAAGCCAAACAAAAAATGGCCGAGCTTCAATCAGAAGTCGCCCGACTCACCGGGCTAGTCGATTCAGCAGAAGCGGACAAACAAAAGGCCCTGACCAAGCTGAAGTACCGTTATCTACGCGAGCTTGCTAAAGTTGACAAGAAGAAGAACGCCGAGATAACGGAGCTTTAAAAGAAGACGGAGGACGCAGAAGACCGTGGTTACAAAGAAGGTGAAGCCACCTATATCTGCAGTGCAAAGCTGCTAAGGATATATTCTTCAAATGTGGATGGAAGGCAGTCGTGGCGCAGCTCGGTCATGGCCAGGAGACCGAGGTCTTCACAAATCCTCCTCCACATTTCATACCGAGCTACATGGCGGAGTATGCCAACGCCGTCCAGCAAAAATTTCTTCAAGCTGAGGAAAAAGAAGAGTCCTCAGAACCCAGCAATGCTCCGGTCGTCGCCAATGATCCCGTTGTGCATTTAGCTCAGGTGGAGCCTCCGGTGGAAGACTTGGTTGAAAATGTGATCGAGCTACCTACTGACACCGGGCTTCGAGTTGATCTAGATGCGGGTCTTGACGACCTTTTTGCTTGATCCCGTATTTTCTTCTTTTTATTTCTTTGGAAAGAATGTGTAACCGGGTTGAGGCCCCATCTTTTGTACTTTTGATTTGAATTTTCAATGAAATCTTCTTTTGTTCAACTGTTTGTTTGGTTAACTCTATGTTTGCGCTTCCTTTCTTACTATAAATGCATGAAGTATAACATTTTCTGGCCGAGATACCCATCTCAGTCTTAACCTTGTATTCTATTTTGCCATACATGCCAACCTGTTCAGCCTAGATCCTTACCTCGGCTGAAGAGTACTTAAAGTTGGTTATTCCAGCCAACCACTCTTCAGCCTAGATCCTTATCTCGGCTGAAGAGTACTAAAAGTTCGTTATTCCAGCCAACCACTCTTCAGCCTAGATCCTTATCTCGGCTAAAGAGTACTAAGTGTTGGTTTTTCCAGCCAAACACTCTTCAGCCTAGATCCTTATCTCGGCTGAAGAGTACTAAGTGTTGGTTTTTCCAGCCAACCACTCTTCAGCCTAGATCCTTATCTCGATTGAAGAGTACTTAAAGTTGGTTATTCCAGCCAACCACTCTTTAGCCTAGATCCTTATCTCGGTTGAAGAGTACTAAGTGTTGGTTTTTCCAGCCAACCTTTTCCGCCTAGATCCTGATCTTGGCTGAAGAGAGCTCAAAGTTGGTTATTTCTGTCAACTTAGAATAAAGTGTTTGGTTATTCCGGCCAAACTTCCTGCAGCCCAGATCCTTATCTCGGCTTAGGAGAAGTAAGTGTTGGTTTTTTCAGCCAACCTCATCAGCCTAGATCTTGATCTTGGCTGAAGAGAGCTCAAAGTTGGTTATTCCTGCCAACTTAGAGTAAAGTGTTTGGTTATTCTGGCCAAACTTCCTGCAGCCCAGATCCTTATCTCGGCTTAGGAGAAGTAAGTGTTGATTTTTCCAGCCAACCTCTTCAGTCTAAATCCTGATCTTGGCTGAAGAGAGCTCAAAGTTGGTTATTCCAGCCAACTTTGATTTTATTGCCCCTAGCTCACTAAACTACTTTTACAGAAGAAAACAATTTATGCTGAAAAGGAAATTATTTGTTTTATTAAAAAAAGAAAAACAAAAGTATGTTTAAAGAAAAGCTAAAAATAAAATAGTTTGAGATTGACTGTATTCCATGGCCTGGGAATGGCTTTGCTGTCTTTATCTTCCAAGTGGTATGCCCATTTTCCTGTTAATCCAACCACTTTGTAAGGTCCTTCCCAATTAGGCCCTAACTTGCCATCTCCAAGTACCAAGGTGTTTCCCATTACTTTGCGCAGCACCCAATCTCCAATCTTGAATTGCCTCGGATGTACTGTCTTATTATATTTTCTGGATAACTTTTGCTGGTATGAAGCGATGTGAACCAGTGCTCTTTCTTATTTTTCTTCTGCAAGGTCGAGCTCCAATGCTATAGCTTCTCCATTTGAGTCTGGATCAAAATTTTCACTTCTAATAGTGGGGAGGCCAACTTCCAGTGGGATTACTGCTTCCATGCCATAGGCCAAGGAAAAAGGTGTTTCTCCAGTAGACTGTCGAGGTGTGGTATGGTAAGCCCATAAAACATGAGGGAGCTCCTCAGCCCACTTACCTTTTACTTTCTCCAACCTTTTCTTCAATCCATCCAAGACGACTTTGTTTGATGCTTCCGCTTGGCCATTTGCTTGGGGGTATGCTGGTGTAGAATTATAAAATTCTATCTTGTACTCCTCACAAAAGCCTCTAAAAATTTTGCCATCGAACTGAGTGTCGTTGTCAGATATTAGAGCCTTGGACATGCCGAATCGGGTGATGATATTCTGCTAGACGAACTTCTTCACATCTTTCTCTTTTATTGAGGCGAGTGCTTCTGCTTCCACTCATTTTGTAAAGTAGTCTGTTGCTGCAAGAAAGAACTTTTTGTTACCAGGCGCCGTTAGAAGTGGTCCTACTATGTCCAAGCCCCACATTGCGAAGGGCTATGGGCTAGTTAATGGTAGAAGCTCTTTGGCTGGTTGATGTATTTGGTGTGCGAACTTCTGGCATTTCTCGCACTTCTTGACATACTTCTCTGAATCTGCTTGCATGTAAGGCCACTAATATCCTTGTGAAATTGCTCTGTAAGCCAATGATCTTCCCCCTTGGTGGCTTCCGCATACACCTTCGTATATCTCGAACAAGAATGCCTCGACCTTGCTAGGATGGACACATTTCAAGTAAGGTTCTGTGAAGGATTTTTTGTACAAGGCCATTGATGGGGAGAACCAAAATCGCTGTGACTTTGTTATGATCTTGTTGGCTTCTTTCTTTTCTTCAGGTAAGATGCCGTCTTTTAAGAACATTATAATGGGATCCATCCATGAGGGGCCTAGTTCGGCGCAACATACCTCAGCTACTTCGGGTTCTTCAATGCTTGGTCAAGGTAGGAAGTCGATCAGTAATGGATGTGGGATGGATGTATCTGCCATCGAGGCGAAGCCTGCTAGTTCGTCTTCTCTGCTATTTTCTTCTCGGCCGATCTGTTCTATCCGTACTATTTCGAATTTCATGATCTCCTTTCTGATTAACTCTTGGTATTTAGCCATCCTCTTATCCTTTGCCTCGTAGTCGCCTGAAATTTGGTTTACTACCAGCTGGGAGTCACTGTAAACCATTAGCTCGGTGGCTTGCATGAAGAGTGCTGATTTTAGGCCTGCTAAGAGTGCTTCATACTCCGCCTCATTGTTTGATGCTGGGAAGCCAAGGTTGACTGCTTGTTCCACTACTAGGCCATCTGGTGAGATGAGGACTATGCCAAGTCCTGCACCATGCCTATTGGATGCTTCATCCACGAAGAGCTTCCACATCTCTCCAACGAATAACTTCCAGCAAGTGGAGGGGTCGGATGATGTCTTGGGGTCGTGAATGTTGCTTTCTTCTAAGTCCCTAGCAGCTGTTGGGGTTTGTTTTTATTATCTGACTAGGAATGACATGGTTTATTTTCTCCTTCTGATCCTTAAGCCTGTATGGTTTGCAATGTGGCGGGGTGTCTTATGTTAGGGGTTGCGCATTTCCTACAGCTCTTTCCGTCCCTATTTCGGTTGTACCAGTCAAGTCAACTGGGCATATGTGATGACTTCCTGGTGAACTCTGCCATAAAGTCTGCCAAAGCTTGGGCTTTTATTGCGGTTCTAGGCTGAAACTTGATATTAAACTGCCCCATTTCAAGATTCGCCCAGAAAAGTTCGCCCTCTCAAACAAAGCTTTTAGGGAAAAAGCTGTTAGGACGATTATAGTGTGGGCGTGGAAGTAATGCGACAGCTTCCTTGAGGCCATCATCAAGGCTAAGGCCAGTTTTTCCAATAGTAAGTACCTGGTTTCTGCGCCCAGCAAGGTCTTGCTAACATAAAAGATGGGCAGGTGTTGGATTCCTTCCGCTCTGACCAACACCGCATTGACCGCGTGCTGTGAAACTGCCAGGTACAAAAAGAGCTCTTCTCCAGGTATTGGAGTTACTAGCAACGGTGGAGAAGACATGTATTCTTTCAGGTCTTTTAGGGCGCGGTCGCATTCTTCATCCCACTCAAACTTTAATACTTGGAAAAATGGTCAATATCTGTCTGACGACTGACTTATGAACCGGTTGAGCGCGGCTGCTAGGCTAGTGAGATGCTGCACCTCTTTGACTGTGTTGGGTCTCTCAAGATCCTGAATTGCTTTGATCTGAGAGGGGTCTGCTTCTATACCTCGGTTGGTCACCGGAAAGCCTAGGAATTTGCCCGATCCTACGCTGAATGCACACTTGGATGCATTTAGGCACAACTTGTTCTTCTTCAGAATCTGGAACATCTCACCTAGGTCCCTGAGATGGTCCTTCTCATCCTTGCTCTTGACCACCATGTCGTCTATGTAAGCCTCCATTGTTCTGCCTAACAATGGCTCAAACATCTTGGTGACCATCTGCTGGAATGTTGCCCCTGCATTCTTTAGGTCAAAGGGCATGACCTTGTAACAATACAATCCTCTAGGCGTTGTAAAGGATGTGACCTCCTGATCTGGTTCATACATAGCGATCTGATGGTAACCTCTGTACGCATCAAGGAAGCTAAGTATTGGATATCCACCATTTCCCGTTCTTCTTTGGCACTACTACGGTATTGGATATCCACCTGGGATAGTGCACTTCTCTGATAGCTCCTGCCTCCAGCAAGTTTCCCACTTCTTCCGCCACTATCTCGGCATTGTGGAGTGCTGATCTGCGAGTGCACTGTATAACTGGTCTGGCAGTTGTGTGGACGTTCAGTTGGTGACAGATGAAGTTTGGATCAATACCAGGCATGTCATACGGTGTCCAAGCAAACACTTTGATGATAGAGGTTAAGAATTCCATGACCTCTATTCTCTCGGTGCTGGATAAAGACGAGCCGAGCAAAAAGAACTTTTCTGGGTCTTTTTCATCTATCCTTATTTGTACCAAGTCTTCCACTGCCTTCTGATTAGCTGCCTTGCCGACATCCGCAAATAATTCATTGTTTTCTAGCTCTTCGACCATCTGTACAAACCCTTTTGCAGCGTGGCTGCCATTTATTGTGATGAAGCACTATTTTGACATAATTTGGTCTCCAAAGACCTCTTCAATTACTCCGGCTTCGTTGGGGAACCGCAATACTTGATGGTAGGTTGACGCTACCGATCGCATGGCATACAACCATGTCCTCCCCAAAATTATATTGTAAATGGAAGGGACTTTCAATACCCAGAATTCCACCTGTTTCGTCATGGTTCCTGCCTTAACTGGGAGGATTATCTTGCCCACTGGCCACTCTAGCATTGAGTTGAATTCGATTAGGGGAGATGTTGCAGGTGCCATGTCTTTGTCCTTCAGTTTCAGTTGTTTGAAGGTTTCGTAATACATTATCTCACATAAGCTTCCTTGGTCAATCAGAATCTGCTTGATGTCGAAATTCTTGACGCGCAGAGTGACAACCAGTGCATCATTGTGAGGGCAGTATATCGTTGCTAAATCTTTGTCTGAAAAAGATATGACATTTGTTGCCTCCGTTCTCTCTTTTTTTACGACAGGTTGTGCACTTAATACCTCACTCAAGTGCTCAGCCTTTTTGATCATTCCCCTGAGCTCACATACCCGCTCAGGTTCGAATACCCCATGTATTACGTTAATTACGCCTTGAGGTAGAGCGTCGACCGGCATCCCGTTTGGGTTGTTGTGGTTCTGGAGAGCTGGTTACATCCTTCATTCTATGTACTGGTCCAGGTGCCCAGCTGCCACTAACTCCTTCAAATGTTGCCTCAACAGCGTTCAATTTTCTGTGTGGTGTCCCTATTCATCATGGAAGGTACACTGGGACCTCTCGTCATAGTCTTTTTATGTTTCTCCCAACTTAGCTGGCCATCGAACGAAAGGTTCGTTGCGTATCTCACTGAGAATTCGGTAGATTGGTTTTTTGAACACTATGGTTATGGCAGTGCAAAATTTTAACTTCTTTTTTTCTGGATCCTCTCTGTGAGCCTGCCTGCCTCGCCCATTCCTGCTTGGTTGTTCTACCGTGTTGACTTTTGCTGAAGTCTTTTTATCTGGTATTGCTGTTGTGCCAAATTTCACTTTAGCACGGGTGCCATCCTCTTCCACGCGAATATGTTGGTGCATTCTCTCCATTAAGGCCTCCATCATGAGGGGTGGCGCCATAGTAATTGAATCCCTCAATTTGTTGCCGACTGGTAGGCCCCGTTTGTATTGTGCAATGGCAAGGTTCGTAGGGCAATCCCCAATCTGGTTGAAGGTTTCCCTGTAGCGACTGTTGTAGGATCTCAACGTCTCCTTGTCACCCATGTCAATGGAGAGTAGTTGATCGATCTCCACTGGCGTTTGGTGTTCGTTTTGAACCTAGTCACGAATGCCTCTACCAATTGTGCCCAGGAGGCGATGCTGCCTTCTGGAAGCCTTTCGAACCAGGTTAGACCTAGGTCGCCACGGCTGGATGGAAACAGGATGCACATTAAAGCCTCGTTTTGCCGGTATACTGCCATAACTTGGCAAAAGTGACTCAAGTGCATGTAGAGGTCTGACTTCCCCTCATAAGTGGTGAATTTGGGCTGGTGGAAGCCTGACGGTAGTGGTGCGTTCTCTATTGTCGGAACGAACGGCGAGCTCTGTAACTTTGCTAATGCTTTGTCTGTTGGTTCGTAAGCAAGGCACGACATTGGCATTCCTATATCGACGCTTCCATGCGTCCGAGGGGCCAACTGCTGAAGGGCTGAAACTCTGCGTGGGTCACGTGCTCTGGTATCCTCCTTCAATTGTGCCATTTCTTCAAGCACAGTTCGTAAGTCAGATGATCTAGGCAACTTCGTGTGCCTAGATGACGTTTGGTGCGTGTGCGAGGGCCGATAGGTGCTTCCCTCAGTATATGAACTCTCAGGTCTCGTTCTCTCAGACCTGGAGTAACGAGTTCTGGAAGTCCTCGATTGAGTGTCGCCCGTTCTAAGGCTCCTACTTTCTGCTTGCGATAGTAGGATATGCCTATCACAATCCTCCGAATGGCGAGGGGGCGTGTTGCCTTTGCGCCCCTCTCCTGTTGCCACCCATTTTCCTTTTATCTAGTGCTTTATTGACTCCATGTCTGCTGTCATCCTTCTTATTATCTCATCCTGCTCCTTTACGCGATCCTTCAGAACTTGAGGGTTCATTCTCCGCCTCTGTCTTTCAGGACTTTGAGAGCGACGGGGGCTGTTAGCCCGCCTCCCTCTTGCATCTCTCCGGGGGTTCTGTCGCTAGGGTTCTAAATCCACCATGGAAGGGATAATAAGCAAACCTTCACGCCTCCCACCCCCCTCCGGGGTTTGCCTATCAAGAGCAGATTGCGGCAAGTCTTTATTGCGCGCCTTTGGTTTCAATTAAAGAGGAAAACTCGATCAAAAGGTTTTGTTCTTTGTGTTCTTCCCACAGATGGCGCCAATTGTACGAGCACGAAATTATGTTCTCATATAATCCTGTTGATCAAGTCTGCGCTCCTCCAAACGTCGTCGCTTTACTCATTGAAAATACAAACGTGAGCTAGCCGTTGGGTGTGTGCCAGATACCTCTCCGATGCCTAAGTCAGCAAAATAGATAAATAGACAAAAGCTCCGTGTATTCGGGAATCAAAGTTGTGTTACCTCTACATAGGTGATGCTGTGAGCTTTTATAAGTTTCGCATAGCACAATCTTAGTAGGACTCTTATTCCTCCACGTAGAGTCCTCCTAGGAATCATACTCCTGAAAGATAATGCTTATCCTTTCACACCACCCTCACTGCATAAACCAAGCGAGATGGTTCTAGCTTGGTGGTATGATCGAATGACCGCGCTAATATTGTCATGCTCAAGTGGCAGGTTAGACCGAGCTCTGCATAGCTCGGGTCTTCATTTCACCGCTTGTACCTCAGTTTGGCATATTCCAACCGAGTTATTTACTTAAGACTGATCGAACCATGCCCAATGACGACCTTAGCTCGGCGCTACTATACGCGATGTTTAGCTCGGTCCAACTTCGCCTGTGTCCAACTTGTTAGCTCTAAGATCGGGCTATGTCAACCCTTGACCCCGACCCATTTGTACGGCCCAACTTACAAAGAAGACCCTTCCTTAGCTTGGCCCAATTTGTTCACAAATTACCCTCTCAGGTAGTACGTAGTAATGGTAGAAAATAGAAGATGTATGCGATGTTGAATGTGGCTTTTGTTGTGTGTTAGCCCAAAAAGGTAATTTCATTGTGATACAAAAGGACAATATTTTAATTTTACAAAGCTCTTTGTTTCATTAACTTTGCTATTATTTTAGGGCATTATTCTAATTGTATCAAAATAATAGTACTAATTATATATTTTTTCTAAACTATAGGGAGGTCAGTATAAATTACACAATCTATTTCTTTTTAAACACGAAAAAAAAAAAACCATAAAAAGCAGCAAAAACGGCAGAGAAGAAGGAAATTACATAGGGTTTGGAAGAAGATCGAGGAAGCGAGGCTAAGCACCGCGAGGAACCAGAGCAGAGAAACAAGAAGAAGAGGAAAGGAAAAGGAAAAGGAAATGGCATCTGAAGAAGGAGTCAAACAGAAATTGCAAGAATTGCAGAAACAGCTCGCGAAGAAACAAATGTTCGAGGACACTGTCTCCTCCATCAAATCTCTCCTTCTCCAAATCTACCCTTCCGCTTCTCCTTCTCTCCGCAAATTGGTCCGTACCTTCTCGATTTCACTTTTCTGTAATTGTTTTTTTGATGGAGATCGGTTTGTTTAGCTTCAATTGTAGACTATCTTTATCTGGATTGATTGATATGATTTTGTTTTTGACACATTAATTTCTGATTTCTCATATTTTTAAGCTGCATGTTTATTAGAAATTCAAAAGAAGACCATGTCAATTGAATGTAAAAAGAAAGTTTATAAAATCCAGATAAATATATATATATGTGTATATATATATATATCATATGTGTATATATATATATATATATATATATATATATATAATTAAGGGTAAATTGGACTAGGGTAAAATTAACCCGTACCTTTGGCATAAGTACATTAGGCCTCTTAAGATTTTAATCTGCATAATCCTTAATCCCTTTTCATCAGGAATTGTTGATCATACGATTTTATTGTCACCTCTGAAGTATATATATTTTATTTTAATTATTTTTATATCTGGCATTAGTTTCAGTATTTTTAACCTACCTTACTATTACTATGGATAGGGAGGTAATTATAATTATGATAAAATAATGAGGCTTGGCGAGTTTTTTCACAGCTGAAGGAGATGAGTGTAATTTACCCTTGTGTTACTTATTTTTGTTAGAATTTCTTAACTGGCAAGTAAGTTTATGAAAGTGTTTTCTTTTTGCATTTCAGTGAACCAATAATAATATAATTGTGTTCAAATTTTCTTCTCTCTTCTTGTTGTTTTGAGTATTTTTATTTTTATTTTTGAAGAGTGAATAATTAGACAAGGATAGGATTAGGATCCCCACTTCGCTCCATTTCAAGTTTTACATGTTTACATTTGAGTGAAAATTTGGTTGGCTCCGTTTGTTTCCAGAGATAGAATGGATGGGATTGATAGTGAGGAGATTAATAGTGAGGGGATTGTTAGTGAGGGTCGTTTGTTTTCAGAGATAGAATGGAGGGGATTGATAGTGAGGGGATTAATAGTGAGGGGATTGTTAGTGAGGGGATTGATAGTGAGGGGATTGTTAGTGAGGGGATTGATAGTGAGGGGATTAATAGTGAGGAATTGTTAAATTATTTTTATATAAAATAATAAAACAAATAAAAAAATTAAACATTAATATTTTTAAAAAAATTCTCAATATAAAAAAAATAAATTTTTTTTTAATCCCCTCACTATTTTTCTAATACCATCTCTACCTCCTCACTATGAATCCCCTCCCCAAGGGTATTAGTAATACCAAGGTATTAGTAATACCCTCCCCATCTCTCAAAACAAACAAGGTATTAGTTAGTCCCAAGGTATTAGTAGTCCCAAGACTATCTCTCAAAACAAACACCCCATATATTAGTCCCAAGGTATTAATAATCCTAATCCCCTTGTTATAACTAGGGCTGAGCAAGGAATCCGTGAAATCCGTAATCCGATCCAGTTCAGTCCAATCCGATAGGTTTGGATTAGTTTTTTGAATCCGCGGTTCGGTTCCGGATTGAAGAATTAAAAATCCGTAGTCCACGGATTGGTTCCGGATTGAACCCCGCGGTTCCGAATTGGAACCGATCCGGACCGTATACAAATAGTCTATATTTTTATTGTATATCCTCCCCCATAGTATCTTCTTTTATTCTATATAAAATCTAAACTCAAACCTAAAACCGTATAATATCTTATTTTATTACTTTTGTTTGTATTTTCTTATGGTTGTTTAAATTCAAGAACAATATGTCACTATTATAGAAAAACATGTTGCTATTATGGAAATGATATAGCGCTATATTTATATTTTTATGAAATTAAAGTGTTATATATATATATATTTTTGTTATTTAATTATGTGAATCCGTGGTCCTAAACCGATTCAATCCGTATTTAAATGGATTGGTTCGGATTGGTTCCATGATTTAAACGGATTGGATTGGTTTTAATTTTTCAGGAACCGTAGATAACGGATTGGTCCTGGTTTTACCCCAATCCGGTCCAATCCGGACCATGCTCAACCCTAGTTATAACCCCAAACAAACGGGGCCCAAGGGTATTAGTAATACCAAGATATTAGTAGTACCCTCCCCATCTCTCAAAACAAACAAGGTATTAGTAATACCAAGGTATTAGTTAGTCCCAAGGTATTAGTAGTCCCAAGGCTATCTCTCAAAACAAACACCCCATATATTAGTCCCAAGGTATTAATAATCCTAATCCCCTTGTTATAACCCCAAACAAACGGGGTCCAAGGGTATTAGTAATACCAAGGTATTAGTAGTACCCTCCCCATCTCTCAAAACAAATAAGGTATTAGTAATACCAAGGTATTAGTTAGTCCCAAGGTATTAGTAGTCCCAAGGCTATCTCTCAAAACAAACACCTCCAAGGTATTAATAATCCTAATCCCCTTGTTATAACCCTTGTTAAGGAATACTCCAATCTTCTTTCTCTCTCTCTTTCTCTCTCATCAAATCTTTTTGAAAATTCCAAACTTATCCTGAAAACCTGTTTGAACCATTTTTATGAAAGAAAATATCTCCAATCCCGACTCTTTTCCAAATTTCATAAAATTTGAGTAAAAATATGACTATTGAAAATTTGGTTTAACCTTGATTTGGTGAAAATTTTGCCTTTCTCTTGATTTAATACAATTTTGATGAAATGATTAAAGCTCACTATTAGCTCTTTATTCACCAAAATTGAATTTGAAAAGAATTGGTGAAAGGATTGAGATGCTCTTAGTAGTGGGAACTCTTGTATGTTGATCAAACCGTCCTAATTTTGCAGTTCTTCTCTGTTGTGTGCCGGGTTGCAACTATTCTGAAAGCAAGATACACTGCGCCAGGATTCTGGATTGCTGGGCTGGGACTTTTCACTGAAGCTGAAAGACTAGCATCCGAGTCCTCTGAAAGGGAACATTTGCGGAGTTGCATTGCTCAAGCCCATGAACATCTGCGTGAAGTAGATAATGAATCCGAAGTTCCAGAGTCTGCACGAAATCCCAGCCAAAGTCAGTCAGCATTTCTTTCAAACAATTCTCAGTACTTTGAGCCTTAAATTATTGTACTCTATATATTAAAGCTTTCAGAGTTTGGCAGCAACAAGTTTATCAATGTTTTTTCTTATGTATTGATTCAGGATTCCTTTTTGAGGGGCATCTAACCGTGGATCCCGAGCCTCCACAGCCTCGATGGTTGGCACAGTCAAACCTCTTGACAACTGTTGCTACTCTGATGGCGGCTGAACCTTCTCAAGGACAAACCGAAGATAATAACACGTCAGAAAGTGCGGCCAATTTAATTCAAGAGCTTATAGATAACTTGGATGATGCTTTGCCACTGGTATTATTTACCTTCATCTTTTTGGTTATGACAAATCATGTGCAGGCCAGTTCCTCTTTAATATTTCTAAAAAATATAAAAAACAACAATTAAAATGCATATTTATTTTACCATCTTAGATCAATTATCTGAGTATGGTTCAGGTTCTCCACTCAAAAATTGATATAAAAGAAAAACAATAGGAAAGAAAGCAAAATTTGCTTTCATTGGCATCTGCAACTACAAAGGTATAAATTTGAGTTGGTTGTTGAACAGTGGTCCACTCGCTGGTTGTGTATTAGTATTTTACTTTTAAAGAGAGAATATGTTAAGGGTCATGTTAAGGTCAATCAGAGTAAACACCAATCATATTGTTGTCTATTTGTTTCACGAGAGAATATGTTAACGGTCGTGTTAAGGTCAATTAGAGTTAACACCAATCATATTGTTGTCTATTTGTTTCAAGATTCTGGAGAACGATTCAGTAGCCCCGAGAGCACCACCTGCCAGTAAAGAAGTGGTGGCAAAGCTTCCAATCATCACTATTACAGAAGAAATCTTGGCCAAGCTAGGACCAGATGCAGAGTGTGCCATTTGCAAGGAGAACTTGATTGCAAATGACAAGATGCAAGAGTTGCCTTGCAAACACAAATTTCACCCCCCATGCCTTAAGCCATGGCTGGTAATGTATCAAAACTTGTTAATGTGTTAATTAGAGTAATTGTATAACATTATAACATCTTTACTCTATTTCTTATAAATGTAATGGTTTCTATTTTTTCTTAGGCCGTGACATAAATCAAATTAGTAGTCATATATATTTTTCCCTTCTAATTAATGTGTTATACTTTTGTCAGGATGAACACAATTCGTGTCCTATCTGTCGGCATGAACTGCAAACTGATGACCATAAGTATGAAAGTTGGAAGGAGCGGGAGAAGGAGGCTGAAGAAGAGAGGAAAGGGGCTGCAAATGCCGTTCGTGGGGGTGAACATATGTATGTTTAGGTGAAATAACATGTTTAATTGTCTTGCATTCAGTCAGTAATGTACGATGATTTTCATAGCATGGTGGGCTTACCTGTTGAAATTCTAGTTCTACTCTCTGTTTTATATTCATTACTTCCTCTTTAATAAATTGCTGAAAAAAGAATCAATGCTTAAATTCTAGTCCTCTTGTCTTGGTTTTAGACCTAATTTGAGTTTGATGTTTTCTTGAAAAGATTCAGTGCAACGATATATTTGATTGGGAAGTCCATTGGGGTGTTGTATAATCATAAAGTTCTTGTTAAGTTGCAAGGAAAGATGATGAAAAAAGTACAGAAAAAAGAAAAATGGTAAATCTAGAATATTACATAGAGCACGTTTAGGACATTATGGAATGAAGTTTTGGAATATTTTCAAGGTTTCATTTGTGTATATTTTATTTTAGTATGCTTCTTGACAGATTTATGTCATTGTACTAGTGAATGTGTTTTCAAGTGAAGCTAATCTTCTATTTCATTTGATTTTCCTGTCCTTGGTAAATGTATGTTTTTTTTCTTCTTTTCATTCAGTCTTTTCCATTTTATTTTTATTTGTTATTGCATTGTTCTTATATGTTCATTCTTATATTTTTGGCTGGTGTACATTTGTATGTTTACAAAATCGGCACAAACTTTGTATTTTTCGTTCTTAATTTTACTCTATGCTTGAATAATGAATTTGGATACCTTTTCAAATTCCTACTTAAATTCATAACTCAATATAATTTTAAAGATTGAACTTTATAGTGGGAAATGGTTTTTAAAGCGCATGCATTTGACTTGGGCAGGATATGTTGTTGACCTAGCAAAAGAGAAAGGTTGAAGCAAAACTCCAATTTTAGAAAATTTGAATGTGACAAATAATCATAGCATATTCTAACTCGTCGGTCTCACCGTCCTCTATGTTAGAAAGAGTAGTCTTTTTCAAGTTATTCAGCCTGGATTGTTTTTTTAGTTATTTTAATTTGAAAGTTAAAAAATTTTATTTGAGATAAGTTTTTTTATTTTTGTGAAAGAAAAAATGTAATGATTATTGTTTGGATGTGATGTCTTGTTTTATTGATTTTTTAATTTATTTTGTCTTTTTGTGATTATTTTAATCTAGACTTTTTATGCCAAACGAAGTCTCGAAATCAGAGAGTATGAAACTAAAATAGTATAATAGTATTATGAAAGAGAATAACAAGAGAGAAAGAGATGAGGAAATTGGCCATTGCGTAAGACATTGAATGCGAAAGTGTAATGGTATAAGAGAAGAATTTTTCTATAATCTCATACCATAAAATATACAAAACGTTTCTTAATCCAATATTCTTACATTTCATTACTTCATTCAGATACCTGCACCTTATTACAAGTCGAGATGGTGCATAAACAATATGGCCCCATTTGTTTGGGGTTATAGGAAGGAGATTGGAACTACTAATACATTGGTATTGCTAATATCTTATTTGTTTTGAGAGATGGCCTTGGGACTACTAATACTTTAGTATTACTAATACCCTTGGAAGGGGGATTCATAGTGAGGATGTAAAGTTGGTATTAGAAAAATAGTGAGGGGATTAGAATTTTTTTATTTTTTATATATTGGGAATTTTTTTTAAAATATTAATGTTTAATTTTTATATTTTTTTATTTGTTTTATTATTTTATATAAAAATAATTTAACAATTTCTCACTATTAATCCCTTCACTATCAATCCCCTCACTATTAATCCCTTCCATTCTATCTCTGAAAACAAACGGGGCCTATAAGTGTAGTGTAACATGTTTACTTTTATTTTATTTTTTTTTATTTTAAAATATTATTTTTCATAAAAAAATATTTTAATACATCTCTACAGTTGGTATTTTCTCAAACAAATGATATCTATCAAATAAGATTTATATTCACATGGAAGGCGGGCGATTTATAAGAGAAAACTAGATGAATGGACAAATTAACAGTTAAAGGTTAACTTTTTTGTGTATACAAGAAAAAGTCACATATTTAAAACACATCATTTTAAGTATGCAATTTTTTTTTTTTTTTTGTATTTTTTTGTAATTTAATTTACAACCTTTTAAGTTTTTTATCAATTTGATTCTCAAACCAATAAATATGATGTCAAATAAGAGCAAGGATCCTTTAGAGTTTTTTTTTTTTCTTAAAATTTTCTAGAGTGGTGCATTATGTAGTTGAGATTTAATGACAAGTCACATCAATTTTTCAGCATTAAATCTCAACCACACAATACACCGCTTTAGAAAACTTTAAAGGATCCTTGGTGGTCAAATAATCCCCAATCCTCATACTATCCAACTTAAGAAAGCAAAGCGTCCAATTATACACATGGTTGTTAAAAGATTTATTTTGTTGCATTTTGATCAATTCATTGGTCCCACACTTGTATAAGAGAGTTTCCTGTGCAACTATAATATTTATTTATTTTATTTTATGTTTTTGCATTGTATCACACATTATCAAAACAGTCATGTTGCGAACAAATGAGTTTCTAAGACATATTTCATTAACGAAAAGAAAAAAATGACTTGTATGCAATCTTATTTACCAAAACTAGGCCACCCAAAAATAGTTTTGACACAAAAAACTTAGGACGCTTGGTAAACCATTAAGCCTCTGCCCCTGAGAACTACCATTACAACCCTTTTTTTTCTCTTTTACTATTTATATATATAACTGTATATACACCATCTTCTCCAACCTTTTGATTCTTTAATCACCCTTCCCTCTGTTTCTCTTTTTTCTTTTTCTTTTTTCCAAAAATCAAATCACTTTCGGTTTTCTTAGAACCTGGTTTTTCTCTTTATTCTTTCTTCATTTCCATTACAAGCAAAGCAAAGAGTTTCTCTTCCAAGTTCATTTCAGCCAACAAAAACCTTTCCATACATGAGAGAACACAACCATGAAAAGCTCAAGAAGAGGCAGCAAAATCGCAGAAACCAACAGTTCTCACCGCCCAAAATATGGCAAAATGTCACAACAACAGCAGTCCGATCCAAACGACCCCGCGGACGAATCGTTTCGATTCAGCAATGCCGACACTAGCCCTCCTAACACTTCTCCACCAAACCCAACTTCCTGGGACGAATCCTCCCCGTTATCGAAATCTCCGTGGTCCTCTCACGCCGCTGAAATCGACGATACGTATTCATACACAGGCCTAATGGGTTCTCTTGTCCGTGAAGAAGGGCATATATACTCGCTTGCCACCTCTGGAGACTTGTTATACACTGGTTCTGATAGCAAGAACATCCGGGTATGGAAGAATCAGAAAGAGTTTTCTGGGTTCAAATCAAATAGTGGGTTAGTTAAAGCCATTGTAATTGCAAATGAAATAATCTTCACGGGTCATCAAGACGGGAAGATTCGATTATGGAAAGTGTCTGCGAAGAATCCAACAATTCACAAACGAATCGGGACTTTACCGACGTTGAAAGCATATATAAAGAGCTCGATCAATCCGAGCAATTATGTTGAGGTGAGAAGGAATCGAAATGCGGTTTGGATCAAACATTTCGATGCGATATCATGTCTTAGTTTGAGCGAAGACAAATCATTGTTATACTCTGCTTCTTGGGATAAAACAATGAAGGTTTGGAGAGTATCGAATTCGAAATGCTTGGAATCGATTCATGTTCACGATGACGCGGTGAATGCGGTGGTTGCCGGATTTGATGGTTTGGTGTTCACGGGCTCCGCCGATGGGAGTGTAAAGATATGGCGGCGAGAGATGCAGGGGAAGGGTACCAAACACTTTTTTTCACAGATTTTGTTAAAGCAAGACTGCGCCGTGACGGCGTTGGCGGTGAATAGATTGGTGGAGATGCTTTACTGTGGATCGTCCGATGGGGTTGTGTATTTTTGGGAGAGGGAGCAGTTGGGTTCCCACGGCTGCGTTCTCAGGGGGCATAAGTTGGCGGTGTTGTGTTTGGCGGCGACGGGGAATTTGGTGTTTAGTGGGTCAGCGGATACCAAGATATGCGTGTGGCGGAGAGAGGCGTCGGCGGAAGGTGTTGGAGAGCATGTGTGTTTGTCGGTGTTGACAGGGCATACCGGGCCGGTCAAATGTTTGGCGGTGGAGGAGGATAGGGAAGCCAAGGGAGGGGATGATGCTTGGATCGTTTATAGTGGGAGTCTCGATAAGTCGGTCAAGATTTGGAGAGTGTCATCGCAGATGAATGCGATAGCAATGGTTCAAAGTCCGACAACTCCAAGGAGTTTGGCCACGGCGGCGGGTTTGGGCCCATTCTCATGAATCTCGTCACCATTTTATACCTCAAAAGTTTTGTTTGAATTTCGAATTTACGTAAGAATTTATGAAGGAAAAAAAAGAAAAAGGTTTACAGATTTTGATTTTTGAAAATTTTCAAAATTAAACTAAAGCACCTTTCTTTTTCTTTTTTTTGTGTGTTTATTTCCATTAAACTAATTTCTAATTTTTTAAAAAAAAAAATTCAAAAAATAAATTTTGAAAAACTTTGTTAGAGCATCTGTAATGGTTTGTCATTGGAGCTACTATAGCTATAATTTGACAGTCGAGAAGAAAAGTAATGCTCCAATGGTCACATATGACAGCTATCAAATTTGACAAATACCAAGCGTGTGTCAAATTTGACATAAGTTTTGGCAGCTATCATATATGCGAACAGCTCTCAAAACCTCCCTTCCTTCCTCCCCCTCCCCCTCCCCCTCCCCCTCTTAGAAAAACAGATAAATTTTGCAAAATTATCATTTTCGCAGAACCAAACAAATAAACTAGTGTGTTCAGACAACTGATTGTCCGAACACACCAGTTTCTGTGTTTGGTTATGTCAAAATAGCATCTTACCATTGGACATTGCTATAATTCTGTCATTTTTTATTATTCATTGTCAAATTATAACAATAACAATACTATTATAACATTTGTTATTAGAGATGTTCTAACTTTTCCTTTCCTTCTTTTTTCCCCCTTCAAAGATACTTGACTCAATTCTATGGTTCAAACAATCGTTTAGAAGTGGTAATGCTAAGATTGTGTTTGATATTGGATTTGATAAGAGACTTGTATAGAGAATAGAAATTGAAAGAAGTGCAAATGAAATTGAGGTTAATCTTTTTGTTATTATTATTATTATTATTTCTTACGTGAATAAAAAATGCTATACTCAGAAAACAAAGCTTTAAAATTATTTATAATTCAAATATATGGTATAAATTTAAATGTAGTGTGATATGTGTTACATGCAAAATGAATCTATTTAGATATATACTTAACATTGTTGTATTTAATTAGTGGATTACATGAAACACACAAAATGAGAGTTGTTATATATTAAGTGTACAAGCACGAAATAATGTTCTCGTATAATCCTGTTGACCAAGTCTGCGTTCCTACAAACGTCGTCGCTTTACTCCCTGAAAACACAAACGTGAGCTAGCCGGCAGGTGTGTGCCGGATACCTCTCCGATGCCTAAGTCAACAAAATAGACAAATATACAAAAGCTCTGTGTATTCGAGAATCAAAGTTGTGTTACCTCTCCATAGGTGAAGTTGTGAGCTCTTATAGGTTCCGCATAGCACAATCCTAGTAGGACTCTTATTCCTCCATGTAGAGTCCTCCTAAGAATCACACTTCAGAAAGATAAAGCTTATCCTTCAACACCCCCTCACTGCTTAAACCAAGTGAGATGGTTTTACCTCGGTAGTATGGCAAAACGACCGAGCTAACAATACTTCTTTGTCATACTCAAACCAGTGCCTTCACATGCAACTCATAGCTCGGCCCTTGTTCACCAATACCTCGGTCATGTTCGTTAAAGACCGAGCTAAATACAGCAAGCTCTGACCGCGCTAACCATAGCAAGCCATAATACCTCGGTCCAAAACACTGGGCCGAGCTAATTACCAGTTCGATCGGGGTGACTGAGCTAACTGCAAGGCTCTTTTGGGACCGAGCTAACTACAAGCCCCTTTTACTCAGCCCTTCTTACTGTGGTCCACAGAACGACCCATTACCCAGCTCGGCCCAATTTACTTATAAATTACCCTCTCAATTGTCCCTTAATTCCATCTGCGCAGCATGATTGGGATTACCCGTTACAGGCCGAGCTAAAAACTTTAGCCTTTAAACCGAGCTAAATTCACACCGGGCTACTAATCTGTCTGGTCAAAACGTCTCTTCAGTCGCTGTAACTGAATCGCTTTCCATTCCATGGATACGTGGCAGACTCTCATTGGCCCAGCGTAGCTGTCGCGCCGTCTTCGTACTTCGAAAAATTTGAACAGTCCCGCCTTTTCTCTTTTACACAAAACTAAACCCCTCGCCTTGAACCAATCACTTCTACTATTCATCTTATTCTCTCTCTCTCTCTGAGCCTTCATTTTTCAAAACACAGTGCCTACAAAACTCTCCCTCGCGACTTCGATCTTCATCAACTCGTCTTCACACTTGTAAGTAACTCAATCCTATTTCGTCTTTGTTTATATAGTTTCTGAAGTATGTAGCATAATACTCGTACACTTTTCAAAATACATATACCATTTTTGCTTCCATTTTTCTGGGAAAAACCAGGTACTAGAACCACTGTACTTACGAATAATCTGAAGAACGATGCGTTTGATCCAAAATCACACTTCAACTGAACTAGTAAGTTGTTTGTATTAGGTGCAAATGTAGCAAAACTGAACAACCGAACTAGGACTTCATGCCATACTTGTAGTTTTAAATAAGTCTAAGTACCTTCTGTTTCACTTAGCCGAGCTAGCGAACTGTATTAGGTTTGCGTAATACCGCGCTTGAAAGCCTCACACACCGACCGAGCTATAACTTGGGGCCAAACCAGCTCCCTGACTTAGTCAAAACCGAACTAAGAATGCTGCACCATAAGCTTCAACCGGGCTACAAACTTCTCGTTCCACTTAGCCGAGCTAAAGTCTTCTGCTCTAACCGGGCTAAGAACGAATAGTATCCCACGCAGCAGAGCTAGGACTCCATTTATTTTACCTTTGTTACTTCTAGCATGGTCCAACGATCTGTGCTTAACACTTTTTCTTTTCACTTTGCAGACTGAATTAGGTTGGCCAGGCACACCTTTACACGCTCAACCGAGATACTGAAGGTCATCTTAACGCCGAGCTAAATTATACGTAATTTAATGCCACATGGGAAAGTATCGATTTTTAGTGAACTCTCTAGAAGCCATAGCCGAGTTCCGAAGGGATTACCAAATTCCAGACGACGTCCATCTCTCACTAGCCGAACTAGACACCATTCCCTGGGGAAAATCGGGCTTCGTGCCTTTCAATGTTATTTTCATCGTAGAGGCCGGTCTCCGTTTTCCCGTTCAGTCTCTTTTTTGCGAATTCCTCAGACAAACAAATCTCTGCCCTACCCCACTTTCCACAAATTCATACCGAATAATAAACGGCATCGCCGAGGTAAATCGCCGACTTGGCCTTAACCTTGGTCTAGCCGAACTATTCCACCAATACTCCCTGGACCAGAATGAAGATGACTGGGTATATTACCTACGAATAAGACACCGCTGAGAAAAGATAATAAAAAATACCCCGGACAAATATGTAAACGATGACGATTTTTTCTAGGTCTCGAGCAACTTCGAAGACCAAGAAGCCCAAATACTAGGAGACCGAATCAACTGGAATAAAGGAGTGGCCGGTATAAATACCTCGGCTCAGTTTTGTGCTTTCTTTACTTCGTTATCCTCATTTTCAACCGTGCTAACCGTTGTCTTCTTTTATGCAGACTTGGACCATCTAAAGTCGCAGTACAGTTATCCCAACCTTGACGCATTCCTCGCTGCACTAAGATATCCCAATCAAAGTTGGTCTGAGCTACTTAATTTCGAATCGACCTACAGATATAGCAGCAGGAGGAAGACTAGGGTGATAGACTTCCTCTTGGAACCCTCACCAGAACCAGATCCAACACTTTCTCAAATCACTTTGATTCCATTAACTGCAGAACAAGAGATGGCAAAAAAAAAGAGCTGTTAGGGCCCTCATTACCAAGACAAATCAAGCCGAGGTATCACAAACCGGTCAAACACAAGAGGCCGTGGTGGCCCTTCCAACCGCCCAGCCTTCATTATCTCGGCCCAGCAAGCGTGCTCGGACTTCTACAACCGAGCCACGCCTTGTTGACGAGGATGAAACTGTTCTTCCCCAAACCACACCACCGAGCCCACAACCTCAGTGATTAGACCGGGCTAGCCCATCCGAATGGGTGCCCAAGGTCACCTACAAGAACCGAGCTATCACCGACTTTGACTCAGTGGTCGCCGAAAAAGACCATTCGTTGGCTTTTAACCTTGCCAAGAGTGTATGCCTTCCAACTGATATGGAGCATCACGACCATCTCACCGAGCTGAAGGCCATTCGCTCGGCAACAAAATTGATGGTGTTGGTAAGTTCTCCCTTTTCCTGTCCTAATTTATACATCTGTTTGCTCGGTTTTGCTCAAAATTGTTTTTCTCCTTTTGCAGGCCCTACAGAAAAACCACGTTGCTCACAAGCGCGTGTTGGAATTTCGAAAAACCACACGGCAGGCCATGGCAGAGGCCGACGCAAAGGCAGCCGAGCTAAAAGAATCCCAACAAAAAATGGCCGAGCTACGCACCAAAGTAGCCCGTTTGACTGGTCTCGTCAACTCGACTGAAGCAGACAAGCAAAAGGCTGCGGCCGAGCTGAAAGACAAATATCTGCGCGAGCTGGCTAACCTTGAGAGAAAGAAAAATGACGAAATAACCAAACTAGAGAAAAATATAGAAGACGCGGAAGACCGTGGTTACAAGGAGGGTGAAGCCACCTATATCCAGCAGTGTGAGGCTGCTAAGGATATATTTTTTAAATGTGGGTGGAAAGCAGCCATGGCGCAGCTCGGTTATGGTCAGGAAACTGAGATTTTTCAGAGCCCTCTTCCCCATTTTATTCCCAGCCACATGGTAGAGTACGCCAATGCCATTCAACAAAAATTTCTTCAAGAAGGGCAGGATGACGAGGATTCTGCTCCTGAGGCCAACGCCCAGCGTGGTCGCCAATCCATCTCTCCCACTCCAGTGGTCTCTGTCCCACCTTCAACTATTGTGACTACCGCGGTGCCTACGATCGAGCTAAACCAAGGTGTGCTTGTCTCGACCGAGCTACCTCTGGGTGAAGGCCGGGTTGATTTGGACGCCGACTTGGAGGACTTTTTCTCCTGATTTTTTTTTTTTTTTAAAACAAAAAAGCTTGTAGCCGAGCTGAGGCCCCACCTTTTGTACTTCTGCTTTTGAATGAAAATCTTCTTTTGTTTCAACTGTTAGTTCGGTTAACTGCCATGCTTGCATTTACTTTCCAATTGTAATCTGAATGCAGTATAACATTTTCTGACCGAGATACCTATCTCAGTCTTAACCTAGAGACCTATCTGGTCATACCTGCCAACCTCTTCCGCCTAGGTTTTTACCTCGGCTGAACATTACAAAAAGTTGTTATTCCAGCCAACCACTCTTCAGCCTAGATCCTTATCTCGGCTGAAGAGTACTAAGTGTTGGTTTTTTCAGCCAATCACTCTTCAACTTGGATCCTAATCTCGGCTGAAGAGTACTAAGTGTTGGTTATTCCAGCCAACCACTCTTTAGCCTGGATCCTTATCTCGGCTGAAGAGTACTTAAGGTTGGTTTTTCCAGCCAACCACTCTTCAGCCTAGATTCTTATCTCGGCTAAAAAGTACTTAAAGTTGGTTATTCCAGCCAACCTCTTCAGCCTAGATCCTTATCTCGGCTAAAGAGCAATAAGTGTTGGTTTTTTCAGCCAACTTCCTGCAGCCTAGATCCTTATCTTGGCTTAGGAGAAGTAAGTGTTGGTTTTTCCAACCAACCTCTTCAGCCTAGATCCTGATCTTGGCTGAAGAGAGCTCAAAGTTGGTTATTCCTGCCAACCTAGAGCGAAGTGTTTGGTTATTCCTGCCAAACATCCTGCAGCCTAGATCCTTATCTTAGGCTTAGGACAAGTATTGGTTTTTCCAGCCAACCTCTTCAGCTGAAGAGAGCTCAAAGTTGGTTATTCCTGCCAACCTAGAGCGAGGTGTTTGGTTATTCCTGACAAACGTCCTGCAGCCTAGATCTTATCTTAGGCTCAGGAGAAGTGTTGATTTTTCCAACCAACCTCTTCAGCCTAGATCTTGATCTCGGCTGAAGAGAGCGCAAAGTTAGTTATTCCGGCCAACTCTGCTTTCAATGCCCCTAGCTCACTAAAACAATTTTTACAACAAAAAATAATTTCTGCTGAAAAGGAAACTACTTCTTTTATTGAAAAAAGAAAAACTACTAGTATGTTTAAAGAAAAGCTAAAAATAAAATAGTTTGAGATTGGCCGTCTTCCATGGCCCGGGAATGGCCTTGCTGTCTTTATCTTCCAAGTGATATACCCCTTTTCCTGCTAATCCAACCACTTTGTAAGGTCCTTCCCAATTAGGCCCTAACTTGCCGTCTCCGGGTACCAAAGTGTTGCCCGTTACTTTGCGCAGTACCTGTAGACAACCCATTTTTTACCGACCTTGAGACTCAGACGTCACCAGTTGAGCACTCGGTGATATTGCATATGGTGCTTGTTCAGAAGTTTCAGAGTCTCGGCTGCGAGCCTTGCCTCCGAACTTCCGGACTCTTTTGTACTTTGCCTCGGTTTGCGAACCAGGTTCTGTTTTCTCTATTTTCTCTTCCCGAAGGGAGGGAGATGTCTCGTAGATCATCTCTCAGTGGCCGTAGTCTACGTTTCGTAGTCGTAGGCTATTTTGCCCGTTTAGAGCCCGGTTTCCGATTTTTCTGGGCCGTTGGCCGTGTGCCTCGGTTCGGGACCGCCTAACCACCTCCGTTTGCCCCGGTTTCTGGCATACATCCTATTTGCTCCCTTTTGAGGGACACTGTGGTCCGAGAGACCAACTTCGTGGTCGAACACCACTCCCGGTGCCCAACAGTCAGTTTTCGGGGCCTCGAACTGCGCGTTCCGGCCCCCGAACCTTCATTTCGCATCGGTTTTGGTTCATTTTTGGCAGGGACCTCTGTTTCATTGCTAGGAAGGCCGTAGAAGGGTGGGAGACCA
Source organism: Camellia sinensis (assembly GCF_055761805.1). Taxonomy (NCBI): domain Eukaryota; kingdom Viridiplantae; phylum Streptophyta; class Magnoliopsida; order Ericales; family Theaceae; genus Camellia; species Camellia sinensis. The sequence goes on from NC_138964.1 coordinate 192,359,974, forward strand.
GTAATTGTTCTGTCAGCCAACTTTATCCCTTCATCGCCCTCCGTCGCCCGATTTTCTTCACTTCAAAGCCAATGTTGACCACCCTTGGGCCATTTTCTTGAACCCTAAACCCCATATTTGTGATGTACACATCTGGGAGGCCACCAATATTTGGTGGCCGGCCAGTAATTCCTTTTGAACCCCTTTGAAAAGTGGGTTGTTCTCTCTCCTGGTTCACTTTTTTCAGTTTTTAACCACAGGGTTGTATTGTGCACACATCAGAGGCTCTCTTTCTGTGGTGGCCGGCCAGTTATTCTCATTGACCCTTTTGACCCCTAGCCGGCCGGCCATAGGAGGTAGCCGGCCGGCCACCTGCAACCTAGATAACCGGCCGGCCATGATCCTTGCAACAGGTACAGTGTAGATACAGCCTCTTTTTCCCCCCAGATTCTGTATCCGGGGGGCTGCATTTTGGAGGGAAACTTGGTTGGTTTTTCCTCCATTTTTTCCCCCATTTTTCCCCGTATTTTTGCCTATATAGCAGAGGCTCCAGCTCTGATATTAGGGTTGGAAAATCCCTCTCAAGCCCTTTGCATTATATCTCTCTCCCTCTCTATTTCAAGCACCAAAATCCTTCAAACCCTACACCATTTTACACTACACCTCATAGCACCACCCTTCCATCCTCCATTCCAGCAGCTGGAGGTTGTTCTTCAGAGCCTAAGGAGCCACCAAACTCAAGCCAAGAGTTGCCAAAGGATTGGTCTTCAAGGGTAAATTCTATTTCCTTCCTTTTGGTCCATTTTTTGCATGCTAGCTAGGCCATACTTGCTTGCTGTTTTGGGTTCCGACCTTAACTGTAACTAGGCCTATTTTGATCTCTTTTTCACTTTTGTTTTAGGGCCTCACACTGTTTGAGGCCTCCTTGTTGCTCTTGCTTTATTATCTCTCTTGTATGCCATTATCTTGTGTAGTATTTTTGGCCTATGTATAAACTGTTTTGAGCTCTGTCATGAACTGATAAGTGGCTTATTTTGAGCCCTTATTCAACATTGTTGAAGGGCTCATTGCTGTTTGAGGCTTCTATCTTCTACTTGCCTTTATATCCCTTTTTTGGCTCCATTTTTGCATGATTTATTAGCCTTTTATTCTTCTGTTTTTGGACTCTGGTCCGAACTGAAAATGGTCTTATTTTGACCCCCTATTCATGTTTTATTAAGGATATTTTACTGTTTGAGGCATCCTTTATATACTTTGTGTTATATCTCTCTTTTTGGCCTTATTTTGCATAGCATTTTGAGCTTGTATTCACACTGTTTTTGGCTCGGCCATAAACTGTAAAATATCATATTTTGGGCCACTCTTCAACATTTTTGAAGGGCCCTCATCTGTTTGAGGCCTGCAGCTGTGACTTTCTTCTTTATCCCACATTTAGGGCCATTTTCGCATGCTAGTTTAGCCTCATTTTTGTTAATTGTTTGGCTTTGATTAAAACTGTAAACATACTTTTTTTGGGGCTGCCTTGAATCTGTCTTCACATGTCATGATCAAATAATGCATGCTTTGTATAGTTGTAGGCCATTGCGTATGCCTAATTTTGCATTTCGGGACCATTTCATGCATCGGGTGCTATATTGTCATGATTCGGGGCTGTTTCGGGTCATATTTTAGCACTGAAATTTGCATGCTCATATGCCATATTCCATGCCTTGCCATGCCTTGGTAGAGTGGCATTCGTGCCTTAGGTTCGGTCCTCGGTTTGCGTGCATGCGTGCACGTGCTTCGAGAGTCTCATTTTCATCTTACGGCCTCTTATGTGAGTGTGGCTGTGGTCCACTCATGTTGGTGTAAGTCCATTATGCATTGTGTATGCCATTTCATTTCATAGCATTGCGTATGCTAGGTTGTATGTTAGCGCATTGTGTATGCCATGTTATCTCGTGCATCGTGTATGCCATTTCATAGCATTGTGTATGTTAGGTTGTATCTTAGTTGCATTTCATGCATGTCATGCATATTGCATCGTGTTCGGGATAGGAGTTAGCCCGAGCACGGGAAACGAGGTACGTTTCGTACTCCGAGTGACGGAACGTGTCTCAATTCCCCAGTCACCGACACTCCGGATTATCCATGATGGAGTTAGGTTTTAGTTGAGTTTTTATGTGCATTCATTCCATATTGAGTCATGCAAATCGACTCCTCGGCCATCATGCATCGAGATGCGTGATTGGTGGCACGAGGATCGAGGCATGCATACATCTGTGAAAATACATTGCTATGTCCATTTCCTGCTCTCTGTTGCAGCAAATTAAGAATCGGCGGTCTTTCGGAGTTTGGCGCGCTTTCCAAGAAATAATTGCAAAACAGAGGCTAATTGGGGCATCCCAGTGGATTTCCGCGCAAGGCAGCCCAAACATATATCATTCCTCAAAGTCAAGGCAGTCCCTGGCTTGTATGCCAGTTTACGGCTTTCTTAGTTAAATTTATAATTTAATTAAGATTTTGTAATTATTTGGACTGTAATATTTATTCGGGACTGTATTATTCTTTCGGACCCTCTGTGCGAGGGCATAATTGTAATAAGTGTGCGTGTGTGTGATGTATGTCTTCCAACCCCACGTCTTTCTTCCCTTTTATTTACCTGCTTATGATGGTTAGATTAGGGCATGTTTCAATTAGCATACAGTATGACAGCATGTTTGCATCATTCATCTGTTTTGCATGCACCGGGATCGGCGCATCATACTAACTGCATTTGTAGTTCAATTCCAAGTTGAATACGTGTTAGCTGTAGCATTTCATATGCCATCTTTAGAATAGCCGAGCCTATTTTAGTTGCATTTTGTATGTGTTGCATTAGGCATTTCTGTGTAGTTAGGATCATGCATGGATTTCTAATTAGCTTCCGTTTTGGCTTGGAGTACTCGGTAAGTTTTATGTTTTAGCATCCTTGCATGTGTGTGAGTGATTGCCATGAATAGCATGCTTACTATGAGGATATATGCTTATGTGATACAACTGCCTGAATGCCTGTGGGTGAAGGTTGGGTTATTTGAATTGGAACAATTCATTGATTGTGTGTTTTAAGCCCACTAGATAGTGGCAAAATTATATTTTCTAAGCCCACCTGAGGGTGGCAAATCCACGTCTTAGCCTACTTGCGAGTAGCACCGTCAAACCATTTTCAAATAAACAAACATGAAATGTTTTGTTCCAATTCAGGCAATCCAGTCTATACTTGTATGCTGCGCGCATCACATAGTAATCTAGGCTAATAACCGGAATAAGAACACATAATGTTTTCAAAAATAGATATCATGGTTAGTAGAGGCCGATCTTTGATCGGGCGAGCGGGGGTGCTCACGAAGTGACATTCCCAATCGTACCCAAGTTCCCGAGTTGAGGCAACTTTGGTGATGACGGACACGTGGCCTTAGGCAACGAGTCAGGATTTCCTAAATTTCCCCCAAAATAAAATATTTAGGTGGCGACTCTGTATCTGGCAAAGCAGTCCATGTTTGGCACTTCTTTCAAAAATCTGTTTTCTCAAAACGATTTGCCAGATTTGGACTCTTTGGTTCAGACTTAGAACCGTGACAATTTGAGAGTCCTGAGCTGTAGTGACCCTAAATGAACAGACCGGGACTCACCCTCCCGGGGCGTTCGGGGACGTCTATAGTTTCTGGCGACTCTGCTGGGGATTTAGAGAACTTGACTCAAACTCATGATATCTGTTTTTGACAACACTTGTGTGTTTCTTTGCATTGCATTTGCATTGGTGCGCCTAGGACACCGTGTTTGCCATCTGCTATTCCTAAACGGTTTGCCGGAGGATTGTCTTGTCAAGGCATGACCATAAGGCTGACCAGTTGTGGGCTCTGCCAGCATGGGAACACAAACCCTGGTTTTACCGGGGCACCCTTTTTGACCATTCGACCTACTGCATATTCGGATCCATAGTGACCATTCCAAACTAGGACAGGTTGCTTACCCATTTATAGGTTGTTTGAAACCGCTGGGTGCGTAGTGAAACCCTAGCTCCTGACAAAATAGGACAGGGAAACCCTACCCCAACATAGGGGTGTTTTGGCTCTCACTTATCTGTTATGTGCTTTTAGAGTGCGTCTCTACAGGGAATGCATGTATCAGTGTATGAGTTTGGGCATCAGGCCTGCGGGCATCAGTCAGTGATTGAGAATCAGTTACCTGCGGGTACCAGAGATTCAGTTTTTGGGAACAGTGATTCAGGGATAATAATCAGTGATTGAGGACAGTGTGTATTCAGCTTATCGACTGTGTGTTGTTATGCCCGGCTGTGTGTCATGCATTTACTTTACGTTGTTATGCTGTCCGTTTATCTGTTTATTTATTTCCTTATTGTTTTATTTATCTTTTTACTAGGGCAGTTTTAGCACAATTGCTTCCAACCCAGTAGATATTCCCCAAGCACTTTGGACACGAGGTCGCCGACTCAATCGATCCGAGGATCTAATTGACGGACAGCTAGTGTTCCATTCTGTATCCCCCATTGTCAGAAGAAGGCCAAGAAAGCGCAGTGTGTTAGAACAGAGGTTGCCAGAACAGTGGGTTACTCCATCAGAGGGCAATAGGACTGAGGTCTCGATTGTTGCTATAGAAATAGACATACCAGTTAGTCGGATGGACCAGCAGAATACATCAGGAATGGAAGCCCTGATGCGCCAAATGCAGGAGGATGCCGCCCGTCAAGCGGAGTTCTCCAAACATCAGGCCGCGATCATGGCCCAGCAGGCCGAGCTAATCACAAGACTGCAACAGCAGAATGCGGTATCTGCTTCACATCAAGTTCCTCCTCTGCCAGGGGCTCCATTACCCGAACAGGCACCTACTGTCCAGAATGCTCTGCCGAACACCCAGAACACCGTGCCAAATGTCCAGAACATGCAAGAGGACACGAACCTTCCAACGGGGCCAGCTCCGCCCCCGCTTCCGCCTCAACTGTCCAAGACCCATACACCCAACCACTCGGACTCTCCTTTCGACTTCGAAATAGACCACACCGCTCTGAAACTGAGCAAGCTTGAGAAGCTCTTCAGGAAATCACAAGGAGTAAAGGCTATTCCGGATATCGAGGATGGATATACCAACGTGGCCGTGATATTGCCAAATAGGTTCAAGATGTCGCAGATTGATCGTTTCAATGGATCTGGGGATCCCATGGTCCACCTCCGGTTATTCTCAGATATACTGCGGCCAATGGGCCTAACCCGACCACAAAAACTTTCGCTGTTTGGCCGGACCCTGTCGGGTGTGGCCGCCATCTGGTACGCAAAGTTAGAGGATGAGGTAAAAAGAAGCTGGGATGAAATGGCTGAGGCCTTTGTCGCACAGTACTCGTACAACACTCAGATTGAGATTACAACTCGTGATCTCGAAACGACGAGGCAGGAGCCCAAAGAGACTTTCTCAGATTTTGTAACTCGATGGAGGGCGAAGGCATCGATGATGACTTTGAGGCCCACTGATAAAGACCAAATCAGGATGATTGTGCGCAATCTCCAACCGAAATTGATGCAGAAGATGATTGTACTCCCCTTTCCCACCTTCTCAGATTTACACGAGATGGGGGTACAAATTGAGGATGCGATGAAGCAAGGTCTGATTAACCAGGATAGGGAACAACCGAGGATGACTTTCAACCGTAACAACAATGCAGGCCCGAGTGGCACTGCAACTGCAAGAGCTTCAGAAGTGAGCATGGTCACCACTATTCCCCCTCCTCTTCCGAGATCCATGGCAGCCACACCCTTCTCCGGTGCATCCGGAAGCAATACCCAAACCACTAAACACCAGCCCAGAGGCCAAAGAACCTTCACCCCACTGTACATGCCTTTGTCCAAGGCTCTGGGGGTCTTAATCAGAAAGGGGCATCTAAAACCCCTAGAGCCAAGGCCATTACCAAATCCGCTTCCACCCTCTCACAACCCAACCAAGTACTGTGCATATCACCAGCAGCACGGACATAATACTGACCAATGTTACAGGCTGCGTCACGAGATTCAAGACCTCGTTGACAAAAATGTGATTCTACCCCCGGAGAAACCTAACGTCACAACCAATCCACTCCCTACACACAACCAAACTCCACCTCCCAAAAGAGTCAATCTTATCCAGACCGGGGTCGTGTCTTACGATCCTAGCATCTACATTACTCCTACCCATCTACCTAAGCCGGAGGTGCTCCTCCCCGACTGCACTGACTCTTTGTGCATGTTGGACATCTCCACAACCCAACCAGAGCTGACGGTGGTGACCATCAAAGATGGGGCAGGGCAGACTTCAGAGAAGGATGGAATTGTTGAGTCTAGGACTAAACAGAGTTTTGCTGGGGAAGTCTATGATCCGAGTGAGTACATCTTGTCAACAGGCCGGATTGGGCTGGGCTTAGAATTGCCAGAAAAGGAGGAGTTGTGTGTGATCCAGGGGGACGGATTTGAGCAAGGGGTAAATGATTTGACAGCTATGGAGGAGGACTTGGCCAACCTACAGTTTTTCGATGACCAAGAATCAGGGGGCGCAGCAGTCAACTGGTTTGATTATGAGGAATCGGCGGAGGCCTCTGGATGGCTGGATGATCAGCCAGATATAGTGGAAGAATTCCAACCAGAACAGGGCCCGGCAAGGGCAAGAGTATCAACTGTGGCCGGAAGGGCCGGAAGTCAGGTTACATTACCGGAGAGCGCCGGCACAAAGAATTTCGCTCAAGACAGAAGCATTGTGAATGCGGGGGAAGTTGAGCAACAAACTGCACTGACGCAGGTAGAACAACAGGGTTCTAAGAGAACCAGAAAAGCCAAAATTCATGAGGGGATCGAAAGTGCTATGGGCACAAGAACGGAGGATGCTGTGAGCATACAGGCTGAAAGTATTGTGAGTACAAACACGCCCGAGCCAGACAGGTGCCTTTTGAATGCCAATGGAATGTGGTGGGAAGACGATGACTTATGTCTTGCCCACACAGACGAAGACTGGGGAAGCAATCAACCGGATGACACCTGGTATCTCGATGAGGTTGATCACATGACAAGAAGTGGGCGGTACTTCAAGCCCCCACACCTAGACCAACCCGAGACATCTGGGAAAGACAAAGAAGCCGAGAGGCAAAAAGAGAAGCAGATCGAAGAGGAAGCTGTACTGAAACAGCTAAAGAAGATACAAGCAGACATCTCCATCTGGGGACTGCTTATGGCGTCGCGAGTACACAGACAGGCTGTCTTATCTGCCATGGACAGGGCCAAACTCTCTATAGATACTACACCAGAACAGCTGGTTGGGCTGGTTTTTCCGGGAGGAGGTTTCCCGACGTTGACCTTTTCAGACAAAGAACTACCGCCTGAGGGCACAAATCACAACAAACCCCTCTACGTTTCCGTGGAATGTAGAGGCAAGTGGATACCGGTGGTACTTGTTGATACCGGGTCCGCCATCAATGTCTGCCCAGCCAGAACAGCATATGCAATCGGGTTGAAGCCTGCGGACTTCGTGCCGACTACTCAGGTGATCAGGGCATATGACAATACTAGCAGGGAAGTGATGGGGACTGTCAAAATTCAGACTCAGGTTGGTCCAGGACAACACAACATTGAATTCCATGTCTTGGACGTTCCCGAAACCTTTAACCTACTTTTGGGGCGACCGTGGTTGCACCAAGTCAAGGCAGTTTCTTCCACTTTGCATCAGATGCTGAAGTACCCTCACGGGAAGGGGGTAGCAATTGTTTTTGGGAATTCATCAATCCATCCGCCGCCGGAAGTGTCCACACCAGTCTTGGAAATCGAGCATGGCACTGAGGATGTGTTCTTATCCGGGTTCACTTTGGCTGAGGCTCGAGTAGTGCAGAATATTATGGCTGTGAATGAGTGGTGTACGTCAGTGCTCAATCCGTCTACCTCATGAACAGATTGCAACACATCCCCGGGATGGGATTGGGAAGGAGCGGCCGGAAGGGCGTCTCAGCATTGGCCGAAGTGCCGCACAACCCTCATACCTTTGGTCTGGGTTATTTGCCCACCAAAGAGGACTGGGTGAGGAAGGGAAAGGAAATGGCCGGAAGAGCCAGAGCAAAGCAGGCTGGGAAGCCTTTCGAATTGATGCATAGGCCCATTCAGGGTACCCTAAACGGACGCTTCGTCCGGGAGGGGGAGGACTTTCCGTTTTGCGGCATCCCAGAGCCGTGGCTGAACGCGGAAAAGAAGCGCGTGCCAGGTTTCGAGATCTTCTTCGACCTGTAACTACCCGGGGATGGCGTTGCCGAAGAGCAGACAGACCCGTCAGCTGAAGTTGAACAGAGTAAGAAAGTGCAGCCTGAGGACACCGAACTTGAAATGGGGGTAGCGCTGGCGAGTCTACTCTCAGATCCTCCGATCGACCATAAGTGCTTGGGGATAACTTCTCGGTGTGTGTGATCGGGGATGAAACGGCTGCGAGCCTACCAGCAACTATTTTGGATGCATCCATCGCACCCTCTCTTACTTGGCAATACGAAGAGGGATTCTTGTCCAGCAGCACCGGGTCAGGTAGTGAGCCGGAATCTGATTCCACCGAGTCCGGTGAGTCGGAATCAGGTTCCAGCTCGACTGAGTCTGAGTCTGGTAATCCTGGGGATGATAACCCGGATGCCACAGTTATGTCCAGGTCGTCTTTTTCTTTCTCGTTTGAGTCTGTTGTAACCGAGATTTCGGACGATTTGGATGAGCTTAATGAGAATCAAGTGACTGTGGTTTCTGAGTACTTTTCTGTGCCCTTAATTTATTGCATAAACTCAGACTTTCAAAATTTTGATGAAAACGGCGAGGAAGAAATTCCTCCGGTTTTGCAACGTTTAATTGAGCAAGAGCAGGAGAGATTTGTCAAACCCTTAACTGATGAAATCATTACCGTAAATGTTGGTACTGAGGTGGACCCGCAGCTGGTCCAGATCGGGTCCACGTTGTCTTCGGAGGAACGCGAGCGCTTAGTCACTTTATTAAAAGATTTTAAAGATGTTTTCGCGTGGTCCTACGAAGACATGCCTGGGATCGATCCTGAGATTGTACAGCACCGGATTCCCCTTGACCCCAAGGCCCGACCTGTCAAACAGAAACTCAGAAGGATCCGCCCCGACTGGGCTCTCAAGATTAAAGAAGAGGTCACCAAGCAAATCGATGTAGGCTTCCTGCTGGTTTCCGAATACCGGACTTGGTTGGCCAACATCGTTCCAGTGCCGAAGAAGGATGGCAAGATCCGAGTGTGCGTGGATTTCAGGGATTTAAACAGAGCCAGTCCGAAGGACGACTTTCCCTTACCGCATATCGATGAGTTGGTGGATTTCACAGGAGGGCATGCTTTGCTCTCATTCATGGATGGCTTCTCAGGGTACAATTAGATAGTAATGGCACCAGAAGACAGAGAAAAGACTGCCTTCACCACCTCATGGGGGACATACTGCTACAGAGTAATGCCGTTTGGATTGAAGAATGCCGGAGCTACTTATCAACGGGCCGCGACCACAATATTGCACGACATGATCCACAAAGAGGTTGAGGTGTATGTGGACGACATGATTGTCAAGTCCAAAGAAAGAGAGGGCCACTACACTGCCTTGCAAAAGTTCTTCCAAAGGATCAGGGATTTTCGATTGCGGCTGAATCCTCAGAAGTGTACGTTCGGTGTTACAGCGGAAAAAATGCTGGGATTTCTGATTACACAAAGGGGCATCGAGGTCGACCCTTCAAAAATCAAGGCCATCTTAGAAATGTCACCACCAAGGACTGAAAAGGAGGTGCGAGGCTTTCTGGGTAAAGTGCAATTCATAAGACGGTTTATCTCAAAATTAACCTTGACTTGTGAACCACTTTTTGGTCTCCTGAAGAAAGGCAAAAAATTCCAATGGGACGACCAATGCCAAGCTGCTTTTGAACAGATCAAAGAATACTTGCAGAACCCGCCCATGTTGTCACCGCCAGAGCCGGGGAAACCGTTGATATTGTACCTCTCAGTGACTGAGACCACAATGGGCTGCATGCTTGCACAGGAATCAGAGGGTAAGGTGGAGAGGGCCATCTACTATCTGAGCAAGAAGATGCTAGAGTATGAGACTCGCTACACACCATTAGAGAAGGCTTGCTTAGCTTTGGTATGGGCTACCAGGAAGCTGCGGCACTACCTGTTAGCTCACTCTGTAATGTTGGTTTCACGACTGGATCCCATTAAATATCTTTTCGAGAAACCGGCACTTACGGGTAGGCTAGCTCGTTGGCTGCTGTTTCTCTCCGAATTTTATCTGAAATATGTAACACGCAAGTCAGTCAAAGGAAGAGCAGTGACGGAGTTCTTAGCCGATCATCCAGTGGAAGGAGGTGAAGCAGTTGAGTACTTATTCCCAGATGAAGCCATTTTGCACATCGACGACGAATATTGGACGATTTACTTTGACGGAGCATCAAATCAATACGGGTATGGGATAGGAGTGTTGCTGATAGCACCCGACAATTCCCGTATCCCTCTAGCTTTCAAACTCCGGTTCAAAGCCTTGAACAACGAAGCTGAATATGAGGCATGTATTGCCGGTCTAGAAGCAGCCCTGGAACTAGGGACAAGACGGTTGGATGTCATCGGGGATTCGAACCTTGTTGTGTCTCAAGCAAAAGGAGACTGGAAAGTCAAAGAAGAAAAGATGATAATGTATCACCAGACCTTGGACTTGTTAATTCCTCGGTTCGAGAAGCTAAACTGTGCTCATCTTCCAAGAGAGAACAACAGGTTCGCAGATTCTTTAGCAACTTTATCTTCCATGATAGACATCCCGTTTGGAATCCGTATGCGTCCAGTCGTCATTGACCAGAAATTTGCACCAGCCTACGAGTCGATTGCTGCTATAGATGAGGTTTAGGATGAAAACCCCTGGTATTATGACATTTGGAACTTCTTGGAGAAGGAAGCATACCCACCAGGGGTAAATGCCAAGGATAAAAGGGCAATCAGAAGAATGGCCGTTCAGTTCATCATCTGTGGGGGTAAGCTGTATAAGAGAGGTCATCTGGGAATGCATAAGCTGTGTGTCGAAGCCGAGGAATCAAAGCGCTTGATGGAGGCCATCCATGGAGGAGAATGTGGTGCACACATGAACGGAGTAATGCTGGCATGGAAGATCCTTAGACAGGGTTACTACTGGTCCACCATGGAGGAGGATTGTATCGGCTTTGTCCGGCGATGCCATAAGTGTCAAATTCATGCAAATCGCATGAACATCCCGCCGTCGAAGCTGTACAATATGACTTCGTCATGGCTATTTTCAGTTTGGGGAATTGATGTGATCGGAGCTGTCACTCCAAAGGGGTCGAATGGGCATGAGTTCATCCTGGTCGCGATAGATTATTTCACAAAGTGGGTCGAGGCCCAATCATATGCGGTGTTAAAAGCGTCGCACGTTGCAAAGTTTATCAGAAACAACATCATCTGTCGCTATGGGGTCCCAAACGAGGTCATTTCAGATAATGGTTCCCACTTTAAGAAGGAAGTGATTGACTTGTTGGAGAAATACAACATGGCTTTTCATAAGTCATCCACATACCGACCGCAAACCAACGGAGCGGTCGAGGCCGCCAACAAGAATATCAAACACATACTGCAGAAGATGGTGGAAACTTACCGGGATTGGCCAGATAAGTTGCCATTTGCTTTGTGGGGCTACAGGACATCAATCAGAACTTCTACCGGAGCGACTCCGTATTCCTTGGTTTATGGGATGGAGGCCGTTCTACCTATCGAGATTGAGGTTCCGTCATTACGAGTATTGGCTGAGTGTCAAATAGCCGAAGCAGATTGGCAGCAGAGCAGGTTTGAGGAACTCATGCTTTTTGATGAGAGGAGACTGAAAGCACTGTACCATGTTCAAGGCTATCAGTGCAGAATTGCCCAGGCTTTCAACAAGAAAGTTAAGTCCAGGAATTTAAAGGAAGGAGATTTGGTGCTCAAGGACAACCGAGCTCCCATCCATGACCCAAGGGGCAAGTTCAAACCTAATTGGACTGGTCCCTATATCATCAAAGCTATCTAGTCAGGTGGAGCTGTGGTTCTGATGGATCTAGATGGCTTGGAGTTCTCACAACCGATCAATATGGACAAGTTGAAGAAATATTACCCTTGAGAGGCTCGCTAGGCCGAAAACCCGAAAGGGCGACCTAGGCAAAATTAGAGCACAAAAAATTGGAAAATATAAAAACTGAGCTCGCAAGGCTGAAAACCCGCAAAGGGCGACCTTGGCAAAATTTAGAGCGTAAAAGGAGAGTGAAAATACCCGAGTGAACCTAAGCTTGAACTACGTAAGGCTTGATTCCCATCTTTGGGATACGTAGGCAGCTTCACCTTGAAGTTCAGCCATAAACTTTTCCCCGATCAACTTTGTCCATTTTGACCATCTCAGTCATCTTTATCCATCATCATTTATCGCAATCTCCGATGCAGTGCTATTCAGACTAGGGGCAACTTTCCGTTGCCACACGTTATCGCGGTACTATTCAGACTAGGGATAACTTTCCAGTTGCTAGGATCCGGGATTGTGCATCTCAGTGACAGATCTTAGGCGTGTCCAATTCTGATCCATATCGAAAATGGTTTTGAAAAGTTTTAATAAAAGTTGACTTTGTTCAAATTAATCTCTTTACAACTAAGACCATTTTTGGACCAAAGCGAAAATTTTCAGTACCACAACCTTCAATCTCATTGATTTCAAAACAAAGTTCTCCTGCTCTTGCATACAATCGAAGTTGCTTTTTATTACATTCATAAAGAAAACTTGAAAGTACTAGTAAAGCAATAAATCCGGGGCATAGTCAAGTCAAGTATCCCTGCGCCCCCTCCCAGAGCTGGTCGAAGCCTCTGATGCCAAGCTAGGCCCAATCTGTGCCTCCTCATTGAGCCAATCCAAGCACTCGTCAGACAAAGCGCAATTGAAAGTGGGAGCAGGGGCCAGGAGCTCTCTAGTCCTCCATGCTGTGGTATATCGGGCAAGCTGTGCACCTCGAACCGGGAAAGCAGCTGGGTACTCAATCCCCTCTGGTGGGCAAATCTGATCATGACCGAACTGGCACAGGAACCGGAATGAAAAGTAGAACACACAATGGGCGTGTTTGATTGGGGGGATTGGAGGGGGGACTATCCACTATTTGGATTACAATCCAAATAGTATTCCTTATCCGCCGTTTGATTTTTTTTTAGTCCGCCGGACATGGAGTCCGGTCGGATTCCATGTCCCCCATATGGGGGACTATTGTGTCCTAGGGGGGGTGGGATAGAATGTGGGGGACTATTCACTGTTTGGATTAGATGCGAAAATGACCATTTTGACCCTCTACTATTTAATTATGTATTATATTTAATAAAATTCAAATGTCTCAATTTAAAAATAAAATAATTTTATTTAACTTTTTATTGATGTTTTATTTATTTAAATTTTTAAAATAATTTTTTATAGATATTTTATTGATGTTTTATTTTAAAATTTTGTTTATAATTTATTTAATTTCATTATTTAAATTTTAATATGTGTTTTATTTAAAATTTATTTAAAATTTTAATTAAAAAAATAATATAAATTTTTTATACAGGTTATACAGTATTTTATTAAATCAAATTTAGTGGTTATTTATTTATTTAATTGTGTAAAAAAATAAATTTATTTAATTGTGTAAATAAACAAACACAGTAAAGTTTTCCATGTAAAAAAAATAATGATTTGTTATACAATAATGATTTAAAACAAATTTTATTGATATTTTATTTATTTATTTATTTAATTTAAAAAAAACAAATTTATTTAATTAAAAATAATTAAAATATTAAAGATATGTTTAATATTGCTATTACTTAGTAAACAATTGAAAAAGGGTAAAATAGTCTTTTGTTCATTTATCCTATCCAGTCCGTCCAACCAAACGTTGGATTCACTGAAAATAGTCCTATCCAGACATCTAATCCCATGAAAAAACAAACACAGGATACATATCCAATCCGACCAAATAGTCCGGGGGATTCACAGTCCTAGGACTCAAGTCCGATGGATTCTAATCCCCCCTTTTCCAGTCCGTCCAATCAAACACACCCAATGGGTCAGACCAATCAACTGGATCCCGATCAGCCGGGACATGCTATAGCTCATTGCCGGGAGATTGAGCCAAGGACAACGCCAAGCAATGCGATCTGCGGACAAATTGCACATCCAGTCAAACCACCACCCTTCATCAAGGGCATCAACTAGGCGCTGTCGAAAGAAATAGCCTCGAGCTGAGTAGGCTGGGCAAGAATCCACGACCTGCAATTTGTCCATCAACCATACCTGGGGAGGGATGAAAAATGAGAGAATAAAGAATAGAGAGATGCACGGTGAGAGAAAAGTGAGAAAAGGGTTTTTGTGAGAAAAACCGAGCCTGAGGGCTGAGTGATATGAGCAAATACATATGTAAGATTGGGTGAGAGACATTACCTGCAGCAGCAGTGAACTCCCAGCAAATCTAGTCGTCTCCCGGCAATGGAAAGCATCCAAGCCCATCAGCGTCTCGGCCAAGGTCATGGCGATGCAACTCCTTCATTCTTTCAAACCTTAAGCAACTTCAATCAGACGGATGCTGGATCCGCCAAGGCCCGGGGAAAGCAGAAAGTGAGACAGCAAGCACAAGCAAAGGGCGTGTTGTCGGAGACCTTGCCAATAATGGTTGCTGCGGTCACCAGCGTCAGAAAAGCGATAAATCAGACCGAGGATATCCAGTTCCCCATTACAGATCAGAGATCGAGCATCATGCGCGGTGAGTCCATACATCCACCCCAAAGCCTGGGTGTGGCCAAAGCGAAACTGGGGCAAAATCTTGTCATGACATTCAGATTCCATCAAAACTTGAAAATCTTCGAAAGTTGGACATACCTCTTGCCCGCCAAAGCTAAAGACATGCGTCACCGGGTTCCAAAACCTCGCCACGGCATGGAGGAAAGGAAGGTGCAGCGGAGTGCGACTCAGCGTGAACAGTGCATTCAAGCCAAAACCCCGGAAGTTCAGCTTTTCCGAACCATCTAGAGAAGCGATCCAAGCTGTGAGATTTTCAACAAGAAAGGCCTCCATTTTGGTGCAAAACTAGGATGAATTGAATGAACCATGAAGCTAAGGCTTTTAAAGAGGAAAAGACACTATTCGGCGGACAAGTGTCAAAAATTTGACGGTTACTGGACTAAGTGGCCGGCCGGCCACCTTTTCTGGCAGGCCGGCCATTTCCTTTTTCAAAAACTGGCCGGTGGCCCCCCTTGCAATAAACATGGCTGGCCGGCTCCAAAAAGTAGCCGGCTATGCTCCAAAGTGTGTCTTCAGCCTTGTTGTACCCTCCAAGAAAAAGTTTCAAGCATTTCCCTGCGACGGGTGTGTCAAAAGCCTCTATTTCCCTCTGTTTTGGATGCGTTCCGATTGCCCAGATCGTCTGAAGTACACTTTGTATTGTTGAGTTTTGTTTATCGAGTTGTTGTTTTGCTTATCGAGTTGTCGTTTTGCTTATCGAGTTGTCGTTTTGCTTATCGAATTGTTTGTCGAGCTGTCGTGTTTCGTGTTTTTGAGTTGTTACTCTCTGTTTAAGCAATTTTTGTTTGAGTCTTGTTTATTTGAGTTGTCAACACTATTGTATTTTTGCTTATCGAGTTGTAAACTTACTAAGGTTTCGTTATATCTTAGGAAGTTAAGTTGTTGCGTCGGTTCACTACCTGACTGGGCAAAATGCACAATGCACGTTTCTATTCAATCTCATTATGATGCAGAATGATGCGATATGATGCTAAAAGTTTCAAATACAACACTTTTCTCAAAAGCTGTTTCATTCCATCATGCCTCGTTTGTCACAACATTTTACAGACTAAGGCACAAGTTTTACAAAAATAAAACTGTCCGATAATGTACAAATGTGCTACAACTACTAGCAAAAAGATAAATAAAACAGGAAAACAGCTGCATCTGCGCTCTCAAGAGCAGGAATAAGAGGCCCTCATCGTCGTCTTCTGCGGAATAGACTCCCTGCCACCATCGCTATCGTCATCATCTGAATTAGAGTCGTCACCCTCGGGATCCCCCTCAGCCTCGCCTCCACTCCCGGAACCGAGACCGGAGCCGTCCTCTCTGTCGGCTGATGTCTCTGACTGACGATCTGCAGCCTCCTCCTCCTCATCCTCATCGAGCTCCTCCTCTATAATGTGTGCCCTGCGTCTACGAGACGGTCCCCCTCCAGCTCCTCGAAAAGGCCTGGATGGCCCAGCTCCTCGAAAAGGCCTGGATGGCCCAGCTCCCCGAGAAGGCCCAGGTGGCCTGGCCTGCGGCTGATCGTATACCGGGGGCATCTGAAAATAAAGAGCTCAATTCAAGTACATCAGTCCAAATATGTACATCAGATGCAGATGCGAGAAAACTACGTGAAGTGGGTACATATAAACACAGTGTATAAATGAGGTGTGTGTCAGATGTGCTCTACACAAGTAGCCTATCAATGCAGTAGAAATCAACATATCATCAGAAGTATGATAAATGCCAGAAAACTAAAGGGTACCTGGAAGCCCATGACAGATAGCTGCGCCTCTCTCCGCAAGACCATGTCCTCAAGTGAGGCCACCAACCCGATCACCCCCTCCATGTACTCTCTGGGTGGCTGCAAATACGAGCTCATAATCATCAGTGAGTAAAGGAATGTCTAAGTGTTTGAATGATAGATGAAAAACAGTGGGGCATACCGGCGGTGAGTCGGGATCAACGACGTATCGATGGTCAGGCATGGGAGGCTCTATCGGAATCGTGTAGGAGGTCCCGTACCGCCATCCTGTCAACTCAGTCGGCATGTCTGGCCATCCAGGATGAGGATAAGTCAGAGGAATAGGGGGAACCAATCCACCCCCACCTCTAGATGTACCAGCCCTGCTGGTGGAAGGGGCGTCTGCAGCCCGAGCCCGGGCCTGGCTCGAAGACGGCATGCCAGCAGGCCTCATCGTCGGAGTACGAGCTCCCGTCAATGGGGGCATCAGATATATGTGGCGGTAAGTAGCATAATCCCCCTCCTCCAGATGTAGCAAGGCGTCAGTACCCAGCATAGCATTAATAACATCCTAGGAAATAAGCATATCAACAATCCGCATATCATCTGGGGGTGCTGAAGGAGGGTCCTGAGAGGTGTACCCCCAGACCTAATGCAAGAAGCGCTCTCCCAAAAACCAGGCCCTGCCAACTGGCCCTTCAAACAGAATCCTGTACCCGGAGGCACCCCACAATCCGGCAAACTAGAATCGGAGGCCCTCACCCAAAGGCGCCCATGGCTGCCATGTAATCTGCGGATAACAAACGCATAAATCAAGCAGAAATCAAAAATGTACTGGACAAATCAAAGGTGAAAACAGAAAGAACTAAGGATTCTGGAATACCTCCGACGACCGCACCGTGTCGAAATACTGCCGCAGATAAAGGAGAGACTCCCGAGGTCTTGGCCGATGCGGGCCTTCAAATACCAGTGAGTATGGGGTCACGAAAAGTCCCCCTACCAACATCTCCGGGGCTAATGTCGGGAAGTACACACAGACCCACAACTGTGAAAACAGAGCAGAATACGAAGTGCTGAGGGCAAAGTGCACGATACAGAGTATAAAGTGCGCCGTGTGTGCAATGTGCAAGTAATGAGGAGCAGAAATGTAAATCAAGAGGGCAGAAAGTACCTCCCAGGCTCTCCAATAGCCGCCAAGTAAGTCCCCCCGTCCGCGGGAAGTCGCGCTCATATAGCAATAAAGGGTAGCCAGGCCGGCGCCACCCCAGTCGTATCGCCTGACCTGTGATAGGTCCATCAAAGCACTCAGCAGATAGAGCCCTACAGTGTTCCCCCTGTCGGCAAACAAAGTGGTCCCGAAGAGGAACATCAGGAAACCGCGGGCATACTGCGCCGCCTCATCAGGAGTCTCGGGCTCCATCTCCGCCCGCCGAAAATGGGAGGAGAACCAGGTGTATCGGACTCTCCCTGAAGCTCTGTTAACAGGCGGGCGAGCCCCCAGCAAATATATCCAGGCAGCCTCCCACTGACCCATGTCCTCATCATAAGGGATAGGCCAACCTCCCATGTCCAGGCCAGTCAGTACGGCGAAATCAAAGGGGGTCATGGTCAAGTCCCCCGTAGCAGAAAAATAGAAGGAGTTGGTGGTGTCCCACCATCTCTCCACCAAGGCAGCCATCAATGTCCTCCTGGCAGGGCAACGGGATAACCCAATACAGAAGGGCCCGAAACCCGTCAAGTCAACCAAATCTCGGACGGCCTCCGGGAGCTCGGCATACCAGTCTCTCGCCACAGTAGAGCCATACCCCTGCACATTGCGGGAAGTCACCTGCATTCAGAATGAATAGGGGTTTCAGAATTAAGAATAAGCTGTGTGCAAATGAAATGAATGAGCTGCGTGTTCACAAGTGAAATGTGTGAGCTGTGTGTTCAAAGTGTGATGTATAAGCTGCGTGCAAATAAAATGAATAAGCTGCGTGCAAATGAAATGAATAAGCGGCGTACAAATGAAATGAGTGGGCTGTGTGCTCTAAAAATCAGTGTTTGGACTGCGTGTTCAGAAAATCAGTGTTTGGGTTGCGTGCTTAACTCTCAATTAGTGTAGATTGTGTGTTCACCCTCAATTGGACTGCGTGTTCAGAAAATCAGTGTTTGGGCTGCGTGCTTAACTCTCAATCAGTGTGGACTACGTGTTCACCCTCAATTTGGACTGCGTGTTCAGAAAATCAGTGTTTAGGCTGCGTGCTTAACTCTCAATCAGTGTGGACTGCGTGTTCACCCTCAATTGGACTGCGTGTTCAGAAAATCAGTGTTTGGACTGCGTGTTCAACTCTCAATCAGTGTGGACTGCGTGTTCACCCTCAATTTGGACTGCGTGTTCAGAAAATCAGTGTTTGGGCTGCGTGTTTAACTCTCAATCAGTGCGGACTGCGTGTTCACCCTCAATTGGACTGCGTGTTCAGAAAATCAGTGTTTGGGCTGCGTGCTTAACTCTCAATCAGTGTGGACTGCGTGTTCACCCTCAATTTGGACTGCGTGTTCAGAAAATCAGTGTTTAGGCTGCGTGCTTAACTCTCAATCAGTGTGGACTGCGTGTTCACCCTCAATTGGACTGCGTGTTCAGAAAATCAGTGTTTGGGCTGCGTGCTTGACTCTAGATCAGTGTGGACTGCGTGTTCACCCTCAAATTGGACTGCGTGTTCAGAAAATCAGTGTTTGGACTGCGTGTTCAACTCTCAATCAGTGTGGGCTGCGTGTTCACCATCAATTCGGGCTGTGTGCTCTGAAAATTAGTGTTTGGACTGCGTGTTCAACTCTAGATCAGTGTGGACTGCGTGTTCACCCTCAAATTGGACTGCGTGTTCAGAAAATCAGTGTTTAGACTGCGTGTTCAACTCTCAATCAGTGTGGGCTGCGTGCTCACCATCAATTTGGACTGTGTGTTCAGAAAATCAGTGTTTGGACTGCGTGTTCAACTCTCAATCAGTGTGGGCTGCGTGTTCACCATCAATTTGGACCGTGTGTTCAGAAAATTAGTGTTTGGACTGCATGTTCAACTCTCAATCAGTGTGGGCTGCGTGTTCACCATCAATTTGGACTGTGTGTTCAGAAAATCAGTGTTTGGACTACGTGTTCAACTCTCAATCAGTGTGGGCTGCGTGTTCACCATCAATTTGGACTGTGTGTTCAGAAAATCAGTGTTTGGGCTGCGTGCTTGACTCTAAATCATTGTGGACTGCATGTTCACCATCAATTTTGACTGTGTGTTCAGAAAATCAGTGTTTGGACTGCATGTTCAACTCTCAATCAGTGTGGACTGAGTGTTCACCTTCAAATTGGACTGTGTGTTCAGAAAATCAGTGTGTGAGCTACGTGTTCAACCCTCAACCAGTGTGTGCTGTGTGTTCACAATCAATTTATGGGCAGAGTGTTCAGAAATTCAAGTGATTGAACCGTGTGTTCAGAGTGCAAACAGAATACAAGAAAAATTCATAATACTTTACAGAAAAGGCAAAAACGAAGTAAATACCTCTTGTGCCTCATGGGAGAGATGATACTCAAGCTCCCGCAGGAGGAGATCTCCGGGTGCTCGCTCGTCGAACTCGGTGAAATGATGAAAAATAGCCTGCGGAAGGACGTGTACTGGTGGGTTATACCTCTCGGGTATGAAGGGGCGAACCCTCGGAGGCAGAGACATGATGTCAGGCTCGCCTTCGGCGCCTGGAGAACCTCCACCGTGGGGAAATTGACCCGCCATTTCCAAAAAATCTGCAAAAGGGGCAAAAATAAGCAAAAATGAGCCAAAATTGGAAAAAGTCAACAAAAGTCAACTCCCGAGAAAATCTTTCAAATATTGAGATAAACTCACCTCAAGTGGCGAAAATGAGAAAAGAAGCCCCGAAACCAAAATTTAATCGGTTCAAAGTGCTTGAAACCGAAAGATTTCGCGATAACAACTTGCGTGGGACGTTGGAAAACGCGTATAGAGCACAGATCTGAGGGAGAAAATGGTTTGGGAAGGTAAAGAGGAGGATTTTAGAGCTGCAAAAGTGAGCTCAAAGTGTTTGGGTGGATGTATTTAAACAAAAGAGGCTAAAAGGACAAGATTGCCCCCGGATTAGGCAAAGTGGCCGGCCGGCCACTTTTTCTGGTAGGCCGGCCATTCACTTTTCAAGAACTAGCCGGCCAGCTCCCCCTCCCCATAAAACTGGCTGGTGGTGTTCCCCACATGCCCCCCAAGGTCCCTGCAAATTTTGAGGAGGATTGGAGTCCCCGAGACCTGAAAAAGTACAAGAGAGGTGCACTTCCTGTCGCGAAATCGCTCCGTCG
Source organism: Camellia sinensis (assembly GCF_055761805.1). NCBI lineage: Eukaryota > Viridiplantae > Streptophyta > Magnoliopsida > Ericales > Theaceae > Camellia > Camellia sinensis. Next base: position 192,380,850 of record NC_138964.1, read on the forward strand.
GGACCTCAACTTCAACTTCCGATGTGTGTCTCATCGTTACTCATCAAAAGTGAGATGTATCCTTTTTGAACATGTTGTAACCTCTCCGGGAGATGAACCGGAGGCCGCGATCGAGTCGCCCTCGCCGAAATGCGCATTTCCTTGCTCATTGTTTTGTGACGAACATGCATCCTGGTTTACGCTTGTTCTGCATTATCATGAGCATAACTTGCATTCTCATGCATATACTAGCATTGTTATGCACGTCTCTTTGACATCACCGAGCCTCCGTGCTTGGACCCGCGTTGTCACGCGAGTTTCTTCCCGCATTGCGATGCACTTTTCCATCGACACCGCGATTGTCTACATACGATATCGCATTGAACATATGTTGTTAGATATGTTGTACTTGTTGAGTTTCTTTATTTTGCAGGCACGATATTGTATGTACGGTTCATTAGAAGCTGGTGCGACCAGACGAATCGCGCAGGTATCGTATCTTCTCCGTGTGAGACGCGACGAGGATTGAATAATTCTCTGCATTCTTAACTGCATGAAATATAGTTGTTGCTCTGCATTCTTGCTTAAAACTGTTGCATCTATTTGCGAAATACTTGCTTCATTACAGGTTGCTGCATTTGCACGATCATTGAGTTACCTTCGGCTTCTTGCATTGTCAGTTGCATTTTGCCCCTGCCTGCGGGCATGCCTGTGGGCACATATCTTTGTTATTTCCTATGTTTGTCTAAGTCTTCGGCCTTGTCAAAAATGGGTCGTCTTTGGGCTTTGACACTCACTCCCGTCACTTGTGACTTTCGAGTTCTGTCAAAGAGGGGCAACTGTAGACACCCCATTTTTGACCGACCTTGAGACTCAGACGTCACCAGTTGAGCACTCAGTGATATTGCATATGGTGCTTGTTCAGAAGTTTCAGAGTCTCGGCTGCGAGCCTTGCCTCCGGACTTCCGGACTCTTTTGTGCTTTGCCTCGGTTTGTAAACCAGGCTCTGTTTTCTCTGTTTTCTCTTCCCGAAGGGAGGGAGAGGTCTCGTAGATCATCTCTCAGTGGCCGTAGGCTACGTTTCGTAGTCGTAGGCCATTTTGCCCGTTTGGAGCCCGGTTTCCGGTTTTTCAGGGCCGTTGGCCATGTGCCTCTGTTCGGGACCGCCTAACCACCTCTGTTTGCCCCGGTTTCTGGCATACATCCTATTTGCTCCCTTTTGAGGGACACTGTGGTCCGAGAGACCAACTTCGTGGTCGAACACCACTCCCGGTGCCCAACAGTCAGTTTTCGGGGCCTCGAACTGCGCGTTCCGGCCCCCAAACCTTCATTTCGCATCGGTTTTGGTTCATTTTTGGTAGGGACCTCTGTTTCATTGCTAGGAAGGCCGTAGAAGGGTGGGAGACCAGTAATTGTTCTGTTAGCCAACTTTATCCCTTCATCGCCCTCCGTCGCCCGATTTTCTTCACTTCAAAGCCAATGTTGACCACCCTTGGGCCATTTTCTTGAACCCGAAACCCCATATTTGTGATGTACACATCTGGGAGGCCACCAATATTTGGTGGCCGGCGAGTAATACCTTTTGAACCTTTTGATCCCCTTTGAAAAGTGGGTTGTTCTCTCTCCTGGTTCACTTTTTCCAGTTTTTAACCACAGGGTTGTGTTGTTCACACATCAGAGGCTCTCTTTCTGTGGTGGCCGGCCAGTAATTCTCATTGACCCTTTTGACCCCTAGCCGGCCGGCCATGGGAGGTAGCCGGTCGGCCACCTGCAACTTAGATAACCGGTCGGCCATGATCCTTGCAACAGGTACAGTGTAGATACAGCCTCTTTTTCCTCCCAGATTCTGTATCCGGGGGGCTGCATTTTGGAGGGAAACTTGGTTGGTTTTCCCTCCATTTCCCCCCCTTTTTCCCCCCATTTTTGCCTATATAACAGAGGCTCCAGCTCTGATATTAGGGTTGGAAAATCCCTCTCAAGCCCTTTGCATTATATCTCTCTCCCTCTCTATTCCAAGCACCAAAATCCTTCAAACCCTACACCATTTTACACTACACCTCATAGCACCACCCTTCCATCCTCCATTCCAGAAGCTGGAGGTTGTTCTTCAGAGCCTAAGGAGCCACAAAACTCAAGCCAAGAGTTGCCAAAGGATTGGTCTTCAAGGGTGAATTCTATTTCCTTCATTTTGGTCCATTTTTTGCATGCTAACTAGGCCATACTTGCTTGCTGTTTTGGGTTCCGACCTTAACTGGAACTAGGCCTATTTTGAGCTCTTTTTCACTTTTGTTTAAGGGCCTCACACTGTTTGAGGCCTCCTTGTTGCACTTGCTTCATTATCTCTCTTGTATTCCATTATCTTGTGTAGTATTTTTGGCCTATGTATAAACTGTTTTGAGCTCTGTCATGAATTGAGAAGTGGCTTATTTTGAGCCCTTATTCAACATTGTTGAAGGGATCATTGCTGTTTGAGGCTTCTATCTTTCACTTTCCTTTATATCCCTTTTTTGGCTCCATTTTTGCATGATTTATTAGCCTTTTATGCTTCTATTTTTGGACTCTGGTCCGAACTGAAAATGGTCTTATTTTAACCCCCTCTTCATGTTTCATTAAGGATATTTTACTGTTTGAGGCATCCTTTATATACTTTGTGTTATATCTCTCTTTTTGGCCTTATTTTGCATAGCATTTTGAGCTTGTATTCACACTGTTTTTGGCTCGGCCATAAACTGTAAAATATCATATTTTGGGCCCCTATTTAACATTTTTGAAGGGCCCTCATCTGTTTGAGGCTTGCAGCTGTGACTTTATTTATCCCACATTTAGGGCCATTTTCATATGCTAGTTTAGCCTCATTTTTGTTCATTGTTTGGCTTTGCTTAAAACTGTAAACATACTTTTTTTGGGGCTGCCTTGAATCTGTCTTCACATGTCATGATCAAATAATGCATGCTTTGTATAGTTGTAGGCCATTGCGTATGCCTAATTTTGCATTTCAGGACCATTTCATGCATCAGGTGCTATATTGTCATGATTCGGGGCTGTTTCGGGTCATATTTTAGCGCTAAAATTTGCATGCTCGTATGCCATATTCCATGCCTTGCCATGCCTTCGTAGAGTGGCATTCGTGCCTCAGGTTCGGTCCTCGGTTTGCGTGCATGCGTGCACGTGCTTCGAGAGTCTCATTTTCATCTTACGGCCTCTTATGTGAGTGTGGCTGTGGTCCACTCATGTTGGTGTAAGTCCATTATGCATTGTGTATGCCATTTCATTTCATAGCATTGCGTATGTTAGGTTGTATGTTAGCGCATTGTGTATGCCATGTTATCTCGTGCATCGTGTATGCCATTTCATAGCATTGTGTATGTTAGGTTGTATCTTAGTTGCATTTCATGCATGTCATGCATATTGCATCGTGTTCGGGATAGGAGTTAGCCCGAGCACGGGAAACGAAGTACGTTTCGCACTCCGAGTGACGGAACGTGTCTCAATTCCCCAGTCACCGACACTCCGGATTATCCATGATGGAGTTAGGTTTTAGTTGAGTTTTTATGTGCATTTATTCCATATTGAGTCATGCAAATCGACTCCTCGGCCATCATGCATCGAGATGCGTGATTGGTAGCACGAGGATCGAGGCATGCATACATCTGTGAAAATACATTGCTATGCCCCTTTCCTGCTCTCTGTTGCAGCAAATTAAGAATCAGCGGTCTTCCGGAGTTTGGCGCGCTTTCCAAGAAATAATTACAAAACAGAGGCTAATTGGGGCATCCCAGTGGATTTCCGCGCAAGGCAGCCCAAACATACATCATTCCTTAGAGTCAAGGCAGTCCCTGGCTTGTATGCCAGTTTACGGCTTTCTTAGTTAAATTTATAATTTAATTAAGATTTTGTAATTATTTGGACTGTAATATTTATTCGGGACTGTATTATTCTTTCGGACCCTCTGTGCGAGGGCATAATTGTAATAAGTGTGCGTGTGTGTGATGTATGTCTTCCAACCCCACGTCTTTCTTCCCTTTTATTTACTTGCTTATGATGGTTAGATTAGGGCATGTTTCAATTAGCATACAGTATGACAACATGTTTGCATCATTCATCTGTTTTGCATGCACCGGGATCGGCGCATCATACTAACTGCATTTGTAGTTCAATTCCAAGTTGAATACGTGTTAGCTGTAGCATTTCATATGCCATCTTTAGAATAGCCGAGCCTATTTTAGTTACATTTTGCATGTGTTGCATTAGGCATTTCTGTGTAGTTAGGATCATGCATGGATTTCTAATTAGCTTCTGTTTTGGCTTGGAGAACTCGGTAAGTTTTATGTTTTAGCATCCTTGTATACGTGTGAGTGACTGCCATAAATAGCATGCTTACTATGAGGCTATATGCTTATGTGATATAACTGCCTGAATGCCTGTGGGTGAAGGTTGGGTTATTTGAATTGGAACAATTCATTGATTGTGTGTTTTAAGCCCACTAGATAGTGGCAAAATCATATTTTCTAAGCCCACCTGAGGGTGACAAATCCACGTCTTAGCCTACTTGCGAGTAGCACCATCAAACCATTTTCAAGTAAACAAACATGAAATGTTTTGTTCCAATTCAGGCGATCCAGTCTATACTTGTATGCTGCGTGCATCACATAGTAATCTAGGCTAATAACCGGAATAAGAACGCATAATGTTTTCAAAAATAGATATCATAGTTAGTAGAGGCCGATCTTTGATCGGGCGAGCGGGGGTGCTCACGAAGTGACCTTCCCCAATCGTACCCAAGTTCCCGAGCCGAGGCAACTTTGGTGATGACGGACACGTGGCCTTAGGCAACGAGTCAGGATTTCCTAAATTTCCCCCAAAATAAAATATTTAGGTGGCGACTCTGTATCTGGCAAAGCAGTCCATGTTTGGCACTTCTTTCAAAAATCTGTTTTCTCAAAATGATTTGCCGGATTTGGACTCTTTTGTTCAGACTTAGAACCGTGACAATTTGAGAGTCCTGAGCTGTAGTGACCCCAAATGAACAGACCGGGACTCACCCTCCCGGGGCGTTCGGGGACGTCTACAGTACCCAATCTCCAATCTTGAATTGCCTCGGATGTATTGTCTTGTTATATTTTTTGGATAACTCCTGCTGGTATGAGGCAATGTGAACCAGTGCTCTTTCTCTTCTTTCTTCCACAAGGTCGATCTCCAATGCTATGGCTTCTCCGTTTAAGTCTGGATCAAAATTTTCACTTCTAATTGTGGGGAGGCCAACTTCCAGTGGGATTACTACTTCCATGCCATAAGCCAAGGAAAAAGGTATTTCTCCAGTTGATCGTCGAGGTGTGGTACGGTAAGCCCATAAAATGTGAGGAAGCTCCTCAGCCCACTTTCATTTTTCTTTCTCTAACATTTTTTTCAATCCATCCAAGATGACTTTGTTTGATGCTTCTGCCTGGCCATTTGCTTGGGGATATGCCAGTGTAAAGTTGTAGAATTCTATCTTGTATTCTTCACAAAGCCTCTAAAAAATTTTCCATCGAACTGAGTGCCGTTGTTCGATATTAGAGCCTTAGGTATGCCGAATCGGGTGATGATGTTTTGCCAGACGAACTTCTTCACATCCTTTTCTTTTATTGAGGCGAGTGCTTCTGCTTCTACCCATTTCGTAAAGTAGTCCGTTGCTGCAAGAAAGAACTTCCTGTTGCCGGGTGCCGTTAGAAGTGGTCCTATTATGTCCAAGCCCCACATTGCGAAGGGCCATGGGCTAGTTAATGGTAGAAATTCTCTGGCTGGTTGATGTATTTGGTGTGCGAACTTCTGACATTTCTCGCACTTCTTGACATACTTTTCTGAATCTGCTTGCATGTAAGGCCACCAATATCCTTGTGAAATTGCTCTGTAAGCCAATGATCTTCCTCCTTGGTGGCTTTCGCATACGCCTTCGTGTTTCTCGAACAAAAATGCTTCGACCTTACTGGGAAGAACATATTTCAAGTAGGGTCCTGTGAAGGATTTTTTGTACAAGGCCATTGATGGGGAGAGCCAGAATCGCTGTGATTTGGCTCTTATTTTGTTGGCCTCTTTCTTTTCTTCGGGTAAGATGCCGTCTTTTAAGAATACTATAATGGGATCCATCCATGAAGGGCCTAGTTTGGCACAACATACCTCTGCTACTTCGGGTTCTTCAATGCTTGGTCTTGGTAGGAAGTCGATTAGTAATGGGTGTGGGATGGATGTATCTGCCATCGAAGCGAAGCCTGCTAGCTCATCTGCTCTACTGTTCTCTTCATGGCCGATCTGCTCTATCCGTACTACCTCGAACTTCATGATCTCCTTTCTGATTAACTCTTGGTACTTAGTCATCCTCTCATCTTTTGCCTCGTAGTCACCTGAAATCTGGTTTACTACCAGCTGGGAGTCATTGTAAACCATTAGCTCGGTAGCCTTCATGAAGAGTGCTAATTTTAGGCCTGCTAAGAGCACTTCATACTCCGCCTCATTGTTTGATGCTGGGAATCTTAAGTTGACTGCTTGTTTCACTATTAAGCCATCTGGTGAGATCAGGACTATGCCAAGTCTTGCACCGTGCCTGTTGGATGCTCCATCTACGAAGAGCTTTCACATCTTTCCTACGAATGGCTTCCAGCAAGTGGAGGGGTCGGATGATGACTTGGGGTCGTGAGTATTGCTGATGTCTTCTTCAAATTCCACATCTACTGTTTGCCCCTTACTATCTGACTGTACCAAGTTTTTACTTGTTGGTGAGCCTTTACTTGGTGTAGCATGGTTTGCCTCTTCTGCACTTTCCTCAATCCGATATGCCTTGGGATTTGGCTGAGTATCCTGTATTAGGGGTTGCGCATTTCCTGTAGCACTTTCCATCCCCATTTCGATTGTACTAGTCAAGTCAACTGGGCAGATGTGATGGCTTCCTGGCGTGAACTCTGCCACAAAGTCTGCCAGAGCTTGAGCTTTTATTGCGGTTTTGGGTTGAAACTTGATATCATACTGTCCCAATTCCACCGCCCACTTCAAGATTCGCCCAGAAAAGTTCGCCCTCTCAAACAAAGCTTTTAATGGGAAAGCTATTAGGACAACTATAGTATGGGCGTGGAAGTAATGCGACAGCTTCCTTGAGGCCATCATCAAGGCTAAGGCCAGTTTTTCTAATGGTAAGTACCTGGTTTCTGCGCCCAGCAAGGTCTTGCTCACATAAAAGATGGACAGGTGTTGGATTCCTTCCGCTCTGACCAACACTGCGCTGACTGCGTGCTGTGAAACTGCCAGGTACAAAAAAAGCTCTTCTCCAGGTATTGGGGTGACTAGCAACGATGGAGAAGACATGTACTCTTTCAGGCTTTCAAGGGCTTGGTCGTATTCTTCGTCCCACTCATCAAGGCTAAGGCCAGTTTTTAATGGGAAAGCTGTTAGGACAACTATAGTGTGGGGCGTGGAAGTAATGCGACAGCTTTGTTGAGGCCATCATCAAGGCTAAGGCCAGTTTTTCTAATAGTAAGTACCTGGTTTCTGTGCCCAGCAAGGTCTTGCTCACATAAAAGATGGGCAGGTGTTGGATTCCTTCCGCTCTGACCAACACCGCGCTGACTGCGTGCTGTGAAACTGCCAGGTACAAAAAAAGCTCTTCTCCAGGTATTGGGGTGACTAGCAACGATGGAGAAGACATGTACTCTTTCAGGCTTTCAAGGGCTTGGTCGTATTCTTCGTCCCACTCAAACTTGGCCTTTAATGCTCGGAAGAATGGTCGGTATCTGTCTGACGATCGACTTATAAACCAATTGAGTGCGGCTGCTAGGCCAGTGAGATGCTGCACTTCCTTGACTATGTTGGGCCTCTTAAGATCTTGGATTGCTTTGATCTGAGAGGGGTCTGCTTCTATACCTCGGTTGGTCACCAGAAAGCCTAGGAATTTGCCCGATCCTACGCCGAATGCACACTTGGATGCATTTAGGCACAACTTGTTCTTTTTCAGAATCTGGAACATCTCATCTAGGTCCCTGAGATGGTCCTTCTCATCCTTGCTCTTGACCACCATGTTGTCTATGTAAGCCTCCATTGTTCTGCCTAACAATGGCTCAAACATCTTGGTGATAATCTGTTGGAATGTTGCCCCTGCATTCTTTAGGCCAAAGGACATGTCCTTGTAACAATACAATCCTCTAGGCGTTGTAAATGATGTGACCTCCTAATCTGGTTCATACATAGCGATCTGATGGTAACCTCTGTACGCGTCAAGGAAGCTAAGTCGATTATGTCCTGCCGTCAGGTCTACTAGTTGGTCTATCCGTGGTAGGGGAAAGCTGTCATTTGGGCATGCCTTGTTGACTGTTTTGTAGTTTACACAAACATGCCATTTTGCATTCTTCTTTGGTACCACTACTGTATTGGATATCCACTTGGGATAGTACACTTCTCTGATAGCTCCTGCCTCTAGAAGGTTTCCCACTTCTTCCGCCACTATCTCGGCGTGGTGGAGTGTTGATCTGCGAGTGCGCTGTATAATTGGTCTGGCATTTGGGTGGACGTTTAATTGGTGACAGATGAAGTTTGGGTCAATGCCAAGCATGTCATACGGCGTCCAGGCGAACACTTCGATGTTAGAGGTTAAGAATTCCATGACCTCTATTCTCTCAGTGTTGGACCTAGATGAACCGAGCAAAAAGAACTTTTCTGGGTTCTTTTCATCTATCCTTACCTGTACCAAGTCTTCCACTGCCTTCTGTTCAGCGACTTTGACAACATCCGTAAACAATTCATTGCTCTTAGGTTCTTCCACCATCTGTACATACCCTTTGGCAGCGCGGCTGCCATTTACTGTGACGAAGCACTGTTTGGACATAATTTGGCCTCTAAAGACCTCTTCAATTACTCCGGCTTCATTGGGGAACCGTAATACTTGATGGTAGGTTGAAGCTACCGATTGCATGGCATGCAGCTGTGTCCTTCCCAATATTATGTTGTAAGTGGAAGGGACTTTCAATACCCAGAATTCTACTTGTTTCGTGATGCTTCCTGCTCTGACTGGAAAGATTATCTTGCTTACTGGCCACTCTGGCATTGAGTTGAATCTGATTAGGGGAGATGTTGCAGGTGCCAAGTCTTTGTCTTTCAATTTCAATTGTTTGAAGGTTTCGTAATACATTATCTCACACGAGTTTCCTTGGTCGATCAAAATCCATTTGATGTCGAAATCTTTGACGCGGAGAGTGACAACCAGTGCATCATTGTGAGGGTAATATATCCTTGCCAAGTCTCTGTCTGAAAAAGATATGACATTCGTGGCCTCTTTTCTCCCCTTTTTGATGGTAAGATGTGCACTTAATACCTCCCTTAAGTGCTCAGCCTTCTTGATCATTCCCCTGAGCTCACATACCCGCTCAGGTTCGTATACCCCATGTATTATGTTAATCACGCCTTGAGGTGGGGCGTCGATCGACATTCTGTTTGGGTTGTCGTGGTTCTGGGTGGTTGGCTGTGTTCCTCATTCTATGTACTGGTCCAGGTGCCCAGCTGCCACTAACTCCTCCAAATGCTGCCTCAACGGCATGCAATTTTCAGTGCGGTGCTCTTTTTCATCATGGAAGGTGCACCGGGACCTTTCGTCATAGTCTTTCTATGCTTTTCCCAACTTAGCTGGCCATCGGACGAAAGGTTCGTCACGTATCTCACTGAGAATCCAGTAGATTGGTTTTTTGAACACCGTGGTAATGGCAGTGCGAACTCTTAGCCACCTTTTGTCTGGATCCTCTTTGTTGGCCCGTCTGCCTCGCCCATTCCTACTTGGTCGTTCTAATGTGTTGACTTTTGCTGAAGTCTTTTTATCTGGTATTGCTGTTGTGCCAGATTTCGCTTTAGCACAGGCACCATCCTCTTCCACACGAATATGTTGGTGCACTCTTTCCATTAGGGCCTTCATTATGAGGGGAGGCGTTATAGTAATTGAATCCCTCAATTTGTTGCCGACTGACAAGCCCCGTTTGTATTGTGCGATTGCGAGGTTTGTAGGACAATCTCCTATTTGGTTGAAAGTTTCCTAGTAGCGACTGTTATAGGACCTCAATGTTTCTTTGTCGCCCATGTCGATGTAGAGTAGCTGATCAATCTCCACTGGTGTCTTGGTGTTCGTTCTAAACCTTGTCACGAACGCCTCTGCCAATTGTGCCCAGGAGGCGATGTTGCCTTCTGGTAGTCTTTCGAACCAAGTTAGACCCAGGTCGCCTAGGCTGGATGGAAATAGGATGCACATTAAAGCCTCGTTTCGCCGGTATATTGCCATAACCTGGCGAAAGTGGCTCAAGTGCATGTAGGGGTCCGTCTTCCCTTCATAAGTGGTGAATTTGGACTGGTGAAAGCCCGAAGGTAGTGGTGCGTTCTCAATTGCCGGAATGAACGGCGAGGTCTGCAACCTTACTAATGCTTTGTCTGTTGGTTTGTAAGCAAGATGCGGTATTGGTATTCCTATCTTGACGCTCCCATGCGTCCAAGGAGCCAACTGCTGAAGGGCTGAAACTCTACGCGGGTCGCGCGCCCTGGTATCTTCCTTCCATCGTGCCCTTTCTTCAAGCACAGTTCGCAAATCGGATGATCTAGGCAACTCCGTCTGCCTGGATGACGTCTAGTGTGTGCGCGAGGGCCGATAGGTGCTTCCCTCAGTATATGACCTCTCAGTTCTCGTTTCTCTCAGACCTGGAATAACGAGTCCTGGGAGTTCTTGACTGAGTGCCGCCTGTTCTCAGGCTCCTACTCTCTGCTTGCGATAGTGTGGTATGCTTACCACGATCTTTCGAGTGGCGAGAGGGCGTGTTGCTTTTGTGTCCCTCTCCTGTCGCCACCCATTTTCCTTTGATCTGGCGCTTCATAGAATCCATGTCTGCTGTCATCTTCTTTATTAACTCGTCTTGTTCCTTTACGCGATCCTCCAGAACTTGAGGATCCATCATTCGCCTCTGTCTTTCAGGACTTTGAGAGCGACGGGGGCTGTTAGCCCGCCTTCCCCTGGCATCCCTCCGGGGGTTCTGTCGCTGGGGCTCTAAATCCGCCATGGGAAGGATAGAAGGCAAACCTTCGCGCCTCCCACCCCTCTCTAGGGTTTGTCCGTCGATAGCGGACTGCGGCAAATCTTCATTGTGCGCCATTACTTCCAATTAGAGAGGAAAAACTTGATCAAGAGGTTTTGTTCTTTCTGATTTTCCCACAGACGACGCCAATTGTACGAGCACGAAATAATGTTCTCGTATAATCTTGCTGACCAAGTCTGCGCTCCTCCAAACGTCGTCGCTTTACTTCCTGAAAATACAAACTTGAGCTAGCTGACGGGTGTGTGCCGGATACCTCTCTGATGCCTAAGTCAGCAAAATAGACAAATAGACAAAAGCTCTGTGTATTCGAGAATCAAAATTGTGTTACCTCTCCATAGGTGAGGTTGTGAGCTCTTATAGGTTCTGTATAGTACAATCCTAGTAGGACTCTTATTCCTCCATGTAAAGTCCTCCTAGGAATCACACTTTAGAAAGATAATGCTTATCCTTCAACACCCCCCTCGTTGCTTAAACCAAGTGAGATGGTTTTACCTCGGTAGTATGACAAAACGATCGAGCTAACAATACTTCTTTGTCATACTCAAACCAATGCCTTCACATGCAACTTATAGCTTGGCCCTTGTTCATCAATACCTCAATTGTGTCCGTTAAAGACCGAGCTAAATACAGCAAGCTCTGGCCGTGCTAACCATACCTCAGTCCAAAACACTGGGCCGAGCTAATTACCAGTTCGACCGGGGTGACTGAGCTAACTGCAAGGCTCTTTTGGGACCGAGCTAACTACAAGTCCCTTTTGCTCAGCCCTTCTTACTGTGGTCCACAGAACGGCTCATTACCCAGCTCGACCCAATTTACTTATAAATTATCCTCTCAATTGTTCCTTAATTTCATCTGCATAGCATAATTGAGATTACCCGTTACAAGCCGAGGTAAAAACTTTAGCCTTTAAATGAATTTTTCTAGTTGTTTCATCTCTTATTAGATAAGCATAACAAATTCTATCTGTACATATAAATTTAAAATAATAATAATGAATCTTACAAGTAAACATTACATTCGTTTCGTTTCACGGGAATGCTATTAAAAAAATATAAAAATGAGTGATTTTTATCGAGGGGTATATTTCTTGTAAATATTTTAGTTTTTGGTGATGAAAATTAAAAATTATTCGGTGTCCATAAGGCATTGCAAACTATTATGTCCTTATTATTATTTAATTAGTCAATAATACGTAGCAGTATTGTTGTGACACCGAATAATTGCTCTTAAAAATATTTATTTTATTTATTTTGACATTCTTGAGATTGAAGAAATTAATAATAAAATATCATAGGAACAAAGTGATGGACTATGCTTGAAACAAAATGTGATACTAAATTATTTTTCATCAATTATAATATTTTTTTTATATCGTATTTAAATAAAAAAATTTAATTTATATTTCAATCAGATATATTTTATCTTTTTACTTTTCATTTTTAAACAAAACCTTAAGACACGTGCTCGAGTGATCAATTAATCGTTTTGATTTTGAAAGTTGCACACATCAAAAAGTTTATTCAGCCTCATTGGGGCAACATATATTTGGGGTAACATATAATTATGTCACTTACCAATCACCAAACAATATGCTCTTTGTAGTTCATATACCCCAATACAAAATTGTGGATCACATTAACTCCACCAATCACAACTCTCTCATGTATCACTTGACCATACCTAAGATACCTAAGATGACTAAAGGCACTATTTGATAGATTTGCTCGCACAACAGTCACTGTTGTGCAGTGAAATGAGCTTATTTTGAGGCTTATTTTGATAATCCGAGCCATTCACATTTTAATATATATCAAATAGAATATGCCTGTAAAAAAACTAAGTTAATCGGATATCGTTTACCTATTCATTCGCTCACATTTGTATGTACAAAAATAAATAATAATTGTGATTTAAAATATTAAAATGAATACAAATGTTTGTAGATGAATAGATAAATAATATCCGATTAACTTGATTTTTGCAGACATGTTCTACTTGATGTATTTTATAATGTGAACGGTTCAGATTATTGAAATGAGCCTCGAAATGGGCTCATTTGCTGCACAACACCCGCACAGCAACCACCCCAATTCCCTATTTGACATCTCCAATATTAGCATACTTTTTTTTATCTTTTATAGATCACATCATTTTTTTTTTTTTTTTTTTTGCACATTTTTATCGTAAAAAAGTCAAAAAGTATAGGCTTTGTTTGGGAACATAGTATCTTAATAATATTTTAATTTTTTATGAAAGATGTGCAAAAAAAATAAAGAGAATTATGTGACAACTTATAATGATTTTTTTAACTTTTTAACTAAAATAGTTAATTTTCAAATGATTAGATCATCCTAAACACCAATTAAGTAACTTCTCCCAATTGACTATGAAAATTGAATAATGTGATTTGTTTTATGGTTTATTAGTGATAAGTCCATTTCTTTAAGGAGTATGACATTAGATCTAATGATTGATTTTATTTTTTTTTAAAATTTTTGTTGTTGTTGTTGTTATTGTAAAAACATAGTTAACGAAATTATTTAGTGAGAATGACCGATTATTGTTTTGCATTTTTTTTTTCATTTTTATCTATTTCTGCGGGTTGATCACTAGAAAGGTGGTCAAAAAAGTTGTCGAGGTGGTCAGCGATGGTAACTGCTGGTGGTGGTGATATGGATAGATAGGCGGATTAGGTGGACATATAAATGATAAGAGGACAAATAGAAAAATAACACCAATAGAGTGACGTGGACAATGGACAAATAAACAACTAGGTAGATGAGTCATTATTTACTTGGAAAATGTGTGAGAGCTCGAATGCCCCGAATGCCGAAACGATGCCGTTTTGGCAATGTTTTTTTTTTTTTTTTTCTTTTCTCGTTCATATTTGAACACACAAGGGGAAGGGCAAGAGAGAGAAAGAGGCGACGGTGATGGCGAGGCGGGGCGATGGTGGACGGTGATGGAGGGTGCGATTCAGACTTCTTTTCTTTTTTTTTTTCTGGCTTTGAAGATGAAAATGATGTGTTGATGAAGATTTTGTTGTTGATTTTTTATTTTTTTTTCCTAGTAGATCCAAATCTGTGGGTGGGTTTGATTTTTGTGTTTGATTGGGTTTGATTTTTGGGTGGATGGATTTGATTTTGATTTTGATTTTAGTTTTGTGATGGGTTTTAATTTTGTGGTTGAATCAATTTTGTGTTCAATTTTGTGGTTGAAGGAATGTGGGTTTGCTTCAACTGAGAGTGGTGGTGCTATGCTAGTTTTTAGGGAAAGAAAGTAGAGGAAGAAGAAGATGAGGTTTTGTTTGTCAGTGTTCACAAATGTTTGAGACAGAAGGTGAAGGGGAAAAACAAAATATTGGCTGATGATGATGTGATGAAGAAGATGATGTTGATGATGACGATGTTCACCAGCGATCTTCTTCTTCTTCTTCTCTCCTCTCCTCTTCTTCTTCTTCTTCTTCTTCTTCAAACTCTTCTTCTTCTTCAGACAAACGAGAAGGAAAAAAGAAAAAAAGAAAAAGAAAAAAAATTCCAAAACGACGTTGTTTTGGGATTTCAGGCCATTCGAGCAGTTGATAATTCGAGCTACGTAGCGGAGTTGTATTTACCTAGACAACTAGGTAGGGATAATATAATCTTTCAAATTTTTAATCTTCTTGGTCCCAAAAGAGTGGAGTTTGTGACTATTAGAAAATCACAACATACATTTAGACGAGTCATTATTTACCTCTTAATTATCTAATAAAGTAATCTTTTTGTTACATGATTGGCTAACATTATTATACGATATTTTGAAATTATTGAATAATTATTTACCACCCCTATATCCATCATTAATTATTATATGATGAAATTCACATATTTAGAATAAATATGAACCATAGGTAAAAAACTGGATACCAATTATAGATACCTAAAATTACTAACCAAGATTACTCTAATG
This sequence comes from Camellia sinensis, assembly GCF_055761805.1. Lineage (NCBI taxonomy): Eukaryota > Viridiplantae > Streptophyta > Magnoliopsida > Ericales > Theaceae > Camellia > Camellia sinensis. Next base: position 192,395,864 of record NC_138964.1, read on the forward strand.
GACTCTACATGCAACGCTTGTTTCATTGAAATGTTGTTGTGTGATTTGGACTTGGAATAATCTTGTGAACTCAGCAATGGAACAGCAGTCAAAGAGAGGCATGTAGATGGAATTAATAATTAAGTTATGCTAGGTTGATTATATATTATATTAAGAATGAGAAAATGCAAAATAATTTAATTTAAGTAAACAAAAACTAACAAATCAAAGAAAAGCAGCCCATACATCTTTTGCAAGGTTGGAAGGGATAAAAAAAACAGTTGACTGTATCCGTGATGACCTAATTTCAAAGACCCCATTTGAAGGATAGATCATGAGATGACTAATTTTCCAAGGCATAATTTTATTGAAATTTCACTTTCAAGGCATAATTTTCCAATTTTTGACATATTTTTATAATGAATGTAAAATTATTTTAAATTTATTAATAAGTGCTCTTAAGGCACACATAAGAATGCATGAGGGAGGAACTGGTTGAAACCACCCACTTAATATGGGATTTGGGGTGGTTGTTGTGTAGGGGTGCACAACAGTCACTGTTGTGCAGTCAAATTGGCTCATTTAGGGGTCCATTTCGATAATCTGAACCATTTATATTCTAGAATATATCAAGTAAAACATATTTGCCAAAAATCAAGTTAATCGAATATTGTTTACCCTTTCATCCACTCATATTTGTATTCATTTTAATACTTTAAATCACAATTATTATTTATTTTTATAAATACAAATATGAGTGAATGAAAGGGTAAATGATATTTGATTAACTTGATTTTTTTATGGATAGATTCTACTTGATATATTCTAAAATGTGAACGATTCAGATTATCGGAATAATGAGTCCATTTGACTGCCCAACAGTGGTACACAATAGCAATCCCAAATCTCTGAATATGCTAGTATTTGTTATGCAATTTTTTGAATTATACATGGTTTCCTCTCTAAAGTGTTCTGCTCCATTTTCCTTTTGAAATTTTGAAAATTTTATATATCATACACGGATGCCAAACACAGATGTTTTGGTTCACCCTTTCTGTTAGATTTATTTATTTTGATAATTTATTTAATTATATTTTAATTTATTTGAAAGAGAAAAATAGAATTTAAAATTTATTTTGATGATTTATTTAATTATATTTTAATTTATTTGAAAAAGAAAAATAGAATCAAAATTTATTTTGATGATTTATTTGAAAGAGAAAAATAGAATCAAAATTTATTTTGTCAAATTATTTCTCACCTAAACCTTTATCCTAAATGTTGTTAGAATGCATTTAATATTTAATTAAACCAGGAGTTGAAACAGCCCAGCACAGCAGCAAGTCAAAAGGTTCAAGCGAAAGATATTCAAATTTGTAATGATAGAGTGGAAAATATTCAAATTAGTAATGATGGAGTACAACGGCTATAAACGGCTATAAATTCAAATGAATATAACGGCTATAAGTTTCATTATATATATACCAAAGCCTCTAATGTAAACAAGTTACAAAAAAAAAAAATCAAAAAATATTTTTTGATCTATAATCACTCACATCTATTCTCTGAAAAATTCTCTGAGAAGTGTTCTTCAATTTTTGTTTATATCCTCTCTCAGAAATTATACACTGAGCCTTATAGCATTAAGCTCATCTTTCCTGTGTGAGATTTACAGAAAAACCAGAGGTTCATTTTTATATCTATCTTTGAGAGATAATTATTGTAGTTTTATGTGAAAATAAAAACACATTATTTTCAACCTTGTAGGAGTGTAGTACACTCAGTGTTCTTGACTTAGAAAGTCTGTGTAAAACCTGCGGAGGATTGCTCCATCTGTAAAAAGGTTGCTAGCACCTTGTGAAGCTAGAAGATAGTGAAAAATCTCAAGTGAAGCTTAAGGAATGGATGTAGGCTTGGTTAACCGAACCACTATAAATCTGTTTGTCTCCTCTTCCCTAATCTTTTTACTTTCTTACTACTGCTATATCTATCTAATATTCATGTGTTAATAATTTGATTTACCCTATATATTAGTTATACTTCATTGCTATTTTGCTTGATCATTTACTGCTAAGTTCATCATTGTGTCTGTTAATAATTTGTTGTACTAGTAGTTAATTTTATTGAGGTACTATTAATTTTAATTTGTAGAAACCTAATTCATCCCCCTCTTAAATTGCTTTTTGGGTAACACTCCCTTTTCCTTGCTTAAGATTTAATCATGTAACTTATTTATTTTGTTTAATCTAGGTTGTGGACTATTTTCTATTTATTTTGTTAGAAAATTGTTGAGACGTCCATTTATAAGGGTGTATGGCATTAGTTTTAAGAATTGCTTTATTTTGATTGTAAAAATATGATTAATGAAATTATTTTGTTTGAAAAATAAATTATTATTTTGAATGATAATTTTCATTGGATTGTCGGTTGCCAGTAGACGGAGGTAGCCGGCAGTCGTTGGTGATGATATAGACAAATAAGTCAATTTAATAAACAAATAAATGACACAATGTGAACATATAGTTAGATATATAAGAGTAATATGATCTTTTAAATTGTTATTATCCTTACCATCCAAAAAATTAAATTTTCAGATTATTTTCAGACTACTGTCCCCAAAAATTTCAAAATTAGATTGATGTCATGAATGCCCAATATTGTTGATTGTTTTTAATTTTGTCCGTGGGTCAGTTCATATATTTTTTCAATTGGTTAGGGCCCATTTTCTGTTAATTGTTTGCTTATTTGTAGCTTCCCCGATACAATTTATAGCTCTCACATGGTACACCTTATAGCCTAGCGTTGTATTTAGTTAGGGGATTTGAAAAGAGATTTAAAAAAAACAAAGAAAAAATAGAGGTGAAATGTGAATAAGATATATTTACATTTTATTTAATTTCACACCTCTTTTTCTTTTCATTTTTCAAATTCCTTTTCAAATCTTTCAACTAAATATAGAATAAAAGTTAATATTTCCATAGCCATGTGGTGAAAATCAATTTACGACAAATGATTTGGGAAAAAGAAAGTTAAAAGAGAGTGAAGGGGTCGTTTTGATGTATGTTTAGATTGTGTGAATTTGACAATAATTATTTAAAAAAAATTCAATTTTAAATTTGATAGTCTACCTATCAATTTCAACATTAAATTATCATGATAGATTTAAAATAATTATATAAAAGTATTTATTAGAAATCATGTTAAGAATTCTTTTGTAGTTATAGAAATTTTAATAAAATATATCTTTTTTATCTCAACTTATTATACAATTTATTATTAATTTTATATTTATGTATTTGTAAAATATATAATGGGATGATCTCTTTTGTTTATAAAATTTATTTTACTAACTTTCTATTTCATTAATATTTCATAATATATAATGAAAATGATCTCTAATTATTTTATATTTAAATAATAATATTAATTTTATCGAGTCAATTTTATAATATAAGAGGTACATATCACTTATTTTTTTTAATTTTAAAAATAAAATAGTATGTATATTTTGTTATGAGTAATGCTAAAACCTAAAATTTCACTGAGTTTGATTGATTTCTAAACAATCAATTGACATGTAATGTTCAATGTCATTGAGTATAAATTTAAGAGTTATGTTTTAAGAATTTAAAGCATTTATTTACTTCAATTAATAATGTACCAAAACTAATTCAGTGTTTTTTATGCATATAAAATGACACCTCCCGGACAAATTTTTTGGTTTCGCCCTGCCTATATTCTAACATTTTTAATCTCCAATTTTTTGATTCGAATTTACATTCATCCAAACGGGATGTAAGAAAATATAGTGGCAACTATATATGATTTTTTGTTTCAGCTCTTTTTATTATGTTTCAGTTCTCTTTAATTCGGAGCTTGACATTAATCAATTTATGAATCGGTGATGTTATATGTATCAATTAGTTTACTAACTAGTGTATCAATACTAGTTATGACATTCTTATTGATTCAAACTCATTATACAAGTTACAAATATCAAAATTTCTTAAATTATACCAGATTATTAATTGACATGCTAATTAATATATTAATTGATGTATATAATATTATTGTGGACAAATATGAAGACAAGTAATCACCCCATCACGTGGCACTTGATAGTTTCATTGCCACTAGACTTATTTTGTTTTTTGGCTTTGTTCCGTGTTTTTGCGCTTAATTTATTGGCCCAGACTCGTAACACAAAAGCATTTACAGATAATACAACTTTTCATACATAAATTCCATCCAAAATGAAGTTGCAGCGGCAAGCTTTTAGAATTATGAGCCCAAGTCAATTATTTGTTTGAAAATGATAAGACTAGAATAAGATACATCATTGTGTATATATTTATATTAGTGGATTGCATATATAATGTGTATGTAATTCAAAAGAACATAATAATATAAGAATAATGATAAAAAAATATGTACATATATTATATGTTGCTCAAATAGTAATGACTTGCTTTGTCAAACCAATGATCTTGATTTCAAGTCTTGTATCATTCCTATATATAAATATCAATAGCAGAGATATTTTGAAAAAAAAACTCAAAATATGAGTGTGACACTTGAATTTTCATTTAAAATTTCAATAAATAAAACTCAAAAATAAATAAATAAATCAATCAATAAATAATAAATAAATGCATAATTTAAGAAATTAGGAATTAATCGATTAAATTGTTAAAGAAACAAATTACGAGACACTGCACGCTAAATATTTTAGTAAGTGATAAGTGATGTTTTATAGTTTGATAGTGAGATTTTTAGACATGAACCTAATTTATAATTATACGTAATTTTAGGAATCATCATGAATCACCACAAGAATGATAACAATTTTATAAGGAAAATGTCTCGTAGCTCAAATTTTGTGGCTCAAAAGTGGCTCAAATGGCCAAAACTACGTCGTTTTGGCCATTTTTATGTTGTTCTGTACTCAAAACGACGTCGTTTTGGCCATTTGAGCCACTTTTAAGTCACAAAATTTGAGCTACGTAGCATTGTCGATTTTATAAAACCAAATTAATTTAAGTGACTCTTGATACAGGACATGTGTCTACACCCCTCAAATACCAGCAAAACGTAGCAAGAGTAGACGCAACGTGGCTGCCTTGGCCCTTGGTGAATTTGCAAAGCTGAAACAAAAAGACAAGGGGTGAAACAGGTGTCAATAAAGAGTTAAACTTTGAGGAGTGAAGAATAGGTGGCAAAGAGAGGAATTATCCACATGTGTGTTGGCTTTGCTTGAGCGTCATTTAAGTCATGTATAAATGGGACGTTAGTGCTGAAGCAAGAACACAAAAAATAAGAACGACAATGTTATGTAGTTTAAATTTTGTGATTTAGAAGTGACTTAAATGTTTAAAATGACGTCATTTTGAGTATAAAATAACATAAAAATAGTCAAAACGACGTCATTTTGACTATTTGAGCCACTTTTGAGCCACAAAATTTGAGTTACGAGACATTTTTCAAATAAGAAACATTCAAGAAAGGAGTCTTAGAAACGGGAGCAAGCTCAGTATAATTTAGGAATAATTTTTAGGTGAGTTTTATTATATCTCGAGTTGTTATAATATGTTTTTTATATATCTTAAGTTATCGTAATATATTTTATGAATGTTTTAAGTTATCATAATTTATTTTATATAATTTATGTTTTATGGTTAGGTTAATGTTTCAATTACGTGGATTATTTTCTGAACTTTATTTGTTTAAAATGAAACCCATGGATATGTTTGTTTAATTTTTAAGAATATTTGACCATGATCTTGTAAATAATTATTTTCTGTAAGTGCCACTACGGGAGTCTCATGTCTTGGGGGACTTAAATAACATAGGCCATAGATCCATTGGCCCCTGTTCTGATTGTCACTTTGGTGACCCTTGTTCTGTTCTGTTCTGTACCGTGGTTATAGTGATTTATTTCAGTTCAGCCACTTAATTAATTTGTGTATTCAACTCAAATTATGTTAATGTTTTAGTTTAAATAATTATCCATGGCCATTTTGTACCCTAATACTCACAGTATAATATTTCTCACCCTGCTATGTGCTTATAGCTGTTACCCCTTTCAGGTGACGAAGTTTAGTGGGATCAAGATGAAAAATGAATCGCTGTGTTGTTTTTTTTTTAAATCTTTTTTTTTTATTACTATCTGTTTTGTTTTGAACTCTTGTAATACAATAAAGTTCAAATGACTATGTTTTGTTCCCTTTTAAATAAGCAGTTGGTACCCAATTATTTTATTTTAATTTATTTAATTTATCCACTTGTGCTGCGACTACAAAATTATTTGAATTATTTTATTCTTATCTTGTTACGACGCCGAGCCTTTGAGTACCAAGTTTGGATCGTGACAATGAGACATAAATGTGTCAACACTATTAGGAACCTTCACTTTATATATTAAAATAGATATAACAAAAATATTATTTGTATGGTAATAGTCATTTTAATAAAAATTTTGTTTTAAAATAAAATACTTCAATTTACTTCATTATGACGTTACTTATTAATTTGAAAACAAAAGCCTTGTTTGGTTTGTTTTTTAGAGAATGTGAAGAAGTGGTTTGGAAATACTGTTCAGATCTTGAGAGACGCTAGTGATCCTCAGCTAGTCACCTGAAAAGATACAAACACTCCGGTCGGGGGTGCCGGAATTAGCACTCCAACGGACAAGTCAGTTCAAACACTCAGGATAGCTTCTTTACTAAGTTAAGAAAAAAGTGATTGTTACATACCTTTCTAAATATGTGGTTCTTGTATTTATATTAGCTTTTTGGGCCTCGGGGCCTGAGCCTACTTTTATGTCATTCCCCTTTTATTTATTTAGAGCTACTGATCTCCGGCTATTCGGCCTTCTTAACGTATTCGGCATTCTAGTCACACAATATGGAGTCGAATAATATCTAATTTATGGGGTACGCACCTTCCGACTCTTCTATTTATTTGGCTCCCACAATTGCCCCCCAAGCACTTTACCAACGACAGTTTGGCTGGAGTGCTTGGTTCCGAAATTCGAAAAGTCAAAGCCAAAATTCGGCGGTTGGCCTCATCCTCATGCGGATATCTTAGCACACCCCTTTCGGTTGTCGTGTCGACTTCCCGTCCCCTCGTACGTGTCTATTTATTGCGATTGAAAATTTTGACGTCCTTTCAAGTATGTATTTGATGACGCTCGTCGCTGGATTGCCTTTTGAATCGTTCCTACAACTCTCTTCTCCGATATCCTCTTCGTCCTTTGTAAGTTCTCTCCTTCCTTGTTTCGAAGACTCTTTCTGGTTTATTCCTTCCTTGGCATATTCTTATAAACCGTAGGGTATGGCGAAACATTTAAAAGACCTTCTCTCGTCAGATCGAATTGTTGGCTTTAAACGCCATTTCTCCATTCTTGATGATGTTCGTCTGTCGTTTGTGGCAGATGGCACTCTTGATATGGAGAGGAAGGACAAAACCACAACTGTCTTTTCTCTTTTGTCAATCGCAGAGGGTGGAGTCCGTTTTCCCCTTCACCCGTTTCTTAGGGCTGTGCTTCGCCATTGGGTTTAATCTCTTCCCAATTCAATGTGAATTTCTTTAGAATTATAATGGGGGTTATAGCGCTCAACCGTCGCCTTAGAATTAACCTTGGCATTCCAGCCATCTGGCATTGCTATGCCTTAGCTAAGTCTTCTGGTCGGCACGGGCGTTTCTTCCTTAGGGCCAAGGATATCGACCATCAGTTAATTACTATGCTTTCCAGTTCTGGGAAATGAGTTGATGATGTTATGGTCGTTGTCCAGGGTAACTGGGAATTTGGCGAAGGGGAGGATCACGTCAACCCTATTCCTAGATGGAGGGGCGAGCCAGGTGGCCGGTTACCTTCTCGCTTTTATTATTTGTTCATTTTTGTTGTAAAGCCTCTTCTTTGAAATGTTACGGCTTGGCTTGTACAGGGAACGATTTGAAGAAAGTCCTGTCTTCGACTGACGACGCCGTTCTTTCGGATATCAAAGTCGCGCTCACGTATTTCGGCCGTCGAAGTCTTCAGAAACAAGGGAGGGCGGCCCACGTTCTGCTTCGTTATGATCCGACATATATGACCTTCTCGGTGGTGGAAAATATCCCAGTTCCGGAGGGTGAAGATTCTCTTATCGCTCTTAATTTGTCCGACTTCAAAAACTTGAGGCAGGTTGGTTTTGAAGGGTCTGATTCGGAGCGGGATGTAGCTAATGTTACTGAATCAGATCAGTACGAAACTGAGTCTGACGAGGTATTGAATTCGGCTGATCCTCCATCCACTTCGGGCCGAGGGGATCTTTCACTTGACGGCGTTTTTCACGGCTTAGAGGATCTTTCTGCCACAGGCCCTGAAGACATGGCCGGGTTAAGCCTAACAAAACTTGCTAGGAAGGCGAATGCGGAAAGGTTGGCCGCGCGGCGAAGAACGGAGGCCCTTCCGTCTGAAGTACCACCCACCACCGAATCTCAACTCTCCCTGCCTGTTAGCGAATCAGAGTCCTTGCACGTTGTTGAGGTGGAGACGGCAAAAAATCAGAATGCCGAATCTACTTTGATCGTACAGGCCAGCCAAGAAGTTGAGGAAGAGGCAGAGAAACGCCCTGCCGAGTTTGAGGCCGGCTCAGAAGAACAAGGCGGCAAACGTCCTCGATTAGAGGAATTGAATGTGATCGTTCCTTTTGTCATTCAGCTGATGATAAAAAACATGCCGATTTCTTTTGACGCTTCGGTGCTTAAAGATCCAGAAGTCGCATTCAGCTTGGCTGCGTCCGTGTCATTGTCGTCTGATAGGGAGGCTTTCCGGATGGAACCAGATTTGAATGCGACAGCACTAGCCGCCCAATCGACACTTTTGGTACATATTCGGACTTTGCTTCACTTAATCAAAATACTGTTGAAGTTATGGTTTTAAATTCTTGTTTTGCAAACCGTTGGAAGGATAACCAATATGGGCCGTCGCTATTACGACGTCGTCAAACAGATTGGTCGTTTACCAAAGAAAGTTGAGGGGCAGAGAAGAAGGGCCGAGGTCGAAGCTTTGAGGGCGAACAAGGAAGCCTCAAGGGCCGACGCCAAGGTGGAGAGGGCTCGTAGCGCGGATCAATTGAGATCGGATGCCGAGAAGCAGGCGGACGCGAGCGAAGATGCGCTCAAATTGGCCCAGAAGGCGGTCTCCAAACTGGAGGCTGAGTTGGCTGAAATGAAGGCGGCAAAGGAAACAGTCGACTCAGAGGCTTCCAAAGTATTCGAGGCCGGGAAAAATCCTAGACTCGCCGAGTATTTGGACCAAGTTCCCAAGTTTGAAAATCGGGGATTCAAACATGGCTGGCACAAAGCCCTTGCTGCTGCTAAAGTTTGATTGATTATGCCAATACCGTATGAGCAAGTGAATGTTGAGCCATTGGAGTCTGATTCCGATGACTGATCTGGGCGACTGACATAGTTTTTAGGATGTCGAATGTATTTTTACAGTTTTTAATTTGGTATTTTTCATGTGTTGCTACAGTCATAGTTTTTTTTTTTTTTGCTAGGCATTTTCATGCGGGCTTGTAGCTTTTTGTTTAGTAATTTGCGTATATAAAATTTCATGAGTTGTGCTCAACTTGCTAAGGAAAATGTTGTTGATGAATGATATTGCTTTTGGTTATGGTTAGATCGGCTGCTTAGCTTATTTATTTGGCCGACCAGATTAGTAAATCTGCTCTTGCCTTAGCCAGGGCGCGAGCTTGCAAAGTCGAATGGGCCTAACTCGTGGGCTGGCTGAGGCACTGATTGATCGGCGCTTGTGCTTGAAAACATGACCGATCAGATTAGTAAATCTGCCATTGCCTTAGCCAGGGCACGAGCTTAGGAAGCCGAATGGGCCTAACTCGTGGGCTAGCTGAGGCACAGATTGATCGGCGCTTGCGATTGAAAACATGGCCGACCAGATTAGTAAATCTGCCATTGCTTTAGCCAGGGCGCAAGCTTGGAAAGCAGAATGGGCCTAACTCGTGGGCTGGCTGAGGAACAGATTGATCGGCGCTTGCGCTTGAAAACATGGCTGACTAGATTAGTAAATCTGCCCTTGCCTTAGCCAATGCGCGAGCTTGGGAAGCCGAATGGGCCTAACTCATGGTCTGGCTGAGGCACAGATTGATCGGCGCTTGTGCTTGAAAACATGGCCGACCAGAAGCACGGTTGGATCAAGGCCCTTCAAACCGAGAAAGCTCTCGAAGCCGTGGGCATTGATTTGACTTCGCCCCTGTATCATCGTCACTACTTACCCTATTCCGATTTCGAAATTGAGAAGAGCGACGATGAGGGTGCCGAATAAATAGACTTTGGAACGCGAGAACAGACTTCGCGCCGAACAAATAGAATTTCTTTTATTTTCAACGTTCGTATTTGGTCTTGAAATGTTATGGGCTTAATTAAACGTATTATTTCAACTTACTGGCAAGTTTTGTGTTGCGTGGTGCAAATGTTTAAACATGCATTGACCGGCTCGAATTAAGAACAATTCTCAGTGAATATTTATTCGGCCAGTGAAGTGGTCCGAATGCATCTCTCACAAAGGCTCCGAATCCGGAGATTATTTTGGCCAATCGTGATATCCACGAAGGGTGCTCCGAATTCGGAGTCTTAATCGGCCTTACGAAGCCTAATCGGCCCTAAGATGTTATGCGCCAAAAAGGGCTCTGAATCCGGAGACTTTATTTTGGCCAATCGTGATATCCACAAAGGGCGCTCCAAATCTGAAGTCTTAATCGGCCTTAAGGTGTCATGTACCAAAAGGGGCTTCGAGTCCGGAGACTTTAAGTTAGCCAACCGTGATATCCACGAAGGGCACTTCGAATCCAGAGACTTAATCGGCCCTAAGGTGTCATGCACCAAAAGGGGGCTTCGAATTCAGAGACTTTATTTTGGTCAATCCTGATATCCACGAAGGGTGCTCCGAATCCGGAGTCTTAATCGGCCCTAAGGTGTCATGCACCAAAAGGGGCTCCGAGTCCGGAGACTTTATTTTGGCCAATCGTGATATCCATGAAGGGCGCTCCGAATCCGGAGTCTTAATCGGCCCTAAGGTGTCATGCACCAAAAGGGGCTCCGAGTTCGGAGACTTTAATTTGGCCAACCGTGTTATCCATGAAGGGCGCTTCGAATCCGGAGACTTAATCGGCCCTAAGGTGTCATGCACCAAAAAGGGCTCTGAATCTGGAGACTTTATTTTGGCCAATTGTGATATCCACGAAGGGCGTTCCAAATCCGGAAACTTAATCGGCCCTAAGGTGTCATGTACTAAAAGGGGGCTCCGAATCCGGAGACTTTTATTTTGGCCTTAGAAGGTTTAATCGGCCCTTAAAGGCTTGGGAGCGAGCTTGAGAAAACGAGAAGCTTTGTATTGCAATGGTGGAATATGTACAAGTATCAAGCCCACAAGTCGGGTCAATGATAGAATTTACGTAAATGTGTTGAATTCCAAGGCCGTGGCAGGCTTCTTCCTGACATGTCTGAGAGCCGGTATGTCCCTGTTCCTGCGATGGATTTTATCTGATAGGGGCCGTCCCAGTTTGGACCCAATTTTTCATCGGCCGGTCTCCGGTCGGCTGGAAGTACCTTCTTTAGGACCAACTCTCCTGGCGTGTATCAGCGCAACTGAACTCGCTGATTATACGACTTGGCGAGCTGCTGCTGATACCATGCCATGGATGCCAGGGCGCGGTCTCTTCGTTCTTCGATTAGAATCAAATCCAGGGCAAGCATCATGTCGTTTCGGCCCGTATAAAAAACTTGCGATTTCAGAGTTGGGAGGCCGATTTCCAGGGGTAAGATTGCATGAGTTCCAAAGCATAGAGCAAACGGTGTTTCTCTAGTGGATCTTCTCGGCGTAGTACGATGAGCCCACAATACACTCGGTAATTCTTCAACCCATTTGCCTTTAGCTTTTTTCAGCCTCTTTTTGATGCCGTCCAAGATGGATTTGTTAGAGGCTTCAGCTTAACCATTGCTTTGGGGGTAGGCCGGTGTAGAGAAGTAAGACCGAATGCCATATTTGCTACATAACTCTCGATATACGCCACAATCAAACTGGGTGCCATTGTCTGAGATGAGACCTCTCGGAATGCCGAATCGTGTTATGATGTTTCTCCATGCGAAGCGTTTAATGTCGGCATCTTGTATATGTGTTAAAGCCTCCGCTTCGACCCATTTTGTGAAGTAATCTGTTGCGACGATTAAGAATCGCTTGTTCCCTGGGGCCCTCGGCAATGGTCCTACGATATCAAGTCCCCACTGAGCAAATGGCCAGGGGCTGGTGATAGAGTTCAACCCTTCAGCAGGCAGATGGGTTAATGGGGAGAACTTTTGGCACTATTCGTATTTTTTTACATAACTCTCCACGTCAGCTCTCATTGTCGGCCAATAATACCCTTGTGTTATAGCTCGATGGGCCAGGGAGCGTCCGCCAGAATGGGCACCACAACTACCGTCATGTATCTCTGTTAGAAGCTCCTCCACTTTGTCGGGGTGCAGGCATTCCAAATATGGACCAGAGAGGGACTTTTTATAAAGCCCTCCTTGCGGATCCAAATAGTATCGCAGGGCTTTATTTCGCAGCTTGTGTGCTTCTTTTTTGTCCTCTGGGAGTTATTCAGAAGAGAGGAATGCAGCAATAGGGCTCATCCAGCTTGGTGCAGATTCTATAACATTGACATGGATTTCTTCCGAAGGGCCAATACTCGGCTCCGGGATGAAACCTACTTCGATGGTCCTTTTGATCTCAGAATTGATGGCGGAGGCTAGGCACGCCAAGGCATCCGTGTGTGTGTTCTGGTCGCGTGTTATTTGGTTCAGTTCGTGATGGTCAAATTTTGCCAGCAAGGAATTGGCCGTTTTCATGTAGGCCGCCATACGGTTGTTTCTTGCCGCGTACTTCCCCTTTAGCTGACTGATTACCAATTTTGAATCACAAAACACAAGCAGACGCCGAGCACCGAGAAAGTGCACATTCCGCAGACCGGCTAGAAGGACTTCGTATTCGGCTTCGTTATTTGATACTTCGAAGCCAAGCTTGACGGCCTACTCAATTACTGCGTCGTCTGGAGACATGATTACAACTCCGGCGCCGCTGCCCCTTTGGTTAGACGATCCATCACAGTATAATTGCCAAATATCCCCAACATAAATTCTCCAGTTCGGCTTTGGTCGAACTTCAGCCTTTGGTCGAACTTCGTCAGGTTTGAGGTTGGCAAGCTCGCCGGTGAATTCAGCAACAAAGTCGGCCAACACCTGCCCCTTGATTGCGGTTTTAGGTAAAAACTGAATGTTGTATTGGCCGAGTTCAAGAGCCCATTTTGAAACATGCCCTGATGCTTCTGCACTCCGTAGTACTGATCGGAGGGGATAATCTGTTAGCACCCCAATGCTATGTCCTTGGAAGTAATGCATCAGTTTTCTTGCCGCCATAACTAGGGCTAAGATGAGTTTTACCAGCAGAAGGTAGCGTGTTTCGGCGTCAACCATTGCCTTGCTCACATCATACACTGCCGTTGCTCCCCCTCCTCCTTAGTACGGCGCTGACGGCCCTATCGGAAACTGCCAGATATAGAATGAGCGGGTCACCAGCGGCTGGTGTTGTCAAGAGAGGTACTGAGCGGAGGTAGGTCTTGAGTCCGTTGAAAGGTGTTTCGCATTCGGCGGACCATTCAAAAGCCTTACCCTGCCGTAGTGTCTAAAAGAATTGTCGGCAGCGATTTGTAGATCAGCTAATGAACCTGTTGAGTGCAGCGGCCATCCCCATCAACTTTTGAACTTTTTTTACTGAACGGGGAGAGCCAAGTTCCAAGATTGCTGTGACTTGCCTCGGGTTGGCTTTGATTCCTCGGTGATTGACGATGTAACCTAGGAATTTGCCAGAGCCGATTCTGAACGCACACTTGGAAGCGTTCAGCTTCATTTTGTATTTGCGTAAGATGCTGAATGTCTTTTTTAGATCGGCTATATGATTCCGTTCTTCTTTGGACTTGACCACTATATCGTCAATGTATACTTCCATAGTGTGTCCGGGTTGCTCTTTGAACATGGTAGTGACCAGTCTTTGGTAGGTTGCCACTGCATTCTTCAGCCTAAAAGGCATAACTTTATAGCAGTAGGTTCTTCTTGGGGTGAGGAATGCGGTTTTGTTCTGGTCATCTGGATGCATGGCGATTTGATAGTAGCCTCTGTAAGCATCGAGGAAGCTCATGCGTTGATGGCGTGCCGTCGCATCGACAAGCTGGTCGATTCTGGAAAGAAGAAAACAGCCTTTGGGGCAAGCTTTGTTCAGATCCGTGAAATCAACGCACACTCGCCAAGTCCCATTTTTCTTCTTCACCACCACTGTATTGGAGAGCCACGTAGGGTAAGTGACTTTTCTAATTGCCCCGGCATCAAGCAGTCTGTCTACCTCATCAACAGCGGCGGCAGTGTGTTCCGCGGCTGACCGTTGGCCTTTCTAAATGATCGGCTTACATTTGGGATCGACATTCAAATGGTGCTGTGAAACTGATGGGTCTATTCCCTACATTTCGTACGGAGTCCACGCAAAGACATCGAGGTTGTTGAGCAAGAAAGAGATCAGCTACTGCCTGTCGGCCTGATTCAGAGAAGTGCCGATCATGAAGAATTTTTCTGGGCTTCCATCGATGTTAACTCGGTCTAAACCTTTCGTGGCCTTCTTGGTTGGATGCCGCCCTATGTCATCAAGGATCTCCCGATTCGATACCTCAATGGAGTTTACTTGCACTTCCTTTGGCGTTTTGGCAGCAAGGAGATAACATGTTTGTGCTAATTTCTAGGAGCCGCGGATTTGCTCAATGCCGTGTTCTGTTGGGAAACGTAGTAGTTGATGATAGGTGCTTGGGACGGCCTGCAAGGTATGCAACCACGATCGCCCCATGATGAGATTGTACAGTGATGGCAGCCTGACGACCAAGGATTCCACATCCACCGTTCTAGAACCTGCTCGAACGGGTAAGCTGATCTCTCCCAATGGGTACTCTGGATTGGCATTGAAGCTAAATAGTGGATAAGGAGCCGGAGTCAGGTCTGACTCGTTGAATCCGAGTTTGATGAAGGTTTTATAATACATAACCCCTGAAGTACTGCCCTTGTCGATAAGAACGCGTTCGACGGTGAACCGGTTTACGCGTAGCTCAATAACTAATGGATCGATGTGAGGGAGTGTTAAGCCGATCAAATCAGAGTCGTCAAAGGTGATACTTGGCGTTTCTCTGAGCCGCTTTGCTGGGGTGAGTTGCTGTTGGGGGCCTGGATGTGATTGGATCGCATGCACGGCCCGGGCTGCTGGCAGGCTGTATATCATGTGGACGGTGTCAAGCGGAAATGCATCCTTCGGAAGAGCAGGTGTTTTGGTCGCACTCCTCCGGACGCATTGTTGGAGACGTTCGTCCTTTGCCAACTCCTCAAGATGATCTGTTGAGGCATAGCGGCCATCAGTTTCTTGTTGTCGGGCTCAGGATCGTCGATCATTTGCCCTCGGGGGTCGCTCAGAAGCCTGGCGCACTATTTGTTTGGATTTTGCTATTTCTGAGGCCAGATCGCGACGAAGGCGTTCGTTCTCAGCGATGATGTTGTCCAACCTCTGTTTGATTTGCCTAGCTTGTGCCATGGTTGCTTGTATTGTCTTTTGCATTGGGTTTGAAGATGAGCAGAGGTCCAAGGCAAGTCTTGCTGCAATGGTTTTTGGTCTAAGCGAGTTTGCTGGAGTGAGGTCATCTCTCTGTGTGGTCTCGTTAGTGGCTATCGGAGGATCTTCAGTCACGCTTGCTATGGATGTATTTGAGTATTCCCACAAACGGCGCCAATTGTGGAGAAGTGGTTTGGAAATACTCTTTAGATCTTGGGAGACGCTAGTGATCCTCAGCTAGTCACCTGAAAAGATACAAACACTCCGGTCGGGGGTGCCGGAATTAGCACTCCGACGGACAAGTCAGTTCAGACACTCAGGATAGCTTCTTTACTAAGTTAAGAAAAAAGTGATTGTTACATACCTTTCTAAATCTGTAGTTCTTGTATTTATACTTACTTTTTGGGTCTCGGGGCCTGAGCCTACTTTTATCCCATTTTCCTTTTATTTATTTGGAGCTACTGATCTCCGGCTATTCGGCATTCCTAACGTATTCGGCATCCTAGTCACGTAATATGAAGCTGAATAATATATGATTTCTGGGGTACGCACCTTCCGACTCTTCTATTTATTCAGCTCCCACATAAAATAATTTTGGAGAATTTTTTTAAAATATTGTTTGATTTAGTTTCCAAAATCACTTTTTTTTTTCCTACATATCAATCTATCACTTTTTCTCTCTCCTCTCTCCTTGTCAATCACTTTTTCTCTTACACACATCTACTCAACTACAACAAAATATCAAATTATCCTAAACTCTCATACTCCAAAATTATTTCTAAAATATACAACTAAACAAATCAAAAAAAATTTTAAACTCTCTCTCTAATTTTTTTTTTTTTTTAAATTTATCTCTCAAAATCAAACTAAATGCACCCAAAGTATCTATAAATATCCTGGAACCCAAGTTTAACATTGTTTTTTACATTTGAAATTTCTTATCCACAATCAGTGAGACCTAAAATAAAAATAAATTAAAGAAAAGGGTATAGTAGTGATTGTGACAACTAGCCCTTTTTTTTTAAAAAAAAAAAAACCAAAATTTTTGCAAATAATTGTTCTCAGATCAAAGACAGAAACCCCTTTTCGGAGGAGGAGGAAAAGAATATTCTAACAGATCCAACTTTGGCTCACCATTCTATTATCATTATTATTTATTTATTTATAATTCCTAATGGCTTTGTTTGTCTTTTTCTTAGATAAAGAAATGGAGCCCTACCAATTAGCGTGAGTCTAGTCTATGCTGTTATGTCTATAAAACTCAACTAATAAATAAATTAAAATTCATTTAATATGTGCAAATTAAAATTTTATTTATTTATTACTAGACCAAAAAGAATGACTAGTGTGTGGCAATTCACCTTGTGCTTGATCATAGGGTCTATGGGAGGAGATTTTTCTCGACCACCGACTATGCAAATCATAGGAGAAAATGGCTTAGCAGAACACAGGACTACGAGTCTAGTCACATGATATATGACTGCTAAAATTTGAGCACAAGGTGAAAGTAGTCAAAAAGGAATCTTTAATTATTTGGATAATGATTATTAATTCAATGAAATTTGCTGGAATGGGGTGCCACAGCACCTAGACGGAGTAGCATGTACAAATGGTTGTATATAACTCTCAACTATAAAATAACAAATATAAGAAGTTGCCCTACTTCTAGAGAATAGTTGTACCATTCCTAGAAATTTGAAAAATTATTGATAAGTTTTGGAGTACCGTTACGTGGTATTTTAATGATATTATGATTGGTAAAAGAAATGACGTTGACGAATTTGTATTGAGTGATTAGAAAATATAAAAATATATAATTAATTAATTGATGTAAAGTATGACCAGATGATATTTTAAGGCCAACTAATAATTTTTTCTTTAATTTATTAAAATACTGATGGTATTGGTTGCAATTACTCACATAAGTATTAAAGCGTTTATTGATTAAACAAAGTGCTCACTTTATTTATGGTTACAAGCGGTTATAGTGACATAAATGACATTAGACTTCGTGATCATCTTCACAAGCTACTGTGATCAGATTTGTTTTTGCACAGACCAATGAGGAGACAGTTAGAGGGGATGTGCCTCTTTCTTCTCTTTCCTTGAAACACCAAACAAACAAAAAAGGAAAAAAAAAAAAAGAAAAAGAAAAAAAGGAAACAACTAATCAAAGGGAATGTTATATCACCAAACGTAACCTACAAATGTATTTCGAACAATAAAACTTCATTATTGTCTACAACAACAGTTTGCAAGGAGAATTTTTAAAAAAAATTATCTTGATCGGCGTCGCAAGGTCTTAATAATAGTGGTTGTAGTGATAGTCATAATATTATTAATATATCTCATTAGTTAAGAAAAAAAAATTTCATGAAACATTTTTCATCTAAACCAGCAACACCAAAACGTTGAATTTCATTTTCCTGTTAAAAAAAATAAATAAATAAATAAATAAAAAAAAATAAAAAATAGAGAGATTAGCATTTTAGTTCTTTTTCAGTTCACATGAAAAACATTCCATTGGCAAACAGACCCAGCTAGATGAAGAGGTTTAGGACCTCCTCATCACCACATATGCCCCATGGTTAACAACTGGTATAGAGATGGAGATACCCTTCAACAAAGTAAAAAAGACAAAAGAACCTCCTCCTCTCTCACTGCAGTTCCAACCCACATGCCCAAGTTGCCAACAACGTCACACCTAACCCCTTCTCTCATACTCTCTCTCCTCTCTCTAAAGATTTCTCAAGAATCCCAACAATCTAAGCAACAAAAAAATAAAGGTAACAAAAAAAAGATGCCACTTCTAGCACAGTGCGTCCACCACCACTGGTTCTTTCTTTCCCTGTCTTTTTCCTCCAACCTCTCCCCACCCCTCTCCACTTTCCCAACACATTTTCTATCGCCCCAAACGACAGACATACACTCACTCACTCCCTGCTTTGGATTTCCCCCCACCCCTCTCTTGTCCCCCTCTCTCCTTTTGATTCCTTTCTCTGCCAACTTTCGGTAAGAACTTCCATACCCATTTCCTCTCCTCTCTGAATTCCCTTCATTTTTATGTATTCTGTAAAACCCAGATTTTTCTGTACAGAAATCCCTAAATTAGGTATTGGGTTTTTTCTAATTTGAATTATCCTTGCTTTTTTAACTTGTTATTTACTCTGTTTCATTAGGGTTTATTGTTTTCGTGTCTATAATAAGCTTGAAATCAAAACTTGTCAACTTTAAAAGGGTTTGTTTGGATCTGAAATGCCTGCGGAAGGTGCTACTTTGGCTGATGATGGGGTTGAATACTCGTTTGCCATGGAGTATCATGGCCCACCTATAACCCATGATCTTCCCCGGGCTGTTCCCATCAATGTGTCAAGGATTCCGGTAGCTTCTGTGGTTTCCCAGGTTCCGTTGTCGGAAAATTTGTCGTTGCCGGTTGTCCAACCGATCTTGACACCTGATATTACTAAAAAGTTCTCAAAAGAGTTAAAACTAGGTTGTGAATCCACTGTTTCTCCCACATCTGTGATAGCCTTTGAGCGGGGAAATGCGGTGGGTGGCGATGATTTGAAAGAATTAGCATCAAAAGAGTTAGCTTTAGGTTCTGAAACAATTGTTTCTCCAACTTCTGTGATTGTATTAGAGGAGAGCGCTCCAATTAGTGGCGATTTTGCTTTGTCGGGCGAGTTAAGTAGCGTGAGTACTTTAGATTTCCCAAATGGCCATAAGGACTCTGGAGAGTTTTCTGGTGTGATTCATTGCTCAGCTGGGCTGGGCTCTTCCTCGATAAGTCATGAGCATTCACATGAGTTGTTGGGAGCGGCAAGCTCAGGCACGTTGGGCTTTTCCGATAGTTTTGATAAATCAAAGGAGCTATCAGGTAGCTTAGCTGCACAGAGGGTTTCAAATGGCTGCAAGGATAGTTTAGATTTCAATGATTTGAACCAACCGGATTGGGCATCAAGCGAGTCAGTGTTGAGCTTGGATTACCCATCTTCTCGGGTTTCTTCTCATAGAATCGGGGATTGTAACAATGAACCTGTTTGCGATGCAAAACGGACTCCAGTTGTAACTTTTCGTGATATTGAGTCAGATGACGGAGATTTTGATGAGGAATCAAGTCATTCTCAACCTGAAATTGTGCGGGCAAAAAGAGAACCTGAGGTTAAGGTGAGAAAGGGGGCATGCTATCGATGCTTTAGAGGAAACAGGTTCACCGAAAAGGAGGTCTGCATTGTTTGTGATGCAAAGTATTGCAGTAATTGTGTGCTCAGAGCAATGGGGTCTATGCCAGAAGGAAGAAAGTGTGTTACATGCATTGGATGTCCTATTGATGAATCAAAGCGAGTGAACTTGGGGAAATGCTCTCGAATGCTCAAGAGACTGCTTAATGACTTGGAGATTAGACAAATAATGAAGGCTGAGAAGTTGTGTGAGGTTAATCAATTGCCACCAGAGTATGTTTTTGTGAATGGTAAGCCTCTCTGTCAAGAGGAGCTGGCTACATTGCAGAGTTGCCCAAACCCACCAAAGAAGCTGAAACCAGGACACTATTGGTATGATAAAGTATCTGGTCTTTGGGGAAAGGTGAATACGATATCCTTGAGACATTTTTTGTTGGTACTATTATTCTTCATTTGTTGCATTGTTGTGGAACTTGATGGTTGTACTAATTTTAACAGGAAGGACAGAAGCCTGCCAAAATTATTAGCCCCCATCTGAATGTTGGGGGTCCCATCAAGGTGGATGCTAGCAATGGAAACACACAAGTTTTTATAAATGGTCGGGAGATCACAAAAGTAGAGCTACGGATGTTACAGGTTCATATTGCTAATTATGCCAAAGTTATCTCTTGAGTGTTGAAACTGATTCACATGCATATATGTAACGTTACTGCGTTGGAAATTGTAGTTGGCAGGAGTCCAATGTGCCGGCAACCCCCACTTTTGGGTGAATGAGGATGGTTCATACCAGGAAGAGGGACAGAAAAATACAAGAGGGTATATCTGGGGCAAGGTGTGTATCTAGATGTTCATGTGCTTTTGTGTCTTTCTGACCACCCTATTGGAAAAAAAACACTGTCGTTTTGTTTAGTTAAACTTGATTATTATTATTATTTATTTTTTTAGGCTGGAACAAAGCTGGTTTGTGCTGTATTATCTCTACCAGTTCCTTCTAAATCTGCAAATCTTTGTGAACAAGTGAATAGTCTGGTTAGCCGAACTGTGCCTGATTACCTTGAGCAGAGAACCCTTCAAAAAATTATTTTGATTGGGTATAATGGATCTGGTACGAGTACAATATTTAAGCAGGTAATTTCCTAATGGGGTGATTTAGGTTTCCTCACACTTGAATTTCTATTTGTATAAGAACTATTCTCTGTGTTTTTATCATGGATTTGGGTAGGGACGTGGAAAAGGAAAGGAAAAAGTAAGGGAAATGTGAATGAAATATAAGCTAAATTTTTTCTCTGTTTCCCTCACCTTTTCTTTTCCCTACCGTGATCCAAACACAGCCTTAAGGTATCAATTCATTATCATATCTCCTTGTACATGATGCGAAATGGACCTATCAAAGTTCACTGTGTCCTCTTGCAGTTTGATGCATTTTCTTATGCAGCATTGAATGTCCTTTTGCGGTTTGATGCATTTTCTTATGTGGCATTGAATACTGGTTGTTTTTTTGTGGGGAGTGCTAATGCTTTCTTACCTGCTTTATGTAATCTAGTTTTAACTTTAAGTTAAGCATAAATATAAAAAATACAGTTTTCTTGACCATATGATTTGTCCCAAGATAAATATGGGTCTTTCTTTTGCCATAAATAGGAATTAGGAGGAATTTTGTACATCATTTATGGTTTGAAACCTTTGTAAATCTGGATTGAAATTTATTGCCGTAAAAGGTTGGACTAACAAAAATTGGTCTTTGACACCAATCTGCATGCTTATGTCTTTGTGAATGATTCTGATGATCCAGCCTCAGGTTGTGTTTGTTAATTACAATATGTATATTTATATAAAGAGAACAATATTTTCTTTGTGAATGAGGCTGCTTTGTGAGTAGTTCACGCCGAAACTTTAGGATTGCCACTAACATTTTATAAAAGTCTAATGCTAACAAGTGTGGTATATTTAATATTGTATTAATTTATCTTGAATTTAGTAACTTTCTAATTTTAACTTGTTAATGTGTGTTTAATGTTGTATTAAATTGTCTTGAGTTTAGTAACTTTCTATTTTAACCCATTAACTAAATTAGATGAATTTAGTACCTTTCTATATTTAAAATTCAACAAGTTGCAAGACTCATTAAATGAAATGAAGTATTATTAATTACTCCAGGGGCACTTGTTAGCATGACCATTTATAAAAAGATGTAAAAGAACTGTATAACTTCATTACTTTAATTTTCATGCTGTTATGTCTGCTACAGAATGAGCTCTTGCTTCATTTCTTTTCCCTCGGTAATAATATGTTCCAGGGAAGAGGTTTCTTCTCATCTTTGATGAAATTTCTCTGGCTACTATTTTCAGATGTAATTTGATGTGATGAAGATCAAAGGCTAGTTTTGGTTGGAATGGTGCTATTTTTACTTTTTGTTTTGGGTCAGCAACAAAATTTTTTATTAGAAATAAGAAGATAAAGAAATCACAAAGGAAGACTATAAATCCATCAAGAAGAAATAACACAATTACAAGTGACAGTCAACTTTCCAATCTCTAGAAATAAAAAACAAATGAACCTCCTTAAAGGGAGTTGACATCAAAAGCCCAAATAGAAACAAGAAACAAATCTTTTCCCATAGGTCTTCAACTTCTTTAGACTTGTCATAAAAAATTATTGCATTTCTTTCCGTTAAATAACCCAAAAGCACAGCACGATTCACACTATTACAAAGCAATCGGGCCTTCTTGGCGGAATTAAAATCTCTACAATCAGCTATGAGCATTTGGACTCATAAAGATGGAAAAGAAAGAGAATAGGATGGATTTTCTTTAGTTACTTTTCTGTTATTGTTAGATTTGTGCAATAATATTTTATGAGTGTGTTGCAAGTTTTCTTAGCCTTTAGGGTCAAGAGATAGCTGCTTGTAAACTAGATGTGCTAGAGGTGGCTTGTTTATAAACCACTTGTGCTTGAGGTTTGTACTTGTAGGAAGCTTCTCACACTTGTCGCTTGTTTGTTCTAAAGTGGTTGTATGCAAGACACTTGTCACGTGCCTGTACACCTCCTTGGAACCCTCAACCAATTACATCACTGTTCCAACAAAATCCAGAGAGAAGCCAAATGTTTTGATTGAGTCATCTCCCCCTCACTTATGGCAAACTACATCATGATTCCAAAAATCCAGAGAAATACCCAATAGCTTGATTGCAGTTTATAAACCCCCTTTTCTTTTCTCTTTCTGTGCTGTGAGTTTTTATTTTGCCGTAATATTAGCGATTCTGGAGATAATTATGTTGGATATAAGCTTCAGTTGGCAAGGGTAAAGTTTTGTTTATCAGGATATTATGTTGGACATCTATGCTATAATGGTTTAAATTAAGTTTTTAAAGATACTTCCGCGTACCTTGAAAGAATTGGGTTAGAGAGAGTGCTTTTCATTGTCCTTATAGCATTGCCAATGAAAACTCTTAATACCATTGACCATATTGGACTGTGACTGTTGGGGTGCCAAAACCAAGTGGAAATTCAATAATTGATTATATGAGCTTAAGCCAGAGAGTCGGAAACCTACTAAAAACTTTTTTATGGTAAGTAAAGCATTTATTACCAAGAAGAAGAATATACAACAAAACTCAAGACACATGTCCACAGACAACTTGCTAAAAACTTCCGTTTGGTGTAGTTTTCAGAAAATTGCTCTCATAAATGTTTTTTAAAAGCTGGGACAATTTCAGGAACTCATTCTTTTTGATCATTTTATTATTCCTAACTGAAAATAAAAACAAAGAACAGAAAACAACATTTTGGCGTTTCCTAAAATTGGTTCATTTTAACTTGGTTTTTATTTAAGATTTCTAAAAACAACGAACCAAATAATTTTTTTTATCTTGTTTCCTATCTTTTTGTAACTCTGAGAATAGAAAACTGGTTTTAAAAAAACACAGTGTAAGGTTCTTCCTTGTCTCCTCCTCCTCCTCCTTTTAGCAATTAGTTATTTCCTCTACTTGATTTTTTATCTTTGTGAAAGAAACAAAGCCTTGAAATTGGAACACCTGCATTTTTATTTTTAATTCTGGTTCCACTTTTCGGCATTTGCGTGATTGTGGGTACTAATTCACAGATTTATTTATGGTATTCTCTTGTGTATCTCCGATTCTGTGTTATAGTATACTCTGTCATTGCAAGCAAAAAAGTAGCATGTTTATAAGGTAAATCACTAAAACATGTTTGAAACATCTGATGGTTGGTCCGAAATAGGAACTGTGCAGAAATATTGTTATTGACTTTCTAATTTGTCACCTGTGGACATAAATTATGGTGGATGACAATTGAGGCCTCTTTATATATTTTATTATTACCATACTGCGTAAAAAAACATGTTTAAATTTTGTGCTAAATCTCTTTACATTTAATGAAGCTACACTGGCATTGATTATGCTCTATGCTGAACTGCCAAGATTTTTCAAATTATGGGCTTTTAGTGCTCTAAGTTTTGGCAAAACCTGAAAAAATGAATATTAATATAAGTTCATGTGATAGGCGAAGATCCTTTATAAAGATGTCCCTTTCTCAGAGGATGAACGTGAAAACATCAAATTAGTGATCCAGAGCAATGTGTATGGCTACCTTGGTATACTTCTTGAGGGCCGTGAGCGTTTTGAAGATGCAAGTTTGAATGAAATGAGGAAAAATCAGTCTTGTGATGAACCTGGTCCCTCAGGTATCTGAATTTTTATTCCGTTGTTTTTTTTTTCATTGTACTTATTACATTCATAATTGCATTGTTTTCATATATTATTGGGATTTGAGAGAGAACTTAAAAGAAACGGGTTATGATAATTGTTATGATAATTGCGTTATGAAAAAAGTGAGTTATGATAATTGTTCTCCTTCAAGTCATTTATCAGCTTCAGGTTTAAACGAGTTTGTGCACCATAAATGGACCTGACTCATCTTGATCAATTGTAATGCATTCAATTTTATGGTTGCTCCAAGAAATTTGATGATGGTTAAGCTTACTTTGAAATGTATCCCCTGCAAGAATTTTAGGAACTCCATGTCATGTGTAGATGTATGTGATGTAGTGCTGTGCATGTGTTTGTATAGTGGCCACTCCAAAAATTTGATGACCCCTACAAAAATATAACTATCCCATATAATATAGGAGTGAGTCAAAACACAACTGAAATCTTATAAAATGTGGCCGAGTAAGTAATATTGGGTAGTAATTTTTAATGGATCTTGTTAATGTGTGATTTTTATGGCATATGTTAAAAAGTTTAAAAAATGTGCATTCTAAATGAAAGTGCATATGATAAAGAATGTACAATCTCTTTAGCCCTTCTTAGCATGTGCATTAAAGGTACACATTGACATGATCCTGTTTTAATTAGACCAAGAGAAAATTAACTCTAAATTTGGATTTTAGAAATTTTTTTCATTTTTTTTTTAAACTAGTTAGGAAATACATATTTAAGTTTGGGACAATATTTTCTTATTTGGACCACTGTAAAAAGCCTGTTGGCCAATTAAATTTGTGTTAATAACACAGTGAAGTAATTAAATTGTTTTAACCCGCTTGTTGGAATTTGTTTTCAAAATCGTAATGCTACACCTGCTCAATATCTTAATAAATTGATACAATATTAATTTATATAGACACAAAATTATAAAATGTAATGAATTTTAAGTAGTATTTTAATAATCTCATTTGAGTAATTCAAAAATATATTGTAACTTGACACAATTAGGGGTTGTTTGGGATGTTCTAAATGAGTGTACTTTTTGACTTTTTATAAAATATGGGTTGGGTTTGAAGTTATGTGGTAGAGAAGTAAAGTGACTTAAATAAGATGATGTGACTTAAATAGGATAGTGACTTTTTGACTTTTTTAGTAAATGCCAAACAAGGCCTTAGATTTGCTTTATAACACATCTATCCTAACAAGGTAACACCGGTTCAGAGTATTTTTGTCTCCTAACATGTTTTATTTAGCTTTTCCAATTCATGTTCCAACTAAGAAAAGGCTGGAGAATCTTTAGAGGGATGAGTTTCAAGTATCACTTGGTAGAGTGGGTTATAGTATGTTCTCTAATTGAGGATTGAGTTTGGGCATCACAAAGTTGAGGCTCTTAACTGATCTTTGTAAGGGAAGTTGTTATGGTAATACGAAGATATATCTTGTTTATGGAGGAGAGTGGTGGAAGGAAATTAGGAAAATATGGATTATGAGGGTGATTGGTTGATGAATGAAGTTAGGATATCTCATGTGTTGGAACTGTGGATGGAAGAGCAATAAGAAGGGATGCATATTCTCCAAGAACATTTGTATATTGAGGTGAGTGACAGAGGGTGAAGTTTAACAATCTAATTTGTGGTATGGGGATTTGGGGTGTGCATGGGTCAGTTTGGTTTGAGTAGCCAAACTCAGAACTAAACTGACCTTGGTCAATTCTTAAATTTTGGATCCAGAACTAATTTAACAAAGATGTGGAACTGAACTAATCGTAATCAAGGAAATTCGGGTTGGTTTGACTGGTTTTGTGATGCTAAATGTGATTGTATTGTAATAAGACTTACACCTATTCATTGTTGTTGCCAACTGAAGACTGTCTCCAGCATGTCATACTGGTCTTCAGCCTGATCTGAGGTCAAGCTTTTGGATTGAAACTGTTATACAAGAGATTGATTATAAATTCATGAAAGAGATGAATCATTTTGTCAATTCATAGTGTCCTAATGTTTTTGATAAGTAGAACATATGCACTTGTGGTGAACATGTGTGCAGGGCTGCAAAGAAAGATATTTTTTACTTTTGGGGCATTAGTAGAAGAAAACTTATTATGCGTGTAACTCATATTTGTTTCCTTTTTCATATAGGCTAGTACTTGTTCCATATTCATTTCTGAAGATATTTAGAGTGTAACAGTTGATTAACCAATGTTGGATTTGGTATGTGACAGCTGAATTGCCTCTTATGTTTACTTATAATTTGACGGCTAGATTGTTAATTTTAATTATATACCTGTTATCCTAACAATATTCAATATTCAATATTCTCAACTTCGTTCGCCGTTTTGCTTTGTGAAGTATGTTTCATTGGCTGACAATAGCATACATATTAGAAACTTACATCCAGCATGACCGTATCGACAAGTGTATGTCTCTTATCCAACAAAATATTATAAATCTGAACATTGTTTGTGGTTAACAGGGAATACTGATGGTAATGATGGCAAGACTATCTATTCCATTTGCCCAAGGTTGAAAGCATTCTCCGATTGGCTTCTCAAAATTATGGTATCAGGTAATTTGGAAGCCATTTTCCCAGCTGCTTCTCGGGAATATGCACCATTAGTTGAGGAGTTGTGGAACAATGCAGCCATTCAGGCAACGTACAAGCGGAGAAGTGAACTAGAACTACTACCTAGTGTTGCTAGTTATTTCTTAGAGCGGGTAAGATCATGCTTCATGTTTTTGTGCTAATTTGGCAGTGGAATATGGAGCCTTCTGATCATACTACTACTTCTCACTATCATTACATGTTCGAAATTGCTCATGGAGGTTATTCTTTCTTTCTTTTCTTCTCCTTGTTCTTTTTACATGGATGTAGCTACAGGTCTTGGGAATAGGTGGTTAGATGAATAATCTAATAATCATGCTCATCAACACATCTAAATTTCATATTTTCTCAACTTATTCTTTCATTTATTGAGCGCAAAATGATGGTTACAAGCTAATATAGAGTCTTTTATGCATAGAATGGGAGTCTTATGCATAGATTCATGGTAAACTCTACTTGGGTGCATGTCTAACTAGACATGGTGGACACATGTCCCATACTCTCAGTTTAGTTTCTATTAAATTTGGAAGAGTCTATTTAACCTAGTGCTTGGTCTCTTGGAACACCTAACGAGACTGGCTACATGTACTCCTCACATTTCACACACAGTTGGCAATTACTGGGATAAATTTGTCTAGATGGTAGGGCCATGGGGGTGCAATTGATCCCGTTCAGTCAAGTACTATGGTGTTTGGGCCCAACTTAGGATCATTATAATTTTCAAGCTTTCAGAACTCTATTGAGACCTGGGTTCATGTTTCTAATTTCATTACACCAGGACATGGCCACACTCAACTGATGTGTCGCTATTCTATTATGGAGCATGTCTTTGGTATCATGTCTTTGATGCAGCGGGGGCATATCCTAGTGAACCGGTGTTGTATGTGTTGTGAGGATGCGGGGATAGTGGATCATTTGTTTCTTCATTGTTTGGTGGCGTCGTATTTATGGGGCTTCGTCTGTTCACTCTTTGGGGTTGCTTGGGTTTAGCCCTAGGGGGTGTTGGATTTCCTTTGGGCTTGGCGAGGTGTTCGTCTAGGGCGTCGGCGTCGGCATCGGCGGTGGCGGCGGCCTTGGCTATTGGCCCCGTTCTATTTGATGTGGCTACTTTGATTGGAGCGGAGTCGTCGTGGCTTTTTAGAGGTGTCTCATGGTGTTTCTTGGTTACAGAATCGTCTTATTGTAGTTATGTATAGTTGGTTGGAGGGTAGAGTAGATCCGGATTTATTTGTTTCTCGATTTCTTAGATGAGGTGATGGGTTAGCCCTTGTTTTATTGGTTTCCCCAATCTGGGGTGGTTTTCTTGTATTGGTTGCATCATTTTGATGCTTTCTTAATAATATTTGCTTATTTATCAAAAAAGAAAAAAAAATATATTTATAAGCTGGAGGCCAACATGATTAATACTATTACTAGGCTTATCGGTCATTCTTTATAAATTTCCAGGAGTCCATAAGATTTTGATGAAATTTTTACTTTGTTAAGTCAGTGTGTAATTGTTGTCCACTTAAGCTTCTAGGTTTTCTTGTAGAGAACACATATCCAAAAGATTTACTCGACCTCTGCACAAAGTGGTGTTTGGGTCTGCAAAACAGAAGGGAAAAAAAAAGGAAAAAGAACGGGAGATTAACCAATAAGTCCCATATTTTGAACTTGTAATCCATGTAGTCCCATATTTTTTCTTATGATCCATTTTTGATGTGTAACAACTCATTTACCCACCATATTAGAGTGTCACATTTAGAAAAAGTACATTAAGAATTTTTTTAGTGTCACATCATATCCACACGTTGGAGTGTCACATTTGGAAAATACACTAAAGAGTTTTTAATTTTTTGGAGTGTCATATCATACCCGCCACGTTGAAGTGTCACATGTCACGTTTGGAAAAAATACACTGAGAATTTTTTAATTTTTTTTAGTGTCACATCATACTTGTCACGTTGTCACATTTAGAAAAAAAGTACACTAATAAGTTTTTAGTTTTTTAGAATGTCACATTATATTTGTCACGTTGTCACATTTAAAATAAGTACACTAATTCAGTGTGTTTGGTTTGAGTTTTCTGAATTAAGTTTTTTGAAAATTGACTTTTTGGTTTTCATGTTTTTTTTGTTTTTAGTGAATATTTTTTAAATTTTAAATATTTTTTTTACTTTTTTAGATGCACCTTACTTAGATGTATCTAAAAAGTAAAAAATTTGTAAAAAATATTTTAAAAAATTAATAAATACATAAAAATATAAAAAATGTACTGAATTTTTGTATTTTTTTTTGTATTTTTGGTATTTAGTGAATTTTTAAAAGATTTTTTTTACAATTTTTTTACTTTTTAGCTATATTTATGTTAGGTGTGTCTAAAAAGTAAAAAAATTGTTTAAAATATTAAAAAAATTCAGTAAAAACAAAAAAATACGGAAAATAAGGAAGTAGAATTTTCTGAAAAGTGTTTTGAACAGTAAAAACAAGCAACACAAATGAGTTTTTAGTTTTTTTTAGAATGTCACATCATACCCTCCACGGTGTCATATTTAAAAAAAGTATACTAAAGAGTTTTTAATTTTTTTTGAGTAAAATATTTGGAGTGTCACATCATACCAGACACGTTGTCACATTTAAGAAAAGTATATTAAGAAAATTTTAGTTTTTTTTTTTTTTGAGTGTCACATCATATCTGTCACGTTGGAGTGTCACATTAGATTGTCACATCATACCTGTTACATTAATAAAAAGGTATAGTCGTCCATCAAAATACTACCAAAATCGAAAATAGGGCTACACGAAAAGAAACTTTTCACTAATAGGACTTAACATATCAATAGAAAACATTTAGGACTAATTAGAGTACTTGTTTGTGAGATAGGGCTTATTGGTAAATATCCCAAAAAGAATTTGGGGTTTCGATGGCTTGGCTTGTTCCAAAAATGCATGGAGCTCTGCCTTATTAGTATTAGAGTGCGCTCTTGAAAAAGCCTTTTGTTGGA
Organism: Camellia sinensis; assembly: GCF_055761805.1. NCBI lineage: Eukaryota > Viridiplantae > Streptophyta > Magnoliopsida > Ericales > Theaceae > Camellia > Camellia sinensis. The sequence continues at coordinate 192,426,012 of NC_138964.1, forward strand.
GATCAGCTAAGCTGACCCTATTCTGGCTTGTGTGCCAAACCAGAGTTCACCTTGTCTAGGTGGATTATTTAGTTTGATTGAGCTCCTTTTGATGGGCCAAGCTCAAGCTGCTGTGAGTTGCTTGCTCATTTACCAACATTTTATTTATCTATCAAACAATCTTGGTGAGCTTTGATTTTTATTTATGTATTATCTACTTTTTAAAAAAAAAAAATTCCTTTCAAGCTTTTGTCTTCGGAGGAAATGTGCAGGTATTGTGATTGGCAATTTCTTGAAAGTCATTGCTGATTATTTCTATAATGAAACTTTTCTTTTTCAGGCAGTTGATATATTGAGACAAGACTACGAACCTTCGGATGTAGACATCCTATATGCCGAGGGTGTTACTTCATCCAATGGGCTTGCTTGTTTGGACTTCTCATTTCCCCATTCAGCACCTGACATCGACATGGACACTGCTGATCAGCATGATTCTCTGCTCAGGTTGGCACTAATGTAATTTTATTTATTTTTAATTGTCAAATGGGGTATGTGTCTAGGCAACTGATTTGTCTAATCCCTAAGATTGACATGTGGACACTGCTGAGGAATCACCATAACCATTCTTCCCTTTACTTTAAATTTCGTGAAATGATGTTAATATCTAAAATTGCTCATTAGATGTGGTAACTTTGAGCTCATTTTTGAAATTTTCTTGTAATAAAAGAGTTAAAGAGAATTACACAGAAATTGTCTTTTGTATCCTGGAGTCAATAAGGTATTCATTCTTGTATTCTGCTGGATGCTATTTTTAGGTCTCTGGCAGCAGACATTTGTTTGACACATCTAATAGTCATACCTATGTTATGTTGTATTGACAGTGTCATTATGGCATAGATCATAACAATCACTAATCAGCTTTCATTATCCAAGTTTCTAGAGTACTACTTATTTATTTATTTTCTCTCTTGTTTTTGTTTTTGGTGCCCTTGTATTTGATAGAGGTGGTGTAGTTTTTTTGTGACATTAATTTTGCACCTCTTGATTCTCAGATACCAATTAATCAGACTACAAGCAAGAGGCTTTGGAGAAAATTGCAAGTGGTTAGAAATGTTTGAAGATGTTCGAATTGTCATTTTCTGTGTTGCCTTGAGTGATTATGACCAGTACGCTATTGACGGAGATGGGGCTTTGGTGAACAAGATGTTACTGAGCAAGAAGTTCTTCGAGAACATTGTTACTCACCCAACCTTCGATCAGATGGACTTCCTTCTGATACTTAACAAATTTGACATGTTCGAGGAGAAGATAGAACGGGTTCCTCTGACGCAGTGTGATTGGTTCGATGATTTTCATCCAGTGATGAGCCGTTATCGCTCCAACAGCAACAGTAACAGCAACAGCAACAACATCAACAACAGCCCTTCCCTTGGCCACCTGGCTTTCCATTATATTGCAGTTAAGTTCAAGAGGCTTTATTCGTCTCTCACTGATCGAAAATTGTATGTTTCTATGGTAAAGGGTTTGGAGCCTGACAGTGTTGATGGAGCTCTTAAATATGCACGGGAGATTCTGAAGTGGGATGAAGAGAGACCCAACTTCAGTTTGAGTGAGTACTCAGTTTATAGCACGGAGGCAAGCTCTTTTTCTCATTGATGATGACAGAAATCAGAGAAGGCTTGTAAATGGACTTTATTGCCGGTGTATATAAAAGGGTTATGTATATGAGCCAGAGAAGAGGTTAAAATATAACAGCACAAGTCCTTGTTTGTTTGTTGCATGAGCTATTGCAGTAGCAGGATTATCAAGAACAGGTCGGTGAAATGCTGTTGCAGTTGTAGGATTATCAAGAACAGGTCCGTGAAATGATCTTTCGTACCTTTGCGTATTGTTGAGCAATGCCAGATTTTTTGTTATCTGCTCGGTGTAACTTGTGTAGTAGTGATGTGATGTTGGGATTCAATTCAACAATATTCAATTGAGATATAAGATGTACTTCTGGCCTTGTAGGTCCGGTAGTACCCAATTTGTCTCTCTCGAGATTGATGTTAGTGTTCAAGTTCTCTAAAAATCATTTTGTCTAGGATGAAAATGCAGGTGATTTTTGTGAGTATTGCTATCTTGTGTGTAGATTTCAGTTTTATGGAAGATGATTTGATAATGGAGAGGCTGACACAATATGCTTGTTTTTGTTTCGTGGGGTGATTCAACTCAAAAGACTTCTTATTCAACTTTAGATACAACAAGCGTTTGAATTGGATATGTAGCATAGGTCAGTCTAGTTTTTTGTTTGCTGCTTGTGTATTTTGTTCTGTTTTTGGTCCTCTCTCTCAATTTCTCAAACACTGCTTTTTCTCTCTACCTCTTATGAGTTTTCATTTCACCCATGAATTCAAGATCAACCTAAAGCTTTTCCAGTCCAAGAACAGCGGGTCATGGTTCAACTCCAGTTTGTATACATTTGAATTGATTAATAAAGAAAGGGATCTTGCACTCGCCAAATATATTGATCACTAAAGCTTTTTTTTTTTTTTTTTGGTGTGTGGGTGTGGGGAAAGAATGAATATTTGTGTTTGAAATTAAACCAGGCATTGGATATGATTATTTGTGCTTGAAGTTAAAATTAGAACTTATCTGTTTGTTTGGATGGAAATTTTTTTTTTGGTATTTTATAATGTTTGGTACAATAGAAAATGAAAGTCAATAAAAAATATTTTTCATGGTCAACTGGAAAATAAATCTGTTCAGGGGGTAGAGAATGGTTTTTACGTATAAAAGATTAAAAATGCTTTTCGGACTAAAGTTTTATTAATGTCACTACACAATTGCTACCACACAATTACTGCTACTCTCTCATCGACCCTAACACTATCATCACCAAGGCTACTGTTACTATCACCGTGGCTACCACCACCATGCCACCACCTATACCTCCACTTTTGTCCCACCACCAAATATACAGAAATATATATTTTTTTTGTAGAAAATATTTTCTACCCAAACAAACGGAGTGTGAGAATGACAGTTAATTGACAGTAACATAGAGTACTAAAACTTTGTCATCCTTCAAGAGCAAGGCAAAATAACCAACGCTCTGGCTGGATGAGAAGGGGTTTAATTACGAGGAATCTTGAAATATAGGGTGTAAAAATGAATCTACATGAAAGAAGAAGGGCTAAAATGAGGCTTTGTTGGAACTTAAAGGTGAGCCAGACCCATTCCAAGAGAACTTCCCATTCTGGGGTTGTCTTGCTAGTGCAGCTCTCCTTTTACCTCTTTCTTTTTTTTTTCATCTATAATTTTCCTCTTTTTCCATTTTAAAATTAATTATTACTTCTACAAGTGGAAATCATTCTCCAAAAGGAACATAGTTGCTTTCAAATACAACAAACATTATTTGAAGTGGGTTGGAGCTTGCAGGGTCTCAAATTCTTCACTTTCACATTACCTCCTTTTTTTTTTTTCCTGCATCATTTGCATTGGTCCCCAACTAACCTCCTGACAATTCTGCATTCTTCATCTTCTCTTCTATATTAATGGTTATTAAAGAAAAAACAGAGAAATACAGAGTCTAATTTGAGTTTCAGGTAATTGCAAAGCAATAACTTATTTCTTTGCTTCAGAAATGGCAGAAATTTGTGAGAGTTGCAGAATGTTAGAGAAACACAAGTACTGGAATGAATTCAAATCCGACTGACACCAGTTTTTCAAGGTCATGATTGATGATTTCAAGCATGGAATAGTTTAGTATTACATTTGAAAAAGTTTGTTTTCTTATAATTAACCCTCTTTTCCCATTCACCACTTAAACTTTGATTGTCTTGCAGAGAATTCCCAGAAAGTTTGCTAAGTATTGTAAAGAACAATTGTCAAACAGGGTCCTTCTAAGAGGTCCAAGTGGAAATCAATGGACTGTGGAAATTGCAGCAAAAAATGTGTTTTTCCAAAATGGTTGGGAAGAGTTTGCTGGAGATCACGGATTGAAAGAAACCGATTTTCTAGTTTTTCGGTATAATGGGAATTCATGTTTTAGTGTATCGATCTTTGATGGAAGTGGGTGCGAGAGAGGAGGTTGTTACTTTGTGAAAAAGCCGAGAGAACCATGTTCACATATGATGCAGAAGAAAGAGGAAGAGGATTCCATAGATATAATAAACAGGGATGAAGATGAGGAAGAACTAAAGATGGAAAATGGTTCATTTATTTTCCTCCAACATTTTTGAGATTTGAAAATTTTGAAAATTTCAATTATTTCCTTTGTTTGAAACTGCAAGTGTTTATTGTTCTGTTTTTGATCATAATTCAGATGTTGGGAAAAGAGTAGAGAATATAAGACTCTCATATTCAACGAATAGGCGACAGGTTACAGAGGAAGAGAAGCAAAAAGCCTATCGATTAGCCACCAGACATTCATCGGATCTGCCATCAGTTCTCATCACTATGCAGCCTAGCCATGTCTACAAGTTTTTTCTATTGGTATTTTCTCACATCTTATTCATGTTCTTATATTGATAGACCTTCATTTGTGAACCCTCACAGGTAGTCCAATAGTAAAAGGGCTTGACTTGGGGTATATAATCTTGACATCTTAAGTTCAGACTCCTTCTAATGTTGTGTCTACTCTTAATTGATATACGTAATTTGCAGATGATTAGTGATGCCATCCATATATTAGAACTGGTCGTTATCAATATAGCTCATCAAATTTCTCTTGTTTTCTCAGTTCAAAATTTCTCTTGTTTTTGCAATGTTAATAGGCATCATTATCTTGATTAATCCAACAAAAGCAACTCCCACATTTTGCTTCTCATCTCTGAAGACATATAGACAGAGTATCTTTTGTAAAAACAGTTTTGTAGTATTAAGTTTCATGAGTGTATGGAATTTCTGCAACGAATCTAGATAGATATATATGATCACTAATGTGCTTGTTTGTGTGTATGGAAAACCTGGTTTTCAATATCTTCTTGACCAATAAATGAAGCTTAGCAAAAAATTTCAGGAGCAAATGTTTTCACATTAAAAATGCTCATCAAACATCTAGAACTAGGGATGTCACTTACATATCACAACTTTTAGAAGTTGCACCTCAAATGTAATGTATTTTAGTGAAGTTCCTCATTAGCTTTCTCTTCAAACTGCTTCCCCATATCCTAGTAAATGTTCTCTTTGCTACCATTTTCAGTCCTTTGCATTCCCTAGCTAGTCATTATACCCGGAAATAAAACCAACATCCCCGACTCAGTTTTTGTGTTCAAATTTTATAACCAGCCCAGCATATATTTAGATGCAGACAATCCCTAAAAAATGGGCAGTCAGGCATATCTCCAGCAAATCTCAGGAGATTCAGCTGAGAGTCCCTCCAAGAGAGAAGAAATGGACAGCTCAAGTCAGATACAGACCTGCAGGAATTGTTGTTCATAAAGGATGGTCCAAGTTTTCCGTGGACAACAACTTGGAAGAACATGATGTGTGCATCTTTGAGCTTTCTCAGGGAGGAAAAGGCAACAACATGCCCGTTGTCTTAGATGTTTTTATATATCGTGTTGTGGATGAACTTGTTCCCTTGACTCAATCCTATGTTCCACTGTCACATCAAAAGATAACCCGTAGGGAAATATGAATATGCCAACTAGTGCTTATGTTTTTATATATTCTTACTTCAAACAGACAAGATGGTTTTTGTGAGATTGATCGCTGTTAAACGTTAATTTCTTCATGCCCGTTCCAAGTTCGAAGTACCTTAGTATGACAAATATTTATGCACCAATGGTCAGCATTTTGGCAAGGATTACCTGATGGATTTTAGGCTCAGTGGGTACAACTCTTTTTCTTACTCATGATTTTGGAAAGGTATGTGTATGAGTGTGTGTGAGTGAGTGATTTATCACAAGAAAATAACATCAATGTGAAAATTTTACGTACTTGTAGTATTACTATGCAAAGAATAGACATGAAAACATCATTCACAAAATAGAAGGTATATGGAAAGCAAAAAAAACTTGACTGCATGCATATAAGCTATTTCCAACAACTAGAAATTTTGCTTTTGAAACATTTAACATAGCATTCGTAGACAATCACTCAATCTAGACATCTGCAAATAGAAACTTTCAGAAAATAATCGTATCTCTCAATAAGCTCAAAGGCACAAATATCACCTACTTTATTGTGTTTTCCTCACAAAAAACGAGCCAAGCACCAGAGAACCTACATACATTTCTTCCACCACATCGGACCAATTTCACGGGCCACAACTTATCTGAAACGACAAGTGTAACACTCCGTCTATTATTTTCCATGTAGAGCTTGAGGAAGCTTGCTGGTATATTCTGCAAAAAACATAGAACATAGTTATTATGAACAGACGTTATACCAATATAGTTGACACACATTTTACTAATTAAAGCATTTCAATATGGAAAATTTATACAATATAGTGTTATCCCAAAATGTAACAAAATATATGTTTGTTAAGTGGCAAGTCTACAGAATGTCGGGTTCATGACCTTACCATAATTCCACTATTATCATGAGTATAATTCATGAAAACTTAGAAGAATGGAAATTTGGACATGAATTTGCCGGTTTCTTAGATCTCTTTCAATATCATCTTGAATTTCCATCGGACCTCTTGGGCTAATCTTTCTCAGTAACTTCCTCTCTGCTGGTTTTGCATGCCAGCCGGCTAGACTTCCCTGCATTATGTCAGATCATAAGCTAAGTGCAAAGCTATTAGGAATGCTGTGTTTTACGTGTCATAGAAATTTAACTTACTATGTTCAGGTGTTTGATTCTGTTTGTCAAATAAAAATGATCTAGTGGGATCATTGACATACTTTCGACAACCTTTTTTTCCAAATATTTTGACATAAAATTTTGCGTTACTTCTATAGTAGAATATGAGAAAGTCTCCGAATTCTAGTGAATTGTCCTGCACAAATTGCTGCCAACCCTTGTGGAAATACAAATTTTCATCGATCTTGTTCACATTTACTTGCCATGTTCTTTTTGAAGGACTTGTAATTGTAGATTTGTGAGGCAAAACTCCATTGAAATACTTAATGAATGCCGGTGGGATGCGCTGTAACAAAAAAATAAAAATAAAAATAAAAATGAAGAAGCAAAGAATGAATCAATTTTGCCAAAAAGAGAAATATTGATTTAGATCATTAAGCACAATAGGTCACTACAGAAAGGGGAAAAAGAAAAGAAGATTGGTAGTAGTGGCATTAGAGTACGGCATAGAGTAGCTAAACCATGTTGCAATAAAAAATATATCAAAAATTAAAACAATTTTTTTAAGGCTAAATTATTATTATTATTATTTTTTTTTGAAGAAAATACAATTATTCCTATACTTTTGACATAATAACAATAGATTCCTTGAGATTTTAATTCACATAACAATTAGTTCATTTTTCATTAGAAATTCATTACTTACATAAATGAAAAAAATAATATTCGGTGTGTTTGGTTTGAGTTTTCTGGATTAAGTTTTTTGAAAATTGAGTTTTTTGGCTTTCGTATTCTTTTGTTTTTAGTGAATATTTTTAAAATTTTAAACATTTTTTTTACTTTTTTAGATGCACCTTAGTTAGATGTGTTAGCATATTATATTAAGTGATATTATATTAGCCGAAAGGTAGCCGAAAGATACACTAGGGTTTGTCTGTAATCATTTTATGCACTCAGGGATAGCACTCAGGGATCATCTTGTAATTGCATTTCTTGTAAACCCTAATCTTCATTTATAAATAGGGGGTGATATTCTATCATTCCTTAAGCTGGTTACCCAAGCTTCATGGTATCAGAGCTACACCTCTAGGGTTAGGGTTCAAAACGTACCTAGTTGGATCATCTGCTGGGTTGATCTCCTTCAGCCGTCCTCTGCTTCATCTTCGTCCCTTCGCTCGTCTGCTTCGTCTTCATCTTCGTCTGCTCATCTGCTTCGTCTGCTCGTCTGCTTCGTCTGCTTCGTCTGCTCGTCTGCTCGTCGTCCTCATCTCCCTCGCCTTCCGTCATCGCCCTCGTCGTCCTCATCTCCCTCGCCTTTGTCACTCTGGTATCTCACACCCTTGATATATATATAAATATATGTATATATATGCTGATATATATTAATATAACCTGATATATATATTTATATATATAAATACATGTTTATATAAATAAATCAATATATATATATATATATAAACAAAAAACAAAAAACAAAAAAAACAAAAAACAAAAAACAAAAAACAAAAAAAAAAGAAAAAAGAAAAAAGAAAAAATAATGGTTTCTTAATTTTTTATGTCTTTATAGTAGTCATTGTGCCTGTTATCTCACTACCACCTTCCGGGTTTGTGATTATCACTAGTTTTGTTGCGGGTTCGGTAGTATTGTATCCATGACAGATTCCACCAGTGTGTCCCCTTCTTCTCAAACACCAAAGAGTGAGAGTCCCATTCTACCTACTACCATGACTGAGAACCCCAACCCTAGTCTGAAAATCACCACCTCTCTATTTAATGGTCAAAACTACCTAGCATGGTCTCAAAGTTTGACTTTGTTTTTGAAAAGCAGAGGAAAGATGGGGTATGTTGATGGCAGGATACAGGCACCTAGTACCACTGACTCAGGTTATGACCAATGGGAGATTACCAACTCTTTGATTATGAGTTGGCTTATCCATTCGATGGTTCCAGAACTTGGTGAGGGCTACTTGTCTATGGAGACTGCCCAGGACGTTTGGGAGGCTGTGGCTGTTACCTATTCCCGCAAAGGAAATTTTTCACAGGCATTTGAGTTGCGCCGCTCTATTGAGAGCTCACTTCAGGGGGAGCAAACTGTTCTTCAATACTTCACTTTCCTCACCAACAGCTGGAAACGCCTTGACCACCTGGAAGACTATAAGCCCGTTTGCCCTACTGATTCTATCGGGTACAAAAGTTCATCGCACGGGAACGGGTCTTTAAATTTTTGGCCGACTTAAATGTGGAATATGATCCAGTTAGGGGTCGAGTTCTAAGTATGGATACTCTTCCTTCACTTCAGGAGGCATTTGCCTATGTACAAAATGAGGAGAGTCGCCGGTCTGCCATGATGTCCCCTGTCTCTACTGACCGTTCCGCATTACTGTCTACTTCTCGAGATGGCCTCAGCCTGCCTCTTTCGCCTGCTAATAAGGAGTCTGTATTCTGTGATTATTGCAAGAAGCCGCGGCATACTCGTGAGACGTGTTGGAAGCTTCATGGGACTCCATCCGGGGGTCGAGGTGATCGGTCTGGTTCTCGAGGAGGTCGGTCAGGCCAATCTAGAGGACGTGGTTCATATTCCCGGGCTCATCAGTCAAGTACCGTTGATACCCTTGAGTCTAAATCTACTTCTGTTACCCAAACTTCTGATACTGAGCTAGAGGATGCTTTGCGCCAATTGTTGGACCGCCGATCTTCTACTGCTCTCAGTATCGCTTCCTCGTCCTTTGCCCGCTCAGGTAACTTAGCATCTTCTCCTTGTGCTTTCCTGTGTCATACATCATTGCCTTGGATTATTGATTCTGGTGCCTCAGATCATATGTCTGGCTCCTCTGATCTTTTCTCTGTCTATAAGCCCTCTTCAGGTCAGGACAAAGTTAGGATTGCCGATGGTACTGTTTCTTCCATTTCTGGAAAAGGTTTAGTCCAAGTCACTCCTACCATACATCTATCTTCTGTTCTCCATGTTCCCAAGTTTTCTGTTAATCTGTTATCCTTAAGTCGTCTTACCCAAGATTTGAATTGTAGTGTGACGTTTTTTCATGATCATTGTCTTTTTCAGGACCTTGTCACGGGGAGGACGATTGGCAGTGGTAGTGCAGAAAATGGTCTCTACTTCCTAGATCAACCGGACAAACTTGCTTATTCTTCCACCACGTCTTCTACTACCCCCGCTGATTTATGGCTGTGGCATCGGCGTCTTGGGCATCCCTCATTTCATTTACTTAAGCATTTATTTCCTTCTAGTTTTGCAAAACATCATGTGTCTGACTTTCTTTGTGAGTCTTGTCAACTTGGAAAACAACATAGAGCTTCTTTTGCTCCCAGTTTGAATAAAAGCTTCGTTCCTTTTTCATTAATACATTCTGATGTTTGGGGTCCCTCTCGTGTTCTGTCTGTGAAAGGTCATCGCTGGTTTGTTACATTTATTGATGATTTTTCTCCTGCTACTTGGGTGTATCTCATGAAAGATAAGAGTGAGGTTTTCTCTGTGTTTCGCACTTTTCATAAGATGATTTGTACTCAGTTTGGGGCCACTATCAAAATATTTCGTTCTGATAATGGCGGGGAATACATAGATTCTGGGTTAGGACAGTATTTCTCTACTCATGGCATTATCCATCAGACTTCTTGCACCAATACCCCTCAACAAAATGGGGTGGCTGAACGCAAGAATCGACACCTTCTTGACATGGCTCGGTGCATGTGTTTTTTTTATGAATGTACCTCGGCCTTATTGGGGTGACGCTGTTCTCACCGCTGCCCATCTTATTAATCGTCTCCCTACCTAGGTCTTGGACAAACAGGCTCCACTTCACGTCCTCCTCGGTTCTCCGTCCTTGTTTTCTATTCCTCCCAAAATATTTGGTTGTGTCTGTTTTGTCCATAATCACTCTCCCTCTCGTGGTAAGTTGGACCCTCGCTCCCTCAAGTGTGTTTTCCTTGGTTACTCTCCTACTCAAAAGGGGTATAAATGTTACCACCCTTCTTCTCGTAAGTGGTTTGTGTCCATGGATGTCACTTTCTTTGAATCCCAGTCCTATTTCTTGTCCTCTCCGGTGTCACCGTCCTCATTTCCGGGGGAGCCTTGGTGTGAAGTGAGTCCTGTGCCTCCTATGGTGGAACCAGTTGTTCTTGCACCACCCTCTACTACTGTGCTTCCTATGGTGGAACCAGTTGTTCTTGAACCCCCCTCTTCTACTGGGACTCTAGAACCCACTGTCACCAAGAATACGGACGGGCATGTTTATGTCCGGGACATAGACAGAAAACAAGTTAACTGGATACACGGGACCGTTTCTGCTACCCCACTGCCATCTCCTGCTTCTGATGAGAGTCGAGGTAACTTTGAATCTCTCGAGTCCATTGATCTTGATGTTCCTATTGCCAAGAGGAAGGGTGTGAGATCTTGTACTCAACATCCTATCTCACAGTTTGTATCATATTCTCATTTGTCATCCTCATATAGAGCGTTTGTGTCCAATATTTCCTCTGTTAGCATTCCTAACCATTTTCAGGATGCTCTTGCTACCTCTGAATGGAAACTAGCCATGATTGAGGAAATGAAAGCACTTAGGAAGAATGACACTTGGGAATTGACTGAGTTACCTCCGGGCAAACGACCAGTGGGATGTAAATGGGTATATACTGTGAAACACAAAGCAGATGGGTCTATTGAGCGTTACAAGGCAAGACTTGTGGCAAAAGGGTTTACTCAGACATATGGCATTGATTATCAAGAGACCTTCGCACCCGTGGCTAAAATGAATTCAGTCAGAATACTTCTCTCTCTAGCAGCTAATCTGGATTGGCCGCTTTATCAGTTTGATGTCAAGAATGCTTTTCTCCATGGTGACCTCGAAGAAGAAGTATATATGGACATCCCTCCGGGTTTTGAGGATCATCAAACAGAAGGCAAAGTATGCAAACTTCGAAAGTCATTATATGGTCTCAAACAGTCTCCAAGGGCTTGGTTTGAGAGATTCACTTAGGCTATGTTTAAATATGGCTTCAAACAAAGTCAGGCAGATCACACATTGTTTGTGAAACGTTCTTCACACGGTAAGACTACAGCACTTATTGTTTATGTAGATGACATAGTTCTTACAGGCAATGATAGTGGGGAAATACCTCTGTTGAAGAAATATTTAGCTAAAGAGTTTGAAATCAAAGACTTGGGCAGCTTGAAGTATTTTCTGGGAATTGAAGTTGCTCGCTCTAAGGATGGGATATTTATCTCACAGAGAAAATATGTGCTTGACCTGTTGAAGGAAACTGGGATGCTTGGCTGCAAGGCATGTGCCACCCCCCTGGAACCCAATCAGAAATTAGGGGATGATGAAGGAGGAGAAGTTGTGGATAGGGGGAGCTATCAACGACTAGTGGGTAAGCTCATTTACCTATCTCACTCCCGTCCTGATATTGCTGTTGCTGTCAGTATAGTTAGTCAGTTTATGCATGCTCCTCATCAGATTCACCTTGAGGCTGTCATGAGAATCTTGAGGTATTTGAAGTCTGCTCCTGGTAAGGGTCTGTATTTTTCAAAGTATGATCATCTTCGTGTAGAAGCCTATACAGATGCTGACTGGGCTGGGTCAGTAATTGATAGGAGATCAACTTCAGGGTATTGCACATTTGTTGGCGGCAACCTAGTTACTTGGAGGAGTAAGAAACAGAATGTGGTTGCCAGGTCAAGCGCAGAAGCTGAGTTTAGAGCTATGGCATAAGATGTGTGTGAACTTTTATGGATCAAATTATTGTTGCGTGACCTAGGTATTGATCAAACGGACTCCATGCGGTTATACTGTGATAATAAGGCCGCCATCAACATCGCTCACAATCCAGTTCAACATGACAGGACAAAACATGTTGAGATTGATCGCCACTTCATTAAGGAGAAACTCACTAGTGGTATCATTTGTACTCCCTTTGTCCAGTCTGGTGAACAACTTGCTGACATTCTCACCAAGGGGATTGGCACTAAACCATTTCATGACATATTAGGCAAGCTGGGCATGAGAGATATCTTCGCACCAGCTTGAGGGGGAGTGTTAGCATATTATATTAAGTGATATTATATTAGCCGAAAGGTAGCCGAAAGATACACTAGGGTCTGTCTGTAATCATTTTATGCACTCAGGGATAACACTCAGGGATCATCTTGTAATTGCATTTCTTGTAAACCCTAATCTTCATTTATAAATAGGGGGTGATATTCTATCATTCCTTAAGCTGGTTACCCAAGCTTCAAGATGCATCTAAAAAGTAAAAAATTTGTGAAAAAATATTTTAAAAAATTAATAAATACATAAAAATACAAAAAATGTATTGAATTCTTGTATTTTTTTTCTTGTATTTTTGGTATTTAGTGAATTTTTTAAAAAAATTTTACAATTTTTTTACTTTTTAGGTGTATTTATGTTAAGTGTGTCTAAAAAGTAAAAAAATTGCTTAAAATATTAAAAAAATTCAATAAAAACCAAAAAACACTGAAAATTAGAAAGTAGAATTTTTTAAAAAGTATTTTCTGAAAAATAAAAACAAGCAAGCTGATTACCATCTTTTTTTAACTAAAATGTATATTTATATTTATTTATTTCAATATATATTTTTTTTATCAGTAAAGAAAAATTTCATTAATAGTATGAAATTAAAAGTATAGGAAGATAACATATATTTAGAGAGATTCAAAAAGTACAAATTACCCCTACTACTACTACTCGCATCCCTATAACCAATCCCTTGACCTCACAGTTTTTTTTTTCTTAAACAAAAATAGAAGACAAATCTAGAAAATAGAAAAAAATTTAAGAGAACTTAACTCAACAAATAAAATACATGAATCCCACAAATCAACCCACACAACCCACGGCAAAAGCCCCCATGCTGCTACTGCACTCTTCTTTTCCACACAACCCAAATAAAAAACATCTAAGAAAAATGCTTGGTAATTCGAATTTGTGTAGTTTGAATGACTCGAATGTATTGAAACGATGTCGTTTTGAAACATTTGAACCATTTAGACTATAAAAATTCAGACTATCAAATATTGTTGAACATCCAAACCCAAAAGCATGCACTCTCGATTTTTCTATTATTTTTCGTAGCTTTTTCACCCACTGATCCATAGCATCAGAACACCCAAACTCAAAGCATGCACTCTTGATATTTTGATCTTTTTCACAGCTTTTTCATCCACTGATCTGTGTTACCCACTCTTGATATTTATTTCAATATTTTACTTATCATTTGCATTGGTTTCAACTAGCCTATCACCCCGTGCCATAAACGAGATAATTATAGATATTTAAATTTGTTTAAATTTTTTTTAATATATAAATTATATTTTTTAAGATTTTTTATAAAAATAATTTAACAATCTTATCACTAACCATAGTGTGGGTACTGCAATAACTATACACATATTGTATCTATAATTATTTGTATGATGAGATTTGAAATGCTGATCAGGAGATTTTGACCAAATCAATAAATACTGAATTTTTTTTTAAATAAAAAATTTAGAAAATTCAGATTCGGATATTGAAGCTTTCACAGGCCTTGGAGGGGTTAAAAACCCCTTTTACTTAATATATAGTATAGATATAGATTGCTTTAAACATATTTAAAAAGAAGTATAATTATATCAAAAGTAAAATACTAATTGTATTTTTTCTAAACCTTTTGAGCGAATTGAACTTTCTTTTTTATTTTTTATTTTTTGTTGTCAAGAGTTGTGGAAAACAAGAAACAAGACTGAAAATTCATCCGATTCACTCTTATTAATTTTTTTTTTTCAAGAATTGAATTAAAAATGAAAAAAAGAAACTCCAAAACAGAATTTAAATAACTTCTTTGATTTCTGTGGACTTCAGAAAAAAAAAAAGACACAGCCATTTAAAATACACAATTCGAAACATGCCAAAAGAGAGAGGGAAAGGTTTTTGATAGCAGTCGAAGAGAGCATAGTTTGGGCAAAAAGACCTTGAAGAGCTCACCATTATTAATTAGTACAAAAATATATTCCTGTATTAATCCTGAAAAAAAGCACTCTGCTCTCTCTTCTCTCTCACTACTTTTACTGATTAAAAGTCTGCTTATAAAAGTTTATTTTCCTCAAATTTCACCTAGTAAATTCCACAAATTTCATATAATTACATTCTACTCTTTTAAAGTTTTGATTCATATAATATTTAACTTTTTTTCATAAAAAAATAAATAAATTACATATAAAATAATATTTCTGTTGCCACCATTTAAACGAAAAAAATTGGCCAAATAAAATAAAGTAATGATTATTTTGTAAATATTTAAGAACTAAAATTTACTCCCAAATGAATCATGTCCACATTCAAATCAAATTTAAAGGCCTACCACTAAATAAAAACACTCTCAGCCTGAGAACTAGGCCAAAAGCATTAAACATGCTAAACTAGAGGACAATACCTACTATATCATTGAAGTCTTATGACTAGATTTCTTAGACTTGATAGAGAGGTTATTCTCTCTAACAAGCTTAAGATTTGGAATTTTCTCAAGAAACCTCTTGTTCTCGCTTCTTGAAGAAGGGTTGGTTTGTCCATGGAAACAACGAATGTATCCATCTGAAAGAGTCAGAGGAACACCATTGGGACGTGAAGATCATTGAGGGGCTAGCCCATTCCACTTGTAAAAACTTGCTTTGGTATTTCTGGGAATAGCTTCATTCCTCTGTTAACACCATGAATTTGATAGTGCTCGAGGTACCACATAATTTCTAGGATTGTAACTAAACATCTCTCAGGTATTTTTTGAGGATTATAACCAAACAATGTCATATAAATGCAAATATTAATCCAATCTCAAATATTTTTTTTTTTCTCTGCTATAAAGCATCACAGATGGGTGGGGATTGAGGGAAGATAGGTTCAAAGAATCCAAACTATTGGTACAAGGCAGAGGCTAAAATTAGAGGTGAAGGAAATGGAGGAGGACTCAGCTTGTGTAGTGGGTGAAGCCTGGAAACACGCCACGGGAAAAAAAATTCAGTGGGAAAAAAATGACGGCAAAACTCAGAAACGAGACAAAAATAAAAAAAACACCCAAACATTCTCAGTGAAATTTGATAACCACAAACAAATAAGAAAACTCAAAGTGCGGTGATAAATGATGTCCCAGAGAAGTTTCGTTCAAGAGTTTCTAGATTTAAATGAAGATCAACAACATAGTGGTCATCCCTGTGAAACACAATTCAAAAGACTGGGAAAGAAGCTCAAAGTACTGATTCTCTGCAACCAGAACAGAACACAAGAGGGAGAATTTTCCTCTTTTGTTTGTGTGTTTGCCGCCTTTGAATTGTGGGGGTGATTACTTACATAACATCATTATGTGGATATTATCACATGAAAAGAATATCAATGTGAAAAATATACGTATTTGTAGTATTACTATGCAACGAACAAAAATAAAACCATCATTCACTAAATAGAAGGTATAGGGCGTGAAAAAAGCTTGACTGCATATATATAAGCTATCTCCAAGCAGCAAAAAAATTGCTTTAAAAAATATTATCACATGAAAAGAAAATCAATGTGAAAAATTTACGTATTTGTAGTATTACTATGCAAAGAACAAACATAAAACCATCATTCACTAAATAGAAGGTATAGGGAGCGAAAAAAGCTTGACTGCATATATATAAGCTATCTCCAACAAGTAAAAAAATTGCTTTAAAAAACATTTAACATAGCAATCGTAAACAATCACTCAACCTACACGTTCAAAAATAGAAACTTTCAGAGTAAAATCATCTCTCTCAACAAGCTCGAAGACACAAACATCACCCTTTTTTATTGCGTTTTCCTTGCAAAACATGTGCCAACCACTAGAGAACCTGCATACAGTTCCTAAATATCGGACCAATTTCACTGGCCACAACTTATCTGAAGAGAGAAGTGTAACACTCTCTCTATCCTTTTCCACGTAGCTCTTGAGGAAGCTTGCTGGTATATTCTGCAAAAAGTAGAAGTTAGTATTAAGGCATGCTTCCTAGTGTTTTTTAAGGTGAAAAAAGAATTGAGGCGACAATGACAGACTAAGCATGTTGCATTCAATTTTCCCATCTTTTTTTTCTTTTCTTTCTACAAATCTTTACACAAATTCATGATCCAAATACAACCTAAATATCCAACAAAAACATAAAATAACCAACAAAATCCAACATTCCAAATATCAATATCTAATAGAAACATAAGATATCCAATGAACACTAACATTTTAACATTTTGAAACATAACAAGACAAGGAATTTATTATGATCTCAACAATTAATTTCATTCGCAATAGTGGCCAAAAACAAGAAATATAAAAAGATGCAGCCCTTAGTCATAAGCTATGATGTAGTTGCATGCAACATCATATCTAAATTACAACTTAAAAAATAGATGACAAAGATCAAATTACTAAAAAAAGGTATACCTGGTTTAATCCCCATTTACTATTAAAAAAACCACCATCATATATATGGATGCCATCAAACTAGGTTCCAATATAGTTAGACACATATTTTACTAATTAAAAGCATTTCAATATGTTGGTTCCTGATGATATTAGACTCCAAGATACTAACACAAAAAAATAAAAATAAAAATAAAAAACATGGCAAGTCCTAGAATGTTTCTGCTCCAAAAAATTTGCAGATTCTACCCACTACAAAAGTGCACATCCGACTAAACATGTTGAGTAGCAGCAAAAAACCCCTCACCAATAAGAAAACTAATACATTGTTGTGTTACACAATTTATCAAAGGAGAGAAATATATGTTTTGTTTGAGTTGCAAGTCCTACAAAAATGCCATGGTCATGACCTCACCATTATTCCACGCTTAAGATAAGTAGAACTCATAACAACCCTGAAGAATGGAAATTTGGACTTGAATTTATCTCTAAGTTCTCTGTCAATGTCATCCTCTTGAATTTCGTTTGGAACTCTCGGGCTCAAATGTTTTTTCCTGATAACTTTCTTGCTACTGGTTCTGCATGCAATCTGGCAAGACTTACCTGCAATTTGTCAACCATATGCTAAGTGCAATGCTATTAGGAATGTTTGGCTCTGTGTGTCGTAGAAATTTACTTACTATGGTCAATTGTTTCATTCTCTTGGTGAGTCTCCCCGGTGGGATTAGTGACCTCCTTTTGACAACCATTTTTCCCATATATTTTGACATAAAATTTTGCATTACCACCATAGTAAAAAATGAGAAAGTCCCCGAATTCTAATGAATTATCCTGCACAAATTGCTTCCAACCCTTGTCGAAATACAAATCATCGTTGACCTGATTCATATTTACTTGCCATCTTTTTGCTGAACTTGTAATTGTAGACTTGTGAGGCAAAACTCCATCGAAATACTTAACAAATGCCGGTGGGATGCGCTATAACAAAATAGCAAAGAATGAATCAATTTTTTTGAATACATTTTTTATATTCTCAATAACCTTGCTTCTTTTCACTTTTTAAAAACACTTTTCAAAAAATTATACTTTCTTATTTTTCATTTTTTTTTATTTTTATTGAATTTTTTTAATATTTTAAGTAATTTTTTTTACTTTTTAGATATACCTAACATAAATACACCTAAAAATAAAAAAATTATACTAAAAAAAATCTTTTAAAAATTTACTAAATACCAAAAATATAAAAAAATACAAGAATTCAGTATATTTTTTTGTATTTTTTAATTTTTAAAAATATTTTTTCACAAATTTTTTACTTTTTAAATACATCTAAGGTAAGGTGCATCTAAACAAGTAAAAAAAATATTTAAAATTTAAAAAATATTCACTAAAAACAAAAAAATACGAAAATTAAAAAAATCAGTAGAAAACTCGAACAAAACACAAGGAATAGTTTCAGAAAACAACAAATAAGGCTGAAAATTCATTCGAATTCGTTGTTATTGTAAACTATTTTTTCTTTTTAATTTTTAAATTGAGTAAAAAAGATCAGTTTCTTGAAAAGAGTGTTTTTGTGCTATATTTATTTTTTAATTTTACAATTAAACTTTGAAAATAATGTATTCCCACAAAAAAAAATTATTATAATTTTCGAAAGTATAGCTATGCTGAACATGCTCTTTCTTTCCTGTGGAAAAAAGAAAAGAAAAAGGGGAACTGCTATGGTAAATTCAGCAAAATTTGAATCAGTTTTCGAAAACTGTGGATCTCAGAAACAACTCAACTCAACTCAACAGAAAGCAAATAAAAAACATTATTCCAAACATGCCATAATAGCCAATTGTATTGTGCAGAAGCAGATGATAGATTGGACATCATAAAAACAGTGAGAGAAGAGAGAAAGAGAGGGAAGGGTGGATTTGTACCAGTCGAAGAGAGCAGAGATTAGGTAAATAGAGCTTGAAGAATTGAGGCGACCTCTCCGAGAAACGCAACTTTCTTCTGTGCGCTTTCACCATTATTTTTCTTAGAAAAAATTGATCTAATAATCCTAACAAACCCCTTTCTCTCTCTCTCTCAAATCGTCCATCATATCATGGGCCGGTTTAATAATCCTAACAAACCCCTTTTTTTTTCTCTCTCTCTCTCTCTCTCTCTCTCTCTCTCTAATCGTCCATCATATCATGGGCCGGTTTACAAATTTATTATTTTAGTTGTTTTTATTTATTTTTTAGTTTTTTAGAGATTCATACTTATGTTATGTGAGCGGGTTGGTTTGGGAATAAGGGTAAGTTTGGAGTCTTTAAAAAAAATAAAAATAAAAATAAAAAGATAAAAAATTACTTAAAAAGTTAAAAAATTAACATTATTCATCAAAATCAACAATTACGGCTGCACAACTCTCAATTTAAATTTTTTTCTACAAATCAATTTTTACAATTTTTTATTACACATTTTTTTATAAAAAGTCAAAAAGTTAACCCAAACATCTATATTTTCGACCTCAATTTTTTAGTCCAAAAAGATAAAAAGTGTACTTATTTAAAACACCCCAAACAATCCCTAAATTATTTGGGTAATTTTTTAATTTTATAGTTAAATAAAATATACATTTTAAAAAATTAATACGTTTGGAATAATTTTTTAATTTTTTACGCAATAAACATTTAAAAAGTAAAAAAAAGAGAGGACATTTCTGATTTTTTGTGTAAGTTTTTAATTTTTTAACTTCCAAGTGACGTTTTTTATTTTATTTTTTAATTGGTTGCCAAATCAAGTAGATTTTTTAATAAAATATTTGAAAAAATTAGTGAAACATCATTTTCTAATTTTGTATAGTAGGAAAGTTACAAGATATTTTTTTTATTAGCTAAAATCCTTAACATTTTCATAGAGAAAATTTGACTAAGAAAAATTTTGTCTGGCTCAAAGAAATTTCGGCTCAAACTCAGATAAATTTCAAAATTTCTCTTTGAAAATTGAAATTTCTTTGAGTTGGACCGAAATTTCTCCGAGTCAAGCAAAATTTTTCTGAGTTGAATTTTCTCTGTAGAGATGTTAAGGGACCTTAATTATTATAAAAATATTGTATGTTATTTATCTTATAAAATCTTAATATTAAGGATTTTAAAAAAAATTCTCCAAATATTTGGGCTCTCCACCATTTTTGTTTATGGACAGATGTAAAAAATAAAATAAAAAAATGATGTGATAATTTATAATATCTATATAATAAGGGAAGAGGGTTTTTGAAAATATATAAATGTATGAGAGACACATTTTAATGACGGAGATTAATCCCAAGTTTATATCAATGGCTGAGATCAATAGATCTCCCGCCCAAGACTTCTCTCCCTAAGCATCATTGTCTTTCTTACCTACCCACGTCTGCCTCCCCACCTTCCCTTTCAATCTCTCTCTCTCTCTCACCTACAACTCTCTTTCACAGATACATCTCTCTCTTTCACAGATACACCTCTCCTCTCCCTCGCCGGAGACCCAAACTCGAACCCTCTATTCTTGTCTTCCTCCCTTCATCTCCCGCTCCTTCATCTCCCTTCCCCATTTTAGGCCCTAGTTTTGCAACAAACCCATACCTTCTTCGATTCAGTGAGAGGAGAGAAAGATGAGGGCATCGTTGTAGTTAGGGTTTCAGAGGAAGCGAAACGAAAGAAAGAGGTTTTGAAGAGATCGCAAAAGCTGAGTAGGTTGGTTTCGGAAGCGACGAGATCGATTGTTCTGAACAATTCATCACTAGACAGTACGAGCTCTCTGGAATCTTCCTCGAGTGGTTCTTCTGTGAAAATGGTGAGTTCCAAGAGGAAAGTGAAGCCCAATGGGTCGAATTCTGTGAAGGTTGTTCCTGACGGGGTCGATTTGGTGTCGCTCTCGCTGCTGGTTTCAGGTCCGATGAAGCTGTGCGATTGGATCACACCAAACTCTGGCAAGTTTTTTTAAAAACTTCACTTTTTTGTTTTCCTGAAGCATTTTGTATCATTTTCTTTGTAGTTTGCTTTCTTCTTTTGTTGAATTTTTGATTGACTTTTATTTTCTCGGAAAATTGCTTAATGATTTATGATAAGTATAATGTGTAAGTATATTTAATTAGGTTCCAGACAAGAAAGCAGGGTAGTTATTAAAATAGAAAATTATCATTCAGTGATAAGTTCAAAAACTTATTATAGATACATGAAAACCTTTATAATTTTAATTATTAATATTTATAAAGTTTACTATTTATTTGTGTTAATTTTTCAAAACATGGACTGAATTGAAATTTCCATTTATTAAAATTGCAAGAAAGAGAAGAGCACAAGAAGCATAGTTTGGACTGAATTGAAATGTTTCCATTGGGTTGTTTTATTTATATACATTATTAATTTTCTGAATCTGTTGGGTTCCATTGTATTCAAAGTTAGATTTTTTTGTAATGGAAAAGTCTTTGTAGAGATTGAGATTTGCAGTAAGAAATTGCAAGTTTTTGATGTTTCGATGAATAGATTGAACGGGGAGATCCCATTGAGCATATCAAATGGCAATGCCCTTAAATTCTTGGATTTGGGGTTTAACAGTCTGAATGGGAGTATTCCAATTGAGGTTGTGGGTTTGAAGAGGCTTTTGGTTTTTTGATTGGGGAATTGTTCCAGCGGGGTTTGGGAGCATTGAATTGCTTGAGGTTCTGGATTTGCATAATCTCAAACTGGTTGGCAACGTTCCTGAAGAAATCAACAATTGCAAGTTTCTTCTTCAGTTGTGAGTCCAATTTATTGCCTTTTCAATGTTCTATATCTACATTTCTTTTTTAAGTTTTAATTTCATTTTTTATCCTCTAAATTATTATCTTTTTTATTTTTATTTTTTATCTATATCATTTTTAAACTATTAATTTCATCTATTTAGTTCCTAAAGTTTGTAGTTCCAGCTAATGTGATTTAGTTGGAGATATTTGTCCAAATCAATAACAACTAAAGCATAATTTGATAGCAAAAAGCCATTTCAAAGTTTGAACATCTTAAATTATACAACCGAACATTCATTTTTTTAAATTAACTGTTTTGAAATGATAGTAGAAAACAATATGAGTGTTTGGTTGAAGAGTGTAAGTTTTCTAATTCAGTGTAATTAAAAAGATGGGTGTTTGGGCAAATTGATTGTAATGTTGGATTATTACCGGGAGTACATAACATAGTTTTTGGTTTACTGGGAAAATTGATTGTAATGTTGTTTCAACATCATTTCATCCTAAAATATGAGATCCATAGATATAAATCTACATAACCAAACCTGCGCCATTTTTCGATTCAAGATTATTGATTAGATAAATGGTAGGGAAGAGTTGAGAGGGAACTGCATATAAACTACACATCATTAGCTGTCCCAGGGTTAAAGCAGAAATAATCTTCTTCACGGAAAAGCTTCCATTCCAAATTATGGTATAACTTGACATAATCCAACATTTGTTTAATAATGTATCTAACTTGAAGACAATTTGGTAAAAAATCACTTCCATCGACCAAATGGAGTTTGTCAAAAGTAAAGCTACTAGAGTTCTATTAAGAGCACAAAGCAATTGTCAATTGGTTTTACACCAAATTCCAATACATGCCACAGTCAATAACTACCCAACAGTAGCATGTGCTTCCTTCCAAGGCTTAATCAACAAAACCCCTCAGCACCACGAAATCAATTATTAGCTGGCACAAATAGAAGAGAGAGAGAGAGAGAGAGAGAGAGAGAGAGAGAGAGAGATCAATAAATGGTAAAACAAGTGCATACCTCAGGAGCCATGTAACCAAGGGTTCCAGTTTCACCAGTCATGATTTATTTTCATTTTATATTGTTAGGTATGAGTTTTCCAGAATTCTTTCTAACGCGTTGTTAATAGGTTATTTCTGCTCTCCTCCTTTTTTGATCTCATTGATGATTGAGATTTTATCCTTTTGATTGCCTAATGACTTGGTGATTAGGGTTTATTGATTTTGATTGTATAGTGGTTTCGAAACTTATTTGTGCGTTAATTTGTGGTTGAGAAAACAATATTGTTCATTATTGATTTCTAATAGCGATTAGGTTCTACAGTTTTTTTTTCCACATATATGGGATGTTGTTTTTTTTATTTATTATTTTTTTATTTGGGTAACAAGAAGAATTATGTTACAATTGGAGAATTATTGATTGTATTGATACTGATATTATTTAGACTCTTCCCATTATTATTTTTATGTCCTAAAATGCTTAACAAAGCAAAGATAGTTAGGTTTGTGTGAATGCATTTAACAGATTGAAACTTCTTAATATATTGAACGTTGAAAATTCTTAATATATTGAAAGTCAAGTTACTTATGTGTTTGTTTGATTTGGAAAACAAGAAGAATTATATTAAAATTGGGAAATTATTGGTGAAATTGATATTGATGATATTTACACTACTAACAGAGTATGTACACCCACCTTCCATTGTCGCTTGGAATGTCCCAAAATAGTTAACCATCTTGAAGAGCCAAGAAACTAATACTGTTACCATCATTTTGTTAAGTTTGAATGCATTTAATAGATGGACAACTTTCAAAATTCTTACTATACTGTTAAATTGTAAACATATTAACTCATTTGTTTTAAATTGGGATATGTACGAAATTAGATGCATTCTTTATTTGTTTATTTATTTTTAAATTGATGAGGGGCCGGTATTGTGATTTATGCGTGGAAAATTGAATTTAGGAAGGTGAGTAATCATTTAGTTTGTTGATCTGACATCACAGTAATTTATAATCTGCAAGATATCTGAGAAATTATTGAGAGGACTTAGAATTCCATAGAGAAACTGATGGATTCGCAAAAATTCTAATTTATATCACTTGGGAGAACAGGAAAGTAGGTACTTGCAATTTGTACATGTTTGAAATGATTTGGCAATTCTAGACATAAGAGAGAATTTTTTATGATGAAGATTAATTTAGCTGATTAAATCTCTCACTATTGATTGAAAAATTAGTACATTATTGAATTAGTATCCAAAGTTTGGTAATGAGGTGCGGTGTTGCCTTTGAGTCAAACTTGGTTCTAGATCATGACACAATGCAATTATACAATTGGATTTGTTATTTTTATAACTGCATTTTAATCTTAATATTATTTACACTGTGCCTTTAGGTACGGGCATACGCTAGTATATATATATTTTACTTCTAGACTAAAATAGCTTATCTTGAAGCATGGCCTATATATACACGTAAGGTTCATTTTAGTGAAATTTATCAATAAATTCTATTTTACTTTTTGTTATAAAGATTACAAGTTTTATCAAATTTTAAAATGGATAATTAATTTTTTTAAACCCTAAACCCTAAATTATTGCTAAAAAGTTTAACCTTTACATCAAAGTATGAACAATAATTTTATAAAAACATATTTAAAAATATTTTGAAATAGAAAATTGTATTAAATAAAAAGATAATGCTATGATACACACCTATCATGTGCAAGTTATGACACAACTCAATCTTATAAAAGTCATAACTAAAAAAAAAATTATAATCAAACACACATAAAATATAACCAAATAATGTCGTAACTAAGGCCTCGTTTGAGATGCTACCTTTTTAGTCAATTAGTCAAAAAGTTACTAAATTAGCCAATTAGCCAATTAGTCATACCAAAAAGTCAACAATTACGGCTTCTCTCTATTTTTTGCACAGCTTTTCGTAATTAGTCAAAAAGTCATCCCAAACATACAAGTTTTTTTTTACCTACCTTTTTAGCCAATTAACCAAAAAGTTATTAAATTAGCTTATTCCCAAACGAGGCCTAATATTACAATAAGTTATAACTAACACTGCAATGTGTATAATTAAGTCATAACTAAGTTGTAACTAACATCCCAATAGGTCATAACCAAAAACTTTAAAAATCGTAACTAAGGGCATATGGTATACACTCCATCAAAGATTTTTTTAAAAATAAAAGCATAGATATAAAATCCATCATCCTTTGTTGTCTCACATTTTGAAAAATATATGAATTTATCATGATATTATTTTTTCAATTGTTTTAATGGAATATCAATAAAATTAGAAAGTTGAATTGTTTAACTTATATTTTTCATAATGTGAGGCAATAGAAACTTATGAATCTTATACCATTATTTGCTTGAGTTTTACAATCTAAAAAACATATTTCAAGTAAATTAAATTTGTTTATACAACTATTATTTATATTTCAATAAAAGGGTAAAATTGAAAAAAAACATGTCATTAAAAATAAGCGAATTCTTTTAAATAAGAGTTATTGGTAATTTTTTTTCTAAATTATAATTTTAATGTTGTAGTTTAATTCAAATTTTACTTTGGTTTCTATTATTTTAAATTAACGATTTCAGTACACTTGTTAATTTTTTAAAGCGTACACGTACAAAAAGTTAACAAAAATTTGGGACAAAAAGATCAATTGAAATTAGATTTAAAGTGTATGAATTAAATTATTTAAATTAAAATAATAATGAACAAAGTAAAGTTTAATGTAAAGATTATTAATTTTAAAGAAGTTTCCAGGTTGTTGGTACTACTTATCCTGATTCATCAAACAAATAAATTGATGATAATAACAAATGGTGTTAGCTAACCTAACAGTTAGTCAACCAAGGGGGCATGTAATAAAATTAGGGTGAATTATACTAATAGTCTCTATAGTTTGGGTTTTATGTCACTTTAATTTTTAATTTTTTAATTATAATACATTTGATCTTAAATTTTGAATCTTATTTCAAATGAGAACAATTGAAGATACCATTACTCAATTTCAAGGGCGAAGTCGTCAATTAGATAAAATATAAACTAATTTAACAAAAATAAATATCAAAAAAATATTTTTGAATTTTTAAAAATTATTTCTATTCACCAAAGATAAAATTATTTAAAATTGATAAATCTTTTACACATTTATTTATTTTACTAAATTAATTTTTATTATGTATTTGGATGATAATCATGTAATGTGTGGTTATTATGAATCAATATGTTTAATATATAAATTTTTTTTAGTTTTGTATTTTTTGATTTGATGGATTGATTTAATGATATCAAAGTTGTCGCCATATTAAAGTTTTGAAAAAATAGAAACTAATTTAATGAAAATAAAAATAATCATTCATTATATGATCATCATCTACATACATAATAAAAATTAATTTGGTAAAAAAAATAAATGTGTAAAAGATTTATCAATTTTACATAATTTTATTTTTGGTGGGTAGAAATAATTTTTAAAAATTCAAAAATGTTTGTTGATATTTATTTTTGTCAAATTAGTTTATATCCTATCAAATTGACGACTTTGTCCTTAAAATTGAGCAATGGTATCTTCAATTATCTTTATTTGGAACAAGATTCAAAATTCAGGATCAAATGTGTCACAATTGAAAAGTAAGGGAATAAAGTAACAAAAATCCAAACTATAGGGAAAATTATTATAATTTACCCATAAAATTATAAATTTTAAGGAGAGAATTGTAATTTTCAAAATGTTAGAAAGGTATTTATATTAAAATCAAACCTTAAGAGGTGTACGTCTAATTTACCTAAAAAATTTGGCCAGTTTTTGTTCTCTCACATAACCAACACACAAGTGTAGAAAAAAAAAATAAATAAATAAAATTGTGACATATATAAAGCCTTCATTTGGCATCCCAATATTGGGTTAAAATAGTCACAAAATGACAAAATAGACTAAAAAATCAATAAGACAAATATCATCTAAATCATAATTATTTTATTTTTTCTCTCACAAAAGTTAAAAAAATCAAAAAGTCTATTACAAACGAGGTCTTTTAGCCCAGGCTAAAATAATAATAAAAAAATTAAATAACCAAAAAGCCAATTTACATCCCAAACGAACCCAAAATAGGAAGGAAACTAAAATAAAAATGGAGGGAACATGAGAAATTTTAAGGAAAAATTAGTGAAACATTACTTTCTAACTTTGTGTAGTAGGAGAGGTTCAAGATATTTTTTTTATTAGCTAAGGTCTCTCAACATTTTTACAGAGAAAATTCGACTCAGAAAAATTTTGCTCGACTTAGCGAAATTTCACTTAACTTAGAGAAATTAAATTTCTCTGATATGATCACAATTGAAATTTCTCTAAGTCGGATGAAATTTCTCTATAGAAATAATTTTAACTATTATAAAATTATTATATATTATTTATCTTATAAAATCTTATTTTCAGGACTTCAAAAAAAATTCTCCAAATTTTAATTGTGGTATTTCATTTAACCTTATTTTTCTTAAATTCTTACCAGCTTTTAGAATTTTCTTAGCAGGTGCAGGGTAGAAGAGTATAGGGAACAATTGGGTAGCCTTTAGCAAAATTTTAGAATTATGATTTGAAAATAGAGTTGTATTTTGAGTTTGTGAGTTTTGAAATTATGATTTGAAAAGGGAAAATTTGTTTGGTAATTAGTTTTGAAAAGAATTTTGAATTGAGTTTTGAATTTTTGATGTAACATATAAAATGAGAAATGTTGTTTGGTTATGAGTTTTGAAAAGAGTTTTCAAAACTTTAATTGAAAAACTTATAACTCATAACCAAACACACAATTCAAAACTCAATTGAAAATTCTATTCAAAACTCATAGCCAAACTCTTTTTAAAATTCAATTCAAAAAAATAATCTGTCATTTTGGTCTAAAAAAATAATTTTTATATTTAACAAATATCAAAAACAAATATATATATATATATATATATATTTTCTCCAAATAACAGGTGGCGATTGGCAATTACAAAAATAAATAAATAAATAAAAATACCGTTTTGGTCAACTGGCCGAATGACCGGCTGGACATCCGGAAAGATGTCCGGAAGGACGACCGGGTATGTACGAAAGGTGAGAGCTTTGGCTTGAAAAGAGCTCTGCCAAATATGAAACAGAACTGTGTTTTGAAATGTGTGGTGGAATTAATATTTAAAAACTCCATCCAAACATTCACGTGAAAGGATGAAATTATGATCAGAGAGACCAACCAAACACAGTATTCATTTTTCCCCCATTCCTTACAATTTTCAAGTACCAAGCAGAGAGTAAACCATATGAAAAAAATAGAAAATAATTTGACCAAAAAAAAAAAGGGAGCTTTTTTTATAAATCCACTTTCTAAGAGTTTTATTCCATCCAACCCATATTCTTTTTGACTATTCCATTAGGTCCTATTTGAGATAAGAAGACCAAAATACCATTTTTATCTACTTATGTTCCATTTAGTTCATATTATTTTCTTATGTTTCAATAGTCCTATGGGTGACATAATTACCAAAATACCCCTAATGTGAATGTTCACACCGTCAATGTAAATGTTCATATCGTCAATGTGTAGGGGCCCGGCCCATATCAATCCTCGTGGGTGCTCGGAAAAATTTGAGTCGGGCCGGGGCGGGCTCGGCCCATTGACAATGTGAATATTCACATTGACATGTTAACATTCACATTAATAGGAGTGTAAAATTGGCCCGCATCCCGTGGCGGCGCGAAACCTGCTCGCGGCCCATGGACGGCCCGGGGTGGGCCCGGTCCGACCCGTTGACAATGTAAATATTCACATTGACATGTTAACATTCACATTGATAAGAGTATAAAATTGGCCCGCGGCCCATAGGCGGCCAAAAGCCTGCCCACGGCCCGGGGCAGGCCCGGCCCGGCCTGTTGACAATGTGAATATTCACATTGACATGTTAACATTCACATTGATAGGAGTGTAAAATTAGCCCGCGCCTCGTGGCTGCTCGAAACCCGCCCACAGCCCGTGGGCGACCCGGGGCGGGCCCGACCCGGCCTGTTGACAATGTGAATATTCACATTAACATGTTAACATTTACATTGATAAGAGTATAAAATTGGCCAGCGGCCCAGGTCGGGTCCGGCCCGGCCCGTTGACAATGTGAATATTCACATTGACATGTTAACATTCACATTGATAGGAGTGTAAAATTAGCCCGTGCCTCGTGGCTGCTCGAAACCCGCCCACGGCCCGTGGGCGGCCCGGGGTGGGCCTGGCCATTTTTTTTTTAATTCTTTTTAATTTTTTCTACCAAAATTTTATTATTTTCCACAAAAAAAGACGCTAGGCCTCGGCGCGGGCCGGGCATCGGACTGAGCCTTGAATGGGCCTTAACGGGGCCGATGGGCCGGGGCGGGCTTCAAAGTGATGGACCAGGCCCTAGCCTAGGGTCTCGAACTAGGCTCGAGCCTGGGCCCAAACGAGCCTTTCCTGGGTCGGGTCGGGCCGGCCCACGGGCCAAAAAATTAGGCCCAGGTCCTAGCCTTGGCACAAGGGTATTCGGGCTTTGGACGGGCCGATGGATCGAGCCTTGGGTCGGGCCGGTGGGCTTAGGCCTAGGCCTAGCCTCGAGCTTAGGTCGGGCTTGGGCGGGCCTGGCCATTTTTTTTTAATTCTTTTTAATTTTTCTACCAAAATTTTATTATTTTCCACAAAAAAATATATTGCGCCTCGGGCGGGCTGGGCCTCGAACCGAGCCTTGAATGGGCCTTAAGCGGGCTGATGGGCTGGGTCGGGTTTCAAAGTGATGACCTAGGCCCTAACCTAGGGTCTTGGATATGCTCGAGCCCGGATCGAAATGAGCCTGCCTCGGGCCGTGGGCGGGCATCGCAGCCCACGGGCTGCGGGCCAATTCTACATTCCTATCAATGTGCATTTTAACATGTCAATGTGAATATTCATATTGTCAACGAGCCGGGCCGGGCCTCCCCCGGGCCGCGGGCAAGCTTCGGGCAGCGGACAAATTTTACACTCCTATCAATGTTAATGTTAAGATGTCAATGCGAATATTTACATTGTCACGGGTCGGGCCAAGCCCGCCTCGGGCTGCGGTCTGGCTTCGGGCCGCCACGGGCTACGGCCCAATTTTACACTCTTATCAATGTGAATGTTAACATGTCAATGTGAATATTCACATTGTCAACGGGCTGGGTCGGGCCCGCCCTGGGCCGCTGGCCAATTTTATACTCTTATCAATGTGAATATTAACATTGTTAACAGGCCGGGCCCGCCCCGGGCCACCCATGGGTCGTGGGCAGGTTTTAGGCAGCTACGAGGCGCGGGTTAATTTTACACTCCTATCAATATAAATGTTAACATGTCAATGTGAATATTTACATTGTCAACGGGCCGGGCCGGGCCCGCCCCGGGCTGCGGGCGGGCTGGCTTTTGGCTATCCATGGACCGCGGGCCAATTTTATACTCTTATCAATGTGAATTTTAACATGTCAATGTGAATATTCACATTGGGTTGTTTTGGGAAGTTGGTAAAAAGCTGGCTTTTGGCTTTTTACCAAACTTTTTGGCTTTTTTGGATGTGGTTTGGGAAGTTGGTAAAAAGCTGGCTTT
Source organism: Camellia sinensis (assembly GCF_055761805.1). NCBI lineage: Eukaryota > Viridiplantae > Streptophyta > Magnoliopsida > Ericales > Theaceae > Camellia > Camellia sinensis. Next base: position 192,456,565 of record NC_138964.1, read on the forward strand.
TTAGATTTTTTGTTTAATATTTTTTAAAACTGTCAAATCAATGCAAAATGACGAAAATACCCTTACCTTTTCCCGAAATTACGATTCTGCCCTTCACTATGTGAACAGTGTTTTCAACGTTTCTGGGGCCACAAGTTTGCAAGTTTTCTCCTTTTCATATATTATTCTACCATTTCCAAAATTTTAACTAATACTTTTAATTATTACAAATGTATTATTCTTTTTTTATGATTTTTTTTTATTATTACAAGTTTATTACTAAATGTATTATTTGTTATATATTCTACAATTCCCAAATTTTACCAAATACTTTTAATTATTACAAATTTATTATTCTCTAAGATCTCATTTGTTATTATTATTATTACAAGTTCATTACTAAATGTATTTTTTTTTATACATATATTCTACAATTTCCAAATTTTATCAAATCATTTTAATTATTACAAATTAGTTATTCTCTATTTTTCTAATTTTTTATTATTATTATCACAAGTTTATTACTAATAAATGTATAATTTTTTATACATTATACAATTTTCAAATTTTACCAACTACTTTTAATTATTACAAATTTATTATTCGCTATTTCTTTAAATTTTTATTATTTTTATTACAAGTTTATTACTAAATGTGTTTTTGTTATATATTCTACAATTTCCAAAATTTACCAAATAATTTTCATTATTACAAATTTATTATTCTCTATTTTCCTAATTTTTTATTATTATTATCACAAGTTTATTACTAATAAATGTATAATTTTTTTATATATTCTACAATTTCCAAATTTTACCAACTACTTTCAATTATTACAAATTTATTATTCTCTATTTCTTTAAATTTTTATTATTATTATTACAAGTTTATTACTAAATGTATTTTTGTTATATATGCTACAATTTCCAAATTTTACCAAATAATTTTAATTATTACAAATTTATTATTCTCTATTTTTGGATTTTTTTTTATTTATTATCACAAGTTTATTACTAACAAATGTATTATTTTTTATATACTCTACAATTTCCAAATCTGACCAGATACTTTTAATTATTACAAATTTATTATTCTTTGTTTTTCGAATTTTTTTTAATTATTATTACAAGTTTATTACTAAATGTATTATTTTTTGAATACAAACAATTACCGAATTATCCAAACAAATATTGCAAAAGACCAAAATACGAGTAGCAACTTTTTTAACAATTATTATGACAGTTTTGTTAATTATTTTTATTATTATTATTGCATGGCATATTTATTTTCTTAATTTTTCCTAACGAATTACGCTCTTACATTAATTAATTTCCACATTACAATTTGGTAAATGCCCTTCAGAGCCTGCAACTTACCAACAAAACCGTACATTTTTTTTTGACACTGTCAATAGTTTTACACATTCATTTCGTTTGCCATCACCTCGTAATGTGGGAACGGGATTTACAACCCAAGTTCACGCCGATGTCGCACTAATTCATTCCGTATTGATTTCCTCACTTCGTTCATATGTACGTCATCGTTGCCCTCTGGTTCACCATCATCATTATCACCAAGACCGTCAACGTTTGGTATGTCGTTGAATGTAAAAGTCTCTGCATTCGCAACCTTGTTGAATGCTTCATCGTCGCTCGAGTTGCGGCGTATAAAAATATGTATTGAAGCCCCAACCAATGGCACCTGCACTTTCCCGAAATCATATCGCGGCATGTTATGTATGAATCCCCATCACGCTTTCCATACGCCGAGCGTACGTTCAATTGCACTCCGTATGGAGGAGTGCACCGTGTTGAAAAGTTCATTTGCATTTTTTGGTCGTTCGGTTGCGCGAAACACTTCTTGGTGGTACCGACATCCCTTATACGGCGCCAAAAATCCTTTTTGGTTCTTGTACCCCTCATCAACAAGGTAATATTTTCTTGCTTGCATGCCGATAATTTCACATTAGTACGGTGGTCAATTACAAATACCAAATGCACACAACTAATACAAAAAAAAAAAAAATGTGTCGTTCATCCTACCTTCCTCTGGCATGGGGAATTGTTTGGCTGGGTCCTGTGTTACTTCGTTAAAAACTCTACTGTCATGCATACTTCCCTCCCATCCGCAAGATATAAAAATAAAATACAAATCGAAATCACACGCTGCGAGTATGTTTTGCGTGTGCCGTCCTTTACGGCCAAAATATGGCAGTGCCTCCTGAGGAGGGAGATGTGCCTCCACATGTGTGCCGTCAAGCGCGCCAATATAGTCCTGAAATTTCACACGTTATCATAAATATGGAAAAATGCTACTACCCAAAATAAGTTTGCCTTACTTTCTGAAAGCGGGTACTACTCATAATTAAATGTGCCAAAAATAAATACTCTCACTTTGAATGAGAAATATTTTCGTCGGGACTCCAAGTACGGATGTCTAATGTGTTGTGACCTTGTCGGTCGGCAGTGTACTCTCGTGAACAACTTCATCGCTTTAAGAACTTGCATTACATGACGCCAGACTGTTTCCCCCGAGTGTTGAAAACGGTCTTCTATGTCCCAACTCGTGAAGCCCCGTAACGCGAATATGAACATGCCGACACTCTCAACTATGTCTATACCATGAGGACGCTGTGGTACTGGAAGGCCAAAATCTTCAACTAATGTCTTGCACAACATCAAGAACACCTCCTGTGATATTCGAAAATTTCGCTGAAATGCTTCATTCCTTCCTCCAAGCATCTCCTGCGTCCACATGCTACCAGTCAATGCGGATGTGTGAAACGGAGTCCTGTCAACGTACGCGTACTCGTTGGCAACGCGAGCAATTTCCATCCAAATCATTGATGTCGTCGACTCCATTTCTCCGATCGTCTCTCGTATCCAAGCATTTATTTGGCCATTGCGTACGACTCCCGAGCTAGTACCCTCTTCTGCATCCATAGACGTTGCAAATTATATGAAATCAGAACTACCAGTTGTAACTTTTAATTGGCGAAATGAGTTGCACAACTCCATGATATATAACACTCCTGCAGAAGCCACTTCAATGACCAAATCAACGTAGGCTACTGTGGGCATGTGAAATGTAAGGAAGCCTAGTACAAAGAAACAAAACCATGTGAATGCTTTTCAGGTTTGTACAATTTGTATTTGCATGCTTGCATAAAAGCATGTAACTTTCATGTGCTTTTCAGAGACGTATGGCACATCCACTTTTTTCATATACTAATGTGAAGTGTTGTGGGAAAAAATTATGTACATAAAGAGAACTATGAATAAATAAGATAATGAAACTAGTCAAATGTTTTTGCATTAAATAAATACGAAGCACCCAATAAATAAATAATTTTACACATCATTGAAATGTAAGTACTTTTCTGCCTGTATTAAATAGGTTGAATATATAAGAGTACACAATAAATAAAATTAATAAATACAAAATAAGTCAATTAATGAAATATAACTACTTTTCGTCCTAATTTTTTTTTTTGCATTAAATAAATACGAAGCACCCAATAAATAAATAATTTTGCAAATTATTGAAATGTAAGTACTTCTCTGCCTATATTAAATAATTTCAATATATAAGTTTACACAACAAATAAAAATAAGAAATAATTAATATGTTACTTAAAGAAATGTAACTACTTTTAGGTAATTTAGCATATCGATTCCAAAATAATGCCACCTTGCGACGTGTATACTTGCATATTGGCTGCAAAGTCCTGCAGAATCATACATACACGTCGACACCAAAATAAAAGCACAACAAACCAAAATAAGCCTGCAAAGTCCTGCAGAAGCATACATATACGTCTACACAAAAATAAAAGAAATGCAAACTGTCTCCAGTCTTCACCATCGAAAAGAAAAAAAAAAAAAAAGAGCACGATACAAACACACATAATATACTACAGTCTCATCATAAGCAAATAGTAACATGACAATCTAACCACAACGGCCTAGTCCAAGTCAACAGCACCACCACTCCCGAACAGCCGTGTCCTCCCGTCATGATCCCTGCCAACATTGGCCGGGGTGCAGGCACGCTTCTCTGTCAACCAGTTGACAATGTAATTCTGGGGGAGGGCCATGATGATGTCCCGATTATCGGGTGAATCCATTATACCACATGCGAATGAGAACAACTTACCGCCTGGCTCTAATCCAGGCGTGCTCATAAGCCGTGCAAGACAGTTCCCCACTGTGTTGTCACCTTTACCCGTGACAACGTACTGCGTGATTTTCAGCTCCCTGCTTTGTTTGCTTACAACTTCTACCAGATTGTCCATGCTGCTAGCAACAGTACCAGGCATTGACCGCTTGCGCCGTTTTGGATTAGCTGATCCGTCCACGGCTGACTGGGGGGGAGCATCCTCAAATAGGCTACTATCAACCACATTCTCCCCGACAGTGTCATGGCCCGGCTGTGGTGGTGTGTCTGCACTAAGAGGTCCCATCCCGCTATCCACGTCCATGGCATTGGTCGCAGCAGCAGCAGCATCATCTTGCACTTCTGTTGGAGTCCATGCATGTTTCCCAGTCGCTACTGAGCCAGAGTACACCCGCTCCATGAGATCCACGTGCTCTAGCGGCTTAGTCTTGAATTTAGCACATTGGTTGTTCATCTGTGAAGAAGAAAACACATATTTTTACTACAGCTTGAAATGTAATAACAAAACAGTTAATGAAACCGAACAAAATAAAATTTTTGTGAAAACATACCGCTTGCATTTTCGCCCACCAATGGTCAGGTGCAGTGATCAAGCCTGTCTCATGGTCGTACCCAAGCCCTGTGAAGCCGTGGCTGGCATTCTCCAACTTCTTCCAGGTGACCTAATCTTTTTTCAAGTTGTCAAACTTGTTTTTCATTTGTTTGGCTGAATGTAGTAGGCCGGTTTTCTCTAGAAATTTGTTTGCTACGTTCTTATACCCTGCCATGGACAATCCGCACGGTTGTCGATTACCACCTTCCATTTCAGCAATGATGAGTTGAAGAAACAGCTTCGTATTATCACTGTCGAATTGGCATTTGTAGACTGGCTGGGGTTGGGTTGCTTTTGCAGCGTTACCTCGATACTTTGAAGGCGTACGAGGTGATGTTCGATTTGTTGCCATGAGTAATCCTGTCCTGCTTGTAACATTTACAATTTAATTATCAGAAAGAAATGAAGTACAGTACATGTAGTTTGCATGGCCAGAAGTGAAATAAAAGTGTAAACACGATTAAAACACATAAGCACAAAACAGTACAACACTTTTCGAAAGACAAAGTTCATTTGTACTACAAGTTGGGGAAATCTTATGTAACAGGACCAAAACATCTAACTGACAGCAACGTATGTATGTGATACAGAAAGTAACTACGCCGTTCATATCCATGTCAATACATCACATGCGAAACAACAACACCAAAACAACGACACACAAAAAACCAACGACAGTCCTAAGCATACGCAGGCTCTGATCTATGCGCGCAACGTCCGCTCGTAACCCCTGATCGACATCATTATGTGGCTGGTCAATACGCAAACTGGTGCTGTGAAACTCGTCACACCAACCAACCCACGACGCACATCTCTGCTGGACAAAATTGCAGTAGATAGTTAGCATGCATACTATACGACACAACCACAAATGAATGACGAGTTTTGTAACTAAGTGCATAAGAGAGTGACAACACAAACGCATCGTAGTTCTAGGACAAACGTAGAATGCACGACCAGGGTTTTTGGCAGATCTTGATATCTTTACAACGCAGTGTCCAAACCCACAATCACACATCCTTGGTGGCCAGGATGAAGTGGCACTTGACGTGGAGGACGCCATCTGTATACTTATTTGTTTTTTTTTTTTGTTCATGTTATAAATTGAACTAATACAATCTACTGTGCGGAATGAAAGACAGTAACTGAAACGAGTTCATTTTGAAACTTAAGGCATAAATACTTGAACATGAATGCACGTTGAATTTAGGTTAATACTTGAACATGAATCCACTGTGATAGATCATGGAATTGCTAATGGAACTTCAGGGGAAATAAAAGAACCTTTTTTGGAGTTATTGAAGGAAGGTGAAAGGAACAGGAAGAAAAAGAATTACTATGTGAAACATTGTCCACAGTAATTTTAATAAAAGAACCTTGGAGTTGTTAAAGGAAAAAGGAAGGGGAAGACAAAAAATCATGTGAAACGTGTTCCACATTAAACATGTAACTGGTACTAGATAAAAATGTAGTTAAACTTCTTATAATTAATGCTATATAGCTTTATGACCCCTATGATAAGAACCAAGTTCATTGTATGATTATCCACCAAAAAAAAAAAAAGAACTTCATTGTATGGTAGAGTATTGATAATTCTTTTACTTAACAACATTTAAAAACAAAAAAAAATTATAGACTTATATGCCCATACACGACTAAATATATAATGTGAATATCATTATTAATGATAATTTATCAGTTATAGAAAAAGACATTTGGTGATTCTTTTCAACTCAGTAGATATGATGTATATTTAGTTGGAAAAACTCTATCGTCATTAGTCATACAAGAAAAGTAAGACATGCATAGTCAAAATTATGATTATAACTTAATTAGTAATTCTATTACTTTACAATATTAAGCCTCGCATGGTTATTTATCATTAAATAATATAAATTTCTGATTTTATCAATAGCCTTAAACAATTTGGGAGTGTTTCCTATCCACTTGCTAATGCTTCCCAAAAAAATTCAGCACCACGCTGTTGAGACATATTCTTGGGTTTGACAAATGTAACAAGCATTACATATTTTGCATTAACCTACACGTGTATAGAATTATTAAAATTTAAAACAAAATTTAAAATGTAAAATATGTAATTGCCGAAACAGACTGAATAACTTTAATTTAGAATTTTGTTGGGACATTAGTTGATTTGAAGATTGGAATGATTAATTGATTACTACTTTATATTATTTTACACCATTGATTATTTAACAATTGTGACACAATGTAAATTGACAGTATGAAGCAACAGCAGTGGTGTCCAACATCATGAAAGAGTGCAACTTTCATATACCTAAGAACTTCAATATATGTCTGATGGCATTTATTGGGCAAGGCACTATGTGGGACTCTTAAAATCATATATGTATGCTTAGCTAGGATTGGGGACTTTTTGTCTATTGCAAACTTCTTACTTTAAAAAGTTGGAAATGAGGCTCCAAAATTCATTGGATTTGGACCAAGTCACATGTGGTTGTGTCCAAATATTTGATATTATTTTAACCATATCTTTGATTTAGAGGAAGCTGGAATATGAGAGGATTGTGTGTTAAGGTTTGCTTTAACCTAAATAGGTTTGGTCCCACTGAAGTTCACATGTTTATGTACTTACATGTTGCTAAGTTTTACAATATTCTGGAAATTTTGAATTAAAAAGGAAAAAAGCATAAAAAATAAAAAAAGAATTAACAGAGTTAGCATGAAATTTTCGTACCTCAGTCGGAGATAGGATTTCAAATTTCTCCACTTCTCTGTATATTTATTTGTTAGTTCCTCAGTCAAATGGCCAAAATAAATTTTCATTAAACTACGGTTTCAAAATTTGTCAAGTTTCTGTGATCAATTTGGCCAATTTTCCATAAACAGATATCAGACTTCTAAGTAACACCAGTGGAGAAACCACAGAGCTTATATACAATACACAACAAATGAGAGCCTATTCTTACATTTTCATTTTGTTCTTTATGTTCAAAAAGCATAAACTCCTAATAATGTATTCTAATTTGCTGAGTTCTTCATTGCCTAAACTTACCAACGAAATTAATCCATAATGTAATCCATGGAAGCAGCCGATGAAAGAGGCTGATTGGCAGCATAAAACAGTGATCAATTCTAAAGCTAAACAACAAGAAATTGGGGCAAAATAGGCTCATTGAAATCACAACATGTGTATCTTTCCACTTGCATATCAAGTGTTTGATATGCAACAACAACATATTTTTGTATACACAGGAGTTGTAAACCACAGAAAAAAATTCACCGAGGAGTCACAAATCACAGAACGATGTGCTCAAAGTGTTATATATGAATTTCTCTATATGATATCTCCCCCTATATTACATATATATATATACTACACTTCAGTTAATGGGAAATTTTTTTGTTAATTCTTAGATTTTTTTTTTTTTTTTTTGTCAATGATCTAATCTACAGGTGCTCTAAGTACAGAAGATGTTGGTGTTGCAGATCTAATCTGTAGGTCCTCCAGAAGATGAAGAACTCGTTCAGTTTCGATTTTGGGTCCGTAATACACTTGTGAGAAGATAGTAATGGAAGATAGTTATCGGCGTACCTGATGGTGCAAATCCGGCGAAGGCAAGGACGTGGACGACGAATCCGACGGTTGCTTCGGCGGGGGACGGCGAGGTCGTCGGTTGTTCGATGAACTTACTGTTTGTGCCGCTTGAAAGAGGAGTATGTAAGATGAGAAGCAGGTCAAAGAGGCAACTGTGAATACGTTTTGCCCTAGCTACCAATTTATGAGATGTGAGGGTAGTTTCGTAAATGGAAGAGCTGCGTTTCCAGCTCTTCCCAAATGGTGGTTCTGCGTTTTTGAACACTCGGGCGTTTTTTTTTTTGACCAAGAACGCAGCGTTTTTCCAATCTTCCTAAAACGGCACATTGTCAACAAGCTGAGTCGGGCCCGTCCCAGGCCGCCTATGGGCCGTAGGCGGGTTTCGGGCAGCCACGAGGCGCGGGCTAATTTTACACTCCTATCAATGTGAATGTTAACATGTCAATGTAAATATTCAAATTGTCAACGGCCCGGGTCGGGCCCGCCCTGAGCCGTTGGCCAATTTTATACTCTTATCAATGTGAATGTTAACATGTTAATGTGAATATTCACATTGTCAATGGCCAGGTCGGGCCCGCTCCGGCCGCTGGCCAATTTTATACTCTTATGAATGTGAATGTTAATATGTCAATGTGAATATTCACATTGTCAACGGGCCGGGCCGGGCCCGCCTCGGGCCGACCATGGGCCGTGGGCGGGTTTTGGGTAGCCACGAGGCGCGGGTAAATTTTACACTCCTATCAATGTGAATGTTAACATGTCAATATGAATATTCATATTGTCAACGGTCGGGCCGGGCCCCCCTCGGGCGGTGGGCTGGCTTTTGGCCAGCCATGGGCCGCGGGCCAATTTTATACTCTTATCAATGTGAATGTTAACATGTCAATGTGAATATTTACATTGTCAACTGGCCGGACTGGGCCCGCCCCGGGCTACCCATGGGCCGCGGGTGGGTTTCGCGCCGCCACGGGATGCGGGCCAATTTTACACTCTTATTAATGTGAATGTTAACATGTCAATGTGAATATTCACATTGTCAATAGACCGGGCCCGCCCCGGCTCGCGGGCGGGTTTCGGGCCGCCCACGAGCCAATTTTACCTTCCTACCAATGTAAATTTTAAAATATGAATGCTTACATCATAAAATTTCTAACGGTTCAAAAAATATTTATAAGGGTATCAAAATTAAATATAAGGGCATAAGTATCCAAGAAAATAGTGTAAATCAAGAAAAAGGGCTTTATAGAATAAAACTATACATAAATGGGACTAAATAGGTTAAAAAATTCCTTTATGGAATTCTTAGATTAAAACACTTCTAAATAGGATTTATCAATAATTTATCCAAAAAAAAAATCATATAAAAAACATAAGTGTTATTTATTTATTATTGTATTTTTACTAATTAGTATTCGGTTTGCTTAAAATTTTTGAAAAATAAATTTTAAAAACCAAATTTCAAAAAAGACAAATTACATCGGTAGTTTTTGAATTGGGTCCAGCTTGTCTCAAGTTGAGATCAAGATTGGACCCGTCCAGTCCGGCCCATGGAGCCCATTTTTTGGGCCCGTTTTGATAATCTGAACCGTTAATGTGTAGAATTCGTCGAGTGCTATATGCCTGTAAAAAATCACATTGATTGAATATCAATAGCTATGTGATCAAATCAGTTTTATATAAAAAAAAAAATGGACAGTGAAAAAATTAACGGTTGATAAAAAACTGTTTTGTTCACATAGCTATCGATGTTCGATCAATGTAATTTTTATAGACATATAGTACTCGATGAGTTCTACACATTGAACGGTTCGGATTATCAAAACGGGATCCGTGGTGGGCCCTCACGGGCCCAACAGCACGGTCCAGTCCTATCTTGGACTGGACCAAAGCCACTGCCTTTGGAATTTTACTCCTGGTGTCATTTTTATTCATGTCGTTCCAATTAGCTCAATTTGAATATTTAATTTTAGATTTTATGTCAATTCAATTCAATTGATAATTTCGATTAAGGTTTTTGAAAAAAAAAGTCATTGAGTTGGTACAGAAGTCACTTATGTGCATATTTTTTTATATAAAAAAATATTAAAAATTATAATCAATTAAATTAAATTAAGACAAAATTATAATGTCATGGTTAAAATCAAACCAACTGTAAGAATCAAAATGACATTGAATTGCTTGTGTAATTTACCCTTTCAAGAACAATCAAAAAAAGATCACCAAAAAGGCTCGAACAAGGAGAGTCTCCAAAATCAGATATTTCACGGAATTCACAGACAATTTGAACTCAGAAAATACAAAAGCAGAGGACCTAATTGATGTTTCTGAAAATGGAAACCTTAAGCACATCATTGTCTCTATCGATCAGTTCAAAGATGCAAACATCTCCTACTTGCAGAGACTGTTCCTTTGCAAATGCAGTAAACCCTCCACACAGCATTGCTGAACTTGAACTCTGATAGGATATCAAATTCACAGGCCACAACTTGTCTGAGACTTGAAGCTTCACTGTGGTCTTACTCTTTTTCATGTGTGTATTCACAAAGCTCATTGCTATACTCTGCACAAAGTTTTGCAAATTTGTAAATAAAAAGCATAAATTCGGATTCTTGACAATCATATTCAAGAATGACAAAAAAAGTATACAAATATTCATTGTTTCATTTTACGCAAAAACAATTTTTACAGAATTGTCGCATCCATGTTCTGATGAATGAGAGAGAATGAGGTTTTAGTTGTTCCAATTCACAAGATTATGTCGTGAAATATGATAGTTTGGGGCGAGTTTTTACCAGATACCCTTTACACAAATAAGCAGGATGAATAACTCGAATGAAGGAAGGATAGTTTGAGGTGGACATGAATTTCTCGGCTGCTTCAAGAGCTCTTCCTCTGCGTTTTGCTCTTTGGAGGGCTCTAGCTTTTCCATCAATGGACGTGCCTACGCTACGTTCTTCTGCAAGAAAATCAAACACAAACAATTTCTTTTATAACATTGGATACGGGTGCAACAAAATTAACGTCATGTAACAAAATGTTCACAAGGGTATTTTGGTCTTTTTACACGTGAGAGAACTTTTCGAAGGACAAATAAACAAAAGCAAAAAACAAAAAAGTTTGAGAAGCACACTCTTCATTTCATGTGTCAAACAACTAGGCTTGACATCCATTTTTAAATTTGGAACCTTCAACCCATCAAAGTTCTCCATTTTACGTCTTCGATTGGTTCTATTCACTTCAACATAGCCATCTTTCTCCATATCTGCAGCCCTCCTTGTTTGGCATTTAGGAAAATCATCCAAAATTTCAACTGAGGAATCTTTCTCAATTTCATCCCTCCCAGAAACTTCCTCCACTTTTGTTTGGTGCGTGGGAAAATCTTCCAAGATTTCAACAGAGTTATCTATTTCAATATCTTCTTCTGCTTCAGGCAATAGCAAATTTTGGGTGGGATTGAATGGATATTCAATCTCTGAAGCACTCATATCAAATATAAGGACATGGAAATTGGAATTCCCATCATATCTGAATACCAAAAAGTGTCCGAAGCGAATTGAATAATATTCTGTGAATTCTTTCCAACCACTGGATAACCAAACTTCTTCATTAGAATTCATCAATTCTACTTTCCATACTGCACCACTTGGAACATTGAGAAATACAAGGTTGGCTAGGTTCTTCCCATGTTTAGTCATAAACTTTCTTGGAATCCTCTGCCATGAACATCAAATTAAGCTTATCATACTTGTAATTTTGTGTCATAGGAGCAAAAAAATATATGCATGTATCATCTATGCTCTGTACTCAAAAAGCTTATATGGATTAGTAGTACAAAAAGTAATAATTATCTCAATTTCATATATCTGTTACAATTTAGAATTTTACCAACTTAAGTCAAGAAGGGTAAATTAGGTACCCAGAAAAAATACTCAACAAGCTTATATGGATTGGTGTACAAAAAGTAAGAATCGTCTCAATTTCATATATGCTTTTACAATTTGGAATTTTACCAACCTAAGCCAAGAAAGGTAAATAAGTACCAGAAAAAATATCATAAATATATATATATATATATATATATGTGTATATGTAGACCAAATTTATTGAGAATTACCAACACCACATCAAGTTTTAATTAAAGTATCACCCGCTATGGCCCCATTATAGAGATGTGAGAAATTCACAACAATAACCGTTACCATCATTAGGTGAAGTATATATAATGGCTGCCCGATTATGATCGTTGTGTTTTTAATTTTATAATTTTTATATATAAGGCTACTTTTTTAAGAAAAATTTATCAATAAATCCTATTTGAAAGAATTGAGATCCATTTAGTCTTAGGAGATTTCTTATGATTTGATTAGTCCCATTAGTAAGGTGGATTTCATGTATTGTATGGGGTATGTTTTTGCATTGATAGGCTTGACCCATATTGATTTCATTTTGGTTTTCTTGTTGAGGAAGGAAATTTGCGAACAAGAAGGAGAATTTTGTGGGATTTCGGTGGAGGATTCACAGATTTGATTGGTGTAGGATCCTTATCTTCTAGTAATTGGTTAGCAAGATGTGTTGAATATCCACACCACCATAATCACCCCCAACATCATTATCCAGACCTCCAACCAAAGAATAACATCAAAGAAAATCACACACAAAACCATATCAATATTGGGTGTAAAAACCACATCAATATGACAAACCCAAAATGCTACATATATACCTATGAAGGGTTACGTTTGGGAAAAGTACACTAAGGAATTTTTTTTTTTTAAATATTATATTAGAGTTCATTGATTGGAGTGTTACGTTTGCGAAAAGTACACTAAAAAGTTTTTTAGGGTATTATTTTGATTGAAGTATTGCGTCTGGGAAAAATAAACTAAGGAGCTTTTCAGTGTGCTATATTGGAGTGTGTTTGGAGTATTACGGTTGGAAAATATACATTAAAGAGTTTTTTTAGTGTGTTATATTGACTGGAGTGTTACGTTTGAAAAAAGTACACTAAGAAAGTTTTTTAGTGTTACATTTATTGGATTGGAGTGTTACATTGTTAGGTTTGAGGAGTTTTTTAATATATTAAATTAAAATATTACGGTCTTATTCGTAATGTAGGTTTTGTTTCAGAATAAGGGAAAACTTAAAATCTTTATAGTGCGGATTGTCCAAATATGTAATTTTATATTTGGATAAATCCACTTTTATTCCTCAAAAATTAAATTTAAACGTGTAAATAACTATCATTTTATGTAATTTTTACTTTAATGAGACCTTTGGTTCATAAGAGAGAAAAGAAAAAGAAAAGAAAAGAATTAAACAGTTTACAAGATTACATTTTGAAATTAATTGGTACTTTACCCCTTTCTTTTCTCCAGCTCTTAAAATAAAAAATCTTCTATGAGTTTTCAACTTTTAGTCCTTTCTTATTTTTATTTTTTTAATAACAGCAAATATCACTTGTTTTTCTCATTATTTTATATCACTGAGTACATGATACTATATTACTTTTATAATGGCTGCACGATTGTGACCATTATGATTTTATTTTTACAAAATTTTATAAACAATGCTATTTTTTTTTTATTATTTTATTTTATCTCCAGATTTCAAAATAAAAATCTTATAATTACATGAGTTTTCAACTTAGTCCTTTCTTTATTTTAATTTTTTTAAAACAACATATATCACTTGTTTTTCTACCATTTTATATCATTGAGTACATGACACTATAATAATATTTGTCTTTCGTTATTTCCATTACAAACAATCATAAAATTTCTCTACCTTTTTTTTTTAACATTTTATTTTATCAACAAGCTTTTTATTATTTTATTTAGATTCCAAAATAAGTAAGTCAATATTTGAATCATTGCTCAAAGTATAAACTAACAAAACACCCACACACACACTAATAACTAATAAGAGTTCATCTTCATGCACACATATACATGCACTACCACCATACCTACATAAAGAATGAATAAAAGAAAAATGAAAAAAAAAAGGGAAACAGTGAAAGACAAAAAGAATAGAGAAGTTCCATGAATAATCCTCACCAGCTTCTGAAGCCGATCAGCAGAAGATTTCACTATCTTGAAAAAATGAGTTGCCTTCACCGCTGGATATTTCGACCGGCTTGATCCCACCGCTCTACGCCGGCGGCTACTATTCACCATGTTTATTGGTTATGTTAATATTTCTGAATGCAATTTTGAATTGAAAAGGTTAGTGGGTATGTATGTATATGTCTTTACCAGTTAAAATACTTGGTTAACTCCTCTCTCTCTCTCTCCAGGTATTAATTTCAAATTTAAGAAGGGTGGTTGAAACAATAATCAGGACTTCTTACTTTTTGGTTTCGTTAATAAATGTCATTTGGGCACTTGATAAGCAATCAATGGTGCTACATACACTAATTAGTATATTAATTAATGTATAAATATTAATTATTATATTATTATTGACCTTACTCATTAATCACATTATAAATATTAAAAATTTCTTAAATTATAAGTGCATATAGTATTATTTATAAGAAATTTAAAAAGCTTATACATAATATATAAAAGTACATGTAATATATAATGTACAATCAATGTAAACATTATTGATCTATATTCTTGGAGTATTTGCCAACCAAATCCTTTAGCTAGCGTTTTATTTAATTTTGAAATCATGATACTAATTAAAAAATTTTAAAATTGCTTTTAAAACTCAATTCAAATTTTTTTTTAAAATTTTATTTTTAAAATTAAAAAAATCAAAAAAATATTTTTTATTTTGTTCTTTAAAATTATTTTTTATTTTTTATTTTTTTTAAAAAAAATAATTTTGTCATTTTTTTTAATTTTTGAAGAAATATTTTTTTATATTTTTTTGAAAAAAATATTTTGTTAATTTTTTTTTTTTTTGTAGTTGAATAAATAATTGTGAGAGAAAACATGATTGATTGATCTGTAAGAGGTAATATTTTGTCTTTTTTAGTTATTTTAGCCAAAAAAACCCTCTTTCCAAATAGGCACTACAAGAAATAACAGTTTTGGCTATCAAAATATTAGTCGTCAAAGGTCGGATTTTTAGTCGCTGATACCATTTAGCAACTAAATTTTTTTGTTGCCAAGTTAGTCGCCTAAACCCTGTCGGCGAATGTTTTAGCGACTAAACGCGTGTTTGGTAGCTAAAAGTGCAACATTTGGCTATTATTTTTTTAGTCGGCAATGTTACCTTTTAGCTACTAAATTTTATTTGGTCAGCAAAAATAAATGTTTTGGCTACTAAATTATTGGTCGTCAATAGTCAATTTTATTTTTTTAAAATTATACATTTACCGACCAATACTCAAGGAATCGGCGACTAAAAGGCGACCAAACTTTTTGGTCGCCAAAAGGTCATTCGTGAAAAAAAAAAGAATTACACTCAACCTCCCATACCATAAACTTTATACAACACACTCTTTCCGCTACGCCACTATAACACTATATGATTATATATACAATATATATTATTTATATAGTATATAGACCCGTATTAATATAAAAGTATATATATAAATATAATTATTTTTTATTGAACATAATTTATGTAAAAATAATTATTTGCTAGAAAAAAAGAGACCACTTTTGGCGACTAAACTTCTTTTTAGTCGCCAATTCAATACTTTCGCCTACTAATTTTTTTAGTCGCTAAAAAAATTAATTCCCGTGCTAAAATTACCACTTTGGCGACTAAACTTCTTTTGAGTCGCCAAAAAGCTTCACATTTGGCTACTAAATTATTTTTAGTCGCCAAAAAGCCTCACTTTTGGCTACTAAAATTTTATTTGTCAGTAAAAGCATCACATTTGGCTACTAAACATCTTTGTAGTCGCCCAATGCCTCACTTTTGGCTAATAAATTATTTTTAGTAGCCAAAAGCCTTACTTTTGGCTACTAAAATTTTTTTAGTCGGTAAAAGCATCACATTTGGCTACCAAACATCTTTTTAGTGGCCCAATGCCTCACTTTTGGCTACTAAATTATTTTAGTGGCCGAAAGCCTTCCTTTTGGCTTTTGGCTACTAAAATATTTTTAGTCGATAAAAGCCTTATATCGGCGACCAAACAGATTGTTAGTTGCCAAAACCTATACTTTTGGCTACTAAATTATATTTAGTCGCCAAAAATTTTACTTTTGTCTACTAAATTATTTTAGTTGCCAAAACCTATACTTTCAGCGACCAAAGATGCTTTTTCTTGTAGTGAGGGCATGGGACCAACTTATATGCATGCCCCCTCCATGTGGATTGGATAAATTTCAAGTATAATATGCCGACATGATCCTAAAGAGTTGATAACACCTAGTGAGAGTTGAATTTGAGATATAGAATGAGTACATCCCAAGGTCCTAAGTTACACTCACTAGGTCAATCCCTTAAGATTAATATAACTTGTTATTTTTCCTTTGCATCTTAAAAAAAATATATGACATAGAAAGATTAACATCGTGCCAAACATGGCATAAGATTTGTCTATTGCTAAAATCTGTGTTTATATTTATGTTTCAGGCAATGTTTTGAAAACTGGATTGATAAGCGAACCAGAAAAGAGATCGGGTGGACGGGTCACCGGTTTAACCTTTGGGTCAAAACGGTCGAACCGTGATGTCATAATTTGTCACGACCCGCTCCTCGTACCCAAGGGTTAAGCATCGTGATGGTCAGTAACTGAGGTTACCTTCGGCCAATTCTTAAACAAATAAATAAACGCGAGCGGAAATAATATTCAAGTGAGGGTACCAAAATAATCATTGGAGCTTCTATTTAATTAACTCGTCAGAGCTGAACTATCTCTACAAAGTGTTTCGTGCCTACCCCGCGCGCTGGCCCTGACATATCACCTGAAAGTGGTAAATAACTATAAGCACATGGCAGAGTGAGACATATTATACTAAAAATATAAGGGCATAAAATTCACCATGGATAATTATTGGCTAAACAGAGCTTGATATTAAAATACAGAATATATAATACAGAGATCAAATACAGAATCATATACATAATCATAACCACGGCACAGAACGGAACAAAACAGATGTATGGACTCAAGAGATGACTCATACGAACTCTAGAGGTGGCTTCCACCATAGTGGCACTTAATTCCGTATAGCATTTTACTCCACACCAGAAGTCATAACCACGGTACAGAACCGGACAAATGTATGGACTCAAAAGGTGTTCGTACGAACTCTAGAGGTGGCTCCCATCATAGTGTAGCATTTAGCTCCGTACAACACTTTGCTCCACACCAGAAATTCAGAGGGTCAATGGATCAATGACAGACAGAGGGTCACAAAGTGACTAATCAGAGGACCAATGGTTATTTAAGTCCTCCAAGACGTGGAACTTTCGTGGTGGTACTTACAAAACATAATTGTATATAAGGTTATAATCAAATATTCTTTAAAAGTAAAACAAACATATTCATGGGTTTCTTTTTAAGCAAATAGGGTTCAGAAAATAATCCACGTAACTAAAATATTAATATAGTTTATAATAATTTATAAAACATAACTTGTATAAAATAAATTATGGTAAGTTAAAACATACATAAAATACATTATGGTGATTTAAGGTATAATATAACTCACCTTAACTTTAATATCTCACTCTTTTGTTCCTTTATCAAAAACCTGTTTAACTTCCATATTTTTTTCCCCAATTTTCTTCATTTCTTTCTCCTTCATTTCTCTCCTTTCTTTCTTTTTTTCTCTTCCTTCTCTTTCTTATTCTTCACCCCAGCAAATCCTCTCTTTTATAGAGAGATTGCCGTGGCCACCGAGCCATGTTGCCACGTGTTGCCTTCCTATTAATCTTTATTAATTTAAGCTTATCCAAACTTAACTTAATTATAAATATTATATTTTGATCCTTTTTTATCTCTAAATTCTTAATCATCACATAATAATACAAAATAAGTTATATATTTTCTTAATTGTGATTAAATAATATTAGTATAAATTGTACAAAATAATTAAAAATTTGAGTTGTTACATAATTAATATTATATAATTAAAAAATATAACTATAAATTATAAATAAATAAAAATATATATAAATACTCAAATAAAAATAAAAATTATTGGATAGTATTTATTAATAATATTTAATAAAGTCATAATTGATAAAAAAAAGTCACTTGTTTTAAAGAAATTAAAATTTTTAAACATTGCCTCCAAACATATTGATTGAATGCTAAATTTAATTTTGGAGGGAAATGAAATTTTCAACTTTCCCCTCAATCAATATGTTTCAAATAATTTGATTGAATCCCATATAGAATTTTGTAGGTTCTATTTGAAAAATCTTTTCCTATAAATAGGAATAGACTTTCATAATTTTCTCAAGTTTCCAATAAGACTCTTCCTTATGAGAGGAGATTCTTGAAATAAGAATTTTTAGTCAAAATTTTGAAATATATTTATATGTATATATATATATAAAAGAAAGAAAGAAAGAAAAGAAAAAAAAATGGTCCGACCCTCCAAACCTAGTTTGGGTCACCGGTTTAGCCGGTTCGACTGCCGGGTCTTCTAATTTTTCATTTCTACATCGGTTTTGCATCCAGTCCGATTTTAGGGGGTTGATCGGACCGGACCGGACCGGAACAAGGCCCGATTCCCGGTCCGATCCAGGTTTCAAAACATTGGTTTCAGGACTCATATATAATATTTTGATTTGACATTTTGTGAGAAAAATTGAATAATTTTACACTTTCTGTTCAGATGACAAAATTAATTGTGACACTTTACTTCAAAACTATGTGGGGGTTTTCTGACCATATTTGAATCATAAGGAGTAAAATGCTTCGATCCTAAACCACAAGGATAATGAATTTAACCCTAATTTTAAGTTAACTTTCAAAAATGATAATTTTTGGAATAAGTGTTGAATTTTTATTTTTTATTTTTGTAAAAAATCATAGATTTTTATAAATAATTACTTAATATTTATTTCAATTTTTTTATATAACTTTGAGCTATATAATTAGGACGTCAATATATAATTTATGAAATTTCATTTGAGGAATTTTAGTAATTGAAATAATTTATATCAATTTGTAAAATCTACTTCTATAATTTTCTTTAATCGAAAAAATAACGCATAGCTTTACATATCAAATCAATGTATTGATACTATTACGTAATACACAAAACAGTTAGCGATGATGTCATAAATATTGTGAAAATACTACTTAAATAAAAGGTGAATTGTTTTTTTAGAAAATTAAAGAGGGTGTATATATATATATATATATATTACAAACATATTCATAAATTATAAGGGTAATAGTACTTCGAGAAAATGGGGCATGGTAGGTTACCATGAGCTCAATGCCCCACTTAACCCGATATTTTAAGGTTTGGAAAAACTATTTAGCATATAGGGCTGTGTTAAGTTTAGATTTTGAACCAATTTAGTTTTTAGATTGAGTTTGGAATAAGAAATTTTAGTTTAACTCAACCTCACTTGACCATTTATAAAATACTAGTAGTTGGATACGTGCGTTACATGTGACATGAGATTTTTTATCAACTGTTAGTATTGTAATTATGCGTGTCTTTTTAATTGATATGTGATATGTATACAAAGTATAGAGATTTGTATAGGTAAATTGATCTGTATCCAAAATATAACTAAGTAAGAAATAAATACATACTCGGCTAAAGAATTTAAATGATAAATGAGAAATTTTATAAATATAAATATTAATTTACAACTAAATTGTTAAGATCACAATCTTATCTTAAATAATAAATAATAAACAAATTCTTTAAAAATATAGTATTACACAAATATTTTCTTTCAACTTTCACTTTAATTTTTCATATTTGTAGCTGTAATACAATTGAAGATATGAAATTAATTGCACAATTACACAATTTTGTTTAATAGTTCATCTCATAATATTAATTCATTGAACTCACTATTACATATTGTTTGCATATTATTGGTGTAAGAATGTATTAATATTAATATGTAATATATTTTTATATATCAAGAGTTATTGAGTCTCATTTCCTATGCCACGGATATTTTGTATGATGAAAAATATAATTTTAGTCATTAGTATACAATTCATATACAGTTGTTGTGAAAAAAATAAATATAAAAAGTATAATTATTGTCGAAATGTAGGTACTTTGCAAAGTCTTAATTTGTTATTGAAAGTATTTATTATGGATACTTGTTTGTATGACATATATGTATTAAATATAAGTTGATAGGAAAACAATATATAATTTTGCAGTTTTTTCTTGGCAAATATAACTATATTACTAAAGTGATACATATTAAAAAATTTAGAGTTAATTATCTAAAAGTCCTATTTACAAATGTTATGGTAGGTCAGGTCCTATCTAAGGTTTTTTGAACCAATAAATCCTATTTAGTAAAACTGAGAATATTATCAGTTTTTCTTAATTTTTAAAATTAAGAACATTATCAAATTTGTATAGTAATATTCCAAATAATTGTTTCATTAACTGATGAAAAAAAACAGAGTATGAGATTAAACGTTTTTACCCTTCTACTTATTGGTTTGATTCAATTATTTAATAAAATCAAAAATATTATCAATTTTTTTTTCAGTTTAAAACTGCGAACATTATTAGTTTTTTAATTTTTAATTTTTTTCATTTTTTTAATTTTGCACATCAATGTTCCATCATCATGCTCCTTTATAAGCACAAAATTTTCAATTTCGCACAAAAAAATTCAATTTTTTCAAAAAAAAAATATTAATTTTTTTTGCATATATATATATATATATTAGTTTTTTCAATTTGAAAGTTAATGTTTAAAAGTTTTGAAAATTAAAATAAATGTCAAATCATCGTTTTATTTTATAGATAATCATAAATGATGAACAATCATTATTTGAAAGGCAATTTCGACTATTAAAAATTTAATGAAACTTGAAATTTCAAAAAATCTTAGTTAGGGTTTAATGGAGTATAAGTTCATAAATTATGACTTCTGTGTAAATGCCTCAAAAATTAAAGTATCCGATGATAATATAGTCCGATACAGGCCCCCTAAAAAACAGACCCCCTCGACCCCCTCTGAGGTGGCACCTGATGAAGTCATCTGAAGAAGAATTGCACAATGAAGAAGGTGCGATACACGCACCTGAAAGACAAAAGAAAAATACTGAAAACAAAGACGAAAAAAAAAACGGGAACGCCTTCCCTCTTCCCTTCCATTGTGCGTCCCCCATAGCTCTCCTCCATCGACCATAGCTCTCATCCGTCGGCCATAGCTCTCCATCGACCATAGCATTTTGTCAGGTAATGTTACTCGAAAACCCCTCATTCTCCCCCTCTCTCTCTATCTACATACATTGATCAATCTCTGTGAAATTGAAATTGAAAATGAAACTAATAATGTACACATAATATCTGTATCACCACACATCTTATTATCAGCTAAAATGAAACTAATTTGAATTTTGATTTCTCTGTATTTCTTATTAGTTTCATAATGTCTGTCTTATGAAACTAAGTCATAATCAAACATCTGTGATGATTGAAATACAATGTCTGTCTTCATAATAATTTCAAAGTTTCATAACAGATGTTTGATAATTTCAATCAAACATTGTATTTCATAACAGATGTCTGTCTTCACAGATGTTTGATTGAAATACAATTTGTTTTATAATATTTTAGCTGATGTTTGATTAGTTTTATAATCAAACATCTGTGATGATTATAAGATGTTGGAAAGTTTATTATTAGATCAAAGTTTCAATCATCACAGATGTTTGATTAGATGTTGGAAAGTTTATTATTAGATCAAAGTTTCAATCATCATAGATGTGTTTAACAAAGTTTATTATTAGATGTTTGATTAGTTTAATAATTTTATTATTAGTTTTAAAATATTTTAGCTGATGTTTGATCTTATAAACATCTGTGATTAATTTTAGACATCGCAGATGTTTGAATTTGTTTGATGGTTTATTTCAACAGTTTCTACAGTTTATTAGCTGATGTTTGATCTTATAAAATTATTTTATAAAATAATTATTAGTTTCATAACAGTTTCAAATTTTCCAATCATCTTATAAAATAATTATTCTAAAATCATTCTATTTGAATTTCATTTTTGATTGTCATAGAATGGAGGTTGATTCAAATGGTGGTGACAATCATTCAGTAAATGAGAGTGAACAAGTTGATTCTGATTTCTGACCCCCTCAAAAACAAGTTGAAGAACCGAAGAAGGGTATGTGTTTTAGCTCAAAGGAAGAAGTGTACACATTTTATGCTACATATGCTAAGCATGTTGGCTTTTTTATAGCTCATAGAGGACAACATTTTGGAGATGATGGCGAATTAAAAAACTTTGCAACTGAATGTTCTCGAGCGGGGGAGAGAAAAAAGAAATCATAAGTGAACCCTTTGAAGCCATCTTTGTCCACAAAAATTGGTTGTAAAGCAAGGGTACGAGGTACTCTACAAAAGAATGGGACATATATGTTAACCACAGTTAACCTTGAGCATAATCATGATTTGATTCCCACCGACTCTCGTGATTTTGCAATGAATAAGAAAATTCGTACTCCTGTGAAGAGAAGATAGAAATCAATGATCAAGCAGGGATTGGGGTGTCTAGGAACTATCATTCAATGGTTGTTGAAGCAGGGGGATATGAGTCATTGACATTTGATGAGCGAGATGCAAGGAATTACATTAATAGAGCTAGAAGATTAAGGCTTGGTGAAGGTGATGTCGAATCACTTCAAAGTTATTTTATGAGGATGAAAGCACATAGTGAGAAATTCTGTTATGTGATTGATGTTGATGAGGAGTTTTGCATTAGAAACTTGTTTTGGGCTGATGCAAGGAGTAGGGCTATGTATGAATCATTTGGAGATGTTGTTTCATTTGACACAACTTATCTGACAAACAAATATGACATGCCATTTGCTCCATTTGTAGGAGTCAATCATCATGGACAATCTATTTTGCTTGGTTGTAGATTGTTATCTAGTGAAGACACCGACATATTTGTTTGGCTATTCAAGTCGTGGTTAAGTTGCATGTTAAATAAACCTCTAAAAGCTATCATAACTGATCAATGCAGAGCTATGCAAAATGCTAGAGAAATTGTCTTTCCACAGGCCCGGCATCGATGGTGCTTATGGCATGTAATGAAGAAAATACCGGAGAAGTTGAAAGGATATGCTTAGTATGAACCCATAAAGTTGGCTATGCAAAATGCAATTTATGATTGTTTGACAAGAGATGAATTTGAGGAAAAATAGGAAGAGATGCTTACTAAATTCAATCTTTATGATAATGAGTGGTTGGGGGTACTAGATCATGAGCGGCATCGATGGGTTCCTGTATATGTTAAAGACATTTTTTGGGCTGGCATGTCAACAACACAACGAAGTGAAAGCATGAATGCATTTTTTGATGGATATGTCAACCCGAAGACTACATTAAAACAATTTGTTGAACAATATGACAATGCGTTGGGAAGTAAGGTAGAGAAAGAGAAGAAATCAGACTTCAAGTCTCGACATAAATTGTTTGATTGTCTAACTATATATGGCTTTGAGAAGCAATTTCAACAAGCCTACACCAATGCAAAATTCAAAGAAGTTCAAGGAGAGTTGAGGAGATTAGTGTACTGTCAAGCCTTGATTGTGAAAGAGGAGGGAGCAATTTGTACATATAATGTCCAAGAAGCGATGATAGTTTGTGACAAGATGAAACATGTGGACTTTGTTGTGTATTTTAATTCAATTGAATATGAAGTTCAATGTATATGTCGATTGTTTCAATTTAGAGGCATTATGTGTGCTCACTTACTCGTGGTGCTTGTGAGAAGGTGCATAAATGAGGTGCCCAGTAAGTATATTTTACCACATTGGAGGAAAGATTTGGTTTGAGAGTACACATGCATCAAAACCACGTACTCTGGCTTTGGGGATGATTTCAATGCAAGTTGTTATGAGAGGATGAACAAGAAATTGATCGCCATTATACAACTTGCTGGTAATTCGGAAGGGAAAATTAAAATTATAGACCTTGGGTTAGATAAAATGAAGGATAGAGTCATGCACGATGAATCGGGTGATGAGAGTAATTTACCACATTCTACTAATAGGATACCATCTTCTAGAAAAAGTTCAATTGCCACTGGTTGTACATCGGGTGCTCGTACGAGGAAGGTGGTTAGTCCTTTGGTTGTTCGGCGAACAGGCCGTCCAGTAACGAAACGAAAGGTTGTCAAAGTAGATCAAATAGTGAATCGGTTCAAGGCAACGGCAAAAAAACAAACAAAAGCAAAGGTAAATTGTATATTGAATTGAACTTGTTTATTTTTTTAACAAACTCTTTTGAAGTACATTTTTACAAACTCTTGAACCAATATAGGCTGCGAAGGTGCTTCAATTTAAAGCTCAAGCTCAAGCTGAAGTTAAAGCTCAAGTTCAAGCTGAAGCTCAAGCTTATACATCATATTATCCTTATATGGTTGACATGCAAAATAGTGTGTATGCACTGGTATGTGTTCATAAGACGACTCAATTTTTTGTTTTCATTTACAAATATTTTGTAACATGTATTTTTTTACTTCAATTATGACAGGTCGTAAATGCTATTGGAGGCACATCTCTTATCCCATCGGATTTTGTAAGCGGCACACCGAGAAGTTTGATGAGTGCTCCAACTCAAATGTTTGGCTCTAGATCTCTAACCCCATCGGGTTCTAATGCATGCACACCGGGAATGAATGATGGACATTGCACAACGCGAATGAATGATGGAGATTGTAGAAATGTTTGACTAGTCTATTGAACATTGACATTTTGTTTTTGTGATTGAAAGTTATTATGTTAAGTCCCATGTTACATGTGTAACACATGTTGTGTATGAATTTGCAAGATTGGTTATTATTAAGTCCCACTTTATTGGTTATGCAAGATTGGTGTTTGAGTTCATGGTTTATTTTGACAATCTGTCTTTCAGCATTTTCAGTTCACAGTTGATGGTTTAAAAAAATTTGTAAAAAAATCTGTTTCATTTTGCTATTTTGACAGTATTTGAGCATTTTGACAGTGTTTGAGCATGATTTTTTGAGAGTTCATGCAAAATCTCTATTGACAGTTCATAGTTTAAGAAATCTGTAAGAAAAATCTGTTTTTCAGTTTGCTATTTTGACAGTATTTGAGCCAAAATCTGATTTTTTCAGTTCATGGTTCAACCTGCCAAATTGTCTTTAAAAATCTGTCTTTGAAAATCGAAAAATCTGTTTTTAAGTTTCCTATTTTGACAGTATTTCAGCCAAAATCTGATTTTTTCAGTTCATGGTTCAAACTGCCAAAATCTGTCATTGTTCATGCTGAAACTGTCATGGTTCATGCTCAAATCTATAAAAAAATATGTTAAAAAACCTATCTCTAAAAAAATATGTCATGGTTCATGCACAAACTGTGCTGGTTCATGGTCAAATTTGTAAAAAATCTGTAAAAAAAAGCTGTCTGTAAAAAATTCTGCCATGGTTCATGTTGAAATCTGTTTCGAATCTGTCATGGTTCATGCTTAACAATTCATGGTTCATGCTGAAATCTGTTTAAAATTTGTCATGGTTCATGGTCAACAATTGATGGTTCATGCTGAAATCTGTGTAAAATCAGTCATGGTTCATGCTCAACATCTTTATTCCATAACAATTCCACAGCATCTTCATTCCACAACAAACCTGTTTCAAAGTTGTCATGGTTTAAAATCTATCATGGGTCATGGTTCATGGTTCACATCTTCATTCCACAACAATTCCATAACATCTTCATTCCACAACAAACCTGTTTCAAATCTGTCATGGTTCAAAATCTGTCATGGGTCATGGTTCAGTTCATGGTTCACATCTTCATTCCACAACAATTCCACAATAACACATCTTTATTGCACAACAATTCCACAATACCACATCTTCATTCAACAATTCAACAATTCAACAATTCATTTCCATTCCACTCAAAAATTCAACAATTCACAACAAAACATATTCCATTCCACAAAACATATTCAACAATACATATTCCATTCCATAACAAAACATAGTTCAATTTACTTCTACTTCTACTTCTACTTCTAACTAGCATTACATTTTCATAAGTAATAACACACCAATTACAAGCAAGACAAACATCAGAAATTCTAGTTTTTTGTGACAACCCTCACCACTGATTAGTGCTAATCCATGTTTAAGCATGTTAATTGACTGACTGACTGAATTACTAAACTGATTGATTGATTGTGCTAGCTTGAATGCAATTTTATCTGTTGATTGTTAAATTATATGTTCATCTTTTATGCTTTAAACTGTAAATTGAAGGCCTTATCGGCGGTCGAATCTGAAATTGATTGATGTTTTGTGCTAATTAAGATTTATATGATTTTATGGCATATTTAATTGAAATTTGATTGGGTATGATTAAATTAGATTTAATAATGATAAATTACAAGGGTTAGACTTATCTACAAATTTGCTACCTAGTGGAGTAATATAGGCTAACCTCTCTTCACCTTATACACTTTTGATACAACATTTCCCTCAGCCTTTTTGAGAGCAAAACCGAATGAGAGAGAGAGGAGTAGAGAAACTTGGCTTCATCTAGAGAATTGCTTAGAGAATTGAAAGATTTGAAGGATAATTTGCATAATTGAGCTCCCATATCTTGCATTCAAGACCTAAGGTAGGACATTTACCGTCTTGTTTGTGAATTCAAGCTAATTGTTGCATGGTTCATGGTAAATAGGAGCTTAAGATCATAAATTGGTTGTAGATTGTTGAATAGAGGCTTAATTCATGTAGGTGTGTGCATATTTTGAAGTTTGAGGTTGTTTTCAAAGAAATTCTTGCATGCATGTCCATATTATTGTTATAGCCCATGAATTCCTCATGTTTTTGAAAGAATTGGCTCATTTGTTCATGTTTTGGAAGCTTGAAGTTGATTTAATTCATACATGTTATGTTTTACATCATGTTCATGGAATTTGTTTAAATTTGTGTTCAATTAAACTACATTTGGGCCTTGATTTTACAAATTGAGCTTTGAATCATGTTAAACTATGAATTTACAAGTGTTTTCCAGAAAATTGGCCTAAGAGGATCAAATTTGATGCATTAAAACTTGATTTTGAACTTAAGGTTCAAATCTGGAAATTCTAGATTTTGGACTCCCGCTCGAGCGGGAAATTCGTGTATCCAGCACTTTTGTTGTGTTTACAGTCCGCTCGAACGGGGTTTTGCACGCTCGAGTGAGGACTTGTGTCACACGCTCGAGCGGGTGTCGAGCATCCATCGAGCGTAATTTTCACACATCTAGTACTTTTGCAGTCCGCTCGAGCGGAAAAGTTTAAGCTCGAGCGGAGACTTTTGTTTGTATGTCCACTCGAGCGGGAAAACCCACGCTCGAGCGGGACCTCTGTTTTCTGAAAATTTAAAAAATGTTTTTAAAGTGCATCTTTGCATCCTCATTCCATTTTAGGCATTCTTAGGCCTAGTTTAAGGCATCTTAATGAGGATATTGATGTAGAACCACACCAAGTCAAGATAGGGATTAAGTTATTATTTCCCAACTGTGTAGCTTAGTGTGTGTTCACTCTGTAACTGTGTAGGGTTGGCATCCGAGGACGCATACTAGCTTATCTGTAGCCCAGAACTCTGTGAGCAACAATGTTGTAAAGATATGTTCAATAATGATTATCTTCTGAACAATTGAACTGTACTGTTTTCTGAAATGATACTGTTACTGAATGAATGATGTCTTATTTGTGAACTGTACTCGTGGCATCCATAGCAATTTACTGTTATTAAACTGTTACTGTAACCTGTTACAGAGATCTCTGTCGGTTCCCACGTTTGGAACCATTACTGATGGCCATCATTGACTGCTCGGTCTGTTAAGACCTACTGTACTGTTTTGCTATTGGGTGTACCACATATGACTATTATAGTTTCTGAATTACTGTGTGGCATGATTTATGAGCCACAAACTGAATGACTGATATACTGTTTAAATGACTGTTTTCAATACTGAAAGGACATTCATTCGTAACCTCTTTACGCATATGTTATTCACTGGGCTTTAGCTCACTGCTCATATATATATGTAGGTATTCAGGCACCGGACCGTTGCTAGGGGCGTCAAGCTTAACTCCTGTTTTGTCAAGCCAACCTTTGTGCCTCACTGAGAGGTTCCAAGTCCTTCAAGCTGAGGCTGCTTGGGGTGTTTTAGTTTCCCCCCTCCTTGTTTATGTTCTGTATAGACTGAATGATGTTGTACTGTACTGTTCTAATAGGGATTAAGTCTCTGTCCTGAATGATTGTATATATTGTTCATACTGTTTTGGTACTGATTGTATATATATATATATATATATATATGAAAAGTATTTTTACATAAAGACTGTCACAGCTCATTGGACATCTTTTAATTACTGTTTTGGCTTCCACCAGCTCCTGTACTCTGTATTACTGTGTTACTATTAAGCAGGCCTTCGGTAATCTCGGATTACTGGCCGGTTACGGTGCTAAACCCATAGGGGCGGGTTTAGGTCGTGACATTTTTGCATCTTTGTACTAACAAAGGTAAATTGTTCCGTCATAGATCTTTGTTGTTCGGCCATAGCTCCAAGTTGTTCCGTCATAGATCTTTGTTGTTCGGTCATAGCTCGAACTTGTTCCATCATAGATCTTAGCAGTTCTCTTTTTACTTGTCTTGGAATTTCTTGATCTCCACATTCTGAATTCATAGGCACACACCATCCAATGAAAATACCACAACCATTACAAGAGTAGAATAGCTTGCTTTTGTTTCGATCGATCTCAGAAATTTGAATCATAGCCTTTTTCTTACATGTAGGACAATTTTTGTTGAAGTACATCAACCGATCTGAGCTACTAGCGTTGACAGTTGAACTTGACATCTGCAATAACAACTTATCCTCATTAAGTGAAAATTGAATCAAAAAGTGAACTCAATAGTCTCAAATGGGAATAGTCTCAAATTGAATCAAAAAGTGAAAATTCAACTATGGGAATAGTCGCATATTCACTGAACTCATATTCACTCTAACAGACTTCAGATTTTTTGAGCAAAATGTATATTTGATTCAATTTGAGACTATTGACAGTGTTGGAGTTCAGTGAATATGAGACTACTTTCAAACACTGTCAGTGAATA
This sequence comes from Camellia sinensis, assembly GCF_055761805.1. Classification (NCBI taxonomy): domain Eukaryota; kingdom Viridiplantae; phylum Streptophyta; class Magnoliopsida; order Ericales; family Theaceae; genus Camellia; species Camellia sinensis. The sequence continues at coordinate 192,486,133 of NC_138964.1, forward strand.
TTCATTTACATTTTTCCAATTTGAACTCATACAAGTTTCATTTTCCAATTCACTGACATTTTCAACTCCATTTTCTCACTGAACTCATAAGTTCAGTGAATAGTCTCAAATTGAATATGAGACTATAACTTTTTTTAGCAAAATGTAATCCCATACTCAAACACTGTCAATTCACTGAAATTGCTCAATTTAAGTTCAATTCAAGTGAATATGATTGAACATTTTCCATTTTCCAGTATCAAGTGAATATTCAATATAAGTTCAATTCAATTCAAGTGAATATTCACTTACATTTTCCAGTCTCAGTTATATATAAGTTCAGTGAATATGATTTAAGTTCAATTCAATCTCAGATTATGTAAAATTGCTCAATTTCAGAAATTTGATTCAACAAATTTCAATTTCAGAAATGTTGATTTCAGAAATTTGATTCAACAAATTTCAATTTCAGAAATTTGATTCAACAAATTTGCTCAAGTTCATGCTCAATTTTAGAAATTTCAACAACATATAGATTACCTCAAGTTCGTTAGGGCAAAATCAGTGTACGTGGGTTTATTGAACAACATATAGATTACTTCAACTTGGGGATGACAACATATAATTTCTATTTCTGAAATTGAGCATGAACAGAAATTAGGGCATCAACAACATATATAAGTTAATTTCAGAAATTTCAACAACATATATATTACCTCAACTTGGGGATGACAGGACTAGGGCAATTTCTGAAATTTCTGAAATTGGCAAAATTAGGGCAAAATCAACATATATATATATATATATATATACACCAGATTACCTCGTCGTCAATGAGATTGAAATAGAGGGAGTCGGGGCACGGGAAGACATAGTAGGACCTGTCATCGGGGCGTGAAGGGGAGGAGTTCGTCCGTTGAATGAGATGGAAAGGGAGGGAGAGAGAGAGTCGAGTCGGGCGTCGGGCGTCGCAGTCAAGGACATCGGAGTGAAAGGGAGGAGCTGAGGGAGTCGGCCGTCGAAGTTGGGAGTTGAGGAGCTGTCCGTCGAGTTCAGGAGTTGTTCTGCCTCTCGATCGCCATTGCCATAGAGCTATATTTTCCCGTTCAAAAATGTTTTTGAATTCTGAAAAAGGAGGGGCGTCGGCTTTGTATGTCACGTGATCCATCACATGCCTGTCCAGCTCAGAGGGGGTTGAGGGGGTCTGTTTTTGAGGGGATCGGAAACATTAATCTATAGTAATATATATATATATATATATATATATATATATACATACAAAAGATATCACCAAAGTAATATGTTAAATTTTTTGCAACAATATAATACAAGTAATAATGAGAAATTAATTATTCATAATTAAATAATTGGTCATAGTGTAGATATTTAGTGTTATATTTTTTGTGTGCATGTACCATTGTTTAAATAAATTATTAAATTCACATAAAAATTGAAAGATTTGTAAATAATTTGTGTAAAATTAGAGATTAGTGAAGAAAGATTTTTTTTTTCAAAAAAGTGAAGTTTATAGTGTTTGGTTTGGTTTGGTTTGTTTTTTCAAACTTTTGTTTTGAATTTTTTGGTTATCATATATATATATATATATATATTATCTTTGACACTGTTTTTTTAATAACCATTTTATTTTCTTTTTAGATTCACTGAATTTAATACTTTTTATTTTTTAATTTTACTTTTAGATTTAGATTCACTTAATCTAAAAATACTTTAAAAATAATTTGTTGTGTATTCTTTTTAGAAAAAAATTATTAATATTAAATAATAATAATAATAATAATAATAATAATAATAATAATAATAATAATAATAATAACAACAACAAGAAAAATATAATAATAAAAAATTAGTATATGTTTGAATTTATAATTTTTTTTTTCCAATATCTTACTTTTTAATTCTATAATTTAAATATAAAATATGAAGAAATTTCAATATCTTTAATCACCAAAACTCATAAAATATAAAAACTAAAAACTTAAAAACAAATTTAAAAAATAAAATCAACGAAAGTGGTTCTTATTCAGAATTTTGACATCACATCTTCGTCATTAAAGTATCATTTAAAATATTAGAGTTTATAAAATATAACTTAAACAAAAAAAAAAAGTGTATGAAGATAATCTGCGAATTTTTGAGATACAATACAAATCTTTGCTTTAAAAATGCATATACTTTCTTTTGTCTAGATTCGAACGAATATGTATAACTTTAAGGTTCAAGCAGAATTATTCATAGTGATTTGATTCATGATAGACACATGAAATAAGAGAGAGTCATTGTTTTTTGTTTTTCATTTTTCATTTTTCAATCATCATCAATATAAAAAATAGGGTGATTGTTTTTTTTTTTTTTTTTTTAAATTTTTTTTTAAGTAGGGGGACGGTGTGTTTATGGGGTGATTTGAGAACTTGGTTAAAAACTAACTTTTTGATTTTTTTTTTGACTTTTTTGTCCTTTGTGTATAAAAAATATGAGATGTGATGTAATTCAAAATGGATTAAAAATTGGAAGTTAACTTTTAGCTAGCTTACCAAATCACTCCTATATTTATGTAAGACTCTTGCAAGTAGTTATTATGTTTTTAAGTGTTAAACTTCAAAAAAAAAAAAAAAAAAAAAAAAAAAAAATTGACTTTTCATGAAAATATAATAAATTTAATAGGGTAAAATTGAAATAAAAAAAAATAAAAAACTTGACAGATTTTTCACACTTTTATAATTGTAGTAGGTTAATATTAATTTTCATATTATTTAGTTACCTTTCAAGAACAATCAAAAGATCACCAAAACGGCTCGAACAAGGAGAGTCTCCAAAATCAAATATTTCAAGGAATTCGCAAACAGTTTCAACTTAGAAAATACAAAAGCAGAGGAACTAATTCATGTTTCTGAAAATGGAAACCTTAAGCACATGATCGTCTCTATCGATCAGTTCAAAGACGCAAACATCTCCTGCTTGCAGAGACTGTTCCTTTGCAAATGCAGGAAACCCTCCACACAACAATGCTCTTCTCTGATTGGATATCAAATTCACAGGCCACAACTTGTCTAAGATTTGAAACTTCAATGTGGTCTTACTCTTTTTTATGTATGTATTCACAAAGCTCATTGCTATATTCTGCACAAAGTTTTGCAAATTTGTAAATAAAAAGTATAAAATCTGATTCATGACAATCATATTCCAGAATGACTACAAAAAATTATAAATACCCATTGTTTCATTTTTACGCGAAAACAATTTTTACAAAATTGTCGCATCCATGTTCTGATGAATGAGAGAGAATGAGGTTTTAGTTGTTCCAATTCACAAGATTATGTAGTGAAATATGTTAGTTTGGGGTGAGTTTTTACCAGATATCGGTTATGCAAATTAGTAGGACGCATAACTCGAATGAAGGAAGGATAGTTTGAGGTGGACATGAATTTCTCGGCTGCTTCCAGAGCTCTTCCTCTGCCTTTTTCTTGTTTTGCCTCTGCAGCAACTATCGACCACGAAGACCTTCGAATAATCCTCTGCCGTGCTGCACTACTCTTCTTTTGTATCTTCTCTTGCAACACATCTGCATTATAAGTTATACATGATGAATGAGACTTTGACAATGTTCTTCAAGGCACATCGCAAAATGATCTGTTTAGTTTGAGAGAAACTACTTTTTTACTGTCGAAGAAAGTGTTATATTGTTTTCTATTGTGACTTTAAAAATAGGTTATTTTTCTGTATTTTTGCAAGGTATTTTTTGTCTCTTACACCTTGAAGTTACTCTTACGGGTTACGATTGGCTCTTAGGGCCCACAGGCTTCGCTTAAGAAATCAAGATTCATGCCTATATTTTTGGATTTTTTTCTTCTTTTCCTCCCCTATTTTTTCATGATTTTTGCAAAGTTCACAAGCCACCTTTCATAGCCCAAAAGGCCCTTGGCCCATGCCCAGGCCCAACCCAAGCTTCGTTTGGGCCGGGCCAGCCAACCGAGGTACAGGCTTAGCCTGGGTTACGAGCTAAATGGTGACCCTTAGGCAGCCGCGGTGATAAATTCAAAAAAAAAAAAAAAATATATATATATATATATATATTTTTTTGTGAAAATAAATTTATTTTCTGTTCATCTCAACAAGTATTTTTTTTATTAGATTTTCGTTACTAATATTTTTTCAAAAAATAATTTGTGCCGAAATGAAAAGAGGCTAGCTAAGTTTAAAATGTGAGTTACCAGTTTGATTAGCAGGGTCTGCTGCAGCAAGCTTTTGACAGCAATTCTTACCATACATGTCTACATGGAATTGTGAATCTCCCTCGTATCTGAAAAGTAAAAAGTCACCCATTTCTAAAGAATTGTCTCGCACAAACGCAGCCCAACCTTGGTGGAAAAGCAAGCGATCATCATCAACTTTTCTGATATTGACATTCCATGATCGCTCTTCTGCACAACTCCAAATTATGCAATTCTGAGGCACACTTCCACCAAAATGCTTTTTAAAGGCTGGTGGAATTCTCTGTAACCAAAAAACCCATGAACAAGAAGAAAATAATTGTTTCAATAAAATCTCATATCATATGTATGTTACTCCTAGAGAGAGAGAGAGAGAGAGAGAGAGAGAGAGAGAGAGACCAACTGGTTAGAGAAGTCGCCAATCAAGACCTTGAAAAACGAAGGTGCTCTTCGCGGTGCCATTTTCATGAGTTCAGGAAATGTGATTGAGAGAGGGAGAGATGATGATGGCAAACCACCACCTAAAAGCCTTCTGAATTACAGGGCATTGAAGGGACGCTGATGGAAGAAGTTAGGAACACTAGGTGCTTAAGTGGTTAATTACTTAAAGGATTAATTACCAGCTAGTCCCGATAAGTGAACTTAAAACATTTCTAAGTTTTATTCATCTTGTTTGGTTTAACGCATTTTTAAAAAAATTATAGGTTTTTTTTTTTTATTTTTTTTTATTTTTTACTGATTTTTAGTATTTTTTTTATTATTATTTTTTTTTCATATTTTTGTATTTTGTTAGATATATTTTGTCTAGATACATTTAAAAAGTATAATATTTGTGATTTTTTTTTTTAAAAAATTCACCAATACAAAAAAATATAAAATTTCAATATATTTTCGTATTTTGTTGTATTCAATAAATTTTTAAAATATTTTTATATAAATTTATTTTTTTGAGTATATCAAGATTACGTAAATTTAAAAAGTAAAAAAATTATTAAAAATAAAAAAATACAAATTGAAAACACAAAAATTTGTTCTTCAAAATTCCAAACCAATACATTCTACAATACCATGTTATTATTTTTGTATCTATGAAGTTTTTTCATCTTCTCCCTTTCTCTCTCTCCACCATTTTTCTAAATAGATTAGGTTATCTTAAGTTGGTCATCTAATTTGAGAGCGTTTAGACTTAGGCCTTGTTTGAAGACGAAACATTTTAACTAAAAAGTCAAAAAATCACTATAAATTATCACATTATTCTCTCTATTTTTTTACACATCTTTTCGTAAAAAATTAAAAAGTTATTAAAATAATCTGTTTTCAAACGAGGCCTTAGTTGGCTCATTTTGGAGCCAATCTTGGTGATCCAATCCGTTTACTTTTTTAGGACTCGTTAAATAAAATTATAAAATATTCATACAAAAAATTAAGATTATCAAAGATATATATTGTGTGGGTGATTTTCTGACCACACTGCCCGCTTAGTAACCAGCTGGAGAGTACCGGCAGAATAGATGGCACCTGGCTGACCTGCAACAGAAAGAGAAGACTCCGGCGGTGGCTCTTCCACCCGGGGACACTCCGACGATCAAGTCAGTATATCTCTCAAAGATAATCAAGTGCTAAACTCACAAGCTTGAGTGTCAAAAGCATACCTTAGACCCATGGGGTGCCTCTCTTTTATAGCCAACATAAACCTAGTCCCAATAGAAGCCTAACTTCTATGGACTCAGGATTACTACTAATCTTGGACTCCCAGTAAGATTAGGATAAACTCTCTAAGAGTCTTATCTTAATACAAACTGAAGTCTTCTCTCATTTTAGGACTCTTGTCCCTCATCCAGGTTGAGTTCCCTTTTCATTCTAGGACTCTTGTCCCTTATCCACTTATCTCGGATTCCGATATCTTCGGAGATAACCTCGGCCTTGCCGAGATCACCTCGGCGTCACGACCAGGACACGTGGCACCTCGACTGACACGTCGGCGTCACCTTGCCACGTGTTGGTACTCATAAAATATATCCCCATAACTGCCCCCTAGGTTCTATTACCTCGGCATTCTGAGGTGATGGAACCTACACTGTTCGTTCATCTGTGCCCCTCTGTCCGAGATCAAACTCGCCGACCTCAAAGTTCCTTGGACTTTACTGTCTACTGGTGTCAAGAATCAAGTTTCATGCTTTCCAAGCTGCTTGAAATCGTACCTCCTAACCGAGGTTCTGGTTCCATTAATTCGTAAACTCCAAGAGGTTTGTAACTGCTCCACTTATACTCTCTGGTGAGTTCCCGATTTCCAGTTATCTATTTGACTCCGGCGATTTTCATATCGGCATTCATTTCACTTTGTAGGTTCATAAACTCTTTACTTGCTATTAAACTCAATCTTTCATAACTCTTCTGAATCTGTTTACTTGCCATCTGTTGTCTTCTATTTTCGTCTGTCTTCAAGTTTTGAATTGTTTGAATGCCTGGCACTGTTCTTATCATATCCGTTTTCTGTTGCTAGCATCGTGTCTAGGTCACTTGGTTTTATTCTTGAACTTTGTCGTCTTCTTGACTATTTTTCTCTTTTTTCATTCAATCCTCTAGCTTTTTCTCTTTCTAGCTCTTTTGCTTAAATCCATCACTGTTTCAAGCTTTCAAGCTTCTGCAACTGTCTTCGTTCCTCTCTTCCAATGAAGCTTACGTCGTTTCTGTCATTGTCGTCAGACTTCGGTAATCCGGCTTCCCTCTTTCTGGTAAGCCACTGTTCCTCTTGGTTTTATTTCTTGTTGCTTTCCAAGAAGCTCTGCTTCATCACCATTGCTGTTTTACCCGTTGTTTCCAAATCATCTTCTTGAATACACACTGTTCACACATCTGTTGATTTCTGCCACTGTTCTTGGCTTGACACACTTGTGCAATCTTTTTGCCTTGATTTCCTAATAGCTTCATCACCATTCTTGATTACGAATTACATTCTTGTTTCTGTTTTCTGTGTCTTTTTCCAGATTCTTGCTTTCAATCCTTGCTTTCAAACTCCAAGGTGCCAATCGTCGAGAAGAGCCTTGATCAAACTCTTTGGGAGATCGATGCTGAGCTCGAGGCCGAGAAGGCTGCTGAGAAGTCTTCCCAACTGTCTTCTATATCCTGCCATTGATGTCGAGTAGTTTTGTTTCCTTCTTTTACTCCTTGTACCTTGTACTTTGTCCGTCTTTGTATGCTTTTAATCCGGCCGACACGCCATTTTTGTAGTCTGAATAATTTATTTTTCAATATTCAGGCCAAAGTGCCTTCTTTCTTTTTTAAATGCATTTCTCTGATTTCTTCTTTGAATGTATGTCTTCTTTTTTCTGCTCTTGTATGATTCTATACTTAGAATAATTTGCATGTCTTCAAAGTACACCTTGACTGTGCAATCTCTTCGGGTAAAATACCTCTGTCACAACTTCTAATCTTACTCATCTCGGCCTTGTCCTAACACTTGAAAATATTGTAACAAATATTTTCACAGGTGTTGCTTAGGACTTGTCACTTTCTCAATGTCTTCTATCAAGACTTTGGTTTTCCATATTTCAAGTTTTGACAACTTGGTAGTCTCGGCAAGTACGCAGATATTGCTTGAACTTGACTTTAACTTGTAAATTTTTCTCAAAAATTTCAACAAGTGTTTAACCATCATCCTTTATCATAACCTCAGCTTAATTTCAGCTTGTAAATTTTTCTCAAAATTTCAACAAGTGTTTAAACCAATCTTCTTCCGATACGACCTCGGTTTAACTTCAACTTGTAAATTCACACAGAATTTCAACAAATGTTAAATATTACATCGGTTTGACTTCAACTTGTAAATTTACACAGAATTTCAACAAATGTTAAATATGATCTCGGTTTAACTTCAACTTGTAAATTCACACAGAATTTCAACAAGTGTTTAACATGACCTCGGTTTAACTTCAACTTGTAAATTCACACAGAATTTCAACAAATGTTAAACATCATATCGGTTTAACTTCAACTTGTAAATTCACACAGAATTTCAACAAGTGTAGATAACCAATTATCTCGGCTTAACTTCAACTTGTAAATTGCTATAAATTTCAACAAGCGTTAAACATTACTTCGGTTTAACTTCAACTTGTAAATTGCTATAAATTTCAACAAGCGTTAAGCATTACTTCGGTTTAACTTCAACTTGTAAATTGCTACAAATTTCAACAAGTGAAGATAAACAATAATCTCGGCTTATCTTTAACTTGTAAATTGCTACAAATTTCAACAAGCGTTAAGCATTACTTTGGTTTAACTTCAACTTGTAAATTGTTACAAATTTCAACAAGTGAAGATAAACAATAATCTCGGCTTAACTTCAACTTGTAAATTGCTACAAATTTCAACAAGTGAAGATAAACAATAATCTCGGCTTAATTTCAACTTGTAAATTGCTACAAACTTCAACAAGCGTTAAGCATTACTTAGGTTTAACTTCAACTTGTAAATTACTACAAATTTCAACAAGTGAAGATAAACAATAATCTCGGCTTAACTTCAACTTGCAAATTACTACAAATTTCAACAAGCGTCAAGCATTACTTCGGTTTAACTTCAACTTGTAAATTGCTACAAATTTCAACAAGTGAAGATAAACAATAATCTCGGCTTAACTTCAACTTGTAAATTCACACAGAATTTCAACAAGTGAAGATAAACAATAATCTCAGCTTAACTTCAACTTGTAAATTGCTACAAATTTCAACAAGTGAAGATAAACAATAATCTTGGCTTAACTTCAACTTGTAAATTGCTACAAATTTCAACAAGTGGTAAACATATTCTTCTTCTCTTTGCCCCCTGCATGGCTTCCACATACTCCTTTGCGAACTTTATAAAAGGTCTTCAACCTGGTCAACTGTAGTCTAACCTTGTGTGTTTTCTTTTTTATCTTCTGGGATCTGAGATTTGCTCACTGAGCTCTTCTCTTTTCGGACTTAAGTGCCGAGATTTTGTCTGCTAGAATCTTGGATCTGCTCACTCAGGTTGAGCTCTTCTCTTCTCAGACCTACTCATCTAGGCCGAGATCATGTCTTCTAGGATCCGGGATCTGGAATCCGGGATCTGCTCACTTAGGTTGAGCTCTTGTCTTCTCGGGCCTACTTGTCTAGGCTGAGATCATGTCTTCTCGGATCCGGGATCCAGGATCCAGGATCTGGAATCCGAAATCTGCTCACTCAAGATGAGTTCTTCTATACTTGAATGTTATCTCCTTGGGAGCACTCATGCCCCCTGTCTTTGCATCCCTTCTGGAAGGGTCTTCGTTCCTCCGCAGGTATCTATCATTCCATACCTGGAGGTCATCTTCGTTGTAGTATCCGCTTCAATCTGTTGTCTTTGGTGCGTCACCTTCCTGGCCGAAGTCTTTCACTCCGTGACTCTGGTCACGAGTTTCTGTGTTGCCGTTGTCCCCTTCAACGTCGAGGTTGATAGATCTCCCATTCCCAGCAGGGGCGTTGTCTCAAATCTGATCCTTTTGTCCGTTATTGGCCATCTATTCTTCTTTATTTTATTGGCCATCTATTCTTCTTTCTTTCATTGGCCATCTATTCTTCTTTCTTTCCCACAGACGGCGCCAAATTATGTGGGTGATTTTCTGACCACACTGCCTGCTTAGTAACCAGCTGGAGAGCACCGATAGAATAGATGGCACCTGGCTGACCTGCAACAGAAAGAGAAGACTCCGGTGGTGGCTCTTCCACCCGGGGGCACTCCGACGATCAAGTCAGTATATCTCTCAAAGATAATCAAGTGTTAAACTCACAAGCTTGAGTATCAAAAGCATACCTTAGACCCATGAGGGTGTCTCTCTTTTATAGCCAACATAAACCTAGTCCCAATAGAAGCCTAACTTCTATGGACTCAGGATTACTGCTACTCTTGGACTCCCAGTAAGATTAGGATAAACTCCCTAAGAGTCTTATCTTAATACAAACTGAAGTCTTCTCTCATTCTAGGACTCTTGTCCCTTATCCAGGTTGAGTTCCCTTTTCATTCTAGGACTCTTGCCCCTTATCCACTTATCTCGGATTCCGATATCTTCGGAGATAACCTCGGCCTTGCCGAGATCACCTCGGCGTCACGACCAGGACACGTGGCACCTCGACTGACACGTCGGCATCACCTTACCACGTGTTGGTACTCAGAAAATATATCCCCACATATATATATATATATATATATATATATTTGAATCATATGAATCATATTTGTTTTAAAAAACTAGATGACAATTATAATGTCAAGAGTAGCCGTCTACTTTTTATAATACAAATGTGATTCAAATATATAACTATCTGAGAGGGTAATTTATGTGAAAATTGGGCTGAGCTGGGTAATGGGCCGTTATGAGCCACGGTACAAAGGGCCGAGTAAAAGGGCCACGTAAGTTACTCCGGTCGTATGAATATTCCGAAGTTAGTCCGGTCCTAAGACTGCGAAGCTAGTCCGGTCTGACGTAAGAACGAAGTTAGATAGGTCTAAACGTTCCTTGGAATTAGACCGGTCTTTGAGCTACACCGGTCTCGACATATTAGTTCGGTCTAACCGCGTCATGGGTTGTGCATGAGGAGTCGGCGTAAGAGCAATAAAAGGAAGAGTTAGTTCAGCTTACTCTTCGACTGTACATAGACGTATTTACTTCGGTCATATTGGAGTTCGGCCATGATAAAACCATGTCACTTGGTTTAAGCAGTAAGGGGGGTGTTGAAGGATATGCATTATCTTTCAAGAGTATGAATCCTAGGAGGACTCTGCATGGAGGAGTAGAAGTCCTACTAGGATTGTGCCACACGAAACCTATAAAAGCTCATAAACATCACCTTTGGAGAAGTAACACACAAGTTTGCTTTCTGAATACACAGAGTTTTGTCTATTTGTCAAGCTTACTGACTTAGGCATCGGAGAGGTTTCTGGCACACACCCGCCGGCTAGCTCATGTTTGTGTTTTCAGGTGATAAAGCGACGACATACGGAGGAGAGTAGACATGGTCAACAGGATTATACGAGAAGGTTTATTTCTTTCCCGTACAATTGGCGCCGTTTGTGGGAATTACAGACAGAACAAAACCTCTTGACTAAAGCTTCTCCTCTTTAAAAACAATGGCGCACATTGAAGAATTGCCACAGTCCGCCATCGACGGGCAAACTCCAGATGGGGTTGCAAGGCATGAGGGATTACCTTCTATCCCTCCCATGGCGGACTTGGAGTCCCAATGACATAAAACCAGGAGGGATACAAGGGGGAGACGGACTCACAGCCCCCGTCACTCTCGTTCACAAAGTCCTGACAGGCAAAGGCGGAGGATTGATCCTCAAATTCTAGAGGACCGCGTGAAGGAGCAAGACGAATTGATAAAAAAGATGGCGGCGGACATGGAGGCCTTGAAGCGCCAGATGAAGAAAAAAGAAGTGGCGACAGGAGAGGGGCGCAAAAACAAGACGCCCCCTCGCCACTCAAAAAATCGTAGTAGGAATACCACACCCTCGCAAGGAGAGAGTAGAAGCCTCAGGACAGGCGATACTCAATCCATATCTTCCAGAACTCGTCACTCCAAGTCTGAAAGGACGAGATCTGAAAGATCATACACTGAAGGAAGCACGTATTGACCCTCACATACGCACCAAACCAGATCTAGACAGATGGAGTTACCCAGATCATCCGACTTACGAACCGTGCTCGAAGAAAAAGCACGATGCAAAGAGGATGCCAGGGCACGGGATCCACACAAAGTTTCTACCTTACAGCGGTTGGCTCCTCGGACGCATGGAAGCGTCGAGGTTGGAATGCCAATATCGCGCACTGCCTACGAACCAACGAACAAAGCATTAGCAAGACTGCAGACTTCGCCGTTTGTTCCGGCGATTGAAAACGCGCCCCTGCCATCAGGCTTCCTTCAGCCCAAATTCACTACTTATGAAGGAAAGACAGACCCCTACTCACACTTGAGCCACTTTCGCCAGGTCATGGCTGTATACAGGCAAAACGAGGCCTTAATGTGCATACTCTTCCCATCAAGCCTTGGCGACCTAGGCTTGACTTGGTTCGAGAAACTTTCAGAGGGCAGCATAGCCTCTTGGGCACAATTGGCAGAAGCGTTCATAACAAGGTTCCGAACGAACACTAAAACCCCGGTGGAGATTGACCAATTGCTCTCCATCGACATGGGCGATAAAGAGACCCTAAGATCCTACAATGGTCGCTACTGGGAGATATTCAATCAGATTGGGGACTGCCCCACCAATCTTGCCATTGCGCAGTATAAAAGAGGCCTTCCAGTCAGGAACAGACTAAGGGACTCGATCACCATGACGCCACCCCTCACCATGGAAGCCTTGATGGAAAGAGTGCATCAGCACATCAGGGTAGAAGAGGATGGCGCACGTGCCAAAGCAAAATTTGGGGCGACCACAGTACCAGAAAAGAAGACCTCTGCGAAGGTTAATATGGTAGATCGACCGAACAGAAACGGATGTGGAAGACGAGATAACGGAGAAGACCCAGATAAAAAATGGTTGAGAATCCGCACTGCCATAACCACGGCATTCATGAAACCGATATATCGGATTCTGAGCGAGATAAGAGATTAGCCTTTCTTCAAGTGACCAGCCAAGCTAGGGGAAGCACAGAAGGACTATGACGAAAGATCGCGGTGCACCTTCCATAAAGAAAAGGGGCACCGCACTGAGAATTGCACACCATTGAGACAACACCTGGAGGAGTTGGTGACGGCAGGTCACTTGGATAAATACATTGAAGGAGGGACGCAGCCAGCCCCCCAGGACCATAATAACCCCAATGGGATGCCAATCGACGCCCCGCCTCAAGGCATTATCAATGTGATTCATGGAGTCTTTGAGCTTGAGCGTGTATGCGAGCTCAGAGGATCAATCAAAAAGGCTGAACACTTAAGAGAGGTGCTAAGTGCCTAACCTGCCACCAAGAAGGGGAAGACAGAGGCAACAAACGTCATGTCTTTTTCGGATAAAGACTTGGAACGAATATACTGTCCTCACAATGATGCCCTGGTCGTCACTCTCCGAGTCAAGGATTTTGACGTCAAGCGGATTCTGATTGACCAGGGTAGTTCATGTGAAATCATGTACTATGAAACATTTAAACAATTGAAGCTACAAGACAAAGACTTGGCGCCTGCTATATCTCCCCTAATTGGATTCAACTCCATGCCAGAATGGCCCGTCGGCAAAATAATTCTTCCAGTTAGAGCAGGAAGCGTGACGAAACAAGTGGAGTTCTGGGTATTGAAGGTCCCCTCCACTTACAACATCATCTTGGACAGAACATGGCTGCATGCTATGAGATCGGTGGCGTCATCCTACCACCAAGTAATGCGGTTCCCCAACGATACCGGTGTAATTGAACAAGTCTATGGAGATCAGATCATGTCGAAACAATGCTTCGTCACGGTAAATGGCAGCCGCGCTGCCAAATGATATGTTCATTCGGTGGAAGAACCTGAGAGTAATGAGCTATTCGCAGATGTCGGCAAAGCAGCGGATCAGAAAGCAGTGGAGGACTTGGTAGAGGTAAAAATAGATGAAAAGAACCCGGATAAGTTCTTTTTGCTCAGTTCGTCGTTGTCCAGCACTAAGAGATTAGAGGTCTTGGAATTCCTAACCTCTAACATCGAAGTGTTCGCCTAGACACCCTACGACATGCCAGGCATTGATCCAAACTTCATCTGTCACCAACTCAATGTTCACCCATCCGCCAGACCAGTCATTCAACGCACTCGCAGATCAGCACTTCACCATGCCGAAATAGTGGCGGAAGAAGTAGGTAACCTGCTGGAGGCAGGAGCAATTAGAGAGGTGCACTACCCGAAATGGATCTCCAACACGGTCGTAGTGCCAAAGACGAATGGCAAATGGCGTGTCTGCGTCGACTACAAAACGGTCAACAAGGCGTGTCCAAAAGACAGCTTTCCTCTACCACGGATAGATCAACTAGTAGACCTAACGGCGGGGCACAACCGACTTAGCTTTCTGGATGCATACAGAGGCTACCACCAAATCACCATGCATGAACCAGACCAGGAGGTCACATCCTTTACAACTCCGAGAGGACTATACTGTTACAAGGTCATGCCCTTTGGCCTGAAAAACACAGGGGCTACATTCCAACGAATGGTCACCAAGATGTTTGAACCATTGTTAGGAAGAACGGTGGAGGCTTACATCGACGACATGGTGGTCAAAAGCAAGGATGAAAATAATCATCTCAAGGACCTAGGAGAGATGTTTGAAATCCTAAAAAAGCACAAGCTGCGCCTCAATGCATCCAAGTGTGCATTCGGAGTAGGATTTGGAAAATTCCTGGGCTTCCTTGTGACCAACCGGGGTATAGAAGCAGACCCCTCCCAGATCAAAGCAATCCAGGATTTGAAAAGACCAAACTCAGTAAAAGAAGTTCAGCATCTCACCGGCATGGCAGCTGCACTCAATCGGTTCATAAGCCGATCGTCAGACAGACTACGACCATTCTTTCAAGCTTTAAAAGCCAAGTTCGAATGGGACGAAGAATGCGACCAAGCACTAGAAAGCCTGAAAGAATACATGTCCTCCCCACCATTGCTGGTCACCTCAATACCAGGAGAAGAACTCTTCCTATACCTTGCAGTCTCTCAGCACGCAATTAGCGCAGTGTTGGTCCGTGCGGAAGGAATTCAACATCTGCCCATCTATTATGTCAGCAAGACATTGCTGGGAGCCGAAACAAGGTATTTGCCACTGGAAAAACTGGCATTAGCCTTAATGATGGCCTCCAGGAAATTGGCACACTACTTTCACGCCCACACCAGTAGACACCCCATTTTTGACTGTTCTCAAGACTTGGACGTCACCGTTTGAACACTCGGTGATTATCCATGTTTGTGTTCGTCTTGAGTTCCCGGAAGTCTTGGCTGTGTGCCTCACCTCAGGATCTCTCGACCTAACCGTTTCGTGTTTGGCTTTGGCACCAAACACTTGTGTTTTTGCCTTGAAGGGCGGGGAATGGCTTGTTGGCCATCCCCACATTCCACCGGCCTTCCCCTAGCATCACCGGCTGTTTGTGAGTGCCACCGGCCATGATTTCTTAAACTCAATGGCCGGTCGGCACTGTATTTGGCCGGCCGGCACTTTATTTTGTCGGCGACCCTTTTTGCTGGCCGGTGTGACTCCTTTGCACCCTTGAGGCATGGTGCATGCCAGCTGTGCCAGCTGGAATGCACCATCACTCCTCCCCGTGCAGTTTTTGGCTGGTGTGAGCCTTTGAACCCCATTTCCTTCTAGAAGCTTGAACCCTTTGGCCAAGCTGCTGTTTTGGCTTCTCCAAGAAGCCAAGACTCCTTTGCACCCTTTGCCCCTTTCCTTTAGCTTCCTTAAGAAGCTTTAGCCTTGGCCCTTTGCCTATATAAACACTTACCCTCTCCCTTTGCCTAAGGTTAGAGCTTTTGAACCAAAAAAACAGAGCTTCTATATCTATACATCTGATATATCACCCTCTCTCTCTATATCTCCCTCTTTCTCATCCTTAGGGTGTGTTTGGGAGCCTAAAAGTGCATTTTTGCCTTACTTTTGCACTAAAACACACACCATTACACCTTGCTCCAAGATTGAGAGGCATTAAAGGTTGTTTGTTGAGGTTTTGGACTGATTTTAATCAGTAGAAGGTGGCTGGATCATCTGTTCTTCAAAGTTTCTTCAAGGGTAATCACTTTGCTTTAGTCTCCCCAAACTTGCACTAGTTTTTTACCTGTCTTGCTTGCTGATTTAGGCTTTGTGCATAACATAAAAAAGCTTATATTTTCATACTTAAGAACTTTCATTAAGGGTGTTTTGTGGTTTGAGTTCAAACTCACCCTCTTAGGCCTTATTTGGCCTTTTTGGTGCTTCCTTTGTGAGGCTTTGTTTGCTTGAGTGTCTTAGTCTTCTCACCACTGAAAACCAGTGGATTTTCAGTGGTGAGGAAGGTGGTTTGAAGTCTTGTATAGGGGAGGGACACCCCTCTCCCTTCATTGCCTCATTTCCTTGCCTTTTGGTTTAAAGGGCAACATGCATGCTTGATTGATTTTGGCCCTATTTCAGAGGTTTTTGGGTGTCTCTAGGTCACATGTTATCTCTGTTCTTGGTCGGATTTGTACCCTTTTGCATGCTTAACGTACTTGCTTTACATTCCTCTATTTGGCCTAAAAATGCATCTTGTGTTTAGGTCATGATTCTTGCATGTGTTAGCCTAATTTCATGAAGGTATTGGCATTACTTTACCATGTTTAAGGCCTGTTGGCCATCTGTTTCAGTCATGCTTGCCATGTTTGGCGTCATCTCTTTGTGTTTTGGCTTGTAAGCCTTGAGTATATTGGCCTCTAGCATGCGTAGCTTAGACCATCCTCATGATTTGGCATCATTTAGGATTATATTTCAGCCCATAAATCATATTTGTATGTCTGCATATGTGACCTCTTTCATGCTTTGAGGATGTGCCCTTTTATGCCTAGAAATGAGTTTTGGTGTTTGCATCTCATTGGAGCCACTTAAGCTGCCATATCAGTGGGTTTTGGAGTCCATTTTTGCATGCTAAGATTCTATTTTGGTTTGTCTAATTCATGCCAAGCATGGTCACGTTAGTGGAAGTAAAGTGTCCCCCTTTTGTGCCTTAGCTTTAGGTCCATTGGCTTGGGTGTTGGCATGAGTGTTTGTCCACCATTTTGGGCACTTTTGGCCACTGTTTTGAGGTGGATTAAGGTCTGCCCCTTTATGGTTTAAGTCCACCATTGCATGCTTGTCTCGTGTTTGTTGCATGATTGCTTCATTAAGTGTTGTAACATGATGATCCTATTGCTTAAATCGTCCATGTTCGCATTGCATTTGCATCTTGCATGCCTAGCATTGCATACTTGCCATGATAGTTGCATGGCATTTGGCATGCCTTGCATCTTAATCTCATGTGGTATCTTTGAGTCGTGTTTGCATAACATGCATTGCATTACTTGGTTTGGGGTGTCAAACCAAGTGTGAGGGTTAAGGAGCGTTCATACTATAAGTGATGTAACGCGTCTTAACTCTCGGTCACCGGGGCCCTTGACTTTGACATGATAGGGTCTTGGTCCTCATTTGTGTGTTGCATGCATTTTTACATCAAATGGAAAACTTGATCTCTTAGGCTATCATGCACAATTGATGGCTCGAGGATCGAGGGCCATGCTTCCCTTAGTTCAATACATGATGGGGAGCATGACCATGCTCACATGTGCCTAAAATCCCATGCCATATACTGTCTGTCTTCTGTTGCTGTCAAAACTGTCTTCTGCAGGAAGTTTCTGCCGACCGGCAACATTCAGTGCCGATCGGCCATTGGTGAATGGCCGATAACTCCCTCAGCAGCCGATGGAAATTATATATGGCCGGTGGACATTTCTTTCAGCCGATGGTGTTCCACAGTGTTCAGGAGACCTATCCCAGAACTTTGGTAATTTTCAGAGAGGCAGGGCAGTGTAAACAGAGGCGGCAGTAGTATGGTACGGACTTTCCGGGCGAGACGGGTTTGAGCATGCATCATTCGCGCATTCCAATGTGGGGGCTGTGGCCACCTTTTCTTTTTGCATTCATTCTGTTAATTAATTAGAAATTTTGTAATAATTAATGTGTTTATTATTCGAACTGTAATATTTATTTGGACCCTCTGAGTGAGGGCAATTATGTAATAAGTGTGCGTGAGTGTGTGTATGTCTTCCAACCCTACGTCTTTCTTCCCTTTTATTTACCTGCTTTGATGGTTAGTAATAGGACATGTTTAATTTAACATACCTTATGCTATGCATGCGTGCATCCATACATTTGTCCTATATGCATCGGGTTCGGCACATCATGCTAACTGCACTTGCATTTCAAATCCAAGTTGAGTACTTGTTAGTTGCAGCATTTCACATGCCATTCTTTAGGATAGCCGGGCCTATTATAGTTGCATTTTGCATGTGCTGCATTAGCCATCTTAACATGAACTAGGATCATGCATATGATTACTAACTAGTTTCTGTTTTGGCTTGGAGTACTCTGTAAGTTCTTTTGCTTTA
The DNA here is from genome assembly GCF_055761805.1 of Camellia sinensis. Lineage (NCBI taxonomy): Eukaryota > Viridiplantae > Streptophyta > Magnoliopsida > Ericales > Theaceae > Camellia > Camellia sinensis. Next base: position 192,504,440 of record NC_138964.1, read on the forward strand.
GCATCCTTGCATGCATGTGAGTATTGCCATGACAGCATGCTTACCATGTGGCTAGTTGCTTATGTGATAAACTGTTTGAATGCCTGTGGGTGAAGGTTGGGTTGCCTGAGTTGGAATAGCTCATTGAAATCCATGTTTTTTAGCCTACTTGCGAGTAGCAAATTCCAAAACATTTTTCCAAAACAAACGGATATGCAATGCTTATTCCCAAATTAGGCAACCTAGTCTATACTTGTTTGCTGTGCGCATAACATAGTAATTCTAGGCTAATAACCGGTTTAAGAACACATAACATTTTCAAAAACGAATATCACGGTTAGTAGAGGCCGATCTTCGGATCGGGCGAGAGGGGGTGCTCATAGCTGACCTTCCCCAATCGTACCCTAGCTCCCGAGCCGAGGCAACTCTGGTGATGACGGACATGTGGCCTTCGGCACCGAGTCAGGGTTTCCTAAATCCCCCCATAAAAAATATTTAGGTGGCGACTCTGTATTTGGCAAAGCAGTCCATGTTTGACACTTCTTTTTCTAAAAATCTATTTTCTCAAAACGAATTGCCAGATTTGGACTCTTTGGTTCAGATTGAGAACCGTGACACAAATCAAGTCCGAACTATAGCAGCGAGGTCCCCCCTCGCAGACGTGCTACAACACCATAGTTGTCCTCACAGCTTTTCCACTAAAAGCTTTGTTTGAGAGGGCAAACTTTTCTGGGCGAATCTTGAAGTGGGCAGTAGAGTTGGGACGATTCGACATCAAGTTCTAACCCAGGACCGCAGTAAAGGCCCAATCTTTGGCAGACTTCGTCGCAGAGTTTACTCCTGGAAGTCATCATATCTGCCCAGTCGACCTAACTGACACAACCGAACTAGGGATGGAAGTTGATGCCGGAATAGCACAACCCCTAGTAGAAGGCACTCAGTCAGACTATAAGACAGACCAAACTAAAGACAGCAAGGAAGAAGCAAGCCAAGCTACACCAAGCCAAGACTTGCCAACGAATAAAGACTTGGTACAATCAGATAGCGAGGGGCAGACAGCAAGCATGGACCTTGAAGAAAATACCAGCGACATTCTTGATCCCACAACATCATCTGACCCCTCCACTTGCTGGAAGTTGTTCGTTGGAGAGATGTGAAAGCTCTTTGTGGATGGAGCATCCAACCGGCATGGTGCGGGACTTGGCATAGTCTTTATCTCACTAGACGGCCTGGTTGTGGAGCAAGCAATCAACCTTGGCTTCCCAGCATCCAACAATGAAGCGGAGTATAAAGCGCTTCTTGCAGGACTCAAATCAGCATACTACATGAAGGCCACCGAATTAATGGTCTATAGCGACTCACAGCTGGTAGTAAACCAAATTTCTGGCGACTATGAAGCAAAGGATGATAAGATGGCCAAGTACCAAGAATTGGTCAGAACAGAGATCAAGAAATTTGAAGTAGTAAGGATAGAACAAATCGGCAGGGAGGAAAACAGCAGAGTAGACGAACTAGCAGGCTTCGCCTCAATGGCAGATACCTCCATACCTTATCCACTACTGATCGACTACCTACCTAGACCAAGCATTGAAGACCCCGAAGCAGAAGAGGTATGTTGCGCAGAACTAGGCCCCTCTTGGATGGATCCCATCATCCTGTTCTTAAAAGACGGCATCTTACCAGAAGAGAAAAAAGAAGCCAACAGAATAAGAGCAAAGTCGCAGCGATTTTCGCTCTCCCCATCTTTGGCATTATACAAAAAGTCATTCTCAGGACCTTACCTAAAGTGTGTCCATCCCAGCAAAGTGGAAGCATTCTTGTTCGAAATACACGAAGGGGTGTGCGGAAGCCATCAAGGTGGAAGATCGCTAGCTTACAGGGCCATTTCACAAGGATACTGGTGGCCATACATGCAGGCAGACTCGGAGAAATATGTGAAGAAGTGCGAGAAATGCCAAAAATTTGCACACCAAATACATCAACCAGCTAGAGAACTCCTACCATTAACTAACCCATGGCCTTTCGCAATGTGGGGCTTGGACATAGTAGGACCACTTCCAACAGCACCCGGCAACAGAAAGTTCTTTCTCGCAGCGACAGACTACTTCATAAAGTGGGTGGAAGCAGAAGCATTGGCATCAATCAAAGAAAAAGATGTGAAGAAGTTCGTTTGGCAGAATATCATCACTCGGTTTGGCATACCAAAAGCCCTAATCTCAGACAACGGCACTCAGTTCGACGGCAGAATCTTCAGAGGCTTTTGTGAAGAATACAAGATAGAGTTCTACAATTCTACACCGGCATATCCCCAAGCAAATGGTCAAGCAGAAGCATCAAACAAGATAGTGTTGGATGGACTGAAGAAACGGTTAGAAAAAGCCAAAGGCAAGTGGGCAGAGGAACTCCCTCATGTTTTATGGGCTTACCATACTACACCACGACGATCAACTAAAGAAACACCATTCTCCTCAGCTTATGGCATGGAAGCAGTGATCCCACTGGAAGTTGGTCTCCCCACAATTTGAAGTGAAAATTTTGATCCTGACTTGAATGGCGAAACCATAACTTTGGAACTCGACCTTGCAGAGGAAAGAAGAGAAAGAGCACTAGTCCACATTGCCTCATATCAACAAGAGTTATCCAGGAAATACAACAAAACGGTACATCCAAGACAATTCAAGATCGGAGATTGGGTACTGCGCAAAGTGATGGGAAACACCTTAATACCAGGAGATGGCAAGCTAGGGCCTAATTGGGAAGGTCCTTACAAAGTGGTTGGGTTAGCAGGCAAAGGGGCATACCACCTAGAAGACAAGGACGGCAAAGCAATCCCTAGACCATGGAACACCGCCAATCTCAAGTTATTTTATTTTTAGCTTTCCTCTTTCAAATACGTGTAATCTTTTCTTTCCTCAATAAAACAAATCGATTTCTTTCAGCATAAGTTGTTCTCTGTAAAAGTTAGCCTTAGTAAAGTGAGGAATATTGCAAACATTATTCTAAGTTGGCTGAAAAAACTAACTTAGAGGTTGGCTGGATTAAACCAACACCCTTCCTAAGCTTAGGATAAGGATCTAGGCTGCAGGACGTTTGGTTGGAATAACCAAATATTATTCTAAGTTGGCTGGAAAAACTAACTTAGAGGTTGGCTGGATTAAACCAACACCCTTCCTAAGCCCAGGATAAGGATCCAGGCTGCAGGACGTTTGGTCGAAATAACCAAACATTTTATTCTAAGTTAGCTGGAAAAAACTAACTTAGAGGTTGACTGTAATAAACCAACACCCCTCCTAAGCCCAGGATAAGGATCCAGGCTGCAGGACGTTTGGTCGGAATAGCCAAACACTTTATTCTAAGTTGGCTGAAAAAACTAACTTAGAGGTTGGCTGGATTAAACCAACTCTTTGTACTCTTCAGCCGAAGTAAGGGTATGGCTGAAGAGTGGTTGGCTGGATTAAACCAACTCTTTGTACTCTTCAGCAGAAGTAAGGGTATGGCTGAAGGGTGGTTGGCTGGATTAAACTAACTCTTTGTACTCTTCAGCCGAAGTAAGGGTATGGCTGAAGAGTGGTTGGCTGGATTAAACCAACTCTTTGTACTCTTCAGCCGAAGTAAGGGTATGGCTGAAGGGTGGTTGACTGGATTAAACCAACTCTTTTACTCTTCAGCCGAAGTAAGGGTATGGCTGAAGAATGGTTGGCTGGATTAAACCAACTCTTTGTACTCTTCAGCCGAAGTAAGGGTATGGCTGAAGAGTGGTTGGCTGGATTAAACCTACTCTTTGTACTCTTCAGCCGAAGTAAGGGTATGGCTGAAGAGTGGTTAGCTGGCTTTTAACTCTTTATACTCCTCAGCCAAAGTAATTATGTCGGCTAAAGAGTGGTTGGCTAGTAAGCGTAGTTAGATTGACCAGCTAAAACCGAGATAACAGTTGGAAGTAAAAAGACCATGGAAGTCATTACAAGTACAAACATACAGATCAACCGAAATAAGAGTTCAAGAAAATTTTCATTCATAAAAAAAGCAAATACAAAGAAGGGGCCATAGCCCGGTTACATGAAGCAAAAGCAAATACAAAGGAGGGGCCATAGCCCGGTTACATGAAGCAAAAAGTAACAAAGAAGAAAAGTACAAAATCAACTGAAAAGGTCTTCAATTTCGGCGTCAATATCAACTTGAACACCGGTTGCAGATGGAAGATCAGTCTCAGTAGCAACTGGCAGAACGATATCAGTCGATGGCTCAACAGTCAGGTCTTCAACCGTTGCCTCCAACCGAGCTGATTGATCATTGACTTGCTCGTTGACTACCGGAGTAATAGTTTGTTCGTTTTCATCGTCTTCATCATCTGAATCTTGCAGAAATTGTTCTTGGACCGAAGCAGCATATTCCGCTAGTGAGGCTGGAATAAAGTACTGTGGAGCATTGTAGACCTCGGTTTCAGGCCCACAGCCGAGCTGTTCCACAGCACTCCTCCAGCCACACTTAAAGAATAAGTCCTTCGCCCCCTCGTACTGCGGAATGTAGAGGCCCTCCGCCTCTTTGAAACCTTGGGCGTTGGCATCACTGACCTTCTTCTTCAGATCGGCTATTTCGGCGTCTTTTTTGCCTTCGAGTTTGGCCAACTCGCGCAAATATTTATCTTTCACCGTTACTGCAATTTTTTGTTTTTCAGCTTCAGCCGAGCTAACAAGTTCGGTCAAGCGGCCGTTCTCGAACTGTAGCTCGGCTATCTGCTTCTTGGCATGCTCAAGTTCGGCTGTCTTTGCCTCGGCATCTGCCATGGCATGCCTGGTTGTCTTGCGGAGCTCTAGCACTTTCTTATGTACAATATTGTTCTTCTGAATGGCCTGCAAAAGAGTAGTAACTCTCTTTAGTCGGACTGACAGTTGGGAAAAGTCAGACAGAAAAGGGAGAGCCACTTACCAGGATCATTGATTTTGTTGAAAATTGGATGGCCTTCAGCTCGGTGTTTAGTTGCTTGTTGTGGTGCTCCATATCTTTCGGAAGGCAAACACTCTTGGCTAGATTGAAAGCCATCAAGTGATCTTTCTCAACAATGACCGAGTCAGTCTCCTGGATATTTCGGTCTTGAAAGGTGAGAATTGGAGCCCATTTGGAGGAGTCAGCTCGGTCAGATTGCTCTGGTTGAAGGATGGGTTGAGGACTTGGTGGAGGGATGGATTCGTCCTCATCCACAAGTTGTTGTTCGGTCGGGGTAGATCAGGCGCGCTTAGAGGGGCGTGATGAAGAAGGCTGTTGAGAAGGGAGGGCCACAACGGCAGGCTGCGTTTGGCTTGGTGGCGATACTTCGGGTCTGTTAGTTTCGGTTAGAAGCGCCCTTACTCTGTTCCTTTTAGCCATTTCCTCTTCAGCAGTTAATGGGATTAGTCTGATTTCTGGCAAGGTTGGGTCCGGTTCTGGGGCCTCCTCTAGCAGAAAGTCGGTCACTCTCGCTTTTCGGCGGCCGCTGTATCTGTAGGTCGGCTCGAATTTTAGTAGCTTAGCCCAACTACGTTCTGGATACCGTAGTACGGCGCGCAAAGTCGCTAGATTTGGGTAGCTATATAAAGAATGGAGGTGGGCTGAATTTGCGAAAGAAGACAACTGTTAGTTCGGCTGAAAGATTAAAAAACCGAAATATAATAAAGCACGCATGAAAACCGAAGTAAATATACCGGGTTCTCCTTTTTTCCAGTTTATATGTCGGCCAGGAATCTGGGCTTGATGATCCTCAAAGTTCTCAGACACCCAGAAAAAATCGTCATCGTTTAAGTCTTTATCCGGTGTATTTTTTATTATCTTTTCTCGGCGACGACGTATTCTTAAATAGTAGACCCACCCATCTTCTTTTGAACCAATGGAGTATTGGTGGAAGATTTCGGCCAGACCGAGGTTGAGACCGGCTTGGCGGTTTAGTTCGGCTATTCCCATTATTATACGGTATGAATTAGTGGACAGTTGGGTTGGACATAGTCTGGTTTGCCTAAGAAACTCACAAATCAAGGGTTGGACTGGAAATCATAGTCCGGTCTCAATTATGGACAAGAGGGTGAAGGGGACAAAGCCTTCATTCCGCTAGGGTATGACATCTTTTTCTGCCAGGGTAAGGTGTACATCGTCAGGTATGCCATAATCCCTTCGGAATTCGGCTAGACCACCTGGCGTCTCAACTAGGTACCTATACTTCCCCATTTATTGTATAACTTACGAATAAATTAGTTCGGTCCAAAAATTGTGCTCAGTAGCTCGGTTGAGCGGGCAGAGGAGTGCCTGGGCAACCTAAGTCTGCAAAGTAGAAAACAAAGGGGTTAAGCACAGATCATTGGACCGTGCTACAAAATCAAAGTAAAAATAGGAGCCCTACTTCAGCTATGTGGATAGTACAGGTTCTATCTCAGTTTCTGCAAGGTGACAGTTGCTCGGTTTGAGCAGGGCTTTGTTAGTTCGGGCTTGGCAAGCGTCTAGATATCTCAGTTGTGGAAATGGTTTTGTTAAACTGGTTGATCGTCTAGGGGCAGCTTTCTGAGTTCGATCTAAAAAACTAGGAAAGCTAGTTTAGCCCCGAAGGCCTAAGATCGGTTGGAATTCAAGTATCTTAGTATGCTAAGTGCAAACTTAGTTCGGTCGGTTACCTCAGCTAAGGTCTATCAAAAAGTGGTTTAACTTATTCAAAACTACTGGTGTAAACATGAAGTGTTAGTCCGGTTGTAAGCTGACTAAACTTTTACCCAGCTTAAACAGTATCCTAGTTCGGTTACATCATGATTTTGGATCGAAAACTAGTTTTCTACAGGATATTTCATATACTCATGTGTTCTATGGTTAAGTTTTTTCCATACAAGTTCAGAGCAAAGCAAAATGGAAAACAATGTTTTGCAAAAACACAGAAAACAAAACACAGAAAGCAAAATATGAAAACAAAGTAAAGGTGCAATACTAACCAGATGAAGAAGTAAGAGACTGAAGATGGAAGCAAAAGGCAGCAAAACACGAGCTCAGAAAATGAAAAAGCAATGGAGGCTCAGAGAGAGAGAAGTTGTAAAGTGTGTCGAAATGATGAGATTTGTTTTAGGTAAAGGGAAAAAGGCGGGACTGTTCAAATTTCACAAAGTACGAAGAACGGCGTGACAGCCGTCCTCAGTCAATCAGAACATGCCACGTGCCATCAGAATGGGAAGCGTTTCAATCTGTGATTGAAGAGACGTTACTACCGGACAACCAGATCTCGGTGTGAAAGTAGCTCGGTTGGAAAGGTTAAAAATCTATAGCTCGGTTGGAAAGACTGAGGGTTTATAGCTCGGCTGGTTGACAGATAATCCCAATCATGCTAGGCAGATGGAATTAAGGGGCAATTAAGAGGGTAATTTATGTGAAAATTGGGCCGAGCTGGGTAATGGGCCGTTATGAGCCACGGTACAAAGGGCCGAGTAAAAGGGCCACGTAAGTTACTCCGGTCGTATGAATATTCCGAAGTTAGTCCGGTCCTAAGACTGCGAAGCTAGTCCGGTCCGACGTAAGAATGAAGTTAGATCGGTCTAAAGGTTCCTTGGAATTAGACCGGTCTTGGAGCTACACCGGTCTCGACATATTAGTTTGGTCTAACCACGTCATGGGTTGTGCATGAGGAGCCGGCGTAAGAGCAATAAAAGGAAGAGTTAGTTCGGCTTACTCTTCGACTGTACATAGACGTATTTACTTCGGTCATATTGGAGTTCGGCCATGATAAAACCATCTCACTTGGTTTAAGCAGTGATGGGGGTATTGAAGGATAAGCATTATCTTTCAGGAGTATGAATCCTAGGAGGACTCTGCATGGAGGAGTAGAAGTCCTACTAGGATTGCGCCACATGAAACCTATAAAAGCTCATAAACATCACCTTTGGAGAGGTAACACACAATTTTACTTTCTGAATACACAGAGCTTTGTCTATTTGTCAAGCTTACTGACTTAAGCATCGGAGAGGTTTCCGGCACACACCCGCCGGCTAGCTCACGTTTGTATTTTCAGGTGATAAAGCGACGACGTACGGAGGAGAGTAGACTTGGTCAACAGGATTATACGAGAAGGTTTATTTCTTTCCCGTATACTATCGATGTTTGATATCTTAATTTTTTGCTTAAATATTCTATTAATTTCTATCCTAAAAAATTAATGATTTGTGTTTTGATAATACTTCTCTTAACAAAATTTAATATCATGATTATTGATTCAAAGCGTTTTTATTTTTATTATTTCTTTGGTCATTATCTTTATCATTTGCAAGTGTAAAGAAAGAAAAGACAAACAAAAGGTTTTGTGGCAATGGATTGGCATGATTTGTGATAAGATTGATTGACCTTGTTCTGTGGAAAGATGGTCCAGCATGGATGGCAAGCATGTGCAAAGGATTATTTTTGTCTGATAGAAATATGGCTAATATCATGGTGGAAAAACAGATCATAAAACATGGAACTAATGTACAAAAAAAAAACGACGACATCAAAAGGCAGGTTCTCTGTTGTTTTTCCTCCATGGTATTGTAATTGCCATCCATACTGGACCATCTTTCTACAGAAACAAGGTCAATCAAATCTTATCACAAATTATGCCAACCCGCTGCCACAAAACCTTTTGGCTTTGTTTGGTTTGGTTTTTAAAAAATTTTTTGGAAAAAATTCTCTATAAACAAATTTTCAAGAGTAATTAAATCAAACAAATTTTTTCAAAAAAAATTTCAAAATTTTGTTTGATTACCTACTTTTCAAAATCACTCTCTCTCTCATACACATCAAATCAATCACTTTTTTTAAGACTCTCTCTCCAAAACAATTTTCTAAAATCATTTCTAAAAAAAGGCAAACCAAACAAGTTTTCATACTTTTTATCTCAAAAATTACTCTACAAACACAAACCAAACACATTCGTTTTTCTTTTCCCTCTTTTGCACCACAACACTTGCAAATGATAAAAATAATGACCAAAAAAATAATATAAATAAAACATTTTTGAATCAATAATTATGATATTAAATTTTGTAAAGAGAGATATTGTCAAAATACAAGTCATTAATTTCTTAGAATAAAAATCCTAACAATCTCCCTTTTTGACAATGTTAAGACAAAACTTCATAAGCATTCCTGCACAAGATCTGAAGATTCAAGCAATAAATGGAACATAAATGATTATACTAAAAAATCATGATTTTGTCTTTGGAACGCAATTGCCAACTTGCATTGTAATACACAAATTAAGATTGAAAATCTAAACATATTCTACTAAAAAAAGTGAACAGTATCCATCACCGAGGTTGGCCCTAAAATTGGCCCACCAAACATAAATGCTCTCACAAGTTGAGATGGTCAACTTGAGAAAATCTATACCCTTATTGAAAAACTTCACACCACCATTGTCTACCACCACTGCCATCTGCCACCGCCACCATCATTGTCCATTAGCTACTATCACCGTTCACCAACCACCTCTATTATCACCAATCTACACTATAATATCTTTCATCTATTTAACTAATGCAATCAGCTCGGATGTTATGAAATTTAAATTTTAAGATAGTACAACAAAAATTTATTACAATTGTGAAATTAACAATAATTTATTCATTACTTAGATACAATCAATATAATTATATTAAAATTGTGAAATTATTCAATCTTTGAAAACACCGTGATTATGTGCTCAACCAATAGTATAATGCATTTTTCTATATATTCCTATTTTTTGTGTCATGTAATTAAATAGTCATTTGTTATTGAGTGGCACACCATTGCCATAAGTCCTAAAACACTAGATAATTACCAACACTGAAAATAATAACTAACAAATTCCAAACAAACTAGGTATTATTTGAGTTACTACAAACATGATCTGCCTAATTTTCAACTATCAAAACATGAGCAAATTGTTAATTCCTTCTAATATGCTTATTAATACCCAAAAGTTAAAAGAAAAAAACAATTAAAAAAAAGAGAGAAGAAAAACGTGTACAAATAAGCTATTGTAAAGATGAAAGGAAGCTTATGTATTGTCAACGACAAACATAGACATATAATTCTGAAGCGAATTGCAAAACTAGTGATTCCAAGTAACCATAGACATATAATCTTTAATAAGGTTTGTTAGCAAAGTCCCAAGGTGTTGTGAAAGAGTAGACAATCAAAACATTGAAAAACAGGACGCAAGAACATGTTGATCAAAACACTCGCAAAACATGTAAACACATACGTATCTATGAGTGATCATACATTTCAAAATAGCACTTAATGAAAATTTTACCACATCTTTTTGCATTCTGTCTTCAAGTCTCAAAACACTCTGATATATTAATACACTGCTCGAAATATTGTGACATTCAGACAAACTTCAGTGGCGTCGATCAACTCAAAGATGCAGACATCGCCTACTTTTAAATTGTTGTCTCGCACAAATGAAGCCCAACCAAATTTGCATTTTCCATTCAGATGACAGTAGCAATTCACAGTCCATGCTCTCCCATCAGAAAGCCTTAGTATGACATCTCTCTGCTTCACGCTAAAATGTTTCATCGCAAATGCTAATGGTACATTCTGCAACAATTAAACAAAGACTTTTAAAATTTTATTTATTTATTTTTTCATCTCAATAGAGCGATTCAACCAAAATTGAGATGGTACGAGTTGAAAATTAGATTCTTATGACAATGTGTTGGCTACATATTTTGTGCTAGTCAGTGACAATTCGACGCGTGGCAAAGTAAGGGTAATAGGGGGAGACCAGTCAGGTCTTCGATCATGATCATACACGTGGCAGTTGATATTGGTTGTTATAAGATCTGAGTAGCAGCAGATCAACAAAGAGATGTACGGTGACGTGGCTTCAACGGTTGCTCACATTCAAATTCGAATATAGGAGGGAAGCCTAACTGCAAGTGAAGGCGTAGTGGAACTACTTATAAGGTAGCATGATCAACGATCACGGAGGAGCAGTTCGATGGTTTGAAATACAGTTCGATGGTTATCTTCGAAGAGTATAAATAGCAGGAAGGATTTCAGAGAAGGGGACGAAAAGAAATCTAAAGAAAACCAGTCTTACCTTACATATTCCAGTTTTATTTCCTGTTCTTTACACTTTTGTACTTTAAGTTCCTACGCTGCACTTCATTTGTAGGAGTAGTTTTCGAGTTTATTGCCGCTGTAAATCTCTACGGAGCTAAGATCATTGTAAGTTTTTTATACTAATGAAATGCTTCAGTTTATTTAACTGTTCTTATGCTCAAGTTCTCTGAAGTCAAGCTACCAGTAAGCCATCAGTAAAAGTCCTCTTTATTGAGGCTAAAAGAACCATAACACAATCGTTTGAATAATTGTTTGGCAATTACAATTCTGTAAGGACTGATTGATCCTTACTGGCACGCTCATAATTACAAAAATAACCTTCGAAAGCCAAAAGACCAACATATATTTTTGGCACGCCCAGTGGGACACTTCAAAAAATGGCTAGACGTAGGAGACAAGAAGAAAATGAACGTTTGGAAGAAGGCGTGGAAGGAGAGGTGGAGATATCCAATCCAGAGGATAATGTGATAACACATCCTGTGGAGACTCCTATCTTATCGGAACCCATGGTCGAACAGACCAATACTTCAGAGCAAATACCATTTGTTCGTAATAGTGGACGAGACCAAGGAATTGGACCATCCAGTGTCCCATCTACTCAGCCAGTCAATCCGTGGGGCGGCTTAGTAGATGCTATGGGACAGCAATTAATAAACACAATGGAAAGGTGGGCAGTATCCTTTTTGGATCGAATGAATAACTACCAACCAACAAATGTAAGACACATGGAGGAAGTAAATGTCCCTCAGCAAAGATTGGCTAGAGATAAACAGCCTATGCAAGCTAATGGACATTCTAATGGTCAAACCAGTAATCAGACTCATGAAAGATTACCACCTCAGTCTTGGTACGAACCCATTTCGAGGCCTGTAGCAGGCCAGAATGCCTCAATGTTTAACAGTGAAACCATGCAAATTGGTGGATCTGGTCCAGTACAAGAAAATGGCATAAGAATGGTTCCAAATCCCACATTCGAAGCCATACCTGGCACTAGGGGGTACAATAATCCCTTATTCGAATTTATACACGGGGGGTTGGAAGGTTTCCCTACAAATGGAAGGGATACAATACCTGTTCCAGCACTTTTCGTGGGTCCTTTCGCAGGACAAGCTCAAAGAGGTTACCTACACCCCCAACAGCAACTTGTACCACAGGGACAGCCAATCCCAAATGTACCACCTTATGGACCAAGGGGACCACAAGCACAAGTTTGTCCACCAAATCCTGTGCTTGTTCCCCCAGTCGTGGTTCAGCAGGCACAAAATATGGTCCCTAGGAACCAAATTACTGAGATAGTTAGGGAGTTGTGTGGACCAATGGCTCGGGGGGTCCAAACTCCTGTGTATAGAAAACCATACCCAGAATGGGTCGATAGGGTACATGAATATCCAAAAGGTTTCAGGATACCATATTTTGTCCTCTTTCATGGGAACGGAAACCAATCGACAGTAGAGCATATTGGTAGGTTTGCCGCTCAATGTGGTGAATTTACCAATCATGACTATATGAAGTTGAGACTATTCCCAAATTCTCTAACTGGGGGAGCATTTGTATGGTACATTAACCTTCCACCTGGCTCCATCCAGACTTGGCAGCAAATGGAAGAGGCATTTCACGCCCAATTCTTCCAATCAGAGCCAGAAGTTTCCATGGCAGACTTGGCAAGATTGAGTCAAAGGCCTGAAGAGAAGGCTACTCAGTTTATTTCCAGATTTAAGAGGGTTCGAAATAAATGTAGAGTAATCTTGCCAGAAACGGAATTCGTAAGATTGGCCCAAAATGGTTTAGAGTTCAGGCTTCGAAAGAAGTTTGATTTAACAGAGTTTAGAGATTTAGTGGAACTGACTTACAAAGTATCTAGATATGAAGCATTACTAGAAGAGGAACAATCGAAATAATGCATCATATAGAACATACTACAAAGATCCTAATTATGAGATTGATGCAGCAGAGATTGTGGAAAAAGAGCCTATGATCTGTGAAGCATTAATTCATAAGGATACGACAATTGACCAGCAGTTTAAAAAGAAAGATCTCCACAGGAAATATTCTTTCGATTTAACTAAGGCAGATGACATTTTTAATCATTTGCTTGCGGTCAACTTCCTTAAGTTACCAAAAGGGGTTAAACTTCCATCTCTTGATGAACTTAAAGGAAAAGTATATTGTAAATGGCATAATTCTTGGTCTCACTCGACTAAAAACTGTGTTGTTTTTCGAGACAGGATCCAAGAACAAATTCGGAAGGGGAGTTTGAAGTTCCCAGCCAAAGCTGAAAAAGCCATGGGGATCGATAGCAATCCATTTCCAGAAATTGGAGAGGTGGCAGCCAATGTCATTATGTCAGACTTTCAGAACCTCTCTTTGAAAGAATTGGAAGAAGTCAATGTACAGATGCATGTGGTCAACCAGACAACAATCAAAAAAAGACATTAGAAATCCACCAGTTATTGGACGAGATTTCTCACATCAGAGGGAAGACTCTGATGAAAAAGCACTGGATGATGACTCCTTAGAAGCGGCCGTAATGCAAAGGATGTGTCCCAGGTGCAGACTGAGTTATAAGTGGTTGAAAGGCCTTCCAGTTGATGGGAAGCAATACTACAGGGATGTACAGAGGTGTCCCAAACCAACCAATGCTTATAATAAAAGGCCGTATCCGGCTAATGTTAAGCGGCAGCTATTAGTGGTTGAGTCTGCAGTTGATAGAATGCATGCTAAAGGCAAGAGGCCCTTATACGAGACCAGGTCACCTAACTATTACAGAATGGAGAGTAGTCATTCTGAAAGAAGATTGGAGAAGAGTTCAGGTTTTAGGATCAAAGCCAGGAATTGGCCCATTTGCCCAGCTTCACGAAGGACAGAAAATGATCACCATCATCGAGAGCCTGAATCAAGCTCAAAGCTTGGAGACAGGGCCAAACAATTGTGTTCACAGCCAGCCTCGAAGGTGACCTCGAAGGAAGAAAAAGGCAGTTCAACGTCTGGGTCAGTAAGTTCGTGGGTGCCTGGAGTCCTAAATTGGTTTGTGATGCAAAACAAACCTAGGGAAATGCCTACCCAAAGGAATGTTGGAAATCAAAGTAGGATGGTTAAGCCTCCTTTGGTGGCCCCCAACAACTGGGTATTGCTGAAACACCCAAGAACGAGGGAACCAGATATGGTCCCTGTTATTTCCAGATCACAAAGGAGGAAAATTCAGCGTAGGTACACCCAATACCAGAAGGACCTGAAAGAAAGTGGAGAGAGTTCTTCAGTGATCCAGACTGGAGAAAAGAAGAACCGAAAGTCAGACCATAATCCAAAGCCAGTTCTACAAAATGAGGTGGATTGCAGCAGAGAACGGTTGGCCAAGGTTCATTCTGAACTAAAATTCAGAGAGAAGGATAGCCTAGCAGGGTTGGAGAAAGCTCTGATGGAGAGTGGTAGCAAAACGGAAGAAGAAATTGGCATAAGCCAAAAGAAAGAAATGGTGGAAGAAGAAATGTTCGAAGCTTTCATGGCTGAGCAAACATTTCTGGTTGGAAAACCAGCCAAGGAAAATCATTCGAAGGAACCTGTTAGCAATGAAATACCAGACTGCAGCATGCAGGATGTTTCTGAGGTAATTGACCAAGGTGACCAAGAGGGGAAACAGGTACAGCTAGCCATCCAGTTTGGCTCGTTTCCCTCAGTATCAGTGAACATGGTACACATACTACCACAGGAATTCCAAGCTGGAGATGAGAATCAAGAGGGGCAAGAAGCTGATCCAATTCCAATCTCTAGTGAAGATTCACAAGCGAGTATGGTATAAGATAATTTCGGAATGGTTACCCGAATGGAAGCTGAATATGAGAGCGAAGAAGTGGTAAGTATTAACCTCTCGTATCCATTTGAATATCCCTCGAATTCCATGACGCAGCATGTTAAGCCTTTGTACATTAAGGCCTTTTTCGATGGGAAACAGTTAAACCGAGTCTTGGTGGATAATGGGGCGGCGGTGAACTTACTACCGAAATCCTCCTTGAAGAAATTAGGGAAGAAGAATCCCAAGTTGATCCCAACCAGTACAACCATCGCTGGTTTTGCTGGAGACAAGCAAATGGCCCAGGGAATTCTACCCATCAACCTGAGTGTGGGAACCAAGGACTGCATGACGGCATTTTTCGTCATCGATAGCAATGCGAAGTATAATGCTTTACTTGGTAGAGATTGGATCCACACTAATAAATGTGTGCCTTCATCTTTGCATCAGAAAATGATAATAGCTCTAGGCAATGGGGAGACGGAGGAAATTAATGCAGATCCTCAACCTTTCATAGCCTGTGCAAATTTCGCAGAAGCCAAGTTGTATATTGATGGCGTGGCACCACTCAGTATACTGATGGAATTCGATGGCTCAGCCGAAGTAACGGCTGATGAGGAAGTAGCACACCTGAAGCATTTAGTCCAGGAGAGTGCTGGTGAAGAGCTAGTTGTTAAAGATGACAATGATGCCTGGTTATAGGCGGCAAAATGAAGCACCAGAAGCCAGGTCTTTAGCTTTAATCAAGTTTTCAATATTGGATATAAAGTCAATAGCCCAGAAAGTACGAGAGCAAGAGAAAGAAGTCATGACGATTGGCTGCAAGCGGGAGCAGCAACAAGCCAGAGTTTTGACCCTTGATAAATACTGTGCATTGGAAATAGAAACGAAAGTCCAAGAAATACAGGAAGAAGAAACCTTGTGGACAGACTTTGTCTATGAGGAGGAGAATAAAGAGGAGGAATCAAAGAGCCTGGAAACAGAACACAGCAAGGAGACTTCTTCGAAGTCAGAGAGGATCAAGGAAGGAGTTCCAGTAAGTACTCAGATACAAGACCCCTTAGAAGAAATAAATTTAGGGGAAGATTCTGTACAACAACCCATTTATATAAGTGCTTGGTTGAATTCTCTTGATAGGGACCAGTTGTTGGTTATTCTGAGAAGATATAAAGATTGTTTTGCATGGTCATACAATGAACTACCAGGATTGGATAGGTCATTAGTGGAACATAGGCTTCCCATGAAGCCTAACTTCAAGCCATACAAACAAAAACCAAGAAGAATGGGTTCGGAAGTGATCCAGAAAGTCAAGGAAGAAATTCTTAGACTACTCAAGGTAGGCTTTATCAGGACAGCCAGGTATGTTGAGTGGCTATCTAATATTGTACCTGTAGTCAAGAAAAATGGCAAAATGAGGGTATGCATCGATTTTAGAAACCTAAATCTGGCAACTCCAAAGGATGAATATCCTATGCCTATAGTAGATTTGCTGGTGGATAGCTCAGCAGTACATCGAATTTTATCAATGATGGATGGGCACTCAGGCTATAACCAAATCTGCATTGCGGAGGAAGATGTTCACAAGACAGCATTTAGATGCCCTGGGAATATCGGGACCTTCGAATGGGTTAAAATGCCGTTTGGCCTAAAGAATGCCAGGGCCACATATCAGAGGGCTATGAACACTATCTTTCATGACCATATTGGTGGGTATTTAGAATGTTATATTGACGACATTGTGGTTAAATCCCAATCCATGGAGGAACATCTGTTTCACCTAGAGGCAGCCTTTGAAAGAATGAGAAGGTTCAAATTGAAGCTTAATCCTCTTAAGTGTGCTTTTGGCGTATCATCTGGAAACCTCTTGGGCTATGTGGTACACAAGAAAGGAATACAGATCGACCAGAATAAAGCCAAAGCCATCATTGAAGCCAGACCTCCATCAAGTAAGAAAGAATTACAAAAGTTCCTTGGGCAGGTTAATTTTCTTCGAAGATTCATTTCTAACACTGCAGGGAAAACTAAAGTTTTTTCTTCCTTATTAAGGCTGAAAGATGAAGAGGAATTTGTGTGGACAACGGAGTATCAAAGTGCTTTCGATGGAATCAAAGCCTACTTGGCCAACCCTCCAGTACTGATGCCACCAAATGGCGTTAAGCCTTTGAAGTTGTACATAGCTGCAACAGAAGATTCATTGGGAGCTTTCTTAGCCCAAGACAATGAAGAAGGCAGGGAGCAAGCTGTTTATTACCTTAGTAGGTTTTTAAATTCTTGTGAATGTAAACATTCAGCTGTAGAAAAGCTTTGCCTTGTGCTGTATTTTGCTGTAATAAAATTAAGATATTACCTTTTGCCTACGACTGTCTTGGTAATTGCAACCACAGATTTGGTTAAATATATGTTATCTAGACCTATGTTGAGGGGAAGAATTGGCAAATGGGTATTAGCCTTGTCGGAATTTCACTTAGAATATGTGCCCCAAAGGGCAGTGAAAGGACAAGTTTTAGGCAATTTTTTGGCAGACCATCCATCTTAAACGGAGAGTCAAGAGATAATGGAACTCAGTATGGCTAATGTCGAGCCATGACAAATGTGGTTCAATGGATCGAAAGCCAATGGCCTAACTGGAATTGGTATAGTGATCAAGTCACCGCAAGGAGTAGAAACCACACATGGTTTCAGAGTGGATGAAACTGCTTGTTCTAATAATCAAGCTGAATATGAGGCTTTGATAGTAGGATTGGAAATTCTTTTTGGGTTACAAGTACATGCAGTTGACATATTTGGAGATTCCCAATTGGTCGTTAACCAAGTAAAAGGGATTTTCAAGTGTCAAAGTATAAGTATGCTGCCATATTATGTCATCGCATTACATTTGCTCTCTCAATTTGAAATAGTAAATGTAACTTATGTTCCGAGATTCTTGAATAATAGAGCTAATGATGTGGCTCAGAAAGCTTCGAATTTCAAGAGAAAGGATGGTACCCAGTGGGATGTAAGCCAAACAACATACCAAAAATCTATACCACCCTTAAATAAGAGGAACATGGTCCTGGAAATCAATTATAATGATCTGCAGGAACAAGATTGGAGACATCCAATAATACAATACTTGGCTGGCCCATTCTCAAAAGCCAGCAGAAGAGTTAAATTGCAATCTGTGCAATACATCATATATAACAATGATCTCTACAAAAGAGGGGGAGATGGTCTATTGTTGGAATGTTTAGGGCCAAAAGAAGCATTAATAGCTATGGCTGAAGTTCACGAAGGCATCTGTGGTGCACATCAGCCTGGTGTAAAAATGAGATGGCTGCTTCGAAGACATTCCTATTATTGGCCAACTATCCTTAAAGACTGCATAGAATATGCAAAGGGCTGCCGGCATGTCAAAAGCATGGTACAATAAGGCATGTGCCCATAACTGATCTACATGCAGTAGTAAAGCCTTGGCCGTTCAGAGGATGGGCCATGGATATGATGGGGAAAATACACCCTCCCTCTTCGAAGCATCATTGTTTCATTTTGGTAGCTACTGATTATTTCACCAAATGGGTCGAAGCTAAGCCATACAAAGCTGTAGATCAGATGGAGGTTATTGGGTTCATTAAGGATTTGATCCATAGATTTGGCATCCCACAAACGATAACGGTTGATAATTAGACTGTTTTTGATAGGAAAATGGTAGTCTTTTGTGGCTGAGTTTGGGATTAGCCTTGTTAATTCCACCCCATATTACGCACAAGCCAATGGTCAAGCTGAGTCAACTAACAAGTCCTTAAAAAAGGGAATACAAAAGGTTGTGGAAGATAATCCTAGAGATTGGCATAATTTATTGTTAGATGTATTATGGGCTTATAGAACTTCCCCAAGGTCAAGCACAGGAGTCACTCCTTATGCCTTAGTTTATGGGCATGATGCAGTATTACCTGTGGAGATCAATGTTAAATCCTTAAGGGTAAGATGCCTAGACCAGTTGGATCCTGAGCAATACTATCAGAGTATGTGCTTGGAGTTAGAAGATATAGATGAAGCTAGAATTTTGACATTAAATAGCATTCTCTTTCAGAAGAAGAAAGCAGCCAAAAATTATAACAAGAAAGTCAAACACATTGGCTTTGATGAAGGTGATTTGGTGTGGAAGACAATACTTCCAATAGGAATTAAAAGCCATAGATTTGGCAAATGGTCACCTAACTGGGAAGGACCATATCAAATTCATAGAGTTTTGCCTTTTGGGGCATACCATTTGAAAAATTTGAATGGTTATGTGCATCCCAAAAAGATTAATGACAGATATTTAAAGCCTTATTTTCCAACTATTTGGGAAACACAGGGAATAAAATAAACACTGAGTACAATAACATAAGATAGTAAACAAGGAAATGTTTTATAAAGAGTCAAGTACATCGTGCCACAAATTGGCCCAAAAATCATTACAATGTTTTAGCTGTTTTTGTACAACAGACTTCCTATTGGTAAACGACGAAAATAGTTGAATAGCTGCAGCCATGTCTCTCTTTTGATCGATCAGCCCTTGATTGGTGATTTGCAGTTTGAGGTCAGTTCGGAGTAAGGCCTGATTCACTGCAGAGAGCTCCTCTTCGAGTTGAGCTTTCCTCTCCAGCAGTTGAGTTCGAAAGTGAGAGGTAGAGGAGTGTTGTTCCTTAAGCTTCGATACTTCAGTATGCACTTGAGAAACAAAACTTTGGTCTCTAACCAATTTCTCATCTGCAGCCTTGGCAGCATGACAGATGCTGATGTAAAAATCGATAGTAGTTGCTGCCTAGGATAGGTGATTTGAGACATCCATACAAGACTGCTCAGCAAGTTTGCAGCATTGAAGAAACCCGTTTTTAATTATAGGCCTTTGTAGAGCCTCGAAGGGAATCCTCGAAAAAGAAATTAACAGGTCCAGACAGGTGTCCAAGTCTATCATAGGCACAGAAGGTTGGCTGCTGGAGGAAGGAGAGCTCTCAAAAATTTCCAGCAAAGAATCAGCCAAAACTAATGGCTCAGCCTCCTCATCGAATGTTGGAGAAGTAGAGGTGATGTCAAAAGGACTAGCTAATCTTGCTTCAAAGATATCAATCTCATCATTGGACATGAGGGGCGCAGAGAGAGTTGCCATGGGAGACACAGAAGATTGCATAGGGATAAGAGAAATGGGTGGAGCATCTTTAATGGTCTCCATGGTCCTAGCCACCAATGAATCAAGAGAAGGAGGGCTGGAGCTAGGTAAAGGTGGTAAGTCACGAATTGGAGAGCTGTCAGCACCCATCAGAGATAAGGTAGCAGTTGGAATCTCCTTGGAAGGAGAAAGAGGAGCAAGACTCGGCAAAGAAGTAAATTGAGGAAAGTCAAGAGTCAAGTAAGAAAGATATAGAGTCAAACCAAGAGAAAGAGGTGCAGGAATGCTTGGCCTCAAGAAAAGTGCAGAAAATGTAGACCCTGAAAATGAAAGTATGGTCTGAGTAGTCCTTACATCCTGCATCTGATCAACCTCGAGTGAAACTGAGAGAGGTCTCATCGGAAAGATGAACTCAGAAGTTGCCGCTGTAAGAGGAAGAAATGTAAGGCAATGTTAAACCTCGATACCAAAGGCTGACAGAGGAAAAATTGCAGAAGCATAAAAATTACCTGCTCCAGAAGTGTCGGCAATGATGGGAGAACTACGAAGGGTATAATATCTGGCAGTTTGTTGCCTTCTTGCAGTTTCCCTTTGTAGTATGTCAGCAGCGGCAGCTTCATCTCTCAGAAATTGTTGCTGCCGTCTCTTCTCAGCTCTCTCGAAGACAATCATGGCTTTAGAATGTTCTTGTTCTACTGTCTTGACGGCTGCTTCATGAATGGTATCATCAACCGAGATAGGAGCGGAAGCAAACATCTTTTTTCTCTTCTCCATGGCTTTGGCAATTGTCTCAGAATCAGAGTCTTCGACCATATCAGAAGGAGAGACAGTCACCTTTCTTTTCCTTTTCCTCTGTATTGGCAGGGTCTGCTCTTTCTCAATTTCTTTCTCAACTTTTTCCTCAACTTCTTCAAGCTGCGATCTGGATTCCAAAGAGATGAATTCATCTTCCATCTCTCTGGTAGTTGTCTCATCCTTAACCGAGTCAGATGAAAAGACGATCGCTTTCTTCTTTCTTTTCAAAGGTAACTCTTTCTCTTCATCTGTTTCTTCTTTTTCTTCCCCTTGAATATCAGATGTTTCCTTCTCGAGTTCAAAGAGCCTCCTTTTCTTTTGTGATTGACCACCTCCATAAAAGAAGAATTAAAGATAAGGCAAAATGCATTATAAAAGACAAAAGAAGAAGGGACAAGGGTATACCTTTCTTCGAGGCAGCCCGAGTAACTCTGGGAGAAATTGAAGCAGCAGGAGCAGCATGTGCTATATCTGAAACAGTGGAAGAAGTGACAACCCCAGTTTCTTTGGGCTTGGTCACATCTAACACTGTTAGTAGGTTTAAAGGTGAAATGGCCAAATAAATCTCCATGTTAGTCACCCACCAGTTTTGGTACCTCTTCAATACGGTACCTTGAGGAATGAAAGGGGTATACTCGAAGTTGGCCAAGTCATCCATAAATTTAAAAGTTGCCTCTTCTAGCTTGGACTTCCGAACTTTCAGGTCCCTTCTAGTAAGGCTGAGATTTGTGTTGCTACAGAGAGGTATTGGGACCCCTTGTGTGAGGCCAAATTGTCTAGCGAATTGAGCAGGACAGTAAGGTTCAGCAATGCATTTGTAGGCCTTCGGGTTCAAAGTCCCGATAAATAACTCTCTAGGAATCAGAATGGAAGCCCATATATCTTTGTGAATAGGTGAGGTACAGGACTGGTCACTTAGGAAATTCCTCAACCAAGATGGACCAATAGAAGGTTCGAAGGGACGAAAACGGTAAGTAGGAAGGGAGGTTGGAAGCTGGTGAAAGAAAGAGAAGTAAAAAGCAAAAGTAGAAGGGTAAAGTGAAGCATTGGCCAACCTTATGCCATGAGTAGGAGGATTTGGCTCGGAAAATTTAAGGCATTTGGATTGTAACTCAGTAAAATAGGCGAAAAGCCAAAACTGAAGAATCCAGAATGGCCCCCCTTGATTAGCATCTAAGGGTTTCTCACAGAAGAGAGAGCAAACTTTATATACGTGACCTAGAACATGTGGGGCTAAGGCCACCTTTTTCTGTAAAACAAAGGCTTTGGCAAGAGGGGCAAATTCAGGCATGATTCTCTGAGAGGAGGTGCAAAAAAGGAATTTGCAAAGCCAATATAATAAGAAAGAAAAGAATTCCCTATCAGTCACAGGGCCCTCTCTTTTATTCTCAGCCCTAGCGAAATCACTATAAGATGAGTTAAGGGAGGGGAGAGAAAAAGGGACTGCTAAATCAGGATAATCTGGTCCAAAAGGGGTGCCAATGGGAGATAGTCCCAGTAAATGGCAAATATCAAGAACAGTAGGGGCCATCATCCCACATCTAAATTGGAAAAAATTAAAGACAGGATTCCAAAAACATAGGGCAGCAGGAATAAGGAAAGGGTCCTCTAAGATAGTTACCCTAGATAGTCTGAGAGCATCGAGAAGGCAGAGTTCTTGAAGGTCCAGGGTCCTAGCAGGAATAACCCGATCATACCATTCTTGCCACTCTGGTCTCACCGTGGGCCAGCATCGGTGGGGGCGATTTATCCTCTAGTTCCTCCAGTCAAGACCACCTTCATAGAGAAGACATTGGTTTTCTAGTCGGGGATACAGGGCTGGGAGCTCAGTAAGGATCTCTTTGAATATAGGCCCGAGCACGTAGTCTAGCTGCACATGGCGACGAGGGACAAAGATGCGTCCATCAATAGCGCTTTTCTCCCCAGCTTTGTACTTTTCACATTCTGCATCAATAATCCTCTTCAGGGCCACAGATGGGCTCGTACGCTCTACGACTGATACTAAAGGAGAAGCCATTGACAGTATGCTTTTCTTGAAAGTGAAACCGGGAAAGGAAGTAGAGAGAAGCCGAAGATCGGTAGTAAGAGGGGTTTGTGCGATTAGAAGAGCAAGTGATTTCAGAGCACGAAACAAAAGGGTTTTTAAAGCCCTCGTATTTGAAAATATATTACATGAGCTGTTAAGTATTAGAAGTGCGAATACAAAAGCTTCCTTCAATATTGATGCTTTTGGAGGGAAAAACAAAGCCCAGTTATTGAGGCTAGCTTCGAAGTAAGATATTTTGCTTCGAAGCCAAGTCAAACGGCTTTGAAACAGAGAAGCCGGCTTCGAAGCAGGTTGCCATACCCAAAATATAAAAATACTCGAGTATTTATTTCACTTAAAAGAGTTTAAAGACCTGTTTTTAGGTTTTTAACAAAGGTAATGTCCTTTGAGGCAAAACTTGAGATTCTTTAAGGATGGGATTTGGTGTTTGAAACATCAAAAGCAATAATGACAATGACTAGATGTTGACTATGGTCAAAACAGACTTTAAGTATAAGATTGCTAGATTCGAAGCACTGTTTTTAATTGAAAATCAGCCAAAACTGTCAACTTTATTCCACAAATTGGAAAGGTTTACAATTGGCTCATTTAGTGTTTCATTTAAAACAATTAAGTCCAGATTCAAAGGATGAAATTGTTCGAAGCTCGGAGTTGACTTTTAAAACACAAGTGAAAATACAAGTGAAGACAGGGTCAAACAATGACAAATGAAGAAGAATTTTGTTTATATTAAAACCAAAGCGATTACATCAGATGACCCTATCTCGGTATGAACTCGAGCTCATAAAAATAAGGAATGGAATAAATAACGAGATCATGAAATTTAGTCCAACAATGATCAATGAACTTTTGTTCTTTCCTTATTCTATCTTCCAAATTTTCTAGCATTGGCTGCATAAGTTGATGTGCTCTCACTTCATAGTAGAGCTCTTCAGCCTTTATTTCGAAAGCCACCTCTCTTAATCCTTGTTCCAATTCGTCAATGTCTAAGTCATCCCAATACGCAGAATCTTTATTCTTGAAATCATCGAATTCTTCAATAAAGTTCTCTACTTCGTACTGAGCATGAATTCGAAGAGACGAAAGTTGGTCTAAAGATTGTGTAGTAGCCACAGAATTTCGATGCCAGTAAAGGAGCAATGGAAGTTGGTCCAGAAACATATGAAGTTCTGCCTGAGCAAGGGGATTAAGGACATGGCCCCTAGTCAGAATATCACAAGCCCATCGAAGGTTCTTGAAAGGGACTTTGTCCTCAAGTACATTAAAAGGCAAGTGAGAGAAAGCTGCAAGCAGAAGTTGAGCCTGTTTCCGCTTAGCTGGGGTAGGAGAAGGTAGAGGTTTATAAGGTGGGAAGACATTTTCCATGGATAGGGCAAGCTTCAGTCTCTCTGTCTAGGAAAGGATTGACGGGGAAGAAGGTATGAATACTTCAATTTCGGGAGACAAAGAAGAAGGTGTGGACGCTTCTATTTTCGGAGATGACACGGGAGTAGAAGGAACAAAGGCATTAATATAATCAAGCCAGTCAGAAGAACAAATCTTCGCCTTCTGGGCTAAGAATGATGGGTTATACCCTTGTGCTTCTTCTGGGCGGGGGGCAGCGTGCACTATCTTTGTAGGCATGGAGGATGTATACCATGCTACAAGAAGATTCTCCTCCAGCCTACGCCGATGGTCAATGGGCACATAGGGATAGACGACTGAACTTCGAGCATAAGAAGGAAACTCTAAAGGGTCAGTGAACTCAACAAAATGATGGTTGATTCGCTCCTTCAAATCACAGGTCTCAGGTATTGACCAGCTTGTCCAGTCAGAACCCCCAGAAGAGGAAGAAGTTGCAGCTTTATCCCATACAAAGATTTGTGAAGAAGAGTTTCTCAAGTCCATATTTGCAACTTTTTGAATCAAAGGTTTGAGAGCAGTTTGTTCGAACTGTAAGGGTAGGTTAGAGGAAGAACTTCTTATGTCTATATTTGTAGCTTTCTGAATCGAAGGATTAAGAGCAATGTGTTCGTAATCCAAAGGTCGGTAATTTGCAAAGGCATCCATGACCTGAATATAGAAAGGTGGGTAAAGGTGGCTAATAAATGCATGCTTTCGATGAGAAATAGCATCGACATATGACTCTTCGTGTGCTTCATCGCTGGAGGAAAGAATTAATTTGGCCATGAAGTGTATCAGTCTGTTCGAATACTAAGACAGTGAAAATACTTAAAGGATCAAAACGAGAGTATTAATACAGATGGTGAGTGACAGTTGCATTTCTGGGAAGATGCAAAACCCATGCACGTTCTAAGACGTAGGAAAAAAGACCCTGATCCACTAATATCACCAAGTCTTGGGCATATTAGTGCGGGGGGTAATGTTGGCTACATATTTTGTGCTAGCCAGTGACAATTCGACGCGTGGCAAAGTAAGGGTAATAGGGGGAGACCAGTCAGGTCTTCGATCCTGATCATACACGTGGCAGTTGATATTGGTTGTTATAAGATCTGAGTAGCAGCGGATCAACAAAGAGATGTACGGTGACGTGACTTCAACGGTTGCTCACATTCAAATTCGAATATAGGAGGGAAGCCTAACTGCAAGTGAAGGCGTAGTGGAACTACTTATAAGGTAGCATGATCAGCGATCACGGAGGAGCAGTTCGACGGTTTGAAATACAGTTCGATGGTTATCTTCGGAGAGTATAAATAGTAGGAAGGATTTCAGAGAAGGGGACGAAAAGAAATCTAAAGAAAACCAGTCTTACCTTACATATTCTAGTTTTATTTCCTGTTCTTTACACTTTTGTACTTTAAGTTCCTACGCTGCACTTCATTTGTAGGAGTAGTTTTCGAGTATATTGCCGTTGTAAATCTCTACGGAGCTAAGATCATTGTAAGTTTTTTATACTAATGAAATGTTTCAGTTTATTTAACTGTTCTTATGCTCAAGTTCTCTGAAGTCAAGCTACCAGTAAGCCACCAGTAAAAGTCCTCTTTATTGAGGCTAAAATAACCATAACACAATCGTTTGAATAATTGTTTGGCAATTACAATTCTGTAAGGACTGATTGATCCTTGCTGGCACGCTCATAATTACAAAAATAACCTTCGAAAGCCAAAAAGCCAACACAATGGTTGCAATGAATCAAGAAATATAACACAATCACCCAAATTTGGAATGGTTTAAGAGAATTTTAAATTGATAGCTTACCAAATTGAATCTGAAACAAACATATGATGGGTGCATAGAAACCATGAAGAAAGGGTTTTCAGATTTAAAAGCTTTGGCTCTTTGGAGGGCTCTAGCTTTCCCATCAATGGACGTGCCTCCGCTATGTTCTTCTGCAAGAAAACCAAACACAGACAATTTCTTTTGTAACATTGGATATGGATGCAACAAAATCAATATCATGTAACAAAATGCTCACAAGGGTATTTTGGTCTTTCTACATATGAGAGAACTTTTTGATGAACAAATAAACAAAAATAAAAAAGTATGAAAAGTTCGTACTCTTAATTTCGCGTGTCAAACAAGGAGGCTTCACATCCATTTTTAAATTCGGAAGCTTGAACCCATCAAAGTTCTCCATTTTACATCTTAGATTGGATCTCTTCACTTCAACAGAGCCATCTTTCTCCATATCTGCTGCCCTACTTGTTTGGCATTTAGGAAAAACATCCAAAATTTCAATTGAAGAATCTCTCTCAAGTTCATCCCTCTCAGAAACTTCCTCCACTTTTGTTTGCTGTGTGGGAAAATCTTCCAAGATTTCAACAGAGTCATCTATTTCAATGTCTTCTTCTGTTTCAAGCAATTGCAATTTTTGGGTGGGATTGGATGGATATTCAATCTCTGAAGCACTCATATCAAATATAATGACATGAAAATTGGAATTCCCGTCATATCTGAATACCAAAAGGTGTCCAAAGCGAATCGAATAATATTGTGTAAAGTCTTTCCAGCCATTGGATAACCAAACTTCTTCATTAGAGTTCATCAATTCAACTTTCCATACTGCACCACTTGGAACATTGAGAAGTACAAGGTCGGCTAGGTTCTTCCCATGTTTAGTGATAAACTTTCTTGGAATCCTCTGCCATGAACATCAAATTAAGCTTATCATACTTGTAATTTTGTGTCTCATAGGAGCAAAAAAATATATGTATGTGTCATCTATGCTTTGTACTCAACAAGCTTATATGGATTAGTAGTACAAAAAGTAATAATTATCTCAATCTCATATATCTTTGTACAATTTGGAATTTTACCAACCTAAGTCAAGAAGGGTTAATTAGGTACCAAGAAAAAATATCACAAAAAATATATATGTAGACCAAATTTATTGAAAATTACCAACACCATGTCCCCATTATAGAGATGTGAGTAATTCACAGCAATAACGGTTGCTACCATTAGATGAAGTATATAATGGCTGCACAATTAGGGGTGCAACTCGGGTGGGTTTGGTTGGGTTGGGAGGTTGTCCAAGTCCAACCCAAGTTATGCTGAGATCTACCCAGGCTTGCCCAAGCCCGAATTGTAACCCGAGGTTGTCCGCCCAAATCCGACCCGAGTTAAACCCGAATTGACAAAGTTGTCCGAATTACCCAAATTGTAATTATTAAAATTTGACTCTATTTATATTTTTTTATATATAGAAAATCATTAATACCATCAAAAACAAAAAAAATTATATAATGCAAGAGAGATGTCGCTGTAATAGTCTTTACAATTTGTGAGTAAAAATAAAAAAAAGATTTTGTGTTATTTGTATATATATATACTCAATGTAATTTAATAATCTAAATTACTTTAATATCATGTAATATATATTTAATATTTTTATATATCTATATATGTATAATTCGAGTTTCAGGTTGCTCGGGTTGTTTAATGTCTTTACCCAAGCCCGCCTCAAATTTAATTCGGGCTTCTGAATTTTTGCCCAAGCACGTACCAAATTTGAAAAACATTTTGTCCAAGCCTTAAAAAAATTCGGGCTGGGTTCAGGTTGCTCGGGTTGAATATGCCCAAGTTGCACCTCTATGCACAATTATGACCGTTATATTTTTATTTTTATAAAATTTTATATACAAAACTACTTTTTTTTTTCATTTTTTTTTCAGCTCTTAAAATAAAAAAAATCTTATAATTACACGAGTTTTCAACTTAATCCTTTCTTTATGTGGAGAAGTGGTTTGGAAATACTCTAGAATCCAGTTAGACATTCTTGATCCTCTGATTGCTACTTGAAAAAGGGATGAACACTTCGGTCGGGGGTGCCAGAATTAGCACTCCAACGGACAAGTCAATATTCTCTCCAATTTACTTCTATCTCAAGTTATCTTGTATATTCTCACATACCTTCCTTCTGGTTAATGTTCCTCCTATTATAATGCTCTTTTAGGGGGCACCTTCTGATTTATGGAAATCCTGCCCTAACAGCTGGGTCCTCATTTATGCCGTATGATTTGCAACATACTCGGCTATAAAAGTAAGCTTACTCGGCTAAGGCAGGCCACAATTAGTCAGCCCGTAAGAGCCAACTTGCAAATGGCTCCACAAAATTGTAGCCTTTTATATTCGGCCACCACAATTGCCCCCCAAACATCCGAGTTTAGATTAAGATGATCATCATGTTTGGTCGACAACTTTGGCTTTGAAGTCGGACAAACCCTTGAAAGTCGGAAATACGGTGGTTGCACTCCTTTTGGTACTGATTCGTCAGAATAGACTACATATTGCAATCATTTCAACTTCCCGCCCCTTCGCATTTGACGATCATTTAATGTTCGATTTGAAAACTGTTCTTCCGTATATTTTTTAGCTCAAGAGACTTGCTACTTCCTCTGGCATCCTTTTCATCGACCTTCTTTGCGACCTCTGTGATTCTGCTTTTTACTGTTCATCTTCTCCTCCAACCTGTAAGTTCCCCTCTCTCTTTTCATCCAGTTCTCGTTTCAGTCCTTGCTTGTTTTGTTTTTATTTAGTATACATTTGGTTCATATTTCGTCTTCGATAGCAAGACATTTGAAAGCCCTCCTCTCAGAGGAACGAGTCTCGGCCTTCCGTCGTCATTTTTTAATTCCGAACGACGTACACTTGTCTCTTGTTGCAGACAATGTGTTGGACATGGAACGGGTTGATACAAACACCATTATTTTCCCTCTTTTATCCATCGCTGAGGGTGGAGTCCGATTTCCTCTCCATCCCTTTCTTAGGTCGGTCCTGCGTTACTAGGGTCTTATTCCCTTCCAACCTAAAATGAATTTCTACCGCATAATCATGGGAATAGTAGAGTTGAATAGGTGGTTAGGACTTAACCTAGGAATCCTAGCTATTCGGCACTATTACGTCATGGTGAAGTCGTTCGGTCGGCAGGGCCGTTATTTCCTGAGAGCTAAAAACATTGACCATCACTTGGTGACCATGCTTGCCAGCTTAAGAAGGAGGGTTGATGATGTCATGGTCGCCGTCAAAGGCAGTTGGGAATTCGGCGAATAAGAGAATCTCCAAGACCTAGTGTCGAGGAAAAAAGGAGAGCCAGATGGCCGACTAGATTGTTATTATACTATTTTTGTAAACTGTGAATTCGGCATAAATCTTGTATTGATCTATGATTGTCATATAGGTAACGATTTAAAAAGGGCGTTGACATCAGCAGACGAAGCCGTTCTTGCGCAAGTGAAGATTACTCTTAACTACAAAGGCCGCGCCAACTTTCAAGGGCAAGGGCGCGCAGCCTATGTTCTGTTGAGACACACCCCCCCTATGCCACCTTCTTGGCTGCTCACCATATGTCCGTGCCGAGAGGCAAACAACATCTAACTACACTTATATTCCCTAGTTTCAAAAGCCTAAGAGATATTGGTGTTGACGGTTCCGACGCCGACGAACCAATCTCTTTTCATCTTACTGCACTTATATTCCCTAGTCCCTTGCTCAATTCGCTAGGAGGCATAATGCCGATAGTGGCCGAATATGTTTCAGAAGAGCCCCGGCATATCATGGAAGTCAATCCTTTGGGGCAGAAACGGCAAGCTGAGATCGTCCCCGATCTAATTGAAGCGCCGATAGATAAATGACAAAGGATTGAGATGTCGTCTTCTACTGATGAGGTATTTGAGCCATTTGTTATCTATCCAAGGATGAAGAATGCGTCGGTTCTCTCCAATAGATCGGCCATCAAAGATCCTGTTGTGGCCTTGAGTGTCACTTCGACTCTCTCTTTACTAGCTAATAAGACCACCTTCCGCGCCGAACCAGATGTTGTCTCTATTGCTCTGGCAGCACAGTCGGCCATATTGGTAAGTTTCGACCCCTTGGATCGTATAACTTGTTTTTAGTGCCGACTAATAAGTCTTGGTTTATTATTTTTGTCAGGCGGCGAGGAGAATTGTCGAGATCAACCGTCGTCACTATGACGCCGTAGAGAGACTCGGCGTCCTTGAGGGCCAACTTGAAGCTGAGAAGGGGAAGGCCGTGGCTGCAATTGCTGATTTGGCTGTGGCAACGACTAAGGTCGAGTCTGAAACCGCGAAGGCAGAGGAAGAGAAAACGAGGGCCATTGCTGCGCAGGAAAAGGCTCAAAACGCTGATCAGTTACATAGGGATGCTGAGGAGAGAGTGAACTTGCTGGATGACTCGCTTAAATCGGCACAAGAAGAAGTCTCTCGGCTGAAGGCCGATCTTGAAGCTGAAAAGAAGGCAAGAGAGCTCGCTGAGGCGGAAATAGCCAAAGCTTTTGATGCCGGCTATCTGAAGGCCAAGGAGATGTACGCTGATGAAGTCTTGAAGTTCAAGAATCAAGGTTTCAAGCACGGATGGCTAAAAGCTTTGGCGGCCGTTAAAGTGACTCTCGATCAGTCGATTCATTAGATCCAGAGGAGTTAGACTTTTGATCGGTGGTTTTGTAATGAATGTTCAGCCATTATTGGTTTTTGTTAGCTTTGTTTTGCAAGTTTTTCTTAGTTTTTGTTAGCATTTTATTTTAGATGTAAGCCATTTTCATGTATAAAGTGGTTGTACGCAATACAGTTTGTTAATGAAAATGTTCATTTTGTTAATGAATGAAAATCATTACGTATTAGTAATGAAGATGTCTGTTTTGTTAATGAGTGAAAATCATTAAGTATTGGAAAACAGAAATGTGCCATATCAATTGAGATCATGACCTTTACATCTTAATTCGGCAAAATGCTTGAAGATAAGCCAAATATATTCATAAATCTGCCCTTGCTCCAGTTGATCACTGAACATAACTGCCAAATGTACGGACTAAACGTTCATGGGATCAGATGGGGCATTGTCTTTATTCGGCGCACTGCTTGAAGATAAGTCGAATATATTCACAAATTTGCCCTTGCCCCAGTTGATCACTAAGCATAACTGCCGAATATATGGACTAAACATTCATGGGATCAGATGGGGCATTGTCTTTATTGGCACAATGCTTGAAGATAAGCCAAATATATTCATAAATCTGCCCTTGCCCCAGCTAATCACTAAGCATAACCGCCAAATGTACGGACTAATTGTCCGTGGGATCAAAATGGGACACTATAATTATTCGGCAAAATGCCTGAAGCAGTTGCTTCGTAAACACTGCATCCGTAATTAATAAGTGGGGGAGGAGGGGCCAGACGCACGTTAAATATGTCAAGAAAAGTATTCTTTAATAGCAGAGGGGAAGCTGAACTAGATTTAGAAATGAACCGAGGGGCTGGTGGCGAACCCACCCAAACGGGTAATAGGACGTTGGAGGAGCATGAGAGGCGTCGCTTCCCCCGCCAACGAAGTAGGTCTCTAAGAGAGAGGCAGCAATAAGGGAGCTCCAGGGCTAGGAGTGCACATGCCTTACCGCGAAACGAAACCAGTAGGTCACCGCGCCCGTTGAGTTTTTCAATTTTCGTTGGGAATAAATCGATGACCGAAGCGGACTCAATTATCCACGATCTGAACGTGGCAGTAAAGTTCACTTGACAAATTTTTCTGCCCGAAGTCCAACAATCAATGGTTGGTTGACCTGATTATGAAATTTTTTGAGATGGCATCCATGGAGCGATTAAAGGACTTTACACTTCCTAAGAGATCGGTATGTATCTTCGTGCCACACAAAGACAGATCGAACAGAAAGATGGCTGCATTCGAGACTTGTAGCGCCACACAGAAAAGGCTGAGAGTGAGCTAAAAAAAGCCAAGGCAGTAAAGTATCAATCAGCGGGTCAGACGAACCTGGTGGTGATAGTTAGGGTAAACCGACGCTTGCTTGATCATGCCATAGCCGATCGAGATACGGCAAGCATGTTTGCATAAGAGGCGATAAGAATGCGGGCCTATAATCAAGGCTGTTTTGACGGCAGAAAGATCGGTATCCAAAAGACTAAGGAGAAGTTGGCGGAATATGTTTGCTGATGCGAGAATAGCGGTTTTAAGCACGGATAGACCAAGGCTCTGCAAGCCACAGGCGTCGATTCGACGTCACCACTATTTCAGAATTACAAGTTTCCCTTGGAAGCTTATGACACCGAAAAAACCAATGACAAAGAGGGTGCCGAGCCGGAGAAGACTTAGATATCAAGAAACATGTTATTGTATTTTTGAATTTGTCGAAAGCCATGTACTTGTACCTCTTTGGTGAAACAAATAAATATTTGGTACATTGTCTTATTTAATGTTTGTATCAACTTGTGTGATAATTGCATATTTGTTGGCCCACGCCGTTGTATTGCCAAATACAAAGGGCGTTCCAAATTCGGAGGATTACTCGGCCGTTTGTGGTCATGCACGAAGGGCGCTCTAAATTCAGAGTCTTTGTGTTAGCCAATTGTGATATCCACGAAGGGCATTATGAATTTAGAGGCTTATTTGGCCCAAATGTAAACATGCACGAAGGCACTCCGAATTCGGAGTCTTGATATTGGCCAATCGTGATATCCACGAAGGGTGCTCCAAATTTGGAGGCGTATTCGGCCCAAACGTGAACATACGCGAAGGCGTTTCGAATTCGAAGTTTTTATATTGGCTAATCGTGATATTCACGAAGGGCGCTCCGAATTCGGAAGATTATTCGGCCCAAATGTGAACATGCACCAAGGGCGCTCCGAATTCGGAGTTTTTATATTGGCTAATCGTGATATTCATGAAGGACACTCTGAATTCGGAGGCTTATTTGGCCCAAACGTGAACATGCACGAAGGGCGCTCCAAATTCGGAGTCTTTGTATTGGCCAATCGTGATATTCATGAATGGCTTTTTTAATTCGGAGGCTTATTCAGCCCAAATGTGATATTCCCGAAGGGCATTCCGAACTTGGAGTCTTTGTGTTGGCCAATTGTGATATCTATGAAGGGCGCTCCGAATTCGAAGGCTTATTTGGCCCAAATGTGAACATGCACGAAGGGCGCTCCGAATTCGGAGGCTTATTTGGCCCAAACGTGAACATGCATGAAAGGCGCTCCGAATTGGAAGTCTTTGTATTGGCCAATCGTGATACATGAAAAGTGCTCCAAATTCAGAGTCTTTATATTGGCCAATCGTGATATTCATGAAGGGCGCTCCGAATTTGGAGTCTTTGTATTGGCCAATCATGATACACGAAGGGCGCTTCGAATTCGGAGACTTATTCGGCCCAAACGTGATATCCACGAAGGGCACTCCGAATTCAGAGGCTTTTTCATTATTCAACCATTATTAACGAGACGATGGTAAAAAAGGGCATTGCATTGCGGAATTCGTAGATGCGTACATGTTAGCATAACAGCAAAAATTAGAAATATGCTAGCACAGCGTACAAGTTGGCTTAATGATAAAATTTATGCAAATGTGTGGAATTCTAGGGATGTGGCAAACTTCTGCCAGCCATGTCTGAAAGTCGATACACCCTTATTCCGGTAATTGAATCAATCTGATAAGGACCGTCCCAATTGGGGCCTAATTTACCATTTGTCGGATTTTTAGTAGCAGGAAGCATTTTCTTGAGGACTAGTTCTCCAGGTATATAACGACGCAACTGCACGCGTTGGTTATATGACTTGGCGAGCTGTTGTTGATACCGCGACATGCACACAAGAGCACGATCTCGGCGTTCTTCAATTAAAGTCAGATCTAAGGCCAACATTATGTCATTACGGCCCATGTCAAAAACCTTGGATTTTAATGTGGGCAGGCCGATTTCAAGAGGGATAATTTCTTGTGTCCCAAAGCACAAAGCGAACGGCGTTTCTCTAGTAGATCGCCTTGGAGTAATGCGATGAGTCGATAACACACCGGGCCGCCTGCCTTTGGCTTTTTCCAATCGTTTCTTGATGCCGTCCAAGATCACTTTATTGGAGGCCTCAGTCTGACCGTTGCTTTGTGGGTATGCTGGCGAGGAAAAGTAGGACTGGATACATATGTGTTGCATAACTCCCGATAGACGCCACAATCGAATTAGGTGCCATTGTCGGAGACAAGTGCTCTCGGTATGCCGAATCGTGTTATGATGTTTTTTTATACAAAATGTTTAACATCGACATCTCGAACATGTGTCAATGCCTCTGCTTCGACCCACTTTGTAAAATAATCTGTTGCGACAATCAAGAATCGTTTGTTCCCTAGAGCCCGGGGTAATGGTCCGGCGATATCAAGTCTCATTGAGCGAACGACCAAGGAATAGTAATGGAATTTAATTCTTCAGTAGGTAGATAAGTTAAAGTGAAAAACTTTTGGCATTGTTCGCACTTCTTTACGTAGTTCTCCACATCTATTCGCATGGTCGGCCAATAATACCCTGCGTTACGGCTTGGTGGGCCAATGAGTCTCCTCCAAAATGGGCACCACAGCTACCTTTCTGTATTTCGGCCAAGAGTTCCTTAACTTTATCTGGGTGAACACATTCCAGGTACGGCCCAGAGAGATATTTTTTATAAAGCTTTCCCTGCGGATCCAGATAATATCGCAGGGCTTTATTTCGCAGCTTGTGGGCTTCTTTCTTATCCGTTGGGAGCTATTCTGAGAAAAAGAATACAACAATAGGGTCCATCTAACTTGGTCCTGGTTCAATTATGTTAATCTGAACTGGTTCAAAAGAGGTGATGCTCGGCTTTGGGATAAACCCTACTTCGATTGTTCGTTTGACTTCTGAGTTAATGGCAGAGGCTAGGCAAGCAAGGGCATCCACATGCGTGTTCTGATCCCGGGTTATCTGATTAAACTCGTGGTGGTCAAACTTTGTGAGCAAGGAATTCGCCGTTTTCATGTAGACTGCCATGTGGTCATTTTTAGCTGCATACTCTCCTTTCAATTGGTTGATGACTAATTTTGAGTCACAGAACACAAGTAACCGTCGTGCACTAAGGTGAAGTGTGTTACGAAAGGCAGTTAACAATTCTTCGTATTCGGCTTCGTTATTTGATGCATCAAAGCCCAGTTTGACCGCTTGCTCGATTATTGCCCCTTCGGGGGTCATGATTACTACGCCTGCCCCGCTACCACGTTGGTTGGATGATCCATCATAGTACATCTACCAAATGTCTCCAACATATATTCGCCAGTCGGGTTTAGGTTGCACATGATCGGACTTGAAGTCGATATAGCATCCTGTAAACTCGACTACAAAGTCGGCGAGCACTTCCCCATTCTAGGCAAAAACTGGATATCATACTAGCTGAGTTCCAAAGCCCATTTCAAAACTCACCCTGATGCATCTGCGTTACAGAGCGCTAACCGGAGGGAATAGTCCATTAATACCCCTATGGGGTGAGCCTGAAAATAGTGCATCAATTTCTTGTAACCACCATGAGAGCAAGGATTAGCTTTTCCTGGGGTAGATATCGTGTTTTGGCGTCGACCATTGCCTTGCTTACATAGTAAATTGATCACTGTTCCCCGAGTTCTTCATTTAGTAGCACGGCGTTGACCGCCCGGTCGGATACCGCCAGCTACAAGATGAGCGGATCACCTGCCGATGGAATTTCCAAGAATGGTACTGATCAGAGATAAGTTTTCAAGCCATCTAGCGTGGCCTGGCGCTCGGGGGTCCATTTTGCTCTACTGAAGTGTGTGAAAAAATTATCAGCAGCGGTCTGAGGAACGGGTGATAAACCTATTGAAGTCGGTAGCCATCCCCATCAACTTCTGAACTTCTTTGACCGACTAAAGGAAGGCGAGTTCCAGAATTGCTGTGATCTACCTTGGGTTGGCCTCCATTCCACGATGGTTGACAATATAGTCGAGAAATTTACCGGATCTGATGACGAATGCATATTTTGAGGCGTTCAGTTTCATCTTGTACTTTTGGAGAATGCTGAAAGTCTTTAGTAAATCGGTTAGATTGGTGTTCTTTTCCTTTGATTTCACCGCCATGTCATCGATGTATACTTACATGGTGTGGCCGAGTTGTTCCTTGAACATAGTGGTAACCAGTCTCTAGTAAGTTGCCCCCGCATTCTTCAGTCCGAAGGGCATGACCTTGTAGCAATAAGTTCCTCTTGGGGTGAGAAATGTGGTCTTTTCTTGATCCTTCGGATGCATAGCAATTTGGTGATAACCCCTGTAGGCATCTAAGAAGCTCATGCGTTGATGATGTGTTGTTGCATCCACAAGTTGGTCAATTCTGGGAAGAGGAAAACAATCCTTTGGACAGGCCCTGTTCAAGTCCATAAAATCGACACAAACGTGCCAAGATCTTCTTTCTTTTTTACAACCACAGTATTGGACAACCATGTGGGATAAGTGACTTCACGAATTGTCCCGGTATCAAGTAATCTGTCAACTTTATCAACAACGGCCGATGCATGCTCCGCGGCTGACCGCCGACTTTTCTGAATGATTGGTTTGACTTTTGGATAGATGTTTAAATGATGCTGGGCCGTAACTGGATCCACCCCCGACATCTCGTATAGTGTCCACGCAAACATGTCAAGGTTGCCGAGTAAGAAGGACACCGGCTCGCCTCTTTCAACTTTGTTCAAGGAAGTGCTGATCATGAAAAATCTGTCAGGACTCCTATTGATTTCGATCCGATCAAGGTC
Source organism: Camellia sinensis (assembly GCF_055761805.1). Classification (NCBI taxonomy): domain Eukaryota; kingdom Viridiplantae; phylum Streptophyta; class Magnoliopsida; order Ericales; family Theaceae; genus Camellia; species Camellia sinensis. The sequence continues at coordinate 192,541,270 of NC_138964.1, forward strand.
TTTAGTTGCCTTTTCGTTGGGGATTTTCCCAATGTCCTCGAGGCTCTCTCGATCCGATATTTCAATCGAGTTCACTTCCAGTTCCTTTTTCCTCTTTGCAGCAGCAATAAGATAGTATGCTTGTGCCGATTTCTGAGAACCCTGAATTTGCTCAATGCCATACTCAGTTGGAAAACAGAGTAGTTAATGGTAGGTGCTTGGTACAGCCTGCATAGTATGCAACCAAGTCCTTCCCATGATAAGATTGTATGGTGACGGGAGTTTGACGACCAGAAATTCCACATCTACTGATTTGGTACCCGTCCGTACTAGTAGTGTGATCTTATCTATAGGATACTCGGGGTTGGCGTTGAAGTCGAACAATGGGTAATCGGCCGGTGACAGATCCAAATTAGTGAAGCCGAGTTTAACAAACGTCTTGTAATACATTATTTCTGAGGTGCTTCCCTGATCGATGAGAACACACTCAACTGTGAATCTGTTCACACGTAGCTCGACGATGAGGGGATCAGCATGGAGGAAAGTTACTCCATCTAGGTCGGTGTCATCGAAGCTAATCCTGCCAGTTTCGTGGGGTCGTTTGGCTAGTGTGATTAGCTTGGGCGGGCTAGGTTGCAGTTAAATTGCATGTACCTCGGCTGATGACGGTAGGCTGTGTATCATGTGAATTACACCAAGTGGAGGTGAATCCGGCCGTAGGGCTACTGTGTTCAATGGATTGTTCTTTCGGACGTGTTGCGCCAACCTGTCGTCTTGTACTAACTCCTCTAGGTGGTCCTTTAGTGCATAACAACTCTCAGTATCGTGGCCATGGTCCTTATGATATTCGCACAGCTTATCCCTTCTCCTTGTATTAGGAGGTCCCATCATCTTGGACAGCCACTTAAAGAACAAAAGATGTTGGACTTTGGGTAGGATCTTACTGATCGGCTCTGCCAATTCCGTATACTTCTTGTTTGAACGTCTTGTGTGCCTACTATCCACTTGATATTATTCGTTTGAATGGTGCAAACATTAGCCACTTAAACGGTGCGAATCACATCGGTGTCTCGTTTAGTCCGAGTTCGAGGTTCGGGGCTCCTTGATGGCACGACGCTTATCGACTGAACAAGACCAGATGGAGTCGATTTAATGATTTTCTGTTTGGCCTTAACGTGCAGGGCTTCGCCTTCCACTTTACAGTATTCTTCAACTTTCTTCATTAGCGCCCAGACTGTTTTGGTAGGCCATTTGGTCAATGAACTGCAGAGAGAACTATTAGGGTGTAATCCCATCATAAAGGCGGTAATGACCATGGAATTATTGCAGGCATCATCCACCAAGTTGAAACAATCTCAATAGCGTGCCGAATACTCACGGAGGATCTTTTCTGGTTTAATTTGCATTGCCCAGAGAGAGTTGGCTTGCTTTAGCTGAACTTCATTGGTGATGAATCTTGCCTTAAAGGATTTTTGGAGTTGATGAAAGCTTCTTAATGACGCCGGCTCCAATTTATAGTACCATCTGACGGCCAATGGTCCCAGGCTACTTGGAAACATTCAACACATGAGGGCTTCATCATCAACATGCAACGTCATCACTTATTTATAATGACGAATGTAGTCAGTGGGATCTGATTTTCCGTCGTATAGGGTGAATGCTGGTGCTTTGAACTTTTTAGGCAACACAGCTTTTGCAATATGTCGTACGAAAGGGTCATGCCTGTCCTCTTCATTCGAATTATCACTTCATTTCCCGCGTCTGTGACGTACATATGGACTTCCTTCGAATGAGCTCGATACATCGACTCGCCCCTTCTTTGTGGGTTCTTGAGATGGTGAGTCGGAATCACTACCATTATCATATTTTCGTAGTCAACATCGTTGATCATCCTTCTTCTTTTCTGGGGATTGACCCCGGTCATGGCGTGCGACCTATTGAGATTTGGCTAACTTCAAGGCCAATTCCTTATGCAAGTGCTCGTTCTCAGCCATCATATCTACTAGATGTTGTTCGTTTCGTTTTGCTTGATCCATGATCGTCTGCACAGTCTCCTGCACAAAAATTGAGGGTAAGGTTTGAGCTACTGGGTCGAAGTTCAAGGCCCGTCGCGCGGTGATATTCTCCGGTCCAAGCATGTTTCTTGGAGTAATGTCATCTCTTGGTGTAACATCGTCAGCAACTATCGAAGGATCATCTGTCACGCCTACCATGGACACACTTGAGTATTTCCACAGACGGTGCCAATTGTGAAAAAGTGATTTGGAAATACTCCAGAATCCAGTTAGACGTCCTTGATCCTCTGATTGTTACCTGAAAAAATGATGAACACTCCAGTCGGGGATGCCAAAATTAGCACTCCGACGGACAAGTCAATATTCTCTCCAATTTACTTCTATCTCAAGTTATCTTGTACATTCTCACATATCTTCCTTCTGGCTGATGTTCCTCATTTTATAATGTTCTTCTAGGGCCCACCTTCTGATTTATGGAAACCCAATCCTAATAGCTGGGCCCTCATTTACGTTGTATGATCTGCAACATACTCGGTTATAAAAGTAAGCTTACTCGGCCGAGGGCGGGCACAGTTAGTCGGCCTGTAAGAGATGACTTGCAAATGGCTCCACCAAATTGTAGCTTTTTATATTCGGCCACCACACTTTATTTTTGTTTTTAAATTTTTTTTAAAACAACATATATCACTTGCTTTTCTCACCATTTTATATCACTGATTACATGACACTATATTATTTGTTTTCATTATTTCCTTTACAAACAATCATAAATATGTGATATGTGACATTTCTCTACCTTTTTTTCTTATATTTTGTACGGGGAAGAAATAATTCTCCTCGTATAATCCTGTTGACTAAGTCCACGCTCCTCCGTACGACGTCGCTTTGTAACCTGAAAACACAAACGTGAGCTAGCCGGCAGGTGTGTGCCGGAAACCTCTCCGATGCCTAAGTCAGAAAACTTGACAAATAGACAAAGCTCAATGTATTCAGGAAGCAAAATTGTATGTTGTGTTATGTTACCTCCTCCAAGGTGATGCTTGTGAGCTTTTATAGGTTTCGAGTGGCCCAATCCTAGTAGGACTTTTATTCTTCCATGTAGAATCCTCCTAGGATTCATACTCCTAAAGGATAATGCTTATCCTTTTACACCCCCCCACTGCTTAAACTAAGTGGGATGGTTTTTACTACGGCCGAACTACCATTTGACCGAAGTAAACTGGCTAAGCTGAGCCATGAAGTAGGCCGAACTACCCTTAGTTCGGCCCTTCCTTTTACTCCTCATATCGGTTCTCCCTTGCATAAACCATGATATGTTGGGACCGAGCTACCGAGTAGCAAGGTATTGACCGATCTATCCAGGATACGTCATGACCGGACTAACTCGGAGACCGGACTAACTCAAGTTGTCCAAACCGAAGTAGCTTTACAATTCCTGAGCCGAAGTAACTTTATTTCTCATGGGCCGGAGTAACTTCTCGGCCCATTTTACCCAGTCCTTCGTACTTTGGGCCATAAAGTCCATTTCATAGCTCGGCCCAATTTTCACCAAAAATTACCCTCTCAATTGCCCCTTAATTCCATCTGCACAGCATGATTGGGATTACCTAGTGACCAGCCGAGCTAACGTCTATAAGCTTTTCCAGCCGAACTAAAAAAAATCACACAGCCTCTCCAACCGAGCTCATTTTACTCCGGCTCTATACGTTCGGTCAAAACGTCTCTTCAATCACTGACTGTAACGCTTCACTTTCCAATGACACGTGGCAGGCTCTGATAGGTTGTGAGCAGCTATCACGCCGCCCTTGTACTACGAAAATTTTGAACAGTTTCCCGCTTTTTCTCTCTCCCTTTTCACAAAACAACTCCTCCAGTCTTGAATCATTCACCCACACATTTCACCCTTTCCTTTCTTCGTGCCTCTGCTCTTCTAATCCTGAGTTCGTGTTCCTCTTTTGCTGGCTACTGTTTTCATCCCCAATCCCCTTTTCTTCAATCTGGTAAGCAAATCTTCTTTCCCTCCATGTTTTTGCTTTCGTATTTGTTCTATGCATTTGGTTTACTGTATTTTTGCAAAACATGTTCTTCCATTTCTGCTTCGCTTCTGTACTTCCTTGAAAAAACATTAGCAGAACTTATGCGCGTAAGACCAATTCTGTAGAAAATTAGTCTTGAATCCAAAATCAAGTAGCAACCGAACTAGGATACTGTTTGTCCTATTTAGGTAGATCACTTTAGATAATAACCGAACTAGAACTCCATAAATCAGTCGTTTCAGTAGGTTATCAACTCCTGAATAACTCTAGCCGAGATAAGCCCACCGAACGAAGTTTGACTTTAATAAATAAGGAATCCTCGGTCTTCAACCGAGCTAAGCCTTTGGGGCTAAGCCAGCTTTCCTAGTTTCTAAACCAAACTCAGAAAGCTGCCCCTAGAGGCTTAACCGAAGTAACAAAACTCATAGTTCAACCGATTTAGGCCATTGGGGCTGAACCAGCTTTCTTAGTTTTTTAGACCGGATTGAGAAAGCTGCCCCTAGATGATGAACCGGTCTAACAAAATTGTTTCTAAAGCCAGTATGCCGAGATGCCTGCCAAGATTTGGCTAATAAGAACCTTGCTCAAAACCGAGCTACCAAGCACTTTGGTTGAACCGAGATAGAACCTGCCCATAAAGCCGAAGTAGGACTCTTTTACCTCGCTTTTAATTTGTAGCACGGTCCAATGATCTGTGCTTAACCCCTGTGTTTTCTACTTTGCAGACTTAGGTTTCCCAGGCACTCCTACGTGCGCTCAACCGAGTTACTGAGCACAATTTTTTCACCGATATAACTTATTTGTAAATTATACGATAGATGGGGAAGTATAGATACCTAGTAAATACTCCGGGCGGCCTAGCCGAATTCAGGAAAGACTTCCAAATACCTGATGACGTCCATCTGGTCTTGGCTGAAAAAGACGTCATTCCCTGGGACAATGAAGGCTTCGTTCCCTTTACCCTTTTATCCATTATAGAAACCGGACTACGGTTTCTAGTCCAGCCATTGATTTGCGAGTTCCTTAGGCAAGCCAGACTATGCCCAACCCAACTATCTACTAACTCCTACCGCATCATTATGGAAATAGCCGAACTGAACCGTCAAGCCGGACTAAACCTTGGCCTGGCCGAAATCTTCCATCAATATTCCATTGGCTCAAAAGAGGATGGATGGGTTTATTACCTTAGAATACGTCGTCGCCGAGAGAAGATAATAAAACATACACCGGACAAAGACTTAAACGACGACGATTTTTTCTAGGTCTCTGGGAACTTTGAGGACTTTCAAGCCCAAATTCCTGGCCGACCTATAAATTGGAAAAAAGGAGAGCCCGGTAATTTAACTTCGGTCTTCTTCCTTGCATTTTTTACTTCGGCTTTTATGGAAACCCAACCCTAATAGCTGGGCCCTCATTTATAATGTTTTTCTAGGGCCCACCTTCTGATTTATGGAAACCCAACCCTAATAGCTGGGCCCTCATTTACGTTGTATGAGCTGCAACATACTCGGTTATAAAAGTAAGCTTACTCGGCCGAGGGCGGGCACAGTTAGTCGGCCTGTAAGAGATGACTTGCAAATGGCTCCACCAAATTGTAGCTTTTTATATTCGGCCACCACACTTTATTTTTGTTTTTAAATTTTTTTTAAAACAACATATATCACTTGCTTTTCTCACCATTTTATATCACTGATTACATGACACTATATTATTTGTTTTCATTATTTCCTTTACAAACAATCATAAATATGTGATATGTAACATTTCTCTACCCTTTTTTTCTTATATTTTATTTTATCAACAAGCTTTTATTTATTTTAGATTCCAAAATAAATTAGTCAAATATATTTGAATCATTGCTGAAAGTTTAAACTAACAAAACACACACACACGCACACACATATACATGCACTACAACCGTATCTATGTAAAGAATGAATAAAAAAATAAAAAATGGAAACAGTGAAAGACAAAAAGATAGAGAAGTTCAATGGATGATCCTTACCAGCTTCTGAAGCTGATCAACAGAAGATTTCACTATCTTGAAAAAATGAGTTGCCTTCACCGCCGGAGATCTCGACCAGCTTGATCCCACCGCGCTACGCCGGCTACTATTCACCATGTTTATTGGTTTTTCGGAATGCAAGTATATGCCTTTTGGTTTCTGCAACCAGTTTAAATACTTGGTTAGCTCCTCTGTATCTCTCTGCAGCTATTAATTTCAAATTTAAGAAGGGTAGTTGAAACAATAATCAGCCCTTCTAGTTTTTTATGAGATGAAAAAAAAAAAAAGTTGCGTTTAAGATGATTTATAATTTTTTTTTTTTTTTGGTAATTGAATAGATAATTATGAGAGAAAACGTAATTGAATGATATGTAAAATATGATATTTTATCTTCTTGACTAAACCAAACCAACTAAGCTTTAATTCTCATCAAATAGTGTATATAAATCTCAATTAGAGTCCACGAACGTGACTTTAAAGAATTAATAACACTCAAATCTCAAACTGTACCCACTAAGCCAATCTCTTAAGGTTAATATGACTTGTTTGTTATCTTTCCATTGCACTATCGTGTCAAATATGGCACAATACTTGCCTATTGCTAAAATCTATGTTTATATTTATTTTTGAGGACTCATATATAATATTTGATTTGAAATTATATAAGAAAAATTGAATAATTTTACACTTTCCATTAGTTGGATAGAAAAACTAATAGCGATACTTTAGTTCAAAATTATTTGAAGGATTTTCTGATCAAATTTGAAACATAAGGGATAAAATACTTTAGTCCTAAGCCACGAGAGTAAAATGAATTTAACCCTAATTTTAAGTTAACTTTTAAAAATGATAATTTCTGAAATAAGTGTTCAATTTTTAAATTTTTTTTTTTGTAAAAAATCATAGATTTTTATAAATAATTACTTAATATTTATTTCAATTATTTTACATAATTTTGAGCTATATAATTAGGATCTCAATGTATAATTTATTAAATTTCATTTGAGGAATTTTAGTAATTGAAATAATTTATATCAATTTTTAAAATCTACTTCTATAATTTTCTTTAATCCAAAAAAATAACACAGAGATTTACATATCAAATCAATATATTGATACTATTATGTAATACATGAAATATATCACATGTCTTAAATATTGTGAAAATACCACATATACATGAAGGGGAGATGGATCACAAAATCAAAATACATTTAAATAGAATTTCATTAACTGAAATCACAAAATCAAAATACATTTAAATAGAATTTCATTAACTGAAAACTTAAAACATAACTTACAATTGTATTAGCAACTGCAAGGATCTTGATTAGGGGAAAACAGAAAGCTAAAAGGGCGCTCAGAACACTCTGGTTTTCTTACAACAATGAAGGATAAGAAAATTTTCGAATGTCTGAATCCTTACAATTGATTACAATATAAAGAAATAAAAAGCAAAACAGTGAGCATGTGAATTCTGAAAGCAGCTGGCCGAGCAGGTGAAAAGCAGATGCTGTCGGATGCTTTCGGTGGAGTGATTACACAACTGAGCAGCCTTTAGTAAAAGTTGATTGGTTGAATAGTGAAGGTGAACAGTAAAAGTGAACAGTAGTTTTTACTATTCATTACTTTCGGTGGAACATGTGAATAATGGAATCAATATAAATACAAATTGGCAGCTTTTCTCAAAAGAGTATTGATTGAAGCTAATTTGTATTTATATGGAATCCAATGTTGATCAGACAAATGGATCCTGAGCATCTTGAAATTCGGGTCCTGAATACTGATTGGTTGATTCTTCAGAAGAATGGATCTGGGCTGACCCGTCTGAACTGTCTGAATCGGTGGATTGAGCTTTAGCTTGATTCAACAGTTGATGGGCTAACTGGATCATGTCTGCTTTGGATGATTGGGCTTTACTTTTGGATTTACTTTTGGGCTGAACAGGAGGTGGAATAGGCTTTGCCTTGACTTTGGATTGTACTTTGGACTTGGATTGGGCTGGTTGAGCAGCAACAGCTTTGGACTTTGATTTTGTTGATTTGGGCTTGGAGCCACTAGATGAGGGGCTTCCAAGGTTGACTGGAGGAAGACTGGGCTGGCTTCCTTGAGTGACTGCAGCAGTTGGGTTCTGCTGGACTTGAGCAAGAGCAGGAGTTGGAGCAAATTGATCAGGTGGAAATTCTGCTGGAACAATTTCAAGAATTCTGGGAACATTGAATTTATCCCACCATTTAACGGTGTGTTGGCGGATGATAATATTATCATCAATCCCATAATTCCATTTGAATATCCATGGAATCTTGTATTTGGCAATGAATATGAGTAATAAGGGAAATTGCTTCTGGTGAGCAGAAAATGGGTAAACAGAGTTGAAGTAATGAATTATATTTTTGAGATCATCAGGAAGGATAGCTGAAATGGCGCCATAGTGAGACCACCATCTCAGAAACCAAGTGGGTAACTCAGATTTGAATTTCTGATCAAATGAGATGAACCAAGAATGACTAAAAGTTTCATTTTGGTACAAGAAAATCTTGAACCAAGCATCAACGTAATCATGATAATTATATGGAATAGAATGGCCAGGTAGATCACGAAGCTGGTTAGGATTACCCCATTCAGCCATGGAAACAATATTGTGAATATAAAGTGAATGGTATAGGACCTTATAGGCATAGGTGCGGTCTTGAATAGGTTTAATCAAAATGGAATGGTGATTGATTAGAATATCTTTGTAGTAGGCTAAGGTTTTCTCTGGATGAGAAAGGGTGAAATGGCATCCAGAGCCAAAATGGAATTTAGCAATGTCATTGATGGATTGATTCCTGGGGTGACTGGGTTCTTTATAGAACAGGTTGGTAACATGTGAATTGGTATATTCAGATCGAGATGATTTAACAGGGTTAACTGGGAATGGAGTAACTGAAACTGATTGGCTGGATACAAAAGGATCAGAGGCCAATGCAGATGAATAATCAGGGCGTTGAATAGTACCAAGGGTCTGGTAACGGTTAATGAGGTCAAGTGAATAAGAGGGGGAAACTGACTCCAAAGGAGGAGGGACAATGAGTTGATTTGGTTTATTGGAAGAGGAGGCCAAAGCCTTGGAAGGAGGCCTTGGACGAGACATCTGTGAAATAAAAAACAGTGATTAGCAACCAGAAAGAAGATCTAAATAATCTTCATGATGATGTAAGCAATTGTAGTTGTGAGCAAGTAAATTGCGGCGAGCTTGAATCTGTTGGGAATTGATGTATTGGGCTCGTTTGGTAGTGGGTCGAGCTGATTTGAGGCGACGAATGCGGTGGGTAAGCTGTTTAATGAGGGTTTTGAAATAGGTAATTCGGGATTTATGGTAAGCAGTAAATGGTGTAGTCATCCCTTACCCCCCTGTAAAAATTCCCGGGTAAGAAAATCAGGAAGGGAATTTTGACAACCAGGTATATAGGTAATATCAAAATCAAAAATACTTAAAATAGCCTGCCAACGGGCAAAAATTTGCTTACTAGCAAGATTTTGAACATCTTTTTCTAAAATAAATTTGGCAGATTTGCAATCGACACGAAGTAAGAATTTTTGATTTAAAACATCATCTTGAAATTTTTGAATACATAAAACAGTAGATAAAATTTCTTTTTTAATAGTACTATAATTAAATTGTGCTTTATTCCAGACACCAGAATGATAGCGAACAATTTGTTCAGATGATTGAGGAGTAAGTTGCTGAAGAAGAATGCCACCATAACCAATATCGGAGGCATCAGTTTGAATAATTTTGAATGAATTTTCAGTAGGAATACCAAGACAAGGAAGAGACTTAACATATTGTTTGACCTGTTTAACAATAGAAGTATGAACAGAAGACCAAGGAGGAGGATTATCTTTTAACCGATCAAATAGAGGTTGACAAGTTTTCCTAAGGTCTTTATAAAATTCAGCAATGTAATTGAGGGAACCTAAGAACCTTTGTAATTGAGTTTTATCAAGGATTTCATCAGGGAATTTGGAAGCAAATTCAATGGATCGACTAATAGGTAGAATGGTATTATGATGAATATCATATCCTAAAAATCTGACTTTAGTTTGAAATAATTTAATTTTAGGAGCAGAAATAACAAGACCATGACTTTTAATTGTGTAAAAGAATGCAGTTAAATGTTTCCAATGTTCACTAATTGATTTCGAGAAAATTAATATGTCATCAATGTAGACAATGGAAAAATGACTAAATGGGTTAAATATGTCATTCATTATATGTTGAAATTCACTAGGAGCATTTTTTAAACCAAATGGCATGACATTCCATTCATATTGACCAAAGGGTGTATTAAATGCAGTTTTATACCTATCTTTAGGGTGAATTTGAATTTGCCAAAAACCACTTTTTAAATCAAATTTACTGAAAATAACGGCTTGACTAAGTCGTTTAATTAAATCTTTTTTATTAGGAATAGGATATCGGATCCATTCTAAAACAGAATTTAATGGTTTGTAATTAATAACAAGTCGAGGGACACCTCGTTCTAATTCAGCATTTTTATTAACATAAAAAGCGGGACAGGACCAAGGTGATTTACTTGGACTAATTATACGATTTTTCAATAATTCCTTAATTTCTTTTTTACACATTTCAAGTAATTCATGATTCATTTGGATAGGTCGAGATTTAGTAGGAATTTGGGATTCATGGAAATTCTTAATATAGGGTAAGGTAACTACATGTTTTTTCCTATGCCAAAATGCAGTAGGTAAAGTGGAGCAAACAGTTGACTCAAGTTTTAATTGAAAATCATGGATTTTGGAAACAAGAATTGGATCAGTCAATTGTTGGTCAATACGTTTATGATTTACTTCTTCTTTAAGAAATTTTAAATGCCTGGTTAGGCGGTTAATTTGATGAGAAATAGAACAATCTTTTAATTGGTTTAAGTATAATAGTTCAGGAGGAGATAAAAATTTGAATGTAACAGGTTGCCCTAAAACATGTGTGGTTATACCAGTACTAGATGTAGTAAAGGGATATAGTAAATAAATAAACGGGGAACCCAAAATGATTTTATCAGTCATATTAGTGACTAAAACAAAAGAGGTGTTAAAACATACATTATCTTGGCAAACATGTACTTTTGGTAATTTATATTTGATATGCATTTTAGTACCATTAGCAGAAGTTAATTTTTCGTGACATTTTTCATAATATGTAGTAGGAAGTAATCCTTCTTGGATACAATTTAAATCAGCACCAGTATCAATTAAGGCAATTAATTCTAATTCAAAGTCATTTACAATTATTTTGATTTTAGAATACCATTTTTGAATGTAAAGTTTGTTGATTAGACTTAACCGTTTTTCTTCAGGGTTGTTAGATTGAGAGTGGTGTGATCGGTTATCAAATATCAAATTATCAGGATTAGTAGGATCAGAGTCATGTTCAGATTCATGTGGGGATTCATGTTCATTTGTTTGGAAATTGTCTAAACTTTTATCAAGTTTTAAAGTAATAATTTCATCTTCTAATTTTTTATCTTTGTGTTGTAATTCTTTGATGGTTTGTTTAATCTGATTGATTTCTTGTTGTAAATCTTGTAAGGTGACTTCTTTTTGCTTATTTTTAAATCTTTCTAGAGTTTTGGATAAACTGATTATAGGTTTATCAAACTTGGGTTTGGAATCTGAATGGATTAATAAGGATTTTAATTTATCTGTATATTTTTGTTTTAACTTGGGATCATCTAATTTACTAATTAGATCAATTAAAGCAGATTCTTCTTGAGTGGTTTTGGTAAGGACAGTAATTTGTTTAACGGGTTTACAACAAACGTCATTACAACCTATTGTAATATCATTATCGGAATTATCACTAGGTGAGGAGGAATCAGATGAAGTAGCAGGAGGATCTGAAGAGGAACTACTGAGGGAGTGATTTAATTGAAAGATTTCAAATAATTGATTTTTAGAATTATCATCAATTTGAAGTTGATTTACTTTATCTTTTAGTTTTTGTTTTTCTTTACATTTATTTGAATAATGTCCTTTTTGACCGCAATTATAACAGGTAACATCTTTAGTAGATTTAGATTTTGGATGTGATTTAGATTTATAATATTTCTTTTTCGGTTTGGTATAAAATTTATCATTGGATTTAGAAGGTGAATAATTCTTCTTATATTTATATTTATTGGAATGTTTGTATGAGGATTTATGTTTGGAGTATTTGTGTGATTTTCTACGGGAGGGTGCAACAGGAGGTAAACCATATTGTTCACAGAAATTTCCTAATTCATACTTAGCTTTATGTTTATCTTTATTAGCTTTTTGAGTAAGTTTGAGGTCAATACACATTTTTAATCCTTCCTTTTGAATAGTGCTAATTATATCTCCATATGTGAGACTATCATATTCAATAACACCAGTGGGTTGACTAAGAACATCTCTAATTTTGTGGGCAAATAAGCTAGGTAAGCCATTAATAAATTTTTCTTTCCAAAATGATTTAGTACAGTCTTCACGTAACATGACACGAGAGGTAAATACATCTTTATACCATCTAAAGTCACTTAAGGTTGGACAGTTAAGATTACTTAATTGATCATGGATTCGAGAATAAATATTGGTTGGGGTACCAATAAAATGTCGAACTATTGTATATATTAATTGATTAATTCCATCAGGGTGACAACAGCCTAGAGTTTCATCAAAAAGAGGGAGTCCATTTTCATCAGTTTGATTGGCATAAATAACAGAGTCACGATCGGTTTCAGTGAGATATTTTTCCCACCAAGATTTGAGCATACCAGTAAAACCAGAAGTAAGTAAGGAAACAATTTCAGGTTGGGTGTATTGGGGATAATTACTGAGATAACTATTGGCGACCATAGATAAATGATTTAATTTTTGAAGGATTTGATCTTCACTGAGACCATCAATATTCCATTCGTATAATCTTTTAGCAGAAACAGAAAATTGATTACTAATATTTGTGTCTTCAAATTGGAGGTCGACAGGAGTAGGTTTAGAATACCAGTTTTTGGTAGTTTGAGGATTAACTTTAGGATAGTGAATTTTGTTAAGAGTAGTAGGTTGAAATTGTTGGGCGAATTGGTTTAGTTCATTATCAGTAGTGTCAGTTTCAGATTGATCAGATACAGTCTTAGTAATAGGTTGTTGATTTAAAACAGTAAGACCTTTATCTTTAGATGTAGACGTATCATTAGGAGTTAATTTGGTAAATAATTGTTCAATAGCTTTGACAGTAGATTGGTCAGTAGTAACTAGACTATTTCGTTTAGAACGATGACTAGGCAGATTAAGTAATGGTGGATCTAGAGATTTAGTTGATTTAGCAGATTGGTCATCTAAATTTGTTTCTAATTTATCTAATTGTTTACCAATTGTTTTGAGACATTGATTAGTATAATTGTTTTGTTCGATAACTTTTTTGATTTCAGGATCAGTACCAGGTAACTTAAAAGGAGAGGCTAGAACTTCAGAACCTTGGTGATCAATAATTATATTTTCTAAAGGAGGATGATTAGAACTGACAGAAGTATTTGGAGAAGTTTTCCATTTATGTTTTGTGATTGTATTAACCTTTTTGTAATATTGCTCCATATAATCAAAGAAAGATAATTCAAAACCATATTGAACCATAAAATTATACCATTCCCTAGTGATTCGGGATTGTTGAACAGGATTATATTTAGCACTATAAGCATGTCTTTTAGATCTATTTTCTTTAGATTTGAATTCAATAAGTAATTTATCTAAATCAGGAGTAAAATCTTTTGTGATTGTCATTAGCTGAGGATTGACAGGTGGTATTAATCCTTCGAAATCAGTTTGAGTTGGGGAATTATTTGAAGCTATTTCTTCGTCAGGGAAATGTGAAGTAGTAGTATACACAGGTTTACTAATTTGGGAAGTGGTAGAATTATCAATTCCTTTTAATTTATTTGTGGAAGTTGGATTAGTTGGACCAAGATGGATTTGACTGTTTTTTCTAAATAAAGGAGTGTTAAATATTTCATCCTCAGTTGAGATTTCAGAAGGGACACTAGATGTACTATGTCTAGAAGATTGACTTCGATTGAATTTAATATTAACAGATCCATCATTGTTTTGTTGAATATGTTGAATGTCTTGGATTGAAGATTGTTGTTGACTATGTTTGTAATTTTCATTAACAGTAACCCATTGTTCGGGTAGATTGATATCTTTCCATTCAATCATTTGAGGAATATTAATATTGGATTCACCACGAGTACCACTTTGAATTAATAGGGTTTTATCTTTAGGACTTTTTCGTAAAGCATGGACATTTAAATTAGTTTGCATGCATTTATAATGAACACGATAAATTAAAGCAATATTATGAGACGAATCTAACATTTCAGTGTATTCACCATATAATTGTATGTTTAATGTTAATGCTTTGAGAATATGTGGATCTCTTAAACTTAATGTAAAATCAGGAAAACAATTGAAATGTACTGGACCTTTATTAAGACCAGTTTCCATCATGCCCATTAAACTAGCATTGTAATTAAGAAAACGAGCATCTCGTAAACAGAGTAAAACAGAAGTATTTTTGCCAACAAGGGTTAATGGATTGACACCAACTTGAATTAAGCCAATATGCATAAAATTATAACCATTATCTAAATGTCGTTTGATTAATTTTTTATCAAATAACTGACAGGTTTCTCTGGGTTTTTCTAAAGCATAAACTTGTTCAATAGTTTTAACATGAAGAGAGATTTTAAAAACATTTTGTACAAATGTGGTTTTATAAATTTCGGAAATTGATAATTTGGGAATATTCCATCCAGAATCAATTTTATCATGTTGTATTTCAACATCTTCTTCATTAATTATGATGCCTGGATTAGGTATGGAAGGCAAGGCAGTTGACCTAGAACTGACTGATGAGTTACTTCTAAATAATCGATTCATTGTTCTGGATTAATTAACCAGTTTTACAGATATCTTAATACATACCCTATTCTTGTCAATGTTACCACATACCTAGTGTACATACATACCCTATCTTGAAACCCCAAAGTCTGACCCTGCCTAAACCGAAGGACTTACACTAGACTGGGAAGAAGTGGGTGACTTAAACTAGGTGGATAAAATAGACTGATCTTGTGGGTGATTAAGATTGAACTGAAAACAGGATTAATTAAACAAACAAGGAAGACGATTGAATAGAAGTAGCTAAACAGTTAGAAACAGGACACAACACAACTTGGCTCTGAATATATATATATATATATATATATATATATATTTTTTAGAAAATTTAAGAGGACATATATATATTACAAACATATTCATAAATTATAAGTGTAATAGTACTTTGAGAGAAGGGGCCATAGTAGGGGTTACCATGAGCCCAATGGCCCACCTATCCAGATATTTTAGGATTTGAAAGAGAGAAATGTTAGAGATCTTAAAAATTTTACCAAATGTCTCACATGGATATGAGACCCACACGTGTCTAGCATTTTTGTTTGGAAAAACTATTTAGCATATAGAACTGGGATAAATTAAGATTTTGAGTTTGTTTAATTTTTAGATTGAAGTTGGAATAAGAAATTTTAGTCCAATCCGACGTGACTTGACCATTTATAAAATATTAATATTAATTTTTACATTATTTAGTAAACCTTATAAGCCAATTTGGCTTGGCCTTCTAAAAATTGTGCCTTTTTAAACTGTATTTAGATTATGTAGATCTAAAAAAAATATACTAAGATATTTTAAAAAATTCACTAAAAATAAAAGATATAAAAAATTGAAAACTGAAATTATTTTTAAAAACTCAAAACTAAACAGAAACAAAGTTTGTGAACAAGGCAAAATATTCATCAAAACACCAACAAAACATGTATAAAAAACATTAAAACACAGCAATACTACTAGCATAACCATAATTTCTCACAAAAATTTTGTTTAATGTGAACACACTTACTTACAAATTGCAAAATAACACATTTCATTCACCCATCCAACTTTCTGCTACTTTCTGTTGGTCTTTCAAATTAACAGATTTTCTAACACTCCAATCTTCTGCAGCTCTCAATATCATGACATTGAGCAAAGGTGGTTCAATGTTGCTCTTCATCATCATCTCAAAGACACAAACATCACCCGCTAGTATATTGTTGTCCCGTGCAAATGAAATCCAACCAAGCTTGTGTTTTGGACCACGTTTCTTGCCATAGAACTGTGCAGACCATGTTCTCCCATCTGAAACCCTTAGTATGACACCACTCTGCTTCCCACTAAAATATTTCTTTGCAAAGTCTAATGGTATATGCTGCAAGAAATCAAACAAAGTTTCTTACTTGTCTCAATAGAAAAAGGATTCAATTCCACCAAGAGTGAAGCGAGAAGAGCTAACAAAACTCTACTCTTAAATGAAAGCATCATCTTTCAACTTGCTCCTCTCATTAGTACTTGGTTGTTTAGTATAGTTTATTGGGGCTGCTTGTAGTTTTTTCGGGGATAAATTAGACTTTCACTTATATAACTCAAATTTCAATTTATTAGCATCTATAATTTCAATTTGAACAATATTAACCCTTGTTGTCCAAATTGCTGTCACATTTTTCTACATGTACCCCTTGTGTGATGGACACATTAGAATATCATGAGTTTTACCAGTCAATTTGGAAGTAGGCGAGTTTAGGAAACATTGTTCATATTGAAACAAGGACAAAAGTGAAGTTTAGATCAAACTATAGATGTTCAATATTACCTCAGTTATTAGTTTTTACTTACCGCTTCTAACAAAAAAAATAATTTAAATAAGTTGAAAATATGAGTATTGAAAACTGAGGTAAGACGCTTTTTAACTTCTATTTTTTGATTATTGGTTATAAGTTTTCAATAAGTTACACCAAACGAACGAAGTTACGGAGCCTATCTATGTCATGTAATGAATAAAGCTATAACACAACTACAAAACTAAGATGGTTCAAGAAAAATTTGATAGATGGCTTACCAAACTCTGTTTGGGTCTAAGATAAGATGGTTGCATATAAACCATGAAGAATGGGTTTTTAGATTCAAAACCCTTGGCTCTCTGACGGGCTCTAAATCTGTGATCAACATTCACTGATTTCCTTCTGTCAGGAACCTGAGATGGTAAGCGTCCCTGGGCAGTATGCATGCCTTGAGTACATTCTTCTGCAACAAAAACAAGATCATCGATGATAGAGATGGACACAGAATTCTAACTTCCAGACTAACTTAGAACAACAAGAAGAAAAGAAAACAAGTAAATTTCTCACTTTTAATTTCTCTCGTCACATCTTCATTTAAATTTGCAAGCTTTCCCTCCTTTGATTGAATGCCTCTTGAATGCAGATTGGAATCATTCTTGGTTTTACATGTTAGATTGGTTCTCATCATTTTCCTCCTCTTGCATGTAGGTGGATCATTTAAGATTTCAACAGAACCATCTTTCTCAAATGTTCCTTGGCAGGTGAGAAAATCATCCAAGATTTCAACAGAATCATCTAACTCAACATCTTCTGTTTCAGGGATTTGGAAATCCCATTTCTGGTTGGTTTGCCCAGATGGGTATTCTATCTCCGAAGCACTCTTATCAAATATTAGGACATGGAAAATGGAATTCCCATTGTATTGGAATACCAAAAAGTGCCCATAGCTTATGGAATAATACTTCATAAACTCTTTCCAACCATTATGTAGCCAAACATGGCCTCTAGAATTTGACAATTCTACTTGCCATACTGCACCACTGGGAACCTTGAGGAATGCAAGTTTTGATAGCTTGAGTTTCTCCCCATATTTTCTCACAAATTTTCCAGGAATCATCTGCCGGGAACATCAAACGAAACATTGCACATATTAATGGCTTTAACACAACAATTTAAATCCAAAGAAAGAACAGAGCTTTGCTCCACAATCTTATATATTGACCACAAAAAATTTCCTCTTTAACTTTCTTTTATTTTTTCAATTTAGAAACCAAAGCCGAAAAGGGTAAATTGACATTAGAATTGCGAATCAATGTTATGCATATATGTACAAGAAGTTGACATTTTCATGGTGGGATGATTTTGCTCCTCTTCATTACATTTCGTACTGTTGCAACATATCATAAAAATTCAACATCAACCCGCCTACAATTACCATATCATTATACTTAAAAAAAAAAAAAAATTCCTTAGTTCATTTTAAATTTGAAATAAATTTTCTTACATTGGCTTTTTCACAAGTACTCTGAGATTTTCTAATAATATTTTCGAATTAGCAGCTTGAATTACAAAAACAAGTTCTGAACCGAAGTGAAGCAGACAAATATAATAACATTTACATTTCATGTTATAATTCAACAAAAACTTCAGCTGTCTTAGCCGATCTCCAACCTTTACTCAAAATTTTATACAAATTTCAATAAAAAATTGAGTAAAAACTTTATTTGATAGGAACCAATAGACAATCTCATAGTTGGAAAATGCCTTAGACTCTCACCATCTCTACTGATTTTTGATTGGTTGAAAACTGTTTATTTGTTTGTTTTTTTTTTTTTGACCTTGCTCTCACAGCCCCCCACGTGGAGGTGGGGGGTGCTGGGGTCATCCCCACACTGAGGGTCCCCAATAGTGCTCCTCATAGTTAAGCATAAATTTGTAATTCATTAATGTCAGAGTAATAAATTTGAGAATCACAAAACTTTGGGCCCAGGCCCTGATGCCTGAGTAATGCTAAGTATCTCAAATAATCTACCAAATTTTATTCACACCATTTAAGAGATTTGATAAAAGGTTTGATAGATTATTTGAGATGTATAACATTTTCCTTGTTGAGCCAGAGATGTTGAGGTTAACAACTAATCATTAAATTTCACCGACAAAAACAAAAGACTTAGTTTTAAATAATGGTATCAATTATATATTGGTATAGTGATACAATTATACACGGGTCAATATCAACTGATATATTATTAAAAAAATATTAAAAATTTAAAATTTTTGTACCTAACCGCTGATATTTAAAAGCTTAGTTGAAAGTTGTTTTGAAGGATTGAAGATCACCTTATACATATATATAAATAGATATATGTACATATAATCTAGTAAGGTGTCATGAATGTGTAGATCCACTAGAGTGGTTTCAATGGATGATTACCAGTTTTTGGTTTTGAACAACTGCAGAGTTTATTATCCTGAAAAATTGCGGGGAACCCTTCGCCGGAGAACTTGATCCAGTGCCGCTTCGTCGCCTACTATTCACCATTTTTGTTGGTTAATCTTTCGAATTTCAGAAAGCCGATAAACGTTTCGCTGAAATAGTGGAAGTGATTTATTTACAGTGTCCTCGATATTGATATTTATGTTGATGAGTAAATTACCCATATGGTCTCAAAAAAATATATCACTTATTACGGGTGTTTTGGAAAGTGCGTTTTTTTTTTTTTTTTTTTTTATTCTTTTTCCGTTTTGCTTTTTGGATTTGTTTTCGTATTTTGAAAAACTTTAGATTTCTAGATTTATCTCAATAAGACGTACCGAAAAATTATAATTTAAAACAAATAATAAAAAAAGACAAAAATAAGTAATATTTTTTGACTTATTTTCATTTTTAGTGATTTTTTTTGAAAATTTTCCATATTTTTGAAAATTTTCAAAAATATATATACTTTTTAGATTTATCTCGACCAGACGAATTGAAAAAGTAAAAAATTTGAATAATTTTGAAAAAGAAAAATTCTAAAGACAAAAAAATTCGAAAAAAATATGTGGGTTTTTTATTTTATTTTATTATTATTACCAAAATGGGTTATTTTATTTTAGAACCCTAACTTTTAATTTGTATTAAAGGAAAATTAGTCTAAGGTCCCTCTCCCATTTTTAGTAATGGAAGAGATCCACAATACTATTTTATAATGTCTAAGGTCCTTCAACCCAACACAGAGAAATTTGACTTCTCTCTCTACCAACTTCTCTATTACCGAATCTTGCTCTATCTCTCTCGTCTCTTGAGCAAAACCTCATTGATGAACAAGATCAGAACTTGTGATGCAACTTGAATATTGATTACGGTCCAGCAGTGTAAGGCGGCCGCTCTCAACGACGTCGACAGCAACGACGGTGGTGGAGAAGGCAAAATTGATGACGACGTTCGGAGCTCGATCTATGTCATCTTCATCGTGGCGAACCGTTGAGCCTGCTCCCAAATACCCCATTCTTGGTGTCACTGAAGCTTTTCTCGCAGATCTGAGTCCTAGCAAAGTCAATGTCGGAGTGGTAAGCTACGAGCTATGTTTAACTCCTTTTAATTTTCAGTCTGTGTTCCACTATTTCCCTGCACCATGCTCTTTTACTTAGTTTTGCAACTATATAATTGTCTCACATGTACTTCATTTCCTTGGTTTACATGGTCACAGTACAGACGATGCCCAGTTACATTAATGCCTAGAACGGTGGACCAGATTAGAAGACTATTTCACGACGTGTAGACGAACCTGTAGTTTGGGGATATACTTCATTATCTCTGTTGGAACAATCTTCTGTGTAAATAAAATAAATAGAAACAAAACCAAACAAAATAAATAAATAACGTACAGAATTTATTTATCGAAACCGAATTAAAAATAAAAGACCAATTCGAGTGTGTGACACTTTGTCCTTAAGACAGATTCGCCCCACTTCGGTGCTAATGGTTGAGTGGCGTCTATCTCCCAAGATACAATGATCTTCACAAATTTGTACAAGCACTTCAAACAAATTTGTACGGCAAACCAAACCTGTGTTCTAACTCTCTGAATTTTATTCTAAAACTAAAATGAAGAATAATGCAAAACTAATAAAATCTGGACAGCAAAAGAACTATTTTGAGACTGATTTTTCGGATCTATAACACTACTAGAATGATGGTATTTATAGGCATAACAAGTCCTGTCCGAACAGGTGTGAATCTGTCCAATAGATTCAAATTTGAATTTGAACAGGTACTGTTTGAAAACTAGATCTGACCGTTGCTTTGAACAAATTTTCAAACAATTGGAAAAAGGATCCGTTGGTTAGTTGAACAGTTTCTAAACTATTGGAATACTATTATTAAACTATTTGAATAGTTTAATCAATTTTAGGAAACCACTTAGGAAACCAAAAATAAATTTATATTTAAATTAAATTCCCACAATAATTTTTTATTGAAAAAATTCAAATGAACTTTGTCTAAAAAATTAATGTTAAACCTGAAAACGACGTCAACTTCCCATTCACTCATAAATGGATTTGACGTTCCGTCTTCACCGTGTGACTTGCCATGTGGCAAGGAACACGTCACCTCTTCGGACCCACCTCAAAAGACGTTTGGGGCCCACTTAATTTTGGCCTCAAAGTTGGCCAAAAAAAAACCATATAAAACACCATTTTTCCAACAATCTCCCACATGAATGGAATTTGACAGAGAGAAAATGCAACAACATGATCTATTACAGAGAGTACAGAAATTGGAAATATTCAGCAAAGGATAGGTAGGTTTTGGCTTTGAACCTTCCCTTGTGAGACACTATCGGATTTACTAGCTAACCAGTGAACATGATATCTTGAAATGTTTAGCCGTTTGTGTAAACCAAGACAATAGAACTCATACAGTATATTCCCAGACACAGTTTAGTTCTCACTATTATGTTCATTTTGGCCCTGAACAACTTGGTCTCTCATGAGTGCTTTAGAGAATTATAGCCCTTCACAAATCTCATAGAACCGGCCCAGTTCACACTCACATAGGTGATTCTTATGAAGAGTATCCTGCCATACTCCACTAGGTTTACCTAGATATAAAAATCATTAAAATTTTACTTAACCTCAAACGCTGCAGACATCACTATTTCATCAAAAAAAATGGTAGGAGTTAGACTCCCCAGTGATCCTTTTGAGTCATTCACAACTCGGTTGTCCCTTTGAACCTAGATCTTGGGAACTCCAGTCAACTAGGTTGGGTTGCCGTTGTGGTAACTCTTATTTAATAGGCTTAAGTCCCATTCCCCTCGATGAATTCTCAACTAACTCTCTTGCTAACCCTTTGGTTTGTGGATCCGCTATATTGTCTTTAGACTTAACATATTCTATGGAAATAATTCCATTAGAGAGTAGTTGTCTCACGGTGTTATGTCGACGACGAATGTGTCGTGACTTACCGTTATACATATGACTTTGTGCTCTACATATAGCTGATTGACTATCACAATGTATGCATATAGCAGGCACCAATTTTGGCCATATTGGAATATCTTTAAGGAAGTGGTGAAGCCATTCTGCTTCTTCCCCAGCTTTGTCTAAAGCTATGAATTCAGATTCCATAGTAGACCTAGCAATGCAAGTCTGTTTGGAATATTTCCGAGATATAGCCGCCTCCACCAAGAGTAAAGACATATCCACTGGTGGACTTCGAGTCTCTAGTATTCGATATCCAATTTGCATCACAATATCCTTCAAGTACTGCTGGATATCTAGTATAATTAAGCCCAATGTTACGAGTAAATCGGAGATATCTTAGAACCCTTATAATTGCTTTCCAGTGTTCTACTCCCGGATTACTCGTATATCTACTTAATTTACTTACTGCATAAGCTATATTTGGGCGAGTGCAGTTCATCAAGTACATTAAGCTTCCAATAATTTGGACATACTCTAATTGAGATATACTTTCCTGTACATTCTTAGATAGAAACAAATTAACATCTACAGATGTTCTAGCAAGATGATCATCATCTTTGCTAAATTTGTCAAGTATTTTCTCAATGTAATGAGATTGTGACAAAGTATATCCTCCTGATGTTTTGGTAATTTTCATACCAAGAATTACATCAGCAATGCCCATGTCTTTTATGTCAAAATGTTTATTCAACATTTTCTTAGTAGTTTTAATCATATCATTATTACTACCTATGATGAGCATATCATCTACATAAAGACATACAATGACATAATATTTGTCTGTGTTTTTAATGTAAACACATTTGTCACACTTATTAATTTTGAATCCATTTGACATCATTGCCTTGTCAAATTTCTCATGCCATTGCTTTGACGCTTGTTTTAAACTATATAATGATTTAACCAATTTACACACTTTCTTTTCTTTTCCTGGAACAGAAAAACCTTTTGGTTGTTTCATGTAAATTTCTTCATTTAACTCACCATTTAAGAAAGCGGTTTTCACATCCATTTGATGAATTTCTAAATTGTATAAAGATGCAATGGCAATTAACATTCTAATGGATGTTATTCTAGTAACCGGTGAGTATGTGTCAAAGTAATCAAGACCTTCTTTTTGTCTAAAACCTTTGACCACAAGTCTTGCCTTGTATTTGTCAATTGATCCATCCGCTTTCAATTTTCTTTTGAAAATCCACTTGTACCCAAGGGGTTTACAACCTGGTGGCAAATCCACCAATTCCCAAGTGTGATTTTGCAAGATGGATTCAACTTCACTATTGATAGCTTCTTTCCATAAAGGAGCCTCAGGACTGGACATAACCTCTTTAAAAGTTAAAGGTTCATTTTCTAACAAAAATGTTAGAAAATTTGGACCAAAAGATTTTGAGATTCTAGCACGTTTACTACGCCGAGGTTCCTCTTCATCAATTTGATCTAACTCTTTCTCTTGATGATGTTCTTGATCATTACTAGTAATAGCATCAAAAGATCTTTTATTGTTACTAGTCTCTTGTCCAGTATTATTTGGAAATACATGTTCAAAGAAAGATGCATTCCTTGATTCAATAATAGTATTTACATGCATTTTGGAATGTTTTGATTTATGAATCAAAAACCGATATGCACTATTATTCTTGGCATAACCAATGAAAATGCAGTCAATGGTCTTAGGACCTATCTTAGTCTTTTTAGGACTAGGTATAGCTACTTTAGCCAAACACCCCTACACTTTTAAGTATTTGTAGGATGGTACTCTTCCATGCCACAATTCATAAAGTGTTTGATTCACTTTCTTTCGGGGTACTTTATTTAAAATATAATTTGCAGAAAGTATTGCTTCCCCCCCACAAGTTCTGAGGTAATCCAGAACTTATTAACATGGCATTCATCATTTCTTTTAAAGTCCTATTTTTCCTTTCAGCAATTCCATTTTGCTGAGGTGAGTAAGGAGCGGTGGTTTGATGAGTTATTCCATGTTCTTTACAAAATTCACCAAAAGGTGATTCATATTCACCACCTCTATCACTTCTAAGTTTCTTGATTTTCTTACCAAGTTGATTTTCAACTTCATTCTTATATTGAATGAAAGTTTCCAAAGCTTCATCCTTGGTTCGAATTAAATAAACATAACTATATTTAGTATAGTCATCTATAAAAGTGATAAAATACTTTTTCCCACCTCTAGTTTGAATTGATTTAAAATCACAATTGTCACTATGAATTAATTCAAGTGGTTCCGTACTTCTTTCAATTGAATGAAAAAGGAGTTTTAGATAATTTTGCCTCAACGCAAATTTCACATTTATGATTTGAATCAATGTCAAATTTAGGTAAATATTCCATATTAATTAATCTACACAAAAATCTATAATTAACATGTCCTAGTCTACAATGCCATAAATTTGAAGACTTAAGCAAGTAAGAAGAAAATGTATTATTATTAATAACTGAGGATACAACGGTTATTATATTTAACTTGAAAAGGCCATTAGACATGTAACTTTTTCCTACATACATCCAATTCTTAGTAAGTACAAATTTATCACTCTCAAATATTAACCTAAACCCATTCTTACTCAACAGAGATGCAGAAACAAGATTCTTGCGAATGTCCGGTACATGCAGCACATTGTTGAAAGTGAGTTCCTTTCCAGATGTCATTTTAAGTACAATCTTTCATTGTCATTCAACTTTTGAAGTTGAGGAGCTGCCCATAAAGAGTTGTTCACCATTGTCCACTGTAGAATAAGATGTGAACATCTTTTTGTCGGCACAAATGTGGCGAGTAGCACCAGTGTCTACCCACCATTCTTTAGGATTTCCGACAAGATTTGCCTCAGAAACAATTGCAGAAAGATTGATATCATCTATACCATTGGAAATATTGTCCACTTCGGTCATATGGGCTTGAGCAGGCTTCTTGCTTGTTCTTCTTTTGCTTTTGCCTTTGCTACGGCAATCTTTGGCCCAATGTCCCTCTTTGTCACAAATGTAACATTTGCCATTAAACTTGTACTTTTTATTCCCCCCCTTTAGAGCCTTGTGATGAACTTTCTCCAAAAGACTTTCGTTTCTTGGTTTTTGAAGCATGTTCCACCACATTTGCCTTAGACTCCATAGGATGCTTACCAACCCTCTTTTCAGAATTGCGGTTGTTTTCCTCAATCCTCAAACGCACAATTAATTCTTCCATAGACATTTCTTTGCGCTTGTGTTTGAGGTAGTTCTTGAATTCCTTCCAGTCTTGTGGTAATTTTTCAATCAAGGCTGCAACTTGGAAGGATTCACTGAGAGACATGCCTTCTGCGTGAATGTCATGCAGAATGAGTTAGAAATCTTGAACTTAGCTGATCACAGATTTTGAATCAACCATTACAAAATACAGGAATCTGCCAACCACAAATTTCTTTGAGCTGGCATCTTCCATTTTGTATTTTTTCTCCAAAGACTCCCAAAGTTCTTTTGCCGTCTTGATGGGACTGTAGACATTGTATAATGTGTTGTCAAGTCCGTTCAAGATGTAGTTCCGGCAAAGGAAATCAGCATGTTTCTAGGCATCAGCCGCAGCAACCACTTGCCGGTCGGTTTCATCCTCTTTGAAAATAGGAGCATCCTCACGGAGGAAACGAGCCAGGTTTAGAGTTGTAAGATAAAACAACATTTTCGGTTGCCATATTTTAAAATCAGTTCCTGAGAACTTCTATGGCTTCTCACCGTGATTTACCAGTACTGTCACCATAGGAAAGGGGGTTGGCGTCATTGCAGCCACAACAGTAGTACTTGTTTGAGCATTTGTTTCAGTAGCCATTAATTCTAATTTATAAAACAAAATTATAATTAGAATTTATACTACACAGAAAATTAATCCAAATTCACAGAATTAAATTCTGTAAAAATAAAAGAAACAAGAAAGTAACTTTTATTTTTCAATTAATTTGGAAATAAAATAAAATTTTATTTAACCAAATTAATTCCACACAGAAAATTAAATTTCTATAACACTTCAATAATTAAAATACTGAAACAGAATTTTAATTAATGACAAATCAAAAATAATTTCTGAACAAATTCCACAAAAATATATTCTAAATTATTAATGACACCAGTATATTACTACTAGTTGTCAAAGAAAATAGACAGTATATTACTACTATCTGTCAAATAGCATATAATCACTATTTATTTTTCCAACCAGAATATTATTTTGTAAATTCACAGAAAATAATTTTTTATAAACGAAGAATAAAAAAGGGAAACAAACGAAGAATTCTGTAAACAGAATAATTCGATTCTGTCTTAAGATTGTTGGAACAATCTTCTGTATAAATAAAATAAATAGAAACAAAACCAAACAAAATAAATAAATAACGTACCAAATTTATTTATCGAAACCGAATTAAAAATAAAAGACCAAGTCGAGTGTGTGACACTCTGTTCTTAAGACAGATTCGCCCCATTTCGGTACTAATGGTTGAGTGGCGTCTATCTCCCAGGATACAATGATCTTCACAAATTTGTAGAAGCACATCAAACAAATTTGTACGGCAAACCAAACCTGTGTTCCAACTCTCTGAATTTTATTCTAAAACTAAAATGAAGAATAATGCAAAACTAATAAAATTTGGACAGCAAAAGAACTATTTTGAAACTGATTTTTCGGATTTATAACACTGTTGGAATGATGATATTTATAGGCATAGCAAGTCCTGTCCGAACAGGTGTGAATCTGTCCAACAGATTCAAATTTGAATTTGAACGGGTACTGTTTGAAAACTGGATCTGACCGTTGCTTTGAACAAATTTTCAAACAATTGGAAAAAGGATCCGTTGGTTGGTGGAACAGTTTCTAAACTATTGGAATACTATTATTAAACTATTTGAATAGTTTAATCAATTTTAGGAAACCACTTTAGAAAACCAAAAATAAATTTATATTTAAATTAAATTCCCACAATAATTTTTTATTGAAAAAATTCAAATGAACTTTGTCTAAAAAATTAATGTTAAACCTGAAAACGACGTCAACTTCCCATTCACTCATAAATGGCTTTGACGTTCCGTCTTCACCGTGTGACTTGCCACGCGGCAAGGAACACGTCACCTCTTCGGACCCACCTCAAAAGACGTTTGGGGCTCACTCAATTTTGGCCTCAAAGTTGACCCAAAAAAAACCATATAAAACACCATTTTTCCAACAATCTCTTGTATGGTGTATGCAGCAATCAAGTTCAATTTGAATGAGAGATTTATAATATGCTGAGAAGCAAGTTGAGGAAATCATATTCCAAGGGAAATAATGCCCAAGTGTTTGGTCTTTTGTATCAATATTACTTGAAGCAATAATTTTTTAATTTTTCTTTTCTTTTTGATGAGTCAAGAAAGACATACAACATTCGAGCCATGTTATCAGATAGTACTACATGTTAGAATTGTACAATTATTTGATTAATAATTCTCACCATCATCATTTTCATTAATAATGTGAAAACTCATCATTTAATTATTCTTAAAAGAAAATAAATTAATTAATTAAGTAATTAATTTTGTCTACAGTCTATCTGAATTGTATTTTAGTGTAAAAGTTAGTTTTAAATTGACTCAATTCAATCACTAACAAAGGCATTATTAAGGATAATAATTTTGTGAGTGTTCAATATTTGTTGTTTATAAATTATTTTAATTAGGATTCAATATAATAATTATTCTTACTAAATACCTTAGTTAAAAATCTTAGTGTATCAATTTTCAGAAACCCACACAAATACAAATACAAAAAAAAAAAAAAAAAGAGGGAATCAAACCTTTGCAGAAATTTGGTAGATGCTTTCCACGTGTTGATTTGCATGCTTGTTTAGGGAAGAAGAGCTAATGATGCTCTTGGAATTGAGAGAAAGAAAACTTAGAATGAAGAGAAAGAGAGAGAGAGAGAGAGAGAGAGAGAGAGAGAGAGAGATTTGTGCAACAAGCATTGTATATATATATGCATGCAAGTCTTCATTGTCTATAGGGTGCATGCAAGCATTCGGAGAGAGAAAAAAAAGAAGAAGAGAGAAATCCCTGAAGCAACCAAGCTTAGTGATATGAGAGGAAGACGAGTAGGAGATTAAGGAAGCCAAAATTCTCAACCATTTTGTCACCCTACAACTAAGTAAGAAAACCTTCTCAACCCTCTCATTTCTTTTTATTAGTGAAACTTTCAGATTACTTCCTTGTGATTAAAATGACTACTCATAAATAGAAATGAGAGGGTTGAGAAGGTTTTCTTACTTAGTTGTAGGGTGACAAAATGGTTGAGAATTTTGGCTTTCTTAATCTCCTACTCTTCTTCCTCTCATATCACTAAGCTTGGTTGCTTCAGGGATTTCTCTCTTCTTTTTTTTTTTTTTTTTTTCTCTCCGAATGCTTGCATGCACCCTATAGACAATGAAGACTTGCATGCATATATATATACAATGCTTGTTGCACAAATCTCTCTCTCTCTCTCTCTCTCTCTCTCTCTCTCTCTCTCTCTTCATTCTAAGTTTTCTTTCTCTCAATTCCAAGAGCATCATTAGCTCTTCTTCCCTAAACAAGCATGCAAATCAACACGTGGAAAGCATCCACCAAATTTCTGCAAAGGTTTGATTCCCTCTTTTTTTTTTTTTGTATTTGTATTTGTGTGGGTTTCTGAAAATTGATACACTAAGATTTTTAACTAAGGTATTTAGTAAGAATAATTATTATATTGAATCCTAATTAAAATAATTTATAAACAACAAATATTGAACACTCACAAAATTATTATTCTTAATAATGCCTTTGTTAGTGATTGAATTGAGTCAATTTAAAACTAACTTTTACACTAAAATACAATTCAGATAGACTGTAGACAAAATTAATTAATTAATTTATTTATTTATTTTCTTTTAAGAATAATTAAATGATGGGTTTTCACAATAATTTATAAACAACAAATATTGAACACTCACAAAATTATTATTCTTAATAATGCCTTTGTTAGTGATTGAATTGAGTCAATTTAAAACTAACTTTTACACTAAAATACAATTCAGATAGACTGTAGACAAAATTAATTAATTAATTTATTTTCTTTTAAGAATAATTAAATGATGGGTTTTCACAAATAATTCTCACCTCAACATCATTATTTTCACTAATGTTTGTTTGTTCTCATTTTGCAACAACAATTGACTCCACCAAACTTCTGTTTTGCCTGGTTTGGCTGCATTTTCTTGGATTCATTCAGATAGAGTCTCTACCTTTTTATTTTGATAGTGATTTAACCTATGTTATTTGATGTCTATTAATTAAAAAGTATATCTACTTTGTTCTGAAGGATATGAAACAACTTAGATGTACACTCTCTTACTAATATTTGTTATCAGTGAGTATCTTTTCTTTTCCAAATTTCTCTAGACAATGAGAAGTCCAGAGAAATTTGGAGAAAATTTCTCTGAAGAGTGGGAAGTCCAAAGAAATTTGGATGATAGGTGCTCCAATTTGTCAGTCTATTTTAATTGCCACTAAAAGCATTTGAAGTTCGGTTTATTAAGTTTATATTTGATCTAAAGAACACAGTTTGGCTTGTAGTATAATTTTTTGCTAGAGTCACTAAATCATTTGATAACACATGATGCTTAGCATTTAGTGTTTATTAGTTACAGACTTATTTTGCCATTAATTGCTTTTTGTAGTCTGCATACGACAACACAGACAAAACAGTGTTTCATTATTTCACTACGACTGATTGAACTATTTTGGCTATTGTATCCCCCTTCACAGAGGCTACAGAAGTGTTTGCAGACACTTTATTAGTGCTGATGTGGGTAATATCTACAAGGTAAATTCCAAGTTTTATGTTAGGTTTTAGTGGGCATATCTGCTTTGAGGTTTCTGGTGTTTCATCTATTTGGTGTCCTGACATTTTAATATATACTATAGAATCGTGCAATGTATTTCTTCTTTTCAATAGCTGCAAGTTTGCATTTCTATATTTTACTTAAATGTTGAATTTTGTTCTGACGTAGGTCTCCTACATATACACTCATTTGGAGAGAATTTCTCTGGACAGTGGGAAGTCCAGAGAAATTTGAAGAGAAGTTCAGAGAAATTTGGAGAGAATTTCTCTGGAGAGAAGGGAAGGCCAAAGAAATTTATAGTGGGAGGTTTAGGGAAGGTCAAAGAAATTAACAAGAGAATTTCTCTGGACTAACCCAGAGAAAATTCAATCCAAACCAGAGAATTGAAAATGTCAATCATGGAAGTCCTAGTAGACTTGAAAATGTCAGCAATTACCATAAAGATCAATATAGGGCTTTATAAGTGGAAAAGGTAGACAGAAATGGCAATATATCAGACAACTCCATTGTGGAATCTATATCAAGTGTGGATATATCCCCAGATGATGTTGTAGGAGTCATAGGTCAGAAATAATTCTGGAAAGCAAGAAGAGCTATTGTCCAGTAAGTATCTCTGATTGATCATTATTGTGTTCATTTGCTTTGGATTAACTATATTGAAATGAATGAATCATGCATACTATGTAAAGCACAGTGCATTTTTGTACATAAATTTAAATTTAAAGGTTTATAATTGTTCACATGTGCATATCGAGGTGTAGTTTTTTTTACATAATTTTCTCTAAAGCAAAGCACTAGTCCTCATTGTTATCCAGAGAAATTTGGCATTTTCTTTGTGAATTTTATCTGAAAAATTCTCTGGGAGGTCCAGAGAAATAGAGAAACCTCCCAAAGAAATTCTTTCAGGGGTCCAAAGAAATTCTAGGGAGAAATTTCTCTGGATGAAATTTCTTTGGATGGGAATTTCTCTAGGAAGTCCAGAGAAATTCTCTGGATGAAATTTCTCTAGATCACATTGAGGGACCTTAGACATTATGAAAATATTTGGTGTCTTTTACGCTATAAAATTTTAATACCAGGGGCCTTAAAAAAAAATCCCCTTGTATTAATTTTATCTTTAAATTTTATAATTTGATTCAATGTGATCCTTGAGCTTAGAAAATGCTTACACCATACTTACACCAGCTTTATATTATTGGAAATAATTTATCTAATTTCTCACCTAAATAATTCGTGACACATGTGAAAGGCACATTATTTATGAAACAAAACACATTCAAATCTCCCATTCCATTACATGGCAATTCAAAAATTAACAAAACACTATACATGGATTTTTTTTATTTTTTGAATTTTTTTTTAGAAGGGAAGCACGAAATATGTTTGAAAATATTGCCTTTTGGGGAGTGGGTTAGCTAATAAGCTTTTTGCATGGAAAAATTTCGAGTAATATATCCCCGTGAAAAATCATGTTGATCGGATATCGATAGTTATTTGATTGGATTAGATTTGTATTAAAAAAATGAACAGCAAAAAAATAAACGGTTGACAGAATTCTGATCCGATCAAATAATTATCGATATCCGATCAATATGATTTTTTTACAGGAGAATATAGTACTCAGCAAGTTCTACACATTGAACGGTTCAGATTATCAAAACGAGACCCAAAAATGGACCTATAGGCCGGACTAGACGGTTCCAATTTCGATCTCAACATGAGACAAGCTGGACTCTATGCTAAAATAGTATATGTTATTTTAAATGATTTTTACTAGCCGATCCCAATAATTGCATCTATTACCCATTCGGTCCTAAGTTTTTATTTCATGCATCAAGAAGTCCTGTTATATTTTTTTATCCCGATTTTATTTCTGCTACCAGCTGGTAAAAATCTCTATTTAAATCATCCCAAACACTTATTAAATCTTTAATTATCTATAATATTTATTTCTCATTAATTTTTTCAATTTGTATTAACTTTTCTCTTGATCATTTTTTCAAAACTCTAATTATTGCCCATCTCTCTCTGTCTCTCTCTGTCTCTAGAAAATAGCACCATTGTAGTTATATGGCTGTCCATGGCCATCCAACCACAACCATCATCATCGTCCATTACTAACCATCGCCACCTCCACCGGTCACCACCACCACCACCTTCGCTGGCCACTACCACCACCATTGTTCACCAATCATCTCCATCATCGCCGATCTATACTTCACCATCTCTCAACCGTTTGACTCGCTCGCTTAATATTGTCGTCTTCCATCCTCTTTGTCATTACTGTCGCTCTTCCTTCATTCTCTATTCTTCATCTGCCATCACCATCATTCTTTTTCAATCATCGATCCACCATCTTCGATGTTAAACTTTACCAATGGCTTCAAATCTAGTTGTTTCCAATGCCGATCTACCATTTTCGGTGCCAATCTAGTACTTTACATGGTCATCGATGAGATTGAGACTCTTTCTACAGTGTGTTGGTGAAGATCTACATTTGTAAAACATGTTGAACTAATCTGATGAATTTATCACTTAATTCATTGATGAATTTATCACTGATTTGTTTAATATGTTATGGATTGCTGCTGCTAGAATTTTGATATTAATACAATGATAAATTTATCACTGATTTTTGTTCATGTTATATTTATCACATTTCCCTTCCTCACTCCCCCTCTCTTTCTTTTTATTTCTCTTAAACCAAATCTGTTGTATTAGTGATAAATGTATCACTGATATATTTCTTTGAATCTTGTGTTGATTTGTGACGATGATTTTTTTTTTTTTGGTAATCTTTTAACAAACAACTAGTGAGAAATTTATCAGTGAATGTGTTTATCACTGCTAAATTTATTACTGAATATGTTTTTGAATCTCGTGTTAATTTGTGACGATGATGATGAGATTTTCTTTTTGTAATTTTTTAACAAATAGTCAATGATAAATTTATCATTTTTGTCACTAGAGAGACGAATATGCAGTATGATTAATTTATCAGTGATAAATTTATCATTGATTTGTTGAATATGTTGTATATTGTTTCTGATTTTTTATATTTATACAGTGATGAATTTATCACTGATTTGTCATTGTAGATGTGAATATGTTGGATGAGTCAATCTATCAGTGATAAATTTATCACTGGAAAGAGGACAAAGAGTAGATGGTAAAGGCATGGTTATGTTGATTGTGGGAGCCAGAAAAAAATAGATACTAGCTTATTGGGCCCAGCCCAAACAAGGAAACCCATGGGACAAATATCACACCCCTCTATCTATAAAATGGGGGCACCACATGAATATAGAGAGGTCTAATCTCTCTAACACATCTAACACAGAACACACAAAGACTATTCATTTCCTTTTATATTCTTTCGTTGGATCAGTGACTAACTTTATTATTGGAGTGCTCAGGCCAGCAACCCCGGTTGGGTGGTGCCAACTATGTTCATCTTTACAGATATACAAGGATAAAGCTCATCTCTTCGTTGGATCTCTACAATCCATGTGAGAGGATTTTCCTGGTCTCACAATTGGCATCGTCTGTGGGAATCGTCTATAAGAGTTCAACGAAGAGAATAGCAAACATGTTATTGTAAGTAAAAATTCAACAACACTTATTGCTTTATTTGCTCTCTGAAAATTTCCTGAATTAGATATACATACGTTTGTACTTACAAGACAGAGTCGTTTGTTTACTATGAATCTTGATGAAAAGGTTTTAAAACAACATAGAATTCATGGATCTACTTTTTCATCTCCATTTTCTCTTTCTACAAATTGGTCACTTTTCTTGAAGAAAGCATCTTTTCGGCAATTCAAATAAGGTTGCTCGGCCAAACTCAATTTATTTATGATATCTATATACATTTTGACTCACATGTGGTGTCCAACCTTTATTGAATACAGAGATTTGACCAAGTTTATAGATATATGTGCATATATGTTGTTGCTTACATTTATTAAAAAATAATGAATATAAATCAACATAAAAATAAATAAACAAAATACAATACAACAGTAGTGAGGACACCAAGTTGTTCAGCACACCCATGCATGCAAGCATCACATTTGCCTCTGCTATTCCATCAAATTTCTCCATTCCCTACATCGAATCGGCTCGGTATCATTATTCGGCCAACATTGCTTACTCAGCAAGACTTCTCAGCCGTAATTACCTTAATATTTGGACTTGTTTTTGAAGAAATATTGCTCCATAATTAATTATTTTCTCTCAGAAAAACTGAGATTCAACGGGTTGTAGTAGTAAAACTTGGAAATCGGCATTTTTTGGAGTTTATTTATATATTATACATTGCATGTATTGGAGTTAGAAACTTGTGACAGTTGCATATCTTGAGGAGCAGAGTTCAAATGATAACAACAAATGGGTTTCAATGCTCTCTTTCTACAAGATACTTCAACTCATCTTAAGATGAAAAGACTTACGAACTGCTGATGGGTGTGCACAATTTCTGCCGAGAAAATAATGGGAACCAACATGAATCTTTGCTAACTTTGCCAAAGTGAGGCTCCACCAAAGGAATGCTAAAGATCGAAAGGAATCACCAGAGACGCGTTTCGGCAAGCAAAAAAAGTTGCTAACTTGACGACCGAGAGGTTTCGGCAAGTTAAAGAAGATAGTCCAACTAAGAGGCTTCGACAAGGCAAGAAATCCAAGAGTTGCTAGTTCATTGTATACGCTGCGACATGACAACACCAAAGAACCAAATTACATCCATCAAGCCGAACGATGATTCTGCAATTCGACAGCATCCTTTTCTAAGAAACATTACTCGGCAACATCCCTTAGTCGGCGTTGCCATTGGCCCATCGGTTTGCCAGTTCATTAAAGCTCATCCATCGCCCTCGGCAGCACATTGGTTATTTGGTAATGCCACGGTCATGCCAAATAGCTACCAACATGAATTTGCACAAATGCCATTACAAACTTGCCGTTCATGAGTTTAAGAACAATGGAGTTGCTCGACAATTCAACGAGGCTGCTCAACAGTGTTACAGCGTTTGAGACTATTCATCTGCATTTCGACACTGCCGCGACTCAACCAATTGCTTGGCAAAGCTACAAAACTACTCGGTAGCTCTCTAACCCCGATCTTTATTCTTTAGCAACGAGAAGGGCTTTAATTTTTTGCTGCTGAATGCATAGGCAACAACGTGCACTAAGCTCTT
Organism: Camellia sinensis; assembly: GCF_055761805.1. Taxonomy (NCBI): domain Eukaryota; kingdom Viridiplantae; phylum Streptophyta; class Magnoliopsida; order Ericales; family Theaceae; genus Camellia; species Camellia sinensis. Next base: position 192,576,567 of record NC_138964.1, read on the forward strand.
TTGCTGAATACATTTCCCCATCTAGCAAATTCTTTCACCGACTACATTTTTGTCGAGCACAAAACCAACAAAAACAAAAAGGCATAAACCCATCTTATTGGTCAACTTTGGGAGGTCCACCGGCATCTGAGAAGTGACAGAATGGTATGAATAACGGAATGACCACTAGGTCGCGAGCTAAATCCAACGCCGCAAAAATGAGGCTAATCGGACTTAACACGAGAGAGATATAAGGGCTCAAAGTCCGGAGTTTGAATATAAAAATTCAACATTTTACGACCTGCTGCATGAGGGAGATGACATTAGGATTTATAGTGCGCTTCTCGGCACAAAGTGCTTCGTTGCATCTTAGTGCGTTCAGGTTAATCGGGTGGTTCGATAACTTCGAGCATGACTGCCTTGAAGGTTTTTGCCGTGTAAAATCCATTTTTGGAGTCCAATTTTGAGAATTTCGAGTCTTAGATTGGGATCAATAAATTGGAAAATTGGGGACATTAAATGATAGATCAACGGTCAGATCATGTCCGATGAATATGCAATTTTGACAGCATGCTCCTGGAGCTAGGCCACAATTATCCATCTTCACCAATCATTCATGCCATCTATTGCCATTTGCGACAAGACCCACAACTTGAATTTCTTTTACATTCGGCTTCACACCATTTGTCATCTTTTTAAACACCAACAAACAAATATATATATATATATAGCTATTAACAATGCATCAACTTTATTCGGTAACATTATTTTGCACCATTATTAATTCATTATTCATGAACATTATTCGGCCGTGCATCAACTTTATTTGGCAAAATTATTCTACAACATTGCTTACTCGGCAACATTATTCTACAACATTGCTTACTTTGTGTAGACACCCCATTTTTGACCGTCCTCAAGACTTGGACGTCACCGTTTGAACACTAGGTGATCATCCATGTTCGTGTTTGTCTTGAGTTCTCGGAGGTTTCGGTCGCGCGCCTTGCCTCAAGACTTCTCGACTTGTTTGTTTTGTACTTGGTTGTACACCAAACACTTGTGTTTTTGCTTCTGAGGGCAGGGAATGGCTTGTTGGCCATCCCCACACCTCACCGGCCTTAGCTCAAGGCCACCGGCCCTCTTTTCTTGCTACTGGCCAAATTTTTTGGTCGGTCGGCATTGTTTTTGGTCGGCCGGCCATTTTTGTTGGTCAATCGGCCATATTTTCCAGCCGACCCCTTCCATCTGCTTTTGGCAGATATTTTATGCCAGCTGTCACAGCTGGCATCCACAATACACCCCCTCCATACACATGTATGGAAGGATTTGCTCTCTTATGTTAGCTTCTCCAAGAAGCTTAGGAATTGAATTCCTATAAGAGGAGGCCCTCTCTTCCCTTTCCAGAGGTTGAAGAACTCTGATATATATGATATATATCTATCTATCTCTATATCTCCCTCTCTTTTGATTTGTGTGTGTATCTTGTGCTCAAAAGGTGTTTTCGTTCTTAGTTTTGCACTAAGACACCTAGAGTTACACTATACCTTGGAACTGAGGTCCCTTGAGGCAGATTTTGGGGTTCTTGGTTTGATTCGAACTCAGAAATTTGTTGGGGTGGTGTTCTTGAAGAGGTTCTTCAAGGGTAAGAAATTTACCTCTTTATTCCCCAATTTTGCACAAGCTTTTGACATATCTTGCTTAGTGTTTTAGGCTTAGCTATAAACTAATAAAAGTTCTGATTTTGTGTGTTTTAGAACTTTGTTTAAGGTCACTTTGAGGTTTGGGGTTGTCTTCCCTCTCCAAGGCCTTGTTAGGCCTTGTTTTAGGCCATCCATTTTGGCCATTGTTTTGGTCTTTGCATGACCTCTCTACCACTGAAATCCAAAGGATTTTCAGTGGTGGAGAGGTGGTTTTGAGGTCCCATATGGGAGAGGGTCATCCCCTCCCCATGTTGTCTTTGATGCTTGCATAAATGGCTTGTGTTGTAGCATGTTTTCCTAGCTTGTTTTAGCTCCATTTTAGTATGTATTAGGTCTTATTTTGCCATGATGTAGAACTGTTTTAAGTTGGTTTAGACATGCCATGTATGCTCCATACACTTGTCTTGTAATCCCATATTTTGGCATAACATGCATCATGTTGTAACATGTTTTTCTAGCATGATTTTGGCTTAGCTTCAAGAAGTTTTTATCCATGTTTTGGTATGCTTGAAGTCTGATTTTGGTTGTCTTGGTCATCCATAACTTGCTTTTTATAGCTACAATGTAATCTAGCTTGTAGGCTTTGAGTTTTGAACCCCCTAGCATGCATTACTTGGCTCATTTCAGTGATTTGGAGTCACTTACCATGTCATTTCAGTCCATATGGCATGCTCACTTACTTACATTTGATGCTCCTTTGATGCCTTAAAGAGTTGTTGTTTTATGTTCCATGTTTGGACCATTGTGTATGCCATCATGTGTAGGCCATTTAGATGCCATCTAAGTGGGTTTTTGCTCTTGATTAGACCTGCCTTGGGACTGTTTTAGGTCCCCATAGCCCTTTGGGGTTTGCTTCATATAGTCTTGGTTCGAGTCCCGTGGCTAGTTTCCAAATTTTGGGCTCGGTTGCATGCTTTGCTTGATTTGTTTAGTTGGTTTGGCACCATTTCTAATATGATTTCAGAGCTTACAATATATGCCATTTGTCTATGTTCATCCTCTTTTAAGTGTTCTTAAAAGTTCCCTTTTATGCTTAAAGTGATGGGCCATTAGCATGCATGTTTGTATGTGGTTTTGTCCATTATCCCTTAGCATTTTGGCCACTGTTTTGGACCTATTAGAGAGCTGTCCTTCTTGGTGTAAGTCCATCCATTGCATGTTGTTGCATGCTCGCCTTATATGTTGTTGCATACTTCGCTCATCGCATGTCGTTACATGCTTAAGTTGCATTTTGCATCCTTGTTAGCTTGCATCTTGTCATGTATTTGATATGTTGATTACATGCTTACATGTTTACATGCTTGAGTTGTTTGCATGCTTAGGTTGCATAGCATTGTGTGTGCATTGCCTTGCCTCTTGATCATACATGATAGAGGTTAAGGTCCCTTGTGTGTTTTGTGCGTTTCATTTGATATTGAATTGCACGCTTGATTTTTTTGGGCCATCATGCATTGAAATGCGTGATTGATGGCCCAAGGGTCAAGAACCATGCTCCTCTAAGTCTCAAACATGCTAAGGAGGGTGGTAGTGCATAAATTGTTTTGAAAATGCATCTCCATGTTCTGTCTGTCCTCTGTTGCAGGAAACCAGTGTTCTGCAGGAGGAAATGGCCGGTCGGCAACTTTCAGTGCCAGCCGACTACCAAAATAGTGCCGGTGATCCCATTTTTGGTCGATGACCATAACTCCATGGCCGGTGTTGTTTTCTCTTGGTCGGTGACATTCCACTGTGCTTAGGGAGTGATTCTGAAGCTTCCTTGGGACTTGTGAAGTTTTCAGAAGTACAGCTCAGTGTAAACAGAGGCAGCATGAGCATATCGACGGATTTCCGAGCAAAGCCGAGCACTCACGCATTTGTTCCTCTTCCCGAGGCTGCTTTACTGCTTTTTTAGCTTAATTAATCTGTTTAATTAGTTAAGCGTTGTGTAATATTTAGTTAGCTTGTTAGTTAATTAATTTATATTAGTCTTTCTGTCCCTCCCTCAAGAGGGCGCAATTATGTAATAAGCGTGCATGTGTGTGATGCATATCTTCCAACCCCCACTTCTTTCTCCCTTTTATTTAACCGCTTATGATGGTTAGTTTTAGGGCATATTTGATTTAGCATGTCTTGTGCTATGCATGTTTGCATTCATTCATTTGTATTGCATGCACTAGGTTCGGCACATCATACTAATTGCGTTGTATTTAAATTCTAACTTGAATACGTGTATCAAATTGCCGCATATCATATGCCATCTTAGATTAGCCGAGTCTATTCTAGTCGCATTTTGCCTGCGATGCATTAGCCATCTTAACATGGACTTGGATTATGCATTTGATTACTAACATGTTCCTTGTTTTGGCTCGGAGTACACTGTGAGTGTTTATGCTTTAGTATCTTGCATGTATGTGAGTGTTAACATGACAGCATGCTTGCCATGAGATTAATTACTTATGTGATATAACTGCCTGAATGCTTGTGAGTGAAGGTTGGATTACTTGAATTAGGACAATTCATTGAAATTCGCATTTTAGCCTACTTGCGAGCAGCAAACTTCAAACCATTTTTCAAAATAAAACGGATATGCGATGCTTTGTTCCAAATTAGGCGATCTAGTCTATACTTGTGTGTTGTGCGTATCACATAGTAATTCTAGGCTAATAACCGGAATAAGAGCACATAATGTTTTTAAAACTCGATATCATGGTTAGTAGAGGCCGATCTTTGATCAGGCGAGCGGCGGTGCTTATAGCTGACCTTCCCAAATCGTACCCAAGTTCCCGAACCGAGGCAACTTTGGTGATGACGGACACGTGGCCTTCGGCAACGAGTCAGGGTTTCCTAAATTCCCCCAAAGTAAATATTTAGGTGGCGACTCTGTATCTGGCATAGCAGTCCATGTTTGGCACTTCTTTCTTAAAAATCTATTCTCCAAAACGATTTGCCGGATTTGGACTCTTTGGTGATTTATCAGTCTTGCATTGCACATTGCGAGATCAGATTAAGAACCGTGACATTTGAGTCCGAACTGTGGTAACATAAAGCCCTCAGGGCACGTCCACACTCTGCCACACATATTAATTAATCTACCTCTTCGGCACGACTCTCATGATTTAATTCTAGCAGTACTATTGCTTGGCACTATTATCTCGGCATAGAACTAGCATCTCGGCTTGCTGAAAATCCACATTTGAAAATACTAGAGGATTGGTGTCAACTCAAGGAGTTTAAACCCAACAAGCCGAGGAGCCAAGAAGTAACCAAAGTTTGCCAGTAGTTACAAAATGGACCAAATTTTTAGAAAACTAAAATTTTTAAAGTTGTCGAAATCAAGTTTTGGCCATACCAATATGAAGTACTCATTAAGCCGAGTCCAACACAACAAACCACGTCGAAATTGGAGCTAAAACGAAGCCGTACGAGCTCGTCGAAGTTTTCCGAGCAATGTCATTATTCCGCCGGAGAAGATGACTGGATTTGGAGTTGGCCAACTTAAGAAATTATTGTGTGCATTGCGGCTAAGTTACCTCCTGTCATAGCTGAACAATCAAGTTCAAATATATAATATACAAAATATATTCACAAAGATTTGAGATGGCAAAGTGGTTAAGTATTAAATTTTTTTCACAAGGGTATGAGTTCAAATCCTGTAGGCAACAACTTTACTTATATTTTTTGCCAAGCTATCAACTTTACTTATATTTTTTGCCAAGCCATCAGGCTGAGCCATCCAATGCGAATTAGGATCCTCTCATTGACTTCTCTACTTGACTCCCTACTTGTTGGGCTATTGGGCCCACTTTTGGGCCTAATTTTGATAATCCGAACCGTTCACATTTAAGATTTGTTGAGTATATCATACTTGTAAAAAATCAAATTGATCGAATATCAGAAAGCATGTGTTCGAGAAACTGTTTATTAAATTTTTTAAAAAAATGGTTTTTAGTTCGATGATCCGAACACATAGTTTCTGATATCTGATCAACTTGATTTTTTACCGGTATGATATACTCAACAAATCTTAAAATATAAACGGTTCAGATCATTGAAATTGGGTCCAAAAGTGGGCCCAATAGCCTAGCAAGTAAGGAGACAAAGAGAGAGGGTAATGAGAGGATCTTGACTCATCCAATGCAGCATATGTCAAAGAAAATATCCAGTGCTTTGCGGAGCCTACTTCTTCATCGATTTGAGTTGTCAGATCTATTTTGGCTAAAATTACGCTATCAAGAGTCCGATTCTAACGATCCAATAGTCATTTCCAACTATTTGGAACCTTCTGAACACATCCGTACGGTCTGATTTTGCAAATTCCATACCCAAAATTTGTAGATTTTATATGCAATGCCACATATCGCAGCCAAAACAACATTTTTGCCACCGTACCTGGAGTTTGCACAATGCCTATCTCCTAGCCCAACTCATTCGTCACCAAAGGATGAATTCCTTCTGAATAACAACTGTCATTCGATAGCAATGAGGCAATGGCTATCTAATGTTACATGTTCATGACAATGGAAGCAATTTTACAACTAATTCCATGACAGTTCAATGGGGTGATGGTACAATTTAATCGACTTAGCGCTCATCGCCGAACTCACTGAACAACTCTTACACTCACTCGGCGCTTTCAATTCGGCAACTTGTCAGTTCAATCTCCATTTAGCCGCGTCAAAACCTACTGCGCAAAACCTATGCGTCATTCTTACACCTACAACTGGGTCACTACTGTTCTCAGCAACCCATTGTCTTGGTCAAACTTTATGCCGTCCATTCCTAAGCAACCCAACTCAATTTTGTTGATTCGCGAACTTGGCAGCGTTCGCATTCACAGATCAACTCCTGAGTACTCAACATATTTCCCGTTTCCCCTAATAATCCAGTCGGCCGAGTATCAACAACAATTTTGAAATCACATTGGAGTCCAATTCTACAAATTTCGCGCCTAATATTGGGATCAATGCCCTGGAACATACGGGAGTTACAAGATTGCTCAACGGTCACATCATATCCGATCGGCATGCAATTTTAGCAGCAGGATCGTGGGGCTAAGAAAAAATCCTTCGTCCTTCCCGATCATTTATTTAATTACCTTGGCCATTTATTGCCAACAGGGACATCTTAGTCAATTTTTCGCTTTCCACTTGGGGCATATTAGCCGTTTATCATCTCAGCACCTTTGCTATGTATGCATATTGGGCCAACTTGGTACATGCATTACAAAGACAATTACTTGAGTTACAAAATCCCGCTCCTTTTCACACAACTCCAAGCAAGCGACAGTTTTGGGCCAATACACTCATACTACACATTCGGCAGTTTTTTGCATATTTTTGCATGCTGTCATTTTTTTAGCTTTTACAGCTTTCCACTTTTTGTGGCTGATATATCTACATTATTTGGTACAGGAAATGATTGGCACGATTTATTAGCCTTGCAATCTTCGCACTCAGCAATACACTACACCCTCGGTTGGAGGTTATAATACCGCGACCTATACCCTTGCCTGGGGGTTATGATACTGTGGCCTACATCCTTTACTGGGGGTTACAATACCACGGCCTACACCCTCGCCTGAGGGTTATAATACTGTGGCCCATCATTATAGAGATCTCTGATATAGACATAAGGAGTCCCTATGATTAGATGTATATGGTCCCATCGTGCACTATTGGATGTACCACATATGTATATACTTTGTGAACTTTGATATGACAAGTAATTGCTTATGATATGATTTGTTTGAAACTCATGTGATATAATATTATGATAGATATCATTCATTTCAACTCTTTAGCCTATATATTTGCACATACATTCAAGCATACATGCATTCATACAATCATTCATTCACTTAATTTTATTCATTTATCCAAAGTGTTCTTTATCAAGAAACCTAACATCTATTTGAACAATATAACTCGGCAATAAAAACTCTTATTCCTTCTACCATAAACAATGAAAGTTTTGGGGCAATTGTGGGAGTCAGAAAAAAATATATACTACCGCCCAATAAGCTAGTATTTATTTTTTTCTAGCTCCCACACTGATCTACAACACGAAGGCTAACAATTTTCTACTAAGGCATTTCCTTTTCCTTTTCCTCTTCATCTTCTCTCTCTCTCTCTCTCTCTCTCTCTCTCTCTCACACACACACACACACACACACACATACACACACACACACATACACATACATTCTTCTTCTTCTTTTTCTTCTTCTTCTTCTCCTATCGCCATAAGGTCTTAGGAGATAGTGACAGTAGTGAGCATCGGAGGTTGCCAAAGGCGATCGTTAGAAGTTGCCGGAGGTTATCACCAGCGGTTGGAAGTACTCGTTGATAGCTATAAGTGAGAGGTGGTAGGTCATGGCAGTGATTTGATGATTGAGTTGTTAAAGGAGGTGTATGAAGGGTATTTTGGGGATATTGAGAGGTGAAAAAATAAGCAGGACTTATAGGTAAATAAATCTGGTCAATAAGACTGACCCGTAAGTCCCCTTATTTTAGCACATATCAAACACACCTTAGCCTTATCAAATTAGGTGGACTGCACTGTTAAATTTATTTGTTAAATGATTTTGAGTTTGCGAAAAGTCCTTCAGCCCAACTTGGCCTGGCCCAACTTGATTATTTAATATATTTTATTTTAAAGATTTATGTTTCTCTATAAATTTTAAATTGCTGAGAACATAATAATAATAAATATAATAATAATAGTAGGAGTAGTTGTTAGACTAATAAGTTACTACTCCACTTAAGATAGATTTTTAGATTTTTTTGTTTATTTGTTTTGGATTTTATGTTTTTGGGGAGGAAGGTGGAAAAAAACTAATAATATTAGAATTTCTATGTAACAAGTTGATAATATAACTCATACTTTAAGAGTTTAAAAATGATATTTAAACATATCACACTGGTTTAGATTGAATTGTTAACCGATTTATTAAATGGTCGGGGTTGGGAAATAGTTCTTGAGCCCAACCCAAACTTATCGATTCAATTATTAATACATTTTATATAATTTATATGTTATACAAATGTACATATATAATTTCTTTTATTTAAATATGGCAATATCATTTTTAATATTTGTATGACAAATGAATTATTAATTAAAAAAGTATTTAAATATTATGTTAATTAAAATTTCAAAAGAAACCCTCTAATTTAAAAGTGTAAGACTAATCATATTTTCTCTAAATTTCATAAAGATGAATTTAATTTACCCAAACAAATAAATGAAGAAGAAAAGAAAAACATTCAATAGCTCTTTAGAGCAGAGCTAATAAGAGCATCTCCAGTGTGTTCATTAAGAATTCATTAGTGCCAATGGTTATCACCAAATAGCTAACAAACAATTTATTTTTATCTCCAATGAGCTTGTTAACTTGTTTGGTTTTTCAGTTGGTTAGTTAGAAATCTTGCTAACTGTGGAGAGCTGTGTAGCGAGCCTAAGATAGAAGCAAGGATGGGCTGTACCTTTGCTGCAGCACAAGCAAAATGGGTTGAACATTGGTTGCTTTTTACCATCACTTTACCTATCCAAATAATTATAATAATTTTATTTTATAAATATGTATATATTTATATATATTTGAACGGACTCCACACTTATATAACGTACTTTTAACTATATTATTAAAATACACGCGCTTCAAACTAACAAGTACTTAACACATATACTTCAACATTATTGTTTATATTTTTTGCCATATAACACACCTTAACACATAATTTTAGTTACACCACTTGAAGATACTCTAATACAAAGAGAGCTTTGCTACAAAAACATAGAGTCAAGATGTCCAAAACAGGAACCAAAAAAAACACATACCCCAGCAGAGTCATTTACATTAGTTTAGTAGTAGGTATTATCATTGTATTTCCCAGCCAAAAAAAAAAAAAAAAAGTTAGTTCAGTCATCAACTGTAGTTACGTTGCACCTCCACATGAATGACATTACCAGAACTTGGAATGAACTTGAACAAACATGTGTCCCCAATTTCAATGTTGTTGGCTACCCTAAAATCAGGCCAACCAGCAGTGAAATCCACAGTACGGTAAGGGGGCGGCCTTAAACATATGTCAACCGCCCACAGCTGCCCTTTCTTGTTCTTCAGCACCACAACCTTCTTCCTCCCTATTCCACTCTCCACTGCAAAAGCCTTTGGAACAGTCTGACGACATACATGAAAGACCCAACAAAATTCAGCCCACAATTGTGTTCTATATATGAGTAAATTATGGCAAAACTCTTAAACCTTCCGTTTTTATGTTTTTATCTTTTGATTAGGTGTTATTTGGCAAGTTGATTTGTAACTAAATCACAAAAAACAAAATAAACTATTTTAACCACAACAAACAAAACATCATATCCAACTCATAATCATTACACTCTTCTCTCACAAAAAGAGCCAAAAAAGTCAAAAAGCCAAAAAATCCTTCCCAAATCAAACTTTTTATCCCAAGCTAAAATAGTCAAAAAGATCAAAAAACCAACCCACTTCCCAAACAGAAGCTAAACCATTAAAAAATTAATTTTCTTTTAAGTCATCTAACTTTTAAAATTAGTTTAAGTCAACTTAATTAACTTACTCTTTTGATTGGTAGTATATAACACATTCATTAAACCAAATTTAAAAACTTCATGGATTTATTTGAATGAAAATTTCATTTTGGGGGTTTATTCAAAAAACAAATAGTAAAGTTTAAGAGCTTACCAAGAGCAACAGCTTCTATTTCCATACCTATACATTTTCTCTATTCGCATCCTTATATAAACTTCGTTTAGAAAGAACTAATTCAACTTGACTTTTTGACTAATTTAACTTGGTTAAATTAATTCTGTTTTGACTTCTTTTGTTTTTTTGTTGAAATGGGATAATTGTGGATGAAAAAAAAAATCATAATTATGATTTGAATGTAACATTTTATTTTGTTAACTTATTTAGTCTATTTTGCCAAACGATAACTCAATTTACATACATTTTTTATTTTCTTTTAACATTCACACCACTTAATTTCTATAATATCTTCGTCTTTTAACCCACCCTAACCTTAACCCCATCATGTTGGTTGGGGCGGGAAGATTATTGGAGAGTTGGACGCGGCAGCCGTGGCTATGGTTCGGAAGAAAGTATGTCATTTCTTCTCTCTTAAATTGTAATTTGTTTGAGAGAAAAATATTATAATTCAAAAAAATAAAAATGAGGCAAGTTTAAAGAAGTGTGGTATGCAAATCAAAACTTTACATATGACTAGAATTAGTTGCAAATGCAACTAATTTTTTAATTTTAATTTTACATTTAATTTTTTTAAAAATTTGTTGATTGAGAAAAATGGTTTCAATAGTTTTAGCCAACTCGATCAATAAAAAAATTGCAATCCGATGTGAACACCATTCTTGGAAAAGTAAAAGGGTTAGTTACTCTTTAAACTATTAACAATATTAATCTACCTCCCTCGTCTATAAATTTATATATATTAACTTCATCAATTATAAAAATAGTATAAAAAAAAACCCTTTTTGAAAGTGGTCAGCAAGAGTAAAAGTGATATTTTATATCCACTCTTTGTATTAAAAAAAAATTGTTTTCTTCCTTTTGAGTTCGAGAGGCTCTTATTTGGTTTTGGTTAAGAAATTTAAAGAAGAATTTAAAAAAAAAATAAAAAATATGTAAAATTAAGAGAAATATAAATATATTTTATTTATATTTTATTATCTTACTTTTTAAATCCCTAATCAAATCTCCAATCAAACCCAGTAAGGAAAAGTTAATATAATTGAAAATTAGACTTCAAAAGAGGTGTAAGTCATTTAAAAATCATGGGAGAGGTTTATGCAATTTCATTAGGGGCTATTTTAGGAACTTGGCTAAAAGTCACTTTTTTTTATTAATAGCAAAAGCTAAAAGTTGACTTTTTTGACTTTTTTTTCATTTGGCAAGTTAGTTTTTAGCCAACGGTGAAATTACAATTTTACCCCTCATGGGTCACAATGTATTACATAGGTTCAGTTATAAATATTTTAAATAAATGGGAGTAGTTTAGTCATTTTATTATGATTTGACATCATAAACAAATATTAATCAAAAAAGTCAAAAATTTTACCAACTTCCCAAATCATTTATCTAAAAAAACCAAAAACTTGGTTAAAAGCCAAAAAATCACTTTTTACCATCTTCTCAACACAACCTAGATCTGAAGGAGAGGTATGTAAGTGTAATTTAGCAAAGGAAAAAAGATTGAGAAGGCAAAGATGGAAAATTCACCAAGCGAGATTTGTTGTACTTCTTTAAAACCATGAGAAAGCTGAGATGCGTGGGTTTGGCAGATGCTGACCAACCCCTTGCTTCGACCTCTCCTCTGTTCGATCGCCTACCGTACGGATCTGCTCATGCATCTCAAACTCAAATATAAGTAAAAACCATAATAATAAAACAATAAAAAACATAAAAAAGGAGAGAGGGAGAGAGAGAGAGAGAGCTAACGAGATGGTGAATCCATGGACTTTCGTGATCGGGTATTACGTGACATGAATGGGTTTTGGGGGATCTTCTTAATTGAAGGGTTAAGCTCCTTCTCACAGCCACTGGGACCATATGTGACAATGTGGAACATCGAGTCTGAAATTAGCCTGAAAACTACGAAATCCCCAAATCTTAAATGGTTGTCATTGACGAGCTTTTCCCAACCACGGTGCGTGAAGCAGTGTTCATCACCAATTTGTTGGATTTTCACTTCCCATGATTGTTCCCCAGAGTTAGCTTCAATCAGAGCATTTTTGGGCAGTTCGCCTTCCATTTTGGCCACAAATGCTGGCGGTATTCGCTGCCAATACATGCATTAAAACATCATAATAACTGAGGCAACGAAACAAACACATATTCGGCACACCATGAAGGGGCTTCATTAATGAATGTCAGCTCATTTATGAATATATATATCATAGTGAGAGAAGAGAGAGAGAGACTCACCAGTTTGTTGGCAAAGTCACCGATCAAGACCTTGAAGAACGAGGAACAGTGTTTTGGCTTCCTACCCATTTTTGGTCCTTTCTTTTTTTTTTTCTCTTCTTTTCTCTCTCTCTGTATTTGGAAAGTGAACCGCAAAAATGAAATTGAAATGCGTAAAACTGCTCTGCAACCGCCATAGTGTGTGCTTATAAAAAGACGACGAATGACCGCTCTGCAAGTCACTGATGCAGGCATCTCGAATGTCCATGGACGAAAGTACCAAAGTATTGTTAGTACTGTTCACGGACCCGATTGATCCAATCCAATTTCCATTTACTTTTAAGTGATTTTGATAATATAAAAACAAGTGTGAGTAAATTCTTTTTAAATTCACTTATATTTGGACGGATGGCCAATTCTCATAGAATGATGCTAGTTTTTTTGCTTTATGTTAAAAAAAAATAATTTATTTAATAATAATATTAATTATTTATGAGAAAAAAAATTGCACTTAAATAAGGTTCAAAATAATAAAAAAAATTGCTATAAAATAATTTTAAAAGGACAAATTACTTGCACCTCTCTTGAGATTTAACGGAATTATAGATTCTCTCTTGAAGTTTCAAAAATTACATTCCATCCATTGCAATTACTACAGTTAATGAAAATCATAAATTGACTAAAATACCCTTTTGACAAATAAAGGTAAATTGCCTACACCCCTTTAAGGTTTAACTAAATTATCATTTTTAAACAAGTTATGAAATGTAAAATTAAAATAGAAAAACACTTATCATACTACAAAAAATTAGGATTTTAAACACCAAAATTTAAGGTCAAAATTATTTTTAGGGAATCAAATATTTTTATTGTGAAAAGTGTCGTCATTATATATTAAGCAACAAAAATTGAACATTAGAGATTAATTTTCTTTTTTATATCAATTTTTTTGTCTCAAAACATAAACCATTTTTTAGACCAAATTATTTTGTCCGTAAAATTCAATTTATTATTGACATTTTCGAAATTTTATCGCTAAAAGTCTTATTTTTTACTTTTCAGGGCATTCATTTAGCAACTATCCTCACGACGATAGAAATTACTTTCTAAATGTCTTTTGCAACAAAATTTTCACTTTTAAAAATCAAAAAAATGTCTCTAAAATTTTTATATGTTATTGTGTCAGATTGTGAAAATATTATAAAATTAACAAATAATTAAATAAGTTAAAAACACAAGAAGTGACTTGTCAAAAAATTCTTAGAATATGTTTGATTTGATTTTTAGAAATTTATTTTTAAATTTTTTTAAAAAAATTAAAAATTAATTTGGTTAATAAATAATAAATAAATAATAATTATTTTTATATAATTTTATTTTTTGAGTGGTTAGAAACAATTTTTACCCATTAAATATATTTTTTCATATTTATTTTTATTAAATTAGTTTTTATTATTTTTTAAATTCAGAAAAAAAATTCTAAACAACCAATCAAATATGGTTCTATTTTTTTTTTTTTTTTTCATCTAACGTAATTCTTTTATAAACTTTATTGATTTATCAAAGGGATTTTAGTATGAGTATTGTCATCTATCAATTTATATTTTGGTGATGTTAACTAAGGCATTGTTTGGGAAGGGTTAAAGTGGCTATTTTAGCCACAAAAGATAAAATAGGCGATTTTAGTCAAAAAAATATCATATCCAATCTATAATCATCACATTTTTTTCTCATAAAAAAAGTTTAAAAAGTCAAAAAATTAAAAAGTTAATATCAAACTAAACTTTTTCACTCAAGTTAAAATAGCTAAAAAATTAATCTACTTTTCAAACGAAGACTAATTATTCTTAACGCTTAATTAACCGTTGAAGTTAAATTATTATGCGAATATAAATTTTAGGATAAGATATAATTTTTGAAATTTTAGAAAAAAATTGTAATTTAACTAAATTTGAAAAGAGGCGTAGATAATTTAGCCATTTTTAAAAAAGCAGCAGTCATTTCACAAATGATGGATTTGATCAGCCAGCAGACGTGGAAGCGAGTATCTTCCAAATCCACTACTGCACAAAGCAGCTTTCTCGATGCAGTATCATAACTTATCGCAGCACTGATGTTTGATTATAAATCGTGGGTAAGTGTGTTATCTACACCTTTAGGCCGGTTTGTTTGGGTTATAGAAAGGGAATTAACTTTGATACTGGGGAGAAGGTTGAGAATAAGATGTTTATTTTGAAAGATATGGAAAGAATTAGTAATTTTTTGGTATTAGTAAGAAGGAGAAAGGGAGGTTAGTAAGGAAGAGGTAGAGATAGTATTAGAAAAATAGTGAGGAGATTAGAAATTTTTTTATTTTTTATATATTGGGAATTTTTTTTTAAATATAATGTTTAATTTTTTATATTTTTTTATTTTATATAAAAATAATTTAACAATTTCTCACTATTTTAATTCCCTCATTATCAATCCCCTCACTATCAATCCTCTCACTAACAATCCCTTCACTATTAATCCTCTCACTATGAATCTCCTCCATTCTATCTCTGAAAACAAACGGGGCCTTAGGCCCGTTTGTTTTGGGGCGTGGGTGGGGGATTGGGATTAGGATAGTTGTGAATTCTATTTAATATGCTATTTTATTTACAGAATTGAGGAAGAGATTGTTAAGGCGAGGGGTTTAGGATAGGCCTTGCAGATGAGATTCAAATAGGCCTCCAGAACTTGATATTAAAAAATAGTATGGTGGACTAGAAATTTATTTATTTATATATTTTTTACATATGGGGCTTTTTTTTTAACATTACTGTTAAATTTTTTGTATTTTTTGTTAAGTAAAAATTATTATTTTATTTTTTTTATTGTTTTTGAAATTTTTTTATTTTATTTTTATTTTTTAAAATTTTTTTACATTTTGGGCATTTTTTAAAAACATTAATGTTTAATGTTTTTGTATTTTTTTATTTATTTTATTATTTTATATTTATTTTATATAAAAATAATTTAATAATTCCTACATTAACAACTATCATCAAAACAAAAATAATTTTACTTAATCCCCTCACTATCAATCCCGTCACTAACAATCCTCTCACTATTAATCCTCTCATTATCAATCATCTCCATTCTACCTCTGAAAACAAACGGGGCCTTAGGGAATAGGGAAAATTATCACTCTTATTTAGTTTGTTTGGTTTCAGTTTTCAAAAAATAATTTTTAAAAAATTTTATTTTTTATATTTTAATGTTTTCAATGAATTTTTTAATATTTTAAATAATTTTTAAAATTTTTTTAACACACTTAACATAAATACACTTAAAAAGTATAATATTTGTGAAAAAATCTTTAAAAAATATACTAAATATCAAAAATATAAAAAAATACGAAAATTTCATATTTTTGTATATTTATTAATTTTTTAAAATATTTTTCACAAATATTTTATTATTTAGATACATCTAAGTAAAGTGCATCTAAAAAAATATAAAAAAATTACTTAAAATTTAAAAAATATTCATTAAAACGAAAAAAGATGAAAAAAAAAAATTTACTTTTTAAAAAATTGAATTCAAAAAATTAAAATTAAACACACTGCTTATTATTATTTTTCTCCTATATATGTTGATGTGTTGCTTTAATTTAATTTTTATTAATTGAAATAATGAAACTCATCATATTTTTTTTTATTTTCTTTTAAGAAATAATTGGATAAACATCTCTCAATGAATAGCGTGAAATAAGATTGTGTTTGGTAGAATTTTATAAATATAATTTGAGAATATGAGTTGTATTTTAGGGATATTTCGAAACTTGGTTTTTGGGATATTTTTTGTTTTTTTTCACTACAAGACAAATGTTTTACAAAACTAAAAAAAAAACAAATCTAAACAAAATTTCACATCAAACCCCATAATCATTTCACTTTTTTTTTTCACAAACATCACATTCAACCCCAAAAAAATCGAACTATCTTCCCAAACACAAAAAAAAAATTTCTCCAATAATATCCTACAACTAAAAAAACCTACAAAAAAAAACCCACTTCCCAAACACCCACTTTAAGTTTGTGAGTTTTGGAATTATAATTTGAGTGTAGAAAATTTGTTTGGTGAATGAGTTTTGAAAATAGTTTTAAAAAGAGGTTTTGAATTGAGTGATGTGACATAATTTTTATACAAAAATTTACAACTCACAACTAAATACAATCCAAAATTCTATTCAAAACTCATAAAAAAAAAAATTTAAAAATAGAAAATATTTTTTATTTAACATATAAAAATAAAAATAAAAATTCAAGAACACTGTTCCGGTCAACCAGCCAATTGTCCAGAGAGACATCCGGATACACTAATTTTTAAATGTGAGTATGAAAATGTATTTTAAAAACCATAAACAAACGCCGCATTCGAACTTAAGTATAGAATCATGATATACAAACTGTACCAAACCCAGCCTAAATAACTTTCCATTAGATAGAGTGAATAACTCTCTTGGTAACCTAAAGGGTTGTGGCATTGTGGTAAGGCCTTGGGGTTTAAGCCCCAAGATCGCAAGTTCAATTCCTCCCTTGGGCCAATCTCCTAGGCGAAGCACTGTTGGTTAGGAGGTTGGACCTCAAGGATGCCTAATCAGCTACTTGGTGTGGATTTAATGCTCCTCTACTGTGCGAGTCTTGACTTAATCGAATCTTGCCTTGGAAGGTCGGGACAAGCTTCCAGGTTATAGTCTCTTACTCGGAACGGACAACAGGACACCCTGGTGATCTCCTCATGGGGCGTGCTACCTTGGACCTGCGGGAGGGTAGGAGAATTTTCCTGTAACAAAAGAAAAATAAAAAAATAAAAAAAAAAACTCTCTTGGTGTTCAAACCGTTCGATTACTTTTCTATATATGGGTTTCTTAATTTTCTATTTGAAACAAAAAGTAAAAGGTAAATCGCACTGACATTTCTTGAGATTTGATTCAATTATATTTTATCTCTAGATATTTTATGTCTAAATAATTGTTAATTTTTATTTTATAATCTCACAATAGGAAGAAAAAAAAAAGAGTTGTTTCACTTATGTAAAGTGAATCTTAATAGTATAGTATTGTGTATACTTCAATTTAAGACAGTTTAAATTTTAAAATTAAAATGACATTTAAAATTTTTAATTAATTAATTTTTATATAAATTGGTTGGTTATTTGACCTAACTGGTTAGGCTGAACCATTTTTGGTTTGACCGATTCGCCGGCTTAATCGCGATTTCTCATACTGATTTTATTAATTATAAACAATTAAAAAAATTCTCATTGACTAACTTCCATTTAACCATATAAAAATAAATTTCTAATTAGTTTATGATTTATTTTATAATCTCACATCAGGAGAAGAAGAAAAAGTAAAGTTTATTTCACTATCTATCTATCTATCTATCTATTTATATATTATATAAAGGAAATGATAAATTTCACTTTACCCCCTATGGTTTAGGCCATGTGCGGATTACCCCCTAACTTTCGAATATCACCATTTAACCCCTCTGTGGTTTATGGAGTAATGTGCACGGTTAGTTTTTCTATTTATTAGAAACCGGCTGTGCAGTATACGCAAGTGTGGTGTAATTGGGCATGAACTTATGATGTTCCCTCACAATGAAAAGACCAAAATGCCCCTAGGGTTAAACATAAAAGCTTACTCAAGAAGATTGCTTTTTATATTGCCTCCTTGCTTTTTATGTTGAATTGCAAGCTAGTCTACCCAGCAAAAATGTCATCTTCAAGCATTGAAGGTAGAGAAAGGACAAATGTTGAGGTTCATGAACAAGAAATGTTGTTGTGGAAGAAAAGTAGCCATTAGAATCGTGGAGTCTGAGAAGCCTTCAAAAGGTAGGTTGTACTATGTTTGTAAAAATGCGGGTTTGGGGGGTTATGATTTATGGGCTTGGTGCAACCCAGTTGGATATGCTCCCATCTAAGGAAGAGATGAGATTGATGATGAGAAGCCAAGAGTTGAGGAATGTGTGCAGTTTAATAGAAGACTAATGAAGCTGGAGATGAAGATGGAGGCACTGAACATGATGATGAAGACATCTATGGTGGTTTTGCTTGTGTGTTTCATTTCCACCATATTAATGTTCAGTATGAAATGAATTTGTAAGGTGCTTTATGTACTTGATGTATGTTTGAAAGCAATGAAATTATGTTTCTGAAATTTGTGATTTTTGTATGTTCTTTTTTACTACAACATGAAAATGCATTGAAAATTATTCCAACACAAACCCTCGTAAGTTTAATTGGAAAAAAATCAACAAATTCTGAATTTTTTTTACTGTATTCCAATGCAAAATATACAACCAACATTAAAATGATTCCAACACAAACAAACTGACTCTATACTTGAAGCAATGGTAACCCTACTGAGTTGATTTGCAAAACAACAGGCCTCATTCCAAATCAATGCGCTTGAAGTAATGGAACATAAATGACAAAAAAAATTGAGATTGATAATGCTATTCAATACCAATACATTTATAGAAGTATGCTAACAAATGTTATTCAATACCAATCCATTTACAGAAGTATGCTGCATTTGAATACCAGACTTAAATACAAATACAACACTTAAATACATCAACAATTTCCATACAAAAACGAAAACCATTCTCAAAAACCATAACTCTAAATACAAAAACCATAACTCTAAGTGTGTGTCTATCATTCCTTAGCTTAAATACAAACACAACACATCCCACAGTATTGTTTCATTACAAAAACATAAATAATTGTTGGAAATGGTTATAAAATTCTAGATAAAACCAGAATTTTTTCCTAAGTTCGGTCTATTTTTTAGGTGGGCCCCGAGTGTCGATTTACTCGGGTCAAAGTGGTAACGCGTTCTATGCCGCGTTGTGATTCACGTGGTATATTTGGTTGATCAAAACCATTACCGAGTGAATGGGAAATTGAAGCCAAAGTGTGCTCCATGGAAATGGTGTTTTGGTGGAAATTCCTTAAGGTTGTAAATTAGCTTGTCCCACATTGATTTGGTGGGAAGTTTTGAAAGGGTTTATAAGGCTTAGGGTGAGATACTTGGGGTGTGCCCCAAGGGGTACCCAAGTGTTTTAGAGGGAGAGGTTATGGGCAAAATGGGCTAGACCCAAAAATCACCACCCCCGCGCGCCGCCGCCGTCCGTCCGCCCGGGCGGGTGGGCTGGGCCCGGGTGCGTGGTGTGTGGTTGGGTTGGGCTTCTAATCTTTTTGGGCCAAAAACATTTGAATTTAATTTTATTTTCTATTAAAATAAAATCCAAAATTCAAATTAAATTGGTTTGGATTTTTTGTTCATCCAAACAGGGCCCTTCCCGTTTTCAAACAGAAATAAACTGTTTTGGAATTAGTGCACACCCAAACAGGGCACCTTCACATCTATAAATAGGACCACCCTCATTTGATGTTTTCCATTCAGAAATTTCGTATTTCACTTCTGCTATTTATATTCTTCATCTTGCTGCATTTTATTTCCGAAAGAAATAGTGTAAACACTTAGTGTGTTCGTAAGGCAAACAATTAGTAGTGCTGCTATTGTTTGTGGTAGATCATTTCATCCTGGGAGATAGACGTCCGAATTCTGAAAGCACCGTGGAGATGACGAATCTGTCTTAAGGACACAGTGTTAAACACTGGACTTGATCAGAAAATAACTCGAAGAACTTAAATCAAGTAAGTTATTTAATTTATTTTCAGTGTTGTTTTTATTTATTTAAATCAGATTTTAATTTTGTTTTTGTAACAAAATAAAATCTGTTTTTATTTATTTATTTTTATTTCGAGTTTGATTTTTGTAATCAAACAAATTTCTCTCCTTTTTCTTTATTTCTTTAAATTCTATTTGTTGTTGTGTACACAATAGAATTAAATCTTTTAAATATAGTGAAGATTGTCCTACAATCTTAAGACAGATTCCTTTTTGGGTATCTTCATTGTATTTAATTTTCTGTGTTTTCAAATTAATATTCTGGTTGGAAAAACAAATAGTGATTTATGCTATTTGACAAATAGTAGTAATATACTGTCTCTTTTCTTTGACAACATCTAGTAGTACGATACTGGTGTCATTAACAATTCAGAATATTATTTGGTATTACAGAAAATTCTTGTTATATATTTTATTTTTCTTGTTTTAGTAACAAAGAAAATAAAATTATTTTGTTATTACAATTATTTTCTGGTTTTAGTAACTAGGAAATTAATTTGTGTTTTAATATTTTCTGATTTTTGTAATCAGAGATTATGGCTACTACAACTGAAACTGCATCTGGCAGTGGTACTCCTATTGTTACACCTACATCGGTCCCTATCCAGAACCATGTTCATGTACCAATCAATCATGGAGAAAAATCGGAAAAATTTAACGGTACCGAGTTTAAGAGATGGCAGCAGAAGATGCTGTTCTATCTTACAACTCTTAATTTGGCCCGGTTTCTCCATGAAGAGGCTCCAGCACTTAAAGAGGGTAAAAGTGATCGGCAAGTTGTTGCCGCTGTAGATGCTTGGAAACATTCAGATTTCCTGTGCAGAAACTACATCCTAAATGGCCTTGACAATATGCTGTATAATGTATACAGTCCTCTGAAAACAGCAAAAGAATTGTGGGATTCTTTGGAGAAGAAATACAAGACAGAAGATGCCGGCACGAAGAAATTTGTCGTCGGTAAATTTCTGGACTTTGTTATGGTAGACTCCCAAACGGTAATATCTCAAGTTCAAAGTTTTCAAATAATTTTGCATGATATTCATTCAGAAGGTATGTCTCTTAGCGAGTCATTCCAAGTCGCTGCTTTAGTGGAAAAGTTACCACCGGCTTGGAAAGATTTCAAAAATTATTTAAAACATAAACGCAAAGAGATGACTATGGATGAATTGATTGTAAGATTAAGAATTGAAGAAGATAACCGAAAGGCTGAAAAGAGGAATGGAAAAAATCCCATTGAGTCCAAGGCAAATGTGGTTGAACAAGTTCATAAACCACATAACAAAAAGAGAAAGTTTACTGGAGATGGTCCTAAACAAGGCGATAGTAGCAAGAAGTTCAAAGGAAAATGCTATAACTGTGGCAAAACTGGACATCGAGCTTCTGACTGCCGCCGCCCTAAGAAGAATCATGGAAGTACAAGTAAAAAGACCACCAATCAGGCCAATGTAACAGAATTGGATTACATCTCTGACGGAGTGAATGACATCAACCTCTCTGCTGTGGTGTCTGAGGCTAACTTGGTTGGAAATCCCAAAGAGTGGTGGGTTGACACTGGAGCAACTCGTCACATATGTGCGGACAAGAAGATGTTCACTACCTACAATGAGGCAGCAAATGGTGAACAACTTTTCATGGGAAATTCTTCTACTTCTACTGTGGCTGGACAAGGGAAAGTGATCTTGAAGATGACATCAGGGAAAGAACTGACCCTCAACAACGTACTGCATGTACCTGACATCTGGAAGAATTTAGTTTCTGGGTCTTTGTTAAGTAAAAATGGTTTTAGGCTTGTATTTGAGTCTGATAAATTTGTATTAACAAAGAGTGGTATGTATGTTGGTAAGGGATACATGAGTGATGGTCTCTTTAAGTTGAATGTAATGACAGTTGTACCGAAAGTTGCTATGAATAAGAATAACACATCTTTTGTTTATATTCTTGAGTCAAATTTATGGCATGGTAGATTAGGACATGTGAATTTTGATGCTTTGCGTAGATTAATTGGTTTAGATTATATACCAAAGTTTGAAATTAATCCTAATCATAAATGTGAAATTTGTGTAGAAGCGAAACTAACTAAGGCTCCATTTAAATCGGTTGAAAGAAAAACCGAACCTCTAGAATTAATTCATACTGATGTATGTGATTTAAAATTTATTCAAACTAGAGGTGGCAAAAAGTATTTCATAACATTTATCGATGATTGCACAAGATATTGTTATGTTTATTTACTTAGAAGTAAAGATGAAGCCTTAAAAATGTTTAAACTCTACAAAACAGAAGTTGAAAATCAACTTGGTAAAACCATTAAAATGGTTAGAAGTGATAGAGGTGGTGAATATGATGCACCATTAAATGAATTTTGTGCACAACATGGCATTATTCACCAAACTACAGCCCCTTATTCTCCACAGCAAAATGGAATTGCTGAAAGGAAGAATAGAACCCTAAAAGAAATGATGAATGCCATGTTACTAAGTTCAGGCTTACCACAGAACTTGTGGGGGGAAGCAATATTGTCTGCTAATTATGTTCTTAATAGAATACCCCACAAGAAAACCAAAAGCATTCCTTATGAATTGTGGAAAGGTCGACCACCTTCCTACAAATACTTAAAAGTGTGGGGGTGTTTGGCAAAAGTTGAAGTACCTGTTCCTAAAAAGACTAAGATTGGACCAAAAACAGTAGATTGTGTGTTTCTTGGTTATGCTCAGAATAGTAGTGCATATCGGTTTCTGACTTATAAATCAGATATACTTGATATAAATGTGAACACTATTATAGAGTCAAGGAATGCTGTGTTTTTTGAACATGTCTTTCCTTACAAGAAAGGACAGGAATTAAGTTCACAGAAAAGAACTTATGATTGTACACAAAGTCAAGAGACTAATGACAATCAAACACAAGAGACTAGTAATAGTCTCGACCAACAGGATTTAACTAATGATGAACCAAGACGGAGTAAGAGAGCAAAAACATCAAAATCCTTTTGTCCAGATTTTCTGACATACTTGTTAGAAAATGAATCTCAAAGCTTTAAGGCAGCAATGACAGGTCCTGAAGCACCTTTGTGGAAAGAGGCTGTTAATAATGAAATTGAATCCATTATGCAAAATCATACTTGGGAATTGGTGGATCTTCCACCAGGTTCTAAACCTCTTGGATATAAATGGATATTCAAGAGAAAAATGAAAGCAAATGGTTCAATTGATAAGTATAAAGCAAGACTTGTTGTTAAAGGTTACAGACAAAAGGAAGGTCTGGACTATTTTGACACATATTCCCCTGTGACAAGAATAACATCTATTCGCATGCTTATTTCTATAGCAGCATTGTTTAATTTAGAAATACATCAAATGGATGTTAAGACAGCTTTCTTAAACGGTGATCTAAATGAAGAGATCTATATGGAACAACCCGAAGGGTTTGTAGTATCAGGGCAAGAAAAGAAAGTTTGTCGACTTGCAAAATCCCTTTATGGATTAAAACAAGCACCTAAGCAATGGCATGAAAAATTTGATCATGCAATGCTTACTAATGGGTTTAAGATAAACGAATGTGACAAATGCGTCTATGTTAAAAACACTGACCAAGGATATATCATAGTTTGTCTTTATGTGGATGACATGCTTATCATCGGAAGCAGTCAAAACATGATCAAATCAACTAAGCAGATGCTTAACAAAAGATTTGATATGAAAGATATGGGGGTCGCAGATGTTATATTAGGAATGAAAATTACTAAAACATCTGACGGATATGCATTATCTCAATCTCATTATATTGAGAAAATTCTTGATAAATTTATCAAGGATGATTTGAATTTAGCTAGAACACCTGTAGACATCAGTCTTTATTTATCAAAAAATAAAGGTGATGCAGTGTCTCAGTTAAAATACTCCCAAATCATTGGAAGCCTAATGTACCTAATGAATTGTACTCGTCCTGATATAGCTTATGCTATCAGTAAATTGAGTAGGTACACTAGTAATCCTGGAGAAGACCATTGGAAAGCGATCATTCGAGTTCTTAGATATCTAAGATTTACTCGTGATCATGGTTTGAACTTTACTCGATATCCAGCAGTACTCGAAGGTTATTGTGATGCCAATTGGATATCGGATACTAAAGATTCAAAATCCACTAGTGGATATGTCTTTACTCTAGGAGGCGCTGCTGTTTCTTGGAAGTCCACGAAACAAACTTGCATCGCACGATCCACAATGGAATCCGAGTTCATTGCTTTAGACAAAGCAGGTGAAGAAGCAGAATGGCTTCGTCACTTCTTAGAAGACATTCCAATGTGGCCAAAACCTGTGCCAGCTATTTGCATTCATTGTGATAGTCAATCTGCAATAGGCAGGGCACAGAATCACATGTATAACGGTAAGTCACGACATATACGTCGTCGACATAATACCGTAAGGCAATTGTTGTCAAACGGAATAATCTCAATAGATTATATAAAATCTAAAGAGAATATTGCGGATCCGTTAACAAAAGGTTTGACAAAAGAGCTAGTGTATAGTTCATCGAAGGGGATGGGTTTAAAGCCTATTACATAAGAGTTGTCATAATGGTAACCCTACTTATATGACTGGAGATCCCAAGAACTAAGTTCAAAGGGACAACTAAGTTATGTATGGCTCGCCAGAAATCACCAAGGGATTAAAATTCCTACTCATTCCTATGGTGAGAGTGATATCTGCAACATATGTTGTCTGCAGGGGTATAAGGATAAAGCTTTGCTTTTAATGATTACTTATATCTTGATTAAGACATAAAATCAAGATGAGTATAAAAAGATACTCACAATAAGAATCACCTATATGAGTGTTGAACTGGGGCCGGTTCTATGAGAATGAAAAGGCTAAATTCTCTAGAAACACTTATGAAAACCAGGCGCGTTCAAGGCCAAAATGAACACAACAGTGAGAACCATGATGTATTAGAAGATATTTTGTGTGAAATCTATTGTCTTGGCTTACACAAACGGCTGAACAATTCAAGGCATCGCGTCCTTTGGTTAGCCAGTAAGTCCGATAGGTTATCACTAGGGAAGGTTCAAAGCCGAAAACTACCTATCCTGATGCAAGATATTTTCGACTTATACTCTTTCGTTAAAGTCTGCATATTGTTGCATTTCCGTTGTCATCAAATTCCATTCATGTGGGGGATTGTTGGAAATGGTTATAAAATTCTGGATAAAACCAGAATTTTTTCCTAAGTTCGGTCTATTTTTTAGGTGGGCCCCGAGTGTCGATTTACTCGGGTCAAAGTGGTAACGCGCTCTATGCCGCGTTGTGATTCACGTGGTATATTTGGTTGATCAAAACCATTACCGAGTGAATGGGAAATTGAAGCCAAAGTGTGCTCCATGGAAATGGAGTTTTGGTGGAAATTCCTTAAGGTTGTAAATTGGCTTGTCCCACATTGATTTGGTGGGAAGTTTTGAAAGGGTTTATAAGGCTTAGGGTGAGATACTTGGGGTGTGCCCCAAGGGGTACCCAAGTGTTTTAGAGGGAGAGGTTATGGGCAAAATGGGCTAGACCCATTGGACCCAAAAATCACCACACACGCGCGCGCCGCCGCCGTCGTCCGTCCGGTCGGGCGGGCTGGGCCTGGGCGCGTGGTGTGTGGTGTGTGGTTGGGTTGGGCTTCTAATCTTTTTGGGCCAAAAACATTTGAATTTAATTTTATTTTTTATTAAAATAAAATCTAAAATTCAAATTAAATTGGTTTGGATTTTTTGTTCATCCAAACAGGGCCCTTCCCGTTTTCAAACAGAAATAAACTGTTTTGGAATTAGTGCACACCCAAACAGGGCCCTTCCCGTAATTGCTATCTGTTTGAATTGTTGAATCTGTTTGAATTCAAAACCCAACAGGTATCATACCTGTTCAATTCAAAACCAAGAGCCACATACCTGTTCAATTCAAATCCAAGAGCCACCTTCACATCTATAAATAGGACCACCCTCATTTGATGTTTTCCATTCAGAAATTTCGTATTTCACTTCTGCTATTTATATTCTTCATCTTGCTGCATTTTATTTCCGAAAGAAATAGTGTAAACACTTAGTGTGTTCGTAAGGCAAACAATTAGTAGTGCTGCTATTGTTTGTGGTAGATCATTTCATCCTGGGAGATAGACGTCCGAATTCTGAAAGCACCGTGGAGAGGACGAATCTGTCTTAAGGACACAGTGTTAAACACTGGACTTGATCAGAAAATAACTCGAAGAAATTAAATCAAGTAAGTTATTTAATTTATTTTCAGTGTTGTTTTTATTTATTTAAATCAGATTTTAATTTTGTTTTTGTAACAAAATAAAATCTGTTTTTATTTATTTATTTTTATTTCGAGTTTGATTTTTGTAATCAAACAAATTTCTCTCCTTTTTCTTTATTTCTTTAAATTCTATTTGTTGTTGTGTACACAATAGAATTAAATCTTTTAAATATAGTGAAGATTGTCCTACAATAATAACATGTAATCCTATAGTATACTTTGACCCAGTTGCCAGTTCTTTGTCCTATCCCCTTGCTTTGATTGTCTCTAGTACAGAAGTTATTGAAACAACATGCCCTCTGACATTAACATTCACTCCAGTTCTTTTAACATTGACTGCAGATGCAAATGCATTAATTGGTCCTCTACCCCTCCCACCAATTGTGATTTCAGGTCCTTTGCCAAGACCACTTGATGCCTTTCCACCATGGGTTGGTAGTTTTGTGGGATGCAACAACATTTTCAATTAACAAACTGAAAATTTAAAAAAATAAAAAAGTTGGTTATATAAACAAGTGAGTTACCTGAGTGGATGACCTAGTACTCCTTCTCATCAATCCAATAGAAGCAGTACTCATTGGTGGTTGAGATGTTGCTTGGCCTCCTCCTCTAGTTTGGCTCTTACTGGACATCTGAGGTAAAAAATTTCCAGTTACGAACAAATTGGGCAAACTAATGTTAGTTTCCTACTTGAAATTACATGTCAACATTAAAAATTGGTTACCTTATTTGATAGGATGTTTGTTTTTTAGAGTAGGAGTAGGAGTTGATGCAGGTTGAGATGATTGCTCACTAATAGATCATGCAACAAACAAATTAAGTATACAACAAACAAATAACAACATGTATACAATAAATGAATGCATAAGTATACACTAACCTTCACCATTTTGGGCTTAGGATGCAGTTTGTTCTTATATGACCTCTAATTGTACCCCTTCTACAGACACTTAGCACATGTCACATTGATGTTCTTGCTTGATGCCTTGTGTGGATTTCTTGACTCATCTGCTTGCCTGTTTCTTAACTTCTTTGGTCTGCCTGCTAATTTCTTTGCTTCTGGTGGATTCAATTTTTGGCCACCTTCCTCATACTCATGCATGTTTGAAACTAGGTGTATCATGAATGCATAAGTATCCAAGTACCTAGACTTGTTGTAATACTCATGCACATAGGCTTCTGGCTACTCATGATTGATTTTAATGGCACTGATGGCATGAGTACAAGGCAAACCTGTGACACCCTGAATGTTTAATTAAACACCGCATAAATATTTATAGCTATATATAATTATGATTGTATGTGATGATATATTATTAAATAAATAAATAATAATATATAAATATATAAATCTAATTTGGCATTGGGCTACCAAATATGAGATTAATTAGATATTATTATTTAGGGCCAAATTAACACCAATAAAGAATTATAATGCTAGAGTTAAAGATAATAAATAAATAAAAGTAAAATAAAACAAATATAATAAATAATTTTCACAATTAATTAATTAGCAATTAATGGAAGGATTTGCAAATATTGTTTAGAAAATGAATATGAGCCATCTGTGCACCTAGGATTAAGGGAGGGGAGGTGACTAAGCATCCTTAGGGCCATTTGGGAGGATGATTCATCACCTAAATACATGTATAAAAGGGAGAGGTGCTGTGTAATAGTGTGAATGAAAAACAAAGAAGAGAAAAAAAAAGAAAAAAACGAAATCAGCAAAAGTACAGAGCAAGGGAAGGATGAGGAAAAACAACAGAAATAAGAAAGAAGTAGTAAGACTCAATATTAAAGTGAATTATATTATACCTTGAGCTACCATAATATATTTTACGTATGTTTTGACTTACCATAATTTATTTTGTACAAGTTATATTTTATAAGTTATATTAATATAAGTTACTTTTTATAAATTATATTAATATTTCAGTTATGTGGATTAATTTTTGAACTCTATTTGTTAAAATAAAATCCATGAATATGTTTGTTTAAATTTTAAAGAATATTTGACTATGACCTTATAAACAATTATGTTCTGTAAGTACTACCACGGGAATCTCACGTTTTGGAGGACTTAAATAACCATTGGCCTCTGTTTGACCACTTTGTGCTCCTCTGTTTGTCATGGACCCATTGACCTCTGTTCTGATTGTCACTTCTATGACCTTTATTCTGTTCTGTTCTATACCGTGGTTGTGGTTATTTATTTGCATAATTTTTGTATTTCAATTTATGCTACTTAAATGATTTATTTACCAAATTGAGTTATGTAAATGTTTTGGCTTAACTAACTATCTATGGTTATTTTGTATTCCCTATACTCTTGGCAAAATATTTCTCACTCTGCTTTGTACTTATAACGGTTACCCTTTCAGGTGATGAGATGTAGGGGAAACTCATAACCTCACGAAATGGAACCTGCACGTGGATTGATGCTAAACCACTTTTTTTGGCTTTTTTTTTATTTTATATTTTTGCTCCCTTTTATTATACTCGGGGCTGGTCACTGAATAATAAAATCATAAAAACCCTACAAATGTATTTTATCTTATTAAAATAGTAAAATTGAGTAATTTCCTATTTAATTATTTTTATTTTTGCTTGTGCAATTTAATTTGCTACAAATAGAAAAGGTTAGTAAGTTGCGATTCCAGGCCTTGCCCTGTCGATGGGTCGGCCAATTTATGTACAGGCTAATCCTATCGATGTCTCACATTTACTATGGAGGCAAAGCCGTGCCGATACACGCAGACGTTTTCTTGGACCCAATTGTGTCCTTGGCGTTGCCCCGGGACATGACCACCCGCACTATATCATAGGTCTTCTAACCCCAGATTTTGTGGCCAGAAGGGGGAACGTGTACCCTGAGGCCTATATTTTCACCACAGTCCCTAACCTACTAGACATAATTAATATTCAAAATGTTGACTTTAATAATGACCTGTCATATATCGAGACACCCGGCTGGATTGTCGATCGAGCATTTTTTGGATATATACAGTTCATTCCCATTTTCACAGTCCAGGTAGCGTGGATGTGTTTTGGTGTAGTCCAATAAGGATGGGAATTTGAGCTTTTTATGCAACACTATTTCCCATGGTTTTTCGGCCCATTTGACCCACTACTCTAGATTTGGTAGGAGAAAATCTTTTTGTATGCTAACCATGATATGTTCTGATCCCTTTTTGTTGTCTTTTTATTTTTGTTTACCACAGGATGAGACACTAACTCAATTTTTGATGTTTGGAACAAAGATGTAATATTAATTGTAGAAATAGTAAAGTTGGCATTTTATATAGATATAGATTGCGCTATGCATGCTTAAATATATGTTGTGTTGTGAATATAATGTCTCGTTTATTAGTTTGTAGAATGGCTAATAATGGTAACAGAAACGAGTCATCAGTCAATGGCACTGAATCGATGGAAAGAATAATGGAAAGTGCCGGTTACCATCAAACAGTTCCATGATCTGAAACCCACTACATTTACTGGCAGCCCAGACCCAATGGTAGCAAACGCTTGGATTAAAGACATGGAAAAGATTTTTCGCGCCCTACCCTGCACCGAAAAACAGAAGGTAACTTTCGCCACTTTCACTTTTAAAGACAATGCACAGGAATGGTGGCTTTTCACTCTAGAGAAAGAAGAAATTACGACTTGGGCAAGATTCTTGGAAGTATTCTACGAAAAATACTTCCCAGATTCATTGCGGGAACAAAAGGCATCTGACTTCATACATCTAAAACAAGAAACTATGACAGTGGTCGAATACGAGAGAAAGTTCACATAACTCACTCGATTTGCAACATATGTCATCCCCACCGAAACTCAAAAAGCAAGAAAATTTGAAGTAGGATTGGATGCTGAAATTAAAGATAGGGTCGAGGTCTTAAAACTGTCAACCTATGCAAAAGTGGTAAATAGGGCGTATATTGTAGAAAAGGGGATTAAAGCCTCGCGTTCCGGGGAACCAAGCCACAAGAAGCGATTCTAGGTAAGAGACAACAGAAGACCCGGTGTTGCGCCTCCCAAAAAGATGAATACGGGCACAACCAGTTCAGGCCATTGAGGTCCTACCAACCCTCGAGGTGGCACTGTTCCAATTTGTTTGTGGGAAGGCTCATTAGGGACAATGCCATCGAGACACGTGAGCATGTTTTAAATGCAGTTAAGTTGGCCACTTGCTGAGGGATTGTCCAAAGCTGACTAATCCTACAGCCAACCCCTCTGGCCCAATTAGGAAACCCTCAGGACCTGGAGGAGAGAGAAAGGACCAAAAACGTCAAAGTTTTCACCTTGGTACCTGGAAAACCAGAAGTTATTGAAAACGTTGTGTCAAGTACACTTTCTGTTTGTGGTCATTTAGCTCATGTCCTCATTAACTCTAGGTCAACTCATTCTTTTGTTGCACCACACTTTGCTACCAAGTTGGCATCAACACCCGAACCATTAGGATATATATTGTCGGTATCTTTTCTTTTTGGTAATTTGCCTATATGTGATACCCCTGTTTCGTAATATGTTAACGATCCTTAATGTGAGTATGATTATGTGTTTAATATGATTTTGTGTGCCATTATGTGAAAACATGTGGTTTTGAATTTCTATCTGTTCACCGTAGGAATATCTGTTTGATTTCTCCGCTTTGGAGATTAAATTGAGGGCCTTATCGGCCACAAAACCTGAAATTTATTACGCCATTATGATTAGCATAATTTTTAGAACCTACGGTGGAATTTAATTAGAAATTGATTCGGGTCAGATTAAATTGATTAAATTAGCGAGTTAGTGCTCTATTATTTGATATTAAATAATATTATAAGAAGAAGGGCCTTTAACATGAGCACTACACACCCAATTTCTCTCCCTTGGCTTTATTTGGGCTGATCATAAACACTAAGAAGAGGGGAGAGTCGGCTAGAGGGAGAGAGGGTGGAGAAAAATTGAAGTTTGGCCTCAAAGCTTGGTGATCTTGAAGGCACACTCAAGAATCAACCATAGATTGTGGAGATTAAAGCTCCTTGGTGAGTAATCTTGTAAATTTAGAGTTGATTGATGATCAAGAACATGAATTTAATTGAGTATGATGAAATTGAATTGGTTTTGTTGAATTGAAGGCTAAATTGTGCGTGCATGTAAGAGATTGTCTTAAATTTGCATGTTTGAGCTTGAAATACATGATTCATGTAGGGTTTTGGTTAAAGCTCATGATGTAATCACCAATTGTATTATCTAAGTTGAGAATCATTACATGCATGTACAAATTATAAGGTTGAATGCATGACATTGTTATGTTGGTAATGAGTTTGGGGGAAAATGAGCCATGCATGTGTTTGATTCATGAAATTAAGCTCCATGTTGATGTATTCTAGTGTTAGTACCATGTTAGTACAAATATATGTGAGATTGGAGCCATATTATGCAAGAAAAATTGGTTGAAAGTCGATTGGAGCTCAAGAACTCATTCTGGAAAACCCAGAATTTTGATGTCCGCTCAAGCGTGGGAATTGACGCTCGAGCGGGAAATACATGCTCCCAGCACTTTTTGCAAACATGGTGTCCGCTTGAGCGTGGAAGTTGACGCTCGAGCGGGGAGCTATGTAGACAGGTCTTACACTCAAGCGTCCGGGTTAATGCTCGAGCGAGGATTTGATGTAACCAGTACTTTTGCAGGCCTTAAGGGTCTGCTCGAGCGGGGACCCTGTTTTTTGAAACTTTGAAAATGCATTATGTGTTCTGTTTTTCCGTTCCTTTTCACTTCTAAGCACTCTTAAGCATACATTGAGCATTGTAATTGAATTAAAGAGATAAGAATGAAGCCTAAAGAGGAATATGTGAATTAAAGAACGGATTGAATTATTTATGACCTATATGTGCTATGTGATGTGTAGGGTCAAGCTCCAGGGCAAATTCACAAGCCGATCACTGTGAGTAATATATCTGAAATATGTTGTTATCCAATTGGTCACTTCTATGTAAGTTTTGTAAAGTTCATTAATTTTAAATGGTGGACACAGTTTGATACGAAAGGCCTATGAGCCAGTTTGATATGAAAGGCCTATGAGCTAGTTTGATACGAAAAGCCTATCAGCCAGTTTGATATGAAAGGCCTATGAGCTAGTTTGATATGAAAGGCCTATGAGCTAGTTTGATACGAAAGGCCTATGAGCCAGTTTTGACATAAATGAATGGGCCAAAAGCCGTTTTGACATAAACAGATGGGCTGAAGGCCGTTTTGATATGAATAAATGTGCCGAAGGTCGTTTTGACATAAATAAGTGGGCCAGAGGCTATTTTGAAAAGGATGAAAGATAAATAGGCCAAAGGCCAGTTTGTTTGGAATCGTAGTCACTCAACTTAAATTGTGTATACAGATGCTAATCTAAAATGTGAATTGGGCCCAAGGCCGTTCGATGTATATTGCTCCAATGTATATTTGTTATTTGATATTATTCACTGGGCTATCGCTCACGCTCATTCATGTGTTTGTAGGTGAGCTAAAAGAGGTCCATACCCCACCCCAGTGAAGCCAGTGTGGAACAACTAAGGTTTGGGGAGTCAACCCTTACGTCTCATGTATGAGACACGTCTTCACTCTTTTGCCATTCTATGTAATTTTGTCATGTTGGCGAAGCCTTTGTACATGTCTGTATATAGTTCCCATGGGTTGACTTAGTTTTGGATGATCCTGTTGTATGGGACTTTTTGGTACTATAATTTTAATTGTGAGTTATTAATATATTTATGTTTGGAATGTTATGACGTGCATGTAAGCACAATTCTATGGACAAAGTTTTAAATTGCTTCCGTTCGGCCCCTTTTACTCTGATGAGTTTTGTCTTATTTGTTTTGAGGCCGTCGGTAATCTCATGATTACTGACCGGTTATGGCCTTAACCCATAGGGGCGGGTTCAGGTCGTGACAGAGTGGTATCAGAGCACGCGTTAATAACTCACGCACTTGTCCAGATGAGCAATTAGCGTCTAGAAAAGATCTAGGATGCATTCATGTAATAAGTATGAATCTGAAAACATCAAAAATACGCTTAAATGTTTAGTATGAACGATTATGTATTACAAGTTTGTGATTTGCTTGCATTGCGGATTATTTGAATATGTATGCTCTTTAATATATGTATACCTATAAATCTTTTGTATAAAGCATGATGCAAGTTTAATAAAATGTTGAGAACATGTGTTTATATGAGATATGAGTTGTTGCACTAATGTGTACAACAAGTTTGTTTTGTTATAATGCACATACATGAACATATAAGACATGAAAAGTTGCTTGTATGCATTCGATTCTGCAAATGGGTGTCTATGTGAAATATGAACATGATTTGAGTATATAATTACTTAGTAAATGTTCAGCATGCGATATGTGATAGGTATGCAATCGTTTGTTACGTATGTGATTAATTGTGTCCTGATGCTACGTAAAATGAGAATATGACAATGTGCCTATGTGCAAATATACCTACGTATATCTGTGTTTATTTTTGTATTAGGCATCCGAGTGATTGGCAAGGTTTAATAAGAATTTGTGTAGAGTGTGGATAAATTAAGGGAATACGAGCTGGAAGGCTCTTCCACAGCCCGACTTGATAGTCTGGAAGGAATAGTACAAGAAATGGCAGAGATCTTAAGACAACAACGTCAGTTGCCACTATGGCAAGAACCTTGCCACCACCAGTGTAAGGAACGCCGAGGAGTGTGTTATCAGATTTTCTGGAGTTTGTTATAGGTGTGGTGAAATGAACCATATGGTAAGGAACTGTCCCCGGACTGAACAGAATGTGAATAGATCTTCTGCCTCAGTTGGATTCGTACCAATGGTAGGAATCGCTAATCAAGATAAAGTAATTGCACTCATCCCGAAAAGCGCTCAAAATACTGCGAACGTTATCCCAGGTATCTATACTGTTTATAGACGAATGCTTATGTGTTGATTGATTCTAAATTAGTGCATGTGTACACCTTTGCTTGGGGTATTGTTTGATTCAGATCAGCATGTCCTTTCATATTTGGCGCCTGTGTGTTTGGATTGGTCAGACCTTCAAGATCGAGACTGTATTTATTGAATATATATATGTGCTTCATTTGGGAAATTGTGAAATATGTATTGGGATATCGATTAACTCTGCACATGCACATGCACATGTACATCTGAACCTATGCTCAGAGTGATTTGTTATATTACTGTCTTCGATGACTAAACCACTGGAATTATGACTCTGTGATTGTAGGACCGAGTTGAACACCCCAAATAGTGAACTCTATAAATTGTGAGATCATGCATTTTGATTAGTAGAGAATTGACTGGACTATGTGGCTATACTGGGCTCGACTCATAAATCTATGTTTTGAGACTAATTTGGGACTTTTGCGTAATGGACCCTATCTTACGTACAACCGAGGAATCTTGTTTAATGTATCACTGTGCACCACGTGCTTACATATAAGACTTATTTAGGAACTGTCGTATTGATTATGATACATACCCCTTGATGTGAACAGCTGGGATGAATGACTTTGATATGACTTTGAAAACTGATGAACTTAGGACAGTTGTGAAACCATCAATCACGTACCTAAGCAAATGAAGTATACCTTACAGAACCAAATGTATCCTATTTGAGAAAACTTTTATCTGATTCGCTCCGATAAAACCTTTGTCTGATTGGCCTTGATAGAACCCTCATTGGATATGATTTGATGAGACCTTTGTTTGATTTAATCTGATGAGACCTTTGCTTGGATTGGTTTGATAAGACCCTCTATCTAATTTGATTTTGTTAAAGATGATTAAGAATTGTTTGTAAATAAATGGCCAGATTATTCTTGGCAGAAAAACTGATAAACCCAAAACTCGGATACGTTTGGAATACTTGACTCATTTGAAAGACCTTTGTGGGCTATCCATAAATTGACCTAACCATGAACACCATTGAGAACCAACCTTCAACTATTGAGGACATGTGTGTTATAGATGAACTGAGTTGTGCAAATCCAGTGATTGGGTGTCTTAAGGAACAATGCTGGTGTGTTGTCATATTCTCGCCTGTTTGACGCTGTGGAAACCGATGACAACAGATTGATTTACTTGTGAACCGTACTGAATATCTGTCCTCGACTAATCAGAATATGTTTCATGTGTTTGCTTCAGTTATCGGATTTTGGGAAACCAGG
This sequence comes from Camellia sinensis, assembly GCF_055761805.1. Taxonomy (NCBI): domain Eukaryota; kingdom Viridiplantae; phylum Streptophyta; class Magnoliopsida; order Ericales; family Theaceae; genus Camellia; species Camellia sinensis. The sequence goes on from NC_138964.1 coordinate 192,612,410, forward strand.
TTATAGTGAGTGGTATTGTGTTTGTTTGATGAAATTCTTGGGACGTCCTTTTGTGCTAGGGGACGTTAAGCGTATGCAGCACCTTTGTTGAGAAATCTATTTTGCCACCGACGGTTTTGTACGGGTGGATTTGTCTAATCGATCTCGAGTTGGCCACCGACGGTTGTGAACGGGTGTGCTTTGATTCCGGGACGATTATTCCTTTGTTCTATACGGAATGTCATCCTTTGGTATTATGTAGATGTTATTAACATCTAAGGAGCTTTGAAAAACCCTGGTTATCCGAAAGTGTGTGAGTTCAGTACGCCTTGTGTAAATAACTGCTCAGTGCCATTATATTCTGCGATTGGGGTCCTGAGGATGTGTAAATTGTGTTCAACATGTGATCGACTGTTTTTGATAATATCTTTGACGCCATGGAGATTAATATATGAATTGCCTTATGCTTTTGATGACTATCACTATAGTGTCACGACCTGAACCTGCCCCTATGGGTTAAGGCCATAACCGGCCAGTAATCATGAGATTACCTATGGCCTCAAAACAAATAAGACAAAACTCATCAGAGTAAAAGGGGCCGAACGGAAACAATTTAAAACGTTGTCCATAGAGTTGTGCTTACATGCACGTCATAACATTCCAAACATAAATATATTAATAACTCACAATTAAAATTATAGTACCAAAAAGTCCCATACAACAGGATCATCCAAAACTAAGTCAACCCATGGGAACTATATACAGACATGTACAAAGGCTTCGCCAACATGACAAAATTACGTAGAATGGCAAAAGAGTGAAGACGTGTCTCGTACGTGAGACGCAAGGGCTGACTCCCCAAACCTTAGTTGTTCTACAGTGGCTTCACTAGGGTGGGGTCTGGACCTCACTTAGCTCACCTACAAACACATGAATGAGCGTGAGCGATAGCCCAGTGAATAATATCAAATAACGAATATACATTGGAACAATATACATCGAACGGCCTTCGGCCCAATTCACATTTTAGATTAGCATCTATATACACAATTTAAGTCGAGTGATTGCGGTTCCAAACAAACTGGCCTTTGGCCCATTTATCTTTCATCCCTTTCAAAACGACCTCTGGCCCACTCATTTATGTCAAAACGGCATTCGACCCATTTATTCATATCCAAACGGCCTTCGGCCCATCTGTTTATGTCAAAACGGCATTTGGCCCATTCATTTATGTCAAAACTGGCTCATAGGCCTTTCATATCAAACTGGCTCATAGGCCTTTCGTATCAAACTGGCTCATAAGCCTTTCCTATCAAACTGGCTCATAGACCTTTCATATCAAACTGGCTCATAGGCCTTTCATATCAAACTGGCTCATAGACCTTTCGTATCAAACTGGCTCATAGGCCTTACCTATCAAACTGGCTCATAGGCCTTTCTTATCAAACTAGCTCATAGGCCTTTCATATCAAACTGGCTCATAGGCCTTTCCAATCAAATTGGCTCATAGGGCTTTCGTATCAAACTGGTTCATAGGCCTTTCATATCAAACTGGCTCATAGGCCTTTCGTATCAAACTGGCTCATAGGCCTTTCGTATCAAACTAGCTCATAGGCTTTTCATATCAAACTGGCTCATAGGCCTTTCGTATCAAACTGGCTCATAGGCCTTTCATATCAAACTGGCTCATAGGCCTTTCGTATCAAACTGCTCATAGGCCTTTCGTATCAAACTGGCTCATAGGCCTTTCATATCAAATTGGCTCATAGGCCTTTCGTATCAAACTGTGTCCACCATTTAAAATTAATGAACTTTACAAAACTTACATAGAAGTGAGTAATTGGATAACAACATATTTCAGATATTACTCACAGTGATCGGCTTGTGAATTTTCCCTGGAGCTTGACCCTACAGATCACATAGCATATATGGGTCACAAATAATTCAATCCGTTCTTTAATTCACATATTTCTCTTTAGGCTTCATTCTTATCTCTTTAATTCAATTACAATGCTCAATGTATGCCTAAGAGTGCTTAGAAGTGAAAAGGAACGAAAAACAGAACACATAATGCATTTTCAAAGTTTCAGAAAACAGGGTCCCCGCTCGAGCGTGGACTTCCTCGCTCGAGCGGACCCTTAAGGCCTGCAAAAGTACTGGTTACATCAAATCCCCGCTCGAGCGTTAACCCGGACGCTCGAGCGTAAGGCCTGTCTACATAGCTCCCCGCTCGAGCGTCAACTTCCACGCTCGAGCGGACACTATGTCTGCAAAAATTACTGGGAGCACGTATTTCCCGCTCGAGCGTCAATTCCCACGCTTGAGCGGACATCAAAATTCTGGGTTTTCCAGAATGAATTCTTGAGCTCTAATCGACTTTCAACCAATTTTTCTTGCATACTATGGCTCCAATCTCACATATATTTGTACTAACATGGTACTAACACTAGAATACATCAACATGGAGCTTAATATCATGAATCAAACACATGCATGGCTCATTTTCCCCCAAACTCATTACCAACATAACAATGTCATGCATTCAACCTTATAATTTGTGCATACATGTGATGATTCTCAACTTAGATAATACAATTGGTGATTACATCATGAGCTTTAACCAAAACCCTACAAGAATCATGTATTTCAAACTCAAACATGCAAATTTAAGACAATCTCTTACATGCATACACAATTTAGCCTTCAATTCAACAAAACCAATTCAATTTCTTCATACTCAATTAAATTCATGTTCTTGATCATCAATCAACTCTAAATTTACAAGATTACTCACCAAGGAGCTTTAATCTCCACAATCTATGGTTGATTCTTGAGTGTGCCTTCAAGATCACCAAGCTTTGAGGCCAAACTTCAATTTTTCTCTACCCTCTCTCTCTCTAGCCGACTTTCCCCTCTTCCTAGTGTTTATGATTAGCCCAAATAAAGCCAAGGGAGAGAAATTGGGTGTGTAGTGCTCATGTTAAAGGCCCCTCTTCTTATAATATTATTTAATATCAAATAATAGAGCACTAACTCGCTAATTTAATCAATTTAATCTGACCCGAATCAATTTCCAATTAAATTCTACCGTAGGTTCTAAAAATTACACTAATCATAATGGCATAATCAATTTCGGGTTTTGTGGCCGATAAGGCCCTCAATTTAATCTCCAAAGCGGAGAAATCAAACAGATATTCCTACGGTGAACAGATAGAAATTCAAAACCACATGTTTTCACATAATGGCACACAAAATCATATTAAACACATAATCATACTCACATTAAGGACCAATTAATATATTACGGAACAGGGGTATCACAGTCTTCCCCCCTTTAGGAAGTTTGGTCCTCCAAACTTATTTTACCTTTAGTCAAAAGCAATTCGGAATACCTTTCATTCAATGGTCTCAATTCTTCCGATAGTCATTTGCTCAGTCTCTAAATCAAGCAACACCCCATCCTCAACCAGTCAGAGACTCACCTTTTCCGCCATACAAGGCTTTATATAGTGCCATACTGAAACTAGAACGTAAGCTGTTGTTGTAAGCAGAGTCTGCCAATGATGGACAGATTTTTCTGACTTCCTCAAAGATCTAAAGCATGTATTCGGAGCATTTCTCCCAAAATCTCAAAAGTTCTTTCTGATTATACATCAATTGTGGATGGAAAACAGCGCCAAATCATAATTCAGTCCCCATTGCCTCTTGAATGCTTGTCAGAATTCAATCACATTTTAAAATTTCTGTCTAAAACAATAGGTACTGGGACCCCATGCAAACAAACAATCCTATCGATACAAACAGTGGCTAGTCTACCAGTCATCATACAAAAATTTCATAGGGAGAGAACGAGCAAACTTCGTAATCCTACATACAATAATCCAAACAGGACTTATTCCTTGGGTGATCAAGGTAGCCCCACAATGAAATTCGTAGCCACATATTCCTACTTCCGTCCCATAATAGAGAGAGGGCGAAGTAGTTCCGCCAATATCCAATGTTCAACTTTGACTTGTTCGTACTGAAAACATTTGGACACGCATTCACCAATTGTCCTCTTCAAGGTAGGTTACCAACATATTTATTTTAAATGTCAGTTAACTTTATCACAGAAGTTCGGTGTATTCCCTTGTCACAAAAGTTCAATTTATTCTTCAACAATTCCACAATTCAGAAACCGATTCAGTATTTAGTTCAGTGACTCATCACAGTTATCCAAGGTCAATCAAAAGTTTTCAAGAGTATAAAGTAGATCCAGGCACTGATTCCCGAGTCAACAAGGGTAACGACAAAGCAATGAACCACATGGCATACATAACTCATACCTCCCCATGGCATCGATTGTAAAGTGCAATAACACTGAAGCTGTCCATTTTTAACATAATACACGTTTTCTTAATCATTCAACAGTTTACAATTCGGTTCACATTCAATTCCCTGTTCTATTAAGTCTCTCCACATTGATGTGTACAGATTTTGTGCTATATTCCTGAAAGACAAACCCTTATATGTAGACTTGATTCCCCTCCGCATTGGGAACTTTGATGTGATCTTAGGTATAGATTGGCTAGCTGCCAACCACGCCTCTATTGATTGTAAAGCCAAAAAGGTCTTCCTCAGGTTACCAAACCAACCCGAACTTGTCTTTGATGTGACTGGAGTTTCTAACCCTTCCTATATTATATCCTCCATGACAACCCAACGACTTCTAAGAAAGGGTTGTGGTAGCTATATTTGTTATGTAATCGATACACAAAAAGAGGCCCCCATCGTTGATGCAATCCCCGTGGTTCAAGAATTTCTGGATGTTTTTCTTGAAGATCTACCCGGTATTCCGGTTGATCGGGAAATCGAATTCACCATTGAAACCCAACCTGGCACACAACCAATATCAAAAGCTCCTTATCGCATGTCAATAACATAATTAAAAGAGCTGAAGACTCAACTCTAGCAACTGCTGGACAAAGGTTTCATTCGTAAAGAAAAAGGAGGGCACGATGAGATTATGCATAGATTACCGGGAGCTGAACAAGGTCACCATCAAGAATCAGTACCCTCTGCCGGAAATCGATGACTTGTTCGATCAACTTCAAGGCACCTAAGTATTCTCTAAAATCGACTTACGTTCTAGCTACCATCAACTAAAAGTCAAAATGGAAAGTATCGAAAAGACTGCCTTCAGAACCCGTTATAGGTGCTACGAGTTTCTTGTCATGCCTTTTGGCGTCACAAATGCCCCAACAGCCTTCATGGACCTCATGAACCGAGTATTCAAACCCTATCTTGATGAGTTCGTCATTGTCTTCATTGACGACATCCTCATATACTCCAAGTCACCAGAGGCTCATGAACAGCACTTGCGAACGGTTCTACAAACACTACGTGATCACAAACTTTATGCCAAGTTGAAGAAATGCGAATTGTGGATCACTAGTGTACACTTTCTCGGTCACGTCATTAACAAAGATGGCATCTCGGTTGACCCTCAAAAAGTTACAGCAATCGTGGATTGGCCACGACCTACTAATGTGTCAGAAATTCGAAGTTTCTTGGGTCTAACTGGTTATTATCGACACTTCGTGCAAGATTTCTCAAAGATAGCATCACCCTTGATACAGCTAACTCAGAAGAACACACCCTTTGAATGGACTGACAAAAAAGAGCGCTGCTTTCAAGAATTAAAAAGTCGACTTGTGTCAGCCCCTATACTAGCACTCTCTACAGGAGCAGATGGGTTCGTAATTTATAGTGATGCCTCATATAATGGTTTGGGTTGCGTTCTTATGCAAAACGGAAAATTCATTGCTTATTCGTCGTGACAATTAAAGACTCACGAGAAAAACTACCCGACTCATGATTTGGAATTGGTTGCGGTAATTTTTGCCCTTAAAATCTGGCGTCATTATCTCTACGGTGCAACCTGCGAGATTTACACTGCTCACAAGAGTCTTAAATATTTGTTCACAGAAAAGGAATTGAATATGAGGCAACGACAGTGGCTAGAATTTATGAAAGATTATGATGTAGAGATCCATCACCATTCAGGCAAAGCTAACGTGGTGGCAGACGCACTGAGCCGAAAGACGACCAGAGGTTTGGCATGTACTCTCGTTTCCCGCAAGATCAATGGACTACTCGTCAACACAACCATAGAACCTACATTGATTAAAAAAATTAAAGCACGCCAATGGGAAGATAAACTTTTGAAGAAAAAGTACGACGAACAAAAGAATACGCCTGACCTTGATTTCATTATAAGCAATGGGATAGAAGATACTGGAGGAAGCTCATAACTCGAGATTTGCAGTCCACTCTAGCAACACAAAGATGTACCATGATCTGAAGGAACACTACTGGTGGACAGGAATGAAAAGAAACATAGCAAGCCATGTCTTCAAATTTTTGCATTGTCAGCGTGTTAAAGCAGAATATCAGAGACCTGCAGGACTGCTGCAACCACTCCTTATTCCTGAATGGAAATGGGAACACATTACTATGGATTTCGTGGTTGGGCTACCACAGTCATTTTCGAAGAATGATGCAATATGGGTTATAGTAGACCGATTGACGAAATCAGCGCATTTTCTACCAAAATTATGTACTCCCTTAATAAGTTTGCCACTTTATATATCAAGAAAATTATTCGTTTGCATGGTATCCTAATTTCGATCGTGTCTGACCAAGACCCCTGCTTCGTGTCTCACTTCTGGAACAAATTACAAGAAACTTTGGGAACCACACTAAAGTTTAGCACTACTTATCACCCACAAACTGATGGACAATCCGAAAGAAAAATTCAAACGTTGAAAGACATGCCATGTGTATCCGTGTTGGACCTCAAAGGTAATTGGGATAAACACCTACCTTTAATGTAATTCGCTTATAACAACAGCTAACAAGCAAGCATTGGCATGGCACTATACGAAGCTCTGTATGGAAGGAGATGTCGATCACCTCTGTGTTGGACGGAAGTCGAGGACAGAAAATTGTTAGACCCCGAGACCGTGCAAGTCACAAGTGAGAAAATCCAACTCATCCAACAGCGAATTCGCAATGCTCAGAGTCGCCAGAAAAGTATACAGATACTCAGAGACGGGACTTGGAATTTCATGTAGGGGATCATGTGTTCCTCAAGATCTCACCAACAAGAGAAGTGATTCGATTTGGAAAGCGAGGAAAGTTAAACCCACGTTACATCGGGCCATTCGAGATATTGGAAAGGATTGGTTCTGTAGCCTATCGCCTTGCACTACCACCTGAACTATCCAATGTCCACAATGTGTTTCACGTTTCAATGCTTCGGCGGTACCTTTGAGATCCAAAGCACGTTGTTGATTACGAGGATCTGGAAGTTCAAAAGGATCTCTCTTATGAAGAGCAACCAGTGTAGATTCTCGATCATCGTGATCAAGTTCTCCGAAACAAGACCATACCGTTGGTAAAGGTCTTATGGCGAAATCATCGTATCGAAAAAGCTACGTGGGAAATAAAAAGTCAAATGCGAGCCAAGTATCCACACCTTTTCGAAAATTAAGGTACGTCAAGTTTGGGGTCAAACTTCTATTTAGGAGGGGAGAAATGTGACACCCTGAACGTTTAATTAAACACCACATAAATATTTATAGCTATATATAATTATGATCGTATGTGATGATATATTATTAAATAAATAAATAATAATAAATAAATATATAAATCTAATTTGGCATTAGGTTATCAAATATGGGATTAATTAGAGATTATTATTTGGGGCCAAATTAACACCAATAAAGAATTATAATACTAGAGTTAAAGATAATAAATAAATAAATAAAAGTAAAATAAAACAAGTATAATAAATAATTTCCACAATTAATTAAGCAGCAATTAATGGAAGGATTTGCAAATATTGTTTGGAAAATGAATATGAGCCATCTGTGCACCTCAGATTAGGGGAGAGGAGGTGACTCAGCATCCTTAGGGCCATTAGGGAGGATGATTCATCACCTAAATACATGTATAAAAGGGGGAGGTGCTGTGTAATAGTGTGAACGAAAAAAAAAAAAAAGAAATCAGCAAAAGTAGAGAGCAAGGGAAGGGCGAGGAAAAACAACAGAAATAGGAAAGAAGTAGTAAGACTCAACATTAAGGTGAGTTATATTATACCTTGAGTTATCACAATATATTTTACGTATATTTTGACTTACCATAGTTTATTTTATACAAGTTATATTTTATGAGTTATATTAATATAAGTTACTTTTTATAAATTATATTAATATTTCAGTTACGTGGATTAATTTCGGAACTCTATTTGTTAAAATGAAACCCATGGATATATTTGTTTAAATTTTAAAGAATATTTGACTATGACCTTATAAACAATTATGTTTTGTAAGTACCACCACGGGAGTCCCACGCCTTGGAGAACTTAAATAACCATTGGCCTCTGTTTGACCACTTTGTGCTCCTCTGCTTGTCATGGACCCATTGACCTCTGTTCTGATTGTCACTTCTATGACCTTTGTTCTGTTCTGTACCGTGGTTATGGTTATTTATTTACTTGATTTCTGTATTTCAGTTTCTGCCACTTAAATGATTTATTTACCAAATTGAGTTATGTAAATGTTTTGGCTTAACTAACTATTCGTGGTTATTTTGTATTCCCTATATTTTTTGCATAATATTTCTCACTCTGCTGTATGCTTGTAGCGGTTACCTTTTCAGGTGACGAGATGTAGGAGAAGCCTATAACCTCACGAAATGGAACCCGCACGTGGATTCATGTTGAACCACTTTTTTTGTATTTCTTCTTCTTTTTTTTATATTTTTGCTCCTTTTTGTTCTACTTGGGACCAGTCACTGAATAATAAAATAATAAAAGCCCTATAAATGTATTTTCTCTTATTAAAATAGTAAAATTGAGTAATTCCCTGTTTAATTATTTTTATTTTCGCTTGCGCAATTTAATTTGCTACAAATAGAAAAGGTTAGTAAGTTGCGATTCCAACCCTAAGCCTGTGGGATTGGGTCATGACAAAACCAAACAAATCACATCTCTTGCAACTGCATGTCCTAGTACTTAGGTCCACTATGTACCTCCTCTGAAAATAATCAACCTCAAATTCAAATTGTCCACCCCAGGTTGCAAAGCAGTTCCTTGATTCCACTTTCAACTTCTCAAGTTTGTCATGAATATTGGGACAAATCTGACCATTGTATTTCACCATTCCAACCTTTTTAACTTGAATCCTTTACATCAATTTCCTTCTGATCCATTCAAACATGGAGATTATTGGCAGCTCTCTAGCTTCTAGAATGTAAGAATTGAATAACTCACTCAAATTGTTTACAAAGATGTCACACTTGCTCCTTGGAGAAGACCTTGCCCACAAAGCAGGATCAGTCTCCTTGAACCACTTCACAGTTGTTTTCTTATTTCCAGTCTTAGGATCAGCTTCTTCAACCCTCTTCATCCAATAATTGAATTCATGCACATTCCAGTTGATGCAGCTTTCTAGAATAGGTCTTTCAACACACAACCACTGTATTTTGTCTTGAAGTTACTATACATATGTCTTAGGCAGTATCTGTGATCTACAGTAAGGTATAACTCTGCAAATGTTTCAACCAAACCCTTCTGTCTATATGATATAAATGTCCACCTCATCTCCTCAACACTCCCAATATCACTCATCAATTCCTCAAGAAACCAAGACCAAGATGCTTTAAATTATATCTCAACCAAAACCACTGCAATAGGATACATGTTGTCATTTTTATATCTCCCAATAGCACTGAGTAGTTGCCCTCCAAAAATCCCTTTCAAATGACAACCATCTAGTCCTATTATTGGTTTACACCCTGTTAGAAATCCATCTTTCTGTGCACCAAGTCTGAAATACATTCTTTCAAATGTAGACTCTGTCTTTTTAGGATTAGTTGTTATTGAAATGTGTAAGGTTGGATTTTTCCTAATTATTGTAGCTGCATAATCCCTAATCCTGTGATATTGTTCTACCAAATCCCCTGCAATTATCTCCCTTGCCTTTCTCTTTACCCTATATATTTGAAACTTGTATCTACCATTATCTCTCTTCTCACTTTTTTTTTTTTTTTTTAAAGAGACTATGTTAATAGAGGGGTCATCTGTCACCTTATCTACAAACTTTTTCCCCAAATACTTAGAGTTGGCTTGTTTGTTGTTATAATGCCTCCCACATGTGTGTTTCCCCTCTAGAGTTTTGATCTGAAAGGTTGTGGTTCCCCCAAATAGAAAGGCATGTATCCTCCAAGTACAACCATGCCTACAAACAGCAGTGATTCTAGCAGTCTCATTTCTGATATACCTTATATCATAACCATGCACCACATTAAACTCCCTCAAATACTCTCTGAAAACTTAGAGACAGGGAAATTTCATTCTAACTACAAGTTTGGGATCCTTCATTATCCCTTCTTTGTATTATGGGTATCCTGCATCATCTACCTCCTCTGATGACCCTTTCAGACTAATCAATTCATCATCATCATCAAGATCTGAATGCTAACCAACATCATCTGGTAGATTGACTTTAGGTGGTGGTCCTCAAATTCTTCGGTGTGAGGTTTCATAAAAAATATCATCATTTGGACCACCTAGGTCTTCATACAACCAACTTTGATCATCACTTTCCTTTGTACTATCCTCAAAAGTTTCAGTATCACTATATTCTTCACTAACTACATAGTCCAAGTCCTTAGAATCATCACTATCAGTTTTCTTTTCATCAGCCAAAAATTCACTCTCACTCTATGCAGTGTCACTCTCATCAGCCTTATTATCTTCTACAGATTTAGTGTCAGTAGTATGCTGCAAACCCTCCTCATGTTGTGTATCATTATCCTCATGCTCCCTTCCTATTTGACTCTCCCTAGCCTGATTCTGACTTGATTTCTCACTACCCTCACATTCCTTACCCACATCATCACCCTCAGCTACCTCTGTACTATCATCTGAGTCATTCCTAATGTTATCAACTATGATGTTAAAATCAGACAAGTTTATATCAATAATGTTTGTGTCACCACCATATATAGCATTACCACCCTGTTTTGTGTCACCACCACCTATGGCATTACTTCCCTGTTCTGCACCATTGGGATCTGACAACAACTCGCCATTGAATGGCAAAACCATAATAAGATCTACACCCTTCTCTACATAAACTACTACATAATCCAAACCCTTATAAGCCTTAAGTATTTTCATCACATCAGCATCACTGTAAATTGTTTTCAACCCAATATCTAAACTATAACCAGGCCATGTATAGTACATATTTATGTTTCTCATTTTTCACCAACCAGGTCATAATAAAGGTCTCTTAACTCAAACATAGACATTTTGTCAGGGTCACAGTTAATTATTTTATTTACCCTACCACCCTCATAAACAACATGTGGATGAAAGACAAAATGGCCCCCCTAGTGCATTTAAACAATTATGAATTTGTCTGACATTTTCAGCATTCACTCCTAAAGTAGAAAAGACTTTCATCAATACATTTTGGGACCACAACCCATAACCCTAAACCCTAAAAAAAGATATAGTCATGCATGTAACCAACATAAACTAAAATAATAAATAATCCCTAATCCTCAAACAAATCACACAAAACAGAAATAGAATATAAAAGCATAAAGTCATATAATACAAATACCTACAATATATGACAAGCATAAAGTAATAGAATTAAAAAAACCTATTCTTCAGACATAAAGTTAAAAGTTAATTGAAGAAGGAAACAAACAAAGTAATACACTGACATCATTCACTATAAATAAACAAACAACCATAGGGGACCACAGTATATGAACAACTTCATATATACAAAACCACCATAGCAACAGGATATGAACAACTGCATCGAACACAGTGTCCATGACAAAAAGTTAACCACTAATGGTACGAAAAAGGGAGGCACACAAACCCTAATATACAAAACATACAGGACCACAATATACAGCAACAAAAAGTACATCAACTAACATTATATATATATATATCAGCAAATCGAACCAAATGACATACAAAATAAAAAGCAATGATCGAAAAAATACCTTACAACTTATTCTTCGTGAACTTTTGGGCTTCGTTTGCTTCGTAAATCTCTAAATCAATGACAATCGAACAATCGAAGCCCTACTTTCTCAAATCTATATATTATTTCGTTCGATTGAAACCCTAATTTGTTCAATCGAACAACCCTAATTTGTTGAATCATACAACCTAGTTCTCTTCACTTTCCTCTTCTCAGATGCACGACTATTGGAAGTGAAAATGGTAAACAAATGTTAGATATATATATATATATATATACAAGGGCAAATTGGCCTTTTTACGTCTGCTATTAACAGTGTTAATTTTGCACATTACTCCATAAACCACAGGGGGTTATGTGGTGATATTCGAAAGTCAAGGGGGGTAATCAGCACATGGCCTAAACCATAAGGGGGTAAAGTGAAGTTTGCCCTAAAGAAAAATGAGGTTTTTAGGGAGAAGCCTTCTAGGAGTTCCTAACCCTTATTCTAAAATTATTGAATTTTTTTAATTTTAAATAATTAAGAAAATTCCTGTATTGACTAGCTTCCATTTACTTTCTATTTTACAATCCCACATCGGGAAATTGAAAGAAAAAGTAAATTATTTCACTTACATAAAGTGAATTTTATACTCTCATTTATATAAACAAAATGAGATTTTTAGTGAGAAGTCTTATGATCAATATCTCATATTAAAATTAAGAAAATCCTCATTGGCTAGCTTCCATTTAACTTTTACTTTACAATTTTACATAAAAGTTTTAATTTTAAAAATAATTTTGTATGAGGTTTTGAAACTCTCATAATATCTCTCATTAAAGTTATTATTTTGTAAAATATATAAATATATTGATAATCTCAACGTCACTCTTACGGCTCCTTAATACAAAAATTATGAGATGATTATAATAATTTTAAATTTGTATTTAAAACTTATAAATCATGGGATATTTCTTATAATTTTAAATTTATATTGTGTCAATTTTAAATTTAAATTAATAGATTGCTTTTCATATTTAGTGACAGTTTAAATTTTAATAAAATAAAATTTAAAAGTTTTAATTAATTAATTTTTGTGTAAGTTGGTTAGTCTTTTGACCTAACTGATTAAACTAAACAATTTTTGTTTGAATGATTTATTGATTTAATCATGATTTAGCGGTTTTATATGTTACGATGATTCTTTTTTATTCATTAAGTTTTTAAAATTTATTTAATTATTTCCCTTTCAAAAATCAATATGACAAATTTTTAAAATTCATATATTTTTATTCTAAAATAGTGAAATATTAGAAGTGTATCATTGTTTTTATAATAAAGCATAATTTTAAGTATTAATTGTCAATACAACAATTTTAATTTATTTATACTCTATGTTATAGTAAAGGAATATTTGAAACAAAACCCTTAAACTTATATATAAAATTTTATTTACAAGAAACAAAATATTGAAAAATTAAATATAATTATCGTATTTGTAATAAATAATATATTATTTTATCTCGTGCATAGCACGGGTGATATGGTAGTATATTATATATACAAATAATACAAAATCTTACTTCTTTTTTTTTTTTATTCTTACTCATAAATTGTAAATACTACTATAACGGCATTTCTTTTATATTATGTAAATTATTTATTTTGATGTTATTACTGATTTTCTAAAAAAAATGTAAATAGAGTTAAATTTTAATAATTTAATAATGTAGCTGGAAAAAAAATGAATTTCATTTACAATTCGGGTTTAATTTAGGTCGGGCTTGAGCAAGCAACTTCGGGTTACAATTCGGACCTGGACAGGCTTGGGCAGGTCTTAGCACAACTTGGGTTGAGCTTGGATAACCTTCTAACCCGACCGAACCCGCTCGAGTTGCACCCCTAGTTTTGAGGGTCTTAATAGAAGGGTTAATGTCCTTCTCACAGCCACTGGGACCATATGTGACAATGTGGAACATAGAGTCCGAAATTAGCTTGAAAATTAGGAAATCTCGAATCTTAAATGGTTGTCCTTGACGAGCTTTTGCTAACCATGGTGGATGAAGCAGTGGTCCTCACCAATTCGTTCGATTTTCACTTCCCATGATTCTTTCCCACAGTTAGCTTCAATCAGGGCATTGTTGGGCAGTTTTCCTTCCAATTTGGCCACAAATGTTGTCAGTATTCACTGCCAATAATTGAAACACGCAACACTATTGTTGCCTAACATTTCGTCACATACAACATCGTTGGTCTAATAGTCATTCTATAGAACTTCCCTTTTAGTCTAATGGACATTCGTTTATCGCACAGTATTCCAGATGCATTCCTTCACTTAAGCCACCATGCCTTAATTCTATGGACTACATCCGTTTTAATCTCCGCAGTCGTTGTGATAATCGATCTTAAATAACGAAAATATTCACTCATAGATAGTTCTTGATTCTCAATCTTCACTTCCCATCTGCTTCCATTGTGATTGTTACCAAAATTACACTTCATACTCTGTCTTAGTTTTGTTTATCCTAAATCTTTTAGATTCAAGTGCTTTTCTCCAAATCTCCAACTTAATGTTATCTCATTCTCTAGTCTCATCTACTAATACGATATCATCTGCAAAAAAACATACACCATGGCACATTATCCTGAATATTGCTCGTCAACACATCCATAACTAAAACAAAAAGATAAGGATTTAAGGTTGATCTTTGGTGTAACCCTCCAGAAATTGAAAACTCACTTATCTCTCCAACAAGTGATCTAATAGTGGTCACCATACCTTCATACATATTCCTAATCACATCAGTATAACCTTTTGTCACTATTTTCTTCTCTAGCACCTACCAGATTATATCCCGAGGTACTCTATCATATGTTTTCTTAAGATTGATAAAAATCATATGAATATCTCTTTTCTTTTCTCTATACTTTTCTATTACTCTCCTGAAAAGATAGATTGCTTCCATTGTTGACCTACCAAGTATAAATCCAAATTGATTCTCTAACACCTCTGTTATATCTCGTAATCGACGGTCAATCACGTTATATCTTGTAATCAACATTTAATCACTTTCTTCCACACTTTCATTGTGTGACACATTAACTTGATACCTCTATAGTAGTTACAATTCTGGACATCTCCTTTATTTTTATATATTTGCACTAAAATACTCTTCCTTCACTCCTCTGACATTTTCCTAAAATCTTGCTAAATAACCTAGTCAACCAAACCACCCCCTGCTTACCCAAACATTTCCACGCTTCAATAGGTTTATCATCGAATCCTAAAACCTAATTCAATTTCATCTTGTTAAGTGCAAACTCCATTTCAAAGTCCCTAATCCTACGATAGAATCTATAGTGCTGGTTTTTCTTATTACTGCCTACTTCCTCCCCTTTTGACCTATCTTCATGTTCCTCATTTAATAACTTCTCAAAATAGTTCTTCCACATCTCCTTAATCTCTTAATCCTTCACCAAATCCTTAAAGTCCTCACATTTGATGCACTTAACCTGATTAAAATCTCTTGTTTTCATCTCTCTAATCTTAGCAAGTTTGTATATCCTCTTCTCTTCCTCCTTACTATCTAGTCTAGTATATAGGTCATCATAGGCTTTCAACTTAGTCTCCCTCACTACTTTTTTACTTCCTTGTTGGCCCATTTGTAGCTCTTAAGGTTTTCCTCAGCTCTATCATTCTGCCACTTTTTAAAGCTCTCTTTTTCCGTCTTTATTAACACTTGGACCTCCTCCATCCACCACCAAGTTTCCTAAAAGTTGGGTCCCTTTCCTTTCGACTCTCCAAGAACTTCCCTTGAGATTCTCCTCATACAATTGGCTATTGAGTTCCACATTGTGTTAGTATCATCTTCCAAGTCTTAAGTACTTTCTTTATCCATTCTATTCTTAAATGTGTCTTGTTTATATCATTTTAGGTCCCACCATCTAGTTCTGCGACGCCCACTATCTTTCCGAGTTGGTATTGCCCTTTAAAGCATAAATCTAGTATCAAAATCCTATGTTGAGACGTCAAGCTCTCTCTAGGAATTACCTTACAGTGACTACATTTTAGACGGTCCCCTTTTTTTACTAGAAAGTAATCTGTTTGACTCCTAATTGATCCACTCTTAAAGGTTATCAAATGCTCCTTTCTTTTCTTATACACAGTATTGGCCACCACTAGGTCAGAAGCCAACGCAAAATCTAAAATATTTTCTCCAGCCTCATTTCTATTACCAAAGCCATACTCACTATGCACCATCTTATACCCTAGTTTATCTACTTCTACATGGCCATTGAAATCACCACCTATAACTAAGTTCTCTCCTACGGGTTTCTCCTGTAATACCTCATCCATTTGGTCCAAAAAAACTTTCTTAGTCTGATCATCTAATCCTATTTGGAGGGCGTATGCACTAATAACGTTCACTATATTCTCTCCAATAACTAATTTAACTAACATAATCTTATTACCTTTCGTAATGACCACAACTACATTTTCTACAAGACTCTTGACCACTATTATTCCTACCACGTTCCTGTGTCTATCTTTGCCATTATAATATAGTGTAAAACCGATATCCTCTATTTCCCGAGTTTTCTTACCCGTCCACTTAGTTTCTTGTACACAAGCTATAATAACTCTCCTCTTAATCATGACATCTACCAATTCCATAATCTTACCTGTTAAAGTTTCTATATTCTATGTAGCTACCCTAAACTTATAATCTTGGATTAACTTCTTTATCCGTGTTT
This sequence comes from Camellia sinensis, assembly GCF_055761805.1. Taxonomy (NCBI): domain Eukaryota; kingdom Viridiplantae; phylum Streptophyta; class Magnoliopsida; order Ericales; family Theaceae; genus Camellia; species Camellia sinensis. Next base: position 192,629,186 of record NC_138964.1, read on the forward strand.
GAAACCTTTGCCCATTTTTCATTGTACCTAGGTGTCAATGCGGCGCCCCTTGCTCACTTTTCGAAACACCCGGAGGTAGATGCAATGCGTCACTTAAGGGGAACGACCTAGCATTTAATCGATTTAGAGTATAGGCTTCATGTCATAAAGGATCTGAGTGGTTTTTTTATGTGTAAGATGTCGATTACCTAACACACAATCCTCCTCCTTTACCCAGACTTGGGACCGACGAAGTTGTTCAGCAACCCCAGTGGAGTTATTTATACAGCACACATCTTTTTAAGAATAGAACATCTATTTATTGAAGTATATATATATAATTTGATCATGCGATTATTTATATTTGATCAACTCAATTTTTTACATGTATGTTCTTTTTAATTTGTCATATGAGATAAACAGTTCAGATTATTGAGATTAGTACAAATTAGTCCCAGCTTCACTTATGAATATTTTAGCAAATCCAAACTCACTGCACGGATGCTACGATATCTCACCAAACATCCTTTTTCTGTGTTAAAAAAATAAAAAATAAAAAAACTCAAACACTGCACTTCAAGTCTCTATCTCTATCTCTTCATGGGCTAACTACCAGAATTAGGACACTTTTAACTCAACTAAATTAACTAAACTGATGCAGTTCTTTTTCTGATGGAAGATGGACCGGGCTGAGTTGAGCTCCCAACACTTCTACTGGTCCTAAGGCCTATGGAGCACCCTGCAAAAGGTCCAATAAGAGAGGTAGTCCCCCGGCAGACACTCCGACGTTCAAGTTAGAATATGAGAGATTAATTGTGTAGAGAGAGAGAAGGAGAAAGAATGAAAAACATACCGTTTGATATGTCTCAGAAACTTCCTTATATCCTTTACTCATCATTTCCTTATCCATTTCAGCCTATCGTACTGGCTGAAAGCCTACGTTCTAGCTTACGTTGTTCATGGTGAGTCTATATATTCCGACGTGAGGAGGTTGTCTTATTTAATGCTGTGAAAGTCTCATTTATGACTGATGTGTGGTGCAATAATTTTGCAGAATCTTTGTCTGCTTACGTATCTAGGCTCCTGTTTGGCCAAATATTATTGGTCCTGGTCTAATGTTGATGTTATTGAGCTTAGACCGCAAGAATGTAGGCTGGGCCCCTGATCCGTGGGTTAGGCCCTTGTGGTTGGGCCCATCGGCATCGTAAACATTTTAACTTATGCATTGGAGTGTTTTTTCTTGGCCTGGAAGGTGACGTTGTCCCTTTATTTTATTGAGAACCTTCATGATCCAATTCTATATTGTATTATTGTTTTGAAAGTTGATAATCATGAAGGGCAAACTCTAATCTATTAGTTTACTTGCCAATGTCTTCAATTGGTTCAAGTTTGTCAACAGATCATTGTCACACCAACCACTACTTGTGATTAGATCACAAATTTAGATGAAAAATTATGCAAAATAAATAAATAAATATACATTTTCTCTTTATCTTTTTAAATTTATACTTAAATTCATAATTCAAACACGACTATAAAACTAACAATCGGCTTATACAAAAATGCAATTGGGAGTGTTAGATTTTAAATACATTGTGTAAATTTAAGTTTTACATGTTATGAGTCATACTTAAAATGAATTTGATTCACATATTTTAAATTTTAAACATATAATTTTTTTCTAAATATGTTTGTATAAATTCTAAAGGTACATATTTTTTGGGCTTAGTTTGGGCCTTTTTTTATTTTTTTATTTTTTTACCCCTATTCTCATCTAAAAAAGTGTTTGTCCTTATTCCTTACACTCATAACCACACAATCTCCTTTTATTTTTTAATAATTATTTTTAATATAAAAAAAATCAAATTATGTGATTGTAAATAATGAGATAAAAACATTGGCTTTTATTTTTAGACCAATGAATCCCAACCTGGCTTATATGTTGTGAGTTCCTTTTGTTTCTTTGCTAGGAAAAGCACAGCTTTGATCATCAGCATATTGTCTTAAAAAAGAGTAGTGTAATATATATATATATATATTTGTACTATTTTAATACAGTAAAAATATATTTTATACATATTTGTTACAAACTGCTCCATTAATCTGTTGTATTTATTGTGCTAAAATAATACAGTTACTCTAATTGTGTAATTTTTTTGTGCTATGTTTTTTTCATAACCAATTTAAGTCAACGTTGCAAAATAAATAAGGATAACATCAAACAAAAAAAAAGCATAATATATAATCATGAAATTTATAAAAAAAAAAAAAAAAATCACAAAAATCACAAAAATTGATATTTGCTGACTATTTTATTATTGTAGCATAAATCTTATTCAAAAAAAATAAAAAAATCTTATTTTACTTTGTTAATAATAAGTTTTATCCGAGACTAATTTTAATTTTCTTTCTTTTAGTCTAGCACTCCCCTCTTGAATATCACATCTTTACCTATTAAAATTATCTATGAAATCACAAAAAGGAAAGCACGAATCATCTACTATCTCGTTCTTTTTATGCGATTCTTTTTCGATCTTTCTTCCATTAGGCCTTCTTGTTCTTGAAGAATCAACACCAACTTTAGTTGCATCTTGATTGGAGTCTAGGTGAAGATTTCAATAAATTGGTGGGGATTTTGGTGTAGTTTTTAATTGTTACAAATAAATTAGTTAGGATAGGTAAGAATTTCAATATATAAGTCAAGATTTCAATTTCTTTATTGTCGAATTAACAATGACTTAATAAATTAGTGATAAATTAAACCTAATTATAATTCCATAGATGTAATATTTAGGGCTATTTTTCAAAAAGTTATATTCTTACATGTTATATTCCATTTAACTCATTTTATTTTTTAATATTCCATTTGGTCCTGTTTAATGTCATATAACCAAATCACCTTTTCAAACTTTTAGAGTGAGTTTCCATTTTGAAACCAATACACAATTAATAATAATAATAATAATAGTCTCTCATTTAATCAAGAAAATTTCTCCCTCATTCTAGTGCGAAAATCTCTCTTTTATTTCATGGAAAAATCTCTCATTTATTCTATAAAAAAATCTCTTCCTTATTTTCGGAAGAAAATCTCTCACATATTCAAAACCTTAAACCATCTACCTTTCTCCTACGTAAAGAAACAACACTATGAACAATCATATCGATCGAAGTGTAGATATTATGAACATTCACATTACCGATGGTTGCTTATATTTATATACACATAACCATTGACTTAATGTGAGTTATGATAAATAAATGTTGATGTGAACTTTCACTTTATGAATGCATGTTGGTAAAATAACACATTGTTATTTGCACTTGTATGACTATTTCTGAATGTGAATATTAACATTGATTAATAATGTAATGATCACAACACCAATTGCAACACATTACAATGTGATAATTCACAACAAGCAATGACTCATTACAATGTGAATATTCACACCATGTAATAATTATAGAAAACTCATACAATAATCAGTAATAGGTAAACATTCACATTATGCAATAACTATGCAATCATTAGTCTACATTGCACGTCATGCAATCATTAGTCTACACTGCACGTCATGCAACCATTACATACTTCTAATGTTGAAGTTCACATCATCAAATGCAAAACATTAAAATCTGATAATTCACAACAACAACTACTTCAGTGGATGTGAACGTTCACATTCACTGAAATACCCACCTAATAAGCGGACACACACTGATACATAATACCATATCAATTCATTTCGAAACAAAAAGTAGAATCCAACTTTATTGAACATGAATTCCTACCAAACGCAAATCTACATGCAGTTGCAAAACAAAATGGTGCTAACCTTCATCCAACAATTCTGAACTTTGAAACCGCAACAATGGAAGAAAACAGAACTTCAAAACCGCAACAATGAAAGAAAATAGAGTTTCAAACTTCAACAATGAAAGAAGGTAGTATTTGAATGTTCTCTAACCTTCGTCCAATAATTTTGAACTTGAAAACCGCAACAATAGGGAAAAAAAAATGGAGTTTCAAACCATAACAATGGAAGAAGAAAATATTCAAATGCTCTCTCACCACTAATTTGTAAACGAAACTCCTACAAAAACATATAATGAAAATGTATCTATTGATTCCTCTAAGATTTCTAATCCCCGAAACTTCCAAAATAGAAATAACAAAATATGAAAAAAGTTATATCCTATTGTGTATAATACTATCAAAATAGAACAAAGAGTATAATAGTCTCAAAAAAAATTTAAATGAGGCAAAAAAGACCTCTTGTGATATGAGTCTAAGGCTAAGTTTGGCATCTTCAAAAAAAGTCAAAAAGTCACTATCCTTTTTTAGTCACATCATCTTATTCCAAGTTTGGCATCCCATAAATAATTCATCTTTTTATCTTTTTATCTTTTTTCCATCACATCACTTCTCTACTTTTCTACACATCTTTTCGTAAAAAGACAAAAAGTGCACTTATTTAGATCATCCCGAACAACTCCAAGTCACGTCACCTCCCTACCACATCACTTCAAACCCAATCCATATTTCATAAAAAGTCAAAAAGTGCACTTATTTAGAACATCCCAAACAACTCCTAAGGGTTGGTTTGAGATGTTCTAAAAAAGTGCACTTTTTGACTTATTGGCTTATATGGGTTGGGTTTGAGTTAGATTTGATGTGATGTGTTAGAGAGATGATGTGATTTAAATAAGATGATGTGACTTAAATAAAAATGGTGACTTTTTGTATTATTTTAGTATACCCCAAACCAAGCCTAAATATATGAAACTTAATGAAACACAAAAAAACCTTGTGAATTTATTGGGCTATAAATCTACTAAAAGGGAACTACAAATAAATCTTCCTAATATTTATTACAAAAATCAATTGGTCAAAGGTATAATTATAATGGCCTATTTGCTGCAATTTATTGCAAACTAAAAATTAATAATTAGAAAATAGAAACTAAATGTATCTCTTTCTCAGCTTTCCAATAATCATTCTTTCCCCCAGCTAATATAGATTATTTTTACCTCATAAACTTTAAACATACACTCCCACACAAAGTCTTAAAATAAAAAATAATACCTAGCACCTACAAGTTACACCAAACAGAGCCAACAACTATAGGAAGAAAGAGACCCCATAGCCTTGAATCATCTAATTTGCAATCTTTTCTTGTTGTTCAATGATGTGCTGGGTGTATAATGCATTTCCCTGCAAAGATATATATATATATATATAGCCTCTGTTAACATCATGTCACTGTTGCTTTACTTGATTCATTGTGTTTCTTTAGAAATTTCATGGCATGTTTCTCTTTGATCAGGTATGAGGTAGTTGACATGCTGCCATCCATTGAAATAAAGAAAACAGAGTATGGTGGGAGAGCTTACAAAGTCTCAGCAATATAAAATGGACTAATTCAAATGCTGAAAAAAAAAATGAAATTATTTCTTGAAAGGGATTGAGCCTCCTACATCCTTGGACTAGAATGGATATGGACAAAGATATTGATGAGTAGGAATAGATAATTCAACTAACTGGAAAAAAAAAATCAAATTTATTTTTCTGAAAGTGATTGCGCTTCATTTCACTAGGCCTACATCCTTGGACTTGACTTGGATATGGACAAGAAATTGATGAGTAAGGGATTGGTAAATTATGGTGGTTCATGCATGAAAAGGTCACTTGAACTAGAATTTTTATTCTTGCAAACCAAGCAACTGTTATTCCATTATTTTTCTATCCATTTAACTTCAAATCCCTTAATTTGAAATCTACCCCTATTTAAATAGATATAGGTTTGCAGGCACTTACAAATATTCAAAGCATAGTCAGGGATGGGTCCAAAGGACACAACATTGGATAGGTTCTTGGTCATAAAATAAGGACAAATTATATCAATGGTCCTGTAATTTGTCTCGTGTCGATTTGGTTCTTGTAATTATAATTCTATCAATTTTGCCCCTTAAGTTTTCATATTATGTGGATTCATTCTAATTGATAACATTCACTAAGAAATTGGACAAAAGTTTGATGGCAGAATAATACATTCAAAAGGGAATAATAGACCTATTCAAATTCGACACCAACCTCTTAATCACTTTGAAGAGAGTGAATAAATTATTTTGTGCAAAATAAAAGGGGAAAATTCATGCATTCAGAATCACAAGGACCAAATTGATACAAAACGCAAATTACATGATCATAGGTGTAATTTGCCCTTAAAATAATCATATATCAACATATTATCGTTAATGATTTCCATAACATGATTCTGAAATCAGTAGCATCATCCAAGTCTTATACTGAATTGGGCAACATAAAATATGAAAACACTAGTTGGCTACTGGAGTGGAATCAAATTCTTTGTTGGCCTACAGAAAGGATTTCAAAGAAAGTATCCTAGAGTTAACAAATTTTTTCCTAAAAATAGATAGATTTCTGATAACAGAACTACCTTTTAGTTCCTGTGTTATCATTACTCCGAGACAGTGGTTACATCTCTCTTCCCACTTTCTACTTCAGGAAAAACAAAGCAAGAAAAATATATATAGTCATATCAAAGTCAACTCTTGCAAACAAATCTCAGTAAAATCATCAACAATTGAGACCCTATAGAAGGTATTAATTTTATTGCACATCTCACTGAATTTTGAGGTAACCCAAAACAAGTAAAATAAGCTAAATCTTACACAAGCAGAAGAAAAAAAAACAAGTTGTGCCCATTTAACTCTACTTTGAGTTCATGACTTTCTGAAGCATACAAATTTCTAAAGCCAACTCTACAAGTCTACAATAACCCATGAAGGAGCAAAAAAAAAAAAAAACAGCAAATAAAAACATGAATGAACAAATTCACCCACTTGCAGCAAAGTCTCCAGAAAAACCAAAAGACTACTGCACAATGAAAACGGCAACTTCTAATTCTTTCTATGCAACAAAATATTAATATTCCACTTCCAACTGTAGGATGTAATAGAATTTCATAGGGCAGATTGATCTTTGCTTTGAAATAGAAAGCAGAGCGTTGTCACCTGTTTTAGCCTTATGACTCTGAACCTTCTGCAACAGTTGGAAGTCCACCCTCTTTGATATAGGCAGGATTAAGAAACTTTGCTACAAATGCCCACAACTTGTAAACATCATCGAAATTAGTCAAAAAGCCAAGAGAAGCCGTGACAACCTCAATGCGAATGAACCCCCTTTTTCCATCATGCCAGCCATTTTCCATTGGCCTGCACAGGGCAGTATCTTCAAGATTGAAAGAACTGCGCTGCTGTCTTGGGCTATCTAAAATCCGTATGTGACTGAGGATACCAATGCCAAGCGAGATACCATTTGTCTCAGCCAGCTTCTGAACGAGTTCTGGATTAATTAGACCCCGGTTTCTGTCTCTCACATTGAAAGCCACAGCAGCACCCCTTTCGTATTTAATCTTTGGGCCATAAATGTGAACAAGTGGCAAAGATTCGTTCCCATCAGAAGCCGGTAATCTTAATTGAAGTAATGAGGTCACAAGCCAATTGATCAAGAATCGCAGCCGGAGAGTGGTTTTGTTGAGACCCAACATGTTTACATGATCAAGATGCTTGCAAACTAACTCGGGTTCCCTTCTGTCGGAGTCTTGCCCATCAGCATATTCTCCATCGCTGCCATACTCATCATCGAAGCTTGTGGCAGATAAGTCTCCGGGCTCCAATGTATGGCTCAGATCTTTACGGTGATCTTCCGTACTAAACGATACCCTCCTTCCCTTGCTACCAGGCTGTTCAAGCTCTTCTATGCCAAAAAATCTACCACCAGAAAATCTACCACCTTCCCTCCTTCCCAACAACCTAAACTCCCCTTCTGTCTCTCTTCTTATTGCACTTTCTTTTGTCTCCGGGTAAATTTCAGACGTTGAGCCATTGTTGAGACTAGATCCATTTACCCCAGAATATTTGTGGGTTTGAGGTTCCTCCTGAATTTCATGATCGTGATGATGACCCAAACCCTTCGCACCATTTTGTGAATAGGGTTTTGTTTCAGCGAATTGTTCTTCTTCGGGGACCTGCTTAAGACGGTCAAGATCCTGTGACACTGATAGAACAGCAGCATCAAATGATAGCACATGGTGGTCCTCATGCGAAGCTGAGTGTACCTCTTTGTCGTATAAATGGCTGTTAGAAATCTTCGATGATGGTTTTGGAGAAAGTCGCTTGTTCTTCTTACCCGAAAACCAAAAGGGTGGCAATGGAGAGGCTACCTTATGTTTGTTCACCTGGCCATTGTGTTCTGATCCCAAAGGACTCTGACCCAAATCAATCCATATCGAGTTGTCTGATGACTCATCTTCACTGAAAACCGGACTCTTCATCACCTCCCCAACAGAAATACTCTCGGTTTCTTCAAATATAGTGCTTGTCCCATCTCTGTCAGGGCTGTTATCCTGATCCATCTCTGTTTCAAACACATCCCTCACTTGAGCAGAAGTGAATGCACCGGAAAAGGCAGGCAATTGCGCTCCTGGGCGAGTTTCAGAGGATAACTCACTATTCCGACCGGCTTCATCATCTTCAAGTCCAGACAATCCAGGTAGCCCATCAATAGAATCATTCAGATACAGAGGGAAAACAGGGGTGATTTTCACTATACCTGAACCAGCATGCCCAGATTGATTTTGAAGGCTTGCCATCACTGATTTTTTAATGAGAAGACATCCAAATCCAGTTGGGTCATACCCAAATACCCTGTAAAACGATGTGATAATGAAATCCGGCCTAAACAGAGACAACCCAAGAGAATCCATGTCTTTGGGACCTAACGACCCAGCATCGAGCAAGACATGCCAATTGTTCTGCTGTGCCAGTGCCATCCACTGGTATGAATACTTCGCACCGGTGACTCTAGACTGAACAGGAAACACAAAAAGACCAGTAGCTGAATCCTTTTTCCTCTTTTTCTTGTTTGAAATCTGCTTTCGCAGATCAGTTGAGCATAATTTGAGGGTTGGCCATTTAAACCATGCACTGTAAACTTTTGCACCTTTATCCCTAGCACCCTGAGCCATCCAATTCACTGACTGGCTCTCGTGATCAAACATGGTTAACAATTTCTTGTTAGTATGAAAAGGGTATGATTCAGCTAGCAATTTAAATGCTGATCCACGGCTCACAGTAAAAACAAGTCCATATTCATTCTCAGGGATGTTCAGATAATCCATTATCCTAGTCTTTATATCATGTTCCACAGTGCCTTTCTCAGCACCTCCATACAAAGCATGATTGCTCAAATTTGCAGTAATCTCAGACAAACTAAATGTTGAAGATTCCCAATAGTGAACTGTTTGAAGAAATGAAAACAACCCAAATCCACAGTAATCAAGATATACCTTAGGTGCTGACCCTGATAGATTTGCATAATCATCCACCCTTAGCTGATCAATCCTCTCTGATGATTGGTACTTTGGGTACATTGTGAGGAACTTGGAAAACGATTCATGGAGGTCAGGAATTGAATCTTCATCCTCGAATGTTCGCTCTGCGGCAAGAGCAGTGGCTCTGAGGAATTCCTTTTGAGCGTTGAGCCTCGCGAGCGATCGCGATCGCCCCAAGCCATCCTCTTGATTCGCAGCAGACTCAGAGTCCATGTCTTGGGATTTCACAAGTGACCCATCTTCAGAGGCTTCCTCAAGAGCTTCCCTGAGCTTGTGCTCTAGCAATTTCCTCAGAAATGATGGGTTTCTCCTGATTTCTTCTGTTGAATGGTTAGACCCATCTCTTCTTCTGCTCTTCTTGTCCATGATCAGAGCAGCACAGTGAGAAATTGGCTTCCATAGTGAAAGATGCATTGAAGCTTATCTGTATAATCAATTTGAGAGAGAAAAAAAAAAACCCAGAAAGATAAACAAGTTATCTCAAGCTCCACCAGAACAGAAGGGTTTGTTTGTCTAGCCCATCTAATACCAAACCCCTCCCAAAAAGCAGGTCTAGTTCAAACCCTAATTTCAAAAAGCAAGAGGAATCAATCCAAAAGCTTACCCAAAAACAAAGCTTTGCTTTCAAAAATCAAAACCCCTATCTTAAGGAGGGAAAGCCACAGATACTTTGCTTTACTAAAACATTCAAAGACACAGAAATAAGAATTGGGTCACAACATCTCAATTCTCACTGATCTTTAACCGGATCAAATAGAAACCCTATATTTGACTACCTTGAAAATCCAGTAACTGAGGATTCAAGCCAGATTAAGACAACACATTTGGAACCCAGAAACGTAAGAAGAAGAAAAAAAAGGGCAAAAAAAAAGAAGAAAAAATCTACCCACAGATTTTAGGGTTCAATCAGTGAACTAGAGGACCACTTCAACATTTTGGGAAAGTGACTCAAAAAAATATAGGATTAGGAGAAAAGTAAAAAGAAACAGAGAGAGACTCAAAACACACAGAAATTCTAGACCCAAGATTCAAAAGATTCATGGAATTACAAAACCCGAAACCCATTGAAATTCAAAAGTCAAAACATTAGCATCGAATTGGGAAAAAACCCAATACATAGACGAAATCAAAACCTCAAACCCTTGAACCCAAAACCAAGATCCCAAAAAGATTGGCAAAGAAAACACAGCAGAAAATTGATTCAGCGAAATGTAGCAGAAAAATAGTTCAGAAAAACAAGAAACCGACTTCAACCCCCTGTTCTGTAAGAGCTCCAAGCTCTCTCTTCTCTCTCTAACTTTTCTGCAACCCAATTAAATGCAGAGCCTCCACATCCAAATGCCTCATCTACTTCCAGTTTGTGAGTCCAAGCCCAGAACATACCCTCTCTCTTGATTACCCCACTGTCTTTTATTCTCTCTCTCTCATTGACCCCAGTTGTAGTTGGATATCTCCAAAATCTACACCACCTCAGTGAGAAATGATATTGACTTTTACAAACCGATTGGCTAGGCTATGATTATTATTGTGTTTTCAATTACAACAATTCATCCCATTAAAAATATCACTATTAATAGTATTAATGCATTAAAAAAATAAAAAAAAATAAAAAAATATATAATTCTAAGATCAAAATATCACATCATTAATGACGGAACCTACTGCCACCTAATTAGTGGGAGCACTAATTAATGCTCCCAAACATTTTTCTTTCAATTAGTAGAAGCTACTTTAATTTGATTTTTATTGAGGAAATGACAGATAAATAAATAAAAATATTTTTAAAAATGTGATAAATAATATAAATATTAATGAATTAGTGGGACCCCAACTTTTCTCTCATTCGGTGGTGGGTTAAAGTCAATTAATCAGCTGCCACGTAAAAACTGTTTTATGCCGCTGTTTTAGTGGAGGTTACGAGGATTTTTTGGTATTAAAATGTTTGGCAAAATTTTTAATTATTGAGAGTTTTTTTGGTAAATTTTTTTTTAAGAGTTTTATTTTACTAAATTCATATTCTTGACTATTTCATTAGGTCCTAAGTTAAGAAGATCAAAATATTCTTTTTCATCTACTTATGTTCTATTTAGTTCACATTATTTTTTTATGTTTCAATAAGTCCTATAGGTGACATAATTACCAAAATACCCCTAATGTGAATGTTCACACCGTCAATGTGAATGTTCCTATTTGAGGTAAGAAGACCAAAATACCCATTTTATCTACGTATGTTCCATTTAATCCACATTATTTTCTTATATTTTAATAAGTCCTATGGGTGATATAATTACCAAAATACCCCTAATGTCAATGTTCACATCGTCAATGTGAATGTTCACACTGTCAATGTGAATGTTCCTATTTGAGGTAAGAAGACCAAAATACCCTTTTCATCTACTTATGTTCCATTTAGTCCACATTATTTTCTTATGTTTCAATAAGTCCTATTAGTGACATAATTACCAAAATACTCATAATGTGAATGTTCACATCCTATGGGTGACATAATTATCAAAATACCCCTAATGTGAATGTTCACATCGTCAATGTGAATGTTCACACCGTCAATATGAATGTTCATAGCATCAATGTATAGGGGCTTGGCCCAGCCCGGGCGGAGGCCAACCTATGTAAAGCCTCATGGGTGCTTGCCAAAATTCGGGCCGGACCGGACCGGCCCACGGGCCAAAAAATTAGGCCTAGACCCTAGCCCTGGCACAAAGGTATTCAGGCTTTGGGTGCCCCGGTGGGTTGAGCCAAGGCGCTTGGGCTTAGACTTGGGCTTGGGTCAGGTGGGTGAGCCTCGTCATTTTTTTTAATTCTTTTTAATTTTTTCTCCCAAAATTTTATTATTTTCCACGAAAAAGACACCGGGCCTCTGACGAGCCGGGCCTCGGGCCGAGCCTTAAATGGGCCTTATGCGGGCCGGGCCGAGCTTCAAAGTGATGGCCCAGGTCCTAGCCCGAGTTCTCGGGCACGGGCCCGGGCCCAAACGAGCTTGCCCCGGGCCGCGGGAGGGCTTCGGGTGGTCTACGGGCCGCGGGCCAATTTTACACTCCTATCAATGTGAATATTAACATGTCAATGTGAATATTCACATTGTCAACCGGTCGAACCCGCTCCAGGCCACGGGCCAATTTTACACTCTTATCAATGTGAATGTTAACATGTCAATGTGAATATTCACATTGTAAACGAGCCGGGCCAGACCCGCTAGCGGATTTCGGGCCGCTTACGGGCCGTGGGTCAATTTTACATTCCTATCAATGTAAATGTTAATATGAATATTCAATTGTCAACGGGCCGGGCCGGGCCCGCCTCGAGCAGCCCACGAGCCACGGGCGGGTTTCGGGTCGCCCACGGGCCGTGGGCCAATTTTACACTTCTATCAATGTGAATGTTAACATGTCAATGTGAATATTCACATTGTCAACGGACCGGGCTCGCCCCGGCCCAGGGGCGGTCTTCGGACCGTCCACGGGCCAATTTTACATTCTTACCAATGTGAATGTTAAAATATGAATATTTACATCATAAAATTGCTAACCGTTCAAAAAATATTTGTAAGGATATCAAAATTAAATATAAGGGCATAAGAGTTTAAAAAAAGAGTGTAAATAAAAAAAAATGACTTTATGGAATAAAACTATATATACATGGGACTAAATAGGTTAATAAATTTCTTCATGGACTTTTTGGGTTAAAACACTTCTAAATGGGATTTATCAATAAAAATCCCTTAATTATTCCTCTCGTTCCAAAATAATAGTCACTTTTAAAAAATTTAATTTTTTTAATAGTACAATTATTGTATTTGTTGGCTTTTTTGACTTTTGAAGGTTATTTTTTTAATTGTGAGCGTGCTAATAAGGATCAATTAGTCCTTACAGAATGTTAATTGTCAACCAATTATCAGACGATTGTGTTTTAGTTCTCTCAGCCTCAATGAAGAGGACTTTTACTGGTGGCTTTGTTTAGGAGAATTAAGCAAACAATGAATAAATGAAGAACAGTTATAGTATTTCATTAAGCAAAATGAAAAACTTACAAAGATCTGAATCAGCCTCGTAGAGGTTTACAGTAACAAGCTACTTGAAAACTACTCCTATGAACGAAATGTAGTACAGGAATTTGAAGTACAAAAATGTAAAGAACAAGAAATGTAAAACTGAAAAAGAAATAAAGTAGAATAAAACTGGTTTTCTATATCTGAGTCTGGGGCTTTTTCTGGGGCATTCTCTGCTATTTATACTTTTCAAAGATGACCATCGAACTGCACTTCTAACCGTCGAATCGTTCCTCTATGATCGTTGATCATGTTGCCTTATAGTTAGCTCCACTATGCCATTACATGCAGGTAGGCTTCCCTCCTGATTTCGAATTTGAATATGAGGTTGAAGCCACATCTCTTTGCTGATCCAGTACTACTCAGATCTTGTAAGAACCAATACTAACTGCCACGTGCACGATCACGATCGAAGACTTGAATAGTCTTCCCATATTACCCTTATTCTGCCACGCGTTGAATTGTAATTGGCTTATACAAAATATGTAGCCAACATTACCCCCCGTACTAATATACCCAATACTTGGAGATATTAGTGGATCAAGATCTTTTATCCACGTCTTAGAACGTGCTTAGGCTTTGCATTTTTCTAGAAATGCAACCGTCATTCATCATTTGTATTAAATTCTCTTTTAATCTTTTGAACATCCCTACCACCCTAGTATTCGAACAGACTGATACATCTTTCATAGCCAAACCAATTCTCTCTTCTATTGATCGAGTATACGAAGAGTCATCCGATGATGCTGTTCTTCCTCGAAAGAACCTTCATGCATTGATTAGCCACCTTTACCCGTCTTTCTATATTCAATTCATGGAAGCTTTTGCAAATTATCAACCCTTGGACTACGAACACACTGTCCACAATCCTTTGATTTAGAAATTTGCAAATATGAACATGGGAAGTTCTTCTTCTAATCCACAATCTTCTGCATGGGATGAGGCTGTGGCTTCTTCTTCCTCTGGGGCTTCTGGTTGGAGAAGCTGGTCGGAACCTGAGGCATGTGAGTTAAGGGAGTGAGTTAATCACCACTTTGTCGAGTTCACTGACCCTCTAGAATTCCCTCATGATGCTCGAAGTTCAGTGGTTTATCCTTACGTGCCCATCAACCGCCGACGCAGTTTAGAGGACAATCTGCTTGTAGCATGGTACACATCCTCCATGCCTACAAAGATAGTACAAGCTACCCGACGCCCAGAAGAGACACAAGCGTATAACCCATCGTTCTTGGCCCAGAAGGCGAGGCTTTGCTCTTCTGACTGGCTTGATTATGTTAATGCCCCTCAGTTTCCTCCTTCTTTCGAAATGGAAGCCTCTATACCTCTTCCTTCGCAAAATCCCTGCTGGACAGAAAGACTGAGGCTTACCCTCTCTGCGGACAAGGTTTTTTCTCCTTATAAGCCTCCACCTTCCCCTACTCCAGCTCATCAAAAGCAAGCCCAACTTCTGTTCGCGGCCTTTTCTCACTTGCCTTTCAATGTTCTTGAAGACAATGTTCCTCTCAAGAACCTTCGATAGGCTTGTGATATTATGACTCGGGGTCACATCCTCAACCCCATCGCCCAAGCAGAACTCCAAATGTTTTTGGACCAACTCCCATTGCTTCTCCATTGGCACCGGACTTCTGTGGCCACCACCCAATCTTTGAACCAACTTTCATCCCTTCGAGTTCATACCCAGTACGAAGCAGAGAACCTCGTCGAAGAATATGATGACTTCAAGAATAAAAACTCTGCGTACTGGGATGACTTAGATATGGACGAACTGGAACAAGGGTTAAAAGAAACATCGTTCGAAATAAATGCTGAAGAACTCTTTTATCAAGTAAGAGCACATCAACTTCAGCAGCCAAGCCTAGAGAAAATAGAGGATTGAATAAAAAAATGAACATAAATTTATTGACCATAGCTGGACTAAATTCCATGATCTTGTTATTTATTTTATTCCTTACTTTTATGAACTCGAATTTGTACCCAAAGAGGGCCTTTTGATGTAATTGTTTTTGTTTCAATACAGCTAAGACTTTTCTCTTTGTTTGGCACGGTTTGACTCTATCTCCGTTTGCCTTTACAAGCAAATTTAGGGCTTCAAATTCAACAATCTCATCCTTCGAATCTAGATTCAATCATCTTAAATGAAACACTAAAAAATCAACATGACCTTTTCCAATTCATGGAATACAATTGACAAATTTCACTGGTTTCCATTTAGAATCAGTGCTTCGATTTTAACAACCTTGCCCCTTAAAGCTTGTCTTAATCATATCCAACATATGGTTATGCTTAGTACGATCAATCAATTTTAAATTGACCATTTTTGCTTCGAACAACAGTTCATACTTTCAAAAATATGGAAGCCCCCCTCGAGGGTTGCACTGCTTTAATCCGAAAAGCAATCTTCAAACCAACTATTGGTTTTGATACTTTGAACAACAATTTCCATCCTTAAGGGATCTCAAGTTTTGCTTCGAAGGATTTATTCTCACTAAGAAACCCTAAAACAGGCTTTCAATCCTGTTGAGGTATACAAATACTTGAGCTTTCTTGCATCCTCAGGTGTGGGATGTGCTTCAAAGTCGGCTCCTTGCCTTCGAAGCTACTTGTTATTGGATCTCGGCGCCAAAATTTGGCTTCGAAGCCAAATACTATATTTCGAAGCTGATATCAGTATTTGAGATATGTTTCCCTCCAAAACTATCAACATTGAGGGAAACCTTTCGCATCTGTATTTTTAGTACGTTTTGTGAATTTCGTCCGTGTCACACGACCAGGTATATTTTCAGACACAAAAGTTTTAAAACCCTTTTATTTCGTGCTCGGAATTTCCCTATTTGTCTATCGCACAAACCCTTTATTTCTACCGACCTTCCGCTTCTTTCTACTCTCTTTTCCAACTTCGTCCTCTGAAAAAGCTTTCTATCAATGGCTTCTTCTTCATTGAAAATACCAATCGTAGAGCGTGCGAGCCCGTCTGTAACCCTGAAAAGGATCATTGACGCAGAATGTGAGAAGTACAAGGCTGGTGAGAAAAGCGCCATTGACGGATGCATCTTCATTCATCATCGTCATGAGCAACAAGACTATGTGATTGAGCCTATCTTCAAGGAGATTCTTATTGAGTTTCCAGCTTTATATCCACGTCTAGAAGACCATTGTCTCCTTTACGAAGGTCGTCTTGACTAGAGAAATTGAAGGATGAACCGCCCCCACCGCTGCTGGCCCACGATGAGACCAGAGTGGCAAGAATGGTATGATCGGGTTGTCCCTGATAGGTCTCTGGACCTTTAAGAGCTCTGCCTTTTCGACGCCCTCCAACTATCCAGGTTCACTATCTCAGAAGACACCCTTTCTTAATACTTGCTGCCCTTTGCTTTTGGAATTCTGCCTTTAATTTCTTTCAATTCAGATGTGGGATGATAGCCCCTACTGTTCTTGATATCTGTCATCTGTTAGGATTGTCCCCCATTGGAACCCCCATTGGACTAGATTATCGTGACCTACCAACATCTGAATTGAAGGGAGGGCCAGATTTCCCTCCCTTCGCTTAACTCATCTTATAGTGACTTTGTCAAGATTGAGAATAGAAGGGAGGGCCCTGTGACTGATAGGGGATTCTTTTCTTTCATACTATATTGGCTTTGCAAATTCCTTTTCTGCATCTTTTCTCAAAGATCATTCTTGAATTCGCCCCTCTTGCCAAAGCCCTTGTTTTATAGAAAAATATGGCCTTAGCTCCATACGTTCTAGGTCACGTATATAGAGTTTGTTCTCTTTTTTGTGAGAAACCCTTGGATGCCAATCAAGGGGGTCCATTTTGGATACTTCAGCTTTGGCTTTTTGCTTATTTTACTGAGCTACAATCTAAATGCCTTAAATTTTTTGAGCCAAACCCTACTACTCATGGCATGAGGCTAGCCAATGCTTCACTCTATCCTTCTACCTTTGCTTTTTACTTCTCTTTCTTCCACCAACTTCTAGCTTCCCTTCCTTCTTACAGCTTTCATCCCTTCAAACCTACTACCATTGGCCCATCTTGGTTGAAAAACTTTCTAAGTGATAGGTTTTGTGCTTCACCTCATCACAAGAACATATGGGCCTCTATTCTGATCCCTAGAGAGTTATTCATTGGGACTATGAACCCCAAAGCTTACAAGTGCATTGTTGAGCCCTATTGTTCTGCTCAATTTGCTAGGCAATTTGGCCTCTTACAAGGGGTCACAATACCTCTCTGCAGCAACACCAATTTAAGTCTTACCAGTAGGGATTTAAAGGTTCGAAGATCCAAACTAGAAAAAGTAACTTATAAATTTATGCAGGACTTGATTGAGTTTGAGTATATCTCTTCCATTCCTCAAGGTAACCTATTAAAAAGGTGCCAAAACTGGTGGGTGACCAATATGGAGGTATACTTGGCCATTCCTCCTCAAGACCTATTAATGGTGCTGGATGTGCCCCAAGCCAAGCCCAAAGGAGCTAGAGTTGTCACTTCTTCCACTGCTCTTACCACTTCAGTTCTTGTGCCTACCACCACACAGTCTACTCCTACTGCCTTAACTCCTCCTAGAGTTACTCGAGCTGCCTCGAAGAAAGGTATATACCCTTGTTTCTTTTCTCTTCTTCTTCTTTATAATGCTTTTAGCCTTATCTCTAGTTCTTTTTTTGAAGGTGGTGCGGGTGACTCACAGGGAGATTCTCCCCAAAAGGTCCAAGCTTTAAATCTTCTTAGGAGCAAACAACAACAAAAGAAAATGAAGCTTTTACTTGATCCTGAAGAGGAAGCACCTGGGGTTCAGGCAGCAGAAGAAGAAGAGGTAGATCAAGAGCAAGAGACATCCTTAAAAAGAAGAAAGAATACGACTGTCTCTCTTGCTGATTTCACTAGAGGTCCTATCCATGAAGCTTTTGCTAAAGCAGTGCAAGCAGAGCATTCCAAAGAGCTTATTGTATTCCAAAGGGCTGAGAAGAGAAAGCAACAGCAAATGCTCAGGGATGAAGCTGCCACCGCTGATGCACTCCAGAAAGAGGTTGCAAGGAAACAGCAAGCTGCTGGACACTATACTCTTCGTAACTTCCCAATCATAGCCATTACTTTTGAAACCAGTAAGCTCCTTTGTACTTTTATTCATCTTTCTCAAATTCTCAATGCTAAGGCTTGACATTGTTTTGTATTTCCTCTCTTGCAGCCACAACTACTTTGTCTATTCTTCCAATAAGGGCTCCATCAGCTTCAGTCAAAGTTGAACATCCTCAAGATGTGGAGCCCATTCAAATAATTCTCCCACTTTCTGGCCCTATATTTTCCATATCCTTCTTGAGGCCAAGTATTCCTGCTCCTCTTTTTTCTATCTTAACTCCATATCTCCCTCATTTGTCTTTTGATTTTACTCAATTTGATTCTCTTTCGAGCCTTGCTTCTCCTCCCCTTCCTAAGGAAATTCCAGTTGACACTTCATTTTTTATGGTAGCTGATTCCTGTAGAGAAGGTACTGGTAGCTCTCTAACTCATGGTCCATTATCTCTGCCTAGCTCTAGTCTTTCTTCTCTTGACCAACTGGTAGCAAAAACCATAGAGACTGCTAAGGATACTCCATCTTCTTCTCCGATTCCTATGCAGCCATTTCCTCCTTCTACGAGAGCTCTTTCTGCACCTTCCATATCAATGGATGAGGTGGACATTTTTTAGGCTAGACTAGCTAGTCTTTTTGACATACCTTCCACCTCTCCACTAACTAGCAATGAGACTGAGCCATTAGTTCTAGCTGATTCTCTGCTAGAAATTTTTCAGAGCTCTTCCCCCAGTGGTAAGACTTCCTTGCCTTCGATAAACTTGGACAGCTGTCTGGAGCTGCTGGCATTTTTTTCGAGGATTCCTTTCGAAGCCTTACAAAGGCCTATAATTAAAAATGGCTTCCTCTAGTGTTGCAAGGTTGTTGAGCAATCCGGCATGGTCGTCTCAAGTTATTTATCTCAAGTAGCAGCCACCATTGATTTTTACATCAACATTTGCCATGCTGCCAAGGCTAGGGATCAGAGCTTTGTTTCCAAAGTACATACTGAGGTATCAGAATTGAAGGAACAACATTCCTCTGTCTCCCAATTTCGAGGTCAACTATTGGAGAAGAAGGCTCAACTTGAGGAAGAATTATCAGCTGTTAACCAAGCTTTGGATCGGACTACTACCAAGCTGCAAATCACTAATCAAGAGTTAGCTGATCGAAAGCAAGAGATGATTACAGCTATTCAATTGTTTTCATCCCTCAAGAATAGAGCATGTATTGTAAAAGAACAATTTAAACACTGTACTGACTTCTGGGCCAATCTATGGCTACATGTATTTGACTCTTTATGAAATAAATTCTTATTTTCATTGAAGTGTTCTCATGTTCTTTTATTTAGCACTTATTATATTCCTTGTGTTTCCCACATGGTTAGATAATAAGGCTTCAAATATCTGTCATTAATCTTTTTGGGATGTACATATCCATTCAAATTTCTCAAATGGTATGCTCCAAAAGGTCCAAAAGGCAGGACTCTATGAGCTTGATATGGTCATTCCCAGTTAGGTGACCATTTGCCAAACTTATGGCTTTTAATCCCTATTGGGAGTATTGTCTTCCATACCAAATCACCCTCATAAAAGCCAATGTATTTGACTTTCTTATTATAGTTTTTGGCTGTTTTTTTTCTTTTGGAAAAGAATGCTATTTAATGCCAGAATTCTAGCTTCATCTATATTTTCTAACTCCAAGCACATACTCTGATGGTATTGCTCAAGATCTAATGGTCTTAGCATCTCACCCTTAAGGACTTAACATTAATTTCCACAGGTAGTACTACATCATGCCCATATACTAAGATATAAGGAGTGATTCCTGTGCTTGACCTTGGAAAAGTTCTATAAGCCCACAATACATCCAACAATAAGTTATTCCAATCCTTAGGATTGTCTTCCACAACTTTCTGTATTCCTTTTTTCAGAGACTTATTGGATGATTCAGTTTGACCATTGGCTTGTGCATAATATGGGGTGGAATTAACAAGGCTAATTCCAAACTCGGCCACAAAAGACTTTACCATCTTCCCATCAAATACAGTCTCATTATCAACAGTTATAGTCTGTGGGATATCAAATCTATGGATTAATTCCTTAATGAATCCAATGACTTCTGTCTGGTCTTCAGCCTTGTATGCCTTAACTTCGACCCACTTAGTGAAGTAATTAGTGGCCACTAAGATGAAACAATGATGCTTCGAAGAGGGTGGGTGTATTTTTCCCATCATATCCATGGCCCATTCTCTAAATGACCAAGGCTTCACAACTGCATGCAGGTCAATTATGGGCACGTGCCTTATTGTGCCATGCTTTTGGCATGCCTGGCAACCTCTTGCATATTCTGTGCAGTCTTTAAGGATAGTAGGCCAATAGTAGGAATGCCTTCGAAGCAACAATCTCATCTTCACACCAGGCTGATGAGCACCACAGATGCCTTCATGAACCTCAGCCATAACTGTCAATTCTTCCTTAGGGCCTAAACATTCCAACAATAACCCATATCCCCCTCTTTTGTAGAGAGCATTACCATACATTATGTATTGCATAGACTGCAATTTAATTTTTCTGCTGGCTTTCGAAGATGGGCCAGCTAGATACTACAATATTGGATGCCTCCAATCTTGTTCTTGTAAGTCATTATGATTGACTTCCAGGACCACATTCCTTTTATTCAAGAGTGGTATTAATTTCTAATATGTTGTTTGGCTTATGTCCTTTTGAGTATTATCCCTTCTCTTGAAATTCGAAGCTTTCTGAACAACATCATTAGCTTTATTATTCAAGAATCTTAGGACATGTGTTACATTTGTTATCTGAAATTGAGACAGCAGATGTAATGCATCAACATAGTATGGCAACATACTTATACTTTGACATTTAAAAATCCCTTTCACTTGGTTAATTACCAATTGAAAATCTCCAAATATGTCAACTGCATGAGCTTGTAATCCAATAAGTATTTCCAGTCCCATTATTAAGGCTTCATATTCAGCTTGATTATTGGAACAAGTAAGTTCATTCACTCTGAAACCATGTGTGGTTGCTACTCCTTGTGGTGACTTAATTACTACACCAATTCCAATTAGACCATTGGCTTTTGATCTGTCGAACCACATTTGCCGTGGTTCAACACTTGCCATGGTTCAACACTAGCTATACCAAGTTCCATTATCTCTTGGCTTTCTGTTTGACATGGATGGTCTGCCAAAAAATTAGGTAAAACTTGTCATTTTACTGCCTTTTGAGGGACATATTCTAGATGAAATTCGGATAAAGCTAGTATCCATTTGCCAATTCTTTCCTTTAACATGGGTCTAGATAACATATATTTAACCAAATCTGTGGTGCAATTACCAAAACAGTTGTAGGCAAAAGATAGTATCTTAATTTCATTGCAGCAAAATACAATGCAAGACACAGCTTTTCTACAGCTGAGTATTTACATTCACAAGAATTTAGAAACCTACTAAGGTAATAAATAGCTTGCTTCTTGCCTTCTTCATTATCTTGGGCTAAGAAAGCTCCCAATGAATCCTCTGTTGCAGCGATGTACAATTTCAAGGGCTTATCACTCTTTGGTGGCATCAGCACTGAAGGGTTTGCCAAGTAGGCTTTGATTCCTTCGAAAGCAGTTTGATGCTCTACCGTCCACACAAACTCCTCTTCATCTTTTAGCCTTAACAAGGAAGAAAATACTTTAGTTTTCCCTGCAGAATTAGAAATAAATCTTCGAAGGAAATTAACCTGTCCAATGAACTTTTGTAATTCTTTCTTACTTAATGAAGGTCTGGCTTCAATGATGGCTTTGGCTTTATTCTGGTCAATCTGTATTCCTTTCTTGTGTACTATATAGCCCAAGAAGTTTTTAGATGATACACCAAAAGCACATTTAAGAGGATTGAGTTTCAACTTAAACTTTCTCATTCTTTCGAAAGCTAGTTTTAGGTGGAACAAATGTTCCTCCATGGATTGGGATTTCACTACAATATCATCAATATAACACTCTAAATACCCTCCAATGAGGTCATGAAAGATAATGTTCATAGCCCTTTGATATGTAGCTCCAGCATTCTTCAGGCCAAATGGCATTTTGACCCATTCGGAGGTGTCAATATTCCCAGGACATTTGAATGCTATCTTGTGGATATCCTCCTCTACAATACAGATTTGGTTATAACCAGAATGCCCCATCCATCATTGATAAAACTTGATGCCCTGCTAAACTGTCTACCAACAAATCCACTATAGGCATAGGATACTCATCTTTTGGGGTCGCTAAATTCAAGTTTCTGAAATTGATGCATACCCTCATTTTATCATTCTTCTTAACTACAGGCACAATCTTGGATAGCCATTCAACGTACCTGGTTGTCCTAATAAAGCCTGCCTTGAGGAGTTTAAGGATTTCCTCCTTAACTTTCCGGATCATTTCTGGACTCATTCTTCTTGGTTTTTGCTTATATGGCTTGAAATTAGGCCTCATAGGAAGCCTATGTTCCACTAATGATCTATCCAATCCTGGTAGTTCATTATAAAACCATGCAAAACACTCTTTTTATCTCTTTAAGACCACCAACAACTAGTCCCTGTCAAGAGCATTCAAACAAGCACTTATATAGGTGGGTTGCTGTATAGAACCTTCCCCTGAGTCCACTTCTTCCAAGGGGTCTTGTACCTGAGAACTCACTGATACTTTTTCTTTGATTCCTTCTGACCTTGAAGCAATCTCCTTGCTTTGTTCTGCTCCCAGTTTCTTTGGTTTGACATCCTTACCCTCCTCCTCATAGACAAACTCTATCCACAAGGCATCCTCCTCCTATATCTCTTGGATTTTTATTTCAATATCCAAAGCACAGTATTTATCCAAGGCTAAGCATCTGACCTGTTGTTGTTCCTTCTTACAACCAATCATCATGGCTTCTTTCTCTTGCCCTTTCACTTTCTGGACTATTGATTTTACATCCAATACTGAGAACTTAATTAGAGCCATAGACCTGGCTTCTTGGGTTTCATCTCTTTGCCTACAACCAGGCATCATTGTCATCCTTAACGACAAACTCTTCATCAGTACTCTCCTGGACCAAGTGCTTTAAGTGTGCAAATTCTTCATCAACCG
This sequence comes from Camellia sinensis, assembly GCF_055761805.1. Classification (NCBI taxonomy): domain Eukaryota; kingdom Viridiplantae; phylum Streptophyta; class Magnoliopsida; order Ericales; family Theaceae; genus Camellia; species Camellia sinensis. The sequence continues at coordinate 192,652,819 of NC_138964.1, forward strand.
TCACATCGGCTGATCCATCAGGTTTCTCAGTATACTGAGTGGTGCCACTCCTTTAGTATATAATTTGGCCTCTGCGAAATCTACACAAGCTATGAAGGGTTGAGGATCTACATTAATTTCCTCCGTCTCTCCATTGCACAAGGTCATCATGATTTTCTGATGTAAAGAGGACGGCACACATTTGTTGGTGTGAATCCAATCTCTTCCAAGCAAAGCATTATGCGATAACGAAGAATGTTGTCATGCAGTCCCTGGTTCCCACACTCAAGTTGATGGGCAGAATACCTTGGGCCATCTGTTTGTCTCTAGAGAAACCAGCAATGGCTATACTGGTTGGGATTAGTTTGGGGTTCTTCTTTTCTAGTTTCTTCAACGAAGATTTTGGAAGCAGGTTTACTACTGCCCCGTTATCCACCAGTACCCGATTCATCTATATTCCATCGAAGAAGGCCTTGATACACAAGGGTTTGACATGCTGTGTCATGGACGTCGTGGGATACTCAAAAGGGTATGAGAGGTTAATACTTACCTCTTCCTCACTCTCATCTTTAATTTCCATTGGTGTGGCTACTTCGGATTCGTCTTGCACCATACTTACTTGTGAGCCTTCACTGGAGACTGGAATTGGGTCAATCTCATGACCTTGGTTTTCATCTTCAGCTTGAAACTCCTGTGGTAATATAAGCACCATATTCACTGACACTGGAGGAATTAGCCAAATTGGACGACTGGCTGTACCTGCTTTCCCTCTTGGTCAACCTGTTCAATTGCTTCAGAAGCATCATCCATGCTGCATTCTGGCACTTCTGTATTAGTAACTTCCTTCGAATGGTCTGTTTCTATTGGTTTTCTGACCAAAAATGTCTATTCAGCCATGAAGGCTTCAAACATTTCTTCTTCAACCGTCCCCTTCCTTTAGCTTGGGACGACTTCATCTTCTATCTCACTATAACTCTCCATCAAAGCTTTTTCCAATCCTACCAAGCTGGATCTTTCCTTGGCCTTTAGCTCGGAATGAACTTTGGCCAACTGCTCCATGCCACAACTCCTTTTGTCTGAAAGAGTCGATTTTAGATTATGGTCTAACTTCGAATCTTCTTCTCCTTCTACCTAGCTCTTTAACTGAACCAATAAAGAACTTTCTCCACCTTCTTTCAGATCCTTCTAGTACTGAGTGTACCTTCGGTGGATCTTCCTTCTTTGGGACCTAGAAATCACTGGGACCATACTTGGTTCTTTTGTTTTCGGGTGCTTAAGCAATACCCAATTGTTTGGAGCCACCAAAAGAGGTTTGACCATCCTACCTTGGTTTCCAACAACATTATTTCTTTGGGTAGACATCTTCCTAGGTTTGTTCTGCATGACAAACCAATCTGGAACTCCAGGTACCCACAAATCTACTGACCTAGTCGTTGAACTGTCTCTTTCTTCCTTCGAAGCCATCTTCGAAGCTGGCTGTGAAGGCCACTGCTTGGCCCTGACTCCCTGTTTTGGACCTAACTCAGGCCTTTGATGAAGGTGGCCAATTTCCGTCCTGCGTGAGGCTGGTCTAGGAGGCCAATCTCTGGCTTTGATCCTATAAATCGAACACTTCTCCGGTCTCCTTTCAGGATGATTGCTCTCCATTTTGTAATAATTAGGTAGTCTGGACTCATATAAAGGCCTCTTGCCTTTAGAATGCATTCTAGCGGCTGTTGGCTCAGCCATTAATGGCTGTTGCCTAATGCTAGTTGGATATGACCTTTTGTCATAAGCACTGATTGGTTTATGACGCCTCTGCACATCCTTGTAATATTGCTTCCCATCAATTGGAAGCCCTTTCAACCACTTGTAGCTCAGCCTGCATCTGGGACACATTCTTTGTATGACAGCTGTTTCTAAAGAATCGTCATCCAGTGCTTCTTCATCAGAGTCTTCCCTCTGGTCTGAGAAACCTTGTCCAATAGTTGGTAGATTTCCAGTGTCTTTCTTGACAGTTGTCTGGCAGGCAACATACATCTGCACATTGACTTCTTCCAATTCTTTCAAGGATAAATTCTAGAAGTCTATCGTGATAACATTGGCTGCCACCTCTCTAATTTTTAGGAATGGATTAGTATCAATCCCCATGGCCTTTTCTGCTTTAGTTGGGAATTTTAAACTCCCATTTCGAATCTGCTCTTGGATCCTGTCTCGAAAAACAATGTAGTTTTTAGTTGAGTGTGACCAAGAATTATGCCATTTATAATACACTTTTCCTTTAAGTTCCTCTGGAGATGGAATTTTGACTCTATTTGGTAACTTCAGGAAATTTGCAGCAAGTAAACGATCAAAAATGTCATCTGCCTTTGTTAAGTCGAAAGAGTATTTCCTATGAAGGTCTTTCTTTTTAAACTGCTGGTCAATTGTTGTGTCTTTATGAATTAATGCTTCACAGATCACAGGTTATTTTCCTACAATCTCTACTACATCGATCTCATAATTAGGATCTCTATAATACGTCTTGTATGATGCATTACTTCGATCTTGTTTTTCTTCTAATAATGCTTTATACCTAGACACCTTATAGGTTAATTCCACTAAGTCTCTAAACTCAGTTGAGTCAAACTTCTTTCGAAACCTAAACTATAGACCATTTTGAGCCAATCTCACAAATTCAGGCTCTGGTAAGATAATCCTACATTTATTTCATGCTCTTTTAAATCTAGCAATAAACTGAGTAGCCTTCTCATCAGGCCTCTGACTCAATCTTGCCAAGTTTGCCATGGAAACCTCTGGCTCTGTTTGGAAGAACTGGGCATGAAATGGCTCTTCCATTTGTTGCCAAGTTTGGATAGAGCCAGGTGTAAGGTTAATATACCATACAAATGCTCCCTCAGTTAGAGAATTTGGGAATAATCTTAACTTCATATAGTTATTATTGGTAAATTCACCGCACTGAGCCGCGAACCTAGCAATATGCTCAACTGTTGACTGGTTTCCGTTCCTATAAAAAAGGGCAAAATCTGGTATCCTAAAACCTCTTGGATATTCATGTACCCTGTCTACCCATTCTGGGTACGTGTCACGACCCAAACCCGCCCCTATGGGTTTAGTACCGTAACCGGTCAGTAATCCGAGATTGCCGAAGGCTTGCTTAACGGTAATACAGTAATACAGAGTACAGGGGCTGGGGGAAGCCAAAACAGTAAATAAAATATGTCTAATGAGCTGTGACAGTCTGAATGCAGAAAGACTTTTCATATAGATTTACATTCAGAAACAAAACAGTATGTACAATATGTACAATCATCCAAGACAGGGACTTAATCCCTTTTAGAACAGTACAGTACAGTAACATTCAGTCTATACAGATTATAAGCAAAAATGGAGAAATCTAAAACTCCCCAAGCAGCCTCAACTTGAACAGATCAGGAACCTCGAAGTGAGGCACAAAGGTTGGCTTGACAAAACTGGAGTTTACCCTGACGCCTCTAGCAACGGTCCGGTGCCTGTACACCTACATATATATATGAGCAGTGAGCTAAAGCCCAGTGAATAACATAATGTGTAAAGAAGTTAAGAATGAATGTCCTTTCAATATTAAAAACAGTCAATTGATTCAGTGTATCAGTCATTCAGTCATAACAGTCATATGTGGTACATCCATTAGCAGAACAGTACAGTAAACAGTAGGTCTTGAAAGACCGAACAGTCAATGATGGCCATCAATAGTGGTTCTAAACACGGGAACTGACAGAGATCTCTGTAACAGTAACAGTAACAATAGCAGTAACAGTAACAGTAGTTGCTAAGGATGCCACAATACTGTAACAGTAGCAGTAACAGTAACAGTAGTTGCTAAGGATGCCACAATACAGTTCAGAATAGAGGACAAACATTGTTACTCACAGAGTTCTAGGCTACAGATAAGCTAAAGCGCGTCTCCGAATGCCAACCCTACACAGTTACAGAGTGAACACACACTAAGCTACATAGTTGGGAAAGTAATAACTTAATTCATATCCTGACTCGGTGTGGTTCTACATCAAAATCCTCATTAAGATGCCTTAAACTAGGCCTAAGAATGCCTAGAATGAAATGAGGATGCAAAGATGCACTTTAAAAATATTTTTCAGAAAACAGGGGTTACGCCTGAGCGTGTCTATATCCGCTCGAGCGAACATGCAGACAAGAGTCTCCGCTCGAGCGTGAATCAATTCGCTCGAGCGGACTGCAAGCTACAGTAAAAGTACTGGATATGTGAAAATCAAGCTCGATTGGGCGCTCAATACCCGCTCGATCGTGTGACACAAGTCCTCACTCGAGCGTCCAATATCCCGCTCGAGCGGACTATAAAACAGATGAAAGTACTGGGAACACGATTTTCCCGCTCGAGCGCCAGTAATCCTGCTCGAGCGGAAGTCCAAATTCTGGGAATTCCAGATTCGAACCTCAAGCTCAAAACCAAATTTTAAAACACCAAATTCGATCATTTTGGGCTAATTTTCTAGAAAACACTTCAAAACTCATAATATAACATGTTTCAAAGATCAATTTGAGAATCAAAGGCCAAAGGTAGTTCAATTAAATCTAATTTCAAACCAATTTTCATGAACATAACTCAAACATGACATGCATGAGTTTAAACCAATTCAAAGTTTCAATTACATGCTCTAATAAGCCAATTTCTTCCAAAAACATGGTAAAATCATGAACTATACTCAAAATATGAACAAGCAAGAGGAATTTCATGAACATTAACTTCAAAACTCAAGAATGGTAACATGCATGCATGAAATGAGCTTTAATTCAACATATAGAATCAATTCTAGACTTCAACTCACTAAATGTCCATGATTCATGAAGATACAACTTAAATACATAAACCAAGGGATAGAATCTCTACCTTAGGTCTCTAATCACAAGTCTAGAGGCTCAATTTTGCAATAAACTCTACAATTCCTTCAATTTCCAAGCAAATCAACAAGTTAAACTCAACTCTCTCACCCTCTCTCTCTTGGTCGGCTAGGAGCTCAAGAAGGCTGAGGAAATGTGTTGTCTAATGTATAATGAAGCTCAAAATGTTTAGATAGTGGCCACTTTGAGTGGCAAAATTGTGAATAAGGCCAACTTTGCAATTTAACATTTTTTATCCTAATTTAATCGTACCAAATCACATTTCAGATAAATATGCCATAAAATCCCATTAATTCTAACTAACACAAATCAACAATCAATTCCAGATTCGGCCGCTGATATGGCCTTCAATTTACAGTTTAAAGCATAAAACATGAACAGATAGTTTAACAGTCAACAGATAGATATGCATTTAAACTAGCACATTCAATCAATCAATTCAGTTTTTTAGTCAGTTCAATTACTTATCATGATCAGTCTCAGTTTAGCAGTAATCAGTAGCTTAATCAGTAATCAGTGTGAGGGTTATTACAATACGGTTTCCTGTACACAAGAGTCTGAACCCCCCGAGCCATTGGTCCACATATCTCTCTAACAATGTCAGGAATTTGGTCCCTAGGGACCATATTTTGTGCCTGTTGAACCACTACTGGAGGAACAAACACAGGATTTGGTGGACAACCTTGTGCTTGGGGTCCTCTTGGTCTATAGGATGGTATATTTGGGAGTAGTTGTCCCTGTGGTACTGGCTGCTGTTGAGGGTATCGATGACCTGTTTGAGCCTGTCCTATAAAAGGACCTGCGAAAGGTACTGGAACAGGTGTTGTGTCTCTTCCAGTTGTAGGAAAACCTTCCAACCCCCCGGGTATAAATTCGAATAAAGTATTAGTGAACCCCCTTGTGCCAGGTATGGCTTCGAACATGGGATTTGAAACCATCCTTATGCCATTTTCTTGTACTAGGCCAGATCCATCAATTTGCATGGCTTCACTGTTAAGTAATGAGGCATTTTGACTTACTATAGGCCTCGAAATAGGCTAATACCAAGACTGAGGTGATGGTCTTTCATAGTTTTGATTACTAATTTGACCATTAGAATGTCCATTAATTTGCATATGCTGTTTATCTCTAGCTAATCTTCGCTGAGGGACATTTGAAATTTCCTCCATGTGTCTTGTGTTTGTTGGTTAGTGGGTATTCATTTGATCCAAAAAGGATGTTGCCCACCTTTCCTTTGTATTCATTAACTGCTGTCCCATGGCATCTACTAGGCCACCCCATGGATTCATTGGCTGAGTAGATGGAACAGTGGATGGTCTAATTCCTTAGTCTCGTCCAATATTATGAACATGTGGTAATTGTTCCGAAGTGCTGGTCTGTTCGACCAGAGGTTCTAAGAAAATGGGTGTTTCCACAAGATGTGTTATCACATTATCCTCTGGATTAGGTATTTTTACCTCTTATTCCGCGCCTTCTTCCAAGCGTTCATTTTCTCCTTGTCTCCTATGTCTAGCCATTTGAATTAGTCCCACCGGGCGTGCCAAAAATATATGTTGGCTTTTTTGGCTTTCGAAGGTTATTTTTATAATTGTGAATGTGCTAGTAAGGATCAATCAGTCCTTATAGAATGTTAATTGCCAACCAATTATCAGACGATTGTGTTTTAGTTCTCTCAGTCTCAATGAAGAGGACTTTTACTGTTGGCTTTGTTTAAGAGAATTAAGCAAACAATGATTAAATGAAGAATAGTTGTAGTATTTTATTAAGCAAAATGAAAGACTTACAAAGATCTGAATCAGCCTCGTAGAGGTTTACAACAACAAGCTACTTGAAAACTACTCCTATAAACGAAATGCAGTGCAGGAATTTGAAGTACAGAATTGTAAAGAAAAGAAATGAAAAACTGGAAAAGAAATAAAGTAGAATAAAACTAGTTTTCTGGATTTGAGTCTAGGGCTTTTTCTGGGGCTTTCTCTGCTATTTATACTTCTCAAGATGACCATCGAACTGCACTTCTAACCATCGAATTGCTCCTCCATGATTGCTGATTATGTTGCCTTATAGTTAGCTCCACTATGCCATTACCTACAGTTAGGCTTCCCTCCTGATTTCGAATTTGAATGTGAGTAACCGTTGAAGCCACATCACTTTGCATCTCTTTGCTGATCCAGTGCTACGCAGATCTTGTAAGAATCAATACTAACTACCACGTGTACGATCACGATCGAAGACTTGAATAGTCTTCCCATATTACCCTTATTCTGCCACGCGTTGAATTGTAATTGGTTTATACAAAATATGTAGCCAACAGTATTTTAAAATTTTAATTTTTCAAAATTACCCTTTAATAGTACATTTTTTGGAGAAATATTAATGTCATAATTGTACTTTTATGTTGTTAATGAATTTAAAAGAAAGACAAAATAGGAATTTACATTATTTTTGTACTTGATTTTTGAAAACGGATTAATATTTTGGGATAATAAAAAATTGAATAAGGGACTAAATTTTGGGACGGATGGAGTATAAGTTTTGAGATAAAAATAGGTTATAAGTTGAAGTTAATTGACATAAATATTTCAAATATTTGTTTTTGGTTATCAAATTTAAATTTAAGAGGGGTATTTTGGAAAATTTGTTAAAAGTTGACTTTTTAATTTTTTTTATCTTTTTATGAATAAAAAATGTAAGATGTGATATACCTCAGAATGAGTTAAAAATCAAAAGGTGACTTTTAACCAGCTTTCCAACCGAGCCCAAATTGTATCAAACATGCCACTATCCGCTTCAGTATTTAAATTGGATTTTTTTATTAATAAATTTTATTTAGAGGTGTTCTAACCTAGTAAATCTACTAAAGAAAATTATAAATTTTAGTCTCATGTATTTATATTTTTGTTCCATGACATTCTTTTTTCTTGATTTATATTGTTTGTTGGACTATTATACCCTTATGTCTATTATTAATATGTATTACATAGAAAAAGAATATACACATTTCTTGTTTGTTATTATCTCTATTTTGGTAGTTACCATTATTCATATTTTTGTTTTTGATTAGTTTCATTCACATTTGTGGTATTGTTTTTGTGCTAAGGTTTCGAAACTCTCTATTTGCTAAGGTTTAGAAACTCTAATTTACATATAGTGGTGAAATAATATTATGTTCCTCTATTGTTGTGGTGAAATTTTGTGTTCCTCCATTGTCACTTTGTATTTGTAGTTCTGTGTTCATCCATTGTTGCTCTGTGTTCAAAACTATGTTTCTCTATTGTTGTATGTCGAAACTCTATTTATGTCCAGTTAATTTTGTTACAAACATATTCTTCAAAAGTGGATTTGGTTTGATTTGAATTGATGGAATGATGAAATTGCATAGATTGTTAATGATAGTGATAATGATAAAGATAATGATGAAAATGAGGATGTGGGTTATATTTTTTTTGTTTTTTAAAATGATTGAGTTTTTTTTTCTGAATTTCTAATTTTATTACTGCTATTGTTTTTATTTTTTGTCAATCAGTGTGAATTTTCACATTTCACATAATTTGAAAGTCTGAAAAATAAGTGTTGAAATATAAATATGGACATAATTATATATTTTACAATATGCGAATATTCATATATCATTGGTTATTTACTATACTTATTACTTGAACAATCATTTTTTTTATTACAATTAAACAATTGAAATAGTCATTTTTTTCTTTTAATTTTGTTTCATGTTGCAGTGTAAATGTTCACATTGATATGAATTTAGTTTTTCTAAGGTTAGTTGTATGTTAATTGTAAATTGTGAATATTCACATTGTATTTTGGTATGAATTTTTTTTTTTTTGAAGTTTTTTCAAAAGTTAGTTGTATTTTTTTTTTTACTATGCTTGTTGATTGAACAATCATTTTTTTTAATCATTAAACAGTTGAAATAGTCGGTTTTTACTTTTTTCAATTTTATTTTATGTTTTCACGTTGCAATGTGAATGTTCACATTGATACGAGTTTATTTTTTTTAAAACTAGTTGTATATTAATTGTAAATTGTGAATATTCACATTGTATTTTAGTATAAGTTTTGTTTTTTCGAAAGTTAATTATATATTTGTTATTTTTGTTACTATGCTTGTTAGTTGAACAATTATTTTTTTTTACCATTGAACAATCGAAATAGTCGATTTTCACTTTTTTCACCTTTGTTTTATATTTTCACGTTGGAACGCAAATGTTTACATTAGTATAAATTATTTTTTTTAAGGCTAATTGTATTTTAATTATAAATTGTGAATATTCACATTATATTTTCGTATAAATTTTATTTTTTCAAAAGTTAGTTATATGTTTGTTATTTATTGTAAACATTCACATTATACTTTAATATGTGTTTTGTTTTTTCAAAAGTTAGTTGTATGTTTGCCGTTTACAGTGAACATTCATATTGTATTTTGATTTTCATTCAGATTTTTTGTTGCGTTATTTTTAAAATTTTCAAATTATAAAAATGTTCAAAGTTCATAATTTGAGATTTTATCCATGAAATGCGAAAAGATTTTCTCCTTAAAATAAGGGAGAGATTTTATCCATGTAATAAAGGAAACATGTTATCTTTAGCATAAGAAAGATTTTTTCCATAAAATGAGGGACAATTGATATGTATTAGTTTCAAAATAGAAACAAGTGCAAAAAATTAGAAAAAAATGATTTAATCATAATACATTAAACAAATGGAATATTCAAAAAAAAAATATGAGTTAAATGGAATAAAATACTTAGAAAGAGAATTTATCAAAAAAATGATCCATTTAAATTAGGATGGTAAAAAGGTCGAGTTGACTTAGGTAATAAGTTATTCAATTTTAATTTAAAATTTAATAAATTTAAAAATGGACAATATCTAATTTTTATTGCCTTATTAATTTATTTATTTTAACTCAAATGAGTTTTAATAGAGTCAGCCTCGAATTGTTTGATTTTTATAATGGATATAATAGAGTTAAGTCAAGTAAAGTAATATGATATTTAAGCTTAACTTCAAATTTTAATGGGTTTAAAAATGTATTTAATCTTAATTTATTTATATATATCAAGTAACTTTTTAACTAGGCAAACATAAGTCAAGTTGATGTATAAATTGCTTCATTAGTCAGAATGTCTCGTTTTGTTGAATACTACAAAGGTAACTACGGGTTGGCTTTTTGGCTTTTTTGGCTATTTTAGCCTGGGCTAAAAAGCTTGGTTTGGGAAGGGCTTTTTGGCTTTTTGGCTTTTTTAGTTTTTTTTTGTGAGAGAAGAATGTAATGATTATGGATTGGATGTGATGTTTTGTTTGTTATGGCTAAAATAGCCTATTTTGTTTTTTGTGGCTAAAATAGCCAAAAAAACCTGAAAACCATCTTGCCAAACAGAGGCTAAATATGATTTTTGAAATTTAACAATTGAATTTTTTAAAATTATTTTATAAAATTTGTAAATCGATCGATTTTTAAACCCAAAAAATAATGTGAAAACGATAATTCTTTTTAAACTTTTTTATTACTTTTTTTTTTAATTTGAAAAAATCATATTTAAAAATGCTACCAAATAGATTCTTACATTTTCGAGTTCTTTTAATGTGATTTTTGTATTTGGCAGAAAAGCAAAAGAAAATGCAAACAATATGAATTTTGCCAAAAAATTTTTTTATCACGTTTAATACTTGCTTGTGTTTGTTGCTGGATTAAAATTACTCTACCTTTACGTTAGATAAGACTAGGATTATTGTTATTTTATATTTTAATATCAAGAAAAGTACCCAATGAAACCTCAATAAATAAATAAATACCTTAAAAATTATAACTACAAGTTGGGTGCTCAATGGTTGCATTTTTTTTTTTATTATCATCGTGATTAAAAAATAAAAAATACATTTAGTCAACCCTCCATCAGGGTTTAGGTTTCCATTTTTAAACTATTCGCATAGTTCCAAAGAGAACATTGTCTGTGGATAAATAAATATAAAAAACAAGGCGAATTTATATATTATATAAAGAAAATGAGATTTTTAATGAGGAAGTTTGTAAGAGGTCTAAAGTCTCATTCTATAATTGTTGATATTTTTTATTTTCAAAATAATTTTATTGGCTAACAAAGTAATTATAGATTAAAAAACAAAAACAAAAATCACTTAAAATTTTGAATTACAGGTTCCTAAAATCTTTCCCCCCAATATTTCTCTTTTTCCTAAATCTCATCTCATAACAAAGAAACTATACATTGAAGAGGAAAAAAAAAAACAATTATACATTAAAAAAAAAAAACACAAATCTCATCTCATAACAAAATAATTATATATATATTTTTAAAAACATTATAGATTAAAAAAAATGTAAAACCAAAATTGCTAATTTTTGTGATTTTAAAAATATTTAAAAATAGTACTATTGACTATAGCTATAGATTAAAAAAAAAAAACTAAAATTGCTAATTTTTGTAATTTTAAAAATAATTCTATTGGTTAACAAAGTAACTATAGATTTAAAAAAAAAAATTGAATTACAAGTTCCTAATATCTGTCCCCTAATATTTATTTGTTCCACATTTGCTAAGATTTTAAAAATGTTCAAAAATAATTCTATTGGCCAACAAAGTAATTGTAGATCAAAAAAAAAAAAAAAAAAAAAAACAAAAACCACATAAAATTTTGAATTACAAGTTCCTAAAATCTCTCCCCGCAATATTTGTCTCTTTCCTAAATCTCATCTCATAACAAAGTAACTATACATTAAAAAAATTTAAAAAAAATACAAATCTCATCTCATAACAAAGTAATTATATATATATTTTTTAAAAAATATTATAGATTAAAAAGAACGAAAAACCACAATTGCTAATTTTTATAATTTTAAAAATATTTAAAAATGGTACTATTTGCTAATAAAGTAACTATAGATTTAAAAAAACAAAAACTAAAATTACTAACTTTTGTAATTTAAAAAATATTTAAAAATAATACTGTTGGTTAACAAAGTAACTGTAGATTTAAAAAAATAATAATAATTGAATTACAAGTTCCTAAAATCTCTCCTCTAATATTTATCTGTTTCCTAAATCTCATAGTCTATCTATCTATGCTATATATTATACTAAAGTGACTTTTCATCTTAGAGAGCCTAAGTATTTCAAAATCTTAAATCTAATTTTTAAATTTTTTGATTTTTATAAAAAAAAAATTAAACATCTATTAGCTATACCAAGGATATAAATATTAACTTTCAAAATTAATTAATGCAAATATATTGCTAGTAAAAAGAAAGAAAAAAGCACACAATTCTTAACACCTCCCCCCCCCCCTCTCATTAAATCTCGTACAATCTTATCTCTTCTAAAATAAATTTAATGAAAATGAAATTATCTCACCTCCCATAAAATGTATATTATTAATATTTTTTTACAACTGGTTTGATCTATATAAACTTAAAATTAAACTTAACATAAAATAAAAATTAAACATTATATCTAGATTCTCTCTCTATCCAAATAAAATTACACTTATTAATAAATATGGCATTAGTTTTAATTGTAATTACATCTTTTTAAAGTTTTTATTCATTTTTTAACCTTTTTTTTAATATTTTAAATTACATGTTACAATAATTCTTTTTTATTCATTAAGTTTTTAAAATTTCTTTAATTATTTCCCTTTTCAAAAACCAAAATAACAATTTTTTAAAATTCTTATATTTTTATTCTAAAATAGTGACGTATTAGAATTATGTCATTTTTTTTTTATAACAAAGTATAATTTTAATTGTCAATTGTCAATACAACAATTTTAATCTATCTATACTATAAATTATAGTAAACGAACATTTGAAACAAAACTCTTAAACTTATATATAAAATTTTATTTATGAGAGACAAAATATAAAAAATTAAATATAATTATTGTATTTTTAATAAATAATATATTATTTTGTCTCGTGTATAATACGGATGACATGCTAGTTATATTAAAGGTCTTTTATAGTTTGAATTTTTTGTCATTTTAGTTTTTAATTTTTTAATTGTAATACATTTGACCATGAATTTTGAATCTTATTCCAAATAAAGATAATTAAATATATTATTGTTCAATTTGAAAGGCAAAGTTATCAAATTGATACAATATAAACTAATTTGATAAAAATAAATGTCAAAAAATATTTTTAAATTTTTAAAAATTATTTTTACCCACCACAGATAAAATTATGTAAGATTGATTAATTTTTTACACATTTATTTATTTATTTATTTTACTAAATTAATTTTTGGGGAATTTTTTTTAAGGTCCTTGGTATTAAGATTTTATAGCATAAAGGACACTCAATATTTTCATGATGTCTAAGGTCCCTCAACATCAATCCAGAGAAAATACGATCTAGAGAATTTCTCTGGACAAATCACAGAAAAAATTCCAAATTTCTCTGGACACATCACAGAGAAAACTTCAAATTTCTCTGGACAACAATAAGGACTAGTGCTCTGTTTTAGAGAAAATTGGGTTGGTCCAGAGAAATTCTCTAATTTGGGCTGAATTTCTTTAGGTTGAACTAATGCTCTACTTCAGAGAAAATTGGGTTAGTCCAGAGAAATTATCTGGGTTGAACTAGTGCTTTGCAGAGAAAATTGGGTTGGTCTAGAGAAATTCTCTGGTTTGGTTCAGAGAAATTCCCTAGTTTCTAGTGCTCTACTTTAGAGAAAATTGGGTTGGTTTATCTCTGGTTTGGACTGGATTTTCTCTAGACTTCTCTGCCCTCATTGCCTCTCTTGGACTCAACACTCCAGAGAAATTTAAAATTTCTCTGACTTCACCGGCCTTCAATTGGTCAAAATGAATTTAGAGAAATTTGAAAATTCAGAGAAAATTGGTCAAAATGAATCCAGAGAAATTTGAATTTTCTCTGGATTTGAGTGAAGAAACTATAAAGATTTGAAATTTGAAGTGAAAGAGAGGAAGATAGAGAGAGAGAGACCTGATCTTCAACTCTTGCTTTGGACTGTTGTGATACCGAAGATCTCTGCTCCACTTGTCTTCCATCGCCAAATCCAAATCCACAACCACAACCACAACCAACTCTCTCTCTCTCTCTCTCTAGACATCTGTCTCTCTTCTTTTCTATGGAACCTCACCAATGGCCGTTACATTAGCGTTACACTCATGCTCACAGACACAAACACAGACACAGACAAAGCCTCATCACCCACAGTTTTCTCATGATTTTAGTGTCTCATTCATTGAACTCAGATTCTCCAATCTCTGTAATTCATTGATATTACTGTAATCTTCTTCTAATTCTGATTGCGTTTCCTCAAACTCAAATATATCAATGCTCTCTACAACTTTCAAATCACTCTCAGACTCTCTAATTCAAGATCTCTATCACAAACAACTCTAAACATAGAGAGACAGAGACAGAGATATTGGATCTCAACGTTGATTCGATTTGCAATAAGGTCGAGACGGCAAAGATCACGAAGCTTTCGAGAAGTGATGATTATTCCGAAACTTCGATCTCAGTGAATCGGAGAGAGGGAAGAAGAAATTGTTGCGTACGAAAGAGGAAGAGGGACCTTAGACATCATAAAATAATATTGTGGATCTCTTCCATTACTAAAATTGGGAGAGGGACCTTAGACCAATTTTCTCTTAATTTTTATTATGTGTTTTGGATGATGATCATGTAATGGGTGATTGTTTTTATTTTCATTAAATTAGTTTCTATTTTTTCAAAAGTCAAATATGGCAACAATTTTGATATCATTATTAAACCAATCCATTAAATTAAAAAATTCAAAACTTAAAACATTTCATATATTAAATATATCGATTACACATTAAAAGCCTAACAACCACTCATTACATTATCAACATCTAAGTCCATAATAAAAATTAATTTGGTAAAAAAAAAAAAAATAAATGTGTAAAAGATTTATCAATTTTATATAATTTTATCTTTAGTGGATAGAAATAATTTTTAAAAATTCAAAAATAATTTTTTGACATTTATTTCTATCAAATTAGTTTATATTTTATCAAATTGACGACTTTGCCCTTCCAAATGAGTAATGGTATCTTCAATTGTCTTCATTTGAAATAAGATTTAAAATTTAGAGTCAAATGTGTTACAATTAAACGATTAGGAATCAAAACAATACAAATTCCAAACTATATTATGGTTAGTATAATTTACCTTTAAAAAAAAAAGAAAAAAGACATTGTATGCTTATTATTTTGGATATGCTCTAGATTTGTTTGCGCTCTATTTGTTGTATTTTTTGAAATTTTAGTAGATGCCCCTATCTCGTCAAAATTTTCAGTTTTTGGTAAAGCAATGTTTGATTGCAGGGTTATAGAGATGGAGATTTTTTTTTGAACAGTATAAATGGAGATTTGATTAGTAATTAGTAATTTGTAATCATGTTCAGCTGTGAAAAAAATAACATGTGATTAATATATCATGGAATCAGGATTTTTAACTTAATGGTTTTGTAATATTATGACGCAGCGGAATACACGGGAATTAGATATCGTTTTAGTAGATGAAAGGGGCTTTCGAATCTACGAGAAAAATAAAACCTTGAATCCACAAGGAAAAGAAAATATCTTAATATTGAATGAAAAATTTTTCTTTGCCATGAGGCTTACATAGCTATTTATAATAAACCAAACCTAATACTTGTAGGAAAAGTAATTCTAAAATAAATTATGAAACTTAAATCAATACAAATTAGGAAACCTAAGAGAATAGGAAACTAGAATTCTAAACTATTTAAAATCCTAGTCAAAATCTAATTCCAAAATAATAAAATTAAGAAACCTAATAATTCTAAAATATTTATACTTAATTACAAGAATCCTAATAATATATCAAAAATATTAAAACTAAAAAATATAAAATTTCTTAAAATCTTGTCCTGAAAATCTTGTCCTACATCAAACTCCTCTTCTTTGAAAGAACTCGTCCTCGAGTTCATATTAGAGATCTGCCATTGTCCATCCCAAATAAAAAGATACTTGGAATACTTCAGTTGTTTGTCTATCTTCTGAACATTATATGCAGAGAAGTTTACTTTCTGAAAGTTGTTCTCTATATGCTTCAACTGATTGACAAGATCAATTAGACAAGCATTGAAAATCAAATTAAATTGCTCCACACCAAGAAAATCAACGAAGTGTATTTTATGTTGATGTTGAATACTCTTTGGACTCTGCTCTGCCTTAGAATCAGTTGGATATTCAATTATCAATCTTGGAATATCAATTGCAACATCCTCAATCAACTTTTTTAGTGCACATGTCAACTTTATTACCTCATCTTTTATTTCTTCTTTTCCATTGAGTTCAACTAGATCTCCTTCTTTTGCGATCTCATAACCATCATAATAATCAAGAGATGATAGTTCCGTCATTAGAAGCTCTTGGCTACCTTCAACATTTTTCTCTTGCTTCACCTTTTCATTGTCTTCTTCAAACATCTTGATCAAAGTAATTTCAGTAACCTCTCATTCATCAATTTCAACGTTCTCGCCATTATTAAAATAAACTTGATTTTCTACTTTAATTGAATGTATGTTTGGGCTTTCAAAATTTTGAAACATTGAGATATTCAAAACCTTTTCTTATTCAATGTGTGGTGGAGCGTGACAAATTTGTTGACCTATAAGACTTAATTGACCCAAACTTGGCAAAGCCGTAGTCATGTTTCTCGAATAATCTTTATCCACAATTGCATAATAATTATTGAGTTGCGAAGAATATTGTGAATCAGAATTACCTTGGAACAATTGTTTCGATTCAAGCTTTCTTTGATATTGTTGATACAATATTTGCTCATGATTTGATTGAAGGAATCTAGAACTCATTAACTTCTTCATCTTATGCCACGTCCTAATGGGTTTTTTGTATTGTCGTCTTCGACCATATTGCAATTGTTTCCACCATGTAGAAACATAACCTTGTAACTTACGTGCGACATATTTAGTTTGCTTTTCTTCAGAGATTTCCATACACTCAAGGAATTTGTCAACTTTACGAAACCAATAAATAAAATTCTCGGCATGACAAGAAGCATTAAAATAGGAAATTTCTAGTAGTACTTGATAATTTGAAAAGTCATGATTGATACAATTATTGCTATTGAACACATCATTGAATCTTCGTTGTTGCCTTACCGACTGATATTCACCATAATTCTCGAATAACTCATCTTTAGATTTATCCCCATTATCATATTGATAATAAGAAGATCGTCTCAAGACGTTGTGGTTAATAGGTTGGCCTTGGGCAAATCCCATAGCACGGTTCCTATTAACATTGTGACTAACAGGTTGGCCTTGGGCAAATCCCTTGACTCGAATCCTATTAGATCTTTCTCTATGATCATCGTCAATAGAGCTTGTGCTTCCTCTTTCGATGAATGACATCGAGCCAGGAGAAACCTTGCTCTGATACCACTTGACGCAGCGGAATACACGGGGACTAGATATTGTTCTAGTAGACAAAAGGGGCTCTCGAATCCACGAGAAAAATAGAACCTTGAATCCACAAGGAAAAGAAAATATCTTAATATTGAATGAAAAATTTTTCTTTGCCACGAGGCTTACATAACTATTTATAATAAACCAAACCTAATACTTGTAGGAAAAGTAATTCTAAAATAAACTAGGAAACTTAAATCAATACAAATTAGGAAACCTAAGAGAATAGAAAACTAGAATTCTAAACTATTTAAAATCCTAGTCAAAATCTAATTCCAAAATAATAAAATTAAGAAACCAAATAATTCTAAAATATTTATACTAAATTACAAGAATCCTAATAATATATCAAAAATATTAAAACTAAAAAATATAAAAATTCTTAAAATATTGTCCAGAAAATCTTATCCTACATCATATCATTTTGTAATATAATTATGTCTTAGCTAGAATGTTTTGTAGTTTTTATTTTAATTTTGACCGAAGATGTTTTGATTATGTCTCAAGTGTTATAACCTTTAGTTATAATTTATTATGATATCGGTTATGGCCTATTGTGACTATCATTTTGATTACTACTAAATTTTTTTTTAATTGTGTCCCAAATAAATTTTAATTCTGACTCATTATGTTTTGTTTAAATTATAATTTCAAATAATTTAATTAGGACACAAATATTATAACTTACCTATCATACACATTCAAAAAGAAATATGTATTATAGAATGACCAAATTCTTTTATTCTCCCCGTCTCAAAATATTAGTCTCTTATTTTATTTTTCATTATCTCAAAATATTAATCCTTTTTCAAAAATCAATGATTAGAATAATATGAATTTTCTATTTTGCCTTCATTAATAATATTAAAAGTACAATTATGACAATTGATATTTTTTAAAAAATATACTATCAAAGAGTAATTTAAAAAACTAATATTTTTAAAGTGTAATAATTAAAAAAATTAATTTTTTTAAAAAAACTATTCAAAGTGTTTGGTTTTAGTTTTTTGAATTCAATTTTTTAAAAACTGAGGTTTTTTTAGAGTTTTTTTTTTGTTTTTTTTATTTTTAGTAAATATTTTTAAAATTTTAAGTATTTTTTACTTTTTTAGATGCACCTTACTTAAATGTATCTAAAAAATAAAATATTTGTGAAAAAATATTTTAAAAATTAATATATACACAAAAATACGAAAAATATACTGAATTTTAGTAATTTTTTTAAATTTTTGGTATTTAGTGAATTTTTTTAAAGATTTTTTTACTAAAATTATATTTTTTAAGAACATTTATGTTACGTGTGTATAAAAATTTAAAAAAATTATCCAAAATATTAAATAAATTAAATAAAAAAAATATGAAAAATAAGAAAATAAAATTTTATAAAAAATGTATTTAAAAAATTTAAAATAAACATAGTAATTATTTTGAGACAGTAACAATTCTTATTACTTGAGCAAAATCCTAAGAAAATCTCCCTCTCTCTCTCTCTCCCCCTTTGGATTCCCTTTTTCCTGGATGGGCGGGCCGATGCACAAGACCCTAGAGTTTGGCCTCAAAAAGTAAAAGCTCCAAATTGACTCCAATTTTAACTTTGTTTTAGGATTGAATTGAGACCTTATTTATTTATTTAACATAAAATAAGAATGATAATGCTACGTAACTTAAATTTTGTGACTTAAAAGTAGCTCAAATGGCTAAAACGACGTCGTTTTGAGTACAAAACAACATAAAAATGGCCAAAACGACGTCGTTTTGACCATTTAAACCACTTTTAAGTCACAAAATTTGAGTTACGAGACATTTTTCAAATAAGAAATCGTAATAATGTTAGCAATCCACATATAACTTATTTATAATGTATTATTGACCCCTAAGTTTAAAATATCAAAAATGCTTCCTACCTCACTGGGGGTCGACCCCCAGTGGGGTGTCACTCCGGAATTGGCCCAAAAAAAAATTATTTTTATTTTTTTTTTGAATTTTCAGTCAATGAAGGCACGCCACGTCACTTGGGCGCGACCCCGCTGGGATATGCAGCGGGATCCTTAAAATATTCAATTGCAAATGGTGCACATGCAAAAGTGCATCTTCGAGGTTACTCTTTCATACATTGCTTTCATGATTGATTTTAAATAGTCATACAACGGACACATTAAAACTGAGGAATTCAATCAATTCAATTTTTATGGTTTAATTTGATTTTCTTTTCTAATAATAATGGTTCAATTTTCGGTCTAAAATTCATGAACATGATCAGGTCAATTCAATTATCAAATTAGATTATATCTAATCTAAATCAACTTGAAACTTGAACTCATATGCATTTTACATAAAATTTTATTTAAATTGAAACATAATTCATATTAGTAGTATATATTTTGTTTCTTCGAAAACACTTTATATGAGTACTTTAGATGTATTTTTCTAGGGCGAATTATACTAACAGTTTCTATAGTTTAGAATTTGTATAATTTTGATAATTGATTTTTTAATTGTGACACATTTAACTTTGAATTTTAAATTTTATTCCAAGTAAGGACAATTGAAGATACCATTGCTTAATTTCAAAGGTAAAATCGCCAATTTGATAAAATATAAACTAATTTGATAAAAATAAATGTCAAAAAAATATTTTTGAATTTTTAAAAATTATTTCTACCTACCAAAGATAAAATTATGTAAAATTAATAAATCTTTTACACATTTATTTATTTTTTTATCAAATTAATTTTTATTATGTGTTTAGATGATGATCATGTAATGGGTGATTGTTAGACTTTTAATATGTAATCGATATATTTAATATATGAAATGTTTTTAGTTTTAGATTTTTTGATTTAATGGATTGGTTTAATAATGATATCAAAGTTGTCGCACATTTAATTTTTGAAAAAATAGAAACTAATTTAATGAAAATAAAAACAACCACCCATTACACAATCATTATCCAAACACATAATAAAAATTAATTTGGCAAAATAAAATAAATAAACGTGTAAAAGATTTATCAATTTTATATAATTTTATCATTGGTGGGTAGAAATAATTTTTAAAATTTTAAATATTTTTGACATTTATTTTTGTCAAATCAGTTATATTTTATTAAATTGACAACTTTGCCATTAAAATTGAGGAATAGTATATTCAATCGTCCTTATTTGGAACAAGATTTAAAATTTAGAGTCAAATGTATCACAATAAAAAAATCAAGAACTAAAGTGGCAGAAGCCCCAAATTATGGGATCTTTAATGTAATTTGCCCAATTTTCTATTATCTCTATTTCTCTATTTTTTAGTCCTTGATTTATTTATTTTTTCATTGACTCATTCACATAGATTTTATGGTCATATTTGTTTGGCTCCATAGATGAGGGGATTGGACTATCAATTCTGTGGGTTCTACATAACCCATGATTGGTTGACAAAAATAAAAAGAAACTAGTAGTCTCGTGAGACTATGAATACCCTCACATAGGGAGATTTGTTTGGCTGGATTTTGGGTGGAATTAAGAAAATAGTGAGGGAATTAGGTCTATTTTATTATTTTTTTAAAATTTTTTTTACACAGTGCACCTATTTATTTTAATATTTGTTCTAATTTTTTTAATATAGAAATAATTTATTTAATTATTCTATATAAAAATAATTTAACAATCCCATCACTAATCATCTCCCATATTATCATCAAGATAAACACATTTTTACTTAATCCCCTCACTAACAATTCTCACATTAATAATATATTTACTAGCAATTATTTCACTAATAATTTCATCCAATTTAATCTACCAAACGAACGTAACTTATATGTCATATAATTCGTGGAATATATGTAAGTCCGTTGACTTGTCTAAAAGGAATTTTATGATATTAGTTTAGGTATATTCATTTTATGGGATTCGTTTTGAGTTTAAAATTTTTAAATCAGCCATGTTTGATTTAATTTCAAGCTTATTACTAATTTGAATAAAATTGACCATACACACCAGTACTGGCAAACATACGATACGCTGAGGTTATGTGTAAATATTTAATTTGTTCATAATTTGTGAGAAAAAAAAAACACACACATACACACAAACAAATTAGAACACAAATATAAAACCTAAACACAACCTAAAAATTTTCATTGAAAAGGCAACTGTTGCTTATACAACAAAATATTCAAGAGTAGAGATGGCAAACTCAATTCGAAACCGGCCCAATTACACCCATTTAAATACATGTTTAATCTTGTCCAAATTCATGAATAGAATAGGTTGTATTTAGAAAACCTAATTAAAATTAGATTTAAATATGTTGGACATGGATAACCATGTAATCCATTTAAAATGGATAACCACCACCACTATCACTGTTTTTGTCACCTTCACCACCACAGCCTCCAACCCACCACCATCATCTCCACAATTGCCATCTCTACTCTATCACCACTATCTATTGAAAAATTTCAATAAAGTAAATAATTTGATCAAATTCATTTCTCCAAAAGGTATCTAGTTCAATTCAACTTATTTAAATTCATTTATTAAATAGACAAGTTTGAATTGGATTGAATTAAATTGTTTTAAATTTATAAGTAACATAACCCATTTAAACCTGCTTAAATCTATCTATTAACTATCTCTATTCAAGAATAATATTACACATTTGGAAAAAAAATATATCTTAAAAAAAAAATGTAAACTAGATTTATTTTGACTGACGCACACACTATGCTCCATTTGAATATAAATTATACATTTTGTTTGTAGAATACATTTAAAAAACTATTTTGGGTACATAATTTTAAGAATATTTTATTTTATAAAAGACTAGTCTGGAATCCTAGTATGGTTAATTGAGGTCAAGTTTGGGAAGTCTCAAAAAAGTCAAAAAGTTAAAAAGTTACTCAAAAAGTTAAAAAGTTATTACAATTCACCAAAAGTCAACAATTACGGCTGCACAACTCTCAATACTAATTTTTTCCTACACATTAATTTATATAATTTTTTAATACACATTTTTTTCATAAAAAGTCAAAAAGTTAACACAAACATTCATATTTTCAACCTCAACTTTTTAGTCTAAAAAGACAAAAAGTACACTTATTTAGGACACCTCAAATAACCCCTGAGTTGTTCAAAACAAGTTGTTGATGGATTTGATTTTTGAACAACATAAGCCTAACATTGTATACAATTATTTGGACAGGACTCATCACTGGTAAGTGAACCAACATATCTGTCAAAACGCACGAGATTATTGACCAAAGACAAGATAGAGAATCCAAACATGTTTTTGTTTTCGCTTATAAAGCCAAGAGGAATGTTCTTTTACCCTTCTTATTAGTAGGTCTAGTCTCTGTTTCATGCCTAAAAGACCCCATCCCGTGGCAATTTAGTCCAAGGTTGTAGACTAATGTTTGTGCCGCATGTCCCACAATTTGAAATATGTGATTCAAAAAAAACATTATTAATTTGCATCTATTTGGTTTTGATTTTTCAAAAATAAATTTTTGAGTTTATAAATTTTTATTTTTCATATTTTATTGTCTTTCGTATTTTTTTTTATTTTCGTAAATTTTTTTATTTTTTACATGCACCTAATAATGTAAATATACTTAAAAAGTAAAATATTTTTCAAAAATTCAATAAATATTTGTTTTTTGTATGCAGTGACTTTTAAAAAAAAATTCAAAAAATTTTATACCTTTTAAGTGTATCTATATTAAGTGAATCTAAAAAACAAATTTTTATTAAAATATTAAAAAAAATCACTAAAACTCATAAAATATGAAATTGAAAACTGAAAATCTTTTTGTAAAGTTAAAAAATCAAACAGAGTAAAGCTTTGGTTTTCAGAATTTGTTTCTTGAAAAAAAAAAAAAACTAAATACTAATTTAGTGAAAAAATAAATAAAAAGAAAAATTCATCAAGTGCATTTTCGAGGGATGAAAATAATTTTTTATGTTTATGTTTATTTAAATTAAATTAATTTATATTTAAAAAAAATTAATTTTAAAATTGACACCAAACAAAGCCAAAGGTTTTAGTGCTTGTGTGTAAGCAAGTATCATTTTTATAACCATTCACCAATTTTTCTTTCTTCTGAGAACCCATCAAATAAATTAATGTTTGTTTTATAACCATTAGTTTTTGTTTTGTTTTTAATGTTTGTTTTGTTTTGGAACCCCTTTTGGGGGTCACGCCCTCACCCCCCTTTGCCACGTGACAGGTGGTGATTGGAGGAGCAGGAAAAAAAAGAAAAAGAAAAAGAAAATGTAACCAATGAGAGAGAGGGGGTCAAAGGGGATGGGAGGAAAAGGGGGATGAATCATTGTTGTTATTATTATTAGTTGCTTTTGCTTTTTCTTTTATGTAAGTTATCGTAACAAATGCGTCCTCTGATACTTCGTATGTAATCTTTTTGTTACTTTGGAGATATATGGCTTCAATAGAAGTTATAAACTATTTTTTTTTTTTGGCTTAGTAAGTAACAAAATGTTATTATATTATTATTTTTTAAGCATGAGTGTGAAATTGTTAATGAATTCATTTAGGGTAAATTACATTTACCTCCCCTGAGGTTTTTGACAAATACAGGGACCTCCATTGTGGTTTGAATAATTACAGTAACCTCCCCTGCTTTACCTGACAATATCAAGATTCCCCCCTGCTGTCAAAAATCACTAAACGGTGTTACTTTTTTCTTAGGAAATTACCTTATTGCCCATCCCTTAAAAATATTAAAAAATGTTTTTGGATTGGAGGATAGGTTTGGAGTGTTTGGAACAGTATTTTTGGATTTATTTTTTAAAATATTAAAAAACATTTTAAAAAAATTATTTTTTATTTTAAGTATATAATTTTTATTTAAATATTTTATTTTATTTTGTAAATATTTTAATATTTTAATTTTAATATTTTAAACTCAAAACACAATTTCACACTCAAATCGTAACCAAACACATAACTCAAAACTCAATTCAAAAATTATTTTCAAACCTCATAACCAAACACATAACTCGACACTCCACACTATTTTTAAAACTTTACATTCAAATCGTAATCAAACGCATAACAAAAAAATAAAATATTTAAAAATATATTTATAAAATAAAATAAAATCTTTAAAATAAAACTATATATTTAAAATAAAAATAAAAATTTTAAATTTTTTTAATATTTAAAAAATATATTTAAAATATCAAAAAAAATGCAACACATAGATGTATGAAATATAATGCACATTAAAATAAATAAATAAATATTTAAAATATAAAATATTTATCCTAAAAAAGTAAATTCAAGAAATTATTTCTATTTGAATTGTGATTCTATGAGTTTTGAAAAGATTTTTGAAAATTTCTAATTAGAATTGTGTATTTGGTTAACATTATGAGTTTTAAAATTTTTTTTGAAAATTTGTAATTGGAATTGTGATTCTAAAAGAGAACCAAACATGTTTCTAAAAAAAAAAAAATTCGGAACATGTTTTTATTACTCAAAACTCAATTCAAAAATTATTTTCAAAACTCATAACCAAACACAAACTTAAAACTCAATTCAAAACTTTTTTCAAAACTCAAAACTCTTTCCAAAACTCAAAACCAAACTTTTTCAAACTCTATTTTAAAAGAAAAAAAAATTCAAAAAAAGTTTATTTTATCTTTTAAAATTATTTTTAGAATCATGACTTGAGTGTGGAGCCATATTTTGAGTTATGAGTTTTGAAAAAAAAAAATTTGTTTGGTTATAAATTTTGAAATTTTTTGAATTTATTTTTTTAGGATACATATTTATATTTTAAATATTTATTTATTTATTTTAATGTACATTATATTTCATATTTTTAAAGAGAAGGGCAATAAAGTAATTTTTGAAGGAAAAAGTGACACCGTTTAGTGATTTTTGACAGCAGGGGGAATCTTGATATTCTCAGATAAAGTAGGGGAGGTTACTGTAATTATTCAAACTACAGGAGAGGCCCCTGTATTTATCAGAAACCTCAGGGGAGGTAAATGTAATTTACCCATTTATTGTAAGAGATTCAACCCAACAACTTTGCAGTGCTTTAAGAAAATAGATATTAGACGGCCTCATTTTGGAACAAGTTTTTTTAACTAATTTTTTGATTTTTTAGTTAAAATATGATGTAAAAAAAATTAATATGTTTTGAATGATTTTTTGACTTTTTATGAAAAGATGTGTAAAAAATAGAGAGAAGAGAAAATCTTTAACTTTTTAATATGAGTTGTTGACTTTTTGATTTTTTTAATGATTTTTTAACTGAAAAGTCACTTGCCAAGCGAATCCCATTACTACCACTAATATAACAACTAATACATAATTTTAAAGTTGCAATAAACTTTGAACAATAATTTTTTTAAAAAAATATTTTTTTACTGAAACATACGAAATGATATAGTTTTGACTTCATTTCAAGCGATTAATACATGTACTAGCGTATGAATTTAAAGTAATATTTTAGGTATAATTATCGATGCACAAACATATACAGATAAAATGGTATTTTAGATTAAATTATTGAAGCTACTGCTGCGAGTGATCACCGTGCCGATCGACATTGGATGTCTCATAGGGAGACATATATATTAATAGGTAAGGTAAACGACAAGCATCTTCAAACATAAAGGTGCTTCAAGTCAAGGTTTGTTATTACTTGATATAAAGTGTTTTTTTTTTTTTAAATAATAAAATTATATACAGGTTAGAAAAAAAAAAAAAAATTACCAACACATAGAGACACTTACATTTAGGGATGTATTCAGTTTGGTACGATCGATATTTAGGTAAAAAATTACATTGAATATAATATCAGTTTTATTATTTTGAACACTAATATAGACCGCTTCTCCCATCAAACCGAACCGAACCGATTGAAACGGTTCAGTTTGGTACGGTTTAATCGGTTTAGGATTTTTCAAAATTGAGTCACTTTTAAATATAATCATTAATCTATATAAAAATATTAAATTAGTTATTTGTCTACCATTTCAAACATATCTAGTCCATCCATTTAATAGATACTTTTCAATTCCTAAATTAACAAAAGCAAAAAAAAAAACAAAAAAAAAAAAAATTTAAAAATACTAAGGTTTCAAAAATAATGAATTAGAGTTAAGATTATATATAATAATAGTTTACAAACTTAGGTTATAAAAATGATAAGATTACGATTAATAATTTATTACACTTATTAATATCATTACATTATTAGATTATATATATATATATATATTTGTACGGGGAGCAAATATTTCAGCGTGCCCGTATTCCTTTCTTCCGAGCTCCGTCGATGTCCGATCACCTGCGAGCAAGTAATGGTGAGCTACCCGGCGGTGTGTGGCCGAAAAAACCCTCCGACGGTCAAGTTAGCACACACCTTAGGATGGATAGAGAGAAGGGAGAGAGTGTTTGAGTGTAAGAAATCCTTACAGATGTGTTCGTGTGTCGCGTATGGGGGGCGCAGACATGCTTATATACCTTCTGACCCCCATATCCACTCCCAGTCGTCTCCTGACACGTGGCTCTGCTATCCCATCTGTCAGCATAAACCATGCCATTCACCACCTAACCTCAACTGCCTGACTTCGCAGCTGGAGCTCGGCAGCCGAGCTGCTCTTCCTTGGCCATGTCATGCTTCATACTCATGCGCCTAGCCGGACAAACACGTGGATGACCGGGCTAGGCGGCATCTCGGCAAAGCCTAGCCCGGGCACCTCCTTTGGTTGGCCTTCCTGCCGGTCAATTAACTACCTCGGCTGACCGCGCCTTTCCGGGCGCCGGTCTCTCAGCCTGTCTGGCTTCGACCATCCTCGGACCGAGCATCCTGGTCTGACCGATCACTTCCTGGCCGAACAATTTCTGTACGGTCCGGGGTGGCACACACTCGGTCCAAACTCTGCCCGGCCCAAGTTTTGGCAGCCCTTTTCTGGGCGAACAGTGGATCATCTCGGCCCAATGCACTGCTGGGCTCTCAACCTGATCGGTCGATATCTCGGCCCAACTCCAGATCATAAATCACCCTCTCAATTGCCCCTTAATTCCGTCCGCGGAAGCGTGACTGGGATTACTCACCTCGACCGAGATAACGTTTCTCCGGTCGTCAAGATGCCAAGCCTCGACCGAGCTAGTTGACGTAATTGTCTGCAGATTTGACCGGTTATATTCCTCGGCTGACCTATTCTCGTCGAAAGTAGCTCGGTTGGCTCTTCGTCTTTTCAACCCGTCGCTTCAGTCCTGTCAAAGCCATAAATGGGGACACGTGGCGGTCTGCCATTGGTCATCGGGCAGCCAACCCGCCGTTTTTGCCAGAATTTGAATTTGGGCGGTTTTCTTTGCTTATACATACATGCCCTGCTCGAACTCCAAATCCTCTTACTGCCATTTCGACATTCGATCCCAGAGCTCTTGCATCCTCATCCAGACTCGCTGCCATTCTTCGTGCTTGAAGGATTAGGTCCTACTCTTCACTGGTAAGTCATTCCACCCTCATTTCGTTGTTATTTTCTCTCGTATTGCACATATTAGGGCACAAAAACGTAGCATTTAGGGCAAAGGCCATAGAATCTGTCCCAAACCCCCCACTGTTCTTGGTGTTCTTCGTCTTCCTGAAGAACGCTGAAGAACTGGGGGGAACCGGGCTATGGGCCTTCTTTTGATCCAAAAAACCAACCAAACCGGGCAAACAACATGTTTGTTTCAACCCCAGCGAAAACCGAGATAACAAAAGGACTTGGCCGTTCAACCGGGCTAACATCTGGTCCGCTTGGGCGACCGGGCTCCTTAGATAGAGTAGACGACCGAGGTTGTTTGGCACCCTTAATGACCGAGCTAAAATCCAGCACCTTTCGCGCGACCGCGCTAACACTTAACACTTGCCATCCTTTTCCTGCAGAGTCCAAGGGGACCACTGTCATTCCTGAGGCTCTCAGGACCGGGCAACATTCAATACCCAGAGCCAAACCCCTCAGCCGGGATACACTAGGCCGACCAAAAATGGGGAAATTCTGCTTCCTAGTGGATACTCCGGCTGCGCTGGCTACGTTCAGGGAGGAGTACGGCGTCCCGGCCGATGTCCACCTGCAGCTCGCAGAAGAGGAGACCACACCTTGGGGTAGGGAGGAGTGCCCCTTCACCGTGCTATCCATCGTTGAAGGGGGTCTTCGTTTCCCGCTCAACCCTCTTATAACCGAGTTCCTCCGCCGCACCGGGCTGGCACCCACACAGGTGTCCACCAACACTTATAGAATAATCAACGGCGTTCACGAATTAAACAATCGGCTAGGCATCAACTTAGGTCTAGCCGAGATACTGAGGCAATACACTATGGGCCATACCGGTGATGGCCTAGCTTACTATTTGAAAATAAGACCGGGCAAGGAAAAAATCATAACCGGCACCCCGGATAAAGACATGCATGGCGACGATTTTTTCTGGGTGTCCGGCAACTACGAAACAGCCGAGGTACCGGGCTGGTCTATAAACAAAAACTTCGGTTCTTCATGTAAGCCACTCACCTTGCTCGGTTGGTCTAACTCTTTAGTCTGCATCTAACCGGTTTTCCTGTCTCCTTTGCAGCAATCCAAGCCTTACAAGCCAACTATCAATTCCCAAACGTCGAGGCAATTCAGGCCGTGCTTAGGTACCGTCACCGAGATTGCAACGAACTGCTCGGCTACACCCCGACTTACAGATATTCCGCTCCGCGCCGGAGCAGAGTAACTGACTTCCTCAGAGCTCCTTCGCCACCTCCAGATCCTACCCTTCCCGACGTTCCACTCATTCGCCTGACCGAGGAGCAAGAGATGGCAAAGCGCAGCAGAATCAATAATCTTCTCACCGCCACCTCCGCCGAGCTGCCGAGCGTTGTAACCCGGTCGCCAGCCGCCGGCCAATCCAGTAGCGCTGTGGTCGCCCTTGCCACTCCATCCGCCGGGCAATCCAGCCGAGAACCCTCTGCAAGGCGCGCCGGGAAGAGAGCTCGGGCAGACCCGTCCGCCGAGCTAGTCACCGAGCTTACCACCGAGCACCCAACAGACGCGCCCGCCCCCGTGCCGGCCTGGCGCGCACATTTGAAACACCGGGGTCAGGACATCCCGGCAACGGCTTCTATCAAAGCTGACAAAGAGCATTTGCTCGCCTTTGATCTGACCAAGGCCCTGCTGCTACCGAGCGACGTGGTCGGCAGCGACCACGTCCCAGACACCCGGTTGGTCAAATCGTCGGTGAAGTCCATGGCCAGGGTAAGTGGATGTTGCTTTGAAAAATTTCATAAGTGTTTGTTCGGTTTCCTTTCTGCTCGGTCTCCTTTCTGATCAACTTTGCTTCTTTGTGCAGGCCATTCAAAAACAACACTTGGTTTTGGAGCGCATCCACCGGCTTAGGCAGAAAGCCAACGACACTGCCAGCCAGGTTGAAAGACTTCAAGCCAAGCTCGGCCGGGCTAAAGCTTCTCTCGAGATGGCCAACAATGATAACAACAGACTGCTCGGCCAGCTGGATGCAGCCGAGAAAAAACGAGATGAGCTCCAAGCCGAGGTGGACGCTCTGAAGAAGTCGAAGAAGAAAGCTTGCCGGGCTGCAAACACCGCTGGCTTCAACGAGGCCGAGGAGAGCTACAAAAAGCAGGTCTTTGCAACCCAAGACATCTACTTTAAGGCCGGTTGGAAGTCCGCCTGCGAACACCTCGGCCAAAGTTCTGACACCGACGTATTTGCCAACCCTCCTCCAGCTTCTCTACCGGTCTACCTTGTGCCATATGCAAATGATGTTTTCAGCGCTTTACAGGCTGAGGCCGAGGAGGGACTTGAAGATGGGGACGGGGAGACAGATTCTGAGGAAGAAGAGGCCGAGGTGCCTGAGCAGCCCGGCAACGATGAGCCCGGCGCCCAAGAAGCAAGCCAAGCTATTGACCTTGATGCTGATGCTGCCGAGGATGCGTTCACCAATCTTTCCCCCTTAGTTTAGGTTTCTTTTTCCTTGTTTTTGTATTTTCGCTTCCAACTCTTTTGATGTAACCGGGCTCTGTCCCCTCCGTTTGTAATGAATTCCTTATCAATGAAAATTCAAATTTTTGCAAGTGTATGCACGGTTGTAATCAGTTCTGTCTTCAGCAAAACATCTCAGTATAACTCATCGAACCGGAATACATAACACGGTCTAAGCACTTCAGCAGAACAAGACAAATTCATGAACCGAAGTAGCCACTTCGGCTGTAACTAAGTCGAACAAATCAACACTTCCAACAGGAGTACATCACCTCGGTTGGGAATCCAAAGTTGGACAAGACACCAACTCTTCCAACCGGAGTACATCACCTCGGTTGGGAATCCAAAGTTGGACAAAACGCCAACTCTTCCAACCGGAGTACATCATCTCGGTTGGGAATCCTAAGTTGGACAAAACACCAACTCTTCCAACCGGAGTACATCCTCTCGGTTGGGAATTCTAAGTTGGACAAAACACCAACTCTTCCAACCGGAGTACACCATCTCGGTTGGGAATTCTAAGTTGGACAAAACACCAACTCTTCCAACCGGAGTACACCATCTCGGTTGGGAATCCTAAGTTGGACAAAACACCAACTCTTCCAACCGGAGTACACCATCTCGGCTCTAAACATTAAAACAATAATCCATGTGTTAAAGCAAAATTACTTATATAATTTTGACAAAAAGAATTACATTCTGCTTTGCAAGCCAAAAAATTTCTTTACAAAAAGAGGAAAGTAAAGCTTAAAAATAATACAATTTCAAGTTGGCCGCATTCCATGGCCGGGGTATAGCTCTTCCCTCTAGATCCTCCAAGTGGTAAGCCCCCTTGCCAGCCAGACCAGTGATCTTGTAGGGTCCTTCCCAATTTGCCCCTAGTTTGCCTTCTCCTGGCACCAGGGTGTTGCCCATAATCTTCCTCAAAACCCAATCTCCAACTTTGAACGGTCTGGGGTGCACTGTCTTGTTATACTTCTTGGAGAGCTCTTGTTGGTAGGCGGCCACATGGATGAGGGCTTTCTCCCGGCGCTCTTCCGCTAAGTCCAGCTCCAAGGCAATAGCCTCGGCATTTAGCTCGGGCTCAAAACTCTCGGTTCTGAGGGTGGGCATTTCAACTTCCAAGGGTATGACTGCCTCCATGCCGTAAGCCAAAGCAAATGGAGTTTCCCCGGTTGAACATCGCGGGGTTGTTCGGTATACCCAAAGTACACTGGGCAATTCCTCAGCCCACTTTCCCTTGGCTTTTTCCGGCCTTTTCCAGCCGTTTCTTCAACCCATCCAGTATAGTCTTGTTCGACGCTTCGGCTTGACCATTGGACTGCGGGTAGGCCGGGGTGGAGTTGTAGAATTCTATCTTCAGATCTTCACAAAATCCTCTGAATAGGCGACCGTCAAACTGGGTGCCGTTGTCAGAGATCAAAATCTTGGAGACGCCAAACCGCGTGACAACGTTCTGCCAGACAAATCGCTTCACGTCTTTCTCTTTGATGGTTGCCAAGGGCTCAGCTTCAACCCACTTTGTGAAGTAATCTGTGGCCGCGATGAAGAATTTCCGGTTGCCCGGTGCTGTTGGCAATGGTCCCACTATATCTAGCCCCCACATGGCGAAAGGCCAAGGACTGGTGAGGGGAAGAAGTTCCCTGGTAGGCTGGTGGATCTGATGGGCGAATTTCTGGCATTTCTCGCACTTGCGGACATATTTTTGCGCGTCGGCCTGCATGCACGGCCACCAGTATCCCTGCGAAATAGCTCGGTAGGCCAAGGACCTGCCCCCGATGTGGCTGCCACAAATGCCTTCATGAATTTCAAACAAGAAGGCCTCCACACTGTTCGGGTGCACGCACTTGAGATAAGGACCGGTGAAGGACTTCTTATACAACGCGCCTGATGGAGAGAGCCAAAACTGCTCTGACTTCACTCGGATTTTGTGTGCTTCTTTCTTGTCCGCTGGAAGAGTCCGGTCTCTGAGGAACAAGATCAAGGGGTCCATCCATGAAGGACCTAGCTCGGCGCAGAGTACATCCGTCTGCCCAGCGTTTTCAATTAACAGGGGGTTTGGAGACGTACTATCTACCATGGAAGCGAGGCCGGCGAGTTCATCAGCCCGGCTGTTTTCTTCCCGGCCAATCCGTTGGACTCTGATTGCCTCAAACTGCTTGATATGGTCCCTGACCAGAGCTTGGTACTTCGCCATCCTGTCGTCCTTCGCTTCATAAATCCCTGAAACTTGGTTAACCACAAGTTGGGAATCACTATATACCAGAAGCTCGGCAGCCTTCATTTGAATTGCGCTCTTGAGCCCAGCAAGAAGCGCCTCGTACTCAGCCTCGTTGTTAGACGCCGGGAAGCCGAGTGTGATAGAATGCTCAATGGTTAGGCCGTCCGGGGATATAAGAACGATACCTAGGCCGGCACCATGACGGTTGGACGCTCCATCAACAAAAAGCTTCCACATGTCCCCCACAAAAAGCTTCCAGCAGTCAGATGGGTCCTGAGAGTTGCGAAGGGCAATGGGATCACAACTGCTCGGCTGTGCGG
Source organism: Camellia sinensis (assembly GCF_055761805.1). Lineage (NCBI taxonomy): Eukaryota > Viridiplantae > Streptophyta > Magnoliopsida > Ericales > Theaceae > Camellia > Camellia sinensis. The sequence goes on from NC_138964.1 coordinate 192,685,724, forward strand.
TGTCAAGTTTGGTGTTGACCGGTTCAAAGTCAGTGCCCCTTGGTGATTCGACACCGGACTCAGCAAGTTGGTCCGTAATGCCCAAGTCCGTAGGCGAATCACCAGGTTGCGGTGTGAAGCCGGCCGCAGGTTCTGAGCTGTCTGGAACCATTCCTCTCCCCCTTGATGATTCGGCACCGGACTCAGCAAGTTGGTTCAGAATGCCCAAGTCCGTAGGCGAATCATCAAGTTCTGAGCTGTGTGGAACCATTCCTTCCCCCCGTGGTGATGCGGTACCGGACAGAGTGGATGGGTTGGTGATACACAACTCCGTCATCGCAGCACCAGGAGGTATTACCGTGCAAACTGAGGGAACTTCGATGGTGCGCGCTAACTCCGCGGCGCGACCTTCTGCAGCTGGTTGTGCCTCGGTGGGCATTGTGTGCGTCTCATCATCTGCCTCGGCAATGTCGACCGGGCATACCGGATGAGTGCCAGGTGAGAACTCGGCAACAAAATCGGCCAAGGTTTGGGCTTTGATTGCGGTGCGCGGCTGGAACTTCACATCGAACTGTCCCAACTCAACCGCCCATTTTAAAATTCGGCCTGAAAAGTCTGCGCGCTCAAACAAGGCCTTGAGGGGGAACTCGGTCAGTACGACGATGGTATGGGCGTGAAAATAATGTGCCAATTTCCTCGAAGCCATCATCAGTGCCAACGCAAGCTTTTCCAGCGGCAAGTACCTCGTCTCAGTCGGCAGCAAGGTCTTACTTACGTAAAAAATTGGGAGGTGCTTGATTCCTTCAGCCCGGACTAACACCGCACTTACTGCGTGTTGGGAGACGGCAAGGTAAAGGTAGAGTTCCTCACCGGGCTCTGGTGTAACCAACAGCGGCGGAGAAGACAAATAATCCTTGAGCTCGGCCAAAGCTCGGTCACACTCGTCATCCCATGAGAACTTTGACTTCAATGCTTGAAAGAAAGGGCGGCAGCGATCTGATGACCGGCTTATAAATCGATTAAGCGCGGCGGCCATCCCGGCCAGATGCTGCACGTCCTTAGCCGAGCTGGGCTGCTTCAACTCTTGCACGGCTCTAATCTGAGTAGGGTCTGCTTCGATGCCTCGGTTCGTGACTAAGAATCCCAAAAATTTCCCGGATCCCACACCAAAGGCACACTTCGAGGCGTTCAAGCGCAGCTTGTACTTCTTCAGAATGGCGAACATCTCGGTTAAGTCGGACAAATGGTTTGCCTCATGTCGGCTCTTTACCACCATATCATCGATGTAAGCCTCCATTGTCCGACCGAGCAAAGGAGCAAACATTTTGGTCACCATCCTCTGAAAGGTTGCCCCGGCGTTTTTCAAACCAAAGGGCATAACTCGATAGCAGAAGAGTCCCCTTGGAGTCGTGAAAGAGGTGATCTCTTGGTCAGGCCCATGCATGGCAATCTGGTGGTAGCCGCGGTACGCATCCAAGAAACTGAGCCGATTGTGTCCAACCGTCAAATCCACTAGCTGGTCAATGCGCGGCAAAGGGAAGCTGTCTTTTGGACAAGCTCGGTTGACTGTCTTGTAGTCGACACAAACTCGCCACTTTCCATTCTTCTTAGGCACCACTACCGTGTTGGAAATCCACCGAGGGTAGTGCACTTCCTGTATTGCTCGTGCCTCAAGCAAGTTCTTTACCTCCTCTGCTACTACCTCGGCGTGATGCAGCGCCGATCTCCTTGTTCGCTGGATGACTGGCTTTGCTCCAGGGAAGACATTGAGGTGATGGCAGATAAAGCTTGGGTCAAGGCCAGGCATGTCGTAGGGCGACCATGCAAAGACTTCGATATTCGCCATCAAAAACTCAATCATCTCGGTTCTCTCCATGGCCGAGAGACTTGAACCGAGCAAGAAGAATCTGTCCGGCTGCTCGGCATCAATCCGCACCTCAACCAATTCTTCAACAGCCTTGTCTTCGGCTTTGGTGCCAACATCATCCAAGACACTCCGGTCCTCCGGTCCCTCGATCATTTGAACGAATCCCTTGGCAGCCCGGCTCCCGTTGACCGCCACGAAACATTGCTTGGACATGACCTGATCACCCCAAATCTCCTCGATTGCCCCCATAGCCGAGGGGAATCTCATCACCTGGTGGTAAGTCGATGCTACGGCTTGCATGGCGTGAAGCCATCCTCTGCCAAGGATAAGGTTCTACGTTGAAGGCACTTGTAGCACCCAAAACTCCACTAGCTTGACCACGGATCCTGCTTTGACCGGCAGGATAATCTTTCCCAATGGCCACTCCGGCTGCGAGTTAAATCCAACCAGTGGCGAAGTGGCCGGAGCCAAGTCTGTCTCACGGAGTTTGAGCTGTTTGAACGCATCATAATACATGATCTCGACCGAGCTTCCCTGGTCGATCAAGATCCGCCTAACATCAAATTCTTTGACACGTAGTGTTACTACAAGAGCATCGTTGTGCGGCGTCTGGATGCGCTCTAAATCCCTTGAGGTGAAACTAATCACGTCTTTCTCTTCTGTCTTCCCCCTTTTGATGGCAGGCTGTACTGACAAAACTTCCCTCATATGCTCTGCCTTCTTGATCATGCCCCGGAGTTCGCAAACACGCTCCGGTTCCACGATGCCGTGGATGACATTAATAACTCCTTGTGGTGGTGCATCTCGGTCATCCTGTCCCCTGGGATCGACCGGTGCCTGATTCGGTTTCACGCCGCCATCGATGTAAAGGTCCAGATGCCCGGCCGCAACCAGTTCTTCCAAGTGTTGTCGCAAAGGCAAACAATCCTCAGTCCGGTGGCCCCTCTCTCGGTGAAACGTACAACGATACCGCGGATTGTAGCCCTTTTGTCCATCGCCCAACTTAGCAGGAAACCGGACATACTCCTCGTCTCAGATTTCACTAAGTATGCGATAGATTGGAATCTTGAAGACCGTGGTTATGCCAGTCCTCGCCTTCATTCTCCTGTTTGCGTCCTCAACGTCATCTCGGGGGTAATCATCTCGGTCATTCCGACGTCCTCTACCCCGATTTTTACGATTTGAACCTCGGTCTGATTCCTCTGCTCGGTCATTTGAGCGGCTGGACTCTTGCCCAACTGCGTGCACTTTGCCTGCTGTCTTCTTGTCTGTTCTGACCGGAGTGGCCTTCACGGTGGAAGCTGACGCATCATCCTCTACTCGGATGTGCTCATTGATGCGCTGCATGAGCTGGCCCATGGAGGTCGGCTGGTGCATGGTAAGCGAGTCCCGCAGTCTATGTCCGACCGGGAGACCACGCTTATATTGCGTGATTGCAAGGTTGACCGGGCAATCCAGGATCTCGTTGAAGGTTTCCCAATACCTTGAATTGTATGCCTTCAGTGTGTCGCACGGTTCCATCTTGACACTCAGCAAGTGATCGACTTCCTTTGGTGTTTTTGTGTTGGTTTTGAAGCGCGTAACGAACGCTTCGGCCAACTGATGCCACCGTTGTATGCTTCCTTCCGGCAACCTCTCAAACCACTTTAAGCCCAGCTCACCTAAACTGGACGGGAAGATTAGGCACATAAGTCCGTCATTTCGCCTATGTCCGGCCATGACCTGTCGGAAATGGCTCACATGCATATAAGGATCGGTTTTGCCGTCGTAGAGCGTGAACTTAGGCTGGTGGAAACCTGCCGGAAGCGACGTTGTTTCTATTTCCAGGGAAAAAGGGGTGGCACTCAGCCTGGCCAGGTCTGTATCTTCAAATATTGGCACTGTTTGGCGGGGTGGAGGCATTCCGACCTCCTCGCTGGCATGAACCCCGTAGGAGAGCCGCTGGAAAGCTGGGATTCTCTGAGCTTCGCGCCGGCGAGCCCGCTCCCTTAACACTGCCCGTAGGTCCTCTGACTGAGCAGAATAGGAGTACCTCGACGTCGTCGCCGGACGTGAGGGTTTGTAGGTACTGTCTTGCGCGCTAGACTTTTCTGCATGCACGTCGGAATCACCAACCTGGTAATTCCTGGTGATGGAAATGGACTGAGTACGTTGCTGACTCTGATCGCCTGACCGGCGGGACGGGGTGCGCTCACTGTGGTCTCCCACTCCAGCTACACCTTTCCCTTTGACATGCCGCTTAAGATCCTCCATCTCCGCCGCCATCCGCCTGATAACAGCGTCTTGGTCCTTTAACTTGCTCTCCAGTCGCCTGGCGTGTGAGTCTCTCCGCCGGTGACCGTCTGGACTCCGTGAACGCCCATGACTCCTTCCGCGCTTATCCCGCGCGTCTCCTGACTGTCCTCCAGTGGGCGTCCCCAAGTCAGCCATTGGATGGACGGCAGGAGGTCCCTCTCTCCTTCGGGTATACTCCGGGGTGGCTCCGTCGATGGCGGACAACGGAAACTCGTCGTTGTTCGCCATGGACGGCGATCAGACGAGCCTGGAAGACAAGGTTTTGTCTGAAAACTTCCCACAGACGGCGCCAATTGTACGGGGAGCAAATATTTCAGCGTGCCCGTATTCCTTTCTTCCGAGCTCCGTCGATGTCCGATCACCTGCGAGCAAGTAATGGTGAGCTACCCGGCGGTGTGTGGCCGGAAAAACCCTCCGACGGTCAAGTTAGCACACACCTTAGGATGGATAGAGAGAAGGGAGAGAGTGTTTGAGTGTAAGAAATCCTTACAGATGTGTTCGTGTGTCGCGTATGGGGGGCGCAGACATGCTTATATACCTTCTGACCCCCATATCCACTCCCAGTCGTCTCCTGACACGTGGCTCTGCTATCCCATCTGTCAGCATAAACCATGTCATTCACCACCTAACCTCAACTGCCTGACTTCGCAGCTGGAGCTCGGCAGCCGAGCTGCTCTTCCTCGGCCATGTCATGCTTCATACTCATGCGCCTAGCCGGACAAACACGTGGATGACCGGGCTAGGCGGCATCTCGGCAAAGCCTAGCTCGGGCACCTCCTTTGGTTGGCCTTCCTGCCGGTCAATTAACTACCTCGGCTGACCGCGCCTTTCCGGGCGCCGGTCTCTCAGCCTGTCTGGCTTCGACCATCCTCGGACCGAGCATCCTGGTCTGACCGGTCACTTCCTGGCCGAGCAATTTCTGTACGGTCCGGGGTGGCACACACTCGGTCCAAACTCTGCCCGGCCCAAGTTTTGGCAGCCCTTCTCTGGGCGAACAGTGGATCATCTCGGCCCAATGCACTGCTGGGCTCTCAACCTGATCGGTCGATATCTCGGCCCAACTCCAGATCATAAATCACCCTCTCAATATTATAAATACAATATATGATGAAACGGTCAGTTTCGGTTTAGATTGATGCACAAGGTGCTTAAGCCGATACCGAACCGAAAACTGAAAAAATTCAAATTTAAAAATCGCACAGATCAATTCTTGTTAAAAAAACAGACCAAATACAACCAGTTTAGTCTGGTTCAATCGGTTTGGTCAATTTTTTCGATTTTTCTTACATCCCTACTTACATCTCACAGTTTTTCATTTGCACTCTATCACATACTCACTTATACCTCTTGTATGAGCAAGAAATAAGTTTATCGTATAATCCTGTTGATTAAGTCCGCGCTCCTCCTAACGTCGTCGCTTTACTCCCTGAAAACACAAACGTGAGCTTGCCGGCGGGTGTGTGCCGGATACCTCTCCGATGCCTAAGTCAGCAAAATAGACAAATAGACAAAAGTTCTGTGTATTCGAGAATCAAAGTTGTGTTACCTCTCCATAGGTGATGTTGTGAGCTTTTATAGGTTCCGCGTGACACAATCCAAGTAGGACTCTTACTTCTCTATGTAGAGTCCTCCTAGGAATCACATTCCTGAAAGATAATGCTTATCCTTCAGCACTCTCCTCATTGCTTAAACCAAGTGAGATGGTTCTACTACGGTTGGATGTCAATACGACCGAGATAACATGGACATGCTAAAGCCGCAGGCTAGACCGAGCTCCTACTAGCTCGGTTCTTTCTTTCACTGAGTGTACCTCGGTTTGACATATTCCAACTGGGTTGTCTGAGACCGCACTAATTACAACGAGCTTGGACCGAGCTAACCAATAGCAAGGTACTGAGGAAAGGTCAACATACTTCGGCTCAATATGGTATGACCGAGCTAACTGTTACCGCTCCCTTGGACCGGGCTAGCTTCTAGGCCCTTTTACTCAGCCCTTCTTACTGTGGCCCTCAGAATGACCTATTACCCAGCTCGGCCTAATTTACATATAAATTACCTTCTCAATTGCCCTTTAATTCCATCTATGTAGTATGATCGGGATTACCCGTTTCCAGCCGAGCTAATAACTTTGGTTTTCTAAACTGAGCTAAATTGTAGCCTTCATCCAAGCCAAATTCATGCCAGGCTACATTTACACCGAGCTACTAATCTGTCCGGTCAAAACGTCTTTTCAGCCGTTGTTACTGAATCGCTTTCTATTCCCTAGACACGTGGCAAACTCTTACTGGCCTATCGTAGCTTTCACACCGCCCTCGTACCTCGTGAATTTTGAACAGTCCGCATTTTTTCCTTCATTTTTTACAAAACAAAACCTTATGCTTCAAACCGTTTCACTTGCACTATTCATCTTCTCTCTTTTTCTTGTTTGAACCTCCATTGCTGCCACTTTTGAACCTGCGAAGCTTGCATTTTCAACATCACCTTCGTGGTTTCAGACCTACATCATTCCTCCTCCAATCTGTAAGTAACTCAATCCCTTTTTGCTTTCCGTTTGACTGGTTACATGTACTATTTGTATATACGTGTTTTCTCACTACACTTTTCAAAATAGTTTTCTCTGTAACAAGTAAGAACAACTTGAATAGTACCCATAACTACAGATTTTGCGAAAAAACTGAACTGGGACGTCTTAGATCCGAAATCATACTCCAACCGGACTAGGAAGTAGTTTGTAGTAGGTGCAGGCCTTAGCAAAACTGAACAACCGAGCTAGGACTTTATGAACATTTGTTGTTTCAAGTAAGTCTAAGAACCTTTTGCTTTAATTAGCTGAGCTAGCGAAATAAATTAGGTTTGCACAATGCCGCACTAGAAAGCCACAATCACCGACCGAGCTAAAACTTGAGACTAAACCAACTTCCTTAGTAAAAACTAGACTAGAATGCTGCCCCAAAAGCTCCAACCACCTATGAACTTCACATTTACTTAACTGGGCTAGAGCTCTTTGTTTAAACCGAGCTAAGAATGAATAGTAACCCACGCAGCCGGGCTAGGACTTCATTTATTTTGCCTTTGTTTCTTTTAACACGATCCAACAATCTGTGCTTAACACCTTCCTTTTTCACTTTGCAGACTTTGATTAGGTTGGCCAGGCACTCCCTTGCACGTCCAACCAAGATACCCATTATCTGCTTGGCACCGAGCTAATACTCCAGGCTAATTTATACATAATTTAAATCCTTATGGGTAAATATAGGTTTTTAGTGAACTCACCAGGTGCTATGGCCGAGTTCCGAAGGGACTACCATATCCCTGATGATGTTCATCTCACTTTAGCTGAACTAGATACCATACCCTGGGGAAACCCTGGCTTTGTTCCCTTTACACTTCTTTCCATTTTGTAGAAACCGGACTAAGATTCCCTGTACAACCCCTTCTATGCGAGTTCCTCAGACAAACCAACCTCTGCCCTACCCAACTTTCCACAAATTCATACCGCATAATTAATGGCACCGCCGAGCTAAACCGCCGGGCTGGCCTTAACCTCGGTTTAACCAAGCTTTTCCACCAATACTCCATAGGATCAAATGAAGATGGCTGGGTTTACTATTTAAGAATAAGGTGCCGGCGTGAAAAGATAATAAAAAATACCCCGGATAAGGATGTCAACGATAATGATTTTTTCTGGGTTTCGGGGAATTTTGAAGACCATGAGGCCCAGATCCCAGGCGACCGAATAAACTGGGACAAAGGAGTCGCCGGTATAATTACCTCGGCTTAGTTTTATGCTTTCTTTTACCTCAGTTTTCTTACGCTGAACCGCACTGACTGTTGTCTTTTTTACTTCTTGCAGATTTAAACTTTCTCAAGTCCCAGTATAGCTACCCCAACTTAAACACACTTCGCGCCGTGCTGCGATATCCCAATAGAAGTTGGGCCGAACTACTGGATTTTGAACCGACCTACCGATATAGTAGCCGCAGGAAGACCAGAGTGACCGATTTCCTCCTTGAACCTTCGCCAGTGCTAGATCCATCCTTGCCTTAAATCAATCTTATCCCACTAACTGCTGAACAAGAGATGGCCAAGAAGAGAGCCATAAGAGCACTCCTCGCCGAGACGAACCGGCCCGAGGTACCACAAGCCGGTCAAATCCAGGAGACCGTGGTAGCCCTGCCATCCCATCAACCCGAATCATCTCGAACTCGCAAGCGCACTCGGTCTTCCACTACCGAGCCATGCCTCGTTGATGAGGACGAAACTGTGCTTCTCCCTACCGAGGTACCGAGTCCACAACCTGAGAACCCAGATCGAGCTAACTCTTCTGATTGGGCACCGAGATTAACACATCAGAACCGAGCCATCAGACGAACAGATTCAGTGGTGGCAGATAAAGATCACATGCTAGCCTTCAACCTGGCTAAGAGCGTGTGTCTGCCCCCTGATATGGATCACCACGCCCACCTTACCGAGTTAAAAGCTATCTCGGCCACCAAATCAATGGTGCTGGTGAGTACTCTTTCCTTTGTTTTCCTGTTTTGTGCAACTGTTAGCTCGGTTCTCACTCAAAATTGTTTACCATATCTATGCAGGCCATGCAAAAGAACCAAATTGCTTATAAGCGTGTGCTAGAGCTACGCAAAACAACAAGGCAAGCCTCGGTAGAGGCTGACAAGAAAATGGCCGAGCTAAACGAGGCCAAACAACAAATGGCCAAGCTACAATCTGAGGTCGCCCGCCTCACCGGCCTAGTTGACTTAGCCGAGGTGGACAAACAAAAAGCTCTGACCAAGCTGAAGGATCGCTATCTGTGTGAGCTTGCCACAGTTGAACAGAACAAGAAAGCCGAAATAACTAAACTTGAGAAGAAGATTGGTGATACGGAAGACCGTGGCTACAAAGAAGGTGAGGCAACCTACATCCTACAGTGCGAAGCTGCCAAGGATTTGTTTTTCAAGTGCAGGTGGAAAGCAGCGGTGGAACAACTCGGTCACGGTCCAAAGACTGAGGTTTTCCTGAACCCTCCATCGTATTTCATACTGAGTTGTATAGCGGAGTATGCAGCCGCCATTCAACAAAAATTCCTTGAATCTGAGGATGGTGATGAAGAGACCGTGCCTAATAATGCACCGGTCATCAATGATCCTGCCATCCAGTCAGCTTGGGCGGAACCACCGGTGAAAGACCTGACAACTGAGCTACCAACTGAAACCGGGCTCCGAGTTGAACTGGATACTGACCTTGATGACCTGTTTGCTTGACTTTGTATTTTCTTCTTTTTTACTTTTGGAAAGAAAACCGTAACCGGGCTAAAATCCCACCATTTTGTAACTTTTGATTTGCATTCTCAATGAAATCGTCTCTTGTTTTCTTCAACTGTCTATTCAGTTTACTTCTATGATATAATCTGAATGAAGTAAATTCTCTGGTCGATATATTTTATCCCGGTCTTAACTTTGCAATCTAGCTATCCATACCTGCCAACCTCTTCAGCCTAGATCCTTATCTCAGCTGAAGAACAATAAGCGTTGGTTTTTCCAGCCAACCTCTTCAGCCTAGATCCTTATCTCGGCTGAAGAACAATAAGTGTTGGTTTTTCCAGCCAACCTCTTCGGCCTAGATCCTTATCTCGGCTGAAGAACAATAAGTGTTGGTTTTTCCAGCTAACCTCTTCAACTTAGATCCTTATCTCGGCTGAAGAACAATAAGTGTTGGTTTTTCCAGCCAACCTTTTCAGCCTAGATCCTTATCTTAGCTGAAGAGAGCTCAAAGTTGATTTTTCCTGCCAACCCTGAGTGAAGTGTTTGGTTATACCTGCCAAACGTACTGCAGCCTGGATCCTTATCCTGGGCTTAGGAGGGGTGTTGGTTATTCCAGCCAACTTCTAAGTTGGTTATTCCTGCCAACTTAAAGTAAAGTGTTTGGTTATTCCTGCCAAATGTCCTGCAGCCTGGATTCTTATCCTGGGCTTAGGAAGGGTGTTGGTTTTTCCAGCCAACCTTTAAGTTGGTTATTCCTGCCAACCTAGAGTGAAGTGTTTGGTTATTCCTGCCAAACGTCCTGCAGCCTGAATCCTTATCTTGGGCTTAGGAAGGGTATTGGTTTTTCCAGCCAACCTCTAAGTTGGTTATTCCTGCCAACCTAGAGTAAAGTGTTTGGTTATTCCGACCAAACGTCCTGCAGCCTGGATCCTTATCTTGGGCTTAGGAGGGGTGTTGGTTTTTCTAGCCAACTTCTTCAGCATTGATCCTAATCTTAGCTGAAGAGAGTGCAAAATTGGTTATTCCAGCTAACTATGCTTTCAGTGCGCCTAACTCACTAAAACAATCTTTTACAGAAGGAAATAACTATACTGAAAAGAAATTACTTGTTTTATTGAGAAAGAAAAAATTACAAATACTTGAAGAAAGGGTAAAAATAAAATAGTTTGAGATTGGTAGTGTTCCATTGCCTGGGAATGGCTTTGCTGTCTTCATCTTCCAAGTGGTATGCCCCTTTTCCTGCTAATCCAACTACCTTGTAAGGTCCTTCCCAATTAGGCCCTAACTTGCCATCTCCGAGTACCAAGGTGTTGCCCATCACTTTGCGTAGTACCCAATCTCCGATTTTGAATTGTCTTGGATGTACGGTCTTGTTGTATTTCCTGGATAACTCCTGTTGATATGCGGCGTGTGAACCAGTGCTCTTTCTCTTTTTTCTTCTGCAAGGTCGAGCTCTAATGCGATGGCTTCTCCATTTAAGTCTGGCTCAAAATTTTCGCTTCTGATGGTGGGGAGGCCAATTTCCAGTGGGATTACTGCTTTTATGCCGTAGGCTAAGGAGAATGGTATTTCTCCAGTTGATCGTCGAGGTGTGGTACGGTAAGCCCATAAAACATGAGGAAGCTCCTTAACCCACTTTCCTTTTGCTTTCTCTAACATTTTCTTCAATCTATCCAAGACAACTTTGTTTGATGCTTCTGCCTAGCCATTTGCTTGGGGGTATACTGGTGTAGAGTTGTAGAATTCTATCTTGTACTCCTTATAAAAGCCTCTAAAAATTTTGCCGTCGAACTAAGTACCGTTGTCTGATATTAGCGCCTTGGGTATGCCGAACTGAGTGATTATATTTTGCCAGACGAACTTCTTCACATCTTTCTCCTTTATTGATGCTAATGCTTCTGTTTCCACCCACTTTGTGAAGTAGTCTGTTGCTGCAAGGAAGAACTTCCTGTTGCCGGGTGCTGTTGGGAGTGGTCCTACTATGTCCAAGCCCCACATTACGAAGGGTCACGGGCTAGTTAATGGTAGAAGCTCTCTGGCTAGCTGATGTATTTGGTGTGCGAACTTCTGACATTTCTCGCACTTCTTCACATACTTCTCCGAATCTGTTTGCATATAAGGCCACTAATATCCCTGCGAAATTGCCCTGTAAGCCAATGATCTTCCCCCTTGGTGGCTTCCACATACTCTTTCGTGAATCTCGAACAGGAATGCTTCGACCTTGCTGGGATGGACACACTTCAGGTAAGGTCCTGTGAAGGATTTCTTGTACAAGGCCATTGATGGGGAGAGCCAAAATCGCTGTGACTTTGCTCTTATCTTGTTGGCCTCCTTCTTCTCTTCGGGTAAAATGCTGTCTTTTATGAACATTATGATGGGATCCATCCATGAAGGGCCTAGTTCGGCGCAATATACTTCTTCTACTTCAGGTTCTTCAATGCTTGGTCTAGGTAGGAAGTCAATCAGTAGTGGATGTGGGATGGATGTATCTGCCATCGAAGCAAAGCCTGCTAGTTCGTCTGCTCTACTGTTTTCTTCTCTGCCAATCTGTTCTATCCGTACTACTTCAAACTTCATGATCTCTTTTCGAACTAACTCTTGGTACTTAGCCGTCCTTTCATCCTTTGCATCGTAGTCGCCTAAAATTTGGTTTACCACCAGCTGTGAGTCATTGTAAACCATTAACTCTGATTTTAGTCCTGCCAGAAGCACTTCATACTTCGCTTCGTTGTTTGATGCTGGGAAGCCAAGGTTGACTGCCTGTTCCACTACTAGGCCATCTGGTGACATGAGGACTATGCCGAGTCTTGCTCCGTGCCTTTTGGATGCTCCATCCACAAAGAGCTTCCACATTTCTCCAACGAATAGCTTCCAGTAGGTAGAGGGATCAGATGATGCCTTGGGGTCCTGAGTGTTGCCGGTGTTTTCTTTAAAGTCCATACTTACTGTTTGCCCCTTGCTATCTGATTGTACCAAGTCTTTATTTGTCGATGGGTCTTTGCTTGGTGCAGCATGGTTTGTTTCTCCCTCCTTTTATTCACTCTGGTCTGTCCTAGGATGTGGCTGGGTATCCTGTATTAGGGGTTGCGCTATTCCGGCGCCACTTTCCATCCCTATTTCGGTTGTACCCGTTAAGTCAACTGGGCAGATGTGATGACTTCTTGGTGTGAATTCTGCGACAAAGTCTACCAAAGCTTGGACTTTTATCGCGGTTCTAGGTTGAAACTTGATGTCAAACTGTCCCAACTCTACTGCCCACTTCAAGATACGCCCAGAAAAGTTTGCCCTCTCAAACAAAGCTTTTAATGGAAAAGCTGTGAGGACGATTATGGTGTGGGCGTGAAAGTAGTGCGACAACTTCCTTGAGGCCATCATCAAGGCTAAGGCCAGTTTTTCCAATGGTAAATACCTAGTTTCTACGCCTAACAATGTCTTGCTGACAGAAAAGATAGGCAGATGTTGGATTCCTTCTGCTCGGACCAACACTGAGCTAATTGCGTACTGCGAGACTGCCAGGTACAAAAATAGTTCTTCTCCAGGTATTGGGGTCACTAGCAGCAGTGGAGAAGACATGTATTCCTTCAAACTCTCTAGGGCGCGGTCACATTCTTCATCCCACTCAAACTTGGCCTTTAATGCTTGAAAGAATGGTCGACATCTGTCTGACGACCGACTTATGAACCGGTTCAGTGCGGCTGCCATGCCAGTGAGATGCTGTACTTCTTTTATTGAGTTGGGTCTCTCTAGATCCTGAATTGCCTTGATCTGAGAAGGGTCTGCCTCTATACCTCGGTTGGTTACCAGGAAGCCTAGGAATTTGCCTGATCCTACGCCGAACGCACACTTAGATGCATTAAGGTGCAACTTGTGCCTCTTTAGGATCTGAAACATCTCACCTAGGTCCTTGAGATGGTCATTCTCATCTTTGCTTTTGACTACCATGTCGTCGATGTAAGCCTCCATTGTTTTGCCTAACAATTGTTCGAACATCTTGGTGATTATCCGCTGGAATGTTGCCCCTGCGTTCTTTAGGCCAAAGCGCATGACTTTGTAGTAATACAAACCTCTTGGCGTTGTAAAAGATGTGGCCTCCTGGTCTGGTTCATACATAGCGATCTGATGATAACCTCTGTATGCATCAAGAAAGCTAAGTCGGTTGTGTTCTGCCATGAGGTCTACCAGTTGGTCTATCCGTGGTAGGGAAAAGCTGTCTTTTGGGCACGCTTTGTTGACTGTTTTGTAGTCCACGCAGACACGCCATTTTTCATTCTTCTTTGGCACCACTACTATATTCGATATCCACTTGGGATAGTGCACTTCTCTGATAGCTCCTGCCTCTAGAAGGTTTCCCACTTCTTCTGCCACTATCTCGGCGTGGTGGAGTGCTGATCTGCGAGTGCGCTGTATAATTGGTCTTACCGTTGGGTGGACATTCAATTGGTGACAGATGAAGTTTGGGTCGATGCCAAGCCTGTCATATGGTATCCAGGCAAACACTTCGATGTTAGGGGTCAAGAATTCCATAACCTCTATTCTCTCGGTGCTGGACATAGATGAGCCAAGCCAAAAGAACTTTTTCGGGTCCTTTTCATCTATTCTTACCTGTACCAAGTCTTTCACTGCCTTCTATTCAGCGGCTTTGCCAACATCCGCAAACAATTCATTGCTCTCTGGTTCTTCCACCATCTGAATAAACCCTTTGGCAGCTCGGTTGCCATTTACTGTGATGAAGCATTATTTAGACATAATTTGGTCTCCAAAGACCTCTTCAATTACTCCGGTTTCGTTGGGGAACTGCATTACTTGATGGTAGGTTGACGCTACCGATTGCATGACATGCAGCCGTGTCCTCCCCAAGATTATGTTGTAAGTGGAAGGGACTTTCAATACCCAGAATTCCATTTGTTTCGTCATGCTTCCTGCTCTGACTGGGAGGATAATCTTGCCAATGGGCCACTCTGGTATTGAGTTGAATCCGATCAGGGGAGATACGGCAGGTGCTAAGTCTTTGTCTTCCAGTTTCAACTGTTTGAAGGTTTCGTAATACATTATCTCACATGAGCTCCCTTGGTCAATCAAAATTCGCTTGACATCGTAATCCTTGACGCGGAGAGTGATGACCAGTGCATCATTGTGAGGGCAATCTATCCTTGCCAAGTCTCTGTCTGAAAAAGACATGACGTTCGTGGCCTCCGTTTTTCCTTTTTTAATGGTAGGTTGCGCACTTAATACCTCCCTTAGGTGCTCAGCCTTCTTGATCATTCTCCTGAGCTCACATACTCGCTCAGGTTCGAATACCCCATGTATTACGTTTATCACGCCTTGAGGTGGGGTGTTGATCGGCGTTCCGTCTGGGTGATCATGGTTTTGGGGGGTTGGCTGCGTCCCTCCATCAATGTACTGGTCCAGATGCCCAGCTGCCATTAACTTCTCCAGGTGCTATCTTAATGGCGTGCAATTTTCAGTGCGGTGCCCTTTTTCCTTATGGAAGGTGCACCAAGATCTTTTGTCGTAGTCCTTTTGCGCTTCCCCTAGTTTAGCTCGCCATCGGACGAATGGCTCATCACGTATTTCACTGAGAATCCAATAGATCGGTTTTCTTGAACACCGTGGTGATGGCAGTGCGGATTCTTAATCACCTTTTATCATGGTCCTCTCCGTTGTCCCGCTTGCCACGCCCATTTTTGCTTGGACGTTCTACCGCGTTGACTTTTGCCAAAGTCTTTTTATTTGGTATTGCGGTTGTACCGGACTTTGTTTTAGCATGGGCGCCATCCTCCTCCACCCGAATGTGCTGGTGTACCCTCTCTATTAAGGCTTTCATTGTGAGGGGGGCGTCATGGTAATTGAGTCCCTTAGCCTGTTTCCGACTGGAAGACCTCTTTTGTATTGTGCGATGACGAGATTTGTGGGGCAATCTCCTATCTGATTGAAGGTCTCCCAATAACGACTGTTGTAGGATCTCAACGTCTCCTTGTCGCCCATGTCAATGGAGAGTAGCTGATCGATTTCTAATGGCGTCTTGGTGTTCGTTCTGAACCTTGTTACGAACGTCTCCGCCAATTGTGCCCAGGAGGCTATGCTGCCTTCTGGTAGCCTTTCGAACCAAGTTAAACCTAGGTCGCCAAAGCTGGATAGGTATAAGATGCACATCAAAGCCTCGTTCCGCCGGTATACTGCCATGACCTGGCAAAAGTGGCTTAGGTGCAAGTATGGGTCTGTCTTCCCCTCATAAGTCGTAAATTTAGGCTGGGTGAAGCTTGAAGGTAAGGGTGCGTTCTTAATTGCCGAAACGAACGGCGAGCTATGTAGCCTTGCTAATGCTTTATCTGTTGGTTCGTAGGCAATGTGTGGTATTGGCATTCCTACCTCGACGCTTCCGTGCGTCCGAGGAGCCAACCGCTGAAGGGCTGAAATTCTGTGCGGGTCGTGTGCCCTGGCATTCTCCTTCCGTCGTGCCCTTTCTTCAAGCACAGTCCGTAAGTCAGACGATCTAGGCAACTCCGTTTGCCTGGATGATGTCTGGTGCGTATGTGAGGGCCGATAGTTACTTCCCTCAGTGTAAGACCTCAATGATCTCGTTCTCTCAAACTTGGAGTAACGAGTTCTGGAAGTCCTTGATTGAGTGTCGTCTGTCCTGAGGCTTCTACTCTCTATTTGCGATGGCGTGGTATGCCTACTACGATCTTCTGAGTGGCGATGAGGCATATTGCTCTTACGCCCCACTCCTGTCGCCACTTCTTTCCTTTTTATCTGGCGCTTCATCAATTTCATGTCCGCCGCCATCTTCCTGATTAACTCGTCCTGCTCCTTTACCCGATCCTCCAAAACTTGAGGGTCGATCCTCCGCCTCTGCCTATCATGACTTGATGAGCGACGGGGGCTGTTACCCCGCCTCCCCCTTGCATCCCTCCAGGGGTTCTGTCGTTGGGGCTCTAAATCTGCCATGGGAGGGATGGAAGGCAAGCCTTCGCACCTCCCACCTCTCTCCAGGGTTTGTCCGTCAATGGCGGACTGCGGCGAATCTTCATTGTGCGTCATTGCGTCTAATCTAGCGAGGAAAACTTTGATCAAGAGGTTTTGTTCTTTGTGTGATTCCCACGGACGGCGCCAATTATACGAGCAAGAAATAAGCTTCTCGTATAATCCTGCTGATCAAGTCTGTGCTCCTCCTAACGTCGTCGCTTTACTCCCTGAAAACACAAATGTGAGCTTGCCGGCGAGTGTGTGCCGGATATATCTCCGATGCCTAAGTCAGCAAAATAGACAAATAGACAAAAGCTCTGTGTATTCGAGAATCAAAGTTGTGTTACCTCTCCATAGGTGATGTTGTGAGCTTTTATAGGTTCCGCGTGGCACAATCCAAGTAGGACTCTTACTCCTCCATGTAGAGTCCTCCTAGGAATCACATTCCTGAAAGATAATGTTTATCCTTCAACACCCCCTTCACTGCTTAAACCAAATGAGATGGTTCTACCACGGTTAGATGTCAATACGACCGAGATAACATGGCCATGCTAAAGCCGCAGACTAGACCGAGCTCCCATTAGCTCGGTTCTTCCTTTTACTGAGTGTACCTCGGTTTGACATATTCCAACTGGGTTGTCTGAGACCGCACTAATCACAACAAGCTTGGACCGAGCTAACCAATAGCAAGGTACTGAGGAAAGCTCAACATACTTCGGCTCAATATGGTATGACCGAGCTAACTGTTACCGCTCTTTTGGACCGGGCTAACTTCTAGGCCCTTTTACTCAGCCCTTTTTACTGTGGCCCTCAGAATGGCCCATTACCCAGCTTGGCCTAATTTACATATAAATTACCCTCTCACCTCTATGTGTTTGTAATTTTTTTCCTTTCTCCCATCTACATGTAATTTTTATTTTTTTTATTTTGATACATCATCAAATATTTCAGATTCATGGTTTATCCCTATAATTATATAGTATATAATTGGTGGGAACAATTATTAATGTTCTTGAATGTGGTGATTAATTTCTAATACCACGAACTACTTGTTAGGTTTTTGATATTGACAATCTTATTTGACAAAAAAATTTTCAGTTGTAATTTTATTCGATCTTTTTATTTCAGTAAGGTTATGAGTTTTTAGATGCGAATCCAACCTGAATTGTACTATGCCATAGAGTTCGTGATCTTAATTATTTCATGTTTGCCACTTCGCTGACTATGTCAGGGATCACGCTACCTGGTTAGCTTGGAGGGGTCCATGGGGTAGCGCTCCTTGGTGGGTCCAGGGCAGCGCGTCGAGGGGCAGCGCCCCTAAAGCAAAAATGTAGTCGAAGTTGTTTGTTAGCTCGAGCGAAGGAATGTACGCTCAAGCAAAGAATATATGGTTCGAGAAGTTTTCATTGACTGTAAAAATTCTGAGAAGGTGCTTTTCTCACTCAAGCGACACTTTGGTGGCTCGAGCGAAGACACTTGGAAAAACATGCGTATTAATCTCCTTACTTGAGCGACAATCGTGGCCGTGTTTTCTATAAATATATGGTTCTATCAGATTTTAGGGTTACGGTTTCTAGATATTCTTCTTGGGTATTAGGGTTTTTATTTGGATCTTCTTTACTAGTTTCTTTGATGTTTGTTTGAGTTTAACTCGTGGTTTGAGAAGTATACATCAAAGGATTGTTTGTTTCATTCAATAGAAAAGAGAGAGTTGGTTTTCGGTGGATTCCGGGGAATTTGAGCCTAAAGCTTTGGTGAATTCTGGAGTGGTTCATCGTCGTGATTCGACTTTAGCGTTGTGGATTCAATGTTGGGCAAGATAATTCTGAGGTGAAGACGGTGGTGGAAGAGACACATTGGGGTCGGTTCGATTCAGGTGTGAATTCGCTAGGTAATTGAGGGTACACTTGTATAATTCTTTTTTGTCTTCTTAGTGGATTATTTTGTGATTTTTGTCTTTGATTTTTTTTTATCACAATTGGAGGTGCTCCAGTTGTAGTTTTTTCACGTAAAATCGTTGTGTTGATTTGTCTTTGACTGTTTGATTGAGATTATTATTTACTATTTAAAATTAATAAATAATTACAAATCAATATTTCCAAAATTTTAGATTTTTCGCTATTAAACATTTATGTTATCTTTGGTTATTCATCTTTATATCATCAACCTAGGTAAAAAGAGGAAAGTTAAAATGAAAAGAAAAACCATGTTATAACTTTATTTTCTTAAATTATTTTTTGTAGTTTTAAAAATTACAAATATTTCTTGTTAAAATTTATCATTTAATAAAGTTAACAGAAAAATAAAATTCTTAACTATCCTCTTATACAATAATAAAATTTTCAGAACTATTAATTGAAATATATTTTTGATATCATTAAAAACTGTTAATTACTTAATATTTGATTAATGAAATGAATTATTTGTTATGAGATTAAAAATTAAAATAAATGGAATGTAATTTTTAAAATTACATGCGACATTCGCATTTTACACATATATATTTATAATTTACCCATGTGTTATTTATTACTCTTATTAGCATCACAGAATCATGTTTCATGAATATATTCTCTTGAAACATTTAATTTCATTTATATATGTGTTATAATAAATTTAAAATCTATACATTTTGGAATCTTTGGTGATGACAAAGTTATTAATCTAGAACACTCTGTTCATATATCAGCATCTCTGTTCCTAACACAGCTTCATTAAGAGTTGTCAACAAAAAAATATATTTAAATGGTTAGGTAGTTATTGAAAACTTCAATATATATAATTTGTTTAATTTTATTTATTTTTTAAAAAAATTTTGATACATTTTTGTCATTACTCTTGGCTTCTAGATTGCTTCAGCTAAAGCCTGGAAGTGGCATTTCTGCAAGATAATCTCAGAGAGCATCAAGCTTTGCTTGTTTGTAAGCTGAGCTGACTTGTTTTCATTTGCATTTGTTTAAATCAACTTGTCTTTTTCTCTGTGTATTTCTTTGGAGTCAATTCTAGTGACATGCAGTCGCAACCACACTTAACATCATTAATTATTAAAGTAAATTATAAATACATTACTTAGGTCTCGTTTGGCGAGTGACTTTTTTAGCTAAAAAGTCAAAAAGCCAACAACTTTTACAAAAAAGTTAAACATTCTCTCTTCTCTCTACTTTTTGCACATCTTTTCATAAAAAGCCAAAAAGTCATTCCAAATATACTAGTTTTTTTTTTACATCATATTTTAGTCAAAAAGCCAAAAAGCTACTAAAAAAGCTTGTTCCCAAACGAGGCCTTAGAATTTATTTAAAATATAAATTATCTCTTACAGTTTTGAGAATTAGAAATACATTCTTGTCAAAATTCGTCATTTAACAGAATTGACAGAAAAAATGAAATTATTAGAGATGTTAATTGAAATATATTGATAATATTGTTAAAAATTATTAATTGATTTAATAATTGATTAATGAAATAAATTATTTGTTAAACGATTAAAAATTTTAAAGGGCATGATGTAATTTTCAAAATTACATAAAAAAATCTGTATTTTAAATAAATCTCACGAAGTGTATTTATAATTTACCCTAATTATTATTACTACTATTATTAATTTTTTTTCATAGAAATTAAGAATATTGCAATTAGCAAAGTCTCCTTTCTAATAAGAGAGAAGTTTAGTTTAGTGGAGTTGGGCAAATTTGAACCTTTAATTTTATAAATTTCTATAGGTGGATCATATATTTTTTAGATTAATTTGATAATATTAGCTACATGATTTCAATAGATTTGTCTTTCAAAAAAAATAGAAGACAAGTATTGTTTTGAAAATAATTGTTCTTTTAAAATTAAAAAAAAAAATCTGACAAAATTATGTGTTATAATTATTAGATCGATTTGATTTTTTTTTTTTTTTTTTTTTTATAAATAATTTATAGACAATTTTTTAAAAGATGAGGACACAAATGATTAAAATGAGACTATGGTAAGCACTATAGATCCAACCAACTAAATTGAATCTCCAATGGGACAGATGTTGGATTCTTTATTATTATTATCTATAATTTTAAACTCGTTTATGTCAAATAATTTATATGAATGAGAAATAATTGAACACATTACATCATTGCATGCTGCATTGTGTAGTAGCCTCTGGAGGGCTATATAATCAAACGTATACATGCGGGATACAGTACGATCTCTCAATTTCTAAGGTCAGATTTATTAAACTAATAATTACAATTGGATTTTAACTATTATTCATCCATTGATGGACAAACTAATAAAGGTATATAAAACAACATTATGATTTTAAAAAAAGAAAAAAGAAAAACCACACACTTTACTAGGAATTACACATAGGGAGGTGCCTTTTTGTCTCTTAAACTTTCACGACAGTATGTGAGCGTTTTAGAAATTAATTTTTTGTTTTTTATTTTTTTAAAAGTAAAAATTTTATTGTAAAAAATATTTAAATTTTTTTTTGTCGTCGTGAGAATACTTGTTAAAAGTTCGTCTTAAAAAGTCAAATTAATTGCTTTCAGTAACAAAATTTTAAAAATATAGCTAATAAATGCATTTTAAGAAACAAAATAATTTGATCTCAAATCAATTTTTTTTTGACACAAAAATTTTAATCTCACAAGGTTAATAATTCACACTAAATGTCCAATTCTATCGCTAAAAATATAATAATGACATTTTTAATAACAAAAATATTTTATTCTTAAAAAATAATTTTGCCTCTAAAATCTTTGTTTGTAGTGTTCACTTCATATTTTTCTTTTCTTTTCTTTCTTTCTTTTTATTTTTATTTTTAAATGTGTACATATCAAAATTAAACATAAAATTTGTGCCTGTTTTTCTGCTATTTTGTTGAGTTTATGCATTAGGATTAGAAGTTTAAGATTTTAAGCTTAGGAAGGCATATTCATTGAGAATAAACTAATGGGTTGTTTGGGATGTCATAAATAAGTGTATTTTTTGTCTTTTTGAATTAAAAAGTTGAGGAAACAAAGATGGATGTTTGGGTTAATTTTTTGACTTTTTACAAAAAAATGTGTATTAAAAAAATTGTATAAATTAGTGTATAAGAAAAGTTTTGAAGTGTAGGTTATACAGTGGTTTGCAGAGTGGTGTAATAGGAAATGGTTGCCTCATTTTCGCGCAACCATTTGGATGGTACTCTGTGGCTAGTGGGGGCCGACCACGGTTCCCGTTTTGCTAATCGGAACTGTTTAATGTGTACAACTTGTCAAGTATTATATGTTTATAAAAAATCACGTTGATCGGATATCTATAGTTATCTGATCGGATTAGTTTTTTTGTCAACAGTTAACTATAACACCATCCATTTTTTATACGAAACTGATTTGATCATGTAGTTAGCGATATCCGATCAACGTGATTTTTTACAGACATATAGTATTGGACGAGTTCTACACATTCAACGATTCGGATTATCAAAACCGGATCCGTGGTGAGCCCCCACCGGCCCAATATTACCGTCCAACTTAATGAATATATATGTGTAATTTTTTTTTTTTTTTTCCTTTCAAGGTACAAATCAGTATTAATTCAGTACCTTTCACTTACAAGTTAGTTTGTATTAAAATATTATATATATTAATTTTTTATATTTTTAATTTATGAATAATGATGATTTTTTTATTTCTTTTTATAATTTTTTAACTTTTTAAATTTTTTCTAATATCTCAAACCAGACCTAAGATAAGTTCATATACACAGTTGATCTAATGTTTATCAAACCTTTTTCCTTTTTACTTTACTTTCAATGTGAGAGTCCACAACTTCACACGTACCAAGAAAGGCTTGATTTATTTTATTATTTGCTTGGGTTGCATCGCTAAGAATAGTCCAGACTTTATTCATTTTAGGTGTGAACTGAAAATATTGGCAGTTTTTTATTTTTTATTTTATAAATAGAAAATAAATTTTGTTTGGTGTACGCATAAGTTCTAAGAATAAAATTGAATTAACATGTTTGGTGAATTGTCGAAAAATGAAGGCTAACGGTGGATGATAAATGAATTTGATGGCAAGAAGTGGGTGTCGGAGCTCACAAGGTGGTCATAGGGCATTTGAAATGTGGCTGGATGTCATGTAGCCGCACACGGGTTGGTTCGGATCGGGTTAACCTATTAACCGGTAGCTGACTAAACACATTCGGATTGGAAGGATTAATATCCGATTTCGACCGGGTGATGGTTCGAAACCGTCCGTACATAGGAATCAGATTGACGGTCAAATTCGGTCAGTTTCACGGGTTGGACTGTATTAATAAAATTTTTTGGGCCAAACCATAACTGGGCCTTCACCATTAGCAATTTTATTATGAAAATAGACATTTTTCATGATTTTTAATTTATTACCAAGTTAAAATATTAGTAATTTTAAAAATAGACAACTTTACAATTAAAAGTATAATTAGCAAAAAATATTAAATTTATAATTTTACAATTCTATAATAAATTCCACCAATTCAATAAATAAATCTGTTGATGAATAAAAAAATATGAATAAAAACAGTTAATAAAAACAGCATAATATACATCAACTAATCAAACATGATAATAAATTTTCATTTTCAAAACAGTTAACACAATGATTTATTGAAAAACTAACAAACATTTTAAAGTACCAAAGAATAAAAAAACACACATGAGCATTCATATTTTTTTTCATTTAGCTTCTTTGAAGCAAAAACAATGACTTAAAACAAGGGTTTTTGTTAATAAATAAATAATAAAAAAAATTCCATGTAGGGATTATGTTAGTCTACAAAAAATTAAATATATATATATATACATTAAATCTAGTGTTTTTGTTAAAACAAAATTTAAAAATACGAAATCCATGTAGGATTTCAGTTATTCAAGAAACAATTAACTATAAACACAATATCGATCAAGGGTTGCAATTAATCAAAAAAGTTTAAACAAATAAACTCATACCTAAGGTTTTGGTTAGTAAGAGAGCACCACCACCAGCATCTCTGATTTGAAGGATAGATAAAACACCTCACAAAGTATCAAAGAGAGAGAGAGATTGGAAAGAGATGGAAGTTGAGAATGTGTGATGAGAGGGTAATTTGTAAACAAATTGGGCCAAGCTAGGAAAAGTCTTCTTTGAAAGTTGGGCCGCGCAATGGGCCGAGATAAGGGTTGGTATAGCTCGGTCTTAGGCCAAGAAGACATCTCATATTTCGAATTTGGGCCGAACTATGGCCGAGGTGTTTGGGCTTCGCAAGTTGGACCTCGTCCTTGTTAGTTCGGTCGGAGACTGCTGCAGTTAGCTCGGTCTAAACAGACAAAACCGAGGTAACATCAATGGCGAGGGCCGAACTGTGTATAGCTCGGTAGGGTGGCATTTGATAGATCGCCTTTCGATCACACGGTTCGAATGGCAGGGGGCCGAGATAAGGCAGTTCGGTTAAGAATGTATAACCGAGGTAAAGGATTCAGCTATCTCACTCGGCTTGCAGTGATGAGACTCTTAGGAGGACTCTGCTAAGGAGAGTAGAGTCCTACTGGGATTGTGCAAACCATCTCACTTGGTTAGTAGTGAGTAGGAGTATGATTCCTAGGAGAACACTGCTAAGGAGAGTACAATCCTACTAGGACTGTGCAAACCATCTCACTTGGTTGGTAGTGAGTAGGGTGTGTAATTCCTAGGAGGACTCTTATAAGGAGAGTTGGAATCCTACTAGGAATGGCCAAGCCAAGTCTATAAAAGCTCATAGCAGGACCTATGGAGACGTATCACAATCACAATGACAATCCCAATTCTTACTCTAGAATACATAGAGTTTATTATTTATTGTCTAGTTGCTGACTTAGGCATCAGAGGGGTTTCCGGCACACACCCGCCGGCTAGCTCACAATTGTGTTTTCAGGAAGTAAAGCGACGACGTTTATAGGAGCGCAAACTTGATTAACAGGATCATACGAGAAGAATTATTTCGTGCTCGTACATGTGATCAAAGATGTAAAAAGATATATAATGAGGGAAGAGATTGGTTTACGTTATAGAGAGAATGAGAGAGAGAAATACGGGATTGGTTTACGTTATACAGAGAGAAAGAGAGAGTGAGAGAGAGAAATATGGGAAAGAGAGAAATATGGAGAAGATGAGAGGAGAGGAGATGATATGATAGGTCTGCTGCTGGACAACTTTTTTGCTTTGAAAGTTGAAAATTGAAATACATCATCATCATCCTAGAAAGCTTCCACAAGAAGCTTTGCACTTCTCCCAATAATAAAACAACTATACAAATATAAAAAAATTGTAACAGCTGCATGCTTGTGTTGTTTAATTCGGTCGGGTCAGTTTCGACTGAAATAATTTACATAAAACCGTTGCCGACCGTGAAACCGCAAAATTCAACCAAATGAAACCGCATCCGACCAATTGAATATTCGAAACCGTCCATTTTACTTCGGTTCGGTTCGGTTCGGTTCAAGCTGGGCGGGTGGGTCGGATTCTGGTTTTTCATGAACACCCCTAATGTCATGTGTGGTGACTGTTCAATCACTAAAGCCAAGTGAGTGGTGGCCAAATTTCATTGGAACTTACATATGTTGGCGGTGGTAATGGTAGTTCAATCACTAAAGCCAAGTGAGTGGTGGCCAAATTTCATTGGAACTTACATATGTTGGCGGTGGTAATGGTAGCAGTGGGTGATTGGAAAGGAAAGAGAAAGTGAAAACTTATGTTGAAAATAAGTGAAAACCCATTTTTTTCACTTTAAATTTTTTTAAAATTAATTCTATTTTATTTTTTAAAGAAAAAACAGTATATGAAATAAGTTTTCATTTTCAATTGAAAAAAAAGTATATATTAAAAAAATGAAAGGTTACCAAACATAGACTTGGTAATTTTTAAGGTGGAATTTCAAAATAATGGAACAGACAAAAAAAAAAAAATTATAAAAACATGTGAGGTGCAAGTGATTTTATGATGGGGGTGCAAGTGAAAGATTGTGAGGGTAAATGTAACTTGTACTTCTCTATATTTGTATAATTTTTTTTCTTTCTTCCATTAATATGTAATTCCTCCTATTTTTAATGGCAAAAAAATCAGTCAAAACCTATTTCAATGTCAAAAGTACATGTTCAAAAGAATCAAAACCTTTTTCCAAAATCTTGTCTGCAACCCACCTCCAGTACCTTCCAAAAATTAGTTCTGTTTGTTTTCACTCCCAAAATCTTAATATGAATATATTTTTTTCAAGCTTTTCAAAAGCTACTTCATCTTGGGAGGGGAAATTATTATGTCCCTTTCCTCTTCTTAATTATCAAAGCTCTTTATAATTTAATTTAAAAGCAACTAAAAGTTGATTCCGAACATATTTTGAATAAAATGTTTTCCTAGTTATTTATGTTGCAGATTAATTTATTGGCCATCATTCTGTTGGTTGACCAGTCGAACATGTATGAAATGACCAAATTACCTTCACTCCAACCGAGCAGTACTTCTCATGATTCCTGGGATTGGTATAGAAATGTAAAGGTCTGCACTGTATGCTGTCCTGTGCTTCAAATATAGTGTGTTTCTATCTGGTGTTTAATGTAGATAAAAGTAAATAAAGTACTTTGGAGTGTGAAGACATTTGCTTTGTTAAAGTTGGGATTACCAACCAACTTGAACTAGATAAGAGTAACGAGTAGAGGGTGGCCTGTTTCTGGAAGCAAAACTTTTGCTTTGGGGGCTTGCTTTTTTGCTTTTCAGTTTTTTCATGATCTCAATTCAATTCAAGATTTTTATCTCTGCCACTGGCATTTCCATTGGTGGGCGGCCAATGCTAAAGTCACTTCTGCATGGCATCCTTAATAGAGAAAAAAGAAAAGTGAATGAAATAAAAATCAAATTTTGTCATCTTTGGCTCTCTGTCTCTCCCTTTTTTTTTTCTCAAACACTTGACACCAAGGAGTTAAGGTCTTGAAATATTAAAATTGTGTTTGAACTTTTAATTTATGGAGGGAAAAGAAAAATAGAGGGAAAGTTGGAGCATTACTAAAATTCATATGCATTCTTCATGTTGCTGCATTGTAGAAATTACAAAATATAACTTTGGACTGAACCCAAATGCAGCAAAGCATATTCAAACCTACAAAACATTGTTTTACAACATTTAGCACTTCTCCTAAAAACACAACAAAAATGCTTGACTCGAGTTCGTGCTGACAAAACAAGAACTTTTCCAAGCACATCATGTTCCTCAATCTTCCAGCAACACTGTCCACACTTGGATCGATGGAACTAGATTGACTCATGTTAGCCTTCACTTCACTTTCAGTTGTTCGAATCAACTCCACATCATGCCCATTGCCTCTATGTCTCTGCCTTAGTCTCCCTGCAACACTATATGGGACTGGTTCAGGGGTACGAGACTTCCTTTTCGACCTTGGGCTGATTTCTTTTGTAACAATGTAATCACCATGTTTACAATCCAAAAAATTCAATTTCTCCTCTTTCTTGCCTTTGAACTTTTCATCCCTTTCGTTGCCTTCAGATTCAAGCTTTGATAGTTCCTGGTGGTGGTCACCAGACTCGGAGGTAAGTGCAGACTTTTTATTGGGATCTTGGCTAATTCCAGACGCGATATTGTTTACACCATGTTTGTTCTCCGAAAAATGAATTTCCTCCATTCCCTCATCTTTAAACTCGTCATTTGTCTTGTTGTCTTCACATTTGGGGGTTACCAATCTGTGATGGTCATATTGTTGGTCATAATATCGGGTGTTTTGTTTGCATCAGTGTGCAATTGTCGGATTTGAATGAGATAATGTACAACCGACTTGAAGCCCAGTTGAGAAATCAGGAAAGTGGACAGATTGAGCTTAGCTCCAATTGCACAAAGAAAAACACGTAAAATCCTATTAGGAATGGTTACTAAAAGTTACCTTCGTACAGAGTGCTAGTGGGAGGCCATCCTTTTGCACGCTGGCAAGAACTGCAGTTGCAAATTTCACGACAAACGGGGAAAATTCAGTTTGGATTCTATTTTGCTTCACGCACATGCTCCCCATATCTGCACAAAGTCAATCTCCAAGGGTCGATTTGGATAGATGTGGATTTGAAAGGGAATTGATGATAACTCAAACCAAAGAACGAAAAATGTAGCAATTGGCTTTGATTGACTGACCATAGCTTGCGGCCTAGATTAGGTTTGTGGAACCTAGGCTTTCATCTATATCTATCAACTGCTTTCATTAACGGCAGAAAGCATTCCCATAAATTTTTAACTAGTATTGAAACTCTGTATCCAATTTTGTAGGGAGTAACAAATATTTGGATATTTACAAACTCTGTTTATATAAAAGAATAGCGAAAAAAATTATTGAGGTTAATGATAGGGAGATTAACATAATATACCATGCATACAAACAATCTCCACATAACTGTTCTGGGATCATGCCACACTTGCTGCAGTGTGTACAATGACCAATGGTTTTCTGGCCGCAACACAGCATGGTCATTAATGCTGTGTTTGGTTGGGGGATTTGGGGAGGGATTTGGAAAGGGAAATGGAAAAGGTAGGTGAAATGTGAATAAATCATGCCTATATTTCACATAGTTTCACCCACCATTTCCCTTTCCCTTTCCAAATCCCTCCACAAATCCCCCAACCAAACACAACATAAATGAATTGTGCAACAGTTAATAGCTATGTGTTGTCAGAGGTAAAAGCAAACGAGGAATATAAATCAAGTAAGTACTTAGAATGAATGCTAAAGCCATGTAGCCGGATGATTCAGCAATGTAACTTTTTTTTTAGGCTATGTTTGGATAATGTAGTTGAGTAGGAATTTGGAAAGAAAAAAGAAAATATGAATGAAATATAAGTTAAATTTTTTTTCCTTTTCCCTCGCCTTTTCTTTTCCCTTTCTAAATCTCTACTAAAATTCATGAACCAAACACAGTCTCAGGATTCACCTTCAATTTTTAACTCCTAATACCAGAATGTATATAATTTAAGAGAATGAGAAATACAAAGATACCTATCCTAAATTATTTGATCTCAAAATACTGACATATTACTTTCAAGTGACTTTCCACATTAAGACAAATATTTGCTTAGTATTAATCTGCACCAAATTCAGAGATATCAAAATGGGGAATGTAGAGTGTTATAAGAATGGATTTGTAGTTGGCTCACTTACCTCTAATAATACCTCCATTAATTTTTTTTCTTCTTCTCAAAAGACCCTAACCACGATTGTAACAGGTACTAAGCTAAGATCTCAAATGACTCTTCACCAAGTAAAATAACATATTCATTGTTTTCTTTCCAAAATTTTCAGAAAAAAAAATCAAATAGAGCCCAGAGAATGGTAAAAAGAACTATTTTTTATTGTTGTTTTTCCTTTTAAAAGAAAACACAAGCTTAAACGGAATTCGTGAGTAGTTTTGTGAAGTGACTATGAATGGCCTATTTGTAATTGAACATTAAAACGTAACATTCACCAAAGACAGCATGTACATTTTTAAGCAAGGCCTTTCAATGATTGCATATATATGTAACTATAGGAAAGAAAGGTACTTTTTTTTTCCCTTCTCCCTCTAATGATCATTTATGGATTTGTGAGTAAAACCACACCTGCATTGACGACAAGTCTTTCCCTTGAGTGGATCATAGATTTTCCTCCCATCCAGTCCGTAACCATCCACAAAAAGAGTCCAACTCGTGTCAGTGTTACCCAACAGCTTTTCATGTTTTTCCGTGTAAATCTCTGGAGTTGGACATTCTCTTACACTTTGTTAGATTGAAGGATTTGGGAAGTGGTTTTTAGAAAGGGAAAGAGATTCACACACCATTTCCATTTCCATTTCCAAATCTCTCCCTAAATTTCCCAACCAAACTCACACCAAATTCCCCAACTAAACACAGCATTAACAAATCATGCTCACCTTCCAAAGATGTATCCTTTTTTCTGTGCTTCAACTCAGAATAGCTAACTGGAGTCGCATTTTGCAACCTACATTCACACCAAAATGGAGGAGGGTGGGGAATAATACACAATTTCATCAAATTCATGTAATCAGAACCTAAAATTCTATTCTTAGTAAAAAAATACAAGAAACCGTAGAAATGTTATGGACCTAAAACACCTCAATAATTGTCAAATCCCCAAATTTTCATCTAATACTTCAAAATCTTATTAACAGAACATCATCAACCTCAGAAACCCCATTTCTCAGCCCAAGAAAAACAAGAAATGTATTAAACATTAAGGCCTACAAACACTCCATGGAAACTGTTGTGTAAAATCGTGGTTTCGATCACACAATAAACTAATGGAACAAGCATGCACAGAAAAATAAGAACTCAAGATATACAGTGGTTCGGCGTGATGTACTTATTTCCAAGGTAAAGATAATAATCCATTATAATCAATCAAGATTAACCAAAAAAAAAAAAAAAAGAAAGAAAGAAAAAGAAAAAAGAAGAAGAGACTCGACCACTCAATGCAACTCTATTTTCTGTAACACTAATGAAAACCTTCCCAGAAATTACAATATACCACCCAATCTTTGGGCCGGGGCGCTGCCACAAATCCCGGGAAAGGGCTTAGGAGAGTCTTCATTGGTCCTTTTATGGAGGTACAGGTAAATACAAGACACCTCAATGTCAATCTAAAACCTTGACACATCAAGAGTAGCTATCAACAACCCATTTTGGGGTGTTTCTTTTGAAGATTAGGGGTGAGATTAGACTATTAGTCCTATTGAATTAATAGTTTATTATTTATTTTATTTTATTTTATTTTGTTTTAGATTAATAATTTTTTAGACTATTAGTGTTATAAATATGAGATTATCCTATCTCATAGGAGGGGATGGGATAAAAATTATGAGATTAATATTTTATGAGATTATTTTGTGAAATATTTATTTTACCCTTCATATTATTACTTAGTAAACAATTAGAAAATATTAAAATAGTCTTTTGAACATTTATAAATTATTTTTTTAGTATTGTAAATTTAAAATTATATATTAAATAAAAAAATTTAATTATAAATTATAAATTATAAATTAAATTTAATTAAAAATAATAAATTATAAATTATGGCCTTATAAATTAAATTTTTTTTAGTGTTGTTAAAAAATTAAATTTACATATTAAATTAAATTATTTTTTTAGTGTTTTTAATTTAAAATTATATATTAAATAAAAATATAAATTATAAATTAAATTTATTTAAAAATAATAAATTATAAATTATGGCCTTATAAATTAAATTTTTTCAGTGTTGTTGAAAATTTAATTTATATATTAAATAAAATTATTTTTTATTGTTGTTAATTTAAAATTATATATTAAATAAAAATTATAAATTATAAGTTTAATTTAATTGAAAATAATAAATTAAAATAATTAAAATATTGTGCAAAAAATAAAATAAAACAAATTTTTATTTAGCCTCTGTTTGGCAAGTTGATTTTCAGGTTTTTTTGGCTATTTTAGCCACAAAAAACAAAATAGGCTATTTTAGCCATAACAAACAAAACATCACATCCAACCTATAATCATTACATTCTTCTCTCACAAAAAAAGTCAAAAAAGCCAAAAAGTCAAAAAGCCCTTCACAAACCAAGCTTTTTAGCCCAGGCTAAAATAGCCAAAAAAGTTAAAAAGCCAAAAAGCCAACCTACTTCCCAAACCAAGCCTTAATCTAGCTAAAAATAATTAAAATATTAAAGCTATGTTTAATATTGTTATTATTTAGTAAATAATTGAAAAGGATAAAATAATCATTTGAGCATTTATCCTTCTCCATAATATCCCAAACAAACATTGGATAACTAAAAATAGTCCAATCCAGACATCTAATCACATGACTAAACAAACATATGATACAAATTTAGTCTCAGGACTAATAGTCCCGGGACAATGTATCCCAGGACTAATAGTCCGATGGATTACAATCTTCCCTTATCTAGTCCGTCCAAACAAATGCACCCATGTGTTGGAACAATTCGTCTTGAATTCTTTAATTAGTGGTCTTTGGGTCTTCAAAACTTGGTGATGATCCTGTCTATGTAGAACAAAAATATGATGCTTCAAGTCACGTTACTAAGTCGTTTTCCTAAAGATAATATTTGCACCCACTAAAGGTGTGCAGGGGATTATAGCAAATTCGCCTCCTGGATACAATGAAGCCTGATCTAAAGATCAAGTCTACCGGTGTCTGCATTGACGAAAGGAGATCAGAATATTCTTGATATAATCAAGAAAACCAAGACATTGATAATCAAGTCTGGAGAATTTGATTACTAATAAGAAAAGCAGAAACTTGCTTAAGAAACTCTTGATCGAAAACTCTAAATCAAGAGAGAGAGAATTGTAGAAATGATATATGAATTTTTGGATGGAATGAAATGAATGATTTCACAGCCTATTTATAGGCCTTGATGGATCTGATCGAATGGTTATGCCCTTGATTGCGTCCGATCAGATCTGACCGTTGGATAGACGATCTATGGTGCAGATCATTCTCACACCGAATAACTGCTTTGACTGATCACAGCTAACCACGATCGGGTGCCATTTCATCCGTATGATCATGCGCATCTCCAATCAACGACTATGATCAAACCGCTCCAGATAGGACATGCACCATTCGATCGGTTGGTTGACTTATTGCCAACGGACACCACGTCACTTCTATGTGGAGCTGACTATATTCCACATCACCCATGCCACGTTGGATCCACGTCATCACTCCAACCTGTCCGATGCAAATAAGAAAGCGCCCTCATGGCGCCTTGCACCGATGCGTCCATGCTAAGTGCAAAATGCGCCATCAAACACCACATTGCCCACGCCACGTGTGCGCATGTGTGCTTATGCGTGTGCGGACACCATCCTTGCAGTGTGGGTGCATGCACACTAGCTTTCACATTACAATTCCATATTCAAAGGAATATTTCATGTGGTACTTTATTAAGTGCTCTATGGTTTTCTCTCTTTCTAATGTGGGATAAAGTCTCTAAGCTTATTTCAAGTTTTTCAAAGAAAAACAAGGAAGGTTTTGAAAACACCCAAAAATTAAACTATAAATTTTGAAAGCCCATTTTGAAAATTCCCCAACATTTCGCCACCATTTTCAAAATCTCAGATGATGATTCTTGGTTCACTTGGCAGCCTTATGCATAGGTGAAGATATCTTACGATTTGAATCATTGACTTAGTGAAGACACCTCAAAGATAGTCAAGATGACTTAGTAGACTTGTCTTTGAACTAGCGATCTTATACAACTAATCAGACATATGTCACACACAGTATAGGTTACCTTAAGTATTCAAACAAACCGACACGTGGATTGGCCTTGTGTCTATATCCTGTTTCATGAGCGCTCTAGAGTCAAGCCCTTGGACTCATAGGAAGCGGCACCACCTCCTATACTCACATAGGTAAGCTTACTGAGAGTATCCCTGTAACTTATAGTGCCCTAACAACCTAGTTGTAAGCTTATTAAGAGTTTGTTAATTCATCATCTTCTTTTCACATTACAGGTACCATGTACTCCAACCTTGGGATGAAAATGAAATAAAACTAAGTGCTTGCAATCACGACATACGGTGTACTTGGGCTCATTAAACTCAAGACTTGATGTTTCTTCAAGCGTTGAGTCGATTTTCCACCAGGAGCGATTATGTTAAGTGGGCTTAAGACCAATCCCCTTTGATAGTTTTCATACCAAATCGCTTTCAAGTCCCTTTGTTAAGGGGTCAACCAAGTTTTCACTTGACTTTACATAACTAATGGTAATTATATCTTATGTGATTAACTGCCTGACACAACTATGTCTTAGTCCTATATTCCTGGACTTTCCATTATGGACATGGCTATAGGGTCGTGATAGAGTTACTTCACTATCATAATGCAAAGATATTGGTGGCATAGGTTTTGGCCATATCTTAATCTCTAACAAGAGATTTCTTAGCCACTTTGCCCCTGTGTTACAAGAAGCCAATGCTACAAACTCAAACGCCATGGTTGAGTCTGTTATACATGTTTGCTCTTTAGAACCCCAGGAGATAGCTCCTCCTCCAAGAGAAAAAATCCAACAACTTGTGGACGAGTGATCTTCATGGTCAGTTATCCAACTAGCATCTGTGAATCCTTCCAGCATTACTGGATAGCCATTATAGACTATTTCATTGTCTATGATTTTCCTCAAGTACCTAAGTACTCGGTTAACAGCATGCCAATGCACACTACTAGGGTTACTAGTGTATCTACTAAGTTTTCCTATTGCAAATGTAATATCAGGTCTAGTGCAAGTCATGGCATACATCAAGCTACCTATTACTCTTGAGTATTCTAGCTAATCAACAGCTCTTCCAGTATTAGGATACAATTTTAAATTTGAATCAAAAGGTGTAGACTTGGGTGTACAATTATATTGATTAAATTTCTTAAGAATTTTCTCAATATAGTGCGACTGGGTAAAAATCAAATTATTGTCATGATCTTAATACCCAAAATTACATCAGCCAAGCCCATATCTTTCATACTAAAGTTAGACGACAAGAAAATTTTAGTACTTTCAATAACATCATTGTCAGTACCAAAAATAAGCATGTCATCTACATATAGACATATGATTACACCTCTATTGCTAGTAAACTTACTATATACACACTTATCAGATTCATGTATCTTAAAACCATTTGACACTATTACTTTGTCAAATTTTTCATGTCACTATTTAGGAGCTTGTTTTAGTCCATATAGTGACTTCACGAGTTTACGCACTTTGTGTTCTTGACCCTGTACCACAAATCCTTCTGGTTGTTGTATGTAGATTTCCTCATCTAACTCTCCATTTAGGAAAGCGTTCTTAACATCCATTTGATGGATTTTAAGCTTGTAGATTGAGGCTAAGGCAATCAATACTCGAATTGTGGCGATTCTAGCCGTCGGAGCATATATATCAAAATAATCGATACCATTCTTTTGTGTAAAATCCTTAGCAACTAATCTTGCTTTGAACTTGTCAATTGTGCCATCAACTTTCATTTTCTTTTTGAAAATCCATTTACAACCAATTGGTTTGGATCCAGATGGCAAATCAACAAGTATCCAAATATTGTTATCCATGATAGAATCCATCTCATCATTTATTACTTCTTTTCAGAAAGCAACATCTTGAGACTTCATAGCCTCCTCAAAGGTTAATGGATCTGAATCCATATTTAAAGAAATCATTGTTTGCTTACAAAAAGCTGTCCTAGTTCCTTTTACAAGGTAAATAATGAAATCAGGGCCAAATGACTTCTCAATCCTAGCCCTCTTACTCCTCCTTAGCTCAATAGGCTCAATGGGTTCATGTCATTCACTTTCCTCTATAGACATCAAATGAGTTGATTTATTTTCTTGATTAGAATCCAATCTTAGAATGGTTGTGAAACGATTCTCATAAAATACTGCATCACGTGATTCAATGATGATATTTGTTTCCATTGAACCATTGGGCTCTACTACCATAAACCTACATGCTTTTCTATGTATAGCATAGCCAAGGAATATGCATTCAATTCCTTTTTCACCTAATTTCTTCCTTTTAGGTTCAGACAATCTGACTATTGCTCTACAGCCCCATGTTTTCAAGTAACCAAGATTAGGTTTCTTGTTTTTCCAAAATTTTTAAGGAGTAACATTTCTTCCCTTGAGAGGAATTTTATTGAGTATGTGACAGGCAGTGAGCAAGGCTTCACCCCAAAAAGCTGAACTTAAACTAGAGTAAGAAAGCATAGCATTAATCATTTCTGTTAATGTCCTATTATTTGTTTCAACTACTCTATTTTGTTGTGGTGTGTAAGGTGCAGACTTCTCATAAATAATACAAACATTTTCACAATATTCTAGAAAATTGTATTCACTGCCTCTATCAGACCTATAAGTCTCTTTATTTTGACATTACATTGATTTTCTACTTTTGTCTTAAAAATTTTGAATTTATCAAGCACCTCATCTTTTGAATGCAAAAGATAGATATGACAGTACTTAGACAAATTATCAATGAATGTTACAAAATATTTCTTACCACCTCTAGTAGGGGTACTATGCATGTCACATACATTACTATGCACAAGTTCAAGCAGAGATGTGATTTTATCTACTTTAGGAAATAGAATGCGAGTAATTTTGATTTGCACACAAAATTTACATTTCTCAAACATATCAATGTCATACTTAGGAATTAAATCTAAATTAACTATATCATGCATTTTCCTAGTATTAACATGACCTAAACGAGCATGCCATAAAGAAAGAAAATCAACAATATAAGCAGAAATAGATGTATTATTGATAACATTAAGTTTGAATATTCCTTGATACATGTAGCTCTTACCAACAAAAATCCCACCCTTAGACAAGACAAATTTGTCCGACTCAAATACTAACTTGAAACCATGCTTATTAAGCAAGCTTCCAAATACAAGGTTTTTCCTGACATCTGGTATATGATAAACATCATTAAGACTTAAGACTTTTTCCAAATGTGAACTCTAGATCCACCGTTTCTTTGCCTTTGATAGCAGCAGTTGAAGAGTTGCCCATGTGGAGAACTGTTCCATCACTCACTTGTTCATAAGTAGTGAAATGGCTCTTGTCGTTGCAGACGTGCCTTGCTGCTCCTGAGTCAATCCACTAGTCACCAGCATCTTCGAGCATGTTCATCTCAGATACAATAACCATTAACTTGTTCTTGGTTTTTGATGCTTCTGGCTTCTTCTTGTATGACCGGCATTCATTTCTAAAGTGCCTTGGCTTGTCACAATGGGAGCAAGCGCCTTTCGGTTTCTTAGCATCTTTCTCAGGTTGGGGGTAGCCCTTACGCTTCTTTTTGTTGAACTCTTGCCTTCATCCACCATGTGAATCGTGGAAGTCTGAGCCAATTGGTTTTTTTTACTTTCAAGAAGCCTTGACTCTTTTTCAACTTGGAGGTGTTGAGCTAATTCTTCTAAAGTAAGATATTCCTTTTGATGTTTCAAAGTTTTCTTAAAATCCTTCAAGAAGATAACAGTTTCTCCATTATATATGAAACTATAATAGATTCATCCATGTTCATATTTTTTTTGTTGAAACTGACTTAGAATATGTTGGATTTCATGGAATTGTTCCATAATGGCCTTTGTATCAATCATAGTAAAATGCATAAAATTACTAATAAGAAATTTCTTATTGGTGGCATCCTCGATGAGGTACTTTGACTATAATATGTCCCATAGTTGCTTTGCCGTTTCCAGATGTTGATACACATCGAATAGAGAGTCTGACAACGCATTTAGAATGTGTCCTTAGCAAAACGTAGTCGTCATTCTCCCATTTGGTTTTGGTATGGGTTTGCTTCATAGTCTCGTCTTCCTACTCCATCGGATAGGGAGTAGTTAGCACATAGACCACTTTGAGAGTGGTGAGCAAAAAGTGCATCTTCTTTTGCCAAGGTTAGAAATTTCCTCCATCAAATCGATCAAGATTCATGAATCTTCAGTCATTTTCTGAATAGACATCGCCATATCTGAATATTGTCTTTAGATAGTTGGAACAATTTGTCTTGAATTCTTCAATTAGTGGTCTTTGGGTCTTCAAAACTTGGTGATGATCTTGTCTATGTAGAACAGAAATATGATACTTCAAGTCGCATTACTAAGTCGTTTTCCTAAAGATAATATTTGCACCCACCAAAAGGTGTGCAGGGGGTTATAGCAAATTCGCCTCCAAGATACAATGAAGCCTGATTTAAAGATCAAGTCTGCTGGCGTCTACACTGACGATAGTAGATCAGAATACTCTTGATATAATCAAAAAAACCAAGACACTGATAATCAAGACTGCAGAATTTGATTACCAATAAGAAAAGCAGAAACTTGCTTCAGAAACTCTTGATCGAAAACTCTAAATCAAGAGGGAGAGGGAGAGGGAGAGAGAGAATTGCAGAAATGATATCTGAATTTTTGGATGGAATAAAATGAATGATTTCGCAGCTTATTTATAGGCCTTAATGGATCTGGTCGAATAGTCATGTCTCTTGATCGTATCCGATCAGATATGGCCGTTAGATTGACAATCTATGGTGTAGATCATTCTCACATTGAATAACTTTCTTGACTAATCACACCTGACCACGATTGGGTGTATCTCCAATCAACGGCTATGATCAAACTGCTCCAGATCGGACACGCACTGTTCGATCGTTGGTTGACTCATCGCCAATGGACGCCACGTGGAGCTGACTGTATTCCACGTCACCCATGCCACGTTGGATCCATGTCATCGCTCAAACTTGTCCAATGCAAATAGGAAAGCGCCCTCAGGGCGCTTTGCACGTGTGCTCAATGCAAAGTGCGCCATCAAACGCCACACAGCCTGCGCCACATGCACGTGTGCGAATAGTGTGAAACACCATCCTTACAGTTGTAGACGTCCCCGAACGTCCCGGGAGAAATCCCATTTTGTTCATTGGGGCGTACTACAGTTTGGACTCAATGTTACGGTCCTGTATCTAATCTCGTGGAGTGCAATGCAAGACCGATGAATCATCAAAGAGTCCAAATCTGGCAAATCATTTTGAAAAACTGATTTTTAGAAAGAAGTGCCAAACATGGACTATTTTGCCAGATACAGAGTCGCCACCTAAATATTTTATTTTGGGAGAATTTAAGAAACCCTGACTCATGCCTAAGGCCACGTGCCCGTCATCACCGAAGTTGCCTTGGCTCGGGAACTTGGGTACGATTGGGGAAGGTCATTTCATGAGCACCCCCGCTCGCCCGATCAAAGATCGGCCACTACTAAGCATGATATCTTGTTTTTTGAAAACACATGTGTTCTTATTTCGGTTATTAACTTAGAATTACTATGTGATGTGCACAACATACAAAGTATAGACTAGATTGTCAAAGTTGGAACAAAACATCGCATATCCGTCTGTTTTGAAAATGGATTGAAGTTTGCTACTCGCAAGTAGGCTCAAACACGGGTTTCGGCGAATTATTCCAATTCAAGCAACCCAACCTTCACCCACAGGCATTCAGGCAGTTATATCACATAAGCACATAGTCTCATGGTAAGCATGCTATCATGGCAGTCACTCACACGCATACAAGGATGCTAAAGCATAAACACTTACCGAGTACTCCGAGCCAAAGAAAGAAGCTAATTAGAAAGCATGCATGAATCCTAACTATGCTGAGATACCTAATGCAACACATGCAAAATGCAACTACAATAGGCTCGGCTATTCTAAGATGGCATATGAGATGCAACAATCGATACATGTATTCAACTTGGAATTGAAATACAATGCAGTTAGCATGATGCGCCGAGCCCGGTGCATGCAAAACAGATGAATGGATGCAAACATACGAGCATAAGGATGCTAATTTAAACGTGCCGTAAAACTAACCATCATAAGCTGGTAAATAAAAGAGAGAAAGACGTGGGGTTGGAAGACATACATCACACATACGCACATTTATTACAACATTGCCCTCCTCGGAGGGTCCGAATAAATAATACACAACCGAATGAATAACAAATTACAGCTAATTATTACACAATCCTAATTAATTAACAAATTAATTAAAATAAATAAGCTAGCATGCAAAACATATGAAATGGACTGCCTCAGCTCGGTCTTGAATGATAAGGAATGCATGCATGCTCGAGTCGCCTTGTCAGAAAATCCATCGCGATGCCTTGAATTGCCTCTGTTTGTAACTGGTCCCAGAACACTGTACAAAACTCCAGAAGGCTGAAACTTCACCATGCTGTAGGGATACTACTGACCAGTTTTTGCTGCAACAGAGAGCAAGAAAGGGGCATAGCAAAGTATTTTCAACATATGTGTGCACGACCACTTTTCCCGTCATTGCATAAGCTCTAGGGAGTGTAGTCCTCGATCCTCGTGCCACAAATCACGCATCTCGATGCATGATGGCCGAGGAGTCGAATTGCATAACTCAATGTGAAATGGATGCACAAATGAACACAATAAGGCCTAAACTCTATCATGGGTAATCAAGAGTGTCAGCGACCGGGAATCGAAGCACGTTTCGTCACTTTGAGTACGAAACATCCCTCATTTCCCGTGTTTGGACTAAACCCTACCCCAAACACTATGCAACAACTGGAATGGCATGGCATGCAAACACAATGTAAAAACTAGCATGCAATCCTAAACGAAATGCAACTAAGACATGCAAACATGCAAGGAATGACATGCAAAGGTGCAACTAGCATACACAATGCTATGAACTACGAATGGCATACTCAATGCACATGACGCTATATGGCATACACAACGCACATATGACGATGGACATACACAAAGGCATAATCAAGGCATACACAATGCGACGATCAAGCATGCGACAACATGGACATGGCATACACAATGCAAGATGGACTTAAACTAAAATGAATAGGCCTCAGCCACACTCAAGCCAGTGGCCAAACATGATGAAATTAGGTAACGAAAACTCATGCAAATATG
Source organism: Camellia sinensis (assembly GCF_055761805.1). Taxonomy (NCBI): domain Eukaryota; kingdom Viridiplantae; phylum Streptophyta; class Magnoliopsida; order Ericales; family Theaceae; genus Camellia; species Camellia sinensis. The sequence goes on from NC_138964.1 coordinate 192,725,618, forward strand.
CACAAATGCAAGGGATCACACCTAAGGCACCCAATGCAAGCATGGAAAAGGATGAAACATGGCATACAATCACACATTTTTCAGCTCTGAAATGACATGCAAGATGGTCCCGAATCATGTAAACGCCTCACACAATGCATGTTAGATGGCCCGGATACCGAAACTAGTGAAGCGCATTACACTAGAGGTACACAAAGCAATGCTCAAATGACCCAACCAGCCCCAAACAGTCCCTATGTAGGTCTAAGATAGTAGGAAAATGGTCTAAAATGATGGCTCAAAATGCATAGAAATGAAGCTCATGCAATGGTCCATAAATGAGGTATTCATGCACAACTCTCAAACACATTTAAAGAGTGGAAAACATGGGAATATGGCACAAGTATAGGCTCTGAAATGACATGCTCAATGACCCTAAAACATGAAAACACCACCATTCAAGCATGTAAGAAGTTTCAAAACTCAAAGCTAGGCATGGGCATTACACTACAAGCATGCATAGCAAGCATCATTTGACCAAGAGGCCTAAAAACAGAGCTAAGACAGTCCAAAACATGCACAAAATCAATTTGGAGTATGGTCAAAATATGCTAGAATCAAAGGCCAAAATAGGATGCAATGTAAGCTAGTAAAGAGGATTTACACTACAAGCATATGAGGCATTCAAGAGGTCACTAAACCAGAAAAACGCAGAGGTATGACATGCCAAATAAAGCCCAAAAACTCACTGAAACATGGTCAATGCATGCAAGAATGGCGTGCTCCTTTGATAAGCTATGAAGAGGGTTGTTCTACACATGCAAGATGGACACCCAATATGGCAAAAAAAGCTCTGGAAAGAGCCTATGCAGGTCCTAAAACTCACCAAAAATGGCCTAAAACATGGCTCGGAAGCATGCAAATAAGGGCTCCTTTGTTAGGCCAAATATGCTAGAAAACAAAACAAGGGGAGAGAGGGTCACCCCTCTCTCATTTTGGCACTCAAAATAGCATGCTAGCCACTGAAAATCCGTTGGATTTTAGTGGCTAGAAGGCCAAACGAAGGTCAATGCAAAGGCCCTAATGCATGGCTCAAAATAAGGAAAAATGAAGCATGCAAGGGGGTAGATGACCCCCAATAGAAAAATAATCTTAAACAAACATGTTAAGGACTTCAAAATAAGACTTTTTTTAGTTGATGACAAAGCTCAAATATACTTGCAAGTATGGCTAAAAGATGAAGCAAAATAAAGCCTTAAAAGAGAGAAAGTGTGTTACCCTTGTAGCTCAGCAACTCCAGCAGCTTCTGGACCAAAAATGTAGCTCCTCAACCTCTGAAAAAGGCCTCCCAGAAGATTAGGTTGGTGTTGGAGGGTTAGGCTAGGAGATGATGAGTAGAGGGCAAAAAATTTCACACTTTTTAAGCCTAAAGGGAGAGATATAGATGGAGATAGATGTATATGCCTTAGAGAATTTCAGAACCGTCTACAAGGAAGGAAAGGCCTTCCTTTATAGACAAGGGAGGCTAAAGCTTCTCCAAGAAGCTTAAAACCTAGGGCTAATATCCTCCATACACGTGTATGGAGGATGTAGTCTGTGTCTCCCAGCTGGCACAGCTGGAACCAACTTACTGAGACAGAAAAAGTGGGAGCTGGCCGACTAGTTCAGGTGGTCGGCTGACCACTTGCCCTGGTTGGCTGACCAGGTTCAAAAGGTTCAGGTCTCAAAAGCTGGTCGGCAGCCTCCTAGGGTGGTCTCCTCACTCAATGCAAGCTAGTGGTGTGGTGGAAGACCAACAATTGTGGCCCAAAAATGAGGGAGACCAGTTACCTGTCAAGAAAACCGGTTGGAGGTAGAAAATTGGTCTCTAAGGAGAAAAGGTGGTCTCCCACCCTTGTACTACCTTCCAAACAATGAAAATAGGGTCCATGCCAAAAATGAACCAAGACGGATGCAAAACGAGGGTTCGGGGGCCAAAACGCATAGCCGGGTGCCCTGAAAACTGACTGTTAAGCATCGAAAGTGGCGTGCGACCACGAAGGTGGTCTCCCGGGCCACAGTGTCCCTCTAGAGAAAGGAAACAAGGTGTGTGCCAAAAACCGGAGCAAACGGAGAAAGTTAAGCCGTCCCGAACCGAGGCGCACGACCGATGGCTCCGAAAATTAAAAACTGGTCTCCAAACGGGAACAGTGGTCTATGACCACGAAAAGTAGCCTACGGCCACTGAGAGATGGTCTAAGAGACCTCTTCCTCCCTTCGGGAAGAGAAAACAGAACTTGGTTCGCAAACCGAGGCAAAGCACAAAAGAGTCTCGAAGTCCGGAGGCAAGGCTCTCAGCCGAGACTCCGTAACCTCAGAACGAGCATAATATGCGCAATCACCGAGCGCTCAATCGATGACGTCTGAGTCTTAAGGTCGGTCAAAAATAGGATGTCTACAACAGTGTGGGTGCATGCACACTAGCTTTCACCTCACAATTTCATATTCAAAGGAATATTTAATGTAGCACTATTAAGTGCTTCATGTTTTTCTCTTTGTCCGATGTGGGACAAAGTTCCAAAGCTTATTTCAAGCTTTCCAAAGAAAAACAAAGAAGGTTTTGAAAACATCCAAAAATTAAACTATAAATTTTGAAAACTCATTTTGAAAATTCCCCAACATTTTCCTTATATATGATTGATACAAAGAGCAATCAATATCAATCTAAATCTAAATTAGATGAAAAACAATGAACCCATGAAATATTAGGGTTTGGAAACAATTTGACACATCAAAACTGTATGAAAATAAGCCATTGAGGCCACCTCTAATCTGTACTTTAACTTCAATTGAGTGAAAAAGTATTCTAATGAATAAACTCAAATTTGAGTACAATTACCAAGCGTCAAGTTTTGAGTGCATGAAGGAGTTGGAGTAAAAAAGAAATTGAAAATTTTTGGTAGTAGCCCATCTATGTGATAAGTTTTAATGGGAGTTTTTTTTTTTTTTTTTTGATAAATTTTCTTTCTAAAAGTTTTATTTTATCCAACTCATATTCTTTTTTACTATTTCATTAGATCCTATTTGATGTAAGAAGACCAAAACACCCTCTATCTCTCCTGCTCCCTATTAATGTTCATATTTAATGTTGATTGTCATTATGTTTTGGTAGTTCCCATGCATCAGGATATTGACTGTCATTATATTCATATTAATTTGAAATGAATTTTTGTCATTGTGTTGTCAATTACATGATGTGAATATTCACATCATGTAATTGAAATGAATATTCACATAATTATATTCACATTAATTTGAAATGAATTTTTGTCATTGTGTTGTCAATTACATGATATGAATATTCATATTAAATCATACGAATGTGAAAGTTCATATCACTAAATTAGATGAGAGAATGTTCACATGTTGTGAACGTTCATATCACTACATATTGTGAATAAGAATGTGTTGTCAATTAAAAATATAATGAATGTTATTTTTAATGTGTTGTAAATTAAAAATAAGAAGGTTCACATGTTGTGAACGTTCACATCACTACATTAGATGAGAGAGAATTTTTTGAAAATGTGTTATGAACGTTCACATCAGATGAGAGAGAATGTTCACACTATTTTTAATGTGTTATCAATTAAAAATATATTCACATCAGATGAGAGAGAATGTTCACATTATTTTTAATGTGCTGTCAATTAATAATATATTCACATTATATAATAATATAAAATAATAACATTAATGTTATTTAATTTGTGTATGAAATTTCTTATGCGTTGGTCATTTCCCTTTTCTCTCCTCCCTTCCAACATTAAATATCAATATTAAATATAAGGGCATAAGAGTCTAAGAAAATAGTGTAAATCAAGAAAAGGACTTCATGGAATAAAAGTATAAATACATGGAACTAAGTAGGTTAAAAAATTCCTTTATAAACTTCTTGGATTAGAACACTTCTAAATGAGATTTATCAATAAAAATTCCAATTTTAATTAGCTAGAAATTTGAGTAAATAAATCGTCCAATAGATTTAGAATATACGTGTCCATATGACTATTCAATGATATTTTATAATTTATCTACTATTTTTTTTCTTTTTATTGGGCACATAGGCAAAAACAAAGGCACTAATTTTTCCTTGATTTGAGTCAAATATTGAGCAAAATTCAAGGAAATGGATATCACCTAGTACCCCCTCCTCCCTCCCCTCCCCCCCAAAAAAAAAAAAAAATTGCAAAAAATGATTTTTTGTTAATAAAAAAAAATATAACTTTTATCACAAAAAATTAACTTTGTCATTCATAATTTTGCTATTTATAACTTTTATTTACTGTTAATGTATATGTGGTATATATTCCTACATATATTAGGTATTAATTTCCTAGATATATTAGGTATTGCCATAATTAGATCTCTTATAGGATACTCTTTCTCATAGTTAGATTTATAATAGGATACTCTTTCTCAGCCTATATATATCGGCCTTCTATTGTATAGGATATTGATTCAATATAATACATATTATTTTCTCTCTCTTTACTATTCTAACATGGTATCAGAGCTATAGGTTAAGCTCTTGGTGTTCTTCGCCTTGTCGGCGGGCGGCAGCCTTGCCTTGGCTGCCCGCCGAACCTCAACCTATTCTGCTATCATATTTTCCTGTCAATATCGCTTCGTGGTGATCTCTTACTTTGTCCGCTAGTTTATTCCTACCCTAAATATCTCTATCATATATATATATATATATATATATTTTTTATACTTCTGTTCCACTATGTCTTTCCCTCTGCTTCAACCTCAAATAAGTTTTTTTCTTCAAACCTATTTGAGTTTGAAGGGGGTATTATACATATATCATGGTGAACATGGTTATACACCATGCAAACCACCAAAGCCGTCTCCTTTTGGTGCATTCTCTAAGCCGTTTCCTTGGCACACAACCCAAGTCACCCCATTTGGCACACAATCCAAGTGAACCACCCAAGCTGCCCCCTTTGGCGCACCATCCAAGCTGCCTTTTTTAGCGCACAATCTAAGACGCCTCCCTTGGCGCACAATCCAAGCCACCTCCTGGCGCACTTAGTTATCTGTTGCCATCATCGTTCAACACCACGTCATAAGTTATGTGTGTGCCACGCTTGTTGGTTCAATATCCAGTTCTCTACATCGGTCCGACATGACCCCTTTAAAATGTCCCGACATTGATTCCGGTTAGCTCCTACAACGGTCCAGCATGACCTTAATCTGATCTCGGCATTAGTTCTAGCCAATTTCTACAACGGTCTGGCATGACCTTAAACTGTCCCGGCATTAGTTCCAGCTAGTTTCTCCAACAGTTCGACATGACCTTAAATTGTCCTGGCATTAGTTTCAGCCAGTTTCTACAATGGTTCAACACGACCATAAACTGTCTCTCAGCATTAGTTCCAGCTAGATTCTATATCGGTCCGACACGATCATAAATTGTCTCTCGACTTTAGTTTTGGTCTCTGATCTATTTCAAACGCCCTTGCGCTTCCGTTCGGATTTTGCAATCTATTTATCTTTTATTTTATTTCATGTTTTAGTTTCTCTATCCAAACTCAAGATGTTTATCATTCTTGAGTTTGAAGGGGGATGTTAATATATATATGGTATATATTTCTAGATATATTAGGTATTGCCATAGTTAAATCTCTTATAGGATACTCTTTCTCATAGTTAGATTTCTAGTAGGATATTCTTTCTCAGCCTATATATACAGGCCTTATTTTTTTATTTTTTTTTGGTACATCGGAAAGTGAAAATAAACAGAAACAAAAAAAAAGAAAAGAAAATAAGACGAAGAAACTCAAACAGGTTGTCATAGCTCAGGGCCTAAGGAACCCCTGCCCAACCATGTCAGCGATCACTAGCCCTCGAATTTCATCAGGAGCCTCGTCCATGACATTGAAAGGCTCGCCTTGATTAGCTCCCAATTTAGCAAGACCATCCGCACTACCATTACCTTCACGCAAAACATGCTGGATACCACAGCCACACCTTCGCATAAGGAATTTGGAATCCTCCACCAAGCTTTTAACTGAAGGAGAAACCACGTAACCTTCTTTCAATAACTCAATCACAGATAAGGAATCTGTTTTGATAGTAAGGTCTTTGTACCCCTTTTCAAAAGCAACAGTTAGACCTCGGTAACTAGCCCAAAGTTCTGCCTCCAAACTGGTACAAACATCGAGCTTCCCATAGTACCCAATAAGCCAGATACCTCTTTCATCTCGAACAAGACCACCAAAGCCTCTTTCTCCTGGTCATCATTTGTGCTACCATCAGTGTTCAACTTCAGTTTACCTATACATGGAGGACACCAGTTAATGATCACACCACAACTAATAGGATGTAAAACAGTAGAACGAAATGCTTCCTTAATATTGGAAGCATATCTATGTAACAGTAAAATACTTTGAGCCCAAGGGAGTTCAACATTCTTAAAAACTTTTTTGTTCCGGTCTCTCCAAATTTTCCAAATAGTAGAAGTAAAAAGAGTGGGATCCAAATTAGGAGAGTGCTTTTTCCTAAGATTAGATTCCAACCAAAAAATTAATGGGAGTTGCCGTTCTCTATTTAACCAAGCCAAACAACCCATGTTCCTCTATATATCAACTGCTTTAGGGCAGTCTCTGAAGATATGATCAATATCCTCCCAAAGGTTACCACATCTACTGCACTCACCAGAATTAGTAAGCCCTCTCTTGACTCTGAGGCTGTTTAAGAGAATCTTGCCATGCAACACAAGCCACGTAAAGCCCTTAAGCTTTTTGGGTAGCTTAAGCTTCTACAACCAAAGCCAGTTACTAGTTTCAATCTCATGATTGGCAACTAGTTCATAAGCTGAAGCTGTAGAAAAATCTCGAGAACTAGAACCATGCCAATAAGAAGTGTCCAGATAAGTAACAAATCTCGAAAGGTAAACTTTAAGAGCAAGGTCAATAGCCTCCTTAGGAAGCTTAGAATTCAATTTAGTGATATCCCAGCCACCTTCCTCATCCAAAAGAATATTAACAGTTTCAGAATTGATGAGAGGTGATTGGGGAAAGAATGAAGCAAGATTACTCTCTCCACACCACTAATCAAACCAAATGGAAGTTTGATTACCATCCCCAATACACCACTTACTACCTTTAACCAGGGTCTCTTTAGTTTGAAGGATACCCTTCAAAGTGTGGGAAGCTCTTTTCTTACTAGAATAATCAAGAAGAGATCCCTCTTGGAGGTATTTAGCCTTGAGCACTTTAGCCCATAAACAGTTATCACCAGAAAGTAATTTCCAGCCTAACTTAGCAAGTAAGGCAATATTGTAGTGCTTAGCCTTTCTAATGCCCAAACCACCCCTCTTTTTGCACTTACACACAGTATTCCACTTAATCAAGTGAAATTTTTTCAAATTTCCCACTTCTCCCCAAAGAAAGCTGCGGTTGAATTTATCTAGATCATTACACACATTAATGGGCAACTTCATGGTCTGCATGGTATAAGCAGGTAAAGCCGCTGTCACAGATTTAATAAGCGTGGCTCGACCTGCTAAAGACAGCATATTCGCTTTCCAACTTGAAAGCTTCCCTTCAAGCTTATCAAAAATGGAAGAGAAATGAGCTCTAGAAACTCGGTTGTGGAGAAGAGGTATTCCTAGATATTTCCCCAGATCTTGGGTGAGAGGGATGCCACACAAAGCACTCAAGTTCCTGGCTTGGGAATTGCACAGATTTGGAGACAAAAAAAGTTTGGACTTAGTCAAATTCACTTTCAGCCCCGAGTGGTTATCGACCTGGCTAATGATCTCCATAATGTTATTACAATTTTGGGTATCAGCTTTCGCAAATAGTAGAAGCTCATCAGTGAAAAATAAGAGAGAGATTTCAGGGCCTCTAAAAGAGGCTTTAATCCCCTTCCAATCACCACAATTGACTTTCTCAAGAATCAAGTTTGAAAGCCGCTCCATACATAAAACAAAGAGATAAAGGGAGAGAGGATCACCCTGGCGAGGCCCTTTCTCGGATGAAAATCACGAATCTGTTCCCCATTCCAAAGAATAGTAGAATTCATAGATGTAACACAATTCATAATCAACTCCACCCAAGGCATGTTAAGATTAAGTTCCATAAGGGTATCACGAAGGAAAGACCAAGACACATTATCAGATGCTTTCTCCAAGTCTATTTTGAAAATCATCTCCCCATTTTCCTCTTTTTAGATCAAAGGGTATGGATAATTTCTTGTGCAATAATGATATTATCATTGGTGGATCGGCCAGGGACAAAACTACTTTGGTTTGAGCTAACAATTCTATCAAAGAAAAGTCTGAGCCTATTCACAAGAACTTTGGTGAGAGTTTTATACAACACATTGCACAAACTAATAGGTCGCAAATGTTTAATGGTTTCGGGGTGTTCGACTTTGGGAATAAGGGAAATGAGAGTTTTGTTAATAACTGGAAGGACACCATGAGAATTAAAACAATATTTAATGAAGTCACACACAGAAGTACCCACAATATCCTAATAGAAATGATAAAACATAGCTTGAATACCATCACACCCAGGGGCCTTGAACCCTTTAATAGATTTCATGGCTTTCCAGATCTCCTCATTGGACAGAGGTTTACAAAGATCAATATTCTCTTTAGTCAAGAAAGAGGTCATAGAGTCCATGTTCCACAACTCCCTATCCACCAGGGAGGGAGAAGTGAACATACTCTCAAAATGATCACCCACATGCTGTTTTAGGTCATTAGGATTATAAATCCAACAACCACTATCATCTTTCAGGGTAATCACCATCGAGTTTCTTCTTTTGGCTAAAGTAGAAACATGGAAGAATTTGGTATTTCTTTCTCCCATAGTTATCCACTTAGCCCTAGACTTTTGAAACCAAAGTAACTCCTCTTGACACAAAACATTATTATAATCTTTCACAAGCTCTTTTTCAGGAATAAAGAGATTATGGGAAAATTTACTAGATTGGGCCTTTTGAATACCTTCATTTCTACCTAGAAGCCATCGCTTGTTATGAAAAATGTTACCAAAAATAGATTTGTTCCAAGAAGAAGCTTTAGAAGAAATGCTGGGGATAGTTTCAAGAATAGAATTGTTAGTTTCTTGCCAGTATTCTTGGACCAGAGATTTAAACCTGTCATCCAGAAACTAGGCAACCTCCATTCTAAAAGGTCTAAGAGAGGGGTCAAGGAGATGCGTATCTTCAGTGTAGATAATCAAAGGGCAATGGTCAGAATAAGTTCTGGGGAGATTTCGAACTGCTCCTTCTTAAAAAAGAACTCTCCATTTAGTATTGCAAGCAACCCGATCTAATCTTTCAAGAGTATTAGCCATACCTTGACACCCATTAGTCCAGGTGAGATGAGGTCCAGAACAGCCCAAATCCATGAGATTATACCTATTCAACCTGGGAGCAAACTTCCTGGTCTTAGCATGGCTATGAGAAGGCACAAAGCTTCTTTTTTCATTTTGGCTAACAAAATCATTAAAATCACCAACAACCAGCCATGGTTTTGACATGTTATCAGCCATGGATTCTAAGTTATCCCACAAAGTATCACGGCTTTTGGGATTGGGACTGGTATACACTGTCGATAGAATCCAATCAGGAAAATGGTCACGCTTAATTTTAGTGTGGATAACTTGAGGGTTAGCATCTAGGGCCATAATAGTCACTTTTAAAAGGTCCCAAAGGAGCCATAAACCTCCACACTCACCCACAGGATCAACAAAGGTAGATGCAGTAAAACCAAGGTTGTTGAAGAAAAGGCCTATAGAGCTGAGTGAAACTTTTGTCTTCATCAAGACAATAATGGTTGGGTTGTGGTTTTTCAAAAGCTCACGTAGAGTGCACTTGAATACACTGGTATCGGCTCCACGACAGTTCCACACTAGCATCTTCATAGATGATGAGTTAGGATACTGTGGCAGTGGACTATGATCAGGAGTCCCCAGAATTTTCCTGACTCGAAGAAGATCATTCACCATGGCTCTTGTTGAGCCTATCAGAATGCTGTGTTGGTGGCCTCGTAGCTCATCAAGTTAAGATCTATCTTTACCCGAGCTTCTTCTATCCACCACTCTATTGCGATTATGTGCGTAGCTTCGATCTTTGGGTCTATTACAATATACATTTGGTTGCAGCTCACTATGTGCTGGATCACATCGTGGACTTCTATGATCACTCACCACTGGTTTCACTTGGGGAGAGATAGGGATATCTATGGACACTGGAGGAGGGGAAATGTTTCCTAGTTCAAGAGATAGAGATGAAGACTTACCAAATCCAGTAGCAGCTGTGGGCTTTAGAATTCCAACCACTCCCTCACAGACGGTAGGTGTGGCGATACAACTATCCTCACCTCTAGTATGGTCCAACTCCTGAAGACTGTCAAAAGGATTTGGGCTAGTGTACACAAAGCTACCACTAGCATTCATGATGCTATTACCCAGACTATCACGTGGACTGCCATGCTTAGTGTGCCCTTTTGTAGTATTAGGATGAAACTGATCATCAAATTCCTTTTGAGGTTGTGACTCTGTAACTTGGGCTGAGGTAGAGGCTTTAAACCCATTACCATTAAATGATGAAGCCAATCTGGGCTTCTGGCCTCTTTTCCCTTGAGATTTAGGATAAGGCCCATTAGAGTAGCCTTTATTGACTTTTTTTTTACCTTTCCTGTTCACTAGCATCCAAGGCCCAAAGTGTTCCCCTGAAGTCTCCAAGGGTTCAGAACTTAGGGCGAGAGCACTTGGGCTTGGGCCTTCCTTGCTTCAGTCTACCGTGCTAACGGTAATAATCTGGGAACTTGGTTCACCAGTCAAGGGGCTACAAGCCGGCGACAGAGCTTTCTCACTACACCATTCTTTCCGGTGACCTACCCTGCCACAGTTGAAGCAAAACATATGTAAGTATTCATATTCAATATTTTAATTATACTTACCAATTGAAAATTGAAAAATAAGTGGTTTTTTGAGATCCATCTCAATGCAGACTCATGCATATTTCCTTCTGGTTGTCGTCGCCGTATTCAGGTCAATCTTTAAGGGTTTACCCAAGGTCTTCGCTATATGAAAGAGCACCTTCTCATTGTAATACTCGATAGGGAGTTGAGGGAATCTCACCCAAAGTGCAGTTTGAATTTCTTCTGCAGTAGCGGGTTTGAAATTTGGTTGCCACTTTCTGACTGTTAAGTAATGGCCTAGGACAATCCAAGGGCCTCTAGACATAGGTATAATCTTCCTTCAATTGGAACTTGAGGAGAAAGAAACCTGCTTCCAGATCTATAGCCTCGAAATCTCCCTGGAGATCCCAAAGTTTCTTGATTTTGAAAAGCAACAGTCTGTAGCCAACCTTTTTGCCCGTCAATTTAATAATAAGGCAGTTCCTCCATGGCCTCCTAATCTTAGCCAAAAGATTTTTGGGTAGTGAGATGCGTGGCATCCCCTGAGATTCAATTTCAGGGACTTTATCTTCTTCGATCTCTTCACCCTTACTCTCGAAATCATCATCCGTCGACAGGGTGCCTAGATCCTCATCAAAGGGTCTCTCATTGAGACGTCGATCAACTAGAGCAGCCTTGAAAGATTTAAAGGGGTGGATATGGATTTGCCATCTGCTGGGACTGACTTTCCTTCGAGTGGCTCTGTCTGCGTTTTGGTTATTGGCCTATCTAACATGGTATCATCATTGTTAATATAATATTGCTAATTGTATAACTTTCTCTTTTCACTTTATTCTTTCGGTGATTTCAATCATCACTTGGTATCCAATGTTATTTCTTCTCTCTATAAAGAGAGAGTTGATTTCTCTTGTAAAGATACATAACATACAATACAGAAACATCAACACATCAATCAATAATACATCAATTTTAACATGGTATCAGAGCAAGGTTAAACACTTAGTATTTTTCGCTTCACCGGCGGGCGGTAACCTCGCCTTGGCCGCCCGCCGGACCTCAACCTAGTCCGCTAGAATTTTCTACACATACCTTCACTCTCAATCTCTCTTGTCTTGGAGGTTGATGATTCCGTGTTGTATGGATCACATCTCATCTGATCTGATCATCAACTAGTGCTATTCCGAACAGAAGCAGAAGCAAACATGAGGATGATAGACTTGGGAAGCCAAAGGGGGCCCTTGCACATGCACGTGGTTATGTGGCCGTCGTTCCTCTTCCTGCTTGCCATCTTCACCCTCTTTCCAATCTTCCTCCCCTTCAAGGCCATCAAAACCGTCACGAACCCACTGAGTTAGGTCCACACAGTGGCTCAGTTTGCAGAGAGAAAGACAAGACACGGCATGAGAAACTTTCTTCTTAAAATGGGAGGTGGTATCGATAGCAGGTGGCACCACCTTCTTCGTATAGCTCTCGTCGAGTGTGGTGAGTACAGCCGTAGTCACATAACCTCTGCCTCTAACCAAGGTTACTACGACCAGTACAATTCGTCTTCCAAAATCAATACTGTTAGCAGCAGCTGCTCCTCTTCATCGCTGTTCAACGTACCAGTGTGGGCCATGTACTGCAACGGCAGGCAGGTTGGGTTTGTAATGAAGCAAGCTGGAGCACGTGTGATTGTTCCTGAGATCGATCCTATCCTTCACCCATCCGATCTACTTTTTCTTTTATTTATTTATTTTTACTTTTTCTGGTCTTTAACCCATATCCTCCTGTTCCTCACCCTCTATTTTTTTATTCTCTTTATTCCCATCATATTTCACCCACTCATCCAAAACCCTATAATCTATTCCACCGACCAAACACCACTTGGTTCCCACTAGTCCTTTTAATTTTTAATCTATTCACTTTTTTTTGACTAAAGGCACCGCATTACACACACTCATTTTTTTTTTTATATTCATTTTATCATCATCATTTTGCACCCCACTTTTCCTTTTTCATTTCCAAAAAAAAAAAAAAAAACAAAAAAACAAAAAAAAAAAAAAAAAACAAACGTGAACCACTTTCCTTGTCCCTCCTTTATTTTCACCATCATTTCTTTCAAACTTTTCATCACCTTTATTTTGTTCTCTTCCTGACACCTCTTTTTCTATCCACCACTTTCTTTTATTTATTATTATTATTCTTATTTTCAAAAAAAAAAAAAAAAAAAAAAAAAGTCTTGCTGATTCTCAACTCTTGCTGATCCACCACTTCATTTTATTTATTATTCTTATTATTATTATTATTTTCAACAAAAAAAAAAAAAAAAAAAAATCCATTCACACCCAACTCGGTTTTCATTCCACAAATTTGTCATTTTTTTTTCATGCCGGGATCAACCCCGATCAGCATTTTACACCGAAAAAAAAAAAAAAAAAAAAAAAAAAAAAAAACCAACACACAAAACAACCACCTCCACAGGCAGGATTTTTCTTCTCTACTCTGCTGCCGGTCTTTTCTTCTTGCCTCCGTCCTGGACGGCCCTTGACCGTGCTGCCTCTGTGCTTTCTCCTCCACTGGGCATGATCACTACTCCCTGCTCCTCCACTGCAGCATATGGCGGCCCTCCAAATCGGAACATCACGGTGGCCTTCCGCTTCAGCTCCTTGTTTTCTGCCCTTAGCACGCTCATCTCTGCTCGCGCATCCTTATACATGCGTTGGAGCAGAGCCAGCTGGGAGTTTAACTGCTGCACCTCATTTGTCCTACTCTGTAGCCGGTGCGACAGATTTGTGACCGCCGTCATGGACTCCACACATGCCTTCAACGTATACTGATTGGCCTCCACATCCGACTGCACCGCCATTTTTTGCTCCACAGACCGCATCGGAAAGTTCAGCGGAGCAAACCCAGCAGTGTTTGGTTGAGGTTCACTGGCCACCGCACCAGTTCTCTCTCCTGTAGATTCGTTGAGGTCGGGAAAGAGGGTAAGCAGCCCGCGGGAAGACGAAGCCATTTTTTCTGGGCAACAGAGTGTTATAGAGAGTGTTACAGAGTATCTTCTCAGCAAAACCTTCTCAGCAAAACGAAGAGTTTTTCAGAGGATTTTCGCCAATTGTTTGTCTTCGCCTCTGCCTCAGCTCTGTCTTGGTTAAATAGCCGAGGCAGCCACGCGCATCGCGCGCCTCTTCTCGCCGACAAACTGGCACGCCTTTTCATGGCACGCCTTTTGATGCATTCGGGCACGCCTTTTGATGACACGCCTTTTGAGGGTGCGGGCACACCTTTTGAGGGCACGTCTTTTGAGGGCTCGATATCTACATCCATGTATATCTTTTGGGCAGCCTATCTACACACTCATACAGTGTCTTCTACACCAGTCAGCTTTATCAATCCCTTTGTTTCAACCTCAAATAGGTTTCTATCTTCACACCTATTTGAGTTTGAGGGGGGGTTATACACAGTATCATGTTCAAGCCACCTCATGGCGCACTCCCTAAGTCGCCCCCTTGGTGCACCACCACAATCTGCTACAACGGTCCGACATGACCCCATAAACTGTCTTCTACAACGGTCCGACATGACCCCATAAACTGTCTTCTCCAACGGTCCGACATGACCCCATAAACTGTCTTCTACATCGGTCTGACACGACCACACAGTGTCTGCTACATCGGTCCGACATGACCCCATAAACTGTCTTCTACATCGATCTGACACGACCACACAGTGTCTGTTACAACGGTCCGACATGACCCCATAAACTGTCCCGACATTGATTCCGGTCAGCTGCTACAACGGTCCGACATGACCCCGTAAACTGTCTGCTACAACGGTCTGACACGACCATACCGTGTCTCCTATCCTGTTTTATTTATCAGTTTACTTTCCTGTTTTGTTACTCTCTTCAAACTCAAGTTGGCTAGTACCTATCCTCCTTGAGTTTGAGGGGGGCTGTTAATATAATATTGCTAATTGTATAACTTTCTCTTTTCACTTTATTCTTTCGGTGATTTCAATCATCACTTGGTATCCAATGTTATTTCTTCTCTCTATAAAGAGAGAGTTGATTTCTCTTGTAAAGATACATAACATACAATACAGAAACATCAACACATCAATCAATAATACATCAATTTTAACAATCATCGCCGACAATAGTTTCTTTAACCTTCTTAGTGCTATGCTGCAGGTGGTCCTCTTCCTCGTATGATTTTCCTTCGAGATGACCGCTACTACCTTCAGAGAGTAGAGAGTTAGAGAGAGAGAGAGCCATCACTATTTTTTTGTAAGTTCTTCTCTGTGTCTTCGATTACTATAATTTTTTTTTTATACAGGCCTTCTATTGTATAGGATATTGATTCAATATAATCATTCAATACAATACTGTGAAAAATCATAATATGCACTACAAAATCGTAATTGAAGTATACATTTTTGGGAGTGCACATTATATTATTTTTCAAATTTCCTATCTTTTCTCAAGGCTCGATTTGATCCTATCTTCTCTTAATTACTCGTATCCTGAAACCTTCCTTGTCTCATTCACCTGGGTTCTGCCATTTTCTTCAATTTGGTGGTTGTTACGGTTTGCAGGGGTTTCTGGGTTTCTCAGACACAGACACCATTGTTCTCTCTCTCTCTCTCTCTCTCTCTCTCTCGGGTTCTATTCAAATTGGACTGGTTAGGCTGCAAAATAGTACATGTATTATTTATTTATTTTAATTTTTGTTTGAATAAAAAATATACTTTAGAGAAAAAATACATCTAAAAAGATTTTATCATGGGCGTAATAAATAAATTTTATAATTACTATGTATTTTTGCTAACCCGATTAAAAAGTTGTCGATTTTTAATTTTATAATATTTATTTTGTTTATTGAACATGATTAGGATGCCATTTCTAATTATGATATTGGATTGAGTTAGACAAAATATTGTATATTTTCTAAGTTTGGTCCAAACCTAACTCGGCTAATAGTACTTCTCCAGAAGGGGAAATTTTTCTAATTTTATCGTTAAAAAGATTAAAAATTAAAATATTTTATTCGTAAATTTCGTAGTCCCTAAATTGTCTTTAAAACCTTATACTGAATTTTTACTCCTTATTTTGATATAATGTGATGAGCCCTTGGGCCCAAACCAGAAGCACAGACTAGTCTGCAAACCAGAGATTGGAGAGTGTAACTTTCCAATTGCAAAGCGTCTCAACTCCCTAAACCAAACAACACTTAAAGTCCTCACTAGAATATATTAATCAAAGGCCTATAATTCATTGTATTTGACATCAAGTGGAAGACTTAGCTTCCTCCAAAAGAAACCACTCCAAGTCCATATTAAGTTGAGACAAACACACAAAATATTGATGAACCACCTCTTGAAATTCATCACCATCTAATATTACCATCCTTCACTAAATATAGTCAAACCAAAATGCAACACTCCAATAAAATAATCCCACAAGTTTCCTCCCATGGCTTCTTTCTTCTACTCTCTAGCCATGAATTGCATTACATATACACTTGGCACTTAGGTGTTTCATATCCAGTGTGTCCTCCAAAAGCCATGGCAATGAACAACTTCATTGTGGCTTTGGTTATTCTTTGCATCAACTTCAGCTTATTTGCAAATGGTGATGATAATCCAGGTTTAGGAGCTTCATTTGTCTTCGGCGATTCGTTGGTTGATGCAGGGAACAATAACTTCCTTTCGACATTGTCTAAAGCTAATATTCCTCCAAATGGGATCGATTTTAAGCCTACAGGAGGAAATCCGACCGGGCGATACACCAATGGGAGGACCATCGGAGACATTGTTGGTAAGATCATATATCTCTCTAGCTGTGATATGTGCACAGAAAGTTCTAAACACATAATGCACAGATGTGAGATAAAAATATATTTGCATGTGTATGTATTATGTGTTTGAAACTTTCTGTGCATCTAGAGTTTTTCATATCTATCATCCATGCATGCTATGCCTAAACATGTTCTTTATTTTGTGCATGCCCATTGTTTTGGAGTGTTTTTAATGTGTTTTTTTGTTTCTCAGGAGAGGAATTAGGACAACCACACTATGCAGTGCCTTTTCTGGCTCCAAATTCATCTGGACAAGTTATATTACATGGAGTCAATTATGCATCTGGTGGTGGTGGAATTATGAATGCCACTGGAAGAATATTTGTAAGTGCTCAAATTAACCTCCTTTATGAATTGAAAAATGATATATAAGTCCATTTTTTAAATTCGTTTTCTAAATCTAATGATATGTAAGTGATATAATTGATTGATAATTAGAGACAAAATAAGAGAAAATGTTATCATTAATTTCCTAATTGATTATCACATCACTAAGCTTGAAAATTGAGTTTAATTTTTTTGTCTTGAATAGCTTGAAAAGTGCTCAAATTATTATTAATTATTTTTTTACCAATACGTAAGAGATTATTTGTTAATATCATGAGAATTTATATTAAATTAAATAATTAAATATGTAAAATAATCCAACACTACGAGAAAGAGTACACAAAAATAGAAAACAGAGGGTGCAACTTCTTGGCAATTGGGACTGGGGGATCCAGTCCAGTTTTTTGAGCCCACAACAGGGCCTGGGCCAGTTTTAATGATCCGAGAGGACATTTTACCTCCATATATGCAGATCATCTACTTAAAAAAAATTAAGTTGATTAAATAATTATAATTACATAATTTTATCATATGTATTTTTTTTAAAGAAAATAAATAATAAATATGATTTCAAAAATAGAAATTATGTGATTACAATTATTAAATTAAATTAATTTTTTTCATAAATAATCTCCCCCATGATAAATCCAATACTAAAGTGAACCAACAAACCAAACCAAGGATAACATAAAAATTCTATACGTAAATAATATTTTTTAGTATAATTTTTTTATAATTAGATATGAAAACATTACAACAAATTATAATTTTAGAGATAAAACTGTAGAGACAATCACTCTTTAGGAACAAAAAATTTTTGTCGTAAAAAATGTCATTAATTTATTTTTAATGACGAAATTAGATATTTAGTGATGAATTATTATATTTTTTCTCAAAAAATAAACCTTTTTGGGATCAAGTTATTTTGTCGTGCATTTATTAGTGAAGTTTTCTAAATTGTCAATAAAAGCTCATTTTTTTGACTTTTCGAGACAATCTTTTAATGATTATGCTCGCGATGATAGGAATTGATTTCCAAATATATTTTGCAACACAAAATTTACTTTTGGGGACAAAAAAATTTGGATCTTAAAATTCTTGTATGTTATAGATATGAATTTTACGTATATTTATGAATGTGAATTCCATTGTTTTCGTGTCTAGTGGTAAGTAATTATGATAACAAAAAAAAATCTGTTTATGCGTACCATTAATCGTAATAAAATCGATTTGTGTATCAATTTTGATCGATGTTGGCTTAGATGTTAGGTTATTTACAGAAGGTGGACTCATTTTGGTGAGCAATTTGTTATATGCAGGTTAATAGGCTATCAATGGACATACAGGTTGATTATTTCAACATTACTAGAAAACAGATAGACCAATTGATGAGTAAATCACAGGCAAGAGACTACATTACGAAGAAATCAATATTCTCAATCACAATAGGTTCAAATGATTTTCTCAACAATTATCTACTTCCAGTCCTCTCAATTGGGGCTAGGATCTCCCAAACTCCTGATGCTTTCGTTGATGATCTTATCAGCCATCTCAGGGACCAACTTACGGTACATATATATATTTCCAAATACTAGAATTGCATTTCACAAGTGATATTATTGACTCTAAACACAGACAGGAATCTTCTATTCCTAAATTTTGTCTCGCTATTTCAATACACTTCGGTCATGTTTGTTTGGGTGGACATGAGATTGGGATTGGACTAATAGTCCAATAAAATTATTAATCCGATGTTTGGTTAAACAATTGAAATACAGACTAATTATTTTAAACTTGACTATTAGCTAAGATAGGATACATAATCCAACGGATTTGTAGTCCTAGGACTATTAGTCATAGGAATGCTAATCCAGTCCGTCCAAACAAACATGGCCTTCTAGTCATAAGATTAAATGAGCAAAATATGATATTAGAATTTTGAAACACGATCTTATAACTGGAAGTGCATTAAGACAGAAATATAGAGAAATTTAGACAAAAAAAACTCATAATCTGGGAAGACAATTTTTCTTATTCTGATCTAGATTGACATCTTCCACCTTGCTTCCGGCAGTCCTAAGCCCACTTATATTTAGTAAATCTGTTAATATGTATAAATTAAATTTATTTTATAAATATAATAAGGATAAAATGCTAACATAATAACACGACACTCATTTTACTTTTTTTTTTTTTTTTTTTTTGTCTCTCATCTTATTCTTTGAACTCTCATCACTTATCACTCATTATTGATAATCTACTATATCATCTTTCACTTTTATTAATACCCTCTTTTCTAAAATTACAAAGTTAACTCATTCATGTCTTGTCCTAATATATTATATCATATTTTATTTTTATCAAGGGTCTTGTTAATGACTGCCCTAAGGACTATCAATAAGGGCCACAACAGGTCAAAAATTTTATAGTTTTAATGCATTTTTCACATATTTCAAAACATTTTTATAAACTTTAATATACTTTTTACATATTTTTTAACAGTAACAGCAGCTCTTAGGGCTATTTTTTGCATTTTTCTTTTATTAATGTCATAATTTTTAAATTATAAAATAACCATCATCCGACCGATGCCCGCCCTGCCGTTGCCATCCCTACCTGTGACTTGTTACACATATCTTATCTTATAGTTAATTTTGTGACATATTTATGTTGATGACAGAGACTATATAAATTAGATGCGAGGAAGTTTATAGTGGGAAATGTTGGACCAATTGGTTGCATTCCCTATCAGAAGACAATCAATCAACTAAATGAAGATGAGTGCGTTGAATTGCCTAATAAGCTGGCTCTTCAGTACAATGCTCGATTAAAGGATCTACTAGCTGAGCTAAATGACAACCTCCCTGGAGCCACATTTGTTCATGCAAACGTGTATGATCTAGTTATGGAACTCATAAAAAACTATGCCAAATATGGTGAGTATTTTACTAACATAGAGCAATATTATTGAAAGTGTGCAGGATTCACAACATTATTGAAACGTGTATGAGTATTTTTCTTTACCAAACTATGTGCAATATTATTGAAACTGTGCAGGATTCACAACAGCAAGTAAGGCATGTTGTGGAAATGGAGGCCAATTTGCTGGGATAGTTCCATGCGGACCACAATCGAGCATGTGCTCCGACCGCGACAAGCACGTGTTCTGGGATCCTTACCATCCCAGTGAAGCTGCCAACGTTATCATTGCGAAACAACTTATCGGAGGAGACCACAAATACGTGTCTCCGATGAACATTCGACAACTCCGAGATCTCTGAGATATTGTAATTTTCTTCGAAGTTGTGTGCCGGTCTGCAGTTTGCCCCCTCCTCCTTTGAAGAATTTATGTTGAATGCAGGATATTAGTGAATGTACTTCAATAATCAAGGCTTCATTGAATGTGGATTTATTTAACGATTAACAGCAATATATGTTTCAAGTTTTCAACTTCTTACAGCGAGTATAATAATAAAGATTGAAAGTGTGTTAGTAAAATTGTTAATGGAAGTGTCACGCTGTGTTTGGTTGGGGGATTTGAGGAGGGATTTGGAAAGAGAAAAGAAAAAGTTAAGTGAAATGTAAATAAAATATACTTACATTTCACCTAGTTTTACATACCTTTTTCCTTTCCCTTTCCAATTTCCTCTCCAAATCCCTCAACCAAACACACCATCAGTGTTCCTAGTGTTATTTTGTTTTTAATTTTAATTTTTTAAAAAAAAAACTTAGCTGAAGGCATTAAAAGTTTGTGTGAAATATTTAGTAAAATTGTAACATCCAATGGCCTCTAAGCATTTGGCTTGAGATTCTCAAAAAAACTTAATTTTATGACTAAAAAAATAAATAAAGTACATTGAATTCGAATTATACTATCATGACATTAGAAGGAGGGGACAAAGGCCCCGTTTGGTAGAGCTGTGGAAAAGTAATTATACCTTATATCTTAACAGCTTATAGTTTATAACTGTGAACATAAGCTGATTTTTTACTTATAAATTAAGTTTCTCCTTCCCCACTTAAAGAATAAGTTGATTTTTAACTTACAAAAAGTTATAAGCTCTATTGTTAAGTTAAACTAAACACATCAAAATAACTTAAATTAAGTTAAAAATTAAAATAAGTTAGAGATAAACCCTACCAAACAGGGCCAAACAATGGGACAGTCGTGCAAAGAATTCAAAACCCAGGCAAAAGCAGGTAGCTTACAAAGCCCATACTCTTGCTAAGGCCATCTTTGCTAGTCGCGGCCCTTGTTAATATTTTCCTTTATTAATGAATCTTTTCTTTTTTTTTTTTAATGAAAAAAAAAGAGAAAGAGGGAGTTGGTTTTCATCACAAAATAAATTTCTTATCATACCGAGAGCTGATCTTCTTTAGTACACAAATATAATAAAGATCTCCATTTTTTTTTTTTTTAATTTTGGAGTTTACAATTTATTTTTTAAAAAATCAACACACCTGATGATCCCATGCAATAGGGCTTTTAAACATTAAAACAATATTTGCTTTCAAATAAATTAATTGGTGATACTATATGTATCAATTGTTATACCAATTAGTGTACCAACATATGCTATAGTATTTCCATTTCAAAATTATGACTCTACCTATTATATAAATTAAAAAAATCCAAAACTTTTAAAATTATGCCACATCATTTGTTTAGTATATCAATTGGTACATATAACATTATTCTAAATTAATACTTTTCAAAACTACACAGAGTTGGCCGAATAGGCTAGAAGTAGCTAGAAAATGAAATATAGACCGTATTTACTTTTAGTATAACCCACATGACATTTAGTTTAAATATATAATGCATATACTTCATTTTCTGATCACTTTTTAGACTACATTTTTCTTTGTTAACATATAATATACATATAATATATCCCCCACTATGTATAGCTATAGCTTTGCATCTGTAAAGGCAACCTTGCATCTGTAAAGGCTCCATGTGTAGCTGTAAATTCCAGGCATCCAATGCTAATTGTCTCCCTCTCCTCTCTATAAAGAGAGGGAGCTTGCTCTCTTGTAATTACACTGAAACATAATACAATAACACCAACTTTCAGTTCCTCTCTTTTTCTCTCCCTCGTTACCACACTTACATGGTATCAGAGCTTAGAAACACAATTCTGGCATCCCTCAATTTTAGGTCTTAGTTCCGTACACAGTGGACTATACCAAACAGCTCGGAATTTCCCTACGATCCCAACGGCACCAAGCCCATCACCAAACAAGCCTTCACGCGCTCTCACGCGCCGCTTCTTCTCTCGGCGCGTCTCTGCTTCCGTTGCCACTCTCACACGCGCTGCCACGCGCCTTCCATCCTGCCCTGTCGTGCGCCGTACCTGCTACCGTGCACCAGCGTGCGCCGTTCGACTACCGTGAGCCGCGTGTGCGCCGTTCCGCTATTGTGCACCCGCGTGCGCCATTCTGCTAACATACGCTGCCAGTCCCCTCTGCTACCGTGCGCCGCACGCCCTTCCTGCTAACGTGCGCCGCTGACCTCATTTTCCACCCTGCTGACATCATCCTTGCACAGCCCACCTTTCCTAGCTATTTTCGACCTTCCGGACTCACTGGTACACTCTGTTTTACCTAATTTTGCTCCTACAGGTCTCTCCCTATCCATTTAGACCTCCTCAACTATTATTATGGATCGTCCTGATGCCTCCCATCCTATTTCCGTTATTTTGGATGGTTCCAACTATGTTCTATGGGCCCAAGCCATGTCTTCCTTCCTCAAAGGAAAGAAGCTCTGGCGAATTATCACCGGGGACATCACCCAACCGGTCAAAGACACTGCTGAAACCACTATTTCCCCTGCTACTCCTACATATGAAGATCGCCTTGAGGAATGGGACAGTAAGAATTACCAAATCATTACCTGGTTTCGGAATACGTCTGTTACCTCTATCAGTCTTCAGTTTGGCCGCTTTCAGCTTGACTCTGTCACCACTCCTGCCAAAGATATCTGGGATTTTTTGAAAGAGCGCTACCAGACTACGGGTCTTGCTCATCAATATCAACTTCAGAGCCAACTTCATCGGATGCGCCAAGAATCTAGTCAGTCCATCAATGACTTCCTCTCTCAAATGTACTCCGTTTGGGACCAGCTTGCTCTTTCTGAACCACCTTGGCCTCACCAAGAAGATGCTGTTTTATTTACTGCTTATCGTAATCAGCAAAGGTTGGTGCACTTTCTTATGGCTCTCACTTCATCTTTTGAGCCTGTACGTGCCTCTCTTCTTCATCGCCATCCCTTGCCCACTCTGGAACAAGCTATTTCTGAGTTGCTATCAGAAGAGACTCGTCTTGGTACTCTCCAACCTCATCATGTGGACTCTGTTCTTGCCACTCCCCCGTACCAACCATCATTCCCCCAGCGGACCACTGCCTGTCTCTACTGTCAGAATCGGGGCCTTCCTTCCACACATCTCCTGGTCAATTGCCCAGTCAGAACCTGCCGATATTGCAACAAACTTAGTCCTGGTCATCTGCAACAGGATTGTCTTCGCCATCCATCCCGCTCATCCTCCAACAACCACTCTTCTCGCGGTGGTTCTTCTCGGGGGAGCTTTCATCGCTCCAGAAACCAATCTCATCCTGGGAATCAGTTTCCTCACACTGCCACTGCCGCTGCTGCCGCCGAGGGTTTTTCTGAGTCTCCGGCTCCGTCTACCCCTCTCTTTTCTCCAACAGATGTCGAGGCCATGTTCAAACACCTTCTCTCCCCTTCTGGTACACCTCCTCCTACTGCTTTGTCTGTAATTCCAGGTAACTCTTCTTGGTATTTTGATTCTGCCTGTTGTAATCATATGACCTCCTGTTCAACTATATTTTCTTCTATCTCTTCCTCTCCTCATATTCCCTCAATTCAAACTGCTGATGGTTCTCTCATGACTGTCCGTCATCTTGGTACTGTTTCCACATCTTCCTTAACTTTACCTCAAGTTTATCATATCCCTGCTCTCACTTTAAACCTTATCTCTATTGGTCAATTATGTGAACTTGGTCTAACTGTCACCTTTTCTGCTACTCATTGTTTGGTGCAGGACCCTCAGACGAGGCAGACTATTGGGATCGGCCGTAAGCATGGACGTCTCTATGAGCTCATTCACCTTCATGTTCCTGCCTCTCCTCAGATTGCTGCTCCTGCCTCTGCTTCCTCATTATCTCCTTTTCAGCTTTGGCATTGTCGCTTAGGACATATTTCTATTACTCGCTTAAAGTCTTTGGTTTCTAGTGGACAATTGGGTCATGTAATTCCAGATACTTTCGATTGTATACCCTGTCAACTTGCCAAACAACCTGCTTTATCATTCAATAAAAGTACTTCTATTTCCTGTGCACCTTTTGATCTTATACATTCGGATATTTGGGGCCCTTCCCCTACCACTACTATGGGGGGATCTCGTTATTTTGTTGTTTTCATTGATGATTTTTCACGGTTTACCTGGATTTTTCTCATGAAAACTCGGTCTGACCTCAAAACTCTTTATTATCGATTTGCCCAAATGATCCACACCCAATTTTCTAAAACCATCAAACTTTTTCGCTCCGACAATGCTATGGAATATCGGGATTCAGATTTCCTTTCTTTTCTTCAGAGTCATGGTACACTGCCTCATCGTTCCTGTGCTGGCACGTCCCAGCAAAATGGCCGTGCTGAACGGAAACATAGGCATATTCTTGACACTACTCGCGCTCTCCTTCTTTCTTCTTCCTGCCCTGAAAACTTTTGGGGGGAAGCTGCCCTCACTGCTGTCTACACTATCAATTGTGCTCCTTCCCCTGTCATCCATAATCAAACTCCATTTGAACGTCTGCATGGCACTCCCCCTCCCTATGCTAATCTTCGGGTTTTTGGCTCTGCCTGCTTTGTTCTCCTTCAATCTCATGAACGCACCAAGCTTGAACCGCGTTCTCGTCTTTGTTGCTTTCTTGGGTATGGAATTGAACATAAAGGCTTTCGCTGTTGGGACCCTCTCTCTAAACGTCTTCGTATCTCCCGCCATGTAGTTTTTTGGGAGCACCAAATGTTTTCCTCCCTATCCTCGTTTCACTTACCTGCACTTTCCACTAATGTACTGTTTACTAATCCTTCCATCGATCTCTTCTCTGATGATTTTGATACAGGTCCCTCCTACGGATCGACGCTCCACCACGGGCTTCTGTTTCTTCTTAGGGGATTCTCTTCTTACTTGGCGTAGCAAAAAACAATCCCTCACTGCCCGTTCTAGCACCGAAGCTGAATACCGAGCTCTTGCCGATACTACTCAGGAACTTCTCTGGCTTCGCTGGCTCCTCACTGATATGGGTATTTCCTCTTCTGGCGCCACCGCTCTTTATTGTGACAATCAGAGTGCTATTCAGATTGCTCACAATGATGTTTTCCATGATCGCACCAAGCATATTGAGATTGATTGCCATTTCATTCGACAACATGTTACACGTGGTACTGTTCATCTTCTCCCAATTGCTTCTGCCGATCAACCTGCTGATATCTTCACCAAGGCTCATTCTCCTGGGCGCTTTCGTGATCTTGTTTCCAAACTCAACTTGGTCGATGCCTACCCTCCTTGAGTTTGCGGGGGGCTGTTAACATATAATATACATATAATATATCCCCCACTATGTATAGCTATAGCTTTGCATCTGTAAAGGCAACCTTGCATCTGTAAAGGCTCCATGTGTAGCTGTAAATTCCAGGCATCCAATGCTAATTGTCTCCCTCTCCTCTCTATAAAGAGAGGGAGCTTGCTCTCTTGTAATTACACTGAAACATAATACAATAACACCAACTTTCAGTTCCTCTCTTTTTCTCTCCCTCGTTACCACACTTACATTCTTGTTCCTTAATTTTTTTTCTTAATACGTAACATCGTCACATTCCTCGGTTGAAAAATATCATTTTTCAGCGAAGAAAAACATAACAATATATTTTGAGGGGCAGAAAAATTGTCACATAATTTTTCTGACTTTATTTGAACACAAAAAAAAGACATAGTATTATCATCACACAATGATTGGGATAGCACGAAGAGGTTGATCCTTTTGTAATGTGATACCAAATCTGTCCTCCATGTCTAAGTCCTCTGCTGCAATTCCATTTTCAAGCTTCCAATCAAACGAGTTTATCAACGAACCCAACATCAAGGGAATCATCCTTATCGCCAGTGGCAAGCCTGGACAAATTCTTCGCCCTGCACCAAAGGGAATGAACTCAAAGTCCCGGCCACGAAAATCAATTTCCGAGTCCAAGAACCTCTCGGGCATAAATGAGGTAGCATTTGGCCATGTGTTCGGGTCACGACTAATAGCCCAAGCATTTACCAAAACTTTTGTCCCCTTGGGAATTTTGTAGCCAGAGACTTCAACATCTGTGTTAACTTCACGAGGAATTAAGAATGGAGCCGGTGGGTGTATCCTCAAGGTTTCTTTCACAATTGCTTGCAAGTAAGGCAAGCGTCCAACATCTGATTCTTCTATTGATTTTCCTTTGCCGATAACATTTTCAAGTTCGACTTTGGCCTTCTTTAGAACTTCTGGATTGCATAGTAGCTCGGTCATTGCCCACTCTACTGTACTTGAAGTTGTATCTGTCCCAGCATCAAATAGATCCTGTACAATAATTCTATTAGAGTATTTACGTGGTTTACTATAACTTTTATCAAAATCAAAATAGATCAAGACCTCTCAAAAATTCAAATATTCATTTTCACTTGTGTCAAATTTTTAACATTCCTAAACTATTGTATTGTAAAAATTTGACAATAATTTTTCTCTCTTTCTTATGATGGTACTTCTAAATAATTTTTCCATATCAACATTTTATCATAAAAATAAAAGAAATAACATAAATAATATTGGAGCAAAATTATCATATTATAAATCTTGATAGTATAACATGTCAAATTTAAATTTGGCATTGTCATGACATTAACTAACAGATACTCTTAAATAACAAGACCAACTTAATTTTCTAGAGTTCACTAAATTTGAGACAACTTGAGATCTCAAATTATTGCCCTGCTTGAAGGATTTAGAATAACTCAATTAACCTAGCTAGAACCATGTCATCATAAGACAGAGAGTAAAATGAAATGACTTTTAACCAAACAAAAAACCAACCACATAACATAGCCATACAAATAAGAGATGAGTAAACTAATGAACCAGCACACTAATTCCTTCTAAAGCCTAGCCAAATCGGAAAAGGACTCTGTTCGGCTGAGTTTTCAAAAATTATTTTCTCAATTTTTTTTTTAAATTAAAAATTAGTTTGACAAAAATTAAACGCCAACAAAGATATTTTGGAATTTTGAAGAGAAAATTATATTTCAGCCATTGTAAATCTTCAAATTTAGGTGAAAAATCAAAGATGGGCTGTTTACAAAAAGGTCATGTTTGTTTGGGTAGACATGAGCTTGGGATTGGACTAATAGTCCAATAAAATTATTAATCCGATGTTTGGTTAAACAATTGAAGTACGGATTAATTATTTTAAACTTGACTTTTAGTTAAGATAGGATACATAATCCAACGGATTCGTAATCCCAGGATTATTAGTCATGAGAATGCTAATCCAGTCCGCCCAAACAAACATGGCGTTGAGAATGGAAAAGTCGATCCATTGGCAACGCCATGGGCAACCTTATAAGGCGAGAAAGTAAGCCCACGGGCTTGTTTCCTTAGAGGCCTGGTTTCAAATTGATTGCCAATAACGGGCCAACATAGACATGAGTTGTTGAAAATAATAATAATAATAATAATAATAATAATAATAATAATAAATCCTCTCCAAACAAGCATATCATGTCATGCCAATTATATCGAGTAATGATTCATATTATGAATATTATTTTTTACATTTGTGAATATTAGTTTTTTTACATTTTTTTTATTTTTTATAGCCTTCCTGATTAACTGTGGAGTTTCTATTCACACCCCAAAAACTATTAAGTAGGCCCAAATAAAATTTTAAATTTTGAGTTGCTATTATACCCTAATATAAATTTACTAATAAGGCTACACATTAAATCTTAAAATAAAATATATATTTTCTTTCTCATATACCCTAATCACTTATACATATTTTTTATATTCAAATCTCTTCATCTTTTTTTTTTCAAGTTTCAATTATTTTCTCTTCATCTTCTTTCTCACTCCAAAACTCCAATTCACCCCACCAAAATTCACTATTAACATCAATAAAATAAAAATAAAAAATAAAATTGAACGATGGATTCAACCAATCCTTTGTTCTTTAAAAAAATTTAAAAATCTTTTGTCGTTCTCCTTGTCATGGCCCAAAATGAGCTTCATAAGCAGAAGAAACATTCAACCAAACAAACTACAGAAGAAGCATTTTATTGACAAAAATATAAGATTAGCCTGTGGTGATCAACTCCTCAACCAAACACTCCTCACTTTTAATTTGTATATATAAATGCTATACATACAAATACGTATAGACCCATACATAGATAAACAGACATATATTTACATATGTAATCAAGTTCCAGATATATATATACACTTGCATACTATCAAAACATATAATCGGTGCTTAACTGTTTTTGACTAAGGGTTTTTCAGAATAGTGTAATTTAGGGTTAGTGTTGTGTCAATAAAATTACTCTTTTTAAATTGATTTGTATATTATTTGGGTGTATCACAAATTATAGGTAGTTTTAATTTTGAAGGGTAATTTGTGAAAAAACATAGGGCATATTAAAAAAAAATTATAACCTAAATAATTTAGTAGAATGTATTAAAAAATTAGGCGTACTAAATGATTTTTTTAAGTGCAAATAGAATCCCCATTAACTGTCTCTACTCAATGAAAACATTTTTTTGGGCCACTTAATAGGCTTTCGGATAAAAAAATATTTTGGTTGGCCTTGGTATGAGATATTTTCTTTGGGCTTCAGGGTAAATAAGTATATTTTTCGTTGGACCTCTTAAAAATGAAGTTCTTTTTCCAACAATATTTTGATGAGTATATTTTATTAATATATTTTATTTATTGTCTCATGTATTCTGTATTGATAATAAATATAAGTTATAAGATCCATTAGATTAATATAATGCTAATATATAAGATGATAAATAAAATATAACAAAAAAAACAAAAGAAAATTTGGGACCTTTTTTAAGGCCTAAAGCAATTGCTTAGATGGCTTAAGGGTAAAGCCAGTTTTGAGTAAAACTTATCATTTTGTTGTAGGTAAGAGCATCCATAGTGTGTTAAAAATATTTGTTAAAAAGGGTTATATGGTTAAAAAAAAAAATGCTAAAAGTAAGATTTATTTGGTGGGTTAAGTATTTGTTAATTGCCTGCGTAAAATAAGTATTTATTTTAATGAAAGTGCTAAGGGATGTTAATTAAAGTATATGTTTGGTAAGAATAAAATCCATTTCGAGAGAGTGAGAGAGTATATAGCCTATTAGCAATTGCTGTAGTAATTTTTTTATATTTCTCGTAATCTGTGTTGGGTGTAAAAATGACTCGCGGCCCGTGGCCTGAAGTCCGCCTGCGGCTTGAGATGGGCCTAGGCCATTGTTCTAAAGCCCGGCTCGACCCATGGGCTCGGCCTGTGGCCTAACCCATCGGCTCGCTCAAGGCTCATTTAGGGCCTCGCCTGAAGCCCAGCCCACTCGGCACGCCCAAAGCCCAGCGTATTTTTTAATAGAAAATAATAAAATTTTGGTAAAAAAAATTAAAAAAAAAAAAAAAGGTTAGGCTCATCCAAGCCTGGCCTAAGCCTGAGGCCAGGCCCAAGCCCACTGGCCAGCCCAAGGCCCGAATACTCTTGGGTTTAGGCTTAATTTTTTGGCCTGTGTCTCAGCTCGGCCCGAATTTTGACAGGAACCCACAAGGCCCGACATTGGCCGAGCCGGATCAGATTTACATCTTGCATTAATGAAATTGATTTTTACTGATTAAATATATATATAGAAAGAACAAAATAAATAAAATTAAAAATAAAGGTACAGAGTGCGTCAGACTTGGGTTCAACCAACTCTCATTTGTCTCTTGCCGAGATGTTTCTACAGTTTAAAAGTATAATGGTTTCGATCTTGTTTGGCATGTAACAATTTTAGTTAAAAAGTTAAAAAATTATTAAAAAAATTAAAAAATTTATAATTTATATCAAAAAATTAAAGTTTTATTTTTCCTATTTTTTACACATTTTTTCATAAAAAAGTAAAAAGTTATTACAAACATATTAATTTTTTATCTCATATTTTAATTAAAAAAATAAAAAATTACTAAAATAACGTGTTCCTAAAAAAGGCCTAAGGTTAACTATATATATATTTTAACTCATTACATGTTTAAAATATTTTAATAAGACCTCAACAGCTTCATTGGAGAAACAAAATATAGAAAATATTAGGGTTTCGTTTGAAAAGTTGGTTTTTGTAGTGGGTTTTTTTTTTTAATTAAAATATGAGATGAAAGGATTAATATATGTTTTTTTTTTAAAAAAAAAAACTTTTTACTATAAAATGTGTCAAAAAAATTGAGTGAATGAGTAGGAATATTTGACTTTATAGAATGAATGAGACCAATTTTTTTACTTTTTTTATATGAATTAAAATTTTTAATTTTTTTTGAATTTTTTAATAATTTAATTTTTTATTTTTTGCTAAAACAATTATTTACCAAACAACTCTTAAATCAGTGACCTAATTAGCTAACATATGACACTAATCATGTGGATGGTTGACAATTTCACTGAGAGCACTGAGTGAATCTTAATAGGATATTTAAAAATGTGTTTTAAGTGTTATATGACGCAAAATAATAAAAATAAAATTTAATTTTATATATTAAATATTTATTAATTTTTAAAAATATACTTTGATGATACAATTAAAATGTGTATTAAGGTGCACTACATATCCGTATTGACATGTGCAAAGCGAACACTACAAATTCGTCATTTCTCTCGTCAGCTTTTTTTCCCTTTTCTTTTTTTTTTTTTTTTTTTTTTTTTTTTTTACATGGTGTCAAGTGAAAAAATATTTATAAAAAAAATAAAAATATATTATAAACCAGACTCTGAACACTGAACTATTTAATATTAAGATAAATTATATTAATTTCTTTTGAAATTTGGAGAAAGTAAAATAATTTTTATAATTTTAACATAATTATACTAACTTCTTTTTTAATAAGATTAAATAGACAAAAACTAATGTAAATGGTATAAAAATAGAAAGATACATAAGATAAAAAAGAAAAAGAAAAAAGAAGTGATATATTATGAACTAAAACTTTCAAAAAACACTTAGTATAATTTTATCAAATTTATAAGATTAACTACATTTTTTTTAAATCTTAAAGATATCAATATAATTTACTCTTAATATTAATAGTACATATGTTTGTTTGACTTACAAAAAAAAAAAAATATAATGATATACAAACTATCATAGAACTAGAAATAATTTTTTCACTTAAGGTGGATTTTATATTTTGAGCAATACTACGTATCTCAAATTTGAGCTTGTCTCAAATTACTCGAATTTCATTTTGCTAGTCGTTCGGCTAAAGAGTTGACAGTCGCGGTCGACAAGGTGATAATTACGGTAGACAAATGTTTCACTCGGTCATCTGACTGGCTGACCGGTGAACACAAATTTGAAGCATTCGAGACAACTCAATTCGAGATATCAAAAATTTCTCTTATATTTTTATGCGTCTCACACATATATAAATAAATGTGTTTAATGCTGTGAATGATTTGTGCAAATAAAAGAACTAATTATAGCTAGGAAGTGCATTATAGAAGAGGGAAAATTAACAAAGAAGTAACTAATTAGAGGAGAAAAGGTACAAACCAAGCACAACCGTTCGATTTGAGTTCTGTCAAACTCATCACCATTCTCTTCACTGATATTAAGAAGCACATCAAGCAAATCATCGTTTCCCAGAGTCTTGCCCAATCTCCTCTTCTCCAAACGTTCATCAATCAATCGACCAAAGAGTCGAAGCACTTTCTCAAAACTACCCTTCATACTACGCCGTATTCCCTGTGGATCAATCTTAGCCAACTCCGGAAAATAATCCACCAAATTGGGCTTCCCTATCATCTCCATAATATTCAACACCAAATCCCTGAACTCTTCACCCCAATCCTCATTCGGATCGGCCAAATCCATTGAAAAAATTGTATTCGATAACAAATTTAACGAAGTCTTAAAAGCCGCTTGTCCAATATCCACTGCCACGCCTTCCTGACCACTTTTATATACGCTGGTTAAGAGTTCCTGTATTTTCTGGCACCTCAAATGTTGGTAAATATCAAGTTTGTTACTCGCAAAAATATTCAAATTCATGACTTTTCGAAGGCTTCGCCATCGTTCGGAGATGGGTAACCAAACCACAGAATATTGGTAATGGTCGTAGGCATAAAGTGAGTTGGGGACGGATCGGGTGGAGAATGCGAGGTCTTGCTTTTGGAGGACTTCTCTGGCTATGGTTGATGAAGAAATGACCACAGTGGTAATGTGGCCAAGTTTTAGGGTCATGATGGGTCCATGGGTCTTGGCTAGCTCAGCTAGGGATTTGTGGGGTTTGGACCCTAGTTTGAGAAGGTTGCCTATGATGGGGAGTGGGGTTGGTCCGGGTGGGAGGTTTTGGGGTTTGGTTGGTCTTACAAGTGCAAGGAGGGCCCTGAGGAGTGTGAAGGTTAACAATAGATACAAAACCAAGCTCAAGAAATCCATTGTCTCCAATGTTTTCCTAGGTGATTGGGATTTTTTTTTTGCTCATCTATCCTTGTATAACTCTCTCTTATATAGTACTATGACAAGCTATCTATCCTTGTATAACCAATTAGATTTAATTAATTGGTCAATATGACTTTCTTAAAAATTTAATTTTAGTGGAGGGATTATGGGTTTAACTCTTTTTACAGGGAAGTTGAATTATGATAAAAGTGTTTGGTGCTTTGTAAAGGTAGAGAGACAAACTTTCATTAATGTTAATTTAACAACTAATAATTGAATTTTGCCGATAAAAAAAAAATAATAATAATAATAAAAAAAGCTATCTTACGTTGTACTATGAAAAAGCTTTTTGACAAAAAACAGTAAATAAATGAAGTATCCAATTTGGAGACTTGTTTGGTGACAGCTATATTAGACTAAAAAAAATGTGATTCATACCTTTTATTTCTAGATAATTTGGATTCAGACTTGTATCTATTAAAACAAAAAAAATATATATATGATTCATACCTTTTGCTTCTAGACATTTTTCTGAGTTGAAAAAACTAAAATAATAAATAAATGAAGTATACAACTTGGATTCACCGGGGGGGAGGGGGCGACAATTTCATGTACTAGCGTAATACTTGTATTATGCATAATAATTAATTAATTTTAAAATTAAAATTAAACAATAAAAAAATATAATTAATTAAATTTTAATTATTTTTTCACAATTTTGTTCCCCCCCTCTTTCTCCTACCATTAATATTATGTTTTAAGTTCTAAATAACAATATGAATCATAATGTAATTAGTAAAAATTATGATAAATTATAAAATTTCACTTTTTAATTTTTATTTTTAGAAACAAAAACTATATCTATGATAAAATATAAATACATTATTATTTTGTAAGAGTTTCATAATTTTAGTTTGCTATAAATTAGATGATATTATAAATTTTGTGAAACTCAATAATAATAATAATTATTTTTTGCTAATTACATTTTTTTTAGTATGCCATATAATAGTAATAATAATAATAAGTTTTTTGTGGAACTCAATGTAGCAAATTTTGTTTTAATCAAAAATTTGAATAACAAAATAAAAATGACAAAATAAATTATTAGTGACCCTTATCCTCTTATCTTTCCTGAAATCATCATTTATCTACTAAGCATAACTTTTAGATCTTCTCACAATCACTGGTTTCGGCATCTTACATTGGGCCATTTTTTTATTCTTCTCTTTCACTCACCTTTGCTTAATGGATCCTCATAGCATGGGTGTAATTTTTTAAAATTATTTTATAAACCATAAAACTCGTGCTATGCACAGATTTAAATAAATAATTAAAAATTAATTTCCAAATTAAATAATAAAATAAAATTTATCTATAAGTAATAAATAAACTATGGTAGAATATACTTTTAAAAAAGTGCAATAAAATTACAAAAATTATATTTACAATGAAATATAAATGTATTTTGTCTTATAAGTTTTGCAATTTAGTTTATTTTATATCAGAAATGACACAATCATATAATAAATTTATATTTGTCAATTTATTAGCAACCCATTGTCTATTTTGTAAAAGTTTAAAAATATGTCTACTTAGACATAAAATTAGTTTCTCCTATGCCATAATTCACAAATACAAAAAAATAAAAGTTGGCTTGAGAATTTATAATTATGCTAGAGACTAAAAGTGATATAATTTACTTGACTCAACATTTATCTCATCTTGATCATGACCTAATCATTAAAAAATTGTCTTAGTCTATTTTTAAGTATGAACCACTTAACTTATTTATTTATTAAATTGGTGAATAAATATATGTTAGTATTTTTTAAGATAAATTATAAATACACCCCCTGAGATTTGCTTAAAATACAAATTGCCCTTTGTGGTTTGAAAAATTACAAATACTCTCTTATTAGAATTTTTTATTTAATAGAATTAATTAAAAAAAATGAAATTCATAATTGCTCTCCTATATAATAATAAAATAACCTAAATTATTAATTGAAACATATTTTTAATATCATTAAAAATTGTTAATTGACTTGATGATGTATTAATAAACACTACAAGAAAAAGCAGATTTTGCGACTAAAAATTGAATTTTCGTCGCTGAAAGTAGGACAATTGGCGACTAAAATGGAATTAGTCGCCAAAAGTGTTTACTTTTGGCGACTAAAACAGTTTAGTAGCCAAATACATAGTTATTGGCGACTAAAATCAATTTCGTAGCCAAAAGTAGGGGTTTTGGCGACAAAAATTCAGTTTAGTCGCCAAAAGTGGAGATTTTTGGCTACTAAAAAAAGTTAGTAGCTAAAAGGAGGGGTTTTTCCGACTAAAACTCACTTTAGTCGCCAAAAGTAGATGTTTTTGGCTACTAAAAAAAAATTAGTAGCTAAAAGGAGGGGTTTTGCCGACTAAAACTCACGTTAGTCGCCAATAGTGGATGTTTTTGGCTACTAAAAAAAGTTAGTAGCTAAAAAGAGGGGTTTTGCCGACTAAAACTCACTTTAGTCGCCAAAAGTAGATGCTTTTGGCTACTAAAAAAAAATTAGTAGCTAAAAGGAGGGGTTTTGCCGACTAAAACTCACTTTAGTCGCCAAAAGTGGCCTAAATTTTTTTTTAGTAAATAATTTATTTTTTACATAAATTATATTGAATTAAAATAATTATATTTATATATATTATTTTGTATTAATACCGGTTAATATACTATATAAATAATATATATTGCATATATATTCATGTGAAGGTGTAGTGGCATAGTGGAGGGAGTGTGTTGCCAAAAAGGCTTGGAATGTGGAACGGTTGGAGTTCTTGAAACTCAAGAAAAGCAAAAAAAAAGTGGGTTTTTTTTTTTTTTTTTTTCGCCAGAAACACCTTTGGCGACTAAAAATTTAGTCGCCAAAACTCTTTATTTTGGCAACTAAACCGTTTAGTCGGCGATTGAGTGACTATTGGCGACTAAATTATTAGTCGCTAAAGACCTGATTTCCAAAAGTGCAAAACACTATTTGCGACTAAATTATTGGTCGCTAAAGACCTGTATTTTGGCGACTAAACAAGTTTTAGTCGCCAATACCTCCGCCGACCAGAAATACGCGACAAATGTGGCGACTAAAAAATTTTGTCGGGAAAGGTAAAATTTGGACTTTCGGCAACTAAAAACAGACTTTTAGTCGCCAAAAGTGATTTTTCTTGTAGTGAAAATGGGCGATTTGTTATAAAATTAGAAATCTCAGGGGGTGAAGTGTAATTTTCAAAATCACAGGGGGCGATTCGTATTAATCAAATCTCAAGAGTTTTATTTGTAATTTATTCTATTTTTTATAATAAAATATATAAGAGTTGGCTTAAGGATTTATAATTGTGCTAGACACTAAAAGTAATATACTCTAATTTACTCAACATTTATATTAACTTGGTCATGACTTAATTATTAGAGAATTGTCTTAGTTTATGTCTAAGTATGAATCACTTAACTCATTTATTTATTAAATTTGTGAATACATATATGTTAGTAATTTTTTTATAATAAATTAATAAATATATGCATGTTTCTGCATAATAAAAAAAATTAAAACTTTGATAGAATTTTCTATTTATATTTAAAATTATTACATGAATAGTTAAGTGTATTTATGTGTGAAAAAACTATTCAAGGTCAACCTAAAATATGGGTATTATTCTAAGTATACTTTGGACTTGATTTAAAAGTTTGGTCGATCAATTAATAAAAATAATTGGTAATAATCAATTTAAATTTTATATTTAAATTATATTATGATTTCTCAAGTTTTGAATATTATGAACTAATTTGAGGGATAGTATTTGCATTAAACATTAAAATTAGTTTATAAATTAGATTAAAATCAATTTTTGTGCGAACGATTAAATTCTAGGAGAATTATCTTCATTCATACCCAATTCATGACCACTAAACCAAGACTTTTTTTATTTATTTTTTGAATCAGTAAATATATTATGATTATTTTTTTTATAACCAAAATAAGAAAATGTGTGTATATTTTTGGCATATTTATATATTTATATTAAAAAATTTGATACAAATAATTAAGTATATTTATATATGAAAAAATTATATAATACTAGGTTGACCTAAAATATAGAGCTTGTCTTGATTTAAAAATTGATCGGTTAATTAGTGAAAATAGTTAATAATAATCAGTTTAAGTATATGCTTAATAATTTGTTAAGTTATGATGGGTATGAGCTAATACTAGATCAAATACTAAAAGTAGTGTTGAAACTAAATTTGGTTGATTTTTATGCTATACATTAATCAAATTTTTAGGTAATCGTTTTAGTTCATGCCTAGCCATCACATTGCCCACTTATTTATTTTTTAAAATGGTAAAAATATTGTAAACATTTTTATAACCCAAATAAAATATATGTATATATATATATGAATATATATTTGGCATATTTATTAATATTCTAAAACTTCAATTAAGAAATTATATATTTGTTCTTAAAATATGTCTAACATTAAATTATATTTACATTTGAAAGAATTATTAAGATCGGATTAAGTTAGTTTATAAATTTTATTTTTAGTATAGAACTTGATCAAAGAAGTGAAATCTCAAAACAAATCATAATTTTTAATTAAAATTTTATTTAATACAAATTTTCACATAAAATGCTTTAATATTTTAAAAATAATTAATTATTAGTGAACTAAAGTTACCATTATAAAAAACACTAAAAAAATTGTCTTTTTTAGTAGTGTGAAAATCCATTAACTAAATATTAAATTGAGGAGATATAGAATTTTTATTTATTTATTTATTTATTTTTTTGGAGAACAAAACCAATGAATGTGACTAATAGGAATGGTGCTTATATTCATACATAATTACTTTTCACACCCATCACATGTATTAAAAAATTTATAATTTAGGCATGAATATTACTACATATGAGTGTACAAAACAAATCAAAAATGTGTATAAAAGAAATTAAATATGTGTAATTAAATCAAAATATTTTGAAAGTTCTTAATTTTTTTTATCACGAATTTTAAATAGGTATATATGGTATGAATAATATAGTAATATAATAAGAAGCACGTTTTAATTCTTTTTAAAAGAATAAAAATCAGTAGGAGATGATTAGATTGAAAAGATATAGAATATATATATATATATGTATATATATATATATTTTTTTATCTTTCCTTTGGAAAATCATAAATTATGGAATTAATAATTTTGAAAATTATTATTTGAAAGGATTAGCCAATACTATTTTTTAATTTATTTTTTAATTCAATAAATTAACAAATTTATTATGTAATTTTAAGCTCCCACAATGTTTCTCACAAAAAATCCTTTTATGATTATGATTATATGTTAGACTTATTTATTTTGATGATTTATTTAATTATGTTTTAATTTATTTGGAAGAGAAAAATAGAATCAAAATTTATTTTTATGATTTATTTGAAAGAAAACAATAGAATCAAAATTTATTTTAATGATTTATTTGAAAGAGAACAATAGAATCAAAATTTATTTTGATAATTTATTTGAAAGAGAAAAATAGAATCAACATTTATTTTGATGATTTTATGTTTTTAATAGAATCAAAATTTATTTTGTCCCTTTATTTCTCACCTAAACCTTTATCCTAAATGTTGTTAGAATGTATTTAATATTTGATTAAATCAGGAGTTCAAACAGCCCAGCACAATAGCAGTTCAAAAGGTTTAAGTAGAAGATATTCAAATTTGTAATAATGGAGTGGAAGATATTCAAATTAGTAATGATGGAGTATAACGGCTATAAACGGCTATAAATTCAAATGACTACAACGGCTATAAACGGTTATAAATTCAAATGAATACAACGACTATAAACAGTTATAATTTTTATTATATATACCAAAGTCTCTAATGTAAACAAGTTACAAAAACCTGAAAATATTCTTTGATCTATAATCACTCACATCTATTCTTTGAAAAATTCTCTGAGGAGTGTTCTTCAATTTTTGTTTACA
This sequence comes from Camellia sinensis, assembly GCF_055761805.1. Lineage (NCBI taxonomy): Eukaryota > Viridiplantae > Streptophyta > Magnoliopsida > Ericales > Theaceae > Camellia > Camellia sinensis. The sequence continues at coordinate 192,764,474 of NC_138964.1, forward strand.
TCCTTTCTCAGAAATTATACACTGAGCCTTATAGCTTTAAGTCCATCTTTCTTGTGTGAGGTTTACAGAAAAACCAAAACTTTATTTTATATATCTATCTTTGAGAGTTAATTCTTGTAACTTTCTGTAAAAGCAAAAACATATTCTTTTCAATCTTGTAAGAGTGTAGTACGCTCAGTATTCTTGACTTAGAAAATCTGTGTAAAATCCGTGGAGGATTGCTCCATTTGTAAAGAGGTTGCTAGCAACCCCATAAAGCTAGAGCATAGTGGAAAATCTCAAGTGAAGCTTGTGGAGTGGACGTAAGCCGAGTTGAAACCGAACCACTATAAATTTGTTTGACTCTCTTTCCCTTATCTCTTTATTTTATTTAAATTGCTGTAGTTATATTTCACATTTTCACTGTGCTAAAATCATTAACTGACATAGTTGTTAGAACACTTGTTTTAATTATTTTTATTTCATTAACTATATTTATTTATTATAGTAGTCATAATTTTTATTAGAGTATTATTAATTTTTAATTGTAAAAACCTAATTCACCTTCTTCTTAGGTTGTCTTTTGGGTAACAATTGATATCATAGCCTAAACTCTTGTTTTAGATTTAACCATCTAGGAGTTTCGATCCATGGCAACCTTAACTGAAGGATAAACCACAAATAGGCCACAATTGTTTGACGGAAACAACTATAGTCATTGGAAGGATAAGATGACCCTATACCTACAAGCCACTAATTATGCCATGTCGATTATTGTCACCAAAGGTCCAAAAACTCCTACCAAATTAGTAGACAATATTAGTGTACCTAAAACTGAAGATGAATGTGATAAGAGAGATCATAAATTATTGCAAGCCAATACTAAAGTTAAACTCACCTTTGTTTGTAGATTGGACTCTAAGGAGTATAATAGAATTTCAATTTGTGATTTGGCAAAAGAAATTTGGGACAAACTTGAGGTAACGTATGAAGGTACAAACCAAGTGAAGGAATCTCGTATTGATATGCTTGTTCATAGTTATGAATTATTTAAAATGAATTCTGATGAATCTATTTCAAGTATGTTTACTAGATTTACTGAAATTGTAAACTCTTTGAAATCTCTTGGCAAAACTTATACTAACAGTGAATTGGTAAGAAAATTTTTTAGGTGTTTACCAAAGAATTGGGAAGCAAAGGTCACGGCCATTATAGAAGCCAAAAATCTCTCCACACTTGGATTGGATGAGCTTATGGGTTCCCTTATGACTCATGAGATCACCATGAAAGCACACGAGGATGTTGAAAACAAAAAGAAAAGTGGAATTGCATTCAAAGCCTCATCAAATGAAGAAGAACATGAAAACTCTAGTGAGGATAAAAGCTATGCCATGTTTAGTAGAAATCTCAAAAAGCACTTCAAGAAAAACAATTATAGAAGAAGAAGACCTTTCAAGAAAAAGTACAACAAAGATGACAAGAAAGAGCCTATAATTTGCTATGAGTACAAAAAATCCTGGACATATGAAGATGAATTGTCAAAAATTGAAGAATCATGGAAAAGACTACAAAAGAAACAAAAAGGCCATGGTAGCAGCTTGGGGAGAAAGTGAAGATAAAAGCTCAAGTGATAAAATTGAAAATAAAATAGCCAACTTATGTCTCATGGCTGTTGAAGATAAAGACTCTACTCAAGATGAGGTAACAACTCTTTATGAAGAACTTGAAAGTGCATTCTATGAACTACAAGATGAATTTAGAAAAGTGTGTGCCAAAAATAATGTGTTGAAGAATCTGTTGCATCTTTATCTATTAATGTAGAAGAATTAAAGAAAGAAAAAATTATTTTGAAAAATGATTTTAACACCATCTCTAATGAGAAAACTGTTTTACAAAATAATGTTAATGATTTAACAAAAACACTTGAAAATTTTGTAAAAGGTAGAGATAATCTTAACATGCTTCTTGGAAATCAAAGATGTGTTTTCAATAAAACGGGCCTTGGATATGACTCTATTAAAAAATAAAAAAAATCTCAATACAATTTTTGAAAAGGCACCTCTCATGACTCACCCTCATATTACTTGTCATTATTGTAGAAAGAAAGACCATTATATATCTTCTTGTCCATTCAAAAATAATATAAACATGGGAATTAAAAAGATTTGGATTGTTAAGAGATCTAACAAAACTAATCAAGAAGGACCCAAGAAACTATGGGTACCAAAAACCAACATTTGATTGTCATCTTGTAGGTTTGCTTTAAGTCCAAAGCTAAAGAAGGGAAGTGGTATCTTGATAGTGGATATTCCAGACACATGACCGGAGATAAATTCTTCTTTACTAAACTATCATTCAAAGATGGAGGATTTGTTACTTTTGGAGACAATAAGAAAGGAAAAATCATCGGTATTGGTAGCATTAGTATTTCTACTAACCCTTCTATTGAAAATGTTTTACTTGTTGATGGACTTAAGCATAACCTACTTAGTATTAGTCAATTATATGATAAAGGTAATCGAGTTATTTTTGATAAATCACATTGCACAATTGAAAGCACAAATGATTATAAAGCTTTATTCGTTGGTAATCGTCATGATAATGTTTATGTTTTTTATCTTGATGATCTCTATGCTAGTGACGTTAAATGTTTATATGTTAATAATGAAAATAGTTGGTTATGACATAGAAGACTTGGTCATGCTCATATGGATTTAATTGTTAAACTTTTGAGAAAGAATTTGGTCATTGGACTTCCAAAAATTAAATTTGAAAAAGATCATCTTTGTAATGCTTGTCAACAAGAAAAACAAACTAAAACATCATTTAAATCAAAATCTCATATTTCCACAACTAGACCTTTAAAATTATTGTATATGTATTTGTTTGGTCCCTCAAGAACATCTAGTCTAGGTGGTAAACATTATTGTCTTATTATTGTTGATGATTATTCAAGATTTACATGGGTTATGTTTTTAGCACACAAAGATGAAACATTTTCTTCTTTCACAAAACTCTGTCGTAGAATTCAAAATGAAAAAGGCTTTATTATTACTAATATTCGAACCGACTATGGTAGAGAACTTGAAAATGAGAAATTTGAATTGTTTTGTGATGAGCATGGTATTGGACATAATTTTTCAGCACCTAGAACCTCTCAACAAAATGGTGTAGTAGAAAGGAAGACTAGAACTTTAAAAGAGATGAGTAGAACAATACTTTGCGAAAATAATATTCCTAAATATTTTTGGGGCCGAAGCCGTTCACACCGTATGCTATATTTTAAATCATGCATTAATTAGACCTATTCTAAAAAAGACTCCTTATGAATTTTGGCATGATAGAAAGCCCAACATTAGTCACTTGCCTGTTTTTGGTTGTAAATGTTTTGTGCATAATAATGGTAAGGATAACTTAGGTAAATTTGATTCAAAATCTGATGAAGCAATTTTTCTTGGCTATTCCTTAACTGGCAAAACTTATCGTGTTTTTAATAAAAGAACTCTTGTTGTGGAAGAATCTATACATGTGGTATTTGATGAACTAACATCACTGCTCAAAAGCAAATTGTTAGTGATAATATAGATTTGGAACCAAATGTGGAAGATTCAAGTATCTACAAAGAAGAGAATCAACCATGTAAGTTGAACAAAGAGATTGAACAACCTATTCTCCCACCTCAAGAAGAATGAGGAAAAATGATGATTTGCCAAGAGAATGGAAGTTTGTTTATAATCACCCTAAGGATTTAATCCTAGGTGACCCTACAAAAAGTATTGAAACTTGCTCTTCACTTAGAAACATTTGTAATAACTTGGCTTTTCTCTCACAGATTGAGCCTAAAAACTTTCAAGAAGCCAAATTCGATGAACATTGGATGATAACTATGCATGAAGAGCTTAACCAATTTGAGAGAAACAAAGTATGGAAACTTGTGCCAAAACCTAAAGATCATACCATTATCGGTACCAAATGGATCTTTCGAAACAAGCTTGATGAATCCGATACAATTATATGAAACAAGGCTAGACTTGTTGCACAAGGATACAATCAAGAAGAAGGTATTGATTTCGATAAAACCTTTGCTTCGGTTGCTAGATTAGAAGCCATTCGCATGTTACTTGCATTTGCATGTTTTAGAGATTTCAAACTTTATCAAATGGATGTAAAAAGTGTCTTTCTAAATGGTTTTATAAATGAGGAAGTTTATGTTAAACAATCCTCAGGTTTTGAAGATCATGCTTTTTCAAATCATGTTTTTAAACTATCAAAAGCTTTATATGGTTTGAAACAAGCACCTCGTGCATGGTATGAACGATTAAGTAAATTTTTGATTGAAAATAATTTTTCTAGAGGAACAATTGACACAACACTTTTTGTTAAAACTAAAAATGATAATTTACTTATTGTGCAAATATATGTGGTTGAAATTATATTTGGTGCTACTAATGAAACCTTGTGTAAAGAATTTGCTAAGTGTATGCAAGGTGAGTTTGAGATGAGCATGATGGGAGAACTAAATTATTTTCTTGGGCTTCAAATCAAACAATATAAGGAAGGAATTTTTATCAACCAAGCTAAGTACACAAAAGAACTACTCAAAAAGTTTGGTATGTATGACTCAAAAATAGTTGGAACACCTATGAGCACATCCATTAAGCTAGACAAGGATGAAAAAGGTAAGTCCATTGATCAAACCAAAATATCGAAGTATGATCAGCTCACTTCTTTATTTAACTGCAAGTAGACCCGATATTATGTGTGCTAGATATCAATCAAATCCTAAAGAATCACATCTCAGTGCTGTTAAAAGAATTTTTAGATATCTTGTTGGCACTCAAAATTTGGGACTGTTTTATCCTAGAGGTGTTGCATTTGATTTAATTAGTTACTCAGATGCCAACTTTGCCGGATGCAAACTTGATAGAAAAAGCACCAGTGGCACTTGTCACTTTCTTGGTAACTCATTAGTATCTTGGTTTAGCAAAAAGTAAAATTCTGTTGTTTTATCAATGACCGAAGCTGAATATATAGCTTCCAGAAGTTGTTGTGCCCAAATACTTTGGATGAAATAACAATTGGAGGATTTTGATTTGCATTATGATAATATCTCTATTAAATGTGATAATACTAGTGCCATCAATTTAAGCAAAAATCCGGTTCAACACTCACGAACAAAACATATTGAAATTCGACATCATTTTTTAAGAGATCATGTTCAAAAAGAAGATATTGTACTTGAATATGTAAACACCGACAAGCAATTGACGGATATTTTCACAAAACCCCTAAGCAAGGATCGTTTCAATTTTATTCGTGGCGAGCTTGGAATGTCGATTTCTACTTAAAAAGTTTTGTTATGACTGTGAAACTTGAATTTTTGTTAAAATGATATCTGTGTATTACTACATTGATATGGAAACATTTATATCAGTTGAATGCTCTCAAGTCCTTCATACATTTATTCTCATATCATTTTCCTCCTCCTCCTCTAGATTCTGACCCATGATTTCCTTTGATAATATCACAGGGGGAGAAATTATATTATGTTATGTATTATGGTATTATTTTCAAATTATGATATTATTTGAGAACTAATCTGATGATTATGTATTTCTCGTTTGATATCTTAGTTCTTATATCATGTTGTTGATTAAAACTTATTTATTACACATGTGCTAACCTATGTATTTAGAAATGATTTTAGGGAGCATGACTTGAGAGGGAGCCTTTCTTACTCCCAAATCAAATCAAAACATCATTCTGTGCCATCATCAAAAAGGGGGAGATTGTTAGACTTATTTATTTTGATGATTTATTTAATTATATTTTAATTTATTTGGAAGAGAAAAATAGAATCATAATTTATTTTGATGATTTATTTGAAAGAAAACAATAGAATCAAAATTTATTTTGATGATTTATTTGAAAGAGAAAAATAGAATCAACATTTATTTTGATGATTTTATATTTTAATAGAATCAAAATTTATTTTGTCCCATTATTTCTCACCTAAACCTTTATCCTAAATGTTATTAGAATGTATTTAATATTTAATTAAATTAGGAGTTCAAACAACCCAAAAATAGAGGTTCAAACAGCCCAGCAGCAGTTCAAAAGGTTCAAGTGGAAGATATTCAAATTAGTAATGATAGAGTACAACGGCTACAAATGGCTATAAATTCAAATGACTGCAACGGCTATAAACGGTTATAAATTCAAATGAATACAATAGCTATAAACGACTATAATTTTCATTATATATACCAAAGCCTTTAATGCAAACAAGTTACAAAAAACCTGAAAATATTCTTTGATCTATAATCACTCACATCTATTCTCTGAAAAATTCTCTGAGGAGTGTTCTTCAATTTTTGTTTACATCCTCTCTTAGAAATTATACACTAAGCCTTATAGCGTTAAGCTCATCTTTCCTGTGTGAGATTTACAGAAAAACCAAAGCTTCATTTTATATATCTATCTTTGAGAGATAATTCTTGTAGCTTTCTGTGAAAGAAAAAACACATTCTTTTCAATCTTGTAAGAGTGTAATACACTCAGCGTTCTTGACTTAGAAAGTCTGTGTAAAATCCGTAGAGGATTGCTCCATTTGTAAAGAGGTTGCTAGCATCCTCGTAAAGCTAGAGCACAGTGGAAAATCTCAAGTGAAGTTTGAGGAGTGGACGTAGGCCAAGTTGAAGTTGAACCACTATAAATTTGTTTGCCTCTCTTTCCCTTATCTCTTTACTAGCATATACCCGTGCCTGAAGGCACGGTGTAAATAATGTTGGGATTAGAATATAATTGTAATCCCAACACTATTTAATAAATTATCAATTATTAATTTAATATAATTGTAATCCCAACTCTTGTCTTAAAAATAAATTATCAATTATAGAGATGGAATTATGCCTTTAATCTGAAAATTCTTGTTTCTATACTAAGAAAATGGCATAGGCAAACAACTATTGTTGAGCTTTGGTGACCCACCATGAAACAAACTCAAAAACATCTATCTAAGTTCACAGAAGCTGTGGGAGTTTCCAATCAAATGAAGGGATTTGAAATTAAAGTTTATAAGAACATAGGCGAGTTTTCAAATGAAATTCAATTATGGCCCAAATAGTTTTATTTTAGTTTAATTACGTGTTTATGCGATCTTTAAGTTGTTGTTCTGTTCTTTCATTTACCGTCAACAATAAAGCAAAAAGTTTTGCAAGCAGGTAAAGAACAAAGTTTTCCAACAATCAAAGCACATCCAAACTCAATGTTTGAACTTTCAAGGAAGGAGAAAAAAAGAAGCTTGAAAACAAAAACCTATTTGGTAAATTTTTAGCAAATTTTTATTTGCATGTGCATCATTTCCTGTGGAGTACACATCGATAAATCAAACAAATATTTTACTCAGATAAATTGACAGCAGAGTTGATTAGTCTTGTTAGGCTTACATATTATGAATTGATGAATGTGAAGTATATGCCTAACAAAGAACCAAATTTCAATTTCAACTACTCAGCTCTTCCTACCAGTGCTTTCAATTGAGGCATGGAAAATAAATGGTTTTCATTGATATGTTCTACTAACGGGAAAAAATAATTTCACTGATGGCCATGTAAAACTTACCATAATCTCCTAACGTTCTCCATTCTTAATATGATGCAAATAAGAGCATCTCCAATTGTATGCACAACCTCACACCAAAGCCAAAATTTGAGCATAGAAGAAAAACCGCTCCAATGGTGTTTCAAAATTTGGCATTGTAATATATTTGGGCACCAAGTGTAGCAAAATGGTAAATTTTATCACATTTGATCAGTTGACATTTTGCCTAAAATTTACATAGTTGTTATTTTTTCAATTTCAGAATTTACATTTAGACACGGATAAACACGTTGTACGGTGTAGATTGAATATATGGTGGTTAAAAAAAAAAAACATTTGTACCATGTGGCAATAACCATTGGAGATGCCACACTTGTGTGTAGATATCATATACTTGCGCGTGAGTCACTTCATCAAGATATTATGATTTGGGAATTAGGTGGAAAAAATTGAAATTCATTCAGAAGCTAGAAAATAGGCTAAATTCATGTTCAAAGCCAATAAAAATCTTAACAAATCACAAAACAGAAAAAAATTTACATTTAGAAATTGACAATATGAGAAGAAGTCAACATGAGAAGAAGCAGCAGCACAAAAAGAAATTGACAATATCAAAAAAAAGTAAATTTATGTTTCTATACTGAACACAAAACTAATTAGGTAAATAGAAATCAAGTCGATTACTCGGTTCCATGTGTAGTATTGCTGATGTGTCCAGAAGATTGAGGTCTTCAGTTATGCAACCACCCTCCAATCCAAATTACCTGCTTCAAATAATTAAAAAGAGTTTCAAATTTAATGTTATCCCGTTACCTTTCTAATACAGATTTCACTTAGGTATGCTACACCTGGTTGGCGTTAAACAAAAGAAAAATTTATAATAACAAAAGAAAGGTTTATAATAACCAAAGAAAGGTAATGGGATAACATGAAAAAGAAAAAAAAAATCAATTAACAGAATTTCAAAATCAATTAACTGAAAAAGATTCAAATCCTAACAATTAACAGAATAAAAATTTAAAGCCATGGTTGTTTAACTTGACCATACAAATCCTAACTATTAACACATTCATTCATCAAATTGTAGGTATGATTTTTTTCTTATTTCATCATTAACACATGACCAACAAAATAAAAATAAAAAGTATTTTTATTGTGTTCAATCATATACCTACAAATCATACCTATAGCAAGCATGATGGATGATAATTTCCTACAAACCAAAATAGTTTATGGATGAAATCACAACCACTCCAACCACAAAGGATATCAATCATATACCTACAAATCAACAATTTTATGGGAAGAAGAATACCATGGTTGCAATAAGAGCAATGAATTTCTAGTTGAAAGTAGAAATCAAACACATAAGAATACCATGTAATCCTCTTTATCATCAAATGTTGTTTCATATTTGTGTGGGTGTGTTTTGAGTTATTAACTCCTAATATTATTGTTTCATACAAATTTAACTAAACCCATCAAATCCATTTCAAATGATTAGAAATCAAAACCCATCAAACCCATTTCAGAAATCACAACCACTCCAACCACAACAATTAACATAGCTTACACCGAATTAAAGTTAGAGACTTACAGTTTCACCATCTCTCTGCGTTTACTTTGGGAAGACAAATTATTAGAAATTAGAAATCAAATTATTAGAAATCCATTTAACTTCGAATTTCTGCGAATTAAACCCATCAAATCCATTTCAAATTTCAGAAATCAAAACCCATCAAACCCATTTCAGAAATCACAGCGTACTCAATTTTCAAACAGATATAAAATGCATGACACAATGTCAACCAATAGCTAAAGGATCACCTATGGAATAACTACAGAGCTAAGCACAAATTTCAACTTATTGTTTCGTAAATCTTTTGGCAATCCTAGAAAAAAATATATGGGAGAAAGAAAAAGAATATTACACAGTTGCAGCAACTGGGTTCCTTGGCAATCACATAACTAAGCCAATTAAGTATTACCTAACGGGTCAATTCAAAAACTCATCTACAAAAAATAAATGTACAAATAGATAAATAAATAAATAAACTTTTAAAGAATATTAGACCTAGTTTGGAATAAGTTATTTTAATAATTTTTAATTTTTTATTAAAATATAAGGTAAAAAAATTAATATATTTTGAATAACTTTTTAATTTTTTATGAAAAATTGTACAAAATAGAGAGAAATTTTTTTCTTTTTATTTTTTGGTATAGGTCGTTTACTTTTAAATTTTTTTTTTGATTTTTTAAATTTTAAGCTAAAATATTGAGAGCTAAGACAATGAAATTTTCAAAAGACAATGAAATTATTAATTTTTTTTATTTTCTAGTCAATTACCATGAAATCAAGAAAAGACCCAGATCCAGATTCATAAAACACTATCTGATCATGTGAACTCAATTCAGAATTAAAGGAAAAATGAATAACTCCATAGAATTGTTCAAATCTCTAGTTACAGAAGCGAATTTAAGTGCCAAAGAATGAAAATCAAACCTAGAAATGAACGAATCCAGTTGATCTTGAACCACAAAATATCTATAAAATTCAATAAAATATCTATATATGTACACACGATCTCCCTCTCTGTATTAGTGTGTGTGTAGTAAAGATTAAATCATGCTGCATACTTCTAAGCATATCTTCACACAAACTCATAAGGTACTATTGTTGACTTCCTCATTGACTTGTTACATTTAAAAACAAACACAGGTCTTAATCTCTGCAATTTCCAAATCAAAGAATATGCAGAGCAATCCCATTGCTATATTTTCTTTCTGTCAACAGGCTATTTACAATCTCAATTATGCCTGATTATAGATTTTTTCTTTATATAGTGAAAAATTGAACAAACAAAACAACACCAACAACACCACCATCAATCCAAATCATCAATCGACCAAAAACACAACAATTAGTTACCTTACCTGTATTTTCTCTACCACGTTTGCCTTGTCGTTCTTCACCATCGACAGTTTCCTCTATTTCATGAATCTTCTTCTCCAACACACGTTCCTTTTCCTTTGAATCCTTATCTTTTCGCCCCAAATCTTTTTCAGACTTTGCTGCTACTCTTACTCTTACTCTTACTCTTACTCTTAGAATCCTTAACTTTGCTGCTACTCTTACTCTCCTCTGTCTCTCCCACTGAACCCCCACTTGATTCAATCTTCTCACCACCACCACCATCGTGCTTTCTACTACTTTTACTCTTTGAATCAACCAAAGCTTTCGACTTTGAAGTCTTATCCCCATCAATCCTTGAACTTTCCACTTTCAACAATCGAAAAAAGGAACATGAAACTTCAAACATAAAGAAACAACCCATGAATTGCTCTCCTATCCTACGTAATAAACTCCCAAGTCTTCATAACTAACCTACCTAACTCTTAAAAAAGACAAAAAGCATTGAATGGAAAAAAAAACGTTCCACTCTGCTCCCCCAAATGATGAGCTAACCAACATAAACCCACTCCAAAATGTCCGGAAAGTTGTTTCCTCCAAACCATTTGGGTTCAAATATATTGCACCCGAAATTCTCAGTGGCCATAAATTTAAAGTTAGCAGCATGTTCCTAAAATAATACACATGAGAAGCATCTATAAAGAAGTTACACTTACAGGTATTGCCAGGGCAACAGGATCCACTGGAACATTGAAGGGCTCAGCAGCATCCATTTTCATAACCATCTTAATGACCTGTGAACACATAAGATGATTCATTAATAAATAAGTAAAAATGTTGTAACCACATTTCAAGGTCGTACCCAATGCATACTGCTCCCATTAGACATCAACAACAGGGCGGTTTTTAATTCTTACTTTTCGTATTGAGGATCCTGATGAAGCGAGTTTGCTTCTTTTTGATGCGTTCTTCCATTCTGCACCTGTTTTACATTGCTACCTGGTTCTATACTGGAGGCAACTATTCCACCTATTAGAAATAATTTATAAATTCAAATCTTATAAATTATCAGCAAACCCAAAATAATTTATAGTTTTTTGGGTTATTTATCATTATAAATTATTTCTCCTGATTAGAAATAATTATCATCATATAAATTCAAATCTTCGGTAATCTCTGTCTCTCACTTTGTAATAATCATATGATGATAACTTTGAATCTTTGGTAATCTCTCTCCCGCTTAAGTTTTTTGGGTTATTTAAAATTATAACTCTGAATCTCTCTGAATCTTGCGAAATAATTATTTTAATCTGAATTTATATGATGATAATTATTTCACTATTTTCAGCAGCAAGATCTGAATTTTCAGCAGCAAGATCTGAATTTTAATCTGAATCTTCTGTTACAAACCCAGCAAGATTTGAATCGGTTGTAGAGAGAGTTATATAATATGATAATCCAATCCACAAAACAGAGAGAGAGAGAGAGAGAGAGAGAGAGAGAGAGAGAGAGGTTTTACTTTCGGGTATGGCGAGGGTTTTGGAGAGAGAGCTTCTCGTCTGGGATTGGGACCAAACTTTTCTCACCGTCGAATTAGCTTCCGATTCAACTTTCTTGCTTGTTGGGACTCTGTTGCTGCTGCTCTCTCTCTTTCGCCTATCGTTGAGGAGGAAGGTCTGTTAAAGCAAGAGAACAAAGAGTGAGAGAGAGATAAGAGGGATAGTTGCGAGAGAGAGAGACAGAGGGAGTTGTAGAGACGTGTTTGGCAGACGTAGGAGAGAGAGAGAGCAGAGAGGGTTTGAGCGGAAAAAAAACTGATCTCAACCGTTGATATAAACTTGGAATTAATCTCAGCCATTGGATCAAAATGTATCTCACATACATTTTATACATTTTCAAAAACTTTCTTCCCTTATTATATAGATTTTATTTAAATTGCTGTAGTTATATTTCACATTTTCACTGTGCTAAAATCATTAACTGACATAGTTGTTAGAACACTTGTTTTAATTATTTTTATTTCATTAACTATATTTATTTATTGTGCTAGTCATAATTTTTATTAAGGTATTATTAATTTTTAATTGTAAAAATCTAATTCACTCCCCTCTTAAGTTTTCTTTTGAGTAACATTATATGATATATAGATAGATAGATAGATGGTGACAACTCTATTAAAATAAAAAATACAATAAAATAAAAAATACAGTTCATTCATACCTTTTATTTCTAGACATTTTTCTAAGTTGATAACATTCCTATAGTGCTTGGATTGCTCTTTAGTGTTTTGGGTCCTAAGCGTATTTTTATGAGAGTAATCTTAAAAACTCATAGCGCTAGTTTGGTATGAGGCTAAAATGAGGTTGGAGGTTAAAACAGTTACAAAAAATAAAATAAATTAAAAAAATTAATAAGATAAAATGTTACATTTAAATCATAATTATTTTACTTTTTATTTCACAATAGTTAAAAAAGTCAAAAAGTTCAACCCAAACGAAACTTTTTGACCCCAAGTTAAAATAGTCAAAAAGTAAAAAAAAACAAAAAAACCGTTAGTCTAAAGTTAAAAAGTTTCGTTTGGGTTAAATTTTTTTGACTTTTGAGAGAAAAAAAGTAAAATGATTATGACTTGAATATAATATTTTGTTTTATTAACTTTTCAACCTTAATTATTTTAGCCCCCAATTTCATTTTAGCCTCATGCCTAATGAGGATATAATATATTATCTTTAAACTTATTCACATTATTGTGGTATGGGTTGAATTTTAATTGATTAATATTTAAACGAATGAATAATTGATATACAATAGTCTACAGAATCAGAGTAAATTTAAAAATAATATTTAAGTCTTCAGTTTTTGTCTTCCAAAAAATGCGTCTTCCATAGAAAGAAAGAAAGAAAGAAGAAAAAAATAAATTCTTAAATGGGTACGTACCCCCGCTACCTTTTATATTCCCACACAAAATTTGCTTTTACATATAATAATGAGGGCCACAATTAACTATATACAAAAAAAAAAAAAAAAAATGCAAAATACAAAATAATATGATATAATGAAAACTTTTTATTTTAAAATAAACCAGTTATGTATTATATTTACAATAATATCATTGTTATATCTATTTTATGATGTTTTTAGTATAAATTTTATATATGCATAAAAATTTTCATATTAAATAGTGTGAGTCCTTCGCATGCGCATAACTTCTCTTATGTTAATTAATTTGGGATTTTCGGCAACAACTCCAGCATCAGATAACTTTATTGCAGGATTTCAAAGAAAAAAAGATAACTTTCTTGCAAACAGGACATCCACACAACTATTTTTGGACGAGCAATTATGGGCAAATAACATGTCGGTGATGTTTTACCAAAATAATAATAATAAAAAAAACATGTCGGTGATGTGCAGAATAAATAATTACAAACAAATAATAAATATTATAAATATAAAAAATTAAAATTATAAACTTATTTATGAATATGTAATAATTTTAGAAATTATCTTTGAAAAATAATCCTCTCAAATATTATTTCATACCCCATGTAGTATTGCCTCAAATCAATCCAAATAAAATAAATGGCTTGAATTGATTTGAGACTTTGTCACATTAATGTTTTTAGGCAATGAATAATTGCTTCTATGTCCAACATGTGATTCATGTACGATTTAATAATTACCTAGTAAATTCACATTTTCATGTTCTTACTACATCACATTAATGCTTTTAGGTAATGAATAATTGCTTCTATATCGAACATGTGATTCATATACGATTAATAATTACATAGTAGATTCCCGTTTTCATGTTCTTATTACATCACATAAATTTACAAACGTACTAATAATTCTACATAAACTTATGTGATATTGACATCCCATCGCACTCTCATGGACAAGCATTATAGAAAAAATAATTAAAAAAGAAAAGGAAAAATGAATCTGGAAGGATTTTCACTGCCATGTCAACTTTATGCAAGTAGAAGAACGAAATGAGAGTTCTTCTTGAACTTTTCTTCTTTACACATCTCTCACTTGGAAAACGAATCCGGCCAACACACAATCTTTCGCCCCTTCTTTCTTTCAACTGATGATCAACGCTGACATTCAGATAAAATTAACTAATATCTGACGAATAGTAGAGAAAGGAAGGAGAACCAAAAAGATAGGTAAGTTAACAATTTTCGGGATTTCTAGGATTTGAAATTTGAAATTTCTGATTTGGGAGTAACAAATTTAGGTCTCAATATTACTGAAAATCGTCAAATATTGGATTTAAAAAAAAAATTCTCGTTTGAAATCCAACTAAAATTTCATTTGATTTGGGATTTGGTTAAGATTTCAAATTTTTTTGAATTTTATATTGTAACAACTCGAAAATTTAAGTTGTTCTTTAAATTTTATATTAGTATTATTTAATTATAAATGAGAAAAATATAATTTTATGTACGATTAATTAAAGCTAAAAAAAAAGAAGAGAAAACTAGTGATGCAATTCCTTTAGTAATTGGGCCCAAGTATAATTAAGTAACTAAGCTAAACTTATCCATTCGAGGGGAATAAGTTTCAAATATAGAGCATAATGATAGCAGCTAAATTGGGGGGGGGGGGGGGGTGTTATGCGATGTGGCTACGTGTCACCTAAAACTTGCTGAGCAAGTATTGCACCTTGTATAAAAGAAGGAGTGGCGTTGTAAACCAGAGGAAGGAAAAACAAATAAAGAAAGGGAAAGAAAATAGTGAAAGTCAAGAAGGCATTTGATAGTAGAAAGAAAGAGTGAAGTATTAATTTGAGGTGAGTTATATTATATCTTGAGTCACCAAAATATTTTTTACTTATGTTTTGAGTTACAATAATTTATTTTACGCAATTTATGTTTTATAAATTATATTAATATTTCGATTATGTTGATGATTTTCTAAATCGTGTTTGCTTAAAATGAAACCCATAGATATGTTTGTATAAATTTTATTAATTATTTGACAATGAGTTTATAAGCAATTATTTTCTATAAGTACCACCACGAGAGTCCCACAGCTTGGGGGACTTAAATAAACTATTGGCTTTT
Source organism: Camellia sinensis (assembly GCF_055761805.1). Classification (NCBI taxonomy): domain Eukaryota; kingdom Viridiplantae; phylum Streptophyta; class Magnoliopsida; order Ericales; family Theaceae; genus Camellia; species Camellia sinensis. Next base: position 192,780,038 of record NC_138964.1, read on the forward strand.
GATTGGTTACCTTGTAGCCCTCTGTTTGTCATGGACCTATCAATCTCTGTTCTGTGTGAAGCTAAGTGGTACGCTATTGTGAGAGCCATTTTTAGAATCCGTACGAGCTACCTCTTGAGTCTATACCTCTGTATTGTCATGAATCTATTCACCTCTGTTCTGTCCGTCACTTCTGTGACCTCTGTTTCGTTCTGTTCGGTATCGTGGTTATGGTTATTTATTTACATAATTTCTGTATTTTAGTTTCTGCCACTTTGATTAATTTGTTTATTCAAATTAAGTTATGTTAATGTTTTCGCTTAAATAACTATCCATGGTTATTTTGTATCCCTTATACTCTTAGGATAATATTTCTCACTCTGACATGTGTTTATAGTTATTTACTAATTTTCAAGAAACAACGCAATTCAAAAATAGTTTTGGAAAGGCTTAGAAGCGGGGATGTGGAATAGACACACAGAGCATTTTTATCGTGCTTATAATTCTATTCTTCATATGTAAATACCAGCCTTTTGGTCAATGAGTTTTTGTTATAAAAGTAAAAGCTCTAATAATTATTTTGGTATACTCACTTAAATATTTTTTCCGCTTGCGTTTAGTAATTTGTTTAAGAATTAGCCGTAGGTAACTTTAATTATTGGCCATCACGATACTTAACCCTTGAATACGGGGAGTGGGTTGTGACACATATTTCAGCCAACTAAAATTTCTTTTACATTTGATATTGTCTGATTTTCATTCCCAATATTTTGTTGAGACTTAATTCAATTGCAATATTCAAGGGGTATCTTTTAATATTGATCAAATGAAGTTAAAAGGCAAGAAGAATACCAGTAACAAAAGCTCTTCTTTACCTAATGTGTTACTTGTTGGATAGTTTAAATGGTTTGTTCAAGAACAATAACTTACTAGTGCAGATAGGAGCACACAATTGAACCAATGTGTTTATTGTTGATTGAGTTTTGGATGGATAAGAAAGTTCTTGTGTTTGGTGGAGTAGCTTTTTAGTGAAAGTTTGTGGTTATGAATTTATTTATTTTTTGTTCTTTTTAGTTGGAATTTTACCATGTCTCAGGCTCTATTTTTCTTATTACTTGGAAGTATTGTTGTTAACATTTGTTATGTGGTAGCTTATTTTCATTTCCATAGTCAAGATTTTTATATGTTATCCTTTATTATTTTTCTTGAATAAAATCTTATCTTTTGCCAACCCAAAACATAAAAATAAAAATGCAATATTGTTCAAGGAAAGCCCCAAATTTGTTATTGTTGACATTGATGGGCCCACAGAAGCTTTTGGCCCACCACTTAGAGCCCAATTCACGGTTTAAACACCAAAGCCCAACACCATTGAGAACCCAACATTGCACCTGGAACCAATGGCATCTAAACACTTGTCAAGAAGGGAACCAGCCACGTAAGCAGACAAAGATCCTGTAGAGTTATTGCACCACACATCAGCCATTAATGAGGTTCCTGCAGCATTAAATGCGATAACCCCTTTACGACGGAACGAGCAGCCTCACCGTGAACAATGCAAACTAGAGTATAGACTTTCGGCCAACACGACAGGTTGGAGTGGATAAGGAATGATGGACAAAGGATATAAGGAGGCTTCCAAGACAGAAAAAAAGGTTAAGATCTCTATTCTTATTCTCTCTCTCTACACACCATCAATCTCTCTCTCACCTAACTTGGTCGTTGAAGTGTTCGCTGGGGGACTCGCGTTCCCCGTTAGACATTTTTGCAGGTACTCCAGTGAACTGTGAAGCGTGGGTCACCCCGGCTTGCCTTAAAAGGATCAGCAGTATCATCAGTTGGCGCCGTCTGTGGGAATGCCACTTCGGGTAACAGTTGTGCTCATTGTTGCCGGAGACCCGTTCCCGATAATTCCACTTCACCGGCCATCAAGGTGGATGGTCATAACCAGATCCATGACTTCTCAACACAAGGTCGTCGACCCCCAAGCCGACCTTTCCAACCCAAACAACCCACCTCAATTCACAGAACTCACCAACAGCATCAACCGCTTGGCCGAGCAAAACCAGGCCTTGATCAATGCTTTGCTCCAACAAAACCTCCTTATACCTCCTCCACCACCACAAGATATCCCTCCCAATCAAGAACGAACCCCGAGCCATCCTTTCCAACAAGCCCACCTCTCCAACTTAGAGGATCTGCAAGCCCCACCTCAAGACATGAACCCGCCACCTTGGGGTTTACATCCATCAGTTCAAGTACCTGCTCCTGAAGGAGAGGCTAGTAGTGTTCAACCCCCACTACACTCTAGAGGTGACAATGTTCCTATTTGGGATGCAGAACTCCAAGCCATGAAACTCCAGCTTCAAGGAGTCATGCAAAACATACAGAATAAACCCTCCACAACAGCTAACTCCCCATTTGTCGTTTCCAGCAGGGACAAACCCCTACCCCCCAAGTTCAAAATTCCCTCAATCGACTCATTCGACGGCACAACGGATTCGGTTGACCATTTGGAGACCTACAGGACCCTCATGATCCTCCATGTTTTTCCTGACGAGATCATGTATCGGGGTTTCCCCGTGATGCTTAAGGGGTCGGCTCAACTATGGTTTAGTTAGCTTCCATCGGACTCTGTCTCTACTTTCTGACACCTAAGTGATTCCTTCCTGAGCCATTTCATTGCTGCTCAGCGCCAGTGGTGCCCGGCAACTCAAGTGCTTAATAGCTGTCAAACGGAAGGGCAGTCACTACGTAGCTTTGTCACCCGTTTCAACACCGAGGCCCTATAGGTGGTGGAAAACGACGACAAGATCATCCTCACAGCCTTCATGGTTGGTTTACAACCATTCGATTTCCTTTTCTCCCTTTCTAAAAACCCTGCAACCACCATGGCCACCTTCCTCTCCAAAGCCCAAAAATATATGAATGCCGAAGATTCTTTGGCAGCCTGCCAAGATACTACAACTAAAAATTCAACCCCTGTAGACACCCCATTTTTGATCGACCTCAAGACTTTGATGTCATCGTTTGTGCACTCGCTGATTGCGTATGTTTGTGCTCGTTATGAGTTTCCGGAGCTTTCAGCTGAACGCCTTGTCTCGGGACCTCTTAACTCTCTTCTTCTTGGTTTGTTTTTGGTCCATGCCTTGGTGCCTTTTCTTGGAGGGAGAGAGAGGCCTGTAGGCCACTTTTTGTAGCTGTAGGCTACTTTTCCCTCTTGTAGGCCATTTGCAGTGGCCGGTATGCTAGTTTCCGGGGCTTTCGGCTGAGTGCTTTGTCTTGGGGCCTCTTAGCTCTCTTTTTTTTGGTTTGTTTTTGGACCATACCTTGTTACCCCTTGCCTAGAGGGAGGGGAGGGCTTGTCGGCCACTTTTGGAAGTTGTAGGCCACTTTTTCCTCTTGTATGCCACTTGAAGTGGCCTACGACCATTTTTCTGTTTTTGCAAATATTTTTGGTGCCAGCTGTGGGTCACTGAATGCATCCTCCATACACGTGTATAGAGGGATTGGAACAAGCTCTAAGCTTGTTAAGGAAGCTTGTCCTTGCATTGCTTATTTAAGGGGAGCTCTCTCCTCCTTTCAAGGGTTCAGATTTTTTGAGAGCAAAAAAATCTACTCTCTCTCTAGAATTCTCTCTCTCTATATATATTTTTGTGCTTGAAAGGGCTTGAAAGTGGGAATTCTTGGTGCATTTGCAAAGGGACTTTTAGCCAAACACTACCATCATTGAGTTGAGGTTCTTGAGGGTCATATTTGAGGGCTTAAAGTTGGTTTTTGGCTCAGAAGTTGCTGATTTTGAAGTTGTGCGTCAAGGGTGAGTGTCTTCCCTCTTTAAGCTTTGTTTTAATTGCTTACTTAGCCATCTTTGCATGCTTCTTTTGGCTTAGCTCTCAACTGTAAAAACTTTTATTTTTAAGTGTTAAAAATGGTTGTTTAAGGCCTTGTTTGAGTTAGGGGTGGTCTACCCCATCTTGTGGCTTATTTTACTTTGCTTTGTGCTAGCTTTTAAAGCCTTTGAGATCACCTTGTTTTGGCCTTTTAACCACTAAATTCTAGAGGAATTTCAGTGGTGTAAAGTGGGTTTTGGGACCCAAAATAGGTGGGGGTGGTCCTGCCCCTTTGTACCTTGTTTGCATGTGATGATGGCCTCACTTTTTGGCATGTTTTTCTACCCTTTTGGGGCTCTATCTTAGCATGTTTTTGGTCTTATTTTAGCATGTTACAACTCTGTTTTTGGCTGGTTTGGCCTCTTCTTATTTTCTTTTTGTACTTGTAGTGCAATCATGCCCATTAGCCTAGTGTACTTGGTGTTTTGGCCTTTCATCCTAGCATGTGTTAGCTATACTCTATGCATGTTTTGGTATTATTTTGACATGCTTTTGGACATGTTTTGGGGCTTGCTTTGTATAGCTATAATGTAAATGGCTTCACTAGCCTTGAGTTTTGAGCCCCTTAGCATGCTATATTTATGATGTGTGCAAGATATGGCATCATTTGGTATGAAATTTCAGAGCTTATATTTTTTCCATGCTTCCACTTAAATCGCTCTTTCAATGCTTTTGAGAAGTTGAGCATCATGCCTTGTTTATGAGCCAATACGTATGCATGCTTGTCTAAGCTTTTGGGTCACCATTTTAGCATGTTTAGGCCTCTATTTTGGCATGTTTAACCTCTGTCCGGGGTTGGTTTGGTCATTTGTGCTATGTATTGCATGCTTCTTGGGTAGTGCTCTTTACTAGCCTTATGCTTTAGGCCTTCTAGCATGCCTCATTTGTGATGTTTATGTGATATGGCATCATTTAACACATAATTTCAGAGCATATAGCCTTGTCATACTCTCATGTGTATCACCCTTTGATTGTGTTTAAGATGTTGTGCCTCATGTCTTGTTGATGAGCCAATGCATGAACATCATTTTCTTGCCTTTCATGCTATTATTTCAGAGCATTTTAGCCACTGTTTTGGCATGCATGAGGACTGTTTAGGGCTGGTTTAGTCCATTGAGCAATGTATTGCACAGTCCTAATGTTGTGTACTTCAATAGCTTTAATGCCTAAGTCTTCTAGCATGTCATGATTGTGTTGTTTGTGTGTTAGATTCTTGTTTTAGCATGCCACTTTAGCATTGAAAGATGAGCATGTTGTTTGCATTGCATTGTGTTTGGATCAGATGTTAATCCAAACACAAGGAATGTGGTACGTTTCGTACTCAAAGTGATGAAACATGTTGCACTTCTTGGTCGCCAACCCTCTTGATCATGCATGATAGAGGTGGAGGCTCTTATGTGTTGTTTGTGCATTCACTAACATTGTGCGAGCTTGGCTCTTTGGCCATCATGCATTGAGATGCATGATTGGTGGCTTGAGAGCCGAGTACTATGCTCCTTTGAGCTTGAGAAATGATAAGGAGAGTAGTTGCACACACATTTCCTTCCAAATGCATTGTTGTGCCTTTGTTGATCTCTGTTGCGGCAAAGTTGAGATTCTGGAAAGAGAAGTGGCCGGCCGGCCACTTGCAGCAAAATTTTCCAAAATGCTCCTATTTTGAGGCAGATGCAACCTGAAAGTGTGTTCGATGCTCTGAGGTCACCGCGAGTGCAAACAGAGGCAACTCATGGCAATGCAATGCATTTTCCGGGCGAAGCAAACCGAGCATGCATTTCTTCCTCGCCCTCGAGGCCATTTTACTGCTTTGCTTAGCTAGTTAATTTGCCAGTTTTCTGTAATTAATTAGTTAATGTGCTTAGCTAATTCAACCCATCTTTGTAATATTCTAATTAGCTTAGCATAGCTAGTTTCAATTCGATTTATAAGTAATTAGCTTAGCATAGTTAATTAGTTGATCTGTAATAGTTAGCTTAATTAGCGTAGCTAGTTAGCTTTCATTTCATTCGGACCCTCCTGCGAGATGGCGTATTGTTGTAATAAGGGTGCGTGTGTGTGTGCATATCTTCCAACCCCCACTTCTTTCTCCCTTTTACTTATCAGCTTTTGATGGTTAGTTTAGGGCATATTTCAATTAGCATACTGTAGACGCGCCCAAACGTCCCGGGCTCCGCGCGCGAAAAATGATGCGAAATCCATTTTGTTCATTGAGCTACTACAGTTCGGACTCAAATGTCATGGTTCTGAATCTAATCTCGCAAAGTGCAATGCAAGATCGATAAATCACCAAAGAGTCGAAATCCGACAAATCGTTTTGGAAAACTGATTTTTAAAGAAGTGCCAAACATGGACTGCTTTGCCAGATACAGAGTCGCCATCTAAATGTTTTATTTTTGGAAAATTTAGAAAATCCTGACTCCTGCCTAAGGCCACGTGTCCGTCATCACGGAAGTTGCCTCGGCTCGGGAACTTGGGTATGAGAGGGGAAGGTTATGCAATGAGCACCCCTGCTCGTTCGATCTAAAGATCGGCCTTTACTAACATGATATCTTACTTTTCAAAACACATGCGTTCTTATTCCGATTATTAATCTAATTTACTATGTGATGCACACAGTATACAAGTATAGACTAAATCACTCAAGTTGGAAAAAAACATCTCATGTTTGTTTGTTTGAAAATGGTTTGAAGTTGCTACCCTCAAGTAGGCTAAGTCACGGATTTGCCACTCTCAAATGGGCTTAGAAAACATGATTTAGCATAGCTAGTTTCAATTCGGTTTATAAGTAATTAGCTTAGCATAGTTAATTAGTTGATCTGTAATAGTTAGCTTAATTAGCGTAGCTAGTTAGCTTTCATTTCATTCGGACCCTCCTGCGAGATGGCGTATTGTTGTAATAAGGGTGCGTGTGTGTGTGCATGTCTTCCAACCCCCACTTCTTTCTCCCTTTTACTTATCAGCTTTTGATGGTTAGTTTAGGGCATATTTCAATTAGCATACTGTAGACGCGCCCGAACGTCCCAGGCTCCACACGCGAAAAATGATGCGAAATCCGTTTTGTTCATTGAGCTACTACAGTTCGGACTCAAATGTCATGGTTCTGAATCTAATCTCGCAAAGTGCAATGCAAGATCGATAAATCACCAAAGAGTCGAAATCCGACAAATCGTTTTAGAAAACTGATTTTTAAAGAAGTGCCAAACATGGACTGCTTTGCCAGATACAGAGTCGCCACCTAAATGTTTTATTTTTGGAAAATTTAGAAAACCCTGACTCGTGCCTAAGGCCACGTGTCCGTCATCACGAAAGTTGTCTCGGCTCGGGAACTTGGGTACGAGAGGGGAAGGTCATGCAATGAGCACCCCCACTCGCCCGATCTAAAGATCGGCCTTTACTAACATGATATCTTACTTTTGAAAACACATGCGTTCTTATTCCGATTATTAATCTAATTTACTATGTGATGCGCACAGCATACAAGTATAGACTAAACCACTCAAGTTGGAAAAAAATATCTCATGTTTGTTTGTTTGAAAATGGTTTGAAGTTGCTACCCTCAAGTAGGCTAAGTCACGGATTTGCCACTCTCAAGTGGGCTTAGAAAACATGATTTGCCACAATCAAGTGGGCTTAAAACTCACATTTTGATGCATTGTTCCAATTCAAGCAATGAAGCCTTCATCCACAGGCATTCAGACAGTTATATCACATAAGCAGTTAGCCTCATGGCAAGCATGCTTTCATGGCAACACTCACACTCATGCAAGATGCTAAAGCATAAAAGCTTACCTAGTACTCCGAGCCAAAACAATAGCTAGTTAGTAATCAATGCATGATCCTAGCTATGTTAAGATGGCTAATGCAGCACATGCAAAATGCAAGTAGAGATAGGCTTGGCTATTCTAAAATGGCATATGAGATGCAACTTGATAATCATGTATTCAAGTAGGAATTGAAATACAATGTAGTTAGTATGATGCGCCGAGCCCAGTGCATACAATACAGATGAATGGATGCAAACATGCGAGCATAGGAATGTTAATTGAAACATGACCTAGAACTAACCATCGGAAGCAGTTAAGTAAAAGGGAGAAAGATGTGGGGTTAGAAGACATTCACACACGCACGCACACTTATTACAAAATTCGCCTTCTCGATGGAGGGTCCGAATGAAAGCTAAGCTGTTCTAAGTTAAGCTACTTAACTAATCTCATAATCTAATTAGACTAATTATTACACAACCAAATTGAATAATAAGCAATCTACTTACTAATTATTACATCACTTAACTAATTAACAAATTAATTAATTACAAATTGATGCTAACTAATAAGTAAGCATTAAACTAAGCTACTCCAGCTCTGTTTGAAGAAGAAAAGGATGCATGCTCGGTTGCCGCCTTGAAAAGCTTTCCGGTTGCTCTCTTGAGGCTCTGTCTGCAGGGTGTCCTTGAGAACTAGCTGTTGGATCTCACCAAAACAGTGCTGAGGAGTACACCAGTGGTTTGCCGGCCATGAGGAGTTGCTGCCAACCCTCCTGCCGGCCAGAGATGCACACTGCCGGCCATCAACAATGTACTGTCGGCCAACAATAAGGGGGGTGCCGGCTACTGGTGTGCTGTGACACTAAGCTGCAGCAGAGCACAAAATAGAGAAAATTGAGGGTCTCCCAAGGGTATGTACGTACTATGCCACTCCATATCACCTCAAAACATCAAGGGAGAGGCATAATCGGATCCAAGACCATCAATCACGCATCTCGATGCATGATGGCCAAAGATCTAACATGTGCAAATTTCGATAAATGCATAACAGATAAGACGCCAAGACCATCTCCTTATCATGAGGAATCAAAGGAAATGGAGACCAAGGGAGATTGGCTCATTTCATCACTTCAAGTATGAAATGAACCAATCTTCCTCGCGTTCAATACGACGTCCGATTGAACGCAATGCAAGACATGCAAACAACATGTTAATCATGGCATGAAATGCACTACTCTAACATGCAAGCCTTCATGCACAACATGTTAAGGGGCCAAGAACACCAAGGCTAGTGAAGAGGATGACACTATAAGCATGCACTACAATGCTCAAACTACCAAACTAGCCCCAAACAGAGTTACACCATACCTAAAATAGTGGCAAAACATGCTAAGATAGAAGCTCAAAGGACTATACAAACATGCATGCATATTAGCCCAAGCATAAGGCATAAAACACAACTCTCCAAAGGCATTGAAAGAGTGAAACATGGAATATAGTGGCATGCATTTCAGCACTAAAAAGGCATGCAAAGTGACTTGGATTCATGCAGACAACCATGTAATGCATGTTGAAAGGCCTAAGCATCAAAGCTAGTGAAGTGTATTACACTAAAGGCGTGCACGAAAATGCTCAAATGGCCAAATTAGCCCTAAATAGACCCTATGCAGACTAAAACAGTAGCAAAAATAGACTGAGATGATGGCTTGAAAGGCAAGAAAATGAGGCTCATGCAATGGCTCACAAATAAGGCATAAAGGCACAACTCTTAAGAGCACTTAAAGAGTGGAAAATATGGAAGTGCAACAACACTATATGCTCTGAAATATCATTCTAAATGATGTCAAAACATGCAAATACCTCAAGTTAAGCATGCAAGATTCCTCAAAACTCAAGGCTAATCAAAGCTTTTGTACTACAAGCATGCATGGAAAGCATCATTCGACCAAGAAGCCTAAAAAAAAAAGCTAAAGCATGCCAAAATATGAACAAAAACATGTTAGAGTATAGCCAAAATGAGCTAGAATAATAGGCTAAAGAGACAAGCATGTTAGGCTAGCAAGGCAAAATTACACTACAAGTGTATGAGCCACTCAAGAGACAACCAAACCAGCCAAAAATAGAGTCATGCTAGACCTAAGAACTCACAAAAACAAGCTCACACCATGCCTCAAGAGTATAGAGATACATGCTCATTTGATAGGCAAATAATACAAGCAAACAAAAACAAAAAGAGAGGAGACCACCCCCTCTGATTTAAAGCCTCAAAACCACATGTCTACCACTAAAAATCCACTAGATTTTAGTGGCTAAAAGGCCAAATAAAGACTAACTCAAAGGCCTTAAGACATGGTTCAACATAAGGCCAAACAAGGCACACAAGAGGGTAGAACACCCTCAACACCAAAGAGACCTTAAACAACCATCAAAAGCACTTAAAAACATAACTTTTTTCAGTTGAAAGAAAGGCCTAAAACAATATGCAAGGATGGCCAATATGGTATTCAAACAAAAGCTTAAATGGGGAAAATACTCACCCTTGAAGCACAACTTCAAAACCAGCAAACTCTGAAGCCAAAAACCAACTTTTAGAGCTCAAATAACACTCCCAAGAACCTCAGCTCAAAGATGGTGGTGTATCACTATGTGTTGTAGTGCAGAAGTGAGAGGAAAATGCACTTTAAAGCACAAACAAACACAATATATAGAGAGAGAATGAGAAATATATATATATATATATATATATCTTCTCAAAAAATGCTAAACCTCTGCTGGGGAGGAGGAGCCTCTCCTTATATAGAGGAATGCAAAGTAAAGCTTGTTAAACAAGCTTGAAAAGGGCTTCATCCCTCCATACACGTGTATGGAGGAGGGATGAGTGAAAACCAGCTGGCTCAAAAGATCTGGAGTGAAATCTGCTGAGACAAGGTGTTCTGTCGGCCATCAGTGGTGGCCGGCAGTGCCTCATTGATGGTCGGCAGGCTTCATTAATGGCATGCAGGGATAAATGCATGGCCGGCAGTGGCAGAGAGTGGCCGGCAGTGCACCATGAGAAGCATGCTGAAAGAACCAGCAAATGGTCCAAGAATGGGACAGAAAGCATACAGGATTGGAAGAACTCGAACCTGTGATGTTCCGTCGTGAAAGTCGAGTACTCGATGAGCAATCGAACTTGTGGCTGGATATACCTGCAAACACAACCAAGTCTTGAGGACGGTCAAAAATGGGGTGTCTGCACATACCTTATGCTTGCATACTTGCATCATTCATTTGTCTTGCATACACCGGGCTCAGCGCTTCATTCGAACTGCATAGTATTTCAATACCTACTTGACTACGTATATCAAAATTGTTGCATCCATACGCCATCTTAGATAACTGAGCCTATTTAGTTGCATTTTTGCATGTGTTGCATTAGGCATTGTTGACATAGTTAGGAGCATGCATTGTTTTCTAACTAGCTTTTGTTTTGACTCGGAGTACACTGTAAGTGTTTATACTTTAGCATCCTTGTATGAGTGTGAGTGTTGCCATGACAGCATGATTGCCATGAGGCTATTTGCTTAAGTGCTTAACTACTTGAATGCCTGTGGATAAAGGCTTGATTGCTTTAATTGGGACAATTCATCAAAATGTGAGTTTTAAGCCCACTTGAAGTGGCAAATCATCATGTTTTAAGCCCACCTTGTTTTGTGGCAAATATGAGTTTTAGCCTACTTGCGAGTAGCATCTTCAAACCAATTTCGAGAAACAAACATGAGATGTTTTGTTCCAAATTGAGTGATTTAGTCTATACTTGTGTGCTGCGCGCATCACATATAGTAATTTTAAATTAATAAATCGGAACAAGAACACATGTGTTTTCAAAAACAACATATCATGTTTAGTAGAGACCGATCTTTGATCGGCCGAGCAGGGGTGCTTATTTCAGGACCTTTCCCTCTCGTACCCAAGTTCCTGAGCCGAGGCAACTTTGGTGATGATGGACACGTGGTCTTAGACAAGAGTCAGGGTTTCCTAAATTTTCCAAAACAAAATATTTAGGTGGCAACTTTGAAATCTGGCAAAGCAGTCCATGTTTGGCGCTTTTTGATTAAAATCAGTTTTCCAAAACGATTTGCTGGATTTGGACTCTTTGGTGATTTATCAGTCTTACATTGTACTTTGTGAGATTAGATTCAGAACCGTGACAGGAGTCCGAACTGTAGTAGCTAGAACCCAATTCGCGCCCTCGCGCGCGGAGGGAGTTTCGGGCGATCTACAACCCCTAGGGAGAAAAGAAAGGAATCCGAAACCAGACCCTCCCAATATACACAGCAAACCCCTTAGTATACCGACCGACCGGCACCTACCTGACTGCTCGATTGGTTCGAGCGATACACCCCCCACAATTCCCCCATGGAACAAGTCTTGAACCAGATCCAACGAGATTACAATCTGAAATGGCCCTAACCATCACGGTCTCCCTACAACCAGTAAGATCAATCCAAGTACTGCCATTTCCATTAGGACCATGGCCACAACACTGAGGAATGTGTTAACCTTAAAGACCAGGTAGAGGATCTGATACGCCAGGGGCACCTTAGTGGGTTCATAGTAGCCTGTCCCCAACAGCGCCCAAAGACCGACCCGCCAGGGGACCACTGCCGACATAGCCCTCCCCGACAACCGCACAACCTAAGCGAGACAATGATCGGTCCCCACCACAACCCTGAGCACAAGCAATCCTGCCCCCCCCCCCCCCCCCGGTCGGAGAGATCAGAGTCATCGCTGGTGGGCTTGTATGTAGAGGTCCATCCCGTTCGGCCTAGCGAGCCGAACTCAGAAAAATCAGACAAGGCTCCAATAAAAAAGTCACGACATTGGATTGCCCCTTCAAACACCCTAAGTAGTGGATTGAACTCATCACCTTTACGGAGGCTGACTGCACAAGAATCCATTACAAAGTCAGACGGGTGCTTGTTGACAATGGCAGCTCTTCAGACATCATCTTTCTGAACGCCTATCGCCAGCTTAAGGTCGGAGAAGAAAAATTGTCCCCTCTCCAAACCCCATTAGTCGGCTTCACTGGCGATCGGGTGACCTCCATAGGCTCCATCGATCTCCCCATCACCATAGGAGAATATCCACGGCAGACCACTAAGCTACTCACTTTCCTTGTCGTCAACTGTCCTTCTGCTTATAACATAATCCTCGGATGCACGACTCTCAATGTTTTCCAAGCTGTTACCTCCACATACTATCTAGCCATGAAATTCCTGACTGAACTCGGGGTCGACACTGTGAGGGGTGAGCAGACAATGGCCAGGGAATGCTACGTCGCCTCACTAAAGAAAGTCAAGATGAAGGAGACTACGATCATCGAAGGTCTTGACGTTAGAGACGAGGAAGAATTAGTCAGAGGGGAACCAGTGGAGGAACTTGTCGAAGTGCCCATCGATCATACCAACTTAGCTAAAACAGCCAGGATTGGCAGTCAACTATCCTTTCAGGCCAAGGCCGATCTCACAGCTCTCTTAGCCGAGCACAACGATGTCTTTGCTTAGACCCACTCAGACATGCCAGGTATTGATCCCTCTTTCATCACTCATTACCTTAGTATTGAGCCCCACTTCCGACCTTTCCGAAAAAGGCAGCGTATTTTTCACTCGGAACGCAATACCCTCATCGCCTCTGAGGTAGACAAACTACTGAAAGCGCAGTTCATCAAGAACGTGGACTACCCTAAGTGGCTGTCCAATGTAGTCTTGGTCCGAAAACACAATGGTAAATTGTGACAACCCCCGACTGATGATTAACGCTAATTCATGATTAAGCATTCTAAGTAAATGATTAAGATGAAATCCTAAATTAATTACATGAGTGTGTTGCTTTAAATGCATTTTTATCTATTTGATGTAGAAAGATCTGTTCATGTTTTGAATTTGATTTGCGAATTGAAAGCCTTATCGGCAACCGATTCAGAAATTAACTTGATTTATATGTTAATTAGGATTTATAAAATTTTATGGTAGGTTTAATTAAAATTCGGTTCGGAACAATTAAATTAGATTAATCTAATGCCATTTGATTAACTTTGTTATTTACCATTTAGTGAGTCATTTTATTAACCCCACTAGTTTAACTTTATGCCTCTTTTCTCCCTAATTTGATGATCAAACATGAGAGAGGGAGAGAGTAGGAAGATTTAGACCCTAGACTTGAGTATTGAACTCAAATAAGAGGAATTGCTAGGAGAAAAGAAGAAATTTTGGAGATTTGATCATCTAGCTCAAGAATTTAGCACCTAAGGTCCAATTGAACATCTAAGGTAAGAAGTCAAGTCTCTAGTCTTGAAATTAAGTTGATTCATCTATGAGTTCAAGTGAACTGAGCTATGAGATGTAAGAATTAGGTTTAAGAAGTAGGAAGGAAGATTAATCCATGCATGCATGTTCATTTCATTACATTTGGAGCATGTTTACTAAGAATTCTCTTATGCATGTCATAGATTGAGCTTAATTGTAGGAAATCATCATGTTTTCTATCGATTTTCCAAGTTTGATCATGTTTTGAAGTGGTGGAGTTCAAGAGAATTCATGCATGTTATATTCTTGAAACATTCATAAAGTTTAAGTTGAATTTGTGTACAATTGGCATGCTTTTTGGCTTTGATTTTATGTAATGATCTTTAAATCATGATGTGTTGTGAGTTTCCAAGTGTCTTCCAGAATTTTGGCCCAAAAGGATGAGTTTTTTAGTGTTGAATTCATGTTTTGAACTTTGGGAGCAAATCTGGAAAACCCAGAATTTTGCTTCCACGCTTGAACGAAGGATTCCACGCTCGAGCGACCACCTTTCTTTTCGCACTTCCGCTTGAGCGACAAAAGATTGGCTCGAGTGTAAATTGCATGCTCTCAGAAGTTGCGTGTTTGGAAGCATGCTCGAGCAACAAGACTTGCGCTCGAGCGAGGACCTGTGTCACACGCTCGAGCGACCGTCGAGCGACTGTCGAGCAGAGGTTGCATGCAACTAGAAATTTTTCATATTTTGCAGACCGCTCGAGCGAAGGAGTGTGCGCTCGAGCGACCACTCACATTCGGTATGTCTACTCGAGCGAAGAAAGCTACGCTCGAGCGAGACCCCTGTTTTAACAAGTTTTGAAAAACATTTTCAAGTACACTCCTGCATCCTTTTTCCATCCTAGGCATTCTTAGGCCATGATTAAGACATCATAATTAGGATAATGAAGTAGAACCACACCAAAACAAGTAGAAAGGACTAAGTTATCAATTTCGGATGTGTAGTATGTGCTTGTTCTATAACTGTGTAGGTTTTCCACCTCAAGGAAGCTGAATAGCCTGCGTACAGCCCTGTATCTGTGAGTAACAACGTTGTAAAGATATGTTCAATCGTATTTATTTTAGATTGATAAATCATATTGCTTCTTGAAATGATACTTTTTATCGATTGAATGATGATCCTATTTTGAATTGTATTCGTGGCATCCATAGCGTATTGTGATTGTTATCGCTATTGATATTGTTATTATTACAGAGATCTCTGTCAGTTTCAAATCTGAGAACTATTGTTATTGTATGATGGCCATCAATTGATTGTTCGATTTTTTAAGACCAAGTGTATTGTTGCTATCAGATGTACCACGTATGACTTATATAATTGTCGATTGATTGAATTGATAAAATCGAATGTTAGCTCGACAAATGATATTGATTGCAAATGTTCTAATGCTAATCGATTGTTTCAAAAATTGAAGGACATCATTCTTAAATTCTTTACACGTTTGTTATTCACTGGGGCTATAGCTCACAGTTTATTATATATATGTAGGTGGTCAAGCACCGGACCAAAGCTAGAGGCGCCAACCCAAACTCATGTTTTGTCAAGCCAGCCATTGTGCCTTATATCGTGGTTCCGAACCTACATGAGTCGAGGCTTTTTGGGTGATACTATCCATCCTTTTGCTAAGTGTAATGAACGCCTAAGATTTTTGATTTCACAATTTTGATGAGGGGATTATGTCCCTAACTTGTATGCTATCTTGTATATGTATTTTTGGTATAAGTGGCTATGAATATGGTTATGTACATAAAAGTTATTTCCATTCAGGTCTTCACAACTCATTGGACGATGTATGTTATTGTTGATTGGCTTCCACCAGCCCCTTTATAATGTAATATTGTCATTATTGCTAAACAGGCCTTCGGTAATCATGGAGCTAAACCTATTGGGGTGGTTTAGGTCGTGACATAAATGGCGACTTTGCGTCGACTACTCCGGCCTCAATCGGGCTTGCCCTAAAGATAGTTATCCTCTCCCCTGGATAGATCTACTGGTCGATGCAACTGCCGCATATCAGATGCTTAGCTTCATGGATGCCTTCTCCGGCTACAATCAAATCCTGATGCAACTGGCCGACCAGGGACACAGCTCTTTCTTCACGGACAGAGGAACTTATCACCATCGTGTTATGCCATTCGGCTTAAAAAATGCTGGAGCAACTTACCAATGCCTGGTTAATGCCATTTTTTAACACTAGATAGGTCGGAACATGGAAGTCTACGTCGATGACACGCTAGTCAGGAGTAAGCTCTTCTCCGATCAATTGGCAGACCTGCGAGAGACTTTCGAAACCTAACGCAAATATCAGATGAAACTAAATCCAGAGAAGTGCGCCTTCGGCGTAGGATCTGGGAAGTTCTTGGGCTTCATGGTTAGCCAACGGGGCATTGAGGCTAACCCCGAAAAGATTAAGGCCCTGATAGAAATGCGGTCTCCCAGAAGGGTCAAGGAGGTTTAACGGCTCACAGGCAGAGTTGCCGCCCTCAACCGCTTTATTTCCTGGGCAATCGACATGTGTTTTCCATTTTTCAAAGTCCTCCGACAGGCTTTCAAATGGAGCACCGAATTTGAGGAGGCTTTCCAACAACTAAAGTAGTGCTTGGCCAGCCCTCCCTCATCTCTCAAGTGTTGCCAGACGAAACCCTCTTCCTCTACCTAGCTGTGTCAAACACTGCGGTTAGTGCTGCCCTCATCAGGAAAGACGACTCAGTACAACGTCCAGTTTACTACATTAGCCGCTCTCTCAGGGGGGCAAAACAAAACTACCTTTTGTTGGAAAAAATGGCCCTCGCCTTGGACATCGCCTCCAGACGCCTTCAACCTTATTTCCAAGCTCACTCCATAGTGGTTCTCACTAACCAACCTCTGAGAAAGGTCATGCAACAACTAGAATCGTTAGGCAAACTTATGCCATGGTCCGTCAAGCTAAGTCAATTTGAAATCTCTTACCGACTTTAAACACCGATCAAAGGTCAGGCTGTCACCGATTTTATTTTGGAATTCACCAATCTCCCTTCAGACGTGCCCCCTCTACCAGCACACTTCATCATTGATGCAGAAGAACCTCACTCCTGGACCCTCAGTGTTGATGGTTCATCTCGCAAAGAGGGTAGTGGGGCCGGTCCAATCCTCACCACCCTAGAGGGTGAGGCCGAATATAAGGCTTTGATAGTAGGTCTTCGACTACCCAGAGACATTGGTGTAAACCGTATCCAAGTATTCAGTGATTCTCAATTGATTGTTGGACAGATTATTAGGGAGTTCGACGCAAAGGAAGAGACGATGCGAGCATACAGGGACATTGCCGTTCCTCTTGTCCGCCTCTTTAATACTTTCCAAATCAGACACATCCCTAGGTTAGAAAACTCCAAGGCGGACGAAATGGCTCAATTAGCCTCGGCCGCCCAGTCAAACTTCAGCCATGGCATCCGCATTGAATATCTGACCCACCCGGCTACTTCGCCAAACCCACAGGAGGTCTACTTCCTCCAGAACGAACCTATCCCATGGGCACAAGATATCCTTCTATTTTTTACACGAGGGGAGTTGCCAGACGATAAACAGCAGGCCGCCAAAGTCAGAGCCCGGTCATCCAATTACATCCTTATCAGCGGCCTACTATATAAACGAGGATTCTCACGCCTATACCTCAGGTGTCTCAGTCCTGCTCAAGTGACCTATGTGATGAGAGAAGTCCACGAGGGCATTTGTGGTAATCACTCGAGTGCAAGGTCTCTGGCCCATAAAATCCTTCGCACCGGCTATTTCTGGCCTACTCTTAATCAAGATGCCACCAAATTTGTGCTTAAGTGTGATAAATGCCAGCGTTTTGCCAACATCCCCCATGCTCGACCAACAGAACTAGTTACACTCAGCAGTCCCTACCCCTTCGCCAAGTGGGACATCAACTTAGTCGGTCCCTTGCTCACTGGTAGGGGCCAAACCAAGTTTGCTGTGGTTGCCATTGACTACTTCACCAAATGGGTGGAAGCAGAACCCCTAGCTACAATCACTGAGCGAAACACTACCAGGTTCATCTGGCAGTCGATCGTGTACCGATTTGGAATCCCCTAAGCCATCGTTTCGGACAATGGCAAATAATTCGACAATGCCAAGTTCAGGAAATTCTGTGAAGAGCTCCACATTAGACCATGTTTCTTTTCCCCAGGTCATCCCCAAGCTAATGGGCAAGTCGAAGTCACCAATTGCTCCCTTCTGAAGATCATCAAGACTAAGTTGGAAGCCGTGAAAGGACTCTGGGCTGAGGAATTACCAAACGTACTTTGGGCTTATCGGATGACTGCTCGAACCCCCACTGGGGAAACCCCTTTCACCTAACATACGGTGCCAAGGCAGTCATCCTAGTGGAAATCGGCTTGTCAACCCCTCGGGTTTCACACTCGAATCTTGAACTAAACGAAAAGTTGCGTCGGGCTGACCAGGACCTAATTGAAGAGCTCCGGAGGCAACCACTGTCCGACGGGCATCATATTAGCAAAAAATGAGAACACATTATAACCGCAAAGTCCGACCACGAGAGTTCATAGTGGGAGACCTAGTCTTATGTAAAGCCACCCTTGCTACTAAAAATCTAACCGAGGGCAAGCTAGCAGCCAAATAGGAAGGACCTTATCTTCTCAAGGCCAGACCCCGTCCGGGCACTTACCGTCTGCAAGATATGGAATGCAGAGACCTCCTCCATCCATGGAATGCCAAGCACTTGAAGCGTTATTTCCAGTAAAATGGCGTCTCATGTTTTTGTATCGTTCAATTGTTGTATGTTCTTTTTTGTCAATCTGCGCACTTGTTCATTTTTGTCCTTTCCATACATGGTGTAAACTTGTGATTAACAGGCTGTGCCTTAAATGACAACAATTTGATATCTCCATTATCTTTGTTACGTTTTAATGACAACTTTTAGACCAAGCCTCAGTCAGACTGAGCATGAAGAGCTCAGTCAGACTGAGTTAACTAAAACCTCGGCCTGACTGAGCCTTCTAATTCTTAGCTGGACTGAGTATGAAGAGCTCAGCCAGACTGAGTTAACTAAAGCCTTAGCCCGACTGAGCCCTCCAAACCTCAGCCAGACTGAGCATAAAGAGCTTAGCCAGGCTGAGTTAACTAAAGCCTTAGTCTGATTGAGCCCTCCAAGCCTCAACTAGACAGAGCATGAAGAGCTCAGCCAGACTGAGTTAACTAAAGCCTCAGCCCGGCTGAGCCCTCAAAGCCTCAGCCAGACTGAACATGAAGAGCTCAGCCAAACTGAGTTAACCAAAGCCTCAGCCTGACTGAGCCCTCAAAGCCTCAGCCAGACTAAGCATGAAGAGCTTAGCAAGACTGAGTTAACCAAAGCCTCAGCCTGTCTGAGCCCTCCAAGTCTCAACCAGACTGAGCATGAAAAGCTCAGCCAGACTGAGTTAACCAAAGCCTCAGCCTGATTGAGCCCTCCAAGCCTCAGCCAGATTGAGCATGAAAAGCTCAGCCAGACTGAGTTAACCAAAGCCTCAACCCGACTGAGTCCTCCAAGCCTCCGACTGAGTCCTCCAAGCCTCAGCTAGACTGAGTATGAAGAGCTCGGCCAGATTGAGTCAACACTAGTCTCATCCAGACAAAGCATGCAGTTACAATTAGTCACAATTAGTCTTAGCCACACTGGGTTCAATCTCAGTTCATGCTTGCCCATTTTCTACCATTTATGCAAGTTAGGTTACTTGTCTAATTTCACATTCAAAAACTTTACTTATCCATTTTTACCATTTGAACTTTACCATTATAAAAAAAAAAAAAACAATAACAACGACAACAACAATAACAGAACTCGTAGTTTTATTAACAATTTGCACTATTATACACTTCATTACAGAAATTACATTTACTTAAAAAAAAAAAAACAAACAAACAAAACACCTTGCCCTTAATCCCCGTCGTTTGATGCCAGATCTTCCACTTCTACCCCCTCATCCAAGGGAGTCTAGGCAACGTCGTCTTCTCCTATTTTCACCAGATTGAAGTCCACATCTGGGAACAGCTCTTGCGCCTTATACTTAAAGCTCATCCAACCGCTGTCCTAGTACTGGCTCATCTCGTGCTTGTAGAAGTCTGACCGCTGGAAGTTTTGGATCACTTCTTCTTCAGTCTTATCTCCAGTGGCCACTCCCAATGGCCTAGCACCTCCTTCCCCCTCTTTAGCCAAGCTTCTCGCGACCGTCGCGTCAATGGCTATCTGGAATTCAGCAGACCCCTTAAATTGCTCCATAGCCGCCACACATAGGTCGGGGTACGCCACCCTCTCAGAGGCCATTTTGGCCCTCTCTTCTTTTAACGTCTTCTCTAACTCTGCAATACACCCATCTGCTTCTTCTTTGTCTTCAAATAGTCGCGTAAATCTTCGTTGTTGGCGAGGGCTTCTTCCAACCTTTCGTTGGCAGTGGTACAGGCTTCTTGGACTTTGCTTTCCTTCCTTTGCTCGCCCGCCAACTCAAACTCTAGCAACACTGCCTTGTGGCGCACCACTTCAAGCTCTGATTTGGTCATGGCGAGCTCGGAGGCAGCACGTTCTGCTAAGTAGCTCTGCACCACCGCCAGTACTTCCATTTTCTTTGCCTTTTAAGCATACTCCAAGCCTTTTGCACAGGCGCTTCGCGCAGCTTTCCCCCAGCCCGCCGTCTTGACCCATAGGTTTTGTAGCTGTGTTTTCATCCCTTCCAGCTGGGCCTTTAGCGGCTCTGTCTCCACCTTCGTGCGCACTGCCTTATTTAGTAGGGCCACTGCCAAGGTCGTAGCCTCCATCTGCGCTGAGCAGAACCCTCTCAGTAGGTCGGCCTCTGTAAATCACGCCATCGACCGCACAACCGCATCCTTCACTACCCCTAGGAGACGATCGGCGGTGACCTTGGCTTCCCCCATTTCTTTCGCCATCGACCGGCCACTGCGCGTATATGGTACGTGGCGGTCTTCAACGTGGCGCTCATCTCTGATCTGCTCATTTTCCTTTTTCCTTCCTCAGGACTTGGGGATACTTCTGGCACGGGCCCAGTCTTGGGCGCTTGCTCTCCCAACATCACGCCTTCTACCAACGGCTTTGGCTCAGCTGCGTTACTCACCTTTTGGGCACTTGGGCCCATGGTCCCCTTCATCCTTGCCTCCCCAAACTTCACTTCTGGGGTTGCCCCTGCCACCCCCTCCTTCACCTTCTTCAAAACTGGCCCCCTCTCACCCTCTTCCATTGCCGCCCTCTTCTTATTCTTGTTCTTCTTCTTCTTCATGAACACCGTCTTCACCTCCTTTTTGCTCCTCTCCTTCAGTAGATCCACAAGGGGCAGCAGTGGTGCAAAATCAGTCAGATCCTTCAAACCCAGAGGCTTGGGGCGCGGTCGGACTCTTTCCTTCATGACCAGCTTCAGCACTCGGCCTAACTGCGCCTCTTTATACTTGTTTGCCTTGGCGAATGTCTTTTTTTCCTCTACCTCTTGCATCTTCCTTCTCGCCTCCAACTCTTCTAACATAAGATCCCTTTCGGTCGGCGGCGGCCACGAGCTTAAGGCAAGCAGGCTTGACAGTTAGACAAGGTCATCTTACTTCACCCCCTCATTCTCCCTCCACTTCTTCACCCGTTTAACCTTATCCTCCGCCTCCGTCCTCAGCTTTGGCTCCACCAACTTGATGGGCACCTTCCACATCATGTGCACCCCCCTCCCACCATTTGCAGACACATAAAACCACCTTGGTCTCACCCTCTTCACCGACGATGGCAAACCCGCCACTAACCCTCTACCCGTCACTGCCTGCAGGGTCACCCATGTTTCTTGCTACCCAGAAGCCTTGCGCAGCAAGAAAAGAAATCGTCCACCATCATTGCCGCCCCACCAGTCGCCTGTGGCCATGCGATCGTGCAAGCCAATAGTATCTTCTACGCGTTAGGCATAAGCTGACCTGGTGCCACCTCTAATCGGTTCATCACGTCCACCACAATGTGGGAGCGGCAACCTCAGACCCCCTCGCAACGCCTCCTTGTACAACGTGAACTGCATCGGATGCGAATCCGACGCTCTCCCCTTGGCTGTCGGTAATTTCAACTCTATCTCCGCAGGAATCTGGTACTTTTTACACACCTCCTCCAACTCCTCTGCTGTGAATGACGATTTGTCAGCCTTAGTATGCTAGTGGTCAGGTCCCACTTGGCTAATCGGCCTCGCGGACACGATCATTGTGGACGACGGACGAGGTCGCACTACTTGCTCTGTCCCTCTCTCTCCCGCCTTTCCGTCCTATACTGCTCCGCCAAATCCACCGCGTTGTCTTCACCCAACGTTTCTAACCTCATGGCTGATGCTTCGTCTCGAGCCATCTCTTTTATGTTCCTGTATATTGCTTCGGCCGTAGGCGCAAAGAGGTTCGCATACTGTTGGAGAGGAGTGTCACACGAAACAAATGAGGTCAGGTCGGGGATGTGTTGGTTTTTTGCAATGAGGTATGTAAAACGGATAACTCCAAATGCCCACGGTTTGCCTATTTGCCAAGGATCACGGTTAAAATTCGCCAGTTTGAAAATTAAATTTCAAAAAGTTACAACCCTTGCCTTTTCCTTAGTCCTAACCTTTTGATTCCTACTAATGCCTCATCTCCCTTACCATTGGTTTAGATCTTACCATGTGTACCACTACGATACCCCAACCTTTTTCCCTTCCTTGTCTATTCCACTTCATATCATCTTGTGCCTCGTCGCTCCTCAAGCCCCGCGCGCCGCCGCCATTACCTCTCGTTAGACCCCCTTTCTCGCAATCGGCTCTCCTCTCAGTCGGTCTTCTCTATAGACCCCTTTTTCACAGACGACTCTTCTCTCGGTCGGTCTTCTCTATAGACCCCCCTTTCGCAGACGGCTCTCCTCTTGGTTGGTCCTCTCGCTCAATCCCCCTTCACAGTCGGCTCTCCTCTTGGTCGGTCCTCTAGCTCGACCCTTCTTCACGGTTGGCTCTCTTTTCGGTCGGTCTCCACACTCGACCTTCCTTCACGGTCGGCTCTCTTCTTGGTCGGTCTTCACGCTCGATCCCCCTTTCGCGGTCGGCTTTCCTCTCGGTCGATATTCTTGATAGACCCCCCCTCCGCGGTCGGCTCTCCTCCTGGTCGGTCCTTGTGCTCGGACCCATATACCTCCCATTTTCCTTCTTATTCTCTTCGTTGGACTAAATCTGCATTTGGGAATTGGGGACTACTGACATTGATGGGTCCATAAAAGCTTTTAGCCCACCACTTAGAGCCCAATTCACAGTTTAAACACCAAATCCCAACACCATTGAGAACCCAACATTGCACCTGGAACCAATGGCATCTAAACACTTGTTAAGAAGGAAACCAGCCACGTAAGCAGACAAAGACTCTGCAGAGTTATTGCACCACACATCAACCATTAATGAGGCTCCTGCAACATTAAATGCAATAACCCCTTCACGACGGAACGAGCAGCCTCACCGTGAACAATGCAAGCTAGAGTATAGACTTTCGGCCAACATGATAGGTTGGAGTGGACAAGGAAATGATAGACAAAGGATATAAGGAGGCTTCCAAGATAGAAAAAATGTTAAGTTCTCTATTCTTATTCTCTCTCTCTATACACCATCAATCTCTCTCTCACCTAACTTGATCGTTGGAGGGTTCACTGGGGGATTCCCGTTCCCCATTGGAGATTTTTGCAGGTACTCTAGTGAACTGTGAAGCGTGGGTCACCCCGACTTGCCCTACAGGGATCGACAGTATCATCAATTGTGATACAATGGGAATTGTAAGATTGTTTATGGCTAAATTTCTATTTATTTATCTTTTGTCTCTCTCTTTTAGGTATGCAAATTTGGATATTGTTTTATCTTGTTGCATAATTTTTATAAGTTGTGGGGGGTGAAGGTGTTCCCAAGTTTGATGTCAGATATTTAGGATGAAATCGTTTTTTATGTGAAAGCAGTCATTACAATTGTGAGTCGGAGAAGACAAGCTAAAGGTCAAAATGAAAAAACAATTTCAAGTGGCAAAGTAAAAAATGGCCAAATAAAAAACAAATAAAATATAATTTATCCTATTTTTTATTCAGTGACAATGCTATTATTATTATTATTATTTTTATTTTTTTTGAAACTTTAACTACACAAGTAGTTATGTCAATTTCTTATCAAATTAATCATAAATAATTAGCTCATACTTTAGTCCACTAAATAAAATTAGGCAGTGGCTTGCCTCCAGTCCACACTGGCCCATTGGGCTCATTTTAGGTCCCTTTTCAATAATTCGAACCCTTCACATTTTAGGGTTTGTTAGGTACATTATCCCTGTAAAATATCATGTCAAACGAATAACGAATACTATGTATTCGGATCACTCTTTTATGAATCGTTAATTTTTTGAATGTCTATTTTTTTGTAGACAAAAGTGATCCGAATACATAGTATCCATTATCCGATTGATGTATTTTTTACAGGGATAATATAGTCAACAGATCTTAAAATATGAATAGTTCAAATTATCAAAAAGAGATCCAAAAGTAAGTTCAATAGGTCGAACTGGATCAGACTGTCCCTGATGTAAGCCAGAGGCAGGCCAGGATAAAATTATATCTCACACGTGAAAACATGCGTTGATGTGTGGGGTCCACACTTGCTGGGACTAAGATTATCATATATATTATTATATGATATGACAAATTTACCTAATAAATTTGGATATGTATATATCTGATTCAGTTCCGATTCGTAGCTCGAAAGAGCGTGGCTCGAGAGTGGCTCGACACCAAAACGATGTCGTTTTGGTGTGTGTGTGTGTGTGTGTTTTTTTTTTTC
Source organism: Camellia sinensis (assembly GCF_055761805.1). Lineage (NCBI taxonomy): Eukaryota > Viridiplantae > Streptophyta > Magnoliopsida > Ericales > Theaceae > Camellia > Camellia sinensis. The sequence continues at coordinate 192,804,832 of NC_138964.1, forward strand.
CGCGTTTTTCTAATGATGAAGAAGAAAAAGAAAAAGAAGAAGAAGATAAGAAGGTTTGCTGCGCTGCTGGGTTCATTAACATAAAAAAAATAAAAAAAAAAAAAAATTTGTTGATCAACATCAACAAATTTTTTCTTGAACAAATTTTTTTTTGTTCATCAACATTAACAAGATCTGGGTTTGCCGATTTGAACATCATCATCTTTTGTTCATCAACATCATCTTCAGATTTCCTGAACATCATTTTTTGTTTATCAACATCATCAACATCTTTTGTTCATCAACATCATCTTCAAATCAACATCAACAAATTTTTTGTTCATCAACATCATCCTCAGATTTCCTAAACATCATTATTTCCTGAACAAAATTTTGTTCATCAACATCAACATAAACAAAATTTCCTTCATCTTCAGATTTTGAACATCATCATTATCTTCATCATCTTCAACATCATCATCATCTTCATCATCTTCATCAAAAAAAAAAAAAAAAAAATCCCTTTCATAATCCAGATCTACTGGAAAGGGGATCGCCATCACCGACCGCCTTCACCGCCGATCACCGACTGCCATCACCGAGAGAGAGACTGCCATGACCTTCGATCTTCCTTCTCCTCTTCTCTCTTTCTCTTCTCTTCTCTCTTCTCTCTCTCTCTCTCTCTCCCTTCGTCTCTTCCCTCTGTATTTGAACGCATAGAGAAAGAAAGAAAAGGAAAAAAAAATAAAAACGAAATACCCAAAACGACAATTTCGAGCCAACAATTTCAAGCAACGGATCATTTTTCATATCAGATTCGGGTCCAGCTTATTGAGATAAAGATTGGTAATTTTAGATTTTGTATTAATTTGGTCTAATTGATAATGTTGGTTAAGAATTTTGAAAGAAAATAATTATTGAGTTGGTTAAGATTAACTTATTGAGTAGAACAAGTTTATAATTTTGTCTATAAAAATATAAAAAATGTTACTTATGTGTATATTTTCAATAGCAAAAAAACACTAGCAATTATAATAATTAGACCAAATTGAGACAAAATTATAAATTTAGGGTCAAAATTGACCAAATTAAAATTGCAAGGACAAAAATAACACAAGAATTAAAACATAAGGATTACGAATGTAATTTATCCTTTAATAATAAGAACATAATTTCTTAATTAATTTTGAAATTGTTAATAAATATACCAAACAAATATATACATATTTCATATTTTTCTTATAATTAAAAAATATATATATTTACTAATTAAAAATTAAATAAATAGGTAGGTCTATGAACTCATGGATTGGACATGAACTAGACGATTCTCTAAGGATTAGACTTAAATCAAGAATTATTGGCAAAAAAAATTGACTTGAACTAATTTTCTTGGCTACTTTTTAATATTTAATCCAATATTAGAACCCCAAATTAACTCATATCAGTCACAAACTAATAAACTATGATATAATTTAAGGCTTGGTTTGGCATCTTCAAAAAAAGTTAAAAAGTCACTATCTTATTTAAGTCACATCATCTCTCTACCACATCACTTCAAATCCAACTCATATTTCATAAAAAGTCAAAAAGTGCACTTATTTAGGATATCCCAAAAGTCAAATTCATTCATTTTAAAGTTCTCACTTCCTCATTGATAATTGATAATGACATTTTTCGACCACCCCAAATAAGTATCCAATGCACACAAAAAGTACCCAAAAGCCTTCTCGTATATAAATCTGACTTTTGAATAAAAAAATATGAAATGATATATTCATCAAATTTGTGGTTACCTGAATCGCCTAAATTTGTATCGGTCAGATGATCGACTTCACACTCGTCTGTCATGGTCGTCACTTTATCATCCAGACGATGGACATGAACAAATTCAGACAATTCAAAAGACACCAAATTCGATAGATGTAATATTGTTCTAAAAAAATAATCAGAGATCAATCATAGAGCATAATCGAACACAACTTTTTTTATGTTTACTAGTTGAACCCCTATGTGTTACGTGGGGATCACATCATAGTTTCTCAAGACTTAATCAGCAGTTTTTACTCTATGTTTTTTTAATTTTCGACATAAATGAAACTCATCCACATCAAGAGATGCTCATGAGCTGTATACAACAAAGATACAAATATTTAAGGAAATTAATTACAAGCTTTTGCAACTCCGTCACAACCAAATAACATGTTACTGGTTTGGGAAATGAATATCCCCAACGCTTCAAGATGTAAAGTGTCCACATTAATGTGATCCAGTCTGCAATTTTCAAATTCATGATCAACAATAAAACAGGGAAAAGTAATTAAAAAAATGGAAGCAAAAAGAAGATAGAAACTTGAATGGAAAATTTCTCATGGCAAGATGTAACTTCAAATTTTAATTTCAATTTAAATTTGAAAAGTAAAATAACTTATCCAACCAAGAGCACTGAAACTAAACTAAGTGATCCAAAAAGTGCCCAATGACAAAACAATAGAACATAAGAGTCATGGCTATAACACAATGGCATCCAAATGATAAATAAAAATATAGTTCTTACTAATAAAGAGATTGGTAATCTAGATGCACATTTTCATTAGTTTACATTCTTTACAAACAACTTTAAAAAATATTTCTTTGGGATTAAGAAGAAATTGAAAGAACAAATCATTGAACAAGAGGCCAATAACAAATATTGGAAGTAAAATAATACAAAGAAAGCAAAGATGTAGAGCAATTTTTAGCACAATACTTTTAACCCCCCAAAATCAACAGAATAGATTACGCTAAAAGAGGCACCAAGGGGGTGCAAACCGTATAAGAGAATAGACTAACATCTCAATTTTCAAAATTCAAATAAAAAAATTCATTATGTAGTGCAATGAACAAGACAATGTGAGGGAATGATTAAAACAATCTCCTCTGATGTGCCTAAACTTACTGTAGCTCGACTTTTCGCGCTCCTTTTGGAAGGCGAATAACCCTACAGTTCGGACTCCACTTGTGATTCTGAATCTGATTTCACAAGTTCACAAGTGCAATGTGAAATAATGAAAACACAAAAAGAGTCCAAATCCGGCAATTCTTTTTTTGGAAAATCGATGTTTGAATCAAATACCAAAAATGGACTGCTTTGCCAGATTTCAGAGTCGCCACCTAAATATTTTGGCAAATTTAGGAAACTCAAGACTCATGCCAAAGGCCATTAGTCTGTCATCACCAAAGTATCTTCGCTCGGGAACTTAGGTACGAGAGGAGAAGGTCATGAATTGAGCACCCCACTCGCCTGATCAAAGATCAGCCTCTACTAATTATGATGTGATTTTATTTACATTATATACTCTTGTTCTGATTATTAGCTATTTAATATGTGATGCGCACACAAGGTATAGACTAATTTGCAAGAATTGGAACATTTGATCTTATGTTTTGTTTTGAAATTGTTTTGTGAATTTGCCAATTGAAAAGGTGGGCTTAAAAATGGACATTTAATCAAACCATTCCAGTTCAAGCATCTAGCCTTCATCCACCGGCATTCAAACAATTATACCACTTAAGCAATTAGCCTCATGGTATTCATGTTTTGACATGGAACACAAACATTCAATGCAATATGCTAAGACAAGTAAATGCTCACCTAGTACTCCAGCCAAAAAGGTGAAAGAGTTAGAAAAATATGCATGCTCCTAACTTAATGCAATATGACTAGTGTAACGCACACATTATGTATTTTAATGGGCTCGGCTATAAGCATGGGATATGATTCCATTCAAGACATGCGAGAGAGCACGTATTCAAGTAAATGAATTTGAACATTTGATATTGAGTTAGCATGATGAGCCGAACCTTGGATATACGCAAGACAAATGGATACAAATCATAAGAATGCTAATGAAACATGATGCCCTATACTAACCATCGTAAGCAAGTAAGTAAAAGGGAGAAAGACGTGGGATTGGAAAACATACACATCATTACAACATTACCCTCGTGCAAGAGGGTGCGAATCAAAGTCTGAATTAAACTAATTATTACAAAACCGAATGAATAAATAAGTGAGACTAATTAACTAGCTAATTATGCTATTACAACAAGGATAACCAAGATAAATAAACTTGCTATTTAAACTAATTAAGTACAATAATTACAAATAAACAATATAATTATTACAACACTTAATAATTAATGAGACTAATTACGATAAACAATATTAAATTAATTAATTACAATGATCATAATGTAAGTGAGGATGTGCAAGAATTGCATGGATGCACATGCGCGGTGTTCAAGAACAGCTCTGTTTCACCTCAGCCACTGCCTTCTATTTTCTGCAAAAATACACTCCTGACCAAACATTGAGGGCTGACTGGCCCTCAATGAAGCCCGGCCAGGCCTAGAGAAGGCTGGTCGTGCCTTAATTTTGTACAAAACTCTATTTTGTGTTCTGAAGTGAAAACAGTGCAGACAAAATTGTTCAAGTTCTGTTTGTCCCTTCCTTCCTTCTCTATTACAAAAAAGCCTTGAGAGAAGGTTAGAATTGTTTCCAAAACCATTAATGAGCAAATTGATTGCTTGATGATTTTGGATGCAATTTTGGACAAAAATCAATGAATGTAATGAATATGACCACTCTTCCCTTCTTATTATGGAATGAACTCAAAAAAGGGACGTAGAGACGCTTCAAGAATCATCAAAACGCCATGAATTAGCGCATGACCACTCTTGACTCGGTAACTGGGCATAACGCCCGGCCAAGCCTAAGCAAGATGACTCATTTTCTTTATGTGTGTTGTTTGCTTTTAAGCCAATTCTTTTAGTCATTTCCATTCTTTAGTCCATTTGTTTGAAGTGATGATTAAGTCCTCTAAAAGGAGAGAAGCATCAAATGGGAAGTAATTCTCAACATGAAAGAGAGATTACGCTGTTGACAATGAATCTCCGTAGAGATTAAGACATTAAGCGTGAATCTCTAGTTCATGTGTTGAATAACCATCAACCGATTGAAACAACTCTCAAATGAAAGAAATAAGTGGCAAGTTGATTCTTAAAATGAGGTTGTAATCATGAAAGTTAGACAAAGAAAGGCTAAGAACAACATAATACAAGCTATGTACAAAGACTAATGCTACAACAAATGAACTAATCAAAGCTTGAACCAATTAAATAGAGTAGGATAGCCCTAAAACAGTCTCTAATAATCCCAAAACAGTGGCTGAAAATGTAATAAAAGAGCTCAAAAAGCTAAACAAAAGGTAAAGGTAATGAAGCTATGTAAGCAAAAACAAAGAGGGATGGCCAACGCCTCTGATTTCAAGACTTTAAACCATGTTTTTGGCCTTAGTTAAACTCTGAAAATCAGTTCAAAAATCAAAGGAAAAGAGTGTAAAGGAACCAAGGGTTGCCCTATAAAAATAGGTGCAAGTAAGGGTGTTAACCTTACCACCTTTGGTAGCTTATCCAAACCCAAGTTCCAACACTTAAAATCGGTGCAAAACAGCCCAAGAATACAAGAAATAAGTAAAAATGAAGTAAGCAAATGCAAGAACAAAAGTTACAAGTTTATACCTCTCAAAATGGAGTAAGCTTTGGTTAATGATCAAACTCACTCTTGACACACTCTCAAGCTTGAATTATGCTTCTCAAGGGTCAACCAAGGCTCTAAGATCATGAGTTAAGGTTGTGTATGGTGTATATAGATGATACAGGGTTGGTAGGTTAACTTAAAGGTAGTTTGTAATGGAAGAAGAAGGAAGGAGGAGCTCTCTCTATGTGTATAGGATTTCTTTCAATTGTTCAACCCCCAAAACAGAGGTATATGGTCGTATTTATAGAATTTGAGCACAAAAGGTGATAAATATCTTCAAAAATGGACAGCTAGCGGCCTCCCGCCTAGAACAGTGTTTCTCACTGTTAAAGCCTGGCCGACCCTCAATAGCCATGGCCGGCCCTCAATGAGGCACGGTCGGGCCTCAAAGAAGTTCCCCTGTTTTTTGTTTCAGCCTTAACACAAGGTGGCATAAGGTGTAAAAATGAATTTCTTGGGTATGATCAGTGGGAATATGAAAGGTTTGGGGTTGTTTCGAAGCTTGAATAAGACTCATTCGTTTAGACCTCGAACCATACACAATACCACTTTCATCATCGAGTGTTCCGAGTACAGCGCTCGAGCCTTGTGGGCAATCAAAAATGGGATGTCTACTTACCAATGACAAAAGGTTGCTTATGCATATGTTCAACTGTTGATGTTGTCATTTGCTTCACCTCTAAATTTCTTAGCTCCAATCCATCCAAGTGAAATCTAAGAAAAACGAACCCCTAATGAACCTTCTATGAAATCAACTATCACGACCTAACCCCAGGGACTTAGGGCTGGAATTGCAACTTATTAAATAATTCTAATCGTAACAAATTCAATGGCGCAAGCGGAGGCAAAATGCAAATAAAAATAATTAAACAGAATATTTAGGTACATCTGTAGGGCTTTTATTATTTTATTATTTGGTAACCGACTATCAATCAAACAAAACAAAAGGAAGAAAAGAAAAGAAAAACAAAATAACGGATCAGCATCAAATTCTTATGCCGGTTCCACTACACAGGGTTACAGGTCTTCCTTACATCTCATCACCTGAAAGGGTAACAACTATAAGCACACAGCAGCGTGAGAAATATTATGTCAAAGAGTATAGGGAACACAAAATAACCATGGATAGTTAATTAAGTTAAAACATTTACATAATTTAAATAAATAAATTATTTAACTGGAAGAAACTGAAATATGAAAATTATGTAAATAAATAACATAACCACGATATAGAACAAAAAAAAAAAAACAGAGGTCACAGGAGTAACAATCAGAACATAGGTCAATGGATCCATGACAAATAGAGGACCACAAAGTGGCCAAACAGAGGTCAATGGTTATTTAAGTCCCCCAAGGCATGGGACTCCCGTGGAAGTACTTACAGAAAATAATTATTTACGAAATCATTGTTAAATAATATCTAAAATTTGAAAAAACATATCCATGGGTTTCATTTTAAGCAAATAGAGTTCAAAAAATAATTAACGTGATAGAAATATTAATATAAGTTATAAAACATAACTTATATAAAATAAATTATGGTAATTCAAAACATACGTAAAATATATTATGGTGACTCTAGGTATAATATAACTCACCTTATATTAATTCCTTACTGTTACTCCTCCGTTCACCGAAACTTCCTCCTATTACTAACGAATCACACACCGTTTTGCTCCTTCGACTTACTCCCAAGACTTTTATTTATAGGCAATTTCTTTGCCTGTCAAGGGACCACGTGGCATCACCACGTGGCCTTTGCTTGATCCTTATCTTTTTTATTTTTTATTTTTTTTATACAAACTTATCTACAACAATTATTAATCTTAGTTAACAGAATAATTGTACAATAACTCCTAATGTAAATTAAATTACACTTTATCGCATACCATCATAAAATTAATTATTTTCTTTTACTATTCCTACCATTATTATTATTATTATTATTTTGTTATTATTGTCGCGATTGGTTGTGGTATTTTAGGGTGTCACATTTCTTCCCTCCTAAATAAAAGTTTGTCCTCAAACTTGACGTACTTAGCTTTCGAAGAAGTGTGGGTATTTGGCTCGCATTTGATTCTCCGTTTCCCACGTGGTTTCTTCAATTTCATGATTTCTCCACAAGACTTTTACAAGAGGAATAGTCTTGTTTCGGAGAACCTGATCATGACGATCGAGAATCTGCACTGATTGTTCTTCATAAGAGAGATCCTCTTGAACTTCTAGGTTCTCATAATCAACAACATGCTTTGGATCTCAAAGATACTGTCAAAGCATTGAAACGTGAAACACATTGTGGACACTGGATAGTTCAGGTGGTAGTGCAAGGCGATATGCCACTGGGCCAATCCTTTCTAGTATCTCAAATGGCCCGATGTAACATGGGTTTAACTTCCCTCACTTTCCAAATCGAATAACTCCTCTTGTTGGTGAGATCTTAAGGAAAACATGATCTCTTACTTGGAATTCCAATTTCCATCTTTGTGTATTTGCATAACTTTTCTGGCGACTCTGAGTAGTGCGAATTTACTATTGGATGAGTTAGATTTTATCATTTGTGACTTATACGATCTCGGGACCTAATAGTTTCTTGTCTCCAACTTCTTTCCAACACAAAGGTGATCGACATCTCCTTCCATACAGGGCTTCGTACGGTGCCATTCCAATGCTTGCTTGGTAGCTGTTGTTATAGGTGAATTCCACCAAAGGTAGGTGCTCGTCCCAGTTACCTTTGAGGTCCAAGACACATACACGTAACATGTCTTCAAAAGTTTGGATTGTTCTTTCGGATTGCCCATTAGTTTGTGGGTGATAAGCAGTGCTAAACTTCAGTGTGGTTCCCAAAGCTTCTTGTAATTTGTTCCAGAAGTGAGACATAAAGCGGGGGTCTTGGTCAGACACGATTGAAACTGGGGTACCATGCAATCAAATAATTTCCTTGATATATAAAGTGGCAAACTTATTAAGGGAGTACGTGATTTTGATTGGTAGAAAATGCGCCGACTTCATCAATCGATCTACTATAACCCATATTGCATCATTCTTTGAGACTAACTGAGGCAGCCTGACCACGAAGTCCATAGTAATGTGCTCCCATTTCCATTCAGGAATAGGGAGTGATTGTAACATTCCTGTAGGTCTCTGATGTTTTGCTTTAACATGCTGACAATGTAGACATTTGGAGACATGGTTTGCTATGTCTCTTTTCATTCATATCCACCAATAGTGTTCCTTCAGATCCTGGTACATCTTTGTGTTGCCAAGGTGGACTGCAAATCTCGAGCTATGAGCTTCTACCAATATTTTCTTCTTGAGTTCCGGAATGTCGGATATGCAAATTCGATTTCAAAATTTTAGTATCCTATTGCTTATAGTGAAATCAGGATCAGGCGTACTCCTTCGCTTCCCTTACTTTTTCTTTAAAAGTTTATTTTCACATTGGCGTGCTTTAATTTCTTCAATCAAAATGGGTTCCACGGTTATATTGGTGAGCAACCCATTGATTAGGCAGGAAACGAGAGTGCATGCCAAACTTCTAGTCGTCTTTCGGCTCAGTGCGTCTTTCATAAATTCTAGCCACCAGCGTTGCCTCATATTTAGTTCCTTCTGCGTAAACAGATATTTAAGACTCTTATGATCAATGTAAATCTCACAGGTTGTACTGTAGAGATAATGACGCCAGATCTTGAGGGCGAAGATCACTGCAACCAATTCTAGATAATGGGTTGGGTAGTTTCTCTCGTGAGTCTTATGTTGTCGCGAGACATAAGCAACGACTTTTCCATTTTGCATAAGAACACAACCCAAATCATTATATGAGGCTTCACTATAAATGACGAACCCATCTGTTCCCACGGGGAGTGCTAGTATAGGAGCCGATACAAGTTTGTTTTTTAACTTTTAGAAGCAATGCTCCTGTTTGTCAGTCCATTCAAAGGGTGTGTTCTTCTGAGTCAGCTGGGTCAAGAGTGATGCTATCTTCGAGAAATCTTGCACGAAGTGTTGATAATAGCCAACTAGACCCAAGAAACTTCGAATTTCTTACACATTAGTAGGTCGTGGCCAGTCCACAATTGCTGTAACTTTTTAGGGGTCAACCAAGATGCCATCCTTGTTAATGACGTAACCGAGGAAGTGTACACTAGTGATTCAGAATTCGTATTTCTTCAACTTGGCATAAAGTTTGTGATCACATAGTGTTTGTAAAACCGTTCGCAAGTGCTGCTCGTGGTCTTTTGGTGACTTGGAGTATATGAGAATGTCATCAATGAAGACAATAACAAACTCATCAAGATAAGGTTTAAACACTCGGTTCATGAGAGCCATGAAGGTTGCTGGAGCATTTGTGACGCCAAATGGTATGACAAGAAACTCGTAGTGCCCGTAATGGGTTTTGAAGACAGTCTTTTTGATGCTTTCCGTTTTGACTTTTAGCTGATGGTAGCCAGAACGCAAGTCGATTTTTGAGAATACTTGGGTGCCTCGAAGTTGATCGAACAAGTTATCGATTCATGGCAGAGGGTATCGATTCTTGATAATGACTTTGTTCAACTCTTGGTAATCGATGCATAACCTCATCATGCCATCCTTTTTCTTTACGAATAGTACTGGAGCTCCCCAGGGTGAGGTACTAGGTTGAATGAAACCTTTGTCCAGGAGTTCTTGGAGTTGAGTCTTCAATTCTTTCAATTCTGTCATTGACATGCGGTAAGGGGCTTTTGATACTGGTTGGATACCAGGTTGAGTTTCAATGGCAAATTTGATTTCCCGGTCAACCGGGGTACCGGGTAGATCTTAAGGAAAGACATTCGAGAATTCTCGAACCATGGGGATTGCATCAACGGTAGGGACCTCTTTTTGTGTATTGATGATATAACAAATATAACTACAACAACCCTTTCTTAGAAGTCGTTGGGCTGTCATAGAGGATATAATACAGAGAGGGTTGGAAACTCCAGTCCCATCAAAGACAAGCTTGGGTTGGTTTGGTAACCTGAGGGAGGCCTTTTTAGCTTTACAATCAATAGAGGCATGGTTGGCAGCCAACTAATCCATCCCTAAGATCACATCAAAGTTCTCAATATGGAGGGGAATCAAGTCTACGTATAAGGTTTTGCCTTTTAAGGATATAGTACATGATCAGTATACATCAGTAGTACAGACAGAATTACTAGAAGGAAAAGACACATATAATATATATGCTAAGGGTTTGGGTGTTGATGCCAACTTAGCAACAAAGTATGGTGCAACAAAAGAATGAGTTGACCGAGAGTCAATGAGGACATGAGCTAAATGACCATAGACAGAAAGTATACCTGACACAATGTTTTCGGTAATTTCTGATTTTTCAGGTACCAAGGTAAAAGCCCTTCCTTGGCATTTTTGGTCCTTCCTCTTTCCTCCAGGTTCTGTGGGTTTTTGGGCTGGGACAAAGAGGCTGGCTGTAGGATTGATAAGCTTTGGACAATCCCTTAGTAAGTGGCCAGCTTGACCGCATTTAAAACATGCCCCCGTATCTCGATGGCATTGTCCCCAATGAACCCTTCCACAAGTAGGGCAAGTTGGAATGGTGCCATCTCTATGGTTAGTAGAACCTTGATTACCTGAGCTGGTTGTGCCTGTATTCGCCCTCTTAGGAGGCATAACACTAGATCTTCTGTTGTCTCTTTCCCAGAATCGCTTCTTTTGGCTTGGTTCCCCAAAACGGGAGGCTTTAATTCCTTTTTCTACAATGTATGCTCGGTCTACCACTCCTGTATAGGTTGGTAGTTTCAAAACCTCAAGCCTATCTTTGATTTCAGCATCCGATCCTGCTTCAAATTTCCTTGCTTTTTAAACTTCAGTAGGGATGACATAGGCCACAAATCAAGCGTGTTTTGTGAACTTGCTCTCATATTCGGTTACCGTCATGGTTCCTTGTTTTAGATGTATGAATTCTGATGCCTTTTGTTCCCACAACGAATCTGGAAAGTATTTTTCATAAAATACTTTTAAGAATCTTGCCCAAGTCATAATTTCTTCTTTCTCTAGGGTGAGAAACCACCGTTCCTGCGCATTGTCTTTGAAAGTAAAAGTGGCGAAAGTTAGCTCCTCTCTTTCGATGCAGGGTAAAGCACGAAAAATCTTTTCCATGTCTTTAACCCAAGTGTCCGCTACCATTGGGTCTGGACTGCTGGTAAATATGGTGGGTTTCAGATCTTGGAACTATTTTATGGTAACTGGCTCTTCTCGTCATTCTGGCATCCCATTGTTGATGTTGGTTTACAAGGCTGGCAAAAAGCTAGTAACCGCTCTTTCCATGATTCTTTCCATCGATTCAGTGCCACTAACTGATGACTCGCTTCTATTACCATTATTAGTCATTCTACACGGTAATAAACGAGGCATTATATTCATAACACAACATATATATTGCATATCTAAAATACCAACTTTACCATTTTTTTTGCAAATATAATATAACATCTTTGTTCCAAAACTCAAAAATTGTGTTACTGTCTCATCCCTGTGATACAAAAACAAAGGAGGGTGTAGACACCCTATTTTTGACTGCCTTTAAGCCTTTACTTTGAGCCTTCAAACCCTACACATCTTTTACTTTGTTTTGGACCAAAACCATAGTTTTGCAAGCCTAAAAAACCTTGGGACCTGCCGGCCACCACTGTGAGCTGCTGGCCACCAATGTATGCTGTTGACCATTTGTGTGGCCTACCGGCCAGCATTAGTGGCTTGTCGGCCACTTGTGTGTTTTGGTAGATATTTTGGCTAGCTGTGCTAGTTGTTTGCACAAATGCACGCACTTGCCTACACATGTATGTATTGATATTTCTGAGGGAGTTTCATTGTTTTCTATATATAGAAGACCTCCCCTTCCATTTTTCAAGGTTGGAAAATTTTGGAGCAAAATATTTTCTCTCTCTCTACAATTCTCTCTTTCTCTTGCAAATTTCTTAAGCCTTTGCCTACACACTCTAAACTAAACCTTGTGATCTTTGAGCTGAGGTACTTTTGAGCCTACTTTGAGCTCTTAAGGGTGTGTAAGTGTTGATTTGTTGCTTGGAAAGTGTTCTCCTCTTCAAGAAGTATAAGTCTTTGCTTGTTGTTTTGCTTTAATTGTTATTTTGCTTACTTTTTTGGACTATCTAAACTTTAAAATTTTGGGTTGAGATTTGTAGTTTAAGGCCAATAAAGGTGGAGGGATGGCTCACCATTCCTTCCATCTAGCTTCCAAGGCCTTTACCCTTATGTTTCCCACCTTGTTGTCAACCTTTTTTTGAGCTTTTTAGAACTAAATCTCAGAGTTTTTTCAGTGGCTAGAAAACATGTTTTGAAGTCCCAATTGTGCTTGCTTACTAATTTAACATGCTCCATGTTTTAGCTTATTGTTCTAGCTTTTTTTTGTCTTAATTCCAGCATGTTTTAGGACTATTTTAGAATTGTTTTAGGACTGTTATTAGTGGTTCATTGCATTTGAGTCTTGTATTGCATACTTGTAGGGTAATTGTCCTCATAGGTTTGGTGGTTTAGGCCTTAACCACCAACCTATTTGAGTTGGTAGTGCTTCTTGCTTTCCATGCTTGTGATCACCTCTAATCACTTCTGCAACCTCCCTCATTTCTTGCCTTTTTCTTTGTTTTGAAAGATGTTTCAAACCAATTGTTTGTTTAAGCATGAGATTGAGGTATTGTGCTTAAAGGCTTAATCCCTTTAGGGGTTCATTACCAACGACATGACACTTCTTTCAAGCCTAAAACAACACTTAGTTTGGTATTTCTTTCCATTAGAGGACTTAAAGATCACTTTTGGACTCAATTGGTTAAAGAATGGTTGGTAATTTAAATAAAGTAATAAAATTAGGACTAAAAGTGATGCAAGATAATAAGCAATTTGGTGTTCAATCAGACGTTAATTGAACACATGGAAACTTGAGGCATTTCATACTTACTAGTGATGAAATGGTTCCAGTTTCCAAGGTCAACCACTTCCCTTGATTAATCCAAGATAGAGAGGAGGTTTGAGAGTCTTTTATTGTGCATTTATTGAAATTGTACACCTTGGTTTATAGGCCATCATGCAATGAAATTGCATCGAATGATGGCTTGCGAATTAAGCTTGCCACTCCTTTGAGCTGTTTGATGATGAGAAGGGGTAAGGTGTACAAACATACCTTGAGAATACCCTGTTTGTGCACTGTATGCTTTCTGTTGCAGTAGGAGAAACCAGGCTTTAGTGGCCGGCAGGCTACCATTTGTGGCCGGCCGACCACTACTTCTGGCCTGCCAGCCACTTTTGTCAAATTGAGTAGCAACTTTTTGGAATAGAACAGAGCAGTGGCTAAGGTGAAAGAGGTTCTACTGTGCAACAGAAGCATTCTAGTAGCAGAATAATGGGCTTTTCGGGTGGAAGTCGGCTCATGCATGGGCATTCCTCGTTTCCCGGGATGAATTAGTTAGCGTAGTTACTTATTTCATGTTGTATTCATGTTGTAATTAATTAGTTAATTCTAAATTTTAATTAATTAATTAGTTTAATTAATTAGTTAATTCATAGAATAGTTAATTAATTAATTGGTTTTGTAATAACTAGTTAGCATAGTTAGTTTATTCGGTTTGTAATAGTTAGTTAATTCGTAGTAATTAGCTAGGTTATTCATTCGAACCCTTCTGCGTGAGGGCAACTTGTAATAATGTGATGTCTTCTAATTCCACGTCTTTCTCCCTTTTATTTACTTGCTTATAATGGGTAGTTTAGAACATCATGTTTCTTTTAGCATACTCCATATTTGTATCCACTTGTCTTGTATGCATCGAGGCTCGGCTCATCATTCTAACAAAGTATTGTCATTTAAATACTTCTTTGAATACGTGTTTAAAACACATGCTATCAAATTGACTCACATGTCATAATTAGTAGCCGAGCCTATTAGTTGCATATCACATGTGTTGCATTAGTGATGTTGCATTAGTAAGGAGCATGTATGTTTTCTAACTCTTTTGTTTTTTTGGCTCGCCTCGGAGTACTAAGTGAGCATTTTTGTGCTTTAGCATATTCCATAAGTGTGATTGTTGCCATGTCTAGCATACTTGCCATAAGGTTAAGTGCTTAATTGATAAATTGCTTGAATGCCTGTGGATGAAGGCTAATTTCTTGAATTAGAATAATTTGAGTAATGTACATATGCGATCACCTTTTCGAGTGGTACATATTCAAACTCTTTCAAAAAACAAACATGAAATCAATTGTTCCAATTTTTGCAAGTTAGTCTATATTTGTGTGCACATCACATAGTAAGTTAGCCTAATAAATTGAAACAAGAGCATATAATGTAAATAAGATTCACATCATGATTAGTAGAGGCCGATCTTTGATCGGGCAAGTGGGGTGCTCAATTCATGACTTTTCTCTCTCGTACCTAAGTTCCCGAGCCGAGACAATCTTGGTGATGACGGACACGTGGCCTTTGGCATGAGTCATGGGTTTTCTAAATTTTCCAAAAATATTTAGGTGACGACTCTGTATCTGCCAAAGCAATCTATTTTTGGCATTTTTTATTCAAAATCGATTTTTCAAAATATTTGATGGATTTGGACTCTTTGATGTTTATCTATTTCACATTGCACTTGTGAGATCAGATTTAGAACCACGAGAGTCCGAATTGTAAGGCTATTCGCATCTGAAAGGAGCACGAAAGGCCGAGTTATAGAGGGATCAAAACTGATCATGGTTAGCTTACAAAAAAGTTTTCTTCTACCAAATCTAGAATGGTGGGTCAAACAGGTCAAACAACCATGGAAAGTAGTATTGCATAAAAAGATCAAATTCTCATCCTAACTGTACCACCTCAAAACAAACCCATGCGGCTTGAACTGTGTACACGGGGACGGACTGTATGTAGCTCCAAAACGCTCGATCGACAATCCATCCCGGTTGCTCAATGTATGATAGGTCATTACTAAAATCAATATTTTGGATATGAATAATTTCCAACGGGTTAGGGATAGTGGTAAAAATATAGTCTTTGGGGTACACATTTCCCCTTCTTGCCACAAAATCTGGGGGGCAAAGGGCTAACGATGTAGTGCGGGCAGTTATATCCTGGGGCAAGACCGAGGACACGAGTGGGTCCGAGAAAGCATTTACACGTGTAGGCACGGCTCTAACTCCACAATAAGTATAGTACGTCAGTAGGATCGGTTTGTACATATATCGGCCGACCCATCAATTGGGCAAGGCCTGGATACAGTCTCCTAATTATATCCTTTGAGTCTCCCCATCCTTCAGGTGAGGCGGAGGCGGGGTGCTCTGCTAAAATATCATCCAAATTAATGGTCTCGAACTCCTCCCAAAATGCCTCATCAAGGTTAATCTCGGACATTCCTACATCACCAAAATAAATGTGAGTTTTTACATAAAAGGACTAACGTCGCAAGTAAATATTTATTATTTATTTTTATGTAGGCATTTTATTTTATTATATGTATCTAGCTATATAGTTTTATTTATATTTTTCTTTATAACTTTTCAAACTTTCTGATCAAATTAAATAGATTTTTTTTTGTTTTTGTTTTTTGTGGTGCATCCTAAACTGGAAATTATCTCGGATGGGCATGTGAATGATACAAAATAAATGGACTAACAAAATATAGCATTTAGGTATAAATCACCCACTATCCTAGTTTTTAATTGTGCGTGTGTGCTATGCTTTAATGATTTTTATTTGTGTTTTGCTTAAATCAACCATTGCTCTGATACCACATTTGTCATAACCCAACACTAGGGACTTAGGGTTGGAATCACAACTTATTAAATAATTCTAATTGTAACAAATTAAACGGCGCAGACGGAGGCAAAATGCATATAAAAATAATTAAACAGAATATTTAGGTACATCTGTAGGAATTTTATTATTTTATTATTCAGTAACCGATTATCAGTAAAACAAAACAAAACAAAAGAAAGAAAAGAAAAGAAAAATAAAATAAAATAACGGATCAGCATCAAATTCTTGTGCGGGTTCCACTACACGGGGTTACGGGTCTTCCTTACATTTCATCACTTGAAAGGGTAATAGTTATAAGCAGATAGCAGAGTGAGAAATATTATGCCAAGAGTATAGGGAACACGAAATAGCCATGGATAGTTAGTTAAGCTAAAACATTTACATAATTTGAATAAATAAATTATTTAAGTGGTAGAAACTGAAATATGGAAATTATGTAAATAAATAACCATAACTATGGTACAGAACAGAACAGAACAGAGGTCACATGAGTGACAATCAGAACAGATGTCAATAGATCTATGACAAACAGAGGACCACAAAATGGCCAAACAGAGGCCAATGGTTATTTAAGTCCCCCAAGGTATGGGACTCCTGTGGAGGTACTTACAAAAAATAATTGTTTACAAAATCATTGTCAAATAATTTTTAAAATTTAAACAAACACATCCATGGGTTTCATTTTAAGCAAATAGAGTTTAGATAATAATTAACGTGATTGAAATATTAATATAAGTTATAAAACATAACTTGTATAAAATAAATTATGATAATTCAAAACATACGTAAAATATATTATGATGACTCAAGATATAATATAACTCACCTTTATATTAATTCCTTACTGTTACTCCTCCGTTCACCGAAACTCCCTTCTATTATTAATGGATCACACACTGTTTTGCTCCCTCGACCTACTCCCAACACTCCTATTTATAAGCAATTTCTTTGCCTCTCAAGGGACCACGTGGCATCATCACGTGACCTTGGTCATGCTTATCCGTAAGGATAAGCTTCTACTTGATCCTTGTCTTTATATATATACATATATACAAACTTATCTACAACAATTATTAATCTTAGTTAACAGAATAATTGTACAATAACTCCTGTGAGGGTCGAATATTGGGAGTCGCTGAGATGCTGAATAGTCGAACTCTGGGTCAAAATTTATAGCATTCGGCGCCATCTCACATGCTCGAACCCTATCCTATTCGGCCCAATTGCCGGTCGAGCAAGGGGCCAAGTGAAAAGCAGTTTGTTATAGTTGAAGCCAAATAGCGAATTGAAAGTGGACCCGATCCCGAGGCCCAAGAAAGAAAAGATATAAATAGAAAGACATCAGCCAGGAAGAGGTATGTGAGAACTATTACACTTAACTTAAAATACAAGTAACTCAGAGCATAGAGACTGACTTGCCCGTCGGAAGGAGTGCTAATTCCGGCACCCTCGACCAGAGTGTTTATTCCTTTTCAGGTGACTTGCAGAGGATCACGAGCGTCCCCTCAGGATCAAAAGAGTATTTCCAAACCACTTCTCCACAATTGGCGCCATTTGTGGGAATACTCAAACACATCCATCGCGGGCGTAACGGAAGACCCTCCGATAGTCACTGATAAAACCACGTAGAGAGACGACCTCACTCCAACAAACATGCTTGGACCAGAGACTATCCCCGCAAGACGCGCTTTGAACTTCACCTCACCCTTGACTCCAAAGCATGAAGCAATGCAAGCGATCATGGAACAAGCAAAGCCAAACGAACAAAGATTGGAGAACATGATCGCAGAGAACGAGCGTCTCCGTCAGGATTTGGCCTTAGAGGTGGCGAAATCCAAACAAACTGTATGCCAAGGCCCGAAACGACTTGTGAGGGCAGGTGGTCGATGATCTCGAGCCTGACAACAAGACACTAACAGCAGCTCTAACTCATTATCCCCGGAGCCCAAGAAGAAGGGGCGATCTGAAACTTCCAGTTCCTCTGAAGAGAGTCCACGTATAAGGCATAAGCGCAGAAGAAACAGCTCAGATGAAGAAGACCAGCATGATCCCTTTGTACGATGGATCGCCAGGGCAGTTCTGCTCAAAAAGTTCAAAACTCCATCGTTCACTCTCTATGGTGGAAAATCAAACCCCACCGATCACATCCGTCACTACAAGTAAGCCATGACATTGTATGCAGACGACGAGGCCCTTATGTGCCGAATATTTCCCAACAGTTTGGGACCATTGGTTGTATTATAAACTGGAGCCGGCTTCGATCAAAAGCTTCCATCAATTACAGAAATCTTTCAGGGCTAGATTTATCACCAATGAGGTCCAGCCAAAACAAACCGACTCTCTTTGGGCAATGCAGATTCAGCTAGGAGAAACACTAAGAGCGTATTCGGCGCGCTATTGGGAGTGCTTTAATCTTGTTGATGACGCTTGCAACAACTTCATGGCCATTATCGCCTTCAAAATGGGTTTGCATCCTAACAGCGCTCTCCGCAGTTCTTTGACTAGAAGACCCCCTAAGACAGTTTGGTCGTTGATGAAAAAAGTTGAAGAATACTGCAAAGCGGAATACGACACTTTGCGGGTTAAAGCCGGGAACACGGCCAACAAGACAGCTCCTGAAGAAATTGTTCGGCCAATAAATTTTGTACCACCTCAGAGCCCTGAACCACGGCGTCGGGCCAAACGAGACAAGAGACGGGATTCCCGCCGATCAAGCGACTAATGCTCCCACCGAGAAAGTGAACAACTGCAAGTTGACAGTAGGCGCACGAGGCGCGCTGACAAGAAATATACGGAGTTGACAGAGCCGATCAGTGCTGTTATGTCCAAAATCCAACACCTTCCGTTCTTCAAATGGCCGTAAAAAATGGTGGGACCTCCCGACACGAGAAGGCGGGATAGACGGTGTGAGTATCACAAGGACCATGGCCATGATACTGAGAGTTTTTATGCACTGAAGGATCACTTGGATGAATTGGTACAAGATGGCTGGCTACAACAGTACGTCCGAAAAGGCAACCCGACCAAAGCAATAGCTTTAAGACAGGATTCACCTCCGCTCGGCGTGATCCACATGATATATAGCCTTCCAATGTCATCGGTGGTGCATACGATTCAGTTGAACTCCGACCCTCAAAACCAACTTACTTCGGCTAAATGTCCCCATGAAGCAGCAGGCATTACTTTCGATGATTCAGATTTGACCGGAGTAACACTGCCCCATATTGATCCCATGGTAATTGAGTTACGTGTAAACCGGTTCACAGTTGAGCGCGTACTCATTGATCCGGGGAGCATATCAGAGGTTATGTACTATAAGACATTTACCAAACTCGGCTTCTCCGAATCGGATCTCTCTCCAGCCCCGTATCCACTATTCGGCTTCAACGCCAATCTAGAGTGCTCGTTGGGGAAGATCTCACTACCCGTTCGATCAGGCTCCCGAACAGTGGATGTGGAATTCTTGGTCGTCAAGCTGTCGTCGCCATATAATCTCATCATGGAGCGATCTTGGTTGCATACTATGCAGGTCGTGCCAAGCACCTATCATCAGCTGCTACGCTTCCCGACAGAATGCGGTATTGAGCAAATCCGTGGCTCCTAGAAATCAGCACAAGCATGTTATCTCCTTGCTGAAAGAACACCAAAGGAGCTGCAGGTGAATTCTATTGAGGTGCCAGATCGAGAGAGCCTTGACGATGTTGGGTGGCTCCCAAATAAAAAGGCCACGGAAGGCTTAGACCGAGTTGAAATCGATGGAAGCCCAGACAAATTCTTCATGGTCGGCGCATCCCTAGATCAGGCCGACAGACAGCAGCTAATCTCTTTTCTGCTCAGCAACCTCGATGTTTTTGCATGGACTCCATATGAGATGCTGGGTATAGATTCGTCCGTCTCACAGCACCGTTTGAATGTTGATCCTAAACGCAAGCTGATCATTTAGAAAAGCCGGCGGTCAGCCGCAGAGCACACTGCCGCCGTTATTGAGGAGGTTGACAGGCTGCTTGACGCTGGGGCAATCAGGGAAGTGACCTACCCTACATGGCTCTCTAATACAGTGGTGGTGAAGAAGAAAAATGGGACTTGGCGAGTGTGCGTCAATTTCACAGACCTGAACAAAGCCTGCCTTAAGGATTATTTTCCCCTACCCAGAATTGACCAACTTGTAGACGCGACGGCACGCCATCAACGTATGAGCTTTCTCGATGCTTACAGAGGCTACCATCAAATCGCCATGCATCTAGAGGACCAGGACAAAACTGCATTCCTCACCCCAAGAAGAACCTACTGCTACAAGGTCATGCCTTTTGGGCTGAAGAATGTAGAGGCAACTTATCAAAGACTGGTCACCGCCATGTTTAAGGAGCAACTCGACCACACTATGGAAGTGTACATTGACGATATGGTGGTCAAGTCCAAGGAAGAGAAGAATCATATAGCTGATTTGGAAGAGACATTCGGCATTCTACGCAAATATAGAATGAAGTTGAATGCTTCCAAATGTGCGTTTGGGATCGACTCTGGAAAATTCTTGGGTTACATTGTCAACCACCGAGGAATCGAAGCCAACCCAAGGCAAATCACAGCAATCCTAGAACTCAGCTCTCCTCGATCGGTCAAGGAAGTTCAGAAGTTAATGGGGATGGCCGCCGCACTCAACAGGTTCATCAGTCAGTCCACAGATCGCTGCCAACAATTATTTCATACACTACAGCAGGGTAAGGCTTTTGAATGGTCCGCTGAATGCGAAGCCACTTTCAACGGCCTCAAGACCTACCTCCGCTCAGTACCACTCTTGACAACACCTGCTGCTGGTGACTCGCTCATTTTGTATCTGGCAGTTTTCGATAGGGCCATCAGCGCTGTACTGATAAAGGAAGAGCTGGAGGAGCAGCGGCCAGTGTATTATGTGAGCAAGGCAATGTTTGACGCCGAAGCACGCTACTTTCCGCTGGAAAAACTTATCCTAGCCCTAGTCATGGCGGCAAGAAAACTGATGCATTACTTCCAGAGACATAGCAATGGGGTACTAATAGATTATCCTCTCCGATCAGTACTACGACGTGCAAAAGCATCCGAACGTGTTTCAAAGTGGGCTCTTGAACTCGGCCAATACGACATTCAGTTTCTACCTAGAACCTCAATCAAGGGACAGGTGCTTGCCGACTTTGTTACCGAATTCACTGGGGGCCTTGCCGGTTTTAAGTCCGATGAGATTTGACCGGAGCCGAACTGGAGAATTTATGTTGGGGACATTTGGCAGTTGTACTGTGATAGATCATCCAATCAGCGGGGCAGCGGAGCCGGAGTTGTAATCATGGCTCCCGACGGCGCAATAATTGAGCAGGTTGTCAAGCTCGGCTTCGAAACATCAAATAACGAGGCCGAATACAAAGCCCTTCTAGCTAGTTTGTGGAATGCACATCTTCTGAGTGCCCGGCATTTGCTTGTATTTTGTGATTCAAAACTGGTGATTAATCAACTAAAGGGGGAGTACGCGGCAAGAAACGACCGAATGGCGGCTTACATGAAAACGGCCAACTCCTTGTTGGAAAAATTTGACCATCATGGATTGAACCAGATAACACGTGATCAGAACACACATGCAGATGCCCTTGCTTGCGTAGCCTCCGCCATTAATTCAGAGATTAAACGGACCATCGAAGTAGGTTTTGTCCCAGAGCCGAGCATTGGC
This sequence comes from Camellia sinensis, assembly GCF_055761805.1. Taxonomy (NCBI): domain Eukaryota; kingdom Viridiplantae; phylum Streptophyta; class Magnoliopsida; order Ericales; family Theaceae; genus Camellia; species Camellia sinensis. Next base: position 192,826,867 of record NC_138964.1, read on the forward strand.
CCATCGGAGGAAGTCCAGGTCAATGTTATAGGACCGAGTTGGATGGATCCCATCGCCACATTCCTGTCTTCCGAATAGCTCCCAGAGGACAAGAAAGAAGCGCACAAACTGCGAAACAAAGCCTACGTTACTACTTGGATCCGCAAGGAAAGCTTTACCAAAAGTCCCTTTCTGGCCTATACCTAGAATGCGTGCATCCGGACAAAGTTGAAGAGCTTCTGGCCGAAATACATGAAGGCAGTTGTGGCGCACATTCTGGCAGGCATTCTTTGGCCGATTAAGCTATAACACAGGGGTATTATTGGCCGACAATGAGATCTGATGCCGAATGTCATGCGAAAAAATGTGAACAGTGCTAGAAGTTTTCCCCGTTAACCCATCTGCCTCTGAAGAGTTGAGCTCTATCACCAGTCCCTGGCCGTTTGCCCAGTGGGGGCTTGATATCATAGGACCATTACCGAGGGCCCCGGGCAACAAGCGATACTTGATCATTGCCACGAACTATTTCACAAAATGGGTCGAAGCGGAGGCATTAACGCACATTCGAGATGCTGATGTCAAGCGTTTTGTGTGGAGAAATATCATAACACGATTCGGCATTCCAAGAGCTCTTATCTCAGATAACGGCACCCAGTTTGATTGTGGCGTCTACCGGGAGCTATGCAGCAAGTATGGTATCCGGCCCTACTTTTCCACGCCGGCTTACCCCCAGAGTAATGGTCAGGAAGAAGCCTCTAACAAATCCATCTTAGACGGTATCAAGAAGAGGCTGGAGAAAGCTAAGGGAAAATGGGTCGAAGAATTACCGAGTGTATTGTGGGCACATCGAACTACGCCGAGGCGATCCACTGGAGAAAGTCGTTTGCTTTATGTTTTGGTACCCAGGCGATCATACCCCTAGAGATCGGCCACCCAACCCTGAAAACGTAAGTTTTTGATATGGGCCGAAACGACATGATGCTGGCTTTGGATTTGATTTTGATTGAAGAACGAAGAGACCGCGCCCTCGCCTCCATGGCACGATACCAACAACAGCTTGCCATGTCGTACAATCAACGCGTTCAGCTTCGCTGCTATAAACTACGAGAGTTGGTCCTGAAGAAAGTACTTCTGGCGGCCAGGAAACCAGCTGATAGAAAATTGGGCCCCAACTGGGACGGCCCCTATTAGGTCGATTCGATCGTAGGGGTAAGGGCGTATCGGCTTAAAGACATGTCTGGAAGGAGCCTCCCACGGCCTTGAAATTCAACGCACTTACGAAAATTCTATCATTAAACCTGACTTGTGGGGAATAATACTAGTTCTGAATGGTTCAACGTGTACGTGCACAACTTTTATAATGCAAAGATCCTTGTTTACTCACTGCCAAATCCAGTTCAAAAGTGTTCCGAATAAAGCCTCCGGATTCGGAACGCCCTTCGTGGATATCACGATTGGCCAAATAAAGTCTTTGGATTCGGAGCCCCATCAGCGAATGACGTCTTTGGGCCGATAAAGCCTCCGGATTCGGAGCGCCCTTCGTGGATATCACGATTGGCCAAAAGTCTCCGGATTCGGAGCCCCATCGGCGAATAACGTCTTTGGGCTGATAAAGCCTTCGGATTCGGAGCGCCCTTCGTGGATATCACGATTGGCTGAAAAGTCTCCGGATTCGGAGCCCCATCGGCGCATGACATCTTTGGGCTGATAAAGCCTCCAGATTCGGAGCGCCCTTCGTGGATATCACGATTGGCTAAAAAGTCTCCGAATTTGGAGCCCCAACGGCGCATGACGTCTTTGGGCCGATAAATCCTCCAGATTCGGAGCGCCCTTCGTGGATATCACGATGGGCCGATAAAGCCTCCAGATTCGGAGCGCCCTTTGTGGATATCACGATTGGCCAAAAAGTCTCCGGATTCGGAGCCCCAGTGGCGCATGACGTCTTTGGGCCGATAAATCCTCCGGATTCGGAGCATCCTTCGTGGATATCACGATGGGTCGACAAAGCCTCCGGATTCGGAGCGCCCTTCGTAGATATCACGATTGGCCAGTCTCCGGATTCGGAGCCCCATCGGCGCATGACGTCTTTGGGCCGATAAAGCCTTCGGATTCGGAGCGCCCTTCGTGGATATCATGATTGGCCAGTCTCCAGATTCGGAGCCCCATCGGCGCATGACGTCTTTGGGCCGATAAAGCCTCCGGATTTATTGCCAAGGCTGTGTGTAACACATGTTGAATAAATATTTAATGAAGAGTGCTCCGTTATGACGAGCCAGCAAAAACCATTTGCACATTAAGGCATATATACATTCGAAATGAACTCTAGACAGTCAATGTCTATCCAATCATCTAAAACACATTTATTAAAACATTCATGCAATAAAGCACAAAACATGCAAACATATGTGTGCCGAACAAAAATTATAAAGAAACATGAACATTGAAAACAAAACGTTTTATTCAATCAGCCAATGATTACATAGTTTTTAACGCAATCTGCGTTTTCAGCATCACAACGTGTTTTTATCCGGCGTCTCCTTCATCGTCACTCTTTTCGACTTCAAAAGCGGAAAAGGGAAAATGATTACGCTGGTACAGCGGCAACGCTGAATCAACACCCTTTGCACGGAGAGTCTCTGCGGCCTGAAGTGCCTCGATCCAATCGTGCCTAAATCCCCGGTTCTCGCATCGGCAGACCTCCTCCGCAAGTTTCTCTTTGGTTTTGTCGATGTCGACCTTCCGGCCCGCATGGAAGCCTTGTTCGTAACCCATGGTCCTCGCATTCTCCACGGTAAACATGCTTGCTGTGTCTCGGTCGACGATGGCATGACTCAACAGCCGTTGAGTCACTCTCTCCTCCACGATCGGGTTAGATTGACCCACCACATGCGGCTCAGTGGTTTGAGCCTTCCTAAGCTCCCTGAGCTCACGCTCGGCCTTCTCCGTGCGAGCCTCCAAACTGCGGATTCTTTTCTCCTTCTTCTCTATTTCACATCGCGCGGGGCGCAGACGCATGTCGATTTCATAGGCGGTATACAGCCCTTTCACTGCCCCGTGGATGCCCTATCGAAATACGTCGAAATCTTATCGACCAACCATCGACTACTGAACCTTCGGCGAAAAAATCTGTCAAGCAAACTCGACCGCCACACCTGGGTCCTTGATAATGGAGTCTGCCTCCGTCATCGGTTTATTCCCCACGAAAACTGCAAAACTTAATGGTCGCGGCGCCACTTCGGCCTTATTTCTCGGTCGCGGTCGCGGAGAACTTCGCCGTTGCTGTTTCTCCTTTCGGGGTGATCTGCTTCGATGACTTGGAGGCAGACGTTTTTCCTGTTCTTTGGATGCCCTACCTCCCGCGCGGGTGGGTTCGCTGCTGCGATTCATTGCAGTATCAAGCTCAGCAAAAGTTCGCGCTTCTCCTCTGCTATTGAAGAAAACTCTATTTGACATTCGCACTTGCCTCAAGCTAGTTTAAATCGAGTCTGAATAAAAATAAATAGAGTCATTGGCGCGAACTCACCCCATTTATTCGTATGTATGCAGCGCCCCCGAGGCGACATCATTAATGCCAAACGCCAGAAGCAACATCCCGATCGATCTATGTCGCAGCCATTCCACGAACTAGTCCTATTCGGCTTATGAAACTCGTGCACTGGACGGGGCAAGGGCAGATTTATTAATCTTATCGGCCAAGTATTTAAGCCAAACGCCGATCGACGAATGTCACAGCCATTCCACGAACTAGGCCTATTCGGCTAATGAAGCTTGTGCACTGGCCGAGGCAAGGGCATATTTATTAATCTGATCGGCCAAGTATTTAAGCCAAACATCGATCGACGAATGTCGCAGCCATTCCACGAACTAGGCCTATTCGGCTAATGAAGCTTGTGCACTGGCTGGGGCAAGGGCATATTTATTAATCTGATTGGCCAAGTATTTAAGCCAAACGCCGATCGACGGATGCCGCAGCCATTCCACGAACTAGGCCTATTCGGCTAATGAAGCTTGTGCATTGGCTGGGGCAAGGGCAGATTTATTAATCTGATCGGCCAAATATTTAAGCCAAACGCCGATCGACGGATGCCGCAGCTATTCCACGAACTAGACTTATTCGGCTAATGAAGCTCGTGCACTGGCTGGGGCAAGGGAAGATTTATTAATCTTATCGGCCAAGTATTTAAGCCCAATGTCGATTGACGGATGCCGTAGCCATTCCACGAACTAGTCATATTCAGCTTATGAAGCTCGTGCACTGGCTGGGGCAAGGGCAGATTTATTAATCTGATCGGCCAAGTATTTAAACCCAATGCCGATCGATACTTGGTATTAAAAACAAAGTGTAGCCATTTTGCACGCAAAAGCAATATCATTCATCAATAAAAAAATTTAGCACAGATAACAGCAAGGAAAAAAGGAAATTTTCATTAGGAAATTGGGCACAAATTGTAGCCATTTTACACATGAAAATTACCAAACAAAAAGCTATAAAAATACATTCGAAAACTCCTAAAACATAACAACAAAAAAGGTGTGACCCAAATTAATCCTTAGAGTCAGACTCCAGCGGCTCAATATCCACTTGCTCGTATGGAATTGGCATAGCCAATGTCACATCAGCAGCAACAAGGGCTTGGAGCCAACCGTGTTTGAATCCCTGATTTTCAAATTTGGGGACTTCGTCTACATATTCGGCGAAGGCAGCACTTTTCTCGGCCTCGAATGCCTTAGAAGCCTCCGAGTCGGCTGCTTCCATCACCTTCTTTACTTCCTCCAACTTAGCCTCCAGTTTGGACACTGCCTCCAGTTTGGAGACCGCCTCCTAGGCCAATTTCAGTGCCTCTTCGCTCGCGTCCTCCCTTTTCTCGGCGAATAACCTCAATTCATCCACATTACGTGCCCCCTTCATCTCGGCCTCGGCCCGCGCGCCTTCCATCTTCGCCCTTAAAGCTCGAACTCAGCCCTACTCCTTTGGCCCTTAACTTCCGTTTGAAGACGGCCAAGCTGTTTGATGGCGTCATGATGGTGACGGCCCATCTCCGCTATCCTTCCGACGGTCTGCAAAACAGGAAATTAGGACCAAAATAGTAGTTGCATAAAGTGAAAAGATAAAGTCAAGATATATACCAAAAGTGCCGATTGTGCGGCCAATGCTATTGCAACCAGGTCTGGCTCCACCCGAAAAGCCGCATTGTCAGCCGGCAGTGAAACAGACGTAGCCATGCTGAGAGTGACTGCTGGATCTTTAATTACCGAAGCATCACAGGGGATCGGCGTGTTTTTTATCTTTGGTTGAATTACGAAAGGCACGATCACATCCGATTCCTCTAAACGAGGTCGTTTGTCGGCGCGGTTATCTTCTGAGTCGGCCTCAACCTCGGCAGGGCGCTTCTGTGCCCTTTGTTCAGCCTCTTGATCGGCCTGCACAACCAACTCGGCCTCGGCACTTCATTTTTCTGCCGTTCCCTCCTCAATAACAGGCAGGGAGGGCTGAGATTCGCTAACAGGCAGGGAGGGCTAAGATTCGGTAGTAAGAGGCACTCTAGCTCGAATGGCCTCTACCCTTCGCCGTGCTACCATCCTTTCCGCATTCGCCTTCTTGGCAAGTTGTGTGAGGCTTAACCCAGCCATATCTTCGGGGTACGCGTCGGGAAGGTCCTCTAGACCGTGAAAAATATCATCAAGTGGAAGGTCCTCTCGGCCCGAAGTGGACGGAGGGTCGCCTGAGTTGAGGCCGGCTTCCTCAAAGGCTAACTTCAAAGCCTCGTCGACTTCGGTTTCGAACTGATCGGACTCAGCAACCTCAGCTACTTCTGGTCATTCCGAATCGGACCCCTCAAAACCGACTTGCCTCAAATTTTTGAAATCGGTCAAGATAAGGGCGGTAAGAAACTCCTCACCCTTCAGAACTGGGATGTTTTCTGCCGCCGAGAATGTCGTATAAGTCGGGTCATAGCGGAGAAGACCGTGGGCTGCCCTCCCCTGTTTTTGAAGACTCGGTCGGCTGAAATATCTGAGCGCAACCTTGATTTCTGAAAGAACGGCATCGTCGGTTGAAGTCAGGGCTTTCTTCAAATCGTTCCCTGCACAAGCAAAACCATGAGGTCTCGAAAATGAAGCTTTATAAATATAACAAAAAAGAAATAAAACAAGCTACACGGCCACCTGGTTCGCCCCTTCGTCTAGGGATAGGATTAAGGCGATCCTCGCCTTCGCTGAATTCCCAATTACCTTGGACAACGACCATAACATCATCAACTCGCTTCCCAGAGCTGGAAAGCATAGTCACTAGTTGATGGTCGGTGTCCTTGGCCCTAAGGAAGTAACGCCCGTGCCAACCAGAAGACTTGGCCAAGGCATAACAATGCCGAATAGCAGGAATGCCGAGGTTAATCCTAAGGTGCCGATTTAGTGCGATAATCCCCATTATGATTCTAAAAAAGTTGACATTGGGTTGGGAAGGGATTAAACCCCAATGGCAAAGCACAGCCCTAAGGAATGGGTGAAGGGGAAAACGGACTCCACCATTTGCGATTGATAGGAGAGGGAAGACAATCGTGGTTTCATCAGCCCTCTTCATATCGAGGGTGCTGTCTGTCACAAGTGACAGACGGACGTCATCAGGAATGAAGAAATGGAGTCGGAAGCCAGAGAGGAGATCTTTTAAATGTTTTGCCATTTCTTTCAGTCTATAGGATCGTGCTAAGCCAAAAACAAAGCAAGATAAAAGATTCAGGGCAGAGAGGGAGAGAACTTACAAGAAACGGGAGGATAGTAAAGAAAAGGAAGTTGCAGAGGTAATTCGGAAGGCAGTTCAGCGATGAGCGTCTAAAAGTGTGTATGTATTTGAAAAGATGTCCAAATTTTAAATCACAATAAATAGAAGTGTACGAAGGGGCGGGAAGTTGAAGTGATAACTGAGAAGCGTGTGCTCAAACATTTACGTTGGGATGAGGTCAGCCGCTGAATTTCGGCTCTGACTTTTCAAGTCCGAAACCAAACAGTCCAAGCCAACTGTTGATTAGTGGAGTGCTTAGGGGGCAATTGTGAGGGCCGAATATTGGGAGTCGCTGAGATGCCGAATAGTCGAACTCTGGGTCAAAATTTATAGCATTTGGCGCCATCTCACATGCTCGAACCCTATCCTATTCTGCCCAATAGCCGGTCGAGCAGGGGGCCGAGTGAAAAGCGGTTTGTTACAGTTGAAGTCGAATAGTGAATTGAAAGTGGACCCGATCCCAAGGCCCAAGAAAGAAAAGATATAAATAGAAGGACATCAGCTAGGAAGAGGTATGTGAGAACTATTACACTTAACTTAAAATACAAGTAACTCAGAGCGTAGAGATTGACTTGCCCGTCGGAGTGCTAATTCCGGCACCCCCGACTGGAGTGTTTATTCCTTTTCAGGTGACTTGCAGAGGATCACGAGGGTCCCCCAGGATCAGAGTTGTGTTACCTCTCCATAGGTGATGTTATGAGCTTTTATAGGTTCCGCATGGCATAATCCTAGTAGGACTCTTATTCCTCCATGCAGAGTCCTCCTAGGAATCACACTCCTGAAGGGTAATGCTTATCCTTCAACACCCTCCTCACTGGTTAAACCAAGTGAGATGGTTTTACCTCAGTTGGATGTCAATACGACCGAGCTAACATGACCATGCTAAAGCCGTAGACTAAACCGAGCTCCAACTAGCTCGGTTCTTCCTTCCACTGCGTGCCCCTCGGTTTGACATACTCCAACTGGGCTGTTTATTTAACACCGAGCTAACCAAGCTTGGTGCTCCAATGCACAACACCAAGCTAGCTAAGTTCTCGTACAATGGTACCTTAGTTGCCTATTGAAACCATGCTATCCATAGCGTGCCCAGACCGAGCTATTCAACAGCAAGGTCCTGATTAAAGGCCCACAATACCTCGGCTCAGTTTGGTTTGACCGAGCTAACTGTCGCCGCTCTGACCATGCCGACTGAGCTAACTACAAAGCTCTTTCGGACCGGGCTATCTGCAAGGCTCCTTTGGACCGGACTAATTATAAGGCCCTTTTACTTAGTCCTTCTTACTGTGGCCCACAGAATGGCCCATTACCCAGCTCGGCCCAATTTACATATAAATTACCCTCTCAATTGGAATATACTTTGTTCGTATGAAATTTGACATTAAAAACTATTCTTTTTTGGATGGTTGGAAGTGAAATGGATGCAAATTGAGAAATGATTGATAATATATGTATTATTTTATTTATATACATGGTATAGGTTGCACGGAATACATACAAGTTATGGACAAATTAAAAAAAAATAATATCATGTTTTTGGCCACTAAATAATTGGTAGCCAAAAATGAAGTAAATATTTTTAGCAACTAAATAGTTAGTAGCTAAAAAAAATACAACGGAAAAAAAAACTTTTGGCGACTAAACCTTTAGTAGCCAAATAAAAAAAGACTTTAGGCGACTAAATTTTAAATAGCTAAAAAAAATAAGATGAACAAAAAAAAAAAATTGGCTACTGAATAAATTAGTCACCCTAAATAATTTTAGTTTTGGTGATGTTTTAGTCGCTGAAAATACAATATTAATTTTTTTGAAAGCATTTGCCGACTAAAAGATCAGTCGCCAATTTAGCCTATCAACGACTAAAGTTTGTCTTTGGTCGCCAATACCTTTACTTTTGACGACTAATTAGTCGGCAATTTAGGACTTTCGACGACTAGATTTTTTTTAGTCGCCAATACCTTCCCTGACAATCTTTCCGCAACCAAGCCGGTGACCAAACTATTTAGTCGGAAAAACTTTTCGGCAACTAAAATCTAACTTTTGGCGACTAAAAATTTAGTCGCCAAAAGTACAATTTCTTATAGTGGGTTTTTTTTTAGATTTTTCATTATTTATTACCGAATTTATTTTATTATTTTATTTCACAGTTCCTATATATTTATACAATAAACATCATGTGTATTTTTAAAGGTCCATTTTGTTTATAAAATATTAGGACTTACAATTTTGGGTAAATTACAAACACACCTCTGAGGTTTACTTAAATTATAAATTTTCCTTTGTGGTTCTAGAAATTATATTATGTTTTCTAAGATTTCTAATTTTATAACGAATGGTCATTTTATTAATAAATCATAAAATTAATTAACAGTTTTTAATAATGTTAAAATTTTATTTCAATTAATAATTCAGATAATTTTATTATTGTATAGGTGAACAGTTAGAAATTTCACTTTTTTAATTAATTCTGTTAAATAAAAAATTTTGACAGGGAGGTATTTGTAATTTTTCAAACCATAAGAGACAATTCGTATTTTAAACAAGCCTCAGAAAGTGTATTTGTAATTTACCCTACAATTTTATATAAAAAACTGCATAAGAGGTGAAAAGTTCAGGTGAAATATTTCGATGATACAGAATACCGCTCAAATAAAAATTCTTAAAATTTTTTATTGTTCTTAGGATTCAACACTAAAATTTGAATAAAACATTTTAAAGTTATCATCTTTTTATGCCAGCAATTGTTTTTGAAAAATGATATTAATTCGTATTTTTTATTTTTTCATTAGATAAATTTTTTAATAGTGGCTCAAACATATTTTTATTTGTTTAGATATTGATTAAAATGTGATAAGTAGAGCTGAAGAGAGGAACAATTATATATAGAATAATATTATATGCACTAATTAGTGTATTAATTGATGATGTGGTATATATTAAGAAATTTTTAGCATTTGTAATGTGATTAATGAGAAGTGTTAATAATAATGTGATAACTAGTGTTACGCTAAATGGTGCATGTAATACTACCGTTATATATATTATTGTTTTCTAGAAGAGCTTTTAATGATTTTTAAAAAGAGAACCCTTTTGATACACAAAAACGCACCTTTTGACTGGTGCGAGGTTTTGTTTTTTGTTTTTGTTTTTTTTTTTTTTTTACGGGATGTTAGTAGTTGATGTATTTATATGTTTATGTACTTTCTCCTTACATAAATAAATTTTATTTTTTTTCAGATTAAAAAAAAAAAAAGCCTTTCGTGTAGGTCTTAATATGTGAATTTATTATCTAATATCACTAATTATTAATTTTCAGTGATAGTTTGAAAATTTTATCACAAAAAATGTCATTAATTATATATTTTAGCGACAGTTTAAAAAAATTATCACAAAAAGTTACTAATTTTTAACTTTCAATAACAGTTTAAAAGTTCGTCACAAAAAAATGTCACTAATTGTAAGTTTTAGTAACAATTTATAAAAATCGTGACAAAGAAATGTCACTAATTATCAATTTTTAGTAACATATGTAAAAAATTATCATAAAAATTTATTTTTAGTAATAATTTTACTAAAACTTATTTTCAATAATTTTTTTGAAAATTAAGCCTAATTGTTAAAAACTATTACGTTATATTTAGTTAAAAGATTTGAAAATGAAAAATGAAAAGATATGTGAAATTTGAATAAAATATATTTATATTTTACATAATTTTATTTACACACCTTTTCCCTTCTTTTTTTTTTTTTCTAAATCTCTTCTAGAATCTCCCAACCAAACATAACAGTAGTAATTTGTCCGAAAAAAAATTTAAATGACTCCTCAATTATTTTTCTCCATCAATATAAAAAAAATGAAGTTATCAATGTTGTAGAGCAGCCTTTGGCAATTGACCTTATCCAGAGAGCGACTTGTACTTGACATCATCCAACACTTTCAATTTGAACTCTTTTAGTTGAACACAGTTCTGGTCAGCCAAAAAACTCCCACATAGTCAAAGAAGGGAGCTAATTCCCACAAACCCCACCATTCAGTGACAGCAAGCACCCCACCGTTCGGTGATAGCAAACCAAACACGTCAAGCATTAAACACCACACCAAACCCACAATAATATAAAGATCACGCCTCTTTGAGGACATTTTAAATAAGTTGTTTATTAGTTTATTAATTTATTTTTATTTTATTATTTTTTAAATTTATTTTTTACATTTATTCGTAATAAGTTAAAAATTTTAAAAATTTCTCTACGAAAAATGTTGGTGACATTTTTTTTGGTCTTCATAACTTTTTAATCCCTTGATTTTTTTTGTTACCAAACAAACACATTGACTTTATGGGAGTATACAAGAAACGGCTGAATTCTGTTTCGGCTTTAAGATTAACCCATTAACCAATGCAATGGACTAAAAACTCCACCACAATTGGAGTTTTTATTTGCACTTCATAAAACTTCAATTTATGAATAAAATTTCTTAGTTGGGATATTAATTACTAAACAAAAATGCAGTTCGGTACGTGATATCAGATTATTTTTTATATTGTTTTTTAGTAATTGATAAACTTCATAGCAATATTTTAAAAATCGGACCGGTAAATGAATCGGAAAAGGGATCGAGTGACGGGTTACCGGTTTAACTGTCGTGTTGAATCGAAATCAAACCATGACGTAATAAATATATTAAAATTATATTTAAATAAAAATATAAGTAATAAAATTATAAATTAAAAATATTAAATTATCTTAAATATTTCTCATAATATTTTTTTAGGAAAAAATATAATAATATATTTTAATTTATTATTAATTTTAATTTTGGAAGAGGAAATCAAATATTCAATGTTTCCTCCATATGATTTTAATTCAAATAATTTGATTGAAAGAAGAGCAAAAATTTTGGAGGGATATCAAAATTTCAATATTCCCTTCAATACATTTGATTAAATCTCATATGAATTTCTTGAGTTTTTTTGAAAGAATTTTTTTTCTTATAAATAGGTACAGACTTTCACAATAATTTCAAGCTCTTAACGAGATTCCTTACAAGATGAGACCCTTGAAAGGGAGTTTCCAATTAAAATTTTCTTTTACTCTTATATATATCTATATACATATATATATAATAAGAAAGAAAGAATAAAAAAAATTAGACGAAATCAAAAATAAATAAAAAATTCAATTTCAGCTAATCGGCTCCAGGTCGACCGGTTCGTTAGTTCAACCACCAGTTTTTGGCTTCGAACGGTTTAGACGGTATCCAGACCGGAACCCCAACCGGTCGATGGTTCAACCGGTCAAACTGGCCAGTCCCGTCCAGTTTTCAAAACCATGCTTCATAGATCTATTTGGTCATGTTTTTGTGTTTTGTATCTATAGAAACAAAAATAATGAAAAAATTAAAAACACTCGCCAATGAGCGACTTGGTTGTTGTTTCTGTTAGTCTACTTCAACTGCACATTCCCCACTCTGACCAAATGGCGAATGTCAAGCAGTATTGCCAATCCTTCCCACAGGGGAATGGTTTCACCCACTCCCAGTTTGATAACTTCAAAACAGTCACTTTCAACAATGGAGGAGGTCAAGTTACAAGCTTGGGTCATCATAGCCACCATTCTCACAGCATGGGCTTCAGCCACAAAGGCAAAGGAAGCTGAAAAAGAGGAGACTAAGTCTCTCATAATAGCAGCATCAGTTGCTATGGCTCTGTGTTTGTTAAAGCTTGCATCACAATTGATTTTACACTCCCTAGGAGGTGCAGGTTGCCATCCCTTAGCCTCCACTAGTGCTGGAACTGGTGTAGCAGTGTGAGCAGTGTGACCTATCTGGTAGTATGCTTGGTATTCATACCACACCTGAGCGATTTGCCCAATGGTAGTCATGGGGTCAATAGGGACTTGATTGAATAAGAAAGCATTTCTTGCTTTCCAAATATGCCACCCAATAAATACAATTTTGTTGAGGACCAAATCCATGCCATCAATTTACCGCCTTGATTGCATCCAATTAGTCATCCATTCTGCCACATTCACCATAGACCCTTTCTCAATTCGGATATTTAATAGGCTGCCGAACCACACAGCTTGAGTCTACGGATAATCAAATAACAAATGTTCAGCCGATTCATCATCCTTCAAGCAAATAGGACAGACCTGAGATGTTGAGAATCGTCGTAGATGGAGATTAACCTTAAAAGCCAAAAGACTTTTACAAGCGTGCCACCAAAAGTGCTTGAGTTTATGAGGGGCCTCATAGGTCCAGAGATTCTTCCAGAACCCTTCAGGAAATTGAAAAGAGCTGGACGGTTGTGACTGTAAGCTCTCTTGCGTGGACATATTTTCCACCCAATAACCTGTTGGAAATGGTTATAAAATTCTGGATAAAATCAGAATTTTTTCCTAAGTTCGGTCTATTTTTTAGGTGGGCCCCGAGTATCGATTTACTCGGGTCAAAGTGGTAACGCGTTCTATGCCGCGTTGTGATTCACGTGGTATATTTGGTTGCTCAAAACCATTACCGAGTGAATGGGAAATTGAAGCCAAAGTGTGCTCCATGGAAATGGAGTTTTGGTGGAAACTCCTTAAGGTTGTAAATTGGCTTGTCCCACATTGATTTGGTGGGAAGTTTTGAAAGGGTTTATCAGGCTTAGGGTGAGATACTTGGAGTGTGCCCCAAGGGGTACCCAAGTGTTTTAGAGGGAGAGGTTATGGGCAAAATGGGCTAGACCCATTGGACCCAAAAAATCACCACACGCGCGTCGCCGTCCGTCCGGGCGGGCGGGCGGGCGGGCTGGGCGTGGGCGTGGGTACGTGGTGTGTGGTTGGGTTGGGCTTCTAATCTTTTTGGGCCAAAAACATTTGAATTTAATTTTATTTTTTATTAAAATAAAATCCAGAATTCAAATTAAATTGGTTTGGATTTTTTGTTCATCCAAACAGGGCCCTTCCGTTTTCAAACAGAATTAAACGGATTTGGATTTATTACTCATCCAAACAGAGCCCTTCCCGTTTTCAAACAGAATTAAACTGATTTGGATTTATTGCTCATCCAAACAGAGCCCTTCCCGTTTTGCTATCTGTTTGAATTCAAAACCAACAGGTATCATACCTGTTCAATTCAAAACCAAGAGCCACATACCTGTTCAATTCAAAACCAAGAGCCACCTTCACATCTATAAATAGGACCACCCTCATTTGATGTTTTCCATTCAGAAATTTCGTATTTCACTTCTGCTAATTATATTCTTCATCTTGCTGCATTTTATTTCCGAAAGAAAGAGTGTAAACACTTAGTGTGTTCGTAAGGCAAACAATTTGTAGTGCTGCTATTGTTTGTGGTAAGATCATTTCATCCTGGGAGATAGACGTCCAAATTCTGAAAGTACCGTGGAGAGGACGAATCTGTCTTAAGGACACAGTGTTAAACACTGGACTTGATCAGAAAAGTTATTCAAATAAATTAACCAAGTGAGTTGTTTAATTTTATTCTGTTTTTTATTTGTTTATTTAATCAGATTTTATTTTTGTTTTTTGTAACAAAATAAAATCTGTGGTTTTATTTATTTATTATTATTTCGAGTTTGATTTTTGTAATCAAACAAATTCTCTCCTTTTTATCTATTTCTTTTATTCTTGTTGTTGTTTTGTACACAACAGAATTTAATCTATTTAAATACAGTGAAGATTGTCCTACAATCTTAAGACAGAATCCTTTTTGGGTATCTTCATTGTATTTAATTTTCTGCGTTTTCAAATTAATATTCTGGTTGGAAAAACAAATAATGATTTATGCTATTTGACAGATAGTAGTAATATACTGTCTCTTTTCTTTGACAACAACTAGTAGTACGATACTGGTGTCATTAACAATTCAGAATATTATTTGGTATTACAGAAAATTCTTGGTATTTTATTTTTCTAGTTTTAGTAACAAGGAAAATAAAATTATATTATTTTCTAGTTTTAGTAACAAAGAAAATAAAATTATTTTGTGTTTTAATTTATTTTCTGGTTTTGGTAACTAGAAAATTATTTTGTGTTTGTTCTGATTTTTGTAATCAGATAGTTTTGTGGTATTTTATTTTCTAGTTTCAGTAACAAGAAAAATAAAATGATTTTGTGTTATAGTTTATTTTCTGATTTAAGTAACTAGAAAATTAATTTGTGATTTGGTTTTCTGATTTTTGTAATCAGATATTATTTCGGTATTTTATTTTACTAGTTTTAGTAACAAGAAAAATAAAATTATTTTGTATTGTAATTTATTTTCTGGTTTTAGTAACTAGAAAATTAATTTTGTTAATCAATCATGTAACTTTGTGACTCGGTCACAATCTGTTAATTTTATAAGTGACTTATGGTTTCGTTTGGTAGACCACTTATTTTTTGAACTCTTTGTGAAAAGGTGTTAATTCTTTTGACTTTATCATAGTTCATCGTGAGTATACATGGAAGAATTTGTTTCTAGAGTAAAAATATTAGTTTTACAAACTAATTTTATTTTTATTACAATGTGGATTCATAGTCTTGAATTGTTTCTGCACTTGAGTCAGAAAATATATATATATATATATATATATATATTGACAAGAGCATTTTAATGCATATTTAATTTGTTTATTTATGTACAAATCAAACTTATTAAATGAAGGTATGTTTTGTCATTTTGAAATTTAAAGTTTAAATGCGTTGGATTTTATTTATGAGTTGAGAATCCTTTTATTTCATGATGCAAGTGATGGGATCGTGCATGATTAATTTATTTTGTTAATTCATTATTTTTAATTGATGCGTTTGATATGCATGTATGATATCTACTCAAGTTATTTCTTAACAATAATTTCAAGTGATTTGAAATGATAAATTGTTATGTCGACTTTGGACATAAACAGGTTAATTTAAATATTTCTAATCAATTTTGAATGGGTGTTTAAACACCAGAGAAATTTAAACATGAAGATGTATGTAATTATATCGGTCCGTTTAATTGGGAAGTAATTTAAGAAATCTTTTATGTTGATTACTGAATTATGTGACATGAGATGTCATTAATAATTATTTTACTTGCGTAGTAGAATTTGTTAAACCATGAACCATTTTATTAATATGGGGGTGGATCTCTTGCATTAGTTGAGATAATTTAATTTTCTTCTGTCACAAATATTTTTATGACAGTGACATTTATTTGTTATTAAGTTGCAAGAATGTATACAATCAAATGGGTTTTTGAATTGTTTGATTCTTAGGCAAAATTTTTTATGAGGATTTGATTTTGTCAAAACATTAATTCTGCCTGGAGTAGTCATAATTATTTTGGTTTTTTCTTGAATTTGTTTTAAAATTCATTGATTTATATTAGAAGTGATAGGGGTGGTGAATATGATGCACCATTAAATGAATTTTGTGCACAACATGGCATTATTCACCAAACTACAGCCCCTTATTCTCCACAGCAAAATGGAATTGCTGAAAGGAAGAATAGAACCCTAAAAGAAATGATAAATGCCATGTTACTAAGTTCAGGCTTACCACAGAATTTGTGGGGGGAAGCAATATTGTCTGCTAATTTTGTTCTTAATAGAATACCCCACAAGAAAACCAACAACACTCCTTATGAATTGTGGAAAGGTCGATCGCCTTCCTACAAATATTTAAAAGTGTGGGGGTGTTTGGCAAAAGTTGAAGTTCCTGTTCCTAAAAAGACTAAGATTGGACTAAAAACAATAGACTGTGTGTTTATTGGTTATGCTCAGAATAGTAGTGCATATCGGTTTCTGACTTATAAATCAGAAATACCTGATATAAATGTGAACACTATTATAGAGTCAAGGAATGCTGTGTTTTTTGAACATGTCTTTCCTTACAAGAAAGGACAGGAATTAAGTTCACAGAAAAGAACTTATGATTGTACACAAAGTCAAGAAACTAATGACAACCAAACACAAGAGACTAGTAATAGTCTCGACCAACAGGATTTAACTAATGATGAACCTAGACGAAGTAAGAGAGCAAGAACATCAAAATCCTTTGGTCCAGATTTTCTGACATACTTGTTAGAAAATGAACCTCAAAGCTTTAAGGCAGCAATGACAGGTCCTGAAGCACCTTTGTGGAAAGAGGCTGTTAATAATGAAATTGAATCCATTATGCAAAATCATACTTGGGAATTGGTGGATCTTCCACCAGGTTCTAAACCTCTTGGATATAAATGGATATTCAAGAGAAAAATGAAAGCAGATGGTTCAATTGACAAGTATAAAACAAGACTTGTTGTTAAAGGTTACAGACAAAAGGAAGGTCTGGATTATTTTGACACATATTCCCCTGTGACAAGAATAACATCCATTCGCATGCTTATTGCTATAGCAGCGTTGTTTAATTTAGAAATACATCAAATGGATGTTAAGACAACTTTCTTAAACGGTGATCTAAATGAAGAGATCTATATGGAACAACCCGAAGGGTTTGTAGTAGCAGGGCAAGAAAAGAAAATTTGTCGACTTGTAAAATCCCTTTATGGATTAAAACAAGCACCTAAGCAATGGCATGAAAAATTTGATCATGCAATGCTTACTAATGGGTTTAAGATAAACGAATGTGACAAATGCGTCTATGTTAAAAACACTGACCAATGATATGTCATAGTTTGTCTTTATGTGGATGACATGCTTATCATTGGAAGCAGTCAAAACATGATCAAATCAACTAAGCAGATGCTTAACAAAAGATTTGATATGAAAGATATGGGGGTCGCAGATGTTATATCAGGAATGAAAATTACTAAAACATCTGACGGATATGCATTATCTCAATCTCATTATATTGAGAAAATTCTTGATAAATTTATCAAGGATGATTTGAATTTAGCTAGAACACCTGTAGACATTAGTCTTTATTTATCAAAAAATAAAGGTGATGCAGTGTCTCAGTTAAAATACTCCCAAATCATTGGAAACCTAATGTACCTAATGAATTGTACTCGTCCTGATATAGCTTATGCTATCAGTAAATTGAGTAGGTACACTAGTAACCCTGGAGAAGACCATTGGAAAGCGATCATTCGAGTTCTTAGATATCTAAGATTTATTCGTGATCATGGTTTGAACTTTACTCGATATCGAGCAATACTCGAAGGTTATTGTTATGCCAATTGGATATCGGATACTAAAGATTCAAAATCCACTAGTGGATATGTCTTTACTCTAGGAGGCGCTACTGTTTCTTGAAAATCCACGAAACAAACTTGCATCGCACGATCTACAATGGAATCCGAGTTCATTGCTTTAGACAAAGCAGGTGAAGAAGCAGAATGGCTTCGTCACTTCTTAGAAGACATTCCAATGTGGCCAAAACCTGTGCCAGCTATTTGCATTCATTGTGATAGTCAATCTGCAATAGGCAGGGCACAGAATCACATGTATAACGGTAAGTCACGACATATTCGTCGTCGACATAATACCGTAAGGCAATTGTTGTCAAATGGAATAATCTCAATAGATTATATAAAATCTAAAGAGAATATTGCGGATCCGTTAACAAAAGGTTTGACAAAAGAGCTAGTGTATAGTTCATCGAAGGGGATGGGATTAAAGCCTATTACATAAGAGTCGTCATAATGGTAACCCTACTTATATGACTGGAGATCCCAAGAACTAAGTTCAAAGGGACAACTAAGTTATGTATGGCTCGCCAGAAATCACCAAGGGATTAAAATTCCTACCCATTCCTATGGTGAGAGTGATATCTGCAACATATGTTGTCTGCAGGGGTATAAGGATAAGCTTTGCTTTTAATGATTACTTATATCTTGATTAAGACATAAAATCAAGATGAGTATAAGGAGAGACTCACAATAAGAATCACCTATATGAGTGTTGAACTGGGGCCGGTTCTATGAGAATGAAGAGGCTAAATTCTCTAGAAACACTTATGAAAACCAGGTGCGTTCAAGGCCAAAATGAACACAACAGTGAGAACCACGATGTGTTAGAAGATATTTTGTGTGAAATCTATTGTCTTGGCTTACACAAACGGCTGAACAATTCAAGGCATCGCGTCCATTGGTTAGCCAGTAAGTCCGATAGGTTATCACTAGGGAAGGTTCAAAGCCGAAAACTACCTATCCTGATGCAAGATATTTTCGACTTATACTCTTTCGTTAAAGTCTGCATATTGTTACATTTCCATTGTCATCAAATTCCATTCATGTGGGGGATTGTTGGAAATGGTTATAAAATTCTGGATAAAACCAGAATTTTTTCCTAAGTTCGGTCTATTTTTTAGGTGGGCCCCGAGTGTCGATTTACTCGGGTCAAAGTGGTAACGCGTTCTATGCCGCGTTGTGATTCACGTGGTATATTTGGTTGCTCAAAACCATTACCGAGTGAATGGGAAATTGAAGCCAAAGTGTGCTCCATGGAAATGGAGTTTTGGTGGAAATTCCTTAAGGTTGTAAATTGGCTTGTCCCACATTGATTTGGTGGGAAGTTTTGAAAGGGTTTATAAGGCTTAGGGTGAGATACTTGGGGTGTGCCCCAAGGGGTACCCAAGTGTTTTAGAGGGAGAGGTTATGGGCAAAATGGGCTAGACCCATTGGACCCAAAAAATCACCACACGCGCGCCGCCGCCGCCGTCCGTCCGGGCGGGCTGGGCCTAGGCGCGGGTACGTGGTGTTGGGTTGGGCTTCTAATCTTTTTGGGCCAAAAACATTTGAATTTAATTTTATTTTTTATTAAAATAAAATCCAGAATTCAAATTAAATTGGTTTGGATTTTTTGTTTATCCAAACAGGGCCCTTCCCGTTTTCAAATAGAATTAAACGGATTTGGATTTATTGCTCATCCAAACAGAGCCCTTCCCGTTTTCAAACAGAATTAAACTGATTTGGATTTATTGCTCATCCAAACAGAGCCCTTCCCGTTTTGCTATCTGTTTGAATTCAAAACCAACAGGTATCATACCTGTTCAATTCAAAACCAAGAGCCACATACCTGTTCAATTCAAAACCAAGAGCCACCTTCACATCTATAAATAGGACCACCCTCATTTGATGTTTTCCATTCAGAAATTTCGTATTTCACTTCTGCTAATTATATTCTTCATCTTGCTGCATTTTATTTCCGAAAGAAAGAGTGTAAACACTTAGTGTGTTCGTAAGGCAAACAATTTGTAGTGCTGCTATTGTTTGTGGTAAGATCATTTCATCCTGGGAGATAGACGTCCAAATTCTGAAAGTACCGTGGAGAGGACGAATCTGTCTTAAGGACACAGTGTTAAACACTGGACTTGATCAGAAAAGTTATTCAAATAAATTAACCAAGTGAGTTGTTTAATTTTATTCTGTTTTTTATTTGTTTATTTAATCAGATTTTATTTTTGTTTTTTGTAACAAAATAAAATCTGTGGTTTTATTTATTTATTATTATTTCGAGTTTGATTTTTGTAATCAAACAAATTCTCTCCTTTTTATCTATTTCTTTTATTCTTGTTGTTGTTTTGTACACAACAGAATTTAATCTATTTAAATACAGTAAAGATTGTCCTACATAACCAGATTTTACCGAATACAGCCCAGACTTGTTAAGATGCCAAACCAACCGATCTTCTCTGTCCACCAGCGAAATGGAAATGAGCTGAATTGCTTGACAATCACCACTAGACAAAAAATGTTGAATGTCCTCAATTTTCCACTGTTTCCTTATGGGATCAATTGCATCTACGACTGTCACAATGTCACAACGTAGAGGTTTTGGGGAAGAAATCTGAAAAGTATGCACTGTTGGTATCCATTTGTCATCTCAGAACTGAACGGACTCACCATTTTGGACCTGCCATCATATCCCTTTTTTCAAGAGATCCCTCCCCCTAAGCAAATTAGTCCAGGCCCACGAAGCTCTCGCTCCAGTATTAGCACTGAGGAAGTTGGTATTTGGAAAGTGCAGTCCTTTGAAAAGTTGTGCCCAGTAGGAATGTGGTTTAGTGATTAGTCTCCAACCCTGTTTAACTAACATGGCCTAATTAAAGGCTGAGAAGTCACGAAAACCCATACCCCCATGGAATTTTGAGAAACTCATTAACTCCCAATTAGCCCAAGGAATCCCTCTATTCATTGGATCTCTTTCCACCAAAAATTCCGAATAGCTCTATTAACCTTAGCACCGAAAGATTTATGCTGTGTTTGGTTGGGGGATTTAGGGAGGGATTTGGAAAGGAAAATGGAAAAGGTGTGTGAAACTATGTGAAATATAGGCATGATTTATTCACATTTCACCTACCTTTTTCATTTCCCTTTCCAAATCCCTCCCAAATCCCCAAACCAAATATAGCATTAGGAAAGGCAAAACACGCCATAGCGTATGAAGGAATTGCTTGGACCACTGCCTTTAACAAGATTTCTCTTCCAGCATGGGAAAGAAGTGTATTCTTCCAACCTTACATTTTCGAAACCATCTTGTCCACCGAAAAAACCATAAGCAGCAGATTTGGATAGGCCCTACCACGATGAGATATGAAGTGGTGGGTTTTCTTTTTTATATTCTATCTTTGGATTTGTCTCTAATTTTATGATTGATCTTTTTGTTCACATAAAAGAATTATTTTAATCATGTTATAATTGATGTGTCAAACTGTGATTAAAACACATTAACATTGTATTTAATTAAGAGATTTAAAAAGAGATTTGAAAAACGGAAGGAAAAAAATAAATAAATTGTGAATAAAATATATTTACATTTCATATATATATATATTTTTTAATTTTTTTTTAAAATTTTCTAATCAAACACAACGTAAGATAACATAGAGGATCCCACTCCCCCATTAAGAAAGACAAGGGAAACACGGCAAACAGACAAGACAAGGAGGAGGAGGATTCTGTAATAAAACTTTGAGCAGCAAATAGATAATGACGTCATTCACGCATCACACTTCAAAAGTGAAACAAATATAAAAATGTCTAAAATTTAAGAAGTTTCTTGGTTGGGTGGTGATTAAGAGCTCCAATAATAGAGCTCTAATAAGAGCACTAGTAACATGGCAACTTAAAAAAAAAAAACAAAAAAACAAAACAAAGGCAAAAATATCAAATCATACAGTGGGGCCCACAGGTTAGAGCTCTTCTAGAGCTCACAATTTAGAGGTCTCAAGCATTTTTTTTCTTGGTTATAGTTAAAGAAGTAAAAAACATAATTCACTGTTTTACACAAAAAAAATAAATAAATAAAATAAAATAAAAATAATTCAATTTTTTTACTCGTAACAAAAAAAATTTATTATAAGAAATTAATGTTGTAGAGACAAATTTAAAAATAATTTTAAAAACAATAATAATGGATTTAATTGTAATGAAACAAAAAAATCAATTATAGCACATAAATTGCAGGTTTTATTAGAGATGAGAAAATGTCTCAATCTGTTGAGTTTCTCGACTCTTCCTAATCCTAATGGGATGAGTTTGGAGTGGTTGAATAGGGTAGGATTAGATTTGAGAAAATTTTTGAATAACTCGACCTGATTGGAAGTGAGAGCAGGAGAGTGTATTTTTTTACCTAAACCTAATCCGACCTACAGATATAATAATAAATAAATAATAATATTGCATTTTTACTTTTATCTATCTATATATATGTAATATGTGTATAATATATTATTAAGTTTCTATAGATTATAGGAGTTGTTTGGGATGATCTAAATAAGTGTATTTTTTGTCTTTTTACGAAAAGATGTGCAGAAAAGTAGAGAGGTGATGTCATAGAAAAAAGATAAAAAGATGAATTATTTAGGGGATGCCAAACCACCCCATAATATCCGTACAATAACATTATTGAGTTTCTATTATGCTATGTATATAAATTTTAGCATGATTTTGTTTTTTTTAATTATAAATATCATTTTCCAATTTTTTTTATTGAGTTTCAATATTATTACTAAATTTTTTATTGTGTTGTGGATCTGGTAGGGTTGGGATAAGGATTACATTACGGGTTTGGAGTAGGGGCGAGGAAGGGTTTCATAAGGATCGGGTCGGGTACATTGGATACAGTTTTTCAATTTAGATAGAATTTTGTTTATAATTTTAGTTTAATCCCGAATTTGTTTTGGCCCTTTTTAATTTATATAGACATATTGGGCCGTAATAAGTTATTGGGCCTATTTTGTTTTTCTAATACTGTTAAAATGAGCTATGGGACCTATTTTACTATTAAAGGTTTTAACAATTTTTGAGCTCTTTTTAAATTCATTGTGAGCCCAAGACAATTGTCTTTGTGAACAACACTAGGGGTGTGCGCGGTGCGGGTCGGTGCGGTTTGAGAGAAAAATAGAAACCGTATGGCGGGTGGCGGATTGATAAAAGTGTCACTAGAATTTGCCATTTTCCTTATCAAAAACCGGCGGTTCGGTTGGCAAATAATGGCGGATTTGCCTTGGCGGTTCGGGTGGATTGGCGGTTTATAAAAAATATAATTCAAATTACAAAATTTAAATCAAAGAGTAAAAAAAAGACGAGAGACATCGTGATGTTAAGCATCTTGCGAAGCTTTCTTCTGATGCAGCAAGTGTAGCAACAACATGATAATATCAACGACTATGCCATCAGTTCATTACAAGTATCTGTGGAAGCTGCAATGATCAAATACAATACATAAAATTCCCCTCGAGCATTAATGTAATACTATATTCTAAGGTATAGAACAACAAGCAAACTTAAGTAAAAAAGAATTTTTAGAATCCTATAAAACATGATTTAATAGCGGTGCGGGTCGGTGCGGTTTGGAAGAAAAATAGAAACCGGCGGATTGATAAAAATGTCACTAGAATTTGCCATTTTTCTTACCAAAAACCGGCGGTTCGATTGACAAATAATAATGAATTTGCCTTGGCGGTGCGGTTCGGTGCGGTTTTGGCGGTTTCGACGGTTTTGGCGGTATTATGCACACCCCTAAACAACACAATGTTAACATCCTCTAGTCTAGTTTTTATTTGTTGAAATGATTTAAAAAATTAAAAAAAGTATACTTTTTAATTTTTTTATAAAAAAATATGTAAAAAAGTAGAGATGTGATATGATCTGAAAAAAATAAAAAAGTATGCTTATATAGCACACCCCAAACAAGCTCTTAATTTTAGGCTAAAACAATTAATAAAAATAAAATAAATTAAATTAATTAATAAAATAAAATGTTACATTCAAATTATAATTATTTTACTTTTCCTCTTATAATTATCAAATCAACTATTAAAAAAAAAAGAAAAAAAAGTCAACTATCATCTCAAACACAACTTTTTTGGCTAGGGTAAAATAGTTAAAAAATCAAAAAGTTAAAATAATTAAAAAGTCAAAAAATCAACTAAAATAGCCAACTTTCCAAATCAGCCCATTAAATAAATTATTTTTATTGTAAAAAATATCATCATTATATTTATAAGAGGCATTTTTATTGAGATACAAATGTTTAAAAAATGATTTCTTAATAAATCCTCCTATTTTTAATGATGAAATTTAGTGATATTCCAATAATATTCCATCCCCCAATTTTTTTCTCCCAGCAATGATGTGGTAAATGAGGCCAACCAATTAACTCTCTTCAAATTCTTCTCTTTTCAAAATTTTTTGTTACATCATCAAAAAGGAGTTTAGGGGAAAAAAAAATTAAAAAGATATAGCTCATGATGTTATCATTCTTTTTAAGCTAAAATTTTTTAAACTGACACCATGTATGGTTTCACTTAATATTTAGCTGTGTTGGGTTAATAGGTTTGGTCGCTCAAGAAGTTCATCGCCATGGATGAACTTCCATTTTCTTCTTCATCTCTCAAGCTCATTTTCTCTGCAAATCCAACCATTAAATGGATTTGAGGAAGAAGAAAATGGAAGAAAAAAGGTTTTTTTTGTTGTGTTGGGTTAATGGATTTGGTTTCTCAAGAAGTTCATCGCCATGGATGAACTTTTATTTTCTTCTTCATCTCTCAAACCCATTTTCTCTCAAACCCAGAGTTTTCTTCTTCCTCAAATTTGTTTTCTTCCAGTTTCTCTCAAATCTGTTTTCTTCTTCTTCTTCCTCCCTCTCGATCTGCAACTCTGCAATTTATTTATTATTATTATTATTTTTTTTTTGGATCTGACTCACCAAAACGACGTCGTTTTGGCGAGGGATCATCTCAACCATTGGTTCCATTAATGAGACACGTGTTGCACCATGAGGGATCACTCTTGAGGATCACTTCACAAGATTACTTTAGAGAATCCAGACGCAGGGGGCGATGCCCTCGTGGGCAACGCGTCGCTAGTGTCAATACAAACATTTTTGGCACAATGCAATGGTAAAATGAGATTTATTAATTAAATATCGATTTTAGTAGCAAACGCCAAAGTAGCCAATTTACAATGATAAGGACTTGGATTTATATTTTGTTTTACATGAGGGCTCAATAATGTTACAGAAGACTAGCAAACTGAGAACCCAACTGGTTGGAAACTATGGAGCTAGTGAGCATAGTTTTGTATCTCATGTTAACTTTCACTTTGATTCAAGCTTTCCTGTCACTTGTACGAGGATCCAAAACATGTCGAAAGCTTCCGCCAGGACCCGCCACGCTGCCAGTGGTCGGCAACCTTCTCAAGCTGGGGAACAAGCCCCATAAGTCCCTGGCCGAGTTAGCAAAAACTCATGGCCCAATCATGAGTTTGAAACTCGGCCAAATTACCACAGTTGTCATTTCTTCATCAACCATGGCTAAAGAAGTTCTTCAAAAGCAAGACCTCGTCTTCTCCAACCGATCCTGCCCCAACTCAGTTCACGCCCAAGCCCACGACCAATACTCGATGGTTTGGCTGCCCGTTGCAGAGCGGTGGCGCAGCCTCCGAAAAATCATGAACTCCAATATGTTTTCGGGTAATACTATATAAACATAAATTTTGTATCATAGAAATCTTCTTGTAGTCTTCATTTCAAGTCAAAATATTCCTTATTGTACTTAATAATTGCAAACTTTCTCTTTTCCCAATGATCAAAAGTTTTATTGGAATAAATTCGTTGTCCATAAGCCCACAATTATTTTTTTTTTTAAAATTGACAACCCTTAAAATCAATCTTAACAATTCAATGAATTGAATTTTCTTAATATATTTGTGTGTCCGTATAGCATAGCTCGAAAATTTTAACAGGGCTAAACGAAGCCCTGTTTGTAAATCATTTATCTATCTTTTTTCAGGCAACAGACTCGACGCTAACCAAAGCCTACGGCAGCAGAAGGTGCAGGAGCTCATTTCCTACGTCGGAAAGTGTTGCCAGGAAGGTGTTGCGGTGGACATAGGCCGCGCAGCTTTCACAACTTCCCTGAATTTGCTGTCAAACACGGTGTTTTCGGTGGATTTAGCCGACCCAAGTCAGGATTCAGCGAAAGAGTTCAGGGACTTGGTTTGGAATATCATGGTAGAGGCTGGAAAGCCCAACTTGGTAGATTACTTCCCTGTTCTTGCGAAAATCGATCCACAGGGTATAAGGGGTCGGATGAGAGTTCACTTTGCCAAGATATTACAGCTTTTTGGTCGATTGATCGATGAACGATTAGAGTTGAGGAAATTGAGGAAGACGAGTGAAGAAAACGATGTCTTAGATATCCTGCTTGATATCATTGACCAGAACAGTGAAGATATTGATAGAATTCACATGGAGCATTTGTTCTTGGTTTGTCTGTCTTCTCCTTCTTGTTCATCTAGAATATATCTAGATTTTATATTTTAATTTTATTAAGCTAATTTTAAAGAGGGCCCTCCATAAAGAAACATACAAATAGGCCTAACCTAAACGGAGTTATGTCAGGGCCACAGGTTGTCATGGCCCCCAAAATATTTTAAAATTATAAAATTCCTTGTACATGAAATGGCCCCTCAAGTTTAAGTAATTTTTTTATTGGTCCCCTATTTCAAGATTAATTTAACAATGTATATGGGATGATCCTTCTAAGTTTTTAAATTTTTTTCCTACCACTCCTATATTTTAAATGGGAAATTACAAGATGGTAGGAAATGAAGATTTTATTTACTAAAAGATGGGGTACAATAAAATGAAAGTCTAATTTAAGATATTAATTATATGGCTCAAAAAATGTATGAAATAATTAAATAACTATTAGAAAATGATTGATACAAATTTTTTTTTTTTTTTTCCAAAATGTTTACGTAAAAAATTCATTTTATTATTTTTTTACACTCAGCTTGCCCCCGAGGTTACCAAAACATCATGAGTTCAAACCACAAAAATAATCTCTTCATATGAGAATAAAGTTGTGCACATTTGACCATTCCCAAATATTGTAATATTGAGAATTGTGTGTGGGGACTCTTTTCAACACTTTGATTCCCCTCAAATAAATTTTCTAACTCTGTTTATGGGCCTAACTCTTGTCAAATCTTTTCATTATTAGTAGTGTTCTGAATCCTTGGATATTATTTCTAATCTATAAACCGATTTTGTTATAGGACGTGTTTGCAGCAGGGACAGATACAACATCAAGTACAGTAGAGTGGGCAATGGCAGAGTTACTCCGAAATCCGGAAACTTTAAACAGAGCCAAAGCCGAGCTTGAACAAGCTATTGGCAAAGGGAAACCAATAGAAGAGTCTGGCGTTTCACATTTACCTTATTTGCAAGCAATTGTTAAAGAGACCTTGAGGATACACCCGCCAGTTCCATTTTTAATCCCTCGCAAGGTTGAAAGTGATGTTGAAGTCCGTGGCTACATAGTCCCGCAAGGGACACAAGTGTTAGTAAATGTCTGGGCTATTGGCCGCGACCCAAACATATGGCTGAACCCAACCTCATTTATGCCTGAGAGGTTCTTGGGCTTGGAAATTGATGTTCGCGGTCGGGACTTTGAGCTAATTCCATTCGGTGCAGGGCGGAGGATTTGTCTTGGGTTACCCCTAGCAATAAGGATGATTCCAGTGATGTTGGGTTCGCTCATAAACTCGTTTGATTGGAAGCTTGAAGGTGGAATTGCACCAAAAGACTTGGACATGGAAGACAAGTTTGGCATCACCTTACAAAAGGCTCAACCTCTATGCGTTGTTCCAATCCCCATGTGACAATTAGTTGTCTGTCCCTCTTTTCCCTTTGATGATCCACAATTTTATTTTATTTTTTTACTATCCTTTTCTCTAGCTCTTAATTGGAAGCCTAATTGATGTGTATGTGTACTTCTCATATATATATATGTAGTAGGAAGCTTGAAGGTGGAATTGCACCAATGGACTTGGACATGGAAGAAAAGTTTGGCACCACCTTACAAAACGCTCCATGTGTTGTTCCAATCCCCATGTGACAATTAGTTGTCTGTCTCTCTTTTCCCTTTGATGATCCACAATTTTTTTTTTTTTTTTAACTGTCCTTTTCTCTAGCTCTTAATTGGAAGCCTATTTGATGTGTATGTGTACCTCTCTTCTATATATGTATAGTAGGAAGCTTGAAGGTGGAATTGCACAAAAGGACTTGGACATGGAAGACAGGTTTGGCACCACCTTACAAAACGCTCTATGTGTCGTTCCAATCCCCTTGTGACATTTAGTTGTCTGTTTCTCTTTTCCCTTCGATGATCACAATTTTTTATTTTTTTTTTAGGCCTCGTTTGGCAAGTTAACATTTTATCTACAAAGTCAAAAAGTTACTAAAAAAGTCAAAAAACCAACATATACTAAAAAGTCAAAGATTGTCCTTTCTCTTTACTTTTTGCACATCTTTTTGTAAAAAGTCAAAAAGTCACCCCAAACATACTAATTTTTTTTACCTCATATTTTAGCCAAAAAATTAAAAAATTACTAAAATAACATGTTTCCAAATGAGGCCTTAGCTGTCCTTTTCTCTACCTCTTAATTGGAAGCCTAATTGATGTGTATGTGTACTTCTCATCTATATATGTATAGTAAAATTTTTACTAAGTAACATTAGTGAAATTCAGTCTCATAGTTTATAAATAAAATTTAAAGGTTACATCCAATTGTAAATGGTAAGCTTAGAAAAGATGTGTATGTGTAGATGCGTATGTGTATGTATAGTAAAGTTTTTATTAAGATAGTGAAACTTAGTCGTTTAAAAATAAAATTCAAATGTCACACCCAATTGGTAAGCTTAGAAAAGAAGACTTATCTTATCGAACTAGGGAGAAACCCTTTTCCTAAAGCTTGAGTTATGATTTATTTATGAGTAATGATATATAAATAAAAAATTTATACATAATTTTAATAGAGAATAATATGATTCAATCTGAATATTTATTTTAAAACAAAATATTATAAATATAAGTTTATTTAAAAAATGACATTACCATCTTCTTTTTGTATTTTTTTATATAAATAGAATTTTCATTTATTTAAAGGGCCTTATCCAGTTTTTTCGATTTTGTTTAACCATGGAGTGTACAAGTTGCTGATATTTTGCTTTCACTAACCTGTCATGGGTCTAAATCTACAAGTCAAAGGATAAGTTTGATATTTTTTTTTGTCAAAGGGCAATTTGTCTGTAGTTAAATGTTGAGATGTAATTTTAGTCTCATAATTCACTCGTAACAACATGATCATAAAATTAAGTATTATATGATTGAATTTGTGATAAATTAAAAATTTTACACATGTCATGCCATGTCATTGTGAATATAATTATGAAACTTAAATTGTGGTATCAATCATTTCTCTAATCGTGTGTCCAAGGTAGTTTTAATTTTCGATGTTTTATAGAAGATTGCATAAAAATAAATACATAAATAAAACCTTTTGTCTGAAGACCATGCAAATGAAAAATTAAGCTGTCCAAATGCTCAAAAAAACATATATATACTTTATATAAACATCTATTAAAAAGAAATAATTGTTATATATTACCGAAAATGTTCACCTAAATTCTTTATATGACACAGTAAATTTCACTGTGTTAAATATAGAAAGTGAAATAAAGTATTGAAATCAATGTTAAATAGCATTTCTATTAAAAGAAAATTTTGTTCCAGGTCAATAAAAATAAAAATTGGCATGTTATTTATTACCGAATTTATTTTATTATTTTATTTCACATTTCCTATGTAATTATACAATAAACATCATGTGTATGTGTAAGGGCCCATTTTGTTTATAAAATATTAGGACTTACCATTTTATATAAGAAGCTGCATAAGAGGTGAAAAGTTCAGGTGAAATATTTAGGTGAAATATTTCGGTGATACAGAAAGCTCTCAAATAAAAATTCTTAAATTTTTTTTATTGTTCTTAGGATCCAACAATAAAATTTGAATAAGACATTTTAAAGACTGATAGAGATTTATCATCTTTTTATGCCACTAATTGTTTTTGAAAAATGATATTAATTTGTATTTTTTATTTTTTCATTAGATAAATTTTTTAACTGTGGCTCAAACATATTTTTTATTTGCTAGGATATTGATTAAAATGTGATCAATAGAGCTTAAGGTCCCCTTTGTTTTCAGAGGTAGAAGGGAGAGAATTCATAATGAGGGGATTAATAGTGAGGGGATTGTTAGTAAGGAAATTGATAGTGAGGGAATTAAGTAAAATTGTGTTTATTTTTATGATAGTTGTGATTGTTAAATTATTTTTATATAAAATAATAAAAAAAATACAACAACATTAAACTTTAATGTTCAAAAAAAATGTCCAACATGTAAAAAATAAAAAAATAAAAAAATTTCAGAAAAAAATAAAACAAATAAAACAATGATTTTTACTTAATAAAAAATAAAATAAAAATTAAACATTAATGTTCAAAAAAAATGTCCAACATGTAAAAAATTAAAAAAATAAATAATAAAAAATAGTCCGGCGGACTAATTTCAAATACCAAGTCCCACGGGCCTATCCTAATCCCCTTCCCAAGGGGATTTGTAGTCTAGAGTGGATTACAAATTTCCTCTCAATCTCTCAAAACAAACATGATATTAGTAGATCTCACCTCACTATGAATCTTAATCCCTTCCCTATAACCCAAAACAAACGGGCCCTAAGAGAGTACTTTTTGACTGGTAAGTTTTTTTTTTTTTTTTATCTGACAAAAAATAAAATTTACTTATGTCAGGAGAAGGTATATAAACATATAAATACGTTAATTCCTCACATCCTATAAAAAAATAAAAAAATAAAAAAAGGCTTACGTGTAACTCTTAATAGGTGAATTTATTATTTAATAGGTGTTATAAGAATTAATAAAGTTTTTTATCAAACACTATTAAAAAACGTCATTAATTATTAAGTTTCAGTGACAGTTTGAAAATTTTGTCACAAAAAATGTCATTAATTATATATTTTAGCGATAGTTTAAAAAAATTATCACAAAGTCACTAATTTTTAACTTTCAACGACAGTTTAAAAAATTCGTCACAAAAAATGTCACTAATTATAAGTTTTGGCGACAATTTATAAAAATCGTGACAAAAAAAAAGTCACTAATTGTCAATTTTTAGCAGCATGTGCAAAAAATCGTCATAAAAATTTATTTTTTTCAACGATTTTATTAGGATTTATTTTCAATAATTTTTTTTGAGAATTAAGTCTAATTATTAAAAACTGTGCACTGTGTTTGGTCGGGAGATTTGAAAAGGGAAAGGAAAAAGTAGGTAAAATAAAAATAAAATATACCTACATTACACATTTTTTCTCTTTTCTCTTTTATTTTTCAAATATCTTATCAAATCACTCAACTAAATATAACGTTAGTAATTTACCTTCAAAAAATTTTAGATAACACCTCAATTATTTTTCTCCATCAATATTAATGATACTGTTGATCCCTGGAGGGTGGGTCGGGTTGATCCACGCTTCCTACACCGTTCACCTGTCACTAAGCTCACTGGTGTGCTTGCAAAAATATCCAAAGGGGAACGGAAGTACCCCAGCAGACCCTCCGACAATCAAGTTTGAAGAGAGGAGATTGATAGTGTGTGGAGAGAGAGAGTAACAATAGAGAACTTAACCTTTTGTGTATTTTGGAAGCCTCCTTATATCCTTTATTCATCATTTCTTTGTCTACTCCGACCTGTCATATTGGCCGAAAGTCTATGCTCTAACTTACCTTGTTCATGGTGAGGCTGCCCATTCCGACGTGAAGGGGTTATCGCATTTAATGCTGCTGGAGCCTCATTAATGGCTGATGTGTGGTGCAATAACTCTGCAGGATCTTTGTCTGCTTACATGGCTGGTTCTCCTTTTGACAAGTGTTTAGATGCCGTTGGTTCCTGGTGCAACATTGGGTTTTCAATGGTGTTGGGCTTTAGTGCTTGAACCGTGAATTGGGCTCTAAGTGGTGGGCCAAAAGCTTCTGTGGGCCCACCGATGTCAGTAGTCCCTCATTCCCAAGTACAGCTTTAGTCCAACGAAGGGAATAAAGAAGAAAAATGGGATGTGTAGGGCTGATCAGGAGATTGAGCGAGAGGACCGACCGAGAGGACAGCCGACCGCGAGAGGTGTCGAGCGAGAGGACCGACCGAGAGGAGACCGACCGAGAGGAGAGTCGATCGCGAAGGGGTCCAACCGAGAGGACCGGCCGAGAGGAGAGTCGACCGCAAAAGGGGCCGAGCGAGAGGATCGGCAGAGAGGGGAGCCGACTGCGTAGGGGTCCGAGCGAGAGGACCGGCCGAGAGGACAGCCAACTGGGAAGGGGGCCGAGCGAGAAGGGGTGGCGGCGCTTGGGGCTCGAGGAGTGAGGAAAGCACATGATAATGTGAAGTAGAATAGACGGGGAAGGGAAAAGGTTGGGGTATCGTGGTGGTACATGTAGTAAGATCTAAACCAATGGTGAGAGAGGTGAGGCGTTAGCAGGAAGCGAAGAGTTAGGACTAGGACGGGGCGTGGAAAATGCGGGTTTGGAAACTTTCGAAAATTTCAAACTGGCGAAATATAATCTCGATCCGTAGGCTATAGGCAAACCGTGGGCATTTGTAGTGATTTGTTTTATATATCTCTTTGCGAAAAATCAACACATCCCAGAGTTAAGCTCATTTGTTTCATGTGACACACCCCTCCAACACTTTGCGAAATTCCTCACGCTAGCGGCAAAAGCAATACACAAAAACATAGAAAAGATGGCTCGAGACAAAGCGTCAGCATGAGGCTAGAGGCATTAGGTGAAGACGATGCGGTGGAGTTGGCAGAGCAATATAGTACGGAGAGGCAAGAGGAAAGAAGGGCGGAGCAAGCGGCGCGAGCCCTGCGATCTACCATGATTGTGGTCGCAAGGTCAATTAGCCAAGTGGAACCTGACCACTGGCACACCAAGGCCGACAAGTCGACGTTTACGGCAGAGGAGTTGGAGGAGGGACACAGAAAGTACCAGATTCCGGCGGAGATAGAGTTGAAGTTGCCCACGTAGAAGGAGAGGGTGTCGGATGCACGTCCGATGGAGTTTACGTTGTATGAGGAAGCATTACCGGGGGGGGTCTGAGGTTGCCACTCCCACAAATAGTGATGGACGTGCTGAACTGTTTGGAGGTGGCGCCAGGGCAGTTAATGCCCAACGCATGGAAAATATTACTGGTTTGTGCGATCGCATGGCCACGGGCGACTTGGGGAGCAGCGATGACAGTGGAAAAGTTTTTTTCACGCTACAAGGCCTCCAGTCAGCAAGAAACATGGGTGACCTTACAGGCGGTGGCGGGCAGAGGGTTAGTGGCGGGGTTACCATCGTTGGTGAAGGGGTGGAGACCGAGGTGGTTCTATGTATCAACGAATGGCGGAAGGGGGTGTGCATAACGTGGAAAGTTCCCACGAAGTCGGTGGAGCCAAGGCTGGAGGCAGAGGCCGAGAATAAAGTGAAGCAGGTGAAGGAGTGGAGGGTGTGAAGTGGGATGACCTTATCAGATCTTCGAACTTGTTCACCTTAGGTCTGGTGCCGCAGCCGACCGAGGAGGATCTTGCATTGGAGGAGTTGGAGCCTCTGAGTAAGTTGCAAGAGGCGGAGGAGCGAAAAACATTTGCCAAGGCGAACAAGTATATGGAATCGTAGTTAGGCCCTACGCCCAAGTTGGTCATGAGGGAGCAAATCCGAAGGAGGGGAGGGCGGAGGAAGCCCCAGAAGTAGAGATAGGGGAGACAAGGATAGAGACGAAAGAAGCCATAGGCCCAAATATCCAAGTGGGGATGAGCGCAGTGAAGCCAGAGTAGGTGGCAGTAGGTGAGAGATTAGGACCGCAATCACTCAAGATGGGGCCCGTGCTAGAAGTGTCCCCAAGTCCTAGGGAAGGGAAAGTTGGGGTGAGCAAATTAGAGATGGGTGCTACGTTGAAGACCGCCATAGATCACATGCGCGCGGTGGCCGGTCGATCGACAGAAGAAGGAGGGAAGCCAGGTTCACTGCCGACCATCTCGTAGGGGTAATGGAGGATGCGGCTGTGCGGTCGATAGCGCGATTTACAAAGGTCAACCTCCTGAGAGGGTTCTGCTCGGCGCAGATGGAGACGACGACCTTGGCGGTTGCCCTGCTGAATAAGGCAGTGCGCACGAAGGTGGAGGCAGAGCCGCTAAAGGCCTAGCTGGAGGGGGTGAAAGCGCAGTTGCAAAACCTAAGGGTTGAGACAACGGGCTGGAGGAAAATCGCACGGAGTGCCTGTGCCAAGGGCCTGAAGTATGCGTAAATGGCAAAGAAGATGGAAGTGTTGGCCGTGGTGCAGAGCTACTTAGCAGAGCGTGCTGGCACCGAGCTCACCGTGACCAAAGCAGAGCTGGAAGCGGTGCGTCACAAGGCGGTATCGCTGGAGTTTGAGTTGGTGGCGAGTAGAGGAAGCTAGGTGTAGTCCAAGAAGCCTGCACCACTGCTAAGGAAATGTTGGAGGAGGCCCTCGTCAATAACGAAGATCTGTGTGACTAGGAGATTAAGGACAAAGAAGAAGCAGATGGGCGAATTGTAGAGTTTGAGAAGTCATTGGTAGAAGAGAGGGCCAAAATGGCCTTTGAGAGGGCAACGTACCCCGATTTATGCGTGGCAGCTATGGAGCAATTTAAAGGGTCGGCTAAGTTCCAGATGGCCATTGATGCGGCAGTTGCCAGGAGCTTGGCGAAGGAGGGAGAAGGGGTTGTTGGGCCGTCGGGAGTGGTCGTTGGAGGTAGGAGCGAAGAAAAAGTGATCCAGAGCTTCCAGCGGTCAGACTTCTACAAGCACGAGATAAGCCAATACTGGGACAGCGGCTGAATGAGCTTCAAGTACAAAGCGCAAGAGCTGTTCCCAGATGTGGACTTCAATCTGGTGAAAGTAGGAGAAGACGACGTTGCCCAGACTCCCTTGGACGAGGGGGTAGAAGAGGAAGATCTCATGTCAAGCGAAGGGGATTAGGGGCAGGGTGTTTTGGTTGTGTTTGTTTGTTTGTTTGTTTGTTTTTTTTTTTTTTTGTTGAAGTAAATATAATGTCTGTAATGAAGTGTATAATGGTTCAGATTGTTAATAAAACGACGAGTTCTGTTATTGTTGTTGTTGTTGTTTTTTTTTTTTTTTTTTTTTTTTTTTTTTTTTGTGAGTGGCAAAGTTCAAGTGGTAAAAATGGATAAGTAAAATGGACAAGTAAAGTAAAATGGACAAGTAAAGTTTGTGAATGTGAAATGGTAGAGTTCAAATGGTAAAAATAGACAAGTAAACATAAAATGGACAAGTAAAGTTTGTAAATGTAAAATGGTAGAGTTCAAATGGTAAAAATGGACAAGTAAAGTTTTTGAATGTGAAATTGGACAAGTAACCTAACTTGTATAAATAGTAAAACTGGGCAAGCATGAACTAAGATTGAAACCAGTCTAGCTAAGAATAATTATGGCTAATTGTAACTACATGCTTTGTCTGGATGAGACTAGTGTTGACTCAGTCTGGCTGAGCTCTTCGTTCTCAGTCTGGCTGAGCTCTTTATGCTCAGTCTGGCTGAGGCTGGGAGGGCTCAGTCGAGCTGAGGCTTTGGTTAACTCAGTCTGGCCAAGCTCTTCATGCTCAGTATGGCTGAAGCTTGTAGGGCTCAGCCGGCCTGAGGCATTGGTTAACTCAGTCTGGCTGAGCTCTTCATGCTCAGTCTGGCTGAGGCTTGGAGGGCTCAGTCAGGCTGAGGTTTTGGTTAACTCAGTCTGGCTGAGGCTTAGAGGGCTCAGTCGAGCTGAGGCTTTGGTTAACTCAATCTGGCTGAGCTCTTCATGCTCAGTCTGGCTGAGGCTTTGAGAGCTCAGTCGAGCTGAGGCTTGGGTTAACTCAGTCTGGCTGAGCTCGGTCTAAAACTTGTAATTGAAATACAACACAGATAAATAGAGGTGTGAAATTGTTGTCAGTAAGGCATAATCTGTAGATCACAAATTTACATCGTGTACAGAAAGGGCTAAAATGAACAAGTGCGCAGATCGGCCAAAGAGAACAGACAACAATTGAATGATACAAAAACAGGGGATGCCATTACTGAAAATAACGCTTCAAGTGCTCGACATTCCATGGATGGGAGAGGTCTCTGCCTTCAATATCTTGGAGACAGTAAGTCCCTGGGCAGGGTCTGCCCTTGACAATATAAGGTCCTTCCCATTTGGCTGCAAACTTGCCCTCGGTCGGATTTTTAGTGGCAAGGGTTGCTTCGCCCAAGACTAGGTCTCCCATTGCGAACTCTCGAGGTCGAACTTTGCGGTTATAATGTGTTCTCATTTTCTGCTGATATGATGCCCGTCTGACAGCAGTTGTCTCTCAGAGCTCTTCAATCAGGTCCAAGTCAGCCCGACACAACTCTTCGTTTAGTTATGGATTTAGGTGCAAAACCCAAGGGGTCGGCAGACCGATTTCCACTGGGATGGCTGCCTCAACACCATATGTTAGGTGAAAAGGGGCCTCCGAAGTAGGGGTTCGGGGGATCGTCCGATAAGCCCAGAGTACGTTCGGTAATTCCTCAGCTCAGAGTCCTTTAGCGGCTTCCAACTTAGTCTTGATGATCTTCAAGAAGGAGTGATTGGTGACTTCAACTTGCCCATTAGCTTGGGAATAGCCCGGGGAAGAGAAGCATGGTCTAATGTTGAGCTCTTCACAGAACTTCCTGAATTTGGCATTGTCAAATTGTTTGCCATTGTCCGAAATGATGGCCTAGGGGATTCCGAATCGGCATACGATCGATTGCCAGATGAACTTGGTGGTGTTTCGCTCAGTGATTGTAGCAAGGGGTTCTGTTTCCACCCATTTGGTGAAGTAGTCAATGGCTACCACAGCGAACTTGGTTTGGCTCCTACCAGTGGGCAAAGGACCGACTAAGTCGATGCCCCACTTAGTAAAGGGGTAGGAACAACTGAGTGTAATCAATTCTGTTGGTGGAGCATGGGGAATGTTGGCAAAGCGTTGGCATTTATCACACTTAAGCATAAATTCGTTGGCATCTTGATTGAGAGTAGGCCAGAAGTAACCGGTGCGGAGGATTTTATGGGCCAGAGATCTTCTACCCAAATGATTACCATAAATGCCCTCATGGACTTTTCTCATCACATAGGTCACTTGATCGGGACTGACACACCTGAGGTATGGACGTGAGAATCCTCGTTTGTATAGTAGTCCGTTGATAAGGATGTAATTGGATGACTGGGCTCTGACTTTAGCGGCCTGCTATTTATCGTCTGGCAACTCCCCTCGTGTGAAGAATGGAAGGATGTCTGTAGCCCATGGGATAGGTTCGTTTTGGAGGAAGTGAACTTCTTGTTGGTTTGGCGAAATAGCCGGATGGGTCAGTTATTTAATGCAAATACCATGGCTGAGGTCTGACTGGTCGGCCGAGGCTAATTGGGCCATTTCGTTCGCCTTGGAGTTTTCTGACCTAGGGATGTGTCTGATCTGGAAAGTATTGAAAAGGCGAACAAGAGGAAGGGCAATGTCCCTATATGCCCACATTATGTCTTCCTTTGCGTCGAATTCCCCAGTAATCTGCCCGATGATCAATTGGGAATCACTGGATACTTGGATATGGCTTACACTAATGTCTTTGGCCAGTCGAAGACCTGCTATCAAGGCCTCATATTCGGCCTCATTATTGCTCACGTTGAATAGAAAACGGAGGGCATACCTGAAATACTCACCCTCTGGGGTGGTGAGGATGAGACCGGCCCCACTACCTTCTTTGCGAGATGAACCGTCAACACTAAGGGTCCAGGAATGGGGGTCTTCTGCATCAATGTTAAAGTGCATTGGTAAAGGGGGCATGTTCGGAGTGATATTGGTGAATTCTAAGATAAAATCGGCAACGACCTGTCCTTTAATTGCAGTGCGAGGTCGGTATGAGATTTCAAACTGACTGAGCTCGACGGACCATTGCATAAGTCTTCCTGACAACTCTAGTTGTTGCATGACCTTTTTCAGAGGCTGGTCAGTGAGAACCACTATGGAGTGAGCTTGGAAATAAGGTTGGAGGCACCTGGAGGCTATGACTAAGGCGAGGGCCATTTTTTCCAATAGAGGATAGTTTTGTTCTGCCCCCTTGAGAGTGCGGCTAATATAGTAGACTGGACGTTGTACTGAGCTGTCTTCCCTGATGAGGGCAACATTGACTGTAGTGTTTGATACAACTAAGTAAAGGAAGAGGGTTTTGCTTGGAAGCGCTTGAGAGAGGAGAGGGGGTTGGCCATGCACTACTTCAGTTATTGAAAGGCCTCCTTAGATTCGGTGCTCCACTCAAACGCCTATCGAAAGACTTTAAAAAATGGAAGACACTTGTCTGTTGCCCGGGAAATAAAACGGTTGAAGGCGGCAACTCTGCCCGTGAGCCGTTGAACCTCCTTGACCATTCTAGGAGACCACATTTCTTTCAGGGCCTTGACCTTTTCGGGGTTAGCCTAGATGCCTCGTTGGCTGAGCATGAAACCCAAGAACTTCCCAAATCCTACGCCGAAGGCGCATTTCTCTAGATTGAGCTTCATCTGATATCTGTGTAAGGTTTCGAAGGTTTCTCGCAGGTCTACCAAATAATCAGAGGAGAGTTTACTCTTGACTAGCATGTCATCGACGTAGACTTGCATGTTCCGGCCTATCTGGTGTTAAAAGATGGCATTAACCAGACGTTGGTAAGTTGCTCCATCATTTTTCAAGCCGAACGGCATAACACAATAGTGATAAGTTCCTCTGTCTGTGATGAAGAAAGTGTGTTCCTAGTCGGCCGGGTGCATCAGAATTTGATAGTAGTCGGATAAGGCATCCATAAAACTAAGCATCTGATGTCCGGCAGTTGCATCGACTAGCAGATCTATCCGGGGGAGGGGATAACTATCTTTTGGGCAAACCCGATTAAGGTCGGAATAGTAGACATAGAGTCGCCATTTACCATTGTTTTTGCAGACCAAGACTACATTGGAAAGCCACCTGGGGTAGTCCATATTTTTGATGAACTGCGCCTTTAGTAGTTTGTCTACCTCAGAGGCGATGAGGGCATTGCGTTCCGAGTAAAAGATACGCTACCTCTGGTGGAAAGGTCGGAAGTAGGGCTTGATACTGAGACGATGAGTGATGAAAGAAGGATCGATACCCGGCATATCTGAATGGGTCCAAGAAAACACATCGTTGTGCTCGGCTAAGAAAGTTGTGAGATTGGCCTTGGCCTGAAAGGATAGTTGGTTGCCAATCCTAGCTGTTTTGGCTGAGTTGGTAGAATCGATAGGGACTTCGACAAGTTCCTCCACTGGTTCCCCTCTGACTAACTCTTCTTCGTCTCTAACGTTGAGTCCTTCGATGATCATAGCTTCCTTCAGCTTGACCTTTTTTAGTAAGGTGACGTAGCGTTCTATGGCCATCGTTTGCTCGCCCCTCACAGTGCCGACCTCGAGGTCGGTGGGGAATTTCATGGCTAGATGGTATGTGGAGGTGACAGCTTGGAAAGCGTTAAGAGCTGTGCGTCCGAGGATTATGTTATAAGCAAAAGGACAGTCGATGACAAGGAAAGTGAGTGGCTTGGTGGTCTGCCATGGATACTCTCTGATGGTGATGGGAAAATTGATGGAGCCTATGGAGGTCACCCGATCCCCCGTGAAGCCGCCTAGCGGGGTCTGGAGAGGGGACAATTTTTCTTCTCCGACCTTGAGCTGGTGATAGGCGTTCAGGAAAATGATGTCTGAAGAGCTGCCGTTGTCGACAAGCACCCGTCTGACTTTGTAATTGGATAGGAGAGCAGAGATGTCGAGGGCATCATCGTGGAGGTAACAGATGCCTGTGCAGACAGCCTCCGTAAAGGTGATGCGTTCAGTTCACTGTTTGGGGTGTTTGAATGGACGATCCAATGTCACGACTTCTTGATCGAAGCCTTGTTTGATTTTTCTGAGTTCGGCTCGTTGGGCCGAACGGGATGGACCTCCGCATGCGAGCCCGCCAACAATGACTCTAATCTCTTCGACCGGGAGGGCAGGATTGCTTTATGCTTGGGGTTATAGTGGGGGCCGATCATTGTCTCGCTTAGGTTGTGCGGGTTGTCGGGGGGGTATGTCAGCGGTGGCCCCCCGGTGGGTCGGTCCTTGATCGCTGCTGAGGACGAGCTGTCGTGAACTGACTAAGGTGCCCCTGGCGTATCAAATCCTCTACCTAGTCTTTAAGGTTAACACATTCCTCAGTGATGTGGTCGTGGTCCTGATAGAAATGACAGTACTTGGATTGATCTCGCAGGTTGGAGAGAGAAAGTGATGGTTGGGGCCATTTCAGGTTGTAATCTCGTTGGATCTGGTTAGAGACTTGTTCCATAGGGAAATTGAGGGGGTGTATCACTCAAACCGATCGGGCGGTCGGTAGGTGCCGGTCGGTCGGCTCGAGCGAGTCGATCGGGTCGATCGGGTCGATCGATATATTGAGGGGTTTACTGTGTATATTGGGAGGTTCTGGTTTCGGATTCCTTTCTTTTCTCCCTTGAGGTTGGATTTTTAGTTGTAGTATCTTGGCAGGCTGCCAAAGAGCCTTCGGCATTCATATTTTTTGGGCTTTGGAGAGGAGGGCGGCCATGGTGGTTGGAGGGTTTTTAGAAAAGAAAAAAAGGAAATCGGATGATCATAAACCGGTCATGAAGGCTGTGAGGATGCACTTGTCGTCGTTTTTCGCCACCTGTAGGGCCTCGGTGTTGAAACGGGTGACAAAGCTACGTAGTGACTCCCCTTCCATTTGACGGATATTAAGCAGTTGAGTTGCCAAGCACCGCTGGCGCTGAGCACCAATGAAATGGCTCATGAAGGAAGCACTTAGGTGTTGGAAAGTAGAGACAGAGTCTGGTGGCAGCTGACTAAACCATAATCAAGTCGACCCCTTAAGCGTCACGGGAAAAGCCTGACACATGATCTCGTCAGGAAAAGCATGAAGGATCATAAAGGTCTTGTAGGTCTCCAAATGGTCCACCGGATCCGTTGTGCTGTTGAATGAGTCGATCGAGGGCATTTTGAACATGGGGGTAGGGTTTGTCCCTGATGGAGGCGACAAACGGGGAGTTGGCTATTGTTGAGGGTTTGTTTTGTATGTTCTACATGACTCCTTAAAGCTGGAGTTTCATGGCTCAAAGTTCCACATCCCAAATGGGAACATTGTCACCTCCAGAGTGCGGTGGAGGCTGAACACTACTAGCCTCTCCTTCAGAAACAGGTGCTTGAACTGATGGGTGTAAACCCCCAGGCGGTGGGTTCATGTCTTGAGGTAGGACCTGCAGACCCTCTAAGTTAGAGAGGTGGGCTTGTGGGAAAGGATGGCACGAGGTCCGTTCTCGATTGGGAGGGATATCTTGTGGTGGTGGAGGAGGTATGTGGAGGTTTCGCTGGAGCAAAGCATTGATCAAGGCCTGGTTTTGCTCGGCTAAAAGGTTGATACTGTTTGTGAGTTCTGTGAAGTACTAAGGTGGGTTGTTTGGGTTAGGAGGGTCGGCATGGGGGTCGACGATGTTGTGTTGAAAAGTCATGGATCTCGTTGTGACCATTCACCTTGATGGCCGAAGAGGAGGGATTATCGGAAACGGGTCTTCGGCAACAATGAGCACAACTATTACTCGGAGTGGCGTTCCTACAAATGGCACTACTGATGATACTGCTGATCCCTAAAGGGCGGGTCGGGTTGATCCACGCTTCCTACACCGTTCACCTGTCACTAAGCTCACTAGTGTGCCTGCAAAAATATCTAGAGGGGAACGGAAGTTCCCTAGCGGATCCTCTGACAATCAAGTTAGAAGAGAGGAGATTGATAGTGTGTGGAGAGAGAGTAAAAATAGAGAACTTAACCTTTTGTGTGTCTTGAAAGCCTCCTTATATCCTTTGTTCATCATTTCCTTGTCCACTCCGACCTGTCATATTGGTCGAAAGTCTATGCTCTAGCTTGCCTTGTTCATGGTGAGGCTGCACGTTCCGATGTGAATGGGTTATCGCATTTAATGCTACAGGAGCCTCATTAATGGCTGATGTGTGATGCAATAACTTTACAGGATCTTTGTCTGCTTGCGTGACTGGTTCTTCTCTTGACAAGTGTTTAAATACCATTGGTTCCTGGTGCGAGTTGGGTTTTCAATGGTGTTGGGCCTTAGTACTTGAACCGTGAATTGGGCTCTAAGTGGTGGGCCAAAAGTTCTGTGGGCCCACCGATGTCAAATATAAAACAAGAAGTTATTAATGTTATATAGCAGGCTTTGGCAATTGACTTTATACAGAGAGCAACTTGTACTTGATATTATCCAACACTTTCAATTTGAACTCTTTTTTAGTTGAACACAATACTGATCAGCAAAAAAATTCCCACGTATAGTCAAGCAACAGAGCTAATTCCCACAAACCCCACCATTCAGTGACAGCAAACACCCCACCATTCGGTGATAGCACACCAAACACGCCAAGCATTAAACACCACACCAAACCCCCCAATAATAAGGTGGATAAATTATAAACACACCTTTTGAGATTTATTTTAATCATAAATTATTTTTTTGTAGTTTTAAAAATTATATTATATCTCTTAAGATTTCTAATTTCATAACAAATAGGTCATTTTGTTAATAAATCATCAAATTAATTAACAGTTTTTAATAATGTTAAAATTTTATTTCAATTAATAAGTCAGATAATTTTATTATTGTATAGGTGAACAGTTAGAAATTTCACTTTTGTTAATTAATTTTGTTAAATAAAAAATTCTGACAATGAGATATTTATAATTTTTCAAATTACAAGAGGCAATTCATATTTTAAACAAATCTCAAAAAGTATATTTGTAATTTATCCTATAAAGATTTGGCCTCTTTGAGGACATTTCAAATAAGTTATTTATTAATTTAATAGTTTATTACTATTATTTTATTTACTTTTTTCACGTCTATACGTAATAAAATTAAAAAGTTAAAAAATAAGTTGTACCTAAAATAACTTAAGTGCAAATTACATTAACCTTTCTTGATATTTAAAATAATACAAGTCCTATATTTTTAGTGCAATTCTATTAACTTTCTTTTTAGTGAAGTTAAAGAAACTAAAATCAATATAGATGGTGTGAAGACATAATGATAAACAATAAAATATATATA
This sequence comes from Camellia sinensis, assembly GCF_055761805.1. NCBI lineage: Eukaryota > Viridiplantae > Streptophyta > Magnoliopsida > Ericales > Theaceae > Camellia > Camellia sinensis. The sequence goes on from NC_138964.1 coordinate 192,870,113, forward strand.
TATATATATATATTTTAATATAAAGGAGACCAAAACCAATGCTGATTGTGTGAAGACACAATCATAACTAATGAAAAATAGACATTTCGATGTAAAAGAGACTCAAGTATTATGTGAATTAAATTATTAGGAGAAATTAATGTAATTATCTCAAAACTATAAGATCTGTTATATTTTTTAAAAATTTAAACAAGGTCAGTGCGGGACTTGTTATATTTTCTTCAAACTTAAATATTCTTAAGAAACATTTATACAAAATATATGAAATTAAAAGAATAATTTTATAGGTACAATAGGTTAAATATGATTAATTGTATATAAAAAAAAAAGACAATGATAATTAGACATAATGTTTAGACATGTTAATGTATATATGGTATATATTCCTACATATATTAGGTATTGATTTCCTAGATATATTAGATATTGCCATAGTTAAGTCTCTTACAGGATACTCTTTCTCATAGTTAGATTTCTAATAGGATACTCTTTCTTAGCCTATATATATAGGCCTTCTATTGTATAGGACAATTCATTCAATACAATACATTTTTTTCTCTCTCTCTACTATTCTAACATGGTATCAGAGCTATAGGTTAAGCTCTTGGTGTTCTTCGCCTTATCGGCAGGTGACAGCCTTGCCTTGGTTGTCCGCCGAACTTTAACCCATTCCACTGCTATATTTTCCTTCTAGTATCACTTTGTAGTGATTTCTTCCTCTATCCGCTAATTTATTCCTACCCCAAATATCTCTATCATATTTTTTTTTTTTTTAAGAAAAAGTAGTTCTGCTTCACTTTGTCTTTCTCTCTGTTTCAACCTCAAATAGGTTTCTATCTTCAAACCTATTTGAGTTTGAGGGGGGTATTATACCTATATCATAGTGAGTATGGTTATACACCATGCGAACCACCCAAACCGTCCTCTTTGGAGCACCACCCAAGCCGCCTTCTCTGGCGCACAATCCAAGTTGCCCTCTCTGGCGCACAACCCAAATCGTCCCCTCTGGCGCACCACCTAAGCCACCCCCTCTGGCGCACAATCCAAGCCGCCCCCTCTGGGGCACAACCCAAGCCGTCTCCTTTGGTGCACAATCCAAGCCGCCCTTGGCGCACTCAGTTATCTATTGCCATCATCGTTTAGCACCATGTCATAAGTTATATGTGTGCCACGCTTGCAGCGCACCACTTAAGTTGCTCCCTCTAGCGCACAACCCAAGCGCCCCAATTTGGTGCACAATCCAAGCTGCACGCTAGCGCACTCAATTATCTGTTGCCATCATCGTTCAGCACCATGTCATAAGTTATATATGTGCCACGCTTGCTGGTTCAACATCCAGTTTTCTATATCGGTCTGGCATGACCCCTTTAAACTGTCCCAACAATGATTCCGGTTAGCTCTTACATCGGTCCGACATGACCCATTTAAACTGTCCCGACATTGATTCCGATTAACTCCTACAACGGTCCAGCATGACCCTTTAAACTGTCCTGACATTGATTTCGATTAGCTCCTACAACGGTCCAACATGGTCATAAACTGTCTCCCGACATTAGCTTCAGCCTCTGATCTTCGCATTAATTCCAACTAGTTTCTATATCGGTCTAGCATGATCTTAAATTGTCCTGGCATTAGTTTCACCTAGTTCCTACAATGGTCCGACACAATCATAAACTGTCTCCCAGCATTAGTTCCGGCTTCTGATCTATTTCAAACGCCATTACGCTCTCGTTCAGATTTTGCAATATATTTGTCTTTTATTTTATTTAGTTTTAGGGTAAATTACACTTAGGCCCCTGAGATTTGGGTTTAATACATATCACCCCCTGACGTTTGGAAAATTACATTAGCTCTCCTATCATTGTAATTATTTAGACGGAATGAAGACATTGAACTCATGCACTCTCTCTTTTTTTGTTTTGCTTTACTTTCTCTTTTTTTTTACCTTTTCTTTACTTTTTTTTTTAATGTAATTTCTTCTATTTTTCTACTAGAAGTTGTTACCTTTTATATAAGCAATGGGGTTTTTGAAATGAAACTATTAACCATAGGAGTGGGACTGTAATTTTCAAAACGACAGGGGGTGGGTAGTAATTGGACCAAACCTCAAGGGGTGTCAATGTAATTTACCCTTAGTTTTATTTCATGTTTCAATTTCTCTCTCTAAACTCAAGATGTTTATCTTCCTTGAGTTTAAGGGGGGATGATAATGTATATATGGTATATATTCCTATATATATTAGGTATTGATTTCCTAGATATATTAGGTATTGCCTATTGAAAAATTGGTTTTATAGGCTTATTTTGGACCAACTTTGAGCCTAAAATTAAGTGGGGTTCACATGTCTTTTGGGATAGGTCCAAAGAGGTGACGTGTTCCTTGCCGTATGGCAAGTCACACGGTGAAGACGGTTCATGAAAACCATTTATGAGTGAATGGGAACTATACGTCGTTTTTGGGTTCGTGGAATGGACAATAAAAGTAGTAAATGTGGGTTTCCGTGAAATGGGTTGTCCCACATTGAAACTTGAAGAGAACTTATGTGTATATATAAGTTCTAGAAGTACAACCTTGGGTTGGGCACCAAGGAGCACCCCAAGGTTGTAGAAGGAAGGAGTTATGGACAAAATAAACCTTGGCTCAAACTACCACACATGCACGCCGCTACTGCCCGTTCGACCAGTCGAGCCGGGTCCGGGTGTGGGTTGTGGGTCGGGTCGGTTCTAACATTAATTTTTTGGACAAAATTTATTTGAATTTTTTCAAAAATTCTTGCGGGAAAAAATTTATTTATTTAAATTTTTTGCATCAATTTTTTCTGTCCAATCTATACCCGTTTTTCAGTCCTTTTTCAACAGTTCAACAGGTTCAAACTGTCCAAAAAATTAGGTAAACGGCCCAACAGTTCCGAGCAGTTTTAAAACTGCCAAACAGTTTACAGATTTGTTTGAATTTGAATTGAATCCGTTCAAAAATAGTTTACACATGTTCCTTTCTAAATTGTACCTGTTCGGGACAGTTTGTTTGCTTATAAATAGAGGCCATTCCAACAGTCTTTGGTATCTGAAAATTCATTACTTTCCCTCTACTTTTGCTCTCTTGCATGATATAATCTTCATATTAATTTTAGGAAAAATTCAGAGAGTAAGAACACAGGTTTTTGTTCGCCGAACAAATTGTTTAGAGTGCTACTACAATTTGTGAAGATCATTCTAAGAACACATGTTTTTGTTCGCCGAATCTGTCTTAAGGATAGAGTGTCACACACTCGACTTGATCTTTTTATTATTCATTCGGTTCAGTAAAATAATTTCGGTAAAATAATTTCGATACGTTATTTATTTTATTTGTTTGACTTAGTTTCAATTTATTTATTGTACACAGAAGATTGTTCCAACATTGCCATAGTTAGGTCTTTTATAGGATATTCTTTCTCATAGTTAGATTTCCAGTAGGATATTCTTTTTCAGCCTATATATACAAACCTTCTATTGTATAGGACAATTTATTCAATACAATATATTCAATACAATACATATTATTTTCTCTATCTCTTTACTATTCTAACAGGACACATGTGCTGTTAATAAGATTTTTAATAAAAAATTTAGTACATATAGTATTGCTCTCTATCTATATATATGTGTGTAAATATAATCTTATTACAAATTTTGAGATGATATAAAAATTATAGTGTAGGATTGCTTACAATTTATTACATAAAAATAATTTAAATGAATTAAAAAAATATTAATTATCTAAAAACTGAAAGAGATGCTTTTGGCTCGACAAGAGTTTAGAGGACTGAAAATGAATTTCAGCAAATACAATTTTTACTTTAAAGTTGTCTAAGGTTCCTCACTTTTTAAACTGAATAATATGAAATTATTTAAAATGATATATAAGTCAATTTTTTAAATTTAATGATGTGTAAGTAATATGATTGGTTGATAATTAAAAAAAATATATGAGATAAAGTGTTACTTTTAATATCTTAAATGATTGCCACATCTTTGAGCTTGAAAAGTGGGTCTAATTTTTGGTTTTTTGAATAGCAATGTTCTTAGGGTTCGTTTGTTCTGGGTTATTGGGGATGAGATTGGATTAAGATGGATGTAGGATACATTAATATTGTGTTTGATTGCAAAATAGGGAAGAAAATTTACAATATTTTAGGATTATGATAGGCCTCTATGGATGGGACTAGTAGTCCCCGTAGGAGATGATATTAGAAAAACAATCCCTTGGGATTAGCGAGAAATTTACTATTTTGCCCTCTATTATCCTACGTAATTTATTTATTCTATTGATTAGTATGGTATTTTCTCTATCATTTTTTTTAATTATTCCTTCATTTTTTACTTCACCATTCTTTATATCAAAATAATTTACTATAAAAATATGTACGGGGAGCAAATATTCCGGCGTGCCCGTATTCCTTTCTTCCGAGCTCCGTCGATGTCCGATCACCTGCGAGCAAGTAACGGTGAGCTACCCGGCGGTGTGTGGCCGGAAAAACCCTCCGACGATCAAGTTAGCACACACCTTAGGATGGATAGAGAGAAGGGAGAGAGTGTTTGAGTGTAAGAAATTCCTTACAGAGTGTTCGTCTCCACAGTATGGGGGGCGCAGACATGCTTATATACCTTCTGAGCCCCATATCCACTCCCAGTCATCTCCTGACACGTGGCTCTGCTATCCCATCTGTCAGCATAAACCATGCCATTCATCACCTAACCTCAACTGCCTGTCATCACAGCTGGAGCTCGGCAGCCGAGCTGCCCTATCCGTTGTTGTGCCATGCCGTGCTCCATACCCTAGCACTTCACTGGCCAAGACTGAGGAGGACCGGGCTAGGCGGCATCTCGGCAAAGCTTAGCCCGGGATCCTCCTTTGGTCGGTCTTCTCGCCGGTCAGTCAACTACCTCGGCTGACCGCGCCTTTCCGAGCGCCGGCCTCTCGGTCTGTCTGATCTCGTCAATCCTTGGACCGAGCATCCTGGTCTGACCGGTCACTTCCTGGCCGAGCACCTTCTGCACGGTTCGGGGCAGCACATAGTCCAAACTTTGCCCGGCCCAAGTTCTGGTAGCCCATCTCCGGGTGAACAGTCGATCATCTCGGCCCACTGCTCTGCTGGGCCCCCAACCTGTTCGGTTTATACCTCGGCCCAACGCCGGAGCATAAATCACCCTCTCAATTGCCCCTTAATTCCGTCCGTGGAAGCGTGACTGGGATTATTCACCTCGTCCGAGATAACGTTTATCTGGTCGTCAAGATGCCAAGCTTCGACCGAGCTAGTTGACGCAATTGTCCGTAGATTTGACCGGTTATATTCCTCGGCTGACCTTTTCTCGTTGAAAGTAGCTCGGTTGGCTCTTCGTCTTTTCAACCCGTTGCTTCAGTCCTGCCAAAGCCATAAATGGTGACACGTGGCGGTCTGCCATTGGTCATCGGGCAGCCAACCCGCCGTTTTTGCCAGAATTTGAATTTGGGCGGTCTCTAACGCCTATACAAACTTGCCCCCCCCAGTTCCATTTTTCCTCCACTGCTGCATCCATCTCTGTCGATTCTCAAACCCAAGCTCGACTGCCATCCTGCCATTCTTCGTGTTTGGGAAGAACACCTTCGGCCCTTCACAGGTAAGATGTCCAATCTCTCTTATGTTGCTATTTACTCTTATTTTGCACACATTAGGACCCGAAAACATAGATTTTAGGGCTTAGACCATAGAAAACATTCTAAACCTCCCAATGTTCTTGGTGTTCTTCGTCTTCCTGAAGAACGTCGAAGAACTGGGGTGAACCGGGCTCTGGACCTTTTTTTTGATCCAAGAAGCCAGCCAAACCGGGCAAACAACGTGTTTGCTCTAACCGGGGCAAAAATCGAGATAATCAAAGGACTTGGTCGCTCAACCGGGCTAACATCAGGTCTGCTTGGGCGACCGAGCTCCTTAATCAAACAACCGAGGTAGTTTGGCCCCCTTACCGACCGAGCTGAAGTCTAGCTCCCTTTACGAAACCACACACTTACACTTGCCATCCTTTTCTTGCAGAGTCCAAGGGGACCCCTGTCATTCCTGAACCTCTCAGGACCGAGCTGCAGCAATTTATCACCGTGCCCAACCCATCAACCGGGCTATAGTAAGTCGGCCACAAATGGGGAAGTTCCGCTTCCTTGTGGATACTCCGGCCGCGCTAGCCGCTTTCAGAGAGGACTACGGCGTCCCGGCCGATGTCCATCTCGAGCTGGCCGAAGAAGAGACCACGCCTTGGGGTAGGGAGGAATGCCCCTTCACCGTGCTGTCCATTGTCGAAGGGGGCCTTCGTTTCCCTCTCAACCCACTGATTACCGAGTTCTTACGCCGTACCGGGCTAGCGCCAACCCAAGTGTCCACCAACACTTATAGAATAATCAACGGCGTACATGAATTGAACCAACGGCTAGGCACCAACTTAGGCCTAGCCGAGGTATTGAGGCAATACACAATGGGCCACACCGGTGACGGCCTAGCTTACTATTTAAAAATAAGACCGGGCAAGGAAAAAATCGTAACCGGCACCCCGGACAAAGATATGCACGATGATGATTTCTTCTGGGTGTCCGGCAACTACGAAACAGCCGAGGTGCCGGGCTGGTTCATAAGCAAGGACTTCGGTTCTTCATGTAAGCCACTCAAATTTGCACGGTTAACTTTATTCTTTTAGTTTTATTAACCGGTTTCCCTGTTTCTTTTGCAGCCATCCAAGCCTTGCAAGCCAACTACCAATTCCCCAACGTCGAGGCAATTCGGGCCGTGCTTAGGTACCGTCACCGAGACTGCAACGAATTGCTCGGCTACACACCCACCTACAGATATTCTGCACCGCGCCGGAGTAGAGTAACTGACTTCCTCAGAGCTCCTTCGCCACCTCCAGATCCAACCCTACCAGACGTCCCATTAATCCGGTTAACCGACGAGCAAGAAATGGCCAAAAGATCTCGAATCAAAAACCTCCTAACCGCGACCTCAGCCGAGATTCCGAGCGTCACCACCCGTTCCCCGGCTGCCGGTCAATCGAGTGCGGCCGTTATAGCCCTTGCTTCTCCAGCTCCAGCTGCCGTGCAATCTGCCAGAGAAGCGCGCCGGGCTGGAAAAAGACCAAGGGCAGATCCCACCGCCGAGCTCGTCACCGAGCTGACAACCGAGCATCCTGCTGAAACTCCTGCTCCCGTGCCCGCTTGGCGTCCTCAGCTGAAGCACCGGGGACAGGACATCCCGGCGACTGCATCGATCAAGGCAGACAAAGAACATTTGCTTGCCTTCGATCTCTCCAAAGCATTTCTCCTACCGGGCGACGTGGTAGGCAGTGACCACGTCCCTGACACCCGGCTGGTAAAATCTTCTGTGAAGTCGATGGCCAGGGTAAGTCGGCGTTCTTTTTAACATTTCACAAGTGTTTGCTCGGTTCTTCTTGCTCGGTCCCCTTTCTGATGTACTATGCTTCTTTGTGCAGGCCATTCAAAAACAACATTTGGTCCTAGAGCGCATCCACCGGCTTAGGCAGAAAGCCAACGACACTGCGAGCCATGTTGAAAGCCTCCAAGCCGAGCTCGGCCGGGCTAAAGCTTCTCTCGAAATGGCCAACCATGACAATAATAGGCTGCTCGGTCAGCTGGGCGCAGCCGAGAAAAAACAAAGTGAGCTTCAGGCCGAGGTTGACGCTTTGAAGAAGGCGAAGAAGAAGGCTTGCCGGGCTGCCAACAAGGCCGGGTTCAACGAGGCCGAGGAGAGCTATAAGAAGCAGGTGTTTGCAACACAAGACATCTACTTCAAGGTCGGTTGGAAGTCTGCCTGTGAACACCTCGGCCAGGGCTCTGACACCGACGTTTTTGCCAATCCTCCCAAAGCTTCACTACCGGTCTACCTCGTGCCATATGCAAATGATGTATTTACTGCGCTTCAAGCGGAGGCCGAGGAAGGACTTGAAGATGGAGAGGATGACACAGATTCTGAGGAAGAAGAGGCCGAGGTGCCTGAACAGCCCGGCAACGATGAGCCCGGCGCCCAAGAAGCAAGCCAAGCTGTTGACCTTGATGCTGATGCTGCCGAGGATGAGTTCACCAATCTTTCCCCCTTAGTTTAGGTTTCTTTTCTTTGTATTTTTGCTTTCAATACACTTGATGTAACCGGGCTTTGTCCCCACCTTTTGTAATGAATTTCTTTATCAATGAAAAATTTTGAATTTTCGCTAAGTGTTTGCCCGGTAGTAATTAATTCCGTCTTCAGCAAACTATCTCGGTATGACTTATCATTTGAACACTTGGTCGACCGGAGTCCATAACATGGTCGACGCACTTGAGCATAACAAAACAAATTCACGCACCGAAATATCCATCTCGGTTGTTGCTAAGTTTGGACAAGATACCATGTTGGTCAAGACGCCAACTCTTCCAACCGGAGTACTTCATCACGGTTGGGAATCCCAAGTTGGACAGAACACCAACTCTTCCAACCGGAGTACTTCATCTCGGTTGGGATTCTAAGTTGGACAAAACACCAACTCTTCCAACCGGAGCAAATCATCTCGGTTGGGGATCCTAAGTTGGACAAAACACCAACTCTTCCAACCGGAGCGAATCATCTCGGTCGGGGATCCTAAGTTGGACAAAACACCAACTCTTCCAACCGGAGCAAATCATCTCGGTTGGGAATCCTAAGTTGGACAAAACACCAACTCTTCCAACCGGAGCAAATCATCTCGGTTGGGGATCCTAAGTTGGACAGAACACCAACTCTTCCAACCGGAGCAAATCATCTCGGTTGGGGATCCTAAGTTGGACAAAACACCAACTCTTCCAACCGGAGCAAATCATCTCGGTTTTAAACATTAAAAGAACAATCCGAGTGCTAATGCAAAATGACTTCTATAATTTGACAAAAAGAATTACATTCTGCTTTGCAAGCCAAAAAATTGCTTTACAAAAAAGAGGAAAGTAAAAAGCTTAAAAATAATACAATTTCAAGTTGGCCGCATTCCATGGCCGGGGTATGGCTCTTCCCTCTAGATCCTCCAAGTGGTAAGCCCCCTTGCCCGCCAGACCAGTGATCTTGTAAGGTCCTTCCCAATTTGCCCCTAGTTTGCCTTCTCCTGGCACCAGGGTGTTGCCCATAATTTTCCTCAAAACCCAATCCCCAACTTTGAACGGTCTGGGGTGCACTGTCTTGTTATACTTCTTGGAGAGCTCTTGTTGGTAAGCGGCAACATGGATGAGGGCTTTCTCCCGGCGCTCTTCCGCTAAGTCCAACTCCAAGGCAATAGCCTCGGCATTTAGCTCGGGCTCAAAACTCTCAGTTCTGAGGGTGGGCATTTCAACTTCCAAGGGTATGACCGCCTCCATGCCATAAGCCAAAGCAAATGGAGTTTCCCCGGTCGAACGTCGCGGGATTGTTCGATATGCCCAAAGGACGCTCGGTAATTCTTCAGCCCACTTGCCCTTAGCCTTTTCCAACCGTTTCTTCAACCCATCCAGTATAGTCTTGTTTGATGCTTCGGCTTGACCATTGGACTGCGGGTAGGCCGGGGTGGAGTTGTAGAATTCTATCTTTAGATCTTCACAGAATCCTCTGAATAGGCGACCGTCAAACTGGGTACCGTTGTCAGAGATCAAAATCTTGGGGACGCCAAACCGCGTGACAATGTTCTGCCAGACAAATCGCTTCACGTCTTTTTCTTTGATGGTTGCCAAGGGCTCAGCTTCAACCCACTTTGTGAAGTAATCTGTGGCCGCGATGAAGAATTTCCGGTTGCCCGGTGCTGTTGGCAACGGTCCCACTATATCTAGCCCCCACATGGCGAAAGGCCAAGGACTGGTGAGGGGAAGAAGTTCCCTGGCAGGCTGGTGGATCTGATGAGCGAATTTTTGGCATTTCTCGCACTTGCGGACATATTTTTGGGCGTCGGCCTGCATGCACGGCCACCAGTATCCCTGCGAAATAGCTCGGTAAGCCAAGGACCGTCCCCCGACGTGGCTGCCACAACTGCCTTCATGAATTTCAAACAAGAAGGCCTCCACACTGTTCGGGTGCACGCACTTGAGATAAGGACCGGTGAAGGACTTCTTATACAACGCGCCTGATGGAGAGAGCCAAAACCGCTCGGACTTCACCCGGATTTTGTGTGCTTCTTTCTTGTCCGCTGGAAGAGTCCGGTCTCTGAGGAACGAGATCAATGGGTCCATCCATGAAGGACCTAGCTCGGCGCAGAGTACATCCGTCTGCCCGGTGTTTTCAATGCTTGGCCGCGGAAGAAAGTCAATCAACAGGGGGTTTGGAGATGTGCTATCTACCATGGAAGCGAGGCCGGCGAGTTCATCAGCCCGGCTGTTTTCTTCCCGGCCAATCTGCTGGACTCTGATTGCCGCGAACTGCTTGATATGGTCCCTGACCAGAGCTTGGTACTTCGCCATCCTGTCGTCCTTCGCTTCATAAATCCCGGAAACTTGATTAACCACAAGCTGGGAATCAGTATATACCAGAAGCTCGGCAGCCTTCATTTGGATTGCGCTCTTGAGCCCAGCAAGAAGCGCCTCGTACTCAGCCTCGTTGTTAGATGCCGGGAAGCCGAGTGTGATAGAATGCTCTATGGTTAGGCCGTCCGGGGATATAAGAACAATACCTAGGCCGGCACCATGGCGGTTGGACGCTCCATCAACAAAAAGCTTCCACATGTCCCCCACGAAAAGCTTCCAGCAGTCAGATGGGTCCTGAGAGTTGCGAAGGGCAATGGGATCACAACTGCTCGGCTGTGCGGTGTCAAGTTTGGTGTTGACCGGTTCAAAGTCAGTGCCCCTTGGTGATTCGACACCGGACTCAGCAAGTTGGTCCGTAATGCCCAAGTCCGTAGGCGAAACACCAGGTTGCGGTGTGAAGCCGGCCGCAGGTTCTGAGCTGCCTGGAACCATTCCTTCCCCCTTGAGGATTCGGCACCGGACTCAGCAAGTTGGTTCAGAATGCCCAAGTCCGTAGGCGAATCATCAAGTTCTGAGCTGTGTGGAACCATTCCTTCTCCCCTTGGTGATGCGGTACCGGACAGAGTGGATGGGTTGGTGATACACAACTCTGTCATCGCAACACCGGGAGATATGACCGTGCAAACTGAGGGAATTTCGATGGTGCGCGCTAACTCCGCGGCGCGACCTTCTGCAGATAGTAGTTCCTCGGTTGGCATTGTGGGCGTCTCATCATCTGCCCCGGCAATGACGACCGGGCATACCGGATGAGTGCCAGGTGAGAACTCGGCAACAAAATCGGCCAAGGTTTGGGCTTTGATTGCGGTGCGCGGCTGGAACTTCACATCAAACTGTCCCAACTCGACCGCCCATTTTAATATTCGGCTGGAAAAGTTTGCGCGCTCAAACAAGGCCTTGAGAGGGAACTCGGTCAGTACGACGATGGTATGGGCGTGAAAATAATGTGCCAATTTCCTCGAAGCCATCATCAGTGCCAACGCTAGTTTTTCCAGCGGCAAGTACCGCGTCTCAGCCGGCAGAAGGGTCTTACTTACGTAAAAAATTGGGAGGTGCTTAATTCCTTCAGCCTGGACTAACACCGCACTTACTGCGTGCTGGGAGACGGCAAGGTAAAGGTAGAGTTCCTCACCGGGCTCTGGTGTAACCAACAGCGGCGGGGAAGACAAATAATCCTTGAGCTCAGCCAAAGCTCGGTCACACTCGTCATCCCATGAGAATTTTGACTTCAATGCTTGAAAGAAAATGCGGCAGCGATCTGATGACCGGCTTATAAATCGATTAAGCGCGGCGGCCATACCGGCCAGATGCTGTACGTCCTTAGCCGAGCTAGGTTGTTTCAATTCTTGCACGGCTTTGATCTGAGTAGGGTCTGCTTCGATGCCTCGGTTCGTGACTAAGAATCCCAAAAATTTCCTGGATCCCACGCCAAAGGTACACTTCGAGGCGTTCAAGCGCAGCTTGTGCTTCTTAAGAATGGCGAACATCTCGGCTAAGTCGGACAGATGGTGTGCCTCATGTCGGCTCTTTACCACCATATCATCGATGTAAGCCTCCATTGTCCGGCCGAGCAAAGGAGCGAACATTTTGGTCACCATCCTCTGAAAGGTTGCCCCGGCGTTTTTCAAACCAAAGGGCATAACTCGATAGCAGAAGAGTCCCCTGGGAGTCGTAAAAGAGGTGATTTCTTGGTCAGGCCCATGCATGGCAATCTGGTGATAGCCGCGGTATGCATCCAAGAAACTGAGCCGACTGTGTCCGGCCGTCAAATCCACTAGCTGGTCAATGCGTGGCAAAGGGAAGCTGTCTTTTGGACAAGCTCGGTTGACTGTCTTATAGTCGACACAAACTCGCCACTTTCCATTTTTCTTGGGCACCACTACCGTGTTGGAAATCCACCGAGGGTAGTGCACTTCCTGTATTGCTCGTGCCTCAAGCAAGTTCTTTACCTCCTCTGCTACTACCTCGGCGTGATGCAGCGCCGATCGCCTTGTTCGCTGGATGACTGGCTTTGCTCCAGGGAAGACATTGAGGTGATGGCAGATAAAGCTTGGGTCAAGACCAGGCATGTCATAGGGCGACCATGCAAAGACTTCGATGTTCGCCATTAAAAACTCGATCATCTCGGTTCTCTCCATGGCCGAGAGACTTGAACCGAGCAAGAAGAACCTGTCCGGCTGCTCGGCATCAATCCGCACCTCAACTAATTCTTCAACTGCCTTGTCTTCTACTTTGGTGCCAACATCATCCAAGACACTCTGGTCCTCCGGTCCCTCGATCATTTGAACGAATCCTTTGGCAGCCCGGCTCCCGTTGACCGCCACGAAGCACTGCTTGGACATGACCTGATCACCCCAAATCTCCTCGATTGCCCCCATAGCCGAGGGGAATCTCATCACCTGGTGGTAGGTCGATGCTACGGCTTGCATGGCGTGAAGCCATCCTCTTCCAAGGATAAGGTTGTATGTTGAAGGCACTTGTAGCACCCAAAACTCCACTTGCTGGACCACGGATCCCGCTTTGACCGGCAGGATAATCTTTCCCAATGGCCACTCCGGCTGCGAGTTAAATCCAACCAGTGGCGAAGTGGCCGGTGCCAAGTCTGTCTCACGAAGTTTGAGCTGTTTGAACGCATCATAATACATGATCTCGACCGAGCTTCCCTGATCGATCAAGATCCGTCTAACATCAAATTCTTTGACGCGTAGTGTTACGACAAGAGCATCGTTGTGCGGCGTCTGGATACGCTCTAAATCCCTTGAGGTGAAACTGATCACGTCTTTCTCCTCTGTCTTCCCCCTTTTGATGGCAGGCTGTACTGACAAAACTTCCCTCATGTGCTCTGCCTTCTTGATCATGCCCCGGAGTTCGCAGACACGCTCCGGTTCCACGATGCCGTGGATGACATTAATGACTCCTTGTGGTGGTGCATCTCGGTCGTCCTGTCCCCTGGGATCAACCGGAGCCTGATTTGGTTTCACTCCGCCATCAATGTAAAGGTCCAGATGCCCGGCCGCAACCAATTCTTCCAAATGTTGTCGCAAAGGCAAACAATCCTCAGTCCGGTGGCCCCTCTCCCGGTGAAACGTACAACGATACCGCGGGTTGTACCCCTTTTGCCCATCGCCCAACTTAGCAGGAAACCGGACATACTCCTCGTCTCGGATTTCGCTAAGTATGCGATAGATTGGAATCTTAAAGACCGTGGTTATGCCAGTCTTTGCCTTCATTCTCCTGTTTGCGTCCTCAACGTCATCACGGGGGTAGTCATCCCGGTCATTCCGACGTCCTCTACCCCGGTTTTTTCGATTTGAACCTCGGTCTGATTCCTCTGCCCGGTCATTTGAGCGGCTGGACTCTTGCCCAACTGCGTGCACCTTGCCAGCTGTCTTCTTGTCTGTTCCGACCGGAGTGGCCTTCACGGTGGAAGCCGACGCATCATCCTCTACTCGGATGTGCTCGTTGATGCGCTGCATGAGCTGGCCCATGGAAGTCGGTTGGTGCATGGTAAGCGAGTCCCGCAGTCTATGTCCGACCGGGAGACCGCGCTTGTACTGCGTGATAGCAAGGTTGACCGGGCAGTCTAAGATCTCGTTGAAGGTTTCCCAATACCTTGAATTGTACGCCTTCAGTGTGTCGCACGGTTCCATCTTGACACTCAGCAAGTGATCAACTTCCTTTGGTGTTTTTGTGTTGGTTTTGAAGCGCGTAACAAACGCCTCGGCCAACTGATGCCACCTTTGTATACTCCCTTCCGGCAACCTCTCGAACCACTTTAAGCCCAGCTCGCCTAAACTTGACGGGAAGATTAGGCACATAAGTCCGTCATTGCGCCGATGTCCAGCCATAACCTGTCGGAAGTGGCTCACATGCATGTACGGATCGGTCTTCCCGTCGTAAAGTGTGAACTTAGGCTGATGGAAGCCCGCTGGAAGCGGCGTTGTTTCAATTTCCAGGGAGAAAGGAGTGGCATTCAACCTTGCCAAGTCTGTATCTTCGAATATCGGCACTGCCTGGCGGGGTGGAGGCATTCCGACCTCCTCGCTGGCATGAACCCCGTAGGAGAGCCGCTGGAAAGCAGGTATTCTCTGAGCTTCGCGCCGGCGAGCCCGCTCCCTTAATACTGCCCGTAAGTCCTCTGACTGAGCTGAATAAGAATACCTCGACGTCGTCGCCGGACGTGAGGGTTTGTAGGTGCTGTCTTGCGCGCTGGACTTTTCTGCACGCACGTCGGAATCACCAACCTGGTAACTTCTGGTGATAGATATGGACTGAGTATGTCGTTGGCTCTGTCCGCCCGAACGGCGGGATAGAGTGCGCTCACTGTGGTCTCCCACTCCAGCTACACCTTTCCCTTTGACATGCCGTTTAAGATCCTCCATCTCCGCCGCCATCCGCCTGATGACAGCGTCTTGGTCCCTTAACTTGCTTTCCAGTCGCCTGGCGTGTGAGTCTCTCCGCCGGTGACCGTCTGGACTCCGTGAATGCCCATGACTCCTTCCGCGCTTATCCCGCGCGTCTCCTGACTGTCCTCCAGTGGGCGTCCCCAACTCAGCCATTGGATGGACGGCAGGTGGTCCCTCTCTCCTTCGGGTATACTCCGGGGTGGCTCCATCGATGGCGGACAACGGGAACTCGTCGTTGTTCGCCATGGACGGCGATCAGATGAACCTGGAAGACAAGGTTTTGTCTGTCAAGATTCCCACAGACGGCGCCAATTGTACGGGGAGCAAATATTCCGGCGTGCCCGTATTCCTTTCTTCCGAGCTCCGTCGATGTCCGATCACCTGCGAGCAAGTAACGGTGAGCTACCCGGCGGTGTGTGGCCGGAAAAACCCTCCGACGATCAAGTTAGCACACACCTTAGGATGGATAGAGAGAAGGGAGAGAGTGTTTGAGTGTAAGAAATTCCTTACAGAGTGTTCGTCTCCACAGTATGGGGGGCGCAGACATGCTTATATACCTTCTGAGCCCCATATCCACTCCCAGTCATCTCCTGACACGTGGCTCTGCTATCCCATCTGTCAGCATAAACCATGCCATTCATCACCTAACCTCAACTGCCTGTCATCACAGCTGGAGCTCGGCAGCCGAGCTGCCCTATCCGTTGTTGTGCCATGCCGTGCTCCATACCCTAGCACTTCACTGGCCAAGACTGAGGAGGACCGGGCTAGGCGGCATCTCGGCAAAGCTTAGCCCGGGATCCTCCTTTGGTCGGTCTTCTCGCCGGTCAGTCAACTACCTCGGCTGACCGCGCCTTTCCGAGCGCCGGCCTCTCGGTCTGTCTGATCTCGTCAATCCTTGGACCGAGCATCCTGGTCTGACCGGTCACTTCCTGGCCGAGCACCTTCTGCACGGTTCGGGGCAGCACATAGTCCAAACTTTGCCGGCCCAAGTTCTGGTAGCCCATCTCCAGGTGAACAGTCGATCATCTCGGCCCACTGCTCTGCTGGGCCCCCAACCTGTTCGGTTTATACCTCGGCCCAACGCCGGAGCATAAATCACCCTCTCAAAATATAATGGGGATTTTTTTTAAGGTCTTTGGCATTAAGATTTTATAGCATAAAGGACATTCAATATTTTAATAATGTCTAAGGTCCCTCAAATTGATCTAGAGAAAATACAACTTTACAGAGAAAATTGGTCCAGAGAAATTCTAAGAAGAATTACTCTAGACTTTTCAGAGAAATTTTGAAAATTTCTCTAACCTTCCCTAGACTTCCCACTATAATTTCTCTAGCCTTTCCTTCTCTCCAGAGAAATTTTTTTCTCTGGCCTTCCTTATACTTCCCACTCTCCAGAAAAATTTGAAATTTATTTGACCTTTCTAGCCTTCCCTAGACTTCCCACAAAATTACCTCTCCAGAGAAATTTTGAAAATTTCTCTGGCCTCCCTAGACTTAATGTGTTGCAGGTAATATAGTCTCTTTTGCTCACTTCTACCACCGAATCTTTGTTTCTATCGTAATTCCACACTGTTGCATTGCATTAGAGAGAGATTTTAAAATCAATAGAAACAGACATTGAGACAGAGACAGATTAAGAATGGAAATGAAGATAAAGGATTGAATTACTGAGAAAATCGCCAATAAGGAAGTGAGAGTTTTGAGCCCATAGATTAAGAGACTCATATTCAGACGAAGGAGAAAACCAAAGCTCAAACTCACCCATCAATGGTATACATATCAAATTTCTCTGGGTTCATTTTGACCAATTTTCTCTGGGTTCAAATTCTAAAAATATTTATCTAGGTTCATTTATAAACCATAGAAAATTCAAATTTCTTTGGGTTCATTTTAACCAATTTTCTCTAGATCATAAAGACACAATATTACCTTATGAAATCCAGAGAAATTCCCGAATACATCTTCAAAAAACCAATCACCACATAAATTTATTCCAACAACTGTTAATAAGTTAAAACAAACCGAAAAGATCAAATCTGAACAAGACTGGAATTACCCACTACAATATTCACCATTGTTCAAATGACCCACAAATTTATAAACTAAAAAGTTCTACAAAAATCCAAGCACTTATCGCTCAAATCTAGTTCAACTTCACATCGTACTTCATAGGATCTGGAGAGAGAAGGCCTCCCGGTGGATCGACCAACGCCCCTCATGTCAAAGGTGACAGTTGTGAAGCCTCTGTTAGCAAGACCATGAGCTATGCCCTTTATCAGACCATGACTACCTCCCAGTACAGAGCATGGATGGACTAGCACAATTCCCCAACCCCCTTTTCGCTCTTTTCCTCCTCCTTCCCCTGCCTGTTTCTTGGTCTGAAGATCCGAGCATCCAACTTTATGCCATCACTGCTCTCAATTGTGTTACTTTCTCTTGACATCACCAACAATGAGAGTCAATTCTTGAGACAAAGTCTGTGTGTGTGTGTGTGTGTGTGTGTGTGTGTGTGTGTGTGTTTGAGTGAGGCATAGTGAGTGCAGAGATCTGGAGAATGAAGGAAGAGTTGCTAGATACTTTTCTTCTCTAGACTTCATAGAGAAAAGAGAAGATGAGAAGAGAGATAGATCTAGGAAATGAGAGAGAGAAAGATCGACGAGAGAGAGAAGAGTAGCGGGAGAGAGATATCAAATTTCTTTATGAGGGACTTTAGACATCAAATAATAATATTGTGGATCTCTTTCATTATCAAAAATTGGAGAGGGACTTTAGACTAATTTTTCCAAATATAATAGTATAATAATATTTATACCAAGAAAATTATATTAAAAAATAAAATAGTACCAAAACTATATATATATTTATGAAATATAATTTCTAATATCAAAGTATAATTTTAATATTTATAAAATATTGTTTTAATTCTACAAATATGTAATGCATTTATTAGTTGGTATAAGCCCAAATTTGATAGTAATGCAACAAGGTATTTGTAGAATTTTATATAGTTAATCTCACTGTTATTTATCAAAACAAACAGGAACTATTACTAGTCTACTGGTTATCAACAAATATAATTTTTCTTAGTCCCTTTATTAGCAGTCCCTCACTAATAATCTCATCCAACCTATCTCTGAAAACAAACAGGCCTTAAAATATATAAGGTAACTCTCTCTATAATGTCTTCTTTAATCATTACTTAATTATCTTTTTCACACATTACTACTAAAATAAAAGAAAATAAAATTATATTTAGTGTATTTGGTTTCAGTTTTCTGAAAATTAAGTTTTTTGTTTTTTGCGTTTTTTTATTTTTAGTGAATATTTTTAAAATTTTAAGCAACTTTTTTATTTTTTTAGATGCACATTACTTAAATGTATTTAAATAGTAAAATATTTGTGAAAAATATTTTTAAAAAATTAATAAATACACAAAAATACAAAAATGTACTAAATTTTTTTATTTTTTGATATTTAGTGAATTTTTTTATAAAAAAAATCACAAATATTATATTTTTTAAGTATATTTATGTTAGGTGTGTCGAAAAATTTTTAAAAATAATATTATTTAAAATATTAAAAAAATTCATTAAAAACATTAAAATATATAAAAAAAAAAAAGAAAAGAAAAGAAAAAGAAACTGCCAAAACCAAACAAATTTTCTTACTCTAATTAATATATGCACGCCACGTAAGTCGGTATTCAACCTACAGAGTTAGTGGGTTTGTCTAAAGTGGTCTAACACGTAATAGTCGGGAGTTATAGTGGTCTGAGGATGCAACACGTGGTGTTTAGGTGTGTTTTGATTGATGAAAAAGTTAAGATTTATGATTTTGTATTGAATGATCAGAGAACAACCTCAAATATGATGATGTATAGTAACTGGTAAAGAGTACCAATCCATAATGTCCCAAAAGCACTAAATAATTTTTGAGCAACAAACATTTTTGTCAGAATGCATCAGTGAAAAGCGATTTTTATTACATATAGATTGAGATTGTTAAAACTGGTAGAGAGAGAGAGAGAGAGAGAGAGAGAGAGAGAAAAAGAGAGAGGCTGAATAAATGTATATTCAGTTGTACAATGGTTACAAGGGTGCTGATTCTCATTTATAGAGAAGAGCACCGAAAGTATTATGAAGTATAATGATGAAGGTGTGTGTGGTGTGGTTCCTGTACATTTCTTTACAGCATATAGGTGGGATCATTTACATATAAAGAGTACCGAAAGCATTCTATAATGTATATAATGTATATATTAATAGCCCCCCGCAAACTCAAGGAGAGAAGGCATCCACCAAGTTGAGTTTGGAAACAAGATCACTGAAGCGCCCAGGAGGATGAGCCTTGGTGAAAATATCAGCAGGTTGATCGGTAGAAGCAATAAAGAGAAGATGAACAGTACCACGGGTAACATGCTGGCGAATGAAATGACAATCAATCTCAATATGCTTGGTGCGATCATGAAAAACATTATTGTGAGCAATCTAAACGGCACTCTGATTGTCACAATAGAAAGAGGTAGGGCCAGAAGAAGAAACACTCATATTAGCAATGAGCCAGCGAAGCCAGAGAAGTTCCTGAGTAGTATCAGCAAGAGCTCGGTATTCAGCTTCGGTACTAGAGCGGGGAGTGAGGGATTGTTTTTTGCTACGCCAAGTAAGAAGAGAATTCCCTAAGAAGAAACAAAATCCCGTGGCGGAGCGTCGACCCGTAGGATCCCCAGCCCAATCAGCATCAGAAAAGGCACGCAGTTCAAGAGATGAGGAAGCAGAATAGTGAAGGCCATGGAACAGAGTGCCTTTGTGGTAGCGAAGGATGCGGAGTAAAGCAGTATAATGGGGAGTGCGAGGAGCCGACATGTACTGACTGACAATGTGAACAATATAGGCAATGTCAGGACGAGTCACTGTGAGATAGACAAGATTGCCGACAAGTTGGTGATAAAGAGTAGCATCAGAGAGGAGATCCCCATGGAGAAGAGTGAGACGAATCTGAGAATTAACTGGAGTAGAGGTAGTTTTGCAATCAGTAAAACCAGCACGAGCCAGAAGATCGGATGCATATTTGGCTTGGGACAAATAGGAACCAGTAGAATCATGAGAGACTTCAAGGCCTAAGAAGTAGTTAAGAGTACCAAGGTCTTTCATCTCAAACTGATGGTGGAGAAAACGTTTAAGGTGGAGAATACCAGTTGCATCATTACCAGTGATAATCATATCATCCACATACAGAAGGAGAAGAGTGGTACCATGAGGAGTAGTCCGTATAAAAATAACAGAGTCATAAGAGCTAGAGGTGAACCCGAAGTCATGAATGGTAGAACTGAACTTAGCAAACCAAGCTCGGGACGCTTGCTTGAGGCCATAGAGGGCACGTTGTAGTTTGCAAACCTTATGAGATGGAAAAGTGGACCCAGGTGGAGGTTGCATGTAGACCTCCTCAAGAAGATTACCATTGAGGAAAGCATTTTTGACATCCATCTGAAAGAGCTCCCAGTGGCGAGCAGCTGCAACAGCAAGCAAACTGCGAACAGAGGTAAGCCGAGCAGCAGGGGAGAAGGTCTCCTCATAATCAATACCATATTCCTGGTTGAAACCCTAGGCAACAAGACGAGCTTTGTAGCGTTTAATAGAGCCATCAGAATGAGTCTTAATTTTGTAAACCCATTTGCAGCCAATTGCAGTCTTGCCAGGAGAAAAATCAATAAGATCCCAAGTATGAGTTTTTTCCAAAGCCTGGAGTTCATCAGTCATAGCTTGCTGCCAAAGAGGATTAGTACAAGCCTCACGATAGGAGGTAGGTTCAGAAGTAGAAAAGGCAGCAGACCCAACAATATAATCACGAAGACGGATAGGAGGTTGAGTTACCCAGTGTGGTCGACCCGCAGGAGGATCAGTGGGAGGAAGAACCGGTGGAGAAAGAGGTGGTGCAATGAGAGGCGGACCTTCAAGGAGAGTAGGCTAGACAAGATCAGGAGTGAACAAGGGTGTCTCGATGAATGAGGAACCTGCATCAAAATCATCAGAGAAGAGATCTATGGAAGAATTAGTAAACAGTACATTAGTGGAAAATATAGGTATGAGGATAGGGAGGAAAACATTTTGTGCTCCCAGAAAATGACATGTCGGGAGATACAAACACGTTTAGAGAGAGGATCCCAACAGCAAAAGCCTTTATGTTCAATTCCATACCCATGAAAGTAACAAAGACGAGAATGAGGTTCAAGCTTGGTGTGTTCATGGGATTGAAGCAGAACAAAGCAGGCAGAGCCAAAAACCCGAAGATTGGTGTATGGAGGGGGAGTGCCATGCAGACGTTCAAAGGGAGTTTGATTATGGATGACAGGGGTAAGAGCACAATTGATAGTGCAGACAACAGTGAGGGCAGCTTCCCCCCAAAAGTTTTCAGGGCAGGAAGAAGAGAGAAGGAGAGCGCGAGTAGTGTCAAGAATATGCCTATGTTTCCGTTCAGCACGACCATTTTGCTGGGACGTGCCAGCACAGGAACGATGAGGCAGTGTACCATGACTCTGAAGAAAAAAAAGGAAATCTAAATCCCAATATTCCATAGCATTGTCAGAGCGAAAAAGTTTGATGGTTTTTGAAAATTGGGTGTGGACCATTTGGGCAAATCTATAATAAAGGTGTTTAAGTTTGGACCGAGTTTTCATGAGAAAAAGCCAAGTAAACCGGGAAAAATCATCAATAAAAACAACAAAAGAATGAGATCCCCACATAGTAGTAATAGGGGAGGGGCCCCAAATATCCGAATGTATAAGATCAAAAGATGCATGGGAAACAAAAGTACTTTTATTGAATGGTAAAGCAGTTGTTTGGCAAGTTGACAGGGTATACAATCGAAATTATTTGGAATTACATGACCCAATTGTCCACTAAAAACCAAAGACTTTAAGCGATTAACAGAAATATGCCCTAAGCGACAATGCCAAAGATGAAAATGAGATAATGAGGAAGCAGATGCAGGAGCAGCGATCTGAGGAGAGTCAGGAACATGAAGGTGAATGAGGTCATAGAGACGTTCGTGCTTACGATCGATCCCAATAGTCTACCCCGTCTGAGGGTCCTGCACCAAACAATCAGTAGTAGAAAATGTGACAGCTAGACCAAGTTCACATAATTGACCAATAGAAATAAGGTTTAAGATGAGAGCAGAGATATGATAAACTTGAGGTAAAGATAAAGAAGATGTGGAAACAGTACCAACATGACGGACAGACATGAGAGAACCATCAGCAATATGAATTGAGGGAATATGAGGAGATGAAGAGATGAAAGAAAATATATTAGAACTAGAGGTCATATGATTACAACAGGCAGAGTCAAAATACCAAGAAGAGTTACCTGGGATCATAAACAAAGCAGTAGGAGGAGGTGTACCAGAAGGGGAGAGAAGGTGTTTGAACATGGCCTCTACATCCGTTTGAGAAAATAGAAGGGTAAACGGAGCAGGTGACTCAGAGAAACCCTCAGAGGTAGCAGCAGTAGTGTGATGAGACGGATGCCTGGAACGATAAGAGTTCCCTCCGAGAAGAACCACCGCGAGAGGAGTGGCTATTAGAGGATGATCGGGAGGGATTGCGAAAACAATCCTATTGCAGATGACCAGGACCAAGTTTGTTGCAGTATCGGCAGGATCTAACCAGGAGATGTGTTAAAGGAAGGCCCCGATTCTGACAATAGAGGCAGGCAGTGGTCCGCTGGGTAAATGATGGCCGGTACTGAGGAGTGGCAAGGACAGAGTCCACATGATGAGCTTGGAGAGTACCAAGACGAGTCTACTCTGATAGCAGCTCAGAAATAGCTTGTTCAAGAGTGGGCAATGGATGGCGATGAAGAAGAGAGGCACGCACGGGCTCAAAAGAGGAAGTGAGAGCCATGAGAAGTGCACCAACCTTTGCTGATTACGATAGATAGTAAATAAAACAGCGTCTTCTCGGTGAGGCCAAGTCGGTTCTGAAAGAGCAAGCTGGTCCCAAACAGAATACATTTGAGAAAGAAAGTCATTAATGGACTGACTGGATTCTTGGCGCATGCGGTGAAGTTGGCTCTAAAGTTGATATTGATGGGCAAGACCAGTAGTCTGGTATCGTTCTTTCAACAAATCCCAGATGTCTTTTGCAAGAGTAGTTACAGACTCAAGCTGAAAACGACCAAACTGAAGACTGATAGAGGTAACAGAGGTATTTCGAAACCAGGTAATGATCTGGTAGTTCTTACTGTCCCATTCCTCAAGTCAGTCTTCATATGTAGCAGCAGTAGTAGTAGTAGCAGTAGCAGTAGCAGTAGCAGCAGTAGCAGTAGCAGTAGCAGTAGCAGTAGCAGCAGTAGCAGTAGCAGTAGCAGTAGCAGCAGTAGCAATAGTAGTGGTTTCATTAGTGTCTTTCACCAGTTGGGTCACATCCCCGGTGATAATACGCCAGAGCTTCTTTCCTTTGAGGAAGGAAGACATGGCTTGGGCCCACAGAACATAGTTGGAACCATTAAGAATAACAGAAATAGGATGAGAGGTATCATGACGATCCATAATAATAGGTGAGTAGGGTGAAATAAATAGGAGCAGACCTGTAGGAGCAAAATTAGGTAAAACAGAGTGTACCAGTGAGTCCGGAAGGTCGAAAATAACTAGGAAATGTGTGATGTGCAAAGATGACGTCAGCAGAGGCTAAAAATGATGTCAGCGGCACACGTTAGCAGAGTGCAGTGAGGAGCACGATAGCAGGAAGGCGTGCGGCGCACGATAGTGAACTGGCGCACGAGCGGCGCACACGGGTGCACGGTAGCGAACTGGCGCAGACGCGGCGCACGAGAGCAGGTTTGGCTCACGCGGGTGCACAATAGTGGAGCGGCGCATGTGAGGCGCACAATAGCAGGCGCGGCGCACGCAAAAAAAGCAAGGCTGACGTCAGACGTGGACGTGAGCAGCAACAGAGGGCGCGTGAAGGCGCGTGTGAGAATGGTGGCGGAAGTTGAGACACGCCGAGCACAAAGGCGGCGCTTGTGGGCGCGTGACGGCGTTTTTGAGGACGGGCGTGGTGCCGTTGGAATCGTGAGGAGATTCAGAGCTGTTTGGTGTAGTGTCACTGTGTACGGGACTAAGCACCAAAACCGAAAATTGCCAGAAATGTATAACTGGGCTCTGATACCATGTTAAAACTGGTAGAAAGAGAAAAAAAAAGAGAGACTGAATGAATATATATTCAGCTGTACAATGGTTACAAGGGTGACGATTCTCATTTATAGAGAAGAGCACCGAAAGCATTATGAAGTATAATGATGAAGGTGTGTGTGGTGTGGTTCCTGTACATTTCTTTACAGCATATAGGTGGGTTCCTTTACATATAAGGAGCACCGAAAGCATTCTATTATATATATATATATTAACAGAGATCATCATATTTGACCTTACTAACACGATAAATCAGTCAACACACAATTTAATTAGAACAATTTATACATATTTGACATGAGGACTCACTAATGTTACTAAGAACAAAAAAACTATAAATAAGATGAGAAACTCTTCATATCAGGAATCCCACCTGGTTGAAAACTATGGAGATATTGAGCATAGTTTTCTATCTCTTGTTAACTCTCACATTGCTTCAAACCCTTCTTTCACTTGCTAGAGGAAGCAGAACATGTCAAAAACTTCCTCCCGGACCGGCCACACTGCCCGTGATCGGCAACATTCTAAAGTTGGGGCACAATCCCCATGAGTCCCTGGCCTAGTTAGCAAAAACTCATGGCCCAATCATGAGTCTGAAACTCGGCCAACTAACGACAATTGTCGTTTCTTCGTCAACCATGGCCAAACAAATCCTCCAAAAGCAAAACCTTGCCTTCTCCACCCGATCCATCCCCGACTCACTCCATGCCCATGACCACAACCACTACTCGGTGGCTTGGTTGCCCGTTGCAGACAGGTGGCGAAGCCTCCGGAAAATCATGACCTCCAATATCTTTTCAGGTAAATGCTATACAAATACAATTTTTATATTACAGTCTTTTCATCATTGTGGTTTAATAACTGTAAAAAGACTACTACCACAGGTATACGAATTCTGTTTGTAAATCATTTTTCTGTCTTTTCAGGAAACAGGCTTGACGCTAACCAATACCTACGGCGGCAGAAGGTGGAGGAGCTCATTTCCTACGTCGGAAAGTGTTGCCAGGAAGGTGTTGCGGTGGATATAGGCCGCGTAGCTTTCACAACTTCCCTGAATTTGTTGTCAAACACCGTGTTTTCGATGGATTTGGCCGACCCAAGTCTTGATTCGGCAAAAGAGTTCAAGGTCTTGGTTTCGAATATCATGGAAGAAGCTGGTAAGCCCAACTTGGTAGATTACTTCCCTGTTCTTGCGAAAATCGATCCACAGGGTATAAGGGGTCGGATGAAAGTTCACTTTGCCAAGATACTTCAGCTTTTTGGTCGATTGATCGATGAACGATTAGAGTTGAGGAAATTGAGGAAGACTAGTGAAGAAAACGATGTCTTAGATATCCTGCTTGATATCATTGAACAGAACAGTGAAGATATTGATAGAATTCACATGGAACATTTGTTCTTGGTTTGTCTTTCTTCTCCTCCCTGTTCATCTAGAATATAGTAGAAATATCTAGATTTTATTTTTTACTGTAATTTTTTAAAATTTTATTAAGCTAATTTTAAAGAGGACCCTCCATAAATAAACAACATACAAAACCCGGAGCTATGTCATGCTCAAAGGTTCTCATGGCCCCCCAAATATTTTAAAATTTTAAAATTACTCATTAATCTTAAAATTATTTTGATATTGTACATGAAATGGCCCCTCAAGTTTAAGTAATTTTTTTATTGGTCCCCTATTTCAAGATTAATTTAACAATGTATATGGGATGATCCTTCTAAATGTTTAAATTTTTTTCCTACCACTCCTATATTTTAGATGGGAAATTTCAAGGTAGTAGGAAATGAAAATTTTATTTACTAAAAGATAAGGTACAATAAAATGAGAATCTAATTTAAGATATTAATTATATGGCTCCAAAAATGTCTCAAATAATTAAATAGCTATTAGAAAATGATTGAAACAGATTATTTTTTTTATTTTTTTTTTCAAAATGTTTACGTAAGAAATTTATTTTATTAATTTTTACACGTAGCTTGCCCCCGAGGTTACCACAGCGTCATGAGTTCAAACCACAAAAATAATCATGAGAATAAAGTTGCGTACATTTGATCATTTCTAAATACTGTATATTGAGAATTTTGTCTGTGGAGTCTTTTCAACCCTTTGATTTCCCCTAAATAAATTTTATGGCTCAGTTCTTGGGCCTAACTCATGTTAAATCTTTTCATTATTTAGTAGTGTTCTAAATCCTTGGACATTATTTCTAATCTGTAAACCAATTGTGTTATAGGACGTATTTGCAGCAGGGACAGAGACAACATCAAGTACAGTAGAGTGGGCAATGGCAGAGTTACTCCAAAATCCAGAGACTTTAATCAAAGTCAAAGCCGAGCTTGAACAAACTATTGGCAAAGGGAAACCAATAGAAGAGTCGGACGTTTCACGTTTACCTTATTTGCAAGCAATTGTGAAAGAGACCTCAACACTATGTTTGATTCAAAAGACTAATAGTGAATTATTAATAATCCTATTAAATTAGTGTAGGATTCACTATCCAATTGGATTAATATCCATTGGATTAATAATCCCACCCCTACCCCATTACTAATAATCCTACAAATTTGTTGGATTAATTATCCATTGGATTAATAATCCTAAACCAAAATGTTAAAACAAACATGAGATAATTGGGCCCACGGATTAATAATCTTAATCTCATACTCTAATCCACCCAATCAAACATGCTGCAAGGGTACACCCGCCACTTCCATTTTTAATCCCTCGCAAGGTCAAAAGTGATGTTGAAGTATATGGCTACATAGTCCCGCAAGGGGCACAAGTGCTAGTAAATGCTTGGGCTATTGGCCGCGACCCAAGCGTATGGCTGAACCCAACCTCATTTATGCCTGAGAGGTTCTTGGGCTCGGAAATTGATGTTCGTGGTCGGGACTTTGAGTTAATTCCATTCGGTGCAGGGCGGAGGATTTGTCCTGGGTTACCTCTGGCAATAAGGATGGTTCCGGTGATGTTGGGTTCGCTCATAAACTCGTTTGATTGGAAGCTTGAAGGTGGAATTGCACCAAAGGACTTGGACATGGAAGACGAGTTTGGCCTCACCTTACAAAAGGCTCAACCCCTATGTGTTGTTCCAATCCCTATGTGACAATGCCTTTGTTGTCTGTCTATCTTTTTTATTTTTTATTTTTTATTTTACTGTCTTTTTTCTCTAGCTCTTAGTTGGAAGCCTAATTGATGTGTACGTGTACTTCTCATCTATATATATATATATATATATGTTTTTATTAATACAGTGAAATTCAGAAGTTTGGAAATAAAATTCAAAGGTTTCATCCAATTATAAATGTTAAGCTTAGAAAAGATGTGTATGTGTACTTCTTATTTATATTTGTACAGTGTAAAGTTTTTATTGAGGCCTTATTTAGGTTAAACTATATAAGTGCACTTATTTGGATCGCATCAATTAACATATACTCTTTACTTTTCTATATATCTTTTTATAAAAATTCAAAAAGTACACTTATTTAGAACATCTCAAACTAACTCTAAGTAAGATAGTAAACTCGGTCTAACAATTTAGAAATAAAATTCAAAGGTCACATCCAATTGGCTTAGAAAAGAAGACTTACCTTATCAAACCAGTGAGAAACCCTTTTCATAAAGCTTGAGTTATGATTTATTTATGAGTAATGATGTATAAATAAAAAGAAAATTATACATAATTTTAATAGAGAATAATATGATTTAATCTGAATATTTAATTTTAAAATAAAATATTATAAATATAAGTTTATTTATAAAAACGACATTATCATCTTCTTTTTGTATTTTTTTATATAAATTTTATATATAAATAAAATTTTCATTTATTTAAAGGTCCTAATTCAGTTTTTTCGATTTTGTTTCAGTAACCATGAAGTGTACAAATTGTTTGATATTTTGCTTTCACTAACCAGTTTTTTCAATTTCGTAAAAAATCAAAAAGTCATTTTAGTTAAAAAGTCAAAAATTACTAAAATAGCATATTCCTAAACGAGGCCTAAATCTATAAGTCAAAGGATAAGTTTGATATTTTTTGTCAAAGGACAATTTGTCGGTAGTTAAATGCAGGAGATACAATTTTGGTCTCATAATTCACTCGTAACGACATGATCCCAAAATTAAGTATTATATGATTGAATTTGTGACAAATTGAAAATTTTACACATGTTATACCATGTCATTGCGAATATAATTATGAAACTTAAATTGTGGTTTCAATTATTTCTCTAATTGTGTGTCCAAGGTAATTTTATTCTTCGGCATTTTATAGAAGATTGCATAAAAATAAATAAATAAATAAAACCTTTTGTCTAAAGACCATGCAAATGAAAAATTAACTGTCCAAATGCTCAAAAAAACATATATATATATATATATATATACTGTTTGAAATTTTGATTTTATATGACCTATTTTGGGTGGGCCCCAAACATCTTTTGGGGTGGGACCGTAGAGGTGACGTGTTCCTTGCTGCATAGTAAGTCTGTTGGCTACATATTTTGTAAAAGCCAGTTACAGTTCGACACGTGACAGAGTAAGGGTAATAAATGAAGGTTATTCAAGCCTTCAATCCTGATCGTACACGTGGCAATAAATATTGGTTCCCACATGATCTGAGTAACACTAGATCAATAACGGGATGCAAGATAACATAGCTTCAACGGTTACTCATATTCAAATTCAAGTACAAGAGGGAAGTTCAACTGCCAGTAATGGCGTAATGGAGCTACTTGTAAGGAAGCATGATCAGCGATCATGGAGGAGCAGTTCGACGGTTCGAAGTGCAGTTCGAAGGTCATCACTGACGAGTATAAAAAGCAGGGCAGCCCCCAGAAGAAAAAGGGGACTCAGATCATACAAATCAGTCATTTACTTCATATATTTTCTTTTCCAGTCTTTTACATTTCCAGTCTTTAAATACCTGTTCTTTAAATACCTGCACTTTAAATACCCGCACTGCACTTCGATTCATAGGAGTAGCTTCAAGTAAATTCAAGTAGATTGTTGTTGTAAACCTCTCCGAGGCTGAGTTTGGACCATTGTAAGTGTTCATTTTTATGAAATACTTCAATTGTTCTTCATATTACTGTTATTCCTTTTAATTTCTCCTAAGTCAAGCCACCAGTAAAAGTCCTCTTCATTGAGGCTGAAAGAACTAAAACACAATCGTCTGGTAATTGGTTGGTAATCACAATTTCTGTAAGGACTGATTGATCCTTGCTGGCACGCTCACATTTACAAAAATACCCTTCGAAAAGCCAAAAAGCCAACATATATTTTTGGCACGCCCAGTGGGACCTAATTAAAAATGGCTAGAAGAAGACGACAAGGAGAAAATGAACGCTTGGAAGAAGGCGTGGAAGGAGAGGTAGAAATACCAAATCCAGAGGATAATGTGGTAACACATCCTGTGGAAACTCCTATATTGTCAGAACCTATGGTCGAACAGACCAGTACTTCTGGACAAGAACCATATGTTCATATTATTGGACGAAACCAAGGAATTGGACCATCCACTGTGCCATTTACTCAACCAACAAATCCATGGGATGGTTTAGTAGATGCCATGGGACAACAATTAATGAACACAATGGAAAGGTGGGCAACATCCTTTTTGGATCGAATGAATAACCACCAACCAACAAACACAAGACACACGGAGGAAGTTGTAAATGTCCCCCAACAAAGATTGGCTAGAGAAAAACAGCCTATGCAAGTTAATGGACATCCTAATGGTCAAACTAGTACCCAAAACTTTGAAAGACCATCACCTCAGTCTTGGTATGAACCCATTTCAAGGCCTATAGCAGGCCAAAATGCCTCAGTACTTAATAATGAAACCACACAAGTTGGTGGATCTGGCCAAGTACAAGAAACTGGCATAAGAATGGTTACAAGTCCCATGTTCAAAGCCATACCTGGCAGAAGGGGGTACACTAATCCCTTATTCGAATTTACACCCGGGGGGGTTGGAGGGTTTTCCTACAAATGGCAGAGACACAACACCTGTTCCAGCACCTTTTGCAGGTCCTTTCGCAGGTCATGCTCAAAGGGGTTACCCATACCCTCAACAGCAACCTGCACTGCAAGGACAACCAGCCCCAAATTTACCACCTTATGGACCAAAAGGACCACAAGCACAAGTTTGTCTACCAAATCCTGTGTTTGCCCCTCCAGTAGTGGTTCAGCAGGCACAAAATATGGTCCCTAGAGACCAGATTGCTGATATTGTTAGGGAGATATGTGGATCAATGGCTCGGGGGGTCCAAACTCCTATATACAGAAAACCATACCCAGAATGGGTAGATAGGGTACATGAATACCCAAGGGGATTCAGGATACCAGATTTTACCCTTTTTTATGGGACTGGAAATCAATCAACGATATAACATATTGCTAGGTTTGCTGCTCAATGCGGTGAATTTACTAACCATGACTATATGAAACTGAGATTATTTCCAAATTCCCTAACGGGGGGAGCATTTGTATGGTACATCAACCTTACACCTGGCTCCATTCAAAATTGGCAACAAATGGAAGAGGCATTTCATGCCCAATTCTTCCAATCAGAGCCAGAAGTATCTATGGTAGATTTGGCTAGATTGAGTCAAAGGCCTGAAGAAAAGGCTACTCAGTTTGTTGCCAGATTTAAAAGGGCTCGAAATAAATGTAGAGTCATCCTGCCAGAGCCAGAATTCGTCAGATTGGCTCAAAATGGTTTAGAATTCAGGCTTCGAAAGAAGTTTGATTCAACTGAATTCAGAGATTTGGTCGAACTGACCTATAAGGTGTCTCGATATGAAGCATTATTAGAAGAGGAACAAGATCGAAATAATGCATCATATAAGACATATTATAGAGATCCTAATTATGAAATAGATGCAGCAGAGATTGTAGGCAAAGAACCTGTAATCTGTGAAGCATTAATTCATAAGGATACAACTATAGACCAGCAGTTTAAAAAGAAAGACTTTCACAGAAAATACTCTTTCGATTTAACAAAAGCAGATGACATCTTTGATCATTTGCTCGCGGCTAATTTCCTTAAGTTACCTAAAGGAGTAAAACTACCATCTCCAGATGAACTGAAAGGAAAAGTATACTGTAAATGGCATAATTCTTGGTCTCACTCGACTAAAAACTGCATTGTTTTTCGAGACAGGATCCAAGAACAGATTCGAAAAGGAAGTTTGAAGTTCTCAGCTAAAACAGAAAAAGCCATGGGAATTGACAGTGATCCCTTTCCAGAAGTTGGAGAGGTAGCAGCCAATGTCATTACATTAGACTTCTAGAACTTGTCCTTGACAGAATTGGAGGAAGTCAATGTGCAGATGCCTGTTGCTAATCAAACCAACATCAAGAAGAATACTAGAAGCCCACCAGTTATTGAACAGGGTTTCTCGCACCAGAGGGAACACTCTGATGAAGAATCACTGGATGATGATTCTTTAGAAGCAGCGGTGATGCAGAGAATGTGCCCCAGGTGCAGACTCAGTTACAAGTGGTTGAAGGGGCTTCCAACTGATGGGAAGCAATACTACAGGGATGTTCAGAGACGTCCTAAGTCAACCAATGCTAACAACAAAAGGCCGTATCCGGCTAGTGATAGGCAGAGACCACCAGTGGTTGAGCCTGTGGTGAACAGAATGCATGACAAAGGCAAGAAGCTCTTGCATGAATCCAGGCCACATAACTATTATAGAATGGAGAGTAGCCATTTTGAAAGAAAACTGGAGAGAGGTTCAGTTCATGGAATCAAAGCCAGAGATTGGCCCCCTAGACCAGTTTCACGCAGGACAGAAAATGGTCACCCTTATCGAAGGTCTGAATCAGATTCAAAACATGAGGACAAAACCAAGCACTTACCTTCACGGCCAGTTTCGAAGATGGCTTCGAAGGTGGAAAAGGGCAGATCAGCGTCTGAATCAGCGAGTTCATGGGTACCTGGAGTCCCAGACTGGTTTGTAATGCAAAACAAACCTAGAGAATTGCCTGTTCGAGGAGATGTTGTAAACCAAGGCAGGATGATCAGGCCTCCTATGGTGGCTCCGAATAACTGGGTGCTGCTTAAACACCCAAAGACGAGGGAACCAGGCATGGTCCCAGTCATCTCAAGATCACAGAGGAGAAAAATTCAGCGCAGGTACACCCAGTACCAGAAAGATCTAAAGGAAAGTGGAGAAAATTCTTCACCAGTCAAAACGGAAGGAAGGAAGAACCCAAAGTCAGACCATGCTCCAAAGCCGGTTCCACAGAGCAAAGTGGTCTGCAGCCGAGAACAATTGGCTAAGGTTCATGCCGAACTAACAACCAGAGAGAAGTCTAGTTTAGCTGGTTTGGAGAAGACTCTGATGGAGAGTGATGGTGAGACGGAAGAAGAGATTGGCACAAGCCAAAAGAAAGAAATGATGGAAGAAGAGATGTTCGAAGCCTTCATGGCTGAGCAAACGTTTCTGACTGAAGAGCCAGTTGAGAAAGATCCTTCGAAGGGATCAGTTAGCAATGAAATACCAGAATGCATCATGCAGGATGTTTCTGAGGAAGTCGACCAAAGTAACCAAGAGGGGGAACAAGTACAGCCAGCCATCCAGTTTGGCTCGTTTCCCCCAGTATCAGTGAACATGGTACACATACTACCACAGGAATTCCAAGCTGGAGATGAAAATCAAGAGGGGCAGGAAGCTGATCCAGTTCAGATCTCTAGTGAAGACTTGCAAGCAAGTATGGTGCAAGATAATTTCGAAATGGTTACCCCGATGGAAGATGAATATGAAAATGAGGAAGTGGTAAGCATCAATCTATCGTATCCATTTGAGTACCCTTCGAATTCGATGACGCAGCACGTTAGGCCTTTGTACATCAAGGCTTTCTTTGATGGGATACAGCTGAACCGAGTCCTGATAGACAATGGGGCAGCAGTAAACCTACTCCCGAAATCTTCTTTGAAGAAACTAGAAAAAAAGAATCCCAGGTTGATACCAACCAGCACAACCATTGCTGGTTTTGCTGGAGATAAGCAAATGGCTCAGGGGATTCTACCCATTAATTTAAGTGTGGGAACCAGGGATTGCATGACAGCATTCTTCGTAATCGACAGTAATGCTAAATATAATGCTTTGCTTGGAAGGGATTGGATCCACACTAACAAATGTGTGCCTTCTTCTTTACATCAGAAAATCATGATGGCTTTAGGCAATGGAGAGACAGAGGAAATCGATGCAGATCCTCAACCCTTCATAGCCTGTGCAGACTTTGCGGAGGCTAAATTGTATATTGAGGGAGTGACACCGCTCAGTATACTGATGAAAGATGACAGTTCAGCCGAAGCGACGGCTGATGAGGAGGTGACACACCTGAAGCACTTAGTCCAAGAAAGTGCTGATGAAGAGGTTGTCCTTAGAGATGACAATGATGCCTGGTTATAGGCAAAGAGAGGAACCACAAGAAGCCAAGTCCTTGGCTTTGATTAAATTTTCAGCATTGGATATAAAAGCAATAGTCCAGAAAGTTCAGGAGCAAGAGAGAGAGGCCATGATAATTGGCTGCAAACAGCAGCAGCAACAGGCTAGAGTCTTGACTCTTGGTAAGTACTGTGCCTTGGACATTGAAACAAAAGTCCAGGAGATACAGGAAGAGGAAGCCTTGTGGACAGATTTTGTCTATGAGGAGGAGAGCAGAGATATTGAATTGAAGAACCTGGGGGCAGAACCAAGCTTGAAGATCACTTCAAAGGTAGAAGAAACCAGAGGGAGTTCTCATGCACAAGACCCTTTAGAAGAAGTAAATCTAGGGGAAGGTTCTGTACAACAGCCCACTTATGTAAGTGCTTGTTTGAATGCTCTGGACAGAAACCAGCTATTGGTTGTTCTGAAGAAATACAAAGATTGCTTTGCATGGTCTTATAATGAACTACCAGGATTGGATAAGTCATTAGTGGAACATAGGCTCCCCATGAAGCCTAATTTCAAGCCTTACAAGCAGAAACCAAGGAGGATGAATCCAGAAGTAATTCAGAAGGTTAAGGAAGAGATCCTTAGACTCCTCAAGGCAGGTTTTATTAGAACAGCCAGGTATGTCGAGTGGCTATCTAATATTGTGCGTGTAGTCAAGAAGAATGGCAAAATAAGGGTATGTATCGATTTCAGAAACTTAAATCTGGCAACTCCCAAAGATGAGTACCCTATGCCTATAGTGGACTTGCTGGTAGACAGTTCAGCAGGTCACCAAGTCTTGTCAATGATGGATGGGCATTCCGGCTATAACCAAATCTGCATTGCAGAGGAAGATATCCACAAGACAGCATTCAGATGTCCTGGGAATATTGGCACCTTTGAATGGGTTAAAATGCCATTTGGTCTAAAGAATGCTGGAGCTACATATCAAAGAGCCATGAACACTATCTTTCATGACCTCATTGGAGGGTATTTAGAATGTTATATTGATGACATTGTGGTTAAATCCCAATCCATGGAAGAGCACCTGTTTCACTTAGAAGCAGCCTTTGAAAGAATGAGAAGGTTCAAATTAAAGCTCAACCCTCTTAAATGTGTCTTTGGCGTATCATCTGGAAACTTCTTGGGTTATGTGGTACACAAGAAAGGAATACAGATTGACCAGAACAAAGCCAAAGCCATCATTGCAGCCAGGCCTCCATCAAGTAAGAAAGAATTGCAGAAGTTCCTTGGACAGGTTAACTTTCTTCGAAGGTTTATTTCTAACACTGCAGTGAAAACTAAAGTATTTTCTTCCTTGTTAAGGCTGAAAGCTGAAGAAGAATTCGTGTGGTCAGCAGAGCATCAAATTGCTTTTGAAGGTATCAAAGCCTACTTGGCTAACCCTCCAGTGCTAATGCCACCAAAGGGGAACAAGCCCTTGAAGTTGTACATAGCTGCAGCAGAGGATTCATTGGGAGCTTTCTTGGCCCAAGACAACGAAGAAGGCAAGGAGCAAGCTATTTATTACCTTAGTAGGTTTTTAAATTCTTGTGAATGTAAATATTCAGCTGTTGAAAAGCTATGTCTTGCTTTATATTTTGCTGCAATAAAATTAAGATATTATCTTTTGCCTACAACTGTCTTGGTAATTGCAACCACAGATTTGGTTAAATATATGTTATCTAGACCAATGTTGAGGGGAAGAATTGGCAAATGGATACTTGCCTTGTCAGAATTTCATCTAGAATATGTCCCTCAAAGGGCAGTAAAAGGGCAGGTTTTAGCCAATTTTTTGGCAGATCATCCATCTCACACAGAGAGCCAGGAGATAATGGAGCTTGGTATGGCTAATGTTGAGCCATGGCAGATGTGGTTTGATGGGTCGAAAGCCAATGGTTTAATTGGAATTGGTGTTGTAATAAGATCTCCACAAGGGGTAGAAACCACACATGGTTTCAGAGTAGATGAAGCTACCTGTTCCAATAACCAGGCTGAATATGAAGCCTTAATTGTGGGACTAGAGATTCTTATTGGATTACAAGTACATGCAGTTGACATATTCGGAGATTCTCAATTGGTGGTTAACCAAGTGAAAGGAATTTTCAAGTGTCAAAGCATAAGTATCTTGCCATATTATGTTGTTGCATTACATTTGCTTTCTCAGTTTCAAATAGCAAATGTAACCCATGTTCCAAGATTCTTGAACAATAGAGCCAATGATGTGGCTCAGAAAGCTTCGAACTTCAAGAGAAGGGATAATACCCAAAGGGACATAAGCCAAACAACATATCAGAGATTAATACAACCTTTGAATAAAAGGAATGTGATCTTGGAAGTCAATCATAATGACTTACAAGAACGAGATTGGAGGCATCCAATAATGCAGTACTTGGCTGGTCCGTCTTCGAAGGCCAGTAAAAAAGTCAAATTGCAGTCTATGCAATATATGATATATGGTAATGCTCTCTACAAAAGGGGGGGAGATGGCTTATTGTTAGAATGCCTAGGCCCAAAAGAAACATTAACAGCCATGGCTGAGGTTCATGAAGGCATCTGTGGTGCTCATCAACCTGGTGTAAAAATGAGGTGGTTGCTTCGAAGGCATTCCTATTATTGGCCAACCATCCTTAAAGACTGCATAGAATATGCAAAGGGGTGTCAGGCATGTCAAAAGCATGGCACAATAAGGCACGTGTCCATAACTGACCTACATGCAGTAGTGAAGCCTTGGCCATTCAGAGGGTGGGCCATGGATATGATGGGAAAAATACATCCACCTTCTTCGAAACATCATTGTTTCATTCTAGTGGCCACTGATTACTTCACTAAATGGGTCGAAGCTAAGCCATACAAGGCTGTAGACCAAACAGAGGTTATTGGTTTTATTAAAGATTTGATCCATAGATTTGGCATCCCGCAAACCATAACAGTTGATAATGGAACTGTGTTTGATGGGAAGATGGTGAAGTCTTTTGTGGCAGAATTTGGAATTAGTCTTATTAATTCCACACCCTATTATGCACAAGCTAATGGTCAAGCTGAGTCATCCAATAAGTCTTTGAAAAAAGGAATACAAAAGGTTGTGGATGACAATCCCAGGGATTGGCATAACCTATTGTTGGATGTTCTGTGGGCATATAGAACCTCACCGAGGTCAAGCACAGGAGTCACTCCCTATGCCTTGGTATATGGACATGATGCAGTCTTACCAGTAGAGATTAATGTTAAATCTTTGAGAGTAAGATGTCAAGATCAATTGAATCCTGAACAATACCATCAAAGTATGTGCTTAGAATTAGAAGGCATAGATGAAGCCAGAATTTTGGCATTAAATAGCATTCTTTTTCAAAAGAAGAAAGCAGCCAAGAATTATAATAAGAAAGTCAAACACATTGGCTTTGATGAAGGTGATTTGGTATGGAAAACAATACTCCCAATTGGGATTAAAAGCCATAAGTTTGGCAAATGGTCACCTAACTGGGAAGGACCATATCAAATTCATAGGGTTCTGCCTTTTGGAGCATACCATTTAAGAAATTTGAATGGTTATGTACATCCCAAAAAGATTAATGGCAGATATTTAAAACCTTATTTTCCAACCATTTGGGAAACACAAGGGATAGAGTGAACACCATATGCAAAAACACAAGCTTGCTCAAATGATATACAAAATATTGTGCTTTCATAAAGAATCAAGTACATTGTGCCACAAATTGGCCCAAAAATCATTACAATGCTTTAATTGTTTTTGTACAATAGCTTTCCTATTGCTAAGGGAAGGAAATAATTGAATAGCTACAGCCATGTCTTCTTTTCGATCAGCCAGCCCTTGATTGGTGATGTGCAGTTTCTTATCAGTTCAAACCAAGGCTTGGTTTACTGCGGCTAACTCCTCTTCAAGCTGAGCTTTCTTCTCCAGAAGTTGGACTCGAAAGTGGGAGGCAAAAGAGTGTTGTTCTTTCAGAGTTGATACTTCAGTATGCACTTGAGAAACAAAACTCTGGTCCTTAGCCAGCTTCTCATCCACAGTCTTAGCAGCATGGCAAATGTTGAGATAAAAATCAATATTAGCTGCAGCCTGAGATAGATGATAGATGACTTGAGACACTCATGGCAGACTGCTCAGCAATGTTACAGCATTGAAGGAACCCATTCCTGATGATAGGCCTTTGTAAAGCCTCGAAGGGGATCCTTGAAAAAGAAGTCAACAGTTGCAAACATGTGTCCAAATCTACTGAAGGTGCAAAAGGCTTGTTGCTGGAGGAAGGAGAACTCTTGAAGATTTCCAGTAGGGAGTCAGCCAGGGCTAATGGCTCAGCTTCAGCAGTAGAGGTGGGAGAGGTAGAAGGTATGTCAAAGAGACTAGCTAGTCTTCCTTCAAAAATGTCTACCTCATCCCTTGACATGAAGGGCATAGAGAGTGTTGTGGTGGAAGACACAAAGGGCTGCATAGGGATGGGAGAAACGGATGGAGCATCTTTGGCAGCCTCTATGGTCTTGGCCACCAGCAAATCAAGTGAAGAGGGGCTGGAAGTGGGCATTGGTGATGAGCCATGAATTGAAGAGCTACTAGTGTCCTCCGTGGGAGAATCAACTGCCACTGGGAATGGAGCAGCAGTTGGAGTTTCTGTAAAGGACGGAAAAAGAGCAAGGCTCGAAGGAAAAGTAGACTGAGGTAGGTCACGAGCCAAAAAAGGGAGATATGGCTTTAATCCAAGAAGAAAAGATGCAGGAATACTGGGACTTAAGGAAGATACGTCAAATATAGGCTTTGGAAGTGGAAGTACGATTCGAACAACCCTGACATTCTGCGTTTGATCAACCTCAACCGAAATTGAGGAAGGCCTCATTGGAAAGGTGAGTGCAGTAGTTGTCGCTGCAAAAGGAAGAAATGCAAAACAATGTTAAACTTCAATACCACAAGCTGACAAAGTAAAAAAAAAAACAGTAGAAGTATGAAAGAAATTACTTGTTCCAGGGGTACTGGTACTGATGGGAGAACTGCGGAGAGAATAGTGTCCAGCAGTCCGTTGTTTTCTGGCTAGTCCCCTTTGCAATGCATCAGCAGCAGCAGCTCTCTCTCTTAAAATTTGTTGCTGCCGTCTTTTCTCAGCCCTTTCAAAGACGACTATGGCTTTGGAATGTTCTCGTTCCACGGCCTTGGTGGCTGCCTCATGAAGGGGATCTTCAATCAAGGCAGTAGTTGAAGCAGTCATTTTCCTTCTCTTTCCTATTGCTTGGGCAATTGTCTCAGAATCAGAATCCTCATCAAAGTTGGAAGGGGAGATATCAAACTCAGAAGAAGAGACAGTAATCTTTCTTCTCTTTTTTCTTTGAATTGGCATTGTCTGCTCCTCAATTGTTTTCTCAGCTCCTTCAGCCTGAGGTTCGGATTCCTTAAAAATAACCTCCTCCTCTACTTCCCTAATGGTTGTCTCTTCTTGGGACAAATCAATCACCCTTTTCCTCCTCATCAAGGGTGACTCATGCTCTTGATCTTTTGCATCTTCTTTTTCTTCTTCTTGCACCTTAATTGTTTCCTTCTCAGGCTCAAGCAGTCTCTGCTTCTTTTGTTTCTGATCACCTTCAACTAAATAAACTTCCACATTACTCACCCACCAACTCTGATATCTCTTCAAAAAGGTGCCTTGAGGAACGAAAGGGATGTACTCAAAAGTGGCCAGATCATCCATAAACTTGAAGGTTGCCTCTTCTAGCCTTGACTTTCGAACCTTCAAATCTCTCTTGGTCAGAGTTAGGTTGGTGTTGCTGCAGAGAGGTATTGGAACTCCTTGTGTGAGGCCAAATTGTCTAGCAAATTGAGCAGGACAATAAGGCTCAGCTATGCATTTATAGGCTCTGGGGTTGGTGGTCCCAATAAACAGTTCTCTAGGGATCAGTAGGGAAGCCCACATATCTTTGTGAATAGGCAAGGCACAGAGCCTGTCACTGAGGAAGTGGTTCAACCAGGCTGGACCTATGCTAGCTTCGAAGGGACGGAAACGGTGATCAGGTAGAGCAGCTGGTAGTTGATGAAAGAAGGAGAAATAAAAGGCAAAAGTAGCTGGATAAAGTGAAGCATTGGCTAGTTTTATGCCATGAGTAAGAGAGTGTAGCCCAGAAAATTTAAGACATTTGGATTGTAGTTCAGTAAAATAGGCAAAGAGCCAAAGCTGAAGGATCCAAAATGGTCCCCCTTGATTAGCATCTAAGGGTTTCTCACAAAAGAGGGAACAAACTCTATATACATGACCCAGAATGTATGGGGCTAAGGCTACTCTTTTCTGCAAAACCAAGGCTTTGGCAAGAGGAGCAAATTCAGGCATGATTCTTTGGGAGGAGGTGCAGAAAATAAATTTGCAAAGCCAATATAATAAAAATGAAAAGAATTCCCTATCAGTTACTGGACCCACTTTTTTGTTCTCGGCTCTAACAAAATCACTGTAAGATGAATTAAGAGAGGGGAGGGAGAAAGGAACTGCTAAGTGTAGACACCCCATTTTTGACCGACCTTAAGACTCAGACGTCACCGATTGAGCGCTTGGTGATGTTTCATAATGTGCTCGTTCAGAAGTTTCAGAGTCGCGGCCGTAAGCCCTGCCTCCGGACTTCCGAACCCTCTTTTGTACCTTGCCTCGGTTTGCGAACCAGACTCGGTTTTCTCTGTTTCTTTTCTTGAGGGAAGGGAGAGGTCCCGTAGACCATCTCTCAATGTCCGTAGGCTACATTTGGTGGCCGTAGGCCATTTTGCCCATTTCGGAGTCCGGTTTCCGGTTTTCGGAGCCGTCAGGCCGTGTGCCTCGGTTCGGGACCGCTTAACCATCTCCTATTGCTCTGATTTTTGGTATACATCTTATTTTCTCCCTTTTGAGGGACACTGGGGGCTGAGAAACCCACTTCGTGGCCGAACGCCACTTTCGGTGCTTAACAGCCCATTTTCGGGACCCCGAACTGCGTGTTTTGGCCCTGGAACTTTCATTTTGCAACGGTTTTCGTTCATTTTTGGTAGGTACCTCTGTTTTATCACCAGGAAGGTCACTGAAGGGTGGGAGGCCAGCAATTGTTGCAGCAACCAGTTATACATCCTCCGACGCCCTCCGGCGCCCGTTTTTCGCACTTCCGGGCTAATGTTGAACACCTTGAGCCCATTTTCTCGAACTTTGAACCACATATTTGTGATGTACACACATGAGAGGACCCTAAAAAGTGGTGGCCGGCCAGTAATGTTACTTGACCCTTTTGACCCCCTCCTTCCAGGCTAATGTTGAACCCCTTGGACCCTTTTTCTCGAACTTTGAACCACATATTTGTGATGTATACACATGGGAGGACCCTAAAAAGTGGTGGCCGGCCAGTAATGTTACTTGACCCTTTTGACCCCCTCCTTCCAGGCTAATGTTGAACCCCTTGGACCCTTTTTCTTGAACTTTGAACCACATATTTGTGATGTACACACATGAGAGGACCCTAAAAGTTGGTGGCCGGCCAGTAATTCCACCTGACCCTTTTGAACCCCTCTTTCCGAGCTAATGTTGAACCCCTTGGACCCACTTTCTTGGACTTTTAACCACAGGGTTGTGTTGTACACAGATAGGAGGACACCATCAGTTGGTGGCCGGCCAGAAAATCTGATTGACCCTTTTGACCCCTAGCCGGCCGGCTAGGGGGTGTGGCCGGCCGGCCACCTGGAGCAAAAGTAATGGGCCGGCCGAGCTCTTTGCACTGTGCACTTTACAGCTGTGGAGCTTTATCCCCCAGAAAAGATCTTTATCCGGGGGATATTTTGTGGGGGAAAGTTTGTCTCCTTTTCCCCCACCTTTACACCCCCTTGTTGGCCTATATAGCAAGCAAGATATATCCTTTGTTGGGGTTAGAAAACTTCACCTTCAAGCCTGCATACACAACTCCATCTCTATACCTCTCATTTCCTTAAAAAATCTCTAAGTCCCTAAGCTCCATTCCTTCTACACCACCAAGCTCTACCATCACCACCTCATTTCCAGCAACAAGGAAGGTTTCTCAAAGGCAAAAGAAGCTGCAAATTGGTCCAAGAAGCAACAAAAGTCTTAGTCTTCAAGGGTGAGTAACTTTTCTTCACTTTGACCCTTTTTCTTGATCCATTGGTAAGCCCCCTATGCTTTTTGTTTCAAGCTCCGGCCCTAACTGAAAAGGGCCCTCTTTTGAGCTCATCTTCACTTTTCATTAAGGGCTCAACCCTGTTTGAGCCCTCCATGATGCACTTGCTTCATTGATCCTCTTATATGTCATAATCTTGCATGCTATTTTTGGCCCACGAGTAATCTGTTTTTGAGCATGTTGTAAACTGATATTAGGCTTATTTTGACCCCCTCTTCAACATTGAAGAAGGGCTCAACACCATTTGGGACTTCCATGTTGTACCTACCTTTATACTCCTCTTTTCTTCCCCATTCTTGCATGCAATGGCAGCCTACCATGCTTTTGTTTTTGGCCATTTTACAGTTCTAAAAAGGTGCTTATTTTGGTCCATTATTCATGTTTCATTTAGGTTCTTTCATGGTTTGGGACCTCCATAGGTCACTTCATGTTATATCTCTCTTTTATTCCCCATTCTTGCATGTTTAGTTAGCCTATCATGCTTTTGTTTTTGGCCATTTTACAGTTCTGAAAAAGTGCTTATTTTGGTCCATTCTACATGTTTTATTAAGGGTCTTTGGCTGTTTGGTGATTATTTTGCATACTTCATGTTATAGCCATTTCTGAGCCTCATTTTGCATTGCATTTTTTAGCATGTTTGTATACTGATTTTGAGGCTGCCATAAACTGTAAATATTCATATTTTTGGTCCCTCTTCAATGTTGTAGAAGGAAATTTTTCAGTTTGGATTTTTCTTATATCACTTGCTTCATTACCCCTCTTTTGGCCCCTATTCTTGCATGCCATTTTTGCCATACCTATGCTTGCTGTTTGGCCATGTTTATAACTGTGAAAGTGCCTTTTTTGGGACTATCTAGCTTCTGTCTTTGCATTGCATGTCCATATTGTGCATGTTTGGCATAGCTATAGGCCATTTCGGGTGCCTAAATTTGCATTTCGGGACAATTCCATGCATTTCATGTCATTTCGCCTCATTTTGGGACTGTTTTCCCCCATATTTTAGTGCTGAAATTCCATTAGAATGATGGCTATCCATTCCATGTCATTTCATCGCATTCTATCATTGCCTCGGTTTGCGTGCCCGTGTGCACGCATTTCGAGGCACCCCATTTCTATCCGCCGGCATCCTATGTGAGTGTGGCTGAGGCTCATTCATGTCGGTATAAGCCCATATCATGTTTCTATGTCATTTGCATCGCATTCTATCATTGCCTCGGTTTGCGTGCCCGTGTGCACGCATTTCGAGGCACCTCATTTTTATCCGCCGGCATCCTATGTGAGTGTGGCTGAGGCTCATTCATGTCGGTATAAGCCCATATCATGTTTCCATGTCATTTCATCGCATTCTGCCATTGCCTCGATTTGCGTGCCCGTGTGCACGCATTTCGAGGCACCCCATTTTTATCCGCCGGCATCCTATGTGAGTGTGGCTGGGGCTCATTCATGTCGGTATAAGCCCATATCATGTTTCCATGTCATTTCATCGCATTCTGCCATTGCCTCGATTTGCGTGCCCGTGTGCACGCATTTCGAGGCACCCCATTTTTATCCGCCGGCATCCTATGTGAGTGTGGCTGAGGCTCATTCATGTCGGTATAAGCCCATATCATGTTTCCATGTCATTTGCATCGCATTCTATCTTTGCCTCGGTTTGCGTGCCCGTGTGCACGCATTTCGAGGCACCTCATTTTTATCCGCCGGCATCCTATGTGAGTGTGGCTGAGGCTCATTCATGTCGGTATAAGCCCATATCATGTTTCCATGTCATTTGCATCGCATTCTATCATTGCCTAGGTTTGCGTGCCCGTGTGCATGCATTTCGAGGCACCTCATTTTTATCAGCCGGCATCCTATGTGAGTGTGGCTGAGGCTCATTCATGTTGGTATAAGCCCATATCATGTTTCCATGTCATTTGCATCGCATTCTATCATTGCCTCGGTTTGCGTGCCCGTCTGCACGCATTTCGAGGCACCTCATTTTTATCCGCCGGCATTCTATGTGAGTGTGGCTGAGGCTCACTCATGTTGGTATAAGCCCATATCATGTTTTCATGACATTGCATCGCATTTTGTCATTGCCTCGGTTCACGTGTCCGTGTGCACGCATTTCGAGGCACCCCATTTTTATCCGCTGGCATCCTATATGAGTGTGGCTGAGGCTCATTCATGTTGGTATAAGCCCATATCATGTTTTCGTCTCATTTTCATTGCATTCTGCCATCGCCTCGGTTTGCGTGCCCGTGCGCACGCATTTCAAGGCATCTCATTTTCATTGCATTGCATTCTGCCATCGCCTCGGTTTGCGTGCCCGTGCGCACGCATTTCAAGGCGTCTCATTTTCATTGCATTGCGTATGCCATCGCCTCGGTTTACGTGCCCGTGTGCACGCATTTCAAGGCGTCTCATTTTCATTGCATTCTGTCATCGACTCGGTTTGCGTGCCCGTGTGCACGCATTTCAAGGCGTCTCATTTTCATTACATTCCGCCATCGCCTCGGTTTGCGTGCCCGTACGCACGCATTTCAAGGCGTTTCATTTTCATTGCATTTCGCCATCGCCTCAGTTTGCGTGCCCGTGTGCACGCATTTCAAGGCATCTCATTTTCAATGCATTCTGTCATTTTCTCGGTTTGCGTGCCCGTGTGCACGCATTTCGAGACATCTCATTTTCGCATCATAGTGCATACTAGGTTGCATTTTAGATCG
Source organism: Camellia sinensis (assembly GCF_055761805.1). Classification (NCBI taxonomy): domain Eukaryota; kingdom Viridiplantae; phylum Streptophyta; class Magnoliopsida; order Ericales; family Theaceae; genus Camellia; species Camellia sinensis. The sequence continues at coordinate 192,914,494 of NC_138964.1, forward strand.
CGTTCTGTATTTTCTCGGTTTGCGTGCTCGTGTGCACGCATTTCGAGGCATTTCATTTCCATAGCATTGTATATGTTAGGATTGTATCTTAGTTGCATTTCATGCATATCATGCATATTGCATCATGTCCGGAATAAGAGTTAGCCCGGGCACGGAAAACGAGGTACATTTCGTACTCCGAGTGACGGAATGTGTCTCAATTCCTCAGTCACCGATACTCCGGATTATCCATGATGGAGTTAGGTTTTAGCTATAGTTTCATGTGCATTCATCCTATATTGAGTTGTGCATTTCAACTCCTCGGCCATCATGCCTCGGTATGCGTGATTGGTGGCGCGAGGTTCGAGACATGCATATATCTGTGCAAATACATTGCTATGCCCCTTTCCTGCTCTCTGTTGCAGCAAAATCAGGAATCAGCCACTTTTTGGGGCTTGGCACGCATTTCAAGAACAGGTGTAAACAGAGGCTAATTGGGGCATTCCGGTGGATTTCCGCGCAAGACAACCCGGACATGCATCATCCATCAGAAGCAAGGCAGTCCCTGGCTTGCACGCCAGTTTTACTTTCTTTCTTAGTTAATTCATTAATTAATTAGGAATTTGTACATTATTTGGGCTGTAATATTCGGGACTGTAATATTTGGACTGTATTATTTATTCGGACCCTCTGCGCGAGGGCACAACTGTAATAAGTGTGCGTGAGTGTGATGTATGTCTTCCAACCCCACGTCTTTCTCCTTTTTATTTATCCGCTTATGATGGTTAGATTAGGGCATATTTAAATTAGCATACAGTATGACAGCATGTTTGCATTCATTCATCTGTATTGCATGCACCGAGCTCGGCGCATCATACTAATTGCATTGTACTTTCAATTCCAAATTGAATACATGTTAGTTGCAACATTCCATATGCCATCTTAGAATAGCCGAGCCTGCTATAGTTGCATTTTGCATGTGTTGCATTAGGCATTTTTGTATACTTAGGATTCATGCAGGATTTCTAATGTAGTTTCTGTTTTTGGCTTGGAGTACTCGGTAAGTTTTATGCTTTAGCATCCTTGCATGCGTGTGAGTGAATGCCATGATAGCATGCTTACCATGAGGCTATGTGCTTATCTGATATATCTGCCTGAATGCCTGTGGGTGAGGGTTGGGTTATCTGAATTAGAATAAATCATCAAATGTTTCAAGCCTACCTGCGGGTAGCAAACCATTTTCAAAAAAGCGAACATGAAATGTTTCGTTCCAATTCAGGCGACCCGGTCTATATTTGTATGCTGTGCGCATCACATAGTAACCTAGGCTAATAAACCGGAATAAGAACTCGCAATGTTTTCAAAAATTGATATCATGGTTAGTTGAGGCCGGTCTATGATCGGGCGAGCGGGGGTGCTCACGAAGTGACCTTCCCCAATCGTACCCAAGTTCCCGAGCCGAGGCAACTTTGGTGATGACGGACACGTGGCCTTTTGGCACCGAGTCAGGGTTTCCTAAATTTCCCAAAATAAAATATTTAGGTGGCGACTCTGTATCTGGCAAAGCAGTCCATGTTTGGCACTTCTTTCAAAAATCTGTTTTCTTAAAACAATGTGCCGGATTTGGACTCTTTGGTTCAGACTTAGAACCGTGACAATTTTAGAGTCCTGAGCTGTAGTGACCCCAAATGAACAGAACGGGACTTCATCCTCCCGGGGCATTCGGGGACGTCTACACTAAGTCAGGAAAATCTGGTGTGATGGGGGTACCAATGGGGGATACTCCTAATAGATGGCAAATATCAAGAACAGTGGGGGCCATCATCCCACATCTGAATTGAAAGAAATTGAAGACGGGGTTCCAAAAGCACAAAGCAGTAGGAACTAGGAAAGGGTCCTCTGAGATAGTTACCCTAGATAGTCGAAGGGCATCGAGGAGGCAGAGCTCTTGGAGATCCAGTGTCTTAGCAGGAATGATCCGATCATACCATTCTTGCCATTCCGGTCTTATCGTGGGCCAGCATCGATGAGGACGATTGCTTTTCCAGTTCTTCCAGTCAAGGCCACCTTCATAAAGGAGACGTTGGTCCACCAGGCGCGGATAAAAGGTTGGGAGCTCAGTAAGGACTTCCTTAAAAATTGGTCCGAGCACGTAGTTTTGCTGCTCATGATGACGAGGGACAAAGATACGCCCATCGATAGCGCTTTTCTCTCCAGCCTTGTACTTCTCACATTCTGCGTCAATAAGCCTCTTCAAAGCTAAAGATGAGTCCACGCGCTCTGGGGCTGGCACTTTTTGTGAAGAAGAAGCCATTGATGATACACTCTTCAGAAGATGAAGACCGAAGCAAAGAGGAACCAGCAGAGAGAAGGGTTTGTAAAAGGCAAGAGATTTCGAAACACGAAACGAGAGGGTTTTAAAATCTTTATGTCCGAAATTATACCCCGTGAGTCGTTAAGTACTAAAAGTACGAATGCGAGGAATCTCTTCCAATATTGATAGTTTTGGAGGGAAGAGCTTATTCCGGGATTGGGGCCAGCTTCGAAATGAAATATTTGGCTTCAAAGACAAGATGTTGGCGCCAAAAAATTAAATAACAACAGCTTCGAAACACATAAGCCGGCTTCGAAGCCTATTATATGCGTAAAGGTGCTAAATTGCTTGATTATTGGTCTATTTCAAAGGGTTTAAAGACCTGTTTAGGGATTATGAATCAAAGTAACGACCTTCAGAGCAAACCCTAATATTCTCTGAGTATGAGAAACACTGTTCAAAGCATCAAAACCAATTGTTGGTTTTTTATACATATTACTCTTCGAAAGAAAAAATGGTCAATTTGAAATTGATTGATTATATTAACCATGACCATATGTTGGTTGTAATTGGTTTTGAGGAGTAATATTGTTAAAGTTTAAAGCATTAATTCGAGACGATATCGGCCAGAATTGTCAATTTTACTCCATAAATTGGAATAAGACATGTTGGTTCTTTTAGTACTTCATTAAACAATTGACTCGAAGGATGAGATTGTTCAATTCGAAGTTATGAGTTAGCTTTTAGAGATAAAAGGAAACAGAGTCAAACAGTGTTAAGTACAGAAAGACTTTGTTTATATTAAAGCCAAGACGATTACATTAAGTGACCCTATCTAGGTACAAATTCAAGTTCATAAAAATAAGGAATAGAATAAATAACAAGGTCATGAAATTTTGTCCAGCAATGGTCAATAAATTTATGTTCTTTCTTTATTATTTCTTCTATCTCTTCTAAAGTTGGCTGCATAAGCTGATGAGCTCTCACTTCATAATAGAGTTCTTCAGCCTTTGTTTCGAAAGCCTCTTCCTTCGATTTTTGTTCCAATTCATCTATAACCGAATCGTCCCAGTACGTAGAATCTTTATTCTTGAAGTCATCGAACTCTTCGATAAAATTTTCTGCTTCATACTGGGCATGAATTCGGAGAGATAAAAGTTGATCCAGAGATTGGATGGTGATCTTAGAATTCCGATGCCAGTAGAGGAGCACCGGAAGTTGATCTAGGAACATGTGAAGCTCTGCTTGGGCAAGAGGGTTGAGGACACAACCCCTAGTCAGGACATCACAAGCCCATTGAAAGTTCTTAAGAGGAATGTCATCCTCAAGAACATTGAAGGGCAGGTGGGAGAAAGCCGCGAGCAGAAGTTGAGCTTGCTTTCGCTCGGCTGGAGAAGGGGGTGACGGAGGTTGGTAAGGTGGAAAAACTTTGTCCATTGGAAGGGCAAGTTTTAGTTTCTCTGTCCAGGAAAGAATGGGAGAAGGAGGAGGAGAAGATGGTCCTACTTCGGAAGATGGAAAGGGAATAGATGGCTCTGCTTCAGAAGACAAAGGGGAGGGAGCAGATGTTTCTATCTTAGAAGATGCAGAAGAAGGTGTGGATGCCTCTATCATGGGAGATGACACGAGAGCAGAAGGGACAAAGGCATTAATATAATCAAGCCAATCAGAAGAACAAATCTTCGCCTTCTTGGCTAAGAATGAAGGGGTGTACCCTTGTGCTTCTTCTGGGCGCTGGGCAGGGTGCGTTATCTTTGTAGGCATGGAAGAAGTATACCAAGCCACAAGCAGAGTCTCTTCCAAGCTACGTCTAAGGTCAATGTGCACGTAAGGGTAGACCACTGAGCTTCGAGCGTAGGAGGGAAACTCCAAGGGGTCAGTAAACTCAACAAAATGGTGATTGATTCGCTCCCTTAAATCATAAGTCTCAGGAGTTGACCAGCTTGTCCAGCCAGAAGCTCCAGAGGGTGAAGAGGTTACAGCTTCATCCCATGCAGAGGTCTGTGAAGAAGAGTTTCCTAAGTCCATATTTGCAACTTGTCGAAGCAAAGGCTTGAGAGTAGTTCGGTCAAAATACAAAGGGAGCTTAGGGGAAGAACTCTTTGTATCTGTAAGTTTGTAAACCAAGGGATTAAAGGCAATGTGTTCGTAGTCCAAAGGTTTATAATCTGCAAAAGCCTCCATTACCTGAATAGAGAAGGGTGGGTAAAGGTGGCTAATAAATGCGTGGAGGTTCTTTCGAGGGGGAATAACATCACTCAAAGGCTCTTCATATGCTTGATCAGTAGAAAGGGAAGTTGATGCAGCCATAGCCTGTTCGAATACTAAGGTATTGGGATGTTCGACGAGTTAATGCAAATGATCACCAAATGGATGACGGTTGTGTTTCCAGAATTTGGACTCCATACACGTTCTAGAGGCGCGGGAAAACTGTAATCCACTAATATCACCAAGTATTGGGTATATTAGTGCGGGGGGTAATGTTGGCTACATATTTTGTAAAAACCAGTTACAGTTCGACACGTGACAGAGTAAGGGTAATAAAGGAAGGTTATTCAAGCCTTCAATCCTGATCGTACACGTGGCAATAAATATTGGTTCCCACATGATCTGAGTAACACTAGATCAATAACGGGATGCAAGATAACATAGCTTCAACGGTTACTCATATTCAAATTCAAGTACAAGAGGGAAGTTCAACTGCCAGTAATGGCGTAATGGAGCTACTTGTAAGGAAGCATGATCAGCGATCATGGAGGAGCAGTTCGACGGTTCGAAGTGCAGTTCGAAGGTCATCACTAACGAGTATAACTAGCAGGGCAGCCCCTAGAAGAAAAAGGGGACTCAGATCATACAAATCAGTCATTTACTTCATATATTTTCTTTTCCAGTCTTTTACATTTCCAGTCTTTAAATACCTGTTCTTTAAATACCTGCACTTTAAATACCCGCACTGCACTTCGATTCATAGGAGTAGCTTCAAGTAAATTCAAGTAGATTGCTGTTGTAAACCTCTCCGAGGCTGAGTTTGGACCATTGTAAGTGTTCTTTTTTATGAAATACTTCAATTGTTCTTCATATTACTGTTATTCCTTTTAATTTCTCCTAAGTCAAGCCACCAGTAAAAGTCCTCTTCATTGAGGCTGAAAGAACTAAAACACAATCGTCTGGTAATTGGTTGGCAATCACAATTTCTGTAAGGACTGATTGATCCTTGCTGGCACGCTCACATTTACAAAAATACCCTTCGAAAAGCCAAAAAGCCAACAAAGTCACACGGTGAAAACGGTTCATCAAAACCATTTACGAGTGAATGGAAACTTAATGTCGTTTTCGGGTTCGTGGAATAGACATTTAAAGAATTAAATGTGGGTTTTCTTGAAATGAGTTGTCCCACATTGAAACTTTAAGAGAGTTTTTGTGAGTAAATAAGCTCTTAGTATACTACCTTGGGTTGGACCCCAAAGGGCACCCCAAGTTTCACTACAACAAAAAAGGCCTTTGGTGACAGACTGGTTTTGTCTCCAAACATCAAATTTTCGTCACTAAAGTGATCTGTGATGAAAAAAAATTGTCACCACGTTCGTGGCCTATACGTCGTCGCTGAAATTGCCTGGTGACGAAAAACAGTTTCGTCGCCTATTTTTGACTTTTGGCGACGAAATGTTTCATCTCCGAAAGTTGAATTTTTTGTCCTCTATAACATCAATTTCGTCACCAAAACTAAATAATATTTTATTTTAATTGTTTTTGACGACGAAATATTTCGTCACCAAATAGATTTTAGTGATGAAAGTTTTCCTCACCAATGATATGTATTAAGGTAACAAAAAAATTCATCACTAAAATGAGCAAAAAAGAAATTCTTCAATGACAAAAAACATTTTGTCACCAAATATTTCAATTTAGCGACGAAATATTCAGCAAATGTGACGAAATTATTTGTTTGGTACTATATCATTAGTGACAAAATTATTCGTCATGTTTTTTGAAAACTAATAGTGACTTTTTTATTCTGTCACTAATAAAAATTAAAAAATTTGAAAATGGGGGTATTATTTTCTTCCGAAATTTTTTCTTTTCAATAACAATTCCCTGCACATTTCAATAATATGTTCAATAAAATATCTATTACAAATCAATACAAAAATCTGTTCATTTTCATAAACATCGCAATCGAATTTCAGCACTATCCCCAAAAATACAATATGAGCTGCATGCAGATTATAAATATGTCTCCTAATATCCACAAAAAAAGTCTACTAATATCCAGAAAAATATAATATCAACCGCATGTGGATTACCAAACACATCTCCTAATATCTAACGAAAACCATATCTACTAATATCAACAAAAATAAAATATCAATGACGGATTACCCCACATGCCCTGTAATACCAACAAAAATATAAAATTTGCAATGCAACCAAAACACATGTAAGGTAATATGAACAAAAACACAAAATGAGCTACCATCTACCCTCCAAATTACCAAACATATCCATATCATCGAATCTGCAAAAAAAATAAACACACACAAAAAAAAATGCAAGTTAGACAATTATTATTTTATCCATAAAATATACAATTTAACATACATTTTTCGAATTAGTTTTCAAATCGGGAATCCAGTGCAAGTTCTGTAAGTTTTCACAACTTACATTGGTCCCTCCCAACGTATTTGAGGTGTTCCCCAGGCCATCCCATGCCTGTTGCAGGATTTTGGCCCCCGAAGGTCTATTTTCAAGTTTAAGTGTGAAAAAGTACATTTCTGGACTTAGTTTTCAAAATGGGAGTCCCGTGCTAGTTCTGTAAGTTTTTACAACTCACATTGGTCCCTCCCGAGGTGTTTGAGATGTTTCCCGGGCCGTCTCGCGGCTGTTACACGATTTTGGCCCCCCGACGGCCTATTTTCAAGCTTAAGTGTGAAAAAGTGTACTTTTGGACTTAGTTTTCAAACTAGGAGTCCCGTGCTAGTTCCATAAGTTTCCACAACTCACATTGATCCCTCCCGAGGTGTTTGAAGTGTTCCTCGGGCCGTCTCGTGGCTGTTGCACGATTTTAGCCTCCGATGGCCTATTTTCAAGCTTAAGTGTGAAAAACTGCAATTTTTGACTTAGTTTTCAAACCGGGAGTCCCATGCTAGTTTCGTAAGTTTCCACAACTCACATTGGTCCCTCCCGAGATGTTTGAGGTGGTCCCCAATCCATCCTATGCCTGTTGCACGATTTTAGCGCCCGAAGTTCTATTTTCAAGCTTAAGTGTGAAAAAGTGCATTTTTGGACTTAGTTTTCAAACTGAGAGTCCCGTGCTAGTTCTGTAAGTTTTCACAACTCACATTAGTCCCTCCCAAGGTGTTTGAGGTATTCCCGGGCTGTCTCGTGGCTGTTGCACGATTTTGGCCTTCGATGGCCAATTTTCAAGCTTAAGTGTGAAAAAGTGCATTTTTGGACTTAGTTTTCAAACCGGGAGTCCCCGTGCTAGTTCTGTAAGTTTTCACAACTCACATTGGTCCCTCCCGAGGTGTTTGAGGTGTTCCCCAGGCCGTCTGTGGCTGTTGCACGATTTTGGCCTCCGATGGCCTATTTTCAAGCTTAAGTGTGAAAAATTGCATTTTTCGACTTAGTTTTCAAACCGGGAGTCCCGTGCTAGTTCCGTAAGTTTTCACAACTCACATTGGTCCCTCTCGAGGTGTTTGAGATGTTCCCCGGGCCGTCTCGTGGCTGTTGTGCGATTTTGGCCTCCGATGGCCTATTTTCAAACTTAAGTGTGAAAAAGTATATTTTTGGACTTAGTTTTTAAACAGGAAGTCTCATGCTAGTTCCGTAAGTTTCCATTACTCACATTGGTCCCTCCCGAGGTGTTTGAGGTGTTCCCGGGGCTGTCTCGTGGCTGTTGCACGATTTTGGCTCCGAATGGCCTATTTTCAAGCTTAAGTGTGAAAAAGTGTATTTTTCGAATTAGTTTTCAAACCGGGAGTCTCGTGTTAGTTCCGTAAGTTTTCACAACTCACATTGGTCCCTCCCGAGGTGTTTGAGATGTTCCCCAGGTCTCGTGGCTGTTGCCCAATTTTGGCCTGCAATGGCCTATTTTCAAGCTTAAGTGTAAAAAAGTACATTTTTGGACTTAGTTTTCAAACCGGGAGTCCCGTGCTAGTTCCCTAAGTTTTCCACAACTCACATTAGTCCCTCATGAGGTGTTTGAAGTGTTCTCTAGGCCATCTCGTGGCTGTTGCACGATTTTGGCCCCCCGATGGCCTATTTTCAAGCTTAAGTGTGAAAAAGTGCATTTTTCAACTTAGTTTTCAAACCGGGAGTCTCGTGCTAGTTCTGTAAGTTTTCACAACTCACATTGGTCTCTCCCGAGGTGTTTGAGGTGTTCCCCGGGCTGTCTCATGGCTATTGCACGATTTTGGCCTCCAATGGCCTATTTTCAAGCTTAAGTTTAAAAAAGTGCAATTTTGGACTTAATTTTGAAACCGGAAGTCCCGTGTTAATTTTGTAAGTTTCCACAACTCACATTGGTCCCTCCCAAGGTGTTTGAGGTGTTCCCTAGGCTGTCTCGTGGCTGTTGCACGATTTTGGCCCCGATGGCCTATTTTTAAGAGTGAAAAAATTCATTTTTGGGCTTGGTTTTCAAACCGAGAGTCCCGTGCTAGTTCCGTAAGTTTTCACAACTCACATTGGTCCCTCCCGAGGTGTTTGAGGTGTTCCTCGGGCCGTCTCGTGGCTGTTGCTCGATTTTGGCCTCCGATAGCCTAGTTTCAAGCTTCAGCGTTATAAAAGTTCATTTTTTGACTTAGTTTCATGCCTACATGTTGGAATAGTGCAAATTTCAAAGTAGTTTCCTAATTGGGAACCACATGCATATTTCAGTGTTTGTGATGTTTCTCGGGCTTTTACATGCATAGTTCACTATCTTAGTTGAAGAAGAAATTTCTACTAAATTAACATAATAACATAATATACTAACCAAGAAGCTTGTCCATCAAAATCTGAACTTTCCCCACTCTCAAAATTTCCCGTGACACCTTTCTGTCTCAAACACTCTATGATACTTTGTATCTTCTTGCTTTGTTTCTTCTCTGACTTTTCAACCTTGTCTGTCATGTGATGCTATAAGGACATAATATTAATTGAGTTAGTAAGTAAACAAATGCAAGTTAAACCTTAAAAATAACTTTGCAAACTTACCAACGATGCTAGATGCAGTCACCTCGTCCTCAGGTTGCACATTATGAGGTGGTAAGGGTTGGGTACCGACCTCCTGACTTGGGGGATCTATCCTTTCCTCTGGGGTGGGAGTTAATGGCCTTGAATGAGACTGTAAACGGAGTCCTGGTGCCATCTGTTGTTCCTAAAAGAACATAATCAAACAGTAAAAACGATATTTAAAATAGTTAAAATATATTTTAAAAAAGATATGATGTGTAAGATATATGAAGAAGAAATGTAAATAGTAAAAGACATGTTCACACACAAATATAAAATAATGTGTATAATACCTCGCGGTCAAAGGAACCCAATGACTCATCATCATTGTCATCCTTACTCTCTGAAGGGTTATACTCAACATCATCATCTACCTCAACGCTAATTCCCTTTTCCCTTGCATTTGCACATTTGGGCCGAAACGCACTCCCTAAAGAATTTGTAATATTCTTCACTCCAAGATTGTTCATTACCTCACAGTTCTCCTTGATTCGCTTATTTCTTTGTTTCTCGTATTCTGTTAGCTTCTTAGTTCTCAAATCACCTAGTTTTAGCCATTGTTTTTTGCCTCGGACCATTTTCTATAACTATATAACATAATTCAACTTTAATTGAAAAATATAGACAATGTCATCATGCACCATTACATAAAAGAAGAAAAAGAAAGTAACATAAACATATAAAATAAAAATTACATTAATTAATAACATCTGTTTGAAAATAAAGTAATATACTAAAAATTACATATCATAACCCATATCAGGATCCATATCAACATCAGGAATGTTATGTTTTTCATCTCCTTTATCATCTCTATTCTCTTCCATTATCACATCTAATGACCCTACTTCTGAAATAACACTGAATTCAACATCATCCCTACAGTATCGAACAATTTGGTCAATTTCAATTGGAACAACATCAGTAATGTTTTCTTATTAGAACACATCATTATTTTCTGAAGGATCCAACAATTCTCCATCACTAGTGTCTGGAACATCAAAGACACCCCTATGTTGCACCCTTTGTACGACATTCCAAGGTTCACCCAATTTGGTATCATTCAGATAGAAGACTTGTTTAGCTTGACTAGGTAGGATAAATGGGTCAGATTGGTACCACCGACTTGTGACGTCAATGCTTGTGCAATATGTATCAAATCGTATTGTTCTGTTTCTACCAGTGTTACCGGTGTTGTACCATTCACACTGGAACAAAACAACCTTTTTACCACATATGTAGTCAAATTCCAAAACCTTGCACAAGTGACTGTAGAAGTCATGCAATTTTCCTTCATGATCCCCGTGTGTAACCACACCACTATTCTGACTCGTACGACGGTTGTCTAGATCTCGAGTATGGAACCGGCTGCTGTTGATTATGCAACCTGAGTACTCTTTCACTAGCAAACTAGGACCATTTGCTAATGACCACAATTCATCAGTTGCCTCTGATGACTCTTCTATTCTCAATCTATTTATCTACAATTACATGTAACAAACAATAAGTAAATAATTTATGAATGACAACATTTTATAAAACTTTAATTTTGTTTAAGTTATAAATGTCGAAAAATTATAAATGTTTTACCCTCTTTTTGAACCACTTGGGAAATTCTTGTCGTTGTATGTGAGTTATGTCATGTCCAACTTGAGTTTGTAATAGATTTTTGTGTTCCCTACTCAAAAAAAAAAAAAAAAAAAAAAAAAGAAGTGATTACTACGTAGTTCCGCAAATAAAAAATCTAAGCATAAACATAATTGAACGAAACACATACTCCAAATACTTTTCAATCTCTGGGCTATTGTACAACACAAACCAATGAGCAATATCACAAATTTCTTGAGACATTTCAGCATCTCGTGTGATTAGACCAATTGGACGTGCGGTTTCTGTGAATACTGTCAACCCTTGTTGACGTTCACTACGATCTTCATTCCGTTCTGGTCGATTCTGCAAGGTTTCAATCCCATCAACATACATTGAACAAAAAGTAATGTACTCTTTGACAATGTAAGCCTTGGCAATTGAACCTTCTGGTCGAGCTTGGTTGGTCACATATTTTTTTTTAATTACATATGCAACACGCTTACACAAATCTCATTTACAAGTATAAGTGTAAAAAATACCTTTCAATTGGGTACATCCATCGATATTGTACGGGTCCTCCAAGAATAGCCTCACGAGGCAAATGAACAGCCAAGTGGATCATCACATCGAAGAAGGCTGGAGGAAAGATCTTTTCAAGCTTGCATAAAATGTGTATTATACGTTCCTCTAATTTCTCCAGTTCGCTCCGCCTTAGTGTCCTAGAGCATGGGTCTTGGAAGAAATTGTCTAACTCAAAAAGTGTTGTGCTAATTTCTTTATCCACGTAACCACGCATTCCATTGGGAAGAATTCTTTGTATCAGTACATGGCAGTCATGGCTTTTTAGGCCTGTTAGTCTACCATTTCTTGCATTCACTGATTTGGATATGTTTGCTCCACACCCATCTGGATACTTGACAGTTTTTAAAAATTCAAAGAAACCCTCCCTTTGTGCAAGTGTCAATGAAAAGATTGCTCAAGGCTTCACATATGATCCATCAGGCTGTTGTGTTAGCCATAGCTCTTTCCTTATACCCATATCTTTCAAGTCTAATTGTGCCTTGTCAGTGTCCTTGTTCTTTCCATCAATGCCTAACATAGTTTCGAAAACATTTTCACTAAAATTTTTCTCCACATACATGACATCAATGTCATGTCGAAGTTTTCACTTCTTCCAATAGGGTAACTCATACAAGATGCTTACCTTTGTCCAATTAGGTGCTTGATGGGACCTTTTTCTATTACTTGGATGCTTTCCATATATGACACCTGTCATGTTGTCCAACTGGTCTTGTATCTTTTCCGCCGGCAACTCCAAAGCTCTCTTCCGTTTCTCAATCTTACCATTGTAAGCCCTACTCTTTCGCCTTGTTGGGTGGTCCTCAGGCAAGTAACATCGATGGTTAGTGTACCCTGTCTTACTTCTCAAAGATTCAAAATACAGTTCATCATTGCAAGTGTAACAAGAATAATGACCCTTTGTTCTCCACCCAGATATGTCACCAAATGTAGGCCAATCATGCATTGTCCACAACAAAGCTGCATGCATTCGAAAAGTCTCATTGGTGGAGGCGTCGTAAGTCAATGCACCATTTGTCCATAAATCATTCAACTCATCCACCAATGGTCGCATGTAGACGTCAATATCAATCCCTGGTTGCAATTCTCCAGGAATAAGTAATGACATCAAACAAAATAGATCCTTCATAACCAACCAAGGTGGCAAGTTGTATGGAATGAGTATGACGGGCCATAAACTATAAGAGTTGTTCATGTTCCCAAAAGGGTTAAACCCATCAACGGCCAACCCTAGCCTCACATTTCGAGGCTCCAAGGCAAGCTCAGGATGTTATGCATCAAATTCCTTCCACTCATCACTGTCAGCGGGATGCCTCAATATCTGGTCGTCCACTCGTTTGTCTTTGTACCATCTCATGTCCTCAGCCCTCTTCTTTGACATGTACAATCTTTTCAACCTTGGTGTCAAAGGAAAGTACCGCAATACTTTATGAGGGATCTTTTTACCCCTTCGGCGATTGATCTTGAATCTAGATGTCTTACAAGTCAGACATTTATCTAGTGTTGTATTCTTCTTCCAAAATAATACACAATCATTTATGCAAGCATGAATGAGCTCATATGACAAGCCCAAGTCACGTAGTATTTTCTTAGCTTCATAAGTTAACTTTGGAACCAAATTTTCTTTCGGTAAAAGTCTACTTAAAAACTCTAGCATCATATCAACTGACTTATTGCTTCAATGATTTGTTACCTTCATATTAAGCACCTCAATCGCAAACTTTAACAAAGTATAATTTGTACAATTTGGGAATAGCTCACGCTTGGCATCAGTCAACAATTGATCAAAAGTTCTCACTTCCTCTCCTTGGGTTGTATCAGTCGATTCCCCTCTTATTCGATCTTCCACTAAGGCTTCAATACCACCTACAATTTCATCACCATCAAGTCGCATCTCATCATCATGGTAAGCCTCGTTTGAAACACGGGGCTTCCCGTGCTAGTGCCATATAGTGTAAGTTTGCATAATCTCATATTGGAGCAAATGAATTTCCACATTTTGATGATTTTGTCTATAAACATTCACACACTTTATACATGGGCACAACAGATTACCATTTTGGTCTGTAACCCCCATTGCAAATTGAAGAAATAACTTGACCCCATCATTATATGGCTTACTCATCCTTCCATTAGCCGTCCTACCTAAGGCAATCCAACTTTTATCCATGTCTGATCACAAATGAAAGATTAGGAACAATATAGTATAATGTAGACTTGTGTATTTATGAACTAATTAAATTGAAAAATTCAATAAGAACTTCACCAAATATATGTCCAGATCTTTAATGAAGATTCTTATACAAGTTCTAAGGTTATATGCAAGTAAGGAATAAAAACTAACAAAAATGGTCATTATTGATTTTAACATTCTAACACCACCATTCTAACACCATTCCTACTGCAATACAAAAGCAAAATACTCCACCATTATAACACCAAAATACTCCAGCAGCAAAACTCCCACACAGAAGGCTACTGATGTTGCACCTACTAATCTAGGCCCCTTCTAACCAGAACAAAAATCCCACAAAAACAAACCAAAAATGACAGCCACTTCTGAACATAACATTCTAACAAAAGTTTTTAGTTATACCTCATGTGATGTTTAATTATAACTTCTTCTTTTTTTTAAGTTACGATCCTTATAGTATTGAGTTATGTTATTTGTTATAATCAAATTTACAAATGACATAATTTGCATATGATATATATCCTCCTTTTATAGGTAATGATTAAGAGTATGACTAATATGCCTATCTTCATACAAAGCCATCTTACCTAAAATTAATTAGGGCAAAATATTTCTTTTATGGCATTTGACATTAAATTATGTGGACTTGTCTTTAGAAGGGTGTGTACATGAATAATCCCTTCCTCATGGTGACAATCCCATGATTTCAACCATGATTATATAATCCTCATTATGGCGATCCCACGATTTAAACCATAATTATATAATTCTGTTACCACATGTTGAATTGAGTTCTACAATCTTGCTTCAAACCATTTGGTGTTAGACATACGACTTCACTTCATTTTTAATAATATTTGACATTGCAACACATTTTGATTTTCAATATAAGTACTTCGCAAGAAATGTGGGTATAAAATAAACATCAAACACCAGTCACAAGAATTATGCAAAATGGTTCAAACCATTCATAGTTGATAAAAAAAGGCAACATCAAACATTCCATTGATATGACAACATATATCTGACAATGTACAAAAGCCACAAACTGTTCTGTTCCCATCCTCAAAGCCGAAAAAATAGAGCTCGCGATGGATGAAAACAATGGAGGAGATCACAAAACTGTCTCCTTCTAAGCTGAACATCAACAGCTAAACACAACTAAAAACATACTAGCTAGTGCAAGAGCATACTTGATACTACCTAAACATAACATTACTACTACTACTACTACTACTACTACTACTACTACAGAGACCAAAGAGGCATGGCCTCTAATACATGTAATGAACTGCCACTGTCAAAAGGCCTAAAATATGCAGCCTATATATATGCAGCAGATGTGATTGAAATTAAAGTCAAAAGGCTGAGTGGGATTGAAGAATAGTTGTATGGCAAAAGAAACAACAATAGAAAAATCACAGGTTGTATATATATATATATATATTATATGTAAAAAAATCTGCAACCAGTGAGAGGGAAACTGAGGAATGAAAGGTGGGGATCAACCGAAAAAGAAAAAATTGAGAAGTTGTGAAATCGGCTGCTGAAGTTATATATATATATATATATATTATATGTATACAGAGCATATACATCAGAGAAAGAAAATATTAGACAGAGGGAGCATCGAGAGAGAGAGAGAGATTAACAGCGATGGTGGTTCTCCGATCGGCACAGCAACGGCGGTGAGGAAAGGAGGGGCTAACGATCGACAGCAAGGGAAGGAGAAACCAACGGCGACGGTGAGGAAAGGCTATCGGCAGTGAGTCGATGAAATGGTAGCAGCGGCGGTGAGTCGATGAAATGGTAGCAGCGGCGGTGAGGAAACTCTGTGTGTGAATGAGCATAAGGTGTGTGTGTGTGTGTGAAATCAGGTTTGATGGAGAAATTATTGTGTGTGTTTGAGAAGAAGAAGAACCGATTGCTTTCTATCTACTTCTATAGGCGCCAATACATTTTTATTTGCCCCCTAAAATATTTAGCGACTAAATTATTTATTGGTGACAAAATTATTTCTTCACCAAAGATAAAAATATTGGCCACAAAAATAGTTTTGTCACTAAATGATATTAAAATATTAAAAACTATTGGTGACAAAAATATATTCGTCATTAATAATTTTATAATTGGTGACCAATTTTTTCGTCACCAAAAGTCTGAAAATTTTGGCACCCTTCGAAAAAATTAGCGGGAAAATCTTCGGAGACAAAAAAATATAAATAATGACGACAAATAATTTCGTCACCTAATTTTTTTATTATGATTTAGATTGGTGACGAAATTTTATTTTTGTCTTTAAAAATGGTACATTTTGAGACGAAATATTATTTTCGTCATTAAAAGATACGTATTTCGTGACAAAATTTATTTTCGTATTAGTTTTCGTCTCTAAAGACTATTTTTGTTGTAGTGTTTGTAAAAGGGAGGAGTTATGGACAAAGAGAACCATAGCTCAAACAACCATACACGCGCGCTGCCGCCGCCGCCGCCGCCGCCGGACGCGGGTGTGGTTTGTGGGTCGGGTTGGTTCTTACATTAATTTTTTGAAGGAAATTTATTTGAATTTTTTCCAAAAATTCTTAACGAAATTAATTCAAACTTGAATTTAATTTTTGTCCATTGTTCCCTCTTCCAGTATAATTTTTCCAAACAGGTTAAACAGTCCAAACAGTTTTCTGATCTGTTGAAACCCAAACAGATTTTTCAGTCCAAACAGTTTTTTCAATCTGTTCAAATCCAGACAGATTCATAACTATCCAGACAGATTCAAAATCTGGATAGTTTTATAACTATAGCAATTGCATATCTGTCCAAGGATTCAAACTATATCTATTCGGGGTTTTTTATACTTGTTCAGTTCAAAATCAGCACCTGTTCAGATAGATCATTTGGCCTATAAATTCCAGCATTTTCCATCAATTTTGGGATCTAGAAACAGTCTGAAAAAATTCCTTTTTGTTGTCCAATCTTTGCTCCGTTACATATATTCTTCATATCATTGTAGGAAAAATTTAGAGAGTATAGAACACAGGTTCTAGTTCGCCGTACAAATTGTTTGGAGTGCTACTACAATTTGTGAAGATCATTGTATCATGGGAGATAGACGTCACTTAACCGTAAGCACCACAGTGGGGCGAATCTGTCTTAAGAACAGAGTGTCACACACTCGACTTGATATTTTATTATTCATTCGGTTCGGTAAAATAAATTATGTAAGTTATTTATTTTATTTTGTTTGATTTAGTTTCAATTTATTTTCTACACAGAAGATTGTTCCAACAATCTTAAGACAGATTCGAATTATTCTATTTATACATAATTTTTCGTTTGTTTCGTTTCTTCTTTTTCTTCTTACAAAAATTATTTTCTGTGGTTTTACAAAATAATATTCTGGTTGGAAAACCAAATAGTAGTTATATTTTGACAGATAGTAGTAATATACTGTCTATTTTCTTTAACAACTAATAGTAATATACTGGTGTCATTAACAATTTAGAATATTTCTTTGTGAAATTTGTCAAAAATTAATTTTGGGTGTTCATCAATTAAAATTATGTTTAAGTGTTTTAATTATTGAAGTGTTACAAAAATTTAATTTTCTGTGTGGAATTAATTTGGTTAAATAAATATTATTTTATTTTCAAATTAATTGGAATTAAAAGTTACAATTCTTGTTTCTTTTATTTTACAAAATTTAAAATTCTGTATTTATGGTTTAATTTTCTATGTATTATAAAATTCTAATTATAATTTTGTTTTATAATTTAGAATTTATGGCTACTGAAACTGGTCAAACTAATGTTCAAACCAATACTGGTATGGTGGCTGCAACTGTGCCAAACCCTCCTCCTGTTGTGACTGTACCAGTCAATCATGGTGAAAAATCAGAGAAGTTCTTAGGAACTGATTTTAAAAGATGACAGAAGAAAATGCTATCTAAAGGAGGGAAAACTAAGAAGTACAAGTTTAATAGCAAGCATTACATTTGTGACAAAGAGGGACATCGGGCCAAAGATTGTCGTTACAAATGTAAAGGCAAAAAAAGATCAAGCAAGAAGCTTGCTCAAGCCAATATAACCGAAATGGAAAAAATTTCCAATGGTGTAGATGTCATAAATCTTTCTGCAGTTGTTTCCGAGGCATACCTTGTCGAAAATCCTAAAGAATGGTGGGTGGACACTGGTGCTACTCACCATCTCTGTGCCGACAAAAAGATGTTCACATCTTATTCTATAGTGGACAATGGTGAACAACTTTTTATGGGAAACTCTTCGACTTCTAAAGTTGAAGGATAAGGAAAAATAATTCTGAAGATGACATCAGGAAAGGAACTCACTCTCAACAATGCATTGCATGTACCGGACATTCGCAAGAATCTTGTTTCCGGATCTTTGTTGAGTAAGAATGGGTTTAGGCTAGTGTTTGAGAGTGACAAATTTGTACTTACTAAGAATGGGATATATGTAGGAAAAGGTTACATGTCTGATGGCCTTTTCAAGATGAATGTAATGACCGTTGTACCCTCAGTTATTAATAAAAATACATCTTCTTCTTACTTGCTTGAGTCTTCAAATTTATGGCATGGTAGACTTGGACATGTTAATTATGGATCTTTGCGTAGATTAATTAATATGGAATGTTTACCTAAATTTGACATTGATTCAAATAATAAATGTGAAATTTGCGTTGAGGCAAAATTATCCAAAACTCATTTTCATTCAATTGAAAGAAGTACGAAACCACTTGAATTAATTCATAGTGACATTTGTGATTTTAAATCAATTCAAAGTAGAGGTAGGAAAAAGTATTTTATCACTTTTATAGATGACTATACTAGATATAGTTATGTTTATTTAATTCAAACCAATGATGAAGCTTTGGAAACTTTCATTCAATATAAGACTAAAGTTGAAAATCAACTTGGTAAGAAAATTAAGAAACTTAAAAGTGATAGAGGTAGTGAATATGAATCACCTTTTGGTGAGTTTTGTAAATAACATGGAATAATTTATCAAACCACAGCTCCTTACTTACCTTAGCAAAATGAAATTACTGAAAGGAAAAATAGGACTTTAAAAGAAATGATAAATGCCATGTTAATCAGTTCTGGATTACCTCAAAACTTGTGGGGGGGAAGCAATATTTTTTGCTAATTATATACTTAATAAAGTACTCCGAAAAAAAGTGAATCAAATACCTTATGAAATGTGGCATAGGAAAGTACCATCCTACAAATACTTGAAAGTGTGGGGGTTTTTGGCTAAAGTGGCTATTCCTAGTCCTAAAAAGACTAAAATAGGTCCTAAAACCATTGATTGTATTTTCGTTGGTTATGTCAAGAATAGTAGTACATATCGGTTTTTGATTCATAAATCAGAACATTCTGAAATGCATGTAAATACTATTATTGAATCTTGGAATACATCATTCTTTGAACATGTATTTCTAAATAAAACTGGACAAGAGGCTAGTACTAACAAAAAATCTCACGATGCTATTACTAGTTAGGATCAAGAACAAGAGCAAGAGATAGATCAAAATGAGGAAGAGGAACCTAGGCGTAGTAAACGTGCTAGAACCTCAAAAGCATTTGATCCAGATTTTCTAACATTTTTGTTACAAAATGAGCCTTTAACTTTTAAAGAAGCTATGTCCAATCCTGAAGCTCCTTTATGGAAAGAGGCTGTCAATAGTGAAGTTGAATCCATCTTGCAAAATCACACTTAGAAATTGGTGGATTTGCCACCAGGTTGTAAACCTCTTAGGTACAAGTGGATTTTCAAAAGAAAAATGAAAGCGGATGGATCAATTGACGAATATAAGGCAAGACTTGTGGTCAAAGGTTTTAGACAAAATGAAGGTCTTGATTCCTTTGACACATACTCACCGATTACTAGAATAACATCCATTAGAATGCTAATTGCCATTGCATCTCTATACAATTTAGAAATTCATCATATAGATGTGAAAACCGTTTTCTTAAATGGTGAGTTAGATGAAGAAATTTATATGGAACAACCAGTAGGATTTTCTGTTCCAAGAAAAGAAAAGAAAGTGTGTAAATTGGTTAAATCATTATATGGTTTAAAACAAGCACCAAAACAATGGCATGAGCAATTTGACAAGACAATAATGTCAAATTTATTCAAAATTAATGAGTGTGACAAATGTGTTTATACTAAAAAATAGACAAAGGTTATGTCATTGTATGTCTTTATGTGGATGATATGCTCATCATAGGTAGTAATAATGACATGATTAAAACTACCAAGAAAATGTTGAATAAACATTTTGACATGAAAGACATGGGCATTGCTGATGTAATACATGGTATGAAAATTACCAAAACATCAGAAGGTTATGCTTTGTCACAATCTCATTATATTGAGAAAATACTTGACAAATTCAGCAAAGATGATGATCATCTTGCTAGAACATCTGTGGATGTTAATTTGTTTCTTTCCAAGAATGTACAGGAAAGTATTTCTCAATTAGAGTATGCCCAAATTATTGGAAGCTTAATGTACTTGATGAACTACACTTGCCCAGATATAGCTTATGCAGTAAGTAAATTAAGTAGATATACGAGTAACCCAGGATTAGAACACTGGAAAGCAATTATAAGGGTTCTAAGATATCTCTAATTTACTCGTAACATTTGGCTGAATTATACAAGATATTCAGTAGTACTTGAAGGTTACTATGATGCAAATTGGATATCAGATACTAGAGACTCAAAATCCACCAGTGGATATGTTTTTACTCTTGGTGGGGCAGTTGTATCTTGGAAAATCTTCCAAACAGACTTGCATAGCAAAGTCTACTATGGAATCAGAATTCATAGCTTTAGATAAAGCTGAGGAAGAAGTGGAATGGCTTCGCCACTTCCTTGAAGATATTCCAATGTGGCCAAAACCGGTGCCTGCTATATGCATACATTGTGATAGTCAATCAGCGATTGGTAGAACACAAAGTCATATGTATAACGGTAAGTCACGACACATTCGTCATCGACATAACACCGTGAGATAACTACTCTCTAATGGAATTATTTCCATTGATTATGTGAAGTCTAAAGACAACATAGCGAATCCACTAACCAAAGGGTTAGCAAGAGAGCTAGTTGAAAATTCATAGAGGGGAATAGGACTTAAGCCTATTAAATAAGAGTTACCACAACGGCAACCCAACCTAATTGACTGGAGATCCCAAGATCTAGGTTCAAAGGGACAACCGAGTTGTCTATGACTCAGAAGGATCACTGGGGAGTCAAACTCCTACCCATTTCTATGATGAAATAGTGATGTCTGCAGCGTTTTAAGCTAAGTAATACTTTTAATGATTCTTATATCTAGGTATACCTAGTGGAATATGGCAGGATACTCTTAATAAGAATCACTTATATGAGTGTGAACTGGGCCGGTTCTATGAGATTTGTGAAGGGCTACAATTCTCTAGAACACTCATGAAAGACCAGGTTGTTCAGGACCAAAATGAACACAATAGTGAGAACTAAACTATGTCTGGTAATATTATGTGTGAGTTCTATTGTCTTAGATTACACAAACGACTAAACAGTTCAAGACATCATGTTCACTAGTTAGCTAGTAAATCTGATAGTGTCTCACAAGGGAAGGTTCAAAGCCAAAAGCTACCTATCCTTTGCAGATTATTTCCAATTTCTGTACTCTCTGTAATTTGATCATATTGTTGCATCTTCTCTCCGTCAAATTCCATTCATGTGGGGGATTGTTGAAAAATTTTGGTTTTATATGGCTTATTTTGGGCCAACTTTGAGCCCAAAATTGAGTTGGCCCCAAACGTCTTTTGGGGTGGGTCTATACAGGTGACATGTTTCTTGTTGCATGGCAAGTCACACGGTGAAGACGGTTCATCAATACCATTTATGAGTGAATGGGAACTTGATGTCGTTTTCGGGTTTATGGAATGGACATTTAAAGAATTAAATGTGGGCTTTCTTGAAATGGGTTGTCCCACATTGAAACTTTAAAAGAGCTTTTGTGAGTATATAAGCTCTTAGTATACTAACTTGGGTTGGGCCCCAAGAGGCATCCCAAGTTTGTAGAAGGGAGGAGCTATAGATAAAGAGAACCTTAGCCCAAACCACCACACCCGCGCGCGCGGCCGCCGCCGCCACCACCGGGCGCAGGTGTGGGTTGTGGGTCGGGTTGGTTCTTATATTAATTTTTTTGAGGAAATTTATTTGAATCTTTTTCAAAAATTCTTAACAAAATTAATTCAAACTTGAATTTAATTTTTGTCTATTGTTTCCTCTTCCAGTCCAATTTTTCCAAACAAGTTAAACAGTCCAAATAGTTTTCAGATCTGTTGGAACCCGAACAGATTTTTCAGTCCAAACAATTTTTTCAATCTCTTCAAATCCGAACAGATTCAAAATCTGGACAGTTTTATAACTGTAGCAGTTGCAAATCTGTCCAAGGATTCAAACTGTATCTGTTCAGGATTTTTCATACATGTTCAGTTCAAAATCAGCACCTGTTCGAACAGATCATTTGGCCTATAAATTCCAGCATTTTCCAGCAGTTTTGGGATCTAAAACCTTTTTGCTGTCCAATCTTTGCTCTGTTACATATATTTTTCATATCATTTTAGGAAAAATTTAGAGAGTATAGAACACAGGTTCTAGTTCGCCGTACAAGTTGTTTGGAGTGCTACTATAATTTGTGAAGATCATTGTATCCTGGGAGATAGACGCCACTTAACCGTAAGCACCGTAGCGGGGTGCATCTATCTTAAAGATAGAGTGTCACACAATCAACTTGATCTTTTATTATTCATTCGGTTCGATAAAATAAATTCTGTAAATTATTATTTTACTTCGTTTGATTTAGTTTCAATTTATTTTTTACATAGAAGATTGTTCCAACGTATACTTTATATAAGCACCTATTAAAAGAAATAATTGTTATATATTACCGAAAACGTTCACCTAAATCTTTATATGACACAGTAAATTTCACTATTTGTTAAATATAAAAAGTGAAATAAAGTATTGAAATCGATGTTAAATACTAGCACTTCTATTAAAAGAAAACTTTGTTCCAACCAATAAAAATAAAAATTGATATGTTATTTATTATCAAAATTATTTTATTATTTTATTTCACATTTCCTATGTATTTATACAATAAACATCATGTGTATGTGTAAAGCCCATTTTGTTTATAAAATATTAGGACTTACCATTTTATATAAGAAGCTACATAAGAGGTGAAATATTTCGATGATACAGAATAGCTCTCAAATAAAAATTCTTAAATTTTTTTATTGTTCTTAGGATCCAACAATAAAATTTGAATAAAACATTTTAAAGACTAACAGAGATTTATCATCTTGTTATGCCAGCAATTGTTTTTGAAAAATGATATTAATTTGTATTTTTTATTTTTTTTCATTAGATAAATTTTTAACTGTGGCTCAAACATATTTTTATTTGTTAAGATATTGACTAAAATGTGATAAATAGAGCTTAAGAGAGTAACAATTATATATATTATTGAGTTTTTAGAAGAGCTTTTAATGATTTTTAAAAAGAGAACCCTTTTGGTACACAAAAACGTACCTTTTGACTGGTAAGTTTTTTTTTTTTATTTGAAAAAAAATAAAATTTATTTATATATTTATTTTGAGAATCAAACAAAACAGATAGAGGATATATTAAGTAGGAAAGTGATTTACAGAACGAGCTAAGTCATGAGCTGATTTCACAGCTTGCCGCTGAACCTTACAAATACACAAACAATCAAAAAGCTTACTAACCAGCTTAATGTCTTTTACAGTAGTACTAATAGACCAAACAAAACACTCCCGATGTCATGACCTAAACCTGTTCCTAGAGGTTTCGTGACGTAATCGGCTAGTAATCTTGTGATTACGAAAGGCCTCTTAACAGAATAACATGTAATTAGAGGCTGCGGAAGCAATTATAATAAAATATGCATAGTCCATGGAGCTGTACAGACATACATGGGACAGAAATTTCAAACTTTATATCATAGGCGTGACGCCATAAGTACGGTAGTTCATGTCATATAGAAAAAAAAGGAAATCATCGGAAGTGTCCTGTTCACGCGCAAATAAAACAAAGACAGATAAAACTATACAGGTAGACAAAATGGGACATCGGGAGTGTCCTGTTCACACCCACTGCACAGGTAAACAAATAAAACAAAGACATCTTTAGCAAAGTCCACAAAACATGACATCCCATAAGGGAACCTCCCTAGGAGACACAATGGGTGACTTGACAAAACAGAACTTAGGCCTTCAATTCTGGACCTGATCACACGCCTGGTCGCCTACATACATAAATAATTACAGTGAACTGGAGCCTAGTAAATAATAACAGAGTAAAGGGTTTTAACGAATGTTGTCCATAATAGTTACAAAAAACACAATTCAGTAGCTATCAGAAATGGATTCATAATCATGTTCAGAAATCATAGTTCATAACAGATACAGATTCATAATCATATTCATAATCAAAATTTGCAGTTAATCATATGTGGTACATTCATTAGCACTAGCAAAAACAGTTGACCCATAAAGGGACAGCCATAAAGGCATACAGTTGACTCACGTGCACGAAGACGGTACAGTTGGCTCATGAGACATACAATTGGCCCATAAATGGGACGTATACATAAGGATCTATAACAGTTGGCTCATGAGATGTACAGTTGACCCATAATTGGGACGTAATAGAACAGATAACAGATGTCATCTGAAACTAAGAATGCCACAAATACATTTCAGAAACATTGGACAACCATTCATTCATACAGAAAATAATATTTCAAAAGCAGATCATCTTATATCATTCAGAAAATACTTATAATTGAACATAGCTCTACAAAGTTATTACTCACAAATGGCTCCAATTGCAGAACAGATGAAGCAGACAGATCAGAGAGCTTACGGCGCGTGATCTACAAACAACACATAACATGTACACATTGAAAAACGTGCCCAAGATTCATTACAATCATTGTGTTTCATTCTTAGTGTTTTTCTAAGGCTCATCCGCATTTTCGTGTCTTAATCTTGGCTTAGGAATGCCTAAGATGCAATGAGGATGCCAAAATGCATTTGAAAACACTTGGTCAAAAATGTCGGAAATAGATGTCCCGCTCGAGCAGACATGCAAAATGTGAGTGGTCGCTCGAGCGCACACTCTTTCGCTTGAACGGTCTGCAAAAGTACTGGTTGTGTGATTTTCACGCTCGACGGTCGCTTGAGCGTAAGACTCAGGTCCTCGTTCGAGCGCAACTTTTGTCCCTCGAGTGGTCTGCAAAAACATGAAACTTCTGGGAGCATGCATTTTACGCTCGAGCCAACTTTTGGTCGCTCGAGTGGAGATGCAAAAACAAAGTGGCCGCTCGAGCGCAGATCTGTCGCACAAGCGGAGAGGTCGAATTCTGGGATTTTCATATTCACCTCTAAGCTTCCAAACTCAAATCAAATACTCCAAAACTCACCCTTTTGGGCCAAACACTTGAGGAATCATCTGTGAACTTGGAAAACATTGGGAATTCTAAATCATTTCGCAAAATCAAAGCCCAAAAACTTGCCAACTGTGCAAAACAAAACCCAATTCTTAGAAAACATAACATGCATGTATTGCTTTGACTTCAAAACTTCCAAAACATAATCTAATGACACAAAATGACATGAAACTTGATGAATTCCCAAAAATAAGGTGAATTAATAACATGCATGAGGAAATTCATGGGAAAATAGCTTCAAAATGCTATGAAATATGCATGCATGTATGGTTTGAGTTCATTTCTCCAATTCTAGCTTAATTTTTATGTGATCCTCTCAATTCTCTTGAATTCATGATTTAAGCATCCATATAATACAATCTAAGGGTTGAATTCTTATCTAGACTTCCCAAAATGAGAACTAGAGACTTAATTCTTCTTTCTCTAAGTTCAATTCTTCTTCTTCCTAGCAAATCCTTTAGTTGAGCTCAATATTCTCCTTTTTCTCCCTCTCTTACGTTTGTTGTATAAGTGTGGGCTCAAAGGTGTGATTAAGGAGGAGAAAAGATGAATGGTGTCTCATATAAGAGCCTTATATAGGCTTGGTGAGTAGTAATTAATTAAACTAAGCAAATAAGCATTAATTCGCTCTAAATCGAATTCCAATTAAACCTACCACAATGTTCTAAAAATTTCAACTAATACATATACCAAGTCAATTTCGTGATCGGATGCCGATAAGGCCTTCAATTTGCAGAACAAATTAGAAACAGAAACAGATATTCCCACCACAGACAAATATAAACTCAAATAATGCAATGCACAAGTAATTAACTCAGGTTTTCATCTTAATTTCTTATTAGGCATAATTAAGTATGGATTAACATTAATCATGGGTCAGGGTTGTTACACCTGAGTATGGAGAACATCCACCAAAAGTTGGGAATCTGTCCAGATCCAAACATGATGAAACTTTTGCTTCTGTACCCATTGAAGTGCTTAATGGCAAGCCATAACTTCCATCGCCAAGGGAGAATCAAGTTGCATTTGTTGAGCACATTGGGCCACAGATTTCCATCGTCATTGTAACGAATCCAAGCTATTTCAGCACTGCCATCTTCCTTACGCTAGGAGCCATCAATGATTGCTTTATATTCCTGCAAACAACCATCAAGAAAATTAGAGTTTGCCAAAATACAAGAGTGAATTTCCATTTCCGGATGGGGTTTTGTAGGCAATAATAACCCTTGCATTGAGGGCTGGTTATCCACATCCTGAACACCCTATTATACATGTAAAGATAATATCAATTCTTTTGCTAAATTAAAAGCCTGATCACTAGACACCACATTGTCGGTAAACGCTATACTATTGCGTTGTTTCCATATAACCCACAACAGTGCCATGATATGATTAATGATCTCAGGCTCAAGAGATTGTTGTCTCCAGCTGTCTAACCAAGTGGGGAAATTTAGTGGTTCTCTGTGGGAAAAATCCAAGCCCAAAGAACTACCCCTCTAAATCCGCTGTGATTCGGGACATTTGAAAAATAAATGTTCTAGAGTTTCATCTTCCTACTTGCATCGTGGACATAAAGCATCATTGATCACATCCCGACATTTCAAGGAATACTTGGCCAGAAGAATAATATGCAAACACTCCCAAATAAACATAGACCATTTTAGAGGGATTTGAAGCTTCCACAACCATAACCAAATCGGATTATTCCAATCAACAACCAATTTTTTTTGGTGAAATAAGATTTCCAACTCTTTCCAATAACTTGACTTGATAGAGTAAACACCAGATTTGGTATGACACCAAATTTGTCTGTCAGACTAAGACATGATAGGAATATGAATATGCTGTATATGCTGAATGCAAGATGTAGGAAAAAAACAAACTCAATAAACTGATCCACCAACAATGAGACGGTTTGTCAATAAAATGAGAGACGGTGAGAAAAGAGAAATTTATGTCCAACCCTTGGCCAATAAGTGGGTTATCCATGGCGGAAATCCATTCTTCCTCAAAGAGATTAATTTGTTCCCCGTTCCTAACTATTCATTTAAGACCCGAAAAGGGTAGGTTTCTACCCCAAAGAATACTCTGCCAACCCCAAGAAGCATTTGAACTTGATTTCACCTTGTCAAACCCCACCTTACTACAATATTTGCCCAAAAAGATCCTTGAAAGTAGAGAATCTGGATTAGACCACAGTCGCCAAGCTTGTTCAGCTAGCATGGCTTGGTTAAGACAACCAAGGTCTTTAAACCCAAGACCTCTCCAAGCCAACGGTAGACAAACCTTGTCCCATCGCCGCTAGCAAAACCCTCTACCCTTAGAAGACTCCCAAAAAAAATTCCGAATGATACAATTTAATTTATGCAATACATAACGAGGAATTTTAAAAAAAGAAAAAGAGTACAAGGGAATGGACTGAAGGACATGTCTAACCAGCGTATTACGCCCTGCCATATTAAGCAAACTGCATTTCTAGCTCTGAAGTTTGCTCTGAATTTTCTCTATCAATGCTCGAAATACCTCAATTTTCTAAGAGCATGTAAAATCTAATGTTGCCCCCAAATATACCCCTAGCTGACCAACACAACGAATCTGAAAAGCGGAGTCCAACAAATGTACTTGTGAGGGGATAATATTCGGACTAACAAACAATTCAAATTTTGAGAAGTTAAATTTAAGGCCCGACTATTCGCAAAAAGATTTTAAAAACCATTGGAGACACCAAACTTCTTCGGCGCAAAAGTTATCCAATAGGTCCTATGAGAATTAATGGTATTTTTCATTAAACACTATTAAAAAAGTCACTAACTACTAATTTTCAGCGACAATTTAAAATTTTTGTCACAAAAAATGTCATTGATTATATATTTTAGCGACACTTTAAAAGAATTATCAAAAATGTCACTAATTGTAAGTTTTAGCGACATATGTTAAAAATGGTCCAAAAAATTATTTTTAGCGATGATTTTACTTTGACTTATTTTCAATAAATTTTTTTGAAAATTAAGTTTAACTATTAAAAACTATTACACTATATTAAAAACAACTTTAAGTGTAAATTATATTGACCTTTCTTGATGTTTAAAAAAATACAAGTCCTATAATTTTAGTGCAATTATATTAACTTTCTTTTTAGTGAAGTTAAAGCAACTAAAATCAATACAGATGGTGTGAAAACATAATGATAAACAATAAAAAATATATATTTTAATGTAAAAATGACTAAAACCAATGCCGATAGTGTAAAACACAATCATAAATAATGAAAAATATACATTTCGGTGTAAAAGATACTTAAGTATTATGTGAATTAAATTGTTAGGAGAAATTAATGTAATTATCTCAAAATTATAAGATATGTTATATTTTTTAAAACTTTAAGCAAGGTCAGTGTGAGATTTATTATATTTTCTTCAAACTTAAATAATCTTAAGAAAAAATTATACATAATATATGTAATTAAAAGAATAGTTTTACAGGTACAATAGGTTAAATATGATTGATTGTTTAAAAAAAAACAAAACAAAATAAAATAAAAACAAAAACAAAAAAAAAAAAACAAACGGTGATAATTAGACATAATGTTTGGACACATGCGCTGTTAATAAGATTTTTAATAAAAAATTTAGTACATAGAGTATTGCTCTCTATCTATATATATATATATATATATATATGTGTGTAAATATAATCTTATTACAAATTTTGAGATGATATAAAAATAATAGTGTAGGATTGACTAGTGTAATTTCTACTTACAATTTATTATATAAAAATAATTAAATAAATTAAAAAATATTGATTATCTAAAAATTGATAGAGATGCTTTTGGCTTGACAAGAGTTTAGCGGAATGAAAATGAATTTCAGCAAATACAATTTTTACTTTAAAGTTGTCTAAAAGTTAAACTCATCCCTTTTTAAACTCAAAAATGTAAAATTATTAAAAATGATATATAAATCTATTTTTAAATTTAATGATGTGTAAGTAATATAATTGGTTGATAATTAAAGAAGGTACGAGAGAAAGTGTTACATTTAATATCTTAATTGATTACCATAACTTTGAGTTTGAAAAGTGGGCCTAATTTTGTCTTAAATAGCAATGCTCTTAGGGTCCATTTGTTTTGGGTTATAGGGAATGCAATTGGATTAAGATGGATGTAGGATCCACTAATATTGTGTTTGTTAGCAAAATAAGGAATGGGATTCACAATATTTTAGGATTATGATAGGCCTCCGTAGATGGGATTAGTCCCCCCATAGGAGATGGTATTAAAAAAATAATCTCTTAGGATTAGAGGATGATTTACTATTTTGCCCTCTATTGTCCTACCTAATTTATTTATTCTATTGATTAGTATGGTCTTTTCTCTGTCATTTTTTTTAAAATTATTCTATCATTTTTTACTCTACTATTCTTTATATCAAAATAATTTAATATAAAAATATAATAGTATAATAATATTTATACCAAAAAAATTATATTAAAAAATAAAATAGTACCAAAAATATATATTTATGAAATATAATTTTAATATTTGTAAAATATTTTTTTTATATTAAAATATGTAATGCATTTATTAGTTGATATAAGTCCAAATTTGATAGTAATGCAATAAGGGTGTTTGTAGAATTTTATATAGTTAATTTCACTCCTATTTCTCAAAACAAGTAGGAACTATTATGAGTTCACTAGTTATCAACAAATACAATTTTCTTAGTCTCTTCACTAGTAATCTCCTAACTAATAATCTCATCTAACCTACCTCTGAAAACAAACAGGCCTTTGAATATATAAGTTAACTTTCTCTATAATGTCTTCTTTAATCATTACTTAATTATCTTTTTCACACATTACTATTAAAATAAAATAAAAAAAAATTATATTATTTTTCTTACTCTAATTAATGTGGGTCGGCCACATATGCATGCCACGTAAGTTGGTATTGAGAATCAACCTACAGAGTCGGTGGGTTTGTCTAAACTGGTTTAACACATAACAACCGGAAGTTAGTGGTCTTAGGATACAACATGTGGTGTGTGGGTGTATTTTGATTGATGAAAAAGTTAGAATTCGTGATTTTGTATTGAATGTCTAGAAAATTGTATGAAATATGATATATAATAATTAATAAAGAGTACAGACACATGAAGTTTCAAAAGCACTAAATAATTTTTGAGGCACAACACATTTATTTGATCATGACAAACTTTTTTGTCGGAATGCATCAATAAAAAGTGAATTTTTATTACATAGTCAACATACAATTTTAATTAGAAGAATTTATACATATTTG
The DNA here is from genome assembly GCF_055761805.1 of Camellia sinensis. Lineage (NCBI taxonomy): Eukaryota > Viridiplantae > Streptophyta > Magnoliopsida > Ericales > Theaceae > Camellia > Camellia sinensis. The sequence continues at coordinate 192,945,213 of NC_138964.1, forward strand.
ACATGAGAACTCACTAATATTACGAAGAACAAAAAACTATAAATAAGATGAGAAACTCCTCAGCAGCAATCCCACCTGGTTGAAAACTATGGAGCCATTGAGCATAGTTTTCTATCTCTTGTTAACTCTCGCATTGCTTCAAACCCTCCTTTCACTTGCTAGAGGAAACAGAACATGTCGAAAGCTTCCTCCTGGACCGGCCGCGCTGCCCGTGGTCAGCAACCTTCTCAAATTGGGGACAAGCCCCACAAGTCCGTGGCCGAGTTAGCAAAAACTCATGGCCTAATCATGAGTCTGAAACTCGGCCAACTAACGACAATTGTCGTTTCTTCATCAACCATGGCCAAATAAGTCCTCCAAAAGCAAGACTTCGCCTTCTCCACCAGATCCATCCCCAACTCACTCCATGCCCATGACCACAACCATTACTCAATGGTTCGGTTGCCCGTTGCAGACAGGTGGCGAAGCCTCTGAAAAATCATGACATCCAATATCTTTTCAGGTAAATGCTATACAAACACTGTTGGAAATTGGGTCGGGTATTGGACCCGAATTTGGGCGTCCATGTGACATAACCCATGACCCATTCAAATTACCCATGTAATTTGAATTTGATATCCAGATTATTGTAGCTCGCCTTTTTTGCGCCCCCTTTCGGAAGTTTGAAAAGAAACCCTACAGTTCGGACTCCCGCAGTTCTGAATCTATCTCACAAGTGCAATGTGAAATTGATAAACACCAAAGAGTCCAAATTTAGCAAATCTTTAGAAAATCGATTTTAGAATCAAAACGTCAAAATTGGACTGCTTTGCCAGATACAGAGTCGCCGCCTGAATATTTTGTTTTGGAAAATTTAGGAAATCCATGGCTCGTGCCAAAGGCCACTTATCTGTCATCACCAAGATTGTCTCGGTTCGGGAACTTAGGTACGAGAGGGGAAGGTCATGAATGCATTTGAGCACCCCCGCTCGCCCGATCAAAGATTCGCCTTTACTAATCATGATGCAATTCTTATTCACATTATATGCTCTTGTTCCGATTATTAGGCTAACTTTACTATGCGATGCATACAAGTATAAACTAATTTTGCAAATATTGGAATACTTTATTCATGTTTGTTTTGAAAAACAAAAGTGCTTTGAATATGTACCACTTAAAAAAGTGATCGCATATGAACATTATTCAAATTATTTCAATTTAAGCAAATAGCCATCATCCACAGGCATTCCAAGCAGTTTTATCAATTAAGCATTTAGCCTCATGGCAAGCATGCTAGACATAGCAACAATCACACTTATGCAACGTGCTAAAGCATAAAAACTTACCTAATACTCCAAGCCAAAAGAGAAACTAGTTATAAAAATACATGATCCTAACTATGCAATATAGCTAATGTAACACATACGATATGCAATTAAATAGGCTTGGCTACTAATATGGCATGTGAATCAATTTGATAGTATGCAGTTTAACATGTATTCAAAGAAGTATGTAAACAAGCAATTTAAAATGATGAACCGAGCCCCGGTGTATGTAAGACAAGTGGATGCAAACATAAATAATGCTAAATAAAACATGATGTCCCTAATCTAACCATCATAAGCGATTAAATAAAAAGGAGAAAGACGTGAGGTTGGAAGATATACACATTATTACAAAATTGCGCCCTCACATAGGAGGGTCTGAATGTATGAGTGTCCAAATTAGCTATTTATTACAAATCCAAAATGAATAAACAATTAAAAGGGATGTCTATTATAACAACAATACATATGCAATGCTCGCGTGATGCTCCTCGGAAGCCACTCTGTCTGCCTTGCCTTGTTGGGAACTGTTCTGTTTCACCCCTAATCACTTTTGCAGTCACTACTGCTAACCAAAAGTATATGGTGTAACAACCCTCATACTGTTTACTGATTAAGGACTGATTGATTACCGATAATTACCGATTACTGCTAAACGGAACTGATAACTGACTGATAATTGAACTAAGTAAAGTACTGAACTGACTGATTGAAATTGGAATCTGAATTAACTGAGTATATGTTACTTAATTGCATTCTATCTGTTTGATTGTCTGATTATCTGTTCATGTTTATATGTTTAAACTGCTAATTGAAGGCCTTATCGGCGGCCGAATTAGAAACCGATTGATGTTCCGTGACCCTCATAATTAATGCGATTTTATGGTATATTTATCTGAAAACTGATTAGGTATGATTAAATTAGATTAAATTAAGCTAATTAAAGAGTTGGACTTAATTACCATTTTGCCACTTAAGTGGCCCACTACTTGGATCATCTTTGATTCTCATTATGCTCACACATACACATTTCATCAGCTCATTTTGAGCACACCACCGACTAGAGAGAGGGAGGTAGGGAGTTAGAGTGAATTCACCTTGAATTCCTTGGAAACTTGAAGAATTGCTTGGTAATTGAAGTGTATTTGCATATTTGAGCTCCCTCACTCCTAATTCTACAAGATTAAGGTAGGACATCCATCTTCTTGTTGCTGTCCTTGAGTTCATTCTTGCATGATTCATGTTAATTTGTAGAGCTAAGTCATGATTTGGTCCATAAATGATGGATTGAAGATCATTTCTTGCATGCATGTTGGTATTGTTGCATTTTGAGGTTGATTACATGGACATTGGTACATGCATGCTCATATTGTTGTTATAGACCATGTTTTCATCTGGTTTTGGAAAGAAATGAGCTCATTTGAGCAAGCCTTGGAGCTTCAATTTGGTTTAAAACTCATTCATGCATGTTTGAATGTTGTTCTTGAAAATGGGTTTGAATGTGGTTGTATTTGACTCACCTTTGGGGCTTGAATTCATAAATTGAGCTTTGAAACTTGTTATACATTGAATTTAATGATGTTTTCCAGAATTTGGGCCCAAGAGGTCGAGTTTGGAGTGGTTGAATGCTTGGTTTGAGCTTGGGAGGCAGATCTGGAAATTCCAGATTTGGCTTCCTCGCTCGAGCGAAGGATTCCCCGCTCGAGCGAGCACCTTTGTCCAGGGCTCCGCTCGAGCGACCATCGAGCGACCATCGCGCGTAAAATTTCAGCATCCAGTACTTTTACTGTTTTGCAGACCGCTCGAGCGAAGGATTCCTCGCTCGAGCGAATCCTTTGATTTTGGACTTACGCTCGAGCGTAGAAAGTCTCGCTCGAGCGAGGCTCTTATTTTCAGCAAAGTTTGCAAAATGTTTTCTAAGTGTATTTTTGCATCCTCATCCCATCCTAGGCATTCTTAGGCCTAGTTTAAGGCATCTTAATGAGGATATCATTGTAGAACACACCAAGGCAAATTAGGGATTAAGTTATAAGATTTCCCAACTGTGTAGCTTAGTGTGTGTTCAATCTGTTAACTGTGTAGGGTTGGCGACTAGGGAGACACGCTCTAGCATACTGTAGCCCAGAACTCTGTGAGTAACAATTGTGTAAAGATATGTTCAACTGATTATCTTTTGAATACTGAACTGAACTGTTTACTGAACTGGTATTATTTACTGAATGAATGTATGTCCTTTATTTCTGAACTGTACTGTGGCATCCTTAGTATCTACGGTTTACTGTTACTGTTACTGTTACAGAGATCTCTGTCGGTTCCCTCGTGGAACCACTACTGTTTACTGACTGATGGCCATCATTACTGTTCGGTCTTTTAAGACCTACTGTTACTGTTATGCTAATGGATGTACCACATATGACTGTTTACTGTACTGAGCAACTGAATTACTGATTGAAATGAACTGTTTTCATTACTGTAAGGACATTCATTCTAAACCCCTTTACGCTTTATGTTATTCACTGGGCTTTAGCTCACTGCTCATATATATATGTAGGTGTACAGGCACCAGACCGCAGCTAGAGGCGTCAGGGTTACTCCAGTTTTGTCAAGCCAGCCTTTGTGCCTCACTGCGAGGTTCCGAGCCTACTGTTAAGGCTTAGGGGTGTTTTAGAATTTCCCCCCCTTTTTGTACTGTTTCACTGTTTTGTATAGACTGACCGTTTACTGTACTGTTATACAGGGAGTAGGTCCCTGTACTGTGTGACTGTTAATTTTGTATACTGTGTTGTACAGACGGAATGTTTTCTGTACTGTTATGTGGGGTTGAGTCCCTAGTTAAATGGATGTGAATATTGTGTATACTGTTCTGTACTGTTTTTGTATAATGTATGAAAAGCCTTTTTGCATACAGACTGTCACAGCTCAATGGACACTATTTACTTACTGTATTGGCTTCCGCCAGGCCCTGTACTCTGTTTCACTGTATTACTGTTCAGCAGGCCTTCGGTAATCTCGGATTACTGGCCGGTTACGGTGCTAAACCCATAGGGCCGGGTTTGGGTCGTGACATATGGTTTGCCATATATTGGGGTCTGGCTGACCCGCAATCGATTTGACCTCAAATAAATCCGACCATGCCTTATTTCTTTGTAGAAGACTGTTTATTCGTGCCTGAGGTGAAAACAATGCAGACAGGGTGTTCCGAATTCTGTTTGTCCCTTTTACACTTCTCTATCATTGGAAAGCCTCGAGATAAGGGTGGGATTGTTTTTAAAATATTAATGAGCAAGTTGATTGCTTGATGATTTCGGGTACAATTTGGACAAAAATTGGTCAATGAATGGAACCACCCCTCCCTCCTATCATAGATTGAAGTCAAAGAGGGAGGTAGAGAGTTCATCTAAAACATCATGAATTGATGTTTAGACAAGCCTTGACACAATAGACTCGGCATAATGTCCAGCTGAATCCACGCAATATACTTATTTTCTTTATGTGGGTTTATTCATTTTAGCAATTTTTGTTAGTCCTTTCCATTCTTTAATTCATTCACTCCAAGGTGATGATTATGTCCACTAAATGAGAAGCGCGCCAACTGAAAAGTAATTCTTAATATGAAAGAGAGATTATACCGTTGGCGATGAACCTCCGTAGAGATTAAGCCATTAAGCATAGATCTCTAGCTCATATTTTGAATAACCATCAACCATTTGAAGTCAGTCTTAATTTAAAGAAATGGATGATAGGTGACGCTTCAAGATTCGTCTAGAACATCATGAATCGGTGTTTAGACAAGCCTTGACACAATAAACTTGGCATCACGTCCAGCCAAGCCCAAGCAATATGACTCATTTTCTTATGTATGTTGATTGCTTTTAAATCAATTTTCTTAGTCATTTCTATTTTTTAGTCTATTTGTCCGAAGTGATTATTAAGTCCTCTAAAAGGCGAAAAATGTCAAATGGGAAGTTGTTCTTGGCATGAGAGAGATGTAATGCCCTGGTAATGAACCTCCGAAGAGGTTAAACCATTTAGCATAGAAGGTCTCTTTTTCATACTAAAATCAACATGTATGGGACTTCAATTCACCATTTTCAATTAGATTACAACAATATACAATATCACAATAAATCAAAGCAAAAGAGCAAAATAAGTAAGAAATGCAGGAAAATGAAAGGTTTGTGAAATTCACCTTCCAAGAAAAGGATGAACTCCTTAGTTTACAAACTCCCTCTTGATCACCCTCAAGTATAAGAAGTGTGTTCTCAAATCCTCAGTAGCTATGGAAGTTTGGAAGTATTTTGGCTCAAGGTTGAAATGTAGACAAAATTACTCTCCTTTCTCTCTAACTCTCTTGAATCATTCCTTAATCAAAAACCTCTCTTTTTTGCTGAGCCTCTCCCTCTTTATATAAGCCAAAACATATAATACAATAATATATAATAATTTATGCCTAATCTTTATATTATATACATATAATATAATAATCATATCAACATAAGCTAATAACATATATGTATATACATGCCTGATGTTTGATCTCGATCAGCCCTCGGCTGACCGACATCAAACAATTTTTTTATTATTTTATTTTATAATATATATAATATAATATATAAAATATATAATTTATACCAATTGATATATAAAAAAACATCAAAAATATGAACAAACACAAAAATTATGCAAAAGTACAAAATATTAAATGAATGAAATATTTAGTAGTTTTAAAGCAATATGGCCAAAATGGTGAAGGTTGGGATTAAAGTTCAAATTTTATCTCTCTTACTGAGGATTCTGTGAGAAACACATTGTAATTGTTATCATCCGGTAATCAAAAGAAAACGCCCAAGTCTTAAGGCCGGTCAACATGGGGTGTCTACAATTATCCTATTTGTTAGGATAACCCTCTATCTATCTACATCTATCCTATCCTTAGGAGATATATCTGATTATATATATGGTTATATATTTGATTATATATCTGGATGATATAGAACAACAGATACGTTATGTGGTTTTTACCCATAATATTTTTCTCATACTCTCTCCCATATGAAAATCGATTAAGTCTTTGCACTGTGAATAGAGTGAATGATACTCATACTGTGGTATCACTCCATTGTTGGGAGTTCATAGTTCGTGGTTGTCAAGCACATGATTTACCCACAAGGTTCTTCGTTTCGGATTCTTTTACACAAGGTATGGTTTGAATCTTTTTACCCACTGCGTTATGTGTATCTTACATTGGTTTCAGAGCCATAAATGGATATTTTCGTGCTTGTTTTTTTTGCATTAAAATATGTATATAATTATATATATATATATATACACATATGATATATGCATGAAAAATTAATATTTTTCCAAATTTTCTCCGATCAGCCTGAAATTTACATAAATTGTAGTATATTTCATGTAGAATATATCTTCAAAATTTCATGAAAATCCAATGGTCGGATTTTGAGAAAAATGGAGATTCATATTTAATTTTTCGTAACTTTGACTGCATGCTGGTTTTACATGCTTTGTTTTTATGTTATGAAAATTATATATTTTGAATCCTTATTTCGATACCTTCGAAATGGTATATTATGAGCTTGATTCTGACTTACGGCTGATGAGAAAAAACAAATCCTAATTTGGATTCGTTTTGTGTTTTTGGTGGCTTAAGGAAGAAGATGAAGTGTAGAGTTTTTGCACGTCCACTCTCATTAGAAAGAGAGTGTGATACACCTTATTATTTATGTTTGTTAAATGCCTATTTGTGAGTCCACCAATATTTTTATTTTGAAAATGGAGTCTGGCAGTACCAAAACTGGACCAAAAAACACCCTGGAAGCCAGCACGTGCGCCGCACGCGCCAGATGATGCCGTCAGTGGCGGCCACTTGCTGCCACGTGTCATCACGTACCAGATGCGATTCCCACGTGCCCTCACGAGCTCATCAGTCGTGTTGTCCATGCACGCACTGTCCGCGTCTTCCACGCGCGCGTCTTGCGCTGTCCAAGCACACCCTGTGTTATGCCACGCGCCGAGCCGAGCCTCGAGCCGAACTGCGCCATTTTCCGCACAATCTTGGCTGCTAGTTTTTAAGGCTCTGTTTGTTTGTTTTAAAAATTCAAAATTGCTTTAAATGGTCATAAGTAATTCGTTATAGCTTTGTTTTGAGCGTGGTTGGTATTGTTGGACTTATAATTAAAAAATTTATCTATTGTAAAATTTTCAAAATTTTATGAAAATAAAAAATAATTTTCCTGAAATAATAATTCATTATTTCTGTTTTAAAATACTTCTGGGGTTGCATAACTAAGTTTCTGAGGCTGAAATTTTTATGGTAAACTATTGTAATGGTTTACTATTTACTGATATGATTTTTGCATTTTTCCAAATTCTGGAATATTTATTTCTGATTTTATGTGTATTTATTAATTATTTAAAATTTCATAAAATTTCATAAAATTTTAGAAGTGATGTACTTTCTGTTATGGCATAATCTGAATATTAAACATAGCATATTGTTGGTTTTTTCCTAGAATTTCTAATATGTTGTGATTAGAAAAGCATGATTAATTATTTTTTTATTTAAATTCCATTATTAATTGTAACATAGCATGAGTTGATTGTGAATCTACATTAAGATGCTATTGTATGCAATTATAATATTTTATCATGCTTTAGTCATGCCATAGTCAGTGGGAGATTGTTCGGTTGAGAGAAATCTTTGTAGATTTACTTTTGAAAACTAATATTTTGCGTATGCATTAAATTAAATTTTGGATAATTGTCACCTGTGGCGTAAGAGATGAGTACGAGCATAACGGATTTTTGATCTTGTGACTTGTGTAATATTGTCACTATTTAATTTATACTTTTGTGGCAAAATTATATTATGTTAATCAAGTTAATCCTAATGCGAATTTCTCTCTAAATTGACTTAGCTTATGGAAGTTAATTTGATTGACCTAAACTTAGTAGAGATGTTCAAATGTGAACAATGTAATCATATTCTTTAGATGAGCAAAAAATCTTGAAGATTTTAGGTCCGACCTTAATTGAGCCAAAGTAATGAAACATGACTCAAAGTTGTCGTGGTTTTGTTGCCTTGTTTGGCACAATAAAAACGGATGTGTGCGCTATGGTTAGCGGCATACTACATAGTTTTGATTGGCGAGTTTTGGAGTTGTGAAATTAGTAAACCCTCAATAGATCTGTATATGATCTTGACTATTGAGTTACGCGGATTGACTTTTTAATTTGACTTGTAATAATGTTGTATCATTGGATGAAGTAACATTCAAGAGTCACGTCATTCAAGAAATGCGAGCTTAAATGAATTAGTCATTAAATGTAAGACAAGTAGCCAGTATGAGCAGTGTTTTGCTCTCTACCCAATTGTTGGGAGTGGATGGAGTAAAATTTCATGCACTATAATAGTGTGCATTGAAGTATCACTAAATGAAGAGATTAGCGCAAGTGGCTGCAAAATCTATTAACACTAAGTGAAAAGATTAGCACCAAGTGGCTGCAAAATCTATTAACATTGCCAACTTGTCAAAGTCTGGACACTTACTGTTTCCACACTTAAGTGTGAGACATGAGGAGGTGCTTCTTTGTATGATTCCATAGCTAGGCTAACGCTTTTAAATAACATTTACCACTAAGCGCAAACATTGTACCATAGTAATGAAAAAGGTCAAGGCTAACAAGTTTGTTATGACTCTAAGAATTTGACGCATTGCTTGTGAGAGCATTGTGTTAAATTAGACTGTTTAGCCTAATTCGCGCTTAAGTTAGTTCAGGAGCTATCATAGATTGATAGCTTATTCTTTCATTCTTGTAGATAGTAGAATTAATTGCAAGTAACTAGGAAGCGAGAAACAAAGATGGCAAGAGGAGTATCGTCATCTTTCAACTAGATGCAGTTAAGTGTATGGAGAATAAAATTGACTTGAAAGTGCAGAGGATTAGCACTTATTAGTCAAATTTGTGACTTAGGCACACTTGATATCTCCATGACATCCTTTTATGATCTAGTGAATATCAATTAGTCGTGAGTCATTACCTAGTTGGGCCTAAACCTTTTTAAAACTTGTCTTCGAGAGCTCACACATTAGGATAATTGGAATTAGTTTATGACATTGGTTATGAACCGGTGGCTTATTATACTTAATACCATTAATAGAAGATGACATGGATGGTTTGAGTAAGCCCTCTCGGGCCCACTCGCTTGGGACATCCTGCTCTCATGTGAATGTATAACTTTGTTCCCAATGGTTGCGCACAAGTAAATAGGAAAGCCGCAGAAGGGCATTTGTATTGGCGCATTTAGTTCACTATGATATTTATGACTGGATGTGTAAGGGTATGACAGCTAGCCTCAATCTCGACACATTTATAGATTACGATACGCATCTGAGTCAAGACTATTTGATCTCTCATAAGTCAAAAGTTTTGAGATAATTTTTGACATTGCATATCTGAGGTCGAAATCAATCAAATAACAGCTTTCGTGCTTTTTAGTTTTGACTAAAGTGGCGAGTATCTATTTGAGTTATTTTAGAAAGCTCTGTGAAGAGAAATGGATGCTTGGAAAATTGATTATTCCTAGTACTTAGCAATACAATGGTGTAGTAGAGATAAGGAATTAAGTATTGTTAATGTTAGGTAGATGATGGCGCAAAATATTTCCCAATTAGGAATTGCACTTTAGTTTGTTGCTTATATCCCTAACTAAGTGCCCTCCATATCAGATTTTATACTCCATTTGAGTAATGGGCTAGCGGAGAGCCGTCTATAGGCGATCTGTAACCGTTAAGCAGCTTATCTTTATTTTACTTCTCATAAGGTTGCGAAGTTAAGACCTAGGGTTCTATGGTGCATTATTGTATGTTGTCTTGTAAACACTTAGGGTCATGTGGCGTATTATTGTATGTTGTCATGTAAACCCTCCGGGTCATGTGCATATAGGTAAGCAGCTCTATGGGAGTGTAACTAAGTCACATAAAGTTTTCTTGGTAAAGATGACGTGAATAGAGTTTTGGAACTCTATAAGATAGAGAATTCTAAGCATAGCGCTCTATGTAGCCTAGTTGAGAATAGAAAGAAATTTCCAATATCCTAGGGATAGGGAGAGCGATGTGCCTACTAATAGATTACTCCATTAGAGAAGAATACTCTACCTTATTAGTTGCGTGGTAGCGAATGTTAAAATTTTTCACGTCATCACTGGGTGATTGAGAGGGAAATATTCATGATTGCTCCGCAAGATGATAAAGAGCCTAGGATAATGCCAAAGGCTATAGTCCCCTGTTTTTAGAAAGTAGATCAATGTTGCGCAGTTTAAGACAAAGTCTTTCAAGATTAACCATGTCTATAATTTGGTTGACTTTTCATTATGACGCGAAACTGTTCTAAAGTTATGCGTAATTTGGATAGTCATTGTTGAGGCATAAGGCTCGCTAGATACCGAAAAGTCGCTCCATTGAGGAAGGTGTAGACCATGAGAAGACTTCCTCCTAGGGAGTGAGATTATTTTGACTTAGGCTATGATTAACATAAGTTCAGAACATTGATTTATGGACATTGTGACCCAACTTCTCGTTGGAGAATTGGATAAGTAGATCCCTAGGGATTTACCTTCTGCTTTTATGGTGAAAAGTTAGGAGCGCAAAAAGGTTGCTAGTTCCAATAAATTTTTTACAGCCTAAAACAGTTATCCAAATAGTGGTTCTTAGATTTCGTTGAGCCATGATAGGCCAACGATAATTGATGAAGACCACTAAGGCATGGTCAATGGTCCAAAAGAAGCTTTTCCTTACTTAGTCATTATAAGCTAGGAATTTATAAGGTTGTCGCCACCTAGGGTGGGCAGTCCTCTGTTTTAGATATGATGGACATGGGTTATAGCGACCCTGGTTTTGACCCGTCTCTTGTGGTGTTCCGGACTCGGGTTTGTATGGTTTGGATGATGGTTCATGTCTTGCTTCCCTTGTCTCCCCTTAATGTTGGTTATTGGGTTGTAGTTGTGTGTTTGGAACAGGTTGGTTGTTTATTTTTCCAAGCCTTTGTTGCCCAGAATTTGGCTCTTCTGCTCGAGCGGGCATTCTTGCGCTCGAGTGGGCTTTTGAAATTTGCTCTACGCTCGAGCGGGCATTCGGGCCCTCGAGCGAGGACTATGTCTGCAAAAATACTGTGAGAGTGTATTTCATGCTCGATCGGAGGGTTTCACGCTCGAGCGGGGCTTTACACGCTCAAGTGGACCGCGCTTTATCATATCGTGAAAGTGACATTTCAAATCATTTTCTGCTTTCTCTCTCTCTCTATAAGTCTCTAAATTTCCAAATCTTGAGCTTCTCTCTCTTAAAACTCACATTCTCTCTAAGATTTCATCTAAATCCATTGAGTTCTTGACCTTAATGTCTTTGAAAATAAGGTGGAGGGCTTCAAGAGCTTCGTATTAATCTAAGTAAAAGTGGGTTTCGTCATTTTTGGAGTTCAATCTTGCTTTGCTCGTCTTCTCTTCTTGAGGTAGGGAATTTCTACACTCTAATGTGATTTTTAACTTAGTTATATGCTATTGTGTATAGATGATGAGATTTGGTTGTGGTTTGGACAAATCTAAGATTTTGGTGTGAAATGAAACGAGGGGTTTTGATGAATATGAGGTAAATGAGCATGACGCTTGAATATATGATCATGTTGTGCCAAAATAGTTGATTTTGGTGTTTGGGTTGATATGTGGAACGAGGGAGATTTTGCCCTAATTTGATTAAATTATTATTTTGTATAAATGATTGGGATTAGTATTGAAAATGTGAAATTAGAAGGTTATGGGTATAGATGGTGAAATTAGATATGTATTATCTTACACTTTTGGAAGTTGTAAATAAACTATTTATCTTGAGATTGAATATCTGTTTAGAGATAAATGTATTGGGCTATCGGTGGAGGATAGCTATGATTGTTGTAGAAATTACATGAGAATTAGGCGATTAATGCTAATCCATTGTTGGTGTCATTGAATATGACCATGTTATAAATACATTGTATATGTATGTTTATTGGGAGGAGAAAGTGGATGTACTCCATACATGATTATGTTTATAAATACATTGCATATGTATATTTGTTTGGGAGTAGAAAGGGGATAGACTCCATTTAAAGCAAGTTGGCCAGAGTGTCCTAGGTAAAAGACCCGAAATTTTATATATAAATGGGTGTCGATTCCTTCGGACAAAATATCCGTAAAATGGTAGGTTTGAAGTGTTTATGTGTATTTTGCATGGTTGTAAAACCATTGAGTTGTAGTCTCATTTTGGTTGTTAAAAGATAATGAATTTAACTCATGAATTGGGTAGCATATATGAACTAAAAATGAATTGAAGGAAAATGGAAAGAGGTTAAGTCTTAATGGCATATGAATATGCAGGCCTTGTGGATGTTTTAGTATCGGTATTGTTCATGCACGTAGTATTTATACCTTTGCTAAACCTCATATATTGTGTTAGATTATCTCTACTTGACTGTTGGCTCACCCTATACGGAAATATCATTTTCAGGTGCAGGTGAAATGTTTCCTCCAAGGCAATAGCGTGGATGGACTTTCGGGAAGCAAGAGCTTCTTAATTATGCCTTATGTTTGTATGTTTGTTATTTGTAAAGCCAAGGGCTTAAGATGTAATGAGCAAGACTCTATTTGCGTAACCAAGCAATGACTTGGAAAGATGTAAGCCTACATGACATTTAACTGGTTATTAAACAGTGAACTCTGATATATGAAAGTATGTTGTTTCTCATATTTATTCCGCATATGAGTTATCTTTATTGTATTAATTTGGGGGCGTCACATGGGTGATGTAATTTATATGCTCGGATGTACGATCCTTAGGGATTGTTTTGGGAAAATTCCCGGTTTGTCTTTGATGACTTACATAAGGAATATCTTAGAATGATTCTAGATGCAAAATTACAAACCCATTGACTTACCTATCAGTAAAAGCCAGAGCCTTAGCTATTGATTGAATCCTTGGATTGTCATTGGGAGAAATAGATGACCTATATTCCTTGATCTTTTTTGTTGTGAGAGCCTGAAGTACGCTATGTGGGCGTATTCGGCATAATGAGTGTTATCTTTGGTAAATGGTCAACTAAGTAGTTTAGACATTGACCTTGCTCATTAGACTGTGGATAGAGTGTTTTGCTAGTAGTATATAAATTTGCCCCTTGTAAGATTCAATGCGCTAGTTTGACGCATCTTGAATGAATGCAGATTGGTGTGACAACCCCGCCATGTATAATATTTTATATTTGGTTAATTAAGGAGATTTGGGATTTCAATTAATCGTTATCCTAATTTAATTTGGGATTTATGAGAATTGTGGAATCTAATTCATATATTATTAAAGATTTATTTGGGAATTAGAAATTAAGGGTCCAAGTAGCTTAAGGAAGTGAAATTAAGAAATTGAATAAATTTAATTTTAATTACGGACCCATTTGGGCGTTTAATTATATATTCGATTCAGTTTAGTAAAATTGAGATTCGATTAATTAGGTCCGAATTGGAGTTAATGAAGGTAATTAATTATGAGGATTGAGAATTGTGGTTATTATGAATTAAATTTAACTATGAGTTGTCCAATTTTAAATATGTAATTTATTGATGGAAATTTTGGGTTTAATCCGAAATTGAAGGGCCTTAATGATATGAGAGACCAAAATTTAGAATGGTAATGAGTTTAATTGGACATTTGGAGCTTTTTGGAAGTTTAATTAAAAATTTAATCCAGACTGATCAACTTAATTATGATTCGATTGGATATTTATTGGAGTCAATTAGACTAATTAAAATTATGTGGGATTTGTACGTAGTCATGATTAATTGGGTTAGAATTTTACATAACTAATTAAAATTAAGAGATAGTTAATTAAGCTAATTGTAATCAAAGATCAATCTCAATTAAGTATCCTAAGCAAGATTAATTAGTTAAAGAAAGAGTTAATACACCACCACATGGGTTCATATAATAAGGACAAGTGTCCACTAAATGAATAAAATAAAATAATAAAGGAAAAGATGAAGAATGAAGTCAAAGGTGGCCTTCAATCTGCTGGGCCTTCAATCTGCTGGAAACAAAGTTAGAAAAAGAACGAGAGGGCACGGGCTGAGAGAAACCGAGAGGAAGAAAGAAAAGGGAAGAAAAAAGCCTTGTGAGATACCAAAATTCAAACTTAAAATTGTGAAAAATTCATCTTTAGGTAAGAAATTCCATCCTCTTTCTAGTATTGTTTAAATAATCTAGACATAAATTGATTTAAGATGGATTTTGAGAGGATTAAAAATGAAGAATTGAGAATCAATTATATAAATTGATAGTGTTAGGTTTTTATTCTTGACAACCCCGTTTGACAAAACTCCTTTTAGATGTATTTATTTTCGCACTTTTATTTCAGTGAGGCTATGAGTTTATTAGATGCGAATCCAAACCCGAATCGAACCATGCAGAGAAGTTTGTGATGTTAATGCTTTCAAGATTGCCACTTCGCTGATTATTACGGGGGTCGAGCTGACCGGTCAGCTCGCGGCCGAAGCAAAATGCAAAATTGCATTCAAAATTGCATGTCCGTCGTTGCTCGCTCGAGCCAAGGAATTCTCGCTCGAGCTAGGGCTTGCTCGCTCGAGCCAAGGAATGCGCGCTCGAGCCAAGGATTGCGTCCATACAAAAACCTGAAAGAGTGTATTCCTCGCTCGAGCCAAGGATCCGTCGCTCGAGCCAAGGCACTAGTAGAAATCATGAAAAATACACTCCTCGCTCGAGCCAGAAAAGCTTCGCTCGAGCGAGCCTCAGAATCCGGATTTCTCAAGGAGTTTGTTTTCTTCCCAATCTAGGATTACTTTTGGTTCTCTATAAATACTTGGTTTTCTCCCAAAACTAAGTGATTGAAAAAAAGTCCTCCAGATCTTCTTTTTGGTTCTTAAAGTTTATATCTGGGGATATTTTGTTTGTTTTCTTTGATGTTTTTTTTGAGTCTTCAACTCATGATTTAAAGAGAGTACATCAAAGGTTTGTTTGTTATACACAAAAGAGAGAGTTATTCTTCAGTTGTGGATTTTGAAGAATTCGAGCCTGAAGCTTTGGTGGAATCCGGAGTGGCTCATCAGAAAGACAATTCCGTGGTGAAGATGAGGTTGGAAGAGGCACATAGAGGTTGGTTCAATTAGGCGTTGTGGATTCGCTTGGTAATTGAGAGTATACCTGTGTAATTCCTTTAAATCTTCTTAGTGGATTGTTCTTGTGGCTGTTGCCCGTGGTTTTTTTATCACAGTTGGAGGTGTCCAATTGTGGTTTTTTCCACGTTAAATCGTTGTGTCTCTTTGTCTTGATTGTTTGATTGGGATTGTTATATTCTGCTTAAAATTGATACATAATCACAAATCAACATCTAGGGGATTTCTAGATTTTTCATATAGGAATTGGGTTTTGCATGTAAAATTAAGTTAGGTTGAAGATTATGAGTTATGATTCTTTAAATTTGTTAAGTTTGAGTTTAATTTTGAGAATCATTCTTGAATTGTGTTATAAAATTTGCATGCAACAATTATGTATTGAAGATCTGATCCATGCAATGGAATTAGGTTCAAATTTATGGAAATTAACTTAGAAATTAATCACTTTAGGTTTGAATTTAGTTGTCTTAACATGAAATTGAGTTTCAATTGTACATGCATTATGAATTTTTCAAGAATTTTGAAAGTTTAATTCATGTTTTAAAATTTGTGGATTTGAAATTGGGTTCGATATAGAGAAAATGAATTAAATCTAAAATTGGAAAAATTAAGAAATAAATTATAACTTGAATTTGACAATCAAGAATTAGTTTGATTTTAATTTGAATTTCATAAATGTAGATATTTTTCTAAGAGCCTTGTAGCTTTAATTTCATATTTTGTAAGAAAAAAGGAAGAAAAGTTTTGAATCATTATATTCATGAAGTTATAGTTTTGATATTGACAAATTAAGGAAGTTTTTGCATTAAGATTTGGAAATTAAAGAACGAATAGAAATAACCGAACGAACAAGTACCGAATGAACTGAATAGATTTAAGAACCGATTGAATGAATTGAACATGTTTTGAGATATTGTGCTTGAATGTGTTTGTGTAGGTTAGACGCCACATTGTGATCATGTGCTTCAAGGAGCTAACTGTGAGTAACAATGTTGTAAGGATATGTTCAATCGTATTTATTTTCAGATTGATAAATCATATTGCTTTCTGAAATGATACTTTTTATCGATTGAATGATGATCCTATTTTGAATTGTATTCGTGGCATCCATAGCGTATTGTGATTGTTATTGATATCGTTATTGTTACAGAGATCTCTGTCAGTTCCAAATCTTGGAATTAGTGTTATTGTTTCATGGCCATCAATTGATTGTTCGGTCTTTTAAGACCTAGTGTATTGTTGCTATTGGATGTACCACGTATGACCTATAAGAATATGATTGATTGGATCGATTGAATTGAACGATTAATTGACAAATGATAGTGATTGAAGTGTTCTAATGCTAATCGATTGTTTCAAAGACTGTAAAGGACATCATTCTTAACCTCTTTATACATTTGTTACTCACTGGGCTGTAACTCATTATTTTATATTTATATGTAGGTGATCAAGTGCAAGGGCGAACTTAGTGGCGTTAACCTAAACTCTGTTTTGTCAAGCCAACTTCTATGCCTCACTTTGAGGTTCCTACTAAGACAACCTTCAAGGTTTCATGGGTGATTTAGAGTTCACCCTTTTGTTTTGAACGTCACTGAGACTAGTTCTGAATGTTTTCATATCTGAAGTTAAGATTGGTTTTGTTAATGGGATTTAATCCCTAATTATGTTGTATTTTTGTACATAAGCTTGATGCCTAGACTGATGTGTATATACATATATGAAAGTTGTTTTGTTACATATTAGTCCTCACAACTCATTGGACGTTATATTTTATTATTTATAAGCTTCCACCAACTGATAAGCAGGCCTTTGGTAATCTCGGATTACTGACCGGTCATGACGCTAAACCTATAAGGACGGGTTTGGGTCGCGACAATTGGTCACCAAAATATCTTTAGAGAGGTAATTGCGCAAAAGGTAGTGATCTTGAACCATTTCATGTGAGGCGCACATGGTGGATTCCATTGTATATGCTTATCGCAAAAGGTGCTGATAAGGCTTATGCCTGAAATCTAGAATTGCGTAGACTGTGGTCTTATTTTTTAAATCGATCATTTATTTGTTGTGAGATGATGGGATGTTGACACTATTATAGTTTGTGTCATAATGATTAGCAAATGATGATGTCAGTAAGCAAGATTGGCTTACTCACACGAGCAATCGCCCTTGGCGCTTGGAAGCGAGCAAAAATGAGACTAGTGGTTTATTTTATTTGGAGCCAAGAGAGGCTTGAATTATCCACTATGTATGTCGCCTTGGTTACAACCAAGATGAGGTCGTGTTAAGGACCAAACATGGATGTTAGTACCCACTTTCCATGTTGTGGCTGTTATGATTAGCCAGATGCGAGATCTCAGTTGGTGCTTGGAAGACGAGCCAATAAAGAATTCGGGTTAGGCACTAGAAAGCGACTAGACTAAGATCTGTACGATGTATCGAGTATGACGTCACTCTTTTAGAAGAGTTACTCCACCGTAGTATGTATTCATACTATATGTTCTTGGCGACTAAGTAATGAGGTAAGAGAATGGAACCCTGTTTCCTCACTGTGTGAGTCTTACGTGTCATTATTGATATGACTTTCATTTATGTACCCTTTTGTGACTTTTGACTATGTCATAAGATAAGGGGTTGATGTTCTGCTACTTTAGTATGTTGCCTGCAATCATATATGATTCAGCCTTAAAGGACATCACTGGAAAAACGGTCAATCCTAAACTAAATGGCATAAGGGCAAAGGGAAGATCATCTGGTATTACACCACTGTTGTATATTCACTGTCGCCACTCACATTGCTCTGTATGAGAGACGGATTGAGTGTGAATATATTGCAAGAATTGAGAGGGTCAACCATGCTCTTTTGAGAGATTAGAGATGTTTTTTTGGACCAATGTAATTAGATGGGTCTGGGATATATGAGACACTATTTTTATTTCGGGTTAATGTCTCCATGCTGGCTAATTTTTTGAGTTCTAGTATAGAGCTCCCACATGCAGGTATTTCTCAGTGGTCGCACGGTTCATTGGCTAGTATGGGATTGTTCAATATTTGAGGAGATTGAGATAGAGATGTAACAGTGTCATGCCAACTCATGTGCGAGTGGGAGATGTTGTAAATTGGGCCAGGTATTGGACCCGTATTTGGGCGCCCATGTGGCATGACCCATGACCCATTCAAATTACCCATGTAATTTGAATTTGATTTCCTGATTATCCTATTTGTTAGGATAACCCTCTATCTATCTACATCTATCATATCCTTAGGAGATATGGATAGATAGATATATATGATTATATATTTGATTATATATCTAGATAATATAGAACATCAGTTATGTGATTTTTACCCATAATATTTTTCTCATACTCTCTGTCCAACTCTCTTCCATATGAAAATCGAAAGCCTTTGCACTGTGAATAGAGTGGGTGATACTTATACTATGGTATCACTCTATTGCTAGGAGTTCATAGTTCGTGATTGTCAAGCATGTAATTTACCCATAAAATTCTTCGTTTCAAATTCTTTTACGCAAGGTATAATTTGAATGCTTTCACCCACTACGTTATCTGTATCTTTCAAACACAATTTTTATATTATAGTCCTTTCATCACTGTGGTTTAATAACTGTAAAAAGACTACTACCACACGTGTACGAATTCTGTTTGTAAATCATTTTTCTGTCTTTTCAGGAAACAGGCTTGACGCTAACCAATACCTACGGCGGCAGAAGGTGGAGGAGTTCATTTCCTACGTCGCAAAGTGTTGCCAGGAAGGTGTTGCGGTGGATATAGGACGCGTAGCTTTCACAACTTTCCTAAATTTGTTGTCAAACACTTTGTTTTCGGTGGATTTGGCCGACCCAAGTCATGATTCGTCAAAAGAGTTCAAGGAGCTGGTTTCGAATATCATGGAAGAAGCTGGTAAGCCCAACTTGGTCGATTACTTTCCCGCGCTTATGAAAATCGATAAGGGGTCGGATGAGAGTCCACTTTGCGAAAATAATTCAGCTCTTGGGTCGATTGATCGATGAACGATCAGAATTGAGGAATTTGGGGAAGACTAGAGAAGGAAACGATGTCTTAGATGTCCTGCTTGATATCAATGAACAGAACAATGAAGAGATTGATAGACCTCACATTGAGCATTTGTTCTTGGTTCGCATTTCTCTCCCTCTTCACTAATATTTTACATTATTAACATGTGTTTTGAAGCCTTGGACATGATGTCTAATTTATACACCAATTCTGTTACAGGATCTCTTTGCAGCGGGGACAGATACAACTTCAAACACAGTAGAATGGGCAATGGCGGAGTTATTGCAAAATCCCGAGACTTTAAAGAAAGCCAAAGCCGAGCTTGAACAAACTATTGGCAAAGGGAAATTAGTAGAAGAATCGGACATTTCGCGCTTGCCTTACTTGCAAGCAATCGTGAAAGAGACCTCGAGGATACACCCACCCGTCCCATTCTTAATCCCTCGCAAGGTTGAGACAGATGTTGAAGTTTGTGGCTACATAGTCCCACAAGGAGCACAAGTGCTAGTAAATGCTTGGGCTATTGGCCGCGACCCAAGCATATGGCCATACCCAACCTCATTTATGCCTGAGAGGTTTTTGGGCTCAGAAATTGATGTCCGCAGTCAGGATTTTGAGCTTATTATAAGGATGGTTCCGATGATGTTGGGCTCGTTCATAAACTCGTTTGATTGGAAGCTTGAAGGTGTAATTGCACCAAGGGACTTGGACATGGAGGAAAAGGTTGGCATCACCTTACAAAAGGTACAAAAGGCTCAACCTTTGCGCGCTGTTCCAATTAATGTGTGACAATAATGTCTTCTTCTTCTTTTTTTTGTCTCTGGTAAATTTATGATCAATGTCATTGTCTATTGGCTTTATTGTCCATTTATGACAGTTTCTATAGCTCTTAGTTGTAAGGGTAATTGATGTGTATGTGTATTTATGATCTAGAACCAATATTATGTCTTGAAAGTTTTCAATAATACCAATTGATTGAAGTCAGATACTAGAACTCGATTCGAAAGTTTACAAATAAAAATTCCTCTGGTTCTGTCTTCAATGTTTTGGATGACTGTAGACTATGAAGGAAGAGATTGTGGAACTCATTGTGACAATGTAAACATTCAACATTAAACCCATAGACTTGTTTTTAGTGCGCAATTATGTGCCCAATATTATGGTGGTGTTTGATAATATTGTCAATTTCTGGTTTTTAAAAAAATTGTATGGTGCACACATCTTGATTACATTTGAAAACAAAACCAAGAAAACATGTTTGATGAGTTGACAAAAGTGTTTATAAAAGTAAAATTCATTACACAATTAAAGATTTGATCGTCTTGACCCACCATTCACATATTAATTTGGATTGTGGAGGCCCTTTTTTCCTTTCCCCTAATTCTCAAACAATATGCTGCAACCAGCCACAATCATTTCATTAAATAAATCAAAGTAAATAAAGCTAATCATATAATCATTCATTAAAAAAAAAGATTAATAACCTATAGTTTCTGCGATATACAAAAACTTAAGAAACCAAAAGATTTAGAAATAACTCCTCCCCTCTCCCCCCTTCCTCAGTCAAACTCTCATGACCGAAAAACAGAATACCGAACAAAAAAATCATTATCAAGAATGTCGTCCAACTGCTTTGCCGCAAAGAAGAGCATTAGGAGGAATGTCATATTCATTAGCAAGGCTGTGGTTCGGGTTGAATACTCTCAGATAGAATTGCTGCCCAACATACTGTCTTTCCCATATTGCTGACCTCATATTCCACATGCCTTGGTTGTCCAATGAGACTAATATGGCCGTCCAGGAGTTAGGATATACCTAAAAATCCAGAACAAGCGAAAAAATGAAGGCAAATATAAGGCGATATGATTGGCAAAAATAGCAATGACAGCAATTACAATTGTTATCGAGGTTAGATTACCTGAGCAGTATGTCTTGTAAGAGCATCATCTAGATTGTAAGCCGTTCTGCTGGCACTTGACCACTGTCCGGAACCATAACTGTAATTTTGAAAATGGGAACAATGGTCAGGAACTAATTGCATCACAGAAGTCATGAAGGACAAGCAAAAGAATGGTTAAACTTACCCAACCACCCAAAAATCATAGCCATCAAGATGCCAAGATTGCATTGCGTTTTCGTTGTTTTGGAAAACGACTTCAATGAAGTCGTGGAGGGAGACAGGCACAACAGATGTAGCTAGGAATGCATGGCCATCAGAGGGAACGCTTTGGATGGAATCCAGGCTGAAGACTCCAGGGATGTTGAAATAATCGGCGAGCTTTAGAGGAGTATCGGGATTAATGTAGGAGACCCTGTTAACAGCGTATCGCTGTTTCCCATTTATTAGGGGAGCTGAGTTAGCAAACACAAATGTCTTTGTTGTTGTTATCTTTCCATAATGGTATGATCCCTGGGGGTTGGGCCTCGCTGCATTTGCTGTCAAGTTCCACCTTCAAAAAATAAAAAGGAAAAAATAATTAAAAATAAATTTAAAAAATCAGCACATTTGCTTGAATCTGACAAAAAATGGAAAAGTATAATTGAACACTTCTAATGTCCAATTACTCAAGGACTACTTTTTTCCCATCTCTTTCTGGCTTGTCGAGGGTCTGTTTGAATCAAAAGATCTGATAAGGGATTTGAAAAGAGAAAAGAAAAGAGAAGGGGAAACTAAACAAATTTAATAAGTTTTTCCCTTCGTACATACTTTTTCTCCAAACAATCTCTTCTCAAATCATTGACCCAAACAAAATCCGAGGAAAAAAATTTCTCTAATGGAAAATACATTCAGCAATTGCATATCAATGCACTGCGAGACTCTAGCTTTTCATGGTGACAATAGCTATGTTAAATGGAGACTGAAATAATTCCGCTGTGGTATCTCTGGTATTCTTGAGTCACTTGACAAATGATGATGAGCTTCTTGCTTCACATGCCATGTAAAACACTATAAAAACCAATAAAGAATTCCACTTTTCACCCAAACACATAATAGCAAGCCAGCCTAAAAATCTCAGATGTGCACGTACATCCTGCAAAATAAGGACGTTTGACGTCGTGCTTGTGTTTGTGAGTTCAGTTCTGGCATTTATATATACCTGAGGGATCTGGCTTGGTTCATAGACCACTGTATTTGGTCAGCTGGACTGGCAGGCACAGGTCCAGAAACTGAGGTTTGAGAATTCGTGTAGTGTAGCACTGAGGTAGCTGTAAGAACTTGCTTCGCAAACCGTGTAGACGCAACAATGTAGTAGTCCTTTGGAGACTGATTCAAGGTAACTAGGACAGACAAAGATTGGCCAACATGGACATCTAGAGAATCATATGTGTTCTGAACAACGTGAGATCCTTCAACCTCAACTAGCTTCATTGTATGGCCCTGAATCCTAAAGTTAATGGAGGTCGACAAGCCCACATTTGAAATCCTGAACATGTAGGTTTTTCCTGAAAAGCAAAAGAAAGTGAACCATTGTTAATCAAATCTTTCTTCTTTTTCGACAGGATTAAAATACTTGAAAATTGTTTAAACATTTTCCAATAATAAAATGATGGGGCGGACCTTGATCACCACTAAAGGTGGATTGAGTTTTCCCATTTATAAGGATGCCATCAGGAAAGGGAAGAGATTTCCCTGAATCCAAAAATTGCTGCAATGCCTGCAAACATCAAGACTTGGAAAATTAATTATAATTTATTGAAAACCATTAGAGCATAACAGGCATGTAAATTTCACGCAGGCACCATGCTTCTAGTCACATTTCAAAGTAAATTGACTCACTAGTATTAGAAAAGGAGACAGACTTCTGGCATAATATTTTCATTATCTTTAAAAAAAAATTGTTGAATTGTTTTAGAACACAAACATTATCTAAAATAATGTATTCCTAGTTGTTTAACAAACGCACACTGCCAATGCCATTATTTTCAAAAAATTTCAGATATATATTAAAAAATAAAATACTTAAACATGAAGAACATGAACTCATAAATGCAGAATTGTGTAATCTATATACATTAAAATATAGATTTCCTCACCTTATGGCTGGTCTTGTACCAATCACCAATAAGTAAAGTAAAATCCACAGCAGGTGTGGGATATGGTACAGGGATCACAGATCTGGCATATACATTTAGCCCTCCAAACCCTCCAACAGCTTTATGCATGAAAGTCGATGGAAAGTATGTGTAGGTTCCAATTTGATCTTTGGTTTGGAACTTGTAAGTGAAGTTTGAGTTAGGAAGGATAGGACAATTAGTCCCCAACACACCATCTTGCCAGGAATTCTTCCTCTGCTTAATTCCATTCCTAAAAGTAAAAATTTACTGTTATTAGACCGAGTTTTATTCTAAATGCCACATGAATGACGAGAAATTGCACAAAAGTAACAGTAAATTAGGCATTAATATTAGCAATACTATTTTCTCAAAATTTTGGACATTTTACATTTGACAAAGCAACATATGAGTTCAAGAAGTGTTCAAAACCCATTTAAGGATATAAATATGAGTATAAAATATGTTTTGGTAAGCGGAAATACAAAAAAACGTGTCGTTTTGCGGCACGAAAAAGGTTCAGGTTAAGGCAAATGGGTAATTGAAATTGACTCTCAAAACCTAAATATTTTAGGTTTATGATCCAATATTATAATGGACTCAAGGAGGCTACAAATATTCCAATGCTCGTAAACACATTCCAAATCATGCTACCGTTTAGTCTTTGTCATTCATTATGCATAGGGATAATGCACATTGGATTGAGCACATTTTTAAGGGTAATGTTAGGAATACCAAATAAATGACCAAATGTCTCACATGTAAAACATTTGGTCATTTATTTGGTAAAAAATTTGAGACTTATATCATTTTCCTATTTTTAAAAGTTAAAACAAGATATGGAACAGCTGGGAAACAATGGAACTAGTTAGTTTGCCAAATAGATAAGCTTCAGGACAAGTGTTCAGGTAATCTGCTCGATTAGCATAAATATTTTCAAGAAACAGGTATTTCATTCAGTCAAGCCTTCATGTGGACTTACTATGCAGCTCCAGGTTCAAATTTTTCAACTAAATAAGGGGGGAATATTGGATAAATGGAAAATTGAGAAACTAATGGCAAGTCAATGGAGTGCAAGTGACATATGTACCCCCTTCAAGTGAAAAACACGTGCCTTAGGAATAGTTCTCACTTGCACTCCACCGATTGATTTGCAATTAGTTTCTTCGTTTCCTATTTATCCAATATTTTCCCAAATTAAAATTAGTTAATCAAGCCATATGACCACCATACCAAAACTTATGCCCAATACAGGTACAACTACAAAATCCAAAGATGGGCCAATTCATTGAAAGATAATGAAAGAGACTTACCATGTCAAGAGAAAGGGGGCATCCAGCTTATTAATGACATTGATGATCAAGTTGTCATTAGTGACAACATCAAGTCTAGGACCAGGAAATTGCCCATTGATAAGAATAACCTTAAAAACCAAATACCAAAACTTCAGAAAAATTGAAAAAACTACTTGTTTATTGAAGGACAAAATGGTAATAAAGCCAAACCTGTTGAGGAACACCCATAGGAGAGGCTGTTCCATAAGTGACAGTCCATGTGAAGTATCTGTAAGCATCCTCTGCTTTCACCAGAGAAACACTCAACAAAGTCACAACAACAAAAACTGAATACAGTAAGACTGTTCTTCCCATTGTAGACAACACCAAAGCTCTTGTCTCTACAAATCTAGATGCAAAATGGACTGTGAATTAGTACCAATCAAGCAAACGACCCATTGTTCAGAAATAATTATACAAACACAATGCCCACATTATGTAAGCGAACAAACAAAACCCAGAAATGTGTGGATCTTGGGAAAGAAAGAATCAAGAAAGAGTGGGAAAATTATGGGAACTAACCAAGTATGTATATGAATGACTCTATTCTACAAAAATAGAAAGAAAGATCTGTCTCTCTCTTTCTTTTTCTGGTTTTCTTGAATCTGAAGTGGGAAATCAACTAAAATTATATAGGGATGTGTAGATGAAGTAAAAAATTGCGATTTTGTGAAAAAGATTTACTGGGTATGAGTTTATAATGTTTGTGAAAAAGGGCATCCAGTAAAGGGATGGCTGGCAATGAGCTCATAGTTGGGCCCATTTGTCACGCGGTTCCTCGTTATCATGAATTGCTTCAAAGCTACTGTGGAGTTCATTCATTGGATTCATACTCATTTTTATGAGTCTGTTCAAAAAAATAAATAAATACTTATTTTTATGATGGAAGTCAAGGATCAACTTTTTTATCTTCTAATTTTTTTGCAAGTTGGAGCGGTGGAAATATAACGCCTCAAACAAGATTAGCAAGACTTGCATTAATGCATTTATATTGATTGAAAAAAAAATATATTTTAAGTTTTAAATTTTTTATCAAATAAATGATTAAATGTTTCATATGGGTATGAAATTTATTTTTTTATGAGAGATATTTAGTTATTTGTTTGGTAAAAAATTTAGTATCCCTAATTACTCAAAAAAAAATAACCCTTTAAATTGGTCCTATTTACTATTTTTTTGAAAAATATTATTTATTATCCAATTTAATTGCTATTTTAATTTATTTTTCAGGTCATATATTAAAAAATTACATTTATATATAATGTCCAACGCATTTTAAAATAGAAAAGCTTATCATACTAGATGAAAAACTGCATATAACGTGAAGAGTTTTGATCATTTTTTCCCTATAATTTTTTTTTTTTTTCTATTTGTTTTATGTGATGAATATGCATTCACAAATAAATGTCATTTCTCATACAAGAAAAAAGATTTTAAAAAAAATAAAATATGAGATATTTTTTACGTATTTGAAAACCCCTTTTCCCTAATTTCATAATTCTTTTAGAGTCTTGTTAACATGTGCTTTAAGGGCATATGTTAAGAATTTATTTAATTATCGTAACTACCTCCACTTGTATGGAAAAATGTAAAACATAAATAGAAATAAATGTGCTGATTTTCAGAAACATAGATATTTTTGTACATGGGCGAAAATGTCCTCACATTTGAAATAACGAAATTGACTTATCTATAAAAAAAAAATGAAAATGACTGGTAGCTCGAAAAAAGTGGCCCGATTTTGGCTCAAATTCGAATTCGAAGACAGAGACAGAGGAGAAAAAGGGAGAGAAGAGAGAAAGAAGAGAAGAGAGGGAGAAAGAGAGAGGAGGAGAGGAGATCGTCGCAGCACCACCGCCGTCGCCTCGCCGCCGCCGATCGTCGCAGCACCAGAGATCGTCGCAGCACCACCGCCGTCGCCTTCGGCCCCGCCTTCGCCTCCTCCTCCCCCTGTGATTATGCCCCCTCCAGTCCTCCTCCTTCCTCCTCCTCCTTCCTCTTCTCCTTCTCTTCTTCTCCACCATTCTTGTTCTTCTTCCTTTTGCAACAAAAACACAGGAAAAAAAAAAAAAGACACCAAAAGTCGTTTTGGTGTCGAGCCAAATTCAAGCCAAACTCTTTCGAGCTACGTAGCAGGGTCGAAAAAAAAATATAACAAAATAAAATGATAATACCTTTTTGATGAATAAAGAAAAACATTAATATTTCATTATAAATAAAATAAATAAATTTATAAATCACATAAAATTATATTACTTTCTTTATTTAGAAGATCATTTAACTTGAAACAATTCTTTCAAATAGATTGATGAATTTCACTTATAATTAGTTTTAATCTATTAATTTTATAGTATTAGAACCCAAAAAAAATCCATTGATGCCATAATATTACAACCAAAATAAAAATAATAATACTTTTATAATACTAGAACCCAAAAAAAAAAATCCATTGATGCCATAATATTACAACAAAAAAAATAAAATAAAATGCATTTCAATTTATTCCAAATAAGTAAAAGTACTTTATTTAAAATTATGCAATCACTGTATGAATTACAAATTAATATATATATATATATAATTATAATAAAATAAAATAAAAGAATAAAAGCCAAATTATTGAATAAAGTTGAGGGAAATATAAGGACAATATTTTGGTCTCTATGTAAAAAATATCATTAATACTAATAGTTTTAAAAGCTTTTAGTACTTCATATACAAATTTGAATAATTATACTCATTTAATACATTCATTAACATATGTCCTTAGAACACGTGTTAACAGAAGTCATTCTTTTAACATTTTTTACTAATTTCCAAGCACTTTCACACCAGTAGAAATATTAAACAATTTCAAAAGAAAAATGTTATTGTACGGGAAAGAAATACGCCTTCTCGTATAATCCTGTTGACCAAATCCACGCTCCTCCGTACGACGTCGCTTTGTCACCTGAAAATAAAAACGTGAGCTAGCCGGCGGGTGTGTGCCGGAAACCTCTCCGATGCCTAAGTCAGTAAACTTGACAAATAGACAAAACTCTATGTTTTCAGAAAGCAAAATTGTGTGTTGTGTTCTGTTACCTCCTCCAATGTGATGTTTGTGAGCTTTTATAGGTTTCGAGTGGCACAATCCTAGTAGGACTTGTACTTCTCCATGCAAAGTCCTCCTAGGATTCATACTCCTAAGGATAATGCTTATCCTTTTACACCCCTTCCCACTGCTTTAACCAAGTAGGATGGTTTTCATCATGGCCGAACTGCCATACGACCGAGATAAGCCTGGCTATACTAAGCCACAGAGTAGGTTGTACTAACAGTAGTTCGGTTCTTCTTGCTACACCATATCTCGGTTCTCTCATACACGAACCATGGTGTGTTTGGACCGTTCTACCGAGTAACAACATTCCGACCGATCTACCCGGAATACCTTATGACCGGACTATCTCTGAGACCGGCCTAACTAGAAAGGCTGCACGGACCGAAGTAACTCAACATCTCTCCTGGGCCGGAGTAACTTTATCACTCTGACCGGAGTAACTTTCATATTTCCATTAGTCCTTTTTATCCAGTCCTTCGTACTTTGGGCCATAAAGTCCATCTCGCAGCTCGGCCCAACTTTTACCAAAAATTACCCTCTCAATTGCCCCTTAGTTCCATCTGCATAGCATGATTGGGATTACCAGTTTATCGGCCGAGCTGGAGTTTCTTAAGCCTTTCCAGCCGAGCTAAAAAGAACAGTTTAGCCTCTCCAACCGAGCTAAAAAAAAAAACTCTTAAGCTCTTAAGCCGTGCTAAAAACTTGTCAAACCTTTCAGTCGAGCTACTTTTACTCCAGGCTCTGTTTGTCCGGTCAAAACGTCTCTTCAATCACAGCGTCTGTAACGCTTCCCTTTCCAATGACACGTGGCGGACTCTGATAAGCCAGGGGCAGCTGTCACGCCGCCCTCGTACTACGAAATTTTTGAACAGTCCTGCCCTTTTTGCCTTTTCGTCCTTTACACAAAACAACCCCTCCATCTTTGAATCATTCACCTTCCATTCTTCATCTTCTCTCTCTGTGCTCTTGCTATTCTTCCGTTGCTTCTGAAGACTGATTTTGCTGCCACTTTCCCACCTCCAGTTCCCTCTTCTTCAACCTGGTAAGTAAACTCATTTTGCTTCCTTTGTTTTGCTTTCGTATCTGTTCTATGTATTTTGTTTACTGTATTTTTTGCAAAACATTTTCTTCCATTTCTGCTTCGCTTCTGTACTTTCATGGAAAAACAATAGCAGAACTCATGCGTGTATGAACTTCTGTAGAAAACTAGACTTAGATCCAAAATCATGTAGCAACCGAACCAGGATACCGTTTGTCCTATATAGGTAGATCACTTTAAACAATAACCGAACTAGAACTTGTAACAAAAGTTTCATTGAGTCACCAACTCCTGATTCACTGTAGCCGAAATAAAATTACCGAACGAGGTTTGAACATATTAGGAACTTCGATCTTCAACAGAGCTAAGCCTTTGGGGCTAAGCCAGCTTTCTTTGTTTCCGAACCAAAACTCGAAAAGCTGCCCCTAGAGGCTCAACCGAAGTAACAAAGCGCATACTTCAACCGATTTAGGCATTTTTGGGGCTAAACCAACTTTCTTAGTTTTTCTAGACCGAACTAAGTAAGCTGCCCCTAGACGATGAACCGGTCTAATAACCAACCTGCTTAAACCGAGCTACCAAACCTTTTGACGAACCGAGGCAGAACCAGTTTTTAAGGCCGAAGTAGGGCTCTTGTACCTTGCTTTTAATTTGTAGCACGGTCCAATGATCTGTGTTTAACCCCTTTGTTTTCTACTTTGCAGACTTAGGCTGCCCAGGCACTCCCGCGTGCGCTCAACCGAGCTACTGAGCACAACTTTTGCACCGATCTAACTTATCCTTAATTTTTACCAGAAATGGGTAAGTATAGGTATCTAGTAGATACTCCGGGCGGTTTAGCCGAATTCAGGAAGGACTATAACATACCTGATGATGTCCACTTGACCTTAGCCAAAAAAGATGTCATCCCATGGGATAATGAAGGCTTTGTCCCCTTCACCCTTTTATCCATTATAGAAACCGGACTACGGTTTCCAGTCCAACCATTGATCTGTGAATTTCTCAGGCAGACCAAATTATGCCCTACCCAACTGTCCACCAATTCATATCGCATCATTATGGGAAGAGCCGCACTGAACCACCAAGCCGGACTAAACCTTGGCCTGGCCGAAATCTTCCACCAATATTCCATCGGCTCAAAAGAAGATTGGTGGGTTTATTATCTTAGAATACGTCGCCGCCGAGAGAAGATAATTAAATATACACCGGACAAAGATTTAAACGACGATGATTTTTTCTGGGTCTCTGGGAACTTTGAGGATTTTCAAGCCCAAATTCCTGGCCGACCTATAAATTGGAAGAAAGGAGAGCCCGGTAATTTAACTTCGGTTATCTTTCTTGCATATATATATATATATATATATTTATTTCGGTTTGTTAGTCTATCAACCGAACTAATAGTTCTTCTTTCGCAGATTCCGCCCACCTCCATTCCTTATACAGCTATCCCAACCTTGCGATTTTGCGAGCTGCACTACGGCTTAAAGAAAGGAGTTTGGCTAAGCTTCTAAACTTTGAGCCGACCTACCGGTACAGCGGTCGCCGAAAAGCCAGAGTAACTGACTTTCTTCTCGAAGACGCCCCAGAGCCGGACCCAAACTTGCCGCAAATAAGATTAATTCCATTAACAGCTGAAGAGGAAATGGCCAAGAAGAACAGACTAAGGGCACTTCTGACCGAGACAAGCCGGCCCGAAGTACCGTTACCAAGCCAAACGCAGCCTGCCGTTGTGGCCCTCCCCTCTCAACAGCCGTCTTCATCGCGCCGAACCAAGCGCGCTCGAACCACTGTGTCTGAACCAAGTTTGGTTGACGAAGATGAGACTGCTGTTCCACCGATCCTGCCACCGAGCCCCCAACCGAAGCCCACTAACCGAACTACAACCAGCTGGGCACCGAAACTTACTTTTAACAACCGAGACGTCCTAGATGCTGATTCGGTTGTCGCTGAAAAAGATCACCAGCTGGCCTTTAGTCTGGCCAAGAGTGTGTGCCTCCCCAAGGATATGGAGCACCACCAAAAGCAGCTAAACACCGAATTAAAGTCCATTCGGTCTGCAACGAAGTCCATGATCCTGGTAGGTAGCTCTGTCCGCTTTTCTGTCTAGTTTTTTAAACTTTTACTTCGGCTCATGAGAAGTCCTTGTTTTGCCAGGCAATTCAGAAAAATTACAATACTCACAAGAAAGTGTTGGAACTCAGAAAAACTACAAGGGAAGCTGTGGCAGAAGCCGAAATGAAGTCGGTCGAGGTAGAAGACATCAAGAAGCAAATGGCCGAACTACAAGCCGAGAACAGCAGACTGACCGGACTAGTTAGTTCGGCCGAGGCAGAAAGGCAGAAGGCTGCCATATCTCTGAAGGACAAATACCTGCGCGAGCTGGTAAAGCTCGAAAGAAAGAAAAATGCCGAAATAAAAGAGAGCGCGAAGGAAGCCGGCAAACAAGGCTTCAAGAAGGCAGAGGATGCTTATGCCAAGCAATGCAATGCTGCCAAGGAGCTGTTCTTCAAGTGTGGCTGGAGGGCGGCTGTTGAGAAGCTCGGTCATGATCAGCAGACCGAGGTCTTCAACCCTCCAGCCTACTTCATACCGAATTCCCTTGCGGAGTATGCAAATGCCATGCAGCAACAGTTCCTTGAAGGCTCAGATTCTAATGAAGACTCTTCTTCTGAGGATACTCCGGTTGCTAGTGTGGACCAGACAGTTCGGTTGGAGCCCCCGGTGGAAGACCTGACTATTGATCTTCCAGGTGAAACCGTGGTTCCAACCGAAACCACTCTTCCAACCGTGAGTGAGCTCCCTTTTGAAGCCGGTCTTCATGCTAATGCTGATGCTGCTTTTGATGCCGATATTGAAGAACTTTTCTCTTGATTATGTACTTTTTCTTTTTCTGTTGCTTTTTACCTTTGTAACCGAACTATGCCCCTTCTTTGTAATGGTTTTTCAATGAATGAAAATTTTGCTTGAACTCTTATTCCGGTTTTGATTCGTGTGCTTGCACTTGTAATGTCTTCTATTACTCGAACTGTTTTTTCGGTTTTAGCTGGTTAAACTATGCTTACAAGCCAACCACTCTTTAGCCGATATATTTACTTCGGCTGAGGAGTACTCAGAGTTTGTTTAATCCAGCCAATCCAATTTCAGCCATACCCTTACTTCGGCTGATGAGAAACAAGAGTTGGTGTATTCCAGCCAACAACTCTTCAGCCCTACCCTTACTTCGACTAAAGAGTAACAGGACTTGGTTTATTCCAGCCAACCACTTTTCAGCCATACCCTTACTTCGGCTGAAGAGTAACAAGAGTTGGTTTATTCCAGCCAACCACTTTTCAGCCATACCCTTACTTCGGCTGAAGAGTAATAAGTGTTGGTTTAATCCAGCCAACCACTCTTCAGCCATACCCTCACTTCGGCTGAAGAGTAACAAGAGTTGGTTTATTCCAGCCAACCACTCTTCAGCCATACCCTTACTTCGGCTGAAGAGTAACAAGTGTTGGTTTAATCCAGCCAACCACTCTTCAGCCATACCCTTACTTCGGCTGAAGAGTAATAGGAGTTAGTTTATTCCAGCCAACCTCTAAGTTAGTTTTTCCAGCTAACTTAGAATAATGTTTGGTTATTCCGACCAAACGTCCTGCAGCCTGGATCCTAATCCTGGGCTTAGGAAGGTGTTGGTTTAATCCAGCCAACCTCTAAGTTAGTTTTTCCAGCTAACTTAGAATAAAATGCTTGCAATGTACCTAATCGTCACTAAAGCTTATCTTTTACAAAGAACAACTCGTGCTAAAAAGAATTGCTAGTTTTATTGAAGAAAGAAAAAATTACATATGTTTGAAAAAGAAAAGCTAAAAGTAAAATAACTTGAGATTGGTCGTGTTCCATGGCCTAGGGATTGCTTTGCCGTCCTTGTCTTTTAGGTGGTATGCCCCTTTGCCTGCTAACCCAACCACCTTGTAAGGACCTTCCCAGTTTGGCCCTAACTTGCCGTCTCCTGGAACCAAGGTGTTTCCCATTACTTTGCGCAGTACCCAATCGCCGATCTTGAATTGTCTGGGATGCACTTTTTTGTTGTATTTTTTGATTAACTCTCGTTGGTAAGCGGCGATGTGAACCAGTGCTCTTTCTCTTCTTTCTTCTGTAAGGTCGAGTTCCAATGTTATGGATTCTCCATTCAAGTCTGGATCAAAATTTTCGCTTCGAATTGTGGGGAGGCCAACTTCCAGTGGGATTACTGCTTTCATTCCGTAGGCTAAGGAAAATGGTGTTTCTCCTGTTGATCGCCGATGTGTGGTGCGGTAAGCCCATAAAACATGAGGAAGTTCATCCGCCCACTTGCCTTTTGCCTTCTCTAGCCTTTTCTTTAGTCCATCCAAGACGACTTTATTTGATGCTTCTGCTTGGCCATTCGCTTGAGGATATGCCGGTGTAGAATTGTAGAACTTTATCTTGTATTCTTCACAAAAGCTTCTGAAGATTCTGCCGTCGAACTGAGTACCATTGTCTGAGATCAGTGCTTTTGGTATGCCAAACCGAGTGATGATATTCTGCCAAACGAACTTCTTCACATCTTTTTCTTTGATTGATGCCAATGCTTCTGCTTCCACCCACTTTGTGAAGTAGTCTGTTGCTGCGAGAAAGAATTTTCTGTTGTCGGGTGCTGTTGGAAGTGGTCCTACTATGTCCAAGCCCCACATTGCGAAAGGCCATGGGCTAGTTAATGGTAGGAGTTCTCTTGCTGGTTGATGTATTTGGTGTGCGAATTTTTGGCATTTCTCACACTTCTTCACATATTTCTCTAAGTCTGCTTGCATATATGGCCACCAATAACCTTGTGAAATGGCCCTGTAAGCTAGCGACCTTCCCCCTTGATGGCTTCCGCACACTCCTTCGTGTATTTCGAACAAGAATGCTTCTACTTTGCTGGGATGAACGCACTTTAGGTAAGGCCCTGAGAATGACTTCTTGTATAATGCCAGAGATGGAGATAGCCAAAATCGCTGCGACTTCGCCCTTATTCTGTTGGCTTCTTTTTTTTCTTCTGGTAGGATGCCGTCTTTTAGGAACAGGATGATGGGATCCATCCAAGAGGGGCCTAATTCTGCGCAACATACTTCTTCTGCTTTGGGATCTTCTATGCTTGGTCTTGGTAAATAGTCAATCAGTAGTGGATGAGGTATGGAGGAATCTGCCATTGAGGCGAAGCCTGCTAGTTCGTCTGCTCTGCAGTTTTCCTCCCTGCCGATTTGCTCTATCCTTACTACTTCAAATTTCTTGATCTCTGTTCTGACCAACTCTTGGTACTTGGCCATCCTGTCATCCTTCGCTTCATAGTCGCCAGAAATTTGATTTACCACCAGTTGTGAGTCGCTGTAAACCATTAGTTCGGTGGCCTTCATATAGTGTGCTGACTTGAGTCCTGCGAGAAGCGCCTCATACTCCGCTTCATTGTTGGATGCTGGGAAGCCAAGGTTGATTGCTTGCTCTACAACCAGGCCGTCTGGAGAGATGAGGACTATGCCAAGTCCTGCACCATGCCGATTGGATGCTCCATCCACAAAGAGCTTCCACATCTCTCCAACGAATAACTTCCAGCAAGTGGAGGGGTCAGATGATGTCGTGGGGTCAAGAATGGTGTTTTCTTCAAGGTCCATGTTTGCTGTCTGCCCTTCGTCATCTGATTGTACTGTTGGTGAATCTTTGTTTGTTTCTTCCTTGTTGTCCTTGGTCTGGTCTGCCTTGGAGTCTGACTGAGTGCTAACTGCTAGGGGTTGCGCTATTCCGGCGTCAACTTCCATCCCTAGTTCGGTCATGTCAGTTAGGTCGACTAGGCAGATATGATGACTACCAAGAGTGAATTCTGCGACGAAGTCTGCCAAAGACTGGGCCTTTACTGCGGTTCTGGGTTGGAACTTGATGTCGAATTGTCCCAACTCTACTGCCCACTTTAAGATTCGCCCAGAAAAGTTCGCCCTCTCAAACAAAGCTTTTAGTGGAAAAGCTGTGAGGACGACTATGGTGTGGGCATGAAAGTAGTGTGCCAATTTTCTGGATGCCATCATTAATGCTAATGCTAGTTTCTCCAAGGGCAAGTACCTTGTTTCGGCTCCCAACAATGTCTTGCTGACATAAAAGATGGGCAAGTGTTGTATTCCTTCTGTACGAACCAACACTGCGCTAACTGCGTGCTGAGAGACTGCCAGGTACAAAAAGAGTTCTTCACCAGGTACTGGAGTAACAAGCAGTGGTGGGGAAGACATGTACTCTTTCAAACTTTCCAGAGCTCGGTCGCATTCTTCATCCCACTCAAACTTGGCTTTTAAAGCTTGAAAGAATGGTCGTAATCTGTCTGACGACTTACTTATGAACCGATTGAGCGCAGCCGCCATGCCGGTGAGATGCTGCACTTCTTTGACTGAGTTTGGTCTCTCCAACTTCTGGATTGATTTGATCTGGGAGGGGTCTGCTTCTATACCCCGGTTGGTCACAAGGAAGCCCAAGAATTTGCCAGATCCAACTTCGAATGCGCACTTGGACGCATTAAGGCGCAACTTGTGTTTCTTCAAGACTTCAAACATTTCTCCCAAGTCCCTAAGACGGTCATTCTCATCCTTGCTTTTGACCACCATGTCGTCGATGTAAGCCTCCATTGTTCTGCCTAACAATGGTTCAAACATCTTGGTGACCATCCGTTGGAATGTCGCCCCTGCGTTCTTTAGGCCAAAGGGCATGACCTTGTAGCAGTACAATCCCCTTGGTGTTGTAAAGGATGTGACCTCCTGGTCTGGTTCATGCATGGCGATTTGGTGGTAGCCTCTGTATGCATCCAGAAAGCTAAGTCGGTTGTGCCCTGCCATCAGGTCCACCAGTTGATCTATCCTTGGTAGAGGAAAGTTATCTTTTGGGCAGGCCTTGTTGACAGTTTTGTAGTCGACGCAGACACGCCATTTACCATTCTTTTTTGGCACTACGACTGTGTTGGAGATCCATCTTGAGTAGTGCATTTCTCTAATTGCTCCTGCCTCCAGCAGGTTGCCTACTTCTTCTGCCATTATTTCGGCGTGGTGGAGTGCCGATCTGCGTGTGCATTGAATGACTGGTCTGGCGGATGGGTGGACATTGAGTTGGTGACTGATGAAGTTTGGATCAATGCCTAGCATGTCGTAGGGCGTCCAGGCAAACACTTCGATGTTAGAGGTCAAGAATTCCAAGACCTCTAATCTCTCAGCGCTGGACAACGATGAGCCAAGCAAGAAGAACTTATCCGGGTTCTTCTCATCTATTTTTACCTCCACCAAGTCCTCCACCGCTTTCTGATCAGCCTCTTTACCGACGTCCACGAATAGTTCATTACTTTCCGGTTCTTCCACCGAATGAACGTATCCTTTGGCAGCGCGGCTGCCATTCACCGTGGCGAGACATTGCTTTGACATGATCTGATCTCCATAGACTTCTTCAATTATACCAGTGTCGTTGGGGAACCGCATTACTTGGTGGTAAGATGACGCCACCGATCGCATGGCATGCAGCCATGTTCTGCCCAGGATGATGTTGTAAGTGGAGGGGACTTTTAACACCCAGAATTCCACTTGTTTTGTCACGCTTCCTGCTCTGACTGGAAGAATTATTTTGCCGACGGGCCATTCTGGCATGGAGTTGAATCCAATTAGGGGAGAAACTGCAGGCGCCAAGTCTTTGTCTTGTAGCTTCAGTTGTTTGAATGTGTCGTAGTACATGATTTCACATGAACTACCCTGGTCAATCAGAATCCGCTTGACGTCAAAATCCTTGACTTGGAGAGTGACGACTACAGCATCATTGTGAGGACAGTATATTCGATCCAAGTCCTTATCCGAAAAGGACATTACATTTGTTGCCTCTGTCTTTCCCTTCTTGATGGCTGGTTGGGCACTTAGCACCTCTCTAAAGTGCTCAGCCTTCTTGATTGATCCCCTGAGCTCGCATACACGCTCAGGTTCAAAGACTCCATGTATTACATTGATAATGCCTTGAGGTGGGGCGTCGATTGGCATTCCGTTGGGGTTATTGTGATCCTAGGGGGCTGGTTGCGTCCCTCCTTCAATGTATTTATCCAAGTGGCCTGCTGCCACTAATTCTTCCAGGTGTTGTCTCAATGGTGTGCAATTCTCAGTGCGGTGCCCTTTTTCTTTGTGGAAGGTGCACCGCGATCTTTCGTCATAATCCTTCTGGGCTTCTCCTAGCTTGGCTGGCCACTTGACGTAAGGCTCATCTCTTATTTCGCTAAGAATTCGATATATCGGTTTCTTGAACACCGTGGTTATGGAAGTACGGATTCTCAACCATCTTTTATCAGGGTCTTCTCCGTTTTCTCGTCTGCCACGTCCATTTTTGCTCTGACGATCTACTGTATTGACCTTTGCTGAGGTCTTCTTTTCAGGTACTGCGATCGTACTAGATTTTGCTTTGGCACGTGCGCCATCCTCTTCTACCCTGATGTGCTGATGCACTCTTTCCATCAGGGCTTCCATAGTGAGGGGTGGCGTCATGGTAATCGAGTCCCTCAGTCTGTTCCCAACTGGAAGGCCTCTTTTATATTGTGCAATGGCGAGATTGGTGGGGCAGTCCCCAATCTGATTGAATGTTTCCCAGTAGTGACTGTTGTAGGATCTAAGGGTCTCTTTATCCCCCATGTCGATGGAGAGTAACTGGTCGATCTCCACCGGTGCTTTTGTGTTTGTTCGGAACCTTGTTACGAACGCTTCTGCCAATTGAGCCCAGGAGGCTATGCTGCCTTCTGGAAGTTTTTCGAACCAAGTCAAGCCTAGGTCGCCAAGGCTTGATGCGAAGAGTATGTACATTAAGGCCTCGTTTCGTCTGTATACGGTCATGACTTGGCGAAAATGGCTCAAGTGTGAATACGGGTCCGTCTTCCCTTCATATGTAGTGAATTTCGGTTGAAGGAAGCCTGATGGTAGGGGCGCGTTTTCGATTGCTGGAACAAACGACGAAGTCTGTAGTCTTGCCAATGCTTTGTCCGTTGGTTCGTAGGCCGGTCGCGGTATTGGCATTCCAACCTCGATGCTTCCATGCGTCCGAGGAGCCAACCGCTGTAAGGCTGAAACTCTATGTGGATCCCTTGCCCTGGCATCCTCCTTGCATCGTGCTTTCTCTTCGAGCACGGTTCGTAAGTCGGATGATCTGGGTAATTCTGTCTGTCTAGATCTGGTTTGGTGCGAATGTGAAGGCCAATATGTACTTCCTTCAGTATATGATCTCTCAGATCTCGTCCTCTCAGACCTGGAATGACGAGTTTTGGAAGACCAGGATTGAGTGTCGCCTGTCCTGAGGCTTCTGCTCTCTCCTTGCGAGGGTGTAGTATTCCTACTACGATTTTCTGAGTGGCGAGGGAGCGTCTTGTTTTTGCGCCCCTCTCCTGTCGCCACTTCTTTTTTCTTCATCTGGCGCTTCAAGGCTTCCATGTCCGCCGCCATCTTCTTTATCAATTCATTTTGCTCTTTCACGCGATCTTCCAGAGTTTGAGGGTCAATCCTCCGTCTTTGTCTGTCGGGACTTTGAGAATGGGATTGACGGGGGCTGTGAGTCCGTCTCCCCCTAGCATCTCTCCTGGAGGTATGTCTTTGGGGCTCCAAGTCCGCCATGGGAGGAACAGAAGGTAATCCTTCACGCCTTGCGCCCCCTTCTGGAGTTAGTCCGTCGACGGCGGACTACGGCAAGTCTTCAATGTGTGCCATTGAATAAGAAAAAGAGAAGCTTAGTCAAGAGGTTTCGTTCTGTCTGTTTTTCCCACAGACGGCGCCAATTGTACGGGAAAGAAATGCGCCTTCTCGTATAATCCTGTTGACCAAGTCCACGCTCCTCCGTACGACGTCGCTTTGTCACCTGAAAATAAAAACGTGAGCTAGCCGGCGGGTGTGTGCCGGAAACCTCTCCGATGCCTAAGTCAGTAAACTTGACAAATAGACAAAGCTCTATGTTTTCAGAAAGCAAAATTGTGTGTTGTGTTCTGTTACCTCCTCCAAGGTGATGTTTGTGAGCTTTTATAGGTTTCGAGTGGCACAATCCTAGTAGGACTTGTACTTCTCCATGCAAAGTCCTCCTAGTAGGGCTGCTCGCGGGTCGGTTTTGGCCGGGTGCGGGTCAAAACCGACCCGACCCGCACTTATGCGGTTGGGGAAAAATGGACCCGCAACCGCCCGCGATGCGGTTCGCGGTTTGTGCGGGCAGGTGCGGTTCGGTTTGCGGTTTTTTTTTTTTTTTTTTTTTTTTTTTTTTTTAACTTAAGTAAATTTGACATTTTTTGTTACTTTCTAAACAAATTTTTTTTTTTAGAAGAGTTATAAATTAAATTACAAGATATACAATTCATGATCATAATAAATAGTCCACATGTTAGATAAGATGATATGGAACCATGCTTGAGGATAGTAATTAATCTTCCTCCTTCGCTTGCAAAAACAAACCCTTAAAAGTCAAACTAGTAACACTAATTTAAATATGTAAAAACGAACCCTTAAAAGTCAAACTAGTAACACTAATTTTAATAGTGGATTAATCTTCACTGTTTAGTTTTTAATATGCAATAATGTAATAATAGAATGACAATTCAAAATATCATATTTAACTGTGTCTACTAGACTAATGGAATATAATGATTTTTTTTTATATATATAAATAAAAGTCAAACTAATAACACTAATTTAAATATCATTAGATCATGATAATGTATATAAGTGCCCATATAATAAATTTTACTTTCATCCAAAATGCAAAAAATAATAATAATAACTAGTTATTTTTTCTTAAAAAAAAAAAAAAAAAAAAAAAAGATGCGGGTTGCGGGCGGGTCGGGTTCGACCCGAACCCGATCTTTTGCCAATTTCTTGACCCGCACCCGCCCGCCTACCTACATCGAAACCGCCCAAAGCACCGCGGGTAGGGTAGGGTCGGGCGGTTTGTGCGGGCGGGTGGGTTTGTTGCCCAGCCCTACCTCCTAGGATTCATACTCCTAGGGATAATGCTTATCCTTTTACACCTCTCCCCACTGCTTTAACCAAGTGGGATGGTTTTCATCATGGCCGAACTGCCATACGACCGAGATAAGCCTGGCTATACTAAGCCACAGAGTAGGCCGTACTAACAGTAGTTCGGTTCTTCTTGCTACACCATATCTCGGTTCTCTCATACACGAACCATGGTGTGTTTGGACCGTTCTACCGAGTAGCAACATTCCGACCGATCTACCCGGAATACCTTATGACCGGACTATCTCTGAGACCGGCCTAACTAGAAAGGCTGCACGGACCGAAGGAACTCAACATCTCTCCTGGGCCAGAGTAACTTTATCACTCTGACCGGAGTAACTTTCATATTTCCATTAGGCCTTTTGATGGGTCGTTGAACACACCAAAATTAATTACTAAACTATACCAAATTCTATCAGAATAATGGCAAGTCCAGGTATCGATCCACAGGGACTATTGTGAAATTAAACTAATTTAATTGTTAAATTCCTAAATTAATTTTGATAAAAAGATTGAATGATCATAACCTAATTTAATTAACAAATAAATTAATCTAAGGAATTAAATTCTCAATAATAAATGAAATTGGATTTACTAAATTGGGGAAAAATCCTAGGGTTGAGAATTCACCACTAACCACATAATTAGGGTTTCCAATTGAAATTAATTATGCTATGGTTTGAACGAATTAATGCTTCACAACTACAAGCTTAAAGCATTTAACAAGAAGATCATCACATTCAATGTACGAGCACGAACCATCTCAAGTAATACGAATCGTTCACTCTAAACTAGGGTAGTGATACGACTCGTTCCTCGTAGCATGGTTCGTCCCATACCTTGAATGTGAAGGAATAGCAAACTCATGTATGGATAATATTCAACAATCACAGAAAGTTAAATATTTAAAAAG
This sequence comes from Camellia sinensis, assembly GCF_055761805.1. Classification (NCBI taxonomy): domain Eukaryota; kingdom Viridiplantae; phylum Streptophyta; class Magnoliopsida; order Ericales; family Theaceae; genus Camellia; species Camellia sinensis. The sequence goes on from NC_138964.1 coordinate 192,986,235, forward strand.
ATAATGAAGATCATATAAAAAGAATTTCTAAAACACCATACAATGGTTCAAACCTTACATAATATAAAATCAAAAAGGAAAACTACATAATTACATGGCTAGGGTTTCATCAAAACCCTAGAAAAGAAGACTAGCCACTCATGGAGGAGTGGAAGGAAGTAGAAGAGAAGGAATCACCATGGGAGACATCCTTGAAGCTTTTTGTTTCCTTCCTCTTTTGCAAACCCTAGCCTCCCTCTTTAGGTCCAAAAACTTTCAGAACCCTAATCCAGCCTCTTTCTCTTCTTTTTATGCTTCCAATCTCGTCCAAACAGGTTTAAAACGTCGGTTTGACTTTCCCAGAAAAAGTCAACGCACGTGCGGGAAAGTCAACGCACGTGCGGGAAAGTCAACGCCCGTGCGGAAAAAGTCAACGCACGTGCGGGAAAAGTCAACTCTGCCAAATTCTGTCTTTTTGCTCATTTTATGCTCCGACGATGTATAACCTGATTGACACTCAACACACATAAAATATACGGTTTGACCAGCAAGTGAAGTTAAGAGATTCTAATTAACGGCCTCAATGATGTAAATTTCGGCCTTAATCACATCCCCCAACTTACTACTTGCTAGTCCTCAAGCAAGTAAAATAAAATAAAATTAAACAAAATCTATCTATTTCCTCTTTCGTGGGAAAACGGTTGCATTTAGCATATGCAACAAGCCTTTAAACCACAAGGTTACCCCAAGTGGACGAGTAAAGTCTCGTGAGGGTTTCCAGAAATGATACCCACAAACATTAACATATTCATATATACTCAACAACAAATGACCACATTACTCCACCGAACAATCAACTTATGTGCCACTACAGTGTGATATGTAGACATCATGAGTCATTAAAGACACAGTGGACAAGCATGAAGGAACCTATTGAGTCAAAACCACAATTCAGTTAATACAAAAGTAAAGTTCACTATACTTGTGCACGCTAGTAGACAAGTCATGAGTACCCTCGGTGTAAAGTGCAATCTCCATATTAGTTAACTATCCACTATAATAACCCAGTGTAACTCATAATAACACCCATCATATACAGAAAAGCTAACCTGTTGCAGCCAAGATTTTAAAAACTTTTTTTTTTTTTTTTTTTTTTTTTTTTTTTTTTTTTTAAAAAAATGACTGTGCAATGTCTTGATCCCTTAAGCTTTCTAATCAACCCGTGTAACGAGCATTGGGCCAATGACTCCCAAACCAGACGGTTTTAGGGCACTAGGTGTAAAGACACCCCTACGGGCTTAATAACTCGAGTTGAAAAGGTTACGAATCTGAACAAGTCATTATTCTTATTTTTCCTTAACTGTGCAATGTCCAAGTCCCTTAAGCTTTCTAATTAACCCATGTAGCAAGTTTTGGGCCAATGACTCCCAAACCAGACGATTTTAGGGCACTAGGTGTAGAGACACCCCTACGGGCTTAATAACTCGAGTTAAAAAGGCTACGGACCCAAACTAGTCAAGTGTTTTTTTTTTTTTTTTTTTTTTTTTTTTTTTTAAGAATCTTGGCTCCTCATTTATTCTTTTCTGAAACTCTAGTTATTATCAATGATGTACACCAGGGATTATAATAAAAAGATCACTGCTATGATAGTGTGCTCATGTGAATTAAGGCATACTCATGACAAGTGTACTAAAATCACAAACACAGACAACTCTCCTCGTGCAAACATGGCATGCAAGTATCTACCCAATAAATCCTTTTCATACAAGTCTACTATGATCTTCAAATAACATATGCAAAGATCATCACCCTACTAGCAAAAAATCACATCAGGTGAAGTAATGCAGTCAAGTGAAACAGGTATAAGCATGAATTATGAGCCAAATAGGAATGCACAAAATAAAATATAACCCTCATCCCTCAACTTGAATATGACATTGTCCTCAATGGAAAAGTAAAGAGAAATGAGAGAAAATTACCAGAATTGTAGGTGCACATCCAGGTAGGCAGAGAGTAACACATACACACTTCACTCTCGTTTTGTTGTTGTTTTTTTTTTTTTTTTTTTTTTTTTTTTTTGGTTTGGTTAATAGAAGAGAAGTAAATTAAATAAAACAAAATAAAAAGCTAAACTACTTATTAGTTAAATGAACAATTACAGTATAGAAAAAAATAAAAAATAAAAATAAATAAATAAATAAAAATAACATCACTAACGACACAAGTAGAATAAAAATAAAAATAAAACCAAAATCTACTAACTAATTAAACTAAACAAAAAACTAAACAAATAGAGCAAATTAAAAAAAACTAAATTAAGATTAATGTTAGCACCATGATTTCTAAAGTTTTTTTTTTTTTTTTTTTTTTTTTTTTTTTGCAAAATAGAAAATAAAAAATAAAATAAATAAAATTCGAATTTTTTTTTTTTTTAATAAAAAATTGTAAATAGAATAACTGTATATTTATTTATTTAGTTTTAAAAATTATATATGTATTTATTTACTTAAATAAATTAAAAATGAAATTAAAAATAATAATAATAATAATTAAAAAAGAAATCAAAATAATAATAATAATAATAATAATAATAAAATAATACAAAACAACTCACGCATGTGCGGCGATTCACCCAGGCGCGGAAATTTTTTTTTTTTTTTTTTTTTTTTCTTTCTCGGCGTCCCGCACGTGCGGGGCCCAAGCCGCACGTGCGGCTTGGTCAAAGTTATTCCCGCCGCACCTGCTTATTAAGCAGGGGGCAACTTTCATTTGCTCAAATGGTGCCGCATGTGCGTGCACAGTGCCGCACATGCGGGAATTTTTTTTTTTTTTTTTTTTTTTTTATTTAATCTTATATTTGTATTTGTTTACAATTGAACATGTGTAACAACATTTTTTTTTTTTTTTTAATTGAATAAGCATAACATTTTTTTTTTTTTAATCAAAACTAAGTATTTCCACATTCAATTGACATCCGAAATAAATATAAAACATAAGAAAATAACGGAATGCCCGCTAAAGGTATAATCTTCACGCGAAAACCACGGGTACTACTGTTCTCCCTAACTGTGTTTGTAACTTTCCCTATTCTCCAACAGGGTGACAGACTAGGTTGATTCGGTATCCAGAATCGAGGCGCATAAAGCTACCTCAACCTATGGGGCTACCATACAGAGTTCAAGCCGAGGTAGTTTTGAAGCAATCTCCACACCCCTGGGTATTTAAACCAGACTTTAGTCTCGGAAATCCCAAACCTTTGTGTTCTAGGCTTTGCCATTCGAACTCTAGTTTCCACCGTCTCAGTTGGTCTCCTAGGAACTCACTACAAACACGGTTAGGTGGCTATACCAGACCGTCGGATGCCGTTCGGGCACGGCAAACACCAAAGGAATTACACCTTTAGAGGATTTAAAGTCTCCTAGACGCAAATAAAGCATGACGAGAACAAAGAAAAACAAAATAACATAGAAGGGAAAGAAAAGAGACTAAGAAATCAATCTATCAATCATAATAAAATGGGTCCATCAAACCCCTGGGTAAAGGAAAATGATCCTTCCTAGTCGAGGAATTTAATCTCCTATAATCAATGCAGCCTCGCCACCCAGTAGTGGTTCGGGTGGGAACTAACTCTCCTCCCTCATTCTCAACAACAGTGATGCCTGATTTCTTGGGCACCACTTGTGTGGGACTCTCCCACTTGCTATCTGAGATGGGATATATGATCCCCGCATCCAACAATTTCAAAACCTCCTTAACTGACCCATCAATATCAAAATTTTCAAATCCAAAATGACCTAGACAAGCCTCTAAAGGGTCCTCTACAAGAATGGAGGGCAAAGCCTCCTCCACAATCTCATCCACAACATCTACTAATAAACACTCCTCTCTCTCATGAGGTTGTTGGGATGCTTGGAAAACATTAAGTTTCACTTGCGTGTTGCCAAATGAAACTTCCATAACCCCGGTCCGACAATTTATGCATGCATTGGCCGTAGCCAAGAAAGGTCGACCTAAGATCACCGGGATTTGTTTCTTAGAACTGGTTACCGGTTCCATATCTAACACCAAAAAGTCAACAGGGAAGTAGAACCTATCAACCTTAACTAGCACATCCTCAATCATGCCGCGTGGCACTCTGAGGGACCGGTCAGCCAATTGAAGAGTAACAGTAGTGGGCTTCAACTCGCCAAGCCCAAATTCCTCGTACACAGAGTACGGCAATAAATTGACACTAGCCCCTAAATCTAATAAGGCTCTATCAATGAAATGGTCCCCTATAATGCATGCAATGGTTGGGGCACCCGGGTCCTTAAGCTTAGGAGGTGTGTCATTTAACAAGATGGAGCTTACTTGCTCCGTGAGTAGGACCTTTTGGGACACATGTGTCCTAGATTTACGCTTTTGCGTACAAAGGTCCTTCAGAAATTTGGCATATGATGGTACTTGCTTAATCGCTTCCAACAGGGGGAGGTTGATTTTTACTTGTTTAAAGACATCCATCATTGCCTCCATAGATGCCGCCTTCTTATTAAAAGGGGACGGTGCATTGAGGCATTGGGGAAAGGGTGCCTTAGGCACATATGGAGTGCTAGGGACTAACTTATCCCTCTTAAGTGTTTCCCCCTCACCCTTGCTCTCATTAGGTGTACCCCCATAGTCACCCTTCTTAACTCTAGTTGCATCTGGCGCAACCGACTGAGGCTCTAACTCCCTACCACTTCTTAAAGCAACCACCGCCTGCACTTGCTCATGTTGCTTACCATTCCCACCTGAACTCTCTGCCCTATATTGTCCCTTAGGGTTGGCCACAGTTTGACTTGGTAATTTTCCCTCCTCTCTCCGATTCATGTAGTTAGCTATTTGACCCAATTGGGTCTCTATCTTGGCAATAGAGTGAGTGTGGGAGTGAACTATTGGTGCTAACCCCTTAAGTTCTGAGAGAACTTCCAACACCTGAGTCTCAAAAACAGAGTTGCCCTGAGGAACAGGCGGGGGTTGTGGTTGTCGGTACAGTTGTGGGGGTCGATGAGGTTGCGGTGGTTGGTAGGATGATTGGTTTGCAAAATTATTGAAATTCTGCCTTGGTGGTGGAGGATTATAAGAAGTGCCTTGTGAAGGGGGTCTCCATGAGAGGTTAGGGTGATTTCTCCATCCTGGATTATATGTGTTGGAGTATGGGTCATTACCCGGGTTGGAGAATCCTTGAGCCACATTCACATGCTCTTGGACTAACTCCGGAAATTGTGATGCCGAAGGGCACTCACTCAAGTCATGAGCAGGGCTCGCACAAATAACACATGCCTCACGGAATTGAGGCTGATCTTGCTGGGTAGGGGCATGTCCCGTAGCTAATAATTGGTCTATCTTGCGGGACAGTGCCTCTACTTGTTGGGCTAACTCTAGGTTTTGCCCAACTTCATAAATGCCCCCTCTTTTTGGGGCTCCAACTACGGGTTGCCGGACTTGCCGGGCTGCGGAGGCATGGTGAAGGGAATTATCACTTAAGTTCTCAAACAATTGCCATGCCTCGGCATCATTTTTAGACATAAATGTCCCACCACAGGACGAATCCACCATTTGGCGGTGTGGCTCAGTTAAGCCATAATAAAATGTTTGAACAAGTTGCCAATTAGGCACTTGGTGGTGGGGACACTGTTGGAGAAGGTCTCTAAGTCTTTCCCAAGTTTCATGGAATTGCTCGCCATCCATTTGAGCAAAGTTTGTGATAGCTCGCCTAAGTTGGTTGGTTTTACCTATGGGAAAATACTTCTCCAAGAACCGTTGCTGTAATTGGTCCCAAGTTGTGATTGAATTAGCAGGTAAAGAATTTAGCCAGTGTTTGGCTTTATCCTTTAACGAGAATGGAAACAATCGCAACATTAAGGCCTCATTTGTGAAATTCTGGATCCTTACTGTCGAGCAAATTTCCAGAAATTCATTCAAATGCTTATAAGGGTCATCATGAGTTAGTCCATGGAATGATGGGAGCATTTGTATGGTGCTGGACTTAATCTCATAATGAGCAGCAGTGGTGTTGGGCAATTGGATGCATGATGGTGATGTATATGCAGTGGGTGTAAAATAATCCTTAAGTGTCCGGTTAGGCTCATTCGGGATATTAGGATCTGCCATCTCTAATGGCTCAATGTATGAATATTCAAGCCTAGGAATACGAGCAGAGGTCCTAAGTCTCCTAAGGGTCCTCTCTAGTTCAAGGTCCAAACTCCACAATTCAGGGCGACAAGAACGACGCCCGTGCATACACTACCCAAACACACACAACAAGTTCCGACTCTGTGCACTAAGTATGAAAGCAAAATACCAAAGGAAGAAATACTCACAGCGGTTTAACGAAAACGCTTTACTCGTCTTACGGAAGGTTGACGTGTAGACGTTGTCCCCGACCTCTGTTTGAGCTTTGACTTCTGTTTTAGCACTTTGGTGCTTTGCTTGTGAGTGTTTGCTTCTGTTTACTCACTTTAGCACTGCGGTTTTGTTTTGTTTTTTTTTTTTTTTTTTTAAAAAAAAAAAAAAACTCGGCTGCGCTCCGCTTGCACTTCAGTGATAGCTCCAATTTCAAACACTCTGCACACGTAGCAACACTAAAAACATAAAATCCTAAACTAAAAATTAAAATAAGAATGTAACTTTAAATTAACTAATTTCGCCAGAAGTCCCCGGCAACGGCGCCAAAATTTGATGGGTCGTTGAACACACCAAAATTAATTACTAAACTATACCAAATTCTATCAGAATAATGGCAAGTCCAGGTATCGATCCACAGGGACTATTGTGAAATTAAACTAATTTAATTGTTAAATTCCTAAATTAATTTTGATAAAAAGATTGAATGATCATAACCTAATTTAATTAACAAATAAATTAATCTAAGGAATTAAATTCTCAATAATAAATGAAATTGGATTTACTAAATTGGGGAAAAATCCTAGGGTTGAGAATTCACCACTAACCACATAATTAGGGTTTCCAATTGAAATTAATTATGCTATGGTTTGAACGAATTAATGCTTCACAACTACAAGCTTAAAGCATTTAACAAGAAGATCATCACATTCAATGTACGAGCACGAACCATCTCAAGTAATACGAATCGTTCACTCTAAACTAGGGTAGTGATACGACTCGTTCCTCGTAGCATGGTTCGTCCCATACCTTGAATGTGAAGGAATAGCAAACTCATGTATGGATAATATTCAACAATCACAGAAAGTTAAATATTTAAAAAGATAATGAAGATCATATAAAAAGAATTTCTAAAACACCATACAATGGTTCAAACCTTACATAATATAAAATCAAAAAGGAAAACTACATAATTACATGGCTAGGGTTTCATCAAAACCCTAGAAAAGAAGACTAGCCACTCATGGAGGAGTGGAAGGAAGTAGAAGAGAAGGAATCACCATGGGAGACATCCTTGAAGCTTTTTGTTTCCTTCCTCTTTTGCAAACCCTAGCCTCCCTCTTTAGGTCCAAAAACTTTCAGAACCCTAATCCAGCCTCTTTCTCTTCTTTTTATGCTTCCAATCTCGTCCAAACAGGTTTAAAACGTCGGTTTGACTTTCCCAGAAAAAGTCAACGCACGTGCGGGAAAGTCAACGCACGTGCGGGAAAGTCAACGCCCGTGCGGAAAAAGTCAACGCACGTGCGGGAAAAGTCAACTCTGCCAAATTCTGTCTTTTTGCTCATTTTATGCTCCGACGATGTATAACCTGATTGACACTCAACACACATAAAATATACGGTTTGACCAGCAAGTGAAGTTAAGAGATTCTAATTAACGGCCTCAATGATGTACATTTCGGCCTTAATCACCTTTTTATCCAGTCCTTCGTACTTTGGGCCATAAAGTCCATCTCGCAGCTTGGCCCAACTTTTACCAAAAATTACCCTCTCAGTTATGAACTCTAAATAATTTATCAAATTTTTTACCAAATTTCTTATATGAGTGTAGAACCCACACAAACCCACATGTATTTGAGTCTCATACCCATGTAAAATGTTCGATTGAAAATTTGATGAATTATTTGAAATTTCTAACCTAACTCATTTCAAAAAATAATCGTTAGTATGTGTCTTAGAGATAACAGTGGAGTCCATTATTTTCTAAATTTGGTGAGTCATACACCATATCAATTTTTATGTGAATTTACATCAAATGTTAACCAAAAAAAATGGGTATTATTTATTTTCCTTTTGTTCATTTTTGCTTTCATTGCTATTTTCTTTGCAGGAATTTAAATTTTAATTATTTTGAGGTGGATTTGAATATTGGTACTCTAATAGGCTTGCTAGTGGAAACTGAAATTCTAAGTTATAAGACTCCACAATTTGAATGGACACTGGAGAGAAACTTTTTTTTTATTTATGGTTTGTTAACAGTAGATAATGTTTAGAATGAGTTTAATGTCAGCATTCACATGCAGAAACCTATGTCATTCTTGACTCATTGATTATCCCCTTCATCTATGTTTTCAAATTTTGTTTATTTTTTATTTTGAGAATTCTTTACCTTTGAATTGTAAACTGGGAAAATGCCAAAAACTTGACAAAACTATTATAAAAAATAATTACAAAAAAAGTGGAATCCGTTGGGAAAATAGTTTAATATAGGCATATTTTGGGCCAATTTTGAGCCCAAAATTGAGTGGGCCCCAAATGTCTTTTGGGTGGGTCCGAAGAGGTGAAGTGTTCTTTGTCGCATGGCAAGTCACACGGTGAAGACGGTTCGTCAAAATCATTTATGAGTGAATGGGAACATGACGTCGTTTTCGGGTTCGTGAAAATGAACATTTAAAGTTTTAATGTAGGTTTCCTTATGAGGCTTGTTCCACATTGAAACTTTAAGAGAGTTTTGTTGAGTTTATAAGATTTAACCTACAACACTTGAGTTGGGCCTGAAGGGGCACCCAAGTTTGTAGAAGGGAGGAGTTATGTTCAAAGTGAACCTTAGCCCACACCACCACACGTGTGCGGCCGGCCGTCCGGTCAAGTTGTGCCAGGCGCGGGTGTTGGTCGGTTCTTGTATTAATTTTTTGGACAAAATTCATTTGAATCTTTTCCAAATTTATTGTAGGAAATTATTGGTATTTCAAATTCAAATTTATTGTCCAAATAATTGTGCCTCCAAGTTTCATTTTTCCCAAAATGTTAAACAGGTTTTAAACTGTCCAACAAATTCAAAATTGTCCCAAACAGTTTTCTTCAAATATTCGGACAGATTATGTTTTTCAAACAGATTTAAATCTGCCCAGCAGATTTGGACAGATCCAAAACAAAGTTTAACAGGTTCAAATGGTTCTAGACAGATTGGATAACTGCTCAGCAGTTTTAGACAGTTTTAAAACTGCCAACAGGTAATAAAACTGCTGCAGATCTGTTCATTTGAATTTGGCACCTGTTGACCACTTTTTATGCCTGTTCGGGCTGTCCAAACAGTCATGAAGTTGCCTATATATATTAATCCATTTCCAGCAGTCTGGATATAGAAAAAACAGTCTGAAAAACACCCTTTTGCTGTCCAGATTTTATCTCTGTTTGTATATTCTTCATATCATTTTAGAAAGAAAAAAAAAAAGAGTATAAGAACACAAGATTCTAGTTCGCCATACAAATTTGTGTGGAGTGCTAATACAAGTTTGTAAAGATCATTGTATCTTGGGAGATAGACGCCACTCAACCGTAAGCACCGTAGCGGGGCGAATATGTCTTAAGGACAGAGTGTCACACACTCGACTTGGTCTTTTAATTTTTATTTAGTTCAATAAAATAAATTCTGTAAGTTTTATTTTTTTTGTTTCTATTTATTTTATTTACACAGAACATTAGTCCAACAGAATTTACCTTTGAAATGATGAATATGTCCCTTCCTTCTCTCTTCTCTTTTCTCTCTTCTCTTTCCCTTTTGGATTGTCTTCTTATTTTTTATTGAATAATATTAGGTACATAATAGTTCTTTACAAAAATATCTGAAAAAAGTCATTGGGTAATTTAGATTCATTTTATATTTATATCCCATAATACATTCATTAAATTTAGAATATATAATAATTTTTAAATATTTGTATATACATGTATCTTTACTGTTTTTGGTTTTCATGTTTTGGCAATTATGTTTGTCAACTTCCAATATTTTTGTAATTCCTCTAAATAAAATAAAGAGGAAATAGTAGGTTGGGTGAGTGAGCGGGACCTCTTATGCATATGACGGTGAGTTGATTTTGTCTTGTTTAGCGCTTAAGTAAAGGAAAGAAAAAGAAAACAAAACAAAAACAACAAAAATAAAGAAAGAAAGAAAAAGGGCTGCTAGAGGTTGAGCGGACGAGGCTTAAAAAAGGGAAATTCCACCGAATCTTGTTTATTAGATTGGCGGCCCAATAACATCAATTTAACCACCTAAAATTATGGTATCAAACTAAGGATTTGTTTGGCTTCAACTTTTTGACTAAAAAAAATACAAAAGATAAAATAAACTAAATAAGTTAATAAGATAAAATGTTACATTCAAATTATAATTATTTTACTTTTTTTCTCACAAAAATAAAAAAAAAGGCAAAAAAATAAACCAAACAAACTTTTAATCTTAAGCTAAAATAGTCGAAAAGCAAAAAAATCAACTAAAAAAGCTTATTGTCAAACAACAACTAATTATTGTTTCAATAAAAAAATAATAAAAAAACTAATAATTGTTTCCCAATATGACAAATCAATAATTATGTAACTATTTACTGGTTTCAAAACACACACTATGTAACATTACTTAAATAGAACTCCATACTTATTAATCATGTAAATAAAAATTTACAAATGAAATATATGGACTTACCTTTTTAGATCGTTAAAAGATAAATGATAATTAATTTATATTCTGTTTGACTTGAGAAATTTGGTGAGAAAAGAAAAACAACGAAGAAAATAAAATGGTGAGAAAGCCAATAACAAGCAGATAATGAATGCAATTTCAAGCAAGGTATGTCGAATTTCACTCTTGCTTTGAAGGCTGTAATCGGTACTTTACCTTTTGCTCTTTTCTTGGAATTCCTGACGAAGAACCGCAAAGTCTCATAATCACGCATTTCCAATCAAATCATGATTCCATCTCGATCAATTTCACATTGATTAGGGCGGGCATTCTAGTCTTCAAACAACTTTTTCCAATCACTCATGTTCCAACAACTACAGATAAAAATAAGTTCAGTTTTTTCCTCAGTCAATTCCTGATTACGTTATTATGTGAGTTCATGATTCACAAGATTACAAGATTAATAGTGAAGTATTAATAAGTTTATTAAATTAATATGATATCCACTATCTAATTAGATTAATATTCATTAGATTAATAATTTCACTTCTACTCCATTATTAATAATTCTATAAATTTGTTAGATTAATTATCCATTGAATTAATAATCTTAAACTAAAATGTTAAAACAAATATAGGATAATTGAACTCACAGATTAATAATGTCAATCTCATACACTAATCCATCCAATTAATTCACCCAATTAAACATGTCCTAAAGGAACTCCACCCCCAATATATGAACATAAAACGCTAACTGTAACAACCGTGACACTATTTACCCCAAAAATATCACATCCATTATATTTCAAAAAGAAGTACTGACACCACATTGCAATTTATTCCAAAAGAAAATAAAATAAAACAAATGTTAACATGTTCTCAAGCACTAGTAAGTTAGTAACGGATTTTAAAAATAATTATATATTTTCATTCAAACAGAATAAATAAGAAATATATTTATATCTATACTATTTTATTAAGTGAAGGTTGGATTTAATATTCAAGTCTTGTTTGCTTCTCTTTATGCCATGTGTCCTTCATTTTTCTATTTCAAATTAAAATAAAATAAAAACTTAGACAAATGGAAGGAGTAGAACTCAAGCCTTAGACTTTGAATCTATTCAAAAAGACACTTAGGCCAAGTTTGGCAACCCTTAAAAAATTTAAAAAGTCAAAAAGTCACTATCCTATTTAAGTCACATCATCTTATTTAAGTCACATCACCTCTCTAACACATCACTTCAAACCCAACCCAAACCCAATCCATATTTCATAAAAAGTCAAAAAGTGCACTTATTTAGTCTTCCCAAACTTGACCTTACTACTTCAATGACACACATATATAATAGTAAATATTTTATTTTATTTTTATTTATTTAAATTACACGTGTATCACTTATGACAATTGTTAGTAACTTATGAATGCATAGTTTTTTTTTTTAAAAAAATCATACTGACCTCCTCTAATGTTTGAAAAAATATATATAAATTCCATAATTCTGATATAATTTGATTAGATTCTCATAAAGTTTTAATTTATATAATACTTAATTTTATTTTCATTAATAATTTGTTAGTCATATGGATAAAAAATTATATAATTATTTATTTTATACTAAAATATATATTATTTTTTGTTTTTTATAGGATCAACATTAGTTTTGATTCATTTAACTTTATTAAAAAAAATTAAAATAATTATATTAAAATTAAACTACTTGCAATTTTTTCAAATTTTATAAGAAATTAATGTAATTTACGAATCATCAAAGTTTCGACTCGACTAATTTAATGATCTCTCGTTAGAGTAACTCTAATTATTTTATATATATATATAGGTATATATATGTTTCAACACTACTAATTTAGAGAGAGAAAAGGCCTAATTAGACACCCTCAAAAAAAATAATAATAATAATTATGGGCAACCATGAGCCATGTGAGATGTCGGTTGGTTGTGTGTTTTTTAGCAAAGGCTGTGGGCACCACCACAAATATTGACTCTCCACGTGACGCTGTTTGCATTTGATTCTACTCTTGTCTTTTTCTTTTTTTAGTGCATGGCATTGATTGTAATGTCACCGCTCATTAATAATAATATTCCCTCCGTCCCAAAATAATAGTCCCTTTTGGGGATTCCAATTTTTTTTGGTAGTACAATTATTGTACTTTTAAAAAGTTAATTTTCCAAAATTACCCTTTGATAGTACACTTTTTGAGAATATCAATGTCATAATTGTACTTTTTATATTATTTATGAATTTAAAAGAAGGGCAAAATGGGAAATTTATATTATTTTTGTACTTAATTTTTGAAGAGGGACTAATATTTTGGGACAATAAAAAATGAAATAAGGGACTAATATTATGGGACGGAGGGAGTATCACTTTGGTTGAGGAATTTCCACTCAATCCATCCCCTGAATCCAATTGATGGAGTCACAACCTGCTAATTGGGAAAAATAAAAAAAAGTCAGAGAGCACTGATGAGTAATCATCTAATTTGAATTAGTTGGAGCAGTTAGTCTTAATTATGATGTTTTCTCTTTGTGAAGCATTGAAGTGTAAAAATAAATTTCACAAAATCATGTGTATTTGTGATGTATTTAGTCTTGTGATTTTTATTGTTATTATTTTTTTTTTTGTGAATTAGATGGTGTGTTTAGCATTGTGAATCATCAAAACATGATGTAATTAAGAGTTGTTGACATCTTAATAATATCACATGCGAATGATTTTCATTTATAAATTTATAAAATAGTATAGACATATTTTCGAGTTTTATAATCTAAAAAAACAAACTCGTAAAATCGATTATTAGGTTGAGCAATACTAAATAATATTTCTAAGTAGGGACTAGGCCATACATATCAATAATAGTGAAAGAAAATTTTGAATACAAATAATAATTGGTCATATTTTTTTCTCTCTCTTTTTGATGGTTTTAGAAAATGATTTGTTTTCAAAATCCAAACATCCTACTTTGACTTAACCACTACTTGTATTAACTGAAGTATGTACATATGCCAGCCCCAATCCCCCTAGGAACACATGGGTAGACCCTTAGAAGAGGAGACGAACAATCCATGACCAAATTCTAATAGAAGTCAAAGCAAGGAAATACGCTAAGCTCTTAGAATATTCCTACTAGGTTAACACTACTACTTAACATGTACATTATTGCAAGCTTTTTTTTTTTTTTTTTTTAATGATAAGGCGTCTGGATTAGCTTACGCGCACCTTAACAAATTTCGAGACTCACGCAAAGCACCATCTCCATGTGAATCGAGTAAATCCCAGGTAGAACTTGCAGGCATAATCCCAAATAACGAATTGCTCCTAATGAGAATTGAATTTGATATCTAAAAGGAGCACACTCCTAAACTCCAAGTTACATCCACTAGGCCAATCCCTTGGGGTTTATATATTGCAAGTTTTGAAGTCATCTACTTCCCTCCTCGTACCCTATTTTATTAACACCTTATTCAAATGTTAAAATTTTAATATAACATAATATCATCATTCAAAAATAAAATACTAAAATAAGAGGGCAAATCTCACCATATTAATATAATTACTCAACAACTCAACTCATTAACACACTCATATGCATAGTGATACATTATTCCTATATGGAAAATATAATTACTCAACCAACTCAACTCATTAACACACTCATGTGCATAGTGATACATTATTCCTATATGAGAGACGTTGCCTAATCTCCAAACTCTGGAGTCACATTTCCATGAATTGTTTTTGGAAGAACTTTCGACTTTATAGTGCACATATTCTAATGTACGAAAGGGTTCAAATGGAGCTAAACAAACATTTCTTGACTTGTACACTCCTTGTACCATTACTCAACAGTAAGTGAAGAAAAATAATAATAAACTTACGGTTTACATGGCATCTTAGCATGTTACATAAATAAGGTCAAACCTAAATCAACACATTTTTTCACACAGAGACACCAAAGTGATTGACTGAATGAAGTGTTCTCTTACTAGTCATCATGATAAACTGTTCAAATTGTACACCATTATATGATATAACTTCTACGGCATGGAGAAGAGGGTCAGAGAGGGGAGGCATGAGATATATCTTGTAGGACTGAAAATAAGTTGGGTCGGTTTTAAACATATTAATTTATTGAAAGTATTACTTAATATAGGCCTATTGAACTAATTCAAAATTAATTTACTTTCAAAGTCTACATAATTATTTATTGAATGTCATTTAAAGTGCTTAGCTTCATAAAACTTCACAAGTGATCCAATAAAAATTATAAAAACCACACAAGAAATCAATTATTTTTCTCTAGTAGAATTTCCCTACTTTAGCACTTAAAAAAAAATAAATTAAATATGATTCCACACCAAGAATAGATATAAGTCATATGATGTTAGATTAAATTTTGAAAGACAACCTTTATACAGAATACACTTTTCAAAAAATTTACAAGTGTCAAATTTCAAGAGTAATTATATGGGTTATAAAAAAAATTAACGGATTGCACTCATATAAAATCAAAATTTCTTAAAATTTTGGAGGACAAAGACACCCCACCCCATATTTATTTAAAATAATTGCCAGTTGCTCTTACTAGCCGTACTTATTTATTCATAGGTTCTAAATAAAAAAAATTCATGGAGATATAAGCACTGTGAATGAGAAATTTATCAATGTAAATTATTTATTTTTGTTTTTCTTTATATGTGTAGTTCTTAACTTTATTTATTAGATTGGTAAATTTATTATAGCTAAAAAACTTATCATTCTTATATTTATTTATATATTAACAGAATTTATCGACAAATAAGTCCGATATACAGGACTGACTGTGACTACCCTTATTTATTTTTATTTTTTTTGAAGGTATTGAAGCACCAAAATTATTCTTCTGCACGACTCCTACGTAAACACAGCCCAAATGGTTTTTTCTGGCCCATAGAAAATGAGTTAGGAGAGGCATGGTTTAAGTTGTATCGTCAATGTGCCTTCCTTGCTAAAGCCAGGCCCAGTTAGAGCTGGGGTGCCTTCTCTTGTAGCTTGGTTCGAGGTCTTCTCCATAGGATCAAATTGGGTCTCAATATTTATTTATTTTTATTTTAAGAATTCATATTTATCTCTTTAATGTAATTTTTACTTACAATTTATAAAGTAGAAAAAACTTAAATAAGTTGAAAAAAAAAATTCTATCAAGTAGACCAAACAAACTTATTGGAGGTAATAGTGATATCACGTAACGGTATCATTATCTAATAACCCATAATATTACGTAACGGTATCATTATCCAATAAATAATTTTATGTATAGATCACAACAATATTAAATTAATGATAGATAAGATGCATCCATCTAATTTCATTTGTGACTTCTTTAAAGTCATTATAAAAAAAATGTTAACTCTCTTCTCTATTTTTCTGAACATTATTTTATAAAAAAATTAATTAAAATAACCTACTCTCAAATCAGTGGAGCTCAATCTAATTTACCCGAAAATAAATAAATAAATAAATAAAAATAAAAATAAAAATAAAAATTTCAAAACACAGTGCTAGCTAGCAACAAGGCCTGCATGGCTTCCACGTATCTCTTCATTCTTTGCACGCGTGACCCTCAAATTTAGCCTCACACTTCATTCGCTCTCTTTCGGTGGTGATCACTTTCAAACTCCAAAAAAAACCTGCTCAACAAAGCACTCCTTCAAGCTCTCTCCCAAAAAAGAAAATAAAATTTTATTGTTTGATTTTATCTTAATCATTCAGTATGTCCACAGAATCAGAATCTTCACCGCCGGCAGGTAAATTAAGCTCCATGTGGCTCTCTGTCTCTGTCTCTGTCTCTGTGGGGCGTTCTTCTAAATTTGTAATGAATATTTGTTGCAGATATGATGAGAGATGTAGTACTGTGGAGCAGGAAGAAACTGAGTATGCTTGTTCTGTTGGTAGCTACAGCAATATGGGTGGTGATGGAAGTTTATGAGTTCAATTTCATCACTATTGCATCTTGGGTGGGCATGTTTCTTGTTACCTCTATCTTCTTGTGGGGCAACCTTCTCAGGCTCTTCAACAAGTAATATTATAATTATAATTTATAAACCCCCTTTCTTAACCTTCTTCTTCCTCTCTTTTTCCTTTTTCTTTTATTTCTTTGGGTGTAAACTCATTTTCTTACAAATTTAGAATTCATATAAAGAAATAATGTAACAGTGATATTTTTAATGAAAATTAGGCTAAGTGTTAGTGAATTAAAAATTTAAGGGAATTTATCGGAATTATGCTAAACATGTGTACAGTAAAAGAAAAACACGAGGTCGGTCCTTGTAATTTCTATGTTTTCTCTAAAAAAATTGGTTACTTTTATTTTAGATTGATAAAATTTAAACTTAGACAGATTATTCTATATTAGTGAGTTTATATACAATTTTTCTATGAGTATAGCATTAACTTTTTTTTTTCCCTTCCAGGCCCTCATTGGTGACTTGTATTTTTATTAAACCGATGACAGCGTATAATATGGTCTTAATATTTGTTGGGCTTGGTTAACGAGTGACCTAAACACCATTAATTAACAAAATTTAAAATTATTTTATATTTTGTATACATTATGCAGAATCATTTTAAGCTTCCTATATGTTTGGGGAGAAGATATTGATGTGTGTTTGGTTTTCAGAGAGCCCCCAAACTTGTCAGGGCTGGAAATTAGAGAGGAGGCAGCAGTGGAGATGGCACATTTAGTTAAATCATGGATTGAAGAAGGAATCAGGTGGATGTTTAGGGTGGGTGCTGAGGGAGACTTGTTTACCTTTGGTGGAACTCTAGCTGCTCTGTGGGTTGCTTCCAAAGTTGGATGTTTCTTTGATCTACTCACTCTTCTCTATATTGGTAATGTTTTCACCACTCTCTAAATTATCATCATGGCAGTAGGAAATTACGAATGACGAAAAAAAATTCACGAAATTTATAACGAAGGCGCGCGGGGTCGACTGACACAGCTTAGGGATACCAAACAGGCATAGCTTCGAGACATATTTCGCATAAAAAAATTGATGATGCATAGACTTATT
Organism: Camellia sinensis; assembly: GCF_055761805.1. Taxonomy (NCBI): domain Eukaryota; kingdom Viridiplantae; phylum Streptophyta; class Magnoliopsida; order Ericales; family Theaceae; genus Camellia; species Camellia sinensis. The sequence continues at coordinate 193,004,110 of NC_138964.1, forward strand.
TGATAAGTTACATATTTTTAGAATATTATGTGGATTGTTTACATGTTACTCTCAACAAATGAGAAATTACTGCGCATACTAGTCACCGTATCACATTTTGTAAAGTTCCCAATTAAGTTACATAATTGGTTTGGAGAATCACAAAAACAATGTTACGTCGTGCCTGAATTACTCAATAATTATGTGTCACACTCTTAAACATAGTTTTTAATATTGGCATAGGCTGGTCAACTTTTTGGACTCTTGATATTGATACATTACGGTATATATCAATCGAAATAAAATTTGTATATGTATCAATCAATTCATGATATATTATTCATTTTATTTTTAATTTTGTCATTAGATAATATGAGTATTTATAAATATGAAAAGAATTACAACCAGACAATCATAATCTAACACACACATTAATACAGCAACCAGCCCAACAAAGAGCTTGCCCACCCATCAACCTCTTAAAGAGCCCAAAATATATATATATATATATATATATAACAAAGCCCCATAATAAGAAGAGATTAAAAGTGAGCTAACCCATTTGGTTGATATATCGTTTAGTTCGTGGTTTGACTATTATTTATTTATTTTTATGATTTTAAAATGTTAGACAATTTAGTCATTTGATTCTTGATTCTTGAATTGGAATGATTTTAAAGAATCCATGAATTCAAAAAAATTTACGAATGGCCATATGCGTAATGATTTTAAAGAATTCACAAATGCAAAGAACTCACAGACACTTCACTTAATTCTTGATATGCATTGCTCGGTACTTTTATTAGCAATATTGATTTCTCTCTTGATATCTTTAAACTTAACTCTTTTAAGTTTTAATTTTCTTATGGTTGTTGCCGCAGGAATTATGATGGGCATGACTTTACCTGCAATCTATGTGAAATATGAGGATAAGATAAAAGGGTGTGGGGAAAGATTAAGGATGCAATGCAATAAGTTTTATGGCATGATTGATGACAAAGTAATTAGTAAAATAAAGAACAATGTTGTAGTAGAGAAGGAGGAGAAGATTGAGTAGTAGTATTACCTTCATCTTCATATATAATTTTAGGCAATGCAATAAATTTTATTTAATTTAGTTGTTTTGTTAAAATGGGTTGTGTATCATGTTGTTGTTCATGTTATCAACAAATTTGTTTTGTCAATTAATCAATGAAGGTGAAAAATCTAAACATCCCCCAAATATTGATTTGTGATTATGTATCAATTTAAAGCAATAAAACAATCTCAATCAAACAATCAAGACAAATCGACACAACGATTTCAACGTGGAAAAACCACAATTGTAGCACCTCCAACTATGATAAAAAAATCACAGACAACAGCCACAAAACAATCCACTAAGAAGATATAAAAGAATTACACAGGTATACTCTCAATTACTTAGCGAATCCACGCCCGAATTGAACCAACCCCTATGTGCCTCTTCCAGCCCCATCTTCACCTCAGAACACACACTATTTATATTTGCAGATTCTTTAGTAATATGCAAACTATGATCATATTTATTATTAACATTATTTTTTGTATTTCCAAAGCATATTATATCGTCAGAATTAATTGCCATTTTAGATTGTTGTTGGTACCTAAGACCCTCCTAGTGTATTATCTGGTGCTTAAAACCTCTCTTTATAATCTTGAAGACTTAATTATGGCCAATTGTCAAAAGATCTTAATGAGTATATGGGCTTTGACATACGCTAAGCATATAGGTTTTACAACAACTAAAAATGAAACAAAAAATTATAAAGATATAAAATACAAAGGATGCACAAAAAACTTAGACGGAATTTTTGAATAAATTTTTTTTTTTTTTTATAACATAAAACACACCATTCAAACTTATATATATTAAAAATTTATACGTAGATAGAAATACTTACATAGCTTGATCTTGCTTTCAAAAGCTCTTCACCAAGCTCTGATACCAATTACAAAACTCAAAAGGAAAGGAGCTTTTTACTATTTTTATTATGGAATTTTGGTGGAGTTATGGAATTATGCTAGAGAAGAGAGAAAGAACAAAGCAAAAAGAAGAAGAACTTAGAAGAAAGCACAACAATGGAGAGAAGTTGAAGGGAATTTACATACATCATTATGTTGGCATAAAGGCCAATATATAGATACAAAGTGGTGAATACAAACAAAAACTTAACTTAATGCATATCTAACATATCTAACTCCATATCTAACTTTGTAAGACTTTTTGTCTTAAAAGTTGTCAATTTTTCTAACTAGTTAGGCAAGCCTAGTCGTAGGCCTTTTGAAAAATCTATCTAAAAGTAAATACAAAGAGACAAAAATAAAGCCAAAGGACTACAATTATTTGCTCTTTGCTACAGTTTTTACAATTATATTGAGGCACTCCAGAATCCACCAAAACTTCAAGCTCAAATTCTTCAGAATCTACCGAAGAACAACTCTCTCTTTTGTATAGAATGAACAAACAAACCTTTGATGCATTCTTCTTAACTCATGAGTTGAATACTCAATTAAACATCAAAGAAAACTAGCAAAACATTCCCAGATATAAACCTTAATATCCAAAAAGAAGATCTAAAGAAGTTATCCTAAAATCTGACAGAAACACGTACTTATAGAAATCTGGGACTGCGAAGCTCGCTCGAGCGAGGAACCAAAAACGCATGTTTTCCATAAGTGGCTTCGCTCGAGCCAAACAACCTGCGCTTGAGCGTAAAATCATCATTCTCAGGTTTTTTACAGACGCAGCCGTCGTTCGAGCGAAGACTCCTTCACTCGAGCGAGCAAAGGCGGACAAGCAACTTTGAATGCAATTTTGCATTTTGCTTCGGGGGCACTGCCCCTCGACCTCGTCTGGGTGCTGCCCCGGACCTGCCAAGGGGCGCTACCCCCTCGACCTTCGCGAGCTGATCGGGCAGCTCAATCCCCGTCATAGTCAGCGAAGTGACAATCTTGAAAGAATTAACATCACGAACTTCTCTGCATGGCACAATTCGGCTTGAATTCGCATCTAAGAAACTCATAGCCTCACGGAAATAAAAGTGCAAAAACAAGTACAACTGAAAGGAGTTTTGTCAAACGGGATTGCCAAAAATAAAAACCTAACATAAGGGGTGTGTGATTTCATTCATTTGATCCAATCATGAACCGGTTCCATGTGTTCAACAGCCCATGTCCATGGAATTGGCCACAAATTTAGAAAAAAAATAGGTAAGATAAAAAGGACTGAAATAATGAATTATTATTTTTTTAAGATTAAAATTTTTATTTTAAAAAGTAAGGTGCCGTTTGGTAACATTTACGTTTTCAGTTTATATTTAAAAAAATTTAAAAAAACTCAAATAAAAACTTGTTTGGTAAATTTTTTATTTATAAATCAGTGGTCTCAGTTTATAAATTTGGCCAAAAAATGTAAACTCAAAAAATGTGTTTCCGTTTTGAGTTTTTAGTTTTTTTTTTTTTACCACCCAACACTAGCCACCACCCGCCACCATTTTCCACCACCGTCTTCCACCACCACCACCTACCCGCCACCACCACCCGCCACTCGCCACCACCACCCGCCAGCCACCACCACCCACCCCCCGTCACCACCACCACCACCACTCACCACCACCACTCACCACCCACCTGCCACCCACCACCCACCATTACCATCCATCTGCCCGCCACCACCACCCACCACCCACCTGCCACCACCACCCACTTGCCACCAACCCGCCACCACCACCACCCGCCACTACTATCCATCCGTCCGCCACCACCACTCGCCACCTACCCGCCACCACCAGCCACCACCACCCACCTGTCACCCACCCGCCACTACCACGCACCATCCACCACCACTACCATCACCTACCACCCACTCGCCACCACCACCACCACCACCACCCATTTGCCATCACCCACCACTCGCCACCGTCACCCACTCACTGCCACCATCGCCACCACCACCCACCCGCCATCCACCACCCACCTGCCACCACTATCCACTCACCCGTCACCGCTTTCCACCACAATCTTCCGCCGCCAACACCCGCCACTTGCCACCACTTTCCACCACCGTCTTCTACCACTACCCACCCAACCACCCACCCACCCGCCACTTGCCACCACTTTCCACCACCGTCTTCCACCACCACCCACTCACCCACCCACCCGCCACTTGCCGCCACTTGCCACCACTTTCCGCCACCGTCTTCTGCCACCATCACCCACCACCTGTAACCATTTTCCACTACCGTCTTCCGCCACCACCACTCACCATCATTTTCCACCACCGTCTTCCGCTGCCACCACCCACCACCACTTGTCATTTCTCACTCTTTTTTATATTTTTAAATTTTTTTAAACATTTTGTCTAAACCAAATGCGTTAGTAGTTTATGTTTTTCTAAAAATAAACAAAAACCAGTTTATAAAATTTTTGTAAATATAAACTGAAAACGTAAACGTTACCAAACGGCCCTAAACATTTGGTGCAAATTTTTGTATTTAAAAGTGCATATAATGATTGAAATTAATCTCTTAATATTTTTTATAACAAAATTTTTATTTTTAGAGATGAAAAATTTTGATTTTTGTAGTGAAATTTTAATGGCACGTTATGCAATGTACATTGAAATAACATTTATTTGCGATCCCTTCTACAGCGTGGATCCGTGGCGCAATGGTAGCGCGTCTGACTCCAGATCAGAAGGTTGCGTGTTCGATTCACGTCGGGTTCAGTCCGCTTCTGTGTTTTTAATTTTTGTCCCCCTAAAGAGTGTACAAGCAGCCTATGTGGATAATGAATGTGCAAGATTTTATTTATTTAGTTTTTGGTAAATTACACTGACACCTGTTCATATTTATTACAGTTTTCTCCTCACGTTTTGGAAATTATATCTCCTCCTTAAGGTTTAAAATTTCATTACAGATTTTTCCTCTCAGCAATTTAATTTTTTGAAATACTAATTTTGCCCTTACTGGTAAATTACATCGACACCCCTCACATTTTAGAAATTGCAATCTCCTCCTTAAGGTTTAAAATAACATTACCAATTGTCCCTTCCGTTAGTATTAGTTGGAAAAAAAAATTATTTAAAAAAAAATTAATTGAAAACAAAATTTGTTAGTAAAATTTTTAAATTTCTGTTTAAAAACCAACGTAAACTCATTTTTTGAATTTATGTTTTTTTTCTCAAATTAACAAACTGAGACAACCATTTATAAACCAAAAAAATTTGTCAAACAAGTTTTTATGACAGTTTTTAAAATTTTTGTAAATATAAATTGAAAACTGAAAACGAAATGGTTACCACACAGGCTTCAGATGGTAAATATGTCGTAAAATTAACAAATAATTAAATAAGTTACTAACGTAAGAAATGACTTATCAAAAGATTCTTAGGCTATGTATAGTTTGACTTTTAGAAAAAAAATTTAAAATTTAAAATTTAATTTGGTTAAGAAATAGAAAATAATTATCATTTAAGGGTAAAAAATAAGGCCAAGTTTGGCATATGCCCAAAAAACCAAAAAGTTATTCAAAAAGTTAAAAAGTTATCACTATTCACCAAAAGTCAAAAAGTACGGCTGCACAACTCCCAATCCTAATTTTCCCCTACACACTAATTTATACAAATTTTTAATACACATTTTTTCATAAAAAGTCAAAAAGTTAACCCAAACAACCATATTTTTTTCCTCAACTTTTTAGTCTAAAAAGTCAAAAAATGCACTTATTTAGGTCATCCCAAACAACCCCATATCATTTTAACTTTTGGGCAGGTTATATACATACGTATGGCTGTTTCAATTTAATTTGTAAAAAAATATTTCTAACCACTGAAAAGATAAAAATTATATAAAAATAATAATTATTTTTTATTTTTTATTCATTAACCAAATTATTTTTTATTTTTTATTTTTTTTTCTAAAAATCAAACCATACATAGCCTAAAAATCTTTTAATAAGTCATTTCTTATGTTGGTAACTTATTTGATTAATTATTTGTTAATTTTGCGACATTTTTACCATCTGAAACCTGTTTGGTAACCATTTCGTTTTCAATTTTCAATTTATATTTACAAAAATTTTAAAAACTGTCATAAAAACTTGTTTGATAATTTTTTTGGTTTATAAATGGTTGTCTCAGTTTGTAAATTTAAGGAAAAAACGTAAATTCAAAAAATGAGTTTACGTTGGTTTTTAAAGAGAAATTTAAAAAATTTACTAACAAAAATTTTTTTCAATTAAATTTTTTTTTTCAAATAATTTTTTTTCCAACTAATACTAACCGATGGGGCAATTGGTAATGCTACTTTAAATCTTAGGGAAGGGATTGTAATTTTCAAAATGTGAGGAGTGTCAATATAATTTACCCAGTGAGGGCAAAATTAGTATTTCAAAAAAATTAAATTGCTGAGGGGGGAATCTGTAATGAAGCTTTAAACTTCAGAGAAGAAGATGTAATTTTCAAAACGTGAGGAGAAACTGCAATAAACATAAATCTCAAGGGGTGTCCGCGTAATTTACCCTTTATTTTTTTAGGTTCTAAACATGTTTTTTGGGTCTTTTCTCAATGTAAGTTGTACAAAATGGGCCACACTTTTTTAACCCCAAAATATATATGACAATGATAATCCTCACCAATAATCAGACTATCCAACTCTACATTTAAAGTTAGGTATTTGGAAAAAATATATATATAATATTTTGGTGTTATTTTATTTTATTTTTAAATTCAAATAATTAGATTATATACTGTGTTCACGTGTTTTGTGATAATATATATATAGCAAGAGCATTGCAAAAAAGAGTATGTTAGGAAATTCGTATCCCCCTTTTTGCTATCTTACTGTGATTTTATAGATAAATTATCCTTGCTTTGAAGATCATAGTTAACTTTATTTTCGTATAGTTCTTTTGTTCTATAATCTCCATATATAGAAAACTCAATTAACTTATAAGTTAGTGATGTAAAGTTTGTTGGAACTGTTTAACTTTAGTCTTTGTTTCTGTACTATTCTTTTGTTCTATAAACTCCACACGTTGAAGACTCTTGTTATTGCGAGGGTTAGACCTATGCAGTGTCTCAAACAAGTCAAATGTATATAGTTTTACAACAATGCTAGAGATTCACATTTTACACCCACAAATGCATTCATAATGATGTGAAAAGGGTAATGAGTCTCATATCATTGAGTATCTAATCAATCAAAAACTGACACTTGTCAGATCACATGTTACATTGCAGAAAATTTATGTGAGTACATTTTCCATAATTTTATCTTCATTCCCAATTTACAACAAAGAAATGTTACATTGCACTAAGGACCACACTTCAAAGAAAAATGGACTAAACATTATACACAGATTTGCAGCTGTTAAATATTGCGTCCCATAGATTTAGCATGAAGAAGAGATTCATAATTTACATAGCCAATGCAATTGCTGTTCTAGTTTCCTTCTCCTCAAAGTAAGATTAAGACAAATTGAAAAGAACATTCAAATGAACAAGCGGATTAAAAATACATTCACTGAGACAATTTCATTAAATTCTGCAAAGAAATCCACCGCAAAGTTTAGAAGAAAACATAGAAAGTTTCAGCTCCAACTTTAAATTTGATCACTAATCATTGATATTCAACCTTCATCAAGGATACAAGACATGATCGTGTGCAATGACAATCTTAAAAGTATCAATGAGCTTGTAGTAGATTTCTGTATTTGGTAATTTCCAAGATCTTAATCTTTACAGCTTCTCAACTCCATATATACTGTTAATTTCCTCTTTCCCTGGACAGATGGAAATTGTATAAAAAACTTCGATATGTAAACAAGCCATTATTCTTTGTCTTTAAACTCAGTCAGATTCAATCAAAATTCCTGGCTGACATTGAAGAGATGACAGAAAGCTCTCCATTTCAGATGACGAATTTTCAAGAAAACAGCTGTATTATGGAAACAAATCCTGCTTTCCCTTTCCAAAACCATAATTTTTAAAGCAACCCCTGGCATGAATCACCAATAATCTTTACATGAACAGGTCCCATCTTCAAAACAATGGAACCGATTTGAATCCCTTACAATTATTTTCCTCTCAACAATCTTCGATGTAAATTTAATAGCTGTATGGCAATCAACACAAGTTCTTAAATTCTTAAAAACCTTTATAGTTGTTCCTGGAGGAGTAGCAATAATTCCAAATGCAACTGCAAGCTTCTCACTGTGATAAGAGAGGTTTTGCTCCTTTTGCTCCTCTTCCACATCATGTAGCACATAATCTGTGTGAGGAATATACCCTTCTCCCTTCATCTTCTTTGAAATCTCCCCCAAAAAATCATGTATTTCCCTAGATTTTGGGTGGGTCGAATCTCCCACTAAGAACACATGGACCTTCCTTTTGATTTCAATCCAACTTAAACCGGGTTTTTTAACTACTCCTCTGTCATCCATAATTTTTCTGATCTTTGCCACTTCGCCCCACTTGCCGGCTGTGGCATAGATGTTGGCTAAGGTAACATAGGTAACTGCATTCTCGGGCTCTATTACAAATAATTCTTCTGCGGCTCGTTTAGCCAGTTCAACATTTGAATGAATTCTACAACCACCAAGTAAAGAAGCCCACAAAAACTTATCAGGCTTCATGGGCATTTGATTAATCAAATCTTCAGCTTCTTTAAATCTGCCAGATCGACTCAAAAGATCAATCACACAAGCATAATGATCAGCTGTATGTGTCAACCCATGTTTCCGTTTTATTGAGTGAAAATATTCAAGCCCTTTATCAACTAAACCAGCATGAGTGCAAGCTGAAAGGACCCCAACAAATGTAACATGATCAGGCTGAGTACCCGATTTGAGTAGCAACTCAAATAACTGAAGAGCCTCGTGGGGCTGACCATTTTGAGCATACCCATTGATCATAGAAGTCCATGAAACTAAATCTGGCCGATGCATCCCTTTGAAGACCTTTCTTGCATTGTCAATGTCCCCACACTTTGCATACATGTGAACAAGTGCACTTGCTGCAAATGAAATCAGATCAAACCCAACTCGCATCATGTACCCATGAACTTGCTTGCCAATGTCCTCTGCAGTTTGATCTGCACATTCATTTAAAACCCCAGCAAATGTGAACTCGTTAGGTCTGATCCCTGACCTCAACAAGTCCGAGAACAATGAAAGTCCCTCCTCCCTCTTTCCATCCTCAAAGTACCTGTCGATCATTGCTGTCCAAGAAACAATGTCTCTGTCCAATGTCTTATCAAATATGTGCCGTGCTTCTTCTAAACTCCCACATTTCCCATACATATCCGAAAGGGCACTCCACACAACCGCATCAGAATCCAACCCAATTCGCAAAATGTGACCATGAATCTCCTTCCCGAGGTGCAAGGTCTGAATGGCAGCAGAAGCAGTAAGAGCACTAGAAACAGTAAACTTATTGCAGTTCAAATTCTCATGTCTCTGCATTACTCTGTACAACTCTAGAGCATCCTTAGGCTGGTCATGCCGAACATACCCAGAAATCATGGCAGTCCAAGAAAAATGATCTCTTTGAGGCATTGAATCAAACAAGTGTCGAGCCTCTTTAACTTGTCCCACTTTCGCATACCCAGATATCATAATGTTCCAAGAACACAAGTCTCTTTCAGATATTTCATCAAACACATTCCGAGCACCCACAAGGCTCCCACATTTGCAATACATATCAAGAATGCGATTGAAAATGAAAATCCCAGGTACAAAACTAGAGAGTTTAATGTGATTGTGAACCCTTTTGCCCTCCTCGAGAGCTCGCTGGTGGAGGCAGAGTTGTATGAGAGTCGAGTACATTGCAGCATTTGGATGATCAACAAGGTCTAGAACCTGAATTGCTTCACCCAAACGCTTTTGTTCGCAAAGAATTTCAATAGCTTCATTGAATTTCTTGTCTTTGCACAAGCGGTTTACGAGAGCGCCATTGCTGTTTGAATTGAAGAAAGTTTTTGGAATCGGAGGTTTCTGGTTCGATTGGAGTCGTGGAGAAGAGGAGGAACTGATTGTCCTCTTGGGTTGTGATAAGGAGAAACGATCCGACATGAGTTTGAGAAATTTCTGGAGATGAAATTGTGTCGCTCTCATGATTTCACAATGTAGAAGATGAAAGTGAAACAGAGTATCTACGGTGATCTTGGAGGGAAACAATGAAAGGTAGAGAATGAGCATAATCGTGTGTAGGGTGGCATGGATCGATTGTCAAATTTCAGCCCGCCGTTTGCTTCTGCCCGTTTGCTCTCCCTCTCTCTCTCTCTCTCTCTCTCTCAGTTGCTTCCAAAGCTTCAACACAGATTTTATCCGGATACATTTCAACACAGAGGTATCAATCCAAAATTAAGTGATAGAGTTTTTGTTATTTACAAATTTTACCCAAATACATTTCATAATATAATTTGGGGCCCGAATTTGTCTTGATTGTCTTTTGAAGTTAAAAGAGCCCATTTTTGAACTATTATTCAGCTTGTTTAATTTAGATTTTCAGGATTTATTTTTCATAAAATTATTTTTTTTAGTTTTTTCATATTTTTACTAAATTTTTTTAATATTCTAAGAAATTTTAAAAAAATTTAGATATACTTAACATAAATACATTTAAAAAGTATAATATTTGTGAAAAAAAATTTAGAAAGTTCACTAAATACCAAAAATATAAAAAAAAAATCAGAATTCAGTACATTTTTCGTATTCTTGTGTATTTATTATTTTTGTACAAATATTTTACTTTTTATATACATCTATGGAAGGTGCATCTAAAAAAGTAAAAAAAAAATTGCTTAAAATGTTTAAAACGTTCACTAAAAAAAAAACAAAAAAACTCAATTTTCAAAAAATTAAATCCACAAAATTGAAACCAAACACTGAATAGTATTACATAGATAAATAAATATATTTTGGGTCTTGAATTTTGGGGATGTGCTGCCTTTAATGTTTTAGGTTCAAAATTTTCTATGAACAAATGATTTTTTGAACTCAATTCATACGAGGGTTTATCCTAATTTTAATTGGAACTCTTGCAAATAAACAGTGAGATTGATCCTCTAAATTGGTACCCAATAGACATAGCAAAGAAAATCACTACATAATTATAGTTAGTGATCAAAGTCGTAGTGTGGTGTCATTATGGATCGTGTTAGAATCTCTTTAATATTAAACTAATTTTTTTATATTTTTGTAATATAACAATAATGCATAAGGAAATTCTACTAATACACAATTCCTACTGTATGTACTTTTGAGTTATATCATTTTTTTTTTTTAATTATGACTCATGAGATATTTGGTTTTACTTATGTGTCGTTTGGTTATGACTTTTTTTATATTTATATTATGATTCAAAAAGTATAAAATTATGTCATTTTCTTCTTTAATTATAAGGTACATATGGTACACACCCTTTAATTTAAGGAGTGTGTACCATAACCTTTCCCTAATGCGTATTCAAAAAATTATTTAGAACATATATTATGAATTATAATTATTCGAAATATATCATATCCTTCTAGTTTTTAATCTTTATTATGTATACCTTCTTTTTTTTATCAGAAAAAAAGATGCTCTAAGGTGTCATCACGACATTCGTGGGCCCAGGCCTTGGGATAACTGGTTGCAAACCTGATTTAACCAAACTCATAGAAAGAAACCCACTACCGAGGAATCAATAGAGCTCAACCATACCAAGGCACCAGTGGAGCTCAACCATACCGAAGTACCAGTGGAGCTTAACCAAACGCCACAGACGAGCTCAAGATTTGATCAGAGTATACCATACCAAGGTATCAATGGAGCTCAATCATACGCCACAGACGAGTCCAAGATTTGATCGGAGTATAGAGCAAGGTCTTAACAGAGAGCCATTGGAATTACCCAACATTTCGCTCCCCCCCAAGAGTCGAACCAAAATCACACCTATGAAGAAGAATACCTTCGCCATTAGGCCACCACCCCGGTGGTCTATGTACACCTTGTTTTGGAATAATTTCAAGATAACTTTTCATGACATTTTTATTTAGGGTTATTTTACTTTATGTTCCTAAACTATTACTAAATTATCTACTTAAATTTTGAATTATTGATTCCTAAACTATTGTTTGAGTCTATTTAGAGTTAATTTCACTTTCTACCCTTGAATTATTATAAAATTATTTACTTAATCCCAAAACTATCGATTGAATATATTGAGTATCTAAAATATTTAATTCAAATCTGTTTAATTGCTAAAATAAATACAAAAATAAAATATAAGACAATAAATAAATTAATAAGATATCCTACCTAATTAAAAGAAATCTTAAATTTTTTATTCTTATGAGTCTTGGCCTCATTTGACAACTAAGGGTCCGTTTGTTTTTAGAATTAGTTTGGATAACATAGTTAGTATTGAGATTGTTAGTGAGGAGATTAATAAAAATTGTATTTGTTTATGTATTGATGTGGTAATATTAGTTGGTTAAGACTAAATATATGAAATACCTAAAGGCTATTATTATATAAAATGTAACTTTGTTATCTTTGTAAAATAGAGAATAAAATTATCATTTTTTATCTTATTCTCCAATCTCGTTGGATTAGAATAACAATCACACCTCTCTTGTGGGATTATTAAGGAGGGGATTAACACTAAGGGACTATTAGTCCTAAAGCTTTTGTTCCAATAAAACACAATTTTTGTAAGACCCAACAAACATGAATTTTAATTAAAAAGTCTCTCTCTGTTTTTTTTATTTATTATTTATTCATATTTTTAAAAAAATTTAAAAATTACTAAAATAATGAAATGCCAAACAATCCGAAGTAACTGCAACTTCCTTTTTGTTTATTAAGACCTAACTACCAAGTCAACAATGGCGCGAGCTCTCCAATCTCTTCCAAAAAGGCGTTGGGATCCTCCGAAGTTAATTCCTAGAGTGATCTGGTAAAGTGAATTGGTGAGGATGCGACACATGTTCCATTAATAGAACGAATGGTTAAGATCACTTCCTCACCAAAACGACGTCGTTTTGATGATGAAAACCCAAAAAACAAAACAAAACAAAAAAGAAGAAAAGAAAAGGAAAGAAAGAAGAAAAAGAAGAAGAAAATCAAGAGCAGCAAGCAACAACAACACAGACCAAGTTAAAGAGAAACCGCCGGCGACCCATCAAAAGAAGAAAGTCCTATTTCTACCTCTCCAAAGTAATGAATCAATATATATATATATATATATATTATAATCATATGGAAGCAATAAATTTAATTTATATACTGGAAATTGATGATAATTTATGATGATACAATACCCAGTACAGTAAAAGAACAAAAGGAATAGAAATTTTGTCAAGGTCAGAGAGAGAGAGATTGATTACCAGAAAAAAACCCAAATAGCTTGAATGAAGTGAAAAGTCTCTTGAAGCATATATTCTTTATTATCAGTAGAAAATTTTTATTTCCTTTTTTATTTTCAATTAATTACCTCATCAAATCCTTATAAACAATAATGAATTTTAGCACTTCTAATCAACATTTTTTTTCCCAAAATATTTACAAATTTAATAGAAATGTTTTTGAAAATAGAGATATGCAAGGAAAGGTTATGATTGAAGGTGAATTTTGGAGGGAGAAAAATGAGCTAAATCAGTGAAGAAACCCCAAGACAAAATTTCAAGCATTGAAACCCTTCGGACTTTCAAGTGCAGAGAGAGAGAGAAGGGGGGAGAGAGAAGGAAAACAAAAAGGCAATCCTAGATCTTGCATGATGGTCCAAGAGGAGGAGGGGCTGGCAACGACGGCTTTCTTCTTTTTTAGCGTTGAGATCCTCCTCATCTTCTCTCTTTCTTTCAGCCCTTCTCTCTCTCTCTCTCTAATGCTGCACAGGGACAAAAACGTATAGGGAATTTTGAAAGCTGATTTTTTTTTTCTTTTTCAAATCACTCACCAAAACGACGTCGTTTTGGTGAGGCTAAATCCCAACCCTTGGATGGATCACTCTAGGAATTAACTCTAGAGGATTAATGCCCTAAAAGGTACCAAAAACTCAATTCGAACAATCTCATCAAACTCGATAGAGCCCTTCTCTTGCTAAACTAGCGAGATAAACTCTAAAAAACCAGGCACATCAATCTCGCTACAAGCGTGCCAAAATTTGAGGGTGCTACAGTATCCCGCTACAATAAACGAGATATTGTTCATCATTATTCATTTTTTTATTATTTTTTTCGGGCCAAACTCTACGCTCTTCCTCTTCCGCGCCAAAACTACATAGCGGCAACCACTTCACAACATCTGCTTTCACCATATCTGAAACTCAAGTTCTCTCTCTCTCTCTCTCCACTACTACAAAAATAGTTAAAAATCATACTTTGACAAAAAAAACTGTCTCACTTTTATTAGAAGTGTGATAAAAAAAAATTAGATTGATGTTTTAATCACACTTAATTTGATTGAGTGTGATAATATTTATTTTTTATGTCACTTTTTAATTAAGTATGATTATATATATATATATATATATATATATGTTTTAATCACACTTTTAATTCAAGTGTGATTATATATATATATATATATATATTTTAATCACACCTTCTAATTAAAGTGTGATTATATATGCAATACTACAATAATATTTAATAATATTTATTTTTAATCACACTTTTTAAATAAATGTGATTATATATATATATATATATATTTAATCACACTCCCTGAGTAGTGTGATTGTATAAAACATTTCAATTTGATTTTTATATAAAATATCTATTCCCAACCCGCCAAAAAAAATAAAAAATAAAAAAATCTTGTGTTACACATACACACACAATAAGAAATTTCAGCCATAGATTACATCCACACACCCTATCACACATATACTCTCACACACACAATAATTCTTCAATTAAACCTAATTGACACCACACATTTCATCTCATCCATTCATATTAATTCAGAGCCGCTGTCTTCTGGTCTCATTCCTTACCTTGTCGATCAGCTGTCACCACCTGTCACACCCTGAACGTTTAATTAAATATCACATAAATATTTATAGTTGTATATAATTATAAACGTATGTAATTATATATTATTAAATAAATAATAATAAATACAGAATCTAATTTGATATTAGATTATCAAATATTAGATTAATTAAGGATTATTTATTTGGGGCCAAATTAACAAAAATATAGAATTATAATACTAGTTTGGCCAAATTAGAGTTAAAGATAGTAAATAAATAAATATAAAAGAAAGAGTAAATAAATAATGATATTGATAACAATAATAATAATAATAGTGGGTGTAGTAGTAAAATAAATAATTAATTTTTTGTTGGTATACGATAAAGTGTAATTTAATTAGGGATTAATTTATTTATATAGTTATGCTAGAAAACTGGACAAAAGTGTAATTACCATAAACATTCACTAAGATAAGTATAAATCTATGGTTAGTAATGAGCAAATCCAGGGAAAGTTATGATCAAATCTGTGGGATGATTCAGGCTGGCCACGTGTTGGCCTGATAATGTTTTTACCTCCCTATAAATAGAGAGAAGTTGATCAAATCTGTAGGAGGAAAAAAGAAAGGAAAAAAAGAGAGAGAGGCACGTAAGTTACTGAAAGTAGGAAGGTTGTGATAGTGGAGTAAGTTAAGGGTCAATATTAAGGTAAGTTGTATTATACCTTGAGTTACCATAATATATTTTACATATATTTTGACTTATCATAATCTATTTTATAAAAGTTGTATTTTATTAGTTATATTAATACAAGTTATGTTTTATAAATATTTCAATTACGTTGATTAATTTCTGAACTCCATTTGTTTAAAATGGAACCCATGGATATACTTGTTTAAATTTTAAAGAATATTTGATTATAACCTTATAAACAATTATGTTTTGAAAGTATCACCACGGGAGTTCCATGCTTTGGGGGACTTAAATAACCATCGGCCTCTGTTTGACCATTTTGTGGTCCTCTGTTTGTCATGGATCCATTGACCTCTGTTCTGACTGTCACTTTTGTGACCTCTGTTCTGTTCTGTTCTGTACCGTGGTTATGGTTATTTATTTATATAATTTCTGTATTCCTGTTTCTGCCACTTAAATTATTTATCCACCGAATTAAGTTATGTAAATGTTTTGGCCTAACTAACCATCCATGGTTATTTTGTATTCCCTATACTCTCGGCATAATATTTCTCACTCTGCTGTGTGCTTATAGCTGTTACCATTTCAGGTGACGAGATGCAGGGAAAACCCATAACCTCACATAATGGAACCCGCACGAGGATTGATGTTGAAACACTATTTTGTCTTTCTTTTCTTTTTTTTTTTATATATTTTTGCTCTCTTTTGTTTCTACTCGGGGCCGGTCACTGACTAATAAAATAATAAAAGCCCTATAAATGTATTTTCTCTTATTAAAATAGTAAAATGGAGTAATTTCATGTTTAATTATTGTGCAGTTTAATTTGCTACAAATAGAATAAGTTAGTAAGTTGCAATTCCAACCCTAAGCCCGTGGGGTTGGGTCGTGACAAAGGTGGTATCAGAGCAACGGTTCAAAAAAAAATGCCATTTTAATTTGATCAAGAAGTTTGAAAAGTTACAAATGAATCTATAAATAAAACTATATAGCTAAATAAACATAATAAAATAAAATATGATAAAATAAAATAATAATAATAAATATTTACCTACAACGTTAGTCCTTTTGTAAAATCTCACATTTATTCTGGTGATAAAGGAATGTCAGAGATTAACTTTGATGATGCGTTTTGGGATGAGCTTGGGGTCATTAATTTAAATGAGATTTTAGCCGAGCACCCTCCCTCGCCTCACCTGAGGGTTGGGGAGATTCAGAGGACATAATCAGAGGACTGCATCCAGACCGTGCCCAGTTGATGGGTCGGCCAATCTATATACAAGCTGATCCTACCGATGTCCCATATTTACTATGGAGGCAAAGCCGTGCCGATACATGCAGACGTTTTCTTGGACCCGCTCGTGTCTTTGGCGTTGCCCCGGGACATGATCGCTCGCCCTATATCATAGGCCCTCTACCTCTAGATTTTGTGGCCAGAAGGGGGAACGTGTACCCTGAGGACTATATTTTCACCACAGTCCCTAACCCATTGGAGATAATTAATATTCAAAATGTTGACTTTAATAATGACTTGTCATATGTTGAGACACCCGGCTGGATTGTCGATCGAGCATTTTTAGGATACATATAGTCTGTCCCCATTTTCACAGTACAGACAACGTGGGTGTGTTTTGGTGTAGTCCAGTTGGGATGGGAATTTGAGCTTTTTATGCAGCACTATTTCCCATGGTTGTTTGGCCCATTCGACCCACCACTCTAGATTTGGTAGAAGAAAACCTTTTTGTATGCTGACCATGATGTGTTCTGATCCCTTTTTGTTGTCTTTTTGTTTTTGTTTACCACATAGATGGGACACTAACATATTCTGACTGAT
Source organism: Camellia sinensis (assembly GCF_055761805.1). Classification (NCBI taxonomy): domain Eukaryota; kingdom Viridiplantae; phylum Streptophyta; class Magnoliopsida; order Ericales; family Theaceae; genus Camellia; species Camellia sinensis. The sequence continues at coordinate 193,021,594 of NC_138964.1, forward strand.
GTAATATTAATTGTAAACAATGTAAAGTTGGCATTTTATATAGATATAGATTGCGCTACACATGCTTACATATATGCTGCATTGTAAATGTAATGCCTCGTTTATTACCTTGTAGAATGGCCAATAATGGTAACGCAGCGAGTCATCAGTCAGTGGCGCTGAATCGATGGAAAGAATAATGGAAAAAGTGGTTACTAGCTTTTTGTAAGCCTTGCAGACTAACATCAACAATGGGATGCCGGAGCGGCGAGAAGAGCCGATTACCATAAAACAGTTCTAGGATCTGAAACCCACCACGTTTATCGGCGGCCCAGACCCAATGGTAGCAGACGCTTGGGTTAAAGATATGGAAAAGATTTTTTGTGCCCTACCCTACATCGAAAGACAGAAGACAACTTTTGTTACTTTCACTTTCAAAGACTATGCACAGGAATGGTGGCTTCTCACTCTGGAGAAAAAAGAAATTGCGACTTGGGCAAGATTCTTGAAAGTATTCTACAAAAAATACTTCCCAGATTCATTGCGGGAACAGAAGGCATCTGAATTCATACATTTAAAGCAAGGCCGAATATGAGAGCAAGTTCACACAACTCGCTCGGTTTGCAACATACGTCATCCCCACCAAAACTCGAAAAGCAAGAAAATTCAAAGCAGGTTTGGATGCTGAAATTAAAGACAGGCTCGAGGTCTTGAAACTGCCAACCTATGCGGAAGTGGTAGACCGGGCGTACATTGCAGAAAAGGGGATTAAAGCCTCACGTTCTGGGGAACCAAGCCAAAAGAAGTGATTATGGGAAAAAGACAACAGAAGACCCGGTGTTGCGCTTCCTAAAAAGGTGAATATAGGCACAACTAGTTCAGGCCATCAAGGTCCTACCAACCCCCGAGGTGGCACTATTCCAATTTGTCCCACTTGTGAGAAAGCTCATTGGAGACAATGTCATTGAGATACGGGAGCATGTTTTAAATGCGGTCAAGTTGGCCATTTACTGAGGGATTGTCCAAAGCTGACTAATCCTACAGCCAGCCCCTCTGGCCCAGTCAGAAAACTCACAGGACTTGGAGGAGAGAGGAAGGACCAAAAACGCCAAGAACGGGCTTTTGCCTTGGTACCTGGAAAACCAGAAGTTACCGAAAATGTTGTGTCAGGTATACTTTCTATCCATGGTCATTTAGCTCATGTCCTCATTGACTCTAGGTCAACTAATTCTTTTGTTGCACCACACTTTGCTGTGAAGTTGGAAACAACACCCGAACCATTAGGATATATATTGTCTGTGTCTTTTCCTTTTAGTAAGTCTGCCTGTAGTGCTAAGGTGTACAGATCATGTACTATATCCTTAGAAGGCAAAACCCTATATGTAGACTTGATTCCCCTCCGCATTGGGAACTTTGATATGATCTTAGGTATGGATTGGCTGGCTGCCAACCATGCCTTTATTGATTGTAAAGCCAAAAATGTCTCCCTCAGGTTACCAAACCAACCCAAGCTTGTCTTTGATGGGACTGGAGTTTCCAACCCTCCATGTATTATATCGTCCATGACAGCCCAATGACTTCTAAGAAAGGGTTGTGGTAGTTATATTTGTTATGTGATTGATACACAAAAAGAGGCCCCCACCGTTGATGCAATCCCCGTGGTTCGAGAATTCTCGGATGTTTTTCTTGAAGATCTACTTGGCATCCCGGTTGATCGGGAAATCGAGTTCACCATTGAAACCCAACCTGGTACACAACCAATATCAAAAGATCCTTATCGCATGTTGACGACAGAATTGAAAGAGCTGAAGACTCAACTCCAAGAACTACTGGACAAAGGTTTCATTCAACCTAGTACCTCATCCTGGGGAGCTCCAGTATTGTTCGTGAAGAAAAAAGATAGCACGATGAGATTATGCATCGATTACCGGGAGCTGAACAAGGTCACCATCAAGAATCGGTACCCTCTGTCGCGAATTGATGACTTGTTCGATTAACTTCAAGGCGCCCAGGTATTCTCCAAAATTGACTTGCGTTTTGGCTACCATTAACTAAAAGTCAAAACAGAAAGTATCGAAAAGACTGTCTTCAGAACCCGTTGCGGGCACTACGAGTTTTTTGTCATGCCTTTTGGCGTCACAAATACCTCAGCAGCCTTCATGGACCTCATGAACCGAGTGTTCAAACCTTACCTTGATGAGTTCATCATCGTCTTCATTGACGACATCCTCGTATACTCCAAGTCACCAGAGGCCCATGAGCAGCACTTGCGAACGGTTCTACAAACACTACGTGATCACAAACTTTACGCCAAGATGAAGAAATGCGAATTTTGGATCACTAGTGTACACTTTCTCGATCACGTCATTAACAAAGATGGCATCTCAGTTGATCTCCAAAAAGTTACAGCAATCGTAGACTGGCCACGACCTACTAATGTGTCAGAAATCCGAAGTTTGTTGGGTCTAGCTGACTATTATCGACGCTTCGTGCAAGATTTCTCAAAGATAGCATCACCCTTGACCCAGCTAACTCAAAAGAACACACCCCTTGAATGAACTGACAAACAAGAGCGTTGCTTTCAAGAATTAAAAAGTCGACTTGTGTCAACTCCTATACTAGCACTCCCTACAGGAGCAGATGGGTTCGTAATCTATAATGATGCCTCATACAATGGTTTGGGTTGCGTTCTCATGCAAAACAAAAAAAGTCATTGCTTATGCATCGCGGCAATTAAAGACTCAAGAGAAGAACTGCCCGACTTATGATTTGGAATTGACTGCGGTAATCTTTGCCCTCAAAATCTGGCGTCATTATCTCTACGGTGCAACTTGCGAGGTTTTCACTGATCACAAGAGTCTTAAATATCTGTTCACACAGAAGGAACTGAATATGAGGCAACGGCGGTGGCTAGAATTTATGAAAGATTATGATGTAGAGATCCATCACCATCTAGGCAAAGCTAACGTGGTGGCAGACGCACTAAGCCGAAAGACGACCAGAAGTTTGGCATGTACTCTCATTTCCTGCGAGATCAATGGACTGCTCGTCAACATAACCATGGAACCTACCTTGATTGAAGAAATTAGAGTATGCCAATGTGTAGACAACCTTTTAAAGAAAAAGTACGAGAAGCAAAGGAGTACACCTAATCCTGATTTCATTATAAGCAATGGTATACTAAAATTTCGAAATCGAATTTGCATACCTGACATTTCGGAACTCAAGAAGAAGATATTGGTGGAAGCTCATAGCTCGAGATTTGCAGCCTATCCTGGCAACACAAAGGTGTACCATGATCTGAAGGAACATTATTGGTGGACAGGAATTAAAAAAGACATAGGAAACCATGTCTCCAAATGTTTGCATTGTCAATGTATTAAAACAGAACATCAGAGACCTGCAGGACTGCTGCAACCACTCCCTATTCCTAAATGGAAATGGGAGCACATCACTATGGACTTCGTGGTCAGGCTACCACAATCATTTTCGAAGAATGATGCAATATGGGTTATAGTAAACTGATTTACGAAGTCGGTGCATTTCCAACCAATCAAAATCATGTACTCTCTTAAGAAGTTTGCCACTTTATACATCAAGAAAATTATTCGTTTGCATGGTATCCCAGTTTCAATCGTATCTGACCGAGACCCCCACTTCGTGTCTCATTTTTTGAACAAATTGCAAGAAGTTTTGGAGACTACACTGAAGTTTAGCACGGCTTATCATCCACAAACTGATGAACAATCCGAAAGAACAATCCAGACATTGGAAAACATGTTACGTGTGTGTGTGTTGGACCTCAAAGGTAACTGGGATGAGCACCTATCTTTAGTGGAATTTGCCTATAATAACAGCTACCAAGCAAGCATTGGAATGGCACCGTACGAAGCTCTGTATGGAAGGAGATGTCGATCACCTCTGTGTTGGACGAAAGTCGGGGACAGGAAATTGTTAGGCCCCGAGATCGTGCAAGTCACAAGTGAGAAAATTCAACTCATCCAACAGCGAATTCGCATTGCTCAGAGTCGCTAGAAAAGTTATGCAGATATACGAAGACGGGAGTTGGAATTTCAACACAGAGGTATCTATCCAAAATTAAGTGATAGAGTTTTTGTTGTTTACAAATTTTACCCAAATACATTTCATAATATAATTTGGGGCCTCGAATTTGTCTTGATTGTCTTTTGAAATTAAAAGAGCTCATTTTTGAACTATTATTCAGCTTGTTTAATTTAGATTTTCAGGATTTATTTTTCATAAAATTATTTTTTTTAGTTTTTTCATATTTTTACTAAATTTTTTAAATATTCTAAGAAATTTTAAAAAAATTTAGATATACTTAACATAAATACATTTAAAAAGTATAATATTTGTGAAAAAAAAATTAGAAAATTCACTAAATACCAAAAATATAAAAAAAAAATCAGAATTCAGTACATTTTTCGTATTCTTGTGTATTTATTATTTTTGTACAAATATTTTACTTTTTATATACATCTATGGAAGGTGCATCTAAAAAAGTAAAAAAAAAATTGCTTAAAATTTTTAAAACGTTTACTAAAAAAAAAAACAAAAAAACTCAATTTTCAAAAAATTAAATCCACAAAATTGAAACCAAACACACTGAATAGTATTACATAGATAAATAAATATATTTTGGGTCTTGAATTTTGGGGATGTGCTGCCTTTAATGTTTTAGGTTCAAAATTTTCTATGAACAAATGATTTTTTGAACTCAATTCATACAAGAGTTTATCCTAATTTTAATTGGAACTCTTGCAAATAAACAGTGAGATTGATCCTCTAAATTGGTACCCAATAGACATAGCAAAGAAAATCACTACATAATTATAGTTAGTGATCAAAGTCGTAGTGTGGTGTCATTATGGATCGTGTTAGAATCTCTTTAATATTAAACTAATTTTTTTATATTTTTGTAATATAACAATAATGCATAAGGAAATTCTACTAATACACAATTCCTACTGTATGTACTTTTGAGTTATATCATTTTTTTTTTTAATTATGACTCATGAGATATTTGGTTTTACTTATGTGTCGTTTGGTTATGACTTTTTTTATATTTATATTATGACTCAAAAAGTATAAAATTATGTCATTTTCTTCTTTAATTATAAGGTACATATGGTACACACCCTTTGATTTAAGGAGTGTGTACCATAACTTTTCCCTAATGCGTATTCAAAAAATTATTTAGAACATATATTTATGAATTATAATTATTCTAAATATATCATATCCTTCTAGCTTTTAATCTTTATTATGTATACCTTCTTTTTTTTTATCAGAAAAAAAGATGCTCTAAGGTGTCATCACGACATCCGTGGGCCCAGGCCTTGGGATAACCGGTTGCAAACCTGATTTAACCCAACTCATAGAAAGAAACCCACCACCAAGGCACCAATAGAGCTCAACCATACCGAGGCACCAGTGGAGCTCAACCATATCGAGGTACCAGTGGAGCTCAACCATACGCCACAGACGAGCTCAAGATTTGATCAGAGTATGCCATACCAAGGTATCAATGGAGCTCAATCATACGCCACAGACGAGTCCAAGATTTGATCGGAGTATAGAGCAAGGTCTTAACAGAGAGCCATTGGAATTACCCAACATTTCGCTCCCCCCCAAGAGTCAAACCAAAATCACACCTCTGAAGAAGAATACCTTCTCCATTAGGCCACCACCCCTGGTGGTCTATGTACACCTTGTTTTGGAATAATTTCAAGATAACTTTTCATGACATTTTTATTTAGGGTTATTTTACTTTATGTTCCTAAACTATTACTAAATTATCTACTTAATTTTTGAATTATTGATTCCTAAACTATTGTTTGAGTCTATTTAGAGTTAATTTCACTTTCTACCCTTGAATTGTTATAAAATTATTTACTTAATCCCTAAACTATCGATTGAATATATTGAGTATCTAAAATATTTAATTCAAATCTGTTTAATTGCTAAAATAAATACAAAAATAAAATATAAGACAATAAATAAATTAATAAGATATCCTACCTAATTAAAAGAAATCTTAAATTTTTTATTCTTATGAGTCTTGGCCTCATTTGACAACTAAGGGTCCGTTTGTTTTTAGAATTAGGTTGGATAACATAGTTAGTATTGAGATTGTTAGTGAGGATTTTAATAAAAATTGTATTTGTTTATGTATTGATGTGGTAATATTATTTGGTTAAATATATGAAATACCTAAAGGCTATTATTATATAAAATGTAACTTTGTTATCTTTGTAAAATAGAGAATAAAATTATCATTTTCTATCTTATTCTCCAATCTCGTGGGATTAGAATAACAATCACACCTCTCTCGTGGGATTATTTAGGAGGGGATTAACATTAAGGGACTATTAGTCCTAAAGCTTTTGTTCCAATAAAGCGTAATTTTTGTAAGATCCAACAAACATGAATTTTAATTAAAAAGTCTCTCTCTGTTTTTTTTATTTATTAGTTATTCAAATTTTAAAAAAAAATTAAAAATTACTAAAATAATGAAATGCCAAACAATCCGAAGTAACTGCAACTTCCTTTTTGTTTATTAAGACCTAACTACCAAGTCAACAATGGCGCGAGCTCTCCAATCTCTTCCAAAAAGGCGTTGGGATCCTCTGGAGTTAATTCCTAGAGTGATCTGGTAGAGTGAATTGGTGAGGACGCGACACCTGTCCCATTAATAGAACGAATGGTTAAGATCACTTCCTCACCAAAACGACGTTGTTTTGATGATGAAAACCCAAAAAAACAAAACAAAACAAGAAAAACAAAAAAACAAAACAAAAGAAAAGAAAAGAAAGAAGAAGAAGAAAGTCAAGAGCAGAAAGCAGCAACAACACGGGCCAAGTTAGAGAGAAACCGCTGGCGACCCATCAAAAGAAGAAAGTCCTATTTCTACCCCTCCAAAGTAATGAATCAATATATATATATATATATATTATAATCATATGGAAGCAATAAATTTAATTTATATACTGGAAATTGATGATAATTTATGATGATACAATACCCAGTACAGTAAAAGAACAAAGGAATAGAAATTTTGTCAAGGTTAGAGAGAGAGAGATTGATTACCAGAAAGAAACCCAAATAGCTTGAATGAAGTGAAAAGTCTCTTGAAGCATAAATTCTTTATTATCAGTAGAAAATTTTTATTTCCCTTTTTATTTTCAATTAATTACCTCATCAAATCCTTATAAACAATAATAAATTGGACTTGGGGTCACTACTGTGGCAAATGCACAGCAGTGACTGTTGTGCTTCATTTTGTGATGCATTATGGGCTTATTTTTATGATCTGAACCGTCATTTTGTAGGATTTGTTGAGTACTTCAAGCCTACCAAAAATCATATTAATCGGATATCAACAACTATATGATCGAATTGCATATTTTTATACTATTTTTCAAAAGAAAAACTTCTTGTTTGTTTTTTTGGTTATCAATCATATAGTTATTGGTATCCGATTAATATGATTTTTGGTAGGCTTGAAGTACTCAACAAACCCTACAAATGAACGGTTCAGATCATAAAAATAATCCCATAATGCATCACAAAATGAAGCACAACAGTCACTACTGTGCCTTTGCCACAGCAGTGACCCCAATTCCTAATAAATTTTAGCATTTCCAATCAACATTTTTTTCCCCAAAATATTTACAAGTTTAATAGAAATGTTTTTGAAAATAGAGATATGCAAGGAAGGGAAAGTCTAGAATGTGCACCTTATAAAAGGACATATGATATGCACTTATTGTATGGTCCATATCGTGCCACATCATAAATAATGACCTGCTAAACCGGTCATGTAACAGGTTACAGAAAGAATCATAACTTTTTTTCAAATATCATAACAATACTACAATGAATCATAGCAATGTCATAATATTCACCAAAGTGTCATAACAAAGACACTATAAATCATAACAATATAATGACAACTCATAACAAATATAGTTATTTCTAATCAATTATCATGACATTTGAATCGTAACATTTTTTATTATGATTCACCATGACAAATCATAACTTTTGGTAGTACAAATCATAACTTTTACTAATGAATCATAACCACAACTTTTTTCTCCACAATCATAATAAGATTAACAAAATGTCATAACTTTTATTAATGAATCATAACCACAACTTTTTTCTCCACAATCATAATAAGATTAACAAAATGTCATAACTTTTACTAATGAATCATACACCACAAGAATTTTCACTTTTGGCGACTAAATTTTTAGTCACCAAAAGTTAATTTTTAGTTGCCGAAGGGTTTTAGCAACTAAATTATTTGGTCGCAATAGTCGTCATCAAAGAATTGTCAATAAAGGTAATTAGCGACTAAAATTATTTTAGTCGCCAAATGTATACAATTTTCGACTAAAATTTTAGTCGCTAAAAGGTTGAACATTAAATTAAATTAGACCATTTTTGGCGACCAAGCTTTTAGTCGCCTAAAGTTCTACATTTTTAGCTACTAAAATTTTAGTCGGCAAAAAGTTCTTCTTTTGGCTACTAAAAATTTAGTCGCCTAAAGTCCCACATTTTTTACTACTAAAATTTTAGTCGGCTAAAATACTCTCTATTGCTTTATAATATTAAGAAATATGAATATTGTCCTTGGACATAGGAATTGAAAATCCAATTGACACTACACATCAGTATAATGGATGGTTTAGTGTATATTCCGACTCCAAAGCAATCAGTAAACCCCATTTAGATTATATTTCTGAAGTAACAAGTGTTTTACTACTCTGCAAAACAAGTTGCTTTAAATGTTGAAATATAGTGTTATATACTTAGCCACAGTTGATCTGAATTTTTGTACCTTTGTGTAACAGTTGTTGGAGAGCTTTCAAAAGGCTTTCCCCACATTTTCTTTTCCCCCCTTGCCCGAACGGGGAGACTTTGATCTCAAAGATGTATTAGAGTTACCCTACTTCTTCAACTGATCTGAACCAAAAGCAACTCATTCTCTTACTTGTACAGTGACACGGTGACTTTGATCTAAGAAATGTACTACGGTCACCCTACAACAACTGATCTGAACCAAAACCTACTATTCCTCTTATGTATACTGTGACATGGTGCCTCTGTGCATGTTTCATGGTCTCTGGTCTTTCTGTTTGCTACCGTATATGGGCATGGCAAAGTAAGAGGGCAATCTCTGCTTATAATCTGGTAGGAGACTTGAGGCATGGATCGTTTGAACATTGAGATGATCTCTCCGAGGTACAATACTACTATATACACAATTCAACCTGCAGTTGCAAACTCCATTTTTCGGAATACAGTCAACAAAGAGATTCTTTAACGGTGCGTGTCTGCTTTGAGATGGTTTAGAAGATTTTCTAAAGTAGATTCATTGTGCAAGAAGCTTCAAGAGGTCGCCAATGTACAATTTTGCAACAGTACACATTCTTCCTCAGTGAATCATGTCTTCGAACATTAAGGATATTAAGCTTTCCAATGGATACAGATCTACAGAATCGGGTTGACAGGAGAAATGCCGAAAGTTGCGGAACCCATTCAGGATAGCTGACCTCGCATACACAGATGAATTACAATTTATAGTCTCATGAGGGGTTTTTGTGTGAGGTATGGTCCATATGGCTCACTAATTGTAATATTATATGCTTCTCCTGTCATGTAAATTTGTGTTAAGCCCTGTTTGGTACAGCTTTTTTTCAGTTTATTTCAGCTTTCAGCTTAATTTAAACTATTTTGATGTGTTTGGTTTAGCTTAAGCTTATAGCTTATAGCTTTTTGTAAGTCAGAAATCAGCTTATTCTTTGAGTGGGGCAAGAGAAGCTTAATTTATAAGTCAGAAATCAACTTATGTTCATAGTTATAAGCTATAAGCTGTTAAGGTATAAGTTATAAGCACTTTCCCACAGCTATACCAAACAGGGCCTTAATATTATGTTAATTAAAATTAATAGTTTCGGTAATTCAATTGTTGCCAGCAACATTATGTATTTGTATTATGTTTTAAATTTTTTTTTTCTCATTTAAACTGCAATGAAATGAAGAGCATACATAATCTTTTCAACCCCTTCCACTCTATAGGTCTATACACCTTTTGGGGCACTTAGTCAGCTTAAGTTACTAGCCAACCAGGAGCTAAATCAGATTGATAAGGAAACCTATTTAAACAACTCTACCAAGAATATGTTATCCAGACATAAGCAGAAATTTTTATTCAATGGAGCTCTAGGTATAAAATGTCCAAGCTTACTTCTAAAAATCTTTTGATCAGAATAAAATTTTTGTTCGGTGGAGCTCTAGGTATAAAATCTTCAAGCTTAATTCTAAAACTCATTTGATCATAATAAATTTTTATTAAGTGTGGAGCTCTAAGTATAAAATGTTCAAGCTTAATTCAAAAAATCATTTGATCAGACTAAAAAGCTGTGAGCAGAGCTCTAAATGTAAATGCAATGACAATTCAGCTCCGCAGAAAAGCTAAAAACACAACACAAAACATAATTCTCGTCGGTCATCATGATCAACATAATGGGCTGAAGAAAAATTGTGAAATATATACACTCAGCGAACAATAGTTCTAAACACCAAAGTTCACAGCCTAATAACTCTGATGAGTGATAATTGGCATAAAAGTCAATACACCAAAAAACTCATTTTTATACACAGTAACCAAGTAAAACAACTAAGCAGCATATAACCCTCCCTTACAGGAATTCCTTCCTCTGATGCCGAGATTTCAGTAACCAAAACGATCATTTAGTGAAGTCCGTCTATCGCCTGATTGTCCTGGATGAAGCATCACAAATATACGATCAGCAACAATAACATTAAAAATAAATAAATAAATAATAATAAAAACTCACAATAAAGTGATAATCAACAAACCAAAGACAGTAGTTCACCTTTAGGAGGCACCCAAGATTCATAATCCATTTTACTATCAAGAAATGAAGGTCTCTCTGGTCCAAGCACTCTTTTTGGCATTTTATCGTCTTCAATGTTATGTCCTGCCTCGTCATCAGCTGGATGGTACCCTCTTTTATGTTTCAATAACAGTGACACAGCATCTTCTGCCCTGATTTCATTTCCAACTGATGAAATTGTCGACTGTTCAGAAGCATTGGTTTCACTGAGCTCAGACCCCAAAGATCTGCTTTTCAGTGTTAAAAAGTCGTCACTTATCCAATTCAAGACCGAATTAGATGTGTTCTTGGCTGCCAATACTAAAGAAGAAGTTTGTGATTTCAAGGTTAAGGGAAGTTGGCTGGAGAGATCATGTGCCATACATCTTGGAAATACTCCAACCATCATTGCCCAAGTGAATTTGCCTTAGATCAAACCCATCTAATGCCTTGTTTGGTTGCACGAATTGTTTTATTTTAAATTAGTCAGTTCGAGTTACTCAAAACAGATTTCAATCTCCCAAATTTAGATTAAGCAATTCAATGTTTTTTTTAAAGAAATAAAACCTAATTAATGTTTATCAAATGAATATATATTTTTGAGCTGTGTCAGTTTTACAACTAAATCCATCATAAGGGTCTATCTGATTAGAAATAAAATGATGATTGAAAGTGAAATTGTTAGAAAGTGAAATGAAAGAAAGGAGAAAAAAGAAAAAATGAAAAAAAAAATTGAAACTAGAAATGAATTTTTTGCCTGCATTTGATTAGGATGAAAAAATTTCAAGAAAAATGATTTGAAATTTTGGGGTTCTAGTTTGAAAAGTAGGAAGTCGTAAGAAAATTCTTTGATTATACTTAATTGTCTTCATTGAAACTATGGGAAAATTTGAAAAACATGATAATCGTTCCCCACTTTCCCAGGAAAGAAAATTCCATGCAAATTTTGTGGGAAACCAAAACTTGGGTTCAGAAATTTAAGATTGTATGAAATATTTCATTTTTCAACACTTACTTTCAGAATTCTTTTGCTTAGCATACACTAAAAAGTTGGTTTGTTTGTTTTCTGTTCTCTTTCAGAAATTTAAGATTATTTGTTTTCTGTTCTCTTTTTTGCTTAGCATACACTAAAAAGTTTGTTTGTTTGTTTTCAGGGGCTGTTTTGAATTTTCGCCCCCGAAACGCCTTTTGCCGAGTAAGTTTTGGGTGTATTCGGCTCTAACTCCCAACCTACGGGTCCAAATAACATTCCGTCAGTTATCACAAGTCCTATTTGTCATGGGGAAGCTGCTCGTGAGAGTCACATGGTGGTTCGGGGGCTGTTTTGAATTTTCGACCCCGAAACGCCCTTTTCCGAGTAAGTTTTGGGCGTATTCTGCTCTAACTCCCAACCTACGAGTTCGAATAGCATTCCGTCAGTTGTCACAAGTCCTATTTGAGATGGGGAAGCTGCCTGTGAGAGTCACACGGTGGTTCGGGGGTTATTTTGAATTTTCACCCCCGAAATGCCCTTTTTCGACTAAGTTTTGGGCGTATTCGGCTCTAACTCCCAACCTACGAGTCTGAATTACATTCTGTCAGTTTTCACAAGTTCTATTTTTCATGGAGAAGTTATCCGTGAGAGTCACACGGTCGTTGAGAGGCTGTTTTGAATTTTCGCCCCCGAAACGCCCTTTTTCAACTAAGTTTTGGGCGTATTCGACTCTAACTCCCAACCTACAAGTCCGAATAACATTCCGTCAGTTGTCACAAGTCATATTTGTCATGGGGAAGCTACCCGTGAGAGTCACACAGTGGCTCAGGGGCTGTTTTGAATTTTCGCCTCTGAAACGCCCTTTTTCGACTAAGTTTAGGGTGTATTCGGCTCTAACTCCCAACCTATGGGTCCGGATTACATTCTGTCAGTTGTCACAAGCCCTCTTTTTCATGGGGAAGTTGTCCGTGAGAGTCACACGGTTGTTCAGGGGCTGTTATGAATTTTTGCCCTCGGAAAGCTCTTTTTCGAGTAAGTTTAAGGCGTATTCGGCTCTAACTCTCTACCTACGAGTCCGAATTATGTTTCGTCAGTTGTCACATGTCTTATTTGTCATAAGGAAGCTATTCGTGAGATTCACCCTGTGGTTTGGGGGCTGTTTTGAATTTTTGCCCTCGAAACGCCCTTTTTCGACTAAGTTTAGGGCGTATTTGACTCTAACTCCGAACCTATGGGTCCGGATTACATTCCGTCAATTGTTGCAAGTCTTATTTTTCATGGGGAAACTATCCGTGTAAGCCACATGGTGGTTTGGGGGCTGTTTTGAATTTTCGCCCTCGAAACGCCCTTTTTCGACTAAGTTTAGGGCGTATTCAGCTCTAACACCCAACCTATGGGTCCGAATTACATTCTGTCAGTTGTCATAAGTCTTAGTTGTCATGGGAAGCTATCCATGAGAGTCACATGGTCATGCGGGGGCTATTTTGAATTTTTGCCCCCGAAACGCCCTTTTTCGAGTAAGTTTGATGCGTATTCCACTCTAACTCCCAACCTCTGGCTCCGGATTACATTCCATCAATTGTCACAAGTCCTATTTGTCATTAGGAAACTGTCTGTGTGAGCCACATGATGGTTAGGGTGTTGTTTTGAATTTTCGTCCCCGAAACGCCCTTTTTTGACTAAGTTTAGGACGTATTCTGCTCTAACACCCAACCTACGGGTCCAGATTACATTCTGTCAGTTGTCACAAGTCCTATTTGTCATTGGGAAATTGTCCGTGTGAGCCACACGGTGGTTCAGTGGCTGTTTTGAATTTTTCCCCTCGAAACGCCCTTTTTCGACTAAGTTTAGGACGTATTCGGCTCTAACTCTCTATCTACGGGTCCGAATTACATTCCATCAGTTGTCACAAGTCCTATTTATCATGGGAAAGCCATCCGTGAGAGTCACATGGTCGTTCGGAGGCTGTTTTGAATTTTCTTCCCCGAAAAGCTCTTTTTCGAGTAAGTTTAAGGCGTATTCGGCCTTAACTCTCTACCTACGGGTCTGAATTACGTTCCGTCAGTTGTGACAAGTCTTATTTGTCATGGAGAAGCTATCCACGAGAGTCACACAGTGGATCAAGGGCTGCTTTAAATTTTTTCCATTCTCAATTGGTTGGCCATTCGCAATTGGTGTGGTCTAGGTTGACATCAAACAACATTCAATACAATGGACTGACATTAAACAACTAAATCTACTCGCCATTTGCAAATGAGATCATTGTATCCAAAATGACCCCGCATAAAAGCTTGAACAGCAGTAGCATCAAGCAGAAAATCAGACAGCACCCCTTCCTCCTAAACACAATCTTACCTGATTTAAATTTGAAACGAAGTCGATTATGGAACAGTACATCTCTTGTGAGTTGTTTTTTACCCCGAAAAACAATCCTTGTTTTGACAAGTTGACATAACTCCTCCATATCAAAATGAGATGTATTACACATATAGCCATTCCTTTGCTTCCATATGGACCAAAGTACTGTGAGTAGAATAGGTCTCTAAATTTTCTTATTAAATTTCTTCCATCTATACCCTGCCTGCCATTGTAGAACTCCTTCCACTGAGTTTGGCATTGGCCATTGAACTATCCACCACTTTAACATTGCAAACCATAAACATCGTACAGGTTTACAACTTAAGAATAAGTGATTCACATCATCAGCCTAACTATTACATAAGACACAAGTAGTATTAGCATTAATATTTACAACCCCAATTTTTTGAAGAAATACCTTAGTTTTTACTCTCCATTTCCAAGCAAACCAGCTTAGAAATTGAACTTTTGGATGACTAATGTTGTTCCAGAGCAGCTTAGGAGGTAGCATGATTGGGCGTTGAGAATATTCACACCATTTACAAATTGAGTCAACACTGAATTCCCCCGAGGGTTCTACTCTCCATCTTAATTTATCTTCAACACCTTCTCTAAGATGTGTTGCATCATTCAAATAGTAATAAGCCTTGTTAATTCCTATTGTTTTGGGTTCAGGCTAGTAAACTTGTAAGAGACTCCATTTTATCTTAAGACACCAAGAACAATCTAGGGAACACATCTGTAAGCCTTTGATTTCCAATCCAAATATCCAACCAAAAGAGGCATCTCCTTTCATTTCCAGGTACTGTTTCTGTATTTGTCACAAAAAAATTATGAAGATTTGGGTTAATCTCAGTAATTGGCACAACATTGAGCCAAATTATGGAGAATTTAGACTTCCCACCCAAAAATCATAAAAGCTTTGATTAATCACGTCCTTTGGTCCATTGAAACACAACTTTCATCATCGACTTAGACCACTATAATAGCATTGTTACCGATACTAGTGTCATGTATCTTCATGTCGAAATGATGATGTCACCTATGAATCAGTTTGACACATTTATGACTGTAGCACGTACTAGTATTAGCCCTTGCCTATTATCTCATAGACGGTCACAACCTCTTTACCGTTACTCTGTTTTAAAAATAATAAATTATATTTTCATTCGTAGATATATATTGTTTCTCACTGTACCCACCCTAATGACTACATTATTTGTCTTTTCTTACTTTGGTCCAATTGCTAACTTTTGAGGGAAACTTTGGAATTTTTAAAATCAACTTTCCTACCTTGATCACTTGGAGACCTTTGTTTTCACACTTCAAAATAGATGGTTCATGGTAGGCAGTAAATGGAAGGGTTCTATAATGGAGGGTTGCATGTTGAGGTGGTCTACAGCAGAGGATTTGGTACAAATTTAGGTGAACTTGACCCATGGGGCATTTTCCGTCACAGAAGTATAACATTTGTTACAATTTGGACCAAAGTGAAAAGAATCTAATCGGTGTGTTCGGTTTCAGTTTTTTGAATTCACCTTTTTGAAAATTGAGTTCTTTGCTTTTTGTGTTTTTTTGTTTTTAGTGAATATTTTTAAAATTTTAAGTATTTTTTTTACTTTCTTAGATGCACCTTACTTAGATGTATCTAAATAGTAAAACATTTGTGAAAAAATATTTTAAAAATTAATAAATATGCAAAAATATGAGAAATGTACTGACTTTTCATTTTATTTTATTTTGTATTTTGTAACGATTTTTTTCACAAATATTATACTTTTTAAGTGTATTTATGTTAGGTGTGTCTAAATTTTTTTTTTTAAAAAATGCTTAAAATATTAAAAAATGTCATTGAAAACATTAAAATACGAAAAATTAAAAAGTAGAATTTTATGAAAAATGTTTTTCGAAAACTAGAACCAAACAAGCTGAATAGTATGGAGAATAAAGTGAGAAACTGTGAATGTGTAATTAAGCATTTTAAAAAATACAAATCATGCCCTAATCTGTGAAGAAATTATTTATGTAAGTAATGTCATAATAAATTATAATTATTATTTGAAAATAGGCTAACATAATTTAATATGAAGATTTAATTATTTTATTACAGGTAAAAGAGGAATATCATTTTCCCCATCAAAGTATCACTCAAAAATTAACTTAACCTATGTTGTTTTAATAATATTAATTTTTACACATAAATTATTTGATTTTGGATTAATTATGGATTCATTATCGGATCGATCTATTTTTTTTTTTGTGAATAAAATACACAAAGCGCATGACAAAATAAAGGGTTTTGTATTGAAATTGGATCCATGATGGCCCCCAGAAAGCCCAAATAACACGGTCCGGTCCATATTGTGGGCTGGAGGCAATCCACCTCCACTATAATAATCATATATTTTGTCCCTTAACTATAGATTTTGTATAAGTTTAGTCCAATTGATAACACTGTTAATGTTTTTAATAGAAAACTATTACTTAATTGGTTGTGGAAGTTGAGCAATAAAACCAAATCAATGGTTGCCAAGAGGCCAACCGCAACAAGAGGAGAAAAAAAAAAGAACCAGTGTGAAACCACCTAGTTGTAAGACCATTTAAAACTCACCATGTTATACCCAATTAGGTACGTTTATCCTGATATTGCTCACAAGTCTAGCTATGTGCATTATGTGTTCACGGCAACGTAATTTACTCGGTTAGAAAAAAAACAAAGAGAAAGCAGTACATGCATTTGAATTGAAAAGAAATTGACAAGCTAAAGAAAACTGGTGTTAAGATTCCTATTTGAAAACTAGTTTTTGGTTAAATAATATTAATTTTTACACATAAATTAGTTGATTTTGGATTAATTTTTGGATTCATTATCAGATCAATCTAATTTTTTTCTGAATAAAATACACAAAACGCATGACAAAATAAAGGGTTTTGTATTGAAAGAAGGCCCAAACAACATGGTCCGGTCCATATTGTGGGCTGAAGGCAATCCACCTCCATTACAATAATCATATATTTTGTTTCCAAAAAAAAAAAAATTTAAAACTTCCTAAAAACTCAACCAATGCCTATTTGGGAACCCAAAAGCTCCCACCCAAACGGAACCCTTGAGATCAATTGTTATAACCCTTGTCCCTCACGTTTCTTTTCTCTCATTCTCTCTTTCTCAGCCTCCTATTCTCTTACAGCCGTGTACTCTTTTTGCTGGAAACCACACAGTTGCTGCTGCCACCACCATCACTAGCCAACACCTTCATGTTGTAGAGACGTATGGTATGTTTTCTTTGATTGTAAACTCATGTAAGTTGATTTTAGTGCCCTGTTTTAAACTTGTTTTGGTCTGTTTGGATTTTTATGTGTTCATTCAATTTTTCGGTTGTGCGTATATCCTAATATGTATATATGTGTTGTTCATGTGTTTAAAACCTAATATGATGTACCTAATATGAAACCTAACATATATGAGTTATATATTTGATGAGTTTTAAAAGCAGAACAATGGTTGCCAAGAGGCCAACCGCAACAAGAGGAGAAAAAAAAAAACACCTGTGTGAAATCACCTAGCAATCCTGGTGCGACAATCTTTCGATTCATACATATATATATGTTTGTATATGAGAATGAAAAATATAATCCCGATCTTCAATCCTTTTTTAATTTTTTTTTCTTCTTTTCATTTAAATTTGAGTAAAACTTTGATTAAATCAATCCGTACTCTTTTTTAAAAAAATTATCAAATTCGAGTAATAATATTGACTGTTTAAAGAATTGGTTAAGGATTAGACGTGCTCTTAATCGTGGCAAGTCATTGTTTGTTGATTGGAATGGAGTGAATTAGTTGTGGCAATTTGTGATTCTTAATTATTGATGGAGAAATATAACTTTTAATTAGGTGTGGAAAATCATTGCTTGTTGAGTAACTGTCTAGATTAGAATGAGTCACAACAACTAGTTGTTCCTTGTTCCTCATAAAACAAATCAGATGACATACAAACTAGATGATTAAAAATGCTTCACTTCTTTATTACTAGCAATGTTTTTTCATGCAGCACATAATAGAAATAGTTACTGTTAAGTATTTTTTGATTTATAAGTGAAACTTCAGATGATGACTCTATGAGGATTGTATAGTGGACAGAATTCAGAGCTGGCTGTGTATAGTTGTACTTAGCAAGCAGACCAACAAAGAGTTCCCCACGATATCCTGATTTCCCCACGATATCCTGATTTCAAAGGCACAATGAGAGTTGATCCTGACATTATAACAATTTAAACACTGATGGCATATTAACTTCCAATTTCAAATTAGCCCAGAAAATCACCCGAAACTTTAGTAAATCGCCAAATTCCCCCCAATTCCATGTCCCTGCAAAAAATGAAGACTCCCAAAATCTATGGATTTCTTGTTGCATTCTTTGGATTTTGTATGTTTATTTGTTTGCCTCATTTAATTTTTTTATTTTTTATTTTTTATTTTTATATTTATAAACAATGTGTAATTGAACAATTTGTCTTTATTATTTTTCTTTTAGTTTGTGTACTTTTCTCGCACTGACTAACTTGATTTAATTTTCTTTCATACGATTATTTCACAATTTGCTTGTGTAGATAATATATAACAATACACAATGAGCGAAGGAAGTAACAAACCTTACATACACAAACGATTTACACCGACATTCTTCTTCTACAAGTATTATTTCTTCACACTATTCAATTTCTTAGTTTAATTGCATTTGTTATGTTGGGTTGAAATATTAATCCTTATTATTCATTTGTTTGAACCTGTAGCGAAGATGAAAACAAAAGCAAGCAGGAAACACAAATAAAAGTCACCGACACGGTTTGCACATTGCTTACCACATATTGTTATCATATTTAATGTTATCTGTTTCTGTTTTTTTTCTACTAGCATCACTTATGTTCACTTTTGAGGCAATGTAGATGACAAAGGACATACGACATCAATGGAGAACCCAACGGAAGGAGGAGAAGAATGATTACAAAGAGATGGGAAGGTGTAGTGTTGTTGATAAGCAAGCCAAGCTGAAAGGTCCCCTTCCCACAAAACCAAGAAAGGTGAAATATAGGGAGAGCAAAAATTTATTGTTTTAATATGAACTATTTCACACATCGTAATAACATGTTTGCATTTGCATATACTCACATAAATTGATTTACACACTATTGTTAATTTATTGAAGTTGTCTATCTTAAATTATTCTAACACCCACTATATTCTTTTTCAGTGGCATTTCCAAACGCGAATTTCCTTGAGATCAATTGTTAAAATAATAAAAAGATTGAGCTTGGAACAACATGATGCAATTAGTAATAGTGGTTTAGGGGGCCTATTGAATCTCAGATGTACAAAGCTTGTTCATGACCTCTACGAATTGTTGATTCAGAAATTTGATCCCAAAACTTGTTCCTTGAATGTTCATGGGCGACAACTCCTCATTACAGAACAAGACGTTCACAAGTTATTGGGCATTCCTGCCAAAGGAAAAACCATAGAATTGAATGAATCTTCAAAAGAATTTCCCAAACTATTTGAAGAACTTGGAGTTGTCCAAGGTGCTATCAAATTGAATGCTTTGAGAGATTATTTAACCAAAACCGATGGAGCTGGAGAGAAATTTAAGAGGATATTTGCCCTATACATATTAGGTGCATTCTTATGCCCAACCACAAAGGATGTTGTTAAGCAATCCTTCATTCACCTCGTTCAGAATGTGGATGGCATGAAGGATTATAATTGGTCAAAGTTCACTCTTCAATTCCTTGTTCGTGGTTTGCGCAAGCACAATTCAAAAAGTCAATCGCAACCAAATGGATGCTTATTTCTTATAATGGTATACTTGCAACCAATTAATAATTGTTTTGTTATAAATACTTGATTTTAATGCCTATTTCATTGCATAGTATGTGTTAAATTCATACATTTTTGTGATGCAGTTGCTTTACTTTGATCGTCTTGCTCCGAGTGGTTGTCATGTTGCTCGTGCTTGCTCGGTCCCTTGCTTGGCTGATTGGGGTGATGCAGAAATAAAAGAGACATTAAAATTATTCAAAAATTCAGGAGGTTACTAGAATGAGAAGGTCATCCTTTGTTTCTATTCTGTTAGGTTTGGTTTTGTTTGTTCTTATTCATGTTGAAATGGAAAACTAAATTCTCTATAACATGTCTTAAATAGGTTGCTGTTAATTTTGTTGTTGAAGAGCAAATGCCACCATCAGTACAAAGCGAGGGAATGAAAAATATTGATGATAGTCGGATTTCAAAAATTGAGACGACTGTTTGTGACATTTAAAAGTATTTTGGAAGAACTAGTTGTCATTGTTAAAAGTGGAATGGCTAATTCTTCCATTCCCAAGGTCATGGAAAAATTGGAGACACCACAAATACCAAAGCAACGAGAAGTGGATCACAACCAATGTAATAAATTAGCTGACATAGTTGCACATGGAGTTGTAGAATCTACGGTTGTACCTATAGTTGAACATGTGACCAATGTGCTCCCGCCAAAACATGATGTTATGGTAGAATCTATGGTTCTACCTACAGTGGAACATGTCACCCATGTGCTACTGCCAGAACCTGATGTTATGGTAGCATCAAAAAACACGGATGAAAATAGAATTCTGCTCGCACTATCAATCTTCAAATTGGATTCCCATCTTCATGATCAAACCACCTAGGTTCAAAAACAAGTAACAAATACACCATTATTTGATTCCATTGATGGTTCTTCTGATACAAATGGTGCTCCCATTACACATCAGCTACAAGGGAGGAATAATAAGCAAAACAAAATGACAGTGGGATTGAAGAATAAGCGAAGGAAAAAAATTCCAAAACTCCAACTTGTTAATGAATCTAGTTCATCAACTGGTCCATATGGCGGTCGGTGCACTCGACGTTTAGATGAGGGGGTGGAAAGTCAATATGTGCGGTCACCTTATATAGTCATCGCTAGTAACAAGAGAAAAGCCATTCCAAAAAAGCCAACCCAAACAATGCTTGACTTAAATGCAGCAGATTCGTCTCTCGATACAAAGGAGGATAAGTTTGATCAAGTAAGTCATGTAGATTATATATGTATTATACAATGTTATTCATTTGTGATACTCTATTTCACGATTTTTGGTTTTTTATTGTTGGTTGCAATTTGTGGTAGAGTTTGAACTTACTTGGAAAACTACTTGGCGCCAATTTTGATGCTATTGAGGTCATTACTCATTCTATTATTGTTCTTGATCTCCAATCCCCTATAACACACTGTACAAATATAGCGACCCCGGTCTTTTCCCATCTGATTATCGTATCCGGACTTAGGTTCCGTAGATTCTGTCATTGTATATTGTTGTTGTTGTCCTTTATTTCTCATTTGGAATTATAGGATGTGTTGGGCAGGTTTGTTTCAGGTTGGTTGGGTTTAGAAACCAAGTCTTGCTGTCCAGGTTTTTGGTTGTTCGCTCGAGCGAGGAGTTTGTCGCTCGAGCGAGATGTCTTTTTGGTTCTTCGCTCGAGCTGGGGTTTGGTCGCTCGAGCGAGAGTTGGCGTCCAGTATGGACCTGTAGCTTTGCATTCTTGGCTCGAGCGAGTTTTTTTTCGCTCGAGCGAGTTAGTTCATCCTTCGCTCGAGCTATAGTTCCTTCGCTCGAGCGTGTGTCTGGTTACAGACCTGAGGGTTTGAGTTCTTCGCTCGATCGAGCTTTCTTTCGCTCGAGCGAGCTTTTGGGTTGTTGGCTCGAGCGAGGATTCCTTGGCTCGAGCGTGGTTTCTCTGTGTCTGGTCGCTCGAGCGACCAAGTCTTCGCTCGAGCGAGCTTGTCCAGTTTATATACACAGCAGCGGGATTTGATCAGTCTTTTTCATCTTGTTTTGATTCCAAACCCTAGGTCCGACTTCTCTTTCTCTCTACTCACCTTCTCTCTTAGATTTGATCCACTTAGGGAGTGTTTCTACCCTAGATCCTTCATTTAAAAGATAGAGTGAGTTGAGGGCTTCCATTTAATCTGAATAGTTGGCGATTTGGAGCACTTTGGTATTTGGGGTATCATCTCTGTCTTCTCCTTTTGGGTTGTTTTCTTCAAGGTAGGGATTTCCTACTCCATTTTATAGGTTTTGCTCTAAGTTTTGGTATATTGATGTGTTGGGTTACTTTGGTAATTTTTGGGAAAACTCTGGTTGTAATATTAAAATTAATTTGTATAATTAATTTAAGGGAATTGAGGAATATGGCTAAATTCATTGTATTGGAGAAATTTATTGAGTAAATGGTGTAGTTGGTTAGTTTAATCACTCACCTATGAAAATGTTGGAATTATGTTAGTTGATACATTTATTTCCTGTTTAGAAATAACTGTTTTGGGCTATCGGTGGAGGATAGTCGTGATTGTTGTAGACAATGCATGTGGATTAGGAATAACTGAAACTAATCACATTGGTTAAGTCATTAACTTTGACTATTGCATTGATACAGAAAATACGTGTATTGATTGAGCATTGCATTTGCATACATTGTTTTGTGTGGGAGGAGATAGGGGATGTACTCCACGGTTTAGGGGAAGATAGGGGATGGACCTCTAAACCGGATTTTGTTTGGGAGGAGATAGGGGATGGACTCCATTAGCATCACTTTTATGTGTGCTTATTATATAGAAGTGTTTTTATTGATACAGCACTAAAATGTGTATCAATCTGGAAGTATGAAGTGTTGTGAATTGAGCTTGAGTCTCATTTGTTTGTTGATATTGGAAGGATGTGAATATGGTATATGTAATTCACTGTTGTAAGTTTGGCCAGGTTCTGAGCCATGTTGATAAAATTGGAAAGTAAATTGTATCTTAGACAATAGTGTCATGAGACTGTAAAATGAAGTGGTTGATTATCTTGGTTAACCATCTGTCAAATACTATTGCTTTATTCATTGCTTATATGTGGTTTAGTATATTTCTACTGGGCTGTGGCTCACCCTTTATAGGAACATCATTTTCAGGTTCAGGTGATAAACTACCTCCAAGGACTTAGCTTGGGAGGGTTTGGCTTCTGGATTGAAGAAGACTACCTTTAGTTTAATTGTCTTAATTATTAATACATGTAAACATTCAAGCCTAGGGCTTTTCTTGTATTGAGATTAGAACTTAAATTTTTGAATCCAAGTGTTGGCTTGGAAAGATGTAAGCCTGCAGGGCATTTTATTCGATGTTACATGTAATGTTTTATTTAGTAATACTCTGATGAATGAATTAATAAATTGTCTTCTTTAAATAATGCATGTCAATGATATATAATGGGTTAATTTTGAGGGCGTTACAACAAAGTTTGACAATTTGTTATTTATGTATTGGATTATATTCACAAGTCATCCACTGCACGAATCGTAAGGTCATGTCCTTTATCTGCTGAGGAAAAAATTCTGAAGGAATATTGTTTCGATAAGGATTTGGATGATAGGTAATTTTATTGAGTTTATATGTTCCTCTATCAATTAACAGTAAGTTTAACCCTTCAATTTTCACATGATTCAGTGAGGATATTGTGGTGATGGAGCTGTTTTACACGCCGATTGAACTTGCCACCCGCTTAGATTTGTGCTCATTACAACCAAAAACCTAGATTCGTGATTCCGTAAGTGTTCATTTCATACGTCAATATTGCTATGTGATGTCATTTTCAATGATATAGGTCTGAAATTATTATTTGTTGCATGTATTGTAGATTATCAATTTAGTTGTAGCGAAATTGACAAATGCCCAAAGAAGGCTTTTTCCGGATAAGTGTCACAGTACATGGTACTTTCCCACATATGTATCGGTGAGTAGTATAGTGTGTCATGTTTATGTTGTGGTGTTAATGTACACTTACTAAAGCATACTTGTACATTATTGAATGTAGCAACATATTTTGAATGGGACGGACCATGCAAAGCTATGGGACGAATATTTTGGGGAGTCTCGATACACTGGGAAGCTTCATGCTTGTGAAGAAGTAATGGGTCAAGCACTCTTACATTTTGCACGACTATTCTAAATATCCTCTCCATTGTACTGCTATTTTTTAATATGTGTTTTATGGTATTATTATTATTTATTAAATTTTTATTTTCTAAATTGGTTGGGCAACATTGCACTAAGTTTTGTTATTATTGTTGCTTAGATATATATTCCAGTGAATGACAATGGAGAACATTGGTTTTGTGTCAAGATAGATATGGCACATCGCATGGCCTATCTATTTGACTCGCGTCCTAGTCGCACAAATGATGAAAGTCGAGAATTAATGGCAACGAAACTGGTAGGCCATTTAAATTTCTTTTTTTTTTCTTTGATATGATAAACATCATAATCTATCTTACTACGCTCATGCATAGGTTCAAACAATGCATTTGTTATTGCAACATTATTTTGGAGACCAGTATGTTGCAAATGTCAAGGAATTTGAATTAGAGAGATTGAAAGACCATTGTCTCCAACATAAGACTGATAGGTATACTAAACAAATTATTCCTTCACTCTCCAATTTTGGCTCTTCTTTTAATATTACACACAAGGTTGACCTTCACATGCATCTTTTCATGAAGTTATGACTGTGGTATGTTCGTCATAAAGTATATGCAAGGTGTTGTCATGCCGACCGGCGTACCGAAGGTGACTATTTCATGTTCAACCACATAATTACACTACTACAATTATATTGTCATATGATGGTATTGTTGATGGTATATTGTCTGTTCTATTTCCTCAATTTGATAAGGTGGAAAGGTTTAGGCTGCTAGTCGACCTAGTGAAAGATTTGTCGAACAGTAAGTATATTGATGTTATGGATCGGTTTGACGCATACAAAGAGAGGTACATCCCCAAACCATGAACAACTTATGCCCTTCATAAGCTCAGCTCATTACTTATGTAATTTCCTTTTGAATAGGTATGTTAGGCTCCGGAAGGCCAAAAGGAAAAAAGAAAGATTGATAACAAACATCGTTTTTGCCACTAAGTTTTTTTTACAATTATGAGCGCATTTAATGGTTGAAGAAGCTTGGACGAATGTAACTAACTTGGTTTGGCAATTTTTTGTGGATGCTTGAATAAGTATATTTGTTTTGGATTTTTTTTACCAATTTCTATGGAATATCTGCTAGTGCTAAAGATTGGTGTGACGAAACTACATCTAATATGTAATTGTGAAGCAGTACTCTTAGTTGTTACAATTACAATCACTCAAAAAATTCATAGGAAGGCTTTGATTGTTTACAATTTGCTTTACAAGTGAAGAAGGAAAAAAAAATTACACACTGTTCATAAAAGAACACGGTTGACAAGAAGTTTGGTCATGCATCCATGGTTGTGTCCATTTGTTAGCTTTCATCATAGTTGGACCCATCAGATTCCTCTTCACTAGTCGAATTTTATGAAGCTTCAACACAAAATAGTTTCTGCATGGTTGGATCTTGTCTTTTATGCTGCTTTTGACTTTGCTCTTATGTTTTGCCATACGTTCCACGAACTATGTTGCATGTGGATTCTTTGGTATGCTACCAAAGAATTCTCGTACGAAGTTGACATAAGCCTTCCCTACCCGTTCGATTAGGTTTTGGATATGTAGGTGGCCCACAATTGCCGAAATTTCAGAATTAATTAACTCCTTCACTGCACTCTACAGTAACAACCCGTTTAGGAAAAATACCAAGGTCATTGGGAGGAGCTACCACTTTTCCTTTACCCAATATTGTTGTTTTTTATCCACGCCAAGTTCAATTACCTACGTAACATTCGAAACATATGTTAACATCTAAAACAAGGTGGACAGATGTAAATTTTGATAAGAAAACAAGACAATTCAAAAAATCAAAACTGAAATATGAAAGGGGCCCCACACGTTTGGGGTGGCATAGCCATATTTATGCATTCTTTGTTATTCATTAAAAAAAAAAAAAGTAGTAGGGCTGAAAAAAAGAGAGACACGTTGCAATATTAGTAGTGATTGTAAACTCATCCAACATAAGAACAACTCATCCAACTTAAGGACAACAGTCAAGCAAACAATCGTTTTGTAAAAAATCAAAAAGTACACTTCTTTAAATCATCTCAAACCCTTTAGATTTGAATTTAATACATATCACCCTTAATGTCTAAGAATTTACACTAACCCCCTGTCATTATAATTATTTAGACGAAATGAAGATATTGAACTCATACACTCTTACTTTTATTTTTTTTCCTCTTTCTTTTGCTGTACTTTTTTTTTTAACGTAATTTCTTCTATTTTTCTTTTCTTTTAGGAGTTGCTACCTTTTATATAAACAGAGAGATTTATAAAATGAGACTATTAACCACAAGGATGAGAATATAATTTTCAGAACGTAAGAGAATAAGATGTAATTGGATGAAATCTCAGGAGGTGTTAGTGTAATTTACCCTTGTAACTATGAATCAATGATGGATCTTTTGACTACAAATGAAAAAGCCATAGATTCACAGCAAAATATCAAGAGAAGTTATAGGATGTCAAAACAACATATATCAAGAGTGGACACAAACTAGTGCTACTATAATATGCAGTTTTGCAGAGCCCCATAGGATCACAAAAATAGAAAATATCCTGAATACACGAAACCACCAATGGAAAAAATTAAAAATCATCCATGACAAACATTGAGCACAACTAGACAACGACGACGACTATGGACTGCAAATCCATGCAAAACATAAGCACAACTGTTACTGTACTCTCTCATTTGGTTGCTTGTGCGATCATATTGCTAATTGAACTAGCCTGCTCTTTAGCAGCCTCCATTAAAGAATCCTACAAACCAAGCATAAACCAAGCATAAACCAAGATAATCGCAAAATCATGTGAGGCTAAGCACACCACAATTCAAAAATATAAAGAAACATTAAGGCCAGATAATCTCAAAATCAAATACATGTGCAGCAATCAGACGTGCTACTGTTTTCTTGCTAGTCTCCTGAAGTTCACCAGCAATTAAAAGCTCATCCAATATATAATAAGCCTGCCAACTTTTTTCTATCAGCAACTTTTCAACAACTATAAAGCAATCAAGTATAATCACAAACCACAAATGGTAACTCTACACTACCCAAAGTTGACATGTAGACTACAAATGACAATTCACCTTCAAAGGATTATTTTGCTTTAAACTATTTCATCTGATTTTCCAACAAAGGCCGAGGTTGAATAAAAAGTCTTACAAAAACCATTGAGAACAAAATGAGAAAAGCTACTATAATTGGTTTACCAAAAAAAAAAAAAGGGTACTCTTTTTCTTTCTGATTCAGGCAAAGACTTGTAAATTGGCTTGTAGAAAAAGGCTCATTTCATTGCTGAAGAAGGTTCACTAACAAAGTGCTGAAGAAGTCTCATTTTAGATGTTTTTTTGTTCATTTCATTTTTGCATTGTAGAGGACTTCTTGTCCTCTTTTTGTTTCCCTTTTTCTAATTAATGAAATCTCTTTCTGTAGCTGATCACACAGAGAGAGAGAGAGAGAGAGATCCAAAAAATTAAATTGTCTTAATCAATTGCTTGACTTCTCAAACTACAGAGACCCTAATGGATTGCCTGCCTTAACCAATACACAATTTTTGTGTCCAATATCAAATCCAACACACGCAAATAGAAGCAAAGAAAACCCTAACTTATTGGGACGAACTAAATGAATCCATCCTTCTCCACTATTCAGTTCCACCTATTGTAATTGATTCAATTTGGAGCTCTAAGCAACCCAAAAAAAAATGGTAAATTTCTTCACTATACGATGGTATTCCCCAACAAAGCAAAGAGATCAAGAATTTAAACATGAAGCAGGTAAAACAGAAAATACCTTATGGAAATTGAAGATCAAGTCCAGCTCGCAGACCTGATGAAGCAGAGTCAAAGTACCATGAAAATCAATTAAAGATAGTGCACAAACCTAATTAGTATTATTTATAATTTTCCAAGGTCTAGCAGGCTCACACTTCCGAAATACCGGTCAAGTATTTCAACAAAATGATTTGGGATTTATTCACCTTTATTTTTTAAATGAATCCCCAAACTAAGAAATTTACATGTAAAACAAGGTAGACATATGTCAATTTTGATAAGAAAATGAGGCAATTTCAAAAAATCAAAACTGAAATATGAAGGGAGCCCCACACGTTTGGGGTGGCATAGCCATATTTTTGCATTCTTTGTTATTCATTAAAAAGAAAAACAAATAATAGAGCTGAAAAAGAGAGAGAGAGACACATTGCAATATTAGTAGTGATTGTAAACTCATCCAACGTAAGGACAGCTCATCCAACTTAAGGACAATATTCGAGCAAACATATTTGGGAGTTATTCACCTTTATTTTTTAAATGATTCTCCAAACTAAGAATTTATGGATATTGTGAAAGATAAAAACACCTAAGACATCAACAAAACGTAACTAATATGCACTAATGTCTCCTTGCAAAAACAACGTATCAATCACTATAAGGCTCATCATAAAACTAAACTACACTTGAGAATTTGTCGGTTCATCAATATCTTCCATGTGGGGCTCCAACTCTGTGTTCATGAATGTTTCAATGTCTGAGTCGCTACCCTCTCTCCGGCTAGTTGAAGCCAATTTTTTACACCTTCGTTTCGTGTGTTCGATGCTCCTACAATAGCAAATAATGCATAAACAATTTTAATAATCATGTACATGCAACATGATGGAAAAAGGACATGCAATTAAAGTACCATACCTACAATACCCACACCGCCTTGGTTTTGGAGGTTTACCCATAGAAGATGTCCCTCTGGGGTTCCCTTTGGTCTTCACTACATTAGGATCACCAACGCCACATAGTTTGGGTGCAATATTTTTGTCCCCAACCACGATATTATATTCTGTTCGCATTGCCCAGCGCTTTTTCATCTTCAATGTCATCTGGAAAGCCATTTCCCTTGCCTCTTCAAAATCGTTGTCTGCGTGTGAGGCATAATATGACATTTCACTAAAACATGAGCTTAGTATACCGAACCGGGCTGTCTGTGTTAGGGTGCCAGAAATTTGGGTAAGACTTGGTTGTTCATATCCTGACCTAGCACGTCTTGTCCATCTCTTCAAGACACAACTCGGTGGAATACACATTAATTGTTCAGATTTCATGACAGTAACCATGTGGCAACAAGGGATGCCAAACGATTCAAACTTCAAGTAACAACATTTTATTGTGATATCTGCTCGAAAATACTCAACCGTCCATGTGCTTGTTGGTGCCTTGTACTCACCAAAACGATAAGTGCCACGATCCTCCAACTCAACTCTTTCCATTACGAACAATTTACCCTCTTTGTTGATTTCACGTCGAAACAATGAAAAAATCTTCCTAGTAAAGAGCTCAGCTGCATGTTTTTCCAAACTTCTCAATGGCGTAGTCAAAACCGGGAAACTATTCTCTGTTTTAGATTCTGTTTCTGGCTCATTAACACGCATCCTAGCAAGAGCCCTATCATATTGTGCTACAAATTCGTACAACCTTACCTTTTGTTCTAGGAACATATTGAAATATGCATTCATACCCTCGATACGTTGAGTGCTCCTCATCCCAGCAAACATGTGCCCACGAAGATACGCCTCAGCCCACTTATCACGCTTGCGGTGAATCTCCAACACCCAGTTATTGTTCTCCAACTTGTATTGTTTCACCATACGAGCCCACGCATTATCAAACTCAACAATTTTACATTTCTTTAACATCAACTGTGTGAAATCATTAGTAAAGGTATGTGGACATTTGTTGAGGCATTTTTCTCTAGATGCCAAGAACATAAATGATGTCTGCAATTTGGAATAACTCTTTCGATTGCCTGACGCATTGCCCTATCACCATTTGTTACAACAGAAATGGGTCTTTGTCCATCCACGGCCTCTATTAACGTTTCCAACACCCACGTGTATGTCTTCATTGTCTCATCAAGCAACAAAGCACATCCAAATATGATTATCATAAAATGGTTACTCACGCCAGCTAGAATCACAAATGGCTTCTTATATTGATTTGTACGATAAGTTGTATCAAATACCAATACATCACCAAATGCAGCATAGTCCATCCGAGACCTACCATCTCCCAGAAAATCTTGTCCAACCAGTTATCCTTATCGACGTTGTACTTGAAAAAAAATAATGGATCTGCATCTAGTTTAGCTGATAAGTATCCTAAGGCACCCTCTGCATCCCTTTCTGCGAGTTATACTTTGCGCTCAGCTTGGAACTGGTTGTGCAAATCTCTGTGAATGAAGCCCACCTTCTCATAACCCCCTGATTGATGGGCCATAAAATCCATGATTTGACTCGTTCTCATGCCCATATTGCGCATGGCCTTTGCTTGAGCTTGGTCTGCATTTGTTACAAACCTATGTGACCACAAAAAAGGGACGCAGTGTGGTGCTGCCAATGGATGGTTGTGTTCCCCTACAAAGTGGGTCACAACATATTTTTTAGTTCTCTTATCATAACGCACACAAAATGTGGCACTACAAAAAAGTCTAGTTTCTGCCCTAGGAGTTCTCACCCGTTCCACACGCTGTAAGTATTTTTTTCTCTCTTACACCTTCCCTTGAACAAACTCATTTCCTACTCTCTACAAATTTGTTGTCTCCTCAAATTTGTTTCCTACTTCTTCGTACGCTAAAACCGATGACCTTAGCGTATGCATTGTAGAAAGAATAAGCATCCTCCTCTGAATTGAATTTCATTTGCAAAACATCAACCTTAGTAAGCATTCGTAAACTATCATAGGTTTGGGAAGCTAACCCTTCTTCTTTCCCATCGACAACATCATCCTTGCCATCCGAAGCAACTTGATTGTCAATTTTACTGTTGACCTCTTTCTGCCTACTACTTTCAGGTTCATCCATCATATCTACATAACAAAGCGCATAGACAACAGATGTGCACGTAGACAACAGATGTGCAAATTTGGCATCAGTTAAATGCAAATAATAAAAAAGTACACTCGTAAATGCCATTATATAAATTAAAATCAAACAAATCAACAAAAAAACACACTCGCCAGTGCCCTCCTATAAATTAAAATCAAACAAATAAATAAGCACACCTGCCAGTGCCCTGCTATCAATTCAAAGCAAATAAATTCAAAAATACACCAGCAAGTACCCTACTATAAATTAAAATATAAAAAAGCACACCCGCCAGTGCTCTGCTTTCAATTATCAGTTGTTAAAAGAAAATAGAAAAAGCACACCTGCCAGTGCTCTGCTTTCAATTGTCAATTGTTAAAAGAAAATAGAAAAAAGTACACCCGCCAGTGCTCTGCTATAAATTATCAATTCTTAAAAGAAAATGAACAAATAAGCACACTCACCAGTGCTTTGCTATCAATTGAACGGAAATAATAAAAAAAACACGTGCAAGTACTCTACTATCAATTAAAATAAAACAAATTAACAAAAAAGCACACATGCCAGTGCACTGCTTTAAATTAATATCAAACAAATACATAAGCACACCCGCCAGTGCCCTGCTATCAAATATTAATTATCAAAATTAAATGAGTGAATAAGCACACCCGCCAGTGCCCTGCTATTTATTGAAAGAAAATAAATAAATAAAGCACACTTGCAAGTATCCTATTATCAATTAAAATAAACAAATAAATAAAAAGCACACCTGGCAGTGCCTTGCTATTAATTAAAAGTAAATAAATTAAAAAGCACACCTGCCAATGCAACTGCTAGGGAGGAAGGGAGGGGGGAGGTATAGCTTCACTTCTACGTTAAGATGTAGAAATTGAGGACCTGTGACAAACAACAACAGAACATCAAAATAGAGTTAGTAAAGAAGACAACACTTAAGGAGATTTATGATTATGGAGCGAAAATGAAGGATCTATGTATGAAAAATATTATTTTGCACATCTTTTCACATTAACAAACTGCATAACCAATAATAGAGATGAAATTGTACTACCTTTGTTCAAAGAATCAATAGCCATTACATAAACAGTTAAACAAATGTACCAACACCAACCAATTAACCACTTAAAAGATAAAAAATAAAAGATCTAGAAAGAAAAAAAAATTATTTGATTGGATGGACTATTGGATTATTTTTTTGATAACTCGGTAACCACATATTCCTAAATCTAGATTTTAGATTCAAAAGTTCAATAAGAGTGTGGGACACCTCTTAAACACCCATATATATTGCATATTGCATAATATTTTTTGATAAAATATTGTCAATTATTTAGGAATATACTTCAATTTATATCTCTATTCGTTTGAGAAGAAATGTTTACTTGCTAATGTAATTGTCTTCTTCTTCAAATATTATATAAAATTAGAGAATTTAATTGAGTTTTTGCACCCTTAATCTTGTCATATCTAGTGAACACAAGTATAAATGGAAAGAAGTAAAAGAGTTCATGTAACACATTTGTTAACCTAATGTCTATTTTAGTGCTTCGGATTGCAACATACAATTCTTATATTGAATGCACTCATGCCAATTGACAAAGAAGCCAGCCTACCACCCCTCACTATCCTATACAGGTACCTTCATTGGATCTTTACCAAAGTATTTAAAGATAGTTGCTTTCACTAGTATTATAATATATCATGAAAACAGTGACATTTGAAGAAATTTTTAGTATGTAGGACATAGTAGCAGAAGTGATGAGTATGTGTTGTCACTACCACTATTGCTATGAATCAAAAAAACAAATAAAGTTGTCTCCATTAACTTGGAAGCTTGCTCCATAGTGTTCACACCGAAACTTCCATGAAAGCTCTTCTAAATCTTTCATTTTCATGGACAGCGTTGTTCTTGGTAATATAAACTAGTTTTATGAGTGAAGAGATGATATAGGATCAGTATCTTCTACAACGAAGTAGAGACGACAGTGGACATAGGACATAATGATTTTGAAAAAAATTAGGATGCCTACATAGTGGGCAAATTTTTTAAATATTTTTATTGTTTATGTATATGAATATAAATTTAGGGCATAGAAATATACGAGGCATCAATATATATGTACATGTATTTTTTTGTTTTTTAACTTCTACCCTTCTTTGTTTATGTATAGTTTAAAATAGAGAAAAAACCTAAGTTGCCAAATGAGACCGTATTATAAATATGAGGTTCATGTACTAGTTCTTTCATAGGATTCCACACACAAGCACACAGTGCACCAAAATGTACAAGTTCTTTCATAGGATTCCACACACAAGCACACAGTGCACCAAAATCTACAATGGGAGCTAGGCTAACTGCTTTTGAGAATAGGTCTACAGTGGAGATGGAAATCAGAGTTTTTGTTCCCCCGGCCCGACCTAACCGGTATCAAGAAATCATTAGAATCAAATCAGGTGAAACCAAGAAAGTGAAGATCATGACTTTATGCTGCAAGGACACAAATCCTGAGAATCCAAGCTTCTTAATGGTTTTCATGGATGGTACTTACACTAGGGTTTCTTTACTGGAGTTCCAAGTGGTGAACTATGCAAAAATCGTTGGCTATCTTCATGAAAATGGACTTCTCGTTTTGAAAGGTCTTACAATCGGATTACTTACTTTCTGCAAACTCAAGTTCTCTCTCGTTCTCCCTCATACACACACACCCCCAAAATTCTCATACAAAAATGTTTTGGACCTCTAAAATAAGAGCTCTTTCCGATTTGTCTTTTTTCCCATTATGATTTTTCTTTTTATTATTATTATTTTTTTTGGTCTTTACCCCTGCCAGATATGTAGAGCTCCATTTAGAACTCTACACCTAGAGCTCTATATCACAGCTCATTCTCATTTGTGATTTACTTGTATAACAATATTTATACTATATTAGTTTGGAGTGATGTTAGCTAGGGTGACCATACTTGGGTGCTATCCGATGTCGGGTTACTAATCACATCATCAACAGTGAAATAAACAAAAAAAGTGAGAATTAGTATCAGATGTCATATCTTATAAAACTTAGATATGATAACCTGATGGATTCAACTTTTTTTTTTGGGGGGGGGGACCGGCATCGGGGTGTTCTGATCAAAGCAATGGATGGAACTTTTTTTCATCATCATTATGTATTGCATCTATAATATCTCAACCTGGTTTAATTTGATATTGATGATTTTTTATTTTGTTGAATTGTTTAGTGGCTGTGGCTTATCTCTGAAGAAATAGAATGGAGGGGCAAAGGAGAAATCTGTGAATTGATTACCAGTAATTGGTACTTCATTCTAACCTTTTCTTTTCCTTTATCTCCTTTTTCCACTTTTTCTAGCAAGTCAATTATATTGGTCAAAGTTAGTTAAGCCTAATTGATTCCATAAATACTTTGTGAGATTATCAGGAATCGATTAGATCAAAGATTAATGTTAAATATATATATATATATATAAGTGGATTGTTTGGTTAAGGTGTTTGCTCAGGATTGATTTACAGTCTGTGCCAACTTATTTGGGATGTATCTTTATTTTGTGAAGTTTTCTCCTTAATCTTTATTGACTTTTGCATTGAGTTAATTAAGTTTTCTTCTATTAATCAATATATATAAACTAAGTGTTCTACTAATCAATATATATAAAATAAGTGTTCAATTAATCAATATATATAAACTAAGTGTTCATTTGATTTTCTTACCATTAGTTACAAATGTTGTTGGGCTTACATTAATAGATACATATACGAAATCCTAGAATCTATGTAGGCTCTAGAACGGCCGCAGGGGCGGGGGGGGGAGTTCATTATGTCAGTACTCAAATATATATAAACTAAGTGTTCTATTAATCAATATATATAAACTAAGTGTTCATTTGATTTTCGTACCATTAGTTACAAATGTTGTTGGGCTTACATTAATAGATACACATATGAAATCCTAGAATCTATGTAGGCTCTAGAACGCCCCGCGCGGGGGGGGGGAGGGGGGGCGGGGGGTGGAGTTCATTATGTCAGTACTCAAATAATTGTAAAAAATAGTTGTCACCATACATTTTAATTTTCAGTCGTTCAGTTTTAAGAAAAGTAAATTCAAATTATTTATTTTGAAATATGACCAAAGACCATTTTTATTAAAAAGAAAGTCACTATAATGAATCGTGATGAACACCATGTTGGGTTATAACTAAATATCACAATGGGTTGTGACCAACTTTGATTTGACAATTGGTTAGCTTGCACTCCAATGACAATTTGTTTTGACAATTCTCTTCTGATAAAAAAACAAAAGAAGCATACAATAAACTTAACCCAATTCATTTGTCACTGCACATTCTGATCCTATTTTCATAGAAAGCATCATTTTTCACATGAACATATTCGACAGAACTGAATAAAATTGAAGTTTATTCCATTTGATTACACATCAGATTTCACAAACTCAACCAAAATTTCAAGATATATCTATATATATGGAGTCAAAACAACTACCTAATCAAACAAACATTACAAACAAAAGCTATTCATATCATCTTTTCCTAAATTTAGAATCCAACCACTCCAAGTGAGTTCACAAACGTGAAAGGGGCATTTTGAAGAATGGGAAGCAAGAATCGATACAGGAAATAGGGGTTAACAAAAGGGGATTTCAAAGAAGGGAATCAAAACAACTACCAAAGCAAACAAACATAAAAAAACCTAAATCTAATATTTTCCTATTTTTATAAACCAACCCAGTGAGTTCACAAACGTGAAATGGGCAGTTTCAAAGAAAGGGATTGCGGTCTAGGGTTTCATAGAATGGATATGGAGAAAGGGGGAGAGAAAAAAGTTACAGAGAGAGAGAGAGGCATACCTTCAGGCGAAGTCGAGGGTAGGTCGTGTTCGCAGGGATGGTCTTCGAGGGCGAAGAAGAGTGTCTGTGTGCTATCTCAAAAACAGAGGGGCTTTGGGAAAAAAACTAAAGAAATTTAAAAAAAAAGGTAACCGGTTAAAGAGGTTCTCACGATTCCTAATCAAATTATTCAGTGGCTGAGATTAATTTGTAAAAATCTAATGGCTTAAAATAAATGTGCACATGATGTGCACATCTTATTGAGGTGCACATCTTAACAACTCCCTGCAAGGAAAGGTTATGATTGAAGGTGAATTTTGGAGGGAGAAAAATGAGCTAAATCAGTGAAGAAACCCCAAGACAAAATTTCAAGCATTGAAACCCTTTGGACTTTCAAGTGCAGAGAGAGAGAGAGGAGGGAGAGAGAAGGAAAACAAAAAGGCAATCCTAGATCTTGCACGATGGTCCAAGAGGAGGAGGGGCTGGCAACGACGGCTTTCTTCTTCCACAGCGTTGAGATCCTCCTCCTCTTCTCTCTTTCTTTCAGCCCTTCTCTCTCTCTTTCTCTCTCTCTCTCTCTCTCTCTCTCTCTCTCTCTAATGCTGCACAAGAACAAAAACGTATAGGGAATTTTGAAAGCTGGTTTTTTTTTTCTTCTTCAAATCACTCACCAAAATGACATCATTTTGGTGAGGCTAAATCCCAACCCTTGGATGGATCGCTCTAGGAATTAACTCTAGAGGATTAATGCCCCAAAAGGTACCAAAAACTCAATTCGAGCAATCTCATCAAACTCGGTAGAGTCCTTCTCTAGCTAAACTAGCAAGATAAACTCTAAAAAACTAGGCACATCAATCTCGTTACAAGCGCGCCAAAATTTGAGGGTGCTACAGTATCCCGCGACAATAAACAAGCTATTGTTCATCATTATTCATTTTTTTATTATTTTTTTGGGGCCAAACTCTACTCTCTTCCTCTTTTGCGCCAAACCTACATAGCGGCAACCACTCCACAACATCTGTTTTCACAATATCTGAAACTCAGGTTCTCTCTCTCTCTCTCTCTCTCTCTCTCTCTCTCTCCACTACTACAAAAATAGTTAAAAATCATACTTTAATAAAAAAAAACTATCTCACTTTTATTAGAAGTGCGATAAAAAAAAATTAGATTGATATTTTAATCACACTTAATTTGATTGAGTGCGATAATATTTATTTTTTATGTCACTTTTTAATTAAGTGTGATTATATATATATATATATATATATGTTTTAATCACATTTCTAATTAAAGTGTGATTATATATACACTACTATAATAATATTTAATAATATTTACTTTTAATCACACTCCCTAAATAGTGTGATTGTATAAAACATTTCAATTTGATTTTTATATAAAATATACTATTCCCAACCTGCCACAAAAAAAAAATTAAAAAAAAATATCCTGTGTTACACATACACACACAACAAGAAATTCCAGCCATAGATTACATCCACACACACTTATCACATATATACTCTCACACACACAATAATTCTTCAATTAAACCTAATTGACACCCACACATTTCATCTCATTCATTCATATCAATTCAAAGCCGCTGTCTTCTGGTCTCATTCCTCACCTTGTCGATCGGCTGTCACCACCTGTCACACCCTGAACGTTTAATGAAATATCACATAAATATTTATAGTTGTATATAATTGTGAATGTATGTGATAATATATTATTAAATAAATAATAATAAATACATAATCTAATTTGACATTGGACTATCAAATATGGGATTAATTAAGGATTATTTATTTGGGGCCAAATTGACAAAAATATGAAATTATAATACTAGTTGGGTCAAATTAGAGTTAAAGATAGTAAATAAATAAATATAAAAATAAGAGTAAATAAATAATAATATTTGATAACAATAATAATAATAATAGTGGGTGTAGTAGTAAAATAAATAATTAATTTTCTATTGGTATACGATAAAGTGTAATTTAATTAGGGATTAATTTATTTATATAGTTATGCTAGAAAACTAGACAAAAGTGTAATTACCATAAACATTCACTAAGATAAGTATAAATCTATGGTTAGTAATGAGCAAATCTAGGGAGAGTTATGATCAAATTTGTGGGATGATTCAGGATGGCCACGTGTTGGCCTGATAATATTTTTACCTCCATATAAATAGGGAGGAGTTAATCAAATCTGTAGGACGAAAAAAAAAGGAAAAAAAAGAGAGAGAGGCACGTAAGTTACTGAAAGTAGGAAACTTATAGTAGGAAGATTGTGATAGTGGAGTAAGGCTAAAGGTCAATATTAAGGTGAGTTAGATTATACTTTGAGTTACCATAATATATTTTACGTATATTTTGACTTACCATAATCTATTTTATAAAAGTTGTATTTTATTAGTTATATTAATACAAGTTATGTTTTATAAATATTTCAATTACGTGGATTAATTTCTAAATTCTATTTGTTTAAAATGGAACGCATGGATATATTTGTTTAAATTTTAAAGAATATTTTACTATAACCTTATAAACAATTATATTTTGAAAGTACCACAACGGGAGTCCCACGTCTTTGGGGACTTAAATAACTATTGGCCTCTCTTTGACCACTTTGTGGTCCTCTGTTTGTCATGGATTCATTAACCTCTGTTCTGATTGTCACTTCTGTAACCTCTGTTTTGTTCTGTTCTGTACCGTGGTTATGGTTATTTATTTATATAATTTATATATTTCAGTTTCTGCCACTTAAATGATTTATCCACCAAATTAAGTTATGTAAATGTTTTGGCCTAACTAACCATCCATGATTATTTTTTATTCCCTATACTCTTGGCATAATATTTCTCACTCTGCTGTGTGCTTATAGCTATTACCATTTCAGGTGACGAAATGTAGGGAAAACCCATAACCTCACGTAATGGAACCTGCACGAGGATTGATGTTGAACCATTATTTTGTCTTTCTTTTCTTCTTTTTTTTAATATATTTTTGCTCTCTTTTGTTTTTACTCGGGGCCAGTCACTGAATAATAAAATAATAAAAGCCCTATAAATATATTTTCTCTTATTAAAATAGTAAAACAGAGTAATTTCCTATTTAATTATTTTTATTTTTACTTGCGCAATTTAATTTGCTACAAATAGAATAAGTAAGTAAGTTGCGATTCCAACCCTAAGCTCCTGGGGTTGGGTCGTGACAAAGGTGATATCAGAGCAACGGTTCAAAAAAAAATGCTATTTTAATTTAATCAAGAAGTTCAAAAAGTTATAAATAAATATATAAATAAAACTATATAGCTAAATAAACATAATAAAATAAAATAAGATTAAATTAAATAAATAATAATAATAATAATAAATATTTACCTTCAACGTTAGTCATTTTGTAAAATCTCACGTTTATTCTGGTGATATAGGAATGTCAGAGATTAACCTTGATGATGCGTTTTGGGATGAGTTCGAGGCCATTAATTTAGATGAGATTTTAGCTGAGCACCCCGCCCCCGCCTCACCTGAGGGTTGGGGAGATTCAGAGGACATAATCAGAGGACTGCATCCAGGCCTTGCCCAGTTGATGAGTCGATCAATCTATATACAACCTGATCCTACCGATGTCCCACATTTACTATGGAGGCAAAGCCGTGCCGATACACGCAGACGTTTTCTTGGACCCACTCGTGTCCTTGGTGTTGTCCCGGGACATGATCGCTCACACTATATCATAGGCCCTCTACCCCCAAATTTTGTGGCCAGAAAGGGGAATGTGTACCCTGAGGACTATATTTTCACCACAGTCCCTAACCCGTTGGAGATAATTAATATTCAAAATGT
This sequence comes from Camellia sinensis, assembly GCF_055761805.1. Taxonomy (NCBI): domain Eukaryota; kingdom Viridiplantae; phylum Streptophyta; class Magnoliopsida; order Ericales; family Theaceae; genus Camellia; species Camellia sinensis. The sequence continues at coordinate 193,061,469 of NC_138964.1, forward strand.
TGACTTTAATAATGACTTGTCATTTGTCGAGACACCTGGCTGGATTGTCGATCAAGCATTTTTAAGATACATACAGTCCGTCCCCATTTTCACAGTCCAGACAGCGTGGATGTGTTTTGGTGTAGTCCAGTTGGGATGGGAATTTGAGCTTTTTATGCAGTAGTATTTCCCATGGTTGTTTGGCCCATTTGACCCACCACTCTAGATTTGGTAAAAGAAAACCTTTTTGTATGCTGACCATGATGTGTTCTGATCTTTTTTTGTTGTCTTTTTGTTTTTGTTTACCACAGGGATGGGACACTAACATATTCTGACTGATTTAATATTAATTGTAAACAATGTAAAGTTGGCATTTTATATAGATATAGATTGCGTTACACATGCTTACATATATGCTGCATTGTAAATGTAATGCCTCGTTTTATTACCTTGTAGAATAGCCAATAATGGTAACGGAAGCGAGTCATCAGTCAGTGGCGCTGAATCGATGGAAAGAATAATGGAAAAAATGGTTACTAGCTTTTTGCAAGCCTTGCAAACTAACATCAACAATGGAATGCCGAAACAGCGAGAAGAGCCGATGACCATAAAACAGTTCCAGGATTTGAAACCCACCACGTTTACCAGCGGCCCAGACCCAATGGTAGCAGACGCTTGGGTTAAAGACATGGAAAAGATTTTTTGCGTCCTACCCTGCACCGAAAGACAGAAGGTAACTTTTGCTACTTTCACTTTCAAAGACAATGCACAAGAATGGTGGTTTCTCACTCTAGAGAAAGAAAAAATTGCGACTTGGGCAATATTCGTGGAAGTATTCTACGAAAAATACTTTCCAAATTCATTGTGGGAACAGAAGGCATTTGAATTCATACATTTAAAGTAAGGAACCATGACGGTGGCCGAATATGAGAGCAAATTCACACAACTCGCTCGGTTTGCAACATACGTCATCCCCACCAAAACTCGAAAAGCAAGAAAATTCGAAGTAGGATTGGATGCTGAAATTAAAGACAGGCTCGAGGTCTTGAAACTGCCAACCTATGCAGAAGTGGTAGACCGGGCGTATATTACAGAAAATGGGATTAAAGCCTCGTGTTCTGAGGAACCAAGCCAAAAGAAGCGATTCTGGGAAAAAGACAACAGAAGACCCGGTGTTGCGCCTCCTAAAAAGTGAATGTGGGCACAACCAGTTCAGGCCATCAAGGTCCTACCAACCCCTGAGATGGCACTGTTCCAATTTGTCCCACTTGCGGGAAGGCTCATTGGGGACAATTTCATCGAGACACAGGAGCATGTTTTAAATGCGGTCAAGTTGGCCATTTACTAAGGGATTTTCCAAAGCTGACTAATCCTACAACCAGCCCCTCTGGCCTAGTCAGAAAACCCGCAGGACTTAGAGGAGAGAGGAAGGACTAAAAACGCCAAGGAGGGGCTTTTGCCTTAGTACCTGGAAAGTCAGAAGTTATCGAAAATGTTGTGTCAGGTATACTTTCTATCCATGGTCATTTAGCTCATGTCCTCATTGACTCTGGGTCAGCTCATTCTTTTGTTGCACCACACTTTGCTGCCAAGTTGGCAACAACACCCGAACCATTAGGATATATATTGTCTGTGTTTTTTCCTTCTGGTAAGTCTGCCTATAGTGCTGAGGTGTACAGATCATGTACTATATCCTTAGAAGGCAAAACCCTATATGTCGACTTGATTCCCCTCTGCATTGGGAACTTTGATGTGATCATAGGTATGAATTGGATGGCTGCCAACCACACCTCTATTGATTGTAAAGCCAAAAAGGTCTCCCTCAGGTTATCAAACCAACCCAAGCTTGTCTTTGACGGGACTGGAGTTTCCAACCCTCCATGTATTATATCCTCCATAACAACCCAACGACTTCTAAGAAAGGGTTGTGGTAGTTATATTTGTTATGTGATCGATACACAAAAAGAGGCCCCCACCGTTGATGCAATCCCCGTGGTTCGAGAATTCTCAGATGTTTTTCTTGAAGATCTACCTGGTATCCCAGTTGATCGAGAAATCGAGTTCACCATTGAAACCCAACCTGGCACACAACCAATATTAAAAGCTCCTTATCGCATGTTGATGGCAGAATTGAAAGAGCTGAAGACTCAACTCCAGGAACTACTGGACAAAGGTTTCATTCGACCTAGTACCTCACCCTGAGGAGCTCCAGTACTGTTCGTGAAGAAAAAGGATGGCACGATGAGATTATTCATCGATTACTGGGAGCTGAACAAGGTCACCATCAAGAATCGGTACCCTCTGCCACGAATCGATGACTTATTCGATCAACTTCAAGGCGCCCAGGTATTCTCCAAAATCGACTTGTGTTCTAGCTATCATCAACTAAAAGTCAAAACAGAAAGTATCGAAAACACTGCCTTCAGAACCCGTTACGGGCACTATGAGTTTCTTGTCATGCCTTTTGGCGTCACAAATGCCCCAGCAGCCTTCATGGACCTTATGAACCGAGTGTTCAAACCCTACCTTGAAGAGTTTGTCATCAGCTTCATTGACGATATCCTCATATACTCCAAGTCACCAGAGGCCCATGAGCAGTACTTGCGAACGGTTCTACAAACACTACGTGATCACAAACTTTATGCCAAGTTGAAGAAATGCGAATTTTGGATCACTAGTGTACACTTTCTCGGTCATGTCATTAACAAAGATGGCCTCTCGGTTGACCCCCAAAAAGTTGCAGCAATCGTAGACTGGCCACGACCTACTAATGTGTCAGAAATCCAAAGTTTGTTGGGTCTAGCTGGCTATTATTGACGTTTCGTGCAAGATTTCTGAAAGATAGCATCACCCTTGACCCAGCTAACTCAAAAAAACACACCCTTTGAATGGACTGACAAACAGGAGCGTTGCTTTCAAGAATTAAAAAGTCGACTTGTGTCAGCTCCTATACTAGCACTCCTTACAGGAGCAGATGGGTTCGTAATCTATAGTGATGCCTCATACAATGGTTTGGGTTGCGTTCTCAAGCAAAACGAAAAAGTCATTGCTTATGCGTCACGACAATTAAAGACTCACGAGAAAAACTACCAAACTCATGATTTGGAATTGGTTGCGGTAATCTTTGTCCTCAAAATCTGGCGTCATTATCTCTACGGTGCAACCTGCGAGGTTTACACTGATCACAAAAGTCTTAAATATCTGTTCACATAGAAGGAACTAAATACGAGGCAACGGCGGTGGCTAGAATTTATGAAAGATTATGATGTAGAGATCCATCATCATCCAGGCAAAACTAACGTGGTGGTAGACGCACTGAGCCGAAAGACGACCAGAAGTTTGGTATGTACTCTCGTTTCTCGCAAGATCAATGGATTGCTCGCCAACATAACCATGGAACCTATCTTGATTGAAGAAATTAGAGCACGCTAATGTGAAGATAACCTTTTGAAGAAAAAGTACGAGGAGCAAAGGAATACACCTAATCCTGATTTCATTATAAGCAATGGGATACTAAAATTTTGAAATCGAATTTGCATACTCGACATTCCGGAACTCAAGAAGAAGATATCGGTGGAAGCTCATAGCTTGAGATTTGCAGTCCACCCTGGCAACATAAAGATGTACCATGATCTGAAGGAACACTACTGGTGGACAGGAATTAAAAGAGACATAGCAAGCCATGTCTCAAAATGTTTGCATTGTCAGCCTATTAAAGCAGAACATCAGAGACCTGCAGGACTGCTGCAACCACTCCCTATTCCTGAATGGAAATGGGAGCACATCACTATGGACTTCGTGGTCGGGCTACCACAATCATTTTCGAAGAATGATGCAATATGGGTTATAGTAGACCGATTGACAAAGTCGGCACATTTCCTACCAATCAAAATCATATATTCCCTTAATAAGTTTGCCACTTTATACATTGAGGAAATTATTCATTTGCATGGTATCCCAGTTTCGATCGTGTTTGACCGAGACCTCCGCTTCGTGTCTCACTTCTGGAACAAATTGCAAGAAACTTTGGGGAGTACACTGAAGTTTAGCACAACTTATCATCCACAAACTGATGGACAATCCGAAAAAACAATCCAGACGTTGGAAGACATGTTACGTGTGTGCGTGTTGGACCTCAAAGGTAACTGGGATGAGCACCTACCTTTAGTGGAATTCGCCTATAACAACAGCTACCAAGCAAGCATTAGAATGGCACCGTACGAAGCTCTGTATGGAAGGAGATGTCGATCACCTCTGTGTTAGACGGAAGTCAGGGACAGGAAATTGTTAAGCCCCGAGATCGTGCAAGTCACAAGTGAGAAAATTCAACTCATCCAACAGCGAATTCGCACTGCTTAGAGCCGCCAGAAAAGTTATGCAGATATACGAAGACGAGACTTGGAATTTCAAGTAGGGGATCATGTGTTCCTCAAGATCTCACCAACAAGAAGATGTATCTGATTTGGAAAGCGAGGAAAGCTAAACCCACGTTACATTGGGCCATTCGAGATACTGGAAATGATTGGTCCTGTAGCCTATCGCCTTGAACTACCTCCTGAACTATCCAATGTCCACAATGTGTTTCACGTTTCAATGCTCCGACGGTACCTCTGAGATCCAGAACATGTCGTCGACTATGAGAACTTGGAAGTTCAAGAAGATCTCTCTTATAAAGAGCAACCAGTGCAGATTCTCGATCGTTGTGATCAAATTCTCCGAAACAAGACCATACCGCTGGTAAATGTCTTATGGTGAAATCATCATATCGAAGAAGCTACGTGGGAAGCGGAAAGTCAAATGCGAGCCAAATACCCACGCCTCTTCGAAAATTAAGGTACGTCAAGTTTGGGGACAAATTTCTATTTAGAATGGGAGAAATGTGACACCCTGAACGTTTAATTAAATATCACATAAATATTTATAGTTGTATATAATTGTGAGTGTATGTGATAATATATTATTAAATAAATAATAATAAATACATAATTTAATTTGGCATTAGATTATCAAATATGAGATTAATTAAGGATTATTTATTTGGGGCCAAATTAACAGAAATATGGAATTATAATACTAGTTGGGCCAAATAAGAGTTAAAGATAGTAAATAAATAAATATAAAAGTAAGAGTAAATAAATAATAATATTGATAGCAATAATAATAATAGTGGGTGTAGTAGTAAAATAAATAATTAATTTTCTGTTAATATACGATAAAGTGTAATTTGATTAGGGATTAATTTATTTATATAGTTATACTAGAAAACTGGACAAAAGTGTAATTACCAGATAAGTATAAATCTATGGTTAGTAATGAGCAAATCCAGTAAGAGTTATGATCAAATCTGTGGGATGATTTAGGCTGGCCACGTGTTGACCTGATAATGTTTTTACCTCCCTATTTATAGGGAGGAGTTGATCAAATCTGTGGGAGGAAAAAAGAAACGAAAAAAGAGAGAGTGACACGTAAGTTATTGAACGTAGGAAACTTACAATAGGAAAGTTGTGATAGTGGAGTAAGGCTAGGGGTCAATATTAAGGTGAGTTATATATATTATACCTTAGTTACCATAATATATTTTACATATGTTTTGACTTACCATAATCTATCTATACAAGTTGTATTTTATTAGTTATATTAATACAAGTTATGTTTTATAAATATTTCAATTACGTGGATTAATTTCTGAACTCTATTTGTTTAAAATGGAACCTATGGATATATTTTGTTTAAATTTAAAGAATATTTTACTATAACCTTATAAACAATTATGTTTTGAAAGTACCACCACGGGAGTCCCACGCCTTGGGGACTTAAATAACCATTCTGTTTGTTATGGATCTATTTACCTCTGTTCTGACTGTCACTTTTGTGACCACTGTTCTATTCTATTCTATACCGTGATTATGGTTATTTATTTATATAATTTATGTATTTCAGTTTCTGTCACTTAAATGATTTATCCACCAAATTAAGTTAAGTAAGTGTTTTGGCCTAACTAATCATCCATAGTTATTTTGTATTCTCTATACTCTTGCATAATATTTCTCACTTTATTGTGTGCTTATAGTTGTTACCATTTCAGGTGACAAGATGTAGGGGAAACCATAACGTCACGTAATGGAACCTACAGGAGGATTGATGTTGAACCACTATTTTGTCTTTCTTTTCTTTTTTTTATATATATTTTTGCTCTCTTTTGTTTTTATTCGGGGCCGGTTATTGAATAATAAAATAACAAAAACGCTATAAATGTATTTTTTCTTATTAAAATAATAAAATGGAGTGATTTTCTGTTTAATTTTTTTTTTCTACTTGCACAATTTAATTTACTACAAATAGAATAGAATAAGTTAGTAGGTTACGATTGCAACCAAAGTCCTGGGTTGGGTCGTGACACCACGCCGTTGTAGCCTCTCCTCACCGCCCCCGCCTCTGTCTCCTTCCCTTGCCGATCGACGCCTACTCGTCGTCGTTGACTCGTTGCGTCGGTACGTGACTCTCTCGCTGCTCTCTCTCTTTACTCTCTCTTGCTGCTCTCTCTCTTTGCTCTTTCTCGCTGCTGTTTGCTCTCTCTCTGCTCTTCTCTCTCTCACTGATCTCTCTTTCTCTCCCTTTGCTTTTTTCTTTTTCTCTCGCTGACGAAAAGAAAATAGCTTTAACCCGGTTAATCGAACGGTTTGGGTACAAAAAGCTGAAATGGGTTGTGGGAGACAAGGGGAATGGGTCGGGAAAACCAGAGGTTTATTTATCTGCTGTTCTACAGAAACTAGTAAGAGTATGATGACTATGAACTTTCTTTTGAGGTAAGAATACAGTTATTAGGTCTAGTTTTTGTCACACTGAATTCGTGTGAGTTCATTACTTAACATCCACATGGAATTTCTTTGTAATGCCGAATAAGTAAAGTTCATTGGTGGTTTATTTTCCCGGATGTAAACCAACAGCATATGATGATGGTCTGTTTACAATTATAAATTGTAATATTTTCTGTTCTGTAATGGTATATCGCACTTCTTTGGATAATGATGAACCATTAGGGATTGTGAAAACAAGTTGTATTCTAAAATTTATGAAGTCGTTTGATTTTAAAAGTTTTAGCAGTGAACTAATGAGCCCTTTTTTTTTGTAACATGTTTCCATTTGGTTTGTAAGATGCCCTTTTGTTGCAACATTAGTTCACTGATTAATAATGTCATTGATATCTGCATATTGCAATCACTAAATTGCTGCTGATTTAAGTGAACCACAAACATTGTTTATTCCCGAAGTGGCATGGTTATTTCTTTTTAGTTTACTAGTTTGTTAATGTTTAATGTTATATTAGATGAATATTTTAATTTTGACTATTTTAGTTAATTTGTAAATTAGATTTTTTTATTCTTTGATTCAAGTTTTGTAATTTGAATTATATTTTTATAAACCGTCAAGCCGCCCGAACCGTCAAGGCAAATCATAATATATTGGTTTATCAGTTTCAGTCTTGCCCAGAGATATATGAGGGATATGTCCCCATCGCTTACGGCGACTATTTGAACAAGATGTCCATGTACTTTTCTACTCCTTTGTCATTGATTTGGTTATTTATAGTTTTTGTGGGTCTAAATTTAACATTCTTCTGTTGTCATATGATGGAAATTAGGAATGGTGAATGGGGTGATCATGTCACTTTGTAGGCTGCTGCAGATTCTGTATGGTTTTGCAACTTGATCTTTTCTTTTCTCTTCATTATTAATATAGGCTTGTTGGTATTTTTGTGTACTACCACTGTGGTAAGGTCCCAAACTTGGGAGGTTTTTTGTTTTCATTTGCATGTTTATTGGTTTCGGCATTTTACATCACACGTCAGGTGAATTTTGGGGGTTTTTTTTTGCCTCATGCATCTTGGAAGTGTGCATAGGCCCTGTTTGGTAGAACTGTGGGAGAGTGCTTATAACTTATGCCTTAACAGCTTATAACTTATAACTATGAACATAAGTTGATTTCTGACTTATAAATTAAGCTTCTCCTGCCCCACTCAAAGAATAAGCTGATTTCTGACTTACAAAAAGCTATAAATTGCATTGTTAAGCTAAACCAAACACGTCAAAATAGCTTACATTAAACTGAAAGCTGAAAAAAAACTATACCAAACATGACCATAATTTGAAAACAAATTAAACAATAACATTTTCCCTTAAGGTTTAGTGGATGGGGGGGTGAGGATTTTGTAGACAATAACACTAGTCTTCCAAATAACTTTTTGAAAAGCGGTATTTTCCTTTACGTTAACATGCTACTACTCATTTGTGTATTAAATCTATGCAAACTCATTATCATTAGGTTGTGATATCGAATATTCACAATCAACCTAATTGATATATTTCCATAATTACATAATATTCTCACAGTTAATAGTATGGCTTTAAAGCATTAGGGAAACTTCTTCAAGCCAACATTGTAGGATTTTCCTAGTTATGAAGTCAGGCTATATGGCATCTGTTCAGAAAATGTAATTGTATTTGTGCCATGGAAATGATGAGAAGACTCAGAAACCGTTTTCCATGCCACCATTTTCCTTTTTCTCTTTTGATCAGTATATAACTTGGGATTTAGGATTTAGCACAAGGATTCTCTCTCTGTCTCTCTCGCTTTCTTTGTGTGTGTGTGTTTGAAAATGAGTAATCTTGTTCTGAAAATAGTGTGGATGGCCTTACCATGCAGCTGAGTTGGCTTGGCACAAGAGCAGAACAACATGGATTGGTGATCGATCTCATGAATCTCAAAGAGTGCCTAGGGAACCAATTATGAGGTATGTGCTTCCTTTGACCTTTTCCAAATTTTTACTGGTATGGCATCAATTTATTGGCAATGGTTAATTTAAACCTTTTGATGTTTTTAAATTCCTACAGATATTTGGTGATCAGATATCTAGCAATAATTTTGAACTAAATTTTGCTGGGAATTTTGTACTTTCTAGTGGTTGGTTGCTTGAACGTCAATCTCAGCAGAATAATATGGTGTGTGAATACATTTTGAATTCCTTTTCGGGCTTGGAAGAATGAATATATATTTGGAGTAGAATGAATTATATCTTTAAAAGTAGGTTATATATTGAATTGAGAATGTCTGGGGTTCCTATTTTTTTCTTTGTTAGTAAAAACATTTAATTAAAGAAGTGCCAAGGGGACAAAGCTCATGTACACCTGTATAAAAAGAAGCTATACTCCATAAAACTCTATACTCCATTTTATCTGTGAAATCCAAATTTTCCATTTTATTTGCAAAATTTGATTTTATTAGCATTATTATTTCAATTAGTGCATTTGTTGACAAATTTGTGGTTACAGTTAATAAGGGTTTTAAATATTGGTTTTAAATGAAGATATTCATTTTGGACTTATTGATTCTATGTATATGTCATATTTATATATTTTAGTACAAACATTTTATACTAGTAACAATCACAGGTGTTATTCCTTTTCTATTGATGCAGGGGATCAAGAGTCAGTGTGATGAGAAAATGTCCGATTTTGTCTTTTGTAAGACAAGAACAGTCTTTACAAAAATAATAAGTTTATCATATGCTTCTAGCGGTTTCTAAATTAATTTGTGTTTTTATTTTTCAGGTCAGAAATTTCTTGGAGAGGCAAAATATGTTCAAAGAATTCAAGAACTCAGTTTTTTCAAGTTTTTTCATTTTTTAATATATGTAATTACAGTTAAAAACTTTTTATTAATTTCTTTGTATATACTTTTGAACATTTAACTTTCATTTATGAAATATATGACGTTATTCCATTCAATATATGGTTGTGATTTAAAATATAGTAAATAGTGTGTATTATATTCTTCAAATGAGTGTACAAAAATAATATTGATTATTCTTCAAATATGTCGAATTCTTTTTTTTATCACAGGTTTTATTAGTTATTAATCACATTTAAAAGATTTGATCTAAATGTTTTTAATTACACTTAAAACATGTAATTTAAATGTTTTTAATTATACTTAAAAGATGTAATCTAAATATTATTAATCACACTTAAAAGATGTGATGAAATCATTTTTTAATGACACTTAAAAGGTGTGATTAAAAATGACTCCTTTTAATCACACTCTCAAAGATCACACTCTAATAAAACTTAAAAAGTGTGATTAAAAAATATACATCACACAAAAAAAGTGTGATCTTTATCTATATTTATAGTAGTGCTCTCTCTTTCTCACTTTGTGTTGTACTCTAGATTTTGATTAGATTGGATGAATTGGGGTCTGTAATTTTATTTAAGAACCATCAATGGCTCTTTGATTGAATTAAGGTGTTTGAACATCGTTCGAAATTTGTATGCACAAAATTCTTGTATCACAATTGTTTGATAAATTGCCTCAATGAAATTGAATGCATATGTTGATATTTTAAGGCTTAGATTACTGAGCTGAACTGGGCTAATTTTGGCTAACTGGTTGTCCCACTGGTCGTCTCCCCAGATATCCACCTGGATGTCTGCCCCGATGTTCACCCGGATGTCCGCTTGGATGTCCACCCGGTGTATTTTCAGCCTCATTTGTTCTGCTATTACTTGTGTTGTTTTGCTGCTGTTTTGGGACTATTTTTGCTGCTGTTTTGGGGCTGTTTTTGCTATTGTTTCGAGGCTATTTTGCTGCTGTTTCGAGGCTACTTTGTGGCTGTTTTGTGCTGAATTTGTGACTATTTTGTGGATGTTTTTGTGCTGAATTTGGGCTTAATCTTCACCTCCAAAAACCACAAAATAAATGATGAATTAATTTAGATAATTTATAATATTTTGATCAAATGAATTCATTAAACAAAATCAAAACATAGAAATTGTTTGGCTGAAAATGCTACTTGATCAATTGAGCTCTTCAATTTAGGGGTTGTTTGGAGTGTCATAAATAAGTGTACTTTTTGTCTTTTTAGATTAAAAAATTGAGGTTGAAAATATGGATGTTTGGATTAACTTTTTGACTTTTTATGAAAAAATATGTAATAAAAAATTGTAAAAATTGATTTGTAGGAAAAAATTTGAATTGAGAGTTGTGCAACCGTAATTATTGACTTTTGGTGAATAGTGTTAACTTTTTAACTTTTTGAGACTTTTTGACTTTTTTACAAGTTCCCAAACTTGGCCTTAATAAAAAAAAAATAACAAATATAATAAAAAATAATATTTTAATAACATAGAGTTAGAATACCGAGTGTGACGAAGTAGAAAAAAGTAACTCACTAAAATAAGCTTTTTAAGTATAATTTGACTAAAGGTTTGACGAGAATGGTGTGGTGTGGATGCTCTAACTGCGGAAGTTTCAAGCTATCTCTATCTCTCTCTCTCAGAATTGAACTTACAGCGAAGAATCACAGAAACTTCTCTACCAATCACACTGTTGCTTCCCTTTCAACGTCCATAAACTTAGTTCACTAACAAACCCCCAAAAATTCTTCAATCCCAATTTCCCTGAATTAGGGTTTGGAAAGACTCTATCAATGGCTGGTGCGTTCGTCGGAGGTGCAGCTTTGGGAGCTGCGTTTGGGGAACTACTGAAAGTTGTCGAGGATGTGGCAATCAAAGCCGTGTATTTCAAGTCCATCGTCAAACGAATTGAGTCGATCCTGAATCAGATTACCCCAACGATCGAAGAAATTAAGAATCTAAACAGAGTGTTGGATCGATCGGAGAAAGAAACAGCAATGTTCACTGATCAGTTACGAGATGCTAAAAAGCTTGTGCGAAGTTGCGCCAAGGTCAAGTGGTGGAACTATTGCGCGAAGCCTTGCTACTCGAACAGGCTTCTCGATTTTGAAGAATCGCTTGTGAGGTTCTTTCAGATCGAAGTGCAAGCGATGCAATTGAGAGACGGCATGAAGATTTTGATGCAGGTCAACGAAGTGGGTTCGAAATTGGATCGGATAGGGACGATGGGGGGGAGTTTTAGGCAGATTGGGTTTGTGGGTCGGTGTGGTGTCCCGGGAGTTCCGGAATTTGTTGTTGGATTTGATGAGCCTCTTCGAGAATTGAAGATGCAGATACTCAATGAGGGAGAGCAGGTGGTGGTGCTTTCAGCCCCGGGAGGATGTGGCAAGACTACCCTGGCGAAAATGCTTTGTCATGATGAGGAAATTGAAGGTACATTTGATATGAATGAGAATTTGGAATTTGGTAAATGCATTGATGTGAATTTGAATACAACAAAAAGCTTGCTTGTTAAGTTTATCTATATAGAACACTTTATATCTTAGCCACTAGGTTGTTAAAATCAGGTCCTAGGTGGAATCCTTGGGAGGAACTTGTGGATGATATGGTAGAATCGGATCTAGGATCTAACGTTCTAAAAAATGAGAAATTATCAATTCAATAATAATAATGTACCTCAAATAATTTTAAAATCTTTAAACAAAAATGATAAATTTGATATAATGAATCCTTTATGTTAACATAAATTAGAGGAGATGTTTGGAGGAGGAGTTTATAGTCAAATTTCTTATATAGATATACACATATGCATACATATATAATAAATAAATAGCAAGTATTTTTTGTTTTTTAAATTTTTTTTGTAGGATTGGGATTATAGTAAAATCAGGATTGTAGTGCAATTCTATACAATTTTATGACAATAGTCACTTTAAGATCCTAATGCGATCCGGATCATTTGATCCAACTAAGGTTGTAGAATCTATGATCTGGATCAAGTTTTTGATAACCATGCTTAGCCATAAATCAATAATGAGTGACCTTGACTTTATATTGAACACCTTAGTTGAATCTTTGAAGGTTGAATTGATGGCATGTGTTCATTTCATGAAAAAAAACCCCTTATTTAAAATCCTTGAATTTTTAGATGCTTATTTTATTTGGAAATTTAAACTTTCATGCCATCACAAATACCACAGTTGACAATGTTGCAATAGCTGCTTGTACTTGCACCTTTTCCTCCCTTGCCATCATCAACCCCCCCTTTTGAGCCATGATGTCTATTATTGGCACTACCCTGCTTTGCCATTGTCATGACACCGCTTCTACCATCTTTGTGACCTACAACAGCACCAGCACCAGCACCTCCACCTCATCCTTTCATGCTTCCTTGCTTTGGAAATAATAATAGCCACGCATATCACTTATGCTTTGTAGCAAAATGCTTAAAAAGCAAAGAGCATCTAGATCAATTTCCCTGGATTGCAAAAATCCTTGCGGAAATTTGACAAGCACTGCCTGTTTTCCCCACCCCAAAAGCAATGATATATGTGGAATTTGACATCATCAACTCACATGCAATGACATCAACTATAGTGGTCATGAGGAATTCTTGCTTATGGTATTCTGCTGCATCAAAGAAAATGTGACTTTAGGGGTAGAAATTGTAATCTGTATGAAGCACTACTGACATGTTGAGGCCATGGTTGGGTACATATACCACTTCTATGGAATTTCATTGTATTTTAAATATCCACACTTGCACCGGGGTACAATTCTTACTTGCACTCTGTTGATTTGCAATTAATTTTCCCAATTTTCATTTATCTGATATTCTCTCTAATTTAATCTATAAACTTCTTTTAAATTTGTAATGGAGTTCTATTCTTTTCCTCTAGCCTATATATTTGACAAAACTGTGTTTGGACAGACATGTTCAAGAACAATATCTTCTTTGTTACCTTTTCAAAGTCACCCAACCTCAAGGTCATAATTGAGAAAATGTTTCGACACAAGGATTATCCAGTGCCCGAGTTTCAAACAGAGGAAGATGCAATAAACCAATTGGAATCCTTACTGAAGCGAATAGGACCAACTCCTATATTGTTGGTCTTGGATGATGTGTGGCCAGGATCAGAATTCCTTACTGAGAAGTTCAAGTTTCAAATATCCAAATACAAAATTTTGCTTACATCAAGATCTGTATTTCCAAGATTTTCTACATATAAATTGAAATTACTGAAAGATCAAGATGCCATGGATCTTTTCTGTCATTCAGCATTTCCACAACATGGAAGGTCCTCCATACCAAAGGATCTTGTGAGCAAGGTATGAAACAAATAATTGCTTCTTGTACGTATGAGAAAAAACATATTCATCATTACACAACTCAATAAAGCATTGTCCAAACTATTTGGGATCGATTATCTGAATCTAGTTTTGCCATTCTGCTTGATCAAACCCATAATTGCAGTTCAACCACATGTTAACATGTCTTTCCCGGATTGCACAACCCATGTTAATTTTTTTTCTCCCTCATCCCCTATCATTGTTATTGATAGTCATCTATTAGTTAAGATCATGATTTTTTCATATATACGCTTTACATGTTTTGCTATTGTTTTACCAATTGTTGTGAAAAATTGCTGATCCAAAAATAAACAAATAAATTGTTTTTGGAAACTTGATCTAAAAATATTAATTTGCATGACGATGAATTTAAATCCATGATTTTTGAATTTGAACTTCTAAGTAAAACCTATTACAAAAACAGTCTGTGGTTTCTAGATGGGATGACGAGTGGAACCTTGATTACTATTGCTCCTTTACAACTGCAGATGTTTAATTCATTTTGTTAAAGATTCGCAAGTAGAGCCTCAGTTTATGTGTCTGCAACTCTGCATTAGTTGTTTCCAAATTCAGTTTTTACTTCGGTTTGAACTATAAATGATTTATATGGCAGCATTGAATTGCAGATAATGAGACGCTGTGGGGGGTTCCCATTGGCCCTTAAAGTGGTTGGCCGAGCACTCCATGGAGAACCTGAGGTCATCTGGAAGAATAGGCTGAAGGCGTGGTCTGAAGCACAATCCATTCTCTATTCTAACAATGAGCTTCTCATTTGCCTTAAACCCAGCTTAGATGCCTTGGATGGAATGTATAAAATCAAGGAGTGTTTCCTGGACCTGGCTTCATTTCCTGAGGATCAAAGGATCCCTGTCACAGCACTTATGGATATGTGGGTGGAACGTTATAACCTAGATGAAGATGGTGAGGATGCCATAGCAATCCTCCATCAACTGTCCAACCGGAATCTGGTCAATCTTGTATTAACAAGGTATTCTAGGTTCCTGCTAATCTTTAAACTGACCAATTACTTTTTGTCAAGTGATGTCTTGTGTGTTAGTTTATGATTGCATATAGAAGGTTGAATATCATAGAGAACCAAATGGAATAATGACGTAGCAAAAATATGACCTTCTTTTCATTAGGAATCTTCATGTATTCAAAGAAAATTTCAAGATCAAGCAACCAATCAAGAAAATCATTTTTTAAAAATTTACGTGAACCATTAAATTATGTAGGGCTTGTTTAGTTTGTATCTCAAGATACAATTTTTGAGAAAAATTTTCAAAATTTTGTTTGGTTCAAATTTTTTGAATTTTTTTTCCAATATTATTCTCTCTCCTACACATCAATCAATTACTTTTTCCGTCTCATCTCTCATTCTCAATCACTTTTTCTCTCACACACATCTACTCAATTATAACAAAATATCAAATCATCTCATACTACAAAACTATTTTTAAAATATACAACCAAACAAACCAAAAAAATTCCGAAATTCTCCCCTCAATTTTTTTTTTTTAAATTTATCTCAAAACACAAACCAAACACACCCGTAATTTCTGCAAAAAAACGCAATAATAGGTTGGCCTCGGGCAAATCCTCCAATGCAACGCTGTCAGTTGTTGGTTGCCCTTGGTTGATGGCGAGTCCCAATTCGACAAGTTGCTTACAAATTTCGTTACGAAGTTCATGCAATTCTAGCCGATGTTCCTCAATCGCGTCCCACATGGCTTCCACCTTATGATCATTGTCAATAGGATTTGTGTTTCCTACTCCGATGAATGCCATTGAGCCAGGCAAGTCCTTGCTCTGGTATCACTTGACGCAGTGGAATACATGGGGACTCTTGCTCTAATACCACTTGACGCAATGGAATACAAGGGTACTAGATATTGTTCTAATAGACGAAAGAAGTTTTTGAATCCACGAGAAAAATAAAACTTTGAATCTACAAGGAAGAGAAAATGTTTGAAAAACATTGAATAAAAGTTGTCTTTGCCATAAGGTTACATACCTATTTATAATAATCTAAATCTTTGAAACCAAGTATTCTTGGAGGCCAAATAATCTAAAATTAGGAAACAAATGAGCTAGTCTAATTCTTGGAGAATAAGTAGCCTAAAATTAGGAAAATGAAATAAATACAAATTAAGAAACCTAATTCTAGCTAAATTACAAGAATACTACTTAAATACAATATTAAAAATTTTTAAAATGAAAATATAGAAAACTCTAGAATCTTGTCCTACATCAAATAAGGAAAGGTTTTTTTTATTAATTAGGAATTTTATACTGTTGGTTTATTCAACCTATTATATGTGTTTTCATGTTGTCTCACTGTCTCATGGATATGCCTAAATGCTTTTGCTTTTCTTTCTTCCAATCAATGGACTAGTCGTGGCATTAGATATTTGCTATTATCGGATGCATATGTTTTGATTTTCTTAATAACCAACCAATTTTATTCCCTTTCACAGGAAAGATGCAAGTGAGACCAATGGGTACTACAATGAGCATTTTGTCATGCAACATGATCTGCTTAGAGACCTAGCCATCCACCAGAGTGACCAAAACCCCATAGAACACAGGAAAAGATTAATAGTGGACATAGTAGCCAATGACCTTCCTAAGTGGTGGATTGAACAAAGGGAGCATCCCGTCCATGCCCGCCTCGTATCTATATCCACAGGTGTGCTTATCTTGTCTATTTAAAATTAAGGGCAAATTTCATTTCACCCTCTTAACGACTTAAGCGAAGAGACTAAAATACCCTTGTACATAAGTAATCTCATTGTTTAAACCATGGACATTTTAGTCATCTTTTTGGGAGGCAGAATTCACTTTAAACCCCCATGTGCGGTTTAGCCCCTAACATTTAGATTTAAGCAGATAACCCCCTTATGCTTTAGCACGTATTTCACACTTGTTAACTTGGATGGAATGTCTGACGTTACACTTCAATCTACAAACCACAAGAGGGTTATGTGGTTATTTCCGAATAATAAGGAGTTAATCAACCAAACCACAAGGGGGTAGAGTGAAGTTTGCCCTAAAATTAAAATAACTTCCTTAATATTTTCTATGTATTTCTCTTTTCCCAAAATTTACAACTTGTGGAAGATTGATTGCAGATGAAATGTTCTCGTCAAACTGGCACAACATGCAACTACCTGAGGTTGAAGTTCTAGTGTTGAACATCCAGGCTAGGAACTACAAATTACCTCAGTTCATGGGGAAAATGGACCGATTGAAAGTTCTGATCATCACCAACTATGGTTTTTGCTCGGCTGAGTTAAGCAACTCTTCATTACTTGGACATTTATTGAATGTAAGGCGAATCAGATTTGAGCATATCTCAATTCTTTCGATCAGTAAATCCATGCTACAAATGAAAAGCTTGCGGAAAATATCTTTTGTTATGTGCAAGATTGATGAAGCTTTTCGGAATTGTACGATCCAAGTCCCCAATATGTTGCCAAATCTTGTGGAGATTGTCATTGATTACTGCAATGATTTAGTGGAATTTCCAGCGTGGATCTGCAATATCGTCTCCCTTACGAAGCTTAGCATCACCAACTGTCATGAGCTCATTTCACTTCCTGAAGGGCTTGGAAATCTGGAAAATTTAGAAGTGTTGAGGCTTCATGCCTGTACGAAACTGTTAGAGCTGCCTGAGTCGATTGGAAGCCTCCAGAGATTAAGCTTTCTTGATATATCTGACTGTATAAGCATGAGTACATTGCCAGGACGGATGGGTGAGTTATGTGGTCTGAGAAAGCTCCACATGAGAGGTTGTCGGGGATTGTCTGAGCTGCCGTACTCTGTGAAGGATCTTAAGCAATTAAAAGATTTGATATGTGATGAAGAAACTGCCCATCTCTGGGAGCATTATAAGATTCATCTCACCAATCTGAAGTTAAATGTGCTTAAAGAAGATGTCAACTTAGACTGGCTTACATGATATTCATCCCTGAGAAATCTCAGTTTGAGAGTTCTGATCAACTGCTTCTCATAAATAGTGGTGTTGTCTTCTTGTCAAATGCTTCTCTTTAAGAGGGTGTTGCTTTTTCCATTAAAGGTTGTGGAAAATGCTTTTTCCATGTTAGATTGTATGTCTTACAAAAATTGACACTGCATGTATGCCATCTTGTATTGGACGCTCCATGTTAGAATGTATGTCAAACTCAACAGACTTGTTCATACTCGAGCTTGTACATGGCTTTCCATGCCTTGGTGGAAACAGCTCCTTTGACATCCCACTCACAATCCAAACATGTTGGCATGTTCAATTGCAGCTCGACATAGCTTTAATGGCTGCCGGAGCTGCTGCAGTTGAAATGAGCATGTTTGCTGTATCTGACATTTTTCTTTTTTGTTTTTTTGATACGATGAGCACAGTACATGCCTTGTGTATGAACATGTTTACTGTATTGTTGAAGCTTGCTGCCAATATTTTGTAGTCTGTATGTATGTGTTTGGGTGTTCAGCTTTTTTTAAAAGCTTTCTAAGTAGGTCTTTTCCTGCATCGTGAAACAAGAGAGCATTAATCTTTGGGGGAGATGGTAGCAAAGCAAGCTATCCTCGCCTAAATGGGTGTATCTTTCATTTTGAAGCATACCTCTCATTGCAAATTCCCTCTCTCTTACCGACAACCCTTATCTACCATTGCAAATCTCTGCCTGACTCATTTGGAAAAGAAGAAAGAGAAAGAGGAGGCGGCAATGGTGGGAGGTGAAATCTAGGAAGGGAGTGATGAATAAGGGACTAAGGTCATGGACAGGGGATGGGGTAGCACAATGAGGGGTTGCTAGTGTCTCCAGTAAGGTGAAAGAAACAAGGGTGTGACTTTACAAACTACCTTAATGAAAAAAATGTATTTTAATCATTAAATTTAAACAAAATTATTTTAGACATTTTATATTCATTTATATCAAGTTTAATGATGACAATATAATTTTTTTAGTTAATTTTACTTAATAAAAGTAGAATGATGATTTAGATCGAAAATAAAAAAAAAAAAAATTAGAATTAAAATTGACAAAAATTAATTTTTTTATTTTATTATAATTGTGGTATTTTTTTTAGGGTAAAGCACTAATAAATCTTATTTTGTAAACTTGTGCATTAGTTAGTCCAGCAATTTATTTGTTGAACTGAAAAGTCCTAAAACATACGGATTGACACATAATTCCTCATAAACGCGCGTGTTGATGTGTTTCATGGGGGTATTGTGGTTTTTTTGTTGTGGGTGAAATTATACTAGTGGACATAAAGCTTACTATATGAATTTTTTTTGCTTTCTCTCGTTTTCGATCGAATGTTACGATTAGGGATGAGTAGCGGATATATCGATCCGCCCAAACCGACCGAACCGAACCAATCCGTCGTATTTTGGACGGATGCGTGATGACGAGCGGACAGTTGCGGATTGATTTTTTCCAATCCGCCTAATTTTGGACGGATGACGGATTTGAGATTCTTCTGGCCGCAACTAAACCGCCAAACCGCGAGCACACGTAGTAATTTGTAAAATTTTGTATTTTCAATTTGTTTAGATATTATATTTGTATTTTCAATTAAAAAAGAGTTTAAATATTATGTTAAATATATTCTGTTGAAAAAGAGTTTTTAACTTGAATATATTTTTTGGTTTTAAATTTAACTCTAAAAATAATAAATAAAAAAGATGATATATGCTGGTTGGTTTTTGTTTTCAAAAATAGATATAGATGTGACAATACAAATGCATACAATCTCTACCACTGTTATGTTCATGATTTTAGTGGTTTGAATTATTTTTATATTTTAAGAACCACATATTGTAATACTTTATGTAGATGAGGCATACAGTGATTGTAATATTCTAAAGTTTCAAACTTTCTTTCTTTGGATGATGTATGCAGTGATTGTTATAATTTTTTAAGTCATTAATAGTAATTTTTTTTTTTTTGAGAAAGTACACAAGTTGAATTATGTTTAAAATTTATAAAATTTTAAACCGCCAAACCGATCACATCCATCTACCAATCCGCCAATCCGCTCAATCCACATTTGCCTGATTGGCAGACGGATACAGATTAATTTTCTCCAATCCGCCAATCTGGCGGACGGATGGCGGATTGGAGGTTTCGTGGTTGCAATGGACCTGCGCCCACCCCTAGTTACGATCTTCATATGTAAACATTGTGAAGAGACGTGCCTACATTGGAGACATTTCCATTCTAGTCGATTGAAACCCCAGATATTTTTGAGTTTTCTGAGAACTTGTTCTGTCAAATTCCACATTTGAGTTTGTGGCTAGAACCCTAATTGCATGAACCTCTTCGTTGACGGACCACGTTAATCGCTATCTGATTACCCTCTGCCAGCGAGATTTTGTCGTCGTCTTCCCCGTAGACTAAAGTATAGACGTAATGAAAAGCGTTCTCCGTTCAGATACGCCGACCACGATGCTACAACGATTTCAGTCGATTACAATGAACAGTGAAGGTGTGTATCAATTGACAATGTAATTGGATGATGTTTGGTTATATTTGTGTCATGAAATTCCACATCGTTGATGTATAGGATCCTAATGTCGATATTACATTCATCATTACATGCCCTAGGTTGTTAATGTAATGTGATATGCGATTTTTGGATCAAATTGTATTGTGAAGATTCATCTTGGTGTTTCAATCACACTAGATATGTAAGAGTAAATGGGATATTTTGTTGTTGCTTGTACGTACGGTGACTTTTTGAATGTTTATGAGTCGTGGTTATTGTTTTAGGAATGAGTGATGTACGTTGATGTTATTTTGTTGATTTGTGACTGGGGAAATCCTCTGATTTGAGGTCTGATATTGCTGTAGTTGTTGTTCAAAATGTGACATTTCGGTTATGTACTTAACATTTTCATACAAGATACACTGTTAACATTGTATGATTGCAAACTGCTTGTGCATGTTAGTGTATTTGTCACATAAACAAATGTGCTGTATTAATATCCCATGTTTGTTTCCATTATTTTAATATGGAATTACATTGGGCAGGAAAAAAAAGTGTCAATTGCAATATGGTTTTATCTGTTATGTTGTTTTGGAATTATGTTGCGGGAGGTCGTGACATAATTTGTTATCAATGTTCATCGGTGTATTGCTCGACTGATGTTGATGTTGTTGTCGTTTCGAACTATATGTTCATGGGAGGTTAGGTTTGGTGGGGTGGGACGTTAGTGATGTGTTTAGAATATGATGGCCGACGTGTAGGGATATGAAAATCCCCTTGGGTAGGTGTTGAATGTGTCATTCCACGGTGTGTATGTGTTCTATGAAATTCCTTGTTATGTTTTGATTTTTTTGGTTAAGAATGTATGTGAGTTTGAGGTTATAATCTTGCCAGTTGTATGCGCACATTCAACTGTATCATTTGGGAAAAATGTGCTTTTGTTCCTCTTGTGTTCGAGTAATGTAGCGGACTTGTCATTGTTTGGTGAAACTTTTGGATTACATAAAAGCAAATGTTGATGCATCCATGCACTCGTGGTATTTGTTTTTTTTTGTTAAAAAAGTAGTGTGACATATTTGGTTTGACATATAATTAGTTGGTTTTGCATTACACCCAATGTGAAGACAAAGTGATGCTTGAAGTTGAACGATTAACAACACATTATGTTCCCTTTTGACATGTCGCCATTTGGGTCAGTTTTGTGTAATTATTGGTGCTGTTTGGCAACCCCATTTTGAGGTTAAAATAGCCTCAAAAACTAAAATAGCCAAATAGTCTCAAATAGTACCTAAATCGATAATTTATATTTTTTAAAAATAAAAAATAAAAATAGAAGAAAAGCAGCTGGACAATGGCTAGCCTACACTGTCAAACGTGACAGTATAGGCGTTGTGCAGTGTGACAACTAGTCCACAGCTGGTAAATTATAATTTTGCCCCTTTAAATTTGTATTGAAAAATGTGTGGTTAGGGATAAATTTGTCATTTTAATTTTAAACATCATTTCAACACATTTTTCAATACAACAACTCAAATAAAAATCCATCCCATTTTCCTAAACACAAAAACTAAAATAGCCTACTAAAAAAGCCAAAAAGCCTCTAAAATAGCCACTTCCCAAACACCCACATTATGTTGGTGTCACATTAATTGATTAAATACTGTTCTTTTTGTCCCACTTATTTTGAAATTTCCCGTTATCATGTTAGTTTATGTTGTTGCTTATACCGTTTTCGTACGATGTACTGTCAACCCACTCTAATGACTAATTATCGAAATTCGTTGCAGGTAGAGCTTCGCAGTTGTAACGCCCCAAAATTTTTTTTTTTTTTTTTTGGTAAATCATAAGATTTAAATAACAATAACTTGCTAGATAAAGTTTTAACTACTAATTAGGAACTTTTAAGTTCTTACAAAGCCAAAGTCCAACGACAAAATAAAACTACAAGTTCACACACAACGTCACAACATAGTTAAATCCTAATACAAGGGATAACAGGATTTTATTTTGATAAAATCTTGACTCTAAGTCAGCCAAGGTTCGATATTGGCAGCAGCTCCAATTTCAGCCTCAATCCCTTCTTCGACATAATCTGGCATGAAACGCCAGGGCAACAAAATATATGCCATGAGTTTTGCAACACAGTAAGAAAACGTAACCAACCTACCATTCTTTTTAAGAGAAAAATAATAATATTCTAAACATGAGACAACAATATAATTATACACAGAAATTACAACCATTAGAATAATTTCAGTAATTTTAATAAATTAGGTGACACTCGAAATCTCACCAAAGAGATTTAACTTACCAACCACTAAGCATGGCAACGGTTAATTTGAAACCCTCCCTTGGTCAAATATTTAAGTGTTACCAATCGTAACTACCAGGGATGCCCACGTCCGGAGTTATATACCCAAGTAGTGGCATCCGTGGTCTGCCCCAAGGAAACGGTCTGCCAGGGGTAAGCAACCTCCCTGTGTGCCACCTGCACATCCACCCTTATTCCAAAACCGAATACCGAAAAGGGTTCAAATAAGTCCCGTGCCATCTTAGAGTTTCGCAACACAATTTACGTGAGAATTCTCAAAACCAGGGCTCACCCTGAACAACCGGTGTTAACCGTCAACTCTTAATTCCGTACAGTCTTTAAACCAAGACTCACCCCGAACAACTGGTATTAACCGTCAATTGTTAACTTTGTATATGCCGTTAATCATTTCAGTTAATTTTAATATTAATCACAAATAATTTCAAATTTTTAATCACAAGTAATGTTATACCAACTCATTAAAATTCTCAATCATAAAATATTGCATGTGTCACACAATACTAAATAAAAGTACAGAATTTAAATAAACAATTTATTTAAACCATGGTATGAAATAATAACTTAGATACAAGAATTAAACCCTAAATACACACATGCACAAATTTTTGATTTACAAAATTAGACTAGCATAATATTAAAATGGTGATTTCATTCTGTCCAGAAAAATTTTCAGAGTATATATCTTGCAAATAAAATTATAAATATATTACTTATACAACTCTAAAATTCATATCAATCTACAGGATACTCAATAAACATGTTATGGTTATTTTTCAGAAAACATTTTCCAAAATATAACTTATAAATAATTCTAAACAAATTCCAAGGGTGTTTATGACACAGATTTGTCACATTTCCTTACATTAATTCCATGCTTAAATTTATAGATCAAACCCATAATCTAAAAATTTATCATGAAACTAGACTTCTCAAATTTCATCTTTTAGTTAGAAATTACCAGATTTGGCTTAGTATAGAATTTTAAATAAATTTTCAAATACATGGTAAAATCTGTCTCACAGTTTCAGATTTAGTTAGAAATTTGTATAAATTCGTAGAAAGCTCGAAAATTGTCTCCAAAAATTTCTGGATAAACTAAACATCATTATCAACAACTTTGTAGAAGAAATCATCTCGAAATTCTGAGTATAAAATTGTCTAAAAATTCGGGTAACATGCTGGCAGATTCAAGACAGATTATTCTCAACACAGTTTCAGATTTAGTTAAAAATTTGTATAAATTCGTAGAAAGCTCAAAAATTGTTTCCAAAAATTTCTGGATAAAGTAGACATCATTGTCAACAACTTTGTAGAAGAAATCATCTCGAAATTCTGAGTATAAAATTGTCTAAAAATTCAGACAATATGCTAGCATATTCAAAACAGACTATCTTAATCACAAAATTCCTACACATATATATAAAAATTTCTATTTATGAGTAGTCATTTTAATCACAAGGAAGTAATCTGAAAATTTCACTAATAAAAAGAAATGAGAGGGTTGAGAGGGTTTCTTACTTAGTAATAGGGTAACAAAATGGTTGAGAATTTTGGCTTCCTTAATCTCCTACTCTTCTTCCTCTCCTATCACCAAGCTTGGTTGTTTCAGGGATTTCTCTCTTCTTTTTCTTTTTTTTTTTTCTCACCGAATGCTTGCATGCACCCTATAGACAATGAAGGCTTGCATGCATATATATATACAATCCTTGTTGCACAAATCTCTCTCTCTCTCTCTCTCTCTCTCTCTCTCTTTCTCTTCATTCTAAGTTTTCTTTCTCTCAATTCCAAGAGCATCATTAGCTCTTCTTCCCTAAACAAACATGCAAATCAACATGTGGAAAGCCTCCACCAAAATTCTGCAAAGGTTTGATTCCCTTTTTTTTTTTTTTTTTTTTTTTTTTGTGGGTTTCTGAAAGTTGACACACTAAGATTTTTAACTAAGGTATTTAGTAAGAATAATTATTATATTGAATCCTAATTAAAATAATTTATACACAACAATTATTGAACACCCACAAAATTATTATTTATTTATTTATTTATTTATTATTATTATTATTAATTTTTTTTTTCTTTGTTAGTGATTGAATTGGATTAATTTAAAACTAACTTTTACAGTAATACATATTTCAGATAGACTCTGGATAAAATTAATTAATTAATTTTTTTTTTTATCTTCTTTTAAAAATAATAAAATGTGGGTTTTCACAGCAGTGGATGCCTCAAAAAATGGCTACTATTAGTACACGAGGTCCTGGTCTGAATGCATCCACGTTGACAAGGCTAGCAGTCAGAAAACAATCAAAATTACCCTTTAAGTCCAAAAAACCTGTATCAGGAATGAAGAAAAGCACCCCTCGTTGACCCATCAGGACTAATGTATCATTCAAACATAGTAGACGTAATCAAAACCGTGCTAGAGGTGAAACTAGACGATAGGTACGTCCGACAACTCAAGAAAACACCATTTTGGTTGATTATCAAGGCCATCTGTAGACACCCCATTTTTTACCGTCCTCAAGACTTGGACGTCATCATTTGAACACTCGATGATCATCCATGCTCGTGTTCATTTTGAGTTCTCGGAGGTCTCGGTCGCGCGCCTTGCCTTAGGATCTCTCAACTTGTCTGTTTTGTGCTTGGTTGTAACAACCCCGGTCCGTAATTAGCTACTAATTCATAATTAAGAATGCTAACTAAGTGTTTAGAATGGAATTATGTGTTATTATTGATTGTGATATGTGCTTTGTAGTAATTTGTGCATATCTATCTGATTTGAAAATTATTTGTCATGATTTCTACTTTGAATCTGAAATTGTTAGCCTAAATGCTTTCAGAAACCGAATTGAGCACATGGATTGACTAATTAGAATTTTTAGAACCATCTGAAAAGTTTTGTTAAAAATTGATTTGGTTTGATAAAAATCACATGTGATTAAATTGAACCTTGATGGGAACTATTTTGGATTAATTGAATTTCGGTCTAACCTGAATAAATTAAGGTTACTTATGTGTGATTAAATAATGCAAGATTGGTGCCTAATCTAAACCTATTAGTGATCCAAGATGTGATTAAAGAGTAAGGTGTGCTAGGCCTTGGTGGTGTTGAATGTAGAGGATTAAATCCTTGTGGGTGTGTTGGAGTAGTGCATGTGTGTGCACGTGTAGTGTATTCAAAGTGTGAGAGTGTGAGTTGTGTTTGTTCAGCCGAGTGTGAGAATGTTTGTACCATTCCTTTCTGCTTATTTAAGTCCTTATACTGAGAGAATTCAAGCTAGAAAAAGAGAGAGTTTGGCTTTAGAATGAGAAAACTCAAAAGGTTGATGAAGAAGAAGAAGAGAAATAGGAAGATTCACCTCTCATAATTTGGGAACAAGCTTTGGGTAAGGATTCTATGTTTAAATTCTGCAGTTAACTCCCATGCATCATGATTTCAACTCACCTTTGAACCAATTTCATGAAATTAGCAAGTGAAGTGGGTCTTTGGGCTTGTAGATGTCTTGCATGTGCATCCTTAGGGATTAACCTTTTGGTTCCATCATTTTTTTGTTAGAGTTTTGAAGTCCTTGCATGCATGTGAGCTTTAATCTTGTCCATGGTTCTAGAATTCACGAGTTTGTTGGTCACCATTTGCATGTTTTGAAAAACCATGGAAGAGTTGAAAAATATTGCATGAAGAAGTTTTGGCTCAAATCTTTCAAGAATTGATGAGTTTTTGAATAAAAGATGTTTCAAGGGTCTTGTATTGAAGTTTTCTAAAGCTATTTTTGTGTGTTTGATCAAATCATGCAAGACCCCAAGGTTTGAAGGTGGTTTGGAAGCCATTTTTGTTAAGCTTATTGCCCAGAAATTTACAGTTGGCTCGAGCGAAGAAGTGGTGGCTCGAGCCAACATTTCGAGCTCTCAGAATTTTGAACTCTGCAAAAGCTGGCTCGAGCGAAGAAGTCCTGGCTCAAGCGAGCTCTGTTTTTGCCTTCTGCTGGCTGTAGCCAAGAAAAGCTGGCTTTAGCTACCAACTTATTTTCAGCATGTTTTCAAAAGATGTTTTAAGTACATATCTTCACTCCCATCTGTTTATGGACATTCTTAGGCATGATTTATGAGCCGTTAAAGATTAATAAGCTAAGAAATAGCATAAGTAAATGAATTAGAAAATATGTGTTGAATCCGAGTATATGAGCAATATGAACAAGTTATGTAGCATGGAATGAATAGGCAATTAAAGTGAGAAAGCTAGCCGTGTTGGCCACTTGAATGTGTAATGATAAGACATGCTTGTGTTATGTATTTTGTGATTGTAGGTCAAGACTCGAGGATTGATTGACCGCTTACTAGAACCACTGTGAGTAACGTTATCGTAAAGATACGTTCATATGATTTATGTTCCATATGAAATGTGATAAGCTATGATTTCTGAAATGATATCTGTTTTCGTGAACGAATATTCCATATTTGAAATCCATTATGGCATCCATAGATAGTTCCAAGTCATGGGGGACGGCATGAAAATGCGGGTCCATGACATACAAGTTTACGAGATCTCGTTAGCCACTTCATTGTGGTGATATGTGTTTAATCGGTATCCGGAACCAATTACTCTAGTCGGAAGACGTTCTGTGATGTGTTCTATGGGATATACCATTATTATGTTTTGATATGAGGATGATTATGCTATGATCCGTTTTCTGCTTATGATATGTTCGGATTTCGTTCATTAACCCCTTTACTTTAATGTTATTCACTGGGTTTTAGCTCACTGTTTGTATATATATATATATATATATATTATAGGTGAGCATTCTGGAGTTCGAGTTTGAAAGCTTTTGTCTGATTTGTGTTCCGTTGTCAGCCAACCATTGTGCCTCACGTGGAGGTTTCCAAAGTGTTCTGTGTTTTAGTTCTGTGGTTTCTATTTATATAAGACTTGATTTGATGTCGTTGGTTGTACTTAAAATACTGTAATGTTTGTGGGTATAATGTATGGTTGACTACCAGTTATGTATATAAAGTTTTAAATATTCTATAAGTTAGCACAGCTTATTGGACAATTATATTTATATATTTGCTTCCGCTAGCCCCTTAATCTTGTTAATCTGTTCAGAGGCCTTCAGTAATCCAAGGATTACTGGTCGGTTACGATGCTAAACCTATAGGGGCGAGTTTGGGTCGTGACATTGGTTGAGGACCAAGCACTTGTGTTTTTGCTTATGAGGGAAAAGAGTGGCTTGTTTGCCATCTCCTCAACCCATCGGCCAAGGCATGATGCCATCGGCCTGGTTTTCTTGTCATCGGCCAAAAGTGTTGGCCGATCGGCACTTTTTTTGGTCGGTCGGTCATATTTTCTGGCCGAACCCTGTTCATCTGTTTTATGCAGATATTTTATGCCAACTGGCACAGCTGGCATGTACAATTGACCCCCTCCATACACGTGTATGGAGGGATTTGCCTTTTGCTTAGCTTCTCTTAGAAGCTTTAGAAATTGAACTTCTATAAAGAGGGAGCCCCTCCTCCCTCCTCAAGGGTTCAGAAAACTCACCTTTGAAGGATAGATATAGCCTTATATCTATCTTGCCTTGTTTCTCCATTTTTGTGATCCAAAAGTGTAGTATTGTCTTAGTTTAACACACAAACACCTAGCAATACACCTTCCCTTTGTTGCTGAGGTACTAAGGAGTTGGTTTTGGTGTTCTTGGGTAGGTTTGAACTTAGAAAAACTTGCTGGAGCTTTGTTCTTGAAGAGGTTCTTCAAGGGTGAGTTCCTTGCTTTTAAGGCTGCAAATGAACCGAGCTGTTCATGAACAAGATTGGCTCGGCTCGTTAAGGGCTCGGCTTGGCTTGGCTCGCTTAGTAAACGAGCCGAACTCGAGCTCGAATATTAAGCTCATTTAGTAAATGAGCCGAGCTCGAGCTCGAACTCGCATAAGCTCGGCTCGTTAAGTTCAGCTCGTTTATCTTTGTTTAAATTATATAATAAATATATTATTTATATATTAAATAATATATAAATATATATAAAAATAATAATATAAATACATTTTTATATATTAAATAATATAAATAATATTTTTTATTTAAATATTTATATTTAAATAATATAAATAATATTAAAAAAAATTTATCGAGCCGAGCCGAGCCGAGCTCGAGTTTCATTAAAATTAACGAGTCGAGCCGAGCTCGAGCCCAGTTCCTTATCGAGCCGAGCTCGAGCTCAATAAACGAGCTCGATAAGTAAACAAGCCGAGCTCGAGCTCAGCAAAACTCGGCTTGGCTCGGTTCGTTTGTAGCCCTACTTGCTTTAGATACCCCATTCTTGCTTAAGCTTTTAGCCTTTTTTTCTTATTGTTTTAAGCTTAGATTATAACTGATAAAAGTTCTATTTTTACTTGCTTTAGACCTTTGTTTAAGGTCTCTTCTTGGTTTGGGGTTGTTTACCCCTTCCAAGGCCTTGTTAGGCCTTGTTTTAGGCCATCCATTTTGGCCTTTGTTCTTAGCTTTGCATGACCTTTCTACCAATGAACTCCAAAGGATTTTCAATGGTGGAAAGGTAGTTTTGAAGTCTTAAATAGGAGAGGGTATCCCCTCTCCTTGTTGTCTTGAATGCTTGCATAAATGGCTTATGTTGGTGGCTTGTATGCTTAGCTTGTTTTAGTTTTATTTCAGTGTGTATTAGGCTTTGTTTTGCCATAATATACCTCTGTTTCAAGTTGGTTTGATGGCCTTTTATATGCTTCATATACTTGCCTTGCAATCCTCTTGTTTGCCTCAACATGCATCATGTTGTAACATGTCATTTTAGCATGATTTTGGCTCAACTCTATGAAGCTTTTAGCGTTGTTTTACCATGCCAGAGCTCTATTTTGCCTTGTCTTGGTCATGCTTGCATTGTTTTGTATAACTACCATGTAATCTAGCTTGTTAGCTTTGAGTGTTCAAGTCACTAGCATGCTTTACTTGAGTCATTTCAGTGATTTGGCATCACTTGTTATGATATTTCAGTCCATGTAGTATGCTTATATACTTGCATTTGTCACTCCTTTAATGTTTTAAAGAGTTGATGTTTTATGCCCCTTGAATGAATCATTGTGTATGCCTCCATGTTTAGGCCTCTAGGATGCTATTTCAATGTGTTTTTGGTCCTGTTCTAACATGCCATAACTCTGATTTTGGTTGCTTAAATCATACCATGTTTGGTTTAGATAGGTGTAGTGTAACACCCATTTTGTAGCCTTGCATGCTCCATGTTTTGAACCCACCTTTCTAGCATGTTTGGACCTTGGCCATTGCATGTTTTAGGCTCATCTTGACATGATCTAGGACTATTTTGGGTTATACTTGCCATATGCCCTTTGTTTTGCGTAGCTTTGGTTCAAGTCCCTTTACTAGTCTTAGGCTTTAAGCCTTATGCATGCTATGATTATGATTATATGTGTGATTTGGCATCATTTCCAATATCATTTCAGAGCATGTAGTGTTGTTACACTTGTAAGCTTTTCACTCTTTTAAGTGTGCTTAAGAGTTGTGTCTTCATGCCTAGGTGATAGGCCAATTAGCATGCATGTTTGTATATGCTTTTGTCCCTCGTTTCTTAGCACTTTGGCCACTGATTTGGGCATGATTGAGAGCTGTCCATATTAGTTTAAGTCCATTTTCACATGTTGTTGCATGTTTGCCTTGCATGTTGTTGCATACTTGGCCCATTGCATGTTGTCGCATGCTTGAGTTATATTGCATTTGGCATGCCTTTTGTTAAGTTGCTTTGCATGCTAGTCCCATTGCATGTTGTTGCATGCTTATCATTGGTATTGCTGTTGCATGCCTATTACATTGTAATATTTGCATGATTATGCTACTTTGTTAAGTTCATCATGCATGTATTACATTGGTCTAAATATACTTGTCCCTTTACATGTTGTCACATGTTTGCCTCACATGTTGTTGCATGTTTGTCATTGACATTGTTGTTACATGCCTTGCATGTTTACTTGTTTAGGTTGCATGCCTATTGCATATTGCTTGTTTGCATGCTCATGTTGCATTAGCTTGCTTGCATGCCTAGGTTGCATAGCATTAAGCATGCATCCCTTGCCTTTTGATCAAGCATGATAGAGGTTGGGGCTCCCTATGTGTTTTTGTGCATTTCATTCCATATTGAATTGTACACTTGGCCTTTTTGGCCATCACGCATCGAAATGCGTGATTGGTGGCCTGAGGGTCGAGAACTATACTCCCTTGAGTTCATGACATGATAGGGAGGGTGGTCGTGAAAACATTGTCTTGTAAATGTATTGCCATGCTCTGTTTGCCCTCTGCTGCAGCAACACAGCATTCTGCAGGAAGAGATGGTTGATCGACCATGTTTAGTGCCGATCGACAACAAATATTTGGCCGAGAGACTTATTAGTGGTCGATGACCAGTTTACCTCGGCCGATGGCCTCATATTTTGGCCGATGGCCTCACAGCATGCCCACAAGGTGGTTCAGAAGTGTCACAGAAGTTGGCACAATTTTCAGAGGTACAAAGCAGTGCAAACAGAGGCAACATGAAGCATGGCGATGGATTTTCGAGCGAAGCCGTCCGAGCATGCATTCATCCCTCATCTCGAGGCCTTTCAGTGTTTTAATAACTTAGAATAGTTATTTATTTCGATTTGGTTGTGAAATTAATTAATTAGCTTGTTAGTTAGTTAATTAGTTAGTTTGTATTATTCTTTTGGACCCTCCGTCGAGAGGGCGCAATTGTGTAATAAGCGCGCGTGTGTGTGTGTGATGCATGTCTTCCAACCCCACGTCTTTCTCCCTTTTACTTACCGCTTACGATGGTTAGTTTTAGGGCATGTTTCATTTAGCATCCTTATGCTATGCATGTTTGCATCCATCCATTTGTATTGCATGCACCGGGCTCGACGCATCATACTAACTGCACTGTATTTCAATACATATTTGAATACATGTATCAAGTTGTATTTCACATGACATGATTAGATTAGCCGAGCCTATTCTAGTTGCATTTGGCATGCGATGCATTAGCCATTTTAACATGAACTAAGATCACGCATGATTTTTAACTGGTTCCTTGTTTTGGCTCGGAGTACATTGTGAGTGTTTATGCTTTAACATCTTGCATGTATGTGAGTGTTAACATGACAGTATGCTTGCCATGAGGCTAATTGCTTATATGATATAACTGCCTGAATGCCTGTGGGTGAATGTTGGATTACTTGAATTAGAACAATTCATTGAAATTCGTGTTTTAGCCTACTTGCGAGTAGCAAACTTCAAACTATTTCCAAACAAACGGATATGCGATGCTTTGTTCCAAATTAGGCGATCTAGTCTATACTTGTGTGTTGTGCGCATCACATAGTAATTCTAGCTAATTAACCCGAATAAGAACACATATGTTTTTAAAACAAAATATCATGCTTAGTACAGGCCAATCTACGGATTAGGCGAGCGGGGGTGCTCATAGATGACCTTCCCCAATCGTACCCAAGTTCCCGAGCCGAGACAACTTTGGTGATGACGGACACGTGGCCTTAGGCAACGAGTCAGGGTTTCCTAAATTCCCCCAAAATAAAATATTTAGGTGGCGACTCTGTATTTGGCAAAGCAGTCCATGTTTGACACTTCTTTCTTAAAAATTAGTTTTCCAAAACGATTTGCCGGATTTGGACTCTTTGGTGATTTATCGGTCTCGTATTGCACTTTGCGGGATTAGATTCAGAACTGTGACATTTGAGTCTGAATTGTAGTAGTATGAAGCCCAAGGGCGTGTCTATACCATCCTATAAATTGCAGCCAAATTTGTTCAAAAAATGCGATGAAGTTGTACGTCGTATAATTCGGATGATGAGAAGTTTTATATTAGAGGGCACAGGTTGCCACTCCGGAATAACGATATCCGCTTCATATTTGGTGTGCAATGTGGGAAGGACAAATTGGATGTGTTGTATGCGACTAAACCCCCGTCAAATTTTGTGCAACGACGGAGCCCCTATGTCATCTTTGAAAATCATAAAAGATCTATTGGTTGCAGCGCTGAAGGGCAAAACAGAGCGTGATGAGGACGACGTTGCGAAGCTTATGTGTTTGTACATCTGCGCTAAGTTATTATGATGGTGCAACGCAAACACTCTCCCCTCTATCCCCCAATCTAAAAGTATCTACATATTTATTTAATTTTTTTTGGGTGCCAACTTGGCGATAGAGTTTGAGAGAAAACAATGTTAGTGCTTAATGTTATGGGATGTTCTTGTGCTATTTTTTGTTGGATGACATTGAAAATATTAGGTTGCAAATTTAGTGACAAAACAATGTTAGTGCTTAATGTTATGGGATGTTCTTGTGCTATTTTTTGTTGGATGACATTGAAAATATTAGGTTGCAAATTTAGTGACGTATAATTTTGTTGGTACACAATTTTTGGCCGATTGATTATAAATTACGTTTTTGATGAGCACTTTTGTCAACACTGTTATCATTACATTGCATGGATATGGTTAAATTTAAGTTTAACAACACAGCTCACCTTTTAATTGCTAGCAATGGAATGATTCAAATTGCACAACAAACATTGTTGATGCGTGTTAACATTGAAACGTTACTTAAATTTGATGTGGGCCGACCATGTTATTTCACTACCTGATAATGTGTTGAACTCTTGTCATTTTGTTCTCTTGTAAAGTTTGACGAATGTTGTGCAATGCGACCCAATCACACCTAATACGCGCTGTGGAAGGAAAGGGTGGGGGTAAAATTGCACAGTTAAAATATCAAAAAAATAATGGAAATCTGTGAAAATGTTCCAACTATTCTGTGTAACACTACATGTGAATGGCAACTTGCAACATCAGCTACAATGTGGAAATCAACCCAGCCAACCAAAAAATAGACTGCCATAGTGTAATGAGTTACGACTATTACAAATAGGTAAGATGGCATAGTGTAATTGTCTACCAATGTAATGGATTGCCATACTCCATCCAATAAAAATCAACAGTAACATACGAACAATATGGGAACTAGTAATGCCGTATCGGTAAATGAAATATGACTAATATATGTGAAGATATTGTTGATGTTTATTGATAAAGTTAACGTGCACTATTGCAACGTCAATATAAACAGACATAATGTAAAAATTTGAAAAATGTTTTGCGAATTTAATGGGACACCACAGACTTCTAGCAAATCGAAAAAAATAGTCATCACATCACATAAAATAAAAAAATAAAAATAAAATTGCAAAACAACCCACCGTAAAACACACACACAAAAATGAGAATCTAAAACATTACCCTCTACATCATTATGAACACATCAACAAAAAAAAAGGTTCACACCAAATCTCACCAAAGGGTAAATGTTTAAACTCCACATATGCCAAATCAACTGTAATTATTCCTTATTAATTAAATAGGACCAAATGATTTATAAAAAAAAAAACAAGATTAAATGGATTAATATTTCTTAATTTGGGATTTCCTAGTGATTTTTCTTTTTTTTTTAATATAATTTTGCCGGTGTGTAAGTCATGTGACCGATGCGGGTCAACCCGCTCCGACCCGTCTGTAGCCGTCCATTTTCTTTTCCCTCTGTTCGGCATTCTTCTTCTGCGACCGCTTGCTTGCTAGTATGCTCGCGCGTACACACATTTTCAGATATACATTCAAATTGTTTGGTCGAATCGAATACAAACATCTCTCTCTCTCTCTCTCTCTCTCCTCATCAGGTCTGGACACATGTGTTTTCCTCTATCTCTGAAGAAAAAACCTCTCTGGCTCTGTTCATATACATATACGTTTTTTAGGAAGTGATTGAATTGAATTTCTAGGGTTTCAATTGCTCTGTTATTAACTAGCTTTTCAAGTATTTTTAGTTCACGTGTGTGTGTATATGCTAGATTTGATTTTAGTTGGAAAATGACAATGTTATCGATTGAAGTCCCTTCTTCTTCTGACAGATAAGTATGAGGGAAATCGTGACTATCCAAGTTGGAGGTTTCGCAAACTTCATTGGCTCTCACTTCTGGAACTTCCAGGTACACTTGATTATCTCCTTGATTCTTCACAAGTTTTTTGTACAATTTTTTCTTTGATTCCCCCCCCCCCCCCCCCCCCCCCCCCCCCATATAATTTGAGTAAAAAGCTTGATTTGATATAAACTACTCCAACCATTTCATCAAAATCTTTTTAAAAATTCCCCTCTCATCCCAAATTTCCCTACTCGTTAAATCTGATGAAAGAAAATCATCTCTAATGCTTTATCTTTTTAAATTTTTATCAAATTCAAATTTGATGAATTCTCAATTTGATGAAAAAAAATGGTTCTCCCTTGATGTGATAAACATTTGATGAAAGGATTGGAGATGGTTTTTGAGCATTTTTTCATCAAATTTAAATTTGATGAAAAAAAAAAGGGGTCAAGGATTGGGGATGCCGTTATGTTTCTTAATGTAACTTTCTTTCTTTACATACATGTCGTTTGGTTATTGTTCCATTGTTGCTAATGGGGTATTTAGGTTGGGAAGGTGCAGAGTAGAAGTGATCAGTGGCCTAGCCAGGGTTTTTACACAATGGGGTCAAAGCAAGAGCTAATTATTCTTAAATTGTTGCTTCAATGAAATTTAGGAGTTCATGAACATACATTTTTTTTTGCCAGATTAACAAAATTATTCTATGTAATTAAATTTTAGAGCATTTACACACAAGTTCTAATTTATGAACTTATACTCCATTAAGTCCTACCTAATTAAGATTTTTTAGGCCTTCAAGTCTCATTAAATTTTTAATAGTCAGAATTGCCCTTCAAATAATAATTGTTCATCATTTATGATTATCTATAAAGGAACATGATGATTTGACATTTATTTTGATTTTCAAATCTTTAAAACATCAACTTTCAAATTGAAAAAACTAAAAAAAAAATTATGTGCAAAAAAAAAAAAACTATATATATTTTTTTGAAAAAATTGAATTATTTTTTTGTGCAAAACTAAAAATTTTGTGTCTATAAAAAAGCATGATGATGGAACATTAATGTGCAAAATTGAAAAAAAAAAAAACTGATAATGTTCTTAGGCTTTTTAAGTTTTAAAAGTGGAAAAAACTGATAATGTTTTCGGTTTTATTAGATAGTTGAATCAAACCAATAAGTAGAAGGGTAAAAACGTTTAATCACATACTCTGTTTTTTTCCCTCAGTTTGTGAAACAATTATCTGGAATATTACTATGTAAAATTGATAATGTTCTTAGTTTTAAAAATTAAAAAAACTGATAATACTCTCAATTTTACTAAATAGAACTTATTAGTTCAAAAAATCTTAGAAAGAATTTGAGCTTCCATAACATTTGTAAATAGAACTTTTAGGTAATTAACTCTTAAATTTCTAACAAAGTCTTAATTTACAAAATTATTTCAAATGCCCCCTAGACACTAAACACAAAACACATTTTCTCACTCTTTCTTTTTTCTCTCATTTTAAACAAACAGATGGATGAGGACATTAACGTTTTGTGCATGTGTATCCTTTAAAATGGGTTAACATTATTTTAAAATAATTTGAAAAAATTGGGATGTTTCAAAATTTTCTTTAAATATTTATTTTCAGATTTTATGGAACTAGTATGTCACTTGTGGATATATAAAAGTTAATTAGCATGTCACTTCTGGTCTGGATAAAAAAAAGTTTTCCCTCATACCCTTTGTTTTTCATTACATCATTAGCGGGTGAATTTTAAAAAATTATGTACTTGTGATTTTTTTTAATCAGTAAAAACGTATGAAAATAGAACCCTAAACATTTTCAAATTAGAGAGGGGAGTCAAGTGAATCCACTCAAATATATGTAGCTCCACTCTTCGAATTTAAAAGCCTCCTGAGCTTGTTGCTTCTTATAATTAAAGTTACATGCTTTGGGCTATTTGGGTAAACATATTGGATGAGATGTGAGTGTGTGTTACATGTTGGGTTCATCTGCTCCAGAAACGTTATATATTTAGTTTTAGATGTGAGTTATGCACACTCTTACCCATGTTCTGTCGTGTTGACAATTTTACACCACAGTAAGGAGTCTGTGCTATGGAACTTAAAATCTATCACTCAGGTTTGATTGAAAAAATTCTCTCAAACACTTTTGTGTGGTGTCTGTGGTGCTGTTGAGAAAGCATCTATTGATGCTGAATTGATCTCTATACCACAAAGGTGTTGTAAGTGGTTATTTGTTGTTTTCCACCTCAAGAAGAATTAGTGAAGCTCTTGTTTGCACTTTGAAAGTTTGTCACTTTCTGGGAAATTCAGGTTTGTCCATTATTGGTGAGCCTTCATGGACATGGAACTTCAAATTAATTATATGCAGTTCAGTGAATGAGGTTGAGATGAGAGTGAAGTTGAGACACCTTAATCATGCTTATGTATAATTGGAAATGACTGCAACAAGGGCCAGTGATGGAAGGCCTAGAGACACTCTCATATTGTATAACATGTTTAAGATCTGTCAACATTTGCCATCGTTTTTGGACCTTGCATCCTCCTATGTGCTTCAGAATCTTCTTAGCAGAAGGAGAGGTATTTTGAGATTTCTGAAGGGCTTAATAGTGGGCCTGGCATTCCATTATAATTAGACTAATTGCTTCATAAATAGCATATGCATTTTCCTTTGTTGCTTGCTATGTAATGGGATTGATTTTCCTTACACACGAGTCTCTAAAATATTTTTCTCTTGCCCTTCTGGCTATTAGAAGGCAGCAGGTCTTTCCTGTATGTTAAACTTATCAACTGGTCGGTGGTTCTTGTTAGATATGCTGCATCAAATCATGATTTACATGTTGAAGTTATGTAGACACGTGTTTACATATTTTGCTGCAGTTATTATGTCATGCTGTTTTTCTTGCAAATACAATATTAAATAAAATATTGAGTGGCTGTGTGTAATATTGAAGGATGAATTGCTTGGATTGGCTGAGGACCCCCAGAGTGACGCAGTCTTCAAAAATCAAGGTCTTAATATGGATGTGCTATACCGTACTGGTGAAACACAACAGGTGGGAAGTTTTGACATTAAGTTCTTGCAATCTACGGGAGCATTTGCATAAATTGGTACATTTATTTGAAAATTAAAATAAATTTCTAGGTTGATATATTTAATTTTGTTGGCTATATACATGGTGGATATCTTTTTCCTTTATGTGGGTGAGGTTGCATTAGTCAATTTGATAAAGCCTCAATTCCAAGTCCTTGGGGCTACAGAATCATCTTCTACCATTCAGCTCTGTTTAGAGCCATGTCTCTCTGTTCTCTTGTGTAATGGGTATACCATTGTCTGTTCTCTAATTTACACATTTAATTCTTCATTGTGGTTATCAGACATGCACCAGTAGTTTGCTAATTCAATATCCAGTGATTTTGATGACTTTCTTTAACTACTTCTCAGTTGTAAAGTTTTGTACAGATTGCATTTATGTCATGTTGTTTATAATTGAGTCTTAATCATGTGCAGGGAATCCTTACATATACCCCTCGCTTGCTTTCCATTGGTTTTCAAGGTACTTTGACCTAGTTGTAATGTTGAGTCTTTGTTCAAACATCTTGTGTTTCTGCTAGGCTATGGGATTTACTTTATGTTCATGCATCTTCTCTTTTTTGGTGCTCTATGCATTCTTCAGCTTATATCATCTACTCTAGGTTCTCTGTAAATTTTTGGTTCCTAGTGAGCCTTGTACTAGTGGTTTTCAGTTTCAGCTACTTCCTGAACATGTTAATCATGCATGAGGCATTGAGGCCTATGCTACTGCTGAACCCCTCAACTGTTGCCTTTCTGCTACCTCTCCACGAATTTTCCCCCTTTTTCCCCTATTACAAATATTTTTTTTGGTTGGCAAATAGGGGACCAAACTTGAGAATAATGGTTATATTGTGGAATATCCTTCTGAAAGTACGCATAAGATGGTTGCACTTGATGAGACATTCATGGATATAATTTTGGAATGACAATGCACAATCAACAAATTTGTTTAATACAGTGTTTTCCCCCGAATGTTTTCTTGGAAGAATTAAATACATTGCTACATTAGTTAGACTCTGCATTCCTCCTTCCTTGGTCGTAGATGAAATCTTGTGAATGTAAGAAAAATTAGAAAGAGGAAATAAATGAGAATATCAGACCTACCAAGTGGCATTGAAAATGTCAACAAAAGTGGGCAAACCCAAGCAGCGGTTGGGCATTGAAAAGTCCTTTAAAATGGGCAAGCTCAGGCAACCGTGCCACTTACAGATATCATCCATCCTTAGGGAGAGACTTTCATTCTATTATCTATTTAATAGTTGTTGTTGTTGTAATCAATGTCTTTAACTTTCTCAGATTAAAATTTTTGCCATTTTAGAGGAGAAGCAGATGAATTGATAGAATTTTAAGTCCATGAATGGAAAGAATTTTGACTATGTTATTGGGAAAATAAAGAAATGGAGATACTTCAGGAGTGCAACCAATTATGAAACAAATTCTGAAGTCAATTGAATATGAAGATTTTTTTGACACTTACTGGGGGAGGATGGTCATGAGAGTGCATGTGGGGAGATTGGACGGCGTCAAAGGTTTCCATGTTTTATGGAGTTGGCCTTTGGCAGGGTATTAGGAAGGGATGGAATGATAATCAGAAGTTCGTTGTCGGTAATAGTTCAAAGGTCCCTTTTTGGAGGCATCTTTTGTATGGTTGGAGATGACTTTCCTACCTTTTGCTAGGATTATGGTGGATAGATTTAGCGACTATCTCAGGATGGAAGGGAGTTGGGTTTTTTTGGGACATTGCTTTCCAGTGTAGTTTCAATGACTAGGAGGTGGAGTTGTTGGCTCTCCTTGGGCTAATGTGCCGAATGTGGGAGAGGGAGAGGATGCTTTACTTTGGGTGAGGTTGAAGGCCGACAAGTTTGAGGTGAAATCTTACTATGGTGTTTCGATGGGATGGGCTTCGTTTGGGAATAGACTAATTTAGTAACTTTTTGATTTTTTGACTAAAATATGAGGTAAAAAAATTAGTATGTTCGGGATGACTTTTTGACTTTTTACGAAAAGATGTGTAAAAAGTAGAGAGAACAAAGAATATTTGACTTTTTGGTATAGTTTGTTGGCTTTTTGGTTTTTTAGTGACTTTTGACTATTAAACTAAAATTGAATGTTACCAAACGAGATAGATGTTTCTTTTGCTAGAAGGGTATTTGGGGAACAAAATCACCTTTGAAGGTTGTGTTTTTCGTTAGGACAATGACACATAGTAAGATTCTCACTATTGACAATCTTATCCGGAGAAAGCATTCATGCGAATTAGTGCTGCTCATTTATTGCTTAGTGGCTAGAGAGTTGTGGACTTTGGTTCTTGTTTTGGTTGGTATGTGTGCATTCTGGAGTTGTTGAATTCTTGTAAGGGGGCTAGGGTGGGTAGGAGAAGGAGAAGGTTTGGTGCCTTGGTTTTGATGTGGATTATCTGGGGAGAACGCAATAGGAGGTATTTTGAGGGCGTTGAAATCCCTATTGTTAAATTGAAGAGTATAGTTTTATTTAGTTTTTATAGTTGGTTCTCAAGTGCAGTGGTGTTGATCGTTCCTTGAACCATTTTTTTTTAAAAAACTTTATTGAATTTGTTGAGTGGATTTACTATTTAGGTGAATTCTTTCGTTCAGTTTTTGTTTCCTTTTTAATACAATTTACTTATAAATTTCTTGCGAGGGGCATGATTTTTGCAGAAATTTAAGCGATTTTCAAGTTTTGATGTGCCTGGCAGATGTATCACGAAGTTTCCTGGAGATACACTCAAAAAACATTAAACTGAATTGTGGAACTAGCTGTTTAGCCATTTATACTGGGAAAGCTAATTAGTTTTGACTAGTCTTCTTAAAGATGCTACTTCCATGTTGTGTTTATGCATGGTGTATTGATTACCATCTCCATCAATGTCATTGCCACTTTTGCTCAAAATTTGGAAGTAACTCAAAAAAGATTGGAATCATTTTAGAGCTTCACTTGTCATTCTTGTACGTACTAATCGAAGTTTTATGTGGAACTGTTGGCAGATATGTTCGATATCAATTCAATTATGTCACCTGTATATCAATATTAACGTGAAGGTACAAAATTAAGAAAAGTTTGTGGAAGTTTTTGAACAAATGTTCAAACTTCAAAGTATCAATTAGCACTTTTGTAAACCTCAAAGAGGACATTTATCCACAAGAAAATCTCATTCACCAGAAGACAAAGTTCAGAAAGGTTGAAGTGCTCAAAGAAAAGATAGTTTAAAATCCTATAGTTGTTTGATGGCTTGATGAAGTCAATGATATCAAAATTTATTTATAATTTTTTCAGCTTTTACTTTTTATCAGTCTTTTTAATTTGCTTATTTTTTACTGTTTCGAAGTTGATGGAATCTCAGTCACCAGTTTGAAGTTGATGGAATCTCAGTCACCACAAGTTACCTGTGGAAAACCTTATTGACTGTCTTGTATTCTTTTATTGTATATTGAATTTCCTTGTTGATGTCAATATAAATTACACTTTTCTTCTCCAAACATATTTATTTTAGTCTATGACTTTGCAGGATCCCTTGGATCCATGAGTTCACGTGGTACATTGTACAATGAGATCCAATCTGTACCATCAGATGTTGTCACTTGGTAAGAATTTGCTTTTTAGTTTTCTACATTGATGTGGTGTGTTATTAATGCTGCTTATGATATGTAGGGTTTTTTAATCTAACATATTGATGTATTTTGAAAGAGTCATTCTTATAAACAATTGACAACCATTTTGATAAGATAGCATGACCACCTGCAATATTCATATAAATCACTACTGCCTTTTGAGGTGATGTGTTAAAGAGTTTGTCTGTTTGACTTGATTGGAGAAGTCTCATACACAAATCCTGACGCTAGCAATCTATTGACCTCTTTGCCATTGCTTTATTTATGTTGCTCAAGGTGAAGAGCAATGGCAGAAACATATGTTGAAGATGATTCTTGTCATGGAAAATAGTTTCCACAATTAGCCTTTTTCTTGTATGATTTACCTATAGAAGACCTGGTTCAATTTTAGAAAGGTTATATGAGATTGCAAACATCATTTTCCATGTGATGATATTTATCCCATTACTCTTGTAACTCTTGGTTAAAGCATGGGCAGGGTGCCTTGGAGGCTCCACAGGCTAGTGCATGCTTGTGTGTCTATGTGTGCACATTCACATGCATATGGATGTGTGTACTAGGTATTAGGTATCATGTCTGCCCAACTGGCATTATACATGTTCTCTTAACATAATTTTTGGAGTTTCAATCATTGTGTCATAGGTTTGCTATATTGGTTCAGACATGAACTGCTAATGTTCATGTGGAATGTATGTATATTATGTATGATTCTGCTTGTGCTTGTAAAGTATGTACTAGAGCCTGCCAGATAACTTTTTCCAATGTTGCTGTGTGTTCTGTTAGAGCTCCAGTTTATGAGTAGGGCTTCGGATTTATCTTTCTGTGCAAAAACAAGCCCATCCTTTGGAAATTTGTAATAATGCATACATTTCTTAACTAGCATGATGGTATTATGCAATTAACATGTCTTCCAACTTTGAAGGCAATCAATTTTATTGCTTTACATTAAGCATCAAAGGAATGATGATACAAACTGTCCTTTTGATAACGTCTCTCCAAGTTGTTTGAAACAACAAAAAATTTCCTCCCCCAACAATTGGGATGATGATTGTGGTTATAAATCCCCATGAATGTCTTAGATCTATAGATTCTGCTAGTTATTTAAAATTTTAATTTGCATGATGGCATCACACATGGTAGATCAGTTCATCTGTTCTTCAAATGAAAAACATTCCGGCATTCTTTGACAAAGTTCACAATAAACACCACCCATTATTCTAGATAGAAAATGAGTTTAGATGGCTCTTTGAAGTACTGAATCCAAAAGTACCGTCGGGCTTAAACATAAGCAGACTCCTACCTACGTTCATTCATTCCAGCTTGTTCAGAAGTGTCTAAATGGGAATGTGTTTGGGAAAAGAAAAAAATAAACATTTTTGAAGTCCTGACACAGTTAGAAGGAAAATATGAGTGGAATTTCTCATTTTTCAGTCAACAGTTGTGTGATCAAAATATATTGTAGTAGCACAAGGAAAGGAAATTTCTTATGAAGACTATTCAAGAAACTAATTATAAGAATCTTTGTGAGTGTAAAGCACTTTCATTTATCTAATAGCAGTTAGATTTCTAAAGCATCTTATTGGAGATGACTTACTGCTTGAAACATCCTTAGAATGAAATATAAGAAGGCCTAAAGCTATCTTACATGGGCTTGGGTATGGGTGTTGGGTGCAGGTCTGTGTAGTATCAGATTCATCCAAATTCTTATGCTCAAGAATACAAGATGTGGCTAGAATTCATATGAATTAACTTTTTCTTTAGGGGCTTTTTTATTTTTATTTTTTAAAAGTTAAAATAGTGCTTACAAACTAATATAGAGCATTTTATGTATAAAATGGAAATCTTATGCACAATTGTATTGTAAACCTGACTACTTAGACATACTTGTTGGCATGTTTAACCAGACATGCTGGACACGTATCCTATACTTTTACCCAAGTGTTGAGAGTCCAACATGGATACTTCACAAATTTGGAAGAGTCTATGTAACATACGCCTAAGTATCAAAATTAGCTGACCAAGCTCCTGATATGATGTTTTACCATTAAATGTTGATGAGTAAGGTTGACATATGGAAGTTTTGGTGGAATTATGAATCAGTTTTTATTTCTTATCACTATTCAATGGCTGCAATCACTTCAAAACATTGTCATTTTTTTTTTCGAATTTAATTTTTTTGAATATGAATTTATTTTGTGAAAGAAAGAGATTATAGAGGTCATGGTAATTTAGTATAAACTTATCTCTGAAATGGCAATTGCTATTTGAGATGATACTCTCTCTAGATCAAACATCATTTGAATAAAAAGCACATGAATTAAATTGTGAAGTTGATGTATTCTATACTGATTTCTTATATCCATTTCTTAGCATCAGTGGATGCTAGCTTCACTTATCCTTAATCGATGACATTTAGACAAGGGGAATGGATATATTACTATTTTCCCATGATAATAGCAAGTTTGAAGTTACTTGGATCGGTAAGAGTTGAGTTTTAATGACTAGGACCTAACATTCCC
Source organism: Camellia sinensis (assembly GCF_055761805.1). Taxonomy (NCBI): domain Eukaryota; kingdom Viridiplantae; phylum Streptophyta; class Magnoliopsida; order Ericales; family Theaceae; genus Camellia; species Camellia sinensis. The sequence continues at coordinate 193,105,518 of NC_138964.1, forward strand.
TTTGCTAACATGCAGGATTGCTGATCTCTCTACTCATGTATCTGAACCTCGCAAGAAAAACTTGTTTTTGCAAAGTTTATACAAAGAGGAGCAGGAGAAATCACATATGATGAATGGTAACAATAGCGGGAAGCATGATTTTCATAGTGACATTCAAGATAAGGATATAGTTGAATCTCTAGAAAATGAGGTTCAATATTGGACAGACTTTTCAAAAGTTCACTATCATCCCCAGAGTCTATACGAATTAAATGGATTATGGACTGATGTTCAGCAATTCAACAATTATGGTATTGGCAGGGATGCCTTCTCTGAGGGTCTGCGAGGAGAAGAAATAAATGAGAGGCTTCGTTTTTTCATAGAAGAGTGCGACCATATCCAGGTACTTAATGAGCAGAACCCCTTAACCATGATATATTTTTAAATTTTTATAATTCAACTATGACAATTACCAGGAAGGATGATATTATAGGTTTGGCAAGATTTGTTATTCTTTCTTGCATGTTTGCTGATATTTATAGTTGGTATAACATTTTCATGTCCTATTGTATAGATGGAAATGTGATTTTAAGCAAAAATACCCTTGGTATGCCCAATGGTTGTGTTTAATGATAGTGTCTGGTGCCATTGACAATATATCGTGCAGTTATATTCCGGGAGAAAGGTTCTTTCTTTTATCTGTGTGAAGATGGAAAGTACAAAGATGAAGCCTAGAAAGTAATGTGTCTTTTAATTATTTATTAGATATATAAGAAATTTGACTTTCATTCAGTGGATTTAACTTTTGGAACTTCCTTTATCTTGCAGTTATCCGTCCTTTTTTTCTTTTTGGTATGGAACTGGTGCCAACCTTCCATACCAAAGCTCTATAGGAGCTTTACTAGTGAGGGTGTGAGTGCCTCCCTAAATATATATGCCCTCCACGTATGCAACCTGGTATTTGTTGAAGGGAGGCAGGGCGGTACATTTGGCTATGGGGCTTGTGGTTTTTGCCACTTAAATTCATAATTGATATCTAAAAGTGCTTCTACATTTTATGTTAAATGAGATGATGTCAGAAATAATAACAGACAGAGCCTGAACCTGACACCTCTGACTTTTTCTTTTTCTTTTTTTTTTCTCTGGTAAGTAAATGTGTATATATAAATATATATTTCTGGTAAGTAATAGCTTCTAATTTAGTAAACACTAAATATTTTATTAATCCACTTCACTTGATATCAGACTATTATTACGTTCAGCTCAACAGACCTTAGGGTCTGCTAAATGGATCTGTGTCTCAGTTGGTGCTATTAATACTGTTTTTTCTTACCTCTAAGTTGCACATTTAATACTTCATTAATGCTGGACTATTAAATTCTGGTAGAATTTTAAGCCAATCTCATATATAAAGCAATATGGCATCTAAACAGTGCTTTGTTGCTACATGCATTGCTTGAGGTCCTTTTATTTAATTGAACAGATTGTGATGTTCTATACAATGGCCCCACTATGCACATCTTGTATATGAAAGAGGTGGTCAGGTATTTTAGACTTGTGAATATTGTGTTCTTTTGGATGCCAATTCCTGAGGGTCTATGATCATGAATTTTTCCGAAAAGCTTTTCATGGATTGCGGTTCATGGTTGCTTGATAAACGCATTGTCGTTTGCAAATTCTCTGTCTTTCTAATAGAAGTTTGGTTCAAACCGGTTTTCTATACACTCTCTGAAACTGAGATCCTCTGCATGGATTCTGATTTTGATATCTCAGTTCTGACTCCTTTTCTTTACTTGAACCCTCTGATGGTTTTTGGCAGGGAATTCAATTTATTGTTGATGACTCAGGAGGATTTTCTGGTGTAGCTGCTGAGTTTTTGGAGAATATTGCAGATGAATACACAAACATCCCAGTGTTGCTCTATGATGCACATGGTCCAGGCTCTTATATGAACCCAAGTAGCCAAAAACAGTCTGCCTTCCAGAATCTTCATGATGCTGTTTCATTTTCAAGACTATCATCCTATTGTAAACTGATTGTGCCTGTTGGTTTACCCTCCCTTAATGAACGTAAGTAATAATGTTTTGTTGGAGAAGATCACTTCTGATAATATTCTCTTCCTTATTATTTTTACCAAAATTAAATTTGAATAATTTTCCAGAGGTTCGGTTTGTTTTTGACATTACTGAGCCTTTTTTTGATCAACTCTGAGAGCTTGATATATATGTGTGTGTGTGTGTGTGTGTGTGTGTGTGTGTGTGTGTGTTTGTGTTTGTGTGTGTATTTTCAGTTCTTGTAAGAGCTTCATATATATTGTTGGGCTGATCCCCAGAAACTTAAGCTTTTGTGCACCTGATTGTTGAACATGGCATAAGAGCTTTGATTCTGGAGGTCTTGGGTTCAAATCTCTTAGTTTCCATATGAGGGAGGGTTTAAGAGCTTGATGTGCACTAATTGGTTGGTTCCCTAACAGCTTAAACCCATAAAATGTCAGTGGTTAGTCTTGAGCTCTATAAACCCAAACACATGCACATAAATATCTTTTCTTTATATGTTCATTTTTTCCCCTCCTTTTTTCTGGATGACATGAACTGATCTTCTGCTTGAAATTATTGTGAAGGTAAAGCCACCAAGTTTCTCAGCATAGAGAACGAAAAGGCTTATCATACCAGTGCAGTTTATGCCTCTGCTTTACACTCTATTAGTCTTCCTTTTCGAATGGAACCACTTGGGCCCACTGATGAATCATGTTATGCATCTGGTGCTTTGGATGTGAATGGGGCCATACAAATGTTATCAGGTCAAGCTAGGCAGAATATGGTCACTATTTTGGATGTAGCAATGCCAGCACCTTCCCTGACTGGTATTATATTGCTCTGATTTTTTTACTTCATACCCCTTTTTGTAAGCGATGAGTCTTTGATGTTGTGAATTTTTAAATCAGGGAAACAGCTGGGGCAATCTTTGCTCGGGAATTTGCAACCATTGACCCCAGAGACAGCAGAAGATGTGGAAGACTTGCAAGCAGTGGAATCCATGACTATTCACGGAGCCCATGGATCAGGTATTATTTTTATATTCTTAGCATTAGGAAAAAACCAATTCCCGGCTAACTTAAAGACTAAATACGAAGTCTAACCTAGTTTTTCATGTTTGTACTCTCATCCCGATTATCATTAGGGAATATCTTGGCAAGATACAATTCACATCCTCGACTCCTTCAAATCTACCTATGCATAATATTGCCATATACTGGATATTATCTTCCTTACTGGTATTGGTTGAATTGGAAAGATGGCTTCTAAAGGCCAATTTACTAGTGCTACTTTCTTGATGACATAGAAGCAGTTTGCAAAAAATTCTACAATACTAGAGTGATTCATACAAAAGGCTGTCACAAACTGTCTGCTGCAAGAAACTAAGAGGGTTAGGTCAGACTGTATGGTTACTAGTATTTCTAGAGTTTAACTCTCAAGTTCAATGCTATCATCTTTATATTTCAAAGGGGAAGAACAAATCCTCATAATTGGATGTGCCACTAGGGATTATGGCTTGAAGTCAAGTTACATCTGTACTGTTCTTGATAATCATATTCATATCAAATTAAATATGGGATTTTTTTTTTTTGGAGTTTTGAGGGTCTTAAAAGTTTCCTGCCAAAATGGACCCAGCAGGAGTTTGATGGAACTTATAATTGACTTTCTAATTTGGATAACTTACAAAAACTCCTGAGAAAAATGTGGATACTACATTTTACATGGTATTGGTTTCTATTTACTAGAGCAAGAAACACAATTAAAGGAAAGGTCAAACAAAACAGAGAATAAGAGAGAAACTAATAGATGGAAACTAGAGTTCTAATCTTTCCTATGGTGCACTTTATGAAAGTCTACCATCATTAGTTGTTGATCCAACCAAGTTGTCTTACTATTCTGCTGCTTACCGAAAACCTGGAAATGCATTGAACTATTTAATTTATTTTTGTTTTAATTTCCATTTTTAGGTCATAGTGCTCCAGTTGCTGAGGTGAAGGATGCAGTTCAAGCTGCTTATGGGCAAGTGATGAGAAAGCCAAGGTTCTCTCATTTGTCTGTGGCCACTTGTCCTCTTCCAATACCCTTGCCTTTTCCTACAATCTTTGGGAGCCTTGTTGGACAACACGGTGAGCTGTTAGGCAGCCCAATTTCGAGTTACCCATCAAGAGGATCGCTTGATGTCCATTCCATCCCCATGGCAGCAAGACTACGTTCAAGCACTGCTGTCTTGCCATTCTTGGAGAATCGGTTGGCGAACCTTCGCAAGTTTGGCATTCAGCGAGGGGCTCTTGGGAGTGAGGTAGTCAGAAGCTGGGGTTTTGGAAAAGATGAATTAGAAGACATTGGAGAGACACTGTCTAAGATGGTTACGACCCTTAAGCCTCATTCTGAAGTATCCTCCGATTCAGATTAAGTTTCTGGTGAGTGTCAAAATCCTTTGTGCTAATATCTTTTTCCTTTACCAAACAAAAAAGTTGGGGGATAAAAAATTGCAACATGAGGAATTTTTTGTATTCTACTTTTGTAAAATTGATTACCCGGATAGTAGGATTGAGAAATTCCCATACTTTTACAGCATTATGATGAAATTTTGTTGGTGGAAAGGCGTTTGTCCTTATTTTTTCTTCATCCTTCTGGGCTTGCTTACATTACGGTTTGTTTACCTTCTGCATTGTGTGCAGGTGAAGCTTTGTAACTGACCCTATAAATTGAGATTTCTGTAAAAGTTAATCTGGCACAAGTTGGTTCCCGGTGTTCTCTCTTTTGTTCGATGAACGCTCTGTGGTGAGAACATGTTAAATGGGGAATTGTATGGTAATCTGTCCACATCAAAGGTAAAACCATCAAAGAATTTGAAGATCAGTTTTCCATCATGGGAGACTAATGTACAAAGGTTTGCTTGTTAAAATTAGTGTTGTGTCTTGTTTATGAATTTTGTTATTTCGAAGTAGATCCAAATTCTGGTAGTTTTGAACAGCGTTGCCTTTTAATCTGCATCCTCTCTGTTGTTTTCTTTTTTGTTTTATTTTAACTAACACATTGAGTTTGGGATTGAAGAAAAAATTGTAAACCTTCATCTGTGAAGCACTAGCAGGGTTGCATCCTTGTGTATTGGTTTGTATTGGATTAACAAGTTGCTTTAAGAATCATTGACAACCTTCCAACATTTTCATTGTATTTTGACATGCTTGCAAGTCTGTTTTTAGTGGTCCTGAATCATTTTGTGAACTTTGGTCTACGGGTAATTACGGTCGGTCATGTAACAGAAGGTGAGTCTATTTTCTCCATAAAGTAGAAAAATACAGAAGGTGAGTCTATTTTCTCCATAAAGTAGAAAAGTTTGACGTCGTTTTTTTTGGGGATAAATTACACTTCTAACTTCTTTTTTTTTTTCTTTTGGTCTTGAAAAAAATACATTGAGTCCCGCAAGTTTAACATAATTACATTGGACTCTCTTAAGAGTTAATTGACATAACGCGACACCCTTTTCATTTGTAGTTTATTTGTTATATGAATTATAATTAAAAAAAAGGCACTCGGTTCATAAATCTAAATTGTAATTTTGTTTAGCGAGAGGTCTAGGCGCTGTATACGTTTGTCCAACAGGACAAGTTCAACTAAAATGATCAAAATACCCTTCTTTTATATATATATATATATATATATCATATTAGTAGTCCCAAAACCCTAATAATCTCTCTCTCCTCAATGTACTCTCTGTGAGATTGTCTTTCCTCTCTCATTTCTTCTCTCTCCTTTTTAATTGTTGATCGCACCACCGTCGTTGACACCATTACTCTCTCTTTCTCTCTCTTTCTCTCTTTCACCTCTGTTTGTTGTCTCGTTTTCATTGTCGATGGCGGCGTGATGTCTTTTGATGACTTCGTCTTTAACTTCGTCAAGCTCTAGATTTAGAAGATTTGAAGATCGGCGACCTCTCTGCCGTTGCCTCTCTCTCAGGCTCGAACACTCTTGGCGGAGCAGATCGACTCGAGAGATCTATTGCCACTGTTCTTTTCTCACTGGTCGCCCTCTCGCTCTCTCTTATTGTTCTTCCGATCTGAGGTAATATATATATATATACACTGGTTCTCAAGATCTTCACTATTGTTTTTCAAGATTTACACTGGTTGAGTTCTAATTTTGTATAGTCTCATATCTGGTTGTAGAAGATGATGATGATAAGTTATGTGTATGGGTGTGTGTTTGCGGATGATGTATCGGTTCAAATTTTTTATTTTTTATTTTTTTTTGTTGATGTTCATGATGATGAAACATATTTTTTTTTTAAAAAAAAAATTGACAGATAGAATAAATTTGTTCAAATTTTGAACATTATTTGTTCAAAATTTCAACAGATAATAAAATTTTAAATAGGTAGGACAATTTTGTTTTGAACATATAATAATATAAATTTTTTCAAAATTCAAACAGATGAGGGTTTGGTATTGAGAAAAGGCAGATTTAAGCACAAATATTGTGAATTTTTTTTTTCAAAGTTATCTAATTTTTAAAAGTTATGATTTGTTTGAAGCAGTGGGATATGCACAAATATTGTGAAAAAATGAACAAAAGTTGTCTAGATACAATTTTGTTCAGATAAAAGTTGAATATGTAGATATAATAAACTTGTGAATTTGTACAGATAAATTTTGAATTGATAAAAAATTAGACAGATAAAAGATTTACATGTATAAAATTTGGATAAATAGAAGATTTACATAAATAAAATTTGGACAGATAGAAAATTGAACAAATAAAATTTGGACTGATAGAAAATTTGAACAGATATAAAATTTACACAAAAAAATGAACAGATAGACAAAAAAATTTGAACAGATAGATATAAATTTGAACCAATAGTCAAAGAAAATTCAAATAGATTAAAAAAAAGTCAAGGGATAAAATTGAAAACAAAATGTCCTTTAGGACTTCTCGCCAAACTATTTCACAAAATGTGGACCTCTTACCAACAAAAAAAAAAAAAAAAAATCACTAGACCTAATTCCTTAAGACAATTGTTAAAGTAGATTTTTCACTAATTTTCTCATCAACAAAAAAAAATGATGCTATCTATTTTACATTAAAATATATTTTTTTGCCTTGTTAATCATTGTGTTTACAAATTATTTGCATTAGTTTCGACCGTTTTAATTTTTTTTTATAAAAAATTATTATAATTATGTCAATTTTTTAAAAATTTATTATATATATATATATATATATATTTAAAATTTTAGAAATAGTTAATGTAATTTATGTTTCTATCTTTTTTTAATTTAAGGTTTCGTTTGGGAAGTAGGTTGATTTTTTGACTTTTTGACTATTTTAGTCTGGGCCTAAAAACCTTGTTTGGGTTGAGTTTTTTTTATTTTTTTGACTTTTATGAGAAAAAAAAAATGATTATGATTTGAATATTATATTTTATTTTATTAACCTTTTAACTTATTTTATTTATTTATTTATTTATTTTTGACTATTTTAGTCATATGCCAAACGAAAGGTAATCAAATATAATTGATGGATATCAAAGTGGTCCAGGTTGAGACAAAATGAACCCCCTGTTTTAAATGTTGCTGCACCACTTATTGAATGCACAAAGGATTTAATGCAAAGGGATGACAAAAGGAACAGTTCTGAGAAACCATAAAAATTGGTCAGTGTTTGTGTTGTCACATTTCAATTAAATTTCTTCACTGAAAATGGGAGTGTGTGATAGTGTCTGATGATAATCACTAATTCAAGGGGGTGCATAATAATCAAAGGCCAAGTCCAATCACTAAATAGGGGGCAGTGGTACACTGCATGTACCTGATGGCTACAGTGGTATATGCTCAAACAATGCAATGTAATGCCCTCATTAAAAACCCATTTGTCAATTGTTCTCCCTTCTTGGTCTATGTTTCTCCAAGGTCTCCAACAGATCCTAGTTTGACATATATAGCTCAATATTCCATCTGCAGCCTCTTGGCCATGTTTGGGGAAAGTGTATAAGAAATATATAGGCAATGCTTTTTTCTTTTTGTTTTGGTGGTGGTTGTTGTTGTTTGGTTAACATGTGTGAGAGAGAGAGAGAGAGAGAGAGAGAGAGAGAGAGATACAGAAAAGTATGAGAAGATAGAGATTTTTTAATTGGATTGGGATTCTCTTCGGTTCATCAGATTTTCAATTGGAGGGTGCTTGTTGGAGTTTGATGAGTCTATCATGGGACTCAATTGTTCATCTTAAGGTCTTTTTCAAATAGATCATTTATGTGAAAAGTCTAGTTGATCGAAAAATTACAGTCACGTAATTGTATAGCATTTGTTCTTAAACAATGAGCAGTCTATTTCTAATATCATACTTATCATTCATGTTTTGTAGAGAAATTTGATTGATCAGATGGTTACCATCATACTTGCCATCTCATTTACATGGTTGATCTATTCACAAAGTCATACAAGATGAGTAGTTTGAATCATTACAGAAGGTCATGTGTAGTAGGTCCCTAATAGCCCTCTAGTCTGATCAATTTTAAAATGTTAAGTATTTAAAATATATTCATCTTAGTTGTGACTTGCATACATAAAATATATTTTTTTGGTTACATAACATTTTTGCACGAAGAAATTTTGGGCAATTTCTTATTCAAATTTCAATTATGCCTTCTCTTTTCGTTAACTTTGCATGAAGAAACTTTTTTTAATTCCCTTTACGTAGGAAAAATATGAGGAAAATTTAATTTTAAATTTTTTGAAGCAATACTTCTAAACTCTAATATTTCGGGTCATATAGATAATAATAACTTAAAATATTATATTATTTCTATTTATCTGTCTATTTGTCTCTTAGTCTACCTATTAATTAACCACCATCCGTTACCTCTGACTGTCACTATCAAATATGTTCTACTCAATATATCTTACAAAGTAAACAATTCAAATTACTGAAATCAACCTTAAAATAAAGTCTCATAAACTGCACAGCAATGTGGCTATGCATGACACAAAAGCCACAAGCCCAAATTGCAATTGGTTTAGACCAAAGAAAAGTTTTTTTTGAAGCACGACCTAAACTCACACCAGAATTGAATAATTTCTCAGGCTAATCTCCAATCTCTTTCATAATGATTTCCATCTCTCCAGTAAGTCTTCAATGCGTGGGGTTTATGTATAAGTAGACTTTTGACTAATACATACAACTTTTTGTTAAATCTGCTAAGCTTTTATCTCATGTGTACACACAAAGTCTGTTCTCACTTTATGCATGTTAATGTGCACCAACCAGTAATCAACAATCAAAAACTACAAAAATTAATATAAAAAAGTTAATTAATTGCATACAAGTAGTCTCTTTTTCTTGCGTGCAAGTTAACACATGCAATTGGTCAGAAATGGCATGTTTTCTTAAATATATAATTTCAGGTTTCAAATGCCATTGACCATAATAATGTCCTCACATCAGTTAGATAATTTAGAATTAAAAAAAAAAAGAAAAAAGAAGCAAAACTCTACCAACAAAAGAAAGTGTTATAATCATCAATAATAATATTATGATATTAACATTTTTTTTTATTATATTTTGTTTATTATGTAATTGTTTAAGAATATTAATACATATTAAACTAATACAATGATAATGCATGAAATGATAAATAATTTTTTATACATAAATATAATTATTATAGAACTATGGTAAAAGTAAGTTTTGCAAAGAAAACTGGAAATTACAGTAAACGAGACTGAGAAAATTGAAATAAAGTTGTCTACCCACTACTTCTCTCAAATTAGCTTGCAATTGCAAGAGTTTTGTGCATTGGGATATACAAATAAAAGGCTATTTAGATATTGACTAATTTGCTTATGACTGGAATTGTCAAAAAAAAAAAAAATAATAATAATAATAATAATAATAATGAAAAAGTGACCTATTGTTTTGCATGGTGACATTCAATACAACCATTGGCTTCGGAGGAATGGTTGATACCGAATTTTTGACTTCCAATATTTAATCCTATTGTTAATAATTTGATATGTTTTAATTCACATAAAATGATATTATTATTTCTTTCCTGTTAAAATATATATTTATTTTTATTTATTTCAATATTTAATTACTATTGTATTAGTTTCGGTTGTTTTAATTATACTAAAAAAAAGTAAATATAATTATATTAAAAGTGTATGACTAACTTTATTTTCTTTAAATCTCAAAGGAAGTGAGTGCAATTTACACTTAAAACTACATTGTGTTTTTATGAAATAATATATATTTTTTTAAGTAAGAGAGAGAGAGAGAGAGAGAGAGAGAGTTCCCCCATTGAGTATTCTATTGCTTGCACGGTGAGAGTGTCTAATTTTCCTGGCTAATAAATTGAACTTGGAGTTTGTTGATTAACTAGGCAAATAAAATATTCTTCCATTTTGTCTGTAGTGAGAAGCAGTAACTGAGTTCCATACTTCCATGCCATTCATTCATACTCAGGTCTTTACCCTTTAGCTCTCCTCTACTTGATCTTCAATCAGAAACACATTAAAAATTGGGATACTTATGCATAGGTCTTAATAAGTGAACTTATTATCTAATAGGTCCTATAAAAAAATTTTGTCATAAAAAAATGTCACTAATTATAAATTTTAGCGACAATTTATAAAAATCATGACAAAAAAATTACTAATTGTCAATTTTTAGCGACATATATAAAAAATTGTCACAAAAAAAATATTTTTAACGATAATTTTACCAAAACTTATTTTCAATAAGATTTAATAAGAATTAAATCAAACTATTAAGATTCATTAATAATTTACCCTTAAAAATTCACCCTAGTTTACTCTTGCAGCCTCTCCCTCCCTATCTATTGACTGATCACAATGCTTTAACCTCTTAACAAGAAGGAATTGATTGAAAGACCCTCTAGGCCTTGGAGGCCCCCTCTAGGCCTTGGAGGCCCCCTCTTTACCTTCCACCCTGATATATACATATATATATATTATGCAAAATTTTTTTTAAAAATGTTGAGAATTTGAATTTATAGTACAGATTGAAATATATATTATCATTCAAACATAAATAATAAAATTATACTTCTTTTTTTTTGATGGGACATTTATACCTCATTTTAATAACTTTAATTTTTAGATTATTTAACTGTTAATAATTCAAAATGATATCAAAGAGGTTATATCGATTTTATATTCAAATCTTACCACTCGTGTGATAATTAAAATATTTGCATGTATTTATTCTCCTTATGAAGAAGAGTTTAGCCACTCATGATGGGGCATGTTGAGCATATAAATAATAAAATTATCCCTCTCTATCCCTCTTTGTGTTGAGAAAATAAATAAAAAAATTACTCTTGTATCTCGTAATTTAAGTTTTTAGATGAGTTGATAATTAATAATTCAATAAATATAATTTGAGAATCACACCACTTAAAATGAATTTGATTCATACACTTTAAATTATTAACATTTTTATTTTTATTTTTTGATAACTAACATTGTCGATATCCATTCAATTATAACGTACTTGAGTAGTATTAGTGTTATTATGCTTTTAACCTTTTTAAAAGTATCTTTTTCATCGATTCTCACCTAATAACAATTATATTTAGGTCAAGTTTAGTAAGTTGAAAAAAAGTTAAAAAGTCAAAAAGTTACTTAGAAAGTTAAAAAGTTATCACTATTCACCAAAAGTCAAAAATTATGGCTGCACAACTCTCAATTCTAATTTTTTCCTACACACTAATTTATACAATTTTTTAATACACATTTTTTCATAAAAAGTCAAAAAGTTAACCCAAACATGCATATTTTTTTTTTTAATTTTTTAGTCCAAAAAGACAAAAAATACATTGACACCCCAAACAACCCCTTAATAATGGTTAGAATTATTTTTCTTTCGCCATTAGATAATTCAAAATTACTAACAACTTTTTCTCAATTATTAAACTATTTAAAATTTTAATTCGAATATTATAGGAATATCGCATTTACACTCACCCCTATATATATTTACTTGTCTTTGAAAAAAAAAAAAAAAAAAGGGACAAAATGCTGTCAATCAGCTGTGTAACATTCCCACCTAGGAAAGGTCACGTGCAAGTGACAAATCATTTCAGTTTTCTAAGTATTGTACATACATTTTATATATATATATATATATATAAAAGCTTAAATTAAATGTCAAATACATATTATTATAGTTATTTATGCACATGGTCATCAAAGCCATTTCACGAAATCTTAGAAACTATGGGTCTCATCATCATTGGATATAATAATTCCAAAATATAATAATTGAGCAACTTGTCTCTTATCCTTAAACGGATGGGATGGTATTGTTCGGCCTGTAAAGGCTTATTAAGGGTCTCGTTTTGATAATATAAACCGTTCAATATGTAGAAATCATCGATTATTATATATTTATAAAAAAATCACGTTGATCGGATATCGATAGCTATGTGATCAAATCAATTTTGTATAAAAAAATAGACGGTGAACAAATTTATGATTGACAAAAAATTGCTAAGATGAGATAGCTATCGACATTCGATCAACGTGATTTTTTACAGATACATAGTACTCGACGAGTTCTACACATTGAACGGTTCAGATTATCAAAACGGGACTTGTGATGGGCCCTCACAGACCGAATAGCACCATCCAATCCGATTAAAGATTAAAGGCAAGCTGCTCTGACAAAATAAATAATATTAAAAAAAATACAATAAGCCAAAAAGATGGATCTTGTCAAAATGATTCTGAGGAGATTTTATAAAATCATGGTCAACCCTAACCAAATACTTAGGGTGTTTTTTTATAATGTAATTTGTGCCAAAATAACTTAAATAATTTAGGTAGAGAAAAGAATAATTGCTAGCAAATTCGGAAAGAATACTTTTAAATTATTTATTTATTTTTATCAATTTTGAGCTAACAATAAGTTACACTAAATAAGCCTCAAGTCTAATTGGGCCAATGCTAAGACAAGATGACTATCAATATTTATAGAATAAGATAAAATTATATCAACAAATTATTTAAATAAAAAATTTATTTAGAATGCTACATCATTATATATATAATTATAAACTCAAGTGATTGGTCTTTCGCTTCAAAACGATAAAATCACTTTATATGAAAATCTGCATAAAAATTATATTTACTCTTGTACAAAATTTAAATACAAATTGATCACTATTGTGTGTGTATTTTTTTAGAAAAAATAGTTTTTCTAAACAAAAACATTATCATTGTCTTTTAAAAACATCACAGTTGCATTATTTAAATATATATATATATATATATATATTTGTGCTGGATTTATATGTAGTGTAAAACATTCATGAATGGTATATGTTTTCCTAATTATTTTTTGTTGGGGAAACAAGACTAAGTATGGGGAAACAAGACTAAGTAAGTAGTAATTAGTATAAATAATAATACTTATGCTAGCAAGCGTACACATAAAGCCAATCAAACCAAACCTAAGATTTTCATAGGTAGGGATTAAAGTCACCATTATTTTTATAATATCATAAGCATGACTATATTTTATTGATTATTTTTCTTTCTCAGCACATCAATTTAGAGTGCTTTTATTTATTTATTGTATCTGACTTTCAATACACTCCTTTCAAATCTATGATCAAAACACAACATAAGAGTTAACTTAATAGATGAGATACTTCTTTAAGAACATACTTATAATGTTTAGATTCGAGTCTCAGCCTCCTTTTCTATTCCCTTCCCAACTAATTTACAGAAAAAACAAAAGCAAGAACAAAAGATCAGACCACAAGTAACAAACAAACCAATTATTATGATAATCACTTGTCATTTTGGTTTATTCACTACTTGTATATACACCATCAGGAACAACTTGTAATAATATAATGGAGACCATCCCAGCAGTTTAAAAGAAAAGTACAATAATTCAATGAGTTTAACATAATTGTACGAACCTTTTGTAAGGCTAACACAAACAGAATTGGCATGTAAACACAAGATAATTAAAGGTGTTAGGTTTTTGTTATTGGCAATCTCGTTTGACAAAACTTCTTTCAGTTGTAATTTTATTCGATCTTTATTTCAGCGAGGCTATGAGTATTTAGATACGAATCCAACCTGAATTATATTTATGCAGAAGAGTTTGTGATCTTAATCCATCATGTTTATCATTTCGCTGACTATGTTTGGGATCGAGCTGCCTGATTAGCTCATGGGGGTCTAGGAGGTAGCGCCCATTGGTGGGTCTAAGGTAGCGCTCGGGCGCGGTTGAGGGGGTAGCGCCCGTGAAGCACAAAGTAAAATTGCAGTCAAAATTGTTTACCCGCTCGAGCGGCCGATTGTGCGCTCGAGCGGAGATGCAATCCTTTCAGAAGTTTTACTCGCTTACAAAAGTACTGGGAGTTATATTTTTCCGCTCAAGTGGCCTTTTCTACGCTCGAGCGTAGACCCTTGTTCTAAAACACACGTTTTAGTCAGTCCGCTCGAGCGGCCATACCTACGCTCGAGTGGAGATCGCGATTCTGTTTTCTATAAATCTGCGATTTATTTAGTTTTTAGGGTATGACTTCTAGATCTTCTTATTGGGTATTAGGGCTTGTTTCTTTTGATATCTGTGAGAGTTTAATCATGAATTGAGTGGATTATATCAAAGGGTTTGTTTAATTTGTTTTATTTACAAAAGAGAGAGTTGTTTTTCGGTGGGTTCCGGAGTGGCTTATCGCCGTGGATTCGACATTGACGTTGTGGATTCAACGTTGGGCAAGACAATTTCGAGGTGAAGATAGGGCTAGAAGAGGCACATAGGGGTCGGTTCGATTCGGGGTGTGAATTCGCTAGGTAATTGAGAGTACGCTTATATAATTTCTTTGTGTCTTCTTTAGTGGATTGTTTTGTGGCTTTTATCCGTGATTTTTTTTATCACAAATAGAGGTGCTCAAATTGCGATTTTTCCACGTAAAATCGTTGTGTTGATGTGTCTCTGATTATTTGATTGAGATTGTTATTTTTTTGTTAAAATTAATACATATTCACAAATTAATATCTCAAAAAATTTAGATTTTTCAAAAGGTGAATATATACATTTTGTGTAAAAAAAGTATTATTTTTTTTTATCTAAACGACTAACAAATAGCTGATGCAAAAGGGTTGTGTTTTGTAATTAAAACTTTAAGCAGACACAATATAATTATATAAAATTTGTAATTTACTCCAATAATAATAATAACAATATAAGAAGGAGAAAAGAGCTTTCATAAAACTTATTTACATAAAAAAAAAAACTGGATGTCTTTAAAAATGAGATAAAAGAGGGTGCAAAAAATATTATGCTGCCGACATGAAGAAGCGTTCTAAATGTAAACAAAAAGAGAACACTATAGTTGAAATCGATGCATCTCCCTACAATTTAAAATGTAGCTCCCGATAAAAATAGTCTTCTTCAACTCCATAAAATAAAACTAATAAAAAAAATTTAAAATAAAAAATTGTTACTCTATCC
Source organism: Camellia sinensis (assembly GCF_055761805.1). Taxonomy (NCBI): domain Eukaryota; kingdom Viridiplantae; phylum Streptophyta; class Magnoliopsida; order Ericales; family Theaceae; genus Camellia; species Camellia sinensis. Next base: position 193,121,027 of record NC_138964.1, read on the forward strand.
GAGCAATGATATACAAACAATTTTTGTACAGAATTTTCATACAGAATGATGTGATTTCTCATAACCCCTTCATTTCCGATCATAACATCTATCATTGTCATTTTCTTCGTAATTTCAAAGAATGTTATTAAACATCATTCTGAATGTGTTTTCTGTATAAATTTTTTGTTTGCAAATCATTTTTCTACCTAGAATAACTTTACCCCTAAGATGTGAACCTCTCTCTCTCTTTGTCTCTCCTTTGTCTTTGTACGCTTGAATACTGCAGAAATGAGCTGAACCCAAAAAACCAGAAGGAGAAGACTTGTTAACATTAATGTTCCGTGCAAAATAAATAAATAAATAGAAACAATTCTGCTATGAATACATAAACTAAACACATATTATATATATAAATGAACAATATTTTATAGAGTTTATAAGTTAGACACCACTCCTAAGAAATCCATCTTATAGTTTTTTGGAATAAGAAGATTCATAAACAAAGGATGATAGCTGAAACAACTAGTACAGTTCATGTATGTAAACTAATTGAATTATGTGTGTATATACCTTATAAAGCAAAATGACAAGTGAGTATAGTTTTGATTTAACTTTTTGGTTACCAAATTCAATTTCTTCGTAAACTTTTTATCGAAAGAAAATAGTTGAGAGAGAGAGAGAGAGAGAGAGAGAGAGAGAGGTCAAAGCCTCAAAGGTCAGGAAGAGCTTTCTTTCATTTCATCCCCCTAGAACATGCATTTGTTCTTCAAAAGCCACCTAACTAATTATTAAACCATGTTTATGTCTGAAACACCAAAAATGCTACAGATCATTAAGGGGTTACCATTGATTCAATAGTAAAACATTAGCTTAATAATCTTGAAATTATGGATTCAAGTTTCAGGATAATCACTTTATATATTATACCAAAAGTTAGGTATGTACCCAATCTTTTTCCTCCCAATACACATGAATGTATTTGAACATTATTTTTTCTACGTAATGCCGTGTGGGCTCACACCATGATAATTTAATTTGTAATTTATTAGAAATTTCTATTAAAAAAAAAAAAAACCTCTTAAAACAATGCTAGAAACACACTCTTACACTCTTATCAACAATCTTATTGGAATGTTTGGAAAACTTATTTTAATTTGAATTTGTCAGACTATTTAGTACAGTCTTTATTTATAATTTATTATATAGAAATAACTTAAATAAGTTGATTATCCAAAAGTTAGAAAAATAATATTTTTAAGTTCTATTTTCTGATTATTAATTTTTAACTTGAAAAATCTATTTGTCATATAATGTGCAACCCACATAAAATTTGTGAATGTATTACTAAAATTATTAATGAGAGTGTTAATGTCATAACATTTATCTAAAAGAAAAAATGGTACTACATACACCAATTGATATATTAATTAGTGTACCAACATAAACTATGACATTGCCATTTCAAAACTATGTACCGCATTCATTATACAAACTATAAGATCTAAAACTTTAAAAATTATGACACATCATCTGTTAAGCAATACTTCCATGTGTGTTGATTTATTGTAGTAGACCCCATTATGTTTGTGTAGTTAAAAAAAAAAAAAAATTGATTAATTAATTACACCAAGACTTTTAATTATTAGCAAAGATTACTTTGTTTTCTCATCTATGAGGTGTATTCTTCAACTATAAAAATGTATCATTTTCACTCCATCTAGATCACTTACAAATAAGATGTATTTATATAATTTTTATAATTTAGTGAGTTAACATATATGGATTCAGAAATTAGATGAGTAAAGTAATATTCAAGAAAATTTTGGTGTAGTTAACTCAAAAAAAAAAAAAAAATTTCATTTATCTACAGCAATACCCTTCCCTAAATGAAAATCGAAGTTGTTGTCATTTACTGGGTAGGGCAACAAAGTGGCCTCTAGAATGAGTAATTGATGCTCTTCAAACTGAAAACTAGGGCAAATTATCCTCCTTCATGATCAGGACGGGCCATGGAAGGAGAGGGAACGTTTCAGTAAAACCAGATACAGATGAATCCTTCACCGCAACCAAATTCCAATTATGCCCCTCCTATGTAGTAACTCCTCAACAGCCCATCTTTTGTCTACTGGTTTGTACAATACAAACGTCAACCCATTCTCTCTTTCACTATTTTTCACATGTAAAAAACTACATTGAGCTTGTTTGATAGATTATTGAAAGTTAAAAATTGATAATCATAAAACATAAATTAAAAAGTTCTCTTCTAACTTATAAATAATTTTTTATTTTCAATTTATTTAAGTTATTTCTGTTTGATAAATTGTAATTAAACAAAAATTACATCAAATAATATGACACAGATCCCCAAATTAGAATAACTTACAAATAGCATATTTAATCAGCACCAAACACTCCTATTGTGTTGATATTATCAAAAATAGTTTTTATTTTTTTTTTAAATTTCAATTAACTAGAATATATATTGGAGATCTCCCAACATCATATATATATATATATATATGAACATCCATCAAATCAATTCAACAACAAAAACATATAGAACATAGGATTAATAAATTTAGGGGGAAAAAATTTATGGGTGCCAATCACTGAATGAGATAAACAATAATTTTGGGTTTTGACTTCTATATTATGCAAATCAAAGAAAAATTTTGGGTGAACTTCCAACCTCATGTAACACTTAAAACCAAATTCACACATAAACATAGAAGTCTAGTATTTCTACAATTTTCATGAGCATGAAAATGGAATGAAAGAGATATATAGGAGATAGATGGGGGTTACCTGGAAAGAAAAATTGTTGAAAGAATAAGCTAAAGAGGGAAAGTGAGCTTGAAAAAACTTCAGCAAGACGGACCAACGCTCCGACCCTCCTCGCTTCCCGATCTCTGTTGCTGCTGCGGTGTCTGCGGTTGTTGTGGCTGTTGTTGATGAAGCAAAAGCTGTGGCTCAAGCTGAAGCTGGTGGTGGTGATGATGGTGATGAGTGTGATCTTGCGGCTGTTGTTGAATCTGATAAGGATTATCAAAAGAACCCAAAGCCAAAGACGGTGACATAGCACCAGTACTAGTCATCTGATTAAACCCACTTGCACCGCCACCGCCACCGCCACCACCAACCGGTCCCGGGTCAAACCCACTGTTGAACCTCACCAGCTCCTGTTGCTGTTGTTGTTGCTGCTCGTAATTCCGCAACATCTCTTGTTGCTCTCTGGCAGCCACCGCGGCCGCCAATTGCTGAGCCTCGATCATTTGCTGGTGGTGTTGGTGGTGGGGTTGAGCGTCCCGAATCACCAATTGAGCGTTGTGCGACGCGGGTAAACCCAACATCGACATGGAATTCATGTTGTAAGGTATCATTGAAGATGAGGCCGGATTGTTTTGCATAAAACCGGGGTGTTGGAGAATTGGTAGCATTGCCGAGGGCCCAATGTATGTGGCTAATTCTTTTTTAGCGTGGTAGAGGTCGATTTGGACTTGTTTGAGTCTGTGTTGGAGGATTGATATGAGGCCTACGCAACCGTAAACTGGGTCGCGGAGCCTTGCATCTGCTTCATACGCGAGGGAATTCACGGCGTCTTCGCGCTGGGCCGCGTTGAGTTCGTTGAGGATTTTTGCGACGTTGCTTGCGCCGAAGACTTTGTGAACATTGGCGAATTTTTGAGGCTGGTCTGGTGGGAAATAGGGTGCGAAAACGCACTCTTGTGTGCATTTTCGCCGGAGAAACTTGCACGCCGCACACGGAGAGTTTGATGATGACATCGCTTAGAAAACTGTAAATATAAACGTAACTTAAAAACAAATCAACTCTTCAAAATTAAAAGAAGATCACACATTCTATATATGAAATATATAGCATTTATTGAAGTTTTGTTCACCGATTTTAGCAAAGACAATTAATATAATCAAAATATCGGATTATATGAAGAAAGGAAAACAAATGCTAACAAAAATGAGTCGAAAATAATATATATATATATTTATTTAAGATATTCTGGAAATAATTACCAATAAATGTAAAAGCGATGATGATCGAGGCTTCAATCAATGCAATGCCAAAGCCTAATGCGGGAATCAGGAAGAAGGACGAGTCATCTCTATATCCCCCTCTCTCTCTCTCTCTCAAACTCTCAACGTCATCAACTTGAAATGCAAGAAACTCACCCATTTTTCTAGATCCGTTTTCCATCAAAATAACTTTCGAGAAAGAAAACACATCAAATCACCAAAAAAAAAAAAAAAAAAAAACCCTTCTCTGTACGTTCAATCAAAACGTCGAGATCTTTCGTTATCTAACCAAACTCGCCCCCCCCCCCCCCAAAAAAAAAAAAAAGCGAGAGATGTACTCGGAAATGAAAGAAAACGAAGAAAATACCTTTTGATTAGTACTAATATCTTCTTGTTCTCTCTCTAATTCTCAAAAAGAAGCTATACAATCTGCGAGAGACAATAACGGTGAAACCGGCGAGAAAACAAATCGTCGTAAGTTTGGCGTCGAAAATGGTGTGGGATTCCACGGAACGAAGAGAGCCGAGGGTCTAGGGTTCGAGTGCCAGAGAGAGAGAGAGAGAGAGCGCTCGATCCGATCTTCTGTTTCACGATCCCAAAGAGAAGACGGAAACTCAGGAATACAATGACTGTCATATATATGCGTTCACACACACACAAGGAGAGAGAGAGAGAGAGAGAGGTTTTTGAAAATGAAAACAGGAAAGAGAAGGAAAAAAAAAGGAGAAATTATAAATAAAAAAAATTCACATTTTGATCTTTATCATAAAGTAAATCATTAATTTTTAATTTTATAAATTTAAATATTAAAATTTTCATATATTTTTAATTTGAATCACTCATTTATTTTTGTTAAGTTAAATCGACGAAAAAATTAATAGTTTAATTTTTAAACTCAATAAAAATAAATATTTTAAATATTTTAAGTATAGTTACTTTAAGTTTAATGACCAAAATAATATTTTTTTTCTTTTTTATTTAACAAAAATAGAAAAATAATTTAGGTTTAAAACAAATCAAATAATTAGATTTTAAATTGATAAAATTCAAAATTTATTTTGTTAAAACTCTGATTTTTTTTTATTTTTTATAATTTCTCCAAAAAGAAATTATCATTTTGTTGTTGATATACACATATCTATTTTAGCCTTCGTTTGGCATGTCAGACTTTTTGTTTTTTTACTATTTTAGCTACAAAAAGACAAAATAGATTTTTTTTAGCTCAATAAGATAAAAATATTACATTTAAACCATAATCATTTCATTTTTTTTCCACAAAAGTCAAAAAATCTATCTTAAAAGAGACTTTTTTGCCTCAGATTAAAATAGTTAAAAAGTCAAAAAAATAAACTCACATTCCAAACAAACCCTAAATATATAAAGTGAAGACAGTTGGTGATATTCATACATTTGTGTTTTATATTTTTATTTATATTTTTTTTAAAATATCTTTGTAATTGATATATATATATATATAAATTATCTATCAAATATATATATATATATAAGCTGGACTTGAAATTTAAAATTACGAATTTGACAAAACAAGACATTTACGACTTGACCCACATATATTATATATGCGTACTTTTTTATCATTATTTTTATATTATTATATTTGTTAAAATTTCATAAGCATCCGGTTAGTGTATAGAGTTCGATTACTGTGTGCGGTGCATTCTGTGCCGTTGATGTGGATGGGGAGATGTTAGAACCGTTGGATTAGAAGGCTTAACAAAGAGACAGGTTGTCTTATCAGAGCTAATATTAAAGTGTTGTTTAAGATCTTTTAAATAAATGTATTTTTTGATTTTTTATGAAATATGAATTGAATTTAAAGTGATATGATAGAGAAGTGATGTGATTTAAATAAGATGTGTGATTTAAATAGAATAATGACTTTTTATCTTTTTTAAGGATGCCAAACCTAGCCTAAGGGTTCGTTTGAGAAGTGGATTAACTTTTTGACTTTTTAATTATTTTAATTTGGGGCTAAAAAGTCTCATTTGGAAATGAATTTTTGGGTCTTTAGACTTTTTGTAATAGAAAAAATATAATGATTATGAGTTAGATGTGATGTTTTGTCTTATTAAACTAAGAAATATATTTTATCTTTTTGTGATTAAAATAGTCCCAAATTCAACCCAACCCTCGTTCCTAAACGAAGCCTAAATGTGTCTGTGAGTTACCTCTTTGTCCCTGTACTGTCTACATGTATTGAAATTATTCAATGCTCATTAACTAAGGGGTTGTAGTTCACTCCAAAGAAACCCTAAGTTTAGATGATATTTCAAATAAGTAGTTTTTTTTTTATCAGCAAAGAAAAATTTCATTAACAGCATGAAATTAAAAGTACAGAAAGATGATGTGCATCGAGAGAGATTTGGAAAGTACAAACTATCCCTACTACTGCTACTTGCACCCATACAACCAACTCCTCGGCCTCACGATTTTTTTTAAACAAGAAAATAAAAACAAAGGTTAAGAAGAACTTAACTCAACAAAACACATGAAACCCCACAAAATTACCCCACACAACCCAAGTAAAACACACTCCACAAGTAAAAACACATCCACTGAGTAGAGACTCTCACGCCTATCTCACTGCCGGCCGCACCTACCAAGACCGATAAACACCGATGACCGTTAAACACCCATCTCCACTTCCAAGGTTAGAACACTTCTTTTCCGATTTAAGCTCCGAACACCCATTGCAACCGACACACCCAAGGACGATCAAAACCCACTGCCATCTCCACTGCCATGGTCGGAACAATTCTTCTTTTCCAATCCAAACTCCGAAACACACCCACAAAAATTCTACACTGCACCTCACCCATCGGAACTACTTATGCCGCAGTCCCTACCCCACCGCGAATCCTTCCTTTGTCCTTCAACTCCATCTTTGTAACCATCTTCACAACCTCATCTTCTTTCCCATTAAACTTGATCCCCAAAGCATAACCCATTTGAATAGTAGCTAGAGCTTCCTCACGAGCTAGAGCACAAGCCTCTGAGCTGCTACCAGATTCCCTGGAAGCAGAAATTACAATAGTCGCTGGTCTGAAAACTATACTCCTGAGTCCTCTCTTGCTAGTTGATGCACCATTCGGACCATAATTCCGAACAAAACCAGCGAAGCCTCCCAACTGCATCTAATAGATTTTCCTAGATTTCCTTTTATCTTTCCTTTTGCCTTTATCTTCCAACTGATCCTTTCACAGTTGTTTTTCAGTGAGCTGAATTGCTACCAAACATGGACTAGCAATTCCACCAACTTCAGCTCCTTTCAGCCCAGCACTCATAGACTGGGCCTGACCCAACACGACCAATTTCAAATAAGTAGTTATTAGCTTAAATTATAAGACTTACTATTTTTGTGTTAAAATTTTAAGAAACAAACTATTAAGTGTCAACCTATAAATAAACAATGGTGTTACATACACCAATTAGTATACTAATGTATCAATATGTGCTATAATATTGTAATTTTAAAATTATGGATCTCATCCATTATACAAAGGAAGAGGCTTCTCTCCAGTCCATACAATGGATTATAGCGTGCTGTTGACCCCGTAAGGCCCATCACCGGTCTTGTTTCGATAATCCAAATTGTTTAATATGTAGAACTCGTCGAGTACTTTATGCTTGTAAAAATCACATTAATCATATATTGGTAGTCCCTTGATCAGAGCACATTTTTTTTCATAATTTATTTTTAAAATCATATTTACCATTGACGAAAATCTATTTCAATCAAAGGGCTATCGATATTAGATCAACGTGATTTTTGTAAATATAAAGTGCTCGATGAGCTCTACACGTTGCACTGATCGGATCATTTAGATGAGACCCATAGTGGGTCTCACGGATCCAATAGCACCTTCTAGTCCATTGTGTGGACTAGAGAGATGCCTCTCCCTTATACAAATTATAAAAAGGATATGGCTCCCGGACTGGACTATGCTGTTGGGCCCGTGGGGGCCACCACAGGGTCCGTTTTGATAATCTGAACCGTCAATGTGTAGAACTTGTCGAGTACTATATGCCTGTAAAAAATCACGTTGATCGGATATCGATAGCTATATGATCAAATCAGTTTCATATTAAAAAAATTAGACGGTGAACAAATTAACGGTTAACAAAAAACTATTTTGATCACATAGCTATCGATATCCGATCAACGTGATTTTTTACAGACATATAGTACTCGACGATTTTTATATATTGAACGGTTTAGATTATCAAAACGGGACCCGTGGTGGGGCCCCACGAGCCCAACAGCACGGTCCAGTCCGATCCCAAACTGGACAGAAGCTATACCCTTATAAAAACTCAAAATCAATAAAATAGTACCATCTCATTTGTTAATACACTAATTAGGGTAGTAATTGATGCATATAATTTTGTTAAACAAAGTAGATTCTTATTTAAGGAGCATTCAATAATTTCTCCTTTCTCAAAGGTTTTTAATGCCTCTGCCGTCAAATTAAACTTACTTCAATAGTGATTTAGAAAAAAAAAATATAAAAATCTTACAGTGTCGGTATAATTATATTATTATTTTTGTAGATTTTAATTTAAATAATATTTTATTCTCTTCTCATTAATAATTTATTAGTTATGTAAGTGGAAAAATATTATTGTCATATTTTTTCTCAGAAATATATCATTTTGTTTTTTATTTCCATATTTTCAAACTATCTAAATTAATTTCAATTCATTTAACTTTACTAAAAAGGAAATCAACGTAATTATGTTAACATTGTGAGACTTACACTCTATTTGTTGGAGTGAAAAACATTTTCTACAACTTTTTTTTTTTTTTTTTTTTTACAGAAAAATATTTTATGGAGAAAACATTTTTCTATGTTTTGTATTGGTTGTAGTGAAACGAACGTGAAGGTGAAGTTGAAAATGGTGGCATGGTGGTGGCGGCGGTGATAGCGGCTGTGATGGTTAAAGTGGCTGTGGGGATGGTGGCGTGGTGGTGGTAGTGTGGTGACATTGGTAATAGTCCATAAAACTTTTTTCTTCTTTTAAAAGTGAAAAATATTTTCTGTCTATATAAACTTATTTTCTGTTGATTATGAAAAATATTTTTTGTTAAACTTTCATTTTTCTATTGTACTAAATACCAAAAAATACAAGAAATATTTTTTAGAGAATATTTTCCGCCCAACCAAGAGCGTTAATCACTGTGTTTGATTTGAGTTTTCTGGATTAAATTTTTTAAAAATTGAGTTTTTTAGTTTTCGTATTCTTTTGTTTTTTGTGAATATTTTTTTAATTTTAAACATTTTTTAACTTTTTTAGATGCACCTTAGTTTGATATATCTAAAAAGTAAAAAATTTGTGAAAAAATATTTTAAAAAATTAATAAATACATAAAAACACAAAAAATATACTGAATTCTTGTATTTTTTTTTTGTATTTTTGGTATTTAGTGAATTTTTAAAAGATTTTTTTTACAATTTTTTTACTTTTTAAGTGTATTTATGTAAGGTGTGTCTAAAAAATAAAAAAATTGCTTAAAATATTAAAAAAATTCAGTAAAAACAAAAAAAACGAAAAATAAGAAAGTAGAATTTTCTGAAAAGTGTTTTCTGAAAAATGAAAACAAGCAAGCTGAATTGTGTTTTTTTTAAGGGCATGGCTTCTGTCCAGTCCTTAATCGGATTGGACCGTGGCGTTGGGATCCATGAGGGCCTACCACGGGTCCCGTTTTGATAATTTGAACCGTTCAATGTGTAGAACTCGTCAAGTATTATATGCCTATAAAAAATCACGTTAATCGAATATCGATAGCTATGTGATCAAATCAATTTTGTATAAAAAAATAGACGGTGAATAAATTAACGGTTGACAAAAATCTATTTGATCACATAGCTATCGATATCCGATCAACGTGATTTTTTTTAGACATATAGTACTCGACGAGTTCTACACATTGAACGGTTCAGATTATCAAAACGGGACCCGTGGTGGGCCTCCACGGGCCCAACAGCACAGTCCAGTTCGATTAAGGACTAGATAGAAGCCATTCCCTTTTTTTAAAACCTAAAATGAGGTCAATTTGAATGTATTAATGATTGTGTTACTATATTTATTTTTTTACAGTAATATTACAAACTCAAACTTAGCCTTGGTTTAGCATTCTTGCTAGGCTATATAATCGCTAAAAACAAAAAAAAAAAAAAGCTACAAAATAAAAAAAAAGACAAAAAAGTTACAAAAGTACCAAACTACCCCATATACAAACAAAAAGTCAAAAAAGCATCATTCTATACTAAGGGTAATTTTGTCATTCCAAAGCCAAAAAGTCAAAAAAGCCAAACAAGAATACCAAACGACTAAAAAAGTCTCAGACTAAAAAAGTCAAAAAGTCAACTAAAAAATTCATTGCCAAACGATAGAAATTACTCAAAATTATCATTTTGTGATTTAGATTTATTCTACATATGAATTTTATAGTACATAAATTTAATCTCAACCACACAATACTCATTTGGGGTAAATTTGAAGTACTAGGGTAGGGTTCATAGCATTTTCCTTTCTTTTTTTTTTTTTAAAAAAATTGCATTATAAGTAAGTTATTTTTTATCTCTCAATTATAAAAAAAAAAAAAAAAAAAACTGACTTCCCACATCTCACTTGTAAAAATTTCAACAATGTTACAAGCTCGTAATTTTATTCAAACACACTTAGGGATGGCAATATGAACTCCGCTCAACCGGGACCCAGACCACCCCGCCCCAATAAGTCGGGTTTTTCCTGAAAATTATCTCCCACAAGGCCGGAGCTGGTATTAAAAAATAAATCCCCGATGATTTTCGAGCCGGGGACGAAGATAAATTCCACTAGCCTGGCCTCAGCCCCAGCCCCGGCCCGAATAATCCCCGACATCCCCCTATAGATATATATATATATATATTTACACTCACTTCACTTCACAAATCTCAAGACTTAAGTATCTCTCTCTCTCTCTCTTCTCTATGCCCTCTCTCTCCTCATCTTTCTTCTCTCTGTGAGGACGACGATGGCCGTGAGGGCTATAGTGGCTTGAACGAGCTTTTTGACACAAGTATGGAACTCTCTCAACTCATCACAGCTTCTCTTTTGGACCTCTACGTCCTCCATTTCCTCCAACACTGATCTGAAGCCTCCAACACAGGTATGGAACTCTCTCTCTCTCTCTCTCTCTCTTTCTTCTCCTCTCTCTGGCTCTTAACCTTTGGTGGGTCTTCCTTACATTTGAGATCTGATAAATGATTGTAGAAATTGTTCTTGAATGTTGGTATGATTTGAGACTATTTTGATAAAATTCATGTATGTTTTTGTTGATTTTGGATGTGAAATCATCGGCTCCAATGATCATGACCAAATTGCTTCTGCTGTTGTTTTTTTTTTTTTTTGGCCGGGAAATTTTCGGGGCCAAGGAAACCCGATCCCTGTTAGGGGCGGAGGCAGAGGTGGGGGCGGGGGCGAGGACGTGATAGGTTCCCCATCGAGGATCAAAGCCGCAGACGGAGGAATTTTCACCAACGGAGATGGAGAGTGTGATCCCCGACCCTGCCCCGGCATGTTGCCATCCCTAAACACACTTGTGTAACTCAAATTCTTTCAACTCAACAATATACCAATTAAATCTCAATCACATATTTAATTTCTAGGTAAATTTCTTGACCCAAATTCTAAATTAGTAGAATTTTTGTACCAACAAATAAAAAATTATATAATTAGTTTCAAACACCGCGTAAACAAAATGGTGAGTATTAATAGTTGTGGAGATATATTTTTGAGTACCAATATGTGGCAAGGCGATGCTGATGTGTCAGCCGAGGTGCCACGTGTCCTGGTCATTATGCCGAGGTTATCTCTGCATTGCCGAGGTTATTTCTGAAGATATCGGAATCCGAGATAAACAGATAAGGGACAAGAGCCCTAGAATGAAGATGAGACTTAGTCAAGATAAGGATAAATCTCTTAGAGAGTTTATCTTTATCTCTTGAAGAAGTCCAAAGTAAGTATTGAATTAGAGTCCATAGAAGTCAGGCTTCTAGTGGGACTAGGATTAAGTAAACTATAAAAGTGAGGAACCCCGTGGGTCTAAGGTACGCAATTTAAGCTTTGAGCAGTGAGTTTAGCACTTGATTATCTTTGAGAGATATACTAACTTGATCGTCGGAGTGCCCCCGGGTGAAAAAGCCACCGTCGGAGCCTTTTCTTTCTGTTACAGGTTAACTGAAGCCATCTATTCTGCCAGTGCTCTCTAGCTGATTACTAAACGGGCAGTGTGGTCAGAAAATTACTCACACAATTTGGCGCCATCTGTGGGAAATTAGAAGAATAGATGGCCAGTAACGGACAGAAGGAAAAGATTGGGGACGACGCTCCTGCTGGGAGTGGCGGACCTATCGACCTTGATATTGAAGGAGACAACAACAATGCAGAAACTCGTGACCAGAGCCACGGAAAGAAAGAAGTCGGCCAGGAGGGTGACACTTCAAAGAAGACAGACCAAAACAAGTACTATAACGAAGATAACCTCCAGATATGGAGGGATAGGTGCCTGCGGAGGGATGAAGAAGTAAAAGAATTGGCAAACAAGTTGGCGGACCTGCAGTCGGTCGTCAACTTCATGATGCAAAATAATGTCATGCAACCACTGTACCCGCTGCACGACACGTCGATTCCAGCAACTAATACCTAGAAGGGAGGAGGGAAAACAATCCCCGAAGCCCCTCAGCACACCAGGAGCGGAAGACACTCTCACCGACCTTCCAGGGAAGTCGGACGAGAGGAGCCGAGACGAGAGGAGTCCCAAAGGACGTATCACACGAAGGACCTAGAGCCCAAAGAACATTGGCATGTTCAAGGACAGGCGCTCTGCTTTGACACAACCCATGGAGAAAGATCAAAACGAGCTCACCACGAGGCCGAAAATAGTGTGCCAAAAAGATTAAAGTCCAAAGATAGTCGAGCTCCTGGAAGGAGTAAAGAAGACTTGAGAGATTATCTCAAGAGGAAGCAACAGAATGCTGAAGCCGAGGTAACTTCCCCGGTTAAGCCGAAGACACCATTCTCGATGGAACTGAACAAATTTGAAGCACCAAAGAGATTCAGTATGCCGAGGTTCCAAATATATGATGATAAGTCAGATTCCAACTTTCACGTTGGACTATACCTGAATTCAATGGCATTATATAGTGGGAACGAGCCATTGCTTTGCAAAGTATTCCCCTCATCCTTCGGGGAAATTGCATCAGATTGGTTCCATAAACTACCAAAGGAAAGCGTAAAGACTTGGGAAGGCCTGGCCAAGATGTTTGTGGCCAGGTTTGTGACGAACGAACTACAGCCCTTGAGGGTCGACGCATTGATGGCTTTAAAAATCACCAAGGATGAAGGCCTTAGGGCCTACGCAGAAAGATACTACGAGGTGTTCAATCGAATACCTGAATGCAACCAAGAGGTGGCGGTCATGTCTTTCAAGAACGGCCTGAAAGATGACTGCCCACTACGGAAGTCTTTGGCAAAAACATTGCCAAAAACCATGGAAGAACTCATGGCGAGAATCGAGAAGTACGCAAGAGCCGAGGAGGATACATCGGGAAACAAAGAGACAAAGCAGGAAAAAGGAAACGACTCGCCGAAGCGAAGCCAAGGTAACAATGGACCGATCAAACAAGAAACGGAATTGAGGGCTAAACAGGCAGTGACGACTGTATTCCGAGTCCCGATCCACAAAGTCCTGGATCAAATACGAAACCAACCCTATTTCAGAGGACCGACAAGAACACCAGGAGAATTTATGGGAAGAAACGTCAGTAGGCGTTGCGCTTACCACAATGAAGAAGGGCACCTAACTCAGGGTTGCAGAGCCCTAAAAGCACACCTAGAAGACTTGGTGAGGCAAGGCCATCTGAGGGACCTTGTCGATGAGGCCAGGACAAGGGAAGAACATGTAAGATTGCCTCAAGCACCAGCAGCTCCGCCTCCCCCAGCTCAGCAACCACAGGCAGGAGGACCATGGGTGGTTAATGTAATTCACTCAAAAGTGAACGAAAACGACATACGAGGGGAGACCTAGAACGTAAAACACCTACAGCACGTAAACCAGGTCGGACATAAAAGACCTCGACCTGAAGAATGCCAGGGACAGACGATAGCCTTTACTAAAGCTGACCCAGAGATGGTCCAACATCCACATAATGATGCCTTGGTAGTATCCCTCCAAGTTGGGGAGTGCCAAGTGAAACGCATCCTGATTGATCAAGATAGCTCTTGCGACATCATGTATATTAGATGTTACAAAGAGCTGGACCTTCATCCTGATGACTTGGAGCAATCCAATGGCCCGATGGTCGGCTTCAATGGGACGCTGACGTAGCCACTGGGCGCAACAAGCTTGGAAGTACAAGCCGACACTAAGAAGATCAAGACAGAATTCATGGTAATCGACATGCCCTCACCATACAACATCATCTTGGGAAGGCCATGGTTACATGCAATGGGGGCAGTTCCCTCAACATTGCATCAACTATTGCGATTCCCAATAGAGCATGGGATAGAGGAAGTTAGAGGCGATCAGCTACAGGCGAAGAATTGCTCCATGGCAGTAATGAAATCTACCCGCAGCATGCGAGAGCCAGAGAAGGCAGAAATTGAAGATGAGGACGTGGAAGTCCTATAAGACGTCGGCAAAGAACCAGCCGAGAAGAGCGAAGAGGCACTAAAGAAAATCCTCGTTCAGGATGGGGATGAAGAGCGCTTCTTTTTTCTCGGCTCGGGTTTAGCCAAAGAAGAGGAAAAAGAGTTGGAAATTTTTTTAAGAGCAAATATTGAGGTGTTCGTTTGGACACCTTACGAAATGCTTGGCATTGATCCTGAGGTCACTTGCCACAAACTGAATGTCGACAGGTCGGCCAAACCCGTAATTCAGCGAGCCAGAAGACCGACGCTGGTACACGTCGAAGCAGTAGAAGAAGAAGTAGACAGACTTCTGGAGGCCAGGGCCATTAGAGAAGTACACTACCGAACATGACTATCTAATACAGTGGTGGTAAAGAAAAAGAACGGTAAATGGAGGGTCTGTGTAGACTTTACCAGCCTCAATAAAACCTGTCCCAAAGACAGCTTTCCCCTGTCCAAAATTGACCAGCTAGTAGATGCCACTTCAGGGCATGGAAGAATGAATTTTCTAGACGCCTACAGGGGGTACCACCAGATCGCCATGTACCCCCCAGACGAAGAAAAAATCGTATTCATCACCCCAAAAGGCCTGTACTGTTACAGAGTAATGCCTTTCGGGTTGAAAAACGCAGGAGCAACTTACCAAAGGCTGGTAATGTCATGACCCAAACCCGGCCCTATGGGTTTAGTACCGTAACCGGCCAGTAATCCGAGATTACCGAAGGCCTGCAGAACAGTAGTACAGTAAAACAGAGTACAGGGCCTGGCGGAAGCCAATACAGTAAATAAATAATGTCCATTGAGCTGTGACAGTCTGTATGCAAAAAGACTTTTCATGCATATATACATAATCAGTACAGAACAGTATATACAATCGTTCAGACTAGGGACTCCATCCCTTACATAACAGTACAGTAAACATTCAGTCTATACAATCCATTCAGTTACTACAAAACAGTAAGACAGTACAGAAGGGGGAATCCTAAAACACCCCAAAGCCTTAGCAGATAGGCTCGGAACCTCGCAGTGAAGCACAAAGGCTGGCTTGACAAAACTGGAGTAACCCTGACGCTCCTAGCCGCAGTCTGGTGCCTGAACACCTACATATATATATGAGCAGTGAGCTAAAGCCCAGTGAATAACATAATGCGTAAAGAGGTTATGAATGAAATGTCCTTACAGTAATGAAATCAGTTCATTAAACAATACTTCAATCTTTCAGTCAGAACAGTTATTCAGTCATATGTGGTACATCCGTTAGCATAGCAGTAAACAGTAGGTCATAAAGACCGAACAGTAATGATGGCCATCAGTCAGTAAACAGTAGTGGTTCCACGAGGGAACCGACAGAGATCTCTGTAACAGTAACAGTAACAGTAACGGTAGGTGCCAAGGATGCCACAGTACAGTTTAGAATATAGGACATACATTCATTCAGTAAACAGTTCAGTTCAGTATTCAAAAGATAATCATTTGAACATATCTTTACACAATTGTTACTCACAGAGTTTGGGCTACAGTATGCTAGAGCGCGTCTCCCCAGTCGCCAACCCTACACAGTTAACAGATTGAACACACTAAGGTACACAGCTGGGAAAGATAACAATTTAATCCCTAACGCCTCGGTGTGTTCTACATCTATCCCCTCAACAAGATGTCTTAAACTAGGCCTAAGAATGCCTAGGATGAGATGAGGATGCAAAGATGTACTCCAAAAGCAATTTCAGAATTTTTCAGAAAATAGGGGCACGCTCGAGCGTAGGTAACTCCGCTCGAGCGGACATGCAGACAAAGGTACCCGCTCTAGCGTAGACTTACCCGCTCGAGCGTTCTGCAAAAACAGTCAAAAGTGCTGGGTGGGTGGAATCTCCGCTCGACGGACGCTCGACGCCCGCTCGAGCTTGAGACACATGACTCCGCTCGAGCGCCCAATACTCCGCTCGAGCGGACTATAAAACAGTGCAGAGATACTAGATGCTCGGATTCCACGCTCGAGCGGCACTTCCCCCGCTCGAGCGGAAGTGCGAAATCTGGAAAACCCAGATTGCACCTCCAAGCTCAAAACCAAGTTGTTAACAACTCAAAACCGATCCTTTTGGGCTCATTTTCTGGAAAACTCTTATAAACACATGGAGTAACATGATTCAAAACTCAATTTGAGAAATCAAAGCCCGAGGGTGTTTAATTCAAACCCAATTTCAAACCAATTTCATGAACATGGAGAACATGCAAACATGCATGACTTCAAATCAATTCAAAGCTTCAATTTGATGATCTAAGGAGCCAATTGTTTCCAAAACATGATGAAATCATGGACTTAAACATAGTTGTGAACATGCATGTAACATTTTGCCATGAACTCAACTCAAAATCCAACAATACTAACATGCATGCAAAGATTGAGCTTCAATTCACCATTAATGGACCAATTCATGACTTAGCTCTACAACTAGACATGAACCATGCAAGAACTAGTTCAAACACAAAATCAAAAGGATGAAATTCATACCTAGGTTCCTTGAATGCAAGTTTAGAGGTTCAAATATGCACTCAACCTTCAAGTTCTTCAATTAGCAAGCAAAAATTCAAGATGGAAGACAAGTTCTCTCACTCTCTCCCTCTCATGGTTGGCTAGAACAAGAAGAAGGCTGAGGAAGATGTTTGTTTCAATGAGTACAAGGCTCTAGTATGATATAATAAGGGTCCTACTAGCAATGGCAAGATGGTAAATAAGCCTAACTCTTCAATTAGCCTATTCGAATCTAATTTAATCATACCTAATCAGTTTTCAGATAACTTTACCATAAAATCACATTAATTCTAAGGATCATAGAACACTACCCAATTCCCGGTTCGGCCGCCGATAGGGCCTTCAATTAGCAGTTTAAACATAAAACATGAACAGATCAAACAAACAGTCAACAGATAAAATGCAATTCAAACAGATGTATTCATTCAATTCAGTTTCAATTTCGGTCAGTCAGTTCAGTACTTTTAATCAGTTCAATTATCAGTCATGATCAGTTCAGTTTAACGGTAATTAGTGTTTATCGGTAAGCAGTAGTGAGGGTCATTACAGGTAACCAAAATGTTCAAACACCTAATTGGCCGAACAGTAGAGGTCTACATCGATGACATGGTCGTGAAGACCAAGGAACCTCAGGGTCATCTTGCCGACCTAAAAGAGGTCTTTGATATACTCAAAACATACCGGCTCCGACTCAACGCATCAAAGTGCGCGTTTGGAGTTGGATCAGGTAAGTTTCTGGGGTACCTGGTAACAAGAAAGGGCATTGAGGCTAGTCTAGATCAAATCAAGGCCATCCTAGAGTTGAAGAGCCCGACGTCGGCAAAACAGGTGCAGATGCTAATTGGAAGGGCCGCAGCCCTAAACAAATTCATCAGTAGAAGCTCAGACAAATGTAAACCTTTCTTCAACCTGGTGAAGAAGGCTACGGACTTCTTATGGATTGAGGAATGTGAGGCCGCTTTGGCCGACCTAAAAAAGTATTTGACCACGGCTCCAGTCCTCTCAACACCTGAACCTGGAAAAGAACTGTTTTTGTATTTGGCAGTTTCAGAACACGCAGTAAGTGCAGTGCTAATCCGAGAGGAAAATGGGGAGCAAAATGCTGTTTATTATGTAAGCAAAACCTTGGCCGATGCAGAAACAAGGTACCTACCGCTAGAGAAATTAATGCTGGCCTTAGTAATGGCTTCAAAGAAGCTGAATCATTACTTTTAAGCGCACAAGATTATAGTGCTAACAGAGCACCCACTGAAGTCCTTGTTACAACAAGAAGACTTAATTGGAAGAATAGCAAGATGGATAGTGGCCTTAGGCCAGTACGACCTGGAGTTCAGGCCGAGAACAACAATTAAAGGCCAAGTTTTGGCCAACTTTGTGGCTGAATTCACGCTGGAATCCATCGAACATCGGGCTCCGTTGAGCCAAGATGAACGATGTCCAAGCAAACAAGGAGAAGCCCAGCCAAAGGCAAAAGAACAAGAAAAGGAAAAACTCAGACCCTGCAGCATTTACATCGGCGAATCCTTTTGCCTGTTTGTCGATGGGAGCTTAAACCGACAAAGAGCGGGGGTAGGAGTAGTGTTAATATCTCCTGATGGGGAGATATTAGAACAGTCTATTCGATTAGGGTTCAAGGCCTCAAATAATGAGGCAGAATACGAAGCATTGATTGCAGGACTAAAGCTGGCAGTGGCAGCAGAAGCTGATGAGGTAATAATTTTTTGTGATTCACAACTTATAGTAAATCAAACAACAGGAGAGTTTGTAACCCGAGATGAGAGGATGTCGGCATACGCAAAGGAAGTCATCAGGCTAGCAGCCTTGTTTCGCAACTGCCGACTTCTGTAAGTTAGCCGAGATGATAATAGCCACGCCGACGCATTGGCCAACTTGGCAAGTTCAATACAAACTGGAAAAATAAGGACAATAATGGTTGACTATTTGTCAAGCCCGAGCATAAAACCACCGATCACGGAACAAGAAGCAATGTGTGTGGACTTGGGACCAAGCTGGATGGATGCGATTGTTGCATTCCTAAAAGAGGGAAAGCTGCCAGAAGACCATAAGGAAGCACACAAGGTCAGATTGAAATCGGCAAGATTCAATCTGACAGCGGACGGACATCTCTACAGAAGGTCCTTCATTGGACCCCTTTTAAGGTGCATACACCCTTTGCAGGTTGAAGATTTTCTATATGAAATTCATGAAGGGATTTGTGGAAGCCACGCTGGGGGCAGATCACTAGCTCACAGGGCCATTACTTAGGGATATTGGTGGCCCTACATGCAAAAAGATACAGAAGCCTACGTGAAGAAGTGTGAACAATGCCAAAGGTTCGCACCTTTGATACACCAGCCAGCTGCTGACCTGAACCCTGTATCCAGTCCATGGCTATTTGCCCAATGAGGCATGGATCTCATTGGGCAGTTGCCTCAAGCAACTGGGCAAAGGAAGTATTTGCTGGTAGCAACAGACTACTTCACAAAGTGGATAAAAGCAGAATCTTTTGCCAAAATCCGAGATGTAGACGTCAAGAACTTCATATAGAGAAACATCATCACCAGATTTGGCATTCCAAGGGCAATAATTGCCGACAACGGAACGCAGTTTGACAGCAAACTTATCAAAAACTTCTGTGTAAAATTCAAGATAAAAAATTACTTTTCAACACCAAGCTTTTCCCAAAGCAATGGGCAAGCAGAAGCATCCAATAAAGTAATTTTGGATGGGATAAAGAAGAGGTTGCAGGCAGCAAAAGGAAAGTGGGTAGACGAGTTGCCCAATGTACTCTAGGCATATCGGACCACGCCGAGAAGATCAACAGGGAAAACCCCCTTTGCCATGGCTTACGGCACAGAAGCAGTCATCCCACTGGAGATTGGCATCCCAGGGATCAGAACCTAGGGAGTAGAGAATGGGACTAATGACATACTTCTAGCCCGAGATCTAGATCTCTTAGAAGAACGAAGAGAGAAAGCTGCAATTCAGCTCGCAGCATACCAGCAGCAGCTTGCTAGAGTTTACAATAAGAGGGTCAATCTAAGGGATTTTCAGGTCGGCGACCTAGTCCTAAGAAAAGTTGTTGGCAACAAGAAGGATCCCAGAGAGGGTAAGCTTGGCCCAAACTGGGAAAGACCCTACAAAATTACTTCGGTATTAGGCAATGGAGCATACCGGCTTGAAGATAATGAGGGCAAAGCATTGCCAAGACCCTAGAACACTTGTAATTTGAAATTTTTCTATCATTAGCTGTTCCTTGTTATTTATTTTTTTTTCTTTTTGCCGACGTCATCAATAAAATCTTAGCAGAATTTTCCAAGACTTGTGAGTTGATAAAAGATGCATAATGTTGTTCCTGAATAATGAGAACCCAAGTGGAACTTTGGTTCACATTGGGGGCAGAGAGAAGATACAAATGCTTAACGTTTGTTGAAATTTATAGCAATTTACAAGTTGAAGTTAAGCCGAGATTATTGCTTATCTTCACTTGTTGAAATTTATAGCAATTTACAAGTTGAAGTTAAACCGAGATTATTGTTTATCTTCACTTGTTGAAATTTGTAGCAATTTACAAGTTGAAGTTAAACCGAAGTAATGCTTAACGCTTGTTGAAATTTGTAGCAATTTACAAGTTGAAATTAAGCCGAGATTATTGTTTATCTTCACTTGTTGAAATTTGTAGCAATTTACAAGTTGAAGTTAAACCGAAGTAATGCTTAAAGCTTGTTGAAATTTGTAGCAATTTACAAGTTGAAGTTAAGCCGAGATTATTGTTTATCTTCACTTGTTGAAATTTGTAGCAATTTACAAGTTGAAGTTAAACCGAAGTAATGCTTAACACTTGTTGAAATTTGTAGCAATTTACAAGTTGAAGTTAAGTCGAGATTATTGTTTATCTTCACTTGTTGAAATTGATGGACAATTTACAAGTTGAAGTTAAGCCGAAATCATTACTTAACACTTGTTGAAATTTGTGGACAATTTACAAGTTAAGTTAAGCCAGTATGATGCTCAACATATGTTAAAAGTTTACAAGAAATTTGTCTATCCGAGGTGTGTCACCCTGAGAAGATTGTACAAAGAAGGAAGAGTACATAAGACATGCAAAATAATCTAAGTATATAATCATGCAAGAGCAGTTAGAAGAAGGCAAAGATACAAGCATTCACTGAAGGAAAGTTGTGTTAAGCATTCAGGTGAAATAGGGGCACATCGGCCATATGAAAAAGGCTACATTGTCTAAGGAAACAAAACAGTACAAAAGACAAGAGAGGAAAAACATGAAAATTAAGCTTCATCAGCATCAACAGCAACTTGGGTTTGGACCTCGGAAGGTTCTGAAAGCACTACCTCGGCCGCCTTCTCCTCCGCGATCTCAGCATCAATCTGGGCAAGGGTTTCATCAATGCTTTTGTCGGCTACAGGAACGTCGGAGGATTCCTGCTCCGGGGTAGTTTCCTTGACAACTCCATCGCCCTCTTCATCTTGAGTCAAGTCCAGGACTTGCTTATTTTGAAAAGGGGACTTGGCCCCATCGGCATCTTTGGGTTTTCTCACCAAAGCCTTATCCTCTTCCTCGTCACCATCCTTAGACTCAGATTCACCGACGTCTTGATTTGAAGGTTGAGCTGGAGGGAATAGAAGAGGGATGACATTGGCTTTCCTCAGCGGTGAGTCCTTTGGGACATTAAGTTTTTTAGAAGAGACATCTAACCAAGGGTGAAACCCTTGTTGCATGCCTGCTTCATTTGAAGTTCATAGGCCTCAGTAACGTCGGCCATGCCTTGAATGTACACCTTTTCATCAGCTTCTTTTATTTCGGCGTCCTTGGTGGCCAGGGCCTCCTGAAACTCCTTTTCGGCCTGGGCCATTTTTTCCTCGGCTTTTCTCTTCTGAGACTCAGCCACTTTCCTGATAGCCTCAGCAGCCTCAGCCTTCTCTTCGACATTGGTCTGAGCTTTGATTACAGCTTCGGCTTGGTCCTCTAGTTTTTTCATTTTTAATTGAAGACCTTTGTTGGTCTTTTGGAGGGAAGAGAACTCCCTCTTCATCTCGACAAGCCTTTCCCGATTCTCAAAGGACTGCATTGAGAAATAGTGGGCATGCTGGATGACCTCAAAGAAAACAGAAGTATTAGAGAATATTCAAAGTACGAAATAAAAAGAAAGAAGAAAATTACCAAATAGAAGACATCTACCTGAACGGAATGCTGAAGCATTAGAGCGTAATTCTCATACTCGCCGTACTGGGCGTTTTGCTCCAAATCGCCTGGTAACAGCAGATGAGTGCAGAGCGCAACGCCTATGTTAATATCCTCGGCACTGTCACTTGCCATAATAGGCTTGTCCTCCAGAGTAATTGAGGGGGCCCAGGGGGCATCAGTTTTTTTTGATCCCGAGGTTGTGGCAGAAGAAGACCTCGGCTTCTTTGATTTCTGAGATTCTGATGGCTGGGTTTCAGAGGGCCTCTTCCCAGTAGAGGGTTGAGGTTTGTCACTCTCCGCCAACTTTGAGATAGGCAAGGTATCTTCAGACTCAACCTGAGTTACCTTAGGCTTTGGTCGAGCCTTCTTTATTCTTTTTGGCTTCGGAGGAGGTTGGGTTTGTGTTGGCTGCTCATCAACAGATGATGGAATACTGGCCAGAAGATCTTTTGCAACAGGCTTAGGGCGACCCATCTCGGCAGTAAGGGCAAGTCGTCGCCGACGTTTTCGTTCTGATATTGGGACCAGGTATGGAGCCGAAGTTGATGGCTGATCAGCTAGATCAGATGTTGATCCTTGATCTGTTCGTGATGTGGATGCAGTCAACGAAGTTGTAGTAGAGGGTGGAGAAAGGCTTTGTTTTTTTCTTTTGGGAACGTCGGGCAAAGTTGACTTGTATGATGGAATGAAATTGAAAAGCACAGGCACTTTCCTTTTATGGACTAGCAAGTCCAGAAATTTCTTCAAGTCCTTGCTAGGGACAAAGGATTGGCGAAAATTTTTCGGTGGCTGACGAACAGCTGCAAGAAGAACAAACGTCAGAAACAGACAAAGTATTTAAGACTTTGAAAGAAAACAGGCAAAGCTGAATACTGAGCTCTTACCCTTGCCCTCTAAAACTTATCGAGGAAGAGGGTAGAGATGGATGTCCTCGTCTGGAACAAACTCCCAATTTCCCGAGGTAATGAGATAGTCAACTCCAGCCCTCTTGTTGGAGTCTGGGAGATCGGCTACGATTTTGAATTCTGTAGACCTCGGCTTAAGGTAATAAATGTAGCCTTTTTCTTTCAAATTAAGGGTGCACATGGTATAGCAATATTGGATATCGGCTAGGGTGATCCTAGCATTTTCTTGTTTAGCTAAGGTTATGACACCAAAGATCACTCGATAGAAATTGATTGCTAGTTGCTTGGGGTTCAACTTATAATAGTGAAGAATCTCGCGAAAAAGGATGTTGAGTGGGAGCTGGAGTCCGCACTCAGTAAAAGCTACAATGGGAAAGGGCATGGAGTTTTCTGTAGGCATGATGGAGTCATCATCCCCAGCCAGCCTCAGATGGACATCGGCAGGGATGGAGAACTCTTGCCTAAAGTACTCAAGTTTGGTCAGGGTATCTACCCTATGTCTCCACATACCCATGATATCGGCCTAAATTAGAAGGGTTGAAATTCAAAAAGAAGATGTTTCTTATTGATGGGACCTCGGCAACAACCTAGGTTTGCACTGGTACAGAAATTTGTAAGGAATGTTTCAGTTTTGCCCTAAATCGTGGGTTCTACAAACAAATCCGAAACCTAAAACTATGGAAATGAGGATCAAAGGCACAGATCTGGAAAATACACAAAAAACAAAAAGCAAGAATGAAATTTCAGAATCAAGAACAGAGATGGTTTATCAAGAGCATAAAGAATACAAGAAATACAGGGCCAAGATTAGTGACAAAGATACAGGAAAGTAGTGAAACAATGCGTGTGTTCAAGATATGGGCAAGGGCAAAATCATGGGAAGGACACATTCAGGTGTATGAATCGCAAATTAAAAGTTTTAACAGATGTAGTAAAGGCAACAAGTAATGAAGAATATCAACAGAATTAAAAACAAAAGGAACAGTAGCTTACCAGAAAAGAGTGAAGTTGGTATGAAGATTGCCGAAGTCAGACGACAGTTACAGATGTAACGAGAACGACGAAAGCTTCACAGGAAGGGAGAACGGAAGACAATTGCAGAGCTTGGAGCTTGAGCAATGGGGGATTCGAAAGAAAGAGTTTAGAGAGAGAAAAAATAAGAGAAATCAGATGCAAAAGCGGAAAAATGCAGAAAGGGGGAAAGGTTTTGTCAAAAATAAAAACGTCGGCAAAAAATAATCAATATGCCTAGAAGAACGCATACGTTAGACGGCGCACGTGAGAAAAAGGCGGCTTATGGGCACGTCACAGGTACGAACTAGTAAGAAAGAAACGCGTGGTTAAAAACGGTTGAATTATGGTGTATGACAGCTCATACGCGTGGAAGGGTTCTTGAAATTCTTGTTCTTCAATAAAAGGATATCGGCCAAAATAATGATCTCGGCTGAGATACTGAAAACCGACGTATTGGAAAAATGGAATGATATAGGTTCCATCACCTCAAAATGCCGAGGTAATAGAACCTAGGGGGTAGTCGTAAGGATATATTTCTGAGTACCAACACGTGGCAAGGCGACGCTGATGTGTCAGCCGACGTGCCACGTGTCCTGGTCATTATGCCGAGGTTACCTCGGCATTGCCGAGGTTATTTTTGAAGATATCGAAATCCGAGATAAACGGATAAGGGACAAGAGCCCTAGAATGAAGAGGAGATTTAGTCAAGATGAGGATAAATCTCTTAGGGAGTTTAGTTTTATCTCTTGAAGAAGTCCAAAGTAAGTATTGAATTGGAGTCCATAGAAGTCAGGCTTCTAGTAGGACTAGGATTAAGTAAACTATAAAAGAGAGGAACCCCGTGGGTCTAAGGTACGCAATTTAAGCTTTGAGCAGTGAGTTTAGCACTTGATTATCTTTGAGAGATATACTGACTTAATCGTCGGAGTGCCCCTGGGTGGAAGAGCCACCGCCGGAGTCTTTTCTTTCTGTTACAGGTTAACTGAAGCCATCTATTCTGCCAGTGCTCTCTAGCTGATTACTAAACGGGCAGTATGGTCAGAAAATTACTCACATAATAATTGTCCTAATTTATTTCATTTTACACGTAGTAATGCTAAGGATTTAGATATAAAAATTTATAAATTATTCAAAATTTCTCATTAATAGCTTAAATTTATTTTACAAGTCAACGCTATACTTTATCAATTTAATATAAATAAATTTTGAGTCCCAACTCTTGGAATCCTAAATTTTTTTGTTTTACACGTGTGCTCTCTTATTTTGTACTCTTTTGTTTTGTTTTTTTATTTTTTTTTTGTTTTTGTTTTTTTTTCATTTAAACAGTTAACAGTGTAAGAGGGGCTAATTTGAGCCCACTAAATTATTTAGGCCCAATAGCCCAAGATTAGTGGGCCCGAATTTATCGCAAGTCCAAGACTGGCGGGACCAGATTTATCACCATCAAACGGGCTAAATGGCTCTAAGCCTCGAAAGGGTTCGGATCCACGAACCTAGAGACTTACTCAGGCCCGGACTCGAAAGGGTATTAGGCAAGCCTAGAGATCCGAGGCACTCGGACTCGAAAGGGTTCGGATCCACGAGCCTAGAGGTCCGAAATACTTGGCTTCGAACGGATTCAGACGCAATCTAGAAGTCGCTCCGTTAATGAGTCCCAGAACACTTGCGGGCTCGGAGCTTTCCGGGATCTACGCACCAGAACCATGGGCGTAATGGAGTTCGAACAAAGGACCCGATCCCGAGGACGGTGAGTGGAGATAAATTCACTCTTCGGTTAAACTAGCCTATACCCGGGTCGAGGTGGCACGACCCCGGGGGGTCCATGAGACTCGGCAATATTTTGCGGCAGGACGTCCTCTGGGACTACCCCTGACCCTTTGGGATGATTGGGAATCATTGGTTAGGTGTGGCTAAGAAGAAGGGTTCGCCGAGGGAGTGATCTCCTCTTCGGGGTTTTCTCATCCTCGGAGAAGTCACCTCCTCGGAGAAGTCACCTCCTCGGAGAGGTCACCTCCTCGGACAAAGTGGTTAGAGAGAATATCCCCCATGTGCCTTGCACATGGGCTCCATCCTACATCATGAGGTGCCTATAAATAGCACCCACCCATAGCTTTACAAGGGATGGATTTTGGAGATTTTTAACTCTTGGGAAAGAACTAATTTCCCTTCTCCATTATCAACCTTGAGAGTGAAAGTGGGAGATCAATGGGAGAGCCTTGCCATTATTCTATTCTCTAGCCATTTTGCCTTCTTCTTCACCCAATCTCTTATCTCCATCATCTCCTTTATTGTTGTGTTCCTAAGTTGAGATTATTGAAGAATCTAAGCCTCTCATCATATTCTAGAGAATTCGATCTTCGAATTTTCCAACTCCTTTCTCGAACCCTCTCCTACATTTTGGCGACTCTGCTGGGGAGGCGGATTGGTTAATGGTCTCAACGAGATCTGGAATCCACACAACTCCAACAAGGATGGCGGGAGAAGATGAAGTTCACCAACAAGGATCCTCTAATGGTGGTGATGACAGAACCATGACTCCAGATCAACCACTTTTGCTTGAAGCCATTCAAGGACTTCAAAATACTCAACAAGAGATTCTTACCACTCTTCAGAATCTCACTCACACCATGATGGTGATGAGTTCTAACTTTGCACCGGCGCCAAACGGAAATCAAACTGTTGGTGGAGTTATTCCCGCCGGAGCGCAAAATCAAATCCAAGGAGAAGTAAGCCCCAATCAGCCTATGGCTCATGGCAACACGGCCACAGTAACACATGCTCAAACCACAGTAGGCGGCGGCAGTTTGCCCATGCCCGGGCTCCATGGCGTGCCAAGCCAAGATCCAATGGTGACTAGGGGAGTTTCTAGTGTAATGAATGGTGCTCCGGCAACTGTTGGTGTCCAGGAAAACATAAGGAGCGTGATGGCGCAAAAGGGAGCTCTGCCCGTACCTAATCTCGTCACGCCACCAGTAAATGTTACCCAAGCACCAAGCGGGCCTCCTTTGGTGCCGACAACAAATCTGCAAGCACAACCCGGTATAGCGGCGCCGTACGGTGGACTTTACGGGCCTCAATTCAATATCCCATCACCAACTGGCTTGTCTATAGGCGCTGATGGCCAGTATCGTCAAATGTCCTCACCAATGATGAATTCGCAGCACCAGAATGGCCAAGACGCCCCTAGCTCAATCTTCGGGTACATAAGCCAAGTCCCGGGAATACCACCATCAAACTCTCTCCCTCAACAGTTTCTCACTCTTGCCGATGTGCAGGCCATGTTCGATCTCGAACGGAGCAAGAGGACCTTACCCTCTTTGCCTGATCCAGACGTCAAGCCGCCTTACCCCATTGAGATGCTGAGTTATCCATACCCTGAGGGGTATACAGTGCCGAAGTTCATCAAGTTCGACGGCAAACAAGGAAATGCCCGAGAACATGTTGTGCGATTCATCGAGACTCTAGGTATTCATGGTTCAAACCACGTCCTCCGACTGAGAGAATTCTCTAAGTCCCTCACCGACCGAGCATATAGTTGGTATGTTAATTTGGCCCCAAACTCTGTCCGAAGTTGGGAGGAAATGGTTAACAAATTCCACTCCAAGTTCTTCCAAGTGGCGGAGAAGGTGACCACACTTACATTGTGTAAAGAGAAGCAACAAGAAAGTGAAGACATCATTGACTACGTTAAAAGGTTTCAGGACAAGGCCGTGGATTGTCATGAAGCAGTTGAGGAGAGTTATCTGGTTCAAATTTGTCTAGAAGGGGCATTGAGCAGGTACAAAATGTTTCTAGTTAATCACAAGCTACCCACCTTCTCGGCATTAATAGAAGCAGCTCGGAACATTAGCATTCCTCAGGCTCAGGAGTCCGGATTTAAGGCCAATTACAAGACTAGTTTCAAATCGTCTCGTGGACCTATTGTTGCTGTTGCCTCTGCCCCAGATACCCGAAATTCACAAAGAGGAGGTCATACAGGCCAGAAGAGAAAGCAATATAATGGTGAAAAGGGGAATGTTTCTTATCCATGTGGAATCGAGGAAGTGAAAGCTCTAGTTAAGGAGTGGGTGGCCGACGGAGAGCTAAAATTGCCTTATGTCGAAGAAATGCCATCAAAAAAGGACCGCGAGAGCCCTGAATTTTGTGTCTACCATCGTACATTGAAACATCCGACAGAGAAGTGTTGGACTCTCAGGAAAATCTTCAAAGATAAAGTCGAAGCAGACGAATTGAGGTTCAAAAAGCAAGGGACTCAAGACATCCGAGAACAACCATATCCTCAACACCGAGACAAGGGCAAGAATGTTGCTATGATAGCTTATGAAGGCCCAATGATCGAGGCTATCGTTAATCTCGATGACGATGACTGTTATCTGGACGACATCCTCGAGCCAGAGGGTGAGCAAGTTTACTATGGAAGTGCTCCCTTTGATCTAGAAGGAGGAGAAGAATACTATGGAAGAGGAGGACACCATGTTTATGTGGCATCTTATTTTGAGGAGACCGAGGAGATGGTTAACTACGAGCCTCCAAGAGTGGAAAAAGATCCGGATCACTATGCCAAAACCCTGCAAGACTGTGTAAAGTTCAAGCAGTTCTTTGACCAGCTTGGACTCTCCAGGGAGGCAAGAACGGAAATCACCAAGTCTATCATTAATATAGCCGAGGCACACCATGAGGAATGCATGTCGACTGAGGGGTCTATCCCGAGGAAGGCAAAAGAGCAATCTAGTGCCATTACTTTCTCCGAGGCTGATCGGAAGTATCCTTTTTCTCACAATCGCCCGCTTTATGTGACTGCTTTTATTAACGGGGTTGAGTTCAAAAGGGCCTTTCTAGATAGTGGAGCCTCTATCAACATTATGACTCGCGCTACTCTAGAAAAAGCCGGAATCTCTGAAGAACGCATTGTGAAGCAGCCGATAGTCATCACTGGCTTCGGTGGAGAAAGGAGAGTTACTATCGGATGCGTAACAGTTGATTTAGCCGTTGGAAAAATTCGCTCGGCCACCAAGTTCCATATTATCGATTCTGAGACAAATTATCACATCATTCTAGGGAGGACCTGGATGCATAGATATGGGGCTGTACCATCGAGTTATCATCAGTGTGTTAAGGCAAAATGGGGAAAGAAGACGGTGACAATTCAGGCTACAGAAAGGCCTTTCGAGATCCATGAAGCTCATTATTCTGATGCCATCTACTTCACCGAACTGGCTGTCGAAGAAGTTCCCACCACCTCTAGGCCTCGAGGGGTCAAAATTCCTCGTTGGGAGGATATCAAAGATGACAAGGAGCTGATGGCAGAGTCAAGTAAGCGGGCAATGTCTAGACCAGAAAGTCCGCCTATTCCTCGGAAGGTGATGAAAGTTCGAGAAGGAGGCAAGATGGTGTACTATTTATGATGGTGCATGATGGCCACAACCCGAGCAGCTGGTGAAAGCTTTCCAAATGATCTTGCAACTCTAGGGGCAAATTTCAACATTCCGTAGAAGAAGTCTATCTATGACATTTACAGTTTGCATTTACTACATTGTCCAAGAAGTTCTATCTTTCTTATGTCATGAAGAAATTTATTTCCTCCATATTATGTATCTCCATTAGAAGTTATTTTCTCTACATTGTATATCTTCATTGTGTTATGTTGCTTGAAACAGTTTTCAATTTTTGTTGCCCCTCAAAGAAGAAAGAGAAATAGTAGACTCAGTTACCAACCTGAAGGGAGTTTTCTTGACATAATAGAAGTATACTTCCACTCGGACTTCCGAGAGATAGACTTGTTTCTGCTCGGACTTCTGAGGGAGAGCCTTCCGAGGGACAACTCTTGCTCTCATTAGTGCGGGTCCGAAGAACAGCCCTTGATTTCATCAATACGAGCTCCGAGGATCTTTCTTTTCAAAGTAGAGTGGACTCTTACTCGAACTCCCGAGGGATAGCCTTTGCTTCCATTAGCTGCCGAAGTAGAAGTGCACATCCACTCGGACTTCCGAGGGACAGCCTCGTTTCTGCTCGGACTTCTAAAGGAGAGCCTTGTCTCCTGCTCGAACTCCCGAGGGATAGCCTTTGCTTCCATTAGCTGCCGAAGTAGAAGTGCGCATCAACTCGGACTCCCGAGGGACAGCCTCGTTTCTGCTCGGACTTCTAAAGGAGAGCCTTGTCTCCTGCTCGAACTCCCGAGGGATAGCCTTTGCTTCCATTAGCTGCCGAAGTAGAAGTGCGCATCCACTCGGACTCCCGAGGGACAGCCTCGTTTCTGCTCGGACTTCTAAAGGAGAGCCTTGTCTCCTGCTCGAACTCCCGAGGGATAGCCTTTGCTTCCATTAGCTGCCGAAGTAGAAGTGCGCATCCACTCGGACTCCCGAGGGACAGCCTTGTTTCTGCTCGGACTTCCGAGGGACAGCCTTGTTTCTGCTCGGACTTCCGAGGGACAGCCTTGTTTCTGCTCGGACTTCTGAGAGACAGTCTTTACTTCTGTTGGTAGAAGCTTGGTAGACTCGGTTATCTTCCAGAGGAATCTTTCTTGCCAAAGTAGGGTGTGTGCTACTTTCGGACTCCCGAGGGACAGTCTTGCTTCTGTTCGGACTTCCGAGGGACAGTCTTGCTTCAGTTCGGACTTCCGAGGAACAGCCCTTGCTCTCATTAGTGTGGGTTCTAAGGGCCCCGAGGTCGTGGATCTCAATCAAGAATTTATTTGCCTGAAATAGTAAAACCGACAAATGAGATGAGCAATATCAATTTCATATCCTGATTCAGGCATTATCAGAATGAGGCAATATCAACAAATAATAATGATCTATTTAAGTTACAACAATTTTATTACTCTGAGCAAGTTTATGAAAATGCAACAATCAAGTTTTTGTCTCTCCGAGCCGATTCCTCTCAAGCCAACATAAAGCTACAACGGTCACACAAAATTTTGGCATCAGCTATGTATTTCCCAAGCATCCACAAGTTAAACAAACAACAATATATTATCTTTATTATTCAACGAAGTATTTCATCATATCAACAAGTCCTACGATGAATTCTACATCAGGAGGTCGAGCATGATATCTAATATTCTCGGGGTTGCAACAATCAGTCATTTTTTTATAATTAGATTTACATGATGGGTTTATCAACAGATTCAACCCCAGAAGTCATCAACAATTCTTTTTCTCGGGTATTCTTCAGGTTCAACAAATAGCAATATCAATGTGGATATCATCAACAACAATGGCACATTTGTTCCTTTCTCTTCAACAGAGCAAAGTGTCATTTTGTCTACATTCAAACCAAGCTTCTCAGCAAAGTTTCAATTTCCGGAATTACAATATTCAAACATGCAATATTGTGATTTTAGCAACATCAGATTTTGAGTCAACCAAAAGTGCTTCAAGCCTTGTTTCTATTTTAGAACAAGTTCAACAATAGGAGTTCAGAATCCAGATCTGGGATCGAAATATAAAATTAAAATTATACAAATCCTGTATTATCTACCTCAAGCTGAAATTGCAAATTCTCAGTGTATAAATCAAGTTCTGCAAGCGTCAAAAAAAAAAAAATCAAGAGAAGAAGATTTTGAGCTTATATTTACAAACCTGAGGCAGAGGAATTTCAGAAGCTTACCCACAGATCCAAAAATATAAGAAGAATGAGAAGAGGGTTTCAGCGAGCACTTGTCAATCTGAAATAGCAACACAAAGAGGATGGGCCGATGACCGATGCCGCGTTGAGAGGGCGGCATGATCGGCATTGGCTAGAGGCAGTGGCAAGGCCGCAAGTGTGAGACGCACAAGCACGGGCTGTAGATATGAAACAAGCACACTCGAGGCCAACGACAAGCTGTGCAGTGCTAGGCAAGACCACACACGTCGCGTTGAGTGGGCGGACGTGTGTGGTCAATGTCGGACAATCCGAAGCCGGAGGCAACAGTGGTGTCGCAGAGGAGTTGGCAACCACACGCGTCACGTTGAATGGGCAACGGTGTGGTCGGCTCTGGGCAGTCGGGATCAATGGCGAAGTTGCAGCAGAGAGGCCAACAGTGGTTGAGCTCGGCTGTCGAAGGCCAGAAGCGGCAGTGACGTCGCTGAGGAGTCGGCGTTGGTGCTGGTCAGTGAGCTCCGGAGTGTCTGGATCTGGGTTGTGACGTCTGCGATGGTTGGAGCTGGGACAGGTCGGTGGCGCTGCTTGAAGCTAAGATGGCCAGCATGCACATTGTGGTAGTCTCTGTTTTGTTGAAGAAGAAAAAGGTTGGGTCAGTCTCGGTCAAGTAAATCAAAAAAAAAAAATTTTCAAAGATGAGGTTTCAGCAATATGAAATAACAACACAAATGAAGGTCGGTCAATGGAATACTAGAGTCAACATTGACACAAAGAGGATAGGCCGACGGCAAGCTAAATCTGGTGTTGGTCACTGCCAAGTCCAAGAAAAAAAAAAAAGAGGTTGAGGAGAGTGATACGATGCCGAGCTGAAATCGACACAGGTTGTAATCACCAAGAAACGACACCGGAATCGGCGAATAAGGAGAACCGGCGGCCACGGCAGGTCAGCCAATGACGAGTTGGTCCGGCGTTGGTGCGTATTACCAGCGGCTTGGGTCATGTAGGCGGTGCCTGGGGTGGCGACGCAAGCAGTGTTGAGAGGGCGTCATGGTCGGCGCCAACAGTGACTGTCACGAAGGTCGGCGGTGGTGGCTTGTGTGGTCTTCGATGATTGTAACAGTGGGTAGTGAACAAACAGCGATGGTCCTCCGGAATTGCAGAAGCAGAACTTTGTTGAAGAAGATGCCGATCTGGGTCTGGTCTCTTAGTTTAGAGAGGAAGAGCGCCGCAACAGCTGCACAACAAAAAATAAAATAATAAGAAGCTATGCATTAGGGTTTTTGAGCCTTTCTTTAATTAAAAAAAAAAGGGAGCATTATCTTTGAATATTCTATTAGTATATTCTAATAATGTATATATAGGTAATTGATCTGCTGTGTGCCAAACAAAAAAAAAAATGCTTCTTTATTCTTTGGTTAAAAAATATATACATCTATATTTTCAAAAAAAAAAAAAAAAAAAAAAAGTACAAAAAAATTAATTTTTTGCTTGTCAATTTTTTCTGTAAATTGAAGTGCGTCATCAACTTTATCCATAGACTCTGTCGTGACAAAACGTTTTTTTTTTTGGGGAACGTGATGCGAAACAGGGTCGAAGAAATGACAGTATGCATGTCTGAGAAATTTAAAATTTCTCATACACGCAAGGGGCAAATGTAAGAGGGGCTAATTTGAGCCCACTAAATTATTTAGGCCCAATAGCCCAAGATTAGTGGGCCCGAATTTATCGCAAGTCCAAGACTGGCGGGACCAGATTTATCACCATCAAACGGGCTAAATGGCTCTAAGCCTCGAAAGGGTTCGGATCCACGAACCTAGAGACTTACTCAGGCCCGGACTCGAAAGGGTATTAGGCAAGCCTAGAGATCCGAGGCACTCGGACTCGAAAGGGTTCGGATCCACGAGCCTAGAGGTCCGAAATACTTGGCTTCGAACGGATTCAAACGCAATCTAGAAGTCGCTCCGTTAATGAGTCCCAGAACACTTGCGGGCTCGGAGCTTTCCGGGATCTACGCACCAGAACCATGGGCGTAATGGAGTTCGAACAAAGGACCCGATCCCGAGGACGGTGAGTGGAGATAAATTCACTCTTCGGTTAAACTAGCCTATACCCGGGTCGAGGTGGCACGACCCCGGGGGGTCCATGAGACTCGGCAATATTTTGCGGCAGGACGTCCTCTGGGACTACCCCTGACCCTTTGGGATGATTGGGGATCATTGGTTAGGTGTGGCTAAGAAGAAGGGTTCGCCGAGGGAGTGATCTCCTCTTCGGGGTTTTCTCATCCTCGGAGAAGTCACCTCCTCGGAGAGGTCACCTCCTCGGACAAAGTGGTTAGAGAGAATATCCCCCATGTGCCTTGCACATGGGCTCCATCCTACATCATGAGGTGCCTATAAATAGCACCCACCCATAGCTTTACAAGGGATGGATTTTGGAGATTTTTAACTCTTGGGAAAGAACTAATTTCCCTTCTCCATTATCAACCTTGAGAGTGAAAGTGGGAGATCAATGGGAGAGCCTTGCCATTATTCTATTCTCTAGCCATTTTGCCTTCTTCTTCACCCAATCTCTTATCTCCATCATCTCCTTTA
Organism: Camellia sinensis; assembly: GCF_055761805.1. NCBI lineage: Eukaryota > Viridiplantae > Streptophyta > Magnoliopsida > Ericales > Theaceae > Camellia > Camellia sinensis. Next base: position 193,155,559 of record NC_138964.1, read on the forward strand.
TTGTTGTGTTCCTAAGTTGAGATTATTGAAGAATCTAAGCCTCTCATCATATTCTAGAGAATTCGATCTTCGAATTTTCCAACTCCTTTCTCGAACCCTCTCCTACAAACAGTAATGTCATTGCCCAAAACAAACCCCTCTCTTTCAAAACTAATGAATAAATGGGTGCAACATGTACAATTGTGGCACTTTTTCTACATGCAGTAAATTGATGTTTTGTAACAAACCACTCTGTTTTAAATTATTGTTAAGTTTTTATTATCTTGATAATCTTTTTAACAAAAAAATCTCATTTTTAGTAATGATTTTGCCAAAGTTTAAATGTTAATCACTTGACTATTTATCTACAAATAATGAGCTTGAAAATTGAAGTAATTAATTTAAATGAAACTAATGGTGGGGCAAATGTAACTACAAAAATCACCTTATTTTTGTTACCCGATGTGATACTCGGATTCAAGTTTATCATTGCTTTTTTTAAAAAAATAAATAAATAAATCTTATCAATCAATAATCAATATAAATAATAGAAATAAAGGCGTAAAGGTTAGTTTTCAACATAAAAGGACATTTTGAAAAGCTGGTGAAAAATTAACTTTTGACTTTTAATTTTGAATCACATTACTTCTCACATATTTTATTCAAAAAAGACAAAAAAGTTAAAAAAAAAATCAAAAAAATATTTTTTAACTAACTTTTCAAAACACCCCAAAACAATTATTCCTATGTTTAATATGGGGATATAATGAGCCCATGATAGATATCATATTTTCGATGTTACGATAAGCACAAATTAATTAATCATAGTTTATAATATGCGATAATATTCAATCCAATGATATCATTTTTCAATTTTATCTACTCTTGTACTTGTTATAGCAACTTTAATCATATTTTTCATTTTTTACTAGCTAATATATATAAAAAGAAGTAATTACTTGTTTTGCCTATTTTCTTTTTTATTTATGAATTTCAACGCTAATATTTATTTTACTTATCTATATATGCAAACTATTTAAAGTGTCCTTCAAAACTCTTCAAATATAGTTAGCCTTGAAATTTTTTTATTAAAATAGCTATTGTAATAACTAATCTATAGGAGTGACTAAAATATGATAATGCTTTTATGATATTATTTTTTCATAATCCTTAGTATTACTTGTACATCAAATGCTCTTTTTGAAAGCAAGATAGACAAAACAATAAGGTACCATTTGGTTGTTCCAAAAACATGAATTTGACAATTTAAAATTTATTCCCAAATTAGATAAATCAGATTTTTTTTTTACAATTAAAATAACTAAAAAAAAAAATTGCACAAAATTTTCTTTGCTCATGATAATTTTAATTTATTAATTTCTTTTAACACATAATATAAAATTGAGAGACACCAAAAAAAAATCATTTATCACTTAGGAAAACTTGAATTAAGTTAGTTTAGGAATTGATAAGTTTTAAATTAGTTAATTAAACCGAAATCATTTCATTTATGCAATCAAAAGGGCACCATACAGTTAAATTTTCAAAAAAATTTCATGATATTTTTTTTGAAGATCCCTAATATTATTCTTGATGTACATATTGACAGTTAGATAACAAAAACTCAAGTCATTAAATAAGCCAAAAGTTTGTCCCCTCCTAGTATACTAATACTATTATTATTAGGCCACAATACTTTAATTTATTTATTGATAAATTTTATTTAGAAGTGTTTTAATCTAAGAAGTTTATGAAGGAATTTTTTAACTCATTTAATCCCATGTATATATAGTTTTATTCTATAAAATCTTTTTTCTTGATTTACACTATTTTCTTGGATACTTATGCCTTTATATTTAATTTTAATACCATTATAAATATTTTTTAAACGGTTAGCAATTTTATGATGTGAACATTCATATTTTAAAATTCACATTGGAAGGAATGTAAAATTGGCCCTTGAGCGGCCCGAAATCCGCCCGCGAGCTGGGACGGGCTCGGCCCGTTGACAATGTGAATATTCACATTGACATGTTAACTTCACATTACTAGGAGTGTAAAATTGGCCCGCGTCCCATGGCGGCGCGAAACCCGCCCGCGGCCCAAGAACGGCCCGGGGCGGGCCCGGTCCAGCTCGTTGACAATGTGAATATTCACATTGACATGTTAACATTCACATTGATAACAGTATAAAATTGGCCCGCGGCCCATGGGCGGCCAAAAGCCCGTCCGCGGCCCGCTGACAATGTGAACATTCACATTGACATGCTAACATTCACATTGATAGGAGTGTAAAATTAGCCCGCGCCTCGTGGCTGCCCGAAACTCGCCCACGGTCCGTGGGCGGCTCGAGGCGGGCCTGGCCCGGCCTGTTGACAATGTGAATATTCACATTGATATGTTGACATTCACATTGATAAGAGTATAAAATTGGCCAGCGGCCTAGGGTGGGCTCGACCCGACCCGACCCGACTCGACCCGACCCGACCCGACCCGTTGACAATGTGAATATTCACATTGACATATTAACATTCACATTGATAAGAGTGTAAAATTGGCCCGCAACTCGTGGGTGGCCCGAAGCTCGACTGCAGCCCGAGGCGGGCTTGGCCCGGCCTGTGACAATGTGAATATTCATATTGACATGTTAACATTAACATTAACATTGATAGGAGTGTAAAATTTGCCCGCTGCCCAAAGCTTGTCCGCGGTCCGTTGACAATGTGAATATTCACATTGACATGTTAAAATGCACATTGATAGCAATGTAGAATTGGCCCGCGGCACGTGGGCTGCCAGAAGCCCGCCCACGGCCCGGGGCAGGCTCGTTTGGGTCCGGGCCCGAGCATGTCCGAGACCCTAGGTTAGGGCCTAAGTCATCACTTTGAAGCCCGGCCAGGCCCATCGGCCCGCTTAAGCCCCATTCAAGGCTTGGTCCAAGGCCCAGCCTGCCCGAGACGCAATGTATTTTTTTGTGAAAAATAATAAAATTTTGGTAGAAAAAATTAAAAAAAATTAAAAAAAATGGCCAGGCCCGCCCAAGCCCGACCTAAGATCGAGGCTAGGCCCAGGCCCACCGGCCTGACCTGAGGCTCGATTCATCGGCCCGTCCAAAGCCCGAACACCCTTGTGCCAGGGCTAGGGCCTGGGCCTAATTTTTTGGCCCGTGGATCGACCCGACTCGGCCCGGGAAAGACTCGTTTGGGCCCAGGCTTGAGCCTAGTCCAAGACCCTAAGCTAGGGCCTGGGCCATCACTTTGAAGCCCGGCTCGATTCATCGGCTCGGTTAAGGCCCATTCAAGGCTCGGTTCGAGGCACGGCCCGCGCCGAGGCCTAGTGTCTTTTTTTGTGAAAAATAATAAAATTTTGGTAGAAAAAATTAAAAAGAATTAAAAAAAAATGGCCAGGCCTGCCGTGGGCGGGTTTCGGGCAGCCACGAGGCACGGGCTAATTTTACACTCCTATCAATGTGAATGTTAACATGTCAATGTGAATATTGAAATTGTCAACAGGCCGGGCCGGGTCGGGCCCGCCCTAGGCCGCTAGCCAATTTTATACTCTTATTAATGTGAATGTTAACATGTCAATGTGAATATTCACATTGTCAACAGGCCGGCCCGGGCCCGCCCATGGGCCGTGGGCAAGTTTCGGGCAGCCACAAGGTGCGGGCTAATTTTACTCCTATCAATGTGAATGTTAACATGTCAATGAATATTATTTGATACATCTTGATAAGAGAATTATAAGAATATTAATTTTATTAAAAATCGATATTTAAATCAAAAGTTCTATTATTTTAAAGTTTAATATTTTAGTAATAGTGGTATGTATTGAATTCTTCAATGAAATTTTTTTGTACTTATTCTTAATGTATTAAAATTTTATTGCGAGAGAATTTTGAGCAAATCCTGAAAAAAAAAAAAAATTCAAGTCTCATCGTTGATCGCTACCAACTTGAGCCGCATGACTTTACCTGGAACGAAAAATTGTAGAAAGAATAAGCTAAAGATGGAAAGTGAGCTTGAAAGTACTCGAGCAAGACGGGCCAACGCTTCGACGCTCCTCGCTTCCCGACCTCTGTTGTTGCTACGGTGTCTGCGGTTGTTGTGAGTGTTGCTGATGAAGCAAAAGCTGTGGCTCAAGCTGAAGCAGGTGGTGGTGATGAGTGTGATCTTGTGGCTGTTGTTGAATCTGATAATTAAGGATTATCAAAGACACCAAAGCCAAAGACGGTGACATAACACCAGTACCCACTTGCACCGCCATCGCCACCACCAACCGGTCCGGTGTCAAACTCACTTTTAAACCTCACCATTTGCTGGTGGTGTTGGTGGTGGGGTTGCGTCGCGAATCACCAATTGAGCTTTGTGCGATGCGGTGCCAGCGGGTATATTAACCCAACATTGACATAGAATTCATATTGTAAGGTATCATTGAAGATGAGGCTGGATTGTTTTGCATAAAACCAGGGTGTTGGAGAATCAGCACACCTCCGAGGGTCCAATGTATGTGGCTAATTCTTTTTTAGCGTCGCAGAGCTCGATTTGGACTTGTTTGAGACTGTGTTGGAGGATTGATATGAGGCCTACGCAACCGTAAACCGGGTCGCGGAGCCTCGAACATCTGCTTCGTACTCGAGGGAATTGACGGCTTCTTCGCCCTGGGCCGCGTTGTGTATTTTTGCCGGCGAAGCATGCACGCCGCACATGGAGAGTTCGTTGATGACATCGCTTAGAAAACTATAAATATAAACCAAACTATAAACAAATCAACTCTTCAAAATTAACATCACCTTGTATATATGAATATGAGACTGATGACGGTACGCCAACCCTATAATTAAAAAAAAAACAAAAAAAAAAAAAACAAAACTTTATACTTTTTTGAATTATAATTAAAAAAAAAAATTGTCAAAACAAAACATAATATGAAATATAATTAAACATTTCATGAACTATAACTAAAATAATATAATAACTGAAAAAGAAAATTTGTTGATAATTAAAAAAAATGACATAATTAGGAGTACATATAATATACCATTTTTCAAGATGTATATATTAAAATTTCCCATGAAATATATATCATTTAATGAAATTTTATTTACTGCTTTTAGAGAAGGCAATAAATATAATCAAAAGGAAAATGTTTGAGGCTTTAAAAAAGGGTAATGGTATGGGTACCAAATTTTTTATCAAATAAATAATCAAATGTCACACATGGACGTGGAGTTTGCAATTTTTTGGACTCCACACCTATGTAAGACATTTGGTCATTATTTGGTGGGCTATAGCATTATGCTTTAAAAAATCTCATGTAATTTAACCCACAATGATGTGATTTGATAAGTGTCAGTTTTTAATGGTCATACACTCCACTACAAGAAAAACACTTTCCATGACCAACATTTTGGTCGCAAAAAGTAGCATATTTGGTCGCTAAAACCTTTTCGCGACCAAAATATGTTGGTCGCTAAAGCCTCGTCACAGATAGTTTTCTGCGACCAAAAAAGTCTTTGGTCGCTAAAAGTGACCATTCGTGACTAACTTTTTTTGTCGCGGAAAGTCCAATTCATATTAGCCAAAAATAAACTTTTAGCGACCAAAGATAAGTTGGTCGCCAAAAGTCAGCGCCTTGACCCAAAAATAATTCTTTTAAGGTGCCTGGGACTTGAACTCCTGACCAAGGAGCCACCATGCATCCAATCCACTCTGCCAATAACATGCTTCTTGTTCATATTCGGCAAACAATATATATAACCCATAAAAATTGGGTTATATATTATTTCATAAAACTTTTAATGCCTAAACAGAAAAATAGCATGTAATTATAGTAGTATCATTTTTTTTTTTAAATTTATCCCCCTATAACTTTCCGCGACAAACTTTTTTTTTTGGTCACCAAAGGGTAATCTTCCGCGACCAAAAAAAACTTTGGTCGCCAATAGTATACTTTCCGTGACCAACTTTTTTTTTTGGTCGCCAAAAGGTGATCTTCTGCGACCCAAAAAGCCTTTGGTCACTAATAGTATACTTTCTGCGGCCAACTTTTTTTTTTGGTCGCCAAAGGGTAATCTTCCGCGACCAAAAAAGCCTTTGGTCGCCAATAGTATACTTTCCGCGACCAACTTTTTTTTTTGGTCGCCAAAATGTATACTTTCTGTGACTAACTTTTTTTTTAGTTATGTGAACAAAATAGTTTTTTATCGATAGCTATGTAAACAAAACAGTTTTTTATTAACCGTTTATTGTTTCACCGTCCATTTTTTTTATACAAAACTGATTTGATCACATAGCTATTGATGTCCGATCAACGTGATTTTTTATAGGTATATAGTATTCGACGATTTCTACACATTAAACGGTTCGGATTATCAAAACGGGCCCAACAAATGGGCCCCATGGGCCGAACTGGACAGGTCCAGTCTTGATCTCAACTTGAGACAAGCTGGACCCTTACTGTTTATATCAATTTCGACAATAATAATTTTTTTTAAGAATGTCATAATCAACATTGATCTTATTTGATAGTTCTTGATGAGAAGGTGATTGACTTTTGACTTTTTGGATTTTTGCCTACTTTATCTTGGGTTAAGAAGCCTCATTTGAGATGGATTTTTTTGATTTTTTTGACTTTTGTGAGAGAAAAAATAAAATAATTATAATTTAGATGTGACATTTTATTTTATTAATTTTTTAACCTAATTTATCTTTTTGTGGCTAAAATAGCCCTAACCTCACATGCCAAACATAACCTTAATTTTATTAAAAATTGACATCCAAATCAAAAGTGGTATTATTTTAAAATTTAATATTTTGATAATAGTGATATGTGTTAAATTTTTCAAGAAAAACATTTTGTACTTATCTTTAATGTATTAAAGTTTATTATGAAAGAATTTTAATCAAATCCTCCTTAATTCTAACCAGTACCAGTCTCCCCGCTTCGCTGTTGATCTTGAACCATCGCAACCATCTTTTTTATCTCTTAAACCATCGTCGTCCTCTGCCCAATCATTTTTTATTCCATTATATTATATACATATATATAAGACGAGCCCTAAAACCCCAATTTTGTCTGTGTGTCCCAATCACCACGACTCAATTGATACTATTTTTTGTGTCTGGATCAAACCCAGATGAACAAACGCAAATCAATTAACAATTGTTAGTAATTTTAAGCTTTTCCTACTTAGAAAAGTAGAAATATTCTTACAACAATAAGTTCTAGAATTCTTCAAAGAGGTTGAAATATTAATATAAGATATTTAGATGTATCTGTTTTTGTATAAAACATAATTAAATGAAATTTAGTTTTTTCCCCGTACATAAATGAAAGTTAGAATTTAATGTAAATAATTAGAGAATTAAAGTTAATTTTTTTAATGGGCTGTTAATATGTGATTTAATTGAAATTTTGTTATTTTTTATGTTAAATTATTATTGTTGTAGGAGAGGAGACAAAAATGAAATAAGAGCAACAAAAAGATGAGATAGTACAGCATAGGGGTGATAAGGTAATTTCATGTCATTATGTCAATAGTGTTAGGGTTGCAATTTAATTCAAAACCGCAATCGAATTCTCTGCTTATTTATAAATCATAGGGGATAAAGTGCTCCAATGTTAAACCAAAGCTAAAATGAATTTTGCTCAAAAAAAAAACAAAAACAAATTAAAGTGAGATACTCAAAAATGAAGAAAAAACGAAGAAATTACCTTTTGATTAGTACTAATATTTTCTTCTGGAAAATGCTATGGACCCTAAATAAATTATCAAATTTTCTACCAAACCTCTCATATGGGTGTGAGCTCCACACAAATTCACATGTGTGTGGGTTCCACACCATGTGAGAAGTTTGGTAAAAAATTTGATAATTTATTTGAGATCCCTAGCATAATTCTTTTCTTCTCTCTCTAAATCTCAAAAGGAACTATACAATCAGCGAGAGATAACAATGGTGAATCGGTGAAAAACAAATCGTTGTGAATTTGGTGTCGAAAATGGTGTGGGATTCCACGGGACAAAAAGAGCCACGGGTCTAGGGTTCGAGTGCGAGAAAGAGAGGGAGCTCGATCTGATCTTTTGTTTCACAATCCCAAAGAGAAGACGGAGACTTAGGAATACAATATATTATTATATTAAGTGAGTTTCTATCTTGATTTCTTTAAACTTTTACCATGTGGTATTTACATAATTATATATATATATATATGTATATATTCTACAATAACTTCTCACTCGACCACATTTTCTAAATAAATACTCTATAATAATTAGGAGTGCAACTTGGGTAGGGTCAACTCGGACAATCCGAACCCAACCCGAATTTTTTTAGGACTTGGAGAAGATATTTTTAAATTCGGAATGGACTTGGATAAAAATTCAGAAGCCCAAATTAAATTTAGAAAGTCTTGGACAAAGACGTCAAATAACCCGAGCAACCTGAATTATACATATATAGATATATAAAAATATTAAATATACATATAAATTATTAGCCATTAGATGATATTAAAGTAATTTAGATTATTATATCATATTGAATATATATTATATATACAAATAACATAAAATCTTAATTTTTTTTTTATTTTCACTCATAAATTGTAAAGACTACTGTGGGGATGTATTTTTTGAATACCAACACGTGGCAAGGTGACGCCGACGTGTCAGCCGACGGGCCACGTGTCCTGGTTGTTACGCCGTGGTTATCTCGGCAATGCCGAGGTTATCTCCGAAGATATCGGAATCCGAGATAAATGGATAAAAGATAAAGGACAAGAGTCCTAGAGTGAAGAGGAGACTTAGCCAAGATAAGGATAAAGCTTTTAGGGAGTTTATCTTTATCTCTTGAGGAATCCAAAGTAAGAACTGAATGAGAGTCCATGGAAGTCAGGCTTCTAGTGGGACTAGGTTTATGTTGGCTATAAAAAAGAGGCACCCCCGTGGGTCTAAGGTACCCAGTTTTATGCTTTTGATACTCAAGCTTGTGAGTTTAGTACTTTATTATCTTTGAGAGATATACTGACTTGATCGTCGGAGTGCCTCCGGGTGGTTGAACCACCGCCGGAGACTTCTCTTTCCTGTTGCAGGTTAACTAGAGGCCATTTATTTTGCCAATGCTTTTCCAGCTGATTACTAGGCGGGCAGTGTGGTCAGAAAATCACCCACACAATTTGGCGCCGTCTGTGGGAAACTTAGAAGAATAGATGGCCAGTAACGAACAGAAGGAAAACATTGGGGGCGACACTCCTGCTGGGAGTGGCAGACCAATTGACCTTGACATTGAAGGAGACAACCATAATGCAGAAACTCATGACCAGGGCCACGGAGAGAAAGACGCCGGCTAGGAGGCCGACATTTCGAAGAGGACAGACCAAGGCAAGTACTATCACGAAGACAACCTTTAGGTATAGAGGGATAGGTGCCTACGGAGGGATGAGGAAGTAAAGGAATTGGCGAACAAGTTGGCAGACCTATAGTCGGTCGTCAACTTCATGATGCAAAACAATGTCATGCAGCCACTATACCCGCTGCAGGATACGCCGATACCAGCAACTAATACCCAGAAGAAAGGAAGAAGAACAATCCCCGAAGTCCCTCAGCACACCAGAAGCGGAAGGCACTCACACCGATCTTCCAGAGAAGTCGGACGAGAAGAGCCAAGACAAGAGGGGTCTCGAAGGACGTATCACACGAATGACCCAAAGCCCAAGGAACATCGACATGTTCAAGGGCAGGCGCTCTGCTTTAACACAACACATGGAGAGAGATCAAAACGAGCCCACCACGAGGCTGAAAGTAGTGTACTGAAAAGATTGAAGTCCAAAGATAGCCGAGCTCCAGGGAGGAGTAAAGAAGACTTGAGAGATTACCTCAAGAGGAAACAACAGAATGCTAAAGCCGAGGTAACTTCCCCGGTTAAGCCGAGGACACCATTCTCAGTGGAACTGGACCAATTTGAAGCACCAAAGAGATTCAGTATGTCAAGGTTCCAAATATATGATGGTAAGTCAGATCCCAACTTTCATGTTGGACTATACCTGAACTCAATGGCATTATATAGTGGGAACGAGCCGTTGCTCTGCAAAGTATTCCTCTCATCTTTCAGAGAAATTGCATTAGATTGGTTCCATAAACTACCGAAGGGAAGTGTAAAGACTTGGGAAGGCCTGGCCGAGATGTTTGTGGCCAGGTTTGTGACAAATAAACTTTAGCCCTTGAGGGTCGACGCACTGATGGCTTTAAAGATCGCCAAGGATGAAGGCCTTAGGGCCTACGCAAAAAGGTACTATGAGGTGTTCAATCGAATACCCGATTGCAACCAAGAGGTGGCGGTCGTGTCCTTCAAGAACGGCCTGAAAGATGACTGTCCACTGCGGAAATCTTTGGCAAAGACATTGCCAAAAAGCATGGAAGAACTCATGGTGAGAATAGAGAAGTACGCCAGAGTCGAGGAAGATACGTCGGGAAATAAAGAAACAAAGCAGGAGAAAGGAAACGGCTCGCCGAAGCGAAACCGAGGTAACAACGGACCGACCAAACAAGAAACGGACTTGAAGGCGAAACAGGCAGTAATGACTATATTCCGAGTCCCGATCCATAAAGTCTTGGATCAAATACGAAACCAACTCTATTTTAGAGGACCAACAAGAACACCAGGGGAATTTATGGGAAAAAACGTCGGTAGGCGTTGTACTTACCACAATGAAGAAGGGCACCCAACTCAGGGCTGCAGAGCCCTAAAAGCACACTTAGAAGACTTGGTAAGGCAAGGACATCTGAGGGACCTTGTTGATGAGGCCAGGACTAGAGAAGAACAGGCAAGATTGCCTCAAGCACCAGCAGCTCCGCCTCCCCCAGCACAGCAACCACCCGCAGGAGGACCACGGGTGGTTAACGTAATTCACTCAAAGGTGAACGAAAACGACATACGAGGGGATACCCATAAGGTAAAACACCTGCAGCACGTGAACCAGGTTGGACATAAACGACCTCGGCCTGAAGAATGCCAAGGACCGACGATAGCGTTTACTGAAGCCGACTTAGAGGTGGTCCAGCATCCCCATTGTAGACACCCCATTTTTGACCGACCTTAAGACTCAGACGTCACCGATTGAGCACTTGGTGATGTTGCATAATGTGCTCGTTCAGAAGTTTTAGAGTCGCGGCCGTGAGCCCTGCCTCCGGACTTCCGAACCCTCTTCTGTGCCTTGTCTCGGTTTGCGAACCAGACTCGGTTTTCTCTGTTTCTTTTCCTGAGGGGAGGGAGAGGTCCCGTAGACCATCTCTCAATGTCCGTAGGCTACATTTGGTGGCCGTAGGCCATTTTTCCCATTTCGGAGTCCGGTTTTCGATTTTCGGAGCCGTTAGGCCGTGTGCCTCGGTTCAGGACCGCTTAACCATCTCCTATTGCTCTAATTTTTGGCATACTTCCTATTTGCTCCCTTTTGAGGGACACTGGGGGCTGAGAAGCCCACTTCGTGGCCGAATGCCACTTTCGGTGCTTAACAGCCCATTTTCGGGACCCCGAACTGCGTGTTTTGGTCCCCAAGCATTCGTTTTGCAACGGTTTTCGTTCATTTTTGGCAGGTACCTCTGTTTTATCACCGGGGAGGTCACTGAAGGGTGGGAGGCCAGCAATTGTTGCAGCAACCAGTTATACATCCTCTGACGCCCTCCGGCGCCCGTTTTTCGCACTTCCGGGCTAATGTTGAACCCCTTTGACCCTTTTTCTTGAACTTTGAACCACATATTTGTGATGTACACACATGAGAGGACCCTAAAAGTTCATGGCCGGCCATTAATTCAACTTGACCCTTTTGACCCCTCCTTCCGGGCTAATGTTGAACCCCTTGGACCCATTTTCTTGAACTTTGAACCACATATTTGTGATGTACACACATGAGAGGACCCTAAAAGTCTATGGCCGGCCATTAATTCAACTTGACCCTTTTGACCCCCTCCTTCCGGGCTAATGTTGAACCCCTTGGACCCACTTTCTTGGAATTTTAACCACATGGTTGTGTTGTACACACATAGGAGAACACCATCAGTTGGTGGCCGGCCAGAAAATCTCATTGAACCTTTTGACCCCTAGCCGGCCGGCTAGGGGGTGTGGCCGGCCGGCCACCTGCAACAAAAGTACCAGGCCGGCCGAGCTCCTTACACTGTTCCCTTTACAGCTGTGAGGCTTTATCCCCCAGAAAAGATCTTTATCTGGGGGATATTTCGTGGGGGAATATTACTCTCCTTTTCCCCCACCTTTACACCCCCTTGTTGGCCTATATAGCAAGCAAGCCTTGTAGTATTTTGGGGTTAGAAAAACTCTTCTTCAAGCTTCCATACATAACTCCATTTCTATACCTCTCATTTCTTGAAAAATCTCTAAGTCCCTAACCATCATTCCTTCTACACCACCAAGCTCTACCACCACCACCTGATTTCCAGCAACAAGGAAGGTTTCTTAAAGGCTAAAGAAGCTGCAAATTGATCCAAGAAGCAACAAAAGTTTGAGTCTTCAAGGGTAAGTGATACTTCTCCTCTTTTGACCCTTTTTCTTGATTTATTTGTAAGCCCCACTTTCTTTTTGTTTCAAGCTCCGGCCCTAACTGAAAAGGGCCCTCTTTTGAGCTCTTCTTCACTTTTCATTAAGGGCTCAACCCTGTTTGAGCCCTCCATGATACACTTGCTTCATTGATCCTCTTATATGTCATAATTTTGCATGCTATTTTTGGCCCATGAGAAATCTGTTTTTGAGCATATTGTAAACTGATATTAGGCTTATTTTGAGCCCCTCTTCAACATTGAAGAAGGGCTCAACACCATTTGGGACTTCCATGTTGTACCTACCTTTATACTCCTCTTTTCTTCCCCATTCTTGCATGCAATGGCAGCCTATCATACTTTTGTTTTTGGCCATTTTACAGTTCTGAAAAAGTGCTTATTTTGGTCCATTCTTCATGTTTAATTTAGGTCCTTTCATGGTTTGGGACTTCCATAGGTCACTTCATGTTATATCTCTCTTTTATTCCCCATTCTTGCATGTTTAGTTAGCCTACCATGCTTTTGTTTTTGGCCATTTCACAGTTCTGGAAAAGTGCTTATTTTGGTCCATTCTACATGTTTTATTAAGGGTCTTTGGCTTTTTGGTGATTATTTTGCATACCTCATGTTATAGCCATTTTTGAGCCTTATTTTGCATCACATTTCTATCATGTTTGTATACTGATTTTGAGGCTGCCATATACTGTAAATATTCATATTTTTGGTCCCTCTTCAGTGTTGTAGAATGAAATTTTTCAGTTTGGGTTTTGCTTATATCACTTGCTTCATTACCCCCCTTTTGGCCCCTATTCTTGCATGCCATTTTTGCCATACCTATGCTTGCTGTTTGGCCTTGTTTATAACTGTCAAAGTGCCTTTTTTGGGACTGCTTAGCTTCTGTCTTTGCATTGCATGTCCATATTGTGCATGTTTGGCATAGCTATAGGTCATTTCGGGTGCCTAAATTCGCATTTCGGGACAATTCCTTACATTTCATGTCATTTCGCCTCATTTCGGGACTGTTTTCCCCCATATTTTACTGCTGAAATTCCATTAGAATGATTGCATGCTGTTCCCATGTCATTTCATCGCATTCCGTCATTGCCTCGGTTTGCGTGCCCGTGTGCACGCATTTCGAGGCACCCCATTTTCATTCACCGGCATCCTATGTGAGTGTGGCTGAGGCTCACTCATGTTGGTATAAGCCCATATCATGTTCCCATGTCATTTCATCGCATTCCGTCATTGCCTCGGTTTGCGTGCCCGTGTGCACGCATTTCGAGGCACCCCATTTTCATTCACCGGCATCCTATGTGAGTGTGGCTGAGGCTCACTCATGTTGGTATAAGCCCATATCATGTTCCCATGTCATTTCATCGCATTTCGTCATTGCCTCAGTTTGCGTACCCGTGTGCACGCATTTCGAGGCACCCCATTTTCATTCACCGGCATCCTATGTGAGTGTGGCTGAGGCTCACTCATGTTGGTATAAGCCCATATCATGTTCCCATGTCATTTCATCGCATTCCGTCATTGCCTCGGTTTGCGTGCCCGTGTGCACGCATTTCGAGGCACCCCATTTTCATTCACCGGCATCCTATGTGAGTGTGGCTGAGGCTCACTCATGTTGGTATAAGCCCATATCATGTTCCCATGTCATTTCATCGCATTTCGTCATTGCCTCAGTTTGCGTACCCGTGTGCACGCATTTCGAGGCACCCCATTTTCATTCACCGGCATCCTATGTGAGTGTGGCTGAGGCTCACTCATGTTGGTATAAGCCCATATCATGTTCCCATGTCATTTCATCGCATTCCGTCATTGCCTCGGTTTGCGTGCCCGTGTGCACGCATTTCGAGGCACCCCATTTTCATTCACCGGCATCCTATGTGAGTGTGGCTGAGGCTCACTCATGTTGGTATAAGCCCATATCATGTTCCCATGTCATTTCATCGCATTTCGTCATTGCCTCAGTTTGCGTACCCGTGTGCACGCATTTCGAGGCACCCCATTTTCATTCACCGGCATCCTATGTGAGTGTGGCTGAGGCTCACTCATGTTGGTATAAGCCCATATCATGTTCCCATGTCATTTCATCGCATTTCGTCATTGCCTCGGTTTGCGTACCCGTGTGCACGCATTTCGAGGCACCCCATTTTCATTCACCGGCATCCTATGTGAGTGTGGCTGAGGCTCACTCATGTTGGTATAAGCCCATATCATGTTCCCATGTCATTTCATCGCATTCCGTCATTGCCTCGGTTTGCGTGCCCGTGTGCACTCATTTCGAGGCACCCCATTTTCATTCACCGGCATCCTATGTGAGTGTGGCTGAGGCTCACTCATGTTGGTATAAGCCCATATCATGTTCCCATGTCATTTCATCGCATTTCGTCATTGCCTCGGTTTGCGTGCCCGTGTGCACGCATTTCGAGGCACCCCATTTTCATTCACCGGCATCCTATGTGAGTGTGGTTGAGGCTCACTCATGTTGGTATAAGCCCATATCATGTTCCCATGTCATTTCATCGCATTCCGTCATTGCCTCGGTTTGCGTGCCCGTGTGCACGCATTTCGAGGCACCCCATTTTCATTCACCGGCATCCTATGTGAGTGTGGCTGAGGCTCACTCATGTTGGTATAAGCCCATATCATGTTTCCATGTCATTTCATCGTATTTTGTCATTGTCTCGGTTTGCGTGCCCGTGTGCACGCATTTCGAGGCACCCCATTTTCATTCACCGGCATCCTATGTGAGTGTGGCTGAGGCTCACTCATGTTGGTATAAGCCCATATCATGTTCCCATGTCATTTCATCGCATTCCGTCATTGCCTCGGTTTGCGTGCCCGTGTGCACGCATTTCGAGGCACCCCATTTTCATTCACCGGCATCCTATGTGAGTGTGGCTGAGGCTCACTCATGTTGGTATAAGGCCATATCATGTTCCCATGTCATTTCATCGCATTCTGCCATTGCCTCGGTTTGCGTGCCCGTGTGCACGCATTTCGAGGCACCTCATTTCATCACATTCCGTCATTGCCTCGGTTTGCGTGCCCGTGTGCACGCATTTCGAGGCACCTCATTTTCATAGCATTCTGCCATTGCCTCGGTTTGCGTGCCCGTGTGCATACATTTCGAGGCACCTCATTTCATCGCATTCCGTCATTGTCTCAGTTTGCGTGCCCGTGTGCACGCATTTCGAGGCACCTCATTTTCATAATATTCTGTCATTTCCTCGGTTTGCATGCCCGTGTGCACGCATTTCGAGGCACCTCATTTTCATAGCATTCTGCCATTGCCTCGGTTTGCGTGCCCGTGTGCACTCATTTCGAGGCACCTCACTTTATCGCATTCTGCCATTGCCTCGGTTTGCGTGCCCGTGTGCACGCATTTCGAGGCACCTCATTTTCATTACATATACCATTGCCTCGGTTTGCGTGCCCGTGTGCTCGCATTTCGAGGCACCTCATTTTCATAGCATAATACATACTAGGTTGTATCTTAGATTACATTCTGTCATTTTCTCGGTTTGCGCGCCCATGTGCACGTATTTCGAGGCATATCATTCCATAGCATTGTGTATGTTAGGATTGTATCTTAGTTGCATTTCATGCATATCATGCATATTGCATGGTGTCCAGAATAGGAGTTAGCCCGGGCACGGGAAACGAGGTACATTTCGTACTCCGAGTGACGAAATGTGTCTCAATTCCCCAATCACCGACACTCCGGATTATCCATGATGGAGTTAGGTTTTAGCTGTAGTTTCATGTGCATTCATCCTATATTGAGTTGTGCATTTCGACTCCTCAGCCATCATGCCTCGGTATGCGTGATTGGTGGCACGAGGATCGAGACATGCATATATCTGTGAAAATACATTGCTATGCCCCTTTCCTGCTCTCTCTTGCAGCAAAATGAAGAATCAGCAACCTTTTGGGGCTTGGCACGCATTTCAAGAACATGTGTAAACAGAGGCTAATTGGGGCATTCCGGTGGATTTCCGTGCAAGACAATCCGGACATGCATCATCCATCAGAAGCGAAGCAGTCCCTGGCTTGCACGCCAGTTTTATTTGCTTTCTTAGTTAATTCATTAATTAATTAGGATTCTGTAATATTTTGGACTGTAATATTTGGACTGTATATTTATTCGGATCCTCTGCGCGAGGGCACAACTGTAATAAGCGTGCGTGAGTGTGATGTATGTCTTCCAACCCCACGTCTTTCTCCCTTTTATTTATCCGCTTATGATGGTTAGATTAAGGCATATTTAATTTAGCATACAGTATGACAGCATGTTTGCATCATTCATCTGTATTGCATGCACCGGGCTCGGCGCATCATACTAACTGCATTGTACTTTCAATTCCAAATTGAATACATGATAGTTGTAACATTCCATATGCCATCTTAGAATAGCCGAGCCTGCTATAATTGCATTTTGCATGTGTTGCATTAGGCATTTCTGTATAGTTAGGATCATGCATGATTTCTAATGAATTCCTATTTTGGCTTGGAGTACTCGGTAAGCTTTATGCTTTAGCATCCTTGCATGCGTGTGAGTGACTGCCATGAATAGCATGCTTACCATGAGGCTATATGCTTATCTGATATAACTGCCTGAATGCTTGTGGGTGAAGGTTGGGTTACTTAAATTGGAATAAATCATCAAATGTTTCAAGCCTACCTGTGGGTAGCAAACCATTTTCAAAGACAAGCATGAAATGTTTTGTTCCAATTCGGGCGACCCGGTCTATATTTGTATGCTGTGAGCATCACATAGTAACCTAGGCTAATAACCGGATTAAGGACACACAAAGTTTTCAAAACTAGATATCATGGTTAGTAGAGGCTGGTCTATGACCGGGCGAGCGGGGGTGCTCACGAAGTGACCTTCCCCAATCGTACCCAAGTTCCCGAGCCGAGGCAACTTTGGTGATGACGGACACGTGGCCTCTTGGCACCGAGTCAGGGTTTCCTAAATTTCCCAAAATAAAATATTTAGGTGGCGACTCTGTATCTGGCAAAGCAGTCCATATTTGGCACTACTTTTTCAAAAAAATCAGTTTTTCAAAACGATTTGCCGGATTTGGACTCTTTGGTTCAGATTAGGAACCGTGACATTTTAAGAGTCCGAGCTGTAGTGACCCCAAATGAACAGAACGGGACTAACCCTCCCGGGGCGTTCGGGGACGTCTACACCCATAATGATGCCTTGGTAGTATCCCCCCAGGTTGGAGAGTGCCAAGTGAAACGCATCCTGATTGATCAAGGCAGCTCTTGCGACATCATGTACGTTAGATGTTACAAAAGAGCTAGGCCTTCATCCTGATGACTTGGAGCAATCAAATGGCCCGATGGTCGGCTTCAATGGAACGCTGACGTGGCCATTGGGCGCAACAAGCTTGGAAGTACAAGCTGGCACTAAGAAGATCAGGACAGAATTCATGGTGATTGACATACCTTCACCATATAACATCATCTTGGGAGGACCATGGTTGCATACAATGGGGGCAGTTCCCTTAACATTGCATCAACTACTGGGGTTCCTAACAGAGCATGGGATTGAAGAAGTCAGAGGAGATCAACTGTAGGCAAAGAATTGCTCCATGGCAGCAATGAAATCCACCTGCAACATTCGAGAACTAGAAAAGGCAGAAATTGAAGATGAGGACGTGAAAGTCCTAGAAGACGTCGGCAAAGAACCAGCCGAGAAGAGCGAAGAGGCGCTGAAGAAAATCCTCGTTCAGGATGGGGATGAAGAACGTTTCTTTCTTCTCGGCTCGGGCTTAGCCGAAGAGGAAGAAAAAGAGTTGGAGACTTTTCTAAGAGCCAACATTGAGGTATTCGCCTGGACACCTTATGAAATGCCTGGCATTGACCCCGAGGTCACTTGCCACAGACTGAATGTCGACAGGTCGGCAAAACCTGTGATTCAGCGAGCCAGAAGACCGACGTTAATGCACGTCGAAGCAGTAGAAGAAGAAGTGGACAGACTTTTAGAGGCCAGGGCCATCCGAGAAGTTCATTACCCGACATGGCTATCCAATACAGTAGTGGTAAAGAAGAAGAACGGTAAATGGCGGGTCTGCGTAGATTTTACAAGCCTGAACAAAGCTTGTCCCAAAGACTGCTTTCCTTTACCCAAGATTGACCAGTTGGTAGACGCCACATCTGGACATGGAAGGATGAGCTTCCTGGACGCTTATAGAGGATACCACCAGATAGCCATGTACCCCCCAGACGACGAGAAGACAACGTTTATCACCCCGAAAGGACTGTATTGTTACAAGGTAATGCCTTTTGCGTTAAAAAATGCAGGAGCAACTTACCAAAGGTTGGTAACCAAGATGTTCAAAAATCTGATTGGCCAAACAGTGGAAGTCTACATTGACGACATGGTCGTGAAAACCAAGGAACCAAGGGGTCATCTTGCCGACCTAAAAGAGGTCTTTGAGATACTAAAAACATACCGACTCCGACTCAACGCATCGAAATACGCGTTTAGAGTTGGATCAGGTAAATTTTTGGGGTTCCTGGTAATAAGAAAGGGCATTGAGGCCAGCCTAGATCAAATCAAGGCCATCCTAGAGCTAAAAAGCCCGACGTCAGCAAAACAGGTTCAGATGCTTACTGGAAGGGCCGCAGCCCTAAACAGGTTCATAAGCCGAAGCTCAGACAAATGTAAACCTTTCTTCAACCTGGTAAAGAAGGCCACAAACTTCCTATGGACTGAGGAATGTGAGGCCGCCTTGGCCGACCTAAAGAAGTATCTGACCACGGCTCCAGTCCTCTCAACACCTGAACCTGGAGAAGAACTGTTTTTGTACTTAGCCGTTTTAGAACATACAATAAGTGCGGTATTAATTCGTGAAGAAAAAGGGGAGCAAAGGGCTGTTTACTATGTAAACAAAACCTTAGTCGATGCAGAAACAAGGTATCTACCCTTGGAAAAATTGGCGCTAGCTTTAGTAATGGCTTCAAAGAAGCTGAGCCATTACTTTCAAGCGCACAAGATTATAGTGCTAACAGAACACCCACTGAAGTCCTTATTACAACAAGGAGACTTAACTGGAAGAATAGCAAGATGGGTAGTGGCCTTGGGCCAGTACGACCTGGAGTTCAGGCCGAGAACAGCAATTAAGGGCCAAGTTTCGGCCGACTTCGTGGTCGAATTCACACTGGAATCCATCGGACATCAGGCTCCGTTGAGCCAAGATGAACGATGTCCAAGCAAACAAGGAAAAGCCCAGCCAAAGACAAAAGAACAAGGAAAAGAAAAACGAAGACCCTGCAACATTTACATCAGCGACTCATTTTGCTTGTTTGTCGATGAGAGTTCAAACCGGCAAGGAGTGGGGGCAGGAGTAGTGTTAATATCTCCTGATGGGGAGATATTGGAACAGTCTATTCGATTGGGGTTCAAGGCCTCAAACAATGAGGCCGAATACGAAGCACTGATTGCAGGACTGAAGCTAGCAGTGGCAGCAGAAGCAGATGAGGTAATAATTTTTTGTGATTCACAACTTATAGTAAATCAAACAACAGGAGAGTTTGCAACCCGAGATGAGAGGATGTCGGCATACGCAAAAGAGGTCATTAGACTGGCAGCCTTGTTTCGCAACTATCGACTTCTTCAAGTCAGCCGAGATGATAACAACGCACGCCGACGTGTTGGCCAACTTGGCAAGCTCAATGCAAACTGGAAAAACAAGAACAATAATGATTGACTATCTATCAAGCCCAAGCATAGAACAGCCGATCACAGAGCAAGAAGCAATGTGTGTAGACTTGGGACCATGCTGGACGGATGCAATTGTTGCATTCCTGAAAGAGGGAAAGTTGCCAGAAGACCATAAGGAGGCACACAAGATCAGATTGAAGTCGGCAAGATTCAGTCTGACAGCGGACGGACATCTCTACAGAAGGTCCTTCACAGGACCCCTTTTAAGGTGCGTACACCCTTCGCAGGTTGAAGACTTTTTATACGAAATTCATGAAGGAATTTCTGGAAGTCACGCTGGGGGCAGATCACTAGCTCACAGGGCCATTACCCAGGGGTATTGGTGGCCCTACATGCAAAAAGATGCAGAAGCCTACGTGAAGAAATGTGAACAATGCCAAAGGTTCGCACCTTTGATACACTAGCCAGCTGCTGACCTAAACCCTGTATCCAGTCTATGGCCATTTGCCCAATGGGGCATGGATCTCATTGGACAGTTGCCCCAAGCAACTGGGCAAAGGAAGTATTTGTTGGTAGCAACAGATTATTTCACGAAGTGGATAGAAGCAGAACCTCTTGCCAAAATCTGAGATGTAGACGTCAAGAATTTCATATGGAGAAACATCATCACCAGATTTGGCGTCCCAAGAGCAATAGTTGCCGACAATGGAACGCAGTTTGACAGCAAACTTATCAAGAACTTCTGTGCGAAATTTAAGATAAAAAATTACTTTTCAACACCAAGTTTTCCCCAAAGCAATGGGCAAGCAGAAGCATCCAACAAAGTAATTTTGGATGGAGTAAAAAAGAGGCTACAGGCAGTAAAAGGAAAGTGGGTAGACGAATTGCCTAATGTACTCTGGGCATATCGGACTACGCCGAGAAGATCAACAGGAGAAACCCCCTTTGCCATGGCTTATGGCACAGAAGCAGTCATCCCACTGAAGATCGACATCTCAGGGATCAGAACCGAAGGAGTAGAGAATGGCACAAATGATATACTTCTAGCCCGAGATTTGGATCTCTTAGAAGAAAGAAGGGAGAAAGCTGCAATTCAGCTCGCAACATACCAGCAGCAACTTGCTAGAGCTTACAATAAGAAGGTTAATCCAAGGGATTTTCAGGTCGGCGACCTAGTCCTAAGAAAAGTTGTTGGCAACAAGAAGGATCCAAGAGAAGGCAAGCTTGGCCCAAACTGGGAAGGGCCCTACAGAATTGCTTCGGTATTAGGCAGTGGAGCATACCGGCTTGAAGATAATGAGGGCAAAGCATTGCCAAGACCTTGGAACACTTGTAATTTGAAATTTTTCTATCATTAGATGTTCCTTGTTATTTTTTGCCAAACATCATCAATAAAATCTTAACAGAATTCTCCAAGACTTGTGAATTGATAAAAGATACAAAATGATTGTTTCTGAATAATGAGAACCCAAGTAGAACTCAGGTTCACATTGGGGGCAGAGAGAAGACAATAATGCTTAACGCTTGTTGAAATTTGTAGCAATTTATAAGTTGAAGTTAAGCTGAGATAATTGTTTATCTTCAGTTGTTGAAATTTGTAGCAATTTACAAGTTGAAGTTAAACCAAAATAATGCTTAACGCTTGTTGAAATTTGTAGCAATTTACAAGTTGAAGTTAAGCCGAGATAATTGTTTATCTTCACTTGTTGAAATTTGTAGCAATTTACAAGTTGAAGTTAAACCAAAATAATACTTAACGCGTGTTGAAATTTGTAGCAATTTACAAGTTGAAGTTAAGCCGAGATAATTGTTTATCTTCACTTGTTGAAATTTGTAGCAATTTACAAGTTGAAGTTAAACCGAAATAATGCTTAACGCTTGTTGAAATTTGTAGCAATTTACAAGTTGAAGTTAAGTCGATATAATTGTTTATCTTCACTTGTTGAAATTTGTAGCAATTTACAAGTTGAAGTTAAACCGAAGTAATGCTTAACGCTTGTTGAAATTTGTAGCAATTTACAAGTTGAAGTTAAGCCGATATAATTGTTTATCTTCACTTGTTGAAATTTGTAACAATTTACAAGTTAAAGTTAAACCGAAGTAATGCTTAACGCTTGTTGAAATTTGTAGCAATTTACAAGTTGAAGTTAAGCCGAGATAATTGTTTATCTTCACTTGTTGAAATTTGTAGCAATTTACAAGTTGAAGTTAAACCGAAGTAATGCTTAACGCTTGTTGAAATTTGTAGCAATTTACAAGTTGAAGTTAAGCCGATATAATTGTTTATCTTCACTTGTTGAAATTTGTAGCAATTTAGAAGTTGAAGTTAAACCGAAGTAATGCTTAACGCTTGTTGAAATTTGTAACAATTTACAAGTTGAAGATAAACCAAAGACAAGAAACTTGCCGAGGTACATCATTGGTAGGCATAACTGAGGTGTGTCACCCCGAGAAGGTTACACGAACGAGGAAGAGGGTACATGTGCAGAATATTCTAAGCATATAATCATGCAAAGACAAAAAAGAAAAGACAGGAGTGCAAGCACTTAGAAAAGAAAAGTTATATTCATTCATCAAATGGCACTTCAGCCATACAAAAAGCATACATTGTTCCCCAAGACAAAGAAGCCAGAAAATACAAGTAAGAAAAAGATAAACAGCTAAACAGTTGGTTGAGTTTGAAGATCAGATGCCACCTCAGCCTCCTTCTCTGCCGCTATCTCGGCGTCAATTTCTTGAAGAGTTTCTTCAACAGTTTTGACCTCAGAAGGGATGTCGGCGGGTGCAATCTCGGGAACAGATTCTATGGGAACCAAATCACCTTCCTCGTCTTGAGTCAAGTCTAGGACTTGATCATTCTGAGGAGGGGACTTGGCCCCATTAGCATCTTTTGATTTCCTAATCAAAGCCTTGTCCTCTTCCTCTTCGGCCTCATCCTCAGCATCAGATTCTCCGACATCTTCACTTGGAATTGGGGCTGGAGGAAATGGCAAGGGAATGGCGTTGGCCTTTCGCAATGGAGAGTCATCAGGAACATTAAGTTTTTTCAAAAGAGACATCCAACCAAGGGTGAAACCCTTGTTGCATGCCTGCTTCACTTGAAGTTCATAGGCCTCAGTAACGTCGGCCATGCCTTGATTATACACCTTTTCATCAGCGTCTTTAATTTCAGCTTCTTTGGTGGCCAGGGCCTCCTGAAGCTCTTTCTCAGCTTGGGCCATTTTTTCGTTGGCCTCTCTCCTTTGAGATTCAGCCACCTTTCTAATAGCCTCAGCCGCCTCAGCCTTCTCTTTAGCATTATTCTGAGCTTT
Organism: Camellia sinensis; assembly: GCF_055761805.1. Taxonomy (NCBI): domain Eukaryota; kingdom Viridiplantae; phylum Streptophyta; class Magnoliopsida; order Ericales; family Theaceae; genus Camellia; species Camellia sinensis. The sequence continues at coordinate 193,179,083 of NC_138964.1, forward strand.
AATTACAGCTTCGGCTTGATCCTCCAGCTTCTTCATTTTTGATTCAAGGCCCTTATTGATCTTTTGAATAGAAGAGAACTCCTTCTTCATGTCGGTCAGTTTTTGCCGATGCTCAAAAGACTGCATTGAAAAAGAATGGGCATGTTGGATGGCCTGAAAGAAAACAGAGGTATTAAAGAATATTCAAAGTGTGAAATAAAGAAAGAGAAAAATTCACTGATTAGAAGACATTTACCTGAACAGAGTGTTGAAGCATTAGGGCGTAATTCTCATACTCGCTAAAGCCAGCATTTCGCTCCAAGTCCCCTGGCAGAAGCAGAGCGGTACTAAGTGCTACGCCGACATTAATATCATCGGCACTGTCAGTAATCAGGACTGGCTTGTCCTCCAGAGTAATTTGAGGGGTCCATGGGATACCGCTCTGTTTGGACCCCAAAGTTATCGCGGATGAGGACCTTGGCTTTTTGAATTTTGGGGATTTTGATGGCTGTGTTTCAGAGCGCCTCTTCCCAGCGGAGGGTTGAGGTTTGTCGCTCTCAGCCAACTTTGATATAGGCAAAGCATCCTCAGACTCAGTCTGAGTAACTTTAGCCTTGGTTGGACCTTCTTAACTCTTTTTGGCTTAGGTGGAGGAAGGGTTTGTTCTGGTTGATCATCAACCGATGATGGAATGCTGGCCAAAAGATCTTTCGCAACTGGTTTTGCGCGACCCATCTCGGCAGTAGAAACCATTCGACGTCGGCGGCGGCGCTGTGAAATTGGAACCAAGTATGGAACTGAAGTAGACGGTTGCTCGGCCGAATCAGAAGTTGACCCCTGATCTGTCCAAGATGTAGATGCAGTCTGTGGGGTGGTGGCAGAAGGTGGAGATAAGCTCTTCTTCTTCTTTTTCCTAGGGATGTCGGGGAGAACTGATTTGTATATTGGGATGAAGTTGAGAAGCAGGGATGCCTTTCGCTTATGAATTGGCAAATCCAGAAGTCTCTCCAAGTCTTTGCTAGGGACAAAGAATTGGCGAAAATCTTTTGGTGGCTGACGGACAGCTGCAAAAAGAACAGAAGTCAGAAACAGACAAAGTATTTAAGACTTTGAAAGGAAACAGGCAAAGCTAAATGCTGGGCTCTTACCCTTGCCCTCTAAAACTGATCGGGGAAGAGGGTAGAGATGGATGTCCTTGTCTGGAGCAAACTTCCAATTTCCCGAGGTAATAAGATAGTCATCTCCAGCCCCCTTGTTGGAGTCTGGGAGGTCGGCTATGATTTTGAATTCTGTAGACCTCGGCTTAAGATAATAATGAAGCCTTTTTCTTTCAAGTTAAGGGCACACATGGTGTAACAATACTGTATATCGGCTAGGGTGATCCTAACGTTTTCCTGTTTAGCTAAGGCGATAATACCAAAAATCACTCGATAAGAATTGATTGACAGTTGCATAGGGTTCAACTAATAATAATGAAGAATCTCGCGAAAAAGGATGTTAAGTGGGAGCCGGAGTCCGCACTCAGTAAAAGCTACAATGGGAAGGGGCATGGCATTTTCTGTAGGCATGATGGAGTCATCATCCCCAACCAGTCTCAGATGGACATCGGTAGGGATGGAGAACTCCTGCCTAAAGTACTCAAGTTTGGTCGGGGTATCTACCCTATGTCTCCACATACCCATGATATCGGCCTGAATTAGAAGGGTTGAAATTCAGAAAGAAGATGTTTCTTATTGATGGGACCTCGGCAAAACCTAGGTTTGTGCTGGTACAGAAATTTGTAAGGAATGTTTCAGTTTTTGCCCTAAATCGTGGGTTCTATAAACAATCCCAAACCTAAAGCTATGAAGATGAAGATCAAAGGCACAGATCTGGAAAAGATACAAAAAACAGAAAACAAATATGAAGTTTCAGAGTCAAGAACAGAGATGGACTATCAAGAACATGAAAAATACAAAGGGTTACAGGCCAGGAACAGTAGCAAGACGTGCAAGAAGAACTAAGAACAGTACATGTATTCAGGGCATAAGCAAAAAGTAAAATCAACACATTTAGATGTATGATTTACAAATTGATTATTTAAGCAAAGCAGTAGTAAACAAGAAGTTCCAGAAAAGATCAAAAACTGGAAAAGAAATAAACAAATGCTTACTAGAAAATATGAAGCCGGTATGAAGATTGCCGAAGTCAGACGACAGTTACAGATGTAACGAAGACAACGAAAACTTCACAAGAAGAACGAAAGGTAATTACAGAGCTTGGAGCTTGAGCAATGGCGGATTTGAAAGAAAGAGTTTAGAGAGAGAAAAAACAAGAGAAATCAGATGCAAAAGTGAAGAGACGGAAAAAAGGGAAAATGTTTTTAATTAAACAGCAACGGCGGCAAAAGCAGTCAATATACCTAGAAGAACGAGGGCGTCAGACGGCGCACGTGAAGAAAGAGGCGGCTAACAGGCGCGTCACGTGTACGGACCAGTAAGAGGGAAACGCATGGCTAAAACGGTTGGGTTGAAGTGCATGACAGCTCATGTGCGTGAGAAGTTCCTTAAAAATCTTCATTTTTTAGGGAAAGCATGTCGGCCATAAATGAATGATCTCGGCTATCAAACTTTAAGCCAATTTACTGGAAAAAAATACAGATATAGGTTCCATCACCTCAGAATGCCGAGGTAATAGAACTTAGGGGGCAGTTGTGGGGATGTATTTTCTGAATACCAACACGTGGCAAGGTGACGCCGACGTGTCAGCTGACGTGCCACGTGTCCTGGTTGTTACGCCGAGGTTATCTCGGCAATGCCGAGGTTATCTCCAAAGATATCGGAATCCGAGATAAATGGATAAAAGATAAGGGACAAGAGCCCTAGAGTGAAGAGGAGACTTAGCCAAGATAAGGATAAAACTTTTAGGGAGTTTATCTTTATCTCTTGAGGAATCCAAAGTAAGAACTGAATGGAAGTCCATAGAAGTCAGGCTTCTAGTGGGACTAGGTTTATGTTGGCTATAAAAAAGAGTCACCCCTGTGGGTCTAAGGTACGCAGTTTTATGCTTTTGATACTTAAGCTTGTGAGTTTAGCACTTGATTATCTTTGAGAGATATACTGACTTGATCGTCGGAGTGCCTCTGGGTGGTTGAACCACCGCCGGAGACTTTTCTTTCTGTTGCAGGTTAACTAGAGGCCATCTATTCTGCCAGTGCTTTTCCAGCTGATTACTAGGCGGGCAGTGTGGTCAGAAAATCACCCACACAACTACTATAGCGATATCTCTCTTATATTATATAAATTATTTGTTTTGATGGTATTACTCATTTTCTATAAATAAAAAAAATGTAAATAAGTCAAATTTTAATAATTTAATAATGTAGTTGGAAAAAAAAAAAAACTGAAATTCATTTACAATTCAGGCAATTCGGGTTTAACTCAGTTCGAGCTTGGGCAGGCAACCTTGGGTTACGATTTGGACCTAGACGAGTCTGGGCAGGTTTCAGCACAACTTGGGCTGGACTTGGACAACCTCCCAACCCGGTTGAACCCGTCCGAGTTGCACCCTTAATAATAACTTCTTCTCTTCTCCAATAACTTACTTTTATCATTTTTTTTTTACTTTTTGCTTTCTTCCTCTATTTTTACAATGTTTTTCTCTTTTCAAATAAAGTACAAAAGTGTTTGATTTAATTATGGCAAAGGAAGTATAAACCCATAGAAAACTATCTTTTGTTTCTCTTTGACGGTAAGTGATTTAAAGTTTTCAATTTTTATATTCTCAATGACTGAAACTTTTGTTTATTTGTTTATTATTATTATTTTTGTTATGAATTCCCCTTTTACAATCATTCAATTATGTTAATGTATATATTAGATTTATACTTATCTCCTTATACTTATTAGATTTATACTTATTGTAGATATAGTTTATCTGTATATATCTCTCTCTCAGTATCTCTATCTCTCTCTATCTATATCTCCTTCTATGTGGGTGTTTGGAAAGTAGATTTTTTTTGTAGGTTTTTTAGTTGTAGGATATTATTAGAGAAATTTTTTTTTGTGTTTGGGAAGATAGTTGGATTTTTTTGTGGTTCGATGTGATGTTTGTGAGAGAAAAAGTAAAATGATTATGGGCTTTGATGTGATATTTTGTTTGGATTTGTTTTTTTTTTTTTTTTTTTTTTGATTTTGTAACCAATTTGTCCTTTAGTGAAAAAAAACAAAAAAAAAAAATCAAAAATTCTCATTCCCAAACAACACCTATACTTATCTAAGTTTGTGTTCAGCCTATAAATACAGGCTCTCCTATTGTATTTAATTGAATTTAATATAATATAGATATATAATTCCCATATTTCTTTCAACCATTTTAACATGGTATCAAAACTTTAGGTTCTACACTTATAGCTAGGGGTGAGCAGCGGATATACCGATCCGCCAAAATTGATTGAACCGAACCGATCTGCCGCATTTTGGACGGATGCACGATGACAAGCGGATGGTTGCGGATTGATTTTCTCCAATCTGCCAATTTGGCAGACGGATGACGGATTTGAGGTTCCTTTGACCGCAACTGAACTGCCAAACCACGAGCACCCTTAGTAATTTATAAGACTTTGTGTTTTCAATTTGTTTAAATATTTTGTTTGTGTTTTTAATTGAAAAAGAATTCAAATATTCTCTTGAAAAAAAGTTTTCAACTTGAATATATTTTTTGAATTAAAAAAAATAAACGTATTATTTATCTATATTTTTTTATTTTTAAATCTAACTCTAAAAGTAATAAATAGAAAATATGATATATGCTGGTTGGTTTTTATTTTCAAAAACATATATAAATGTAACAATACAGACACATACAATCTCTACTATTGCTCTGTTCATGGTTTTAGTGGTTTGAATTGTTTTTATATTTTAAGAACCACATATTGTAATACTTTATGTGGATGAGGCATGCAGTGATTGTGATATCCTAAAGTTTCAAACTTTCTTTCTTTGGATGGGATATGCAATAATTGTAATACTTTTTTAAGTCATTGACTGTAATATATATATTTTTTTTTTGAGGAAATGCACAAGTTGAACTATGTTGAAAATTATAAAATTTCAAACCGCCAAACCGATTCGCATCCATCCGCCAAACCGCCAATCCGCTCAATCCACATCCACCGGATTGGCGGACGGATGTGGATTGATTTTCTCCAATCCGCCAATCTAGCGGACGGATGGCGGATTGGAGATTCTGTAGCCGCAACTAACCCGCGCCCACCCTTACTAATAGCCTTTTTTTTTTTTGTTACCCTCTTTGTGCTTAGTCCTGTACATGGTGGCACTACAACATTCATTCTATTACCCATACACTTTATTATCTCTATTCCAGCACTGCTTCATCGTTATTTTCACCCAATTTTTTTTCCTTACCACCAAACTGATTGGAATCTCCTCACGATTCCAATGGCACCAAGTACGTCACTAGAAAGTACTCCACGTGTCGTTTTTGTGCTCAGCGCATCTCAGCCTTCTGCCGCCACTCTCCCATGTGCCCTCACGTGCCTTTTCAGTTGCTTGCTCATGTCAGCCCTACGTCTGCGTACGCTGTTCCTGCTACTGTACGCCGCGGGTGCGCCGTTCTACTATTGTGTGCCCGGGTGTGCCAATCTGCTAGTGTGTGTGTCGCGTCCCTTTTTGATATTGTGCGCAGCGCCTTTTGCTAACATCATCCAACCCCTGTTGACGTCATCTCTGCATAGCAGATCCATTTCCCAGCTATTTTCGACCTTCTGGACTCACTTGTATGCTCTGTTTTGCTGGTTTTTGCTCCTATAGCACTGTTTTTCTCTATTTTACTTCACTAAACCACTGTGATGGATCATCATGATGTTTCTCATGCAATCTCTGTTATCATTGATGGCTCCAACTATGTTTTATGGGCCCAGGCCATGTTCCGTTTTCTGAAAGAGAAGAAACTCTAGCGCTTTATCACTAGGGACGTGGTTCAACCAGTGAAAGAGGTTCATGAAACAGCTGCCACATATGCAGACTGTTTAGAGGGCTAGGACAGTAAGAACTACCAGATCCTCTCTTGGCTTCAAAATACTTCTGTTACCTCTATTAGTTTACAATTTGGTTTTTTTTAACATGACTCCATGACTACTCCTACCAGAGATATTTGGGTTTTTTGGACAGAACGTTATCAGACTACTGGTCTTGTTCATTAGTATCAACTTCAAAGTCAACTTCATCGCCTGCGTCAAGAGCTTGATCAGTCTGTTAATGATTTCCTTTCTCTGATATACTCTGTCTGAGACCAACTCGCTCTCTCTCAACCTTTCTAGCCTCATATTAAAGATGATACTTTATTCACTCAGTATCGTAATCACCAACGATTGGTTCAGTTTCTTATGGCTCTCACTACCTAGTTTTAGCCCGTGCATGCATCTCTGCTTCATCGCACTCCATTGCCCACTCTTGAGCAGGCTATTTCTGAGTTATTATTTGAGGAGACTCGTCTTGGCCCTCTGAAGACTCGTTATGTGGATACAGTTCTTACCACTCCCCAATCACTGAGTTCTTCTGCACCAACCACCCAACGGCTCACTACTTACAATTATTGTCAGAATCAAGGCCTTCTTTCTACTCATTTTCTGTTTCATTGCCCAGTCAGATCCTGTCGGCATTACAATAAGATTAGTCCTGGTCATCTGCAGCAAGATTGTTTTCGCAATCTAAACCGCTCATCTACTACTCGTGGGTGCTTTCTTACGAGGTCGTTCACAACGTCCTGGGAATCAGTTTAGATCTCTGCCTGCTCATCGCACTGCTACTGTTGCCTTTAAGGAATTTTTTGAGCCTTTAGATCCAGTTGCTTCTGTCTTTTCCCAAACTGATGTTGAAACCATATTCAAACAGTTTCTCACCATTTTTGGTACATCTCCTTCTACTACTCTGTCTTTGATTTCAATTACATCTCCCTCGTATTTTTACTCAGCATGTTGCAATCATATGATTTCTAGTTCTACTCTATTTTCTTCTATTTCTTCCTCTCCTCATATTCCCTCCATTCATACTGCTGATGGTTCTCTTATATCTGTAAGTCATATGGTTTTGTTTCCACCTCTAATCTATCCTTATCAAATGTTTATCTTATTCCTGCTCTCACTTTAAATCTTATCTCTATTAGTCAATTATGTAAGCTTGGTCTAACTGTCACATTTTCTACTAATGGTTATTTGGTACAAGACCCTCAGCCGAGACAAACTCTTGGGATCGGTCGTAAGCATGGACGTCTCTATGAGCTCATTCATCTTTATCTTCCAGACTCCACCCCAATAGCTGCTCTTACATCTGCTTCCAGCATGTCTCCTTTTAATATTTGGTATTATCGTTTAAGACATATTTCTGTTAGTCGATCGAAATCTTTAGTTTCTACTGGTCAGTTAGGTCATGTAATTTCTGATACTTTGGATTGTTTATCTTGTCAACTTGCAAAACAACATACTTCATCATTTAATACAAGTATTTATGTTTCTCATGCACCATTTGATCTTATACATTCTGATATTTGGGAACCATCACCTACTACCGTTATGGGGGATCACATTACTTTGTTGTTTTTGTTGATGATTTTTCATTTTTTACATGGTTGTTTCTCATGAAAAGTTGATCAGAACTCAAACAACTTTATTACAATTTTGCTAGCATGGTCCAAACCCAATTTTCTAAAACTATTAAAAATTTGCGATCTAATAATGCTATGGAATATAGGGATCTTGATTTTCTATCATTCTTTCAGCACGGTACTTAGCTTCATCGTTCCTGTGCTAGCACGTCCAACAAAATGATTGTGCTGAATAGAAGCATAGGCATATTTTTGACACTACTCGAGCTCTTCTTATCTCTTCCTCGTGTCCTGAATATTTTTATGAGGAAGCTGCTCTTACTGCTGTCTACACTATCAATTGTGTTCCCACTCCTACTATCCATAATCAAACTCCTTATACATGTTTACGTGGCACTAGTCCTCCTGTACGGGGAACAGATATCCGATACCACCCGTACTCCTCGCGTCTAAGCTCCGCTTCAATCCGATTCACTTGTGAACACAACGGCGGTGAGCTACCCAGCGGTGTTTTGCCAGAAAACCACTTCGACGATCAAGTTAGCACACACTCAGAGAGAGATAGAGAGAAAAGAGAGAGAAGAGATATATCACAATGAGTATTTCTCTCACCAGTTGCCCATCCCCAGCATGGGAGGTGCTGTCCCGTTTATATACTTTCTGCGCTCACCTCTGCATCCATTCGCATATTGACGCGTGGAGCTGCTCTCAAATCGCATTTTCCCACGTGTCAACGCAAATTCAGCTAAACACCACCTAATCAAACCGCGAAACGGCTTTGGCTCGAACAGGCAGCCCAGCGGCACTATCCCGGCCTTTTACGACCGTGTCACTTTACGAGACAAACAGTGCTCCTCGCCGAGCTCCTTTACGACCGAGCTCAGTAGCACTCCTTCATGACCGAGCTCATGCTAAGTTAGGCCAGTCTGCGAAGGACCTTGTGTGCCGAGCTAAACGTGTGAACAATAGAGCCCGAGCTAACAAAGATTTATTTCGGCCAAATAGGCCCTAGGCCTCAACCAAGCAAACCAACCCTGGATTGGCCCAGGCCAGCTCGACCCAAACACACTCGGGCCTCTCTCAGTCCAGCCATTACCTCGGCCCAAAGCCAGATTATGAATCTCCCTCTCAATTGCCCCTTAATTCCGCCTGTGCTAGCGTGACTGGGATTACATGATCTGACCGAGGTCAATCCTCCGCCCAACTTTAATCCGTAAGATAATAACCGCACTAATCTCCATGCTCGGTCTCTTGACTTGCTCGGTCGGTGCCTCGTTTCGCCAACCTGTCTTTTCAGTACTGATGCCGCCGTCATTATGGACACGCATCATTCACTCATTGGCCTCGAACAACCAACCCCGCCATCTCTTCACATTCAAATTTTGGCGTATCTTTCCTTTTTTCTTCTTATAGCCGTCGTCCCCCATCTCACTCCCCTTCTTGTTCTATTCGTCTTCACCTGCAAAACCATCCTGCGATCGAGAGCTCTCACCCTCACTCATCCCCTTTGAGATTAGAGCACCCACACAAGCACGCTCCACACCATCGTTGACGCTGAGGCCCCCGTCCTACTGCTTCGAGCCACTGTCAGTGCTCTAGCCTGTAAGTTCTCAACCCTTCATTTGTTACTCATGTTTTCTAGGCCTGTGATTGTCGTAGCTAAGTTTAGGGCACGATAACAGTAGGTTTTAGGATGTAGCCCCCAAAAACCACCTCCGCCCTTTCTCCCTCAACTGTTCTTCATTTCCCGTGATGAACACGCAAGGATATGGGACAGACCGGGCTCCTGGACCTCATTCGCTCCCAAAAAATACCAGAACCGAGCAAATTGGAAGTTTGTGAGAGCTCTCAAAGGTTGAGCAACCATCGCACAAAACTTTGCCAAACCAAAATCGCCGTGCTGAAATAGGCCGTCTTCACATGGGGCGTTACCGCTTTTTAGTCGACACGCCGGGCGCACTAACAGTGTTCCGGGAGGAATATGGCGTCCCCGCAGATGTACATCTTGAGCTCGGTGTAGAGGACACTACCCATGGGGCAGATTGTACTAATGCCCCTTCACTGTGCTTTCCATAATCAAAGGCGGCCTACGTTTTTCGGTTTAGCCCCTAATGTGTGAGTTCTTGAGGCGCACCGGGCAAGCGCCAACACAAGTTTTAACAAACACCTTCACAATAATAAATGGGGTAGCCGAGCTAAACAATCGGCTTGGCCTGAACCCAGGATTGGCCGAGATTTTACGCTAATACACTCGCGGCCATACAAGCGACGGGCTTAATTACTACTTGAAGATTAGACCGGGCAAGGAAAAGGTTTTGACCGGCACTCCGGATAAGGATATGCATGACGACGACTTCTTTTGGGTATTATGGAATTACGAGACGGCTGATTTGCCCGGCTGGTATATCAGCAAGAACTTCGATTCGACATGTAAGCCGTGCTTATCGATCGGTCAAATTACTTTCCTTTATTATGTTGTACTAATTGCTCTTTTCCTTGCAGCTATTGAAGCCTTACAAGCGAATTACTTCAACCCAAACGAGGCTGCCACCAAAGCCGCGCTGAGGTACCGTCACCGAGTATGCCACGACCTTCTCGGTTACGTACCGAGATACCACTACTTGGCACCCCGCAGAAGTAGAGTCACAGACTTTTTACGGGTACCATCCCCACCGCCTAATCCAACACTACCAGATGTGCCCCTAATCTGGCTAACTGAAGAAGAAGAGATGGCCAAACGAAGCCGTATCAAGAACCTCATCACCGCCACATCCACCGAGCTGCCGAGCATCCCCCCTCACGCCTCAACAGCCGGACAAACGTCAAGGACCGTCATCGCCTTGGCGTTGACCACTACGGCACAGGCCAGCAATGAAAGCCGCCGAGCAAGTAAAAGGGCTCGGTCTGCCGACCCAACTGCCGAGCTTGTGACTGAACTGAGCACCAAGTAACCGACGGATGGGTCAAACCCAACATCCCCATGGCAACCACAACTAAAACACCGGGGTAAAGAGATCCCGGCCAACGGCTCGGTCCAGGGCGACTTAGAACATCTCTTGGCTTTCGACCTGACGAAGGCACTACTACTGCCGAGCGACGTGACCGACAGTGACCATGTGCCCGACACTCAGCTCGTGAAGTCATCGGTTAAGTCTATGACTGAGGTAAGAACTTTGCATGCTTACTCAATTTTGTTTAAGTGTTTGCATGGCTAATCCTCTTACTTGAACTCTAACACATCTTCTTACAGGCCATACAGAAACAACATCTTGTGCTGGACCGGATTCACAAACTCCGGCAAAAGGTCACCGACGCCAACAATCAGGTCAAGTATCTGGAGACCGAGCTGGGAAGGTCTAAGGCTTCGCTCGAAATGGCCAATGCTAACAACACAAGACTCCTTGGCCAGCTAGGCAAGGCCGAGCAAGAGAGGGACGAGCTGAAAGCCCAATTGGCAGCCGAAAAGGAAACGAAGAAGGCTGAAGTAAACGAGGCTAACAATCTCGGTTTCTAGGAGGCCGAGGACAACTACTCCAAGCAGGTCGAAGCCACCAACGACATTTTTAGGAGGAAGCTGCTCTTACTGCTATCTACACTATCAATTGTGTTCCCACTCCTACTATCTAAAACCAAACTCCTTATGCATGTTTGCATGGCACTAGTCCTCCATACACAAATCTTCGGGTTTTTGGGTCTGCATGCTTTGTTCTCCTCCAATCTCATGAACACACCAAACTTGAACCTTGTTCTCGTCTTTGTTGTTTTCTTGGGTACGAAATTGAACATAAAGGCTATCGTTACTGGGATCCTTTCTCTAAACGCCTTCGTGTCTCTCGTCATGTAGTTTTCTAGGAGCATAAAATGTTTTTATCCTTATCCTCATTCCATTTATCATCATTTTCTACTTCCATTATGTTTACTAATCCTTCTATCGATCTCTTCTCTAATGCCTTTGATGCAGGTTCCTTTTCTCTAGAGACGCGATTGCCTACACGTGATCCTGTCTCGGCTGCTCCCTCTGATGGTCCTGTTAAGTCTCCTATCACCCTACCAGATCCTCCTCCCACTGATCGTCCACATCGAGTAACTCAACCACCTGTTTGTCTTCGTGATTATATAATCAGGTCTACTGTCTTTTCTACCTATAAACCTACCTCCTGTCGTGAGGCTTATACTAATTCTCTTTGGCAGCAAGCTATGACTGATGAATTGCAGGCTTTAGACAAAACTCATACTTGGGATGTTATTAATCTTCCTCTTGGAAAGACTGTGATTGGTTGCAAACGGTATACAAAATCAAGACCTATTCTGATGGCTCTATTGAGCGCTACAAAGCCCGTCTTGTTGCAAAGAGCTTCATCCAGGAATATGGCATTGATTATGATGAGGCTTTCGCTCTTGTTGCTCGGCTTACCTCTATGCGTAGTTTACTTGCTGTTGCTGCTGCTCGCCACTAGGATCTCTTTCAGATGGATGTCAAAAATGCCTTCCTCGTTAGTGATGTTCTTGAGAGAGTCTACATGCAACCTCCTCCTGGGTCTGCTTATTCGGCTCATAAGGTTTGCAAACTACAGTGTGCTCTCTATGGTCTCAAGCAAGCCCCACGAGCTTGGTTTACTAAATTTAGTTCCACCATCCATGACTTCGATATCACTTCCAGCTCATATGACTCCGCTTTATTTGTTCGGACCACTCTTATTGGCACCACTCTTCTTCTTTTTTACGTGGATGATACGATTATCACCGGTGATGATGTAGCTCGTATTCTTAACCTTAAACAATTTCTTAATCGTCAGTTTGAGATGAAGGATCTTGGAACTCTTAATTATTTCTTAGGGCTTGAAATCTCTCATGATTCCACTGGTTATTATTTGTCTCAAGCCAAATATACATCCGATCTTCTAACACGTGCTGGTCTTACTAATTGCAAGACTACCTCTACTCTCGTTGATTCTCATACTCGTCTTACTCCTCTAGATGGGGATTTTCTCTCTGATGCTACTCTTTATCGCCAGCTGGTCAGTAGCCTTGTCTATCCCACTATGACTCATCTTGACATTGTCTATGCTGTCTATCTTGTTAGTCAGTATATGTTGGCACCCCGCACCCCGCATTACACTACTCTACTTCATATACTTCACTACCTCAAAGGCACTATGTTCCATGGACTCTACTACTCTGCTCACTCTTCTCTCAAACTTCGTGCCTTTTCTGATGCTAATTGGGCTGGGGATCCTACTGATGGACACTTCACCACGGGCTTCTGTTTCTTTTTAGGAGATTCTCTTCTTACTTGGCACAGCAAGAAGCAGTCTCTCACTGCTCGCTCTAGTACTGAAGCTGAATACCGTACTCTTGCTGACGTTACTCAGGAACTTTTATGGCTTCACTGACTCCCTGCTGATATAGGTGTTTCTTCTCCTGGTGCCATCTCTCTCTATTGTGACAATCAGAGTGTCATTCAGATTGTTCACAATGATGTCTTCCATGATCGCACCAAATATATTGAGATTGATTGTCATTTCATTCGACAGCATGTTATACGTGACACTGTTCATCTTTTCCTTATTTCTTCTGCTGATCAACCTACTAATATTTTCATCAAGGCTCATCCTCCTAGTCATTTCAGTGATCTCATTTCCAAACTCAAGTTGGTTGACGCTTACCCACCTTGAGTTTGAGGGGTGTTGTTAATGTATATATTAGATTTATACTTATCTCCTTGTATTGTAGATGTAGCTTATCTCTATCTCTCTTAATCTTTATCTCCTTGTATATCTCTCTCTCTTTACTTATCTAGGTTTGTATTCAGCTTATAAATATAGGCTCTCATATTGTATTCAATTGAATTTAATATGATACAGATATACAATTCCCATATTTCTTTCAACCATTTTAACGTATTATATGATTTTTTTTTTTTTTTTTTTTTGATTTTCAGATAATGCGATTGAGTCTATTGAAGATGCCCAAACAAATTGGAAAAAAATGAGAAATTGAAGAAGAAAGAGATGTAATAGAAGAAATACAATTATTAGGTTTAGAGATTGAGAGAGAGGTCTTTTGGGGCCAAAATTCGGAGGTTTTGATTGGGTTTGCAAAGAAAGTACAAAAGCAAAATGTAGGCTCATACAAGAGTTAGTCATTTGATGAGTTTTTACACAAATTTATACAATTTTTTTTTTCAATGGTTGTCTTAGAACTTATATACAGAATTTTTTGTTGTCTTAGAACTTATATATAGAATTTTTTGCTGTCATACAACTTATATACATACATATATATATATATATATTTTTCCAGATTGTTTTACAACTTTGTGTTGTTCAAAAGAAATAATTTTTCAAGTAATTACTTGTCAATATTTATCTTTTGTTTCTCTTTGACTATAAGTGATCTCAGAGTGTTAGATTTTTTTTAAAAAAAAAAATTCTCAAGGACTAAGGCTTTTATTTGTTTCTTTGTTTTTGTATAAATTATGCAATTCTTTAATAGTTTTTATTTCTTCATTAAGTTCATTGCAAAGAAAAAAAAAACCTCCATTTTTATTTTCATCATTACGTTGATTGAAAAAAATACAAAAAAATAAAAATAGCTGTACAGATTTTGTGTATATATTATCTTTGTGAGTATATTTTTATTTTATTTGTTTATAGATTTTGGGCACATATATGTTAGATGCTTTATAGATAACATAGATAGATGTGGATTTTATAATACAAACTTTTTAAATTATATAGATTATCATTCTAAGTATAATTTATTTATTTATTTATTTTTGGCATATTGATTTAGCAGGTTAATATAGAAGTTAGAAAAAAGAAAACAAAAAAAGGGAATGATTTTTTTTTATTTATTAATTGTGTTTTCAATTTTTTACTTTCTATCTTTCTTTAAAACGTAGGCAAACTATTTTTCAATTCCCAAACTGTTTCAAAAAAAGTAGTATTCCAAACTTTTCAAAAAAAAAAAAAAAAATTGGTACACACAAAAAAAGAATGGGGATGTTCTTAAACATTATTTGAAACAAAATAATAATAATAAATATTAAAAAATAAAAAATTCTCTTAATTCTTGGATAACTGAGAAAAGTAAGTTAAAAATATATTCTAAAAATTTACTTATTTTAGAAAAAGGAATGAGGAAGAAATATATATTTAGAATTTTTTTTGAATTTCAATATTTGATAGGATACATATACATGCTCATATATATTTTGAAAGTTGCTTATTTTAGAACCAAGAAGAAGAAGAAGAAGAAGAAGAAGAAGAATAAGAATAAGGAAAATGAAATAGACATTCTGAAAAAAATTTCAATTTCAAAGTTTGATGTGATATATATATATATATATATATATATGCACACACATTCATATACTTTTGCATTGTCTTTGAGTTTTATAGGATATATATACACTCATACATTGTTGCATTATCTTTGATTTTTTTTTTTTTTTGAGTTTTTAATTAATTAATTTTTTTTTCATGTTTATTAAATCTCTTTGATTGCAAATGTTTAGTCCTCGAATTTGTGTTTAATATTTATAAAATCAATTTTTTTAAAAAATTTATATTTAGTTAAGAATATTGAGTTTAGCCAAAATTATTTTTATATTCAATTTGTTTTTTTTAATTTATATATTCAATTTTTGTAATGTACTATTTCAAATTTATATTTATTTTACGAGTTTGCACACGTTTTGCATGTGCCTGATTGCTAGTTACATATATGCGTTCACACACACATAAGGAAAGAGAAAGGAAAGGAGAGAGAAATGATTTTGAAAATAAAAAACAAAAATGATAGAAGAAACAGAAAATAAAATGGAGAAATTATAAATAACAAAAATTCAAACTTTGATCTTTATTACAAAATAAATCATCAATTTTTAATTTTGTCAATTTAAATATTAAATTTTTGATATACTTGCAATCAGAACCATTTGTTTATTTTTATTAAATAAAATTGATGGGAAAAATGAATAGTTTAGTAATTGAACTCAATAGAACTAAATATTTTAAATATTTTATGTAAATGACGATATGGTTAGAATACTGATGGTTCATTTCTTAAAATTTTACATTAGAATTTTAAGTTTTGAGAGATTATAAATAAGGATATGGTTAGAATTTTACATTAGGATAATTGGGAGCAAATACTAACATCTATTGGCATTAAATATGAAATGGTTCATTTATGTTTTAATGAACTATTTTATCACTACAAGAAAAGTGGATTTATGAGACGGAACTATTTGTGACGGCACACTTGTCGTCTCAAAAAGTCACTTTTGCGACGGTGGAAAATGTCATCTCAAAAAAGCAGAGTATTTGCGACGGCAGTGTTTGCCGTCTCAAAAAAGCAGAGCATTTGCGACAACACAATTTGCCGTCTCAAAAAATGAGAGTATTTGCGACGGCAGAAAATACCGTCGCAAATACTCTCATTTTTTGAAACGGCAAATTGTGCCGTCGCAAATGTTCTGCTTTTTTGAGACGGCATTTTCTGCCGTCGCAAAAAGTAACTTTCGTGTTTTTTTTTTTGTTTTTAGTGAATATTTTTAAAATTTTAAATATTTTTTTAGATGCACCTTACTTAGATGTATCTAAAAAAAGTTTTATGAAAAATATTTTTAAAAATTAATAAATATATAAAAATACAAAAACAAATGTATTGAATTATTGTATTTTTGGTATTTAGTGAATTTTTAAAAGATGTTTTTTACAATTTTTAAAATTTTTAGGTGTATTTATGTTAGGTGTGTCTAAAAATTAAAAAAAAATACTTAAAATATTAACAAAATTCAGTAAAAACAATATAACAGAATTATTTAAATAAATATGAAACAAATAAATTTTCAACCTTACTAAATGAAAAAATAAAAATAAAAATTCATTAACTATAAAAAAATTATTTTAATAAAAAATAATTTTTTTTAGCAATGACATCCTCCGTTGCGAAAAAAAAAAGAATCGTTTAATTATTTAAATATTCATTTGTAATGAAAATTAGAAGAAAAAAAAAATTCAAAAAAATTTCCATTCTCCCCACTTCCTTTTCCATTCCCACTCGGGTTCCCCCACCCCAAACCAAAATCCCCAATCTCAAAAATCCCTAATCTCTTCCCCTCCTCTTTTTTCATTCCCGCTCGGGTTTCCCACCACCCCAAACCCAAACACAAAATCCCCAATCTCAAAATCCCTAATCTCTTCTTACGTCTCTCTCTCTCTCCATCTCAATTTGTTTCAAATGCTGATTCGGATGATTCACGGTCGAGGAGGAAGAGGAAGAGCAGGAGTTCTAGGCGTAGAACTCTCCACCTCCTTTACAACTCCTGGTGGTTCCATGAATACTTCTACAAACTTAAATCAGTCGGCATCAATTGTGAAAGATGAAGCTAAAGTCACTCGGCAGAGAGCTCACTTAGAGAGAAGGCGAATGAGGATTATGAGGCAAAAGATTCCTTCTCCTCCTCCTCCTCCTCCCCCTCATAGACCCTTACCCCTTCACTTGTTGGTAAGATTGCTGAGGTTCTAATTGTATTACAGGAAACTCTTACCTAGTGAATTATTTATTTTTTATTTTTTGGTGTTGAATTTCATTTTTAACTTTGTTGAATCTCTCCTTCCGTTTATCTCTCTACCCATTTGTCTCTCTAGGTTTTAGGGTTTTGAGTGTGAGAGAGATGGAGCAACAGTCTTTGATCTACAGCTTCGTGGCTAGAGGAACAGTGGTTCTCGCCGAATTCACTGGAAATTTCACGAGCATCGCTTCTCAGTGCCTCCAGAAACTCCCTTCCCCCAATAGGCACACCAGTCTTCTCATATATATCCTTTAGAAGTATTTAGGATACTTATGTTACAAAATGTTTTGTTGCTTACCTATTTTTTCATGAGAGATTAGTGAGGATTCACCTTCTTATCAGTACTGATTTGATTGTCACTTAATTTAACGTTGTCACTGATTTGAGATCCACATAATTTATGTGTCGCTTGGTTTACATGGATTATGCTTCAGCTATTAGTTATAAATTTTCATAGATTTTGGTATAATATTTATAATAGGAAAGAGGTAAAAAGTAATGAACTTATTGAAATGTGTAGACAGATATACAATCATCTTGGGACCTGTCTAAAATTGGAGGTAGGTTTAAAAGATAGGTATAAAGTCTTCATTTGCTAAATTAGAAATAAAAAATAAATGAGGTGTATATTTTTGTGATTGGGACACAATGGTTAGTTTGGTTTAGGTGCACATTTTCTTGGAAATTTCACTTGTTAATTTAGTGAAGGAAACATTGCTTTGTTGAGTAGTAAAAGTTTGGCTGCCAAATGTCAAATATGGGTATGATTAAGAAAGGCAACCACTTCATAAAACTTAAGCCAAAAGATTAGTTTTTTATGGGTCTTACCTCTCACAGTGCCCTTGATCAAGGGAGGCCATAAGTGAGGAATGACTTTTTTGTAGTCCTTCATTTAGTCTCAATATAAGTATATTTATGTTCAAGTATGCTCGTGTGCCATGAACAGAATATTGAACTAGCTAGTATGCTATGAACAAACATGTTGACTTACTTTTCGTTTTGCTAAGTCTTTATTTAAACGTTCAAGTAATAAAGATACTTCTCCATTCGGTTAACATTTATTATTTAAAAAAATTTCTCTCTTTGCCTAGTCAGTGTTTTATGTATAAAATATTACAAAATAGGTTAGATGGAGTTACACAACTTTCTGTTTGTTCTGGACTTAAGTTACTTCTTGCCAAATGAAAATATGACATTGCAGTTTGCAAGGTGTGCATAATTCATGTTGTTTGCAGTAAACTTATCCTGTTGCACAGGTGTATCTTTACGGAGGTCACGTGACATCTTGGAAGAATGATCATGGAGAGGAGTTGCTTTTTGTCAGTAGTAAGGTACTTTGCATTTCAATTAATATTCAGTGGATTAATTTACTGCAAATTGCCTTTTCTACCAAAGACCAATGTTATCAATTTCATTTTTCTTCACATCGAGATCAAATCTGATCTGATCTACCTTTTTCATAATTTTCCCCCGCTTAAGCTTCATTTCAATTTGAGGTTGCAAATAGTTCTTATTAGCATGCACTGGTTACTGAAGTTTGTTCAAATGAAAACATCGTTCTACATTGATCCATTGATAATTATTCTGAGATTAATAGAAGAGACAGTGATGAGAGTCCTCTACTTAATTTTTTGAAGTGCAGTACTGTATGTCAGATGTTACCTTTATCTTGAATCAGTTGCTAATTTGCTATTGATATATTGTTTACTCTGTTTGGATGGGGTGATTTGTTGAGAAATGATGACAAAGAGAACTTTTTTTCATGTTTGGTTTATAAGTTGAGTGAGAAACAGTTAGAAAGAGAACTCCCTTACTAAGTCTATTTCATTCTCACCAAAAGTGGTGAGATTTGATAAGAAGCAAATTGATTGTTTGTAAAATATTCGGAATTGGACCCCTCCAGTTTAGACCTGATATGGTGAGAAGTTGTTCTCTACTTGTTATTCTAATAGTTACACATGCATGTGCGTGATTTCTTGGCATATTATGTTTCAATATGTTGATTGCTATAAAACATTGGAATTATTACTTTATTTTCTCCGCTTTTGGGTGCGGGTGTTCTCTGATGGGTCTGTGAGGTGTTCAGAAACCTACTCATCCAAAAGTTTGAATTGATGCAAAAGATTTGAAGTTTTTGGTAAGGAAGTGTTGGTGATCTCCCTTGAGGTTTGGACTTAATTCTTCTCGACTACCATTAATTTTCTTCCATTAGCTGTTCACTTAATGGTGTTAACATAACCTGCAAAGAAAATGTGTGCAAAGAAAATTCTTTAGTGAGATCTGTTATCAATATTAAAAATACCATTAATCTTTCTTACAAGCTTATCTAGAATTTCCAAAACCATTCTATAATGTCTCGAAGTGGTTTTCCTAAAATTTTCTTGAAAGTTTCATTCCAACTTTTGAAACGACTTTCTGGTGAAATTCGTTTCTACTCCTAAACCAAATTTACTGGCAAATTTGCTGGACACTAGCTAGGCTCTAAAGCATTACATATGTGAATTAGAAATCGGTATTGCACTTGATAATTGTCAACCCCCAATGTGTGTGCTTAACTTGAGATCTTGCTTATTTCTTAACCAAAATATGATATTGCACATGATAATCGTCAACCCCCGAATATCTGTGCCACTGATCATTGTGTGTACTTGCATCTTAACTTGAGATAGTATTGCTTATTTCTTGCTTTTTGATAGAAATTGAACATGTGGAACTTGGTTGAGAATTCGTAGGATCTTTAATTGATGATTACCTATCGATAAATTGCTCCTTACTTTGGTAAGGGGGAAAAAAAAAAAAAAACCTCTAGCCTAGGCTTGCGCTTGAGAATGTCTGGTGCTTATGATGTTTTATACGACAAGCTCTCCTTTAAATGCATCGACTCCAAAGATGATTGATAGTGTTGTTTATTCTTTAAACCATACTAGAAGGTATAGTTATTACTTAAGTATGTACATGTGATGGATGATGTAGTTGGTACGCGTAATCGATTGACTGCAATATATTATAGCACGGAAACAGCTGTAGGTTTTGGACAAACGATGGTTGCTGTGATGTGGAATACTTATGACTTGAACAAATTTGGCTGCAGTCTTGGAGGTAGTGTGTTTCTTTTTGCACACAATTCCATCCCACTTCTTGTATATGATGGTTACCGTTTTGTATGGTACCAGGGCACAGCGAATTGATGCTCATTGCTCAATTTTCAGGAACTATAGTAGCAGAGGATTTTACAATGAAGAGATTTACAGTATTCAACCCATCTATGAGACACAATATCTATGTTGGAAGGACCGTGCAATTTTGATGTTTGAAGCACAAACAATGGATTATCAGCTGGAAGCCATAGAACAGTTTGCAGATTGATTGCCTACCACCAGTGACATCAACTCTCTCAACTGCTGGACCTCTGTTCTAGATTTTGTAGAATATTTCAGTTGGGAGTTGGGAATTCTATGTTACTCAATTTTTGTATGAGCATGAAGTAATGTCATGGAAATCAGTCGTAGGAGCAGAACTACCAGTTTTTAATTCTAAATCATGTTCTGGTTTTGTTTTCCCTCTACAATCTTACAAATTTCTGCATACTACATCAACAATTGTAAATATTATTCTGTTTATTCGAAGTATTCAATTTTAAAAGGATAGTTTGCTTCCCTGCTTTCCATGTCAGAGGAGAGGAGGCATTTGTTGAATTACACCGTCGCAAAAAATAGAAAATTTTAATATTTTTATTAATTTTGTCACAGGTTTTACTTTTTGCGACGGCATTATACTGTCGCAAAAAATAGAAATTTTATTATTTAGAATAGAAATTCTATTATTTTTTAATACTTTTTGCGACGGCATTACACTGTCGCAAAAAATAGAAATTTTCATATTTTTAATACTTTTTGCGACTGTACCACACCGTCGCAAAAACAGTGTTTTTGCCGTTGCAAAAAAAGACTATTAGCGACGGTATTTT
Source organism: Camellia sinensis (assembly GCF_055761805.1). Taxonomy (NCBI): domain Eukaryota; kingdom Viridiplantae; phylum Streptophyta; class Magnoliopsida; order Ericales; family Theaceae; genus Camellia; species Camellia sinensis. The sequence continues at coordinate 193,200,214 of NC_138964.1, forward strand.
TTGCCGTCTCAAATAACATTTTTAGCGATGGTAAAATAGTGCCGTCGCAAAAAAGTCGAAAAATTTCAAACGTTATTAGCGACTGCACAGTGCCGTCGCAAAAGGCAAAAATACCGTCGCAAAACATTAGTGACGGCACTGTGCCGTCATAAAAACTCTTTTGCGACCCCTGCATTTGCGACCCCCTCTTGCCATCGCAAAAAGTCATTTTGCCGTCGCAAAAAGTATTAGCGACGGCATTAGGAGTATTAGCGACGGTATTTTACCGTCGCAAAAAGTCAATTTTTTTGTAGTGATGCTTAGTTTCTATTCAATGTTTTAACAGACATTGAAGTTGTTTGGTCAACTTATGGAGTTGTTCATAGGGTTTTTTTTTTTTTTTTTTCAAATATTGTTAGAGTATTTGATACACTCTCTACTTACAAATCATATATATATTATTAAAAGTAGTGTTTTTTTCATTCTTAGTTGGCACATCATAAGAACTTACTTTTTTTCTAAGCAAGTCACATCAGCATGTATTTCTTAAGTACATATAGAGTTCTATACAAATCCAAACCTAATTTAAATTATACTAACTTTACCTATTTTATATGGATTCTATTTGACAAATATATATTTTTCATGTATTTTTCATCGTAAATTGAGATAATCCATAAACTCAATACCAATTTTACATTTCAGTTTTTCTTCTTAATTCTTCCAAGGGTATTAGAATTTTTTTTTAATGTTAAATTGTCTTCTTTTTTTTTTTCCTTCTTATTTTTCGTGCATTATTCTATATCCAATTACAATTCTACATTATTTTATATAATCACAATTCACAAGTTCTTTTATGTTTTGACATCATATTACAAATGATTAATTACTTCACACACTGAGATGTATCTATTGTTTGAATGTTGTCATTGTTGGAACAATTTTCTGTGTACAATAAATAAATTGAAACTAAATCAAACAAATAAACTAAATAACGTACCGAATTTATTTTACCGAACTGAATGAATAATAAAAAGATCAAATCAAATGTGTGACACTCTGTCCTGAACGGTGCTTACGAACAAATGACGTCTATCTCCCAAGATACAATGATCTTCACAAATTGTAGTAACACCCCAAACAATTTGTTCGGCGAATATAACATTGTGTTCTATACTCTTTAATTTTCCCTAAAATAAATATGAAGAATTTATGCAAACAGAGCAAGAAAAAGAAAGAGAACAGATTTTATGTGGATGATTATCAGACTATTTCCGATCCTCAAACTGTTGGAATTAAACTGGTATTTATAGGAAAAAAATCTTGTCCGAACAGGTGCTATAAAAAAACTGAACAGATATGAAACTTTTTGAATAGATTCAATTCAAATTTTGAACAGATTTGCAAACTGTTTGGCAGTTTTAAAACTGCTCGGAACTACTGGGCAGTTTTCCCAATCTGTTGGACAATTTGAACCTGTTGAACTGTTGGAAAATGAACTGAAAAACGAGTACAGTTTGGACAAAAAATTAAATTCAACTTTGGCACAAAATTTGAATTCAATTTCATAAGAATTTCTAGAAGAAAATTCAATTAAATTTTTGTCCAAAAAATTTATATACAAACCGTCCCGACCCACAACCCACACCCGCTCCCGGCATGGCTCGGTTGGACCGATGGCGGCGGTGGCAGCGGCACGCACGCGCGTGTGTGGTGGTTTGGGCTAAGGTTCAACTTGTCCATAACTCCTCCCTTCTACAAACTTGGGGTGCCCCCTTGGGGCCCAACCCAAGTGTTGCAATCTAGAGCTTATATACTCTCAAAAGCTCTCTTAAAGTTTCAATGTGGGATAACCTATTTCAAGGAAACCCACATTTAATTCTTTAAATGTCAATTCCACGAACACAAAAACAACGTTAAGTTCCCATTCACTCATAAATGGTTTTGATGAACCATCTTCACCGTGTGACTTGCCACACGGCAAGGAACACGTCACCTCTTCGGACCCATCCCAAAAGACGTGTAGACCCCACTTAATTTTGGGCTCAAAGTTGGCCCAATATAAGCCTATAAAAACCAATTTTCCAATAATCCCCCACATGAATGGAATTTGACAGAGATAAAATACAACAATATGATCTAATTACAGAGAGTACAAAAATTGAAAATATTCTGCAAAGGATAGGTAGCTTTTGGCTTTGAACCTTCTCTTGTGAGACACTATCGAATTTACTAGCTAACCAGTGAACATGATGTCTTGAACTGTTCAGCCATTTGTGTAAACCAAGACAATAAAACTCACACAGTATATTCCCAGACACAGTTTAGTTCTCACTATTGTGTTCATTTTGACCCTGAACAACCTGGTCTTTCATGAGTGCTCTAGATAATTGTAGCCCTTCACAAATCTCATAGAACCGACCCAGTTCACACTCACATAGATGATTCTTATGAAGAGTATTCTGCCATACTCCACTAGGTTTACGTAGATATAAGAATCACTAGAAGTATTACTTAACCTAAAACGCTGCAAACATCACTATTTTATCATAGAAATGGATAAAAGTTAGACTCCTCAGTGATCCTTCTGAGTCATACACAACTCGGTTATCCCTTTGAACCTAGATCTTGGGATCTCCAGTCAACTAGGTTGGGTTGTCGTTGTGGTAACTTTTATTTAATAGGCTTAAGTCCCATTCCCTTCAATGAATTATCAACTAGCTCTCTTGCTAACCCTTTGGTTAGTAGATCCACTATGTTGTCTTTAGACTTCACATATTCAATGGAAATAATTTCATTAGAGAGTAGTTGTCTCACGGTGTTATGTCGAAGATGAATGTGTCGTGACTTACTGTTATACATATGACTATGTGCTCTACCTATTACTGATTAATTATCACAATGTATGCATATAACAGGCACCGGTTTTGGCCATATTGGTTTATCGTCAAGGAAGTAGCGAAGCCATTCCGCCTCTTCCCCAGCTTTATCTAAAGCTATGAATTCTGATTCCATAGTAGACCTAGCTATGCAAGTCTGTTTGGAAGATTTTTGTTACGACCCAAACCCGTTTCTATAGGTTTAGCATCGTAACCGGCCAGTAATTCTTGGATTACCAAAGGCCTCATAACATAATAATGTATAATTAGGGGCTGCGGAAGTAATTACACAAAATATACATAGTCCATCGAGCTGTAAAGACATACATGGGACAAACAATCTTAAAATTTTATAAACATACGAGTGATATCAAAAGATATAGTATTTACACGTCACCTCATGTACATAAAAACAGAGAAACTTGTTCCGGGAGCAAAAGAACAAAATCTTATACAATCATAACAACACAACTACTAGACTTGACTTAATCTGGAACATTCTCGGGAGGCGCAAAGGTAGGCTGACAAAAACTGAGACGCTAGGTCCTCAACTCTGAGCCTGGTCATATGCTTGATCACCTATATACATGATATAAATAGTGAGTGAGAGCCCAGTGAATAATAACAGAGTGAAGGGTTAAATGAATGATTTCCCATGACTAAGCTAGTTCACATTCGTATTCTTATTCAAATCATATACAAAATTCGAAATTCTTGCTTGATTATACATGGTTTATCCATTAGCGCTAATAGAAGATCATATATAGAGCATCATAAATTATACTTGTCAGTTCCATAAAGGAACCTCCGACCGGGTACGAATAACTTGTCAATTCCATAAAGAAACCTCTGGACTGGGAACGAATAACTTGTCAGTTCCATAAAGGAACCTCCAGTTGGGTACAGATAACTTGCCAGTTCCATAAAGGAACCTTCGGTCCGAGTACAGATAGCATACTTGAATCATAACATAAATGCCACAAACATTTGTCAGAGTTGGGCAATCATTCATAGTATAAAACATGGCATTTCACAGAACATATCTTATTCCATATATAGAAAATAATTGAGCTCTAACATAGCTTTACTAAGTTATTACTCACAAATAACCAGTGGCTCTAAATAGATGAGTACAGTAGGCAATTCACTTAACTTAAGGCGCATGACCTACATAACATGACAAATACATACATTGGAACACATGCTCGGATTGTACATAACTTATTTCATTTGTTCTTAGTGTGTTCCTAGCCTTTATCCTCATCATAGTGTCTTGATCTTGACCAAGGAATGCCTAGGATGGAATGAGGATGCAAAAATTGTACTTGAAAACATTTTTCAAAACTTGCTGAAAATAGGGTCCACGCTCAATCGTGGCTTTCTTCACTTGAACGAACATGCGAAATGTGAGGGTCCGCTCGGGCGTAACTTCCTTCGCTCGAGCGGTCTGCAAACTTTGAAAAAGTATTGGTTGCTTGTTTTTCCCGCTCAATGCTCGCTTGACACTCGCTCGAGCGTGAGATACATGCCCTCGCTCGAGCGCAACTGTTGTCGCTCGAGCGTGCTGCAAAACGTAAGAACTTCTAGGAGCATGCATTTCACGCTCGAGCATGGAAGCAGAATTCTAGAATTTCCAGAATTGCTACCAAGCTTCAAAACTCAATCTTAAAGCATCAAAGCTCGATTTTTCTGGGCCAAAACCTAAGGGAACACTTAGAAACTCACAAAACATCATGAATTAAGGATCACTTATAAATGTTCCATGAACATGACATGCATGAATTTCTTTGAACTTAATCTTCTCAAAACATGATCAAATGCTACAAAACAACATGAAACTTGATGATTTCCCAAAATTAAGGTGAATTCAAGGCATGCATGAGGGAATTCTTGGAAATTAAACTCAAAATATGAGAAAACATGCATGCATGCATGGTATGGCTCAATACTCTTCATTTCTAACCTAATTTTTACATTAACCAACTCAAATCTCTAGAGTTCATGTCTTACACTTCATAGTTGTCCAAACATAGGGTTGGATTCCTACCTAAACTTGTCAAGATGAGAGCTAGAAGTTTGATCCTTGAGTTCCGAAGTCCAAATTCATAAGTTCTCTAGCAATCTCAATAATTTGAGCTCAACTTCTCTTCTTTCTCCCTCTTTCACATTGGTTGTGTGTGTGTGAGCACAAAATGTGTTGACATGAGGAAAAAGAGTGAGTAAGAGTACACAAGAAGCCTTATATAGGCTTGTTTAATGGTAGATAATTGAAACTAATCAAATAAGCCATTAAATTAATCTAATTTAATCGTTCCGAATCAAATTTCAATTGGACCTACCATAAAATTCTAAAAATTCTAAATAACACGCAAATCAAGTCAATTTCTGAATCGGACGCCGATAAGGCCTTTAATTCGCAAACCGAATAAAAACATGAACAGATCTTTCTATGTTAAACAGATATAAACACAAATAGAGCAACACATGGTACAATTTTTCACGTTAATTTCTTGTTAGGCATAATTAAGTATGGATTAACGTTAATCATGGGTCGGGGTTGTTACAGTTTCCAAGATACAGCCGCACCACCAAGAGTAAAGACATACCTACTGGTGGATTTTAGTCTCTACGATCCGATATCCAATTTGTATCACAATATCCTTCAAGTACTACTAGATATCTAGTATAATTCAGCCCAATGTTACGAGTAAATCAGAGATATCTTAGAACTCTTATAATTGCTTTCCAATGTTCTACTCCTGGATTACTCGAATATCTACTTAATTGACTTACTACATAAGCTATATCCGGGCGAGTGCAGTTCATCAAGTACATTAAGCTTCCAACAATTTTAGCATACTTTAATTGAGAAATACTTTCCTGCACATTCTTAGAAAGAAACAAATTAACATCCACATGTGTTCTAGCAAGATGATCATCCTCTTTGCTGAATTTGTCAAGTATTTTCTCATTGTAATGAGATTGTGACAAAGCATAACCTTCTAATGTTTTAGTATTTTTCATACCAAGAATTACATCAGCAATGCCCATGTCCTTCATGTCAAAATGTTTATTCAACATTTTCTTAGTATTTTTAATCATGTCATTATTACTACCTATGATGAGCATATCATCCACCTAAAGACATACTATAACATAACATTTTTCTGTGTTTCTAATATAAACACATTTATCACACTCATTAATTTCAAATCCATTTGACATCATTGCCTTGTTAAATTTCTCATGCCATTGTTTTGGCGCTTGTTTTAAACCATATAATGATTTAACCAATTTACACACTTTCTTTTCTTTTCTTTTCTTTTCTTGGAACAGAAAAACTTTCTGGTTGTTCTATATAAATTTCTTCATCTAACTCACCATTTAAGAAAGCGGTTTTCACATCCATTTGATGAATTTCTAGATTGTATAGAGAAGCAATGACAATTAGCATTCTAATGGATGTTATTCTATGTCAAGACCCAAACCCGGCCCTATGGGTTTAGCACCGTAACCGGCCAGTAATCCGAGATTACCGAAGGCCTGCTTAACAGTAGTACAGTAAAACAGAGTACAGGGCCTGGCGGAAGCCAAAACAGTAAAGAAACAATGCCTAATGAGCTGTGACAGTCTGCATGCAAAAAGACTTTCCAAACATATTTACATTCAGTGGAAAGGTAAACACAATATATACAATCATTCAGAATAGGAACTCAATCCCTATGCAACGGTACAGTAAACATTCAGCCTATACAAAACAATAAGACAGTACAGAAGGGGGAGTCCTAAAACACCCTTAAGCCTTAGCATGATAGGCTTGGAACCTCGCAATGAGGCACGGTAGTTGGCTTGACAAAACTAGAGTAACCCTGACGCTCCTAGCCGCGGTCTGGTGCCTGTACACCTACATATATATATGAGCAGTGAGCTAAAGCCCAGTGAATAACATAATGCGTAAAGAGGTTAAGAATGAATGTCCTTACAATAATGAAAACAATTCATTAAATCAGTATTTCAGTCGTTCAGTCAGTACAGTCATATGTGGTACATCCATTAGCATAACAGTACAGTAAACAGTAGGTCTTAAAAGACCGAGCAGTAAATGATGGCCATCAGTCAGCAACAGTAGTGGTTCCAACAAGGGAACCGACAGAGATCTCTGTAACAGTAACAGTAAACAGTAGGTGCTAAGGATGCCACAATACAGTTCAGAATATAGGACATACATTCATTCAGTTAACAGTAATCAGTTCAGAAAACAGTACAGTTCAGTTGTTCAGAAGATAATCATTTGTGAACATATCTTTACACAATCGTTACTCACAGAGTTTGGGCTACAGTATGCTAGAGCGTGTCTCCCCAGTCGCCAACCCTACACAGATAACAGATTGAACACACTAAGCTACACAGGTGGGAAAGATAATAACTTAATCCCTAATTTGCCTCGGTGTGTTCTACATCTATGCCCTCAATAAGATGTCTTAAACTAGGCCTAAGAATGCCTAGGATGAGATGAGGATGCAAAGATGTGATCAGAAAATAGTTTCAGGAGTTTTCAGAAAAACAGAGTCCCGCTCGAGCGGTCATGCAACAAAAGTACACGCTCGAGCATCAAATATCCCGCTCGAGCGTACTGTAAAAGTACTAGATGGGTGAAATCTCCGCTCGACGGACGTTCGACACCCGCTCGAGCTTGAGACACATGACTCCGCTCGAGCGGACTGTAAAACAGTACAGAGATACTGGATGCTCAGATTCCCCGCTCGAGCGTCACTAGCCCCTGCTCGAGCGGAAGTGCAGAATCTGGAAAACCCATTAAAACATGAACAGATCAAGTAAACAATCAAACAGATAGAATACAGATTAACATACACACTCAGTCAATTCAATTCCAATTTTCAGTCAGTCAGTTCAGTACTTTAATCAGTTCAGTTATCAGTCATGATCAGTTCAGTTTAACGGTAATCAATGTTTATCGGTAAGCAGTGGTGAGGGTTATTACAGTCTCCCCTCCTTATAAAGAGTTTAGTCCTCTAAACTCGGGTTACCTTCGTTCTGGAAGAAAACAGGATTCAGTGGAAATAGTTCAGGATATCTTTTAGCCATGTCATCTTCCCTTTCCCAAGTGGCATACACGCCACCGTGGTTCTGCCAGTCGACTTTTACCAGCGGGATTTCTTTGTTTCTCAGTTTCTTGATCCGTTTGTTTAGAATCTGTATAGGCCGTTCCTCGTAAGTGTAGTCATCACTCAGCACTACACGGGTAGGCTCTATTACATGGAAAGGATCCCGGAGGTAGTCTCTCAACATAGAAATGTGGAAGACGTTATGCATATGCTCCATTTCAGAAGGAAGTGCAACTTGATACGCCACCGGATTGATTTTCTCAATAATCTCATATGGTCTGACGTATCTCGGTGCTAATTTGCCTTTGACTCCAAAACGAGTCTGGCCTTTCATCGGTGTCACTTTCACAAATACGTGATCACCCACTTCATACTCTCTGTCTCGTCTTCTGACATCAGCATAACTCTTCTGTCTGCTCTGTGCAGTTTTCAGTCTCTGTTGTATCAGTTTCACTTTCTCGGTTGTTTCATATACAATCTCGGGCCCAAGCAAAGGCCCATCTCCAACTTCTGCCCAGCAAATCGGAGATCTACATTTTCTGCCATACAATGCCTCGAAAGGCGCCATGCCAATACTCGAGTGATAGCTGTTGTTGTAGGCAAATTCAGTTAAGGGCAAATGACTTTCCCAGTTTCCCTGAAAATCAAGGACACACATTCTCAGTAAATCCTCCAGAGTCTGGATGGTCCTTTCTGACTGGCCATCTGTCTGAGGATGGTAGGCACTACTCAGTCTCAGTTCAGTACCCAGTGCAGTCTGTAGGCTTTGCCAAAATCTCGATGTAAACTTCGAATCCCTGTCAGAAACAATGGACACAGGTACTCCATGCAGTCTAACAATTTCGTCAATATAGAGTATAGCCAATTTGTCCGCATTATAAATTGTCTTAACAGGCAAGAAGTGAGCAGATTTAGTCAGTCTATCAACAATAACCCAAATTGAGTCCATACTTTTACTGGAGCGAGGCAATCCCACTATAAAATCCATGGTGATATGCTCCCATTTCCACTCCGGTATCGGTAAGGGCTGCAATAAGCCTGCGGGTCGTTGATGTTCGGCTTTAACTTGTTGGCAATGAAGACACTTCGATACAAAATCAGCAATCTCTTTCTTCATTCCCGGCCACCAGAAGTTTAGTTTCAGGTCTTGGTACATTTTCGTATTCCCCGGATGGATAGAAAATCTTGAGTTGTGGCCCTCTTGCAGAACTCTTCTTTTCAGTTCAGTATCGTTTGGTACACACAATCTTTCTTGAAATTTCAGTACATTATGCTCAAATTTGAATCTCGGTCTCGGTTTAGATTCTCTTTCCCCGATGATCTTTTTCAAGAAATCATACAGTTGATGTTTCTCTTTAATCTCTTCAATCAGTGCCAGTTGGGCAGAAATAGCAGCTAAGGTTCCACCTTGTTCTCGTAAAACAATTTCAATTTCAAATTTTTCAAGGTCACAAAGCAACTCTTTCTGTCCGGTAAGCAAACATGCCAAGTTTCCAATTGATTTCCGGCTCAATGCATCGGCAACGGTGTTGGCTTTTCCCGGATGGTACAAGATCTGTAGGTCATAGTCCTTTATTAGTTCTAGCCATCTTCGCTGTCTCATGTTCAGTTCTTTTTGTGTGAAGAAATACTTTAAACTCTTATGGTCGGTATATACTCCACATGTTGCCCCATAAAGGTAGTGACGCCAGATTTTTAGTGCAAATACTACTGCAACAAGTTCCAGATCATGGGTCGGGTAGTTCTTTTCATGCGGTCTCAGTTGTCGGGAAGCATAGGCAATTACTCTTCCATTCTGCATTAAAACACATCCCAAACCCTTATGAGAAGCATCACTAAACACAGTATAACCATCCGTACCTGAAGGTAAGGTAAGAACCGGTGCAGTCACTAATCGAGTTTTCAACTCCTGGAAGGCAGATTCCCTTTGGTCAGTCCAGTCAAATGATATCCCCTTCTGAGTCAGTTGAGTCAACGGTAAAGCAATTTTGGAGAAATCTCTGACAAATCTTCTATAATATCCAGCCAAACCCAAAAAGCTTCGGACTTCAGTCACGTTGGTTAGTCTAGGCCAGTTCACTACAGCTTCGATTTTCTGCGGATCAACAGAAATTCCATCTTTGCTAACAACATGCCCCAAAAACATAACATGGTCAAGCCAAAATTCACATTTAGACAGTTTAGCATACAATTTCTGTTCTCTTAAGGTTTGTAGGACAAGTCTCAGATGATGTTCATGTTCTTTTATACTTTTGGAGTAAATCAGTATGTCATCAATAAATACAACAATAAAGTCATCAAGGTACGGTTTAAAGATTCTGTTCATTAAGTCCATAAATGCAGCTGGTGCGTTCGTGACTCCAAAAGGCATAACTAAGAATTCGTAATATCCATACCTCGTTCTAAAAGCAGTTTTATCAATGTCATCTGATTTAACTTTCAACTGATGGTATCCGGATCTGAGATCAATCTTCGAAAATACTTTAGCACCCTGTAACTGATCAAACAGGTCATCAATACGCGGTAATGGGTATTTATTCTTTACAGTTACCTTATTCAGTTCACGATAGTCAATGCACAGTCTCAGTGAACCGTCTTTCTTCTTTACAAACAAAACAGGTGCCCCCCACGGTGAGATACTAGGTCTGATGAACTTTTTGTCTAACAGTTCTTGCAGTTGCACTTTCAGTTCTTTCAGTTCAGTTGGAGCCATTCGGTAAGGAGCTTTAGAAACTGGCTGTGTTCCGGGAATCACATCAACGGTAAATTCAATCTCCCTGTCAGTCAAATCTCCTGGAAGATTATCTGGAAAAACATCTGGGAATTCGTTGACTATAGGAATACAGTTCACATTAGCATTATCATCAGTAGACACAGTCAATACAGAACACAGATATCCCTTACAGCCCTTTCTAATCAATTTTACAGCTTTCACAGATGAAATCAGATACGGGGGAGGTACTACTCCAACCCCATTAAACACAAATTCAGGTAGACTAGGTGGATGGAAAACTACTTGTTTCGTTACACAGTCTATGGTGGCATGATATTTCGTTAACTAGTCCATCCCCAATATTACATCAAAATGATCAATGTTCAATGGCAGTAAATCAATAAACAGATGTACATCTCCAACAATAATTTCACAAGCAGGGTACATGTCTGCACAGGTCATAGATCTCCCAACGGGTGATGATACAGCTAACAGATAATTCATAGGTTCTAAGGGTCTATTCAATTTACGCGAAAAAGCATGCGACACATAAGAATGCGTAGACCCCGAATCAATCAGTACATAAGCATTCTGGGTACAAATAGAGAGAATACCGGACACAACGGTCTCGGTATTCTGGACGTCTCCCGGTACTAGGGTGAACACTCGGCCCTGCCTCATAGGCTCTTTTCCGGTAGCTTTGGGGTTCGGTTTCGGTGTAACAGTTGGTGCCGCTACGCTTGGTGTAGCTTTACTACTAGCTTGTGGAGCAGAGGGACAGTCTTTAATCATGTGGCCCACCTTGCCACACCTATAACAGGCTCCTGATATCTTGTAACAGACTCCCTTGTGATTTTTACCACACTCAGAACAAGGCGGTATTGTACGGTTTCCTTGACTAGATGTAGTCATTGACCCCGTATTCTGTTTCTTGTTCACTGGACTATGCTTGCCTTTCTTAAACTTAAAACTCCGCCTTTTACCCCGCCATTCAGGCAATGGCGTTTCAGTTTTCAGTGCTTTAATATTTGATTCAGCCATCAAGACTCTGTCAAGAACATTTACATAATTCGGTAGTTTCAGAACATTTATTCGGTCAAGAATTACAACATTAAGGCCGCCTTCAAATTTTTTGGCCTTCTTATACTCAGTATCCACCATATGCGGTGCATATCTAGCAAGCTCGGTGAATTTCGTCTCATATTCAGCCACAGACATTGCCCCTTGTCCCAGCTGTTCAAACTCAGTTACTTTTCTGTCCCGAACACACTGAGGGAAGTACTTTTCAAAGAAGGCTCCTTTGAATTGAGCCCAAGTCAGAACGGTATTTTCATCACGGATGAGCATCCACCACCTTTTAGCTTCTTCTTGCAATGTAAAGGTGGCTAACAGTACCTTGTGTGCTTCAGAGCACGGGAAAACTTCGAACAATTTTTCAGTCTCCAGAACCCATGCTTCAGCTTTCAACGGTTCTAGGCCTCCCTGAAAGGACGGCGGTTTCATTTTGCTGAACTTATGGGTCAGTGCAATTATGTCCCCATCATTAGCATTCATATTTTGTACATTCACATTCATATTTTGTTCCGGTGCAGTCAAAAGAGGAGGAGGTAGGGGCTGTTGGTTCAGTTATTGATCCAGTCTCGCAGTTATCAGTTCCATCATTTGCTCCAGTCTGGCCATTCTGGCCTCAGAGGATGAGGATTCAGTTTCATTTGCAGTGTTTGCGTTATCCATTTCACTATAAGCAGTTATAACAGTTTTAAACATAAGCAGTCATTTGTTTAATAGTTTCAGTTTAACACGTTAGCATATATTCAGTCATAACATAACTACACACTTATCATGCTCATGAGATGCCCTAATTACTTTTCTAGGACACCCTATAGCTCATTTGGACACGTGTGTGCGGTATAACTCGTGGTAAGTATCGCTCTGATACCACTCTGTCAAGACCCAAACCCGGCCTTATGGGTTTAGCACCGTAACCGGCCAGTAATCCGAGATTACCGAAGGCCTGCTTAACAGTAGTACAGTAAAACAGAGCACAGGGCCTGACGGAAGCCAAAACAGTAAAGAAACAATGCCCAATGAGCTGTGACAGTCTGCATGCAAAAAGACTTTGCAAACATATTTACATTCAGTGGAAAGGTAAACACAATATATATAATCATTCAGAATAGGGACTCAATCCCTATGCAACGGTACAGTAAACATTCAGTCTATACAAAACAACAAGACAGTACAGAAGGGGGAGTCCTAAAACACCCCTAAGCCTTAGCATGATAGGCTTGGAACCTCGCAGTGAGGCACGGTAGTTGGCTTGACAAAACTAGAGTAACCCTGACGCTCTTAGCCGCGGTCTGGTGCCTGTACACCTACATATATATATATGAGCAGTGAGCTAAAGCCCAGTGAATAACATAATGCGTAAAGAGGTTAAGAATGAATGTCCTTACAGTAATGAAAACAGTTTATTAAATCAGTATTTCAGTCGTTCAGTCAGTACAGTCATATGTGGTACATCCATTAGCATAACAGTACAGTAAACAGTAGGCCTTAAAAGACCGAGCAGTAAATGATGGCCATCAGTCAGTAACAGTAGTGGTTCCAACAAGGGAACCGACAGAGATCTCTGTAACAGTAACAGTAAACAGTAGGTGCTAAGGATGTCACGATACAGTTCAGAATATAGGACATACATTCATTCAGTTAACAGTAATCAGTTCAGAAAACAGTACAGTTCAGTTGTTCAGAAGATAATCATTTGTGAACATATCTTTACACAATCGTTACTCACAGAGTTTGGGCTACAGTATGCTAGAGCGTGTCTCCCCAGTCGCCAACCCTACACAGATAATAGATTGAACACACTAAGCTACACAGCTGGGAAAGATAATAACTTAATCCCTAATTTGCCTCGGTGTGTTCTACATCTATGCCCTCAATAAGATGTCTTAAACTAGGCCTAAGAATGCCTAGGATGAGATAAGGATGCAAAGATGTGATCAGAAAACAGTTTCAGGAGTTTTCAGAAAAACAGAGTCCCGCTCGAGCTCAGGTTTCCCCGCTCGAGCGGTCATGCAACAAAAGTACACGCTCGAGCGTCAAATATCCCGCTCGAGCGTACTGTAAAAGTACTGGATGGGTGAAATCTCCGCTCGACGGACGCTCGACACCCGCTCGAGCTTGAGACACATGACTCCGCTCGAGCGCCCAATCCTCCGCTCGAGCGGACTGTAAAACAGTACAGAGATACTGGATGCTCGGATTCCCCGCTCGAGCGTCACTAGCCCCCACTCGAGCGAAAGTGCAGAATCTGGAAAACCCAGATTGCAACTCCAAGCTCAAACCAAGTTTTAACAACTCAAAACTCGACCTCTTGGGCTGAATTTCCAGAAAACATTTGTAAACACATAGAATAACATGGTTCAAAGCTCAATTTTGAGAAATCAAAGCCCAAGGGTGTTTAATTCAAATCAAATTTCAAACCATTTTTCAAGAACAATCCTCAAACACGACATGCATGATCTTTAAATAACTTTCAAGCTTCAAAACATGTTCTAATGAGCCAATTGATTCACAAACATGATGAAAACATGGTCTACACTCAAAACATGGACATGCATGTGACAATTTGCCATGACCTCAACTCAAAATCCAACAATACTAACATGCATGCATGAATTCTAACTCAAATCAACATATAAGGTTATTTCATGACTCAATCCACTAAATTTGACATGAATCATGTAAGAACAAGCTCAATGGCAACAATAGGAAGATGAGTTTCCTACCTTAGTCTTGTATTCAAGGTTTAAGAGCTCAAATATGAAATCTATACTTCAATCCTCTCAATCCAAGCAAGATCAAGCAAAAGAGATGAAGACACTCTCACTCCCTCTCTCAAGTCGGTGGTATGCTCAAAGTGAGCTGAGCAAAAGTGTTTTAATTCAACGTATAAGGCTCAAAAGTGCATAGATAATGGCCACTAAGTGGTCTAATTGTAATTAAGTCAAACTTTGCAATTAACCCAATATTTAATCTAATTTAATCATACCTAATCAGTTTTCAGATAAATACACTATAAAATCACATTAATTCTAAGGATCATAGAACACTAGTCAATGTCGGATTCGGCCGCCGATAAGGCCTTCAATTAACAGGTTAACCACTAAAACATGAACAGATCAAGTAAACAATCAAACAGATAGAATACAGATTAACATATACACTCAGTCAATTCAATTCCAATTTTCAGTCAGTCAGTTCAGTACTTTAATCAGTTCAGTTATCAGTCATGATCAGTTCAGTTTAACGGTAATCAATGTTTATCGGTAAGCAGTGGTGAGGGTTATTACATTCTAGTAATCGGTGAATATGTGTAAAAGTAATCAAGACTTTCTTTTTGTCTAAAACCTTTGACCACAAGTCTTGCCTTGTATTTGTCAATTAATCCATCCGCTTTCATTTTTCTTTTGAAAATCTACTTGTACCCAAGAGGTTTACAACTTGGTGGTAAGTCTACTTATTCCCAAATGTGACTTTACAATATGGATTCAACGTCACTGTTTACAGCTTCTTTCCATAAAGGAGCATTAGGACTGGACATAGCTTCTTTAAATGTTAAAGGCTTATTTTCTAACAAAAAAATTAGAAAATCTGGATCAAAAGATTTTGAGGTTCTAGCACGTTTACTAGGCCTAAGTTCCTTTTCCTCATTTTGATCTATCTCTTGTTCTTGATCTTGTTCTTGATCATTACTAGTAATAGCATCATGAGATTTTTTGTTAGTACTAGTCTCTTGTTCAGTCTTGTTTGGAAACACATGTTCAAAGAAAAACGCATTCCGAGATTCAATAATAGTATTTACACGCATTTCGAAATGTTCTGACTTATGAATCAAAAATCAATATGCACTACTATTCATGGCATAACCAAAGAAAAAGCAATCAACAGTTTTAGGACCTATCTTAGTCTTTTTAGGACTAGGAATAGCCACTTTAGCCAAACACTCCCACCCTTTTAAGTATATGTAGGATGGTATTCTCTCATGCCACATTTCATAAGGTGTTTAATTCACTTTCTTTCGGGGTACTTTGTTAAGTATATAATTAGCAGAAAGTATTGCTTCCCCCCACAAGTTCTGAGGTAATCCAGAACTTATTAACATGGTATTCATCATTTCTTTTAAAGTCCTATTTTTCCTTTCAGCAATTCCATTTTGCTGAGGTGAGTAAGGAGTGGTGGTTTGATGAATTATTCTATATTCTTTACAAAACTCACCAAAAGGTGATTTATATTCACCACCTCTATCACTTCTAAGTTTCTTAATTTTCTTACCAAGTTGATTTTCAACTTCATTCTTGTATTGAATGAAAGTTTTCAAAGCTTCATCCTTGGTTCGAATTAAATAAACATAACTATATCTAGTATAGTCATCTATGAAAGTGATAAAATATTTTTTCCCACCTCTAGTTTGAATTGATTTAAAATCACAAATGTCACTATGAATTAATTCAAGTGGTTTCGTACTCCTTTCAATTGACTGAAAAAGAGTTTTGTATAATTTTGCCTTAACACAAATTTCACATTTATGATTTAAATCAATGTCAAATTTAGGTAAACATTCCATATTAATTAATCTACGCAAAGATCCATAATTAACATGCCTAAGTCTACCATGCCATAAGTTTGAAGACTCAAGCAAGTAAGAAGAAGATGTATTTTTATTAATAACAAAGGGTACAACAGTCATTACATTCATTTTGAAAAAGCCATCAGACATGTAACATTTTCTTGCATATATCCCGTTTTTGGTAAGTACAAACTTGTCACTTTCAAAAACTAGCCTAAACCCATTTTTACTCAACAAAGATCCGGAAACAAGATTTTTGCGAATGTCCGGTATATGCAGCACATTGTTGAGAATGAGTTCCTTTCCATATGTTATCTTCAGAATAATCTTTCCTTATCCTTCAACTTTAGAAGTTGAGGAGTTGCCCATAAAAAGTTGTTCACCGTTGTCCACTGTAGAATAAGATGTGAACAGCTTTTTGTCGGCCCAGATATGGCAAGTAGCACCAGTGTCCACCCACTATTCTTTAGGATTTCCGACAAGGTTTTCCTCGGAAACAATTGTAGAAAGATTTATGTCATCTACACCATTGAAAATATTGTCCACTTCGGTCATATGGCTTTAAACATGCTTCTTGCTTGTTCTTCTTTTACATTTACCTTTGCTACGACAATCTTTGGCCCGATATCCTTCTTTGTCACAGATGTAACACTTGCCATTAAATTTGTACTTCTTATTTTCCCCCCTTTTAAAGCCTTGTGCGAAACTTTCTTCAGAAAACTTTCGTTTCTTTGCTTTTGGAGCATGTTCCACCACATTTGCCTTTGACTCCATTAGATGCTTACCAGTCTTCTTTTCTAAATTGCGGTTGTCTTCCTCAATCCTCAAATGCACAATCAATTCTTCTAAAGACATTTCTTTGCGCTTGTGTTTGAGGTAGTTCTTGAATTCCTTCCAGCCTTGTGGTAATTTTTCAATTAAGGCTGCAACTTGGAAGGATTCACTGAGAGACATGCCTTCTACGGGAATATTATGCAGAATGAGTTGGAGATCTTGAACTTGGTTGATCACAGTCTTAAAATCAACCACCACAAAATCTAGGAATTTGTCGACCACAAATTTCTTTGAGCCGACATCTTTTGTTTTGTATTTTTTCTCGAAAAACTCCCAAAGTTCCTTTGTTGTATTGATAAGACTGGAGACGTTGTATAATGTGTTGTCAAGTCCGTTCAAAATGTAGTTGCGGCAAAGGAAATTAGCGTGTTTCCAAGCATCGACTGCAGCAACCACTTGCCGGTCAGTTTCATCCTCGTTCAGAGTAAGAGCATTCTCACGGAGAAAACGAGTATGGTTCAAAATTGTAAGATAGAACAGTATTTTCTGCTGCCATCTTTTAAAATTAGTTCTTGAGAACTTCTCTGGCTTCTCACCATGATTGATTGGCACAGTCATAACAGGAAGGGTTGGAACAATTGCAGTCACCACGCTAGTACTTGTTTGAGCATTAGTTTCAGTAGACATGAATTCTAAATTATAAAACAAAATTATAATTAGAATTTTAAATTACATAGAAAATTTAAACCAAAACCACAAAATTAAATTCAGTAAAAATAAAAGAAACAAGAAATGTAACTTTTATTTTTCAATTCATTTGAAAATAAATTAAAATTTTATTTAACCAAATTAATTCCACACAGAAAATTAAATTTCTATAACACTTCAATAATTAAAATGCTAAAACAGAATTTTAATTAATGAACACTTAGAAATAATTTCTGAAAACCAAAAATTAATTTCTGACAAAAATTCTATAAATAGATATTCTGAATTGCTAATGACACTAGTATATTACTACTAGTTGTCAAAGAAAATAGGCAGTATATTACTACTATCTGTCAAATAGTATATTACTACTATTTGTTTTTCAACTAGAATATTATTTTGTAAAACTATAGAAAATAATTTTTGTAAGAAGAAGAAAGAGAAAAGGAAACAAATGAAAAAATTTTGTAAACAGAATAATTCGAGTTTATCTTAAGATTGTTGGAACAATCTTCTGTGTACAATAAATAAATTGAAACTAAATCAAACAAATAAAATAAATAATGTACCGAATTTATTTTATCGTACCGAATAAATAATAAAAAGATCAAGTCGAGTGTGTGACACTCTGTCCTTAAGACAAATTCGTCCCACTACGGTGCTTACGGATAAATACCGTCTATCTCCCAGGATACAATGATTTTCAAAAATTGTAGTAGTACTCCAAACAATTTGTTCGGCGAACAAAACCTTGTGTTCTATACTTTCTTTAATTTTTCCTAAAACAAATATAAAGAATTTATGCAAACAGAGCAAGAAAAAGAAAGAGAACAAATTTTATGTGGATGATTATCAGACTATTTTCAATCCTTAAACTGCTGGAATTAAACTGGTATTTATAGGCAAAAAATCCTGTCCGAACATGTGCTATAAAAAATTGAATAGATATGAAACTGTTTGAACAGATTGAATTCAAATTTTGAACAAATCTACAAACTGTTTGGCAGTTTTAAAACTGCTCGGAACTACTGGGCAGTTTTCCCAATTTGTTGGACAATTTGAACCTGTTGAACTGCTATGGACTGAAAATGGGTACAGTTTGGACAGAAAATTAAATTCAATTTTGGCACAAAATTTGAATTCAATTTCATTAAGAATTTTTGAAAAAAAATTCAAATAAATTTTTGCCCAAAATTTATATAAGAACCAACCCGACCCACAACCCACACTCGCGCCCGACACGGCCAATCAACGGCGGCGCGTAGTGGTTTTGGCTAAGGTTCAACTTGTCCATAACTCTACCCTTCTATAAACTTAGGGTGTCCCTTGGAGCCCAACCCAAGTATTGCAATTTAGAGCTTATATACTAACAAAAACTCTCTTAAAGTTTCAATGTGGGACAACCCATTTCAAGGAAACCCATATTTAATTCTTTAAACGTCCATTCCATAAACCCAAAAACAACGTCTAGTTCCCATTCACTCATAAATGGTTTTGACGAACCGTCTTCACCGTGTAACTTGCCACACGGCAAAGAACACGTCATCTCTTCGGACCCACCCCAAAAGACATGTGGACCCCACTCAATTTTGGGTTCGAAGTTGGCCCAATATAAGCCTATAAAAACCAATTTTCCAATATTCATTATTTTTTCTTTTTAAATTTAGATGTTGTTATGTGATGCTTTATTGATTAGTCATTGTTGAATTTCTTTTATATAGTTGATATTTTAATTTAATTAAGAGTGTCTATTTTACAATCTTAAATTTAATAGATATAATATAAAATTATTATATGATAATCCAAAATAATTTCAACAGATAGATTTTTGAATAAGATAATTTGAACAAATAGAGAGAGAAATCCACATATTTTAAACAGATTAAGAGAAACCCATAGATTTTGAATAGATAGAGTAACAAAATTGAACAGATAGGAAATTTTCTTAATAGATAGTCAACAAAAGTTAGTAGATAAATTAAGAAGTAAAATTGAAAATAAAATGTCTTTCAAAATAAACAAAATGACTCCTTACCAAACCATTTCACAAATGGTGAACTTCTTTCAACAAATATATATGCACTAGACGTAATACACTATATCTTCCTTAGTTTAGATTTATCACTAATTTACTCTTTTTTTTTTAGGTAAAAATAGTCTCCCTTTCTAAAATTTAAAAAAAAAATAAAAAATATTGTAAGAATTACAATTTTGCTATAATTATGTCGAATACTCTTTTAATAAAGTTAAATGATCAAAACTAATTTAAATTGTGTAAAAATATAAAAATAAACAAATAAGAATATATATTTCGGTGTAAAAAAATATGATAATATTATTATTTTTTTATTTATATGACTAACAGTTCATTGTAGTTTTTTTTTTATGGATAAATTACAAATACACTCCTTAGATTTATTTAAAATACGAATATTGCATAGCAAATGAACTATTTTGTTAATAAATCATTAAAGTAATTAGCAATTTTTAATGATGCAAAAAAATTATTTCAATTAAAAATTAAAAGTTTTATTTTTTATTAATTTTATTAAATAAAAAATTATAATATAAAGATATTTATAATTCTCAAAATTACAATATATAATTTGTATTTTAAATAAATTTCAATAGTATATATATATTGAAAAGTTTTGGAGATAAGGCTGACCTGCAATTCTCGTAAACGATCTGTAAGGAGGAAAATGTTTTAGATATCTAGGATATTATGTAATTATATCTTTTACTAATTACAATTTATTATATTTTTTATATTTTTTAATTACTTAATATAAATTTATAAATAATGGTGCTATATATACCAATTAGTGTACTAACTAGTATATCAATACTAATTATGATATTATTATTGATCTCATTCATTAATCACATTACAAATCTTAAATTTTTTTAAAATTATATCACATTATCAATTTATATATTATTTAATATATTAATTAATACATATAATACTATTCATTTATAAATTTTACTTCCTTTATTAATCGCAAGATTATTAAAACACAACCTGACAATACCGAGACGAACCAATAGCTGCTGACCGGTGCAACTGCAAAAGCGTTTTATAGAGAAGGATTGGATTGTCTGGCTTTGTTGTGGGATGGGACTGTTCCCAAACAGTGGCGTTGATAGACCCCACTATTGCCTATTTCATTCATGTCGAAGTGACTTAACCTTAAGCTTCCCCCATTGGACTGATGGCTCCAGTGCCCCACGCTCGGCCGTCACACATCTACGGTTCCCCAACCCAACTAACCGGCTATGTAAGACACTCCCAACCGGTCAAGCCGGTCATCAATCGCCCCCCGTCCTCTCACTTTAGTAGTTGGTTGTTATTTATGGAGAGTAGAGTCGTTTTCAAGAGAAACTTTTAAAAAAATTTAGGTCAAGTTTGGCGTGAGACAAAAAAGATAAAAAGTCAAAAAGTAACTATTCTATTTAAGTCATATCATCTTATTTAAGTCACATCATCTCTCTAATACATCACTTCAAACCCAACCTAAACCCAATTCATATTTCATAAAAAGTCAAAAAGTGCACTTATTTAGTCTTCCCAAACTAGGCTTTAGTACAAATTTGTGACAGAATTTATAATTTTAATTATTAATATTAATAATATTTAATAATTATTTTTTAAGATTTCAATGCCATGTTTGTCCTTTTTATTTTAGAAAAGAATAATACTAAAAATACAAAATATTTACCAAACAATCACATGGGTATGGATTTCACCTAAATCTACACCCATGTAAGTATTTCATAAATTTTTAATAAAACATTGGAGATTTTTAGGCTAAGTTTGGCATGATTGAAAAAAGATAAAAAGTCAAAAAGTCACTATCATATTTAAGTCACATCATCTTATTTAAGTCACATCACCTCTCTAGCACATCACTTCAAACCCAACCCATATTTCGTAAAAAGTCAAAAAGTGCACTTATTTAGTCTTCCCAAACTAGGCCTTTTGCTTAGAAAAAAAATTAAAAATGAATGAGATAATAGAAAAATAATTACATTATAGATAGAATATTTTATGATGCAATTTTGACACATAAGAATAACTTGTATTTGTTAGAGTATTTAAGTGAGAAAGAGAAAGAGAAATCTATATTATATTGAATATTGTGTTGAATAATTATGTAATAATATATATATGACTCCTTTATATAGGAGAAGAAAAATCTAAGTATGGTAATCCTAAATAGGATAATGAATATAATATAATATGTATGATAGATAGAATATATAGTTATTATATTTAACACCTCCTAAAACTCAAATAGGGATACCAACTTGAGTTTAGAAAGAGAATCTAAAACATAAAATAACACTAAAAATAAAATAAAAGGAAAATAGATTGTAAAGTCCAAACGGGACCGCTAAAGCACTTGAGATAGATCAGAGGCTGAAACTAATGCCGAGAGACATTTTATAGTCGTGTAAGACTGTGCTAGAACTGGCTGGAACTAATGCCGAAATAGTTTAAGATCGTACCATACCGTTGTAGGAACTGACCGGAATCAATATCGAGACAGCTTAAAGGGTCATACCGAACCGTTGTAGGAACTGACCGGAATCAATGTCGGAACAGTTTAAGCGGTCATGTCAGACCATTGTAGAGACTAACCGGAATTAATGTCAAACAGTTTAAAAGGGTCATGCCAGATTGATGTAGAGAATTAGATGTTGAACCAGCAAATGTGACACACACGTAACTTATGACATGGTACTGAATAATGATGGCAACAGATGACCGAGTGCACCAGGGGGCGGCTTATTAAAAAGAGCGCTAGGGGGTGGCTTAGATGGTACGCCAGGGGGTGGCTTAGATGGTACGCCAGGGGTGACTTTGGTGCGCCAGGGGGTGACTTATGAGAAAATGCGCTAGGAGTGGCTTAGATAGTGCGCCGAGGGATCGACTTGGGTGGTTTTTTTGATGTATAACCATGCTCATCATAATATAGGTATAATACCCCCTCAATCTCAAATAGGTTTGAAAATAGAAACCTATTTGAGGTTGAAACAAATGGAAAGACAGAGTGGAGCAAAAGCGCAAAAAAAATAAATAAAAAAAAATATTGCAAGTAAAAAAATATATGATAGAAATATTTGGGATATGAATAAATCAGTGGACAAAGGAAGAGATCACCATGAAACGATACTAAAAGTAAAATATGACAGCGAAATAGGTTGAGGTTCGGTGGGCAGCCTCGCTAGTAAGGCGAAAAACACCAAGACCTTAACCTATAGTTATAATACTATGTTAGAATATTTAAGAGAGAGAGAGAGAGAGAGATAAATCTGTATTATATTGAATATTATGTAACAATATATATAAAACTCTTTTATATAGGATGAGAGAAATCTAAGTATGATAATCCTAAATAAGGTAATGAATATAATATAATGTATATGATAGATATAATATATAGTTACTATATTTAACAGTACCAAAATGGCTTATACCATGTACACAAAAATTTACAATTTTTTTCTTATTTTTTCAACCTAGATAGTGAAATGGACCATTACTAAAATGTTCACAGAATTTTTCATCGAAAGATGTTTTGCTGGTGGTCGTGACGTTGGACGAATTCCTTGATGAGAGTTCGGATTGCTTTGATGAGAATACAGAACGAACTTAGTTATTTTTCAGCATTAGGTGTTATTCATATGGAGATTCTTTTAAATTATTAAAAAATATAATTTGACTCCTTAAATTATGAAAGTATATAAATATACTTTTTAAACTATTGAGACATGTCAGTTTGTCCTATAAACTATAAAAGTGTATAAATGAACCTACTTTTTAAAACTACAAGTAAAAATGTCACAACAAAAAATATTATAATTAGAAATAGGACATTGACAATTAAAACTGAGTGATTCTACTTACCTCTTTACACCCTACACCACTAAAAAAAAATGTGATTATCACTATACCTATTATATTACCAAAACTAACCCTAAAATAAAACTTTTCAAAACCCTTTTATCTTTTTATACCAATAGTTTGTGGAGGGAAAATAAGGGAACAGAAGAGGAAAGAAAAAGACGCATGAAAGATAGTGAATAAAACCTACAACGAAGTGCCTGTTCAATCTTACGGTGCTAAGAAATTTACATTCCTTCGGTATTATGTTGCCGAAAAAAATAAATTTATCCAGCATTTTGTTACTATACATTTACAGAGCCACTTTCTTCCAAATAATGATTTTTAAGTATGTGTCGGGCTTATTCAGTAATACAATGCCATGTTATCAGACAAACTTTTTTTTTCCCAGCAATATGTTGTTGTTCGTAAAAAAAAATCATATTCATAAAAAAAACTTAATAAATCTCGTCTGTAATGAATTTATGATTGAAGTCCACTAACAATGCAGTACCTGCATTTATACTATATATTAAGCAAAATGGGGTTTTTAACCTCAAGGCTTGTGGGAGTTTCAATATCTCAATCTGAATTTTCTAAATTTTTTATTTAAAAAAAAAACTCAACATTTATTGATTTGGTCAAAATCTCCTGATCAGCATTTATTAACTTTTTTCAATCGACATGTCTTTTCACATGCCTACATTTATTGATTTGGTCAAAATCTCCCGATCAGCATTTAAAATCCCCTCAAACAAATAATTATAAATACAATCCGTGTATAGTTATTGCAGTACCATTTTTCAACTTTTCTCATACACTATAGTTAGTGATAAGATTATTAAATTATTTTTATAAAAAATCTTAAAAAACATAATTTATATAATCAAAAAATCAAAAACAAATATAAATATCTATAATTATTCTGTATATAGCACGGGTGATAGGCTAGTTGTTGTAATAAGTAGAAGCATAATCCTTTTAAGAAAATAAAATAAAAATATAAAAAAAAATGAAGCTAAAAATACATGGCAATGAGTAGCTGAATAAATTAAAAAAATTCGATCTTGGGTTACCGAAAATGTATATTTTATTCAGCAGTTGGTTACCAGACATATATTTTTTGTTTGGCAATGTGATGTTGGACTATTTTATTTTGTTCGATTTTGAAACACCGAACAAAAGTCAAAGAATAGTTCAGAAAAATAAAACAAAAGCCTACCAAACAAATAAAAAAATTCACCATTTCACTTTTTGGATGGCTCTTCACCCCCGTTTCTTCATCCATTACTTTCTTCTATGATCAAAATAATATGATTCTCACTTTTTAAAAAGAGATGTGTAAGAAAAATTGAGAAATGAATAAGAGGAGTTAGGGATTGATGACTAAAGGGTATAAGGAGATAATAAAATATATTTAATTTTAGTATTTTGTCCTTAAAGGTAATTTCACACATGGGTAAAAATGAAAAAAAAAAAAAAAAAAAAAAAAAAGAAGAAGAAGTAGAAGAAGAAAGTAAAAAGAACATCTCATATGAAGGGTGTAAAGAAGTAAAGTAATGATGCAAGTAGAATTACTCTTAAAACTTTTAAGTTAAATTACATTTTCCCTAATTTATGTTTGACCATTTTCCCGATTTGATCCTTGAAGTTTTTTTTTTTCCACTTTGGCTTTTTGTGTTTCTAGTTTTTTCAAATTTATTCTTAAAATTAACTTCTGTCCAAAATTTCTAATTTCATAATAAATAATCATTTTTATTAATAAATTATCAAGTGAATTAACTGTTTTTAATGATATAATATTTTTTTTTCAATTAATAATTTAGATAATTTTATCATTATATAAGAGAACAGTTATAAATTTTATTTTTTTAATTAATTCTATTAAATAAAAAATCTTACAAAGAAATATTTATAATTTTTTAAACTATAAAAAATAATGGGCACTTTTTCATAAATCTTTTTTCACATACTTATTTTTCATTTAGTATACATTATTTTCTTATATTTCAATAAGTCCTATGAGTGACATAGTTACCAAAATATCCCTAATAATATTCACATTTACAATGTGAATGTTAACATGTCAAAGTGAATGTTCATACTGTAAAATATGAATGTTCACATCACCAAATTGCTAACTATTCAAAAAAAAAAATTTAAGGTAGAAATATCCATAAAAATACATTAAATATGATAATTAGGATTTGATAGATTAAATGTTCAAATTATAGGACTTATTAGAATACAAGAATATTTTATGGACTAATTTGAATAAAAACATTTGAAAAATGATTTTATAATAAATCTTCTTAAAATAATTTATATTTTAAACAAATCTTAAAATGATGTGTTCAGCTTGTTTTAAGAACATGATTAAAAGTAGCATTTTGACATTTTTAGTTCTTTTAGGTCATATCTCCTATTTATTTATTTATTTGGAAAAATTGGTCTAGGATCCCTCTTCTACTTTTCGTAATGGAAGAGATCCACAAAATTATTTTTTGATGTTTAAGGTCCCTAAACATATATCAGAGAAATTTGACTCTTTGTCTCTCCTCCTCTGCTGCAGAGCAGCACTTCCTCTCTCTCTCTCTCTGAAACCATAAAGAGAAGAGATGGGCAAAGTCGATCGAAACCAGACACTCCAAGATCCAACTCTCTCTCTCTCTCTCTCTCTTCTCCTCTCACCCACTAGTCTTCGAGATCCAAGGCATTCAAATCAGTTACTTGATGTTATGGAAACAGCAGATGATAGATAGATATACATAAAGAGAGAAAATAAATTTGATGGTGTGAAAGAGAGAGAGAGATGATGTGGAGATGGTCGTGTATTTTCCTAAAACAGAGTCTGTTATCGGCAGTTTGGTACAAATCGAAGGCAAAGGCGGCGTTAGGGCTGAGGGCGGTGTGCGCATCGTTTTCAACGGAGTCGGGCGGCGGCGGAAGTGGTGGTGATGTGGTCGGAGGAGTAGGGGATAATAATAATAATAATAATAGTAGCATGTCGTTTGCGGAGGCGAAGAAGCTGAGGAGATTGGTAAATGTGGAAGCGTTGAAGATCAAGCTAGGGAGTGAAGAGAAAGAGGTGATCTACTATTCGAAGCCCCTCCAAGCCTGTGAGAGTATGGGCGTTGCCAAATCTCGCCACGAAGCTGTTGCTTTCACCCGTGCTCTTGATAAAACTGGTGTTGTTCTTCTCTTCTGAGTCTGCTGGGCGCGATGATGATAGTGATGGATTAAATGCTTCCGATCAGGACTGACTATATAAGTCAGTTCCCATTAGGTAAAATGATTTCCTTTATTTTTGTATTGCAGCAAGGAAATCAGTGGTTTTTGGAAATCATGTTTTTTGAATCTTTGATATATATAAAGGTGTAATGATGTCAACTTGAGAATTGAATTCATTTTATAACCCATAGATTTCTTCTCCCAGTGCTCTAATTCATTTGAATTCTTTTTTCTTTATAACCTATTCATTTCCAATGTTTCATCCCTATAATATGTGAAAGCTTTGGAAACCAGAGAATTTCTCTGGACCAAACCAGAGAATTTCTTTGGACCAACTCAATTTTCTCTGAAGCAGAACACTAGTTCAACTCAGAAAATTTCTCTGGACCAACCCAATTTTCTCTGAAACAGAGCACTAGTTCAACCCAGAGAAAATTGAGTCCAAACTAAAGAATTTATCTGGACCAACCCAATTTTCTCTGAAGCAGAGCACTAGTTCAACCTAGAGAATTTCTCTGAACCAACCCAATTTTCTCTGAAGCAGAGCACTAGTTCAACCCAGAGAAAATTGAGTCCAAACTAAAGAATTTCTCTGGACCAACCCAATTTTCTCTGAAGCAGAGCACTAGTCCTCATTGTTGTCCAGCGAAATTTGAAATTTTCACTGTGATGTGTCTAGAGAAATTTGGAATTTTCTGTGTGATTTGTCCAGAGAAATTCTCTTGATCGAATTTTCTCTGGATTGATGTTGAGAGACCTTAGACATCATGAAAATATTGAGTGCCCTTTATGCTGTAAAATCTTAATATCAGGGACATTAAAAAAAAATTCCCTATTTATTTTATATATTTTTTTTAAAAAAATAAAAAATCTAACTTTTAACATCTTTTCCAAAACAAGCGGTAATTTATGGTAAAATTGTTTCAGGTACCACTAATGTAGAAGTAGGACCCTGATGGTTGGGTAGCCGTTAGGGGACAAAAAGGAGGGAGAGTGGGGGGAGGAGGGAGGTGCAGGTGCGACGACACCAACCACAGAGAGAGAGAGAGAGAGAGAGAGAGAGAGAGAGAGGCACACGACGAGACGACTGACTGATCTGAGGGCAGTGTATGTATTACTGTGTCTCCGTGTTGTTGTGTTGGTGACCAAATAGCAATTGCATCCTCAGAGATTCACTCCATTTAAGTGTCCTTTTTGGGATGAATATTTTTTAATTAGAAAGTTAAAAAAATATTAAAATAACATAAAAAATTAAAAATTCTTTTAAACTTTTTTATTTTTATAAATTTTTAATAAAAATTTATTTTAAAATATTTTCACTTTTTTATCTTATATTTTAATTTTAATTAAAATGTTAAAAAATTTACTTCCCAAACCAATTTTTAGGCCTTATTTGACATGATTTAAAAAAATTAAAAACTCACTATCTTATTTAAGTCACATTATTTTTCTAACACATCACTTTAAACCTAACTTATACCCAATCTATATTTCATAAAAAATTAAAAAATATACTTATTTAGACCATTTCAATCCAACCCTTAGGAGTGGTTTGGGGTGTCCTAAAAAGTGTACTTTTTGTCTTTTTACGAAAAAATGTGCAGAAAAGTAGAGAGGTGATGTGATAGAAAAAAGATAAAAAGATGAATTATATAAGTTATGCCAAACGAGGCCTTAATGTATAGTGCTCAGTACTGCTGCCCAGAGGTAGCCGCTGCATAGTGACAAATTGGGATATGTAGCTTCCCCCCCCCCCCTTTCCCAACCTTTTTACTTTTTGTCTTTACTTGTCAAAAGTAGCTACTTTTTCTTTGGGCTTGCTAACAAAAATCATATAATATTAAAAAATTTTATTTATTTTTTACACATTTAAATATATTTATTTATACATATTTTTTTAGCACTAGTAATAATTTTTTTTTAGCATTTTCTTTTTCTTTTTTAGGCCATTTCTTTTTCTTTTCTTTTTTTTGATTGGCATCTATGTGTGTAGTTGGTAAAAAAATTAATAATTTAGTAAGGTTAAGCCTTTTTAATTTTTTTTTTTTAATGCTGATCACTTGTTCAGACTATTAAAAATAAAAATATAGTAAAACAAGAATAAATAAAGGGAAACATTTTTTTCTTAAAAAAGTGAGTTCTTCATCACTCCAAAAAGTAGAAAAATTGGAAAGAAAAGAAATTAACATAAAGCTCACGTTTTATAATAATAAAGTTGAATCAACGTGGCTACCTCAATTAGTTACACATGCACAGTTTTAACTAAGAATTCATAAGGTCAATTATTGTTAAATGCGTGATTAATTGTGTCCACTAAAAAAAGGAGTAATGCTATATACACAAATTAGTATACTAATTCGTGTATTAAATGATAATCTGACATAATTTAAGATTTTTTTATATTTGTAGTTTATATAATGAACGGGGTTAATAATAAGATCATAATTAGTATTGATATACTAGTAGTATACTAATTGATGCATGTAACACCCTTCTCAAAAAAGTAGATAGAAATCATAGACAAAAATAGTTCATTAAAAAATGAAATGTTTCAAATCAACTGTAGACTCCTCAATCACTTCAAAGGCAAAGAATGGACTATTTTCCTTAATTTTGCTCCAATTTCATAAAGAGCGTGATTAATTAGACTAAATTAATCAATTGTGAAAAATTCAAAGATAAATGGATGAAATTAAAACTATATGGATCAAGTTAACATGACTACAAAAATCACGAGTGAATATGCCCAAGTTTCTAATTTTTTTATTAAATTTTATTTTACTTTCAAACTATTGCTAAAAATATCTATTGGATGCCTGTACTTTATAATTATGGCCCTGTTTGGTAGAGTTGTGGGAAAGTGCTTGTAGCTTATGCCTTAACAGTTTATAGCTTATAACTATGAACATAAATCGATTTCTGACTTATAAATTAAGCATCTCCTACTCCACTCAAAGAATAAACTGATTTTTGACTTATAAAAAGCTATAAGCTGCATTGTTAAGCTAAACCAAACGCATCAAAATAGCTTAAATTAAGCTGAAAGCTGAAATAAGTAACTTTTAAGTTGCACCAAACAGGTACTATATCAATGTTATACCTAAATTATTTGATTTGGATCAATGTAACACCTACCATCTATAATAAGAAGGAATCTCCAGTTTACTCCCAATCTATTCTCCTGATCAGGGAAATAATTGAAAAGTCTGGTTATAAATAAAGTTATACACACGAATTGTTATACCATTATTTAATTATATATTGCAAAATGACAACAAATAATTTAAAAAGAGAAGAAAAAAAATACCAACACTAAAGGAAATATATGATTTTACGGCATTTATTTAACGGCGTTTTTTTAAACGTCACTATTTCTAACATTTAACGACGTTTTATAAACGTCATATTTTATTTTAATTAAAACGGTACCGTTTAAGTAATCCAAGTCGTTTGAAAAGCGCCTCCAAATGTGTTTCTCTCTCTCTCTCTTCAAACCCTCCAATCTCTCACCAACGTATTTGAATCTGAGAAACCCTAGAGTCTTAAAGAAACTGATCCCTCAAATCTCTCACTCGTTCTCTCTCTCTCTCTCTCTCTCTCCCTCTCTCTCTCTCTCTCTCTCTCTAAACCCTTCAGCTCCTTCAACTCAATTCAACCTTCTTCGCTCGGTGATTCATCATTTGGTCGATCCAATCTCAAAATGATTTTGATTTCGAAGCTCCACAATCACCGCCACCGCCACCCCCATCTGCATCTGCATCTGCATCGTCTACTAACCATCTGCACGATTTTGATTTCAATCCAATCTCAGTTTCGTCGATTCTTCTCTCTCTCTCTCTCTCTCTCTCTCTCTCTCTCTCTCTCGATCTCTGCCTGTCTCTGTCTCCCTCTCTCTCGATCTCGTTCTCTCTCGCACAGTCTCGTTCTCTGTGTATACATTATCTGTACTTTTTTTTGGATAATTTTTTTGTCCTAAAAAACTCTCTATACAAGTATATATATGAATTTTTATATGTATCTCTATGTATTAATTGAATAATCATCCTTATTTTGTTTTCAGGCTCTCGAATGATCCAATCGTTGATCGGCAGTGAGGGAAAAAATCAACTCCTGTGAGAAAAGAAACCCTAACTTTCTCATTGGAGGTAAGTTCTAATATATTTGTTTACATGTTTGTTCTGTTTTTGATCTTGTTTAGATTTGTATTGAACAACTCTATTTAGATTTGTTTACTCAATATACTGATGAGAATCTACTTGAATTTGGTTTCTCTTACTTTTCTGGAGCTATATTCTTTTGTCTATAATGCTTCTAAATATGAGGATACATTGGTTTATGTCAATTTCTATGTATCAAAATATATTTTGGTTTATTTAGATGATAAACATTAATTGGAGAACTCAGTAGTGATTAGCAGTCTGTCTATTGGTTAATTTGGGTATTGACTTAAATTTGATTTTTTTTTTTTTTTCTATCACTCATCTATCTTTGGTTATAATTTTTCACAATATTGTATTGAAGGTCATCAGCCAAAGCTGGGTTTGGCTGGAACAGGTTTGTCATTGATTTATTGATTGAAAAGGAATTACATAATAAAATGTTGACCTAGAACCAGGTTCCTCCTTCCCGTTCTCTTAATAGCATCATAATAGTGCTATTATTTATCTTGTTTGTTTGTGTTTGTATTGTTTCTTTGTTTTTATTTGTTTTGGAAAATAGATTATGCAAGAATACAAATATGGAGCACAAATACAACACCATCAAGATGATTTAAAAATAAATAAATAAAAAATCATAACACTGTCACGGAGATAAATAGGACCTTGGCTTCATTATTCAGTGGTTGCTTCTTTGATCAAATTTTCCCTTAATTTTGTTTTCTCTTCGTGGTTCACTTTAGATGTGAAATTTTCTTAGATCATTATAGTCTTATCAAATGCTATTGGTGCTGGCAACTCCACAATAAATGTTGGTCCAGTTTCAAGCATTGTCATTTCAAATAAGTTGAATGGCGTAAACATCTTGAAGGTAATGCAGTCATTTTGTTTTAAGAGGAAGTTTACCTTACTGTTTGTATTTTTTAGGTAATTTGTTGGATGTTGTTGAGAAGGTACAGGTACAGGTACTGTTTTAGGTAATTTTCTCTAGTTCTTCCACACTTTCGTCTATGCTCTGAAGTCTTTCATGTGTAGGGCTGTGAGAGAGAAGTTACGGAGTCTGCAAATGGTGTCTCAGAAAGATAGATAAAAAGAACAGAGAAAAAGAAAATGGTTCATCTGACTAGAACCCTTCATATATTGGATTATCGAGAATATGCATAATTACTTAACAATAACTAAATTTGATGACTAGAAGGAAGGAGTTGAGTTAAATGGTGAAATAATAACTGAATGGAGGAAAATGATTTACTTACTTTAACTCAAGTTGTTGGGATATATGATTTGTTGAGTAAATTTGTATACTTAACCTACCTGGCATATGATGGTGCATACAATTGCGTTTATACAGTTGTTTTAGACTAATAGTCATCAATAGATCACTCGTTTGGTTTATTATTTTGTAGCCAGCTTCACCTACCACCCTTGGAAAGGAAATTGCAATTTTTGCTGTCAGATTAAGCAGGGAAAGACGGGATATTTCTCAAGTTGAGATAATGGGGAAGTTTGCCGGTGTAGTTAGAAATTACAATGCACATCTTGTTGCATACCCTGATATTAAATGGCGTCAAATTGCAGAGGAGTTCATGAAATCCCTTGGATTAAGTTTCAATCCCTGTGTGACTCTGGTGTGTTCCATGCACAAGATTTCTTCTCACTTAAGTTTTTATTAGGTTTCTCTGTAATTCTTCACAGACCAGAGTAATTTTTAGAAGTTTTATCAACAATTTCTAAGTTAACAATCAGTAACCACATTTTGATGGTTCCTTTTGATATGCTCTCTGTTGGCTCGTATAGACCTACCATCCACTGTACGGCTGCTCTATGTACAAAGCTAGAGAAGTCGGTAGTCTTTATTACCTATTAGTTACTCATTAGTGAACTCTCTTCCCAATTTTTATCCCCGTCCTCGCTCCTTATTATTTTTATGTAACAATTAATTCATCCATATTAAACTGTGATAGAGGACATCACTTATGTGTTCCTTGAAAATTCTGAATTCGGGTCATTATCTTCTAGCTAATTCTTTCATAGTTTAACCATGTTCTGCAAGTTAGTTGCTACTCCAGATTATCAAGAGTGTGCTCGATCCTTGTGAGGATGAAAATGATGACATTCAAGATGATGATGTGAGCTTGGGGGCTGATTTTGTACAAAAGAGTGTTCTGAATTTCATTTCATTTCATGTTTTGGTCAATTTCACGTATATATTATGTGTGTATGCAGTGTAATTCTTAACTAAAATTTTGTATTTGTGGTTGTGTTATTGGGAAACAGATAGCAAAGATCGTGGATGAGGTCCTTGATGAGCAGGGTATGTTTTGAATCCCTGTTTTGCTCTCCTCTAGTGACCTTTTGCATCAATTTGTTGGAATTTGAACAAAAGTTACTATACTTGAGGAGTGAATGCTAAACTGTGGATTGGACATGGGAAAAGTTATAGCAGTACTTATTTGCTTCTGTTGATTATCGTTAAATTTTTTTGATAAATTGTGGTGTCTTACATCTCTATAAATTGTTGAATGTTGCCATTGTATTTACTTTGGCGCGAGTTAGATCAGTTGCTTAAGGATGATGACAGTTCAACTGTTGCAACTCCTTACACTGCTGCTGTGTTGGAATATCGTGTGGTATATCATGACGGCACAGATGCATCAATATTGGACAAGAGCATGTCAAATGGTCATGCTTTTCATGATGCACAACATTCATGCAGGTACCAAAAGAATGTTTTAAATCCTGAATTTTTCTATTGCCAGTTAATTATATGCTTTTGTTTTTGTAACCTAACAAATATTTTATCTTGGAATTAAGGTCTAATGTGGCTGTGAAAAAGGAGCTTCACTACTTCCAGGTTGCAGAAATCCTTAAGGATCGGCCTTCGTGGTATCGCGATTGCCGAGCTGTGGATGTTCTAAATGTGCTGTTCTAAAATAAAATGTAGAGTGCTCGTTCTATAATTAATTTGCCCATTAATTGATTGTTAAATTAAGCATCCCAAGATAACAAATGCTTTCCACTTTGTTCTGGAGAGCAATTGTTATGAAATTTCACATATTAGCAAGTGAAGTAAATTAAGATAATTGTTGTATATAGGTCTATTAACGCAAGTCTTGCCCAATCATTTTCTACTAGTTCTCTGTATTCATGTTCTCATTTCGAGCTTAACATTTCTTTATCTGATCTTGCTGTACACTTTTCCTATATTTCAGAATGTGCCCCCTGCAATACTACTTAGATTCCTGCGGGAGCACAGGTCAGAATGGGCAGACAGTAGTATCGATGCTTACTCAGCTGCAGCTGTTAAAGTTGGTCCCTGTAGCTTACCAGGGTCTAGAGTTGGAAGCTTTTCAGGTCAAGTTATTCTGCCACTGGCTCATACTATTGAGCATGAAGAGGCAAGTAATTTCATCTTGATTTCTTCATTATCTATTCCAAAATTTTGAATATTTACTTTGAATTTTGACATAGATTGTACATTTCATTTCATGGATATTAGTTATTGGAGGTCATTAAGCTGGAAGGTGTTGGACATTGTCCTGAAGATGCAATAATGCCTAGAGACATGTTTCTCTTGCAAGTAAGTTTTGGTTCTTCATATCTTTGTCATATATTTAATGCTTGAATTATCACGGTCTGTAGGCATGTTGCCCCAACAAGCCTAAAGTTTTGGTTCCTCATATCTTTTGTCATATATTTTAATGCATGAATTATCACGGTCTGTGGGCATGTTCCCCCCAACAAGCCTAAAGTTTTGGTTCATATCTTCACAGAATTTTTTTTTTGTAATGGGGATATTTTTAAATGTTACTACTAGTTCATTTTTACAAAGTCCTCGTTCTTTTTTTTATCCATTACTTTTTATGGCCCCAACCTTCTTGCTTAATGTCGTTGTTTATACTTTCCTAACAGCTATGGAGCGGAATGGATGAGAATGCTGTTGGCACCTGTGCTGAACTTATATTTGCTCCTATCAATGCCTCTTTTGCTGATGATGCACCTCTTTTGCCTTCTGGTTTTCGCATCATTCCTCTTGATTCTGGCAAGGTCAGCATCTAGAATTACGTTATAGTTGCTGTATTCGGCTATCATTCTTTCTCTTTTTTCTCTACTTTAAACTCTTCTTTGGACTTCCATTTATTTGATGAACTGGGACATTTTGTAGGAAGCTTCCAGTCCAAATCGTACCCTTGACCTTGCTTCTGCTCTCGAGATTGGACCGGCTGGAAATAAAGCATCTAATGATTATACTTCTAATGGTGGCAGTACAAGATCTGTGATGACAATAGCATTTGAATTTGCATTTGAAGGTACAGTGGAGCATGACTTTGATGTTTGAAGTTTTATATCTTCCTTGTGGCATTATTGGATTAGATTGTAATAGTGTGTTCGTAGATGGATGCCAATGAACACAAAATTTCTGAACTTTGCATACTCTATTTAATAGGTCAAATCAAGAGGAGTTTTAAAAATCTAGTTTTTGAGTTCTGTTGTCCCGAAATGTAGCAATTGGTCTTTTGGGGGGGCTTAAAATAAATTTTTTTGCTCTCACTGGTCCTTGGTGTGTTCTTTCTTTCTTGACAGGTGTTATTTGGGAGTAGAGCTTCTCAAGTCTGGCAGTGAAGGAAATGAAACCACCCTCAAAACCCTTTGGCATCACACAGATGCTATTATGTGTTGCTCTTTAAAGGTACGTGGCTTAAAATTTTCAGCTCTGTCTCTCTGTCTCTCTCTCTCTCTGTGACATGGGTCTTGAATTGTCTTCCTATGCTATTATTTTTAATTGTTTATTATTCACAGCTTCAAATTTAAAAGGTAATTGGACTTCCAAAAAGCTGAAAGATTTGTATTTTGCCAGAGTTTAACTAACCAGTTAAGCGAAGGACGAAGGGGTTGGCCTAATGGATGAGGCACTCCCTTAGTAAGTGTAATGTTTGGGTTTAAGTCTTACTGCCACGAGTGCAGCTTTGCTTCCCCTATTCCCCTTGTATTGATTGTCAAAAAAAAACTCAGTTAATACAGAATAGAGGGTGATATGTCACAGTTAAAAATCCCAGTTAGTTTAGACCCCTAAAATACAAAAATTAGATAGCTTTTAATTACGCTGCTTCTACAAGCTCATTATCTTTACAATTAACTGTACATGCAGGCATTGCCAGTTTTCACCTTTACTAACCAGGCTGGTCTTGACATGCTTGAGACAACCTTGGTCGCCCTTCAAGACATTACTTTGGAGAAGATATTTGATGATCATGGAAGAAAAACTCTCTGCTCTGAGTTTCCACAAATTATGCAACAGGTTTGCAATTTTCTCTTGAATTAATAATAACTGAGATCAAGCAGATGATGGCTAACTGAACTAGGATCTGCTATTGAGATAACATTGATTTCAGACTTCAGTAGTATTTGAAAGCAACCAAACAACCAACATCTCTATTTGTTTCTGCATCCATAAAGAATGATTCATTGCAACAAATTGTTGTTGATACTAAAAGGATGAACCATGCTACTTTTCATAGAAACTTAATGAGGCATTCACCACATGTCAAACACAATCACCTATTAACTTTGCCTCTGCCAAGAGAGTGGTAGGTGTAAATTTTAATCCCAGTTCACTTTAGTATGTCCTAAATATTAAAAAAATAATAATAATTGTATGCCATATACATTTAAGGCATGTTTGTTTGGGTGGACATGAGCTTGGGATTGGACTAATAGTCCAATAAAATTATTAATCCGATGTTTGGTTAAACAATTGAAGTACGGATTAATTATTTTAAACTTGACTATTAGTTAAGATAGGATACATAATCCAACGGATTGGTTGTCCTAGGACTATTAGTCATGGGAATGCTAATCCAGTCCGCCCAAACAAACATGGCCTTAGAGTTTCCCATTTGTTCTGTCTCGAGTAAACTTTGCCCCATTTGTTTTGATGGAAAATATTTTTGTGGAAATTAACATTTTTAATAATAAATTTGAAGATGGGTTGTTTCAGGCAAAGAAGAAAATGGTTGAATTAGTACATAAAATTATCGAAGCGAAAAGGAAGAACAGAGGCAGATCAGAAGTTGCAAAAGATGTAGCTGATGTTTTGCTGAATGATGCAAGTGAAGAGCTAAATGATTATCTAATTTCAGATGTTTTTAATATTATAAGCCATATTAGTGTGCTTTTTATTCCTTCTTAATTTTTTTGGGCAAATTACACTTCTTGACCATTTTAATTTTAATTGATGTATTTAAAGTCTAAATTGTTGTTATTCTTAGGTATGCAATGTATTGTTTTTTTATTTTTAATTTTGGTTTCAAGCTTAGTTTATTTATTATTTTAATAAACATCAATTATTAGTTTGACAGGTATTTTTTTTTTGTTCAACCATGTAAAATTAAAAAATTAAAAAGAAGGCTATGGTGGCGTTTAAAAAACGTCACTATATCCCACCCCAACGGCTAGATTTTAAAAATGTATGAATGTCTATGACGGCGTTTTCAAAAACGTCGCTAAATGTCATAGTGACGTCATAGTACAGTAGGTAGGACATTTGACGGCGTTTTAAAAACGCCGCCTATACTAATATAACGACGTTTTTAAAACGTCATAAAGTTATAGCGACGGCCGCGTCATCGGCGTTTGGTACTAAACGTCATAAAAAGAATTAGCGATGTTTTTAATACTTTTAGCGACGTTTTTTAAACGCCGCTAAAAGTGAATTTTCCAGCAGTGCAATGATATGATTAAAAAGATACCAGCAAAATTGATTTTTAAAAAATAACTTAAAGGGTAAAATCATATATACTTGTAATTTATTTTGGGGGGATTGTGTATGTCTATAATGTGTCTAAGATTTAACATCTAATTATAAATATCAAAGTTGAGGTAAAAAAAAAAAAAATCCCCGTTTGTCTAGTTATTTGAAATTGGTTTTATGTTCTCACCGATTACCACCATTCCATTTGTTGTAACTCTTTTTACAGGGTTTTTTTTGGCTTTGTTGCCACTCTGGTTTTCAGATCTAAATTTGATTCTATTGAAGACTATCATTTAATGCCAATTAACACATTGTTTCGTGCTAGACAATAATCATTGGTCAACTAAAGTTTGACTCTTTTTGTGTGGTAGAGATTGTAGCATCCAAGTTGTCAATAGAAGGTTTCCACAGTATTCTATTTTTTATGTTTTGTTATATTTTATTGTGATTTGGTCATTATGTATTTTTCTCTCTGCTTTGAAGTTTATTTTCCTTCTCTTATCTAGAGGTTTTCACCCCCTCTTTGTGGGTTTTTCTCTCTCCTTTTCGAGAGTTCTACTATACTATGTTATACTTAATTGACCGATTTATGGTCGAATATGTAATAAAATTGGTCTATTGGCCATTTTATAAAATATAAAAAAAATTGGGGTACTATTTAGATAAGTTAAAAAAACATTTGTAGACCCTACGAGACAAAGAAACCTCT
Source organism: Camellia sinensis (assembly GCF_055761805.1). Taxonomy (NCBI): domain Eukaryota; kingdom Viridiplantae; phylum Streptophyta; class Magnoliopsida; order Ericales; family Theaceae; genus Camellia; species Camellia sinensis. The sequence continues at coordinate 193,238,766 of NC_138964.1, forward strand.
ATTAATGTATGTACACTGTAGAATGACATGTTTGCAGTGGAGAATTTAATGAAAAGCGACAACACAAAGCCATTTATGTTTCTGCCAACTCATGCTTTACATGACTTTGTACCACCACTTTCCATTGCTTTTATTTTGGAGATGTTGTGGATGATGATTGTTCCTCTTTCTTCATCAAAATATGAAAAACATTTGCAGAGAAAAATAATAGTTATTAATAATGGTCCCGTTTGGTGTAATTGTTAAAGCAGTTTATAGATTATAACTTAACAGATTATAGATTATGATTTTAATCAGAAGTTGTTAATCTGTTTGGTGTAACTGTTGGATTATAGATTTAAGTTGCTGAGTAGGGTTTGTTAAATAAACTGTGAAATAGCTTTTTCAATTATTTTTTATTTTTTATTTGTCTACATTTCTCATAAAAAATAATAATAATAATCTAGTCCATTTGAGTCTTTTTCTATTTTTAAAAAAAATAAAAAATAAAAAAATTTAAGAGTATAACTATAAATTAACATGCCCACAGCAGAAGCTGATAATTAGAAGTAAGGGGTGAGCAGCTTCTGAGAATCAGCTTTTTTGAGTTAAAATAAGCGTTAAAATAAGCTGTTAGAATCAGAAGCTGTTTGAAATAAGTTTAACCAAACAGTCCAAAATAACTTTTTCAAAGCTAAAAACCATAAGTTGACTCTGAAAAGCTGAAACAAACACCCCCAATAGCATCTGCAACTGAGTCAAAACACAATATTTATGATTCAACCAAGACATATATCAAAATACTAATATTGTGTTTAGTTGGAAAATTTGGAGAGACATTTGGAAAAAGAAAGGAAAAATGTGTGTGAAATTAAGTGAAATGTAAGTATATTTTATTCACATTTCACCTAACTTTTTTCTTTCCCTTTCCAAATCTCTCCTCAAATCTCCTAACCAAAAATAGCGTAAGAAAAATATTTAAGAGATCTAGAAAATGAGCTCTAATAATTTTAATGTGTGTGTGAATCCCATCTGATATGATATTTTGGGCTTTTTTTATTTTATTTTTCACATGAGCTCTAATTTTAGAGGAATGAATTATTACTATAATAATAATAAACAGACTACAAGTTGTAATCTAAATACTACAAGTTATAATTTTCAAATTTTTTTTTTTTTTTTTTTTTTTTTTTACACAGACTTAAAAGTAGTATGACTTGATAGCATGAAAAATACATAGACTATGTTAAAGTTAAATTCAAATAATATGAATTTTACATGAATTTCATTTAATTGTTATATAAATACTAATCTCAATCTATTTAATTACACAAACACACACATGTTTTTTTACTTAAATTTTTTTAGTTTTATTGAACAGTTTTTTTTTTTTTTGGGAAAAAGATATAAGTAGTTCAACAACTATTTTCAACTCAGTCCAGTTGAACTCAAGTTCACCCAATAACTAATCCTTTTAGACACTTGAAATTAAGAATCAAAAAAATCTCTAATAACTCTTTCAATAATGACTCAAATTCAAAATTTTAAATTTTTATTTAACCTCCACAACTATGTTTAAAAAATCTGTACAAATAAAAAAAACAATAAAATTAAGTACTCCTACTGCAATATTTGGGGTAAAAAAAGATCCTATCATGATTTAATTGATCTGAATTAATGTTAAAATACTTGATATAATTAATTAAACAGATCGAATTAATATGATGAGAATTCAAATAGTATAAATTTTAGATGAATCTACGTAACACAATTTTCATTCTCATCAGGTGCATGGATTTGACATTACATAGAACTTATTCTTACTATTATGTTAAAAAGAAATTGGATTTTAAAACAGATATTGAATATTCTGATACCATCAATCAACCTGTCTTCCCTATATTAATGACTTCATTCATGACTCAACTCAATACTTTTTCACTATTCCCTAGTCTCTCTCTCTCTCTCTCTCTCTCTCTCTCTCTTCACACTTTTGAGAGCTAACTTTTGTGTGGTTTTCTTTTCTTGACCATCAAAGGTCAATCAATAGGCTTGTTTTTTCAAAACATCACTTTTTAATCTAAAAATTAAAAAAAATTTAAAAAAATTAAAAAGTCAATAATTAATAACAAAAAAATAAATATTCATTTTTTTCTTTATTTTTTATACATTTTTTTTATAAAAAATTAAAAAATATTTTAAACATACTAATTTTTTACATCATATTTTAGTAAAAAAATTGCTTAAAAAGCTTGTTTCCAAGCGAGGCTTAAGTTAAAAGTTAATTTTTTTTGTTTTTGTAATTTTTTTTTTTTTAAATGTATAAAAAGATAGAGGTAATATGATTTAAAAAAATTACTTCTAACCGAATTGTCAAAACAAGCTATAAACAAGTCTCAATTCTCAAACACATCCTCTTCTCTCTTTTTGCAAATTTCAAAAGGGAATAGGTTAAACACAGTGATTAATATTAGTATATTGATATTAAAAAAAACTTACAAATATAATTTTTATGCATAAACTCCATACAAAATTGTAGGTAGCATTTTGTAGGGCTGAGCAAGGAATCCGTGAAATCCGTAATCCGATCCAGTCCAGTCCAATCCGATAGGTTTGGATTGGTTTTTTGAATCCGTGGTTCGGTTCCGGATTGAATAATTAAAAATCCGTAGTTCACGGATTGGTTCCGGATTGAATCCCACGGTTCCGGATTGGAACCGATCCGGACCGTATACAAATAGTCTATATTTTTATTATACATCCTCCCCAATAGTATCTTTTCTTATTCTATGTAAAATCTAAACTCAAACCTAAAATCGTATAATATCTTCTTTTATTACTTTTGTTTGTTAGTTTTAAGTTTTAATTTGCAATGGTCTAAATACTTATGGTGAAACCAGTTTTCTTATGGTTGTTTAAATTCTAGAACAGTATGTCGTTATTATAGAAAAACATGTTGCTATTATGGAACTAATATAGCGCTATGTTTATATTTTTATGAAATTCAAGTGTTATATATATATTTTTGTTATTTAATTATGTGAATCCGTGGTCCTAAACCGATCCAATCCGTATTTAAATGGATTGGTTCGGATTGGTTCCATGATTTAAACGGATTGGATTGGTTCCAATTTTTTAGGAACCGTAAATAACGGATTGGTCCTGGTTTTATCCCAATTCGGTCCAATCCGGACCATGCTCACCCCTAGCATTTTGTAATTCTAAATCTTAGGTTGATGCGTGTTTTGCCTTAAAATGAGAAAAATATATTTAAAAAATTAAAAAATATGTAAAAAGTGTGAAATTTTATTTTATTTTTAACTTCAACTGACTCCTTGTTAGCAAAATGCCAAAAAAAAAAAATTGCAAATCTCATGGGCAAGAGCAATGTGAAAGTGTTTTAGTAGTAAATATTGGGTACAATCAAATGCCAACTTTTGACCCCCAAAAAAACATAGAAATATACTAGCCACAAGGACAACGTGAAGCAAGCATGTTGTGTGGTGCGAGGCTTCACTTTACATTATAGTAACTAGAAGGGTGACACGCATTATGCACGTGAATTATCTTATTCTTATTTTTTCTTTCTCTAACATATTCATTCTTAATCTTTGTCTTCTAATTTACTTTCGTGAATTATACTATTCTTATTTTTTCTTTCTCTAACATATTCATTCCTAATCTCTGTCTTACTAATTCACTTTTTACAATAATTTTTACTGCGTGCGCGCTACCTAGAGAATGTGGGCTTCTTTTAAATTAACTGAATTATTAAAATAATTAGCCTTTTAATTAATGGTAATTTTATATTTATCTTTATAATTAATAATTGGGCTACAAGACACCAAAAGTGGGATTCACATATGTTATTATAGATAGATAATGAAAGAAAAGTTTTCTTTTTTGTCAAATATAGGCGTTGTTTGGAAAGCACAGGTTAGGGCTATTATAGCCTGAAAATGAAAATTAGCCCAAAAACCTAACTGCAGCAGCGCAGCCTACACTGCCACCAACAGTGTAGGCTGCAGGTTTGTTAAATTACAATATTACCCCTATACATCAATTTTAGAAAAAATAAAGTCAAGGGTAAGTTTGTCATTTTAATTTAAACTATCATTTCAACACACTTTTCAATGCAACAACCCAACTAAAAATTCATCTCATCTTTCCAAATACAAAAACTAAAATAACTTGCTAAAATAACTAAAAAATCAAAAAACCTCTAAAATAGCCACTTTCCAAACGAGGCCAGAGTCCCACTCCGCCCCCTTTTGTTAAGCTCAACATTGATAGGTCCATTTAAGTCAATTCAGGAACAATAGGCATTTGAGGCATTTTTTGTGATCACTTTGTGACACTTCCTTGAAGCTTTTGCTTGCTCCATAAAGTTGACTACCCACATTGTTGGTGAACTTTTGGACTTCAAGAAAAGCGACTACTTTGCCCTATATATGTAGTGAAGTTGATTGATTCCTCACAAACTCTTTCACATGCAACATACAACTAAACTATCAATTTTCTCAAGACTGTCTACGATTATTATCTAATTTCAGTAGTCTTAAGTTTTGTTTTGTGTATAAGGAGGCAAATCAGGCAACGTAGTTTTTGGCTAAAGAAGCTACTTCCTTACTTCTTGATTGTATTAGAAGAAGGCCCCTCCCAATTTATTACTTATACTTAGATCGAAATATTAGAGGCCCTTCTTTTTAGCGTTCTACTCTAAAGTTTCTTTTCGTTGATTTTAATAAAAATTTCTTTCTTTGTTCAAAAAAACAAATCAAGCTCTTTAAAATATATTTTCCCAACATATCACAATATATTTATATACACACTAGTAATTACATGACTAAATAAAATATATTCGAAAATTGCTTTAATTTTTTATGTCAACTATGATTTTACAAATAAATCAGCAAAGATTTATGAAATATTCTTATAACTTATATTTTGAAATATTAAATTTGTTACACTATGTTATCTGGTGCTAACAGTATATTGAATGGTCTGTTATAACTCTTGTCAAAATTAAAATTGTGCAAAAGTTTTTAAAATTTCATCTCTGTTGGTCTCTCAAAACTATTGCTAAATCATAGAATTATTAAATCTATTGCTATGGTGTTGTTCCATGTTGTAGGCCCAATTTAAGTATGGTTGTCAATTATTCAAGCCACATCTTAGGCATCCAGTAGGGCTATCAACCCTATCCAAAAAAACAGAAAACAAAAAAAGTAGGGCTATCAATTGTTCAAGGGCAGATAAGTAATAAATTGTTTAAATTTAACTTAAAATTTTAATATTATTTAGTCCTCGTTTGGCATGTAACAGTTTTAGTTTAAAAGCTAAAAAGTAATTAAAAAAATCAAAAAAACCTATAACATATACTAAAAAGTCAAAGATTTCTTTTTTTCTCTACTTTTTGCATATCTTTTCGTAAAAAAATCAAAAAGTCATTTTAAACATATTAGTTTTTATCTCATATTTTAGTCAAAATCAAAATATTACTAAAATAATATATTCTCAAATAAGGCCTTAAATTGTGTCTAAATTTAACTAACTTATTTATTTTTAGTCAATCGCAGATGAGTTTCAATCAAGCTGATCATAAACCGAACTTGAGTAAATTGATTTTTTATATTGCATATAACTTTGAACATAGTTTAGAAAATTAAGCAAGTTTCAAAATTTATTCAAACTTAAATACAAGTCAAAGTCAAATAGCTCGGTTCCTTTTACAACCCACATTCAACTAATCTTGATTGTTGGAGGAGGATTAGTGAGTAGGAAAACAACAAAGATGCTTGAAAGGTAATAATAGTTGTTGCTGTGGTGTGGACAGTAATTGAATCAACATTAATAAAAGTTTCACTGGACTGATTTTTCCTCTTAGTAGACCCATTTCGGTATCAAAGTGATAAGGCCGGCCCAAATGTGAGCCCAATTTTGCTCAAAATAAATTTAGTCAGTACTGGCCCACCCATATAACCCCAGTTGCTTTTTGACAATGGAAATATCAACAAGAAGATGACTCCTAATCACTCTTGGTATAAGAGAATTATTCAGTAATTTCAAAATACCATATAATATTGCTTACGGAGTGTACCGTTCTCTCAATTAATGAGGTAGTAGAAAATTTTACAGGTAAAACACTATTAATCAATTATTGTTAGGTAGTTACATGTTTTATAATTTTTTATTTATCAAAAGCATCATGGAAATGATATAACATGATATTTCGAGATTACTTAATATTTTTCTCTCAAAGTAGGAACTTTCTGATTCAACTTTTTGATCCTCTATTGTTAATCAGATCCTAAATATTTTCATATGTTTCTCAAATGAGGAAGACCAATTTATTGGGCCTAAAACAGCAAATGGTTATCACAGTGCTACGTAAAAGGTGAATTTTTTTTTTTTTTTTTGAGAAAATGATAAACAAGTTTACTTTTTAGACTTATTTTCTAAACTTAATGATGTGTAAATGATATGATTGATTAATGATTAAAAAGATATGAGAGAAAATGTTACTTTAGATATCTTAATTGATTATCACATTATTGGGCTTGAAAATTAAATCTAATTTTTTAACTTATATAGCAATGCCCTTTGGAAGAGATAATTCACTTCTTTTTCCCTTCCAATAAATTTAGGAAAACACACACATAATTGATATGAATGTACAAAAATATGTTATTAAGCACAGACTATTTAATAATTTTTTAAGATTTTATGAAAAAATATGTAAAAAAAATAAAGAGTGATGTGACAATTTAGTTTTCGTTTGGCATTAGCTTTTTTAGTGGGTTTTTTGTGTTAGGACTTTTTTAGCCTCGTTTGGTTTGGTTTTTTTAACTTTTTTCGACTTTTGTGAGAGAAAAAATATAATGAATGTGGTTTGAATTTGATATTTTGAGTTATTTTGGGAAGTGAGTTAAAAGTCACTTCCCAGCTTTTAACCTACTTCCCTCTCACAAAAAAGCAAAAAAAAAGCCAAAAAACAATCTTTCCAAAACACTCATTTGTCTTATTGATTTATATAATCAATTTTATCTTTTTATATTTGTTTAGCCATAAATCAAATGCCAAACGAAACTTTATAATAAATTTTTAACTTTTTAATTAAAATATATTGTCCCCAAATGCCGCCCTTTCATATAATTTTATATATATTTCTATAATCTATTTATATGGAGAAATTATTCAATACTCCTGGATCACCATGTGTTCATATTCCAAGTCAATCACCAATTACTTAGTCCCATGTTATTCTCTCATCCCAACATAAATTGTCGGCCTTTACATCTCTCCACCAATTAAAACATTATGAGGCACCATATGTCCATTTAATCACCCATTTATTTGTACGCAATTGGATTGACCTCTTCAAATCAACTTATCAATAAAGTGCATAAGCAAATAGATGAATACAAATTCAAAGTTGATACGAGGCCCAACGGTGACTGCGAGCCGGTTTGATAAATAATTTTTTAATGTGTTTTTTGTTCTTATGTTTTAAGTGTATATTGATTTTATTTAAAAAAAAATTACTTTCAAGTCTTACTAGATTAGAGGATCCTAACTTTTTTTTCATAAAATAAAAAAAATTACTAAAAATATATATATTTTTTTTTAAAAGTTTATCCTTTTTTGGTCCCAGTATTTTTCTGATTCAATTTTTCCTTTAACTTGGAAGAAATTTTTTTAAGAAAATTGCAAATAAATGAGACAATCACAAAATAATTACACTATAAATGAAAATATTTTTTGGTGTAAGAGTTGCACCAAACACATAAATAAATTTACACTATGTATATAAGAGAGTTACACCATCGTAAAAATATAATTTTTTTTACCACTACTTTAAAAAAAATCTTAATATAAATTTTATAAAACTACTAAAGTAGAGGAAAAATGGGGTGAATTACTGACTAGTAGGCTAGGGAAAAAAATAAAAAAATTAATGATAAATTTTAAGGTAAATTGTTAATAAGTCTTAATCGTTTGACTTAATTTTCAGAAAGTCCAATTGAAAATAAATTCTAATAAAATCGTCGCTAATTTTTTTTTTTTTTTACATATGTTGCTAAAAATTGACAATTAATAATTTTTTTGTCATTATTTTTATAAATTGTTGCTAAAATTTATAATTAGTAGTATTTTTTTAAACTGTCGCTGAAAATTAAAAATTAAAAATTTTTTGTGACAATTCTTTTAAATTATCTCCAAAATTTATAATTAATGATATTTTTTATTATAAAAATTTTAAATCATCGCTAAAAATTAATAATTAATAATATCTTTTAATAATATTTAATGAAAAACGTAAATGTAACATAAGTCACCCAATACTCACTTTGGGTATGTTTGATTGGAAGAATTAAAGTATGGGATTGAGATTATTAATCCGTGGGCCCAATCATCCTATGTTTGTTTTGACACTTTGATTTAGGATTATTAATCCAATGGATAATTAATCCAACAAATTTGTAGGATTATTAGTAATGGGGTAGGGGTGGGATAGTTAATACCACACTAATTTGATAGGATTATTAATACCTCACTATTAGTGTTGTGAATCAAACATGGCCTTTAATAATTAAAATATTAGACATAACTCCTCTCCAAATTAATTATTAATATTTAATTAATATAATTTTTTAATAACAATAATATACTCAACAAATATCATACATTAAATATTTTGAATTATTTATATAGACGGAATCAAGACTCGCCAATGCCCGACACTCCTCTCCAGTTTGGCGAGCAGCCCCGTCCTAAAATGTACTTTTCTTATACGTTTGTAATTTATTTATTTTCACTGCACCAATGTACAGTTAAAAAAAAAAAAAAAAAAAATAGTGATTTTTAACCTTTTTGCCAAGAATAATGTTTGGACTTTTTTTTGGGATCACCCATTCACGTCCTTTTGTTACGTGGTAGGTGGTAAAGGAAGTTATGTGATAAGTGGTAATTGAAGAAGTAAGAAAAAAAAAAAAATATGTAACTAATGAGAGAGAGAGAAGGAATCAAAATGAGTGGATGGAAAAGGGATGAATCATTGTTGTTTTGCCAAAGGGATGCCTAGCCACTAAACCCCCAACCCCAACAGAAGCAAAACCCTACAGACCACAATTCCAAGAATGTCGAAGTGGTGGGGGGCCGCCGGCAGCCTGAGGAAGACGGTGGAGGCAACGAGGAGATCATACCACACGATCCAAGCCATTCCCAGAGAGTACACTGGCCGCAAAGTCTCCGCCACAGACAGACTCCAAGGCCGAATCCCCGCCGTCGTGTTAGCCCAAGACAACGGCGGCCACACCACCACCACCACCAGCAGGTCGGCCTCCAGAAAACAACTCGTTACCACCGAGAGGAAGCAGATTCAGGCCATCCTCAACTCCGTTCAACTCCCCTTCTTCTGCTCCACCACTTTCCCTCTCCAGATCCGCGCTGGTTCTGGTTCCTCCACTCTCCTCGAATCCGGCACTGTTCTCCCCATCAAGGCCAGTATTATTCTTATTCCTTGATTTCGAATTCGTGATTTTGATTTTTTTTTTTCTAATTTTTTTTTTAATGCAGTATAGATTCATAGGGATGAGGAGAGTGGGAAGATTTTGAATTTGGTGTTTGTTTGGGCTGATGAGGGATCGGAGTTGAAGGTTGATGTGCCTGTTGTTTTCAAAGGAGAAGATGTTTGCCCTGGTCTCAAGAAAGGTTCGTGCTTTGGGAATGTCTAAGGTGATATTATCATTATTAAGTGTTTACGAGGCTCAATTTTAAGAGAGGAAAAAATAACCTCTTTAATATAGTGTTTAATTTGCCTTGGGAATGTCTAAGGTGATATCAGTTTAGTGGTTATACTTCAAATTGAAGACCAATAGCCACAGCTTTCTTCAAATGTGTCATACCAAAAGTAATGGTTTAACGTAGGTAGGACACTTCATCCTAAAGTGTTCATTGGGAAAAAAATGCCTTTAACAATTGAAAATGCACTTTGCCTGGTAAAGTCAACTACAACATGCTCTTCAAATGAGGTTTGTTAGGTTAAATAGTTAGTTATTTTTAGTTTTTATAGTTCCAACATGCTCTCCAAATGCCAAGCTAATTTACCTCCCTCATTTTTTTTCTCTCTACATTTAAAGACCTGTTGAAGGCTCTTCAAATCCTTAGGAACGCTCTCTCTTCTTTCCCTCAATCTCTAACAATGATGTGGCATGCCATTAAACACTATCAATCTTAAGTAGTTTGGATAGAGAGCTAGAAAGAGGGTAGTGCTGGAGTAATTACTTAGGTAGTGATTAGATAAAATAAAGATTGTACTTTTTTTTGTTTCATTTAGCTAGCAAAAAATGACTAGTACTGTTGGAGTTGCACTAATTGGTCAGCAGTTCTACTCAATTAGTTGCTTTTCAAAGTCTCGGTGTCAAGAATTCCATATGTGAAACTTTTAGTCCCGTTTCCAAACCTTAGGATCCATTTGGATGGATGTGGATTTAAGATTAAAAATGTTGAAGAGTTAGTTATTATAGGATCCTTGTAGCTAGAAGAGAATTCTTAGCATCATTTCAAATAACTACTTTTGTATGGTTATTTCAAATCCATGGATCTTTTAATTTAATATTGAAATTCATAGGTAAATTTTTTTGTTTTTTGTTTTTTGTTTTTTTTTTTTTTGTAGTCTCTTTAATAATGTTATGCTGGATATTCTACTGGGCTCTATCCTAAAATCACGGAGAGAGTTATTTCTGATTCTTGAGGGATTTCCGATGGAATGAAAGAGATACCTGGTATGTTTCCGGCGAGGGAGGCGGATGGGCCGCGGTGAAGGATTCTTTTCCTTGGGAATTGTTCCTTTGAGTTCCAGGAGGAGCCCATCGTCTCTCAGGGCCATCGGTGTTTGGGGATTGTGGAGCGTGGATCCGAATTACGGCGTGAAGTGATTTTGGTTGGTTTCGAAGTAGCTTCGATCGTCAAGAAGTTAAGGGAGGCTTCTTATCCTATTAGGACTCCATCTTTTCTGGGACGGTTGGATAGGAAATGTCGGAGTGTGGCGGTCTGGATTCATGGAGAGAAGGATGGTGGTGTTTCGCTTCAGATTGTGGTTTCGTTGGAGGGGAAACATCACCAAGTTTACATACCTGCTTCGGAATTTGGGGATGGGTGGGAAGGCGTGGCTTTGGTCATTGAGGGTTTGCCAAGGGGAGGGCTGGGTTTTGATGCCAGGTGTCAGGAAAGGAGCTTCGATGGTACCCAGGGTTGTTTTTTCGAGGGCTAGAGAGTTGGCTCTTACGGGCGGTGGTTGTTAGTTGGTTCCGATGATGGCGGAGAAGGGGTGGTTCCATTGTTAAACAGGGCTCTGGTGGGTACTGTGGGCTAGGTGGGTTTTGCGGTTATGTCCCAGTGGGTGCTACGATGGTGGAAGATGACGGGGAGGGTCGACGTCTGTCCGGTGGAGGAGGTGGATTCAGTTTTGTATCTCTACTGTTCGGATGTCTATTCTGGTTAATGGGACTTTGGTAGGTTTCTTTCCTACCTGGAGAGGTTTATGGCAGGGAAATCCTTTGTCTTCCCTATTGTTTATTCTGGTTATGGAGGCTTTGAGTCGTTTGCTTTCTAGGGCGGTCCAAGGGGGTTTATTATCATGCTTTGTGGTAGGGAAGGGGTCTGCCTCTTTGGTGGTCTCTCACTTATTCTATGCAGATGATGCATTGATTTTTTGTGATGCGAGGGTGACTCAGATTGGCATTTTGCGCTGTGTTTTGTTATGTTTTGAGGCAGTGTTAGGGCTGTGGGTCAATTTGACAAAATCGGAATTGACACCTGTGGGTGAGGTGGTTCGTTTACTAGTGTTGGCAGCTGTTCTGGGCTGTAAGGTGGCCCGGTTGCCAGTTTCTTATTTGAGGCTTTCCTTGGGGGCTTCTTTTAAGGAGACTCGAGTGTGGGATGGGGTGGTTGACAAAGTTCAGCGGAGGTTGGCCAGGTGGAAGCGTCAATACTTGTCCAAAGGGGGGCGGATTACTTTGCTTAAGAGTGTTCTTTCTAGTATTCCGACATACTTTGGGTATGTTTGGTTTGAGTTTGGGAGATGAGTTTTAGAGATAAAAAGTATGAAAAGTTGTTTGGTTTGGTTTTTTTCAAAAGATGTTTTGGAAAATTATTTTGAGAGAGAGTTTTGGAAAAAGTGATTGATTTGATGTGTATGAGAGAGAGATTTGTTTGGAAAACTTGTAAACCAAACAAGTTTTGGAAAATTTTTTTGAAAAAATTTGTTTGGTTTGATTACTTTTGAAAACTTATTTGTAGAGAATTTTTCCCAAAAATTTTTGGGAAACACAAACCAAACAAGGCCTTTATGTCTGTGCCTATAATTCCTATAGGGGTGGCAGTAAGGTTAGAGAAGCTGTAACGAGATTTCTATGGAGTGGGGGTGGGGAGGGTTTTTATTATCATTTGGTGGCTTGGGACAGGGTATGTAACTTGAAGGAGAGGGGGGGTTTGCAGGTGTGGAACTTGCTGGTGTTTAATCGGTCTTTATTGCGGAAGTGGTTGTGGCGCTTTGTGAGGGAGCGGGAGAGGCTATGGAGGAGGGTGGTGGCGGCTAAGTATGGGGAGGAGAGGGGGGGTTGGTGCTCCAAGAGGGTGTTTCATTCTCGTGGTTATGGTTTGTGGAAGGGGATCTGGTTGGGGGAGGGAGGTGTTTTGGGAGAGGGTTTGGTTTAAAGTGGGGACTGGAGATCGAGTTCGCTTTTGGCAAGATTGGTGGTGTGGGAGTGTCACTATGGTGGCGATTCCTTTGATTTTTGCTATTGCTGCTGATGGAGAAGAGTTGGTTGCTTCGGTTAGGATGAAACAAGGGGAAGTAGTGGTTTGGAATGTTCGTCTTCGCCGTGATGTACAAGATTGGGAGCTAAACCAATTGGTGGATCTTCTTGGTTTTTTTTATGGCTTGCGGCTTAGGAGGGATGGGTTAGATTCTTAAGTAAGGGTTGTCCAGGGCTCTAGGGGTGTTTTCTCAGTGTCATCTTTTTATGGGGCACTTGCTGGGGGGGTTGGTGGTGTGTTTCCCTATAAGTGTATTTAGGCAACTAGTTATCCTTCCAAGGTTGTTTTCTTTGTTTGGATAGCTGCTTTGGGTCATATTCTCACCATTGATAATTTGATTCGGCGGCGGCGGCATGTGTTGGTCAATTGGTATTGTATGTGCTGTATGGACGCGGAAACGGTGGATCATCTGCTTCTTCATTGCTCGGTCGCGTCCAGCCTTTGGACTTTTCTTGTTGCTTTGTTTGGTGTAGTGTGGGTGCAATCGGGGTCTTTATTGGGAGTGATTCAGAGTTGGGGTGGTACTAGGGTGGGAAAGCGGCGCCAGAAGGCTTGGGATCTTACTTCCCATTGTTTGCTTTGGCTGGTATGGTTAGAACGGAATAGAAATGTGTTTAGGAATGAGTGCCATTCTGTTTTCTGGCTACAGAGTCGGTTTTGATGGTGTTCCATAGTTGGGTAACGTGTACAGTCGACCCCAATGTTTTGGTCTTTGTAGATTTTGTAGAGGATTTGATTAGTTAGTTTTGTTTAGTCCTGTGGTGGGTTGTTTTTTTGTATTCTTTGCGTCGCCTTGATACTTTCTAATAAAGTTTGCTTATTTATCCAAAAAAAAAAAGGTTGAACCTTTAATCCTGAATTTGAGTTATTCTCCTTGAGTAATTAATGTCAAATCAAATCCATGCATTTCAAATTCACTTCATCCAAACAAATCCTTGGTGCTACAATGATGATGATTTCTAGTGTTGTTTCTTTCATGTTGATCAGCAGGTGATTATATAAAATATTTTTGTTTATTCCAACCTTGTTATAGTTGCTCCATAAGTATAAATGCATTTTTGTGCCCATCATATTGGCTAGTTAGTATGCAGTTTGTCCACTTTAGCTTTTGGAAGCTTTGTGCTATACCTAAATGCAGCTTCCTTATTTGTTCTAGATGGCAAGTGTGTGGAACTGGGGTGGTGAGCTATTGTTTTAACTGTTGAGCTTTATGTATCTTCATGTTTTTTGCTCATAGTTGGTTCTGCTGATATTTGACTTTGTAAACTGCAACTGTGATTGGATAAATTTGGATCTCCAGCAGACTTACCCAGTGGGCATTGTTTGTGGGTTATTGCATACATCTATAGGAATTTTCCTTTGCTCAAAATGGATCTGAAACACTTGTAACCCTTCCACCCCACCCCCTCATTTAAGTAAAAAAAAAAAAAACTGCAAGTGGAACATTTTTTGTGTGGTTTTGGTTGTCCTTTTCTTCTTATAAGATAGCAAGTCTTCACAGAGATTGCTTGAAGTTTGTTTCCTGTGCTTCTCTGAAGATAGAATCTAATGACTTCTCTAACTATAGAATCTAATGAGGTTAACTCTAGATTAAAAGTTATACTTAGGCATATCATATCTAGGGTAGAGAGCATTGGTGTTCTATTTACTAAGACCATAATTGTCAAGTCTGGAAATTGTCTGGTCTGTGCTTTTAGTTTTGCTTGTTTGTGATTATATTTCTCATTTCTTTGACTATTACTTTTTACTTTTTTATTTTTTTAGCCCCAAGGAGTTGGCTTGGTGGCAAGGGTTTGGGTCTTGGAGGTGTGCTCCCTCAAAGGTTCAAGAATCGAAACCTCTTTGGTGCTAACAATTCCTTAAAACCATCGGACCAAGAAAAAACCATTGAATTGACTGTGATGCACTTGTGGGAAATTCATTGACGAGAGCTTGTGCAACCCTAGGGATTAGTCGGGCTTTGATCCAAACACTCCGGTGCCAATCAAATTTAAAATTTTTTTTTTTAGGGTAATAATATTTTTTGATATTGATGAAACATAATGGAGAAATTGGAACTTGGATCTAGTTAATACATGCTAGTATACGGGTCTTGAGGCAATCAATATTGTAGAAATTATGAGGGTCTGTCAGGATTCCATCGAAAAATGATATCACTCCATAACTTTTAATTACTTTTTTGTTCACGCAGAGTCCAGATGCACTGGTCTTGTGCGTTTGGGTTAGCTTATTTGTTGTGATGCTGTTGTCAGCATTAATGTTAGAGACAGATGTGGGTTTCTATCATCCATGGTATCATATCATATTGCCCCTTGGCATAATTTAGCGGAGTAGACTTAAGGTGCATGGAGGTTCCCTTTTAAACAAATGTTATGGGCGGTACCTTTCCCTAATACAAACTCATGATGTATTGAATTTATTATTTTTTATTGCTGATCAAATATTCTTCAATTTATGGATACTGATTCTTGTTTTTTATGCAAAATAGGAGGTACTTTAAATAGGATAAGGACAACTTTAAAATATCTATGCCCAGCTGAACACATCCCCCCCAAAATTGAGGTGGACATAAGCAATCTAGACATTGAAGATAAGGTGTTCATGCACGATATTGAGGTTCACCCATCGTTGAAGCTTCTCAGTAAAGATGAGAGTATTCCCATATGCAAAGTTGTGGCAACGACATTGGAAAACTCTGAACCTGCACTGTAGGCACCGGAGCAGCACGATGCAAGGAATTTGCAGTTTTCACTAGCCCAAATCAAGAATTTTCAGATAATGAAATTTGCTTAGCTGTTGTAGTGCTTTTGGATGGCCAGTGAAAATGATTATGACTTTTGTTCACACCATAATCAAATGCAGGTTAGGTTTTTTACCTTTTTTTGTTTTTTTGGACGGCTGGATCATTTTTGCTGTTATAATAAACATGTAGGGTGGTGTGAATTATTGTGAAATGTTATTGAACAATTTTAATGAGATGACTATTGTTAGCTTGTGTGGTGTTTTTGCAATTACTGGATTAACTTTGCAATCTGAAAATTAGGCTGATGTTCACTTGTCAGATTTGGACAAGAGCCAGCTTGCGTGATGTCACTTTTTGCCTCCACATACTTTTTGGTCAGCATCTTCTACCTGCCCTGCTGTAACAGAAAAGGCCTGGTTTGGATAGAATGTTGAATAATTTTTAATGTTGATTTTTATTTATTTGGGGCAGGCATGCAAACAAACCAACTTCCTCTGTGTTGGAATCATGTTCAGTTGTACTTATTTGAGATTGGTTCAAAATGTTTGTTAGGTTTTTAAATTGAGTTTAAAGAATCCACTATTTAACTCAGTTTGACAGCTCTAATTTGGGGAAGGTGGAATGTGTGAGAATTAGGATTGAATGAAGTCAAGTCAAGGGCAGAGCATGAACCAAATGGTATAAATGTTTATCATATGGCCAAGTGGAAGTTTGTGGAGGTCTATGCCAAAGGACACACTAATGTTGACATAGGTTCTCTTACTATATTGTATTACTGACACATTCGTGATCTTGACTGGGATGAGTTGCCCCAAACTAGTTTTGTTTACTGGAGCAATCACACTACAAACCTAGAATTTAAAATAATTATTTACCTTTTTAAGAGAATAATTATTTTATAAAAGAACAAAGAATAACCATTCTATTATGTTTTACTTTTATTTTAATAAATCAAACTCTACATCCCAGTAAGGGAAAGTCTAAGTATTAGAACTGGATACCAAGAAATTGATCCAGAAAATAAATAGAGGATTGATATATTCAAATGGTGTATTATGAGTTCAAATTTTATTTCATCTTCATTTAAGGAATCAAACACTTTTTATTTAGGTAAATTACAAATACACTCCTTAAAGTTTGCTTAAAATATAGATTGACTCTTGTGGTTTTGGAAATTACAAATATTTTTTTGTTAGAATTTTTTATTTTATAGGATTAACAGAAAAAATAAAATTCTTAACTATTTTCCTATATAATAATAAAATTATTTGAATTATTAATTAAAATATATTTCTAACATCATTAAAAATTATTAATTGACTTAATAATTTATTAATAAAATTGTCCTTTATTATGCGATTAGAAACTTTAAGAGATGAAATGTAATTTTCAAAACTATTGAAGACAATCTATATTTTAAACAAATTTTTAAAAGTATATTTGTTTATAATTTAACCTTTATTTTATTTTTAATTTTTAATTTTAATTTGTAACATTTCTTCGATTGCAGCCATCCATGAAGCATAAAGTTAGGCACGAAAGCACAGATGAAACCAAATCAAATTTTGTTCACTTAACAATGTGTGAACAAAATAAATTTTGCCGTTGATTTAAATAATAAATTAATTTTAAAAAAATTATTATAATTTTTTTTGTGAAAAACGAGTTCATTACACCTTTTAATATATAATTCAAAATTATATTTGAATGATAAGAATCTTGAAAGGGAATAAGAATGTTGTTACTAAAAACAAAATTATTACGTTAATGTTATTTTTCGTTTTTTTAGTCAATTGATAGGAGAATAATTGCAAATATGAGATGTATGATGTCAAACTGAACAATTAAAATTCAACAATAATTAGAAAGTCGACAATTATCAATTCTAACAACCCTAGCTTAAATTAGGGAAATAATAAACAACTACATACAACTCTCATAATGCGAGACAAATAAACACCACCAAGAATATCAAAGTCTTCCTTATTATAAGTGTTAAGCTCGCAACCTCAAACTATAAAACATTTATACATGATGATTAGGTCAAAAACTTTAATTCAATGTTATTCAAGACTTTGATTTCATTAGAAATCTTCAATGAAAAAAACGAAATTTCTTAAAATATTATGAGTTCAATTATTATTATTATTATTATTATTATTATTTATTTTTAAATAGCAAATATTCTTCTAAAATATTATTATTTGATAATTCGCTATTTTAATTAACTATTTACGAAAAGATATGTAGACAAATAAAGATAGTAATATAATAACTTATAATGACTTTTTAACTAAAAATCACACTCCCAAAATGGGGTACAGCCAAAATCACATTTTCATATCCCTTGAAATTTTTGTAATCCAAAACTAGCATAAGTTTGAACAAAAAAATTTCCATGAAAGCCAACATACAATTCCCTCACTCCACAATTTTGTTTTGTTTTGTTATGTGGAGAGCACAAAATGAGTTGTGGACTTCGCCTCTTGTGGACTTCTCAAATGTGGACTTTCTCACATTTCAGTCGTCCTTTTAAGCCGAAAAATTGACTTGTATTGTTTGATTAACGTGGCAAGCACAGGCCGACATGTTTTCATCTTCTTCTTTTTCTTTTTCTTTTTCTTTTTCTTTTTTCTCTAAAACAACTTTTGAGAATTTTTTTTTATTATTTTTCATACTTTTTTGTTTTTACTGATTTTTTTAATATTTTAAGTGATTTTTCTAATTTTTAGACACATCTAATATAAATACACATAAAAAGTATATTTTTTGTGAAATTTTTTTTAAAAAAAATTCACTAAATACCAAAAATACAAAAAAAAAAAAGAAGAAGAGAATTTAGTATATTTGTCGTATTTTTATGTATTTATTAATTTTTTAAAATATTTTTTCATAAATTTTTTATTTTTTAGATATATTTAAGTAAGGTGCATCTAAGGTACATCTAAAAAAGTAAAAAAAATTACTTAAAATTTTAAAAATATTCACTAAACAAAAAAAAAACATGAAAAATAAAAAACTCAGCTTTCAGAAAATTAAATTCAAAAAACTCAAACCAAACACACGTATTAATTTTTTTAACTTATTTAAATTATTTTTATTTAACAAGTTATTAACAAAAATTACACCAAATAATTTAACTTAAATTCTCAAAATTAAATAAGCTATAAACAACTTAGATTAATTATACCAAACAACCCTTTGCCATGTCTACCAACTTCAAGTTTATTTTCTCAAGTAAAACTACACTTATCATATTATTAACAACAATATTGTGTACTCAGAAAAATTACTAAAAAATATAAATAAATAGACTATTTATTGTGAGTGTGACCCACCACCCAATAACTTATTCAACTCCCACTAACTTTAAATTTACGCTACGAAATCATCTTCAAGGTAAATTTCACATTAAATTTTCGTGGTCCTTAAAATAATACTATATATATTAATTAATGTATTAATTAGTATTAATTAATGTATGAATAATGTTATATGTATCAATTAATATACTACCTAATATATTAACAAACGATGTGGCATAATTTTAGAAGTTTTGGATATTTATAATATGGAATGGCTTCTGTCCAGTCCTTAATCGGACTGGACCGTACTGTTAGGCTTATGAGGGCCCACCAGAGGTCCCATTTTGATAATCTGAACTGTTAATGTGTAGAACTCATCGAGTACTATGTGCTTATAAAAAATCAGGTTGATTAGATATCGATAGCTATGTGATCAAAACAGATTTTTGTCAATCATTAATTTATTCAACATCCATTTTTTTTATACAAAACTGATTTGATCACATAGCAATCAATATCTGATTAACGTGATTTTTTATAAGTATATAGTACGCAACGTGTTCTACACATTGACTGTTCAGATTATCAAAACGGGACCCGTAGTGGGCTCCCACGGGCCCAATAGCACAGTCCAGTCCGATTAAGGACCGGACAGAAGCCATGCCCTTTATAATAAATAGAGTCAATAATAATTACATAATAGTAATTAGTATATTAGTGTGTACATTAAGTGATATATGCATGTAGCACCACCCTTTTTGTATTATTAAATGAGTCATGCTAATAACATTGTATTATTAAATAGGTCATGCTAATACTAACTCTACCGGCGGTGGTGTTACATGCACAAATTAGTATACTAACTAGCGTACCAACACTAATTATGATATTATTATTGACCCCACTCATTAATCACATTACAAATTTTGAAAACTTTTTAAATTATATTACATCATCAATTAGTACACTAATTAATATATCAATTAATATATATAACATTATCCCTCTACCCGTTGTCAATAATAAACACATAAACCCTAAATATTTGTATTCTCAATATATTTTTTACATCTCCAAATTTTTTTATATATTTTAATACAGCTTTTATACATTCCCAATGCTATCAACCGCCCTAAAGGCTGTTTTTAAGGGTTTTTTTTTTTAACAATCCTGCTGCATACCCTCAGTGGGGTCGCACCCCCAGTGAGGTGTCGCGCCCCTACTGGCCGAAACCCAAAAAAAAAAAAAAAAAAAAATTTTTTTTGTCCAATTATGGACTGCCACCTCACTGGGGGTCGACCCCAGTGTGTGTATGAGCCATTTTCCTTTTTTTAATTAAATAAGAGTCTCCCCTTAAAATTTGGAGGGAAAAAGATATACGAAGCCTATAAATTTGGTATAATTATATAAAATTATCTTAAAATGGAAAGATTATATAAAATTATCTTAAAATTTTGATTCATCACAATCTTTTCGTAATTCGTATGAATATATATTTTTTCTATATCATAGTTCAGATATGTCAGTGGCCGATGACGTGGAGTTAGGTTTCAAAATCGAGTCCAGATCCCCTCCTTGAGCCCCTCCTTCATTCCCTCCTTGCAGGGGCTTTCGGGTCCACTTTGAGGCCCAATTTTGATAATCCGAACCGTTCAGATTTTAGATTTATTCAGTATATTATACCTGTAAAAAATCAAGTTGATCGAATATCAGAAAGTATGCGTTCAGAAAATTGGGACTACAAACTATTTTTTAATAAACAATTTTCCGAACACATACTTTATGATATTCGATCAACTTGATTTTTTACAGATATGATATACTGAATAAATCTAAAAATATGAACGGTTTGGATTATCAAAATTGGGCCTCAAAATGGGCCCGAAGACCTTGCAATGAGGGAATGAAGGACCGAAATGAAGGGGAGGATCCCAATTCTTCAAAATCCTCCATCCTGTATAATGAAACTAATTAATTCCTATAGCGACCCCGGTCTTTTCTCTTTAAATTATTGTATCCGGACCTAGGTTCCGTGGATCCTGTCATTACTTATTGGTTGTTGTTGTCCTTTAATCTCTTTGTATTTGAAGTATAGGTTGTGTTGGACGGGTCTGTTACAGGTTGGTTGATTTTAGATGCCGATAGGTGATGCCCAGATTTTGGCCTTCACGCTCGAGCGGAAGTTTTAACGCTCGAGCGGTCCCTTTGTTGTTGCTTCTCCGCTCGAGCGGAATTTTTGACGCTCGAGCGGGATTTTCCATCTCCCAGTATTTTGCTCTGCAGTTCTTCCGCTCGAGCGGTAGTTTTTACGCTCGAGCGTGATCCCTTGTTTTTGCTCCTCCGCTCGAGCGGGGAGTTTGACGCTCGAGCGGGTGCAGCGCCTGCAAAACTTCTGGAAGGGTGCAATCGACGCTCGAGCGGCTTTCTTCACGCTCGAGCATGATTCTGTGTCTTACGCTCGAGCGGGGCTTTCTACGCTCGAGCGTAGAGTCGATTATATCAGTCCGTGATTTCACTTTTTGGATCACTTTTTGACTTACTTTTCCTTCATAACTTTTTAAAAACCGCCCCTGGAGTGTTTTTATCTCTCTCTCTCCCTCTACACACCTTCTCTCTTACGATTGATCTACTTAGAGTGAGTTTCTACCTTAGATCCTTTATTAAAAAGTTAGAGTGGGTTGAGGGCTTCGTTTTAATCTGAGAAACTTGGGATTTGGAGCACGTTGGTCTTTGGTCTTCATCTCCATCTTCTCAATACGGGTTATTTTCTTCGAGGTAGGGATTTCCTACTCCATTCTATAAGTTTTGTTCTAAGTTTTGGTATTTTGATATGTTGGGGATACTTTGGTAATTTTGGGAAAAACCCTAGTTGTATTAATAAATTAATTTGTATAATTAGTTTAAGGGAATTTGGTTAAATTCATGAAATTGAGGAATTCATTGATTAAATGGTGTGGTGGGATAATTTAAACCACTCGCCTAGTGAATTGTTGTTATATTTATTTCCAGTCTAGAAATAACTGTTTTGGGCTATCGGTGGAGGATAGTCGTGATTGTTGTAGACATTGCATGTGGATTAGGAATAACTGAAACTAATCACATTGGTTAAGTCATTAATTTTGACTATTGCATTAATACAGAAAATACGTGTATTGATTGAGCATTGCATTTGCATACATTGTTTTGTGTGGGAGGAGATAGGGGATGTACTCCACGGTTTAGGGGAAGATAGGGGATGGACCTCTAAACCGGATTTTTGTTTGGGAGGAGATAGGGGATGGACTCCATTAGCACCATTTTTATGTGTGCTTATTATATTGAAGTGTTTTTACATGATTATTGATACAGCACTAAAATGTGTATCAAATGGGAAGTATGAAGTGTTTTGATATGAGCATGAGTCTCGTTTGTTTTGTTGATATTGGAAGTAATGTGAATATGCTATACAATTCACTGTTGTAAGTTGGCCAGGTTCTGAGCCATGTTGATAATAATGGAAAGTGAAATGTGTCTTAGACATTAGTGTCATGAGACTGTTTAATGATAAAATTGATTATCTTGGTTAACCATCTATTGAATGCTATAGCTTTATTCGATGCTTATATTTGGTTTAGTATTTTTCTACTGGGCTGTGGCTCACCCTTTATGGGAACATCATTTTCAGGTTCAGGTGATAAGCTACCTCCCCGGACTTAGCCTGGAAGGATTTGATGTTTGGGATTTTGAAGACTTGTCTTTAGTTATATGTTTTATTTTGTTAATTTTGAGATTTCATGTAAACATTCAAGCCTAGGGCTTAACTTGTAAATGAGTTAGTACTCATCCTTTTTGTGTCCAAGTGTTAGCTTGGAAAGATGTAAGCCCTTAGGGCATTTATTTTGATGTTGCAGGATGTTACATGTGATGTCTTTCAATAAGAATACTCTGATGAATAACTCAAATGATTCGTTTTCTTTTATAAATGCATGTTAATGTGATGGTTATTATGGGTTTATTTTGAGGGCGTGACAACTTGGTATCAGAGCGTACCGGGTTCGAATACTTTGGGTACGTGGGAAGTGATTAGTATCACAATGGGTTCGTCTCGCTTGATAGAGACTTAGATGTACTGTTATGTGCTTATATGATAGCATGTTGATGTGATTATGTGGGTATGGAACGTAGTTTCTAGGATGTTAATTGGACCCTTGAGTTTCTAGTAGTCTTGTTGGAAAGGCACTTGATCAATGCTGTTTCCAACCGGAACTATAGTAACGCTTCGGGACTATTATTATCCAGGAATGAAATTCGTAGGTGCTTATGTGATTATGTGCTTACGTGGAATGAATTATTTTTGTCCAATGCATTAGGACGCGAGTGTTTAGTTTCGGCACATTTATTAATGTGCTAACGTCTTTGTTTGTTTCCTTTATTAGGATGTCAAGGCGAGGACGAGGACGCGGTAGGCGTGGTAGGCCGGGTAGGCAGGAGGTACCGGTGCCAGAGGAGATTCTGGCAGTTCATGAGGGAATTGGCCAGGCCAATGTGGCCGAGCCAGTAGGCCAGCAGGCTATGGGCGCTTTAGCCCGAGAGATAGCAGGGGCATTCAGGGAGTCAGTAGGCATTCTTAGGGCTGAGAATCAAGCCCAGGTTGTTGTTGCGGATGCAGGACCTTCCTTTCTGAAGAGGGAGTTCTTCCGGTCTAATCCGGATGAATTTGTGGGTGATCCTAAAGAGCCGCTTAAGGCAGACGAATGGCTCGAACAGACAACGAAGACGTTTGAGATGCTTGGCATCGAAGACGAGGGGTTGAAGGTGACCTTGGCATCATTCCAGTTGAAGGGGGATGCGGGTCAGTGGTGGAAGTTCACTAAGGGGCGTATAGGAGGTACATGGGAGGCTTTTGTGAATGCTTTCCAGGAAAAGTTCTTATCTCCAGCAGTTAGGGAGAAGCTGAGAGACCAGTTCTGCCAGCTTAAGCAGTCGAGTTCTTCAGTGGCCGAGTTTGAGGCTGCATTTACTAGTTTATCCAGGTTTGCACCTGAATTGGTGGCGTCTGAGGAACGCCGTTGTATTGAGTTTGAGAGGAAGTTGAGGCGTGGCCTCAAGCTGAGAGTTGGGGGAACTATGATTCGGGATTATGGGCGTTTGGTTGATGCTGCAGCCCACATGGAAATCATGATGCAGGAGGAGGAGGAAGGACAGAAGGGCTCCAAGAGGAGTCAGGATGGGCAGAGTGATGGTAGGAGACAGAAGGGTTTTAATCCCCAACAGTCTCAGAGTAGCTTTTCTAGATCGACTTTTCCTGTGCCGAGTGCTAGTTCGGGGAAAGGCAGTCAAGGAGGCATTACCTGCTTCAAGTGTGGCCAGCTGGGCCACAAGTCTCCAGTTTGTCCTCAGAGGGGAGGAGTGCAGAGAGTAGCATCATCTTCGGCTCGATCTCAGAGCCAGAGTCAGGGTAGAGGCCAGCCACTCTCGTGTTATCAGTGTGGTCAGCCAGGGCATATGAAGAGGTATTGCCCGCAGTTGGGTGGCACACCTGGTGCATCTGGTTTGAGGCAGATTCAGGGTCAACAGCCAGCTCAGTCGGGTCAGGCCTCGAGGGCCAATCAGGGGGCTTCATCGTCTCAGTCGGTGCAACAATCTTATGCTCCTAGGGGTGAGCAGGTTGATCAGAGGTCATCTGGGCGCGTGTATGCTGTTACCGCGCAGGATCTTGTACCGGCTCCATCTGTTGTGAGAGGTACTTTCTTGTTTTGCAACTCGGTTGCTAATGTTTTGATTGATACGGGTGCATCTCATTCCTTTGTGTCTGCTGCATTTGCATCTGTTTTGGAGTTGGAGTTAGCACAGTTAGCATCTCCTATTTGTGTAGTGTCGCCTCTTGGGGGTGAATTGATTTTGAAACACGGTGTTAGGGGTTGTGATATAGAGGTTGATTACCATAGAATCCCATTTTCCTTTGTAGTTATGCCTATGAGAGGTTTCGATGTTATTTTGGGTATGGACTGGTTATCGTCATACCGGGCAGTTATTGATTGCTACCGCCAGAGAGTCACTTGTTGTACCGTGAATGGTGAGTGTTTTCATTTTCTGGGGGACCGTGTTGGTAGTGTTTTGCCACCGGGGTATGTTCCGCGAGGACGGAGTGAGCTTAGTGGTCTACTTGCTAACCTTTCGATTAGTGAGGACGGTGAGACTCAGATTGTGTTGCCAAGGGTGGTGTGTGAGTACTCGGACGTTTTTCCCGAGGATCTTGTTGGTTTGCCACCGCATCGAGAGATTGAATTCTCTATTGACTTAGTGCCCGGCACGGCGCCGATTTCTATGGCACCCTATCGTTTTGCCCCAGCTGAGTTAGTTGAGTTGAAGATCCAACTCCAGGAGTTGCTAGATAAAGGCTTTATACGTCCTAGTGTTTCGCCTTGGGGAGCACCGGCCCTCTTTGTTAAAAAGAAAGGTGGTGCTTTGAGACTTTGTATAGATTACCGGAAATTGAATCGGGCTACGGTTAAGAATAAGTACCCTATGCCCCGTATAGATGATCTGTTCGATCAGTTGAAAGGTTCCCGTTGTTTCTCGAAGATAGACTTGAGGTCAGGTTATCATCAGTTGAGAGTCAGGGAGGAGGATATTCCAAAGACGGCATTCCGTACGCGGTATGGCCACTATGAGTTTTTGGTGATGCCATTTGGGCTTACCAATGCACCGGCAGTATTTATGGATTTGATGAACCGGATATTCCGGAAATTTCTAGATCGTTTTGTAGTCGTCTTCGTGGACGACATCCTTATCTATTCACCTTCAGAGGAAGAGCACGAGGAACACTTGAGGGTGGTGCTTGATTTACTTAGAGCCCATCAGCTTTATGCTAAGTTTGGGAAGTGTGAGTTCTGGCTAGAGGAGGTGAAGTTCTTAGGCCATGTAGTTTCTAGGGAAGGGGTGTCTGTTGATACATCCAAGACAGAGGCAGTGCAAGATTGGGTACAGCCTAAGAGTGTGTTTGAGATCCGCAGTTTTCTGGGATTAGCTGGGTATTATCGCTGGTTTGTAAGAGATTTCTCCAGATTAGCTTCGCCTTTGACTAGATTGACTCGGAAGGGAGTCAAATTTGCTTGGAGTGAGACTTGTGAAAAGTCGTTCCAGGAGTTGAAAGTTAGACTGACCACTGCTCCAGTCTTGATTATTCCGGAGAGAGGGTTGGGTTATGCAGTCTATTGTGACGCCTCACGAGAGGGTCTTGGTTGTGTGTTGATGCAAGAGGGGAAAGTGGTTGCCTATGGCTCACGTCAGTTGAAAGTTCACGAGAAGAATTACCCTACGCATGATTTAGAGTTAGCAGCTGTGATATTTGCCTTGAAGATTTGGAGACATTATCTTTACGGTGAGAGGTTCGAGGTATTCTCGGATCATAAGAGTCTGAAATATCTGTTCACACAGAAAGACTTGAACTTGAGGCAGAGGAGGTGGATGGAATTTATTGAGGATTATGACTTTGAATTGCATTATCATCCGGGAAAGGCCAATGTGGTGGCCGACGCCCTTAGCAGGAAACCTGTTGGTGACATAGCTAGTTTAGCCATCCGAGAGTGGGAGATGTTAGGTGTACTTGGAGAGTTTGATTTGCTTCTGGGCGAATCCGTTGAGGCTGCGGCCTTGTTTTCTGTTGTTGCGCAACCTACACTTGTGACTCGAGTGTTAGAGGCTCAGAGGGGCGACCTTGAGGTAGAATCCCTCCGTGAGAAGATTTCTGGTGGGAAGGTTGAGAAAGGTTTGACGGTGTATCCCGACCTGAGTGTGAGATACAGAGACCGTCTGTTTGTGCCGGAGTCTCATCGAGAGGAGATACTCCGAGAGTTTCATCATTCACGCCTTGCGGTGCATCCGGGAGGTACTAAGATGTATCGGGATTTGGGTCGCCAGTTTTGGTGGCGGGGTATGAAGAGAGATGTGGCAGCTTTCGTGTCTAAGTGCCTTACTTGTCAGCAAGTGAAGGCCGAACATCAGAGGCCAGCGGGTTTGTTGCAACCCTTGCCTATTGCCGAGTGGAAGTGGGAGCATGTCACTATGGACTTCGTTGTAGGTCTTCCGAGGACTCAGCGAGGCAGTGATGCTATTTGGGTGGTTGTAGACCGGTTGACTAAGTCGGCGCACTTCATTCCTATGCGCGTTAGAGATTCAGTAGATCATCTTGCCGACTTGTATATTCGGGACATAGTGAGGTTGCACGGGGTTCCAGTGACGATCGTCTCCGATAGGGACCCTCGTTTTACTGCCAGATTATGGCAGAGCTTGCAGAGCGCCTTAGGTACTAAGTTGACCTTTAGCACAGCTTATCATCCTCAGACTGATGGGCAGTCCGAGCGTACTATTCAGATCCTTGAAGATATGCTTCGGGGTTGTGTTCTTGACTTTAGCGGGTCATGGGAGAGGCACTTGCCATTAGTGGAGTTTGCCTACAACAACAGCTTCCAGTCTAGTATCGGTATGGCACCGTTTGAGGCCTTATACGGCCGACCGTGTAGGTCTCCTGTTTGTTGGGCCGAGGTGGGTGATGCACCTCTGTTGGGTCCGGAGTTAGTGAGGGAAACGACGGAGAAGGTTGAGCTTATCCGTAAGAGGCTTGTTACAGCCCAGAGTCGTCAGAAATCTTATGCCGACCGTAGGAGGAGACCTTTGGTGTTTGAGGTGAGTGATCATGTCTTTTTGAAGATATCACCAAGACGGGGATTGATGAGGTTTGGGAAGAGCGGGAAGTTGTCCCCTCGATTCATTGGTCCTTTTGAGATCCTTGAGAGGATTGGCGAGACTGCTTATCGTTTAGCTTTGCCGCCGCAGTTGTCCGGAGTACATGACGTGTTTCATGTGAATATGCTTCGGAAGTATGAGCCGGATCCATCACATGTATTGGATTGGACCGATTTAGTAGTTGATGAGGATGTCTCGTATGAGGAGAGACCGGTTCGGGTCTTGGATAAACGGGATCAAGTCTTGCGAGGCAAGACCATTCCTTTGGTGAAAGTTTTGTGGAAACATCACGGGGTGGAGGAAGCCACATGGGAACGTGAGTTGGAAGTCCGCGAGAAATATCCGGACATGTTTATTGATTTGTAATCTTGTAGTTAAATTTTGTAATATTGTCAAACTTTAAAGCTTTTTATATATGTCTTAAGCTGTAAAACATTTAGAATGTTTTGGTTAATGGAAATATTTTGGAACTTGCCTCGAAATGGAAGTTTAATGGAACATTGTATATATTGAATATATTGAAAATTGTTGAAATTGAAAGAAAATTGCATAGTGTTAATGCAGGTTGAAATATATGGTTGTTTTGCATATTGTGGCATGCCTCTTTGTTAAGAGATGGAATGGCCGGTGTTGGGTCAAGTTGTTTATTAGTGAGTTATCATATTGTTGGAATTTGAGAAAAACTTGTTTTCAAAACCTTGTGCTAAATTTCGGGGACGAAATTCTTTTAAGGAGGGGAGGTTATAGCGACCCCGGTCTTTTCTCTTTAAATTATTGTATCCGGACCTAGGTTCCGTGGATCCTGTCATTACTTATTGGTTGTTGTTGTCCTTTAATCTCTTTGTATTTGAAGTATAGGTTGTGTTGGACGGGTCTGTTACAGGTTGGTTGATTTTAGATGCCGATAGGTGATGCCCAGATTTTGGCCTTCACGCTCGAGCGGAAGTTTTAACGCTCGAGCGGTCCCTTTGTTGTTGCTTCTCCGCTCGAGCGGAATTTTTGACGCTCGAGCGGGATTTTCCATCTCCCAGTATTTTGCTCTGCAGTTCTTCCGCTCGAGCGGTAGTTTTTACGCTCGAGCGTGATCCCTTGTTTTTGCTCCTCCGCTCGAGCGGGGAGTTTGACGCTCGAGCGGGTGCAGCGCCTGCAAAACTTCTGGAAGGGTGCAATCGACGCTCGAGCGGCTTTCTTCACGCTCGAGCATGATTCTGTGTCTTACGCTCGAGCGGGGCTTTCTACGCTCGAGCGTAGAGTCGATTATATCAGTCCGTGATTTCACTTTTTGGATCACTTTTTGACCTACTTTTCCTTCATAACTTTTTAAAAACCGCCCCTGGAGTGTTTTTATCTCTCTCTCTCCCTCTACACACCTTCTCTCTTACGATTGATCTACTTAGAGTGAGTTTCTACCTTAGATCCTTTATTAAAAAGTTAGAGTGGGTTGAGGGCTTCGTTTTAATCTGAGAAACTTGGGATTTGGAGCACGTTGGTCTTTGGTCTTCATCTCCATCTTCTCAATACGGGTTATTTTCTTCGAGGTAGGGATTTCCTACTCCATTCTATAAGTTTTGTTCTAAGTTTTGGTATTTTGATATGTTGGGGATACTTTGGTAATTTTGGGAAAAACCCTAGTTGTATTAATAAATTAATTTGTATAATTAGTTTAAGGGAATTTGGTTAAATTCATGAAATTGAGGAATTCATTGATTAAATGGTGTGGTGGGATAATTTAAACCACTCGCCTAGTGAATTGTTGTTATATTTATTTCCAGTCTAGAAATAACTGTTTTGGGCTATCGGTGGAGGATAGTCGTGATTGTTGTAGACATTGCATGTGGATTAGGAATAACTGAAACTAATCACATTGGTTAAGTCATTAATTTTGACTATTGCATTAATACAGAAAATACGTGTATTGATTGAGCATTGCATTTGCATACATTGTTTTGTGTGGGAGGAGATAGGGGATGTACTCCACGGTTTAGGGGAAGATAGGGGATGGACCTCTAAACCGGATTTTTGTTTGGGAGGAGATAGGGGATGGACTCCATTAGCACCATTTTTATGTGTGCTTATTATATTGAAGTGTTTTTACATGATTATTGATACAGCACTAAAATGTGTATCAAATGGGAAGTATGAAGTGTTTTGATATGAGCATGAGTCTCGTTTGTTTTGTTGATATTGGAAGTAATGTGAATATGCTATACAATTCACTGTTGTAAGTTGGCCAGGTTCTGAGCCATGTTGATAATAATGGAAAGTGAAATGTGTCTTAGACATTAGTGTCATGAGACTGTTTAATGATAAAATTGATTATCTTGGTTAACCATCTATTGAATGCTATAGCTTTATTCGATGCTTATATTTGGTTTAGTATTTTTCTACTGGGCTGTGGCTCACCCTTTATGGGAACATCATTTTCAGGTTCAGGTGATAAGCTACCTCCCCGGACTTAGCCTGGAAGGATTTGATGTTTGGGATTTTGAAGACTTGTCTTTAGTTATATGTTTTATTTTGTTAATTTTGAGATTTCATGTAAACATTCAAGCCTAGGGCTTAACTTGTAAATGAGTTAGTACTCATCCTTTTTGTGTCCAAGTGTTAGCTTGGAAAGATGTAAGCCCTTAGGGCATTTATTTTGATGTTGCAGGATGTTACATGTGATGTCTTTCAATAAGAATACTCTGATGAATAACTCAAATGATTCGTTTTCTTTTATAAATGCATGTTAATGTGATGGTTATTATGGGTTTATTTTGAGGGCGTGACACTTCCCTTAATTAAGGAATTGTTTGAAGTGTCTTAAATAAGTGTATTTTTTATTTTTTTAAAATTAAAATATTTAAGAAAAAAATATGAATATTTAGATTAATTTTTTAACTTTTTATAAAAAAAAATATGTATTAAAAAATTGTATAAATAAGTGTGTAGGAGAAGATAGTAAAGTAGGCCGTACGAGTTGGGCAGTGCAGTCAGCTGGGTAGAAGATGGAAAAAGACTGCCTACTTTTCGTGCTTTGATTGGACGGTGTTGTTCGGCCCGTGGAGCCCACCACAGGTCCCCTTTTTCTAATTAGAACCGTTCAATGTGCAGAATTCGACGAGTACTATTTGCTTATAAAAAATCACATTGATTGAATATCGATAGCTATCTGATCTGTTAGTTTTTTTTTGTCAACTGTTAATTATAACACCATCTATTTTTTTATACAAAACTGATTTGATCATATAGTTAGCAATATCCGATAGACGTAATTTTTTACAAGCATATAGTACTAGACGAGTTCTACATAGTCAATAGTTTAGATTATCAAAACGGGACCCATGGTTAGCCCCCATGGGCCCAACTCTACCATCTAACTTAGTGAATATACATATATAATTTTTTTTTCCTTTCACTGCTTTTGCTTTGACGTGAGTACCTAGAGTGGCGTGAAGTTGATTTGTATTTTAATATTATGTATATTAATTTTTTTATATTTTTTTTATAAATAGTGATAACTTTTTAACTTTTTTGATAACTTTTTAATTTTTTAATTTTTTTTAAAATTCCCAAACTCTATTTCACGCTTCGGAAATGTATATAGTATATATTAAGAAAAATAAAGTTCATAATGGGATGGATTGTGCGAGTTTAACATGGATTTTCAAAATTTTGAATTATTGTAAAAGGAAAAAAAGACATGCCTTAAAATGATTAGTTGATTAAACATTTTTTAATATCATTAATATGGCCAATTTTTGTTCCTAAATTAAGTCCTCCAAATATTCAAATAGTTGGCTTCATTGTATAATTATATTATTGATACCATATATAGATACTCTAACCTTTTAATAAATTTATATTCTTAAATTAACTTCTAAATATTTTCAAACGGTAGAGAATTTATATTACAAAATTATATTAATATTTTATTATTTTTGATTTTTTTTTTGATTTTTTTTTAAATTAAGAGTCTTCAAATATTTGGTCTTTATTTAATATTTTTAACGCTACATAAACTTCTTAATACCCCATCAACAACGGTGGTATTAAAATATTTGTAATTACACATTTAATTTTGGGAAAATGTTTGAGGGCCACAAAATCAGTGGCTCAAATGGCTCAAAATTTGAGCCACTGATTTTGTGGCTCTCTAGCATTGCTGTTAATTTTGTTGTACACTTAGATTTACTAATATTTATGCCTAAATTATAAAATGTACAATGCATGGTGGGTGTGGGGAAAAAAAATTAAGTGTGGGTAATTAGAAGTTCCTGTAATATTAGTCTCATTCCTTAATAACAGACTTTATATTAAAAAATCATATTAATAGGGGCGCTCTGTCCAACATTCCAAATTGAAATATCTTTTATTCAAAAGTTCATGCGTTAAAATATCGGATTTGGGATGGCTATTGTCCAGCTAAATGGGCCTATTTCGAAACCTATTTCGATAATCCGAACTGTTCACATTTTAGAATACATCAAGTAAAATATACCTGTAAAAAATTAAGTTAATCGAATATCGTTTACCCATTCATCCACTGACATTTGAATCTAC
Organism: Camellia sinensis; assembly: GCF_055761805.1. NCBI lineage: Eukaryota > Viridiplantae > Streptophyta > Magnoliopsida > Ericales > Theaceae > Camellia > Camellia sinensis. Next base: position 193,270,887 of record NC_138964.1, read on the forward strand.
AAAAATAAATAACAATTGTGATTTAAAGTATTAAAACGAATACAAATATGAGTAGATGAAAGGGTTAACGATATTCGATTACGTTAATTTTTAGCAGGTATGTTATACTTGATGGTAGGGTTGAGCATGGTTTGGATTGGTCCAGGTTGGGATAAAACTAGAACCAATCCATTATCTATGGCTCTTGAAAAATTGAAATCAATCCAATCCGTTTAAATCGTAGAACCAATCCGAACCAATCCTTTTAAACACGGTTTTGATCGATTTAGGACCACAGATTCACATAATTAAATAACAAAAAAAAATATAAAATATTTTAATTTCATAAAAATATGAACATATTATCATACTAGTTCCACAATAGTAACATGTATTTCCATAATAGTGACATACTGTTCTAAAATTTAAACAATCACAAGAAAACTAGTTTCACATAAGTATTTAGACCATTACAAATTAAAACTAAAAATCAACAAATAAAAGCAAAAAAAGAAGATACTATGCGGGTTTAAGTTTTATATAGAATAAGAGAACATACTATGCGGGAGGGTGTATAATATAAATATAGGCTATTTGTATACGGTTTAGATCAGTTCCAATCCAGAATCGTGGGGTTCAATCAGGAATCAATCAGTGGATTACGGATTTTTAATTTTTCAATCCGGAACCAAACCACGGTTTCAAAAAATCAATTTAAACCTACCGGATTGGATCGGATCGAATCGAATTACGAATTTTACAGATTCCTTACTTAGTCATACTTGATGTATTCTAAAATGTAAACGGTTAGAATTATTGAAATGGACCTCGAAATGAGTCTATTTAGTTGCGAGGAAGTGACCGCGAGTTCAATCGCCCATCGCCGGTGAGTTCAAGTCTCCAGCTCCGAGCTTCGGCATGGCCGTCGAAGGAACCCTAATTTTCAGCTGGTAATCACCGTGGCTGGAGAACATTTCTCACTTCGGCGCTTACTCCGATCTGTTCGGTGAGGTTGTTTTCTAGATCTCAGAGTGCTAGGGTTCCAAATTACACTTCAATTGTATTCTCTTCTCTCCATGTCTAGTTTTTATGCAACACATACATATATATATATATATTTGCATGCTATATTAAATTATATGTGAATATTGTCTCAGATTTATCTATTTCATTGTTCTGTTCAAGCATATCCACCTTCATCTCTCTTTCTCTCTCTCTCTCTATCTGTTTCTATATATATATATATATATATATATTTATGTATGTATAATCGTTGATTTCTTGTTTAATTGTTGATTTCTCTTGGTTGCTACTGTCTCCACCACCACTGCCCCAAAATCGTCGTCCTTTGGCTACACCAGGTTCACTGTCGTCGTCGCCGTATCTGGAAGCGTTATCATTGCGAAGATTTGGACAAGAACAATCAGGTACACTTTTGATTTCGATGATGACCAGAACAAGGATGAAGAATAGGAAGACAGGCGTGGAAGAGAAAAGAAGTTGAAGGTGTTACTCAAGCTTCAGGGCAAGACGATGATGGTGAGTCAACTTTGAGTCGGACTCAGCGCGTGGAACATGCACCTTCTGTTTCGGCTTCTTCGTCGTACTACGGAGATGCCGATAATCCACCACCACTGTTGACCTCTCAAACTCTCTCTTTCTCTCTCTCTCTCTCTCGGTACCAGTCCACCTTAATATTTACGATCTAATCTCTATTAATGGCTACGCTTACTGGCTTGGCCTCAGAGTATACCATTCTTGAATCAAATCTGTGGTTAAAAATCCATTCGATTTTTCTTATCGTTTGATATAAATTTTGGTTATAGTTTCTGTTGGCTACATATTTTGTATAAGGCAATCACAATTCGACACATGGCAGGATGAGGGCAATACGGGAAGACAATTTAAATCTTCAATCGTAATCACACACGTGGCAGTTAGTATTGGTTATTGTGGATCTGCATAGCACTGGATCAGCAAAGAGATGCAAAATGGCGTGGCTTCAACTGTTACTCATATTTAAATTCAAAATCAAGAAGGAAGCCTAACTGCAAATATGGCATAGTGGAGCTAACTGTAAGGCAGCATGATCAGCGATCATGGAGGAATGATTCGACAGTTAGAAATGCATTTCGATGGTTGTCATTGAGAAGTATAAATAGCAAAGAAGGCCCCAGAAAGAGCCCCAGACTCAGATCCAAAGCACCAGTTTTATCTACTTTATTTTTTCTTCCAGTTTTACATTTCTTGTTCTTTACATTTCTGTACTTCAAATTCCTGCACTGCACTTCATTCATAGGAGTAATTTCAAGTAGTTTGTTGCTGTAAACCTCTATAAGGCTGATTTGGATCTTTGTAAGTCTTCATTTTACTTAATGAAATGCTACAATTATTCTTCATTTAATCATTGTTGGCTTAATTCTCCTAAACAAAGTCACCAGTAAAAGTCCTCTTCATTGAGGCTAAAAGAACTAAAACACAATCGTCTGATAATTGGTTGGCAATTAATATTCTGTAAGGACTGATTGATCCTTGCTGGCACGCTCAAAATTATAATAATAACCTTCGAAAGCCAAAAAAGCCAACACATATTTTTGGCATGCCTGGTGGGACAAATTGAAATGGCTAGACGTAGGAAACAAGGAGAAAATGAACACTTGAAAGAAGGCGTGGAAGGAGAGGTAGAAATGCCTAATCCAGAGGATAATGTAATAACACATCTTGTGGAAGTACCTGTTTTATCAGAACCCATGGTTGAACAGACCAGCACTTCGGAATAAGTACCACATGTTCAAAATATTAGACGAGGCCAAGGAATTGCACCATCCACTCTTCCATCTACTCAGCCAATGAATCCATAGGGAGGCCTAGTAGATGCTATGGGACAGCAATTAATGAACACAATGGAAAGATGGGCAACATCTTTTTTGGATCGAATGAATACCCATTAACCAACTAACGCAAGGCACATAGAGGAAATTTCAAATGTCTCTCAGCAAAGATTGGCTAAAGATAAACAGCCTATGCAAAGTAATGGACATACTAATGATCAAACTAGTAACCAAAACTATGAAAGACCATCACCTCAGTCTTGGTATGAGCCTCTTTCAAGGCCTATGACAAATCAAAATGCCTCATTACTTAACAGTGATGCCATGCAAATTGGTGGATCTAGCCCAACACAAGAAAATGGCATAAGGATGTTTCCAAATCCCATGTTCGAAGCCATACCTGGCATGAGGGGGTTCACTAATCCTTAGTTCGAATATGTACCTGGGGGGTTAGAAGGGTTTCCTGCAACTGGAAGAGACACAACACCTATTCCAATACCTTTCGCAAGTCCTTTCGTAGGGCAGGCTCAGAGGGGTCACCCATACCCTCAACAGCAGCTGGCGCCACAGGGGCGACCAGTCCCAAATATGTCGCCTTATGAACAGAGAGGACCTCAGGCACAAGGTTGTCCACCAAATCCTGTGTTTGCCCCTCCAGTAGTGATTCAACAAGTACAAAATATGGTTCTTAGGGATCAAATTGCTAATATTGTTAGAGAGATGTGTGGATCGATGGCTCAGGGGGTTCAAACTCCTGTGTACAAGAAACCATATCCAGAATGGGTAGATAGGGTACATGAATACCTAAGAAGATTTAGGATATCAGATTTTGCTCTTTTTATGGGAATGGAAACCAGTCAACGGTTGAGCATATTGCTAGGTTCGCTTCTCAATGTGGTGAATTTGCCAATAATGATTATATGAAGTTAAGATTGTTCCCAAATTCTCTGACTACGGTAACCTTTGTATGGTTTATTAACCTTACACCTGACTCTATCCAAACTTGGCAACAAATAGAGGAGACAGAGCTAGAAGTTTCCATGGCAGACTTGGCAAGATTGAGTCAAAGGCCTGATGAGAAGGCTACTCAATTTATTGTCAGATTCAAAAGAGCACGAAACAAATGTAGGATCATCCTACCAGAGCTTGAATTTATGAGATTGGCTCAAAATGGTCTAGAGTTTAGGCTTCGAAAGAAGTTCGACTCAACTGAGTTTAGAGACTTAGTGGAACTAACCTATAAGGTGTCTAGGTATGAAGCATTACTAGAGGAAGAACAAGATCGAACTAATGCATCATACAAGACGTATTATAGAGATCCTAATTATGAGATTGATGCAGCAGAGATTGTAGGAAAAGAACCTGTGATCTGTCAGACATTAGTTCATAAAGACACAATAATAGACCAGTAGTTTAAAAAGAAAGATCTTCATAGGAAATACTCTTTCGATTTAACGAAGGCAGATGACATTTTTGATCATTTGCTTGCAAACTTTCTGAAGTTACCAAAAGAAGTCAAAACTCCGTCTCCAGAGGAACTTAAAGGAATAGTGTATTGTAAATGGCATAATTCTTGGTTTCACTCAACTAAAAACTGCATTGTTTTTCGAGACAGGATCTAAGAGCATATTCGAAAGGGGAGCTTAAAATTTCCAGCTAAAGCAGAAAAGACCATGGTAATTGACACTAATCCATTCCCAAAAATTGGTGAAGTAGCAGCCAATGTTATTGTGCCAGACTTCCAGAACTTATCCTTGAAAGAATTGGAAGAGGTCAATGTGCAAATGCATGTCGCCAGCCAGACTACTGTTGTCACGACCCGCTCCCCGTACCCAAGGGTTAAATATCGTGATGGCCAGTAACTGAGGTTACCTCCGGCCAATTCTTAATCAAATTAATAAACACGAGCGAAAGTAATATTTAAGTGAGGGTACTAAAATAATCATTGGAGTTTCTATTTTTATCACAAAATTTATTGACCAAAAAGACCGATATTTACATAGAAAAATATCATAAAAGTGCTGTATGTGTCTATTCCGCAGCTCCGCATCTAAGACTTTCCAAAAGCTATTTCTGAATTGTATTGTTTCCTGAAAATTGATAAACAACTATAAGCACATGGCAGAGTGAGAAATATTATACCAAGAGTATAAAGGACACAAAATAACCATGGATAGTTATGTAACTAAAATATTTAAGATAACTTAGTCTGAATAAATAACCATTTAAGTGGCAAAACTGAGATTATGTAAATAAATAACCATAACTACGGTACAGAATAGAACAAAACAAAGATCACAAGAGTGACAGTCAGAACAAAGGTACAGATTCAAGAGGTGACTTGTACGAACTCTAGAGGTGGCTTCCACGATAGTGTAACACTTAGCTTCGTATAGAACTTTGCTCCACACCAAAAATCAGAGAGTCAATAGATCCATGATAGACAGAGGGTCACAAAAGTGACCAAACAGAAGCCGATGGTTATTTAAGTCCCCTAAGGTGTGGGACTCCCGTGGTAGTATTTACAAAACATGATTGTTTATAAGGTTATAGTCAAATATTCTTTAAAATATAAACAAAGATATCCATGGGTTTCATTTTAACAAATAGGGTTCAGAAAATAATCCACTTAATTGAAATATTAATATAATTTATAATAATTTATAAAACATAACCTATATAAAACAAATATGGTAAGTCAAAACATACGTTAAATATATTATGGTAACTTAAGATATAATATAACTCACCTTAAAATGAATACCTCACTATTTCTTTCCACTATCAAAGATTTTCTTAACTTCCAAACATAACTTGTATTAATATAACTAATAAAATATAGCGTGTATAAAATTATGATAAGTTAAAATATACGTAAAATATATTATGGTGACTTAAGATATAATATAACTCACCTTAACTTTAATACATCACTCTTTTTTTTTACTACCAAAGACCCTCTTGGCTTCCACTATTCTTTCCTTCCTTTCTTTTCCTTGTCCTTCCTCTCTTTCTTTCTTTCTTTTCTTTCTTTCTTCTTTTCCTTTTCTTTCCGCCCAGTTCCTCCCTATAAATAGGGAGGTGAGAACATTATATGGCCCGTGCGAATCTTCTCCAGATTCGATAATAAATTTCATAGATTCATTCTTATTTTTAATAAATATTTAATATAATTACATTTTAGCCTAATTTTCTAATATAACTATATAAATAAGTTAATCCTTAATTAAATTACACTCTATCGTATACCAACAAAAAATTAATTAATTATTTTACTACCACATCTATTATTATTATTATTATTATTATTATTATTATTATTATTATTATTATTATTATTATCAATATTATTATTTATTTATACTTTGACCCCTAATTTTTTTTACTAATTATATTATTTTACAAAATTACACATAATAATACAAAATCAATCGTATATTTTCCTAACTGTGATTAAATAATATCAGTATAACTTTTACAGAATAATTAAAAATCTAGGTTGTTACAATCTTCCCTCCTTTTAAAATTTCATCATTGAAATTTGTCATATGTGTAAGCTATTTGCTGCACACTCAGATAAATATATATATTAGATGATTAATCTAATAGAAAATATTACTTCAAAAAAAAACTTTACCCAAAAACAACTCACTGTCTAGTTGTCAAAAATTATTTTGGACCAAAATGAGAAACAAGCGATAACTTTAAAAAACTTTTCATTAGTTTTGTTTCTAAAAATAAAAATAAATAAAATAAGAACACAATTACACAAGCGACTGGAAATGAAATGACAGAATCATATGTAGGAGTTGAAGGAATTTAAGATGAACTCACATTTCTTTTATTCGTGAACTTTCCACTGATGGAAAATAGTTTCAAAATTAGTATTTTTAAAATTTGAACGTACTTTAAAAAGTCAAATTTTTTTTTTTTTTTTGAATCCTGAACTGAAAGTTATATGTATTTTAATAATATTATAATTTTGGTGGGTGCTTGACCCGACATCCTTTGTTTATTTTCCTTCTTTTGCTATAACAAATATAAATTATATCTAATATCCTTCACAAACTATGCACAAAATAATAATATATATATATATATATATATATAATCATATAAAATTATAATATAATTAAATAATTACCCGCTATCCAACTTCTCAAATGTGCGTGTGTCTTATGCTCCAATAATGATTTATTTATTTTTTATAAACCATTGCTCTGATACCACTTGTCAAGACCCGCTCTCTGTACCCAAGGGTTAAGTATCATGATGGCCAGTAACTGAGGTTACCTCTGGCCGATTCTTAAACAAATTAATAAACATGAGCGGAAGTAATATTTAAGTGAGGGTACCAAAATAATCATTGGAGTTTCTATTTTTATCACAAAATTTATTGACCAAAAAGGTTGATATTTATATAGAAAAATATCATAAAAGTGTTGTGTGTGTCAATTCCACAGCCCCGTGTCTAAGACTTTCCAAAAGCTATTTCTGAATTGTATTGTTTCCTGAAAATTGGTAAACAACTATAAGCACATGGCAGAGTGAGAAATATTATGCCAAGAGTATAAGGGACACAAAATAACCATGGATAGTTATGTAACTAAAATATTTAAGATAACTTAGTCTGAACAAATAACCATTTAAGTGGCAAAACTGAGATTATGTAAATAAATAATTATAACCACGGTACAGAACAGAACAGAATAGAACAGAGATCACAGGAGTGACAGTCAGAACAAAGGTATGGATTCAAGAGGTGACTCCCACAACAGTGTAACACTTAGCTACGTACAACACTTTGCTCCACACCAGAAATTAGAACAGAGGTACAGATTCAAGAGGTGAACAGAACAGAGATCACATGAGTGACAGTCAAAACAGAGGTATAGATTCAAGAGGTGACTCGTATGAACTCTAGAGATGGCTTCCACAACAGTGTAGCACTTAGCTCCGTACAGCACTTAGCTCCGTACAGCACTTTGCTCCACACCAGAAATTAGAGAGTCAATAGATCCATGACAGATAGAGGGTCACAAAGTGACCAAACAGAAGCCGATGGTTATTTAAGTCCCCTAAGGCGTGGGACTCCCGTGGTGGTACTTACAAAACATAATTGTTTATAAAATTATAGTCAAATACTTTTTAAAATATAAACAAATATATCCATGGGTTTCATTTTAATAAATAGGGTTCAGAAAATAATCCACTTAATTCAAATATTAATATAATTTATAATAATTTATAAAACATAACTTTTATAAAACAAATATGGTAAGTCAAAACATACGTAAAATATATTATGGTAACTTAAGATATAATATAACTCACCTTAAAATGAATACCTCACTATTTCTTTCCACTATCAAAGATCTTTTTAACTTACAAACGTAACTTGTATTAATATAACTAATAAAATATAACTTGTACAAAATTATGGTAAGTTAAAATATACGTAAAATATATTATGTTGACTCAAGGTATGATATAACTCACCTTAACTTTAATATCTCACTCTTTATTTCCATTACCAAAGACCCTCTCGGCTTCCACTATTCTTTCCTTCCTTTCTTTCCATTCTCATTCCTCTCTTTCTTTCTTTCTTTTCTTTCTTTCTTCTTTTCCTTTTCTTTCTGCCCAGTTCCTCCCTATTTATAGGGAGGTGAGAGCATTACGTGGCCCGTGCGAATCTTCTCCAGATTCGATAATAAATTTCATAAATTCATTCTTATCTTTAATAAATATTTAAGATAATTACATTTTGGCCCAGTTTTCTAATATAACTATATAAATCTATCATATACCAATAGAAAATTATTTATTTATTTTACTACCACATCCATTATTATTATTATTATTTATTTATACTTTGACCTCTAAATTTTTTTACTAATTATATTATTTTACAAAATTACACATAATAATACAAAATCAATCGTATATTTTCCTAACTGTGATTAAATAATATTAGTATAAATTTTACAGAATAATTAAAAATCTAGGTTGTTACAACTGTCAAGAAAGATGCTAGAAATTTACCAGCTGTTGGACAAGGTGTTACAGGCTAGAGGGAAGACTCTGATGAAGAGCCACTAGATGAGAATGTGTCCCAGATGTAGGTTGAGCTACAAGTGGTTGAAAGGGCTTCCGATTGATGGGAAACAATATTACAAGGATATGCAGAGGCGCCCTAAACCAACCAGTGTTTATAACAAAAGGCCATATCCAACTGGTATTAGGCAGCAGCCATAAATGGTTGAGCCAACAGCCACTAGAGTACATTTCAAGGGCAAAAGACCTCTACATGAATCCAGACCACCCAACTATTACAGAATAGAGTGCAATCATTCTGAGAGGAAACTTGAAGTGAGTTCAAGTCATGAGATCAAAGCCAGAGATTGGCCCCCTAGACCAGCCTCACATAAAAGAGAAAGTGGCCACCTTCATGGAAGGCTTGGATTAGGCCCAAAACAGGTGGTCAGGGCCAGGCAGTGGCCTTCACAGCCAGCTTCGAAGCTGGGCTTCGAGGGAAGAAAGAGATAGTTCAACAACTGGGTTAGTGGGTTCATGGGTACCTAGAGTTCCAGATTGGTTTGCCATGCAGAACAACCTTAAGGAAATGTCTTCCTAAAGAAGTGTTGTTGGAGACCAAGGAATGATGATTAAACCTGCTTTGGTGGCTCTAAATAATTGGGTGTTACTTAAGCATCCAAAAACAAAGGAACCAAATATGATCCCAGTGATTTCTAGGTCCCAGAGGAGGAAGATCCAGCAAAGGTACACTCAGTACTAGAAGGATCTGAAAGAAAGTGTAGAAAGCTCTTTATTGGTCCAGCCAAAAGGCCAGGCAGATGGAGAAAAAAGTTCAAAGTTAAATCATAATCCAAAATCGACTCCTCAAGACAAAATAAGTTGCAGCAGAGAGCAATTGGCCAAAGTTCATTCTGAACTAAAAGCCAAAGAAAGATCCAGTTTGGCAAGATTGGAAAAGGCTTTGATAGAAAGTGATAGTGAGACAAAGGGAGAAGTTAGCCTAGGCCGAAAGAAGAAGATGGTTAAGGAAGAACTGTTTGAAGCTTTCATGGCTGAACAAACATTTTTGGTTGAAAAACCAGCAAAAACAGACCGCTCGAAGGAGGTTGTTAGTAATGAAGTGCCAGAATGTAGCATAGAAGATGCTTCTGAAGCAATTGAACAAGTTGGCCAGGAAAAGAAGCAGGTACAGCCAGTCATCTAATTTGGCTTGTTTTCTCCTGTGTCAGTGAATATGGTGTATATACTACCCCAGGAGTTTCAAGCTGAAGATGAAAACCAAGGTCAGGAGATTGACCCAATTATAGTTTCTAGTGAAGACTCACAAGTGAGTATGGTGCAAGACAAATCCGGAGTGGCCACACCAATGGAAACTGGAGATGAGAATGAGAATGAGGTGAGTACCAACCTCTCATACCCTTTTGAGTATCCCACGACATCTATGACGCAACATGTCAAACCCTTGTATATCAAGGCCTTCTTCGATGGGATACAGATGAACCGGGTATTGGTGGATAATGGGCCAGCAGTGAACCTGCTTCCGAAATCTTCTTTGAAAAAACTAGGAAAGAGGAACCCTAGACTAATCCCAACCAATACAACCATTGTTGGTTTCGCTGGTGACAAACAGATGGCTCAAGGCATTTTTCCCATCAACCTGAGTGTGGGAACCAGGGACTGCATGACGACATTCTTCGTTATCGACAACAATGCTAAGTATAATGCTCTACTTGGTTGGGATTGGATTCACACCAACAAGTTTGTGCCTTCCTCTTTATATCAGAAGATCATGATGGCCTTATGCAATGGAGAGACAGAGGAGATCGATGCAGACCCTTAACCCTTCATAGCTTATGCAGATTTTGCAGAGGCCAAATTGTATACTGAAGGAGTGGCACCACTCAGTGTACTGAGGAAACCTGATGGATCAGCCGAAGTTACGGCTGATGAGGAATTAGCACACCTGAAGCACTTAGTCCAAGAAAGTGTTAATGAAGAGTTTGTCACCAAAGATGACAATGATGCCTGGTTGTAGGCAAAAAGATGGAACCCAAGAGGCCAGGTCTTTCGCTTTAATTAAGTTCTCAGTATTGGACATAAAATCAATAGTCCAGAAGGTGCAAGAGCAAGAGAAAGAAGTCATTATGATTGGTTGCAAGTAGGAGCAGCAACAGGCCAGATTTTTGGCCTTAGATAAATACTGTGCTTTGGACATTGAAACAAAAGTCCAGGAGATACAGGAAGAAGAAGCCTTGTGGACAAACTTTGTCTATGAGGAGGAGGACAAAGATGTTGAATCAAAGAAACTGGGAGTAGGACAAAGCAAGGAGATTGCTTCGAGAAAAAAAAAGCATCAGTGAGTCCTCAGATGCAAGACCCTTTGGAAGAAGTGAACTTAGGGGAAAGTTCTATACAGCAGCCCACCTATGTAAGTGCTTGGTTGAATGCTCTTGACAGGGACCAGCTGTTGGTGGTCTTGAAGAGATATAAAGATTGTTTTGCATGGTCTTATAATGAACTACCAGGATTGGATAGATCATTAGTAGAACACAGGCTCCCTATGAGGCCTAATTTCAAGCCATACAAGCAAAAATCAAGAAGGATGAGTTCTGAAGTGATTCAGAAGATCAATGAAGAAATTCTTAGGCTTCTAAAGGCAGGCTTTATCAGGACAACCAGGTATATTGAATAGCTATCCAATATTGTGCCTGTAGTTAAGAAGAATGGTAAAATGAGGGTATGCATCGATTTCAGAAATTTGAATTTAGCAACTCCAAAAGATGAGTATCCTATGCCTATAGTAGATTTATTGGTGGACAGTTCAGCAGGGCATCAAATTTTAGCAATGATGGATGGGCACTCTAGTTATAACCAAATCTGCATTGCAGAAGATGATATTCATAAGAGAGCATTCTGATGTCCTGGGAACATTGGCACCTTCGAATGGGTTAAAATGCCCTTTGGTCTGAAGAATGCTGGGGCTACATATCAAAGGGATATGAACACTATCTTTCATGATCTCATTGGAGGATACTTAGAGTGTTACAGTGATGATATTGTAGTAAAGTCCCAATACATGGAGGAATATTTGTTTCACTTGGAAGCAGCTTTTGAAAGAATGAGAAAGTTCAAGTTAAAACTTAATCCTCTCAAATGTGCTTTTGGCATATCAGCTGGAAACTTCTTGGGCTATGTAGTACACAAGAAGGGAATACAGATTGATCAGAAGAAAACCAAAGCTATCATTGAAGCCAGACCTCCATCAAGTAAGAAAGAAGTACAAAAATTCCTTAGGCATGTTAATTTTCTTCGAAGATTTATTTCTAATACTGCAGGGAAAACTAAAGTATTTTCTTCCTTATTAAGATTGAAGGATGAAGAGGAATTTATGTGGACAGTAGAGCATCAAACTGCTTTCGAAGGAATCAAAGCCTACTTGGCCAACCCTCCAGTGCTGATGCCACCAAAGGGTGATAAGCCCTTGAAGTTGTATATAGCTGCAACAGAAGATTCATTGGGAGCTTTTCTTAGCCCAAGACAATGAAGAAGGCAAAGAACAAGCAGTTTATTACCTTAGTAGGTTTCTAAATTCTTGTCAATGTAAATATTTAGCTGTAGAAAAACTGTGCTTTGCATTGTATTTTGTTGCAATGAAATTAGGATACTATCTTTTGCTTATTACTGTCTTGGTAATTGTAACCACAGATTTGGTTAAATATATGTTATCTAGACCTATGTTGAGGGAAAGAATTGGCAAATGGATACTATCTTTATCAGAATTTCATCTAAAATATGTCCCCCAAAAGGCAGTAAAAGGACAAGTTTTAGCTAATTTCTTGGCAGACTATCCATGTCAAACAGAAAGCCAAGAGATAATGGAACTTGGTATGGCTAGTATTGAACCATGGCAAATATGGTTCGATGGATTGAAAACTAATGGTCTAACTGGAATTGGTGTGGTGATTAAGTCACCACAAAGGGTAGAAACCACACACGGTTTTCAGAGTGGATAAAATTATTTGTTCCAATAATCAAGTTGAATATGAAGCTTTAATAATGGGACTGGAAATACTTATTGGATTACAAGCTCATACAGTTGACATATTTGGAGATTCTCAATTGGTAGTTAACCAGGTGAAAGAGGTTTTCAAATGTCAAAGTGTAAGCATGTTGTCATACTATGTTGTTGCATTATATTTGTTTTCTCAATTTTGGATAGCAAATGTAACTTAAGTCCCAAGATTCTTGAATAACAAAACTAATGATGTGGCTCAGAAAGCTTCGAATTTCAAGAGAAATGATAACACTCAAATGAACATAAGTTAAACAACATATCAAAAGGTAATACCACCCTTAAATAAAAGGAATGTGGTCTTAGAAGTCAATCATAATGACTTACAAGAACAAGATTTGAGGCATCCAATAATGCAGTATCTAGCTGGCCTATCTTCGAAAGCCAGCAAAAAAATCAAATTGCAATCTATGAAATACATAATGTATGGTAATACTCTCTACAAAATGGGGGTAGATGGGTTATTATTTGAATGTTTAGGTCCAAAGAAAGCATTAACAGCCATGGCTGAGGTTCATGAAGGCATCTGTGGTGCTCATCAGCCTGGTGTGAAGATGAGATGGCTGCTTCGAAGACATTCTTACTATTGGCCAACCATCCTTAAGGATTGCATAGCATATGATAAGACGTGTACTCATAACTGATCTGCATGCGGTTGTGAAACCTTGGTCATTTAGAGGATGGGCTATGGATATGATAGGCAAAATACACCCACCCTCTTCGAAGTATCATTGTTTCATCTTAGTGGCCATAGATTACTTCACTAAGTAGGTCGAAACTAAGCCATATAAGGCTGTAGATCAGGCCGAAGTTATTGGATTCATTAAAGATCTGATCCACAGATTTGGCATCCCACAGACCACAACTGTTGATAATGGAACTGTATTTGATGAGAGAATGATAAAGTCTTTTGTGGCAGAGTTTGGAATTAGCCTTGTTAATTCTACCTCCTATTATGCACGGGCCAATGGTCAGGTAGAATCATCCAATAAATCCTTGAAGAAAGGAACACAGAAAGTTGTGGAAGATAATCACAGGGATTGGCATAACTTGTTGTTGGATGTACTATGGGCTTACAGGACTTTTCTAAGATCAAGTACAGGGGTTACTCCTTATGCTTTAGTATATGGGCATGATGCAGTATTACCAGTAGAAATTAACATCAAGTCCTTAAGGGTGAGAGATCAGGATCAGTTAGTTCCTGAGCAGTATTATCAAAGTATGTGCTTGGAATTAGAGAACATAGATGAAGTTAGAATTCTGGTATTAAATAGCATTCTTTTCCAAAAGAAGAAAGCAGCCAAAAACTATAATAAGAAAGTCAAGCACATTAGCTTTAATGAAAGTGATTTGGTATGGAAGACAATACTCCTAATAGGGATTAAAAGCCACAAGTTTGGCAAGTGGTCATCTAACTGGGAAGGACCATATTAAGTTCATAGAGTCTTGCCTTCGGGAGTATATCATTTGAAAATTTTGAATGGATATGTACATCCCAAAAAGATTAATGGCAGATATTTGAAGCCTTACTATTCAATCGTGTGGGAAACATAAGGAATAAAATAAGTGCTGAATAAAAAAAAAAAAAAGAGCATGAAAACACTCAAATGATAAATAGGGTTTTATTTCATAATGAGTTGAATACATGTAGCCATAGATTGGCCCAAAAGTCAGTACAATATTTCAGCTGTTCCTTTACAATAGATTTTCTACTCTTAAGAGATGGGAACAACTAAATGGCTGTAGCCATCTCCTGTTTTCGATCAACCAGTCCTTGGTTAGCGATCTACAGCTTGGTGACAGTTCGATCTAAAGCCTGATTGACTGCTGATAACTCTTCTTCAAGATGAGCTTTCTTCTCCAGTAGTTGAGCTCAAAATTGGGAGACAGAGGAACATTGCTCTTTCAATTCTGACACTTCAGCATGAATTTGGGAAACAAAACTCTGGTCTCTCAGCAATTTTTTTTCTGCAGCTTTGGCAGCATGGTAGATGTTGATGTAGAAATCAATGGTGGCTACCACCTGTGATAAATGACTCAAAATAGTCATGTTGGATTGCTCAACAATCTTGCAGCACTAGAGGAAGCCATTCCTGATTATAGGTCTTTGTAAGGCTTCGAAAGGATTCCTTGAGAAGGATATCAGTAACTGCAGACAGCTGTCTAAGTCTATTGAAGGTAAGGGAGTCCTAACACTGGAGGAAGAGCTCTAAAAAATTTCTAATAAAGAATCAGCTAGGACTAATGGCTCGGCTTCATTATTAGTTGGTGGAGTGGTGGAGGGCATGTCAAAAAGACTAGCTAGCCTAGCCTCAAAGATGTCCACCTCATCTGTTGACATGGAAGGTGCAGAAAGAACTCTAGTAGGAGGAAGAAATGACTGTATAGGAATAGGAGAAGAAAGTGAAGTATTCTTAGCAGTCTCCATAGTTTTAACTACCAGTAGGTCAAGAGAAGAGGGACTGGAGCTAGGTAGAGATGATGGACAAGGAATTGGAGAGCTACCAACACCTTCTCTATGAGAATCAGCTATCACTGAAGATGAAGTAATAGCTGGAATTTCCTCAGAAAGAGAAGGAGCAGCAAGGCTTGAAAGGAGAATAAGTTGGGTAGAGTTGAAGTATAGAAGAGGAAAGTATGGAGCTAAGCCAAATGATAGGGATGCAAGGATGCTTTGCCTCAAGAAAGATAGGAAAAATGTAGGACTAGAGAGTGGGAGTACTGCTTGAATTGGCTCCACATTTTGAGGTCTTTCAACTTTGGATGAAATTGAAGGAATCCTTGTTATAGGAGGAGGCAGAGTTGTTGTTGCTACAAAAGAAGAAATACAAAACAATGTTAAGCCTCAGTATCAAGAACTTGAAAAAAAAAATGAATAGAGGCACGAAGAAATTACTGGTTTCAGAAGTGGTGGCTACAATTGGAGAGCTGCGAAGAGTATAATGCCCAGCAGTTTGTTGTTTTCTTGCAACTTCTCTTTGGAATGCATCAGCAGCAGCAGCTTCATCCCGAAGCATTTGTTGTTGTCTCCTCTTCTCAGCCCTCTGAAATACAATAAGTTCTTTGGAATGCTCTACTTCCACTGCTGTAGCAGATGCTTCGTGAATGGGGTCTCCAGTGAAATCAGCACGAGAGACAGCCATTTTCTTCCTTCTCTTTAAGGGTCTCTCTTGCTCTTGTTCTGTCTCTTTTTTTTTTATGTTTCCTCTTCTTCTACGTGAACCCCAGGTGCCTCCTCTTCAGGATCAAGTAAAAGCTTTCTTTTCTTTTGTTGTTGCTGTTTGCTCCTGAGAAGGTTTAAAGCTTGGACTTTATGGAGAGAATCTCCTTGAGAAGCACCCGCACCACCTATATCAAAAAAAGAGCTATAAGTAAAGACAGGAGCGTCATAAAGAAGAAGAAAAGAAAAGAAATAGGAGTATATACCTTTCTTCGAGGCAGCTCGAGTAACTCTAGAAGGAGTTGAGGCAGCAGGAAAAGACTTTGTGGTGACAGGTGCAAGAATTGAAGTAGCAGGAGCAGTGGAAGAGGTAACAACTCTGGCCCCTTTGGGCTTGGTTTAAGGTACCTCTAGTACCATTAACAGATCTTGCGGAGGAATGGCCAAATGTACTTCCATATTGGCCATCCACCAGTTCTGGCATCTTTTCAGTATATTGCTTTGAGGTATGAAGGGAAAGTACTCAAAGTCAATAAAATCCTAGATGAATTTGGAAGCTGCTTCTTCTAATCTAGATCTTCAAACCTTCAGATCCCTGCTGGTAAGACTTAAATTGGTTTGGCTATAGAGAGGTATTGGGACTCCTTGTGAGAAGCCAAATTGCCTAACAAATTGGGCAGGACAATAGGGCTGCATTTGTAAGCTCTGGGGTTCATAGTCCCGATGAATAATTCTCTAGGAATCAGAATAGAGGCCCACATGTCTTTATGCTGAGGTGTAGAGCAAGACCTATCACTCAAGAAGGTCCTTAACTAGGATGGGCCAATATTGGTAGGTTCGAAGGGATGAAAACTGTGAGAAAAAGGGGAAGCTGGGAGCTGGTGGAAGAAAGAAAAGTAAAAAGCAAAGGTGGAATGATAGAGCGAAACCTTGGCTAATTTCATGCCATGAGTGGTAGGGTTTGGTTCCAAAAACTTTAAGCATTTAGATTGTAACTCGGTGAAATACGCAAAAATCCAAAGTTGAAGAATCCAAAATGGACCTCCTTGATTGGCATCCAAGGATTTTTCACAAAAAATTGGAGCAAGCTGTATAAGCATGGCCTAGAACATACAGAGCTAAGGCCACATTTCTTTGTAAGACAAGGGCTTTGGCAAGAGGGGCAAACTCAGGCATGATCATCTGAGAAGAAGTGTAGAATAGGAACTTGCAAAGCTAATATAATATAAAATAAAAGAATTCTCTATCCATCATAGGGCCCTCTCTTTTATTCTAAGCCTTGAAAAAGTCACTATAGGATAAGTTAAGAGAGAGGAGGGAAAAAGGGGTTTTGAGGTCAGGATAATCTGGACCAATAGGGGTGCCAGTAGGGGATAATCCTAACAGATAGCAAATATCAAGGATAGTAGAAGCCATCATCCCATATCTAAATTGAAAAAAATTAAAAGCAGAATTCCAGAAGCAAAGGGCAGCAAGTATTAAAAAAGGGTCTTCCGAAATATAAACTTGGATAATTGGAGGGCGTTGAAGAGACAAAGCTCCTGAAGATCCAGTGTTCTATCAGGGACGACCCGATCATACCATTCTTCCCACTTTGGTCTCACTGTGGGCTAGCAGCGATGGGGTTAATTCACCCTCCAGCTTCCCCAATCAAGGCCACCTTCGTAAAGGAGACAATGATCTTCTAGACGTGGATACAGAGCTGGAAGCTCAGTGGGAATCTCCCTAAAAATGGGCCCAAGTACATACTCTTGTTGCTCATGACAACAAGGAATGAAGATACGCCCGTCAATGGCACTTTTCTCACCAGTCTTGTACTTCTCACATTCCTCATCAATAATTCTTTTCAAGGCTACAGATGGACTCGCACGCTCCACAACTGGTATTTTCAAGGAAGAATAAGCCATTGGTAGAGAGTTTTTTCAGAAGACAAAGTTGGGAAAGAGAGTAAAAGGAAAAAGAGAGCCAATAGAAGATGAAGGGTTTGTGTGTTAGGCAAACGAGTAAATTCAAAGCACGAAATAAAAAGGGTTTTTAAACTTTTGTGCCTGAAAATACACTCAATTGTGGAATTCATAAAGAAGTACTAAAGGTATGGATACGAAAAATTGCCTTCAATATTGATAGTTATGGAGGGAAACGCATCTTAAATACTAATGTCAGCTTCGAAATAAAATATTTGGCTTCAAAGCCAAATTTTGGCGCCAAAATCAAATAACAAACGGCTTCGAAGGTAGGAAGTCGACTTCAAAGCACATTCCATACTTAAGGATACAAAAATATTCAAGTGTTTGTTTACTTCAAAAGGATTAAGGACCTGTTTTTAGGTTTGCTAGTGAGAGCAAAATCTTTCGAAGCAAAACTTGAAATACCTTAAGGTTAGAAATTGTTTGTTCTAAGTTTCAAACCAATAATTGGTTTGATAATATACAGAAGAAATCACTTTTTTAGAATAAAACAGTGCAGTCCTTAAAAGAAGTTTCCATATTTTGAAAAAAGTAGACTGTTTGTCTGAAACAAAATTAGTTGATTTGAAGTTACTTGATTGTATTAACCCCATGTTGGGGAATTGAATATGATCAAATCAAGTTTCGAAGGGCAAAGTTGTTAATTCGAAGCTGATAATTGAAAAATTATGTTAGGCCTGGGGTCGGTTTGTGAGACGATGATTGTTTTCTTGAAAGGAAGACTTCACACTTTGGAAGAGTTTGAGCTGGGATGGAGTTAAAGCACATCAACCATACAGTTAAGTCTACAATTGGAGTGATAACTCAAAATCTGACAAATGAAATTCAAAAAGCCCAGTTTTATTGATAAGTGTTGTTTACACTGAGATTCATTTGATTACATTTTCGATTTCGTAGTAATATGGAATGGACAAAGTTACAAAGTCATGGAATTTAGTCTAACAAAATTCAATAAATGAATACTCTTTTCTTACTCTATCCTCTATTTTTTTTCAGGTTTGGTTTATCTAATTGATAAGCCCTTAATTGAGAAAAGAGTTGTTGGGCCTTCACTTCAAATTCTATCTATTTTAGGGCTTTATCTGTGGCGTCCATCTCCTCTTCTTCATGCACTTCGTTCATTGCAACATCCTCCCCATGCGCAGAATCCTGGCTCCTGAAGGCCTCATATTCATCAAGGAGGTTCTCTGCCTTATATTGAACCTGAATTCGAGCAGAGAAGGCTTCATCCAGAACTTCACTGGTAATGGAAGCCTGGAAGTGCTAGTTGAGCAGGAGAGGAAGTTGGTCTAAAAAGGTATAAAGCTCTATTTCGGCCATGGGGTTGAGAAGATGACTTCGAGACATAATGTCACAAGCCCATAGAAAGTTTTTGTGGGGAATGTCATCTCGAAGGACTTCAAAAGTTAAATGGAAGAAAGCAGCAAGTAAGGTCTGAGCCCTAAACTGCTGATAAGGAGTTGGAGGCACTGGGACCTAGTAGAGGGTGAAGTATTGGCCCTCAGAGAGAGTGAGTCTTAATTCATCAATCCAATTTGGATTGGAAGACAGAAGAGGAGCAGTCGGAGGTTCCCTGATCAAATCTAGGAATTCAAGTCTGGCCACACATTCCAGCCAATCGAAGGTATAAAGTTTTGCTTTTTTGGCTAAAAGAGTAGGACTGATCCCTAAAGCTTCATCAGGACGTTGGACACTTCGAACCATCCGAGATGGCAAGGTAGAAGTATACCATGATGAAAACAGATTATCCTCAAGACTACGTATATAGTCAATAGGAACATATGGATATATTACGGAATTGCGTTTGGAATGAGGGATTTCAAGAGGATCATCGAATTCTGGGAATCAGTGATGAATGCGTTCCCTCGTCTGAGGTTGAGTAGGGGTAGGCTAAGTTCTCCAACCAGAGGTCGTAGAAAAAGAAGAAGCAGCAGTTTTGAAAAAGAAGAAGCAGCAGTTTTATCCCATGCGGAAGGCTTTGTTGTAGAAGAAGAGCTTCCAATATCCATGATTGCAAATTTGTGTTCCAAAGAATCACAAGCAGTAGGTTCTTGGTGCGAAGGCCGGTGATTTGCGAAAGCTTCCATAACTTGTATAAATGGAGGTCGATAAAGGTGGCTAATCAATGCATGAAGGTTCTTTCGAAGACGAACAACATCATCAAATAACTCTTCATATACTTGATCAATGTAAGTGAAGATTGGCTTGGCCATAAAAGATGTATCAGTCTTTTCGAATACTGAGATAGCGG
Organism: Camellia sinensis; assembly: GCF_055761805.1. Classification (NCBI taxonomy): domain Eukaryota; kingdom Viridiplantae; phylum Streptophyta; class Magnoliopsida; order Ericales; family Theaceae; genus Camellia; species Camellia sinensis. The sequence goes on from NC_138964.1 coordinate 193,291,183, forward strand.
GGATGTTCAAGGATTAGAAGAGAATTTAATGCAAATGTTTCATTGATGAATGACGGTTGCATTTCTGAAAAATACAAAGCCCATGCACGTTTTGAGACGTGGGTAAAATACATTGATCCACTAATATCACTAAGTATTGGGTATATTAGTACGGGGGGTAATGTTGGCTACATATTTTGTATAAGCCAATCACAGTTTGGCACGTGGCAGGATGAGGGCAATACAGGAAGACAATTCAAATCTTCAATCGTAATCACACACGTGGCAGTTAGTATTGGTTATTGTGGATTGCATAGCACTGGATCAGCAAAGAGATGCAAAATGACGTGGCTTCAACGGTTACTCATATTTAAATTCAAAATCAGGAGGGAAGTCTAACTACAGATATGGCATAGTGGAGCTAACTGTAAGGCAGCATGATCAACGATCATGGAGGGATGATTCGACGGTTAGAAATGCATTTCGACGGTTGTCATTGAGAAGTATAAATAGCAGAGAAGGCCCCAGAAAGAGCCCCAGACTCAGATCCAAAACACCAGTTTTATCTACTTTGTTTTTCCTTCCAGTTTTACATTTCTTGTTCTTTACATTTCTGTACTTCAAATTCCTGCACTGCACTTCGTTCATAGGAGTAGTTTCAAGTAGTTTGTTGCTATAAACCTCTACGAGGCTGATTTTGATCTTTGTAAGTCTTCATTTTACTTAATGAAATGCTACAATTGTTCTTCATTTAATCATTGTTTGCTTAATTCTCCTAAACAAAGTCACCAGTAAAAGCCCTCTTCATTGAGGCTGAAAGAACTAAAACACAATCGTCTAATAATTGGTTGGCAATTAATATTTTGTAAGGACTGATTGATCCTTGCTGGAACGCTCAAAATTACAATAATAACCTTCGAAAGCCAAAAAAGCCAACAGTTTCATATAAATTTAAGAATTTCTGGTTTAGATCAGTAGTTGTTGGAAACCTAGGGGATGCCGACGAGACTATCTCTCTTTCTCTTTCTCTCTGATCTGATTTTTTTTTTATTTTTTATTTTTATGTAAGTTTAGATCCGTTGATGATAATGATGATGCTGATGATGATGATGATGATGAAACATATTGCAACAGATTAAATTTTTTTTTTTTTTGTTCTTGTGTTGAACAGATGAGGAGGTGTGAGAGAGAGAGAGAGAGATTTGAATAGATAAAAAAATAATTTTTTTAACCGATAGGGTTTTGTTTGGTATTGCAACAGATAACTCTCTCTAGCAATTACACAAATAACTCTCTAATTTACAAATAGGTACACCGATAGATCAAAAAAAATAAAATAAGATTGCTATTTCAACAGATAAAATTGTTGATTTGGCTTGTTATTTCAATAGATAAAAAAATGAAAATAAAATTGTACAGATGGAATTTAGAGGGAAAAAATTGAACAGATAATAAAATTTGGACAGATAGTCAATGAAAAGTCAACAGATAAATTAAGGGGTAAAATTAAAAACAAAATGTCCTCTTAAAACAAAGAAAATACTTCTCACCAAACTATTTCACAAAATATGGACCTCTCACTAATAAAAAATATCTATTGGACCTAATGCCTAATACCCTCATTAGATTGAATTTATCACCAATCTACTCTATTAATATTTTAGTAGCTTCGATTTATTTATTTATTTTTTAAATTAGAAACATTCAAAATGTTTGGTCTTTAAATTAAAGACCTTCAATTGATTATTCCCAAATGTTTTTACTACTTGAACAATCAATATTTTAGGTTGGGTTTAAGGTAAGGTTAGAATAAGGCACATCTTTTAAGTCGACACAGTATTGGATGATTTTTTTATGGCAAGACAATTTTCTAAAATTTAAATCATTGGCATAAAAATTTATCCGAATTCGACTTCTAAATTAGTTTTGTGTTTAATTTAATACTGACACACTGAAATTAACTTATACATGTCATAATAACCTCATAAACTATGATATTTTAAAGGGAAATTTTTTTTAAGGTCTCGGGTATTAAGATTTTATAGGATAAATGACATATAATATTTTCATAGTAGTAAGGGTCCCTCAACATTTTTCTAGAAAAATTTCAAAATACAGACAAATTTCTTTGTATTTTGAAATTTTTCTGGTTTGCTCAATTTATCTACTTTTCTTTGTATTTTGAAATTTCTTTGATTTGTTCACAATTTTCTCTATATTTTGACCAATTTTCTCTGTGTTTTGATCAAACCAGAGAAAATTATGTTTTGATTCAACCAGAAAAAATTAATAAAAAAAAAGAGTCAACACAAAGTGATTTTAACATAGAGAAAATTATATTGCATCAATGCTGCAACTTTTGTTTGTTACAACGATTCGTCAAAAATCAAAATTGTTGCTGAAATCCATGGCACTAAACCATGAAATCAGAGATTAGGTTGAAAAAAATTAAATTCAACAATAAATACAATCTCAATCATTGTCCAATCATTTGTTTCATCCGATCACACCAATACAAATCAATCTAGTTAATGAATGAGAAAGTGGAGTTAAGGATTTCCAATTGCGTGCGAACATCGCGAATGTGTGAAAACCCACATTTAATAATTCTTAAAAGAAAATAAATGAATAAATTAATTAATTTTATTCAGAGTTTATCTAAATTATATATTAGTGTAAAAGTTAGTTTGAAGTTAACCCAATTCAGTCACTAACAAAAATATTATTAAGAATAATAATTTTATGAGTGTTCAATATTTGTTATTTATAAATTATTTCAATAAGGATTCAACATGATAATTATTCTTACTAAATACCTCAGTTAAAAATCTTAGTGTATCAATTTTAATAAACCCACATAAATACACAAATTAAAAAAAAAATCAAATTTTTTCAGATTTTTGGGTGGTAACTTTACCGCTTGTTAGCTTGCATGTTAATCTAGGGAAGAAGAGCTCATTATGCATCATTGGAATTGAAAGGCACGATTGGACTACATGGAATGAAAAGAAAGAGCAAGAAGAGAGAGAGAGAGAGAGAGAGAGAGAGAGAGAGAGAGAGAGAGAGAGAGAGAGAGAGAGAGAGAGAGAGAGAGGGGAAGCCTTAGCAGCATGTTTATATATATACATGCTACTCTTTGATTAGAGTATGCAAAGAAAACCTAAGAAAAGAAAATATGCAAAGTGGAGTGAGTTAATAAGAGGAGAAGGTTAAGGAGGTTGCATATTTTCCTACCATTCCAATCCTACAACAAAGTAAGAAAACCCTCTCAACCCTCTCAATTTTTTTAATGTTAGAATTTTCAGATTATATTCATATGATAAAATGATTAATTTATAGATAATTTTTTTTATATGTATATAAATTTTGTGATGTGTATATCAAATATTTGAAGTTATTAATAGTCTTAAAGTCATGGTATTATTATGAAAATAGGCTTGCATGTGTAGTTTATACCATTAAAAAGAGGATTTAAGGTTTTATTTGGCCTTTGAATCTGTTAGGAAATTTGTACGAATTTTTAGATAATTTTATACTCAAAATTTGAAGATGATTTATTCTACAAAGTTGTTTATAATGACGTCTACTTCATTCATGCATTTTTGTAACAATTATGGAGTTTTGTACGAATTTATACAGATTTTTAACCAAATCTGGAGCTATAGGCAGATTTTACTGTGTTTGAAAAATCATTAAAACTTTTATATTAAACCAAATCTGGTAATTTCTAAACAAAAAATGAAATTTGAGAAGCCTAGTTTCATAATAAATTTTTAGATTATGGAATTGATTTATAAATTTAAGTATGGAATTAATTTAAGAAAATGTGATAAATCTGTGTCATAAACTTTTTTGGAATTTTTAAGAATTATTTATAATTTATTTTTGGAAAATGCTTACTAAAAAATGACCATAACATGTTTATTGAGTATTCTGTAGATTTATATGAATTTTAGAGTTGTATAAATAATTTATTTATAATTTTATTTGCGAGATATACATTCTAAAAGTTTTGGCAGATTAAGGAGGAATAAAAAATTATCTCTTCAATTGTTTATTTGGACTAAAAATTCAATATTGTGCTAGTCTAATCTTGTAAATTAAAAATCCATGCATGTGTGTAATTATGATTTATTTCTTTTTTTGGTATCTAAATTATTATTTCATATAATGGTTTAAATAAATTGTTTATTTAAATTTTGTACAATTATCTATTATTGTGTGACATGTGTAATATTTTATGTTGAAAATTTTAATGAGTTAGTATAACATTATTTGTAATTAAAAATTGAAATTATTTGTGATTAATATCAAAACTAACTGAAATAATTAACGGCATATACAAAGTTAACAATTGACGGTTAATACCAGTTGTTCAGGGTGAGTCCTGGTTTTAAAGAGTGTACGAAATTAAGGATTGACGGTTAATTCCAGTTGTTCAGGGTGAGCCCTGATTTTGAGAATTCTCACGTAAATTGTGTCGCGAAACCCTAAGATAGCACGAGACTTATTTGAACCCTTTTCGGTATTCGGTTTTGGAATAAGGGTGGATGTGCAGGTGGCACACAAGGAGGTTACGTACCCCTGACAGACCGTTTCCTTGGGGCAGACCACGGATGCCACTACTTGGGTATATAACTCCGGACGTGGGCATCGCTGGTAGTTACGGTTGGCAACACTTGAATATTTGACCAATGGGGGGTTTCAAATTAACCGTTGCCATGCTTAGTGGTTGGTAAATTAAATCTCTTTGGTGAGATTTCAAGTGTCACCTAATTTATTAGAATTATTGAAATTATTTTAATGGTTGTAATTTATGTTTACAATTATAATGTTATCTCATGTTTATAATCTCATTATTTTTCTCTTAAAAAGAACGGTAGGTTGGTTATATTTTCTTACAGTGTTGCAAAACTCATGGCATATATTTTTGTTGCCCTGACGTTTTATGCCAGGTTTTGGCAAGGAAATAATTGAAGCTGAAATGAAGTTGGCGCTAACGTAGAGCCTTGGCTAACTTGAAACCCTGATTAGAGTCGAATAAATTTTATTATTTTATATAATAGCTATTAAGGACTTTATAATTTCATTTGATGTTGTATTTGGATAATTTTAAGTTTTTATTTATTGTTGTTTGAACCTTTGATTATGTACGAGAGTTGGAATATCCAATTAAGATGTCAACTTTTTAATTTATTAAGTCATTTTGTTTATTTAATTTCCCTTAATGTTCCAAAAATTTGGGGCATCACAGAATGAGATCTTAATTAATGTCGTAAGGGTAGAGAGTAATGATCTTACAATCTAGTTTGAAATCTTCATCTAGCTTTCGCTTTAAGTTTTTCCTTGTAAAGTTCGTTGGAAGTTCACAGCGCTTCTGGTTTTCCATGACTGGAGAGATGAGAGAGAGAGAGAGAGAGGATTAGTTAGGAGCAAGAGAGTTTTCCTGTGGAGTGGAGAAGTGAGAAAGTTTTTCTAGGGAGTAGAGGAAAGAGAGCGTGATATATGGGTGTAGGTGAGATACAGACTCATAAACTGGTGATGGACGTTAAGCTACAAAAAAAATATTGTGAACCTCTCCCATTATTAAAAGTTGAAGAGGGATGTTAAACTAAATACCCTTATTTTAAATTGATTATTATCAATTGTTTTTACTAATTAACCAGTCAATTTTTTAGATCAACTGCAAGGTAGGACTAGAATGAGGCCTATATTTTAAGGCAACCAAGTATTAGATAGTTTTAATTGACAATAATTTTAAATATAAATATATAATTTTTGGCCCAACTATATTTTTTTAAATAAATTTGCATATACATGTTTTTATTTATTTATTAGGGTAAATCGTACCAAGATCCCCTCAACAATTAATATCACTTTCTGTCCCTTATTTATGAACCCATATATATTGATTTTCTCAATTATGAAAATTATACAAATACACCCCTTTTGGAGGTGGTCTGAAAGGATGAAAGTGTTCCAATTTTATAGTTAAAAAATCAATATGTACGAAATTCATAGATGAAGAGAATAAAGTGATATTTGTTAATAATTTAGGGGATCTTGGTGTAATTAACTCATTTTATTATAAAAAACAAATACTAACATATGTGCATTCACCAATTTAAAAACTAAATAAATAAATAAATTAAATGGTTCATGAGTTAGACATAGACTAAGGTGGTGTTTAATAAAGTTGAAAATTGATGATGGCGGTGGCAGTGACGGTGACGATGGTAGTTATAGTAAAATGATAGTAATACTTATGGTAATAATGATAATGGTAATGAAGGTGGTGGTAGTAGTGGTGTTGGCAGCGATATGGTGGTGGTGGTGGTGGTGGTGGTAGAAATGGTGGCAGCGGGTAGATGGTGATAGTGGTTGTGGTAGTGGTAGCAGTTGTAGTAAGTTTATAATAGTATATGTCGATGTTTATGTTTAGAGCTCACTTTTGGTTGGATAAGTGGATTGGCAATGTATGCTTGAAGGAAGAATTCCCTATACTGTTCTCTCTATCTAATGATAAGCACGGCGTAGTGGTAAGGGTGTTTTTTGAGAATAGGAGTGCAGATATTGGTTGGATCCTTCAGTTTAGAAGAAACCTGTTGGTCTGGGAGGAGGAGGAGGTCCATAGATTAGTCTGTTTGCTTAAGTGTGCACCAGTTTTTTGCATTGATAAACCAGATGAATTAAAGTGGATAACAGATTCATCTGGACTATTTAGTGTATCATCAACTTATAAATGGAGTGAATCTCTTCTTGGACTTGTTTTGACAATGGCAGGTTCTATTTGGAATCATTTTGCTCTTCCCAAAGTACAATTTTTTTGGTGGTTAGCATGGCTTGGTAAGGTGAAAACTTCTTGCGTTTTTTTATAGAATTGGTATACTTGATGGGAGTGTTAATCTGGATTGTGTTTTCTGTCATGAGGATGTTGAAACTGTGGAGCATGTTCTGTTTTTCTGTCCTTTTGTTTGGAGGTTGTGGTCAAACATTGTAAGATGGTGGGGTTTTTAATGGGTATTGCCAGGTTTTGTAGATGGGTGTAACAACCCCGACCTCTGATTAACGTTAATTCATGATTAAATGAGCCTAATCAGTAATTAAGATGAAATTCTGAACTAATTCCATGTTTGTGTGTCGCATTATTGTGCTTAAATCTGTTTATCGTAGAAAAATCTGTTTGCATTTCTGTTTTTTCTTGCGAATTTAAGGCATTATCGGCATTTAATTACGAAATTGACTTGATTTATGTGCTATTTAGAATTTTTAGAACATTATGGTAAGTTTAATTAAAATTCGGTTCGGAACGATTAAATTAGAATAAATTAATGCTCATTAGATTAGTGGCAAGCTAATTAATTAATTTCTTTAATCATGCCTATTTAAGGCCACTTCAATATCTCTTATAGACTTTTGCACTCTCATTTCCTCTTGCTTGAGCCCAAAAACATGTAGAGAGAGACTAGGGAGAAGTGACTTTAAACAAAGAAATTGCTTGAGAATTTGGAGATTTGGCTAGGAACTTCAATCAATTAACTCTAGAAAGAGCTTAGTTGAGCATCTAAGGTAAGAAATCCAACCCTTAGTTGTGTAATTGAATTAGTTTTGTAAGAATTCTAGTAAAAGAGGTGGAATGACATGAGAATGAAGCTACAATTATAGAATTGTAACCCAAATGCATGCATGCATGCATATATCATGGCATTTTGAGTAGATTTCTAAAAAGTTACCACATGCATGTGTCTATCTTGACTTGGTTTTGAGAATTCATCACATTGCTTACCATTTGACCTTAATTAATCATGTTTTGGAAAGCCTTAGTTCAAAGTAATTCATGCAAGTCATGTTCATGACATATTCATAAATTACAAGTTGGAGTTTTGATCAATTAGCATGTTTTTGGGCATTGATTTAGTGAAATGATCTTCAAACCATGGTATTTTACAAGTTTTTAAATGTTTTATGGAGTTTTGGCCCAAAAAGATGAGTTTTGAGGTGTGTAATTCGAGTTTGGAGCTTAGGAGTATAATCTGAAATTCCAGATTCTGCACTTCCGCTCGAGCGACCACTTTGTGATCTTACACTTCCGCTCAAACAACCAGAAGTCCGCTCGAGCGTGAAATGCGATCTCCCAGAAATGTTTTTGCAGACCGCTTGAGCGACAAGAGTTGCACTTAAGTGAGAACCTGAGTCTCACGCTCTAGCGTCCGTCAATCGTGAAAATCACACAACTAGTACTTTTTTCAAAGTTTGCAGACCGCTCGAACGAAAGAAGTTGAGCTCGAGCGGCCCCTCACATATTTGCATGTCTGCTCGAGCGAAGGAAGTTGTGCTCAAATGGGACCCCTGTTTTCAACAAGTTTTGTTAAGGGTTCCAAAGTGCATTTTGGTATCCACATTGCATCCTAGGTATTCTTAGGCCATGATTAAGACTCGATAAGAGGTTAAAACTTAGAAACACACTAAGAATGAAACAAAAGAAGTTAAGTACCAACCGAGTGTGTATTTTATTATGTGTTTCTGCTATGTGTGTGTAGGTCACGTGTCACAAGTTATCTGATTTGTCTGTTCTGCAAGTGGAGCCATCTATAAGTAATAACTTTGTAAAGTTTTGTTTACGTCTAAGTAATTTCTTATATGATATGATATGACAAGAAATGCTCTGTTTTATGAAATGTTATATTCTGTCCAATGAATGATTGTTCAATTTCTGACAAGTATTCGTGGCATCCTTAGCATAAGGCCCTTGCTCGGGGGTAACAATTTCGTGGTTTATAAGCAAGGCCCTTGCTTGGGGGTAATAATACCGTGGTCTTATGGCCCTTGCCTGGGAGTAACAATACCGTGGCTCAAGTATATTACAAGTTCCCAGTACCAGAGGTCCCTTATGGGACTGACAAACATGATAGTGCCAATGAATGTACCATGTATAATGAAACATAAACTTTAATTTATGTATGAAGTTGAACAAGAAAATGAATATAAATCTGTTTCTGATATGAACTCTGGTTTCCGATTTTGTTATGGACATTATTCAATTAAACCCTTTACTCTGTTATTATTCACTGGACTTCCGCTCATTATTTATATTATGCATGTAGATGAGCAAGCACGTGACCAGGCCTAAGCTGCTGCCTAGAGTTTTGGGTCAGCTAGCAACTGTGCCTCTCGAGGAGGTTTTCTTTTGAAATGTTTGGTTTTGTAACCTTGCTGCAGACATTTTTTTTGCTTTGTTTTCTTACCTGTACATTGGGCTAAGTTCCCTTTTGGTATTATCTGTGTATTTGGGTGACGTAAGACTAATGCATTTATGACGTCACACACACACACACACATATATATATATATATATATATATAAGTTGTTTTTGAAGTTTTCTGTCTCATATATGTTAACACAGCTCTATGGACATTGTATATTTTATATATTTGCTTCCATAACCCCTTATTATATATCATTCTGTTAAAAGGCCTTTGGTAATCCAATAATTACTAGCTGGTTACGATGCTAAACTAATAGAGGCGGGTTTGAGTTGTGACAATGGGCTACTGAAGTGGTGGTATGGCTGCAGAATGTCAAAATTGGAGAAGAAGATCTGGATGGTCATCCCTTTGGAAACTCTTTGGTTTACATGGAGGCATAAAAACAAGTGTGTTTTCAATGGATCTTAACTAGACTTTGAAGCTCTATGTGACATTGTGAAAGTTAGAGTAGCTTTGTGCGTAAAGTCTTCACCATTACATGTGGCAGCTTCTGTGAATGATCTGCTTTATAATATGCAGTAGGTTAAGTTATGCCTCGAGACTGGTGTGTAAGGCCTAGTTATGCAGCAGAAACAGTGGCTGAGCTTGTGCAAGGCCTGGTTTCTGAGGTATGATCTGGTCTACTTTACAGGTACAGTGGTTTATGTATGTTCTACTTCTGGGAATGTAATGGTTTCGGTCTGGGCTTTCTATTATGTTTCTATGCTTATTTGGATTACAAATGGATTGAGGTCATGTTGACACTTTGCTTATTATATGGTGACATACTGGTCTTACTTTTGCTAGAGCCTGGTATTGCTGACCTGCATTGTGATGCATTCATGCACTGTGATACATTGATGTTATGTTATCTGTTTTGGTGGATGAGTCTGTTGTTCTGGTTTTGATGTTCTACATGGATGCATTGGTGTTGAGTCTGGTTTGGTGTTGAGTCTGGTTAGACTGGCGATTTTTTTTTTCTTTCTTTTCTTTCTTTCTTATATATATATTATAAATATATTTTAAAATTTTGACTAAAAATTCTTACTTCAAGAGTCTTTTCTCATAAGGAAGAGTCTCATTGCAAGTTGGAGAAGATTATGAAAGTCTATTCCTATTTATAGGAAAAAAAATTTCAAAAAGAACCTACAAAATTTTATGTGGGATTCAATCAAATTATTTGAAACATATTGATGGGAAGGAGAGTTGAAAATTTCATTTCCCTCCAAAATTAAACCTAACATTGAATCAATTTGTTTGGAGGGAATGCTTAAAAATTTTAATTTCTTTAAAACAAGTGACTTTCTTTTTATCAATTATGACTTTATTAAATATTATTAATAAATATTATACAACAATTTTTATTTTTATTTGAGTATTTATATATATTTTTATTTATTTATAATTTATAATTATATTTTTTAATTATATAATATTAATTATGATGTCACGGTTCGACCGGTTTGACCCGACGATTGAACCGGTGACCCGTCCACCCGGTCTCTTTTCCGGTTCACTCACCGGTCCGGTTTTCAAAACATTGTGTTGTGCTATTTGTTTTGGTGGCTGAGTCTGTTGTTTTGGTTTTGATGTTCTGTATTGATGCACTGGTGGTGAGTCTGTTTTGGTAAATGAGTCTGCATTGATGCACTAATACTGGTGCTAGCTTGTGTTGTGCTATAGAGCTGTGGTGTTGAGTCTGTTTTATGCTCGATTGACGCTGGTGCTCTGCACTTATGCTCTGTTGTTGATGCTGGCTGGCTGAATGTAGTTGATCTGTTTTTTTTTTTTTTTTTTTTTGTTGGTTGCTCGTCAACTCTGGAGGTGCTAGCAAATGATAGAATGAGCTTTTTGGTGCCAACATAGTTAGGATGGTTTAACTCATCGTGATACTTTTGCACTTGCTTTTCTTTATTGATGTAATTTGTTTAGTACCTTGTACTGTGCTATTACATCAATGAAGTTTTTTTTTGCTGATTAAAAAAAATTATGATTATTAAACAAGCTTAATTGATTATCACTTAATACGTTTAGTTTTAAATACTAAATCAGGTTATGAAACACTCCCCTAAAATAATGCTTTAATGATTAGGTTAGAGCTAAATTAGTGTAAATGTTGATTTGACTAGATTTTATGTTATGTCTAGCTCAACTCTAATTCCAAAATCCAACTATTGTCTATTTTTACATGAAGGTATAAGGGAAACTCCCTTATACTTTTATACAATATGATTAATATGTTATTGGGCAAACTTTGACATAGGATAAACTAAAATTGAAAAATTTATAGAGTATAATGTATTTTTATTTTATTATAAATGTATTTTTATAATTTATTCTATTTTTTTCTTGTCTATCAATTAAACTATGGAATTTATTTCTTATGAAAAACTTATAATATACAATTAATGCCATAAATAAATTAAAAAAACCTCCAATAAAAATGGTTAAAATTTAATCGATTCTAAATTATTTTTCTTATATGCATCAAATAAATTTTATGTTATTATTTAATTTTAAAATTAAAATTTAATTATTATTTAAACCATGCGGAACACGAGTGCACCGCTAATATATATGAATAATGCGAACAAAGTTATTTAGATCCCTGTTGATTTTGCATCCAAATTGTGCAAAATTCAAAGATTGTGTGTTCACAACATCATTAATTTCTCTAGTCAATGAAGACTAGAAAAAATAAAAATAAATAATTAAAAGCTAGAACTGGAAAAAGGGTTGAGGAATCCTAGTTCTCTTTTCCTTTGCACTTTCTGTCCAAGTAGCAATCTAGTTTCTCCTACTCGTTTTTACTTTAAAACCTGTTTGGATTAAAAGGTTTATAAGAAAAAAAAAAAAAAAAAAAAAGACAATAATTTAAGAGAGAAAATTCTTATCACTAATTTAAATAATTGAAAAAAAATGAGGTGTTTAAGAATCTATTTCAGCACTTAAAATTAAGGGGTTATTTGGGATGATCTAAATAAGTGTACTTTTTAATTTTTCATGAAATATGGGTTGGATTTGGGTTGGGTTTGAAGTGATGTGTTAGAGAAGTGATGTGACTTAAATAAGATGATGTGACTTAAATAGGATAATGACTTTTTGACTTTTTTAAAACTTGTCAAACCAGCCCTAAATATATTAAGTAATAATTAATTAAGTTCGTTTGATAGTCACAATTGATATCATTTAAAAATTTAAGTGTCTCTTAAAATGTAAACTAAAATTTAATAAAATTTTAAGTCATATAAAATTTACTTAATTTTGACTGAATTTATAAGTACTAAACATAAATATCGATATATACTGTTATAAACTCATCATCACCATCACCACTACTACCATCACCACTACCGCTATCACCATCATTACCACTATCGTTACTACCACAACCACCACCATTATGGCATTGCCACCGCTACCATTACCACTGCCGCACCATCCTTATTGTTACTACCGTCACCATCACCACTATCACCACCATACCATGTCATCACCATTGCCATCTTTATCACCATTGTCATTCTATAAACACCACCATTATTTTCTATTACTATCATCATTGTTACCGCTACCGTTACTACCATCACCACCATCAATGCTACTGTTACCGCTACCACCACCATCACAATATAAAATTTGAAATATACAATTTAAAAATAATAAATTTTAAATTTGATCTTATACATATCAAATAATTTATTTTTAATTCAGCACTTAAATTTTTATCAAATGATTTTTTAACTTAAAAAATTCAACATTCAGTTTTCAATATTTAATTTTTAGTTTTATTAAACACTATCAAAGTAACAATCTAGTTTCTGCCAAAAAAAAAAAAAAAAAAAAAAAATCTATTAAAGTCATTCACATTGAGGGATTTAGTGGGAAATTTTTTTGAGAAAAGATGACTTTCATCACATAAATTTCCATCCACCTTAGGCAAACATGAAATTCACAAGCACCACTAACGGTTGTGCGTACGAATTCCTTCACATCATCCTTCATTTAAGATGTAATACTCTTATGCTGTGTTTGGTTGGAGTTTTTGAGGTGAGATTTAGAAAAGAAATGAGAAATGTAATCCTATTTATGTTTGGTTATAATAAAAAATATATGGGAAAAGAAAGGGGATGAGAAATAAATAAAGAAATAGGATACCTTTTAGGACATCAATTCTATTTTATAACCAACACAACCAAACATAGTTGGGATTTGGAATTCTATTAATTCTTTCTCCTTTTCCTTTCATTTCCATTTCCCTTTCCATTTCCCTTCCCAAAACTCCCAACCAAACACAGCGTTATTTTAACAAAATCAAATTTTGTCAAAAGAGACTCACATACAAGCAAACGAGGGAGATGCCAAACAAACACATTGAGAATAACACTCATATATATATATATATACACAGATAGAAATAATCAAACCATTAGCCTCTTCAATAGTGCAAAGAGTCTAACAAACAAACTAGTCTGTGCTCATGCTTAGTTTGATTTCAAATAAATAGTTTGCTATTAGATTATAGTAGTAATGCCATCCATGGATGATGACTTATTATTTTGTACTAAAATATTTAGATGGACTGATCCAACAACACCAAATGGATGGGAACTTTTGATAGCATCTTATCTTTGGACATAGAAAAACGTTTAAGATGGGGCCAATGGTAGATGATTTGCTGTCAAAGACCAGATGATAGCATCGATTATTATTACTTTTTTGTGGGGTTGACTTTTGACTGCATTCATATGGACACACTGTACAACCCTCTTTGTCTGGTGGACTTGGTCTTCTGCAAGATCCAAGTTCATTCATGGTAATAAACAATGATAAAGCAAATTAAACAGTTATTTTTTAAATCAAACTATGTGATCTTAAACTATGGAGTGTTTTGAATAGATAGTTAAAAGTTTTTTTTTTTTTTGATTTTTTTCTGAGAAAAAGAAGTGGGTTAAAAGTTAACAAATAATCACTTTCTGAAATAGGTCTATATTATAAATTTATTTATCAAAATAATATTGTTTTATGAAGGCAAGGTCCAAATAACATCTATAAGATTTGGTGGTGAGATTTGTTCAAGTTCATTATTTGATTTGGAAGCAAGAACAAGTCTACATTATCGCCTTTTATTTTTCTACTTTAGTTGAAAGTTTAGGTGAAAAATTGAGTACAATAGTTTGACTTGTAATTGCATTTTCGATTTTTAGAATTATAACAAATAAAACATCTTGCTTCACCAATAATAGTTTTGTAGTTATAGTGAACTCATGTCAATATTTCCAAAACCAAAGAAAATAATTAACGAAGAAGTCTCAAAATTGAGGACAATAGCTATAGAGTAATAAATTGTTACAATTTTAAATATTTGAGGAGTGAATTATTAATCCTTACACTATTATATACCGTGTATAGTTTAGTTGGTGTGCGCACTCTTTTTTTTTTATAATAATTATGTTTGTTTGGTTTTTTAAAAGAATTAAGACCCTGTTCGGTACAGCTCTGGAACGTTAGTTCAAGGGCTTATTTTGCACGTAATGTTTGTTTACGAGTTTTAAAAATTAATTCTACACTCACTTTTGAAAACTTTGTCCAAGAGGGGAAAATTTGGACTAGCCGGTCGTCCCACCGATCGTTCAGTCGATTAATTTGGACCAATGAGATATCCTCATAGGAATAGGCTTATCACCATTGAGTCTTTCAAAAAAAACAACCATGTGAAAAAAAAAAAAAAAATACAAACTCATTTAGATATTCAAAACTCTATATAAATAATTTTTATCTGTCTCTGTGGTTCATAAATTACAAATCTTTTTACTTGTATTGTTTATGAAATATGAAGGCTAATATATTTTTAGTCAAGCATAGCTGTAAGACACTAAGGATTTTTAGTTTATTCGTACATTAGTCTTTTTCATGTTTCTATTTTAAACTCCTTAAAAACTATGACAAGTGAAAATTAGTTAAAACGAAACAATGAATGAGTTGGCAATTCATGGACATTTTTAATTTAGGTTTCATTTGGCTAAAGTGGTTGGAGATAAATTAGTTATCAGAATGATAGAGACCCTCATAAAATACAACCCTCATAATCTTCAAAATGATCTGAACTATTTATGTCACTTTCAGACACACTCTCAGAAAAATTTAAACACATCAATAGTCAATACATTAGTAGGAGTCATGGAGTCCTCCTCTGTGGGGGGTCTCAAACATTTTTCATTAGTTATTAAAAGATAAAATAAATTAAAAAATTAACAAGATTAAATGTCACTTTCAAATTATAATCATTTCATTTTTTTTCTCATAAAAATCAATCTAAATGAACTTTTTATTTTGGAAAGTAAATTAAAAATTGATTTTTTTTTTACTTTTAAAAAAAAAATACAAAAAAAGTAAAAAAGTGATGACAAAATATAATCAAAAAATTGACTTTTAACCTATTGCCAAAATAAATTAGTCCCAAATAAAAAAAAAAATTCAACTTAAAAAAACTAACTAAAAAAGTTTTTCTTAGTCTTTAACTCAATTGAAACTAGAATTTTCATTTGGACAACAATCAAAAAATAAAATAAAATAAAAATCTAAAGGGTAAATTTTAGGTTCTGTTTAGAAGAGCTCTACAAATATATTTATACTCTCACTTTTGACTATCTTGTTTGTTTACAGTTTTTAAAAGTTAATTCTACACCCATTTTTGAAAATTCTTTCCAATGCAAGAAAATTTGGGATAATCGTCATCCTCCCAAACGTTCGGCTGGTTGACTGGAACAGTGCTACTATTATTATTATTATTATTATTATTATTATTATTGTTAATTGGCATCTATTATTTTTTATATTTTAAATAAAAAAATTTAGAATTTTTTTAAATTTTGTATGAGTTTTGAATATAATTTTGAGTTGTATGTTTGGTTATGAGTTGTAAATTTTTATATCAAATATCATATGTCACATCACAAAATTATCTACTCAATTCAGAACTCTTTTCAAAACACATTCACCAAACAAATTTTTCACACTCAAATCATAATTCTAAAATTTATAAATTCAAAATACACTTTTATTCTCAAATCATATTTAAAAAATTTTACCCAACGTAATCTTAGATATGCTTGTAAAGTTAATTAATATATAAGATTAAAGAGCATAGAAGAAATTTTCATATTTCTATTTTAATAAACTCTTTAAAAAAGTAAAGAAGTAAAAATTAGCACCAAAAAAAAAAAAAAAACAACCAAAAAAAAAAAACAATTGAATGAGTTGGCAATGCAGGTAGACATTTAATTGCCTTTTCCATTACAGCTGCAACAACCACCACCACCACACCAAAAATGGATAAAAAGTATAAAAGGTAAATTAGAATTGAACATTATATTATAAAAATAAATAAATAGATAATAAAAAAGTACAATAATTAAACATTTGGAATGGGGCAGCAGCCTTGACTTCCTTGAACGAGATACAGAGAGAGAGAAAGAGCCTTCGTCTTCGTTATTATTATACGATCTTATCGTAAAGTAAACCGCGTTACAGAGAGAGAGAGAGAGAGAAAGAGCGGGGGGAGAGAGAGAGAGAGAGAGATTTTCAATTTCTATCCCTGGTACACTGCTAGGGTTTTTGACGGTGGTTTCCACCGGAACTCCGCCATACGCCGCCGTATGAAATAAAAGAACCGGCGGGCCATGTGTTGTAGCCCAATTACCAATGCATTGGTGGCAAACTCCCTTCTCTTCTTCCTCAGCTTCACATTCACCTTCATCTTCATCTTCAACTTCACCTTCATCCACGAAGCGTCATTCCGATGATAGTGCTTTGAAAAACAAGATATTCTCCTTTCGCAGCCGAGTCTTCCGCTCCAATCAGCCCCGCCTCACGCGCTCCAGTAGGCTTCGCTACCCTACCAAGGACCACCCTGACCTCCTATGGCGCTCTCCCAGCGTTCAGAATCAGTCCTCCTCCTCCTCCTCCTCTGTTGTTCCTCAGCCTTTGCCTCTTCCTGAATTGGCCGTGTTGCTCCGCCATGACGCCTCGCCTCGTAACCTCAGCTCCAGCCCCGTCAATGTTCCTCTTCCATCGCCCAAAGAGCGGCTGAGCAGCGGCGGAGAGGACACAGAAAGAGAAAGAGACGGTTTGACCGTTGATACAAATGAATATGGAGTCTCGCCCACCTCTGGATCTGGCAGGTAAAAAAAAATCGAAATTGATTCAGAATTCAATAATTATCGTATGTATGTACTCATTGAAATCTGCATTTATGGAACTATAAATTTATTGATATTCATTTACAAATGTTTATGCAATTCATAACTTTTTCAATTTGCTGGTTGGAGTTGACATTTTAGGTCAAAATTATATCTTGAACAATTTTTGAGCTTTTCTTCTCTGTGTGTGTGTGTGTGTGTTGTGGTAAGAAGAATCCAGTGAACCTCTCTCTTCATGATGCACAAATTTACGTTTTAGTTTTGTTTGGGATAAAAGATTTCCAATGTGCCTACGGCTCTTGTATTGTTTGGGGGAAAAAAAAAAATCATTCTGGGTGATCTTTATTTAAATTCTTCGTTCTGGTGATTGTAGTTTATTTTTTTATTATTCATTTGCTATTTGAAAGACTTCGTCTTGAGTTGTTGCACCATTGGGATTCATTTTGTAGAGAATGTTATAGATTCTGATTCAATTGGTTTATGATATTATCTATGTTTTCAGTACATTTCCTTTCCATGACTCGCGGAAAAATAAGGACCACGCCGACACTCGGTCTGGGAAGTCTCCTCAAGAATTGAATTGTATGGAAAGATTTCAATTCAACTACGGTTTCAACATACCCATTAGTGCTCCGACTAGTCCTTACTCAAGTCCTACACGGAGCCCTCACAGATGTGCTGGGGATAATATTACATCTCATTGTATGTCTCCTCAAGTATTTCAAATGTGGTCTGCACCAGAGATGCCCCCTTTAGATTTGAATCTAGGTCTTGAGTTTTCTCATCAGATATTGTCCCCTGAGAAAACTGCATTTAGCGTCGATAGTTCGCCTCTCCATAGTCCAAGATTAAGTCCTCGCCAGAGCTCCAGAATTCCTAGTGGACCCCCATCACCATTGCATAAGAAATTATCTGTCGATACCCATTCAGTACGGCGTGATAGTAATGCTCAGGCCGTTGTTCATCCCCTTCCTCTTCCTCCCGGAGCCACTTCACCTTCGAAGCCGTCTCCGATTCCTCAAGCTACAGCTAAACCAGAGGTAATGCCAATAAAATCTCAATGGCAAAAGGGAAAGCTTATTGGGCGTGGTACATTTGGAAGTGTCTATGTTGCCTCTAACAGGTAGTAAAAGTTCCCTTATTTTTTATTTTTTAATTTTTATGCAGGTTGTTTCTGCAGCACTAAATACTAATGATATTCTTTTTTCTCAATAGAGAAACTGGAGCTCTATGTGCGATGAAAGAAGTTGAATTATTTTTTGATGATCCAAAATCTGCAGAGAGTATAAAACAATTAGAGCAGGTTGGTTTCCCATTATTTATTATATTTTCTTACTTTTAGTATATTTATGATTTATACTCTATCATGTTGAACATTTTTTTTTCCCTGTATTTTGATAGATATTTCACAATGATCTCATATATCACGGTGTGTATATTTAATACCATTACATGACAAGCTTTTTGGACAACAAAAATGAGAAATGTTACTACTGCAATTATAATTAATGGAGTGATGAATTAAATGTTTCAGTAGTTTTTCATCCCATCAAGTAATAGAAAAGATCATGACTTATCAAAGAAAAGTAATAGAATAGATCATATCAGTATGTAGAGAAGTCCTTTGTTTTTGTTATGACTTCATTACATCAAGAATAGAAGGGGAAACAGTGCCTTCAAATAAATGACATATGTGCTTTAAGCTAAGTAAGTGTTATCAAGTGTTTTGAGAGTAGAATGGAGGAAGTGCATCTACTCTTATAGTAGAATTAGGCGTGTTAGAATTGCTTGATGACTGCATGCAATGCAGACCCATTCTTGTAACTGCCACCTGAAATGTGCTGCAGTGTCTGTTCTGCAACGAGTGATGAAAAAGAAAGGATTTATTGTTGGTAAATCCACCAATCTTAATCATTCCATTTCTTCTCAATCTGATGGTTTAATATTTTGTATTTATTGGATGCAAATTAATCATTTAGTTGGTTAAATTTGGCTGTAAATTATAAGTTATATGCGGTTTGCTTTCGTGGAGATCATGTCCGCTTCCCATTGGTTTTTCATTATCTCTTTTAAGAATACATGCAGATAAAACATCTTAAATGAGTTGTGTGATTCTCTTCTGATTCAACCATAATAGTTAGTCTTATTCAGAGAATTAGAATCAATTTTTTTGTATGTATTTGTTAATTGCTGTTTGCTCTAACATGCTTTCCCAACTTTACAGGAAATTAAAGTTCTCAGCCAGCTAAAGCATCCAAACATCGTGGAGTATTATGGTAGTGAAATAGTGAGTAATTTTCCTGTAATGTTGCACATTTTGGTGCCCTTGTTTATGCTCAGCATTTGTCTGCATAGATGGTTTTGGTTACTTAATGAGAATTCAAAATCATGCTCATGCAGATTGGAGACCGGTTTTACATATATCTGGAATATGTTCATCCTGGTTCAATTAATACATATATCCGTGAACATTGTGGAGCAATTACAGAATCTGTTGTGCGCAATTTTACTCGCCATATTCTCTCTGGTTTAGCTTACTTGCATAGCACAAAGACAATTCACAGGTAATGATTTATGTGTGGTTATTTGATGAATCAATTTTAAAGTTGGTTGGACAAATTCTGTTTGGTGAAAATGGCTATGCATTCTGTGTTGCATCTGTCTTGAGATAAAGTATATCATGTTTTTTGATATTATTTAGAGTAACATGTCTGGCATGCCAAGTTTGACAGTGGTTTCATTTATAGGGACATCAAAGGGGCTAATTTACTTGTTGATGCATGTGGGGTCGTCAAACTTGCTGACTTTGGGATGGCTAAACATGTAAGTTATGAAACTTTCCAATATCTAGTACACACACATATATGGTTTAATTGAACAAGTAGCAATTCCTATGTGTAGAAAAGTATATCCAAGCATGCATATAAATACACTAAGCTTTTGTGTCTTCTCGAATGCTGCCTCACGTGCTTAGTCCTTTCCTCCTGGACATTTTGTACTGGGTCAATGGGTCATGCCTGTAATTTTCTCCATGTTGCTTGATATTTAATACATTTCTTGATATACATTGTTGGACACAAATTTAAGTGGGAGATCATTACTGAAGTGTCTCAACAGTTCCCTATTTTGGAATGGAAGAATTGTGTAGGGTTAATTGGTTGCATTAGTTAAAACAGCATAATTAAAAGGGCAGTTTTCTCTGTTTTCGACTTGGTGTTGACAATCACTTTTTCTCTCATATGC
Organism: Camellia sinensis; assembly: GCF_055761805.1. NCBI lineage: Eukaryota > Viridiplantae > Streptophyta > Magnoliopsida > Ericales > Theaceae > Camellia > Camellia sinensis. The sequence goes on from NC_138964.1 coordinate 193,311,851, forward strand.
ATCTATTCAATTACAACAAAATATCAAATCATCTCAAACTCCAAAACTCCAAAACTCCTTTCAAAATATACAACCAAACAAACCAAAAAAATTTCTAAACTCTCTCCCCAATTTTTTTTTTTGAAATCTCTCTCAAAAGCAAACCAAACACACCTTTATGTTTTTAATAAATATTTTGTATTTGGAATGGTGTATTCATCTTGGCACTTGGAAATATTGAAATTTTTGTCCAGAGTATTTAAGAAATATCCTTAGTGTTCTTGAATGAAGCCCTCACCTCGTCTCGTCTCGTCTCCTCGTGCTTAGGCCTTAGGAGGCCATGTCGCCTCGGTTTGCCTTTTGCCTTAAAAAACACTGCACGCACGGACACAAACAACTAAACACATCAAGTAATGTGGCTACAATGTTTGTTAACATTGGGACTATTCAATTCGAAGCTTCATATTGACACATGGAGTGCATGAATTCCAATTGCTGTTTGCAAATTGCCTTGGATTATGATCGTTAGTTAGTATTCAACCTTATGTGAATTAATTTTGAACGGTGTACCCAGTGCACGAAACTTCCGCTTAAGCGGGGTCTGGGGAAGGGTTGATGTACGCAGCCTTACCCCCGCAAACAGAGAAGCTGTTTCCGTGACTCAAACCCGTGACTATTAGGTCATTAAGGGCTTGTTACGTTCAATACTTTGTATTTCTTTCTTATGGGTCATGGCCTATCTTTTACTCATTCAGTTCTAAATTTTATTAGGTACTAGAATGTTTGCATGATGATTGATGATAAATGTGTACTTACAAAACAAACAAAAAAACAAAAAAGATAACTGTGTCAACAACATTTGCAAAAATTTTGCTTGAGATCTGGAATTTTATGTTTACACATAAATAACACTTGGATTTTCTGCAAGTACAAGTCTCTAACAGATAACCAACCGGGGTTAGCCTGTTGGCCAAAAACCCCAGCACCTCACTGCAAGGCCAGGGGTTTCCCCACTTGTGTGTGGGTCCATTCCCCACTCATATTTGTTGAATGTCTTTCTCTCCCACTTTGGTAGTTGTACATATTTGTAATTACCTTCAGATGTATCAATTAAAAACACTCTATTAAACGATGATTCACCATTGAAAAGCCTGCTCGGTGGGTAGTGGTTTTGATATCTTCAATTAATTTTATTTTTTTTATAGAAAAAAAAAAGGGGTAATAGAGGGTATGTGCAGAACATTCCTGTAAGAGGACTGTGCAAACATTGGTATAGTGGTTTCTCTTTTTGTCTGCCTCTCTCTTATTATTATTCTTCTCTTTGTGGAAAGAAGAATTGAACTTTTGAACCCATGAATCCACGTGTTGACAAATGCCTTTACCCTGCACTGACATTCGACAGTGTAGTGAACCATGACCACTTATTAACAGTTTATTGGTTGAGTGAGCCTCAATTTTTTGAAAGTGTTTAAAAACCTTATTAGCAACTTGTACAAACAAACTGACTAGAAGCTAATTATGACTCCTCATGGGATGTTTTTTCTTGGTGGCAATTCATTGTTATGGTTATCATTGTTGCTGTAGTTGTGGTCATTCAGATTCACCTATTGTGCATTTTTAATGTTTTCTGTGATTGGAGTTAAAATTTGGTTTGTTATGCAGCTTGCTGGTCCAGCATCTAGTCTTTCCTTAAAGGGTAGTCCTTACTGGATGGCTCCTGAGGTACCTTCCTGCTCTAACATCAAAATTTTTAAGGTTACACCCTACGTCCTTCATTCCCAAGCCTAACATCGTTGTCTTTCCTGCAGCTCTTACAATCTGTAATGCAGAAAGATACTAGTTCTGATCTTGCTCTAGCTGTTGATATTTGGAGTTTGGGTTGTACTATTATTGAAATGCTGAATGGGAAACCTCCTTGGAGTGAGTATGAAGGGGTAAGCTTTTAACATTGCTTAATAGGCTTATTTGTCATGACCTCTATTTTGCTGGGGCACTAAAAGTAAATGGAGTTTTCAAATATGTCATTTATGTCAAATTATTCTGGTTGGCTTCTCGTTATCTTTACTTGTTTCTCTTGTATGTTGCATCTTAGATCCCAGTTGTACATTTCCTACTGTCACTTATGCCAAATGGACTGTCACTTATTCCGAATGGCTCTGTCCTTCAGTTATTGGACAGAAATCCAAATTCTTACCTAAATTGTGCATTATTGTTTTAAAATACTTCCTTTCTCTACTGGTGTTATATGTGAAGCATGATATGGATTTATTATCTTCTTGGATATGTCTTTCTATGGCTTGGTGGAGTTGCATAAAAGATACTATATTGTATTTGACTTGTATATTCTCTCTAGAATGCCAATATTCAACACCATTCTTCACATTTTTCACGATTATTCATCTACCTTCAATTTTTATGATCCTATCTTATCTTTTCCTTCCCTTTCTTCTCTATAGATATCAAACTACCTTGTCTTGATTATTACCCTGCATTACACTTCCTTTCTTTATCTACTTTTTGTCATTGGCACGCATATACTGGCTGTATATTTCTCAATATATTAAACTTTTTACAGTTTTACTGGATTTTTTGCTGACATTCCATGGTATTTTACAGCCACAGAGAGAGAGAGAGAGAGAGAGAGAGAGAGAGAGAGAGTCTTACTCCGATCATATGACTATCAACACTTACCAGGCTGTGTGAGCATTGCAGAGTGTTGGATCACATGAAACAATCTCAAAATAGGGAAGAGGAGTGCACAATCACATTACAAAACCTGAAAGTAGGAAGGAAGGGATAGATGAAAATTTGAACAAGAAAGATCCATAGAGACCAAAAACAAAAGGGAAAGGTTTCGTGGGTTGAGTACTTAACATTTTGACAATGTATCGTCATGTTTCTTAGGATGGAAATTTAGCATGTAGAAATCATTCATCTATGCCATATAACTATAAAGAGATTGACTAATGGGAAATGATTAAGAGATGTTAAACATGATTTCAAGAATGGAGTTCCAACAGGAGTCCAATAAAATTAGTTTATTTTTGTTCCTATGGTGACAGAAGAGGAAAAGAAATGTCTCTCTGGCATTGAGAGAAGATCAATATTAGCTATTAAGATTATTACATTATCTGCACCATCCAATGCCTCTTACATTATATCAATTCATCTCCATTTGCTGCATTATGGGAGGTTTTGTTTTGTGTTATTGCATTTTTCATTTTCTGCATTATCTGAATTTTTGTTATAGGATTGAGTAGATCATGGTCTGATATGAACTTCTAACTTCTGCCTGCAACTCCAATTTGTTTCTGCTTCTGATGGAGTCAAATTTATTACCGTATTCGTTTATTTCCTCTCTATTAATTAAGCTTCTCACAATGCCCTTATTGTAATGCAGGCTGCAGCCATGTTCAAAGTTTTAAGAGATATCCCACCCATACCTGAAACATTGTCATCTGAAGGCAAGGATTTCTTACGTCGTTGTTTTCGTAGAAATCCAGCAGAGAGGCCATCAGCTAGCATGTTATTAGAACATCCATTCTTGAAAAACTCACAGCCACTTGATGTTCCAGCTTGCACTCAAGCACTCAATGGAATGAAATTGATGGTAAATCATGACTACAATACTTCCTATTTTCACTTAATTCTCAATGATTTATACTATAACATTTGTAATTTGACAGGCTAAAGTACGATCTCCAAGAGAGCGCCCTAATTATAAACTTGAGCCGTTGCAAGTGTCTCCAAATGCACTAACCGCTAGAGCAAAACTAGCAAACAAGTAAGAGTTGCTTTCTGTGTTACCACTTCTCCATTTCCTATATTACATTACCGGACCGCCTACTTAATTGCATTCTCAATTGACATTTCTTTACTCTCTTGCATGACTTCCGGATATAGCTTCATCCACGATTCTTTTTCTCCGGTGAGAACAGCCAATCATCTTCTCATGAAACTTTCGACTTAGACAGTGGTCCCACATCATTCTCCCCATTCTACCCCCCTATGCAAACATCCCCAGCTCTATTAAAGATGGTGCCTAAAAGAATTAATGCTTGCAATGGCTTGCAGAAGGGGACTACTGCTTGTTCTTTGGGTTAGTTACACCAAGACTCCCTCAACTATTGGTGAATATCACCTTACCCCCCTCATCTATAAACCCGTACATTTTGACCCTTAAAATATATTAAAAAAAAATGTACCACTTTCACCCCTCCAGAAAGGGGGATTTGTACGCTTTTTTTTTATAATTGAGAGGGTCTATATGTATGGGTTCATAGATGAAGGAATATGATATACGTTAGTAATTGACGGGGTCTTGATATAATTAACCCTTTTCTTTTGATGTGGTTTGCTGATAATGCGGCTCAATTCAATAATTGTGTCATAGAACATTGTGGATGCGGTATTAGTGAGTTGCAGACATAGGGAGTTGCACCGGTAGGTTCTTTGCCTCGTCTTGCTTGTTGACTCGTAATGAAAGGTACGAGGCTTCTTTCTTTGTCCTGGAAGATTTCCTGGGACTTGGGATTTAGAAGCAGATTTTGTATGCTATTTTCCACATAGAGCTTCATCAAGTAAAGTTGTTCTTTGAACATATATAATCCCAGTGTAATGCTCACATTGGTGTACAATTGGAGTTGAAATGAATGTGTAGATAGTATATTTCAGAATGTTCAAGTTATCAAGTGATCTGTGCCTACTATTCATCTTTGCTTTACTAGGACTTACATTGTGTCTGTTTGGTATTAGTTTTACTTAGCTGTTTTCTTCATGAATGAACTAGCTAATGCAGGTTGAAATTACCAAGCCATATTTATGTCAATGTCTCATAGAGCAAGATGGGTTGATGACTTTTCTAGCTTTGATTCTTGCAAATAGTTGTGATTCTTCTGAACGTTTTCAGGCTATCTGCAAGTGTTGGAAATTGCTCGGTTTTGAAGTTTGTGGCCTCCTCTAGTTTGTTGTTTGTTATTCCTCATCGTCTTATGTTTGTTTTTTTTTTTAATTTCTTTTTTTATTTGCCTTTTCTTGGATTGATTATTCTTTGGTCAAGTGTTGCATCTATCTATATGTAGTGTTACTCTGTTGTATGGTTTTTTCTTGGTCTTATGTTTATATGCATTTCCTTAGATTGTTGATTGTTGATTCTTTGGTGAGGCGTCGTCTTAGGTTGATGAGCTTTTATGTTAGTTTGCGTGGTTTTTATCTACTCAAAATTTGTGATTTGATATCGACTTTTTACTTAAAACAAAATAAACACGAAGGTACATAAATGACATTATCCCAATATCTTTTGTATGAGTGGAGTTTTTTTTTTTTTTTTTTTCTTTTTCTTAATTGTAAGGAAAGTTTAATTTTGCACCAAAAACGAGGAAGACGGTAAGCATAAAGTATTGTTTGATTGAAAAAAGAAAAATTACCAATAATAAGAGGTAATTTCATAAAGTTATTACAAAGTTATGAAAAAAATTATAATTATAATTATTAATAATTATAATTATTTTTTATAACATACTGATATGAAATTTTTTCTTTAAAAAAAAAAAAAAAAAAAAGGAAGAAGAAGAAGAGAGAGGGAGAAAGCATAAAGCATATTCTTTTTCAATTTTCTACGTTGTCGCCAATCAAAAATTGATATTGCACACAAAGTCTTGGTCAGTTGGTCAATGATTGTATTCAAGTGATTTCTATATTTTTGTTTGATGTTTATCTCTTTTATTTATCTCTTTTCTATATTTATGTAAATCATAGTATAAGATGCAGCGGATGATTAATTTCAAAATTATACCTTTAAGTAGAGGTTGGAGTGAAGGATCTCGTGGATAAATCATGTGTTTCTAAAAAGTGAACAACTAATCCAGCAGTGGAGTGATACACAAATCACAGTGCAAAATGGCTTGATCGTTGTTTTTGGGAGAGAGTCAGTATATGGGAAAAACATAAAACATACGTTGTTTTTCTGATTAACCATATCCCATATCATATCAGATATATAAGATATCTATATCATCTATCTATATTAGTTGATATGATAGATATAGATATCTTGAGTGGTTATCCAAATAAATTTTGAATTCAAATTCAAACTTACATGAATAAGGTTCAAAAGGTTCAGGTTCAAAAGGCTCAAAGGGTCATGCCACATGGGCGCCCAATTTCTAAGATCTCCCACTTGCATATGAGTTGGCATAACACTGCCACATCTCTATCTCAATCTCCCCAAAAAATAACAATCTCATACTAGCCAATGCACTGTGCGACTATTGAGAACACCTGCATGTGGAAGCTCTATAATAGAAACTCAAAATGAGCCAGCATAGAGACATCAACCTAAAAAGAACAGAAATAGTGTCTCATATACCCTAGACCCATCTAATTACACCGGTCCAAAAAACATATCTAATCCCTCAAAAAGAGCATGTTTGACCCTCTCAATTCTTGCAATACATTCACACTCAATCCGCCTCTCATACGGAGCGATGTGAGTTGCCGGAAGTGAATATACACCAGTGGTGTAATATTAGATGATCTTTCATTTGTCCTCATGCCATTTAGTTTAAGATTGATCGCTTTTCCAGTAATGTCCCTTAAGGCCAAATCATACATGACCGCAGGCAACATACCAAAGTAGTAGAACCTCAACCCCTTACCTTATGACATAGTCAAAAGTCACAAAAGGGTACATAAATGAAAGTCATATCAATAATGACACGTAAGACTCACACGGTGAGGAAACAGGGATCCATTCTCTCACCTCATTACTCGGTCGCCAAGCACATATAGTATGAATACATGCTACGGTGGAGTAACTCTTCCAAAAGAATGACGTCATACTCGATACACCGTACAAATATTAGTCTAGTCGCTTTCTAGCGCCTAACCTGAATTCTCTATTTGCTCGCCTTCTAAGTGCCAAATGAGATCTCGCATCTGGATAATCATAACAGGCACAACATGGAAAGTGGGTACTAACATCCATGTTTGGTCCTTAACACGACCTCATCTTGGTTGTAACCAAGGCAACATGCATAGTGGATAATTAAAGCCTCTTTTGGCTCCAAATAAAAATAAACCACTAGTCTCATCCTTGCTTGCTCCCAAGCGCCAAGGGTGATTGCTCGTGTGAGTGAGCCAATCTTGCCTGCTGACATCATCATCTGCTAATCATTATGACACAAACCATAATGGTGTCAACATCCCATCATCTCACAACAAATAAGTAATCGATCTAAAAAAAAAATATGACCACAACTTGCGCAATTCTAGATTCCAAATATAAGCCTTATCAGCACCTCTTGTGATAAGTAAATACAATGGAATCCTCCATGTGCGCCTCACATGAAGTGATTCAAGATCACTACCTCTTGCGCAATAACCTCTCTAAAGATATTTTGGTGACCAATTTGCGTTCATTCTTGATGCGCCCAACTAGCGCATTGAATCTTACAATGAGCAAATTAATATACTACTAGTAAAGTATTTTATCCACAGTCTAATGAGCAAGGTCAATGTCTAAACAACTCAGTTGACCATTTACCAAAGATAACACTTATCATGCCGAATACGCCCACAAAGCGTACTTTAGGTCCCACAACAAAGAAAAGATCAAGAAATATAGGTCATCTGTTTCTCTCAAAGACAATATGAGGATACACTAAATAGCTAAGGCTCTGGCTTTTACCGATAGATAAGTCAATGGGTTTGCAATTTTGCATCTAGAATCATTCTAGGATATTCCTTGTGTAAGTCATCGAAGACAAACCGATAATTTTTCCAAAACAATCCCTAAGGATCATACATCTGAGCATATAAATTACATCACCCATGTCCATCATATCTAAAATAGAGGACTGCCCACCCTAGGTGGTGACAACCTTATAAATTCCTGGCTCATAATGACTAAGGCCTCGTTTGGAAACCCTCTATTTTAGCAAAAAAGTCAAAAAGTTACTAAATTAGCCAAAAAGCCAACAATCCATACCAAAAAGTCAAAGATTCTTTTTTCTCTCTACTTTTTGCACATCTTTTTGTAAAAAATCAAAAAGTCATCCTAAACATACTAGTTTTTTTTAGCTCATACTTTAGCCAAATAGTCAAAAAGTTACTAAATTAGCCTATTCTCAAACGAGGCCTAAGTAAGGAAAAACTTCTTTTGGACCATTGATCATGCCTCAGTGGTCTTCATCGATCATCGTTGGCCTATCATGACTTGACGAAATCTAAGAACCACTATTTAGATAACTGTTTTAGGCTGTAAAAGATTTATTAGAACTAGCAACCTTTTTGCGCTCCTAACTTTTTACCATAAAAGCAGAAGGTAAATCCCTATGGATCTACTTATCCAATTCTCTAACGAGAAAGTTGGGTCACATTGTCCACAAATTAATGTTTCGAACTTATGTCAATCATAGCCTAAGTCGAAATAACCTCACTCCCTAGGAGGAAGTCTTCTCATGGTCTACACTTTTCTCAATGGTGCGACTTTTCGATATCTAGCTAGCCTTATGCCTCAACAATGACTATCCAAATTGCGCATAACCTCAGAACAGTTTCGCGTCACAATGGAAAGTCAACCAAATTATAGAAATTGTTAATCCTCAAAGACTTTGTCTTAAATTGCGCAACATTGATCCACTTTCTAAAAACAGAGGACTAGAGCCTTTGGCATTATCCTAGGCTCTTTATCATCTTACGGAGCAATCATGAATGTTTCCTTCTCAATCACCTAGTGATGACGTGGAAAATTTTCACATTCGCTACCACGCAACTAAGAATGTAGAGTATTCTTCTCTAATGGAGTAATCTATTAGTAGGCACATCGCTCCCACTGTCCCTAGGATATTGGAAATTTCTTTCCATTCTCAACTAGGCTACATAGAGCGCTATGCTTAGAATTCTCTATCTTATAGAGTTCCAAAAACTCTATTCACGTCAAATTTACTAAGAAAACTTTATGTGACTTAGTTACACTCCCACAAAGCTACTTACCTATATGCACATGACTCGAAGGGTTTACATGACAGCATACAATAATGCGCATCGGAACCCTATGTGTTTACAAGACAGCATACAATAATGCGCCATAGAACTCCAGGCCTTAACTTCGCAACTTTATGAGAAGTAAAAATAAAGATAAGCTGCTTAACGGTTACAGATCGCCCATAGATGGTTCTCCACTAACCCATTTCATAAATGGAGTGTAAAAATTTGATATGGAGGGCATTTAGTTAGGGATATAGGCAACAAACTAAAGTGCAATTCCCAATTGGGAAACATTTTGCGTTATCATCCACCTAACATTAACAATACTTAATTTCTTATCTTTACTACACCATTGTATTGTTGAGTATTAGGAATAATCAATTTTCTAAGCATCCATTTCTCTTCACAGAGTTTTTTCTAAAATAACTCAAATAGATACTCGCCACCTTGGTTAAAACTAAAAGCACGAAAGCTGTTATCTAATTGATTTCAACCTCATATGTGCAATGTCAAAAATCATCTCAAAACTTTTGACTTATGGGAGATCAAATAGTCTTGACTCAGATGCGTATCGTAATCTATAAATGTGTCGAGATTGAGGCTTAGCTATCATACCCTTACACGTATCTAGTCACAAATATCATAGTGGACTAAATGCGCCAAAACAAATGACCTTCTACGGCTTTCCTACTTACTTGTGCGCACCCATTGCGAACAAAATTACATATTCACATGAGAGCAGGATGTCATAAGCAAGTGGGCCCGAGAAGGCCTACTCAAACCATCGTGTCATCATCTCATTAATGTGATTAAGTATAATAAGCCACCGGTTCATGACCAATGTCATAAACTAATTCCAATCATCTTAATGTGTGAGTTCTCGAAGACAAGTTTTAAAGGTTTAGGTCCAACTAGGTAATGACTCACGACTAATTCATATTCACTGGATCATAAAAGGATGTCGTGGAGATATCAAGTGCGCCTAAGTCACAAATTTAACTAGTAAGTGCTAATCCCCTGCACCTTCAAGCCAATTTTATTCTCCATACACTTTACTGCATCTAGTTGAAAGGTGACGATACTCCTCTTGCCATATCTATTTCTCGCTTCATAATTACTTGCAATTAATTCTACTATCCACAAGAAGGAGAGAATAAGCTATCAACTATGACAGCTCTTGAAGTAACTTAAGCGCGAATTAGGCTAAAGAGTCTAATTCAACACAATGCTCTCACGAGCCATGCGTCAAATTCTTAGAGTCATAACAACCTTATCGGCCTTGACCTTTTCATTACTATGCTGCAACGTTTGTGCTTAGTGGTAAACGTTATTCAAAAACATTAGCCTAGCAAAGGAATCATACAAAGAAGCCCTTCATCATGTCTCACACTCAAGTGTGGAAACAGTAAGTGTCCAAACTTAGACAAGTTGGCAATGTTGATGGATTTTTGCAGCCACTAAGCGCTAATTTTTTCACTTAGTGTTAATAGATTTTGCAGCTTCTAAGCGCTAATATTTTCTCTTAGTGTTAATAGATTTTGCAGCTTTTAAGCGTTAATATTTTCACTTAGTGTAAATAGATTTTGCAGGTTCTAAGCGCTAATCTTTTAACTTCACGTGATATTTCAACGCACACTATTATAGTGCATGAAATTTTGCTCCATCCACTCCCAATAATTGGGTAGAAAGCAAAACACTGCTCATACTAGCTACTCGTCTTACACTTAATGACTAATTTATTTAAGCTCGCATTTCTTGGATGATGTGACTGTTGAATGTTACTTCACCCAATGATGTAACATTGTTTACAAGTCAAATTACAAAGTCAATCCGTGCAGCTCAATAGTCAAGATCATATACTGATCTATTGAGGGCTTACTAATTTCATAACTCCAAAACTCGCCAATCAAAACTACGTAGTGTGCCGCTAACCATAGCGCACACATCAAATTTTGTTGTGCCAAACAAGGCAACAAAACTAGGGCGACTTTGAGTCATGTTTCCTTACTTTGACTCAATTAAGGTCTGACCTAAAGTCTCCAAGACTTTTGCTCATCTAAAGAATAGGATTACATTGTTCACATTTGAACATGTCTACTAAGTCTAGGTCAACCAAATTAACTTCCATAAGCTAAGTCAATTTAGAGAGAAATTCGTATTGGAATTAATTTTGATTAGCAAAATATAATTTTACCGCAAAAATCTAAATTAAATAGTGACAATATTACACAAGTCGCAAAATTGAAAATCCGCTATGCTCATAATCATCTCTTGCGCCTCTAGTGATAATTATCAAAATTTAATTTAATTCATGCGCAAAATATTAGTTTTCGGGAGCAAATCTACAAAGATTTCTCTTAACTGAACAACCTCCCACTGACTATGGCATGTCTAAAAGTATGATAAAAAAAATTCTAATTCCATACAATAGCACCATAATGTAGATTCACAACCAACTCATGCTATGTCACAATTAATAATGGAATTTAAACAAATAACAATTAATCATGCTATTCTAATTACAACATATTAGAAACTCTAGGCAAAAAATAACAATATGCTGTGTTTAATATTCAAATTATGCCATAACAGAAAGTATATCACTTTTGAAATTTTCTAGAAATTTCTGGTATTTTCTGAAATTTTAAATAACTAATAAACACACATAAAATTAGAAATAAATATTTCAGAATCTGGTAAAAAGCAATAACCATACCAGTAAATAGTAAACTATAACAATAGTCTACAATAAAAAATTCAACCCTAGAAACTTAATCATGCAACACCAGATGCATTTTAAAGCAGAAAAAATGAATTTTTATTTCAGTTTATTTTTATAAAATTTTGACAATTTTACAGAAGATAGAAAATATAATTCTGAGTCTAACAGTACCAATCATGCTTAAAACAAAGCTAAAACGAATTACTTATGACCATTTAATGCAATTCAGAATTTTTAAAAAAAAACAAACAAAGCCGTAGAGCCAAGCCAGCGCGAAAAAAACGGCTCGGCTAGGCTCGCCGCCGCTCAACGCAGCGCAACTCGGCGCGAGGCGTCTCAACGCGGCGCGGCGCATGGCGTGCGCGTGGCTACGCACGTGGCACGGCTCGAAGCGGCGCGGCTTAACCCGCGCGTGTGGAAGGGTGCGGACAGCTCACACGTGGAAGAGCGTGGGAAGCGCATGACAGCGCGTCTCAGCACGTGAGAGCGCGTAGTGGCGCGTGGATCCGCTGGGCAACGTCATATAGCACGTGAGTCACACGCGCCGCCTTCCAGGGTGTTTTCTGGTCTAATTTTACTACTGCCGGACTCCATTTTTTACAACAACAACATTTATGGTCTTAAAAAAAATTTAGTGAACGTAAAAATGAGGTATTTTTCACTCTTAATGTAATGGGAGTGGAAGTGCAGAAACCCTACACTTCATCTTACTCCTTCATTAATTCTCATGCATATATCATGTATATATATTTATACAAAAATATACACATATTTTAATGCATAAAAATAAGCATGAAAATAACCAATCTGGCTTTGATACCAATGTAAATCATAGTATAAGACGTAGCGGATGATTAATTTCAAAGCCATACCTTTAAGCAAAGTCTGAAGTGAAGGATCTCGTGGGTAAATTACGTACTTCTAAAAAGTGAACAACCAATCCAGCAGTGGAGTGATATTACAAAAGGAATATCACCCACACAAATCATAGTGCAAAATGGCTTGATCGTTGTTTTTGAGAGAGTCAGTATATGGGAAAAACATAAAACATACGTTGTTTTTCTGATTAACCATATCCTATATCATATCAGATATATAAGATATCTATATCATATAAGTAATATCAAAATAAAAAATACTTAAAATAGCTTGCCATCGGGCAAAAATTTGTTTACTAGCAAGATTTTGAACATCTTTTTCAATAACATATTTAGCAGATTTGCAATCAACACGCAGTAAGAATTTTTGATTTAAAATATCATCTTGAAATTTTTGAATACATAAAACAGTGGATAAAATTTCTTTTTTAATAGTACTGTAATTTAATTGTGCTTTATTCCAGACACCAGAATGATAGTGAACAATTTGTTCAGAGGACTGAGGAGTAACTTTCTGAAGAAGAATGCCACCATAACCAATATCGGAAGTATCAGTTTGAATAATTTTGAACGAATTTTCAGTAGGAATACCAAGACAAGGAAGAGACTTGACATATTGTTTGACTTGTTTAACGATAGATGTATGAACAGAAGACCAATGAGGAGGATTATCCTTTAACCTATCAAATAGAGGTTGACAAGTTTTCCTAAGGTCTTTGTAGAATTCAGCAATGTAATTGAGGGATCCTAAGAACCTTTGTAATTGGGTTTTATCCAGAATTTCATCAGGGAATTTGGATGCAAACTCAATGGATCGACTAATGGGTAGAATAGTATTATGATGAATAGCATATCCTAAGAATCGTACTTTAGTTTGAAATAATTTAATTTTAGGAGCAGAAATGACAAGACCATGACTCTTGATTGTGTAAAAGAATGCAGTTAAATGTTTCCAGTGTTCACTAATTGATTTTGAAAAAATTAATATGTCGTTAATGTAAACAATGGAAAAATGACTAAATGGGTTGAAGATGTCATTCATTATATGTTGAAATTCACTAGGAGCATTTTTTAAACCAAATGGCATGACATTCCATTCATATTGGCCAAAGGGTGTATTAAATGCAGTTTTATATCGATCTTTTGGATGAATTTGAATTTGCCAAAAACCACTTTTCAAATCAAATTTACTAAAAATAACAGCTTGACTAAGTCGTTTAATTAAATCTTTTTTATTAGGAATAGGATATCGAATCCATTCTAGAACATCATTTAAAGGTTTGTAATTGATAACTAAACGGGGAACACCGCGTTCTAATTCAGCATTTTTATTAACATAAAAAGCAGAGCAAGACCATGGTGATTTATTGGGACGAATGATTTGGTTGTGTAATAAGTCATTAATTTCTTTTTTACATAGTTCAAGTAATTCATGATTCATTTGAATTGGTCGAGATTTAGTAGGAATATGTCGTTCATCAAAATTTTTAATATAAGGTAGAGTGACTACATGTTTTTTCCTATGCCAAAATGCAGTAGGTAAAGTAGAACAAACAGTTGATTCAAGTTTTAATTTGAAATCATTGATTTGAGAAATAAGAATTGGATCAGTTAATTGTTGGTCAATGCGTTTATGATTTATTTCTTCTTTAAGAAAATTTATATGCCGAGTTAGTCGATTAATTTGATGGGAAATAGAACAGTCTTTCAATTGATTTAAATGTAATAGTTCAGGAGGAGATAAAAATTGAAATGTAACAGGTTGGCCTAAAACATGTGTAGTGATACCTGTACTAGATGTAGTAAATGGATATAATAAATATATAAATGGGGAACCTAAAATAATTTTATCAGTCATATTGGTAACTAGAACAAAAGAGGTTTTAAAACATAAATTATCTTGGCAAACATGAACTTTGGGTAATTTATATTTGATATGCATTTGAGTACCATTAGCAGAAGTTAATTTCTCTTGACATTTTTCATAGTATTTAGTAGGGAGTAATCCTTCTTGTATACAATTTAAATCAGCACTAAGTTTAATTCAAAATCATTTATAATTATTTTAATTTTTGAATACCATTTTGAATGTAAAGCTTATTAATTAAACTTAACCGTTTTTCTTCAGGATTGTTGGATTGCGAGTGGTGTGATTGATTGTCGAATAACAAATCATCAGGATTAGTAGGATCAGCATCATGTTCGGATTCATGTGGAGATTCTTGATTATTTTGGAAATTATCTAAACTTTTATTAAGTTTTAAAGTAATAATTTTATCTTCTAATTTAATATCTTTTTGTTGTAATTCTTTGATTGTTTGTTTAATCTGATTGATTTCGTGTTGTAAATCTTGTAATGTAATTTCTTTTTGTTTAGTTTTAAAGCGTTCTAAAGTCTTGGTCAGACTGATTATAGGTTTATCAAATTTCGGTTTGGTATCCAAATGGATTAATAAGGATTTTAATTTATCAGTATATTTTTGTTTTAACTTGGGATCGTCTAATTTACTAATTAATTCAATAAGAGCTGATTCTTCTTGAGTATTTTTAGTAAGGACAGTAATTTGTTTAACTGGTTTATAACAAACATCATTACATCCTATGTTAATATTATTATCAGAATCAGTACTAGGTGATTGATAGTCGGATGAAGTATCAGGATGATCAAAAGAAGAGGAGCTACTAATAGATTGATTTAATTGAAAGATTTCATATAATTGATTCTTTGAATTGTCATCAATTTGAAGTTGGTTAACTCGATCTTTTAATCTTTGTTTTTCTTTACATTTATTTGAGTAATGACCTTTTTGACCACAGTTATAACAGGTAGCATCCTTGGTAGATTTGGATTTCGGATGTGATTTGGATTTATAATATTTCTTTTTAGGTTTAGTGTAGAATTTATCATTTGATTTTGAAGGTGAATAGTTCTTTTTATATTTATTAGAATATTTATATGAGGATTTGTGTTTATGTTTGGAATATTTATGTGATTTCCTTCGAGATGGTGCAACAGGAGGTAAACCATATTGTTCACAAAAATTGCCTAATTCATATTTAGCTTTATGTTTATCTTTATTAGCTTTTTGGGTAAGTTTGAGATCAATACACATTTTTAGTCCTTCTTTTTGAATAGTGCTAATTATATCACCATATGTTAAATCATCATACTTAATAACACCAGTAGGTTGACTAAGAACATCTCTAATTTTGTGAGCAAATAAGCTAGGTAATCCATTAATAAATTTTTCTTTCCAGAATGACTTGGTACAATCGTCACGTAACATAACTCGAGAGGTAAATACATCTTTATACCATCTAAAATCACTTAGGGTTGGACAGTTTAGATTACTAAGTTGATCATGAATGCGAGAATAAATATTTGTAGGTGTACCAATAAAATGTCGGACGATAGTATAGATTAATTGGTTGATGCCATCAGGGTGACAACATCCTATGGTTTCATCAAAGATAGGTAGACCATTTTCATCAGTTTGATTAGCATATATAATGGAATCACGTTGTTCTTCAGTAAGGTATTTTTCCCACCAAGATTTGATCATACCAGTAAATCCGGAGGTAAGTAAGGAAACAATTTCGGGTTGAGAATATTGGGGATAATTACTGAGATAACTATTGGCTACCATGGATAAATGATTTAATTTTTGAAGGATTTGATCCTCACTAAGACCATCAATATTCCATTCATATAATTTTTTAGCAGAAACTGAAAATTGATTATTAACATTAGTTTCTTCAAACTGGAGATCAGGTGGAGTAGGTCGAGAATACCAGTTTTTGGTAGTGTGAGGATTAACTTTGGGATAATGAATTTTATTAAGATTAGGAGATTGAAATTGTTGGGCTAATTGATTAAGTTCATTATCAGTGGTTTCGGTTTCAGTTTGATCAAAAATAGTATTAGTAATAGGCTGTTGATTTAAAACAGTAATACCCTTATCTTTGGAGGAAGAAGTATCATTGGGAGTTAATTTAGTAAATAAGTGTTCAATGGCTTGAACAGTTGATTGATCATGAGTAACCAGGCTAGTTCGTTTGGAGTGATGACTAGGAAGATTAAGTAGAGGTTGATCTAAGGGTTTAATAGTTTTTGTAGATTGGCCATCTAAATTAGTTTCTAGTTTATCTAATTGTTTACCAATTGTTTTTAAACATTGATTTGTATAATTGTTTTGTTCAATAACCTTTTTGATTTCAGGGTCAGTGCCAGGTAATTTAAAAGGAGAGGCTGGAACTTCAAATCCTTGGTGGTCAATAATTATGTTTTCTAATGGAGGATGATTAGAACTAACAGAAGTATTAGGAGAAGTTTTCCATTTATGTTTAGTGATGGTGTTAATCTTTTTGTAATATTGATCCATATAATCAAAGAAAGATAATTCAAAACCATATTGAACCATGAAATCATACCATTTTCTAGTTATGCGGGATTGTTGAGCAGAATCATATTTAGCACGATAAGCATGTCTCTTAATTCGATTTTCTTTGGATCTAAAGTCAATAAGCAATTTATCTAAATCAGGAGTAAAATCTTTTTTGATTGTCATGAGTTGAGGATTGACTGGTGGTATAAATTCTTCGAAATCAGTTTGAGTAGGAGAAGTATTTGAAGCTATTTCTTCTTCTGGAAAATGTGTGGTAGTAGTATAAACAGGTTTACTTATTTGGGAAGTTGTAGAATTATCAATCCCTTTTAGTTTATTTTGGGAAGTTTGGTTGGTTGGACCAAGATGTATTTGACTATTTTTGCGAAATAAAGGAGTATTAAATATTTCATCATCAGTTGTAATTTCTGTAGGGACACTAGAGGTACTATGGCGAGAAGATTGGCTTCGATTAAATTTAATTCCAACAGAACCATCATTAAACTGTTGTATATGTTGAATATCTTGGATAGAGGATTGTTGTTGAGTATGTTTGTAATTTTCATTGACAGTAATCCATTGTTCAGGTAAATCTATATTTTGCCATTCAATCATTTGGGGAATATTAATATTGGATTCGCCACTACTACTACTTTGGATTAATAAAGTTTTATCTTTGGGGCTTTTGTGTAGAGCATGAACATTTAAATTGGTTTGCATACATTTATAATGAACACGATAAATTAAAGCAATATTATGAGCTTTTTCTAACATTTCAGTGTACGAACCATGTAATTGGATATTTAATGTTAAAGCTTTAAGTAAATGTGGATCACGTAAACTAAGTGTAAAATCAGGAAAACAGTTGAAATGTACTGGACCTTTGTGGAGACCAGTTTCCATCATACCCATTAAACTATCATTGTAATTAAGAAAACGAGCATCACGTAAACATAATAAAACAGAGGTATTTTTACCAACTATAGTTAATGGATTGACACCAACTTGAATTAAACCAATATGCATAAAATTATAACCATTATCTAAATGTCGTTTAATTAATTTTGAATCAAATAATTGACAGGTTTGTAGTGGTTTTTCTAAAGCATAGACTTGTTCAATAGTTTTAACATGGAGAGTGACTTTGAAAACATTTTGTAAAAAAGTTGTTTTATAAATTTCTTTAATTGGCAGTTTAGGTATATTCCATCCAGCATTAAATTTATCATTTTGTATTTCAACATCTTCTTCATTAATGACTAATCCTTGATTAGGTATTGAGGGCAAAGTTGTTGATCTAGAACTTACGGATGAGTTACTTCTAAATAATCGACTCATTGTTTTGTTTTAATTAACCAGTTTTACAGATATCTTAATACATACCCTATTCTTGTCAGTTTTACCTCATACCTAGTATACATACATACCCTATTCGGAAGACCCCTAAGTCCAACACGGCCTAATGCTAAGGACTTACTCAGGACAGGGACGAAAGTGAGTGACTCAAACTAGGTGGATATAACAGACTGATCTTGTGGGTGATTAAGATGAACTGAAAACAAGATTAATCAAATAAACAATAGAGAAGATTGACTAGAAGTAGCAAAGCAGTTAGAAACAGGATACAACATCACTTGGCTTTGATACCAAAAGGCGGAAGCAGCATATATATGAAGAAGATGGATTACGAAATCAAAATACAACACATTGGAATGAACATATTATAATTAAGATGAATGATTAAGATGAACTGAAAACAAGATTAATCAAATAAACAATAGAGAAGATTGACTAGAAGTAGCAAAGCAGTTAGAAACATGATAGATATAGATATCTTGAGTGGTTATCCAAATAAGTTTTGAATTCAAATTCAAACTTACATAGATAAGGTTCAAAAGGTTCAGGTTTAAAAGGCTCAAAGGGTCATACCACATGAACGTCCAATTTCTAACAATTTATTATTATTAAAAAAGAGATAAACATCAAACAAAAATGAGTGAATACAATCATTGACCAACTAACCAAATATCATTATTTGGACAAAAACCCATTGTCTTCGCTCCATCCCTTTGGACAAAATATCAAAAACCATGACAATAAAATACTTTCTTAATCAAATCAAGTGCTTCAAACAATCATTAGTTAGAAACTATAGAGTAAGTGAGAATACTCTGGAGTTTTGACATGCAATTAGAAAAAAAGAAAAATCAATGCAAAAATGTTAAAAATTCTAAAAATTTTATTAAATGTATCAAAAACCATGACAATAAAATACTTTCTTAATCAAATGAAATGCTTCCAACAATCATTAGTTAGAAACTATAGAGTAAGTGAGAATACTCTGGAGTTTTGACATGCAATTGGAGAAAAAGAAAAATCAATGCAAAAATGTTAAAAATTCTAAAATTTTTATTAAATGTATCAAAAACCATGACAATAAAATACTTTCTTAATCAAATCAAGTGCTTCCAACAATCATTAGTTAGAAACTATAGAGTAAGTGAGAATACTCTGGAGTTTTGACATGCAATTGGAGAAAAAGAAAAATCAATACAAAAATGTTAAAAATTCTAAAAATTTTATTACATGTTTCACGTAAATGAGATTAATATTGTGTAAATTCCACATTTAATAAAAATTTGGGTAAATTACACTGACACCCCCTGAGATTTATGTTTCTTACAGTTCTCCCCTAATCTTTTGGTAATTACATCTTCCTCCCTGAGATTTAAAGTTTCATTACAGATTCCTCCCCTTAGCAATTTAATTTTTTTAAATACCAATTTTGTCCTCACTGGGTAAATTACATTGACACCCCTTACATATTAGAAATTATAATCCCTTCCCTAAGGTTTAAAGTAGCATTACAATTGCCATCTCGGTTAGTATTAGTTGAAAAAAAAATCCATTGAAAAAAAAATTATTTGAAAAAAATTTTTGTTAGTAAAATTTTTAAATTTCTGTTTAAAAATCAACGTAAACTCATTTTTTGAATTTACGTTTTTTCCTCAAATTTACAAACTGAGACAACCATTTATAAACCAAAAAAATTATCAAACAAGTTTTTTTAATTTTTGTAAATATAAATTGAAAACTGAAAACGGAATGGTTATCAAACAGGCTTCAGATGGTAAAAATGTCGTAAAATTAACAAATAATTAAATAAGTTACTAACGTAAGAAATGACTTATCAAAAGATTCTTAGGCTATGTATGGTTTGATTTTTAGAATTTTTTTTTAAAAAATAAAAAATTAATTTGGTTAAGAAATAAAAAATAAAAAATAATTATCAATTTTATATAATATTTATCTTTCGAGTAGCTAGAAATAATGTTTTACAAATTAAATTGAAATAGCCATACATATGTGAGAGGGTAATTTATAATTGGGCCGAGCTAACGGCTTCTTTGTAAGTTAGGCCACGCAGTGGACCGGGGTAAGGGGTTGACATAGCCCGGTCCTAGAGCTAGCAAGCTTGACCCAAGTAAAGTTCGAACCTAGCTATGGATTGAGGAGCTTGGGGCCTTGCATGGTCAACCTCATCATAGTTAAGCTCAGTCGAGGCTTGGTATAGTTAGCTCGGTCGAGGCTTGGTATAGTTAGCTCGATTGAAGCTTGGTATTGTTAGCTCGGTCTCAGCGGACCAAATCGAGGTACGTGTAATGAAGGGAAGAACCGAGCAAGTCAGAGCTCGGTCATTTCTGCCTCTTTAGCATGGCCATATTAGCTCGATCGTTCAGTCATACTACTGAGGTAAAACCATCTCACTTGGTTTAAGCAGTGAGGAGGGTGTTGAAGGATAAGCATTATCTTTCAGGAGTGTGATTCCTAAGAGAACTCTACATAGAGGAATAAGAGTCTTACTAGGATTGTGCCACGCGGAACCTATAAAAGCTCATAACATCACCTATGGAGAGGTAACACAACTTTGATTCCTGAATTCACAGAGCTTTTGTGTCTAGTGTCTATTGTGCTGACTTAAGCATCAGAGAGGTTTCCGGCACACACCCGTCGGTTAGCTTACGTTTGTGTTTTCAGGTGGCAAAGCGACGACGTTTCGAGGAGCGCAAGCTTGATCAACAGGATCATACAAGAAGAATTATTTCATACTCGTACAATTGGCGCCGTCTGTGGGAATTCCATAAAGAACAAAACCTCTTGATCAAGCTTTCCTCTCTAGTCGAGATCAATGGCGCACAATGAAGATTTGCCGCAATCAACCATTGATGGGCAAACCCCTGAGGGGAGAGGGAGGCGCGAAGGTTTGCCTCTTGTCCCTCCAATGGCGGATTTAGAACCCCCACGACAGAACCCCCGGAGAGATGCAAGGGAGAGGTGGGCTAACAGCCCCCGTCACTCTCAAAGCCCGAAAGACAGAGGCGGAGGATCGACCCTCAGGTTCTGGAGGATCGCGTGAAAGAACAAGACGAGTTGATACGAAGGATGACGGCAGACATAGAGTTGATGAAATGCCAGATAAAAGGAAAAGGGGTGGCGATAGGAGAGGGGCGCAAAGGCAGTACGCCCCCTCGCTACTCAGAAGGTCATGGTAGACACACCACGCCCTCACAAGCAGAGAGTAGGAGCCTTAGAATAGGCGACACTCAAACAAGGACGTCCAGGACTCGTTACTCCAGGTCTGAGAGAACGAGAACTGAGAGGTCATATACTGAATGAAGCACCTATCGGCCCTCACGCACGCACTAGACGTCATCCAGGCAGATGGAGTTACCCATATCGTTTGACTTGCGAACTGTGCTTGAAGAAAGGGCACGATGGGAAGAAGATGTCAGGGCACGCGATCCGCGCAGAGTTTCAGCCCTTCAGCGGTTAGCCCCTCAGACGCATAGGAGGGTCGAGGTAGGAATGCCAATACCGCGCCTTGCCTACGAACCAATGGACAAAGCATTAGCAAGGTTACATAGCTCACTGTTCGTTCTGGCAATTGAGAATGCGCCGTTACCTTCCGGCTTCCTTTAGCCTAAGTTTACGACTTACGAAGGGAAGACAGATCCCTACATGCACCTAAGCCACTTTCGCCAGTTTATGGCAGTATATCGGCAGAACGAGGCTTTGATGTGCATTCTATTCCCATCCAGCCTTGGCGACCTAGGCTTAACCTGGTTCGAAAGGCTACCAGAAAGCAGCATCACCTCCTGGACGCAATTGGCCTAGGCGTTCGTGACCAGGTTCAGAACAAACACCAAAACACCAGTGGAGATCGATCAACTACTCTCCATTGACATGGGTGACAAGGAGATGCTGAGATCCTACAACAATCGTTACTGGGAGACCTTCAACCAGATAGGAGATTGCCCTACCAATCTTGCCATCGCACAGTACAAAAGGGGGCTACCAGTTGGAAACAAGTTGAGGGATTCAATAACTATGGCACCACCCCTCACAATGGAGGCCTTGATGGAGCGAGTGCACCAGCATATTCGGGTGGAGGAGGATGGCGCCCGTGCAAAAACAAAATCTGGCACAGCAGCAATACCAGATAAAAAGACTGCGGCAAAAGTCAATACGGTAGAACGCCCCAGCAGGAATGGGCGAGGCAGGCGGGCCAACAGAGAGGACTCAGACAAAAGGTGGTTAAGAGTCCGCACTGCTATCACGACGGTGTTCAAAAAATCGATCTACCGGATTCTCAGTGAGATACGCGATGAACCTTTCGTTAGATGGCCAGCTAAGTTGGGAGAAGCACAGAAGGACTATGACGAAAGGTCCCGGTGCACCTTCTATGATGAAAAGGGGTACCGCACTGAAAATTGCACGCCATTGAGACAACACTTGGAGGAGTTAGTGGCAGCTAGGCACCTAGACCAGTACATAGAATGAGGGACACAGCCAGCCCCCCAGAACCACGACAACCCAAATGGAATGCCGATCGACACCCCACCTCAAGGCATGATTAACGTAATACATGGGGTATTCGAACCTGAGCGAGTATGTGAGCTCAGGGAATGATCAAGAAGGTTGAGCACTTAAGGGAGGTACTAAGTGCACAACCTGCCATCAAAAAGGGGAGAACAGAGGCCACGAATGTCATATCTTTTTCAGACAGAGACTTGGCAAGGATATATTGCCCTCACAACGATGCACTAGTTGTCACTCTCCGCGTCAAGGATTTCGACGTCAAACGAATTTTGATTGACCAAGGGAGCTCATGTGAGATAATGTATTACGAAACCTTCAAACAACTAAAACTAAAGGATAAAGACTTGGCACCCGCCATATCCCCCCTAATCGGATTCAATTCAATGCCAGAGTGGCCAGTTGGCAAGATAATCCTCCCAGTCAGAGCAGGAAGCATGACGAAACAGGTGGAATTCTAGGTATTGAAAGTCCCTTCCACTTACAACATAATCTTGGGAAGGACATGGCTGCATGCCATGCGATCGATAGCGTCAACCTACCATCAAGTAATGCAGTTCCTCCCAACGAAGCCGGAGTAATTGAAGAGATCTTTGGAGACCAAATTATGTCTAAACAATGCTTCGTCACAGTAAATGGCAGCCGCGCTGCCAAGGGATATGTACAGATGGTGGAAAAACCTGAGAGCAATGAACTGTTTGTGGATGTTGGCAAAACAGATAACAAAAGGCAGTGGAAGACTTGGTACAGGTAAGAATAGATGAAAAAGACCCAGAAAAATTCTTTTTGCTTGGCTTGTCTTTATCCAGCACTGAGAGAATAGAGGTCATGGAATTCTTAACCTCTAACATCAAAGTGTTTGCCTGGACACCGTATGACATGCCTAACATTGATCCAAACTTCATCTGTCACCAATTAAATGTCCACCCAACTGCCAGACCAGTTATACAGCGCACTCGTAGATCAGCACTTCACCACGCCGAGACAGTGGCGAAAGAAGTGGGAAACCTTCTAGAGGCAGGAGTTATCAGAGAAGTGCACTATCCTAAGTGGATATCCAATACAGTGGTGGTGCCAAAGAAGAATGGAAAATGGCGCGTTTACGTGGACTACAAAACAGTCAACAAGGCATGCCCAAAAGATAGCTTTCCCTTACCCAGGATAGACCAACTGGTAGACTTGACGGCAGGCCATAATCGACTTAGCTTCCTTGATGCGTATAGAGGTTACCATCAGATTACTATGTATGAGCCTAACCAGGAGGTCACATCTTTTACAACGCCTAGAGGATTGTACTGTTACAAGGTCATGCCCTTTGGCCTAAAGAACGCAGGGGCAACATTCCAACGGATGATCACCAAGATGTTTGAACCATTGTTAGGCAGAACAATGGAGGCTTACATCGACGACATGGTGGTCAAGATCAAGGATGAGAAGGACCATCTTAGGGACCTAGATGAGATGTTCCAGATCCTGAAGAAGAACAAGCTGCGCCTTGATGCATCCAAGTGTGCGTTCGGCGTAAGATCTGGCAAATTCCTAGGTTTCCTAGTGACCAACCGAGGTATAGAAGCAGACCCCTCTCAGATCAAAGCAATCCAGGATCTGGAGAGACCCAACACAGTCAAAGAGGTACAGCATCCCACTAGCTTAGCAGCCGCACTCAACTAGGGGTGAGCATGGTCCGGATTGGATCGGATTGAGATAAAACCAGGACCAATCCGTTATCTACGGTTCCTGAAAAATCGGAACCAATCCGATCCGTTTAAATCTTGGAACCAATCCGAACCAATCCATTTCAACACGGATTGGATCGGTTTAGGACCACGGATTCACATAATTAAATAACAAAAAATATATATATATATAACACTTTAATTTTATAAAAATATAAACATAGCGCTATATTAGTTCTACAATAGCAACATGTTTTTCTATAATACTGACATAATGTTCTAGAATTTAAACAATCATAAAAAAACTGATTTCACCATAAGTATTTAGACCATTAGAAATTAAAACTAAAAACTTAAAAACAAAAGTAATAAAAGAAAATATTATACGAGGTTTAGGTTTGAGTTTAGATTTTATATAGAATAAGAGAAGATACTATGGGGAAGGATATATAATAAAAATATAGACTATTTGTATACGGTCCGGATCGGTTCCAATCCGGAACCGTGGGGTTCAATCCGGAACCAATCCGTAGATTACGGATTTTTAATTCTTCAATCTAGAACCAAACCACGGATTCAAAAAACCAATACAAACCTATCGGATTGGACTGAACTGGATCGGATTACGGATTTTACGGATTTCTTGCTCAGCCCTACACTCAACCGATTCATAAGTCGGTCGTCAGACAGATGTCGACCATTCTTCCAAGCACTAAAGGCCAAGTTTGAGTGGGATGAAGAATGCGACCACGCCCTAGAGAGCTTAAAAGAATACATGTCTTCTCTACCATTGCTAGTAACCCCAATACCTGGAGAAGAACTCTTTTTGTACCTGACAGTTTCACAGCACGCAATTAGCGCAGTGTTGGTTCGAGCGGAAGGAATCCAACACCTATCCATCTTTTATGTCAACAAGACCTTGCTGGGCGCAGAAACCAGGTACTTGCCATTGGAAAAACTGGCTTTAGCCTTGATGATAGCATCAAGAAAGTTGTCGCATTACTTTCATGCCCACACCATAATCGTCCTCACAGCTTTTCCATTAAAAGCTTTGTTTGAGAGGGCGAACTTTTCTAGGCGAATCTTGAAGTGGTCGATGGAACTGGGACAGTACAATATCAAGTTTCAACCCAGAACCGCAATAAAAGCCCAAGCATTGGCAGACTTTATGGCAAAATTCACCCTAGGAAGCCATCACATCTGCCCAGTTGACTTGACTGGTGCAACTGAAATGGGGATGGAAAGCGCCGCAGGAAGCGCGCAACCCCTGAATTAGGATGCCCAACCACACCCCAAAACAGATCGGAGTAATAACGAGCGGGAAGAGGTGAACCATGCTATACCAGGCAAAGACTCACCAGCAAACAAAAACTTGGTACAATCAGATAGTGAGGGGCAAACAGCAGGTGTGGACTTGGAAGAAAACATAAGCAACACTCACGACCCAAAGACATCATCCGACCCCTCAACTTGCTGGAAGCTATTCGTTGGAGAGATGTGGAAGCTCTTTGTGGATGGAGCATCTAACAGGCACGGTGCAAGACTTGGCATAGTCCTCATCTCACCAGATGGCCTAGTAGTGGAACAGGCAGTCAACCTTGGTTTCTCAGCATCAAACAACGAGGCCGAGTATGAAGCACTTTTAGCGGACCTGAAATTAGCACTCTACATGAAGGCCACCGAGCTAATGGTTTACAGTGACTCACAGCTGGTGGTAAACCAAATTTCAGGCGATTACGAGTCAAAGGATGAAAGGATGGCTAAGTACCAAGAGTTAGTGAGAAGGGAGATCATGAAGTTTGAAGTAGTGCGGATAGAGCAGATTGGCAGAGAAGAAAACAGCAGAGCCGACGAATTAGCAGGCTTTGCTTCGATGGCAGACACATCCATCCCACATCCATTGCTGATCAATTTCCTACCAAGACCAAGCATTGAAGAACTCGAAGTATGTTGTGCCGAATTAGGTCCTTCTTAGATGGATCCCATTATAGTGTTCTTAAAGGACGGCATCTTACTCGAAAAGAAGAAAGAGGCCAACAAAATAAGAGCAAAGTCGCAGCGATTTTTGCTCTCCCCGTCAATGGCCTTGTATAAAAAATTCTTTACAGGACCTTACTTAAAATGCGTCCATCCCAGCAAGGTTGAGGCATTCTTGTTCGAGATGCACAAAGGCGTATGCGGAAGCCACAAATAAGGGAGATCATTGGCCTACAGAGCAATTTCGCAGGGATATTGGTGACCTTACATGCAAGCAGATTCAGAGAAGTATGTCAAGAAGTGCGAGAAATGTCAGAAGTTCGCACACCAAATATATCAGCCAGCCAGAGAGCTTCTACCTTTAACTAGCCCATGGCCCTTCGCAATGTGGGGCTTAGACATAGTAGGGCCACTTTCAATGGCACCCGGCAACAGAAAGTTCTTTCTTACAGCAACAGACTACTTCACAAAGTGGGTGGAGGTAGAAGCACTCGCATCAATAAAGAAGAAAGGTGTGAAGAAGTTCGTCTGGCAGAATATCATCACTCGATTCAACATACCCAAGGCTCTAATATCTGACAACGACACTCAGTTCGATGGAAAAATTTTCAGAGGTTTTTGTGAGGAGTACAAGATAGAATTCTACAACTTTACACCGGCATACCCCCAAGCAAATGGCCAAGCGAAAGCATTAAACAAAGTCGTCTTGGATGGATTGAAGAAGAGGTTAGAGAAAGCAAAAGGAAAGTAGGCTGAGGAGCTTTCTTATGTTTTATGGGCTTACCGTACCATACCTCGGCGATCAACTGGAGAAACGCCATTCTCCTTAGCCTATGGCATGGAAGCAATAATCCCATTGGAAATTGGCCTCTCCACCATCAGAAGCGAAAATTTTGACCCAAAGTTAAATGGAGAAGCCATAGCATTGGAGCTCAACCTTGCAGAAGAAAGAAGAGAAAAAACACTGGTTCATATTGCCTCATACCAACAAGAGTTATCCAGAAAATATAACAAGACAGTACATCCAAGGCAATTCAAGATCAGAGATTGGGTGCTGCGCAAAGTAATGGGAAATACCTTGGTACCCGGAGATGGCAAGTTAGGGCCCAATTGGGAAGGACCTTACAAAGTGGTTGGATTAGCAAGAAAAGGGGCATACCACTTGGAGGATGAAGACGACAAGACCATTCCCAGGCCGTGGAACACTGCTAATCTCAAACTATTTTATTTTTAGCTTTTCTTTTAAGTACATGTAATTTTCCATTTTTTTTTTCAATAAAACAAGTAATTTTTTTTCAGCACAATTGTTTTCTACTGTAAAAGTTGTTTTAGTGAGCTAGGGGCATTGTAAGCAGAGTTGGCCGGAATAACCAACTTTGCACTCTCTTTAGCTAAGATTAGGATCTGGGCTGAAGAGGTTGGCTGGAAAAACCAACACTTCTCCTAAGCCGAGGATAAGGATCCAGGCTGCAAGACGTTTGGCTGGAAAAACCAAACACTTCACTCAAGGTTGGCAAGAATAACCAACTTTGAGCTCTCTTCTGCCAAGACAAGGATCTGAGCTGAAGAGGTTGGTTGGAAAAACCAACACTTCTACTAAGCCGAGCATAAGGATCTAGGCTGCAGGACGTTTGGCTGGAAAAACCAAACACTTCACTCAAGGTTGGCAAGAATAACAAACTTTGAACTCTCTTCAGCCAAAGATAAGGATCTGGGCTGAAGAGGTTGGCTGGAAAAACCAACACTTTTCCTAAGCTGAGGATAAGGATCTAGGCTGTAGGACGTTTGGCAGGAATAACCAAACACTTTGCTCAGAGTTGGCCAGAATAACCAACTTTGAGCTCTCTTCAGCTAAGATAAGGATCTAGGCTGAAGAGGTTGGTTGGAAAAACCAACTCTTAGTACTCTTCAGCCGAGATAAGGATCTAGGCTGAAGAATGGTTGGCTGGAAAAAACAAATCTTAGTACCCTTTAGCCGAGATAAAGAATCTAGGCTGAAGAGTGGTTGGCTGGAAAAACTAACTCTTAGTACCCTTCAGCCAAGATAAATAATCTAGGCTGAAGAGTGGTTGGTTGGAAAAACCAACTCTTAGTACTCTTCAGCCGAGATAAGGATCTAGGCTGAAGAGTGGTTGGCTGGAATAATCAACTCTTAGTACTCTTCAACCGAGATAAGAACATAGGCTGAAGAGTGGTTGGCTGGAATAACCAACTCTTAGTACTCTTCAGCTGAGATAAAGATCTAGGCTGCAGAGTGGTTGGCTGGAATAACCAACTCTTAATACTCTTCAGCCGAGATAAGGATCTAGGCTGAAGAGTGGTTGGCAGGCATTATCGAAGATTTCAAGGATAAGACCGAGATAGGTATCTCGGCCAGAAAGTGTTATGCTACATTAAGATTACATTTGGAAAGTAAAATGCAAGTATGGAAGTAAACCGAAACAACAGCTGAAACAAAAAAAGCTTTCATTCAAAATACAAAAGTTACAAATGTGGGGCACAGCCAGGTTACAGTTTCTTTCCAAAAATACAAGAGAAGAAAATAGAAGATCAGGCAAAGAGGTCATTAAGATCCGCATCCAGTTCAACTCAGAGCCTAGTTTCGGCTGATAGCTCGATCGTCAAGTCTTCCATCGGTGGCTCCACCCGAGCTGACTGAACGACGGGATCATTGACGACGGCTGGGGCGTTGTTGGGCTTAGATTCTTCATTTTCTTCCCCTTCTTGAAGAAATTGTTGTTGAATAGCTGTGGCATATTTTATCAAGTAGCTCGGTATGTAATGTGGAGGAGGGCTTTGGAAGACCTCGGTCTCTGGACCATAACCGAGCTGTGCGACCGCCACCTTCCATCTACATTTGAAGAAAATATCTTTTACAGCCTCACATTGTTTGATGTAGGTGGCTTTGCCCTCTTTATAGCCGCGGTCTTCCGCGTCTTCCATTTTCTTTTCCAACTCAGTTATCTCGGCCTTCTTCTTCTGTTCAACCGTGGCAAGCTCACGTAGATAACGATCTTTCAATTCAGTCAAGACCTTCTATTTATTCGCCTCTGCCGAATCTACAAGCCCGGCAAGCCTGGCGACCTCTGATTGAAGCTCGGCCATTTTTTGTTTGGCCTCGTTTAGCTCGGTCGTCTTCTTATCAGCATCAGCCACAGCTTGCCTTGTTGTTTTGCATAGCTCTAGCACACGCTTATGTGCTATATGATTTTTCTGCGTGGCCTACATAAAAGATAAGCAAATTTGGAGTAAGAACCGAGCTAACAGACGCACAAAATGGAAAAACAAAGGAAAGAGTACTCACCAGCAACATTGATTTGGTGGCCGAGCGGATAGCTTTTAGCTCGGTGAGGTGGGCATGGTGATCCATGTCAGGGGGCAGGCACACGCTCTTAGCTAGGTTGAAGGCGAGTATATGATCTTTGTCTGCCACCACTAAATCTGTCTCTCTGATGGCTAGGTTCTGGTATGTTAATCTCGGTGCCCAACCAAAAGAGTCAGTTCGGTCTGAGCTCTCAGGTTGCGGGCTCGGTGGTGCGGTTGGGGGAAGCACTGTTTCGACCTCATCAGCAAGGCGTGGCTCAGTTGTAGAAGACCGAGCACGCTTGCGGGGCTAAGATGATGAAGGCTGATGGGTTGGAAGCGCCACCACGGTCTCTTGAGTTTGGCCGGCTTGTTGTACCTCGGCTAGGTTTGTCTTGGTAATTAGGGCTCTCACTGCTCTCTTTTTTGCCATCTCTCTGCTGTTAAAGGAACGAGGTTGATTTGTGGAAGGGTAGGATCAGGCTCAGGTGAGGACTCCAACAAGAAATCGGTAACCCTGGTCTTCCTGCGGCTGCTGTATCGGTAGGTCAGCTCAAAGTTGAGTAGCTCAGCCCAATTTCGATTGGGGTATCTTAGTGCGGCACGGAAGGCGTCAAGGTTGGGATAACTATATAGTGACTTTAGAAAATCCAAGTCTGCATAAAGGAAAAAGACAGCGGTTAGTACGGTTGAAAATAAGCAACGAAGTAAAGAAAAACGTGAAATTAAGCCGAGGTAATTATACCGACGACTCCTTTGTTCCAGTTTATTCGGTCACCTGGGATCTGGGTCTCATGGTCTTCAAAATTCCCAGAAACCCAGAAAAAATCATCGTCGTTTACATCTTTGTCTGGGGTTTTCTTTATTATCTTTTCACAGCAGTGCCTTATTTTTAAATAATAAACCCAGCCGTCCTCATTTTGGCCTAGAGAGTACTGGTGATATAGCTCGGCCAAACCGAGGTTGAGGCCAAGCCAGCGGTTTAGCTCGGCAATGCCATTTATTATTTGGTATGAGTTTGTTGAAAGCTGGGTAGGGCAGAGATTTGTTTGTCTGAGGAATTCATAGAGAAGAGGCTGAATGGGAAAGCGGAGACCGGCCTCTATGATGGAAATAACGTTAAAAGGGACGAAGCTCGGTTTTCCCCATGGAATGGTATCTAGGTCGGCTAAGGAGAGGTGGACGTCGTCTGGAATTTGGTAATCCTTTCGGAATTCGGCTATGGCCCCTGGAGAGTTCACTAAAAATCGATACTTCCCCATGTGGCTTTAAGTTAAGTATAATTTAGCTCGGCGATGAGATGACATTCGGTATCTCGGTTGAGCATACAATGGTGTGCCTGGCCAACCTAAGTCAATCTGCAAAGTGAAGAAGAAAGGTGTTACGCACAGATTGTTGGACAATGCTAAAAGAAATAGAGGCAAAATAAATGAAGTCCTAGTTCGGCTACGTGAGATACTATCCGTCCTTAGCTTGGTGAGAGCGAAGGACGTTAGCTCGAATCAGTGGAGTGAGAAGTTCGTAGCTCGGTTGAAGCCTATGATGCAGCATTCTTAGTTTAGTTTTTATTAGGTAAGAGAGCTGGTTTGGGGCCAAGTGATAGCTCGGTTTTTGGTTAAGGTTTTTTAGTTCAGTAGTGCGCATGCCTAATGCAGTTCCTTAGCATGGCTAAATAAAACAGTAGGTACTTGGACCTATTGAAACTATGGATATGGTATGAAGTTTTAGTTCAGTTGTTCAGTTTGGCTAGGTTTGCACCTAATACAAACAACTTCCTAGTTCGGTTGAAGTATTATTTTGGATCAAAAGTATTGTTTCCCAGATTGTTCGTGAATCTGGTGAATCTATTATATGGTTTTTGGGCAAAAGTAGCCATATTCCATGGAAACTACAAAGTGTTTTGAAAAAACATACATACTACACTGTGTATTACAAAAAAAGTACGAAATGAACAAAAAAAGAAATAGATTAGAGCTACGTACCACGGGACTGTTCAAAAATTTCGGAGTATGAAGACGGCGTGACAGCTACGTTGGGCCAATGAGAGTTTGC
Organism: Camellia sinensis; assembly: GCF_055761805.1. NCBI lineage: Eukaryota > Viridiplantae > Streptophyta > Magnoliopsida > Ericales > Theaceae > Camellia > Camellia sinensis. The sequence continues at coordinate 193,343,688 of NC_138964.1, forward strand.
CACGTGTCGATAGCAGGGGAAGCGATTCAGTTGCAACGATTGAAAGGACGTTTTTTGACCGAACTGTTCGGTAGCCCAACGGCGTTTTAGCTCGGTTGAAAGGCTAAAGTTTTTAGCTCGGCTAGTGGCAAGTAATCCCAATCATGCTACGCAGATAGAATTAAGGGGCAATTGAGAGGGTAATTTATAATTGGGCCGAGCTAACGACTTCTTTGTAAGTTGGGCCGCGCAGTGGATTGGGGTAAAAGGTTGACATAGCCCGGTCCTAGAGCTAGCAAGCTTGACCCAAGTAAAGTTCGGACCTAGTTATGGATTGAGGAGCTTGGGGCCTTGCATAGTCAACCTCATCATAGTTAAGCTCGGTCGAGGCTTGGTATAGTTAGCTCGGTCGAGGCTTGGTATTGTTAGCTCGGTCTCAGCGGACCAAACCATGGTACGTGTAATGAAGGGAAGAACCGAGCTAGTCGAAGCTCGGTCATTTCTGCCTCTTTAGCATGGCCATATTAGCTCGATCGTTTTGTCATACTACCGAGGTAAAACCATCTCACTTGGTTTAAGCAGTGAGGGGGGTGTTGAAGGATAAACATTACCTTTCAGGAGTGTGATTCCTAGGAGGACTCTACATGGAGGAATAAGAGCCCTACTAGGATTGTGCCACATGGAACCTATAAAAGCTCATAACATCACCTATGGAGAGGTAACACAACTTTGATTCCTGAATTCACAGAGCTTTTGTGTCTATTGTCTATTCTGCTGACTTAGGCATCGGAGGGGTTTCCGGCACACACCCGCCAGTTAGCTCACGTTTGTGTTTTCAGGTGGCAAAGCGACAACGTTTCGAGGAGCACAAGCTTGATCAACAGGATCATACGAGAAGAATTATTTCGTGCTCGTACAATATGTATATAAACTGCCCAAAAGTTAAAATGATAATTATTTTTCACCCTTAAATGATAACTATTTTTTATTTTTTATTTCTTAACCAAATTAATTTTAAATTTTTAAATTTTTTTTCAAAAAATCAAACCATACATAGCCTAAGAATTTTTTGATAAGTCATTTCTTACGTTGATAACTTATTTAATTATTTGTTAATTTTACGATATTTTTACCATATGAGGCCTGTTTGGTAATTATTTCGTTTTCAGTTTTCAATATATATTTACAAAAATTTAAAAAACTATCATAAAAACTTGGTTGATATTTTTTTAGTTTATAAATTGTTGTCTTAGTTTGTAAATTTGAGGAAAAAAACGTAAATTCAAAAAATGAATTTACGTTGATTTTTAAACAGAAATTTAAAAATTTTACTAACAAAATTTTTTTTCAATTAATTTTTTTTTTCAATGAAATTTTTTTCCAATTAATACTAATCGAGGAGGCGATTAGTAATGCTACTTTAAACCTTAGGGAGGGGATTGTAATTTCTAAAATGTGAAGGGTGTCAATGTAATTTACTCAGTGAAGGCAAAATTAGTATTTAAAAAAATTAAATTGCTAAAAGAAAAATCTGTAATGAAATTTTAAATTTCAAGAAGAAAGATATAATTTTTAAAAAGTAAAAAGAAAAATTATAATAAACACAAATTTTAGAAAGTGTCAGTGTAATTTACCTAAAAATTTTAATTGATTTTTTTAAACCTCTAACATTTGTCAAATCAATGCCATCACTTTCAAGTTTCAATGACAGTCACTTTCAAATTTCAATGAAGTGGTTTATTTCCAACTAGAGTTATTGGGAGTGAATGAACAATAATTTCAAAAAGTTTAATATTATATAAATGGACGAATTACATAACACTTTCTATAATTCAGGATTCCTGTCATTTTAGACTTTTTAATTGTAATATATTTAATTTTAAATTTTGAATCATATTTCAAATAAGAAAAATTAAAGGTATTGTTACTCTATTTTAAGGGTAAAATTATCATATAATTTATTTTGTATTAGTTAACTTATATGTTGTTTGAAATATAATGGTCTTTTTTTAATGAATAATATTGGAATTTTTTTTTGTTATACAGTTCTGTTTGGTTTGGTTTACAGAATCTATTTTTAGAAAAAATTTCTAATAAATTAAAAATTAAATTGGTAAAAAAATTAAAAAAAAATATCATTTTTATATAATTTTATCTCTCATAAGGATAGAAATAACTTTTTAAAATAATTTTTTTAATATTTATTTTCGTTAAATTAGTTTTTATTTTTTCAAATATCAAACATGGGGACAACTTTGTTATCATTATTAAACGAATCTATTAAATCAAAAAAATCAAAAAAAAAATTCATATATTAAACATATCAATTATACATTAAAAACTAATAATCATCCATAATGTGATAACTATCCAAAAATATATGTTAACAATAAATACAACTATCTATTACATGATAACTATTCAAAAATATCAATAAAAATAACCACCCATTACATCATCATCCAAACACATACTAAAAAGGATAAATTACAAATATACCCCCATGAGGTCTGATTAAAATACGAATCGCCCCCTATGGTTTTAGAAATTACATTCCACCTTCCAAGGTTTCTCATTTCATAACAAATCGCCCATTTTATTAATAAATTATCAAGTCAATTAATAGTTTTTAATGATGTTAGAAATATGTTTCAATTAATAAGTTAGGTAATTTTATTATTGTATAGAAAAACAATTATGAGTTTCATTTTTTTTAGTTAATTCTGTTAAATAAAAAATACTAACAATGAGGTATTTGTAATTTTTCAAACCAAAAAGGACAATTTGTACTTTAAGCAGACCTCATGAGGTGTATTTGTAATTTACCCTACTAAAAATTAATTTGGTAAAAAATCAAAAAAATAAAAATGTAAAAAGTTTTTCATTTTTATATAATTTTATCTTTGATAAGTAGAAATAATTTTTAAAAATTTAAAAATAATTTTTTAACATTTATTTTTGTCAAATTAGTTTATATTTTATCAAATTGCCGACTTTACTCTTAAAATGGAACAACAATGTCTTTAATTGTTCTTATTTGGAACGAAATTTAAAATTCAAAATTAAATATATCACAATTAAAATATTAGTGACCAAAATGATACAAGTCACAAATTACATGGACCATTAGTGTAATTCACCTTATACAAATTGATAAATTTTATAATTTATTTTATTCATTAATATAATATTTATCACATTATTAAAGTGGATTCTGTTTGAAGTTTCAAAATTTTTTGATTACATAATATGTCAATTAATATATATTATAAAATTTATTAATTTATTAAAAAGGATCTCTATTGCGATGATGTAAGAAGTTTGTGGGTCATATAATAAATAATCACTTTTTTTGTTCTCCTAAATCACTTCTTGCAATATTAAACTTTACAAAAACACGAGCAATATATGCACATTGGAAAAAATTATAGTAAATTACAATTTTTTTTCTATAAACTACATTATTGAACTACTTTTGTTAAGTAGTTAAAACATAAATAATAATCATGATATGTTTTGTAATAATTTCAACTAATCTGACTCTTTTTTTGGCCAAATAAAATTCACTGTGATTCTTACCCTTTTTTTCACTCCTCATTTGGTTTCTAGCAAGAGTGCTACTATTAGCACTTGTCAAAATTCTTTGGACTCCCTATTTTATAATTTTTTTTATTACAATTATACCCTAAAGTAAAATTACATTAAAAGACATTATTAAATGGAACATCCACCTATCAATAAGAACTAATACTCTATAATATTGGACACCCACCCCCACCCCCACTCCCACCCCCACCCCACCTCCAACTCCAACTCCAACTCCAACTATATGTATTCCATGTTTATAAAGGGAAATTTAGCTATAAACCTTCTTTACCTTCCTTTTATTGTTAAAAAGACTAAGAAAAAAAATTATATTTTCTAAACCCCCTCATAATTATAAAGTCTTACATAAAGGACAAAATTTATTATTTAAATATTTTATATGACTATTATACCCCAACTAATTCTTCCCACTCTCTTCCTTTCTAAATCCACAGATAGCTTCTGCATATATAATCAGGGAGTGTCAGACTTTCAAACAATTTGCAATCAATTTTTTTTTTCGTAAAGGTTAAGAGATTCGGATTAGAGAGATGATCAGAACCGGTGCTATTTCGCGGCGGAAGAGATCGTCGGAGATGATTGGAGACGGTGGAGTAGAAGATGTTGCCGGCAGTGAAGAAGAGGCAGAGGGCAGAGAGAGCGGTAACGAAGCCGGCGAATCTGGTGGCGCCACACGGGACGCTAGGGAAGAGAGACTCGAAGAAGGCACAAATCGGGTTGAAGTAGATGAGAAAGAGTACGGAGAGAGATGAAAAGACGATCGCGTGAAGGAGCAGGAATACTGGAGTTTGCCAATCGTCCATGCCATAGATTGCGTAGATCTGTGTCCATTCTCTCCCTGTTTTCCCCATTTTTTTTCAAATCTAATCACACTCTTTGATTAAGAGTTTCAAAAGCTGCAATTTTCAAATGAAAACTGTCACGCAACGCTACAAGATCTAGTAAAAAAACTTCAAATTGGAGCTAATTGCGAGACATACGAGTAAAAATTTGATGCAAATTGCAAAAACTAATTGTGATTGATTTATGATGATTCAACTTACAGTAAATATCAGAGAGGAGTACGTTCTTTGGCCAATTCAGGCATCTTCTAAGAGATTCGATTCGACCTCAATCCTGATTTAGTTCAAAATTTGCAAATTCAAAACAATGAGGAAACGGTTGGTCAATGAGCCTATATTTCCTCAGTCAAAAAATAGTCATTTTCTTCCGGTTTTCCAGCAACCAAACAAGAAAGCACATGAAGAGATCCAACAGAGAAAGTTCAAAAGAAGAAGAAAAAGAGCAAGCAGAAAGTCATAAACTTCTTTACTTACAAGCAGCTTCAGTACTCTTGAGTTTGGCATCAGATGATTCAGATCAGATCCACAAAATGAAGAGAATATTTTGGCAATCCCGAAGCGGAAAAGGAAAATAAGAATGGAAGAGCATCAATTGAGATGAGAATGGAAGGCCATGTTCATGATCTTAATATATATATAAACTGCCAGGTAATTGAAAAAAACAAAAAGGCAATAATTGAAGAATCTGAGGAGTAACTAAAAGAGAAAACAATCATGAGACTGAATTGATCTGCTCATACTCAGCTTGTTCAATGGATGATCTATTCAATTTCTCTCTCTTTCTCTCACTCTCTAATAAGAATCTCTCTAATAAGAATTTTATTTACTCTGAATCAGAGTAAAATTTTACTTTGGTTAAAAATATGTTGATTTGCTTAAAAATATAAAATTTTACTTTAAATCATAGTAAACTTTACTCTGAAATTTTACTTTGGTTAAAAACATGTTGATTTGCTTAAAAATATAAAATTTTACTTTAAATCATAGTAAATTTTACTCTGATTCAGAGTAAAATTTTACTTTGAATCAGAGCAAAGTTTACTATGATTCAAAGTAAAACTTTACTCTGAAATTTTACTTTGGTTAAAAACATGTTGATTTGCTTAATAATATAAAATTTTACTTTGAATCATAGTAAACTTTACTCTGATTTAGAGTAAAATTTTACTTTGAAGCAGAGTAAAGTTTACTCTAATTCAAAGTAAAATTTTATATTTTTAAGCAAATCGACATGTTTTTAACTAAAATAAAATTTCAGAGTAAAGTTTTACTTTGAATCATAGTAAACTTTACTCTGATTCAGAGTAAATCAGAGTAGAGTTTACTATGATACAAAGTAAAATTTTATATTTTTAAGCAAATCAACATATTTTTAACCAGAGTAAAATTTTACTTTGATTCAGAATAAACTTTACTCTGATTCAGAGTAAAATTTCTGTGTGAAATTCTTATTAGAGAGAGAAAAAAGAGAGAAATTGAATAGACCATCCATTGAACAAGCTGAGTATGAGCAGATCAATTCAGTCTCATGATTAAAGTGTACTCTGATTCAAAGTAAAATTTTACTCTGAAATACACTGTGAAGATGGCTTAATAAGAGAGCTGATAGATATGAGGGTAATATAGTAAAAGAAACAAGTTATAAAATATTAGGGAGTTTTAAAAGTACTTATATAATTCTTGTCCTTTTAAAAGACAAATTAGATAGTGAGGGGTCTATCACCAAATCCCCCGTTTGTAAACCCTAAACCTATTATTTTTCATAACTAACTAACATAAACCCTAAATCTATTATTTTTCATAATCATCTTAAATCTTGAATGTGTCATCTTCATCACCATCATCAACGCTATTGAACTTGAAAGTTTTACTTTAAATATAAAGTATACTTCATCACTTATTTCACTATGTAGAGCAATGGAGGACGAGGACAACAATTCTAGTGAGACCGGCGTTCCATTGTTAAGTTTATCTGTCTTGTATTAACATTCTTGGTCGTTTTCGGTCGTTCTTGTTTCGTTTGAGCTGTTCGGTACTGGTTTGCTGACTGTTAAAATTATATTCGGTGATATAGTACTAAACATAATCCTCTCGTTCAATACATAAGTTCCGAACATTAATGCAGATAGTCAGTTATGTAATTTTCTTTGTTAAACTAACTTAGAATGGAAAAGAGTGAATTAAAATGGATTTAAGTTATGTATTTTGAATGGATTTAATTCATGTTATTTTAAGTTGTGAATTGGAATGGATTCAAGTTACACGGTGATGAACAAATTTTTTTCGGACAAACAATGCTGATAGGATCATTATTGTTCGAGAAAACAGTTCTGAACAAAATACATTTTTTCGGCTACACAGTGGTGAACAAATTGTTTTGGGCTACATTCAGAATTCTGATGGCGATTCAGACGATGATTCTGTTTTTCCTCATCTTGCAAACGGTTATGCAAATTCCGTAAAAATTGGAGTATCTTCGATCGATCTCAGCGATGACGAAGATACAAAAAACAACGAAGAAGATGATGATGAGAGGATGTTCGAGGTTACTGATTCGGCGATACGGAGAGCGTTCAAAGAAGATGAGAGTCATCGGAATGCTCCGTTGACGGCCGAGACAAAGAAAAGGAATGAAAAATTAGGTGGGTGTGCATTTCATTGTGAAAATATTATAAATATGGGTAGATTTGGTAATAAGTGGGGTGTCCAAAAAAATATTATTAAAATTTAAGATTTAAGATTGGAGTTCAAAAAAATGAAAAGTCCAAAAAATTTTGCTAGGTGTTAATAGCAGCACTCATCTAGCAAACCAATCAAATTTGCCTCTTATGCTTTTATACAATTATTAATAAAATTCGTACAATAATAAGCCGACATGGTAGTGAAGGAAGTTGTCCTCTAATCAATCAGAATTAAGAAAAAATCAAAGTAGTGAATCAAGATCAATATAAATATCTATTTTAAATTTGGAAAATGAGTGGGAGCATTAATTAGTGCTATCACTAATGATGTAACAGTAGGCTTCACCATAAATGATTTGATATTTTAGCCTTGGTGTTGCATTTTTTTTCTTTTTTTATTGAGTGTCATGACATTAGCAGTCTTTTTAGAGTTCCAAAATTAGTGGTCTCTATTATTGTTATTTAAATTTTTATATATCGAGAACATCGTATATATAAAGAATGATAAAAACTATTTGATAACCTCTTAAAATGTGATTTTTTTTAATAATTTTGAGTTCATTTTAATTTTATAAGGGCAAATTACAAACACCCCTCTCGAGATTTGATGAAAATAAAGATTCTCTCCTGAGGTTTAAAAAATTACAAATTACCCTCTGGAGGTAATCTGTGTTTTCACAAAATCTCGAGGGGGTGTTTGTAATTTGCCCATTTTATAAAGGTATTTTTTTTTCAAATGTAATTTTTTTCTTTTTTTTTTTAAATACATGAAACAACTCAAAACACTATTTATGATTTTTTTTTTTTGGCACTTTATTTTTTCAGAATTTTTGGGATAAAAATGCAAATCTCAAATTACTGAGGCCATCGGAAATTGCAAATTTGATCAAGTGAAGTAATTAAGTGCCCTAACCCTCACCATTTCATCTTAACCCCAAAGGTTGCTTTGCTTTTTGTTCCCTTCCAAAGTAAGTTTATTCTTCTTGTTCCAATCTTGAAGATTTTTAAATTTGTTAAATTCAACTCTGCATACTTATTTAGAATGTTCCATAGCTTTTAACCAAAATTTCACTCAAAATTGATGGAAAAAAAAGTAAGAATTGGAGATGCTTCTAGGCTGTGTTTGGATCCAAGCACATTAATATCTATACTCTGTTAACAATAATTAGGCTAGTTGACATAATGACTTTGCCTGTGAATGCATTCAATGCTGCGTTTGGATAAAGGGTTTGAGCAGGGATTGGAAAGGGATTTCGGGAGAGATTCAATTTCACTCACTTTTTATTTTTCTTTTTCAAATCCCTGTCCAAATCCATGACCCTGAAGGTCTCACTGGCTGGCTCATGTTGTTTTAACAATTGTGTAGGACTGCCTTGCTTACTAAAATTTTCATATTAATTTGATTTTGGGTTTAACATGTTTTTGGGGTTTGAGATTTTGAAGATAATGGCATGGCATGGAATTACTATTGCTGAAAATAGCTTCTATGTTAGCCTTTAATAGAAGACTGTTCTTTTCAGAAAGGGTATGATTGATTAGGCTCCATTATGTCTTAATTGCCAATGGAAACAGAACGCTACACATGCCTGCCTGTCAACTTGTTTTAATCATTTTCAACTGTTCTTCCAATGACTGTTTGGTTGTGCTTTCGTTTTCATTTTTCATGTTTCAGTAATTAAAAACAATGAAAAGTTCGAAAACATCCATGTTTTCATTTTTGTGCTGAAATAGGTTTAAAAAATTCAAAACAATTTTATTGTGTTTCCTAAAAAACTCAAATTAGTTTTCAGAAACATTTCACTAAATAAGTTTATGTGTTTTCCACTGAATGAAAACAGAAATGATGAAAACACAAATTAATATCTTGAATGTGCCCTCCCTCAGATATTTTGATACTTTTTTCATTTGTTAAACTTTCTCTAATGAAAAAGTGGTAACAAGTTTTCCATAGTTGAAGTTTTTTTCGTCATTCTTGAATTATCAGGATGCCTCAGTGGTTTGAAAACAGATGGTGCACCAGGGTATTTAGATGATTTGTGACAGATTCTGACACTGTTTAACTTAACCTTTTCTTCATTACTCTCTTTCTTCTGTTATTGCTGTTCTTTATAGGACATTCTACACGCATATTGCAAAGTTACTCATGTTGTTTCTCACTTTCTCTAATTTTGTCACTGAAGGCTGTAAGTAAAATTCAGCAAGTATATGATTGATCACTGAGTAGACTCCATTATGTAATAATTGTCAATGGTTGCAACATTATGCATGCCTGTCGGCTTACTTTAATCAATTGGACTTAGTGTTCTATTAGGGTTACACACGAGATTAGGTAGCTTTCCGTCATCCTTGAGTGCTCTTTCAAGCTCTTATGCATGTTTCGAGGTTTTTTTTATTGAACATTATTGCATAATCAATCTAATTTAGTGTTGTCAAACATATCATCAACAGTTGCATGATCTAGATTGGGTTTACTCACATAAAAACATTCACTCACACTTTGTGCATCACCACCACGCTTTGGTCATTTGGGAACAAAACCGTTGAAGACAGAGGCCAAAGTGTGAAGCTTCGTGGTTGTTGTTGAATCAAGGAAAGGTAATTGAGTTAGAGCAACAGGGTATGGAGAATGATGTGGTGGAGATTCAGTGTTGCAAATCCTACTGTCTAAAGTCCTATACTACATTGATTCAATAGTGAATTTTCGGTTAGGGTGTTGGGATCATAGTTTTCCCGTTAAATTGCCAAGTTCTGTTTATTGTCTTAGATTTCTATGATTTTAGCTACTATCACCCCTGATTTGAATTTTTATCAATTAATTGGCTTGTAATTTTAAACATGGTTGCATTTTCAGTGTTTGACCTATTCACGCCCTAGGTGCAAACATACCGACTCCCAACATTTCAGGTTGCATTCAATATTTAAAAAGTAGAGCAGAACCCTTACCTCTGATTTGTCTATGTTAGGTGGCTGCATGCTTCTTACTTTGTTTTATATTTTGGCTTGCTCTCTCATGCACGTGGGACATTAAGTATTTGATTCTTTTTGGCATGCCCTGTTAACCCTTTATCAGAGCCATCAGAGATTGTTATGTGAAAATTGGAAGTTGGGTTACAGTCAGATTAGTTTGGGAAAGTGAGAGTATGTGAACCTAAGTCCACTAGACTCTTTAAGTTAGCAAATTATCTACCACCACCTCCCTTTCACTTGTATTGGTCGTTTGTGCTATCTTTATCTCCAAGCACTAACCTGCATGGAATGTTCTATTCCTGAAGTCTTCACCAAATCCAACTAGTTTGAAATTATGTACACTGTATACCTAGATTGCACTTAACTAGTTCGAATATAATAAGTTGTCACTTTCTGCATTATAAATATGATTTTTGGTGAAAAAAGTTTTGCTCCCTAGTCCCCCTAGAGCATGACTTATTTGAAAGGTGAAGGTATATAGGCCAAAAAGAGAGCAACAACATCTCTTTGAAATCCAATTTTCTATGCTTAAAGTGTTGCATAATAAACCACACAGACAATAGCAAGAAGAATCAATCACAAACAAGAAAAACACGACAAGCTGATTTACTTAGTTTAGCAAGCTTGCCTATGCTCACGGTTCACACTAGTTCCACTATCCTGAAAGAAGAGTACTATGTGGTTGTTTGTGATGACAACAATATGTATGCTAGTCTTTACATCAATAAATTACCATAATACCTTTACTAATTCACCTCGGGGGACACAGTCCCAAACTCCACCTTCAAGCTAGGGCCATGGAACCGTGACCGCATGATGAGATGTGCAATACTAATTAGGCTCCACAAACCTGACATCAAGATGGGACGAAAACAAGATTATAATCTCATGGAGCGAATGTATATATAACTAAAAAAATGTATGACAAGGCCTACAATACCACAATTTTTATCAAAAAAATTCTTAAGGGCGGGTATTAAAATTTTCAAAAATAAGTAAATAAATAAAATCTTAGAGAGACAAGCCTATATAATTTGAAAATGTTCTTAACTAATACTACTATAATAAGGGGAGTTTTCGAAACCTTGGGGGTGGTCGCCCCCCATATGCCCCCCCCTCCCCCCCAGGGGATCGATGCTAGGTTTTTAAATATCCTCTATTACATATTGTATCACCCATTACGGATTGGATTTTTGGACTTCCGATACTATCATTGATCAATATATCAGCCGATATTATCTAACATTGACCGATATATGACCATATCACCGATATCAATCATATCCTGATACCTTTATTTAAAACCATCACTACTTAACAAGATACAAGTCAAATTGAGATTTTAATGTCCAATCCACTACCTTGTTCCTTTCAATAGGTATAACTCATCCTGCCACTTAAGAATTTATATAATCCATTTAGTGGGGGTGACTGTTTTCTTCACCCCTTGGGAAAATTATGGAATTGTACCAAATTTAATGGAAAGGGACAACTTATAGTGGCTCCACCACTCCCCAAAATACAATATGAAATTAGCAGCCACCTTCTCCATAAGTTTTCTAACTAGTATATAATATGTTTCTCACTTCCTAACTCACACTGTACTTGCGACAGCTTTAGATATTCTCTAGTTCACATTCAAGCTATGAGTCCAAGTGTCTGCAAACTTTCTTTTGTTCCCTTGTTTTGCCTCTTGTTTCTTGGTCATTTTGTATGTGGTCAACTTGACTATAAATTTTATGATGTCATGTGTCCAAACCTGACAAATATCGTCAGATCCAGTGTCTGGTCAGCCATTGCCAATGATACTAGGATGGCAGCCTCTCTCCTGCGACTGCACTTTCACGACTGTTTTGTTAATGTAATTACAAATATTCCCTATATATTCAATTCAAGAAAGGAAAAGATAAAATGATGTTATAGGAAACATTGAAGCAATTCTATGCTGATAACTCTTAAATTTACTAAATTGGTGTTTTTCATTTTTTTTTTTGGGGTGCATAGGGATGTGATGGATCTGTGTTGCTTGATGGTACTGATGGGGAGAAATTCGCATTTCCTAATCAAAATTCACTTAGAGGTTTTGAAGTCATTGATGCGATAAAAACTAACGTGGAGATAGCTTGCCCATCAATGGTTTCTTGTGCTGATATACTGACTCTTGCAGCGAGAGAGGCTGTCTTTCTCGTAAGAAGTTTGTCAATTATGTTAATTGTGCTAAGAAAAACCACTCAATCTTTATATCAGCATTTAGATATTACCCTTTGTTTTACATTAATTTTTTTTATTTTTATTTTTAATCTTTTTTTATATGTTTCCTTCCAGACAGGAGGGCCTTACTGGGCTATAGCCTTAGGTCGTCGAGATGGCTTAACAGCAAATCAGACTGCAGCTAACACAGATCTCCCGTCGCCTTTTGACCCCTTGGAAAATATTACTGCAAAATTTACTTCAAAGGGTCTAGACAGAAATGATGTGGTTGTGCTATCAGGTATTCATCCTAAAATCATATTCAGTTTTTTTGGGTAATACCAAATTAGATATGAAAACAGAAAATTCAATTAGGACCAGATTTGGTATTTACCAATAGACATGTTCATTGACACCAATATGCATAGCGGATACAGTTTGTTGAGACCGGTAACTGCCCCATTTGCACGACAACATGCTTAAACAAACTGAATATCTACTTGTGTTTGGAGCAACTTCACAGAGGAATTTTTTTCGAATGGCCTCTAAAGTGATTACCAACTTATTTGTGAATATATTTTTCTTGTGTTATTCCTTTCTATAAATTATGTTCTCTGTCTTTTAACATGAGATTAAGTTGCATATTGAATTTCTTCTGATGGACAGGTAGCTAAAAAGGATAATCCGGATAGTGCCCATAAAATCTATATGGCATCTATATCCACATAACTACTATTATATAAAGCACACATATTTTTGAAGCTTTGTCACGATTTTTTCAATATCTAAAATACCCATTTCAGACCTAACTACTTCAAACTTAGTAACTGCCATGATTGATCTAATCATCTAACTGCTTCACACCTCTGGTATATGTATATGCATGCACATATTTACTCATTCATTCCAAGTAAAATCTCCTTAAACCTGAATTTCTCCAAATATGACCAAGTACCAAGCTTAACTTTAGGATTTGAACATGTAATCTTATTACTTGATGCCCAAGCAGACTTCTTGACTAATTATATATATATATTTGTTTGTTCCGTACAGGTGCACATACTATTGGCTTTGCTCAATGCTTCACATTCAAGCCAAGGCTCTTCAATTTTGACGGGTCCGGTAATCCTGATCCAACCCTCGATGCATTGCTGCTAAGCAATTTGCAGAGCTTGTGCCCAAATCAAGATAATTCCGACACCAACTTGGCTCCTTTGGATCGTGTTTCATCTTCCAGGTTTGACAACAATTATTATAACAACCTCTTGAACAATTCCGGGCTCCTCGAATCGGACCAAGCCCTTATGGGGGACAACAGGACTGCCGCAATGGTCAACATCTACAGCAAATTCCCATTTCTGTTCTCCAAAAATTTTGGAGTATCAATGGTGAAGATGAGCTACATAGGTGTTCTTACAGGACAAAATGGGCAGATAAGAAAGAATTGCAGGGTGGTGAACTAGAAATCTATTTATGTAATGTGTAGTCAGTCTTCAAAAGTGTTGCTAGGGTTTAAGACGGAATGCAGATCTGTAACATAAACGAAGTTGCGTCATTTGATGCATAAATAAGTACTGTTGGATATGCAAAGTAGGAGCTTCTCAAGATTAGTCATGTGTTTGCCTTATCCACAAGCCAGTATGCATGCAAACATTAGTTGTTGAAAAAAATTAAATATAACGGTGATACGTGTTGTGTGAGTGAATTTCTGACCATACTGTCAACTCAGTATTCAACTGGAGAGCACTAGTAGAATAGATGGCGCATGAATGACCTGTAACAAAAAGAAGAGATTCCGGTGGTGGTTCGTCCACCCGGGGGCACTCCGACGATCAAGTTAGTTAAGTATCTCCCAAGGATAACCAAAGTGCTTAACTCACTATTCAGAATATAAATTGCGTGCATTCGACTCATTGGGGGTGCCTCTCTTTTATAGCCAACTCAATCATAGTCTCAATGGAAGCCTAGCTTCAATGGATTTCAGCTCAATGCTTATCTTGGACTCTTCAATAGATAAAGATAAACTCCTTAAGAGCTTTATCCTTATCTAAGTTGAGGTCCTTCCTCATTCTAGGACTCTTGTCTCCTATCTGCTTATCCCGAACTCCGATATCTTCAGAGATAACCTCGGCCTAGTCGAGATCATCTCGGCGTCACGACTAGGACGCATGGTACCCCGGCTGACACGTCAGCGTCACCTTGGCCACGTGTTGGTACTCAAAAAATATATCCCCACAACTGCCCCTTAGGTTCTATTACCTCGGCATCCTGAGGTGATGGAACCTATATCGTCATATCGTCATATCGTATAGCATGTCAGCTATCTTGCTGTATCATCCATTTACCGAGGTCATAATACGCCAGCTTCACACGACCAGGTCCTGTAGTCTGTCTCCTCAAGGCTTTTAGAACCAATAACCTAGTTTTATTCGAGTTTATTTAGCTGAGATCCTCCTACCAGCCGAGGTCATTGCTTCATTAAATCGAGAACTCCAAGAGTTTTATCACGCGTATGAGTTGTCACGCAAAATAAATCAACCGTTTTTGCTACGCGTCTTTCCCTCACTGGATCATACTCGATACGCGCCTGTAAGTCGTCTTGTGTCTGGGTGCGCCGTCTGACAAGCACGTCGCCCTAGACGCATTGATGGTATTTTGCCACCATTCTCCGCATTTTGATCAAAATCAATTCTCTCTCTCCGTCTCTTCACTTTTTGCATCATCGTTTCTGAAGTATCCAACTTTTTCTCTTTCTAATCTGTCTTTGTTCAAGCTTTTCTAGCTTTGCAACTTGCTTCGTTCACCTCCTTCGGCGTGATTTTCACCGCTCCGTCGCTTTTGTAACCATCGTCTGACTTCGGCGATCCTCATATCGGCCTCACTTTCTCTAGGAAGCCATTATTCCTCCTGGTTTTCAGTTCTTGATTTCACTGCGAACTTTGTTGTATTTTACAAACTTGCTTATATCTTAGATCATTTTTAATCTGTACCTTGATTTGCACCACGTGTTTGAGTATGTTTTCTTCGTGATTCTATTTTTGTCCAATCCTTTCTCGAATATTTACACACTACTCACAAATTTGTTCACTTTTGCCACTGCTCTTGGCCTCGCACCCTTGTGCACACTTTGTCACAGTGTTCTTGATAGTTTGTCACTGTTTTTTATTCTGAAACACGTTCTTGTTTTCTGTTTTCTGTGTCTTTTTCGGATTCGTGCCTTCAATCTTCATTTCCGTAGATCTAGGTTTAGGATTTGCTTGTAGAACCCACAATTTTTTAGGAAAAATTGAAACACATTCCCCTTAAGATCCCCACAAATTCTTACCCCAGCTCACATTTAGGTTTTAGCTGAGGTCCTTAAAAAACCGTCACAAAACACTTCTTTCCGAAATCCTACAGCTTCCCCTCAGGCCGACATCATGGGTATGTGGAAGCATAGGGTAGACACCCCGACCAAGTTAGAATACTTTAGGCGGGAGTTTTCCATCTCTGCCGACGTTCACCTCAGGTTGGCAGGAGAGGAGGATTCCATTATGCCCGATGAGAACCTCATGCCTTTCCCAGTAGTGGCCTTTATCGAGTGTGGATTTAGGTTTCCATTTGACACATTTTTCCGAGAAATCCTTCATTACTATAAATTGAACCCAATGCAGCTTGCCATCAACTCTTACCGAGTTATCAACGGTATAATAGCCTTAGCCAAACAAGAGAACGCTAGGGTTACTCTTGTCGATATCCAATACTGTTACACTATGTGTCGCCTGAAATCAGAAAAATGCCACATCTATTACCTCAAGTCGAGGTCCACTGAGTACAAGCTCATTGCCAACCTCCCAGACTCAAACAAGGGTGCTAGAGACGATTACTTCATCGTCTCGGGCAACTAGGAGTTTCAACCAAACGATGACCTCCACCTTTATCCCCTAACTCGAACAGTTTTCGGAAAAGGAGATAATAAGAGCCAAGTGTCACCTTTCCTTGCTCTCTTTTTTAGAGTTTTCAATACTCTGTTCTAACGTCTGTGCTCTTCTTTTTGCAGTTCTTCCCCAGCCATCAAAGGGCTTTCGCAAATCTTTCTTCCCCAGTAAGGACTTGAAGAAGCTATTGAATTTGCCCATCCACAAGCGGAGAGCCCCTCTGCTATTCAATTTCATTCCTACTTACAAGTCGGTTCTTCCCGACGTTCCAAAGAAGAAAAAGAGTCAGTCTCCTCCGTCTGCCACTACTCCTCTAGCAACCTCGTCATCTCGGCCAGATCAAGGGTCAACCTCTGATCCAGCAGAGCAGCCATCTACCTTAGCTCCACAACTGATCCCACTATCTCAACGCCGTCGACGACGCTGAACTGTTTTTGCTGCTGAGATGGGCCACAAGAAAGCAGTCGCTGAAGACCTCTTGGCCGACATCCCATCCTCCGTCGACGCTCAACCAGCACCAACTCAGCCTCCAAAGCCGAAACAAAAAAGGCTGAAGAAGGCTTAGCCAAAGGCAACGGTGACTCAGATTGATACTAAGGACACCTTGCCAATTTCAAAATTGGCTTCGAGCGAGAAAACCCCCTCCGTCCCCGAGAAGAGGCCCGCCGAGGCCGAACCATCCCAATCAACTCGGTTAAAGAGACCGAGGTCCGAATCTGCCACGACCTCGGGGCCCATGAAAAGAGATGCCCTCTGGGCCGCCCCAGATCACCATCGAGGACAAGCCAGTCAGAGCTGGCGACAGTGTGACTGATCTTGAAGTCGGTGTCACCCTCTCAACAACTCTGCTCCTTCCAAACGATCTCAACCGCAACGCCGAGATAAGTGAGTACGAAAATTTCGCTCTAATGCTCCAGCACTCTATTCAAGTAAGTCTTCCACATTTGGTATTTTTCTTTTTCCATTCTTTCATACTTAGAGGATTTTACTAACTTTTGTTCTGCTGACTTTCTTTCAGGCGATCCAGCACGCCCACTCCTTCTCGATGCAAGCATTTGAGATGAGGAAGGAGTTGGCCGACAAAATCAGGGAGGTCGCTGCTTTACGAAAGTCCCTCAACAAGGCCAAGGACATGTTAAAGACCTTGGCAGATCAAGCCAAGGCAGCTGTAAAGGCTCAGGACGCGGCTGAAGAGAAAGCTGACGCCGTAGAGGCCATTAAGAAGGTCCTTGAAGCCGAGAAGAACGAGGCCTTAATAAAAACTACTGAAGCTCAAGCCGAGCTCTGGGCTGCCCTGGCCACAAAAGATGCCGAGCTCAAGGCCGCCGATGAAAGACATACAATGAGGGGGTGGCCGATGTCACGGTGGACCACAAAAAACAAGTGAAGCAGGCATGCAACAACGGTTTCACCCTTGATTGGATGGCTACCCTCAAGAAGTTGGACGTCCTCGAGGACCCCCCCTCAAGAATGCCGACGTCCTCGCTTTGCCATTCCCCCCTACTCCAAGCCAATTCGAAGACGATTCTGAGTCTGAGGAGGAAGCTTTGGTGAGGAAATCAAAGGAAGCTGCTGGGGCCAAGTCCCCAACTCCAAATGAGCAAGTCTTGGACTTGACTCAAGATGAGGAGGGTGAGGAGGTCTCCAAAGATGCCACTCCTGAGAAGGCAACATCAGTCCCGCCTATTGCCGATAAGAGCCTCATCAAACCCTTCGAGAAATAGATGCCGAGCTCGCGGCTGAGAAGACTACCGAGATGTCTTTTCAGCAGTCTTTCGAACTTCAAACCCAACCAGCCAGCGGCGCCGAAGAGTCTTAGTTTTGATATTTGTCTCTTTCTTTCTGTACTTTGTACTTTGGTTTTCTTCTTTTTGGAATATTTGTAAGTTTTCAGTTGGCCAACATTCCATCTTTTGAATGTTAATACAACTTCCTCTCCTGAATACTTGTATCTCTGTCTTCCTTTTACTGTCTTGTATGATTCTATACTTAGAATAATTTGGATGTCTTCAACATACACTTTATCTGTGCGACCTTCTCGGGGTGATATACCTCGGTTATACCTACCAATGGTTTATCTTAGCCTGGACTTAACACCAACATCCTTCAACATGACCTAGGTTTAAGTTCAACTTGTGAATTTTTCTTAAATTTCAACAAATGTTAAACATGATCTCGGTTTAACTTCAAGTTGTAAATTTTTCTCAAATTTCAAAAAGTGTTAAACATGATCTCTGTTTTAACTTCAACTTGTAAAATTAAGTTTCAACAAGTGTTAAACATGACCTCGGTTTAACTTCAACTTGTAAACTCAAGTTTCAACAAGTGTTAAACTAATTTTAGCTTGTACATTCTACCTTTCCAGGAACCATTTTCCAACTCTCTGCCCCCTAATGTGAACTTAAGTTCCACTTGAGTTCTCATTATGCATGTATTCTAGAAACATCGTTAACTATCTTATCAGTCATAAGTGTAAAAAAAACAAGCTAAAACTTTATTTATTACTTCGGCTAATAACAAAGAACAAGAAAGTCTAATGATAAAAAAATTTCAGATTGCAAGTGTTCTAAGGCCTTGGCAACTCTTTGCCTTCATTATCTTCAAGCCGATATGCCCCATTGGCCAATACCGAGATGATTCTATAGGGTCCCTTCTAATTCGGGCCAAGCTTGCCCTCTCTGGGATCCTTCTTGTTGCCGACGACCTTTCTCAAAACGAGGTCACCGACTTGAAACTTCCTTGGGTTGACCTTCTTATTATAAGCCCTGGCAAGCTGCTTCTGGTATGCCGCCAGCTGAATTGCAGCTCTCTCCCTTCTTTCTTCTAGCAGAT
Source organism: Camellia sinensis (assembly GCF_055761805.1). Taxonomy (NCBI): domain Eukaryota; kingdom Viridiplantae; phylum Streptophyta; class Magnoliopsida; order Ericales; family Theaceae; genus Camellia; species Camellia sinensis. The sequence continues at coordinate 193,362,702 of NC_138964.1, forward strand.
CCAAATCTCGGGCTAATAATACATCATTAGTCCCATTCTCTACTCTTTGAGTTCTAATTCCTGGGATGCCGACTTCTAGTGGAATTACTGCTTTTGTGCCATAAGCCATGGCAAATGGGTATTCCCCCGTTGATCTTCTCGGCGTAGTCCGATATGCCCAGAGTACATTGGGTAATTCATCTACCCATTTTCCCTTTGCTACTTGTAGCCTCTTCTTTATCTCGTCCAAGATAACTTTGTTGGACGCTTCTGTTTGTCCATTACTTTGAGGAAAACTTGGAGTCGAAAAATAATTCTTGATTTTGAATTTTTCACAGAAGCTCTTAATTGGCTTACTGTCAAATTGTGTTCCATTGTCTGCAACTATTGCTCTTGGAATCCCAAACCTGGTGATGATGTTCTTCCATATGAAGCTCTTCACATCCACGTCTCGAATCTTGGCAAGGGGTTCAGCTTCTATCCACTTGGTGAAGTAATCTGTTGCTACCAGCAGGTATTTCCTTTGCCTAGTTGCTTGGGGCAGTTTTCCAACAAGATCCATGCCCTACTAGGCAAACGGCTAAGGACTAGATACTGGTTTTAGGTCTGTCGCTGGTTGGTGTATCAGAGGTGCAAACTTTTGGCACTTTTCACACTTTTTGACATAGGCTTCTACATCTTTCTGTATGTAGGGCCACCAATACTCCTGGGTAATAGCCCTATGAGCAAGTGATCTGCCCCCAACGTGGCTTCCACATATTCCTTCATGTATTTCGTACAAAAAATCTTCAACTTGTGAAGGATGTACACACCTCAAAAGGGGTCCAGTGAAGGGTCTTCTGTAGAGATGTCCCTCTGCTGTCAGACTGAATCTTGCCGATTTCAATCTGATCTTGTGTGCCTCCTTGTGATCATTTGGCAGTTTTCCTTCTTTTAGGAATGCTATTATTGCGTCCATCCAGCTTGGTCCCATGTCCACACACATTGCTTCACGCTCTGTCGTCAATGGTTCGATGCTTGGGCCTGACAAGTAGTCAACCATTATCGTCCTTGCCTTTCCAGGTTGTATTGCACTAGCCAAGTTGGCCAGGGCATCGGCGTGGCTGTTATTATCTCTGCTAATCTGCTGTAGTTGGAAATTCCAAAACAGGGCCATCAATCTGTCGACCTCCTTCACATGGGGTCGACATCCTTTCATCTCGGGCTGCGAACTCACCTGTTGTTTGGTTGACTATAAGCTGAGAGTCACAGAAGACTATCACCTCATCTGCTTCTACTACTACTGCCAGTTTCAGTCCTACAATCAGTGCTTCATACTCCGCTTCATTGTTTGAGGCCTTGAACCCCAAACGAATGGATTGTTCTAGTATCTGTCCATCTGGAGACACCACTACTACTCCTGCCCCCGTTTCTTGTTGGTTTGAACTCCCATCAACAAACAGTCGAAAAAAGTCGCCAATGTAAATGCTGCAGGGCTTGAGTTTTTCTTCCTTCCTTTGTTCTATTGCCCTCGACTGGGCTCCTCTTTGCTCGCTTGGACATCGTTCACCTTGGCTTAACGGAGCCTGATGTACGATGGATCCTGGTGTGAACTCGACCATGAAGTCAACCAAGACTTGGCCTTTGATTGCTGTTCTGGGTCTGTATTCCAGGTCATACTGGCCCAAGGCCACTGCCTACCTGGTTATTATGCCTGTCAAATCTCCCTACTGTAACAGGGACTTTAATGGATGTTCAGTTAGCACCACAATTTTGTGGGCTTAAAAGTAATGGTTCAGCTTCTATGAAGCCATTACTAAGGCCGGCGTTAACTTCTCCAAGGGTAAATACCTGGTTTCTACATCAGCCAGGGTTTTGCTTACATAATAAACGGTCATTTGTTTCCCTTTTTCTTCTCAGATTACCACTGCGCTTACCGCATGTTCCGAAACTGCTAAGTACATGAATAGCTCATCTCCAGGTTCTGGATTTGAGAGAATTAGAGCCGTGGTCAAATACTTCTTCAAGTCGGCCAGGGCGACTTCGCATTCTTCTGTCCATAAGAGTCTGTGGCCTTCTTCACTAAACTGAAGAAGAGTTTGCATTTGTCAGAACTTCTGCTTATGAACCTATTCAGGGCTGCAACTCTTCTAGTCAACATCTGTACTTGCTTCGCCGATGTTGGGCTTTTTAGTTCTAGGATGGCCTTGATTTGATCTGGGCTGGCCTCGATGCTCCATCTGGTCACCAAGTATCCCAAGAACTTACCAGATCCAACTCCAAATATGCATTTCGATGCATTGAGTCGGAGCCGATATGTTTTTAGGATGTCAAAGACTGCCTTTAAGTCTTCCAGATGGTCCTTAGGTTCCCTGGTCTTCACGACCATGTCATCGATGTATACCTCCACTGTTTGGCTAATTAGGTGTCTAAACATCTTGGTTACTAATCTCTGGTAAGTTGCTCCTGTATTTTTTAACCCAAAAAGCATCACTCTGTAGCAATACAGTCCTTTTGGGGTGATAAACGCAGTCTTCTCCTCGTCTGGGGGGTACATGGCTATCTGATGGGACCCCCTGTAGGCATCTAAGAAGCTTATCCTTCCATGCCCTGAAGTGGCATCCACTAGTTGGTCAATATTGGGTAAAGAAAAATTGTCTTTGGGACAGGCCTTGTTTAGGCTGGTAAAGTTTACGCAGACCCTCCATTTATCATTCTTTTTCTTCACCACCACTGTATTCGATAGCCATGTCGGGTAATTTACCTCTCGAATGGCTCTGGCCTCCAGAAGTCTGTCTACTTCCTCGTCCACTGCCTCAACATGCATCAACGTCGGTCTTCTTGCCCGTTGGATTACAGGTTTGGTCGACCTGTCTACGTTCAGTTTATGACAAGTGACCTCGGGGTCAATGCCTAGCATTTCATAAGGCGTCCAGGCAAACACTTCAATGTTTGCTCTCAAGAACGCCTCTAGTTATTTTTCCTCTTCTTCGGCTAAGCCCGAGCCAAGAAGGAAGAAGCGTTCTTCATCTCCCTGCTAGACGAGGATTTTCTTTAGGGATTTTTCACTCTTCTCGATTGGCTTCTTGCCAACGTCTTCTAGGAATTCCACGTCCTCGTCTTCGATCTCTGCCCTTTCTGGTTCTCGTATGCTATAGGTGGATTTCATTGCTGCCATGGAGCAGTTCTTTGCTTGCAGCTGATCCCCTCTGACCTCCTCTATCCCATGCTCTGTTGGGAACCGCAATAGCTGATGCAATGTTGAGGGAACAACCCCCATTGCGTGCAACCATGGCCTCCCCAAGATAACATTGTAAAGGGAGGGTGTGTCGATTATGGTGAACTCTATCTTTATCTTCTTGGTGCCAGCCTGCACTTCCAAGCTTGCTGCTCCCAGTGGCTAGGTCGGCGTTCTATTGAACCCGACCATTGGGCCATTGGATTGCTCCATATCGTCTGGGTAAAGGCCAAGCTCCTTGTAACATCTGACATACATGATGTCACAAGAGTTGCCTTGGTCAATTAGGATGCGCTTTACTTGGCACTCCCTATCTTGGAGGGATACTACCAAGGCATCGTTGTACGGATGTTGTACCATCTCTAGGTCGGCTTTAGTAAAAGACATTACTGGTCCCTAGCACTCCTCAGCCCAAGGTCTTTTCTGCCGGACCTGGTACACATGCTGCAAGTGCTTTACCTTCTAGGTCTCCTCTCGTATTTCATTTTCGTTGATCTTCGAGTGAATTACATTAATCACTCGAGGTCCGCCTGCCTACGGTTGCTGTGCTGGGAGAGGTGGAGCTGCTGGTGCCTGAGGCAGTCTTGCCTGCTCTTCCCTTGTCCTGGCCTCATCGACAAGGTCCTTTAAATGGCCTTGCTTTACCAGGTCTTCCAAGTGTGACTTCAAGGCGCTGCAACCCTGAGTTAGATGCCCATCTTCATTATGGTAAGTACAATGCTTTCCGAGGCTTCTTCTCATAAACTCTCCTAGTACCCTTGCTGGTGCTCTGAAATAAGGTTGGGTTCGGATTTTATCCAGGACTTTGTGAATTGGGATTCAGAATACAATTGTGACTGCCTGTGTGGTCCTCAATCATATCTCTTGTTTATTGGATCCGTTATTACCTCGGCCTCGCTTCGGCGAGTCATTTCCTTTCTCTTGCTTTGTCACCTTAATCCCTGGCGTATCTTCCTCGGCTCCGGCATATTTCTCAATTCTGGCCATGAACTCGTCTAGGCTTTTTGGCAATGTCTTTACCAATGACTTTCGTAGTGCACAATCATCTTTTAGGTCGTTCTTGAAAGACACGACCTCCACTGCACTCGGGTATTCGGTTAAAAACCTCATAATACCTTTTTGTGTAGGCCCTAAGGTCTTCATCCTCATTGATTCTCAGAGCCATCAGGGCGTCTACCCTTAGTGGCTGTAGTTTGTTTGTCACGAACCTAGCCACGAACATCTCGGCCAGGCCTTCCCAGGTCTTCACACTTCCTTTTGGTAATTTGTGAAACCAATCCGATGCAATTTCCCCGAAGGATGAGGGAAACACCTTGCAAAGCAACGGCTCGTTCCCAATGTACAATGCCATCGAGTTTAGGTATAAACCGATGTGAAAGTTGGGGTTCGACTTACCATTGTATATCTGGAACCTCGGCATACTGAATCTTTTCGGGGCCTCAAATTTGTCCAACTCTACCGAGAATGGTGTTCTCGGCTTAACAGGGGAAGTTACCTCGGCATTTTGTTGCTTCCTCTTGAGGTAATCTCTTAAGTCCTCTTTGGTCCGTCCAGGAGCTCAATTATCTCCTGATTTCAGTCTTTTGGGTGCATTACTCTCTGCTTCGTTGTGAGCCCTTTTCAACCTTTTTTCATTGGTTGCATCGAAGCATAACTCCTGCTTTTGAACATGTCGATGTTCTCTGGGGTCTGCTTCCTTGGTGCGGTGTGTCTTTTAAGATTCTTCCCTTCTCGACTCTTTTCGCCCGACTTCCCTTAAAGGCTGGTGAGAATGTTTTTCGCTCCTGGTGTGCTGGGGGGCTACTGGGATTGTTTTCTGCCCTCCCTTCTTGGTATTGGCCGTTGAAATCGGCGTGTCCTACAGTGGGAACGGTGGCTGCATGACGTTATTTTGCATCATGAAATTGATAACCGACTACAGGTCTGTCAATTTGTTCGCCATTCCCTTCATCTCTTCGTCCCTCCGTAGGCATCTATTTTTCCATACCTGGAGGTTATCCTCATTATAGTACTTGTTTTGGTCTGATTTCTTCGGTGTGTTGCCTACCTGGCCGATGTCCTTTCCTCCGTGATTCTCATCACGAGTCTCTTTGTTGCAGTTGTCTCCCTCAACATCTAGGTCCATAGGTCCTCCACTCCCAGTAGGGGTGTCGTCCCCAATCTTCTCTTTCTATCTGTCGTTGGCCATCTATTCTCCTTTCTTTCCCACGGATAGTGCCAAATTGTGTGAGTGAATTTCTGACCACACTGCTAACTCAGTATTCAACTGGAGAGCACTGGCAGAATAGATGGCGCCTGAAGGACCTGTAACAAAAAGAAGAGATTCCGGTGGTGGTTCGTCTACTCGGGGGCACTCCGACGATCAAGTTAGTTAAGTATCTCCCAAGGGTAACCAAGTGCTTAACTCACTATTCATAATATAAATTGCGTACCTTTGACCCATTGGCGGTGCCTCTCTTTTATAGCCAACTCAATCATAATCCCAATAGATGCCTAGCTTCAATGGACTTCAGCTCAGTTCTTATCTTGGACTCTCCAATAGATAAAGATAAACTCTCTAAGAGCTTTATCCTTATCCAGGCTAAGGTCCTTTCTCATTCTAGGACTCTTGTCCCCTATCCACTTATCTCAGACTCTGATATCTTCGGAGATAACCTCGGCCTAGCCGAGATCACCTCGGCGTCACGACCAGGACACGTGGTACCCCGGTTGACACGTCGGCGTCACCTTGGCCACGTGTTGGTACTCAGAAAATATATCCCCACACCTATTATCCAACAATAAGCCACTATGTGGGCATAGTGAATTTTACTATGGCTATATGGTTTAAGTTGGATTTGATAGTTACATTTGAATGGTAGGGTTTGTCTATTGGAATACAAACTCAATTTGAGTTTAAAGATGGTGAATTCCAGAGAAGAGAAGAAGCTATGGAGAATTCAAGAGTCAAGAAGAGAAGTTCAAAATGATGAAGAAAATGGAAACAATTAGAAAGAAAAGCAAGCTCAATTGGTAAAGCTAGGAGGAAGAGAATACTATAGTACACACAATTTGTACACGGATTGGAAATCTATAAATAGATAGGTTGTATGTTTGTGTGAGATAAGAGTGGAAGAAAAATGTAATCTCTAGAGAGAAACATAACATCTCTAAATAAGGAGAATTCTAAGAGAGTTGAGAGAATTTGAGAGTTAATTTGTTTGAGTTTGAATAAAATGAGTGTTTATTTAATTAATTCCTCTCTTTGTATATCTACATAACCAATACACACTCCTTTTCCACCTCTTATCAATGGTATCAGAGCCAATTTGGGTTAAAATATTGAAGAAATTTTGAAAAAATAGAGTGTTGTTTCAAAATTTGTCTAGATTTCAAAGGTGTCGAAATCAATTTTTGAATACCAGAGGGTTCGTGACGAATAGAGGAGTCCAGAACTATTAACCAGAAGAGCCAAGAAGTATTCGAAGTTCACTGATAAATGTGATATCTAGAAAAGAAAAATTTCGAAGTTGTCAAAATCCATTTATGAGTATAGAAGATTGAAGCACTGGTCAGAAGGATTCCAACACAAAAAATAGCGTCGAAATCGGAGTTAAAAAGAAGCTGCAATTGCTGAATCAAAGTTTGCCCGAAAAAAGATGTGTTGGGGAAGACGAACCAGAGTGACATCCAAATAAAAGAAATTATCCACTGTTTCGCTATTAATCTACAATTGTCGATTTGAATCATCCAATCTATTTTGGCTAAATCTAAGCCATCTAAATTCCAATCATAACCATCCAATCTATTTGGAGCATTTCGGACACATTCGTATGGTCAGGTTTTGTAAATTCCATACCAGTAATTTACAAATTCTATTTGAAGAGATGAAGTAAGAAGAATATTCTTCGAAATAGGAGTTGAAGAATATAACAAAGAAAACATCATAGAAAGGTAATAGAAGACGTCCCAGATTTCATGGACGAGACAAGCAAATAGGTGGTTGCTCTAAAACATTGAAGAGAAATGAGTCAACAGACGGTTGATAGAAGTGGACAACATGTGGTTGTTCTGCAAGATAAACAATAGATGGTTGTTTCTAGAGATAAAGTACAACAAATGGTTGTTCCAAGAGACATATGTCAATAGAGGATTGACAAGAGAGGACAACAGAGGGTTGTTCCACAAGAAAGAGGTCCTGACATAGGACATATATTGTGAGGAAGAGATCTTGACAGAGGACATGTACCACTAGGAAGAGGTGGTGGATAAGAGAGAAGACATTAACAAGAGGTTGACAGCACCAAACAATAGGAGGTTGTTCAAAAAAAAGATAAAAGTCAATAGAAGATTGACTACAAGACCAAACAAGAGGTCATGATGAACTCCAGGAGCAGATATGAGGTATCGTGTAGAGAATCCAACAAATTGAGTTTGAGGGGATGTTGGAATACAAACTCAATTTGAGTTTAAAGATGGTGAATTCCAAAGAAGAGAAGAAGCTGCAGGAGAATTCAAGAGTCAAGAAGAGAAGTTCAAAATGAAGAAGAAAATGGAAACAACTAGAAGGAAAACGAAGTTTCAAAGAAGCTTCATTGATGAAACTTAAGGAAGAAGAGAACACTATAGTACACATGATTTGTACACGGATTGAAAATCTATAAATAGATAGGTTGTATTTTTGTGTGAGATAAGAGTGGGAGAAAAATATAATCTCTAGGAAGAAACATAACATCTTTAGATAAGGAGAATTCTAAGAGAGTTTAGAGAATTTGAGAATTACAGAGAGTTGCTCTATTTTGTATAATTTGTTTGAGTTTGAATAAAATGAGAGTTTATTCAATTAATTCCTCTCTTTTATATCTACGCAACCGGTATACACCTCTCTCCCATCTCAACATCGTCAACCCATGTGCTGGTTTTCTTATTAGATGGTGCTATCATATGTAAGTGATATTGCTATTACACAGAATTTTTACTTTGGAAATATTAAACCAATTGAATCGTGATGAAAATAAAAATTTAGTAAACTTTGGTCTAAATTGAAGTTCTTCTTAAATGATCAAAGGGAGAACTATTTAATATGTTGAGATAAATATATAAAGCTTGTATAATCCCCACATTTTTGCCTCATAATACTTAGTACTTAGGTCTCATTTATTGACTATACATTTTAGGTAAAATGTCAAAAAGTCACTATAAGTTGTCATATCACACTCTTAATTTTTCTGCACATCTTTTCGTAAAAAGTTAAAAAGTTACTAAAATAACTTGTTCCCCAAATGAGGCCTTAAGAAGAAAAAAAATTATTACAATTATATCCCTTAAAAATTCACCTTAAGAGAAAAAATAAAACTGATGTACACTCAACCGCACTCATCGTTTTTCAACGCTGCCATTGCCACTACTCACTGCCATCCACTGCCAACAGATTGAAACTAGCTTTGAAAATCCTAGCCCCACCGTTTGAAACCTTGGGATGGAGCAGAAGTGGCAATTGAAAATAGGTAAAGTGGTGGTTGGGTTTGGTATGAGGTCAAGGATTGGAATGTTAGGGAATGTAATGTTCTTAATTAATAGGGAAAATTAATCTAAGGTCCATCTCTCATTTTTAGTAATGGAAGATATCCACAATATTATTTTATGATGTCTAAGGTTCCTACAGAGAAATTTGATATATCTCACACCTTCAAACCCTTACCCCCTCTCTCTCTCTCTCCTCGTTGTTCTTTTTTTCTCTCTCTCTCTCTCGTCGATCCAACTCGCTAGTCACTCTCACGAAGAATTGCCAACCAACTAAGCAAAACCTCTTGCTTTTTGTTTTCTGATTTCGTTTTTCAAAAAATATAGACAGTGAACAAAGATAAAGCCAAAGATGTGGCTCTGGCAACCATTGAACCAGAAGCTCCAGCCACCGCTAAACCGGAAGCTCCACCTGTTGAGCCTGTGAAAGTAGAGTCTGTGGAGGTGAACGAAGAGAAAGCTGACAAAGCAGCGCCAGCAACCATTGAACCAGAAGTTGCAGCCGCTGCTGTTGCCACAGCTAGCACCACCAGACAGGAAAAAATTCCAAGTGCCAATCAGGTATGAGGTTTTACACATCAAGTTGCTAAACTATATTATTCCAAAATAAATCCAAGAATCAACCATAGCGTTAAGTTTAAAGAAAATCTATCACAAACTCATAGAAGAACTATTAATTTGTTTGTGCAGGAAATTGTGATTGAATCAGCAGTAGCAGAACCAAAGACAAATTGATCAAATCAGAGTTTTATAGCTCTAGAGAAATTCTGGACCAGAGAAATTTGAATTCTCTGGGTTGAATACAGAGAAATTCTTTGGAAGTCCAGAATTTCCCTGGATAAGATTTCTCTGGATCAAATTGAGGAATTTTAGACATTATAAAAATATTAGATATTTTTTATGTTATAAAATCTTAGTAGGAAGGATCTTAAAAAAAAAAATCCCTAATTAATATTGCTATAATAAAGGGAGTTTTCAAAACTTTGTGGCGGTCGCCACTTCTACCCCCTTACCAATCAAATCAACATGAGATTTTAATGTGCAATCCGCTGCTCTTGTTATTTTCAGAAGGTATATACCTCATCTTGCCACTCAGGGATTTATATAATCCATTAAATGGGAGTGACAGGTTTCTTTACCTTTTACAAAAATTGTGGTTATAGTGGCTCTATCACTCCCCAAAACACAATGAAATTAACAGCCACATCCTCCTTAAAATTCTCTGACTAGTATTATATTTAGTATGTTTCTTACTTCCTACTACTACTGACACTGTACTTGAGATAATGCTGTATTTGATTGGGAGATTTGGGGAGAGATTTGAAAAGAGAAATAGAAAAGGTAGGTGAAATGTGAATAAATCATGCCTATATTTCACATAGTTTCACACACCTTTTCCCTTTCCCTTTCCAAATCCCTCTCCAAATCTTCCAACCAAACACAGCATTAGAGATGCACTAATTCATATTCAATATATGAGTTCGAGTGTCTGCAAACTTTCATTTGTTCCCTTGTTTTAGCTCTTGTTCCTTGGTCATTTTGTATGTGGTCAACTTGACTACAAATTTTATGATGTCACATGTCCAAGCCTAACACATATTCCGTTGTCCGGTGAGCTATTGTGAATTATACTAAAATGGCAGCCACTTTACTGCGTCTGCACTTTCACAACTGTTTTGTTAATGTAATTACTAGTAATTACAAGTATTCCCCATATATATTCAATTCAACAAAAGGGAAGATAATGATGTTATTGGAAACATTGAAGAAATTCTGTGCTGGTAACCCTTAAAAACTGAATTTTAGTGTTTTTCCATTTTCCACTTTTTTTTTTGAATGCACAGGTGATCGAACTGTAGAGGGGTTGTTGGGCTCGGTGATCCCATCTGTGATCTAAATCATTTATTTGCAAGACTTGTCAAGAAGATAATTACTTAAAAAAATTAAGTTGATCGGATATAATTAGTTACATATTTAAATTATAGTTGTCTTACAAAATTGAACAACAAACATGATTTTCAAAATAAATAATTTATTTTTTAAAGACTAATGTGATCGCATCTAACTATTGATATGCAATCAATCCAATTTTTTATATAGTCGCTTTTCTCTATCAATCTTAAGAAATAAACAATTTAAATCATTCAAAGTGAGCCTCAAAATGAGTCAACTAAACTCAACAATATCCAACTGGAGATAAGCGATTACAATTCAATGGTATTTGAAAAAATAGTTACATACACATAAACAAAAGATTCATATTTTAATATTAATATTCATAATTTTTTTTAGAATAAATTATAAATATACCCCTTGAGATTTTAAAAAAAAAAATATGAATACCCATGTGGTTCTGAAAATTACATACCGTCCCTTGAAATTTCTAAATTCATAACAAATAAATCATTTTATTAATAAGTCATCAAATTAATTAATAATTTTTAATGATGTCAGAAATATAATTTAATTAATAATTTAAGTAATTTTATTATTATATAGAAGAGCAGTTACGAATTTTATTTTTTTAGTTAATTTTATTAAATAAATAAATTAGACAAGAAAATATTTGTAATTTTTTAAATTACAGACAATAATTCATATTTAAATTAAATTTATAATTTATTTAAAATTACATTGAATTATAATTTTTTTTATATATTCTCTCTGTCTTAAAATATTAGTCCCTTATTCTATTTTTATTATTCTAAAATATTAATCTATTTAAAAAAATTAAGAATTAAAATAATATAAATTTTTTATTTTTCTCTTTTTTTAAATTTATTATTAATACAAAAGTATAATTATAATAATTAATATTTTTTAAAAAATATACTATTAAAGAATAATTTTAAAAAATTATCTTTAAACTATAATAATTAGACTATAAAAAAAAGTTAAGTTTTTTAAAAGAATTATTATTTTGAGCAGAGAGAGTAAGAGGTAATTTGAGATAATCTAAATAAGTAATTTTTTTTTTATTTTTTATGAAATATGAATTGAATTTGAAATGATGTAATAGAGAAGTGATGTGATTTAAATAAGATAATATAATTTAAATAAGATAGTTACTTTTTAATTTTTTTAAAGGAAGCGGCCTTAGCCTAAGGCTCCGTTTGACAAGAGCTAAATGAGGCTTTTTTGACTATTTTAGCCACAAAAGACAAAATAGGTTATTTTAGTCACAAAAAACAAAATATCACATCCAACTCATAATCATTACATTCTTCTCTCACAAAAAAAAGTCAAAAAAGCCAAAAAATTCTTCCAAAACCAAACTTTTTAGTCCAGACTAAAATAACTAAAAAAACTAAAAAGTCAACCCACTTCCTAAACGGAGGCTAAATAATTTATCTTTGGCAGGTGATCGGCAGAAATGACCCCACACCTTGTTGTCAGATTCCTAGTGGCGAGGATTCATCAAATCAACTCTAAGCACCTCCGACAGATTGCTTGTCCTCTTCAGCTCCACCTCCAATTTCCAAATCAGTAGTTCGAGAAGTTATTGGTTCACCTTGATACCGCCAATTGGTGGAAGAATGAGACTTATGACTTTTTATTGGAGTTATGCTTAGGGAATTTAAATGATTTATTAAATTTTTTATGTGAATATGAGATTTATGTACATGCCAGTTTGTATTTGTTTTATATTTTTGTGAGAAATTTGATAAAAAATTTAGGTTTTGTTTGGTTTAGATTTTAAAATATAATTTCACTATTGATTTGAGTGTGGTATTTTAGTTGCAGTTTTATAGTACCTTTTTTTCAAAATTCATTTTAAACTATAATCATTATTTTTCAAAATTCATAACCAAACACACAATTCAAAACTTATTTCAAAACTCAAAAATAATTTAATTTTTATTTTAAATATTTTTTTATTTTAAATATTTTACTTTATTTTATAGGAATATTTTTAATATTTTAATTTTCATAAAAATATTATAATATTTTAATTTTAATATTTTGATATTTTAATTGTAAATATTTTGATTTTCGGAATATTTTTAATATTTTATTTTTTTGTATATTTTTAATATTTATACCGGCCTAAAAAATGAATTGACAGAAAAATTAATTGACATAGAAGTTATTTGAAAAAAAAATTATTCAAAAAAAGTATTTAAAACAATTAATTGAAAAAAAATTATTTTTTTATTTGAGTATTTTAAAAATAATTTGGTTACGACTGTTGATCAAAAATACGGATATTGAGTTATAAGTTGTGTGTTTGATTATCAATTATAAGTTGAATTAAGTTTTAAAATTATTTTGAAAACTCATCACCAAATAAATTTTCTTATTTCACATGTCGCATCAAACTTTTAAAACTCAATTCCATATACAATTCAAAACTCAATTCAAAAATTATAACCAAACAAATTTTCTGCACTCAAATCATAATTTCACAACTCCCAAACTCAAAATATAACTCATACTCTCAAATCATATTTACAAAAATCTACCAAACCCAACCTTAATAAATAACATTTTGACATTTTTCTTTGTATTCAATGATTAAAAAATGCATAATAAATTATTGAATCCAAGGTGCCCAAGACTACGTAATAATTTTCCAGGAGATCCCTCCAGTATACCTACACCTCGGCAACACTGTATCACAAATCACACAGTAATAAAATAATCAAACGCGCACTCTCTGCACTGCTCACCTTAGCAATCAGCTAGAGCGCTTTGTAGTTCCCATCACAGCCTTTTCACTTCCAAAATCATAAACAGGGTTTAGGGTTTTTCTCTTTGTTTTGTGCTTCAATTCAATCTCTGGGCTGCTGAAGAAGCTCTTATTTTTTTTATTTATTTTTGAGAGAGAGAGATAATGGTGAATCCAAGGTGCTTCCTGGACATAAGCATTGGAGGAGAGGTAGAAGGGAGGATAGTGGTGGAGCTTTACAAAGATGTTGTCCCCAAAACTGCAGAGAATTTCAGGGCTCTTTGTACTGGTGAGAAGGGCATTGGCCCTAATACTGGTGTTCCTCTCCATTTCAAGGTATTTTGCTGTCTTTCCTAAATTCATATACACAACACACTCACAATGTGCGTATTGGTATTGTTTACATCCATAATTTTATGAATGTACGCATGTGTGTATGGTGTATATGTATATGTGTTTAAGTTTTTCTTCATTTCAATTTCAGTCTGTTTGGATTGAGGGATTTAATGAGAATCGATAAGAAACGAAGAGAAAGATAAGCCTTTTTCTTATGTTTGGTTTATAGGTTTGGTGGGAAGTTGAGAGAAATGAGCGGGTAGGCGAGAAATTGAGAGAAATCAGAATCTTTTTTATTTTTATTTTTATTTTCTAGGTTTCATTTCTCACCAATTTAGTAAGAAACAAATTGATTGATTGTATATTTTTATAATACCTAGATTACCTATTTTACCCATATCCCTATATCCAATTAATGATTAAAATACAAAATAAGAAAAAAATGTCATCCATATTCCTATATATCACATACTTTGTTTTTTTTACTCATTCTTGATAGTGAGAAAGCATAATAATTTATTTTCTTTACTCGCGTAGATGAGAGACGACAAAAATTTCTTTACTTTTCTAAACCCGTGATCCAAACGGAATGGAAAAATCATTTCGAGTTTATTTGCATTTATTTTTAGAGGCTCCAATTATTGTTTTGTTGATCATTACAATCTTCATTTAGCTCTATACATTTGATTACTTGATTGACTGAATGAATCATTTTGTGTTCTAATATTAGTCACAGAAAAAAGAAAAAAAGAATGGAAAAAGTAATATAGTCTTCATAAAACACTGCCTTGCGATTTTTACACGTTTCAACCCTTAAATTTTGAAGAATTAACCAACTTTTTTTTGAAAAAACTATTGTATTTCTTTAATCTTGAATTCTAAATCTACTTGCTTAGGTTTTTTGGCATAAGCATCCCAAGTAAAAGCTACAAGTTTTTCAGCACTTGGCATGATTCTTTCTATACATCAAATGAAGCATTCTATTACTTTCAAAATCAAATCTTATTGTAGTATATATGTATAAAGGCCTTGATAATTAAAAGTATAATTTTCCATGAAATTTGATGCATGATTTATACTTGAAGTGCATAAATAAACTTCATTCTAAACTTATTTTATGTCATAGAAAAATCAACAAATTACAACATCCTTTTTGGTTATTATTGTATAATTTAGGATATGTGTTTGGCTCTCCTAAAGGTTCATAATATTTCTTCTGAATTGATCCAAGAAAAATAGGTGGGCTAATTATTTTTGACCAATTTCTGTATTCATCCATTGAATTTGTTAAAGAACAGAGTAAAAATATTAATGGGAAATCAACTATTTCAGAATAAGTTAAAAAATTATGGATATTTAAGAACCACTCTCTATAATTTGATTGTATGTTGTTTTAAATGCACTTTTCCTTGTGTTCTCACAATTTCTATAAATGTTTTCTTTTTCATTGGACTTCTGGATGCATTTCTTTCATTTGATGAATTCACAATATAATTAAAATTTTATTTTTTGTTATTCAAAGAAACTTAAAGAAGAATATGAAGAATTGAGCATTCACAATGGATTTATAGGGTGTGCTACAATTGTTATTTATGAAGGAAATTGATGCCCCAAACCTTTTTCCCCCGTTAAAAAAAATTCCTTATTGTTTTAATTTTAATTATTCCTATCTTTTTAGTTTCGTTGAACTTTGAGGATATCATATGGAGCTAAAAGACCATCTTGCTTGGCTCATTTAAAAAACATGTGGTTGAAACCATTTCAAGTTCTTAAACTTGAAAGTTATCATGAATGGCTTTTATATTTCTAATGTAGTTCAAACTTCAAAGAACCAACATCAGTGCCTAAATGTAGCCACATAAGCACAGAATATGTTTCTGTTATTAATGCAACAGTCAGTTAAAACTTCATGCAAGGACCCAAACATTGTGCAGTGGTATAATCTACCCACCAATGACAGTGATGACAACATTATTTCAACCTAGATTTTATGTATTTATTTGTGTTTACTTGTTATTTTTAATGGTTTAGTGCATTTGCCATTAATTTCTGCATGAGCTTTCTCATGTTTGAGAACATTTGGTGTTACTACATTTCATTCTATATAAAGTTATATGGATCCCATTAACAGTAAGTGGATAGCAATACTTTACACCATATTGTAAAGGACATACTTAGGTGCAGTGTTGTGGATCCCATTAATGGTAAGTGGATAGCAATACTTTACACCCTTAGTTGCAGGATTCGTCCAACCAGGTGATGAATCTTCGTAAGAAGCGCGATTCTGCGTTTCTTAGAAAGAAACGTGTAAGAATCGTGTTTCTGTAGAGAGAGAAACGCGATCCTGTCCAAGATGGGATTGTTGGTGGAAAAGAAATGCACAACAGAGAGATACACCCTAACTCGCTGAATACGCAGAGAGAAACCCTAACTCGAATACAGAGAGATAAAAACCCTAACTAATTGAATATATATATATAGAGAGAGAGAGATAGAGAAAGGGTGAAGAAGAACTTGTTGAAACCCTAATCTGTTATTCTTCTTCGTTCTTTATTTTTCTTCTTCTTCTGTTCATCTCTCTCCATGAGTCTGCATGATCATCTCTCTCTTGCTTTCGACTTTGTCTCTCGCTTGTGTTGAACTCATCGACTCTGTGCGATGGTCTTTCTCTCTTCATTCTGAGCAATCGTCTCTCTCTCTCTCTCTCTTCTCTCCTCTGTTCTATTCATGTTTGATGTCCCTAATTCCTTATTATATATATATATATATATTAACAAAAAAAACCCCTTTTTTTTCCTTTCACCTTTTTTTTTTTTTTTTTCTATTTTTTTGAATATTCTTATTTTCTCAACTTAAACATACATAAAATAAATTTTTTTTTTGTAAGAAAAAATTAATTTGTAAATAAAATTTGATATTAAAGTAAATGAATAAAATTTAAAAATAAATAAATAAATAATATATATTTTTTAATTTTACATATAATAAATAAGATTATATATTGTCAAGTCTTTTTATTTGATTAGATGATTAAGAATTAATGATATTTTGTATTAGTGATGAATTTTCTAATGGGATTCTATTATATTTTTGTGTAGCAATGTAAGTCATTAAATTTAATATATTTAAATAAAGCCACTCCAAAATTTTTGAATTAATTTTATTTATATATGCATAATATACACACACATATATATATATCTAAGCGCTCCTAACCTAAGAAACTTCTATCGGCTCACGCTCCCCCGCTCCCGCTCCCGCTTCATGCAACTAAGTTTACACCATATTGTGAAGGACATACTTCAGTGTAGTGTTGTTGAGGTTATGAATTGGAATTTAAGTAGTCAGGGCTATTACGAACAAAAATTAATTTGGACCTATTATATATACCTTTTGTGATGATAAAAATGGCTTGTCATTTGAAGTCATATGTCTGTCTTGTCTCTCACATCTTTAGTAGAACAAATGCTAAGCATTTGATTAGTTACAAAATATATTAAAAAGATGTTTGAGCATATTGTTGAGCATATAAATAAATTTTTACTTTTATTTTATTTCGAAATGACAATTACATTCGGTGCATGTTTAACACGATTCGAGGTATATCACCAGTAATGTCTTTGACTACCCTATTTATCAAAAAATAATGTCTTTGACTACCCTCATTGATCGAATCCTATGAAGCACGGGTGCGGATATGAGTACGGTGCGGGTACGCCAATACGGCAAAACTCAAAAAAGTATGATACGGGTACGGCTGCGGTATGCCGATATTTTTATTTTATTTTATAATTATGGTTAAATGATCCAACCTACAAATTAAAATTAAATATCAAAACTAAAAAGAGAACTACAAAACTAAAAGACAAATATATTTCAATTCTGTAGAAATTTAATGTATAAAGAGAAATAGAGAATTGTATTATTGATTGATTTATATTGATATCTATTACAATGATTCATGATTCCTATATATAGAAGAGGGTGAGTGTGTAGTAGGTAAGGAGTAGGTGAAGTGGAGGTGGTAGTGGTGTAGTGGGTTAGGTTTAGTGGAGTAGGTGAGGTGGTAGTGGTGTAGTGGGTTAGGTTTAGTGGAGTAGGTTTAAGTGGGTGAAGTAGGTGGAGAGTAGGTGGATTTTAACAGCCCCCCGCAAACTCAAGGGGGATAGGAACTAACCAACTTGAGTTTGGAGAGAGTAACAAAACAAGAAAATACATAAAAATAAAAGAGGATAAGAGACACTGTATGGTCGTGTCAGACCATTGGTGAAGACACTGGATGGTGGTGTCATAACGTTGTAGAGGACACTGTATGGGGGTGTCATAACCATGTAGAGGACACTGTATGGTGGTGTCATAACGGTGTAGAGGACACTGGATGGCGGTGTCAGACCGATGTAGAAGACAGTTTATGGGGTCACGTCGGACCGTTGTAGCAGACAATGTTGTGACAGTTGTGGTGACAGTTTACGGAGTCTTGCTGGACCCTTGTAGAAACTAACCGGAATCAACGTCGGGACAATTTACAGAGTCTTGTCGGACCCATGAAGGAGCTAACCGAAATCAATGTCGGGACAGTTTACAGAGTCTTGTCGGACCCATGAAGGAGCTAACCGGAATCAATGTCGGGACAGTTTACAGAGTCTTGTCGGACCCTTAAAAAGTTGCACCCTCAAAAGGTGTGCCCAATCTTTCAAAAGGCGTGCCATCAAAAGGCGTGCCCAATCCATAAAAAGGCGTGCCATCAAAAGGCGCGCCCACTTCATCAAAAGACGTGCCCGACAGAAAGCGTCGAGCCATCAAAAGGGGCGCCTGACACGCGGCGATGCACGTGATTGACAGAGCGCGTGTCGGCCTCGTCGTCTCTGTCTTTATAAACCAAAGCGAAGTCTGAGGCTTGGAAGCATAACAAACCAGTTGAAACCTCTTCGTTCTCTGTAACATTCTGTAACCAACCCTTCTCTGAAACACTCAGCAACCCAAAAACATGGCTTCTTCTTCCCGTTCAGCTACCCAGAACATAGCCTCTTCTTCCCGTGGTCAGCTCACTCTCTTTCCCGACCTCAACGAGTCAACAAGAGAGATAACTGGTGCGGTGGCCTGTGAACCTCAACCAAACACCTCTGGTTTTGCTCCTTTGAACTTTCCGATGCGGTCGGTGGAGCAAAAAATGGCAGTGCAAACGGATATTGAAGCTAATCAGTATACATTGAAGTCCTGTGTTGAAACTATGACTGCGGTCACAAACTTGTCGCACCGGCTGCAGAGTAGGACAAATGAGGTGCAGCAGTTAAACGCCCAACTGGCTCTGCTCCAACGCATGTATAAGGATGCGCGAGCAGAGATAAGTGTGCTAAAGGCGGAAAATAAGGAGCTGAAGCGGAAGGCCACCGTTATGTTCCGATTTGGAGGTCCGCCATATGCTGTAGTGGAGGAGCAGGGTGGAGTGATCGTGCCCAGTGGAGTGGGAAACACGGAGGCAACACCGTCAAGGGCCGCCCAGGACGGAGGCAAGAAGAAAAGACCGGCGGAATAGGCGAAAAAGTGAGGTCGGTGGGTGGCCGTCTGCAGAAAAGAAAACAAATCTTGTGGTGTTGTGGTTTGTGTTGTTGTGATTGTTTTTTTTTTTTTTTTTTTTTTTGTTAAAATTGTGATCGGGGTTGATCCCTGAGATGAATAAAAGATGGTTTGGTGTGCAAAGCTATATGGTATGAATGGAATTTGAAAAAAGATTAAAATATAATGTGAAAGAAAAATAAAGAAAGAAATAATAAAAATATATTTGAAAACAAAATGAAAGATGGGGGAAATAAGGAAAGTGGTTTGGAGAAAATAAATAAAAATAATGGATTTTGAAATCAAACGGAGGAGAGAGAGGGGACAAGCCCATGTGAGAGAAAGAGGGGAAAAATGATAGCCGATGCACCCAAAAATAATCTAGCTGCTATCCACAGGTGCTTAGGGGAAGGAAATGGTAGCAAGAGACGGCCAACACCATATATGGCTATAGCAAAGAAATGGAGTATCAAGCTCAATGGGCTAGGATTTAGACCAGAGAGTAAAGCCACTGGTCCTGTTGAACACACACTTCCAAGGCTCAAATAATCAAAACATGCTTCACGCATTTCCTTCCTTGCTTGATCAGGAGATGCACAAAACACCTTATACAGGGCTCCAGTCATTCCTCCACCAGTTAAAGGATGACGCATGTTGAAAGCATCACCTATTAATAGTGCTCCAGGAGTAGGGTAAGGAGCAGCTGGCATACTTCTATTGGGCATTGTTCTAATACTTCCCTTATCAATTGCAGCTATAAATGAATCATGCAGCTCAGGTGGAACCTGGGGAGCCACCAGAGGGAAGCAAAACCGAAGGCTGCTGCAAAGCCGAAGGCTGTAAAAGCGAAAAAGGAAAAGAAGGCTCCGGCTAAGACAAAAGCTGCTGCGCCAAAAGCTAAAGCCGCTGTGAAGCCCAAGCCAGCGACAAAGGCCAAGCCAGCTGCGAAGCCAAAAGCTGCTGTGAAACCGAAGGCTGCCGTGAAGCTGAAAGCTGCAGTGAAGCTCAAGGCTGTGGCGAAGCCCAAACCAAAGCTGAAGGCGAAGGATCCTAACAAGAGGCAAATGAGCATGGAGGAGAAGCATAGATTGAGTGTTGGGTTGCAGAGTTTGCCCCAGGAAAAGATGCCACAGTTAGTGCAGATTATGAAGAAGAGGAATTCACATTGGCCTCAAGAGAGAGGATTTAGGCAGTGATGGGAAGGTATGTGTAGAAAATAAGCGGAATAGGTTGAGGTCCTGCGGGCGGCCAAGGCGAGGTTGCCGCCCGCCGGTGAAACGAAAAATACTAAGTGCTTAATCTTGCTCTGATACCATGTAGAAATTTAATGTATAAAGAGAAATAGAGAATTGTATTATTGATTGATTTATATTGATATCTATTACAATGATTCATGATTCCTATATATAGAAGAGGGTGAGTGTGTAGTAGGTAAGGAGTAGGTGAAGTGGAGGTGGTAGTGGTGTAGTGGGTTAGGTTTAGTGGAGTAGGTGAGGTGGTAGTGGTGTAGTGGGTTAGGTTTAGTGGAGTAGGTTTAAGTGGGTGAAGTAGGTGAAGAGTAGGTGGATTTTAACAAATTCAACAATGCCAACACCGAAGGAAAAACAAATATCGGCTCTAACTCTAGAAAAGGAAAAACAAATATCAGCTCTAACACTGCCAATTCAGTCCATAATGCAAGCAAAGCAAAAACAAAAGAAAGCTCTATATATCTAAACTTAACACTTCAAAGTTCACTTCCATCAATTTCATCATTGAATAAAACAGTTTCCATCTCTGGTTCATCAAGTGAAAGATTTGCAATTTCAAGGAAACCAGAACCCTCTAATGAATCAAATGCATCTCCCCCAATGTCCCATAACTTGGTCTCTCTTTCTGTGTATAGTCGACTCCTCCTTGATAAGAGACGAATATTGGAGTGCACAAAAACTAAATCCTCACACCGTTGTGGTGTCATTTTATTCCTCCTTATAGAGTGAATGAAAGAGTAGGTGCTCCAATTCCTTTCACAACATGATGAGGAACATGGTTGGCCAAGTAATTTCACTGGCAAGGATTGGAGCATTGGTGCAAAAGAGCCATGTGCCAACCACCAAACCATTGGCTCCATTACTCCTCTATCACATATTGAGTCAGTGTCTCCAAAACTTTCTAAACATCCTGAAAACTTAGCATACTCTGTATTAACAATCCTTATCTCATATGAATCTGGAAAGTATCTCTTAAAACACTTGATTCTCATCTCAAAAATTTCAACATCTTTGTGAGGAGAAACACGAATGGAATTTTCATGAAGCCACATCCCACTATAATACATATATTTCATAATTAGAAAAAAATAATAAGTAAATTATGCAATGAAAAAAAAATAAAAGTATAAACTATGAGTCTAATGTGAATTATACCTTGGATTCAAAGAATGAGCAAGACAATGAAGAGGTGTGCTACTTTTTGTCCACCTTTCCACTAATATTTGATACACTACAGAGCAAGGTTTTGAAAAGCGGTTGTGGTCGCTGTAACGGTGGTGGTGACGCGGTTGCGGGGTGTAAAGGCCATATTGTAACGGTTGCGGTAACTGGAACCGTGAATTTTTTTTATTTTTCGCACAATTTAAAAAAAATTTACCGATACGCATATTTTTTTTCCATGATCATATTTATTGGGTTAAAAATAAATATTGATAAATTTTTGTAAATTTTTAAGTATGATTCAATATATTTCATATTTTTAAATCACTATGAACTGAGTTTTTTACATTTTATTTTAATAATTAATGACTTTATATTATACAAAAAATCAATCACTAACTATTTTATATAAGATAAACAATGACAAAAGTAAGAGAATAGATAAGAGCCTAAATATATATATATATATATATACATATCTTAACCAAGCCAAATAGATAATGACCACATTTATTATTATTATTATTATTTTCAAACAAAATGGTTTAGTGATAGCAGCTGAATAGAATAGCATAGGTCTTACAGTTTCAACAAATCAATAACATGTTCTTCATCTTCCCTTTTATCTCTCTCTATCTCTTGCTCCTCCATTTTCTCTCTTTATCTTCCCTCTTCTCTCCATCCCTCTTCCCCTATTTTCAGCTTTTTTTTGTATGTTTTTTTTGAAAGAAACAGTTTGGAACTGTTACGTAACGGTGCGTAAGAGGCCGTTACGGCTATTACGGCATCGTTACGACCGCTACGGCAGCCGCTATGACCAACACACCTGTGAATCTCATTCACACTGCAAAAGCGGCCGTAACGGGTGGCGGTAACTGCCAAAACCGTTACGTAACAGCGTTACGTAACAGTTGCAGCCACTTTTTAAAACCTTGCTACAGAGTAAAAGGCCGACTCTTCATTTTCTGACTTCCCTTCACGCCTTCACCCGTTCAATCATTGAATCCCACATCTCATAAACCAAATGTAGACATGGCTTATCGGTGTCACAAAATCTGAACATCTCATAAATAGGCAATGTGAATGAGAGTACATATTCAATCTTGTCCCACCAAATATCATTCTAACAACTTTTCCTTTACAACAGTTGCTTTTCCAACATCATCTTCCTTGTAGGAAGTCTATTTCTCACTTATCACCATTGCTTGGAGACCACGATATATAAGTTTAAACCCTTTTAGCATAACAATTGCAGATGCAAAGCGTGTATCTGCAACAGAAAGTAGCTTCAAAAGTACAAACTCATTAAAAATAGCTAATCTCATAAAATGGTTCATGATGAAATTTTTCACAAACATTACATCATCAATCACAGTAGTGATCCAATGGCATTCATCATAAGCATATGCAGTAACTCCAATTTCCTTTGCACCACAAATGTTCTTAAGAGTAAGATTAAGAGTGTGCACTACACAAGGTGTCTAAAAGGTCTTCGGATAATTACCTTGAATGATTGATCTAGCTGCACTACAAACAGGAGCATTGTCAGTAATTACTTGAATCACATTATGAGGCCCCACTTCATCAATCACTTCACTAATTAATTTGGCAATATGATACTTGTCCTTGGTCTCACCCTTACAATTAGCAGCTCTTATGAACATAACTCCACCCTTAGATGCTACCTTAAAATTAATAAGAGGCCTCCTTTGTGCATCAGTCCATCCATCAGATACTATACTCAACCCTTTCTCATCCCATCACTTTTTAGTTGGTTCCAATAACCTTTCAGTATTTGCCCTTTCTTTTTGAAGTAAGGTAGTCCTCAACAAATTATAACCAGGAGGGACATACCCAATAATTTGATTCTCAACAACATATTAAAAGCACCCACAAAGTATGGATTCCTAGCCAAATGGAAAGGCAAACTAGCTGAATAGAACATACGAGCAACTAAAGAATGTAAATGTTCTCTGGCACTTTGATTGAATGCCTTATCTAAAGGACTACTCCCAATTGCCTTTCTTTTTCTTGGTGCATAACCTTCCATTCTAAATGTTCTAACATCTCCTACGCCGCCGTGGCTAGTACTAATTTGAGAAGATGGAAGTGGTAAAAGAACATTTTTATACTTTGCCATCTTTTTCCGGTTCTTAGTTGCCATTCGAATTTCAGAAAGAAGATCACTCTTGTCCTTCACAATTGCACACACTCTAATTCCATGGCCAGTTAGTAGCAACAAATAACTCTAGAATATGACCCTTGGTACTCAATGTTACAAAAATTACACTTAAATTTTGTATTACCACTTCCTCCTTCCCCCCTTTTGACTAATTTTGTAACATAGCCCCAAAGAGGAGCATTTTCATCTCCAGATTGATCAATGGAAGGAGCAGAAGAAGCACTTGCAGATGAACCTAAACTGCTTGATGAACTCATTTTCTTGTAATTTAAAACCATTAAGCATTAAAAATAATGGCCTTGTTTGGTTTGTGTTTCTCAAAAAATTTTGAGAAAAATTCTCTACAAATAAGTTTTCAAAAGTAATCAAACCAAACAAATTTTTCCAAATTTTTTTTCCAAAACTTGTTTGGTTTACAAATTTTCCAAACAAATCTCTCTCTCATACACATCAAATCAATCACTTTTTTCAAAACTCTCTTTCAAAATAATTTTTCAAAACATCTTTTGAAAAAAAACCAAACAAAACAAATTTTTGTACTTTTTATCTCAAAACATGTTTCTCAAATACAAACCAAACAAGGCCAATATTTGTGAAATCTCTCACTTTGACATGTTATCATAATTTATTTTTAAAATCTTTCTTTTTGCTCATCAATTTGCTATGTTCATAGGGTGAGACCAAAGAAATAACAGGAGACCAAAGAAAGATTTCATAAACACAGGACAACAGATGAAGAACAGCGGCAATTAACATTACACAAAAAAGCACTTGAGTCAAAATCAAGAAAACACTCTAATACATTTATACAGATCAATAATCTCATCCATCAAAATTGCTGATCTGCAAGGGCATCCAAAAAAAAAAAAAAAAGAAAAGAAAAGAGAGATAAAGAACGCTCACCGGAGGGAAGACGAAGAAAGGAACAGAGAAGAGCAAGACCACTTGTTAATCTGTAGAAAAAAAACGAAGAAACGAAGACAAAGATGAAGAAACGAAGAAGAAGAAGAAGAAGATGAAGAACATTCATTGGAGGGCTTCGTCTCGTTGTGTCGCTGTCGTCGGAGGGCTTTGAAGTGAAGAGATGTTGCTCTTGCTGAAAAAGAAGAAGAAGAAGATGAAGAAGACTGCGCTCGCCGCTCTCTTTGTTATTGCTGAAGTGAAGAGATGCAAAGAAGGGACAAAACCTAGGTGTATATATTCTTAATATTACAATAAACACTGTATTTTTTTATTTATTTTTAATAAAGAACATAAATAAATTGCTCCAATACCCCTAATCTCTTACAAATTTGATTTTTTGCCCGGCATACCCGAAACATACCAATGGTGTACCCATGCCATACCCATTACATACCAATGACGTACGTACCTGATTGAACCAAACGTACCGGACCCCCTTTTGCCGTACTCGGTACGCTTGCAGCCGTACCGGTACACGTATCTGCATCCGGTACTCGTATGACACTATTTTTGGAGTACCCGTGCTTCATAGATCGAATCTATATTACACAACTCTTCTAAATGTATGAAATACCTGTGCCAGACACTCGTCACTTGGATAAATCCATAAAGGTATCTGATGTGTACAACATGTGTAGTTGGACATTCATTTAGCAAAGATATCTAGTAATTCGAGTTGACCATAAAACTATGCATGAAACCCTACCTTATGCATGAAATGCGCTTTGACATCCCCACATAATGTGTAAGCTTGATAGATGTTGTCAAGTCCATGACATAGTAGCTTAAGCTTTTGAAACAACTTCTTTTCTAACACAGGTATCATTGAAACACCGTGTTAATTAATCTATGTGCATACATATGTGTGTACTTGCACCGCATTATGCTTTGCTCTACAAAATTGTTTTTTCAACTTATTTTTCGACTTTGCAAATGATGAGTGTTGAAAGACCACATTTCTCAATTTGACGGCCAATAAGACATCTTAATGATCTTATATGTCTTAATTCAATTAGGGAATTAAGGGTTGGTAATTCAGAAGTATACTATATGTGGTGAGAGGCTCTGCATTTTATCACAATTTTATGGATAGTTTGTTTCATGCTTTGATGCATACTTGTGTACCTGGATGATTTTTTTCCAACTCACTGAAGATAGAGCACAAAACACTGTAAGGGGCCATCAATCTTTAGACTTGCCCGTGGTCCGCTATTCTGTGGGCAATCAGACATGAAAATTCCTTAGCAAGTGCATATTTTGTGCTTCATCTTTGCTTATTATCCTGGTTTTGGCTGCCCCACCTGTAAAGTTGCACAAAACTGGGGTCTCTGTATATATATCTGGGACATGATTTAGCTTTTACCTATGATGTGGTCTTGTATAAAAACTGCCAATCTCAAGAACATGTATTTTCCACATCTTGTAACTCTTTCAACTTCTAGCTTCAAAACTGAAAAGATCCAGTTGGCTTGAATTGTTGCAAATTATCCTACTGCATTGCTGACATAATAATTTTTATCATGTTAAGCTATCTCCCCTACTGGCTACTGCATTATTAATGTGATAGTCTTCGTCCTGTTAAGCTCTCTGTTTGCTAAATACTAATATTTCTCACTATTCCGAGCAGGGTTCTTGTTTTCATCGCAACATCAAAGGCTTTATGATACAAGGTGGAGACATATCTGCTGGGAATGGCACCGGTGGAGAATCCATCTATGGCTTGAAATTTGAAGATGAAAATTTTGAGTTAAAGCATGAAAGAAAAGGAATGCTATCAATGGCTAATAAAGGTCCCAATACCAATGGATCTCAATTTTTTATAACTACCACTCGAACTCCTCATCTAGATGGAAAGCATGTTGTTTTTGGGAAGGTAATCAAAGGGATGGGGGTAGTTCGTTCAATTGAGCATGTCAATACAGGTGACAATGATTATCCCACTCTTGATGTTACAATCATCGATTGTGGAGAAATTCCCGAGGGAGCTGATGATGGGATATCCAACTTCTTTAAAGATGGTGATGTTTACCCTGATTGGCCAGCTGACCTTGATGTGAAACCGGACAAAATTTCTTGGTGGATGATTGCTGTGGACTCTATTAAAGCTTTTGGAAATGAACAGTACAAGGTCGGTGGTGTTTAGATTGGAAAAAGGCTGCAAACATTATTTTTGATGGATGAATATTCACTTTTTAGAAAAGAAAACTATACAATCGATGCGTTATTTTTCTGCTATTAATATTAGTAATTCATTTTGTCTTTTTTTTTTTTTCCTTTCCCCTAATGGTTGATGCCAGTCCTAGAAGCTCCACAACAACATATGTACTTAGCTATCCATTGCTTTGTATGATAATTTCTACTTGTAACAGTGGCTACTGTCTGCTTTTCGTATACAGAAACAAGATTATAAAATGGCTCTTAGGAAGTATCGTAAGGCTCTGTGCTATTTGGATGTATGCTGGGAGATGGAAGAAGACATTGACGAAGGTGACCCATTTAATGTGCCCATGTCATGCTATTTTTGGTAATATTTGTAATGCTTCCACATGCCTTCCGCTCTTTTCTCTGTTAAGATTATCTATATGATTGTACAGAGGAAAGCTCATCTTTGAGGAAGACAAAGTCTCAGATATTTACAAATAGCTCTGTAAGTTTTCATATATATATATATATATATGTGTGTGTGTGTATATGTGTTATATTTTCACTTGATGGAAGTAGTGAGTACTTCATTTACAATATATAAACATGTTGGCAGGCATCTAAGAAGCACGAACACTTCTAAAAAGGTGATGTATCCGTGCCGTGTCATGTTGTGTCCGTGTCCGTGTCGGACACCGACACTCTTTGGACACTATTAGGACACGTTTTCGACACTCTTCAAAATGTGTTCTATTTTTTTAATTTTTTTTAAAGACCCAGACACTCTTTGGACACTTGGAGGACACACATGTTAATTGCTTAAACACACGTCTATCGATTAGACACATGTGAAACTAATTATTGGTTTGAACAAAACAACTTAAGATATAATAATAAAACAAAACCCATATAAATTTATAGGAATTAGTGTCATGTTGCATTTTATATTATCTTTGAATGATATATTTATATGTAACATATAATAAATATATAAAATTATATATTTCATGTGTGTCCCCCATGTATCATGTCCTGCATTTTTTGAAAATTAACGTGTTGGCTTGTCCGTGTCGTATTTGTGTCGTGTCACATGTCCGTGTCCGTGCCCGTGCCCATACTTCTTAGGCGGGCATGTTAATTATTTGAAAATCTCGTTATTGTTTAAAAATTAATTCCATAATAGTAATAATACTACTGATAATACCAATAATAACAGTACTAATAATTTGGTGTGTTTCATCATAGTCTATATTCTATATGTTTATTGAGTCTCCTTTGAGTTAATCAACACTTCTCATCGTGAATTTTCTCATCCTCTAACTTTCTGTGAGTTTTCCGATTTTGATTTGTTTGAGAATCCCCAAATTTATGCACTGGTTCTAGCTAGACCAAAACTACATGTTCGATTACTTTTCTAGATACATGGACAACTTATGATTTTTCAGCATCAATGCAACCTTTTTAAGTGATTCATTCTCTCCCAATGTTGATCTCATGTTCATTACTGTTCTCAACTTTGTTGCAACTCTCTTAATCCTAAACAGAAAGGCCATTACTTGGTGCAATGTAAAAGCTCAGATTCTCAAACAAGAGTTTTTATTCCGGGGGCTGCCATTTCATGCAATTAAGCAGTAGTTTATGTCTTTATCCTGTCTACTTTTCCCATCTCACCTCACCTCATTGGCAGGACTAATAATAGTAAATAATATTGAATTTGACACTTTTGTTGATTGACTTTCTCTGTATGTAACAAGTCTTCCTACATGTTTGCTGGTAAACATGGTCGATTTGGCCCATCTATTCTTTAGAAGGCCACAATTGAATTCAATCTCAAGAAAACTTACAGGTAGTAGTTTTAGTGCCTGGTCATTACTCTTCAAGCCAATAGGTGCAATGAGGTATTTTGGCTAGATGTAGATGTCCCGTATGTCATACCTCAGTCATTTGAATCTGTCCTTGATTCACAATGATACCAATGCTGTCTAGGTGGAGAAGATATTCGGTGGTCTGGAACCACCATGTCATTAATGGTTCTGACCAACCATGGTTGGTGAACTCAGCAACAGTGGAGCCCAGGACCCAATTCAGGGAGGGAGAATGGGATCTCGGGCCCCACTTCGGTTGAGTTGGCCAACCATAGTTGGTTGGGACCATTATGACGTGGTACTCCTGGACCACCAAAAATGGACTCGCCTTGGAGATGCTTGATTGTCTTTGTCCTTATTACACTGTCAGCTCATCTTGATCAGCTTATTTTTGTAACAAATTGTCATTTTTAGAAAGCATCATCATTTTTTTCCCTCATTTTTTTCTTTGTTTTGTTCCAATAAAGTGACTTGTTTTTGAAAGGAAATTATGGCAATCATCAGTTATGATTATGTTCAACTTAAATATGAATCATATCTTTCTACTATCTTAGTCTATCAATTTGAGAATATCCTTGCATTGGCTAGCATGTTTCTAGCGCAACACCATAAAGAATTGTGCTTCCTTAGACTTGAGTTGTTTCAGTTTTTATGATTTACAAAATTTCCAATATATGCGTTTTTGGTTGGAACAACATCCTGCCTCCACATGTCTGCTAGTAAATAGTATGTGTGTTTCAACATTGCACTTTGTTTGAGGAAGCAAGGAGAACTTGAGAATGGAAGATAATTAATAATTTTTTTTTTTCTTCCTTTTCTATTATTCTCAATGTCTGGAAAGTTGCTCAACTTTATTCACTGACTAGATCTACTTCTATATTGTACTCCCTCCGTCCCAAAATAGTAGTCCCTTTTGGGGAATCCAACTTTTTTTGGTAGTACAATTATTGTACTTTAACAAATTAATTTTTCAAAATTACCCTTTGAAAGTACATTTTTTTGGAGAACATCAATTGTTAATGAATTTAAAAGAAGGGCAAAATAGGAAATTCATATTATTTTAGTCATTGATTTTTGAAAAGGGACTAATAGTTTGGGACAATGAAAAATGGAATAAGCGACTAATATTTTGGGACGGAAGGAGTATTGATTTTTCCATCTCTGATTTTTTTCTCTAGTTCTTTTTCACACGTCAGCTAAGGGCACAAATTAATATAGCATTTTTGAATTATCAATTAGAGATGTCCCAGGAGTGACCCTATATGGAGCTTAACTTATCAATAGGTCCACTTTCAGAAGCTTAGTTGTAGAAATTTTGGAAGCTAAGTGCTTCTCTATTTCTGAACCTGCAATTTCAGTCTTGCTATTAAGTAGCTTCCAGGCTAGCTATAGAATTAAAAAGCTAGCTAGACTTGTAATTCTTTCTGACTGATTGACAATTCTTACTCGATAGAATCTCAAAATAAATCAGACAAGTCCAGCTCTCAGATAATCAAATTTTATTCCTTCTACATTATGAATTTGTTGTCTGTTGGAAGAAACAGCGTACATCTGACCCTCTTTAGACCCTGCAGTAGAGCCTTGTGCGCTGGAACTGCCTTTTTGTCAGTTTACTATGTATAGGTGGTTGGAGAGTAGGGTGTTTGGATTTGTTTGTTTTCCTAGATTTTTTGGATGATGGTATTGGTTAGGAGTTTTTAGTTTTTCATAGTTATGGTTTCCTTGTATTCTTTTGCATCATCTTGATGCCTTCTAATAAAGTCTTATTATTTATCCAAAATATATATATATATATATATATATTCAAGCTGAGTTGTCTTTTTCTTATATTTTACTACCTTTTTTAGCCTTTACCATGTCTACCTACTATTACGGAATTAGTTTAAATTCAACTTCAGATACCAATAATTTTACATCATGACATGATTTTCACCTAAGTTTTGGCCAAGGCAAGGAATCATGGATATTCAGTGTTCACTGTGGAGCATTTTATTAACTATTCTGGATTACAGCAGTCATTATTTGTTCTGTTTCATATCCAAACCAAACCAAACTAAGTCTTAAGTCTCATCAAATAGGGTCGGCTGCATGAATCATTCTTTTCCACTCGACTCTATCCAAAGCCATTTTGTTAGTCAAATTAAAAAGATTCATATCTTTATTTACTACACTAGTCCACGTCAATTTAGGTCTACCCCTTCCCCTAACACTATCATCTACCGTCATTCTATCGCATCTCTTCATGACTGCTTCTGTTGGTCTTTGTTAGATATGACCAAACCATCTCAATCTATTCTCTCTCAACTTATCTTTTATCGGTGCTACTCCTACCCATTCTCGAATATACTCATTCCTAACTCTGTCTTTTTTAGTCTTGCCACACATCCACCTTAGCGGCACTCATCTTAGCAGCACTCATCTTATTTACATGTTGTTTCTTAATTGCCTAACATTCCGTCTCATACAACATCGCTGGTCTAATAGTTCTATAGAATTTCTCTTTTAGTCTAATGGGTACTCGTTTATCGCACAGTACTCCAGATGCACTCCTCTACTTAAGCCACCCTGTCTTAATTCTATGGACCACATTCACTCTAATCTCTCCAGTCGTTGTGATAATCGATCCTAAATAACGAAAATGTTTACTTTTAGGTAGTTCTTGGTTCTCAATTTTTACTTCTCTTCTGCTTCAATTGTGACTGTTACTAAAATTACACTTTATATATTCTGTCTTAGAGTTACTTATCCTAAATCCTTTAGATTCAAGTGCTTTTCTCCAAATCTCTAAATTGGTGTTAACTCCTTTAATCTCATTTACTAACACGATATCATTTACAATAAGCATACACCATAGCACATCATTCTGAATATTACGTGTCAACTCATCCATAACTAAAGCGAAAAGATAAAGACTTAAAGTTGATCCTTGGTGTAACCCTACAGTAATTGAAAATTCACTCGTTTCTCCAGTAGGCGATCTAATAGTGGTCATCACACCTTTATATTTATCAAAAATATATATATATATATATATTATTTGTTCTGTTTCATCTACCCTGTTTAGGTGTTTTTTTTTTCTTAGAAAAATTGAAGTTCGTCATTTCAAAAGAAGTTACGGTTAGATCTTTAGTTGCTTTGCTACCTGCATTTTTGTGTTGTAGCAGGTCTTTCTTTGAGCAATTTTTTCTTTTATCTACCAAATGATGCATTACATGCCTGCTTTAGGCCTGCAAATTGAAATTGGGAGATTTGCAAGGAGCATTGTTGGACACAGACTTGGCAATGCGTGATGGAGAAGATAACGTGAAAGCTTTGTTCCGCCAAGGGCAGGTTGGTATTCCCAGTTGATAAGAAATACGATGACTCGTAGCTTGATGTTTATAGCTAGAGTAACATGTTGATCATTTATCGTTCTATTGTCTTGTGTGGGATTATTTATTTTATTTTTTTCTCTCGATGTAGGATAGTTAGTTCTGTACTACTTTCTTAAGGATTTCTTGTAGTAGTTAAGATAGCTTCACAACGGAGGTCTGCTAGTACTGGCTTAAATACAGTAGCACCCTCATTGATACTGACATGTATTATTGAAGGTTCAAAAGTAGCTATTTCTACCTTATCGGAGGTCTACTAGTACCGGCTTAAATACAGTAGCACCCTCATCGATACTGACATGTATTATTGAAGGTTCAAAAGTAGCTATTACTACCCTACCGTTCACTTGCATCTATTGGAAATTTCTTTAAATGTGTTTAAAAGTTTGTTTTATGTATGGTGAGTGAATTTCTGCTAATTTTTCAGGCATACATGGCACTTAATGATGTAGATGCTGCGGTTGAAAGTTTCAAAAAAGCATTGGAGTTGGAGCCAAGTGATGGTAATGCAATATTTAATAAGTATATTAACAAGTTTGATTTGCTGGCTTAAAGTTCAGATTACCTAAATAGGGATTAGAATTAGTTGTGTATAGCTTCGTGGATTTAATGTTGAAAGCAGCTTGAACATTAAATGTTCAAGTGCTTTACATTGATTGTGAAGTTTTTATAATTAGGTCCTGCTAAGAAATTTAAATCTTATGCTTCTGAGCTTGAGTTCAAGAAAGCTAGCAGAACAGGAAAAAAAAGTCTACTTTCCATAGTAGTTAATGCTTTCTCTCCTCCTTTAACAAAATATTTAAAAATTTGGAGCAAAAGTTCAAAAATCAATAAAAAAACAAAAAATGGCAACCTAAAATTAAAAGGTTGTTTCCTCATCATATTTTCTTTTGACCCCCTGTTTTTCATGGTTATCAAACAAGGAAAAGTGTTTTTCTTTGCATTTTCTTCCCCTTTCCTTCACAAATGGGAAGCCAAATATAGCCTACTTGCAATCTTGTGTTCAGAAAACCAGAAGCCATCTAGTCACCGCGCCACCACCAAACCCCCCCCCCCCCCCCCCCCCCCCCCCACACACACACACACACACACACACACTTTTGAATATAAAGCAGTTGTTGGGTGTAAAGTCAGCAAACTAAGAGGCACTTGGTTCAGGTGCTTAATGATACATGAGATGTACTGGGTTGAAGTATTTTCATGATGTTCTTATTTGTAAAAACATGAATAAAAAAAAAAAAAATAAGAAGGGAAAGAACAGTAGATATGTAGAGAGAGAGAGAGAGAGAAGGGAGGGGGGGTGGTGGTGTGTTGGTCTCTAAGAAACTGATCTGGTATTGCTGTTGAGCTATGAAGGAACAAGTCCTTACTTTCTAATTCTATCTTTCAGGTGGTATAAAGAAAGAGCTTGCTGCTGCAAACAAGAAGGTAATGGCTTCATTTGATATACATTTTCTCATGTTCCAAGATATATATATATATATATTTTTTTGTGTGTTTTGGTTTACTTTTTTTTTTAGTCCAATTTTAAAGTTAGAAAATGGCTACAGATTGTTGATAGACGTGATCGGGAGAAAAAGGCTTATTCAAAAATGTTTCAGTAGAGTTCAGGCAGTCACACTGTATATTGGATACCTTCTGGTAAGCATTGCTTTGTTCATATCAAAAACTTACTTCGGTATTTCATTTGCGTTCCTAAAAAGAAAAAGAAGAAAGAAAACAAACAAAAACTGCAGGCTGCTTTTCTTGTGTAGCACAACTATTTTATGAACAACAGAAATTGTCATATGCTTCAAGTTGAGATTTTTATTGTCTTTATTTTCTGGTTTCAATGATTGAGTAAATGATCAAAAGCCAATGATCATAATAGGAAGTCTCTGGAAAACAACAATCTATCTGGTTGATATTTTTTTTTGTCTTTTTGTTTTATTTACAGGTTTTGTTGGAGAGCAATACATAGTTTCCACACCTTTTTGAAAGAAAAACAATGAGAGACTCAAAGCTTGAACCAAATCTTCTAAACATCTTTTCTTCTTGTAAAGCTTTTACTTGTAGCACGTTATAATATTGCAAGCTGAAATCAGGTAAGACTTGACGAATACATCTGAATCATCCAAACAATCTTGTTATCTTTCGTACAAGAAAATTGCTGATTCGAACAAAAATGGACTGTTTCTTTTTCTTGAATATTCTGTTTTTATTCCTTGGTTTTCTCGATTGTTGTTGGGGGTTACCTTGGCTTGAGTCGGCCATTAACTTGGCTCGAGCTTTAGGAAAAGCCATCTCTGTATTGTCAACTTGATCTACCACCCTGCGCCTTGAATCTTGTTCTTCTTCTGCATCTCTTGTAGTATCTCCCTCTATCTTGTTCTTCATTTTCCTTTTACTCAATCTGTTGTCGGTTTGTAGTTCTTTCAACCTTCTTAAAGCTGAGTCTCGACTTGCCTCGGCCACGTTTCTTTGTTCCGTCGACACAGAAAGTCGCCATTCCGCAAGTGAAGTCTCTTCTTTAGCCCTTCTTGTCAATGCACAGTAGTCTTCTTGAGTGAGTTGAACCATTGTACTATCCGTCTCTGAATGTTTGATATAGCGTAGTGCATCCGCAGCAGATGATCCGAAAGCTTCGGATTCTAACCTTATGGCTCTGAGCGTGAGTTGCAATGCTTGAAGTGTTTGCTTTCTCAGCCTCAGGACTTGCTTTAGTTTCGATCTTGCTCGCTTTTCTTCATCCTTTTCAAGCTTGAGTTGTTCCATGTCTTCACGTGTCTGATCCAGAGCCTGATTTATCTCATTGATTGTCACTCTAATCCTGAGTTCATCATCCTTTTTCAATGTAATTGATGCGTTAGTAGTCTCTAGCTGAGCTTCAAGGTCCGAGACTACAATCGCCGACATAGTATTTCGATTCTTCGTAGCATCAAGGCTTGATTGTAGCTTTTCAAGCTCATCGATCAGAGGTCTTGAGTCTAGCCATGATTGCATTGCTTCGTCTTTGGCTCTCTTGAGTTCATCCTTCGTCTTTTGAAGCTCCGCCATCTTGATCTCGAACAGATAGTTTCGAGTATCTTCTGCATCTCTTGGTTTGTATGAATAGCTCTCCATTCTTGTTTCACCGTAGGACTCCATTTTGCAAAAGTGAATTGTTTGTGTGACTGCAGAGAAAAACTCTGCATGGTGGTTGTCTATAAATTTGGTTCTTGTTCTAATTTTCAATAATTTTCTTGTTTTGGGGTGGGAGTTCCAATCATATATTTATTAAAATATGATGAGGTCTCTGTCAACATTTTGTTGAAAAATAATATTATAAGTATTATGGTATGCTTTGTGTTTATCGGTTTGTAATAAAAGTATAGATGTCTTGTACTTGAACATATGTCCCATCTGCTGGATCAGATGCCTTCGTCATATTTGATAATATTGATTCTCATTTTTAATGGTTACTCGAGGGGCAAGATAGGGTCAACTTGATGTTTTATTTTTCTATTTTTTATTTTTTTTAATTGGCAAGAGAAAATAGAGGGAAAGTTGAGTCCGGTTTCTCTGTCTTGCATAAAAATATTAAATTACTTGAACTTAACTCTATAAAAACTCATTTGAAATTAGCTGGAAAGCTTAATGAATTAAGATTGAATAAATTATAAAGTTTGTTAAAATTTTTTAACCAAATTTGAATAATTAATTATTCACGTTTATCACTATACACATAACAGGTCATTGTAGAGTTCGGCTTAATCATTTGGTGTTATCGTTAAACAAATGTTGAAATTACATCATAATTCAAAGAACTTAGCATCTATGTCTGTCATAACAAGGCATATACTATCATGCAGTACTCTATTACGTGTTAGGCTCCGGCCATTTTTGGCATTTTCGTTTCAGTGAATATTCGAAATTCTGTCCCTTTTAGAAGTATGTCTTGACTAAAAATTCCATTTAAAAAAATCCACTAAAGAAAATAATTAGGGTCTTTTATTTCAAAATTGGTGGAAAATCGTGCAGTTCAAAAGTGCGCGTGGTTGGTAACGTTTACGTTTTCAGTTTATATTTACAAAAATTTTATAAACTGATTTTTGTTTATTTTTTGTTTATTTTTAGAAAAACATAAACTACAAACGCGTTTGGTAATTGACAAAATGTTTAAAAAAATTTAAAAATATAAAAAAGTGTGAGAAATGACAAGTGGTGGCAAGTGGCGGCGGAAGACGGTAGTAGAAAGTGGTGACGGTGGGTGGTGGGTAGTTGGTGGTGGTGGGTGGGTGGGTGATGGTGGCGGGTGGTGGGTGGTAGCGAGTGAGTGGTAGGTGGTGGTGGCAGGTGAGTGGCGGATGGCGGGTGGGTGGTGGTGGCGGATAGGTGTTGGTGGGTGGGTGGGTGACGGTGGCAAGTGGTGGGTGGTAGCAAGTGGGTGGTGGCGGGTGGTGGGTGGTGGTGGCAGGTGGGTGGTGGATGGTGGGTGGCAGTGGGTGGGTGGGTGACGGTGGCAGGTGGTAGCGAGTGGGTGGTGGTGGTGGGTAGGTGGCGGGTGGTGGTGGTGATGGGTGGGTGGGTGACGGTGGCGAGTAGTAGGTGGTAGCGAGTGGGTGGTGGGTGGTGGTGGCAGGTGGGTGGTGGGTGATGGTGGTGGCGGCGGCGGCGACAAGGGGTGGGTAGTGGCGGCGAGTGGGTGACAGGTGGGTGGTGGCTAGTGCTGGGTGATAAAAAAAAAAAAAAATTCAAAACTCAAAATAAAAACACATTTTTTTTGTTTTCATTTTTTGGCCAAATTTATAAATTGAGACCACTGATTTATAAATCAAAATTTTTACCAAACAAGTTTTTATTTGAGTTTTTAAAATTTTTGTAAATATAAATAGAAAACTGGAAACGGAAGTGTTACCAAACGACACCGTATTGTTTGTTTTTTTTTTTTGTTTTGGGGGGGGGGGGGAATTACTAACAAGTCCTCTTTGAAAGAGATAGGGATCTATTTAGTCTCACAACATTTTTGTTTATATCCAATAATCTTGTAGTTTTTTTTTTTTTTTTTTTCTACCTTCGTTCTTCTCTGTTTCTTTTTCTTTTTGATTTTTGGCTACTGGTGATTACGTTTTACTTATTCTCTTTCTCGTTCCGATATATAGTCACCGGTGATCGACGATCACTATCAATTGCGGTTCACAGACAACCACTGATCACTGACTCCTTGTTTCACCTTCATTGATGGTGAAGGAAATGAGTTTTAGACGAAAAAGATGAGGAGATTTACTTAGATTTACATTAGGTCTGAGTAGATTTACATTAGATCTGGCTAGATCTAAACCAAATATAGTTGTTGAAGTACAATCTTTTCTCTATATTTGTGTTTCTCTTTCGATCTCTTAATTTTTCTACCTTCTCTCTTCTACACATTTTTTTTCTTCCTGTTTTAATGGAGAAAATTTTCAAGTTCTGAATAAATTATTTTTGAGTTTTAGATATACGCGATAAAAACTATAAAATTTTACAATTTTAATTTTTTTAGTGCTGAAATAAATCATGATTTAAAATTATAAAATTTTGCATTTTCATAACATATTTTTTAGTTTGACTAATAAGGATAAATGCTTAATAGATTTTTTTTAAAAAAATTGTAACATTTTACAATTTCAAAACTTGTTTTTAAGTTTGATAAATATTGGAGATTATTTACTTAAACCTTACAAACCTTACAAAAATTAAAAAATAACATATTTTTTTTCCATTTTTTTCAGTTTATCAATATTTAGCATATTTTTGTTATGTTTTTTCGCTCTAATTTCTGCATTTATTCTTTTTTTTTTTCCGTGTAATATTCTGGATATTTCGGTGAGTTTCTGACGATGTTCTTATGTTGTGTTTGGTTGGAGGATTTGGAAAGAGAAAAGAAAAAGTAGGTAAAATGTTATTAAAATATACATATATTTTATTTAGTTTCACACATATTTTTCTTTTTTATTTTCAAATTCCTTCCCAAATCTCTCAACCAAACACAGCGTTAATGTTTAGCGAATGTTCTTGATATTCTGGTGACTTCCGGTGACGTTCATAACACTTTGACGAACTTTCGGCGATACTTCGATTACTTTCCGGTGATGTTAAACATTCTAGCGCGTTTTCAGTGACCGTTTGACGAAAGTCTAATCGTGGTGGGATATAGTAGCTCTGTAAATTTTAAAAATAAAATAATTTTTTTTGGTAATAATTAAAAATATGTATGACTAATTGGTATAACCGTTTTGTTTTAGAACTATATGGGTTTTGAATTTTGTGTATGAGACTTACCGGTATGTTCTCTCTCTCTCTCTCTTTTTTTTTTTTTTTTTTTTTTCATGTGGAAGGTTTCTTATTTATATTTTAAATTGGCTAGGCCTATAAACTTGGAAAAATTATTTGTTGGTTTAGGCATACCATGCGATCATGTTTTTCTCAATCACAAATGACCATACCTTTTTATATTTTTCAATAATACAAATTCATGAGTTTCATTTTTTTCACCAATCAAAACACATAAAATATCACGTGACGTTATCCTAAGGCCACCAAATAACGTTTCGGACAAATTTTTTAATGATTAGTTAGAAAAATATTATGTATCCTAAATATCCTACCAAACCTCTTATATGGGGTGAGATCACACAAATCCACATGTGTGTGAGTCCCCACACTTATGTGAGAGGTTTAGTAGAATATTTGGGGTCTCTAGCATAACTCGATCAGTTATGACTCATCCTAAATCGAATTTATTTATTAAAAAATCTATTCAACTTTCAGTAATAAATTTATTGTTATAATTTTTTTAAAATATATAATTTAATAACTTATACTTTTCACATTATATTTTAATGCAAACTAATATAAATAATTTAAAAATAAATCAAAATTCACAAACAAAAATCAAAATATGGAAGTCATTTATCACTTTGATAAATTTATCAATATCATTATCAATACCAAATGATTATTTCCAAACACAAAACTCATCTAACAAGTCTCAAAATTATCTCATTATCAAATGAGGGGAAAATAATTGAATTCTTTTTATTTTTTATTGAGGACTTATAGTAAATAACTTTAATTAATAGGACTTATTGGTAATTATCTCTAAGCGTATTATATTTGACATTTATAAACTTTCTTTGTTATAAACATAAAATATGTGTTTTACGTATGGTAAAAAGAACTATTTACAAGGCTTGAATTCACAACAGGCACCTAAGTAACCAAATATTTTTTTATTAAAAGAGAGAAATGTTTTTGTTAAACAATTTTGCGTTATGTGGGCAGGTTCGGAACTTTTGATGCCTGGACTGGAAGGACTCGGCTCACTACTACTCATTTGGTACGGGCCTTGATTGAACTTGGCCCAGCCCAAAATTCAGATTATTGCTGCAATTCTTATTAAAAGCATGAGACCTTTAAAAAAATTTCTCCAAATTTAATCCATAATGATATGACATGTTAGGTATTGATTTTAAATTTACTTGCCACATTTTTAATGATAAATTAAATTGTAGATTTCTAATATTTTCATTAGGGCTGAGCAAGGAATCCGTGAAATCCGTAATCCGATCCAGTCCAGTCCAATCCGATAGGTTTGGATTGATTTTTTGAATCCGTGGTTCGGTTCCGGATTGAATAATTAAAAATCCGTAGTTCACGGATTGGTTCCGGATTGAATCCCACGGTTCCGGATTGGAACCGATCCGGACCGTATACAAATAGTCTATATTTTTATTATACATCCTCCCCCATAGTATCTTTTCTTATTCTATGTAAAATCTAAACTCAAACCTAAAATCGTATAATATCTTCTTTTATTACTTTTGTTTGTTAGTTTTAAGTTTTAATTTGCAATGGTCTAAATACTTATGGTGAAACCAGTTTTCTTATGGTTGTTTAAATTCTAGAACAGTATGTCGTTATTATAGAAAAACATGTTGCTATTATGGAACTAATATAGCGCTATGTTTATATTTTTATGAAATTCAAGTGTTATATATATATTTTTGTTATTTAATTATGTGAATCCGTAGTCCTAAACCGATCCAATCCGTATTTAAATGGATTGGTTCGGATTGGTTCCATGATTTAAACGGATTGGATTGGTTCCAATTTTTTAGGAACCGTAAATAACGGATTGGTCCTGGTTTTATCCCAATCCGGTCCAATCCGGACCATGCTCACCCCTAATTTTCATTACTCTGATTTACTATAGAATAATCCTATAGCTTGCAAGTCCATTATTATTTTTATCTTTCACTTTATTAGATAATTTACTTAAAATAATTTCCCTATCAATTTCACTTCATGAAATTTTAAATTATTAGAAGTAATTTTTTTTTTTTTTTGTAAATTTGTCTAATGCAACTTTTAATAATCTGTGAAAAAGGTTGAACTTATTTGGTTAAATAAGTCATCATCTAGAATGCCTTCAAATTTTATAATTAAGAAAAGATAAATGAGATTTTTTTATCCATATGTATTAAGAGTATTAAATAAGCCAAAAAAAAAATACAAATTGTAATTTAAAAAATATCTCTCTTTTTTCTTTCTTTCTTTGTTTTTTTTTTTGATGCCAAATAAACTGGAAAAAAATGTCAAATACGTGATAGTTTAAAATTGTAACCAAACATTATTAGTCAACTTTTTTTTGGCAAATGAACTACATAAGTTTGATTTACAAGAACTATCGAATGAGACCTATTTTGAATGCAAAAATGCAATATATAAACACATGTTTATTTGATTTTCTTATTATTAGATATAAAGACATGAATCTTATGTATATTTATCATAGTACCGCCACATCCACAATTTTATCTGTTCGAATGCGGACAAGAGTCTCTTGTTATTATGTGCATTCAGGCGAACACAATTGTGTGGATGAATCATTAATCTATTTATTAATATGAGTCACACTACCTTCTTGTTTGGTGATGAAAAAAAAAATTCTAATGATAAATTCATTTACATACTACGCCATTCTATTTGCCGTCTTTGGTGCAACTTATTATATTTATTACTTTTTTCATTTTAGAAACCTATGGGAGAGTGTTTCGTGTAGTTTGTTTCTACGTAGAATTTGTGAGACAAAAAATTGCTTAGATAAGTTAAGAAATCTGATTATTAAGAAGGAAACGCGTGCTTTTAAAATTTGTTTTTTTGATTATCAACTTATTACTTAGATAAAATTGCATCAAACAAGCCCATAATGTACTTAGTTGTATATTTCAATATTACTTTCCAGCCCATTTGGCTCAAATTCAGGATGAGAACAAAGCATAGAATCAATTGTGCTAATTAATAGCTAACCAACTATCCAAAATAAATATGTCAATTTTATCAATTACTTTCTCAACAAGAAATAAATTATAAAGCGGTACTCTTCTATTGGAAATTTTGTTGGCACATGCGTTGTGCTTGTTAGAAAGTGCCTGTTTAAATTGGGCTATATATATAATAGTCTCCTTTACTTTATCATTTAATGATCATTGATGGTATCATCAAGTTGATGCAAGTTACAAGACTAGGAGATGGGGGTGGTTGTTACAGGGGTACAATGGTCATTGTTGTGCAGTCAATGAAATTCATTTTGAAATTTATTTTAATAATTTATTTTTTAAGATGCATTAAATAGAAATAACCAATTTGTATCAGTAAACACTAATTGAGTTCAATAAACACCAACTTATCAACATGGCAGGTCTAATTGAGAAGTCCAAGAACATCATATAGTGTTTTGTTTATTGTAATAAAAACTGAAATGATGGATGAATTGAAAATATAATGTAAATTGGAAACAGAATCATTATTTATTAATTTAAAATAATAGTCTTCTCATGTGAAGTAAAAAATAATAATATATTTCTTAGTTAAAATTATTTCACCAATCAAAGACTACCTAATTGAAGAAAAGTGGATGAAACTCAATTTCTAATCATTTTATGCCTCCGTTTGAGAAGTGGTTTGGCTTTTTAGCTTTTTGGCTTTTTTAGCCTGGGCTATTTTAGCTTGGTTTGGGAAGGGTTTTTTGGTTTTTTGACTTTTTTTACTTTTTTTGTGAGAGAGGATTGTAATGATTATGGGTTGGATTTGATGTTTTGTTTTTTGTGGCTAAAATAGCCTATTTTGTTTTTTGTGACTATTTTAGCCAAAAAAGCCTGGGCTTTTTCTTGCCAAACGGAGGCTATGTCAAAAAAAGGCTGTGCCCTTATCACTCGAATAGGCCTTGGTTTTGATTACTGAATAAGATTTTTATTTTTATTTTTTTAACAATTTGAAATACAGTTTATATATTTAATTTAATTTAATTTAATTTTAAAGATGTGAGAAAGGAGAATCGTTTAAAAGTGACAGAGACAGGTGAACCTACAACGAGTGTCAAATTATACAAATATAAATTAAAGAAGTACTGCCAACCACCTAACAAGAGTGAAACCTGACCTTCTACACTCGAGGTGAAAAAATGCTCGTAAGCTACACGGTATTTTTACCTAACACTATTCTATTTTGATTGGTGTAGATGGTGAATTCATTATATTTATGCTCTTGGTATTTTTACCTAACGCTATTCTATTTTGATTGATTTAGATGGTGAATTCATTATATTTGTGTTACTGCTAGTTTTGTGGAATAATATAATGATATGATACTTAGCTATTGGTTTAGAGTATCACATGACAATGTCTCTCAATATATCATCCTTATATACAATAAAATTTTTAAAAGAATATTATGCAAGCTAACAAATTTTTGTTATTACTAATATGTCATAAAATAATAAAATTTTAAAATTTAAAATTAGATTCATTTCAATATTGTGATAAATACCACATCAATAAATATTTAAAAAAATTATTTTAATTTTTTAATATATATATAATACTACTATGATTTTGCCAAATGCGCATATGAATTGGGCAAATCATATGAATTCTCACCACAAATGCAAGTTTAATACCATTAATGGTGTTGGTATTGCTTGAGAAGCACTAAAAGCATGTAATACTTTATCAAAGCAAAGGTTGAGCAACAACATCAAGTGTGGGTTCCACTGATCCATGTGAACAGTACTACAGGGTAGTTACTAAAGATATGGGGCAACTTTTATTGGTGTTCAATCAGTTTCACTTTAGTTTTTGT
This sequence comes from Camellia sinensis, assembly GCF_055761805.1. Classification (NCBI taxonomy): domain Eukaryota; kingdom Viridiplantae; phylum Streptophyta; class Magnoliopsida; order Ericales; family Theaceae; genus Camellia; species Camellia sinensis. Next base: position 193,406,034 of record NC_138964.1, read on the forward strand.
TTGCACCCTTTCTTGTTTTTTTGGGACAGTAACAGGGGAGAAAGTGAGAAAAAATTTGCTAATATATAGGGGTCAGGAACAGAATTAGCACAAGATTACAAAGGATTATGGCTCTTGTTTCTGTGAAAATTATAAGTTTGTTTGTTTCCACTTTTCAGAAAATTTTACTTTTTTATTTTTTGTATTTTAATATTTTCAATAATTTTTTTTTAATATTTTAAGTAATTTTTTTTAATTTTTAAACACACCTAACATAAATATACTTAAGAAGTATAATATTTGTATAAAAAATATTTTAAAAATACACTAAATACCAAAAAATATTTTTAAAAAAATGAAAATTCTGCACATTTTTCGTATTTTTGTGTATTTATTAATTTTTAAAAATATTTTTCACTAAAATTTTACTATTTAGATACATCTAAGTATCTAAGTAAGGTACATCTAAAAAATAAAAAATTACTTAAATTTTGAAAAATATTCACTAAAAACAAAAAAATATGAAAAAAAAAACTCAATTTTTAGAAAACTAAATTCAGAAAACTGAAACCAAACACACTGATTATTTTCCATAGAATTTTAAAAAATATATATATATATATCATTTTATACATAAATAGCCTCTTAATAATATATATATATATATATATTATTCTTCTTCTATCTCAAATTCTCTTTCCATTTTATACCAAAAAAAACTTCTTTATTTTATTAGAAATTACTTTTATGATATTTAAATTTTTTTATGTATATATAATTTATATATTATATTATATATAAATATATATTTTGTGTATATAATGAAAAAAATTATTTTTCTTTTAACCTCTTCAATAATAAAATTTTAATTTTATCCCTGTCTATGGTAGAGTGCAAGTATATCAATGATGAAACGCAAGTGTTACACCGTTATGTATTTGATAATTTTTTTTTCTTTTCCCGCTTGTAGTCCCCTTCTTTCTTTATCATCTTTTTGACTTTTAAAACCAGATGACCTTTTCCTTGGAACACAACATAACAAACGTCATGCTTTGGTGAGCATCTTCACACATATATATATATATATATATACACACCAGAGGTGAGCCATGTATACGTAATTAGATCGGATAATTATAATAATTATTTGAAGCAGTCCAAGGTAATTGTAACATTTTATAGATATTATTCATCATGTTTGTTTCTAATTTTTTAAAAATATTTTACAAAAAATTTTATTTTTTTATTTTTCGTATTTTTTTTATTTTTTTAATAGTTTAAGTAAATTTTTTAAATTTTAAACACACTTAATATAAATACACTTAAAAAGTATAATTTTCGTAAATTTTTTTTTTAAAAATTAATTAAATATCAAAAATATAAAAAGTAATATATGAAAATTCATTATATTTTCATATTTTTGTGTATTTATTAAAATATTTTTTCATAAATGACATAGGTGGGCCCATAGGGGCTTTTGACTCACCACTTAGAACCCAATGCACAACTCAAACACTAAAGTCCAACGTTCTTGTTTCCTCTTTTCAAAAAACACTTTTTAGAAAATTTTACTTTTTTATTTTTCGTGTTTTTTATTTTTACTGAATTTTTTTAATATTTTAAGCATTTTTTTTTTTACTTTTTAGACACAGCTAACATAAATATACTTAAAAAGTAAAAAAATTGGAAAAAAAAATCTTTTAAAAATTCACTAAATACCAAAAATATAAAAAAAATACAAGAATTTAGTACATTTTTTTATATTTTTATGTATTTATTAATTTTTTAAATATTTTTTCACAATTTTTTTACTTTTTAGATACATCTAAGTAAGGTGTATCTAAAAAAGTAAAAAAAATGTTTAAAATTTAAAAAATATTCACTAAAAACAAAAAAATACGAAAACAAAAAAAGTCAATTTTCAAAAAACTTAATCTAGAAAATTCAAACCAAACATACTGATTGGAACCCAACGTTGCATCAAAAACCAATGACATCTAAACACTTGTCAAGAGAAGAACCAGCCACATAAGCAGACAAAGATTTTGCAGAGTTATTGCACCACACCTCAACCATTAATGAGGACCCTGCAGCATTTAATGCGATAACCCCTTCACATCGGAATAGAACAGCCTTACCATTAACAAGGCAAGTTAGAACATAGACTTTCGGCCAACGTGATAGGTCAGAGTGGATAAAGAAATGATGAACAAAAGCTATAAATAGGTTTCTAAGACAAAAAGAATGCTAAGTTTCTTATCATCACCCTATCTTTACTTTCCACTAATCTCTCTTTTCTAACTTGCTCGTCGAAGGGTTCGCTGGGGGACTCTCGTTCCCCGTTGGACTTTTGTGCTGGTATCTCAGTGAGCCCGGCGACCGGACAATTGTGTGGAAGGCGTGGATCAGCCTGACCCGTCCATCAGGGACAAGTAGTATCATCAATAAATATTTTACTTTTTAAATACATGTAAGTAATGTGCATCTAAAAAAATAAAAAAATGTTTAAAATTTTAAAAATATTTACTACAAATAAAAAACACAAAAAATAAAAAACTTGTTTTTTAAAAAACTGAAATAAAACACACTGATTAAGTTTAGAGATATTTTTTTTAAAAAAAATTTCCTGATATTAACACTAATTTCAACTTTCACTTTATATTGCAGATATATATAATGCACATGTTTTTTTTTTTTTTTTTTTTTCTTTTTCATCTGCAACAAGCCACAAGGAGACTTTGGCATTCATATATAAATTCTAAAGTTTAGATTTGATAATTATGACGGTTATTTGAGATAGTTGAAAAGAATTGAATCAATTGATAGTTGTTAGTAAGATTCCAATAATTAACTTTTTGGCTAATCATATATTTCAATCAATCACTTTTTTCTTTATAATTATCAATTCAATTAAAAAAAAAAATCTGAACACATTAACTTTTTTTGCCTCTTAAAAAAATTAAAAAAAACTAAGTTGCTAAGCGAGTAGTAAAAGGTATTTTTCAGAAGAAAAAAAAAAATTTAACGATATCAATACAAACTCTAACCTTCTCTGTATATATTAGTATAAATAGATTATAGATATATGGGTATTAAAATTGAGGTTCATTAATCAATGTTGTAAAATGACAAGAGAGAAAACATTTTAAAGCATAAACATAAAAAGTTGATTTTTTAACTTTTTAACTTTTTTTTAGTTACTTTTCTGACAAAAAATTAGATTATTTTAGATAAAAAAAATTGACTTTTTTTTATTAAAAAAAATTGAAAAATCAAAAAGCTGACTTTTTTGACAACTTTCCAAAAGACCCCTATATAAGCTAGAAGAACAAGTCAGTTTAGGGACAGTTTGTTTACGTTTCCTCTCCAAGAAATACCAATCTGTTTGGCAAGAGCTAAACGAGGTTTTTTTTGCTATTTTAGTCACAAAAGACAAAATAGGCTATTTTAGCCACAAAAAACAAAACATCACATCCAACCCATAATCATTACATTCTTCTCTCACAAAAAAAGCCAAAAAAGTCAAAAAACTCTTCCCAAACCAAATTTTTTAGCCCAGGCTAAAATAACTAAAAAAACCAAAAAATTAAAAAGCCAACCCACTCCCAAACGGAGGTAAATCACATCACCTCTAGAGATAGAGATTAGGATCCGCAACTATACATTAATTGTGACACATGCAATGCATACTGATATATAATTGTCAAATTGTAAGGACTTTTATTGGATTGGGAAAATGAAAATTTCATATGTTTTTAATCATGTCGATTGTGTGGTTAATGTCAAAACATAATTCTTTTTTTTTTTTTTTTTTTTTTTTTGAAGGTTGGAGAAGACGAAAGCAGTTACGCACTACAACATTTTCTTAGTTTAGTGACATTTGAAAGTGCCACAAAACTATTCTTCTAATGACATTTTTTGGTCTTGTGGCATTTTGAACAAGTGCCACTTCTATCGGTGCCACGGTAGATACGAGTGCCACGGTAGACACTTGCAAGTGCCACTGCACCATCATGGCTAAAAACTTTCAATGACATTTTAATGTCATGGTAGATATTATTTGTGGCACTATCAAGCGCCATTAAAAAAAGAGTTAGTGACACTTGTAAGTGTCATTACACCATCAAGACTAAAACCTTTCAGTGACATTTTAATGTCATGGTAGGCACTATTCGTGACGCTATCAAGTGCCATTCATGACGATAATTCGTTGTAGAACAATTTGATCCGCTCTTGCGGAGACTTGAACCGCCAACCTTCCGCACCATAAACCTTATACACCACACTCTCCCACTACACCTCTATAGCACCACATGATTATATATGCAACATATATTATTTATATAGTACATACATCTATATTAATATAAAAGTATATGTATAAACATAATTATTTTATTGAACATAATTTATGTAAAATAAACTATTTACTACCAAAATAAAAAAAAGACCACTTTTGGCAACTAAAAATATTTTTTAGTCGCCAATTCTATACTTTTGACTACTAATTGTTTTTTAGTTGCTAAAAAACTTAACTTTTGTTGACCAAAATCGGATTTGGTCGCCGAAAATGCACTTTCAGCTACCAAAATTTTAGTCACCAAAAAATTTTATTCCCGCCTTAGGATTTTAGTTCTCCTGCGCTAAAAATGACCACTTTTGGCGACTAAACTTATTTTTTAGTCACCAATTGTAGACTTTTGGCTACTAAAATTTTTTTTGGCACCAAAAAGCTTTACTTTTGGCGACTAAAATTTTTTAGTCACTAAAACCCATATAATCAGCGACCAAACTTAGTTTTAGTCGCCAATTGTAGACTTTTGGCCGCTAAAATTGTTTAGTCGCTAAACAGCTTTACTTTTGGCAACTAATGCTGTTTTGGTCGCTGAAAGCTATAATTTCAGCGACCAAATTTTTTTTGTCAGGAAATTTAGTCGCCGAATATGCTTTTTCCTGTAGTGTATGTTGAGTTTAATTCATTTATTTTTAATCATTTACTGCATTTTAAAATTTTAGAAAATATATTGGCATTTTTTATTTTTTCAAAAATGTCATTATAAGCTTAGAAAGTTTTTGGCTTAGTGGCATTTCTTAAAATGCTATAAAATATTTGTTTATGACACTTTTCACCTAAGTGCCATAAAAAGTAATTTGCACCTACCTAGTGTCCTGACATTTTTTAAAAAATGTCATTGCAACTAAAGTTTAGTGGCATCTGTTGGTAAATGTCACGAACATAAATTTTTGTGTCATTATTTTATAAAATGTCATAAAATTGATGTGATATTTCTTTATTGAAATGCCACTAGAGCCTTATATGTTTTGTGGTTCTGTGGCATTTTTCTAAAACATTTAATGCCAATTTTTATATTTGTGTCATTTTCTAAAAACATGCTACTAGTGTAGTGTCACTAAGGTGTAAATTTGTTGTAGTGACATTTTTGTTGTAGTGAAGTGACACTTTTTTAATTGAAATGCCACTAGAGCCTTATATGTTTGTGGCTCTATGACAATTTTCTAAAAAATGCCACCAAATATTCTTTTTGTAACATTTTTTAAGAACATGCCACTAGTATGGTGTCACTAAAATATGTTTTTGTTGTAGTGTTGTGACACTTGTTCATTGAAATGTCACTAGATCCTTTTATGTTTGTCGTTTTGTGGCATTTTTCAAAAACGTGCCACTAAATATCATTTTTGTGACATTTTCTAAAAATATGCCACTAGTGTAGTGCCCCTAAAGTATGTTTTTGTTGTAGTTTTGTGACACTTGTTCATTGAAATGTCACTAGAGCCTTTTATGTTTGTCGTTTTGTGGCATTTTTCAAAAACGTGCCACTAAATATCATTTTTTGTGGCATTTTCTAAAAATATGTCACTAGTGTAGTGCCACTAAAGTATGTTTTTGTTGTAGTTTTGTGACACTTGTTCATTGAAATCTCACTAGAGCCTTTTATGTTTATCGTTTTGTGGCATTTTTCAAAAACGTGCCACTAAATATCATTTTTTTTGTGGCATTTTCTAAAAATATGCCACTAGTGTAGTGCCACTAAAGTATGTTTTTGTTGTAGTGACGTTTGAGACAAAATTGTCAAAAAAATTAAAAAAAAAAAAAAAATTAGTACGAGATGACTTCATTTTGTTCACTTTAAATGGTTGACGTTGTGCTCTTTTATTAATGAATAATACTATATAAATTAATTAGTGTATTAATTAATATAGTATTTAATGATGTGGTATAATTTAAAACGTTTTTGGTATTTGTAATGTGATTAATGAGTAGGATCAATAATAATATCATAACTAGTGTTGGTACACTAGTTAATACACTAAAGTCATGTTTGTTTGGGTGGATATGAGCTTGGGATTGGACTAATAGTCCAATAAAATTATTAATCTGATGTTTGGTTAAACAATTGAAGTACGGACTAATTATTTTAAACTTGACTATTAGTTCAGATAGGATACATAATCCAACGGATTCGTAGTCCTCGGACTATTAATCATGGGAATGCTAATTCGGGCCAAGTTTGGGAACACCAAAATAATCTATCTTTTTATCTTTTTTCATCACATCACCTCTCTACTTTTTTGCACATCTTTTCTTAAAAAGACAAAAAATATATTTATTTAAGTCATCTTAAGTAACCCCTCAGTCCGCCTAAACAAACATGGTATGTAGCACTATCATTTATTAATATATTGATAAGAATAACATTTTAATGCATATGCTGGATACGGTTATAAAGTCTTCCATTGGATTTCATGGAGAGTCATGTTTGATTAAAATGAGACATTTTAAATTTTTATTTATGAATTTATATTTTATTAAATTTTAATTAAGATTTTTAAAATTTTTAATAGTCAAAATTGCTCATTAAATAATGATTGTTCATCATTTATAATTATCTATAAAAGAACATGATGATATGACATTTATTTTGATTTTCAAAACTTCAAAACATTAACTTTCAAATTGAAAAAATTTAAAAAAAAATTATGTGCAAAAAAAAAAATTAATTAGATTGTTTGGCTATGGTTTTTAGAAAATAATTTTCAGAAAATTCTACTTTTCTTATTTTTCGTATTTTAATGTTTTCAATGAATTTTTTAAAAATTTTAAGCAATTTTTTTTTTCAAATTTTAGACACACCTAACATAAATACACTTAAACAGTATAATATTTGTGAAAAAAATCTTAAACAAATATTTTAAATACCAAAAAATATAAAAAAAAAATATGAAAATTCGGTACATTTTTTTTTTACAAATATTTTACTATTTAGATATATTGAAGTAAGGTGCATCTAAAAAAGGTAAAAAAATTACTTAAAATTTTAAAAATATTCACTAAAAACAAAAAAATACGAAAAACAAAAAACTCAATTTTCAGAAAACTGGATTTAAAAAACTAAAACCAAACACACTGAAAGTGCCTTTTTGAAAAAAAATGAATTATTTTTTTGTGCAAAATTAAAAATTTTGTGTTTATAAAGAAGTATGATGTTGGAGCATTAATTTGAAAAACTAAAAAAAAAAACTTTAAAAATGAAAAACTGATAATATTCTCAGTTTTAAAACTTGATAAAACTGATAATATTTTCGATTTTATTGGATAATTAAATCAAACCAATAAATAGAAGGGTAAAAACAATTAATCTCATACTCTGTTTTTTTTCATAAGTTAGTGAAATAATTATATGAAATATTACTATGCAAAATTGGCGATATTCTTAGTTTTAAAAATTAAAAAAAACATGATAATATTTTCAATTTTATTAAAAAGAACTTATTGGTTCAAAAACTCTTAAATAAAACCTAAGGTACCATAACATTGTAAATAAGTATTTTAGGTAATTAACTCTTGAAAAATTGAATAATCAGGTAACTCTTCAATTGTTTTGGATGTGAGATTAATGTTAAAAACTTGTTTCCCGTTTTTGAGGTTTTTATTTTTTTATTTTTTTATATCTTTTTTTATTGTTTTGGAATTGTGGTTAACACAAATCACGGTTTCTTATTTTTGATTTAAAAGATTAGAGAAAGACTGAGGGGCCCGTTTGTTTTGGGAGATAGAATGGAGGGGATTGATAGTGAGGGGATTAATAGTGAGGGGATTGTTAGTGAGGGGATTGATAGTGAGGGGATTAATAGTGAGGGGATTGATAGTGAGGGGATTAATAATGAGGAATTGTTAAATTATTTTTATATAAAATAATAAAACAAATAAAAAAATATAAAAAATTAAACATTATATTTAAAAAAAATTTCCCAATATATAAAAAATAAAAAAATTTCTAATCCCCTCACTATTTTCTAATACCATCTCTACCTTCTCCTTACCAATCCCCCTTCTAAGGGTATTAGCAATACCAAGGGACTAATAGTCCCAACCCTTTCTCTGCAAACAAACAGGGACTTTAGTAATACCTTGGTATTACTAGTCCCAATACCCTCCCTATAGCCCAAAACAAACGGGGCCTGAAATAGTTGCGTGTGTGTGAGAAAATTGTCAAATAAAATAATAAGAGATAGTTTTATTTTGAAGAAATGCTAAGTGCATAGAAGATTGGATCTACTGTTCCTGCTGTGCGTGAAGCATGATAGTGACTGTTGTGTAGTTTGTGAAACTCATTTTGAGTCATATTTTGATGATCTGAATCATTGAAAACTTAGAAAATATTGAGAACAGTATATCTGTAAAAAATCAAGTTGATAGGATGTTATCAAATAACATCTTTATATAAAAAAATGAATATATATGTATCAAACTAAATACAAATGTTATTTGATGAAGAGGTTATTAATATCCAATCAATTTGATATTTTACAAGTATATTGTTCTCGATATTTTTTATATTTTCAACGGTTCGAATCATCAAAATAAAACCCGAAATGAATTTCATGGATCGCACAACAGTCACTGCTATGCTTTACGCACAGTAACGACACTGGATCCTAGAAGATTTGGTGCACAGAATATACAACCCTCTTATATGAGGGTAGGTCCCACATAGACCACATATGTAGGTGCTACCTTTATGTGAGAGGGTTATACATTTTGTATATTAAACCCTTTGTGTACCTGTATTAGCATTGTTCTTTATTTTGTGGTTGATGCCAAATCAGATGCTTGCTTTATACATTATTGTATATATGTTATTATATTTTAATTGTTTTGGATTTGAGGTTAATGCGAAAAATATGATTTCCATTTTTGGGTTATTTATTTATTTATTTATTTTGTTATAGTAAAATTTTTCCACTCATCTGCACGTTTAAGACAGCACCCCCTTGCAAAGATCACTAGGATGTCCTACTGTTCGTTCTGAGATAGGAGACTATAATCTGGAAACTTACCTCGACCTCCTAAGACAAACTCTGCTTAAGTCTAGACTCGCACAGTAAGAGAGTATTAAACACACACCAAGTGCGGTTTAGTTATTTGAAACTAACCTCCTAACTAACTGTGCTACATATAAAAAATTGACCCAAGAAAATTTTAAACCTAAAACCTGAGGACTTAAACACTAGATGGTAAAAATGTCGTAACATTAACAAATAATTAAATAAGTTACTAACGTAAGAAATGACTTATCAAAAGATCTTAGGCTATGTATGGTTTGATCTTTAGAAATTTTAAAAAAAAATTAAAAATTAATTTGGTTAAGAAATAAAAAATAAAAAATAATTTTCATTTTTATATAATTTTAAACTTTCGAGTGGTTAAAAATAATTTTTTACAAATTAAATTGAAACAGCCATATATGTGTATATAAGCTGTCCAAAAGTTAAAATGATAATTACTTTTTACCTTTAATTGATAATTATTTTTATTTTTTATTTCTTCACCAAATTAATTTTTAATTTTTAAAAAAAAAATCTAAAAATCAAACTATATATAGCCTAAGAATCTTTTGATAAGTAATTTCTTACGTTGGTAACTTATTTAATTATTTGTTAATTTTACGATATTTTTACCATCTTAGGGCCTGTTTGGTAACACTTACGTTTTTAGTTTATATTTACAAAAATTTTATAAATTGGTTTTTGTTTATTTTTAGAAAAATATAAATTACAAATGCGTTTGATTTGGACAAAATATTTGAAAATTTTAAAAAATATAAACTAAAAGAGTGAGAAATGACGAGTGGTGGCGAATGGTAGCGCGGCAGGTTGTGGGTGGTGACGAGTGGTGGTATATGGTGGCAGTGGAAGACGGTGGTGGCGGGTGGGTGGCGACGGAAGACGGTAGTGGTGGGTGGTGGCGAGTGGTGGTGACGAAAGACGATGATGGCGAGTGGCGGGTGATAGGTAATAACGGCGGGTAGTGGGTGGCGGCGGCAGAAGACAGTGATGGAGGGTGGTGGCGGAAGATGGTGGTGGAAAGTGGTGGTGGCCGAAGACAATGGTGGGAAGTGGTAGCAGGTGGCCGAAGACAATGGTGGGAAGTGGTAGCAGGTGGTGGTAGCGGAAGACGGTGGTGGAAAGTGGTGGTAGATGGTAGTGGGTGGTGGGTGGCGCTAGCAGAAGACGGTGGTGGAAAGTGGTGGCAGATGACGGGTGGTGGCGGTGGAAGACGGTGATGGAAAGTGGTGGTAGGTGGTGGTGGCGAGTGGTGGCGGCAGAAGACGGTGGTGGAAAGTGGTGGCAGGTGGCGGGTGATGGCGGCGAAAAACGGTGGTGGAAAGTGGTGGCGAGTGGTAGTGGCAGAAGATGGTAGTGGCAGGTGGTGGCAAGTGGTGGCGGTGGCGGAAGACGGTGGCGGGTGGTGGCGGCAGAAGACGGTGGTGGAAAATGGTGGCAGGTGGTGGCAAGTGGTGGGTGGTAAAAAAAAAAAATTAAAAACTGAAAACGTAAACTCATTTTTTAAGTTTACAAATTTTGGCCAAATTTATAAATTAAGACCACTAATATATAAACTAAAATATTTACTAAACAAATTTTTATGATAATTTTTTTAATTTTTATAAATATAAACTGAAAACATAAATATTAGCCGACGTCATCAAAACCTTTGGCAAGCTGTCAACCACCCTTTGTTTTTAAATGTTTGGACACGAGGTTGGCCCAAAATACATGTCTCCCCTCTTTGCCTTAAAAAGGCTATAGAAGATGAAATGATTACACGCGAGAGAAAATTGTCACCAAAAAAAACAGGGAAAAAAAAAAAGAAGACGAAGAAGCGTGAAATAATTTTATTTTGTGATTCACACTAGATAATGCTCATTTTATATATTAATTTTATTTTGTGATTCACACTAGATAATGCTCATTTTATATATTAATTATAGCGTGTGTGTACTATAAGTGCATTGTTAAATTTATAAAATATAAATTTTAATTTTAAATTAAAAATAAAAAAATTTATCTATAAAGCACATATTAAGAAATAATGATTCATTTAGTTTCAAGAATTTTTTTATAGACCAATTAATCCCTTTGGTTTTGAAAATGTAGGTTTAATACATTATTTGGAAATTGAATTTACGATTATACTCTTATTTCTATTATATTTTCTCTTTTTTTTTTTGGTGCTTGAAAGATAAGATACACAATCTATGGGAATTAAGTTTGGAATTAATTTTTATATGAAAATATTTTTTATTTAGAAAACATTTCAAAATGAGTATAAAAATTATTTGAAATATAGGATTTTTCAAATATTCCAAAAAGACGTGAGATTCTTCAAACATTTTAAAAGGAGTATAAAAACTCCTTAGTAAGCTTTGAGTAAATGCATAATTTTAAGCTGTAATACTCCAATGTAACACTTCAAAAAAAAAAAATCCTTAATATACTTTTATCAAATGTAACACTTCAAAAAAACTCTTTGTATAACACTCTAATGTAACATACAAAAAAATGCCTTAGTATTCCCAAACGTAACATTCTAATGTAACACTGCAAAAAAAAAGATGTGGGATTCTTCAAACCATTCCAAAATGAGTACAAAATTTCGTTAGTAAGCTTTGGGTAAATGTATAATTTTCAAACTGTGAGTGTTATGCTTAGAAGAAATACATTAAATAGTTTTTTAGTATTTTTTTGTGTTACATTGGAGTGTTACTGTTGACTTTTTGGCTTTTAAAGGTTATTATTGTAATTGCGAGCGTGCCAGCAAGGATCAATCAGTCCTTACAGAAAATTAATTGCCAACCAATTATCAGACGATTGCGTTTTAGTTCTTTCAGCCTCAATGAAGAGGACTTTTACTGGTGGCTTGATTTAGGAGAATTAAGCAAAATAACAATTAAATGAAGAACAGTTGAAGTATTTTATTAACATGAAAAAACTTACAATGATTCAAACTCAGTCTCGTAGAGGTTTACAGCAACAATCCACTTGAAACTACTCCTATGAACGAAGTGCAGTGTAGGAATTTAAAGTACAGAAAATGTAAGATTAGAAATGTAAAACTGAAATAAGTATAATAAGACTGGTTTTTTGGATCTGAGTCTGGGAGCTTTTTCTGGGGCCTTCTCTGCTATTTATACTGCTCAAGGATGACCATCGAACTGCATTTCTAACCGTCGAACTACTCCTCCATGATCGTTGATCATGTTGCCTCAAGATTAGCTCCCTTACGCCATTACTTGCAGTTAGGCTTCCCTCATAAATTTGAATTTGAAATGTGAGTAACTGTTGAGGCAACATCACCTTGCATCTCTTTGTTGATCCACTGCTACTTAGATCTCGTAATAACCAATACTAATTGCCACGTGTACGATCAGGATCGAAGACTTGAATAGTCTTCCTATATTATCCTTATTTTGCCACGCGCCGAATTGTAATTGGCTTGTACAAAATATGTAGCCAACATTAGCCCCCTCACTAATATACCCAATACTTGGTGATATTAGTGGATCAAGGTCTCTTTCCCATGTCTTACAACGTTGCATGGGTTTTGCATTCTCCCAGAAATGCAACTGTCATTCATCATCTGCATTAAACTCTTTTTCAATCTTTTGAACACCCCCACCACCTTAGTATTCGAACAGACTGATACATTTTTTTATGGCCGAATCAATTTTTCCCTCCATTGATTGAGCACACGAAGAGTTATATGATGATGCTGTTCTTCCTCGAAAGAACCTCCATGCATTAATTAGCCACCTTTACCCACCTTTCTATAAACAGGTCATGGATGCCTTTGCAAATTATCAACCCTTGGACTTCGAACATATTGCCCTTAATCCTTCGATTCAGAAACTCACAAATATGGTCATAGGAAGTTCTTCTTCTGACTCACCCTTGGACTACGAACAAACTGCTCTCAATCTTTTGATTCAGAAAGTTGCAAATATGGACATGGGAAGTTCTTCTTCACAAACCTCTGCATGGGACAAGGCTGCGACTTTTTCCTCTTCTGGGCTTATGACTGGACAAGCTGGTCAAAACCTGAGGCTTGTGATTTGAGAGAACGAATCAACCATCACTTTGTCAAATTTACTGACCCTTTAGAGTTCCTTTCTTATGCGCGAAGCTCGGTGGTCTATCCCTATGTGCCCATTGACCATTGATGCAGTTTGGAGGAGAATCTGCTTGTGGCATGGTATACATCCTTCATACCTACAAAGATAGTGCACGCCGCCCGACGCCTAGAAAAGGCACAAGGGTACAATCCATCATTCTTAGCTCAGAAGGCGAAGATTTGTTCTTCTGACTGGCTCGATTATATTAATGCCCTTGTTCCTTCTGTCCTTGTTCCATCTCCTGAAATAGAAGCATTTACACCTTCCCCTCCGCCAAATCCTTGCTGGATAGAGAGATTGAGGCTTGCCCTCTCCGCAGATAAGATCTTTCCACCTTACAAGCCTCCACCTTCCCCTACTCCAGATGAGCGGAAGCAACCTCAACTTCTGCGCGCGGCTTTCTCTCACTTGCCCTTCAATGTTCTTGAGGACGAAGTCCCTCTCAAGAACCTTCGATGGGCTTGTGATATTCTGACTCGGGGTCACGTCCTCAATCCCCTCGCCCAAGCAGAGCTTCACATGTTTTTAGACCAATTTCCATTGCTTCTCCACTGGCATCGGACCTCCATGGCTACCACACAATCTTTAGACCAACTTTCGTCCTTTCGAGTTCATGCCCAGTACGAAGCAGAGAACTTCATTGAAGAATTTAATGATTTCAAGAATAAAGATTCTGCGTACTGGGATGACTTGGATATAGACGAATTGGAACAAGGATTGAGAGAAACAACATTCGAAATAAAGGCTGAAGAGCTCTTTTATGAAGTGAGAGCACATCAACTCATGCAGCCAATGTTAGAAGAAATAGAGGATAGAATAAAGAAAGAACATAAATTCATTGATCATAGTTGAACTAAATTTCATGATCTTATTATTTATTTCATTCCCTATTTTTATGAGCTTGAGTTTGTACCCAAATAGGGCCATTCGATGTAATTGCTCTTGTTTTAATACCACCAAGATTTTTTCTTTGTTTGGTATGGTTTGATCTTGTCCCCATTTGTCTTTAAAGCAAATTCTGGACTTCGAACTGAACAATCTTATCCTTCGAATTTGGACTTGATCGTTTTAAATGAAACACTAAAAGAACCAACAATGAACCTTTCCAATTTATGGAATATAGTTAACAATTTTTGCTGATTTTCATTTAGAATTGGTGCTTCGAATTTAACAATCTTACCCCTTAAAGCTTGTTTTGATCATAACCAACATATGGTCATGGTTAGTACGATCAACCATTTTAAATTGACCATTTTTGCTTCGAAGAATAGTCCATACTATTTTTAGTCTAGAAAGAGAATCTTTCTTAAATATCTATATAAACCAATTAATGGTTTTAATGTTTCGAACAGCAATTCCCATCCTTAAGGGATCTTAAGTTTTGCTTCGAAGGACATTACTTTCATTGAGAAAACTAAAACAAGTCTTTAATCCCTTCGAAGTAAATGAATACTTGAGCATTCTTAAATCCATAAGTATGAAATATACTTCGAAGCTGGCTTCTTAGTTTCGAAGCCGTTTATTATTTGACTTTTGGCGCCAAAATCTGGTTTCAAAGCCAAATACTATACTTCGAAGCTGGCTTCAACGTCTGGGATGTGTTTTTCCCTACAAAAGTATCAATATTGAAGGAAACTCTTCGTATTTGTACTTTTAGTACTTAACGAATCATGCGATATATCTTCCAAACATAAAAACTTTTAAACCCCTTTTATTTCGTGCTCTGAAATCACTTGCTCGCTCAATACAGAAACCTTTTATCTCTACCGATCTTCCATTTCTCTCTACTCCTTTTCCCAGCTTTGTCTTTTGAGGAAGCGTTCGATCAATGGCTTCTTCTTCATTGAAAGTACCAGTCGTAGAAAGTGCGAGTCCATCTGTAGTCCTGAAAAGGATCATTGATGCAGAATGTGAAAAGTACAAGGCTGAGGAGAAAAGCGCCATCGACGGATGCATCTTCATCCCTCGTCGTCATGAGTAACAAGACTATGTGCTTGGGCCTATATTCAAGGAGATTCTTGCTAAGCTTCTAGCTCTATATCCTCGTCTAGAAGACCATTATCTCCTTTACGAGGGTGGCCTTGGCTGGAGGAACTGGAGGACGAATCGCCTCCACCGATGCTGGCCCACAGTGAGACAGGAATGGCAAGAATGGTATGATCGGGTTGTCCCTGATAGGACTCTGGACCTTCAAGAACGTTGCCTTCTCGATACCCTTCGATTATCCAAGTCAACTATCTCAGAGGACCCCTTCTTAATTCCTGCTGCCCTATGCTTTTGGAATCCTGTTTTTAATTTCTTTCAATTCTTCAATTCAGAAGTGGGATGATGGCCCCTACTGTTCTTGACATTTGCCATCTATTAGGATTATCTCCCATTGGAAACCCCATTGGACCAGATTATCCTAACCTAGCAGTTCTTTTTTCCTCCCCTCTCTTAACTCATCCTATAGTGACTTTGTCAAGGCTGAGAATAGAAGAGAGGGTCTTGTGACTGATAAGGAATTCTTTTCTTTCTTACTATATTGGCTTTGCAAATTCTTTTTCTGCACCTCTTCTTAAAGAATCATGCCTGAATTTGCCCCTCTTGCCAAAGCCCTTGTTTTACAGAAGAGGGTGGCTTTAGCTCCATATGTTCTGGGTCACGTATATAGAGTCTGTTCTCTTTTCTGTGAGAAACCCTTAGATGCCAATCAAGGGGGGCCATTTTGGATTCTTCAGCTTTGGCTTTTTGCTTATTTCACTGAGTTACAATCCAAATGCCTTAAATTTTTTGAGCCAAACCCTCCTACTCATGGCATGAGGCTAGCCAATGCTTTCCTTTATCCTTCTACTTTTGCTTTTTACTTCTCTTTCTTCCATCGACTTCCAGCTTCTCCTCATTCCTACTGCTTTCGTTCCTTCGAACCCATGACCATTGGCCCATCTTGGTTGAAGAATTTCCTGAGTGATAGGCTCTGTGCTTCACCTACTCACAAAGACATATGGGCCTCTATTTTAATCCCTAGAGAATTATTCATTGGGGCTATGAACCCCATAGCTTACAAATGCATTGCTGAGCCCTACTGCCCTGCTCAATTTGCTAGACAATTTGGTTTCTCACAAGGGGTCCCAATACCTCTCTGCAGTAACACCAATCTAAGTCTTACCACCAAGGATTTGAAAGTTTGTCGGTCCAGACTAGAAGAGGCAACTTCTAAGTTTATACAGGACTTGATTGATTTTGAGTATATCCCTTTTCTTTCTGAAGGTAACATGTTGAAGCGGTACCACAACTGGTGGGTGTCCAATATGGAAGTATATCTGGCCATTTCTCCTCAAGACTTATTGATGGTGTTGGATGTGCCCAAGCCCAAAGGAGCTGGAGTTGCTATTCCTTCTACTGTCCTTACCACTTCAGTTCCTGTGCCTACTACCACACAGTCTGCTCCTGCTGCCTCGACTCCTCCTAGAGTTACTCGGGCCGCCTCGAAGAAAGGTATATACCCTTGTTTATTCTCATTTTTCATTCTTTATAATGCTTTTAGCCTTATTTTTAGTTCTTCTTTTGTGAAGGTGGTGCGGGTGCCTCACTGGGAGATTCTCCTCAGAAGACCCAAGCTCTAAATCATCTCAAAAGCAAACGGCAACAAAAGAAAATGAGACTTTTACTTGAGCCTGAAAAGGAAGTACCTGAGGTTCAAGCACAAGAAGAAGAAGAAGAAGAAGAAGAAGAAGAAGAAGAAGAAGTAACTCAAGAGCAAGAGTCACCCTTGAAAAGAAGGAAAATAGTGACCATCCATTTTTCTGGCTTGGTTCAAGATCCCACTCATGAGACAACTGTCAGAGTAGTAGAAGAGGAACTCACTTATGAAGAATCTGAATCCCAAATTGGAGAGAAAGAAATTGAGAAGGAATAGAAAATACCAGTACAAAGGAAAAAGAGAAGGAAAATGACTATCTCTCCTTCTGATTTGGTCGAAGACCCTATTCATGAAGTAGCTGCTAAGGCAGTAGAACGAGAGCATTCTAAGGCCATAATTGTTTTTGAGAGAGCTGAGAAGAGACGGCAGCAGCAATTCTTAAGAGATGAAGCAGCTACTGCTGATGCAATCCAAAGGAAAACTGCAAGAAGGTAACGTATTGCTGAGCACTATTCCCTCCGAAGCTCTCCTATTGCTGCTATCACTTCTAAAACAAGTAATTTCTTTCATGTTTCTACTGTTTCTCTCTTATCAATTTTTTTGGTATTGAAACCTAACATTACTTTATATCTTTTCTTGTGCAACAACAACTACTAAGCCTATTCTTCCAATAAGGACTCCCTCAGTTTCAGTTGCAGTTGATCAGATGCAAAATGTGAGGACTATTCAGATAATACTCCCACTTCCTAGGCCTACATTCAATGTATCCTCCTTTAAGCCAAGCATTCCCGCATCTCTTTCCTTTGGATTAAATTTGTATCTTCCTTACTTATCTTTGAATCTACCTCAATTCAGTTCTCTTTCGAGCCTTGCTCTTCTCCTTCCTCCTAAGGAAATTTCAACTGCTGCTCCATCACTGATGGTAGCTGATTCCCCTACAGAAGGTGCTGGCAGCTCTCCAACCCATGGTTTATTACCTTTACCTACTTTCAGCCCTTCTTCCCTTGACATATTGGTGGCTAGGACCATAGAGACTACTGAAGATGCTCCACCCATTTCTCCTATCCCTATGCAATCCTTTGTGCCTTCCACCACTGCTCTTTCTACACCCCTTATGTCTTCGGATGAGGTAGATATCTTCGAAGCAAGACTAGCCAGTCTCTTTGACATGTCCTCTACCTCTCCAATAGCTAATTATGAGGCTGAGCCATTAGTTCTGGCTGATTCCTTGTTAGCAATTCTTGAAAGCTCCTCTTTCTCCAGTAGTAAGCCTTCTACACCCCTGATGGACCTAGACAGCTGTCTGGAGTTATTGACATCCTTTTCAAGGATTCATTTCGAGGCTTTACAAAGGCCTATAATAAGAAATGGCTTCCTTCAGTGCTGCAAAGTTGTTGAGCAATCCAGTATAACTGTCTCAAGTCATCTATCTTAGACATCAGCTACTATTGACTTTTACATCAACATTTGTCATGCTGCCAAGGTTGCAGAGGAGAACTTAGTGAGAGACCAGAGCTTTGTTTCCACAGTACATGCTGAAGTCTCCGGGCTAAAGGAACATCATTCCTCTGTCTCCCATTTTCGAACCCAACTACTGGAGAGGAAAGCTTAACTTGAAGAAGATCTATCTGCAGTGAACCAGGCCTTAATCCATACTGACACTAAACTGCAGATCACCAACCAAGGACTGGCCGATTGAAAGTAAGAAATGACCATAGCCATCCAGTTGTTTTCTTCATTTAAGAATAGGAAGTTTGTTGTAAAAGAACAATTAAGGCATTGTAATGATTTCTGGGCCAATTTATGGCAAAATGTATTTAACTCTTTATGAAAAAAAAAATTCTGATTTATCATTTGAGTACTCTTGTGTTCTTTTGCTTGACATTTATTTTATTCCTTGTGTTTCCCAAATAGTTGGAAAATAAGGCTTCAAATATCTGCCATTAATCTTTTTGGGATGTATGTATCCATTCAAATTTCTCAAATGGTATGCTCCGAAAGGCAAGACTCTATGAATTTGATATGGTCCTTCCCAGTTAGGTGACCATTTACCAAACTTATGGCTTTTAATTCCTATTGGGAGTATTGTCTTCCATACCAAATCACCTTCATCGAAGCCAATGTGTTTGACTTTCTTATTGTAATTTTTGGCTGCTTTCTTCTTTTGAAAGAGAATGCTATTTAATGCCAGAATTCTGGCTTCATCTATTCCTTCTAATTACAAGCACATACTCTGATGGTATTGCTCAGGATCTAGCTGGTCTTGGCATCTTACCCTCAAAGACTTAACATTAATTTCTACAGGCAATACAGCATCATGCCCATACACCAAGGCATAAAGAGTAACTCCTGTACTTGACCTTAGGGAAGTTCTATAAGCCCACAATACATCCAACAATAAGTTATGCCAATCCCTAGGATTGTCTTCCACAACCTTTTGTATTCCTTTCTTCAAGGACTCATTGGATGATTCAGCTTGGCCGTTGGCTTGTGCATAATAGGGGGTGGAATTAACAAGGCTACTTCCAAACTCTACCACAAAGACTTTACCATATTCCCATCGAACACAGTCCCATTATCAACAGTTATAGTTTATGGGATGCCAAACCTATGGATTAAATCCTTGATGAATCCAATGACCTCAGTCTGGTCTACAGCCTTGTATGGCTTAGCTTCGACCCACTTGGTGAAGTAATCAGTAACCACTAAAATGAAACAATGATGCTTCGAAGAGGGTGGGTGTATTTTCCCCATCATATCCATGGCCCATCCTCTGAATGACCAAGACTTTACTACTGCATGCAGGTCAGTTATGGGCACATGGCTTATTGTACCATGCTTTTGACATGCCTAGCAACCTTTTGCATATTCTATGCAGTCTTTAAGGATAATTGGCCAATAGTAGGAATGCCTTCGAAGCAACCATCTCATTTTCACACCAGGCTGATGAGCACCACAGATGCCTTCATGAACCTCAGCCATAGCTGTTAATACTTCTTTTGGGCCTAAACATTCCAGCAATAAACCATCTCCCCCCTTTTGTAGAGAGCATTGCTATATATAATGTATTGCATAGATTGCAATTTAATTTTTCTGCTAGCCTTCGAGGATGGGCCAGCCAAGTACTGCATTATTGGATGCCTCCAATCTTGTTCATGTGAGTCATCATGATTGACTTCCAGGACCACATTCCTTTTATTTAAAGGTGGTATAGATTTCTGGTATGTTGTTTGGCTTATGTCCCTTTGAGTATTATCCTTCCTCTTGAAATTCGAAATTTTCTGAGCCACATCATTAGCTCTATTATTCAAGAATCTTGGGACATGAGTTACATTTGTTATTTGAAATTGAGAAAGCAGATGTAATGCAACAACATAGTATGGAAACATGCTTATACTTTGACATTTGAAAATCCCTTTCACTTGGTTAACCACCAATTGAGAATCTCCAAATATGTCAACTGTATGAACTTGTAATCCAATAAGAATTTTCAATCCCACTATTAAGGCTTCATATTCAGCTTGATTATTAGAACAAGTAATTTCATCCACTCTGAAACCATGTGTGATTTCTATTCCTTGTGGTGACTTAATCACTATACCAATTCCAGTTAAGCCATTGGCTTTCGATCCATTGAACCACATTTGCCATGGCTCAATACTAGCCATACCAAGTTCCATTATCTCTTGGCTCTCTGTTTGAGATTGATGGTTTGCCAAAAAATTGGCTAAAACTTGTCCTTTCACTGCCTTTTAGGGAACATATTCTAAATGAAATTCTGACAAGGCTAATACTCATTTGCCAATTCTTTCCCTCAACATAGGTCTAGATAACATATACTTAACAAAATCTGTGGTTGCAATTACTAAGACAGTTGTAGGCAAAAAATAATATCTTAATTTCATTGCAGCAAAATACAATGCAAGGCACAGCTTTTCTACAACTAAATATTTACATTCACAAGAATTTAAAAACCTACTAAGGTAATAAACAGCTTGCTCCTTGCCTTCTTCATTGTCTTGGGCTAAGAAAGCTCCCAATGAATCTTCTGCTGCAGCTATGTACAACTTCAAGGGCTTATCACCCTTTGGTGGCATTAGCACTGAAGGGTTGGCCAAGTAGGCTTTGATTTCTTCGAAAGCAATTTGATGCTCTGCTATCCATACAAATTCCTCTTCATCTCTTAACCTTAACAAGGAAGAAAATACTTTAGTTTTCCCTGCAGTGTTAGAAATGAATCTTCGAAAAAAATTATGTCCAAGGAACTTTTGTAATTTCTTCTTACTTGATGGGGGTCTGGCTTCAATGATGGCTTTGGCTTTATTTTGGTCAATCTGTATTCCTTTCTTGTGTACTACATAGCCCAAGAAATTTCCAGATGATACGCCAAAGGCACACTTAAGAGGATTGAGTTTCAACTTGAACTTTCTCATTCTTTCGAAAGCTGTTTCTAAGTGAAACAGATGCTCCTCCATGGATTGGGATTTAAATACAATATCATCAATATAACACTCTAAATATTCTCCAATGAGATCGTGAAAGATAGTGTTCATAGCCCTCTAATATGTAGCCCCAGCATTCTTCAGACCAAATGGCATTTTAACCCATTCAAAAGTGCTAATATTTTCAGGACATCTGAATGCTGTTTTGTGAACATCCTCCTCTGCAATGCAGATTTGGTTATAAGCAGAGTGCCCATCCATCATTGATAAAATTTGATGCCCTGCTAAACTGTCTACCATCAAATCCACTATAGGCATAGGATACTCATCTTTTGGAGTTGCTAGATTTAAGTTTCTAAAATCAATGTATACCCTTATTTTACCATTCTTCTTAACTACAGGCGCAATATTAGATAGCCATTCAACATACCTGGCTGTGCTAATAAAGCCTGCCTTGAGTAGTCTAAGAATTTCCTCCTTAACTTTCTGAATCACTTCTGGACCCATTCTTCTTGATTTTTGCTTGTATGGCTTGAAGTTAGGCTTCATAGGGAGCCTATGTTCCACTAATGACATATCCAATCCTGGTAGTTCATTATAAGACCATGCAAAACAATCTTTATACCTCCTCAGAATAACCAACAACTGGTTCCTGTCAAGAGCATTCAACCAAGCATTTATATAAATGGGTTGTTGTACAGGACCTTTCCCTAAATTTATTTCTTCTAAGAGGTCTTGTATCTGAGAACTTAATGAAGCTCATTCTTTGATTCCTTCTGGCTTTGAAGCTGTCGCGACCCAAACCCGCCCTTATGGGTTTAGCACCGTAACCGACAAGTAATCTGAGATTACCGAAGGCCTGCTTAACAGCGGAACAGTAAAACAGAGTACAGGGGCCTGGCGGAAGCCAATACAGTAAATAAACAATGTCCAATGAGCTGTGACAGTCTGTATGCCAAAAAGACTTTTCATATATATATATATATATACAGTGCAGAACAGCATGTACAACATTTATAATCATTCAGATCAGGGACCTAATCCCTATTGAACAGTACAGTAACAGTCTATACAGTCTACACAACAGTTACAGAGACGGACAGGGGAAATTAAAACACCCCTAAGCCATAGCTTGACAGGCTCGGAACCTCGTAGTGAAGCACAGTGGTTGGCTTGACAAAACTGGAGCTTACCCCGACGCTTCTAGCCGCGGTCTGGTGCCTGTACACCTACATATATATATGAGCAGTGAGCTAAAGCCTAGTGAATAACATAATGCGTAAAGAGGTTTAGAATGAATGTCCTTACAGTAATGAAAACAGTTCATTAAATCAATATTTCAGTCGTTCAGTCAGTATAGTCATATGTGGTACATCCATTAGCATAACAGTACAGTAATCAGTAGGTCTTGAAAGACCGAACAGTCAATGATGGCCATCAATCAGTAAACAGTAGTGGTTCCAACAAGGGAACCGACAGAGATCTCTGTAACAATAACAGTCAGTAACAGTAGTTGCTAAGGATGCCACAATACAGTTAAGAATAGAGGACATACATTCATTCTATTAACAATATCAATTCAGAAACAGTACAGTTCAATTGTTCAGGAGATAATCATTTTTGAACATATTTTTACACAATTGTTACTCACAGAGTTCTGGGCTACAGCTAGGCTAGAGCGTGTCCCCAGTCGTCAACCCTACACAATTTATAGATTGAACATACACTAAGCTACACAGTTGGGAAAGATAATAACTTACTCCCTATCTTGACTCGGTGTGGTTCTACATCTATATCCTCATTAAGATGCCTTAAACTAGGCCTAAGAACGCCTAGGATGAAATGAGGATGTAAAGATGCACTTTAAAATCATTTTCAGAAAACAGGGGTCCCGCTCGAGCGTAGGTTAATTCGCTCGAGCGGACATGCAGACAAAGGTTTTCGCTCGAGCGCAGACTTAACCGCTCGAGCGTAATTCAAAACCGTCAAAAGTGCTGGATAGGTGAAATTCATGCTTGATTGGGCGCTCGACACCCGCTCGAGCGTAAAACATAAGGTCCCGCTTGAGCGTAAATTACCCCGCTCGAGCTGACTTAAAAACAGAACAAAATGCTGGGAGCACGATTTCCACGCTCGAGCGCCAGTCACCCCGCTCGAGCGTGAGTTCCAAATCTGGAATTTCCATATTTGAACCTCAAGCTTAAGTTCAACTACAAATGTATCAAATTCAATTCCTTTGGGCTCATTTCCTGGAAAACACTTCAAAACTCATAGTTTAACACAATTCAAAGCTCAATTGTAAAAATCAAAGCCCGAAGGTAGTTCAAATAAATCCAATTTCAAACCAATTTTCATGAACAAGATTGCATGAAGTTAAACAACTTACAAGCCTCAAATATATGCTCTATTGAGCTAATATCTTCAAAGACAAGATGAATTCATGGACTTAACATAAGTATGAGCATGCATGTGACAATTTTCCATGGAATCAACTCACAATTCAATAATATAGGCATGCATGCATGAATTAAGCTATAATTCAATAATTAAGAGCCATAGCTTGGCTCTAGACTTCAACTTGCTCTAAAACATGCAAGAATCAATTGAATTCACAAACAAGAGGGTAGTTACACTACCTTAGGTCTTGTAGTTCAAGAATGGAAGCACAATTTTGAAATCAACCTTCAATTCCTTCAAGTTTCTAAACAAATCAACAAGGACAATGCAATTCTCTCCCTCACTCTCTCTTGGTCGGTTGCTCTCAAGAAAATAGGCTGATGAAAATGTTTGTCTGAGTGTATAAAGGCTCAAATAGATGCTAGACAGTGGTCCACTAATAGGGCAAGTTGGTAAATAAGCCTAACGATGCTATTCAACCTTAATTACTCTAATTTAACCATACCAAATCGAATTTCAGATAAATGCACTATAAAATCACATAAATTATGATGATCGTAAAACATCAATCAATTTTTGGTTCGGTCGCCGATAAGGCCTTCAATTTGGCAATTTAAACATAAAACATGAACAGATAATCAAACAGGCAACAGATAGAAATGCAATATAACAGATATACTTAATCAATTCAGTTTCAGATTCCAGTCAGTCAGTCCAGTATTTCAATCAGTTCAATTACCAATCATAATCAGTCTCAGTTTAGCAGTAATCGGTAGTTTATCGGTAAACAGTGGTAAGGGTTGTCACAGAAGCAATCTTCTTGCTGTGTTCTGTTCCCAGGTTTTTTGATTCAACCTCTTTACCCTTCCCCTCATAGACAAAGTCTGTCCACAAGGCTTCTTCTTCCTGTATTTCCTGGACTTTTGTTTCAATGTCCAATGCACAGTATTTATCAAGGGCCAAAACTCTAGCTTGTTGTTGCTCCTGCTTGTAGCCAATTATCATGGCTTCTTTCTCTTGCTCCTGCACTTTCTGGACTATTGACTTTACATCCAATATTGAAAACTTAATTAGAGCCAAAGACTTGGCTTCTGGTGCTTCATCTCTTTGCCTATAACCAGGCATCATTGTCATCTTTAACGACAACCTCTTCATCAGCACTCTCCTGGACTAAGTGCTTCAGGTGTGTCACTTCCTCATTAGCCGTCACTTCGGCTGAGCCATCAGATTTCCTCAGTATACTGAGTGGTGTCACTCCCTCAATATACAACTTGGCCTCTGCGAAGTCTGCGCAGGCTATGAAAGGTTGAGGATCTGCATTAATTCCCTCTGTCTCTCCATCGCCCAAGACCATCATTATTTTCTGATGCTAAGAGAAAGACACACATTTGTTAGTGTGGATCCAATCTCTACCAAGTAAAGCATTGTACTTAGCATTACTGTCGATCACGAAGAACGCCGTCATGCAATCCCTAGTTCCCACACTCAGGTTGATGGGTAGAATTCTCTAAGCCATCTGTCTGTCTCCAACAAAACCAACGATGGTTGTATTGGTTGGGATTAACCTGGGATTCTTTTTCCCTAATTTCTTCAAGGAAGATTTCGGTAGTAAGTTCACCGCTGCCCCATTATCTACCAAGACTTAGTTCAATTGTATCCCATCGAAGAAGGCCTTGATATACAAAGGCTTGACATGCTGTGTCATAGAATTCGAGGGATACTCAAAAGGATATGAGAGGTTAATACTCACCACTTCTTCACTCTCATATTCAGTTTCCATTGGGGTAACCAATCCGGAATTATCTTGCACCATACTCACTTGTGAGTCTTCGCTAGAGATTGGAATTGGGTCAATTTCTTGCCCCTCTTGATTCTCATCTCCAGCTTGGAATTCATGCGGTAGTATGTGTACCATGTTCACTGACACTGAGCCAAATTGGATGGCTGGCTATGTCTATTTCTCCTTTTGGCCATCTTGTTTAGTTACTCCAGAAGCATCCTCCATGCTGCTCTCTGGCACTTCATCCTTCGAATGGTCTGTCACGACTGGTTTTTCAACCAGAAATGTTTGTTCAGCCATGAAGGCTTCGAACATTTCTTCCTCAACTATTTCTTTATTTTGGTCCAAGCCAACTTCTTTCTCTATCTCGCTGTCACTCTCCATCAATGCCTTCTCCAATCCCGCTAAACTGGACTTCTCTCTGGCTTTTAGTTCAGAGTGAACTTTGGCCAATTGTTCTCTACTGCAACCCATTTTGCCTTGTAGAGTTAGTTTTGGAGTAAGGTCTGACTTTGGATTCTTCTTTCCTTCTGTCTATACCAATGAAGAACTCTCTCCATTCTCTTTCAGGTCTCGCTGGTACTGAGTGTACTTACGCTGAATTTTTCTCCTTTGTGATCTAGAAATTACGGGGACCATATCTAGTTCCTTTGTTTTTGGGTGCTTAAGTAACACCCAATTGTTTGGAGCCACCAAATAAAGCTTAACCATCCTGCCTTGGTTTCCAATTACATCTCTTTGGGTAAACAATTCCCTTGGTTTATTCTGAATCACAAACCAATCTGGGACCCCAGGTACCCACGAACCTACTGACTTTGCCGTTGAACTGCTTCTTTCCTCATTCGAAGCCATCTTCGAAGCTGGCTGCGAAGGTCACTGCTTGGCCCTGGCTTTATATTTTGGGCCTAACTCAGGCCTTTGATGAAGGTAGCCACTTTCTATTCTACATCGATACTGGTCTAGGAGGCCAATCTCTGGCTCTGATTCCACAAATTGAGCCCCTCTCTGACCTCCTTTCAGAATGACTGTTCTCCACTCTGTAATAGTTAGGTGGCCTGGACTCATGTAAAGGCCTCTTGCCCTTGGAATGCATTCTATCAGCTGTTGGTTCAACCCTCAATGGCTGCTGCCTAACACCATATGGATATGGCCTTTTATTGTAAGCATTGGTTGGTTTAGGACGTCTCTGCACATCCTTATAATATTGCTTCCCATCAATTGGAAGTCCTTTCAACCACTTGTAGCTTAGTCTGCACCTAGGACACATCCTTTGCATTACAGCTGCCTCTAAGGAATCGTCATCCAGTGCTTCTTCATCAGAGTCTTCCCTCTGGTGTGAGAAACTTTGTCCAATAGCTGGTGAATTTCCAGTGTCTTTCTTGATAGTTGTTTGGTTGGCCACATGTATCTGCACATTGACTTCTTCCAATTCTTTCAAAGACAAGTTCTAAAAGTCCGGCATAATGACATTGGCTGCCACCTCTTCAATTTTTGGAAATGAATTACTATTGATCCCCATGGCCTTTTCAGCATTGGTCGGGAATTTCAAACTTTCTTTCCGAATTTGTTCTTGGATCCTGTCTCGAAAAATAATACAGTTCTTAGTCGAGTGAGCCTAAGAGTTATGCCATTTACAATATACTTTTCCTTTAAGTTCATCAAGAGATGGAATTTTAACTCCTTTTGGTAACTTAAGGAAATTGACCACAAGAAAATGATCAAAAATGTCATCTACCTTAGTTAAATCAAAAGAGTATTTTCTGTGAAGGTCTTTCTTTTTAAATTGATGGTCAATTGTTGTATCCATATGAATTAATGCTTCACAGATCACAGGTTTCTTCCCCACAATCTCTGCTGCATCGATCTCATAATTAGGATCTCTATAATATGTCTTGTACGATGCATTATTTCGATCTTGTTCCTCCTCTAGTAATGCTTCGTATCTAGACACCTTATAAGTGAGTTCCACTAAGTCTCGGAACTCAGTTGAGTCAAACTTCTTTCAAAGCCTAAACTCTAAGCCATTTTAAGCCAATCTCACAAATTTTGGCTCTGGCAAGATGACTCTACATTTATTTGTAGCCCTTTTAAATCTGGCAATAAACTGAGTGGCCTTCTCGTTAGGCCTTTGATTCAATCTTGCCAAGTCTGCCATGGAAACCTCTGGCTCCGATTGGAAGAATTGGGCATGAAATGCCTCTTCCATTTGTTGCCAAGTTTGGATAGAGCCAAGTGTAAGGCTAATATACCATACAAATGCTCCTCCAGTTAGGGAATTTGGGAATAACCTTAACTTCATATAGTCATTATTAGTAAATTCACCGCATTGAGCAGTAAACCTAGCAATATGCTCCACTGTTGATTGGTTTCCATTTCCATAAAAAATGGCAAAATCTAGTATCTTGAAACCTCTTGGGTATTCATGTAACCTGTCCACCCATTCTGGGTACGGTTTCTTGTACGTTGGAGTCTGGACCTCCCGAGCCATTGGTCCACACATCTCTCTAACAATGTCAACAATTTGGTCCCTAGGGACCATATTTTGTACCTACTGAACCACTACTAGAGGAGCAAACATAGGATTTGGTGGGCCAACTTGTGCTTGTAGTCCTTTTGGTCTATAAGGTGGTATATTTGGGACTGGTTGTCCCTGTGGTGCAGGTTGCTGTTGGGGGTGTGGGTAAGCCCTTTGAGCCTGTCCTGCGAAAGGACCTGTGAAAGGTGGTAGAACTGGTGTTGTGTCCCTTCCATTTGTAGGAAAACCTTCCAACCCCCCAGGTCTAAATTTGAATAAGGGATTAGTGAAACCCCTTGTGCCAGGTATGGCTTCGAACATGGGATTTGGAACCATTCTTATGCCATTTTCTTGTACTGGGCCAGATCCACCAAATTGCATGGTTTCATTGTTAAATACTAAGGCATTTTGACCTGCTATAGGCCTCGGAATAGGTTCGTACCAAGATTGAGGTGATAGTCTTTTATAGTTCTGATTATTAGTTTGACCATTAGAATGTCCATTAACTTGCATAGGCTATTTATCTCTAGCCAATCTTTGCTGAGGGACATTCGAAACTTCCTCCATGTGTCTTACGTTTGTTAATTGGTGGCTATTCATTCGATCCAAAAAGGATGTTGCCCACCTTTCCATTGTGTTCATTAATTGCTGTCCCATTGCATCTATTAAGCCACCCTATGGATTTATTGGCCGAGTAGATGAGACAGTGGATGGTCCAATTCCTTGGTCTCGTCCAACATTATGAACATGTGGTACTTGTTCTGAAGTACTGGTCTGTTCGACCATAGGTTCTGATAAAATGAGAATTTCCACAGGATGTGTTATCACATTATCCTCTGGATTAGGTATCTCTACCTCTCCTTCCACGCCTTCTTCCAAGCGTTCATTTTCTCCTTGTCTCCTACGTCTAGCCATTTCAATTGGTCCCACTGGGCGTGCCAAAAATATATGTTGGCCTTTTGGCTTTCGAAGGTTATTATTGTAATTGCGAGCGTGCCAGCAAGGATCAATCAGTTCTTACAGAAAATTAATTGCCAACCAATTATCAGACGATTGCGTTTTAGTTCTTTCAGCCTCAATGAAGAGGATTTTACTGGTGGCTTGATTTAGGAGAATTAAGCAAAATAACAATTAAATGAAGAACAGTTGAAGTATTTCATTAATATGAAAAAACTTACAATGATTCAAACTCAACCTCGTAGAGGTTTACAACAACAATCTACTTGAAACTACTCCTATGAACGAAGTGCAGTGCAGGAATTTAAAGTACAGAAAATGTAAGACTGGAAATATAAAACTGAAATAAGTATAATAAGACTGGTTTTTTGGATCTGAGTCTGGGAGCTTTTTCTGGGGCCTTCACTGCTATTTATGCTGCTCAAGGATGACCATCGAACTGCATTTCTAACCGTCAAACTACTCCTCCATGATCGCTGATCATGTTGCCTCAAGATTAGCTCCATTACGCCATTACTTGCAGTTAGGCTTCCCTCCTAAATTTGAATTTGAAATGTGAGTAACTATTGAAGCCACATCACCTTGCATCTCTTTGTTGATCCACTGCTACTCAGATCTCGTAATAACCAATACTAATTGCCACGTGTACGATCAGGATCGAAGACTTGAATGGTCTTCTTATATTATCCTTATTTTTCTACGCGTCGAATTATAATTGGCTTGTGCAAAATATGTAGCCAACAGTTACATTTGGGATTATATTGATTGAAGTGTTACGTTCGAGAAAAATACATTAAGGAGTTTTTTTTTCTGTGTGTTACATTAGAGTGTTATGTTTAGAAAAAATACACTAAGGAGGCTTTTTGGAGTGTTACATTGTTACGTTTGAGAAAAGTAAACTAAGGAGTTTTTTAGTGTATTACATTAGAGTGTTACGTTATTAGAGTGTTACATTGGAATGTTTACGTTTTTGTTTGTAATGTGGAATTTGTTCCATAAGGAGGGAAAATCCAAAACCGCTTTAGTACGGATTATCCAAATGTGTAATTTTACATTTGGAAAAACTCACTTTTATTCTTAAAAAATTAAGCACAAACATGTAAGTGACTACCTTTTTGTGTAATTTTCACTTTAATAGGACCTTTAGGTTCATAAGAAAAAATAGAGGACTAACCATTTTAGAAGATCACATTTTGAAATTTATTGGTGCTTCACCATTAAAAATATCTATTTATACCAATATATATATATATATATATATAAAGTGAATATTACTTATAGTATCCTGAAGTCTTGACTTCTTATGCTTTAACAACACACTTATCAAATGTGTTAAGTTTTATAATTGGTAATCCCATTTGAAAAAATTCTTTTCAATTTTAATTTTATTCGCTCTTATGTTTTAGTGAAGATGTGAGTGTGTAGATGCAAATCCAATTCGAATTGTGTCTATATAGAGGAGTTTGTGATCTTGAGACTTTCATGTTTGCCACTTCGCTGATTATATACGAGAATCCACAAAAGCTTCAGCTGGCGAGTCCGGGGCAGCGCATATGTGGAGTTGAGAAACCAAAGTGGTTTGATTGTTTGAGCAGTCATTTGTGCGCTCGTGTGGTGAATGACATTATCCAGTACTTTTGCAGAGCACTTGAACTTCTGGAAAGAAAATTTTACAGCTCAATTGGTGAAAGTTACACTTGAGCGATTTTCGCGATTCAGTTTACTAAAAAGTTCGCAGTTTGTTGTTTCTAGGGTCGAGGTCGTCCAGAATATGAGAGAAAGAAAAGATGAAGTGTTTTCTATTGGAGGCTATTTTATATGAGTTTCTTTGGTTTATAGAAGGTGATCGATTGATCAATGAATTACAGATTGTCGACCATTAAGGGTTGTTCTTATTGTTTCGTTCACAAAAGAGAGAGTTATTCTTTGGTGGATATTGGAAAACTTGGACTTGAAGGTTTGGTGGATTCTGGAGTAACTCATCATCGTGGATTCTACATCGGCATTGTGGATTTAACATTAGGGACAATTCCGAGGTGAATACGGTGGTGGAGGAGGCACATAAGGGTCGGTTCAATTCGGGCATAGATTTATTAAGTAATTGAGGATACATTTGTGTAATTCCTTTTTGCCTTCTTAGTGGATTGTTTTGTGACTTTGACCCCTGATTTTTTTTATCACAGTTGGAGGCATTCAAATTGTGATTTTTTCACATTAAATCGTTATGTTATTTTGTCTTGATTATTTGATTGTAATTGTTATTTATTATTTTAAATTGGAACATAATTACAAATCAATATATCAAGGATTTTAGATTTTTCAAGATAGATACAATTTTTTTTTTTTGTTGGACAAATCAGATTGATACATACACTAGTGTGTGTGTATATATATATGTTGTATGCATCTCAAATGGTAAGAGCTCTGTTTATCAAATTTATGGTCCTAAGTTTAAGTCACAGCCTTTTTTCTATATATATATATATATTTGTGAATAAAAAAATTAAACACTTTACATAAAGAGAGAAAGTTTTAACACATCAAAGTAGATGCTCACATATATATTATAGATATATATCTTGAGTTAGATGTAACCTCACCATTCATTTGGCACCTTATGCAACTAGTATCTAACAAAGTAGTAATATCATGACAAATTAGTCAAGGCCACATTAAACAAGAAATAGCCAATATTGTGGTATACATATTGGAGAGGACATGACAATCACGCTAATATCTATGCTAGTAATGTTGAATAAAATTTTTGAATTAATTGAGTTGATAGAGTAGGCAAGTTATAAGTGTATTAACAGGTGATGGACTGAGAGGACCAAATGATACCAGCCAAATTTGAGAAGTTTCTTTGATCACAAGTACACAAGTACCAATACTTGCAATGAAGACTATAGTTGAAAATGAGGATTGCAAAGTGGAACCAAGGCCATTTTCCCATATTTACATTACTATACAAGCACGAAAAGACGTTGGATGCTGAGAATGTGACACGTGGTATCTTCTTGATTAATCACAAAAAATTAATTTTTGATGTTGTTTCTCAATCAATAATATAAATATTATAAATCCCACTGTAAAAATTAATGAGAGAAGGGGATGTTATAACGAGTCCGGATCCTCGGCCGCCATTCTCGGTAGCCCTTCCCTACGTCGTTTTGGGGGCAAATTTTCACAAAAAAAAAAAAAAAACACACGAAACCAGAACAGAACCGAAGATCACCTCACCTCACCTTCCCTCCTTCATCGATCAACCATAAAGAAGATCGACCGTCACCTCCTTCATCTTCTTCTTCGATCAACCATAAGATCTCCTTCATCTTCGCAATTGCTAACAGCAATGTTCGATTCAATGATCTATGTGCATCTCTCTCTCATTGAAGATGCACAAGTTCCACTCTAGACAACCAAATTGCTAAACCATCCTAATAAACATATAAAGATTCAAATTTTCAAGACTAACAGTAATAAACATCAAAACACAAAGGTTAAATCACATAAAATTTTGTCACAGTACATACATCGCCGGTGAATTGCTTCCTGCAGATCAGCCACAGTAGCCTGAAAAGAACCCAAAACACAAACACTAATCAGACCCAAAATTCAAAACCTCACAACCCAGGAAAAAAAAATGACACATACACAGGCGTGTGTATGTATAGATCATTTGGAAAAACAAAAGCAAGCCCAGGTAATGAAATTGAGGAAACAGAGAGATGAAGACCAGAAAAAAAAGAAAGAAAAAAACGAAGGAAAGGAAGAGAAAGAAAGCTACGAACAGAATCAAACCCATTTTCTACCCAAAAAATTTCAATCAAAAATTTCAAACCCAAAATTTCATCCTGTGTTCAAACCCAAAATTTCCTCCTGTGTTCATCGCCCTTACCTACCCAAAATTTCGATCAAAAATTTCAAACCCAATCAAATCCATTTTCCTCCTGTGTTCATCGCCCTTACCTACCCAAAATTTCAATCAAAAATTTCAAACCCAATCAAACCCATTTTCCTAAGAACTAAAAATTTCAAACCCATTTTCCTAAAAATTTCAAACCCATTTTCCTTGGATGGCTCGTCCATGCCTCTCATCCTTGGAAAATCCAATTCAACATCTATATATATATATATATATATTTAATGGTCTATTTCTCAGATTTTGAACATCCGATTTTGAATTTCTCAGATTTTTGTATATACACATATATATGTATATATATATATATATATATCTTAGATTTGTAAAACGAAGAAGAGATCCGGACTCCTAACATTGAATGGATTTGTAAAACGAAGAAGAGATCCGGTCCATTATTGCTCCACAAGGTCAGATCTCCCTTCTTCTCCCTTTTCTTCTCCTCCCTTCTGGTTTCTGTTCAGCAACTCCCCACCCTTTCTGGGTTCTGGTTTTGTGTGCGTGTGTTTTTTTTTTTTTTTTTTTTTTGAAAATTTGCTCCCAAAACGACGTCGTTTTGGGGGCTGCAGGGAAGAGCTGCCAAGAATGGCGGCCGAGGATCCGGACTCATGTTATAACCACACGAGGCATATCGTTCCAACACACACAATGTACAAAGTAATTAGTTAGAAGAAGAATGAAGACATTTGACTTAGTGGTTGTGTAGCACTTTTTACAATGTGAAATCTCAATTACAACTTTTATGGAGAGTATAGTTTGATACCCTTTGTAATAGTAATTTATTTCTCTCACATTATAAGTGTTGTTAGCAGGGACGGAGGGTTATGGAGGCCAAGGGGGTCACGTGCCCCTGACTTTTGAAATTTATTTATTTATTAATTTTTAGGATTGTTTGTGCCTATATACACAGCAGCCCGCTTTGACCCAAAAAAACTGACACACCCACGAGATTTCCAAACACACTAACACTAGCACACACACATCCAAACACACTGATACAACTCCAATCCAATTACATTTTTTTTTTGATTCATGGGAAAATGGTAGCAAGGTTATTTTATTTTATTTTTTTCTTTATCTCTCTTTGTTGCTTTGTAATTTACCAACTCGTGATTGACCAGATTAGAATCACACAACTAAGATTTGGGATCACACTATAACCTTAATATCTTCTCTTTATTATTTACAGGTAACTTTATTTATGATTTTTTTATTTTTAAATAAAAATTATGAGTATCAATTTATAGTTATTTGTTAAGTTTTGATTTGTAAATTTTTTTTATTTGTTATTATTTATGTTAAAATAAGAGATTTTGATATGCTAAAATTATGAATCTTAATTGGTGGTAATTTATATTAAAAGTAGGGATTTTGGTTTATTGTTGTTTGTGTTGGAAAAATGGTTTAATATAGGCATATTTTTTAGCGCAAAATTGAGTGGGCCCCAAACGTCTTTTGGGGTGGGTCCGAAGAGGTGACGTGTTCCTTGCCACGTGACAAGTCACACGGTGAAGACGGAACGTCAAAACCATTTATGAGTGAATGGGAAGTTGACGTCGTTTCGGGTATAACATTAATTTTTTCAGATAAAATTCATTTGAATTTTTTCAATAAAAATTATTGTGGGAATTTAATTTAATTCTAAAATCAAATTCTGGGTTCCTAAGCGGTTTCCTAAAGTTTGTAATTGTGGGAATTTAATTTAATTCTAAATTCAAATTTTGGGTTCCTAAGTGGTTTCCTAAAATTTGTACCTCTTCATTTATTTATTAAACTATTCAATTTGTTTATTATATATATATATATATATATATTTTCAAATAGTTTAATATATATATATATATATTCAAAATAGTTTATATAATAAAGTTCAATAGATTTGAATTCCACATCAGTTTGATATGGTCCAAACTTGCACCCGGACTGATTTGAATTTGAAATTGTTCGGGCAGTTTCGGAACAGGTTATAAACTGCTGCATCTGTTGATTCAATTGGCAGATCTGTTTAATTTCAAATAGTATCTGTTCAAATTCATTTCACACCTGTTCACTTCAAATTAGTACCTATTCGGGTCAGATTTTTTGCCTGTAAATACAGCCATGTTCCAGCAGTCTTGGGTTCTGAAAAATCAGTCTGCAGATTGTCTAAATTGCTGTCCAATTTTTCTCTAGTGCATTTATTCTTCATTTTAGTTTTAGAATAAATTAAAGAGAGTATAGATCACAGGTTTGGTTCGCTGAACAAATTGTTTGGAGTGCTACTACAATTTGTGAAGATCATTGTATCCTGAGAGATAGATGCCACTCAACCGTAAGCACCGTAGCGGGGCGAATCTGTCTTAAGGATAGAGTGTCACACACTCGACTTGGTCTTTTAATTTTAATTCGGTTCGATAAATAAATTTGGTATGTTATTTATTTATTTTGTTTGAATTTATTTCTAGTTATTTTATTTACACAGAAGATTGATCCAACAATCTTAAGACATATACGAATTATTCTGTTTACAGAATTTTTCGTTTGTTTCCCTTTTTTCATTCTTCGTAAATAATTTCGGAAGAAAATTATTTTCTGTGGATTTACAAAATAATATTTTGGTTGGAAAAATAAATAGTGATTATATGCTATTTGACAGATAGTAGTAATATATTGTCTCTTTTCTTTGACAACAACTAGTAATACGATACTGGTGTCATTAACAATTCAGAATATATTTTTGTGAAATTTTTCAGAAATTAATTTTGGATTTTAGAAATTATTTTCTGAGTTTTTATTATTTAAAATTATGTGTTTTTTGGTTTAAATTTTCTGTGTAGTATAAAATTATAATTATAATTTTATTTTATAATTTAGAATTAATGGCTACTAAAACTGGTCAAACTAATGTTCAAACCAGTACTGGTATGGTGATTGCCATTACGCCAACCTTTCCTTATGTTGGGACTGTGCCAGTGAATCATGGTGGAAAACCAGAGAAGTTCTTAGGAACTGTTTTTAAAAGATGGCAGAAGATAATGCTATCTAAAGGAGGGGAAACTAAGAAGTACAAGTTTAATGGCATGTGTTACATTTGTAATAAAGAGGGACATCGGGCCAAAGATTGCCGTTACAAACGTAAAGGCAAAGGAAGATCAAGTAAAAAGGCTGCAAAAGCCAAAATGACCGAAATGGATAAAATTACCAATAGTGTAGATGTCATAAATCTTTCTGCAGTTGTTTTCGAGGCAAATCTTGTCGGAAATCCTAAAGAATGGTGGGTGGATACTGGTGCTATTCGCCATATTTGTGCCGACAAAAAGATGTTCACATCTTATTCTTTAGTGGACAATGGTGAACAACTTTTTATGGGCAACTCCTCAACTTCCAAAGTTGAAGGACAAGGAAAGATTGTACTCAAGATGACATCTGGAAAGGAACTCACTCTCAACAATGTGCTGCATGTACCGGACATTCGCAGGAATCTTGTTTCCGGATCTTTGTTGAGTAAGAATGGGTTTAGGCTAGTTTTTGAAAGTGACAAGTTTGTACTTACCAAAAACGGGATGTATGTAGGAAAAGGTTACATGTCTAATGGCCTTTTCAAATTAAATGTAATGACCGTTGTACCCTCAGTTATTAATAATACTACATCTTCTTCTTACTTGCTTGGGTCTTCAAATTTATGACATGGTAGACTAGGACATGTTAATTATGGATCTTTGCGTAGGTTAATTAATATGGAATGTTTACCTAAATTTAACATTGATTCAAATCATAAATGTGAAATTTGTGTTGAGGCAAAATTATCTAAAACTCCTTTTCATTCAATTGAAAGAAGTACGGAACCACTTGAATTAATTCATAGTGACATTTGTGATTTTAAATCAATTCAAACTAGAGGTGGGAAAAAGTATTTTATCACTTTTATAGATGACTATACTAGATATAGTTATGTTTATTTAATTCGAACCAAGGATGAAGCTTTGGAAACTTTCATTCAATATAAGAATGAAGTTAAAAATCAACTTGATAAGAAAATCAAGAAACTTAGAAGTGATAGAGATGGTGAATATGAATCACCTTTTGGTGAATTTTGTAAAGAACATGGAATAATTCATCAAACCACCGCTCCTTACTCACCTCGGCAAAATGGAATTGCTGAAAGGAAAAATAGGACTTTAAAAGAAATGATGAATGCCATGTTAATCAGTTCTGGATTACCTCAGAACTTGTGGGGGAAAACAATACTTTCTGCTAATTATATTTTAAATAAAGTACCCCGAAAGAAAGTGAATCAAACATCTTATGAAATGTGGCATGGTAGAGTACCATCCTACAAATACTTAAAAGTGTGGGGGTGTTTGGCTAAAGTGGCTATTCCTAGTCCTAAAAAGACTAAGATAGGTCCTAAGATCATTGATTGCATTTTCATTGGTTATGCTAAGAATAGTAGTGCATATCGGTTTTTGATTCATAAATCAGAACATACCGAAATGCATGTAAATACTATTATTGAGTCTTGGAATGCATCATTTTTTGAACATGTATTTCCAAAGAAGACTGGACAAGAGACTAGTAACAATAAAAGATCTTTTGATGCTATTACTAGTAATGATCAAGAACATGATCAAGCGTAAGAGTTAGATCAAAATGAGGAAGATGAACCTAGGCGTAGTAAACGTGCTAGAACCTCAAAATCTTTTGGTCCAGATTTCCTAACATTTTTGTTAGAAAATGAGCCTTTAACTTTTAAAGAGACTATGTCCAGTCCTGAAGCTCCTTTATGGAAAGAAGCTGTCAACAGTGAAGTTGAATCCATCTTGCAAAATCACACTTGGGAATTAGTGGACTTTCCACCAGGTTGTAAACCTCTTGGGTACAAGTGGATTTTCAAAAGAAAATTGAAAGTGGATGGATCAATAGATAAATACAAGGCAAGACTTGTAGTCAAAGGTTTTAGATAGAAAGAAGGTCTAGATTACTTTGACACATACTCATTACATTGAGAAAATACTTGACAAATTCAGCAAAGATGATGATCATCTTGCTAGAACACCTGTAGATGTTAATTTGTATCTTTCTAAGAATGTACAGGAAAATATTTCTCAATTAGAGTATGCCCAAATTATTGGAAACTTAATGTACTTGATGAACTGCACTCGCCCAGATATAGCTTATGCAGTAAGTAAATTAAGTAGATATACGAGTAATCTGGGAGTAGAACACTGGAAAGCAATTATAAGGGTTCTTAGATATCTCCGATTTACTCATAACATTGGGCTTAACTATACTAGATATCCAGCAGTACTTGAAGGATACTGTGATGCAAATTGGATATCGAATACTAGAGACTCGAAGTCCACTAGTGGGTATGTCTTTACTCTTGGTGTGGCGCCTGTATCTTGGAAATCTTCCAAACAGACTTGTATTGCTAGGTCTACTATGGAATCTGAATTCATAGCTTTAGACAAAGCAGGAGAAGAGGCAGAATGGCTTCGCCACTTCCTTGAAGATATTCCAATTTGGCCAAAACCAGTGCCTGCTGTAGACACCCCATTTTTGACCGTCCTTAAGACTTGGACGTCATCGTTTGAACACTCGATGATTACCCTTGTTTGTGTTCGTCTTGAGTTCTCGGAGGTTTCGGTTACCCGCCTTACCTCAGGATCTCTCGACTCGACTTTTTGTGTTTGGTTTTCCACCAAACACTTCTGTTTTTGCTTTGGAGGGCAGGGAATGGCTTGTTGGCCATCCCCACACTCCACCGGCCATGGCTTGAGGCCACCAGCTGTGTTTTGTTGCCATCGGCCAAATGTTTGGCCGACCGGCACTCTAGATGGTCGACCGGCCATCTATTTTGGTCAAATTGAGTTTTTGACCGGCCGACCACTGTTCAGCTGCTTTTACAAATATTTTTATGCCAGCTGTGCTAGCTGGCATACACTTTGTTCCCCTCTATACACGTGTATAGAGGGATCTCCCTCTTGACTAGCTTACTTGAGAAGCTTTGCAAGAGGGAAGCTCTATAAGAGGAGGCCTCTTCTCCCTCCATTAGGGTTACAAAAAAAGCCAGAGGAGTTCTGATATTAGGGTTAGGTCATAGTGTCTCTATCCTATCTCTATATTTCTCTCTCTTTTGCCTAGTGTGTGTTTTGTCTTACTTTTGCACATAAACACCTAGTCTTACACCTTTTCTTGGTTGTTGAGGGGCCAGAGGTCTGTTCTTGGTGTTCTTGGGTGGTTTTGAGCTCAAAGAAGCAGCTGGTCCACCATTTGTGAAATGGGTCTTCAAGCGTAACATTCTTGCTTTTTTTTATCCCATTTTTGCATAGTTTTTTTGACTACCTTGCAACTGTTTTTGGACTTGGTGTATAACATATAAAAGTCTTGTTTTTGTCTACTCTAAATAGTTGTTTTAGAGTGTTTTGAGCTTTGAGGTTGTTTGACCCCTCTTAAGCCTTGTTAGGCTCCATTTTTGTGCATTTTTGGTGAGTTCCAGGACCATTGTGTTTGGGCCTCCTCACCACTAAAATCTTGAGGGATTTTAGTGGTGAGGATGGTGCCTTGAGGTCCTAAGAAGGAGAGGGCCACCCCCTCTCCTTGTTGTCCTTGAAAAGGATCATTTTTGCCTTAT
Source organism: Camellia sinensis (assembly GCF_055761805.1). Taxonomy (NCBI): domain Eukaryota; kingdom Viridiplantae; phylum Streptophyta; class Magnoliopsida; order Ericales; family Theaceae; genus Camellia; species Camellia sinensis. The sequence continues at coordinate 193,445,736 of NC_138964.1, forward strand.
GTGTGAGCATCTAATTTAGGTTCATGTTGGCCATGTCCTAACTGATTTTTGTGCTTATTATGTCATAATATAGCTTTGTTTTTACTTGGTTTAGACACACCATGCTTGCTTTGCATACTTGTCTTGTAATGCCATGATTTGCCTTAACATGCTTTATGCTTTGAGCCTTGTTTCTAGCATGTTTTTGGCTTAGCTTTATGAAGCTTTTATGCTTGTTTTGATGTGCTTGAGGATCGTTTTTGGTCATTTGGGTCATCTATGCTTTTTTTTGTATAGCTACCATGTAATCCCCCTTGTAGGCCTTAAGTATTGGACCCTCTAGCATGCTATCCTTGCATCATTTCAGTGGTTTAGAACCACTTGTCATGTCATTTCAGTCCTTGTGGTATGCTTGTATGCTTGCATTTGATGCCCCTTTAATGCTTTATAAGGTTGGTGTTTCATGCTCCATGTTTGTGTTATTGTGTATGCCTCTAGGATTAGATCATTTAGATGCCATCTAAGTGGTTTTTGAGGCTTAATTTGGCATGATTTGGGACTATTTTGATTCACTTTGATCATTTGCTTCATGTGTCATATGATCATAGTTTAAGTCCTTGGGCTTGGTTGCATGCCTTGCTTGCAATGGTAAGTTGATTTGGCATCATCTTCTACATGTTTTCAAAGCTTATCGTGTAGCTATTTGTCCATGTTAAGTGTGCTTAAAAGCTGCCTTTTTATGCACAAGTATTGGACCATGTGTGCATGAATGTTTGTGTGTACATTAGCCTTGCACGTTGTCACATACGTGGCCCATAAACATCTTGTTATCATGCTTAAGTGGTAGTGCATTTGGCATGCACTCTTGTGGCTTTAGGTTACTTAACATGTTGTTACATGTTTGCCCCATGTGTTGTTGCATGCTTGTCATTAGCATAGTTGTTCCATGCCTTGCATGCTTGTTTGCTTAGGTTGTGTGCCTAGTACATATTGCATGCTTGCATACTTGCCTCCATGCTCATGTTGCATACTTAGCTCACATGCTTAGGTTGTATTTGGCATGCATGCCTTGCCTCTTGATTAACCATGATTGAGGTTGGGCCTCATGTTTGTTTGTATGCATTTCATTTCATATTGAGTGGCACACTTGGTTTCTTGGGCCATCACGCATTGAAATGCGCGATTGGTGGTCCGAGAATCAAGGACCATCCTCCTTTGAGTCATGAACATGATAAGGAGGGTGTTTGTGCAAAAATTTGCTTTGAAATGCATTGCCATGCCTTGTCTGTCCTCTGCTGCTGTCAAAACAGGTTTCTGCAGGAAGCTTTGGCCGGTCGACTACATCATGTGCCGATTGACCAATGATGGATGGCCGACATCTCCATAGATGGTCGATGACCACTTCCCTTTGGCTGGTGACCATTCCTCATGGCCGGTGGCATTCCCCAGTGTTCATAAGGTGTACCTTGGGACTTGTGCAGTCCTCAGAGGAGTAGAGCAGGGTAAACAGAGGCAGCTTGTGCACGGCATTGGATTTCCGGGCGAAGTCAATCCGAGCATGCGTGCATCCCTCTTCCCGAGGCCTTTTACCACTTTCCTTAGCTTAATTGATTTGTTAATTAATTAGGTGGTCTGTAAATTATTTAATTAGCTTGTAGGTTAATTAAATTGTATTATTCTTTTGGTCCCTCCGAGCGAGGGTGAATTTGTAATAAGCGTGCGTGTGTGTGATGCATGTCTTCCAATCCCCACTTCTTTCTCCCTTTTATTTACCTGCTTTTGATGGTTAGTATTAGGACATATTTCAATTAGCATCCTTATGCTATGCATGCGTACATCCATTCATTTGTATTGTATACATCGGGCTCGGCGCATCATACTAATTGCATAGTATCTCAAATCTAACTTGAATACATGTTATCTGTGCATTTCACATGCCATCCATAGATTAACCGAGCCTATTCTAGTGACATTCTGTATGTGATGCATTAGCCATTTTAACATGAACTAGGATCATGCATGATTACTAACTAGTTTCTTGTTTTGGCTTGGAGTACACTGTGAGTGTTTATGCTTTAGCATCTTGCATGTATGTGAATATTAACATGACAGCATGCTTGCCATGTGGCTATGTGCTTATGTGATATAACTGCCTGAATGCCTGTGGGTGAAGGTTGAGTTACTTAAATTGGAACAACGCATTGAATATGAGTTTTAAGCCCATTTGAGAGTGGCAAAATTATATTTTCTAAGCCCACTTGAGGGTGGCAAAATTCATGTTTTAGCCTACTTGAGGGTAGCACCATCAAACCATTTTCAAATAAACAAACATGACATGTTTCGTTCCAATTTAGGCGACTTAGTCTATACTTGTTTGATGTGCGCATCACGTAGTAAATCTAGGCTAATAACCGGAATAAGAACGCATAATGTTTTCAAAACTAGATATCATGGTTAGTAGAGGCCGATCTTTGATCGGGCGAGTGAGGGTGCTCATAGCTGACCTTCCCCAATCGTACCCAAGTTCCCGAGCCGAGGCAACTTTGGTGATGACGGACACGTGGCCTTAGGCAAACGAGTCAAGGTTTCCTAAATTCCTCCATAAAAAATATTTAGGTGGCGACTCTGTATCTGGCAAAGCAGTCCATGTTTGGCACTTCTTTACAAAAATCTGTTTTCCAAAACGATTTGCCGGATTTGGACTCTTTGGTTCAGATTAAGAACCGTGACAATTTGAGTCCGAAATGTAGTGAGCCCAAAATGAACAAAACGGGACTCATCCTCCCGGGGCGTTCGGGGACGTCTACACCTGCTATATGCATACATTGCGATAGTCAATCGGTAATAGGTAGAGCACAGAGTCATATGTATAACGGTAAGTCTAGACACATTCGTCGTTGACATAATACCGTGAGACAACTACTCTCTAATGGAAGTATTTCCATAGAATATGTTAAGTTTAAAGACAACATAGCGGATCCACTAACCAAAGGGTTAGCAAGAGAGTTAGTTGAAAATTCATCGAGGGCAATGGGACTTAAACCTATTAAATAAGAGTTACCACAACGGCAACCCAACCTAGTTGACTGGAGATCCCAAGATCTAGGTTCAAAGGGACAACCGAGTTGTGAATGACTCAGAAGGATCACTGGGGAGTCCAACTCCTACCCATTTCTCTGATGAAATAGTGATGTCTGCGGCGTTTGAGGTTAAGTAAAATTTTAATAATTCTTATATCTAGGTAAACCTAGTGGAGTATAGCAGGATACTCTTCATAAGAATCACCTATATGAGTGTGAACTGGGCCGGTTCTATGAGATTTGTGAAGGGCTACAATTCTCTAGAGCACTCATGAAAGACCAGGTTGTTCAGGGCCAAAATGAACACAATAGTGAGAACTAAACTGTGTCTGGGATATACTGTGTGAGTTCTATTGTCTTGGTTACACAAACGGCTGAACAGTTCAAGACATCATGTTCACTGGTTAGCTAGTAAATCTGATAGTGTCTCACAAGGGAAGGTTCAAAGCCAAAAGCTACCTATCCTTTGCAGAATATTACCAATTTCTGTACTCTCTGTAATTAGATCATGTTGTTGCATTTTCTTTCCATCAAATTCCATTCATGTGAGGGATTGTTGGAAAAATGGTTTAATATAGGCATATTTTTTAGCGCAAAATTGAGTGGGCCCCAAACGTCTTTTGGGGTGGGTTCGAAGAGGTGACGTGTTCCTTGCCGCGTTACAAATCACACAGTGAAGACGGAACGTCAAAACCATTTATGAGTGAATGGGAAGTTGACGTCGTTTTCGGGTCTAACATTAATTTTTTTAGATAAAATTCATTTGAATTTTTTCAATAAAAATTATTGTGGGAATTTAATTTAATTCTAAAATCAAATTTTGGGTTCCTAAGTAGTTTCCTAAAGTTTGTAATTGTGGGAATTTAATTTAATTCTAAATTCAAATTTTGGGTTCCTAAGTGATTTTCTAAAATTTGTACCTCTTCATTTATTTATTAAACTATTCAATTTGTTTATTATATATATATATATATATATATATTTCAAATAGTTATATATATATATATATATTCAAAATAGTTTATATAATAAAGTTCAATAGATTTGAATTCCACATCAGTTTGATATGGTCCAAACTTGCACCTGAACTGATTTGAATTTGAAACTGTTCGGGCAGTTTCGGAACAGGTTATAACTGCTGCATCTATTGATTCAATTGGTAGATCTGTTTAATTTCAAATAGCAGATTAGTACCTATTCGGGTCAGATTTTTTGCCTATAAATACAGCCATGTTCCAGTAGTCTTGGGTTTTGAAAAATCAGTCTACAGATTGTCTAAATTGCTGTCCAATTTTTCTCTAGTGAATTTATTCTTCATATTTAGTTTTAGAATAAATTAAAGAGAGTATAGATCATAGGTTTGGTTCGCCGAACAAATTGTTTGGAGTGCTATTATAATTTGTGAAGATCATTGTATCTTGGGAGATATACACCACTCAACCATAAGCACCGTAGCAGGGTGAATCTGTCTTAAGGACAGAGTGTCATACACTCGACTTGGTCTTTTAATTTTAATTCGGTTCGATAAATAAATTTGGTATGTTATTTATTTATTTTGTTTGAATTTATTTCTAGTTATTTTATTTACACAGAAGATTGATCCAACAGTTTGTGCTGAAATTAGGGATTTGATTTGTGCTACAATTAAAAATATTAATTTGTAGTATTTGTTATTTAAATTAGGAACTTTCATTTGTTATAATATAGGTATATTAGAAATTTTATTTGTTGTGACTTGTGCTAAATTTAAAATTTTTGATTTGTATTAAAATTTGAGATTTTGATTTGTGGGGGTTTGTGATTTTGATTATGAATTTTTATTTTGATTTTTATTTTTTAAAACAGTCATGGAGAAATATTTCAAAAGAAAATCAAAGTTGGAATCATTTCTTCCTCAAGAAGAAAATTATAATTATTCTTCGGCAAAACAAAGTCGCATAGAAATCAACTTAGTAGACCTTCTTGCTGATCCAGGACTACGGCCTTGGATTATGGACTATAATGCTAATGATTGAGACCAAATTCGTAGTGCAAATCTATAAAAAGGTCCTTGTCAACCTCGTGATCATAATTTTTCACAAAAATCATTTGGACAAAAACTTTGGCGATTTAATCGGGCTTGGTTTAGTGAATTTCCTAATTGGTTGGAGTATAGGGTAGCAAAAGATTCAGCATTTTGTTTATGTCGTTATCTTTTCAAACCTGACATTGGAGATCAAGCTGGTGGTGATTCTTTTGTTGGTGAGGATTTCTCAAATTGGAAGAAAAAAGAAAAAATTCAAACTCATGTTGGAGGTCCCAATAGTGCTCATAATCAAGCTTCGAGTAAATGTCAAAACTTGTTAAACCAAAATCAACATATTCAAACAATTTTTTTCAAACAATCTGATCAAGCTCGAATTGAGTATTGAACCTGTTTGAATGCATCGGTTGATTGTGTCAAATTTCTTCTAAGACAAGGATTTGTGTTTCATGGGCATGATGAATCTGAAAATTCAAGTAACCAATGAAATTTTCTTAAACTTCTTAATTTTCTTGCTGATCATAATGAAGATGTCAAAGTGGTTGCATTGAGCAATGCTCCACAAAATGTCAAGTTGACATCTCCTGATATTCAAAAACATATTGTAAATGTGGCCGCATTTGAAACTATCAATGTGATTATTAGAGATCTTGGTGATGCACTTTTTTCTATTTTGATTGATGATGCCCGTGACATATCAATCAAGGAGCATATGGCAGTTGTAATACGATATGTGGACAAAAAAGGCCAGGTGATTAAGCGCTTTTTGGGTATTGAACATGTTACTAATACGAATGCTCTCTCACTCAAACAAGCTGTGGAAAATTTATTCTCCAAACTTGGATTGAGTATTTTCAGATTGTGGGGTCAAGGATATAATGGGGCTAGTAATATGCAATATGAGTTCAATGGTCTTAAAACACTTATACTGAAAGAGAATCCTTGTGCATATTATGTTCATTGTTTTGCTCATCAATTGCAATTGGAATTTGTAGCTGTGGCAAAGAATCATGATCAAATTGTTTTACTTTTCACTTTGGTTTCTAATGTGGTGAATGTTGTTGGAGCATCATGCAAATGTCGAGATATTATTAGGGAGAAGCAAGCTGCAAAAGTTGCTGAGGCACTTAATACTAGAGAGCTATCTAGTAGGCAAGGCTTAAATCAAGAAACTAATCTTAAAGGTGCTGGTGATACATGTTGGGGTTCACACTATGGTACTTTAGTTAGCTTGGCTGGTATGTTTTCAATAGTGATTGATGTGCTTGAAATGATTTTGGAGAATGGTTCAAATTCAAAACAACGAGCATAAGCAAATGTATTGTTGGACTTAATTCAATCATTTGAGTTTGTATTCAACCTTCATTTGATGAAAACGATATTGGCTATTACAAGTGAGTTATCGTAAGCACTATAAAGGACATATCAAGATATTGTTAATGCCATGGATTTAGTTCAAATTTCTAAAGTACGACTCCAAAAGATGAGAGAGAGTGGGTGAACATCTTTACTTGATGATATTTTGTCTTTTTGTGAAAAGCATGAATTGATGTTCCCCAAATGGATGATATGTTTGTAGCTCGAGAGAAAAAATGTGTAATGCTCAAGAAATTATAAACTTACGTCACTATCGAGCTAAGTTATTCTACATTGTTTTGGATATGCAAATTCAAGAACTAAATGTTCGTTTCACTGAGTCGAATACTGAGTTGTTACTTTGTGTGGCATGTTTGAATCCATCTAACTCATTTTCTAGTTTTGACAAGAAAAAGTTAATTCATCTTGCCGAATTTTATCCCAAAGAATTTTCTTCAGTGGAGTTCATGGTGCTTAATGATCAACTTGATACATATATTATCGACATGCTATCTAGTAGTGAGTTATCAAGGTTGAATGGAATTATCGATCTTACTAAGAAAATGGTGAAGACTGGAAGAGACAAAATATATCCATTGGTGTATTTGCTTTTGACTTTAGCATTAATCTTGCATGTTGTAACTGCTATTGTTGAAAGGATATTTTCAGCTATGAATATTGTGAAGAATTGGTTGCGGAACCGAATGGGTGATGAATGGATGAATGATAGCTTGGTTTACCTACATTAAGAGAGATTTTTTATGGCATTGACAATGATAGTATCATGGAAAGATTTAAAAGATAAAAACTTGTCGGGGTCAATTGTAAAAGTTTAAAATTAAAAACTTTTTGTAATGAATATTAATTTTTAATGTTTAATATTAGCTCAAAAAATTATTATTATGTTATTGTTATTGATTGGGGAAGAAAAAATTTGATATTATAATTAATAGGTTCCCCCTTACATTAAATTCTTGGCTCTGCCAGTGGTTGTTAGGCTTGACTCAGTGAGCTTGGTATATTGATTGTGTTAGACTTTATTAATATTTTAGTTGTTATAGACTGGTAGTCTCTAATAGTTAGACATTCATATTCAATACTTGAATAATGCTCATATTTGGGAGAATAAGGTTAATTAAATAAATTCATTAGGGAAATAGGAGGGTAGATATATCATTTGATATTAGTACATATTTAATATAAAATATTTAAGGAATAATATAGTAATTTGATCACCCTATTAACATATGTAAGAGCATCTCTAATAGAGCTGCCAAAGGAGCTGTCAAAGTTATAATTTGACAAGAGTGACAAAAAAAGGGCCTTCAACGACCAGCTATTCTTCTTGCCAAAGATAGTAGATGCCATTTCTATTCTCAAATTTGGTAGGTTGAATAGCATGTGCCAAACATGTCACATCATCAAATATCAATAAATTTTTGGCTCCAAATTCAGTTGAAAAAACAAAATTCATTCACTAGAAAAGCCTCTCAAATTCAATTTCATTCACTAGTTCCACAAATTTCATAAACAAATAGAATCACAAATTCGATTTCATAATGATCATTCAATTTTAGAAATAGAATTCGATTTCAGTTCCACAAACAGAATTCGATTCAATAATGATCATTCAAAGTTCCACAAATTTTACAAATTCATAATTTCACAAATAGCAGAATCAATTTAGAACAAATCACAAATTTCAAAATCAATTTAGAACAAATCAAACCCAAATTTTAGTCAAGAACAAATCAACCCAAATTTCACAAATTTATATAAATTTTAGAAATGAATTTAAAAGATAAATACCTAGATTCTAGCGTGATTGATGAACTTGTTCTTCATTTCAATCTCCATCGACCTCTAGGGTTTCTTCTTCATCGACTTGTAGGGCTCATTCCTAGACCGATCGAGCTCCATCGAAGTGTAAACAGTGGTGTTCAGTCAAACACTGGAGTTCCATTAAACTCGGAGATCGGTGATTGATGATCGGTGTTAGTAGTGATAATGCAAATCACAGAGAGAGAGAGAGAGAGAGAGAGAGAGAGAAAAGACTGGTTTTAGCAATCGCGTCTAATAGTGGTGATGATCAAGGGGTTTTGACAATCACGTTTTGGAGAAAAGGGTTTTTGATGAAGATGGTGAGAAAGGAGGTCGTGGCTGTTTTGACAAAGATTGAACACCTGAGAGAGAGACAGATGTTCTCATTATCTTTGACTGGTTCGATGAGAGTAAGAGAGAAAAATGGGTTTTTCTCTTGAGCGGATCATTCTAGAGGATACATCTTAGTCGTTGGATTGTTATTTAATCAACGGCTGAGATCTTGTTCATTAATCAACCGTTGGATTGCCAACAATTTTGCTATTTTGCTCATTAAAAAAATTAAAAAAAATTAAAAAAATTGTAAAACAGAAGCACAATAGCTATAAATAAAAGGCCATATTGTTTTAAATTCTCAACGGCCATATTTAGAAAAAAGGGTCATATTTTGTAATTCTATGAATTCAAACCCTTAATCTTAATTTCATTTCAAAGCAAGCCTTGTGAATTATATTTTTCTTTTTCTCCTCTCTTTTTTTCAATTTCATTTCACAACAAATCTCCCAAATTATATTTTTATTTATAGTTTTTTCACACAATCACTATGGAAGGTTCATGAAAAACAAATAGAGGAAAATCATGCACCATTAATGAAGATGTGGCACTTTTGTAAAGCTTAGTATCACATTTATAAAGATTCAATTGTTGGGAATTCGCAATCTTATGCTCACTTTTGGGGGAGAATTTATGAAAATTATTGCTCACTTCAGAATGATCAATTAAGAACACAAGTGTATATCCAATCTCGATGGGATACAATCATGAAATATTCTAACAAATTTCGTGGGTATTTAGCACAAGTTAAAAATGTACACCCAAGTACCATCTCAAGTTGATATAGTAAGATGTAGTAAGATTTAATCTTCATTTATTATATTAGTTTTTTTTATTTCATGTTGTAAAAAAATTAACTAATTAATTTATTTAATATTTTATCCATACAGATGCTTCAAACAAAATTTGTATACCATCAAGATGAAAAAAAAAAGCATTTTCCTTTTGAACATTGTTGGCAAGTGTTGCAAAATAATATCAAGTGGCAAGATGTGACTATTACGAATACAGTCAAGTCAAGAATACATATACCATTTACCGATTCAGTCCCTGATTCCCCTATGGATAATTGTATTTCTCTTCAAGACGATAACAGTCTAACTGAAGGTAACAATCCAAGTGTTGGTGATAATAGTGTCCCTACAAGGGGTAAAAGGCCTATAGGTAGGAAATTTGTAAAAGAATTACTTCAAAAAAGTCAAGTTGTTGAAGCTGAAGTCCACAAATTTAATAATTTGTTAGAGACATTTAACCAACACTTTACTGAGAAAGAAATGAAAAAAGCTAAAAGAGAAGATACAAGGGCTTAAGTATTGCAGAAAATGAAAGAACTTGAGATGACAAAGGAAGAACATTCCATAATGATTGCGGACATTTCTAATATGGACCCTCAGCTGAAAGCTTATTATATAATGCGCAAGAATGAGATTTTCGCAAAGTGATCCGTACATGTGAGCAACCCAAATTACGATTTTCCCCTGCCTCTTGATGAAGATATAATTGGGGAAGAATGTACCTTTCATTTTGCAATGTCATTTATTTTCCAATATAATTTTTAGTATTTCTGTTTCAATATAATTTTGATTTTTCAATGTAATGTATTTTTCAATATAATTTTAATTTTTCATTGTTATTATGAAAAAATACAAACATATTGAAATGAAGACAACAATTTTTCAATTATTTAATTTTTTTTTCAATTTTTTGTATTTGTCTAGTCGGGTAGAATGTAAATATTTAATTTTTTTTATAAAAAGTTTTAAAAAGATCACAAAAGACAAAAAATAAATAATAAAAAAATCATTAAAAAACTTATATCCATGTAACACCTAGGAAATTTGAGGAAAAGTTTATTGAAATTTATCAAAATGACATGTGATTATTAGAGTACTATTATTATAATTTAACAATTTACTATTGTCCAATGTCAAATTATAATAATAATAAATATTATTATAACATTTGTTATTGAAAATGCTGTAAGAGAGTAAATGTCATTTTAATTTACCCTTCTTTATGATTGAGATGATTGAGTGCGGTGCAAGGAAAAAGTGATTTGGTTTTCAGTATGGTGAACTTTTGGAATTGTGTATTATGATGGAGATGTTCTCTCTCATCCCTCAGCATGGACCAATTGAGGAAGGAACTTCCCACTTTAGCCTTGAGCAAAAAAAAAAAAAAAAAAAAAAACCACTTTTTTTTCCCCCTCATTTCAGTAACTTTAAAGTGAAAATGGGAAAGTGGGAAAATGAATTCATTTGGTTGCCACTTCCTATGGGAGTCATGGGAAGCAATTTGAAAACCTCCGCACTATGATTTGACCTTGTTGGGAAGTGCCAACATTGGATTGAAGGAGAGACATGTCAATAATTAGCTGCTCTAAAAGCTCAAAATGATGAAATAATAATATTTTACATAATATTTGATTTATTGAAATGAATGTGTAATAAAATGATTATTTTTTAATATTTTTATAGAATAAAAATGAATATTTTAATTAACTAAGACCTCGTTTGGGAATAGATTTTTTTAGTAACTTTTTGATTTTTGGTTAAAATATGATGTAAAAAAAATAGTATGTGAGGGATGAATTTTTTATTTTTTACAAAAAGATATGTAAAAAGTAGAGAGAAAATAGAATTTTTGACTTTTTAGTATAAGTCGTTGACTTTTTGATTTTTTTTAATAGCTTCTTAACTTTTAAGTTAAAAAATAATGTTACCAACCAAGACCTAAACAATATCTAAGTTTTTACACGTCAAAACTTCACGTTGTGAAACAAATTGAAAATTGTATATCTAGAGTTGAAAAATGGTGCAGATCCACGAGACTCTCATACGTTGTCTTACTCCAACGTGCAAAAAGATTATTTTTATGATTTATGTTAATGTACACTAAACCTAACCCACTAACCTAACCCACTACATCCACTCCACTAAACTTAACATACTTACCATCTCCACTACCACCCACCACCTCCACTACCATCCACTACCACCACTCACTTACCTCACACCTCTCCTATATAATAGCTTGTAACATACAAATCAATATACATCAATCTTGTAATATATACACAACAATACAATCAATAATAATACATCAGTATTTTACATGGTATCAGAGCTTGGTTAAGAACTTAGTAATTCCGCTTCACCGGCGGGCGGCAGCCTCGCCTTGGCCGTCCGCCGGACAAACCCAAATTTCCTTAATTTCTTCTTCAATGGCAGATTCTTCAACAACACTTCACTATCACATCACCAGATCCGGTCACAGTCGGAGGACCATCACCGTCTACGCCGACCACGCCACCTGTCACCACTTCACTACCACTCCTGCTAGCTCACCACCGACGCAGATCTCCGCCTTCTCCGTCGAACACTCACGCTATGTCGTACGTCGACGCTGACTAACTCCGCAAACACATAACACACCACACCCGGCATCAACCTCTCAGCACCTCTTTCTCTGCAACTCCCTCTCTCTAGCTCTCTCTCTGGACAGAGGGTTGGAGTACAAAAAAAAAAAAAAAAAAAAAAAAACAAAAAAAAAAAAACAAAAAAAAAAAAAACGACGACTGCCATACCCACACAGGTACATGGGACAGCACACATTGAGACATGCCTCCTCTGTTTCCACATGCCACTCCCAATCACCCGAATAACACAACCCCGCACATCGGAGTCCGATGATCGGACCCATCTCCGGCGATGATCCGCCGGAATCAGATACAGATTTCACCGGCGACATCGCCCACAACAGATTCAGCTTCCGATTCAACATAGCCTACACAATCTACTTCATTCTCGGCTGCGCCTTCCTCCTCCCCTGGAACGCCTTCATCACCGCCGTCGACTACTTCTCCTCCCTCTACCCGGCCGCCTCCGTCGACCGTGTCTTCGCCGTCGTCTACAAACCCCTCGGCCTCTTCTCTCTCCTCTTCATCGTCGCCTATGCCCACAAACCCTATTCCTATATCCGAGTCAACGTGGGTCTCTCTCTCTCTCTCCTTCCACACAGATCACACACATGGAGGCACCCACACCCACTATCTCTCTCTCTCTCTCGTCCCTTTTAATCAGACCTATACACATGGTCCCTTTTTTTATTTATTTATTTATTTTTTTTTTTTAAACCACTCTTCCTCTATGCACCCACTCATCAAAACCTCTTTAATATATTCCACCGCTTGCACATCCTCCCCCATAAATATTCTCTGTTTTCTTTCTCTATTTTATTGTATTCTTTTTTTTTTTTTTTTTAATTTTATTATTCAACAAAAAAAAAAAAAAAAAAAAAAAACAGCAGAAGAAGAAGAACTGCTACCACACTCATTTTATTCATGTTGGGGCTCACCCCGATCACCATTTTACAACAAAAAAAAAAAAAAAAAAAAAAAAACACAAACCAAAACAAAACACCCACACCCACAGTGGGATTTTTCTTCTCTACTCTACTGCAGGTCTCTTCTTTTTGCCTCCGTCCTGGACGGCCCTTGCCGGTGTTGCCTCCGTGTTTCCCACTCCACTGGGCATCATCACTACGCCCTGCTCCTCCATTGCAACATATGGCGGCCCTCCAAATCGGAACATCACGGTGGCCTTCCGTTTCAGCTCCTTGTTTTCTGCCCTTAGCACGCTTATCTCTGCTCGCGCATCCTTATACATGCGTTGGAGCAGAGCCAGCTGGGAGTTTAACTGCTGCACCTCATTTGTCCTACTCTGTAGCCGGTGCGACAGATTTGTGACCGCCGTCATGGACTCCACACATGCCTTCAACGTATACTGATTGGCTTCCACATCCGACTGCACCGCCATTTTTTGCTCCACAGACCGCATCGGAAAGTTCAGCGGAGCAAACCCAGCAGTGTTTGGTTGAGGTTCACTGGCCACCGCACCAGTTCTCTCTCCTGTGGACTCGTTGAGGTCGGGAAAGAGGGTAAGCAGCCCGCGGGAAGACGAAGCCATTTTTTCTGGGCAACAGAGTGTTATAGAGAGTGTTACAGAGTATCTTCTCAGCAAAACCTTCTCAGCAAAACGAAGAGTTTTTCAGAGGATTTTCGCCAATTGTTTGTCTTCGCCTCTGCCTCAGCTCTGTCTTGGTTAAATAGCCGAGGCAGCCACGCGCATCGCGCGCCTCTTCTCGCCGACAAACTGGCACGCCTTTTCATGGCACGCCTTTTGATGCATTCGGGCACGCCTTTTGATGGCACGCCTTTTGAGGGTGCGGGCACACCTTTTGAGGGCACGACTTTTGAGGGCTCGATATCTACATCCATGTATATTTTTTTGGGCAGCCTATCTACACACTCATACAGTGTCTTCTACACCGGTCAGCTTTATCAATCCCTTTGTTTCAACCTCAAATAGGTTTCTATCTTTACACCTATTTGAGTTTGAGGGGGGGTTATACACAGTATCATGTATAAGTCGCTCATGGCGCACTCCCTAAGTCGCCCCCTTGGTGCACCACCACAACCTCTTCTACAACGGTCTGACACGACCACACAGTGTCTGCTACAACGGTCCGACATGACCCCGTAAACTGTCTTCTTCAACGGTCCGACATGACCCCGTAAACTGTCCTACTACATCGGTCCGACATGACCCCGTAAACTGTCTTCTACAACGGTCCGACATGACCCCGTAAACTGTCTTCTTCAACGGTCCGACATGACCCCGTAAACTGTCCTACTACATCGGTCCGACATGACCCCGTAAACTGTCTTCTACAACGGTCCGACATGACCCCGTAAACTGTCTTTTACAACGGTCCGACATGACCCCGTAAACTGTCTGCTACATCGGTCCGACATGACCCCGTAAACTGTCCTGCTACATCGGTCCGACATGACCCCGTAAACTATCCTGCTACAACGGTCCGACATGACCCCGTAAACTGTCTTCTACATCTGACACGACCACACAGTGTCTGCTTCAACGGTCCGACATGACCCCGTAAACTGTCTGCTACAACGGTCCGACACGACCATACAGTGTCTCCTATCCCATTTTTAATTGTCAGCTTACTTTTCTGTTTTGTTACTCTCTTCAAACTCAAGTTGGTTAATTCATATCCTCCTTGAGTTTGAGGGGGGCTGTTAATGTACACTAAACCTAACCCACTAACCTAACCCACTACATCCACCCCACTAAACCTAACACACTTACCATCTCCACTACCACCCACCACCTCCACTACCATCCACTACCACCACTCACTTACCTCACACCTCTCCTATATAATAGCTTGTAACATACAAATCAATATACATCAATCTTGTAATATATACACAACAATACAATCAATAATAATACATCAGTATTTTACAATTTAAATCCATGAAAAAAAAGAAAAAAGAAGGTACGAGTCCAATTTGTGGCAAGACATTAGGAAGGAATTCTCATTCAAAAACTACACGAGAGAGAGAGAGAGAAAGAGAGAGAGAGAGAGAGAGAGAATCACATTCACATGTTAAAAGCTAGAGGTTGAGGAGGGAAGCTTAAATCTCAAATTAGCTGCAAGATTCCAACATTCACCAACCACAATACCTACCAACACATACATAAATTTCAAAGAAATGATGAGTATGCACTTGTTCATTCATGCTATAGAGGATGATATCTATCAAAAGCACAAATAAAATAAATAAAATAAATCACCCATAAATTGCGGTAAAGAATTTGGAGAAAGTTGAGACCCCCATCCCATCAATACAACCCTACACATGCTTGACAATTATATATATGCACCTAACCACTAAATAGAACACAACGCTTTATATTTATTTATTACAGAATTAGCCTAATTAATTAATTTTTTATTAGCAAAACCCTAAAACCACAGTGCATGTAACAGTTAAAATAGATACACAAGTGGGAGAGGATTGCCGTTTTGTCACTTTTGTTCCATTAAATGAGGAGTCGTACAGCTGATGGAGTATTATTATTATTATTATTATTATTATTTAGTTATTAAAGCTTTGCTTCACAAAAAAAAAAAAAAGGTAAAATTTAAAAAAATACAAAAGACAAAATAAATTAAATAAGTTTTGGGGATGTATTTTCTGAATACCAACACGTGGCATGGTGACGCCGACGTGTCAGCCGAGGTGCCACGTGTCCTGGTAGTTAAGCCGAGGAAATCTCGTAGAAGTCGAGGTTATCTCCGAAGATATCAGAATCCGAGATAAGGGACAAGAGTCCTAAGACGAAGAGGGGACTTAACCTAGATAAGGATAAAGCTCTTAGGGAGTTTATCTTTATCTCTTAAAGAGTCCAAGGTAAACATTGATATGAAGTTCATAGAAGTCATACTTCTATTGGGACTTGGATTGAGTATATTATAAAAGAGAGGCACCCACATGGGTCTAAGGTATGCAATTTATATTTTGAGTATTCAGTTTAGCACTTGATTATCTTTGAGAGATATACTGACTTGATCGTCGGAGTGCCCCCGGGTGGAAGAACCACCGCCGGAGCTTTTTCTTTCTGTTGCAGGTTGCTAAAGCCATCTATTCTGCCTGTGCTCTCCAGCTGATCACTAAACGGGCAGTGTGGTCAGATTTTCACCCACACAATTTGGCGCCGTCTGTGGGAACGAAGGAAGAATAGATGGCCAGTAACGGACAGCAGGAAAATATTGGGGATGACGCTCCCACTGGGAGTGGCAGACCAATTAACCTCGACATTGAAGGAGACAACCACAATGCAGAAGCCCGTGACCAGGGTCACAGAGAGAATGACGCCATCCCGGAAGGCGACACGTCAAAAAGAACAAACCAAGGAAAGTACTACAATGAAGATAACCTCCAGGTATGGAGGGACAGGTGCCTACGGAGGGATGAGGAAGTGAAAGAACTGGCGAACAAGTTGGCGGACCTTCAGTCAGTCGTCAACTTCATGATGCAGAATAATGTTATGCAGCCACCATACCCGCTGCAAGATACGCCGATGCCAGTGACCAACACCCAGAAGGGTGGAAGAAAAACAATCCCCGAGGTCCCTCAGCATACCAAGAGCGAAAGACATTCTCACCGGCCTTCCAGGGAAGTCGGACGGGAAAAGCCGAGGCAAGAAGAGTCCCGAAGGACGCACCACATGAAGAATCCAGACCCCAAAGAACATCGACATGTTCAGGGGCAAATACTCCACTTTGACACAACCCATGAAGAAAGATCCAAACGGACCCACCACGAGGCCGAAAGCAGTGTACCAAAAAGACTAAAATCTAAAGACAGCCGAGCTCCAGGGAGGAGCAAAGAAGACCTAAGGGACTACCTCAAGAGGAGGCAGCAGAATGCAGAAGCCGAGGTAAACTCCCCAGTAAAACCAAAGACAGCCTTCTCGGTGGAACTGGACAAATTCGAACCACCCAAGAGATTCAGTATGCCGAGGTTTCAAATCTATGATGGTAAGTCAGATCCAAACTTTCATGTTGGGCTATACCTAAATTCAATGGCATTATATAGCGGAAACGAGTCGTTGCTCTGCAAAGTATTCCCCTCATCCTTTGGAGAAATTGCATCCGATTGGTTCCATAAATTACCAAAAGGAAGAATAAAGACATGGGAGGGCCTGTCCGAGATGTTTGTAGCCAGGTTCGTGACCAACAAGCTGCAACCCCTGAGGGTTGATGCTTTGATGGCTCTAAGAATCACCAAGGAAGAAGGCCTTAGGGCCTATGCGAAGAGGTACTACGAGGTGTTCAACCGAATACCCGAATGCAACCAGGAGGTAGCAGTCGTGTCTTTCAAGAACGGCCTGAAAGATGACTGCCCATTACGGAAGTCTCTGGCAAAAACATTGTCAAAAAGCATGGAAGAACTCATGGCAAGAATTGAAAAATACGCTAGGGCCGAAGAAGATACATCGGGAAACAAAGAGGTAAAGCAAGAAAATGGAAACGGCTCGCCGAAGCGAGGCCGAGGCAACAATGGACCGACCAAACAAGAAACAGAGCTGAGGAGTAAACAGGCGGTAACAACGGTATTCCGAATCCCAATCCATAAAGTCTTAGATCAGATTCAAAACCAACCATATTTCAGGGCTCCGGCAAGAGCACCCGGGGAATTCATGGGAAGGAACGTTGGTAGGCGTTGTGCCTACCACAATGAAGAAGGGCACCCAACTCAAGGATGCAGAGCCCTGAAAGCACACTTGGAGGACCTGGTAAGACAAGGCCTTCTGAGGGACCTGGTCGATGAAGCCAGGACAAGGGAAGAACAGGCAAGGTTGCCACAAGCACCAGCAGCACCCCCACCCCCAGCACAACTACCACAAGCAGGAGGACCGAGGGTGGTTAATGTGATCCACTCAAGGGTCAACGAAAACGAAGTCAGAGGGGAGACCCAGAGGGTAAGACATTTACAGCATGTCTACCAAGTCGGGGAAAAAAGACATCGGTTAGAAGAATGCCAAGGGCCGATCATAGCCTTTACTGAAGCCGACCTGGAATTGGTCCAACATTCGCATAATGATGCCTTGGTAGTATCCCTCCAGGTTGGGGAATACCAAGTGAAACGCATCTTAATAGAGCAAGGCAGCTTCTGTGACATCATGTACGTCAGATGTTACAAGGAGCTGGGCCTTCACCCTGATGACTTAGAACAATCCAGCGGCCCGATGGTCGGCTTTAATGGAATGCCGACGTGGCCACTGGGCGCAACAAGCTTGGAAGTACAAGTCGGCACTAAGAAGGTCAAGACGGAATTTCTGGTAATTGACACACCCTCACCATACAACATCATCTTGGGAAGGCCGTGGTTGCATGCAATGGGGGCAGTTCCCTCAACGTTGCATCAACTACTTCGGTTCCCAACAGAGCATGGGATTGAAGAGATCAGAGGAGATCAACTACAGGCAAAAAATTGCTCCATGGTGGCAATGAAGTCCACCTGCAGCATACGAGAACCAGGGAAAGTCGAAATCGAAGATGAAGCCATAGAAGTCTTGGAGGATGTCGGCAAAGAACCAGCCGAGAAAAGCGAAGAGGCGCTAAAGAAAATCCTCGTCCAGGAGGGCGACGAAGAACGATTTTTTCTTCTCGGCTCAGGCTTAGCTAGAGAAGAGGAAAAAGAACTGGAAATTTTTTTAAGGGAAAACATAGAGGCGTTCGCCTGGACACCTTATGAAATGCCTGGCATTGACCCCGAGGTCACTTGCCACAGTCTGAATGTCGACAGATCGGCAAAACCTGTGATTCAACGAGCCAGAAGGCCGACGTTGATGCACGTCGAAGCAGTAGAGGAAGAGGTAGACAGACTCCTTGAAGCCAGGGCCATCCGAGAAGTTCAGTACCCAACATGGCTGTCCAACACAGTAGTAGTAAAAAAGAAGAATGGCAAGTGGAGGGTTTGTGTAGACTTTACCAGCCTCAACAAAGCTTGCCCCAAAGACAGCTTTCCTTTGCCCAAAATCGACCAACTGGTAGACGCCACTTCGGGACATGAAAGGATGAGTTTTTTAGATGCATACAGAGGGTACCACCAGATTGCTATGTACCCTCCAGATGAGGAGAAGACCGCGTTCATCACCCCGAAAGGCCTGTACTGTTACAAGGTAATGCCTTTTGGGCTGAAAAACGCAGGAGCAACCTATCAGAGGTTAGTGACAAAGATGTTTAAACACCTGATTGGCAAAACAGTAGAAGTTTACATCGATGACATGGTCGTAAAGACCAAGGAATCAAAAGGTCATCTTGCCGACCTAAAAGAGGTCTTTGACATACTCAAAAGATATCGGCTCCGACTCAACGCCTCGAAGTGTGCCTTTGGAGTTGGGTCAGGTAAATTTCTAGGATATCTGGTAACAAGAAAGGGCATTGAGGCCAGCCCAGACCAAATCAAGGCCATCCTGGAACTACAGAGTCCGACATCGGCAAAGCAAGTTCAAATGCTTACTGGAAGGGCCGCAGCCCTAAACAGATTTATCAGCAGAAGCTCAGACAAGTGCAGACCCTTCTTTAACCTGGTGAAAAAAGCCACAGACTTCCTGTGGACAGAAGAATGTGAAGCTGCCTTAGCCGACCTAAAAAAGTACTTGACCACAACCCCGGTCCTTACTAACCCAGTTCCAGGGGAGGAATTGTTTTTGTACTTGGCAGTCTCTGAACACGCAGTCAGTGCAGTGCTAATCCGAGAGGAAAAAGGGGAGCAGAAGGCTGTCTATTATGTAAGTAAGACTTTGGCTGACGCAGAAACAAGATACCTACCACTGGAAAAATTAATGCTGGCCTTAGTAATGGCTTCAAAAAAGTTGAGCCATTACTTTCAGGCACACAAGATTGTGGTTCTAACAGAGCACCCACTAAAGTCCTTATTACAACAAGGAGACTTAACAGGAAGGATAGCAAAATGGGCCGTAACTCTGGGCCAATTTGACCTGGAGTTTAGGCCGAGAACAGCCATAAAGGGCCAAGTGTTGGCCGACTTCGTCGCAGAACTCACACCTGAAGCCATCGCACATCGGGCTCCGCCGAGCCAAGATGAGCATTGTCCCAATAAGCAAAAGGAATCCCAGCCAAAAAAGCAAGAGAAGGAGAAGCTCAGACCCTGTAGCATCTACATCGGGGATTCATTCAGACTATTCGTCGACGGCAGTTCAAACCGCCAGGGAGCAGGGGCAGGAGTACTGCTGATATCTCCAGATGGAGAAATAGTAGAACAGTCCATCCGTTTGGGGTTCAAAGCCTCAAACAATGAAGCAGAATACAAAGCATTAATTGCAGGGCTAAAACTGGCAGCAGCAGCAGAAGCAGATGAGGTAATTGTTTTTTGTGATTCACAACTCATTGTTAACCAATCAACAGGAGAATTTACAGCCAGGGACGAAAGAATGTCGGCATATGCAAAGGAAGTCATCAGATTGGCAGCCCTATTCCAGAATTGCAGATTACTCCAAGTTAGCCGAGATGACAACACCCACGCCGACGCGTTAGCCAACTTGGCCAGTTCAATTCAAACTGGAAAAACAAGGACAATTATGATCAACTACATGTCGGCCCCGAGCATAGATAAACAGAGCACCGAACAAGAAGCAATGTGCGTGGGCTTGGGACCAAGCTGGATGGATGCAATCATTGCATTCCTAAAAGAGGGGAAGCTGCCAGAAGACCATAAAGAAGCACATAAAATTAGACTGAAATCGGCCAGATTTAGTCTAACAGCAGAAGGCCATCTCTACAGGAGGTCCTTCACTGGACCACTTTTAAGGTGCGTACATCTTTTGCAGGTTGAAGATTTTCTCTACGAGATTCATGAAGGAATTTGCGGAAGCCATACTGGGGGCAGATCGTTAGCCCACAGGGCCATTACCCAGGGGTATTGGTGGCCCTACATGCAAAAGGATGCCGAAGCCTATGTAAAGAAGTGTGAACAATGTCAAAAGTTTGCACCTTTGATACATCAGCCAGCTGCCGACCTGAACCCAGTATCCAGCCCTTGGCCGTTTGCCCAATAGGGCATGGATCTGGTTGGACAACTTCCCTAGGCAACTGGGCAGAGAAAATACTTGCTGGTAGCAACAGACTACTTTACAAAATGGATAGAGGCAGAACCTCTTGCCAAAATTCGAGATGTGGACGTCAAGAATTTTATATAGAGAAACATTATCACCAGATTTGGGATTCCAAGAGCAATAGTTGCCGACAACGGAACACAGTTCGACAGCAAACTTATCAAAAACTTTTGTGCAAAATTCAAGATCAAGAATTATTTCTCAACACCAAGTTTTCCTCAAAGCAATGGGCAAGCAGAGGCATCCAACAAAGTAATCCTGGATGGAATAAAGAAGAGGCTGCAGGCAGCAAAAGGAAAGTGGGTGGACGAGTTGCCCAACGTACTTTGGGCATATCGGACTACGCCGAGAAGATCAACAGGAGAATCCCCCTTTGCCATGGCCTATGGCACAGAAGCAGTCATCCCATTGGAGATCGGCATCCCAGGGATCAGAACCCAGGGAGTAAAGAATGGCACCAATGACATACTCTTAGCCCGAGACCTGGATTTGTTGGAAGAACGAAGAGAGAAAGCTGCAATTCAGCTCGCAGTATACCAGCAACAGCTTGTCAGAGCTTACAACAAGAAGGTTAATCCAAGAGATTTTCAAGTTGGCGACCTAGTCCTAAGAAAAGTCGTCGGGAACAAGAAAGATCCCAGGGAAGGCAAGCTTGGCCCAAACTGGGAAGGACCCTACAGAATTACTTCAGTATTAGGCAATGGAGCTTATCGGCTTGAGGATAATGAGGGCAAAGCACTACCCAGACCTTGGAATACTTGTAATTTGAAATATTTCTATCATTAAGATGTGCATCATTTTTTGACCGACGTCATCAATAAAGTCTCTTCAGAATTCTTTCAACACATATGATTGATAAGATTATGCATTGTTGTTTATTGAAAACGTAATTAATGTGAACCCAAGTCAAACTCAAGTTCACATTGGGGGCAAAGAATAAACCGAGATTATTCCTTAATTCACTTGTTGAAATTTGTAGCAATTTACAAGTTGGAATTAAGCTGATTCCTTATCTTCACTTGTTGAAATTTGTAGCAATTTACAAGTTGAAGTTAAGCCGGGATTATTCTTTAATTCACTTGTTGAAATTTGTAGCAATTTACAAGTTGGAATTAAGTTGATTCCTTATCTTCACTTGTTGAAATTTGTAGCAATTTACAAGTTGAAGTTAAGCCGAGATTATTCCTTAATTCACTTGTTGAAATTTGTAGCAATTTACAAGTTGGAATTAAGCTGATTCCTTATCTTCACTTGTTGAAATTTGTAGCAATTTACAAGTTGAAGTTAAGCCGAGATTATTCCTTAATTCCCTTGTTGAAATTTGTAGCAATTTACAAGTTGGAATTAAGCTGATTCCTTATCTTCACTTGTTGAAATTTGTAGCAATTTACAAAGTTGAAGTTAAGCCGAGATTATTCCTTAATTCCCTTGTTGAAATTTGTAGCAATTTACAAGTTGGAATTAAGCTGATTCCTTATCTTCACTTGTTAAAATTTGTAGCAATTTACAAGTTAAAGATAAGCCGAGGTTATTGCTTAAGTTCTCATAGCAATATGTGGGTTGCTTAAACCCTAGGGAAGATGCTTAACACTTGTTGAAATTTGTAACAATTTACAAGTTTATGTTAAGCCGACATATGATCACCTGTTGAGGTATACAGAAAGTTACAGGTTAAAGTAAAGGCTAAGTATATTGTTCACTACTTGTTGAAATTTGTAGCAATTTACAAGTAGGTCAGACTAAGATTACCATTTAATACTTGTTGAAACTTGAGAAAAAGCTTGCAAAGTTTGCATTCCGAAATATATGTTCTATACTTGTTGAAATTTATGAAAAGTTTGCAGGTTAGTATCTTGCCGAAGTAAAAGTTTTGTAGTTATACCCGAGGTATGTAACCCCGAGAAGATTGCACAAAGGAAGCAACATGAAGAAGCATACAAAAAACTTCTAAATACAAGACTATGCAGAAAGTAGTCAACAGAACATCACAAGATTAAAACATCCATAGAAAAGAACAGTTGCAATTACATATTGAAAAAACCACGTCGGCCATAAGAAGAAGTTTTGCATTGTCCAAAAATTAAAAGAGTACAAAAGTGCAAAGTACAGAAAAAGAAGGAAAAAGTACAAAAGACAATTTTCTCAAGATTCTTCACTGTTAGCCACCGCAGGGACTGGGACCTCGGATGATTCTGGTGGAACCTCGTCGGCCACTTTTTCCACTTGTATCTCGGCATCAATCTCTGCTAATGACTCCTCAACACTTCTTTCTATCAAGAGAAGATTGGACGATAGCTGCCCAGTGGCAGTTTCCTTGGTTGCCTCCTCGGCCTCATCACCCTCCTCATCCAAGGTTAAGTCCATAACCTGCTCTGCAGGAGGAGGGGACTTGGCTTCGACGGCATCCTTGGGTTTTCTCACCAAGGCTTCTTCATTGACCTCATTGTCTTCATCCTCGGCATCAGCATCAGGTTCTGATTCGCCTTCAGGTGGAGGTGGAGGAAATGGCAAGGGGATGGCATCAGCATTCCGAAGGGGCGAGTCAACAGGGAGATCAAGCTTCTTTATCAGGGACATCCAACCTAGGGAAAATCCCCTGTTGCATGCCTACCTGACTTGAAGCTTATAATCTTCTGCAACGTCGGCCATACCTTGGGCGTAGGCCTTTTCATCGGCCTCTTTGACTTCGGCCTCTTTGGTGGCCAGAGCTTGCTGGAGTTCTTTCTCCGCGTGGGCCTTCTGAACCTCGACCTCTCTTTTCTCGGCCTCAGCAAGTTTTTTAATGGCCTCAGCAGATTCGGCCTTCTCAAGAGCTAAAGTTTGAGCTTTAGTTGCAGCCTCAGCTTGATCCTCCAGTTTTTTCATTTTTGCTTCAAGGGACTTTATCTCTCTCTTCATGGAAGATGCTTCCCTTTTCATATCAACCAACCTTTGACGATTTTCAAAAGATTGCATTGAAAATGAATGGGCATGCTGAATGGCCTGCAGAAAAACAGAAGTGTTAGACAATACTTTTAGTAAAAAATGGAAGATAAAATCACAAGTACAAACAGAAATACTTACTTGAACGGAGTGTTGGAGCATGAGAGCGTAATTCTCATACTCACTAAGCTTAGCATTTCGCTCCAAGTCATTCGGAAGGAGAAGAGCAGTGCTGAGGACGACACCAACGTTAATATCGTCGGCACTTTCACTAGCCATAATGGGCCTATCCTCGAGGGATAGATCAGGGGCCCAGGGGACGTCGGGCTTCTTTGAAGCCGAGGTCGTCGCGGACGATGACCTCGCCTTCTTCGATTGTGTAGACCCTGAAGGTTGGCCCTCAGCAGACCTCTTGGTGGAAGTAGAGGCTGATTTTTTGCTTTCTGCTAGTTTAGAAATCGGCAAAACATCCTCAGCCTCGGCATCTGTAGCCTTGGCCTTGGGCTGAGCCTTTTTAACTCTCTTTGGCTTTGGTGGGAGCATTGATTGGGAAGGAACAGCATCGGCGTCGGTTGGAAAGTCGGCAAGAAGATCTTGAACGACGGGCCTTGAACGAACCATCTCGGCAGTTTTTACAAGTCTTCGTCGACGTTTGCATTCTGGGATTGGTATTAAGTGGGGGGCCGAAGTCGATGGAAGATCGACAGGGTCAGATGTAGACTCTTGGTCTGTTCGTGATGTTGAAGCGGTGTGAGTTGTGGCAGTAGGCAGGGAAAGGCTTTTCTTCCTTTTCTTTGGGATGTCGGGTAAAGTGGATTTATATGTAGGGATGAAGTTTAGTAATAGTGGGGCTTTTCGTTTATGGATTGGAAGGCCAAGGAGTTTTTTCAGATCTGTTCCTGGGAAGAAGGATTGACGAAAGTTTTTTGGTGGCTGATGAAGATCTGCAGAACAAAGAAACAGACGTCAGAAACAAAAAGTATTAAAGACTTAAATAAAAACAACTAAGTGTTGACTCAGGGCTCTTACTCTTGCCCTCTGTAATTGTTCGAGGAAGAGGGTAGAGGTGGACATCTTCATCTGGGCCAAATTCCCAATTTCCAGAAGCAATGACAAAATCATCTCCAGCCCCCTTGTTGGAGTCTGGGAGGTCGGCTACAATTTTGTACTGAGTAGATCTCGGCTTAAGGTAATAAACGAAACCCCTATCCTTCAGGTCAAGAGGGCACATGGTGTAGCAGTATTGAAGGTCGGCTAGAGTAATTCTAAGGTTCTCTTGCCTAACTAAAGCTATAATACCATTAATCACCCTATAAGAGTTGATAGTAAGTTGCATGGGGTTCAGCCTGTAGAAATGAAGAACTTCACAAAAAAGGGGATCAAGTGGAAGCCGGAGTCCACATTCGGTAAAAGCTACTATAGGGAAGGGCATCGTATGGTCTGTGGGCATGATGGTATCACCGTCCCCAGCTAGTTTAAGTTGAACATCGGCCGGGATAGAGAATTCCTGCCTAAAGTATTCTAGTTTTGTTGGGGTATTTACCCTATGCCTCCACATACCCATTATATCGGCTTAAGCTAAGAGAAATGTGTTTCAGAAGATGGGCGTTTTTTAGTTTTCCCTAAAAATTAAAGGTTCTACAGACAAATTCCAAATCTATGAGCTACGAAGATAAAGATCGAAGGCACAGATCTGGGACAGATACGAAAAACAGAAAACAAAGACGAAGTTTCAGATTCAAGAACAGAGGTATAGCTCTCAGAAACAATAGAGATACAGAAGTAAAAAAAAAAAAAAAAAAAAAAAAAAAATAGAGATACAGAAGTAAAAAAAAAAAAAAAAAAAAAAAAAAAAAAAAAAAAAAAAAAAAAAAAAAAAAAAAAAACAGTGGCAAGAAGAATGGTGAAAAAGTTTAGGAGTTCAAGGTGTAGCCACAATTCAAGGTACAAATAAATCCAAGGCTTCGAACAAGATCAGTAATGGCAACAGGCAGACAAAAGCACATAAAAGGGAAATTAACATTGAAGGGAATGAATCTTACCGGAACAAATGAAGCCGGGGCAATGTTCGACCGAGCTCAGAAACCGGTTGCACCAGCGAAGAAGGCTTCGCACGAATGAGGGATTAAGAGCAGTTCCAGAAGAGAGATCGAAGCAATGGCAGATTCGAAGAAGAAAGAGCTCTCAGAGAGAGAAAGAGCAAGAAGAAAGAATGAAAAAGTGAAGGAAAAATAGAGGCAAAGGAAAAGTTTTGTCAAAAACGTGAAACGGCGGCAAAAATAGGGCAATTATTACGCCTAGAGCAACGCACGCGTCAGACGGCACAGACGAACGAACAGACAGCTTTCAGGCGCGTCACCGACACGCTCCAATGAAGACGAAACACGTGAAAGGAACGGTTAGATATGCATGACAGCTCATGCGCGTGGGAGAGTACGATCGAAACCTTGCTCTCCGAAGAGAACACATCGGCTGAAAGTGGATAATCTTGGCTAATCAGTTTTTGAGCCATTACTCAGAAAAGAAGTGATAAAATATCGGAATAGGTTCCATCACCTCAGAATGCCGAGGTAATAGAACCTAGGGGGCAGTTGTGGGGATGTATTTTCTGAATACCAACACGTGGCATGGTGACGCCGACGTGTCAGCCGAGGTGCCACGTGTCCTGGTAGTTAAGCCGAGGAAATCTCGTAGAAGCCGAGGTTATCTCCGAAGATATCGGAATCCGAGATAAGGGACAAGAGTCCTAAGACGAAGAGGGGACTTAACCTAGATAAGGATAAAGCTCTTAGGGAGTTTATCTTTATCTCTTAAAGAGTCCAAGGTAAACATTGATATGAAGTTCATAGAAGTCATACTTCTATTGGGACTTGGATTGAGTATATTATAAAAGAGAGGCACCCCCATGGATCTAAGGTATGCAATTTATGTTTTGAGTATTCAGTTTAGCACTTGATTATCTTTGAGAGATATACTGACTTGATCGTCGGAGTGCCCCCGAGTGGAAGAACCACCGCCGGAGCTTTTTCTTTCTGTTGCAGGTTGCTAAAGCCATCTATTCTGCCTGTGCTTTCTAGCTGATCACTAAACGGGCAGTGTGGTCAGATTTTCACCCACACATAAGTCAATAAGGCAAATGTCATATTCAAACCATAATTATTTCACTTTTCTCTTACAAAAGTCAAAATGCTAAAAGAATCAATCCAAATAAACTTTTTAATCCAAAACTAAAAAAATTTCAACTCAAAACAACCAACTCAAAAAACTCTTAATCAAACCACAACTAAATGATTGTTTGTAATGTAGAAGTATAATCTTTATTTTTGAAATATAAAAAAAATAATAAAAATGGGAGCTTTTTTGATAAATCCATTTTCTAAGAGTTTTATTCCATCCAACCCATATTCTTTTTGACTATTCCATTAGGTCCAATTTGAGATAAGAATACCAAAATACCCTTTTCATCTACTTATGTTCCATTTAGTTCACATTATTTTCTTATATTTCAATAAGTCCTATGGGTGACATAATTACCAAAATACCCTTAATGTGAATATTCACACCGTCAACGTAAATGTTCATATCGTCAATGTGTAGGGGCCCGGCCCATGTCGATCCTCGTGGGTGCCCGGAAAAATTCGAGTCGGGCCGGGCCGGCCCACAGGCCAAAAAAATAGGCCCGGCTCGGCCTGTTGATAATATGAATATTCACATTGATAAGTTAACATTCACATTGATAGGAGTGTAAAATTGGCCTGCGGCCCGTGGGTGGCCCGAAACCAGCCCGCCGGCCGGGGCGGGCCCGGACCGGCCCGTTCACAATGTGAATATTCACATTGACATATTAACATTAACAATAACATTGACAAGAGTGTAAAATTGGCCCATGACCCGTGGGCAGCCCGATGCCCGGGCCCGGGTCGGGGCGGGCCCGGCCCGTTGACAATGTGAATATTCACATTGATATGTTAACATTCACATTGATAGGAGCGTAAAATTAGCCCGCGGCCTGTGGCCGGCCCGAAACCCGCCCGCGACTCTTGGGCTGCCCTGGGCGGGCCCGGCCCGACCCGTTGATAATGTGAATATTCACATTGACATGTTAACATTCAAATTGATAAGAGTATAAAATTAGCCCGCGCCCCGTGGCTGCTCGAAACTAGCCCACGGCCCGTGGGCGGCCCGGGGTGGGCCCGGCCCGGCCTGTTGACAATGTGAATATTCACATTGACATGTTAACATTCACATTGATAAGAGTGTAAAATTGACTCGCGTCCCATGGGCGGCACGAAGCCCGTGGGTGGCGCGGGGCGAGCCCGGTCCGGCCCGTTGACAATGTGAATATTCACATTAACATATTAACATTCACATTGATAGGAGTGTAAAATTGGCCCGTGGCTCGTGGGCGGCCCGAAACCCGCCTGCTGCCCAGGGCGGGTCCGGCCCGGCTCGTTGACAATGTGAATATTCACATTGACATATTAACATTAACATTAACATTAACATTGATAAGAGTGTAAAATTGGCCCGTGACCTGTGAGCAGCTCGAAGCTCGGCCCGTTGACAACGTGAATATTCACATTGACATATTAACATTCACATTGATAAGAGTGTAACATTAGCCCGTGCCCCGTGGCTGCCCGAAATACGCCCACGGCCCGTGGGCGGCCCGAGGCGAGCCCGGCCCGGCCAGTTGACAATGTGAATATTCACATTGACATGTTAACATTCACATTGATAAGAGTGTAAAATTGACTCGCGTCCCACGGGCGGCCCGGGCTTGGGTCCGAGCCTACCCCGGGCCGCGGGCGAGCTTCGGGCAGCGGACAAATTTTACACTCCTATCAATGTTAATGTTAACATGTCAATGTGAATATTCACATTGTCACGGGTCGGGCCAAGCCCGCATCGGGCTGCGATCAGGCTTCGAGCCGCCCACGAGCTGCGGGCCAATTTTACAATCCTATCAATGTGAATGTTAACATGTCAATGTGAATATTCACATTGCCAACGAGCTGGGCCCGCCCCAGCCTGAGGTCAGGCTTCGGGCTACACACGGGTCACGGGCCAATTGTACACACTTATCAATGTGAATGTTAACATGTCAATGTGAATATTCACATTGTCAACAGGCCGGGCCGGGCCCACCCCGGGCCACTCACGGGTCGTAGGCGGGTTTCAGGCAGCCACGGGGCGCGGGCTAATTTTACACTCCTATCAATGTGCATGTTAACATGTCAATATGAATATTCACATTGTCACGAGTCGGGCCAAGCCCGCCTCGGGCTGCGGTCGGGCTTCGGGCCGCCCACGGGCTGCGGGCCAATTTTACACTCTTATCAATGTGAATGTTAACATGTCAATGTGAATATTCACATTGTCAACAGGCCGGGCCGGTCCGGGCCGGGCCCGCTCCGGGCAGCGGGCTGGCTTTTGGCCGTCCATAGGCCGCGGGCCAATTTTAGACTCTTATCAATGTGAATGTTAACATGTCAATGTGAATATTCACATTGTCAACGGGCCGGACCGGGCCCGCCCTGGGCCGCCCATGGGTCGCGGGCGGGTTTCGCGCCACCACGGGACGGGGGCCAATTTTACACTCCTATTAATGTGAATGTTAACATGTCAATGTGAATATTCACATTGTCAACGGGCTGGGCCGGGTCGGCCCGCCCTGGACTGCTGTCCAGTTTTATACTCTTATCAATGTGAATGTTAGCATGTCAATGTGAACATTCACATTGTCAACAGGCAGGGCCGGGCCCGCCAACGGCCCGTGGGTGGGTTTCGGGCAGCCATGAGGTGCGGGCTAATTTTACACTCCTATCAATGTGAATGTTAACATGTCAATGCAAATATTCACATTGTCAACGGGCCGGGCGGGGCCCGCCCCAGGCCGCGGGCGGGCTTTTGGCCGCCCTTGGGCCGCAGCCCAATTTTATACTCTTATCAATGTGAATGTTAACATGTCAATGTGAATATTCACATTGTCAATGGGCCGGACCGGGCCCGCCCCGGGCCGCCCATGGGCCGCGGGCGAGTTTCGCGCCGTCACGGGACGGGGGCCAATTTTACACTCCTATTAATGTGAATGTTAACATGTCAATGTGAATATTCACATTGTCAACGGGCCGGGCCGGGTCGGGCCCGCCCTGGGCTGCTGTCCAGTTTTATACTCTTATCAATGTGAATGTTAACATGTCAATGTGAACATTCACATTGTCAACAGGCCGGGCCGGGCCCGCCCACGGGCCGTGGGCGGGTTTTGGGCCGCCACGAGGCGCGGGCTAATTTTATACTCCTATCAATGTGAATGTTAACATGTCAATGTGAATATTCACATTGTCAACGGGCCGGGCCGGGCCGTGGGCGGGCTTTTGGCCGCCCATGGGCCGCAGCCCAATTTTATGCTCTTATCAATGTGAATGTTAACATGTCAATGTGAATATTCACATTGTCGACGGGCCGGACCGGGATCGCCCCGGGCCGGCCTTGGGTCGCGGGCGGGTTTCGCGCTGCCACGGGACGTGGGTCAATTTTACACTTCTATTAATGTGAATGTTAATATGTCAATGTGAATATTCACATTGTCAACGGGCCGGGCCCGTCCCGGCTCGCGGCCGGGTTTCAGGCCGCCCACGGGCCAATTTTACATTCCTACCAATGTGAATTTTAAAATATGAATGTTCACATCATTAAATTGTAATCGTTCAAAAAATATTTATAAGGATATCAAAATTAAATATAAGGGCATAAGTGTCCAAGAAAATAGTGTAGATCAAGAAAATGGACTTTATGGAATAAAACTATACATACATGGGACTAAATGGGTTAAAAAATTCCTTCATGGACTTCTTGGGTTAAAACACTTCTAAATTGGACTTATCAATAAAAATCCCAATAAAAATTGAGGTAGTGTTTGGTTTGGATTTTAGAAATATGTTTAAAAAAAAATTAAAATTAAAAATTAATTTCGTAAAAAAATTAAAATAATCAAAGTACTTATTATTCTTATATAATTTTTTCGGACAAAAATAATTTTTTTAGGACAAAAATAATTTTTTAAAATTTTAAAAAATATATTTAATATTTATTTTTATCAAATTAATTTTTATTTTTAAAAAAATTCTAAAATTCATTTCAGAAACACAAATCAAAACCTAAAATGTTACACATACATATCTATAATTATTATCAAATAAAGACAAACAAGTGATGCCTTGTGTATTTACATTATGATCATGTTTGTTTAGAAATAGAATTAGAAAATTACGAACATAAGTAATATGCAAGTTTATTTATTTATTTATTTTTGGCGTATATATATTTTAAATATTTTAGGATTATTATGTATATATATTATAAAATTGTTTAGTCAGAGTGGGATAAATAAGAATCCCATATTAGCAGTCCGATCTAGATTAACAATCTAGCCAAACAATATTAGTCCTATATGTTCCTTAGTTCAATTCCTCTCTAATTCTCCCAAACGAGCACACCCTGTGAACCACGTGATTGCTAAATTTTATTATTATTATTATTATCATTATTATTATTGTAATTGGATTGATACGAACAAGATTATTGATAAAATTATGAGATAAGTTATACTATGACAATGAATTCTTGAGTCTTGTAGATTCTGATAAATATTGTTTATTGGGCCTTTGGGGCCTACCCAAATTTTTTTGGATATTTCGATAATTTTTTGTTGCTTCTACGTCTAATTCTATACTTATACATAGATGAAGGGACACATCTGATGTAATAGATAGTTACATTATTTTCTAATCATAGTAAAAATCACAATAGCTAACCCTATTATCCACATAAGGCTTGTGTTCTATTCTTTTTTCATTCTTGTTGTATTTCATCTCTCACCGATCTTATTTCGAAAGAGTTAATTCTTAAGATAAATGCGTTAAAAAATTGCATATATGACGGAATTGTGGGTAAGTAATACCATGACTTAAGGAATAGAGTACAAAATTTCCCAAAGATTATATGGAAGGATATTTGGTTAGGATTATACAAAGAATGAGATAAAAAAGGCAAAATTATTTTTTGTAATTGGATGAAAGAGGAAAATAGTCTGTTAGACCTAATCCCCCAATGCCACCGCCTATATATCGTACTTGATCTCTCATTTTTTTTTGTTTCATTTCATCTCTCATGTCGACACTAAAATTACCCAAAGTTCTTATAACCTGCACACAAATGTCAAATTTAAAAATATATGAGAGTCAAGTGTCTTTAGAACTGACTAATTCCTATCCTATATACTCCTTTTAATATTGCAATCAAACGGGCCCCCTATCCTATATACTCCTTTTAATATTGCAATCAAACGTGCCCTATATGAATCAATACGTTGAGAAATTATTTTTAGTATTCTAGATCAAAAGGTGGTATCCTAACTTTATTTTTATTGATTTAAACAGTAAAATCTATTACTTTTATATTAATTTTTGAAGGACAACAAAAATAATATGAAATACTATTTCCAAACCACCACAGTATTCAAAATAAGGCAAGGTTTGGCGTCGTCTAAAAAAGTCAAAAAGTCATTATCTTATTTAAGTCACATCATCTTATTTAAGTCAGATCACCTCTTTATCATATCACTTCAAACCCAACCCATATTTCATAAAAAGTCAAAAAGTGTACTTATTTAGATCATCCCAAACCACCCCTTAGTGAAAAGGAGAAAGGAGAGAAGAATAGGCAGTATAGTAGGCAGAGTAGTGGGCAGACTAGTGTATAGGATATGCTTGCCTCTTTTTTCGAGTATTGAATTGGACGGTGATGTTCAGCCTGTGAGGGCCCACCACGGGTCTCATTTTGATAATCGGAACCGTTCAATGTGTAAGACTCGTCGAGTACTATATATTTGTAAAAAATCACGTTGATCGGATATCAATAGCTATCTGATCGGATTAATTTTTTGTCAACTGCTAACTACAACACCATCATTTTTTTTATACAAAACTGATATGATCATGTAATTAGAGATATCCGGTCAACATGATTTTTTACTAGCATAGAGGACTGAACGAGTTTTACACATTAAACGGTCCAGATTATCAAAACGGAACCCATGATGGTGCCCCACTAGCCGAACAACACCGTCCTTAAGCTTGCCTCCGCCTGTGTAATTTGTTCTCACCAAAGTCAGATAAAGGCAACTCATGTCAAAGTGAGTTGTACCTTTTTTGTGTAAAAATTATTTTTTTATAATTATTTTTTTATAAATAATGATAACTTTTTAACTTTTTATCTTTTTTTAAAAATACCAAACCAGGCCTAAGTCTCCAATACATTATTTGAAGATAATGAAAAATAAGAGATTACTTAGTAGCCAAGAAGCCAAGTGCATAGGCATTCTTCAATTACTTGCTAATAAACCATTTGACAAGATCAACTCAAAATGTCAAAATGGGTATCGTGGCCAAAGTCAAACGTCATTTCTTACTTGGACAATTTGATTTTATATAGTTTTTCTTTATTCTTTGTTTTTTTTGATAATTTTTTTTATTCTTCTTGCATGCAAAAAATTAATTTTGTGCTCTCATGTCAACAGTTCTAGCAGTCATACAATCACACATATATTTTCACACTTAAAGAAAGGGTTTTTAACTACAAGGTAGTTGGCCTAGTAAGTGACGATTGGAGTTTGAAGGTTTGCTCCCTCTTAGGTCTCAGATTCGAATCCCCTAATCAGCAAACGCGTACCTTAGGGCCACAGACCGCAGGGAGTAAGCTATATTTCGGAAGGCTTGTTCGGACTGTAGGGACTTAATTTAATGTGCGTAAACTGGCTCAGGATACCCTACATAACAAAAAAAAGGAAGGGAGGGGGGGAGGGAGGGGGTTTTCATCACGTGGCTTTGGTAATTTATGTGACCATATCCTAAAAATACTCTATGATAATGTAGTTATGATGTAACGGGTTCCAAGCAGAGCAGGTCGAATTGATCTACGCTTCTCGAATCGGTATTTGAATGATCAAACCCACCAGAGAACCTGCACACGAGTTCAGCGGGGAACGAGGAGTCCCCTAGCGAACCCTTCGACGAGCAAGTTAGAGAGAGAAGTAGAGTGTAGAGATGAATTAGAGATAGGAAAACTTAACCTTCTTCTTATCTTCAACGTTTGCTTATATCATTTGATAATCATTTCGTTGTCCCTTCGGACCTGTCACCTTGGCCAAAAGTCTATGCTATAGCTTACCTTGTTCAGGGTGAGGGCGTGCTGTCCCGACGGAGAGGTGTTGTCGTAATAAATGCAGTGAGGGGCTGCATTAATGGCAATGTGCAGTGGCAATAACTTTGTAGATCTTTGTCTGCTGATGTGGCTTGCCCTTTACCTGCCATGTGTCTGAATATCATTGGTCCTTCATGTCATGTTGACTTCCAAATGGTGCTGGGCCTTATCAGTTGGGTTATGTATTGGGCCCTAAGTGGTGGGCTTGAGTTGTTCATGGTGGGTTGTAGCCTTTATGGGCCTACCCATGTAAGTAGTCCCCCATTCCCGAGTGCAGCTTTAGTCCAACGAAGGGAATAATGAAGAAAATGAGGGTGGTTAGAGATCTACAGGAGGGGGGCCGACCGATAGGAGTGATCGAGCGTAGGGGCCGATCAGGAGGAGAGTCGACCGCAGGGGGTTGCCGAGTGGAGGGACTGACCATAAGGAGGGCCGACCGCGAAGGGTAGTCGAATGGGGTGACCGACCATGAGGAGGGCCAACCGCGAAGGGTAGCTGAGTGGAGTGACCGACCACGAGAAGGGCCGACCGCGAAGGGTAGCTGAGTAGAGTGGCCGACCACGAGGAGGGCCGACCGCGAAGGGTAGCTGAGTGGAGTGGCCGACCATGAGAAGGGCCAACCGCGAAGGGGGAAGTGGCAGGGGCGGGGCTCGAGAGGCGGCGGGTCACATGGTGACTTGAAGTGGAAAAGACAGGGTAGGGGAAGGGTGCAGTGAATCGTGGCCGTACGCATGGCATCATCTCGCGGTGGGGGAGGTTAGGCGTTGGGCCAGAGGTGAAACGATAGGTCATAATGGGTGTGAAAAAGACAGTTTTGGCGGATGGTTGAAAATTTTTCAAACTGGCGGCAATTAATTGTGACCCCTGGAATACAGGCAAGCCTTGGGCTTTTGGGATTATACGTTTTACCTACCTTTTTTCGAAAAATCAAAACATTCCAAGTGTAGACTCCTTCGTTGCAAGTGATACACCCTTGCGACATTTTTTGAACTTTCTTGCGCCCGCATCCGAAGCCATTCGCAGACACACGACAAAAATGGCCCAAGAAGAAGCTAGAACTGCCAGGGTTGATCCACTAGGGGACGATGATGCGGTGGAGTTGGCAGAACAGTACAGGATGGAGAGGCAAGTGGAGAGAGTAGGGGGGCCGGCGAGACCGCCGCGTTCGTTGACATTGATGGCGGCTCCGAAGCCAATCAACTAGGCCAAGCCAGATCACTGGCGTACGAAGGCCGACAGGTCGATCGTTACTGCGGGGGAGTTGGAGGGTATGCGCAAAAAATACTAGGTTCCCGCAGAAATAAAATTGATGCTACCAACACCAACAAAGAGGCCATCCGACGCTCGGCCGGGGGAGTTTGCCCTCTACGAGGAGGCGTTGAAGGGTGGGTTGAGGTTGTCGCTTTCGCAGGTAATAGTGGATGTCTTAAACAGACTGGAAGTGGCACCAGGTCAACTAATGCCCAACGCGTGGAAGATTGTACTGGCCTGTGCAAGTGTGTGGCCGAAAGCGAACGAGGGGGCGGTTATAACGGTAGACGAGTTTTTTGCGTGCTACAAGGCCTCAGGCCAGCAAGAAACTTGGGTCACTTTGCAGGCGACAGCAAGGAGGGGTCTGGTGGCGGGGTTGCCGTCATCAATTAAAGGATGGAGACCGCAGTGGTTCTACGTGTCTGTAAACGGGGGAGTGGGGGTGTGCACGGTGTGGAGAGTGCCTACCAAGTTTGTGGAGCCAAAGCCAGGGGCCGCAGCGGAGGAGAGGGTGAAAAAGGTGAAGGCTTGGAGGGAGAAGGGGGGCATCATGTGGGACGATCTCGTCCAGCCGTCCGCTTTGTTTGCCGCAGGATTGGGCCCTCAGCCGACCAATGGAGATCTGGCACCGGAAGAACTAGAGGCAAGAAGAAAGGCGCAGGAGGCGGAAGATCGGACCATTTTTGCCAGAGCCCAAAAATTCAGGGAGGTGCAGTTAGGCCCACCACCAAAACCAGTCGCGAGGGAGAGAATCCGACTGCGTCCCAAGCCACTGGGGGAAAAAGACTTGGGCAATTTTGAGCCACAACCGCCCCTCGTGGATCCGATGAAGGAAAGGGCAAACAGAAAGGCGGAGGCTTTGAAGAAGAAGAAAAGGAGGGTTCACCCTGAGGGGGCCTCAGGTGAGCCTGGGTTGAAGTGGGTGAGGGTTGGGGAGGAGGTTACCCCTATGGTGGAGGAGTCGACTGCAACAAGGAAGAAGGGAGAGGAGGCGACCCCAGAAAGTGTGGTTGTCCCAGACATGGAAGGGGACAAAGGTAAGGAGGCCAGGAGGAAGAAGAGCACTTGAGTGTCATTCCTAAAGTGCCAGTAGAGAGTGGGTCAGCTGGTCCTAAGGAAGTGATGGAGCAGCAGCCAAAGGGGGGCCCTGCGCCCCAAGGAGAAGGGGCTAGGATGACGATTGCTATCTACCACGCTTGTGCAGTGGCTGGGCGACTAGAGGGAGAAGAAGGCCCAGCTAGGGCGGTTGCAGATCGCCTTGTGGGGATTGTAGACGACGCAGCGGTGCGCTCGGTGGCCAGACTCAATGAGGCTGAGCTGCTGAGGGGGTTGTGCTTCGCCCAAATAGAGGTAACCACCTTAGCAGGAGCTCTGCTGAGAAAGACGGCGGTTGGGAAGACCAAGTTGGAGGAGGCGAAGGCCCAACTTGCAAGTTTGAGGAGTGAAACTGCGGGGTGGAGGAGGACCGCACGGAGCATTTGCGCAAGGGGGTTGGAAGAGGCTAAAAATGCCAAGAAGATGGAGGTACTGGGGATCGTGCAGCGCAATGTTGCTGCGCGAGCCCATGCTGAGCTGCTCGCGGTCAAGTTGGAGCTAGAGGATGAACGCCGCAAGGTAGTGTCGCTCGAGTTCCAGCTGGCTGGTGAGCAGAAGAAGCTGGGGGATGCTCAAAATGCCTGCACGGTCGCCACCGAGCGGTTTGAAGAGGCTATGACCAACAATGAAGAGCTGCGTGCCCAGTAGATCAAAGAAAAGGAGGAAGCAGACTTGAAGATTGCTGGGCTGCAGAAGGAGCTGGAAGATGAGCGCGCCAAGGCCATGGAGGAGAAAGGGAGATTGGAGAAGGAGTTAGAGGAGGAAAAAACTATGGCTGCCTCTAAAAGGGCAGCACACCCTTTCACAGGCACTCACGGGCAAACCCATTTTCCTCTATTTAGCCGTGTCAAGCACCGCAGTCAGTGCAGCTCTTATCAGGGAAGACGACTCTGTCCAACGGCCGGTCTACTACTTCAGTAGGGCTCTCAAGGGAGCAGAGCCGAATTACACCCTGTTAGAAAAATTGTCCCTAGCCTTGGTCACCGCCTTCAGACGACTTCGTCCTTACTTCCAAGCCCATTCCATAGTGGTCCTCACCAACTAACCCTTGAAGAAGGTAATGCAGCAATCAGAACTCTCTGGCATCCTCATGCAGTGGTCAGTGGAACTCAGCCAGTTTGACATCTCCTACCAGCCTCGAACGACGATTAAGGGGCAAGCTGTCGCCGATTTCATCCTGGAGTTCACTAAACCTACCCCCACCATGGCCTCTCCGCCTCTACCAACCCCTACCGACCTAGAAGACCCTTACTCTTGGACTCTCAACGTTGACGGGTCATCCCGCAGGGAAGGCAGCGGGGCTAGTCTCATCCTCACCGCCTCTAAGGGTGGTTATTTCAAATGTGCTCTCCGTTTTTTGTTCGAGGCCAACAACAATGAGGTCGAGTATGAGGCATTGATAGTAGGTCTCCACCTAGCCAGGGATATTGGGGTCAGCCACATCCGGGTGTTCAGTGACTCCAAGCTCATTATCGGACAAATTACGGGGGAATTCAATGCCAAGGAGGACACAATGCGGGCTTACAGGGATATAGCCCTCCCCCTTGTTCGCTTCTTCAATACCTTTCACATCAAACACATCCCTCGGGCGGAAAAATCCAAGGGTGATGAGATGGTTCAATTAGCCTCTGCAGATCAGTCAGATCTCAACCACGGTGTTTGCCTCGAATACCTGACCCACTCTGCCATCTCCCCCTTGTTTTTTTTTTTTTTTTTTTGGATTACTGTAAAGAACGTATGTACAAGTTTGTGAATAAATAAAATTTGAGTTGTGTTTTCATTCCATTGTTTTTGCTTGTGTATCTGGGATGAATGAAAATGTTGACTTGAAACTCAATGCAAAGCCAAGGGTGAAAAGAACGAAAAACTGAATGCAAAGTAAAGTTACGAAGAATGCAATGCTAAGTGAAGTTGAACTTGTAAGAAAAACTCTATGCAGAGTGAAGTTGAAAATGTAATAAAATTATAAGTTTGTGTTTGCCACACTACTGTCTTTATTTTGGTGAGTCTGAAGTGAGCGAGGGGTGGTTGATTCAAGTTAGGCTTGATTGGTAAGGAAAGAGTGAGAAAATAATTTGACTTGTAAAGGTAACATGTAAGAATGTCAAAGATGTGGATTTTCAAGTTATTCCCCAAAATGGAGTTTTAAATCATATTGCAAGAGTTTTAGAATTTGACTAAGTGAAGAGTGGTGTAATAGCATGGACTTGGAATGTTGACCAAGTGTGTCTACTAATGCCACAATCATGAATTCTACATTAATGGCCTTGACCGAGTTCTGCATGCGTGCTCAGTTGGGGTCAAGCTATGATTAACTAACTTAGCAAGTAATTCAGTGGCTTGAAGTAACTCAGGCTGGCTGAGGCTTGTTATGCTCCGTCTGGCTGAGGCTAGTCATGTTCAGTCTGGTTGAGGCTAAGTAGGCTCGGTCTGACCGAGGTTTTTATGCTCAGCCTTGCTGAGGCTTTGTATGCTTGGTCTGGCCGAGGCTTTTATGCTCAGTCTGGCTGAGGCTTGTCGTGCTCAGTCTGGTTGAGGCTTGTCATGCTCGGTCTGGCTAAGGTTGAGTAGGCTCGGTCTGACCGAGGCTTTTATGCTCAGTCTGGCTGAGGCTTGTCATGCTCAGTCTGGCTGAGGCTTGTCATTCTCGGTCTGGCTGAGGCTGAGCAGGCTCGGTCTGACTGAGGCTTTGTATGCTCGGTCTGGCCGAGGCTTTTATGCTCAGTTTGGCTGAGGCTTGTCGTGCTCGGTCTGGCTGAGGCTGAGCAGGCTCGGTCTGACTGAGGCTTTTATGCTCAGTCTGGTTGAGGCTTGTCATGCTCAGTCTGGCTGAGGCTTTGTATGCTTGGTCTGGCCGAGGCTTTTATGCTCAGCCTTGCTGAGGCTTTGTATGCTCGGTCTGGCCGAGGCTTTTATGCTCAGTTTGACTGAGGCAGGTCATGCTCAGTTTGGCTGAGGCTTGTCATGCTCGGTTTGGCTGAGGCTGCAATTAGAGCGTTATTTGAAAAATCACACACATATTTGGAATATAAGCTTGTCGTCATTAAAGTGTAACCCATTTGATCAGGACTTGACATCACAGGAGAGAAGGATGAGAACAATAAAGTGTGCAAATGGCCAAAAAGGAAATACAGTAAAAGATTGATACAAGAATTAGACTTTTATTGAAAATAGCGCTTCAAGTGCTCGGCGTTCCAT
The DNA here is from genome assembly GCF_055761805.1 of Camellia sinensis. Taxonomy (NCBI): domain Eukaryota; kingdom Viridiplantae; phylum Streptophyta; class Magnoliopsida; order Ericales; family Theaceae; genus Camellia; species Camellia sinensis. The sequence goes on from NC_138964.1 coordinate 193,485,572, forward strand.
GGGTGGGGGAGATCTCGGCCATCCATGTCTTGAAGCCGGTAAGTGCCTGGACGAGGTCTGGCTTTCACAACGTAAGGTCCCTCCCACTTGGCTGCCTGTTTGCCCTCGGCCGAATTTTTAGTGGCAAGAGTTACTTCTCGCAAAACAAGGTCCCCCACGATGAAGTCCCTTGGTCTGACTTTGCGGTTGTAGTGTGCTCTCATTTTTTGTTGATAGAAGGCCCATCTGACAACAGTGGTTTCTCGGAGTTCTTCGATCAGATCTAGGTCTACCCGACGCAGCTCTTCAGTTAGTTGTGGATCCGGATGTAGAACCCTTGGGGTGGGCAGACCGATTTTCACTGGGATGACTGCCTCAGCGCCGTATGTTAAGCGAAAGGGGGTCTCCCCGTAGGAGTTCAGGCGGTAGTGCGGTAGGCCCAAAACACATTCGGTAATTCCTCAGCCCAGAGTCCCTTAGTAGCTTCCAATTTAGTTTTGATGATTTTCAGAAGAGAGCGGTTGGTGACCTCAACTTGGCCATTGGCTTGGGGATGGCCTAGAGAGGAAAAGCATGGCTGGATTTGGAGCTCTGTGCAAAATTTCCTGAACTTGGCATTGTCAAATTGTTTACCGTTATCGGAGACGATGGCTTGAGGAATGCCAAATTTGCAAACGATCGACTGCCATATGAATCGGGTTGTGTTACGCTCGGTAATTGTGGCAAGGGGTTCTGCTTCCACCCAATGGCGAATTTGGTTTGGCCCCAGCCAGTGGGCAATGGGCTGACCAGGTCGATTCCCCATTTGGCGAACGGGTAGGGACTGTAGAGTGTGATCAATTCTGTAGGAGGAGCATGGGGGATGTTGGCAAAGCGTTGGCATTTATCACATTTGAGCACGAAATCTGTCACATCTTGATTGAGAGTGGGCCTGAAATAACCAGTGTGATGTATTTTGTGGGCTAAGGACCTGCCATCCGAATGATTGCCACATACGCCTTCATGGATTTCTCTCATCACGTAAATCGCCTGAGCAGGATTGAGGCATTTGAGGTATGGGCGTGAAAAGTCCCTCTTGTACAAAAGAGCATTGACAAAAATGTAATTGGATGACCGGGCCCTGACTTTGGCAGCCTGCTGTTTGTCCTCTGGTAGTTCTTCCATTGTCAAAAATAGAAAGATGTCAGACGCTTAGGGGATAGGTTCATTTTGGAGGAAGTGGACCGCTTGTTGGTCGGGGGAGATGGTAGGGTGGGTCAGGTATTTGAGGCGAACACCGTGGTTGAGATCTAACTGATCTGCAGAGGCTAATTGAGCCATCTCATCGACCTTGGAGTTTTCCGCCCGAGGGATGTGTTTGATATGGAAGGTATTGAAGAGGCGAACAAGGGGGAGGGCTATATCCCTGTAAGTCCGCATTGTGTCCTCTTTAGCATCGAATTCCCTCGTAATTTGTCCGACAATGAGCTTGGAGTCACTGAACACCCGGATGTGGATGACCCCAATATCCCTAGCTAGGCAGAGATCTACTATCAATGCCTCATACTCGGCCTCACTGTTGCTGGCGTCGAACAAGAAACGGAGAGCACATTTGAAATAACCACCCTCAGGAGCGGTGAGGATGTCTTTCCTGCGGGATGACCCGTCGACGTTGAGAGTCTAAGAGTGAGGGTTTTCTGGGTCGGTAGGGGTTGGTGGGGGTGGAGAGGCCGTGGTTGGGGTAGGTTTAGTGAACTCCAGGATGAAATCGGCGACAGCTTGCCCCTCAATCGCCGTTCGAGGCCGGTAAGAGATGTCAAACTGGCTGAGTTCCATTGACCACTGCATGAGTCTGCCAGAGAGTTCTGGTTGCTGCATTACCTTCTTCAAGGGTTGGTCGGTGAGGACCGCTATGGAATGGGCTTGGAAGTAAGGACGGAGTCGTCTGGAGGCGGTGACCAAGGCCAGGGACAATTTTTCTAATAGGTGGTAATTCTGCTCTGCTCCCCTGAGAGTCCTACTGATGTAGTAGACCGGCCATTGGATAGAGCCGTCTTCCCTGATAAGAGTTGCACTGACTGCGGTGCTTGACACGGCTAAATAGAGAAAAAGGGGTTCGCCCGTGAGTGCCTGTGAAAGGAGGGGGGGTTGGCCATACACTGCTTCAACTGTTGAAAAGCCTCTTCGGATTCGGTCGTCCATTCAAAAGTTTGCCAAAGAACTTTGAAGAAGGGGAGGCACTTATCCATTACGCGGGAAATGAAGCGGTTGAGGGCGGCGACTTGGCCAGTGAGTCTTTGAACCTCGTTAACCGTTCTGGGTGACTGCATTTCAATCAATGCCTTGACCTTTTCAAGGTTGGCTTTAATGCCCCGCTGACTAACCATGAAACTAAAAAACTTCCCAAATCCTATGCCGAAGGCGCACTTTTCCGAGTTGAGCTTCATTTGGTGCTTTCGTAAGGTGGTGAAGGTCTCTCGCAGGTCGGTCAGGTGATTAGCGGAGAGTTTGCTCTTGACTAGCATGTCGTCAACATATACTTCCATATTCTGACCTATTTGATGATGGAAAACAACATTGACCAACCGTTGGTAGGTGGCCCCAGCATTTTTCAACCCAAATGGCATCACACGATAATGGTAGGTACCTCGGTCTGTAATGAAGGAGGTGTGTTCACGATCAGATGGGTGCATCAGAATTTGGTTGTACCCAGAGAAGGCATCCATGAAGCTGAGCATTTGATGACCGGCCGTGCTGACAACCAGCAGATCTATGCGGGGGAGAGGATAGCTGTCTTTGGGGCAAGCTCGGTTGAGGTCGGAGTAGTCGACCAGGACGACGTTTGACAACCATCTAGGATAGTCCACGTTTTTGATGAGTTGTGCCTCAAGGAGCTTGTCGACCTCTGCGCAATTAGAGTGTTGCGCTCCGGATGAAAGATGCGCTGCTTCTGGCGGTAAGGTCAGAAATGAGGTTCAATGCTGAAGCGGTGTGTGATGAATGAGGGGTCAATACCCGGCATGTCCGAGTGGGTCCAGGTGAATATATCATTGTGCTCGATCAGGAGGGCAGTAAGGTCGGCCTTTGCTTGGGGGATAGTTGGCTGCCAATTTTGGCAGTTTTGGTCGGGTTGGCGGGATCGATGGGAACCTCGACGAGCTTCTCCACAAGCTCCCCTTTGACCAGCTCGTCCTCATCTCGGACGTCAGGCCCTTCAATGATCATTGCCACCTTTAGCTTGACTTCTTTGAGTGAGGCGACATAACATTCCCTGGCAACTGTCTGCTCTCCCCTCATTGTCCCAACCCCCAGATCGGTGGGGAATTTAATGGCAATGTGGTAAGTTGATGTGATAACTTGAAAAGCGTTTAGGGCGGTGCGGCCAAGGATGATATTGTAGGCGGAGGGGCAGTCGACAACAAAGAAGGTGAGCAACTTTGTGGTCCGCCGCGGGTACTCGCCGAGTGTGATAGGAAGGTCGATGGTGCCGATGGAGGTCACTCGGTCGCCAGTAAAATCGACCAAAGGGGTTTAGAGAGGAGACAGACTTTCCTTTCCAATCTTGAGCTGGCGAAAGTAGTTGAGGAAAATGATGTCTGAAGAACTGCCGTTGTCGATGAGAACTCGTCTGACCTTGTAGTTGGAGAGGAGGGCAAAAATGACGAGAGAGTCATCATGAGGGTAGCGGATGCCTGTGCAGTCGGCGTCCGTGAAGGTGATAGGCTCGTTCCCCTGCCTGGGCTGTTTGAAGGGTCGGTCCACCGTGACAACTGCTTTGTCTGAGCCCTGCCTTATCTTTCTGAGCTCTGCTTTCTGAGCCGAGCGGGATGGTCCCCCACAAGCAAGGCCGCCTGAAATAACTCTGATTTCTGCAACAGGTGGGGGGGATTACCTTGCGGTCGAGGCTACTGTGGAGGGCGATCATGGCTAGGGTTAGGTTAGGCTGGCTGCTAGGGGGGTGCGCCGGCGGTTGTTTCTGGGGGGCTCTCCTCTGCCTCTGCTGAGGGCGAGTGTCCGTGAACCGGCTAAGACGTCCCTGACGTATGAAGGTCTCGACCTGATCTTTGAGGTTGACACACTTATCGGTGTTATGGCCGTGGTCTTGGTGGAAATGACAATATTTGGACTGGTCTTTCCGACCGGAGGGGGTTCGTGATGGTTAGGGCCATTTGAGGGGGAAATCCCGCTGGATCTGGTTGAGGACTTGCTCCATGGGGGAGTTGAGGGGTGTGTACCACTCGAACCGATCGGGCGATCGGGTTGGTGCCGACCGGTCGGCTCGGGGAGGGGCGGTCTGTATAATGCAGTGTTTGGTTATTGTACTGGGTATTTCTGGCTTCTGGGTCTTTTCGCTTTTCTCGGGAGGTTATGTTTTTTGTTGTAGGGTCTTGGCGAACGACTAGGGAATCTTCTGCGTTCATGTATTTTTGGGCATTGGAGAGTAAGGCTGCCATGGAGGTGGGGGGATTTTTAGAGAGGGAGAAGAGGAAATCAGACGACCATAGTCCGGCCATGAAAGCCGTAAGGATGACCTTATCATTGTTTTCCGCCACCTGCAAGGCTTCGGTGTTGAAGCGGGTAACGAAACTGCGCAGGGATTCCCCCTCGGTCTGACGGATGTTGAGGAGTTGGGTTGCCGGACAGCGTTGGCGCTGGACTCCAATAAAATGGCTGAGGAAGGAGTCACTGAGATGTTGAAAAGTGGAGACGGAGTCTGTTGGTAACTGGCTAAACCACAACCGAGCTGACCCCTTTAGTGTCACGGGAAAAGCTCGACACATGATCTCATCAGGGAATGCATAGAGGATCATGAGGGTTCTGTAGGTCTCTAGATGGTCGACTGGGTCCGTCGTACCGTCAAAAGAGTCGACGGTGGGAATTTTGAACTTGGGGGGTAGAGGTTTGTCCCGGATGGAGGCGACAAATGGTGAGTTTGCTGTGGTTGAGGGTTTATGCTGGATGTTCTGCATGACCCCTTGGAGTTGGAGCTTCATGGCTCGGAGTTTTGCATCCCAGAGAGGGGTGTTATCACTACCGGAAGGCAGCGGGGGTTGGACGCTACTGGCCTCCCCTTCAGGGGCTGGTGCCAGGAGCGATGGATATAGGGGCCGGGGTGGTGGATTCATATTAGGAGGAGGAGGTTGCAAGCCTTCCAAGTTGGGAGGATAGGGCTGCGAGATAGTATGGCTCGGGGCTCGTTCTTGGTTGGGCGGAATATCGGTAGGCAGTGGGGGGTATAGGAAGGTTCCTTTAGAGTAGGGCATTTATCAGGGCTTGATTTTGCTTGGCCATGCGGTTAATGCTGTTGGTAAGCTCGATGAAATACTGCGGTGGGTTGTTTGGATTGGAGGGGTCGGCTTGGTGGTCGGGAGCATTATAATGAGAAGCCATAGATCTAGTCGTAACCATACATCTTGATGGGTAGTAAGAAAGGGTTATTGGGACAGGGTCTCCAGCGGCAATGAGCACAACTGGCGCGCGGAGCAAGGCGTTTCCCACAAACGGCGCCAACTGATAATGTAGTTATGATGTAACGGGTTCCAAGCAGAGCGGGTCGAATTGATCCACGTTTCTCGAATCGGTATCTGAATGATCAAACCCACCAGAGAACCTGCACACGAGTTCAACGGAGAACAGGGAGTCCCCCAGCGAACCCTCCGCTAAGCAAGTTGGAGAGAGAAGTAGAATGTAGAGATGAATTAGAGATAGAAAAACTTAACCTTCTTCTTGTCTTCAACGTTTTCTTGTATCCTTTGATAATCATTTCGTTGTCCCTTCCGACCTGTCACCTTGGCCAAAAGTCTATGCTGTAACTTACCTTGTTCAGGGTGAGGGCATGCTGTCCCGACGGAGAGTTGTTGTCGTAATAAATGCAGTAAGGGGTTGCATTAATGGCGATGTGTAGTGGCAATAACTTTGGAGATCTTTGTCTGCTGATGTGGCTTGCCCTTTACCTGTCATGTGTCTGAATATCATTAGTCCTTCATGCCATCTTGACTTCCAAATGGTGCTGGGCCTTATCAGTTGGGTTATGTATTGGACCTTAAGCGGTGGGTTTGAGTTGTTCATAGTGAGCTGTATCCTTTATGTGCCTACCATGTCACTATATATATATATATATATATATGTAAATGCTTGCCTCACTTGTATATGTTGACCGTTGACCTTTTTCTGACCTTAATTTTTATGTTTTATTTCATGTAAGTGATTTGATGGTGGAATAATAGGATGGTCAAATTTATTATACCCAACTCGGTGTTGTCTAGGCGAAGGGTACGCCAACATTTTCTTGATGAAAAAATAAAATATAAACGAATATGATGCTCTACTTCTTTCATCTTTTTGTGGACGGGTTCCTTTCTTTGTAGAGAGAATAAAAGCAAAAAAATTAATAGAAAGATCTATAATTTTTTACCCAACACGACCTGCATACACAGTCAATGGTTAGAATGAGCTAATTCTCGCCAAGAATCCAAAAGTAACATAACATAATAATGCAAAAAATAAACAAGTTGCGTTGAGAGTAAAACTCGCATAACTTTGAATTTGATACAAATTACATTTAATAAAGAATTGGTTATATATTTTAAAGATATTTATACTAAAGAACGTCATAACACGATTGAATCTAATATGTAAGTCTATTTAATTGAGTAAAAATATGTAAAATAAAGTTTTGTGGTCAATGTAGTCTTTTTATTTTATATTTGAGATAGTCTAATATTTTTGTTTACTAGAGTCAATATAGTTAAAAATAAATAAATATAATTTTAATTGAATTTTTTATAAATATTTTCATCAAATAAAGGTTAGTTTTATAAAAATTTAATTTGTAGGGGAAAACATTTAGGCACTATTTGGCATAATTTACAAAAGTAACTTTTTTTATTTTTTTTTTTTTTGATCACATTACCTCTTTACTTTTTTTTATTATACATTTTTTTCTTAAAAAGTCAAAAAAATATACTTATTTAGATCATTCCAAACACACTCTTAATGTCTCCATTAATTAGAGGTGAAATTTTTTGACATCTCATAAATAAGATATGAGTTGAACATGAGTGCAACAACTAAGAAGAGTTAGGTCAAGTTTGGCTATCCTAAATAAGTATACACATTTTATCTTTTTATCTTTTTTTCATCACATCATCTCTCTACTTTTCTGGACATTTTTTCGTAAAAAGATAAAAAGTGCACTTATTTAGGTCATCCCAAACAACCTTTTAATATCAAAGACATTTTGACATAAAGATCAAAGTACAGGGTTTAACAGTGCAATTTGCCCTTTTAATTATTAATATTTATAAAATTTATTACTAACTTGTAATTATTTTTTAAGAATACTACTGATTTGATATTTTTTTCAAAAAAAAAAAAAAAAGAAGAAGTTAATTTTACATTTGAATTGTAAGATAATTTGGTTTCTCTCCCATTAACTGAAAAAACTATGAAAATGCTGTGAGATTCACTGTGGAGCTCACTGTTATGGAACCCACAACCTCTCTCATAGTTTTTGGACTACACTATACAGTAAGGCCATGTTTGTTTAGGTGGATTGGATTAGCATTCTCATGACTAATAGTCCTATGACTATAAATTTGTTGGATTATGTATCCTATCTTAACTAATAGTCAAGTTTAAAATAATTAATTCCTACTTCAATTGTTTAACCAAACATCGGATTAATAATTTTATTGGACTATTAGTCCAATCCCAAGCTCATGTCTACCCAAACAAACATGACCTAAATTCCACAGCCAATCTCTTTGGTAACATTTACGGTTTTATTTTTATTTATAAAAATTTTATAAATTGATTTTTATTTATTTTTAGAAAATCACAAAGTATAAACGCGTTTGGTTTGAATAAATTGTTTGAAAATTTTTAAAAATATAAATTAAAAAATATATTTGTTCAAACCTAAAATATTTATATTTATTTTTTATTATTTATGACAATGGGATCATCCATATTATAATTGAAAAAAATTAATTAAAAAAAATATTTGGAAAAAAATTAATTGAAAAAAATATTTGAAAATAAAATTAATTGAAAAAAAATTAATTGAAAAAAAATTTGTTAGTCAAATTTTTAAATTTCTGTTTAAAAACCAACATAAACTCATTTTTTGAGTTGATATTTTTTCCTCAAATTTATAAAATGAGACAACCATTTATAAACTAAAATAATTATCAAACAAGTTTTTATGATAATTTTTAAAATATTTATAAACATAAATTGAATATAAAATGATTACCAAACAAGCTTTTTAGTTTTCAGATTGAGCTCTTTACTGAAAAAAAAATAAAATAAAATAAAATTACCTAACATGTCGATTGTCATTGTCCAATTAATATTAATATATTAAATATATAATATAGACTCTAAAAATATGTTTTGTTTTTGTCCAAACACATGCGACAAATCTTCCGAAGGAATTTTGTTGTCCTTGTTTCCCTCTCTATATATTTAGGGTATGTTTAGAATGTCTTAAATAAGTGTATTTTTTATTTTTTTATAAAACAATATGTAAAAAAATAAATAGATAATGTAATAAAAAAAGATAAAAAGATAAAAAAATAAATTATTTTAGAGTTACCAAACTTGACCTAAATTACAATCAAGACTTTATTATACACCAAACTAGTTTACTACTACTTTCATTTTTATTTAATTACAATCATAAAAAAATATTAGTAAGTAACTGTATTTAACTGTACAAATTGAACCACCCACTGATCCATTGATGATCCCCAAACATTTATTATGGAAAAAAAAAAAGAAAAAAGATTTGATGCAGTATTATTAAAGAATAATACTATATATATTAATTAAAATATTAATTAATATCTTAAATGATGATGTGATATAATTTAAAATATTTTTAATATTTATAATTTATATAATGAGTGGAGTTAATAATAATATCATGATTAAAATTGATATACTAACTAATATATTAATTAATACATATAATACTACCGATTATTAAATGCCAAGTTTAATAATATTGGATTAGTTGTGGATGACCAAAAGTTAAAAAAGCGTTCCGGCGAAAAGTCTAATTTTAAATTTTCTTTACACAAAAGTTTAGTTGCTGACTAGCATATCATTGGTGTCATGTACGGCATAAAACAATATATTATTTAATAAAAATATGATAATTTTATTTAATTTTTTAATATTATATAAAATAAAAGTTAGATGAAAGTAGTCAATCGGAATTTTTTTATTTGTTTAAAATTAAAAAAATAAAAAATAATTAGTATGAGATATTGATTATAAGGTTTCTCACTAAAAATCTCATTTTGTTTATATAAATGGGAGTATAAGATTCACTTTATGTAAGTGAAACAATTCACTTTTTCCATCTTTTCTCGATATGAGATTATAAAATAAAAGTTAAATGAAAGCTAACTAATGAGAATTTTCTTAATTGTTTAAAAGTTAACAATTGTTTAGGCGAGATATTTATTTCGAATCAAGGAATCTTAGCCGTTTAATGTTTGATTAGGTCAATCTTTAATTTATTTTGAATCAAACAAATTTAACCAATATATTTTGATAAAACCACTAAAATTGCATCATCATCATCAATAGTGCGTAGCTTATATGAGCCTAATGAATACAATCTATTTTTTTTTTCAAAAAACATAGATTAAAAAAATAATCACCGTATTGAAAAATACATTAAATCCAATCACAATCATAAAATACAATCCAATCATACCATCTTTAATAGTGGGTATTTTATGTGAACCTACCTGTTTGGACCAATTATTGATGGCCAATAACTCTATAGATGGTCGATGACCACTTCTATTTGGCCGGTGACCATTCCTCATGGCCAGTGGCATTCCCTAGTGTTCATAAGGTATACCTTGGGAATTGTGCCATTTTCAGAGGAGTAGAGCAGGGAAAACAAAGGCAGCTTGTGCATGGCATTGGATTTCTAGGCGAAGCCAAGCCGAGCATGCGTGCATCCCTCTTCCTGAGGCCTTTTAATGCTTTCCTTAGCTTAATTGATTTGTTAATTAATGAGGTGGTCTGTAAATTATTTAATTAGCTTGTAGGTTAATTAAAGTGTATTATTCTTTTGGTCCCTCCGAGCGAGGGCGAATTTGTAATAAGTGTGGGTGCGTGTGTGCATGTCTTCCAACCCCCACTTCTTTTTCCCTTTTACTTACCTGCTTTGATGGTTAGTATTAGGGCATGTTTAATTTAGCATACCTTATGCTATGCATGCGTGCATCATTCATCAATCTTGCATGCACCGGGCTTGGCGCATCATGCTAACCGCATAGCATTTCAATTCCAAACTTGAATATGTGCATCGAGTTATTGCATTTCACATGTCATCCTTAGATTAGCCGAGCCTGTTCTAATGACATTCGGTATGCGATGCATTAGCCATTTGTTAACTTGAACTAGGATCATGCATGATTACTAACTAGTTCATTGCTTTGGCACGGAGTACGATGTAAGTATTTATGTTTTAGCATCTCGCATGAGTGTGAATGTTAACATGACGACATGCTTACCATGTGGCTATGTTCTTATGTGATATTACTGCCTGAATGCCTGTGGGTGAAGGTTGGATTGTTTGAGTTGGAACAACCCATTGAAATCCGTGTTTTAGCCTACTCGTGAGTAGCAGATTTCAAATCATTTCCAAACAAACGGATATGCGATGCTTTGCTCCAAATTAGGCGATCTAGTCTATACTTTTGTGCTGTGCGCATCACATAGTAAATCTAGGCTAATAATTGGAATAAGAACACATAATGTTTTCAAAACAAGATATCATGCTTAGTAGAGGCCGATCTTCGGATCGGGCGAGAGGGGGTGCTCATAGCTGACCTTCCCCAATCGTACCCAAGTTCCCGAGCCGAGGCAACTTTGGTGATGACGGACATGTGGCCTTAGGCAAACGAGTCAGGGTTTCCTAAATTCCCCTATAAAAAAAATATTTAGGTGGCGACTTTGTGTCTGGCAAAGCAGTCCATGTTTGGTACTTCTTTACAAAAATCTGTTTTCCAAAACGATTTGCCGGATTTGGACTCTTTGGTGATTTATGAATCTCACACTGCACATTGTGAGATCAGATTAAGAACCGTGACAAATCGAGTCCGAACTGTAGCATGAGGCCCGAGGGCGCGTCTACAGTTTCTAGCGACTCTGCTGGGGAGTTTAGAGAGCTTGACTCGAACTCGTGATATCTTGTTTGAACTACACTTACGTGTTTCCTTGCATTGCATGTGCATTAGTGCGCCTAGGACACCGTGTTTTCCATCTGCTATTCCTGAGCGGTTAGCCTGAGGCTGCGTGCCATAAGGTTGACCGGTTACGGGCTCTGCCAGTATGGGAACAGAAACCCCGATTTTACCAGGGAACCCTTTTGACCATTCGACCTAGTGCATACTCGGAATCCATAGTGACCATTCCAAATTAGGAAAGGTGGCTACCCGATTATAGGTTGTTTGAAACCGCTGCGTGCGTAGTGAAACCCTAGCTCCTGACAAAATAGGACAGAGAAACCCTACTCCAATATAGGGGTGTTTTGGCTCTACTTTACTTGCTATGTGCTTTTAGAGTGTATTTCTACAGGAATGCACATATCAGTTTGCAAGTTTAGTACCAGGCCTGACGGTATCAGTATCAGTGTTTTAGGGAATCGGTTATATCTGCAGGTATCAGATTCAGTTTTTTTGGGCAGTAATTTTTGGGGAACAGTGATCAGTAGTAGAGTACAGTTATTTAGCTACACCTGTGTCTGTTCCATTTGGGCTGAAATGCTGCCTATTTTTCCTTTCAATTCAGAGATTTGGGGTCAGAGATTTGGTGTTCTTCTTTGCTGAGGCAAGACAGACGTCTGATCCGTCAGTCACCGTTCAGTTCAGCAGACTTATGATGACGCAAAGTTCAGAGGAAATTGTGGTTATGGCAGCCGCGTTAGACCAAGGAATCATCTTGCAGGATGAGACCAATGTTGATGTACAGCATTCGCCCAGGTCACCTGTCGCACACCCGATCTGGACGCCCCAGTTGTTTCAAGCTCGTGAGCCCACAACGTTTGAGTTGAGGGGAATGATTGGTGACCTTCAGAGGTCTGTGGCTGATCTCGCTTACGGAATGTTGGCTTCGCCACCAACCACATCGTATGCTGGGAATTTTGTACCGCAAGGGCCCCCGCTACTCGAGCGAATTGTGATCGAGCTCAGCCAACCTGAGGTTGTCTCCAGGTATGGCAATGACATGTCAACAACAACCGTAGCAACCCAAACCCTCGATCAGGCTAAGGCTAGATGTAAGAATAAAGTGGGAACATATACTGATCCCGTTGAACAACTACTGTGGGCAGTCGAGGCTTTGAAAGCTGGGGGGATGAATAAGCAACAAGTACTCGTAGTCATGGCTAAGACTGTGGATGATGCTTTCCCCACTCCAACCGAAGGCAGTTCAAGCCAGGCGAAAAATCGGGATAGGCCCCCGTCATGCTAGTACAGTTCCTTCCGCTTCCAACCCTGCATCGGGAAAAGATCAGAAAGCCAAGGCGGTGCCTCCTTACCCTTTCACTAGTGCGTCTAGCAAGAACCCTCAGACTTTGAAGTATGTACCTCGAGGGCACAGAGTCTTTCATGCCCTCTACATGGCTTTATCTAGGGCATTTCAAATTTTGGCTAAAAAGGGGCATCTTAAACCCCTCGAGCCTCGACCTCTCTCGAAGAATCTCCCTCTCACACATGATGCTGCCTTGTACTGCACATACCACCAGTAAACCGGTCACAGCACCGACGGTTGTTTTTGCCTTCGCCAAGAAATGCAAGATTTGATCGACAATGAGGTCATCCTCCTACCTACCTCAGCAAAGTTTCTCACCGCTGAGTTGTTGGACTTCGAGGATACTGCAAGTATGTGATCAGGGGTTGGACCACCTGCGGGCGGTGCTCGGTGTATTTCAAATATGGCGTTTGGCACGCACTGTTGGGAGCATTTGCGAATGCAGTTTTGTAATTTTTGGCTTGGGTGTCGAGTCAGTTACTTGTTTTGTTTTGGGTTTGTCTCATTGTCTTAAGTCAGTCTTTTTGCTTAAGGGTCTGTTTTGTTGTGTCGAGTCAGTCCCATTGTATAGAAACCAGGTGATTCCAGGGTTGTTGTCTCGGATATCATTATTTTGTTTTGTAATTATCCTTTTGCTTTCTTTTGAGTCTGTCTCTGCTGTGGAGCCAGTTGCAACCAGGAAATTTGAATGAAACAGCTGCGGTTATCATGTTTTCCGTGCCTATTGCTACTTCGAGCTAGTTGTGCCAGAAAATTTGAATGAAACGGTGAAGCATCTCACTACTCTTCTGCGCCTTGAATTTATTGCATTGACCTAAGTTTTTCAAAACTTTTTAACATTGTGGTGTTGAAAACGAAGAGGAAGGAATTCCTTGGGATTTGCAAAACTTTGATCAAATTGAAAGAAAGAGAGGCATGCTAAGCTCTTAATGATTGAAATCTTGTTTGTCAACGTGAGTACTGAGAAGGACCCTGGCTTGATCCAGATTGGTTCCGCACTATCTTCAGCGTGAGCGATTTGTCGCTTTCTTAAAAAAAAAAATTCAAAAACAAAAAGTTCTGTGCAGTCCTGCGAAGACCTGTGCGGAATTGCTCTTGAGATTGTGTAGCTTAGGATTGCTCTCAGCCTCAAGACTTGAGCCCTTGTTTTCAAACCTTGGACCTTAGTTCAGAATGTTCAACTGTCAACTACAACCTGAGGCCCGCGTGGCGAAATTTGAAGCAGCCCTCGAACAAGAGGCCAAGAAAGTCAGATCAAGAAGATCAGACCTCATCAGAAGAAGCTTGCAAAGCTAGAACAGAAGCACCCCTTGAACTAGGGATAAAAATGTCCGATGTGCTCGAAGAGCCGAAGATGAATCCTTCTGCAAGTCAATATAACAGCCACCCTCCCGGATACGGATGGCTTCAAGATCCTAAAACCATTTGACATGGACTTGTTACACTTTTACCCTTTGAGAGGCTCGCTGGGCCGAAAACCCGGAAGGCCGACCTAGGCAAAAGTTAGAGTAAGAAAAAAAGAAAGAACAAGAAAAGAAAAAAAGAAAAAGAAATGAAATGAAAAGAAAAGAAAAATAGAGCTCGCAAGGTTGAAAACCCAGAAAGAGCGGCCTTGGCAAAAGTTAGAGCGCAAAAAGTGAGGGCTAATACACGAGTGTACCTTGCCCAGAACTACTTAAGGCTTGATTCCCATGTTTGGTATACGTAGGTAACTTCATCCTGAAGTCCAACCACAAACACTTCCAAATCAAGTGTGTCCATGTAATGGTTTTGATCATCCTTGCCTTTTCTGAATCCGATAGTTCGGTTGTGACACAACCCGAACTACGTAAGGCTTGATTCCCATGTTGGGATACGTAGGCAACTTCATCCTGAAGTCTAACCCCACGCACTTTCAAAGTGACTGTGTCCATATATTGGTTTTGACCATCTTCGTCTTCTCGGTATCCGAGAGTTCGGTTGTGATCGTCACTAATGAGGACTGACTATAGTATGCTGCGACGTTATCCAGACAAGGGGCAACTTTCCGTTGCCATGAGTCGCCATCCAAACCAGGGGCAACTTTCCGTTGCCGTGCTATGCCCTTTGAGACAAGGGGCAATTTTTCATTGCCTCCGATCCGAGGTTGTGCATCTCGAGAGTAGGTTCTGTGCTCGTTGAGCAGTGGCCCTTTGCAAAAAACAGTTTTTGAGAATTTTTACTGAGGTTGACTATTTTCTCGAAAATTATTCCATCTTTTCCAAAACTGGACCATTTTCTTGGATCCAAAAAAGAAAAATTTTCAGTGCTCATGGCCTGACTTGCATGATTTTCAAATCAAAAATCGAACAAGTATGTTAATCTAACTTTCATTCTAGTCAAAATTGTTTTAGTAGAAAACCAAAACAAAAAATGGTCAAAATGAGGAACTAGGGGCACAGTTGAGTCAGGCTTCCTGTATTTCCTCCATCGCCAGCATACTTGCCAAAAAAGGGCACAACTAGAACTGTCTATAAAGGGCTGAAAGCTCTCTCACCCTCCGAGCAACGAGGTATCAAACCAAGTGCAAAGCACGAATTGGAATGGATCAAGACACTCCACTCCCTCATCCGGAACATCGACTGAACGTCACCGGAAGAAATAACTACGAGCTAACAGTGTTGGGCATGAACCCACAACTCTTTGTTTATCCATCAACCACCCAAGGAAGGGATGAAAAATGAGCGATTGAAGAATAGAGAGGTGTAAGTTGAGAGAAAAGTGAGCAAAAGGGTTTTGGGTGAAAAATCGAGCCTGAGGGCCGAGTGATGCGAGAATCACAAATGGGAAGAGGATGGGAAATAATACCCGAAGAAACTGGCTCCTTGTGACCTAAGAGGCCTCTCGTATCGGTAACACGTTTGTGTGTCGTGTCTTTTGTTTTGTTTACCTTAACTCTTGTTTTGGATCTGTTCTGAGCGTGTCTCGTTGTGTTTAGGTTGTTTACCTTTTTTTTTTCGTTGTTGAGTCGTTTTCACTGTGTTCAGTCGTAGGCACAACACCCGGTTGAAAACCTTCTTTTCAAATCGTTTTGTGCTCAGAGTACTGTGCCATTCTCCACATTTGTGCAAAACAGTTTTGTTTCTTTTGTAAAAACTACAGGGGTTCGACCCTCCGATCACTTGAAAATAGTGAACTTCCTGTCTCTTCAAGAGTCAATTGTTTGTTCAGAATGGGCCGTGTGCAGGTAAACAGAATACTGTGTCATGAGCTATGAGTTCAGAATGAACCATTTGTATGAGCTGTGTGGATCCGCTGTGTGCAGAATAAACCGAGCGCTGTGTTATGGGCTGTGTGTTCAGAATGAGCAGTGAGTTGTGCAAGTTGTTTTGTCGATAGTTGGTTCGTTACCTGATTATTACAATACAAGTGTTTGATTTTCAGACAGGAGATCAATCTCATTTACATTGAGGTGTAATATGATGCAATGCGTTGCAATGTATGAAATACACAAATGTAACACTTTTTCAGACAAAAAGTTTGTTTCATTTCACCATTTTCACGTACATAGCTTTGGAGAAAACAAAACTTGCCCGCGGCAATACAAGGTACTCAAGCTACCAGCAAAAAAGAAAAGTACAAACAAAAGAAGAAAAGCAACAAAGTCTGGATCAGCATCGATCATCTCAGGCCTACGGGTCTGTCCTCGTCCTCTTCCTGGACGAAGGTCCAGGAGCATCGTCATCGGCTCCGCCATCTAAGCCTGAGTCTGAGTCATCTCCAGTCTCCTCCTCAGTTGACTCTGCCTCCGCCTCTACCTCAGACTCATCATCATCGGGAACTGGTGCCCAAGAGCTACTCCCAACATGAGTGCGCCCCACTTTGGTCCGGGGAAATACTGTGCCACCTCGCCCTCCTCCTCGAGCAGGAATGGAAGGACCAGCTGGAGCACCTCCTGCGGCTGACATCTGGAATGGAGGCTGAAAAACACAAATGGTAAACACATCAGCATGATACGCAAAGCAGGGTATGAATGCCGAATACAGTGTGTGAGTACAGTGTATGACTGTCGTGAGCAATGCATCAGTACAGAATGCAATATGTGGGTACCGTGTATGAATACTGTGAGCAGTGTACGAATACAGAATACAGTGACCGAGTGCAGTGTATGAATGCTGTGAACAGTCTGCGGGTTATAGTGTATCGAATGCTGTGAGGGTCGTATATCAAGTACCGTGTTGATGGTGCGATGCATCAGATTATGCAAGGTTTGAGATGATGGTCGAAAGAACGTACCGGGATACTGTAAATGGCCAGTAGGTCGAAGCTCCGTTGTAGCATCTCCATCATAGAGGCGTTCAACTCCAGGGACTGGCGAGTATACTCAGAGGAAGCCTGCAAAAGTGTGCATCAGTATTCTGTGGAATATTAAATGGAATGAAATGAAATGACTGTACAAAATGTAGTAGTACATACCGGAGGCAAGTCGTAGAAACCGACTAGCTCGTGATCAGCCGGAGGGGGAGCGAAGCGGATCTGATAGGTCTTCCTACCCTACCGTCGGTATGTCATCATCGTGGGCAGTGCTGGCCAACTAGCCCCCCGTCCTCTCCGGGCCCCACTCCTGCCACGGACCCGAGCCACCCTCAGCGCTCCTGTTTCCGCTTCTGCCCTAGCCGCCGGCGCCACTGGCCTCTCTCTCTCTCTCAGCTCGACGGCCACTACTCAAAGGCCGTATGATGTAGGTCTGGACGTACTCTGTGTAGTTGCCCTCGCCCCTGAAGCCCTCAGCATCCCAGCCGATCGTGTAATCATCCATCTCCTCCCAGGTGTACCTCTCTGTGTCCCTCATATGGACAGGGAGCGGACCTAGAACTATCTGCTCTAGTAAACCCAGGGTCTGGCGCAGGATGAGCTCGCCCAGGTACCAAGCCCGACAGACCGGGCCCTCCAGCAAGATCCTGAACTGGGCGGTCTCCTCAGCACCGGCAAACCACTCCCGAACCGCAGCCGGCAATGGAGCCCAGGGCTGCCAGGTGATCTGAAAATGATATGCAGTCAGTTATCTACTGTTATTGAAAATACAGTACAAAGCGAAGCTTGAAATAAACTCTAAAGTTGAAAATACCTCTGCGGCGGTAATGGTATCGAAGTAGCGGCGGAAGAATATGAAAGACTCTCAGGGTCTCCGTACGCATCTCACGTCAAAGCGACGGGAGAATGGAACGCTGAGGAGAGTCTCCTCGTCGGGCACTGGCGCAAGCCTCGGGAAGTAGGCGTAGACCCACAACTACAGGACAAATACCAGTATGCTTATCAGATAAAGCAGAATGCAGAATGAAGCAGAAATTGCAGAACCGTGTATTATGCAGTGTATTGTGCAGAATGTACAGTGTGTGCAGTGTGCAATTAGTGTAAAGCAGATTATATATGTACTGTGGGTGTAGTATACAGTCAACGTAAAGCAGACCGCAGTGTGTGCAGTGTACAGAGTACAGATAATGTAGAGCACAAATGTAAAACAGAGAAGGAAGATGTACCTCCCAAGCCCGCCAGTAGCCTCCGAGCAACTATCCGCTGTACCGGGAGGATGAGCTCATGTATCCATAGAGTGTGGCCAAGGCTGCCCCACCCCAGTCGTAGCGCAGGATCCGTGTGATGTTCACTAAAGCACTCAGTAGACAGAGAGGCACGGTGTTCGCCCGGTCGGCGAAGATGGTCGTCCCCAATAAGAACATGAGGAAGCTGCGTGCATACTGCTCCGCCTCCTCCTGAGCCATCGACGCCTCCTCAGCTAAGGCTGGCTGAATCCTAAAGTGGTCCTCGAACCACGAATATCTGATGAAGCCTGGACGAGCAAGAGGCTGTAGGTCGCCAAGCAAGTACATCTGAGCAGCCTCCCACTCGTCCATGTCCGTGTCAAAGGGGATCGGATCACCCCCTACCCCGATGCCGATGAGCATCGAGAAGTCGAAGGGAGTCATCGTCATGTCTCCCGTGGCAGAAAAGTGGAAGGAATCGGTGGTGTCCCACCACCTCTCCACCAGAGCAACAAGCAAAGGCCTGCTCGCAGTAAGGCGTGAGAGTCCCCTGCAGAAGGTGCTAAAGCCGGACTGATCAACAATACGGCGGACCGCGTCTGGTAGCTCCATGTACCAATCTCGGGCGGCGACGTTTCCATACCCCCGGAAAGCGTAGGAATCCCCCTGTATTCAAAAGCAAACAGTTACGAAGTAATACTCGATATACAGTTTTGAAGAACAGTCAAAATTGATGCAAATACAGCGTGTGTGCACGGGTTCAGATTCAAACAGATATTGAGTGCCGGTGTTCTCGCAGTGAACTACACTGTATGATGTGTCAGGGTGTTTGAGTGGTTCGGGGCAAATACAGTGTGTGTGCGCATATTCCAATTCAAACAGATGCCGAATGCAGGTGTGTTCACAGTCAACTACAGCATATAGTATATCGGTGTATCCGGATCAAACAGTTAAAGGCAGAACCGACTATGGCAGTTAGGTATTCTACTTTACAGAAAATGAAACTGGGAAGAATATACCTCAGAAGCGCCGTGTGAAAGGTGCGTCTCTGGCTCACGCAGAAGCAGCTCTAGTGGCACCCTCCTGTCAAAACTCCTGAACTGGCGAAGTCCGTCAGGAGGCAGCACATGAATCGCCGATCTGTAGGCCGCCGGGTCGAACGGTCAGATGTGAAGCGGCAAGAGCTCAGCCTTTGGGTCCATATCTATCTCCGGGGGAGCCCCACCGCCTGGAATGTCGTTCGCCATCTCGAGAATGGTGCAAAAATGGCCGGAAGAGTGAAAACCGGGCAAGAATATGAAAAGTCAACCGAAAAGTCAACCCCGGGAGGGTGAAAAATGGCCGGAAAAGCCGAGGTATGAAAAAGGCACGAAGACCAAGGAAAACTTGGGGGAAACAAACCCCAAGTGGTGGAAATCGAGAAAAGTACACCGAAACGGAGATTTGTTAGGTTCAAAGTATTCGAAACGCGAAGGAGTTCGCGAATCGAACGACGAAACGGGCTCTAAAACGCGACAAAAGCGTGGATCGAAGGTCAAAAATACACCTAGAGGGAGAGGGGAAGAAATTTCGAGCAAGATAAAGTGAACAAAATAGGGTTTAAACCCTATTTTAAAAGACCTGTGCCAAAATGTCCAAACTTCCCCGATTCAGGCAGATTTGGCCGATATACTTTTTTGGTGGCCGATGGATGGCCGGTGACCTCCTCCGATGGCCGGTGAACCTCCTACACCTTTGTTTGGGTCTTTGATGTGATTTGGGGCCTCCATTGCTCAACACAGTGCAAGAGAGTGCATTTCTGAAGCTCAACCAGACTCCGTTTTGACCCCGGACCGTGTTTTCTGTGCGAAGCACTCGAATATGTGCGCGGCGTATCCTTTTTGTATCCTTTTGTCTCCTGAGAGATTCGAAAGGTTCCCCATGTGCACAGCCTAGGGTGGATGTACAGGTGGCACACAGGGAGGTTGCTTACCCCTGGCAGACCGTTTCCTTGGAGCAGACCACGGATGCCACTACTTGGGTATATAACTCCGGAAGTGGGCATCCCTAGTTGTTACAGTTGGTAACACTTAAATATTTGACCAAGGGAGGGTTTCAAATTAACCGTTGCCATGCTTAGTGGTTGGTAAGTTAAATCTCTTTGGTGAGATTTCGAATGTCACCTAATTTATAAAAAAATTACTAAAATTATTCTAATGGTTGTAAATTTTGTGTATAATTATATTGTTATCTTATGTTTAGAATATTATTATTTTTCTCTTAAAAAGAATGGTAGGTTGGTTACGTTTTCTTACTGTGTTGCAAAACTCATGGCATATATTTTGTTGCCCTGGCGTTTCATGCCAGATTATGTCGAAGAAGGGACTGAGGCTGAAATTGGAGCTGCTGCCAATATCGAACCTTGGCTGACTTAGAGTCAAGATTTTATCAAAATAAAATCCTGTTATCCCTTATATTAGGATTTAACTATGTTGTGACGTTGTGTGTGAACTTGTAGTTTTATTTTGTCGTTGGACTTTGACTATGTAAGAACTTAAAAATTCCTAATTAGTAGTTAAAACTTTATCTAGCAAGTTATCGTTATTTAAATCTCATGACATTTCAAAAAAAATTTGGGGCGTCACAAGAGGAGTGAAGGTATGTGTCGAAAACTCCAGCAGGCAGCGAAGGTAAGGTTGCCGGCCGACTGCCTACTGGTGAGAAAGAAATGCAGGCCTAAAGCTTATAGCTCTGATACCAGGTTAATTTACTGTATAGAGAAAAAGAGAGAATAAATTATGTGTTTATTGATTGTGATTTACAATGTTCAGTATGACTCTCATTTATAGAGGAGAGTTTGTTCAATCAAAAGGACCGAAAGACGCACTAATGAAAACAACATCATTAAAGATTAAAGCTATGCACTAACATGTATAGCTAATATCCATCCACTAACATTACAGCTAGGATCGGGGATCCCCCCCAAGACCTTCCAGAAATTATACCAAGCAGAAAAATACACATACACCCAATGAGACACTACATTTACTGTGGTTTAGCCTCAATCCCTACGTCTACGGGAGAGTAACCGATTATCACTATAACAATGGAGAGATTACAAAAAGATTACAATAGAGGAGGAGCTCACACTATCCTCACTCATTCACTCACCCGTCTCCCTTTCTCTCACTGAGAAAGACAGTCTCTCTGCCTCACATCTCTCACTCTCTCTTAGTTTTCTCTAATACCACTTGTTGGGGATCAAGGATCCCACCCAAGACCTTCTAGAAATTATATTAAGCAGAAAAACACACACACACCCAAGGAGCCACTATATTTAATGTGGTTCGGCCTCAATGCCTACGTCCACGAGAAACTAACCTTATCACTATAACAATGGAGAGATTACAGAAAGATTACAATAGAGGAGGAGTTCACACCATACCACTTGTTGGGATTCGGGATCCCGCCTATGTGAAAACCCGCATTTAATTATTCTTAGAAGAAATAAATTAATTAATTAATTTTATGCAGAGTCTATCTAAAATATATATTAGTGTAAAAGTTAGTTTTAAATTAACCCAATTCAATCCCTAACAAAGACATTATTAAGAATAATAATTTTGTGGGTATTCAATATTTATTGTTTATAAATTATTTTAATTAAGACTCAATATGATAATTATTCTTACTAAATGCCTTAGTTAAAAATCTTAGTGTATCAATCTTAAGAAACCCACATAAAAAAAAGAAAAAAAAAAGAATCAAACCTTGTAGATTTTTGGTGGCAACTTTGCCACATGTTGGATTGCATGTCATTATAGGGAAGGAGAGCCCATCATACTCTTGGAATTGAGAGAAAGTGAACTCATAGAATGAAGAGAGAATGATGAGAAAGAGAAGGAGAGAGAGAGAAAGGGCTCAGCTTGATTATCTATATATACATAGGTATGTCTACTCCTCCAGATGAGTGAGGAGAATAGAGGGAAAAAAAAAAATTTTGTGAGCAACAAAGCAGTAGGAGAAGAAGAAGCGTGGGAGATTAAGGTTACATATTTTCTTACCATTTCACTATTCCATTTCAATCCTACAACTAGGTAAGAAAACCTTCTCAACCCTCTCATTTTTTTTAATTGTTGAAATTTTCAAATTATGTTCATATGATAAATTGACTAAATCAATAGATAATTTTTTTTATATATGTATATAAAATTTGTGATGTGTATATCAAATATTTGAAGATATTGATAGTCTTAAAGTCATGGTATTATTGTGGAAATAAGCTTGCATGTGTAGTTTATACCATTAAAGACAAGATTGAAGATTTTCTTTGGTCCTTAAATCTGTCAGAAAATTTGTATAAATTTTTAGACAATTTTATACTCAAAATTTGAATATGATTTCTTCTACAAAGTTGTTTAGAATGATGTCTACTTCATCCATGAATGTTTTTAACAATTATGGAGTTTTGTACAAATTTATACAGATTTTTAATCAAATTTGGAGCTTTAGGCAGATCTTACTGTGTTTGAAAAATCATTAAAAATTTTATATTAAACCAAATATGGTAATTTCTAAACAAAAAATGAAATTTGAGAAGTCTAGTTTCATAATTAAATTTTATATTATGGAATTGATTTATAAATTTAAGTGTCATAAACTATCTTGGAATTTTTAAGAATTATTTATAATTTATTTTTGGAAAATGCTTTCTAAAAAATGACCATAACATGTTTATTGAGTATTCTGTAGATTTGTATGAATTTTAGAGTTGCATAAGTAATTTATTTATAATTTTATTTGCGAGGTATACATTCTGAAAATTTTGGCAGATTCAGGAGGAATCAAAAAAATTATCTCTTCAATTGTTTATTTGGATTAAAAATTCAACATTGGGCTATTCTAATCATGTAGATTAAAAATCCATGCATGTGTGTAATTATGATTTATTTCTTTGTTTTGGTATCTAAATTATTATTTCATATCATGGTTTAAATAAATTGTTTATTTAAATTTTGTGCAATTATTTATTATTGTGTGACATATGTAATATTTTATGTTGGAAATTTTAATGAGTTGGTATAACATTATTGATAATTAAATGTTAAATTATTGTGAATATCTTAACAAGTAAAGAAACACGAAATTTAACCAATGATACATTAAAATTTAAAAGTGATGGGGTGAGCCCAGTTTAGAACCTTACGTAAGTGAGTTGCGAACCCTAACATGGCACGGGAAGGTATTTCGGCTCTTATCGGTGTAGGCGACGTAAGGTTGGTGGTGCGGGTGTCACAACATAGACCGTTCTTGTCACGATCCAAATCCGCCCCTATGGGTTTAAGCATCGCAACCGGCCAGGAATCTGTGATTACCAAAGGCCTGCTTAACAATAATGGCAGAAATACAGAGTAAGGGGCTGGTGGAAGCCAAAACAGTAATTAAAAGGTGTCCAATGAGCTATGACAATCTGAGTGCGAAAAGACTTTCATAAACAAGCCACATTCATAATCAAAAACATATATACAATTAGATACATAAAAACCTTCAGGTTAAAGACCTAATCCCTTCACCATAACTATACAGTACAAGTCCACAACGTTTATTACAAACAGAGACAGAAGGGTGACACTGGGACACCCCAAAACAGCCTTAGCTTGAGACGACTTGGAACCTCGCAGTGAGGCACAATGGTTGGCTTTGACAAAACGAGAGCTAACCCGACGCTCCTAGCATCGATCCGGTGCCTGAACACCTACATATAAATATAAACAGTAAGCTAAAGCCCAGTGAGTAACAAATGCGTAAAGAGGTTAAGAATGAATGTCCTTTCAGTCATTAAGCAGTCATATCAGTCATTTAGAAACGATAGCAGTTATATGTGGTACATCCAATAGCAGCAGTACAGTAGGTCTTAACAGACCGAACAGTCAGTTGATGGCCATCATAACAGTATACAGTATTGGTTCCAAGTATTGGAACCGACAGAGATCTCTGTGACAGTAGCAGTACAGTAACAGTACAGTAAATTGCTATAGATGCCACGAATACAGTTCATAAGTAGGACATCATTCATTCAGTAAACAGTATCACTTTAGAAAACAATACAATTAATTGTTCAGGAAATAATCATCATTGAACATATCTTTACAACATTGTTACTCACAGAGCACTGGGCTATAAGTAGCTAATGAGCGTCCTCGGATGCCAGCCCTACACAGTTACAGAACGAACACACACTAAGTTACACACTTGGGAATCAACAACTTAGTCCCTATCTTGATTCGGTGTGGTTCTATATCAATATCCTCACTAAGATGCCTTAAACTAGGCCTAGGAATGCCTAAGATGGAATGAGAATGCAAAGATACACTTTAAAACACTTTTTAGAATTTTTCAGAAAACAAGGGTCTCGCTCGAGCGTGGCTTTCTACGCTCGAGCGAGCTTTCCAAAACAGAGGGGTCGCTAGAGCGTGGACTTCCTCGCTCGAGCGGTCTGTAAAAATGCCAAAAGTGCTGGATGTTGAAAATCTCCGCTCGACGCTTGCTTGATGCTCGCTCAAGCGTGAGCGTGCGTCTGCGAACACCAAAAATCTGAGAGCTTGCAATCTACGCTCGAGCGAGCATTCCTTCGCTTGAGCGGAGCTCTGAATAAAATACGGTCGCTCGAGCGTGGAAGCCAAAATTTGGAATTTCCAGATTTGCCTCCCAAGCTCAAACCAAGCATTCAACACCTCAAAACTCAACTTCTTGGGCCAATTTTCTGGAAAACACTTAGAAACCAACAATATAACATGTTTTGAAGATCAATTTGTAAAATCAAAGCCCAAGAATAAGTCAATTGAACACCAATTTCAAATAAACTTCAAGAACAAGATGTACATTTAACATACATGTATTCAATTGAATTCAAAGCTTCTAACACATGATCAAATGAGTCAATCCTTCCAAAAACATGATGAATTCATGAACTACAACTAGAAAATGGACATGCATGTGGAAATTCATGAAGAACAACCTCAAAATTCAAGAATATGTACATGCATGCATGGATTAATTCTCAATTCAACACTTTAAACCATAATTTGACTCTAACCTCCAACAATCCCATGAACCATGCAAGAATAACTCAAATGTACAAATGAGAGGATAAATCTCTACCTTAGGTCTTGAATTCCAAGTAAGGAAGTTCATTTATGCAATTTCTCTTCAATTTCTTCTAGTTCTCCAAGCCAATTCTAGATGAATCAATCTTTCTTCTACTCTCCCTCTCTCACACGGTTTTGCTCTAGAAAAGGCTGAAGGGATTATGTGTCAAGTGTATAGAGCAACTCCAAACAAAGCTTCTAAAAGTGGCCCACTAGATGACAAAAAGGTAATAACTCAAGTTGATATAATTTAACATTGTACAATCTAATTAAATCATCCCAAATTGAACTCAAATTAAATCTACCAGAAAATCACATAAATTCCAATTAGCATATAACACTAATCAATTTCTGATTCGGTCGCCGATAAGACCTTCAATTCGTAATTCAAAGTTAAAACATGAATAGATCATTGTACGACAAACAGATAGAAATGCAATTAAGGTAATACACTTATGCAATCAATTCTGAATTTCAGTCCGATCAATTACTTATCTTGCTTAATCATAGATTAGCACTAATCAGAGGTAAGGGTTGTCACAGTCTTCCTTCCTTAAAAAGAGTTTGGTCCTCCAAACTCGGATTACCTTAATTCTGGAAGAACACTGGATCCAGAGGGAACAATTCAGGATATCTCTTCAACAAATTATCTTCCATTTCCCAAGTGGCATAAACGCCACCATGGTTTTTCCAATCCACTTTCACTAACGGAATTTCTTTATTCCTCAACTTCTTGATTCGTTTGTTTACAACCTGAATAGGCCGTTCTTCATAAGTGTAGTCATCACTTAGCACTACACGGGTAGGCTCAATCACATGGAAGGGATCCCGAAGATAATCCCTTAACATTGAAATATGGAAGACATTATGCATATGCTCCATTTCAAGAGGAAGCGCTACTTGATACGCCACCGGATTAATCTTCTCAATGATTTCATACGGTCCGACATATCTCGGAGCTAGCTTACCCTTGACTCCAAAACGAGTCTGCCCTTTCATTGGTGTCACTTTAACAAAAACATGATCACCTACTTCATATTCTTTGTCTCGCCTTTGGACATCCGCATAACTTTTCTGTCGGCTTTGTGCGGTTTTCAATTTCTGTTGAATCAGTCTCACTTTTTCGGTAGTCTCATGTAAAATTTTAGGCCCAAGCAAAGGCCCATCTCCAACTTCTACCCAGCAAATAGGAGATCGGCATTTTCTGCCATATAAAGCCTCGAAAGGCGCCGTACCAATGCTCAAGTGAAAACTGTTGTTGTAGGCAAACTCAGCTAAAGGTAAATGGCTTTCCCAATTTCCTTGGAAATCAAGAACACACATCCGCAGTAAATCTTCTAGAGTTTGAATGGTTCTTTCTGACTGACCATCTGTCTGAGGATGATATGCACTACTCAGTCTCAGTTCAGTACCCAATGCAGTTTGCAGACTTTGCCAAAATCTCGATGTAAACTTCGAGTCCTTCTAAGAAACAATATATACAGGCACTCCATACAATCTAACAATCTCATCAATATAAATTGTAGCCAATTTGTCCGCATTATAGATTGTTTTGACAGGTAAGAAGTGAATAGATTTAGTCAATCTATCAACAATAACACAAATTGAGTCCATACCTTTACTGGAGCGAGGTAAACCAACAATGAAATCCATAGTGATATGCTCTCATTTCCACTCCAGTATTGGTAAGGGCTGCAGTAAGCCTGCAGGTCGTTGATGTTCAGCTTTAACTTGTTGGCAATGAAGACATTTCGATACAAAGTCAGCAATCTCTTTCTTCATTCCCGGCCATCAGAAATTTAGTTTCAAGTCTTGGTACATTTTCGTATTTCCTGGATGGATAGACAGTTTCGAATTGTGGCCCTATTGCAAAATTTGTCTTTTCAGTTCAGAATCATTCGGTACACACAACCTCCCCTGGAATTTCAACACATTGTTCTCAAATTTAAAGTCCGGCCTCGGTTTGGACTCCCGTTTATCAATGACCTTTGTCAAAAAGTCATCATGTTGCTGTTTCTCTTTAATCTTCTCAATCAGTGCCGATTGAGCAGAAATAGCGGCTAAGGTTCTACCTTGTTCATGTAAAACAATCTCAACTTCAAACTTTTCAAGGTCATGTAGTAATTCTTTCTGCCCGGTAAGTAAACAGGCTAAATTTTCAACTGGTTTCCGACTCAATGCATCGGCAACGGTGTTAGTTTTCCCCGGATGGTACAAAATTTGCAAGTCATAATCTTTTATCAGTTCTAACCATCTCCGTTGCCTCATGTTCAATTCTTTCTGTGTGAAGAAGTATTTCAAACTCTTGTGGTCTGTGTACACCTCACATGTTGTCCCATAAAGATAGTGACGCCAACTTTTCAATGCAAACACTACTGTAGCAAGTTCCAAGTCATGGGTCGGATAATTTTTCTCATGCGGTCTTAGTTGTCGGGAAGCATATGCAATAACTTTACCATTCTGCATTAAGACATATCCCAAACCCTTATAAGAAGCATCACTGAATATGGTAAATCCATCCGTACCTGAGGGTAGGGTAAGAATCGGTGCAGTCACAAGTCGAGTCTTTAACTCTTGAAAAGTTGATTCTCTCTGGTCAGTCCAGTCAAATGATATCCCTTTTTGAGTCAATTGAGTCAACGGTAGGGCAATTTTGGAGAAGTCCTTCACAAATCTTCTGTAGTATCCAGTTAAGCCTAAGAAACTTCGGACTTCAGTAACATTAGACCGTCTGGGTTGATTCACTACTGCTTCAATCTTCTGTGGGTCAACTGAAATGCCATCCTTACTTATCACATGTCCCAAAAACATTACGTTGTCTAGCCAAAATTCACACTTCGTTAGTTTTGCATATAGTTTCTGTTCTCTTAAGGTCTGTAAGGCAATGTTCAAATGATGTTCATGTTCTTTCGTGCTTTTGGAATAAATCAAAATGTCATCTATAAAAACAACTACAAATTCGTCGAGGAATGGTTTAAAAATTCTGTTCATAAGGTCCATAAATGCAGCAGGTGCATTAGTAACTCCGAGAGGCATAACAAGGAATTCATAATGTCCATACCTCGTTCGAAAGACAGTCTTTTCAATGTCCTCTGGTTTGACTTTCAACTGGTGGTATCCGGATCTAAGGTCAATTTTTGAAAAGACCTGAGCACTCTGTAACTGGTCAAATAAATCATCAATACGAGGCAATGGGTATTTGTTTTTCACTGCTACCTTATTCAGTTCACGGTAGTCAATGCAGAGTCTCAATGAGCCGTCTTTCTTTTTCACAAACAAAACTAGAGCACCCCATGGCGAAGTACTAGGCCTGATGAACTTCTTATCCAACAGCTCTTGCAACTGAATTTTCAATTCTTTCAGTTCCGTAGGTGTCATTCTGTACGGAGCCTTGGAAACTGGCTGTGTACCCAGAATCATATCAATGGTGAACTCCTGTTAATCAAATCCCCTGGCAAATCATCTAGAAAAACATCTGGGAATTCTCTGACTATAGGAATACTGTCCACATTAGCTTTAGCATCAGTAGATACAGTCAATATACAACATAGATATCCTTTACATCAATTTCTAATTAGTTTAAATGCTTTCATGGATGAAATCAGGTATGGGGGAGGTACTACTCCAACTCCGTTAAATACAAATTCAGGCAATCCAGGTGGACAGAAAAACAACTTGTTTTGTTACACAGTCTATGGTAGTATGATACTTTGTTAACCAGTCCATTCCCAATATCACATCGAAATGATTGATATTCAAAGGCAGTAAATCAATATACAAATGCACATCCCCAACAATAATTTCACATGCAGGGTACATATAAGCACAAGTCATGGATCCCCCAACAGGTAAAGATACAACTAACAAATAATTCATGGGTTCCAGTGGTCTATCTAGTTTTCGCGAAAAAGCATGCGAGACATATGAATGTGTAGACCCCGAATCAATCAGAACATAAGCATTTTGAGTACAGATTGAGAGTATACCTGACATAACGTTCTCGGTATTCTGCACATCTCCCGGTATAAGTGCGAACACTCGGCCTTGCCTTAGAGGCTCATTTTCGGTAGTTTTGGGATTAGGTTTCGGTGAAGCAGTTGATGTTGCGGCGCTAGCTGCAGCTTTACTATTGCCTTGAGATATGGAAGGGCAACCTTTAACCATGTGGCCTACCTTGCCACACCTGTAACAAGCACCAGAAATTTTATAACAAACCCCTTTATATCTTTTCCCACATTCGGAGCATGGAGGTATGGAACCACTTCCCTAGCTAGAACTGGTCGTTGACCCTGTATTTTGCTTCTTATTCGATGAGTTATTTCGGCATTCCTTAAACTTAAAATCCCGTCTCTTACCACGCCATTCAGTCGCTGGTGTTTCGGTCTGTTTTAATGCCTCGATGTTCGACTCAGCTATTATCGCCTGATCAAGAACATCTACATATTTCAGTAACTTCAGCACATTGATTCTGTCAAGTATCTCTACATTAAGGCCGCCTTCAAACTTTCTGGCCTTTTTTTAATCAGTGTCCACCATGTGTGGTGCATATTTGGCAAGTTCAGTAAACTTTGATTCATACTCTGCTACCGACATGGTGCCCTGTTTCCACTGTTCAAACTCAGTCACTTTCTGATCCCTGACACACTGGGGGAAATACTTTTCAAAGAAGGACTCCTTAAATTGAGCCCAAGTCATGACAGTATTTGCATCACGGACAAGCATCGACCACCGTCTGGCTTCTTCTTGTAAAGTGAAGGTTGCCAATAACACTTTGTGTGCTTCGGAACACGGAAACACTTCAAATAATTTCTCTGTTTCTAGAACCCATGCTTCGGTCTTTAACGGTTCAAGGCCTCCCTGAAAGGATGGTGGTTTCATTTTACTAAACTTTTGTGTCAAGGCAATTATATCCTCATTAACATTTTACTCCGGTTGAACTGGAGGACGTGAGGGATGTTGGTTCTGTTGTAGCCTCAAGGCCTCAGTCAACAGTTCAACTGTTCTTTCTAATCTTGTCATTCTGGCATCAGATGATTCCGTTTCATCGGCATTCCTTGCATTGTCCATTTCAATATATGCAATACAGTAATAATAAACATAGGAATTGCTTACTTAAACACATTAGCACATATATTCATGTCATGGCCACACACACTTTCATGCTCATGCAATGCCCTATTTGCTTTTCTAGGACACCCTATAGCTCACTTAGACACGTGTGTGCAGTATAACTCGTGCGTTGATATGGCTCTGATACCACTTTGTCACAACCCAAACCCGCCTCTATGGGTTTAAGCATCGCAACTGGCCAGTAATCCGTGATTACCAAAGGCCTGCTTAACAGTAATGACAGAAATACAGAGTAAGGGGCTGGCAGAAGCCAAAACAGTAATTAAAAGGTGTCCAATGAGCTGTGACAATCTAAGTGCGAAAAGACTTTCATAAACAAGCCACATTCATAATCAAAAACATATATACAATCAGATACATAAAAACCTTCAGGTTAGGGACCTAATCCCTTCACCATAACTGTATTGTCACGACCCAAACCTGCCCCTATAAGTTTAGCGTCGTAACCGGCTAGTAATCCTCGGATTACCAAAGGCCTCTTAGCAGATTAGCAAGTAATAAGGGACTACGGAAGCAACTAGACAAAATAAACAAAGTCCAATAAGCTGTGATGACGTACATGGGACAGAGTAAGTCAAATTTATTTATATCCATAAGCATGCTAGTCAAGGGACACCAATATTCACAAATATTTACAGACTGTAGTTTCCAGATCCTAACTTTACAAATAGACAGAGACTAGCATAACTACAAAAATAGCCATGGCAATTGACTTTAACTGGAACCTCCTCGGGAGGCGCAACGGTTGGTGTAGACGTCCCCGAACGTCCCGGGAGGGAATCTCGTTTTGTTTATTAGGGCTCACTACAATTCAGACTCAAATTGTCACGGTTCTTAATCTGATCTCACAATGTGCAATGTGAGATTGATAAATCACCAAAGAGTCCAAATCCGGCAAATCGTTTTGAAAAATAGATTTTTAGAAAGAAGTGCCAAACATTGACTGCTTTGCCAGATACAGAGTCGCCACCTAAATATTTTTTTATGGGGGAATTTAGGAAACCCTGACTCGTTTGCCTAAGGCCACGTGTCCGTCATCACCAAAGTTGCCTCGGCTCGAGAACTTGGGTACGATTGGGGAAGGTCAGCTATGAGCACCGCCGCTCGCCCGATCAAAGATCGGCCTCTACTAACCATGATATCTAGTTTTGAAAACATTATGCATTCTTAATCCGATTAATTAGCTAATCTTACTATGTGATGCGCACAACACAAAAGTATAGACTATATTGCCTAATTTGGAACAAAGCATCGCATATCCGTTGTTTGGAAACGATTTGAGGTTTGCTACTCGCATGTAGGCTAAAACACGGGTTTCAACGAATTATTCCAATTCAAGCAACCCAACCTTCACCCACAGGCATTCAGGCAGTAAATTAACTAAGCAATTAGCCTCATGGCAAGCATGTTTTCATGTTAACACTCACATACATGCAATATGCTAAAGCATAAACACTCACAGTGTACTCCGAGCCAAAATGAAGAACATGTTAGCAATCAATGTATGATCCAAGTCCATGTTAAAATGGCTAATGCATTGCATACAAAATGTCACTAGAATAGGCTCGGCTAATTTAAGGATGGCATGTGAAATGAAACAACTCGATGCACATATTCAAATTGGAGTTGAAATACTATGCGGTTAGTATGATGCGCCAAGCTGGATGCATGCAATACAGATGAATGGATGCACGCATGCATTGCATAAGGTATGCTAAATCAAATATGCCCTAAAACTAACCATGATAAGCGGTTAAATAAAAGAGAGAAAGAAGTGGGGGTTGGAAGACATGCATACACGTACGCACACTTATTACAAATTGCCCTCTCTCGGAGGGACCAAAAGAATAATACAAATTTAACTAACTAATCAAGCTAATTAAATAGTTACAGACCACTTAACTAGTTTAAGAAAATTAACTAAGCTAATAAAGAGATAAAACAGCCTCGGGAAGAGGGTCCAATGTATGCGTGCTCGGCTCCGCTCGGAGATCCACCGCCATGTACAAGCTGCCTCTGTTTTCACTGTTTTATGCCTTTGAAAATTGCACAAGTCCCAAAGATGCTTCAGCATCACTCCCTGATCACTGTGGAATGGTCACCGGCCATGGGAAAGTGGTCATCGACCAGTTGTAAGGCTCTCAGCCATCCATTATTGGTTGATCAGCACTGAAAATGGTCGGTCGACCATATCTTCCTGCAGAACCCTGTTTTGACAACAGCAGAGGACAGACCAGGCATGGCAATGCATCTTAAAGCAAATGTCTGCACAACAAACCTCCCCATCATGTCATGAACTCAAGGGAGTTTGGTCCTCGACCCTCGGACCACCAATCACACATTTCAATGCATGATGGTCCAAGGGGCCAAAGTGTACAATTTCAATGTCAAATGGAATGCACACAAAACACATAAAGGACCCAACCTCTATCATGGTTGATCAAGAGGCAAGGCATGCATGATATGAACAATGTTATGCATCCTAAGCATGCAAGCTAAGTATGCAACATGAACATGCAAACAAGCAATGTGTACTAGACACACAACCTAAGCAAACAAGCATGCGAGGCATGTAACAACCATGCTAATGACAAACATGCAACAATATGTAAAGGGGACTTAGCATGGAAGCATGTAAGGCAACTTAACAAAGACGATGCATGCCAAATACAATGTGATTCAAGCATGTGGCAACATGCGATAGGCCAAGTATACAACAACACGCAAGGCGAGCATGCAACAACATGCGAAGGATGAACTTACACCAAGATGGACAGCTCTCTAATAGGTCCAAAACAGTGGCCAATATGCCAAGGAAATTGAGGCAAGTGTACGCACAAACATGCATGTATACATGGTCCAATACTTAAGCATAAAGAAGCAACTTTTAAGCACACTTAAAAGGAACAAACATGGACAAATGGCATACATTGTAAGCTCTGAAATCATGTTAGAAAAGGTGCCAAACTAACTAAACAAATCAAGCAAAGCATGCAACAAGGTCCAAGGCTCAAGGCTAGCCAAGGGGCTCAAGCCATGACCATGCCGACCAAGCCTCAAAGGGCCAAAGGGACTCAAAATAGTCCCAAGGTAGACCAAAACAAGGCCAAAGACACACTTAGATGGCATCCCAAATGCCTACACATGATGGCATACACAATGGCACAAACATGGAGCATGAAACACAAACTCTTTAAGACATTAAAGAAGCATCAATTGTGAGTAAACAAGGATGCCATATGGACTGAAATGACATGGTGAGTGACTCCAAGTCACTGAAATAATGCAAGTAAAACATGGTAGAGGATCCAATACTCAAAGCCTACAAGCTAGGTTGCATGGTAGCTATACAAAGCAAGTCATGAATGACCCAAACAACCAAAATCAGACCTTAAGCATACCACAAAGCTAAGTCAAAATCATGCTATGGTACATCATGATGCATGTTAAGGCAATTTCATGGCATTACAAGACAAGTATGAAAAGCATGCATGGTGTGTCTAGACCAACTTAAAACAGTGCTATATCATGGCAAAACAAAGCCTAATATGCACTGAAATGGAGCAAAAGCAAGCTAGGCATACAAGCTACAATACAAGCCATTTGTGTGGGCATCAAAGACAACATGGAGAGGGGATGACCCTCTCTCATTTAGGACACCAAAACTACCTTTCCACCACTGAAAATCCTCTGGATTTCAGTGGTAGAAAGGTCTTGCAAAGACTAAAGCAAGGGCCAAAATAGATGGCCTAAAACAAGGCCTAACAAGGCCTTAGAGAGGGGGGGGGGGGGAAAACCCCAAATCTCAAAGAGACCTTAAACAAAGATCAAAACCAAGTAAAAACAGAACTTTTATTAGTTATACACTAAGCTTAAAAACAGATGCAAGATAGGTCAAAAGCTTGTGCAAAAATGGAGAATAAAGGGGTAAGGTTCTTACCCTTGAAGACCTTCTTCAAGAACACCCCTCCAGCAGCTTCCTTTGGTTGAAACCAGCTCAAAAACTTCAAGAACAACCCTTTGGCAGCTCAACAACCAAGGTATGGTGTAATACTATGTGTCTTAGTGCAAAACTAAGAACAAAAACCCCTTATACACACACAAATCAAAATGAGAGGGAGATATGGAGATAGATAGATATAGAACTTCTAACCCTAATTTTTCAGACCTCTGGAACTTTTTGGAACCCTTGAGGAGGGAGGAGAAGCCCTCCCTTTATAGGAATTCCAATCTTGCAAAGCTTACAAAACAAGCTAAGCAAGAGGGAAATCCCTCCATACACATGTATGGAGGGGGGGCATTGTGGATGCCAGCTATCACAGCTGGCATAAAATATCTGCCAAAAGCAGATGAACAGTGGTCGGCCAACCAAAAATGACAAATTGACCAAAACAATGGTCGGCCGACCATAAAGAGTGCCGACTGGCCATCACCAATGGCCAGTACCAACAAAACAGGGCCGGTGGTCTCAAGCCATGGCCGATGAGGTGTGGGGATAACTAACAAGCCATTCCCGACCCTCAGAAGCAAAGCAACAAGTGTTTGGTGCAAAACTAAACACAAAACAAGCAAATCGAGAGATCCTAAGGCAAGGCGCGTAGCCGAGACCTCCGAGAACTCAAAACGAACACGAACATGGATGATCACCGAGTGTTCAAAAGGTGACGTCCAAGTCTTGAGGACGGTAAAAAATGGGGTGTTTACAGTTGGCTGACAAAACTGGGGTGTAGGCCATCAACCCTGGGCCTGGTCTCGTACTTGCTCACCTACATACATAATATAAAGAGTGAGCTAAAGCCCAGTGAAAAATAATAGAGTAAAGGGGTTTAATGAATGATGACCATATTGAGTACAGAAATCAGAAATCAATCCCTTATCAGTTCGGAAACATAATCATATTCGTATCAGAAAAGAATCACAGTCATATCCATATTCAAATCATGTGTGGTACATTTCCCTTAGCATAACATATCATGTTAGTCAAGCATAGTAAGTCCCATAATGGAACCTCCGGTACCAGGTAACATATCCGTGCCACGATATTGTTTCCCCCGGGCGAGGGCCTATGCCACGGTATTAACCCCCGGGCTAGGGCCTCATGACCATGTGCCTCAGTATTGTGTCCCCTGGGTGAGGGCCTCGGCTAAGGTTACCACGTTTACATTTCAAGGAAAATTGGACAATTATTCATTCATTCAAAACATAGCATTTCAAAACTTATCATCTTATGTCATTGGAAAATAATTAAAGTTAAACATAACTTTACAGAGTTATTACTCACAAACAATTGGTTGGCCCAACTAGATGGTAAAATGGCTCTTCACTTGTCCTGAGGTGCAGGACCTACACGAACACGCATACAATTATCCGCTTGAAACACACGCTCGAGTTAGATGTAACTTACTTCGTTAATCTTAGTATGTGCTTAACCATTAACCTCATTATGGAGTCTTAAACATGGCTTAGGAATGCCTAGGATGGGATAGGGATGCAAAAATGCACTTAACAACATTTTTCAAAACTTTGCTGAAACAGGGGTCACGCTCGAGCGTGGACTTCTACGCTTGAGTGGACATGCAGACAAAAGGAATCCGCTCGAGTGTGGATTACTCCGCTCGAGTGGACTGCAAGCTACAATAAAAGTACTGGATGCACAAAATTCACGCTCGATGGGCGCTCGATACTTGCTCGAGCGTGAGACTCAAGTCCTCGCTCGAGCGTGCATTACCCCGCTCAAGCGGATTGTAAACACAGGCAAAGTACTGGATACGTGAAATTCCCGCTCGAGCGTACTGCATGAACTCAGTGTGTACGCTCGAGCGTGGAGTTTCCCGCTCAAGCGAGAGTCCAAAATCTAGAATTTCCATATTCGAACCTCAAGCTCAAAACTCAACTACAATGCACCAAATTCGATCCTTTTGGGCTAATTTTCTGGAAAACACTTGTAAACTCATAATATGACATGTTTCAAAGATCAATTTGAGAAATCAAAGCCCAAAGGTAGTTCAATTAAACACAATTTTCAAATAAACTTCAAGAATATAAAGAACAATGCAAAATTCAACACATGCATGGGTTCCTTGCAACTCCAAAGTTCTAAAACAAGATCAAATGCAAGATTTAACTTCAAAACATGGTGGGTTCATGGACTATAATAAAAATGTGGACATGCATGCAAGAATTACTATGAAAACAACCTCAAACTTCATGATATGCACATGCATGCATGATAAAAGCTTCAATTCAACATGTTTGAGCTAATTCTAGACTTAGGTAAGTAATTTCATATGAACCATGCAAGAACTAACTCAATTCACAATTAAGAAGGTAATTCTCCTACCTTAAGTCTTCAATTCCAAGCCTAGAAGCTCAAGTATGCACACAATTCTTCAATTCTTCCAAGTTCAAGCTCAAGTCTCTTGTTGAAAACAAGTCTCTCACACTCTCACTCTTTCTCACGTTTTTTTTTTTTTGTCTCCATGAAGATGAATAAGTGATGCCTCAACCTCTTATGCCTCAAGACTAGGTGTTTGCCTAGAATAATCCATTTAGTGGCAATTAGGTAAATAAGCCAAACTAATGTGATTCAACATTAATTAATCTAATTTAATCATACCAAATCGAGTTTGAATTAAATCTACCATAAAATCACATAAATTCTAATTAGCACATAACACTAATCAATTTCAAAATCGGGCGCCGATAAGGCTTTCAATTCGCAATTCAAAGTCAGAACATGAACAGATCGTTATACATCGAACAAATAGAAATACAAAAATAATGCGACACATATGCAAATTAATTTTCAAATTTCTCCTAAATTACTGTTAGGCATAATTAATCATGAATTAGCATTAATCGGAGGTCGGGGTTATTACATGTACAGTACAAGTCCACAACGTTTATTACAAACAGAGACAGAAGGGTGAAACTAGGACACCCCAAAACAACCTTAGCTTGAGACGACTTGGAACCTCGCAGTGAGGCACAATGGTTGGCTTTGACAAAACGAGAGCTAACCCG
Source organism: Camellia sinensis (assembly GCF_055761805.1). Taxonomy (NCBI): domain Eukaryota; kingdom Viridiplantae; phylum Streptophyta; class Magnoliopsida; order Ericales; family Theaceae; genus Camellia; species Camellia sinensis. Next base: position 193,522,869 of record NC_138964.1, read on the forward strand.
ATGCTCCTAGCATCGATCCAGTGCCTGAACACCTACATATAAATATAAACAGTAAGCTAAAGCCCAGTGAATAACAAATGCGTAAAGAGGTTAAGAATGAATGTTCTTTCAGTCATTAAGTAGTCATATCAGTCATTTAGCAACGATAGCAGTTATATGTGGTACATCCAATAGCAGCAGTAAAGTAGGTCTTAACAGACCGAACAGTCAGTTGATGGCCATCATAACAGTATACAGTATTGGTTCCAAGTATTGGAACCGACAGAGATCTCTGTGACAGTAGTAGTACAGTAACAGTACAGTAAATTGCTATGGATGCCACGAATACAGTTCATAAGTAGGACATCATTCATTCAGTAAACAATATCACTTTAGAAAATAGTACAGTTAATTGTTTAGGAAATAATCATCATTGAACATATCTTTACAACATTGTTACTCACAGAGCACTGGGCTATAAGCAGCTAATGAGCTTCCTCGGGTGCCAACCCTACACAGTTATAGAACGAACACACACTAAGTTACACACTTGGGAATCAACAACTTAGTCCCTCTCTTGACTCGGTGTGGTTCTATATCAATATCCTCACTAAGATGCCTTAACCTAGGCCTAGGAATGCTTAGGATGAAATGAGGATACAAAGATACACTTTAAAGCACTTTTTAGAATTTTTCAGAAAACAAGGGTCTCGCTCAAGCGTGGCTTTCTACACTCGAGCGAGCTTTCCAAAACAGAGGGGTCGCTCGAGCGTGGACTTCCTCACTCGAGCGGTCTGTAAAAATGCAAAAAGTGCTGGATGTTGAAAATCTCCACTCGATGCTCGCTCGAGCGTGAGACACATGCTTCACTCAAGCGTAGGTCTCGTTGCTCGAGCGTGCGTCTGCGCGCACCAAAAATCTGAGAGCTTGCAATCTACGCTTGAGCGAGCATTCCTTCGCTCGAGCGGAGCTCTGAACAAAATACGGTCGCTCGAGCGTGGAATCCTTCACTCGAGCGTGGAAGCCAAAATCTAGAATATCCAGATTTGCCTCCCAAGCTCAAACTAAGCATTCAACACCTCAAAACTCAACTTCTTGGGTCAATTTTCTGGAAAACACTTAGAAACCAACAATATAACATGTTTTGAAGATCAATTTGTAAAATCAAAGCCCAAGGGTAAGTCAATTGAACACCAATTTCAAATAAACTTCAAGAACAAGATGTACATTTAACATGCATGTATTCAATTGAATTCAAAGCTTCTAACACATGATCAAATGAGTCAATCCTTCCAAAAACATGATGAATTCATGAACTACAACTAGAAAATGGACATACATATGGAAATTCATGAAGAACAACCTCAAAATTTAAGAATATGTACATGCATGCATGGATTAATTCTCAATTCAACACTTTAAACCATAATTTGACTCTAACCTCCAATAATTCCATGAACCATGCAAGAATAACTCAAATGTACAAATGAGAGGATGAAATCTCTACCTTAGGTCTTGAATTCCAAGTAAGGAAGCTCAATTATGCAATTTCTCTTCAATTTCTTCTAGTTCTCCAAGCCAATTCTAGATGAATCAATCTTTCTTCTTCTCTCCCTCTCTCACACGGTTTTGCTCTAGAAAAAGGCTGAAGGGATTATGTGTCAAGTGTATAGATCAACCCCAAACAAAGCTTCTAAAAGTGGCCCACTAGATGGCAAAAAGGTAATAACTCAAGTTAATGTAATTTAACATTGTACAATCTAATTTAATCATCCCAAATTGAACTCAAATTAAATCTACCATAAAATCACATAAATTTCAATTAGCATATAACACTAATCAATTTCTGATTCGGTCGCCGATAGGACCTTCAATTCATAATTCAAAGTTAAAACATGAACAGATCATTCTACGACAAAGAGATAGAAATACAATTAAGGTAATACACTTATGCAATCAATTATGAATTTCAGTCCGATCAATTACTTATCATGCTTAATCATAGATTAGCACTAATCAGAGGTGAGGGTTGTCACAGTTCCCTTGGGGTCGACCGTGATGTCACGACTCGAGGTATGTAACCCTGGTGCGTGGGCATCATTGGTAGTTACAGTAAGTAACATTTGAACAAGGGGGAGTCAGAATTGCCCGTGGCCATTACTTAGTGGTTGAGTGGAAATAGTGCTCCGTGAGGAGTTACTTAAATTTATCTGATAAACTAAATCTATGAAAATTTAAAAAGAAAGGTGGGCATATTCCTTATGATGAAATACTGCTTCCGTTTGTTATATTTTTTTTTATTTGATTTATTATTATCTATTGTTATTATTTCAACTGATAATATTCGTTTTATGCTTACTAAATGTTACTTGTTATTCTATTAGTACACATTATTCATAAATTGTGAGTATTATTATCGGGGTGGGTATTTCAGGTTGTAGTATCTTATTGAGCTCGTCGCTCACTGGCATTCCCGTTGCCCTAGCGTTTTATACCAGGTATCGAAGAAATCGAAGGAAACACCGAGACCTTGCAAGGCAACACTCAGCCTTGGTTAGCTTGAAGAGTGCCCAAGATCCATGAACCATTTTTCTAAGTTTCTAGTTTTTTTTTTTTATGTTATATTCGTGTTGTTTTTATGTACTAAGACTAAAGTTTTAAGTTTTTATTGGAGTTGTAATTTAAGAACTTTTAATTTCTAGGTTGTTAATTAATGCTGGTAATATTGGTGACAACATTGATGAGGGGCTAGTTACTAACAAAATTGAATTTAAGTTCTAAATCTTATTATGATGTCCTCAAATCTTGGGGTGTCACAGCCCAAGACCTCCCATAAATTATACCAAGTAAGAAAAATACACTCACACACAAGGAGACACCATATTTTAACTTGGTTCGACTTTGATGCCTACGTCCACGGGAGAGTAACCGGTTATCACTATTACAATGGAGAGATTACAGAAAGATTACAATAGAGGAGGAGCTCACACCATCCTTACTTATTCACTCACCCGTCTCCCTCTCTCACACCGAGAGAGACGGTCTCTCTGCCTCACATCTCTCACTCTCTCTTTGTTTGCTCTATCTCTTGGTTTGCTCTCAATCTCTTAAGCTCATCCTCCTCACCTCATTTATACACAAATGAGGGAGAGCCTCATTGGTCACCACCTACCACTTCCACTAGTGAGTGGGCTTATTCCACTAGTGAGTGGGTTGGTGAAGTAGGAGAGCCATCATTGAGTGGAGGAGATGATCAACCCCTCACATGGGGTGATCTCCAACAAATCACCCCCTCAACCCATGTGAGGTGATCCATAATAGTACCCACTGCGGCTAATCTTGTCACGACCAAATTTTAACATAGTCTGTATCTCCTCACTGAGACGTTTGCATCTTCTAAAACTAGAGATAACACACCAGAGATACAAGAGGATGAGGGAATCCTATATCCTCAACTCAACTCACATTACTCTCTAATTTGGAGAGAGCCTCTGTTCCTATCTCCCATAGATCCCTTCCACGCTTCTTGTCTTGGATGTCTCGGATGTCTTTCAACAAGTGTAAGGCTCTGATACCATTTATTGGGGATCGAGGATCCCGCCCAAGACCTTCCAGAAATTATACCAAGTAGAAAAACACACATACACACCTAAGGAGACACTATATTTAACGTGGTTCGGTCTCAATGCCTACGTCTACGGGAGAGTAACCGATTATCACTATAACAATAGAGAGATTACAGAAAGGTTACAATAGAGGAGCTCACACCATCCTCACTCATTCACTCACGAGTCTCCCTCTCTCGTACTGAGATAGATGGTCTCTCTGCCTCACATCTTTCACTCTTTCTAAGTTTGCTCTCTCCCTTAAGCTCCTCTTCTTCACCTCATTTATACACAAATAAGGGAGAGCCTCATTGGTCACCACCTATCACTTCCACTAGTGAGTGGGTTGGTGAAGTGGGAGAGCCACCACTGAGTGGAGCAGATGATCAACCCCCCACATGGGGTGATCTCCAACAAATCATAGGACTATGACAACTCATTCTTCTGTAATCTGATTGTTGTGACATTTTGTCCAACAATCAGTATATCATCAACATAGAGCAGGAGTATGATGAAGTTTCCATTGGGAAATTTCCTGACATAGACACACTGGTCTGCAGCAGTTCTCTTGTATTCATGACCCACCATGAATGAGTCAAACTTCTTGTACCATTGTCTCAGCACTTGTTTGAGGCCGTTGAGACTCTTTTTCAATCTGCAGACTAAGTTTTCTTTCCTTTTTACTTCAAAACCCTCTGGCTGCTTCATGTAAATTTCTTCCTTAAGATCACCATGGAGAAATGTTGTGAAAACCCATATTTAAATTATTCTTAAAAGAAAATAAATAAATAGATTAATTAATTAATGCTATTCAAAACCTACCTAAAATATAGAATAGTGAAAAAAAAAATAGTTTTAAATTAACCCAATTCTATCACTAACAAAGACCTTATTAAGAATAATAAGGTATTGATGTTCAATAATTATTGTTATAAATTATTATTAAAATAAATAAATATAGGAGAAACAGATTTGGTGGCAATGGTACGCCACATGCTAACTTGCATGTTGGCTTGGTAAATTCCACCAAATGATGGCTTTTGGGTAGAGTGAAGTTTATGGCAGAAAATAACATCATGAAGAGAGAGAGAGAGAGAGAGAGAGAGAGATCTGAGAGAAAGAGAGATCTGCCTATATATATCATAGGTAGACTTAGTTCATGGTCACATACAAACAAAAGAAGGAGTATATACGGGTGAGAAGAGATTCAGTAGAAGGAAAAGAAAATGGGAAGGTTAAGGAAGCAAAATTTTTCTACTACTTCATCACCCATTTGAATCCTACTATTAGGTAAGAAAACCCTCTCAATCCTCTCATTTTTTTTATATATTTGAAATTTTCAGATTATATATAATAAATTGTCTAAACTGTGTTGAGAATAATCTGTTTTGAATCTGCCAACATATTTATCCGAATTTTTAGACAATTTTATACTCAAACTTTCGAGATGATTTCTTCTACAAAGTTGTTTATAATGATGTCCAGTTCATCTAGGAATTTTTGCAATAATTTTTCAGCTTTCTACGAATTTATACAAATTTTTAACTAAATCTGAAGCTGTGTTGAGAATAATCTGTTTTGAATCTGCCAGCATGTTTACCCGAATTTTTAGACAATTTTATACTCAAACTTTCGAGATGATTTCTTCTATAAAGTTGTTGATAATGATGTCTAGTTCTTCCAGGAATTTTGGAAACAATTTTTGAGCTTTCTACGAATTTATACAAATTTTTAACTAAATCTAAAACTGTGTTGAGAATAATCTATTTTGAATCTGCTAGCATATTTACCCGAATTTTTAGACAATTTTATACTCAAAATTTCAAGATGATTTCTTCTAAAAATTTGTTGATAATGATGTATAGTTCATCCAGGAATTTTTGCAACAATTTTTGAGCTTTCTACGAATTTATACAAATTTTTAACTAAATCTGAAACTATGTTGAGAATAATCTGTTTTGAATCTGCCAGCATGTTTACCCGAATTTTTAGACAATTTTATACTCAAAATTTAGAGATGATTTATTCTACAAAGTTGTTGATAATGATTTCTAGTTCATCCAGGAATTTTGGAAACAATTTTTCAGCTTTCTACGAATTTATACAAATTTTTAACTAAATCTGAAACTGTGAGACAAATTTTACTATGTATTTGAAAATTTATTTAAAATTCTATACTAAGCCAAATCTGGTAATTTCTAACTAAAAGATGAAATTTGAGAAGTCTAGTTTCATGATAAATTTTTAGATTATGGGTTTGTCTATGAATTAATCTAAATGAATAATGTTACTGATAGAGGGTTAATACCGGTTATGCAAGGTGAGCCCTGGTTTTTAATAACTTTTAAGTAAATTGTGTCGTAAAACCCTAAGTTGGCACGGAGATTATTTGAACCCTTATCGGTATTTGGTTTTAGAATAAGGGTGGATGTTCGGGTGGCACGCAGGGAAGTTACGTACCCCTGGCAGACCGTTCCCTTGGGGCAGACTACGGATGTCACGGCTTGGGTATATAACTCCGGGCGTGGGCATCTTTGGTAGTTCTTGAATATTTGACCAAGGGGGGGTTTCCAAATTAACCGTGGCCATGACTTAGTGGTTGGTAAGTTAAACCTCTTTGGTGAGATTTCAAAGGTCACCTAAGTTATTAAAATTATTTGAAGTATTTTAATGGTTGTAATTTATGTTTACGATTATATTATTATCTCGTGTTTATAATCTCATTATTTTCTCTCAAAAAGAATGGTAGGTTGGTTATGTTTTCTTACTGTGTTGCAAAACTCATGGCATATATTTTGTTGCCCTAGCGTTTCATGCCAGATTATGTCGAGGAAGGGACTGAAGCTGAAATTGGAGCTGCTGCTAATATCGAACCTTGGCTAACTTAGAGTCAAGATTTTATCAAAATAAAATCCTGTTATTTCTTGTATTAGTGTTTAACTATGTTGTGACGTTGTGTGTGAACCTGTAGTTTTATTTTGTTGTTGGACTTTGACTATGTAAGAATTTAAAAGTTCCTAATTAGTAGTTAAAATTTTATTTAGCAAGTTATTATTATTTAAATCTTATGATGTTTCAAAAAAAAATTTGGGGCGTTACAGTTTGGTATCAGAGCTAGGTTTGAACCTCTGGGCCATGGGTAGTAATTTCTATTTTTTTTTCATTTAAGAAAACCTTACGTTAATTTGTAATTTTCGGTGACTTAACTAAGTTAGAACCTTTTAATTATAGGATGCCGGGGTCATCAGACATTAACTCTAACGGGAAAAATTCGGTGGAAAACTATGACATAGAATCTGACCCAAGTGAAGAAGTGGAGATGCCAATAGAAGACTATGAATCTAAGCCTGAGCTTGACCTTGAACCTGATCCTGAACTTGAGTCTGAACCTGAGTCTGAAGAAGTTGTACCAATATACAACCCCCTGGAGGTTATTGTGATTGAGTCAGACACTGAAGATGAGTCTATAGAAGGCAATACCAAGGAGAGCACTGGAGATGTAGGAGCCACGTTTGAGGATTGGGATGTGCAAAACAGGTTGCAGATTGGCTCTTTTGTATATGTCAAACTTTATCCCCTAGGAGGTTATGCTTGGAAAGCTGAGAGTTGGGTGGGTACCTATATCGGACCTGTCCAGATTCTAAGACAAAAGACTCCCTGGGTATATCAATTAGGCCTCTTCCGGGATGGTTTCACCGATAAGGTGGGCGACCTTTTTGACTTTTGGAGCCTTCAATATATCATGCCCGACCCAACCAGAATTGTGAGGAGAGATGGGTCAGTGGACTTCAAAGATTGGAAGACCTATCGGGAGGAGCCGGTGCAGCTGCTAGGGCATCGTGTGTGTGAAACTGCTATCTTCGTGAGGGTGCTGTGGCGATTCATAGGGCTTTTCCAAGCCACATGGGAGCCGGAAGCCCTTGTGTGGAGAGACTTTCCTTGGCTATTTTAGGGGGTCTTAAGGGAATTATAAACTAGGCTAACCAATTGTTTTGTATACTCACATATAAAATTGCCTAGTTTAGAATTGTGAGTGTAGGAGTTAACTTGGATTGTAGGGGCTATCTTTTGCCCGTAGTGTGTTATTTAATCTTTTCCTTTATTTCTGTGTATTTTGCTGGTTGTAGCTTATCTAGTCTAATTAATGAAGTTTTTTTTTCTCTATTCTTGCACATAAATATAATAATAATAATAATGATAATAAATAAATGAACAAATCACGAGTTACTAAAGAAAAAAAAATCCCATCATGCAGAATGGCTGGACGAACAAGAAATAATAACAACGGTAATGCCGATGGAGTGTCTGATGGCGATGTTGCTCGAATTATACGCACGATTACTGATAGGGTAGGCAATATACCACCCCGAAACCAAGATCAAAACAAATCGGAAATGATAGCAAAATTTGAAAAGCTACGTCCCCACAAATTCCTTGGTGGATCAAACCCCCATGAAGCTGAAGCTTGGTTAAGACAAATTAAGAAGTTGCTAGATACTTCCGACATCTGAAATAAATAAGATAGAGTGACCAAGGCGGCATTTCAAATGGAGAGGGAAGCAGATCATTGGTGGGAAATGATCAAAGGTACTCGACAAGTAGAGACATTAACTTGGAGACAATTCGAAGACTTATTCATGGAAAAGTATTTTCCTAACTAGCTAAGACAAGAAATGATTCAAGAGTTCCTCCAACTAAAACAAAGAAAACTGTCAGTCGCTCAATACGCAAACCGTTTTGAAGCTCTTTCACGGTACGCTTCAGCCATAGTAGCAAATGAAGAGGATAAGGTTAGGCGATTTGAATGGGGTTTGGATACAGACATTAGAGGAAGGTTGATCGCAGTGCAACTTTCCACCTATGCTCAAATGGTAGATCGAGCTTTAATTGTGGAGCGAGAATTAGCAGATTCCGAGCGCACTCGAAATCAACGATCAAGGAACAACAACCAACCACGCGGAGGAGGTCCAGTCCGCAACACTAGAAACCATCCTGCACCAGCACCTTATGCCGAAGGGATGCAGCAGCAACAAAGGCAGAATCGAGGAAACCAGCAAGGAGGAAACTTTGTAAATGAGTGGAAAGGAAGATGTTTCAGAAGTGGTAAACAGGGACATCGTTGAAGTGAGTGTCCTCAAGGTGGGGAGTATTTTATGGATCAGCGAGGGGCACAAAAATACAACAAATGCCAACCAGGTGTAGACACCCCATTTTTGACCGTCCTCAAGACTTGGACGTTACCATTGGAACACTTGGTGATTACCCTTGTTTGTGTTCGTTTGGAGTTCCCGGAGGTCTCGGCTACGTGCCTTGCCTCAGGATCTCCGAACTCGACCTTTTTGTGTCTGGTTTTGCACCAAACACTTGTGTTTTGCCTTGGAGGGGCAGGGAATGCCTTGTGAGGCATCCCCACACACCACCGGCTGGTTTTTGTTTCCATCGGCAATCTATTTTGCCGGTCGGCACCTTTTGTTGCCGGTCGGCACTCACTTTTGCCAAAATGGCATCTTTGGCCAGCCGACTACTGTGCATCTGCTTTTGCAGATATTTTATCACAACTGTCTTGCTTTTGGCTCCCCTCTATACACGTGTATGGAGGGATCTCTCTCTTTAGGCACCTTTTGTTGCTGGTCGGGCACTCACTTTTGCCAAAATGGCATCTTTGGCCGGCCGACTACTGTGCATCTGCTTTTGCAGATATTTTATCACAGTTGTCTTGCTTTTGGCTCTCCCTCCATACACGTGTATGGAGGGATCTCTCTCTTTAGAAGCTTGTCTTGTAAGCTTTACAAGACAAAAGGCTCTATAAGAGAGAGCCTTCTCTCTTGCCTTAAGGGTTAGACACTTGAAACACTTTAGATATTTTTAGACAGCCATTTTTAGGGTTTTGAGTTCTAGGGTTAGAATCCATACACTTTCTATCTCTATATCTCCCTCTTGTGTGTGTTAAATTGCATTTGTGTCTTACTATTGCACACAAACACATAGTGTTTCACCTTCCCTTGGCTACTGAGGTTCCAAGAGGTTGTTCTTGAGGTTCTTGAGTGGTTTCAAGCTTGGAGGGGCTGTTGGAGCTTCATCCTTGAAGAAAGTCAACAAGGGTAAGAAACTTACCTTTATATCCCCCATTTTTGCATTGCTTTTCTACCTATCTTAGAGCTGTTTTTGTGCTTAGTGTATAATACAAAAAAGTTCTATTTTTTAACCCTCTTGATTGTTTATTAAGAGTGTTTTGTGGTTTGGAGGGGTTTGACCCCTCTTAGGCCTTGAAAGGCCCCATTTTGTGCTATTTTGTGCATGTTTCGGGACTTTGGTGTTTGGGCCTTTTCACCACTGAAATCTTGAGGGATTTCAGTGGTAGAGATGGTGCCTTGAAGTCTCCAAAAGGGGAGGGCCACCCCTTCTCCTTGTTGTCCTTGAAAGGGACCCTTTTTGGCCTCTTGAGAGAGCATCATGTTAGAGTGTGTATTGATCATGTCTTGGCTGTTTTCCATGCTTATTATGCCATGATATGACCTTGTTGTGTGTTGGTTTTGGTACACCATGCATGCTTAGCATACCTACCATGTAATGCCATGTTATTGCCTTAATATGCCTTAGGTTGTTAGCCTTTGTTCTAGCATGTTTTAGGCTTAGCTTTGTGAAGGTTTTGTACTCATTTTGCCATGTTTAAGGTCTGTCCTAGGTTGTTTGGGTCGGATTTGGCATGCTTAGTATAGCTCCTTTGCATTCCGGCTTGTTGGCCTTAAGTGTATGAATGTATAGCATGACATTCTTGCATTGATTTAGTGGTTTGGAACTATCCACCATGTCATTTCAGTCCCCTTTGCATGCCTATATGTTTGCCTTGGATGTCTCCTTAATGCTTTGAAAGCTTGTGTAGCATGTTCCATGTTTTGGCCATTGTACATGCCTTTGAATTTGAGCCACTTAGATGCCATCTAGGGGGTCCCCTTTGCATGGTCTAGGTCTGCCTTGAACCTATTTTAAGTCCTCTTAGCCTTGTGAGGCTTGGTTGGCTTGGTCATGGTTCAAGCCCATTTGACTTGCTTTGAGCACTTGGGACATTTATTGCACGTTTAGCCCATTTTGTTTGCTTGGTTTGGCATCATACTAACATGATTTTCAATGCTTACCTTGCATGCCATTAGCCCATGATTACCCTCTTTCAAATGTGTTTGAAAGTTGTCCCATTTGTGCCTAAGTATTGGCCCCTTTAACATGTGCATGTGTGTATGTGTTTAGTCCTTTATTTTGGTCACTGTTTTAGGCCTATTTAGAGTTGCCTAAATCATGTATAAGTCCACCTTTCCATCAATTTGCATTGCCTCATGTTTGCTTGTATGCTTGCATAAGTGTCTTGCCATGCCATGTTGCATCCTTAGCTTGTATGCCTAGGTTGCATTGCATCTTGCATGCATGCCTTATTCCTTGACTTGGTGATAGGAATTGGGCCTTGGTTTGTTTGTTTGGTTTGCATTTCATTTGACATGAAAGTTGCACACTTGACTCTTTGGGCCGTCATGCATGGAAATGCGTGATTGGCGGTCCGAGAATCGAGACACATGACCCTTTGAGTCACAAACATGATAGGGGACATGATTGGTGCATACATTGCTTGAATTGTATTGCCATGCAAGTTTTGTCCTTTGCTGCTGTGAGCTGCAGGTTCTGCAGGCACTCTTTGCCGACCGGCAGTGTACATTGCCGACCGGCAGTAATTCACCAGCCGATGGATTAATTTTGTGCCGGTGACCACCATTCACTGCCGGTGGTAATTCTACTCAGCCGGTGGTGATTCCCAGTATCCAGAGAAACATCCCTGAGGTTTTGGTAGCCTCCAGAGGAGCAGAGCAGGGAAAACAGAGGCAGACTATGCATGGCCGTGCACTTCCGAGCGGGACCCGAGCGTGCGTTGCATCTGGCTCCCCTCCCGAGGCGGTTTACTGTTTTTCCTAGCTTAATTAGTTTGTTAGCTGATTAGGAAATTTGTAATATTTAATTAGCTTGCGTAGTTAATTAATTTGTATTATTTATTTGGTCCCTCCGGGCGAGGGCAAATCTGTAATAAGTGTGTGTGAGTGGTGTGTATGTCTTCCAATCCTCACTTCTTTCTTCCTTTTTATTTACCTGCTTTGATGGTTAGTATTAGGGCATGTTTAAATTAGCATACCTTATGCCATGCATGCGTGCATTCATCCATTTGTTTTACATGCACCGGGCTCGGTACATCACGCTAACTGCATTTGTACTTCAATTCCAAATTGAATACGTGCATCAATTGACTGCATTTCACATGCCACACTTAGGCTAGCCGAGCCTACTCTAATTGCATCTTGCATGTGTTGTATTAGTCAACTTGACATGAACTAGGACATGCATGTTTGCTAACTAGTTTATTGTTTTGGCACGGAGTACTATGTAAGTATTTTCCTGCTTTAGCATACTGCATGCGTGCGAGTGTTGCCATGACAGTATGCCTGCCATGCGGCTAAATGCTTACGTGATATAATTGTTTGGATGCCTGTGGGTGAAGGTTGGATGGCCTGAGTTGGAAAAACTCGTTGAAATCCGTATTTTAGCCTACTTGCGAGTAGCAAATTCCAAAATGTTTTTCAAGATAAACGGATATGCAATGCTTGTTTCCAAATTAGGCAATCTAGTCTATACTTGTTTGCTGTGCGCATAACATAGTAATTCTAGGCTAACAAATGGAATAAGAACACATAATGTATTCAAAAACGGATATCACGGTTAGTAGAGGCCGATCTTCGGATCGGGCGAGAGGGGGTGCTCATAGCTGACCTTCCCCAATCATACCCTAGCTCCCGAGCCGAGACAACTCCGGTGATGACGGACATGTGGCCTTCGGCACCGAGTCAGGATTTCCTAAATTCCCCCGTAAAAAATATTTAGGTGGCGACTCTGTATCTGGCAAAGCAGTCCATGTTTGGCACTTCTTTCCTAAAATCTGTTTTCTCAAAACGATTTGCCAGATTTGAACTCTTTGGTTCAAGATTAAGAACCGTGACACAAATCGAGTCCGAACTGTAGTAGCGAGGCCTCCCCTCGCGGACGCGCCTACACCAGGGCAAGGTTCTAAGCCTACTCAAAATACTCAGACCAACAAGGGACAGCCACAAGCCTCTAGGAATTCAGGCCGACCAAGAACACAACCATAAGGAGCTGGAAATGGGAAGAAACCAGGAAAGACTAACCAACAGGCAATAGGGAGAATGTATGCTCTCCAAGAAGAAGAAGATGTTGATAAGCCATTAGTAATTCAAGGTATGTTAATCCTTATGAATTCTTGGGTTAAAGTATTGTTTGATTTTGGAGCTTCGCATTCTTTTATATCCACTGCATGTGTGACAAGTTTGGGTCTAGAGCCAGAGACGCCAGGGATAGCTATGAGTGTCGCTTCGCCCTTAAGAGGTCAAACCTGAGTAAATCTAGTATGTAAATCTTGTGAGCTAGAAATCTCTGATTCATATTTGATCTGTGATCTAAGAGTTATGGATATGTCTGATTTTGACGTCATCCTAGGAATGGACTGGTTGTCAGTTTATCGAGCCATTATTGATTGTTACTGTAAGACAGTGACAGCATCCCCCCTTAACGGCACGAAAGTTCAATTTAAAGGAGATAGACAAGATTCTCTAACTCCAACATGTCGCAAGTCGCGATGGCATGATCAACTAAATGCATGGTTGGCAAGCCTAATTTTGGAAGACAAAAATCGAAAGGATCCAGGATTACCCCATGTGGTGTGCGAATACGTTGACGTTTTCCCTGATAAACTACCAGGATTACCCCCAAAATGAGACGTAGATTTCACGATTAAGCTTCAACCTAGGACTTCACCGATTTCAATAGCACCACTTCGAGAATTGAAGGAGCAGTTGCAAGAACTGTTGAATAAAAAGTTCATCAGACCAAGTACGTCTTTTTGGGGAGCACCAGCATTATTCGCGAAGAAGAAGAATGGAACCTTAAGATTGTGTATCGATTATCGAAAACTAAATCGAGTCACCATTAAAAATCGATATCCCTTACCCAGAATTGATGACTTGTTCGATCAATTAAGAGGTTCAAAATGTTTTTCCAAAATTGACCTTAGGTCGGGATATCACCAAGTTCGTGTCAAAGGAGAAGATATACCCAAAACTGCGTTTCGAACCCGTTATGGCCACTATGAGTTTGTGGTAATGCCATTCGGTTTGACGAATGCGCCTGGGGTATTCATGAGTTTAATGAACAAAATTTTTACCCCATATTTGGACCAGTTTATGGTAGTATTCATTGATGATATTTTGATATACTCATGATCGGAGGAAGACCACGAACAACATCTGAGAACCATTTTGCAAATTCTAAGAGAGAACCAATTGTATGCTAAAGCTAGCAAATGTGAATTTTGGTTGAAAGAAGTAAAATTCTTAGGTCATGTTGTGTCTGAATCAGGAATATCAGTGGATCCTGCTAAAGTAGAAGCAGTAATGGGGTGGAAACAACCTAAGAATACATTTGAGATTCGTAGTTTCTTGGGATTAGCAGGTTATTATAAGAGATTCATTTAAGATTTCTCCAAACTAGCCAAGCCGATGACACGCCTAACGCAAAAAGGAGTAAAGTTTGAATGGAACGAAACGTGTGAGCAGTCATTTCAAGAACTCAAGAAGAGACTGACAAGCACTCCTATATTAATCACACCCGAACGTGACGTTGGGTACACTGTTTATTGTGATGCCTCTAAAGAAGGGTTAGGTAGTGTGTTAATGCAAAACGGGAAGGTAGTAGCTTACGGATCAAGACAATTGAAGAATCATGAGAAAAATTATCCTACTCACGATTTGGAATTGGCGGCTGTGGTCTACGCACTTAAGACTTGGCGACATTACCTTTATGGTGAAAATTTTGAGATATTTACCGATCACAAAAGCTTGAAGTACTTGTTCACACAAAGAGATTTGAACATAAGGCAGAGACGCTGGATGGAGTACCTTGAAGATTACCAATTCACTTTGTCTTATCATCCCGGGAAGGCTAATGTTGTAGCAGATGCACTAAGTCGATAGACAAGAGAGATTGTAGCCAACATATCAATTAAAGAATGGGAAATGGTAAGCACCGTAAATGGGTTTAAGTTACAACCAGAGACTCAGAATGGGAAGGGTAGGTTGTTTACAATCGTTACCACACCCCAACTTCTTACCAAAGTGTTGGAAGCCCAAAGATTTGATTAGGAGGCGGACTTCATCAAGACCCGATTAGTGTCTGGGGAATCTTCACCAGATTGGACACTCCATCAAGATGGTAGTTTAAGGTATTTAGGTAGAATTTTTGTGCCAAACATCGAACAATTAAGAGGGGAAGAACTTAAAGAATTTCACCATTCGGTTTTTGCGGTTCATCCGGGAGGAAACAAGATGTACCAGGATCTTAAGCGACAGTATTGGTGGAGTGGAATGAAGAAGGACGCTGCTCAATTCGTATCTAAGTGCTTAACGTATCAGCAAGTGAGGACAGAACATCAAAGGACGGCAGGGAAACTACAACCTTTACCAATACCTAAGTGGAAATAGGAACACATAACAATGGATTTTGTAGCGGGATTACCCCGGTCGCCGCAAGGCCATGATGCCATTTGGGTGGTGGTTGATCGATTAACTAAGACGGCACATTTCCTACCAATAAGACCAGCAGGCACACTCGAATCTTTAAGTCGATTATTTATTCGAGAAATCATTAGATTGCACGGAGTACCAGTCTCAATAGTGTCAGATCGTGATCCTCGTTTTACGTCACAATTCTGGCAAAGTCTGCAAAAAGCCTTGGGTACAGAGTTGTGTTTTAGTACAGCTTTTCACCCTCAAACTGACGGTCAATCAGAAAGAACAATTCAGACTTTAGAAGACATGCTTCGAGCTTGTGTGATGGACTTTAAGGGTAGTTGGGAGAAACACTTACCACTAGTCCAATTCTCTTACAATAATAGTTTTCAAGCAAGTATTGGTATGGCACCGTATGAAGCTTTGTACGGACGGCCTTGCCGGTCACCAATATGTTGGACAGAAGTCGGAGAAACACCTCTTTTAGGGCCAGAGTTAGTTCAAGAAACTACCGAGAAGGTGAAACTAATTAGGCAAAGACTTGAGACCGCTCAGAGTAGGCAGAAAAGCTATGCAGATCAAAGGACAAGACCTTTAGCATTTAAAGTTGGAGATCATGTGTTTCTGAAAATACAGCCTCGCCGAGGAGTTGTTCGTTTCGGAAAGAAGGGAATGTTGTCACCTCGCTTCATTGGGCATTTCGAAATCTTGGACAAAATAGGAGAAGTGGCATACCGCTTGGCTCTACCACTTCAACTGGCTGGAGTACATAATGTACTCCACGTCTCTATGCTACGGAAATACGAGCCACACTCTTCTCACATCATCAATTGGGAGGAAATTAATCTTGATGAAGATGTGACATTTGAAGAAAAGCCTACGAAGATTTTAGATCATCGCGAGAAGAAATTACGAGGTAAAATTATACCGTTGGTTCGAGTTCTCTGGAGACATCGTGGGACGGAAGGGTCAACGTGGGAGCGAGAAGATATGATACGTGTCAATTACCCTCAACTTTTCGAGTCTAAAGGTACGAATTAATTTCGAGGACGAAATTTTTTTTTCGGAGGGTAGATTGTGAAAACCCATATTTAAATTATTCTTAAAAGAAAATAAATAAATAAATAAATTAATTAATGTTATTCAGAACCTACCTAAAATATAGAATAGTGAAAAAAAAAAGTTTTAAATTAACCCAATTCTATCACTAACAAAGACCTTATTAAGAATAATAAGGTATTGATGTTCAATAATTATTGTTATAAATTATTATTAAAATAAATAAATAAATATAGGAGAATCAGATTCGGTGGCAAGGGTATGCCACATGCTAACTTGCATGTTGGCTTGGTGAATTCCACCAAATGATGGCTTTTGGGTAGAGTGAAGTTTATGGCAGGGAAAAACATCATGACAAGAGAGAGAGAGAGAGAGATCTGAGAGAAAGAGAGATCTGCCTATATATATCATAGGTAGACTTAGTTCATGGTCACATACAAACAAAAGAAGGAGTATATACGGGTGAGGAGAGATTCAATAGAAAGAAAAGAAGAGGGGAAGGTTAAGGAAGCAAAATTTTTCGGCCACTTCATTACCCATTTGAATCCTATTATTAGGTAAGAAAACCCTCTCAATCCTCTCATTTTTTTATATATTTGAAATTTTCAGATTATATATGATAAATTGTCTAAACTGTGTTGAGAATAATCTGTTTTGAATCTGCCAGCAAGTTTACCCGAATTTTTAGACAATTTTATACTCAAAATTTCGAGATGATTTCTTCTAAAAAGTTGTTTATAATGATGTCTAGTTCATCCAGGAATTTTTGCAACAATTTTTGAGCTTTCTACGAATTTATACAAATTTTTAACTAAATCTGAAACTGTGTTGAGAATAATCTGTTTTGAATCTGTCAACATGTTTACCCGAATTTTTAAACAATTTTATACTCAAAATTTCTGGATGATTTCTTTTACAAAGTTGTTGATAATGATTTCTAGTTCATCCAGGAATTTTGGCAACAATTTTTGAGCTTTCTATGAATTTATACAAATTTTTAACTAAATCTGAAACTGTGAGACAGATTTTACTATGTATTTGAAAATTTATTTAAAATTCTATACTAAAGCCAAATCTGGTAATTTCTAACTAAAAGATGAAATTTGAGAAGTCTAGTTTCATGATAAATTTTTAGATTATGGGTTTGATCTATGAATTAATCTAAATGAATAATGTTACTGATAGAGGGTTGATACCGAGTATGCAGGGTGAGCCCTGGTTTTTAATAACTTTTAAGTAAATTGGGTCGCGAAACCCTAAGTTGGCACGGGGATTATTTGAACCCTTATCGGTATTTGGTTTTAGAATAAGGGTGGATGTACGGGTGGCACGCAGGGAAGTTACGTACCCCTGGCAGACCGTTCCCTTGGGGCAGACCACGGATGTCCCGGCTTGGGTATATAACTCCGGGCGTGGGCATCTTTGGTAGTTCTTGAATATTTGACCAATGGGGGGTTTCCAAATTAACCGTGGCCATGACTTAGTGGTTGATAAGTTAAACCTCTTTGGTGAGATTTCAAAGGTCACTTAAGTTATTAAAATTATTTGAAGTATTTTAATGGTTGTAATTTATGTTTACGATATTATTATCTCGTGTTTATAATCTCATTATTTTCTCTCAAAAAGAATGGTAGGTTGGTTATGTTTTCTTACTGTGTTGCAAAACTTATGGCATATATTTTGTTTCCCTGGCGTTTCATGCCAGATTATGTCGAGGAAGGGACTGAGGCTGAAATTGGAGCTGCTGCTAATATCGAACCTTGGCTAACTTAGAGTCAAGATTTTATCAAAATAAAATCCTGTTATTTCTTGTATTAGTGTTTAACTATGTTGTGACGTTGTGTGAATTTGTAGTTTTATTTTGTTGTTGGACTTTGACTATGTAAGAATTTAAAAGTTCCTAATTAGTAGTTAAAATTTTATCTAGTAAGTTATTGTTATTTAAATCTTATGATGTTTCAAAAACAAATTTGGGGCGTCGCAAATGTCGTCTTCACATCCATCTATTCACGTTCCAAATTCAAACTGGCCGCTAGTCCCAAAACTACTCGAATGGATGTCATTTTCACAACTGGCGAGAAGATTTCATCAAAATCAATACATTTCTTCTGCCCGAATCTTTAGATAACCAATTGAGCCTTTTACTTGACTAGCTTTTCGCTATTATCTTTCTTCAACTTGAACACCCATTTGTTCTGCAATGGTTTTCGACCCTGGGAAAGTTTTACCAAATCATAAGTCTGATTCTTCTGCATCTCTTCTTGCATAGCTTGATGCCAGCTACTCTTCTCCTTATGATTTTGAGCTTCTTAAAAACTTTTTGGCTCTCCCTCATCAGTAAGCAAAATATAATCAAAAGCAAGGTATTTTGACGAAGACTTAGACTCTCTTGTTGATCTTCACAACTGTGGACCTACAATCTCTAGCGGAGGGGGTTGTGGCTCTCCCTACTCTACACCATCTTCTTTTGGATCTTCTTCTTCTGGCAATCCATCCTGCAACTCTATATTATTGGCTGCATGCTGTGGTAGCTCTTCTTCATCAGTGGCACGCTGTGATGGTGCGAGATTGGGAATAATTTCTAAAACATCATTAACTTGAGGTTTGGTTGATTGCCTAAAATCTTCTAAGGCCTGGCCTTCTTAAAATACCACATCTCGGCTTCGAATGACTTTTTTGTTTTTCGGATCCCATAATCTGTATCCAAATTCTTCATCTCCATAGCCAATAAAGATGTATGGAGGAGCTTTATCATCCAGCTTCTGTCTGTGCGCCTTGGATACATGTGCAAATGTTTTGCACCTAAACACTCTCAAGTGAGAGTAAGAAATCTCCCTTCCAGACCATACTTTCTCTGGAATTTCAAAATTCAGTGGAACTGATGGTGATCTGTTGATCAAATAGCAAGCAACACGAACTGCTTCACCCCCAAATGGCTTTGGTAGCTTTGCCATTTTGAGCATACATCTAACCTTCTCCACAATGGTCCGATTGATTCTTTCGGGTACACCATTGTGTTGTGGTATTCAAGGAACAGTCTTCCCATGTCAGATGCCGCAAGTAGCACAGTAGGCTTCAAACTCCTTTGACATGTACTCGTCTCCATTGTCTGTTCGGAGACACTTCAATTTTTTTCTGGTCTCCCTTTCCATCATAGCATGGAATGTCTGAAAATGCTGGAACACCTCAGCTTTGGTTTTTAGGACATAAACCCATACCTTTCGTGATGCATCATCAATAAACGTAAGGAAGTATTTTTTGCCACCCAAAGATTCCACTTCTATGGGACAACATACATCAGAGTATATTCTGCTCGACAACTCTGATTGTCTTCTGGATGACAAGTGGAAAGTGACTCTATGACGCTTCCCAAACAAGTAGTTGTCACAAGGGTTTAATTTTGCATCTTTAGCAAAGGGAATAAGCGACTTCTTTGTAACGCCCCACTCCTAAGTCGTTAAATACACTAAAATAGCCTTAAAAAAAATACAAGTTTTGCTCCTACAAATAATAATTACAAAATCGTCTCCAAATGATACAATATCCTCCAAATATTCTAATTACCTCCAAAATAAACAATATTACAACTATCTCCAAATTTAATAATTACAGTGGTAGATCCCAAATCTCTGTATTAATAGATCTTTCTAATCTTAATTTTGAGCTCTGCTAAAATTTGCTTCGCACCTGAAAAATAAATTAATTCGGGAAGTATACAATCCGACGGGAATACAAGGCTCGGATACAGAATAAATTAACAGAAACCCAACAATTTATGACACTAAATCAACGATACGATAATCAAGCAATTTACCAAATTGCACAACAAATCAACCATAATTTATCTAGACCAAACACTCAGTCCTACTCAGTACATGACCAGTGAATAAATTCATTTAATTCACCCACCTCACCCAAGCTCCACGCTTCTCCGGGCATATTGGTGTAAACAATTAATAAGATTCACTCGATCCATGTACGGAGTATTTCCATGTCATTCAGCTAGACAAATCACCATTTAACACAGAAATATTTGTAGAGAATTTTACCAAACGATCAGAATATCAATGATTCAACAACGAACGATTTTACGAAATCTATTAATAACCACATTAATCAAGTGGATTACAAATTGAGGATGATTAAAAATATAGAACTCTTTGCAAAGAGATTTAAATAGAGCATATTGTATACAACCCGAATTTACCTCAAAATGATTAATTCCATCACCATAAATCTGAAATTGCTCCATGAATCTCCAAAAATAGCTTTGATCAAACTTCTAAAACATAAAGTATGTATGATTTAATAAAATCTACAACTCTCAATTTATTTATTTATTTTATAAAATACTCATTTTCACTCTAAGCACTCCCGTATCTAAACTTAACATTTCTACTCTATATAATTTATGAGAAGGGAGAGCTGAATGAAGGAAGGATTGTGAAGAGCTCCTCTCACTCTGCTGATTTATAGAGGAATAAAGGAGAGAAAGAAAAGATTAAAAAATCAAAAGTAAATGGAATGATGAAGTGATGGAATGGTGGGTTTGGAATGCCATGTCAAAGAACTGTGGGTTGCCCACGGTTTTGTCTTTTCTTTTTCTTTTTTTTTATTGTTTCTTTTTCCACGTGATGCGGAATTGTGGAGAAAATTAATTTATTATTATATCTGAATAAATAACAATATGATAGATATAAAAGGGATGAGATAAATACAAATAAATAATTTAAAATTAGATTCTTATCTAAAAATCTCACCCTTAAATTATCATAATAAACCACCAATACCACTCACTAAATATTAATACTTCAAAAATACGGGGTGTCACATTCTTTGCCAGAATCTGCAACCTTTTCTCACTCATGTGACCCAGTCTTTTGTGCTACAAATTTGGTGATGCCTCATCTTCTGTTGTGTTGAGGCTATCTGAATGCACCTCCACATGAGTCTTGTACAACATGCCACTTGTCTGTCCTCTGACTACCACCAGAGATCCTTTTTTCAACTTCCACATGCCTTTGCCGAAGTAGTTCTCATAGCCTTGTCGATCTAAGGCTATCCCTGAGATAAGATTCAGGCATAAAACGGTAACATGCCTGACATTTTTCAACACCATCGTGCTCCCAACTTTGGTTTGGATGCGAACATCATCGAGTCCCGCAATCTTCGAACAATTGGTGTTACCTATCTTTACTATACCAGAATCTCTAGCTTAGTATGTACAGAAAAACTCCTTTCGGGATGTAGCATGGTAGGAAGCTGCTGTATCTACCACCCACTCGGTGTCGTTGTCTGACATATGGAGGCATTCTTCTTCTTTAACAGAGAATAATGCAATATCTTCTGACACAGTAGCTGTAGTGTTCCCATCTTCAGTCTTTGGCTGTCTGTTGCCTTGTTTTTGCTCTCCCTTCAAGGCATAGCAATATTTCTTTATGTGACCCTCTTGGCCACAGTGGTAACACTTGAACTTCGACCAGCTCGTACTTTCTCTAGATTTCCCTCTGTCTTGCGATCTTCTTCTGCTGCGTCCTCTACTTTTGCTTCTTCCTTTGCCTCTGCCTCTACCTTTATTTTCTGTGATCAGGGCATGGGATTGATCCCCACCCATGTCTTTCCTCCTTGTCTCTTCGTTATACATGGCGTCTGTGACCATGTTTATGGTCAGCTTCCCTTCTAGTGCAAAGTTGCTGAGAGAAACCACCAACGTCTCCCAGCTGTTCGGTAAAGAACTAAGCAGTAGTGCGGCTTGCATTTCATCATCCAAGAACATCTTGACGGTTGCAAGTTCATTTACTAGATTCTTGAATTCACTGGTGTGCTCGGCGGGGCTCAGATACTAGATTTGTTAGATATCTCATCCTATGTTAAAAGCTCCAATGGAGATCCCACCAACGTCTCCCAGCTGTCTGGTAACGAACTAAGTAGTAGTGCGGCTTGCATTTCATCGTCCAAGTGCATCTTGACGGTTGCAAGCTAATTTACCAGATTCTTGAATTCACTGGTGTGTTCGGCCGGGCTCAGACAGTAGATTTGTTAGATATCTCACCCCATGTGAGGAGCTCCAATGGAGATCCCACTTTCTCCACCCAATGGAAGGTGGCTCTCCCACTCTACTAACCCACTAGCTAGTGGAAGAAGTAGGTGGTGACCAATGAGGTGAGAAGGAGGAGCTGAAGATAGTGAGAAAACCAAAGAGTGAGAGCAAAGCAAGAGAGAGTGAGAGATGTGAGGCAAAGAGACCGTCTCTCTCAGTGTAAGAGAGGGAGACAGGTGAGTGGGTGAGTAAGGATAATGTGGGCTTCTCTTCTATTGTAATCTTTCTGTAATCTCTCCATTGTTATAGTGATAACTGGTTATTCTCCCATGGATGTAGGCATTGAGGCCGAACCACATTAAATATGGTGTCTCATTGGGTGTGTGTGTGTGTATTTTTGCTTGGTATAATTTCTGGAAGGTCTTGGATGGGATCCTTGATCCCCAACAAGTGGTATCAGAGCCTCGTTGGTCATTTTCGGTACAAAAACAGAGGCTCTGTTTGTTTGTGTTTTCAAATTAAGTTTTAACACTATCACTCCCACTTCACGTTTGGATAGCACGTTCAAAATACAATTCCGTGATATAATTCAAACTACAGTTTGAAAACCCGTTTGGCAGCTTGTGCTTCAGTTCTCCACTTTCAACGTTTCTGCCTTCTTTCTCTTTTGATCTGAAAAGCTTCCATGTCCATCTCCATCATCTTTGAAAATTTCACGTGAACCTCATCTTTCTTTACCTGTATCAAAGATCAGTACTGAAGATTTGTCACGGGTAGGCTTCACAGAGAAGTCAGACTCATTTTATAAATAATGAATCCTGTGAACCCGCTCCCTACTCGTATCATCTTCCAGAAATTGACTGATTTACAATTTGTGCGTTGTGGAAGATTCCTTCTACGGACAACCAAACAACGACGAGTGCGAGGTGAAATAACTCACAAATTTATTTAGATATTTTGTTATAGGTCAATGATTTGAAAAATTCATCCCTAATTTTATTCAATTTCTTTTTTCAGGTTAAATTTATCAAATCTATTGTCAAATCCGACGAGCAAAGAGTGGCACATTCAGTCAGTATACATATTCCATCACCAGCGATAACTATTCAACTCCTACTAATCTGGTAAATAAATCCTTCATCTGTTATGTGCAAATGATTTCAGAGGAGTCGAAATCAGTTCTCAAATGATTTCTGAGAAGTGTAGCCGAGTATTTTTTCTAAGTTTCAGATCTTTTGTGATTTGTCTGAACTATTTGAACCTTTTGCCAAGAAGAATAGCCACTAATCTGGTAAATAAATCTTTCATCTGTTATCTGCAAATGATTTCAGAGAAGTGGAAATCAGTTCTCAAATAATTTCTGAGAAGTGTAGACGAGTATTTTTTAGTTTCAGATCTTTTGTGATAAATTCTGAACTATTTGAACCCTTTGCCACGAAGAATAGTTGAGCCGGAGTCCCTGGGATATCCGACCGGTCGTCCCCCGGGTCATCCGGCCGGTTGACCTATCTGTCCTTCTCCTCTTCGTCTGCTGCTTCTTCTGTTTATTTCTTCATTTATTTCTTCCTTCTGTTTTCGTAGGCTTCTTCTTCTACTGTTTTTTTTTTACTATTTAAAGACAATGTTACCTAATTTCTTTTATTATTTGTGTTTATATATCTACTATTTAAATTGAAATAGTCTGTTACGTATTTTTTTCTTTGAAATAAAATCATCTGCTTTTTATTTTTTTTCTGTGTTCTCCTTCAAACCATTTTGCTCTGTTATTCTTGTATATCCACCCCAGACTAGTTTAAATATAATTTGTATCTTTATAGATGGATGGAAATAATTTCGATGACAATCAAGATACAAAAATGTGGACGCCCAGAATTGAAACGAAATTAATAAATATGTTGAGTGATGAGGTTAGAAAAAATCAAACAACGGGCCGTACTACTTCATGGACAATTAGGCATTGGAATCATTATGTGTAGACGCGCCCGCGTGGGGGGCTTCGCTATAGTTCGGACTCGATTTGTTGTCACGGTTCTTAATCTGAACCAAAGAGTCCAAATCTGGCAAATCGTTTTGAGAAAACAGATTTTAGGAAAGAAGTGCCAAACATGGACTGCTTTGCCAGATACAGAGTCGCCACCTAAATATTTTTTAATGGGGAAATTTAGGAAACCCTGACTCGGTGCCGAAGGCCACATGTCCGTCATCACCGGAGTTGTCTCGGCTCGGGAGCTTGGGTACGATCGAGGAAGGTCAGCTATGAGCACCCCCTTTCGCCTGGTCCGAAAACCAGCCTCTACTAACCATGATATCCGATTTTGAAAACGTTATGTGTTCTTATCTCAATTATTAGCCTAGAATTACTATGTTATGCGCACGACAAACAAGTATAGACTAGATTGCCTAATTTGGAAACAAGCATTGCATATCCGTTTGTTTTGAAAAACGCTTTGGAATTTGCTACTCGCAAGTAGGCTAAAACACGGATTTCAACGAGTTTTTCCAACTCAAACAATCCAACCTTCACCCACAGGCATTCAAACAGTTTATCTCACATAAGCATCTAGTCACATGGTAAGCATGCTGTCATGATAGCATTCACACTCATGCGAGATGCTAAAGCGAAAATACTTACATCGTACTCCGTGCCAAAACAATAAACTAGTTAGCAAACATGCATGCCCTAGTTCATGTTAAGAATGGCTAATGCATCGCATGCAAAAATGCAATCTAGACAGGCTCGGCTAACCTAAACATGGCATGTGAAAAATGCACAACCAACATGTATTCAGTTTGGAATTTGAAATACAGATGCAGTTAGCATGATGCGCCGAGCCCGGTGCATGTAAAACAAACGGATGAATGCACGCATGCATAGCATAAGGTATGCTAAATTAAACATGTCGTAATACTAACCATCATAAGCTGGTAAATAAAAGGGAAGAAAGACGTGGGGCTGGAAGACATACACACACTCACGCACACTTATTACACAATTGCCCTCACTCGGAGGGTCCGAATAAATATTACAGTACGAATAATAAACAAATAAATTATTACAGAATTTCTAATTAATTATCAGAATAAATGCAAGAAGAGAAGTGGCCACGGCCCCTGCCTCAGGATGCGCGAATGATGCATGCTCGAACCCGTCTCGCCCGGAAAGTCCGCACCATACCATTGCTGCCTTTGTTTTTACTGCCTTGCTTCTCTGAAAAATGCCAAAGTTCCGGGGCAGGTCCCTTGTACACTGCAGAATATCATCGGCTGAAGGAAATGCCCACCGGCAATACATAATTTCCACCGGCAGTTAATGAAGCCCTTGGCCCATGAAGGATTGCCGGCCGGCACTGAATGATGCCGATCGGCATAAACTTCCTGCAGAAGACAGTTTTGACAGCAACAGAGGGCAAGCAGTGTATGGCATGGAATTTTTAGGCAAATGTATGAATGGACACACTCCCTATCATGTAATGGACTCAAGGGAGCATGGCCCTCGACCCTCGGGCCACCAATCACGCATTTCGATGCATGATGGCCAAAGAGTCAAGTATGCATTTCAATGTCAAATGCAATGCACACAAAACATACAAGGGACCCAACCTCAATCATGGTTGGTCAAGAGGCGAGGCAATGCACAACAATGCACATGCGACCTAAGCATGCAAGCAAACATACAAACATGCAATATAACTACATGGCACACACAATGCTAACAACATAACATGCACAACGCATTGAAACATGGCATACACAATGCAAAATGGACTTACACCAATGTGAGTGGACCTCAGCCGCACCCACATCAGTGGCCATGAGATGAAAATGAGACACTCGAAATGCATGCACATATGCACGCAAACCGAGGACCGAACCTACGGCACCGAAATGCCACTCTAATGAGACATGGCAAAGACATGGAATATGATATGCAAATATGCAAAAAAACAGTAGCAAAATGAGGGGCAAAACAGCCCCGTAACAAGGCAAAATGACACCCGATGCATGGAATTTCTCCTGAAGTGCAAAATTGGGTACATGAAATGGCTTACAGCTACACAAAGCATGCATAAATGGTACATGGAATGAAAAGACAGAAGCAAGGCAGCCCCAAAATAAGCATTTTTATAGTTCAAAGCATGGTCAAACAGCAAACACAAATAGGGCAAAACTAGTATGCAAAAATGGCCCTAAGTGTAAGATAATGAAGCAACTCACAGCTGCTGACCCCAAACAGGTTAGGGCCCTTCAACAACATTGAAGAGGGGCCCTAAATATGACATTTTAAAGCACTGTAAAAACCCCAAAAACAAACATAGGTATGGCTAAGCTCTTATGCAAGAATTGGACCGAAAGATGGACAAAGAAGTAAGTGGTAGATAAAAAGCCCAAACAGAAAAAGACTCTTCTACAACACTGAAGAGGGACCAAAAATATGACTACTTACAGTTTATGGAAGCCCCAAAAACAGTATATAAATACACTCAAAATGTCATGCAAGATGAGGCTCAAAAGAGGCTATAACACAAAGTATACAAAATATTCAACAAACAGCCAAAGACCCTTAATGAAACATGACAAGGGGGGCAAAATATGGCTGTTTTTAGTTCGGACCAAAGTCCAAAAACAGCAACATCAGGGGCTGCCAAGGCATGCAAAAATGGGACCATAAAGAGAATATAAAAGAAAGTATAACATGGAGGTCCCAAACAGTGATGAGCCTTTCTTCAATGTTGAAGAGGGGCTCAAAATAAGCCTATCTACAGTTTATACCATGCTCCAAAACAGATCACACGTAGGCCAAAAATATTATGCAAAATTATGGCATAAAGAGGGCTAATGAAGGAAGGGCTAGCTACTGTCCTCAAACAGTAAGAGGTCCTCAATCAAACAAGAAGAGGACCTCAAAATATGATGATTTACAGTTTGGGTCGGAGCCCAAAAATGCAAGCAACTATGGCTTAGATATGAAGCAAGAAAAGACTAGAAAAGGGAAGAGGAGGACTCACCCTTGAAGACCAGCAAACCAGCACCTCTTGGACCAAGTTTAGGTGCTTCTAAGCTCTGAAGAACAGCCTCAAGTTGCTGCAATGGAGTAAGGATGCCTTGTGCTATGAGTTGATGAAGAAATGGGCCAAGAACAAGGGTGTTTGATGGTTGAATGGAAGGGATATAGTGAGAGATGAAGGGATATATGTATGTATATATCAGATATATCTATATATCTCTGGTTTTTTGTTCCAAACATCCAACCAAAACAATGGAGGAGGAGAGGCCCCTTATATAGGCAAGACTAAGCTTCTAAGACAAGCTACAAAGGGTCAAAGGGGTCTAAGGGGAGGTCAAGGCTTATTGGAGAAGTTAGGACAGCTGGTAAGCTTCTTGGGGAAGCCAAGACAAGGGGTCAAGGCTTCCTCAAGAAGCGTTGAGCAAAGGGTGCAAGAAAAGGGGTCAAAGGGTGTGCAAAGGGTGCAAAACAGCCACACACGTGCATGGGGAGCAGGGTCTGTGCATTCCAGCTGCCACAGCTGGCATCAATTCAATCTGTAGAATACTCCGAAAGGTCATCGGCTAGCAAACTTGGTCGGTCAGCCATCTTTTCTGGCCGGTCGGCAATCTATTTGGCCGGTCGGCCATCTATTTGGTCGGTCGGCCATTTGTTTTGGCCGGTCGGCAGGAAAAATCTGCTCTGCAAGTCCAACTTCAAATGGGCATAACTTCTTCATATGAACTCCTTTTCAGGTCATTCTTATGTCAAAATTGAAGCCCCGGAAGTAAGATTTCCAATGGCACCAGCCTTGCATCAAAATTTCAACTGTGGAAAAAGTTATGCTTATTTTAGTGAAGGCTGCTCAGTTTCGGTCCAACCGGGATGATGCCCAACTTTAACCAATCATATCTCCCCCCTCCGGTCTCGGATTTAAGAGATTCTTGAGTGTAAAATGAAGCCCCGGAAGTCTTCTTTCCAACGGTGGTGACCTCATAACTAAAATCCAAGTGTACAGATAGATAAGCCCGATTCAGCGAGGGCTGCTCGACTCGCTTCTACCCGGATTCATGCCGAACTCCTCCCAAACTGGTTTTCTCCTCTCCTTTCCTCTCTTCTTCAACTCCAAACCCCTAAAAAAAGTGCTTTGAAGGATTTTCCTCTCTCCTTGCCGAAGAAACTGAACATTTGCCCTGCACACCTTTCTCCGCCAAGCAAAACATCAGTGGTGCCCAAGTCTTAAGGGCGGTCAAAAATGGGGTGTCTACATTATGCAAATCAGTTGCACAACATGTATGGATTTTGGTATACAGCAAAGCAGGTGCGACCAAAATATCAGCGATTGAAAGCTGATTACCAGACATTTAAGCGACTCCAGACATAGACTGGTTTGGGATGAGATCCCATTGTAGGCACTGTTGTTGCACCCGATGAATTTTGGGATAAGATTTTTCATTAATCTGTACTATTTTCAAATTTTATTTTAAACATTTCATGATACATACAGTGCTTAATTCTATATTTTTAATTGTTGTAGGCTAGCAGAAATGTGAAGAAGTTTAGGACAAAAGGATTTGAATATTTTCAAGAAATGACAGAAATTGTTGAAAATTGTTGTGCCACAGGGGCCTTGTCTCGTGCATCCACACAAGGAGCCCTTGACTCAGATGAAGAAGATGAAATGCTAAATAAATTTTGGAACCCTGATGTTGGTGGGAGTAATGCTGCTGAGGCCATTCCTGTTGACTTATTCAGAGATGAATACATGGATCTAACAAAGGGCAAAAGTCACAAGAGGGGCCCTACAACCAGCCAGACTGACAGTGGTCGTTCCAAAAAGTCACGGTCAAGTGGGTTCGATGATGTGTGCGCAACTTTCACATCCTACGTACAGGCAAAAACATGACATTCATGTGCATGAGAAAACGAGACAGAGGCTATAAGTGCAGGTGGTGATGAATATTTCCTTGATGCATGTCAAGATGCATTACTAGAGCTTGGGGACATATCACCGGTGCAGTACGTTAGGGCACTAACACTGTTCAAGGATAAGGAATGGTGAAGGTTTTTTATGCGCACTTCTATCCATATGCGCCTAACCATGATCCTCGCTTTGCAGTGAAGTAAGAAGTTCTATTTTGATTGTGTTAGCGAATCTCCTTGTCTGAACTATTTGATGATTTCATGATTCCTAATTTGTTTTTTATTCTTTTTTTTTCATTCCATGATATCCTCTTTCCTTTTCTATCTTCGTATGTTTTTTTTGTTGAACTTTTAAGTAGTTTCTGTTTTATTAAAAATATGTTGTGTTATTACAATATGACTACGTGTTAAACAAATTTTGTTCTCGTATGAATTTTACTGTACGCTGGTAAATGACTACGGTCGACTATTCATGTACTCACTTTTTAATTCTGTTTCACCAATAATGGTAAGTGTTACAATTTGTCAAACATTATTTTATAATTATGCTTTTACTATGATGTAAACAAAACCATATGTCATCCGACACAGAAAACAATACAATGGAGATCTCATTAGAGGAGGATGAGGTTATTGAAGATTTTATGGATTTTTTTATTATTGTTTTCATGCATGACCATATCAACACGTCAAGTAGTCGCCGACCGCAGCGAACGTGTCCATTCAAAGGTGATGATTACATCTTCAGCCTATTAAATGGCCATCCAGAAACAATGATGGACATTAGGTGAATGGATGCACAAACATTCATTTTATTGAAAGACACTTTACTCCAAAATGGCTTTATCGATACTGAACATATGCATATCACTGTAGAGGAATCGCTTGGAATTTTTTTATACACTTTTGCACAAAATGATCGCCATCGACTACTGGCAGATAGATTTCAACACTCCACGGAAACAATTTGTCGACACATAAAAATTGTTATGCGGGCATTGTGCAAGCTTGCATCAACAGTTATCAAACCACATAATCAAGACGACATACCGACAAAAATTTTAAATGACAGGAGGTTTTTTCCCTGGTTCAAGGTATGAATTTAATTACTGTCCTATAAGTTGTATATATCAATAAAGGACGATATATTATTTTTTTTAATTATAAAAGTAATATCTAAGTTTGTTTCACTTTTAATGTCAAACAAATATCTGTCAATTAGGATTGTGTCGGTGCTATCGATAGCACATTGGTGGATGCATGGGTCCCTACTTCAAAACAAAATACATTCCGCAGTCGGAAATCAACGGTATCGCAAAACGTACTCACAGCTTGCGACTTTGATATGTTGTTCACATTTATTAATTCTGGATGGGAAGGTAGCGCTCACGACAACGCTATTTTGGTTGACTCTATTACACAAGTTGATCTACAGTTCCCACACCCACCCAATGGTGACTGTCCCCAAATAACATACGGTACACTTTTCGAATTTTTTTTTTGTACATATCAATTGACAGAACAGTGTATTCATTATTTACATGTAGGCAAGTATTATTTAGTTGATGTTGGTTTCACGAACATGCCTGGATTTCTTGCTCCATTTCGGTCGCAACGGTATCACTTGCAAGAGTTTCATGGCTGTCATTATTCAGGACCTAAAGAATTGTTTAACCATCAACATTCATCGTTACGCAATGTCATAGAAAGAACATTTGGTGTTCTGAAGAAGCGCTTCCCAATATTGCGGTCCATGCCAAATTACAAGTCTACAAGACAAGGGCCTCTCGTGATTGCATGTTGTGTAGTGCACAATTGGATTTGTTTGTATGCAGATATAGACCCATTCTTTATGGAAGCTGATAATGAAATGGCCGCAGGAACTGAAGCAGACAGGCTTGTTGGAAACCAAGCTGACTATGTTGACATGTCACAACATGGGTTAACGTACCAATCGAACGTTAGGGATGCAATTGCTACTGCTATGTGGCAAAATCATGTTGGCCATGGATAGAAAAGGGATGTCAACAAGGCAAGTGAATATCGTACTGACTAATGATTTTAAATGTTTAATTATTTTACTAATTTCAATCATTATGACACCTTTATTACATAACTTCGCCCACTTTATGTAACAGTGATTTACTGACTTCTTTTTGTAGAATAACTAATACTGAGGACAACGATTGGGCTAAATGCCAATGAAACGAAAGGAAACACAAAGATCATCACATGGTCAATCAAAATAACGGTTTTGTTAGTAACGAAGACAATTAAATATGTTGTTCATGCAATGTGTAATATGCAATTTTATGTATTTTATTCAATTTGATGGTTCAATGATGCATGCAAAACTTGTTAGTTTATGATATTCATTCAGTTTATGATGTTCATTAACTTTGTATTAAAAAAAATTGTTCGGCATGGATACATGTGTTATTAATTTTAATAATTTTATTGCACCTAAATTGTATTTGACATTTTTTTATAACTTTATTTTTTTCATTTTATTTCAATTTTGGCTTTGTTATTAACTTAAATGTCTTCGTATTGTGAATTTAATTTTTTTTTTTACTAATAACATAATGGTTTTGTTACTATTCGGCCTATGTGGACCCACCACGAGTACCGTTTTGGTAAGCAAAACCATTCAATGTGTGCAACTGGTCGAGTACTATCTTCTTCTAAAAAAACACATTGATCAAATATGGATAACTATCTGATCGGATTAGTTTGTTTTCAACTGTATGCACTATAACACCATCCATTTTATAAATTTTAACTTATTTGATAATACAATTACCGATATATGATCAACGTGATTTTTCGACAAAATATAGTATTGGACGATTTGTACACATTCAATGGTTCAGATTATTGAAACGTGACCCATGATTGCTCCTCATGGGCCGAACAACACTATCCTATTATTGCACCTAAACAGAAGCTCATTTGAAAAACTCACCAATTTACCTCTGTTGAAAAACTCACCAATGATTGAGAATTTGTTTTGTGTAACATTATTTTAAAAATATTTATTTTTGGTGAATGTCATAAATTTTTTAATTTTTGAGTAACTTGTTTAACTTTTTGGCTTTTTTGTGAGATCTCAAACCATGCCAAATTGTTTTTTCCTTCTCGTTAAACAAAATGTGTAATTATTATTTTGGTTTTAAATTTTATTTAATGTTAGCTTGGAATTTTTTTCTCATTTTAACTGGTTTTTTCCATTTTATTAAAATAATGGTTTTGTTATTAATTTAAATTTTGTATAATTGATTTGTACATGACATATCCATCTTTTTGACTTTTTGTTAAATTTTAAACAATTTGAAGGTTTTGTTATTAATTCGGTTTATGAATTTTAAATTTTTTGTTCTTTTTAACTTTCTGTAGGCAAGTTTACAGCCTATTTTTTTCTTTTTCATTAAAAAAAAGTATAATTATTAATTTTTAACTTGTTTTATTTCATTTCAGAACATTATTTTTGTTAATTTGTTTTTTTTTTTTTGACTTTGTTAACTTTTTGGTTTTGTTATTAATTTAATTTTTTTTTATTAATTGATACACACCAATTATTTTTTAATTGTTTAATTTTCTCATTTTTTTGAAATGAAGGATTTGTTAGACATTTATTAAGTTCTTTTTATTAATTTTTGCACAAATCTTTTTTCCAATGCATAATCTAACTCACAAATTGTTATGACATTGTGACTGGGTAATTTTATAATGCAGAAAAAAAAAAAGCTTTGTTATTTATTACGTGAATATAAAAGATTATAACAAAATAAAACAATCACAATAAAATGAGAAAACAAATAACCAAAACAAAAAAAGAAAAAAAAAATGTAACCACTACATCTGTGAACAATTTAAACTGATTTTTGAACAAGTTAAGCATCATTGTCAGGTGGTGTTGGAGGTGGAGGGAAATAGTGATGGTACAGCTGAGTGCCTCGATGGTTAATATGATCAATACGGTTCCTTGTCACTTTATCACGTCTCCCTGAGTCTACACGAAACTCACCAAATTGTTGAATTAGTGAGTTCTGAGCGGTAGCAAATTCATCGAACCGAGTACCCAATGTATTGAGCTGATTAGCCATTTGTTGTTCCCATTGTAGGCGCTGATTGTACCGTTCTTGTTCCAAGACTAAATAATCAGTCCAGTAATGGGGTTGTTCATTTGGTGGCATGGCATTGTCATTAGGTTCTTTCTCATCAGGTATTGGTTCATTTTCAAAATTAATAGAGCCATCAAGGTGTCAGCACCACCAGCTCGGGTCAGTGTGTACTCAGAAATTGGCGAAATGATTCTGACATCTACTTCACCTTCAAGGTTGACATCATGCGCTTTGAAAATTATGGTTTACAAAGCTCTAAAAGGTAATGACCGGCTACTCAGAGTATCAAATTTTGCAACCATCATTTCTTTCAGTAATATGAAGCATAAATCTAATTTTTGCCCAATTTCAAAACAATATAACAAATAAATATTAAAACATGAAACAGTATCATAATGTCATTTTTTGGGAGTGACATTTTTAACTATCCATCGATGAAGAATACGAAGGTGTGGTTTTAAATGTTTGGCTTGTAAATTACTGCCGGTGAATCGGTTGTCATAAATTGTGGTATAAACCTTAGTGACATCATCAACAATTTTTTCTAAGGCAGCCTTATTTTGAAAATAGCATTGTAAATCTCCTGTTTCAACTCCAATAATTTGTGCACAAGCGCAGAGACTAAGTGTGATTGTTTTCCCCTTCACATAAGAAATCAGACTGAACGGTTCCTTTTGTTGGTCGCCAGGTGTCAAGTGAACATAAAATAATTGTACAAGATAGGGATATACCTTATTTGATAAATTAGTTAAAAGTAACCATCCCATTGTATCTAATTTACCAAGCACGAGTGGATCATATTGAGAAGGTAGTTTTAACTTTCTCCCCATAACAATTGGTCGATTAATGAAATGTGAATAGGCTTGTTCATGATGATATGTGAAAAAATCATTAGTTGGATAGTCATGATGTTATTGTTGTGGTTCACGTTGTACAGGGTTTGAGGATTCACCACGTTCGGGTCTGGTTCGTTTTGTTCTTGACATGATGACTGTAAAAGTGAAAGAAAAATGTATGAAAAATGTATATTAAAACATATGAGTTCAGAAAAATGTATGAAAAATATACCAAACAGTATGATGTTGGTGTGAAAAAATGAAACAGATATGAAAAAAAAG
The DNA here is from genome assembly GCF_055761805.1 of Camellia sinensis. Lineage (NCBI taxonomy): Eukaryota > Viridiplantae > Streptophyta > Magnoliopsida > Ericales > Theaceae > Camellia > Camellia sinensis. The sequence continues at coordinate 193,557,313 of NC_138964.1, forward strand.
GAACAGATTGGCAACTGATAGGGAAATTGAGTACGGAGGGCAAATTGGTGCTTGGGATGGGATGACTGGCGGGATGACCGGCCGATTGTCCTGGTGCTACTCTTCGACTGCACTTGCCCTTCCTACACTCTGAAGCTAATATGAAATGTGAAGCTAATATGAACTGGGATGAAAACTAACCTGTAATTGAATTCTTCCTTCACACGGATATACTGAATTTAATTAATGTAGTTCTCTGATGGAGCTGTTGAAGGTGTTGCAATGAGATGGTGAAGATGGTGTGGTTAAAGGAATGCGAATTCAGATTTTATAGAAAGACTGAGGCTCAGAAGGTTCAAAAGGTTGTTTTTTATTTTTTTTAATAATGGTTTTCATTTCTTATCTATTTTTTTTCCAATTTAATTTTTTAATTTAATTACATTCGTATACTGATAAATTTGCAGGTTTCTGACATCATCTGCATCGTCTTCCTTTTTCTTTAGCTCACAGTGTTGAACACACAGCTACAATAGAATAGGTGGTAGGTATTGGATAAGTGAAATTACTATATTACCCTTTTCATTTTATTCTTATGTAACAACTTCTCATTTAAATCAACATGGGCAAAATAGTCATTTTGCACATCAATATCACCCCCAATTATATGAGCTTCACGGGTGGTGATTTGCGAAGTACAATAATACATGTTTGAACTGTTACGTTTCTTTTACTAAATTAATAAAATGTAATAAATGGAAAAAAAAAATTGATAATGTTTTGTAAGGTTTACGTTATGATTTGTATTTTAAAATATTAAACATACTTATTCATGTTAATTTTTATTAATATGTATTCTCAAAAGTTGTTGACTTTAACAAAATTTAAAAAAAAAATAAAAAACGTATTGTACAAGATGTTTGTACAGGCCTAAAAATGAATTGATAGAAAAATTAATTGACACAAAATAATTGACATAGAAGTAAGTTAAAATGAAAAAATTATTTGAAAAAAAAATTATTCAAAAAAATTACCGAAAAACAATTAATTGAAAAAAAATCAATTTTTAATTTCAGTATTTTAAAAATAGTTTGGTTATTACTGTTGATAAAAAATACGGATATCGATATATGAGTTGTGTGTTTGATTATAAATTATTGATTGAATTAAGTTTTGAAAACTATTTTCAAAACTCATCACCAAACAAATTTTCTTATTTCACATGTCACATCAAACTTTCAAAACTTAATTCAACATACATCTTCAAAACATAATTCAACACTCTATTTAAAAACCATAACCAAACAAATTTTCTACACTCAAATCATAATTCTACAACTCACAAACTCAAAATACAACTCATATTCTCAAATCACATTTACAAAACTCTACCAAACGCAACCAGAGTGTTTTTCGAAACTTTCCAGAAATAAAGTTGTTCAAAATCAGGTTTTGAGTATACGAGGAGTAAGGTCTTGATGTGAGAAGTCCAGAACTGCAAAGCAGAGCCCAAGAGGAGCCTCCACGCACTCTCACACGCCATCTGAAGTGGGCGCATGAGTCCCACTCTCATCCACGCATCACACGCGCCGGTGAAAGCTCCAGAGCGTCATCCTAGTCTCGGACACGCGTCGGACGCGCGGTTGAACGAAGAAGAAGAGTAGCGTGCGTGTGAGTGAGGTCATCGCACACGTGGCTGACATGTCATCGCCACGTCAGCTAAGAATACCACGTGTCTGCCATGTCATCTACCACGTTATCTGTCACGCCAGCCGGGACTGTTATGTATCTGCCATGTCAGCAGTCCAGTCAGCGTCACGTCAGCACACGGAGGAGTGATCCAGTGTTACATAGCTAAGGTGCAACCGCAGATCTAAGGCATCCAAACTATTTTGGCTTGATCTAAGCCATTCGGAGTCCGTTTCTAATGATCCAATAGTGTTTTTTCAACTATTTGGAGTATTCCGGACACATCCGTACGGTCAGATTTTGTGTATCAAAATTTATGTAAAAAGAAAGAAGATTAAAGTGGCAGACGGTGTCAGGTTCAGTGGATGGAATATTTTGTTGGAACAGAATATTCACTAAACTTCTAAAAATTGCAATTTGGCCCAGAATTTTCAGAAAATTGTAGTTTGGCCCAGCTTTCGGGGATGCTTTTTCAGTGAGGCCCCCGAAAATGCAGCGAAAGTTGGTCATAGCTAAACGGATCATTCCGGATACAATCGCGAGGTTAGAATAGTGAAGTTCTGAACGATTTTTGAAGATTGTCAAAACATAGGAGTTTGTCATCTTCAATAATCGAAAAAAGGTTACCGGATATTGTGGAACGCTGCGGATTCACTGAAGAGGTTAGAATTGGCAGATTCTGACCAGATTGGACAACCAGATACAGATCAAGATAGATCATTGAAAACCAGAGGCGATCAGGCTTGATTAAGTAGTGGATCGATGAAGATCAAGATTAGTTAGAGGCGATCAGAAGATTGCAGAGATGATTATCTCCGGAGGTGATTGAAAGATCTAGTTCAATCAGAAGAGAAGACCATTTCATTTGGAAACAGATGATTGGCAACTTGTGCAGACTTAGGGAAATGTTGTGGCAGTTGGAGCTACTGTCAAACATAATATGAGAAGTACTGGTAGTATATGAATGTTAAAAAGCAATAGCTGCAGTAGTGCAGATATAAGGCGTAGGAGCACGTGGCTACGATAGCACAGATGAGTACGTAGGAGTGTCATACAAGGTGCATACATACAATAGCACAAGAAAGTAAGCAGCAGAATTGTACAGAGGTGCAGTGTGTCGGATTTTGGCCTGGCGGCAGCAACTAGTTCACAGAAGAAAGCTCTAGACAAAGAAATTGAAAGGAATAAGACGCTGCAGCACGCACCCAGGAAGAGGCAAATCTCTTTCTTTGTCCTGAATCTGGTTCGTGACAGTGAAGTCGCAACGGGTACCCAGAAAGTTTGGGTGGAGTGACCTCAATAGGGAAATATTGAGCATTCTATAGAAGGATGCAAGTACCTGGTGATAGAGGTACAAGCCATACAGGATTACGTGTAGCGGTTGAAGACATTCCAAATAAGAGGTGCAGATTCACTCCGGATGCTCAGTGAAATAGAGGCATATTTGTATAATGATGTGTTTATCATCCATGTGGGTAATGAGAGTGGAAAAAAAAAATTTGTTCACTAGGTGGAAGCCAATTGAAGACCCTTCAGAGTTAGTTGTAGAGGTTGTCTGTGTATTTGGAGACTCTCGATCAGTTACAGAACTTCAGGGTTCATTGGGTTTTCTCTAAGAGATAGAGAGAACCGGCATTGACAGAGTATACTACAAGGATTTGTCATGTATGCTAAGTCCAAATTGTAGTGCTTTATTGGCATTGGCCTCAGTGGAGGTGTTGGAGATCCTTCATGGATCATTGTTGGAAGATTCGCATTTGGTAAAGCCTTGGTATCCACATTTGTCGATTTGAAGGAGAAGTTGTAGTAATTTACTTCAAACCTTGGTGGAGTTTTGGCGCTCTCTTCAAATGTCTACTGAAGGCATTGTTTGTTGGTGGTCTTTCATGGATTATTGGCGATTGTTTAGAGTCGTGGTTTATTGAGATTCATTATCACAGTTGGGATCTATGATCGTGTCTGATTAGGTCCAGGGGTGTCTCCGGTTTGTGAGACTTGATTGTTTCTTCTTCTTGTGGATTTTTATTTTCGCAATCTATTCCATATCCGAAGGCATCAACTAATGGTAGTCTGGGTGACGATTCAGACTCCGGTTGTTTGCTTTTGTGGAAGCGATATGACCGTTAGTGTTCGTTGAAGATTGGAAGAGATTATTACAGAGAAACGTAAAGATGGTGATTTTGTGAATCTCATGTATTGGGATCTATCCCTTAATTTGCCGTTGGATTTGGAGGGGATAGATCGTTTGCAGACTCGATGGAGTTAGCGGGGACTGTTGGAGTTGTGCATTTACAGTACATGTGCCTTTGGGCGATTTTGGTAGGTGTAAAAATGATGCATCATCTTGTGTCTGCCGACTAGAATTGTAGTTGGAGGAATCTGGAGTTTGCTCGACACTTTAGAAATTTTTGGCTCTTGGTATTTTGTTAGTTCATTTGAAGTTTGTTCCGATACTTCTGAACTGGTTAGAGCCTAACTACATCCACAATCTAGTTTTGTTTGGTGGAGAACTTGCCTCAGTTCTCGAAGAATTTGTTTGGCTCTCTTGATTAATTCGAGCTTGAAGAGAGTAGTATTGTTCGATGGTTGATCGGACATGATGTTTTTGGTACTGCTTTTGAAGTTGCTTTGACGGAGAATTTGAAGCCTCTCTTGTTTAGTCTCCTCAGCATTGGTTCAAGCGGGTTGCTCACCATGTTTTGTTTGCAGCTGTCAAGGACAACTTGTTTGGCGCCTATGGAAATCGGAACTTGGCACTATGATGGAGCTTGAGTTGTAGAAAATCAAAGAGCTAGCTCGATTGGTTCTGCATGTTCTTTACATTGGCTCAATATGATTTTGAGCAATAGAATTTGCTATGTTTTTGAAAGAGCACTTGTGCTTTGTACAACAGATGGCATTCAGTTTTGACTGAATGGTTGGATACCTGGGTTATGGTATCGATTTTTTGATTTCGTGGTGGCGAACGCACCTCTTGATGAAATAGAGTAGTTACGGATCTCTCAGGTGGGCTCGAGCGCAGGAGGAGAGATAGAGCCACAATGAGCACTCAAGATGTATGGGTGCGGGTACTATGCTAGGTGTTGCATAGTTGGTTATTTGTACAAATCTATTGAAGTTGCTTTGGTAGAAAGAGCTACTGTGAATAGTCAATTTAGTAGTACAAGTGAAAGATGCGCAGGTAACGCGTATCGCTGAACTGGAGATTAAGGATTGCAAAAGGCATGAACAACAAGTGTGTGGAAACGCTGGGAAGTTATTCAAGAGTGCAAAGGGCAAATACTGATAAGTTCAAGATAGTTTAGGGGAAACTCTAAGCAAAGAAAATTAGGAAGGTTGACCAAACAAATGAAGAGTTTTCTATTGCTCAAATGACCGGTCATGCGAGGTGATGTATGTTAGTCAAGGGCATCCTTGGCAGGTGGTGCAGGACATCTAATCAGGGGGTGTCAGATATCTTGGTTGCACAAGTTTAAGCATAACAGGTGAAGACATCCGAGACAGGAAGCATAGAAGAGATCTATGGAAAATAGGAACATAGGCTCTCTCCAAATCAGAGAGTGGTGTAAGTTGAGTTGAGGATGTAAGGTTCCCTCCTCCTCTTGTATCTCTGGTGTGTTATCTCTAACTTCAGGGGATGTAAACGTCTCAGTGAGGAGATGCAGACTATGTTGAAATTTGGGCGTGATAAGATTAACAACAGTGTGTGCAGTGGATCACCTCACATGGGTTGAGGAGGTGATTTGTTGGATATCTCACCCCATGTGAGGAGCTCCAATGGAGATCCCACTTTCTCTACCCAATAAAAGGTGGCTCTCCCACTCCACTAACCCACTAGCTGGTGGAAGAGGTAGGTGGTAACCAATGAGACTCTCCCTCATTTGTGTATAAATGAGGTAAGGATGAGGAGCTGAAGATAGTAGTGAGAAAACCAAAGAGTGAGAGCAAAGCAAGAGAGAATTAGAGATTTGAGGTAGAGAGACTGTCTCTCTTGGTATGAGAGAGAGAGACGGGTGAGTGGATAAGTAAAGATAGTGTGAGCTCCTCCTTTATTGTAATCTTTTTGTAATCTCTCCATTGTTATAGTAATAACTGGTCACTCTCCCGTGGACGTAGGCTTTAAGGCTGAACCACGTTAAATATGGTGTCTCATTGGGGGTGTGTGTGTTTTTCTACTTGGTATAATTTCTGGAAGGTCTTGGGCAGAATCCCCGATCTCCAACAAAAATAAGGGTTCCTAAACATCTGTGTCAGTTCTTAAACATCTCTACCAAGTCTTCATCGTTTCATTCTTTCTCACACTCTCTCTCTCTAGAATATGTATCAATGGAGGAGATGAGGGTTTTGTCAACAGAGAATAGGCTTTTTTTTTCTTTTCTTTTTCTTCAAGGCAGATCTAGATCCAAATTTGGTGATAGTATTGTTGTTGTTGTTCTTGTTATTGAGATTCTCTAGCTTATTTTCATATTTGTGGTCTATTATTTATTCTTGTAAAACTGTAGATGAGATTGAACAGACCGGGGTGGTTGTTGATCTAGATCTAGTGTTGATGTGGTTGAAGATGAAGATTCAATAGATCTGTTCATCTCTCTCTCTTTTTCTTTTTTTTTTTCTTTTTTTCTAATAGTTGTTCTTATTATTGTTGTTGTTGTTGTTGTTGTTGATGATGATGAAGACTGAGATGATTTTAATTTTTTTTTTTTTGTTTGTTAATGATGGTAATGAAACATGTTGCAACAGATAGGGGGAGAGAGAGAGAGAGAGAGAGACAATAAAGATTTGAATAGATAGACTTTTGTTTTGGCTTGGTATTTCAATAGATAGAAAACAAAATTAAATAAAGATTTTTTTAACAGATAGAGAGAGAAAAGAGAGGCGGAGAGAGAAACAAATAGAGAAAGAAAAGAGACCTGGATTGAGGCATAGATGGAGAGAGAAAGTTTGAAAATACAGTGAATTTGAATAGATAAAAAAAATTAATTATAAAAATTCAACAAATAATTTTTTTTTCAACAAATAGGTTAAAATAATTCAACAAATAAAAAAAATTGAACAGGCAAACAAAAAATTTGAACAAATAGATATAAATTTGAACAGATAGATAATGAAAAGGCAAACAGATAAAAAAATCAATAGATAAATTAATGGATAAAATTGTAAACAAAATATCTTTCAAAATCAATAAAAGAATTTCTCACCAAACTATTTCACAAATGGTGGACCTCTCACCAACAAAAAATATGCACTTGACCTAATATCTTATACCCTCATTTGATTGAATTAATCACTAATTTTTTCAAGTTAAAATCAGAATGTCAAAGTCTATACATTTTAAATTTTTTTTATATTTATATTTTTAAATGGGATAAATTACAAATACCTTTTTGCCAATTTTTTTTATTTAACATAATTAGTTGAAAAAGTAAAATTTCTAATTGTTTTCCTATATAATAATAAAATTACCTGAATTATTAATTAAAATAATTTTTTGTAATCATTAAAAACTATTAATTAATTTGATTTATTAATAAAATGGATTGTTTGTCATGAAAATAAAAACTTCAAGAGATGTGATGTAATTTTCAGAACTACATGAGATAATTTGTATTTTAAGAAAATCTTATGAAATGTATTTGTAATTTACCCTTTTAAATAATAAATTATTTTTAGTTTTCTGCATCATACTTTATAATGAAATTTTTTCTCCAACTACTCTTTACTTTTAGAAAGAATGGAAATACCATCCATCTATAACATCATAAAATATATACATTAGAGTTTACAAGTTGATGACCACTTAGCCGAATGAGATAGGTTAGAAATTTACAATTTAAGTTATATAATTTATCTATCATGATATAAAAGGAAAATTGGGTTATAAATGATTGAGTTTATACCAAATAAAAAACAGTCACATAACTTGCCATAAGTATAATTATGAGATTTAAATTATAGATTTGAGTTTGTTTGGCTTGGATTTTCAGAATTTACATTTTTGAAAATTGAAAATTTTTATTTTCGTATTTTTTTTGTTTTTACTGAATTTTTTAAAATATTCTAAGTATTTTTTTAATTTTTAAATACATCTAACATAAATACACTTAAAAAGTATAATATTTGTGAAAAAAAATCTTTAAAAAATTCACTAAATACCAAAATTACAAAAAAAAAAAAGAAGAAGAGAATTCAGTACATTTTTCATATTCTTGTGTATTTATTGATTTTTTAAAATATTTTTTTACAAATATTTTACTTTTTAGCTATATCTAAATAAGGTATATTTAAAAAAGTAAAAAAAAAATGCTTAAAATTTAAAAAATATTCACTAAAAATAAAAATAAAAACAAAAACAAAAAAATCAATTTTTAAAAAATTGAAACCAAACACACTTACTGATTTCTCTTTCCAAATTCAAGTTGTTAATGAACAAGACATTGATTTCTAAACTGCCTCATTTGGAAAGCCACTAAATAAGTTGCTTATTGGTTTATTTGAATCACATCACTTATTTATTTTTTGTACATTTTTTTATAATAAACAAAAAAAGTCATTTATAAATCATACCCAAAACAATCTATATGCAAGATGAGATGATAGACACTCAAAAAGATTAGGCTAAGTTGGGGAATCACATAAAATAATTAAAAAGTAAAAAAATAACTATAAAAAAAAGTCAACTCCCCTGTCTATTTTTTTTTGGCATATTTTTTCATAAAAAAAAAATAAAAAAAACCAACTAATATAGGTCTTTAGGATAAATGTAAAAAATCTTAAAATGATTATACAATCTATCTGGAAGGAAACTTAAAACCATTAAGGTCAAGTTTGGCATAACCTAAATAATACAAAAAGTCAAAAAGTCACTATCTTATTTAAGTCACATCATCTTATTTAAATCACATCACTTCTCTAACACATCACATCAAATCCAACCCAAACCCAACCCATATAAGCCAATAAGTCAAAAAGTGTATTTTTTTAGAACATCCCAAACCAACCCTAAACATTTTACATAAAAGTACGCATAATAAAAAATGTATAATTTTTTAGGACAATTACATTTTAGTCTCCAAAATATTAACTTTATGTCATTTTGATCTCTAATATTTAAACTGTATCAATTTAATTTTTAATACACAAAAAGTGGTTCAATTTAATTTTCAATCTAACTCTGTTGGTAGATGTCATTAAAATCAATAATAAATGTAAAAATTTACTTTAAGAAAATTACAAATTTTAACCCTAAAAGTATATGATGTGTCATATAAGTATAAATTCACTTAAACAAATAATATTTTGTAAATCCCTAAAAGTATATGATGTGTCATATAAGTATAAATTCACTTAAACAAATAATATTTTTAATTTACAAAATATGTGATTTAGGTCAGTTTTATATATCAAATTACATATTTATTGTTAACTTTTATTGACGAATTTTAGTTGAGAGACCAAATTAAAACACTTTTTTTTATAAATATTAAGAATCAAATTAATATGATTTAAATATTAATGACCTAAATTATATATATTAGGAATTAAATTAACATAATTTAAACAGAAACATATACTTCCAAAAATAAAAAATTAATTAACCTTAGGTAATTTTTTAAAGTTACATTTGACTAAAAAGGGAAGGTACAATATTTAAATTAATTTATTTAAAGCTACAATATTTATATTAATTTATTTACTAATATATTCCCTTTCCATTTTCAATTGCACACCGATAAATTGCGACAAAGCAAACATATCCTCTATTCCTTTTTATCATCATCTTCAGATCCCCTTATGCTCTCTCTCTCTCACTCTCTCTCTCTCTTCTCAACAGCACCATTTCTATTTCCATTACTTGTAGGGCTCACAACTCAAAACCCTAAACAAAGAATTTCAATTTCCATCAAACCAGAATCGAAATCAAATAATGCTCAAACTCTGAGCTACGGCTTCAAATCGATACCTGGGTCGGTGAACCACCATGGGTGCTTGTACCTCCAAACCCTCCACACTGACCGGTAATGATAACGATATTCCGGACAAGGATAACGCTATTCCTGTTAGAGACACCGAAAACTCTGAAATTCAGCAGAGGAAGCAAGATGAAGTGGAGGTAGGTAAGAAATCACCCTTCTTTCCCTTTTATAGCCCTAGTCCGGCGCACTACTTCTTCTCCAAGAAGTCTCCAGCGAATGCGAGCTCCAATTCGACGCCGAAGCGGTTTTTCAAGCTGCCCTTCCCGCCGCCGTCGCCGGCGAAGCATATTAGGGCTGCGCTGGCCAGGAGGCACGGGTCCGTGAAGCCGAACGAGGCGGCCATTCCGGAGGGGAATGAGGCGGAGGGCGGTGGCGCTGGGCTCGATAGGAGTTTCGGTTTCTCGAAGCATTTCGGCAACAAGTATGAGCTCGGAGAGGAGGTTGGGAGGGGGCATTTTGGGTATACATGCAAGGCCAAGTTCAAGAAGGGCGAGCTTAAGGGACAAGAAGTGGCGGTCAAGGTCATCCAAAAAGTCAAGGTTCGTTTTTTTCTTTTTCTTTTTCTTTTTCTTTTCCTTTTTTCCACTCAATCTCTCTCTCTCTCTCTCTCTCTCTGTCTCTCTCTCTCTCTATATATATATATCTTGTGAATTAGTGAAATTTTCGATTCTATGATCTGTGTGATTTTGTATTTGTTGGTGTTGAGTTTTAGCTGATTGCTTTTGGCCATGTAGAGATCACATCTGTAGGCAGAGATGAATCTTAGTCATTTGATGAAAATCCAAATGTGTTCTCTTTTAATTATAATCAGAATGTTTGCTGATCTGAATTCTTCAAGCAGGGTGTTGATTTGTAATTGCTAAGTTCTGATGAGATAAGGCAACAGGAAGAAAAGTAAGCTTGTAATTGCTTCTAATACATTGACATGATTTTCTGGTATTGGGCAGTTTGCTGATTGGCTAAATTGATAGTGGGTTAGTTCTTAGTAGAAATCAGCGTGAAGATTTGACAGTGTAAATGGATTGCAAAGCAAGGGAAGGGGAAGAATTTGGAGGGTTGTGAGGGGAGAATCTTTTTCACCTTCCAAATTTTGGAGGAAAGTAGGGGAGGTGAAATGCTTGTTGTTAAAGATATTTTTATTACCAAATATACCCTTAACTTGTGAGGATAGGTATAGAGTGTTTTTTACAAGTCTTACCTTTTTCATTTTGCACCTCCCTTTCATTGTCTAACCAAACAAGAGGGGAAAAAAAAATGATCTTCCTTCCCCTTGGTTGCTTAATTATTATACCTCTCTTCCCTTCCACTTCCTTCTTTTTCCCTCATAATCTACACTTCCCTTCGCTACTGTTACAGTGTTTCTAAATGTAACTTTAGGTCTATTATAACTTGATGTAATTTGGATTAAGGCATTGTTAAATTGAGTTGAATTGGATCCAACAGGAACATTCGTTGTACTTTTTGTATTTTTTTTCTTCATAGTGTTTAGAATTTGAAGTAATTTGGGTTAAGGCATAGTTAAGTTGAGTTGAATTGGATCCAAGGGAACAATCCTCGTGTTTTCTTGTCTTTCTTCCAAGCGTGTGTTGTTTCAAATTGTGATATTGTTTTAAATTTTAATGCATATATATGATATATTTCTTCATTAAAAGTTCTTTTGATGAAAAAAAATATTCCAATGGAAAACATATCAAGTGGCCTTGCACTCTAGAACTTCTGATCAGGTTAAGGTTATTACACAGATAAATTGATAGTCCAGAGTTTTTATGTAGAACTTTCTTTATCATGCATACGAGGGGAGTTGCTTGAAGATTCATGCCTAGGTGTACCTGGATTCCCACTCCATCAATAGTAGGCGGGTCTTGGGAGTATGGGCTTTTGTTCATGGATTTACAGTCAGTTGTAGCAATGCCAATATGTCTGTTCTTAATTCTTTTGAACATGAATTTTGTATGGTGAACAATAGTTTATGAAGCACATATGTTTCTACAATGGAGTTGTATCCATATTGTATCCTCTACCTGTCATCTAACCACCACACCCACTCCCTCTACCACCTCATCTCCATGATCCAGCCATGATATGGCAACAATGACGGTGCAATTAGCCTTTCTTTTTAATTTTCTTCCTTGGTTTCAATCTCTTCTTGGTTGGCATCTAGGAAAAAAATTAACCAGTTATCAATTTATCTCCATTTGTTTGTACTTTGTATATGTGGTTTTATACAAAACAAACATGGAAATGGTCTATTAGTCCAAGGATTATTCATCCTTAGGATATCAGTTTTAGGATTTGTACTCTTATGTGGGGGGGGGGGGGGGAATAATATGTAGAACTTTTATATGCTTCTTGTCGTCCCTTCTTTTTAATTAAAAGACTCACCATTGTCTTTATAATTTTAAAAATATAAAAGATATGTCATTTTAAATATATTTTCTATATAAATTTTTTTTTTGGAAATCATTTTTTTTTTAAAATCTTTACACGGTTATGTTTAATTTTTTTTTTTAATTTTGTGGGGGTGGGAAGGTAAGAAATTGGTGGATGTATCAAATTACCTTGCATTACTTTTTGACATTTTGGTTGAAACTTGTTGACTTCTGTTTATATGGTTACCTTTGTTCTGTTGTATGAAGCCTTTTGATTGATGTTGTACATAATCCCTTTTTTATCCGTTTGATGTATGATTCTCTTATACTTATTTTTCTATAAATTTTCCATTCTTATCTGTGCAGAGGCATTATAAATTTTAATTGATATTTTACTAGATTATCGTGCATGTTAGTTTCCTTCTTTCAATTGTTTTTGTTTTATCTTTGTTGCTAATTCTGATTTATTATTCTTGTAACTAGATGACCACTGCCATAGCCATTGAGGACGTAAGAAGGGAAGTGAAAATTTTGAGAGCTTTAACAGGGCATAACAATCTAGTCCAATTTTATGATGCATTTGAAGACCATGAAAACGTCTATATAGTGATGGAGTAAGCTTTGATCTTGACACTGCTTTGAACTTCATCTCATCATATTGGATTACACATTGTGACTGTGTTGAACCTGATTAGCAATGATACATTTGCAGCTGTTGTAACCAACGTAATTGAGACGCACATGATTTTTCTTCTTTAGCTAAAAGCTCCATTTTAATAACTAAATGGGATTTTATGCTTATATCAATTTGAAGCTGTGCACTTGTTCTGAGTTTATGTCTCGGCTTTGATGAATTGTTATGAATTTCAGGTTATGTGAAGGTGGAGAACTTTTGGATAGAATACTGTCAAGGTATATTTTGGGTGTAAGCTATGCTTAATTTTTCTATCTTCCTAGTTTTGGATGCTATGGTGGATAAGAAAAGGGGGAATTTTTAGTGAATGAGACTGGGCAGTAGTTAAACATGTGTTTAGTAGTTTCTTTTATTCTGCAGGGGTGGCAAATACACAGAAGATGATGCAAAGGTTGTCTTGATTCAAATACTGAATGTTGTTTCTTTTTGCCATCTCCAAGGTGTGGTGCACCGCGATCTTAAGCCGGAGGTAGGAGATATTCTAAAGTTGACATTACGTAACTGGCATTTGTTTTGATTGTGACATGTATTAGTCACTGTCTTTAGCTTCTGGATGGGGGAAGGTGAATGGTTTTTTTAATTTGGGGGGTATCTTGGGCAAGCAATTGAAGGATTTTAAGGAAAAAAACTGAGAGTTTGGCTTTGAAGCATAGGTACTTCGAAAAACATGTCGTACCCATACCAGGTACTTACTGGCATATGCTACCTCATATGGTACTTTTGCATACGTATCGGGCACACGAAACACATATCCAAATTTTTAATTTTTAATTTTTAGTGTACTCAGATGTATCTAGTGTATACCCAAGCCGTACCGAACCTTAGTTGAAATAATATTTTCTTCTACTACAGAGATAAAATCACTAGACTCTTTTATTTATTTTTTTTATTTTTAGTTTTATACTTAGCATGATTTTAAAATTAAACTATGGTTTGTAAGTTATTTAATATATTGACATTTAATTTTGATTTATATCTTTACTTTTGACATTAAATGTTAATTATAGGTTGGATCTTAACAGATTAAACCATTTAATTAATTTTTGTATTACTCTAAATTAAAAATAAATATTTTTACAAGCATACCAAGCCCAAGCCGTACCCGTACTTTACTTTTTTTAGATTTTACCTTATTGACGTACGCGAATCGTACCAGTACCTGTACCCGTGCTTTATAGGAGTTTGGTAATAACAGTGACAGTAGGTCTTCATCATAAATGTTCTAGTGCTTAAAATTGTTACTATTGGGTAGAGCCATAGAGGAGATTGGTGCTCATGACATGATGTTAGTTAATGATTAAGATATCTATTTCAGCAGTGTTTGTAGTAATGATTCCATTTTTTTTTTAATGTTCTTTTATTTTTATATTGTTGGTCTCATCTAACTCTACTGTGTTGCTGGATCAGAATTTCTTGTTTACATCTAAGGATGAAAACTCACAACTAAAGGCCATAGATTTTGGGTTGTCAGATTTTGTGAAGCCAGGTTTGTCCTTACTTCTTCATAATGTATGTAATGCTGCTGTCTATTTGTTTAAAATGGTCAATTGTTTTAACATGCCAACTTGTTTGCAGATGAAAGGCTTAATGACATAGTTGGGAGCGCATACTATGTGGCACCAGAAGTGCTGCATAGGTCTTACAGTACAGAGGCTGATGTCTGGAGTATAGGCGTTATAGCATATATTCTACTGTGTGGCAGCCGTCCATTTTGGGCTCGAACTGAATCTGGGATCTTTCGGGCTGTTCTAAAAGCTGATCCAAGCTTTGATGAACCACCGTGGCCTTCTCTATCTTCTGAGGCGAAGGACTTTGTCAAGCGCTTGTTGTGCAAGGACCCACGGAAAAGAATGACAGCTGCCAGAGCCTTAAGTGAGTGTCTCAAACCCTATCAAAAGTTATGGGTTTTCTGTAGTTAATATTTCTGAAGCACTACTTAAAAATCTCCCCTTGTAGGTCATCCATGGATTAGAAATGACAATGATATAATAGTCACCCTGGATATATTAATCTTCAAACTCATGAAGGCTTATATGCGTTCATCTGCTCTTCGGAAAGCTGCTTTGCGGGTGCGTATATCCTGCTACAGGAATGATAATTTTCTGTTATTCTTTATTGCCTGTGTCTGCATGAATCCATGTTGGGGATTCCTTTTGACGCTGCTACGCACTTTTCTTATTAGCTTCACTTTTCCTTTTGGAAGTCCAAAACTTGTTTGAAAAGCAGTGTAAAGGGATCAGCACCTGCCTTGATGATTTCCATATGCTTCTGTGTGGTTTTATCTGTAGTTTATTACTTTATTGTGTTTGGTTACAAAAGAGACTCCTAATATGAGGTCCATTGGATGCAACTTAGTTTTGGTTTCTGGCTGCACAAGGATATTGGTGAACACTACCATTTTTCTTTGTTAACGTTGTCATAGTCGTAATAGTCTATCATGACAACACAAATAACCTTCTGACTGAACAATTTTAAGTCCCTTCATGTTTTGTCTTTTCTTTTCTTGATTATGATTCCTAGTATTAGGATTTCACATTGCTATGCAACAACTTTGTTAATTGGCATCGGAATTCTTTAATTGTATTGAATCAAAGATATTGGAACAGAATATAACAACGTATGCTTTCTTAGTATGCAATAGGCTATATATTTAGCTAGCTACTATTTGCATGAAAAGTACTTTCAAAAGTGACACTTTGTGTTCCTTTCAAATCTGAATTGAAACTATTGTTTGCTCTTCCTTTTTGGCATCCTTTTATAACAAATTGAGCTTTTTTCTTCCTTTCATGCATGCTTCTTTCTTATGTTTAGTTTGGGAAAATAATGTGTAAAGAAACTTAAATAAGTTTGTTCCAGGAATGAAATTCTGAAGGAATGGTTTTTTATTGGAATTATTGTTCGGTTAGTCATTTTTTATGATCGAACAACCAGGTTGTCATAAATTTTTAGTGGAAATCATTGTTGAAATGATCCTTTGAATACTGTTCATCAATTGCTTTTACACGGAAGTTTTTAAACCTGCAGAGGATGGTTGAATTGTTTCTTAGATTTCAGTAAATTGCATTCTCAAATACTTGAAATATTGCTGCAAGGTCCTGAAGTATTAGTAAGTTGAAAATGCAAGTAATCTGAAAGCATACACACCCACTTGAGCCTGGAAGTGTAGTGTATAGAGGTTGCAGTTTTTTGTTTTTCTTTCCCCTGATATACAGCTTTGTACATGGGCTGCATCCCCTTTGATGCTTCTCCTATTTATACATATTTGTACCTATAAAAAATAAATAATGTACTCAGTGGGCCCCGTGAGATGTAGTTTTGACCACTCTAAGAAATTAAGCTTTCTGAAGTTATGTTTCGACATTATCTTTCTGGTGGTTCTTAATTTGCATTTGTTTGTTTTCTATTTAGCTGGCAGCTTTCAGTTGACATGTTGTATTCTTTCTATGAACATTCTAATAGTTCATTCCCTTTTTTTTTACCTTTGCTGTTATTTGGCAGGCATTAGCGAAAACATTAACAGTGGATGAGCTATTTTATTTGAAGGAACAGTATGCCCTATTGGAGCCAAACAAAAATGGCACCATAAGCTTGGACAGTATTAAAGCGGTTGGTTAAAGCAAGACTATTTAAATTTCTCTACCACTTTTATGTGAATGTTGCTCTCAAATACTTTTGATTTGGTTAGGCCTTGACGAAAAATGCAACGGATGCTATGAAGGAGTCTCGTGTCCTTGAATTTCTAGCATCAGTATGTGCTTTGATTGTTATGCTGGATAGTGGTAATTAATTATGTTTTTCTGTATGGCGTTTTATCATTTGTAGTGATGAGCTGTTTTCTCTTCTTTTGTGATAGCTTAATGCACTTCAGTACAGAAGGATGGATTTTGAGGAATTCTGTGCGGCTGCATTAAGTGTTCATCAACTTGAGGCTCTTGATCGATGGGAGCAACATGCTCGTTGTGCTTATGAACTTTTTGAAAAGGATGGTAACAGGACTATTGTCATCGAGGAACTGGCTTCGGTAAGCTGGTTCATGTTCCTGGGCTCAAATATATATATATATATATATATAATATTTATATATTCTTGATTAAATGCAAAATCAAAGTGTGGGATGCAGTACGTGTTTACATGCATTACTGTAATGTTGTACTTGCCATATTGCAGATGGGAAATGATTTACAAACATAATTTTCACACACCAAAAAAAGAAAAAACTCAACCAAAATGATGTTGCCGTTGCATTCTTGAAATTATAAACCTCAATGATGGGTGTTTTGGTTTGAAATAAAATAACCATAAAATGCCACATCGGTCTGTATGTACATTCTGTATGGATTCGGTTTGTATATTGTCTTTTGAGTTCATCTTGTTAAAGGAAAAATAGACAGATTAATGGTATTTTGGAAATTGTTACAGGAACTAGGCGTTGGCCCATCCGTCCCTGTTCATGCTGTTCTTCATGACTGGATTAGGCACACGGATGGAAAACTGAGTTTCCTTGGGTTTGTCAAGTTGTTGCATGGTGTGTCTAGCCGGTCTCTTGCTAAAGCTCAATAATACTTGTAAGACCATGTTATGTTCCCAATTACTGGTTTCTCTGTGTTACCACGGCCAATAAAAATGTGGGATAAGAAGCGGTTTAAGACACTTCTTAATCCTTCGCGTTTGGAGATTTCCACTATTGTGAAAGATAGCACGGAGCCATTTGTTTCGGGAATGGTATCTCAATCATATCACAAGCTTGTATGCACCGTTCCACTTGGGGAGGTTTATTAGAGTAGCGACTGTAGCGCCATTTCAGCAATGAAGGACAGGAGTGTGTACCATCTGTAAAGTCGTAGTTAGATTTGCCTTCAATTGCAGGTGAGAGTATTTCTCAACTGGTTACGAACATTCATACCGGATTTTTATTTTAAATTTTTGTTGTTTTCTGGCATATTGGACCGGACTTGCATGTCTACAATTGCCTTGTATCATCTGATGTGCTTTATATATATTCTAGTTAAGGAATCTCTGTTCAACTTAGCCATTGTACTCTTGCCACATTCGGGGTTGAATGGGTGCTGTCAAGTTCTATTAAAATGCTTTGGAATGTTGGGGAAGTGATTGTAGGAGGAAATCAAGCTTGGATAGTGGCTCTCCTTTGTCTCATGTGGAAGCTTGTGGAGAGAGAAACAGGTGCATTTTTTTGAATAGTTTTGTATTAGGGAATCCATAAGCTTAAGATCGGTCGATGCATACCTATTATTTTTGGTGTAATGGATTCTCTTTAAAAACCTCTCTTTTTATGGTAGATTTTGAAATTGTTGCTTTTTAAAAAAATAAAATAAAGTAGATTAGATTAGTCATGTAGAAACTAGATGAGGAAGTAGAAGAGCTTTGTGGAAAATTTATGCTGGGGTATATGGGCCTTGCTATAGATGAACTCGATGAAAAGTGGTTGTTGAGTAGCTTTGGAACACCAATTTATTACGTTCATATGGTGTTTCTGGGCAAATATAGTAATAGTCATGAGATGGGTAGAGCCAATTTTAACCCGCTTTGATCTCAGAACACTACATATACATGTCACAGTAGTGCTCTTAAGACTACTTAATGATTCTCTGACTGAATGCTATATATATATTTTGATTGAGAATCTGATAGTTGAGCTAGATTTGAAGATATTGATCTTGGTTTTGAAATTGAGGACTTTCCCTAAATCAAAGCTTTGTAAACATTTTGGTTTATGAATTTCATTTCATCTTGGTTTTGTTTATGCTATTTGTCGTAAGGATTAATTGCATTTTTTACGTTTGTAGTTTGATTCAAATTTTACTTTAGTTTCAAATTGAACAATTTGATCTTTACCCATTAAGTCCAATTTTAACTTGATTTTCTTGTTTCTTTTATGTTGTGTTTGGTTGAGGAATTTGGAGAGGAATTTAGAAATGGAAAGGGAAAAGGTGTGTGAAACTAGGTGAAATATAGGCATGTTTTATTCACATTTTATTTACCTTTTCCATTTTTCTTTCCAAATCCTTCTCCAAATCCCCCAACCAAAAACAGCATTAGTTAATTTTTTCTACATGTCACCTTAGAAAATTGACTAGTATCTTAAAATTATTAATTTTAACTTCAAATTTGAATATGATGATTAAATTGAAATTGGATGAGTGCAGGGACTAAATTATTTAATTTAAAATTATAGGGATTAAAGTGAAATTTGGATCAAATTATAAATGTAAAAAGTGTAATTAACCCTAATCTGAACTATTGAAATTATTTTCAGAACAAAGTGGTAGTGAATGTGGATTGAAATGGAATTATTTATTTACTTTTAAAGCTTTTTATGAAATGTTTACTCCTTTACAATGATGATTCAATTTATAATGTATTTTTTCATAATTTTTTAGTGAACACAAAAATGGGAATGAAGCTTTTGACCTTTTTAGTTTTTTTGGCTAAAATATGAGGTAACTTTTTGGAACAGATTGTTTTAGTAGCTTTTTAATCTTATTTGGAAATAGATTATTTTAGTAACTTTTTGATTTTTTTGACTAAAATATGAGATAAAAAAAAACTTAGTATGTTTGGAATGATTTTTTAATTTTTTTTATAAAAAGATGTGCAAAAAATAAAGAGAAAAGAAATTTTTTGATTTTTTAGTATAGGTTATGGAGTTTTTGATTTTTTTAATAATTTTTTAATTTTTAAACTAAAATTGTTGCACTCCAAATGGGGCCTTATTTCATTCCAGTTCATGTATGTCATCATTTCATTCTGGTTGATTTCAATAAACCAAATGTAAGCTTTTTTCGCTAAGTTGAGACTTTTGTCATGAAATAATGCAAAATATGGAATATTAAAATATTTCAAAAATAAGATTGTTACAACCTAAAACTTTGTATCAATCCAATTGCTTTCCTTTAATAACAACCACTAATCTTTTGTGGCCTTTGTTTGGACGGCCCCTGTGCTGTCTTATTAACGTTATCATGGTCGTTTCTCTTTGCTTTTACTAATTTCGATTGGAAGTTTGATTGTATTTATGTTTGTTTGGTTTTAAGGTTAATCATTGACAGAGTTTGAAGGATGGAAAAAAATAAAAAATAAAAAATCGTGTTATTGATTGGGACGTAAGAGTTATTTTGATTTGATTTTTAAATTATGTAACTGATAGAAAAGGAAAAAGGGAAAAGAGAAAGGGATAGTAAAATGAAAGAAGAAAAAAAAAAAAAAGGGGGGGGGGGGGGGACAAATTATATTTGATTTTTCCTGAAATTTTGCCTAATTGCTGAGACTTTTTGTAGTTTCCATATTTATAATAACCTCTCTTATGAAATTATTATTAAGATTTTTCTCCGTTAGAGTATCTCCAATCAACTTAAATTATGTGTTAGAAGTGTTTTTGATGAAAAAAATAAAATAAAAGTGGAACTCAATTGTGTTTTAAAGTGCTGGTTAGTTTAAAAAGTGAATGGGTGTATTTACAATATTATTAAAATATTAGGTCAGAGTATGATTCACTTATATGTATACTAGCTTATCATCTAAGCTATGCACGGAATAATTATAGATATTTATATTTATTTTAAATTTTTTTTAATATATAAATTATGTTTTTTAAGATTTTTTTTTATCACTAACCATAATGTATGAGAGAAGTTGAAAAGCGTATTGCAGTAACTATACACGAATTGTATCTATAATTATTTGTATGAGGGGATTTTAAATGCTGATTAAGAGATTTTGACCAAATCAATAATTGCAGGCATGTGGAAAGATATGTGGATTGAAAAAAGTTAATAAATACTGATCAGGGAATTTTGACCAAATCAATAAATGATGAGTTTTTTTTTTTAAATAAAAAATTTAAAAAATTCAGATTGTGATATTGAAGCTCCCATAGGTCTTAGGGGTTAAAAACTCCATTTTGCTTAATATATAGTATAGATATAGATAGATAGATAGATAGATATATCTTTTTATCTTTTTGTGTGGTTTCTATTCGGGTATTTTTTTTTTCAATTTATTTAAGATAGAGTTGTTGGTATCTTTTTTTAAAAAAAATTTAATTTATCTGTGATTTTCATTTGTTTTTAATTATTATTATTTAGGTAAGTTATGATGTGAGTTAGATATGTGATAGACATGTGAGTTTTATTGATTTAAAGTTTATTTAGATAAACTTTAAATTTTTTTTTTTAGTTTTTTAGTTTTTTTTGTTATGTTATAATATAATATATAAAATATAGGTAGATATCTACAACTTTAATAGAAAATATTATCTGATTTTTTGGAGAAGAGAAAATGAATGCAAGTTTTAATATTTTTTTTTGAAAATTTGTGAGAGAGATTAGGAGGGAGTGATTATGAAATATTTTTGTTATTAAATAAATAAATCAGCCAATAGTTTTTTTTAATCTATTTTGTAAATTAAAAATCAATAATTTTGGAAAATTGATTAATTTTTTCCATTAAGTGATTTAAAATTTTGATAGATATACATAAAAAAAACTACATAATTATATTATTAAATCATAATTCAAATTTAGATGTTATATCTTTTTGAGATCTATAACTAAATTCTTATCTTTTTTATTTTTATTTTTGTGTGTAACCATAGTATATGTGAGAAATTGAAAAGGGTGTTGCAATAAGTATGAGAGAAGTCAAAAGGGATTGTGGGTTGGGAGAAGTTAATAAATGCTGAGGTTTTTTTTTTAAATCAAAAAATAGAAAATTAGGATTGGCATATTAAAACTCCCATAGGTCTTGAGAGTTAAAAACTTCTTTTTACTTAATATATAGTATAGATACGAAGAGCAAATATTCAAATCTAAATAGGCTCTCCAAAGAGCCCATTGGAGATTTTAGTTATCTGTTAATGTGCACAATCTACTGATGGGACTTATTTTGAGACTAAGGCCTCATTTGGGAACATGCTAATTTAGTAACTTTTTAGTTATTTGGCTGAAAAAGTAGGTAAAAAAAACTTATATGTTTGGGATGACTTTTTGGGTAATTACGAAAAGATGTGCAAAAAGTAGAGAGAAAAGAAAAATTTTGACTTTTTGATATGAGTTTTTGACTTTTTAACTAAAAAATAACTTTTTAACTTTTTAACTAAAAAAATAAATCTCCAAACGGAGCCTAAAAATGTCAAAGAATATCTGTCGGTTGGTTTATATATTGAAGGGTAAATGACACAATGAGGTTTTACATAAAAGTTAACAAAGATGCATGGATATTTTAGTGATGTTGAACAGAATTTTAAATTGCATTCAATATTTTAAAAAACCATAAGTTTAAACATTATATGAATATTTATAAATAAAATAAAATAAAAACACCTAATTTATAGTTATAAAATACCTAAAAAAATTCCCAGATCAATACACAAACAAATACACACTAGTAATTTCATATAAAAATCCATCATTTGAATTAATGTTTTATTGTTTGAGTTTTAAAATTTTAAAAGAAAAGTTAAAACAAGAGACCTTTATTCATAAATTCCATTTCTATGACTTTTATACCATAAAACCCAAATCATTTTTTATTATTCCATTAGGTTCCATTCAGTGTGGTAAGACCAAAATGCCTTCCTTTCATTTCTCCCATGCATGCTCTATTTTGAAAACTCAGTTGTTCCTATTCTATCACTTCACTCCACAACACATTCATTCCCTCAAAAAAACTCATCGTTGGCACCAAAAAATTCCAAAACCGTAACCCTAGATTTCACATCGCCTCACCACCATTGTCCTCCACTGCTAACGATTTCCGGCCACTGCTTTTCCACATCAACGCATCACAGCGAAGGTTTACATCAAAAGGATTGGGGTTCGTTCTTCCTTGGTTCTCGCCGGCCGTCGATTTATATATCCCATCCACAATGAGGACCAAATGTAAACACCATCCTTCCATCCTCTGTTTTTCAAACAATGATAATATAATCTACTCTCAAATGTATATGTTTATATTACCCCTGTTATTATTATTGTTTTTGGATTTCATTTTATAATGAACTCCCTATTTTCACTCTTTGTCTATGTTGGTGATGTTGATTTTTTGTTGAATATGAATAACATTAACAAACAAATGTATAATTTACATTCTTTTGTTGTTAATTTTGTTTGTGGTTGTGATTTGGTAATGAACTCTGCTTTTTTCCCTTTGTCAATGTTGGTATTGTTGATTGTTGATATCCATAGAACCCTCAATTTCCCTCCAAATTGAAATATGATGGAATATGGCGTAAACATCATATTGGCAAATGTACAATATTTACAGGGTGATCGAATATGATGTGAATATGGTGTAAATATTGACATTGATGTAAATATCTACTTCAATGTCAATATTCACAGTATGAATATAATGTCAATGTTCACAATATGAATATAATATAGATATTCAACTTCTGACATCAATAGAATATGATGTAAATATTTACAGAGTTGTTGGTATTGTTGCTTGTTGATGGTTATAAAGTAATTAGAATCCCTAATCTTTGATGGTTGTCAACCCTCTTTTGGTTTAATGTGTATTTCATTAAACATGATGTCAATATTTACATTAGATTGTTAAATATTAGTAATGACTTGTTTGTCTTAAATTGTCATGTGCTATTGTTTAGTAATACACTCCTTATCTCCTCCCTTGTATCAATGTTAGAGTTGTTAGTGTTGTTGGTTGTTGATGGTGATGAAATAATTATATTCTAAGCATAATGCCAATATTCACATTCTGACATCAATGTCAATATTCACCTTCTGATATCAATGGAATATGATGTAAATATTGACAAAGTTGTTAGTATTGTTGCTTGTTATTGTAGAGCGCCTAATCTTGGATGGTTGTCAACCCTTTTTTGGTTCAATCTGATTTCCATTGTACATAATGCGAATATTTACATCAGATTGTTAGATATTGGTAATGACTACAAACCAACTAATGGCAGCATTAACAACACAAGACCATACCCATCGTACACATTTATATCATGTTTGTTTTTGTTGGTTTGTTGTTGTATCATGTTGGGTTGTCATGTACTATAACCTGTTCATGTGAACATGTACACCAGCTATTCACCATGATTATCCTATTGTTCACATGACATATAATTTATAGTTATTATCACTATTCATTTATGAACAGGAATGTTAAATTTGTTTGTATTTGAACAAACAGGTGCTCCTCGTAAATTTCAAGGCAAAAGAAAGAGAGAGAAAGCCCACGTCAAAGGCAAACTCGATCAAACAGCTAGTCTCGAACAAGTGAACATGAAAAAGGTCAACTACTGGTCTAATATTGTTGGATTGGTGAAACTATTGAAGGGTACAAAATTTACAAATGGTCAATTGAAATGCCTTAGGAAAACACCATTTTGGCCCCTATTTGATTGTTTGATCAATAATGAATTTGACCTTAATCATTGCATGAAATACGATGATGTCATTGTACATATTGTGCAAACATTCAAGCTATCCAATGGGAGGTTTTACATTGGGGAGAAGAACATTCAGATTTTTAGAAGTGATGTATCACTTATTTTTGGGGTGGATTGCGGCACCAAGCCAGCGGATCTCTCCTATGGTGCAAAACCAACTACTAGCATCATACATCGAACGTATAAGGATATCAGTCGGTTAAGTGTAGCAAAAATACGTGAAATTCTAAATGAAGCATTAAATGACAAGAAACAAGACAACGAAGAGGTTGCAAGATTAGTTTGTATGTATGCATGCTCGAAACTATTCTTTTCCACGTCCGGAGAAACAATTAGATGGACATTCTATTCATACATGGACCCATTAGACAAGATGATCGAGTATGACTGGGCTGAGAGCATCCGGGCAACTCTCATGGGGTCAGTGGGCCAAAATTAGGAAAAACCAAGACGAGTCACCGGATGTGTTATGTTGTTAATAGTAAATCTCATAAACCTTATTATATATGTAATATGAAGATTCACAGGGTCTGTTCACTCCTGTTTGCAACAAAACAAATATGACACACATATCAGTAGACACTAGTGTGAATGTTGGCATCATTACAAATTGATGTGAATGTTCACAACAGTATGCAATGGTGGGAACATTCACAATAAACTGATCTAATGTAAACATTGACACCAGTGTTTTCATGTTAGCGCCAAGACAAATATAGCACACACATTGATAAAAAATGATGTCAATGTTGACATAAATGATGTGAACATGCACATCAGTGTGCAATGATAGGAACATTCACAACAGTGTGTACTGATGTAAAAATTCACATCAGTACACACTGGTGTGAACATTCACATCAGTGTGTACAAACAAATGTACAAATGTAGCACACACAACAGTATGATCTAATGTAAACATTGACACTAGTTTGGCATCATGACATTCAAATGTAGCAAATAAATGTACAAATGTAGCACACACATCAGTTTGGCATCATTACAAACTGATGTGAATGTTCACAACAGTATGCAATGGTGGGAACATTCACAATAAAATAATCTAATGTAAACATTGACACCAGTGTTTTGCTCATGTTAGCACCAAGACAAATGTAGCACACACATTGGTAGGCAATGATGTCAAGGTTGACATCAATGATGCGAACATGTACATCAATTTATATTGACATAAACATTCATTTCAATGAACACTAGTGTGAACTTCTACATCAGTTTGTAATGATAGGAACATTTACAACAGTGTGTATTGATGTAAAAATTTACATTAGTACACACTGATGTGAACATTCACATCAGTGTGTTGCTAATGCAAACACTGTCAACAGTGTTTACTGATATGAACATTCATGCATGTGTTAATTTTTCTGAAATCAACATTGATGTTTGTTATTTGTTTCAGTACTGGTTGTGTGAGCACACAACCATCTTATAACCCCGCAAACCCAATGTCATTCCTCGGTGTGTGAAGTGGGACCTCATAGTTTTACATACCAACATCAAGTCCATATCTTTGCCGAAGCTTAGTTTAAATGAGGTAAAAGTACACTCCAAAATGTTGTGAACATTCACATACTGACACAATGTTTCCAATTCCAGGTATATGGCGACGAGTTAATGGTATCTCCAACAGAAGCAAAGATGTACTATAATGACAATTTGATAGTGGATCCTAACATGAGGATTCGTCGAGTACAACACCCAAACAAGATGAAAGCAACAACGATGAAAGCAAAGACAATGAAGGCAGTGACAACAACGATGGAATTTCTGGAGATGCAGTTGACCTAAATGATGTTAATGATGACATCAACACTAGCTTTAATAACCCCAATGCTGAGAGAGATGATATCATAGTACGACCAAGTGAACTGGACATTGTGGATATGCTTATAGAAGAAAATCAAAAAGCTTGGAGTCTCGTACGACAATGGGAAGCAAAATACAAGCACTTAGAAGAATCATGGGAGTTAAGAACAAGAGTGATCACTATATTTGAAGTCAAATTATTCGACCAATAGGGGCCCATCCAATGTGAACATGGAGATCAAGAATTGCATAGAGCGGAAAGATTCAGAAATTGAGCAGTTGATAAAATTGATCATCAACCTAGAATGCGGAAAAATAATTCTTCAAGACCTTTACGATGATCAGTCCGTCTATATTATTACGCAAACCGAAGCACAAAAGAT
Source organism: Camellia sinensis (assembly GCF_055761805.1). Taxonomy (NCBI): domain Eukaryota; kingdom Viridiplantae; phylum Streptophyta; class Magnoliopsida; order Ericales; family Theaceae; genus Camellia; species Camellia sinensis. Next base: position 193,583,667 of record NC_138964.1, read on the forward strand.
TCATGACAGCCTTAAGAAGCATCCTATTGTACCACTAAAAGGCATTATCAGTCCACTATCTAGGGTGAAACATATCAAGCAGAAGGTACGGAGAGAGCACCGCTTAGCTGACTTTCAAAACCCTGACCTGCCTGGCTAAAAGAAAGAGAAAAATGGAGCTGAAAACCAATCCCATACAGTCCACATTGTACAAGATGTGGCCAAACTGCCATAAACAAAGCACCTAACAAAATCTAAGAAGTTAACATTGACCAACAAAATGAAGGCTTGAGCCAACATGAGCAAACCCAACAAGCAAAAGGTCCAAAATTTGCACAAGAATGGCGATAACAAGTAAGTGATTATACATATTGAGATTGCATTTATTTTAATGATGATGTGAAACTTAACATTTGTACGTAATGGATTAGATCATTTTATAATTGTGTAATGTTAACATTCACATTTTTTAGTATTGCAATGCACAGGTTGCTTGTGTGGCGAGCGGACTCAAAGTTTAGAAACGTGTATTTTGATGACATCATACACATCACCAAGGAAGAATCAATACATAACAACTTATGACACTCGCAAATTTATACAAAACATACATACATACAGACACACTGTATAGACACTAGAAATAATGTACTGCTTCCCCTCTGTTTGTGCAGATAATAGATGCATATGGCGAAATACTACTCGAACTACAAGAGTTGGTCAACCCAACTTTGGAGGATTCGACATTCATTTTCACAAGCACATGTTTGGTAACAACTAGACTATTGGTTTGTTTATGCACAATGTTGATGTGAATGTTCACATAAATAGTATTTGAATTGTTCGCTTGGTCCCGCCGCTTCGACATTTCCGCATCAACTGAGTACGAATAGTGTCCACTGTCCGAGTGATAGGAAGATTACGTGCTTCTTTGATCCAATTATTAAACGACTCCGCTGCATTGGATGTCATCTCCCCATAACGCATGCCTCTACAAAGTATAACAACATTACACAATAATTGAAATGAATTTTCTCGACCTGAATATGAAATTTCACATCAAATATACATCAAGCGTATAAACCTACCTGAAATATGAATTTGCCCAGTGCTCAGGTACCAATTCTTTCAAGAAATTATGTGCTCGTTGCTTACCCTCCTCCTTTAATTTCTCAAGTTTTTTTATGAAAGCCCACCACAGTTGGCTCATATGCACAATTACCCAAATTACTAACCAAGTGGTCCCTAAATTGATTATCAATACCCTTCATCCAGTCCCTTAAATTATTCTTTAAGTGTTATAAACAATAACCGTGGTGAGCTAATGGGAATACCTTCGACATCGCTTCTAACAGCCCAATATTACGATCAGAAATGAACATAATTTGTCGCCTAATATTAACAACCTTCCCAAGCTTGTGCAAGAACCATGACCAATTGGCCGTGGTCTCTGAATCAATAATCGCAAATGTTACAGGAAATAAACCTACGACAAATACAACACAACAACATTGAACACATGAACACAATATTCCAATGTGAATATTAACAACAAAGTGTTAAATTAAAAACATGAATCAAGCACGTACTGTGAACATTTACATCATGTCAATAATCTATTACTCTGTTTTGCTTACATGTAAATTCTTGTAGGCATGTTGTAAATAATAACATCTTATTATTTAACTTGTTATTTAGTGACATCAATGACAATATTCACATTCTGACATGAATGGAATGTAATGTAATGTAAATATTTACATCAGTTGAAAACCAATAAATACTAACCGTTGTTCTCATCTTTCGCCATTGTGGCAAGTAGTTAACCTTTACACATTCTTTTCAAAAACATCCCATCAAGGAATAAGAACTGTCGACAAAAATTAAACCCCGAAATACACGTAGTAAATGATACAAAAAAGGGCTAAACTTTTGAGTGCTCGAGTCGTAGTCAATATTAACATAACTTTCTAGATTGTAACGTATCACGGCATCCGAATACCATCGCAACTCATCAAAAGATAATGAGTGATCCCTATGAATGACTCCTCTTGCTTTCTCCACACCCAACCACACAATATAGTAACTTACATCCAACCCATAGTCCCGCTTTAAAATACCGACCACGTCACATGGGTGAGTTAATGGCTTATTCCTTATAATTTCAAAGATAATAGTCAATACCAAATCAGAACTGACTCTCGGATTTTTTGACGTCCAGACATTCGTGCCACATCTATGTACATTACTCAACCTCTTAATACAGAAAAATCCATTTGCTGATTATGCTCTACAATGTATAGCCCACAGGCAACCCTTATCCTCACGCTTCGCACATACCACAGTAACCTTCGCTCTCTCATTTTTGACATATTTAAATTGGAACCCACATTGGATTGCATATTTACATAAAACATTACGAAATTCTTCAGCACCTCTTACAAATCGTTGTCCCACGTGTGTAATACCATTGGCCTAAGGGGCTGACAACAATTTTTTCTCCTTATGGTGGCAAAATCTCTGAAGTGCATCCATTTCATCCTCACCCCCTACTTGCAGCGAACCAGAGGTACTAGATTGACCAACTTCACTTTTCAACTCAACGACAACCTCTATGTGTTGAACTCCCATTGATTTAGCAAGTAATAACATACTTTGAAACTCATCATCATTGCCCAAATTACACCTATTAATCCCAAGTAGCCGATTGAACAATGAAACACAATTAACAGATAATTCGCTCCATTTTTCACACACACATACACACTCCACGAAACATGTATAAGACACTACTTGCCCCACATTTATTACAGTAGTCCTGCCCTCATATGAGTACACCAACAACATACAAGTATCCATCTATTGCAAAGACATAAAAACAAAGAAGTGAACAACCACATTATGAACACACAAGCACTGCAAAAAGGTTTATAACAATTGTATATGAACATCATGCAAAAAAAAAAAAAAAATGCTAAGTCTATAATTTGCGTATCTAACCCCAAAACCAAACACTTTATGAACATTCACATTGTTCATGCGATGTAAATATTCACCACATTCAAAAAACGGAGACATAGCTCAAACACATGACCAGTCAAAACCCATATCCCCATACAACCAACCAAAATCTAATCTAGATAATGATGTTGAAAGCAAAAAACAAATCATACAATCATTAATATACATTCACATTCTTAATACGATGTGAATTTTCACCACATTAAAAAAATAAAGCCATTACTCAACCACATAACCAGCCAAAACCCATAACCCCATACAACCAAATAAAACTTGTATGTCCATCAATTCTAGAAAATGAAGTTGGAAGCACAAAACAGAGCATATAATCCTTCATATAAATCCAATCACAAATGACATTCATCCATTACATAATAACAAAACCGAACACTTTATGAACATTCACATTGTTCATGTAATATGAATATTCACTACATTCAAAAAACAGAGATATAACTCAAACACATGACCAGTCAAAACCCATATCCCCATACAACCATCCAAAATCTAATCTAGATAATGATGTTGAAAGCAAGAAACAAATCATACAATCATCCATATATATTCACATTCTTAATGCGATGTGAATATTCAACACATTAAAAAAACAGAACCATAACTCACCCACATAACTAGCCAAAACCCATAACTTTATACAACTAAATAAAACTTGCATGTCTATCAATACTAACAAATGAAGTTGAAAGTAAAAAACAGAGCATACAATCCTTCATATAAATTCAATCACAAATGACATGCATCCATTACATACTAACCTTAAGACAATGTAATCGAGCAGAGCACTATATTCGTCTTCTTCAAACATAAGAGAAACCCTAACAGAAGCAAGAATCACATAACATATCAATTCACAACGACATTGAAACTGCAAGACAACCAACATGGGAACTACCAAAACATAATGATAGTGTTTATTTTTTCCTGTGTAATATATAACAATATTAAATATAAGGATATAATGGTCTAAAAAAGTAGTGTAAAATAAGAAAAATGACTTTATGAAATAAAATTATAAATATATGGGACTAAGTGGAGTATAAATTTTCTCCATAGACTTCTTAAGTTAAAACACTATTAAATGAGATTTATCAATAAAAATCCCTTAAAACAAGTGAACTCTTTTAATTTTAATTTTTAAACAAAATGAACTCCTTAAAAGTCAAAAAAGTCAAAAAATCCTTTTCAAACTAAACTTTTAACCCACATTAAAATAGCCAAAAAAATTAAGAAAAATGAGTCAGACCCCCTTTGTGGAGGACCCCCTTTGTGGAGGACCCCCACAACCTCCTTACTGATCTACACCATTCATGATGTGTGGGGTCCATATCATGAATGGTGTGGATCACAAAGAGAGTTGTAGGGGTCCTCCACAAAGAGGATCTCTATCATTGTTGAAAAATTAAAAAACCAATCCACTTCCCAAACCAATCCTTAATATTCCTTGTATATCTCGTCTTTATACAATGATGGTAGTGTGGTGGTGTGATTGGCTATGGACCTATGGTATGGACGGGAGATGACAGTGGGGCGATGAATTAACTATTCATGATAATTTCAATCAGTCAACAGACGTTCATTAATTTGGTATCAAATTAGAGTTTAGACATGTTAAGAGGGAAGTAAATTTTTTATCAAATAAAAAAGAATCAAATCTTTCACTTAGTAATTTTTTTTCTCAGTTTGATTTGATGAAATTGTTAAATGATGAAAGATTGGAGATGAGTTATTTAGGGTGTGTTTGGTTTGTGTTTGTAAAATAGTTTTTGAGATAAAAAGTACGAAAATTTATTTGGTTTACCTTTTTACAGAAATAATTTTGAAAAATTATTTTGGGGAGAGAGTTTTAAAAAAAGTGATTGATTTGATGTGTATGAGAAAGAGTGTGATTTAGAAAGTAGGTAACCAAACAAAATTTTGAAAATTTTGAGATTTTTTTTAAAAAAATTTGTTTGGTTTAATTACTCTTGAAAATTTGTTTGTAGAGAATTTTTTTCAAAATTTTTTTTGAAAAACAAACTAAACAAGTCCTTAATTATTTATTATTATACCAAAATTAGTTAAAGAAGATTTTTGCAATAAGTTAGATATTTAATGAAAATTTTGATGGTCATCATCAAAATGATTTAAATCTTATATACAGGAAAAAAGGTGAAGAATTGTATGCCTCGGCTGTGAAGTTGGCTATTTTAATAGAGTAAATTAAAATATTTGTGTTTAGAAAGGTGGTTGGATTTTTTTATAGTTAGATGTGATATTTGTGAGAGAAAATATAAAATAATTATGAATTTGATATAATATTTTATCTTATTAATTATTTTAATATATTTTATATTTTTATAAATTTTAATCCAAAAAAGAAAAAAACTTTTCCAAACAAAAGGTTTATGAGAAGAGTCTAGCTTTCCTCCCGTCCCAAATCAAATTGGAAGGTGTAGTTGGGCCATGGGGGTCTATTATGAGTCTCATTTCGATAACTCAAACCGTTAAATATGTAGAATTCATTGAGTATTGCATGCCTGTAAAAAAATCACGTTGATCAGACGTTGATAGCTATGTGATCAAATCAATTTTGTTTAAAAAAATAGATGGTAAAAAAATAAACAGTTGATAGAAAACTGATCCGATGAGATAACTATCGATATTTAATCAACGTAATTTTTTACAGACATATAATACTAGATAAATTTTATATATTAAAATATTTAAATTATCAAAACGAGACCGTAATAAATTTTTACGGATCTAACAGCACCCTCCCGTCTGATTTTGGAGGGAGGGTGGGACAGCCTTTTGTTTTGTTTTCTTCACGTTACGTCATATCAATCTTCTGAGACTAGACTTCGTCCGAGAGGCGTCAGTCATGACGGCGTCATGAATGGAGAAGTCATTTCGTGATCTACGGACACGGCGTTATAGTGTCTCAAATCAAATGCAATCGGTAAATAAGATATGATTCATTAATATGTTGATTATTTAAAAATTTTATTTATAAATGCTATAGTAATTTAAATTTTATCTAAAAAATTTTAAATTAATAAATTTTATTTGGTAAAATTAAAAAATTTATTAGTTTTTTTTAAAATTTTTAAAATTAAGAATATTATTAATTTTATATAGTAATATTTCAGATAATTATTTCATTAATTGATGAAAAAACAGAACATGAAATTAAATATTTTTGCCTTTCTACTTATTAGTTTGATTCAACTATTTAATAAAACTGGTAATATTATCACTTTTTTATAATTTTAAAACTGAGAATATCATTAATTTTTTCATGTTTAAAGTTTTTTTTTTTTTTTTTTTTTTTTTCCAGTTTTGCACACTAATGTTCCGTCATCAAGCTCTTTTATAGACACAAAATTTTTAGTTTTACACAAAAAAATTATTCAATTTTTTCAATTTTTTTTTATAAATTTTAGTTTTCATTTTTTGCAGGTAATTTTTTTTTTTTAATTTTTTCAATTTTAAAATTTTGAAACTCAAATTAAATATCAAATTATCATGTTCCTTTATAGATAATCATAAAGGATGAGCAATCATTATTTTTGACTATTAAAAATTTAATAAGATTTGAAGGTAAAAAAAAAATCTTAATTAGAACTTAATGAAATATAAGCTTATAAATTAAAACTTGTGTGTAAATGTCCCTTTATTAATTTCTATTGCTACTTGTGATCATGAGACATGACAGTCGATGATTGGTTAGAAGTAAGAACATTTTAGGTAGTGTTTGGTAGAGTTTTGTAAATGTGATTTTAGAGTATGAGTTGTATTTTGAGTTTGTGTGTTGTGAAATTATGATTTGAGTGTGAAAAATTTATTTAGTAAAGATTTTTGAAAATAGTTTTGAAAAGAATTTTGATTTGAGTGGGAAATTGTTGATGTGACATTTGATATGTAATACAAAAATTTACAACTCATAACTAAACATACAACTCAATTATTTTAAAGCACGTAAAAAATTTTAAAAATTTCAGAAAATATTTTTTTCAATTATATAAATCAATTGAAAAAAAAAATTTTACTATTCCGGTCAACCGGCTGGACGTCCCGTAAGGCAAAATTTTGAAAAAAAAAAATCTAAAAAGCGCAGCTGTGCAGAGAACTTTGCAGAGTTTTGGAATCGTGTTTTGAAAACATGTTCCAAACACCATTCTGAAATCACTATGTAAAATCATATTTCAAAAGCACAAACAAACAGAGTCTTAATGTTTCTTAAACATTTGATCTGTCTAATAACTTTTCACCATGAATGCGTGCCAAATGATTTTTAATAAATTATATTGATTTTTTTTTTGAAAATTGAAAAAAATAGATCTCTTATAATTTTGAAATAATTACATTAAATAATATTAAGGAGTGTAAAAGAATTAAAATGTATGAAATTAATTCATACATGTTACACTAATTTTTTGTGTTGTTTTTTTTTTTTTTCAAAATTTCCAACCATTTTCTTTATTTTCTGATTTAAATAGAAAAAGAAAAAAGGAAAAATAACCTGACAGTGGATGTTAAGAAAAATAATTACAAAAAAAGTAAGAAATATTATAAATATTAATAATTAAAAGAGAGATTTATTTATAAATCTTATGTAAAGGACTTATAACCCAATAAATTCATAAAGTATTATTGTGTTTCACTTAATTCCATACATTTAAACTTATATTTCAATAGGCCATTTTTCTCATTTTAGAAGTCTTATATGGACTATTTTACCCTTATAAACTTTTATTATAATATATATATATATATATATTATATCATATATATCTAAGATAGAGAAAATTATTATTAGATATATTTCATTTATGATATATATAAAATACTGTATATAAATATAGAAGATTATTATTATTAGCATTTTCTTTGCCTTTATGTGAGGGATTCACATGATCAAATATCTTTATGCACTATTATTTTACAATAAGGTCCTATCATGGAAGAACATTTGAAAGAGAAGGTTAATTATACATGTAGACCAATAATAGAGATGATGATGAACTCGCAACAGAAATGATGGTAAATCGATAATGAACAATCGTTTTTTTGCCATTATTATACATAAATTGTAATCTCTTCATCGGCTTGTTTAGTCATCGATATTGTACAGTTTATTCGCTGGTATTATGCCAGAGTTGATTATATACATATTTTTCTAAATATGTGCATCAATACATATGAACTATTTGATATTTTTTATATATTGTTTGATGATTTGTTGTATATTAATTGTTACTATGCTTTTTGATTGAGCAATCATTTTTATTGCCATTGAACAATCGAAATAGTTAATTTTTATTTTTAAAATTTTGTTTTATGTTTTTACGTCACAGTGTGAATGTTTACATTGATATGATTTTAATTTTTTTTGTAAGGCTAATTATATGCTAATTGTAAACTGTGAACATTCATATTGTATTGTGGTATAAATTTTATTTTTTTAAAAGTTAGTTGTATGTTTGTCATTTTTGTTACTATGTTTGTTGGTTAAACAATTAAAATAGTCGTTTTTATTTTTTTCAATTTTATTTTATGATTCCATGTTGTAGTGATGTTCAAATTGGTATGAATGTAGCCTTTTAAGGGTTGTATGTTAATTGAAAACTGTAAATATTCATATTGTATTTTGATATGAGTTTTATTTTTTTGAAAGTTAGTTATATGTTTATTATTTATTGTAAACATTCACATTGTACTTTTGTATGTATTTTATTTTTTCAAAGGTTATAGTAATCATACTAGGACAAACATAGTGTACATAGAAATGTGAATGCTCACATTAATTTTGTAATAGAAATAGGTAATTGCACCTAATGTAAATGTTCACAAGTTCATGTAACATTGAGTGTGTGTATGGTTCCATGAAGAGATGTTATTTATTAATATGCATTCATAATATGATAGTTCACATCAACATTTAGTGAGAGATTTTTAAAAAGTAGATAATTTAGAATTTTGAGAATGTGAGAGATTTTTTTGTGAGGAACAAGTGAGATTTTTTCCCCTACAATGGGGGAGAGTTTTTCTTCATGGAATAAGGGAGAGATTTTCTACCTAGAACGAGGAGATTTTTCTTAAGGGAAATGATTTGGAGCCCTAAAAAAGCCCCCCCTAATCCCCCTAATCCCCAAAACGACGTCGTTTTGGGGAAATTTTTTTTTTTTTTTTTTTTTTTTGCCTTGGTCTCAATTTTCGGGGGATTAGGGCTCCCCAAATTAGGGGATGTAGCACGGCCCTTTTCTTAAAATGATGAGACATTATCTCCATGAAATAAGGGAGATATTTTCTTCATAGAATAAAGAATTGTTGTTATGTGTGTATAATTTCAAAAAAAGAAACATGCGCAGAAAGTTAGAAGGTTGATTTGGTCATATTCACTACGTCAAAATTGGGCTTTAGCGGCGGTTTTTTACCACCGTTAAAGGATATGAAACTGCCGTTAAAGTCTTTAACGGCTGTAATTTAGGACCGCCGTTTATACGGGTGTCAGAAAAGGTACAACCGTCGTAAAATGGTAAATTATCGTTGTTAAAAGTCGATCAAAAACGGTAGTAATATAGGACCAAAAATGGCGGTTCTTTACCTTCGTAAATAGGTTCAAATTTTTTTAAAAATAATTCTCTCTTCTTGCACCCCCCAAGCTTTGGGGCCGTGACCTTTAATTCATGCACACCAACCACTACACCACAGCCACTCTATATGAAATATATTTCCTAAATAAATATTTAAACATTACTTTTGCTTTATTGTAGATGGTCATATTCAATCTCTGGCCGCGCGTGGTCACCACACGCCGGAGCTCCGTCGGTAAAGACCGCCGTCATTAACGGCGGTAATGAGAGGGCTTTAGCGGTGGTTTCGTTACCGCCGTTAAAAGAGGGCTTTAGTGACAGTTTTTTTAACGACGATTTCATTACTGCCGTTAAAGATACTTTAGCGGCGGTTTTTTAAACGGCGGTAACGAAATCGCCTTTAAAGATACATTAATGGCGATATTAACAGCGGTTTCGCTACCGCCGTTAATAGTATCTTTAACGACGGTAACGAAAATCGTCATTAATACCCTGTTTTGGCGTAGTGATTAAACTAAATAAGACCTAATGAAATACTAAAGAAGAATATAAATTAGATGGAACATAAATCTTAAAATTGAGATTTACTAAAAAAATTTCCTAATTAAAATTATATTTTTTTTATTAATACATAATTAATTTTGACGACGCCACTTCAATGTAATTGTCTCCCCCCCCCCAAAAAAAAAATAATAATAATAATAATAATAATTAGTGAGTGATAACTTCTTACACATGATCGTAAGAATTTGTACTAATTAGGAGACAAATATAGAGAACCTAGACAAGCCCATCATACGACATGTGAAATTCACAATCATTGGTTTTTTTTTTTTTTTTTTGATAGCCGGTTTTCTTAATCAATATGTGCACACACACCTCAACAAATTTTAAAGTTCTCAGGTTAATGACAAGATAAATTTTTAGTGATTTCTTTTGGTGATTTAAATCTTGAGATAAACTTTAAGTTATATACCAACTCGACAATACGAGTACTACAACCTAAAAATCCATAAACTCTCTTTAAAAAAAACACCTTAAATTGCTATACAGTCTAACATCAGAATATAAGTTTAACTACTCAAAAGTTGTATCAGAAAAATGATTCAACGTATATGAAAATTTGAAATTCCAATGATATATTATGGAATTTATATATAAATTAAATTTAGAACACATATTAATACTTTTAGATAAAAGTTTTTAAAATATAATATTACCACCATTAAAAACATAAAAACTTAGGGATAAAGAAAACGGCAGGAGTCCCACCATTAAAAGGTTCCTTATGTGCTTAGATTTTTGTGAAAGAAACTTTTTTAAATGCTTTTTTTTTTTTTTTTTTTATTAGCAAATGTTTGTTGTTACATTAATACTTATGGAAGAAAATATTTTTTTTCTTGACAAAGGAATTCAATCCCTCCAAGACAAATTGAACCCACAACCTTCTTGGGATTAAGCCCTAAGGAAGGTATGGTGTTGGTTGAAACTTTTTTAAATGTTGAATCATAAAAATATATTTTAAATTTTATCTCGAAATAAAATATATATTATATAAACTTAAAATCAACCAAATATGGACTCCCCTTATACATTTTTTTTTTAAATAATTTTTTTAAGTATATAATATTATTGTAACAAAAATGTAAAAAGGAAACAAAGTACACCAACCTTGTGTGTCCTTAATTGGGACACGAAATTCATTACCATCCATGCAACCCCCGCTAGACCTCTCTTCCCCCCTATTAGTACTTGCTGAATATGTCTCCTGAAGTTGAAAATGATTCTTCAAAGACCAATCTTCATCAATCTCAGAGTCTCCGAAAAGAAAACTCGACTTATCATAAAAAAAATTAGTATTAATAAAATTATAATGAACAGATTAATATGATTAAAATTTAACTAGTGTATTTTTAAAATTTATATAAAAAATGAATCTGAATCACATAATTATGATTTTAAATAAACTTTTGAGTATATAATATTACCGTCTTCAAAAATTATTCTCATAAATATATCCTTGATTTCTAGAGAACCTAAGTGGGTCTCAATAGATACGCACACTTTCAAATAAAAAACAACACTCAATTACCACCCTACACACAACACACATAACTAGCTAGTCTTAACATTAAGATTTACACTTGAAACCATTCACACTTTTCTTCTGAAGCCTATCACACACCTATTTCCTTAATTATCTCAATCCAAACTTAATATGGAGAGTTTTTGCAAGTACTAATTCATTAATTAATAATTATGTAAAGAACTTTAGAAAAATCCTGAATTCGAAGGACGAAGGTCGATCTCTTGGGTCCAAGCAGTCCGGTCTTGAGTGTGCAAGTGCCAGTAGGTCTGAGCCAGCGCGTCTGGGTCCATTGACCCATCCCCTCCACCGTTCTGTTGCTGCTGCTGCTGTTGGTGGTGGTTTTGGTGGTGAGGCCCAACCAACAATCTTTGCTGCGATGTCGACAGTGCCCTGAAACAATTCCACATTATCCACCTCCACCTCTCAATTTATTAGCTAAATCATTTCTTGGGCTATCCCTGATTTATACTATATATATATATATATATAAGCTACACCTACGTGCAAATGTGAAATTTGGCTTATAGAGTAAATAGTAATTTTTTAGACAAAACTAGGGTTTTAATCAGCTAAGCTGGTAGTGAAGAATCACGATCACCTACACTATTATGTACTACTTTCCTATGTCTCTTTATATTTTATTAATTTATAAAATTGTTTATGTCAATAAAATTTTTTCTACAAATTAACAAGATTTAAAACGAATATATGAAATGGGACAAATTATCTCACCACCATTTTATGTCCTTGTTTTCGACCTGTTTCTATTTTATTAGCTTATAAAATTATTGATGTGAATAAAACTAAGGACCTGAATCACCTCTAGTCTGTGTAATCACCTCTCTCAACACGTTTAACATGTTAGGTTCTATTTATCTTTGGAGTTCCAAAAGAGCAAAGAAAAAAATGAAAAAAAAAAAAAAAAAAAAAAAAAAAAGAGAAGTGAGATTTGACATTGAGGGAATCTCTGAGTCATGCGGATATGATTTATAGAAAATTCAGAAGACAAAAAAAGTTGCAAAGGGACAAACCTGGGCGAGCCGACGATACCGTCAATGATAACATGAGCCACGTGTACTCCCATCGGCTGAAACTCTCTCGCCAAGCATTGCGCCAAACCTCTCAACGCAAACTTCCCACAACCTTCACGTCGCGAACAACAATCACAATTTAACATTTTAAAAAAAATATATATATATATATATATAAAAATATGTATTTGACATACCGACTCTGTTTTAATTATGAATTTATATAAAAATAAATAAATAAATAAAAATATAATATAATTATATTTTATTCATATTCCGTTCATATTTTTCATTCTCTATGCAAACAACTAGCATGCGTTCTTAATAGTGAATGAAATAGCAGACAAGAAGTGGTTGAACACCCCCAAATATTAATCTAGCAACTAATGACTTAATTAGCATGCGTCCTTAGTAATGAATGAAATAAGAGACAAAAAGTGGTTCAACACCCCCAAATACTAATCTAACAACTAATGACTATTAATTTTTGCCCATAAAAAAAATCCATAATTCAAACCATATGATTTTGAATGAATGAAAATGAAATTACATAATTCGGAGTAACCAGCAATGCCGTTGAGAGAAGCTGAACATCCAGTGAAGAGAATTGTGCCTCTTCCTCTATCCACCATGCCAGGCAGTACCTTCCACCAATCAAATTCAACCAAAATCAACTGCGGAGGAGAGAGAGGGAGAGAGAGAGGGAGGGGGGGGGGGAAAAGCGAAGAAATTCACCTGTTGGGAGCAGTGGAAGGCGCCGACGGAGGAGACGGCGATGGATTTCTCGAAGGCGTCGAGGCGAATGTCGGCGAAGTTGGAAGGGTGGCAAGAAGAGACTGGCTGGTACGCATTGTAGACTAAAACTTCAACAAACCCTAGGGATAGAACACCTTCGAATGCCTCTCTTATGCTCCGAGAATCGGAGCAGTCGATTCGGATTGCGAACACTTGCGCTTTCTCTTCTCTAGCGATTTCGTCAGCGAATCTTGATAATCTGCCTGTAAAAATCAGTACTAATTCAATGAGGAGAGAGAGAGAGTAAAAAGAGAGAGGAGAGGAGACGAAAGGGAGAGGGAGTTGCCTAGGTCGCGGGCGAGGATGGCAACGGTGTAGCCTTCGTGAGCGAACTTGCGGGCTATGGAGCGGCCGAGGTTGGGGCCGACGCCGACAATGGCGGCGATGCCTCGGGAGGAGGCGGAGCTCGCCATGCTTCGCATCTTGTGACTGTTGATTATGAGAGAGAGAGAGAGAGAGATTGAGATCGGTGATGATACTTGACAGACAAATCAAATGCCGTGAAAATCGATCTCGTAAAAAAGCTTGGTGGTGGTGGTGGTGGTGGTGGTGGGCGGAGGAGCTGTGTGTGCTGTGCTCGTCGCTGTCTGAATCTATGGGAACAACGTGTAAGCTTCTAGAATTTGCCTCTTTTAATCACTCACTCTATCTCTCTGTGAACTTTTTTTTTTTGAACCAGGTTTTGTTTGTGAGCTTGGGAACCGATTTGAAAAAAGTGAAAAAATAAAATGTGAAATATGTGTAAAATATAATTATATTTTGCATATTTTTTATTTTTTTTTTTTTCAAATTTTTTCTTAAATCTATGTATTAAACCCAATCATATCATATGATCTTACTACAAATTAGTATAACATTATTATAAATTTTTTTAACATTAATCATAAAATTAATTATCTTATCACAAAGTGTAACAAAATATCTAAAATTTTGTTGTTTATGTAACAAAAGTTTGTGATTTTATTACGATATTTTTCGTTATGCCAATTTATGGTAAGTTACTCATTTTATAATTAATGTTACTAAATTTTGTGATAAAATAATATCAATTTGTAATAAAATACATGTAATATGATATACCCCCAAGAAAAGGGCACAACATAGAATTTTCCATCTCTTTATTAAAAATTTCTCTCTTCCATTGTAGTAGTGTGGCAGATAAGTAACATAATTTAATACTACAACAATTATAATTAAAAAAAATGATTTATAACTAAATAATTTTTGAATCATTACTAATATTATAATGTATCATAACCAACAATATAGTAAGTCATAATCAAATATATAAAGGTTGTAATCAAAAGTGCATGTGTACCATAAAATTTCCCTAATGAATAGATAAACAACCAAGTACTATAATTTTACAATATTGCTATATTCATCGAATTTGTGTATGTCGATCGTCTGGTCGGTCATCCGAGTATATGCCGATTGACACACCGGTAGATAAGGGTGACAATCACGGTTGACAAAAGTGATTCCAATCGTCCAGGCGGTCGTTTGGGGGTCATCCGGCCAGACGTCTAGCTTATGTAATTCAGGCGAACTCAAATTTGATAAATCAATTATTTTTCATAATTTTATCAATAATAATATGATAAATTATTTGTCAATTATAATTTTAAATCACTACATTGCAATACATGATGATATTGATAGTTGGATTTCAAAATCTAGGCTATTGGCCGGTACATATAAAAAAATTAGATATTGTAGCCTTCGTTTGCCATGTCAGATTTTTTTACAAAATGACAAAATAAGTTTTTTTTGTCCAATAAGACACAATATCATATCTAACTCATAATTATTTTATTTTTTCTCTCATAAAAGTCAAAAAAAGTCAAAAAGTCTATCTCAAACGAAATTTTTTAACCCTAGACTAAAAAATTAAAAAGTCAATCCACATCCTAAACGAACCCTTAATTATGAATTTTTAAAAATCATTAATAGGATGTGTTGTTAATCGTAATGACTATGATTTGACAAGTAACGGAGTCGATGAATTTAACTTCAAAATTGATTCACAGCATAATATTGAAATGTATCCGACTCGAGATCTTGAAAAGCCATTGCATACCAATTTTTAGAATAATAGGGTCAATTTTTAGTTTATTATCAATTTAATCATGTAAGACTCAAGTATCTTGTTATTGTGGGTAAATTGTAGGCATCTGGATTTCTAATATTTGTATTAGTTAAGAAAGACTTGCAGAAAACTCCCAACTATGATTTAATATAGGTATATTTTAGGCCAATTTTGAGTTCAAAATTGAGTGGGCCCCAAACGTCTATTGGGGTAGGTCCGAAGAGGTGAAGTGTTCCTTGCCGCGTGGCAAGTCACACGGTGAAGACGGTTCGTCAAAATCATTTATGAGTGAATGTGAAATTGACGTCGTTTTCGGGTTCGTGGAGTTGAACATTTAAGTTTTAAATGTGGGTTTCCTTGTGAGGGTTGTCTCACATTAAAACTTTAAGAGAGTTTATTTGTGTATATAAGCTCTAGCCTACAACACTTGGGTTGAGCCCCAAGGGGCACCCCAAGTTTGTAGAAGGGAGGAGTTATGGACAAAGTGAACCTTAGCCCAAACCACCACACGCGCGGGCACGCCGTCCGTGTCGTGCACGGTTGTGGGTCGGTTCAGTTCTAACATTAATTTTTTGGACAAAATTTATTTGAATTTTTTCCAAATTTCTTGCGGAAAAAATTAATTTAAATTTTGTATTTTTATAATTTGAATTTGAATTCAAGTTTTAGTCCAAAATTTGTGCCTCCTACAGTTCAAATTCCATACAGAATCTGCCAAACAGATTCATTACAGAAACTCCCCGGACAGTTACAGTAACTGTATCTGTTAGTTACAAAATCAAATCTGTCCGTAACAATGCAGTAGTTATAAACAGATTTGTTTGAATTTCAAACAGTATCTGTTCAGTTTGAATTAACACATGTTCACTTCCTTGTTGTACCTGTTCGGGCCTGCTCTTTTGTCTATATATAGAGGCCATTTCTGCAGTGTTTTGAATGCTGAAAATGGACAGAAAATTTTATTTTCTTGCTATCCAATTTTTTCCATTGCATTATTAATTATTCATTCTAGTTTTAGAGTAAATCCAAAGAGAGTATAGAACACAAGGTTCTAGTTCGCCGGACAAATTTGTTTGAAGTGCTTCTACAAATTTGGGAAGATCATTGTTTCCTGGGAGATAGACACCACTTAACCGTAAGCACCGTAGCAGGGCGAATCTGTCTTAAGGACAGAGTGTCACACACTCGACTTGGTCTTTTAATTTTTATTTGGTTCGACAAAATAAATTCTGTAAGTTTTTATTTTATTTTGTTTGATGTAGTTTTCATTTATTTTATTTACATAGAAGATTGTTCCAACAGGTAGAACAAGAAAAACAACAAGCGCTCAACAAGCAAGATGGTAGATGGATTCCAGTGGTAAAATAGAGGGGAAGACAAACAAATCAAGTTAGGTCGAAGGAAGGTAGGCATGCAGGGACGTATACTCTGTTTGTAGATAACTTACCAAAGTCAATGGCTCCAAGAAGCATGTATGCTTTGTTTCTAAAATTTGGCATAGTAAAGGATGTCTTAATTCCACAAAAGAAGAGGAAAACAACAAACACAAGGTTTAGGTTTGTACGTTTTGATTGTCCTGTTATAGCCAGTGTAGCAGAACAAAAGGCAAATGGACTATGGGTAGCTAACAAAGCTTTGATAGTTCAAAGTACAGTGTATGAAAAAAAAAAAAAGGGTGACAGGATGAGGTCGAAACAAGTATAGCGGAGGCAAATGGAGACAAGAAAACTATCAGATATAAATGGAACAAAAAAGTGGAATCAAGGCATTGATGGGAGGTCGTACGTAGAGGTCATAGAAGGAGCCCAACCAAGAGGTCAAACCACTACTACAATCAGAGTTGAAGAAATAGGAAGTGGCTGGCTGTATGCGAGCATGATTATGAGGCTTAAACCCAACTACTGTGCCTTGGAGGTAAAAACAGAACTTAAAGAACAAGGAATGGAGGATGTAATGGTGAGAGAATGAGGAGGGCGTGATGTAGTCCTATCATTCAACTCTAGGGAGGCTTTGAAAAGTTCAATTAGTAAGCTTAATGTTTGGTTCCAGGACTGGTGTGAATACATCATAGAATGGAAAGCAAGAATGCAACTTCAGCATGAGAGGTCTGTTTGGATTAGCTGTTATGGTGTATCTCTGAATCTATAGAATTCCAATACCTTCAGAAAGATTGGCCGACTTTGGGGGGAATGGCTCCAACAAGATCGAGATATTTGTGAACCAATATCCTTTTGTTGTGGAAAGATCAAAATAGCCACAAGTGTTATGGAACTGATCAATACCAGTATGAATCTAGAATACAAATGAAGAGTATATCCAATACGAGTCTATAAGGAACAGATTATCAATGAGGTACCAACCAATTGCAAAGGTATCAACACTGAAGATGGAGAAAAGGGTGTCAGCTCCAATGCTAACGGGGTGTTATAGTCAGCTGCAGAGAGCAAGAGGGAGGTAGAAGATGCTGACAAGGCTGCTGAGGTGGCGGATGATATGGCAAGAAAAAATGATAAGGCAAAAGGTGTTTCAACTCCTAGGCTGAATGAGGGAGGTGAGGTAGAGGTAGGTGGTAGTTGGTTTCAAATATTAGTGGTGAAAGAGACTAAAGAGTGCATGGGGAAATCAAATGAAACAGGTTCAGGCGTGAGTGAAACAATGATGGTTGTGGAAAGTTTACAGCAGCAGCAGATACAGAGGTGCAATCATGATTTGGGAAAAGTTGTTGAGGTTCAAAAAGATGATGGGCAGGTAGTCCTTACAGGCTTTATTAGATGCTTAAGTGAAACCCAAAAAGCAAGACCTAGAATTAGTTTGGGGTTTGCTTTGGGCCAAGACCAATCAAAGTCCCAGCCCATTGAACTAGTCCAGTACAAGTCTAATAGTAATGGACTAAGTCATATCTTGATAAGTACTGAAGGAGGACTCAAAGGGGTGGGCTATAAATCCAAAAGTAACGACACAATTAGTGCCTCTAGTGGTGGTTCCATTAATAACCAGTTTAAGCAAGGCCCAAGGAAAGTGATCACAAAAAGAGGGCCTAAACAACCATTGGCAGAAGGTGGGTTCTCTAGGCTGGTTAAAAGAATTGAGCAGAAAGGAGTGGGAGTAAGAAGAAGCAAGGCTTATTAGAAAAATATGGTGCCTAGATCTATAGCAGTGCAAAGGCCAAGTGTAATTACCAGTCAAAATACTTGTGAAGCTGATAAACTATAAAAGGCTCAAGAAACATTACTTATGGGGAAAAGCCTGGGGATCAACTTCAAGTGACAGGAAGCAGAAATTATTAATAAAATTGCACAACTGGAGGAGAAAGATAGGGTGAGAGTAGGAAGGGAGGACTGATACAACCTCAAAAGCGGTAATGTTAGGAGGTTACAGATCTAAAAAATGTTGCTATGAAGATTCTAAGATGGAATATTAGAGAGGTTGGAAGACCTGAAAAAATGAGAAAGATTAAGAACCTGATGTTTGACAGGAAAATTGATATAGCTTTGATTCAAGAAACAAAAAAGTCAAGCATGACCAATCTAGTGGCTAGGAGTTTGTCGCCAAGAGAAAAGATGAAATTCATGGTTATGGATGCACTGGGTATGGCTAGTGGATTGTTATGCCTATGGGATCCTGATGTATTTCAACTTTCAGAATGCTATAGTAACAGAAACTTCATCTTACTCTCAGGTACCATTTTGAATTCCTTTGACTGTGTTATTTTAAATGTTTATGCACCAAATGATATTACAATGAGAGGTAAGTTATGGGAGTCCTTGTTAAATTTAAAGACCCTTTTCCCAAAACCATGGTGTCTTGGAGGTGACTTCAATGAGATTAGAAATGTGGGGGAAAAAAATAAGAAACTCAAGAAGGGATAAGGGCATGAAAGAGTTTAATGAGTTCATAGATAGATGTGAGGTGAATGATATGCAAATGGTAGGGAGAAAATTTACTTGGTGTAATGCCCATGATAGACACAAATGGAGTAGAATTGACAGATTCTTTCTTAGCCCAGAGTGGATTGAAAATAAATTCAAACTTTGGGGACTACCTAGGTTGGTTTCAGATCATTGCCTTATAGTGCTTATGGAAGATGAGAAGGATTGGGGTCTTAAACCTTTCAAATTCTTAAATACTTGGCTTTTGCACTTACAATTTACACATTTTGTGGAGATTACTTGGAATTACAATTTCAAGGGACTACTGGGTACACTCTACTAAGGAAATTACAGGCTTTAAAGATGGCATTAAAATAGTGGAACAGAGAGGTATATGGTAATATTGTAGCACAATTAAAAGCATCAGAAGATGAACTGAAGGCCTTAGATCTGAGGGTTGAAGTAAGACCTCTGGAGGAAGCTGAAATCAAACAAAAAAGTGAGGCAAGGAATGAAATATGGAGATTAAGTAGAATGATGGAATGGGCATGGCTTCAAAAGTCAAGGTTAGACTAAAATATGAAAGAGGACAGGAACACAAAATACTTTCATGTATTGGCTACTAGTAGACAAAATAGAAATTCCCTCAACTTCATTGATGTTGGGGATGTGACAATTGAGGAACCAAATCAGGTCAAGAATGGGATATGGTCACACTTTACAAAGCAATTTTCAGAAGAGTGGAGGCATAGACCTGTGATAGGTGGGGACTTTAAAAGTGTGAGGCAAAGTGATTCCATTCATATGCTAGAGTCAGAATTTTCAACAGAGGAGGTTTGGGAAGCTGTCAAAGATTGTAATGGAATCAAAGCTTCGGGTCTAGATTGGTTCAATTTACTATTTTTTTAGAAATTCTAGATGGTGCTCAAAGAAGATGTGATGCTCTTTATGGCAGATTTTCATGACATGGGCAAATTGGCTAGTGGCTTGAACAGTTCTTTCATCATCCTTATTCCAAAGAAAGTTAATGCAGTTAACTTAAATGAGTATAAACCTATCAGTCTAATAAGGTCAGCCTACAAAATACTCACCAAGGTTCTTGCAAGTAGACTAAAAAAGTCGTGGTAGCTGTAATTGGTGAAACACAATCAGCATTCCTAGGAGAAAGAAACATACTTGATGGGGTATTGATTACAAATGAAATAGTGGATGAGTGGAAAAAAAACCAAGAAAAGAGGGTTGCTATTCAAAATTGATTTTGAGAAGGCTTATGACTCCCTCAACTGGGAATTCTTATTCTCAATGCTATCTAGTTTTGGTTTTAGAGCAAAATGGATCTCTTGGATGAAAGGTTGTCTCTCTTCAGCTAGAATCTCAATCCTTGTAAATGGTTCACCAACTAAGGAATTTAGTCCTTAAAAAGGCCTCAGACAAGGGGACTCATTATCTCCTTTCCTATTCAACTTGGCTGCAGAAGGTTTGAACATATTACTTATGAGAGCTAGGGAGTTAGGGTTGCCAAAATGAGTAGTTTTTGGTGATAATAATGTGGTAGTTTCTCACCTTCAATTTGAAGATGACTCCTTATTGTTTAGTGATGTTGAATGGTCAGAAATGCTAAATTTAAAAAGGATCCATAGGTGCTTTGAAGTTGTATTAGGGCTCAAGATAAACTATCATAAAAGTGTGGTACGTAGGTTTGGTATCTTTGAATCTGTGCTCAATGAGTTTGCCTCTATGCTAAACTGTAAAACTAAGTCAGCACCACTGAAGTATCTTGGGTTGCCATTGGGTGCTAGCCCCCATAGGAAGTTGATTTAGAAACCTGTCATTAAGAAGATAAAGCTCAGGCTTGCTGGTTGGAAGAGGAGATTTCTTTCCTTTGCAGGCAGGTTAACTTTAATTAAAACGGTGTTATCTAGCCTGCCGGTGTACTACTTCTCATTGTTCAAGATACCAAAAAGGATAGCAAAAGAAATTGAAAAATTACAAGCGTCATTCTTATGGGGTGGCCCTGAGCTAAAGAGGAAAGTTCTTTTAGTGAAATAGGAAGAGGTAACAAAAAGTATTAGGCAAGAGGGGTTGGGTGTTAGAAGAATCAAAGACATGAATGTTTGTTTATTAATGAAGTGGTGGTGGGGGTTTGCCAATGAGGAAAAAGCTCTATGAGAGAAGGTGATATGCTGTAAATATAAAGTTGAAGGTGGGAAATGGCTTTCAGATTATCAAGTAAGGGTCAGATTCTCCAAGATTTGGGGAGATATATTGGTTGCAGCAAATCAAAAGGTCAGCCTCCTGTAATTTTATGTAAATAATCTTCAAATTAGAGTGGGTAATGGTTGTAGAGTGTGCTTCTGGCATGACTGCTGGAATGATGGAGTTAGCCTCAGAGAATTATTCCCTAGACTTTTCAGGTTGTCTGATAAGGATTGGTCACTCAGGGATTATGCTGTCAAAAGAAGTAACTCTGAAAATTGAGTGTTCAGCTTTAGAAGGGCTTTATTTCAATGGGAACATGAAGAGCTCATCACACTTAATCACTCTATCAAACCTGGCCCTGTTTTGAATCTGCATAACAAGGACATAACAGTCTGGTTAGCAACCAAATCAAGTCAATCCTTTGTCTTAACCCTATACAATCACACTGATTTAAAGTATGGTGAAGTCAAGAGTTCTAGCAGATTGGTGTGGATCAAGTACCTCTCCCTTGAAATTCAATTTTTTTGGTGGTTCACATGGAAACATAAAGTAAAAACATCAGTGTTCTTGCACAGAATTGGAGTGCTGGATGCTAGTGCTATCACTGTATATATATTTTGCAAAGATGCCCAAGAAATAGTTGAGCATGTGCGTATCTGGTGTCCTATGATTTGGAGAGTTTGGACTAGTCTCCTGCAATGGTGGGGAGCTCAATGGGTGGTGCCTGGAACAGTTGATGGGTTACTATAGTGGTGGGCTGGGAATAATTTCATGAAAGCTGAAAAGGAGAATTTGAAATGCCATTCCTTTGGTGGCTCTTTGGTCCATTTGGAAGCACAGGAATGATTGTCTCTTCCAAGATATCCAACCAAACATGGAGAAGCTACATGAAGTTATCATTGTTAGGCTTGCGATTTGGTTGAAATCCACATCCAAGGATTTCTATTTTTCAGTCACTGATTTTATGTTTAACCTGGTGCAAATTAGATTTTGTTTGGGTAGGAGGTTGTAATGTTGTATTGTCATTGAGGTTTTGAGGGGTTTGAGTTGGAAACTTTCTAACTCTTTTTTGGGGCTTTGGAAATGCACATGATTAGTCTTGCTATGGGTGTCAACCTAGTTGGGATGCCTAGCTTGGAGTCCAGATCCTCTGCCGCATTTCCCTACGGCGGTCCCTGCGGCGCCCCAAAACGACGTCGTTTTGGGGCAAAATTTCAAAAAAAGAAAAAGATGCAAAAACATAGAATCAGAAGAGAAAGGGGAAGAAGAAAGCAGAGGAAGACAGAGAGAGAGAGAGAGAGAGAGAGAGAGAGAGAGATGAGAAAGCAGCCTCAATTCGGAGTGTCGTTGGGTGTGATCGAGCCTACAAGCTAATGGATCGAACATGGTAGTTAGTTTTGGATTTGGGGGAGAAACTAGGCATTTTCAAAGTGGAAAATTTCATATCAATGGTAGGTTTAAAAGGACTGATCCACAGTCATTCTCAATTTATGCCAGCAGATGATGAAGATATAGTTGATCTTCATGTCATGTGGAAAAAAAGAAAAGAAAAAAAAAAGCATGTGAAGTCGATGTGGATATTTTCTGTGAAGAGGGGTTCCCTAACCTTAGGGTTAGAGAAAGCCGTCCCACTGTCATGGTTTTATCTTCCTTCACCGCCGAACAATTCTTCACCCACCACAACGACATTCAACTCCTACGGCGATCTCTGGCGCAACCTCCGTCGCATCACCACCATCCAGATCTTCTCCTCCGCCAGCCTCCACCACTCCTCCGACGTCCGAATCGAGCCTCGGGTGGGGAAACCCATAAGGTAAATCTGAAATTTGTGTTTTGTGAGTTGGTTATGAGGATCTCTGAAGATGTGTTCAACATTTTTTATAAGAAGATGGTGTTTTTCTCGTCTCTCTCTCTTCCTCCGCTTTCTTCTTCTCCTTTCTCTTCTGATTTTGTGTTTTTGCATCTTTTTTTTTTTGAAATTTTGCTCCAAAACGACGTCATTTTGAGGCGCCGTAGGGAAACGCGGCAGAGGATCCGGACTCATAGCTTGGACAATGATATAACTTCTTTCTAAGCTTTTGTACTTATTGTGTTTTAATGAAATATATATTTGTTTGCTGCTCAAAAAAACGAAAGACTTGCCATACAAACGAACAAAACTTTCAAAAATAATATTTATGTGTAGTCTGGCCATGGTGCTCACCACAATCTACTTTAATGAATTGAATGACTCATTTTGTAGCGCTTCTTAAAAAAGAAAATTAAATTCATCTCATAACTATAATCACGTAATTTCATCATTTTCATTTTTAAGACAAAAAAAAGTCTATCTTTAAAAGTATATTTATTATTTATTTTTTTGAAGGCAAATCATACTATTAAAATTATCAAATCAATATACATTTATAAATATATATGAAAATTAATCTACACAAATCATTTTACACCTCCTTCGGCCTAAATAAAACAAGAAGTAAAAGCAAATATCCTCCCCCCAAAAAAAAAAGAAAAAAAAAACTTATATATATTTTATTCACATTTTTATCTTAAAAAACTTATATATATTTCATTCACATTTTTATCTTTTTTATTTTTATCTTTCAAATCTCTACACTACAACTTATAAGAGTTTTAGAAATCAAGTGTTTTACTGTTTAAAAGTGAAAATTTTGTTGCAAAAGTCATTTAGGAACCAATTTCTATTATCATAAGGATAATCACTAAAAGGTTGTCCCGAAAAGTAAAAAATAAGGTTTTTAGCAACAAAATTTTGAAAATATCACTAATAAATAGATTTTTAGAGACAAACTAATTTGGTCTCAAAATAGTTTATTTTTTGAAACAAAAAATTTGATCCCAAATAGAAAATAATTCATCACTAATATTCAATTTTCATTATTAAAAATATAATAACGACATTTTTCACAATAAAAATATTTAGTTCTTAACAAAATAATTTTATCTCTAAATTTTAATTTCTAAAACCTTAATTTTTTATAGTATTACCATCAATGATCCAAAGACAATCTTTTTATAATTTTATATTTATCAGAAGTACAACATAGTTAATATTGCATAGTATTCAAAAGTATCTAATAATTTCATATATATATATATATATATAAGAAAATGTTTATTAATGTCAATAATATTGGGATATGCGAAGAAAAAAAAGAGTATTGTATATGTAAAAATATATATATATATATATATATATAAATATTATAAGTTATGTAAAAGTTGAATTGAGATTGTAATTTTTTTTTTTTTTGTTGATATTTTTATCTTTCTGTTGATAGCTTGTCAGACTACTTTTCGCATGATTAATATATAAAATTTTGCTAATAAATGCTCTTAAAACACGAGACATTTTTTATTCATTTCAAAATGCTTTATGAATTTCATAAAATTTTTAACCTTTCTATGTTTTTCAAGTTACATTTTATGTTTACTATTGTTCCAAGTGTCCTTGTCAGTAGGTGTTCAAAAAATGAATTAAAAATGTCATATGTATATTGGTCAAACGACAAAATTTGTTAACTTTTTATTTTTTCAGGCGTAAATTATAATTATGATCTCTGTAATTTTTCGCTCTTGTTAATTTAATATTTATAATTTTAATTATATCAATTACATTGAAAGCAAAATAGTTCATTAAAAAATGAATGAATTATTTTAAACGACAATGCTACGTAGCTCAAATTTTGTGGCTCAAAAGTGGCTCAAATGGCCAAAACGACGTCGTTTTGAGTACAGAACAACATAAAAATGGCCAAAACGACGTCGTTTTGGCCATTTGAGCCACTTTTGAGCCACAAAATTTGAGCTACGAGACATTTTCCTATTTTAAATTGGACGTTTTTATCCTTTATTTCTATCAAATTTTTAAAGTGGCATTACAATTGAATTAGATTGATACAATGTGAAAAATTCAAATATAAAATTGATAAAATTAGAATTATGAGGATCAAATTGGAAATCATAATAGTAATTAATAGGAGTTGACTTTGCAGAGTGTTGTGGGGCTCATCACAAGCCTATTTCAATAATTTAAATTGTTCATTTTGTTAGATTCTTTATATATATATTCGCATAAAAAATTAAGTTGAATTAATAATCGTAACATATTTAATTTATTACGTTTATCACAAAAAAAAATTAAAATAAAAATAGATGATTCATTTTTAAAACCACACTTGTCTAGTTTTTTAGTGGCAAATCCAATAAATTTAATAGACTACTATACTCGGATGGGCCTAATTTATCAAAACGAGACATGTGATAAGTTTTATGAGGCCAAACAATGCCCTTCATGGACTACAAGGAAGCCAAATCCTAACTAATTAAGCTTTCATTTGGCATAAGCTAAACGGGGACTTTTTGGTTAAAATAGTCACAAAAAGATAAAATAGGCTTTTTAGCTTAATAAGACAAAAAGTCACATCCAAATCATAATCATTTCATTTTTTCTTTCATAAAAGTCAAAAAAGCCAAAAAAACATATCCCAAACGAGATTTTTAGCCCAAAGTTAAAAAAAATAATAAGTCAAAAAGTCAACCACCATCCCAAACGAACCCTAATAATAAGTATTTGTCATATATATACATAAGTCTTTGCTAATGACTCTTTAAGCCATTGTTTGGGAAGTGGGTTTGGGGATAAAATAGTCACAAAAAATAAAATAGGCTTTTTAGTTCAATAAAACAAAATATCACATTCAACTCATAATCATTACATTCTTTCTCTCACAAAAAAATTTAAAAAGCCAAAAAGTTAAAAGTCCTTCCCAAACTAGGCTTTTTAGCACTAGGTTAAAATAGTCAAAAAAGTTAAAAAGTCAACCCACTTCCCAAACTAAACCTAAGAATTGTCAATAAACATTACAAAATGTGAAAATATTTGTAATCTCAAAGTACTTTTTTTTATATATTTTAAAATATTTTAATATATTCTAATACACTTTAGTATATGTTTTACACTTTTTTTTTATAAATATGTTTTTTGATTTTTTATAAAATATATATATATATATATAACGAAAAAATATTAATTAATGTGACTAAAAAAAATACACTTATATAAAAAAAATATTTATATACTCCCTCTTTCCCAAAATAATGGTCCATTTTGGGGAATTCAACTTTTTTTGATAGTATAATTATTGCACTTTAAAAAAGTTGATTTTCCAAAAATTATTCTTTTGATAGTACATTTTTTGGGAATATCAAGTCATTAATGTACTTTTTATATTGTTTATTAATTTAAAAGAAGGGCAAAATAGAAAATTTATATTATTTTTGTACTTGATTTTTGAAGATAGACTAATATTTTGGAATAACGAAAAATGAAATAAGGGACTAATATTTTAAAACAGAGAGAGTAGTTTAATCCAAACAAGACTTAATAATAGCTTTAAGGACGAATTTTTTGTTTTGGGAGATAGAATGAAGGGGATTGATAGTGAGGAGATTGATAGTGAGGGAATTAATAATGAGGAATTGTTAAATTATTTTTATATAAAATAAAAAATATATATAAAAAATTAAACATTATATTTATAAAAAAATTCCCAATATATAAAAAATAAAATTTTTTTTAATCCCCTCACTATTTTCTAATACCATCTCTACCTCCTCACTACCAATTCCCCTTCCAAGGGTATTAGTAATACTAAGGGATAATAGTCCCAAGGCTATCTCTGCAAATAAACAAGGCATTAGTAATACCTTAGTATTACTAGTCCCAATACCCTCTCTATAGCCTAAAACAAACAAGGCCTTAGCACTTTATTTGACATCAACATGGAATGAGAAGGTCACTTGTGACATGTGGCTCCATTTGGGAAGATAGTTTATGGATTTTTTTGACTATTTTAGTCACAAAAGATAAAATAGGTTATTTTAGTTACAACAAATAAAATATCACATCTAATTTATAATTATTACACTCTTCTCTTATCAAAAAAGTCAAAAAAAATTTCTCAAATCAAACTTTTTAACACATACTAAAATAACTAAAAATATTAAAAAATCAACTCGCTCTCCAAACAAAGTTATAATAACACAAACTAGTTCAGTGAACCTTGCACCCACTTGGGGGCACTGACTCAAATGACAACTTGCTCTGGTTCACTCACTACAACAAAAGTTACGTATAACCACGTTTTTTACACAACGTTTTTTGAAAAACGCTGTGGAAGAGGTAAAGTGAAATTAAAAGGCACGCATTTTCCTTTTATAAACACGCGTTCGACTTTTAAACGGTGCTCCGTCTCCCTCTGTACCCATTTCTTTTTCCGTCATTCTGTTTTCTATATCCATTTCTCTCTTTTCTCTCTCCGTCCTAGATCTAGGTTTCCTCTGTCTCCTCGTGCTTCTTGAGAGATTCACCAGGGTTGATTCCGATTACTTGTTCAGATCTAATTCTAAATCCATCGATTTTTGAATCAATTTGGTTAAAATTTCTTGATGGTTTTTTGTTTTTCTTGATTCTGATTCTGATGATTTTGCAGAGGAAGATGGACCGGTTGAGTTGCACAAATCGGCGAGGTTACGAGATCGATGAGTGAAGAAGGATCAAGATCATCGGGATTGGGATCGGGACTGAGAAAACTAGCCGATTGAGTGAATCCTGGGTTTCTGGTAATCAGATTGAGTGAATATTGGGTTTCTGGTAATCGAGTTGCTACATTAGTGAAGGGATTTTATCTAGGGTTTCGAGCCTGTTAAAGCTCCTTCTCAGGTATGGTCCTACCGTCGCTACTATCCCTTAAGTCTGGTCCTCTCTCTCTCTCTCTCTCTCTCTCTCTCTCTCTCAGATCTGGTCTCATACACAGGACTCACTATATTCCTCGCTCTTCGATCTGGCCTCCCTTCAGTCAAAGTGTACTCTTTTTAATCCTTTCACTTGCCATTTTTGTTCTGCTCTCTTTTCAATAGAATCTCATTCACTTTGATATTTTTTTTTTCAATCTATGTTTGTATATTGGTAGAACATAATTTTACGTATTTCTAATGAACATAGATAATTAGACTATGTTATTCCTTTTTGTCTTGAAGGAAGAAAACTAGAATCCTTGATTTAATTTTTTTTCTAAAAAAAAAAATTTACTATAATGCGATGTTGGTTGTAGGCATTGGGGGTTTGTGCTTGCTTCATGGTCCAAGCATCATAGTTTTTGTGTTGCTGCGGTTTTATGGTAGAAGTTTGGTGTATAAACAGTACTGTTCTTGATGTAGTTGTTCTCAACTCTGTCAAACTTCCTTTCATTTTTTTTTCTGCATTTCTACTTCATATGTCATATGACCTTGGTCTTCAAGTTGAGAACATAAAAATCATTTGTAGTGTTTGATTGATCATTTTTAGCAAGCGTGTCTCTTCAGTTGATGAAGATTGAAACTCAATCCGAATCATTTCCAATTGATTATATCGATTCATTTAATTTTTTATCTCTTTTTTACACCCAATCATCTGCGTATCATATTAACATGCACAGGTTTGGAGGCAGTTTGAATTTCAAGACTGCTATGTAGTTCCAAATCCCCCTCCCCCCTCCTTTATCTAAAGTTCTGCTTGTTCAAAGGCATGCCCTTTTTTTATGTCCTTTTTGTTACTGCGTTCAACTCTGTTGATAGATAGTTTCAGTATTTTAAACACAGGGTGAATGGTAATTGTCTGACTTATTTTCTGTACTTGCAATAAATAATTTATCTGTAAACAAAAATGTAATATAATCTACAATTGTCTGTATCAGTTTCTTGGAGGAAATATCATCCTTGGGAGTGGTCAAAACTTTGTATTAGAGGTATTTCTTTCAATCATATTAGGACTTTGCATAATGGATTGCATGAATTTTTACAATGCAAGTGAGTACAATATTTCAAATAAATTATAAGGATGGATTTTCTTTTGCTGAATATATATATTTTTCCCATGGTTTGTGCATAAAGCAAATGCAATTATGGTCTTCTCCTATGCTAAGGTAGCTGAAGCTGCATGTTTACACATTAAGCTAATGATATTTGAGCACGTCATGCTTATTATTGGGACTAATGTATCTTGTTAGAAGTTTCACTTTTTGTTCTCTTTGTTTTGTATGTAGACTACAGATTGTTGTCTATGTTGAACCCCTTTGGTTCTGCTTCTGAAGGACATCATTTTTACACTTGTGTTCAATGTAGGCTGATGAATATGATGGTTGCTTCTTGGAGGATGTTCGGGACACAAGGTGCTGTTACAGGTGTAGGGCTGTCAATTGGCTACCCTACAGAAGGTGATGGATTACGTGCAGGACTGGTGGTCATTTCAGCTGCTCCAAGCGGTCCTGCAAATAAGACTGGCATTTTGTCTAGGGATGTTATCTTGAAAATTGATGACACAAGTACCGAAACCATGGGCATATATGATGCAACAGAGTGCTTGCAGTGAGTTCTCTACTATGCTCGTCACTTAGTTTTCCATGTAACATTTCTGTTCACCGAATATTATCTACAATCAATTAGTGAGATGTACATTCGCCAGTTTTAAACTATTATTGAATTCCTTCTCATAGGTTATCATGCATTGAACCCTTATTTTAGAACTATATTGCATTATTACTTATGCATACAATGTGTGGTGAGAAATGAAATATTAAGACTGGCAGTTAAAAAGTGCATTAACTTTTCTATCATGATATCTATCATAGCAGCTTATGGTGCACTGAATTTTTATTTTTATAGCTATATTCTAAATGATACTTTTTGCCCAAATGGATTATGACAATGACTATTCATCTTTCGAATGTGATTTACTGAATGATACTTTTATAGCTATATTCTAAATGATACTTTTATAGCTATATTCAACTAGGCTCAATGGCAATTGTTCATTCTCAGAGCAGTTCCTTCATGAGATTGACGCCTTTGGTCTTTGAGGTTTGTTTGATTTTTTTTCGATAGTTCACTTTTATGAGTTTGGCTTCTGGTTTTCCTTCTTCTTCTGACTTAATTTTCTGTTTCCTTCGCTTATTATCCAGGATCGTCTCACCAAATCGTCTGGTATGTTGTTCCTTGTGCTTTGTTTTGTCAATCTTGAAACTAATGTGTGAAGCATGATTAATTAGCATATGTGTTTAACTATGTGCACTGTAGTTTGCTTTGTGTCAGAACATAAGTAATATCAAGGTACTTCTACAAAAATTTATTGTTGTGTGCTTGAAATTCATTATAAAATATCTATAAACCCAACGCAGTGATGAAGACCTCTGTGGTGCTCCACTCTGCTGCTTCAGGAATGTTTTTCCTTTGTTCACACTGATTGAAGGTGGAACAGATTTTGCCTCTTATGGGGTTCTGTTTTTCATTTGTTTTTGAGTTCATACTGGCAGTAACTTTGCTACACTTTGTCTTGTTTTTGTCTTGCACAGTGGGCATCTTACCTACTTCTATATTGTAGTTTTTATTTATTTGTTAGATGGGACCAAGAACATCATTTTTGGGTGCAGTTGCTCAGAGTTTTTAGGCAACTATCTTGGGGCTTTTGTCTTCACTATTGATGTAATGTACACTTTACTTTATATATATATATATATATATATCAATAACTTTTCTTTAAAAAAAACCTCAATCAAATGATTAGATTCAATTTGAAGTGTCGATTGATTGAGAGCCTCTTTTAAGACTGTTAATGTTGTATAAAGAGATGGCTGAGTTTATATGTAGTCTTAAAATTAATTTTTTTACCTGGAAGCAGATACCCATTTAACCACCTCCTTAAATTTGTCTAAAATTTTTTATGACTCCTTGTATTTTGGCCAGATTACAGTATATTTTTTGCAGCTCCTTGGCAGGTGAGCGTATCTACATCTTCATGGTGTAGTTCGAAATATCATTTATTGGGTGGTAATGCTCTATATATTCTATATGATGTATTCGATCAGCTAAATTTTTATTCGGGCATCTCATATTGTCATATTCACAGCATTTCTTGGAAGTACCTTGATATCATTACAATCTCATTGTTTTATTATGTGAATCATTTTGTATCATTTTGAGAACTTACTGAGAGGTGTGAACTAGAGTCAGATTTCTTGTACTTAACCTAGAGTGAATATAATAAGATATAAATGAGACATTTTGAGAACTTGGGGTAGTAATTGGTGACAATGTCAGAGCCAGCTGAGATGTTTCACTCATGAACCACAAAGATTATGAGTCTATGACAAGACTCTCTTAAGGGTGGTATGGTTCGATTTGAGGGTTGTCTAGATAATCCAGTTTGTTAGATGGTTAACATATGAATATTTGAACTATCTGGTATGACCTCCTAGAGACTTTATCAAACTTTCCTCTTGAATTTAAGTTCAGACAGGGTTTTATAAAGAAAGTAATGTTGACATAAGCATCTCATACTGGGCTTGTTAAGAAGCCCATTCACAACCAAGCTCAAGCTTAGGTTTTGGGCAAGATTGCTCCACAAACTAACTCTATTGAAATTGGGATTTACTTGAGGCCTCATGAAAAGTTGGCGCTACACTTATATGGCTTTGGTAACTGTGACAAAAAGGAAAAAGTACCTTACGTTTTAGATATGACAAAAATATGGATAAGCTCTTGGAGTATCTTGTAATTGCAATTGAAGTTGAATATCTTTCGATATGGAAATTAGAATGAATAGGTAAATGAACAAACTTGACAGAATAGGTAAATGAACAAACTTGACAAGCTTTGATTAGGCTCATGAACATGATTGAGTTTGGCCAAACCTTAGCAAATGAAACTTGAACAGGAAATTGTTTTCTCAGATTAAGCCCTGCTCAAGTTCAAGCTCAATCTAAAGTCAACCAACCCCAGCAGCCCATTGTTCTTACTCTTTCTAGACTTATCAACTGAGAGACTATTGCAATTAATTTTGAATATTATATGTTGTTTTCTTTTTCACCAACTTGCAGCAAACCAAGGTTTCGCTCCTCCAGCACCAAGTGAAGTTGCTTGTCATTGATAGCATGACAACTCTTGTTTTAGGGTAAGTTCAAGCTTTTTCTTCTGCACTATATGACTGAAGTTTGTTTTTCTCAACTCTAGTTATCAATTGTCTAACATCCTGCGTAGTTACAGTATTAACTTATTAATTAGCCATTCTGCTTTTGTTTTTGGATGTGTTATCTTATACGCTTCTTGTTGCTTTTAGAAATCAGATGTTGGACATTCTACAACTACACAAAATGATGTTAAAATTTGCTAGTGGAGCAGTGCTTTTGATAAAGCTCAGCCATTTTTTATCAGATTAAATGTTTGGCATCTAAAAAACAAGTTCGTAAACTAGCATGGCCAGAATGGGAACATTGAGATGGATATTTTATAAGTTGGGCAAGGATAGAACTAGGAATGAATAAATTGATGAGAGTTCAGAAGTAAATGCTTTTGGAGAGGGTTTATATCACTTTTGGAGCCAACTTGATGAAGTGATAGACTATCAAACCAAGTTCATCGGATTAGTCAGAGCACACAGATTTCATGTTTGGATCTAATTTTTCACTGTTTGGGGTTAGTTCTAGCTATGCAATAAAGGTTGATTACAAGATGTGTTATTTGCATCATTTTGTTTGGAGATCCTTGCATCATTACAATCTCATTGTTTTATTATGTGAATCATTTTGTTTTGTGTTTTAGTATTGTTGGGTTGAAATAAAAATTTGGTGATGCAATTGACTAATTGGATTAAGATTACGTTTACTTTATCTTTAGCCATAAAGAGAAACTTTGAAAGTAAAACTGAAGATAAAATTTGTTTTCATTGATTGGTGATGTGAGGATAAGAGTTTAGCGTAGGATTAAGACAAAGAACACATTCCAGATAAAGAGAATGTTGGTTATCTATTTATTAGTATTATTTCATCAGGTGGTGCTCTCCGTACTCGAACTATCTGTAATCTCTCTTATGAGTATATATTTATGTGATGAACGTGAAGTTTGAATGTGGGTGTGTGCAAGTGGAGGTGAGAGTTTTGAACCTAACTTGCCATTGATGTGCTAACTTTTTGTTAACTTTATTATTGGCAATGATTATAATTTGTTAACTTTTTATTTTATTTTGGGTTAGCTTTTTTATTTTTTTGACTGATTCCAGTGTTTTTTTGTAGGAGCATTGGCCAGCTTGTTCCTTGAAATAAGCATTGGCCTATGAATGAGTTATTCAATATTTTGATGGTTTTTTAACATTTTTTTGGGTTATGGTTTGTGGTTAAATATAAATAGGTAGGAAATGTTACAATTTTTCTTCTATTGTTTGTCAAATGTAAAATTTTAGCGATCTGGAAGAGGAATTAAACTTGTTTGGTTTATTTTTAATTTATGTGCTTCTGTATAGAATCTTGGACTTTTAGATTTGACCTTATTTAGCTAATAGTGCAATTTGAAAATTGAATTTTTTTTTTTTTTTTTTGTGGGAGAAGCGAATTATTTTGCAGATTTAGTCAGGGCAAATGAAATTTATTTATATTTGTTCATTTTATATTTTTTTAAAATAAGGAGAAAAGATGGCGTTTTTGAAAAAAACGTTACTAAATGTCGTGATATGATGTCAGTGTTTAACTGTAACAGAAAAGATGGCGTTTTTTAAAAACGTCATTAAATGTCGCCATATGACGTCAGCTTTTAACTGTTTACGGTAACGGATGTTTGAGAATTTGCGGCGTTTTAAAAAGCGCCGGCTAAAGTCATTAGTGACGTTTAATAAACGTCAATAACCTAAGACGGCGGCCGTATCCTCGACGCAAGTTATAAACGTCACTTTATCCTTTAACGGCGTTTTTAAGGCTTATAGTGGCGTTTTTTAAACGTCGCTAATACCAAAAATTCCTGCAGTGACTGCACCTTTTCCATATTACCCCACTGACTTTTTAAACATCTACAACAACCATGAACTCACTCTTGCTTGCAAATTGAGAGAGAGAAAGGTTAAGAGCCGCCCTTGCCTGCAACTAGGTGTCTTACTAGTACCCACAGGTTCAATATGCTTTCTAAACAAGGACGGACACTTCCAAACTTGGTTACCCGTTGTAAAGGTGGGACCCGTCATCATATTTAGGGATTATTTAGAACGTCTTAAATAAGCGTATTTTTTATTTTTTTAATTTGAAAAATTAGATGTTTAGATTAATATTTTAATTTTTTACGAAAAAATATGTATTAAAAAATTATATAAATAAGTGTATAGGAAAAGTTAGTGAAGCAGACCGTACACTTTGGACAGTCTAGTGGGCTGGTTAGGAGATGAGAAATGATTGTCTTCTTTTCGGGCTTAAATTGGATGGTGTTGTTCGGCCCGTAGGGGCCCACTACGGGTCCCGTTTGACTAATCGGAACCGTTAATATGTAGAACTCGTCGAATACTATAAGATTGTAAAAAATCACGTTGATTGGATATCGATAACTATCTGATCGTATTAGTTTTTTTGTCAACTGTTAACTATAACGCCATCCATTTTTTATACAAAACTGATTTGATCATCTAGTTAGCGATATCCGATTAACGTGAATTTTTACAGACATATAGTACTAAACGAGTTCTATATATTGCATGGTTCGAATTATCAAAATGGGACCTGTGGTGGGCCCCTACAGGCCCAACATTACCATCCAACTTTTAGTGAATATATATATATATATATGTAATTATTTTTTTTGTTTTTTTCATTGTACTCTCCTTTCACGTTAGTACCTAGAGTGGTGTAAAGTTGGTTTGTATTCAAATATTATATATATTAATTTTTTGTATTTTTAATTTATGAATAGTGATGACTTTTTAGCTTTTTTTTTTTTTTTTGTAACTTTTTAGATTTTTTTAATCACCCCAAACCAGGCCTTAGTATTCATTTAGAAGGTAGATTGGTTTTTTGACATTTTAGTTTTTTGGTTATTTTAATTTAAGGCTAAAAGTTTCGTTTGAGAATGATTTTTTGACTTTTTATGAGAAAAAGAATATAATAATTATGAATTAGATGTGATATTTTATTTTATTGAACTAAAAAATCTATTTTATTTTTTATGATTAAAATAACCCCAAACACAACCCAACCCATCTTCCCAAATGAAGCCTAATACAACTTGCACCCCCGAATTGTTCCCTTTCTAAAGTTAATCTATAATTAGAGATTTTTGAAGAATCACATGAAATTGTTTATTTAGTATTTTTAATTAATAAAAAATTGAATTTATTTTTATTTTCGAATTACTAAATAAAAGTGACTCTCACCCATAACTTTTTTCATTAGATGACCAGTTTTGAATATTATTTAAATAATATCACGTTTACTAGTCTATTGATATATTTTGTGTTCCAAATTTTATTGTTGGAATTGATATATACTCAGCAGTGAGTCCTCTATCCATTATATATTTATTTTTTATTTGTTATATATATATTTTTTCTATATACACTTTAAACAATTAAATTAGACTTTATGCTCCCTCAGCAATAACTCAATCACATGCATAATCCCATCAACAACATAAATAATTAAGCATGAATATGCACCGAACAAAATTTCATCATTTGAGTTGAAAAACAAAAGCAAGTCTTTTTGCTTGATTTTTGTGGTGTACACATATGATAGAATTGAAAAAGGAAAAAAAGAGTAAATAATTTGTTGCGTAGTCCTTTTCAGTAGATTCTATGCATCTGCATTCTCCATTTTAAAGATGTCACAGTTTTTTGGCATCACATGATATTGTCAAATGATGAAGAAGAAGTAATAAGAAGAGACAAACAAGGCATTAATGGCTTTTTCCTCACTCGTCATCAACAAGTTGGACGTGTTGCAATTAGAGTTTGTTTGCAGTCTTTAAATGAGCTCAAACATGTTGTGGGCATGTGAGGACTTCCTTCACACATCTTTCACTGCAATTCAACAACAGATTTGGCGGTGGAGTCGATGGTATTGCCGGTGGTGTAGTATTTGTAACGAGTTTTAAAATATGTTTATGTCTATTTATTTTTTTTTATTTTTTAAATTTGATTTTAAATAAATTTTAATAGAGTTCATCATGAGCATCCTAATATCTTGTTATTTTATAGTGCATATAATCAAGTCGACTACAAAAGATTACACTTTAGTGATTAAAATTAGGCCTACTAATTTTGAAGTTGTGCATTTGAATTTGAGAGTAGTTGCTTTGTGCGATGCGAAGGGTTAATCCCTCTCTACATCCCTCTTGAAATAGGAACTAAATTGGGTGTAGTTTATATATATATATATATATATATATGAACGACATTTTAATTGAATTAATCATGAGTAAAATCTTAGTATTTTGATTTTTTTATAATACATATAATTAAGTGCAGTACAAGAGGCTACTTGTTCAATAATTAAAACTTTATCTATTAACCTTGAAGTTGTGGGTTCAAATTTGAGAATAGTTGTGCAATCATTCCAAAGGTTCAGTCTTTACTCAATCTATCTCTCTTAGACTCTCATGAAATACAGACTAAAGTGGGTGTAGCGTTTGTATATATATATATATATATGGGGTAAATGACACAGGTGGTGTATCTAATTTGAGCGAAATTTTATCTTGATCTCCGTAATTTTAATTTTATCAATTTAAATCTCACACTTGCAATCACATTTGAATGTGGTGCTTTCGTCAATGGCTGTTAGTATTTTAGACACAAAAAAAGGAACATTTGCAACTCACATAGGAATTTTAGCAAGTCCAACGTGCAAGGAAAAAAAAAAAAAAGAATTATACTGTTGTTTTCTAGTTTTTTTTTTTTTTTAATTTTAATTTGGTCTCTCAAATTTTGCACGCGTTATTTTTCATGTAAAATGTTAACAATGACTGATAGAGACTGCATTGATCCAAAATTAAAAGTGTGAAGTTTAAATTAATAAAATTAAAACTACAGAGATTAAATAAAATTTTACTCAAACTAAAAGCATTAAAGGAAATTATTCAATATTTCCGGAGTGCCACGTGTCTGTACTCTTCAATCAATCATCATTTAACATGTCTCTCATATTTTTCAATCACCTAACACAATATCTCACTTACTCACCTTCTTTACTAATCATGATATTATGTAATACCACGTGTCCATATTCCGGGATTACTGAATAATTATCTAATGATTAGAATATAATTTATCCATATATATTATATATACTCCCTCTGTTTCAAAATAATAATCTCTTTTGAGAAATTTAACTTTTTTTTTAGTAATACAATTATTGCAGTTTAAAATAATTGATTTTTTAAAATTACCCTTTAATAGTACATTTTTTAAGAAATATTCATTGTCATAATTTCATTTTCTGTGTTGTTAATGAATTTAAAAGAATAATAAAATAGGAAATTTATATTATTTTTATTCTTGATTTTTGAATAATAATTAATATTTTGAGATAATAAAAAATAGAATAATGAACTAATAATTTGAGACAGAGAGCAATCAAATCAAACTAGATAATAAATTATTTAAACTTAATTTAAAAATTTTAAATTGTATTAAAATTTAATTTATCGTTATAATGATCATATAATTTTTTTTATTGAGCTGAATTCGAATAGCTTTCCTAGGAGAAGGCGGTGGAGTAGATGGTACTGCTGTTTTTGTTGTGGTCACAGGCTCACAGTAGACGTGACATAAATGAGAGAGGAAAATGAGTGAAGGTATTAATTAAGTATCAGCACCGATGATGGAGTAATAGGTCTCACTCAGTGCTATAGTATTGTTATGTCAGTTTTTTTTTTTAAAAAAAAATAAAATAAATGTTACATCATTAATAATTATTTTAAAATATTATTTTTAATGATTTCTATCATTACTGTTGAGAAAATTATATAATACTGAAAAATCGCCATCAGTTTTCTTCAATGCAAATGATTGGTGCATAGCTACTACCACTGCATTTATCTTTCTTCAATACGTAGGTCCATTAACTTTAGAGGGAGGTAGTTGAGAAGTGATTACACATTCAATTGTGTTATTAGGGTCAGTAAGAAATTCATAAAATTCATAATTTGATCCGGTTTAATTTAATTTAATAAGTTTGGATTGATTTTTTGAATTTATAATTCAGTTTTAGATTGAAAAATTAAAAATTCATAATCCACGGAATGGTTTCAGATTGAACTCCACGATTCCGAATTAGAATTGATTCGAACTATATACAAATAGCTTATTAATTTCGCATAGTATTTTCTCTTATTTTATATATAAAACCTAAATCGAAATCTAAACTCGCATAG
This sequence comes from Camellia sinensis, assembly GCF_055761805.1. Lineage (NCBI taxonomy): Eukaryota > Viridiplantae > Streptophyta > Magnoliopsida > Ericales > Theaceae > Camellia > Camellia sinensis. Next base: position 193,622,570 of record NC_138964.1, read on the forward strand.
TATCTTCTTTTATCACTTTTATTTGTTAATTTTTAGTTTTAATTTATAATTATCTAAATACTTATGTGGAATCAGTTTTCTTATGATTGTTTAAATTTTAGAACAATATGTCGCTATTATGGAAAGACATGTTGTTAATGTGAAACTAATATGATGTTATGTTCATGTTTTTATGAAATTAAAATATTTAATATTTTTTTTGTTATTTAATTATATAAATTTGTTGTCCTAAACCGATCCAATCCGTTGGTTTAAATTGGTTCTATGATTTAAACAAATTAGATTTATTACAATTTTTTAATAATCGTAAATAACGAATTGATCTTAATTTTATCTCAATTCAAACCATGTTCAACCCCCTATGTTTAGGAGCTAAATTCGAGATGGCCCATACGGCGAATGGGCGAGCCTGAGCAGGACCGGTTCTGACATTTTCAAGACTCAAAGCGGAGTCTTAAAATTGGAGCATTTTATGTATAAATAATAATAAAAAATTATTTATTTAAATTTTTTACTTTGAAAATGTATAATGTAAATTTAAAAAATATATTTTTTTGATGAATAAGTTTTTTTTTTTTTTTTTCGATCAGCAAATGTTAATTATTAGTTGTTAGATTAGCACTTATGAAAAAAATCTCCCTACCCTTGGCAAAGCACCTAAGTGCTTGCACACTCTTAATTCAACCCCTTAATGGAAATAAGATCTATAAATATATATTTTTTATTTTAAAATCAAAATATTTCTTTTAATTTGAATTTGATAAAAATTTAAAAAATATATCGAAGATAAATTTTTATAAAAAATTTCACGAAAATTTGATGAAAGAGTTGAGTAATTCATATCAAATCAAGTTTTTTTTTTCAAGTCTATAATCAAAAAAGAAAAAAGGTTCAAGATGCTCTATTGACTTTTAATTTAGATAGTGAAGTTACATGAATTGATTTGAACTTTTATTTTTAGACCTACTAACACCATAAAAGTTTTTGAGACCGTTAAAATTTGTCAAATTGGGACAGGGCCGGCTCTGAGCCCGAGCAGCAAACGGTCCAAGTCAACGGAAAATCCACCTTATGTGGGAGCATGCTTTTTCCGTTCCGCGGAAGTGGGACATGATCCCATACCAAGGGGAGATATAGGGAGAAGGTGCCGAATATATCTGAAACCACAATGCAAACGATCAATGGAGGGCCAGCCAGGTAAACGCACCAAACCAAGTATACAACACTTTAACACTTGGTCTCCATTTTATTTATTTATTTATTTATTTATTTTTATCAACACTTTAGGATGTTAGTAAAATTAGTGTTCACAAGTGTACCACATAAAGGGTCACTGCTAATTCATCAGCTCAAACTTTTAACCTTTCCTCACATAGTCTCTGTTTACCCTTTGGTGTTTTAGACGTCTTTTATTGACATACATAAGCATCAGAGAGTCCCCTACGCTGATCACCCCACTTGCAGTGTCTGTTCTTTGAAGTTTTTCAAGCAACAAAGGCAAGCGTTTGTGTCTGTCAGCTGCCATTTTCTGAGTGTGGTAAGTTTTTCCCACAGACACCTAGAAAAATGTTGTCCTAGAGAATTTTTACTGTGAAGCACATGAATCCTTCTCAAGGCCCTAACCATTCCCTTTGTGATTTTGCATAAAAATTAACAGAAAATTATTGATATTTAAAATTAGTATACTTAAATTGCAGAAGCATTCTTGTTATGATATTTGAATATCCATTACAATTGTATATCATGATGATTATGTGTTTCGTGGGAGTGTATTATGACAAGCATCTGCAAGAGATCTGGGAGGGTCAGAGAAGGAGCCATTGACAATGAGCTTTGAAAGAAACAAGTTTGAAGCTTGAGAGTAGTGTATCCCATCCCAGCTAATGTGTTTTGATGGATCATTACAAGGTTTCCCATAGATTGTGCCATTCACAATTGCTGTGTTTCCACAATTTACATGATAACCATAGTAACTCCCACAACAAAATTTCATTGGATCTTCAAAACCTGCCCTCAAAATATACACCAAACACACAATTAGTTAGTTGTGCTTCCTCCTCCAATGGGCATGGTGATTGATTGCATTTCACTTTGAGCCCCAAAAACTTGCTAATGGTAAAATGTTGGTTTGGTACCATTTATAGTTTAGTGTTTTCTAGTTTAAAAATAAAAATAAAAAATAAAAAATAAAAAATTTGGTACACGTGTTTGAAGATATTGTTTTGAAAGCAACTAAAAAGGGTGGTATGGTAGGAGGTGGTTGTTAGAAGGTGGGAGGTGGTTTTGGCTGAATGTGGTTGTTGACAGTCGAAGATGGTGGACAGTTGACCATCTAAGGTGGTGGCCAAAGGTGGTTACTACCAGTGGGAGGTGGTTGCCAATCGCAAGAGGTGGTGGTCAAAGGTGATTATTGGAGGAGGTCATTGGCGATAGTGGCTGGTGATGATGATAAGGAGTGGGTGAAAGTAAAAAAAAATTAAACAAGTGAAGCAAACTTTTTGGGGCTTATAAAAATTTAGTAAATTTTGTAAGCACTATTTATAATTTTTTGACAATCAAAATCGATACCAAACAAATTTTTATTTACATTAAAAAATCCCATAAATATTAACAAAAAAACTATAAACATAAACGTTATCAAATATATCCTAGTTTTTTTTTTTTTTTTTGTCAACTAGTAAAAACTTTATAATGTAACAAGATTCAAACTCGGATATCATGCCATGAAAATTTACATACCTAGATTCTTTGCATTGCTTATGAGGGCATATTTAGCTGAATACACATCTACATATGTAAATGTGGCATTTGATAGTTGTGCCCTTAGCTGGGAGATCCTGTCCTTTAGCTGCTTGTTAAACTCCTCAGCCACCTCATTATAAGGCTTCACACACCCATTTTGGTCCAAGTTTCCAAGCTTTGGTGAGTAATAGATGACACTGTAAGGCAGACAACCGATTGGCCCAGTGTTATGTACCCAGAACACCCTTGCCCCTTCATAGTGTAGTTGCTGAAACATAGGTCTGAGAAATGTTAGTTTCATATGGTATAGACAAATTACTTAGAATCCTATGTTCATTCCTGCATATAAGGATGGACTTAGATGGGGTAAGGAGGTGATCGCCCCTTCACTACCATTTCAAAGACTCCCTTTGCTATATTAGTATTAGTTATTAATTATTTTTAGTTCATTACTTTTTTTAATATATATATTTGTTTTCTTATGTTAAAATTTTGGGTCGGTTCCTACCTGCGCTAACTCAATTTTAATAGTGACATGACAATATATAGCTAGGTGGAGTGTTGCTTACATGAATTGCTTGGGAGAACTGGTTTAGGACATCGGGAATTGATGCATTGGTTTGTTCTTCAGTGGTAGTTTGAAAACCATAGGCCAGGTCATTCTGGCCAATGTCAAACGTGTATATAGCCTTTACAAAGTCCTCTGGCATTGGAAGACTGCTTTTACATGGTGGAATCTTCTTTTTCCCTATATATATATGCCACAAAATTAATAAAAATTTAGAAATCGATAGCAGAAAAGGAATCTTCTTTTTCCTTTTTGTGGACTCCTCGCAAGGCTAACCATGCTGCCCATTGGACAGAGAGGGCCTTTCTTAATGGTCTTCTCCCCCTCAATTGGGTTTGTAATCCCCCTATCGGGTTGTGTAAGGCTTTAGCCTTGATCTAGTTATACAACTTTGTCTTTCAAAAAAAAAAAAAAACTAGTGCCTATACATGGTTAGGAGGTGAGTATTTCATGTCACAAGTGCATCAGTGTTGGGTGTACTCATGACATTTGAAGATTGGGTTAATGAATGGTCTAAAAAACATGAGACATGTTACACGTTAATCCCTTACATCAGATTGTTTAAAATCAACGAGGGGAGGAGGGGTATTTTTGGAACGTTAAAAGAATGTAGCAAAATTAAAATATTGGGAATCAAAATACAACAAAGGGCATACTTTGCGGGACCAAGATGCAACAGTAACCACATTTTTTATACCATCTTAGTGCACCTCCAAATGTGTTAGCACTGTATTGGAGATAGACATGAGTGGTGAGAACCGTTACACCAAACACAGATTTGAAAACATTTTCTGTCAAAACAGAGTGTAAAAATGAAAATTGCAGGGATGGGAAAAGAAAGAGGGAGAGCTTACCATTGTTGGATAATTGCTTGTAGAGGGCAGTGGTGCGAGACTTGAATTGAATGAAATGTGAGATTTGGATGCCCAGGTGGAATGGACTATACCCTCCTGGTCTGATAGATGAACCTCCTGTTGCAAAATTAGCACCATGACTAAAATTTGTCCCAATTGAATCCAGGTATGCACTCAAGTAGGGCACTCCCAATGTTTCAGCTGCACAAAAATGAACACTAATATTAATAATTTTGAAATTGTTTAAATTCATTTGGAGAGTTGTCCCAATTAGTGGCACCACTACATACAGAGCCCAGTTTGATGATCTGTCCTTTATTTTTTAAGCTATAATTTTTAAAGCCACAATGGGTAAACCATCTATGAAAAATCAAATAGGTATAATAGTCTTAGTTACAAGATTTTCATTTTTGATATCAAATGGGATGAAATCATACATATACAATTATCAAATCAATATGATTTTTTTCACAAATGATCTACACACAAGGAAGTGAAAACTAAACAACTCGAATGCCCAATTCATTGAACTGGATGGATCCAATTCATCTCTTTAATTGGAGAGAAATAAGACCCTATTAATTTTGTAAAAAAGTAAGGGGCTAAATCTAAAAAATGCCATTTTGTACGTTGCAGGCTATTGAAATGAAGTAACAATGGCACCTTTCTATCAACATTTTTCCTCAAACGATTAAAAGGGTGAAAGAAAAAAATAAATAAATAAATTTGAAACAAACTATTTTACTTTCTCACCAAATCTCATAAAAAATAACAAGATTTGACAAAAGTTAAAAACAAATTGAATCTCAAAACATATTACCAAGATTCTCCATCAAATATGGAGGGAATAAATCACACCCCCAAGGTAAAAGTTACTCTCTTATCTAAAAAGATGGTGAAAAAAATAAATTAGATCATAAATTGTGAAGGCAGACCAATGGTGAATTGTGAAGGTTGAGACAAAAAATGTGTTACTAAATTGCTTACCCATAAAATCTATGATGAGACGACCATCACAGGCCCTTCCAGATGGCTTCCCAAAGAAAGTTTCACCATTTGGTGGTGGGATTTCACCCAGAATCGCTGATCGTCCTCCTGTATCTGAATTTGAGTCTCCAAAGTTATATATCGTGTCGAATCCACAGCTCTTTGAAGCTTTAACACTGCCACCCATTTCTCCGCCGATCAATCCAACCACCACCACCAATACAAACACCCACATTACCCACGGCGGTGGCAAAACCATGGTGACTTCTCACCAACCTCCCTCCTCAGAAAGTTCTCTCAAGGAAGGCACACACATGTGACTCTTCAGTTTCTCACAAGAGTGCATATGCTATATCTGTAGCCTGTAGGTCACTTTACTGAAATGATTGTCAACTTTTCTAGCTTGGGGACGAACAACATGCGGATGTGCTTGTCTGATTCAGTTTTTAACAAGTTCAAAATTGATAATTAAAAAGTAAAAGTCAAAAATATATCTTCTATGGCTTCTCAATACTACATTTTGTTTAAAAAATGTATGGTACATCGAAAATCAATGGCTCAGATTGAGCCACATCATTAAAAGTGACCTGGTAAGCAGGTCACTTTTTATAGTTATGAGCTAAAATCATATTTGTTCATAACTAGAATCAAATTAATCATAACTTAGTTATGAACTCTCATCACTTATCTTATAACCATATCTCATAACCAGCACCATTTTGTTGATAACCAATATCACATATTTCATAACTACAATCACGTATCTCATAACTACATCTCATAACCAATATCCTTTAGCTCATAATCACACCACTCTGATCATAACCACTATCACATATCTCATAACTACTTCTCATATAGCTCATAACCACATCTTATAATCAATCCCTAACTCATAACCACATCTTATAACCAATCCCCCTTTGACTCATAACCAACATTACATATCTCATAATCAACACCCTTTTGCTCATAACCACATCACTTTGATCATAACCAATATCACATATCTTATAACTAATAACCACATATCTCATAACCAAATACCCTTTTGACTCATAACTACATCACTTTGCTCATAACCAAAATCACATATCTCATAATCAACAATCATATATCTCATAACCATTACCCACATATCTCATAACCAACACTCTTTGGCTCATAACTAACATCACATATATCATAACTACTAATCACATATCTCATAACACCCTTTGGCTCATAGTCACACCACTTTGATCATAATTAACATCACATATCTCATAACCATTAGTCATATATCTCATAATCAATACTCTTTGGCTCATAACCATACCACTTTACTTATAACCACTAATCACATATCTCATAACCAACATTCTTTGGCTCATAACCACACCACTTTGCTCATAACCACTGATCACATATCTCATAACCAACATTCTTTGACTCATAATCATACCACTTTACTCATAACCACTAATCACATATCTCATAACCAACATTCTTTGGCTCATAACCACACCACTTTACTCATAACCACTAATCACATATCTCATAACCAACATTCTTTGGCTCATAACCACACCACTTTACTCATAACCACTAATCACATATCTCATAACCAACATTCTTTGACTCATAACCACACCACTTTACTCATAACCACTAATCACATATCTCATAACCAACATTCTTTGGCTCATAACCACACCACTTTACTCATAACCACTAATCACATATCTCATAACCACATCTCATAACCAATACCTTTTTGCTCGTAACCATACCATTTTGATCATAACCACCATCACATATCTCATAACCACATCTTATAACTAACATCATTTTCACCAATAACCCCTAACTTTGATCATAACCAACTCAAAACCACTAACCACATATCTCTATTTTAGATTTACTTACTAAATACAATAAAAAGGGTAATATACAAACAATATACATTTTAAAATATTTATATACACATAGACATACATATAAATAATTTGACTAAATTTTAATAAAAAATGTGTTGAAAATTTTTATCTACGATTCACTACAAGAAAAGTGGGCTTATGAGACGGAACTTTTTTGCGACGGTACAACTTGCCGTCTTATGCAAAAAATGTGACTTTTTGAGACGGCATAACTTGCTGTCGCCAAAAAATGTGACTTTTTGAGACGGCACAATTTGTCGTCGCAAAAAATATAGTATTTGTGATGGCAGAAATTGCTGTCGTAAAAAAAAAAAGAGTATTTGTGATGGCAGAGATTGCTATCGCAAAAAAAAATAAAGTTTTTGCGACGGTACCAACTACAGTCGCAAAAAAAAAGAAGAGTTTTTTGCGATTATAATACGTACTGTTGCAAAAAAAATAAAAAAAATATATATATATATATTGTGGCTTTGAGACGGCTTTATATATATATAGTCATAAAATTGTTTAAATAAATGCAACGGTATTTTTCTGTTACAAAAAAAAAATAAAAACGAATTCGTCTTACTCTTTTGAACATTTCTCTTTTCACCCATTTTTTCATCTTTCTATCTCTCTTCTCTCTCTCTCTCTCTCGCACTTATCACTCTTCTTTGTCTCTCTATGTCTCTGTCTCTCTTCTCTTTCTCTCTCTCATTCATCACTCTTCTCTGTCTCTCTGTCTGTCTGTGTCTCTTTCTCTTTGTGTCTCTCGTCCATCTTTCTTTTCTTTATCTCTCTCATCTCTCTTCTCTTTACCTCTCTCACTTATCTCTCTCTGTTTCTCTCTCGTTTATCTCTTTTCGCTCTTCTCTCTCTCTCTCTCTCTCTCTCTCTCTTTGTCTATACATTTTCATCTATTTTTTCATCTCCATCTCTCTCTTCTCTTTCTCTCTCTCTCTCTTACTCATCACTCTTCTCTCTCTATTTATCTGTCTATTTGTCTCTCTCTCTCTCTATGTCTCTCACTCATCTATTTCTTCTCTCATTTCTTCTCTTTCTGTCCTTTTCGTTCATCTCTCTTCTCTTTATCTCTCTTGCCCATCTCTCTTCTCTTAATCTCTCTCATCTCTCATCTTTCTCTGTCTCTCTCGCTCATCTTTCTATCTTTCTCTCTGTCTCTCTATCTTTCTCATTGTCTCTATCGTTCATCTCTCTTCTCTCTATCTCTCTTTGTCTCTCTCGTCTATCTCTTTTCTCTCTGTTTCTTTTCTGTCTCTCACTCTCTATCTCTATCTCTATTTCTTTCTCTTTCTCTTTTTCTCCTTCTCTCTTCTCCCACTATGTTTGCGTTGCTCACTCTTTCCCTCCCGTATACTCTATTTACTGAGCTCCCTCTCGATTTATCGATCCACTACAAGAAAATGCACTTTTAGCGACCACTTTGTCTCTCTCTCGCTCATCACTCTGTCTCTCTTTCTCTCTCTCTCTCTCTCTCCTTTATCTGTCTCTCATTCATCTCTCTCTCACCACCCATCTCCTCTACCACCTTCACCACTACTGCAAACGCCATTCCACCACCACCACTACTTCCACTGTTGCCATTTCACCTCTACGACTACCATGACTACTACCATTGTCACCACTCCACTACCACCACTACTACTACTACTATTACCTCTCATCCACCGCCGCCACTCCATCTCCCATACCACTACCACAACTTCATCACTAATCTCCTTCGCCATCACCACCACCACCACCACCTCTTATCCATCACTTTCACCACTATTGTCGCTCCCTTTCCTCTACTACAAAAAATTTGTTTGGTTATGGTTTTTTAATAGAGTGTTGAATTGAGTTTTGAATTGTATGTGGAATTGAGTTTTGAAAGTTTGATGTGACATGTGAAATAAAAAAAATTGTTTGGTGATGAGTTTTCAAAACTTAATTCAACATATAAAATTGATAATCAAATACATAACTCATAACTCGATATCCGTATTTTTGATCAACAGTCATAACCAAACTATTTTTAAAATACTCAAATAAAAAAAATATTTTTTTTTCAATTAATTGTTTTTAAGTAATTTTTTTGAATATTTTTTTTTTCAAATCATTTTTTTTTTCAAACAACTTTTATGTCAATTATTTTTTGTCAATTAATTTTTTTATCAATTAATTTTTTAAGCATGTATAAACATTAAAAATATTAAAAATATTTAAAAAATTAAAATATTAAAAATATTTAAAAATTAAATATTAAAAATATTCCGAAAATCTACATCTAACAAAACCTCAATTTCCCCACTGTCTTTTCCCCGTCTTTCCCCCCTTTTTTTTTTCATTTCCTTTTAGGTTTGTAGAGCCCTAGTTTCGGAGCCCTAACCTTCGAAACAACACTGTCTCTCTCTCTCTTTCCCCCATGTCTTTTCCCCGTCTTTCCCTCTTTTTTTTTTTTCATTTCCTTTTAGGTTTGTAGAGCCCAAGTTTCGGAGCCCTAACCTTCGAAACAACACTGTCTCTCTCTCTCTCACGGAGGCGACGACGATCGGCGATAGTGGTGGCTAGCGACGATCGGCGATCGGCGACAATGGCGGCTAGCAGCGATCGAATCATCGATTCGAAGGTATTCTTCTCTTCTCTTCTATTCTCTTCTTCTCTGCTCTTCTCTTCTCTTCTCTTCATTGCTCTATGAGATTTGGACCTCTCTCTCTCTGTTTTTGATTTGTACCTCTCTTCTCTTCTATTCATTGCTCTATGACATTGGGAAGTGAAGGTGAAGAAGATGTGAGATGGCTTGACAGTGGTCTGCAGGAGGCTATGGATAATTTGATAAGTGTTGTGAAAATTTGAAAACTAAAATAAGAGATGTTATGAAAATCACAGAATCTATTAAAATGTAAATCAAATTAGAAAAATTGATGTTAGTCAATTTAATTTTGATGAAGTGTTGTGGTGATGTTGAATTAGATGGACAAGGCATCCATAATCAAAGATGCAATTGACTACATCCAAGAATTGCATGAGCAAGAGAGGAGGATCCAAGCTGATTTAATACAGCTTGAATCTGGAAAATTGAAGAAAAATACAGTTTTTGACTTGGATCAAGAGATTCCAACCTTGTCAAGACTCAAGAAAAAGGGAATTGATCATAGTTATGATTCAAGGAGATCAACCACTTCTTCCATTGAAGATCTTGAAGTAAGTCTTTGATTAAGATTTGATTAATAATTGTTTAGTTTCTGGATAATTTTGTTTTGGTTAGTTAATTTGTTCATAATTTATACTATTTTAAAAAAATGAATAGAGGGATAAATTGGACATATACATATGTATCAGTGATGTCATGTGCAGTTGAAATTCAATATTAAAAATCTTAAAAGTGATTCTTTGTACCTGGCCATTAAATCTTAGTTACACAACACATCACTTATTCTAAAATTACTTTAATAAAAAAAAAATCACTCTAAAGGATCCATACTAAAATTTTATATCAGAACTTATCCAAAAAATTTAGAAATGGGATTGTCTCCAACTGTCACGACCCAAACCCGGCCCTATGGGTTTAGCACCGTAACCGGCCAGTAATCCGAGATTACCGAAGGCCTGCTTAACAGTAATACAGTGAAACAGAGTACAGGGCCTGGCGGAAGCCAATACAGTAAGTAAATAGTGTCCATTGAGCTGTGACAGTCTGTATGCCAAAAAGATTTTTCATGCATTCATACATACACAAACAGTACAGTCTATACAAAATTTACAGTCACACAGTACAGGGACCTAATCCCTTGATAACAGTACGGTAAACATTCAGTCTATACAGAACAGTAAAACAGTACAGGAGGGGGAATTGTAAAAGACCCCTAAGCCTTAACAGATAGGCTCGGAACCTCGCAGTGAGGCACAAAGGTTGGCTTGACAAAACTGGAGTCTAACCCACGCTCCTAGCTCCGATCTGGTGGCTGAGCACCTACATATATATATATAAACAGTGAGCTAAAGCCCAGTGAATAACATAAAGCGTAAAGGGGTTTAGAATGAATGTCCTTACGGTAATGAAAACAGTTCAATTCAATCAGTATTTCAGTTGTTCAGTACAGTAAACAGTCATATGTGGTACATCCATTAGCATAACAGTAACAGTAGGTCTTAAAAGACCGAACAGTAATGATGGCCATCAGTCAGTAAACAGTAGTGGTTCCACGAGGGAACCGACAGAGAATTCTGTCGCAGTAACAGTAACAGTAAACAGTAAGTACTAAGGATGCCACAGTACAGTTCAGAAATAAAGGACATACATTCATTCAGTAAATAATACCAGTTCAGTAAACAGTTCAGTTCAGTATTCAAAAGATATCAGTTGAACATATCTTTACACAATTGTTACTCACAGAGTTCTGGGCTACAGTATGCTAGAGCGTGTCTCCCCAGTTGCCAACCCTACACAGTTCACAGGTTGAACACACACTAAGCTACACAGTTGGGAAATATCATAACTTAATCCCTAATTTGCCTTGGTGTGTTCTACAACGATATCCTCATCTAAATGTCTTAAACTAGGCCTAAGAATGCCTAGGATGGGATGAGGATGCAAAAATACACTTAGAAAACATTTTGCAAACTTTGCTGAAAATAGGGGCCTCGCTCGAGCGAGACTTTCTTCGCTCGAGCGGAAGTCCAAAATCAAAGGCTTCGCTCGAGCGAGGAATCCTTCGCTCGAGCGGTCTGCAAAACAGTAAAAATACTGGATGCTGAGATTTTACGCGCGATGGTCGCTCGATGGTCGCTCGAGCGGAGCCCTGGACAAAGGTGCTCGCTCGAGCGGGGAACCCTTCGCTCGAGCGAGGAAGCCAAATCTGGAATTTCCAGATTTGCCTCCCAAGCTCAAACCAAGCATTCAACCACTCCAAACTCGACCTCTTGGGCCCAAATTCTGGAAAACATAACTAAATTCAATGTATAACAAGTTTCAAAGCTCAATTTATGAATTCAAGCCCCAAAGGTGAGTCAATTAAAACCATATTCAAACCCATTTTCAAGAACAACATTCAAACATGCAAGGATGAGTTTTAAACCAAATTAAAGCTCCAAAGCTTGCTCAAATGAGCTCATTTCTTTTCAAAACCAGATGGAAACATGGTCTATAACAACAATGTGAGCATGCATGTACTAATGTCCGTGTAATCAACCTCAAAATGCAACAATACTAACATGCATGCAAGAGATGAGCTTCAATCCACCATTAATGAACCAAATCGTGACTTAGCTCTACAAATTAACATGAACCATGCAAGAATCCACTCAAAACATGAATAAGAAGACAATGGAGCTACCTTTAGTCTTGTATTTCAAGAAGGGAGCTCAAATATGCAATCACTTCAACAATTTCTTCAATTACCAAGCAATTTACAAGCAAAATTGAGATGAACTCCACTCCTCTAGTTTTTCTCTCTCTATGGTCGGCAATGAGAGGGGAAATGGCTGAGGAAATGTTGTCTTTGGCTCAAGTGTATGAGTGTATACAAGGCTTAAAGATGTGTGAGATAGTGGCCCACTCAAGGGCAAAACGGTAATTAAGTCCAACTCTTTAATTAGCTTAATTTAATCATACCTAATCAATTTTCAGATAATTATACCATAAAATCACATTAATTCTGAGGATCATGGAACATCAATCGGTTTCTAATTCGGCCGCCGATATGGCCTTCAATTTACAGTTTAAACATATAAGCATGAACAGATAATCATACAGTCAAACAGATAGAATGCAATTTAACTAACATATACTCAATCAATTCGGTTTCCAATTTCAGTCAGTCAGTTCAGTACTTTTAATCAGTTCAATTATCAGTCAGTTATCAGACATTATCAGTTCCGTTTAGCAGTAATCGGTGATTATCAGTAATCAATCAGTCATTAATCAGTAAACAGTATGAGGGTTGTTACAGTCTCCCCTCCTTATAAAGAGTTTAGTCATCTAAACTCGAGTTACCTTCATTCTGGAAGAAAACAGGATTCAGTGGAAACAGTTCAGGATATCGTTTGGCCATGTCATCTTCCCTTTCCCAAGTGGTATACACGCCACCGTGGTTTTTCCAGTCAACTTTCACCAGCGGGATCTCTTTGTTCCTCAGTTTCTTGATCCGTCTGTTTACAATCTGTATAGGCCGTTCCTCGTAAGTGTAGTCGTCACTCAACACTACACGAGTAGGCTCAATTACATGGAAGGGATCCCGGAGATAATCTCTTAACATAAAAATGTGGAAAACATTATGCATGTGTTCCATTTCAAGAGGGAGCGCAACTTGATACGCCACCGGATTGATTTTCTCAATAATCTCATACGGTCCGACGTATCTTGGTGCTAACTTGCCTTTGACTCCAAAACGAGTCTGGCCCTTCATCGGTGTCACTTTCACAAAAACGTGATCACCCACTTCATACTCTCTGTCCCGTCTTCTGACATCTGCATAACTTTTCTGTCTACTCTGTGCAGTTTTCAGTCTTTGCTGTATCAGTTTCACTTTCTCAGTTGTTTCATACACAATCTCGGGCCCAAGCAAAGGCCCATCTCCAACTTCTGCCCAGCAAATCGGAGATCTACATCTTCTGCCATACAATGCCTCGAAGGGCGCCATACCAATACTCGAATGGTAGCTGTTATTGTAGGCGAATTCAACTAATGGCAGATGACTTTCCCAGTCTCCCTGAAAATCAAGGACACACATTCTCAGTAAATCCTCCAAAGTTTGGATGGTCCTTTCTGATTGGCCATCTGTCTGAGGATGATAGGCACTACTCAGTCTCAGTTCAGTACCCAGTGCAGTTTGTAGGCTTTGCCAAAACCTCGATGTAAACTTCGAATCCCTGTCAGAAACAATAGACACAGGCACTCCATGCAGTCTCACAATCTCATCAATATAAATCACGGCCAATTTATCCGCATTATAGATTGTCTTGACAGGTAAGAAGTGAGCAGATTTGGTTAATCTATCAACAATAACCCAAATTGAATCCATACCTTTTCTGGAGCGAGGTAATCCCACAATAAAATCCATCGTGATATGCTCCCATTTCCACTCTGGTATGGATAGGGGTTGCAATAGTCCGGCAGGTCGTTGATGTTCAGCTTTGACCTGTTGGCAATGAAGACATTTGGATACAAAATCAGCAATTTCTTTCTTCATTCACAGCCACCAGAAATTCTGTTTCAGATCTTGATACATTTTCGTATTCCCCGGATGGATAGACAATTTCGAATTGTGGCCTTCTTGCAGAACTCTTCTTTTCAGTTCAGTATCATTTGGTACACACAGTCTTTCTTGAAATTTCAGTACATTATTCTCAAATTTGAATCCCGGTCTCGGTTTAGATTCTCTTTCTTCGATGATCTTTTTCAAGAAGTCATCCAGTTGCTGTTTCTCTTTAATTTCTTCAATCAGTGCCGGTTGAGCAGAAATAGCAGCTAAGGTTCCACCTTGCTCTCGTAAAACAATTTCAATTTCAGATTTTTCAAGGTCACAAAGCAACTCTTTCTGTCCGGTAAGCAAACAGGCTAGGTTTCCAATCGATTTCCAGCTCAATGCATCGGCAACGGTATTGGCTTTTCCCGGATGGTACAGTATCTGTAGGTCATAATCTTTAATCAGTTCTAGCCATCTCCGCTGTCTCATGTTTAGTTCTTTCTGTGTGAAGAAATACTTTAAACTCTTATGGTCGGTGTATACTTCACATGTCACCCCGTACAGATAGTGACGCCAGATTTTCAGTGCAAATACTACTGCAGCAAGTTCCAGATCATGGGTCGGGTAGTTCTTTTCGTGCGGTCTCAGTTGCCGGGAAGCATAAGCAATAACCTTCCCATTCTGCATTAAAACACATCCCAAACCCTTATGAGAAGCATCACTAAATACAGTATAACCATCCGTACCTGAAGGTAAGGTAAGAACCGGTGCAGTCACTAATCGAGTTTTCAACTCTTGGAATGCTGATTCCCTTTGGTCGGTCCAGTCAAACGATGTCCCCTTCTGAGTTAACTGAGTCAATGGTAGGGCAATTTTGGAGAAATCTTTGAAAAATCTTCTGTAATATCCAGCCAGTCCCAAAAAGCTTCGGACTTCAGTCACATTTGTCGGTCTAGGCAGTTCACTACAGCTTCAATTTTCTGCGGATCAACAGAAATTCCATTTTTGCTAACAACATGCCCCAGAAACATAACATGGTCAAGCCAGAATTCACATTTAGACAGTTTAGCATACAGTTTCTGTTCTCTTAAGGTTTGTAGGGCAAGTCTCAGATGATGTTCATGCTGTTCTATGCTTTTGGAGTAAATCAATATGTCATCGATAAATACAACAATAAAGTCATCAAGGTACGGTTTAAATATTCTGTTCATGAGGTCCATAAAAGCAGCAGGGGCATTCGTGACTCCGAATGGCATAACTAAGAATTCATAATGGCCATACCTTGTTCTAAAAGCAGTTTTATCAATGTCTTCTGGTTTAACCTTCAGTTGATGATACCCCGATCTGAGATCGATTTTGGAAAACACTTGTGCACCCTGTAACTGATCAAATAAATCATCAATACGCGGTAATGGGTATTTATTCTTTACAGTTACCTTATTCAGTTCACGGTAGTCAATGCACAGTCTCAGTGAGCCATCTTTCTTCTTGACAAACAAAACAGGAGCACCCCATGGCGAAGTGCTAGGTCTGATGAACTTTTTGTCTAACAGTTCTTGCAATTGCACTTTCAGTTCTTTCAGTTCAGTTGGAGCCATTCGGTAAGGAGCTTTAGAAACTGGTTGTGTTCCGGGAATCACATCAACGGTAAATTCAATCTCCCTGTCAGTCAAATCTCCTGGAAGATTATCTGGAAAAACATCTGGAAATTCCCTGACTATAGGAATACAATTCACATCAGTTTTAACACTATCATCAGTAGACACAGTCAGTACAGAACACAGATATCCTTTACACCCCTTTCTAATTAATTTAACAGCTTTCACTAACGAAATCAAATACGGAGGAGGTACTACTCCACTCCCCTTAAACACAAATTCAGGCAAACCAGGTGGACGGAAAACAACTTGCTTGGTCACACAGTCAATAGTGGCATGATATTTTTGTAACCAATCCATCCCCAATATTACATCAAAATGATCAATGTTCAATGGCAGTAAATCAATAAACAGATGCATATCCCCAACAATAATTTCACATGCGGGGTACATATAAGCACATGTCATGGATCCCCCTACGGGTGATGATACGGCTAGCAGATAGTTCATAGGTTCTAAGGGTCTATTCAATTTCCGTGAAAAAGCATGCGATACATAAGAATGTGTAGACCCCGAATCAATCAATACATATGCATTTTGCGTACAGATAGAGAGGATACCTGACACAACGGTCTCAGTGTTTTGCACGTCTCCCGGTACTAGGGCAAACACTCGGCCCTGCCTCATGGGCTCTTTCCCGGTAGCTCTGGGGTTAGGCTTTGGTGCTACAGTTGATGCTGCTGCGCTTGGTGCAGCTTTACTACTGGCTTGTGGAGCAGAGGGGCAGTCTTTAACCATGTGGCCCACCTTGCCACACCTGTAACAGGCTCCAGATATTCTGTAGCAGACCCCCTTGTGCTTCTTGCCATACTCAGGACAGGGTGGTATGAACCCACTCACTTGGCTGGGGCTAGTTGTCGACCCCGTATTCTGTTTCTTGTTGGCTGGGTTGTGCTTGCCTTTCTTGAATTTGAAACCCTGCCTTTTACCATGCCATTCAGTTGTTGGTGTTTCAGATTGTTTCACCGCTGCAATGTTCGACTCGGCCATGAATGCCCGGTCGAGAACACCCACAAAAGTCGGTAATTTCAAAACATTTATCCGGTCAAGTATTGCCACATTAAGGCCACCTTCAAATTTTCTGGCCTTCTTATATTCGGTATCCACCATGTGCGGTGCATAACGGGCAAGTTCAGTAAATTTGGTTTCATACTCTGCAACGGACATTGTGCCCTGCTTCAGCTGTTCAAATTCAGTCACTTTTCTATCCCTGACACACTGAGGGAAGTACTTTTCAAAGAAGGACTCCTTGAACTAAGCCCAAGTCATAACAGTATTTGTATCACGGATTAACATCCACCACCTTCTAGCCTCTTCTTGTAGGGTGAAGGTAGCTAACAATACTTTGTTTGCTTCTGAGCACGGAAATACTTCAAATAATTTTTCTGTTTCAAGCACCCAAGCTTCAGCCTTTAACGGTTCGAGGCCTCCCTGAAAGGATGGCGGTTTCATCTTGCTGAATTTATGGGTGAGAGCAATAATATCCCCATCATTCACATTAACATTAGGTTCCGGTTGAACCGGAGGAGGAGGAGGCTGTTGGTTTTGTTGTTGTTCCAGTCTAGCAGTTATCAGTTCTATCATTCTTTCCATTCTTTCCATTCTTGCCTCGGTAGACGAGGATTCAGGTTCATTTGCATTGTCCATTTCACTATAAGCAGTTATAACAGTTTTAAACATAAGCAGTCATTTGTTTAACAGTTTACCACATTAGCATGTATTCAGTCATAACATAACCACACACTTATCATGCTCATGAGATGCCCTAATAACTTTTCTAGGACACCCTATAGCTCATTTGGACACGTGTGTGCGGTATAACTCGTGGTAAGTATCGCTCTGATACCACTCTGTCACGACCCAAACCCGGCCCTATGGGTTTAGCACCGTAACCGGCCAGTAATCCGAGATTACCGAAGGCCTGCTTAACAGTAATACAGTGAAACAGAGTACAGGGCCTGGCGGAAGCCAATACAGTAAGTAAATAGTGTCCATTGAGCTGTGACAGTCTGTATGCCAAAAAGATTTTTCATGCATTCATACATACACAAACAGTACAGTCTATACAAAATTTACAGTCACATAGTACAGGGACCTAATCCCTTGATAACAGTACGGTAAACATTCAGTCTATACAGAACAGTAAAACAGTACAGGAGGGGGAATTGTAAAAGACCCCTAAGCCTTAACAGATAGGCTCGGAACCTCGCAGTGAGGCACAAAGGCTGGCTTGACAAAACTGGAGTCTAACCCACGCTCCTAGCTCCGATCTGGTGGCTGAGCACCTACATATATATATATAAACAGTGAGCTAAAGCCCAGTGAATAACATAAAGCGTAAAGGGGTTTAGAATGAATGTCCTTACGATAATGAAAACAGTTCAATTCAATCAGTATTTCAGTTGTTCAGTACAGTAAACAGTCATATGTGGTACATCCATTAGCATAACAGTAACAGTAGGTCTTAAAAGACCGAACAGTAATGATGGCCATCAGTCAGTAAACAGTAGTGGTTCCACGAGGGAACTGACAGAGAATTCTGTCGCAGTAACAGTAACAGTAAACAGTAAGTACTAAGGATGCCACAGTACAGTTCAGAAATAAAGGACATACATTCATTCAGTAAATAATACCAGTTCAGTAAACAGTTCAGTTCAGTATTCAAAAGATATCAGTTGAACATATCTTTACACAATTGTTACTCACAGAGTTCTGGGCTACAGTATGCTAGAGCGTGTCTCCCCAGTTGCCAACCCTACACAGTTCACAGGTTGAACACACACTAAGCTATACAGTTGGGAAATATCATAACTTAATCCCTAATTTGCCTTGGTGTGTTCTACAACGATATCCTCATCTAAATGTCTTAAACTAGGCCTAAGAATGCCTAGGATGGGATGAGGATGCAAAAATACACTTAGAAAACATTTTGCAAACTTTGCTGAAAATAGGGGCCTCGCTCGAGCGAGACTTTCTTCGCTCGAGCGGAAGTCCAAAATCAAAGGCTTCGCTCGAGCGAGGAATCCTTCGCTCGAGCGGTCTGCAAAACAGTAAAAATACTGGATGCTGAGATTTTACGCGCGATGGTCGCTCGATGGTCGCTCGAGCGGAGCCCTGGACAAAGGTGCTCGCTCGAGCGGGGAACCCTTCGCTCGAGCGAGGAAGCCAAATCTGGAATTTCCAGATTTGCCTCCCAAGCTCAAACCAAGCATTCAACCACTCCAAACTCGACCTCTTGGGCCCAAATTCTGGAAAACATAACTAAATTCAATGTATAACAAGTTTCAAAGCTCAATTTATGAATTCAAGCCCCAAAGGTGAGTCAATTAAAACCATATTCAAACCCATTTTCAAGAACAACATTCAAACATGCAAGGATGAGTTTTAAACCAAATTAAAGCTCCAAAGCTTGCTCAAATGAGCTCATTTCTTTTCAAAACCAGATGGAAACATGGTCTATAACAACAATGTGAGCATGCATGTACTAATGTCCGTGTAATCAACCTCAAAATGCAACAATACTAACATGCATGCAAGAGATGAGCTTCAATCCACCATTAATGAACCAAATCATGACTTAGCTCTACAAATTAACATGAACCATGCAAGAATCCACTCAAAACATGAATAAGAAGACAATGGAGCTACCTTTAGTCTTGTATTTCAAGAAGGGAGCTCAAATATGCAATCACTTCAACAATTTCTTCAATTACCAAGCAATTTACAAGCAAAATTGAGATGAACTCCACTCCTCTAGTTTTTCTCTCTCTATGGTCGGCAATGAGAGGGGAAATGGCTGAGGAAATGTTGTCTTTGGCTCAAGTGTATGAGTGTATACAAGGCTTAAAGATGTGTGAGATAGTGGCCCACTCAAGGGCAAAACGGTAATTAAGTCCAACTCTTTAATTAGCTTAATTTAATCATACCTAATCAATTTTCAGATAATTATACCATAAAATCACATTAATTCTGAGGATCATGGAACATCAATCGGTTTCTAATTCGGCCGCCGATATGGCCTTCAATTTACAGTTTAAACATATAAGCATGAACAGATAATCATACAGTCAAACAGATAGAATGCAATTTAACTAACATATACTCAATCAATTCGGTTTCCAATTTCAGTCAGTCAGTTCAGTACTTTTAATCAGTTCAATTATCAGTCAGTTATCAGTCATTATCAGTTCCGTTTAGCAGTAATCGGTGATTATCGGTAATCAATCAGTCATTAATCAGTAAACAGTATGAGGGTTGTTACACCAACCAATTAGAGCATCTAGTCTGGCCTACTGTCATCCCATTTTAGATACAATTTGACAATCCGATATCTAATCAAATTAATTTTTAGTATAAATGATATGTTCGAAAGGTTTGATCTCAATCTGAATTTGGATTTCATTAGTTATAGGACGTTTTGATCTGGACAATTACATGAAGATATTTTGGAAAGGAAAAAAAAAATGTGACATCTACCTCAATTTTGGCCTTCCCTTTTAGATATAGATATGTATATAGAAAGGAAATCGAAATAGAGAAAGACTCAAACAATTGCAAAAGCCATGCACATGTTATTTTAGAATGGTCAGTTGAACCCTAGAAGGTGCAGAGGCTCTGGCACTTTGTGCTACCCCATTTTGGTTGAATTTCTTTGATTTATCTAAAATTTGTGAATTGAACTTGACTCTTCTTCTTCTTCTTCTTCTTCTTCTTCTTCTTCTTCTTTCTTTCTTCTTATTTATTTTTTATTTTTTATTATTGAATGAGGATG
Organism: Camellia sinensis; assembly: GCF_055761805.1. NCBI lineage: Eukaryota > Viridiplantae > Streptophyta > Magnoliopsida > Ericales > Theaceae > Camellia > Camellia sinensis. Next base: position 193,643,235 of record NC_138964.1, read on the forward strand.
CATTAAAATTTTTATCAATTGGAAAGTAGTGTTCCTTAATTCAATTTTTCTTGACTCAATCGCAATTTTTTTTTTAAATTTACACACGCATCGCGTGTGCCTTAACCGCTAGTATTTATTTATTTATTCTTGTGAACTTCTGTTAATTTTCAAGTTTTGCTTGTGAAAATTCTTTGACTGAAATATGAATTTCTTTGTGGTTCAAATTTTATTCTTTGGGTTTGGTTTTGTTACAAATCTATGACATAAGAATGGGTTTCTATGAATAGATATGTTATGTTATTATTTGGCTTTCTATATTTGGTAGTTTAGCATTATCAGTCCTATTTTGTTCTTAGTTAGTTAATTTTAAATTTTAAGTTGTTATGGGATAGTTTTTGAAATTTTCACTATGTGTACATACTTTTAGTCCTATTTTTCATCCTTTTTGGCCTAGCAATAAATAAGTAAATAAAACTTCAATTTACGTCTGTCAAATGAATTTCAGTTTATTTATTAGTTGAGTTTTATAGGCATGGCAGCATGGGCTAGATTTACGCTAATTGGTAGGCTCCTGTTGATTGTGATACATGCTGCTGATTGTGATTTTGAGCAAGTCTTCATGAAGGGGGAATTTTTTTCTTACTTCTTATTTTAGCTCATTTTTGGTATTAATAACTGTTTGTTTACTTTTTAACAAACCATTAATAATTGCTTGTTTACTTTGGTTATGAAGTGTCAGTTTTCTCTTGCATAAACCACCTCCTGCAAACAAACATGGGCAATTAAGTTATATATATTATACTCTTTTTGTTTTTATTTTCTATGTTTTATCCTCAATATTTGAAATTGCAGAGAAATTTTATGCACTTAATTAGTCTGCTTTTCTAACATCTTGTGCTTTAGTGTTTTCCAAAACTAGCATGGAAGACATTCATAATGTTTACTTGTCGTTTGCATTTCTGAAATGTCAGTATGGGCCACTGATTTTCTTGTAGGTTTTGAGGATCTTTGCTTAGTTGATCACAAGAATTGACGATGTGGCCTGCATACCCGAGGTATATTTTTTTATTTTTTAAAAAATTTGACCGGAAGGAAAAGGCGCTGGACTAAATTTCTGAGTGATTTAAAAGAACAAGCTTGATTTTTGAAGTGGGGCTTGTAACCCCCTAGCATATGATGAATATGCTAGTTCTTTCTGTTGCCAAATGTGATTTTGGGCAAGTCTCCATGACCGTAAGTGTTTTCTGTAGTAGCAACATAATACAGAACATTCTGTTGGATTCATTTGCTGTTGATTATGTTGCTGTCTTCTTTCTTTAGTTTTATTTTGTAGTTAATTCTTAGCTTTAATTAGTAGATTTATAAGCAGTATTTATGTTTCTTGATCATAAGCTTAATTGGAAGATATAGAAGCACTGTTTTTGTAGGTTAGTCATATAAGTATGTTATGTTGTGTTTGGGACATTGTGTTGCTGAGAAAATATGCAATGAGGGAAAGAAAAGGAGACTGCAAGTCTATTTGGGTTTTTGTGTGTGTGTGTGTGTGTGTGTGTGTGTGTGTGATGTATTTGTGCTTGAAGAAGATAAATAACTGCTAATTGTTGCTTATTTCGTGTAAGTAGTAGATCTATAAGCACGTACTATGCTTGGTTGCTGAGAAAATAAGTTCAATGAAAATAAGGAAGAAGGAAACTGAAATGCTAAAATCTTTCCTTAATTTTATTTTTGATTTCCCAAAATTGACAACTTACCATATGCCCTTATGGTTTTGGATAAACTATATTGACAAAGTAGTTTACGATTCTAGTTTTTAGAGGGCAGTTATAGTTGCGCTATGCAATTATGAATTCCTCATTTATTTGTCAACATTCTTGTACACTCACAATGTTGAGTAGCAACAGCCAAAATCCTCATTTGGGATCGTTTTTGTACACTCACAATTTCGAATTGCTTTTTTTTTTTTTCAAGAATTGTATTTGAGGGATGGAACAACAAAAAAAGTTTGGTCTATGGAGTTGTGAATTTGTTTTGGTCTTTTTATTTTGTTTAAATATGGGACAATGGTGTTTTAGCCAATCGCCGAAACATCCCCAACTATTCACACCCCCAAAACATCGCGTTCAACTCTCTGTCTCCCACTCGCTGCTCCTCACCTTGCTGATCACCTCCACCTCTATCGCTGTTAGAGTTGCCAATCGCCGCTAGTGGTACCGATCATCACCGCCACCGCCACCGCTAGCCCTACCCTCCTCTTAGATTGCCTCACCGCTCGGCAATTTGGTAAGTTTCTTTTTCTTTCTCTTTGCTTTCTCTCTCCCCCTCTCTCTCTCTCTCTCTCTCTCTCTCTCTCTCTATGCCTTTTGCTATGCTATCTTTGCTGTTGGCTCTTTCCCTTTGGCTTGGGCTCTCTATCTCATCCTGTTTCTGGTAAGTTTTTTTTTTTTTTACTGACATGATTCTATTATTGTGAAATTGTGAGAGGTTGAAAATTTCTTATATTTGATGAGCATTTGTGAAACAAATATAAATGTATTGATTTAACTTAAAATATTTGTAAGCTTTTTGGTTAAAATATAAATGTAGGTTGTTTGGTTAAAATTTTAATGTAGGGTGTTTGGTTGAAAGATTAAATATATATATATATATATATATTTGTAAAAAAATATGAAATACAGAAAAAAAAAAAAAGAAGAAAAAAAAGGAAGAAAAAAGTATTGATTTTGCTTAAAATATGAAAGTAGGGTGTTTGGTTATATTTGATGAGCATTTGTGAAAAAAATATAAATGTACTAAAGTTTAGGAATGTTGCTTTAGTAGTTACTTTGCAATTTTTTTAGATTTTTCTCTCAAAATATCAAATAAAAAAAAATGTTATATATGGTGTTGCTTCAGTAGTAACTTTGCTTTGTTAGATTGTGGCTTCACAGCATTGGTTTTTAAATGATGGTTTGCAAATCCTTAGCCACTATATTTCACAGTTTTTGAAGCAGATTTAATGCCTTTGTCTTTGGCTCTTCATGATAGTGTTGAGTTCACTGGTTTTTGCTGTTCTAAATAAACAAATTCTTTTGGTAGCCCTTCCTACAGCTAGGAAGGCACCTCTTTAGGCAAGTAAATTCTTCTCTACTTAGTGAATTAAAGCTTGAATTATGGTTATTATAGTTATAACAATTCTTGTGTTTTTTAGATTCTTTGTTATCTTAATTAATTGATGTGTATCGAAATTTGTAGGTACCAAAAGAGTATTGAGCTCCTGATCTTGAAGCTTCCATTCAAGAGGCTTGTTCATGAAATTGCTCGAGACTTCAAGGTAATTGAATGGTCGCAATAGATAAACAGTGTCATATTTATCGTAATTGTTTAGGGGGTTTTTTTTTAAATGTTTTTGATTAGTAATGTTTTTGTTAATTCTTGCCATTGTATGTGAATTTTTGTTTGTATATTTGTGTTTGTGGCTTAAAATACACATTTTACACTTATGTCCAAACTGAACATTAATAGGTCATGTTGGATTGAATAGGATAAGAAATACATATTAAGCCGATAGAGATTCAAATATTGTTGGAGTTTGAAAATGTTGAATGTACATTATTGTAATTTGAGTATCTCCCTCTCTGCTAGGAGAAATTTTTCTCTCTAGTTATACGTTGTCATATATCTCCCTCATTGCATATGTATCATTTGACTACTGCTTTTTCCTTCTTTTTTTTTCTTCTTCTCCCATTTAATCAAATAGAAAAATGCTATGAAATCCACTTAAGTACCTCTATTTATCCTGAATGAGAGTTATCTAGTTGAGATTAAATTTGTGTAATGTGGAGTTGATATGTAGAATAATTTTAAATCACAAGATGACAATTTTGGACAGTTAAGTCTAGATTTGTATTGTAGTATTACTGAATCAAATAACCTAATATCAATGTATTTTCTGTCTCATACTTTTTGATGTCTTAGAGAGCCCTTTTTTTTTAATTTATAAAAATTATGTTTTCTTTTCTTCTTTTTAAAATCTTAATTGCACACCGAGTACAATGCTCTTGTTCAATTTTTTCTTTTCTTTTTGGGTGTATCACATAACTCTTCTTTTTTCTTCTAAGGTGTTTTAGAACTGTGTGTGTGTGTGTGTGTGTGTGTGTGTGTGTTCAATCTACTTTCCCAAATCTATCTCTATTTATTTTTTCTTACTTTTCTTTTTATGAATTTTTACTTGAACACAAAATTGGTTAGTTTCAAAGCAGTTCATCTCCATCTCTCTTTTGTTTTTAATTTTTAATGAAATGCAAAGTTTTTCCTACTGAGTTTTCTGTTGTATATTTCTTATAAAACACGGTTCTTTATATTTTTAACAATTTTTTTTAATTTCTTTGTTTTGGTATAATTTAGACTCATTTTGTATTTACTTCTCAAAAATGTTAATTCACATACAAATTGTTACGAGTAGGATGTTATGATCGTTGACCTATAACCCTTTTTTAATGACTCAACATAGAATCCCAATTTTAGGAGAGAAAGATCTAAATTAACTTGAAATGCAGTAGTCAAATAAGAACTTCAGTTAATTTGACTGAGTGTATAACACTTGATAGAATAGAATGACAAAATGGTTCAATATATGTTCAAAAAATCGAAAACCCATCTTCAGTCAGTCCCATTTCCTTTGAAGAAAGACTTGATTTTGTTTTTCCAGGTGTAATTTATGAGATTAGGTTAATTGTTTGTGTTATTTAATGTTTTTGTGGTTGAATCTATGTTGCTCTAGACTTGGTAGGTCCACTACACTACAAGAAAAGTAGGCTTAAAACACTGAAGCATTTGCAACAGCACACTAGTCGCCAAGTTTTATTATTTACTTTTTTTTTTTTTTGGTTCAATATGATTGCAGTTCAGCAGATATGACAAGATAAGTGGAAGAAGCCGAGGGTTTGGAGATCCACTGTCCGTGGTGGAACCAAGAAGTAGACACTCGAAAAACAAAATTTGTGTTGCTTTGTTATATAGATTTTGTTAACTTCAAGGCCTCTAGGGTTTGGAGATCCACTGTCCGTGTTGTTAAAACTTATGTTGGTTCAAATGATTGGAATCTATCCACACAAAAAAAGCAAAATAGTTTTATATATATATAATGTATAAATTGTTGTTTTTTGCATAGTGTTCATGTGAGGAATGAAACTTTAATGGGTTTTTAATATTTGAGCATTCCACTTTCATAAAAATGAAAGAAGGGTTCTATAATTGTAAGCACATTGTGTGAAGAGGACTGGAGTTCTGCATTTTTATGAACACGAGCTTCAAATTTTATGATCCAAACACATCCTCAAGGAAAGAAGTTGATACGGATGCATGAGGTGTTGTGTTTGAATTCATTGTGACAATCCAATATCTATTTGCCTGCAGGTCAGGTCAGCTCTGAAGTGGGAGATAAAAAGTAGAGAAAATCAACGGAGAAAGATAGGTGTTATGTTTATGTGAGAATGGTAGATCATGCTTGAGATATGTTCGTTTTAGGTTTCCCCTAGCAGGATCCTTGCTATGATCTGCCTTTGTGGCTTTGTATTATGCTACCTTTGTCTCATAGAAAAGTTATGTATGTTTTGTTCAATTTCCTTCCCTTATTTTTTTTGCCTTTTCCTTTTCCTTTTTCTTTTCAATAGAAATATATATCCAGAAATACCTTCCAGTGCAATATACCTGCAGTTCTTTATGTGATGATGTTTTTCCTGGGTATCGGTTGTGGTCTTCCTTTTTGGTGCTATTGTTTCAGACGTTGGCTGAAGATAAAAAAGAATGTCTTCAATTAGTCTTTTCTAAAGGAGAGAAGAATACAGGCATACATTTTTTCTTTTCTTTTTTGTTTAAATGGCCATTTTGAACAACAGGAGTTCCCTAGGGGTGGTCTACATTGCGGTGTGGATTTGACTGGTAAAATATACTCAATTTTCCACAACTGAATACAAGTAAATGTGTTAGAAGGTTTTCCACAGAAAATTCGACTACTTGGTATTGTATTGATTTCAATCTGTTTTGATGTTTGCAATGTGTATGGCATATTTGGCAGATTTCGGATTTGCTTAAGTTGAAAGTCTTAACTTCATGTATGAAGTTAATGTATTATGAGATTAATTTATACTCATGTCAATTATTTGAATCATTTATTTCATATGATAAGATGTGAAGAACATGCAAAAAATATGTTGCTCGGGGAAACCTAAATGGAACATTTCAAATCTATTGCAATAGTTCCCATTGTTGTGCATTGACCTTGTAACAGTTGCCATTATCCTGGCAATAGTGTCACCCAAAGCCCTCTTAGCTCTTTGCACTCCAGAAAAAACTAACTCAACCCACAGTTCCATAGGAAAATCTCAGAATCAAATATAGAAACAACAATATTAACAATCACTCTGTTGTCAACTAAAAATAACATCTTCAACCACCTTTGTGGTAACCTTAAAAAAGAACTGTAGAGTGGTAACATCACAATAGTCACAGGAGCATATTTTAATTTCCCCTGCTTCCTTGATTATAATTTTTACTTGCATATAATTAAAAAATTTACGCTTCTCATAATTAACAACCCAAAATAGGACGGCTCATTTAGTAAGGTTACATCTATCAAATCACATGTCATGTATCAATCTCATCTGTTTATCAAATATCTTGTGTATCAATCTCATATGTTTATTGAACATCTTGAGTATTTTCTGTCCCTAATGAATTAACTGCATATCGGCAACATTTCTCCAAGACAGCATCATGAACCTGCAAAATATCCACCACTCATCAACCAAGGAGAAGATTGGAAAATTTTAAATATTATGGCCATAACAAATAAAATAAATAAATAAAAGTACCTGCAAAATAAAAAATAAAATAAAAACAAAAATACAGGTTCCAGGATCAGAAAGCTATAAATGCATGATATCGTGAAATAGACAACACATCCAATGGCTGTTATGTGTCCAATCCCATATACTTCACAGAATTTCAATGGCCCTTTTGTGTCCCATGAACTCTTGGAAACCTGGTGAACCAGAGTTAGCATCTATGCATGATAGATTAGATGTTCCAAACTAAATGGGACCATTAAGTTACCACACTTAACCAGATTGTGAAATGGACATGCCTGCCCAACAAATTCTTGAAGAACAAGCCCCCGACTGGGATGCTAATGAATCTATGGATATATCTCTTTCATAAAATAAAAAATATATATTTTAACATAAAAGGACTTCAGAGGAATGAGTTCATCATAATGTGTTCTAAATGCCTGTGAATGACCAAACCAGCCATTTAAGATTCCTAGGAGCTGATGAACCATGAAGTTAATGAGAAATTGTTCAACAAGCTAGAAAGATAAATCCAATGAAGTGATTGGGAATCTTTAGAAGATTAGTCAGTATAAAATTGTGATTGGGAATCTTCAGAAGATTAGTCAGTGTAACATTGCTTTTCTTAAACATGAACTACTCTGTGTCTGTCAAGTAGCCACATTGATCTGGGTTTATAGCACGTACATAAATGATGTTACGATCATTAATAAATTCTTTATTCGTAGTTTAGTGGTTGTTTTGTTTAATGATTTTGAAAATATATATATTTGAGGAGAGAAACTCACGTCGATGGCAGGAAATGACTATGACTTCATAAAGCATATAACTTTAGCTGTGCACTTTGAAGCATCTCAGATGTGGGAACAATTGAAGCAGTTCTTCACGACTTTGTCTCTGTGAGGGAAATATATACACATCAAAAAAAGGAAAGAAAAAAAAGAAACAAACAACAGGAGAATCTACTAGTGTGTTACACGAAAAAAATAAATAATAATAAATAATAAATAAATAAGGGCAAAATACAAAGCCCACAAAGCCGTAGTTAAACTCTTGTTCCAATGTCAAAAGTGGCAAACGCCAAGCAAATCAAATTGATAACCAAAATAGGAAAAGCTATAAAAAACAACAAATCTAATGGAATTTCTATGGTGACTTAGAAGAATTTGAGTGGTGTAAAAGTAGTTAGGTTGACTGATTTGTTCAACAAAATATTACAAACTAAGAAGATGGTTGATGATTGAAAGAAAAATGCTCTCGGTACATGTATATAAGAAAAAATGTGATATGATATACCTTGATGCCAATGCATCCATTCACATCGAGGGTTGTAAGTGTGTTTGAGCAGAACCTTGACAGGGTTTCCAAGCACTTATCAATAACACCAATAATACCAAACAAGCTGCGGTTTTTCCATCCATGAAATCAGTAACAGATGTTATATCAAGAGGAAACTTTTTAATAGCCAGGAGATGACTGCACGACCATACGATTTCACCATAACAGTATGGAATGGCCAATGCTTATCAATCTTGCTAGTACTCTGTATTTGATACTAGATGTGCATGTTGCACTAAAATTGTTTCAGCAAGGTTGCAATAAAATTCAATCAATAAAAAATTTGAACAATATGACAATGACTATCGTGTCATAGCTCAACTCAACTCAACTCGACAAGGCTTTATCCCAAATCCCAATTACTTTAGTGTAAGCTACATGGATCCATTTCCTTGAATTGATTATGATAAATACAGCTGCTTAAATTACAGATTTCATTTTAAGTTCATTCCAAATTATAGTTCAGCTTTCATATTTTCTGCATGCCATGTTCCAATAACTTGGGTATGGATGTCAGAGGTGTGTATGTGCCTAAAATCGGATTAATCTATTTCCAAATTTAAGAAATGAGGGACACAACTAAATGTGATATTACTTAATGCTCTTTTGTTTTTGTTTCTAATGCTAAAATGGTGTTTTTATGTAACATAGATCATCAACCACCGATACTATACCCAATTTGAAGCAACAATATCCAATTCACATAATAAGGGAGTTTTGACTTCATGGCATAATCGCATGGTATGCTCTTAAAAGCTTCTAAAGGCACAAACCAGACATAAAATGCATCAATTTTTCACATTCAATAATATTAGTCTCATCAAGATTTAACCCCAAGGGGGCGAGTGGTAAAGACATAAGAATAAGATCCAAGGTCTCAAGTTTGAGTCTCCCAAGGGGCCACTAGAGGTTTGTGGTTGTTAACTTCAGGCCATATGCTTTCAACGTTCAATGCATACAAAATACGATTTTAAAATGGAATCCAAAAGGCTTTGACTAAAAATTAAAATAAAACATTTCTACAACTTACACTAGAATGTTGAATTGGAGCACAAATTCCCATTAGTCCACATCCAAGATGCTCTATACCATCTTCAAATAATTGGACTATGTTATAAGTCAATTTTTACCTTGTTCTTTCAATAATCAAACAATAACAACATGTTTTCTGTAAGAAAAAAGCACAAAATCTGCAATAGCACAAATGAATAGAACATGCAAGTGATGCAGACATATTTTCCAAAACCATAATTAATTTTTTTTTCTTGCCATACCCATTGAAAGGTTTTAATTTGCAATTGCAATCACTGCCAAACTTCCAAAGCATGGATAAGTTCTGTCAATGGCCTATTGGCATAATTGATGAGTCATAGGTACCAACATTTCAATAAGAAAAATTGAAAACAAAAGGAATAACAAATGGCATACTACCATAAAAGTTGCTATTTAAAAGCAAATTTAACTTAGAAGTCAAGAGAGAAGGTCAAATAATGTTTCCCTGAAGAGTAGGTAACATAAAACAATTTACTAAGGGCTATTAGTTTTGGGTCCTCCAGGTACCACTCCTTATTTCCCCATTATGCTACCTAATTAGACGCTACAGATTCACCGTAAATCTAAAATTGGTAAAAAAAAAATTAATACAAGAGATATAATTACTAATTTATTAAATATATGATTTCAAGGTCTAAAGATCGATACAAACAATCAAGAAAACTAATGGGTATAAGGGTAGATTATATGTATGCATATATACATACCTATATGCATATGATATGCTATCTCTATGTGTGTGTAAATATATAAACAATGCCCAAATAGTACACATTAATATGTGTTGGGGAGGGAAAAGATTGGGTACACACCTAACCTTTGACATAGTACACAGAGTGGCTGCCTCAAGATTTAAACTCATAACTTCAAGGTTATTAGGCTAAGATTTTTACCATTGAACCAATGGTCACCCCTGTGTGCGCGCGCGCGCATATATATATATATATATATATATGTATATCTTAAATATACAAATATGAGAAATTAACACTTCTCATAGGAAAATAAGTTTCCAGTAAACCAAGAAATGGGTAAACAAGAAGTATTATCATTGAATCTGTAAACAATGTTCAAGATTATCATTATCAAAGGGTTCAATAAAACCACAATACACATACACACAACGAAATGATTTTCTAGATAATAATTTTTGAAGAATTCATCAAGAAAATTGGTTGCACCTGTCTTCAACTAGCTTGAGTTGAAAGAAAAGAATTCATCAAAAAAAAAATTATTTATATTTTTTGGAAAATTTTGATAAAACTCTAATTTGAACGAGAGTGTTAAGATGAGTTGGGTTTTCCCATATCACACTAATCTTGCACATAGCTTTCAAATCCAAAATTTCATATCAGGAAGTACTAAACAATCCAAGAAGGCTCTTTTGATTCTAACATATTAATCAGAAACTCAAACAAGGTCTACAATTTCTTACATATCTATTGGTTTTCATAAAAAAAATCATATGATCAAAACAAGACTCAGATAACTTATTCTATCAAACAACACCATTCAAGCTCGATCCACAGATCATCTTAAGATAAGTAAAAACACCAATTAGATTATATTATTTTATTATAAATTTTCTTTTACACATTATTATGTTAAAATTAGTGTTTGTTTTATATGTCTAGATTTTTTATTTTACTTGTGTCTAATAAAAATTTGGATCTGCCAAACTTTAAAAAAAAATAAAAAAAACTAAAACTTAAAAGTAATTTTGTAGCTTAAAAACAGAGAAAATTTATTTTATATAAAAATTTACATTGTAAAAAAAACTTGTTTAGATTTTTCTCCTTAGGTACACTTTTAGATTTTCTCAAAAAAGCTTGAGCTGGGTCGCCTGTGTGTTTAATCAGCATGTAGACGTATAATGCTATAGCAAAGAGAAAGCAATTAAACAAATGCCAATATGATTGAGAACTGATGTTAATTTTGAATGTGAACAAAACTTAATATCCTCAGCTATTCACTTTTTAAGGTTAGGGTTTTGAAATCAAAGCCCTATCTTCGGTGGTTACAGATGTTAATTTTGACTGAGAACAAACCTTAATATTAGATATTCAATAAGGGTTAGGGTTTTGAAATCAAAGCCCCAATGGCACAGCTATCTTGGGTGGCTGTAAATAGGAACATACCTGACCTACAGAAGAGAGCTCTCGTAAATATTCAATTCGACTAGAAGGGAAAATATTTGCTGACAAACCCATGGTGGCGACGTGAACAGAGTGATGGCTTGTGAAGAAGATGTCGACAACGGTGGCGTGGATCGCCGACGGGGCTGGTGGTCTTTGGCCATGGTAGAAGCTTCGGCTATGGTGGAAGAAGACATATAAATACAAAATAAAAAAATAAAAAAATAAAAAAAAAAACAGAAAACATAGAAGTTAACACACCAAAGCTGAAAGCTACTCATCCAGTTTCCAGGCTTAGTTCAGATTGAACATTGCAACCAACAGAATTGCAGGCTTGTTTCCCACAGATAGGTTCACTCATTGACATTGGAAACATTGCTTGGACATTTCGTTGAGAAATGGTATTATCCAATTCTGTAAGCAATTGGGTGCTGTTGGGAAAACTAGGTTGTGATGATTCCTTCAAACATTTGACTTCTACACTGTCATGAGCCGATCCTTCTAACAACGAAGGATTGACAGCCTCAGCCTCAGAAGTAGTTGAGAGGCAAAGTGACTTTGAGTCCTCTTCCTTTTCAGGAGCTGCAGAACCTGATGAATTAAACAATTTAACGTAACAAGACAAAGAATACAAAGAAGAAAGAAAAATGATATGACATATATACGAATCAAACCTTCACATGCAGGCCTTGAACTCTCTCCCTCAGGCAAATGCCAAGATTTTGGTTTTCCCAATTCACCATCCAAGCCATTCTTGTTATTGTTTGGGAACATATTAGCCAAGGCATACAGAGTCTCTACCACTTCTTCCTCATCTTTTGTGATTGGCCGGCTTGGAGATTCATCTAGATCTTCTGGTTGCTGCAAATCCAATTCCGGTGTTAAACACAAAATGGCAAATTGAGGAAAATTGTAAAACATAATCTGAAATTCGGAGGAAGAGATTACTACTACATTCAGTCTGGATTTCTTTATGCCCGGTAATTCAACTCCATTGGTCCCATGGTTTGTCTCTTTCTTATCTGGGAATGGTGGAGAAATGGATTCACGGTTGCGCTTCTTCATGGTTGTAAATGTAAAAGAATAATTCCTTAACCTTATTAAAATCCAATCAAGTATAAATTATTGAAATCTAAAAATCTATCGAGAGCATTCAATTTTCAATCTTTCTTTTTTTTCCTTTTATTTTCTGATTTAGACAAGATGTGATAAATAGATAGATGAAAATTGCAGAATACATAAAGTATATAATATCAAATAAAAATTACAGAATCTTTCAATCTGGAAAAGAAAGGAAAAGCAAAGGAACAGTTCGGCAACAAAGCATCAAAGATGAGGAAAGTTCCAATTAGACCAACCAGATAGAGCCGAATTAAAATCTATGGGCTCCAACTAACTAACCCGAAAATCATTCAAAAAACTCCAATTGACAAGAAATCTGTGGGATATCATCACCCCATGTGAGGGGTGATCCTCCATGTGTTGCAAGGTTGGCCATGTTAGGAAGCCAACACACATGAGCTGGCCATGTGAAGCCAGCACACAAGATAGCTGGCCATATGCAAGGCCAGCCTCTCCATCTCCATTCTGATTGACTATAAATGGAGGCTAAGGGGAGGGTTTGAGATAGTGCAGAGCAAGCCACAGAGAGTGAGATATGTGAGGCGGAGAGACCGTCTCCCTCGGTGTGAGCGAGGGAGACGGGTGAGTGTGTGAGTGAGGAGAGTGTGAGCTCCTCCTCTATTGTAATCTTTCTGTAATATCTCCATTGTTATAGTGATAACCGGCTACTCTCCCGTGGACGTAGGCATTGAGGCCGAACCACGTTAAATATTGTGTCTCCTTGAGTGTGGGTGTGTTTTTCTGCATGGAATAATTTCTATAAGGTCTTGGGCGGGATCCCAGATCCCAACAAGTGGTATCAGAGCCTCGTTGGTGGCGTTTCGGAACAAAAACAGCGTTTTGTTTGAAACTGTCCAGAAATCGTATTGCTCGAAATTAGGTTTTGAGTATACCAGGAGCAAGGGCTCGAGAAGAGGAGTCCAACCATGTAAAGAAGACACCCAGAGGAGGAGTCACGCGCTCTCACGCGCTGCCTAAAAAAGGCAAGTGAGGCCCAGTCTCGGCACGCGCCACCACGCGCCGTGAGGCTGTCGGCGCGTCGGCCCAGTCTCAGCCACGCGCTCCACGCGCGGACGAAGGAAGAAGGTGAGTGGGAGCAGCGCGTGTCCACGACGCGCACGCCATGTGGGCCCACGTCAGCACTGACATGTCGGCCACGTCAGCAGCCACGTTAGCAAGAGTTGCCACGTGGTTACCACGTCATCAGCCAGGTCACCGCCACGTGGCCTGTCACGTCATCGACACATGGCCATAGAGCATTGCCACGTCAGCACAGGTGTGCCACGTGTCTGCCACGTCAGCAGTGGTGTTGACCAGTCAACTAGAGGCAGGGAGGGATCCAGTGCTACGCGGCAAGGGTGTAGCCGCAGGAGGAAGAATCCAGTGTTTCGCGGCTAAGGTGCAGTCGCAGATCTGAGGCGTACAAAATGTTTTGGCTAGATCGAAGCCATTTGGAGTCCGTTTTTGGTGATCCAATAGTGGTTTCCGACTATTTGGAGTATTCCGGACACATCCGTACGGTCAGATTTTGGAGACGGAGTTTCTGTAAAAATAAGGCAGATTAAAGTGGCAGACGGTGTCAGGGGCAGTGGACGGAATATTCTGTTAGAACACGGAATATTCCCTGAACTTCTGAAAATTGCAATTTGGCCCAGAATTTTCAGAAAATTATGGTGTGGCCCAGCTTTCGGGGATAGTTTTCAGTGAGGTCCCCGAAAATGCAGTGAAGGTTGGTCCTAGCTAAACGGACCGCTCCGGACGCAACCGTGAGGTCAGAATAGTGAAATTCTGAACGGTTTGGAAAGATTATCAAAACATGGGTGTTTGTCATCTTCAATACTCGAAGGAAGGTTGCTGGATATTGTGGAACGCTGCAGATTCACTGAAGAGGTTAGAATGAGCAGATTCTGACCAGATTGGACAACCAGATACAGATTGAGATAGATCATTGAAGACCAGAGGAGATCAGGCTTGATCAAATGGCAAATCAAGGGAGATCAGGATTGGTCAGGGGTGATCAGAGGATTGCAAAGATGATTATCTCCGGAGTTCGTTGGAGGATCTGGTTCAATCAAAAGAGAAGACCATTCATCGACGGATAGATGATTTGGCAACCAGTACAGGCTCAGGGAAATACTGTGGCTGTTGGAGCTACTGTATATGAGTAGGTACTAATGGTATGTGGACATGTAGAACAATAGTTGCAGAGGAGCATCCTAAGCGCAGAAGTACAATTGCAAACATGCAACATTGCAAGGGTACGCTAGAGTGTCGTACAGAGGCGCGAGAAGAGTGTGCAGCAGCAGGTTGGTGACAGTTCACAGGAACTTCCAGACAAAGAAATTGAGACAGGTAAAACGCAAGAGTGCGTGCCAAGGAGTGGCAAGTCTTATTTCTCTATGGTGGTTTCTTTAGTTCCATGGCAGCAGATGATAGAGTTGATGCAGATCTCTCAAGCAAGCTTGACGTAGGGAGACCAGAAGCCATGGGTGCGAGCACTATGCACGGAGTTGCATAGTGGTAACTTGTACAGACCGGTGGAAGTTGTCTTGGCAGAAGGGCTAACTGTCAAACATCAGTACGGACGTACAAGTGAGACAGAACCGAACATCAGGGATTGCAGCACAGACAACGGGCGTATGAGATCGCTGGGAAGTTGTTCTGAAGTGCAGAAAGCAAAGGCTGGTTGTTCAGAAATAAGCTCCGAGCAAGGAAAATTGAGGATGTTGATGTGTCAAACTCTGAAGTTTTCTAGTTGCTCCCGTGTTCATCATGCAAGGAGTTGCACGGTAATGCATGACAGTCAAGGGCATCCCAGCAGGGGGTGCAGGACATCCAATCAGGGGGTGTCGGATATCTTGGTTGCGCAAGTTCAAGCATAGCAGGTATAGACATCCGAGACAGAAGTGTGGAAGAGATCTGTGGGAGATAGGAGCAGAGGCTCTCTCCAAATCAGAGAGTGGTGTGAGTTGAGTTGAGGATGTAGGATTCCCTCCTCCTCTTATATCTCTGGTGTATTATCTCTAGCTTCAGGGGGTGCAAGCATCTCAGTGAGGAGATGCAGACTATGCTGAAGACATCCGAGACAGGAAGCGTGGAAGAGATCTGTAGGAGATAGGAGCAGCGGTTCTCTCCAAATCAGAGAGTGGTATGAGTTGAGTTGAGGATGTAGG
Organism: Camellia sinensis; assembly: GCF_055761805.1. NCBI lineage: Eukaryota > Viridiplantae > Streptophyta > Magnoliopsida > Ericales > Theaceae > Camellia > Camellia sinensis. The sequence goes on from NC_138964.1 coordinate 193,658,865, forward strand.
ATTCCCTCCTCCTCTTGTATCTCTGGTGTATTATCTCTAGCTTTCAAGGGATGCAGCGTCTCAGTGAGGAGATGCAAACTATGTTGAATTTGGGCGTGACAAGATTAGCAGCAATGTGTGTTGTGGATCACCTCACATGGGTTGAGGGGGTGATTTGTGGGATATCATCACCCCATGTGAGGGGTGATCCTCCATGTGTTGCAAGGTTGGCCATGTTAGGAAGCCAACACACATGAGCTGGCCATGTGAAGCCAGCACACAAGATAGCTGGCCATATGCAAGGCCAGCCTCTCCATCTCCATTCTGATTGACTATAAATGGAGGCTAAGGGGAGGGTTTGAGATAGTGCAGAGCAAGCCACAGAGAGTGAGATATGTGAGGCGGAGAGACCGTCTCCCTCGGTGTGAGCGAGGGAGACGGGTGAGTGTGTGAGTGAGGAGAGTGTGAGCTCCTCCTCTATTGTAATCTTTCTGTAATATCTCCATTGTTATAGTGATAACCGGCTACTCTCCCGTGGACGTAGGCATTGAGGCCGAACCACGTTAAATATTGTGTCTCCTTGAGTGTGGGTGTGTTTTTCTGCATGGAATAATTTCTATAAGGTCTTGGGCGGGATCCCAGATCCCAACAAAATCGAACAAAAAGTAGAAAAATTTATATTCTCGTTTCACAAATTACACACCTGACCGTAGCTTCCGAGGAATAGAGGCATGATCAACTGTGTTGCATTCATGAAAAACCTTTTGGGGAAACCTAAATCTCTTGCTAATACTTGTCGTGTTACGAATCTCATCTTCAAATTCAGACCCAGCACAACCCATTTCGCCGTTTTCGTTACTAGAATTCACTTTACCAACAACGCTCAATCTTCTCATTCTTTCTTTCTTCAATTTCTTCGAGAAAACAGTGCCCTCAAAATTATTATTCATACCTTCAAATCAAAACAAACATTCACAAGAAATTATATGAGTTTTGAGAAAAATCGAATAAGGGACAACAAAGAACAACCCAGAACAGGGCAGATAATAAGAAGACACCCAATATCAGCAAATGCTTATCTCAAAACCAGGAGAAAAAAAAATTAAAAAAATTAAAAAATAAATAAGAATAAACAGGTAAAGACAGACAGCCATTGATGAGTTTTGTTGTTTAGCTACAACAAAAAAAACGTAAAATTCAACATGTAAATTTGTCGTCAAATGATTGTGGATTCGCAGGCGAGGACCGACTCGCTCCTCCACGCCTCATGTCTCGATTTTTGTCCATTTCCTAGACGATAACAGAAACACAAACATCGAATTGAAAACGGCTTCAACGGCCCAAAATTCGATCGAACCCACCTCAGATAATGCTTCCAAAAACAAACCCTTCAGAGAAAGGTGAAGAGCAAGAGAGAGAGGGAGGCCAATCGTTCTTCTCTCGCTATGGTGGAAGAGAAGAGAAAGGTGAAGAACGGTGGCCCCGACGCTTGACCGTTGGACTTCGACAATCTCTGCAGCTTCGGCTATGGTGGAAGAGAGGAGGGAGGAGAAGAGAAGAGCAAGAGCACGAACCAGACCAAGAGAGGGAGGCAACTGACTTGGGACCGTTGGACTTCTGATTTTGACAACCGGTTAGACCGGTTGCCAATTCAAAATTAAATTATTAAAATAATTTAATTTTATGATAGTTATAAGATAATATGGTATATATAAATAATTAAATATAACTAAGTTATGAGTTAATATGAGAATAGTTATGATTTATATGATATTAGTTATGATATCAAATCACATAATTTCATAACTAATGTATGGTACATCCAAATGTACCATAGCATCACCCACCAAACAGTTCTAATGTAATGCTTATTCACTAAAAATTTTATTTATAATATATTTTTTATCAAATTTTTTTATTTATGAAAATGAGTTCGCCCCAATTGAACAAAGGGAGCAATGCATTCAATGTTGGGTCCCCATTTCTATCAACTTTGGAATCCTTTAAAGAAGATTTCGAGGGCCTGATTGGTTCACCTGAATTTGGGTTTTGGATTCATTTAACACAGCTTTACGGCCGACAAGAGGACTGGACTATGGGTTCCAGAATTAATGGAGTTATTAAAATATTGTTTCAAATTGATATTAAAATATAAAAGGTTACTTAACTTTGAATATATGTAATTTAAATGTTGAAGACGAAATGTAATTAACTTTTAAAACAATTATGGTAAATTTTTTTTTTAAAGTTTCTTATCAAATGAAAACGTGTGCACAGTTCTAATTAAAACAGAAGAAAATTTTAATCCTTGCCCTCGTAAATTTGACCGGGATAACTCCCTTCTATATCACTATTCTTCATATCTCTCCATACCCTATTTTGTCGATTCTCAGGTCCACAATGATGATTCAAACTGTTTATCTCACATGCCTAGTAATAAAGATGAATTGTGTAAAAAAACTAATTTTATCAAATATTATTAGACATATGAACAATTCAAATCACTATTATAGGCTAAGAGTGGAGTCCACGAAATGAAATGTGAAAAAGGAAAATAGTGGCATGGAGATGAGTCCTTTTCAATACTCCAAAGACAGATTAGGGATATCATTTCCTAATTTCTACAGCATAGTCCACACACGAATTGGTGTTAGATCAATTTTGTACCATCTCATTCTGAGTAGATAGTAAAATATAGTATAGAAAATGGTGTGCTTGTAACCAGACTTCAAAATTCACAAATTTCCATAAACGGTTTCATCCCATGTTTAAGCGTCACCAATGAACCATAAGAGCAAAACAATAATACTATAATTAAAAACAGTAAAAATAAATTTTTTAAAAAAAAGTACAAAACAATCAATTTAAATAAATTTCCATTATCATATACTCTTTTGTAAAACCAATTTGAATCCATCCCCAAAACCCATTTAGGAGAGAAAATAATCTCTCCCCCCACAGTTTCTTGCAACTTGTGCAAGGACTACATTACATGTATACTTCACATTATCATTTACATTAGCAGCCACCTCCTTGGGCGTGACTAAAGGAGCCCCTAACCGTTAGAGAGCCAGAAAGGAAGTGTCTACACGGGCCCTGCAAAAGCAGGAGTGCCTGCAGTATTGCACATGGGAGAACTGGAGGCACCCCTTCAAGATGTTTGAGCCATACCTTGACCCAAACCCAACCGAACCACAACAGGGTCCTAGCGAGCAGAAGCCAAAATCTGCATTGCCCCCATGGAGACTTGAACCCAAAGCCACTTGCTCACCAAACCCTTGGTGGTGAGTGTATGAGGTACCTGAAACTGAAATTGTATGGCATGACTTGTACCAACTGTGAAAGAGGCTTCGTTTCCTTTCTCTCTAGGCATCTAACTGTTTGATTCCTCAGTTCATCAGGGAGCTGCAAGCAAACCTGATCCAGAAGTGCTTCCAAGTCCTTTGCAAAGTCAGGAAGATACCAATCTAACAGCTTTGAAACTATAAACTTGTTTTCTTTTGAAATGCCTATTGCTGCCTGTAAGTAGTCTCGCTTTGCGCCCTCCATTTCGTTCTCAACTTGAGATGCAGTATACACCCTAACCTTCATTTGACAAAATTTGTCTCAGCAATTCATAAACAAGATTGTCTCATAGGAAGATTTCGTATTGACTAAGATTAAAGGAATTGATAATCAGAGGTGGCTTAACCATTAGGTTAGTTAGGCTGTCGTCTAAAGTCCACAAAAAAATTTCAAAAAAATCCTATTGTCAAAGACCCCAATTTTTCAAAGATAGCTAGATAAGGCCTCATTTTAATGTTTAGTCTGAGACTTCCAAAAATCTTAAACCGCTACTGTTGATAATAATAGTAACAAGGAAAATGATTGTTGGGTTGATTAGTCAACCCAAACCGAACACACATTGAGAGGTTATTTAGTCAATGTGTGGTAGGTCCCACAATCTGACCAATCATCCCTCAACCGTCAATATGTATTCAATTTTGGCCTTTGATTAGTCTATACCTATGGTGGTATTCTAACCATGCCATATTGTTTGATACAAATTTTTACTTACAACTTACAAAATAAAAATAAATATTAAAAAAAGTTAATTATTAATAAACAGGGCAGAGAATACTTTTAACTTATGCATTTAGATTATTAGCTTACTAGATATCTATATATTTGAAATGAAACACAAAACTAGCACATAGAGATTCGAAACTTTGCTTGCTGCCGGCGCTCATTGTTGAGCATTAGATGCATTTTTTATATGCCTTTTGTTTTTGTTTTTTTTTAATTTCTATCTATTTATAGTGTTACCCAAAAGACAACTTAAGAGGGGTGAATTAGTTTTTACAATTAAAATTAATAATACCCTAATAAAAATTATGACTAGCACAATAGATAAATATAATTAATGAAATAAAAATAATTAAAACAAATGTGTTAACAACTATGTCAGTTAATGATTTTAGCATAGTAAAAATGTGAAATATAGTTATGACAATTTAAAATAAAATAAAGAGATAAGGGAGAGAGAGACAAACAAATTTATAGTGGTTCGGTTTCAACTCTGCCTGCGTCCACTCCTCAAGGTTCACTTAAGATTTTCCACTATTTTCTAGCTTCACAGGGGTGCTAGCAACCTCTTTACAAATGGAACAATCCTCCACGGATTTTACACAGACCTCACAAGTCTAAACCCTTACAAATCTTAGGTGATTCACAATCACTCTCAAGATTTCAAGAACACAGTGTTTGCAACACTTTTACAAGATGAAATTGTATTTTTGCTTTCAAAGAAAATTTACAATAAATATCTCTCAAAGATAGATATATAAAATAAAGTTTTAATTTTTCTGTAAATCTCACACAGGAAAGATGAGCTTAAAGCTATAAAGCTCAGTGTATAATTTTTTAGAATAGATGTGAGTAATTATAGATCAAAGAATATTTTCAGATTTTTTTGTAACTTATTTACATTAAAGGCTTTGATATATATAATGAAAATTATAACCGTTTATAGCCGTTGTATTCATTTGAATTTATAGCCGTTTATAACTGTTGTAATTATTTGAATTTATAACCGTTTATAGCCGTTATACTTCCATCATTACCAATTTAAATATCTTTCACTCCATTATTACAAATTTAAATATCTTCCACTTGAACCTTTTGAACCTTTTTGCCTTTTGAACCTTTATAGCCGTTTATAGCCGTTATTCTTCCATCATTACTAATTTGAATATCTTCCACTTGAACCTTTTGAACCTTTTGACCTGCTGTTGTGCTAAGCTATTTGAACCATTTTTTTGGGCTGTTTGAACTCCTGATTTAATCAAATATTAAATACATTCTAACAACATTTAGGATAAAGGTTTATGTGAGAAATAATGGTACAAAATAAATATTGATTATATTTTTCTCTCTCAAATAAATCAATAAAATAAATTTTGATTCAATTGTTCTCTTTCAAATAAATCATCAAAATAAATTTTGATTAAAATATAATTAAATAAATCATCAAAATAAATTTTGAATTCTATTTTTTTCCTTCAAATAAATTAAAACATAATTAAATAAATCTTCAAAATAAATAAGTCTAACATATAGAAATGGAGGGAATTTTACTGTTGAATCTAGTCATGAAAATTTTGTTGAACAGTTAACAAAATTGACTTTTTTAATCATCAAACTTATCCTAAATGTGTGACAAACTTACAGCTGGGGAGGACGAACTTCCACAGGAAAGTGCGAATGTAATCAAGGGTTCAGACCACTCCAATCCGAATATACTGCATGCTTTCTTTTTTGGGTGAATAAATGCTGCATGCTTTCATTTCCTCATTTCTTGAAACTTTCAGACAAGTCTATTGAAATCAAGGAAAGTGCAAATGTAACCAAGGGCTAGCAAGTTAACAATTTTCCCCGATTAAGAACAAATCTTTTATAAGGATTTTACCCGCTTCTGAGTATATAAACAGAAACAAGTAAATACAGAAAAATGTGAGAAGAATGCCACTTACATATTTCAAGTGGTAAGGCAACCTCAAGACAAAATGCTCAGTCATAATTGCATTTAGCAAGTGTCCCCCCACAGTTATCGTTGCCTGAGCGCAGCATAGTTGTAGTTATGCCGGTTGTGAAACTTAAAAGGTTATAATTAACGGTATTAGTCTGAAACAGAAGACACTTGCACTGAATTAGCAGCTTAAAATTTTGAACTTCCAAGTCTGATTGAGTTCTTGACAGTTCAAGCTGATCCATAACACTTGATTGACATTATGTATCCATTATTGGTTGATAAACAAACGGATGAAAGGTTATTTGTTCAAAAAATGAGAGGAAAGGAATGAAAATGATGAGAATGATGAGAAGATCTCACGTTTTGCATCAGTGCTACGACCATTTCAGGAGTTTCGGGTATGCCCTGCTCTAGAAATGCCTGAAATATTGATAATGCAAGCAAAAAAATGTCCAAAAGTTAAATAAATAAATCTATAAATGTCTTAAGCTTAATATTATCAGTCACTTCAAAACTTATCGAGTCATTTGGGATAGATAGGCCTCTCTCTTGCATTCATCGTGCAGGAATTGTAAATGTTTATCCAAAATGCAAGCTTCTGCTGATGTGTAAGACCCTCCAAATGGACAGAGGCTAGCTTGCTGAGGAGAAGCCTGAAATATATACCAATGAGTAATACACAGCAACGGATATATTGACAATTAGGGTTGCAAAACAAGCTGAGCCAAGCCAAGCTTTGGGATGCTCAACCTCTTCTCATCAAGTATATTTGAGAAACTTGAGCTCGACTTGAGGCAACTCAATGACATAAATAAGCCAAGCTCAGGCGTGAAAAGAAAAAAAGAAAAACTAAATTATATGCACATTAATTATTAATAAATTTGATCAATCAAATATGTAAATTTGCAAAAACACCAAACATAATAGATAAAAATAAAATAAAATAATTAAAATATATTTGATATATCAATAAAAATAAATGTTAATTAATATATGATTGTGTTCTTCGAGCTAAGCTTAGGTCTACTTGAGGTCAGCTCAATTACTAAAAAGCCAAAAACTTTGGTTTGAGCTTGTTCATTTAGCAGACATGCCCAACCAAGCTATTCATGAACAACTCGATTCATTTGCAACCTATAGTGCCAATTTAGTAAGAAAGATAACAACCTTAAACTTACTCGAGTCTATGGACCAAAAATAAAGCATTTGTTTTCCTGTTGAAATCAATTGAGCCAGCTTCAATTGAACAGAGATGCTTATAAGGACCAATTTCTCGCTTTCTGAATTCTGAAAACATACTGTAAGGATCCCGAATCTCTGTTTCTTGATTGCTCAGCATTAGAGAAGGAATGGCCTTTGATTCAACAGTCCTGTTCTTTGTTGTGCTGAGTCTTAGAAAGATGTTAGACAAGCACTTGAAAACATCCTCAGAAATTTTGTTTGGAGAGCTGTCAGCTTCCAACGCTCCACCATCAGAGTCAGAAGAGCTCTCTTGTGCTCATTTGCGGTCTGCTAATCTTCTCTCCAACTGTATAACAATAATCAAGATCATTTTACAATCAAAAGGTTGAGAAATTTCTCATCTAATACTGCAAATATACCTGTAACCTCAGAGGATCAACGTTTTTTCCTATCGATTCAGGCTTGATTGGAGGTTTCTTCATTCTAGGACTTTTATTTTCTGGATATTGCTTATCCTTTGATGAATTAGAACGCAATCGATTCTCTTTTACTGGCCCATTTTCCAAAGAGAAATTGGGTTTTTTTGAACAATGTCCAATTCGATCAGGGGTGGGTTTGGAAGACGATAGTTTTCTACTTGAAGCACTTCTCGCAAGCGAAGGAAAAGGCTTTGCCACAGATAATCCTGAAATTTCATTGTGTTGGAACGAACATAGTGATTCCCCGTGTTTGGAACTTCTGGTGGATAACTCGCTGCATAAATCAACTGAATTCTATGCATTCCTCTTGGATGATATGTAAGCTGCTTCCTGATATAAACCTTGTCTGAAATCGATAATCTGCTCTTCTAGCCGAACAACCTTCTCTTCCAAAACTGATACTTCAGCGAGAAGTTCTAGTGTCTGAATGGTGAGAATAACATTCCCCATTATTCCCATGATCAGCTGCCGAGCCAGAAAGTTAAATTAGGAACACTTACTAATTATAATATCAAAAAATTTTATAAAAATATTTCATGCAAATTTTACAATTGGTTTAGAGAAATATCAAAAAAATATTGTTATTTATAATTAGTGTATCGTGGATAATATAAAAAAATATGGATATAAGTCTTAAAATAAATCATATAATGATAAATTATTTTTTTATACAAATTTTGATTAAAAATTCAATATAATGGCAATCTATGAAGCATGGACACTCCAAAATTGATGTCGTAGCAGTGTCCGACACGCGGACACGCCGGGGACACGGGGACACGCCGTGGACACGTACGGGACACGCCAAATGGCGTGTCCCTTTAATTTAATGATTTTTTTGGAAGGGGACACGGCGGGGACACGCGTGTCCATTTCTGGACACGCCATGGGACACGGCGGGGCTCGTTTTTGAATTTTTTATATTTATTTGGGGTCAAAGTATAATATTTATAAAGTAAAAAAAAAAAAAAACAACGGGAAGCCCTAATCGAACAACTGAGGAGTAAAGGAGTAAAATCAAACCTGCAAAGACTTTCTCTCTCTCAGTCGAAGCCCTCTCTCTCAGTCGAAGCCCTCTGAAGTTGATCGAAGCTCTGTCTCTCACTCGCAGCCCTCCGACGTCGATCGCAGCCCTCTGACGTCGATCGAAGCCCTCCGACGTCGATCGAAGACCAGTGATCCAGTCGTCTCAGTCGCTGCTTCAGTCGATCCAGTCGTCTTCGAAGGTAAGCCCCTCTCTGCGTCTCTCGCTCTCTCTCTTTCGCCTCTGTCTCCTCTTTCGCTCTCTCTCTCTCTCTCAGCTTTCGACTGAGATGGATTGATTTTTATTTTATTTTATTTTTTTTTACGTTTATATATGTTATATGTAACAGACTCTTTTTTTTATTTATTTTTTATTTTGATATATATTAATAAGACTTTTTTTTTTTTTGATATATATTATATGTAAGACTCTTTTTATTATTATTATTTTTTTTTTTTATTTGTTTACATGTTTATATATATATATATATGTAAGAACTTTTTTTTTTAATTATATGTTTATATATATGTATATATATAAAATTGTATTTAAATTCTGTTTTTTTTATTTAAACTCTTTATTTAGATGAGGCTGTTTTTTTTTAATTATATGTTTAAATTCTGTTTTATTTAAATTCTATTTAAGCTCTTTTTTTTGTTTTTTTTTTTATTTTTTTATTTATCCTTCTAATGTTAATGTTAATTTATAGGAAAAATGTCTAGTTCAAATTCTGCCAATAACACACCATCTGCCTTTGATGCTGAAGATGATAAGCCACTGTGGAAATATGTGACTAGATTAGAAAAATCTGGTGCAAAGGAGGGGAATTATACTTTTCAATGTAACTTTTGTCGGGTTACACGTAAAGGTTCATACACTAGGGTAAAAGCCCATTTGATGCAAATTAAAAATCAGGGGATAGAAGTGTGTCCAAAAGTAACAAGTAAGGATAAAGCAGATTTTGAGAGAGCAATTGCAGAAGCAGAGTTGAAATTGAAAAACTCTAAGTTGAAGAAAGTCCCATTGCCTCCTCCTAGTTCAAGTGCATCATTAGGTTTATGTTTTAATGAACCAGAGGAGATATATGGATCAAAAAGGAAGAGGTCAACTGCTTTAGGGAGTGAAAGTAGTAGTAACCCTGTTATGAAAGCATTTAACATTGGGGCTCGAGAACGACTAAATAGTGAGATAGCTAGAATGTTTTATTCAGCAGGCTTGCCATTTCATTTGGCAAGAAATCCTTACTATGTTAGTACATTTACTTTTGCTGCAAATAACAACATACAAGGATATGTACCACCTGGGTATAACATGTTGAGAACTACATTGCTTCAAAAAGAAAGGATAAACATTGATAGGTTGTTAGATCCTATTCGAGGCTCATGGAGAGAGAAGGGGGTGAGTATAGTCAGTGATGGATGGAGTGATTCCCAACGAAGGCCATTAATAAATTTTACCGGAGGTGGGCCTATGTTTCTTAAAGCGGTTGATTGTTCAGGGGAAACAAAGGACAAATATTTTATTTCCAACTTGATGAAGGAAGTAATTATGGAGGTTGGGCCTAAAAATGTGGTTCAAGTCATTACAGATAATGCCACAAATTGCAAGGCAGCCGGGCACCTAATTGAAGCACAATTTCCTCACATCTTTTGGACTCCTTGTGTTGTGCACACCCTCAATCTTGCCTTGAAGAATATTTGTGCTGCCAAGAATGTGGAAAATAATTCAGTTGCATTTGAAGAGAGTAATTGGATTAGTGAGGTTGTGGGTGATGTGATGATGATCAAGAATTTTATTTGTAATCATTCCATGAGGTTAGCAATGTACAATGACTTTGTGAGTTTGAAACTTCTTTCAGTTGCCGAGACACGCTTTGCTTCTTCTATTGTCATGCTTAAGAGGGTCAAGTTGATAAAGCAAGGTCTCCAAACAATGGTAATCAGTGACAAATGGAGTTGTTATAGGGATGATGATATTGGCAAGGCCAAGTTTGTGAAGGATAAGTTATTGGATGACTTTTGGTGGGATCAAGTTGACTACATACTTTCCTTTACTGCTCTTATTTATGACATGATTAGAGTTTGTGACACCGATAGACCTTCTCTTCACTTAGTATATGACATGTGGGATACAATGATAGAAAAAGTGAAGATGGTGATATATAAGCATGAAGGAAAGCGACTAGAAGATGAGTTTACATTCTATAATGTAGTACATTAGATTCTTGTAGACCGGTGGAACAAGAACAACACACCACTTCATTGCTTGGCACACTCATTGAATCCAAGGTGATTACAACACAATTTACTATTTTTATTAATTTAAGTTTAATATTATTCTTTCTCATTTATAATGAGTAATACTTTTTTTTCATTTTAGGTATTATAGTGATGTGTGGCTTCATGAGGATCCAAGCCGAGTTCCCCCACATAGGGATGAGGAGGTTTGTCTTGAGAGAAAAAAGTGCTTGAAAAGGTTCTTTAATGATCCAATTGAGCGCACTAAAGCAAATTTGGAGTATGCTAAGTTCTCAACAAAAGAGGGGCCATTTGCTGACATTGATTCCATTGGAGATAGATGTGATATGGATCCTCATAGTTGGTGGGTTGTTCATGGTGCATCTGCGCCCACTCTTCAATCTTTGGCTTTAAGGCTACTTGTGCAACCTTCTTCTTCATCATGTGCTGAGAGGAATTGGAGTATATACTCTTTTATCCATTCAATGAGAAGAAACAAGATGACACCCCAACGTGCAGAGGACTTGGTTTTTGTTCATAGCAACCTCCGTCTTTTATCAAGGAGAACCCCACAATACCATGAAGGAGAGACCAAGTTATGGGATATTGCGGGCGACACATTTGATTCATTTGATGATGTTGGAATGCTTGAGGTTGCAAATCTGTCACTTGATGAACCTGAGATGGAGGTTGTGTTGTTTACAGATGATGGAGGTGCAAACGAAGAAAAAGGTGGTGATGCTAATGATGATGAAGACGTGCAAGAAATTGGATCTACTTGAAGTTTTGAAAGGCCTACTTCTTTTTTTCTTTTTCTTTTTTTTCTTCTTCTTTGTCTCTTATTTAATGTTTTTGTGAAGAATATTATTGGATGTTAGATGTTGGATGTTTTCCCCTTATATTTAATGTTGGATGTTGGATGTTGAATCTTTTGCCTCTCTTTTATTTATTGAATTAATGGTACTATATTAGTGTTTGTTAATTTTGATTTAGAATGAATGTAATACGAATCTACATAACACATAAATATATATATATATATATAAAATCGCCGTGTCCCCTGCCGTGTCCGTGTCCCCATTTTTTGGAAATTGCCGTGTCCCGTGTCCGTATCCGTGTCCGTGTCAGTGTCCGTGCTTCATAGATGGCAATATCACGTCATCATTAATATGCGATATCACCAGCTAATAGTAAATAAACATATAGATAGTGAACCTCACATGCCAAATGTAACTAACAATCTAATAAATTTCATATCTTTATAATGAGATTAGTTATACTTGCATGTTAATAATAATGACATCACTGTTACATTTAAAATTTTCATAGATAATATGATTTATAGTAATCTCTTCATTTTCAATCAAAAAAACTATTATTATTTTTATAATTTTTAAAGTGTCATCAACATTTCACTCTAATAATATTTTTGTAATTCTTTTTATTTAAAATATTTTCTTTATATTTGAAAAAAAAATCACAAAATCTAGAGGGGCACGTGATCCTGGTCCTTACGTGGCACCGCCACTACTCATGATCAATGTAAACCACACAAAAAAATAAAATAAAATAAAATAAAATGTGACCAGTACACAAGACTCTCACTAAAACGGAATCTAGAGGAGGACAAGATGTAAAAACAGATAATTTCAATGGCAAATTACAATTTGACCCCCTCAATAATGGTTATCATATCACTATGCTCCGCTCAACTAAGAATTTCTACATTTTACTCCTTATCTTTTGACTTGTTTAAAATTTTGTTAAAGAAAGAGGACTAAAAAAATGGAACGTGAGCTACCCATACCAATTTTATGCGTGTTCAAAAACTGATTTATTTACATATATCTGATAGAGATATTGTATCTTCCCTTCTCTTATGTACACATGTGAGAGAAAATACATGCACATGCTAATTTTATAACCAGATAGAAAATATATATATATATATATATATATTTCTCACACACATATACGATATATATACCATCTTTGAATATTTTTGCTGTAAAAATGGCATGTGTAGCTTTGTGGGAACTAGAAAATTATAGGTATTAGCTTATTGGGCCTAACCCAAACAAAGCCTACAAAGGTCCAACCCAAATAAATATCACACCCCCCGTCTATATAAAGGGGGGGCATCCCAAGTGAAAGGTATGTCTGTTCTCCCTCCACCACACACACACACCCCTTCTGATATACATATATACTAGTTCTTGATTCAAGGACTAACTTCATCATCGGAGTACTCCCGGCCAGCAACCCCGGTTGGGTGGCACCGACTATGTTCCTCATTGCAGATCTACAGGGGTGAAGCTCTTCTTTTCGCTGGATCTCTACAACATCCATGTGAGAGGATATTTCATGGTCTCACAATTGGCGTCGTCTGTGGGAATGACTGAATGAGATCAACGAAGAACACAACAAATATACTGCTGTAAGTAAACATATACTGGTTGCTTTGAGGTCAATGCACTTTCTACAAAAGCAAAACCAATCCCAAGTAATACGGCCCACAACTAGGTTTTTGGCTTCTTTCATTCTGATTTTGTTTTTTGCTAAAGTTCAGGTATACATATATATATATATATATATACACATCTATGTATGTATCTATTTATGCTCACAGATTTGATCAAAGCATCGTTGAGTATTAATATTGCTTAGAAAGGTTGTCAAAACAAGATGAGGTTAGTAGCTGTTTTTCTCTCTCTAAAAATGGGTTTCACACCTTTATTGGTACGAACATCTTTTCAGCAAGTCAGCACATCTGCTCGGCTAAATTAATACATGTGTCTATCTATTTATTTATTTATTCTTTGTTTCACAAAGCATATCTTGAAGGTGATTCTTCATATATATGCACATGTACACAAGTTGGGTTCACTTTTTCTCTAATGGCTTCCGTTAATGCCAACCCAAACCTCGGCAAAACCAAAGATCAAAGGTGTTGCATGCATAACGCAGTCTTGCCGACCACATTCTCAACAAAGCCAAATTCAAAGAGATGCCGACCAAGTGATTCGGCACATCATGAAGCTAAGAAAAGTTTCCAACCACATGATCGGCTGCAAGTCGGCCTACACTGAATAAGGGAAGCTGTTTTTCTCTTTGAAAGAATTTATTTGTATATTTCTAGTCTACGTATATGTGTGTATACTAGTTTTTTAATCAAGCCCAGAAAGCATGAGCATAGATAAAATATAAATATATATATATATATATATGTCACAAAATTATGGGTTGTAAGTTTTCTCTCTCTAGGAATTGATAAAAAAAATATTATGTCAGACTCCGTATAACACTGGTTGACAAAATATATAACAAAGCCATCATTTTCCAAAGAACTTATTTTCATTTATGCTTCTATATATATGAATGCACCCATGTCGAAATATTATATTATTAGTTGATCTTGTTGGGAAACCTTTCAACAAACATGTTGCTCGGTAATTAATTACTTTCTCTCTCTAAAGAACCAAGGTTAACCAATTGTAGTAGTGCAACTTGTGAATTGGCAGTCTAAGAGTTTATTTATATATTATACATTACATGTATTGCAAAACATTTGTCAGTTGTAGGTGCTTTTGAGAAGAATCAAATGGGTTTCAATGTTGTCTCTGTACAAAGACACCTCAACAACCACACTGCCGATGAATGTATGCAATTTCTATCCAAAATTCGAATTAATGTGAATCTCAAGGGCGATGTAATTCAATCGAAGTGATATTCTGCCAAAGCACCAAGCTAAAGTCGCCGACCAAGTATTCCGGCTGGCACAACCGAAAGGAATTGCTGACCAAGTGTTTCAAACTACGTTGCTGACCAATGTGTTTCGGCAAGCCAAAATAGTTGTCGACCCACCTATCTCAGCCACAATTTATCTCGCAAGCCTTGACAATTTCTCCACTCTAAAGAATCAGTCGGCTATTGAGCCCATGCATGTGTATTTTGACAGTATTACAACTCATAAAAGATTGCTCGGCAAAGATACAAAGTTATTCGGCATCTCTTCCACCTTTCTCGGCAATCCTACTCGGCCACACATACGTCCACTCCACAACATTAGACATTCTCGGAACAACTACAATTATTAATTTATTCACCTCTAGCAAAAATCTCATGATTCACTTCTCGGAAGTACGAAATTGCTCGGAGCTACTATTCGGCAACATTGCTTATCAAACTCCGTAAATTCGGCATATCATTCGGCATCTTATCGACTATTAGTTCTCTGCATATTATCTCGGCTTCGGCAACTTATTCGGCAAGTATTCAAAAACATTACACCGCGATATTGCTTATTCGGCTAACATTTATTACTCGGCAGGATTGCTCAAATCACATTTCTTATTCAGCAACACTTCTTGAAAGTACTCACATGCATATCATTCGACATCTTATCTACTATTAGTTCTCTGCATATTATCTTGGATTCGGCAACTTATTCGGCAAGTATTCAAAAACACTACACCGCAATATTGCTTATTCGGCTAACATTTATTACTCGGCAAGATTGCTCAATCACATTTTTTATTCGGCAACACTTCTTGAAAGTACTTGCATGCATATCATTCGATTGCCACCTGAATTGGCACAATTTGCTTTCCAAAATCTCGGCACTACTATCTCGGCATGAAACTAGCATCTCGACTTACCGAAATCCACATCTAAACCTACCACAGGATTCACATCGACTCAAAGAGTCCAAACCCACCAACCCGAGCAACCAGAAGTAACCAAAGCCCGCCGAATGTTGCGAAACGGATCACATGTGCCGAAAATCGAAATTTACGAAGCTGTCAAAATCAAATTTTGGTTATACCAGCGTGAAGTACTCATTGAGACGAGTCCAACGCAACAAACCGCATCTTAATCGGAGCTAAAACAAAGCCATAAGAGCTAATAGAAGTTTGCCCAGAAAATCGTCTATTGCTGCTGGAGAAGACAACCTGGAGTTGGCCAACATAACAAATTATTCGGATTGCGGCTAAGTTACATCTCATAATAGCCAAACAATTAAGTTTAAATATATAATGTGCAAAATACGAGCATAAGTCTTTGTCTTGGTGCAGTGGTTCAGTGTTCTTTCTCTCCTAAAGCAGGGGTTCAAGTCTTGTTGATCCCATTTATCCTTATTTTTTATTTTTGCCAAGCCATGAGGGAAATTATCCAGAGATTTGCGGAGCAAAAGTCTCAATCGATCTAAGCCGTTAGATCTATTTTGGTTATAATTACGCCATCATGAGTCTGATCACAGCAATCCAATAGTCTTTTCCAGCTATCTGACGCATTCCGAGGCCATCCGTACAGTCAGAATTTACAAATTCAGCACAAAATAAATATATACATATATATTAAATAAATAAATAAATAAACAAATAAATTGCAGATTTGATTCCGATATCACCAAGCACCTTACTTTGTCTCGGCTTCATTCTGATATTGCCACGGCACCGCACAGGGGCATGGAATCCGTTCCAATTCATTATCGGCCTACTCGGCAATTTTGGCCCAAGTCAATTTTATTCCTTCCGAATAACGAATCTTATTCAAAAGCAATGGGGCAAATATACGTTGGACAAGAAGCTCAACTCCACTAAATTTGCAACCACTACCGACCAAGTTCTTAGCAAACCTAACCCCGAAGGAATGCCGACACCCCGCCGACCAAATGATTGGCACAATCGCCGACCCAAGTGTAAACGGACACCGATGTTTTGACACTAGTTACTCGACAGTGCATCAACTATACCCAGTAAGATTATTCAACCATTATTAAATTCAACATTATGCATGATCATTATTCGGCCGTGCATCAACTCTATTCGGCTAAGCAACATTATTTGTCAACTTTATGCATCGTCAAACTTTATGCAGCAACATTGGCCACAATATTCGGCAACTTTATTCACCTAACAACATTATTTGGTAAAACACTTGCCCATTGGGACGTCAGTCAATTTTTCGCTTTCCAATTGGGACACATCAGCCGATCATCATCTCAGCACCTTTGATATGCATGAATACTCGGCCAACTTGGTACAAACATTACAAGGACAATTACTTGAGGTACAAACTTCCGCTCCTTTTCACACAGCTTCAAGCAAGCGCTCGTTTTGAGACAATACATTACACACTTGGCAGATAACAATTTCCATATTTTTGCGCGCCGTCACTTTACCAAAGCCGAACCTTCCCTGCAACATAGGGCAATGGAAATCTACATTCCTTCCGACTAACACCTGGCATTCGAAAGCAATGGGGCAAGTCTACCTTGGACTAAACGCAAACCGAGCAACTCAGCAATTAAATAGTTGGCCCAATATCTACTTGGCAATTCCATATAAGCGGAGCAATATTATTGGTGATTAACACGTCCACCTTATTCGATACAGGATACATTATTCAAAGTCCTTGCCACTTTGGCACTTAGTTGCCACTTAAAATCAGCAAAAGTCTCCGAGTACAGGGCAATCTTCGCACTCGGCACAGAGCGCCGTTAGCAAAGGCCTACACCCTTGCCTGGGGTTATAATACCACAGGTCTACACCCTCACCCGGGGGGTAATAATACCGTGGTCCAATTTTTGACTGATATATCTACCTTATTTAATCTATCTTATTTGGTTCAGGTAATCATTTCCGTGTTCGGCCTATAGAAATATTTCTAGCTCGGCATAAAAGTCCATATTTGGAAGCAATCTTCGCACTTGACAAAATACTGCACCCATGCCCGGGGGTTATAATACCATGGCCTACGCCCATGCCCGGGGGTTAGAATACTGCGGCCTACACCCATGCCCGGGGGTTAGAATACCGTGGCCTACACCCATGCCCGGGGGTTAGAATACCGCGACCTATTGTTATGATTTATTTGTATTCCTTTATGGGTTTTAGCTCAACCCCCCTCATCTTATGATCAACATATGTACATTTTTACATACATTCAAGACATACGTACATTTATACATACATTCAAGCATACATGCAGTCATTCATTCACATATTTTATTCATTTATCCAAAGTGTTCTTTATCAAAAAACCTAACAACTATTTGAACAGCGTAACTTGGCAAGAAAAAAACTCTTATTCCTTCTACCGCAGACAATGAAAGTTTTGGGGCAATTGTGGGAGCCAGAAAATTTAGGTATTAGCTTATTGGGCCTAACCCAAACAAAGCCTACAAAGGTCCAGCCCAAATAAATATCACATCCCCCGTCTATATAAAGGGGGGGCATCCCAAGTGAAAGGTATGTCTGTTCTCCCTCCACCCCACACACACACCCCTTCTGATATACATATATACTATTTCTTGATTCAAGGACTAATTTCATCATCGGAGTACTCCCGGCCAGCAACCCCGGTTGGGTGACACCGACTATGTTCCTCATTGCAGATCTACAGGGGTGAAGCTCTTCTTTTCGCTGGATCTCTACAACATCCATGTGAGAGGATATTTCATAGTCTCACAAGCTTATATGCCACTTTTTCATTCTCTTTTTATAGCAAAACATTGAGATTTATGTTATGTTTGGTTGGAGGATTTGATGAGGGATTTGGAAGGAAACGGAAAAAGGTGTGTGAAATTATGTGAAATATAGGCATGTTTTATTCACATTTCACATTACTTTTCCATTTCTCTTTCCAAATCCCTTCCCAAATTCCCAATCAAACACAGCATTAAGCAAATCAAAAGATTAAGAGACAAAATGCAGCAATTTTTAGTTAAAACAGGGTTAAAGTGACAACTATCCATAGTTGAGTGAGGAGAATGAAGTGTAAATTTACATACATACATATCTACATTAAACTTTCTAGAATGCTGAATTCATATGGGTCTCTCCTCTTTCTTCACTCATTTCCCACCCATTTCATTACTCCTTCAAATAATTCTTTAAAAAAAATTAATTATATTAATTTTTTTTAAAAGTAATAATAATAATAAAAAGAAGGTTTAATCCTTTTGTTAGAGTAAGAGAGATCTAAGAAAGTGAATATTGAATTATATATATATATATATATACTCACCTCTGGAGGAAGATAAGGAGGAAAGCGAGGTAGAGATCCCAAAGTTCTATTGAAAGCCCTCTCCAATGCTCTGTGAACATTCTCTTCATGTCTTAACTTCTTCTCCAGCTTGTTAACCTGCAATTTGGTAATCGAATTATTAACATAACAATTGAAATAAAATCAAATGTTTGGAAAAGAGAATTTTGAAATACATCTTCAAGTAAAGCCAAATTTTTTTCTCTATTGGATCGATGCCGATTCGCCGTGACTTGCAATTTGCTTCCCTCCACCTCCATCTTCTTCTCCTATGAAAATCCAAATCTAATAAATTTAAAAAATAGATAAATAAATAGACAGAGTGTAGAGTAAAGAAATTATTCGTTTCTTGGGAGGGAGGAACAGAGTGCCCAATTCAGATTTGGATAAAAAAGTGTTTCAAAGTATCGAGAAGTGAGAGCTTCAGAGTAAAAAGGAAAAGAAAAGAACAGAAAAGAAAAACAGGGGCAGGGAGATGAAAATATGGTTTTGATAACAAATTTGACGAAGTGAATGAAATGGGAGATCCAAATTCAGTTAAATTAAGAAATCAAAACTAAAAAAAGAAAACAACTCACATTTCGAGGATTCGAAGGGGGTTTCATGGAGTGAAGTGTTTTGCAGACTCTGTTATTCATCTTTCACGTTCCTGAAACATACCCAATAACACGAAGCAAAAACAAAAATAAAATTTGAGTTGAAAATAAAAGCTGGGTAGTGAAAAGCGATTTTGGAAATAAAAAATTACTCAAGTTTTTCATTCCAGAGGGAGAGAAAGAGCGGGAAAGTTGAAAGCGAAGGAAGGGAGAGGCAGAGAAACAGATATGAGCAATGCACTCGGAAATTATAGAATGTTATGTTCCCAGTACTACGTGTTCGTAACTATATATATTTGTTTGCGAGGTTTCTCCCTAGTTGGAATGTGTTTTTTTGCTTCTGTGCGCCCATGGGGCGTGTTTGTTGGAGCTTTTTAGAATCAACTTACCGCTTCTCATTTTTAAAAAGTTATTTTAGATTATTTAATTAAATTTATTTTAAATAGTTTCTGATTCTAATAATTTATTTTAAATCAAAAAAATTGATTCTGAGAAGCTACTCACTCTTACTTTTAATTATCTGTGAACATGTTAATTGACGGTTATACTCTTAGATTTTTTTATTTTTTATTTTTTATTTTTTATTTTTTTAAAAATAGAAAAAGACCCAAATAGATTATAGAATATTATTGTTATTTTTTATGAGAAATGTAGACAAATAGTGAATAAAAATAAATAAAAGTTAATTGAAAAAATTACTTCACAGCTTATTTAACAAACACTACTCAGCAAATTAAATCTATAATTCAACAGTTACACCAAACAGATTAACAGCTTCTGATTAAAGTTATAATTTATAACCTGCTAAGCTATAATGTATAATCTGTTTTAACAATTATACCAAACAGGACCATTATATAACCCACCCCGATAATTTTAATCGTTTAGTAGGTAAGGTTAATATTTTTTAATAAAAAATAGATTAATTAAATATCAATAATTACTTAGTGAGATTATGTTTATATTAATATTTTTTTTAAAATTATATTTACCATTAATATAAATGTAATCTGATTAACTGGTTATCGATATCTGATCAATTTGATATTTTTATGAATGAAATACTCGACGAGTCTTATAATTAAATCCAATTATCAATGCGGGCTCTGTTGTGTGGGCCTACAGAGGGCTAAGAGCACCAACCAATCTGATTTGGACTAGAGAAAGGCTTCTTATTTGTTTTTAATATAAATTATTTATCTATTTTTGTTAAGTAAAATAAATAAAGAAATTAATATTTTAGTCATTAAACTCAATAAAAAGAATATTTTAGATATTATATATATATATACCTACATTGAGTTTAATAACTAAAATATTATTTTTTTCGTCAATTTTACTTAACGAAAAATCAAAAGTTAAAAATTCTATGTTTGTTTTATTATAAGGCTCAAATCTTGAAATTTTTTTCTTTTATAATTGTCCGTAAAAATAAGGATGGATTCTTACCCATGTAATTGTATAAATATAAATACACCCTCTGAAGTATACTTAAAATACAAATTATTCTTTGCCTCCGTTTGGGAAGTGGGTTGGCTTTTTGGCTTTTTGACTTTTTTGACTATATGAGCCTGGGCTCAAAAGCTTAGTTTGGGAAAGGCTTTTGGCTTTTTTGATTTTTTTGTGAGAGAAGAGTGTAATAATTATGGGGTTGGATGGGATGTTTTGTCTGTTGTGGCTCATGAGCCTATTCTGTCTTTTATGGCTCATTGAGCCAAAAAAACCCAATGACCCCTTGCCAAACCAACCCTTTGTGGTTTTAAAAATTAGATTCCACTCCTTCAAGATTTTAATCAGATAATCAATGACCATTTTATTAATAGTTCATCATGTCAATTAATAATTTTTAATGATAGTAGAAATATTTTTAATTAACCATTCAGGTAATTTTATTTTTATAAAAAAGAGTAGTTAAAAAAAAATTATTTTTTTTTGTTAATTTTTTTAAATTAAATCTTTTGACATTGAGGTATTTATAATTTTTAGAATCATGGGAGGCAATCCGTATTTTAAATATACTTCAAAGGGTGTATTTGAATTGTTTGTATTATAAAATTGGTTGAGTATATCATTTATTAAAAAATTAAAATTAATTAGACATTCGTAATCAGATCTTAATTAAAAAAATTAATAAGATCATGTTACCTATTTATTTTTTAAAAAAAATAACCCAATCAATTTAATATTTTACATGAATAATATATTTGATAAGTTCTACCATATAAACAGTTTGAATTATAAAAAAAAAAAAAAAAAAAAAAACTAAGGACAAGCCGCCACAGGCCTCACAGGAGCCTACTGTGAACCCATCTTCTTAAGTTTGGTACTCACCAAAAAAAAAAATAACAAATCTGTAATTGATCAGTTTTAAAGCTTAGCTCCTAGGGATTTCTATTAATACACTGTCATTTTGGTATAAACAAGAGATAAATTATCCTGTAAAAATATTGAAAATTTGGACAAAAATAATAATATGATATTTAATGTAAATGTGCAGCAATATATGATATATCCCATAAAAAACTATGAAGGAAAAATAACAATTCATTGTGAATTTAAAACCAAAAAATTCAAATCAGTGACAAAATTTATGAACCTGAATTATTAAAGTAAATTTTATCATCAACTAATAATTAATTTTGAAAGATAGAACTGAGGTCTAATTTCCCCAACTATAATTTACAGTAGTACTTTTAAACGAGTACCTAGAAAAGTACCAACCAAGAAAGCTAAATATATTAAATTCCATCATTTAAAAGAGAAACAACTTTAATGTTATCATATGTTTATTTTTGTATGATTAATTAACCAAAATTTAAAATAATTATACATTTTGCATAGCTCAACAGCCAAGATTCTCATTTATTTAATTAATTAATTTTTATTTTCATTTATCTTCAAATGAGATTTTCCATTTACTCGGTAAAACTTAATTTTTTGTAAAATGATTTGATCAGAAGTGAGGAAATTTCATCTCCATATTAGAAATCAAAAATAAAACAAAACAAAACAGAAATTTCCGCATGTTTGATCATGTCATTTTACAAACATAAATTTAAGTAGAACTAACTAGTTGAAGGAAATATGAAATTTAGCTATTAAAAAAGTACATGGCATGATCAATAAGCTAAGATTTTAATATTAGCAGGGCGTGTGAGTACTTCCTCCCAACGACTTTTTGTTGGTATTGTATTAAAAAAAAAAGAAGCAATTTGAAAAATTAATTTTTAATTTTTTAATTTATTTTGAATCTTATTACCTCTCACATTTTTTACATAGAAAAATTAAAAAATTAATTTTTAACTAACTTTTCAAATCACCCAGAATCATCACACAACCATCCCACAGATCACGAGTCTACTTGCATTATTATAAGTCCCCACACCTCTCTCTCTCACACGTGTTTCATATACGGTATGTTAGGGTGCAGCTTACATGGGCATAACTGAATCCAACCTGAATTTTTTTACAACTTATGTTATATAATTTTAAAACATCTGATTAGGGCTTGAATTAAAGTTTCTCAGCTCACATAAATTCAAAAAAAGTCTCTTTAGTTATTTCTGAATCTTTGTAACCTTTTCGCTTTACCCATCTAAAAAAAAAAATTAAGAATTTCTCACAAAACCAACTACCCAAAATAAATTACATATTATTATGTTTAGAGTTTATATATATATATAGGGATTCTCACAAACTAATTTTTCTTATTATGTTTCATGTTTATATTATATAATTATTTTTTGAGATATTTTGCCTTTTTTTACTTTCAAAATGTAAACATATTAGTTTTGCACAAGGAATGATAATTTTTTTATGTTTGAAATTTGGCAACCAGAATCAATCCTAAATTTTGAGTTAAACTAGGGCATGGGATTGGACAAGAAGTTTGGACACAAGTCAAGTCAGGCTCCAACTAAAACTTGGACAAATCTCTCTACACACTTCATGCTGA
The DNA here is from genome assembly GCF_055761805.1 of Camellia sinensis. Lineage (NCBI taxonomy): Eukaryota > Viridiplantae > Streptophyta > Magnoliopsida > Ericales > Theaceae > Camellia > Camellia sinensis. The sequence goes on from NC_138964.1 coordinate 193,682,376, forward strand.
ACAAATCTTAAGCCCACCTAAAGCCCACCTAAGTTGTAACCTACCATAAACACACACACACACACACACACACACACACACACACATATATATATATACCCTAACACACATATACATCAATATACCTCAGCAAAAAAGTCAACTTCAGAAGAAAAATACACAAAACCCACCTATCCTTCCAAGTTCAAGGCCACGTCATCATCATGATGTACTTTTTGTACCCATTACAATCTCTCAATCTTTACATATCAATATCACTGTTAGGCACAACATATCCAGTACGGTAAGATTCCAGTTCAAGGACCAGTCACTATCCCTATTTGATGATCCAATGGAGGGTTATAAGAATTGGACCACCTTCTGGTGAGGAAATGATAGCACCCTCTGTCCTTCAGTTCCCTTGAATCTTGGAATAGGATAAAAGAAAATGGCCCGGATCAAATATTATTCACTACCGTCCGTGGTAATATCACAAATGCTTCACAGCCATCCATATTTTTGTGGCATTGCCACTGACAACAGTGAATAACTGCTTTGCGGCCCCAACACAAAGTGAAAAGACAACCAATACAAAATGATGAAACTTCGTATTATGTGGAAGGGTTGGTTACCGATTAGGTCACTTTTGAGCTGAAATTTGGCATATTGCCAGCTCAATCTGGTCCCGAAAATCCCAATCCTTGTGATGAGATGTGTGATTTTACCTTCCCTGATTGCTCGGCTACACCGGCAGTTGGTCTATAATGTCAACATCACTTCACGGAATCGAGTCTCCCTTATCTTCTTCACCTGTCCTCTCATTTTTCAACTTCTTCCAGTAACACAGCAATCTATATCACTATCAGCAATTATAAGAACAAAGATTTGAGGATTCTGACAATCTTTGTTAAGAAAATGTCTTCTAAAGCACCCAAGGGTATTGAGAAGTTATTCTTTTTTGCTCCTGAAGGCAATGCCCCAATGGCCCAGGAGCCATATGATCACGATTCACGTGTGCCCCGCGTGATCGTGTGGCTCATTATACATGCACCATAAATCGGCGAATTCCGTCATGCAAATGGTGGAGTGGATGCCAGCGTTTAGACTAAGAGCCATTGTTATTGAGAAAGTGGGCTAAAATCAATGTATTAGAAACTCAAAAACAACGTACTTGGAAGAAGCTCCATGCATGGTGATCTGAAAAAAACAATCCTGTGATTCTATTGACCTTAAACATTACCTTGAAAATGCTATGCTCAGGTATACCTAAATGAATTCTCCCGACTATTAGATATATACAAAACACAAATATTACCACCAAAAAACGAGTATCTAACAAATTTGCTCCTTCGTTGCAATCAATGCATTCTTATAATTCAAATCCGAACAGGTTTACTACGAATTTGCTAGTGAATGAATGGATTCAGGACTGAATTTTGTCCCCTACCAAGGTTCCCTCAATAGACTTCTTGCTTTGCACAAGGAATATAACATCTCCCAGGTTTGGAACTAAAACTAGAGGTACAAGTAGTGATGCGCCTAAAACTGGGCCTCGGGATACCAGATAGTAAAAAAAATGTTCATGATAACTATTGCTTATTTGTAATTTGTGCATTACATGTGACAAGGCTTCATGGAGTACAGTTGCTCAAGGAAATAGGTCACTCACCACATCCATGTATAAAACTAGAGGTTTCATATACAATGGATCTCCAGATATGATATAAATCAGAGGACTAAAATGATAACCTCTAGATACACTCTGAATGGGAAGATTATAAGCACATAAGTTCAGTTCAGCGAAAATCCCACCACCCACCACTAGCTCCCCTGCTAGTCACTTCACAAACTTACTCAATCCTCCTCTCATTTTCCTTCCTCACACTACAAGAATTTGAGAGCCTAAAGGGGAATTAAATTTGATCTCAAGAACTAGCTACCATATTGCTTTAAAGAAAGTTGGCAATAGCTAGGTTGGGTCAAGGTCATTGTGGGGTTGAAATGGGCAGTGGTAATGATTTTAAGATACCTAATCTCGGCCCTGAAAACCAAGTTGATAGTGATCACACTGATTAATTTACAGCAGAAATCTTCTGGTTGGTGAGCCATACCAATTCTAACAGGTTTGAGTTGACATACCACACACCATGTTTAGCAGAAGGGTTCTTTCAACAGCGACCAAAATAACCTGAATCATAAAAGGATCCAGAGTCTTCTAGAAACAGTTGACGTTAAATCAACATGACCCTAAAATTCCCAAGAACGCTGGTTGTCTACCCCTCTATCCAATAGCCATCACCACAAATTAATTATGTAGATCTTTTATACAAAACAATCGTAACTAATGCAAAACGCTTCTGCTTCTGGGAGAGGTAGTATGCATAACTTACCCTAAAAAGAAAAAATAAAAAAAGGGCAGTATGCATAGGTCATGACCTAAGCGCAATGGCAAGTGCCATCTGCCCGCCCCTAGCATTGTGGCTCAAGTTCAAGTCGGGAATCAGTGCAGTGCTGAAACTGAAAAATAATGGTCTGATCAAGCAATCTTCAAGTCTCAACTGGACAAACTAACTGAATTCTTGAAGTGAAATTATTATTATTTTTTTGGGAAGTTTCAGCTCCAAAATTCTGCTCTTACCAGCAGAAAATAGTAAGAAAATGGTGGGGGATGTAAATCAAATCAAATCAAATCCCAACCCCCCCCCCCCCCCCCCCCCCAAAAAAAAAAAAAAAAAAAAAAAAAAAAAGCAATCGGTTGAAAAAGAATAACAATACCATATCACAAATAAAACGGGAAAAAAAAAACAATAAAAATAAAAATAAAAATAAAAACAGATAAGTGACTGTTTAAATAAAATATTTCCTTTTCCATTTTTTTTCCTTATATGATTGAGAAAACTTTAAAACTGCATGTAAAAAAGACTTGAAGCTGCATCTAACATACATAATTTTCCAAGTATCTTATCATTAACCCTCCAGATGAGAAGAACTTACAGAGTTTGGTTGAGGTTTTGTCAAAAGGGTTTGTGGACCCCTTACAAAGAAGCTATCAGAATGGCTTTCTGTAGCACTAGAGGTCATGGTAGAGACCTCCTTTGACCTACCCATTAAATGAAGTCCAAAAAGATGGTTACCCCAGATATCATACCTAAATTGATCCTCAAGCCCTGTCGCTTCTTCTAAATTAACTGTTTTCTGGTTGTAAAGTTTGGATCCAGGAGCCCGGGCATGTGGAGCAATTGTAGAAGTCGAAGGCCTACCAGTGCAAGGGAAGGTTGCAGAAGGCAACAAAACAGATTTTCCGGGCATCTTTCTTGGTGCAGAGGGCTTCTCTTGGGTAAAGAAAAAACAACTTTTATTGGAATACTTGACAGAAACCTTAGGCTCCAATATGTTTGCCTTTGATGCAGGTTCTACACCTGAACTCTTCCCACAGGGTTGATCAACCACTTGCCCAAACTGATTACTAGACTCAACTGATTGACCTGCCTCATAAGACTGTGGCCACAACCGTTTAGGTGTAAAAGATGTGACTGGGGACAAGGGTGATGAAGGTGTAGAATTACCACTTTGACTGCTTGCAACGTCAAAGATTCCAGATAATCCTGTTCCCGAACACTTTTTCTTCCTTTTCCTTCTACCCTTTTCTTTTCCAATTCTAACCGTGAGTTTACCGACTTTTGATGCTTCCCGAACATCAGAGTTCTCAACTGTGCTAGACTCTTGCAGGATACAAGATCCAAATGCCATTTCCTCTTGAGTTTGTCTCTGATTTTCAACAGTTGGATTAAGATGCAGAGCAGTTATCCCCTGTTTTGAAGCAACAACTTCACCATCAGGATATCTATTGACAGATTCAAGCATTGAGGTTTCCTCTTCTCCAACTGACCTTAACAAGCCATTCATTTTAGAGGATATGGAAAACTTATTACCATTCTTTGTGTTGAAATGCATACAAGAAGATTTCCCCACACGCCCAACAGTGGCAATGGAGCTTTTCCCACTCTTGAACAAGTAATCCAAGTAGCCTAAGCCCATCAATTGGGGGAGGATGCAAAAAAGTATAAGAAACATCACAAAAGCAGCAAGAAGGATCGCAAAGAAGATTCTATGCACTTGCATCCGAAACATTGATTTCTTACACAAATTGAGCATGTTTAGAGGGAGACTTGCTTTCATAGGGATCACAACAATACCAGTAGCCAAGGCCAGTTCAAGATCTCTCTGTACCATGACTGTAGAAAAATCTGCCTGATATGATATCAGAAGCTTTGTGGACTCACCAGGTTCAAGAGCAAAACCTTTGCAAGTATGCACAACAAACCCGTCTAACTCACATTCTGTCCCAGAAACCTCAATTCTCCTGACCTCCAGTGGAAGGTCCCCCGTGTTCTTTGCATACAGCTCTTTCGACAATGGCTTGGAACAGGCATGAGTGGTTTCTTCCTTGTGATGGGACATTTCAGGAGGAGACAAATTTAGACGGCTTGGCAAGTTGAACTTAAATTCTAAACTTGGAATAGGCTTAGACCCTTCAAACAAATCCAAAGAAAATGACCCTCCATATCCCCGCAAAGATAACCACTCCACACCAGAAAGATTGTTCCTTATCAAAGCAGAACTTCTCCACCCACATCGATTCGAAGGGTGAAAAATTATTGGCCCAAAAGATGCTGTACCGTAAGGATGGACATAAGCCTCTGTCAGTGCTTTCTCTGATATTGAGAACCCATACCTTGTTGGTGATGTATTTTCACTAAGAACCAAACCACTGGATAGAGAGGGCTGTAAAAGCCCATCTGGGGCCCGGCACTCATCGATAATTTCACCTGCATTCAGGATCAGCTGCATTACAACTGGTTGTTCGCTTGGGTTTTTTACAGTGATCCACTCAGAGTGATGAGTTCCAATCTGAACCATCGGGAACACAACCCCGTGATTGTCAAGCACAGACATGCTGCTGGCAGTACCTTGAGATTTCCAGTTTCCTAGTACCAATTCATCTGGTTCTGCTGCCTCCATTTCCTTAAATTTAAGTGCACACAAGCATAAATGATTAGGAATGGAAAAACTGAAATTAAATTACAATGCTCATCTTATTAAAGTTTGCTCTGTGCTACATATATGTTCCACTAAAACACAGTTATGCAAGTTTATTCAATGGAGGGAGGCAACCAAGGAGTAAAAACTAAGTTATATTAAAGTTATAGTACCTGATGCCAGTTTGTGTCATACACAGTCGAGAAAAAATTTCACAAATGAGAAGACCTAACTAATTTCACCTGTTCTATGATTAGTCTTATTGTTATGCAGCCATTCTCAAAGATATTTGTCATGCTAGGAAGACAGCCATACAACTTTTTGTCAAATCTTTCAAAACTTCTTTTTTGCATTTGGTAATTAAGCATTCTAAACATGATTTGGATGAATGACTCCCAAAATACGACTTTTTTTACACAGTTTGATTTGTGATTTCTTCATTTTACAGCCTTTTAGTAAAGTTCAAATTACATACGATCAAGTGCGAGCTTTACAGCTAAGACAATGTCCAAGGCACAAGGGGCATAATGGATGGCCTTTCGCATACAGGGAATTTTCAACCATAGCATTAATCTTCCTCCTGGTGATTTCACATTCGAGAATAAAAAAAAGAAACCTTAAGAATTATGTGGCCGTTTAAGAAATGTTGAGCAACTATTTATTACTATCATTGCAACTCATAGGAGCAGAATAAAGAGCACGGATACTGACACAGACAAGGGATACCTTGATCAATGACAGTGAAATCCTTGCCATTGTACTAACTAAAGAAAAATGGATCAGAATGAGCATACCTTGATCAATGATGGTGACTGCACGCCGCTGCGTAAAGATCCTGTTCTTGCATTGGCATTTTCTGCATTTCCAGACTGTTGTTCATACTCAAGATAGGAATCTAATTTTGAACAAATACTGACTATATCCTTGCAGGGCATCTCAATCTGAGGATTACTTGAGTCATTTGTCAGTATCACTAATTTACAATTCCAGTTTATATCCGGACTTTCAGATGGATAGTCATGTAACCCAATGGGCAGGGGAATATAACTAACCACAGCTACATGTGTGTCGGTGCCAGGAAAAAGTATTAAGCCTTCCTTGTATTTAATCTGGAAAAGCTTTGTGCTTTCTCCAATTAAACTAATCTTAACAACATTCAAGAGATGAGGAGTGCCATTTCTCAGCAAGAGAGCAACAACAACAGTATCACTGGAATCGCATGGCAGTAGAGTCTCAAGCGATACTGAAACAGCATCTATAAGATCATTGGCCGATTCCCCACCTAGTTCTGCTTCAAGAGGAACCACAATTGTATCTGACTTATCTTGAGAAGGCCTAAGCAACTGCATACAAAATGCACCAGAAATTTTTCCTGCAGCGTAATATGTGAAGTCTATCTCTATGACGGCCTCAGTGCTACCAGGACCAATATCCCAATTTCTATAAGGCCCCATTGCCATTTGTGGTGAGTCAACTTGACCACTTTTGGCATGCAGCACACTATGCTCTTCAGAACCTTGAAAATTTTCTATTCTACAGATTGCCTTTGACAAATGTGAAGTATTCCCTATCGAAACTGATATCCACACAGTTACTTCCTCCACATAGAGTGTTTCATCAAAAGGATTAAACAAAGAAAATTTCTTAGTCCACCTTCCACCGGAGGAAACATCCAGGCCTGCTAAAGCCCGTAGCCCATAAGGGGACTCGACAGCAAAACCTTTAGCCTGGATCAAGAAACCACCGGAGCTTGTCTGCAAGATCAGATGAGCTGAGGACATACCTAACCATGTAGGTAAAAACACAAAACAAATTGAAGCAACTTCACCCGGTCCCAGAAACAACTCGCTAAAATTGCAAGGATAAAATTGTGTGTTGGTACTGAAAGGTTTGTATATGCATAAAATGCTGTCGCTGTGTGTATTTGCCACAGTTAAAAAAGAAAACGAAGGAAAATATAAATATTTCTGTCCCCAGTCAAGTAGAGGAGGGCTTATTTCAACATTGGGTGACAGAGAACCATCCAAAAATCCCGATTTGATCATCTTCATCTCAGAGTTCTCGTTCAAGTTGGGACTTGGGCTCTTCTGATTACCAAAAGGTCCTCCACATGAAGAAACATAGTTTTGATTACCTTTACTTGTTTGAAGAGATGAGATGTCGTGGATTTCATCTTGGGAGTTCAAAGAACAAGAAACAGCCCGTCCACTTAATAACTTAAACATACCATAGTCCAATGACCAACTTAAGTTATTTCTCGCTTGAGTTGATCCTTCAGGTAATTTAGCACCAGGCTGAACTGGAGACACCTCTAGAACAGTTGATTCAGGACTACATCCTTTACACAAAAAACCCGGCAATGTAGAAGGAAAGCAGAACAAATTCGAATTGCTACATACATTCTCAAGACTTAGGTGGCCCATTCCCGAAACACACCCTGAACTTACATCACGAACATATGCATCCTGAAACCCTGGATTATAATTATCTGTGCAGGACTCACACAAATCATATTCCACGGAACTCGGCATCCCATTTATGGAACACAGCCCACATGCAGCAATGCAGAAAAGGGTACATATCAGAATCACCAGAAAGTAAAATGGTCTGGCTTGGTGAAACAACACCCTGAATAAACCACCAAAACATATGATGTTAGATGCTATAATTTCCATTTACTAAACACAAAACTTGAATGGCAAAAAAACTACTTGCAAGCCCAAAAAAAAAAAAAAAAAAAAAAAACACTAAATAGTATGTAACAAAACAATAAAATTTGAGCAAAAGTTTCAAAAAGAAACCATAGTATCGTGTTAAAGCACAAGTGAAATGAAAATATCAAAAACTGCAGCCCACACAAAAAATTTGAAAAAGGAAAATTTCCACATTTTTTTTCTTTTTTTTTTGCAATTCAGCAGGTAATAGTTAGTCAATCAATTTTTCCATAATTTTGAATATGGGTTAGTCTTGTTAATTACTTCTACTTAATGTTTTTTGGGACAATTATTACTATTTACTTAATGTTTTTTGCGTTTTATTCATAGATTCCTATATATGTAGAAATGGGAACTAACATGGCCATTAATAGCTATAACCAAAAATTAACAAACAGTCATAAATAAACAATAAAAGCTCCAAAACGAAAGAAAAAATAATAATAATAGCAAACTCAGTAAAAGTTCCTGTAACAGAGACTTTCTTGAAGATACTGGGAAATCACCAAAACAAGTCATTATCACCACAAAAACCACTCTTTATCTTACATAACTAACTGAAGAAGAAGAAGAAGAAGAAGAAGAAGAAGAAGAAGAAGAAGAAGAAGAAATACCCATTAACGCACAAGAAAGAAAAAATTATAAATCGATCGTTAAAACTCGAAAAATGGTAACGAGAAAGAGTGAAATAATCGATGAAATAGGGAAAAAACTGTACACACACACACACACACACACAGAAACAAGGAGAATCGATGATCGGAAAGGTAGAAAAACTGGTGTTTGGAGAGAGAGGAAAGGAGGGAAAGGAAGAGAAAATATGGGAAGACGTGAAGAGAGTGTTGGAAGAGTTACCTTCGTTGGCAGGACATGGAGAGCTGTAGGTGAGCTCTGATTAATAGGGACTCCATCTCTGAGAATCGAAATAGAACATCTGGATTCTTCGTTGATAGTGGATTTTCTAGGGCTTTTTTGCTTTCGATTCAGGTCCAAATTCTTAGAACTCAAGCACAGACACACATTCATACACCTGATAAACAACGAATGAATAGGCCTCGGAGAACGAACGAGAAAAAACGAGAGAAAATCACCCTTCCTCGAAAATTACCATACTACCCCACACATATATGTTTTTTTTTTATTTTATTTTATTTTATTTTTTTTGGAGGGTCACATAAAAGCCAATCCCAAATTCAACTAGGAATTATTTCACATGGCTATGTTTAACTTTAATTTGAATTTGTTTTCCGATTTTTTTTTTAAAAAATTAAAAATTAGTTTGAAAATTAAATATTAAAAATTATTCTCACACCAAAAAACTTAAAATTATATGAAAAATACTGAGTGTTTTATTTTTATTTTTTTATCCCAAATTAATTTTTAGATTTTCTTTTCTTTTTTTGTAAATTTTTCAAAAAAATTAATTATAAAAATCAAATCATATTGAATATTTCTCAAAAACAAAAAGACAAAACAGGCTTTTTATATTTTTCAAAATTATATTAATTGGGGTGTTACATACATTTGTCCCCAGAGCATTATATAAATTTTTATATTTGGTGATATCATTTCCTGTCGTTGTGTATTAAACCTATTAAGCCTTCATTTGACATAAGTTAAACGGAGTTTTTTAGCTAAAATAGTCACAAAAAGATGAAATAGACTTTTTAGTTCAATAATACAAAATGTCATATCCAAACTATAATTATTTAATTTTTCTCTCACAAAAATTAAAAAAGTCAAAAATTCTATCACGAACGAAACTTTTTTTAATTCCAGACTAAAATAATCAAAAAATTAAAATGTCAAATAATCAAACCATATCCCAAACGAATCTAAATGGTATGCAAAAAAACCATCAATTGAACCAATTCAAATCGACCAAATTCGTTTGGAAAGTGGGTTAGCTTTTTGACTTTTTGGCTTTTTTGGTTATTTTAGCCTGGGTAAAAAAACTTGATTTGGGAAAGGCTTTTTGACTTTTTTTGTGAGAGAATAGTGTAATGATTATGGGTTTGATGTAATGTTTTATTTATTATAATTAAAATAACTTATTTTATCTTTTGTAACTAAAATAGCCACAAACTATCTTCCCAAACGGTGCTACTCACCCCATTTTACAAAGTGAGTGGGTTGAGTTGGCTGCGTTTAATGGTAAAAATTGAAAAGTTAGTTGGTTGGAAAGTTGATTTGTCAATTTAACTATAAACATATATAATCCGCTTATACATATATATAAAATTATCTTGCCCTAGTCCACACAATTTCTCCGCAATCCCATTTACCATTAATCTGATGGCACCTCTCATTTTCCCTTCTTCTTTTTTTTTTTTTATTTGAATGTTGTATATTAAAATTTAGACAGTACAATTTTACATAACATTGTATATTCGATTAATTTGTGTGTTGTATCAAAATTTAAAATAAATAACAATTTTTTATTTGAATTTAAAAAGAATATAAGTTTGTATGTTTATTAAAAAAAAATTCTCACTTTGTATTTGTAATTCGTTCAACTTGTTCAAATCATTAGATTGAAATCATCAAATTTTTTAACAAATCTATTATCAATTTTGAGAATAAATGAGTTGGCTGTGAGTTGAATTCAATCAATTAAAGGTAATTTGATTGACCATTTTTTTGGAAACCAACCCAAATTGACTCAGGCACGCCCCAACCCATTGTTGTGTTTAGAACTGACAAACATAATTAAACTAAGGTAAGAGAAAAATTTTAATTTTGAATAGGTATTGTTGATGAGAAGTTCGAAGACTTTGGCTTGTTTTGGTAAGTGAATAAAAAGTTATTTTTTGACTTTTAATTTATTTTAAGTCATATTATTTTTATTTTTTTTACATGTTTTTAAAAAAAAAAATCAACTTTTAATCTACTTTCAAAAACAACCCTTTATTAATGCTACATTACAAAAAATCACATTAATTGGATATCGATAGCTATGTAATCAAATCAGTTTTGTATAAAAAAAAATGGACGGTGAAAAAATTGATAGTTGATAAAAAACTGTATTGTTCACATAGCTATCGATATCCGATCAATGTGATTTTTTACAGGCATATAGTACTCGACGAGTTCTACACATTGAACGATTTAGATTATCAAAACGGAACCCGTGATGGACCCTCACGAACCCAACAGCACGGTCCAGTCCGATCCCGGACTGGACAGAAGCCATGGCCTTCAATAAACTTGCGCTTGTGATGTGAAGAGTTCTCGGGGCTGTGTGTATCAAAATAAATGTAAACACCAAACCACTGAAATTTTAATGACTTAATGTCTAAAATAATTTTAATTTTAATAGGATAAATCATTTTAATTTTAATAGAGTAAATTACATAAGTAATTTTTAATTTTTAATTTGTGTCAATTGTATCACTGAACTTCACATATTAACTCAATGAATATAATTTCAATCTTAAAAACATTTACACCAGCATCACAATCAACTATTTAAATGACAATTGGAGAAATTTATCTCACTTTCTGCATAAATAAACTATGGCATACGTAAAATGCAAATTCAAATCTTTCTATCCATTATTGGACCGATCTATTACAAAAAATGATTATTGGGAACCAAATGCCCGTATTTGGCTTTTTGATTGATGATATCTTGTATAAATAGATGCATTAGAATGTCCTTAATGTTATTCAATATGTGAGGTTGGTGTAATTATTTTTCCTATATTTTTTAGATGACAATTAAGGGAAGAATTGCATTAAATTAATGTGTGAAGTTCATGATGCAATTGATACAAATTAAATATTATGGACCAAATGAAATAGGTATTATACTTTATGAACAATTTGTGTAATTTACTCCTATCTAAAAAAAAAAAACTTTTCAGGGTTTTTTTTAATAATTTAATACATAAGTCAAGATTATTGACCACACATTTTAAAATAAAAAGGTTAAAATCAAATTACTCAAATTTAATTTATATTTGTCTAGTTAAAAACTTACTATCAATTTATTATGTTTTAGCTGAGCCTGATAAACTTATTATATTTACTGTAGAATTACGTAAAGTTTTTTGAGCTAAATTCCATCTTAATTGAAATTCATTTGAAATCTACTCGAAAGGTTAATAAATTAAGTTTGACTATGTTTGTTAAATTCATTAAAATTTTAAATCAAGCTTACACAAAAAAATTTAAGCATATTTTATCATATTTAACAAATTTCATACGAAACTATTAAATTATGAAAAATACTTCATGAAGATGGTCATGACAGAATTTTTATCATTGTATTGTAACTTATTGCATATGAATCTAAGGATAAAAAATCTTTCATGATCATTTTTATAAAATATTTTTCATAATTCTTTACATTACTCTTAAATTATTGACTACTTAATCCATTCCACTTCTTTATATTGCATATTAAAACTTGTTAAGAAGGTAAAATAATTGAGTTAGAAAGTGGAAAGTCTGTCTTGTCTTTTATGGGCAAATTACATATACACCCCTCCAGGTTTGACAAAATTACAGATACCCCCTGAGGTTTGAGAAATTACGAATTCCCCCCTGAATGTTATATTTGCATAAGAAATTAGGGGGTAATTTGTTATAAAATATAAACCTCAGGGGGTAAATTGTTATGAAAATACAAACCTCAGGGGGCGGGATGTAATTTCCGAAACCTCAGGGGTATCTGTAATTTAACCAAACCTGGAGGGGTGTATATGTAATTTGCCCGTCTTTTATTATGTTCAAAGTTGTTGCCACCTATGTATTACGAGGATACACACTAGTCTACTGTGATTCAAGGCCAATAATATAAATTTTTTTTAAAAAAAAAAAATCAGAATAATAGGTCGTGGACTTTACATATACAACCTACTATTTATCTCATAAATATATTTTATTTTGGCCTATTTTAAAAATTTGGTTAAAAGTCATATTTTAATTTTAACCTATATTGAATCATATTATTTCTTAATTTTTTATATATTTTTTTAACAAAAATTAACTTTTTATTTTTAACTTTTTAACTTGCTTTTCAAAATAAGCTTTGTACGTATATTTTATGTTCATAAGAAGTGGGGGTATATTGGGAATATAAAGATACAAACACTTGATCAAGTGCCTAAAGGCAATCATACAACAATTTGGTATTAAATTTTTACAAAAAAGTTGGTGGGTGATGGCCTAGCCTAGATGCCCTACAAAAGCAAAGTGGGTCCCATCCCATATGCAATGCTCCTTTCTTTTCTCTTTCACTGCTATTTTTAATTTTAAAAAAAAAAAATTGTTTGATTAAATATAAAAAAAGGCATGAACTTTACATGCATAGTAAAATATTACATGTGATATGCACCTCAGTGATGTCTTTTAGATGTCCTTCCAAAAATTGACTAATAGAGCCATGAATTACCAATTCAAATTGAGAACTATGTCTTTTGGTTCATTTTTAGTAGTGGATTTAACGAATAATTAATGGGGATTTGGTCAAAATTTCCCCTAATAAATTTTTAATGCATTAAGATAGATATAAAAATAAATAAATAAATAAATAAATAAAAATTTTAACATATACCATTATTATCAAAATATTAAACTTTAAAATAATATAACATTAAATTTAGATGTTGATTTTTAGTAAAATTAGTATTTTTAGAATCTTCTAATTAAGATCTATTAAATAAGATCCATATTAACTATGAAATTTTTAAAATAAAATAAAAAATATTATCGTCGAAATTGATATAAACAGTAACATGTTACCCTATTTGATAGTAACATATTACTTTCATTTACAGTACCATGTTACTTTGACAATGTTGTCTAAGAAAAAAATATATTTTATTGTGTCCTTACTCAATTATGTGCCTCTTCCTTAGAGAGTTTATGAAGCAAAATAAATTAGATTGTCCTTTTCACAAAACAATGGTTCAATAGAGGGATTTTGACTAAATTTTTCATAGTTTTAAATTAATATTAATTATAATTTATTATAATATTTGATTATGAATAAAATAGTATTAATTTATGACCACTATTTAATTATGTCACAAAATAATGATAGTTACAATTCAATGTGACTACAATTAATAACTTAAATTTATTTTTTAAAATTGAACAACTATGAGCTACACATGATGTACATGTTTTGAGTATGCATGTTAGAATTTTCCAAAAAATATAGTTTTTGTTGCAAAAGATAAGAACAAAAGTCCAAAACTAGGTGGCCCAAGTTGATAATTTTGTTAGTCATTTTTTTTAATAGTTGTGCAACTCTCACACCAAGTTGACGCTGGCGGCTCAATTATTTTTGGAGCCTATGAGAAATCTTAAAAAGAGCCATTACTTTGTAAGGTGCAAAATTATTAATTAAATTTTTACAATGAAAATTTTCAAACATAATTTTTCAATTGAAAAGTAATGTTGATCTTGTTGAAAGATATTTTTTAATTGATAATATTAGGCTTCTAGCACATTTGATTATTTTGATGGCCAAAACAAAAAATGGTCATTCAGAGCATCTCCAACGGTTTAGTAAAATTTTTATCAAATTTGAATAAAAAAAAAATTAATTTTCTTGATCTGATACGCGTAGCTCCAATGGTTATGATTACTGTAGTGTGCATCAAAAAAGGAAAGGGACATCCGATGGCTCGATCGGTTCAAATTTTTTTTTGAACCGTTTGAATCAATAATTTGAACCAATTCGCAGGTCAATTTTTGCATGAGCCGGTCGACCGGTTGGTCAACAGGGTGGTCGACCAGGGGGTCGACTAGGTGGTCAGTGTAAAATTTTTACAAATTTCTACTTTAACGGCTATGCACAGTGAATTGGTGAAAGGAGCAAGCCGTCCTAAGTTTGGTGAAACATTTGATATTTTCTCAATTTGATACTGTTTTGGTGCAACCGTTGGAGCACAAAAAGTAATTTTTTTTCATCAAATTTGAATTTGATGTTGGATTTGGTGAACGGTTGGAGATGGCCTCACATAAAACATTATAGCAAATTTACTTTTTATTTATTTGATCCCGTACAAATGCAAATGAAAAAAAAAATTATCAATCTTTATGAATTTATTTATTTTTTTTAATTATGATTTGAACATGTAAACGTTATCAACCTTATTTTTAGGATGGCAAAAATAATAAAATTTTTGAGCTTTGCCTATTACTAAGAATTTTTACACAATATAAAAAAAGATTAATTGTTGAAAAGTCTAAAGTAAGAAGGGTATTAGACATTAGGTCCAGTAGATATTTTTTACTGGTGAGAAATCTACCTTTTATGAAATAGTTTGGTGAGAAAATCTTTTGTTATTAGAGAAGGATATTTTATTTCTAATTTTACCTCTTAATTTATCTGTTGACTTTTTATCTATTTGACTATCTATTCAAATTATTTTCTATATGTTCAAATTTATATCTATCTATTCAATTTTTTTGTCCATCTATTCAAAATTTTTAACTACCTATTTAAATATTTCTTTATCTGTTAAATTTTTTTAACCTATATGTTAATTTTTTTTATCTGTTGAATTTTTATAGCCTATTTTTTCTATCTATTCAAATTCACATAATTTTCAAACTTTTATCTCTTTTACATGTTCCTCTCTCCACTTCTTTTTCCTTATCTGTTGAATTTTTACACCTCTCTATCTGTTTAAATATAGAGCCAAACCAACACCTATCTATTACAATCCAAACCAAACCCTATCTGTTCTAATTTGTTTTTCTTTCATTGATTCAATTTTTTTCTCTCTCTCATCCTTATTTGTTCAACACAAAACAAAAATAAAAAAATTAATTGTTTCATTAATATCAACAACAACAAAAACAAAAACATCAACAAAAAAAAAATAAAAAAATGGCATCATCATACAATTAATCATCATCATTATCAGTATCTTCACACAAACAAAAAGAGAGAAATCGATGCTTCGGTGTTAGATCGGCTAGGATTTATCCGATCTATACCATACAAAAGAGAGTTAAGAGAGAGTGAAAGAGTTGAGAGAGATCTCTCCCGTCTCCTCTTTCGTCGTCGTCAATAGCAACCTGTTCAAATCAAACCCCCTGGCTGCTGTCCGCTTGTCTTTCCTCCATGAACTGGTAGACCTTGGCGAGGACCTTCGGTGAGTGTCGAGGAATGCCACCGCCCACAGCAGTGACGAGATCTCGGTTAGGTGGTCGGTGAGAAAAAATAGTAAGGAAAAGAGAGAAAAAGGGTGATGGTAGAGCGACGGTGTGAAAGAGAAGAAGAGTGGCGGTAAGGGAGAGAGAGACAGAGAGAGACGTTGGTTTTGATAGGACTAGGGTTTTGATCTGGAAACAACCTTTACATATGCATGGGTAATTTGGTTATTGCACAAATACATGTCCTTATAGATAAAGTAATTTAGCGCGTGGATCTTTGTATAATAGAAATTCAAAATTAGATTTATCACCCAAGCACCCTATAGAAAATCATATATATATAAAATTAAGAATGTTAAAATTTTGGAGTCCTCAAATATGAGACTTTAAGTAATTGTTTAACTTGTCTAGTATATAGATCATCTCTAAAACATGTAGTAAACCTTGTGTGGCTTAACAAAGAGTATGCTAATAATTTTGGTATGGGATTGTAATATAATATGGGTCATGTTAGTGACTATTTTATTGGTTTAATTAACAAATTTTAAAATAATTGTAAGTTTTTATGATGCATATATATATATATATATATATAATTAGAGTTATTTAAAATTTATTAACAAATGCTTTCCCAACACTCATCAACAAAATCTATAACATTGGTCTTGTTACCACTTGGAGCAATTCAGTGAGATGCTATAATACTTTTTAGGAAAATGTTATGTATAATTTTATTTTTTTATTTATTTCTAGACACAAGTGATTTCATGTGTATTTATTGATATGAATTTCATCATTTTGTATTTAGAAGTAAAAAAAAAAAAAAAAAGAGATAAAAAATAAAATTATATATAACATTGATTTAATTGTTATTGTCAAATTATAATTGTTGTATCCAAAAATTTCTTTATACCATATTGGTATAAGGTCTGAAAATTCGATACCAACTTAGCTCACTTAGGCCTTATTTGGGATGATAATTTTTTAGTCAAAAAATCACTATAAGTTATTATATCACTTTCTTTATTTTTTGTATATTTTTTTTAATAAAAATTTAACTAAAATAATCAATTTTCAAATGAAACTTTATAAAAGAGTTTGATATAAAATTTAAAGGCACGTTTGAGGTCGACTTTTTAAATGAAATAATTTTAAAAGTTATTTGCAAGTCCCACGTGTTTATAGTGTAAATTTTTTTTTTACTTGATACAAGTCTTTTTTGTGTGTCAAATTTTTATAAAAACAAATTTAATATAATTATTTTAAAGCTATCCCAATTATTTATAATTTGTCCTTTGTTTGCAACATAAGGATGTGTTTGGTTTGATTTTGGGAGTTAAATTTTTAAAAAAGATTTTGAGAAAAGAGTTTAGAAATTTTTTAGTTTGGTTAATTGTATATTTTGAAAATAATTTTGGAGTATGAAAATTTGGGATAATTTGATATTTTATTGTAATTGAATGAATGTGTGCGAGAGAAAAAATAATTGAGAAAGAAAAAAAAAAGAAAAAAAAAGATTAATTAACGTATATGAGAGAAAAAATAATTTATATATATATTTTTAAAATCACTAAATCAAATAAAATTTTAAAAATTTATTTTCTAAAAACAAACCAAATCAGACTTAGGCCAAGTTTGGGAAGACTAAAAAAGTGCACTTTTTGTCTTTTTAGACTAAAAAATTGAGATTGAAAATATGGATGTTTGGGTTAACTTTTTGACTTTTTATTGAAAAATATGTAATAAAAAATTGTAAAAATTGATTTGTAGAGAAAAATTTGAATTGGGAGTTGTGCAGCCGTAATTATTGATTTTTGGTGAATAGTGTTAACTTTTTAATTTTTTAAGTAACTTTTTGACTTTTTGACTTTTTTGAAAGTACCCAAACTTAGCCTTAGAAAGGCATTTGAGTGTGGGGCCGGGGGGAGGAAGCATTTATTATACATGTGTCTTTACATTAAAAATGGTTGGACCACCTCTCAATAAGGCAAGGCTGGTAGTAAAAGGACATGTTTTACGTACAGCCAAGCATTTGGAATGTACGACCACTGCAATTGCTGTGCGCGAGTCTAGCTGACTATAAAAAAACAAATCAAAAAGGTTGGAAGGTTACAATTTTTGTAGTTATAATGACTTAAAATTGTTAAAACGATGTCGTTTTTAGTGCAAAATATGTCAAAATGATGTCGTTTTTATAGTTTTAAGTCATTGTGACCACAAAAATTGTGACTCTCAAATATTTTCCAAAACCAATAGGTAAGGGTAGTACATAATAGAAAAAGATTGAGGCTCGAATGTGGCTCGAATTTTTTTTTTTTTTTTTTCAAACTGTGTTGGTTTTGTTGTTGTTGTTGTTTTTTTTTTTTTTTAATTTGTTGGGTTATGTTAGTTTGGTTGTTTTTATTTATTTATTGGGCTGCTGTAATTTTATTTATTTATTTATTTTTAAAGGATGGTTATGTGTAGGGGTGGGTTTAGAGTTTAGGATTTAAGGTTTAGGTTTTTATTTCTTCTGAGTCTTTCTTATTTGAAATAAAAATATAGTAAGGACTCGTACAAAATTATATGAAATTAACAAATTTTAATTAGCAGTCTAACTGATCAGTCAATTTTATCACCCAATCAATCTAATCTATTTTTTTTTTTTTCTATTTGTTGGGCTATGTTGGTTTTATTTTATTTTATTTTATTTGTTGGACTGTGTTGATTTATTTATTTTTTTATTAGGATTTAAGTTTTAAGATACACATAAAAACCTTTCCAAAAAAAAAAAAAACCAAAAACAAAACCAAACCAACATAAAAAAATAAATAAATAAATAAAAAAGAAAAAAAAAAGAAAGAAGACAAAACAACTTTCCGAGGCAGATTAGCGCCTCCAATTTGGAGGCCTTTAGCACGGTTCGTATATAATTCGGTACCATATCAATGATTTGAATGGATTATTATATGATCAGATTATATTTTTATTAATAATTTTTTTAAAAAATTATTAATAAAAATTAGTAAAATTGATTTGATGAAGTGGTTATTTATAGCTTATGGATAAATTATTTGATGAGTCTTATATATTGAACAATTTAAATTATTGATACGGGCTCCATAATGTGCTCATGAAATTCGATGAGTCTTATATATTGAACAATTTAGATTATTGATACGGGCTCTATAATGTGCTCACGGAAACAACAGTACAGTCAAATCCGTAATCAAACTAGACACAAGCAACACCCAAAACAAATAATTTAAAATTAATTTATTAAATTAATCTAATTTTGCCCTTAAAATTAAATAAGTTAAGTTAAAATTAAAATAATATTATACAAATAAAATTTTGGATAAATTACACTATCCGTCCCTATAGTTTGGGGCGTGTGTCATTTTGGTCAATGACTTTTTAATTGTGACACATTTGACCATGAGTTTTGAATTTTGTTCCAAATAAGGACAATTGAATATATTATTGGATTTTTTAAGGGCAAAATTGTCAATTTGATAAAATATAAATTAATTTGACAAAAATAAATGTTAAAAAATTATTTTTGAATTTTTAAAAATTATTTCTACCTACTAAAGATAAAATTATATAAAATTGATAAATCTTTTAGACATTTATTTCTTTTTTTTACCAAATTAATTTTTATTATGTATTTGGATGATAATCATGTAAAATTAATTTTTAAAAATTAATCATGTAATTTTTATTAATTTTTATCAATTTTACATAATTTTATTTTTGGTGTGTAGAAATAATTTTTAAAATTTTTGAAATATTTTTTTGACATTTATTTTTGTCAAATTAGTTTATATTTTATCAAATTAACTATTTTGCCCTTGAAATTAAGCAATGGCATGTTAATTGTCCTTATTTGGAACAAGATTCAAAATTCAGGGTCAAATGTGTCACAATTGAAAAGTCAGGGACTAAAGTGACACAAGCCCTAAACTATAAGGACTGCTAGTGTAATTTGCCCTAAAATTTTTATACATAATGATGTTGTTGACTTTTTTGGCTTTCGAAAGTAAATTGTATAATTTTAAGCGTGCCAGCAAGAATCAATAAGTCCTTACAGAATTTATAATTGCTAACCAATTATCAGACGATTATGTTGAAGTTCATTTAGCCTTAATGAAGATGACTTTTATTGATGACTTGTTTTAGAAGAAATTTATAAGAAATAACAAATATAGAATAATTTAGAAACTGAATTTCATTGAATGAATAAGAACTTACAATGAAATGACCCAGTCTTAAAAAAATTTACAGCAACGACTACTTGAGAAAACTACTCTTAGGAAATGAAGTGCAGCACAGGAATTAAAATGTTGAAAACGTAAAGAATTGGAAATATAAAACTGGAAAGAAAATATGAAATAAATGACTGGTTTCTAGATCTAAGTCCCCTTTCTGTTTAGCCTTCTCTGCAATTTATATTCTTTAGTGATAATCGTCGAAGTGATCTTCTAACCGTCGAAATATGCTTCCACAATCTCTGGTTATGGTTTCGCTCAACTAGTTCCCACTATGCCTCTTTTGCAGTTAGGCTTCCCTTCTGAATTTGAATTTAAATTGTAGGTAACCATTAGGCTACGTCATCTCACGCCTCTTGATTATTCCGATACCACGCAGATCCGATATTACCAATATGAACTGCCATGTGTCTGTTTTTGATTGAAGACTTGCATTAGTTCTCCAAATTGCCCTTTAGGTGCCATGTGTCACTTTGTAATTGGTTTTTACAAATTATACAGCCAACATCACCCCCTACTAATATACCCAATACTTGGTACTATTAGTAGACTAGTGCACTCTATCTACGTCTTAGGACGTGCATGGACCCTGTATATTCTGGAAGTGTAACCGTTTTTTGAACAATGAAGCAGTGAACATCATTAAATCCTTGTACTTTGCACTTCTATTCTCTGAGTAGACAAAAAGACTGGTACATCCCCAATGACCAACCACACATTCTCTTACATTGATCGAGCATACGATGAGTCATAGGAAGATGATTGCAGGCCTCAAAAGAACCTTAATGCATGTATTGGCTACACTTATCCGTCTCTATTTATAGAAGTCATGGAAGCTTTTGCAAGTTAACAACCTTTAGATCAAGAATCTGCCTACTACAAACCTTTGGACCAAGCATTTGTAAAAATGGATCTTGGAAACTCCTCCTCTGCCCCACAACTCTCTGTATGGGATGAAGCCGTTTCTTCTTCCTCTAAGTCCACTAGCTGGGGAAATTGATCAACACCTGCTGAACCCCAACTAAGGGAGTGGATTTATCATCGATTTGTTGAATTCGATGATCCCCTTTTCCATGCGAGTGGGGATAGTACGGAAAAATCCTCATCCAGACGAAGCACAGGGATTTAATCCATCACTTTTGGCTAAGAAGACAAAACTTTGCTCTTCTGACTGGCTCGAATGTGTGAATGACCTCCAGTTCCCCTCTTCCTTCGAGATAGACCCCTCTGCACCTTATCTCCCTCAGAATCCTCATTGGATAGAGGAATTGAAACTTACTCTCTTCGAGGGTCAGTTTTTCTTTTCCTACTAACCTCCAGTTCCTTCAACTTCATTTGAACGATAAAAAGCTCAACTTCTGCTTGTTGCCTTTTCTCACTTGCCTTTCAATGTTCTTGGAGATGAGATTCCTCTCAAGAACTTCCAATGGGCCTGTGATGTTATGACTCGGGGTCATGTTCTCAACCCAATTGCCCAGACAGAGCTTCGATCATTTTCGGACCAACTCCCATTCCTTCTTCATTGATACAAAATTTCTTTGGCCACCAACAACTCCTTGGACGAAATCAACGACTCCTTGGATAAAATCACGGCCAATCGAATTTAGACTCAGTATGAAGCAGAGAACCTTATTGAAGAATATGATGACTTCGAGAACAAGGACTCAGCGTACTGGGATGATTTAGGTATGGACGAAATAGAGCAAGGCTTGAAAGAGACAAAGTTCAAGATGAAGGCCAAACAACTTTTCCACAAAATAAGAGCTTATCAACTACAGTAAACTGAGTTAGATAGAGTGGAGGATAGAATAAAGAAAGAACACAAGTTCATAGAACACTGCTAGGTTAAATTTAATAAACTTGTTACTTTTTCTATTCCGTGTTATTATGAAATTGAATTTGTAGCCAAGTAGGCCTTTCTAATGTAATTATTTATATATCAATAGAACTAGAGGTTTTCTTTCCCTCTTTTGCATGATCTGGTTTTTGTATTCCAATTACATGATCGATTGCATGGCGAATATGGCTTTATACCTTACTCTGTTTATGTAATCTGTGAATGACAACTTCGAAGCAATTAACTTACTTTGATGCCTGGTTTCAAATGTTGCGAATCATAAAATTCTTTATATGAGTAATGGTATTTATCTTAGGTTTTCACACTCCAATCATATGGTTAATATAATTTGTGTGAATAACAGTACCAATCTTGCTTCAAGGCCTGACTCAGGTATTTCAAAGCATGAAATTTCTCTTAAGAACGACCCTATTTGCCTTCGAAGAATTTTATATAAGCAAAAGCATAAGATTAGTCCTTTGGCCTTTAGATTTTCTATAATGCTTAACCAAGAACTGGTTTCATAGCACTTATTTATGCTGAAAAAATAGACAAGAACCATATTCTAACTATACGTTATTACGAAGATCCCTTCGAAGGAAACTTCCTCTGTTGGAAAGTTTAAAAGCACACTGTAACACCCTAAATATTTAATTAATACCACAGTCAATCATGATAATAATAATGATAATAATATTAATACTAGTGGGAGCGATAATAAAATAAAATAAAATAATTAATTTTATGATGGTATGCAATAAAGTATAATTTAATTTATTATACAATTAACTAGAGTTAATGTAAGATGAAGGCAATATAATAAAATAACTAAGCTATAGTGTTATGTAACTTAATTTGTTATCGTGGTTATCAAATGTATAATGAAGAGAATTATTTGGAACTAAGTTTGTTAGAATTTACCATAACCCACTCCACCTACCACCTCCACTACCACACACACTCACCTACTTCACCTACTTTCCTACACCTACCACACACACTCACCTACTCCCAAATCCTCTCCTATATAATAGGAAGCCTTGTAATATCAACAATACATCAATCTTGTAATATACACAATCAATCAATAATACTACAATTTATATAGGAGAGGATTTGGGAGTAGGTGAGTGTGTGTGGTAGGTGTAGGAAAGTAGGTGAAGTAGGTGAGTGTGTGTGGTAGTGGAGGTGGTAGGTGGAGTGGGTTATGGTAAATTCTAACAGCCCCCCGCAAACTCAAGGAGGATAGAAACTAACCAACTTGAGTTTGAAGAGAGAAACAAAACAAGAAAATACATTAAAAAAAAAAAAATGATAGGAGACACTGTATGGTCGTGTCAGACCGTTGGTGAAGACACTGTATGGTGGTGTCATAACGTTGTAGAGGACACTGTATGGTGGTGTCATAACGTTGTAGAGGACACTGTATGGGGGTGTCATAACGGTGTAGAGGACACTGGATGGCGGTGTCAGACCGATGTAGAAGACAGTTTATGGGGTCATGTCGGACCGTTGTAGAAGACAATGTTGTGACAGTTGTTGTGACAGTTTACAGAGTCTTGCTGGACCCTTGTAGAAACTAACCGGAATCAATGTCGGGACAGTTTACAGAGTCTTGTCGGACCCTTGTAGAAACTAACCGGAATCTATGTCGGGACAGTTTACAGAGTCTTGTCGGACCCTTGTAGAAACTAACCGGAATCAATGTCGGGACAGTTTACAGAGTCTTGTCGGACCCATAAAGGAGCTAACCGGAATCAATGTCGGGACAGTTTACAGAGTCTTGTCGGACCCTTGAAAAAGTGGCACCCTCAAAAGGTGTGCCCAATTTTGTCAAAAGGCGTGCCATCAAAAGGCGTGCCCAATTCATCAAAAGGTGTGCCGGACATGATGGCGAGGCACGTGGGCGCCTTGGCTTGCGTGCCCGTTTGTCGGCTGGTGGTAAGAGGCGCGCGATGCGCGTGGCTGCCTCGGCTATAAGACAGAGGCTGAGGCTGAGGCAAAAAAACCTGCGAGAGATATTCTGAGAGAGATTCTGTAACACTCTGTTTTCTGAGAGAGAATTCTGAGAGAGATACTGTGTAACACTCTGGTGCCTAGAAAATGGCTTCATCGTCTTCCCGCGGGCTGCTCACCCTCTTTCCCGACCTCAACGAGTCAACGAGAGAGGGAACTGGTGCGGTGGCACTGGAAACTCAACCAAGCGCCCCGGAGTTTGCTCCGTTGAACTTTCCGAAGCGGTCGGTGGAGCAAAGAATGGCAGTGCAAACGGATGTGGAGGCGAATCAGTATACGTTGAAGGCATGTGTGGAGTCCATGACGGCGGTCACAAACTTGTCGCACCGGCTGCAGAGTAGGACAAATGAGGTGCAGCAATTAAACGCCCAACTGGCTCTACTCCAACGCATGTATAAGGATGCGCGAGCAGAGATAAGCGTGCTAAGGGCAGAAAACAAGGAGCTTAAGCGGAAGGCCACCGTGATGTTCCGATTTGGAGGTCCGCCATATGCTGCAGTGGAGGAGCATGGGGGAGTGAACGTGCTCGGTGGACAAGGAAACACGGAGACCGGACTGGCACGGGACACCCAAGATAAAAGTAAGAAGAAGAGACCTGCAGTAGAATAGAGAAGGGAAAAGAAAAATCCCACTGTGGGTGTGGTTGTTTTGTTTGTGGTTTTTTTTTTTTTTTTTTTTTTTTTTTTGGTGTAAAAGGGTGATCGAGGTGAGGCCCGATATGAATAAAATGAGTTTGCAGTTCGTCTTTTTCCTCGTTGTTTGTTTGTTTGGTTTTTTTTTTTTTTTTTTTTTAATAATATAAATAAATAAATAAAAAAAATAAAAGAAAAGAAAGTGGAGCAACGGGTGAGGTGCAAAAGGTGATGATAATGTTTTGTGAGTGGAGAATAAAGAAAAGAAAAGAAAGGGGTTGTGTGGTGTGGGTGGTGGAAAAAGTAAAGTGGGAGAGAGAAAAAGGCATGGGGGTTGGCACTTTGTGTTGATACACTAAAACTTGTGCTGGAGATGCGGTTAGATCTTCTAACACAAACTGATGATTCTGGGGGGAACCAAAGCTTGGCCTAGTTGCAACCCCTTGGTGAACTCAGTGGCCATGCAACTCACATCTGAACCATCCTCTTGCAAAAGAAGTTCTTCACTATAGTTGGGATCCCAATCCCCGGGAATAACCAGCAGAGACTTGCCTCCGGCTTGTCATGAGCAGCTTCCATAGGCTGAGAGAGTTGTATATTTGGAAGTGTTAATGAACCTGGAATTTTATGAGCTGCAGAATAACCAGCAGTGATTCCATTGCATCCTCGTTGCTGCCTCCAACTTGGAGCATTTGAGTTAGACTGCAGATGCAACGGAGAACCACCAAGTACTGGAGAGTTTCCCTCAGGTTGACCAGAGCTGGTGCCATCAGTTACTTGCCCTTGCCAATGAGGAGATGATGAACTCTCCTGAGACTGCAAACCTCCAGAATACCCCCAACTTTTTTTCTTCTGTTCAGGTTGGTGGTGAGGCAGGTCTAGCAATCCGTAATGGTAGATCGGCCAAATTGATTGAAGTTCCTTGGGAAGGGGCCACTACTATGGCAGCTCTGTTTGAGC
Organism: Camellia sinensis; assembly: GCF_055761805.1. NCBI lineage: Eukaryota > Viridiplantae > Streptophyta > Magnoliopsida > Ericales > Theaceae > Camellia > Camellia sinensis. Next base: position 193,707,922 of record NC_138964.1, read on the forward strand.
AGTCTTGTAAGAAGAATTCACACGAACGATTTCTTGGAACAAGAAAGCTAATTAAGAGGGACTTTGTAACAGCTAGTGATGGCAGGTATGTGTAGAAAATAAGCGGAATAGGTTGAGGTCCGGCGGGCGGCCAAGGTGAGGTTGCCGCCCGCCGGTGAAGCGAAAAAGACTAAGTGCTTAACCTTGCTCTGATACCATGTTAAAATTGTAGTATTATTGATTGATTGTGTATATTACAAGATTGATGTATTGTTGATATTACAAGGCTTCCTATTATATAGGAGAGGATTTGGGAGTAGGTGAGTGTGTGTGGTAGGTGTAGGAAAGTAGGTGAAGTAGGTGAGTGTGTGTGGTAGTGGAGGTGGTAGGTGGAGTGGGTTATGGTAAATTCTAACAAAGTTAATCACTAATAAATGTGAAGGGATTGGCATGTTTAATTTCGGAGATTTGCAAAGATGTTAAGACATTTGCAAATATATTGAGATGTATGAATAGGAGCCATCTGTCCACCTAGGATTAGGAGGGGGGAGGTGATTTATCACCATTAGGGCCAGTAGGTAGGTGAGTCACCACCTAATTGCAAGTATAAATAGGGGATGGTGCTGTGAAGTAAAGTAGTGCTAACGGAAACAAAGGAAAAAAAAAAACAAAGAGAATCAGCACCAATAGGAAGCAAGGGAAGGGCCAGAAGCTAGCGGGAATAGGAAGGAGTTAGTAAGACTCAATATTAAAGTGAGTTATATTATATCTTGAGCCACCATAATATATTTTACGTATATTTTGATTTACCATAATTTATTTTATACAAGTTATGTTTTATAAATTATATTAATATTTTAATTATGTGGATTAATTTCTAAACTCTATTTGTTTAAAATGAAACTCATGGATATGTTTGTTTAAATTTTAAAGAATATTTGACTATGACCTTATAAACAATTATGTTTTGTAAGTACCACCACGGGAGTCCTACGCCTTGGGGGACTTAAATAACTATTGGCCTTTGTTTGGCTACTTTATGGTCCTCTGTTTGTCATGGATCCATTGACCTCTGTTCTGACTGTCACTTCTGTAACCTCTGTTATGTTCTGTTTTGTACCATGGTTATGGTTATTTATTTACGTGATTTTGTATTTCAGTTTCTGCCATTTTAAATAAATTGTTATTTCAAATTAAATTATGTAAATATTTTAGCCTAATTAACTATCCATGGTTATTTTGTATTCCCTATACTCTTGGCATAATATTTCTCACTCTGCTGTGTGCTTATAGCTGTTACCCTTTCAAGTGACGAGATGTAGGGGAGACCTATAACTTCACGTAATGGAACCCGCACGAGGATTGATGTTGAACCACTATTTTGTCTTTCTTTTCTTTTTTTATATTTTTGCTCCCTTTTGTTTCTACTCGGGGCTAGTCACTAAATAATAAAATAATAAAAGCCTTATAGATGCATTTTCTCTTATTAAAATAGTAAAATGAAGTAAATTTTCTATTTAATTTTTTTTTTACTGTTACCTCCGCTTGCGCCATTTAATTTGCTGCAACTAGAATAAATTAGTGAGTTGTGATTCTAACCCTAAGCCCCTGAGGTTGGGTTGTGACACACACCTCCAAGATTCTTGAGGTGAGCAAATCTTAACTATGCTTGAAATCAGGGCATAAGACTGGCTTCGAAGCCAACTACTTGTTTTCAAAGTTAAGCTAAGTATTTGAAAATTGGCTTCGAAGCCAATTAACACTTTTCAAAGCCAACTACATGTTTCCGAAGTTAAGCTAAGTATTTGAAAATTGGCTTCGAAGCCAAATAACACCATTCGAAGCTAACTAACACCTTTCAAAGCCAACTACATGTTTCCAAAGTTAAGTATTTGAAAACTGGCTTCGAAGCCACCTAACACCTTTCGAAGCTAAGCTAGGTATTTGAAATGTGTTTCCCTCCTTCATAAGGTATCTACATCCTAGCTCAGAGGTAGTCTTCTTTCTTGTGTTCTCAGGGATTTAAAATAAAAGCCTTGATCACACATGGGTTAGAACCTGGGTCTATTTAACCTGTTATGTTAAATAGGTAACTTTGGACAAAAAGGTTTTAAAACCCTTTCTTCTTGCGCTTTATCTATACGCTTGTCCAAAGTCTCTCTTTCACCCTGTTGCTCTTATCTGCAACTCTTTGCCTTTCCGTTCACTTTCTTCTTTCAATTCCTTGCTAATGGCTTCTTCTTCTGAAATACCAGTCGTTGAGCGTGTAAGCTCATCCGTGGCTTTGAGGAGAATCATCAACGAGGAATGTAACAAATACAAGACTGGGGAACGATGTGCTATCGATGATCGCATCTTTATTCCTGACACCATGCTCAAGGAGAGATTATCCTTGGTCTCATTTTCAGAGAAGAGAAGCCCCCACCTAACTTCCTGTTTTGCACCTACGCTTAGATGGTCAATGCCTCCTTTACGAGGGTGGCTTGGATTGAGGAAGCTGGAAGATGAACCGTCCCCATCGCTGCTGGCCCACATTGAGGCTGGAATGGGATGAATGGTACGACCGAGTTATTCCTGCCCGAACACTGGACCTCCAGGAACTCTGTCTCCTTGACGCCCTTCGACTAACCAAGTTTTCCATTCCTGAAGACCCTTTCTCATTCCTGCTGCTCTTTATTTTTGGAACCTAACTTTCAATTTATTTCAATTTCATTGTGGTATGATGGCCCCCACTGTCCTTGACATATGCCATCTTCTAGGGTTATCGCCCGCTGGTACTCCCTTTGGTCCTGATTATCTTGATATTAATGTTCCTTTCTCTATTCCCCCTCTGACTTCTTCCTTTAGTGATTTTGTGAAATCTGAGAATAAAAAGGAAGGTCCTGTGATTGATCGGGAGTTCTTTTCTTTTCTTTTATATTGGCTCTGCAAGTTTTTATTCTGTACCTCTTCATAGAGGATTATGCCTGAATTCGCCTCTCTTGCTGAGGCTCTCGCTTCAGCTAAGAAGATATCCTTAGCTCCCTATGTACTAGGTCATGTATACAGAACTTGCTCTTAGTTTTGTGAGAAACCCCTCGATGCCAACCAAGAAGGACCACTTTGGGTGTTGCAACTATAGCTTTTCATGTACTTTACTGACTCACATTCTAGGTGCCTGAGGTTCTTGGTGGAAGACCCTACCACTTATGGAATGAAGTATGCCAGAGTTTCACTCTACCTTTCTAGCTTTGCTTGTTACTTTACCTTTTTCCATCAACTTCCAGTTTCCCCTTCTCCCACATTCTTCCTCCCCTTTACGGCTAACACAAGGCCAATATGGTTGAGGACTTTCTTGGCTGACAACACCTGCTCCAATCCCATTCATAGGGATATGTGGGCCTCGATTTTGATTCCAAGGGAGCTCTACATTGGCACCTTGAACTTTCGAGCTTACAAATGTATTGTTGAACCTTACTGCCCTGCCTAATTGCTAGGCAATTTGGGCTGACCCAAGGAATTCCTGTCCCTCTTTGTAGCCAAACTAACACCAATCTTGCAACCAGAGAGTTGAAGGTGCCAAGAACCAGGCTGGATGAGGCAACTTCCAAGTTGATACAAGACTTGGTCGAATTGAGGTTCACTTCCTTCATTCCACACAACACTATGTTGAAGAGGTACCAAAATTAGTAGACAGCCAATATGGAGGTGCTTCTCACCATCTCTCCTTGGAATCTATTGGTTGGGCTGGATGCACCCTCTCAAGCTAAGTCTAAAGAGACTGGGATCATTACTACTGCTTCTACTGCCCCTATCATTCCAACTCCTACTGTCTCTGTGTCTGCTCCTGCTGCCTCATCTCCTTCAAGAATTACTAGAGCCACTTCGAAGAAAGGTATGCATTTCTTTTTTCCCTTTTCTCTTTCTTTTATGATGCCTTGCTTATTTACTTATGACTTTTCTTTGGTGCAGGAGCCTCACAGGAAGACTCTTCTCAGAGAGTCCAAGCTTTGAATATTCTCAAAAGCAAGCAACAACAACAGAAGAAAAGAAGACTTTTGCTTGATCCTGAAGAGGGGATACATAAGTGTGATAACCCTGGTCCGTATTATGCTAATTAATCTTAATTATGATTGTGATTATGTGTTTGATATGATTTTGAGTGCCATTTATATGAATATATGTGGTTTTGAATTTCTATTTGTTCACCGTAGGAAAATCTGTTTGATTATTTGCTTTAGAATTTAAATTGAAGGCCTTACCGGCCACAGAACCCGAAATTTATTATGCCATTGTGATTAGCGCAATTTTTAGAGCCTAAGGTGAAATTTAATTGAAAACTTGTTCGGATCAAAATAATTAGATTCAAAACGATTAATTTAAGCTCCATTATTTGGCCTAATCAAATTTGATTAGGAAAGCTTATATAAAGGGCCTCATTACACTCAAAAATCACTCTAGAGAGAGAGTGTGTGCCGGTTAGAGAGAGAGAGGGAGCTCAAGTTGAAGAATTAGTCAAGAAGCTTGAAGATCTTGGAGATCAATTCAAGAATTAACCATAATTTGGGTGATTAGAGCTTCTAGGTAAGCACTTGAGTATGAATTCATGAGTATGAGTTTGTAAATTTGTGTATTCAAGCTAGTTGGGTGATCAAGAACATAAATTGAGATGAAATTGAAGGATTGGAAGCTTTTATGTACATGCATGCAAAGAATTGCTATGAATTTGCATATTTGAGCATGAATCATGTTAAACAAGGAGAATTGGGCACCAAATCTCTCATGCATGTATAATCTACATGAGTTTCATGATTATAAGTGCCATTTGTACTAGAATTGGAGTCAAAATTGACATGCATGTTTGATTAATGGAGATATGAAGATTATAGGAAGTTTGAATGCATGGGTTTCAACCAAACAAGAGAAATGTTGATTAATTTGAGAGTATGATTATGGATTTTGAATAATTGGCCTCATATTGCTTACATCCTTATGCTATATATTGTGTTTCCACGTTTTTGGACCAAAAACATGAATGTTGGACCTTTGAACATCAAGGTTACACTTGAAGAACAATTCTGGAAAACCCAGAAATTGGCATGTCCGCTCGAGCGGGGAAAGCGCCGCTCGAGCGTGAAATGCTAGTTTCCAGAACTTTTGCAGACATGGATGTCTGCTCGAGTGGGGAGATTCACGCTCGAGCGGGGAGCCATGTAGTGTGACTTTTAGCTCGAGCGCCCGACTTCACGCTCGAGCATGAAAATAAGGCAAATAGTACTTTTGCAAGCCATGAGGGTCTGCTCGAGCGGCGAAATCCACACTCGAGCAGGGAGCCCTGTTTCAGAAAATTTGTAAAGATATTTTGTGTTTCATTTTCCGTTCTCTTTTATTTCTAAGTACTCTTAGGCATATATTAAGCATTGTAAATGAGTTAAAAGAATAAGAAATAAGCCTAAGAGGAATGTATGAATTAAGAACGGATTGAATCATTTGTGACTCATTATGTTCATGAAATGTGTAAGGTCAAGCACGAGAGCAAATCCACCGGCAGATCACTGTGAGTAATATCTTAGTAAAGATATTTGAAGCATGTTATTTGTCCAATTGCTTATTTCCATATCAGTCTTATAAGTTTGTTAAACAGAATTGTGGACAAACATTTGTTATGCCATATGATTGGGCCAAAGGCCGTCGGACACCGTTTGACATAAATGAAATGGGCCAAAGGCCGTTTGACATGAATGATTGGGCCAAAGGCCGTCGGATACGAACGATTAAGCCAAAGGCCGTTGGACATGAATGAATGGGTCGAAGGCCGTCGGATATGAGTGAATTGGGCCTGAGGCCGTTTAATACGTTTGGATTTTAGTCGTTTGATACATTAGATTGAAACATGAATTGGGCCCAAGACCGTTTGATGTAACTGTTTCAAAGTTCGTTTATGTATCTCTTTTTACTTGATATTATTCACTGGGCTTTCGCTCACTCTCATTCATGTGTCTGTAGATGAGCCAAGAGATGTCCAAACCCAACCTCAGTGAAGTATGTGAGAAACAGTCAAAGTTTTGAAGAGTCAGCCCAAACGTCTCGCACACGAGACTTGTCTTCGCCTCTTTTGTCCTTTTGGTATAATTTTGCTATATTGGCAGAACATTGGATCATTTTTGTTATAAGCTTTGGGTTTGACTGTCTTAGACGTGAATGATCCTGTATGTATAGAACTTGGGTTATTTTCCTTTTTGACGTGAGTTATTAATGAATAAATGTGAAATGTTATGATGTGCCATGTAAGCACGGCTCTATGGACAAAACTTTTAGTTGCTTCCGTTTGGCCCCTTAACTCTGTTAGAATATATTTTATTTGGTTTGAGGCTATAGGTAATCTCTTGATTACTGGCCGCTTATGGCCTTAATCCCATGGAGGCGGGTTCGGGCCATGACACTAAGGCTCACTTGGAAGAGGAAGAAGTAGAGAAGGAGAAAGAAATACCTTTGAAGAAAAAGAAGAAAAAGACAACTTCTTCATCTGACCTTCTTAGGGACTTTACTCACGAAGCAACTGCCAAAGCAGTGGAAGAGAAGCACTCCAAGGAAATCATTGTATTTCAGAGGTCTGAGAAGAGGAGACAGCAGCAAATACTAAGGGAAGAAGCTGCTGCTGCTAATGCACTTCAAAAGGAGGCTGCAAGGAGGCAACAAGTTGCTGAGCATTACTCCCTTTGCAATTTTCCAAGCAGCACCCCCATAACCTCTGAAGTTGGTAACCTCCTTCAATCCCTTGTGATAATTTCCCTTTATAGGTTTCAATATGGAATTAACACCCCTTTTTTATGCAGCAGAAATCAGTTCCTTCCTTCTTCCTTCGACATAGGCCCCTTCCTCTATATTGGTAGAGGAAAGGCCTTCTTAGACTTCTGCAGAAATGGATGCAGCCTCAGAAGGAGAAAAGAAAACTTATAGTGAAGTGCTAATGAAGATAGAGCCTATTCAGGCAATATTTCCACTTTCCAGCTCTACATTTTCCATGTCGTTTTCCCCTTTTCTTGTGAGGCAGAGTCTTCCACTTTCCTTGTGCCCGGGCTTAACTCCATATTTACCTTATCTATTCTTTGTTTCATCCCAATATGTTCCTCCTATAGTCCTAGTTGCCCCCTCTCCCAATTTAGAATACTCCAATTACCACTTCTACTTTAGTGGTCATTGGCCTTCCCAATGATGACACTGGTAGCTCACCAACTTCTTTCCAACCACCCAGCTCCAGTCCTTCTTCCTTAGACTTGCTGGTAGCCAGGACTATTGACTTTGTGAGGGGAACTTCTACGTCTTCACCTATCCCTATAGTTCCATCTCTTCTTTCAACCAGCGATTCTTTTATACTGATAATGTCAGAGGAGGAGATGGACATCTTTGAGGCTCAGTTGGCTAGTTTGTTTAGCATCTCTTCACCAGCTCGGTTACCAAGCAGTGAGGCAAAGCCATTGATCCTTACTGATTCTTTGCTCGAGATTATTAAGAGTTCCTCCACTACTGCTGAAGCCTCTTTACCTCGAGTGGACTTGGGCACTGGCTTGGATTTACTGCAAACATTTTCGAGGATTCCATTTGAAGCTTTACAGAGGCCTATCATCAAGAATGGTTTCCTTAAATGTTACCAGGCCTTCGAGCAAACCAATTTGACCTCTTCAGGCCACCTATCTCAGGAAACAGCCACCATAGACTTTTACATCAACATCTGTCAAATGGCTAAAGATGTAGAAGACAAATTGCTGAAGGATAAGGAGTTTGTATCCTATATTCATGCTGGAGTTTGTATCCTAGGAGTTTGTATCCTATATTCATCCCAGTTTCGATCCCAGCTGTTGGAGAAGAAAGCTCAACTAGAAGAAGAGTTAGTAGCAGTCAACCTGGCCTTGGATCGAAATGCCAAGAAGTTGCAAATTACCAACTAGGGGCTAGTTGATAAAAGATAAGACATGGCTACAGCTATTTAATTGTTTCCATCCCTTAGAAGTAGAGAATCAATTGTAAGAGAACAACTAAAACATTGTATTAATTTTTTGGCCAATTTGTGGCTGCGTGTACTCAATTCTCACACTTCTTATGTTTCCCACAGAGTTGGATAGTAAGACTTCAAATACCTACCATTGATTTTCTTGGGATGCACATACCCATTCAGATTTCTCAGATGGTATGCTCCCCTAGGCAAGACTCTATGAATTTGGTATGGTCCTTCCTAATTAGGTGACCATTTGCCAAACTTATGGCTTTTAATTCCTATTGGAAGCATTATTTTCCATACCAAATCACATTCATCAAAGCTAATGTGTCTGACTTTCTTATTATAGTTTTTGGCTGCTTTATTCTTTTGGAAAAGAATACTATTTAATGCCAAAATTCTAGCTTCATCTACATTTTCTAATTCCAAGAACATGCTTTGATGGTACTACTCAAAAGTTAACTGGTCCTGGCATTTTACCTTCAAGGATTTAATATTAATTTCCACAGGCAACACTGCATCATGTCCATATACTAAGGCATAAGGAGTGATTCCTGTACTTGACCTTGGAAAAGTTCTATAGGCACACAACACATCTAACAACAAGTTATGTTGTTAGATGACTTAGCCTGACCATTTGCTTGTGCATAATAAGGGATAGAATTAACAAGGTTAATTCCAAACTCTGCTGCGAAAGATTTCACCATCTTTCCATTAAACACAGTCCCATTATCTACAGTTATAGTCTGTGGGATGCCAAATCTATGGATCAATTCCTTGATAAATCCAATAACTTTAGTCTGATCCATAGCCTTATAAGCTTTGACCCATTTAGTGAAATAATCTGTGGCCACTAGAATGAAACAATGCTGCTTTGAAGAAGGTGGATATATTTTCTTTATCATATCCATTGTCCATCCTTTAAATGGCCATGGCTTCACTACTGCATGCAAATCAGTTATTGACACATGTCTTATCATGCTATGACATCCTTGACATCCTTTTGTATACTCTATGCAATCCTTTAGGATGGTTGGCCAATAATAGGAATGCCTTTGAAACAACCATCTCATTTTCATACCAGGCTGATGGGCACCACAAATACCTTAATGCACTTCAACCATAGCAGTCAATGCTTCTTTTGGCCCTAAGCATTCCAACAGTAACCCATCTGCTCCCCTTTTGTAAAGAGCATTGTTATACACCATATATTGCATAGATTGTAATTTAATTTTCCTGCTGGCTTTCGAAGATAGGCCAGTTAAATATTAAATGATTGGATGTCTCCAATCATGCTCTTCTAAGTTATTCTGGTTAACTTCTACCATGATACTCCTTTTAGCCAAAGGTGGTATTAACTTCTGATATGTTGCTTGACTTATGTCCACTTGGGTATTCCCATTTCTCTTGAAATTCGAGGCCCTTTGAGCCACATCATTGGCTTTATGGTTCATGAATCTTGGGATATAAGTCACATTGGCTATCTGAAACTGAGAAAGCAAATACAGTGCAGTAACATAATATGGTAACATGCTTGCACTTTGACACTTGAAGATTCTTTTTACTTGGTTGATTACCAATTGGGAATCCCCAAATATATTAATTGCATGAGCTTGTAATCCAATAAGTATCTCATGTCCTATTATTAAAGCTTCATATTCAGCTTGATTATTGGAACAAGTAGTTTCATCCACTCTGAAACCATGTGTGATTTCTACCCCATGTGGTGATTTAATTATAATACAAATTTCAACCAAACCACTAGCTTTTGATCTATCAAACCACATTTTCCATGGCTCAACATTGACTATACCAAAGTCCATTATCTCTTGGCTTTCTGTTTGACATGGATGATCTGCCAAGAAGTTAGCCAAAACTTGTCTTTGTACTGCCTTTTGGGGGACATATTCTAGATAAAATTCTAACAGAGCTAATATCCATTTGCCAATTCTTCCTTTCAACATAGGTTTAGATAAAATGTACTTAACCAAGTTTGTGGTTGCAATTACCAAGACGACAGTAGGCAAAAGATAATATCTTAATTTTATTACTGCAAAGTACAATGCAAGGCACAACTTTTTTATAGCTGAGTATTTACATTCATAAGAATTTAAAAACCTACTAAGGTAATAAACTGCTTGCTCCTTGCCTTCTTCATTGTCCTGAGCTAGGAAAACTCTCAATGAATCTTCTGCTGCAGCAATGTATAACTACAAGGGCTTGTCATTCCTTGGTGACATCAAAATTAGAGGCTTGGCCAAGTAGGCTTTAATTCCTGTGAAAGCAGCTTGATGATCTGCTGTCCACGCAAACTCCTCTTCATTTTTCAACTTTAACAAAGAAGAAAATACTTCAGTTTTCTCTGCAACGTTAGAAATAAATCTTCGAAGGAAATTAACCTGACTAAGGAACTTTTATAATTCTTTCTTACTTGATGGAGGTTTGGCCTCAATGATGACTTTGGCTTTATTCTGATCAATCTGTATTCCCTTCTTATGCACTACATACCCCAAGAAGTTTTTAGCTGATACACCAAAAGCACATTTGAGAGGATTAAGCTTCAACTTGAACTTTCTCATTCTTTCGAAAGCTACCAAGTGACCCTAGTGTTCCTCCATTGACTGGGACTTTATAACAATATCATCAATGTAACACTCTAGGCATCCTCCAATAAGATCATGAAAGATAGTATTCATTGCCCTCTGATATGTTGCCTCAACGTTCTTTAGACCAAATGACATTTTCACCCATTCGAAGGTGCCAATATTCCCAGGACACCTGAATGTTGTCTTGTAGACATTTTCTTTTACAATACAAATCTGGTTGTAACTAGAATGCCTATCCATCATAGACAAAATCATGTACCCAGCTGAACTGTCCACCAATAAATTAACAATAGGCATGGGGTATTCATCTTGTGGAATTGCCAAATTCAGGTTTCTAAAATTGATGCATACCCTCATCTTGCCATTCTTTTTAACCACAAGCACAATGTCAGACAACCATTCACATACCTGGCTGTTCTAACGAAGCCTACTTTAAGGAGCCTGAGTGTAACAACCCCGACCTATGATTAATGTTAATCCATGCTTAATTATGCCAAATAAGAAATTAAGGTGAAGTTTTGCATCATATGTTGCCTTATTTGTGTTTATATCTGTTTAGCGTAGAAAGATCTGTTCATGTTTTTGTTTCGGTTTATGAATTGAAGGCCTTATCGGCATCTGATTCAGAAATTGACTTGATTTATATATTAATTAGAATTTTTAGAATTTTATGGTAGGTTCAGTTGAAATTCGATTCGGAACGAAATAATTAGAATAAAATAAGTATAATTGTTTAATTTAATCAAGGATTAATTAATCTCACTAATGATACCTATATAAGCCATATGATGCTTCATACCACCACTATACACACGCACTTTATCATCTTTTGACATCAAAACGTAAGGGGGAGAGAGAGAGAGAGAGAGTTAGTGTAAAGCTTGAGCTCAAGAGAAAGGGAGCTTGGATTGGGAAGAACTTAGAGCCTTTGGCTAGGGAATTCAAAACATCTACACATCTAAGCCATAATTAAGCACCTAAGGTAAGAAATCAAGTTTTTAGTTGTGTAATTGATGTACTTAACACATTTATTCAAAAGAATTGGGTGGAGTGAGGCAAGAATTAAGCTTTATGGAGAAGACAAGAAGAGTATACATACATGCATGTGCATTGCATTGAGATTAGAGCATAATGTCTAAGAATTTGTTCCATGCATGTCCATATTTTGGTTTTAGTTTAAGAATTCAACTTGTTTTCGTGCCAATATATCCACTAACCATGTTTTGGAAAGTTAAAGCCCATATCATTGCATGCAAGTCATGTTCTTGAAGTTTCAAGCTGAATTTTTATCAATTGACTTACTCTTGGGTCTTGATTTTGTGAAATGATCTTTATTTTTTTTATGTTTTCCAAGTTTAAATGTGTTTTCTCAAATGTTTGGCCCAAAAGGATGAGTTTTATGGCTTTGGGGTTGAGTTTAAAGCTTGGAAGCAATTCTGGAAATTCCAGAATTCTGCTTCCACGCTCGAGCGACAAATCATGCGCTCGAGCGACCACCTTTATTTTTGCACCTTCGTTCGAGCGACCAAAAGTCCGCTCGAGCGACAAAAGTTGCGCTCGAGCGAGGACATAAGTCTCATGCTCGAGCGAGCGTCGAGTGAGCATTGAGTGGAAAAATCAAGCAACCAGCACTTTTGCAAAGTTTACAGACCGTTTTAGCAAAGGAATGTGCGCTCGAGCGACCACTCACATTTTGCATGTCCGTTCGAGCGAGACCCCTATTTTCAGCAATTTTTGTTAAGTATTTTCAAGTGCATTTTAGCATCCTCATTACATCCTAGGCCTAAACCAAGATTAAGATACAATAATGAGAGTAAAGGCTACAAACACACTAAGAACAGAATGAAACGAGTTATGTATAATCCAAGCATGTGTTTCAGTATGTGTATTTGTTATGTATTGATGTAGGTCACGCGCCATAAATCGTTTGATTAGTCTGTTCTATCTGTCTGCATCCGGAGCCATCTGTAAGTAATAACTTAGTAAAGCTATGTTCAACTTTATTTACTTTCTATGTGATAAAATAAGTTCTATTTTCTGAAATGCTATGTTCTGTACAATGACTGATTGTCTAATTTCTGGCATGTATTCGTGGCATCCTTAGCATCATGTGATATCTGTTAGCTGTTACCCGGTATCGAAGGTTCCATTATGGAACTTATTATGTCTGTTATTTGTTACCCATACCGGACGCTCCATCATGGAGCTCAATATATCTGTTATTTGTTACCCGGATTCGGAGGTTCCTTTATGAAACTGGTTACTCATAACCACCATTTGTTCTGTATCTGTTCTGTTAGCACTAATGGATGTACCACGTATGATTAAGCATGAACTCTAATTTCTGTATATGATTTGGACAAGATTATGAATATGGATCTGCTTTTATTTCTAAAATAAATATGAATCTGAAATTATGATTTTCTGAATTTGAAATGGATATCATTCATGAAATTCTTTACTCTGTTATTATTCACTAGGCTCCCGCTCACTATTTATATTATGTATGTAGGTGATTAGGCACGTGACCAGGCCCAGAGTTGATGGCCTAAGATTCTGTTTGTCAGTCAACCATCATGCCTCCCGAGGAGGTTCCTTTTGTGAGGACCATATCAAGGCTCTATTTAGTTTTGTTCTGTTTATCTGTACTTCGATTAAGTTTCCTATTGACTTTATCTATGTAAATGGGTGACGTATGACGAATGTATTTATGACGTCACACGAATATATATATAAGTTTGTTTTGAAAATTCTATCTCATATACGTCAGCACAACTCAATGGACTATGCATGTATACATATATATTGCTTCCGCAACCCCTAATTATATGTTATTCTGTTAAGAGGCCTTTGGTAATTCAAGGATTATTGGCCGGTTACGACGCTAAACTTATAGAAACGGTTTAGGTCGTGACAGAGTAGTATCAGAGCACATGATTATACCGCACACATGAGTCCATATGAGCTATAGGGTGTCCTAGTAAGCGTTAGGGACATCTTATCTACATGTGTGAGTGTGTATATTAATGTTTGTTAATATGGAAATTGAGTCTGTCTGACCATGAATACATGAAATAGAAATGAATAGACCGTAATTGAATGATCTAAACATAGTGAAAAGAATTATTGGCCTATGACTATTATTGCCTTGTTTACCTATAACAACATGGAGAATGCAAGAGAAAATGATACAAGTGTGTCTTCTGAGGCCCGAATGAACAGAATGGAACAGATGCTTGCAGCATTGACCCAAGCAATGACACAATAGCAAAGACAACAACCTTTGCCCCATCCGCCTCTGCCGGTACAAGTTGAACCCGATAATAACGATGTCATCAACCTAACTCAGAAGTTCATGAAGATGAAACCACCAACCTTCTTGGGCGGTATTGAACCGTTGAAAGCAGAGACATGGTTATTTGAAATAGAGAAGTTGTTTGAAGTTTTTCCCTTTACCGAGACTCAAAAGGTTTTATTAGCCACCTTTACTCTCAAAAGGTTTTATTTGGCTTTCTACTAAAAATAATTTTGACCAACATGAGAGTTAGATTGACATACTTGTTCGATTTTCTAATTTGAAATCATGCAAGTCAGGCTATGAGCACTAAAAATTTTCCTTTTTTGAGTCCAAGAAATGGTCCAGTTTTGGAAAAATGGAATAATTTTCAAGAGAATTAGTCAACTTCATTAAAAAAAATCCTCAAAAATTATTTTTGCAAATGGCCATTACTCGACCAACATAGAATCTACTCTTGAGATACACAACCTCAGATCTGAACTTTGAATTATCTCGCAGCTGAATCTTCTAACGGAATAGGACAACCGAATTTGAACGAAGACGAGCCAATTTGTACATGGACAAGATAGCCGAGTTTGAACAAGGATAAACCAATCAACATGAATGAGCCAAGCAGGTTGAAAATGATTGGGGCCGAACTTCAGGATGAAGTTGCCTACGTATCCCAAATATGGGAATCAAGCCTGACGTAGTTCCGGGTTAAGGTTCACTCGGGTGTTGACACTTTCCTTTTATGCTCTAACTTTTGCCAAGGCCACCCTTCTGGGTTTTCAACCTTGCGAGCTCTATTTTTCTTTTCTTTTCATTTCTTCTTTTCTTTTCTTTTTCATTTTCTTCATTTTTTCATTTTTGTTCTTTTCTTTGCTCTAACTTTTGCCTGAGTCGCCTTTTCGGGTTTTCGGCGCAGCGAGCCTCTCAAGGATAAAAAGTTTTAACTGGTCCATGTTGATTGGTTCGAGATCTCAAAGCTATCTGAATCCAGGTGAATGACTGCTGTTCGCTGATGATGTAGAAGTCCATCCAATCAAGTCTGAATTTGCCTCTAGTGTTGTGGATAGGAACTCGATTGTCCTTCAGCAAAACTTTCTTCTTTTCTCCATTCTGAGATTTGGCTTTCTTGCTAGTCTTCATTGGTTTGCAGAATGACCCATCTTTTGAATCTTCGAGCACATCTGACATTTTTGCCCCTAGTTCAAGGGCTACTTCTGATCTAGCTTTGCAAGTTTCTTTCGATCACATCTGACCTTCTTGATCTAAACTTCTTGCTCCTAGTTCAAGGGTTGTTTCCAATCTGGCCTGGCGGGCCTCCTTTGACGTCATACGACCGTATTGCCCCTAGTTTATGGGCTGTTTCAAATCTGGCCATGCAATCCTCACATTGTGGTTGACCGTTGTTCAAGGTTTGAAAGCAAAAGGGGTTGAGTCTCGAGGCTGAGAATGACCCTATGCTGCACAATCTCAAGAGCGATTCCATACAGGTCTTCGCAGGACCACGTAAAACATTTTTTGAAATCTTTTAAGAAAGCGACTAGTCGCTTGCGTTGAAGACAATGCATAACCAATCTAGATCAAGCCAGGATCCTTTTCAATACTCACATTAACAAACATGATCTCATTCATTAAGGGCTTAGCATGCATCTCTTTCTCTCAATCGATCAAATTTTTACAAATCCCGAGGAATTCCTTCCTCTTTGTTTTCATCGTAGTGTTCGAAAAGTTTTGAAAAACTTAGGTCAATGCAATGTTTTCAAGGCATAGAAAAGTAAGTGAAAAGCACTGCCGTTTCATTCAGATCTTCTGGCACAACTAGCTCAATGGTAGAAATAGACGCAAAAGAAAAAGTGTAAATCACTGCTGTTTCATTCAAATCTTCTGGCACAACTGGCTCAATGGCAGAAACAGACGCAAAAGAAAGAGTGTAAAAGACAAACACAAAACAAGCTAGTGATATCCGAGATAACACCCCCGAAATCACCTAACTCTAACACAACATGATTGACTCGGTACAACAAGACAGACTCGACTGACTCAGTACAAAAAGACCGACTGAATACAATACAACAAGACTAACCCAATACCCAAGTCAGAAAGTAAAATAACTAGCATTCGCAAAATGCTCAAAACAGTGTGTGTCATCCACCACATCTGGAGTAAACTGAGCACCATCAGCAGGTGGTTCATCCCCCGATCACATAATCACATTATCTCCCAAGTTCACTGATCCAGTGCCGATAGACTTTGTAGGACCTGGTGCGACAATGACCTCGTTGTCAATCAGATCTTGAATTTCATGGCAAAAATGAAAACAATTGTCAGTGTCATGGCTGGTTTGTTGATGGAAGGCACAGTACTTGGCCGGATCATGGGAGTGAGGTACTTTATTCAATAATGGCCGCGGCTCCAAGGGCTTCAAATGCCCCTTTCTGATCAGGACCTTCAGGGTCGCTGACAGAGACATGTACAGTGGGGTGAACACCTTTTGGCCATGGGGTGGGTATTTGGCAGGTTGTGAGCTGGTTGTGTTGGATGTACTGGCGAAAAGGTCAGCAGGTGTTGATTGGGTTTGCCGATCTCTTCCGAGTGTAGGATTGGAGCTGAAAGGGGTGTTTCTGGTACGACATCCCTTGTCCCGACTTGCCCCTTGATTCAAACTGCCCCCAACTTGAGTGGCAAAAGTGTTACCCACAATTTTTGTAACCACTGCAAGCACTTGCTGTTTGTTCAGTCCTTCAGCTTTTAAAGCCTCAACAGCCCACTAAAGATGTTGATGGGAACCAATGCCTGCCCCCACCTTGTTCTTACCACTTGCCTCCACTTTGTCAAAGGATCGGGTCGCTACATCAGAGCGGAGCCCAGTTGTTGCCAACATGCCACCACCCAGATCTAAGATGGCTTCAGGTTGGCCTTTTTCAATTGCAGTTTGCCCCAAGATTGAGGAGACTTTTGGATTGAAACTTCTGGCCTGCAATGTGGTCGATGATGGAGCCAAAATTCCAAAGGCCAGATCTGCCACAGTTCTCTGAAGATCTTCAATCATTCTCATCAGCTCAGAAGTAGTGGGTTCACGGGTTTGAAATGATTGGGTCTCGAATGCATCCATCATACATAAGTCCAGGCTCTCTGGAATGAACACCTCAGGCTTGGGTAAATGAGCTGGGGTGATGTATATGCTGGGGTTGTAGGTCGATGGTAGTGTATGGATGAGGTTGAGTTAGGCAGGAGATATTTGGTCATTGGGGCCTTGAGGTGGAGCTATCGTCCGATTGTCGATCAGATTCTGGACCTCGTGACGAAGGCGGTAGCAATGATCAGTGCCATGACCGCGCTGTTGATGATACACGCAGTATTTGGTGGGGTTATGTCTGACAGGAAGTGGGTCAAGCAAAGGTTGGCTCATATAGAGGGGAGTGAAAGTTCTGCCCTGAGCTCGGGTCAGGCCGGCTGTTTGTGGATTGGCATTGGCAAAAGGGTCAGCTATGGCGACTGTATTGATTTCAGTGGGTTTGGGAATAGCGCTACTACCAGCATTGGTACTCCCTAAAATCACCCTCCTTATCAGTTCACTTGTTCTGAGAATAATCCTTATGTTGAACGCATTCTCGATCTGAACCCCCAGCTCATGCAAACTTTTGAAAGTGGATAGTGGAACGACTATTAACTTTTGCAACATATCAGGCTCAAGGTTACGCACCATTATCTGCACTTGGTCCTTCTCAGAAGGCCGATTTGTCATCTGTACTGCCTTTGCTCTCCACCTTGCAACAAATTCTACAAAAGACTCAGTAGGATTCTAATGGGTTGTTTCAAGCTCTTGGGTAGTCATTTCAACTTGGGTATTGTAAGAGTATTGATCAACAAAGGCCTCAGCCAACTCTTCCCAATTTTGCTTCACTGCATCCTCTAACTTGGCGTACCAAGTGGCTGCTACACCCGATAGGGTTCTTTTATACAGAGAGAGTTTCTGTGGCTTAGTCAGACCCATTGGTTTCAGAACATCCAAGAAAAGCCAGATGTGTACCATAGGATCTCCAGACCCGTCGAAACGGTCAATATATGGCATTTTGAATCTGTCTGGGAGTCGTACGGAAGCCTCGGTGTACCCATCCTCAATGTCGGGAATGGAGTGAAGGCCTTGTGCCTTTTTGAATTGCTTTTCAAGGTTAGCAATTATTAATGAGGTCGAGTAGAGCTCATTAATATCAAGGGAATAAAGCCTCTCCTTAGGCTACACCGGGGCTCTGAAAACTCGAGCTTGAGCCAACCCTTCTCGAGGATCTAGACCTTGCAAATCTTCAGCTGACGGAAGTGGGTCAAAGTTCGGCTGGGGTCCCGAGACCTGATGTGTGGCAGATGCCCCAGATGGGGTTGCGTTTCAGCATTGGTCTTATCCTGCATGGCAGTTTCTTGATTTAATGTTGCTATCACGGCCACAACTTCTTCCAAACCCTGTGCCATCACGGTCTGCTGAGTTTGAACATAGGTGATGTGACTGGTGACTGTCGGATCAGTTAAACCGGTGAGCCCTGACTGGATTTTCTTTGCCTTGCCTCAACGAAGGAAACACTAGTTGCCCTTGAACTGAATCTCTGACCTGACAAAGTCTATCAACACAAGTCCAATGTACCCAGGGGATATTGGAGCCTTCTGAAACTATAGTTCCAAGACTACCTTGCAAAAGAGAAAACAGACAACATCTCAGCCTGGTTTCACTAGAACATATATGAGTATAGCTGAATGACTGTACTCTTTACTGAATTCTCCCCCCCAAATTAGATACCAACTTGGCAATTGATATCCACATCCCTGTACAGTTTCACTGTAAAGCCATTGTAAAGCACATACCAGTTAATTGAGAGCCAAAACACCCCTATGATGGGGTAGGGTTACCCTGTCCTAGTTTCGTCAGGAGCTAGGGGTTCACTACGCAAACATGCGGTTTCAAGCAATCCTGCAATCGGATAAGCAACCTGTCCTAGTTTGGAATGGTCTCTATGACCTCCGATATGCATCTAGGTCAAATGGTCAAATAGGGTGCCTCTGCAAAACCAAGGTTTGTGTTCCCATCGTGGCAGAACCCGCAACCGGTCAGCCTTATGGCACGCTTTTCCAAGCAAGCCTCTAGCAAATCGTTTAGGAATAACAGATGGCAAACACTGTGTCCTAGGCGCACCAATGCAAATACAATGCAAAGAAACACATAAATGGAGATAAAACAACATATCATGAGTTCGAGTCAAGTTCTCTAAGTCCCCAGCAGAGTCGCCAGAAACTGTAGACCGCCCGAACTTCCTCTGCATGCCCCCCTTTCGGAGAGGGCGCAGATTTGGGTTCATAGCTACTACAATTCGGACTCCTGTCATGGTTCTGAATCTAATCTCACAAAGTGCAATGTAAGACTGATAAATCACTAAAGAGTCCAAATTCGGCAAATCGTTTTGGAAAATTGATTTTAATCAAAAAGCGCCAAACATGGACTGCTTTGCCAGATTTCAGAGTCGCCACCTAAATATTTTGTTTTTGGGAAATTTAAGAAACCCTAACTCGTGCCAAAGGCCACATGTCCGCCATCACCAAAGTCGCCTCGGCTCGGGAACTTGGGTACGAGAGGGGAAGGTCTTGAAATGAGCACCCCCGCTCGCCCAATCAAAGGATCAGCCTCTACTAAACATGATATGTTGTTTTAAAAACACATGTGTTCTTGTTCCAGTTATTTAGCTAATTTACTACGTAATGCGCGCAGTATACAAGTATAGACTAGATCGCCTAAATTGGAACAAAATAATTCAATGTTTGTTTTCGAAAATGGTTTGTATTTGCCACCCTCAAGTGGGCTTAGAAATACGGATTTGCCACCAAACAAAGTGGTCTTAAAACATGATGATTTGCCACTCCAAGTGGGCTTAAAACTCACATTTTGATGAATTGTTCCAATTCAAGTAATGAAGCCTTCATCCACAGGCATTCGTGTAGTTAATCAAATAAGTACATAGCCTCATGGTAAGCATGCTATCATGGCAACCACTTACATGCATGCAAGGATACTAAAGCGTAAACACTTACAGTATACTCCGAGCCAAAACAGAAAACTAGTTAGAAATCAATGCACGATCCTAGTTATGTTAAGATGCCTAATGCAACACATGCAATAATGCAACTAAGTAGGCTCAGCTATCTAAGATGGCATATGAATGCAACACTTGATAACATGCTTTGAAACACGTATTCAAGTAAGTATTGAAATACAATGCAGTTTGAATGATGCGCCGAGCTCGGTACATGTAAGACAAATGAATGATGCACGCATGCAAGCATAAGGTATGCTAATTGAAATATGCCCTAAAACTAACCATCGAAAGCGGTTAAGTAAACGGGAGAAAGACACGGGGTTGGAAGACATTCACACATACACGCACACTTATTACAACATTTGCTCTCTCGACGGAGGGTCCGAATAAATAAGCCAACTAGCTACGCTAAGCTAAGCTACTTATTACAATTAAACTAATTAACTAACTCTAGCTAATTAAATATTACAAACCAAATTGAATTGGATAACTAGCTAATCTAAGCTAATTAAAATATTACAACACAGATTAAACTAATTAATTACAACACATGTAATTAACTACGACTAGCTAGTAAAGCGGTAAAGATGGCCTCGTAGGTGAGGGAGGTATGCATGCTCGATTGCTTCCTCCCGAAAATCCACTGCCTTGCCTCAAGATGCCTCTATTTGCACATCTTTGGACCTTTGAAAATTGTGCCAACCTCCAGATTGCTTCTGACTTATCTCAGGAACACGCTGAGGGATGATCGGCCATGATTGGTGGTAATCGGCCAGTACCAATGGCCAGTCGGCTGCTTTGGTGGCCGGTCGGCCACTGATTCCCTGAATTTTTCTTTTTACTGCAACAAAGCACAAATAGAGGTATAGCAGTGTATTTGCAAGGAAATGTGTGTGCAACTACCCTCCTTATCATATCTCAAGCTCAAAGGAGCGTAGTACTCGGCACTCAAGCCACCAACCACGCATCTCAATGCATGATGGCCAAAGAGTCAAGCTTGCACAATGTTAGTGAATGCACACATAAGACTCTAAGTGTCGTCACCCTATCATGTATGATCAAGGGTAACAATGACCAAGAAACGCAACACGATTCATCACTTTGAGTATGAAACGTGCCACATTTCTAGTATTTGGATTAACGTCCGATCCAAACACATGCAATGCAACACACATATGTTATCTTGGCATGTTTTACTTTGCTCGATTCTTGTTTACACATTTTACATTACCGAACCATTCTTTAACTGGTTAGTCCAATGTGAAAATCCTCTAATTGGAAAGATGGCCTAAGCCACAAGTGCCTTGAGCATGAAAAAGGTTTCATGCTGTTGGTTAGTAGAAACCCTCAACAAAGGATTAAAACCATTAGGCATGTGAACCTCAATTCCATGCTCAAGCCAACAAGGGACTAAAGACCTCTTTCAAAATGAATGAAAGATTGAAACAATGGAGTGCAATGACACATATTTCAGCACTGAAATAACATGCTAAGTGACTTAAAATCATGCAAACAACTCATGTAATGCATGTTAGTGGCATAAAGCATCAAAGCTAGTGAAGTGTATTACACTAGAAGCATACATTATCATGCTCAAATAACAAAACCAGCCATGGACAGACCTAAAACATGCCAAATCAGTGGCATGAACATGTTGAGATAGGAGCTCAAAAGACTAGGAGAACATGCACACATGTTAGCCCATAAGCAAGGCACAATACACAACCCTCAAAAATAATGAAGAAGTGAAGTATATGAAAGTGTGACAGAGGTATATGCTTTGAAATCACATGCTAAATGATGCCATATCATGCAGATAACTCAAATAAATCATGCTAAAAGCCTCAAAACACAAAGCTAGTAAGGGCCGGCTACACTATAGTTATACAAAGCGAGGCATATGTGACCAAGACCACTTGAAACAAAGTTAGAGAATGATAAATCAAAGCCAAAAACATGCTGGAGTGGAGCCAATACATGCTAGAATAATAAGCTAAATCACCAAGCACACTAAGCTAGTGAACAAGATTGCACTACAAGTGCAAAAAGCAAGCAAGAATTGACCCAACCAACCAAAAACAAAGTTAAATTAGGTCAAAATAAAGCCTAAAACATGCTTGAACTAAGCTTCAAAAAGGTAGAAATAGAAGTTCACTTATTAGGCTTTTAATACATGCAAATAAGACAAGAGGAGGGGGGACCACCCCCTCCCATTTTGGTCCTCAAAATCAACTTTCTACCACTGAAATTCCTTTGGACTTCAGTGGTTAAAAGGGCAAAAAAAATTGTTTTAGAAAGCTTTGAAAGATGGCACAAAAGCTTAACAAGCAAAGAGACAAGAAGGGTGGACCACCCTCAAACTCAAAAGCGGCTTAAACCACCATTTTTAGGACTAAAAAATAGAGTTTTCTTCAATTCAAACAGTTTGCAAAGGTGGCAAAACAAGTGTGCAAAACAAAGCTTTAAAGGGACATATGCTTACCCTTGAAGCACAGCAGCAAAACAGGTGCAAGTCTGAGCCAAAACCAGCTTTGAGAGCTCAAATAGGACCTCCAAGAACCTCAGCAACAAGGTAAAGGTGTTTGATCTAGGGTCTCTTTGCAAGAGTGTAGGAAATTCTCACTTCTAAGCGCAATATAGGAAGAGAGAGAGAGTTCTAGAGAGAGAGGCTGGAATCTTGCTCACAAAATTATAGAGAGAGAGAGAGATTTTAGAGAGAGAGGCTCTCAAACTTGCCAACCTTTTAAAATGTTATCCCTTTACAATATGAGAGATATTGCCTTCATATATAGCAAAAAGAGAGCATTTGGTCGAAATATCTGATTATAGAGACAACTGGAGAATTTGGAAGACAGTTGGAGCAAAAGATCTACAAATTCTGAGTTTTCTGGACATTTCTGGCCGACCGGCCATCTTTTTGGCCGACTTGCTACTAATGATGGCCGACCGGCCACTTCCGTGACCGACTGCAAATTCTGCTCTGCAGGTCCAACTTCAAACGGATATAACTCCTTCATTTGGACTCCTTTTCAGGTCATTCTTGTGTCTAAATTGAAGCCTCGGAAGTAAGATTTCCAATGGTGGTAGACTCACATAAAAATTCCAAGTTTGAAAAAAGTTATGCTTGTTTTAGTGAAGGCTGCTCAATTTTGATCCCAATGAATTGATGCACAACTTCCAACAACCATATCTCCCCCATCCGGACTCGGCTTTAGGAGATTCGTGAGTGACAAATAAAGCCCCAGAAGTCTTCTTTCCAACGGTGGTGGCCTCATAGCTTAAATCCAAATATACAAAAGGATACACCCGATTTAGTGAAGGCTGCTCGACTCTCTCTCTTAACGGTTCATGCCCAACTTCTTCCACAACTTAGTATCTTCACTCTCCTCCTCTTTTCTTCAACTCCAAACCTCTAAACAAGATTTTTTGGAATATTTTTTAAATATTTCACCTCTCTTTCATTCATTTTCACTTTGTCCTTGCCCGGTTTACCGAAAAGCGCAACATTTAACAAAATGCGAGCGTTGGACCATCGTAGAAACTTTATTTTAAAAATATTTTGAAAGAGAGGGTTTTAAGGTATAAAAATCATTCAAAATAGCTTTAGTCCAAAATGGGGTGTGAGGTTAGAATTTGAATCTCCTCTTGTCAAAGAAATCGAACTTTTGCACTGCACATCTTTCATCACCAAGTAAACAATCAGTAGAACCCAAGTCTTAAGGGCGGTCAAAAATGGAGTGTCTACAGTTACTGATTCAGAATACTAATGAAACATGACATGGACTCGATTCAATGAAATCTTTTATGATAAGTACTTCCCTCAGTGATTTCGGGACCAAAAAGTGTCTAAATTCCAAGAACTCAAGCAAGGCAGGATGTTCGTAGCTGAGTACGAGGCTAAGTTCATTGAGTTAGCCAGATTTTCTCCTCACATGGTAGATACAGACTATAAGAAAGCCCATAAATTTGAAGGAGGATTGTATTTGCACATATTTGATCGAGTGGGCGTATTAAAGTTACCAACATACGTAGAAGTCCTTGACAAATCCTTAATGGTTAAAGCTACCCTAGCTGCTATGAAACAAAGTAAGTCCCCAACAACAACAACAGAATATACAGGAAAATAGTTTGGGTATAGTTTTGGAAATGGGCGTTCTTATGTGAGTAAAAAGCAGAACACGGGGTCTACAAGTAACTCAAGTCAGAGCAGTGAGTCTATTCCAGTTTGCCCCGATTGTGGAAGGAGGCATGGGGGCGTGTGTTTCCGGGCATCGGGTGCTTGTTTCCGATGTGGCAAGACAGGTCATGTAGTGAAAGATTGCCCGCTTGGGTCTAATAATGCCAACTGCCCTACAACGAGTTCAACTGGATCCACTTCTACATCTAAAACAAATGCAAGAGCTAATACTGGGAAAGAAACTCTGTGACAAGGTTGAGTATTTGCCTTAGTGCCTGGTGATGTACAGAACACTGAACCTGTGGTGACAGGTATAATTTCCATTTGTGCCCAAAATGCATATGTGTTGATAAATTCTGGTTCTACTAATTCATTTGTGTCACATGTCTTATCTCGAAAATTAACTAGACCAATAGAACCTTTGAATTATTTATTATCTGTATCTGCACCATCTGGGGGTTCCACGGTATGTGCTTATGTTTATCCAGCATGTGATATTGTGATTGGAAACATGATGTTGTATGTTGATTTGCTGCCTTGGGGAATTGATCATTTTGATTGCATATTGGGCATGGACTGGTTGACTAAATATTTTGCTACTATTGATTGTGTGAATAAACTTGTTGTATTCCGACCTCCAGAGTTACCTGAATTTGTATTTGCTGGAACTGGGGTAGTCCCTCCACCATACTTAATTTCATTTATGAAAGCCAAAAAATCATTAAAAAAGGGGTATCAGGGCTACTTGTGTTGTGTGTTGACTGTGTCTTCGAATAGTGTTAATGTGGACGCAATTCCTGTGGTCTGTGAATTTCCTGATGTATTTCCTAATGGCTTACCTTACCTGGAGAGTTAATTGATAGGGAAATCGAGTTTACTATTGACGTTATACCCGGGACACAATCGATTTCTAAAACTCCATACAAAATGTCCGCTACTGAACTGAAAGAATTGAAAGTCCAACTCCAAGAACTTTTAGACAAGAAATTCATCCGTCCAAGCACGTCACCTTGGGGTGCTCCAGTTTTGTTTGTGAAGAAAAAGGATGGGTCTTTAAGATTATGTATAGACTATCGTGAATTGAATAAAGTAACCGTGAAGAACAAATATCTACTACCCCGAATAGATGATCTGTTCGACCAACTCCCAGGAGCCCAAGTATTTTCTAAAATTGACCTTAAATTTGGGTACCACCAATTGAAAGTTAAGGCAGGAGATATAGAGAAGACTACATTCAGAACTAGATATGGGTACTATGAATTTCTGGTAATGACATTTGGGGTAACGAATGCACCTGCAGCGTTCATGGATTTAATGAATAGGGTATTCAAACAATCTCTAGATGAATTTATTGTTGTCTTTATTGATGATATACTAATTTACTCCAAAAGTAGGGAGGAACATGAGAACCATTTGCGAACTGCTTTACAAATTTTGAGAGAAAAGAAGTTGTGTGCAAAATTATCCAAATGTGAATTCTGGCTCAATAGTGTGGCATTTTTGGGACATGTAATCAACAAGGACGGTATCTCTGTTGACCCACAGAAAATTGAAGCCATTGTGGACTGGCCAAGACCAACAAATGTGTCAGAAGTTAGAAGTTTTCTGAGACTTGCAGGATACTACAGAAGATTTGAGAAAGACTTCTCAAAACTTGCTATGCCATTGACTCAGTTAACCTAGAAAAATGTCTCATTTGATTGAAACGACCAAAGAGAGTCTGTCTTCCAAGAGTTGAAGACCAGATTAGTGACTGCACCGATTTTAACTCTGCCTAATGGTACTAATGGATTTCAGATTTAACGTGATGCTTCCTATAAAGGCTCGGGGTGTGTCTTAATGCAAAGTGGAAGGGTAATTGCTTATGCCTCTCGGCAACTCCATCCCCATGAGAAGAATTATCTGACCCATGAGCTTGAACTTGCCGTTGTGGTTTTTGCCTTGAAGATTTGGCGACATTATCACTATGGTGTGACTTGCGAGGTGTATACCCACCATAAGAGCTTAAAATATTTCTTCACCCAAAAAGAGTTGAACATGAGACAGAGGAGATGGTTAGAATTGATCAAGGATTATGATTGCAAATTTTGTATCATCCAGGGAAGACAAATACCGTTGCAGATGCATTGAGCCAAAAATCTATTGCAAATTTGTCATGTTTGCTCACCGGTCGGAGAAAGTTGTTATGTGACTTGGAGAAGGATGAAATTGAAATTGTGTTACGTGAATAGGGCAAAATCTTAGCTGCCATTTCTGCTCAGCTTTCAATTATTAAAGAGATTAAAAAGAAACAACGCGAAGATGAGTTTCTAAGGAAAATTGTTGATGAGATTGATTCAAAACCGAAACCGAGATTTGTGCTTGACAATAATGTGTTGAAATTTCAGAATCGTCTTTGTGTACCAGACTACTTTGACTTGAGGAAACGCATCATGACTGAAGCTTACAACTCGAAATTTGTTATGTATCCGAGAAATACGAAGATGTATCATGATTTAAAACAAAATTTCTGGTGGCTGGGAATGAAAAAGTGTATTGCAGATTTTGTGGCTAGATGTTTACACTGCCAACAAGTTAAAGCCGAGCATCCACGACCCGCTGGTTTGTTACAGTCGCTTCTAATACCGGAATGGAAATGAGAGCACATCACAATGGACTTCATTGTGGGATTGCCTCGCTCATCTCGAGGTATGGATTCTATCTGGGTCATTGTTGATCATTTAACTAAGTCTGCCATTTTCTGCCTGTCAAATCTTTGTATAATACAGATAAGTTGGCTAATTTGTATGTCAATGAGATTGTGAAATTACATGGAGTTCCAGTGTCCATAGTATCTGACAGAGACCCAAGTTTACTTCGAGATTCTGGCAGAGTTTGCAACAAGCTTTGGAGACTGAATTGAGATTAAGCAGTGCTTATCATCCACAGACAGATGGTCAATCAGAACGGACCATTCAAACATTGGAGGACTTGTTACGGATGTGTATGTTAGACTTTCAAGGCAATTGGGAGACTTACCTTCCTCTGGCCGAATTTGTGTATAACAACAGTTATCATTCAAGTATTGGGATAGCTCCTTATGAAGCTCTGTATGGAAGGAAATGTCGTTCTCTTATCTGTTAGGCTGAGGTAGGTGATAGACCATTGTTGGGACCAGAACTTGTGCAAGAGACAACTGAGAAAGTGAAATTGATTCAACAACGCCTAAGAACTGCACAGAGCCGTCAAAAGAGTTATGCGAATGTCCAGAGAAGAGATAGGGAATATGAAGTTGGT
The DNA here is from genome assembly GCF_055761805.1 of Camellia sinensis. NCBI lineage: Eukaryota > Viridiplantae > Streptophyta > Magnoliopsida > Ericales > Theaceae > Camellia > Camellia sinensis. The sequence goes on from NC_138964.1 coordinate 193,735,298, forward strand.
GATCATGTGTTCATAAAAGTAACTCCAACGGAATGTCAGATGCGCTTTGGGTGAAAGGCAAGTTGGCAACAAGATATGTTGGGCCATATGAAATTCTCAAGAAGGTCAATTCAGTAACATACTGAGTAGCCTTACCTTCGGTGATGGAGCATATGCACAACATTTTTCATATCTCAATGCTTCGAGGTTGCTTACGATACCCGCTCCATGTGATAGAACTGACTCATGTGCTTCTGAATGATGATTATACGTACGAAGATAGGCCAATACAGATTGTTAACTGCCAAATCAAAAGATTGAGGAATAAGGAAATTCCCTTGGTAAAACTTGACTGGCAAAACCATGGGGGCACCTATGCAACTTGGGAGACAGAGGGGGATATGATGAAAATGTACCCTAAACTGTTCCCTCTGGACCCGGTATTCTTCCAAAATGAAGGTAATTCGAGTTTGGAGGACCAAACTCTTTCAGGAGGGAAGACTATAACAACCCCGACCCGTGATTAACGTTAATCCATGCTTAATTATGCCTAATAAGAAATTAAAGTAAAGTTTTGCATTATGTGTTGCCTTATTTGTGTTTATATCTGTTTAGCGTAGAAAGATCTGTTCATGTTTTCATTTCGATTTACGAATTGAAGGCCTTATCGGCATTCGATTCAGAAATTGACTTGATTTATATGTTAATTAAAATTTTTAGAATTTTATGGTAGGTTCAGTTGAAATTCGATTCGGAACGAAATAATTAGAATAAAATAAGTATAATTGTTTAATTCAATCAAGAATTAATTAATCTCACTAATGATACCTATATAAGCCATATGATGCCTCATACTACCACTATACACACACACTTTATCATCTTTTGACATCAAAACGTAGGGGAGAGAGAGAGAGAGAGAGAGAGAGTTAGTGTAAAGTTTGAGCTCAAGAGAAATCGAGCTTGGATTGGGAAGAACTTAGAGCCTTTGGCTAGGGAATTCAAAACATCTACACAACTAAGCCATAATTAAGCACCAAAGGTAAGAAATCAAGTCTTTAGTTGCATAATTGAGGTACTTAACACATGTATTCAAAAGAATTGGGTAGAGTGAGACAAGAATTGTGACAACCCTCACCACTGTTTACCGATTGATTACTGATTACCGTTAAACTGAGACTGATTATGATAAGTAATTGAATCGATTGAAATACTGAACTGACTGACTGAAATCTGGAACAGAATTGATTGAGTACATCTGTTTGATTGTATGTCTATCTGTTACCTGTTTGATTATCTGTTTGTGTATTTATGTTTGAACTGCAAATTGAAGGCCTTATCAGTGGCCGAATCTGAAATTAATTAATGTTTTATGATCATTAGAATTTATGTGATTTTATGGTGTATTTACCTGAAATGTGATTTAGTATGGTTAAATTAGATTAAATAAGGATAAATTGCAATAGTTGGCGTAATTATCACTTTGCCACCTAGTAGGCCACCTCATACAAGACATGTTGAAGCCTTATTACATTACAACAACACAATTTCATCAGTCATTTCCCTTGTCATTGCCGACTAGAGAGAGAGTAAGAGGAAAAGAGTGATTCAACTTGATTCATCTTGTTTTGCTTGTAAATTGAGAAGATTGTAGGAGATTTGCCTAATTGAACTTCTACAATTGTGATTGAAGACCTAGGTAAGGAATTCAACCTCTTAATTGTGTCTTTAAGTTGATTCTTGCATGATTCATATCATATTGAAGAGCTAAGTCATGATTTGGTTCTAGCATGTTGAATTGAAGCTTAATCTTTGCATACATGGCATACTCTTGCATTTTTTTAGGTTGTTCTTCATAACCTTGCCACATGCATGTTCATATTTTTGCATTGGACCATGAACTCATCATGGTTTTGAAGGAATTGGCTCATTTGAGCAAGTAATTAAAGCTTTGAATTGGTTTAAACTCATGCATGTCATGTTTGAGTTATCTTCTTGAGTTTTGGTTTGAAATTGGATTTATTTGAAGCTACCTTTGGGCTTTGATTTTTACAATTGAGCTTTGAAGCATGTTAAACTATGAGTTTTGAAGTGTTTTCCAGGAAATGGGCCCAAAGGAATCGAATTTGATACATTTGTAGTTGAATTTGAGCTTGAGGTTCAAATCTGGGAATTCCAGATTTTGAACTCACGCTCGAGCGGGGTGACTGGCGCTCGAGCGTAGAAATCGTGCTCCCAGCATTTTGTTCTGTTTTTAAGTCAGCTCGAGCAGGGTAATTTGCGCTCGAGCGGGACCTTGTGATTTACGCTCGAGCGGGTGTCGAGCGCCCAATCGAGCGTGATTTTCACCTATCCAGCACTTTTGACTGTTTTGCAGTACGCTCGAGCGGATAAGTATACGCTTGAGCGGAAACCCTTGTCTGCATATCCACTCGAGCGGAGTAACCTACGCTCGAGCGTGACCCCTGTTTTCTGAAAATGCTTTTAAAGGGCATCTTTGCATCCATATTTCATCCTAGGCATTCTTAGGCCTAGATTAAGGCATCTTAATGAGGATATAGACGTAGAACCACACCGAGTCTAAGTAGGGGCTAAGTCTTTGCTTCCCGAATGTGAACTTAGTGTGTGTTCGTTCTGTCACTGTATTTCGTTCTGTCACTGTATAGGGTTGGCTTCCAGAGACGCGCTCTAGCTGCTTACAGCCCAGAACTCTGTGAGTAACAACTGTGTAAAGATATGTTCAAAGATGAATATTTTCTGACTGTTAACTAAACTGCTTTTTGAATTGTTACTGTTAACTGAATGAATGTATGTCCTCTATTCTGAACTGTATTGTGACATCCATAGCAACTACTGTTTACTGTTACTGCTACTGTTACAGAGATCTCTGTCGGTTCTCATGTTGGAACCACTACTGTTTACTGATATGATGGCCATCATTGACTGTTCGATTTTTTAAGACCTACTGTTTACTGTACTGTTATGCAAACGGATGTACCACATATGACTGTTATGACTGAATGACTGATATACTGAATCAATGAACTATTTTCATACTGTAAGGACATTCATTCTTAACCTCTTTACGCATTGTGTTATTCACTGGGCTTTAGCTCACTGCTCATATATGTATGTTGGCGTACAAGCACCGGACTGGAGCTAGGAGCGTGGGTTAGACTCCCCTTTTTGTTAAGCCAACCGTTGTGCCTCACTGCGAGGTTCCGAGCCTGCCAAGCTATGGCTTAGGGGTGTTTTAATTTCCCCCGTCTGTCTCTGTATCTGTTTTGTAATAATTGTATAGACTGATAGCACTGTACTGTACTGTGTAGTAGGGATTAGGTCCCTTTTCTGATCGACTGTAAATGTTGTACATACACTTTTGCACTGATTGTATATATGTATGATTAGTGGGTTAAATTATTTTTTTTTAAATCCACTCTTTCTGAAAAATGTTTGTTGAAAATGTTGGTTTTTTTTGGTGGATAAATTTAAACTCAAAATTTTAATGGAGTTTAAATTGAGTTCTGTGAAAAAATGTGGTGAATTTAAATTTGTATGAAAATTGAGTTTATGAGTTTGGTTTGATACACAAACATTTCATTAGACAATTGTTTGATTTGAAGACTCCAGAAGCAAGACAACTCACCCATCATACTCATTTCAAATTCATGTGTCATGTATTCAGAAAAATAACTGACGAGAGATTCCGAAGTCGATCCAAACACAATATTATTCACATAAATTTGGGCAACAAGAATGTGATCCTTGGTCTTTTTGCATACAGACTGTCACAGCTCATTGGACACTGTTTATTTACTGTTTTGGCTTCCGCCATGCCCCTGTACTCTGTACTATTGTCTGACTATTCAACAGGCCTTCGATAATCTCGGATTACTAGCTGGTTACGGTGCTAAACCCATAGGGGCGGGTTTGGGTCGTGACAAGAATTAAGCTTTATGGAGAAGACAAGAAGAGTATACATGCATGCATGTGCATTGCATTGCAATTAGAGCATAATGTCTAAGAATTTGTTCCATACATATCCATATTTTGGTGTTAGTTTAAGAATTCAACTTATTTTCGTGCCAATATATCCATTAACCATGTTTTGGAAAGTTAAAGCTCATATCATTGCATGCAAGTCATGTTCTTGAAGTTTCAAGCTGAACTTTTATCGATTGACTTACTCTTGGGTCATGATTTTGTGAAATGATCCTTAATTTTTGATGTTTTCTAAGTTTAAAAGTGTGTTCTCAAATGTTTGGCCCAAAAGGATGAGTTTTATGGCTTTAGGGTTGAGTTTGAAACTTGGAAGCAATTATGGAAATTCCAGAATTCTGCTTCCACGCTCGAGTGACAAATCTTGTGCTCGAGCGACCACCTTTATTTTTGCCCCTCCGCTTGAGCGACCAAAAGTCCGCTCAAGCGTAAAATGCATGCTTCTAGAAGTTTGCATGTTTTGTAGACCGCTCGAGCGACAAAAGTTGCACTCGAGCGAGGGCATGAGTCTCACGCTCAAGCGAGCGTCGAGCGAGCATCGAGTGGAAAAATCAAGAAACCAGCACTTTTGCAAAGTTTACAGACCGCTCGAGCAAAGGAATGTGTGCTCGAGCGACCACTTGTATTTTGCATGTCCGCTCAAGCGAGACCCCTGTTTTCAACAATTTTTGTTAAGTATTTTCAAGTTCATTTTAGCATCCTCATTGCATCCTAGGCATTTCTAGACCAAGATTAAGATACAATAATGAGAGTAAAGGCTAGAAACACACTAAAAACAAAATGAAACGAGTTATGCACAATCCAAGCGTGTGTTTCAGTATGTATATTTGTTATGTGTTGATGTAGGTCACACGCCGTAAACCGTTTGATTAGTCTGCTCCGTCTGTCTGCACTTGGAGCCATCTGTGAGTAATAACTTAGTAAAGCTACGTTCAACTTTATTTACTTTCTGTATGATAAAATAAGATCTATTTTCTTAAATGCTATGTTCTGTACAATGAATGATTGTTCAATTTCTGATATGTATTCGTGGCATTCTGTCACGACCCAAACCCGCCCCTATGGGTTTAGCACCGTAACCGGCCAATAATCCGAGATTACCGAAGGCCTGCTTAACAGTAAAACAGTAATACAGAGTACAGGGACTAGCGGAAGCCAAAACAGTAATTAAAAGATGTCCAATGAGCTGTGACAGTTTGTATGCAAAAAGACTTTTCATAATATATACACATTCAGAAACAAAAATAGTATATACATACATCATTTACAGGCATTCAGGTTAGGGACCAAATCCCCACCATAACAGTATAGTACAAATGTCATTCAGTCTATACATAACAGAGACAGATAGAGTGAATCTGAGACACCCCAAAAGCAGCCTTAGCTTGAACAGATCTGGAACCTCGAAATGAGGCATAAAGGTTGGCTTGACAAAACAAGGGCTTAGCCTGACGCTTCTAGCAATGGTCCGGTGCCTGAACACCTACATATATATATGAGCAGTGAGCTAAAGCCCAGTGAATAACATATGCGTAAAGGAGTTAAGAATGAATGTCCTTTCAGTAATGAAAACAGTCATTTATCAGTATATCAGTCATTCAGTTTGTGGCTCATATTTCATGCCATAACAGTCATTCAGAAACTATAATAGTCATATGTGGTACATCCAATAGCAAAACAGTACAGTAGGTCTTAACAGACCGAACAGTCAGTTGATGGCCATCATATCAGTAAACAGTAGTGGTTCCAAACATGGGAACTGACAGAGATCTCTGTGACAGCAGCAGTACAGTACAGTAACAGTAAATTGCTATGGATACCACGAATACAGTTCGCAAATAGGACAAGCATTCATTCAGTAAGAAATATCATTTCAGAAAGCAGTACAGTTGTTCATTCAGAAAATATTCATGATTGAACATATCTTTACAATATTGTTACTCACAGAGCACTGGGCTATAAGTAGCTAGAGCATCCTCGGATGCCAACCCTACACAGTTACAGAATAAACACACACTAAGCTACACAGTTGGGAAATAATAACTTAATCCCTAATTGCCTCGGTGTGGTTCTACATCAATATCCTCATTAAGATGCCTTAAACTAGGCCTAAGAATACCTAGGATAGAATGAGGATGCAAAGATGCACTTTAAAACACTTTTCAGAATTTTCAAAAAATAGGGGTCCCGCTCAAGCGTGGGTTTCCCCGCTCGAGCGGTCATGCAGACAAAAGATCCTCGCTCGAGCGTGACTTACTCCGCTCGAGTGGACTACAAAAGTACTAGATGGGTGAAATTCACGCTCGATGGGCGCTCGACCTCCGCTCAAGCGTGAGACACAAGTCCTCACTTGAGCGTACATTCCCCCACCCGAACGGACTGTAACCACATGCAAAGTACTGGATACACGCATTTCCCGCTCGAGCGTCACTTTCCCCGCTCGAGCAGACTGCATGAACTCAGTGTACGCTCGAGCGTGGAGTTCCCCGCTCGAGCGTGAGTCCAAAATCTGGAATTTCCAAATTTGAACCTCAAGCCCAAAACTCAACTTTAAAGCATCAAATTCGATCCTTTTGGGCTAATTTTCTAGAAAACACTTGTAAACTCATAATATGACATGTTTCAAAGATCAATTTGAGAAATCAAAGCCCAAAAATAGTTCAATTAAACACAATTTCAAAGAAGTTTTCATGAACATGAAGAACATATGACATGCATGAATTCTAGCGAATTCTAATGCCTCAAAACATGATCCAAAGCAAGATTAAACTCAAAACCATGATGAACTCATGGACTAGAACAAGAATGTAAACTTGCATGCAAGATTTCATGAAAATCAACTTCAAAATGCAAGAATATGTACATGCATGAGCTGATATGAACTTAAAGCTTCAAACACAAGATCAAATGAGCCAATCCTTCCAAAAACATGGTGAATTCATGGATTATAACAATAATATGGACATGCATGCAATAATTTCCATGAAAACAACTCTAAACATCAAAATATGCACATGCATGCATGATTCAAGCTTCAATTCAACAATTTAAGCCATAACTTGGCTCTAAACTCCAACAATCCTCTAAACCACGCAAGAATCAACCCAAAATATGAACAAGAAGGTAAATTCTCTACCTTAAGTCTCCAATTTCAAATGTAGAATCTCAACATGCAAGGAATCCTTCAATTTCTCTTAAGTCTCCAAGCAATTTGGTTGAAATCAAGTTTTTTTTCCTCTCTCTCACTCTCTCTAGTTGGTTAAGCTCAAGAAAATGGCTGAGGAAATGTTGTATCAAAAGTGTATGAAGTGGAGAGGGGTTGGCCTAAATTAATCCACTAGATGGCAAATTTGTAGATAAGTCCAACTATTGTAATTTATCATTATTTAACCTAATTTAGTCATACCAAATCAATTTCAATTAAACATACCATAAAATCACATAAATTCTAATTAACATAAAACACTAATCAATTTCTGGTTTGACTGCCGATAAGGCATTCAATTTGCACTTTAAACATAATACACGAACAGATAATTTAGCAGTCAAACAGATAGACATGCATTTAAACTAATACACACAATCAGTCAGTTCAGAATTTCAGTCAATCAGTCAGTTAACATGCTTAATCGTAGATTAGCACTAATCAGTGGTGAGGGTTGTCACAGTCTCCCCTCCTTATAAAGAGTTTGGTCCTCCAAACTCGAGTTACCTTTATTCTGGAAGAAAACAGGATTCAGTGGGAACAGTTCAAGATATCTCTTGATCATATCGCCTTCCCTTTCCCAAGTGGCATACACGCCACCATGGTTTTGCCAGTCAACTTTCACTAACGGAATCTCTTTACTTCTTAACTTCTTGATCCGTTTGTTCACAATCTGAATAGGCTGTTCTTCGTAAGTGTAGTCACCACTTAACACTACACGGGTAGGCTCAATCACATGGAAAAGATCCTGAAGGTAATCCCTCAACATTGAAATATGGAACACGTTATGCATACGCTCTATTTTAGGAGGAAGTGCTACTTGATACGCCACCGGATTGATTTTCTCAATAATCTCGTACGGTCCGACATATCTCGGCGCTACCTTGCCTTTGACTCCAAAACGAGTCTAGCCTTTCATCGGTGTCACTTTAACAAAAATATGATCACCTACTTCGTACTCTCTGTCTCGCCTTCGGACATCCGCATAACTTTTCTGTCGGCTCTGTGTGGTTTTCAGTCTCTGTTGAATCAGTTTCACCTTTTTGGTAGTTTTATGTACAATTTCGGGCCCAAGCAAAGGCCCATCTCCAACTTCTACCCAGCAAATCGGAGATCGACATTTTCTTCCATACAAAGCCTCGAAAGGCGCCATACCAATGCTCGAGTGAAAACTGTTGTTGTAGGTCAATTCAGCTAACAGCAAATGGCTTTCCCAATTTGGAAATCAAGAACACACATTCTCAGTAAATCCTCCAGAGTTTGAATGGTTTTTTCTGACTGACCATCTGTCTAAAGATGGTATGCACTACTCAGTCTCAGTTCAGTACCCAATGCTGTCTGCAAACTTTGCCAAAATCTCGATGTAAATTTCGAGTCCCTATCAGAAACAATGGACACAGGCACTCCATGCAATCTAACAATCTCATTAATATAGATTACAGCTAATTTGTCCGCATTATAAATTGTTTTGACAAGTAAAAAATGAGCAGATTTAGTCAGTCTATCAACAATAACCCAAATTGAATCCATACCTTTACTAGAGCGAGCTAAACCAACAATGAAATCCATGGTGATATGTTCCCATTTCCACTCCGGTATCGGTAAGGGTTGCAGTAAGCCTGCGGGTCGTTGATGTTTGGCTTTGACTTGTTGGCAATGAAGACATTTCGACACAAAATCAGCAGTCTCTTTCTTCATTCCCGGCCACCAGAAATTCAGTTTCAAGTCCTGGTACATTTTTGTATTTCCTGGATGGATAAACAGTTTTGAATTGTGGCCTTCTTGTAGAATTCTTCTTTTCATTTCAAAATCACTTGGTACACACAATCTTCCCTGAAATTTCAGTACATTGTTTTCAAATTTGAAGCCCGGCTTCGGTCTAGGTTTCCGTTCATCGATGATCTTCTTCAAGAAGTCATCCTGTTGCTGTTTCTCTTTAATCTCTTCAATCAGTGCCAGTTGAGCAGAAATAGCGGCTATTGTTCCACCTTGTTCACGCAAAACAATCTCAATTTCAAGTCTTTCAAGGTCACATAACAACTCTTTCTGTCCGGTGAGTAAACAGGCTAAATTTCCGATCGATTTCCGACTCAATGCATCGGCAACGGTGTTAGCTTTCCCCGGATGGTACAATATTTGCAAGTCATAATCTTTTATCACTTCTAACCATCTCTGTTGTCTCATGTTCAGTTCTTTCTGTGTGAAGAAGTATTTCAAACTCTTGTGGTCTGTATACACCTCACATATTGCCCCAAAAACATCACACTGTCTAGCCAAAATTCACATTTTGCATAAAGTTTATGTTCTCTTAGGGTCTGTAGGGCAATGTTCAAATGACGTTCATGTTCTTCCGTGCTTTTGGAATAAATCAAAATGTCATCTATGAAAACAACTATAAATTCATCAAGGTATGGTTTGAAAATTCTATTCATAAGGTACATAAATGCAACAGGTGCATTGGTAACTCCGAAAGGCATAACAAGAAATTCGTAATGTCCGTACCTCGTTCGAAAGACAGTCTTTTCGATGTCCCCTGTCTTGACTTTCAACTGGTGATATCCAGATCTAAGATCAATTTTGGAGAACACTTGGGCACCCTGTAACTGGTCAAATAAATCATCAATGCGAGGCAATGGATATTTATTTTTCACTGTTACCTTGTTCAGTTCACGGTAGTCAATGCAGAGTCTCAGTGAGCCGTCTTTCTTTTTCACAAATAAGACTGGCGCGCCCTACGGTGAAGTACTGGGCCTGATGAACTTCTTATCTAACAGTTCTTGTAGCTGAACTTTTAACTCTTTCAATTCGGTAGGTGCCATTCTGTACGGAGCTTTAGATACAGGCTGTGTACCCGGAATCACATCAATGGTGAACTCAATCTCCCTATCAATCAGATCCCCTGGCAGATCATCTGGAAAAACATCTAGGAATTCTCTGACTATAGGAATACTGTCCACATTAGTTTTATCATCAATAGGTACAGTCAATACAGAACATAGATACCATTTACACCCCTTTCTAATCAGTTTGAAAGCTTTCATGGATGAAATCAAATATGGGGAAGGTATTACTCTAACTCTGTTAAACACAAATTCAGGCAGTTCGGGTGGACGGAAAACAACTTGTTTTGTTACACAATCTATGGTAGCATGGTATTTCGTTAACCAATCCATTCCCAATATCACATCAAAATGATCTATATTCAATGGCAGAAAATCAATATACAAATGAACATCCCCAACAATAATTTCACATGCAGGGTACATATAAGCACAAGTCATGGATCCTCCAACAGGTGAAGATACAGCTAACAGATAGTTCATAGGTTCCAGTGGTCTATTTAATTTTTGCGAAAAAGCATGCGATGCATATGAATGTGCAGACCCCGAATCAATCAGAACATATGTATTTTGACCACAAATTGAGAGTATACCTGACACAACGGTCTCGGTATTCTGTACGTCTCCCGGTACAAGTACGAACACTCGGCCTTGCCTCATAGGCTCTTTTCCAGTAGCTTTGGGGTTGGGTTTCGGTGGAGCAGTTGATGCTGCTGCGCTTGGTGCAGCTTTACTATTGCCCTGAGGAGCAGAGGGGCAATCTTTGACCATGTGGCCCACTTTGCCACACCTATAACAAGCACCTAAAATTTTATAGCAAACCCTTTTATGTTTCTTACCACATTCAGAACAGGACGGTATGGAACCACTCCCCTGACTGGAACTGTTTGTTGACCCCGTGTTCTGCTTTTTGTTCAACGAACTGTTCCGGCCTTTCTTAAATTTAAAACCCCGTCTCTTACCACGCCATTCAGACGCTAGTGTTTCAGTCTGTTTCAATGCTTCGATGTTCGACTCAGCCATTATTGCTCGATTAAGAATATCCACGTATTTCAGCAATTTCAAAACGTTGATTCTGTCAAGAATTTCTACATTAAGGCCGCCTTCGAACTTCCTAGCCTTTTTGTAATCAGTGTCAACCATGTGCGGTGCATATCTGGTGAGGTCAGTAAACTTCGACTCATACTCAGCCACGGACATGGTATCTTGTCTCAATTGTTCAAACTCGGTCACCTTGCGGTCTCTAACACACTGCGGGAAGTATTTCTCAAAGAAGGCTCCTTTAAATTGAGCCCAATTCATGGCAGTATTGGTGTCGCGGACCAGTATCCACCACCTTTTAGCCTCTTCTTGTAAGGTGAAGGTAGCCAGTAGCACTTTGTGTGCTTCGGAACACGGAAACACTTCAAATAATTTTTCAGTTTCTAGCACCCACGCTTCGGCCTTTAATGGTTCAAGGCCTCCCTGAAATGATGGCGGTTTCATCTTACTGAACTTCTGTGTTAGAGCAATGATGTCATCATTCACATTCTGTTCCGGCTGTACTGGAGGAAGTGGGGGCTGTTGGTTCTGTTGTTGCTGTTGCCTTATGGCTTCGGTCAACAGTTCCACTATTCTTTCTAATCTCGCCGTTCTGGCATCAGATGATTCAATTTCATCGGTAGTTCTTGCGTTATCCATTTCACTATAGGCAATTATGACAATTATAAACATAGACAGTTGCATACTTAACATATTAACACATTAGCACGTATATTCATGTCATGGCCACACACACTTTTCATGCTTATGTAATGTCCTAATTACTTTTCTAGGACATCCTATAGCTTATTTGGACACGTGTGTGCGGTATAACTCGTGACTTAATATCGCTTTGATACCACTCTGTCACGACCCAAACCCGTCCCTATGGGTTTAGCATCGTAATCGGCCAGTAATCCGAGATTATTGAAGGCCTGCTTAACAGTAAAACAGTAATACAGAGTACAGGGGCTGGCGGAAGCCAAAACAGTAATTAAAAAATGTCCAATGAACTGTGACAGTCTGTATGCAAAAATACTTTTCATAACATATACACATTTAGAACAAAAATAGTATATACATACATCATTTACAGGCATTCAGGTTAGGGACCAAATCCCCACCATAATAGTACAGTACAAATATCATTCAGTCTATACATAACAGAGACAGATAGGGTGAATCTGAGACACCCCAAAAGAAGCCTTAGCTTGAACAGATCTAGAACCTCGAAGTGAGGCACAAAGGTTAGCTTGACAAAACAAGGACTTAGCCTGACGTTTCTAGCAACGGTCCGGTGCCTGAACACCTACACATATATATGAGCAGTGAGCTAAAGCCCAGTGAATAACATATGCGTAAAGCGGTTAAGCATGAATGTCCTTTCAGTATTAAAAACAGTCATTTATCAGTATATCAGTCATTCAGTTTGTGGCTTATATTTCATGCCATAACAGTCATTCAGAAACTATAATAGTCATATGTGGTACATCCAATAGCAAAACAGTACAGTAGGTCTTAACAGACCGAACAGTCAGTTGATGGCCATCATATCAGTAAACAGTAGTGGCTCCAAATATGGGAACCGACAGAGATCTCTGTGACAGTAGCAGTACAGTACAGTAACAGTAAGAAATATCATTTCAGAAAGCTGTACTGTACTGCTACTGTCACAGAGATCTCTGTCGGTTCCCGTGTTTGGAACCACTACTGTTTACTGATATAATGGCCATCAACTGACTGTTTGGTCTGTTAAGACCTACTGTACTGTTTTGCTATTGGCTGTACCACATATGACTATTATAGTTTCTGAATGACTGTTATGGCATGAAATATGAGCCACAAACTGAATGACTGATATACTGATAAATGACTGTTTTCAATATTGAAAGGACATTTATTCTTAACCTCTTTACGCATATGTTATTCACTGGGCTTTAGCTCACTGCTCATATATATATGTAGGTGTTCAGGCACCGGACCGTTGCCAGAAACGTCAGGCTAAGCCTTTGTTTTGTCAAGCCAACCTTTGTGCCTCACTTTGAGGTTCCAGATCTGTTCAAGCTAAGGCGGCTTTTGGGGTGTCTCAGATTCACCATATCTGTCTCTGTTATGTATAGACTGAATGATATTTGTACTGTACTGTTATGGTGGGGATTTGGTCCCTAACCTGAATGCCTGTAAATGATGTATGTATATACTATTTTTGTTCTGAATGTGTATATGCTATGAAAAGTATTTTTGCATACAGACTGTCACAGCTCATTGGACATCTTTTAATTACTGTTTTGGCTTCCGCCAGCCCCTGTACTCTGTATTACTATTTTACTGTTAAGCAGGCCTTCGGTAATCTCAGATTACTGGCCGGTTACGGTGCTAAACCCATAGAGGCGGGTTTGGGTCGTGACACATTCTTAGCATCATGTGATATCTGTTAGTTGTTAGCTGTTACCCAGTATTGGAGGTTCCATTATAGAACTTATTATGTCTGTCATTTGTTACCCATACTGGAGGCTCTATCATGGAGCTCAGTATATCTGTTACTTGTTACCTGGATCTAGAGGTTCCTTTATAGAAGTGGTTACTTATAACCACCATCTGTTCTGCATCTATTCTGTATCTGTTATGTTAGTGCTAATGGATGTACCACATATGATTAAGCATAAACTCTAATTTCTTTATATGATTTGGACAAGATTATGAATATGGATCTGCTTTTATTTCTAAAATAAATATGAATATGAAATTCTGATTTTTTTGAATCTGAAATGGATATCATTCATCAAATTCTTTACTCTGTTATTATTCACTGGGCTCCCGCTCACTATTTATATTATGTATGTAGGTGATTAGGCACATGACCAGGCCTAGAGTTGATGGCCTAAGATTCTGTTTGTCAGCCAACCATTGTGCCTCCCGAGGAGGTTCCTTTTGTGAGGACCATGTCAAGGCTCTATTTAGTTTTGTTCTGTTTATCTGTGTTTCGATTAAGTTTCCTGTCGACTTTATCTATGTAAATGGGTGACGTATGACGAATGTATTTATGATGTCACACAAATATATATATAAGTTTGTTTTGAAAATTCTGTCTCATATACGTCAACATAACTCAATGGACTATGTATGTATATATATATATATATTTTTTTTGCTTCCGCAGCCTCTAATTTTATGTTGTTCTGTTAAGAGGCCTTTGGTAATCCAAGGATTATTGGCCGGTTACGATGCTAAACTTATAGGGGCGGTTTGGGTCGTGACACTAAGAATCTCCTCCTTCACTTTCTGAACCACTTTAGGGCTCATCCGTCTTGGATTTTCCTTGTATGGCTTGAAGTTAGGCTTTATAGGGAGCCTATGTTCCACTAATGACCTATCCAATCCAGACAGTTCATTATAAGACCATACAAAACAATCCTTATATTGCTTTAGGAATATCAGCAACTAGTTCCTGTTAATAGGACTTAACCAAGCACTGATATAAGTGGGTTGCTGTGTAGAACCTTCCCCTAAATTGACTTCTTCCAAGAGGTCTTGCACTTGAGCACTTACTAATGCTTCTCCTTTGAGTTTTTCTTCCTTCGAAGCAAATTCTTCATTTTGTTCTACTCCCACCTTCTCTGGTTCAACATCTTCGCTTTCTTCCTCATAGACAAAATCAGTCCATAAGGCTTCTTCTTCCTGTATTTCCTGGACTTTTTTATCGATATCCAATACACAACATTTATCAAGGGCCAAAGACTTGGCCTTTTGCTGTTCCTGATTACAGCCAACCATCATGGCTTTCTTCTCTTATTCCTGAATCTTTTGGACTATTGACTTTACGTCCAATACTGAAAATTTGACTAAGGCCAAGGGTCTGGCTTTTTGGTTCTTATTTTCTTGCCTACAACCAGGCATCATTTTCATCTTTAGTGACAAACTCTTCATCAGCACTCTCCTACACTAAGTGCTTCAGGTGTGCTACTTCCTCATCAACCGTCACTTCGGCTGTTCCATCAGGTTTCCTCAGTACACTGAGTGGTGTCACTCATTCATTGTATAACTTGGCCTCTGCAAAATCAGTACAAGCGATAAACGGTTGATAGTCTACTCTGTCTCTCCATTGCATACGACTATCATTATTTTCTAATATAAAGAGGAAGGCACACATTTGTTGGTGTGGATCCAATCCCTGCCAAGCAAAGCATTATACTTGGCATTACTGTCTATAACAAAGAATACTGTCATGCAATCTCTGGTTCCCACACTCAAGTTGATGGGCAGAATGCCCTGAGCCATCTCCTTATCCCCAGCAAAATGAGCAATGGTTGTGCTGGTTGGGATTAATCTGGGGTTTCTTTTTTCCAATTTCTTCAAAGAGGACCTCAGAAACAGATTCACTGCTACCCCATTATCAACTAACACCTTGCTCATTTGTATCCCATCGAAGTAAGCTTTGATACACAAAGGCTTAACATGCTGAGTCATAGATGTTGTAGGGTACTCGAAGGGATACGAGAGATTAATATTCACCTCCTCACTTTTTTCTTCAATTTCCATTGGTGTGGCCACTTCATATTCATCTTGAATCATGCTGGTCTGTGAATCTTCACTAGAAACCGGAATAGGGTCATCTTCCTGACCTTCTTGGTTTCCCTCTTTAGCCTGAAATTCCTATGATAGTATATATACCATGTTTATTGACACTGGAGGAAATGAGCCAAACTGAACTGCTGATTGTACTTGTTTTCCTTCCAAACTAGCTTGTTCTATTATCTCGAAAGCATCTTCCATGTTGTACTCCGGTACCTCTATTTTAGCAGGTTCCTTTGAAGCAGTCTGTTGGTGATCTATCTCCGTTGGCTTGCCAAACCAAAAAGGTTTGCTCAACCATGATGGCCTCAAACATTATATCTTTAGCCAATGTTCTCTCTTGGCCTAGCTCAGTCACTTCATCCGTTTCATCATCACTTTCCATTAAAGCCATCTCGAGGCTTGCTAAACTAGATTTTTCTTTGGCTCTTAGTTCAGCATGGACTTTAGCCAACTGCTCCATACTTGCACTCTTCTTGATCTTGGGAGCAGGCTTCAAGCCTATCCCCCTATCTGTCTGGTCTTTTGCTTGTGCCATGGAAGTGCTTTCTTCACTTTCTTTCAGATCCAATGATGATACACGCAGTATCAGAGGGAGGTTTGATATTGGGTGTATCTTTGTTTGATACTGGGTGTATCTTTGTTGGATCTTCCTCCTTTGAGACCTAGAAATTATAGAAACTACATCTGGTTCTCTTGTTTTTGGATTCGTTAATAACACCCAGTTGTTTGGAGCCACCAAGGGAGGTTTGATCATTCTTCCCTGGTCTTTAAAAACCTTTCTTTGAGTAAGCATTTCCTTAGGTTTATTCTGTATGACAAACCAATATGGAACTCCTGTGACCCACGAGCTCACTGATTTGACTGCTACATTTGCTACCCCACTCTTTGAAGCAGTCTTCGAAATAGTCCTCGGGGGTCCATTATCAATCCTGGTCCCATGCCTTGCACTGAATCCATGTTTCCTTTCAAACTGGTTGTCTACTCTGTAATAATTGGGTGGCCTAGTTTCATACAGAGGCCTCTTTCCTTTTGACTGCATCCTGGTGTCTGGCGGGGTTACCAAGGATGAATGCTGTCTAGGGCCAGTTGGGTATGGCCTCTTGTTGTAGGTGCTGTTTATTCGATTCCTCTACACCTCTTTGTAATGCTGTTTTCCATCAACTGGGAGCCCTTTCAGCCACTTGTAACACATCTTGCACTTGGGACACATCCTCTGCACTATAGTAGCTTCAAGACAGTCATCATTCAACATCTCTTCACTAGAGTCTTCTTTTAGGCCTGCAGAGCTTTGTCCATAAACTGGTGAACTACTTGGGTTCTTCTTGAAAGCAGTCTGGCTAGCCACATGCATTTGTACAGTGACTTCCTCCAATTCTTTTAGGGATAAATTTTGAAAATTTGGCATGCCAACATTGGCTGCAGCCTCCCCAATCTCTGGAAACGGGTTAGTGTAAATTTTCATAGCTTTCTCAGACTTGGTTGGAAACTTTAGCCTCCCCTTTCGAATCTGTTCTTGGATCCTGTCTCGGAAAACAATACAATTTTTAGTTGAATGAGACCAAGAATTGTGCCATTTACAGTACAGTTTTCCTTTAAGTTCTTCAAGGGTAGGAATCTTGACTCTCTTTGGTAACTTTAAGAAATTTGCTACAAGCAAATGATAAAAAATGTCATCTTCTTTTGTTAAGTCAAAAGAATACTTCTTATGCAGGTCTTTCTTTTTAAACTGCTGATTTATTGTACTGTCTTTCTGAATTAATGCCTCACAAGTCATAGGTTCTTTTCCTACTATCTCCGATGTATCAATTTCATAATTAGGGTCCCTATAGTAGGTCTTATGTGATACATTACTTCGATCTTGTTCTTCATCGAGTAAAGTTTCATATCTAGACACTTTACAGGTTAACTCTACTAAGTCTCGAAACTCAGTTGAATCAAACTTCTTTCGAAGCCTAAATTCCAAGCCATTCTAAGTCAATCTTACAAATTCAGGCTCTGGTAGCATGACGCTACATTTGTTTCATGCTCTTTTAAATCTGGAAATAAACTGAGTAGCCTTTTCATCAGGCCTTTGGCTCAATCTTTCCAAGTCTGCCATAGAAACTTCAGGTTCTGTTTGGAAAAATTGAGCATGAAAAACTTCCTCCATTTGCTACCAAGTTTGGAGAGAGCCAAGTGTAAGGTTTATACACCATACGAAGGCTGCCCCAGTTAGAGAGTATGGAAAAAGTCTCAGTTTTATATAATCATTATTAGTGAACTCACCACACTGGCCTGTAAACCTGGCAATGTGTTTTAAAGTTGATTGATTTCCATTTCCATAAAAGAGGGCAAAGTCTGGTATTCTAAACCCCCTATGATATTCGTGTACCCTATCCACCCACTCTGGGTAAGGTTTTCTGTACACTGGTGTCTGGACCTCTCGAGCCATAGGTCCACACATTTCTCTAACTATATCAGCAATTTGGTCCTTTGAAACCATATTTTGTGCTGGTTAAACCACTACTGGAGGGACAAACACAGGGTTTGAAGGAACACCATGTGTTTATGGGCCTCTTGGTCCATATATGGGTACATTCATGGATGGTTGTCCTTGCTGTACTGGCTGTTGTTGAAGGTATGGCTGACCTCTTGGGGCCTGCCTTGCGAAAGGTACCACGGGAGGAGAAACAAGTGTTGTTTCTCTTCCAATTGCAGAAAATCCTTCCAACCCCCCGTATGCAAACTCAAACACAAGGTTGGTGAAACCCCTTGTGCTAGGCATGTTTTCAAATATAGGATTTGGAAATACTCTCATGCCATTACCCTGGGTTGGCCCACCAAATTGTGTGGTTTTACTGGTAGAGAATGATACATTCTGAGTGGTCATTGGTCTCGAAGGAGTTTCATGCCATGACTGAGGCACCGGTCTGGCCTCTCATGGTTGTGACTACTAGTCTGACCATTAACTTGCCCATTATTTTGCATAGGCTGTTTATCTCGAGCCAATCGTTGCTGAAGACTATTTATATTTTCTTCAGTTTGTCTTATAACAGTTGGTTGATGAAAATTTATTCAATCCAAAAAAGATGTTGCCCATCTTTCCATTGTATACATTAGTTATTGTCCCATAGCATCTACTAAACCCCCCTCACGGGTTCAGTGGTTGGGTAGAAAGGACATTTGAAGGTCTAGTCTCATGGCCCTGTCCAATGTGTTTGACATGTATTGTATATTCTGAAGTGCTGGTCTGTTCGACCATTTGTGGAAGATCTGATAGGATAGGTGCATCCATCACATTGTCCTCTGGGTTAGGTATTTGTACCTCTCCTTTCACACCCTCTTCCAAGCATTCATTTTCTCTTCTTACTCTATGTCTAGATATTTTTAATAGTCTCACTGGGCGTGTCAAAAATATATGTTGGCTTTTCTAGCTTTCGAAGGTTAATTGTATAATTTTAAGCGTGCTAGTAAGGATCAATAAGTCTTTATAAATTTATAATTGCCAACCAATTATCAGACGATTGTGTTGAAGTTCTTTCAGCCCTCAATAAAGAGGACTTTTACTGGTGGATTGTTTTAGGAGAAATTTATAAGAAATAACAAGTACAGAACAATTTAGAAACTGAATTTCATTGAATGAATAAGAACTTACAATAAAATGACCCAGTTTTGAAACGATTTATAGTAACGACTACTTGAGAATTACTCCTAAGAAATGAAATACAGTACAGAAATTGAAATGCTGAAAACGTAAAGAACTGGAAAGAAAATATGAAGTAAATGATTGGTTTCTAGGTCTGAGTCCCCTTTCTGTTTAGCCTTCTCTGCTATTTATACTCTTTAGCGATAACTGTCGAAGTGATCTTCTAACCGTCGAAATACGCTACCACGATCTCTGGTCATGACTTCGCTTAACTAGCTCCCACTACGTCTCTTTTGCAATTAGACTTCCCTTCTGAATTTGAATTTGAATTGTAGGTAATTGTTAGGCTACGCCATGTCACGCCTCTTGATTATTCCGATGCCACGCAGATCCAATACTACCAATATGAACTGTCACGTGTCTGTCTTTGATTGGAGACTTGCATTAGTTGTCCAAATTGCCCTTTAGGTGTCGTGTGTCACTCTGCGATTGGCTTTTACAAATTATACAGCCAATAGATGTGGTTCATTGTGAACCTTTCATTTTAAAATAAAATACCATTAAAATTGAATTTATTTATAATAATAGTATTGTTACATTATTTGTCAAGTGTTTTGTATAATTTTATGTAAGAATAGATTTTTAAAAAAAAATTAATTTAGTCAGCTTAATAATCACATTTTGTAACACTTAAAATTTTAATTAACTTTTAAAATATAAGTTAAAAATAAAAAAAAATAATTGTTGAATTTTTACTAAATTTATAATAACTTGTGTATAAATATCGATGTACATTGTTATGACCTCACCATTATTATTAAACCTCACGACGACGACGACTATTACTATTGTTACCACCCTTCTACCACCACCACCACCACCGCTACTACCATTATTATTATCACTACAAGCATTATTATCATTTCACTATCACCATTACAATCGGTGTGTCACAACTATTGCTACTGTAACTACTATAACACTCCACATCCACTATCATTGTCATCATTGCTTATCACAACCATCATTCTACAATTCCAACCTCTCTACCACCACTACACTATTCCTTCGTCATTACCATCAACTACTAACCATTACCTCCACATCCACCTCCATCACTATTCTTATTGACACTATAGCCAGCACCAATGTAGTTGCCATCACACCATCACCATATAAAAAATTAAAATAATTGTTTTTGAAAGTAATTAATTTTAAATTTATTTTTTTACGTATTAAATAATTTAATTTTTATATATAAAACGATTTCCAACTTAAAACAATCAACTCTAAAGTTTTAATTACTTAATTTTTAAATTTTAAATTTCAGTTTTGTCAAATATTATTCATTCATAGACTTAACGGAAAACGTTAAAAAATTGGTAGTCATCATGGCTGCAAACGAACTGAGTCGAGCCGAGATTTGCTGAGCTCGAGCTCGGCTCGTTTACTTATCGAGCTCGTTTATTAAGCTCGAGCTCGACACGATAAGGAACTGGGCCCAAGCTCGGCTCGGCTTGGCTTGTTAATTTTAATGAAATTCGAGTTCGGCTCGGCTCGATAATTTTTTTTAATATTATTTATATTATTTAAATATAAATATTTATATATTTTTTATATATAAATAATGTATTTATATATATTTATATATTATTTAATATATAAATAATATATTTATTATATAATTTAAATAAAGATAAACGAGCCGAGCTTAACGAGCCGAGCTTATGCGAGCTCGAGCTCGAGCTCGGCTCGTTTACTAAACGAGCCGAGCCGAGCTGAGCCCTTAACGAGCCAAGCCAAGCCGAGCCGAGCTTGTTTATAAACAGTTCGGTTCATTTGCAACCCTATGCAGAGCTATCACTATGCTTCCAGATGGCCACCCAATGGACTAGTGGTCCGTAACGCCCTATCATCGACGACCGTTAGATTTGGTGCCACAAATGATTGCCTATTTGATGTGGGGAATCTGTTGGGCCTATGGTGGGGGAAAATGGGATTGTCGTTATCTGACGGCCTGGAATCTGAGAGATGGACCTCAGAATCTCAAACGTGTGGCTGGGATTGGTGTGTTTTACTCCGCCACACCAAGTAGGATTCGGTGGAACCCAAGGTAGGGGTGAGCATGGTCCGGATTAGACCGGATTAGAGTAAAACCAGAACCAATCCGTTATCTACGGATCCTGAAAAATTAGAACCAATCCAATCCGTTTAAATCGTGGAACCAATCCGAACCAATCCATTTAAATACGGATTGGATCGGTTTAGGACCACGGATTTATATAATTAAATAACAAAAATATATATATATAACACTTTATTTTCATAAAAATATAAATATAACACCATATTAGTTTCACAATAGCAACATGTCTTTTCATAATAATGACAAACTGTTCTAGAATTTAAACAACCATAAAGAAACTAGTTTCACCATAAGTATTTAGGCCATTATAAATT
Organism: Camellia sinensis; assembly: GCF_055761805.1. Taxonomy (NCBI): domain Eukaryota; kingdom Viridiplantae; phylum Streptophyta; class Magnoliopsida; order Ericales; family Theaceae; genus Camellia; species Camellia sinensis. Next base: position 193,757,001 of record NC_138964.1, read on the forward strand.
AACACTAAAAACTAGCAAACAAAAGTAATAAAAGAAGATACTATGGAAGTTCAGGTTTGGATTTAAGTTTTATATGAAATAAGATAAGATACTATGCAGGAGGGTGTATAATAAAAATATAGACTATTTGTATACGGTCCGGATCGGTTCTAATCCGGAACCGTGGGATTCAATCCGGAACCAATCCGTGAACTACGGATTTTTAATTTTTCAATCTGGAACCGAACCACGGATTCAAAAAATCAATCCAAACCTACTGGATTGGACTGGACTGGATCGGATTACGAATTTCACGAATTCCTTGCTCAGCCCTAACCGAAGGGGATTCCAATCTTCCAAATTTTAATTAAAAATTAGTGATGGGCGTTTCAGGTCAATTTTCCTTTCCTTTGTTTTTTTTTTAATTATTTTTTATTTTTTATAGTGTTATATTTACACAATTTTTTTCTCCACAAATCTCCTCGAATGATGTGGTAAAGTTAGTTGGAAAGTTTTGAGAGAAGAGATGAGTATGAGAGCGTGGACCATTAATTTATTTTTTTCTTGTTATGTCATTTAGGGAATATGTGAGAGAAAAATTATGTGGATGAAGTTTTTTTTTTTGGCATTTTAGTTTTTTTAGAACAATTACCAAAAAAAAAAAAGGACTTTGTGTCTTATAACAAAATAAATTCTTAATTTTTAATTTTATTAATTTAAATCTTAATTTTTTAATTTATTTTTAATCTAAATTATTTTTATGTTTTCGCTAAGTAAAGCGACGGGAAAAGAATCTTTTAGTTATTAACATATCTAAAATATTATTTTTATTAATTTTGATGACTAAAATACCTATTTTTCTATCGATTTTATTTAACAACAATAGATAAATAATTTAGACTGAAAACAAATCCAACGTATGAGGTTTAAATTGACAAAATTAAAAATTTAAGATTTATTTTGTCAGATGGCTCAAATCCAGGAATTTTTTTTTTTTTTGTGGTAATTTGCCCTAGTTTTTTTAAGGAGTTTGAAAGTAGATAAGTTTGTTTAGTTTGATTTTTTTTTAAATTATTTTTAGATGAGTTTTTAAAAATTCATTAAAGTCAAAAGAAAAAAAAAATCAAAAACTAATTTTTGAAAATCAAACAAAAAAAAACTGAGATGTGTTTGTGAAGTTAAAAAAGTGAACTTCACAAACACATCTCAGCTTTTTTTTATACTCAAGATATATATATTTACTTGATTATATTTAATAAATATATTTTTTTATACATATATTTTAATATTAATATTGAGTGTATATACTATAAATAATATATATCTCATTTAAAATCAAAAAGAGGTATTGTGATGCAGTGGATTAAGTGTGGTATGTTGGGTTCAAGTTACCCGGATGAAATGGATTTGAAACTTGGGAGCACCAATGGGGAAATCATGGGTTAGATTTTTTAAAATATTTAACCACTTTTTGCGTCGGTAACTTACCGTCTCAAAAAATTGAAACTTTTTACATCGGCAACTTGCCGACTCAAAAACCTTTTGTGACCCCACCATTTTCATCCCTCGAGTTGTTGTCGTAGCACTGTCGCAAACATTTTTTGCGTCGGCAAATATGCAATTTGCGTGGCACGGTGCCGACTCAAAAATCTTTTTTTTTAATAATATATTGTACTATAAACAGAAATTAAATTTCTCAAAAAAGACTTAAATATTTTGAGATGGAAGGAATAACAAAAAAAAAAAAAAAAAGTGTTAAACTATATATTTACCCTTTAGAGGTGTCACGTCAACTTTTGGAAGTATCATGTCAATGGTCCAAACAAAGAGCAGTTTGGTATTTTGCATATAAAAGCTTACCAGCAAGCTTGAAAGAGGTAGGGTTAAAAAAGTAACTTTTTTTTTAATTGTTTGAGAATGTTTTAACTTGCAGATTATGCCAAACAAGGTCTAAAAGTTGATTTTTTTAGCTTGGCCCAAACAACTTTAGTTTAGAGAAATGTTATATACTAACTTTTTGTCGGTCACTTAGGTCAAAAATTTAAATTTGAATTTTTTGTGTTTGTATGTCCAGTTGTTCAAATACTTTGTCCATAAGGATAAATTAGTGTAAAAAGACCAAGCCGCCCATGTATATATATATATATATATGTTATATATATTCACAAACCTATTTTTTAGTCTCCTCTCTCTCTCTCACAATTAGATCTCACACCTTATGTCGTCCTCTTCCATCGTCCGTCACCGCCAATCACACCGCTGCATTGAGTTTTGAAAATGAATCTAGCAGTTCTGTTGGTCAGTAATCACAAAAAGTTTCTGAAAGTTGTGCTAATGGAGATAGTGGAGCTACTCATGTGGCTTTGCCTTTTGCCCTTAGTTTTCTCAGTGTTCAAGATCTTCTTTTTGTGGAATGGGTTTGCAGATCTCTGCATTCAACTGTTAGAATTGATCCTCTTCTGTGGAGGAACATCCACATAGATCAACCATTGAATGAGAGAATTACTTGTGATGTTCTTTTGCAATTAACTAGCAGGGCATAAGGTAACCTACAGTGTTTGAGCTTGGTGGAGTGCCCAAGGATCACTAATGATGGTCTAAAGCATATACTTGAAAGTATTCCCAGGAATCATCAAAAGATCTGAGATCTAAATGTGTGTATGTGTATATATACATGTATATGTGTATCATGTCTTTGTCTCTATTGATGATGATCTTAGATATGAAACATATTGTTGTTGTTGATGATGATGATTGCAACAGAAGGACAGAATTAAGCCTGGTTTGATTGCTCTACAAAAATTTATACATATAAAAAAGTTAGGGGTGTAATTTTGGCTCGTGGCCCGCAGGCGGCCCGGCCCGGCCCGTTAAGGCCCAAGCCCAAGCCCAGGCCCAGCCCGATGCCTTGGGCTAGGGCCTGGGCTATCGTTTTGAAGCCCGGCCCATGGGCTTGGCTCGCTTCGCCGACTCAAGGCCTGCCTAAAAGTCCGGCCCACCCGATGCCCAGTTTTTTTTTTAATGAAAAATAATAAAATTTTGGTGGAAAAAATTAAAAAAAATTAAAAAATTGTTTAGGCCCGCCCAAACCCGAGCCCAGGCCCAAGCCTATGGACCCGACCCGACCCGAGGCCCCGCCCACTAGCCAGCCCAAAGCCCGAATACCCCTGGGCCTGGGCTAGGGCCTGGGCCTAGTTTTTCGATCCGGTCTGATTTTTTAGCAGGAGCCCGCAAGGCCCGACATGGGCCCGAGCCGACCCGAGCCCGAATGGGCCTGGCCGAGCCGGGCCAGGCCAAAATTACACCCTTAGAAAAAGTGTACAGATAAAATTTGGATAGCAAATTTGTACAGATAAAAAATTAGACAGATAGAAAATTTACACAAAAAAATTTGAACAGATAAACTACAAAAGTCAAACAGATAAAAAAAGTCAAGGGGTAAAATTAAAAATAAAATATCCCTCAGAACTTCTCACCGAATTATTTCATAAAGTGTGGACCTCCCACTAATAAAAAAGATCACTGGACATAATGCCTTAGACAATTACTTGAATGGATTTTTCACCAATTTTCTCTTTTTTGTCATGGTTATTATATTATTTTTTGTATGAATATTTATAATTTTTTTTCAAAATAATTATTACATAATTAATGAAAATAAATAATAAATTTTTATATAATTCACTTATATACAGGGTAAAAAAAAAAACCGATATGTAACGATCTTCGTTAACTTATTAACGAGAAATTATTTAGTAGTACCAACTAATTTAGCTCAACATTTTTTTTTTTTTTTTTTTTTTTTTTCTGCTGATGGTCTAATTTACTAAACAACAATAAATGGGGAGCATGGATATGCTGACCTGCAGAAAATATATATGTTTGCCTTGATTGCATCTAAGTCATAATGCAAACAATAAGGCCAAGTTTGGTAAAATAAGAAAAAGTTAAAAAATTAAAAAATTATTTAAAAAGTTAAAAAGTTAATATTATTCATCAAAAGTCAATAATTACGGCTGCACAACTCCTAATCTTAATTTTTCCTTATAAATCAATTTTTACAATTTTTTAATACATATTTTTTCATAAAAAGTCAAAAAGTTAATACAAATATCCATATTTTTTCCCTTAATTTTTTAGTCTAAAAACACTCCAAACAACCCCTAAACATAATTATTTGTTTCTTAAAATTAAGAAGAGTCAGTATTCTTGGTCAGTAACCTTGGTACAAGATAAAGACAAAAAAGTAAAATGCGACATATTTTTTTTTATTAAAATCAAAACAATTCTTATAAAATTCAGATTTTTTTGTTGACATTTCCTGTATTTCAAGACAATTTCCCACTCTAATCTTGACACTAGTTTACATAATTGGATAGAAATTTAGGGAAAAAAAAGAGAAAATATGTGTGAAAAATAATTATATTTTATTCACATTTCACTTATATTTTTTTTTTCTCCTTTCTAAATACGTACTTAAATTCATAAATTAAACAAGACTCAAACAATAGTGTAAGGACACTTGTTAACAGTTCCCATTAAGAAGTCATGGGTATGCTTGTAATTTACTTCATGTCTATGTGTGGACATAATATATAACATCATTAGGATTCCCAATAATTTTTAATTAGGGTAGAAGATTCATAATAAAAGTAATAATTGCTACTACTATATCTCTTAATAATTAAATGATGGGTTTTATAACGAGAATAAAAGTAAAGCTTTTTTACTGGCCGATCTTGTTTTGAAGAGTTATTCTTATTTTAGTACTGAAGTTCGATTTTATGCACCATTAAGTCATGGGGCTCTTTTTTTCTTTCCGTTTTATCCTTGCTCTGTTTTGTCCCTGTTCGTTGTTCTCTGTCTCTCTCTCTCTCTCTCTCTCTCTCTCTCTCTCTTCCTCTGATGATTTCTCCAGTCGGCACACATCCTCCTCCTTTGCCTTCAACGCTGCTCACTTCAACCACTGCCATTCTCTATCACCTTCAACGTCACTTGCCTCAATTACCACCGTCCTCTGTTGCTGTCACCATCATTCTCTTCTATCATTGATCTGCTATGTTCAACGTTGAATTTATATATTATTCTGAATTACTATTGTTGGCTTTTTGGCTTTTCGAAGGGTATTTTTGTGAATGTGAGCGTGCCAGCAAGGATCAATCAGTCCTTACAGAAATTGTGATTGCCAACCAATTATCAGACGATTGTGTTTTAGTTCTTTTCAGCCTCAATGAAGAGGACTTTTACTGGTGGCTTGACTTAGGAGAAGTTAATAGAAATAACAGTAATATGAAGAACAATTGAAGTATTTCATAAAAATGAACACTTACAATGGTCCGAACTCAGCCTCAGAGAGGTTTACAACAGCAATCTACTTGAATCTACTTGAAGCTACTCCTATGAATCGAAGTGCAGTGCGGGTATTTAAAGTACAAGTATTTAAAGAACAGGTATTTAAAGACTGGAAATGTAAAAGACTGGAAAAGAAAATATATGAAGTAAATGACTGATTTGTATGATCTGAGTCCGTCCTCTTTTTCTGGGGGCTGCCCTGCTATTTATACTCGTCAGTGATGACCTTCGAACTGCACTTCAAACCGTCGAACTGCTCCTCCATGATCGCTGATCATGTTTCCTTACAAGTAGCTCCATTACGCCATTACTGGCAGTTGAGCTTCCCTCTTGTACTTGAATTTGAATATGAGTAACCGTTGAAGATATGTCATCTTGTATCCCGTTATTGATCTAGTGTTACTCAGATCATGTGAGGACCAATATTTATTGCCACGTGTACGATCAGGATTAAAGGCTTGAATAACCTTCCTTTATTACCCTTACTCTGCCACGTGTCGAACTGTAACTGGCTTTTACAAAATATGTAGCCAACAAATATAGAGATTGTTTGTGTGATTTTTTCTTCAATTATATGTTAATCACAATGTGGAGATTGTTGTGTTTGTTAGAGATTGTTGTGTATATATTTACAACATTATATATTTTTAGTTATAGTTTCAGTGATAAATTTATCACTGAAAGCTAATTTGTTCAATATGTTGTGGACTATTGCTATGCTAAAATTTTGATATTAATATAGTGATAAATTAATTTATCACTAATTTTGTTCGATATGTGGTTGTAGCTGTGATGGAATTTTAATATTAATATAGTGATAAATTTATCATCTTTGTCAATGTAAAGAGATAAATATGCAGCATGGTCAATTAATCATTTTTATCATTCTATGATCAATAATCAAATTAATTTGTCGTTCAATCATCATTCAACAATCACTAACACTGCACAACCAAAACACTGATGAATTAATAGCAAAAAATTCAACAAATTTATTGATAAATTTATCAGTGATAATCAATAATAATCAATGATAAATTATAGCGATAAATTTATCACTGATGAATTTATTCAGGCCGATTCTTTTAGTTTTTATACACAATATATCTAGTTCTAAGGTTGAAGATTGTAGATCAGCGTTGAAATTGGCCAGATCTGAAGTCGTTAGTGAAGATCGATATCGAAGATAATAGATCGGTAATGGAGGAGGATGATGGTGGCAACGACGGTGTTGAAGATAGTAGATGGATGATGGAGGAGTGATGGTGATGGCAACGAAGGAGGAGGATGGTAGTGTGAGGCGAGCGATGACGAGAGAAGAAGACGAGAATGGTGGTTGAGGCCTATGATGTTGACGATGACATAGGAGGATGGTGGTTGAGGCTAGGGGTAAAATTACAAAAATGACTTCATTAAAATGTGTTGGACCTAGCAGGTAATAAGTTTTCTAAGCAGGATTGACCCGTAACTCCTCCTAAAAGTAATAATTGCATTCCTTTTATTGGTGATACAAATTGAAAAATAATATGCTACCCCAAAAATGGCTTGAGAACATTAGTTCGAAACCATTCAAATGAGAATCATTTACTAGGGAATCGAAGAGTCTATTTGAAGTGCAGATGCTAAAGAAAAAATGTTTTATAATTAAAATAAAGCACCCATACAGAAGAAAAGTTATATAAAAAAAGAAAAAGAAAAAGAAAACGAAAAAGAAAGTAAAGATGAAAGTTAAGCCTAATTGCAAGGGACCAAAGGTAATTTACCTTTTTGTAATGTTTTTCACTTGAAGTTTAATAATATTAGTAGTAAAAATTAGTAATAATATAAAAATATAAAATTCATACAAAATGATGCGGTTTAACATGAACCTTTACAAGAAAAAATGACATTGTCACATCATTTTTTTATATATTTTTTTTTGTATAAATAAAGTATTAATAATACTACGACTCATAATTTTTACTCAAAATTTTATTCAGAAATATCAATATATAATTCAGATTTTATAACACACTATTTTAATTTCAACCACATATCAGGATAAAATCTGACTAGCTTTTACTGGGAGGTTAGACTTATTGATATTTTAGTGTATTTCCCTTACTTCCTCACAATCTCAGAAAGCAATATGACAATGCAACAAGTCAGTCATTTTCAACCCAACATTAGGTACATTAATGATTTTTTATTTTTTTTATGGAATAATGAACTGCCAAATTCCTCTTTCCATTCTAGCCTACATGATGTGGACTAGAATTAGCATTCAGATCAATCAATACTATGATCTGGATGTTGTAGAGAAAAAGTCTAAATTGCAACAACACATTTTACAATCCCTATTTGTTTCTTAATATTAAGAAATTATGGGTATTATTGTATTTTCACTATGTAACCCATATAATAATAAGATTCTGAATCTTATTGACATTTAAATTATGGATTCAACAAAGAGGATCTTGGTTTCAATTGGTGCTTCACAAACTTTAATAGCTTGGTAATCTCTAATGTGAAACTGACATTATTTTAATATTATTACCAAGTCTTAATTCATGTTAGTCACGAACGAACCATTTAATTCATTTGATGACGATTAATTATCATTTTTTTTTTAAAATATATATATGATGCTAATGATGATGATGGTAAGGTAAACCTTTGTCAAATATGATGGTAGGTTGGAGAAGAAAAATTGGTAGCTCTTTTAGATATATATATATATATATATATTTTTTTTTTTCAAACGATAAAAGATTAATGGATTAGTAATTTAATTTATTGGATGACAATTAATTATCAATTTTTTTTTTAAATATATATATATGATGACAAGGTAAACTTTTGTCAAATATGAGGGTAGGTTGGAGAAGAAAAATTGGTAGCTCTTTTAGATTTTTTTTTTTTAATGATAAAAGATTAATAGATTAGTAAATTAAGTTACAAAATGTCAGTCGTTTTGTTGATTCAGACTTGAACTTTTGACATTCTTACTCTTCCATCCATTCAAACTTTAAACTTTTGACATTCTCACTATCTCAAAAGACAGTTATATGGATCATTAAATCAACTTGCCTAGTTCTTTTGGATCTATTAACAAAAGTCAAAAACTACTCTCTCAATTTGTAGATAATTAATTTTTTTAACTTATTTAAACCATTTAAGGTATATTAAACAGTTTGACACAAATTTTAAAAATAAAAAAAAAAAGAAGAAGAAGAAGACGGGAGGAGGCTATTAGCTGCTTAATTAGACTAGCTTAATATAAAATAAAAGTTTATAATTAAAAAGCAAAAATTAAAAGTATTTATCTCCTAACTTCAAAATAATCATATTTTTAAAACTATTTTATCTAATAAATTGTAAACAAAATTTATATTAAATAATCTAACACAAAATTTTAAAATAAATAAATAATTATAAATAGCTCAAATAAATAGCACTCACTATAAATTGGAACCAAAGGTTGGTTAACTAAGTGATCGGTCGGCTATGCTAGGGAGGAAAATGGTGACAAGTGGAACAGAGAAGGTCAAAAGTTTGGTTAACGAAGTGAACATCGATTTTTATTAATCGACACATGGTAATGAAGTGAAAATTGATTTTTATTAATTAACACGTGGTAATAAAATAAATTGGGAATTAAGTATCCAGTCCAAAGGAGCAAAATATTTAATTGTTCAAATTTAATTTAAAATTTTCAATGAATTTTAAAATTTGTTTAAATTTGATTTGTTAAATTTTTGATGGTTCTCAATTTTTTTTTTGTTAGGTTGAATTCGAGTAGCTTGATATTGTTATATAGTTTGAGGTTTATTGAATCTAGCTGAACTGAATGAATAATTGACTGTTTAAACTTAATTTAAATATTTTAACAAATTTTAAAATATATTCAAATTTAATTTATTTACCTAATGAATTAAGATCAAACAAATTTTTAACAAATATAAGTTAAACTTGAATTGTTTGATTCGCTAAACAACCCAATCCTTGAATGCCTTGATCTCTAGACCAAGCAAGTTTTCTTGAGAATACAGTTGGTTTCGTTTTTAAAAAACAATTTCCCATTATCTCAAAAAAAAAAAAAAAAAATGGTGAAACCAATTACTTGTCTACCAAATTATTTTCAAAAACTATTTCGCCAAAAAAACAGAAAAATAAATTTTTAAAAATGATACATTTTCAATTATTATTTATTAAATAGAATTATTATTATTATTAGTCAGGTGATTATATTTGCATTCAAATAGTAACTCAGTATGTCTAACTAAATTTTTAAAATTTTAATTTCTATTATACTTTAATGTAAATTTATTAATAAGGACAATACATATTAAATCATAAAATAATTTTTTTTTTCATGATACACCAAAAGCACTAATATGTACTTTTCATATTCACATCTCTTCATCTTCTTCCCAAGTTTCACTTATTTTTTTTCTTCATCTTTTTTCTCACTCCAAAATTTCAATCTATCTCATCAAAACTCACCATTATCATCAATATTAATGGGTTTGAGGTGATGTGACAACAATCACACCGCCTTGCTAACCCTACTGTGTTGATTTGTATATTAAAAAAAAAAAAAAAGAAGAAGAAAATCAATGAAACCAAAAATCAGCTAGTTTAGTTTGGATTTTTAGGATTTATTTTTCAAAAAATTAAAATTTTTTATTTTTTATTTTTAGTGATTTTTTTTAATATTCTAAATATTTTTTTTAATTTTTAGATACACCTAACATAAATACATTTAAAAAATATAATGTTTGTGATTTTTTTTTTATAAAATTCACTAAATACAAAAAATATTAAAAATATATATATAAAAATTCAGTACATTTTTTGTATTCTTGTGTATTTATTGATTTTTTAAAATATTTTTTTTACAAATATTTTACTTTTTAGATACATCTAAGTAAGGTATATCTAAAAAACTAAAAAAATTACTTAAAATTTTAAAAATATTCACTAAAAAATAAACGAAAAACATAAAAGGTAATTTTAAAAAAATTAAATTTAAAAAATTGAAACCAAATGCACTTAATGATGTTGATTCACTACAGGCCTGACTTCACTCTTCATTTACTATAAGGAAATCAATCTCTACCCAAGTTTTGTTTCTCAAACTTCCGACTACGAGGGAGGACGAAGGCAAATTGGGGTGGCTGCTGTGCCGGTGCTGTGCTGTGCAGCCATTTGGGTCCTTTTCGGGACCCATTTTGATAATTCGAACCGTTCACATTAGAATACATTAAGTAGAATATACTTATAAAAAATCAATTTAATCGAATATCGTTTACCCATTCAAACATTCACATTTGTAACTACAAAAATAAATAACAATTGTAATTTAAAGTATTAAAATGAATACAAATGTGAGTGGATGAATGGGTAAACGATATCCGATTAACTTGATTTTTTACAGGTATATTCTACTTAATGTATTCTAAAATATGAACGGTTCGGATTAATAAAATGGACCCCGAAAATGGCCCAATTGGCTGCACAGCAGTAGCTGCTGTGCAACCAATTCCAGAGGAAGGCCTCACGCAGGGTTAATGGCCTGGGAGATTCAAACAAATTGATAGAAAAATTCCACTCCAACATTTACGAGCAAAAACCCATTATGAATCCCTAATTTTGATCTCACAAATTGAGTTTGAGTGTAAAATTAGGGTTTTTGATTTGTTTATTTATTATTTGGGCCTACTTTGAAGGGTAATTTGGGAAAAAAATATAAAACGTATTAAAAATAAATTATAATCATAAATAATTTAAGAAAATATATTGAGAAATCGGACTTAATATTTGTTGGATGCAAATAAAATCCCCCATATTAGTCCAGACTACAAAAGATGATTTGGTTTGAAAGAAAAGATTTAAGAAGAGGGCAACCGTATGTCCGGCCACAACTTTTCGGCCCGGTCTCGGTTGCAGCCTGTAGTAGGCCGAAATAATATGGGTTTGCGAATTGTTGGTCTGGTTGATTCCCGCTTCCCATTTGATCTAAAAGTTTTGAACGGCCTCTCTTCCATGTATGTACAATTGTGGGCCCGTGGAAGCCCATCAGTTCAGGATCAGGCCCCGAGGTTCCCTTCCACCAAAGTCCCAAGCACTTGTGCCCAGTTTCTAAACCCTTCAAACAAAAAATAAAAAAAATTAATTTTTTTCTTATGATTAGATTAAAACAATGTAAAATCATACAAAAATTATAAAAAAAAACCTACATTATATAAGAATATTTTTAATTATAAAAAATCACTATTAATTATGAAAGATTATGTATAGAAATTCTGTTTGGTTTAGAATTTTCAAAATCAGTTTTATGAGTTTTCAATTCTTATTTTTTTTTAATTTTTAATGATTTTTAAAAATATTTTAATCAATTTTTAAAACTTTATAGATCCACTTAATCGTCATATATTTAAAAAGTATAAAATTTATACATTTAAAAAAAAATCATTGAATATGACAAATTATGAAAATGTATTAAATTGTTGTATTTATTTTTTTTTTTTTGTATTTGGTGAATTTTTAAAGCTTTTTTCATAAATATTATATTTTTTAAGTGTATCTAGATTACGTGTACTTAAAAAATAAAAAAAAATTGTATAAAATATTAAGTTTTTTTTATTAAAAATAAAAAAACACAAAAAATAAAAAATTTAGGGTTTGTTTGGTTTGTTTTTGGGAGAGTTGTTTTTGAAAAAAATTTGGGAGATTTGTTTTAGAAATTTTTTTGGTTTGTTTGGTTGTATATTTTGAAAGTAGTTTTGAAGTCTGGGAGTTTGGGATGAATTGATATTTTGTTGTAATTGAGTAGATGAGTGTGAGAGAAAAAGTGATTGACAATGAGAGAGGAGAGAGAAAAAGTGATTGATTGATGTGTAAGAGAGAGAGTTATTTTGGAAATTTTTTGAGAAAAATTTCAAACCAAATAATTTTTTGAATTTTTTTTTTTCTAAAACTCATCTCTAAAACTCAAACCAAACATACCCTTAATTTTTTGAAAAATGAGTTAAACCAAAGAAAGCAAACTTAGGTGGGCCAAAAAGTGTTGTTCCGTTGGTGAGACTGTTGGTGAGACTATCATGAGTGCTATTTCGATAATTTAAAATCGTTTATCTCGTAGGTCATTATGTAGATCATTTACAAAAAAAATAAATAGATAATCATAGATACATTCATCATTCTTTTCTTTTAAAAGTTAGATTGTTTATTTTTAAAAGTATATTCGTCACTTGCTGTTAATTTTTTTAAGAATAAATATGATGAAATTATATGGTTATAATTTTAAAATAAAAAATGGATGGTGATTTTTTTTTTTTTTGGGTATGAATGATGTAGAAAATAAAAGATTTAAATTATCCAAATAAAACATGAGATCTCCAACCCAACAATACTGCCCCAAGGGGACAGGAAATAAGTATGATAAAAAATAAAATATGGTGAGTTAAAAAATATGATTGTTAGTATTCTGGTTATAATTTCTAGTTTTCTCTAAGGTTCTGTTTTTTATTGTTTTGGTTGAACAAAACAACAACATAAATAAAATATTTTTTAAGAAAAATATTTTTCGTCATAGTTTTTAAAATGACTTATTATTAAAAATTTTGTACATCAATTTTTCATCATGGTGGATCTTTATTGGCTTCTGTTCAATGCTTATAACAAAAAGTTTTTTTTTTAAGTATCAATCAAATAGTAAAAAAGAAAAAAATTACATCCAAACAAATGGTGCCTAAGTAAAAATCTAAAAAAAAAGCGTTAAGTCAATTTCAATCCAAATGGGAAGTGGCATTTTAGCTAAAATATGAAATAAAAAATAATGTTTGGAATGAATTTTATAACTTTTTATGAAAAGCACTTACAAAAAATAGAAAAGAACGAAAATAAATCATTAACTTTTTTCTATGAATTAATTTTTTATTTTTATTTTTATTTTTAACTAAAATTTTCTCATCCCAAATGGATCTTCCAAACTGCCAAAGTGGGAATTCTCATCTGATTAGCAATATGTATATTCTAAAGTGTTTTTATTTTGTATTTATTTATTTATTTTTTGTAACTAACAAATCGTAGTATAATGGTAGACAACAACGCATGCTCCAACTTGCAAAATTTAAAGGTGGAAACCCACAAGTCATTGTCTCCAAGTATGACCAAAACCCAAAATAGAAAAAAAAGAGAAACCTAACGGCCATTTATTTAATGATTAATTTAAGAAATCATATCTTTGTCCCAAATTAAATAGGACAAGCATCAATGTGGGGTCTAACTCTCATCATGCCATCACCTTAACCGCCACTATTTATGTCTAGTGCATGTGGATCCCAAATGATTTTTTTTTCTCTTTTTTGTAATAGGTCCAAATGACTTTCATGCATGATCAGTTTTTAAAATGACCTAGTTTTGTCCAAGCATTACACCTTTAACAATACTATGTTTTATTTTTTTTTAAATGAGAAATGATTAATTTCTTAGAGAGTAATGTTAGGCTTGATAATATATATATATATATATATATATTATGAAGTTTTAAGAAATAATCTGGCGCGGTTGGTAACAAAATAAGAAAAACGGTTTATCTAAATGTAAGCATATCTTAATTTTGAAATCTTAGGATACAAATAGTATAAACTTTGTTTTGTCTTATAGTTCTCTATAATTAATATGTTATAACTTAGTGTATTTAATTGTATAATATATAATAAAACACCACAAACTAATTCAAGTGTGGAAAATTTTCATGAATTTTTTTTTTGATATTTATTTTATGAAACATAACATTACTCTAAAAATATTTAATTTTAAAGAATAATTATTCTACTGCAATGAACTAAACACTATTCAAGATTGAACTAAGCATTATCTTTAATGTCTACTCTTACGTTCATATATATGGTGTCTGAATGGCAACATCTATTTATTTACCTATCTATTTATTATTATAAAACTAAAGATCTGGGTTTGATAAAAAATCCTTATCACTTGAATGACGGACAATTTGAGTGCCTTCTTTCTAGTGGCCTTATGTGCCATCTTTCCTTGCTCTTTTTCCCAACTCTCCCCTATATTTGGATCTAGGATTTAGAGATAGATTTGTGAAGGCGAGCAAGGGAAAAAAGAAAAGAAAAGAAAAATGATAAAAAAAATTAGCCTATTTGCAATTCACACACACACATATATATATATATATATATATATATATTGTTATTCACAAATCCTTCTCCAAATTCAAAATCCAAATACAACATTAATTTTTATTGTTGTATTGCCAAGATTTGAATTTTCCACATTTGAGTTTAATGTTAGTATTCTCAACAATTTAAAGTTTTTAAGAGCATGTTTGTTTTTGTTTTTTATTTAAGAAAACATCATTTCATAAAGAGCCAACTTGTTAAGATGGTTGATCAAAGAGAGCAAGGAGGGTGGATACCGGTGGTAAGGCAACTAGGGGACAATGATCTGAGATGGTTCTTGATAATCCCCATAATTTGAGCTTGAACCTTTCAATCCATTTAGGACTAAGAAGGAACCTATCAATTTTACTCCATTTAATCCCATCATCAGCATTGCACCAGGTGTATTTTCTGCCAAGCACCTGAATTTCAGTCACCTCACACCTATCTATATGAACTCATTGAAATCTTTCATACCTCTGTCCCTTCTTGAGCACCCTATTCTTTCAGCTACATTTCTAATTTCATTAAAATTTCCACACCTCATGGGTGCTTTGTAGTTAAATACATTTGTAGGTTGCATTGCTTAGCAGTGGCTGCCATGCATGGGTGACTTGTGCTGGTGGATGTTTGCTGGGCAGTGTTGCTGTATTGTTGTCTGCTGAAGTTGAGGGCTGGAGTTGTCTGTTGATGTTGTCTGTTAAGTTTTTGTGGTTGCGTAGTCTGGGTGTGTTGGTTTGTTAAGCAGTGGACTGCTAGCTGGTTTTTTTGCTCTGCTCTGTTTGTTGGTCTCTCACCAATTAGGAGGTTGGAGTTAGAATTAGCTCTAAGCTCCTTTTTATTAATGTACTTTATATGTGCTTCATCAATAAAAAATAATTTTTGCTGGTAAAAGGAGAAAAAAAAAATCATTTCATTAGGAAATAGGGAAAATAAAATCTCATTAGTGAAAAACTTTGCAACTTTAGAAGAGAAGTTCATATAAAGTTTTCCACTTACCTGATATTATTTTTTTTATACTTTTCACTGAAATGATATTTTTTGCCAACTTATTTTTTTAATATTTTGTTTTTTTAAAAAAATAAAAAATTTGTTTGACGAACTATTTTAGAAAATTATTTTTAGGAATTTTCTCCAAAAGTAACTTGTATTTTAAGAAACACCAAAACTTTGTTTTCAAATTTTTTAAAAACTGTTTTTTTCATAAAAATGAAAATCATATGTAAATAATGAGCGTTCTTAAAAGTTTCAATATTTTTAAAAGAAAAAGATAAGAATTTGATATATATTTATATATAGAGTAAGAGACAGAAGAGAGAGAGTTCTGTTTATGTTTATTTTTATATTTTATGGTAGATTAAAATAAACCAAGTACTTCTTTACTTCTCTTAATGTAATTGTGTTGTACTATTTCAAACCCCTTCGCTTTTGCATGAATGATTTTTTTTTTTGTTTTTTGCTTTTTACATGAATAAATAAACTATTGCACTATTCTATTACTCATATCATACCTGAATAAATTTTTTGCCTTTACATATTTACACTATTCTATTACTCATTTTTGAAATCCCCAAATTGCTTTCACTATATTTGCATAACCCTTTCAAGGATTTAGGAGATCTGCTTCATACACTTTCTTCCCCCTTTTCAAGCTAAAGAGTCCACAGAGAGAGAGTGAGAGAGGGCTCAAAAGCAAAAAGCATTTTATATATACAGTTAAAATGGCACATTACAATGAATTATAAACAACCTAATTTATATACAAAGAAGATCAATTGTTGAGAGAATGACCAATTCCTGGGCTGTGACCTGGTTGTGTGGGTCGAAAATCGTCGGCATATTCCACCTTATTGGCTGTATCCGTCAGTGGCTTTCCAGCGGATGGCTTGTTACCACCACCACTACCCATTGTTGCCTTCATATTATTCTTACCATATCCCCTCCTCATGCATTTCTTGCATGTCCTATCCTTCAAATGCCTTCCATCAACACCCACAAAAACCTCATTACATAGAATCAAAACAAGAATAAAAGCACAAGCACACACCATTCCACACTTTCCCATAACTCAAAATTCTCAAACTGATATTGTAAATATTTAGCAATCTAGAGAGAGAGAGAGAGAGAGAGAGAGCGAGAGAGAGAGAGAGAGAGAAGCCTAAATGTCACTCTTGAACAGTAGCATTTATATAAGGGGCAGTGAGGGTCCTTGGCGGTGGGAAGATTCCATGAGAGATATAGAAAAGAAAGCAAAAGAGGAATTGGATGGCTTAGTTTTAGGGTATAAGAGCAACCTCTCATGAATAAAGAAAATCTTTGGGACATGTTAGCCCCTTAATAGTTGGCTACATTCTGAATGTTTGTCCATCTGTACAGATTGTTAGGTTAGGTTACTTTCCTTAGTAATTAATATTTCTTTTTATTTTTTTATTTTATTTTTTAACGTCAAGTTAGCATGAAGAAAAATCATTTGTTTTTGAACCCATCTTATTATTATGGGTCTCCATTAAGAGCTTGAATTTAAAAATAAAACCTTATACTCTTAGGTAAGACACCAGTAGTTGTGTCCTTCATGGATTTTAGAAACCAATCAAAATGTATAAACTAATATGCACTATAAAGTAATAATTTTCATGTACCCTTCTCTTTTTTGCTAAATGTGATTATAGGAGTACATATTTATTGAGAGCTTGAGAAGATGGGCTTAAACTTGTTAACAAACATGAGGATTTACATTCACTTCTTTAAATAATCTGAGTCAAAATCAGTATCGACTCTAGCTTAAAGCCATCAAAGATATTAGTTTAAGTCCTTGAATTTGGAAGGGATGTGCTCCAACTCTCTATGTACAAGGTCTAAAAATAAATATGCTGATCAGCTAAAATTTCCTCCCAAAAATATAAGAAAAAGAAAAAGAAAAAGAAAAAAAAGAAAAAGAACCTTTTGTGTAGAACAAAATCTTATTGACAAAGGTTCCTAATCATGAATATTAAAAAGAGAGACTTACGGGCTGATCCTATTGATCGGACTTATTTACCTGTAAGTTTTGTTCATTTTTTCACCTCTTAATATCTCCAAAATACTCTTCCTGCACTTCCTTCAACAACTCAATCATCAGATCACTGACATGACCCACCATCGTACACTTTTAGCCATCTGCGATCACTTCTGACCACCAGTGATTCAGGCAACCTCCAATGATCACCTCCAACAACCTCTTCTAGTGACAGTTACCAACACAATTTTTTTAGCAAAAATAATGTCCATCTCCACCATATTAATACCGTCACTACCTCCTTAGATCTGATGGCAACGAAAAAAATAGAAGAATGTGAAGACGAAGAAGAAGAAGAAAGAGAAGAAGAAAAATGATGAAGATAAGGAGGAAAAGGAAAGGCCTTACCAAAAAATAATTGCCCTTAGTGTCGTAGATCAATATAATCATGTCTTTACCATTTGTTCTCTGCCCTCTTTCCGGTGATAAATTTATCATTGATAGATTGACCCATGCAGCATATTCATCTCTTTATTGACTAATCGGTACTCTATTATCTTTCTAATGATACATTTATCACTGATAAATTGACTCATCTAGCATATTCATCTCTACAATGACAAATTTGTGCTTTATCATCTTTCTAATGATAAATTTGTCATTGATAGATTGATTCATCCAGCATATTCATCTCTACAATTACAAATTAGTGATAAATTCATCATTGTATAAATATGAAAATTCACCAACAGTATACAACATATTCAACAAACCAATGCTAAATTTATTGCTGATAGATTGACCATACTGCATATTCACATTTTTCCAGTAACAAAAATGCTAAATTTGTCACTGTTTAAAAATCATCATAAATAAGTTTCATCTCAAAATAAATAACATAACTTACAAACTCACAAAAATGACGTAACTTTCATAAAATAACAGTGATAAACTAATCAAACAACAAGGAACACGAGTGTTGCAGACGATGATGAAGGTAGACGGTGGTTGATGCAAGTAATGTTGACGACGACGAAGGAGAATGATGGTCGACGGTGATGGAAACAAAAGAGGATGACAGTGGTGTGAGGCAAGCGACAACGATGGCGAGGGAGGAAGATAGCAACAGAGTGTAGATCTGCAATGGTGGAGTGTACATCTACGATGGTGGAGGTGGATCTGAGATGGTGGAGGTGGTGTATACATCGGCAGCGGTGATAGTTGATGAACAATGGTAGCGGGGAAATGACGACGATGGTGGTGGACAACGATAGTAGTGGTGGTAGTAGATCACAACGGTGGTGGTGGTGGTGGTGGTGGTAGACGGCGACAGTGCCAATGGCTGGCTAGTGGTTATGTAAAGTTTCTAGAAACATGGTAAGAGAGAGAAAAAAGACAGATGTGAAAAAGAAATATGAAAATATTTGATATATAAATAGGGCATGGCTTCTGTCCGGTCCTTAATCGGACTGGACCGTGCTGTTGGGATCGTTGGGGTCCACCACGGGTCTCGTTTTGATAATCTGAACTGTTCAATGTGCCTGTTTGGCAGAAATTATTTACAGCTTATTTCAGCTTTCAACTTAATTTAAGCTATTTTGATGTGTTTGGTTTAACTTATAGCTTATAACTTTGTGGAAGTCAGAAATCAGCTTATTCTTTGAATGGGGCAGGAGATGCTTTAAGAATAAGCTGAAAATCAACTTAAACTGAAAGTTATAAGCTATAAGCTGTTTAGGCATAAGCTATAAGCACTTTCCCACAGTTCTACCAAACAGGGCTAATGTGTAGAACTCGCCGAGTACTATATGCCTGTAAAAAATCACTTTAATCGGATATCGATAGCTATGTGATCAAATCAGTTTTGTATAAAAAAAATGGACGTTGAATAAATTAACGGTTGACAAAAATCTGTTTTGATCACATAACTATCGATATCCGATCAACGTGATTTTTTACAAGCATATAGTACTCGACGAGTTCTACACATTGAACGGTTCAGACTATCAAAACGAGACCCGTGGTGGGCCTCTACGGGCCCAACAACACAGTCCAATCCGATTAAGGACTGGACAGAAGCCATTCCCATATAAATATTTACGATAATGCTACGTAGCTCAAATTTTGTGGCTCAAATGGCCAAAACGACGTCGTTTTGAGTACAGAACAACATAAAAATGGCCAAAACGACGTCGTTTTGGCCATTTGAGCCACTTTTGAGTCACAAAATTTGAGTTACGAAACATTTTCTAAATATTTAACGAGGACAATATAAGTAATGGAGAATTTATTAGTGCATTTAATTAGTCAAAGTGACTTGAGTAGGACTGGTTGGTAATAACACCTATTAAAAGCACATTCTTCGGCTTAAGTCAATAATAAATCTTTGTCCAAAGGCCCATAAAACTTTTTCTTTAAGGGCCAAATTATATAAAGATCTTGAGAAAAAATGCCCTGGGGCCTAAAAATTATCTTATTCGGCTAACTCCAAAATTTTATTTACAATAATAAAAAATCAAATAAAAAATTTTACACAAAAAAATCTAAAAATTATATAAATATTATTTAAATATAAATTGTCAAATTTCTCTATCATCATGTCCCAATGCATACTTAACTACTAGCCAGGTGCGTATAAGATGACTCGAACACTCAATCATAAAAAACAATTAAATTGTGCTAGAATATTAAAAGGGTTTGGCTTCTCTCAAGCATTTGAACTTGGTAAGTCCATTTTGAGACCGATTTTGATAATAACTGTTCATTTTTTAGGACTTGTTGAATAAAATATACATACAAAAAGACAAAATGATTGAACAACGGTAACTATATGTTTGGATCATATTTGTTTTAAATAAATAGATAATAAATATAATTTTAAGAATAGACATCCATTTTTCATAACACAAATTTTATTTAAAAATATAACTACCGACATATCTGATCATCTTAATTTTTATATAAATATTATTTCGCGAGTTTTAAAAAATAAATAGTTTAGATTACCGAAATCGGTTCTAAAATCAACCTACTAAGTTCATATTAAAGTACTTAAATTTTGATGCATAATCTAATGAACGAGAAAAGAACATAATTTTAAGGGGCAAATTACCAACATCCCTATTGAGATTTGACTAAAATATAAATTTTCTCTTAAGATTTGAGAAATTACATCTCGTCCCTTGAGGTTTATATTTGCATAACAAATTGCCCCCTCATTTGTTATGCAAATATAAACCTCAGGGAGCAATTTGTAATTTCTTAAATCTCAGAAAAAAATTCGTATTTTAGTCAAATCTCAAAAAGGTATTAGTAATTTACCCTAATTTTAAAAACAAAAATTTCTATACTTAAAAAGAGTTTCAATAGAGATTTGGCTTTAAGCTTCATTAAGAATTGAGCCGACCTAATTATAACTTGACCCCACAACTAGTTTTGTTTTTGAGATATTTTAAAAAATACTCACTACAAGATTGCGAATTAGAAATCCTATGAGATCTTTCCAAGGTGATTGGATCTTCAATGCACTTTATTATTGATTTTCTTTTGACAGGTATATAGCGCTTGAAAGAACTCAAAGGTTGCAATTAGGTTTAAAATATGAAAGAGAAAGAGAGGTTAGAGGTTGTACTTCCCCACTTCCAGCATGTACCTTCCCACTCACCACCACCATACAATATATACACCACTGTTTATATGGATGGTTCCTATAAGACTTTCCTTTATTTCTAGGGCTACACAAATCCTACTTTACAGCCAGAGACCTATGTGACTTTTTGCACTTCCTATAGCATGATCATTGGCCACCAATGTACAAAAGAATATTGCTGATAAAATTTAAAAAATAAAATAAAATGTAAAAAGAATATTCCTTTGCGGTTGATGGCAAGAAAAGAAGTAAAGAACCACAAAGATGGTCTCCCCAGCTTGTGGGAGTTAAATTAATTGGGTGTTTTTATATACCACAAAATTTAAATCAGTGCATGTTCTAGACAAAATTTAGTGGACCCAAGTTTCCTTAGCATCTCCACTCCACTTTGATTCCCTTGTGATATATAATATGTTTTCATTTTTTTTTTTCCTTTCCACAAATTGTTGGGTTTGGTGAAAGATTTCTTTAGATAGTTTTTTTTTTTTTTTTTTTGAAGGCTTCACCCCGACTAATTAGGTACATGGGTAGTTTAATCGTGGGATAGTTTCAAAAGCAAATGATGAATGAAACTTAAGTTATCCGGTTCACCTCGAAAATTTTTAAACCCAAGACTTTTCATATAAAAGATATATGAATAACTTTACTTTCTTGTTGATTTAGAAGCAAACCCATGTTTGAACTTGTAATTTTTCAATTCAGTCCATCTTCTATGTTGGAAAGTTTTAAATACACAATCGAGACTTATGCCTTCCAATAGAAACTCTTGTAATGTAAGTGTAGGGAGAATTATGTGTATTCACCTCAATGCATGTTGGTACACATTTCTTTCCAAGTCCATCTTCTATGTTGGAAAGTTTTAAATACACAATTGATACTTACACCTTCCAATAGAAACTCTTGCAATGTAAGTGTAGGGAAAATTTTGTGTATTCACCTCCATGCATGTTGGTACACATTGTTTTCCATCCCTAGCTAGAGTTAAATACATTCTATTTGTTTTTTGTTTTTCTTTTTTTCTTTTTTTACCATATGTGTAACCGTTGAAATCATACGTAGATGTGTGGTTTGGATCATAGGGCGGAATTGGCTTATATGCATGAAGGAGTATATATATGAATTTAAAAAAATGAAAAAAAAACCTTGGACATATGATTCGATATTCCTATGGAGCTTGGAGCTTTTGTTAGTTCCAAACTCCTCTTTATTGATTTACTCATTCATACTTCATATTGTGTGTTTGGTAACGTTTACGTTTTCAGTTTATATTTATAAAAATTTTATAAACTGGTTTTTGTTTATTTTTAGAAAAACATAAACTACAAACGCGTTTGGTAATTGACAAAATGTTTTAAAAAATTTAAAAATATAAAAAGAGTGAGAAATGGCAAGTGGTGGCAAGTGGCGGCGGAACACGGTCGTGGAAAGTGGTGACGGTGGGTGGTGGGTAGCTGGTGGTGGTAGGTGGTGGCGGGTGGGTGGGTGACGGTGGTGGCGGGTGGGTGACGGTGGTGGGTGGGTGGGTGACAGTGGCGAGTGGTAGGTGGTAGCGAGTGGGTGGTGGTGGTGGTGGTGGTGGCAGGTGGATGGCGGGTAGTGGTGGCGGGTAGGTGGCGGGTGGTGGTAGTGGGTGGATGACGGTGGCGAGTGATGGGTGGTAGCGAGGGGATGGTAGTGGCGGGTGGTGGATGGTGGTGGCAAGTGGGTGGCGGATGGCGGGTGGTGGCGGGTGAGTGGTAGGTGGTGATGGTGGGTGGGTGGGTGGGTAGGTGGTGGGTGGTGATGGTGGATGGGTGGGTGACGATGGCGAGTGGTGGGTGGTAGCGAGTGGGTGGTCGTAGCGGTCGTGGCAGGTCGTAGGTGGTGGTGGCAGGTGGGTGGCGAATGGTGGTGGTGGTGGTGGTGGGTGGTGGCGGGTAGGTAGCGGGTGGTGGTGGTGGTGGTGGTAGTGGTGGTGGGTGGGTGGGTGACGGTGGCAGGTGGTAGGTGGTAACAAGTGGGTGGTGGTGGTGGTAGTGGTGGTGGGTGGGTGGGTGACGGTGGCAGGTGGTAGGTGGTAACAAGTGGGTGGTGGTGGTGGTGGGTGGTGGCGGCAGGTGGGTGGCGGGTGGGTGATGGGTGATGGTGGTGGTGGGTGGTGGTGGCGGGTGGGTGGCAGGTGGCTGGTGGTGGTGGCTGGTGGCAGGTGGCTGGTGAGTGGTGGTGGCAAGTAAGTGGCTGGTGGTGGTAGTGGCAGGTGGTGGATGGTAGCGGGTGGATGATAGGTGGGTGGTGGGTGGTAGTGGTAGTGGTGGCGAGGGGTAGATGGTAGTGGCGAGTGAGTGGCAGATGGGTGGTGGTAGCTGGTGGCGGCGGCGGGTGGTGGCTGGTGGTGGTAGGTGGGTGGCAGGTGGTGGTGGGGAGTGGGTGGTAGGTGGTGGTGGCGGAAGACAGTGGTGGAAAATGATGGCAGGTGGTGGCTAGTGTTGGGTGGTAAAAAAAAAAAAAAACTCAAAACTCAAATTGGAAACACATTTTTTGTGTTTTCATTTTTTGGCCAAATTTATAAACTGAGACCACTGATTTATAAATCAAAAATTTTACCAAACAAGTTTTTTTTTGAGTTTTTAAAATTTTGTAAATATAAACAGAAAACTGAAAACGTAAGTGTTACCAAACGACACCTAAAGATTTGCTTTGCCGATCCAAAAAAAAAAAAAATGTGGTCATAAAAACAATTTTCTCGTATGTGAATTTTCAAGATGAAACTAAGGTCTCGATTGGGAAGTAACTATTTTAACTAAAAAATTAAAAAGTTACTATAAGTTGTTATATCAAGATGAAGCTAAGGTCTCGTTTGGGGAGTAACTATTTTAGTCAAAAAATTAAAAAGTCACTATAAGTTGTTGTATCACACTCTCTACTTTTTTGCATATCTTTTTATAAAAAGTCAAAAAAATTACTAAAATAACACGATCCCAAACAAGGCCTAAATGGCCAAAATTACTATATCATCCTAATCCCATACCATGTAAACCTATAGTTAGAGATATAATTTTTTGTAAGTTTTGTTGTACAAACTGGCATTTGCTTTCTAGTTAGGGTGTTTGTAGCCCTGAAATATTTTGTAGATTTGATTTTAAAATCTCATTTGAGATAAGCTAAAATAACTCAATTTGGGCAAAAAATAGCCAATAAAAGAAAATATTCAATCATATCACATACTTTATCTATTTTTTTACATGTCTTTTAATAAAAAATCAAAAAGCTAATTAAAATAGCCAATTCCTAAACGGAGAGCCAAACAATCTTGCTAATTACACATAGTATAGGGCAAAATGTCTCAATGCATGCGACTAGGCTCTCTTTCGCAAGTGGACATACATATTCTATCGTCTTCTCTGATACTATGATAAGTTGTTGACCACCTTGAAACTTAGATTGTTAGAAAGATAAAAAATTAATTATTTATATCCTCAATACAATCTTGATTAAAAAAGTAATGCAAATCCATAACACATTAAGAAAGAGAGAGTTCACATTCTACTAAGTAAAACAAATTAGAACTTCAAATTACAGATTTCACTCCATTGTGAACTATCTAAACTAGAAGTGGAATATTACATACACAAACTTCAATCTTACATAAAAATGAAACACAAGTCTATAACCCAATGATTGCGTAGTGCAATGAAGAAAATCCAAAAAATGAAATGTTGCATTGTAATAGTGCCTTAATTGTGATCAGAATGACCAACACCAGGACTATGACCTGGTGTTGTGGGTTGAAAAGAATCCACATTTCCTTGATCCATAGTTCTAAAACCAGATGGTTGCAGCTGACTAGGGCTTGCAACCTCATTACTTTTGTCTTTAGCGCTCAATTTGACATTAGGGTTCAAGCATTTTGCGCACTTCAAATTCTTTCGCAACTCCAAATTCCTTCCTTCAATACAAGTCATTTCGCAAAACAAGAGTACTTGAAGAAAAAACAAACAAATTGAAGTAATCAACTTGGCCATGACTAAGTAGATTAGATGAGCTCAAGCTCAAAGATAGAAGAATCAAACGAGAATGGTTTGGACAAGGAAGAAAGGAACTTGGTCTGTCCACAATGACTCTCTTGGTATTTAAGGAGTAAAAAAGGAGAAGCCTGTGAGTCCCAAACATCAAGGAAGATTCCATATGGTGAGCGACAAGCCTGACATAAATGTTAGGGGCTTTCATTCCATTGCTTTGGAAGAATTTCTAGGGTTAGAACAATATCATAAATTTTCTATTTTTCTTTTTAAAATTTTCTTTTTTATGTGGTAAGTAAGTGCTTCAGAATATCATGCATGTGTATGTATGCTTGTCTTTGTAATTAAGAATATCATTCCCTGTTTATATGCTTGCCTTTATGAACATCATGCCACTACAAGAATTAACACTTTTGGCAACAAAAAAATTGGTCGCTAAAAGTCAATTTTTGGTTGGCAAAAGTTATCCGCGACCAATTTTTTTGGTCGCTACATTGGTCGCCAATTGAGGGTCGGCAAAAGTAATTCGCGACCAAAATTGTGATTGGTCGGCAAAAGTTGGATTTCGCGACTAAATTTTTGGTCGCTAAATATTTAATTACCGCGACTAATTTATTTTGTCGCCAAAACACTTTGGTCGCGAAAAGTGATATTTTTCCGACCAAAAAGTTTGGTCACCAATTATCACATTCAACGACCAAAAAGTTTGGTCGCCAATTGTGACATTCCGCAACCAAAAATTTTGGTCGCCAATCGTGACATTCCGCGACCAAAAAGTTTGGTCGTCAATTGTGACATTCCACAACCAAAAAAGGTTTTGGTCGCCATTTGTTACTTTTCGCGACCAAAACTTTTGGTCAGCAAAAGTGAGTTTCCACGACCAAGAGCTGTTTTGGTCGGCAATAGATGTATTTTTTGCGACCAAAACTCTTGGTCGGCAATTGTCATTTTTTGCGAAAAAAAATAATTTATTTGTCACGACTAATAAATTGGTCGCCAAAGCAGGAAAACAATACACCTGCAATTCCTAATAATTCATTCATTTCATAATAAACCTATAATTTTAAAGCATCATTTAAATTATTAGTATCATCATCATTCGACACAATACATAATTCATTAACATTCGACACAATACAACTATTCTAAGTTTTCATTCACAAGTCACATCCATCTAGCATAACAAATTGAAACAATACATAATTCAGATTTACAGCATTAGGAAAATTGCTTAATCCACTAAGTTGCCTTGATAGCCAATCAAAAAGATCTTTGCGCCCTTTCGTGCCAAGCTTCGCATCCATCAAAGCAGTAGTGATGTAAGGCACCTAATAACGAAACAGAATTGGAAAATTTATCAGAGAAGCATGATAGTGGCAGCAACACTGGATTGCAAACCCGTATCTTTGCAAAAATCAATTAAATCCTATAAACATGTACATCATATTGAGACAACTAGCTGGCATAATAAAACTGTACCTGTTGCTGTACTTGCAAATTTCAGTACACGATGATTAATAAGCTAACAGCCATAACAACCCTGCCAGTAAGATAAGCAAAAAAGTTAAATACCTGTGTCATTGTCAAATCCTACTCCAACACAAATACAATTCAATGATTGCTAATTGGAGGTTGAGCAGTTATATCAGACACTAATTACTTCTCTAGGTAGCATGAGTTATTGAAGACCTAACAGGAACTTATTCAGGCATAGTTAACTATCAAAGCTCCATTCCCTTTAAATGACCTAAAATTTGCAATTCACCTAAAGTGGGCCCTTCAGCACAAAAAATATTTTCTTACTTTCCAATTTCCCAATAGGCAATAACATAGCACATAAATTTGAGAAATGGCACAAGTGATGTTCCATATAGTGGTAAACCCAGCGTCATAAACTTTGACGCTCTTTCATTCTTCCCTTCATGATCACCAAAACTCATGGTACATGTTCAAGAGAAATCAGAAAAACTAAGTATAAACATTGGACATGGAGAGAGAATAACCTTCCAGTCGTTCTTTCCATACAGCACTCTTCAATTGTGAAACACTATCAGCATTTATAAGAGAACCTATTCTGCTTTCAATCTCTTCAAGACTTAGTATTGGTTCAAGGAAAGGTGAGTGAAGAAGGATTGAGCAATGAAGAGATTGATGATGTTCTTGATCTTCAAAGCAAACTGCTTAAAGATTATGTTTGGCATTGAATATAGTAGTTGTATATTTTTAACAAACATGGATTTGGCATTATTGAAGTCTAAATTGAATATCTTCCCTGGTTTATCATCTTCCTTCACCAGATTTAATTGATGTTCACATATTAATTTATGTTGGCATAATCTTCACCTATTAATTTATGTTGGCATAATCTTCACAAAAAATATAAAATATTCTGAAACAATGACAAAGTGGAACAAAATTATGATATATAACCACTCAATGAAGTTGCATGTTAATAAGTCCAAGAGAATTAGCAACTTAATTAACAATTGGATAATTTTTTCTTCTTGGAAACAAAAGCACTACACTGGACAAGATTCACTTATAACAACAACATCTTCCCAACTCATTCAGCCACTTCTTTGTAAACCTTCTCCTTATTCTACAAGACATAAATATCAAATAGACTGATTAAGAAGAAAAATAAAGCCAACCTACCCAAGGTGAATAACAGAGACAAGTATGTATTTCTTATACGCTTCAACAGCAATAGTATTTATAGTAGACATTGGTACAGTTACAACCTGATATCTGCAAGCCATAAGGATGATGTAAAAAGTCAATTGTCACAAACTTTACAAAATATATATATATATATATATATAAACATATATATAATATGGCTGAACTAAAAAACATTGACCCACATTGTGCAGAAGCTCCAATGCTTTGCGGAAACCCTTCTTTCCTATGCATATCATTCCCCTGTCAAAATGCCAAACATAAATGTCAGTAAAATTTCCTTCTAGACACTGAATCACCTGTACCGCCCAAGCGTAACGCATTGTGGCCAAACAATTAATGAAATCAAATATAATTACCAAGCAAATAAATTTAGATTTTATCACGGTGATAAGTCATTCCACACGAATCAACAGCTTGTTGCTTCTACATTAGAATGCATTTATTAATGAAACTAGAACAATTATTGAGCAACTGTATGACATTTGATGTGTGAAGTGCTCTTTTTCTCATGTTCTTTTCTTTATGAAACTGGGTGATCTTAGAAATCCAAAGCTTTTTTTACTTACATTTGAGTAAGCAGGGTGAACAGAGCTATGGGAGCCTTATTACCCTAGCTACCCTTCCCGAGGCATATGCCTGCTTATCAACAATTGCTATATAATTGCTAATTGCTATATAGATGATCTACCTGCTTATCAACAAAACATCAGGTCTCATACCTATAAATGCAGATTCACCAAAAATGACTTAAACCAATAGGACTCCAAGTTTTTAATTCGTTGATAACCCAATTGTTCTCTCCTTTAAAATAAAAAATCTCAACTCAAATACATGAATGAATATATATGACACCCCCAACTGGTGTTCCACCAGACATTGTTCACACAAAATAATGACAACCAAAGAATCCAATAACACTTTTCTAAACTGTCAAACAACCTACTTCTAAAATTTCTTAAATTTCCCAAAACATAAAAAGTATGAAGACTTGTAGTTTGTAAATCCTATTAAATTCTGACTAAAAAATTATATACACAACGATCTAAAAAATAAACAACTTGAATCACTGGAATAGGATCCGAATTGAGCCCCAAAAACCTAACAGCACCAAACTGAACTTCTCTCTAACGGGATAGAAGCAAGATCCATTTTGGATCGAAGTCGGCCCTGGTTTTTTCTTCATCTTTTTTTTTTTCATATTTTAATTTTGATTGGCTCCGCAAACACATTGTTGTTAGGGCACTTCTTTTTCTCCAAGACCATGAGCTAATGCTACAACAAAGAGTATTTTGGACTGATCAAAGAAAAAAATGTGGTGTCCTATTGATGTATTAGTAAGAAATTATATTGTTGCAAATTGCTCAAAACAGGTGGTGGCCTGAGGTGTCAAAATCCTTGAATTTTGCACCAATGGCTCAACCATTACATTAAAATGATCTGTATAATACTATCTCTAGCAAAATGAAAATAAAAATAATTTTTTTAAAAAAATAGAAAAAATCATCTATCAAACAACTAAATGACTAACCACTGAGCAGTTTGTCAATCTCAGTAACCATGATTGGCCAAGAATTTTGCACCAATGGCTCACATTAAAATGATCTGTACAATACTATCTCTAGCAAAATAAAAATAAAAATCATTTTTTAAAAAAAAATAGAAAAAATCATCAATCAAACAACTAAATGACTGACCACTAAGCAGTCTGTCAATCTCAGTAACCATGATTGGCCAAGACTTTGATTTGTTTCTCAACTACTCAAAAAATTTCCTTCAACTAAACTCTTTTGAAGGTTGGAAACTTTGTAGCATACCTTGGATATATATGGAAGGGATATTCTGATGCAGCGAAAGCCAAAGGTCCTTAAAGTTCCAGTCCTATCATAGCAATGAGACTTGCTCAAAGGCCAACATTGAGAACCACTTCTACAGGAGTTTTGAGATCCACATATAGGTGTCACAAAATTGCTCTGAAAGGTCACAGGGCTGTTTCACCTATAATGCAGTAGTGAATGAGTTTGTCCATTATCACCATACATTTTCTTTGTCTTGACATTGTCAAGATTAGCTTTGTGAACAGCAAGTTGGATCTTCCTCTTATGCTCCTTAAGCATTTCCTTAATGTTTCCACTAGAAGGAAGCAATGGACCTGAGTAGTGGATCCGATTATTCTTTGGAGCATAAACCTAACGTCAAACCAAAGTAATGAGAACATCAACTAAAAAGGTTTTTGTAGAGACAATTTGAAGGTACAGTTTTATACACTAGCATCATCATAAACTCTTTGGACTATTTGACCTACCAAAATAGGTTGTTGCATAATAAGTAGGGCTGCAAAATGAATGAAGCTACTCGAGCACGACTTGTGTTCAACTTGTTAAAACTCATTCGAGATCGGCTCGTTATGTAAGCCAGCCAATCTTGAACACATTTAAAACTCGTTAAATTTTCAAACTAAGCTTCACCAACCTATTATTAGGCTCAATAAGCATTTATGCACTATAAAAAAAACCAAGCTTCTCGAGCTCAATTCATGTTCAGCTCATTAAAAATTTGTTTGAGATTAGCTTGTTATTTAAACAAGACAATCTTGAATACGTTTTGAAACTCATTAAGTTTTTAAACCAAGCTTGAACAACTTGCTAGTTAATTTGACTCATTAACTATTCAAGTATGTATTACACGGTTTCATGGTTTCTCAGTTCAACATGGTTTAGACTCGTTACAGTTTCAATTATTTTCCTCGAGATAGACGCAGTGAGGCACATGATCAAGAAAGATGGTTGCATGAGACAATTTTGTTTTTTCCCAATATTCATCAGATGGGGAGCCACAAAGTTTGAATATTCTATGCAGTTGTTCCACCTACAAATGATACAAGAAGAGCATCTCAATGACCAATCAAATCCAGCTCATTTAAAGCACCCTTCACCAAATATTTTGTAATACATGCCATAGAAAATATTAAACAAAATCTCACGCAAAAAATCTGAAAATTAAGACTCCCTGCAGTACAAGAATAGTAGCGTGCAAATTGCCACATCAAACCGATGTCTAACTTACATGATCAAATGACAAACTTTTAAAAGTTGAGCCCAAATGGTCTATATATTTCCTTATGTTGTTTACTCTTATGTTTTTATCATAAAAAAGACTGCTCGTCTACAGAAGTATCAAAAAAATTTCAAGACTATACACATTTCCCACATTCAGCTATTATGATTGAGCAATTAAACCTTTCAAACTGGGTAAGTACCTCTGTTCTTCCAGGCATGATTGGCTTCCGGGCATACAGTTCTGCAAGGATGCAACCAGCACTCCACAAATCAACAGCAACTCCATAATCTGTAGCACCAAGCAAAAGCTCAGGAGGTCTATACCACAAAGTTACTACACAGCTTGTTAGAGGTTACTTTGGATTGAAGTGAAAAAAGGTCGCCAACCCAAAATCACCAATCTTAAGATTTCAGTTGTTGTCAATCAGAATATTTGAGCCCTTGATGTCACGGTGCAGGACACCACAACTGTGGCAGTGCTCAAGTTCACGAAACAATTGTTGCATGTAACATTTGATCTGCAGGTCCATCACATGAAATCCCAATATGAGGATATTGGTGCAGAAATAGACGTTATAAGTTGACTTTCAAGGGTAATATGGAGTAGAAAAAGAAATGACTTGATGCTTTTGGAGAAGGTATGCATCATGAGGTAATGCATAATATAGACAGCATGCCTGAATATATGTAGAGACACCCTCCTATCTTCCAGATGAAAAGAAACCCGAAGAAACTAGAAGAAATTCATTCTCCTGCACTTCATCGACATTATATTTTAATCTTAATGAATTACATGTGCTCTGCCCACAAAATGAGTTAACATATTTGTAAATCCTTTTTGAGAACTGAGGCATTGGACAAAACAATACCTTAATTAAATAGCAACTGTTTGATGGTTAATATTTAAGATGGCTACAGGCAATAATTAGACCCTTAACAGTGGCTACCCTTCGGAACTAATATGAAAGAACTTCTGAAACCACTACATGGACAACATATAATTTAAAAGAACATTAACACGGAAAAAAGAAACTCTCCAGTACACGTCTTTCATATATACCTAACTAGTACTCTTCTTTCCAAAACTCTCCACATTATCCCCCTAGAAACCCAAGCATGTGTTTTTTTTTTGTCTATGTCAATAAACACCTTATGGAGGTCTACGTTTTTCATTAGTCGACTAAGTAGAAAAATAGCTCTGTAACAGAAAATTTTCTGTACTTCCCATCACATCACTGGCAAATCCTTTACTATAGTTGATGTCTAATGGGCACCCCAGATGCAAGGGAAGAGCACATACCTGTGGTTCAGAAAACTTGATTGTGGGTGATGCTATAAGTCCAGCAAGATCATGCTCCATTTATTCAAATACAAGGCATAAATTGCCTGACACCTTCGAAATGACTAGACCCTCGAGCTTCATAACATTTGGGTGATTAAGACGACGCAGAATAAGAATTTCCCTTGCCATAAAACGGACACTTTTTGGGTCCATGTTGACAAAACATGAATTAACATAACATGAAAGTACCAAATATCAGCAAACATTTCTTATCCGTAGCCTACACCAAAAACTCACAAAGATAATTTCCCTAACAATGCAAGCTTGCGTATTCAAAGATTAGAAATTACCTTCACAAAGAGCAAGCTTAACCTTCCTTCCCTTGCAATGTTTGAAAGCAAAAAGCTCGTATATATCAATCTTTGCTATGTGATTCATGGAACCTATATGTGACTGTGAATCTTAAATGCATCCCCATTATCACATTAAAATGCTTATGAAATCTAAAGAACAAATCATGAATGTTCATGGAATATTTTTTTTCTTTTTTAATTGGTAGAAAAATATGAAAAGAATTACATTTGGAATTATAGTCCAATAGTTGTAAAAACTCTAAAAACCAATCTAATAACTAACCAAGTGAAGAAAGAACACCATAATGGGGATATAATAAACAATACAACAAAGACAATCATAATTATTACATTTAACGTTAAATATTGCATAATTAAATTAAATATGATATGATGAGATATAATACAATAGAAATAAAGACAGGAAATGGATTGTCTACTCTTAACAAATAAAGATAAGCTTTTTAATTCTAAATTAAAGAATTCAAAATGAATCAAATCTTTCCCAAGGTAGATACATTTGATCTTCATTTAGAAAAAAATAAAATTAGTAATCTTATTATTAAGTATAAAGCTTTTCCCACACTCTATTTATATGCAACATAAACAAATTTTTCCTACCAACTTTTCATCTAATCACCAAGAGAAAACAAGCATTAAAAAGTGACTAAGGAGAGAAAATTTGAAGACCTTCAATCACTTGACATGCACCATCAAGATCCTGAAATGTCAATGAAGTGCAGATAATGTAAGAAAACCATCCATTCTCAAACCCACCACCCAGTAACAAAATTAAAAGGAAAATCATGCCAAGCCAAGGAAACATATTTCACGAAAATTCACAGCATTGAATTCTCTAATTCATCAAGGACATGAATCTCTTAAGCCAAGGAGGTTACTCTATAGCATATTAAGAGACTGAATTAATATGTTCCTGATACCAAAATGAGCTTTTGCCCAAAGTTGTAATAGAAGGATGCTAGATGAATATTAATGCTGTTAGGGGCTCTGGTTATGTCTTGTAATAAACTGACAAAAGGAAAGAAAATGTTGAATAGAACAAGAATGCCAATCTTTTTTTGGTTCTTCAGTTGCATCCAATGAAAAAATTATGATTCAAAGGATAGTTCCTTTACCATGTGACATTTACCAATAATCACGGTGAGGCAAGAGTATTCTAGTTGCACTTTTGCTATAAAAAATTAAAAAAAAAAAAAAATTCCAACAGTTATTCAAATATGCATTTTGTTATTACTATGATATACATATTTTATTAACTACATATGCATCCACACAAAAAACCAACATAAAATTGAAACATCTTATAAATCCTTCCCTTTGTGATGTAAGATGACATGACATTGACATACAATGAGAAGAAGAAACCCAGATGCAAATCCTACTCAGTTCCAATTCATTGTTGAAGGCGAGAAATGATGATTATGGATTTCTAAAAATCGACCAACCAATAAAATAAACCCAACTTAAGAAGTTCAAATCACAAGATCAACCATTAAAAAATAAAAATAAAAATAAAAATCAGAAACCCATGTTTCGTTGGTCAGGGAAAAAATGTAGAAAACACAACATATATTATAGTATTGGCAGCACAGATTTTTCATCAAATGAAAACCAAGAATCCAAAAACCCCGATCCCACTACACCTAGAACGAGATTTTCACTTTTCAATACCCAAATTCAAACAATTACAGGAGGCAAAAACTACCCAAATTCACTTTTCAATACCCAAATTCAATACCCGACTAAGGGGTTTTCTTCAATCCATGTTAATCAAATTAATTACAGGAGGCAAAAACTACAGGTTTAGCAAATTCAAGGTGAAGAAACTCTTGAGAGGCAAAGATCTGAAAAGTTAAAAATTATAGTTAGGGTTTGAAATTGGGGGAACAAGAGCGAGAGAGAGAGAGAGAAAGAAAGAGAGAAAGTGTTTACCTGATGCAAGAGGTCTGAAATCGAGAGGATTAGCAATGGTAGAGTGTAGGCGGCTCCACGCACTGCTACCTAGTTTGGTCAATTCGCCGCGACCTCAGTTCACCGACCTCTGCCTTGGTAAGTTCTTAGCCGACCTGTAATAACCCTCATCACTGCTTACCGATAAACATTGATTACCGTCAAACTGAACTGATTATGAATGATAATTGAACTGATTAAAGTACTGAACTGACTAACTGGAAACTGGAACTGAATTGACTGAGTATGTGTGTTAATCTGTATTCTATCTGTTTGATTGTTTACTTGATCTGTTCACGTTTTATGTTTAAACTGCTAATTGAAGGCCTTATCGGCGGCCAACCCGGGAATTGATTGATGTTTTATGATCCTCAAAATTAATGTGATTTTATGGTGTATTCATCTGAAAACTGATTAGGTATGATTAAATTAGATTAAATATTGATAGATTGCTTAAGTTTGACTTAATTACCTTAATGCCACTTAAGTAGCCCACTACTTGAATCATCTTTGAGCCTCATTACACTCATACATACACATTTCATCAGCTCATTCCTTACACTCAACCGACCAAGATAGAGAGTGAGAGAGAATGTGGATCTTGAGTTCATTGGTAGAATTGCTTGAAGAATTGAAGTATAGCTTGCTAATTTGAGCTTCTAGTCTTACATTGAAGACCTAAGGTAGAGTAACTGCCCTTTTGTTCTTGATTTTAAGTGATTCTTGCATGATTTATAGCAAATTGTAGCCTTGAGCCAAGTTATGGCTCTTACATGGTGAATTGAAGCTCTTTCCTTGCATGCATGTTTGTATTGTAGATGTTGAGTTGTTTTCATGGCAAAATGTTACATGCATGCTCACAATTATGTTTAAGTCCATGATTTCATCATGTTTTGGAAACAATTAGCTCCTTAGAGCATCAAATTGAAGCTTTGAATTGATTTGAATTCATGCATGTTTGCATGTTCATCCTGTTCTTGAAAATGGTTTGAAATTGGGTTTGAATTAAACACCCTTGGGCTTTGATTTCTCAAAGTTGAGTTTTGAATCATGTTTAACTATGTGTTTACAAATGTTTTCTGGAAATTCAGCCCAAGAGGTCGAGTTTTGAGTTGTTAAAACTTGGTTTTTGGCTTGGAGGTGTAATTTGGATTTTCCAGATTTTGCACTTCCGCTCGAGCGGGGACTAGTGACGCTCGAGCGTGGAATCCGAGCATCCAGTATTTTCTCTGCACTGTTTTACAGTCCGCTCGAGCGGAGGATTAGGCGCTCAAGCGGAGGCATGTGTCTCACGATCGAGCGGGCGTCGAGCGTCCGTCGAGCGGAGATTTCACCCATCCAGTACTTTTACAGTACGCTCGAGCGGGAAAGTTGACACTCGAGCGTGTACCTTTGTTGCATGACCGCTCGAGCGGGGAAACCGCACTCGAGCGGGACTCTGTTTTTCTGAAACTTCTGCAAATGCTTTTAACCGTGCATCTTTGCATCCTCATCCCATTCTAGGCACTCTTAGGCCTAGTTTAAGACATCTTCATGAGGGCGTAGATGTAGAACACACCGAGGCAAATTAGGGATTAAGTTATTATCTTTCCCAGCTGCGTAGCTTAGTGTGTTCATCTGTTAACTGTGTAGGGTTGGCGACTGGGGAGACACGCTCTAGCATACTGTAGCCCAGAACTCTGTGAGTAACGATTGTGTAAAGATATGTTCACAAATGATTATCTTCTGAACAACTGAACCGTACTGTTTTCTGAACTGATTTACTGTTAACTGAATGAATGTATGTCCTATATTCTGAACTGTATTGTGGCATCCTTAGCACCTACTGTTTACTGTTATTGTGACAGAATTCTCTATCGGTTTTCTTGTTGGAACCACCACTGTTTACTGACTGATGGCCATCACTACTGTTCGGTCTTTTAAGACCTACTGTTTACTGTACTGTTATGCTAATGGGTGTACCACATATGACTGTACTGACTGAACGACTGAAATACTGATTTAATGAACTGTTTTCATTACTGTAAGGACATTCATTCTTAACCCCTTTACGCATTATGTTATTCACTGGGCTTTAGCTCACTGCTCATATATATATGTAGGTGTGCAAGCACCAGACCGCGGCTAGGAGCGTCAGAGTTACTCCTGTTTTGTCAAGCCAGCCTATGTGCCTCACTGCGAGGTTCCGAGCCTATCGTGTTAAGGCTTAGGGGTGGTTTACAATTCCCCCTTCAGTACTGTCTTACTGTTTTGTATAGACCGAATGCTTACTGTACTGTGATGTAAAGGGTTGAGTCCCTAGTCTGAATGATTGTGCATTTTGTGCATACTGTTCTGTACTGATTATGTATATATGTATGAAAGTCTTTTTGCATACAGACTGTCACAGCTCATTGGACATTGTTTATTTACTGTTTTGGCTTCCGCCAGGCCCTGTACTCTGTTTTACTGTTCTACTGTTCTGCAGGCCTTTGGTAATCTCGGATTACTGGCCGGTTACGGTGCTAAACCCATAGGGCCGGGTTTGGGTCGTGACACGACCTCACGGTGGGGAAATAGGGCAACGCCACCACGGCGTGAGACATTTTTGGTGGTGGTGGTTTTGAATGGTGGTCTAGGGTTTGTGCTTGTGTGAATAATAGAAAGAAACAGAAACAGAAACAGAAACAGATGGAGAGAGTGAGAGAAACAGGGATACATTGTGGGCATATTTTGATATATCTGTTTGTTTGTTTGAGAGAAACAGATGAGAGAGGAGAAAATGAAAATGTGTGAGCTAACAGAACCCTAAAGATAAAAAATTTCAATTCCCGCCCCACGTTTCAAATTTTCCTCACAAATTTTTAGCGACCAAAATACCAAATTAGTCGCAGAAAAGGTACCCTTTGCCGACAATTTGTTTTAGTTGCCAAATCTTAATCAACGACGACTAAAATATTAGTCGCTAAAAGTGCTAATTTGGTGACTAATTATTTTTGGTTGTTGAAAATAAGTTTTTGGCGATCAAATTTTTGGTCGCCAAAAAAAATGTCACCTTCCGCGACCAAATTTGTAGTTGGTAGCCAAAAGCATACCACTTTCTGCGACCAACTCTTTTTTTGGTCGCCAAAATATAACCTTCTGCGACTAATAATATTTGGTCGCCAAAAATAATGATCATTCGCGATTAATTAATATTTGGTCGGCAAATATCATTTTTTTGCGACCAAATTTTTTTTTGTCGGCAAAAGTGGTCGGCAAATGTGTGAATTCTTGTAGTGTGCATGTTACATTCTGTTGCAAAAAATGATTTTTTGGTAACTTTAATTTAATATTAAAGTGTGGTGACTTTAATTAAATATTAAAGTGGGTCCTAACCATCTATTGTATTGGATCCATGTGGGCCAAAAATCATTGAGAATTGAATAAGAAATTGCCTTGAAATTGCCTCATGATGTTAGATTTATGAATGGGATTTTAAGGGTATTTAAATCCTTTTTCTTGGCTAAAGTGTGTGAACTTGTTGGGCATCCAAACTTTTCATCTTTCTGGAAAGGGGTTATGGATCCTGGTTAATGGAGCTTTAATGACCAGCCATAAAGGCTGGAGGCTTTTCCTCTCTCCGCTATACATGTATAAATTAAGACCCTCCTGTGAAATCTTTACACAGAATTTTTTGCTTCCTTTTTACAAGTCAGTTTGCTAGAAAGTTCCTACAGTGAGAGGATGCTTCCATGGTTTTGTTCGCTAAGTTAGACAGAAAATGCTTCTGTCGTAGCTGGTTTTTGACCGTCGTATCCTAGGAGACAGACGCCGGGATTCCTCAAGCACTCGACCCGTGAGGCAGCGAAATCTGTTTTAAGGAAACTGCTACCGTGCAGGATTCAGTTTGGTTTCTTTACCATTTTATTGTTTTGTATATTTCTGTTGAAATTTAGTTGTAATTATCAGCATATGTTCTTGGTGTATAATTTTGATTTCTTCATAAATCTATTTATTTAATTTCACAATTTGGACAACACATTCAACTTCATTTCTCTAACTGTCCTTAGCAATAGAGTTAGTTTTCTTGGGGTTCTAAAGAGTATTTTTGTGATATATCTACTATTACATTAAAAGTGTGAAAATCCTGTCATATTTTTTATTTTTTTAAAATTTTAATTTTACTCTCTCAAATTTATTATGTTTTATAAAAGTTATGAAGAGTCTTATATAAATCATCTATTTCTTTATTTTTGGAGTTGAACACTAAAAAACGATATATCTACTTCCAATAGTCTATATAAATATAAACAACCGTTTCTCTTCTTATTAAAATAAAATAAAAAAATAGTTTTCCTATTATTTATGTGTCTGTTTCTGTCTGTTTCTATATAGATACACGTAATATTTACAATTGTCCATTATGGATCAAGTAGTTATGAATAATTTTGATTGAATCTTAAAATTGTATGCATCCGTTTAAATCTAAACAGATGAAAGCGCATACGTTTTTAAAACAGAGATTTGTACTGCATTTCAAAAAATTTCAAGTTATATTCATACACTTTGTTTTTGTTTAGATTAGATTTCCTGAAATATTTTACATAATACTTTAATAATCAAGATTGATATTAAAATTCTAAACAATAACTACTTTCGTTAAATCTATTTTCCAGTTTTTGGTTTTTCATGTTTTTGTTGTTTATTTTTTATATTTTCTCAATTTTGGTAATTAAATAGAACATTCTTCTGGAAAGGTATCATATCTATACCAGAGAGGAGAAATAGTCTGATGGTATTTTATCTCAATAATGTTCATATCAAGGTAGGGGATGGAAATAGAACATTCTTCTGGAAGGATAAATGGTGCAGCAATTCTAGCTTGAAAGATGAATTTCCAACTCTTCACAGATTGGTTGTGAATAAGGAAGAAACCTTGAGATCAATATATGACAGGAGGGTACATTCAGGGGTTTGGAATTTTCAATTCAAAAGAAGGCTATATGAGTGGGAAGAGAGGGAAGTTAGTAGGCTCGATTTGCTCCTGGTTTCTGCATCTGCTCCTTGTTCTGCTCTGGAGGACAAATTAGTCTGGTTGGCCGAAGGATCTGGGTCATTTTCTGTCTCCTCTGCATAAAATAATGAAATTGACTCCCTTAGTCCCTCTCTCATTTCTTGTAAGTTTGTTTGGAACTCTTTTGCCCCTCCTAAGGTTCAATTCTTCTGTTGGTTAGCATGGAGAAACATAATCAAGTCAGCTGAATTTCTTCATAAAATTGGAGTGATACAAGCCAATGCTCCTGCTGCATGTGTTTTTTGTAAATCTGAGCCTGAATCTTCCACTCATCTCCTGCTGCATTGCTACTTTGCATGGAAGGTTTGGGCTGATATGATGGACTGGTGGGAGTTGAAGGGGGCTATTCCAGGTTCAGTAGAAGGTATACTTCACTGGTGGGATAGGGTGTCTTTGAACAGGAAAGAAAAATGGATATGGAAGGTCATTCCCTTAGCTGTCATATGGTCTCTGTGGAAGCTTAGGAATGAGTGCATCTTCAAATCTGTCTCGCCTACGTTAGTGGACCTGTGTGAGTTAATCAAAATAAGAGTGGCACTGTGGCTCAAACATAGATTCAAGAACTGTCATTTCTCTGTTCAGGATTTCTTAACCAACCTGAGGCAAATAAGAATGAGTCCGGGGAGCAGATCTGCTTTGGACAGCTGATTCTGGGTTGGAGTTGACTTGAGGCTGTTGTAATGGAGATGAACCTGTTGGGTTGATCCTGCCTTGGTGCAATGGAGATGAACCTGCTGTTCTGTGCTGATTAAAACTCGGGGCTGCTCTGTTCTGTGCTGATGAACCAGTATTGGAGGACCATTTAAACAGAATTGCAGTTTGCTTGGGGTTTTGACAGTTGGTGTCTCTGTGTCTCTGTGCTGGTGGGATGCTTCTGTCTAGAGCTATTCTCTGGGCTGCTTGGTTGATATCTTACGAACCTTATTTGCCCTGTTTGGTTTTTTTGTGAGCTTTGCTGGGCTCCTTTTATTGTTAATTGTCAATGTCTTTTTGCTTGATAATTTTCAATAAAATTCCTTTTGGCTGTTTCAAAAAAAAAGATACTAAAATTTCTTCATATTTATTTGTAAATTACTTTTACATAAATATCTACTATCTTATAATCTAAATAGAATTAAAAAGTAAAATATTAGTAAAATATTTATAAATTCGAACATGCACTGATTTTTTTTAATTATTATTATTAATTTTTTTTGAAAAGAATACACAATAAATTATTTTCTAAGTATATTTAGATTAAATGAATCTAAATCTAAAAGTAAAATTAAAAAATTAAAAGGCATTATTAAATTAAGTGAATCTAAAAAAAATAAAGGGTTATTAAAAAAAAGTGTCTAAGACAAAAACATGAAAAATAAAAAAATTCAAAATAAAAGTTTAAAAAAAAAAACACCAAACCAAAAACTATAAATTTCTATTTTTTAAAATCTTTCTTCACTAATCTCTAATTTTACACAAATTATTCACAAATTTCTATCAATTTTTATGTGAATTTAATAATCTAATTAAAAAATAATGCATACACACAAAAAATACAAAAATTTAATATTAAACATTTATATTATGACTAACTATTTAATTATGAATAATTATCTTCTCGTTATTATCTATATTATATTATTGCAAAAAGTTTCATATATTATTTTTAGGACAAATTACACAAATAGTCTCTATAGTTTGGGACTCGTTTCACTTTGGTCCCTGACTTTTCAATTGTAACACATTTGATCTTGAATTTTGAATCTTGTTTTAAATAAGGACAATTGATACCATTGTTTAATTTCAAGGGCAAAATTGTCAATTTAATAAAATATAAGCTAATTTGACAAAAATAAATGTCAAAAAAATATTTTTAATTTTTTAAAAATTATTTTTATCCACCAATGATAAAATTATGCAAAATTGATAAAAATTAATAAAAATTACATAATTAATTTTTTAAAATTCATTTTACATGATCATCATCCAAACACATAATAAAAATTAATTTCGTAAAAAAAATAAATAAATGTCTAAAAGAATTATCAATTTTACATAATTTTATTTTTAGTGGGTAGAAATAATTTTTAAAAATTCAACAATATTTGTTTGACATTTATTTTTGTCAAATTAGTTTATATTTTATCAAATTGATGATTTTATCCTTGAAAAATCTAATGACATCTTCAATTGTCCTTATTTGGAACAAGATTCAAAATTTAGGGTCAAATGTATCACAATTGAAAAGTCAGGGACCAAAGTGACCCAAGTCCCAAACTATAGGGACTATTAATGTAATTCATCCTTATTTTTATGGTATCTTATATATGCTAGTATCTACATATATCAACATATAAAAACATATAAATGTAAATTTATATATGTTACTGTATTCATACATTGCCAATTCGTAATGCTATATTACTATTGGATACTCTAATTTTCTAATATGTATAGCTTTAGTAATATAATTATATTTGTTAGGAAAAAAACTGCGAAATTGTATATTGTTCTCCTATCAACTTATATTCAATACATATATACATACATGCCATACAAACAAGTGTCAACAACGAATACTTTCAATAACAAACCAAGACTTTGCAAGACACTTCAATCACAACAATAATTGTACTTTTTTTTCCTTCACAAAAATAATCACATTATTGAGGGTAAAAGAATTTTAAAATTCATAACAATATGATATCACATCAAACTTTTACTCATCCAAACATTTTTATTACAATGAGTTATAATAGTGAGCATGAAACAAAATTAGAATATGGTGAAACAAAAGCTACAAAAAACCTATTGCAACACACTCTCGAAGTAAAGTTAGATGAGCTGAAACAGAAATTGTCGTATCTGTGGTGAAATTCAAGAAAAACAATGTAACTCATGCACACATTTTAGTCAAATTATAAGGAAAAGAAAATCAAAAGATACCCAAATATTATCACAACAACTCAATGATGCGGAAAGTAAGTATATCAAATAAAAAGTTTCGATCAATTTTTGTCATATGCTGATTACTAATAGATACCATAATAAATTATGTAACTTGACAGTTTCATGAAAGTGACCCTACAAATATTTATAAGTATGCATCTATAAATATCGTGATTTCTATATTGATCGAAATATTAAGGTACAAGATCATTCTATTTTCTAAAATGACTATTTCACATTTTCTATATAAATGAAAATATACTAATGACTAATATTATGTTTTTCAACATGCAAAATATTCGTGACACAGGAAACGAGACTCAACAACTCTTGATGTATAAAATTATATTACATATTGATATAAATGCATTCTTACACTAATAATATGCAAATACTATGCAATAGTGGGTTCAATGAAATTGTATTATGAGATGAACTATTAAACAAAATTATGTAAATATGTAATTAATCTCACACCTTCAAAAGTATTACAAGTATGGATTATGAAAAATTGAAGTGAAAAGTTGATAAAAAAGATTTGTGTAACACAATATATTTAAAATATTTTTTTTATTTATTATTTAAGATAAGATTGTGATTCTAACAATCTAACTATAAATTAATGTTTATGGTTATAAATTTTCTTATTTATCATTTAAATTCTTTAACTGAGTATGTATTAATTTTTGCTTAGTTGTATTTTGGATACAGATCAATTTATCTATATAAGTTTCTATACTTTGTATACATATCACATACCAATTAAGAGATACATATAATTATAGTACTAACAGTTGATAAAAATCACGTATCACATGTAACGTACGTACTCAACTACTAGTATTCACAACAACAAAAACAGAGAAAATTTTGATTAAAATGGCAAGTAATCACATTTATTATTTTTATTTGTTAGTGCTTACACAAATTAGAATTATGTATTAAAATTTTATTAGATAGATTAATAAATCATTACAATAATTCAAAAAGATAAAATCTGGTCTTATTGCTTCATAATTTAGATATTATTTTTTATAATGAAAAAAAGAAATAAAGAAAGATTGAAACCCATAATTTAAGTCTTACAATTTTTCTTTACAATAATATGACTAGTTATGTGTTAAGTTTTAATTAGTCACATATTCAATCATGTAAGGTTTAACTCTCTTACTATATCATTATTTGTGAATTATGAAATTTAATTATGAATCCCTATCATTTCTTATTAAAAAAAAAAGAAAAAGAAAAAGAAAACAAGAACCATAACTCACACACACTCTAAAAGTGAACCAAGGGCCCTTTAATCTTGGACGTAGAATCGTAGTCTTCAATTTGATCAAGACTTAATAATTATAATAATAATAATATTTTTTGGGCTTAGTATAATTACTAGAAGGGGAACTTACTGATAAGTCCCATGTACTAAATTCAAAATCCAGCTAATCTCAAAACAAAATACTTGCACCAATTAGTCCAATACATTTTTAATTGTTACCAAAAAATCTTTTTTTTTTTTAATTTACAGACACTATTCACATCTTATTACCGTCGGACTTCCGTCAAACGGTCGCTGGAGACTCGTCGGAATGTTCAACATCGCTGGAGACTCGTCGGAATGTTTAAAACATGTTATGAAACTGTAAAATTTTACAGTTCTAAAAAATGTTATAAAACTGCAAAATTGTACAGTTTTAAACCATGATTCATTCCAGCACCAAAAAAAAATTTTGAAACTGCAAAATTTTACAGTTTTCACCGCCTGTAACTAAAACTCAAAAATTACTTGTTCAGAATTCGAAAATTTTCTCATTACAAATCTGTGTGATATCTGTACAAATCTGAGTCATTACAGATCTGTTTCAATGATATTATAGATCTATTTCATCATCAACAACAACAACCATAGATCAACAATTATCCCAAAAAAAATCTGTAAATAGAGAGAGAAAGAGAGAGAAATTGACAAAGATATATACACAAATCTGTTCAATCTAAGCACAGATCTGAGGATGAGCGTCTTCTTATTCTTGTTCTTCATCATCTTCTTGTTCTTGTTTTTCATCGCCTTCTTGTTTGACTTTAGGATTGAGATTAGGGTTAAAGGAGGAGGCGTAAAGAGGGAAGCAAAAAGC
Source organism: Camellia sinensis (assembly GCF_055761805.1). Taxonomy (NCBI): domain Eukaryota; kingdom Viridiplantae; phylum Streptophyta; class Magnoliopsida; order Ericales; family Theaceae; genus Camellia; species Camellia sinensis. The sequence goes on from NC_138964.1 coordinate 193,801,589, forward strand.
AGAGAGAGAGGAGAAAGGACTTTTGGGTGTACTCAAAAAGTTATGAGATTAAATGGTGTCCACATATTACACATGGGACCTATGGGTAATTTCCTAGTTGGGCCCTGTTTATATAAGTTAAATTTTGAAACTCTAAGCTACGATTTTGCACACTTATGCTCATCAAGCCGGCCCTGGGCATTATAACCGTCCTCTAAAACAATAAATAAAAATGCATTAGTTGTTTGGTTATCCCCAGTTTTCAAAAAATTAAATTTTTTGATTATTAATTTTTTTGTTTAGTAATTTTTTTTAATTTTTTAAATACATTTAACTTAGATATATTTAAAAAGTAAAATATTTATGAATTTTTTAAACATCAAATACAGAAAATAAAAAATAAAAAATAAATTACAAAACTTCAATACATATTTCTATTCTTGTGTATTGATTATTTTTTAAAATATTTTTTTCACAAATATTTTACTTTTTAGGTGTATCTTAAAAGTAAAAACAAAAAATAAAATATTTATTAAAATATTAAAAAAATTTACTATAAAAAAAACACAAAAAAAAAAAAAAACAAATCAATTTTTAAAAAATTAATCAAAACCAAACTATGGTTACATCTTCAACTAGCTCAAGGCCACTCGTATTTTTTTGGAACAATGTCGCTTGCCTTTTTCTCTTTTAATATGGTGAAATATTCAAGATCAAGTTGGTACTTACACAGATGCCCCAAGAATCATGTGGTGGGAGATTCTTTTGGGGTCTTTTCTTCTCCCATGCCACTAACCCTAAATTTAAAACAATAACCGAACGGTCTTCCATCGTTAGGGCTAACTAAAAATATGTAAAACTCTGTCTAACCATGCTTCTTGGCTGCTAGGTACGGCCATTAGATTCTTTCGAATGCAGTGAACCAAAAAACAAAAATGTATGATAATTGTTTGAGAAGTACACGAGTGTCCCAATATAACAACTATAAAAGTTTTAGCAGGGTTGCATATGAAATAGAGATCCAAAATCTCTGCTTATAAAGTATTCAAAAAAAAAGGATGCGGTTTAATTTCATTTTTGTAAGAGTCATAATATGGTTGCATTTGGAATAGAGATTCAGAACCTCTGCACAAAAAAATAAATATTTAGAAAAATCAATATACACTTCGAATTTATTTTATATGTGGATCTAAAAGAGTTGAATTTGGATTCAGAATTATTTTTCTGAGTAATTTTTTTTGTATGAGTTTGGGATCGGTAGCTTTATTGCTGGATCCTACTCTAATCAGCCGCAATTACCTTAATTTTCAATAATCCCATTTGGCATTGAAATGTGTAGTAGGGGTTAACTATGATACTAATTAATTGATAAAGAATGTGTTTTTAAGACAAAACAAATGGAAACCTCCTTAGCATATTCTTCAAGGAATCTTAGCTATACAGCTCAGCTATCATGGGAGATTCAGAATAAGTCCACCTTGTCTACTTTGCGGCTTTATTTTTTAAACACCATTTAAATTATTATTTTTTATTTAAGAGTTGTTTGGAATGACCTAAATAAGTATATTTTTTGTCTTTTTACGAAAATATGTGTAGAAAAATAGAAAGGTGATGTGATAGAAAAAAGATAAAAAGATAAAAAGATAGATTATTTTGAATATGCCAAACTTGACCTTAGTTAGAAATTTGTGCATAAAGTGCAGTGCTGAACAGTTGAAGTTATCACCCGCTATATCATCATATGACTAGCCGTTTCACCACCTTTTTTTAAAAAAATAAAAAAATTCCAATCTATTTTTGTAGTTGTTTTATTATATTTAGAAAATGAGTGGGAGCACTAATTAGTGCCACCACTAATGATGTGGCAGTGAGTCCCACCTACTGCCACAATGTTGTTGTGTTTATTTTTATTTTATTTTTTATTAAAAAAGTGAATGTCACATTATTAGTGATTGTTTTAGAGCACCACTTTTAATGGTCTGTAGCATTGCCCATTATATTTTTTAATTTTTAAATTTTAAATAGGGATTTCTTTGTTAATTAATGTAAGATGGAATAGTCATGGGGAAGGTCCAGAAGGAATGGGATGCTCGTGCTGTGATCTCTAGCATGACACTACTAGAAAATAGGGCTTTTGAGTCGGCAGCGTGCCGTCGCAAATAGCGGATTTGCCGACGCAAAAACTTTTTGCGACGGCGTTTCGACGGCAACTCAAGGGACGAAAATGGTGGGGTCGCAAAAAGTTTTTGAGTCGGCAATCTGCCGACGCAAAAAGTTTTAATTTTTTGAGACGGTAGATTGCCGACTCAAAAAGTGGTTAAATGTTTTAAAAAATTTAACTCACAATTTTCTCATTGAGGCTCCCAAGGTTCGAACACACACCCATTTAGACAAGTTGACCCAAGGTTACCGCCCCAAATCCACTTCACCACCATACCTCTTTCAAATATTAAATGAGATATATAGTATTTATAGTATATACACTCAATATTAATATAAAAGTATATGTATAAATAAATATATTTATTAAATATAATCAAGTAAATATATATATATCTTGGCTATAATATATTTTTTTTTTTGCTACGGCATCAGTTGCCGACACAAAAAGGTCTAATTTTTTGCGTCGGCATAAATTTGCCGACGCAAAAGGTCTATGCCGACTCAAAAGGTCTATCTTTTGCGTCGGTAAATTCAACCGACTCAAATAATGCTATCAAATATTAATTTTTTGTGTCGGCCAACGGTGTCGACACTAAAGGTTTGGTATTTGAGTCGGTAACTCTGTGCCGTCTCAAAAAGGTTACCTTTTGTGACGGTAAAATTTGCCGACTCAAAAAACCGACTCAAAAGGCCATTTCTTTAGTAGTGTGATTTTATGGGCCATCCACCTAATGTTCCTTTTTCATTCTTTTTTAATGTTTTATTTCATCAATAGTTTTTTTTTTTTTTTTTTTTGTTTCGCAAAGAAAAAAATGTATCATCTTTATATTTAAACCAATTGAAGAACAATAAGCAAAAAAAAAAAAAAAAAAAAAAAGTCAATTAAGTAACTGTCCCAATGAACGTAAATTTGACCCACATTAAAATCTAAGCCACTACATATAGGAGGAGGAAGTGAGAGGGTAATTTATATGTAAATTGGGTTGAGCTAGGTAATGGGCCATTATATAGGCCACAGTAAGAAGGGCTGAGTAAAAGGGCCTTGTAATTAGTTCGGTCCAGAGGAGCCTTGCAGATAGCCCGGTCCGAAAGAGCTTGGTGGTTAGTTCAGTTACCACGGTCGGCGCGATGACAGTTAGCTCGGCCAAACCATCTTGAGCCGAGGTATTTTTGACTTCTACTCAGGACCTTGCTGTTGAGTAGCTCGGTCCAAGTACGCTATGGTTGACACGGTCTACAGGCGAAGCTGAGGTACCTGTTACACATAAAGCGCCGGGATAAATGTAACATGAGTATTGTTAGCTCGGTTACATTGTCATTGTGCCATGGCAATGCTAGCTCGGTCGTTTGGACATACCACCGAGCTAGGATCATCTTACTTGGTTTAAGCAGTGAGGGGGGTGTTGAAGGATAAGCATTATCTTTTAGGAGAATAATTCCTAAGAGGACTCTGCATAGAGAAATAAGAGTCCTACCAGTAATGTGCCACACGGAACCTATAAAAGCTCACAATATCACCTATGGAGAGGTAACACAACTTTGATTCTCGAATACATAAAGCTTTTGTCTATTTTGCTGACTTAGGCATCGGAGAGGTATCCGACACATACCCGCCGGCTAGCTCACGTTTGTGTTTTCAGGGAGTAAAGCGACGACGTTTGGAGGAGCGCAGACTTGGTCAACAGGATTATACAAGGAGAATATTTCTTGCTCGTACAATTGGCGCCGTCTATAGGAATCACAGAAAGGACAAAACCTCTTAATCAAAGTTTTTCCTCGCTAGATTAGACGCAATGGCGCACAATGAAGATTTGCCACAGTCCGCCATTGATGGACAAACCCCAGAGGGAGGTGGGAGGCGAGAAGGTTAGCCTTCCATCCCTCTCATGGCAGATTTAGAGCCCCAGCGACAGAACCCCCGGAAGGATGCAAGAGGGAGGCGGGGTAACAGCCCCGTCGCTCATCAAGTCCTGATAGGCAGAGGCGGAGGATCGACCATCAAGTTTTGGAGGATCGGGTAAAGGAGCAGGACGAGTTAATCAGGAAGATGGCGGCAGACATGGAATTAATGAGGCGCTAGATAAAAGAGAAGGGGGTGGCGACAGGAGAGGGGCGTAAAAGCAATACGCCTCCTCGCCACTCAGAAGATCGTGATAGTCATACCACGCCATCACAATTAGAGAGTAAGAGCCTCAGAACAGGCGACACTCAATCAAGGACTTCCAGGACTCGTTACTCCAAGTCTGAGAGAACGAGAACATTGAGGTCTTACACTGAGGGAAGCACCTATCGGCCCTCACATACGCACCAGACATCATCCAGGCAAACGGAGTTGCCTAGATCATCCGACTTATGGACTGTGCTTGAAGAAAAGGCACGACGGAAGGAGGATGCCAGGGCACGCGACTCGCACAGAGTTTCAGCCCTTCAGCGGTTGGTTCCTCGGATGCATGGAAGCGTCGAGGCAAGAATGCCAATACCGCACCTTGCCTACGAACCAACAGATAAAACATTGGCAATGCTACACAGCTTGCCATTCGTTCCGGCGATTAAGAATGCACCATTACCTTCAGGTTTCATCCAGCCTAAATTTACGACTTACGAGGGAAAGACAGACCCCTACATGCACCTAAGCCACTTTCGCCAGGTCATGGCAGTATACTGGCGGAATGAGGCTTTGTTGTGCATCCTATTCCTATCCAGCCTTGGCGACCTAGGTTTAACCTGGTTCGAAAGGCTATCAGAAGGCAGCATAGCCTCCTGGGCGCAATTAGCGGAGGCATTCGTGACAAGGTTTAGAACGAACACCAAGACGCCAATAGAGATTGATCAACTACTCTCCAATGACATGGGCGACAAGGAGACGTTGAGATCCTACAACAGTTGTTATTGGGAGACCTTCAACCAGATAGAAGATTTCCCTACAAATCTCGTCATCGTGCAATACAAAAGAGGTCTTCCAGTCGGAAACAGGCTGAGGGACTCAATTACCATGACGTCCCCCTCACAATGGAAGCCTTAATGAAGAGGCTACACCAGCACATTCGGGTGGAGGAGGACGGCGCCCGTGCTAAAACAAAGTTTGGTACAACTGCAATACCAAATAAAAAGACTTCGGCAAAAGTCAACGCGGTAGAATGTCCAAGAAGAAACGGGCGAGGCAGGAGGGACAACGGAGAGGACCACGATAAAAGGTGGTTGAGAGTCCGCACTGCCATTACCACGGTGTTCAAAAAACCGATTTATCAGATTCTCAGTGAGATACGCGATGAACCTTTCGTCAGATGGTCAACTAAATTAGGAGAGGCACAGAAGGACTATGACGAAAGATCCCAGTGCACCTTCCATAAGGAAAAAGGGCACCACACTGAAAATTGCACGCCGTTGAGACAGCACCTGGAGGAGTTAGAGGCAGCTGGGCACCTTGACCAGTACATAGAAGGAGGGACACAGCCAACCCCCCAAACCACGATCACCCAGACGGAACGCCGATCGACGCCCCACCTCAAGGCGTGATTAACGTGATACATGGGGTATTCGAACCTGAGCGGGTATGTGAGCTCAGGGGAACGATCAAAAAGGCTGTGCACTTGAGGGAGGTATTAAGTGCGCAACCTACCATCAAAAAGGGAAGAACAGAGGACACGAACGTCATGTCTTTTTCAGACAGAGACTTAGCAAGGATATATTGCCCTCACAACGATGCACTGGTCGTCACTCTCCGCGTCAAGGATTACGACGTCAAGCGAATTTTGATTGACCAAGGGAGTTCATGTGAAATAATGTATTATGAAACCTTCAAACAACTGAAGTTGGAGGATAAAGACTCGGCACCTGCCGTATCTCCCCTGATCGGATTCAACTTAATGCCAGAGTGGCCAGTTGGCATGATTATCCTCCCTGTCAGAGCAGGAAGCATGACGAAACAAGTGAAATTCTGGGTATTGAAAGCCCCTTCCACTTACAACATAATCTTGGGAAGGGCATGGCTGCATGCCATGCGATCAGTAGCATCAACCTGCCATCAAGTGATGCGGTTCCCCAACGAAGCTGGAGTAATTGAAGAGGTCTTTGGAGACCAAATTATGTCCAAACAGTGCTTTGTCACAGTAAATGGCAGCCGAGCTACCAAAGGGTTTGTTCAGATGGTGGAAGAACCTGAGAACAATGAATTGTTTGCGGATGTTGGCAAAGCCGCTGAACAGAAGGCAGTGGAAGACTCGGTACAGGTAAGAATAGATGAAAAGGACCCGGAAAACTTCTTTTTGCTTGGCTCATCTATGTCCAGCACCGAGAGAATAGAGGTCATGGAATTCTTGACCTCTAACATCAAAGTGTTTGCCTGGACGCCGTATGACATGCCTGGCATTGATCCAAACTTCATCTGTCACCAATTGAATGTCCACCCAACTGCAAGACCAATCATACAGCGCACTCGCAGATCAGCACTCCACCACGCCGGGATAGTGGCGGAAGAAGTGGGAAACCTTCTAGGGGTAGGAGCTATCAGAGAAGTGCACTATTCCAAGTAGATATCCAATACGGTAGTGGTACCAAAGAAGAATGGAAAATGGCGTGTCTGCTTGGACTACAAAACAGTCAACAAGGTGTGCCCAACAGACAGCTTTCCTCTACCACGGATAGACCAACTGGTAGACCTAACGGTAGGACACAATCGACTTAGCTTTCTTGATGCGTACAGAGGTTACCATCAGATCGCTATATATGAACCAGACCAGGAGCTCACATCTTTTACAATGCCAAGAGGACTGTATTGCTACAAGGTCATGCCCTTTGGCCTAAAGAACGCAAGAGCAACATTCCAACGGATGGTCACCAAGATGTTTGAGCCATTGTTAGGCAGAACAATGGAGGCTTACATAGATGACATGGTGGTCAAGGGCAAGGATAAAAAGGACCATCTCAGGGACCTAGGTGAAATGTTCCAGATCCTGAAGAAAAACAAGTTGCGCCTTAATGCTTCCAAGTGCATGTTCGGCGTAGGATCAGACAAGTTCCTGGGCTTCCTGGTGACCAACCGTGGTATAGAGGTAGACCCCTCTCAGATCAAAGAAATTCAGGATCTAGAGAGGCCCAACACAGTAAAAGAAGTACAACATCTCACCGGTATGGCAACCGCGCTCAACCGGTTCATAAGTCAGTCGTCAGACAGATGTCGACCATTTTTTCAAGCATTAAAAGCCAAGTTTGAATAGGATGAAGAATACGACCGCACCCTAGAAAGTTTGAAAGAATATATGTCTTCTCCATCGTTGCTTGTAACCCCAATACCTGGAGAAGAGCTCTTTTTGTACCTGGCAGTTTCACAGTACGCAGTCAGCGCGATGTTGGTCAGAGCGGAAGGAATCCAACACCTGCACATCTTTTATGTCAGCAAGACATTACTGGGCGTGGAAGCCAGGTACTTACCGTTGGAAAAATTGGCCTTAGCCTTGATGGTAGCATTAAGGAAGTTGTCGCATTACTTCCACGCCCATATAATAGTCGTCCTCACAGCTTTTCCATTAAAAGCTTTGTTTGAGAGGGCGAACTTTTCTAGACGAGTCTTGAAGTGGGTAGTCGAGTTGGGACAATTCAACATCAAGTTTCAACCCAGAACCGCGATAAAAGCCTAAGCTTTGGCAGACTTTGTCGCAGAATTTACACCAGGAAGTCATTACATCTGCCCAGTTGACTTGACTGGTGCCACCGAAATGGGGATAGAAAACGTTGCAGGAAGCGCGCAACACCCCAAAACAGATCAGAGTAATGACGAGCTGGAAAAGGCGAACCATGCTACACCAAGCAAAGACCCATCAACAAATAAAGACTTGGTACAATCAGATAGCGAGGGGCAAACAGTAAGTGTGGACTTTGAAGAAAACACTAGCAACACTCAGGATCCCAAGGCATCATCCGATCTCTCTACCTGCTGGAAGCTATTCGTTGGAGAGATGTGGAAGCTCTTCGTGGATGGAGTATCCAACAGACACGGAGCAAGACTCGGCATAGTCTTCATCTCACCATATGGCCTAGTAGTGGAACAGGCAGTCAACCTTGGCTTCCCAGCATCAAACAACGAAGCGAAGTATGAAGCGCTTCTGGCAGGACTAAAATCAACACTCTACATGAAGGCCACCGAGCTAATGGTTTATAGTGACTCACAGTTGGTGGTAAACTAAATTTCAAGCGACTACGAAGCAAAGGATGAAAGAATGGCTAAGTACCAAGAGTTAGTCAGAAAAGAGATCATGAAGTTCGAAGTAGTGCGGATAGAGCAGATTGGCAGAGAAGAAAATAGCAGAGCAGACGAACTAGCAGGCTTTGCTTCAATAGTGGATACATCTATCCCACATCCACTACTGATTGACTTCCTACCCAGACCAAGCATTGAAGAACCTGAAGTAGAAGAAGTATGTTGCGCCGAACTAGGCTCTTCATGGATGGATTCCATCATAGTGTTCCTAAAAGACGGCATTTTACCCGAAGAGAAGAAGGAGGCCAACAAGATAAGAGCAAAGTCACAACGATTTTGGCTCTCCCCATCAATGGCCTTGTACAAGAAATCCTTCACAGGATCTTACCTGAAGTGTGTCCATCCCAGCAAGGTCGAAGTATTCCTGTTCGAGATTCACGAAGACGTATGCGGAAGCCACCAAGGGAGGAGATCATTAGCTTACAGAGCAATTTCACAGGGATATTGGTGGCCTTACATGCAAGCAGATTCAGAGAAGTATGTCAAGAAGTGCGAGAAATGTCAGAAGTTCGCACACCAAATACATCAGTCTGCCAAAGAGCTTCTACCTTTAACTAGCTCATGGCCCTTCGCAATGTGGGGCTTGGACATAGTAGGACCACTTTCAACAGCACCCGACAATAGAAAGTTCTTCCTTGCAGCAACAGACTACTTCACAAAGTAGGTGGAAGCAGAAGCACTAGCATCAATAAAGGAGAAAGATGTGAAGAAGTTCGTCTAGCAAAATATAATCACTCGGTTCGGTATTGTAGACGTCCCGAACGTCCCGGGGGAGATCCTTGTTTTGTTCATTTCGGGCTCACTACAGTTCAGACTCAAATTGTCACGGTTCTTAATCTGAACCAAAGAGTCCAAATCCAGCAAATCGTTTTGGAAAACAGATTTTTGTAAAGAAGTGCCAAACATGGACTGCTTTGCTAGATACAGAGTTGCCACCTAAATATTTTATTTTGAGAGAATTTAGGAAACCTTGACTCGTTTGCCTAAGGCCACGTGTCCGTCATCACCAGAATTGCCTCGGCTCGGGAACTTGGGTACGATTGGGGAAGGTCAGCAATGAGCACCCCCTCTCGCCCGATCCGAAGATCGGCCTCTACTAACCATGATATCTTGTTTTGAAAACGTTATGCGTTCTTATTCCGGTTTAATTAGCTAGAATTTACTATGTGATGCGCACGACACACAAATATAGACCAGATCACCTAATTTGGAACAAAGCATTGCATACCCGTTTGTTTGGAAATGTTTTGAAGTTTGTTACTCGCAAGTAGGCTAAAATATGGATTTCAATGAATTGTTCTAATTCAAGCAATCCAACCTTCACCCACAGGCATTCAGGTAGATATATCACATAAGCATATAGCCACATGGTAAGCATAATGTCATGTTAACACTTACACTCATGCAAGGATGCTAAAACATAAATGCTTACCGAGTACTCCAAGCCAAAATATAAACTAGTTAATAATCATATGCATGATCCCAGTTCATGTCAAGATGGCTAATGCAACACATGCAAGATGCAACTACAATATGCTCGGCTATTCTAATATGGCATATGATGATGCTACAACTAACACGTATTCAACTTGGAATTGAAATACAATGCAATTAGTATGATGAGCCGAGCCCGGTGCATGCAATACTGATGAATGAATGCACGCATGCATAGCATAAGGTATGCTAAATTAAATATGCCCTAGTACTAACCATCAAAAGCAGGTAAGTAAAAGGGAGAAAGAAATGGGGGTTGGAAGACATGCACACACACACACACACACACACACACACACACACACACACACACATATTACACATTCGCCCTCACTCGGAGGGACCGAAAGAATAATACAAATTAACTAACTAACAAGCTAACTAATTATTACACAACACTTAACTAATTAACAAATTAATTAAGCTAAGAAAGCAGTAAAGAGGCCTCGGGAAGAGGGATGAATGCATGCATGCTCGGCTCCGCTCGGAAATCCATCGCCATGTCACATGCTGCCTCTGTTTACACTGCTTTGCACCTCTAAAAGCTGCATAAGTCTCCAGGATGCTTCTGAACCACCTTCTGAGCACTGTGGAAGGTCACCGGCCAAAATTAAATGCCACCGGCCATCCATCGACCATGGATATTGATATCGGCCACAAATGTTTGGTCGGTCGGCACTGTAGATGGCCGGCCGGCCATATTTTCCTGCAGAAACCTGTTTTGATAGCAGCAGAGGACAGACAAGGCATGACAATGCATTTCAAGGCAAATGTTTGCACAACCAACCTCCCTATCATGTTATGAACTCAAGGGAGTATGGTGCTCGACCCTCATACCACCAATCACGCATTTCAATACATGATGGCCCAAGAAGCCAAAGTGTGCAATTTCAATATGGAATGAAATGCACAAAACAAATAATGGGTCCCAACCTCTATCATAATCAATTCAAGAGGCAAGAGATGCGTGCTATGATATGCAACTTAAACATGCAAGCTAAGCATGCAACATGAGCATGTGAACATCTAATATGCAATAGGCATACAACCTAAACATGTGAACGTGTATAGCATGCAACAACATGCACAATGAAACAAGCATGCAACAACATGGTGAGATGGACTTAAACTAACATGGGTAGCTCTCAAGCATGCCAAAATCAGTGTCCAACCATGATGAAAACTAGGCACCAAAATGCACACAAGCATGCACCATGCAAGGGCTCAAGCCTAAGGCACAAAACTCAACTCTCCAAGAGCATGGCAAAGATGAAACAATGAACACAATGGCATAGATTCCAGCTCTGAAATAGCATACAAAATGACTCCGAAATGATGCAACAACTCACACGAAGCATGTTGGATGGCTTAAGCATTGAAACTAGTGAAGTGTGTTACACTATAGGTATGCAAAGTAAGCATCATTCGACCATGGGGCCTCAAAACCAGAGCTAAGGCAGCCCAAATCATTAACAAAATCAGTTTAAAACATGGCCAAAATATGCTAGCATCAAGGGTCAAAACAACGTGCAATGTGAGCTAGTAAGCATGGTTTACACTACAAGCATGTGAAGCAAATGAGAGACCACCAAACCAGCCAAAAAGGGAGTTACTGAAACATAGTCAACACATGCTAGAATGGGGTGCTCCTTTGATAAGCCAAAAAGGGAGTTACTCTACACATGCAAGAGGCAAACAAAAATGGACCAAACCAACTATGGAAAGAGTCTATGCAAGTCCCAAAAGTCACTAAAAAGGGCTTGAACCAAGCCTCCAAATGATCTAAACATAAGCCCCTTTGTAAGGCCAAAAATGCCGACAAACAAGACAACAAGGGAGAGGGTCACCCCTCTCTGATTTAGGCCCTCAAAATAGCAAGCCTACCACTGAAAATCCACTGGATTTCAGTGGCTAGGAGGCCAAGCAAAGACTAATACAAAGGCTTCATGGTATGGCACAAAACAAGGCCGAAACAAGCATGCAAGAGGGTAGACGACCCCCAACAGTAAAATGATCTTAAACAAACACCAAAAGGGCCTCAAAACAAGACTTTTTTCAGTTTATGACAAAGCTCAAATATGCTTGCAAGTATGGCTAAGATATGGATCAAAATAAAGCCTTAAAAGGGAGATAAAGCATACAAGGGGGTAGATGACCTCTAACAGAAAAATGTCCTTAAAAAAACTTCAAGAGGAGCTCAAAATAAAACCTTTTACAGTTTATGACAAAGCTCGAAAATGCTTTCAAGTATGGCTAATCTATGAAGCAAGATAAGCCTTTAAAAGAGAGATGAGTGTGTTACCCTTGTAGCCAAAAACTCCAGCAGCCTTTGGTCCCAAAAACCAGTCCCTTAGCCTCTGAAAACAAGCTCCAAGATGCTTGGATGGATGATGGAGAGGTTAGGTTATGAGGTGTAAGGTAATGGAGCCAAGAACCTTACACTTTGAAGCTAAAATGGAGGAGATATGGAGAGACAAAAAGGGATATATGTGTATATGCCCTAACCAAGTTCTGAACTTGGTATAAGGAGAGGAGAACCTTCCTTTATAGAGCCAAGGGACTAAAGCTTCTCTTAGAAGCTTCAAACCAAGAGCAAAGATCCTCCATACACGTGTATGGAGGATCCAGTCTGTGCCTTCCAACTGGCACAGCTGGCATCCATTCAATCTGTAGAATACACCAAAAGGTCGTCAGCCAGAAAAATTGGTCGACCGGCTACTATAAATGGTCGGCCTGCTACTTATTTGGTCGGCCGACACATTGTTCTAATCGGTCGGCACAATGTTTGGTCGGCCAGCAGAAAAAATCTGCTCTGCAGGTCCAATTTCAAATGGGCATAATTCCTTCATATGAACTCCTTTTCAGGTCATTCTTGTGTCAAAATTGAAGCCCCGGAAGTAAGCTTTCCAATGGAACCAGCCTTGCATAAAAATTCCAACTGTGCAAAAAGTTATGCTTGTTTTGGTGAAGGTTGCTTAGTTTCGGTCCAACCAGGATGATGCCCAACTTCAACAAATCATATCTCCCCCATCCGGACTCGGCTTTAAGAGATTCTTGAATGAAAAATGAAACCCCGGAAGTCTTCTTTCCAATGGTGGTAGCCTTATAGCTTAACTTCAAGTGCATAGACAGATAAGCCTGATTTAACGAGGACCGCTCGACTCTCTCTTAGCGGTTCATACCCAACTTCTTCTTCAGCTAGGCTTCTTCTCTCTTCTCCTCTTTTCTTTAACTCCAAACCCCCGAACAAGGTGTTTTGAAAGATTTTTCAAAGATTTCATCTCTCTTTCATTTATTTCAACTTTGTCCTTGCTCGGTTTATCGAAAAGCGCATCATTTGACAAAATGTGAGCCTTGGAACATTGTAGAAACTTTATTTCAAAAATGTTTTGAAAGAGAGGATTTTAAGGTCTAAAAACCATCCAAAATAGCTTTGGTCCAAAATGGGGTATGAAGTTGAGATTTGACTTTCCCCTTGCCGAAGAAACTGAACTTTTGCCCTAAACACCTTTCTCCACCAAATGAAACATCAGTAGTGCCCAATTCTTAAGGGCGGTCAAAAATGGGGTGTCTACAGGTATACCCAAGGCGCTGAAATTAGACAACGACACCCAATTCGACGGAAAAATTTTTAGAGGCTTTTGTGAAGAGTACAAGATAGAATTCTACAACTCTACACCGGCATACCCCCAAGAAAATGGCCAAGCAGAAGCATCAAACAAAGTTGTCTTGGATGGATTGAAGAAAAAGGTTAGAGAAAGCAAAAGGAAAGTGGGCTGAGGAGCTTCCTCATGTTTTATGGGCTTACCGTACCACACCTCGACGATCGACTGGAGAAACACCATTCTCCTTAGCCTACGGTATGGAAGCAGTAATCCCACTGGAAGTTGGCCTCCCCACAATTAGAAGCGAAAATTTTGATCCAGACTTAAATAGAGAAGCCATAGCATTGAAGCTCGATCTTGCAGAAGAAAGAAGAGAAAAAGCACTGGTTCACATCGCCTCATACCAACAGGAGTTATCCAGAAAATACAACAAGACAGTACATCCAAGGTAATTCAAAGTTGGAGATTGGGTACTGCGCAAAGTAATGGGAAACACCCTGGTACCCGGAGACGGCAAGTTAGGGCCCAATTGGGAAGGACCTTATAAAGTGGTTGGGTTAGTAGGAAAAGGGACATACCACTTGGAAGACAAGGACAGCAAAGCCATTCCCAGGCCATGGAACACTGTCAATCTTAAACTATTTTATTTTTAGCTTTTTCTTTAAACATACTTGTAGTTTTCCTTTCTCAACAAAATAAGTAGTTTCTTTTCAGCATAGATTGTTTCCTTCTGTAAAAGATTGTTTTAGTGAGTTAGGGGCATTGAAAGCATAGTTGGCCGGAATAACCAACACCCCTCCTAAGCCCGAAATAACCAACACCCCTCCTAAGCCCAGGATAAGGATCCAGGCTGCAGGACGTTTGGCAAGAACAACCAAGCACTTTACTCTAGGTTGGCAGGAATAACCAACTTAGATGTTGGCTGGAATAACCAACACCCCTCCTAAGCCCAAGATAAGGATCCAGGCTGCAGGACGTTTGGCCGAAAAAACCAAACACTTTACTCTAAGTTGGCAGGAATAACCAACTTAGAGGTTGGCTGGAATCACCAACACCCCTCCTAAGCCCAGGATAAGGATCCAGGATGCATGACGTTTGGCAGGAATAACCAAACACTTTATTCTAGGTTGGCAGGAATAACCAACTTAGAGGTTGGCTGAAAAAACCAACACTTATTGTTCTTCAGCCGAGATAAGGATCTAGGCTGAAGAGGTTGGCTGAAAAAACCAACACTTATTGTTCTTCAACCGAGATAAGGATTAGGGCTGAAGAGGTTGGCTGGAAAAACCAACACTTATTGTTCTTCAACCGAGATAAGGATTAGGGCTGAAGAGGTTGGCTGGAAAAACCAACACTTATTGTTCTTCAGCCGAGAGAAGGATTAGGGCTGAAGTGGTTGGCTGGAAAAATCAACACTTATTGTTCTTCAGCCGAGATAAAGATCTAGGCTGAAGAGATTAGCTGGAAAAACCAACATTTATTGTTCTTCAGCCGAGATAAGGATCTAGGCTGAAGAAGTTGGCTGGAAAAACCAACACTTATTATTCTTCAGTTGAGATAATGATCTAGGCTGAAGAGGTTGGCAGGTATGGCCAGTTAGATAGCAAGGTTAAGACCGGGGTAAATATTTCGGCCAGAGAATTTACTTCATTCAGATTATATTGGGAAAGTAAGCATAGAAGTAAACCGAACAAATAGTAGAGGCAAGCAAAAGAAGATTTCATTGGCAGTGCAAATCAAAAATACAAAAGGGGGGGCCTCAGCCCGGTTACAAACTCATTTGTTAAACAAAGAAAACAAATCAGGAGAAAAGGTCATCCAAATCGGCATCCACAACAACTCGGTCTTCACCCAGAGGTGGCTTGGTTCTGGCAAGCACTTCAAGGTCAAGCTCGGTTGAAGGCACTGCATCAGACACAGCAGGCAAAGGTGGGATGGAGACCACTGGAGTTGGGGAGGAAGACTGGCAACCGGCCTGAGTGTTGTCTTCTGAAGTAGAATCTTCGTCATCGTCTTGCAGAAATTTTTGATAAATGGCAGCAGCGTACTCCGCCATAGAGCTCAGTATGAAATACGGAGGAGTGTTGCAGAAAACCTTAGTCTCTGGGCCATGACCGAGCTACACCGCAGTTGCCGTCCATCCACATTTGAAGAATAGATCTTTTGCAGCCTCACATTGCTTGATGTAAGTGGCCTCCCCCTCCTTGTAGCCGCGGTCTTCCGCATCCTTGACCTTCTTCTCGAGCTCGGTTATCTCGGAGTTCTTTTTTCCCTCAAGCTTGGCTAGCTCGCGCATATATTTATCTTTTATCACGGTCGTCGCCTTTTGCTTCTCTACTTCAGCCGAGCTGACAAGATCGGTCAGACGAGCCCTCTCGGTTTGTAGCTCGATTATTTGCTTCCTCGCCTCTTTTAGCTCGGCGGTTTTGGCATTGGCCTCTGCTATGGCCTACCTTGTTGACTTACGCAGTTCCAACACACGCTTGTGAGCGATGTGGTTTTTCTGCATAGCCTGAAAAAGGGTGGTAAGAAACTTTTTAGTAAAATCGAACAAAAAAATGAACAAATTGGAAAGACAAGAAAAGGGGTAACTTACCAGCACCATTGATTTTGTGGCCGAGCAAATGGCCTTCAGCTCGGTGAGATGGTCGTGGTGCTCCATGTCGGCTGGAAGGCAAACGCTTTTGGCAAGGTTGAATGCCATCAAATGGTCTTTTTCGGCGACCACTGAATCAGAGTCGGTGATAGCATGGTTCTGAAAAGTGATCTTTGGTGCCCACTTAGAAGAGCTAGCACGATTTTGAAAAGTGGTCTTTGGTGCACGCTCCAGTTGTGGGCTCGGTGGAGAGGTTTGGGGAAGGATGGTTTCATCTTCGTCGACAAGGCGTGGCTTGGTAGTGGAAGTTCGAGCACGCTTGCTTGCCCGAGATGTTGAAGGCTGATGGGTTGGCAGGGCTACCACGGCCTCTTATGTTTAGCCGATCGGTGGTACCTCGGGCTGGTTTATTTTGGTTAGGAGGGCTCTTACTGCTCTCTTTTTGGCCATTTCTTGTTCAGCAGTTAGTGGGATCGGATTGATTTTAGGCAAGGTTGGATCCGGTTCAAGAGAGACTTCCAACAAAAAGTTAGTTACCCTGGTCTTTCGTTTACTACTGTATCTATACGTCGGTTCAAAATCCAGTAGTTCAGTCCAACTTCTATTAGGATATCGCAGCGCGGCACGAAGTGTATTTAAGTTGGGGTAGCTGTACTGGGACTTGAGAAAGTTCAAATATGCATGAAGTAAAAAAGACAATAGTCAGTGCGGTTCAACGTAAGAAAACCGAGGTAAAAGAAAGCATAAAACTAAGCCGAGGTAGTTATGCCAGCGACTCCTTTATTCCAATTAATTCGGTCGCCCGGGATCTGGGCTTCGTTGTCTTCGAAATTCCCGGAAACCCAGAAAAAATCATCGTCGTTGACATCCTTATCTGGGGTATTTTTTATTATCTTTTCACGCCGGCACCTTATTCTTAAATAGTAAACCCAGCCATCTTCATTTGACCCTATGGAATATTGGTGGAAGAGCTCGGTTAAACCAAGGTTAAGACCAGCCTGGCGGTTTAGCTCGGCGATGCCATTTATTATGCGGTATAAATTTGTGGAAAGCTAGGTAGGGCAAAGGTTGGTTTGTCTAAGGAACTCGCAAAGAATGGGCTGTACAGGGAATCCCAGTCCTATTTCTACAATCGAAAGAAGGGTAAAAGGAACAAAGCTAGGGTTTCCCCAAGGTATGGTATCTAGTTCGGCTAAGGTAAGATGGACATCTTCAGGGATATGGTAGTCCTTTCGGAACTCGGCCATGGCCCCTGGTGTGTTTACTAAAAACCTATATTTACCCATTTGCTATTAAGTTATGTATAAATTAGCAGAGTACTAGCTCGGTGCTCAGACAACGTTGGTTATCTCGGTTGGACTTTCAAAGGAGTGCCTGGGCAACCTAGTCAGAGTCTGCAAAGTGAAAGAAAAAAGTGTTAAGCACAGATCGTTGGACTGTGCTAAAAGAAACAAAGGCAAGATAAATGTAGTCCTAGCTCGGCTACGTGGGCCGTTATCCCATCTTAGTTCGGTTTGAGCAAGGGCCTTTAGCCCGGTTGAGCCTTTAGGGCAGCATTTTTAGTTCGATTTGAATTAAGGGAGCTGGTTTAGCCCCAAGTTTTAGCTCGATCGGTGGGTGAGGCTTTCTAGCGTGGTATTACGCAAACCTAGTATGGTTCGATAGCTCGGTTAAAAGAAACAAAAGGTCCCTAACCTATGAAAACCGCAAATATGGCGTGAAGTTTTAGTGCGGTTGTTGGGCGTGGCTAGGCTTGCATCTAATACAAACAGTATCCTAGTTCGGTTGATGTGTGATTTTGGATCAAAAACAGTATTTTTCAGATTATTCAGAAAATCAAGTTGTTCTATTGCACGGTTTTTCCCAGAAATATGGAAGCAAAAATGGAATGTGCTTTGAAAAACATACAAATAAAACATGCTTTGTGTCGCAAAAGAGGTGTGAAATCAACAGAAAGGAAGAAGATTCGAGCCACTTACCAGTTCAAGGTGAAGGCACTGAAGATGGAGGTAGTAGCAGCAACAAACACGAGCTCTACAAATACAAGGTTGGGGAGAGATGGAGGCTCAGAGAGAGAGAAAGAAGGAAACGAATAGTGAAGTGTATGATTCAAAACGAAGGGTCTATTTTGTGTAGAGGGAAGGACAAAAAGGCAGGACTGTTCAAAAAACGCGGAGTATGAAGACGGCGTGACAGCTGCATTGGGCTAATCAGAGTCTGCCACGTGTCCTTGGAATGGAAATCGATTCAGTTATAGAGACTGAAGAGACGTTTTTGACCGGACAGATCGGTAGTACAGTGTGAATTTAGCTCGGTTGGAAGGCTAAAACTTTTTTAGCTCGACTGGTAACAGGTAATCCCTATCATGCTGCGCAGATGGAATTAAGGGGCAATTGAGAGGGTAATTTATATGTAAATTGGGCTGAGCTGGGTAATGGGCCATTATGTGGGCCACAGTAAGAAGGGCTGAGTAAAAGGGCCTTGTAATTAATCCGGTCCAGAGGAGCCTTGCAGATAGCCCAGTCCGAAAGAGCTTGGTGGTTAGCTCGGTCACCACAGTCGGCGCGGTGACAGTTAGCTCAGCCAAACCATCTTGAGCCGAGGTATTTTTGACTTCTACTTAGGACCTTGCCGTTGAGTAGCTCAGTCCAAGTACGCTATGGTTGACACGGTCTACAGGCGAAGCCAAGGTACCTGTTACACATAAAGCGCCGGGACAAATGTAACATGAGTATTGTTAGCCCGGTTACATTGTCATTGTGCCATGGCAATGCTAGCTCGGTCGTTTGGACATACCACCGAGCTAGGATCATCTCACTTGGTTTAAGCAGTGAGGGGGGTGTTGAAGGATAAACATTATCTTTTAGGAGAATAATTCCTAAGAGGACTCTGCATGGAGAAATAAGAGTCCTACTAGGAATGTGCCACACGGAACCTACAAAAGCTCACAACATCACCTATGGAGAGATAACACAACTTTGATTCTCAAATACACAGAGCTTTTGTCTATTTGTCTATTTTGCTGACTTAGGCATCGAGAGGTATCCGGTACATACCCGCCGGCTAGCTCACGTTTGTGTTTTCAGGGAGTAAAGCGACGACGTTTGGAGAAGCGTAGACTTGGTCAACAGGATTATATGAGGAGAATATTTCTTACTCGTATAGCAAGAATTTCCATTCTAGTGAATGAATCACCTATTGAGGAATTCTCCCCCAAAAGAGGCCTTAGGCAGGGTGATCCACTCTCTCATTTCCTATTCAACATAGTGTCTGAAGGGCTTAACATTCTTTTGATCAGAGCACTTAACCTTGATATTCTTAATGGTGTGGTAGTTGGGACTAATAACATTCTTATTTCACATTTGCAATTGCTAATGATTCAATTCTCTTTTATGAAGCTGATTGAGATCAATTGACATCTATTAAAAGAGTTCTCATATGCTTTGAAGTACTATCGGGTCTCAAAATTAACTACCACAAGAGTGTTGTGTGTGGTGTTGGTGTGGCTGATGATTTAATGACTTCTTTTGCTAATCTTCTCAACTGTAAGGTGTAAGGCCTTCCATTAAAATTTCTAGGGTTGCCTTTAGGTGCTAACCTTGGCAGAAAATCTACTTGGAAGCTTGTTCTTGACAAAATCAAATCTAGACTGTCAGGGTGGAAGAGAAAATTGTTATCCTTTGCAGGTAGACTAACTTTGATCAGGTGTATCCTTTCTAGCTTACCTGTTTACTTTCTTTCTTTATTTAAAATGCCTGAAGAAGTGGCTAGAAAAATAAAAAAGATTGAGGCTGCATTCTTATGGAGTGGTAGTGATCTTAAAAGGAAAGTTCATCTAGTGAAATGGGAGGAGGTTACAAAGAGTATTGATCAAAGAGGTTTAGGCATCAGAAGGGTTGGGGATGTCAATGATTGTTTACTACTCAAATGGTGGTGG
This sequence comes from Camellia sinensis, assembly GCF_055761805.1. Lineage (NCBI taxonomy): Eukaryota > Viridiplantae > Streptophyta > Magnoliopsida > Ericales > Theaceae > Camellia > Camellia sinensis. The sequence continues at coordinate 193,821,619 of NC_138964.1, forward strand.
AAATTTGGAAACCAAATCAATGCACTTTGGAGGAGAGCTGTTTGCAGTAAATATAAGATTAAGTTAGATTGTTGGCATTCTCCAATAAGGCCTTTTCACAAGCAGTCTAGAATGTGGAGTGACATCTTATCTATTAGGGCTCTTAACAGGCCTATTTTCAACTTCTTTTTGGACAACTGTGTAATCAAAGTGGGGAATGGCAACAAAATCAGTTTTTGGTTTGATAGGTGGTGTGGTGCCCTTTGCCTGAAATCTGCTTTTCCTTTTCTTTTTAATCTTTCAATTGATCATGAAGGCTCTCTTCACCAATACTTTGCTAGAAAATCAAGCCCAAGTGTTTGGAATTTCCCCCATAGAAGAGAGTTATATTCTTGGGAATTGGTTGAAGAAGCCAGCTTGATTGCTTTATGATCCTCAGCTCCTTCTCTATGTATGGATTCTGTAGACTGCCAGGTCTGGTCTAATGCTTCTGTAGGCCAGTTCTTTGTCTCTGCTCTTTATTCTCACAACTTTTCTCTCCTAGGACCCCATCTAAGAATCTGTAAACTTGTCTGGAGTTCTGTATTACCCCTTAGAGTTTCGTTCTTCTATTGGTTGGCCTGGAAAAACAGGATTAAATGTTCAAACTTTTCGCTCAGGATTGGTATTCTTGACAACAATGTTTCGTCCCTCTGCCCCTTTTGCAGTTCTGAATTGGAATCTACTACTCATGTCCTGCTCCATTGCCCATTTTCTTGGTTAATTTGGTCTGCAGTGATTGAAGATTGGGGATTTCATTGGTGCATTCCTAAATCAGTTGATGGTCTACTTACTTGGTGGATGAGTGGTAAATTTCAGAAGCGTGAAAGGTCAATTTGGAGAGCCATCCCATTAATTGTTCTTTGGTCTCTTTGGAAGCACAGAAATGAATGTATATTTTCTAACGTACAACCCAACTCATCTAGTCTACTTGAACTCATCAAATTCAGATCAGCCATTTGGCTCAAAGTTTCCGTTAAGAATTGCCCCTACACAGTTGATGATATTATCTTCAAATGGAGACAGATTAGGGCAAGTGCTTGATTCTCCAATTAATATTATGATCGCTACTGCTCCCTTCCTCCTTATCTCTTATGTGGTTAGAGCGTGCTTAGGATCTGTTGCTGTTTGTTTTGCTATCTATTGCAGTTAGATTCTGGTGTTTCAAATAGAGGTGATGCTGTATAGTCTTGGTTCTATCTATTAGTCTGCTATGCCCTGCAGGTTGTTTTGCTGCTTTGCTCAGGATTTGTCTTTTCTTTTACTCTTCTTGTTTGTCTTTGCTTTTGCTCTGCTTGTTGGTTTCTCACCAACTAGGAGGTTGAAGCTTTATCTAGCTCCAAGCTCCTTTTTATTGATGTAATTTATCGTACTTTATATGTGTTTCATCAATAAAATTTTCTTTGCTGATCAAGAAAAAAAAAATTTGGAATCAATTGAAACAATGTAAAAAATTAAAGTATAAAATTGATATAATTAAAATTACATAGATCAAACTAATACAAGAAATAGGTTACAAGAACCACGAGTATAAGTTTTCCAAGAAAAAAAGAAAATGAAATATGGTACTGTTGGCTTTTTGGCTTTTCGAAGGGTATTTTTGTAAATGTGAGCGTGCCAGCAAGGATCAATCAGTCCTTACAGAAATTGTGATTGCCAACCAATTATCAGACGATTGTGTTTTAGTTCTTTTCAGCCTCAATGAAGAGGACTTTTACTGGTGGCTTGACTTAGGAGAAATTAAGAGAAATAACAGTAATACGAAGAACAATTGAAGTATTTCATAAAAATGAACACTTACAATGGTCCGAACTCAGCCTCGGAGAGGTTTACAACAGCAATCTACTTGAGTCTACTTGAATCTACTTGAAGCTACTCCTATGAATCGAAGTGCAGTGCGTGTATTTAAAGTGCAGGTATTTAAAGAACAGGTATTTAAAGACTGGAAATGTAAAAAGACTGGAAAAGAAAATATATGAAGTAAATGACTGATTTGTATGATCTTAGTCCGTCCCTTTTTTCTGGGGGCTGCCCTGCTATTTATACTCGTCAGTGATGACCTTCGAACTGCACTTCGAACCGTCGAATTGCTCCTCCATGATCGCTGATCATGCTTCCTTACAAGTAGCTCCATTACGCCATTACTGGCAGTTGAGCTTCCCTCTTGTACTTGAATTTGAATATGAGTAACCGTTGAAGATATGTCATCTTGCATCCCGTTATTGATCTAGTGTTACTCAGATCATGTGAGGACCAATATTTATTGCCACGTGTACGATCAGGATTAAAGGCTTGAATAACCTCCCTTTATTACCCTTACTCTGCCACGTGTCGAACTGTAACTGGCTTTTACAAAATATGTAGCCAACATTACCCCCCGCACTAATATACCCATTACTTGGTGATATTAGTGGATTACAGTTTTCCCGCGCCTCTAGATCGTGTATGGAGTCCAAATTCTGGAAATACAACCGTCATCCATTTGGTGATCATTTGCATTAACTCGTTGAACATCCCAATACCTTAGTATTCGAACAGGCTATGGCTGCATCAACTTCCCTTACTACTGATCAAGCATATGAAGAGCCTTTGAGTGATGTTATTCCTCCTCGAAAGAATCTCCACGCATTCATTAGCCACCTTTACCCGCCCTTCTCTATTCAGGTAATGGAAGCTTTTGCAGATTATAAACCTTTGGACTACGAACACATTGCCTTTAATCCCTTGGTTTACAAACTTACAGACACAAAGAGTTCTTCCCCTAAGCTCCCTTTGTATTTTGACCGAACTACTCTCAAGCCTTTGCTTCGACAAGTTGAAAATATGGACTTAGGAAACTCTTCTTCACAGACCTCTGCATGGGATGAAACTGTAACCTCTTCACCCTCTGGGGCTTCTGGCTGGACAAGCTGGTCAACTCCTGAGACTTATGATTTAAGGGAGCGAATCAATCACCATTTTGTTGAGTTCACTGACCCCTTGGAGTTTCCCTCCTACGCTCGAAGCTCAGTGGTCTACCCTTACGTGCCCATTGACCTTCGACGTAGCTTGGAAGAGACTCTGCTTGTGGCTTGGTATACTTCTTCCATGCCTACAAAGATAATGCACCCTGTCCGGCGTCCAGAAGAAGCACAAGGGTATACCCCTTCATTCTTAGCCAAGAAGGAGAAGATTTGTTCTTCTGATTGGCTTGATTACATTAATGCCTTTGTTCCTTCTTCTCCCGTGCCATCTCCCATAATAGAGGCATCCACACCCTCTTCTGCATCTTCTGAGATAGAAACATCTACTCCCTCCCCTTTGTCTTCTGAAGCAGAGCCATCTACTCTCTTCCCATCTTCCGAAGCAGGATCATCTTCTCATTCTCCTTCTCCCATTCTTTCCTGGACAGAGAAACTAAGACTTGCCCTTCCAATGGACAAAGTTTTTCCACCTTACCAACCTCCGTCACCCCCTTCTCCAGCCGAGCGAAAGCAAGCTCAACTTTTGCTCGCGGCTTTCTCCCACCTGCCCTTCAATGTTCTTGAGGATGACATTCCTCTTAAGAACTTTCAATGGGCTTGTGATGTCCTAACTAGGGGTCATGTCCTTAACCCTCTTGCCCAGGCAGAGCTTCATTTGTTTTTGGACCAACTCCCAGTGCTCCTCTACTGGCATCAGAATTCTAAGATCACCATCCAAAATCTGGATCAACTTTCATCTCTCCGAATTCATGCCCAGTATGAAGTAGAGAATTTTATCGAAGAGTTCGATGACTTCAGGAATAAAGATTCTGCGTACTGGGATGATTTGGTTATAGATGAATTGGAACAAAAATCGAGGGAAGAGGCTTTCGAAGCGAAGGCTGAAGAACTCTATTATGAAGTGAGAGCTCATCAGCTTATGCAACCAACTTTAGAAGAGATAGAAGAAATAATAAAGAAAGAACAGAAATTTATTGACCATTGCTGGACAAAATTTCATGACCTTGTCATTTATTCTATTCCTTATTTTTATGAGCTTGAATTTGTACCCAGATAGGGTTACTTAATGTAATCATCTTGGCTTTAATATAAACAAAGTCTTTCTGTATTTAACACTGTTTGACTTTGTTTCCTTTTATCTTTAACAGCTAACTCGTAACTTCGAATTTGAACAATCTCACCCTTCGAATCAATTGTTTAATGAAGTACTAAAAGAACCAATCATGTCTTTTTCCAATTCATGGAGTAAAATTGACAATTCTGGCAGATATTATTTTAGTACTTCGATTTTAATGACTTTACTCTTCAACACTAACTGTAACCAATATATGGTCATGGTTGATAAAGCCAATCAATTTTAAACTGATCTCTTTTGGCTTCGAAAGGCAACCTATGGCAATTCCTTCTTGCTCATATAGAAACCAATGATTGGTCTTGGATGTTTCGAACAGTGCCCCTCTTCCTTAAAGAGTCCTAGGGTTTGCTTCGAATGTTGTCATTTTGACTGATAACCTTCAAACAGGTCTTTAGATTTTTGAAGTAGACCAATACTTTGAGCATTCAAGCATTTTTAAGCATGTAGTATGCTCCGAACAGCGTTTCTCATACTCAGAGAATACTAGGTTTTGCTCCGAAGGTCGTTACTTTGATTTATAACCCCTAAACAGACCCATAATCAAGCAATTTAGCACCTTTAAGCATATACTAGGCTTCGAAGCCGACTTATGTATTTCGAAGCCGTTGTTATTTGATTTTTTGACGCCAAGATCTTGTTTTCGAAGCCAAATATTTCATTTCGAAGCTGGCCCCAATCCCCGGAATACGCTCTTCCCTCCAAAACTATCAATATTGGAAGAAATTCCTCGCATTCGTACTTTTAGTACTTAACGACTTACGGGGTATAATTTCGGACACAAAGGTTTTAAAACCCTCTCGTTTCGTGTTCCGAAATCTCTTGCCTTTTACAAACCCTTCTCTCTACTGGTTCTTCTGATCTTCTTTGCTCTTCTTTTGCTTACTACCAATGGATCCCTCCTCTCTAAAAGTACTTGCGGGCGACCATATCAGCCCTACCATGGCTTTGAAATATTGTATCGATGAAGAAATCAGCAAGCTGACATCTGGTGAGTCAAGTAACATCGATGGTCGTCTTTTCGTTCCTCGCCACAGCAACAAACAGGAGTACGTCCTAGGTCCTATCTTCCGGGAGGCTCCTGCTCAACTCCCAGCTCTGTAACCTCGTTTGGAGGACCATTTCCTTCTCTACGAAGGAAGGCTTGATTGGGGAAATTGGAGGGTAAATCGTCCTCATCGTTGCTGGCCGACATTGAGGACTGAATGGGAGGAATGGTATGACAGAGTGGTGCCTGCGAGAGAAGATGACCTGCAAGAGCTTTATATCCTCGATGCCCTTCGACTTTCCAGGTTCATTATTCCTGAAGACCCCTTTTTGATTCCTGCTGCCTTATGTTTTTGGAATATGGCTTTCAATTTCTTCCAGTTTCGGTGCGGTATGATGGCCCCCACCGTTCTTGATATTTGCCATCTCCTAGGGCTTTCACCCCATGGTTCTCCTTTTACTCCCAACTATCCAGACCTTCCTGTCAAATTTTCTCTTCCAGCCTTAAGCTCTTCTTATAGTGACTTCGTAAAGGCTGAAAATAAGAGAGAAGGTCCTGTGCGGGACAGAGAATTCTTCTCCTTCATATTATACTGGTTATGCAAATTCCTCTTTTGCACCTCATCTCAGAGGATTATGCCTGAGTTTGCTCCACTTGCGAAGGCACTCGTCTTGAAGAAACATATCGCTCTTGCTCCTTATCTTCTAGGTCATGTCTACAGAACCTGCTCCAAATTTTGCGAAAAACCCCTCGATGCTAACCAAGGAGGTCCCCTCTGGGTGCTCCAACTCTGGCTCTTTGCTTATTTCACTGACCTACATCCCAAGTGTTTAGGATTCCTTGTTCAGGATCCTAGTACTTACGGGGAAAAATATGCCAGGATTGCCCTTTACCCTGCTTCCTTTGCTTATTACTTTACCTTCTTTTATCAACTTCCTATCTCTCCATCTGCTTCCTTCTTTTGTCCTTTCGAAGCCAATAGAGGGCCAACCTGGCTACAATCTTTTCTGGCTGATAAGGAATGTTCCACTTCTCCCCACAAAGATATGTGGGCCTCTATATTATTACCAAGGGAGCTGTTCATTGGCACTCTGAACCCTCGAGCCTATAAATGCATATCTGAGGTATACTGCCCTTCTCAATTTGCAAGGCAATTTGGGCTCTCTCAACCTGTTCCTCTTTGCAGTCTTTCAAATGTCCATCTCACTGCCAGGGATTTGAGAATACCCAAATCCAAGCCAGAGGCAGCAGTACTCAGACTGCTGAAGGAATTGAGTGAATTCCAATTTATCCCCTTTCGCCCCTTTGGCTCAGTTTTAAAAAGGTTTAAGAACTGGTGGACAGCCAATATGGAAGTGCGCCTCTCTGCACACCCTCATGACTTGTTGGTGGGGTTGGGATTGCCTTCGAAGGATAAGTCAACAACAGCCCAGAACACTTCTCCCCCTCCTGAAGTTGTCACCACCACTCCTGCCACTTTACCCCTTCCAGCCAGGGTTACTAGAGCTGCTTCGAAGAAGGGTGAGTATCTTCAAGTTCTTCTCCTCCCCTTTTATTTCTGAATCTTTTGTTGGTTTCCTTATACTCATGCTTTTGGTGTAGGGTCTCCACAAGAAGAGTCTCCCAAGAGAGCCGAGACTTTAGCTATTCTCAAGAAGAAACAACAACAAAAAACAAAAAGGAGACTAGTCCTTCCTCCTGAAGTACCTGAATCTCTTCAAGAAGAAAGAGAGGTTGAGCCAGAGAAGGAAGTGCCCTTACAAAGAACAAAGAGACAAAAGGTAGCTGTATCTTCATCTGATGCCATTGAAAATCCTGTTAGCGAGGCAAACACCATAATAGCGGAGAAAGAACTTATCTCTGGAGAGTCTGAACCCCGATCTGAAGAAGGGGAGGTTGGAAAAGAATTGGTTGTATCTCTGCCAAGGGAAAAGAGAAAGAAAATGACTGTTCCTGTCACTGACCATGTTGAGGACTCTACTCATAAAGCAGCTGCCAAGGCAGTCGAACAAGAACATTCCAAGGCAATCGTTGTATTTGAGAGGGCCAAGAAAAGATGGCAAGAGCAAATGCTAAGAGAGGAAGCTGCTACTGCCGATGCAACACAAGGGGAAATGGTAAGAAGGCAGCAGACTGCTGGACATTACTCTCTCCGCAGTTCTCCCATCAGTACTAGCGCCTCTGGAACAAGTAATTTCTTTCATACCTCTGCTGTTTTTTACTTTGCCAGCTTGTGGTATTGAAGTTTAACATTGTTCTGCATTTCTTCCTTTTGCAGCGACAACTACTGCACTCACCTTTCCAATTAGACCTTCCTCAATTTCGGTTGAGGTTGACCAACTGCAGAATGTCAGGGTTGTTCGAGTCGTACTTCCACTTCCAAAGCCTATATTTGTCGTACCTTCTTTAAACTCCAGTATTCCTGCATCCCTTTTTCTTGGATTAAAGCCATACCTCCATTTTTTGGCTCGTGACCTACCTCAGTCTACTTTTCCTTCGAGCCTTGCTCTTTTTCCGTCCTTTATAAAAACTCCAACTGCTACTCCATTCCCAATGGCAGTTGATTCTTCCACAGAGGACACTGGTAGCCCTTCAATTCATGGTTCATCACCAATGCCCACTTCCAGCCCCTCTTCTCTTGATTTGCTGGTGGCCAAGACCATAGAGGCTGCCAAAGATGCTCCATCCGTTTCTCCCATCCCTATGCAGCCCTTTGCGTCTTCCACCACAACACTCTCTATGCCCTTCATGTCAAGGGATGAGGTAGACATTTTTGAAGGAAGACTAGCTAGTCTCTTTGACATACCTTCTACCTCTCCCACCTCTACTGCTGAAGCTGAGCCATTAGCCTTGGCTGACTCCCTATTGGAAATCTTCGAGAGTTCTCCTTCCTCCAGCAGCAAGCCTTTTGTACCTTCAGTAGATTTGGACACATGCTTGCAACTGTTGACTTCCTTTTCAAGGATCCCCTTCGAGGCTCTACAAAGGCCTATCATCAGGAATGGGTTCCTTCAATGCTGTAACATTGCTGAGCAGTCTGCCATGAGTGTCTCAAGTAATCTATCTCAGGCTGCAGCTACTATTGATTTTTATCTCAACATTTGCCATGCTGCTAAGGCTGCGGATGATAAGCTGGCTAAGGACCAGAGTTTTGTTTCTCAAGTGCATACTGAAGTATCAACTCTGAAAGAACAACACTCTTCTGCCTCCCACTTTCGAGTCCAACTTCTGGAGAAGAAAGCTCAGCTCGAAGAGGAGTTAGCCGTAGTAAACCAAGCCTTGGTTCGAACTGATAAGAAACTGCACATCACCAATCAAGGGCTGGCTGATCGAAAAGAAGACATGGCTGTAGCTATTCAATTATTTCCTTCCCTTAGCAATAGGAAAGCTATTGTACAAAAACAATTAAAGCATTGTAATGATTTTTGGGCCAATTTGTGGCACAATGTACTTGATTCTTTATGAAAGCACAATATTTTGAATATCATTTGAACAAGCTTGTGTTTTTGCATATGGTGTTCACTCTATCCCTTGTGTTTCCCAAATGGTTGGAAAATAAGGTTTTAAATATCTGCCATTAATCTTTTTGGGATGTACATAACCATTCAAATTTCTTAAATGGTATGCTCCAAAAGGCAGAACCCTATGAATTTGATATGGTCCTTCCCAGTTAGGTGACCATTTGCCAAACTTATGGCTTTTAATCCCAATTGGGAGTATTGTCTTCCATACCAAATCACCTTCATCAAAGCCAGTGTGTTTGACTTTCTTATTATAATTCTTGGCTGCTTTCTTCTTTTGGAAAAGAATGCTATTTAATGCCAAAATTCTGGCTTCATCTATGCCTTCTAATTCTAAGCACATACTTTGATGGTATTGTTCAGGATTCAATTGATCTTGACATCTTACTCTCAAAGATTTAACATTAATCTCTACTGGTAAGACTGCATCATGTCCATATACCAAGGCATAGGGAGTGACTCCTGTGCTTGACCTTGGTGAGGTTCTATATGCCCACAGAACATCCAATAATAGGTTATGCCAATCCCTAGGATTGTCATCCACAACCTTTTGTATTCCTTTTTTCAAGGACTTATTGGATGACTCAGCTTGACCATTAGCTTGTGCATAATAGGGTGTGGAATTAACAAGACTAATTCCAAATTCTGCCACAAAAGACTTCACCATCTTCCCATCAAATACAGTTCCATTATCAACTGTTATGGTTTGCGGGATGCCAAATCTATGGATCAAATCTTTAATAAAACCAATAACCTCTGTTTGGTCTACAGCCTTGTATGGCTTAGCTTCGACCCATTTAGTGAAGTAGTCAGTAGCCACTAGAATGAAACAATGATGTTTCGAAGAAGGTGGGTGTATTTTTCCCATCATATCCATGGCCCACCCTCTGAATGGCCAAGGCTTCACTACTGCATGTAGGTCAGTTATGGGCACGTGCCTTATTGTGCCATGCTTTTGACATGCCTGACACCCCTTTGCATATTCTATGCAGTCTTTAAGGATGGTTGGCCAATAATAGGAATGCCTTCGAAGCAACCACCTCATTTTTACACCAGGTTGGTGAGCACCACAGATACCTTCATGGACCTCAGCCATGGCTGTTAGCGCTTCTTTCGGGCCTAGACATTCTAAAAATAAGCCATCTCCCCCCCTTTTGTAGAGAGCATTACCATATATTATATATTGCATAGACTGCAATTTGACTTTTCTACTGGCCTTCGAAGATGGACCAGCCAAGTACTGCATTATTGGATGCCTCCAATCTTGTTCTTGTAAGTCATTATGATTGACTTCCAAGATCACATTCCTTTTATTCAAAGGTTGTATTAATCTCTGATATGTTGTTTGGCTTATGTCCCTTTGTGTATTATCCCTTCTCTTGAAGTTCGAAGCTTTCTGAGCCACATCATTGGCTCTATTGTTCAAGAATCTTGGAACATGGGTTACATTTGCTATTTGAAACTGAGAAAGCAAATGTAATGCAACAACATAATATGGCAGGATACTTATGCTTTGACACTTGAAAATTCCTTTCACTTGGTTAACCACCAATTGAGAATCTCCAAATATGTCAACTGCATGTACTTGTAATCCAATAAGAATCTCTAGTCCCACAATTAAGGCTTCATATTCAGCCTGGTTATTGGAACAGGTACCTTCATCCACTCTAAAACCATGGGTAGTTTCTGTCCCCTGTGGAGACTTGATTACAATACCAATTCCAATTAACCCATTTGCTTTCGACCCATCGAACCACATTTGCCATGGCTCAACACTGGCCATACCAAGTTCCATTATCTCCTGGCTCTCTGTTTGAGATGGATAATCTGCCAAGAAATTGGCTAAAACCTGCCCTTTTACTGCCCTTTGAGGGACATATTCTAGATGAAATTCTGATAAGGCAAGCATCCATTTGCCAATTCTTCCCCTCAACATTGGTCTAGATAACATATATTTAACCAAATCTGTGGTTGCAATTACCAAGACAGTTGTAGGCAAAAGATAATATCTTAATTTTATTGCAGTAAAATACAAAGCAAGACACAGCTTTTCAACAGCTGAATATTTACATTCACAAGAATTTAAAAACCTACTAAGGTAATAAATAGCTTGCTCCTTGCCTCCTTCATTGTCCTGGGCTAAGAAAGCTCCCAATGAATCCTCTGCTGCGGCTATGTACAACTTCAAGGGCTTGTTCCCCTTTGGTGGCATCAGCACTGGAGGGTTAGCCAAGTAGGCCTTGATACCTTCGAAAGCAATTTGATGCTCTGCTGTCCACACAAATTCCTCTTCATCTTTCAGCCTTAACAAGGAAGAAAATACTTTAGTTTTCCCTGCAGTGTTAGAAATGAACCTTCGAAGAAAGTTAACCTGCCCAAGGAACCTTTGTAATTCTTTCTTACTTGATGGGGGTTTGGCTTCAATGATTGCTTTGGCTTTATTCTGATCAATCTGTATTCCTTTCTTGTGAACAACATAGCCCAAGAAATTTCCAGATGATACACCAAAAGCACATTTAAGAGGATTGAGCTTTAACTTGAACTTTCTCATCCTTTCAAAAGCTGCTTCTAAGTGAAACAGGTGCTCTTCCATGGATTGGGACTTAACCACAATGTCATCAATATAACATTCCAAATACCCTCCAATAAGATCATGAAAGATGGTGTTCATGGCTCTTTGATATGTAGCTCCAGCATTCTTTAGACCAAATGACATTTTAACCCATTCAAAGGTGCCAATATTTCCAGGACATCTGAATGCTGTCTTGTGGATATCTTCCTCTGCAATGCAGATTTGGTTATAGCCGGAATGTCCATCCATCATTGACAAGACTTGGTGACTTGCTGAACTGTCCACCAGCAAGTCCACTATAGGCATAGGGTACTCATCTTTGGGAGTCGCCAGATTTAAATTTCTGAAATCGATACATACCCTCATTTTGCCATTCTTCTTGACTACAGGCACAATATTAGATAGCCACTCGACATACCTGGCTGTTCTAATAAAACCTGCCTTGAGGAGTCTAAGGATCTCTTCCTTAACCTTCTGAATTACTTCTGGACTCATCCTCCTTGGTTTCTGCTTGTAAGGCTTGAAATTAGGCTTCATGGGGAGCCTATGTTCCACTAATGACCTATCCAATCCTAGTAGTTCATTATAAGACCATGCAAAGCAATCTTTGTATTTCTTCAGAACAACCAATAGCTGGTTTCTGTCCAGAGCATTCAAACAAGCACTTATGTAAGTGGGCTGTTGTACAGAACCTTCCCCTAGATTTACTTCTTCTAAAGGGTCTTGTGCATGAGAACTCCCTCTAGTTTCTTCTACCTTTGAAGTGATCTTCAAGCTTGGTTCTGCCCCCAGGTTTTTCAATTCAATATCTCTGTCCTCCTCCTCGTAGACAAAATCTGTCCACAAGGCTTCCTCTTCCTATATCTCCTGGACTTTTGTTTCAATGTCCACGGCACAGTACTTACCAAGAGTAAAGACTCTAGCTTGTTGCTGCTGCTGTTTGCAGCCAATTATCATGGCCTCTCTCTCTTGCTCCTGAACTTTCTGGACTATTGCTTTTATATCCAATGCTAAAAATTTAATCAAAGCCAAGGACTTGGCTTCTTGTGGTTCCTCTCTTTGCCTATAACTAGGCATCATTGTCATCTCTAAGGACAACCTCTTCATCAGCACTTTCTTGGACTAAGTGCTTCAGGTGTGTCACCTCCTCATCAGCCGTCACTTCAGCTGAACTGTCATCTTTCATCAGTATACTGAGCAGTGTCACTCCCTCAATATACAATTTAGCCTCCGCAAAGTCTGCACAGGCTATGAAGGGTTGAGGATCTGCATCGATTTTCTCTGTCTCTCCATTGCCTAAAGCCATCATGATTTTCTGATGTAAAGAAGAAGGCACACATTTGTTAGTGTGGATCCAATCCCTTCCAAGCAAAGCATTATATTTAGCATTACTGTCGATTACGAAGAATGCTGTCATACAATCCCTGGTTCCCACACTTAAATTAATGGGTAGAATCCCCTGAGCCATTTGCTTATCTCCAGCAAAACCAGCAATGGTTGTGCTGGTTGGTATCAACCTGAGATTCTTTTTTCCTAGTTTCTTCAAAGAAGATTTCGGGAGTAGGTTTACTGCTGCCCCATTGTCTATCAGGACTCGGTTCAGCTGTATCCCATCAAAGAAAGCCTTGATGTACAAAGGCCTGACGTGCTGCGTCATTGAATCCGAGGGGTACTCAAATGGATACGATAGATTGATGCTTACCACTTCCCCGCTTTCATATTCATCTTCCATCGGGGTAACCATTTCGAAATTATCTTGCACCATACTTGTTTGCGAGTCTTCACTAGAGATCTGAACTGGATCAGCTTCCTGCCCCTCTTGATTTTCATCTCCAGCTTGGAATTCCTGTGGTAGTATGTGTACCATGTTCACTGATACTGGGGGAAACGAGCCAAACTGGATGGCTGGCTGTACTTGCTCCCCCTCTTGGTTACTTTGGTTGACTCCCTCAGAAACATCCTGCATGATGCATTCTGGTATTTCATTGCTAACTGATCCCTTCGAAGGATCTTTCTCAACTGGCTCTTCAGTCAGAAACGTTTGCTCAGCCATGAAGTCTTCGAACATCTCTTCCTCCACGACCTCTTTCTTCTGGCTTATGCTAATCTCTTCTTCGGTCCCGCCTTCTTCGGTCTCGCTATCTGTCTCCATCAGAGCTTTCTCCAACCCTACCAAACTAGCCTTCTCTATGGTTTTCAGTTCAGAATGAACCTTGGCCAACTGTTCTCGGCTGCAGACCACTTTGCTCTGTGGAACTGGCTTTGGAGCATAGTCTGACTTTGGGTTCTTCCTTCCTTCCGTTTTGACTGGTGAAGAATTCTCTCCACTTTCCTTCAGATCTTTCTGATACTGGGTGTACCTGTGCTGAATTTTTCTTCTCTGTGATCTTGAGATGACTGGGACCATGTCTGGTTCCCTTGTCTTTGGGTGTTTAAGCAGCACCCAGTTATTCGGAGCCACCATAGGAGGCCTGATCATCCTGCCTTGGTTTACAACATCTCCTCGAACAGGCAATTCTCTAGGTTTGTTTTGCATTACAAACCAGTCTGGGACTCCAGGTACCCATGAACTTGCTGATTCAGACGCTGATTTGCCCTTTTCCACCTTCGAAGCCATCTTCGAAACTGGCCGTGAAGGTAGGTGCTTGGTTTTGTCCTCATGTTTTGAATCTGATTCAGACCTTCGATAAGGGTGACCATTTTCTGTCCTGCGTGAAACTGGTCTAGGGGGCCAATCTCTGGCTTTGATTCCATGAACTGAACCTCTCTCCAGTTTTCTTTCAGAATGGCTACTCTCCATTCTATAATAGTTATGTGGCCTGGATTCATGCAAGAGCTTCTTGCCTTTGTCATGCATTCTGTTCACCACAGGCTCAACCACTGGTGGTCTCTGCCTATCACTAGCCGGATACGGCCTTTTGTTGTAAGCATTGGTTGACTTAGGACGTCTCTGAACATCCCTGTAGTATTGCTTCCCATCAGTTGGAAGCCCCTTCAACCACTTGTAACTGAGTCTGCACCTGGGGCACATTCTCTGCATCACCGCTGCTTCTAAAGAATCATCATCTAGTGATTCTTCATCAGAGTGTTCCTTCTGGTGCGAGAAACCTTGTTCAATAACTGGTGGGCTTCTAGTATTCTTCTTGATGTTGGTTTGATTAGCAACATGCATCTGCACATTGACTTCCTCCAATTCTGTCAAGGACAAGTTCTGGAAGTCTGATGTAATGACATTGGCTGCTGCCTCTCCAACTTCTGGAAAGGGATCACTGTCAATTCCCATGGCTTTTTCTGTTTTAGCTGAGAACTTCAAACTTCCTTTTCGAATTTGTTCTTGGATCCTGTCTCGAAAAACAATGCAGTTTTTAGTCGAGTGAGACCAAGAATTATGCCATTTACAGTATACTTTTCCTTTTAGTTCATCTGGAGATGGTAGTTTTACTCCTTTAGGTAACTTAAGGAAATTAGCCGCGAGCAAATGATCAAAGATGTCATCTGCTTTTGTTAAATCGAAAGAGTATTTTCTGTGAAAGTCTTTCTTTTTAAACTGCTGGTCTATAGTTGTATCCTTATGAATTAATGCTTCACAGATTACAGGTTCTTTGCCTACAATCTCTGCTGCATCTATTTCATAATTAGGATCTCTATAATATGTCTTATATGATGCATTATTTCGATCTTGTTCCTCTTCTAATAATGCTTCATATCGAGACACCTTATAGGTCAGTTCGACCAAATCTCTGAATTCAGTTGAATCAAACTTCTTTCGAAGCCTGAATTCCAAACCATTTTGAGCCAATTTGACGAATTCTGGCTCTGGCAGGATGACTCTACATTTATTTCGAGCCCTTTTAAATCTGGCAATAAACTGAGTAGCCTTTTCTTCAGGCCTTTGACTCAATCTAGCCAAATCTGCCATAGATACTTCTGGCTCTGATTGGAAGAATTGGGCATGAAATGCCTCTTCCATTTGTTGCCAATTTTGAATGGAGCCAGGTGTAAGGTTGATGTACCATACAAATGCTCCCCCTGTTAGGGAATTTGGAAATAATCTCAGTTTCATATAGTCATGGTTAGTAAATTCACCGCATTGAGCAGCAAGCCTAGCAATATGTTCTATCGTTGATTGATTTCCAGTCCCATAAAAAAGGGTAAAATATGGTATCCTGAATCCCCTTGGGTATTCATGTACCCTATCCACCCATTCTGGGTATGGTTTTCTGTATATAGGAGTCTGGACCCCCCGAGCCATTGGTCCACATATCTCCCTAACAATATCAGCAATCTGGTCTCTAGGGACCATATTTTGTGCCTGCTGAACCACTACTGGAGGGGCAAACACAGGATTTGGTGGACAAACTTGTGCTTGTGGTCCTCTTGGTCCATAAGGTGGTAAATTTGGGGCTGGTTGTCCTTGCGGTGCAGGTTGCTGTTGAGGGTATGGGTAACCCCTTTGAGCATGACCTGCGAAAGGACCTGCAAAAGGTGCTGGAACAGGTGTTGTGTCTCTGCCATTTGTAGGAAAACCCTCCACCCCCCCGGGTGTAAATTCGAATAAGGGGTTAGTGTACCCCCTTGTGCCAGGTATGGCTTCGAACATGGGATTTGTAACCATTCTTATGCCAGTTTCTTGTATTTGGCCAGATCCACCAACTTGTGTGGCTTCATTATTAAGTACTGAGGTATTTTGGCCTGCTATAGGCCTTGAAATGGGTTCATACCAAGACTGAGGTGATGGTCTTTCAAAGTTTTGGGTACTAGTTTGACCATTAGAATGTCTATTAACTTGCATAGGCTGTTTTTCTCTAGCCAATCTTTGTTGGGGGACATTTACAACTTCCTCCGTGTGTCTTGTGTTTGTTGGTTTGTGGTTATTCATTCGATCCAAAAAGGATGTTGCCCACCTTTCCATTGTGTTCATTAATTGTTGTCCCATGGCATCTACTAAACCATCCCATGGATTTGTTGGTTGAGTAAATGGCACAGTGGATGGTCCAATTCCTTGGTTTTGTCCAATAATATGAACATATGGTTCTTGTCCAGAAGTACTGGTCTGTTCGACCATAGGTTCTGACAATATAGGAGTTTCCACAGGATGTGTTACCACATTATCCTCTGGATTTGGTATTTCTACCTCTCCTTCCACGCCTTCTTCCAAGCGTTCATTTTCTCCTTGTCGTCTTCTTCTAGCCATTTTTAATTAGGTCCCACTGGGCGTGCCAAAAATATATGTTGGCTTTTTGGCTTTTCGAAGGGTATTTTTGTAAATGTGAGCGTGCCAGCAAGGATCAATCAGTCCTTACAGAAATTGTGATTGCCAACCAATTATCAGACGATTGTGTTTTAGTTCTTTTCAGCCTCAATGAAGAGGACTTTTACTGGTGGCTTGACTTAGGAGAAATTAAGAGAAATAACAGTAATACGAAGAACAATTGAAGTATTTCATAAAAATGAACACTTACAATGGTCCGAACTCAGCCTCGGAGAGGTTTACAACTGCAATCTACTTGAGTCTACTTGAATCTACTTGAAGCTACTCCTATGAATCGAAGTGCAGTGCGAGTATTTAAAGTGCAGGTATTTAAAGAACAGGTATTTAAAGACTGGAAATGTAAAAAGACTGGAAAAGAAAATATATGAAGTAAATGACTGATTTGTATGATCTGAGTCCGTCCCTTTTTTCTGGGGGCTGCCCTGCTATTTATACTCGTCAGTGATGACCTTCGAACTGCACTTCGAACCGTCGAACTGCTCCTCCATGATCGCTGATCATGCTTCCTTACAAGTAGCTCCATTACGCCATTACTGGCAGTTGAGCTTCCCTCTTGTACTTGAATTTGAATATGAGTAACCATTGAAGATATGTCATCTTGCATCCCGTTATTGATCTAGTGTTATTCAGATCATGTGAGGACCAATATTTATTGCCACGTGTACGATCAGGATTAAAGGCTTGAATAACCTCCATTTATTACCCTTACTCTGCCACGTGTCGAACTGTAACTGGCTTTTACAAAATATGTAGCCAACAGGTACATATAATTGTTGTCCAAAAAACTGCAGAGTCTAATTTGCAGGAAATATAAGCCACCATAATTGATGTTATGAACGGGAAGCAAAAACATTATATAGGATTTAATATATTTATTTTTTATTTCAATATGTTATGATGATGGAAAAATTATAAAATAGTCTTAGAGTAGCACGTGGTTATACTCTCTCACCAATCATCATTTATTATGGTCTTTCATGTTTCTCAATCACCAAATACAAATAATTAATGCCTCATATTCTCTACCCATCATAATACCATGGAACATTTCGTGGCCGTACTGCCAGATTACTGAATAATTACAGCATTTTTCATGATAATATATATGGCAGAATTAGACAAATAACAAACACTTGTTTTCAGGTTTACCTATTAATTTTTCTTAAAAACCTTCTTTTGAGGATAAATTATAAATACACCACCTTGAGTTTTACTTAAAATATTGTTTCTTGTAGTTTTGAAAATTACATCCAAACCCTTAACATTTTTAATCGTATAACAAATAACTTATTTTTATTAATCAACAATTAAGGCCTCGTTTGGCAACTTGAAATTTTAGTCAAAAAGTCACTATAAGTTGTCACATTACTCTCTCTATTTTCTGCACATTTTTTATAAAAGTCAAAAAATTACTAAAATAGCATGTTTCCAAACCAAACCTAAGTCAATTAATAATTTTTAATGATGTCATCAATATATTTGAGTTAACCATTTTGTAATCTTATTATTGTATAGAAAGATAGTTTTAATTTTTTTTTTCCTGTCAACTTTGTTAAATAACATATTCTAATTAGCGGGTATTTGTAATTTTTAGAACTATTAAAAACAATTTATATTTTAAGTAAATTTTATAGAGTGTATTTATAATTTATCTTTTTTTAAATATAATTGATGGCTTAATTTTTGGTACCATTATTTGGTAAAATTTAAACCACAAACTAATATATTTTACATCAACGAATTTTAATTTTAAATTAGTATATTTTTTATAATGATAAAAGTAATTTAAAATCCCGAACCTTCAGTTTTGAGCTGATAATTCTTCTAAAAATTTTATTCCTGCTGAGACGAACAAATCAAAATATTATTTCCAAATGATCCAACTAAATTATTACTGGTTCATATTCTTCTAAGGGGTTAAAAAAAAATAAAAATTGATGAAATTAAATTGTACCTCAATCTAAAAATGAAAAATAAATAAATAAATAAAAATTCAAGAAATCATGAATGAGCAGTAATCCACAAATTTGAACATTTTTTCTATCATAAATAAGCCATAATCTCAGGCGAATCGAATACATACAAACTATTTTCCTACTTACATCAAATTTTAAAATACTTTACATGGTTGAACTTAAAAAACTAGTGCCAATTAAAATGGACAGTAATTAAATTGACAATAACTATTAAGTCATTGGTTTTTCATAATTACTAGCTAGGGTTGTTCATCTTTCTGTAGTGCAAAAGCATGACCGACGCCAGGGCTGTTACCGGGCATTGTAGGTCTAAAATCATCTTCATGTCCTGCATCAATACCATCAAATCCCGGGCTTTGATCGACTGTATATTTCTTTCCTGTGATAGAATGGTCAATTATCGGAGCATGAGTTGCGTGTGGGGGGGCTTGAGGATAGTATCCATTGCCCCTGTGACCTTCGTTGTTTTGGCTTGCTGCTGCTGATTCATTTTCATCTTGTATTGGTTTTAGCTGTCTTCCCTCACTAAATAGAATTTCATTGCATGAAATGAGTGAGAGAAGAATGACAAAGGTATAGATGGGTTGGATATAGGCCATAACTGAGAAGGGAAGAGTTTGGGTATGCTTGTTTTGTTCAAAATATGTGTGTGTGTGTGTGTGTGTGTGTGTGTGTGTGTGTGTGTGTGTGAGAGAGAGAGAGAGAGAGAGAGAGAGAGAGAGAGAGGGAGAGAGTTGTGAACACTATGATGACTACATGGCTTCTCCTTTGGTATTTATAATGGAAGATTCTAAATAAACTCAATAAATATCTCTCTATGTCTACTTGTATAAGTGCTTCTTTCTAACATACATAAGTTTCAAGGATAAAAAGGGAGTGAATTGTAATTGCAATTTTTGTAATTTATCTTTTATATTAATTTTGTTCTTGTAATTTTAATTGTATCGATATTGGCTTTAATTTTTCATATTGTTTTAATTTAGTCTAATTGCATCTACCAAGAAATCTGACATAAATTAAGGGTAAAATAGTCTATTAAAAAAAGAATGAGTCCTTTCAATTTGGACACAAAAAGGATCATTATTAATTGAATTAGATTGACATAATGTAAAAAATTCATGGGAAAAATTGATACAATAAAAACTATAAGAACCAATTGATTACAATACATAAATTACATGAATTACAGATGTAATTTGTCCCCCAAAAAATAAATTAATGTATTTATTTTAGAAGCTCTCTTAACCACTAATACTTCCGTAAATTAAAACTTCCACTTTGTTTATACAAATTTGGATGGTTCATGTTTTCAATCTTTTTTAAGGTCCTTTCTGGAGGGAACTTTATGCATATATTACTATTGGAAATTTAAGATTCACTACTTTTGATTTTTTTAGTCATTTTATTTTATTTTAAATACAACTTTTTGGTTTAAAAACCAAAAGATATGTTATTCTAATATAAAAATGTTGTCCAGAGCCCTATATAATACTCTACATATCTAAACACACAGAATCAGCTTTTCTCTCCTTCACAATTTATTTATACTTGGTATCATGTCTCTGAGAATTTTGGGTTGAATTTGAGATATGCATATGAACCTCACAGTCTGCACTTACAAGCCAAAATCTTTCTCTTTTTCTTCTTTTTTAATATTCTTAATTCTCTAAATCTTTTAAATAAGATTAATTACACATAATTTTTCTACAAAAACTGAAAGTTTGAAGAAATGGAGGAAAATGAAAGACCAAGGCTCTCAAAGTGAAAGCATTTTTGGAGAATCTAAATACGGTATGAGTTTTAAGTGTAAGAGTTTAGTCTTTTAAGTGTTAGAGTTTGGTCTGTATTGGGAGTTTTGTTATTATTCATTGGTCTTTTGCCAACTAAATGTTTATGTTTGTTGCATAGGGTTGAAGCTATCTGGCCTCACCAAATTGATGCATATGCATGCTTTCATTTCATTTTTGTAATGTTTTATTTATTTAATAAAATATTACTTCTTCTGCCAATTCAAAGAAAAAAAAAAAAATTGTGTCAATAATCTCTATATTTTGACTCTTGTGTTATTTTGATATTTATAATTTTAATTAGCTTGATTTTGACAATAAATTTATAATTTTATCTTAATTTGGTTTAATTAATTACAAGGGAAATTACACTACAAAAAAATTATTTTTTTGCGACGGTAAAATGCCGTCGCAAATACCCAAAATGCCGTCTCAAATGGTTTTTTGCGACGGTAATTGGCCTTTTGCAACAGCAAGTGAGGGGTCGCAACAAAAGGGATTGCAAAAGGGTTTTAGCGACGGTATAACGCCGTCGCCTTTTTTTTGCGACAGCAAAAATGCCTTTTTGCGACGGAAAAATACTGTCGGCATTAACGCGTGAAAATCTAAGTTTTTTTGAGACGGCACTGTGTTACTGTCGGCATTAACGTTGCTCCCAAAAGACCATTTTTTGCGACGGTACCTATGCCATCGCAAAAAGTTCCGTGTTATTTGGGCTCTTTTTTTGTAGTGAGTCTCATATTTTGAACTTGTAATTCATATAGTCTCATATTTTTTCTTGTGATCCATTTAATTATTTTGGATGTGTAATAACTCATTTGCCACCATATTGGAGTGTCACATTTAAAAAAAGTACATTAAAGAATTTTTAGTATCACATCATACCCGTTAGGTTACAATTAATGTTATGCTTCAAAAATTATAATTGGGATTATTTATTTTTAAAATCACTAGTCAAATCTAAAAGTCAAATACAGCTTTAAAGAATTGTTTATGGAAAATCAGATTGAAGAACTCAGGTGTGAATAACGAAGGGTTGATTTTTGATTTTTTAGTTATTTTAGTTTGGAATTAAAAATTTTATTTGGTTTTGGATTGAACTTTTTAACTTTTTTAATTTTATAATAGAAAAAATAAAATAATTATGATTTGAATATAATATTTCATTTTATTAATTTTTTAACTTATTTTATACTATTAAAAGAAAAAAAAAAATCACTTTAACTTACATGCCAAACTAAGGCAAAGATCATTTTGACATTATCACCGCTCAAAATGCACTAAAGTCATGTTTGATTCACAAGACTAATAATGAAATATTAATAATTTTATTAAATTAGTGTAGTACTCACTATCCAATTAGATTAATATCCATTGGATTAATAATCTCACCCCTACCTCATTATTAATAATCCTACAAATTTGTTGGATTAATTATCTATTGGATTAATAATCCTAAATCAAAATATTAAAACAAACATAGGGTAATTAGACTCACCGATTAATAATCTCAATCTCATACTCTAATCCATCCAATCAAACATACTATTCTACTGTACTTAATTCCCTCTAAACGGATTTGCATTTGTTTTTTTATGATGTGGTTGGTTCATGTGGTTTCTGGACCCTTGCAGTCGACAAATCTAAGTGAAATACATCTGTCCTCTCCTTATGTTATTATTGTTTGTTGTTTTCTTCTAATTTATTTTTGTAGTATTTTTAATGTACGTAATTATGTGTGTAATGTGTTTAGTGTTTAATATTTTATATAGTGGGTCTCAAATCTAAATAAAGGAAAGGTTGGTAGATTTGGTAATCTCATAGTTGGTATGTAAATTTTTTCATTATGTCTCTTGCGAATATGCGAATAAATATATAGATTTGATAAGAGTAGAATAAAAAAAAAAATTTAATGCAATCAATCGCACTTAATTATTATATTTTAATATACATGTACAAGCTTTTTCAACATGATTTGCATGATTATTTAATGCAAAATTATAACCGTAACATTTAAGAATGGAATTAATTTGTCTTTAGTTTACAAAGTAGACTGGCCGGTGTTATTTAGGCTTGTAAGGCTCACTACGAGTCCAATCAAGATATGAACAATTCATTTTCTACACAAAATTATGTACATCATTTTTGAAAAAGAATCAAACCAATCTAATAGCCATAACCACGTTATTATTTTATTTATCTTTCAAAAATAACTGGTCAATTTTTAAATAATATTTATTAATCATTTTTTTGTAAATAAATATTATAAATTAACGTTGTACGAGAAATAAATAAATCTTCTCGTGTAATCCTGTTGATCAAGTCTGCGCTCCTCCAAACGTAGTCGCTTTACTCCCTAAAAACACAAACGTGAGCTAGCCGGCGGGTGTGTGCCGGAAACCTCTCCAATGCCTAAGTCAGTAAAATAGACAAGAAGACAAAAGCTCTGTATATCCAGGAATCAAAGTTGTGTTACCTCTCCATAGGTGATGTTTGTAAGCTTTTATAAGTTCCGTGTGGCATAATCCAAGTAGGACTCTTACTCCTCTATGTAGAGTCCTCCTAGGATTCATACTCTTGAAAGATAATGTCTATCCTTCAACACCCCCTCACTGTTTAAACCAAGTGAGATGGTTTTACCATGGTCGGACTCCAATGTGGCCGAGGTACGCATGGCTATGCTTATCCATAGAACAGACCGAACTATCCTTAGTTCGGTTCGTCCTTTTACTGCCCTTACCTCAGTTCTTCCTGTACAAACCGTGGTAAGTCTAAACCGAGCTAACTTTTAGCAAGGTTTAGACCGAGCTAACCATACTGCGCCATAACTGGTATAAGTTTTAGTATGGTAACCGAGCTAACCTCTTTGAGACCGGAGTAACTTTAAACCTCTTCAAGACCGGAGTAACTTTATGTCCTTTTTACTCAGCCCTTCGCACTGAGGCCCATAACGGCCCAGCTCGACCCAATTTTCATAGAAATTACCTTCTCAATTGCCCCTTAATTCCATCTGCAAAGCATGATAGGGATTACCCGTCCCCAACCGAGCTAAAAAAGTTTCAACCTTTTCAGCCGAACTAAACCCCTTTGTCTTTCCAGCCGAACTAAATTCCAGAC
The DNA here is from genome assembly GCF_055761805.1 of Camellia sinensis. Classification (NCBI taxonomy): domain Eukaryota; kingdom Viridiplantae; phylum Streptophyta; class Magnoliopsida; order Ericales; family Theaceae; genus Camellia; species Camellia sinensis. The sequence continues at coordinate 193,844,965 of NC_138964.1, forward strand.
CGGGCTCAGCTTGTCCGGTCAAAATGTCCTTTCAATCACAGCGACTGAATCGATTCTCATTTCAATGACACGTGGCACGCTCTGATTGGCTAAAGACAGCTGTCACGCCGCCCTCGTACCTCGCGTAATTTGAACAGTTCCCGCCTTTGTCCCTTGCATCAAAACAAAAACTCTTTATTTTGATCAAACACTGCACTATTCACTTCCTCTTCTCTCCCTCTCGTTCCTGAGCTTCTGAGCTTACTGAGTTCTTTGATCTATATTCGAAGAAGCTTCGTGGTTTTGCTGCCATTTCTCTCATCTTCTCTTGTCCTGGTAAGCTGCTCAAACATGCCTTGCTTTCCTTGTTTTTTGCATTTGTTTAATCCACAGCTTTAGGTTTGTGTTTTTTCGAAACACTTTCTTTCTACTTGATTTGTATATTTCTAGAAAAACTTAGCAATAGAACACTCGAATACATGTAATATCCTGTAGAACACTGGTTTTCGATCCAAAATCATGATGCAACCGGACTAGAAAGTTGTTTGTAGTTAAAGTTGAATTAGGCAGACTATCTAACCGAACTAATACTTCATGCTACCCCATTAGTCTCAACAAGCCAAAGTATAATACTCTCCTTAACCGAGCTAATGAACCGGACTAGGGCTGTACAATAGTGTACTGGGAAACCTTAATTCCGACCGAGCTATGTCTCGGGGCTAAACCAGCATTTTTAATTTTTAGACCGAACTAAGAAAGCTGCCACTAGAAGCTTAACCAGGCTAACAAATCCTTGCGCAAACCGAGATAATAAATCCCTTGCGCAAATCGAAATAGCAAATGCCTTTGAACATACCGAACTATTGAGTACCTTGCCTAGACCGGGATAACAAAGCACTTTGCACAAACCGAGCTAAGACACGTAGCGTTTCACATAGCCGGGCTAGGACTTGATGTATCTTGCCTTTATTTCTCTTTAGCACGGTCCAACGGTCTGTGCTTAACACCTTTGTTCTCTTTTTGGTTCAAGCTCTTATTTTGGTTTATCTTAGTGCTTATACCTTTACTTTCTAACTGATGTCTTGTATGAGGTAGCATTCCCTTGCCGAGATACTTTATCTCGGTCTTAATCATTGCAACTATGAGTATATCTGCCAATCATTCTTTAGCCGAGATCCCTACCTCGGCTGAAGAATACTAAAAGTTGGTTTATTCCAGCCACCCACTTTTTAGTCGATGTCTTTTCTTTGGCTAAAGAGTACCAAGAGTTGGTTTAGTCCAGCCAACCACTCTTTAGCCGATGTCCTTACTTCGGCTAAAGAGTACCAAGAGTTGGTTTAGTCCAGCCAACTACTCTTTAGCCGATGTCTTTTCTTCGGCTAAAGAGTACCAAGAGTTGGTTTAGTCCAGCCAACCACTCTTTATCCGATGTCCTTACTTCGGCTGAAGAGTACCAAGAGTTGGTTTAGTCCAGCCAACCACTCTTTAGCCGATGTCTTTTCTTCGGCTAAAGAGTACCAAGAGTTGGTTTAGTCCAGCCAACCACTCTTTAGCCGATGTCCTTACTTCGGCTGAAGAGTACCAAGAGTTGGTTTAGTCCAGCCAACCACTCTTTAGCCGATATCTTTTCTCACAGACGGTGCCAATTGTACGGGAAAGAAATAAATCTTCTCGTATAATCCTGTTGATCGAGTCTGCGCTCCTCCAAACGTTGTCGCTTTACTCCCTGAAAACACAAACGTGAGCTAGCCGGCGAGTGTGTGCCGGAAACCTCTCCGATGCCTAAGTCAGTAAAATAGACAAGAAGACAAAAGCTCTGTACATCCAGGAATCAAAGTTGTGTTACCTCTCCATAGGTGATGTTTGTGAGCTTTTATAGGTTCCGTGTAGCACAATCCAAGTAGGACTCTTACTCCTCCATGTAGAGTCCTCCTAGGATTCATACTCCTGAAAGATAATGTTTATCCTTCAACACCCCCCTCACTGTTTAAACCAAGTGAGATGGTTTTACCATGGTCGGACTCCAATATGGCCGAGGTATGCATGGCTATGCTTATCCGTAGAACAGATTGAACTATCCGTAGTTCGGTTCGTCCTTTTACTGCCCTTACCTCAGTTTCTCCTATACAAGCCGTGGTAAGTCTAAACCGAGCTAACTTTTAGCAAGGTTTAGACCGAGCTAACCATACTGTGCCATAACCGGTATAAGTTTTAGTATGGTAACCGAGCTAACCTCCTTGGGACCAGAGTAACTTTAAACCTCTTCAAGACTGGAGTAACTTTATGCCCTTTTTACTCAGCCCTTCGCACTGAGGCCCATAACGGCTCAGCTCGGCCCAATTTTCATATAAATTACCCTCTCAAACGTGATTATAATTATTAAATTAAATTAATTTTTTTAACAATTAATTTATATATTATAATTTTAAAAATTAAATTTAGGTGAAACCATAATGGCCCATGGGCCGAAACAGCAAGGTACGGTGAACAAGCTGGTGCCTTTAAGAATAGATCAATAATTTAGTAAGGAAGAGGAGAGAGAGAGAGAGAAGAGGAAGTCGTCGCTGCCAATCCCACCCTGCCGCCGCGTTGCCACCCGGATGCCACCAATTCATGTTGTCTACAACTCTGACCTCTCCTACTGTTTCACGAGTAATCTATGGAAAAATGATTTAGACTTCTAAAAAGAGAACTCTAATGGAGCATTAATTTGTCTTTTTCTTCCCTATATTTTGTCTTTTACCTCACTGTTTTTTTTTTTTTTTTTAATGTGGCCAGCTCATTAGAGTTGCACTGCAGCACATCTAATTAGAGCTCTGCAGCAGATCTGGTAATCTATGCCATAGAAAGCAAATCAAAGCAAAACTCTGTTAAATCTGACTCAAATAAGCATTTTTTTGGATTCAAGAAAGAAAATCATAACAAAGTCTGAAGTGAACCTCTTTGAATATGAGAATTTTGGGGATAATTCTCTATGAGAACAAATAACAAACACGAAAGCTACAAAATCAAAACAATAAAGAACAAAAGACATAGAAAAATAAGATTAAGACCCAGATGAGATGTTGATTGTAGTGTGTGTAGTATCCAAGACTTTCACCTTTGTAAACCAAATCCAACTTTCTTGAGACCTTCATAGACACCAAGCAAAAAAACGAAAAACAACGAAGAAATAGAAATTGGAAATTTTATTCACGCAACAAAAAAAAAAAAAAAAAAAAAAAAAAATTGAAAAATGAAATAGGATTGAAATTTGAAACCCCTATATAATTAATGAAACTCGTTGGTATAGAAGGGTAATTGAATGGTTTATTGTACCAATTCAAGAGCAGCATCTGTATAGCTATTTCTCTTTCCAGTACTCTTCCACAAAACCATCACATTAATGGTGATTACCTAATATTTTCAGAGTAGGGATAGATAAAATTTTAATTGGTAGAGAAGCATAGAGGCTTACAATTTATCATGGGATGAGAAAACAACATAAGAGCTAAGTAATTGATAATTAATTTAGAATATAACCACATAATGTTTTGAAATTATTAAATAATTTCCCTCACTTCTCATGATCACTATAGAGGGTCCAAACGCCAATAAAATAAACGTGAGATATGCTGCTACCTCACTGTGATGGAGTTGTGTTGCTAATTTACTATTGAAAAATGTATAAAAAATATATTGTAATGCGTAAAAAATAGATAAAATTATTTTCGAATATATGAATTATATATTAAAATTATAACTATTTTAACGCTATGTGTCTTATTGATAATCTTTAGACCCATCATTATAAATCATAACTTACACACACACACAAATTAAAAAAGAAAATTTATAAAACTTAGACACGAAAAAATACATTAAGAAATTTTATTTAAAAAAAAAAACCATTAAAGAAAGGCATCATAACCCACCACATCTAATTTTCCCTTAAATCGTGTAGCATCTAATATCAAAATATGCCTTTAGTGCTTAAAACAATAATGTTAATAAATCTAAAAATATTTTACATAAAAGTGTTTAGAATGCAGTGTAAGTTTAATTTTTGTACTTCATATTTGTCATTGCAATTCTAAGCTAGCTAGTTGTGATAAAATCAAATAAGCTTGTTGATGTAGGCCGAAAGGTACCACATTTAGGTCACTTAAGTTACATTTTTTGTCTTTTAATTTTATTTATTTGGTGGAGATGATGTGTTTCGTGTACTTGTACAGATTTGACAGGAAATATGAAAATTCAATCAAAAGGGGGCGCGAAATCAGATTCTCCGAGCGAGACGTGAAAAATCCGAGTCCACCAGACCACCGCACATGCGGCCAAGTTCCACCGCACGTGCGGTCGTGCGGTCCACCACCGCACGAGCGGCCAACACCACCGCACAAGCGGCCAACCTAGGGACGCGTGCAAGGACTTTTTGGTCTATTTTGCTCTGAATAAAAGACAGAAAATCAATCACAGTTAGGGTTCGCAAATTGAATACAGAAAGGAGGGAGGCTAGGGCTCCAAAGGAGGAGACACTACCAAAGCTTGGAAAACACTTCCATGGGGGCTTCTTCTCCATCTTCTTCCTCTTTCCACTCCTCCATGAGTGGCTAGTCGTCTTTTCTAGGGTTTCAGGTTTTGATGAAACCCTAGACATGTAATGGAATTTTTCACGAGCTTTCATTGTAACTTGGTTTGAATGAATGTATGGATGTTTTAGAAGTTTATAAATAATTGTTTCATTCTTCTCTTCAAGCATTTTACTCTCTGTGATTGTTTAATATTTTCCATACATTAGTATTCTTTGTGTTTGTATTCAAAGTACGAGACAAGTCATGCTATGAGAGACGGGTCGTTTTGCTAACATAGTTTAGAGCAAACGACTCGTACTACTCGGGATGATTCGTTCCTATACATTGAATGCAACAACCCTCTTGATCAATATTTCAAACTTGTAGTTGTGAAATATTGGATAATTCAAACCGAATTGCGATTGATGGTTGATGTTAAGTCTCATTCATGTGGTTAGTGGTGAATTCTCTACCCTAGGATTTTTTTTTTCCCGAAAATTAATATCTCAAACCCTAGATTTTAATTATCAATATAATTCTTCAATTTTATTTAATTGATGTTTAGGTATAGAATCAATCTTATCTTTTTAATCAAAATTAATTTAGGAATTTTGCGATTGAATTAATTTAATTTCACAATAGTCCCTGTGGATCGATACCTGGACTTGCCATTATTCTGATTGAATTTAGTATAGTTTAGTATTTAATTTTCGTGTGTTCAACGACCCATCAAATTTTGGCACCGTTGCCGGGGACTTCTGGCGAAATTAGTTAATTTAAAGTTACATTCTTACTTTAATTTTTTAGTTTAGGATTTTATGCTTTTGATGTTGCTAAGTGTGCTGAGCGTTTGAAATTGGAGCTATCATTGAAGTGCAAGCGGAGCGCAGCTGAGCTTAAATAAAAACCGCAGCACTAAAGTGAGTAAACAGAAGCAAACACTCACAATCAAAGCACCAAAGTGCTAAAACGAAAGTCAAAGCTCAAACAGAGGTTGGAAACAACGTCTACACGCCAAGCATCCGCAAGACGAGTAAAGTGTTTTCGTTAAACCGCTGTGAGTATTTCTTCCTTTGGTATTTTGCTTTCATGCTTAGTGCACAGAGTCGGTACTTGTTGTGTGTGTTTGGGTAGTGTATGCACGGGCGTCGTTCTTGTCGCCCTGAATTGTGGAGTTTGGACCTTGAACTAGAAAGGACTCTTAGGAGACTTAGGACCTCTGCCCGTATTCCTAGGCTTGAATATTCATACATTGAGCCATTGGAGATGGCAGATCCTAATGTCCCGAATGTGCCCAGCCGGACACTTAAGGATTATTTTACACCCACTGCATATACATCACCATCATGCATCCAATTACCCAACACCACTACTGCTCATTATGAGATTAAGTCCAGCACCATACAAATGCTCCCATCATTCCATGGACTAACTCATAATGATCCTTATAATCATTTGAATGAATTTCTGGAAATTTGCTCGACAGTGAGGATCCAGAATTTCACAAATGAAGCCTTAATGTTGCAATTGTTTCCATTCTCGTTAAAGGATAAAGCCAAACACTAGCTAAATTCTTTACCTGCTAACTCAATCACAACTTGGGACCAATTACAGCAACGGTTTTTGGAGAAGTACTTTCCCATAGGTAAAACCAACCAACTTAGGCGAGCCATCACAAACTTTGCTCAAATGGATGGCGAGCAATTCCATGAGACGTGGGAAAGACTTAGAGACCTTCTCCAACAGTGTCCCCACCACCAAGTGCCTAATTGGCAACGTGTTCAAACATTTTATTATGGCTTAACTGAGCCACACCGCCAAATGGTGGATTCGTCCTGTGGTGGGACATTTATGTCTAAAAATAATGTCAAGGCATGGCAATTGTTTGAGAACTTAAGTGATAATTCCCTTCACCATGCCTCCGCAGCCCAGCAAGTCCAGCAACCCGTAGTTGGTGTGAGAACCCGAATATAAAAATTAAGTAAAAAATTAAATAATAATATTACAATCTCAAAAATTTTGATAGTGAATTCTAAGGTGCAAATTAAATATTATTGGAGGATCTTTTAATTAATTTTAAACTTAAAATAAATTTGTGGTGGAAGTTTTTAATTTAGAGGCAAGATTTATAATAAATAAATAAATAATAGGGGACCAATTAGTTAGTATATTTTGATTTAGTAATACTTGTATTTTATTTAAATTATTGGGATAGAAAATAAAATAATATAAAGAGATAATAATTTAAAACCTTTTGTTTAGATAATTATTTAGAGTTTTGTTTAGGTATATATAGAGCAACCCTAATTTTCCTAACAAAAACCCTAACCCTTAATTATAATTTCTTTGCACTACACCTTCAACATATAACAGCAGCCACGAGAGAGAGAGAGAGAGAGAGAGAGAGAGAGAGAGAGAGAGAGAGAGAGAGAGAGAGAAGTTTTCAGCAACTTTGTGGTTGAACAACTCTAAGGTAAGAATCAATTTATTCTTGTTCTATTATAGATTTTTGTTTACATAGTTATGGTGCTTGTGGGTGTTGTGAGTTGGTGGAAGAAAAAGGAATGGATTGGCTGATGGGGAGAGTATTCTAGAAATTTTAATCGAATTCATAATGTCGCTCCTAAGAATATTAATCTGTCCGCAAACTTTAAAAATCAAGAAATCATATCAAACGAATGAATTTTAATCTGAAATTTTTAAAGTAGATTAATTACATACTGAATTGTATATCTGAATTTTTTCATAATTTTTGGGAGTCAAAATCCATATAAATTGAGGTATTTAAATCTGTCCAGGAAACCAGTCCGAAACAGTAAATTCGGGAGTGTTGTTCTCTTTGGGTATAAATCCAAAAATTATCAAATTAGTGTCATTAGAACCGGTTACGAGTCTAGTTTCTTTCATTTTTTACCTTGCGTTGATTGCTAGTGTATACTAAGAGAACCGTCAATTTCTTTAAAGCGCTGCAGAAAGCAACCTGTTTGGATATAATAAATTATAGATAATTATTTTGATAAGAAAATCAAGTGAAACCAATTGGGTTTGAAACTTAGGATATATTAGATCATATCTGGAGGTTATTGGAATTTTTCAAATAGCGTGGAGTGGGTTTTGTAATTTTCAAAGTTAGCGAATAAATTGCGAAAACTTGTTTAAAACTCTGTTTTATCTTAAAGTTATTTTTAGTGAAGTTTCGATCGAAACCTATGTCTTTGGTGATTTTAGACCTTGAAGAACATGAACTTAGGTAATATTTAAGAGTAACGGTGAGTTGGGTTGAGCCGTGTTAGTGCGCTTTAGTTTGGGGTTACTTAGTTCGTATTCTTTAGTATTTTTAAATTAGTAGTGATGTGTAGTTTTCATATTGGTTCAGGGCACTAGTTGGACTTTCATACTCTATTTGAGGATTATATTATTTTGTTTCCAGGTGAGTAGTTTCATGCTACGTATTTTCATAAATGTTCCCCTACCCTGAACTGTTGGAAAATTAAATTGTTGTTTTAAAACTAAACTGTTTTGATAAATTATTATATTATCAATGGAATCAAATTATTTCTGAAACATGTGTGAACTTGGCATACTGTAAACTATTTGTTTTGGTCTCATGTTTATAATGATGAACTACCATATTTTGCGAAACTGATGTGTATTGATTATTGGGACCATGTGTGTATTTAGTCCAGGGAAATTATTCCACTGTGTGTGGTGACTCTGGCCACTAGGGAATAGATCCGGGTTGGGCCGTGATGACTCTAGTACTCAACGATTGTAAGGAAAAGACCTTTAAAAATAACTAGGTGACCTTCAATCGGATCGTCTTTGAGAAAAGGCCTAGGTGCCACCCTGAGGATGACTCTTAGTTCGGTATTGAATCCAACGGGGCTTATAGCCTTAAGAACTGTGTGGCAGATTATTTATTTTTATTGGTACCTAGAAAATTATTGGTGTTCATGTTATAATCTGTTTTAAGTGGAAAATGTTGTTTATCATGTTCTTGCGAGACATGAGTATTTTAAGTGTTGAACTGTGGAACCTTCTTTTTGAAACAGATTGTATTTACCAAACTGTATGTCAATCTAGTTTCTGTGATATATATCTTATTTTGGAATTGAACTCTGTTTTCAAAACTGTATTTACTATCCATGTTGCTACTCACTGAGCTATCAGCTGACTTAGTTGTTTACCATTTCCAGGTGTTAGAAGGACTTAGAGTCGACTCATGGCGTAGCGGGGACTCAATTGCATGGACCTCTAGGGCATTTATTTAATTTGTTTTAGGTTGCTTGTCGAGTTTTGTGCATACATTGTGGTTGAGTTTTATTTAGAATTATTTTATGTTGTGGGCAGTTTGTGTCCCATTTAGTATATATATATTTTTAAGAAGTTGGTTATGACTTGTTTTTCAATTGTGGCATGTCACTGGATTGAGTTTTGATTTATTTATTTCTGGGCTATCATCCCATTTATTCTTTGTGGTTTTGGGTTCATATTTAGGCTTACGTGTGCCTTGAGCTAAGTCCCTGTGGGCCACGACCGGTCATGCCCGGATTTGGGGTGTGACAATTGGAGCCCCGAAAAGAGGGGGCATTTATGAGGTCGGGCAAAACCTAGAGTTAGCCTAACAAGTAGAGGCACTGTTCCGCAAGATGGACCAATTATTAGCTACGGCACATGCCCCTACCCAACAAGTTCAGCCTCAATTTCACAAGGCATGTGTTATTTGTGCAAGCCCTGCTTATGACTTGAGTGAGTGCCTTTCAGCATCACAATTTTCGGAGTTAGTCCAAGAGCATGTAAATGCAGCTCAAGGATTCTTCAACCCGGGTAATGATCCATACTCCAACACATACAATCCGGGATGGAGGAATCACCCTAATTTCTCATGGAGACCCCCTTCACAAGGCACTTCTTACAATCCTTCACCACCAAGGCAGAATTTCAATAATTTTGCCAACCAATCATCTTACCAACCACTGCAACCTTATAGACCCCCACAACCATACCGGCAACCACAACCACAACCCCTGTCTGTTCCTCAAGGCAACTCTGCCTTTGAGACTCAGGTGTTGGAAGTTCTCTCAGAACTTAAGGGGTTAGCACCAATAGTTCACTCCTACACTCACTCTATTGCCAAGATAGAGACCCAATTGCGTCAAATGGCTAACAACATGAATCGGAGAGAGGAGGGAAAATTACCAAGTCAAACTGTGGCCAACCCTAAGGGACAATACGGGGCAGAGAGTTCAAGTGAGAATGGTAAGCAACATGAGCAAGTGCAGACGGTGGTTGCTTTGAGAAGTGGTAGGAAGCTAGAGCCTCAGTCAGTTGCATCTGATGCAACTAGAGTTAGGAAGGGTGACCACGGTGGTTCATCTAGTGAGAGTAAGGGTGAGGGGGAAACATTTAAGAGGGATGACTTAGTCCCTAGCACTTCATTTGAGTCTAAGGCACCATATGTGCCTAAGGCACCTTTTCCCCAGTGCCTTGATACACCGTCCCCTTTTAATAAGAAGGCGGCATCTTTGGAGGCAATGATTGAGGTCTTTAAACAGGTAAAAATCAACCTCCCCCTGTTGGAGGCGATTAAGCAAGTACCATCATATGCCAAATTTCTGAAGGACCTTTGTATGCAAAAGCGTAAATCTAGGACACATGTGTCCCAAAAGGTCCTATTCACGGAGCAAGTAAGCTCCATCTTGTTGAATGACACACCTCCTAAGTTTAAGGACCCAGGTGCCCCAACCATTGCATGCATTATTGGGGACCATTTCATTGATAAGGCCTTATTAGATTTAGGAGCTAGTGTAAATTTGTTACCGTACTCTGTGTACGAGGAATTTGGGCTTGGCGAGTTGAAGCCCACTACTGTTACTCTTCAGTTGGCCGACCGGTCCCTCAAAGTGCCACAAGGCATGATTGAGGATGTGCTAGTTAAGGTTGATAGGTTCTACTTCTCTGTTGAATTTTTGGTTTTAGATATAGAACCGGTAGCCAGTTCGAGAAAACAAATCCCGGTGATTTTGGGTCTACCTTTCTTGGCTACGGCCAATGCATGCATTAATTGTCGGACCGGGGTTATGGAAATTTCATTTGGTAACATGCAAGTGAAACTTAATGTTTTCCAAGCATCACAATAACCTCACGAGAGAGAGGAGTGCTTATTAGTGGATGTTGTGGATGAGATTGTCGAGGAGGCTTTGCCCTCCATTCTTGTAGAGGACCCTTTAGAGGCTTGTCTAGCTCATTTTGGATTTGAAAATTTTGATATATATGGGTCAGTTGAGAAGGTGAATGTCTTGCTTAATTCTTCTTCTACACCAGATTTTCCTCCATGAAAAGCCCGGTTTGAGTCACTACCTCCTCTATCGAGAGAGCCTACCACACCATCTTTGGTCACACCACCTACACTTGAGTTGAAACCACTTCCGGCCACACTCAAGTATGCATTTTTAGGGCCCCAGGAGACTTTACCAGTTATCATTGCATCTGACTTGACTGCGGAGCAGGAGAATCAGTTAATGAGTGTTCTCGTGGCACATCGGAGTGTTATAGGGTGGTCAGTGACTGATTTGAAAGGGATAGATCCCTCCGTGTGCATGCATTATATACACCTAGAGGAGGACACCAAGCCTTCTCGCGAAATGCAACGGAGACTGAATCCTAACATGAAAGAGGTGGTGAAAAATGAGGTTTTGAAATTGTTGGATGCTGGTATCATATACCCCATCTTAGATAGCAAGTGGGTGAGTCCCACACAAGTGGTACCCAAAAAATCGGGCATCACTGTTGTTGAGAATGAGGGAGGAGAGTTAGTCCCCACACGAACCACTACTGGGTGGCGAGTGTGCATTGATTATAGGAGACTAAATTCCTCGACTAGGAAGGACCATTTTCCCTTACCTTTCATTGACCAAATCCTAGAGCGGTTAGCGGGGTAGGGGTTCTATTGTTTTCTTGATGGTTACTCGGGGTATAATCAAGTCCCGGTGCACTCCGCTGACCAGGAAAAGACCACATTCACATGCCCTTTTGGCACTTTTGTTTACAGGCGCATGCCCTTTGAGCTATGTAATGCACCGGCGACCTTTCAACGGTGTATGATGGCCATTTTCTCCGACATGGTGAAGAAATTCTTAGAGGTTTTTATGGATGACTTTTCGGTATTTAGACCGTCTTTTGAGGAATGCCTTAGGAACTTGACTAGAGTGTTAGAACGATGTACTGAAGCAAACCTAATCTTGAGTTGGGAAAAGAGCCATTTTATGATTCGTGAGGGTATAGTGTTGGGACACATTGTGTCCCCTCGAGGTATAGAGGTTGACAAGGCTAAGGTTGACCTCATTGCAGGCCTTCCTCCACCCAATTTCGTGCGTCAAATTAGGTCTTTCTTAGGGCATGCAGGTTTTTACCGTAGGTTCATCAAAGACTTTAGTAAGATATCACTTCCTTTGTGTAGTCTACTAGTTAAGGACGCACCTTTTATCTTTAATGAGGCATGCTTAAAGGCATTTGAAACACTAAGAATGGCCTTGACCACCGCCCCAATCATGAAATCACCAGATTGGTCGTTTCCCTTTGAAATCATGTGTGATGCCTCTGATTATGCTGTCGGGGCTGTGTTAGGCCAAAGGGTCAATAAGGTGCCATTTGCTATATACTATGCTAGTCTCACTCTCTCGGATGCACAATTGAATTACACTACCACCGAGAAAGAGTTGCTAGCTGTGGTCTTCGCTTTAGACAAGTTCCGGTCATATCTCCTAGGTTCCAAGGTCATAGTCTTCACTGATCACGCCGCTTTGCGGTATTTATTATCAAAGAAAGAGACCAAACCTAGATTGATTAGATAGATTTTGTTGCTTCAAGAATTTGACTTAGAGATCCGTGATAAGAAAGGATCCGAGAATGTGGTGGCGGATCATCTCTCCCGAATCCTTGTTGAGTATAATAGTGACCCTCTTATTTTGCATGATTCGTTTTCGGACGAACAACTCTTTGAGCTGTCACAAGCGAGCCCCCCGTGGTTTGCACATATTGTGAATTACTTGGCCATTGGGCAAATTCCATAGAATTGGTCTAAGCAAGACAAAGACTGATTCTTTTCGCAGGTCAAGTATTATTTTTGGGAGGATCCGGAGTTGTTTAAATATTGCTCCGACCAAGTGATCCGACGATGTGTGCCAGAGAGTGAGGTGCAAAGCATTCTTACATTTTGTCATTCTTCTGCATGTGGCGGTCATTTTAGTGGGCATAAAACGGCCGCCAAGATTTTACAGAGTGGGTTTTATTGGCCCACAATTTTTAAAGATGCCCATCAATTTTGTAGAACTTGTTTGCGCTGTCAGCAAATGGGTTCGATGTCTCGGCGTGACATGATGCCAATGTCCCATATTCTTGTGGTAGAAATATTTGATGTTTGGGGAATTAATTTTATGGGCCATTTCCTATCGTCATTCGGGTTTGAGTACATTCTCTTGGCAGTAGATTATGTGTCTAAGTGGGTGGAGGCAATAGCTACCCGAACAAACGATCATAGAGTGGTAATCAAATTTTTGCATGAAAACATCTTTAGTCGTTTTGGGTTTCCTAGAGCCATAATAAGTGATCAGGGTACACATTTTTGTAACCGGTTCTTTGAGTCGGTAGTTAAGAAATACTCTATCACTCATAAAGTTGGCACTCCATACCACCCTCAAACTAGTGGCCAAGTGGAAGTCTCAAATAGGGAGGCAAAGCACATAATTGAAAAAACTGTGAGACCGGATAGGAAAGATTGGTCACAACGGTTAATTGATGCATTATGGGTGTACCGTACTGCTTATAAGACACCCATTGGGATGTCAACATATAGAGCGGTGTTCGGCAAAGCTTGCCATCTCCCGGTTGAACTTGAGCACCGAGCATTGTGGGCCATAAAGAAGTTTAACTTCGATATGGCCGCGGCGGGGCTCAACTGGAAATTGCAACTCAATGAGTTGGAGGAAATCTGGAATGATGCATATGAGAGTTCGAGAGTTTTTAAAGCTCGGACTAAAGAATTCCATGACAAGCATATTAATAGGAAATCCTTTGAACCCGACCAAAAAGTGTGGCTTTTTAATTCAAAATTGAGACTCTTTCCGGGTAAGTTAAGATCAAGATGGGATGGCCCCTTTGTAGTTATTGAGGAATTTATTCATGGCGCCGTTGACATGCGAGATCCAAAGACTGGCCACACTTTCAAAGTGAATGGCCAAAGATTGAAACCATATATAGAGGGCATTGGAAATGGAGATATGATTGAGTCCATTGCTTTGATGGACCCATTTTACTACGATTAAATGATTGATTTCTTGTTCTCTTTTCTTTCTCTTCTATGCTATTCTATTTTTCTTTGTTCTCGTTATGCTTTACGTGCGTCTAGGAGACTTTAAATCCTCTAAATGTGTAATTCCTTTGGTGTTTGCCGTGCCCGAACGGCATCTGACGGTCTGGTATAGCCACCTAACCGTGTTTGTAGTGAGTTCCTAAGAGACCAACTGAGACGGTGGAAACTAGAGTTCGAATGGCAAAGCCTAGAACACAAAGGTTTGGGATTTCCGAGACTAGAGTCTAGTTTAAATACCCAGGGGTGTGGAGATTGGTTCAAAACTACCTCGGCTTGAACTCTGTATGGCAGCCCCATAGGTTGAGGTAGCTTCAGGCGCCTCGATTCTGGATACCGAATCAACCTAGTCTGTCACCCTGTTGGAGAATAGGGAAAGTTACAAACACAGTTAGGGAGAAAAGTAGTACCCGTGGTTTTCGCGTGTAGATTATACCTTTAGTGGGCATTCCGTTATGCTCTCATGTGCTATATTTATTTCGGATGTCAATTGAATATAGAAATGGTTAAGTATATTTGGGTTGTACTAGCCCGAATGCTATAAACTACGCTGGGTTTTATTACTTGGGAGATTCTGAAGTGGCAACTTTATGCCATAACTTTGGTGCCTTTTGTTAGGTGCTGGGAGTTAGTTTTCCATTTTCTTGAAGCATGTACGCTTGTGAGTGCTTCTTGTTTTTGTTAAACTATGCTGTTGCAATGTAGCAGAAAAAGGTCATTGCATGCATGTGGGTGGAAGGGACCCTCCGTAGCCTGCGTAAGGCATTGATGTGTGTTTTTATTTTTAGTTTGTGGCACATCTCTTATTAACTAATTTCTAAGATGCTTAGCTCTCTGAGGTCTCAGTCATATTTAAGAGCAATTTTAGATGATTAGAACTTTGTGATTTTTGTCAAAAAGCATGCTTCTTAGTTTAATTTCTTTGTGTTTCGTTCTTCAAAAAAAAAAAGGAGGGGGGTGTTATACTTGTTCAAAAAAAAAAAAAAAAAAAAATCAGCCCAGACCGCTCGAGCGGTTGGGCTCGCCGCACGAGCGGCCTAGCTCGAGATGGCTACTGTCTGACGCCGCAGGAGGGGTCCAAATGCGCCGCAGGAGCGGTCCAAATGTGCCGCAGGAGCGGCCCAAAATCCCCGCTCGAGCGGCCCAGGTCCAAGCCAAAAAAAAAAAAAAATCAACCCAGACCGCTCGAGCGGTTGGGCTCGCCGCACGAGCGGCCCATACCAATTTGGCTACTGTCTACGGCCGCTGGAGCGGCCCAATCTCGCCGTACGAGCGGCCCACTCTTAAAAAAAAAAAAAAAAAAAAGTTTTGTTTTGTTTATAATTTATAATACATACGTAAATAAATACATAAATACATACAATTCATTTATTTATTTATTTATTTTAAAAATAAATACATAAATAAATTTTAAAAATAAATAAATAAATATACAATTTTTTTTTTTTACAAAAAAATTATAAAAAAATTGTTTATTTATTTATTTATATATATAATTAAATAATAATAATAATAATAAATAAATCGTATTTTATTATTATTTATTTTATTTTATTTTATTTTATTATTTATTATTTGTTTTTTTTTATTTCCTATTTTAAAAAAAAAAAAAAAAAACCTTATCTAAACCCCACAAACCCATTCTCTTCTTATCCCAATTACTCTCATTCTCAGATTTCTCTCTCTCTCTCTCTAAACCCCACAAACCCACTATCTTCACCATCTTCTTCTTCCTTCTTCTTCTCTTCTCTTCTTCTTTCTTCTTCCTCCCCAAAACCATCTCACCGCCGGCGTCCTATAACCCTCTCCGTCCGTCGAATCTCCGACAACCACCATTTTTTCCGGCGAATCACCACTCTTTTTTCTCTCTTTCTCCACTTTTTTTAAGGTAATTTTTTTTTCCTTTTATGTGTAGATTGTGGAGTCTTTGATGTTGTTTTTCTGTTTACTTATTTATTTTTTTTAGATCTATTGTTCATCCAAAAAAAAAAAAATTTGCGAATCTGGGCAAGAACACCATCGCCGCACGTGCGGCCCCCACTCGGCGCACGTGCGGCCCATGCCAGAATAAAAATAAAAAAAAATTTAATGTTTAGTTTAGGTTATTTTATTCTATACTTTAACCTCTTTTGTAATTTAGCTATTTTATAGCTTAGTTTATTTTATAGCTTAGTTTAGTTACTTTAATTTAATGTCATTTTTATTCATTTATTTAATTATTTTCGTTTTTATCTTTAAAAAAAAAAAATAATTGGTGATGTGAGGATGATCCGATTTTGAATGATTTATGCCTACATGCTATTTCTGATGAATGTTCATATAATGGTTCCACATTTTTGGTTGTGTTGGTTGAACTATTTTGTGCAGATATGGCTTCATCATCCCGCCGAGCACCCAAATGGCCTCGCACTGCCAACATTGCATTCAGGGATACGCCAACAGATGCTTGGGCCACCAAACCGGTGGTATGTGATACATCCTTTGATGTGGACTTCTTTCGTCGGCATCAAACCACTACATGGAGTATTCAACAACTTGAAGACCGGGGCCTCCTGGGCATCTGCACTGTCATTGAACCGGCATACCCGCGCATTGTGCGCCTCTTTTATTAGCATATGTACGTCAGTGACGAGGCCCCGGGAGCTCTTTGCTCCATTGTTGACAGAGTGGAGTTAGTGGTCACTCCAACTTCAATTGCCGAGGTCCTCCACTGTTCCATGGACCCTATCAATGCAGAACAGTTCCCGGTATTCACTCGGGAACTCACCATCCCGGAATTGGTGACTGAGTTTTATGAGGGGCGTCAGAAGGATGACAACCGTACGAGCATCAGGCAGGCTAATTTACCACGTCGCCTTCTCTTCCTCGATGTGGTCCTGAAAAAGAATGTCATTCCTATTGGCCACAAGGAAGAGCGGAGAGGGGACTTCCTCCGTGCCTTGCATCGGTTTGACCTCGGGTTTTGGATTGACATCCCTACCTTGATCTACAATCAGATGTATAGAATCCTAAATGAAGTCAAAATCCGTAATACACGGGGTAGTTCTACATGGGCCCTCCCTTTTGCCAACCTCATTACAGCGCTCATAAAAGCCCAAGGGACATACCCACTGCAGGCCATTGAGGTTCAGCTTTCGCCGCCCCTATTTTATGGTAGAACTCACTGGCGTCAAACCACTGCTCGCCTGCCGCCTCCACTAGTTCTTCTTGAGGCCCCGGCAAATCCTAATGATGCCCCAGTTGAGCCTGCAGCCGCACCAGCGCCGGCACCACCGCCATTCCGTATGACGAGGGCGCAATATCAGGCTATTATGGATAATCAAGCCACCCTTCAGCAATCCATGGTTGATCTCTGGAACGACTACCAGGCTGACCGGGATTATTCACGGGTGGCATTTGATGGGTATCAGCAGTCAGTTGCCTCTTTGCACACTAACTTCTATGCCTATCGGGATTCGAGTGGGCAGCGGTTTGATCAGTTTGATCAGCGGTTTGATCAGTTTGATCGGCAATTTGATCAGCATGGTACTAGGGTTCATGATGAGGCGTTCGAGACTCGAACACTAATGCATGCCCTATTTGAGCAGCATTTCCCACCACTACCACCAGATCCATATCAGTGATTTCTGTATATTTCCTTTATTTTCTTTCATTTCATTTTGTTTATTTTCTTTTCCTTTCTCTTTTATTTGTACTTAAAATATATATATATATATATATATCGAAAACTGTGTTTGGGTGTCCTTGCCTCGCTGGATGTGCGCCCATGATGTCTGGTAAGATCCTCTCTCTCATTTTTACTATCTCATGTCTACTTGCTTACATTGAGGACAATGTTATATTCCAGTTGGGGGTGAGGGTATTTGTAATAAATAGTCATGTCTGTACTTGCTGCACTTGATTTGCACCACTTCACTTAATGTTTACTTTGTGCCAGTATGGTAATGATATGAACATATGTTAATTGGGGAACATAGTGGGCTTGTATGAAAAGGGTTTATTGGGTAAATACTCACATGTGATGTTTGCACTAGGATAGTTGTTTGTGTTTGTGGTATTAGTACACTTGTCATGAGTATGCCTTAATTCACATGAACACACTATCATAGCAGTGGCCTCTTTATTATAATCTCTGGTGTACATCATTGATAATGGTTGAGGTTGCAGAAAAGAATAAATGAGTAGCCAAGATTCTCTTAAAAAAAAAAAAAAAAAAACAACAACAACAACAACAAACTTGACTTGTTTGGGTTCGTAGCCTCTTTAACTCGAGTTATTAAGCCCGTAGGGGTGTCTCTACACCTAGTGCCCTAAAACCGTCTGATTTGGGAGTCATTGGCCCAATACTTGCTACATGGGTTAATTAGAAAGCTTAAGGGACCTAGACATTGCACAGTTAAGGAAAAATAAAGAGAATGACTAGTTCGGATTCGTAACCTTTTCAGCTCGAGTTATTAAGCCCGTAGGGGTGTCTCTACACCTAGTGCCCTAAAACCGTCTGGTTTGGGAGTTATTGGCTCAATGCTTGTTACATGGGCTAAATAGAAAGCTTAATGGATCAGGACATTGCACAGTCTAAAAAAAAAAAAAAAAAAAAAAATTAAGAAGCTTGGTTGCAACAGTTTAGTTTTTCTGTATATGTTGAGTGTTATTATAAGTTACATTGGGCTATTATAGTGGACAGTTAACTAAGGATTCATTTAGCAAGAAGAGTTTGGCGCTTTTTTGGCTATTTTAGCCACAAAAGACAAAATAGGCTATTTTAGCCACAAAAAACAAAACATCATATCCAACCCATAATCATTACACTTTTCTCTCACAAAAAAAGTCAAAAAAGCCAAAAAGCCAAAAAGCCAACCCACTTCCCAAACGGAGGCTAATATGGTGATGGCACTTTACACCGAGGGTACTAATGATGTGTCTACTAGCATTCACAAGTACAGGGGACTCTACTTTTGTATTAACTGAATTGTGGTTTAAGCTCAATAGATTCCTTTATACTTGTCCACTATGCCTTTAATGAATCATCATGTTTTAATATCACACTGTAGTGACACATAAGTTGGTTGTTGTGTGGAGTAGTGTGGTTAATTGTTGTTGAGCGGATTTGAATATGTTGATGTTTGTGGGTATCATTTCTGAAAACCCTCACGAGACTATATTCGTCCACTTAGGGTAACCTTGTGGTTTAAAGGCTTGTTGCATATGCTAAATGCAATTGTGTTCCCTACGAAAGTGACTGAGAGTATTTTACTTTTCTTATTTCTTTTGTTTTGCTTGAGGACTAGCAAAAATGCAAGTTGGGGGGTGTGATGTAGGCCGAAAGGTACCACATTTAGGCCACTTAAGTTACATTTTTTTGTCTTTTAATTTTATTTATTTGGTGGAGATGATGTGTTTCGTGCACTTGTACAAATTTGACAGAAAATATGAAAATTCAATCAAAAGGGGGCGCGAAATCAGATTCTCCGAGCGAGACGTGAAAAATCCGAGTCCACCAGACTACCGCACGTGCGGTCCACCACCACACGAGCGGCCAACACCACCGCACGAGCGGCCAACCTAGGGACGCGTGCACGGACTTTTTGGTCTATTTTGCTCTGAATAAAAGATAGAAAATCAGTCACAGTTAGGCTTCGAAAATTGAATACAGAAATGAGGGAGGCTAGGGTTCCAAAGGGGGAGACACTACCAAAGCTTGGAAAACACTTCCATGGGGGCTTCTTCTTCATCTTTTTCCTCTTTCCACTCCTCCATGAGTGGCTAGAAGTCTTTTCTAGGGTTTTGATGAAACCCTAGCCATGTAATGGAATTTTTCACGAGCTTTCATTGCAATTTGGTTTGAATGAATGTATGGATGTTTTAGAAGTTTATAAATAATTGTTTCATTCTTCTCTTCAAGCATTTTACTCTCTGTGATTGTTTAATGTTTTTCATACATTAGTATTCTTTGTGTTTGTATTCAAAGTACGAGACGAGTCATGCTATGAGAGACGGGTCGTTTTGCTAACATAGTTTAAAGCAAACGACTCGTACTGCTCGGGATGATTCGTGCTTATACATTGAATGCAACAACCCTCTTGATCAATATTTCACACTTGCAGTTGTGAAATATTAGATAATTCAAACCGAATTGCGATTGATGGTTGATGTTAAGTCTCATTCATGTGGTTAGTGGTGAATTCTCTACCTTAGGAATTTTTTTTTCCCGAAAATTAATATCTCAAACCCTAGATTTTAATTGTCAATATAATTCTTCAATTTTATTTAATTGATGTTTAGGTATAGAATCAATCTTATCTTTTTAATCAAAATTAATTTAGGAATTTTGTGATTGAATTAATTTAATTTCACAATAGTCCCTGTAGATCGATACCTGGACTTACCATTATTCTGATTGAATTTGGTATAGTTTAGTATTTAATTTTGGTGTGTTCAACGACCCATCACTTGTTTGGTTTGGATTTTTAGGATTCATTTTTCAAAAAATTAAATTTTTTATTTTTATTTTTCATGTTTTTTTTGTTTTTGTTGACTTTTTTTAATATTTTAAGGTTTTTTTTTTTTCATTTCTAGATACACCTAACATAAATATATTTAAAAGTATAATATTTGTGATTTTTTTAAAAAAAATTCACTAAATACTAAAAATACAAAAAAAAAAAGAAAATTCAATACATTTTTGTATTCTTATGTATTCATTAATTTTTAAAAATATTTTACTTTTTAAATACTTTTAAGTAAGGTGTATCTAAAAAAATAAAAAAAAAAATTATTTAAAATTTTAAAAATATTCACTAAAAACAAAAAAAAATACAAAAAATAAAAAAATTAATTTTCAAAAAATTAAATTGAGAAATTAAAACTAAACACAATGAATAATATTTTCCCTAGCGGGAGAAATAATATTCCGCTATGAAGCACGAATACTTCAAATAGGAAGATGTATCTGTATCGTATCCGTATCGGATATTGATACTCTTCGGATATTTACGGATACGTATCAGATACTTATTAAAAGTATCGGATACTTCTTAATTAATTTTTCATTAATTTTGAAGTATCGGGTACTTAGTTTTGAAGTATCGGATAGTCTGACTCACATATTATCGGATACTTCTTAATTAATTTATAAGTATCAAATCCTCCAAGTCATGTATTACTCCTTTTACGAAATTAAAATTGTATTATTTCTTGCATAACATCATGATATAATATAATTGTGAGAATAAATAGAATATTTTTACACTACTTTGCTTAGTTTTTTTTTTTATAAAAATAACATAGTAAGCTCAAATAATATAAGTCATCAAATTGGCATATCTTCATTATATCATGTGTGTCCCCTATAACTACATAGAAGTAAGGATTAATAAGATAATATAACAATAGTAAAATTAAATATCAATAAATAAATAAGAAAATAAACTTGCATAGAATATTTTTGACTAGTGCAGAAGGAAAAAAACATAGGGTCAAGTTATGGATTGTTTTGATATTATAATATCAACATATTAGACTTGATATTGAAATAAAATATTTACAAGACCTATTGAAAATTTAAAAACTAAACTAGCTATTAGCTTAAATTAATACCCAATTCTTAAAGATTAGTATTTTGCATTATAAAGTTACTGTGATTTCTCAACATTCTTGAGTTTATGTGTAACTCATTGCTAATAATTTATTTATTTATTTATTTTTTATTTTTTACAAACGTATCCTAGTCGTACCCGTATCTTACTTTTTTAGGTTTTGCTGTATCGCCGTATCCGTATCGTATCGTATCCGTATCGTATCGTATCCGTACTTTCTAGATATTCCGGTATATAGTATATTAAAAAAATAATATTTGACGGAATGGTTTATAAAATTATTTTTTTAATATTGTAAAGTTTTTCATCAATTTGATATACATGTGGACTTCAAATAAAATCATTTCTAGCAGAACAACTACCACTACTGAAAAAGTAAATACGGCTATTGTAACGGACGGTTCACATAGCCGAAATTTGACCAAATGTAAGTGGTCATGAGCAATTCCATATCTATTATAGGTTGATTTTATCAACAAAGTCTTCTTATGTTAATAAATATATAGATATATATATATATATATATCTATGTGAATATTTTTTTAAAAATTACAAATCAATATAAAGATCAAAAAGTAATTACAGGGAGGGGGAGTTTAACTCTGTCAGTGATTTTTTTTTCTTTTTTGCATAGGACGAATTGTACCTCCCTATTTATATAATTACTTTTGATTATTTAGGTTGAATTATAATTTTTTTTTCCCTATTATTTTATGTAACATTTTGACCCATTCGTAATCCTTCGGGTAATTTTTTTTTAAGGTATATAATGTGGTTTTGATTCCATTCAAGTGTCGGCCTCTTCAAGGTCTTTTGTTGAATCATTCATAGCCTGTCATGGAGGTAATATAGATTCTCATTGGATCACAGATCACCTGTTTATTGTTACATTTGGGGCACTTTGGGAAGTTGGGTAAAAAGTCAATTTTTTTGCTTTTTAATTTTTTTAGCAAAAAAAGTCAGTTTTTTTATCCAAAATAATCCAATTTTTTGCCAAAAAAGCCACCAAAAAAGTTAAAAAGCCAAAAAATCAACTTTTCACCAACTTCTCAAAACACCATTATCGAAATAAGAAAAACGTATATGATGATAGAAAAGTAATTTTACCGCTTATTTGCGGAGGCCTTATTTAAAGTCAAAGTAAATACTCTCCATGGACTGGTCTTAAAAAATTTATTGTAGCTAATGAGTATTCAACATGAAATTGGAGTGAGTACACTTTCAGGGCCCAAGTTGTGTTGTGTCCATTAAGCCAACCTCTTGAGGTTTTTATTTTTTGTTTTTATTGTTGATGTATCTTTGATATAGATATTATTTTGATGATTTGGTTCAGATATATTCCCTCATCTCATCCAATTATGTTAAGAATGTCAATTTTTTTTACAAAAGGTGACATAGATATAAGATATATGATGGAATTAAAATTTTACAAAATAAGACATAGATTTAAAACAAAGTGTAAATCCCGCATTCTCTCTCACGTTTATGTGTCAATTGTAAAAAATTTCTATGCAATTGGACTTTAACTTTTTGTGATTGGGGTTGTTGTTGCGCATGGTGCGCAGCAACTGTTACTCACTTTTGGGCCTTTTAACTCTCTTATTGAGTTTCACAATGCATATATCATGCGCAGCAACTGTTACTCACTTTATTGGACCCTTTAACTCTCCTATTGAGTTTTACAATGCATATGGATGAATTGGAACATTTCAATGTGTAAATACCATGTATCCTTTAAGTACGAGTAATACTTGTAAAATACTGTCATATAAATTTAAATGTCTATTATTTGTCATGAAAAATTATTTTTATCACATTATTTTTAAAAGACATAATTATCAAAATCCTTATTCAGATTGTAAGATCTTATGATGTTACAATAAGTTAGGCTAATGATCCAAATCGCACTAGAATTTTAAATTTTATAAAATCTTAATGTGATTACAATTATAGTCAGTTAGATTGTATAGAATCTTGCTATAATCCCGATTTTACCAATTTTTTTTTTCTTTTTATTTATTTCTTATATACATATGTATGTGTAAATCTACATAATTTTTTTTTTTTTACTATAAACTCTATCTCCAAACATCTCCTTTAATTTATTTTAATATAGAAGATATATTATATCAAATTTATGTGTAAAATACATCATCATAAATAATAATTTTTCATTTCATTTTGTTCTGAAAATAAAATCTTACAATCTAGTCCATAAGTCCCTCTCAACAACCTCAATTAAGATTTCAATTTTAACAACTTTTTAAAAACCTATGGGTTTGTTTGGTTTAATTTTAGAATTATGATTTAAGTGTATAGTTGTATTTTGAGTTTTGAGTTTTTGAATCATGATTTGAAAAAAGAAAATTTATTTGATTATAAGTTTTAAAAATAGTTTTAGAATAATTTATAATTTTTTTTAATTGATTGATGTATAGAATGTGAGAAAATGTAAGAGGAGAGAGGAGAGAGAAAAATTGATTGATTAATTGAATAATAATAATAATAATAATAATAAAAAAAGAGAAGAGAAGAGTTTTGAAAATAATTTTGAATTGTATTTTAAAAATATGTTTGGTAAACATATTTTATCTAAATTATGATTTAAAAATAGAATTAAATTTTGAAAAGTAAATTACACGTCACCTATAATTTTTTATATAAAAAATTTAAATTTGTATAATATTTTCCCTTGCATATTTTCTCAAAAAAGCCTCTTGAATAGGGCCATGAAAAGTACAAAAGAAAACGTGAAGTCAAACAAACTATAAATCCACCCAGCCTTATGAAGGGTCCTACCACTCCTCCATGCGTTTATTTATAGTTGTGAAAAAAGCAACTGAAGCAAAATGATAATGATGGGTGGGCTTGAAATGAAACTTGATAGTGCCAAAGATTGATAAATTTTTGAGATTCTTTGAATAAAGCAAAAGAAATGGAGAATCTTCCAAAGGACATGCGTGTGGTTGTGCTCCTCTAGTTGAGGAGCCTCTAGCCCCAAAGCCATCCTTCCACTCAACATTAAAAAAAATTAATGAATATACAAATATGTTGTTTGATGACAAAAAGTACTATATTTGATTCTGTTTTGTGCTAGCTAGCCTATAGTGCACCAAACCATCATCGCCACCGCACCTCTGATCGCCACCGACATCTGACATGAACCAACCGTCACTGATCTCCAACCACATGTCAATTGATTACTGGACCGGTCATTGATGACTCCAACGTTAAAGCCTCCGATTTTTGACTTTTTAATTATTTTAATTATTTTAATTTAAAGTTAAAAAGTTTAATTTGAGATAAATTTTTTTAATTTTTTTAACTTTTTAACTTTTTACTGAAATGTTTATATGTAATATTACTAAATTGTCCTTAATTTTAAACTTTGTCCTGACAGTGCCGCCGAGCGCGACACATCACCACTAATTTTACCCTTTTTTAATTTTTTTAATTTTTTAAATTTTATCATAGCTGTGCTATGGAATTGTTAACCCAAATATATTTTTTGGTCATTTAATATTTGTTTAATTTATTACATTAATTTGTTTTTGTTTTGTTTTGTTTTTTTTTTAAAATGGTTTTTCATGTGTTTTTTTATTTTTATTTTTTTTATTTTTTGTAAAATGATAAAAAGTGAGGTTTTATTTTATTGTCTTGTGTATATTAATTTTTTTTTTTGCAAATGATTTTTTCATGTGTTTTTTATTTTTATTTTTATTTTAATTTTAAATTTTTTTTCATTTTCTCTAAAATGATAAAAAGTGAGGTTTTATTTTATTGTCATGTATATTTAAATTTTTTTTTTTTTTTTTTTGCAAATGGATTTTTCATTTGTTTTTTATTTTAATTTTAATTTTTTTTTCATTTTCTGTAAAATGATAAAAAGTGAGGTTTTATTTTTATTGTCCTGTGTATTTATTATTTTTTTTTTTTGCAATTTCATGTGTTTTTTATTTTAATTTTAATTTTTTTTTCATTTTCTGTAAAATGATAAAAAGTGAGGTTTTATTTTATTGTCCTGTGTATTTTATTTTATATTTTTGCAAATGGTTTTTTTTTTTTTTTGAAAAATACTTTCTCATTTGTTTGCATTTTACATGACGTGGAAACTGAAATTTGGCTTACATATTGTCCTCTTTTTCATTTCTTTTTAATTTACTTTTTTTTTTTTTTTGGGCAAAAACGCTTTTCTTTGTTTGTACGTGTCGTGAGGCGGTGAGACATGTGTATCAGAGTGGGAGGTGGGAGGGGATAGTTTGGTAATTTTAACCTGCCATGGGTTCAACATTTTCAAATGAAGCTCATTTGGACGGTAGTGGCTAAATTAGCCTTTTTTGGACGATAGTGGCTAATTTAGCCCAAAATCGTCTTCCCAAACGGCACTTAGTTCGAAATTTGAAAAGTTATTAATTTGTAGAGGGTGAGAGTTATAAATTTGTATTAAATAATTAAAAAAATATAAAAAAGTATAATAAATTATTATTGATGTGGGATATGATAACACGTGACGTTTCAAGATCAACTAATAATTCTTTCAAAAACTCATTAAAAAATTTAAATTTTTTTTATTGTCAAATGTTTTAATTTTTTTAAAATTTTTGTTAATTAAAATCTTATTTTAATATTTAACTTAAGGTTTCTAAAAATTTTGAGTTATCACGGTTGCCAGCGAGCTCCAACAAAGCTCAATCCATTTTCCAACGATCAGTCGATCACTCACTATAACAAATTAACAAATTAATGTTTGAGAGGTAAAAATTTATGGATCAAATCACTTTTAAGTATGGAATATTTTAGTTGTTAAAAGTGTCGTGGTATTTTTAACAACAAAATTGAATATTATTGATGAATTATTATTTTTTTAAGATTGAAAGTTTCATTTAAAAACAAAACTTTTTTGCTCAAAATCGTTTTGTGTAAAGGCTTCGCTTTTGAAAATATTTTTTTTATATAAATTAATTTTACATAAAAAAAAATATTTTCCTTCTATTTTTTGATGTTTAATTGACACTAAATTTTTTTTAAAAAAAATTACTGTATGCCTTGGACTAAAATTAATGAAAGAGCCATCATTTCACCTTTGAAAATGTCAATGTGCTAAAAGGGGATATAATGATAGGATAAAGCTTGGTAACTCTAAAACCCCTCCCCTAATCCCCCTAATTTTCTTTTCTGGAAACTGTTTTCTTTTTCTTTTCTTTTTTTCTTTTTTTTTTTTTTTTTACCTGAAATGGCATTTTCGGGAGATTCGGGCTCCCCCCTTTCGGGGGATGAATCACTGCCCATAATGATAAATACTGACTTATGGGAATTTAAATGATAAATCAGTTTAGGGACCAAGACAATAAATGTTTTACTTCTTTTTTTTTTTTTAATCAAATAATGAAAAATATGTAAAAAAGATTCATAAAAATTATTTCACATGAAAACAAACAGAGTCTAAAAATGTATTTATTAATGCTATTTTTTAAATTTTATCACTAAATTATTTATTTTTATTTTTTTTAAAATGACCTAGTAACACCTCACATGAGGTCAAGAATTGATCTCTTAATATTTTTGAAAATAATTTTTTTTAGAAATAAAAAAATTCTAAAAACCTTTATTTGTTTTAGGGTTGGTATGGAAAGTGGGTTGACTTTTTGAATTTTTTGACTATTTTAGTATGGGCTAAAAAGTTTGATTTGGTAAAGACTTTTTGACTTTTTAGTTTTTTTGATTTTTTTGTGAGAGAATAGTGTAATGATTATGGATTGGATGTGATGTTTTGTTTGTTGTGACTAAAATAACTTATTTTGTCTTTTATGATTAAAATAGCCAAAAAAACTAACAATCTATCTTCCCAAACGAGCCTCACCTACGATCACTCTATGACACACCAGCTACCAGTTTAGACACGTCATCAAACATATTCATATATATTTGTTTTCATTTGTTTCTATAATATTTTCATACAGTAAGTTGTTGAAAACATCACTTTTTAGTATAAAAGTCAAAAAATTATTAAAAAATTAAAAAATTAACATTTTATATAAAAAAAAGTCACAAATTTTATTTTCTTTCTACTTTTTACACGTCTTTTCATAAAAAAATTAAAAAATTATTACAAATATATTAATTTTTTTATATTATATTTTAGTCAAAAAAATAAAAAATTACTAAAAAATTTATCCTCAAACGAGGCCTAAATTTGTTTATTTATATATGAAAATAAAGTCGTTTATGTCCTAGCTGTAACTTGCCAAGGGAGTTGTGCGATAGTGGCTGTGTGGCCAAAAAAATCTTGGGTAGTTACGTGTTAGTTCTAAACAGTGAATTTGTTCTCCAATAGATCTTATCAGAAAAAAATTTCATAAAAAAAAAGTTACTAATTATAAATTTTAGGGATAATTTATAAAAATCATGACAAAAAAAAGTCATTAATTGTCAATTTTTAGTGAAATATATAAAAAATTATCACAAAAAAATTATTTTTAGTGACAATTTTACCAAGACTTATTTCCAATAGTACTTGATGAGAATTAAATCCAATCATTAAGACCTATTAATAATTTACCCAAAAATCTTTCCCGTTGCATTCAAACCCCAACTGTCCAATATCTATTCCATTCTTTTGATATTTTATTATTATTATTATTATTGGATATCTGACCAAAATTCTCTCATAATAAAATTTTAATACATTAAGAACAAATATAAAAAGTTTCGGTAATGCTACATACATCAATTAGTCTACTAACTAGTGTACCAACACTAGTTATGACATTATTATTGACCTCACTCATTAATAACATTACAAATATAAAAAATCTCTTAAATTATGTTACATCATCAATTGATACACTAATTGATGCATTCTTTGAAAAGTCTAACAAATATCACTATTATAAAAAATATTAAACTTTAAAATAATATAACTTTTGATTTAGATGTTATTTTTTAATAAAATTAATATTTTTAGAATTCTTTCATCAAGATCTATTAAATAAGATCTATATTGATTATAAATTTTTTTTAAAAATGTATATATTTTTTACCGTTAAAATTAGTAGCATGTTACTATATTTAACAATTATTTTATTGACAATAACATACTACTCTAATGCACAATAATATGTTACTCTGACAATATTATCTAAAAAAATATATATATATTATAATTTGCCTTTACTCGAGTTTATGAAAAAAATAAATCAAACTGTCCTATTTACTAAATAAAAGTCCAATAAAAAAGTTTTAAAATTTCCCTGGAGATGGAGGATTTTGTTGGGAATACCCATCTAAAAACTCTAATATTACCTACTGAGGAGAATGCTTTCATGTGTCAGCGGATGCATGTTCAAAATGAATTTTGCATAAAACACATACACAAAAGATAAATATACAACATGAGATAAAAAAATATAACCCAGGAGGTTGTAGCATTGTGGTAAGGCTTTGGGGTTTAAGCCCCAAGGTCACAAGTTCAATTCTTTTCTTGGGCCAATTTTTTAGGTGAAACACTGTTGGTTAGGAGGTTGGACCTCAAGTTGTCTAATCAGCACTTGGTGTGCGAGTTGGGAGGTCTGGATAAAAAAATGTTGAACCTCAAGTTGGTCTGGATAAAAAAATGTTGAACCTCAAGTTGTCTGGTTAGGAGGTTGGATCTCAAGTTGTCTAATCAGCACTTGGTGTGCGAGTTGGGAGGTCTGGATAAAAAAATGTTGAACCTCAAGTTGTCTAGTCAGCACTTGGTGTGCGAGTTGGGAGGTCTGGATAAAAAAATGTTGAACCTCAAGTTGTCTGGTTAGGAGGTTGGACCTCAAGTTGTCTAATCAGCAATCAGCACTTGGTGTGCGAGTTGGGAGGTCTGGATAAAAAAATGTTGAACCTCAAGTTGTCTAGTCAGCACTTGGTGTGCGAGTTGGGAGGTCTGGATAAAAAAATGTTGAACCTCAAGTTGTCTAGTCAGCACTTGGTGCGAGTTGGGAGGTCTGCGAAAAAAAAAAAGAGATAAAAAAATACCCAACATTCGATACCATACCAATACCTAAGAGCCCTGCCCAAAGTTAATTGAGTTTTTGAACTCCAAATTCTAGTCTTTTTTTTGCCGTAGTATTTTTATATGCACAATGATACATTCTCTAATTTTAGAGCTTTAATTGAGTTCTACCGATATGGCAGAGGAAAAAAAAAATCACATCAATGAGGGTGCCTATCCCTAAAGTTCCTTTTAGAGCTTTTATTTTAAATCTCTCAAATATTTTT
This sequence comes from Camellia sinensis, assembly GCF_055761805.1. Classification (NCBI taxonomy): domain Eukaryota; kingdom Viridiplantae; phylum Streptophyta; class Magnoliopsida; order Ericales; family Theaceae; genus Camellia; species Camellia sinensis. The sequence continues at coordinate 193,874,709 of NC_138964.1, forward strand.
GTTTTTATATATCTCACACCACTCTTCTCTATTACACACCCTTCACAACTCTCCTCATTGGCCTCTTACATCAATCTCACATTCAACAAATCTCACACATTTATTTATATATATATATATATATATACGTGAAAAAGTTGAATAGAAAAATTTAATAGATCCTAGCCCAAAAATAGAGGCCAATATCACAAATTATTTTTAATCATCCATTTATATTTATATGAGATCAAATAAACACTACGCAAATGAATAATTCAGAATGATTTATAAGTAAGAGCTCTAGCTAGCTGGTTAACATCGAGAAGGTTGCAAAAATACAACAAATGGAGGACTTCATGACTGTCTGGATTTCTAGTTGGAAAGCAGATAGTCTGACTCAGACTGAGTGAAAAATATATAATCTTGTTTACATGTGTGAATGTTCTCAGTGGACAACACAAATAAATACCTACTTTTATTCATATATATATATATATATATATATGTTCAATATAAGAATATTCTGTGCCAGTTTCATAAATACCTCTATGTGCAGTTTCCCGCTGGAACTCTGCTACACTGTTATTTGTTTTTTCCTTTTAAAAATTAGAAAATATATATTAAGTTTGACAAATTTTGCATAATTACAATGGTCAATCTTAATTTACATAAAACATAACCTCAATTAAAAATTCGTTATTCATATGAATGAGAAAATGTTGTTATTTGTTTAACACTAAAATGTTTATTTTATCTTATTTATCTTATTTTATCTAAATTTAAGAAGTTAGTGTAATTTACCCATTTCAACAATATTCTTATAAACTCATTCTTATCAACTCAGAATTTATCCAGAAAAAGAAATCAATACCTCAGATTCATTTCATATGTGAACTCCATATTTCATCAATTTAATTTTCACCATACAAACACATTTAGAACAAATTTGGGATCCATAAGGATGGGTTCGTACCATTTTTTCCCATTTCAATAAGGTATGATGACTTCATTTTGTACCATTTCATACATCAAGATTACATTAGAAATTGGTAGCACCCAAATCAATACAGTTATAAATGAGTTGATAAATAAAAAATAATGCTAAATCTCCTAATTTATCATCCCTAATGATGTGACATTGAATTTAGATCTCATATGATAAAATATTTAACAAATCAAAATTTGATACAGATACATCACTAGGTAGTTTTTAGGAGTGCTAAGTGATATCTTAAGAAAATATAAGCATCACAATACTTTTTTGATAGTTTTAGGGATGGGCTTTTGCGAGTTGTTGTTGGGTTTTGTGGGGCTCATATTCCCTTTTGACAATCTGAATTGTTCATTTTATTCTCTTTTGACAATCTGAATTGTTTATTTTGTTCGACTATGAGTATAGATCATCTACAAAAATAAATATAAAAATTAGATTGATCTAATTTTCAAAGCCCATCGTTTTACTCAAATTTGTTTGCAAAAAAAAATAAAAATAAATGAATGGTTGCTATTCTTAAAATTATTTTTCGGTTCATTTTTTTTTAAAAAAGAAAAATATCATCAAAACACATTATTATTATTATTATTATTATTATTATTATTATTATTATTCTTTCTATTTTCATGCCTAGAGATACCTACTTGTTAGTGTATCACAAAGAATCTCCAACTTGTGAGGATCTAAAGCCCCACATGACTTTTTCAGCTCTATAAATAGCCATAGAGATGGAGGGACTCAGTCACCCCTCTCTCTCTCTCTCTCTCTCTCTCTCTCTCTCCATGGCTCAAATTAAGTTATCATCTTCTGCTAGTATTTTACTTATATTCATTTTGTTCCAATGTATTCAATCCAGTGAAGGAAGGAATTTGAAGTTAATAAGAAAAAATGAATCCCCAAAACTCACATCTCACAGTATAATCTTCAACAAGGAAACAAACAAGATAGCTGCTATGAACAACAAATTCCATGGTGAGACCACAAATACAGCACAATATACAGATAAGTCTGTAGCTATGGCTCCACTATTGTCACCACCGCCACCAAGCCAAGGCATAGATAGGGCTCCACTACCACCGCCAGCTCATGTCAACGACTTCAGGCCCACACCCCCTGGTAATAGCCCCGGTGTTGGCCATTCCATTCAAAACTAAAGCTAGGACAACTTTCTTGATCAGAGTTTAAAGTATCAATCGTTATCTATCGAGACTTTGGGCTTCTGATAACATTATTCATCAATATATCGGCCGTTACTGTTCAATATTGGTCGATATATTGTTTGAAACCAAGTCTTAATCATATATATTGTGCATGCCTTTATGTATTTTAGTGGAGTTAATGTTAGGACACAACCACCAAAGGACGCATATGTCTCACATGGAGTGGGGTTCACATGGTATGTGCCTACATGCGAGACTCACCTTATGTGAGACCTATGTGTCTTATTATTCTGTGTTTGGTGATTGTGTTCCTAGACTTATTGATTTTAGTGTGTGTTTATAGTAGTGTGAGTAGCATTCTAGGAATGAATTTGTTTATCTTTAAGTGTGATTATCTAGCTTGATCAAGTAATATTGGATTTCAATTAATGAGTATGTAGCTTTTGTATATATATGATCATTTATGAATGTAATATTCTCATGAAATTCAAGTTTATTATCCAATTTATTTTGCTCCTATAAATATATGGTGATGCATATTAATTTCAACAATAATGTTAGATACTCAGAGAGAAAATTAAAAAAAAAAATCAAAATTATGTTGGGCATGATAACTTTATTCGAAGATCAAATCTACAATATAAATTTAAAGTTATTTATTAATTCATGATACATGTGATAATACTATGTGATATAACTATTGTACCCTATATCTCGTGGAAAAAATAAAAAAGTGTTATCCCATCATTCTTTTGCTCGTTGTCCTAAAACACTTTATTTAATTTTGAGAGAATTTTAAAACATAATTCAACAGTTACAACTACTCTAAGACAAAAAATTGAAGAATTCTGAACAGAACATGCCATGCTCTATTACAACAGGACATGGAGCTTTGACTTCCATGGTAGTTCATTTATTTCCACACTTGTTTAGTATTTTTCTTTTATTTTATTTTCTATATTTTGCATCATTTCAGAATGAGAGTTCTATACACCTTATTTGGTTTTAGGAAATTGAGTTTTTTTTTTATATATATATTTTATTTTTAGTGAGAAAATTTAATATTTTAAGAATTTTTTTTTTAGATGCACCTAATTAACTATTCAAATACAACCTATAAATAAATTAAAAGATATAGAGAATAGTGGTATGAAGGGAACTATTCCTAAACTTACAAACATAGGTAATTTTCACAAAATGATTCACGTGAAATAAAATGTGAGATTTATATGCGAGTTTCACTATGTTTAGAATTACAATTTGTCACACATCTTTGTCTAATTTTATAAATTACCTGCGCACTTAGATCGAGGCCAGCCTTGAGATCATAGGGCCTTAGGCAAATTTTGAAATGGGGCTGCATACATATATTCTTTTTATAAAAAAAAAAAATTATGGATGGAATGATACGTATCAAAAAAACTTATATTTGTTATTAGTTTACTTGCTGATATAATTATTAAAATTATAAACAAAATTACTATAATATATATATATATATATGCACTTTGGCCCAACAACAACTATATATAATTTTGTTTTTTTATTGGGCCCAACACAATTCTTTTTTGGGGTCCTTTAGACTGGCCTCAATCAAAAAAAAAAAAAAAGAAGACCGGATCTCAACGTTAACTAGGCCTATTTGAATTTTTAACATATGCACTAATGAATTTGGAAAGTCTATTTTGGGCCAATTTCTGGGGGCCCAAGTCACAAGCCTAACTACCTTACCACTTGGCATCTCAGCCCGAAACCGTGTTGCGTGGCGTTGCTCAAAATTAAATCCCTACCATAACATAACAGAGAGGTCACGTAGAAATTTGAGAATTTAGATGACTTAATTGAATGCAAATTTTTAGTTTAGGTGGGATGGAATTATGAGTGGTTAGATTGGGTGATGAAGTTAATAGTGTGGTGGTAGGTATTAGATTGAATATATAACATAAAGTCATCAATACATAAGAGGTGGTCATTATTTATTTATTTTTATTTTTTTTTAGGGGGGTATAAAGTGGGGATAAATTGTGTTAGGCTTAGGTTTCCATGATATCAAAAAAAAAAAAAAAAAGTACCCGGATAATTTGTATAAACGTTTCTTCGAATTCCATGTAAGCATATAATATATCAAACTAGAATAAACTTAAAAGGAGATTAATGTTTTAAATATCTACCTGTATTTATCGATATGTATTGATATTTGAAACATTCGATACTTATTATTTATTGATATATGGTTCAATATTATTCGATACGGGCCGATATTTATCCGTATCATCAATATTAATAGGGTAAACTATACTGACACCCCCTGAGGTTTAAAATTTCATTACAGATTCCTTCCTGAGATTTATGTTTATTACAGTTTCCCCCCCTTACCTTTTAAAAATTACATCTCCCCCCCTGAGGTTTAAAATTACATTACAGATTCCTCCCTTCAGCAATTTAATTTTTTAAATACCACTTTTGCCATTATTGGGTAAATTACATTGACACCCCTCACATTTTAGAAATTATAATCTCCTCCCTAAGGTTTAAAGTAGCATTATCAATTACCCTATCGGTTAGTATTAGTTGGAAAAAAAATTATTTGAAACAAAATTAATAGAAAAAAAAATTTTTTAGTAAAGTTTTTAAATTTCTGTTTAAAAACTAACGTAAGCTCATTTTTTGAATTTACATTTTTTTTCTCAAATTTACAAACTAAGACAACTATTTATAAACCAAAAAAATTATCAAACAAGTTTTTATGACATTTTTTAAAATTTTTGTAAATATAAATTAAAAACTGAAAACGAAATGGTTACCAAACAGGCTTGATGGTAAAAATATCATAAAATTAACAAATAATTAAATAAATTAACAACGTAAAAAATGACTTATCAAATGATTCTTAAGCTATGTATGGTTTGATTTTTAGAAAAAAAAATTAAAAATTAAAAAGTAATTTGGTTAAGAAATAAAAAAATAAAAAATAATTATCATTTTTATATAATTTTTATCTTTCGAGTGGTTAGGAATAATTTTTTACAAATTAAATTGAAACAATCATACGTATGTACATAACCTGCCCAAAAGTTAAAATGATAATTATTTTTTACCCTTAAATGATAATTATTTTTTATTTTTTATTTCTTAACCAAATTAATTTTTAATTTTAAATTTTTTTTTTCTAAAAATCAAACAATACATAACCTAAGAATCTTTTGAAAAGTCATTTTTTACGTTGGTAACTTATTTAATTATTTGTTAATTTTACAACATTTTTACCATCGAGCCTGTTTGGTAACCATTTTGTTTTTAGTTTTCAATTTATATTTACAAAAATTAAAAAAATTATCATAAAAACTTGTTTGATAATTTTTTTTAGTTTATAAATGATTGTCTTAGTTTGTAAATTTGAAAAAAAAAACATAAATTTAAAAAATGAGCTTTCGTTGGTTTTTAAACAAAAACTTAAAAACTTTACTAACAAAAAAAATTTTCAAATAATTTTTTTTTCAATGAATTTTTTTTCCAACTAATACTAACCGAGGGGGCAATTGGTAATGCTACTTTAAAACTTAGGGAGGGGATTGTAATTTCTAAAATGTGAGGGGTGTCAATGTAATTTACTCAATAAGGGCAAAATTGGTATTTAAAAAAATTAAATTGCTGAAAGGGAATCTGTAATGAAACTTTAAACTTTAAGAGCAGATGTAATTTTTAAAAAATGAGGAAGGAAAGTATAATAAATATAAACCTTCAGAAAGTGTCATTGTAATTTACCCATATTAATACATTACTTGGTACTGTTATTTAAAACGATAAAAAGAGACCTGTATCAAAAGTTTTCAAACCCATAAATAAGCTACGTAACAATGGAACGTAACATAATTCAAGTACAATCAAAATACTTGCACTAAATTTTTTGTATTCAAACTCAAAGGTTAAAAATCTCACGATTTGCTGTCCTTGCCATTGTCGAAATAGTCAGAACCCCGTCATCTCCATCGCAAAATTATCGTGGATTTTATTGATAATTAACATAAAAACAAAAGTGATTGGTGCTTTAATCAAAACATGAGCAAAGACTAATCATAGAAATCACAAAAGCAATACATAAAAAGAAAAACAAAAAAAATGGCAAAGGCAACATCATCATCACCACCATCAGGGGGTTCGTCCTCCTTCATAATCTGGAATGGCATGACCAACTCCAGGACTAAAACTGGGTTGGTAATCATCAAATAACAGCCTTCGATAATGGCCACCGCGGTGCCTAAGTGCCCCTTTTCTCCGTCATCTTGTATGGGAATTGAATTAAATTCCTCTTTTTCCATGGCTTTTAGATTCCTTCCCTCTGCAAATAGATGAATTCCATTCAACAGAACAATGAGACATACACAGATGGTTCTATAGGCCACAACCAGAGAAGGGAAAAGAGGAATAGCTAGCTAGCTAGAGAGAGAGAGAGAGAGAGAGTGACTTGTGAACACTGATGAGTATTTGCTTGGATATTTATAGAGAAATAGCATTTCAGTGGGCTGACACGGTCGCCACGCCAACCGTTTGAATGTTGATTTGAGAAGAAAATAAGTATGATTCTATATTTTCTGTGTTATAATTTTTTTTTAAAAAATCATAATTAAATATAAAAAAGTTATAATCAAATATCTCAAAATTATATCATAATTAAAAAAAAATTAGTCATAATTATAAATAAAAAAAATAACATAACTAAAAGGGCATACAGTAAGAATGCAGGGATGTAAAAATGGTTCGAGACTCGAAACTCTCCTGAGGCCCGAGGTGGGACCGGCCCTTTTCGACCCATGCCTGAGCCCAATCCAGTACCTTGGGACTAGGCCTTCCATTTGAAGCTCAGCCCATTAACCCAGCCCGACCCCAAAAAAATTTAGGCCTCGGCCTAGCCCTCTTAAGCCAATGCTCACGTTTTAAAAAAATAAATAGATAAAAGGCAAGTTACGACAGTTAAATAATTAAAAAAATAAATTAAATAAAATAAAAGGTCGGTCTTGCAAAAATAAATAAATAAATAAATAAATAAAAACAACGGCCATTTCTTTACCATGAATGAAAAACAAAATAAAATAAAATAATAATTCTGCACCTATGCTAGATTGCTGCCCCCGCCCACCTACCCCTACCCCCTTGCATGCATCACATCACTCTTTACTCACATCAAGTTTCAATCAAAGAAAAAAAAATAAAAAATAAAAATTATGCACCTCGCCCCTACCAGCCTTAGATGTATCTAGGCGTGTGTGGGTCGGTGCGGTTTGAGAGAAAAATAAAAAGTGTATGGTGGGTGGTAAATTGATAAAAGTGTCACTAGAATTTGTCATTTTTTTTATTAAAAATCGGCGATTCAATTGGCAAATAATGGCGGATTTACCTTGACGGTTCGGGCGGATTGGAGGTTTATAAAAAATATAATTCAAATTACAAAACTTAAATCAAAGAGTAAAAAAAAGACGAGAGATACCGTGATGTTAAGCATCTTGCGAAACTTTCTTCTGATGCAATAAGTGTAGCAACAACATGATAATATCAACGACTATGCCATCAGTTCATTACAAGCATCTGTGGAAGCTACAATGATCAAATACAATACATAAAATTAATATTATTCAAGTTTACAATATATTGAAAATGGTTACTGTTGAAAAATATTTAAATTAAAAAGTGAGCTGATGCAAGTTTGCAACATGGCCAGAAAAAAAAAAAAAAGATTGAAAAGTGAATTGGAATCCAACTTTATTTTGGATTACTGACATCTTGAATTCCCCTCGAGCAGTAATGTAATACTATATTCTAAGATATAGAACAATAAGCAAACTTAAATAAAAAAGAATTTTTAGAATCTTATAAAACATGATTTAATAGCGGTGCGGTGCGGGTCGGTGCGATTTGGAAGAAAAATAGAAACCGGCGAATTGATAAAAGTGTCACTAGAATTTGCCATTTTTCTGACCAAAAACCGGCGGTTTGATTGGCAAATAATAACGAATTTGCCTTGGCGGTGCGGTTCAGTGCGGTTTTGGCAATTTCGACGGTATTAAGCACACCCCTATATATATCACATCACTTTTCACTTACATCAAGTCGCAATGAAAAAAAAAAAATATATATATATATATATATGCCTGCACCTTTGCAGACTTTAAAAAAAAAAAAAAATTTAATGGTCATACTACCGTTTAACACAACGGTAATTTTTTTATTTATAAATTTATTTCAATCTTTCAAACTATTGTAAATATTCCTCTTTTTTCAAAATAAATCTCACAAATAATTCTCTCTCTTAAACTCTCTCAATCTTTCTTAAACTCTTAAACTCTCAATCACTCTTAAACTCTCAATCTCTCTCAATTCTCAATTAATTTTGAAGTGTCATCCCTAAGTGGCAATTGTAATTGTGCAACAAAAATTTTTTATCAGAATAAGCTAATTTCTGTATCGCATTTACCAGTTGGTAACATTAATTAGTTTAATTAAATTTATTAGCTACTCATTTTTTTCCATTCATTATTTGTAAACATATATTAATTATTATTTTTACTCATTCTATTTACACATTATTTAAATTAATTGTTAGTTCTTATATATTATTTTACTTACATTACTATGGATCATAATATTCTTAATGTTTATGTCGATATTAATACATATACTACACAACATGAATCTGTTGATTCTCCTTCTAATATCCATTTTTCAACAGTTAGATCATCATCTAAGGGCACAACTAGTAGTGCATGGGAATATTTTGAAAAAATATTTATAAATAATCTTATGGTACAATTACATTTAAAATAAAATGTAAATATTGTACACATTTACTTAGTGTTGCATCTACCGGGGGTACTAGTCATCTAAAAAGACATGTTAGCAAATATTTACAAAATCAACAACCTGATATTAGAAGTCAAATGCAATTAAGGGTTTCATCAACAGGTAATTTGCAAACATTTTCATATGATCCTATACTTACACAAAATTCTGTAGTTGATTATATTATTAAAAAAAAAATCTTTTACTACTAGTGAATGTCTCGATTTTAGCAAAATAATTCACAAAAGTTTTACACCGCTATATCAAAGTTTTTCAAGAAATACTATTGGAAACAAAATTTTAAAAAAATTTAAAGATGTTAAAAGTGAATTATTTGATATTTTTAAAAATTTAAATGGAAGAGTTTATTTAACATCGAATCTGTGGTCAAATAATGGTTTAGAATATCACTGCACATTTTGTTGATAATGATTGGAAATTAAATAAAAGAATTATTTCATTTAAATTAGTTGAACTTCTATACACTGGTCATTTACTTGGTGTAGAAATAAGAAATGTATTATAAGAGTGGGCTTTACAAAATAAAATATTTACAATTAATTTAGGTAATACAGCATATATAATCACATTGTAGCCTATTTAAAACCAACTTTATAATTACTTGTTGATGGTGATTTATTTCATATTCGTTGTTCTACTTATATTTTAAATTTGATTGTTAAAGAAGCTATACATGTATATTCTGTACTTGTAATAAAAAAATAGAATTGTTACTATTATGTCTTCTGCAAGTCAAATTTCGGAATATAGAAAAATTTATCAACAAAAAAGTATGCCATTTAAAAAATTAATTTTAGATATAGATAGTAAGTGAAATTCAACGTATGTGCAATAGATTTTTTTTTTTTTTTTTTGCAACAACATCAATAGGATAATTCTGACTCCCACAGAACTTAATTGGCGCCAAGTAACCTTGTATAAAGATTTTTTTTTAATTTTTGATACTTTAACAAAATTATATATATATATATATATTCTTACTTCACCATTTATTTTACATATGCTAATAGAAATAATTAAAGTTTTCATAAAATATATGAGTAATGAATATTATGTAATCATTATTACTTCAATAAAAGCAAAATTTGATAAATATTTTGATCATTTGCCTCATCTTTTAGGTTTAGCCATAATAATTGATCCTAGGTGTAAACAAATTGGTTTATAAGAATTTTTAGAACGTATTTTCGTTGATCAAACATAGTTTGTCCTATTATGTAAACATGCAATAGATTATTTGAAGAATACAGGATAGTTGCATGTGTAAATGCACCTATACACACTACACTAGCAGTCTCATCTTGAGGCAGGAGATTAAATATTTTTTCAGTAATAAAAAGTAGAAGAATATCTTAACATACAAGCGTAAGTAGTTCTGAATTACAACGTTATTTGAAAAGCCCGTCAATGAATGATATCGATGATTTTGACATTTTAAAATAGTGGAAACAGAATGAAACTATGGGGTGTTTTGGAAAGATGGTTAAAAGCTATTTTTTAACTTTTTTTTGACTTTTTTGTGAGAAAGGGAAGTGGGTTAAAAGCTGGGAAGTGGCTTTTAACCCACTTCGCAAAATAGCCCTATGTAGCATGTGGTTTCATAGATGGCCCGTGATATGCTAACCGTTCATATTTCTACAGTTCATTTGGAAACAACTTTTAGTGCAGGTAGACGGGTGCTGAGCGATTACTGTAGCAGGTTTTCACCCCAAATGGTTGAGGTACTGATGATATCCAGAAATCATATGAATGCGCTTACGAGAAAATAAAATTATAGTGAAAATGAGCAAATTCAAAATGATTTGGATGACATATCCTCGAGCAACGAGATTGAATTTTTATTTTTATTTTTTTTTAAATTATTGAGATGGAGTATAATACAAATGATTGGTAGGCTAATAGGTGTTAACCTAATTGGGATATACTTGACCAATAGTGATGCAATTGTTCTACCATTATCAATAATCTACACCTATTTTATTTAATGATATAAATTTTTACAATATTTTATTTCCTTTTGAAATAAAAATTATTCATTCAATAAATATTATATAATTAATTTAATATTATAATATTGAAAGTTTCATTTTCATATATATAAAATTATTCATTTTAAAAGAAAAAAATTACATAATTACATACTTTTTTAGTTATAAGTTCATAATTAAAAAACACAAGTCATATATAATTAAATTTAAATACCACCATAAAACATAACCAAACAAAACATCTCATTAATCTTAACTAAAATACTCTAGTATAATTGTTCTTTTATTTTTATCGCTAATAAATAATCTACATAGATAATGTATTTATCGTTCATTTTTTTACCCAAAAAAAAAAAGGCCCACCTAGGCCTGGCCCCTTTTTTGACCCATGGGCCAGGCTAGACTGCTAAAAAAGCGAGAGCCTACGAAATCCGCTTAAACTGACCCAAGCCAATGCTCGGATGGGTCGGGCCATTATTAAATCCCAATGAGGATGTATATAATAAAAATATCCTTAACCACTATCTATTACTATAAAGATGTATATAATAAAACAACCGCGCTGCATACTCCCAGTGGGGGTCGCGCCCCCAGTGACGTGGCGCGCCCCCACTGGCTGAAAACTTTAAAAAAAATATAATAATAATAATAATTTTTTTTTTTGGACCAATTCGGGGCCGACACCTCACTGGGGGTCGACCCCCAGTGGGGGTAGGAAGCATTAATCATAATAAAAATATCCTTAACCAATATCTATTAATATTAATAAATTGCTGATGAAATCCGTCCTCTTAGTTTGTTTATTTTTTTGTTTTTTGTTTTTTTTGGGCCCTAAAGCCACGAGTTTGATTATACAATATTAACAAATGTGAAAATGAAGTTCAAATGGCATACATTGAAAAGCCGCTGGTGGCGGAAAATTTATCGAAAAATTTGCCAGAAAGTCATTGGCAACTAATGGTGGCAGCTGCTGGTAATTAAGTGCATAAATAGGTGACATTAAATAAATAAATAAATAAATAGGTGACACGTGTAAATAGTTAGACATTTGAACATATAGTTGGATAAATAAATGATATTTGAACATATAAACAAATTGATAAGCTTTCGATAGTTATCTTGTTAGACATGTAATGTCTTTTTGATCCAAAAAGATTTAAATATGGACTTATTGGTCCAATAGTTTTAAAATTAGACCTCTGACTTGAGTTCTCAATGATAAAGCCTACCGTTAGAGTTTGATTTTGCTCACACTATTAAAACATATTTTTTGATTAGTGAAGAATTAATGGTGGGATCTATGTGATCAATATATTTTTTGGTACAAATGACTCATATTCTCTATCAATTATAAAGTGTGTTTTACTTACAAATATTAGAAGTATGTAAATAAACATGTGAAATTCATACTCAAAATGTAATGACCTCCCTCAAAATAATAAAAAAATTCACCTTTTTGGTAATGCCACTCACTAAAACGATGATTATGTCCGTAGAATTGAATTTGCATGGCAGGAGTTTTTTTTAGGACATGGCATTAACAACATAAATTTATTCACACGCCAGTACACAAAAACATAATTGTCCTAGATACTTGTATAACTAATTTTGTTTAAATATATTTAATAAATATGGAATGAAGAGAAATTATCATCTCAGCGCCACTACTCTCACCACTGCTTGTCATGAAAAAATTAGTTTAGTTGTTTGTAATAATCAACTAGTTGAAGTTAAAAACTATGACAATGACGTTTATGAATGCGACAGAAAAGTTAACGAATCTCTCCACAGTGGTCTTAGACATGAAACCAAATATTGATTATACCCACTTACATATGGTTGTTTATCAATCATAACAATAAGATTATATACAGCGTTGCATATTTAACAAAATTCAAGATGCAAAAGTGAAGGGAAAAAAAAAAAAAAAAAACAAAGACAAAAGAAATTAATAAAATAGTCATTCTCAAACACACCTTGAATAGGTTAGAACTTAGGCCCCGTTTGTTTTGATATGTAGAAGGAGGGATGGGATTAGGAGAGATAGGGTCCATTTAATAGTTTGTTTTTTTGTTTGCAGATTTGGAGAACGGATTGATAAGCCGAAGAGCTTAAGAAGAGCCTTGCATAACAGGATTCATAGTCTGCGCCAACACTTGGTATTGAAAATTTAGTCCGTTAGCATTAGGGAAATGATTACTTATTTACCCATCGTTGCCCTAGCTCATCCTTGGAAGAAGCAGTAGCAGCAGGAAGGAGAGGCAAAGAGAAGCTCTCATCTTCTTCAGATTTTCAATTTGGAAGATTCCAGTCTGCCCTACTCATCCTTGGAAGCAACAGCAGCAAGAAAGAGAGGCAAAAAGTTCTCTCTTAAAATTTCACTTTCTCGGAAAATACTCCCCAGATGCACTCTCTCCTTCTTAGAACTTGGGAAGGTATTGCGCAGTCTCGAAGGTAATAGGATAGCTTCTGAGATGGAGAGAAAAGGGTGGAATCCGGTGATTCGTAGAAAAATGGTAGGCTTGCAAGGAAATCGATCATTGAAGGAAGGTTTGTTTACACTATTTGTGGATGATCTACCAAACTCTATGGATCCTAAGAGCTTGTATTCTTTGTTTGGAAAGTTCGGAGTTGTCAAGGATGTATTCATTCCGTCAAAGCGAAGGAAAAGTTCGGGAACACGATTTGGTTTTGTGAGGTACGATTGTAAGGTCGCCGCTGATATGGCGATTCAAAAGGCGAATGGCCTGTGGTGTAATAACAAGGCATTAAGGGTGAAGCAAGCAAATGTCCAGAAATTAGAGCGAATGGGGGGGAAGGAGCGTCTTATAGGGGATAAGAGGATGATGAGTGGGGTTCAGAAGGTATCTCCTAAAATAGAAATGCAAAGCCATCGGTGGCGATCCTATGCAGAAGTTGTGATGCAGGGTTCTAACTTTTGGAAGGAAAAGTTGGTAGTTCAAGCAAGAGAGGCTGGTAATGGATGGTTGTATGAAAGCCTGTTGGTTAGTCTTAGAGCAATCGTGTCATTTCACGAATTTGAAACAGAGGTTAAGGAGCGCATGAAAGGAGTTAGAGTCAGAAATGGAGGTGGTAAGTTAGCTATCTTAACATTCTCTTCAAAGCAACAAATGAATGAGGAAAGAGCTCGTGTGGATACGTGGATTTCTCGGTGGAGTGACTCTATAACAGAGTGGGGGAAAAGAAAATCCATTTCAACCGACCGATGTGTTTGGATTTCTTGCATGGGTGTACCAATCAATCTATGGAGTACTAATACTTTTCGTGATATTGGCAGCATTTGGGGTGAAGTGGTGCAACTAGAAGAAGACATTAACGATCCTTGCTCCTTTGAGTATGGTAGGGTGAAGATTATTACTTCTTCATTGGAGGTTATTAATACAGTGGTGTTTTTGGAGTGCAATGAATGCAAGTTTCCTATTCGAGTTTGTGAAGATCATCCATTGTTTGATTTGTCCAAAAATTGCAGAAGGGAGGTGAATTCCGAGGTTCTTGCCTCAAGTTCTCTGAGTGTTACCTGTGAACAGAAGTTAATCAATGGTGAAGGAAGCAAAGAAGATGGGGACGATGGGTTTGATAGTTCTAAGGAGGTGGCAAAAGATTTAGCGGATGTGGCAGATAATGATGTGGTGGCAAATTCAGTAGAAGACACGGTGGATAGAGAACATGTGCAAATGGATGGAGTTAATGAGGCGTTGGCAGATACGGTGGTCAATGCAATAGAGCATGGTCTGGGAAGTATACAACGTAATGAAGGTGGTAATGTGGAAGGTCTAGAGCTGGTGATGAGCTCAAGAAATGAGGCGCCAATTGAATTTCAAAAAGAGGTGGGTCGTGTTTGCTCAACTGAATTTGTAAAAAGTGTTAGTGAATCTGATCGTGCTAGGCCCAATATTAATCTCCAAGTTGTTTTAAGTGGAATTCAGTCTAAGGCAGCAGTTGCAGGACCCATTGGGGTAGATTCAAATTTAAGTGAGAGTGCAGCCCAACATCAAATTGGGCCATCTCTTTGTCCAAAACTAGTCCTAGCTCAAACAAAGAATAAGGATATTGTGCCCAGGAAGGGTGCTACTGATAATAAAGGGAAGAAGCAAGGTTCTCAATTGAGAAGAAAAGTCAAGCATCATTGAAGTTTTACGTTACAAAGAGGGGTTCTGCCCAGCCCAAGTCTTAGGAATGGTGCTATTTTTCGAGTTGCTGTGTCTACAATTTCAGCTTCAATTTCACACAGTAATGCTTCAAGAAGGAGGAGGGAGATTCGGGAGGAGGCTCTTGCTACCTTACAAGTTGGGAAGGTTCTTGGGATGGATTGTAAAGATAAGGAGCAGGAGGCTGTCAACCGAATTGTAATGCTGGAACTGAAGGATAGGGAGAGGGTGGAGGAGGCTGAAGGGGCTGTTTAGATTGCTCGATAGGCTGTGGGGGTTTGGTGAGTGTCTGATATTTGTAAATGAAGATTGTTACATGGAATGTTAGGGGATTGGGCAAACTAGAGAAGAGAATGAGCATTAAGAAGCTAGTTAATGATCGAAGGATTGGGGTGTTGCTACTTCAGGAAACTAAGAAAAACAGTGTTGATGTTAGGTTCATCAAGTCTTTGTGGCCAGCAGAGGATGTGGGCTTTTTGGAGGTGGGTGCCGAAGGTAGTGCATGTGGTCTTCTATGCTTATGGAATCCTGAGGTATTTGAGCTTAAAGAGTGTTGTTGCAATAAAAGTTTTGCGTTGTTGGCAGGAATACTTAATCACTCGTTTGAATGTGTAATTGTTAATGTGTATACACCAAACGATGTTAGTGGCCGGAGGATTTTATGGGAATCATTGTCCAAATTGAGAGTAGCATTTTCAAGGCCTTGGTGCATTGGGGGTGACTTCAATGAGATAAGGTTTATGAGTGAGAGGAAAGGGTGCGTAAGAAGAGATAGGGAGATGAAGGACTTTAATGGCTTTATTGACACTATGGAGTTGATGGACTTGCCAATGCTTGGAAGATCATTTACATGGTGCAATGATGTGGAGGGTGAGAGGTGGAGCAGGTTAGATAGATTTCTTCTGGACGTTGGCTGGCTTGAGAAATTCTCCTTTAAGCAGTGGGGATTAAATAGAAGTATTTCTTATCATTGTCTAGTCATCATTATGACTGATGAGAGGGATTGGGGCCCAAAACCATTCAAGTGTATTAATGCTTGGAGCTTACATCCTAATTTTGTGGTTGCAATTAAGACTGCATGGGACAGTTGTCAAGTAAGTAGGTGGGCTAGTTATAGGATTATGAAAAAGTTGGGGCACTTGCAAGGTCAATTACGAAGATGGAATAGTGAAGTGTTTGGTAATGTGGATGAAAATCTGAAAAAAGCTGAGGATGAACTGCATGAGTGGGACCTAAAGGCTGAGTCTAGAGATTTGCAGGAGTTTGAGAAAAGTCGCAGAAGAGAGGTGCTAAGTTCAATTTGGGACCTGAAGAGAAAAAAATAGAACATGTGGCAGCAAAAATCCAGTTTACTTTGGGCTGCAAATGGTGATAAGAATTCAAGGTCTTTTTCACATGATGGCTAGCAGAAGACAGAGGAAAATTTTACTTGATTTTGTGGCAGTGAATGGGTCTTTGGTGGTTCAGCCAGACTTGGTTAAGCAGGCAGTGGTGGATTTTTTCGAGAAGTTGTTTTCAGAGGAGTGAGAGAGTAGGCCTATATTAGTTGGTGTAAGTACTAAAATAAGTGAACAAGCAATAGCTATGTTGGAATCTGAATTTACAGAGGAAGAAATCTGGGTTGCTGTGAAAGAATGTGATGGAAATAAGGCTCCGGGGCCGGACAGGTTCAATCTGGCTTGTTTCCAAAGGTGTTGGTCCATAATGAAGGATGATGTTATTCAGGTGTAGAAGGAATTCCACTTAAATGGGAAGCTGGCTAAAGGTGTAAATAGTTCGTTTATTTCACTCATTCCGAAGAAGGACTGTCCTGTTGGGTTGGCTGATTTTAGGCCTATAAGTTTGGTCAACTCAGTATATAAAATTCTTGCAAAGGTTTTATCTAGACGATTGAGGCAAGTTCTTCCATAGATTATTAGTGAAGCGCAGTCCGATTTTTTGAGTAGTCGATATATTTTTGATGGAATTTTAATTGCTAATGAGGTGGTGCACTGGTGGAAAAAATCCAGAAGAAAGGAGGTGTTCTTAAATTAGATTTCGAGAAGGCATATGACTCAGTGAATTGGGGGTTCTTGTGTTCCATGATGTTTAATTTTGGTTTTGGTGAAAAGTGGGTGGGTTGGATAAAGGCATGTATATCATCAGCTACAGTGTCTGTGTTAGTTAATGGGTCCCTAACTTCAGAATTTTCGCCTCACAAAGGTCTAAGGCAAGGTGATCCTCTCTCACATTTTCTCTTCAACTTGGTGGTGGAAGGTCTGAATATCTTATTAGAAAGAGCAAAAGAGTTTGGCCTCATCAAAGGAGCTTCAGTGGGTTATAGTCAGTTTAAGGTGTCTCATCTTCAATTTGCGGATGATACAATTATTTTTTGTGAGGCAAGTTGGAAGGAAATCCTTACGATGAAGAGAATATTGAGATGCTTTGAAGTAATGTCTAGGTTTAAGATTAATTTTCATAAGAGTAAAGTTTGTGGGATTGGTGTTGAAGATGAATTGGTGCAGGCATTTTCCAAAAAGCTGAATTGTCCTTGAATTACCTTGGTATGCCTCTAGGTGCAAATCCCAGGTGTAAGAGAATGTGGCAACCAGTAGTTGTCAAATTCAAGAAGAAGCTAGCACTATGAAAAATGAGATGCCTATCATTTGCAGGTAGATTAACCTTGATCAAGTCTGTATTATCTGGACTGCCTGTGTATTTTCTGTCTTTATTTAAAATGCCTGTGGGCATTGCTAACAAGTTGGACATAATTTAGTCTACTTTTCTGTGGGGAGGTGATGAGGTGAAGAGAAAAGTACATCTTGTTAAGTGGGAGGAGGTGTGTAAAAATAAGTATCAATGTGGGCTTGGCGTGAGGAAGCGTAGTGAATTTAATAAGTGCTTGTTGATCAAATGGTGATGGAAATTTGGAGTGGAAGACAAGGCCTTATGGAAAAAAGTGTTGTGCAGCAAGTATGGTCAGCATGAAGGAAGGTGGAATCCACTGTCAGTAGAGTTAGGGGGGGTTTCTGTTTTATGGAAGGATATTCTATTCTTAGCTGCTCGAAATCCATCTTTAAGGGAGTTCTTTTTCTCTAGTTTTAAGATTGTGATTGGAAATGGCATTAGGACAAATTTTTGGGTGGATGTGTGGTGTAATAACCAGAGCCTTTCTCTTGTTTTCCCTAGACTTTTTTCCTTATCAATTCATAAAGATAGTTCAGTATCTGATTTTGTGCAAAGGAAAAATGAGGGTGATGATTGGAATCTTATGTTTAGAAGGCAACTGTTTGCTTGGGAAGAGGAGGATCTGGCTGACTTGTGTGAGTACCTTCGTGTTGTACCCAGCTTAAGGAGTAATATGGAGGATCAGTGCACTTGACTGGCTAATCCATCTGGTGTTTTCTCTGTTGCCTCTGTATGGGATTGGATGGCTTCGCATAAAGGGTGTAATCTCAGATTCGTGATGAATATCTGGAAAAATATAGCACCTCCTAGGGTACAATTCATGACTTGGTTAGCCTGGAGAGGTAAGATGAAGTCTGCTACTTTTATGCAAAGGGTTGGGGTGCTTAAGTCTAATGCAAATATTCTTTGTGTTTTTTGCAAGTCAGAGGTGAAGGCTCAGAGTCATGTCTTGCTGTATTGTAGTCGTATTTGGAAAGTGTGGTCTGGGATTATTGATTGGTGGTTTGTGTTAGGCCATTCCTGAATCAGTTCAGTCTTTGTTTAGTTTGTAGGCTGGTTTTAAGGTGAAAAAGAATGTAAAGATGTTGTGGAGAATTGTTCTTATGGCTGTGCTATGGTCAGTTTGGGAATTAAGAAATGCTTGTTTGTTTAATAATGAGCAGCCTCATTTTGCGAATTTAGAGGAGTTGGTGAAGGTTAGAGTGGCATTGTGGGCAAAGTCCAGGTTGAAGGATCTGCATTATTCTGTGCATAACATTATCTCAAATTTATGGCAGATTTGTTATTCAGTGTAATGGGGGTGCTACTGGTGTATTGACTGCAAGCTGAGGCTCTGTTAGTAGGTTAGGTGTTTGGCTGCGGTTATGGTCTGTTTTGTGGCTGTCGCTGCGATTAAGCTTTAGTGCCTTCTGTTGCTGTTGAGAACAAATTTCGCTTCTGTTGTTGCTGATACTCAGCTAAGGTGTCCGCTGCAACCTGATTGATAAAGAGCATATAGGTGTGGAGTCTGATTTAGCATCAGTGTTAGTATGTTTTGGCTATCTGCTAAGAGATAAGTGAAGGTCTATGCAATTCTAAAAAAGGGTTCATTAGGGTGGTCTTGGAAAATATATTGCAGTTGGAGCCTCATTGATTTGGAGATGCCTTAGGCATTGGTTTGCTGTGTAGGTGTATGCTCTTCTGCCTTGGGCTCTGATCTGGAGTGCTGAATGATTGAGTGGTTGCTGGTTGTCTTTGAGGTTTACTGATTGGTGCTCAGGTCTACAGAATGATGTGTAGCTACTAGTTATTGGCTGCTCAGTTCTGCTTCAGGGGAGCTGGTGCAGTTTGCAGTATTGGCTGCAGATGGTCTGAACTGGTATTCAATTTGTTAAGTGCTGCTGTTGTGATGGACTCTTCTGTTATGTGGGTGTTATGCTTCTGTGCTGTGTAGTGCTGTGATGGACTCTTTTGTTATGTGGGTCTTCTGCTGCTGCTATGTTGGTCTTTTCTGTGGTATGTAGCTGGTGTATTTGTTGTGTGGGTGTTCTATTTCCTGTTGCTGATGTTTTTTTATTTGAATTGTCTTGATGTAGTGTTGTTTGCTAGTTTTGGTTTGTCTGGTGAGGTTGTTTGGGTGTTTGTGGTTGGTTCCTCACCAACCCTTGATGGTGTGCTGGCATATGATTGGGCAGTCTTATTGGTGTCAACCTAGTTGGGATTGATATAGCTCGCTATGATGCTTTTTGCACTCATCATCTTTTTCCGTTATCTCCTTTATTGATGAAGATCAATAAAGTTTATTTTCTTTGCTGATCAAAAAACAAAAGAAGTTCTCTCTTTTTCACAGTGTGCCCTAGCTCTCTCTCATCTTCAGATTTTCGATCTTCAGATTTAGTTAAGCATCTACTGCATCAGTAATTTTTTTTTTTTTTTTGTCAAGCAAGTTATTATTTTTTATTACAAGATTTTATTGATAACATATCCCACACCAACTCTTCTCTGTTCAGATTTGTGCTTCATCATTATTTTCTTCTTCTTCTTCTTCTTCTTCTTCTTCTTCTTCTTCTTCTTCTTCTTCTTCTTCTTCTTCTTCTTATTATTATTATTATTATTATTATTATTCTATGGGGGGTATATGTTGTGAAAAAAAAAAATAAATGAAAGAGAAGAAGTAGAAATTATGTTATGTTTTGGCCATTTATGCTATTATGGAGTGGAAGAGAGATGTCTACCAAAGTTTGATCTTTCAACTGCTTGTATCTGGATTCTATTTTTCAAGGTAACCAATCAAGATCGAAATTAGTTTCAATTTGTTTGTAATAATTTCTCATTGAAAGATAAGCATATAAAACAAACAACAAAACAATTGTTTCCAAATCAACTATCTTTTTATTGAATGCATAAAAGAGGAATTTAACAGAATGTCAATAATCAATACAATTTCTTGGTAAAAAAAGAAGAAGTTAGATTACTCAAAAAATGGTAAATGGCATTGATTTTTATATACAATGTGATTAGAATATCACTCAATAAAGGGGGAGTTAAATTCCCCTTATATGAAGATAAGAAGAAAACAACAGCTTTCTATGCTGCAGGTGCATCAAAGAACAGGTTTTGGTGTTACAGAATTCAAATAATTCAAAAATTTTAATTAAAAAAAAAAAGAGTTGTAGTTAACAACTAACAAAGTTAGTTCTGAGAAGTAATTATTCCCTTTTCTATTCCTATTATTGAGTCAAACACACAAGATTTTATAAAACAAGTCACTACCAAACGAACTGAAAGGAAATGATTCTTAATCCTTTTCCTTTCCTTATAATTATTTTTTGTAATCATTTCTTTTCCTTTCCTTTCTGCCCAAAATCTTCCCTGCCAAATACACTTTAACAGAAAAAGGCATCTAAACATTTAATTGTTCTCTCTTGGGGTAAAGTCACAACATAGAGCTTTCACATTTTGATGTGCACAGGTACCTGGTGATTTATGATAAAATGAAGGGGTGAGAAGTCTGTTTTATATATTTATTTATCTACTTACCCAGCTCAGAAAATATAATGCTGCTCTCTGCTAATACTCAAAGGCCATGTTTGATTTACAAGACTAATAGTGAGGTATTAATAATTCTATCAAATTAGTGTGGTATTCACTATCCAATTGGATTAATAGGATAAACTATCCATTGGATTAATAGGATAAATTATCCATTGGATTAATAATCTCACCCCTATCCCATTACTAATAATCCTACAAATTTGTTGGATTAATTATCCATTGGATTAATAATTCTAAACCAAAATGTTAAAACAAACATAGGATAATTGGATCCACAAATAAATAATCTCAATCCAATACTCTAATTCATCCAATCAAACATGCCCAAAGGTACTGTTTTTAGTTTCACTGTTTTTCTTTATCCTGGTAAGTATTTCCCAATTTAACATTTTAAAGTTGTTAAAGTTCATGCATTTTCATTCTCCTGCCACCCAGTTTTCACTTCTCAATTTCTGTTTCGGATCCATAAATTATTTTAATCCATTCCTGTGGCTTTGGCTTTGGTTTTGGTTTTGGTTTCGGTTTCAGTGAAGGGGTGCACTCGCACATCCCTACTTGACATCACTACATGACATCAGTGATGAACCTATTTGTATGACTCCTTTCAGCTTTGACTTTGAGCAGCACGCCCTGTCTGAGGAACAGATGAAGGAGCTGATTTACAGAGAGGCACTTGCATTTAACCCAAAGCATCAGCAGATCATGTGAAAGAGCCACAATATGCTATTGTAATTCTGACCAGTGTGGGTGTCCCATGTTTTTATATAATTTAGCAAGTTACATCTTCATGTATATATATTGTTCCATCCAAAATATGGATAGCTCTCAAACTGAAATTTGTGATTATGGGCTTACCGCATACTGTCTGTCAGTTCTGGAAGTCTGAAACAACTGATATGCTATTTGTATGGGGTATTTTTATTTTTATTTTTATTTTTATTAGTTGAACCGCTGATGATTGGATCTTGCCCTCTTTGGGGTGCGGGTGTGTGTCGGGATATTATTTTTGCTTCCCGTTAATAATAGTGTTTGTAAGTTCTAATTAATTATTTTGCATATGTATATTGAACACTTGGAAAACAGAATCTAAAGTGTTTTAGGGATGATAAAAAGATATTATAATGAAGCTCGGTACAATCCTCATGTAGAGGCTCCACCGAATCTGATTCCAAAATAATTCTGTCAAGCCTTTCCTGTTGCTCATTAGCTAATAAGCACAATGCTTTCCAGATTGTCAGTAGTAGCTCTAAAATTAACGTTTTACAGCAACCAACCATAACCTCAAAATGTTGATCTTGAGCAAAGGACTTCCTCCATGCTATTCTAAGATACAGTACAGAAAAATATTCTTTTTATGGGGAAAAAAATAACAGTAACATAATCAGAGCTTATCAATGTTGGAGCAAAGAAACTGCAAGAACAAAAGCCAAAGGTGATTTAAGAAAAAAACCACCACTTCATCTTGCATTTTTGGGAGGAGGGAGGGCTGAAAAGTACAACTGCCATCAAGAAAACATCAACTCTTGAGTTCCAATGAACTGCTGCTAACAAATATAATTGAATTCCAATGAACTGCTGCTAACAAATACAATTGAATTCCAAACATGTCATTTTTAGTTCATTAAGTCATAGTAACAAATACAATTGAATTCCAAATATTTGTTGTATTTATAGTGATAAATCCGAAATGGTACACCAAAATGCACCTCTACCTGTATGTACCATACCGATAGTAGAAACAGCACACTAGCTGGTAAGGGATTGACAACATTGCCTGTGATAGAACAGCCTAAATCTTATCTCACCTAAAAAACAATTGCATCTCAATCCTAGTAGGGACAGACTGTCTTGACCAAACTGTGGGTTCATCGCATCCCCTAGTCTGCTGACGATGAGATTACTTCATTTCAACTGGAGGTTCACAAAACCATTCACAACAAAGATACTAATAAAACAAATTAATTTTAGGTTACTGGGTGCCCTTTTTTATATGTTTCCTAGAATAGAAAAGGCTAGGAAAACAAAATCTAAATTGCACAAGGATTTGAATGCACCTTGTATGAATTTTGGCCACCACATAACTTGAAATCGAAGTAAAAAGAGTATGGTACACTTGTCAGAGCTAGCAAAATGACCAATTATACTGACAGCAACAACTATAAGAAACCATTCCTCATCACATGTACTTCAAAATCACTTCTTCAAAAATCTTTGAGGTGAAATTGGACATTCCATCAAGATATTTGAGCCAACAAACTCAAGATTTGCAGAGATTTTATTTTTATTTTTAAAGGGTTTGTAAATTTGAGTACAAGTTTATTGATAGTTGGATTATTTAATATTTACAACAAAAAAGAAAAAAGAAAAAAGAAAAAAAAAGAAGAGAGAATAACATTGACTACAAATTTATTGATAGTTGGATTCATTAATATTAAAAAAATAAATAAATAACATTGACTAAATTTTTTTTGATAATTGAATTTTTTAATATTTGAAAAAATAAAAAAAGAAGAAGAATAACATTAAGTAAAAATTTATTTATTCTTTAGTTGGTATAAGTCCAAATTTTATAATAATGCAAAAAGAGTATTTGTGAAATTTCACATGGCTAATCTCATCTCTATCTCTCAAAACAAACATAAACTATTATTAGTCCATTGGTTATCAAACAAACACAATTTTTCTTCCATTCTACCTTTGAAAATAAATGAGTCGTTAAGGCTATTAGATTTGAATTTTCTTTCCAATGAATAATCTCCCCTCCCTGTTCATTAGCGGTCATTTTCATCAGTAGTTCTTTGCATATCGAAGAGCATCAACAGCAACTTAGCCAAAACACCCATTTCAATTACTTTGGATAGCATCAAACAACAAAGGCAACTCCAACAGCCTCAGTAAAGGCCTGCTACCTTGGCAAAAATGCTACAATGACTCGATGTAGCCGGCAAGCTACTTTAGTGGCAATTTATCTGGACTGTTAATATAATTGTTATAATTGTTAATTGAATAGCTTTAGCTTTAGTATATAAATTGTATAGCTTTAGCTTTATTCCTTTTTTTTGCTTTCGGTGATAGTGGGTCTTTGTTCGGTATCCAATGTTCCATTCTTCTCTCTATAAAGAGAGAGTTCCTTCTCTTTGTAATTATTATATACAATACAGAAACAACACAACAATCTTGTAACAACATCAATCAATAATATACATCAATTTGTTTTACATGGTATCAGAGCAAGGTTAAAGATCTTGGTGTTCTTCGCCTTTCGGCGGGCGGCAACCTTGCCTTGACCGCCCGCCGGATCTCAACCAATTCAAACCTCCCTCTCCCTCTCGGCACCTCACTGTTGCCATCACTCCCTGATGACACACAGATACATGCATACACTAGCTCTCTCTCTTCTCTTCCTCTCGGAAAACACACAGACAACCTCACCACCCCAGCTCCGCCGAATACTCTAGCCCCAAACCAAACCACCACGTCCACTCGTCTCAACCAAATTGTTATACCAAAACCCATGAAACAACAGATTACTTTAGCACCAGAAATTCCACATGTCAGCACAAGAAAAGTGATAGAGCAACCGATTATCCGGCGGCAGCCTCGCCGGACCAACCCGGTGGTGTGGTGTGGAGCAATCCTCTGTATGATTTTCAGCATCCTCCTCATCTTCTTCGGAGTTGCAACTTTGGTAGTCGTCCTCTCGCCCTCTCTTAATGTCTGGTCTCAAGTAGTTGGTCCACCTCAGTCTGCAACTTTTTTCACATCTCAATAGGCCAGCTTGCTTAGGAAGAGCACGCCAGTTTCCATGGCCGTGTTGTCGTATGAAAGCGATCAAAAGTTGATCTTCTTCAGCTGTCCATGGCCCTTTCTTCAGTCCCATCTTCTCACAACAAGGAGCTCTCCCCATCCTAGTTTGTTCTTTCTGGGACTCACTCTGCTGATCTGCCTCTCTCTCTCTGATGTACCTGGAAAAAGAGGTTCTAAACTGAAAAGCTCTGCAAAGACACCTGCTGGAATGATGGATTCACATCCTCCGCCGGAAGAAGCTGCCGTCGCCACCGTCCCTCCGTCGCAATCCCCGCCTTCTTCCGCCTCCCCTTCCCGC
The DNA here is from genome assembly GCF_055761805.1 of Camellia sinensis. NCBI lineage: Eukaryota > Viridiplantae > Streptophyta > Magnoliopsida > Ericales > Theaceae > Camellia > Camellia sinensis. The sequence goes on from NC_138964.1 coordinate 193,900,160, forward strand.
TCCCGATCTGCATCGTCCTCTCGCCGATCTGCATCGTCCGTCTACGGATGGCTCTGTCAAAGGACCTCTTGAGAACCTTCCCCCGTCGTCAAGCTCCAGCAGTTTACCTGGAACAGGGAGCGCAATATCCTTTTCTGGAGTGATGGATTCACAGTAGATGCTGGTCCCAGAAGTATTCCCATGGAGGGTACCTCTCTCATAATCACCCCACATGCCCCAAGCTCTTTCACTTAAAGCAACCAAACAAAAAAAAAAAAAAAAAAAAAAAAAAACAAAAAAAAAACAAAATCATTTTCCACTCTGCACTCACTTCCCTCTTTTATTTCTTTATTTAAAACACTTTTCCACTTTCCAACCCACCATTCTTTTTTTTAATCACCCCACTTTGCATCCACCGCCCAAAATTAATTGGTGCACTCCCTTGTTCCCCACTTCCTTTATTTTGTATATATATATATATATATATATCTTTTTATTATATATTAAAAAAAAAAAAAAAAAAAAACAAAAAAAAAAAAAAAAAACATCATCTCTCCTCCGTTTGATTTCAATCTCTATTATTTTTATTTATTTTCTCCAAACCACTCTCCTTATTTCCCCCATCTTTCATTTTTTATTTCACATATATTTTTATTATTTCTTTTCTTTATTTTTCTTTCACATTATTTTTAATCTTTTTCCAATTCCATTCATCCCATATAACTTTGCACACCAACCATATTTTATTCATCTCCGGGATCAACCCCGATCACAATTTTACACCAAAAAAAAAAACAAAAAAAAAAAAAACAAAAAAAAAAAACAAAAAAAAAAAAAACCAAAACCAACACCAATCGGAACAGTGGGATTTTTCTTCTCTACTCTGCCGCCGGTCTTTTCTTTTTGCCTCCGTCCTGGGCGGTCCTTGACGGTGCTGCCTCCGTGTTTTCCACGCCGCCGAGCACGTTCACTCCCCCATACTCCTCCACTGCAGCATATGGCGGACCTCCAAATCGGAACATCACGGTGGCCTTCCGTTTCAGCTCCTTGTTTTCTGCCCTTAGCACGCTTATCTCTGCTCGCGCATCCTTATACATGCGTTGGAGCAGAGCCAGTTGGGCGTTTAATTGCTGCACCTCATTTGTCCTACTCTGCAGCCGGTTCGACAAATTTGTGACCGCCGTCATGCTTTCCACACATGCCTTCAGAGTATACTGATTGGCCTCCACATCTGACAGCACTGCCATTCTTTGCTCCACAGACCGCATCGGAAAGTTCAACGGAGTATACCCAGCGGTACTTGGTTGAGGTTCCAGTGCCCCCGCACCAGTTCTCTCTCCTGTTGACTCGTTGAGGTCGGGAAAGAGAGTGAGCAGACTCCGGGAAGACGAGGCCATTTTCTGGGCACAAAAGTATTACAGACTATCTCTCGCAACAGAGTGTTACAGAATCTCTCTCAGCACTCTCTCTCAGAATATCTCTCGCAGCTTTTCTCTGCCTCAGCCTCAGCCTCCGTTTTCTCTGCCTCAGCCTCAGCCTCTGTCTTATAGCCGAGGCAGCCACGCGCATCGCGCGCCTCTTCTCGCCGACAAACTGGCACGCCTTTTCATGGCTCGCCTTTTGATGGCACGCCTTTTGAGGGTGCGGGCACACCTTTTGAGGGCACGACTTTTGAGGGCTCGATATCTACATCCATGTCTATCTTTTGGGCAGCCTATATACACACTCATACAGTGTCTTCTCCACCGGTCAGCATTATAAATCCCTTTTCAACCTCCAATAGGTTTCTATCTTCACACCTATTTGAGTTTGAGGGGGGGTTATACACAGTATCATGTTCAAGCCACCTCATGGCGCACTCCCTAAGTCGCCCCCTTGGTGCACCACCACAATCTTCTACAACGGTCCGACATGACCCCGTAAACTGTCCTGCTACATCGGTCCGACATGACCCCGTAAACTGTCTTCTACAACGGTCCGACATGACCCCATAAACTGTCCCGACATTGATTCCGGTCCGACATGACCCCGTAAACTGTTCTGCTACATCGGTCCGACATGACCCCGTAAACTGTCTTCTACAACGGTCCGACATGACCCCATAAACTGTCCCGACATTGATTCCGGTCAGCTGCTACATCGGTCCGACATGACCCCGTAAATTGTCTTCTACAACGGTCCGACATGACCCCGTAAACTGTCCTGCTACACCGGTCCGACATGACCCCATAAACTGTCTTCTATATCGGTCTGACACGACCACACAGTGTCTGCTACACCGGTCCGACATGACCCCGTAAACTGTCTGCTACAACGGTCCGACACGACCATATAGTGTCTCCTATCCCATTTTTTAATTGTCAGCTTATTTTTCTGTTTTGTTACTCTCTCCAAACTCAAGTTGGCTAGTACCTATCCTCCTTGAGTTTGAGGGGGGCTGTTAATATAATTGTTATAATTGTTAATTGAATAGCTTTAGCTTTAGTATATAAATTGTATAGCTTTAGCTTTATTCCTTTTTTTTGCTTTCGGTGATAGTGGGTCTTTGTTCGGTATCCAATGTTCCATTCTTCTCTCTATAAAGAGAGAGTTCCTTCTCTTTGTAATTATTATATACAATACAGAAACAACACAACAATCTTGTAACAACATCAATCAATAATATACATCAATTTGTTTTACATGGACATTTATTTATTATTTTTTTATAATTTTTCTTAATTTTAACTTGCTTGGCAAGAAATTGTTTATTGCGGTTGTTTCATAATCAACTTATGTTTCTCTGCTATTATAAATTCAATTACAAGTCTCTTTTAAAACTATTCATTGATCAATCATACATTGTGATAATGTCACCTAATATCACTATTACATTCAATATGACCTTGTTTGAAAACTACATATTTAAGTCAAAAAGTCACTATAAGTTATGACATTACTCTCTCTATTTTCTTATCCATCTTTTCGTAAAAAATCAAAAAATTATTAAAATAACATATTCCCAAACGATTTGGTTATAGTCTCAAAATATTTGCACATTAAATTGTATAAAAATCAGGAAAGATTTTGAGACAAGAAAGAAAAAGAATTTTGAATAGCGAATTTCATGCCATATCTACCCTGTACATTGGATGTTGAGCTTTGAATGTCATAGTATTCATTTATTTCCTAATTTATGCAATAGTATTCCTCTTTTATTTAATTTTCTAAATTCTGCATTTTTTAAAAATGAGATTTTGTTTTAGGTCCAACTCTTACGGATCAATAGGTCAAAGCATTCAATTGTGTTTACTTTGGTTCTGTGGGTCCTCAATCCCCATTTATGGTTTTTTTTTTTTATAAAAAAAAATAGGGGCATTCTATTTGAACCTAAAAAATATCTTGGTCCGCCCAATTTAAATTTATAAATTTTAATTCTTATTATATTTTAATGTGAATTTACTAATAAGGATAATCTATATTAAACCCTAAAATAAAATTTTTTTTTTCTCATTGTACACCCCAATCCATTATTCCAATTCAAATCTCTACATCTTCTTTCCCAAGAGATCAAAATTAGTTTGTCTTGTTCTTCTTTCGCACTTCAAAACTCCAATCCACCTTACCAAAACTCACCATTATTATTAACATCATTATTTTTTATTATTTTGAAATCATAAACCCTAGAAGAAAGTTTGAACAATCAAACAATGGAGGAAAGTGATAATCAAGATAATATTTTGAAGCAATCCATCAAAGAGAAGGTAAGCATTCATATAAAAATCAAAATATTTTCTTGATTATCACTTTCCTCCATTGTTTGATTGTTCAAACTTTCATCTAGGGTTTAGGATTTTAAAATAATAAAAAAAAACAATGATATTAATGATAATGGTGAGTATCAGTAAGGTGGATTGGAGTTTTGGAGTGAGAAAGAAGAAGAAAAAGAAGAAGAAGACAAACTGACTTTGATCTATTGGAGAAGAAGATGTAAAGATTTGAATAGAAACAATAGATTCGGGTGTACCATAAGGAAAAAAAGAAATTATTTTAGAATTTAATATGGATTGTCCTTATTAGTAAATTCACATTAATATATAATAAGAATTAAAATTTATAAATTTAAATTGGGCGTACTAAAATATTTTTTGGGTTCAAATAGAATGCCCAAAAAAATAGGGTTCGATTGAATTTAATACAACTTGGAGAAACAACCCAGCAACCCACTTAGGCCTAGTTTGGGAAGACTAAATAAGTGTACTTTTTGACTTTTTATGAAATATGGGTTGGGTTTGGGTTGGGTTTGAAGTGATGTGTTAGAGAGGTGATGTGACTTAAATAAGATGATGTGACTTAAATAGGATAGTGACTTTTTGTCTTTTTTGTCTCATGCCAAACTTGGCCTTAGTTTATAGAATTCTTTTTCTAACTGTGTGAACAAGCTTTAAATTGCTTTTCTATGTTTTCCAAGAATAACTTGGATTTTTACCAAAACAAATGTGAACTATAATTTGTTGCATGACTCTTTCTAATTTTTTACATATTTTTTCATAAAAAACTAAAAAATTATTAACATAGTCTGTTCCCATACCAGGCCTAAATATACGTGTTTCTATATGATCAATAAGAAAAGAGAGAGAAGAAGAAAAGAAAAGATAGGATTACACTGACTCTTAGCTGAAAGAAACAAATATATACCAGCATCATCCCTCTCCAAAGCCACAGCAAAAAATCTTGAACTGATCAGCGTTTGTGTCAATCTTCTATAACAAGAATTAGTTGGAAGTTGTTTAAACCATCCCACAAGTTAGCGACGAACTATAATTAATAGTCAGCACGAAGGAAGGTCTCGTAAGCTGTCCCTCTGAGCGTGTTGTTGACATCGTCCCAATTCTTAATGTGTTCTGACAATGGCCCTTTGTGTATCTTAACCTGACGGCTCGTTAAGTTCATCACCGGCAACCTCAAAAACTCTTGAACCTCCACTAGTTTCTGCGATGTAAACGTGAGTTATGGTAATTAATCAAAGATAGAAGCCAAAGCATGCCATTGTATATGGAGCATCTTTGTGCTTTGTCAAATGAAAGATAGATACATTCAAGGCATTAGGAAAATATATATGTTTAATCTAATTCGAAATTTGTCAAGAAAAAATGTGAGAATTATTATGACAGACAAAATAAGTTCAATTAGAATTCATGAGGACACGAGAAACACATAGTAAGGATAAATTAATACAAAGTTACGAATTTTTAATGTTCAAAAATTTTACAAAATATACAAAGTTCATTAAATGAAATTTTTTAACAACCAATTCATTCAAAAGTTTATGGTATTAGATAGTGTGCAACCTTATCATCGCAAGCAGCCAAACTATTCTGTCGGAGTGGGCCAAACACAGGCAAGTTTAATGATAATCTATAATGATTAGACTTTAACATTGGACCTTACCAGTTCTAGTGTAAACATCTTAAAGCTTGGCATTATGGAGGTCTTAGGGTTTTAAGGGCTCATTTGGGAACTTGGCTAGTTTAGTAGGCTTTTTGGCTTTCAACTATTTTAGTCTGGCTAAAAAAATTGAGTTTGGGATGATAATCAGCTTTTTATTGTAGTTGAATTGATGGTTGTAAGACAAGTGAAATGATTATAGTTTGGATGTGACATTTTATTTTATTAGCTATTTTCACCTATTTTGTCTTTATTGGCTATTTTACCCCTAAAAAACCTCCAACCCAAGTTCCCAAACACCCCCTAAGTCACTTGTTTGCACATTTGTTTCCCTTGTTTGGTCGCATTGTTTGTTCGAGTTCAAATTGTATATCTAGTTGGCTTTCCACGTGTAAGGTACGGTCGTACGAGAGGAGAGAATGTTATGCAGTTTGACACACATTGTTCAATCCATCTCCTAATAGCAACTAATCACCTAACACCGCGTTTAAGTTACTTTAGGAGGTCCTCGATTCATGTCCCCTCTACCTACCTGTTTGACTGTTTCTGTAAAAGTTTTGTCAGAATGGACTCTGTTTCGTGTGTGTTAGCATCTCTTCACAAGAATGAGTTTCACAAGAAGGATGATATGAGAGCTCCATACATACTGTTGAATCCATTTTTAAATAACTTGAACTCTTAGATGAAAGGGGTTGTTAGAAGGACTATTTCTAATAATTTGAGCGTTCCAAAAAAAGATATTAAAAAAAAAAAATTCGTTATAGTTCTTACAGTGCGGTTCCTGATTAGGTCTTCATAGTACAAAACCATGTGCCAGGTGCTGTGAAAGTATTCCAAAGCCTTGGTGGCTGTCACCTCCATTTCCTTCAGATCACGGGTCAGTGATGTGGAATTAATTGTTGGCTTGTATTTTGACAATGTTTCTGCCTGTAAGAAGTAACTAACTATGAGATCACACATACAAACACATAAGAGAGGGAGAGCGAGTCAGAGAGAGAGACCTCTTCTGGTGAGTGCACATGAGATTTGTGGGTTCCATTCAATAGCTTAGCATGTTGATCATAAGAATTTGCAAGCATGGAAACCATCCGACGCAATAGATTTTTTCGGAACAGGAATATTGCAGAAACACCTCTACTGTTGAAGTACTCCACAATTTCATTATGGTGTTCCATCAGTCCCTGGCATTAGACACAACAAATTACTCTTAATCTACTGCTCTTCAAACAAAAGCCAAAGAACATTAAAATTTTATTAGCGCTGAATAACCACACAAGAAAAATACTAATGGGAGTTTGGGAATCTAGAAATCTGCTAGCTGGTTACTTTGGTACAAAATGCACAAAACCTGATCTATATGAGACAAAAAAACATTTGGAATTATAGATCCAAGGCACTAGGAGATCACTTCCCAGCAAGTATTTCAGTGAAGAAAAGGGGCATTCTTTTCTACCATGCAAACGATGATAACATAGACCCAAAATGTAACATAGCACAGATATCACATAGACACAGTTCTTTTAAAAAAGGCAAGCCAGTGCACAAGACTCTCGCTAAAGTGGGGTTTGGGAAGGGCAAGATATACGCAACCCTAGCCCCATTTCTGGAGAGGTTGTTTCTGTGACTCGCACCTGTGCCACCAAGTCTTACCATTGGACCAAGACACCCTTCTAATTCTATTTAGTTCAAACAAAACAGCAGGAAATCCACCTCCCAACCAAAACATGCAAGTTGAAGGCATGCATCTTTCATAACCTATAAAGCACTACCACCACTTTTATGACCTTGAAAAGTTACCCGACTTCAGTAGTTAAACATGTGCGTCAGGTTCATTAAAAGACACCCTTCTAATTCTATTTAGTTCAAACAAAACAGCAGGAAATCCACCTCCCAACCAAAACATGCAAGTTGAAGGCATGCATCTTTCATAACCTATAAAGCACTACCACCACTTTTATGACCTTGAAAAGTTACCCGACTTCAGTAGTTAAACATGTGCGTCAGGTTCATTAAAAGATAGTCCAGGCTGATATCATGTAAACCACAAAGTTTTCCACTGCTTTTTGTCACAATTTCATAGTTTTTTGTCTCTGAGTACTGTTATATGTTTAAAAAGTAGCAGAACCAAGCTTGGTACATTCTAATCCTTCCTACATTATCTCACTCATATAGAAATCTAAGGCTCTCCTTACCATTGACTTTGCAATTATCTCTTTCACTTGAAGGTAAATGAAGAATTTAAAAAGAAAAATTTAACAACCCTAGAAAGAGTAAGTTTCTCTATTTGTAATTGAAAAGTAAAAAAATAAAAAAATAAAAATGAAACAAGAATCCTACTCTAAATTATGTAGAGATGAAGCTCTGGGCAATATATTTATCAGTAGATTCAAAAGTTCAGAGTTATAATCCTAGCATTGATGCTATCATAGATATCATTACAACTGTCCGTTTTTTCTCTGTATACTTTGCACCTTCTGTAATGTCCAAAAAGTTAATTGAATACAGTTAAAAATTTGATAATCACAAAGAAATTCTCTGCTTCAATGTTTCAATAAATATCGGCCAAAACAAACTGATAACATGTTATTTTGGGCTACGAAGCAAAAGTGTATATATCTCTATAAGAAAAGGACATTCCAAGGTGCAATGTGGAGAAGGGATGTCATAATTTGGGGTTCTGAATAACCTTTATGCCAGCCTCTTTGGCAAAAAATAATCTGACTTCATATGTGCAGTAAACATTTAACCAAAATCAAAATACTCCAACAAGCGTTATTTATTAACCACCAAGTAGAAAAATAAAAATAATCATAGCTTAAAAGATTTTAGACGTTCTTTACCTGATTAAGCATCCATTTGAAGCCAACTGCAGCCGAGCAATGATTCTTCGAGGCACTGGTAAACCAGTCCAAATTGTAAACTCGATCCAAATTCTCCACAATAGAAGATATATTATCCCACCTATTGTTAACCAAAAATATCTCTCCATTGGAACTCACATTAATATGACTATTTAGTAGCGTTTCAAACCATCCACTCCCAGATCTCTGCATTGAGATAATGACAAAGAATTGTACGGGATTACAAGCACATTCAGCCCTGGAAACAAATCAAACCATAACTTAGTCAAACCCTAAATCTAAATGAAACCCAAATTCAAAACCAACAACAACAACAATAATTCACACTTACCTGTTAAAGGTTTTGGGTTTTGGGTAATGCAAGTAGGGAATTTGGGATTTATCGATGCCATATTCACAACAAGGCCTCTCGATGACTTCGATGTTAGCAAATTCAGTCTCGGTGTGGGTTTCTGATTGTTTTACACAGATTGAGCAGATATAAACACCGCATACCATTGTGATTACTAAAACTATCAACCTTAGCAATACTGGAGATTTCTTGGGAGTCTTTATGATGAGAGTATCCTGTGATCGAAAAGCACGGCTCGATGTCAATTACTTTGAAAGGTAACATTGATACAGCAAAATTACTCATTAAACATGAGAGAAATTAGGGTTTGCTTCCTACTCTAACCTGAGCTACCCAACTTACAAAATAGTGCTACTTACTACATACTATCAAAACATAACCAATTAAACATTAATTAGGTACAGAGAAGATAGAATTAGTAAATTCCATCAATAGATTATCTGTCAGCAAAAGATTTTCAAAATTACAGCTTGGATACAGAAGGAAACAAGACAAATTTTCATCCCAATCACTGAACACATACACCCATATCCAAAATTAAAAAAATAAATAAAAATAAAAACACTTCTAGACAACCAGAAAATACCACAATCAAATAACAACCCATCACATAAAAAAAAAAAAAAAAAAAAAAAAAGGAAGAAGAAGAAAAAGAAGTGATTAATTAGTAAATGAAACAGAGTTACCTTATGAAAAAAACAGAGATCTTCGGCCATTAAAAAACGAGAGAAGAAAAGGGTTTTTTGTGCAGAGCTCAGATTTTTGTTGTGTTCATTCATCCCCTTTTTTGTTGCACATTCAGCTGCCGACTTCTCAAGCATGGACATTATATGTATATATACATATAAAATATGTATGTATGTGTATAGAAGTCTCAGCCAAACATCGTGAAGAACAAAGCCATGAATAATCTTTTGTACTAGTTCTTCAATAGAGACTAAGAGCCAACCTCTCTCTCGTCTTGCTGGTCTCTTTCAGATCCTAAATTATTGTAGTGCAAATAGTATAAGAAATACCTACCGTGAACATAGTATTGGAATATATAGACCACCAAACGCAAAGACCAACTGAGCTCTCTCTCTCTCTATCTCTCTCTCTCTCTCTCTGAAGAATCACAATAAAATAAACACAAAGGTCACGGCTGCCGTACCAATTGTAAAGACGACCACGACTTGAAGACTTTTGTTTGTTTTTTTTTTTTTTTTTTTTTTTTTTTTTTGGGGAATTTAAAAAAAAAATATGTGTTTGGTTTGAGTTTTTTGAAAATTTAATTTTTTATTTTTTTATTTTATTTTTGTTTTAGTGAATAGTTTTAAAATTTTAAGTATTTTTTTTAGAGTCCTTGGTATTACTATTTTATAGCATAAAGGACATACAATATTTTTATAAAGTCTAAGGTCCCTTAACATGGATCCAGAGAAAATTTAATCCAGATAAATTCTCTCCAGAAAAATTCTGGGAATTTCCAGAGAAATTCTATGCATTTCCCAGAGAAATTTTGGAAATTGCCCAAGAATTTCTCTATGATTATTTGTTTACTTTTGTAGAATCCTTTCTCTATGAAACCAGAGAAAATTCAGAACCTTTACCAGAGAAATTCAAAATCCTGTATCAGAGAAATTTCCAAATTATGTGAAGAACTAACAGCTATGGGTTTTAACTCAAAAAAAAAAAAAAAGCAGAGAAATTTCTCTAGAAATTCTCTGAGATTTTGACCACTGTGTAAATTTTCTCTAAGAAATTCTCTGAGAGGTTCCAGAGAAATTTCCAGAATTTCTCTGGACAAAAAATTCTTTGGTCATGTTTGCCACTTACCAAAGTGCTCTAATGGTATGAAGCTTTTAAAAAATTATATAATTTAAAACACTTTTTGTCTATTGAATTGGTGGCTTGGTGTTGTTTTTTTTGGTTTTTTATGTACTTATGGCCCTGTTTGGTAGAGCTGTGGGAAAGTGCTTATAGCTTATGCCTAAACAGCTTATAGCTTATAACTTTCAGCTTAAGCTGATTTCCAGCTTATTCTTAAAGCATCTCCTGCCCCACTCAAAGAATAAGCTGTTTTCTGACTTCCACAAAGCTATAAGTTATAAGCTATAAGCTAAACCAAACACATCAAAATAGCTTAAATTAAGCTGAAAGCTGAAATAAGCTGAATTTAAGCTGTACCAAACAGGGCCAATGTCATGTATATTTGCTACAGGCAAGGGTGAGTCCTAGTGTTGTGGTCTATGCTCAACTTTCAAAGCTTGATGGAGTTCTGGGAAGGTTCTATGCCTTATACTGCTTGGAAATGTATGGGGTGGCAAAATGGTTCTTCCACTGGTATGTATTAATGTGTTTCATGGAATTTCATATTGAATGTTCTGAGCTATGATATTGTTACAGAAAATGTGTCGGTGGAAGGATCTGAAAAGGTTTCATTGCTAACAATTTCTTGGGATTGTAAAGTTCAGTTTGTAAAATTGTTCCGACACTCGATCGCTCGCGATTTTGTTTCTCCATTCTTGATTCGCCAAAGCTTCGCCGCCGGTTAATCGGAGGAAATCGTTGTTCTGGTCGATGTTTAGGACGCATAAGAGCAAGGAATGCGAAGAAGAGAGAGAAAACAAAAAATCGAAGATTGAGATCGATGCGAAGGAGAATTATGCACACTAGATGATGATGATGAGATCGAGATCTGTAAGCGTTCCGATAACGTCGAATTCCAGCGCCGGAAACATGAGATCTTCGTCGGTGAAAAGCAGGGGATTATATTTTCCTAGCCCGACCAAGTTTTTTCGGTAATCGAAGATGTCGAAAGTCGTTCAGGAACGGTCTCCTTTGTACAAAGGTTGATAAATTTTTGTATTGATGATCAAGAACTTTACAGCTGCACTACTAGATCAAATTTTCTGAGAATGGAGAGAGATTTTGCTCTAAAGAAAGATTTGGAGAGGAATCAATTTCATATAGAGTGAACTTTGCGTTCAGCTGTTCAACGAGAGAGAGAGAGAAAAGCAGCATGAGAGAGATAAAGAGCATGAGATATATCAAATTTCTCTGTAATAAATAGGTGTGGGTTAAGCGACCTTAGACATTAAAAAATAATATTGTGGATCTCTTCCATTACTAAAAATGGGAGAGGGACCTTAGACTAATTTTTCCTTTTTATTTTTATTTTTTTAGATATATCTTACTTAGATGTATCTAAAAACTAAAAAAATTTGTAAAAAAATATTTAAAAAAATTAACAAATACATAAAAATACGAAAAACATATTAAATTTTCATATTTTTTTTATATTTTTGGTATTTATTGAATTTTTAAAAGATTTTTTCACAAAAATTATACGTTTTATGTGTATTTATGTTAAGTGTATCTAAAAAATTTTAAAAAAAAATTTACTTAAAATATTAAAAAAATTCAATAAAAACAAAAAAAATATGAAAAACAAGAAAGTAGATTTTCTAAAAACTGTTTTCAGAAAAACAAAACCAAACAAGCTGAATAATGTGTGTGTTTGATTTTTGTTTTCTGAATTCAATTTATTGAAAATTGATTTTTTATTTTTTGTGTTTTTTATTTTTTTTTGTGAATTTTTTTTTAAAATTTTAAGTAATTTTTTTTACTTTTTTAGATGCACCTCTAAATAATAAAATATTTGTGAAAAAAATGTTTTAAAAAATTAATAAATACACAAAAAATATGAAAAAAATATACTGAATTTTTGTTTTTTTTAGTATATTTTTTAAAGATTTTTTTTCACAAATATTATACTTTTTAAGTGTATTTATGTTAGGTGTGTCTAAAAATTAAAAAAATACTTAAAATATTTAAAAAAATTCATTGAAAACATTAAAATACGAAAAATAAAAAAAATAAAATTTTCTAAAAACCACAACCAAACAAACTTAATTTTAATTCTTACTAGATTAAAAAATCCTTCAAAAAGGCAGAGATTTCTCTCTAGTTTATCGTGTGGACTGAAACATATTATTAAATTTGTGAAACTTATCATAGGTTATGTTTTGATTATCCAAATAGTTTAATAGATAGAACTTGTCGAGTACTTCACACTTGCAAAAAATCACGTCGATCGGATATCAGTAGCCTCTTGATCGAAACATATATTTATTAACAATTTAATTTTAAAATCATATTTACCATTGACGAAAATATATTCTGATCAAAGGGTTATCAATATTCAATCGACGTAACTTTTTGCAAACATAAAGTACTCAACAAATTCTATATATTCAATAGTTCAAATTATTAAAACGAAATCCGTGATAGACCAAACATGGTCAAAAACAAAGCCATGAATAATCTTTTGTACCAGTTCTTCAATGGAGAAAGAGCCAATCTCTCTGTCGTCTTGCTGGTCTCTTTCAGATCCTAAATTATTATAGTATAAATTGTATAAGAAATGCATACCGTGAACATAGTAATGGAATATATAGACCACCAAACAGATACGAATTGGATAAGGAGGGATTGAAATCTAGCGGGTTGTTAATTCTGAGATACATTGCCCTCAGACTATTTGGTTGGAGTAAATTTGTATCTCATAATCTTATATTTGTTTGAGATATTATGGAGAATGATAAATGCTTAAATGACTATTTTACCATTTTCAATTATTTACTAAGTAACAATAATATTAAACATATTTTTAATATTTTAATTATTTTTAACTAGATTAAATAAAACTTTATTTTATTTTATTTTTACACAATTAAATAAATTTATTTTAAAAAAATTAAATAAATAAAATATCAATAAAAATATATGTTATTTTTTAATTAAAATTTTATATAAATTTATTTTAAAAAATAATAACAATTAAATAATGAAATTAAATAAAACATCTATTAAAATTTAAATATGGGACTAAATGGAGCATAAGAAAACTTTTAGGACTAAATGGTTCAAGTTTTCAGAAACTAGGACTTATGAGTAAATTTTTCTTAAATAAAATATAAACAAAATTTTAAAATAAAACATCAATAAAAAATCTATAAAAAATTATTTTAAAAAATTAAATAAACAAAATATCAATAAAAATTAAATAAAATTATTTTATTTTTAAATTGAGACATTTAAATTTTATTAAATTTTACTAAATATAATACATAATTAAATAGTAGAGGGTCGAAATAGTCCTTTCATCCCTTATCCCATATCCCCCTTATCCTCTATTTGTGTCCCACTCTTCCCATAAGACACAATAATCCTACATATTTGAGACAAATAGTCCAAAAAAACTATTAATCCGAAACAAAATAGACTATTAATCCGGATTGATTATTAGTCTAATCCCACGACTTCATCCCTCCTAAACAAACACCACCAAAGACCAACTGAGTCTGTCTCTGCCCGTCTCTGTCTCTCTCTCGAGAATCACAATAAAACACAAAGGTCGCGGCTGCCGTACGAATTGGTAAAGACGACCACGACTTGAAGACTTTTGTTTGGTTTCAATCTACCCTCTTTTTCTTTTCTTTCTTTTTTTTTTTTTTTTTTTTGGGGGGGGGGCGGGGAATTTAAAAAAATAATAATAATGTGTGTGTTTAGTTTCAATTTTTTTAATTTAATTTTTTAATAATTAAATTTTTTATTTTTCGTATTTTTTTGAATTTTTAGTGAATATTTTTTAAATTGTAAATAATTTTTGTACTTTTTTAGATGTACCTCTAAATAATAAAATATTTGTGAAAAAAAAATTATTTTAAAAAATTAATAAATACACAAAAATATGAAAAATATACTAAATTTTTGTATTTTTTTTAAAAAAAAATTCACAAATATTATACTTTTTAAGTATATTTATGTTAGATGTGTCTAAAAATTAAAAAAAAAAATTTGCTTAAAATTCATTAAAAATATTAAAATACGAAAAATAAAAAAAAATAGAATTTTTTGAAAACAACAACCAAACAAGCTTAATTTTAATTCTTACTAGATTAAAAAATCCTTCAAAAAGGGAGAGATTTCTCTCTAGTTCACCGTGTGGACTGAAACATTTTATTAAATCTGTGAAACTTATCACAGGTTCTGTTTCGATTATCCAAATCGTTAATGGGTAGAACTCGTCAAGTATTTCACGCCTGCAAAAAATCACGTTGATTGGATATCAGTAGCCTCTTGATCGGAACACATTTTTATTAAAAATTTAATTTTAAAATCATATTTATCATTGACAAAAATGTATTTTGATCAAAGGGTTATCAATATTCGATCGACGTAATTTTTTGCAGGCATAAAATACTCAAACGAGTTCTACACATCAAATAGTTCGAATTATCAAAACGGGACCCGTGATAGACCCCACGAGCCTAACAATACACTCCAATCCATACAGTGGATTGGCGAGATATATCTCCCTTCAAAAAAATCTACTTAAAAAAAAAAAGAGAAACAAAAATTACTATTTTTTGGGTTGGGCTTCCCTTATTTTCACCACATCTCAATATGAGAGAACTTAAGAGGTACATCACGAGTCTCGTTTTGATAATTCAAACAATTTATTTTATAGAGCTCTCAATATATATTATCTATGAAAAAATTATATTAATCCAGTAACATTTATCATGGTTTTCTCTAAAAAATAGATGGCCTATTTTCAAAAATGTATTTTTTTTTTGATGGATTTTCATAAATGTATTTGTTATCCACTTTTTCAGAGACAAATATATTAAAATGAAAATGTTACGATTATTGGATTAACCAATTTTTTTCATAAATTATATGCATTGAGAGCTCTACACAATGAAATTAAAATGAAAATGTTACGATTATTGGACGAACCAATTTTTTTCATAGATTATATGCATTGAGAGCTTTACACAATGAACGGTTTGGATCATTAAAATTAGGACAGACCTCTCAAATTATCTTATGTTGAGATGTAAATATGAGAAAAGTCAAACCCTTTTCTAAAAATATAAAATAAAATAAGAAAAACTTAGGTCATGTTTAGTTTGGTTTTCATAAAGTTGTTTTAGATTTTTTTTCTAAAAAATTAAAAATTAGTTTTGTGAAAAAAAAATATAAAAAATCAAAAGAACTTATCATTTTTATATAGTTTTATCTTTTTGTAGGGAAAAAATAATTTTAAAAAAATTCAAAAATATATTTTGATATTTATTTTTGTCAAATTAGTTTTTATATTTTCAAAAAAATTCAGAGAATAGTTTTTAGAAAATCAAACCAAAAGTGTTTGATTAGTGTAATAAATTCAGTCATGAGATTTTAATTTCTTCAATTTCCACTTTAATCATCTCAATTGGTTTCAATCGGAGTCATTTATGCAATTTCGTTAACTGAACTGATGAAAAATGGGTATTTTAGTCAATTCATCACTTCTTCCAATTTTAATTTCTATTGCAGGTACATATTCTATAACTACTTTCTTCACCACCATCACAACCACAGCCGCCACTATCTTCCTACTACAACTCCCTTTCCACCCCATTTTGTTGCCCCAACAACCCCCCCCCCCCCCCCCCCCCCCCCCCCACACCACAAAAACCCTCCAAAACCCTACAACCCCTCACTAGGTCCAGTCCTGAGACTTTTGAGGTCTAAAATCGATAATCAACTGATAAATTTCTAGGGCCCTTCACATTTTTTTTTTCATTAAATGAAAATAAATAAATAAATTGAAGGTAAAAGATAAAATATTTGTGTCAAAATTACAAAAAATACTTAACATTACATTACAACAACTAATAAGTATCGCTTGATTCTCGCTCTTCTTACATTTTTAGAAGCAAGTAAATCAATCATACTTACATAACATAGTTTTTTTGCAAAATCATTTTTCATGAATAACAATGCTAATTATTTTAAATGAGTCTTTCAATTTTTTTAATGAGCCAATTTATTTAAAGTTAGTTTGGGCCTTCCTTAATTTTTTTGGACTTAAAAGATACCGAATATATTACACTAAATTATAATAGGAGGAGACCCCTTTTTTGGGTCTA
Source organism: Camellia sinensis (assembly GCF_055761805.1). Classification (NCBI taxonomy): domain Eukaryota; kingdom Viridiplantae; phylum Streptophyta; class Magnoliopsida; order Ericales; family Theaceae; genus Camellia; species Camellia sinensis. The sequence continues at coordinate 193,916,743 of NC_138964.1, forward strand.
TTGTCAATAGATAACAATGTTAATTTTTTTAAATGGACCTTTCAATTTTGGAATGGGTTAATTTATTTTAAATTAGTTTGAACCTTCTTTAATTTTGTTTGAACTTAAAATATACCTAATATATTATACTAAATTATAATAAAAGGAGGACTTTTTTAGTCTATTTTGAGGGGCCTTAAGCCATGACCTGGTGGGCCTATGCCCAGGGCCGGCCCTACCCCTCACCACCGTCATCTAACCACCCAATCCCTTTTCTGCTACCACCATGACACTATTCAATGTTCTTTCAACCACCATCACACCACTGTGCCTACCATCCAGCTATCTAACCCCTCTCTACCATCACGCCATTCCCTAGTCCCTTTCGAGCCCCATTGTACCACCCCCGCCACCATTCAACCGATTAGCCCTTTCTCCAGCACCATCTAGCCACTCAACCCTTCCCTCCACCACCACACTACTTCCCAATCCCTAACCCTGCTTCAAAATTCTAAATTAAAAAATATACTGAAGCAAAAAAAAAATAATTGACTCCTTTTATTTTTTTTATTTGTTACATTTAAATTTTTTTTTTTTTGAAGTTTTATGGTCTAATAAAAACTAAAAACTAAAAAAATCTAGAAGTACCAAAAGAAAATATATTTGTCCAACTCTCACTCAATGAAATGCCATGATTCTAACCAATTGGAAGAGTCCGATATTTTAAAAAAAATTGTTTTGTTCTGTGTGTTGCCAACAAGATTCCTTGCCCATAACAAATAGGAAAATGGAAAATGTCTCGTAGTTCAAATTTTGTGGCTCAAAAGTGGCTCAAATGGCCAAAACGACGTCGTTTTGAGTACAGAACAACATAACATTTGAGCCACTTTTGAGTCACAAAATTTGAGTTACGTAGTATTGTCGTAGCAAAATATACTACCAACCCCACTAGGTAGCTCGGGAAAACACCGGCTCAAATGGCTCGAGGTGACGTCGTTTTGGCACTATTTTATATTTTTTTTTCTCTGTTTTTGGTCTCGCCTCTCTCTTTTTCTTTCAGTAATCTAACATCTGGGTCAAGATTTGCCTTCATGTCCATGAGTGATCTGAGCTTGGTATTTTTAAAAACAGGTTGAGGGTGAGCCAGTGTGAAGAAAAGAAGGAGAGAACAGTAATGGTGGGTCTTTATTACAGAGACAAGTTTGGGCCTTCATTACAGAAATGGCGGGTCTTTTTCATTACAGAGAAATGGTGGGTTTTCATTCTCCTATACTGGTTTTCATCTTGCTTAGTGTTCTCTCTCTCTCTTTTTCTGGGTTTTCATTACAGAGAAATGGTTTTTTTTTTTTTGGTTCATAGAGTTCTGCAAATGGTTTTTTTTTTTTGGAACAGACAAAGTGGGTTTGATTCATGAAGTTGAAGAAGAAGAAGAAGAAGAAGAAGAAGAAGAGATTCATCAAACCCAGCAAGAAAAAAAAAAACTAGTTTCAGAGAAGGAAAAAAAAAATCAAAATCAAAATAGAATAATAAAAAATCCCACAACCACAGCCACAAATCATTTACCAATTGCTAGGACTTTCATAGTTCAATGAGGTTCCAATCAACTCAGATCTTTATTTTTCTTTGTCAAAAAATGGATGAGTCCACACAAAATCAAACCCAAATTAGAGAGAGGGATGAGAGGTGAGAGTGTTGAGACGGTTTGAATAGAGAAAGAGAGGAGAGGAGATAAAAAGGAGGGAGAAGAGAGAGAAAATGTTCGGCCACTCGAGCCAAAAAGTTTCGAGCTACAAAGCTTTTTCCATGTACAACATAATGTAAATGAGAAATTACAAAAACAACAATGCTAGGTAGCTCAAAATTTCGTGGCTCAAATGGCTCAAATCACTCAAAACGACGTCGTTTTGACAAATTTAAGCCATTTGAGTCACAAAATTTTGAGTTACCAAACATTTTCCTTACAAAAAAATGCATGAATGGATGTGGTTGCAATGAGTACCAATAATGAAGTATGAATGCACAAGTCAAGTTTTGTCCATTTTAAAATGTATTTTTCGTTTATGGAAATGGATGTGGTTGCAATGAATGAGTACTAATAATGAAGAATGAAGCACAAGTCAAGTTTGTACAGATAAATGTATTTTTTGTTTATGGTTTTTGGTTTTGTTGTGGAAAAAAAAAAAAATCAAATCAGTGAGAGTTTTAAAAATAATTACAAATTAATGATAAATTTAATAAATATCAATAATTAAAATTATAAAAAAGAATTAAGAATCTATAATTGTTTTTTGAAAGATACATTGATGTGTAATTTTTTTTTCAAAAAATCTTAGACATAATTATTTTTATGTCAATTTTTATGACCTGACTTTTTTAAAAAATTAAAAATAAGAAAAATGTTGGAATCAAACTAACCATTTAGCATAAAAATCTAAATCAGTTTCTTTGAAAGGGAAATTACCTGATACTGGGATCAAAAAATAATAATTACAAAAAAATAAAAAAATATTATAAATATTAATAACTAAATTATAAAAATTTTCATTAATTTATAATTAATTTTTACTACCTCTAGCTCTACTGCACTGTAAATGTTTCTTCCTTAACTATTGTACAACACTATTCTACTTTTAATAAATTTGATAAGACTCTTCTTCGTTCTTATGCATGGCCACAAATTGTTTTATACATTATATATGGAGCTAATGTGAAGTTGAGATATACAAAAATAGATCCCATGGACAATTCACATCAGACCTTGTAAAAAATAGCCCATTAAAAAGCACGTGAGAGGTCCCTAGTGGCCTTATTTGTTAGGAAAAAAATGAACAAAGATTCCCTTAACCATAATAGATTTACAATTATTATAAAATAAAAGTACTTCATGTATGATAAATTATCGATATTCATGTAGATTAGTGGTATTTGATTAGTTGATTTTTATTTTTTATTTTTTATTTTAGTTCTTGAAATTTTGAGTTCTACTCTCCGTAAGTTATGTGACTTTGTGATTATATGATACTGAATTTTCTTATGTAATTAAATGTCCAACTTATCATAATTTTAATGAAATATTATAATCATACTGATTAGGGAAAAAAAAGAGTTGATGAGTAAATCATATATCAATAAACTAATCTTTGTATTGATGCTATCCAAGCATTTCAAGAGTACTTCACAATTCATATTGTGAATTCTAATTCTATGAGATCATTAATTTGTATATTTGATTGAACAATTGATTAAAATTTTGGAATAGAAAAAGAAACACATAACTAATCCATAGATTAGTCTTGTGTACTTAACATGGAGTTACATATGGTGTCCCCCATGTACCAAATGAGTTTGTTAACTTGTGAATTTACAAAACTAATTAATTACACTATCTTACAAGTACTTAATCTTGTGACTACTTTCTTCATCATTTGAAGGAAATTAATATATAAAGCATGCCTTCACTAGCAAAACTTTAAAGCTGATGAGACATAATGATTGCTTATATAGTTCAGTTGCTTCTAGTGGAAATAAAAATTTGAAAAAAATAGGAGAAAAAACCTCACTGGTTTTTCCATACAAACATGTCACTATAATTTTTTTATTTTTATTTTTTGTGTGTGTGTGGTTAGTTACCAATGTACCAGGTTATTATGTAAGGGATGGTATGGTTCTGTTTGGATTTTTAGATTTATAGAGATTTGTAAGCCAAAATCTTGAATAAAATAATAGAGATGCTAAAAAAAAAAAAGGACTTTTCAGGCATTTATAAATTCTAGTAAAAGCCACAAAAATGTTGAAAAATCTTGATAAGCAATGAAAATTTTTACTTTGATAAATATGGAAAATAGAGTTTATGGTGTTGGAGGTGGTAGGCACCACCCCACCATAGTAAAATATTTTTGGGGTTGAATATTGGAACATACAATTTAAACATTTGAAAATAATCAAATTTTTAAGGAGAGTTTTAAAAAAATAAAAATAAAAATAAAAATTAGTTATAATAGGAAAAATATTTGATATCCTAAAAAAAATACTCACAATTCTATCCACAATAATGTAGCAGGATATATGTTAACTTTTGATTTGTTACACACTTAATGATGGTGGGCCCAACTCCCATGTCACATCACTGTGGTTGAATTTATAAGTATAAATGTGTGGGTCTATAGTATTATTCTTTATTATATTATATTATCATCCAAGAACAAAATTTTGAAGTTGTATGAGAGGGTTCAAGAACGTTGTTGGAAAATTTGAAGATCTTTGAAGAAAATTCAAATTCTCTAGAAATGATGATAGGCTTAGATTCTTCAATAGTTACAACTAAGAACACAAAAACAAAGAGATGATAAAGATAAGAGATTAGGTGAATAAGAAGGCAAAGTAGTTAGAGACAGAATAATGGCAAGGCTCTTACATGGATCTCTCACTTTCACTCTCAAGGTTGATAATAGAGAAGGGAAATCAGTTCTTTCTCAAGAGTTGTCTCTCCAAAATCCATCTCTTGTAAAACTATGGGTGGGTGCTACTTATAGGCACCTCATGATGTAGGATAAAGCCTATGTGTAAGGCATATAGAGAATATTCTTTCTAACCATCTTGTCTGAGGAGATGACCTCTCCGAGGATGAGGAAAACCCTAAAGAGGAGATCAACCTCTCGGCGAATCTTTCTTCTTAGCCACACCTAACTAATGATCCCCAATCATCTCACCAAAGGGTTAGGGCTAGTCCTAGAAGACCTCCCGCCACTAAATATTGCTGAGTCTCATGTACCCCTTGGGGTCGTGCCACCTCGACCCGAATATAGGCCAAATTAATCGACGAGTGAATTCATCTCCGCCCATCGTCCTCGGGACTCGAGCCCTTTGTTTGGGCTCTAACCTCACTCATGATTCTGGTAGGTTGATCTCGGAATGCTCCAAGTCCACAAATGTTCTGGATCTCACCAATGGAGCGGCTTCTAGATTGTGATCGAATCTATTCGAAACCCGAGTGCCTCATCTCTAGGCTTGCTCAATACACTTTAGAGTCCGGGCCTGAGTAAGTCTCTAAGTTCATGGATCCGAACTCTTTCGAGGCTTAGAGCGATCTGGCCTGTTTGATGGTGATAAATCTGGGCCCACCAATCTTGGACTTTTTAATTGGGCCTAATTAATTTAGTGGGCTCAAGTTAACTCCTCTTACAGAAGCTAAGTTTTGAGTAGTTTCTACCATCAGTATCCCAATGAGATGTTTGTAGTCAAACAAACTTATAGTTGTACTTTGCTTAAATAAAACATTTAATTTTGTTTAATTTTATTATAAGTTTTGTTTGGATCATCAATTTGAGTCTATTAAGAGGAAAGGCATGAGCTGGACCACGGATTTAATTTTGTCATATTTCTGTCCCATTTATTTTCCCTCCACAAATCAACCACTTAATTGATAATGACATAAAAAATTTATTAATAATAATGAGATTAACAATCCAACTTAAAAATTGAGTTTGACTTCTCTCATATTCACATCTCAACATGAGAGAATTTGAAAAGCCTGTAGAGCTCATCATGGGTGCCGTGTCGATTATTTGAATAATTCATTTTTAAGATCCTCAATATATATCATTCATAAAAAAAAATTATTTCGATCTGATAATCATAATCTTTTAATATTTTTAATTTGTCTCCGAAAAAATAGTTGACAAATATCTTTTTTAAAAATATATAATTCATTTTTTTAGAGACAAACACATTAAAATAAAAATATTACAATTATTAGATCAACATAATTTTTTTGTGAATATGTATTGAGGATCCTAAAAAATAAACAATTTAAATAATCAAAACAAAACTCGTAATGAGTTTTATGAACCTTCAAATTTTTCATGTTGAGATGTTAGGATATAAAAAACTGAATCTTAAATTTTTTGTTAACATAAGGACTAGGCTTGCATGTCCCTGTCAAGTATCAATGACCTGGTCCTTACTCTCTACTTCTGCTAATGATATTATGACACACTGATTTTCACAGTTAAAAGTAAATAAATTCATTTCCAAATGGTCCCCAATAGCTAAAAGTGGCTAATATGGAAAGTAGCTCAAAAAAGTTTATCGGTCACCAATACTGCAATGAAATGATCAATATATAGACACATTAACTGCAATGATATAGACTTCATACAACAAAACAAAATATCAAGGCAACCAATGGCCCAAGAATTAGCTCAATGCAGTGAAAACATCAAAACATGTAAATCTTTATTGAGTGTGGATTTAAAGGGTGCCGGCCAAAGCAATTTTCACGTGAATACATTATATACCAAGGAATATTGATAATGACATTTTTATCATTTCACATTGTATGATAGGATTCAAGAACGTCGTTGAAAAATTCGAAAATTTTCGAAGATTCTTGAAGAAAAATTCAAATTCTCTAGATAATGATAAGAGGCTTAGATTTTCAATAGTCACAACTAAGAGCACAAAAGCAAAAAGATGATGGAGATAAGAGATTGGGTGAAGAAGAAGACAAAATAGTTAGAGAGAGAATAATGGCAAGGCTCTCTCATGAATCTCTCACTTTCACTCTCAAGATTGATAATGGAGAAGGGAAATTAGTTCTTTCCCAAGAGTTGTCTTTTCAAAATCTATTCCTTGTAAAACTATGGGTGGGTGCTATTTATAAACACCTCATGATGTAGGATGGAGCCCATGTGCAAGATACATGGGGAATATTCTTTCTAACCACCTTATCCGAGGAGGTGATCTCTTCGAGGATAAGGAAAATTCTCGAAGAGCAGATCAACCTCTCGGCAAAACCATTCTTCTTTGCCACACTTAATCAATGATTCCCAATCATCCCAAAGGGTCAGGGGTATCCCAGAGGACACCCTGCCATAGAAGGGTCAAGGGTAGTTCAAGAAAACGCCTTGCCGCAAATATTACCGAGTCTCAGGGACCCCCTACATCGTGCCACCTCGACCCGGGTACAGGTTAGTGTAACTGAAGAGTGAATTTATCTCCACTCGTCGTCCTCGAGATCGGGTCCTTTGTTCGGACTCTATTACGCCCATGGTTCTGGTACGTAGATCCCGGAAAGCTCCGATTCCGCAAGTGTTTTGGGACTCATTAATGGAGCGGTTTTTAGATTGCGTCTGAATCTGTTCGAAGCCAAGTGCCTTGGATCTCTAGGTTCGTATATCCGAACCCTTTCGAGTCGGGGCCCGAGTAAGTGTCTAGATTTGTGGATCCAAACCCTTTCAAGGCTTAGAGCGATTCAACCCATTTGATGACGATAAATTTGGACCCACCAATCTTGGACTTGCGATAAGTTCGGGTCCACCAACCTTGGACTATTGGGCTTAATTAATTTAATGAGCTCAAATTAGCTCCTCTTACACATATAAAACTTAATCAGGCAAAATATAATTTATAACTATGTTACTACCACATCATCCTAAAAATTGATTCTATTTAATAATGCTAGTGATAGATCATTTTCCTTCGTAACTTTTTGGAAGGGAGGTGGGTGTGAAAAAAAATGTAATTGTGGGTATATATCACGACACCCACAAAAGATAGAATTGTCCTAGTAATTAGGCCAAGAAAGAAAAAGGAAAGATCAAACTGCCCTTGGTAAAATTACATAGCCTGAAAGGTGCACAAAACAAGCCTCAACTACCAACCCAGACACCGTCAAAAATATTTTTTGGGAGGACACAGTCTAATGTCTCAATGTATATCCATTCTGGCTTCAAATTGAAGTTTCTGTTAATTTTTAGGGCAAAGACCAAGTGGATAGAGACCACCAAAAAATAAATAAATAAATAATTGTCATTAAATTTAAGGTTTCTCTCAATGTGCCCCTCATGGTGATCTATTTGTTGCTCTCGATACCATTTTCTGCGGTTTAACTTACCATATTGATTTATCACTATCTATATATTCTTATTCTGAATTTCCCAATAACATTTTGCTTTCTTGGGGGTTGACAAAAGCAATTTGAGGTCAATTGATGACTAGTATCCTAGGGCATACAAGAAGAAGTCAAAAATTTATAAACATGAGACTTTTTAGTCAATGGTGATACATTAGAAGCTATCCAAAATTTGATACTGAAATTTAACTTTCTTCCAATAACAGACTTTACATCTACCATCTTTCCCAACAGCACTCTGATAATGTTTATAGCTTCATTTCTTTTTTGATTGAAAGTTCACTTATTTCTGTCCCTCCAAATGTGGTACACTGCAACAGCCAAAGAGAGCTTTTAAACACAGATGAAAAAGTTATCCTCATTACGGTTATGGATTCCCTCATCACCCCATCTTTGTGGGGATCTTCAGACAACAGTTTTTCCCTTCACATCTTTCCAAATGAGTGAAGAGTTGGTACATTCAAAAACATAGGTGCTGGTGAGATTTCCCATTCCATAAGTTCATCTTTTTTTGCCAATCTTTCCTTGCATAAAAGCATGTTTGGGGATATTTTGTGGAAACCAAACAGTTCTGTGCCACTCTACCATAAGAAGCATTTATCTGCATTAGAAAAAAATAGTAATATAATAAGAAGAAAAGGAGAATACAATTATTCCCCATTCCATAAGCGCATTTTGTTTTTATCAAAACGCATTATTAATCATTTATATGAAAGGCAAAAAATATATAATACAATTATAATAAGATGTTTCTGCTATTAAGTTTATATGTGTCTTCAACCTTATTGTGGGAATAAAATCAAGATTAGGATTTTACATCACCAGAGATGCTTATGACATAATCATCCATATAAATCTTGTGTTTTCTTGCATATGCCACTACTAAATTTGGTTAGTCAGATTTTATTGAAGCTTTCTGGAGTGAATGTGAGAAAATTTGAAACTTGTCAGCATATTGTTATCTTGAGTCATTTTATTTTCTATAGCAAGTTCACAAGAAAAACACAGAATAATACCCCTCACCTCTTTCGCTATAAAGAATCTTAAAAAGTTTATTAGAAGCTCATTTCACCTTCATTTGATCAGTTTCCACTTTCAATACAACTATATCCCGAAGGCTTCACCAATCCTCTGCTCTCCATTAATTTTCTCACTCTTACAGCGTCATCCCATCTTCCTGCTCTAGCATATGTATTTGCCAATGTCACGTAATGTCCAGCATATTCAGGTTCCAGATGGACTAAATGTTCTGAAGCAAGCATTGCCACACCAATGCTTTGGTGGGCTTGAGAAGCAGCAAGCAAAGCCCCCCAAATACACTTATCAGCCTTTAGAGGCATTCTCTTAATAAAGCCGACAGCATCCTCAAGCCGACCAGCACGTGCCAGTAAATCAACAACACAAGCAAAATGTTCCATTCCGGGCTTGAAGCCAAAGTCTTTTGTCATTCTGTGGAAGACTTCAAGCCCCTCATCAAGAAGACCTGAGTGGCTACAGGCCGATAACACTGAAGTAAAAGTCACTGAGTTGGGACAAAGGCCAGAACGATTCATCTCATTCAGAAGTTGGAGAGCGGATTTGCCAAACCCGTGCTTTCCAAACCCTCCAATCATTGTGTTCCATGATACTAAATCTCTACTTACCATGTTAGAAAACACAGAATATGCTGTTCCAATGCATCCACATCTGGAGTACATATGGATCAACGCATTCCAAACCGGAATTGACAGACCAAAACTGCTTTTCTTAATGTAGGCATGTATTTGTTTCCCGGATTTTAGATCACACATAGACAAAACAGTGGAAATTGTGGTTTGATCGATCTGTAACCTCATTCTTGGCATTTTTCTGAAACATTCAAGTGCCATATTTTCCATTCCAAGATCAATAAAACTAAGAATCATGGCATTCCATGTAACGACATCAGATTTTTCCATCAAATTGAATACATTTGTTGCATCATTTAGTCTTCTACACCTACCGTACATTGTCAACAATGCAGGTCCAGCTGACTTGTAAAATGCAAACCCCTTTTCAACTTTAATCCCGTAAGCATGAATTTCTCGTCCACATATTAAAGCACCAAGATGCCGGCACGAAACAAGGACACCAGAAATACAATCCAAATCTGGGAAAACTACATTTTTACTCACCATATCCCTAAAGATCGCTAATGTTACTTCATGCTTCCCAATCCTTGAATAACCTGATATCAAAGTGGTCCATGAAATTATATTTGGTTCATTAATCTGTTCAAAAATCTTCCAAGCCTCATTACATTGACCCATTCTGCAATAAGCATCCATTGCAGTATTCCAAGTGACTAAATCAGGTTCAAAACCTTCCAACCTCATAGAATCCAACAAATCCACTGCTGATTCAAGAAACCCATTACACACGTACCCTGAAATCATTGAATTCCAAGACAACAAATCTCTTTCCACCATTCTTCCAAAAACCCGCATAGCATTCTCGATGTCCCCACATTTTGAATACATATCAATCAAAGAATTGCAAACTTGTACATTCAAGTCAGCACCACCAGTGATCACATCTTTGTGCACTTGAATCCCCATTTCAAAGTACCCAGATTGTGCACATGATCGTAATACCTTAGGAAACACATACTTATCGGGAAAAACACCCCTCAATTTCATTAAACCATAAAAACCCAAACACTGATTTGACATTCCGTTACGCGAATAAAACGACAGCATTGCAGTCCATGCAAAAACATTTGGTTGGGACAATCTGTCGAACAAATGGTGGGCAGTTTTCGAATCCTCGAAACCTGCATACATTTGAACTAATTTGGTGATTATGAAAGGGTCTCTGTCTAACCCACGTAGAATGATCTGTTGATGGACTTGTCGTCCTGGGTCTATTGCTTTTGAATTGCTGCAAAGTTGAAGTAAATGGTTGAGTTCTAATGGGGACACGAATTTCGAAGAGGTTGTTGTGGATGGAGATGAGATTGTTCTGTGACAGTGACATATTCTCATCTCATTTGGAATTTTCCGAGAAAGTATTGTCCGAGAAAAAAAAACGAGCAGAGATGTAGATGGAAAATGGAGGCGAGTCTGTTATAGGGTTGTTTTAAGCGTTAACTGTTTTGGACCGGACAGGACTATATCCTGTGCTTTGGACCGTCCCGGTCCAGACGGTTCTCTTAATAAAACATTTTCAATAATTTATTTTTCAACCTTTACCAAAAAAAATTTGAAATCACCTTTATTTTCATTTGAAGACAATTATGGGGTACTTACGTGTAGGTCCTAATAGGTCCAATGAGAAAGATTTATCATAAAAAAAAAATCACTAATTGTAAGTTTTAATGACAATTTATAAAAGGGAAAATTGGTCTAAGGTCCCTCTCCCACTTTTCATAATGGAAGAGATCCACAAAATTATTTTTTGATATCTAAAGTCCCTAAACATATATCAGAGAAATTTGACTCTTTTGACTCTGCTCTACTCTCTCTCTCTCTTTAACAGGTCGCTGGGCAGCCACGCTTTGATACCCAGATCTTGAAGAAATTGCGAATTTTACAAGCTGCCAAGCATGCAATGGCTCCATTCGCAAGATCACAAACGACACCTTCATCCACATCTAGATCTCATCATTCATCTTCATCATCACGAACTTCTATATTGGGAACAATGTCTAACAATCATTCTCCAGATAGAAATAATGGTATCTTGAGTCGCAATGCTTCAGCAATATCATTTATGTGGGGTTTAGGTTCATATACCTCTTTGTTTTCCAGGACAGTGTACTCCAGTCATACTTTTTATTTTTCTTGATGATTTCTCAGATGTTAATTCTGGTTCTAATATTGAGAAGTCAATTGACACGTCCTCATCGAATCAGTCTTCAAGTTTGAGCAGTTTAGCTAGGCCAAGCTTGCCTATGAAAGGATCAGGACCACTTGTTGTGCTAGCACGCCCTGTGAGTAAATCTGAAGGTGGATGAAGAAGAAATTGCAGTCATCTCTTGAAGCACAGATCCGTTTTTCAATTAAGAAATTTCTCTGGCTGGGAATTTTCTCTGGGTTGTGGAGTCCAGAGAAATTCTCTGGATGGGAGAATCTCTGGAAATGTTTGTCTGAAAATTTCTTTGGGTTTGGGGAGTCCAGAGAAATTTTGAAACTTTTCACGTGTCTAGGGAAATTTTGAAATTTCTCTGGTTCAACCTTTGGACAGCAAAAGATGGCTCTGTTTCTCCAAAGCCAAGTTTTTTCCATGAGAATTACTGCAAAAAGCACAAAATCTGACTTGCTTGAAGGAGAAACTCGAAATATCAAGGATGGAGTGAGAATATGGTTGATCCAATCTAAGAATGATAGGTGAGAGAAATCATCTGTCCTAATACCCAACTTGGCAAACCAAATCATCTTGATGGGTTTGCAGGTAAATTTTAGACAGAATTGAATTTATTTGAATTGAATTTTCTCTGGTTTGGACCAGAGAATTTCTCTGGATGAAATTTCTCTGGTTGAATTTTCTCTGGACTGAAATTTCTCTGGATTGATGTTGAGGGACCTTAGACATCATGAAAATAATTGATGTCCTTTATACTATAAAATCATAATATCAGGGACCTTAAAAAAAATACCCCTTTATAAAAATCATAACAAAAAAAAGTCACTAATTGTCAATTTTTAGCGACAATTTTACTAAGACTTATTTTCAATAGGACTCTATGGGAATTAAGTCCAACTATTAGGACCTATTGATAATTTACCATAAATTTGAATATATATATATATATATATATTTTATTGAAACTTTGCATTTGAATTGAATTTTATGGTAACCAATGTCTTTAATATTGTTTCATAAAACTGAAAAAATAAAAAATAAAAAAATGAAATTCATCATTTACATCTAATTAAACTAGCATATTACCCATGCATAGGGTATAAATAAATAATCAAAATTTATTTTTTAAAATTAAATAATAATATAAAATTTAGGAAAATTTATTTATAAATCTCATATGAGAGGATGTTAATCTATTTAGTTCTAAGAGTTTTCTTATGAATCAATTAGTCCTTTTTATTTTGAAAAGTTGTATTTATTTGATTTGGTGTCATTTAAGTTAAGTGAATGCTTTTTTTATTTTTCTAATTTTCTGATTTATTTTTTGGAATGAGATTGGAAAGGTGAGGTGTAGAAGATTCTTTTTGGAGAGATTAGTGGCTAAAGTGTTGGTTGTTGAGCGTGAAAATTTACATTTTTGTTAATGTGATTTTTTAGTTTTACATTAGAGTGTTACGTTTAGAGGGAAAAAAAATACACTAAGGAATTTTGGTGTTACATTGATTGGAGTATTATGTTTGGAAAAAATACACTAAAGAGTTTTTTTTGGAATGTTACGTTATTACGTTTGAGAAAAGTAGACTAAGAAGCTTTTTAGTGTGTTACTTTGGAATGTTACGTTTGAAAAAAGTACACTAAGGAGTTTTTTTGTGTTACATTGATTGAAGTATTACGTTTAAGAAAAGTATATTAAGAATTTTTTAGTGTTATATTAATTAGAGTGTTATATTTAGAAAAAGTATACCAAGAAATTTTTATGGAATGTTACGTAGTTATATTGAAAAAAATACATTGAAGAGTTTTTTTAGTATGTTACATTGAAGTGTTACGTTTGGAAAAATATACTAAGAAATTTTTTTGAAGTGTGATTTAGTAATTTCAACATTATGAGAAATTATACGTTTGTCTGTCAACACATAACACACGCGCGTTTATGCTTGACCCTTTATGTAATGTAATATCACACTATAATGAAACTTTTGGATTCATAAGAAAAAGGAGAGTGCCAAACATTTCATAAGATCATTATTTGGGATTTATTGGTGCTTCACCTTAAAATTTATCTAAAATATGCAGTAAAAATAATTTATAATCAATTAAATACATGTCATAATTTAATTAATAAAAATTAACTAATAAATTACAAAATTTATATTTATGAAAAAATATAAATACATTTTGTTTGATGAGCTTTGTAATTTTAGTTTACCATATGATAGTAGTAAATTACATTTGTTAATATACTCATGTTTAAGTATTTTAATTATTAAAAAAAATAAAATTAAAAATAAAAAAAGTTAGTTGAGAGTTTGAACATCAAAGAAACCTATTGAATTGTAATTATATATAATATAGATATAGATTATTTAAAATTAAAAAATATAAATATAAATTATTCAATCATTGCAATGGTCACGGTGAGAAAAAAAAAATATGTTGTAAAATTTTATTTATATAAATCATTTTATACTTTATGGTGAATAATTTAAAATATTTTAATAAAAAACATGTATGGTAAAATATTTTTTGAGGGTATGATTTATTAATAATTATTTTTTATTTATATAAATCATTTTATACTTTATGGTGAATAATTTAAAATATTTTAATAAAAAACATTTTATGGTAAAATATTTTTTAAGAGTATGATTTATTAATTATTATTTTTTACTTAGAAAAATCCTTGAGTGTATGATTTATTATTTTTTAATTGGAACACTCCTTACTTATTTGATTGGTGTGCTATAATTATCTAGTTTAATGTAATTTTCCTCATGTATAAATAATCTTTTATTGATTAATCGAAAAAAAAAACTATATTTTTGGTAGATTTTGGCATAATATTTTACGAGACTAGATTGAATTTTTAGAAGGCCATTATCTAAATTATTAAATTTTGAAGGATAACCCTTGGACAAAGTTTACATTTCAAAATTTTAAGAGAGGCAAATTGAAATTTGAGGAGCCTATTATGTAAGGTTCTAACAAATGTCATTCCCATGGGCTTATCTGATACAGTTTATATAGTTGTTTACATATATATATATATATGAAAATTTATTCTAGAAATTTTGTGTAATTTTTACTTATAATTTATGGAAAAAATAATAATTTAAATAAATTGATTATTAAAAAGCATTTTAAAAAAGTTCATTTAGCTTCTATTTTCTAATTATTAAGTTTCAACTTGTTAAAAATTACAACTAGATCTATGAACACCCCAATCAAAAAAAAAAAAAAAAAAATCTATGAACACCAATAAAATACAATAGACTTCAAATTTTTTATCAAATAAATAACTAATTATCTCAAATGAATGTGGAATTCCTAACATTACCTTATGCAGTTGAAAAAGGACAATACTACTATCATGCTCGCTCACCCGTTGTCATCAAGCTACCTCATGATCATGCTCACCCACCCATTGTCATCAAGCTACCTCATCTCTTCAAGGGATGTTTGACAAAGGTTTTTTTTTTGGTTTTTTGGACTAAAATTCACAAAATGATAAAATAAATTAAAATAATTAATAAGATAAAATGTCATATCAAATTCATAATCATTTTAATTTTTTCTTTTACAAACATCACATTCAATTATAAAAAAATATAACTATCTTCTTAAACATAAAAATTTTAACTTATTAAAATAATTAAAAATTAAAATAATAACTTTCCAAACGCCCACGGTATAAGCAACGTCACTAGTCCTCTTCTCATGCTCACTGGGCATCATTGTGATGATGACAACCACACCTCAACAATATTATTTTTTGTTTACTGTCAAAATCCTTGCTTCTCAAATCTTTTTAATCTCTGTCATCCATTCTCAATTATTCAGTTATATAAAAATCTCAATTTAATAATTAAAAAAATGCATTTTGAGACATATAAGAACCGAGAAATTATAAGGCAAATCAAGTAATTGACAATTGTCACACCTCCAATACCACTTGAATGATGAACTAACAATTCACATATAAGTCTTGTTTGAGAAGTTGGTTATAGGGCAAATTACACTAACAATCCCTATCGTTTGGAGTTTGTGTCACTTTGGTATTTGACTTTTCAATTATAACACATTTGATCATGAATTTTGAATTTTGTTTCAAATAAGGACAATTGAAATATCATTGCTTAATTTCAAGGACAAAATCGTCAGTTTGATAAAATATAAACTAAATTTGACAAAAATAAATGTCAAAAAATATTTTTGAATTTTTAAAAATTATTTCTATCCATTAAAAATAAAATTATGTAAAATTGATAAATCTTTTAGACATTTATTTATTTATTTATTTTTACCAAATTAATTTTTATGATATGTGTAGATGATGGTCATGTAATGAGTGGTTATTTTTATTTTCATTAAATTAGTTTCTATTGTTTCAAAAGTCAAATGTGGCGACAATTTTGATATAATTATTAAACTAATCCATTAAATTAAAAAATTCAAAACCAAAAATATCTTATATATTAAATATATAGATTACACATTAAAATCTTAACAACCATCCATTACATGATCATCATTCAAACACATAATAAAAATTAATTTAGTAAAATAAATAAATAAATGTCTAAAAGATTTATCAATTTCACATAATTTTATCTTTGGTGTGTAGAAATAATTTTTAAAAATTTAAAAATATTTTTTGGTATTTATTTTTGTCAAATTTAGTTTATATTTTATCAAATTGATGATTTTGCCCTTGAAATTAAGCAATGATATTTCAATTGTTTTTATTTAAAACAAGATTCAAAATTCAGGATCAAATGTGTTACAATTGAAAAGTCAGGGACCAAAGTGACATGAACCCCAAACTATAAGGACTATTAGTGTAATTTGCCCTTGGTTATATTAGTGGATTATTTTAATTTTTGGCTATTTTAGTAGACTAAAATATTTATATTTCAGAAGATAGTTTGATTTTTTTTTTTGTAATTAGATGTGATGTTTATGAAAGAAAAAATGAGATGATTATGGGTTTAATATGACATTTTGTTTTATTGACTATTTTAATCTATTTTATCTTTTAGGTTTTAGCACAAAAAACAAAACCCAAAAAAAAAAAAAAAAACCTTTGCCAAACAAGGCCATAATTATCAAATTCAACACACATTTTAATAATTATCAAATATTGTTTATAGTGAATTTATACAATTTATTTTAAAATGATGATACCACAATTCAATTTTAATGTGATTTCTTCATTCTACTACTACTACTACTACTACTATTATTATTATTCATGAAGCACCCAATGGCATAAGCTTTGGATGCCTTAAAAAGGTTCGTTTGGTTTAGTTTTAGAATTATGATTTGAGTATGAAATTATATTTTGAGTTTTAAATTTTCGAATCATGATTTGAAATGAGAAAATTTATGTGATTATGAGTTTGGAATAATTTGTATTTTTTTTTATTGATTGATGTATAGAATATAAGAGGAGAGATGAGAGACGAGAGAGAAAAAGCGATTGATTGATTGATTAATAATAAAAGTAATGATAGAGAGCTCTAGAGCTAGGGCTTTAAACTCAGCTCTAGTGACGTGAAAAGTTTCGTTAGAGCTCATGTTTTATAACTCTAAAATATTATTATAATAATGATAAAAAAAAAGAGAGAGAGGAGTTTTTAAAATAATTTTGAATTGTATTTTAAAAATATATTTAATTAATATGTTATATCCAAATCATAATTTAAAAATAGAGTTGAATTTTGAAAACTAAATCAAACATTACCTAAATTTTTATGTACTGTAATGTCCAAAACTTAAAATTTAAAAGCATCGCCCTAGTACTTGGGTTTTCAAGCTGTCGTTTTGACCAAAATGATCATGCTACGTAGCTCGAGTGTCGCGGCTCGAAACGCGGCTCGACACCAAAACGACGTCGTTTTGGTGTCGATTTTGTTTTTTTTTTTTTTCCCTAGTTTTGCAGAACGAAGAAGAAGAAGGGAGAAGAAGAGAAGGGAGGAGGAGGAGGAGGAGGAGGGAGGGGAGGGGGCCATAAAAACCGGTTTGAGGAGGAGAGGAGGCTGGGGCTGCGACGGAGGAGGAAGCAGAGGCGGCGGCGGGAGCTACGACGACGGCGGGAGCTGCGACGACGGCGGGGCGGGGAGCTGCGACGCCGACCTTCTTCCTCTCCCTCCCTTCTCTTTCTCCTCTCCCTCTCTTTCTCTCCCTCTCCCTCTCCCTCTCCCTCTCTTCCTCTCGAGCCATTTTCGAGCCTGGTAGCTTCGAGCTACCCGGCATTTTCCTTGACCAAAAAAACAAAATTGGTTTTAGAGTTGAAACTTTTTTATCTTGTGATTAAAAAGTTCATTTGAAAAGAATTTTTTAATTTTGTGAAGAAAAAAAATGAAATGATTATTATTTAAATGTGATATTTTATCTTATTAATTTATTTTATCTTATATATTTTTTTAATTTCAATTGATATAGCCAAACGAAACCTAAATGGCTTTGCATATCCAACAAAACAAGGGTACAAAGGAGAGCTAAAAGCCCTTCGCACAAGAGACGGAGGGTCCTAGTCAGTGTTACTCTAGGGTTTTTGGCTCCCTTAGGTCTAGCCTCAAAGGTACTATATATTTGAGCGAAGCTACCTTAGGCAGGGCACCGTCGCTGGTCCCTAATCTGTTTGTTTTGTTTTTTATTCTCTTTTTTTTTTTTTGTTGGTAAAGCTGAGAACTAACATAAATTAAACAGATAACAAGTGTCTGGGGTATGAAACCCCTCTAGCATCGTCATACAGTTGCTTCAAAACAAAAGGAGGAGCAGAATCAAAAACATGAAATCCGATAATGGCAAGACTGCCTTGATTTGCTAGGATATCCGCACACTTGTTGGCTTCTCGATAGATATGATCAACCATCACGATCCAAAGCTCCCTTATGAGGTACCTGCAATCAAGAATGAGATTACCGAAGTGATGATCTGAAGGAGGTTCTTGCAAAACAAGGTTGATTACAGCTTTAGTATCCGTTTCAACACAAATTCCAGATAAGCCTAAGTCCATGGCCAGCTTCAAACCGTCTCTCAGGGCCCAACATTCTGCCTCCATAGCTGAGGCTACACCTATGTTACGAACAAAACCTGCAACCCAACAACCCATCTAGTCTCGAATAACACCTCCTCCAGCAGCTAAACCCGTAGGGTGAGTAACTCCAACACCAGTGGCTGAACTAGGAGGACACTTAGCTGTACCATCAGTGTTGAGCTTGTAGGTCCCATAGAGAGGGGGTTTCCAACCAAAAGAGAGATTGCAAGAGGTTCTGATGAGACCGCCAAAATCGGTAATGTGTTGCCACTCTAAAGCTTTGGCAACCACTACTGGAGCCTTAAAAGGAGTGGGACTGGTGTGGAAGCAAAAAGAATTACGGTGTAACCAAATGGCCCAGTAGACAAAACGAAAAAGGATGGCCCAACTGACAGTAGAAGAGTGGACAACACGAGATTGACAATTTAGCTTGAACCAAGAATGAAGGTCAAGGGAAAATGAGGGGATGAATTCCGAGGGAATGTTGATACAAGACCAATAATGAGAGACAGAGGGACAGTCTCTAAACACGTGATCAATGGTTTCGATGAGGCATTTACAGACCGGACAGAGGTTGTCTGCAACAATCTGTCTATGGAATAGTTGAGCCTTAATGTTAAGCTTAAGATGAAGAACACGCCAAACAAAATGTAGGATACGGGGGGTAGCCCGAATAGCCCATACCCAACTCCAGTTGGTAATGGGAGGAGAGTTATGAAACTCCTTAGTCAGGAGGTAAGCAGAGTTACTACGGAACTTACCATCAGTTGAATGCTTCCATACCCGGATATCCTTACCAGTGTTGAACTAGGATAGAGAGGTGCTTTTAATACAATCCAGAATTTTAGAGGGAAAAACGAAGGATAGACGGGAAAAGTCCTAGTCATTAGCCACTGTAGACGTCCCCGAACGTCCCGGGAGGGAATCCCGTTCTGTTCATTTGGGCTCACTACAGTTCAGGACTCAAATTGTCACGGTTCTTAATCTGATCTCACAATGTGCGATGTGAGATTGATAAATCACCAAAGAGTCCAAATCCGGCAAATCGTTTTGAAAAATAGATTTTTTTTTGAAAGAAATGCCAAACATAGACTGCTTTGCCAGATACAGAGTCGCCACCTAAATGTTTTATTTTGGGGGAATTTAGAAAACCCTGACTCGTTGCCTAAGGCCACGTGTCCGTCATTACCAAAGTTACCTCGGCTCGGGAACTTGGGTACGATTGGGGAAGGTCAGCTATGAGCACCCTCGCTGGCTTGATCTGAAGATCGGCATGTACTAACCATGATATCTAGTTTTGAAAACATCATGCGTTCTTATTCCGGTTATTAGCCTAGATTTATTATGTGATGCGCACAACATACAAGTATAGACTGGATCGCCTAAATTGGAACAAAACATTTCATGTTTGTTTTGAAAACGGTTTGCTACTCGCAAGTAGGCTAAAATATGGATTTGCCACTCTCAAGTGGGCTTTAAAACTCACAGTCAATACATTATTCCAATTCTGATAATCCAACCTTCACCCACAAGCATTCAGGCAGTTATGTCATATAAGAATATAGCCTCATGGTAAGCATGCTGTCATGGCAACACTTACACTCATGCAAGGATGCTAAAGCGTAAATGCTTACCGAGTACTCCAAGCCAAAGAAAGAAGCTAATTAGAGATCATGCATGAGCCCTAACTATGCCGAAATGCCTAATGCAACACATGCAAAAATGCAACTACGATAGGCTCGACTATTCTAAACATGGCATATGGAATGCAACAGATAACATGTATTCAACTCGAAATTAAAATACAATGCAGTTGGTATGATGCGCCGAGCCCGGTGTATGCAGGACAGATGAATGGATGCAAACATGCGAGCATAAGTATGCTAATTGGAACATGCCCTAATCTAACCATCATAAGCTAGTAAATAAAAGGGAGAAAGACGTGGGGTTGCAAAACATACACGCACTCACGCACACTTATTACACAATTGCCCTCGCTTTGAGGGTCTGAAAGAATAATACAAATTTAATTAACTAACAAGCTAATTAAATATTACACAACCACTTAACTAATTAACAAATCAACTAGTCAACTAAAGCAGTAAAGAGGCCGCCACAGCTCCGCCTTGGAATACTTGGATGATGCATGCTCAATTCGCCTCGCTCGAAAACCCGTCGCCATGCCACTGTTGCCTCTGTTTACAGTGTTCTGCACCTTTGAAAACCATGAAACATTTGTGATGCTTCTGAAACACTCCCTGCACACTTTGGGATGCCACCGGCCAAGATAGAACATTACCGGCTAAGGAAATGTGGCCATCGGCCAAAGATTGGATCACCGGCTTGACATTGATGGTCGGTCGGCAGTAAAAGTGGCCGGCAGGCCATTTCTTTCTGCAGAATACTGGTTTTGCTGCAACAGAGGACAGACAGTGCATGGCATGGAATTTTCAAGACAGTGTATGCATAGCCACCCTCCCTATCATGCTATGATCTCAAGGGAGTATGGCCCTCGGTACTCGGGCCACCAATCACGCATTTCGACGCATGATGGCCAAAGGTACCAAGTTTGCAAATCAATGTAAATGCATGTAACAAAACAAATGGATGCTTCACGCCCTATTATGTTGAGATCAAGGGCATCGGAGACCGAGGAGTGAGACATGTTTCGTCACTTTAAGTACGAACACATCTCATTCCTCATGTTTGGTTTGACACCCCAAACCAAACAAAAATGTGATGCATGTATGGCAAATGCAATGCAAAAACATGTAATTGATGCAATGCAACATGAGCGATGCAACGTATGCAACTAATGTAATGAAACATGAGTATGCCAAATACCGTGCAATGCAACCTATCATGCAAACAACATGGCAATATGAGAAGTATACAACACTACAATGCAACCTAAATAAGCAACTATGCAAAGTGATAGGCATGCAACAATGCATTAACTACAAGGATGCAACAATCATACAATGTAATGAGCATGCAACAATATACAAATGCATGATCCATGGTCTTACACTATGGATGGACAGACCTCAGCCTTGTCCATAACAGTGGCCAATAATGATGTAACAAAAACACGAATGACACATACAAACATGCATGCACCAAGGCCCATCACCTAAGGCATAAAAGAGGAAATTCTAAGCATACTTAAAAGAGACAAACATGGGCATTTTACAAATATGCTGAGCTTTGAAATCATGATAGAAGGAGTGCCAAATCCAAACACACAAGTGGAACATAGCATGCAAAAGGGCCCAAAGCTGGAGACTAACCAGAGGGTTCAAACCATAGCCACATCAAACGAACCCCAAAGGGCCAAGAGGACTTAGGACAGTCCTAAGGGAGGCCAAAACAGGGCTGGAACATGCATGGAACATGGCCAAAACATGCTAAGAAATAGGCACTAAATGCAAAGGCATTCAAGACTACAAAGAGAGCACTCCATTACAACTATCACAACCAAGCAAGGCATGGACTAATCAATACAAAACAAAGTTACAACATGCCAAATAAGCCCCCAAAACCTACCTAAATAGCATCTAAATGGCCTAAGACTAAAGGCATACACAATGACCCAAACATGGAGTACAAAACAACAACCCTTCAAAGCATTGAGAGGATGGTAAATGCAAGTATATAAGCATGAAACATGGACTGAAATGGCATGATAAGTGATTCCAAATCACCGAAATAACCCAAGTAATGCATACTAAAGACTCACACACCCGAAGCCAACAAGCTAGAATGCAAAGAGGCTATACAAAGCATGAAAAGCATGACCAAATCAACACCCAACAGAGCTTAAACGTGATGAAACGTGACTAAAAGCTTCATGAAGTCAAGCTCAAACATGCAAGCATGGGGGGCTAAATGCATGGTGCATGTTGTGACAATAGAGGAGATTACAAAGCAAGTGTATGATGCATGCAATGGACTATTAATCCGACCAAAAATAGAGGTATAATATGACCAAATAACACCCAAAACCCTCTGAAATGGAACCAAAATTAACTAAGCATGCATGCTACCCATATGAGCCAAAAACACAAGCAAATGAGACACAAAGGGAGAGGGGTGTCCCTCCCCTATACAAGACCTCAAAACTCCTTCACCACCACTGAAAATCCTCTGGATTTCAGTGGTGAGAAGGCCAATACACGAAAGTTCTTAAAGCTCAAACAAAAAAGGCACGAAAAGGGCCAAACAAGGCCTAAGAGGAGGAGGACAACCCCAAACACCGAAATGACCTTAATGAAACATTTTAAACATGAAAAATCAGAACTTTTATTAGTTATACACTAAGCTTAAAACAGCATGCAAGATAGGCTAAAAGCAAGTGCAAAAATGGAGAATATAAAGCAATAGTGCTCACCCTTGAAGAACACTTGAAGAACAGCAACTCCAGCCCCCTCATTCTGATCAAAACCCACTCAAAACTCCAAGAACAAACTCTTAACACCTCCAAAACTGAGGTATGGTGTAACACTAGGTGTTTTAGTGCAAAACTAAGAACAAAACACCCTTTTGGACACTCTAACACACATAAATGAAGAAAGAGAGGGAGATATAGGGAGAGAGTGACATATATATCATATATATCTCTAATTTGCTGAACCCCGCTAATGGAAGGAGAGGCCTCCTTTTATAGAACAAAACAAGGACCAAAGCTTCTTAGAGAAGCTAAGGCAAAAGGGGTCAAGCTTCCTCAAGAAGCTAGACCAAAGGTCCAAGCTTCTTAGGGAAGCTAAGACAAAGGGTTCAACCTTCTGGAGGAAGCTAAGACAAAGGGTCTAAGCTTTTTCAAGAAGCTTAGAGCAAAAGGGTGCAAAGGGTGCAAGTCCTCCATACACGTGTATGGAGGACAAGTCCGTGCACTCCAGCTGGCACAGCTGGCATGCACAATGCCTGAAAAAGGCAAAAGGGAGGCACTGGCCAGAAAAAGAGACAATCGGCCAAATAAATGGCCGACCGACCAAATATCTGTGCCGACCGACCAAACAATTGGTCGGTAGACAGAAAGCAAAGCTGGTGGCATCATACCAAGGCCGGTGGGTTTAAGGGATGGCTAACAAGCCACTTCCTACCCTCAGGTGCAAAAACCACAAGTCCTTGGTCCACAACCAAGCACAAAACAGTCAAGTTGAGAGATCCTAAGGCAAGGCGCGTAGCCGAGTCCTTCGGGATCTCAAAATGAACACGAACATGGATGATTACCGAGTGTTCAAACGATGACGTCCAAGTCTTGAGGACGGTCAAAAATGGGGTGTCTACAGTTGCCCCTCTTTGATAGAACTCAAAAGTTATAACAATGACGGGAGTGAATGTTAAAGCCCAGAGACGACCTATTTTTGACAAGGCCGAAGACTTAGACAAGCATACAAGCTACAAACAAAGATATGCGCCGGGCAAAATGCAAAACAATGCACAAAGCCGAGCATAACTTATGATCATGCAAAGAAAGCTGTAATGAAGCATAACATGCGACAGTTTTAAGCTAGCACAAACCAAACTACACTACAATGCAGAAAGGATGTAAGAGAATTATGTAATTTTCGCTATGTTTGACGCGGAGAATACAGTACCTGTGAGGTTCGTCTGGTCGTGCCAGCTTCAAATGAACCGTACATACAATATCATTCCTGTCCGGTTCCTCTAGTCGTGCCAGCCTCAAATAAACCATACATACAATATCGTGCCTGGAAAAGAAAGAGAACTTAACAAGTACAATATCGTTAGATACACGCATAGCAATGCAAGTGAAAAGTGCGTGACAATGCAAGTGAGAGGGTGTATGACAATGCAGGTGGAAAGGGTGCATAACAACGCAACTCGAGTGTGCGCATAACAATGTGATTTGAAACAAGCATAACAATGCTATGAAGGCACAAACACATATAAGCAAAGTACACGTGACAACATGTACAATGTGTGGAGGTGAGGAAGAGTATACAGATATAAGTAAGCCACATGCGACAACATGTACAATGTGTAAAGTGAAGAATAAAATGTACACATGTAAGTAAAGCACATACGACAATATGTACAATGTGTATAGCAGGAATGAAATGTACACATGTAAGTAAGGCACATGCGACAACATGCACAATGTGTGAAAATAAAGGAACTTGAACACATATAAGTAAAGCATGACGTGACAACGCATGTAATGTGTATAGGAACTTGAACACATATAAGTAAAGCACGACGCGACAACGCATACAATGTGTATAGAAACTTGAACACATATAAGTAAAGCACGACGCGACAACGCATGCAATGTGTATAGGAACTTGAACACATATAAGTAAAGCATAACGCGACAACGCATGCAATGTGTATAGGAACTTGAACAAATATAAGTAAAGCATAACGCGACAACGCATGCAATGTGTATAGGAACTTGAACACATATAAGTAAAGCACGACGCGACAACGCATGCAATGTGTATAGGAATTTGAACACATACAAGTAAAGCATAATGCGAAAACGCATGCAATGTGTATATGAACTTGAACACATATAAGTAAAGCACGACGCGACAACGCATGCAATGTGTATAACAATGCGAAGATGGGAGAAAGGTGCATAAACACATGTAGGCAAAGCACACACGGAAACGCATGCAATGTGTGTAATAATGCGAGAAGGAGAGAAATGTGCAATTCAACTGAAGCATGGTAAAGGCATGTTATTCATGATGTTGAAATGCAACTCCAAAACGAGGCATCGTTCAACGCATGACGCGTAACGAGCGTGTTTTGTCGAAAGTCAAAACGAAGCAATGTAATAACACATAATTGAAGCGATTTGTGGAATTCGCAAGATACCAAAAGGATGCTAGAAAGGATACTCCCCGCACGCACCAAGCATCGCTCATAGAAGACACGGCTCAAAGTCAACACGAAGGCCTACTAGGGTTCAAAAGTGCACTTTCTTGCACTGTCCTGAGTAATGAAGGTGCCAGACCACACGATTGACCCGAACAAGGGCATGTGAGGTGTATCGACCACAAGGGGTGGCCACCGGCATTAATCCAGACACTCTGCTGCTCCTGTCCCTTTTCGCTTTACTTTTCTTTTTACTGGTAGTTTAAGCACATTGCACTGCCTCAGGCAGGTTTCACTTTCTCAAAACTATGTACTTTTTGCAAAGGACATGATGGAAATGAAACAGCTATTTCGTTCAAAAAGTGCTATATTTTATGCATCGCATCGCATCACATTACACAATAATGTAAAAGAGATTTGAACCTTTGTTTGAAAATTAAGCACTTGCAACGTAATAATCAGGTAGTGAACCGAGTAAGGACAAAAACAACTCGATAATCAAAACAAAAGCTCGATAAGCTAACCAACTGTAAATACAACTCGATAAGCAAAGCAAAGACTTAAAGGATGTAAAATACAACTCGATAAGCAGATGTACAACAACTCGATAAACAAGACGAAGTAACAGGTATTAGTTCGCAAAAACATCATCAGAAGGCATTGGAAGTGGTGTCAATTACCAGTTTTTCATCATGCTCAACATTTATTCGGCTTAGAGCACAATTAGAGGCCATCGGCCAAAGGGAGATATCACCGGCTGAAATTAATGGAAATCGGCCAATATTTTAGCCGATCGGCCAAAATAGATGGTCGGTCGGCACTACTTTTGGTTGACCGCCCAAAAATGGTAAGGACCTCCAGAATGTTGACACCTGTCTTCCACTCACCACCTTATCCTCTACAAAAGCCTTAGCCTCGTAGTTTTCTTCATTTCAACACTGGTTTACACCAAATGGAGGAGTTTCTTACCCAAAATCTCACAACTTGGATTGCCAACTTGGATGGCTCGAAAAAGCTGAATTTCTGGGGCTTTGGCGGAAATGCACTATTTACGCTGAGTCGCACTCCGCTGTACTTTCCGTTTCTCCATGCCGCGACAAGGTTTTGGAATCCGGTAACACATGTCTTTAGCTTTGGCGGGCAAGAGGTGTGTCCTACCTTCGAAGATTTCCAAGCTTTGATGGAATCCGTGTGCAACGAGGAAATCTTGCCCCAACTTCGTTTCGGCCACGCCCAAACCTTTGGGCGAATGTGTGGACTCACTATGCACGACGCTCGATCTTTGATTTGTGACGGAATGTTGGATATTTCGAGTTTGATTTGTCAGTTTTCCGATGTCGGTGACCGCGGTGACCATCATTGGCAAGGTTTTCGGTGACATGCCCTTTGTTTCTGCATGCTATCTCATTTCTTGCTTGCCTCAGGCTCTGGAGGATCTAGTGTCCGGTTGATCGAGGTTGCCCAAAGCTTAAGGGAAGGCAAAAGCTGCATTGCCATGTCTTTGGCCGAGACATTGATGGGCTTGGATGCTTTCCATCACCGGGAGACGACCAGGTTTGCGGGGAGTCCACTACTGTTACAGGTAATGTTTCCCACCCTTTTCTCACATACATATTGCTTACATCACTCGGCTCTCAGGCTCGGTTTTTCTCACAAAAACCCTTTTCTTACTTTTCTCTCATCGTACATCTCTCTATTCTTTATTCTCTCATTTTTCATCCCTCCCCAAGTGTGGTTGATGGATAAGTTACAGGTTGTGGACTCTTGCCCAGCATACTCAGCTCACGGCTACTTCTTCCGACGTCGTCTAGTTGACGCCCTAGATGAGGGATGGTGGTTCAACTGGATGTGCAATTTGTCCGCAGACCGCATTGCTTGGCGGTGTCCCTGGCTCAACCTACTAGCAATGAGCTACAGCATGTCCCGGCAGACCGGGATTCAGTTGATTGGCTTGACTCACTGTGTATTCTACTTCCCGTTCCGATTCCAGCGCCAATTCGGCCATGATCAGACTTGCCCGGCAGAGGGGATGGAGTATCTAGCCGCATTCTCGGTCTGAGGTGCGCAGCTTGCTCGGTATGCCACAGCATGGAGGACTAGAGAGCTCCTGGCCCCTGCTCTCACTTTCAGTTGCACTTTATCTAATAAGTGCATAGATTGACTTAATGAAGAGGTGTAGATTGGGCCCAGTTTGGCATCAGAAGCTTCGACCAGCTCTGGGAGGGGACGCAGGAACACCTGACTCATCTATGCCCCGGATTTATTTGCTTTAATCAGAACTTTCAAATTTTCTTTATGAATGTAATGAAAAACAACTTCAATTTGTATGCAAGAGCAGGAGAACTCTGTATTGAAATCAATAAAATTGAAGGTTGTGGGTACTGAAAATTTTTCGTTTGGTCCAAAAATGGTCTAAGTTGTAAAAGATTAATTTGAGCAAAATCAACTTTTATTAAACCTTTTCAAAACCATTTTCGATATGAATCAGAACTGGACATGCCTGAGATTTGTCACTGAGATGCACAACCCTGGATCCCAGCAACTGGAAAGTTGCCCCTAGTCTGAATAGCACTGCACCAGAGATCACAACCGAGCTTTTGAACGCTGGATAGACAAAGATAACCGAGATGATCAAATGAACAAAGTTGATCGGGGAAGTGTTTATGGCTGAACTTCAGGATGAAGTTGCCTACGTATCCTAAAGATGGGAATCAAGCCTTACGTAATTCAAGCTCGGGTTCACTCGAGTATTTTTACTCTCCTTTTGTGCTCTAACTTTTGCCAAGGCTGCCCTTTGCGAGTTTTCAACCTTGCGAGCTCAGTTTTTATAATTTCAAATTTTTCATGCTCTAACTTTTGCCTAGGTCGCCCTTTCGGGTTTTCGGCCTAGCGAGCCACTCAAGGGTAACATTTCTTCAACTTGTCCATATTGATCGGTTGTGAGAATTCTAGGCCATCTAGGTCCATTAGAACGACAGCTCCTCCCGACCAAATAGACTTAATGGTGTAGGGACCAGTCCAATTAGGTCTGAACTTGCCCCTAGGGTCATGGATGGGAGCTCGGTTGTCTTTGAGTACCAAATCTCATTCCTTCAAATTCCTGGACTTAACCTTCTTGTTGAAAGCCCTAGCAATTCTTCGTTGATAACCTTGAACGTGGTACAGTGCTTTCAGTTTTCTTTTATCAAAGAGCATGAGTTCCTCAAATCTGCTTTGCTGCCAGTCTGCCTCCACTATCTGATACTTAGCCAGCACTCTTAATGACGGAACCTCAATTTCAATAGGTAGAACGGCCTTCATCCCATAAACCAATGAATACGGAGTCGCCCCAGTAGAAGTTCTAATTGAAGTCCGGTAGCCCCACAGAGCAAATGGCAGCTTATCTGGCCAGTCTCGGTAGGTTTCCACCATCTTCTATAAAATACGCTTGACATTCTTGTTGGCGGCCTCAACTGCTCCGTTGGTCTGTGACCGATATGTGGATGACTTATGAAAAGCCACGTTGTATTTCTTCAACAAGTCAATCACCTCCTTTTTGAAGTGGGAACCATTATCTGAGATAATCTCATTCGGGACTCCATAGCGACAGATGATGTTGTTCCTGATAAACTTTGCAACGTGCAACGCTTTTAACACCACATAAGATTGGGCCTCAACCACTTTGTAAAATAATCTATTGCAACCAGAATGAACTTATGCCCATTAGACCCTTTTGGAGTGACAGCTCCGATCACATCGATTCCCCAAACTGAAAATGGCCATGACGAAGTCATATTGTACAGCTTTGACGGCAGGATGTTCATGCGGTTTGCATGGATCTGACATTTGTGGCATCGCCGAATAAAGCTGATACAATCCTCCTCTATGGTAGACCAGTGGTAACCCTGTCTGAGGATTTTTCGGGCCAACATTACCCCGTTCACGTGCGCTCCACATTCTCCTCCATGGATGGCCTTCATTAGGCGCTTTGATTCTTCGGCATCGGCGCACAACTTATGCATTCCCAGATGACCTCTCTTGTACAATTTACCCCCGCAGATGATGAACTGAACGGCCATTCTTCTGATCGCCCTTTTATCCTTGGCATTTGCCCCTGGTGGGTATGCTTCTTTCTCCAAGAAGTTTCAAATATCATAATACCAGGGGTTTTCATCTTGAACTTCTTCTATGGCGGCAATCGACTCGTAGGCCGGTGCAAACTTCTGGTCAATAATGATCGGACGCATTCGGACTCCAGAAGGGATGTCTATCATGGAAGATAGAGTTGCTAATGAATCTGCAAACCTGTTGTTTTCTTTTAGTAGATGAGTGAAGTTTAGCTTCTCAAACCAAGGAATCAGCAGGTCCAAGGTCTGGTGGTACATTATCATCTTTTCCTCTTTGACTTTCCAATCCCCCTTAGCTTGGGATATAACAAGGTTCGAGTCCCCAATAACGTCCAACTGTCTTGCCCCTAGTTCCAGGGCCGCTTTTAAACCAGCAATGCATGCTTCGTACTCTGCTTCGTTGTTTGAGACTTTGAATCAGAGTTTGAAGGCTAGAGGAATACGAAAATTGTTGGGTGCTATCAGTAACACCCCTATCCCATACTCGTATTGGTTTGACGCTCCGTCGAAGTACATCGTCCAAGTTTCATCTTCGATATGCAAATTGGCCTCATGTGGGAATAAGTACTCAACTGCTTCACCTCCTTCCACTGGATGATCGGCTAAGAACTCTGCTACCGCTCTTCCCTTGACTGACTTGCGTGTCACACATTTCAGATCGAATTCAGAAAGCAAAAGCAACTAGCGAGCTAGCCTACCTGTAAGCGCCGGTTTCTCGAAGAGATATTTGATGGGATCTAATCTTGAAACCAACATTACAGAGTGAGCTAACAGGTAGTACCGCAGCTTCCTGGTAACCTATATCAAGGCTAAGCAAGCCTTTTCCAACGGTGTGTAGCGAGTTTCATACTCCAACATCTTCTTGCTCAGATAGTAGATAGCCCTCTCCGCCTTGTCCTCAGACTCTTGTGTGAGCATGCAGCCCATTGTAGTCTCAGTCACTGAAAGATACAAAATCAGCGATTTCCCCGACTCGGGCGGTGACAACACGGGTGGTCTCTGTAAGTATTCCTTGATCTGTTCAAAAGCAGCTTGGCATCGGCCGTCCCATTGGAACTTCTTTCCTTTCTTCAGGAGACCAAAAAGTGGTTCACAAGTCAAGGTTAATTTTGAGATAAACCGTCTTATGAATTGCACTTTACCCAGAAAGCCTCACACCTCCTTTTCAGTCCTTGGTGGTGGCATTTCTAAGATGGCCTTGATTTTGGAAGGGTCGTCTGTGTAATCAGAAGCCCCAACATTTTCCCTGCTGTGACACCGAACGTACACTTTTGAGGATTTAGCCGCAACTGAAATTCTCTGATCCTTTGGAAGAACTTTTACAAGGCGGCGAGTGGCCCTCTCTTTCTTTGGACTTGACAATCATGTCGTCCACATACACCTCAACCTCTTTGT
The DNA here is from genome assembly GCF_055761805.1 of Camellia sinensis. NCBI lineage: Eukaryota > Viridiplantae > Streptophyta > Magnoliopsida > Ericales > Theaceae > Camellia > Camellia sinensis. The sequence continues at coordinate 193,947,845 of NC_138964.1, forward strand.
GGATCATGTCGTGCAAGATCGTGGTCACAACCCGTTGATATATAGCTCCAGCATTCTTCAACCCAAACGGCATCACTCTGTAGCAGTAGGTCCCCCACGGGGTGGTGAAAGTAGTCTTCTCGCGGTCTTCAGGTGCCATCACTATCTGATTATAGCCCGAGAATCCATCCATGAATGAAAGCAAAGCATGCCCTGCTGTGAAGTCCACTAACTCATCCATATGCAGCAAGGGAAAGTCGTCCTTCGGACTGGCTCTGTTCAAATACCTGAAATCCACGCATACCCGAATCCTGCCATCCTTTTTTGGCACCGGAACAATGTTGGCCAACCAAGTTGGGTGTTCGGATACCAGCAGGAAACCTGCGTCAATTTGCTTGGTGACCTCTTCTTTAATCTTGAGGGCCCAGTCCGGGCAGATCCTTCTGAGTTTCTATTTAACGGGTCCGGCCTCTAGATCAAGAGGGATCCGGTGCTGTACAATCTCAGGATCAATTCCAGACATGTCTTCGTAGGACCACGAGAAAACATCTTTGAAATCTTTTAATAAAGTGACTAAGGACTCGCGTTCCTCCGAAGACAACGTGGACCTGATCTGGACTAGCCGTGGGTCCTCCTCAGTACCAACATTAACAGTAGTGATTTCATCAACTAAAGGTTTAACAAATCTCTCTTGCTCTTGATCAATTAAGTGTTGCAAAATCGGAGGAATTTCTTCCTCGTTGTTTTCATCAAAATTTTGGAAGTCCTAATTAATACAATAAATCAAAGGCACAGAAAAGTACTCAGAAACCACAACTATTCCATTCTCATTAAGCATTTCTAAATCGTTTGATTCTTCCGTTACAATAGACTCAAAAGAGAAAGAAAAGGACGACTTGGACAGGACTGTGGTATTCGGGTTATCATCCCCAGGATTACCAAACTCGGACTCAGACTCAGACGTGCTGGAACCTGATTCTGACTCAACAGATTCGGTGGAATTAGATTCTGGCTCACTACCTGACCCGGTGCTGCCCAACAAAAATCCCTCATCGTACTACCAGATGAGAGAGGGTGCGATGGATGCATCCAAAATGTTTGATGGTAGGCCCGTAGTCATTTCATTCCTGATCACGGACACCGAGAAGTTATCCCCCAAGCACTTCTGTTCGATCGGAGGATCTGAAAGTAGACAAGCCAGCGCTACTCCCATTTCAATTTCAGTACTCTCGGAATCCACATTTTTACACTGCTTAACCTCAACTAATGGGTCTGTCTGCTCCTCGGCAACATCATCTCCGGATAACTGCAGGTTGAAGAAAATCTCGAAACCTGGCACGCGCTTCCTCTCCGCATTCAACCATGCCTCTGGGAAGCCGCAGAACGGAAAATCCCTCCCTTCCCGGACGAAGTGTTTGTTTAGGGTACCCTGAATGGGCCGGTGCATCAACTCAAAAGGCTTCCCTGCCTGCTTCGCTCTAGCTCTCCCAGCCATTTCCTTACATTTTCTCACCCAATCCTCTTTGGTGGGCAGATAACCCAAGCCAAAGGTATGTGGGCTGTGTGGCACTTCGACCAATGCTGCAACGCCCTTCCGACCACTCTTCCTCAATCCTATCCCGGGGATGTGTTGGAGCTTGTTCATGAGGTATACTGATTCAGCACTAACATAGACCCCCTCATTAACAGTCATGATGTTCTGCACAACCTGAGCCTCGGCTAAGGTAAAACCCGACAAGAACACATCCTCTATACCATGTTTGATTTCCAAAACCGGCATAGATACTTCTGGCGGTGGATGGATCGACGAATTTCCGAAAACAATGGCCACCCCCTTCCCATGGGAATACTTCAACATCTGGTGCAAGGTGGACGAAACTGCCTTTACCTGGTGCGACCACGGCCGCCCCAAGAGTAGATTGAAGGTTGCAGGAACTTCCAGGACGTGAAAGTCTATCTCATGTTGTCTCGGACCAACCTTAGTTTGAATTTGCACGGTCCCCTTCACCTCTCTACTTGTGTTATCATACGCCCTTATCACCTGGGTGGTTGGCGCAAAGTCTGCGGGTTTTAACCCGATTGCATAGGCTGTCCTCGCCGGGCACACATTGATGGCGGATCTGGTATCAACAAGAACCACCGGTATCCATTTGTTCTTACACTCCACAGCGATGTAGAGTGGCTTGTTGTGATTCGCACCCTCGGGTAGCAATTCTTTGTGGGAGAAGGTCAACATCGGGGAAGCTCCTCCTGGAAAGATCAATCCCATCAGCTGTTCCGGCGTGGTTTCTATTGAGAGCTTGGCCTTATCCATTGCCAATAAGACAGCCTATCTATGTACTCGTGAAGCCATAAGCAGTCCATAGATGGAGATGTCTGCTTGTATCCTTTTCAGCTACTTCAGTACAGCCTCTTCTTCGAGTTGCTTCTCTTTCTATTTCTCGGCCTCCTTTTCCTTCCCGGACGCTTCTGGTTGGTCTAAATGCGGGGGCATGAAATACCGCCCGCTCCTGGTCATATGATCGACTTCGCCGATGTACCAAGTATCGTCTGGTTGATTGCTCCCCCAGTCCTCATCCGTGTGGGCAAGACATAGATCATCGTCCTCCCACCATATTCCATCGGCAGCCAACAGACACCTGTCCAGCTCCGTTACCACTGTCCTTGTGCTCATGGTACCTTCTGTCCACGCATTCACAATACCCTCTGTTCCTGTGCATACAACACTTTCAGTCCCCACAGGCGCTTTGGTTTTCCTGGTTCTCTCAGAGTCTTCACTTCTTTCCTGTTCTAGCTGCGTCAATGCAGTCTGCTGTTCAAAATTCCCTGTTTCCAAAATGCCCAGATTCCGAGCAAAATTCTTGGCACCGGCGCTCTCCGATGATACATTCTGATCTCCAGGCCTTCCGGCCACAATTGATGTCCTTGCCCCTGCCGGGCCCTGTTTCAACTGAGATTCTTCAATAACGTCTGGTAGGTCATCAAGCCACCCGGTAACCTCTGCTGACTCTTCAAAATCTAACCAGTTGACTGCCATACCCTCTGGATCTTGTTCATTGAAAAACTGGAGGTTAGCAAAATCCCCCTCCACAGCCGCCAAGTCATCTATCCTCTGACCAAATCCATCCCCCTGTATCACACAAAGCTCTGCTCCTGCCGGCAATTCCACATTTGGCCCAACCTTGCCTACTGACAGAATGTAGTCACTCGGACTGCATACCTCCTCAGCAAAACTCCCAGATTCCTCAGATTCTGACTCAACAATCTCATTCTCCACTGAAGTCTCCCCTGTTCTGTCTTTAACAGTCACCACCATTGGTTCGGGTTGGGTTCGGGAGATGTCCAACATGCACAAGTCTATACTGTCGGGAAAGAACACCTCCGGGTTGGGTAAGTGGGACGGGGTGATATATATATGACCCGGTCTGGATGGAGTTGATGCGTTTGGGAGGTGGAGCTTGGTTGTGTGGTGGGAGAGGGTTTGTTGTGACATTGGGTTTCTCTGGAGGCACGATCACCCCATTATCAATGAGATCCTGAATCTCATGGCATAATCAGAAGCACTGGTCGGTGTCATGACCGTGCTGTTGGTGAAACGAGCAGTATTTGGCTGGGCTATGGGAAGGGGGGAGTTTTTCCGGTAATGGCCGCGGCTCTAGGGGCTTCAAGTGCCCTTTTTTTTATTAAAACCCCTAGAGTTTTGGACAAGGGCATATATAATGGAGCGAAGGTTCTTTGGCTTTTGGGTGGGTATCTGGCTATTTGCGAACTATTACCGGACGCACCAGTGAATGGCGTAGCTGCAAGGGTTCTTGGGGTATTGGTGGTGACCATGCTTACGTCTTGAGATCTGGCAACTGCAGTACTGCTTGTGCCTGTATTCGTACTGCGGTTGTTGAAGGTTCTCCTAGGTTGCTCTCTGTCATTGTCAATCAAGCCCTGCTTCAAAGCATCCTCGATCTGTACTCCCATCTCATGTAGATCTGGAAAGGTGGAAAAGGGGAGAACAATCATTTTCTGCATGAGCTTGGGCTGGAGATTACGCACAATCATCCGAATTTGATCTTTATCAGTGGGCCTTAGGGTCATCATTGAGGCCTTGGCCCTCCACCGGGTTACGAACTCAGAAAAGCTCTCCTTAGGCTCCTGCCTTATTGTCTCGAGATCACGGGTTGTAATCTCGATTTGTGTATTATAGGATTACTGGGCGACAAAAGCCTCGGCCATCTCATCCCAGTTTCGCTTGACATCATCTTCTAATTTTGCATACCAGATGGCCGCCACACCTGACAGGGTCCGGCCAAACAATGAAAGCTTCTGTAGTCTGGTGAGGCCCATCGACCTTAAGATATCTGAAAACAAATGTAGATGTACCATGGGATCCTCGGACCCGTCGAAGCGGTCGATTTGTGGCATCTTGAACTGATTTGGCAGCGTCACAGCCGAGTCGGTATACACGTCCTCAATATCTGGGATGGACTTTACCCTTGGGGACTTCTTGAACAACTTTTCAAGCTTGCTCAACTTCAACGCTGCTGGGTCCACCTCGAACTCAAAGGGAGAGCCCGGTTGATTGATAGGCGTAGGTGCCTTGGATAGTTGAGGTAGAATCGGGGGTGGAGCCGGCCCCGTTGGGATGTCTGTATCTTCTTGGGCATTCTGGACATTCGCCATCTCCTCAGGTATTGGGACTCTTGTTGGGGAAGGAGCCTGGTGTAAAGCGGATGTTTCGGTTTGCTGCTGTAACCGGGTAATTAGCTCTGCCTATTGGGCCATAACAACGGCCTGCTGTTTGGCAAATTCTGTTTGACGAACAACGTCCTCCTGCATGGCTTTCATGCTCTCCTGGAGCTGGCGCACCATGTCTTCCATCCCTGACATACTGCCCAGATTTATCTGAACTGCCAGTGTATCTGCCTCAGTAGTAGACTCGAAAATCTCAACTTGACTATTCAAAGGTCACTGATTTGGCAATCTTGGTACCGATATACTGTGTTTTCTTGATCTCCGCCTAGCAACCGGGGGTAAAGAGTAGAACACTGGTTGTCCGTCTACCAGATCCTCAGATCGATGGAGTCGACAACCTCTAGTCTAGAGTGCTTGGGGAATATCTCCTTGGTCGGAAGCAATTGCGCTAAACTACCTAGCAAAAAGATAAATAAAGCAATAATAAGGAAATAAACAACCAGAAAACGGACAGCATAATGGCTTAAATAAACACAACACACAGTTGGGTATAACAACATGCAGTCGATAAGCTGAATACACCGTTCTCAAACACTGATCATGGTTCCCCAAATCACTGCCCCCAAAACTGAATCTGAAACCCGCAAATAACTGATTCCCAAAATACTGAACTGATGCCCGCAGGCCTGATGCCCAAACTTGTGAACTGATATATGCATTCCTGTAGAGACGCACTCTAAAAGCACATAGCAAACAAGTGATAGCCAAAACACCCCTATGTTGGGATAGGGTTTCTCTGTCCTATGTTGTCAGGAGCTAGGGTTTCACTACACACGCAGCGGTTTCAAACAACCTATAATCGGGTAAGCAACCTGTCCTAGCTTGGAATGGTCACTATGGATTTCAAATATGCACTAGGTCGAATGGTCAAAAAGGGTGCCCCGGTAAAAACCGGGGTTTGTGTTCCCATCGTGGCAGAGCTCGTAACCGGTTAGCCTTATGGCACGCTTCTCGAAGTAAGCCTCCGGCAAACCGTTCAGAAATAGCAGATGGCAAACACGGTGTCCTCAGTGCACCAATGCAAATGCAATGCAAAGAGACATATAAGTGTAGTCAAAACAAGATATCATGAGTTCAAGTCAAGTTCTCTAACCTCCCCAGCAGAGTCGCCAGAAACTGTAGATGTCCCCGAACGTCCCGGCAGGGAATCCCGTTCTGTTCATTTGGCCTCACTGCAGTTCAGGACTCAAATTGTCATGGTTCTTAATCTGATCTCACAATGTGCGATGTGAGATTGATAAATCACCAAAAGAGTCCAAATCTGATAAATCATTTAGAAAAACAGATTTTTTTTTGAAAGAAATGCCAAACATGGACTACTTTACCAGATACAGAGTCGCCACCTAAATGTTTTATTTTGGAGAAATTTAGGAAACCCTGACTCGTTGCCTAAGGTCACGTGTCTATCATCACCAAAGTTGCCTCGGCTCGGGAACTTGGGTACGATTGGGGAAGGTTAGCAATGAGCATCCCCGCTCGCCCGATCTGAAGATCGGCCTGTACTAACCATGATATTTAGTTTTGAAAACATTATGCGTTTGTAGACACCCCATTTTTGACCGTCCTCAAGACTTGGACGTCACCATTGGAACACTTGGTGATTACCCTTGTTTGTGTTCGTCTTGAGTTCTCGGAGGTCTCGGTTGCGCGCCTTGCCTCAGGATCTCTCGAATCGACCATGTTGTGTCTGGTTTTGCACCAAACACTTGTGTTTTGCCTTGGAGGGGCAGGGAATGCCTTGTGAGGCACCCCCACACATCACCGGCCATGGCTTGAGGCCACCGGCCAGTGATTTTGTGACATCGGCAATGTATATTGCCGGTCAGCACTCTTTGTTGCCGGTCGGCCATTTATTTTGCCAAAATGGCAATTTTGAATGGCCGATCACTGTTCATCAACTTTTGGTAGATATTTTGTGCCAGCTGTGATAGCTGGCACCCACTCTGTTCCCCTCCATACACGTGTATGGAGGGATTTCCCTCTAAGCAAGCTTGTTTGGTAAGCTTTGTAAGGGGGAACTTCTATAAGAGGAGAGCTCTCCTCCTTCTTCTAGGGTGGTGATTTGGAAAGAAAAACCAGAGCTTACACATATACATACACACTCTCTCTCTATATTTCCCTTTCTCTCCTCCCTTGTGTGTGTTTTGTGGCCCAAAAGTGCATTTTTACCTTAGTTTTGCACTAGCACACACACTACCACGCCTTACTTCGACTTTGAGGGACTTCGAGGGTTGTTTGTTGAAGTTTTAGACTGATTTTGGTCAGTAGAGAGTGGGTGGACCAATTGTTCTTCAAGGGTTCTTCAAGGGTAATCACTTTACTTTAGTTTCCCCAATCTTGCATGGGCTTTTGACCTATCTTGCTTTCTATTTTAGGCTTTGTGTATAACTGAAAAAAGCTTTGGAATTCATGCTTAAGACATCTCATTGAGGTCATTTTGGCATTGGGGGTCGAACTCCCCCTCTTAGGCCTCTTCTGGCCTCTTTTGGTGCTTTTTCTTTAGGCCTTGTTGACCTTTGTTGTATTGCTCTTATCACCACTGAAATCCAGTGGATTTTCAGTGGTAAAGAAGATGGTTTGAGGTCTTGCATAGGGGAGGGACACCCCTCTCTTTTTTTGTCTCTCTTTTATCCTTGTTTTGGCTTAAAGGGTAACATGCATGCTTGACTGATTTTGGCCCTATTTCAGAGGTTTTTAGGTGTCTTTTGATCATAATATATCTCTATCTTTGGTCGGGTTTGTGGTCTTTTGCATGCATAATACCCTTGCTTTATATCTCTCCCTTTTGCATAGAAATGCATCTTCTATTTAGGCTTCCATGATTTAGCTTAGCTTGTTGAAGCTTTCGATCATGATTTGTCATGCTTAAGGTCTGTTGGCCACTGTTTTGGTCATATTTGGCATGCTTGATGTAGTTTCTTTGCATTTTGGCTTGTAGGCCTTGAGTATTTTGGCTTCTAGCATGTTTAACTTAGACTATCCTCATGATTTGGCATTATTTAAGATCATATTTCGGTCCATGTAAGGTGGTCTTATATTGTCATTTGTGTCCCTTCTCATGCTTTAAGGTGTTGTAGTTTTGTGCCTTGAAATGGGCATTGCGCATGCTTGTATGTTTAAGACATTTTGGGGCTGCTATATCAGCGGATTTTTGGGTGTATCTTACTGCATTGAACATTTGTTTTGGTTGCTTAGTCCATGCCATGAGTGGTCATGATGGTTGTAGTAGAATGCCCCTTATTTGTGCCTTAGCTTTGGGCCCTTTCGGCTTGCATTTTGGCATGAGTGCTTATTCACCATTTTGGACTCTTTTTGGTCACTGTTTTGGGATGGACTGAGGTCTGCCCTTCATGGTTTAGCACCACCATTGCATGATCATGTTGCATTGTTTTGGTCCTCATGCTTACATTGTATCATACTAGCATGTTGGCATGGCATTTATCTAGTTGCATCCCATATACATTGTACCATACTCGGCACATTTAGAATGCACTAACTTAGTTTGCATGTTTAGGTTGCATTACATTTGGCATGTTTTGCATTTTAACCTCATGTTGTGCATTTGAGCCAAGTTTGTATATATGCATTGCATTGCTTGGTTTGGGGTGTCAAACCGGGCATGGGGATTGAGGAGTGTTTGTACTTCAAGTGACAAAACACGCCTCAACCCTCAGTCGCCAATCCCCTTGACTCCAACATGATAGGGTGTTGGTATTCACGTGTTTTCATTTGCATGCATTTTACATTGAATTGCAACCTCGGCTCTTTAGGCCATCATACATCAAAATGTATGATCGATGGCCCGAGGGTCGAGGGTCACGCTCCCTTGAGTCTCTTGCATGATTGGGAGTGTGACCAAGCTCACATTTGCTCAAAATTCGATGCCATGTACTGCTTTGCCCTCTGCTGCTGTCAACTGTAGGTCCCAGCAGGAATTTGTGACCGATCGGCAGTGTTTAGTGCCGGTCGGCAAAGAATACGTGGCCGATAGACTTAAAAGCAGCCGACGGAGATTTCCCACGGCCGGTGGTTATTTCCCTTAGCCGATGGTGTTCTACAGTGTTCAGAGAACATATCCCAACACTTTGGCAATTTTCAGAGGAGCAGGGCAGCATTAACAGAGGCAGCAGTGGCATGGTACGGGTTTCCGGGCAAGATGGATCGAGCATGCATCATTCGCGTATCCCGAGGCAGGGCTGCGGCCATCTCTATTCCGCATTTAATTTGTTAAATTAGAGGGTCTGTAATAATTAATCAGCTAGGATAGGTAATTCATTATTCGGATTGTATTATTCTTTTGGTCCCTCCGAGCGAGTGCAAATTTGTAATAAGTGTGGGTGCGTGTATGCATATCTTCCAATCCCACGTCTTTCTTCCCTTTTATTTACCTGCTTATGATGGTAGACTAGGGCATATTTAAATTAGCATAACAGCATGACAGCATGTTTGCATTCATTCATCTGTTTCGCATGCACCGGGCTCGGCGCATCATACTAACTACATCGTATTTTCAATCCCAAATTGAGTACATGTTATTTGCAATATTTCACATGCCATGTTTAGGATAGCCGAGCCTGTTTGGATTGCATCTTTACATGTGTTGCATTAGCCATTTCAAAACATGAACTAGGATCATGCATGTGATTACTAACTGGTTTCTGTTTTAGCTTGGAGTACTAGGTGAGTTTTTATGTTTTAGCATACCGCATGCGCGTGAGTGTTGCCATAATTGCATGTTCACCATGAGGCTAGCTGCTTATGTGATATAACTGCTTGAATGCCTGTGGATGAAGGTCGAATTGCCTAAATTGGGATGATACATTAAAAACCGTGAGTTTTAAGCCCACTAGATAGTGGCAAAACCATCTTTTATAAAAGCCCACTTGAGGGTGGCAAAACCTGCATTTTAGCCTACTTGCGAGTAGCAAACCATTTTCAAAATAAACATGAAATGTTTTGTTCCAATTTAGGCAATTTGGTCTACACTTGTTTGCTGTGCGCATAACATAGTAATTCTAGGCTAATAATTGGGGCAAGAACACATAACGTTTTCAAAAACGGATATCATGGTTAGTAGAGGCTGATCTTTGATCGGGCGAGCGGGGGTGCTCACGAAGTGACCTTCCCCAATCGTACCCAAGTTCCCGAGCCGAGGCAACTTTGGTGATGACGGACATGTGGCCTTAGGCAAACGAGTCAGGGTTTCCTAAATTTTCCCAAAATAAAACATTTAGGTGGCGACTCTGTATCTAGCAAAGCAGTCCATGTTTGACACTTCTTTTCTAAAAAAATCTATTTTCTCAAAAATGATTTGTCAGATTTGGACTCTTTGGTTCAAACTTAGAACCGTGACAATTTGAGAGTTCGAACTATAGTGAACCCCAAATGAACAGAACGGGACTAGTTCCTCCCGGGGCTTTCGGGGACGTCTACAGTTTCTGGCGACTCTACTGGGGAGTTTAGAGAGCTTGACTCGAACTCGTGATATCCTGTTTCGATTTCATTTATGTGTTTCTTTGCATTGCATGTGCATTGGTGCGCCTAGGAACACAGTGTTTGCCATTTGCCATTCCTGAACGGTTTGCTGGAGGCTTGTCTTGTCAAGGTATGACCATAAGGCTGATCGGTTGTGGGCTCTGACAATATGGGAACATAAACCCCGGTTTTACTGGGGCACCCCTTTCGACCATTCGACCCAGTGCATATTCGGATCCATAGTGACCATTCTAAGTTAGGACAGGTTGCTTACCCGATTATAGGTTGTTTGAAACCGCTGCGTGCGTAGTGAAACCCTAGCTCCTGACAAAATAGGACAGGGAAACCCTACCCCAACATAGGGGTGTTTTGGCTCTCTTTACTTGCTATGTGCTTTAGAGTGTATCTCTACAGGAACGTGCATATCAGTTTGCAAGATTGAGTATTAGGCCCGAGGGCACCAGCATCAGTGTTATTGAGAAATCGGTTATCTGTGGATATCAAGTTCAGTTTTGGGAACAGAGATTTGAGAACAATGACCAGTATCGAGGAATAGTGTGTTCGGCTTACGAACTGTGTATTATGAATACCCAACTGCGCGTTGTATGTGTTTATTTTACGTCGTTATGCTGTCCAATTGTCTGGTTATTTATTGCTTTATTTATCTTTTTGCTAGGTAGTTTAGCACAATTGCTTCTAACCCGGTAGATATTCCCCAAGCACTCTGGATTAGAGGTCGTCGGCTCCATCAATCTGAGGATCTGGTAAACGAACAACCAGTGTACCACTCTCTACCCCCGGTTACTAGACGGAGGACAACTAGGCAAAGGCCATCAGTTTAACAGTCAGTACAGAGGGCTTTATCTACCCCACCTGTGCACAGTAGGAATCAGGGTTCTGTTTCACCCACAGAGAGGGAACATATACCGATAATTCAGTCAGAACAGAACAGTATGGCTAGTTTAGAGGAGATGGTGCACCAACTCCAAGAAAGCATGAAAGTGATGCAGCAGGATGCTATCCGGCAGGCAGAGTTCGCCAAACAGCAGGCCACGGTTATGAATGAACAAGCAGAGTTAATCGTGAGGTTACAGCAGTAAATCGGAGCATCTGCTTCACAGCAAGTCTCTCCCCTACTAAGGGTCCCGATACCCGAAGAAACACCGAATGTCCGGAATGTCCAAGAGAATACAGACCTTCCAGTGGGGCCAGCTCCGCCCCCGATGCCACCACAACTATCCAAGGCGCCTACGCCTGTCAATATACCGGACTCTCCTTTTGAGTTCGAAGTGGACCCCACAGCCTTAAAATTAAGCAAGTTGGAAAAGATGTTTAAGAAGTCCCAGGGAGTCAAGACCATCCCTGACATCGAAGATGGATACACCGACACAGCTGTGACGCTGCCTGATAGATTCAAAATGCCGCACATTGACCGATTTGATGGGTCCGGGGACCCTATGGTGCATCTGAGGTTGTTTTTAGATATCCTAAGGCCAATGGGCCTCACTAGACTGCAGAAGCTATCTCTATTTGGCCGGACCCTGTCGGGTGTAGCGGCCATATGGTATGCCAAATTGGAGGATGACGTCAAGAGAAGTTGGGACGAGATGGCTGAAGCCTTCATCTTGCAGTACTCATACAATACACAAATCGAGATTACGACCCGGGATCTCGAGACAACAAGGCAAGAACCCAAAGAGAGCTTCTCAGAATTCGTAACCAGATGGCGGGCTAAGGCTTCGATGATGACCTTAAGGCCCACGGACAAAGACCAGATTCGGATGATTGTGCGCAATCTTCAGCCGAAGTTGATGCAAAAGATGATTGTACTCCCCTTCCCTACCTTTTCTGATCTACATGAAATGGGGGTACAGATTGAGGATGCCTTAAAGCAAGGCTTGATTGATAATGACCGGGAGCAACCCCACAGAACTTTCAATCGTAACACTAATGCAGGCCCGAGTGGCGCTACAACTACCAGGACCTCCGAAGTGAGTATGGTTACCACCAACCCTCCCCCAAGAACTATGGCGGCCGCACCATTCTCCGGTGCGTCCGGAAGCAACCCACAAACAGCCAAATACCCACCCAAAAACACCAGACCTTCGCTCCGCTTTATATGCCCCTGTCCAAAGCTTTGGGGGTTTTAATCAAAAAAGGGCATCTTAAGCCCCTAGAGCTGCGGCCCTTACCAGAAAGACTCCCCGCTGCCTACAACTTAGCCAAATATTGTGCATTTCACCAACAGCACGGTCATGACACCGATCTGTGCTTCCGATTACGTCATGAGATTCAAGATCTCATTGATAACGGGGTGATTTTGCCTCCTGAGAAACCCAACGTTACTACGAACCCTCTCCCCACACATAACCAAGCTCCACCGCCCAAAAGAGTCAACTTCATCCAAACTGGGGTCATGTCTTACGATCCTAGCATCTATATCACTCCTTCCCACCTGCCTAAGCCGGAAGTGTTCCTTCCCGATTGCACCGCTTTGTGCATGATGGACATCTCCATAACCCAACCTAAGCCAGCGGTGGTGACTATCGAGAATAGGAGAGAGAAGATTCCAAAGGAGAAGGGGGTTGTTGAGCCAGAGTCTACGAAATCTGGGAGTGGTGTTGGGAATGCTTATAATCCAGGTGACTACATTTTGTCAATAGGCCAGGATAGGCCAGATATGGAACTACCAACAGAGGGGGAGCTGTGTGTGATCCAAGGGGACAGTTCAGGACAGGGAACAGATGATTTAACGGTTGTGGAAGAGGACCTTGCCAAGTTCCAGTTTTACAATAACCAAGATCCAGAAGACTCAGCCGTCAATTGGTTCGATTATGAGGAATCAGTAGAGGCTACGGGGTGGTTGGACGATCAGCCAGATGTGGTGGAAGAGTTTCAGCCACAACAAGGCCCGGCAGGGGCAAGAATGTCAGTGACAGCCGGAAGGGTTGAAGAACAGAGTGCATCGCCGGAGAGCGCCGGTGTCAAGAATTTCGCTCGGGATTGGAGCATTTCGAGTACGGGGATTATTGAACAGTCAGCCGTATTGACACCATCGGAACAAGAAAGATTCGAAGATTCCGAAAGAATCAGGAAGGCAAAAACTCATGTGGGGACCGAGATTGCTGTGAGCACAGGGATGGAGAATGCCGCGAGCATAGGGACAGAAGGTATTGTGAGTACGAGAACAGTTATGCTAGAGCCGGACAGGTGCCTGTCGGCTGCAGATGAAATGTGGTGGGAGGACGATGATCTATGTCTTGCCCACACAGACGAAGATTGGGGGAGTAACCAACCAGATGATACCTGGTATGTTGGCGAAGTCGATCACATGACTAGGAGTGGACGGTATTTCAAGCCTCCACACCTAGATCAACCAGAGGCGTCTGGAAAAGATAGGGAGACAGAGAAACAAAAAGAAAAGCAACTCGAGGATGAGGCCGTATTGAGACAATTGAAACAGATACAAGCAGACATCTCCATCTGGGGGCTGCTTATGGCTTCTCGAGTACATAGGCAGGCTGTCCTTTCAGCCATGGACAAGGCCAAACTCTCGATAGAGACTACGCCGGAGCAGTTGGTTGGGCTAGTTTTTCAGGGAGGAGCTACTCCGATGCTGACATTTTCCGACAAGGAATTACCACCTAAGGGGGCAAACCATAACAAGCCACTCTACATCTCTGTGGAGTGTAGGAATAAATGGATACCAGTGGTTCTTGTTGACACAGGGTCCGCCATCAACGTCTGCCCGGCAAGGACAGCCTATGCGATCGGTTTGAAAATCGTAAATTTTATGCCAACAACCTAGGTGATTCGGGCATATGACAACACAAGCCGGGAAGTAATGGGAACAGTTAAGATTCAAACAAAGGTTGGGCCGGGACAGCATGAGATAGATTTCCATGTCTTGGAGGTTCCTGCAACTTTTAACCTGCTTTTGGGGCGGCCGTGGCTGTATCAGGTAAAAGCAGTCTCCTCCACCTTACATCAAGTGGTGAAATACCCCTATGGGAAGGGAGTAGCCATTGTCTTCGGAAATTCATCGATTCATCCACCGCCGGAGGTATCCACGCCTGTTCTAGAAATTGAGCATGGCATGGAGGATGTGTTCATATCAGGTTTCACCCTAGCTGAGGCTCAGGTTGTACAGAACATCATGGCAGCTAATGAAGGGATATATGTCAGTGCACAAGCAGTCTATCTCATGAACAAACTCCAACACATCCCCGGGATGGGATTGGGAAGGAGCGGCCGGAAAGGCGTCGCAGCATTGGCTGAAGTGCCACACAACCCTCATGCCTTTGGATTGGGTTATCTACCCACCAAAGAGGACTGGATAAGGAAAGGAAAGGAAATGGCTGAAAGAGCCAGAGCAAAGCAGGCTGGGAAGCCTTTTGAGTTGATGCATAGGCCCATTCAGGGTACCCTAAACGGACGCTTCGTCCGGGAGGGGGAGGACTTTCCGTTCTGTGGCTTCCCAGAGCCGTGGTTGAACGCAGAAAGGAAGCGCGTGTCGGGGTTTGAGATTTTCTTTGACCTGCAGTTACCCGGGGATAACGTTGCCGAAGAGCAGACAGACCCGTCAGCTGAGTTTGAGCAGTGTAAGGAAGCGGATTTCGAAAGCACTGAGTTTGAAATGGGGGTAGCACTGGCATGTCTACTTTCAGATCCTCCGATCGTACAGAAGTGCTTGGGGGATAACTCCTCGGTACGCATGATCGGGAATGAAACGGCTGCGGGCCTACCATCAACTATTCTGGATGCATCCATCGCACCCTCTCTCGTCTGGCAATACGAAGAGGGATTTTTATCAAGCAGCACCGGGTCAGGTAGTGAGCCGGAATCTGATTCCACCGAGTCTTGTGAGTCAGAATCAGGTTCCAGCTCAACTGAGTCTGAGTCCGGTATTCTTGGGGGTGATAACCCGGATGCCACAGTCCTGTCTAGGTCATCATTTTCTTTCTCTTTTGAGTCTGTTGTAACAGAAGAATCGGACGACTTGGAAGTATTTAATGAGAATGATGTGGATGTGGTTTCTGAGTATTTTTCTGTGCCTTTGATTTATTGCTTAAATCAGGATTTTTAAAATTTTGATGAAAACAACGAGGAAGAAATTCCTTCGGTTTTGCAACGATTAATCGATCAAGAGCATGAAAGATTTGTTAAACCCTTAATGGATGAAATCACTACTGTGAATATTGGTACTGAGAAGGACCCGCAGCTGGTCCAGATCGGGTCCACGTTGTCTTCAGAGGAACGCGAGCACTTAGTCGCTTTATTAAAAGATTTCAAAGACGTTTTCGCGTGGTCTTACGAAGACATGCCTGGAATCGATCCTGAGATTGTACAGCACCGGATCCCTCTTGACCCCGAGGCCTGACCGATCAAACAAAAGCTCAGAAGGATTCGTCCGGACTGGGCCATCAAAATTAAGGAAGAGGTCACCAAGCAGATCGATGCGGGCTTTCTGCTGGTATCCAAATACCCGACTTGGTTGGCCAACATTGTTCCAGTACTGAAGAAAGATGGCAAGATTCGAGTATGCGTGGATTTCAGGGATTTGAACAGAGCTAGTCCGAAGGACGACTTTCCCCTGCCGCATATTGATGAGTTGGTGGATTTTACAGCGGGGCATGCTTTGCTTTCGTTCATGGATGGCTTCTCAGGTTACAATCAGATAGTAATGGCACTAGAAGACAGGGAAAAGACTGCTTTCACCACTCCGTAGGGGACTTACTACTACAGAGTGATGCCGTTTGGATTAAAGAATGCTAGAGCTACATATCAACGGGCCGCGACTACAATATTGCATGATATGATCCACAAAGAGGTTGAGGTGTACGTGGATGACATGATTGTCAAGTCCAAGGAAAGAGAGGGCCACTACACCACCTTGCAAAAGTTCTTTCAAAGGATCAGAGAATTTCAGTTGCGGCTAAATCCTCAAAAGTGTACATTCGGTGTTACAGCGGGAAAAATGCTGGGATTTCTGATCACACAAAGGGGCATCGAGGTCGACCCTTCAAAAATCAAAGCCATCTTAGAAATGCCACCACCAAGGACTAAAAAGGAGGTGCGAGGCTTTCTGGGTGAAGTGCAATTCATAAGACGGTTCATCTCGAAATTAACCTTGACTTGTGAACCACTTTTTAGTCTCCTGAAGAAAGGCAAGAAATTCTAATGGGACGGCCGATGCCAAGCTGCTTTTGAACAGATCAAAAAATATTCACAGAACCCGCCCGTGTTATCGCCGCCAGAGTAGGGGAGACCGTTGATATTGTATATCTCAGTGACTGAAACCACGATGGGTAACATGCTTGCGCAAGAATCAGAGGACAAGGTGGAGAGGGCTATCTATTATCTGAGCAAGAAGATGCTAGAGTATGAGACTCGCTACACACCATTAGAGAAGGCTTGCTTAGCTCTGGTATGGGCTACTAGGAAGCTGCGGCACTACCTGTTAGCTCACTCCGTAATGTTGGTTTCACGACTCGATCCCATCAAATATCTTTTCGAGAAACCGGCACTTACGGGTAGGCTAGCTCGTTGGTTGCTGTTGCTTTCCGAATTTGATCTAAAATACGTAACGCGTAAGTCAGTCAAGGGAAGAGCAGTGGAAGAGTTCTTAGCCGATCATCCAGTGGAAGGGGGTGAAACAGTTGAGTACTTATTCTTAGATGAAGCCATTTTGCACATCGACGACGAATATTGGACGATGTACTTTGACGGAGCGTCAAATCAATACGGGTATGGGATAGGAGTGTTGCTAATAGCACCTGACAATTCCCGTATCCCTCTAACCTTCAAGCTCCAGCTCAAAGTCTCGAACAACGAAGCCGAATATGAGACATGCATTGCCGGTCTAGAAGCAGCCCTGGAATTAGGGGCAAGACGGTTGGACGTCATCGGTGACTCGAACCTTGTTGTGTCTCAAGCAAAAGAAGACTGGAAAGTCAAAGAAGAAAAGATAATGATGTATCACCAGACCTTGGACTTGTTAATTCCTAGGTTCGAGAAGCTAAACTTTGCTCATCTTCCAAGAGAGAACAACAGGTTCGCAGATTCTTTAGCAACTCTATCTTCCATGATAGACATCCCGTTTGGAGTCCGGATGCGTCCAGTCATTATTGACCATAAATTTGCGCCAGCCTATGAGTCGATTGCTGCTATAGATGAGGTTTAGGACGAAAACCCCTGGTATTACGACATTTGGAACTTCTTGGAGAAGGAAGCATACCCGCCAGGGGTAAATGCCAAGGATAAAAGGGCAATCAGAAGAATGGCCATTCAGTTCATCATCTGTGGGGGTAAGTTGTATAAGAGGGGTCATCTGGGAATGCACAAGTTGTGTGTTGAAGCCGAAGAATCGAAGCGCCTGATGGAGGCCATCCATGGAGGAGAGTGCGGTGCACACATGAACGGAGTAATGCTAGCACGAAAGATCCTCTGACAGGGTTACTACTGGTCCACCATGGAGGAGGATTGTATCAATTTTGTTCGGCAATGCCACAAATGTCAGATCCATGCGAATCGCATGAATATTCCGCCGTCGAAGCGTACAACATGACTTCACCATGGCCATTTTCAGCTTGGGGAATTGATGTGATTGGGGCTATTACTCCAAAAGAGTCGAATGGGCATGAGTTTATCTTGGTTGCGATAAATTATTTCACAAAGTGGGTCGAGGCCCAATCATACGCGGTGTTGAAGGCGTTGCACGTCGCAAAGTTCATCAGAAACAACATCATCTGCCACTATGGAGTCCCAAACGAGATCATTTCAGATAACGGTTCCCACTTCAAAAAGGAAGTGATTGACTTGTTGGAGAAATATAACGTGGCTTTTCATAAGTCATCCACATACCGGCCACAAACCAACGGAGCAGTTGAGGCCGCCAACAAGAACATCAAGCATATACTGCAAAAGATGGTGGAAACCTACCGGGATTGGCCAGATAAGCTGCCATTTGCTCTGTGGGGCTACAGGACTTCAATTAGAACTTCTACCGGAGCGACTCCGTATTCATTGGTTTATAGGATGGAGGTCGTTCTACCTATCGAGATTGAGGTTCCGTCATTACGAGTATTGGCTGAATGTCAAATAGCCGAAGCAGATTGGCAGCAGAGCACGTTTGAGGAACTCATGCTCTTTGATGAGAGAAGACTGAAAGCACTGTACCATGTTCAAGGTTATCAGCGCAGAATTGCCCGGGCTTTCAACAAGAAAGTTAAGTCTAGGAATCTAAAGGAAGGAGATTTGGTGCTCAAGGATAACCGAGCTCCCATCCACGACCCTAGGGGCAAGTTCAAACCCAATTGGACTGGTCCCTATATCATCAAAGCTATCTGGTCAGGTGGAGCTGTAGTTCTGATGGACCTAGATGGCCTAGAATTTTCCCAACCGATCAACATGGACAAGGTGAAGAAAAATTACCCCTGAGAGGCTCGCTAGGCCAAAAACCCGAAAGGGCGACCTAGGCAAAAGTTAGAGCATAGAAAATTGAAAAATATAAAAACTGAGCTCGCAAGGTTGAAAATCCGCAAAGGGCGGCCTTGGCAAAAGTTATAGCGTAAAAGGAGAGTGAAAATACTCGAGTGAACCTAAGCCTGAACTACGTAAGGCTTGATTCCCATCTTTGGGATACGTAGGCAGCTTCATCCTGAAGTTCAGCCATAAACTTTTCCCCGATCAGCTTTGTCCATTTGATCATCTCGGTCACCTTTGTCTATTCAACATTCAAGAGTCCGGTTATGATCTCCGGTATAGTGTTTTTCAAACTAGGGGCAACTTTCCGTTGCCATGCAGTGCTGTGGTGCTATTCAGACTAGGGGCAACTTCCCAGTTGCAGGGATCCGGGGTTATGCACCTCGGTGACAGATCTTAGGCGTGTCCAGTTCTGATCCACATCGAAAATGTTTTTGAAAAGTTTTAATAAAAGCTGACTTTGTTCAAAATTAATCTTTTTACAACTAAGACCATTTTTGGTCCAAAGCGAAAAATTTTCAGTACCACTACCTTTAATTTCATTGATTTTGAAACAGAGTTCTCCTGCTCTTGCATACAATCGAAGTTGCTTTTTATTACATTCATAAAGAAAACTTGAAAGTACTAATAAAGCAATAAATCCGGGGCATAGTTAAGTCAGGTGCTCCTGCGCCTCCTCCCAGAGCTGGTCGAAGCCTCTGATGCCAAGCTGGCCCCGACCTGTGCCTCCTCATTAAGCCAATCCAAGCACTCATCAGATAAAGTGCAATTGAAAGTGAGAGCGGGGGCCAGGAGTTCTCTTGTCCTCCACGCGGTGGCCTGCCGAGCAAGCTGTGCGCCTCAGGCTATGAATGCAGCAGGATACTCTATCCCCTCTGGCGGGCAGGTCTGATCATGGCCAAATTGGCGTCGAATCCGGAATGGGAAGTAGAATACACAGTGAATGAGACCAATCAATTGAATCCCAGTCTGCCGGGACATGTTGTAACTCATTGCCAGAAGGCTGAGCCAAGGGCACCGCCAAGCAATACGGCTTACGGACAAGCGGCACATCCAAGCGAACCACCATCCCTCATCAAGGGCATTGACTAGATGGTGCCGGAAGAAGTAGCCGCGAGCTGAATATGCTGGGCAAGAGTCCACAACCTGCAACTTATCCATCAACCATACCTGGGAAGGGATGAAAAATGAGAGAATAAAGAATAGAGAGATGTACGATGAAAGAAAAGTGAGAATAGGGTTTTTGTGAGAAAAATCGAGCTTGAGGGCCTAGTGATATGAGCGATACATATGTGAGATTGGGTGGGAAACATTACCTGAAGTAGTAGTGGACTCCTTGCTAATCTGGTCGTCTCATGACGATAAAAGGCGTCTAAGCCCATCAACGTCTCAGCCAGAGTCATGGCAATACAACTCTTGCCCTCCTTCAAGCCTTAGGCAACCTCGATCAGCCGGACACTAGACCCTCCGGAGCCTGAGACAAATAGAAAATGAGATAGCATGCACAAACAGAGGGCGTGTCGCCGGAAGCCTTGCCAATGATGGTTGTTGTGATCACCGGCATCAGAAAATCGATCGATCAAACTCGGAATATCTAGCATCCCGTCACAAATCAGAGACCGAGCGTCACGCATACTGAGTCCACACATTTGCCCTAAGGATTGGGCATGACCAAAATTAAGTTGGGGCAGGAGCTCCTCGTCGCGCTCGGACTCCATTAAGGCTCGGAAGTCTTCGAAGGTAGGACATATCTCTTGCCCAGTGAAGCTAAAGACATGTGTCACCGGATTCCAAAACCTCGCCGCGGCATGAAGAAACGGAAGGTGCAACGGGGTACGACCCAAAGTAATTAGTGCATTTATGTCGAAACCCCGAAAATTCAACTTTTCCGAGCCATCCAAGCTAGCAATCCAAGCTGTGAGATTTTGAGCAAGAAACTCTTCCATTAGGGAAAATCAGTGTGGAATTGAGAAAAACTACGAAGCTGGGGTCTTTTGTAGGAGATAAGGTTAGGTGGAGGACAGGTGTCAACATTTTGGTGATTCCCCCATTCATGGCCGACCGGCCAAATATTGCACCGACCGGCCATCACCTTTTGCTGACCGAACAAATTTCTGGCCGATGGCCATTTCTTGCGGCCGATGGCCTCCCCCCCATGGCCGATGGTCTTCCTTCTTGTTCCCTGAGCTGTTTATGCTAGGGGTTGGGGAACTCCACCACCTCCAATCTCCTCCCGGTGATCGATTCTTGCGGAGTCACACCTGTCTGCTTATCGAGTTATTGTACATTTGCTTATCGAGTTGTATTTCACTCTCTTTGAGTTTTTGATTTGTTTATCGAGTTGTACTCATACTTGGTTGGTTATATCATTCCTTTGCTTTGCTTATCGAGTTGTAAGTCGGTTCACTACCTGATTATTACGATGCAAGTACTCAATGTTCAAAACAGGTTCAATTTCGTTCACATTGTGGTGTGATGTCTTGCGATGCGATGCGTAGAAAGTTTACAAATGCAACATCTTTTGAACAAAATGGTCGTTTCATTTCCATCACGCGTTTTGCAAAATATGTAATTTTGAGAAAGAATAAAACCTGCCCGAGGCAGTGCAATGTGCTTAAACTCCTAGTGAAAAGGAAAGTAAAACATAGAATGACAGGGTAGCAAAGTGTCGGAATTGATACAAGTAAAACTCCCCTTGCGGTCAACGCACTTTCCGCACCTTTGTTCGGGTCAACTACATGGTTTGGCACCTTCATCACTTGAGGCAATGCGGGAAAGCACACTTTTGAAACGTGAACCTTCGAGTTGACCTCAGGCCATAACTTCTGCGAGCGATGCTCGGTATGTACGAAGAACGTCCCTTCCCGTATCCTTTTCATGTCTTGTGGATTCCACAAATCGTTTCGACCATGCGGTGGTACAGTACTTTACATTCCAGCATCGGAATAACATGTTTTTTACTTACATGTGTACATTCAACTCTTCTCATACACACTACTCGCGTAGACTGCATGTTTTGCTTGCGTAGACCACATGTTTTGCTTGCGTAGAATGCATGTTTGTAATCAATTCCATTACTTGCATAGACCGCATGTTTTGCTTGCGTAGACCGCATGTTTTCCTTACGTAGACCGCATGTTTGTAATCAATTTCATTACTTATGTAGACCGCATGTTTTTCTTGCGTAGACCGCATGTTTTCCTTGCGTAGACCGCATGTTTGTAATCAATTTCATTACTTATGTAGACCGCATGTTTTGTTTGCGTAGACCGCATGTTTTCCTTGCGTAGACCGCATGTTTGTAATCAATTTCATCACTTGCGTAGACCGTATGCTTATGTTCAATTTCATTGCTTGTGTAGCCGCATGTTTATGATCAATTTCGTTGCCTGCGTAGACCGCGTGCTCCACTTACAAGTCTGTGCCTTCACAGCACTGTTATGCTTCCCACTTGCTTTGCGTTGTCACGCATTTTCAAGTACATTAATATGTATGTTGTTAATCATATTGTACCTGTTAAGTTTGTTTTCTTTGCAGGCATGATATTGTATGTATGGTTCATTTAAGGCTGGTGCAACCAGACGAACCAGACAGGTATTGTATCCTCCGAATGAGACGCATCGAGAATTGCATAATACTCTTGCATCCTTTCTGCATTGTAGTGTAGTTTGGTGTATGCTAGCTTAAAATTGTCGCACGGATGCTTCATTACAGCTTTCTTTGCATGATCATAAGTTATGTTCGGCTTTGTGTGTTGTCTTGCATCTTTCCCCCGCCTTCGGGCGCATATCTTGTTTGTCTTGCATGTTTGTCTGAGTCTTCGGCCTTGTCAAAAATGGGTCGTCTCTGGGCTTTGATATTCACTCCCGTCACCGTTATGACTTTCGAGTTCTGTCAAAGAGAGGCAACTGTAGACACCCCATTTTTGACCGTCCTCAAGACTTGGATGTCACCATTGGAACACTTGGTGATTACCCTTATTTGTGTTCGTCTTAAGTTCCCAGAGGTCTCGGTTGCGCGCATTGCCTCAGGATCTCTCGACTCGACCGTGTTGTGTCTGGTTTTGCACCAAACACTTGTGTTTTGCCTTGGAGGGGCAGGGAATGCCTTGTGAGGCACCCCCACACATCAGCGGCCATGGCTTGAGGCCACCGGCCAGTGATTTTGTGCCATCGGCAATGTATATTGTCGGTCAGCACTCTTTGTTGCCGGTCGGCCATTTATTTTGCCAAAATGATAATTTTGAATGGCCGATCACTGTTCATCTACTTTTGGTAGATATTTTGTGCCAGCTGTGATAGCTGGCACCCACTCTGTTCCCCTCCATACACGTGTATGGAGGGATTTCCCTCTAAGCAAGCTTGTTTGGTAAGCTTTGTAAGGGGGAACTTCTATAAGAGGAGAGCTCTCCTCCTTCTTCTAGGGTGGTGATTTTGGAAAGAAAAACCAGAGCTTACACATATACATACACACTCTCTCTATATATTTCCCTCTCTCTCCTCCCCTGTGTGTGTTTTGTGGCCAAAAAGTGCATTTTTACCTTAGTTCTGCACTAACACACACACTACCACACCTTACTTCGACTTTGAGGGACTTCGAGGGTTGTTTGTTGAAGTTTTGGACTGATTTTGGTCAGTAGAGAGTGGCTGGACCAATTGTTCTTCAAGGGTTCTTCAAGGGTAATCACTTTACTTTAGTTTCCCCAATCTTGCATGGGCTTTTGACCTATCTTGCTTTCTGTTTTAGGCTTTGTGTATAACTGAAAAAAGCTTTGTATTTTCATGCTTAAGACA
Source organism: Camellia sinensis (assembly GCF_055761805.1). Lineage (NCBI taxonomy): Eukaryota > Viridiplantae > Streptophyta > Magnoliopsida > Ericales > Theaceae > Camellia > Camellia sinensis. The sequence goes on from NC_138964.1 coordinate 193,971,322, forward strand.
TCTCATTGAGGTCATTTTGGCATTGGGGGTCGAACTCCCCCTCTTAGGCCTCTTTTGGTGCTTTTTCTTTAAGCCTTGTTGACCTTTGTTGTAATGCTCTTATCACCACTGAAATCCAGTGAATTTTCAGTGGTAAAGAAGATGGTTTGAGGTCTTGCATAGGGGAGGGACACCCCTCTCCCCTTTTGTCTCTCTTTTATCCTTGTTTTGGCTTAAAGGGCAACATGCATGCTTGACTGATTTTGGCCCTATTTCAGAGGTTTTTAGGTGTCTTTTGATCATAATATATCTCTATCTTTGGTCGGGTTTGTGGTCTTTTTCATGCATAATACCCTTGCTTTATATCTCTCCCTTTTGCATAGAAATGCATCTTCTATTTAGGCTTCCATGATTTAGCTTAGCTTGTTGAAGCTTTCGGTCATGATTTGTCATGCTTAAGGTTTGTTGGCCACTGTTTTGGTCATATTTGGCATGCTTGATGTAGTTGCTTTGCATTTTGGCTTGTAGGCCTTGAGTATTTTGGCTTCTAGCATGTTTAACTTAGACTATCCTCATGATTTGGCATTATTTAAGATCATATTTCGGTCCATGTAAGGTGGTCTTATATTGTCATTTGTGTCCCTTCTCATGCTTTAAGGTGTTGTAGTTTTGTGCCTTGAAATGGGCATTACGCATGCTTGTATGTTTAAGACATTTTGGGGCTGCTATATTAGCGGATTTTTGGGTGTATCTTACTGCATTGAACATCTGTTTTGGTTGCTTAGTCCATGCCATGAGTGGTCATGATGGTTGTAGTAGAATGCCCCTTATTTGTGCCTTAGCTTTGGGCCCTTTCGGCTTGCATTTTGGCATGAGTGCTTATTCACCATTTTGGACTCTTTTTGGTCACTGTTTTGGGATGGACTGAGGTCTGCCCTTCATGGTTTAGCACCACCATTGCATGATCATGTTAAATTGTTTTGGTCCTCATGCTTACATTGTATCACACTAGCATGTTGGCATGGCATTTATCTAGTTGCATCCCATATACATTGTACCGTACTCGGCACATTTAGAATGCACTAACTTAGTTTGCATGTTTAGGTTGCATTACATTTGGCATGTTTTGCATTTTAACCTCATGTTGTGCATTTGAGCCAAGTTTGTATATATGCATTGCATTGCTTGGTTTGGGGTGTCAAACCAGGCATGGGGATTGAGGAGTGTTTGTACTTCAAGTGACAAAACACGCCTCAACCCTCGGTCGCCAATCCCCTTGACTCCAACATGATAGGGTGTTGGTATTCACGTGTTTTCGTTTGCATGCATTTTACATTGAATTGCAACCTCGGCTCCTTAGGCCATCATACATCAAAATGTATGATTGATAGCCCGAGGGTCGAGGGTCACGCTCCCTTGAGTCTCTTGCATGATTGGGAGTGTGACCAAGCTCACATTTGCTCAAAATTCGATGCCATGTACTGCTTTGCCCTCTGCTGTTGTCAACTGCAGGTCCCAGCAGGAATTTGTGACCGATCGGCAGTGTTTAGTGCCAGTCGGCAAAGAATACGTGGCCGATAGACTTAAAAGCAGCCGACGGAGATTTCCCATGGCCGGTGGTTATTTCCCTTAGCCGATGGTGTTCTACAGTGTTCAGAGAACATATCCCAACACTTTGGCAATTTTCAGAAGAGCAGGGCAGCATTAACAGAGGCAGCAGTGGCATGGTACGGGTTTCTGGGCAAGCTGGATCGAGCATGCATCATTCGCGTATCCCGAGGCAAGGCTGCAGCCATCTCTATTCTGCATTTAATTTGTTAAATTAGAGGGTCTGTAATAATTAATCAGCTAGGATAGGTAATTCATTATTCAGATTGTATTATTCTTTTGGTCCCTCCGAGCGAGAGCAAATTTGTAATAAGTGTGGGTGCGTGTGTGCATATCTTCCAATCCCACGTCTTTCTTCCCTTTTATTTACCTGCTTATGATGGTAGACTAGGGCATATTTAAATTAGCATAACAGCATGACAGCATGCTTGCATTCATTCATCTGTTTCGCATGCACCGGGCTCGGCGCATCATACTAACTACATCGTATTTTCAATCCCAAATTGAGTACATGTTATTTGCAATATTTCACATGCCATGTTTAGGATAGTCGAGCCTGTTTGGATTGCATCTTTGCATGTGTTGCATTAGCCATTTCAAAACATGAACTGGGATCATGCATGTGATTACTAACTGGTTTCTGTTTTAGCTTGGAGTACTATGTGAGTTTTTATGTTTTAGCATACCGCATGCGTGTGAGTATTGCCATAATTGCATGTTCACCATGAGGCTAGCTGCTTATGTGATATAACTGCTTGAATGCCTGTGGATGAAGGTCGAATTGCCTAAATTGGGATGATGCATTAAAAACCGTGAGTTTTAAGCCCACTAGATAGTGGCAAAACCATCTTTTATAAAAGCCCACTTGAGGGTGGCAAAACCTGCATTTTAGCCTACTTGCGAGTAGCAAACTATTTTCAAAATAAACATGAAATGTTTTGTTCCAATTTAGGCGATTTGGTCTACACTTGTTTGCTGTGCGCATAACATAGTAATTCTAGGCTAATAATCGGGGCAAGAACACATAACGTTTTCAAAAACGGATATCATGGTTAGTAGAGGCCGATCTTTGATCGGGCGAGCGAGGGTGCTCACGAAGTGACCTTCCCCAATCGTACCCAAGTTCCCGAGCCGAGGCAACTTTGGTGATGACGGACACGTGGCCTTAGGCAAACGAGTCAGGGTTTCCTAAATTTCCCCAAAATAAAACATTTAGGTGGCGACTCTGTATCTGGCAAAACAGTCTATGTTTGGCACTTCTTTTTTAAAAAAATCTGATTTCTCAAAAACGATTTGCCGGATTTGGACTCTTTGGTTCAGACTTAGAACTGTGACAATTTGAGAGTTCGAACTGTAGTGAACCCCAAATGAACAGAACGGGACTCGTTCGTCCCGGGGCATTCGGGGACGTCTACAGCGTTCTTATTCCGGTTATTAGCCTAGATTTATTATGTGATGCGCACAGCATACAAATATAGACTGGATCGCCTGAATTAGAACAAAACATTTTATGTTCGTTTTGAAAACGGTTTGCTACTCGCAAGTAGGCTAAAATATGGATTTGCCACTCTCAAGTGGGCTTTAAAAATCATAGTCAATTCATTATTCCAATTCTGATAATCCAACTTTCACCCACAAGTATTCAGGCAGTTATATCATATAAGCATATAGCCTCATGGTAAGGATGCTGTCATGGCAACACTCATACTCATGCAAGGATGCTAAAGCGTAAATGCTTATCGAGTACTCCAAGGCAAAAAAAGAAGCTAATTAGAGATCATGCATGAGCCCTAACTATGCTGAAATGCCTAATGCAATACATGCAAAAATGCAACTATGATAGGCTCGGCTATTCTAAACATGGCATATGGAATGCAACAGATAACATGTATTTAACTCGGAATTGAAATACAATGCAGTTAGTATGATGCGCCAAGCCCGGTGCATGCAGGACAGATGAATAGATGCAAACATGCGAGCATAAGTATGCTAATTGAAATATGCCCTAATCTAACCATCATAAGCTAGTAAATAAAAGGGAGAAAGACGTGGGGTTGGAAAACATACACACACTCACGCACACTTATTACACAATTGCCCTCGCTCGGAGGGTCCGAAAGAATAATACAAATTTAATTAACTAACAAGCTAATTAAATATTATACAACCACTTGACTAATTAACAAATTAACTAGTCAACTAAAGCAGTAAAGAAGCCGCCGCAGCTCCGCCTCGGAATGCTTGGATGATGCATGCTCGATTCGCCTCGCTCGGAAACCCGTCGCCATGCCACTGTTGCCTCTATTTACAGTGTTCTGCACCTCTGAGAACCATGAAAACATTTGTGATGCTTCTGAAACATTCCCTGCACACTTTGGGATGCCACTGGCCAAGATAGAACATTACCGGCCAAGGAAATGTGGCCATCGGCCAAAGATTGGATCACCGGCTTGACATTGATGGTCGGTCGGCAGTAAAAGTGGCCGGCCAGCCATTTCTTCCTGCAGAATACTGGTTTTGCTGCAACAGAGGACAGACAGTGCATGGTATGGAATTTTCAAGACAGTGTGTGCATAGCCACCTTCCCTATCATGCTATGATCTCAAGGGAGTATGACCCTCGGTACTCAGGCCACCAATCACGCATTTCGACGCATGATGGCCAAAGGTACCAAGTTTGCAAATCAATGTAAATGCATGTAACAAAACAAATGGATGCTTTACGCCTTATCATGTTGAGATCAAGGGCATCGGCGATCGAGGAGTGAGACATGTTTCGTCACTTTAAGTACGAACATATCTCATTCCTCATGTTTGGTTTAACACCCCAAACCAAACAAAAATGTGATGCATGTATGGCAAATGCAATGCAAAAATATGTAATTGATGCAATGCAACATGAGCGATGCAACGTATGCAACTAATGTAATGAAACATGAGTATGCCAAATACCGTGCAATGCAACCTATCATGCAAACAACATGGCAATATGATAAGTATAGAAAACTACAATGCAACCTAAATAAGCAACTATGCAAAGTGATAGGCATGGAACAATGCATTAACTACAAGGATGCAACAATCATACAATGTAATGAGCATGCAACAATATACAAATGCATGATCCATGGTCTTACACTACGGATGGACAGACCTCAGCCTTGTCCATAACAGTGGCCAATAATGATGTAACAAAAACACGAATGACACATACATGCATGCATGCACCAAGGCCTATCACCCAAGGCACAAAAGAGGCAATTCTAAGCATACTTAAAAGAGACAAACAAGGGAATTTTACAAATATGCTGAGCTCTGAAATCATGATAGAAGGAGTGCCAAATCCAAACACACAAGTGGAACATAGCATGCAAAGGGGCCCAAAGCTTGAGACCAACCAGAGGGTTCAAACCATAGCCACATCAAACGAACCCCAAAGGGCCAAGAGGACTTAGGGCAGTCCTAGGGGAGGCCAAAACAGGGCTGGAACATGCATGGAACATGGCCAAAACATGCTAAGAAATAGGCACCAGAAGCAAAGGCATTCAAGACTACAAAGAGAGCACTCCATTACAACTATCACAACCAAACAAGGCATGGACTAATCAATACAAAACAGAGTTACAACATGCCAAATAAGCCCCCAAAACCTACCTAGATAGCATCTAAATGGCCTAAGACTAAAGACATACACAATGACCCAAACATGGACTACAAAACAACAACCCTTCAAAGCATTGAGAGGATGGCAAATGCAAGTATATAAGCATGAAACATGGACTAAAATGACATAATAAGTGTTTCCAAATCACTGAAATAACCCAAGTAATGCATACTAAAGACTCACACACCCGAAGCCAACAAGCTAGAATGCAAAGAGGCTATACAAAGTATGAAAAGCATGACCAAATCAACACCCAACAGAGCTTAAACGTGATGAAACATGACTAAAAGCTTCATGAAGTCAAGCTAAAACATGCAAGCATGGGGGGCTAAATGCATGGTGCATGTTGTGACAATAGAGGAGATTACAAAGCAAGTGTATGATGCATGCAATGGACTATTAATCCGACCAAAAACAGAGGTATAATATGACCAAATAACACCAAAAACCCTCTGAAATGGAACCAAAATTGACTAAGCATGCATGCTACCCTTATGAGCAAAAAACGCAAGCAAATGAGACACAAAGGGAGAGGGGTGTCCCTCCCCTACACAAGACCTCAAAACTTCTTCACCACCACTGAAAATCCTTTGGATTTCAGTGGTGAGAAGGCCAATACACGAAAGTTCTTAAAGCTCAAACAAAAAAGGCACAAAAAGGGCCAAACAAGGCCTAAGAGGGAGAGGACAACCCCAAACACTAAAATGACCTTAATGAAACATCTTAAACATGAAAAATTAGAACTTTTATTAGTTATACACTAAGCTTAAAACAACATGCAAGATAGGCTAAAAGTTAGTGCAAAAATGGAGAATATAAAGCAATAGTGTTCACCCTTGAAGAACAGCAACCCCAGCCCCCTCCTTCTGATAAAAAACGACTCAAAACTCCAAGAACAAACTCTTAACACCTCCAAAATCAAAGTATGGTGTAACACTAGGTATTTTAGTGCAAAACTAAGAACAAAACACCCTTTTGGACACTCTAACACACACAAATGAAGAGAGAGAGGGAGATATAGGGAGAGAGTGACATATATATCATATATATCTCTAATTTGCTGAACCCCCCTAATGGAAGGAGAGGCCTCCTTTTATAGAACAAAACAAGGACCAAAGCTTCTTAGAGAAGTTAAGGCAAAAGGGGTCAAGCTTCCTCAAGAAGCTAGACCAAAGGTCCAAGCATCTTGGGAAAGCTAAGACAAAGGGTTCAACCTTCTGGAGGAAGCTAAGCCAAAGGGTCTAAGCTTCTTCAAGAAGCTTAGAGCAAAAGGGTGCAAACGGTGCAAGTCCTCCATACACGTGTATGGAGGACAAGTCCGTGCACTCTAGCTGGCACAGCTGGCATGCACAATGCCTGAAAAAGGCAAAAAGGAGGCACCGGCCAGAAAAAGAGACAATCGGCCAAATAAATGGCCGACCGACCAAATATCTGTGCCGACCAACCAAACAATTGGTTGATAGATAGAAAGCAAGGCCGGTGGCTTCAAGCCACGGTCGGTGGGTTTAAGTTTGGTCGGTAGACAAAAAGCAAGGCCGGTGGCTTCATGCCGCGGCCGGTGGGTTTAAGGGATGGCTAACAAGCCACTTCCTACCCTCAGTTGCAAAAACCACAAGTCCTTGGTCCACAACCAAGTACAAAACAGTCAAGTCGAGAGATCCTAAGGCAAAGCGCGTAGCCGAGTCCTTCGGGATCTCAAAATGAACACGAACATGGATGATTACCGAGTGTTCAAACGATGACGTCCAAGTCTTGAGGACGGTCAAAAATGGGGTGTCTACAGTTGCCCCTCTTTGACAGAACTCAAAAGTCATAACAATGACAGGAGTGAATGTCAAAGCCCAGAGACGACCCATTTTTGACAAGGCCGAAGACTTAGACAAGCATACAAGCTACAAACAAAGATATGTGCCTGAAGGCAAGGGAAAAATGCAAAATAATGCACAAAGCCGAGCATAACTTATGATCATGCAAAGAAAGCTGGGGACCTTAGGGATAAGACAAATCAAGGTCTTATTTATTTCCGGATCAATATGATCAGATTCAAACGCATCTGAAACAACTTTGACAACCGACGGGGTAAGCGTAGCCCAAAACTTATGGGAAAAAATGGGGTGGAGACCGTCAAGTCCGGGAACCTTCCAAGGTTTAAAGGACCATAACACCCTATTAATTTCAGCCAAAGAAGGCGTAGCCACTAGAGCAGGGTGATGAACCAAGTCAATAGAAGCTAGCAACCGAAAGGGCAACTCAACACAGCGAGACTGGAGGAAGGAACAGGTAAACAAATCCTTGAAATGGGTAAGGATATTAGCCTTAATACCGTCAACCTCATAAACCCAAACATCATTAGAATTTTTCAAAGCAAAAATTTTATTATGTTTGCGGTGAGAAAGGGTGGTTTGGTGAAAATATTTGGTATTCCTATCCCCCTCAAGAGTGAAGTTAACTCTACTTTTGAGTGCCCAAAATTCCTCCTCAAGACGAAGAATGCGGTTATAATCAGAAATAAGGGACTCTTCAAGGCGGAGTAAAAACTAGGAAGGACCCGAATCCAGTGATTTTTGGATGCCTACAATTCTGTTAGCAAGCTTTCTTTTTTGGAAGAAAATGTTACCAGAAGCATTTCGGTTCCAAATTGAAACTTTGCCGACAAACATCTTGGCCCCTTGAAGGAAAATGCTAGAGTCAATCCAACTCTCAGACACCACAACACTGAGGGAGGGATCGGATAGCCAAATCGTTTCAAACTGAAAGGGTCGAGCCGCCCGGGAAGGGGGCTTGGCGTGGGTGTGCAAAAGGATAGAACAGTGATCCGAGTGGAGTTTAGGGAGGTGGAGGATTTTATTATTTGGAAAAAGTTGGGCCTAACTCTCATTACAAAGACTTCTGTCCAATCTTTCGCTAATGAAACAACCTGACTGTCGGCAATTATTTCAAGTGAATCGAGGCCCAGAAAAGCCCATATCGATCAACCCACAATGGTCTAAACAGTCCTTAAATAGTAAAGCTCGTCGAGTATCAATAGGTTGGCCTCCAAATTTCTCTATACTAGTCAGAATTTCATTAAAATCCCCCATCAACAACCAAGGCAGATGATGGGAGTTAGCAAAAAATTTGAGGTTTTCCCAAAGTAATTTCTTGAGATTAAAACGAGGGCTGGCATAAATAGCAGAAAAAATCCAAGAAAAAGGTTGAGATAGAACCTGGATACATGCGTGGATCTCCTTCTGCGTGACTGAGAGGACGTCGCAATGGATCTCAAGACTATTCCAGAGTAACCAAATACCACCAACAAAACCAACTGGTTCAGCGACATGAAAATTAGGGAAACCCAAGCTTTTGTAAATATTTATACCTCGGTCTCCACCAACCCGAGTTTCAGTAATGACAACAAGGTGGGGGTGATGTTCCTCCATCAGACTACGAAAATGCCTTCGAAAATGGGGATTGGCTGCCTCTCGGTAGTTCCAAAAGAATGCCTTCATTGGAGACTTAAAGAAGGGGAGTGGAGGGAGTGCAAACTCCTCCTTTTTCAGCACCTCCTCCTCCTGTGAAATCCATTCTGGGCCTAGAACTTCTGCTCCTGCAGTGTGAAGGTTTGTGAACAGTTGAATCGTGTGTTCGAAAGCTCGATTTTCTTGCGTTATATAGAAGTTGGCGGTAATGCGTAGTCGTTGGAGCAATGGAGAAGTCTCTACCAATATTGCCTGGTTGAGATGACCCCGGAGACTAATCTCCCATGGAATTGAGGATAGGTTCATCCGATCTGTTACCGGTAAGGGTGGTGCAGGGAGAAAAGTCTCCTCTACCAGTGGGTTGAAAACTAGCTGGCTGTTTGAGAGCAGTCCCAGACTGGGCATGATCACTTGAGTCATCTGGATCAGTTGTCAAGGGAAGTCGGTTACGTGAGTGAATGGGGTTGACAGGAAGGTGACAATCTCAGTTTGGCGATGCAGCAGATGGGATGGTAGAGGTAGAAAGGGGGAGAGACTCATCCAAATGTTCATTATTTATGGATCGTACCACCCCAGTACAAAGGTTGGATCCCTCTGGAGCATCTCGAGCAGGCGGTCGTCCACCCGGGAGTACCCAGTGGTTGTCTCCATGAACCAATCGGGTTGGTTCTGACCCTCTACAAAGTTCAAACGGAAATGGAGGGTTGGTTCTGAGTGGGGACTGGATGGTCGAGTGGGGTTGCTGTGGGGGGTTCTTGAGTGAAAGGTTCGACGAGCCATGGTGAAGGTTGGAGTGAGAATCTGCAGAGAGCAAAGAGGTGGTGTGGGCAGAAGTAGAAGAAGATGATAAAGATTCAAAATGCAGGCGAGGCACAAGAGGGTCAGTTGCTGAAGTGGTAGACTGGGAAGTACCAGGTTGTAGGTCTGCAGCAGGGTGTAAGACTTCTGAAGAGTGGAGGATACTAGGAATGGTTTCCAAAGGGGGAATAGAGCAGTCTGTAAGACAATCAAAAAGGTTAACGTGTACAGGAATAGGTGATGAAGGGTTGCTATCAACATTAATTGTCGAAGGTTTCTAAGGCAGTGATAGGATCGCCTAGTCTTGGACAACTGGCGCCAAATTTTGAAAACTAGTGTCCTTTCTCGTCCAGACTTGTTTGGTTCGCCAGTTGTTTTGCTTCTCTAGCACCGGATTCTTCAACTGTTTACCCTTCCTCTGGACCAACATCCAAGGATCAAAAGTAGCAGTAGATGAGGAGGATGGGGTGACAGTACCTAATTTTCCAGATGACTGCTTATTTTGGACCAGCGATAGGCACTCGCTGGACTTGTGTCCAATCATACCACAGTGAAAACAAATGGCATTAATGCCTTCATAAGCAATATTGATGAGGATGGACCCCACTAACAATTTGGCTATGAGTGGTTTGGCCAAATCGATTTGCACACACAGTCTTGCAAATCTGCCTCTATCTCTATTCTTAGTGTGGAAGTCAATCTCTAGGACCTTACCCAACTTATTACCAATCCGTCGAAGAATCTGGTGGTCATAATATTCAATGGGGAGACTGTGGAGTCTGACCCACACCACTGTAGTAAAAAGACTTTCCTTCTTCGGTTGAAAGTCGGGTTCCCAGCGACAAATCGCAAGGAAATTCCTTCCTACAAACCAAGGCCTTTTATTCAACACCTTATTCAAGTCTGCCATATCTTGGAATTTCAAAAGAAATAAATGGTTGCCCAGATCGATACCAAAAAAGGAACTATGTAGTTTCTAGATGTTCTTGAGTCTGTCCATCAAGTACGTATAACCCGAACTCCGGCCCATGAGCTTCACTATGAGTGAGTTCTGCTAAGGGTTACGGATTCTCTCAAACTCTTCCTTTGACAGAACAATGGAGGGTATGGAAGTATCAGAATCTGACACCTCCTCAACGACCCCATTCAAGAGTAACTCTGGCTGTTCCGAACTGCTTATCAGGTGAAATGGAGAAGACAGAGCCTCCTTGAAGGAGCGATTAACAGAAACAGGCCCATCTAGAGTATTCCCCTTCTTCCTGCTATGACGTTCTAGTAGATCCTCTTCCTCCATTGATTTCTCAGTGTCGTTACCCTCCTCTTGGTCGTGCTGCTGGTTAGTTACAGTGGAATAGTTGAGCGTCCCTGTGCCGTCCTCCGGTCTCCGAGCTGGTGAACCACCGTGATTCGCGTCCATTATTGAAATTTGTAATTTTCTTTGATCCTGGGCAATTGTCCTTATTCTCTTTTGTTTGTTGTCTTTTTCACTTTTCGATGTACCAAACCCCCCCCCCCACCAAAAAAAAAAAAAGGTACTATATATGTTAAGGATTTTTTTTTTTTTCTAATTTTCCATCTATTGTCAATTTTTTTTGAGAAAATTATATTTCAGTTAGATAGCAAAAAAAAATTTCATTTTTTTATAGTGTGAGTCTTTTATGTGTATGGTGTAAGCAGTAGCGGAGCCATATGAGGCGTAGGGAGGTCATGTGTCCCCCTTAATTTTTATTTTTTATTTTTTATTTTTACATATGTATATAAATAAAATTTTAAACAAAAATAATTTTAGAATAAAATGTCAAGGGTATTTTTAAATTTATGAAAACAATAGTGATTTTTTTTTTTTGAAAATGAAATGACTACAACAAATTATATTTTTATGTATGAAAATTTTATGAAAAAAATCTCAATATAAAAGTAATATCCATCATTATTGATATATAAATATAATTAATCTCACTATATATATGTAAAAATTATTAGAATATTAGTTATATTTGTATGTGGAGTTCACCCTTCATATATTGCTTTATTGGTTAGTGATATCATATATCAATAATGATGTGATATATATCACCATTATATGAAATTTTTATTCAAATTTTGTAAAAATTTAATTTATCTTACCATTATATAATTTATTTTAAGACTTAAATATATGACTATTTTTACATTGTCCATGATACACTAGTTACACGCAATACTTTCTTTTCAATTTTACTCGAAGTTAATTGTAAAATTTTTTGTGAAATACTTTTGTAATAATTTATTGAAGTTTTTGTACTTAATATTAATTTAAAAATTATTATTATCTACTTATTGTTAGTTATGGGGAAAAAAATTAAAATTGTAATAAAAAAATATCCCTTCTAATTTAGTTTCCTGACTCTGTCATTGAGTGTAAGTCTTTTCTGTGTGCTAGGCTTGCGCATAAAAAGATTTCACGTACATGTAATTATTTTAAAATTGTTCCACTTATCTTTTTACATTTTCAACTAAGGGGTATTGAATCCTTTTTTAGTTTTTTATTTTGGTTTTTTTTCCCCTTTTTGGATCAATGCTAGGACCACTTGATCAAAAGCCCTTATAATTGTTTTAATTTTTAAATTTTTTTTTCCAACAATAATTGGATGAGGTTTTACATAAATGCGTTTCCAATTTACCCATAGGTGTTTACCTTTTCCTTTTTTTGCTACTTGAAAGGTAAAGTATTTAATTTTCAGGATTTATGATAGTTGGATGTTATAGAGTTTCTTTTTCTTTTCTTTTTTTTTTTTAAAAAAAAATTTAACATAATGATATCCGTGATAAAATAATATTTTTCTAAAAAAAAAAAGCATTTACTATATAGTTCTTTTTATATTTTAGGTTAGTAATACCTCTGAGGGTTGTTACAAAATGATCTTCTAGTTTTTCATTTTTTGGGAAAATTACATTGTAATTGAACAGTTAGAAAATAATCTCATTTTGTTGGTGGTGCGAGTCTATTATGTGTGTGGTGCAAGTCTTTTATATATGTCAGACTTGTTCTAACAAAAATTTCTACCTATAATGTAATTATTTTAAAATTATTGTATTTATTTGTAATTTCTCTAATCTTGTTATATTTTTAGCACGGATATTTATATATCTTACTATTATAAATAAGAGGCAGTTAGGTATTGTTACAATACATGACTATCTTTTTTTCTTTCCCATTTTACTTCTCTCTTTTTTTCCCTTCCCGTTGTATCTTTTTGCTTTTTGTCCTGTTTATATATATATATATATATATATAAGTCCTGTTAGAGATATAGATATATATAATATATATGGTTTGGTTAAAAAACCAATACTTTAATTCTATTGTATATTGTTTTGATTTTTTATTCTGTTATACATATATATATATATATTGTGTGAGTGAATTTCCGACCACACTGCCAAACTCAGTATTCAGCTGGAGAGCACTGGTAGAATAGATGGCACCTGACTGACCTGCAACAAAAAGAAGAGATTCCAGCGGTGGTTCGTCCACCCGGGGGCACTCCGACGATCAAGTCAGTTAAGTATCTCTCAAAGATAATCAATAGTGCTTAACTCACTGTTTAGAATATAAATTGCGTACCTTTAGACCCATCGGGGGTGTCTCTCTTTTATAGCGAATTCAATCCTAGTCCCAATAGAAGCCTTGCTCTAATGGACTTTAGCTCAGTGCTTATCTTGTACTCTCCAGTGGATAAAGATAAACTCCCTAAGAGTGTTATCCTTATCTATGCTGCAGTCCTTCCTTATTCTAGGACTCTTGTGCCTTATCGGCTTATCTCAGATTCCGACATCTTCAGAGGTAACCTCGGCCTAGCCGAGATAACCTTGGCATCACGACCAGGACACGTGGCACCTCGGCTGACACATCGGCGTCACCTTGGCCACGTGTTGGTACTCAGAAAATATATCCCCACAACTGCCCCCTAGGTTCTATTACCTCAGCACTCTGAGGTGATGGAACCTATATCAGAACTTCCTTTCAGTACGTCGGCTTAAAATTTCTTTAGCTGAGATCATCATACAGGCCGACATGTCTTTTTAAAGAACAAGAATTCCAAGAGCTCCTTCACGCGTATGAGCTGTTATGCATAATAACTCAATCGTTTTAGCCACACGTCTTCCTTTTACTGGATCGTACTTCATACGTGCCTGTAAGTCGTCTTGCGCCTGTGTGCGCCGTCTGACGCATACGTCGTTTTAGGCGCATTAATTGCCTTTTTGCCACCGTTTTGAGTTTTGACAAAACTTCTTTCTCCTTTCGTTTTTTCACTTTACATCGTCTTTGTTCAAACTCTCTCTCTCTCTCTCTTACTTTCTCTAATCCTCCATTGTTCCAAGCTCTCAAGCTCTGCTACCATCGCCGTTTTACCTCCTCCGGCGAGGCTCTTGCTAATCTTTTCCGCTGCCGCCGTTCGTCTGACTTCGGCGATCTCAACATCGGCTTCCTCTCTTCGGTGAGTTACTGTTTCTTCCCGATTTAACTTCTTGTTTCAGTTTTTTGTTTTGCTTTTCTGAACTCTACTGCTCTGCTTCTGCAATCTTGTTCATATCTTTGATATTTCAATTTGTATCTTGTTTTTCACCACATGTTTGTTTCATAATTCTGTTTTTGCCCCATTCGTTTCTTGAATACACACTATTCACACACTTATTGATTGTTGCCACTGTTCTTGGCCTGACACACCTGTGAAAACTTTTACCATGTGTTTCTTGATGACCCATCACTATTCTTGACTCTGAATCGCATTCCTGTTTCTGTTTGCCGTGTTTTTTTCAAATTCGTGCCTTCAATCTTCATCTCTATAGATTTAAGTTTGGGGTTTGTTTGTTGAACCCACAAATCTTAGGAAAAATTGAAACGATTCCCCACAGATTCTGTGTATTTTTAGGTTTTAACCGAGGTCCCTAAAAACCTTTCAAAACACTTCCTTCTGAAATCTAGCTCCTCCAGTTAAGCCGATATCATGGGAATGTGGAAGCATAGGGTAGACACCCCGACAAAATTAGAATACTTTAGGCGAGAGTTTTCCTTCCCTGCCGACGTCCATCTGAGGTTGGTTGGAGAGGATGACTCCATCATGCCTATAATTGATTCTATGCCTTTCCCTGTTGTGGCCTTTATTGAGTGTGGTTTTAGGCTCCCACTCAACATTCTTTTTCGAGAAGTCCTTCATTACTATAAGTTGAACCCGATGCAACTTGCCATTAATTCCTACCGAGTCATCAATGGCATAATAGCCTTAGCCTGACAAGAGAATGCTAGGGTTAGCTTAGCCGACATCCAACACTGTTATACTATGTGCGGCCTTTCACTGAAAGAGAAAGGCTATATCTATTACCTCAAGCCGAGGTCCACAGAGTATAAAATCGTGGCCGACCTCCCAGACTCCAACAAGGGATCGGGAGATGATTACTTCATTAACTCGGGGAACTGGGAGTTCGCTTCAGACAAGGACCTCCACTTCTACCCTCTTCCTCGAACAGTTTTTATAGAGGGTAATGGTAAGAGCCCAGTGTTTATACTTATTTGTTTTTTAAAGTCTCCAATACTTTGATCTAATGTCTGTGCTATTCTTTTTTGCAGTTCTTCCTCAGCCGCCAAAGGGCTTTCGCCAGTCTTTCTTACCCAGCAAAGACTTGAGGAAGCTTTTGGATTTGCCAGTTCACAAGCGCAGAGCCCCCTTGCTGCTCAATTTCATTTCTACCTACAAGTTAGTTCTTCCCGACGTTCCAAAGAGGAAGAAAAAGAGTCAGTCTCCTCCTTCCGCCACAACTCCTCAGGCTGCCTCCACATCCCGGCCAGATCAAGGATCAACTTCTGACCCAGCAGCGCAGCTGTCAACTTCAGCTCCATATCTGATCCCAATATCCCAGCGCCAATGCCGGCGACGAACTGTTTTTGTTGCCAAGATGGGCTGCCAGAAAGCAGTTGCTAAAGATCTTTTGGCCAACATTCCCTCTACCATAGACGCCCAACCTGCGCCATCTCAGCCAAAGCCGAAGCAAAAAAGGATAAAGAAGGCTCAGCCAAAGGCCACGGTAACTCAGATTGACACTGAGGATACCTTGCCAATTTCAAAATTGGCTTCAAGCGAAAAAACTACCTCTGTCCCTGAGAAGAGGTTTGCCGAGGCTGAACCCTCCCAATCAACTCGGTCAAAGAGGCCGAGGTCAGAGTCTGCCACAACGTCGGGCTCCATGAAGGCTGGTGCCCCCTAGGCTCCACCTATTACTTTGGAGGACAGACCAGTCTTTGCTGAGGATAGTGCCAACGATATCAACGTCGGTGTTACCCTTTCCACAGCCTTGCTCCTCCTTGGGGATCTCGACCGCAACGCCAAGATGACTGAGCATGAGAACTTTGCCTTGATGCTCCAGCGTTCTGTTCAAGTAAGTCTTCACACTTGGTATCTTTCTTTCTTTTTCTGTACTTAGAAAATTTTTCAATAACTTCTGCTCTGTTCACTTTCAGGCCATCCAGCATGCTCATTCCTTCTCAATGCAAGCCTTTGAGAACAGAAAGGAGCTAGCCGACAAGAAGAGGGAGGTCTCCAATCTACAGAAGACTAATAAAAGCTTACAATAAAAAATGAAGACTTTGGCAGACCAGGCCGAGGCTGCTGTTAAAGCCAAAGATGATGGCGAGGAGAAGGCAGATTCTACAGAGGCCATCAAGAAGGTTCTTGAGGCCGAAAAGAAAGAGGCTGAGGAAAAGATGGCCCAGGCCCAGAAAGAACTACAAGACGCCTTGGCCACGAAAGACGCCGAGCTCAAGGCTGCCGATCAAAAGGGATACAACGAGGGGGTGGCTGATGTCACTTCAGACTACGAAAAATAGATGAGGCAGGCATGCAACAAGGGTTTCACCCTTGGTTGGATGACTTTGCTGAAAAAGCTCGAAGTCCCCAAGGACTCCCCCCTCAGGAACGCCGACGTCCTTCCTCTTCCAATCCCCCTAACACCAAGCCAATCTAACGATGATTCTGAGTCTGAGGAGGAGGCTTTGGTGAGGAAGTCTAAGGAAGCTGCTGGGGCCAAGTCCCCTACTCAAAATGAGCAAGTCCTGGACTTGACTCAAGATGAGGAGGGTGAGGAGGTTCCCAAGGATACTACTCCTGAGAAGGCATCATCGGACGTGTCTCTCACCGACAAGAGCCATGATCAAACCGTTCAGGAAATAGATGCTGAGCTTGCAGCTGAGAAGGTTGCCGAGATGTCCTTCCAGCAGTCTTCTGAACTTCAAACCCAACCATCTAGTGTTGCCGAAGAATCTTAATTCGTCTTTTTTCTGTGCTTCTTTATTTTTCTTTGAAACAATGTAAGCTCTTTACATGGCCGATGTGCCTTCTTTTGTAATCTCTGAACAATTACTCTTTTGGTAGGCCGAAGTGCCCTCTTTTGTACATATATGCAACTTCTTTTCCTGAATGCTTGTATCTTTGTCTTCTTTTTATTGCTCTTGCATGATTTCATACTTAGAATTTTTTGCATATCTTCAATACACACCTTATCTGTGTAATTTTTTCGGGGTGAAACACTTAGGCTATACCCACCAATGGTTTATATCGGCAAGTACATAAATACTCAGTTTATTACTACCTTGGTTGGACATAACCTTAGTTTAACTTCAACTTGTAAATTTTTCACAAATTTCAACAAGTGTCAAACATGATCTCGGTTTAATTTCAACTTGTAAACTTTTCACAAGTTTCAACAAGTGTTAAACATGATCTCGGTTTAACTTCAACTTGTAAATTTTTCACAAATTTCAACAAGTGTTAAACATGATCTCGGTTTAACTTCAACTTGTAAACTTTTCATAAGTTTCAACAAGTGTTAAACATGATCTCGGTTTAACTTCAATTTGTAAACTTTTCACAAGTTTCAGCAAGTGTTAAACATGATCTCGGTTTAACTTCAACTTGTAAATTTTTCACAAATTTCAACAAGTGTTGGACATAACCTTAGTTTAACTTTAACTTGTAAATTTTTCACAAATTTCAACAAGTGTTGGACATAACCTTAGTTTAACTTCAACTTGTAAATTTTTCTCAAATTTCAACAAGTGTTAAACATGATTCTGTCTTTCTAGGAACCATTTTCCAACTCTTTGTCCCCTAATGTGAATTTAAGTCTCACTTGAGTTCTCATTATGCATGTATTCCAGAAACATTGGCAAGTATCGTATTAGTCATAAGTGTAGGAAGTCAAGCTAAAAATTTATTTATTTATTTCGGCAAATAACAAACAACAGAAAAGTCTAATAATAGAAAATTTTCAAATTGCAAGTATTCCAGGGTCTTGGCAACTTTTTGCCTTCATTATCTTTGAGCCGATATGCCCCATTGCCCAATACCGAGATGATTCTATAGGGTCCCTTCCAATTTAGGCCAAGCTTGCCCTCCCTGGGATCATTCTTGTTGCTGATGACTTTTCTCAAGACCAGGTCGCCGACTTAGAACTCCCTTGGGTTAACCTTCTTATTATAAGCCTTGGCAAGTTGTTGCTGGTATGTTGCCAACTGAATTGCAGCTCTCTCCCTTCTTTCTTCTAGTAGATCCAGATCTTGGGCTAATAATACGTCATTGGTCCCATTTTTTACTCCCTGGGTTCTCATCCCTGGGATATCGACTTCCAGAGGAATGACTGCTTTTGTGCCATAAGCCATGGCAAAGGGGGATTCCCCCGTTGATCTTCTCGGCGTAGTCCGATATGCCCAGAGTACGATGGGTAACTCATCTACCCATTTTCCTTTTGCTACCTGCAGCCTTTTCTTTATCCTATCCAGGATAACTTTGTTAGATGCTTCTGCTTGTCCATTACTTTGAGGAAAGCTTGGGGTTGAAAAGTAATTCTTGATTTTGAACTTTGCATAGAAGCTCTTGATTTACTATCAAATTGTGTTCCATTATCTGCAACTATTGCTCTTGGGATCCCAAATCTTGTGATTATGTTCTTTCATATGAAGCTCTTTACATCCACATCTCGGATCTTGGCTAGGAGCTCAGCTTCTATCCACTTGGTGAAGTAATCTGTTACTACTAGCAGGTACTTCCTTTGTCTAGTTGCTTGGGGCAGTTGCCCAATGAGATCCATGCCCCATTGGGCAAACGGCCAAGGACTGGATATTGGGTTTAGGTCTGTTGCTGGTTGGTGTATCAGAGGTGCAAAGCTTTGACACTTTTCACACTTCTTGACATAAGCCTCTGTATCCTTCTACATGTAGGGCCACCAATACCCCTAGGTGATGGCCCTATGAGCTAGTGATCTGCCCCTAGCGTGGCTTCGACAAATTCCTTCATGTATTTCATATAAAAAATCTTTAACTTGTGAAGGATGTACACACCTCAAAAGGGGTCCAGTGAAGGATCTTCTGTAGAGATGTCCTTCCGCTGTCAGACTGAATCTTGCCGACTTCAATTTGATCTTGTGTGCCTCTTTGTGATCATCTGGCAGTTTTCCTTCTTTCAGGAATGCTACTATTTCATTTATCCAGTTTGGTCCCATGTCCACACACATTGCTTCACGCTCTATGGTCAGTGGTTCGATGCTCGGGCCCGACAAGTAGTTAACCATTATCATCCTTACTTTTCTAGGTTATATTGCACTAGCCAAGTTGGCCAGTGCATCGGCGTGACTGTTATCATCTCGGCTAACCTGATGTAGTCAGCAATTCTAAAACAAGGCCACCAACCTGTTGCCCTTTTTTGTGTAGGCCGACATCCTCTCGTCTCTCGCTGAAAACTCGCATGTCGTCTGGTTGACTATGAGCTGGGAGTTGCAGAAGACTATTACCTCATCTGCTTCTGATGTTACTGCCAGCTTCAATCCTGCAATCAATGCTATATACTCTGCTTCATTGTTAGAGGCCTTAAACCCCAAATGAATGGACTGTTCCAATAGCTGTCCATCTAGAGATACCAGTACTACTCCTACCCCCGCTCCTTGTCGGTTTGAACTCTCATCGACAAACAGTCGGAAGGATTCGCCGAAGTAGATGTTGCAGGGTTTGAGTTTTTCTTCTTTCCTTTGTTCCGTTGCCTTCGGCTGGGCTCCTCCTTGCTTGCTTTGACATCGTTCACCTCGGCTCAGAGGAGCCCGATGTATGATGGATTCTAGTGTGAACTCGACCACGAAGTCGGCCAAAACTTGGCCTTTGATTGCTGTTCTGGGTCTGAACTCCAGGTCATACTGGCCCAAGGCCACTGCCCATCTGGCTATTCTCCCTGTCAGGTTTCCCTGCTACAACAGGGACTTCAATGGATGTTCAGTGAGCACCACAATTTTATGGGCTTGAAAGTAATGGTTTAGCTTTTTTGAAGCCATTACTAAGGCCAACGCCAACTTCTCTAGGGGTAAATACCTAGTCTCTGCATCAGCCAGGGTTTTGCTTACATAGTAAACAACCCTTTGTTCCCCTTTTTTCTTCTCGGATTACCACTGCACTTACCGTATGTTCTGAAACTGCCAAGTACAGGAACAATTCCTGTCCAGGTTCTGGATTTGAAAGAACTAGAGCTGTGGTCAGATACTTCTTCAAGTTGGCCAAGGCGGCTTCGCACTTCTCGATCCATAAGAAGTTTGTAGCTTTCTTCACTAAGTTGAAGAAAGGTTTGCACTTATCTGAGCTTCTGCTTATGAACCTATTCAGGGCTGCGGCCCTTCCAGTCAGCATTTGTACTTATTTTGCCAACGTCAGGCTCTTCAACTCTAGGATGGCCTTGATATGATCTGGGTTGGCCTCAATGCCCCTTCTGGTCACCAGGTATCCCAAGAACTTACCAGATCCAACTCCAAATGCACACTTCGATGCATTGAGTTGGAGCCGATATGTTTTAAGGATTTCAACTACTGCTTTTAGGTTGGCCAGATGACCTTTAGGTTCCTTGGTCTTCACGACCATGTCGTCGATGTAAACTTCCACCGTTCGGCCAATCAGATGTCTGAACATCCTAGTTACCAATCTTTGGTAAGTTGCTCCTGCGTTTTTCAACCCAAAAGGCATCACTTTGTAGCAATACAGCCCTTTTAGGGTGATAAACGCAGTCTTCTCTTCATCTGAGGGGTACATGGCTATCTGGTGGTATCTCCTGTAGGCATCCAGGAAGCTCATCCTTTCATGCCCTGAAGTGGCATCCACCAGCTGGTCAATCTTGGGTAGAGGAAAACTGTCTTTGGGACAGGCCTTGTTTAGGCTGGTAAAGTCCACGCAGACCTTCTATTTACCATTTTTTTTCTTCACCACTACTGTGTTCGATAGCCATGTCGGGTAGTTTACCTCTTGAATGGCCCTGGCCTCCAGAAGTCTGTCTACTTCTTCCTCCACTACTTCGACGTGCATCAATGTCGGTCTTCTTGCTCGTTGGATTACAGGTTTGGCCGACTTGTCAACGTTCAGTTTATGACAAGAGACATCGGGGTCAATGCCAGGCATTTCGTAAAGCGTCCAGGCAAACACTTCAATGTTTGCTCTCAAGAAAGCCTCTAACTCTTTTTCTTCTTCTTCGGCTAAGCCCAAGTCGAGAAGGAAGAAGCGTTCTTCATCCACCTCCTGGACGAGGATTTTCTTCAGTGCTTCTTCACTTTTCTCGGCTGGCTCTTTGCCGACGTCCTCTAGGACTTCCACATCTTCGTCTTCGATCTCTGCCCTCACTAGTTCTCGTATGCTGCAGGTAGATTTCAATGCTGCCATGGAGCAATTCTTTGCCTGCAGCTGATCTCCTCTGACTTCTTCTATCACATGCTCTGTTGGGAACCGCAGTAGTTGATGCAATGTTGAGGGAACAATCCTCATTGCGTGCAGCCATGGTCTTTCCAGGATTGCATTATATGGGAAGGGTGTGTTGATTACGGTGAACTCTGTCTTTATCTTCCTGGTGCCTGCTTGCACCTCCAAGCTCGTTGTTCCCAGTGGCCACGTTGGCGTTCCATTGAATCCGACCATTGGGCCATTGGATTGCTCTATATCGTCTGGGTGAAGGCCAAGCTCCTTGTAACACCTAACGTACATGATGTCACAAGAGCTGCCTTGGTCAATTAAGATGCGCTTCACTTGGCACTCCCCAACTTGGAGGGATACTACCAAGGCATTGTTGTACAGGTGCTGCACCATCTCAAGGTCGGCTTCAGTAAAGGACACTACTTGTCCCTGGCACTCCTCTGTCCGATGTCTCTTCTCCCCGACCTGGTACACATGCTGCAAGTGTTTTACCTTATGAGTCTCCCTCCTAATTTCGTTTTTGTTAACCTTCGAGTGGATTACATTAATTACCCGAGGTCCTCCTACCTGAGGTTGCTGTGCTGGAGGAGGTGGAGCTACTAGTGCCTAAGGCAATCTTGCCTGTTCTTTCCTTGTCCTAGCCTCATCTACAAGGTCCCTCAGATGGCCTTGCCTTACCAGGTCTTCCAGGTGTGTCTTCAGGGCTCTACAACCCTGAGTCATATGCCCATCTTCGTTATGGTAAGCACA
Source organism: Camellia sinensis (assembly GCF_055761805.1). Lineage (NCBI taxonomy): Eukaryota > Viridiplantae > Streptophyta > Magnoliopsida > Ericales > Theaceae > Camellia > Camellia sinensis. The sequence continues at coordinate 193,993,324 of NC_138964.1, forward strand.
ATGCTTTCCAAGGCTTCTTTCCATAAATTCTCCTGGCACCCTAGCTGGTGCTCTGAAGTAGGGCTGGAATCGGATTTTGTCTAGGACTTTGTGAATTGGGATTCGGAACACAGTTGTGACTGCCTGTGTAGCCCTCAGACCTATCTCTTTGTTGGATCCGTTGTTACATCAGCCTCGCTTCGGCGAGCCGTTACCTTTCTCTTGCTTTGTCTCCTTAGTTCTTGATATGTCTTCGTCGGCTCTGGCATACTTCTCGATTCTGGCCATGAGCTCTTCCATGCTTTTTGGCAATGTCTTTGCCAAAGACTTTCATAGTGGGCAGTTGTCTTTTAGGCCGTTCTTGAAAGACACGACCGTCGCCTCTTGGTTGCACTCGGGTATTCGGTTGAACACATCATAGTACCTTTTTGCATAGGCTCTAAGGCCTTCATCCTTACTGATTCTCAGAGCCATCAATGTGTCCACCCTTAATGGCTGTAACTTGTTTGTCACGAACCTGGCCACAAACATCTCGGCCAGGCCTTCCCAGGTCTTCACACTTCCCTTTGGCAGTTTGTGAAACCAATCTGATGCAATCTCTCCGAAGAATGAGGGGACCACCTTGCAGAGCAGCGGCTCGTTTCCACTATACAATGCCATTGAGTTCAGGTATAATCCAACGTGAAAGTTGGGGTCTGACTTACCATCGTATATTTGGAACCTCGGCATACTGAATCTCTTTGAAGCCTCAAATTTGTCTAACTCCACTGAGAATGGTGTTCTCGGCTTATCAGGGGAGGTTACCTCGGCATCGGCATTTTGTTGTTTCCTCTTGAGGTAATCTCTCAAGTCTTCTTAGGTCCGCCCAAGAGCTCGGCTATCTCCTGATTTCAATCCTTTTGGTGCACTACTTTCAGCTTTGTTGTGAGCCCTTTTCGACCTTTCTCAATTAGTCGTGTCGAAATACAGTGCCTACCTTTGAACATGCCGATGTTCTTTGGGGTCTTCCTCTTTGGTGCGATGTGTCATTCGTGACTTTTCCCTCCTCGACTCTCCTCTTCCGACCTCACTTGAAGGCCGGTGAGAGTGTTTTTCGCTCCTGATGTGCTGGGGGGGCTACTGGGTTTGATTTCTCCCCCCTCCCCTCTGGGCATTGGCCGCTGGAATCGGCGTGTCCTGCAGCAGGAACGGTGTCTGCATGACGTTATTTTGCATCATAAAATTGACAACCGATTGCAGGTCTGCCAATTTGTTCGCCATCTCTTTCACCTCTTCGTCCCTCCGCAAGCATCTATCCTTCCATACCTGGAGGTCGTCTTCGTTGTAGTATCCACTTTGATCTGGTTTCTTTGGCACGTCGTCATCCTGGCCGACGTCTTTCTTGCTGTGATTCTGGTTCTGAGTCTCCTCGTTGCGACCATCTTCCTCCATATTAGGATCAATGTGCTTACCATTCTGAGCAGGGGTTTCGTCCCCAACCTTATCCTTCTGTCTGTCGCTGGCCATCTATTCTCCTTTCTTTCCCACGTATGGCGCCAAATTGTGTGAATGAATTTCTGACCACACTGCCAAACTCAGTATTCAGCTGGAGAGCACTGGTAGAATAGATGGCACCTGACTGACCTGTAACAGAAAGAAGAGATTCCGGCGGTGGTTCATCCACCCGAGGGCACTCCGACGATCAAGTCAGTAAAGTATCTCTCAAAGATAATCAATAGTGCTTAACTCACTGTTCAAAATATAAATTGCGTACCTTTAGACCCATCGGGGGTGCCTCTCTTTTATAGCGAATTCAATCCTAGTTCCAATAGAAGCCTTGCTCTAATGGACTTCAGCTCAGTGCTTATCTTGGACTCTCCAGTGGATAAAGATAAACTCCCTAAGAGTGTTATCCTTATCCATGCTGAAGTCCTTCCTCATTGTAGGACTCTTGTGCCTTATCCGCTTATCTCGGATTCGGATATCTTCGGAGGTAACCTCGGCCTAGCCGAGATAACCTCGGCATCACGACCAGGACACGTGGCACCTCGGTTGACACGTCGGCGTCACCTTGGCCATGTGTTGGCACTCAGAAAATATATCCCCACATATATATTGCTTAACAAATAATATTTTGGACTTATTTGGTTTATATTTTAAGATATAATTTTTCAGAAAAATATAATTTTTGAAATTTGTTTGAAAAATTTGTTTAGTTAAAATTTTTTGAAATTTTTTTTTCAAAATCACTTTCTTTCTCCTATATATCAATCAATCATTTTTTTTTCCTGTTCTTTTTCAATTACTTTTTTTCTCACACATATCTACTCAACTATAACAAAATATCAAATCATTCCAAATTCCAAAATTATTTTCAAAACACACAATCCAACAAACTAAAAAATTAATTTTTGAAAAAATTTACTAAAATTTTGTTTGGTTTAGTAATTTTGAAAAAAAAAATTCAAAATCACTTTTTATTTTCTACACATCAATCAATCACTTTTTCTCTCACACATATCTCAATTACAATAAAATATCAAATCATCCAAAACTAACTATTTCTAAAATATATAACCAAAAAAAAAAAAAAAAAAATTTAAAGTCTTTCGCCAAATTTTTGCTGTTAGATATATATATATCTATATAACAAAGCAACTCAGAATTTGAATCCGGATGGGACTTATGTCCCGTTGTCAAAATTTGAGCTATGAGATTAATTTAATCTAAGGGCTAAAAATATCTCACCCACTCTCTCTAGACCATTATCAACACACATCCTTTATCTATTTCTCTATCAGCACGCTTCCTCCTCTCATCTCTTTCTGATTTCAAATTTTGAACAAGCACCCCCTCTTCTCTCTCTCTCTCTCTACCTCCATTGGAGCCCATTCACATGCTTCCCTGTCGGAGCCCAACCCTCGCCGGCGACCAAACCCCAAACCTCTATTACTCTCTTCATCTTCTCTTTTCCTCCCTCCCTCTCTCCACCATCGCAATCGTCATGAATAGTGGCAGCCCCAAATCCCCGTCAAGATTGATGAAGCCCGAATGGAGCCATTGCCGAACGAGCCACTACCAAAAGAGATCAGATAGATTCAGAGATGGTAGTCGAAAAGGAAGTCCTCACTGCCGGAACCGAACCCAAGCTTGTCCCCGGTTAGAGCGCCACCGTCCACTGCACCGGCTACGGTTACTCTTCCTCTCTCTCTCTCTCAAGCCAATATCTGTGAGATTTTTGATTTGTGGACACAATTTGTGGTTTCAATCTTAATGTCCCTGGTTTTTAATTCATCTAAATTAAAATTTGCCTTTAATCTAATTATCTTGCTGATAACAATTCACACCACCAGACCAACCACTCAGTTAAACACTCCTGAACTGGGCGCCTGCCAATATGAGACCAACTCAGTGAAGTAACAAAATTTCTTTGTAACCTGTTCAGTTTTGAAATAAAAAATTGAACTATCCCTAAAAAGTTTTCAATTCTTGTGGTAATTTACATTTTGATAGATTCAAGGCTCAACTTTGGACATTTTAATGTCATTTGTTAACCAAATGTAAATGGGAATCATGTCTTTTTAATCATCTTATGGTTGCCTTTTACCAATTTTGTGTACCGTAACTAATAATACCTTTATTTTCATTTCACTTCATTTAAGTAATTTTGCTGAATACTTTCTTTTTCTTTTTAGGGTAAGTAATTTTGCTGGATACTTAATGAATTTATTTCCTAATTGCAAATCCCTCATCAATTGTCATTGAGATTCTGTGTGTGCACTAGAATTTTGTTAACCTAATGTTTTTTTGTTTTTTGTTTTTTTTTTCAGGTTTGAGCACTACTAACCTGATTTTTTTTTTCTTCAGGTTAGTCAAATGGATTGGGGATTGTTAACATTAAATGGGTCAATGTGAAACGTTAACCTGACTGTTAACATTAAGTTGAAAATAAAATAGATAGTCATATTTTTACTCATAGTTTCAAATTAGATAAAATATTTTTGGTATTTATTGAATACTTTTGTATTTTCTTAAGCTTTATCTGGCACATTATTCAGTGGTGATTTACAGAATGATGATGAGTTGTGGTGCACAGAGGATGTGAGTAGCGAGTTTTGTTTTGGGGTAATGTTCTTATACTTTTTAAGTATTTATTATCTTGAGAAGTGCTCTTATTGATTTTGGATTTGGTGCTCCTCCATTTCTAAAAGATATATTTTGGTGACTTTTTTGGATATATTCATTTTTTTGTGTTAGTTTTTTCAATTGTTTTTGGTATTGGTATGTATCTAAGTAGCTGTCAATTGCAGTAAGAGTGCTTTAAAATAGAAAATCACTTCCAATTTGATTGCTTTATTTACATTTATGGTAATTTGAATATGAAGTATTGTGTTTGTGGTCCTATATGTTTGAATCATTGCTTTAAATTTGCTTAATAGGTTCACATTAGAGAGTTTGAGGAAGAAGTGAAGCTTCTTAAGAACATTTCGCATCCAAACATTGTGGTAAGTATTTGATTTGCATTGTTACTAAAGCATTTTAATGTTTCCTTTTGTTGCTCATCCCTTAGAAAACAATTTAAATATCCATAAATTCTTCAAAAGGTAAGGTGTAACTTCCAATTTCTGGTTGTAATAATAACATTCTAATAATTTGAGCACATGCAAGTTTGTTCAAAATTATATAAGTGGTCATACATAGAACTTAAACCCAAATAAAAGTATAATTTTTCAAGGCAATTAAAATCCATTGGGGTTTCTGTTTGATAATTGGTTGTGGTATTGCTTTGCTTTGTTGACAGCTATTATGGGCAGTTTGAAAGTTGATTTCAATAATTTTTTACTTCCATGATTTTTTTTATTTTGAAGACCAACACATGCTTTACATAGTTGATTTGTGGTGATTCTCTCTCTCTCTCTCTCTCTCTCTCTCTCTCTCTCAAGATTTATATTTAATGGGTTCAATAACGTTTTCATGGTGAGCACCAAAACTTAGATTTTTAGATATATTTTTCATGTGAATGGGTTGTTATTTCATGTTTTTTTGGGGTTTTAAGTATGTTGTTATTGCATTATTGTACAAAGAGGTTTTTATTTGAACCTTTCTCACATTTGTTTTTTCCTCTCAATATTTAATGTACATTTGTAATCTCATCGTACACCACCAGTTGAGCCCACATGTGTGGATTTTGTTTTAGGCTGAAGATTCATAATGGAATGATTCCCACTCACTCCCACCATCAATCTCAGTTAAAATTTTGGTTTTATTTAATTGGTACAAATGTATTCGATTTCCATAGAATTCGAAACTTTACCAATGTAAGCAAGAAGGTAAATTCAATAAACCAAATGTAAATTCAATATCTATAAAATTTTGGTTTATTGAGTTATTGATATTGTTTAATTGGCACGAGTTATTGATATAAAAGGTAAATGCATGAGTTAATTTGTTTTAGACTTATAGAAATTGAGTCGGAGTTTTTATTTACTAAAATTTCAAATTCATGGCTCCTTTGCATTAATGATAGATATTTGAATTTTTTTATTTTTTTCCAATTAATTGGCTTTGAATTTCATAACTTAATTATTTGGATTTGTAGTATCATCCTATCTTTCATTAATCTCATTAACAAAAGTCTTCTTATTTACATAGAATCCTCTAATTGGTTATTTATAATTTCATCATTATCGGTTGGTTTAACAGAGAAGCCTTCTATTTGTTAGTCTACCTTTAAATTCTATTTTTTTTCATAGTGTACTGCTTATTACAGTGCATCTTTAGCTTAAATTTTATTTTTTTCATAGTGTACTGCTTATTGATGTGGAATCTAATCTCTTTTGTTCTTGGTATTATTGATTTGCAGGTTATTGATGTTGACATAAAACAGTGCATCTTTAGCTTAAATTTTATATTATTGATATTGGCAAGTCTAGAATTATATATTATTATGTGTGTGGTTTTGATTAATTGCTTGAATTAGATTATTTGATTCTTGGTCTAAAGAAACTAACAAAATGCACAGGAAAACAATGTGCAATAACTCATATCTTTGTTAGATTGAATCAACTTATACTGTCTTTTGGGTATAAATAGTACAGCTTCATGATTTCATTGTAAAAGAACCACAATTCATCATAAAATAACCACCTGTGCCTACGGCACTCCAAGTTAAAAAAACAAAACCACATTCAAGCTTTTTTTGGCCCTTCCCTTAAAAAAAAATTCCCCTTTAAATATTTAGTTTATACTAGAGATTTGAGCTCATTTCCCTCTTTAGTATGTATGGGATTACAAGATATTCTTTTGTTTATGTGATTACCAGATATCTTTCTTTTTCTTTTTTTTTTCTGTTCTTATATGAAGGGCTACCTTTTTTTTAATTTTTTTTTCTATTTCTTAATCTTGGACAATGTTAAGAAGCTGAGATCTTCAAAATTGAATTTGAAACTCGCACACTCAGATTTTAGTTATTTTTGCTGAAGGGAAAGCATTAGTTGCTATAATTGAGAAGACCTATGGTGATCAGCTTTCTGATTGTTACTCATTTTCGTTGTTATTTTTTTCTCATTTGGCAATGCCATTGTCTATTAAAAAGAGAAACCATCGTGTGATATTGTGTGTTGTCCACTACTAATACACCATTACAACGGTCCAATTTTGCAGGCAAGTGGAGTAAGATCAGCAGACGACGCTAAGCTAGGATAAGTTCTATGGTAATATCTTTTTTACTTTTTTTCCCAACCATACGCACTATCAATCTAATTTGTCGTTACATACATAAATGAGGGATTTTAATATCTAATTTGTTCATTCTATTTCATGTGATATTTGTTATTTCTTTATGATTTTGGGGTTCTCATGTAGAGAGTTGTACTAAATATAATATTTACGTGGCCAATTTGCAGTTTGACAATAGGATGGCGTTACTTGCTTGAAGTCAATTGCTTTTGTTGAGTTGATTTTTGGATTCTTTGATTTTGTCAAAGATCATTTACTTCACTTAGTAACCTAATAGATGCCAAGTAGGTAGATCAAGTACTATTAGGAGTACATCCTCCTTATTGTTCATTTGCTAAGAGCAAATGTAGCATCACCCATAAATTTAGACAACTCTTCCTAAAAGAAGTTTAATGTTTTAAACTTGGTCCGCTAAACATAATGATAGTCTCTTTGTTCTTGGCGCTGTTTATTCTAATTTTATATTTCTATTATGGTTTCAATATATTAGTGTTCGCAGGACATAACATTAGAACAATATTTTGTAATTTTATATTTCTATTATAGTTTCAGGACATAGCATTAGAACAATCAAGCCTAGCCTCATAATTAAATTATATTACCAATGGGTTTAGTGGCAGAACCAATATTTTGGCTTGGGGCCAACATTAAGCAAAAACCTAAGTTTATATTGCCAATGGGTATAGTGGCAGAAACAATTTTTTGGCTTGACAAAGTTTTGTCCAGTTTCATAGACTCATTCTTCACTCAGTTGTGTAGTTATTGATTATAATTTAAAAATATCACATCTCTATCCTCACGGTTAATTTAATATTTGATCAATTAACTGGTTTAAGGATTCCCAATGGCAGAGAATATATTAGGGGAGCTGTGTGCGTTTTAATTTGCTTCTTTCCTTTTCTTTCTTGGAAGTTTTCTATTTGATTCTCAACTACAACCATCAGATTGGTGGATTGATTGGATGAGGGTGGGTGATGATTTGGCTATAATGTCTGCTTACCATTTGATTCTCGCACAAACTGTAATGTCTGCTTACCCTTGATTGTTTAATGTTAGTTTGATTTTTATTTTAAGTTTGATTTTTACTTTAAGTTAAAGTTTTTTTTACACAACGTGCATGGTTTTAAATTACAACTTTGAGCACTCAAGTATGATCTCTTCAATCATTACAGTTTTTATTTTATTTTTTTATCTTATTGAGGTGGTGGTAATTTTCATTAGACACAACCTAATAAATTGTAATATAAAAATTTATTACACATATAATTGTTTGATCTCTTCTCATCACCAACATTAATTGTTTGATCTCATGTAATTGTTTTGTTTTTTGTGAATCCTTGGGACTCGATTAGAGTGATATATTTTGACTTTGACTTTTAAATTGTTTTTTCCTTCAAATTTCAAGTGTATAAAAGTGGCAATTGTCTATGATATTGGAGAATGTAACATCTTTGTATTTAGATTTTTTTTTTAATGGGTTTCTCATTACACATTCTTTTACTATGATGAGTATATTGAAAAAAAAAACAACGATAGTGAGAATTTTGAGTAAATTGTTGTATAATGATTAATTGGGCAAAGCTTTTTGTCATTAGCCTGCTTGTGATGGAATTCCAAATTAGATGTAATTTTTTAGTTTCATTTGTTTTCGTGTATTATCTAAATTGTTAAATTCTTCATGCTGAATTGAAAAAAGAAAAAAAAGTTATACTTAGCAATTCATATATTTTTTTTCCCGATACAATTCATATTCATATTCATATTCATATTCATATTCATTAAGCAGCAACATGTGAACTCACAAGTATACACTAATCAGGAGACTTGGGAACTAAACTGAAAGGTGCATGATCATATGTATTAAAATATTTTTTATGTTCAATGCCTGTTAATTCATAGTTATTGGTTTTTCTGTTTCTCAAAGGTATTTTGATGTGATTTTTCGTGTTATGATTTCTTTTAATTGATTTTTTTGAAGTGAATTCAAAAAAATTGGAGTGATTTTGTTGCATGATGGGATTGTGTTGTTTTTCTATGTGTGTTGATAGTTGGCTCTTTCATTCTAAATTGGATGATTAATCTTATTTTTTTATTTTATTTTTTTTAAAGCTAGAATGATTACTCTTTTGTACCAAAATGTTCATTTACCATTTCTTAAAGCTTTGAAAGTTGATAAAGCGAAAAGGTTACTCAGTTATAATACTAATTTAGACACATTCTTTTATTAAAGGTTGTTCCATTCTAACTCACTATACATGTGTTACTTTGGCATGAATATCTTTGAATATGTTGTATACAACGTTTTTATATTATAAATTTGCTATTTCGACCTTAATTATGAAGTTTGTCAAAACTTCAATTTGCTATTTGGACTTTAATTATGTTATAATTTGCTATTTTTTTATAAATTTGTAATGAAATTGTTGTCATTTTGAATTAATTTATTGCAATTGATTTCTATAACAGTGAAATTATTATCATTTTGAATTGATTTGTTTTAACTAATTTTTGCAAAATATGTTATACCAACATTATTTATACCGTGCCTTCAGGCACGGGCATACACTAGTATATATATATAAGTCCTGTTAGAGATATAGATATATAATATATATGGTATGGTTAAAAAACCAATACTTTAATTTTATTGTATGTTGTTTTGATTTTTTTAATCTGTTATACACACACATATATGTAAGTTGCTTAACAAATAATATTTTGCACTTATTTGGTTTATATTTTAAGATATAATTTTGCAGGAAAATATAATTTTTGAAATTTGTTTTAAAAATTTTGTTTAGTTCAATTTTTTTTTTTTTTCAAAATCACTTTCTTTCTCCTATATATCAATCAATCATTTTTTTACTGTTCTTTTTCTTTTTCAATTACTTTTTTTCTCACACATATCTACTCAACTATAACAAAATATCAAATCATTCCAAACTCCAAAACTATTTTCAAAATATATGTTAGGATTGCTCCATTTGTGAAAAGGTTGCTAGAACCCTGTGAAGCTAGAGAATAGTGGAAAATCTCAAGTGAAGCTTGAGGAGTGGACGTAGGCTGAGTTGAAACCGAACCGCTATAAATTTGTTTGCCTCTCTCGCCCTTATCTCTTTATTTTATTTAAATTGCCATAACTATATTTCATATTTTTATTGTACTAAAATCATTAATTGACATAGTTGTTAGAACACTTGTTTTAATTATTTTTATTTCATTAACTATATTTGTCTATTGTGCTAATCATAATTTTTATTAGAATATTATTATTTTTATTTGTAAAAACCTGATTCACCCTTCTAATAAAAATTATGACTAGCACAATAAATAAATATAGTTAATGAAATAAAATAATTAAAACAAGTGTTTTAACAACTATGTCAATTAATGATTTTAGTACAATAAAAATATAAAATATAACTATGACAATTTAAATAAAATAAAGAGATAAGGGAGAGAGAGACAAACAAATTTATAGCGGTTCGGTTTCAACTCGGCCTACGTCCACTCCTCAAACTTCACTTGAGATTTTCCACTACTCTCTAATTTCACAAGGTGCTAGCAACATTCTAAGCCCAAAAACACTGAGAGTACTACACTCTTACATGATTGAAAAGAATGTGTTTTTGCTTTCACAGAAAGCTATACAGTGTGTTTGGTTTGAGTTTTCTAGATTAAGTTTTTTGAAAATTAAGTTTTTTAGTTTCGTATTTTTTTGTTTTAGTGAATATTTTTAAAATTTTAATTTTTTTTTACTTTTTTAGATGCACCTTACTTAGATGTATCTAAAAAGTAAAAAAATTATGAAAAAATATTTTTAAAAAATAATAAATACATAGAAATACAAAAAATGTACTGAATTCTTGTATTTTTTTTGTATTTTTGATATTTAGTGAATTTTTAAAAGATTTTTTTTACAATTTTTTTTTTTTACTTTTTAGGTGTATTTATATTAGGTGTGTCTAAAACGTAAAAAAATTGCTTAAAATATTTTAAAAATTTAGTAAAAAAATACGAAAAATAAGAAAGTAAAATTTTCTGAAAAATATTTTTGAAAAAATGGAACCAAGCAAGATGATAATAATTATCTCTCAAAGATAGATACAAAAATGAGACTCTGATTTTTCTGTAATCCTCACACAGGAAAGATGGGTTTAAAACTATACGACTTAATGTATAATTTCTGAAAGAGGATGCAAATAAAAATTGAAAAACACTTCTCAGAAAATTTTTCAGAGAATAAATGAGAGTAATTTTATATCAAAGAATATTTTCTGATTTCTGTAACTTGTTTGTAGTTTCTGTCTTTTTTTCACATCAGAGGCTTTTGTATATATAACGAAACTTATAGCTGTTTATAGCCATTATATTCATTTGAATATCTTCCACTCCATCATCACTAATTTGAATATCTTCCACTCCATCATTATTAATTTGAATATCTTCCACTTGAATCTTTTGGCCTGTTGTGCTAGGCTGTTTGAATCTTTATTTTGGACTCTTTGGACCTCTGGTTTGGTCATTATTTTTAGGTTGAAATGAACTCCTGATTTAAGCAAATATTAATTATATTCAAATAATATTTAGGATAAAAGTTTATGTGAGAAATAATGAGATAAAATAAATTTTGATTCTATTTTTTTCTTTCAAATAAATTAAAACATAATTAAATAAATCATCAAAAATAAATTTTGGATTCTATTTTTCTTTTTCAAATAAATTAAAATATAATCAAATAAATCATCAAAATAAATTTTTGATTCTATTTTTCTCTTTCAAATAAATTAAAAAATAATTAAATAAATCATCAAAATAAATAAGTGTAACAATATACAATCAAACAAACCAAAAAAATAATTTTTGAGAAAATTTACTAAAATTTTGTTTGGTTTAGTGATTTTGAAAAAAAAAAATTCAAAATCATTTTTTATCTCCTACATATCAGTTAATCACTTTTTTTCTTACACATATCACAATTATAACAAAATATCAAATCATCCTATACTCCCATACACTAAAACTATTTTCAAAATATAAAACCAAACAAACCAAAAAAAATTTAAAGTCTTTCTCCAATTTTTTTTTTTTTTTTTTTTAAATTTATCTCCCAAAACGAAACTAAACAAGGCCCTAAACTTTTTCTTCATTTTTTTTTTTAAATTTATCTTAAAACGCAAACCAAACACACCATTTAATTCTATTATAATTTGATTACTTCATTTTAATTAGTTTTCATTATCGATTTGTGTCATATCTATCAAACTATATTTAGGTATTATTATTGCATCTAGATAATTCCTCGTGTAGTGTGAATTGTGGCGGTTTAATCCCTCGTGTAGTGTGAAGATAGTGGTATTGCAGGGCAAGACTTGCGTTTGGAGTTCAAGAAGTTTGACTTGCATTTGGAGTTCAAGAAGCTTCTGTGTTGCAGTGGAAAACTTTGGAATTTAAGAATTTTCATTAGAGTTCAATCTACGCCAACATAAATTTGCATTTTCAGGTACTTTTCAATTCGATTTTCATACATCTCACGCTTTGAATCTATTCTTGATAGAGGTATTCCCAGGAAATTTTAATTTTCAGTTTGAATTCTATAAGCTGAGTTTGAATCTAACAGTTGCAATCTGTGTTCAATTTAGGGATTAGGATTTAGAATTTAAATCCTAAATTTTTCTTGAGCTTTGGCTTAAATTTCTGAAATTTTGTTATAAGTTGTGTTATTCTTGTGTTGTTTGGTTGGTGAGAAAGTGAAGGAAAATGAAAACTCAAAGATTTTAATATTTTTTACATAGATCCATAAATAAATAAATAAAGGAAAATTTACCCATAAGTCTTAGTTTCTGAAAAGTTGAACCATTTAGTCCTAAAAATTTTCTTATGTTCCATTTAGTCCCATTTGCACATCAATCTAATGTTTGAAACATTAATCTGATGTTCGAAATTTAATGTTCGAAACATTAATCTGATGTTCGAAATCTAATGTTCGAAACATTTATCTGATGTTTGAAACATTGTAATGGGACCTTTCAGTCTATAAAAAAACTTTTAGGACTAAACAGTGTATAAGTTATTAATTTGGAATTTATTGGTGCATCCCCCATAAATAAATATATATATGTATATATATATCCTAAATTTTCCATGTTTAGAGGGTGTTTGGGATTTACTTTTTTGATGATTTTTTTGTTGGTTTATTTTGCTTTTAGTAGATTTTTTGCTAGGTTCTTCTGAACTAGAGCAATTAGAAAAATAATTTTTTAAAAAAAATTCAAGTAAGCAAGCAAACAAGTCCAAAAAAGACAAATAATTAAAAAAAAATTGACTTTTTTGACTTATTTTGGCTTATTTTATTTTATTGTAATTTTTCAACTTTTTTGTTATTCATCTACACGAAAAAGGCTGATTTTTCATATATTGGTTTATTTATATTTTGTTTTTTTTTTGACTTATTTTTGCTTTGGTGAACTGATTTTTCAAAAAAAATTAGGGTTCTACTCAACTAGAGCAATCAAAAAAATATTTAAAAGAAATTAAAAGTAAGTCTAGAATGGACAAAAATATTCCAAAAAAAAAGTTGATTTTTTTACTTATTTTGGCTTGTTTTATTTTATATTATTTTTTAAATTTTTATTCATATATACAGATTAGCAAAGTAAAAATTTTGACAAATTATATTTTAATAGAAATTTTGACAAATTATATTTTAATCCCTTAGCTATTATTTTACTATCTTAAACTAAAAATTATAGCACTTAACTCTCGTTATCTTTTTTTTTTTTTTTCCTTTTTTTTTTCAATTTAAACCTTAACCAAAAGTACCTATCATTTTTTTTAAAATATGAAATAAGTTCATAAAAATTTTAAAAACTCTTAAATACTTTTTTAAAAAGCAAACTAAACAAATTCATAATATCATTTAAGGTATTCCATTTAAAATGTCATGTGCAAGTGATACATTTAAAAAGCTAAAAAAATTAATTAAATTTAACAAAAAATCATTTAAAATAAATAAAAATCCGAACAAAAATGCTCACATGCCTTTGTTCTTATTATTTTTTGAGTGAATAAAACATAAACTAAATATTTTTAAAAATTTGTCATATTATACCATTTCATATAGTAAAAGATTGGAAAGTTGCTAAATAAGCTGCTTATTTTTTATAAGTTGTCACATAATTTTTCTATTTTTTTTCACATCTTTACATAAAAAGTCAATAAGTCAAAAAATAAGCAAATCTCAAACATCCACTAATTAATAAAACATTGTAACCAAAGGCCATAGTAGCTAGGGGTGCAACATGGGCAGGTTCAACCCGAGTAACTCAAGCCTAGCCCAAATTTTTTTAGGGTTTAGGCAAAATATTTTTAAATTTTGTATAGGTATTGACAAAAATTTAGAAGTCTGAATTAAATTTGGACAGGCTTAGGCAAAAATATCAATCAACCTGAACAACCTGAAACCCAAATTAAATATATAAAAATATTAAATATACATATAAATTATTAGCCATTGGATGATATTAAAATAATTTAGATTGTTAGATCATATTGAATATATATTATATACCCAAGTAATACAAAACAAAATTTTACTTATTTATTTTTTCTCACTCATAAATTGTAAAGACTATTATAATGGCATCTCTATTACATTATATAAATTATTATTTTTGATTTTATTAATTATTTTATAAAAAAATTGTAAATTTTCTAATTTTAACAAATTAATTAGGATAAATTATACAAATAGTCCCTGTAATGGTTTGCAGTTATGTCACTTTCATGAATACATATCTTTTTGGTTTAAATGGATTCAATATAAAACTTTAGCTATTTATGTCCCATTTTACCTTTTGATTTGTTGTCTTATTACATATATATATATATATATATATGATTTGGTTAAAAACTAAAACTTTAGTTCCATTCTAATTTGATGATACCATCAATCTTCATAATACCTAAGAAATCTACATTTAGCTATAATAATTGCATTTAGACAACTTTGAATATGTTGAGTAGATTATTCCAATAGTTTATATATTTTAGTCATTGTGTGATTTTGATCTTATAATTTGATTCGATTAATTACAATTCTTATCATTATTTATTTATTTATTAATAATGGAAACATAGAATGTATTTTATAAGTAAACATGTAAATTGATTAATTTAATTAATTAATTTCAACCAATTCAATGAATAAAATTCTGTTAAAAATCATAACCACATTATTAATTACAATTCATGCAAATATGTAATATAAATTCCATGGAAATTTATAATTAATTACACTTTTAGTTTTTATAGTCTTTAACGGTATTAATTGTATTAATTTGTACAATTTATTATTCCCTGGAAATTTATTTTTAATCTTAATTATGATCTAAGTCTAATTTTTGTAATTTGTTGTAATTGTAAAATGTTCTTGTATGATTTGTTTTCTTGTTTTGTGTACATGCTATATTAAAATTACAATGTTAATAAAATTATTATCAAAATGACAATTGCGGTTTAGTGTTTATTTATCAATTTGTTACGGTATATATTGTTGTTTAATACAATATAGTGTTTCAATCATGTCGAAAAAGCCAAAAAAAGTAATGTTATATGCAAATTTTTCACAAGAACTAAAAGATCGAATCAATCAAAGGAGGCAATAATTAAGAGCAGAAAAACAAAAAGATCAACCAACAAAAATACGCCGTATCAATGAATCAAGTAGTTTATTTGAATATGAACCATTGGGAATATCTGAACGTCCTGTTCTTACATCAGTTTTTTCAAAACCTTCCTAAATTAATCTTCAAGGAGCAACCATTAATCATAACACCTTCGAAATAGGTATAATTTTTCTAGAGTCTCTATTAGAATAACACAACTACTGACATTGAAGATGGTACTTAAACACCTTCTCTTATTATTTTTTTAAATTTTACACTCAGCTAGATAGAAAATAATTCTTAAATTCTATTTATACTCTCCATAGGTTTGTTCTACGCTGTAGAAAGAAGAAGACAATCACAAAAAGAGATATACTAATTGAAGTCTTTGTTTTACCAAATAGATCATGTTGTTCTTTCTGTGATGCAAAAAAAAAAAAGATCTCGAGCCAGATGATTTTCGTTGTTCTACTGCGGAAATTGCACTATGTCCCAATGTTGTTCCATCTCAATTGTATGAGTTGTTCACAGGTCATTCCAAAAATTCTCTTCATTTCTTGAAGTACATCCGTGCCTATAATAATTCATTTGCTTTCACTTCATTTGGGGTTACCACTGACAAACAATTAGAGCGTAGAAATAGAGGAATCTATACCTTTCGTGTGCAAGGACAGGTTTATCATTATATCAATCAACTTTATCCTTCAGATCATAAACCTTCTTACTTATAGCTCTATTTCTTTGACACTGAACATGAAATTCAGAATAGGATGAGAATTACAGACAATCTAGATTCGAACATCATTGCTCTTCTAATTGATATTGTCGCTTCAAATCCATATTCTATATTCTTTAGAAGTTTAAGAGATGTTTCTAACCTAGACACTCATCATATACTTATCCACGCTGATCCACTTTAAATCTCCAAACTTTTAATCCTCTTACTGCATCCTAAGTTGCTGCAATATGGCATGAGAATGATGAAGCTGTTGAGTATAGAGTGTGACACCCAAATTTTCTTTTTAAATTTAAAACTGCAATAAATAGAACTCAATAAATAAATAAATAAATAAATAAATAATAGTAATAAACAAATAAATGCATAGTTTAGGAAAATAGGAATTAATTGATTAAATTGTTAAGGAAATAAATTGTGAAACACCACACGTTAAATATTTTAGTAAGTGGTAAGTGATGTTTTATAATTTGGTGGTGAAATTTTTAACTACGAACCTAACTTATAGTCATATATAATTTTAAGAATCATCGTGGATTACCAGAGAGGGTAATAACCTTTAGAATAGTAAAAGGCCAAAGTGACTCTCGATAAATTCTAAGAGATAAACTCAACAAGGTTAATAAATAAATAAATAAATAAGAAAAATAGATAAGATTGAATCTGCCAAGATTACACGCGTCAACACTCGGGAACTTTCCGTAACTTAGTGCCCACGGTTACCTCCCTATAAATATGGAGGATTGACTCATGTTAAGGGCAACATAAAAGAAAAAGAAAGTAGAAAGTAAGGGAAGATAGCACAGGTGAGGAATCCTTGAGTGGTGGAAAGAAAGAATAAGAAATTAATTTAAGGTGAGTTATATTATACCTTAAGTCACCATAATATATTTTACGTCACCATAATTTATTTTATATAAGTTATGTTTTATAAATCATATTAATATTTCAATTACCCGGGCTCTTTTCCGAACTCTATTTGCTTAAAATGAAATCCATGGATATGTTTGTTTAACTTTTAATGATTATTTGACAATGATCTTGTAAACGATTATGTTTTGTAAGTATCACCACGGGAGTCTCACGCCTTGGGGGACTTAAATAACCATTGGCTCCTGTTTGACCACTTTGTGGTCCCCTGTTTGTCATAGATCCATTGACCCCTATTCTGATTGTCACTCTAGTGACCCATGTCCTGTCATGTTCTGTACCGTGGTTATAATTATTTATTTCAGTTTCTGCCACTTAATTAATTTGTTATTCAACTCAATTATGTTAATGTTTTAGCTTAAATAACTATCCGTGGCTATTTTGTACCCCTATACTCACAGTATAATATTTCTCACTCTGCTATGTACTTATAGCTGTTATCCCTTTCAGGTGACGAGGTTTAGCGGGATCAAGATGGGAAATGAATTACTGTGTTGTTTTTATTTTTTTTAAAGGTTTTTTTTTTTTCCGAACTCTTCTAATACAATAAAGCTCAAATGACTATGTTTGTTTCCTTTTAATAAACATTTGGTACCCAATTATGTAATTTTAATTTACTTAATTTATCCGTTGCGCTACTACTACAAAAAATTTCAGAATTACTTTATTATCATCTTGTTGCAACACCGAACCTTTGGGTACCGGGTTTGGGTTGTAACAAAAGTGGAATCAGAGCAATGATTTTTTTTTTAAATGTGTATAAAACAAAATTGTATGTGTTTTTGAAATTTCCTGTACAATTATTCACATTAATTTTATTCACATTCGTTGAAATTCACATTATTTGAATTGCAAAAAACAAAAAAAAAAAAAAAAAACTATTCCAAATATATATATATATATATTATTGAACTTGTATTATTTGATATTATGTGGTATGTCTAACACAAATAAATTATGTTATGCATATGTTTAGGCTACGTTTCCTGTGTTGTAGGAAATGGTGAATCTAATGGAGTTATTCTGGTTTGAGCCACCAGAAGCTCATCTCCTCCCGAACCTCTTAGAGGGTTGGGGTGACTCAAAGAGTCTTGTCAGGCAAGCCCATCTGACACTTGACCAACTCATGGGAAGACCCGTTTATTTGCAGGCCGACCCCAATGAGGATTTCTTATTCTGGAGACTTAGCCGAGGTAGCACTCGTGAAAGGTACATAGGACCGACCTACGTTGTTGGTCTTGCTCCGGACCTAGAACCGCCACATTTTCTGGTCGCACCTCTACCCGTAAGCTTTGCAGAGAGGAGGGGACCCGCATATCCTAGTAGCCACATTCACACTACAACACCTCCTCCACAGCACATTGCATATACCCTAATTGTGGACTTCACCAACGGTGTATCATACTTGGAGATACCGATACGGATACGGATTACTGGACGGGAATTTTGGGATTATGATCACGGTGCTTCTGTCTACATAGTCCAGGTGGTATGGAGCTGCTTGGGAGTAAAGCACAGTGGGTGGGAGTTTGAGTCCATCAAGCAGAGTGAGTTTGCGGGCTTATTTCATGGGCCAGTTTTCCAGAGCCAATTTTCATGGTGGCCTAACAGTCCATTCTAGACGTCTGACCAGGTGATTCTTTTTGTGACCTAACCATGATTAGTCTAATCCTTAAATTTTTGTATCAGTAGGATTAGACATTAATTTTTGACGGCTGGACTAACGCCTTATGTATAGTGACAATGATGTATCTATAATGTTTTATGTATTAATGTGGTAATATTAATGTGATAGTATAACTAATATGTTATATGACGTTGTATCAAAGTTGTATCAATGTGATGTCACGCTTATATCATTTTACTTTGTAGTAATAGCCAACGAAGGAAATGAAACCAGATCATCAGCCAACGGTACCATCCCAATGGAGCAAATCATGGAAAGTGCAGTCACCAACTTTTTGTAGGCCTTGCAAACCAGCATAACCAATGGGACATTAGAGAGACAAGAAGAACTGACTACGATTAAACAATTTCAGGATCTGAAACCCATCACATTTATCGGCAGTCCAAACCCACTGGTAGCAGAGGCTTGGGTTAGGGACAAGGAGAAAATCTTTCGTGCTTTACCTTGTACAGAGAGACAGAAGGTGACTTTTGCCATATTTACCTTCAAAGACGATGCATAAGAATGATGGCTTCTTACCTTGGAGAAGGAAGATATTGTGACTTGGGCAAGATTTTTGGAGGTATTCTATGAAAAATACTTTTCAAATTCACTGCGGGAACAAAAGGCAACAGAATTCATACATCTAAGGCAAGGAACCATGATAGTGGCCGAATACGAGAGCAAGTTCATACAACTGGCCCGATTCGCGACATACGTCATCCCCACCGAAGCTCGAAAAGCTAGAAAATTTGAAGCAGGATTGGATCCTGAAATCAAGGACAGGGTGGAGGTTTTGAAACTACCAACCTATGTGGCGGTGGTAGATCGAGCTTACATTGCGAAAAAAAGGATTAAAGCCTTGCGCTCCGAGGAACCAAACCAGAAAAAATAATTTTGGGAAAGAGATAACAGAAGACCCGGTGTCGCGCCTCCCAAGAGAGTAAATGCAGGCACAACCAGTTCAACCAATTCAAGCAATCAAGGTCCTACAAGTCCCAGAGGTGGCACCATTCTTACTTGCACTACCTGTGGAAGGACTCATTGGGGACAATACCGTCAAGATACGAGAGCATGCTTTAGATATGGCCAAATTGGCCACTTGCTGAGAGATTGCCCAAAGCTTACCAGTCCTACAGCCAACCCCTAACCCGTGGTACCTGGAGAAGTGAGGAAGGACCAGAAATGCCAAGGAAAAGTTTTTGCCCTGGTGCGTGGAGACCCAGAAGTTACTGAGAATGTTGTGTCAGGTACACTTTCTGTTTGTGGTCACTTAGCTCATGTTCTCTTTGACTCTAGTTCAACTCATTCTTTTGTTACACCACACTTTGCTACCAAGTTGGCATCAACACCCGAACCCTTAGGATACATACTATCTGTGTTTTTTCCTTCTGAAAATTCCGCCCTTAGTACTAATGTGCACAAATCTAGTACTGTATTCTTAAAAGGGGAAACCTTACACGTAGACTTAATTTCCCTCTACCTTTGATGTGATTTTAGGAATGGATTGGTTAGCTGCCAACCATGCCTCTATCGATTGTGAAGCCAAAAAGGTTTTCCTCCGATCACTAAACCAACTCGAACTTGTCTTCGAAGAAACTAGAACCTCCCCCCCTCCATGTATTATATCCATCATGACAGCCCAATGACTTCTAAGAAAAGGATGTTGTAGTTGTATTTGTTATGTGATCAATACTCAACAAGAGACCCCCATACTTGATGAAATCCCTGTGGTTCGAGAATTTCCAGATGTATTCCTTGAAGTCCTGCCTGGTACCCCAGTTGACCGAGAAATCGAATTCACCATTGAAACCCAACCTGGTACACAACCAATCTCAAAGACCCCTTAACGTATGTCCATGACAGAATTGAAAGAACTAAAATCCCAACTCCAAGAACTACTGAACAAAGGCTTCATTCGACCAAGTACCTCACCATGGGGAGCTCCGGTACTATTCGTAAAGAAAAAAGATGGTACAATGAGGCTATGCATCGACTACCGGGAGCTGAACAAAGTCACCGTCAAGAATCGATACCTTCTACCACGAATTGACGACTTGTTCGATCAACTGCAAGGCGCTCAGGTATTCTCAAAAATTAACTTGCGTTCTGGTTATCATCAACTTAAAGTCAAAATAGAAAGCATCGAAAAGACGGCCTTCAGAACTCGTTACGGGCACTATGAGTTTCTCGTCATGCCATTCGGCATCACAAGTGCTCCAGTAGCCTTCATGGATCTCATGAATCAAGTATTCAAACCCAATCTTGACGAGTTCGTCATTGTCTTCATTGACGACATTCTTATATACTCCAAATCGCCAGAAGATCATGAGCACCACTTGCGAAGAGTTCTACAGACATTACGTGATCACAAGCTTTATGCCAAGTTAAAGAAATGCGAATTCTGAATCACTAGTGTACACTTTCTCGGTCACGTCATTAACAAAGATGGCATCTCAGTTGATCCCCAAAAGGTTGCAGCGATCGTGGATTGGCCACGACCTACTAATGTGTCTGAGATTCAAAACTTCTTGGGCCTAGCTGGCTATTACAGGCATTTCGTGCAAGATTTCTCAAGGATAGCATCACCCTTGACCCAGCTAACTTAGAAGAACACACCCTTTGAATGGACCGACAAGCAGGAACGTTGTTTCCAAGAATTGAAGAACAGACTCGTGACAGCTCCTATACTAGAACTCCCCATAGAAATAGAAGGGTTCGTAATCTATAGAGATGCCTCATACAATGGTTTGGGTTGCGTCCTTATGCAAAATGGGAAGGTCATTGCTTATGCCTCCTGCTAACTAAAGACTCACGAAAGAAACTACCCAACTTATGATCTGGAATTGGCTGCGGTGGTCTTCGCTCTCAAAATTTGGCGTCATTATCTCTATGGTGCAACATGTGAGATTGACACAGATCACAAGAGTCTCAAATATCTGTTTACACAGAAAGAACTGAATATGAGACAACGACGATGGTTGGAATTTATGAAAGATTACGATGTGGAGATACATTACCACCCCGGCAAAGCTAACGTAGTAGCAGACACATTGAGTCAAAAGACAACCAAAAGTTTGGCTTGTACCCTCGTTCCTTGCAAGATCAATGGGCTGCTCGCCAACATAATCATGGAACCCGAGTTGATTGAAGAAATTAGAGTCCGCTAATGTGAAGATAAACTTTTGAAGAAAAAGTACGAGGAACAAGAAAGCATGCTCGATCCTGACTTCACGATAAGCAATGGGATGCTAAAGTTTCAGAATCGAATTTGCGTACCCGACCTTCCAGAACTTAAGAAAAAGATATTGGTAGAAGCTCATAGCTCGAGATTTGCGATCCACCCTGGCAATACGAAGATGTATCACGATTTGAAGAAACACTTCTGGTGGACAAGAATGAAAAAAGACATAGCAAGCCATGTCTCCAAATGCCTACGTTGTCAACAAGTTAAAGCAGAACATCAAAGACCTACAAGAATGTTATAACCACTCCCCATTCTTGAATGAAAATGGGAGCACATTACTATGGACTTCGTAGTCGGGTTATCGCAATCAGTCTCAAAGAATGATGCAATATGGGTTATCATAGACCGATTGACGGAGTCGGTGCATTTTCTACCAATCAGAATCATGTACTCCCTTTGTAAGTTTGCCACTTTATACATTAAGGAAATCATTCGTTTGCACGGCACCCCGATTTCAATCGTATCTTATAGAGACCCCCGCTTCATGTCTCACTTCTGGAATAAATTGCAAGAAGCTTTGGGGACCACTCTGAAGTTTAGCACGACTTATCACCCGCAAACTGATGGGCAATCTGAAAGGACGATCCAGGCTTTGGAAGATATGTTATGTTTGTGTGTACTAGACCTCAAAAGGTAATTGGGACAATCACCTATCTTTGGTAGAATTCGCTTATAATAACAGCTACCATGCAAGCATTGGAATGGCACCATACGAGGCACTATACGGAAGAAAATGTCGATTACCTCTGTGTTGGACTGAAGTCGGAGACAGGAAATTGTTAGGCCTCGAGATTGTACAAATAACGAGCGATAAAATTCAACTCATCCAGCAGCGAATTCGCACTGCCCAAAGTTACCAGAAAAGCTATGTAGATACACGGAGACGAGACTTAAAGTTTCAAATAAAGATTTCACCAACAAAAGGGGTTATCCGATTTGGAAAGCGAGGAAAGTTAAACCCATGTTACATTGGCCCATTCGAGATACTCGAAAGGATTGGTTCTGTGGCATACCACCTTGCGCTTCCACCCGAACTATCCTGTAACAACCCTCACTTTGTCTTAGTCATGCTCACATGCATTTGCATGATCTTTGTCTTGCTTAAACTTGCATTTTTGCGGACCTTGATTTGTTTTGTCTAAGTGTTACTTGCATGCTTTGTTTCTTGCTTGGTGTGTGTTAAGCCGAGGTCATCTTCAGCCTAGGTCACACCTTCGAACCTCTTACACCTAGGACCATCTTGGAACCCCTTTGGTTGACCCCCATCTTCGCCTTGGCATATTGGCCGAGATGTGTATCATCTAGGCCGAGATGTTATCATCTAGACATCCTGCATCCTTGATCCTTGCACCTAGCGATCTTGTTCCTGGACTGGTATGACCTAGATCGAGGTATAACACATCTAGGTCGAGGTGTGGCACAGTTTGGCCAAGTGTTATTATTCCTAGCCGAGATCATTGAGACCTTACTTGCCAAAGCCTATGTCTTGACCCGAGGTCCTTATCTTGTTGGAGTACCTTTGTCACCTTGCTTGTTATATACACTTTATCATGCTCTGGTCTTGTCAGTTAGTCACCTTTTTTAGGAGAACCAACCAGTCGTTGCCACATGCCCCAGCAGAGGGTTAAGTTAGCCGGTAGAGTGAGAAAACATATCATTTGTTATATTTTTGTCTCAGAAGGGAGAGAAGCTCTAGGAAGAAAAGAAGAAGAGTTCTTAGAGTGAGAATAGATTTCCAAGCTTGATCTTCGCACCTTGAACCATTAGATTCGTGTTGTGAGGTTAGATTCTTGATCTATTCTTGTTATTCATTATGTTCATATGATCGCATTGCATGATCTAGCATGATTCATGAGCCATGCATTGATTTAAAACTTGTTTTAGAAAGAGAAAATGATGTTCTTGTGTTCTTGAAATAAAACCATGTTTTGATCTAAAAGTTTGTATCAAGATCCATGTTTTTGTGTTTGTTTTCATAAGATCTTCAAGTATGGGTACCCAGGTCCATGTTTTCAAACTCATCTCATGAAATCTCAGATTTTGAATAAAGAAGTTATGATTTTAGCATTCATGTTCTTCAAAAAGAAACCCAGAATTTCTAGACTTCATCTCCCTGAATGTGGTCGTCGGGACCATACCTCGGCCAAGAGGTGTGGGACCTCAGCCAAGACCTGGTTGGTACCCAACATATTTTCCCGAGATGAGAAACGGTGTTTTAACTTCTAGCACATGTTTTGCTTTGTCTTGACTTAGTTTTGAAAGAAATGCAGAGATCATTTACACTCATGCAAAGCTTGTTTTAGGAATGCATTTCATATCCATCCTTGAACATCTCTTCTTGTCTTCTTGAAATGCATTCAATGGGATTTATTATGTACTTGTAGGCCTTGGATCCTTGCTCATAATCCCCACAACCGAAGAGCTATGTGAGTGGTATTTTTAATAAAGCTATGTTATAAAGTTTTGATAAAGCTTTGCTTTGTTTTGTTTTAGAAAAGTATTTGTTCAAGTATGAATGATTATCCCTAGTTTTGTATCAAGTATTATCTTGTTTTGATGACATTCTTGGAAAGTCCTTAGTGCTAGGGGACTATAATGCAACTAGTACCCTTGTTTGAGATATCTTTCTTGCCATGACGGCCTTATGCAGGTGGGTTTGTCTAATCGATTCTGGGTCGATTATTCCCTTGTTTTGTCAGGAATGTCATCCCTTGTATTATATTGATGCTAGTGAGCATCCCTTGAAGCTCTGAAAGACTTGATAGATGAACTTGATTCATCCCTTGATTTTGTACAAGCTATGATATGTATTGTTTTGATAAAGATCTCTGATATCATTCATTTAAACCTCTATTACTGATATCATTCACTGAGTATCCAAGCTCACCCTCCCCCTTATATATATGTAGGTGACGAGCAAGAAGGCGGCGACGCCTAGATGTGTTTTGCAAGATGTTTTGGATTCATGTTTTTGCTAGCATCTTGAAGATTATGCTTCTTGGTTTTGTATTACAAGTCTTTTGTATATGTCGGCTTGAGAAGCCTTTTGATCAAGATATAATATTTAGTTTTAATTCATTTGTATTCAAGTTGTAAAATCGTGTTATGTATGTCATTCCATTTGATCCATGCATAGCTCTTATGGATTATTTAGATTTAAATTTATTACTTCCGCACATGTAAGCCCCATATGTATACTCTGATTGTGTGTGACTTTGTAAGTTGGCCTTTGATAATCTCGGATTACTGGCCATCACGGCACCATTCTACTAGGAGCGGAATGGGGTCGTGACTTATCCAATGTCCACAATGTGTTTCACACTTCAATGCTTTGGCGATAGTTACTTATTTCAGTTTCTGCTACTTAATTAATTTGTTATTCAACTCAATTATGTTAATGTTTTAGTTTAAATAACTATCCATGGCTATTTTGTACCCCTATACTCACAGTATAATATTTCTCACTCTGCTATGTACTTATAGCTGTTACCCCTTTCAGGTGACGAGGTTTAGCAGGATCAAGATGGGAAATAAATTGCTGTGTTGTTTTTATTTTTTTTAAAGATTTCTTTTTTTTTTTCGGACTCTTGTAATACAATAAAGCCCAAATGACTATGTTTGTTTCCTTTTAATAAACATTTGGTACCTAATTATATTATTTTAATTTACTTAATTTATCCGTTGCGCTACTACTATCAAAAATTTCAGAATTACTTTATTATCATCTTGTTGTGACGCCGAACCTTTAGGTACCGGGTTTGGGTTGTGACATAGAGAGTGTGATATCATAGTCCAAAAGCATCAAGGTCATTCTGAAAGAATTCAGTATTATTATGGATGCTATGACCCACTACAATATCCATTGCTATTTCCTCTTGGTGAACTTGGATGGCACCAAGGAATAAAGAAAAAAACAAAAAAAGACAAAAACAAATTTTCAGATGGTCAATTTTCTGTGTTGGCAACAGAAGCTTCCAATGCTGATGATTTATTATCAGCAGAAGCTCAAGGTAAAAATAATAAAGAAAAAAGATTACCCTACTCATAACTTATAGCACAACAAGAACCCTAAACTATTTATTTTATTTATTTCAGTTTTTGAAGAGAATTTAAAGAAGAGAAACATGGTTTCAACTCGTGAGTTTTATTGTTTCAAGTTTCAATTTAGGGAGAGCCATAATTCAATTTTACTTCGAGCAGGTCGACTTCTACAACAATTTGTTGTTGACATGTATGTTAAGGTAGAAACTTCAGGGTTGGATTACTTTAGAGTAAATCAGAAAGAAATAAGAACAGTTTTGTACCAAGGAATTGTTGATAGTATCATAACAAGAGAATCTAAAGCTTCTACTATTGGTCGAAGAATTATTTTACCAAGCTCATTTATAGGTGGTCTAAGAGACCTTTGAAAGCGCTATATTGATGGCATGACTTTAGTGCAACGATTTGGAAAACTTGATATCTTTTTAACCATGACTTGCAATCCAAATTGGAGTGAAATCAAAGCAGAATTGTTACCAAATGAAAAGCCACAAAATAGACCTGATCTTCTTGTCCGAGTATTTAAAAGCAAATTTGAACACTTGAAAAATGAAGTTATAAGAAAAAAACTATTTGGTCCAGTTACAACTTTCACATATGTAATCGAATTTCAGAAACGGGGCCTTCCTCATGTTCATTTACTTCTTATTCTTCAACGAGGTCACAAGCTAGATTCTCCAGAAAAATTTGATGATTTCATATCTGCTGAGCTGCCTAACAAAGAAAAGTTTTCACACTTGTACTCAATGGTTGTCAAAAACATGATGCATGATTCTTGTGGTTCTTTGAATTCTAATAATGTTTGTATGAAAAATGGCCTGTGTAAGAACCATTATCCTAGAGATTTTGTTTCAATGACAACCATGAAAGCTGATGGATACCCTAACTATAGGCAGCGCAACAATAATGAAATAGTTAAAGTTCGAGGGCACATGTTGGACAATAAATGGGTTGTTCCCTATAACCCATATCTTCTTGCAAAGTTTGATTGTCACATTAATGTGGAAATTTGCTCTACTATTAAGGCTGTCAACTACTTGTATAAATACATATAAAAGGGTCATGAAAAAATAGCATTCCACATAGTAGGCCAACACAATAATGAAGGTATTGATGACATCACAATGTTTCAATCTGCAAGATGGATATCTTCTCCAAAAGCAATGTGGAGAATATACAAGTTCCCTTTGAATCAAATTAATCCTGTTGTGATAAGCTTGCAACTACACCTTGAAGATTGCCAAATTGTTAGCTTTCGAAAGACAGATGACTTGCGCTCTTTAGCTAACGATGAATTTCTTTCAAGAACAATGTTGACTGAGTTTTTTGTGATGAATAGAACAAACAAAAAAGCTCAAGAAGGAAAATATTTATACAAGAAATTTCCTGAATTCTTTGTTTGGGATGCCCAACATAGAATGCGGAATGAAAGAAAGCAAAGAGAGGTGATTGGAAGGATAATCACTACAAATCCAAAAGAAGGCGAGCGATATTATTTGCGATTATTATTGAATCATGTACAGTGCCCAACTTCATTTCGTCAATTGAGAACTATTAAAGAAGTGACATACAACTCTTTCAGAGAAGCTGCTCTTCAATATGGTCTATTAGAGGATGATGAAAGTCATGAAAAGTGCTTAGAAGAAGCAAGTACTTTTCAAATGCCTTCTTCATTACGACAATTGTTCGCAACAATACTTGTGTATTGTAGTCCACATGATCCGAAAGCTTTATTCTTAAAATTTGAAAGAACAATGTCGGAGGATCTTTGTAGAGAAGGACAATTATCTACATAACAAATTCGTTCTAGAGTTTTGCAAAATATAAATTCTACTCTTGAGTCCATGGGCAAGAACATTGAACAATTTTATCTTTCAGATCTATCGATCCCTTCTGATGAAACTGATGATTGTTGCAAAGATATAGAAGATGAGTGCAATATATTAGTGTCTGAGGTTGATTTGATGTCTGTGTCATTGTTAAACACAAAACAACAACTTGCATATTCTAAAATTGTTAATGCAGTAATTTCTAGAAATCTAGGATATTTCTTTATTGATGGACCTAGTGGAATTAGGAAAACCTTTCTATATCGAGCAATCTTAGCTACAATAAGAATGCACAAATTGATCACTCTCATAACTGCAATTGCAACTTCAGGAGTTGCTGCATCATTTTTGTCTAATGGACGCATTGCACACTTATGGTTCAAAATTCCCATAGATGTTGAAAACAAAATTTGTTGTAATGTCAGCAAACAGAGTGGCCTAGCAAAACTTTTGAAACTTGCTGCACTTATAATATGGGATGAAACATCAATGGCAAGACGACAAAGTATTGAAGCACTTGATGAATTGTTAAAAGATGTCATGTATATCAATCTTCTATTTGGAGGAAAGGTTGCAGTATTCGGTGGTGACTTTCGTCAAGTGTTACTTGTTGTGCCAAAGAGCGCAAGAAATTAATGCAGTAATGCTACGCTTGTTATGTCTTACATTTGGCATTCATTAGAGAAGATCAAATTGACAGAAAATATGCGAGCTATGCATGATCCAGCATTTAGTAATTTTTTGCTTTCTGTAGGAAATGGTACAGAACAACAGATATCTCCTGAAACTATCAGAATCCCTAAAGTAATGCTTTTTTCGTACAATAAAAAACATTAATCCACTTCAAAAGCTTATCACTTTTGTCTTCCCAAATTTCAATGATTATAATGAAGATCCACTTTCAATGATGAATCGAGCTATCTTGACTCCAAAAAATGACAATGTAGATCACATCAATGAAATATTGATGGAAGAATTCCTTGGAGATGAACACATATATAACAACATTGATGAGACTGCTGATACAAGTCAGCAGAGCCAATATGAAGATTTTCTGAACTCTTTATCTGCTCCAGGATTACCACCGCACAAATTGTTGCTTAAAGAAACTGCCCCATTGTTATGCTTCGCAACATAAATCCTTCCAAGGGATTATGTAATGGAACAAGACTCATTTGTCGCAAATTTGAAAAACATGTTATTCTCGCTCAAATTGTTGTTGGTGATCAAAAAGGAGATCTCATATTTTTACCTCGAATACTTTTGCAACCATCAGATAAAAAATTATGTCCAGTTGATTTTACCAGATGTCAATTCCCAATCAGGCTATGTTTTGCAATGACAATTAATTAAGCTCAAGGTCAAACTCTAGATACTATTGGCATCTATTTACCACAACCAGTTTTCTCACATGGCCAATTGTATGTTGCATTATCTTGACACCAAACTCAAAGTTTTAACAGATGTATTAGATTCAAACAATGAATTCCCCGATGCCACAAAAAACATAGTCTACCATGAGATTCTATCTTTTGTTCAATGCAATTGATTTTTTTCTTTTGCGTGTTTTTTGGTATGTCCAATTCATATATTTGCAATTTCTACATTATATTTATGTTACTCATTTGACATTATTTTGCTTCTTATTTATTACTCCAACTATATATGTTTTATGCATGCAAGAAATCATGTGCAATCAATTGTTAGCTATCAAAGATATCGATATATCTACAAAATGATGGACATCAAACGTGATGGTTATTGAAAAATCATTTCCAAGAACTGGATCAAGTGGAATATTATTTTAAAAGCTGATGTTAATTGATGCAAATGTATGTTTGCAAAAAATTTCTATTGCAAATATAAAAATATCAAATAGCTACTTTCCCTTTGGATTTTTCTATTCTTCTTTCGTATTTTTTTTACCAACATATCACTTCTACTTCTTGCACTTCTACTCTTTTTTTTTTAACTTAATAAATAGTCTATATTTTATTTATTTATTCCAATTCAATTATGATTTAGAGTCTTTAATAACTACATATTAATTATTTCTTACTAACTCTAGAATTATATATTAATTATTAAACTCAAACATTGTAGGGATCAAAAGTACAAGCAACAATCTTTGGTGTAGACATAGAGGTTCTTCAAACAACACTTGAAATCTTTTCATCTTATGCAATATCAAATGCACAAGTCAGATCTATTCCAGAACAACATCAAATTGTTGAAAATGAATACCAATGGAAAATTCATGGACGAACTCCCATAGAAAAAATAAAAAATGATCAATTAACTCTACGAAGTTTGAACTTCAACTTTACTACTCTAACTGCACTTGAAGACAATATTGATTCAACAACATCAGTGAATGTCCACTCAGAAACAACAGCAGATATGCAATCATCAACACGACCAAAAGATATAAGTAAAATTTATTTATATTCA
Source organism: Camellia sinensis (assembly GCF_055761805.1). Classification (NCBI taxonomy): domain Eukaryota; kingdom Viridiplantae; phylum Streptophyta; class Magnoliopsida; order Ericales; family Theaceae; genus Camellia; species Camellia sinensis. The sequence continues at coordinate 194,023,586 of NC_138964.1, forward strand.
TTTTCTTCAATAATTTAATACATTAGAATACAATTTTATTGACAATTAAATTATATATATTTTTTTAATTTAGATGTCTTGCTAGTAACACTAGAGGTTGGACCAATACAGATGAAGAAAAATTTCAAAGACCACAAAGATGAGGAGACTCCATTGCAAGAAATTATTGTTATTGATGATCAGTAAGTTGTATCTTCTTCCAAATTTTTTCCTATCATTTTAACTTCAAATGTCTCCATTTGAAATCCATACTTATGTAGACAAATGCTAAATGTTTATGTATTCACCAAATAACTTGTTGTATCTAACAACTCCCTCTTTCCCAGATTGAAGCCGACAACTCTAACGCTTTGGGGTGAATTCACAAAGAATGAAGGTGTAGCTTTTTCGAAACTCCCAACTCCTTTCCCAATCATAATTGCCATGTGATTAAAGGTGACCTCATACAATGGTAATTTCTATATTCTTCAACATTTCTTACTTTCATAATTATTATACTACTACCAAACTCCTAACAATCAATTTTATAGGTGTCACACTATCAACAAAATCCACAACTTTTATATTGGACCCTCCAATTCTTGAAGCAAATTCACTAAAAGCTTGGTAATTACTACTATAATAAAATATTTTACAATATTGAACTCTTTATTTTTTGGTTAAATATAATATTCAGGTTTACTTATACTTAATTTACAATTATGATACTCAATTGCATCAGCCATAGCAATACCATCAAAGAAATTCCTCTTCAGAGAGTCCAACGAATCGCAACAACACAGTCTCCACCACCAACTCCATACAAGCTAATTCAACTCAAAAATCTTCCAACATTTGTTAGACAGGTATATTTCATATTATAGCAATTTCATCAAACTCATAACAATAGTAACAATTAGAAACCAATCAAATTGAATTCATTTTTTACCTTACAATAGCCCTAATTGTATTCAAGTTAGAAATTAAAATTCATGAAAAACAATAACAATACTCTAATAAAAATTCCTAATTTGAATACAATTTAAGAGTTCATTTTTTACCTTACGATGATAATTCCTAATTTAAAATCCATATTAATTACAATTTTCAATTTAACTTCCTAGACTACAAGATATTGGGTCAATGCTTGTGCCACTGCCACGAATGTAAACCAGAAATTCTGCTATGTATGCTACCCAAACTGCAACAAAAGCACCGTTGCAGAACCAGAAGACTTCTTTCTTTGCAACTTTTGCAAACAACAAGTGCAATCACAACCAAGGTAATAATTAACAATTATCTCTACGATAAAATCTATTCAATTTCATATTATTCAATCCATACTCATAATTTTCTCTAATTTCATATACACTATATTATGCTGAAGTTTAAAGGGTAGATAATGACCTAAGAATGATTACTAAAGAAAAAAAAAAAAACCAAATCATGACCATCTGAAAAGCCTGACAATAGAGTAATTAGCTAACACCAAAAAAACAAAAAACAAAAAAACTGTTGACAAACAACTTAGAGTAATTTGTGGAAATATTCTGTATGACAAACAACTAAAAGAAATTAGATTGTATTTCCATAATGGATTTCCAAACAAAAAGAAAAATGCAAGGAAAAAGGAGAAAAAAATTAGCTTATATTCATTCACGTTTTCCCTTTCCCTCCACATATCCTTGCCTAAACCCTAAATACAAACAATCTTAAAAGAACAACTGAAAAACAATTTTAAACTAACACTCCTAGCAAAATATTGCACATAAAAAACACGGCTGGCAAAACATGACAAACAAAATCTCAGCAATGGAGAACCTTTCAATATGACAAGAGATACAACATAGTAACTTAAAGTGATATCCAACTAACCACAAGCAGCAGAGATGCTTATCAATCTGTCTCCCCATTTGCCAAACGTTTATTATTATATTATTAAAGCTAAAAAAAAAGAGAAGGGTATATAGACCATAGGAATTTCACCAAAACGTGTAAGTACAATTCAACCTCAAGCTTTTTGTTCAGTTCAAACTCTTATGGTCTATAACTACCCTACAATTTCTTCTTAGAAAGTCAAAATACTCAACGCTAACTGCATTGACTGTTTTCTAAAAACAAATAAGCTACCTACAAAAACCAGACAAAATTTACTATGTCACTGAGAGAGAGATTTATGAGCTGGAATAGGCCATGGTAAAGGCCAGGCAAAATGAGGGGCCGAACATGTTTGGGCCGTGATAGCTTGGGCTAGTCCAGATAAGGTTTTGCTCGGTTGAGACCCAGGACCATGGTGGGACCAAGCTACTTAGGCTTGTCTATGTAGAAAACCGAGCTACTTGAGTTGCTCGGCCGAGATGATTGCCTGCCATGCTGGATTCCACGGTTCACGCGTTTAACACGGTAGGAAGGCCTTCGGTTTGCTGGCTCGACCTATCTTGAACTCGACTTTTCCGGAATGCAACCGAGCTCGGTCGTTCTGGAGCTTGGCGAGTGGAGCACTCGAGTACGCTACGCAGCGCGGTCATGAAAGGCCGAGGTGGTTCCGCCAGTCTGCCGGGCTTCGCTAATATAGCTTGACAGTTTGGTTAGGTGGTGATTGCAGGATTTGTGCTGACAGATGGGAGAGCAGCACCACGTGTCAAGAGACTAATGGGAGCAGATTTGGGCGCAGAAAGTATATAAGCGTGTCTGCGCGCCCCATGCTGGGGATGGAACATCATTTGGTGAGAACACCCTAAACATAAAACTCTCTCCTCTCTCTCTAGATCCCTGAGTGTGTGCTAATTTGACCGTCGGAGGGGTTTTTCGGCCACACACCGCCGGGCAGCTCACCGCCGTTGTGTTCGCAGGTCGATCGGATAGACAAGGAGCTTGGACGAAAGGAGTACAGTCTCCGCGGAATATTTGCTCCTCGTATAGTCACCGATCTACATCAAATGGTACCAGATCCTAGATAGATTAAACATAGCTAAAATGAAATTCTGGGGATAAGTGCATTAGCTTAAGTCAATGAATTTATGAAGTACATTTCCAATACCTTCTATCTTAAAAGAAAAAGGAGGTAATTTAGGCTAGGTTTGGCATATTCAAAAAAAGTCAAAAAGTTAAAAAGCCACTATCCTATTTAAATCATATCATCTTATTTAAGTCACATCACCTCTTTACCACATCACTTCAAACCTAACCCATATTTCATAAAAAGTCAAAAAGTATATTTATTTAGAACATCCCAAACAACCCCTTAGAAAACGCCATAAAGATGACCATTTCCCTTAGCAACCTACTGTGCCTGAGGAATTTACATCCCAAATCATACATCAATGTTGAATCACACACTTATTCGCTATAATTTTTGTTAGGTTTTTATTCTTCGCAACCCCGTTTGACAAAACTCCTTTAAGCTGTATTTGTTTTCGCACTTTTTATTTCAGTGAGGCTTTGAGTGTTTAGATGCGAATCCTACCCGAATTGTGTCTTGCAGAGAAGTTTTGTGATGTTAATTCTTTCAAGATTGTCACTTCGCTGATTATAACGGGGATTGAGCTGCCTGTTGCCTGTCCAAGTTGCAAAAATGCAAAAATGCATTCCATGTTACCTGTCCACTCGAGCGGACATTCCCCCGCTCGAGCGGAGAATGCTGAGTTCCAAAAGTTTAGTTTACCTGCAAAAATACTGGATGTTGTTTTTTCCTGCTCGAGCGGAACTTTCCGCACTCGAGCGTAGGTCTGCTTGAGTGGCCAATTTGACGCTCGAGCGGAGATTGCGGGACAGTTTTCTATAAATACGTGTTTCAGTCCAAATCTAGGATAATTTCTCCAGATCTTCTTCTTGGGTTTTAGGGTTTATATCTTGGGATATTTTGCTAGTTTTCTTTGATGTTTTGATTGAGTATTCAACTCATGGTTTAAAGAGTATACATCAAAAGATTATTTGTTTGTTCTACACAAAAAATAGAGTTGTTCTTCGGTGGATTCTGAAGAATTTGAGTATGAAGCTTTGGTGGATTCAGGAGTGGCTCATCGTCAAGACAATTCCGAGGTGAAGACGGGGTTGGAAGAGACACAAAGGGGTTGGTTCAATTCAGGCGTGAATTCGCTAGGTAATTGAGAGTATACCTGTGTAATTCGTTTATATCTTCTTAGTGGTTTGTTTTGTGGCAGTTGCCCATGAATTTTTTATCACAATTGGAGGTGTCCAATTGTGATTTTTTCACGTAAAATCGTTGTGTCTATTTGTCTTGATTGTTTGATTAGGATTGTTTTATTACTTTAAATTGATAGATAATCACAAATCAATTTCTAGGGGATTTCTAGATTTTTCAATTTTTCTTCCACAATAACAACAGATGCAGATTTGAAGTAGATTTAATTGATGAAAGTGGCAAAATCACAGCAACCATTTTTGGTTCTCATGCTAAAATTTTTTTTCAATAATTGCTGAGGAATTGATGAAGAACACATAAGATGTAAGTTCTACAACACTCTTCATTTTCTACAACTTCATAATATTTACTAATTGTTACAATAACGTTTTTCTTGATTCAATAGGATGGACAAACTTCTCTGGAAGTTCTAAAAAAGCTCTCCACAATAAAAAATCACATTTGAGAGTTGTCCGCATATCAATATGATTTTGGTGGCCTATCACTGTGCAAATTTAACATCAATACAGTGCATAAAGAATGCATCATTGCTTCACCAAACCCCAAAGACTCAGATTCAGAAACAATCTCTCCACCAGTTTCAAAGAAAGCACGTAAAGAACTATTTCCAGCTCAATCAAGTGCATCACTAGATCCAGCAGAATCAGATAATCCACTTGCCACTTCAGAGATGCAAAGTGAGAAATCACCATGTTAACTATGACAAAAAACTTAGACTAACTGCAACAACAAAAAAACAATCAGCCTTTTGCTATGTAGTATGAATTATGTTTGGCTTGTACAGTTGAACTCCACTAGCTCATAGGATCTTTATTTTCTTTTGTCATGATCTTAATCTCCTTTTGTCATGTAGTTTCTTCTTAAGTTCCAGTTATGTCACTTCCATGAATCCATCTTTTTGGCTTTAAATGGATTCAATATAAAACTTTAGCTATCTATGTTATGCCTTTTGAAAACTATTGTTAAATCTTAATCTTATCTTAAAGTAGTTCACTTTAACTATACTTTCATCTTCTCATCTATTGAGTTACATGTTTAATGAAATAATGATTTTTCATAGAATATTTCTTTATTAATGCTAATATACTGCTTTTTATAAATACTTATAATATCATATTAACACTCAATTACATAGTTCCTATTATAACGCTGATGGGTCGTTGAACACACCAAAATTAAATACTAAACTATACCAAATTCTATCAGAATAATGGCAAGTCCAGGTATCAATCCACAGGGACTATTGTGAAATTAAACTAATTTAATTGTTAAGTTCCTAAATTAATTTTGATAAAAAGATTGAATGATCATAACCTAATTTAATAATAAATAAATTAAACTAAGTAATTAAATTATCAATAATAAATGAAATTGGATTTACTAAATTGGGGAAAAATCCTAGGGCAGAGAATTCACCACCAACCACATAATTAGGGTTTCCAATTGAAATTAATTATGCTATAGTTTGAACGAATTAATGCTTCACAACTACAAGCTCAAAGCATTTAACAAGAAGATCATCACATTCAATGTATGAGCACGAACCATCTCAAGTAATACGAATCGTTCACTCTAAACTAGGGTAGTGATACGACTCGTTCCTCGTAGCATGGTTCGTCCCATACTTTGAATGTGAAGGAATAGAAAACTCATGTATGGATAATATTCAACAATCACAGAAAGTCAAATATTTGAAAAGATAATGAAAATTATATATAAAGAATTTCTAAAACTCCATACAATGGTTCAAACCTTTACATAATATAAAATCAAAAAAGAAAACTACATCATTACATGGCTAGGGTTTCATCAAAACCCTAGAAAAGAAGACTAGCCACTCATGGAGGAGTGGAAAGAGGTAGAAGGAGAAGGAACAACCATGGGAGACATCTTTGAAGCTTCTTGTTTCTTCCTCTTTTTGCAAACCCTAGCCTCCCTCTTTAGGTCAAAACAATTTCAGAACCCTAATCCAGCCTTTTTCTTGTCTTTTTATGCTTCCAATCTCGTCCAAACAGGTTTAAAACGTCGGTTTGACTTTCCCAGAAAAAGTCAACGCACGTGCGGGAAAGTCAACGCACGTGCGGAAAAAGTCAACGCACGTGCTGGAAAGTCAACTCTGCCCAAATTCTGTCTTTTTGCTCATTTTATGCTCCAACGATGTACAACCTGATTGACACTCAACACACATAAAATATACAGTTCGACCAGCAAGTGAAGTTAAGAGATTCTAATTAACGGTCTCAATGATGTACATTTCGGCCTTAATCACATCCCCCAACTTACTACTTGCTAGTCCTCAAGCAAGTAAAATAAAATTAAATTAAACAAAATCTATCTATTTCCTCTTTCGTGGGAAAACGGTTGCATTTAGCATATGCAACAAGCCTTTAAACCACAAGGTTACCCCAAGTGGACGAGTAAAGTCTCGTGAGGGTTTCCAGAAATGATACCCACAAACATTAACATATTCATATATACTCAACAACAAATGACCACATTACTCCATCTAACAATCAACTTATGTGCCACTACAGTGTGATATTTAGACATCATGAGTCATTAAAGACACAGTGGACAAGCATGAAGGAACCTATTGAGTCAAAACCACAATTCAGTTAATACAAAAGTAAAGTTCACTATACTTGTGCATGCTAGTAGACAAGTCATGAGTACCCTCGGTGTAAAGTGCAATCTCCATATTAGTTAACTATCCACTATAATAGCCCAGTGTAACTCATAATAACACCCATCATATACAGAAAAACTAACCTGTTGCAGCCAAGATTTTCAAAAGTTTTTTTGTTTTTTGTTTTTTGTTTTTTTTGTTTTTTTTTAAATGACTGTGCAATGTCTTGATCCCTTAAGCTTTCTAATCAACCCATGTAACGAGCATTGGGCCAATGACTCCCAAACCAGATGGTTTTAGGGCACTAGGTGTAAAGACACCCCTACGGGCTTAATAACTCGAGTTGAAAAGGCTACGAATCCGAACAAGTCATTCTTCTTATTTTTCCTTAACTATGCAATGTCCAAGTCCCTTAAGCTTTCTAATTAACCCATGTAGCAAGTTTTAGCCCAATGACTCCCAAACCAGACGGTTTTAGGGCATTAAGTGTAGAGACACCCCTACGGGCTTAATAACTCGAGTTAAAAAGGCTATGGACCCAAACCAGTTAAGTTTTTTTTTTTTTTTTTTTTTTTTTGTAAGAATCTTGGCTCCTTATTTATTCTTTTCTGCAACTATAACTATTATCAATGATGTACACTAGGGATTATAATAAAAAGATCACCGCTATGATAGTGTGTTCATATGAATTAAGACATACTCATGACAAGTGTACTAAAATCACAAACACAGACAACTCTCCTCATGCAAACATGGCATGCAAGTATCTACCCAATAAATCATTTTCATACAAGTCTACTATGATCTCCAAATAACATATGCAAATATCATCACCCTACTAGCAAAAAGTCACATCAGGTGAAGTAATGCAGTCAAGTGAAACAGGTATAAGCATGAATTATGAGCCAAATAGGAATGCACAAAATAAAATATAATCCTCATCCCCCAACTTGAATATGACATTGTCCTCAATGGAAAAGTAAAGAAAAATGAGAGAAAATTACCAGAAATGTAGGTGCACATCCAGGCAGGCAGAGAGTAACATATACACACTTCACTTTTTTTTTGTTTTTTTTGTTTTTTTTTTTGAAAAGATAAAGGAAAATAAAAATAAAAATAAAAGAGACAAAGCAAGATACATGCGGGTACTAGGGAGAAGCCGGTGGTGGTGGTGGTGGTGGGAAATGTTGGGCAAACAAGGCTTGCATCAAAGCGCGCGTCTCGAAGGCGTTATCCTGACCCTGTTGCTGGATTGCGAGGTTGTCAGCGTGGAGCTGATCGAAACGCGCCTGAGAATAGTCGCGATAAGCCTGAAAATCCGTGCGCAACTCCAAGAGACTCTGGTGGTGATCACGAAGAGTATGATGGACCTGATCGACAGAGTGCTGAAGCTGTAAGTACTCCTCGCGAGTCATGTAGAGTGGGTCCCCGTGGGGAGGCACAGGGGGAACAGGATGAGCTGGGTGGTCATGGACGGGGTCCTGGGCCTCATCAACTGGGGTACCTACCGGCTGCGGGATGCGAGATATGCTGTGCTGCCATTCTCGTTGGCCGAATGTCGGATATCCTCTATCAATCTCCCCATCCTCAGCAATGGGGAGGTGGTTCAGCGCAAACACAAGGGTCAACAAATCGGCGAATGGTAGTGGCCAAGTCAGGTTCTGCATAGGAGTAGGCCGAACTGCCTCACGTAGAAATTTCTGCAAATGCAGCAAAATGAAATCCTCTAGCGGGACCTGATAGCCAAGCTGATACCCGTGTAAAATCCGCACAAACTCCAAACGGCGCTCAGCTCGATGCCCAAGTGGAAGGACATTCTTATGGACCACAGAATCAAGGAAAAGCAAGCGGCTAGGTAGCTTGCTCCGCCGCAGGCAAGTGAAACTGTTGTCGCCGTGGGCTCCCGGGAAATATTGCTGGATGAGGCGATGTATGGGTTGGCGATCCTCAACTTCCGGGAAAGGCTGATATTCCGGTTTGGCGAAAAACTCTAACACTGTGGCAATCATGGCCGAGGTGATGTGAACAACATAACCATCAATGTCAGAGAGCAATCCAACCGTAGTGGGTGTCTCATGCAGGTTCTGGTAGAATAGGCGCACCAGACGAGGATAAGTGGGCGCTGTCACACCACAAATGCCCAACTGTTGCCGGAGTCGGAGCTGCTCAACCGCCCAAGTAGTGTCCTCGTCCTGCTGAAAAAATGGCAGGTTGAACTGTGTGAGCTTGTGAAGAGGCCGTGAAGCCCACTCCGGCCGGGGCAAGTCTCCTGGTGGTGGTGGCGAGGATGGTGGTGGTGGCGCCGAAGAAGAGGCACCCCTGGCCTTTTTGAAGGCCCGAGCAGTGACACGACGACTCATATCCTGCACACACCAACAAGAAATATAGATACCCGTAAAACCAGCAGGAGAATCAACTAAATTATGAAAGAACAAATTTGCCCATTAATGTACCACATGCAATTCCCACTTGTTTTTTTTTTTTTTTTTTTTTTTGTAAAAACGAAATTAATTAAATAAATGAAGTAAAATGTCATTAAATTAAATTAACTAAATTATAAAATAAACTAAACTAAACTAGACTATAAAATAACTAAACTACAAAATAGACTAAAGTATAGAATTAAACAACCAAAACTAAACATGTTTATTTATGTATTTATTTATTTATTTAAGTGAAGAGAAGAAAATTAAATAAAACTTCAAAAAACAAAATAAAATAAAAATTAAACTATTTAGTAAATATATGAACAATGACATCATAGATTAAGATAAAAATAAAATCATTAACTACACAAGTATAAAAATAAAACCAAATTTCACTAACTAATTAACTTAACCAAAATCACTACGAAGCAATTTAAACTAAATAAATATAACAAATAAAAAAAACTAAATTAGGATTAGTGTTAGTACCAATATTTATAAGGTTTTTTTTTTTTTTTTTTCTGCGCACGTGCTGGAGTCAAGCCGCACGTGCGGCCTCATCTTTCTCCTTAGCCGAGCTTGAGTCTGGTTTTCGTCTTTCTTTTTTTTTTTTTTATACACTAGATCTAGATAAAATAAATAAATAAATAAATAAATCAAAAACTTTACAAAATAATTTCTACTTTCACAAATCTATGCAAAAGAAAGAAAAGAAGAAAAAGAAAAATTTACCTTGAAAAAGTGGAGAAAGAGAGAAAAAGAATGGAGGTTCGCCGGAAAAAATGGTGGTCGCCGGAGTTTCGCCGGACGGAGAGGGAAGTGGTGCCGGCGGTGAGATGATGGTGGTGAGGAAGAAGAAAGAAGAAGAAAAGGGAAGAAGAAGAAGAATAAAAAGAAGAAGATGGGTTTGTGGGGATAAGAGAGAGATAGAGATAGAGATCTGAGAGTGATTGGGAGAGAGTGAGTAGATAAGGTGGTTTGGTTTTTTTTTTTTTTTTTTTTTTTGGAAATTTCCCAGCCCCGCACGTGCGGGAGTAAGGGCCGCACGTGCGGCGATTCCATCCCCCGAGCTTCTCCTTTTTTTTTCTTTTTTTTTTTAATTTTTCTTCGTCCCGCAGTGCGGGAGTCAAGCCGCACGTGCGGCTGGTCAACGCACATCCTCCCGCACCTGCATATTTAGCAGAATGCAAGCCTGATGTTTCCGAATTTTCCCGCACGTGCGGGGCCCAAGCCGCACGTGCAGCGATTTCAACTCCGCATTTTTTTTTGTTTTTTTTTGTTTTTTATAAATCGGCGTCCCGCACGTGCGGGAGTCAAGCCGCACGTGCGGCTTGGTCAAAGTTCTTCCCACCGCACCTGCTTATTAAGCAGGGGCAACTTTTGTTTGCTCAAGTGTTTCCACACGTGCGTGAACAGTTCCGCACGTGCGGGAAGTTAATTTTTTTTTTTTTTAATCAAAACAAAGCATTTCTATCTTCAATTGACATCCGAAATAAATATGGCACAAAAGAAATACGGAATGCCCACTAAAGGTATGATCTTCACGTGAAAACCACGGGTACTACTTTTCTCCCTAACTATATTTGTAACTTTCCCTATTCTCCAACAGGGTGACAGACTAGGTTGATTTGGTATCCAGAATCGAGGCGCATAAAGCTACCTCAATCTATGGGGCTGTCATACAGAGTTCAAGCCGAGGTAATTTTGAAGCAATCTCCACACCTCTGGGCATTTAAACCAGACTTTAGTCTCGGAAATCCCAAACCTTTGTGTTCTAGGCTTTGCCATTCGAACTCTAGTTTCCACCGTCTCAGTTGGTCTCCTAGGAACTCACTACAAACACAGTTAGGTGGCTATACCAGACCGTCAGATGCCATTCGGGCACGGCAAACACCAAAGGAATTACACCTTTAGAGGATTTAAAGTCTCCTAGACACAAGTAAAGCATAACGAGAACACAGAAAAACAAAATAGCATAGAAGGGAAAGAAAAGAGAACAAGAAATCAATTTATCAATCATAGTAAAATAGGTCCATCAAGGCAATAGACTCAATCATATCCCCATTCCCAATCCCCTCTATATATGGTTTCAATCTTTGGCCATTCACTTTGAAAGTGTGGCCAGTTTTTGGATCCCGCACCTCAACGGCGCCATGACTAAATGCCTTAACAACCTCAAAGGGACCATCCCATCTTGATCTTAGCTTACCCGGAAAGAGTCTCAATTTTGAATTAAAAAGCCACACTTTTTGGTCGGGTTCAAAAGATTTTCTATTAATGTGCTTGTCATGGAATTCCTTAGTCCGAGCTTTAAAAACTCTCGAACTCTTATATGCATCATTCCGGATTTCCTCCAGCTCATTGAGTTGCAATTTCCGATTGAGCCCAGTCGCGGCCATATCGAAGTTAAACTTCTTTATGGCCCACAATGCTCGATGCTCAAGTTCAACCGGGAGATGACAAGCTTTGCCAAACACTGCCCTATTTGGTGACATCCCAATGGGTGTCTTATAAGCAGTGCGGTAAGCCCATAATGCATCAATTAACCGTTGTGACCAATCTTTCCTATCCGGTCTCACCGTTTTCTCAATTATGTGTTTTACCTCCCTATTCGAGACTTCTACTTGGCCACTAGTTTGAGGGTGGTATGGAGTGCCAACTTTATGGGTGATGGAGTATTTCTTAACTACCGACTCAAATAACCGGTTACAAAAATGTGTACCCTGATCACTTATTATGGCTCTAGGAAACCCAAAACGACTAAAGATATTTTCATGCAAAAATTTGATTACCACTCTATGATCGTTTGTTCAGGTAGCTATTGCCTCCACCCACTTAGACACATAATCTACTGCCAAGAGAATGTACTCAAACCCGAATGACGACGGGAAAGGGCCCATAAAATCAATTCCCCAAACATCAAATATTTCTACCACAAGAATAGGGGACATTGGCATCATGTCACGCCGAGACATCGAACCCATTTGCTGACAGCGCAAACAAGTTCTACAAAATTGATGGGCATCTTTAAAAATTGTGGGCCAATAAAACCCGCTTTGTAAAATCTTGGCAGCCGTTTTATGCCCACTAAAATGACCGCCACATGCAAAAGAATGACAAAATGTAAGAATGCTATGCACCTCACTCTCCGGCACACACCGTCGGATCACTTGGTCGGAGCAATATTTAAACAACTCCGGATCCTCCCAAAAGTAATACTTGACCTGTGAAAAGAATCGGTCTTTGTCTTGCTTAGACCAATTCTGCGGAGTTTGCCCAATGGCCAAGTAATTCACAATATGTGCAAACCACGGGGGGCTCGCTTGTGACAGCTCAAAAAGTTGTTCGTCCGAAAACGAATCATGCAAAATAAGAGGGTCACTATTATACTCAACGACGATTCGGGAGAGATGATCCGCCACCACATTCTCAGATCCTTTCTTATCACGGATCTCTAAATCAAATTCCTGAAGCAACAAAATCCATCTAATCAACCTAGGTTTGGTCTCTTTCTTAGATAGTAAATACCGCAAAGCGGCATGATCAGTGAAGACTATGACCTTGGAACCTAGGAGATAAGACCGAAATTTGTCTAAGGCAAAGACCACAGCTAGCAACTCTTTCTTGGTAGTAGTGTAGTTCAATTGAGCATCCGAGAGAGTGCGACTAGCATAATATATAGCAAATGGTGCCTTATTGACCCTTTGGCCCAACACAGCCCCGACAGCATAATCGGAGGCATCACACATGATTTCAAAGGGAAGAGACCAATCTGGTGATTTCATGATTGGGGCGGTAGTCAAGGCCATTCTTAGTGTTTCGAATGCCTTTAAGCATGCTTCATCAAAGACAAAAGGCGTGTCCTTAACCAGTAAACTACACAAAGGACGTGATATCTTACTAAAATCTTTGATGAACCTACGGTAAAAACCTGCGTGCCCTAGGAAAGACCTAATTTGACGCACAGAATTGGGTGGAGGAAGGCCTGCAATGATGTCGACCTTAGCCTTGTCAACTTCTATACCTCGAGGGGACACAATGTGTCCCAACACTATACCCTCACGAACCATAAAATGGCTCTTTTCCCAACTCAAGATTAGGTTTGCCTCAGTACATCGTTCTAACACTCTAGTTAAGTTCCTAAGGCATTCCTCAAAAGACGGTCCAAACACCGAAAAGTCATCCATAAAAACCTCTAAGAATTTCTCCACCATGTCGGAGAAAATAGCCATCATACACCGTTGAAAAGTCGTCGGTGCATTACACAGCCCAAAGGGCATGCGCCTGTAAGCAAAAGTGCCAAAAGGGCATGTGAATGTGGTTTTTTCCTGGTCAGCGGGGTACACCGGGACTTGATTATACCCCGAATAGCCATCAAGAAAACAATAGAAACCCTGCTCCGCTAACCGCTCTAGGATTTGGTCAATGAAAGGTAAGGGAAAATGGTCCTTCCTAGTCGAGGAATTTAGTCTCCTATAATCAATGCACACTCGCCACCCAGTAGTGGTCCGTGTGGGTACTAACTCTCCTCCTTCATTCTCAACAACAGTGATGCCCGATTTCTGGGGCACTACTTGTGTGGGACTCACCCACTTGCTATCTGAGATAGGGTATATAATACCCGCATCCAACAATTTCAAAACCTCCTTCTTCACCACCTCTTTCATGTTAGGATTCAGCCTCCGTTGCATTTCGCGAGAAGGTTTGGTGTCCTCCTCTAGGTGTATATAATGCATGCACACGGAGGGATCTATTCCTTTCAAATCAGCCACTGACCACCCTATAGCACTCCGATGTGCCACGAGAACACTCATTAACTGACTCTCCTGCGCTGCAGTCAAGTCAGATGCAATGATGACCGGTAAAGTATCTTGGGGCCCTAAAAATGCATACTTGAGTGTGGCCGGAAGTGGCTTCAACTCAAGTATAGGTGGTGTGACCAAAGAAGGTGTGGCAGGCTCTCTCGACAGAGGAGGAAGTGACTCAAACCGGGCTTTCCATGGAGGAAAATCCGGTGTAGAAGAAGAATTAAGCAAGACATTCACCTCCTCAATTGACCCATCTATATCAAAATTTTCAAACCCAAAATGAGCTAGACAAGCCTCCAAAGGGTCCTCTACAAGAATGGAGGGCAAAGCCTCCTCAACAATCTCATCCACAACATCCACTAATAAGCACTCCTCTCTCTCATGAGGTTGTTGTGATGCTTGGAAAACATTAAGTTTCACTTGCATGTTACCAAATGAAACTTCCATAACCCCGATTCGACAATTAATGCATGCATTGGCCGTAGCCAAGAAAGGTCGACCCAAAATCACCGGGATTTGTTTCCTCGAACTGGCTACCTATTCCATATCTAATACCAAAAAGTCAACAGGGAAGTAGAACCTATCAACCTTAACTAGCACATCCTCAATCATGCCACGTGGCACTTTGAGGAACCGGTCAGCCAACTGAAGAGTAACAGTCGTGGGCTTCAACTCGCCAAGCCCAAATTCCTCGTACACAGAGTACGGCAACAAATTAATCCTAGCCCCTAAATCCAATAAGGCCCTATCAATGAAGTGGTCCCCTATAATGCATGCAATGGCTGGGGCACCTGGGTCCTTAAGCTTAGGAGGTGTGTCATTCAACAAGATGGAGCTTACTTGCTCCGTGAGTAGGACCTTTTGGGACACATGTGTCCTAGATTTACGCTCTTGCGTACAAAGGTCCTTCAAAAATTTGGCATATGATGGTACTTGCTTAATCGCCTCCAACAGGGGAAGGTTGATTTTTACCTGTTTAAAGACCTCCATCTTGCCTCCATAGATGCCGCCTTCTTATTAAAAGGGGACGGTGTATCAAGGCACTGGGGAAAGGGTGCCTTAGGCACATATGGAGTGCTAGGGACTAACTCATCCCTCTTAAGTGTTTCCCCCTCACCCTTGCTTTCACTTGGTGAACCACCGTGGTCACCCTTCCTAACTCTAGTTACATCAGATGCAACAGATTGAGGCTCTAACTCCCGACCACTTCTTAGAGCAACCACCGCCTACACTTGCTCATGTTGCTTACCATTCCCACCCGAACTCTCTGCCCCGTATTGTCCCTTAAGGTTAGCCACAGTTTGACTTGGTAATTTTCCCTCCTCTCTCCGATTCATGTTGTTAGCCATTTGACCCAATTGGGTCTCTATCTTGGCAATAGAGTGAGTGTGGGAGTGAACTATCGGTGCTAACCCCTTAAGTTCTGAAAGAACTTCCAACACCTGAGTCTCAAAGGCAGAGTTGCCCTGAGGGACATGCGGGGGTTGTGGTTGACGGTATGGTTGTGGGGGTCTATACGGTTGCGGTGGTCGGTAAGATGATTGGTTGGCAAAATTATTGAAATTCTGCCTTGGTGGTGGAGGATTGTAAGAAGTGCCTTGTGAAGGGGGCCTCCATGAGAAATTAGGGTGATTTCTCCATCCCGAATTATATGTGTTGGAGTATGGGTTATTACCCGGGTTGGAGAATCCTTGAGCCGCATTCATATGCTCTTGGACTAACTCCGGAAATTGTGATGCTGAAGGGCACTCACTCAAGTCATGAGCAGGGCTCGCACAAATAACACATGCCTCGTGAAATTGAGGCTGATCATGTTGGGTAGGAGCATGTCCCGTAGCTAACAATTGGTCCATCTTGCGGGACAATGCCTCTACTTGTTGGGCTAACTCTAGGTTTTGCTCGACCTCATAAATGCCCCCTCTTTTCGGGGCTCCAACCATGGGTTACCGGACTTGCCGGGCTGCGGAGGCATGGTGAAGGGAATTATCACTTAGGTTCTCAAACAATTGCCATGTCTCGGCATCATTTTTAGACATAAATGTCCCACCACAGGACGAATCCACCATTTGGCGGTGTGGCTCAGTTAAGCCATAATAAAATGTTTGAACAAGTTGCCAATTAGGCACATGGTGGTGGGGACACTGTTGGAGAAGGTCTCGAAGTCTTTCCCAAGTCTCATGGAATTGCTCGCCATCCATTTGAGCAAAGTTTGTGATGGCTCGCCTAAGTTGGTTGGTTTTACCTATGGGAAAATACTTCTCCAAGAACCGTTGCTGTAATTGGTCCTAAGTTGTGATTGAATTAGCAGGTAAAGAATTTAGCCAGTGTTTGCCTTTATCCTTTAACGAGAATGGAAACAATCACAACATTAAGGCCTCATTTGTGAAATTCTGGATCCTTACTGTCGAGCAAATTTCCAGAAATTCATTCAAATGCTTATAAGGGTCATCATGAGTTAGTCCATGGAATGATGGGAGCATTTGTATGGTGCTGGACTTAATCTCATAATGAGCAGCAGTGGTTTTGGGCAATTGGATGCATGATGGTGATGTATATGCAGTGGGTGTAAAATAATCCTTAAGTGTCCGGTTGGCTTCATTCGAGATATTAGGATCTGCCATCTCTAATGGCTCAATGTATGAATATTCAAGCCTAGGAATACGGGCAGAGGTCCTAAGTCTCCTAAGGGTCCTTTCTAGTTCAAGGTCCAAACTCCACAATTTAGGGCGACAAGAACGACGCCCGTGCATACACTACCCAAACACACACAACAAGTTCCGACTCTGTGCACTAAGTATGAAAGCAAAATACCAAAGGAAGAAATACTCACAGCGGTTTAACGAAAACGCTTTACTCGTCTTACGGATGGTTGACGTGTAAACGTTGTCCCCAACCTCTGTTTGAGCTTTGACTTCTGTTTTAGCACTTTGGTGCTTTGCTTGTGAGTGTTTGCTTCTGTTTACTCACTTTAGCACTGCGGTTTTTTTTTTTTTTAAAAAAAAAAACTCGGATGCGCTCCGCTTGCACTTCAGTGATAGCTCCAATTTCAAACACTCTGCACACTTAGCAACACCAAAAGCATAAAATCCTAAACTAAAAATTAAAATAAGAATGTAACTTTAAATTAACTAATTTCGCCAGAAGTCTCCGGTAACGGCGCCAAAATTTGATGGGTCGTTGAACACACCAAAATTAAATACTAAACTATACCAAATTCTATCAGAATAATGGCAAGTCCAGGTATCGATCCACAGGGACTATTGTGAAATTAAACTAATTTAATTGTTAAGTTCCTAAATTAATTTTGATAAAAAGATTGAATGATCATAACCTAATTTAATAATAAATAAATTAAACTAAGTAATTAAATTATCAATAATAAATGAAATTGGATTTACTAAATTGGGGAAAAATCCTAGGGTAGAGAATTCACCACCAACCACATAATTAGTGTTTCCAATTGAAATTAATTATGCTATAGTTTGAACGAATTAATGCTTCACAACTACAAGCTCAAACCATTTAACAAGAAGATCATCACATTCAATGTACGAGCACGAACCATCTCAAGTAATACGAATCGTTCACTCTAAACTAGGGTAGTGACACGACTCGTTCCTCGTAGCATGGTTCGTCCCATACCTTGAATGTGAAGGAATAGAAAACTCATGTATGGATAATATTCAACAATCACAGAAAGTCAAATATTTGAAAAGATAATGAAAATTATATATAAAGAATTTCTAAAACTCCATACAATGGTTCAAACCTTTACATAATATAAAATCAAAAAAGAAAACTACATCATTACATGGTTAGGGTTTCATCAAAACCCTAGAAAAGAAGACTAGCCACTCATGGAGAAGTGGAATGAGGTAGAAGGAGAAGGAACAACCATGGGAGACATCTTTGAAGCTTCTTGTTTCTTCCTCTTTTTGCAAACCCTAGCCTCCCTCTTTAGGTCAAAACAATTTCAGAACCCTAATCCAGTCTTTTTCTTGTCTTTTTATGCTTCCAATCTCGTCCAAACAGGTTTAAAACGTCGGTTTGACTTTCCCAGAAAAAGTCAACGCACGTGCGGAAAAGTCAACGCACGTGCGGAAAAAGTCAACGCACGTGCGGGAAAGTCAACTCTGCCCAAATTCTGTCTTTTTGCTCATTTTATGCTCCAACGATGTACAACCTGATTGACACTCAACACACATAAAATATAAAGTTCGACCAGCAAGTGAAGTTAAAAGATTCTAATTAACGGCCTCAATGATGTACATTTCGGCCTTAATCAAACGCTAAATTCACCACTGGCGCTGTGATCGTGCAACGCACGATCAGCCCCAAACTAATATATATATTTGGGGGGGAGGGTTTGTTTCAATGCTAGGACCACTTTATCAAAAGTCCTTATAATTGTTTTTCATTTCATTATATTATTATTATTATTTGCATTATCTTTACACCAATAATTGGATAACCTTTTTACATAAAAGCATTTCTAATTTACCCGTAGGTGTTTATTTTTGTTACTTGAAAGGTAAAAAAGTACTTAATTTTCATGATTAATAATCAGCGAAATACATCAAGTGATAAACAACATTTTTTTTATTTATTTATAAAAACACAAAACATATATGAAATAGTTATTTCCATATATAATAAGGTTAGTAGTAGTACCTTGAGCGTAGCTTAATCACATCTTAGGACCTAATCAACAACTCGGCGACCCACACAACAGCCACCAATTTGGTGAGAGGTCCATTTAAACGTGTTCCTCGTTTTGATTTGTCTTTTTACAATTTTGCCCTTGGACCAAAACTTCATATTTCAAAAATCTTAAATCTATAAGACGGTAAACGAACTAATTATTAAATTATTTAAACTTGACTTGAAAACTTAATGAGTTTCAAAATGTATTTAAATTTGACTTTACATAACGAGTCAATCTTGAATGAGTTTTTAATAAATCAAACATGAGTCGAGTTTGAGTAGTTTGATTTTTATAGTTCAAATAAATTTATTGAGTTGCGCAGGAGGTTTGTTCAAGCTTGATTTGATAATTTAATAAATTTTAAAATATGTTTGAATTTTTATTTTTTTTTTAATAAAACAAGCCGAACATGAATCAAATTAGAGTAATTTGGTTCTGACAACCCTATCTATGTATGTATGTTGTGATTCATCATTTGTTGAGAGTATCATCTAATTAACATCACATTGTCCTCCAGAAGTACCTAATAATTTTCTTAGATAATGAGGGAACAATGTTAATAAAGATAAAGTTGGAGACCAATAATCTCATGGCATAATAATAGATAGCATGTTACTATTAGAAATTGATTAGAATATTTTTTTTTATCGGCAATTGTTTAGAATATTAGCATTATCAATGCCAGTGAAGCCTAACTTTCCATACTTTAAAAACAAGGAAGCCGTTAAAGTATATCACTATATATATTTGTATTTTTCATAAAACAAGAGGGTACTAAAATGAGAGCCTCCCAAAGGGCCAAAAATCCTAACTTATTTTTTCATGTAAATTTACTGGACTGATATTTTGGTATGTAAAAACACCAACTGTCCATCAATCAAGATGTGGATCTCATAATTTTTTTTTTATGTTAATATATATTCTCTCAATAATACCATAATAATACTTTATAATTATTATTTCTTTATTAAATTTTATTTATTATTTCATATGTCAATATTGGCAATGAGAATAAATATGAGTGATGGTGGTGGGACGTATAAAATCCACACATAAGATGATGTACAAAAAAATTAAAAGAAAATCTAATCATTCTAACATTATTGTTAATTTCTATACAACTAATCGTGGAACAAAAAATGTTTTGGGATAGAAAGGAGTAATAATGTTTGGATGACTAGAATATCTTATTCTATGTTGTTTATTATGTGATTGCAGCATTATATTAATATAAATATAAGCAGCTAAATCTATTAAAATAAACTCAGGTTGTAATTTAAATAGTTATAAGGGCACTTATGTGTTACTGAGGCGAAGTCTTAGTTTCGAATTAATATTGTGTCGATCTGCTGTAACAATGTAAGTATAATTTTACTAACTTATCATCATCTTATCATGTGGCTCAAAAATAAATAAATAAATATCAAAATAATATAGTAATAACATATCATATAAGATTATTGAAAAAGAAAAATTGAAAAGTCAAAAGTATAGAGCTTTACATTTCACATAGACATAATGAATTTTTTTTTTTTACAAATTTGAAAATAGAATTTATGTATTTCTTTTTTAATCTTTTTTTATTTTGTGTAATGTGGAAAACTATCTATATAACGCTTTTTTGATGCATTTTATTTTATGTGTCAATCTTAATATTTTCTTTAAATAAATTTTTATTTGCAAATTTAATGAAAATTTTAAAATTGATGTGTATAAAACTAGATATTTTAATATGATTTATATACAATGACTTCACTAATAATAAAATAATTTAAGAGTAATGTTAGAGACTCTAAAAGTTTTATTAAAATTTCTATCAAATGTCTCATATGAGTGTGAGACTCACATTATGTGGGTCTCATGTGGATTCCACACCCATACAAAATATTTGATAAAAATTTTATATTTCTAATATTTTTGATAATTTAAATACATATAAGTTGGCCACTTCGGACAATTTCTACTCCGCCAATGGAAAAGGGAGTGCTTTTGAAATAGATAGGACAATGAGAGCACTATCAGGGCAAAACATGTCCTTCGACATGAAAGGAATCCCCTCTTCAAAAGCCCTCTCATCATTTCTCATGTCCTCATTCAAATCCTTTCTCTCTCGCCTATTTTTAGATTTGCTTCTTTTTTTTTTCTTTTTTTTTTTCATGTAGAAAATAAGATGTTAATATATTAGTAAGTTAAATTATATCAAAAGAATTAGAACTTTATCAACTCGAAATTTGAATTTCTGATCTCTTACTATCTTCGATTCTAAATTTCTGACTTTTTCGTTATCCCAAAGAACAATTATATGAACCACTAAATTAACTATTATGTCCGCTCTTTCTCTCTCTTGCCTATATTTCTTTTAGTTTCATCTTTCTTCTATTTATAAAATTCATAAAGGGATAGATATTAGTTGAAGATTATGTTTGTTTGGAATCATTAGAGACGATTTGAATTAGATTAGGAGACAGATGGGATTAACCGCTCAAATTTTGTACGATCATCCCTTCCATTTGGATATTTGTTTATTCGGACTTGTAGTTCAGTCTCAATTATTCGGATAAGGGGTCACTGCTGTGCTCAAAGCACAGCAGTGGCTGTGGTACCTCCGTTTGAGGTATATTATGGCCTTATTTTTATGATCCAAACCGTTTATTGTGTAGGATTTGTTAAGTATTTCATGCCTACCAAAAATCATATTAATCGGATATCAACAATTATATGATCAATAACCAAAAAAATAAATAATAAGTTTTTCTTTTGAAAAATAGCATAAACAATATGTTATTCGATCATATAGTTATTGATATCCGATTAATATAATTTTTTGTAGGTATGAAGTATTCAACAAATCCTATAAAATGAACGATTTATATCATAAAAATAAATTTATATTACACTTAAAACGGAAACACCACAGTCACTGCTGTGCTTTAAACACAGCAGGGACCCTTTTCCAATTATTCACCCCATATGTGGGGCTATTAAATTCTACTCTTCCTTTGATGTAGATAGTCTCCCCCTCCAAATTATCTTCTTTCTATCCTTTAATTATCACAAATAATGATTCAAATCATATCTCATTTTTTATATCGCTCTAACTAAATAATCTAATGGCACATATAATTTCATCCAACAATCTTATAGAAAATTGTGTAGAGCTTGCAGAATTAATTATTCCATATTTCTTGTAATTTAATCTTTCAAAGCAAACAAACATTCTTTTTTATTGATCATATTTAATCCCAAACAAACATGACTTAAATATGATCGATAAAAAATATTTTCATTAGTAAGTCAAACTAATCTCATGGATTTCGTTCATGTTTGGTGTAGTTTATAAAGTTATTTATAATTTTAATTTTAAAAATTTATGTTAGAGTATTTGAAATAATTTTTATTTATAATTTATGAAATAAAAATAATTCAAATAATTTTTAAAAAAATTGAAGCATGAGAAAATATGCTTTTAGAGTTGAAAAATATTAAGAATCTCAAATGTTTTACTAATAGTTTGGTTGGAGGATTTGAGAAGAGATTTGGAACGAAAAATGAAAAAGGTAGGTAAAATGTGAATAAAACATGCCTATATTTCACATAATTTCACACACCTTTTCCCTTTCCCTTTCTAAATTCCTCCCCAAATCCCCCAACCAAACACAGTATAAATGTTTTATCAAATGTCTCACATAAATATGAGACCCACACTATATAAATCTTACACCCGTATAAAATATTTAGTAAAACATTTAATAAAATATATAGAATCTTTAACATTATTCTTTAAAAATTTTATTTTTTTATAATTTGTAAAAGAAAATGAACCAACCATGCCTATTGTGGGATTCCATTGGGGGATAAAACAGCGTGTCAAATTCCACCAATCCTTGTTCCTTGTTTGCATGTATCCCTTTCGTCTCTCTTGGATCCACCAATAGTTTTGACCTCTCTCCCCCTCATTTTCTCTTCTCTTTTTTTCGCTTTGTTTTTCCTTTATTTTATTTTTTTGATTTGACATTTTATCCTTGTGTCAGAAGAAAAGTGGGTCATTATAACTCTTCTCCTACTACATGGGGCACGTAGAATTGACTGTTAGCAATCATCATGTTAGGTTGGAATAACACTCATAAATTGCATACGACTATACAAATATTTAAACAATTTGACAGAATGGTACTCCAAATTTTGGATATGGATAACTTATAATGGAATAAACTCAGGTTGCCTATTCTATTTATTTATTTTTAAATATTTTAATTTATTTCATTTCATATTTTAGTTAAAAAATTATTTAAAAAATTAATTCTCAAACCAAGATAAATTTGCAAAAGTTGCAAGTAAAACTCTTCAAGGCATAACACCTTATTAACATTGCTAATTATGCTTCTTATGCCTGATAACTACTAAAAAATTTAGTAATACAATTTTTTCAATATAATCAAACACATATTTAAACAAGGAGGTGGTAGTCACATATGAGCCCACACATGTGAACTCCACCCTTTACCTCAAATTTGGAATTTTTTTTTTTTTTTTGGCATGAACGCTTTAACATAGCTGAATATCTTGGTCAAGCAAGCTACAGAGACATAAGTGATTAATTAATCACTGTAAGAATAAATTGAGATGTATATTATTATTGATATTTTGATTGATATATTACAAGATTGTTATATATTGATTATTACAAGGATGTATTATATAGGAGAGGTTTTGGGAGAGTAGGTGAGGAGTGAGTGGTGGAGGTAGGTTTGGTGGAGTGTAGTAGGTGATAGGAGTGAGTGGTGGAGGTAGGTTTGGTGGAGTGTAGTAGGTGATAGGAGTGAGTGGTGGAGGTAGGTTTGGTGGAGTGTGTAGTAGTAATTTACATTTACATTAACAGCCCCCCTCAAACTCAAGGAGGATAGGTACTAGCCAACTTGAGTTTGGAGAGAGTCACAAAACAGAAAAATAAACTGATAAATAAAAAACAAAACAGGATAGGAGACACGGTATGGTCGTGTCAGACCGTTGTAGCAGACAGTTTACGGGGTCATGTCGGACCGTTGTAGCAGACACTGTGTGGTCGTGTCAGACCGATGTAGAAGACAGTTTATGGGGTCATGTCGGACCGTTGTAGCAGGACAGTTTACGGGGTCATGTCGGACCGTTGGAGAAGACAGTTTATGGGGTCATGTCGGACCGATGTAGAAGCTGACCGGAATCAATGTCGGGACAGTTTATGGGGTCATGTCGGACCGGTGTAGAAGACAGTTTACGGGGTCATGTCGGACCGTTGTAGAAGACAGTTTACGGGGTCATGTCGGACCGATGTAGAAGACAGTTTACGGGGTCATGTCGGACCGTTGTAGCAGGACAGTTTACGGGGTCATGTCGGACCGTTGTAGAAGACAGTTTACGGGGTCATGTCGGACCGATGTAGCAGGACAGTTTACGGGGTCATGTCGGACCGTTGTAGCAGACACGGTGTGGTTGTGTCAGACCGTTGTAGCAGACAGTTTATGGGGTCATGTCGGACCGATGTAGAATGTTGTGGTGGTGTACCAAGGGGGCGACTTAGGGAGTGCGCCATGAGTGACTTATACATGATACTGGTATAACCCCCCCTCAAACTCAAATAGGTGTGAAGATAGAAACCTATTTGAGGTTGAAACAAAGGGATTGATAAAGCTGACCGGTGTAGAAGACACTGTATGAGTGTGTATATAGGCTGCCCAAAAAATATACATGGATGTAGAGATCGAGCCCTCAAAAGTCGTGCCCTCAAAAGGTGTGCCCGCACCCTCAAAAGGCGTGCCATCAAAAGGCGTGCCTGATGCATCAAAAGGCGTGCCAGATATGATGGCGAGGCACGTGAGGGCCTGGGCTGGCGTGCCCGTTTGTCGGGCGTCAGAGGCGCGCGATGCGCGTGGCTGCCCCGGCTATTTAACCAAGACAGAGCCTGAGGCCGAGGCAGAAGCTGAGACAAAAAACCTGCGAATTTCTCTGAAAAACTCTTCGTTGTGCTAAGAGAGAGAGTCTGGAACACTCTGTTGCGAGAGATAGTCTGTAATACTCGGTTGCCCAGAAAATGGCCTCGTCTTCCCGTGGGCTGCTTACCCTCTTTCCCGATCTCAACGAGTCCACAGGAGAGAGAACTGGTGCGGTGTCCCGTGAACCTCAACTAAACACCACTGGGTTTGCTCCGTTGAACTTTCCGATGCAGTCGGTGGAGCAAAAAATGGCGGTGCAGTCGGATGTGGAGGCCAATCAGTATACGTTGAAGGCATGTGTGGAGTCCATGACGGCGGTCACAAATCTGTCGCACCGGCTACAGAGTAGGACAAATGAGGTGCAGCAGTTAAACTCCCAGCTGGCTCTGCTCCAACGCATGTATAAGGATGCGCGAGCAGAGATGAGCGTGCTAAGGGCAGAAAACAAGGAGCTGAAGCGGAAGGCCACCGTGATGTTCCGATTTGGAGGTCCGCCATATGCTGCAGTAGAGGAGTATGGTGGAGTGACCGTGCCCAGTGGAGTGGGAAACACGGAGGCAACACCGGCAAGGGCCGCCCAGGACGGAAGCAAGAAGAAAAGACCGGCGGCAGAGTAGAGAAGAAAAAAAATCCCACTGTGGGTGTGGTTGTGGTGTTGTTGTTGTTGTTGTTGTTTTTTTTTTTTTTTTTTTTTTTTTTTTGGTGGAGAATGGTGAGCGGGGTGAATCCCTGATATGAATAAAATAAGTGTGGTTGCAGTTCTTCTTCGTCTGCTGTTTGTTTTTTGTTTTTTTTTTTTTTTTTTTTTTTTTTTTTTTTGAATAAAAAATAAGAATACAATAAAATAGGAAAAGAAAACAGAGAATATATGTGGGGGGAGTATGTGCATGATAAAATGAATTAGATATATAGATATATATATATATATATAAAAGAGACCATGTGCGTAGGTCTGATTAAAGAAGGTTGGGCGGTGGGTTGATTAAAAAAAAAAAAAGGACCATGTGCATAGGTCTGATTAAAGGAGGTTGGGCGGTGGGTTAATTAAAACAAAAAGGGACCATGTGCATAGGTCTGATTAAAAGGGACCAGAGAGAGCTGAGAGAAAAGAAAGAGTTTGGGGGTTTGACATCTGAGATCTGTCGATCCGCCAAGGAGCAACATCGGAGGCGACAGTGGAGAGGTAGCGAAAACGGCGGTGGCTAGCGTTGTGCCTGGGCGCCGAACACCTTCTATGCAAGAGTGCATACGAGCTCTGACTTTCAAGTTGGCGTCGATCTTGCCGGCGGGTATGAACATGAAGCCGATTTGGCTGCCGGAGTACAGTAACTGTAGTGTGCTGGCGTAGTGGGTGAACACAGCTCTGTTGGGGTTCTTGACGGAGACGTATTGGGAGAACGTGAAGTTGACGGTGCTGTTAGCGAGGGAGAAGGTGGGGAGTTGGACGGCGTTGACGGAGATTTGGGGGTCTCTGGGTTTGAATACGGTGAAGAACACGATAAGGATGATGATGATTACGAAGATCAAGAAGATTGTGGCGACGATGCATGATGCGAGGTTTGTACGGCCAGATGGTGGTTTGTGCCGTGGTTTGCTCATATCTATCTATCCACCACCGAGCAGTGGTGAACAGCGGAGCATTGCAGAGCCAATGCAGGTGAGGAAGTCGACGGTGATGGAGCCAATCGAGATCTGACTCACGATTTCTCTGCCTTCTTCACTGATCTCTCTCTCTCTAGGTTTCAAAATCTCTCTAGGCTGCAGCGGCGGCGGCGGCGGCGGGATCAACGAGATCCGATGTGCCGGCGGGACACGTGGCGATCTGCGTGGGGAGAAGTAACAAGAGGTTTGTGTGAATCTGGACCGTTGATTCACGGGTTGGGTGATGAATCAGTTTGTTGAGGAAGGAGAAAGAGAATTAGAAAATTTGGGTTTGTCCGGCGGGCGGCCAAGGCGAGATTGCCGCCCGCCGGTGGAACGAAAATACTAGGTTCCTAACCTAGCTCTGATACCATGTAAGAATAAATTGAGATGTATATTATTATTGATATTTTGATTGATATATTACAAGATTGTTATATATTGATTATTACAAGGATGTATTATATAGGAGAGGTTTTGGGAGAGTAGGTGAGGAGTGAGTGGTGGAGGTAGGTTTGGTGGAGTGTAGTAGGTGATAGGAGTGAGTGGTGGAGGTAGGTTTGGTGGAGTGTAGTAGGTGATAGGAGTGAGTGGTGGAGGTAGGTTTGGTGGAGTGTGTAGTAGTAATTTACATTTACATTAACAATCACTAATAAAAACAACATTAGGCCCTTAAGATCCTAGTGCAAAAAGCAATATCTTATTCAATATGTGACTACAAGTTATTATCATCATTGCAACGTTACAAATAATAGTGTAAACTCTGATCAACAAAATGATATGAAAAACTTGTTTAATAAATTATTTCTTAAAATTAAATTTGTGTTTTTTTTCTCCTTAAAATCACTTATAAAAAATAATTTTAAAGTGATTTTAAAATTTTATTTTTACACCAAAATAAACAATACAAGAATGATAAGTTTTCAAAATTTTGATCATCTTTATTTTTGGAAAATACGAAAAACAAAACTTCAAAAGTAAAAATCATCACATAAAAAATTCATTTTTTTTTATACGAAGAAATAGAAGGGAGGGGGGGATGGATGGCTAACCTTAATCATTCATTTTGGCACCTTTTGTAATTACTTATGTTTATGTTTAGTTATTAAAGTAAGCGAAAAGCACTTTTAAGATCAAAGTTGAAACCCATTTGTACGACTGCTTCATCCCTTTTAATATGAGGCAAAATCACGGTCTAGTTTTCCGTGTCCACCCTTAAACAAATTGGTCCATACGAAAATTATAGGAGTAATTTCATTTTAGTGTAATTATAGAAATATATTTTCAAATTAGTAATAGATTTTGTAAATATTAAAAAGTAAAATCATAAAGGATTTTATGAATATGTAATTAAATTTTGAAAATTTTACATGAAATTTCTCCAAATTATATTATGGATTCATAGTTCTAGTAGTAAAGATAAATTATGTAAAATTTTAATTTAATTAGATATTATTAGATATATGACTAAATTATATTTTAAATTTAAAAATAGACAGCAACTATATATGAGTTTAAACATAAATTTTTTATTTTACAAAATAAAATGTGATTTATTCATTTATTTATCGATATTTGATTGAACTAATTTTTACACAAACGGTCTTTACTGTGTGATTTACGAAATGAATAATTTGAATTATCATTGTGAGTCCAATGTGGAGACTACAAAATGAAGTGTGAATCAACATGGAGGATACTAGAATGGATAGAAGTCATCTCCAAGTGCATGTGGCGCTCTAAATTAATTGTTAGTGATTAAAAAAATAGATCTTAATATTTTGGTGTTGATTTTGAAGAGAGAACATGACACTTCATGTAATGAATGGTGTGGAGCATTATTACTCCGAGACCATCAAATAATCTCTTTATCTGTCACACATCTAATTACCAAATAATTTTATGATGATAAATTTTCAAAACATGATTTACAAACAATATTTTTATATAGAATGTATCACAAAAATAATGTAGCAATGATATTTTAAAAATACAAGTAATTTTCATGAGCTTTTGATTTTAAAATGAGAGGAACTATAGTTGCCACATAATTCTAAATAAAAATTTTATATTTTTGTAATGCTAATCTAAATTTTTTTTATCACATTTTTTTATTATTTTATGTATCAATACAGTATTAGTAACATAACGGGTGGTGAGACAACCCATTAAATTCTTACAATATTAACAAACAATAAGCTAAATAAAATATGATAAAAAATAATTATCTTAACATTATTATTAGGAAAAAGATGGAGACCTCATTTAATTTTATCTACAGTGACATGATAGGTTATGTATCAATTTTTAATTTATCACAAACTCAACTATATAAGGTTCACTCTCTTGTCATATCATTACACTACAAGATATTAGGAACTAAATTTTTTCATCTTTAAAAGTGAAAATTTTATTGTGAAAAATATTAGGAGGCTAATTCTAGCTGTTATGTGACTCATCAAGGGAGGGTGTACCAAAAAATTTTCAAAAATAAAAAAAATCTTTAACAACAATATTTTGAAAATGTCACTAATAAACGCATTTTTAAGGACAAAATAATTTTTTGCCAAAAAGTTTACTTTTTTATACGAATTTCAATTCCAAACAAATAATAATTCATTAATAAATTTCAAATTTGGTTGCTATGAAATTCAACAACGACACTTTGACAATTAAGATATTTCGTCCCTGAAAAGTGAGTTTATTCCTAAAATTTTGTCTTAAAAATATTAATTTGTTTAGTTTTGCAAGTAAATTTAAGGATTTAAATTATGGTATGTAAATCTCAAAGAGTTGATCGAGCAGAAAAAGTTTAAGAACAAAATTCATGTTCTCAAGTTCAACTTACTCCAAGGAACCATATAAAATTTACCTAATTGTTAACTTCAGACTTTCAAAATTAACTCAAGTATGCAAAAACTTACCTAAACAATCTATTATAAAAAAAAAATGGTGAATACATCACATTTCAATTATTATTATATCATCATATCATATAGTAGTTGAGAGGAATTTTCCTATCCTTGATGTAAGGGCCAAAATGATGGGTATCCTTTAATTTGAAACAAACACCACCAAACATTCACTATTGTTTTGCTTTTGTAGTTGCTTGTTTAGTACTCGAGCATTGATTAAAGTTCTATTTGTGTGTGTGTGTTTTTTTATTTTAGTTGGGCTGTCTTGTCCTTTTCCAACTTTATAACCCCCCTTTTGAATGCTCAAAATCCCATTTTCTCCCCCATTGTTCCATTTACGTTGCTGTTTTTGAAAAGGGTAATTATGTAAGAAAGTATAACACATTATTTTAATGTTTCATTTATTTTGGTAAAAAATAATTTTTAAACGGCAGGGTGGATGTAGAGGTGGTGGTTTGGGGTGGTGGTGGTGGTGGTGGTGGTGGTGGTTTTGGCAGTGGAATGGTTGAGGTGATGATGGAATTAATAAAATTTTAGTTTTTCTTTTTTTTTTGTGCCTTAAAAATAAAAAAATATTAAGAAAATTAAAAAAAATTCAGAATTTGACTTTTACGACAAAATAAATTTTAATTTTGTAACTTTAAACCCTAATATTTTGATTTTTTTTTAAATCTAAATCATCTATTTTTTTCGTTAAATAAAACAAACGGGAAAATATATTTTAGCCATTAAACTCAATTAAAAATGGTATTTTAGATCATTCAATAGCAAAAATACTTTTTTTTTATATCAATTTTAACAAAAATAAACAAATGATTTAAATTAAAAACAAATAAAAATATTAATATTTAAATTTTAAAAATTAAAAACTCAGGAGATTAAACTCTGATTTTTTTAAAAATAATCTTATTTTTCATTAACCTTAAAAAATGTTTTCAGTTTATTTTTGTTTTCTGCTAACCACACTTGTGATTGCCTCCCGAACAAATCACAATTTCCTTTTGTTTTTTTCCCACCGAGTTGTTTGATCGATGGGCAATCTTTAGTTATGATTTTTCTCTGCCACTGTTTTTTTCTCGAGAAAGTGACAACAAGAACACCTTTTTATTTTATGAAATGAGATGACTAAACACATAGATAAACAACATGGTGGTGACATACAGAATCAAAGTCATCGTGAAGCTAAAAGTGTGTGCTTTTAATTTTGACATCTGTGACATGCACATCTTCTTTATCAAAAAAAGGAATTCAAGCCTCTCTCACACACACACACTCAAGCATAAACATGGAAGATTCGTATGAATTTTTACTTATAAATAAAACACTTTATTTCATGAACTCAGAAATAAATCTAGGTAGATCTGTGAGAAAGGAAAAGAAAAATACAAGAGATATTGAGAAAAAAATTAACTTATGTTTTGTTCTTTTTTTTTTTGTTTTTTTTTTTTTAATTCAAATTCATACTAATTAAAACGGGACCTTAATATCTACATCATCAAGTGATATTGAAATTTTGTCTCTTCTTTGCTCAATTTTTAGGTGAAAGCAGTCAAATGCAGCAATCACATCAATTGTTTCAATTAAGCTTTTTGAGAAACAAATACGTGGGGAAGTGGTTTTTAAAAATACTCTTTTGATTTTGGAAGACGCTCGTGATCCATCGATAGGCACTTGAAAGGAAGTAAATACTTTAGTCGGGGGTGTCGGAATTAGCACTCCGACGAACAAGTCAGCCTCTCGTTCTAGATTACTTGTATTCTAAGTTAAACACCACAATTATCACATACCTTTCTCAATCTACTATTTCTTTATTTATACTCGTTCCCTGGACCTCGGGGCCATGTCCACTTTTCGCTCATTATGTTCATATTTACTCGGCTCCATAGCTCAGTACCTATTCGGCCCATCTACCCTTTATATTCGGCATCCTGATGGTTCTGGATAGAGCCGGGCAATACCTGTCTGTTAAAGTATGCCTCCTTTAAAATTCGACTCCCACAATTGCCCCCCAAACACCCTTCTAGCATCAGTTAGTCGGCGTGTTTGGTTCCTGATTTGGGAAAATAGAAATTCGGCGATTAATCCTCTTCCCGATGCATGTCAGGACGTGTACATGCTTTTCGGTCACTGTAACGCCTTCCCGCCTCATTCGTGCTTCTCTCGCATTTATTATGATTTGAAGTTTAAGTCCCTTCGAACACATACTTTTTCGAATATTTGAACCTTCTGGACCGCCTATCGGTATTTCTTCTCCGACGTATTTTCTGCAACTTCTCTCCGTCTTCTTTTCGTTCCCTTTGCCTCTCGTAAGTCTTCTTCTCCAAATATAATCCTTCATTTTTGCAAGCAATAAGTTGAAGAGGGTTCTGACCGCTGCTGACGACGTAGTATTTTCGGATATTAAGACTGCGCTAAAGTATTTTGGCCGTCTAAACGTACAGAAACAAGGCAGAACCGCCCATATTCTTCTGAGGTACGAGCCTACCTATACAACGTTGTCGGCCGCAGACAACATTCCGATCCCAACTGGCGAACAACACCATGCGGCTCTTATCTTCCCCAGCTTCAAGTCCCTGAGACAGATTGGTCTCGAGACTTTTGATTTAGAGCGAGACTTAGAGCCGGAAGTCGAGGTGGTCGCCGAATCAACCAGGGAGTTCATTACCGAGACCGAAGAGGTCGACGAAGCTCTGAAATCAGCGTTTGAAACTACCAGTCTTAACCAGCTTAACTCACCGTCCATTTCGGGTCGGATAGAGTTTTCTTTCGGAGACATTTTTACAGATTTAGGGGACCTGCCCGGCGATTTTTCTAAAGGCATGGCTGGGGAAAATCTCACGCAGATGGCGAGAAAGAGAAATACCGAGCGAATGGCAGCTCGAAAGAAGGCAGAGGCCGCTCGCTCTGAGCCTGCCCCGGTTGAATCTTTACAACCCGTTACTGCGGAAGAAATGGCTCAAATCGTTTTGGATGAGATAGAGAGGGAGGCCGAACAGCAGGTCACGGAAGAACAACTGGTTCGTAAAGAACGGGGCGAAAAACGTAATGCCGAGGGAGACAAAGGCTCGAAGGATAGTCTTGTTGGCAAAAGGCCTCGTTTAGAGGAATCCGACGTGGTTGTTCCTTTTGTTGTTCAACCAAAGATCAAAAACATGCCAATCTCTAATGACGCATCTGTCATAAAGGATCCGGCCATAGCGTTGAGCTTGGCCGCCTCAGTTTCACTGCCAGCTGATAAGGCCACCTTTCAAGAAGAGCCAGATTTGGAGCTTATAGCGTTCGCTGCCCAGTCTGTCCTTCTGGTATGTATACGATATTCTCTTTTCTACTCATTTGATTTGGTTTGCACACTATATTTCTTGATGTGATGATCCCGGTTTGTTTTGCAGACGGCTGGAAGGATAGCCGAACTAGGCCACCGACAACATGATGCCGTCGAAAGAATTGGCCGCTTAAAGTCTGAAGTTGAAGGTGAAAGGAGCAGGGCCGAGTTCGAGGCGATGAGGGCCGCTATGGAAAATGCGCGAGCCGAAGCAGAAATGGAAAGGGCTCAAACTGCTGACCAGCTCAGATCTGAAGCCGAGGATAGGGCGAACGCGAGCGAGGAATAGCTTGAGTTAGCCAAGGAGGCGCTTGCCAAGGCAGAGGCTGAGTTAAAGGAGTTGAAGGCGGCCAAGGAAAAAGCTGAATCCGAAGTTTCTACGGCGCTTGAGGCTGGGAAGAGCGCCACCTTCAAGGAATACGTAGACGAAGTCCCCAAATTCGAAAATCGGGGATTCAAACATGGGTGGCTCAAAGCCCTTGTTGTCGTTGGAGCTACATCGGCCGTGCCAATTCCATACGAGCAAGTGGACGTTGAGCCACTTGAGTCTGATCCCGAGGATTGATCTAGGAGACATTCTAGTTTTATTAAGTATATTCAATGTACATTTTTTTGGATTTTCATATGTAAAATGTTCGCTGCCAGCGCCGAGTTTATGAATGAAAATTTTATATACTCTCAAGTTATTTTTCGTATTGTCTGTTATGTGAGCGTATAGTTAGGAGAGTCAGCAGTTAGGGAAAAATGTCAAGCATGCGTGAGACGGCAGACTTAACGGCTGATTAAAATTAGGGATCCGATTTAGTCAGAAAAAAAATGAATTCAAGACTAGTGCTCAGATAAATCGATTCGTGGAACGGCTGGAGCACTCGAGCCGTATAGATTGATGAATCTGCCCTTGCCCTAGATGGTTCATGAATCGAGAACGCCGAATAAAACGTAATAAATTTTGCATGTAAGAATCGATTCGTGGAACGGTTAGGGCACTTGAGCCGTATAGATTGATGAATCAGCCCTTGCCCCAACTGGTTCAAGAACCGAGAACGCCGAATAAACGTAATAAATTTTGCATGTAAGAATCGATTTGTGGAACGGCTGGGGCACTCGAGCCGTATAGATTGATGAATCTGCCCTTGCCCCAGCTAGTTCAAGAACCGCGAACGCCGAATAAAACGTAATAAATTTTTCACGCAAGAATCGATTCGTGGAACGGCTGGGGCACTCGAGCCGTATAGATTGATGAATCTGCCCTTGTCCCAGCTGGTTCACAAACGTAGAACGCCGAATAAAATGTAATAAATTTTGCACGCAAGAATCGATTCGTGGAACGGCTGGGGCACTCGAGCCGTATAGATTGATGAATCTGCCCTTGCCCCAGCTGGTTCAAGAACCGAGAACGCTGAATAAAACGTAATAAATTTTGCACGTAAGAATCGATTTGTAGAGCGGCTGGGGCACTCGAGCCGTATAGATTGATGAATCTGCCTTTGTCCCAGCTGGTTCAAGAACCGAGAACGCCGAAAAACGTAATAAATTTTGCACGCAATAATCGATTCGTGGAACGGCTGGGGCACTCGAGCCGTATAGATTGATGAATTTGTCCTTGCCCCAGTTGGTTCACGAACGTAAAACGCCGAATAAAACGTAATAAATTTTGCACGCAAGAATAGATTCGTGGAACGACTGGGGCACTCGAGCCGTATAGATTGATGAATCTGCCCTTGCCCCAAATGGTTCATGAACCGAGAACGCCGTATATCAGCAGTTGATGGAATGATTGGGGCTTGGTTCAGTCGGCGATCGGGGCGATTGGGACTGGTACAGGATGGGCTATTGACGCTTCATTATTAATGAGGTAGCCTCAGAGATGATGCCCTTATAGGGAATAAATGGGCGTGTACTTCATGAACGATGGTCCTATTTACGTGCTAAATGAGCATCTCAGTCCCGCTCTTTGAGGAAGGCGAAACAAGTGCGAATGTCAAATAAGCTTTTCTTCAATAGCAGAGGTCAAGCGAAGACGCTAATTGAGCTGGGTAGTGTGTAGACGTCCCCGAACGTCCCGGGAGGAAATCCCCCGTTTTGTTCATATGGCTCACTACAGTTCAGGACTCAAAGTCACGGTCCTGTATCTAATCTCGCAGAGTGCAATGCAAGACCGATGAATCATCAAAGAGTCCAAATCCGGCAAATCGTTTTTGAAAACAGATTTTTTTGAAAGAAGTGCCAAACATGGACTGCTTTGCCAGATACAGAGTTGCCACCTAAATATTTTATTTTAGAAAATTTAGGAAACCCTGACTCGTTGCCTAAGGCCACCTGTCCGTCATCAACAAAGTTGTCTCGGCTCGGGAACTTGGGTACGATTGGGGAAGGTCAGCTATGAGCACCCCCTCTCGCCCGATCCGAAGATCGGCCTCTACTAACCATGATATCTCTTTTTTGAAAACACATGCGTTCTTATTCCGATTAATTAGCTAGAATTACTATGTGATGCGCATAGCAAAACAAGTATAGACTAGATCGCCTAATTTGGAACAAAACATTGCATATCCGTTTGTTTGGAAATGTTTGAAGTTTGCTACTCGCAAGTAGGCTAAAATGCAGATTTCAATGAATTATCCCAATTCAAGTAATCCAACCTTCACCCACAGGCATTCAGGCAGGTATATCACATAAGCATATAGCCACATGGTAAGCATGCTGTCATGTTAACAATCACACTCATGCGAGATGCTAAAGCATAAATACTTACATCGTACTCCGCACCAAAACAGAGAACTCGTTAGTAATCATGCATGATCCAAGTCCATGTTAAGTGCCTAATGTATCGCATACAGAATGCAGTCTAGAATAGGCTCGGCTAATCCTAAGACGGCATGTGAAATGCAACAGATAACACGTATTCAAGTTAGATTTGAAATACTATGCAATTAGTATGATACGCCGAGCCCGGTGCATGCAATACAGATGAATGAATACACGCATGCATAGCATAATGTATGCTAATTGAAATATGCCCTAAATCTAACCATTATAAGCAGTTAAATAAAAGGAAGAAAGAAATGGGGTTGGAAGACATGCACACACGCACCCACACTTATTACAAATTTGCCCTCACTCGGAGGGACCGAATAAATAATACAAGCCGCCTAATTAACTAGCTCACAAGCTAATTAATTATTACAGAACCAAATTGAATAACTAGCTACAACTAATTATTACACAACTTAATTAATTAACAAATCAATTAACTAATTAATGAATGACAACAAGCAGGTAGGGAAAGTAGTAAACGGTGCTATTCCAGCTCTGTTTGAAGAAGGGAGGCATGCATGCTCGCTTCGGTTCTTCGCCTCGAAACGCCTTCCGGTTGCTCTTTAGAGGCTCTGTTTGCAGGGTGTCTTCCAGCATTTGTTGCTGGACCTTACCAAAACACTACAGGGGAAGTCACCAGTGGCCTACCGGCCATGGAAGGATCACTGCCGGCCAAAGGTGGTCCACTGCCGGCCAAGGGTGGCACACTGCCGGCCACTGGTGTGCTATGACACCAAACTGCAACGATGCACAAAATAGAGAAAATGGAGGGTTTTCCAAGGATATATACGCACCGTGGCACTCCAAATCACCTCAAGACATCAAGGGAGAGGCCTAGTCGGATCCACGACCATCAATCGCGCATCTCAATGCATGATGGCCAAAGATCCAACTTATGCCAATCAATATGAAAATGAATGCACAAATAAAGCAAGTAAAGCCTAGAACTCTATCATGAATCATCAAGAGCTTCGGCGACTGAGAATTGAGACACGTTTCATCACTTGAAGTATGAAACGCTCCTCGTTCCTCGTGCTCGGATTAACACTTAATCCAAGCAATGCAACACATAAGCATGTCAAACATGCAACATAACCTAAATGTGCAAACATGCAACTAAACCAAGCATGCAACAAGCATATAAGCATGATGTAAGGTGATGACCTTAGACAACATGACAAAATGCAACATGAACATGTGAGCACGCAAGGTATGCAAAGCTTAAACAAGTATGCGACAACATACGAAATGAAACAAGCATGTGACAACATGGTAAGATGGGCTTACACCAAAGATGGACGGCTCTCAACTAGGTCCAAATCAGCAGCCAAAGCGATGAATTAAGCCATACAACACACTCAAGCATGCAAAATGCGAAAGGTTCATCAAAGGGGCCTAAAAAGGCAACTCTCAAAAGTGCCTAAGAGGTGACAAATGTGCAAGCGTAACAACACTATATGCACTGAAATGAGATGATAAATGATGCCAAATCATTTAAATAGCTCAAGGATAGCATGCGCGAATCACCGAAACACGAAGCCTGCAAGCCCAGTTACACTACAGCTATACGAAGCATAAAGGATATGGCAAGGGCAATCCAAAATAGTCCTAGTACATACTGATATGAGACTAAAACATGCATGGAAGTAAGTCAAAGCAAGCTAGCATACAATGCTAAAACATAGGACATGAAAGGCTACAAAAGAGGCAATGCATTACACCTATGAGAACCAATCATGGCAGGACTTGGACAACCAAAAACAGAGTTACATCATGGTATATTAGGACCCAAAATGTACTGAAATGATGAGCCAAAGGCTTAGGCTAAGCGGCATGCGCAAAAATCCATTCTTGAAGCATAAAGCACAAGCTATACAAAGCATTCAAGGCATGTCAAATGCGAGTGAACAACAATATTTCATGGACTGAAATAGTATGTGGAATGAGGGCAAGGCATGCAAACATCACATGTATGGCATGATAGATGCTTCAAAACCCAAAACTAGCCTAAGCATTTACACTATAGCTATACAAAGCATGAGTGATATGGCCATGGCAGCCCAAAACAGTCCTAGAATACTTCAAAATAAGCATAAAATCAAGTTTGAGCAAAGCCAAAATATGCTAGTATGATAAGTCAAAACATCATACACAAAGGGCTAGTAAACATGATTTGTTCTACACCTATATGGAGCATGCAAAGGATGATTAAACCAACTATGGATAGGGTCATAACATGCCAAATGATGACCAAATACATGCTGGAATGTAAACCAAACAAGCTAAAATGACATGGCATGGCATGGAGCATATGAAGCTAGTTTAGGAGATTTACATTACAAGTATATCATGCAAGCATGGAGTAACAAAACCAACCCAAAACAGGTTCATGGCATGGTAAAACATCACCAAAAACCCACTGAAATGAACTCAACACAAACTAAGCACACGTGCTACTTTGATGAGCTATGGATGGAGTTACACTACACATACTATATGCATGCAAAATATGACCAAACCAGCCATGGACAGGGCCAAGGCAGGTCCTAAAAGTCACAAAAATAGGCCTGAACCAAGCCTCAAAACTACATAGAAGGATGGTCCTTTCGAAGGCCAAAAATGTAAATAAAGAGGGACACAAAGAGAGGGGACTACCCCCTCTGATTTAGGACCTCAAAACCACACCTCTACCACCAAAATCCCACTGGATTTCAGTAGTAGGAAGGCCAAACCAAGGCTAGCTCGGAGGCCTCAAGATATAGCTTAAAACAAAGCCAAACAAAGCATGCAAGGTGGCTACACACCCCAAACAGAAAAATGACCTCAACCAAACTTAAAAAGAACTTAAAAAAAAGACTTTTTCCAGTTATAAGAAAATCCTAAATCAATATGCAAAGAGGGCTAAAGCAAGGTGCAAAAAAGTGCAAAAATTAGAGAAATGCTCACCCTTGAAGACCCTCTTCGAAACCAGCAATTTCAGGGGGTGGAAGCTTGCTTTCAGACCTCAAGAAGACCTCCCAAGAAGCTTGGTTCAATGGTGGTGGTGTATATCTAAGTGTTGTAGTGTAAAATTGCAAGGAAATCCAATTTCTAAGCACAAAATACAAACAATATAGAGAGAAAGGGAGTTTTTGCTCTCCAAAACTCAAAACCTCTGGCAAAGAGGGAGCCCCCTTGCTTATATAGAGGAATGTAAAGCCAAGGCTTTTTCAAGAAGCTTTACAAGGGCTTCATCCCTCCATACACGTGTATGGGGGGGAGCAAACAAAAAACCAGCTGGCTCAAAAGATCTGGAGGAAAACCAGCTAAGACAGGGGGGTTGCCGGCCATCATCAATGGCCGGCAGTGGCTCACTAATGGCCGGTAGGGCTTCACCAGTGGCCGGCAAGAGCAAAGCAATGGCCGGCAGTTCCATGCCATGGTCGGCAGTGCACCGAAAGGGTCACCCTGAAAGGGCCTAGCCAAGGTCCAAAAATGGGAAAGAAAGGATACAAGGTCCGGGAAGCTCGAACCGGTGACGTTCCCCCGCGACAGTTAAGTACTCGGCGAGCAGTCGAACTAGTTGTTGGGTGTACCTGCAAGCACAACCAAGTCCCAAGGACAGTCAAAAATGGGGTGTCTACAGTTGCCCCCCTTTGACAGAACTCAACAGTCACAAAGTGACGAGAGTGTGCGTCAAAACCCAGAGACGACCCATTTTTGACAAGGCCGAAGGCTCAGACAATCAATCAATATAGGCATGCAGAAATGCGCCCAAAGGCTGGGGCATAATGCAAATGATATGCAAGATGCAAGAGCATGACTAGTAATCATGCCAAGAATGCTGTAATGAAGCAAATCATGCAACAGTTTTAAGTGGGTGAACAACAGTCCTACATATTCCAACAAGAAGGATGTAAGAAAAATTATGCAATTCTTACCACGTTTCACGCGAAGTGCATACAATACCTGTGCGGCTCGTCTGGGCATGCTAGCTTCAAATGAACCGTACATACAATATTGTGCCTGAAAAAAAAAATAAACTTAACAGGTACAATATCGTTAGAAACATGTGTAGCAATGCTAGTGAAAAGTGCGTGACAACGTATGTGAAGTGTGCATAAACACACGTAAGTAGAGCACACACAGAAACGCATGCAATGTGTGAAACAAGAATTTGAACATATGTAAGCAAAGCATGCAGTAACGCAGGCAATGTGTATAGGAGTTGAAAGTATGAACACATGTCAGTAAAGCACACGCCGAAACGTGCACAATGTGTAACCTCCTGAAAATACATATACACATGTAAGTAAAACATGCAGTAACGCAGGCAATGTGTATAGCAAGAATGAACACATATCAGTAAAGCAAGCGTGATTAACGCAAGCAATGTGTAACCTCCTGTAAAACGCATAAACACATGTAAGTAAAGCACACGCGGAAACGCATGCAATGTGTAAAGCAAGCAAAGGTATGAACACATGTCAGTAGAGCGCACGCCGAAACGTGCACAATGTGTAACCACCTGAAAATACATATACACTTGTAAGTAAAACACACGCGGAAACGCATGCAATGTGTAAAGCAAGCAAAGGTATGAACACATGTCAGTAGAGCGCACACCGAAACGTGCACAATGTGTAACCACCTGGAAATACATATACACATGTAAGTAAAGCATGCAATAACGCAGGCAATGTGTATAGCAGGAATGAACACATATCAGTAAAGCAAGCGTGATTAATGCAAGCAATGTGTAACCTCCTGTAAAATGCATAAACACATGTAAGTAAAGCATGCAGTAACGCAGGCAATGTGTATAGCAGGAATGAACACATATCAGTAAAGCAAGCGTGATTAACGCAAGCAATGTGTAACCCCCTGTAAAATGCATAAACACATGTAAGTAAAGCATGCAGTAACGCAGGCAATATGTATAGCAGGAATGAACACATATCAGTAAAGCAAGCGTGATTAACACAAGCAATGTGTAACCTCCTGTAAAATGCATAAACACATGTAAGTAAAGCACACGCAGAAACGCATGCAATGTGTAAAGCAAGCAAAGGTATGAACACATGTCAGTAGAGCGCACGCCGAAACGTGTACAATGTGTAACCACCTGAAAATACATATGCACATGTAAGTAAAGCATGCAGTAACGCAGGCAATGTGTATAGCAAGAATGAACACATATCAGTAAAGTAAGTGTGATTAACACAAGCAATGTGTAACCTCCTATAAAATGCATAAACACATGTAAGTAAAGCACACGCGGAAACGCATGCAATGTGTAAAGCAAGCAAAGGTATAAACACATGTCAGTAGAGCGCACACCGAAACGTGCACAATGTGTAACCACCTGAAAATACATATACACATGTAAGTAAAGCATGCAATAACGCAGACAATGTATATAGCAGGAATGAACACATATCAGTAAAGCAAGCGTGATGAACGCAAGCAATGTGTAACCTCCTGTAAAATGCATAAACACATGCAAGTAAAGCATGCAGTAACGAAGGCAATGTGTATAGCAGGAATGAACACATATCAGTAAAGCAAGCGTGATTAACGCAAGCAATGTGTAACCTCCTGTAAAATACATAAACACATGTAAGTAAAGCATGCAGTAACGCAGGCAATGTGTATAGCAGGAATAAACACATATCAGTAAAGCAAGCGTGATTAACGCAAGCAATGTGTAACCTCCTATAAAATGCATAAACACATGTAAGTAGAGCTTGCAGTAACGCAGACAATGTGTAAAGCAAGCAAAGGTAACAACACATGATAAGGAAGTGCATAATGATGTGTGACAAGGACATACATGACAATGCATGATAAAGAAAATGCATGACAATGCATAATAGAGATAAGAAAATGCATGACAATGCATGTAAGGTGCACATGACGATGCACGATACGAAAAATGCATGACAATACATAATAGAGATAAGAAAATGCATGACAATGCATATAAGGTGCGCATGAC
The DNA here is from genome assembly GCF_055761805.1 of Camellia sinensis. Classification (NCBI taxonomy): domain Eukaryota; kingdom Viridiplantae; phylum Streptophyta; class Magnoliopsida; order Ericales; family Theaceae; genus Camellia; species Camellia sinensis. The sequence goes on from NC_138964.1 coordinate 194,064,936, forward strand.
AATGCGCGATAAGGAAAATGCATAACAATGCATAATAGAGATAAAAAAAATGCATGACAATGCATATAAGAGATATGCAAGACAATGCATGTGAACTAGATGGATGTTTATCGTAACAGATGAATACTAGTTGACATCAACAAAAGAAAAAGATGTTTAATAAAGACATCTTAAAAGGAGACCTCCGGTTTACCTCTCGGAGGGTTTGGGATGCGTAAAAAGGATACACCTAGCACGCATTGATGGATGTCTACCATCGTATGTTGAGGACATGATTCCCGAGTTCCCCCGAAGGCATTTCGAATTAAGTTTTGAGCATTCCGCGGGATTGTTAGGACCCGGGAACATATTCCAAGATCAAATAGATCAGGAAAGCTGGAAAAGGTTTGGTGGTCACCAGGGACAACCGCCGGCCATCGCCGGCCATCTACATCTACTGCCGGCCATTGATGACATCCTGCCGTCCGCCGATGTACCCCTGCCGGCCATCGGTGGCAGATTGGGGCAAAAGGGGCTTTCAAGCCGTGGGTCTTTAAATAGGCTCAAAACCAACCCATTTCCTCACAAACCCCCCCATAGAAATCAACTTCCTTCCTTCCTAGGTGTGCCTTCTCTCTAGATTCGCGCATTTTACACGTTTCCCAACACCCTATTCAACCTTGCATTACTAAGGATTTTTTTTCTTTCTTCGATTTGAATCGATCAGAAATTGCATCCGAGGCTTCTTTCATCATTTCCCGCATTCAAGGATCATTTCCCCTGATCTTCTCTCGAGGTTAGTTCACTTTCCCGGGTTTTTCAACTTTTCTTGAATTTTCTCTCTCTTAGGGTTTGAGTTTATTCTAAATTTCAACATTTTGCTCATTTTTCTCATTTTCGCATCATTCTTGTGCATCCATCTCAGATGGCTAACGATGTGCCTCATGGTGAGGGCTTCCCCGCACTTTCCCCAGTAGAGTTAGCGGCAGAGTTTGCAGCTGAGCCTGAGGTTGAGCCTCAACCGTTACCATTGGACGTACGTCCCTTCGACCCCGCGGTGTACCATCCGGAGACTCGCATCATTCCGATGGCGGGAGGTATCCATACTTTTACCGATTTCGATGAGGATATACCAGACGACCTCTTATTGAGAGAGCCGATGTCTCATTTGTTGGCCATTGCCGTGGAGGTACCACCTTTGTTTTTCTGTAGTATTACTTTCGACCACTTGCATTTCTTGCGCTGTTTCGATCTGATTGCATCGCATGCTTTGATCTAACTGTATTTCATACATTGCTGATCTATACCTGATTGTACTTTACACATCACTACCCTGTATGTACTGTACACACCCGCATCTCATGCGTCACTACTCTGAATTCAAATGCATCTTTGACATATCACTACTCTGGATATAACCATATTTTCAATACATCATTGATCTGATCTGAACTGTATTTTCAATACACTGCCGACCTGATTTGACTTGCATTTTCAATACACTGCTGATTTGATTTGAACTGCATTTTCAATACACTGCTGATTTGATTTGACCTGCATTTTCAATACACTGCTGATTTGATTTGACCTGCATTTTCAATACACTGCTGATTTGATTTGAACTGCATTTTCAAAGAAGGGATCTCGCTCCTTTCGAGGCTATGGCGCTACGACCGCTCGAGACTGGTACGATGTGCTCCCCGCGAGGGTCCGTCGGATTGTCAACGAGACCGGCTTTGGTATATTTTGCTGCAGCCTGACGCGGATCATAGCGAGTCGCCCTCTCTTGGGGACTCTTATGGAGAGGTGGTGGGACACCACCAATTCCTTCCACTTTTCCACGACGGGGGAGATGACCATGACTCCTTTTGATTTTGCTATGATCACTGGTCTGGGCGTGGGAAGTGATCCTATTCCCCTAGATCCCGACATGGGGGAGTGGGTGGCTGCATGGGATGTATTGCTTGGAGCACGTCCACCCCTTGCACGAGCGGGTATGGTTAGATGCTCTTGGTTCAAGGAGCACTACCGTGGGGAGGATCCCGAGACCGATGAGGGGGTAGATCAGTATGCCAGGGGCTTCCTCCTATTCCTTTTTGGCACCACCATGTTTTCGAACAGGTGGAATACCGTGGGCTTGTACTTCTTGAGCACCCTGGTGCTGCTTCCGCTGGTCCGTTCCCACAACTGGGGCGCAGCCGGCCTCACCAATCTTTATGGATACATGAGCTCTACTTCTCGGATACGTGGGAGATTGTTTGGAGGCTACTAGCGAGCTTGGGAGGTGCACAACCTAATTTTCCCTTTTCATTACTTTGCTTAGCATTTGTGCGTTTTGCTTTGTTCAACATTTATACCTTCCGTACTCACTATCACACAGTATGCTTTCTGCTTTGCATTTTCTGTACACCATACACTGCACACTGGATCTAATGTCCACTTTTCTAGGCCTACCCCTGTTATGTACTGTGCTGCATTCTGCATTCTGTATTCTTGTTCATACGCTGTACTGATCACATCTGTTCAACAGCTCTGGGTATATGCATACTTCCCAGCGCTTGCTCCAGATCCGGTGGAGGAGACTGCAGTGACGGTCCCGTTCTCTGATGTATATGACGGTCCGCTCCATCGTAGGACTCGGAAGGGCTTCATGTTCTTTCGGCAGTACTTTGACACGGTTGCGGCGGGCGAGGTAAGTCTGCAATAGGATTATTTTAATTAAACCAATGCACCTGCCTTAGTTATTTGACGACTAATCATCTTGCTGATTCTCTTTCTCAGATTACATGGCAACCATGGGAGGTGATTCCGTTAGGACTCCAAGATCGGTATCGCGTTGCCCAGATTATGTCTCAGTACCGTATCCTCTTCGAGAGGCCGATCTATCGAGCCTGGTTTCTGAGTGAGCGCTTTGTGCGTCAGACTCTAGGGTGGCCTGCCCCGTTTGTACCGATGGCGCCTCCACCAGCGATGAGGGAGACACATATGTTATCCGCCGACCAGGTGATCCAGTTCATAGTAGGGCTGGAGACAGATTAATTACTTCCGTGCCGAGGGCGACTACGCAACCTTCATTCAAACACATCTGATGCCACCTTTGACTGGTGTCCGAGGAGGAGAGGGAGCGAGGGCTCCAGCTATGAGAGGCAGGGGCAGAGCGACCAGATCTCGTAGGAGGAGAGGTCCTGAGGAGAGGCAGGGGTCTAGATGGCCAGTGCTGCCTGCTACTATGACACTTCGAGGGCGAGCTGGAGAGATCTATCAGGTTCCATTTGCTCCTCCTCCAGCTGGTCACGAGCTTATCGCAGGTTACGGCCCGACTCCGGTATGTACTACACTGTCATCCCTTGTATAGTCATTTGATTTCACTTAATATTCTGCAGAGTACTAATGATTTCAACAATTTTTTGCAGGCCCCTATTGAGTATACTCGTCAGTCTCTGGCGATGATGGCTTCAGTGATAGGGATGCTGCAGACGAGCATGGACCTACTCAGTATCTACAGTATTCCAATAAGTTCGCTCAAACTGCACTTCATGCCATGAAGTCTTTTCTTCATACACCATCATTTGTACGGCTTACACACTGCATTGGTCTGATACATTGTTCCCATGCACCACTCACGGCATACATTCACTGCAAATCATTCACTATTCACAGTACATCCTTTTCCTGCACCTGATACATTCTGATTACTAATGCATTTTGGTGGATTATCCCTCCTTTAGATTCCTTTCTTGCCGCCAGGCCCAGGGTGTTCCAGCAGGAGCAGGGGTGGGCCCTTCAGCACCTCCTCGAGCAGCAGAGGGAGCAGGACGAGGGACTAGTTCACGGAGGCCTACCCCAGACGATGATGAGTCTGATGAGGAGGCGATGAGTCCGCAGTCAGAGTCAGAGTTAGATGCTGATGGTGGAGATCCTGGACCTTCATCCAGGAAGAGGACCAGGACGGATTCTCGCGCTTGAGGCCACCGGCACTGATCCAGACACTTTGCTACTTCAGATGTTGATCTTCTTTTGTTCTATTTTCCTTTTTACTAGTAGTTTTGCACATTGTACTGCGTTAGGTAGATTTGGTTTAAAACCAATCTCTTTTATGAAAAGAAACTATGACGGAATGAAAACAGCCTTTTTGTTGAAAAATTGTTTTGTTTGTACATGCATCGCATTGCATTACTTTACTTTACACAACAATGTAAATGAAATTGAAGTTTTTGTTTTGAAAACCAAACGCTCAAATTGCACTAATCAAGTAGTGAATTGACTAATAACAAAACAACTCGATAAACAAAACAAAGCCTAGCAAGTTTACAACTCGATAAGCAAATTGCAACAACTCGATAAATGAAAGGAAGATAATTACAACCTAACACAGAAAAATAAAATAATACGCCTTAAACAAGACACGACAAAGTCCAACAGGACAAAACAAGACCTTGAAAGACACAAGGGATAGGACTCCACTGCAACGGACAACTGGGTCTTCAGTGAGGGAGCCAATGAGCAAGAGGGAAGTACTGCCGGCCATCAATGGATCTCTGCCGGCCACTGATGAGCCACTGCCGGCCATCGATGGCAGACTCTCCGAAATGACGACATCTGTCCTCCACTCACTTCCTTATCTTCTATATGAGTTCCAGCTTCAGGATTCTCTTCATTTCAGCTCAAATTTGCACCAAATGGAAGCACTCCTTGCCCACAACCTCACAAATTGGATCGCTTCTCTAGATGGCTCGGAAAAGTTAAACTTCTGGGGCTTCGGCTTGAATGCACTATTCAAGCTAGGCCGGACTCCGCTGCACCTTCCTTTCCTCCATGCTGCGACAACGTTTTGGAATCCGGTAACACATGTCTTTAGCTTTAGTGGGCAAGAGATGTGTCCTACCTTCGAGGATTTCCAAGCTTTGATGGAATCCAAGCATAACGAGGAAATCTTGCCTCAACTCCGATTTGGCCACGTCCAAGCCCTAGGACAAATGTGCGGCCTCACTTTGCATGATGCTCGATCATTGATTCACGATGGGGAGCTGGACATCCCAAGCTTGGTTTGTCGGTTTTCTGATGCTGGCGACCGCGGCGACCATTATCGACAGGGCCATCGACGACACGCGCTTTGCCTATGCTTGCTATCTCATTTCTTGTTTGCCCCAGGCTCCGGAGGATTTAGTGTCCGGTTGATCGAGATTGCCCAAGGCTTGAAGGAGGGCAAGAGCTACGTTGCCATGACTCTGGCTGAGACATTGATGGGCTTAGACGCCTTCTATCGCCGAGAGACGACCAGATTTGCGGGGAGTCCAATACTACTGCAGGTAATGTTTCCCGCCCAATCTTACATCTGTATTTCTCACATCACTCGGCCCTCAGGCTCGATTTTTCTCGCAAAGCCCTTTTCTTGCTTTTTCTCTCAGCGCACATCTCTCTATTCTTCAATCTCTCATTTTTTATCCCTCTCTAGGGTGGTTGATGGATAAACAGAAAGTTACGGGCTATTGCCCCTAGCATGCTGCTAGATTCTCTTCTTCTGTTCACAATAGTGAACTTTCCCATAGAGGAGTTGCGCTACAACTGGATGTGTAACAAATCTGCAACCGACATCGGTTGACGATGCTCTGCTAGGGAGTTTGGACGTGATCAGATCTATCCAGATGAGAGAGTGGAATATCTTGATCTATTCCAGTTCGTGCTTCGCACTTGATTTGATACCTCGTTGCTCAGAGGATGTGAGAGCTTTCAGCCCTTTGTTGTTAGCTTCCGCTGTGCCCTTTCTGGTGAATACGGTGCCCTTTCTGGCAAGTAGAGTGCCCTTCCTAGCAAGTGCATTGATAAAGGGAAAAAGACAGAAAACCTGACTCAACTGTGCCCCTAGTTCATCATTTTGACCATTTTTTGTTTTGGTTTTCCACTAAAACAATTTTGACCAATATGAGAGTTAGATTAACATGCTTGTTCAACTTTTTGATTTAAAATCATGCAAGTCAGGCTATGAGCACTGAAAATTTTCCTTTTTTAGGTCCAAGAAATGGTCCAGTTTTGGAAAAAGTGGAATTATTTTTTGAAAGAATCAGTCAACCTTAGTAAGAATTCTCAAAAACTTTTTTTTTTACAAATGGCCAATGCTCAATGAGCACGGAACCTACCCTTGAGATGCACAACCTCAGATCAGAAGGAACACTGCCCCTTGTCTGAAGGACACTGCATGGCAACGGAAAGTTGCCCCTTGTTTGAATGGCGACTCTTGGCAACGAGAAATTGCCCCTTGTCTGGATAGCGCCGCAGCATGTTGTAAACAGTCCTCATCAGTGATGATTGCAACCGAACTCTCGGATACAGAGAAGACGAAGATGGTCAAAACCAATATATGGACATAGTCGCTTTGAAAGCGTTGGGGGCTAGACTTCAGGATGAAGTTGCCTACGTATCCCAAATATGGGAATCAAGCCTTACGCAGTTCGGGGTTAAGGTACACTCGGGTATTAACCTCTCCTTTTGCGCTCTAACTTTTGCCAAAGTCGCCCTTTCTGGATTTTCAACCTTGCAAGCTTTGTTCTTCTTTTCTTTTCATTTCTTTTCTTCTTTTTTCTTTTTCATCTTTTCTTCTTTTCTCTTCTCTTTTCTTTTGCATTTTTTGTCTTTTTTTGTATTTTTCTCTTGCTCTAACTTTTGCCTGGGTCGCCCTTCCGGGTTTTCGGCCCAGCGAGCCTCTCAAAGGGTAAAAGTGTAACAAGTCTATGCCAAAATGGTTTTATGGTTTTGAAGCCATCCGTATCCAATAGAGTGGCCGCTGTTCGCTGATGATGTAGACGTCCATCTGGGGGGTGAATTTTCCCCTGGTGTTGTGGATAGGAACTCGGTTATCCTTCAGCGATATTTTCTTCTTTCCTCTCTTCTGGGATTTGGCATTCTTGCCGATCTTTGTTAACTTGAGAAGCATCTCAATTTTTGACTCTTCGAGCACATCTGACATTTTTCTGCCCCTAGGTCGAGGGCTGCTCCGAATTTGGCCACACAGGCCTCACATTGCGGTTGACCGTTGAACATTCTAAATCCAAGTTCAAGGTTTGAAAGTAAAGGGGTCGAGTCTCAAGGCTGAGAGCGATCCTAAGCTGCACAATCTCAAGAGCGATTCCACACAGGTCTTCGCAGGACTGCACAAAATATTTTTTGAAATCTTTTAAGAAAGCGACTAATCGCTCACGCGGAAGACAATGTGAAACCAATCTAGATAAAGCCAGGATCCTTCTCAGTACTCACATTAACGAACATGATTTCATTCATTAAGGGCTTAACATGCCTCTCTTTCTCTCAATTGATCAAATTTTTGCAAATCCCGAGGAATTCCTTCCTCTTTGTTTTCATCACAATGTTCAAAAAGTTTTGAAAAAAACTTAGGTCAATGCAATGATTTCAAGGCACAGAAAAGCAAGTGAAAAGCACCGCCATCTCATTTGGAACTTCCGGCACAACTAGCACAAGGCAGAAGCAAACACAAGGGTATGAAAATCACTGCTGTTTCATTTAGATCTGTTGGCACAACTGGCTCCCTGGCAAAAGCAGACTCAAAAAAAAACAAAAGGACAAACACAAAACAAAATAGTGATATCCGCAGCAACACCCCCGGAATCACCCGACTTCTATACAACAGGACTGACTCGATACAACAAGACAGAGCCTTAATCAAAAAGACTGACTCAAAACAAAGAGACTGACTCAAAACAAAGAGACTGACTCAAAACAAAACCACAGAACTGACTCAATACCCAAGTCAGAGGCTACAAAAACCAACATTCGCAAATGCTCAAAACAGTGCGTGCCACACGCCACATCTGAAATATACTGAGCGCCGCCCGCAAGTGGTCCAACCCCTGATCACATACTTGTGGTATCTTCGAAGTCCAAAAGCTCAGTGGTGACAGACTTTGCTGAGGTAGGTGGGAGGATGACCTCATTGTCGATCAAGTCCTATACTTCATGGCGAAGACGGAAGCAGTTGTCAGTGGCGTGACCGGTTTGCTGAGGGTACGCGCAGTACTGAGTAGCATGATGGCCTGCTGGAAGATGACTAGGGAGAGGCCTAGGCTCGAGGGGTTTAAGATGTCCCTTTTCAGCCAGGATTTGAAGTGCCTTAGACAGAGGCATGTAGAGAGCGTGAAAGAGTCTGCGCCCTCGGGGCAGATACTTCGAAGTCTGTGGATTCTTGCTAGACGCACTAGCAAAAGGGTCAACAGGCACTGCCTTGGCTTTCTGATCTCTTCCAGGTGCAGGATTATGAGTGGAAGGAACTGTTCCGACATGACGGGGCTTATCCCGGTTTTCCGTCTAGCTTGAACTGCCCTCGGTTGGAGTGGGGAAAGCATCATCTACAGTCTTGGCCACAACTGCAAATACCTGCTGCTTATTCATCCCCCCAGCTTTCAAAGCCTCGACTGCCCACAGCAGTTGTTCAATGGGATCGGTGTTTGCCTTTATTTTGTTCTTACCTCTGGCCTCAGCCTGATCAAGGGTTTGGGTTGCTATTGACATGTCATTGTAATAGCTCGGGACAACCTCAGGTCAGCTGAGCTCGATCACAATTCACCCCAGTAGTGGGGGCTCCTGCGGTACAAAATTTCTAGCATATGATACAGTTGGTGGTGAAGCTGACATTCCGTAAGCGAGATCCGCCACGGACCTCTGAAGGTCACCAATCATTCTCATTAATTCAAACGTGGTAGGTTCACGGGCCTGAAACAACTGGGGCTCCCAGATTGGGCGCGCAGCAGGAGACCTGGGTAGATGTGGTACATCGACATTGGTCTCGCTTTGCAGGATGATTCCTTGGTCTAATGCGGCTGCCATAACCACGATTTCCTCTGAATTTTGCGTCATCATAGATCCGCTGAACTGAACAGAGGTGGTGCAACTGGTGACTGACGGATCAGATACCTGTCTTGCTTCAGCAAGGGGGAACACTAGCTATTTTGAACTAACTCTCGGAACCCCCGCCTCTGAAAGAGAAAACACACAGCATTTCAGCCCAAGCAAAACAGACGTAAGCATAGTTGAATCACTGTACTCTACTATTGATCACTGTTCTGCAAAGTCGCTACCCCAAAACTGAATTTGATACCCACAGATATAACTGATTCCCAGATACTGATAGTGGTGCCCTCAGGCCTGGTTCTCAGATTTGCAAACTGATACGTGCATTCCCTGTAGAGGCCAACTCTAAAGCACATAACAAACAAGTGAGAGCCAAAATATCCCTATGTTGGGGTAGGGTTTCCCTGTCCTATTTTGTCAGAAACTAGGGTTTCACTACGCACGCAGCGGTTTCAAACAACCTAAACTCGGGTAAGCAACCTGTCCTAGCTTGGAATGGTCACTATGGATTCCGAATATGCACTAGGTCGAATGGTCAATAGGGGTGCCCCAGTAAAATCGGGGTTTGTGTTCCCGTCGTGGCAGAGCCCGCAACCGGTCAGCCTTATGGCACACTTCTCGAACCGAGCCTCCGACAAACTGTTCAGGAATAGCATACGGCAAACACAGTGTCCTAGGCACACCAATGCACATGCAATGCAAAGAAACACATAAGTGTAATCAAAACCAGATATCATGAGTTCAGGTCAAGTTCTCTAATTCCCCAGCAGAGTCGCCAGAAACTGTAGACGTCCCCGAACGTCCTGGGAGGAAATCCCCCGTTTTGTTCATATGGCTCACTACAGTTCAGGACTCAAAGTCACGGTCCTGTATCTAATCTCGCAGAGTGCAATGCAAGACCGATGAATCATCAAAGAGTCCAAATCCGGCAAATCGTTTTTGAAAACAGATTTTTTTGAAAGAAGTGCCAAACATGGACTGCTTTGCCAGATACAGAGTCGCCACCTAAATATTTTATTTTAGGAGATTTAGGAAACCCTGACTCGTTGCCTAAGGCCACGTGTCCGTCATCACCAAAGTTGCCTCGGCTCGAGAACTTGGGTACGATTGGAGAAGGTCAGCTATGAGCACCCCCTCTCGCCCGATCCGAAGATCGGCCTCTACTAACCATGATATCTCTTTTTTGAAAACACATGCATTCTTATTCCGATTAATTAGCTAGAATTATTAGGTGATGCGCATAGCAAAACAAGTATAAACTAGATCGCCTAATTTGGAACAAAACATTGCATATCCGTTTGTTTGGAAATGTTTGAAGTTTGCTACTCGCAAGTAGGCTAAAATACAGATTTCAATGAATTATCCAAATTCAAGTAATCCAACCTTTACCCACAGGCATTCAGGCAGGTATATCACATAAGCATATAGCTACATGGTAAGCATGCTGTCATGTTAACAATCACATTCATGCGAGATGCTAAAGCATAAATACTTACATCGTACTCCGCGCCAAAACAGAGAACTCGTTAGCAATCATGCATGATCCAAGTCCATGTTAAGTGCCTAATGTATCGCATACAGAATGCAGTCTAGAATAAGCTCAGCTAATCCTAGGACGACATGTGAAATGCAACAGATAACACGTATTCAAGTTAGATTTGAAATACTATGCAATTAGTATGATGCGCCAAGCCCGGTGCATGCAATACAGATGAATGAATACACGCATGCATAGCATAAGGTATGCTAATTGAAATATGCCCAAAATCTAACCATTATAAACGGTTAAATAAAAGGGAGAAAGAAATGGGGTTGGAAGACATGCACATACGCACCCACACTTATTCCAAATTTGCCCTCACTTGGAGGGACCGAATAAATAATACAAGCTGCCTAATTAACTAGCTCACAAGCTAATTAATTATTACAGAACCAAATTGAATAATTAGCTACAACTAATTATTACACAACTTAATTAATTAACAAATCAATTAACTAATTAATGAATGACAACAAGCAGGTAGGGAAAGCAGTAAACGGTGCTATTCCAGCTCTGTTTGAAGAAGGGAGGCATGCATGCTCACTTCGGTTCTTCGCCCCGAAACGCCTTCCGGTTGCTCTTTAGAGGCTCTGTTTGCAGGGTGTCTTCCAGCGCTTGTTGCTGGACCTTACCAAAACACTGCAGGGGAAGTCACCAGTGGCCTGCCGGCCATGGAAGGATCACGACCAGCCAAAGGTGGTCCATTGCCGGCCAAGGGTGGCACACTGCCGGCCATTTGTGTGTTGTGACACCAAACTGCAACGAAGCACAAAATAGAGAAAAGGGAGGGTTTCCCAAGGATATGTACGCACCGTGGCACTCCAAATCACCTCAAGACATCAAAGGAGAGGCCTAGTCGGATCCACGACCATCAATCGCGCATCCCGATGCATGACGGCCAAAGATCCAACTTATGCCAATCAATATGAAAATGAATGCACAAATAAAGCAAGTAAAGCCTAGAACTCTATCATGAATCATCAAGAGCTTCGGCGACCGAGAATTGAGACACGTTCCATCACTTGAAGTATGAAACGTTCCTCGTTCCTCGTGCTTGGATTAACACTTAATCCAAGGAATGCAACACATAAGCATGGCAAACATGCAACATGACCTAAATGTGCAAACATGCAACTAAACCAAGCATGCAACAAGCATATAAGCATGATGTGACGTGATGACCTTGGACAACATGACAAAATGCAACATGGACATGTGAGCATGCAAGATATGCAAAGCTTAAACAAGTATGCGACAACATACGAAATGAAACAAGCATGTGACAACATGGTAAGATGGGCTTACACCAAAGATGGACGGCCCTCAACTAGGTCCAAATCAGTAGCCAAAGCGATGAATTAAGCCATATAACACACTCAAGCATGCGAAATGCGAAAGGTTCATCAAAGGGGCCTAAAAGGGCAACTCTCAAAAGTGCCTAAGAAGTGACAAATGCACAAGCGTAACAACACTATATGCACTGAAATGAGATGATAAATGATGTCAAATCATTTAAATAGCCCAAGGATAGCATGCGCGAATCACCGAAACACGAAGCCTGTAAGGCCAATTACACTACAGCTATACGAAGCATGAAGGATATGGCAAGGGCAACCCAAAATAGTCCTAGTACATACTGATATGAGACTAAAACATGCATGGAAGTAAGCCAAAGCAAGCTAGCATACAATGCTAAAACATAGGACATGAAAGGCTACAAAAGAGGCAATGCATTACACCTATGAGAACCAATCATGGCATGACTTGGACAACCAAAAACAGAGTTACATCATGGTATATTAGGACCCAAAATGTACTGAAATGATGAGCCAAAGGCTTAGGCTAAGCGGCATGCGCAAAAATCCATTCTTGAAGCATAAAGCACAAGCTATACAAAGCATTCAAGGCATGTCAAATGCGAGTGAACAACAATATTTCATGGACTGAAATAGTATGTGGAATGAGGGAAAGGCATGCAAACATCACATGTATGGCATGATAGAAGCTTCAAAACCCAAAACTAGCCTAAGCATTTACACTATAGCTATACAAAGCATGAGTGATATGGCCATGGCAGCCCAAAACAGTTCTAGAATACTTCAAAATAAGCATAAAATCAAGTTTGAGCAAAGCCAAAATATGCTAGTATGATGAGTCAAAACATCATGCACAAAGGGCTAGTAAACATGATTTGTTCTACACCTATATGGAGCATGCAAAGGATGATTAAACCAACTATGGATAGGGTCATAACATGCCAAATGATGACCAAATACATGCTGGAATGTAAACCAAACAAGCTAAAATGACATGGCATGGCATGGAGCATATGAAGCTAGTTTAGGAGATTTACATTACAAGTATATCATGCAAGCATGGAGTAACAAAACCAACCCAAAACAGGTTCATGGCATGGTAAAACATCACCAAAAACCCACTGAAATGAACTCAACACAAACTAAGCACACGTGCTACTTTGATGAGCTATGGATGGAGTTACACTACACATACTATATGCATGCAAAATATGACCAAACCAGCCATGGACAGGGCCAAGGCAGGTCCTAAAAGTCACAAAAATAGGCCTGAACCAAGCCTCAAAACTACATAGAAGGATGGTCCTTTCGAAGGCCAAAAATGTAAATAAAGAGGGACACAAAGAGAGGGGACTACCCCCTCTGATTTAGGACCTCAAAACCACACCTCTACCACCAAAATCCCACTGGATTTCAGTAGTAGGAAGGCCAAACCAAGGCTAGCTCGGAGGCCTCAAGATATAGCTTAAAACAAAGCCAAACAAAGCATGCAAGGTGGCTACACACCCCAAACAGAAAAATGACCTCAACCAAACTTAAAAAGAACTTAAAAACAAGACTTTTTCCAGTTATAAGAAAATCCTAAATCAATATGCAAAGAGGGCTAAAGCAAGGTGCAAAAAAGTGCAAAAATTGGAGAAATGCTCACCCTTGAAGACCCTCTTCGAAACCAGCAATTTCAGGGGGTGGAAGCTTGCTTTCAGACCTCAAGAAGACCTCCTAAGAAGCTTGGTTCAATGGTGGCGGTGTATATCTAGGTGTTGTAGTGTAAAAGTGCAAGGAAATCCAATTTCTAAGCACAAAATACAAACAATATAGAGAGAAATGGAGTTTTTGCTCTCCAAAACTCAGAACCTCTGGCAAAAAGGGAGCCCTCTTGCTTATATAGAGAAATATAAAGCCAAAGCTTCTTCAAGAAGCTTTACAAGGGCTTCATCCCTCCATACACGTGTATGGAGGGGAGCAAACAAAAAACCAGCTGGCTCAAAAGATCTAGAGGAAAACTAGCTGAGACAGGGGGGTGCCGGCCATCATCAATGGCCAGCAGTGGCTCACTGATGATCGGCAGGGCTTCACCAGTGGCTGGCAGGAGCAAAGCAATGGCCGGCAGTTCCATGCCATGGCCGGCAGTGCACCAAAAGGGTCACTCTAAAAGGGCCTAGCCAAGGTCCAAAAATGGGGCAGAAAGGATACAAGGTCCGGAAAGCTCGAACCGGTGACGTTCCGCCGCGACAATCGAGTACTCGGCGAGCAGTCGAACTAGTTGTTGGGTGTACCTGCAAGCACAACCAAGTCCCGAGGACGGTCAAAAATTGGGTGTCTACATGGTGCCGTGAATCGAAGCAGTGAACCGTCACGCACGGGCGGTAGGACGTCGAGGGGTCGGGAGAGACACCAATCTCCTCGACGTCGAAGTAGATCACCTAGGAGGGATAGTCAGCCACAGTATAAGTCTCTTCAATCTCATCCTGGAAGGGAATCCGACGCAACTCCTCGCCCATTGAGTTTTGCAGTCTTCGTGAGTAACAGACCGATGACGGAGGCGGATTCCATCATTCGAGACCCAAATGTGGCAGTCGAGTTTGCTCGACGGATTTTTTCGCCCGAAGTTCAGCAGTCGATAGTAGGCCATCCGAACTTCGAAGTGTTTTGTGAAGGCATTCACGGGGTGGTGAGGGGACTTTACACAGCTTATGAGATCAGTATGCGTCTCCGCACCGCTCGTCGGGACATAGAACAGAGAGACGAATGCATTTGGAAGTTAGAAGCTCGCGCCGAAAAGGCCGAGCGCGAGCTGAGGAGAAACAAGCCTGCGTCGCCCCAATCATCCGTCCCCCCAACCTGGTTGTCGCAGAGAGGGTTACTCAAAGGCTGATTAGTGATGCGATCGCCGATCGTAATACAGCGAGCATGTTTGCGATCGAGACTGCGAGAAACGTGGCCTATGAAAAGGGCTTTCATGACGACCGACTGGTCAGAATTCAGAAGACCAAAGAGAAGCTCACCGAAGAAGTTTGCCGATGTGAGAATCGTGGCTTTAAGCACGGTTGGATCAGGGCATCTCAAGCCACGGAAGCTCTCTGGGCGTCAAGAATTGATTCAGCGCTGCCACTCTACCAACGTAATCATTTTCCGTTTTCTTCTTTTGAAGTCGAGAAGAGTGAGGATGAGGACGATGTCGTATAAAAATACTATGTAATTGTGTAATTGTTTCCTGATTGAATAAAACGTCCTATTTTAAATGTTTCATTGTAATCTACATTCGACACACACGTGTTTGCATACGTTTTCATTGTATAAACATTGTCTGGCTCAAATAGTCATTTAATTCTGAACAGTTACGTGCCGGCTTGTCATGATCGCTCCGCCGATTAGGCTTCGAATTCGGAGACTTGTATCGGTCAGCGTGATGCGTCGATGAGGCTCTAAATTCGAAGGCTTAATTGGCCCAAACGTGCCATGCTCCAGGGGCTTCGAATCCAGAAACTGTCATCCCATCTTTAATTGCCATAATTAGTCCATTTTAACTCAAAAAAGCCAAAAATTAGTACATGGAATGGCTATGGCCAACATCTATCGGCATACGTCTTTTGGAGTTCAGTATTAATGACGTTGCCTCGGGGTCACCGCAAGGAGTAAAAATAGATTGCCTCAGACTTTTCGCCCTAGTAATTTCACTTACTGTGTTCAGACTTACTTTAAAACAACTTTGTTGCATGGGGCAGACAAATGTGAATGTCGAATGGAATTTTCTTCAACAGCAAAAGAGGGGCTCGAACCTTGGCTGAGCCTGACACTGCAATGAATCGTAGCAAGGAACCCACCAGTGTGAGGGGTGGGGCGTTCAAAGAACGGGAAGAACGTCAACCTCCAAGTCGTCGAAGCAGATCACCCCGAAGGAAGAAAAAGGCCGACATAGCGCTACAACCGTTGAATTTTACTGTTTTCGTGGGGAATTCCTTTCTTGTCCTGGATCTTGGCCTTGACATTGTCTATGGTGTCAAGGCTCTCGACCTTGAGGATGATTGTCGCGCCGGTGTGAACATTGTGGGTTCAAGCGCGGTCAGATCGAAGAATTTCGAGCTACGGAAGCTCTCTGGGCAGCGGGCGTCGATCTGGCGCTGCTGCTGTACCTTCAAGACCACTTCCCCTCTTTCGCCTTCAAAATTTAAGAAGGGTGAGGATGAAGGTGACGCCGTATGAAAGTAGACTTTGTATTGCTCGAGCGCGAATTGCGTTTTTGTAATTATTGTTTAATCGAATAAAATGTTTTATTTTAAAAGTTTGTATTTCATTGTAAATTTTTGTTAAGCAGCTCATTTCGAGTGTTGGCACATTTTGTTTCATTTGTGGCGTTATGCCGGCTCGAGTTACATTTCCCTGCTTTGATGTGCACTGAGGGCGCTCCAAATTCGAAATGTTATTCGGCTTTTGGAAGCGTTATTGGCCTAATGGCATTATGCGCCGAGGGCGCTCCGAATCCGAAGACTTTATTGGCCCAACGGCGTGACGTGCCGAGGGGGCTCCGAATCCAGAGGCTTTATCGGCCCAATGGCGTCATACGCTGAGGGGGCTCCGAATCCGATGGCTTTATCGACCCAACAGCGTCATGCGCCGTGGGGGCTCCGAATCCGGAGGCTTTACTTGGCCAATCGTGATATCCACGAAGGGCGCTCCGAATCCGGAGGCTTTATCGTCCCAACGGCGTCATGCGCTAAGGGGGCTCTGAATCCGAAGGCTTTACTTGGCCAATCATGATATCCATAAAAGGCGCTCCGAATCCGAAGGCTTTATCGGCCCAACGGCGTCATGCGCCGAGGGGGCTCCGAATTCGGAGGCTTTATTTGGCCAATCGTGATATCCACGAAGGGCGCTCCGAATCCGGAGGCTTTATCGTCCCAACAACGTCATGCGCCGAGGGGGCTCCGAATCCAGAGGCTTTACTTGGCCAATTGTGATATCCACGAAAGGCATTCCGAATCCGGAGGCTTTATCGTTCCAACGGCGTCATGCGCAGAGGGGGCTCCGAATTTGGAGGCTTTACTTGTCCAATCGTGATATCCACGAAGGGCACTCTGAATCCGGCGGCTTTATCGGCCCAACGGCGTCATGCGCCGAGGGGGCTCCGAATCCGAAAGCTTTATCGCCCCAACAGCGTCATGCGCCAAGGGGGCTCCGAATCCGGAGGCTTTACTTGGCCAATCGTGATAACCACGAGGGGCACTCCGAATCCGAAGGCTTTATCGTCCCAACGGCGTCATGCGCTGAGGGTGCTCCGAATCTGGAGGCTTTACTTAGCCAATCGTGATATCCACAGAGGGCGCTCCGAATCCGGAGGCTTTATCAGCTCAACCGTGTCATGCGCCGAGGGGGCTCCGAATCCGGAGGCTTTATCGGCCCAACGGCATCATGCGCCGAGGGGGCTCTAAATCCAGAGGCTTTATTTGGCCAATCGTGATATCCACGAAGGGCACTCCGAATCTAGAGGCTTTATCGTCCCAACGGCGTCATGCGCCGAGGGGGCTCCGAATCCGGAGGCTTTACTTGGCCAATTGTGATATCCACGAAAGGCACTCCGAATCCGGAGGCTTTATCGTCCCAACAGCATCATGCGCCGAGGGGGCTCCGAATTCGGAGGCTTTACTTGGCCAATCGTGATATCCACGAAGGGTGCTCCGAATCCGGAGGCTTTATCGGCCCAACGGCGTCATGCGTCGAGTGGGTTTTTTGGTCGGAATGCACTTTTTAATTAGATATTGCAAAGGATGGGATTATATCTGCCCAACAAGAATCCTTGCATTTACAAAGGAGGAATATGTACATGGAGAATCATTTTAGAACTAAGATCATTCCCCACAACTCGGGTTTAATGACAATTCTCGAGTTCCAAGGCCGTAACGTGTTTCTGAGCCGATATGGAATCCTTCCGATGATGACCGTGTTAGTCGAGGATGTTTTGATTCGGTATTTCGAGAGGAGGACAGAATGCTGGTACGGAGTGCCGGGAACCACGGATTTTCTCAATACCATGTTGGGTAGGAAAGCGCAGCAGCTGATGGTAGGTGCTAGGCACGGCTTGGATAGCATGCAACCAAGTTCGCACCATAATGATACTATACGGCGATGGGAGCTGGATGACCAAGAATACTACATCCATCGTTCAGGAGCCGACTCGAACGGGTAGTGTGATCTTCTCCAACGGATACTCTGGATTCGCGTTGAAGCCAAATAGTGGATGGAGAGCCGGAGACAGGTCTGATTGATTGAAACCGAGTTTGACGAAGGTTTCGTAATACATAACCTCGGAAGTGCTTCCTTGGTCTATGAAGACGCGTTCAACGACGAATCGATTTACATGTAGCTCAATGACCAATGGATCACTATGGGGGAGTGTTATGCCGATAAGATTGGAATCGGTGAAGATAATACTCGGAGCTTCGTGGGGCTGCTTCGATGGTGTGCGTTGCTTCTGGGGGGCTTGAATTGTGTGTATGGCAAGTGGCGTTGGAAGGTCATATATCATATGAATGATGCCGAACGGAGGCGAATCCTGCCGAAGGGCAACAGTTTTGATTGCGTTCTTTCGTACGTGTTGCTAAAGCTGACCATCTTGCACCAATTCCTCAAGGTGGTCTTTCAGAGCATAGCAGATGTCCATATCATGACCGTGATCTTTGTGATATTCACACCGCATGTCCCGTCTTCTCGTGTCGGGAGGTCCCACCATTTTGGATGGCCATTTAAAAAATGGAAGATTTCGATTTGGGACATAACCGAGCTGATTGAATCTGACAGCTCCGTATATTTCTTGTCGACGCGCTTTGTGCGCCTATTATCAACTTGCAGTTGCTCATTTGTTCGGTGTGGGCACTGATCACTTGGTAGGCGAGAATCTCGTTTCTTATCTCGTTTAGTCCGCTGGCGTGGTTCAGGGCTCTAAGGAGGTACGGAACTTATTGGCTGGGCAATCTCAGAGGGGGGACGTTTTGGTGGTACTGTGTCCAACTTTAACCCGTAAAGCGTCATCTTCTACTTTGTAGTATTCTTCTACTTTCTTCATCAACCCCCAGACTATTTTGGGGGGTCTTCTGGTCAAGGAACTACGGAGGGCACTATCTGGCTGTAGTCTCATTTTGAAGGCGGTGATGGCCATCATTTTGAAGGCGGTGATGGCCATGGAGTCATTTCAAGCATCATCCACAAGATTAAAGCATTTCCAATATCGTGCCGAATATGCTCTTAGCGTTTCTCTTGGCAGGATTTGTATTGCTCAAAGAGAGTCAGCTTGTTTTGGCTAGACCTCATTTGTGATGAATCTGGCCCTAAAAGACTTCTGTAATTGGTGGAAGGTTTTGATCGAAGCCGGCTCCAGTTTGTAATACCACCTGACAGCCAGTGGTCCCAAACTGTTGGGGAATATTCGGCACATGAGGGCTTCGTCATCTGCATGCAATGTCATGGCTTGCTTGTAGTGGTGGATATGATCAGTGAGGTCAGACTTGCCATCATAGAGAGTAAATGACGAAGCTTTAAACTTTTTGGGCAAGATTGCCCTTGCGATCCGTTGCACAAAAGGATCATGCTGGTCCTCGTCATCCGAGCCGTTTCTTCTACTGTTATGCCTTACGTGTGGGCTCTCTTCAGAGGAGCTGGAAATTGTAGGTCGTCCTTTCTTTTTGGGCTCCAGAGATAGTGAGTCAGAGTCGCTATCAGTGTCTTGTTGCCGGGCTCAAGGTCGTCGACCACCTGCTTTCAGAGGTCGCTCTGGGTCTTGGCGCACAGCTTGTTTGGACTTTGCCACCTCCAATGCCAAATCCTGATGGAGACGCTCATTCTCAGCGATCATGTTCTCCAACCGCTGCTCGTTTTGCTTTGCCTGCTCCATGATCGCCTGCATTGCCTCATGTTCTGGAGTCGAAGGTGAACTGAAGTTCAAAGCGCGTCTTACTGGGTTAGGCTACGGTCCGTGTGTGTTTGTTGGAGTGAAATCGTCTATCTGTGTGGTGTCATCAGCGACTATTAGAGGGTCCTCCGTCGCATCCGCCATGGATATGCTTGAGTATTCCCACAAATGGCGCCAATTGTGGGAAAGTAGTTTTTGGAAATACTCTTCTAATCCTGGGAGACGCTCGTGATCCACCGATAGGCACCTGAAAGGAAGTAAACACTCCAGTCGTGGGTGCCGGAATTAGTACTCCGACGGACAAGTCAGTCTCTCGTTCTAGATTACTTGTATTCTAAGTTAAACACTACAATTGTCGCATACCTTTCTTAGTCTGCTATTCCTTTACTTATACTCGTTCCCTAGGCCTCAAGGCCAGGTCCACTTTTCGCTCATTATGTTCATATTTACTCGGCTCCATAGCTCAGTATCTATTCGGCCCATCTACCCTTTATATTCGGCATCCTAATGGTTCTGGACAGAGCTGGGCAATACATGTCTGTTAAAATATGCCTCCTTTAAAATTTGGCTCCCACAAAATATGTGAATTAGATTTATATTAACTACAATCTACACTAGATTACATTTCAAGCGTAAATTCTTATGTTGATACTATTTTAATTAATATCATTCACTAAGATTTTTTACACATGCAAACTGTGCTACATAAATATGTGTGTAATGTATAAATAAATAAATTTAAAACTTATTTGTGTTAATAGCAATTATTATTTTGTGAATTAACTACTAAGTAATTATGGAATATACAAAAATTCACTTGGCATGTAAAAAATAAAATCTTAAACAAACATGTAAAATACCCCGATGGTAACTTGTAAGACGTCGGGCTTACCTACCCAAAAAAAAAAATGTTTGGCTTGGCCGAGGATAACATATAATTTGACTATATAGTGAAAAATGCCGGATTGGCCGAGGATGACATATAATTTTATTATCTAGTGCATTTTCAAATCAAACTTGACGTGACTTGGACCAGCTAATGCCCATTCAGTATCAAGAAAAATGCTTTAGACCTCTAAATTGTGAGCTCTAAAAGAGCTCTAATCTGTGGGTCCCAGTATGTAATTTGATGTTTTGGCCTTTGTTTTTTTTTTTCTTTTTTGTTTTTCCAGGTTGCCACGTCACTAGCGCTCTTATTAGAGCTCTATTGTTAGAGGTCTTAATCACCACTCCAGTATCAACTCGTGACTTGGCCTAGTTGATGCCCATTCTAGTATCCACTAATTCCCAATATGTGTCAATTCATAATCCATTCACAAGGGGGTATGGCTGATTTAGTTATTATAAATTATTATTATTATTATTATTGCAGCTAATCATTTTAAGAGAATTATGATCACAATATCAAATTTCCAATACACATCCAGATGATATTTTCACTACCGCTATGTTACAATCATTATTTATATCTCTCTCAATATTACTATTTAAAATTGTGATTACACTTGATCTTAATTAATATATATATATATAAAATTTATAGTTGACTTCATATAGGCTTATTTTGGGAAGATGGTAAAAAGTGATTTTTTGACTTTTAACCAAATTTTTGACTTTTTTAGACAAATGATTTGGAAAGTTAGTAAAAAGTGACTTTTGACTTTTTTGATTAATATTTGTTTATGATGTCAAATCATAATCAAATGACCAAACTATCCGTAAAATATTACTATTTCACCCATGTAGTATATTTTGACCCATGAGGGGTAAAATTGTAATTTTACCCTTGGCAAAAAACCACTTTCCCAAATGGAAAAAAATTCAAAAAAACCAATTTTTAACTTTTGTTACAAATAAAAAAAAAATTGCTAAAAGTCCACTTTCCAAAATAAACCATATTCAATTTTTAACCTGCCTTATATTGGGTTTCGGACCTATTGGTATTTTTTTAGGTATTGGGTTAGGGCTTAAGTGTCAAGGCTATCTATGCACTATTACAATCGTCAAAGTAAACGAAAGATATCTTGATTTTTTAAATAATAAATAATTATTTTTAAAATTATATTTATTTTCTATTTTTATAAAATAAATATAATTTAAGTATTGTTATTGAAATCTAATCATATTAATTATTTATATAAATATTATTTTTAACAAATATTAAAAAAATAAATAATTTAAATTATCGAAATTAAATTCACAATAGACTTACAAAACCAAATATTCTCTAAAATTGAATTGTGAAAAATTTATAATCAAAATGCAGTTATTTCAACCAAAATGACATGTCATCACATGTTTGGAATCATTAATTGGTATAATTAGGGGAATATCCTAGGCGGTTAGAAACCGAGGTTGGAGGTAATGTTCCGCAGCTTTTCGATACAGTAGAGTACGCTGCACAAGGTAACAGTGGGGCAAGGCAAGACTATCTTAACCGTCAAGCCAATGTAGGTAAATAATTTAGTCAGCACAACCAACGGCAGTGATGAATTCTAACAATTATAGAAATTTAGGTATTGAAGTGTGGAGTGAGTGGTCCCATGAGAAGCCCACGTGTGAGCGGGCATCTGGCATAGCAATATTGTATTTGATTGGAAGATTTGAAAAGAGATTTAGAAAAAAAAAAATTTGTAAAATTAAATAAAATATAGATATGTTTTATTCACATTTTATTTATTTTTTTATTTTTCTTTTCAAATCCCTCATCCAAACAAAACATAAATCTTACACATTTGTATTGGAACAAACGTAATGATTAAGCTCGTGAGACATATCACATGTCATATTTTAATGATTGAAATTGTTTAATATGTAGAATTCATCAAGTACATCATTCTTATACAAAAAATTAAATTGATCAAATATTAATAATTTATAGATCAAATCGGATTTTTTTTAATAGTAAATATGATTTTAAAAATAAATTATTAACAAAAATATATTCTAATTATAAAATTATCAATATTTGATTGACATAAACTTTTATAAAAATAAAATATTCGATAAATTCTATATATTAAATAATATAATTATTAAAATAAAACCTCTAATACACCCACCACAAATCTAACTATATCATCTATTCGACAAAATAAACGGCAAGAAGCCTTGTCCGCATTGTATTCATTCCACACTTACCCAACGAGTGTGCCGTTATGGCCCTAAATTAAATGACACCCATGTGTGCCGTGTCTCATGTCCCCCTCCCCTCTCTCTCTACATCACAGTCGCATCTATTCAGGGGTGTTTGTTTCTAGGGATGGCAGAGAAGATTGGATTTTATGTCTAATCCATTATGAGTTTATTATTTTGTTGAGAATTTATAGGGCGGGTTAAAAGTCCCGTCAAATTATAAATTTGATATATAATATTATATTTGATTGAAAGATTTGAAGAGAGATTTAAAAAATAAAAATAAAAAGATATATAAAATTATGTGAAATGTAATTATATTTTATTAATATTTCATTTCTATTTTTTTTTTTTACTTTCAAATCTCTTCTCAAATCTCTCAACCAAACACAGCGTAAAAGGGGTGGAATTGAAATCCCTTGAGATTAAGTTATAAAATGACACATTTGTCCTCTAAATATTTGATTTCATTATGTATTATATTTAGTAAAATAAAATAAAATCTCAATTAAAATAAATTTATTTAATCTTTATTGATGTTTATTTATTTAATTTTTTTAATAAATTTTCACAGAAGTTTATTTTAAATTTTTGTTCATATTTTATTTAATTTTTATTGGTTTTTTAAAATAAATTTATTTAAAACTTTATTTTATTTTTAAAAATAGCATATTTTTTATAGATGTTTTTTTATTTAATTTTAAAAAAATAAAATAAATTTTTATTTAATATAGTCAAAAAAATTAAAATATTAAAGACAGATTTAGTATTGCTATTACTTAGTAAATAATTGAAAAATGATAAAATACTCTATTGAACATTTATCATTTTTCATAATATTCCAATCAAACATTGAATTTAATAAGATAGTCATTTTTAAACATTTAATCTCATGAGAAAACAAATATCGAGTACACAATATTTCTAACCAAATAATCAAGAAATTATATACCTCATGATTAATAGTCTAATAGATTATAATCCTTTTATGCAGTCCGTCTAGATAAACATAACCTCTAAACATTCACTTATTTTAACGGAGCAAATCATTCCTTCCGAGAATTTTATATTAGTCATGTGTTTAAAGGGTTAAGTAATTGTTTAGAGTTTGTTTATTAGTGAATTTTATTTAGATTTCTAGATTCAGTGCGACGAGACAAACTGGAGACCAAAAAAAAACCCAAAAAGGGACAAAAATAAACAAAAAATAATGATTTTATTTTTTGTTGCTTTTTTGGCTTTTAATTTTTTTATAAAAAAAAATTACTTTTTAGATTCGTCTACACAAGACAAACTGAAAAAGTAAAAAAATTTAACATAATTTTGAAAAAAAAAAAGTTACTAAAAAAAAATCAAAAAAAAGAGGTAGCCTATATAGCTCATCCCAACCGGTCTAGGAGAATTGTCTGTTAGTTATATTTTCACAAAAATATTAAAAATTGAAAAAAAAAAGTTTGAAAATTTAATTAATTATACTAATAAAATTTACCATTTGTAATTATTTTTTAAATTATACATTTAATAGAAGTTTTCCTTAAATAGATAATGAGATGATAGACAAACTACACCATATCATTGGCCAGACACGTGAATATATAATCTTCCTGACTTACTAGATTATTTTTGCATTTCATGTAAGTAAAATTTGATTGCAACGTTCATACCACATCATCATTAATACCTGATACCACTGTCTAATTATAAAATACTACATAGAAAAGTGAATCTCATTATCTAAATGTAACTACCTTATCCGATTTATCCCACTAAGTGACACATATAAATAGTGAAGTAGAATAAACTTACATACTATACTATGATTTGTTTGTTAGTGTCATGGCAATAATTGTTTCACTCAATTTTTTCTCCTCGCATTGAGAGTACGTCTCAATAGTTAAAAAAAATGCTAGACTTATAATTTAAGTTTTTCAATTAACTCACAACAATATGATAAAAGAATTAGGACTTACATGATTTAATTCATGACCAACAAAAAGTTAACACATAATTTTATCATATCATTGTTATTACAATTGTAAATTTTATGTGTCTGAATCTTTAACATGAGCAAAATAATGAGAGAGTCTGATTTGCTTTTCACCCACTATTCGGATAGTTAATTCGATGTATACGAATGTAATTTTTTTCCTTCTAAAAGTATACATAATGTAATGTTATTTGCATGCTTGTATTGTATTCATTTTAGATGAAATTTACCAGGACAAATGCAATACTACCACATTATATTTTTTTTATAAAAATATTATATGTTTGTAGTATTAATTATTATGTTTGGTTTTTCTTTTTTTTTTCAAAAAATTGAAACTAATTTGACAAAAATAAAAAAAAAATTAAATTTTTTAAAGATTATTTTACCCCCAAAAAAGATAAACCCATGTGAAAGTGATTAATGTTTTTATACTTTTATTTTATTTACCAAATTACAAAAAGTAGAATCTAAAACCAAACGAAAGAAGACGATTATTTTTCATTTCTATATTTGTGTCTATTGACGAGAACTAGTAAAGTAGTAATGCAACTAAGGTTATACATGGAGGAAAAAAATTGGATGAAGGGTCGAATTGAAAAAAGTAATAATAATAATAATTAAGTGTTGGAGAAGCAATTTTCTAAATCATATATCTATTGACATATCGTATTGTTTTCTAAATACTAACACAAAAATTATATACCCTATAGTCTAAACTAATAACTATTAAATTAAACACTACATAAATACTCAATAATTTGGAAAATGTCTTAGACCCCCAGTGGGGGTGAGCCCCACCACCCCCACAGTTTTTTGAT
Organism: Camellia sinensis; assembly: GCF_055761805.1. Taxonomy (NCBI): domain Eukaryota; kingdom Viridiplantae; phylum Streptophyta; class Magnoliopsida; order Ericales; family Theaceae; genus Camellia; species Camellia sinensis. Next base: position 194,090,476 of record NC_138964.1, read on the forward strand.
TGGTCCATATTTTATTTTTTTTTGTTTGTCTGCCACTTGCTGCCTCCCACGTGGAGGTGGGGGCACTGGGGGTCACCCCTCCACTGGGGGTCCCTAGCAGTGCAGCAATAATTTTGGATTGAATTGTTCTTCCTCAACATTGATTTTTATTTCTTATGGGACAAGACGATGATGCAATCATATTGAAGTAAAGAAATCAATAAGTATCACATGACCTATGATACCGATGGGCACCCAAGCGGACCCAGCCCACAACTCACGACCCAAGTAAACTTAACCTACCCTTGTCCTAGGCCTTCAAGTAGTCACAGTTAAAGCCCAGCAACTTTAAGAGGCCAATGCTGGCCCAGGACTAATGGCATGCAAACACTTGTGAAGCAGGGATGTAGCCACATAAGCAAACAAAGATCTTGTAAAGTTATTGCACCAACACATCAATCATTTAATGAGACCACTGTAGCATTAAATGCAGCAAAACCCCTCACACCGGAGTATGTAGGATCACCATGAACAATGTTAACTAGGCCATAGACTTTCGGCCAACAAGACAGCCTGGAATGGATAAAGAAATAATGCGCAAAGGATATACGAAAGCCCTCGAGAAACGTTAGAGGTTAAGTTTTCCACTCCTTTTGCCTCTCTCTCAAATTAGTATACCTTTACCTAACTTGGTCGTCGGAGAGTCAGTCGGGAAACCGCCTCCCCCATTGGACCTTTTTGCAGGCATACGCTAAAGACACAAAGGCCAGCAGACCCGTTAGAAGCGTGGATCAGTCCAACTCGTCTACTATTGGAGTTATTGCATTATCAGTTGACGTTGTCTGTGGAAACTCACCTCTGGTAGGCAGTTGTGTCCATTGTCACCAGAGGGAACTCCCTCATCAACCATCTTCTACGGCAAGGTGGATGGTCATAACCAGGTCCATGGCTTCACAACACAATGCTAGTAACCCTGAAGCCGAGTCCTCCAACCCAAATAATCCATCCCCATATTTCGCAGAACTCACCAACAGTATCAACCGGCTGATCGAACGAAACCAAGCCTTGATCAATGCTTTGCTCCAGCGCGACTTACCTATCTCTCCCCTACCAGCACAAGTGGTCCCCCCTAACCTGGCACAAACCCACAATCACTACCAATTCCTGCCAAATGTATCCAAGGGAATATTTCCGCCCTTTGTCTCACAGCTTCAACCGTCAAACCTTGACGACTTGCACGCCCCTTCTCTAGGCTCACAACCCCGCTAGGAGGGACCACCGTTTTTTCACAACCATCCTCCACTGCACCACACCGCTACCCAAGAAGGCAAAACTAGCAGTGTTCAACCCCCAGTTCATGTTTGTGGGGACAATGCTCCTGTTTGGGTTGAAGAATTAAAGGCGATAAAGCTTCAGCTACAAGGGGTCATGTACAACATGCAGCATAAACCGTCCTCCATCGTTAACTCTCCCGTCACGTTGAAGGAGTCGGTACGACTTTGGTTCAGCCAACTTCCCCCGACTCTGTCACCTCATTTCACCAGCTTAATGAGTCCTTCCTAATCCATTTCATCGGTGCACAACGACAACGACACCCGGCAACTCAACTACCAAATATCCGGCAAACCGAGGGGGAATCGTTACGCAGCTTTGTCACCCACTTCAATGCAGAGGCCTTACAAGTAGAGGAAAACGATGACAAGGTCATTCTCACAACCTTCATGGCCGGTTTGCATCCGTTAGATTTCCTCTTCTTACTATCCAAAACCCCCCGACTACAATGGCCACCCCTCTTGCCAAAGCCAAAAAATACATGAATACTGAAGATTCCCTGGCAGCTTGCTAAGACTCTACATCCAAAGCTTCGCAGTCTAGAGAAAAGAGAAAGAACCTAAGCCTAGGCACTCACAATACACCCCCAGACCTTCGCAGTATACAGACCGACCCTCACGTTCAGACCGATCGGCTCCTACCTGACCACCTAGTCGGTTCGAACGATACACATCCCTCAACTCACCTATGGAGCAAGTCCTGCACCAAATCCAATATGACTATAACCTCAAGTGGCCCCAACCATCAAAGTCCCCCACCACCTGACGAGACCAATCCAAATATTATAGCTTATATCGTGACCACGACCATACCATTGAAGAATGTGTTAACCTTAAGGACCAGATCGAGGATTTGATCCACCAAGGTCTCCTCAACCGGTTCACCACAGCCCGTCCTTACGAAAGACCTAGAACGAACCCCCCAAGGCACGACGACCACCACACTCCTCCCAAACAACCCGCACCACCTGGACAAAGTGTTGACCGAGCTACACCACAACCCTGAGCACAAGGTGGTCTTGCCCCCCTCGTCGGAGAAATCAGAGTCATCACCAGGGGGCTTGCTTACGGCAGACTATCTCAATCAACTCAGAGAGCCAGCTTAGAAAAATCAAGCAAGGCTCCAATAAAGAAGTGACGACGGTAAACCGCCCCTATAAACAACCCAAGCAATAGACTGAGCCAATCACCTTCATGGAGGCAAATTGCACAGGCGTTCACTATCCCCGCGACGACCTCCTGGTCATTTTTACCCTCTTATTGAACTACAAAGTCAGACGAGTACTTGTCGACAATGGCAACTCCTCAAACATCATCTTTCTCAACGCCTACCGCCAGCTTAAGGTCGAGGAAGAAAAGTTGTCTCCTCTACAAACCCCTCTGGTCAGTTTCACTGGAGATCGGGTGACATCCATAGGCTCCATTGACCTCTCAATCACCATCGGAGTATACCCACGATAGTCCACAAAATTACTCACTTTCCTCGTCATCGACTGCTCTTCCGCCTACAATATTATACTTGGTCACATAGCTCTCAACGCCCTCCAAGCCGTGACCTCCACGTACTATTTAGCCATGAAATTTCTGACTGATCAAGGGGTCGACATAGTAAGGGGTGAACAGACGATGGCCAAAGAATGCTATGTCGCCTCATTAAAGGAGGTTAGAATGAGAGAGACCATGATCATAGAAGGCCTTGACGTCAGAGATGAAGATGAGCTAATTAGAGGGCAACCAGTAGAATAACTAGTTGATGTAGCGACCCTAATTTTCTTAAGTCATTATTTATTATTATTACAATTATTATTATCTTATTTTATTTTTGGCTTCATTAATTACGTGATTACATGAGAATTTAATGTGTTGTTTAGTTAATTTAATGTGATATTTAATTAATTTAATGTGGTATTTAATTATATATAATTAATCAGAATATTTATATTTATATATTCATATATACATTAAAAAAAAAGAGAGAGAGTTTTTATATATATTGATAAAATATGTATTATATTTATATATATGTATATATATATATATATGTATATTGTACTTAAACCTTGTTTGGCATGATCTAAAAAAGTTAAAAAGTCAAAAAATCACTATCTTATTTAAGTCACATCACCTCTCTAACACATCACTTCAAACCCAACCCATATCCAACTTATATTTCATAAAAAGTCAAAAAGTGCACTTATTTATAATATATAATATATAATATTATATATTATATATATTAAACTTAATATATAATATAATGTTAATAGGTTATTATATATACGACAATGGAAAATGTCTCGTAGCTCAAATTTTGTGGCTCAAAAGTGGCTCAAATGGTCAAAACGACGTCGTTTTGGCCATTTTTATGTTGTTCTGTACTCAAAACGACGTCGTTTTGGCCATTTGAGCCACTTTTGAGCCACAAAATTTGAGTACAGAACAACATAAAAATGGCCAAAACGACGTCGTTTTGGCCATTTGAACCACTTTGGAGCCATAAAATTTGAGCTACGAGACATTTTCCCTATATATATTAAACTTAAGTTATTGTAATCAAAAAGTGAGTGAAGTTTTCCGTCAGGGACACAGCAGCCGCAAGCCACAGAGAGAGAGCAACGGCGGCCACTGCGGGGGGTGACTATTAATTCTTTAAATTATTTTTTGATCTTCAAAAAAAAAATATTATGAGTACAAAACCGACGTCCCTTGATTTATGTTTAATTCGTTGTTTTTATTTATTTATTTTTATTTATTTGATGTTAGTTTGATTTTGTATTTACCTAAAGATGATAGATTGGTTTTAATTATTTTGATTAGTGGTGTATGTAAATTTTAGGATTTTTAGATGATTGATTGATTTTAATTATTTTGATTAGTTGTATATATAAAGTTTAGGGTTTTTAGATGATTGATTGATTTTAATTATTTTGGATTAGTTGTGTATGTAAAGTTTAGGATTTTTAGATGATAGATTGATTTTAATTATTTTGATTAGTTGTGTATGTAAGGTTTAGGATTTTTAGTTGATTGATTGATTTTAATTATTTTGATTAGTTGTGTATGCTAGGTTTAGGATTTTTATATAAATTTATTTGATGATTGTAATCACACTCATGGTTATTAGAAATTAAAATTAATTAGAAACTCATAGATAAATTCCTTATTCTCCACAATGACTCCATTGATTGTTGTTTTATTTGAGTGATGGTGAGAAAGAGTGTATAAAAAAAAAATTGAGGATTATGAGATTTATTTGAATGTCTTAGGCTTGGCATTGTTATGTTGTTCTCATGAGTGAGATGTTTTGTATATGTATATTATTGTCTCGTTCTCATGGATAGACGAGTGCTTTGATTTACACGCGTACGTATATGCTAACCATCCGGGGAGTGTGAGTCAACTCAGGATGATATCCCCGTGCAAGTTTGGCTTCGGAGCGATGTTAGGTATACGGGAGGCACATGGGATATATGTGTAGGCCGAAAGTGGAGGGCCGAAGTGGTAGAGTTAAGGTACAAAAATTTTAATTATCAGTTTTTTGTTATAATATGTATTGTATTGATTTGTACAAGTTGAAAAATAGTAAACGACCTCGATAAATTATGAAATTTGAGAAGAGGCATGTATATGTCATTCTAGACAACTTTTATGTTTTAGCTTTTTGTTAAAAAGATCGATTAGAACTTATAATCGGATGATCTTGGTTATTGTAGTTTTGATTCATTTTGGCAATGCAGATTTTAGAGGCTTTTTTAACCCACGAAACGAGCTCATTTTTATTGGTTTCACGTAAACTGAAGTAAAACATTATTCTGAACACTTTGTGTGTTTTGAACTTTTCCGAAAAAAATCATCTTAGGGCAGTTTTTGTTCATTTTCAGCTTCAAATTTTTCGATTGAATTCCGTCTTGGTTTTTCTATCAAGTTTTTCTCTTAACCTGTTCAGTTTCTGTTAAATTCGTGCGCACTTCCTTTTAGAAAATTTGATCCTGTACAACTTTCGTTCTTTGAGTTTTGGTCAATTCAAATTATTTAAGCATGAAACGGTGCATTTTTATACTTCTTCAGCAGGTTACTTATGATTAAATTATACTAACTTTATTTTTTTGCAGGATGGTGGGTCTTACTAACTTTTTTATGCAGGGCTGACCCACCATAGTTTCATTTCTATATTGTTTATTTTATAATCAATTTATATTTCGTTGTGTACAGATAAGAAACTAAATGCCACTGTATCTCGAGAAACTACTCATTCGTCTCGGTGTGGTTGGAACTACTTGTCTTTTTCCGTAATAAGAATTAAATATATTTTTGTTTGTGTTTGGTGGACACGTGGGTGTTAAATCTTGTACTCATACCAGTATACTTGTATATTGACCCGTTTTGTCTCTTGGCAATTCGGGTGCGTTCTGTTTGAGCACAGCCAAGCTTCCTTTCCAGGATTAGTTGAGGCTATGGTGGTGACAAGAAATAACTATGATCGAAGGACATGTCGTTTGGACTTCTTTTGTTTTCTTAAGCTTAAGGTTAATATTAGTTTATGTATTTATTTATTTTTTTTTTTATGACTTTAGTATTAGAATAATTTGGCATAGTTTGTAACCGTACATTATTTAAGTTATTTTGGACTATTTATTGTTACTTTAATGTTGGAGGTATTGGTTAGTTATAAAATTATGGTTGATGGTTTGGTTGGCATTTAGTTTTTTTGTTTCATCCCTAGGATTTGGATGATGGAATATTAATTGGGGTTTAGTCCTAATTTAACATTTAATTGTTCGAATTTTGGGGCGTGACAGTTGAAATACCTATTGACCCCATCGACCCTGCAAAGACGGCTAAAATTGACAGCCAGCTACCCCCTCAGGCCAAGACCGACCTCGCAGCCCTTTTACCGAACATAACGATGTCTTTGCTTGGACTCACTCAGACATGCCGGGTATTAACCCTTCTCTTATTACCCACCGCCTCAGCATCGAGCCCCAGTCCCGGCCCTTTCACCAACGACAGTGCATTTTCCATCCAGAGCATAACAATCTCATCGCTGCTGTGGTAGACAAGTTATTGAAAGCCCAGTTCACTAGAAATGTAGACTATCCTAAATGGTTATCCAATGTGGTCTTGGTCCACAAAAATAATGGCAAGTGGAGACTTTGCGTCGACTACTCCGACTTCAACCAAGCCTACCCTAAGGATAGCTATCCATTACCCATGATCGATCTATTGGTTGACGCAATGGCAGGACACCGGATGCTTAGTTTTATGGACGCTTTCTTAGGCTATAATCAGATTTTAATGCATAAAGCTGACCATGAGCACACTTCTTTCATTACTGATAGAGGAACTTATCATTACCGTATGATGCCATTCGGTTTAAAGAATGCGGTGGCCACTTACCAATGCCTGGTCAATGCCATTTTCAAAAAATAGATAGGTAGGAATATGGAAGTCTACATCGACGACATGCTTGTCAAAAGCAAACTCTCCTCCGATCACCTGACCGACCTGCGGGAGACCTTCCAAGCCCTGCATAAGTATAAGATGAAGCTAAACCCAAAGAAGTATGTATTCAGCGTTGGGTCTAGTAAGTTTTTAGGGTTCATGGTTAGCCACAGAGGTATTGAGGCCAATCTAGAGAAAATCAAGGCTTTAATCGAAATGCAATCTCTCCGAACGGTAAAGGAAGTTCACCGGCTCACTGGTAGAGTCGCCGCCTTTAACCGCTTCATTTTTCAAGCGACCGACAAGTGCCTTTCATTCTTCAAAGTTCTCCGGCAGGCTTTTGAGTGGAACACCGAATCTGAGGAGGCCTTTCAATAACTGAAACGATGCACCGCCAACCCTCTTCTCCTCTCTCAAGCAATGCCGAGATAAACCCACTTCCTCTACTTAGTTGTCTCCAACACTATGGTCAGTGTTGCCCTCATTCGAGAAGAAGACTCAGTCTAACGCCCAGTTACTACATCAACCGCACACTTCGGGGTGGGAAAACAGAAGTACCCTCCATGTTAGAAAAGATGGCTCTAGCTCTGGTCATCTCCTCCAGACGCCTCCGATCCTATTTCCAAACCCACTCCATAGTGGTCCTCACTGACCAGCCTTTGAAAAAGGTTATGCAATAACCAGAATCGTCAGGCAAGCTCATGCAACGGTTCGTTGAGCTAGGCCAGTACGAGATCTCCTACTGATTTCGAACAGCCATCAAAGGCCAGGCTGTTGTCGATTTTATCTTAGAGTTCACTAACCTCACTCTCGACATATCCCCGACATCAGCAAACGTCATTCCTGACACAGAAGACCCCATTCCTAGGATCTTAGCGTTCATGGTTCATCTCACAGAGAAGATAGTGGAGTCAGCTTGATCCTTACCACCCCCGAGGGTGAATCCTTCAAGTGTTTTCTCTGATTTTTATTCCCTACAAGTAACAGCGAGGCCTAGTATGAAGCCCTAATAGTAGGCCTTCGCCTGGCTAGGGACATTGGGGTTGACCATCTCTGTATGTATAGTGATTCTCAGTTGGTCGTTAGACAGATAACAGGCGAATTCGATGCAAAAAATGACACAATGCGATCATATAGGGGCATTGCTCTTCCCCCCACCCGTCTCTTTATTAGTTTTCACAACAAGCATGTCCCCAAATCAGAAAATTTCTGAGCAGATGAAATGGCCCAGTTAGCCTCAGCAAACCAATCCGACCTCAGCCATGGTGTCCGAATCGAATATCTAGCTCATCCAGCCGTTTCACTAACTCAACAAGAGGTTCACCTACTCCAGGACGAACCCATCCCATGGGCCTAAAGCATCATCTCATTCTTAGAACAAGGAGTCCTACCAGAGAATAAACAGGAAGCCGACAAGATCAGGGCTCGGTCGTCTAATTATGTCATTATCTATGGCATCTTGTCCAAACGGAGATTCTCACGACTATACCTTAGGTGTTTAAATGCTAACCAAGCTACCTACGTGATGAGAGAGGTCCATGAGGGGGTTTGAGGCAACCATTCTGGGGGTCGGTCCTTATCTCATAAAATCCTTCGCACAGGCTATTTTTGGCCCACGCTTCACCAAAATGCCACCGACATTGTACTCAAATATGACAAGTGCCAACGCTTCGCCAATATCTCCCACGTCCCTCCAGCAGAGCTGATCATGCTCAGTAGCCCCTATCCTTTCGCTAAGTGGGGAATCGATCTCGTCGATCCCCTACTAACTAGCAAGGGCCAAGTCAAGTTCGTCGTGGTCACCATCGATTACTTCACCAAATGAGTAGAAGCTAAGCCCTTGGCCAAGATTACTGAACGGAATATCACCAAGTTCATCTGGTAGTCCATAGTGTGCTGCTTCGAGATTTCTTAGGTCATCGTCTCTAACAATGGCAAACAGTTTGACAACGCCAAATTTAGAGAATTCTGTGAATAGCTCAGCATTAAGCCCTGTTTTTCCTCCCTGGGCCACCCCCAAGCTAACGGCCAAGTGGAGGTCACAAACTGCTCTCTACTGAAATAATCAAGACCAAGTTGGAGGTCGCCAAGGGATTTTGGGCCGATGAATTGCTGAACGTTCTTTGGGCCTATCGGACGACTACCAGAACTCCTATTGGGAAAACCCCTTTTCACTTAACATGCGGTGCCAAGGCAGTGATCCCCATGGAAGTTGGCCTCCTAACTCCCAATATCACCCATCCCAATCTGCAACTCAACGAAGAACTTCAAAGGGTCGACCTGGACTTCATTGAAAAATTACGAAACACAGCTGCCGTCCGACTGGCCTCATACCAGCAAAAAGTAAGGCAGCACTATAATCGACGAGTCCGACCTAGAGAGTCTGTAGTGGGAGACTTAGTCCTACGAGAAGCCACTCTTGCTACCAAAAACCTAACTGAGGGGAAGCTAGCAGCTAAGTGGAAAGGACCCTACATCTAGGGATGTAAGAAAAATCGAAAAAACTGACTAAACCGATCGAACCAGATCGAACCGGTCATATTTGGTCTGTTTTTTAATATGAATCGGTCTGTTCGATTTTGGAAATTGATTTTTTTCAGTTTTTGGTTCGGTGCCGGTTTTGATATACTATACACCAATTTGCACCGAAACCGACCGAATATATTTACATATAATATATATTAAATATATAATGAATATTTTTACTCTAGTTGATAGACTTGTGGTTTAGACTTATGGGATGATTGTTTTAAGTTTTGGTTTTGTTTTGATGTCAAGACTTTGGTTATGAGATTATATTTTATTTCTAATTCTAATTCAATAAAAGCTTCAAGCCTTAGTATTTATTAATTTTTTTATTTGTATTTTTGTGAATGGTTAGATTAGATATGGTTAAAATTGTGTACAAATGGCTAATTTAATTTTCTTATATAAATTATTTATTATACTACAAATTTAAGAAATGACTTAATTTTGAAAGTACTTAAACCGATTAAACCGCATTGAACCGAACCGTTTGAATCGGTGCGGTTTGATAAAAAAAAATTGGTCTCTATTGGTTTTCAATATAATAAAACCGACATTATCGGTTCGGTGCAAAATTTCACCTAAACACCGACCGTCCCAAACCGATTACATCCCTACCTACATCATCAAATCCAGGCCACTACCTCGCACCTATCGTCTATAAAATATGAAAGGAAGCAACCTCCCTCACCCGTGGAATGTTGAACACTTGAAATGATATTTCGAATAAAATGGAGTTCTTTCATGTTGTTTTGTTTGTTTTACTGTTCGGTCCACTTGTTCATTTTTGCCATTTCACTATAATGTATACACTAACAATGGCACCACTGCACACCAATGACAAACGCATTCCTTTCTCTCTCTTGTCTATACTATACAACTTGCGACATGCCAAGCCTTAGCCAGACTGAGTGACCCAAGTCCTAGCCAGACTGAGTCCTCCAAGTCTCAGCTACACTGAGCCTGAAGAGCTCAGCCAGGCTGAGTTATGCCAATTCTCAGCCAGACTAAGTCCTCCAAGTCTCAATTACACTGAGCCTAAAGAGCTCAGCTAGACTGAGTTATGCAAGGCCTCAACCAGACTGAGCCTGAAGAGCTCAGCGAGATTGGGTTAAGCAAAGTCTCAGCCAGACTGAGCCTGAAGAGCTCAGCCAGACTGGGTTAAGCAAAGTCTCAGCCAGGCTGAGCCTGAAGAGCTCAACCAGACTGAGTTATGTGAGGTCTTAGCCAGACTGAGCCCTCCAAGCCTCAGTCAGACTGACCTTGAAGAGCTCAGCCAGATTGAGTTATACAAAGTCTCAGCCAGACTGAGCCGTCCAAGTCTTAGCCAGACTGAGCGTGAAGAGTTTAGCCAGACTGGGTTTAGCAAAGTCTCTGCCAGATTGGGCCTAAAGAGCTCAGCCAAACTGGGTTAAGCAAAGTCTCAGCCAGACTGAGCCTGAAGAGCTTAGCCAGACTGAGTCATGCAAAGTCCCAGCCAGACTAAGCCTGAAAAGCTCAGCCAGACTAGATTAAGCAAAGTCTTAGCCACACTGAGCCTAGAGAGCTCAGCCAGACTGAGTTATGCAAAGTCTCAGCCAGACTAAGCCCTTCAAGTCTCAACTAAACTGAGCCTGAAGAATTCAGCCAGACTAAGTTATGCAAAGTCTCAGCCAAACTGGGTTAAACAAAGTCTCAGCCAAACTAAGCTTGAAGAGCTCAGCCAGACTAAGTCATGCAAAGTCCCAGCCAGATTGAGCTTGAAGAGTTTAGCCAGACTAAGTTAAGCACAGCCTCAACTAGACTATATGCCCTTAGCCAAATATTTGCAAGACCAAACTTACCATTCCAACTGTACCCTTAAAAAGGAAAAATCAACACGTAGACAATTCATTCGTACTTGACCAGAATTAAAAGACCAATTTTATAATTCTAACTCCTTACAAACTATACAACTTTTTATCAACATAACTTAAATCTTTAAACAAGCAACCTAAAGACAAAAACAAAAACAAAAAAACAAACAAAAATGCCCAGTTTTCAGTTTTCTCCCCCTCCATTCTCTTCATTGGATGCTAAGTCTTCGTCCTCAGCCCCTTCATCCAGTGGGGTCTGCGTTATATCTCCATCTCTTGGCTTTAGAAGTTTAACATCGATGTCTGGAAAGATTTCTACGACCCTCCGTTGACAACTCACCCATCCACTATCCCAATACATACTCAGTTAATGCTTATAGTAATCCGACTGCTGAAAGCCTCAGATTATTTCTCCTTTAGTCTGCCTCTCCACTAGTTCGGCCGAGGCCTCATTCGATGGTCCAACTCCCCCTTCCTCTTCTCTGGCTAAACTCCTCGCCACCGCTGCATCCACTGCCATCTGGAACTCAGATGATAACTTGAACTATTCCACTACAACAATGTACAAATCTGGATACGCAGCTCTTTCCAAGGCCATCATCCTATTCAATTCTACTGCCTTCACATTTTCTTCTTCTTCTAAGGCCTTCGTCAACTCCGCCACCCATGCATCGAGCTCCTCCTTCTCCTTCAGAGACGCATCACGTCGCTCTTCATTCTTGACTAAGGCTTTTTCTCCTTCAGAGACACATCACGTAGTTCTTGAGCTTGTGTTTGCTCCGCTGCCAATTCCGTCGTCTTCTAGCCCAGTAGCGCCTTAACATCTGCCAACTATGCCTAGTTTCCCCCTCTCCACTCTTGGCACGTTCGGCCATGAAGCCCTGCACCACTGCTAACACCTTCATGTTCTTGGCCTCTCGTGCATACTTTATCCCTTGGTAGTAAACGCTTCGTGCCACTTTCCGTCATCGTATACACTCCTCATTCACCTCCCCTAGCTATGCCTAATTCTTCTCTAACTTTGCTTTTAGTGAGCTACCTACATCTTCACTCCCACACCCTTCTCCACCAACGTTGCTGCCAATGTCAACGACTCTATTTGAGTATAATAGAATGCTCTAATCAAGTCAGCCTCCCTAAATCTGGAGATGTCCCTGACTACTGCATCCTCTATCGTTCGCAACAAATGTTCTACTGCCACTCATGCATTACTTAATACATTGGTGGGCTCCCCCCCCTCCGCTGGCGAAGAACCTACTACTGCTCCTAGATAGCCCGCAGCCGTTTTTATGGCCCCTGCCGTTGTGCTAGTTGGGGCAGGCCTCCCCTCACCGGCCTCCCCCTCTGCCATGATCTCTCTCTCCCTCTTTTTCCCTGGCGTCTGAACTTAGCCAATCTGCTCCTCTTGTCATTCCCTCGCATCTCCCAGCACCATCATCTCCGCAACTAGGGGCTCAGTCTCTTCTTCCCCAGCTATCTCTAGCCTAGGCCTTACCTCTACTTGGCCACTCGCCACCGCCGCTTTCGCTTTCTTTCTGTAATGACCCCGATTTGTAAATAACTACTAATTCGTAATTAAGAATGCTAATTAAGTGTTTAGAATGGAATTATGTGTTATTATTAATTGTGATTTGTGCTTGTAGTAATTTGTGCATATCTGTCTGATTTGAAAATTATTTGTCATGATTTCTACTTTGAATCTGAAATTGTTAGCCTAAATGCTTTTAGAAACCGAATTTGAGTTCATGGATTGACTAACTAGAATATTTGGAACCATATGAGAAGTTTTGTTAAAAAATTAATTTAGTTTGGTAAAATAGCATGTGATTAAATTGAGCCTTAATTAGAACTTTTTTTTTTTTTGATTAATTGAGTCATGTGGTAACCTTGATTAATTAGGGCTACTTGTGTTTGATTAAAATGATGCATGATTGGTACCTAATTTAATCCTATCCACGATTCAATATGTGATTAAGTATATGATGTGCTGAGGCATGTGATGGTGTTGAGTGTAGAGGATCAATTCTTGTAGATGTGTTGCAGTAGTGCATGTGTGTGCACGTGTTATTCATTCGAAATGTGAGAGTGAGGTGTGTGTATGTGTATATTCAGCTGAGTGAGGGAGTATTGTATCATCCCTTTTGCTCATTTGGTCCCTTGTGTTGAGAGAGAGTTTGGCTAGAGAGAGAAAGAGAGAGAGAAAGCTCAAGAGTTTAAAGAGGAGGAAAGAAACTAGGGAGATTCATCTCACATTTCTGAAATCAAAGCTCTAGGTACAAGTCTTGAGCATATTTTCTGCAGCTAACTTCCATGCATTATGATTTTAACACATCCTTGAACCAATTTCATGAAATTAGCAGGAGAAGTGGGTCTTTGAGCTTGTAGATGACTTGCATGTGCATTCTTGGAGATTAACCTTTGGTTCCATCACTTTGAGTTTGAGTTTTGAAGTCATTGCAAGTATGTGAGTTCATATCTTACTTAATGTTTTGGAAATTCATGGATTCATATCAACCATTTGCATGTTTTGAAGAAATCAAGAAAATAGTTTGAAAATCTTTCATGCATGAGCTTTTGAGTTCAAATTCGCTAAATCCATGAGTTTTGAGCTAAGGGTTTGAAAATGATCATATATTTGTGTTTTAGAAAAGTTTTCCAAGTGTTTTGATCAAGCTATACATGAGTGTAGCCATTGAAATTGCATTTTGAAGCTCAAAACTCTGTTTTTGAAAACCCAGAATTTTGTAGTCTACTCGAGCGAGGAATCCTATGCTCGAGCGTAGAATGCGAGCTCTTAGTATTTTTGCAAGCATGAGCGCTCCGCTAAAGCGACCAAAGCCACGCTCGAGCAAACCCTTTGTATTTTTGTTGAACAGCTCGAGCATGGAAGTTGTGGCTCGAGCATAGTTCGAGACCAACCAATACTTTTCCAAGTTTGCTGACCAGTCGAGCGAAGGAAGCTGCGCTCAAGCGACCTTTCACTTTTTGCATGTCCGCTCGAGCGAGGACCCTGTTTTCAAAAATTTGACCAAGTGTTTTCTAATGTATTTTGGTATCCTCATTGCATCTTAGGCATTCTTAAGACTTAATTAAGCCATAGTAATGAGGTTATGGATTAGAAACACACTAAGAAAATGAATGTACTAAGTTAAGAGATTACAAGAGTGTGTTTTGGAACGATGCGTTAAGCAAGAAACTTATGTAAAGAAAGTTAAGTCGTGTTGGCCATATGAATATGTAATGATACGATATGTTTGAGTTATGTACCTTGTGGTTATAGGTCAAGACTCAAGGATTGAATTGTCGTTTACGGGAATCGTTGTGAGTAACATTTTTGTAAAGATATGTTGATATGAATTATGTTCCAAACGAGTTATGATAAGTTATGATTTCTGAAATGATATTGTTTACGTGAACGAATATCCTATGTTTGAAATCTATTATAGTATCCATAGATAGTCCAAAGTCATAGGGGACGGCAAGTTAATGCGGGTCCATGACACATATGTGATCACGAGATCTCGTTAGCCACTTCATTGTGGTGATATGTGTTTAATCAGTATTCAAAACCGATTACTCTAGTCGGAAGACGATGTGTGATGTGTTCTATAGGATGTACCATTATTATGTTCAGATACAAGAATGATTATGCTATGATCTGTTTTATGCTTATGATATGTTCGGATTTTGTTCACTGACCTTTTTACCTTAATGTTATTCACTGGGTTTTAGCTCACTGTGTGTATATATATGCATAGGTGGGCATTTCGGAGATCGAGCGTAAGGGCTATTGTTTGGATTTGTGTTATGTTGTCAACCAACCATTGCGCCTCACGTGGAAGTTTCGGACGTGTCACATGTTATGAGTTCCGGTTACTTATGTATTTGACTTGTTTATTTTGTTGGTTGTACTCAAGCTGCTTTAATGTGTGTGGGTATAATGCAAGGCTGACTATTGGATATGTATATAAAGTTTTAAATATTCTGTTTCATATAAGTCAGCATAGGTCATTGGATAATTATATTTATGTTTTTGCTACTATTAGCCCCTTAATTATGTTAATCAGTTCAGAGGCCTTCGGTAATCCAAGGATTACTGGCCGGTTACGATACTAAACCTATAAGGGCGGGTTTGGGTCGTGACAGAGTGGTATCAGAGCACGAGTTATACCACACACACGTGTCCATATGAGCTATAGGATGACCTAGAAATGAAATAGGGACATTGCATTATCATGTGCAAGTATGTGAGCTATTATGGACATATGTTTATTGAAAATGAAATGAAATGAAACCTATGTATATGAACAAAGAAGTTATGTGGAATAACATGTAATGGCAATTTCAATATTGAATGTGTAATTCTTATGAACATGACCATATGAACGTAAAAGACTATGTAACCTATGTGAATATATTGAGTTGAGATAAAATGACGAACGTGTTTAATATGAAATGAAACATGAAATCAATGAGAAATTTTCCTATATTGATGCTCACCATGTTTATGTATAGACAAATGGAAGAAATGAAAAATATAGAGGGATCTGAATCTTCCGATGCTAGAATTAACAAGCTAGAAAGAATGGTTGAAGCCTTAACTGAATCCTTGAGACAACAACAACAACAAAGGCAAATACATATACCTGAACTAGCTAATTATGATATGATAACACTGACACATAAATATAATAAGATGAAGCCACCAGAATTTCTGGGGGGTATTGAACCGTTAAAAGCCGAGGCTTGGATTTTAGAAACTGAGAAAATATTTGAAGTATTTCCGTGTACTGAGGCACGGATAGTTTTGTTGGCAACATTCACACTCAAAGAAGAGGCTAGGAGATGGTGGATGTTAGTGCGGAATGATAATAAAGGTGTGACATGGAATAGGTTTAAGGAAATTTTCTTTGAAAAATTTTTCCCCAATGCATGCGAGATGGAAAGGTGTCCGAATTTGTATAACTAAAACAAGGCGATATGACTGTGGCTGAATATGAAGCCAAATTTACTGAACTAGCCCGATATGCACCACACATGGTAGACACTGACTACAAAAAGGCTAAAAAAAATGAAAGTGGGCTTGACCTAGATGTGTATGACCGAGTTGGCGTTTTAAAATTGCCCAAGCATGTGGACGTTCTTGATAGGGCCTTAATGTCCGAGGCAAACATAGCAGCATTAAAAATATCAAAGTCAACATCATTAACTGAGTCAGAAGGAAATAAACAAAAGAAACAGAAAGTTGAAATGACCAGTAATTCAATGACCTCTGTGAATAAAAAGTCTAAGGCAATGACTTTTGGCAATGCAAGTCAGAAAAGCAACGTGAACAATGATATACCTAATTGTAAAGAATGTGGGAAACAACATTGGGGCATTTGTCGCCACCTATCAGGCGCTTGTTTTAGATATGGACAGAAAGGACACTTGGCTAAATCTTGCTCCCGAGCTCATCCAAACAACAATAGGCCTAATGTAGGTACTATCTTGATTATGTGCACGTGTATGTGTGAAAATCGGTTTGAAAATACATATGACCTTTGGCATGAGAAAAATTGTTAATATGTTGACTGAACCAATTGAATTATTAGAATCATGAACCTATGCTTCATACCCTGATTTTACTAATGTGTGATATGTGATTAGAACTGATGGGATAGAATTCTACTTATCGAACATTTTTGGAACGCCATTAAGTTTGACAAATTACCTATGCTATGGAAAATGTTCGGACTCATATATATGCATACCTTTGCTTGACAATGTTATTAGACTTGGGACATACACATATACGACTATACCTTTGCTTAGAATGATTGATATGTTATTTGTTTTGTTAACTAGACTGTTGGGACTATGACTCTGGGATTGTGTGACTAAGTGAAGACCCCAAGTGATAGCCTCTGAACTGTGAACTATGATTGTTGAAAATTGGCAAGACTATTTGACTAGACCAGTGAGCCTATGCTTTAGTGATTGTATAACTGATTTGGAACTTCTGCATAACAATTTGCTATTGTGTGCCACCGAGAAACTTTATATGATACGCTATTGTGTACCTTACACCTACATGGAAGTCTCATTTGGGAAATTGCTATATTGACTATGATACTTATCTCTCGATATGAACAACTACATGCCTGTGCACTTACATGTAAACTTATTTGGAGAACACATTGTATATGACCTGAAACACTTTAATATGAACTATTATGATACATGACTCTGATATGATTTTGAGAATTAATGAACTTAGAACAATTGTGAAACTACTGATTTAAAAGAATGGAGTATGAACTATAGAACCAAATGTGCTTCATTTGAAAATGATGGGGATAGAACTTTTATCTGATTTGATTTGATAGAACTTTGGTTTGATGAGACCTTTGTTTGAACTGATAGAACTTTTGTTTAATGACATACACTCTGAACTTCTGTTTGATCTGATTGGATGGAAGCTTCAGCTAATGTGATCCGATAGGACTTTACTTCGATTTGATCTGAGGAGAACTTTACTTAATTCGAGAACCATTATCTGATTTGATTACATTATGGGGGATTATGAATTGCTTATGATTAAAGGACAGGTTGTGTTGCTAAGGGAACTAACCGAATGAAAATTTGAATCAATTTTGAACACTTACGAAGAATGTGAACTATCAATAGTAGACTATGTGATTATAAATAGCTTTTAACCGTATGCCTATAACTGATTGGAAACACACGTGAATGGGATTATAGAATTTTGTAACTTATGCTCTGGGAATATAGGAATACTGTATGCATGACATGCGGTTAATGGCTCCGATATTACCGTTACTACCATGAACTTGTTTGAATAAGAGAATGATTGCTTTTGTGTTACTGTACTTCGAAATTGATGCCATGGGACTTGTTGACAACAGACTAGTTTGATTGTAAACTCTGACTACCTGGAAGTATATGTAATCAGTATGTTATGTGAATGACTGCTTTTGTATTAACATGTAGTACAATTGAATCTGTGGAAACTGAGGCTGATGAATAATATATGAATGATTACTTCTAAATTGCGTTTACTGCTATAGGGTTAATGCACGAATTTGCCTTGTATTCCTGATAACTTCTGAATGACTTGAATAACTGTGGTGGATTGTCGAATAGAATACTGAACTGACCAATGAACTGTTTAATGACTGAGAAATGAATCAAGTCTCTGTAACAAGCAGAATGGGGAGGAAACCACTACAAAAATAGGAAAGAGTGCGAACCTAAGACATCTGACCTGCATCTGATACATATATATATATATATATATATGTGGAAACTCAAGTTTGGAGGACCAAACTTCTTAAGGTGGGGAGACTGTAACGACCCCGATTTGTAAATAACTACAAATTCGTAATTAAGAATGCTAATTAAATGTTTAGAATGGAATTATGTGTTATTATTAATTGTGATATGTGCTTGTAATAATTTGTGCATATCTGTCTGATTTGAAAATTATTTGTCATGATTGCTACTTTGAATCTGAAATTGTTAGCCTAAATGCTTTCACAAACCGAATTTGAGTTCATGGATTGACTAACTAGAATATTTGGAACCATATGAGAAGTTTTGTTAAAAAATTGATTTAGTTTGGTAAAATAGCATGCGATTAAATTGAGCCTTAATTGGAACTATTTTTTTTTTATTATTAATTGAGTCATGTGCTAACCTTGATTAATTAAGGCTACTTGTGTTTGATTAAAATGATGCATGATTGGTACCTAATCTAATCCTATCCATGATTCAATATGTGATTAAGTATATGATGTGCTGAGGCATGTGATGGTGTTGAGTGTAGAGGATCAATTCTTGTAGATGTGTTGAAGTAGTGCATGTGTGTGCACGTGTTATTCATTCAAAATGTGAGAGTGAGGTGTGCGTATGTGTATACTCAGCTTAGTGAGGGAGTGTTGTATCATCCCTTTTGCTCATTTGGTCCCTTGTGTTGAGAGAGAGTTTGGCTAGAGAGAGAGAGAGAGTTTGAAGAAAAGGAAAGAAACTAGGGAGATTCATCTCACATTTCTGAAATCAAAGCTCTAGGCAAGAGTCTTGAGCATATTTTCTACAGCTAACTTCTATGCATCATGATTTCAACACATCCTTGAACCAATTTCATGAAATTAGCAAGAGAAGTGGGTCTTTGAGCTTGTAGATGACTTGCATGTGCATTCTTGGAGATTAACCTTTGGTTCTATCATTTTGAGTTTGAGTTTGAGTTTTGAAGTCATTGCAAGCATGTGAGTTCATATCTTACTTAATGTTTTGGAAATTCATGGATTCATATCAACCATTTGCATGTTTTGAAGAAATCAAGAAAATAGTTTGAAAATCTTTCGGCGTGAGCTTTTGAGTTCAAATTCACTAAATCCATGAGTTTTGAGCTAAGGGTTTGAAAATGATCATATATTTGTGTTTTAGAAAAGTTTTCCAAGTGTTTTGATCAAGCTATACATAAGTGTAGCCATTGAAATTGCATTTTGAAGCTCAAAACTCTGTTTTTGGAAACCCAGAATTTTGTAGTCTGCTCGAGCGAGGAATCCTATGCTCGAGCGTAGAATGCGAGCCCTCAGTATTTTTGCAGGCATGAGCACTCCGCTCAAGCGACCAAAGTCACCCTTGAGCGAACGCTTTGTATTTTTGCTGAACAGCTCGAGCATGGAAGTTGTGGCTCGAGCGTAGTTTGAGACCAACCAGTACTTTTTCAAGTTTGCAGACTGCTCGAGCGAAGGAAGCTGCGCTCAAGCGACCTTTCACTTTTTGCATGTCCGCTCGAGCAAAGAAAGCTACGCTCGAGCGAGGACCCTGTTTTCAAAAATTTGACCAAGTGTTTTCTAATGTATTTTGGTATCCTCATTGCATCTTAGGCATTCTTAAGACTTAATTAAGCCATAGTAATGAGGTTATGGATTAGAAACACACTAAGAAAATGAATGTACTAAGTTAAGAGATTACAAGAGTGTGTTTTGGAACGATGCGTTAAGCAAGAAACTTATGTAAAGAAAGTTAAGTCGTGTTGGCCATATGAATGTGTAATGATACGATATGTTTGCGTTATGTACCTTGTGGTTGTAGGTCAAGACTCGAGGATTGATTGGCCGTTTACGGGAATCGCTGTGAGTAACATTTCTGTAAAGATATGTTGATATGAATTATGTTCCAAACGAGTTATGATAAGTTATGATTTCTGAAATAATATTGTTTATGTGAACGAATATCCTATGTTTGAAATCTATTATAGTATCCATAGATAGTCCAAAGTCATGGGGGACGGCAAGTTAATGCGGGTCCATGACATATATGTGATCACGAGATCTCGTTAGCCACTTCATTGTGGTGATATGTGTTTAATCGGTATCCGGAACTGATTACTCTAGTCAGAAAACGATGTGTGATGTGTTCTATGGGATGTACCATTATTATGTTCAGATACGAGAATGATTATGCTATGATCTGTTTTACGCTTATGATATGTTCGGATTCCGTTCACTAACCTCTTTACCTTAATGTTATTTACTGGGCTTTAACTCACTGTGTGTATATATATGTATAGGTGGGCATTTTGTTTGGATCTGTGTTCTATTGTCAGCCAACCATTGCACCTCACGTGGAGGTTCCGGACGTGTCGCATGTTATGAGTTCCAGTTACTTATGTATTTGACTTGTTTATTTTGTTGGTTGTACTCATGCTGCTTTAATGTGTGTGGGTATAATGCAAGGCTGACTATTGGATATGTATGTAAAGTTTTAAATATTCTGTTTCATATAAGTCAGCACAGCTCATTGGACAATTATATTTGTGTATTTGCTTCCGCTAGCCCCTTAATTATGTTAATCAGTTCAGAGGCCTTCGGTAATCCAAGGATTACTGGCCGGTTACGATACTAAACCTATAGGGGCGGGTTTGGGTCATGACACTTTCGAAAAACCCTTTTCTCCTTCCCCTCGAACGCCATTTTTTTTTTCTTTTCTTCACCACCCTTTCCACCTCTACCATTCTCCACTCCTTCAAAGGGTCCACCGGTGCCTTCAGCGGTACAAACGTGCTCAAGTCCTTCCCTGCCAACAATTTGGGCCTTGGACGTGCCTCCAGCCTCACACTTACCTTTGGCATTGCCCCCAATTCCTTCTCTTGTACTTTTCTACCGCCGCCATAATACCCTTCTCTTCCGCTTCTTGGGCCTTCCTCCTAGCCTCTACTTCTTTGGCCGACGGGTCATCCTACGTGGGTTCAGGCCTTAACCCCAACGCAAACAATCCAGACGACTTCACCAGGTCGTCCCACTTTAACCCCTCATTTTCCTTCCACCCCTTCACCCACTAAACCCTACCCTCCGCTGCCGTGTCTAATTTTGGCTCCAGTAACCTCGTGGGGACTTTCTACATCGTCCGCACTCCTCTTTTACCATTCTCCGATACAAAAAACCACTTCGTTCGCCAATACTTCACGAACGAGGGCAATCCGACGACCAACCCCCTACCAGCCATTGCTTGCAAGGTCACCCAGGTCTCCTGCTGGCCTGAGAATTTGGAACATGATAAAAACTCCTCTACCATCATTTCCCTCCCATCAGTCACCCGCGGCCAGGAGATCGCACACGCCAGCAAGATCTTCTACGCATTCGGCATCAATTGGCCAGGCGCCACCTCTAGCTGATTCAACACCTCCATCACGATTTGGGGCATGGGTAACCTCAAACCCCCTCAGAGTGCCTCCTCGTAGAGCGTAAACTCCATGGGCTCACATCTGATGCCCTCTCTTTTGCAGACAACAGCCTCAACTCCACTTCCGCCAGAATCTGATATTTCACTCGTAACTCCTACAGATCCTCCAGCATCGACGTCGACTTGTCTAATTGGGTATACCAGTGGTCCGGTGCCATTTGACTCACTGGTTGGGCGGCTGATATCATTGTTATCGAAACGGGTCGGGGTGGTCTCTGCCCCCCTTTCCCCGAATCTCCCCACCTTGTATTCCTCCGCCAAGACAATGCCATCATCCTCTCCTAACGCGTCCAGAGTCAGTTCAGGGGCTTTCTCTTGTGCCATCCCACTCACGTTTCTATAAATCGCCTCGATCGCAGGGGCCAGAAAACTCACAACGTGCAGCAATGGCGAATCACACAAAATGAACAAGGTAAGCTTTGGCATCTGTCGATTTCTCATGATTAGACACGTAAATCGCACAAGCCCAAATGTCCAAGGTTTGCCTGTGTTTAACAGATCGTAATTGAACCTTGCCAGTTTGAAACCTAACTGCCAAGATAATACCCCCACCTTTTTGAAAACCCCCTACTATACAGAACCCTTTTGCTTTTCATCAACAGTATCACATTTTCACCAACGGTGCTGATTGCCCCACGCACCCACACACGCTACGCCGCTTCCATTCACTATCTTTTCTTTCTCCGTCTTTTCCACTTCATATCATCATGTGCATTTCTGACCCTTGAGCCCCGTGCCCATCAATGCCCCATTGTCGGTCGATCTTCCTTCATATTCAGCCACCTTTGCGATCGGCCATCCAGACGACTTTCCTTCTTGCTCGGCCACCTTCACGGTTAGCCATCCAGACGACTTTCCTTCTCACTCAGCCACCTTCACGGTCGCCCATCCAGACGGCCTTCCTTCTCGCTCGGCCACCTCTGTGGTCAGCTATCCAAACAGCCTTCCTTCTCGCTCGGTCACCTTCACGAACAGCTCTCCTAACGGTCGGTCAACCTCTTTCGCAGGTCACTCAAGCAGTCGGTCTTTCATATTTCCAACCTAGGGAGACTTCATTCACCTTTCTTATTCCCTTCGTTGGACTAAAGCTGCACTTAGGAATGGGGGACTACTAATACCGATGGGTACCCAAGAGGGCCCAGCCCATAACTCACGGCCCAGGTAAACTTAACCCACCCCTGTCCTAGACCTTCAAGCAGTCGCGGTTAAAGCCCAGCAACTTTAAGAGGCCAATGTTGGCCTAGGACCAATGGTATGCAAACACTTGTCAAACAGGGATGTAGCCACATAAGCAGACAAAGATCTTGCAAAGTTATTGCACCCACACATCAGCCACTTAATGAGGCCACTGTAGCATTAAATGCAGCAAAACCCCTCACGCCAGAGTATGCAGGATTATCATGAACGATGTTAACTAGGCCATAGACTTTTGACCAACAAGACAGCCTAGAATGGACACGGAAATGATGAGCAAAGGATATAAGGAAACCCTCGAGATACGTTAGAGGTTAAGTTTTCCATTCCTTTTGTCTCTCTCTCAAATTAGTATATCCCTACCTAACTTGGTCGTCAGAGAGTCCGTCGATGGACCGTCTCCCCTATTGGACCTTTTTGCAGGCATGCATTGGAGACACAAAGGCCAACAGACCCGTTAGAAGCGTGGATCAATCCAACTCATCCACCATTAAAATTATTGCATTATCAACCTATAAGGCTACTAATAAATTTTACTTTGCTACCCCCCCCGCGGCGCCTAAAATGTGGTAAAGAGACCACTCCAAGTTCCAAGTGTTACAATTCCACAATCAATAATTTACACAGTAGGTGAACCTATGGAAAAGCTAATTTCCCCATGGTAAAATAATTTAAAATATTAAAATACAATCTCTCCCCTCAAAGTTGGATATAGCATTTATATGAATCATAATTAATAATGTTACAATAATTATATTTGCATATCATAAAATATTTAGAAAAAATTGTAAAATAAATATTGAAAAAATATAATTATTTTTGACACGGATAACAAATCAAACTCTAATATTTTAATTGTTTCAATTTAAAACTTTACCTTTTAAAATAATATCAATCTTAACCATCTATTAATTACATGAACAATTTAGATATTTTTTTACTGATGGCAGTGTCTATATGGACTGTGGAAAGAAGGAGAAGAGTGGCAATCAGTTAGGGAAAGGGGAGGAGTAATGCTGGATGGAAAAAAAAGAATGAATAGACGATGATACTGGTAAAAGGTAATTGTCAACGGTAAAAAAAGGAAAAAAAAAAAAGTGGTTAAATTATTTATATTGTGCTTTCTCTATTAGTTATGCTATACATGATCAATACAAATGAATGATATTTAAATTGAATTAATTAAAATTTTAAATTTTGATTTGTTATCGAAATCAAATTTTAAAGACTTCTTTATAAATTTTTCAAACATTTATCATTTCATATGTAACTATTGTGTTGTTAACACACATGAACAATGAATCCTTTAAATTAATACAATAATAACATGAAAAAAAATTATGAATATACAAACACGATTATGGTAACATAATTGATTTGAAACTACAACAAGAATTAGGGTGTTTGGTTTTAATTTTCTAAATTCAAGTTTTTGAAAATTCAATTTTTTATTTTTCGTCTTTTTTTGCTTTAGTGAATATTGTAAAATTTTAAACAATTTTTTTACTTTTTTAAATTCATCTTACTTAAATGTATCTAAAAAGTAAAATATTTAGAAAAAAATATTTTAAAAAATTAATAAATATACAAGAATACAAAAAAAAATGTGTTGAATTCTCTTTTATATATATATATATATATATATTTGATATTTAGTGAATTTTCTAAAGATTTTTTTTACAAATATTATACTTTTTATATGTATTTATGTTAGGTGTATCTAAAAATTTTCAAAATTCCTTAGAATACTAAAAAATCCAGTAGAAATTTAAAAAAAAATACGATAAACAAAAAATTTTAATTTTTTAGAAAATGAATTCCGAAAATAGGAACTAAATAAGTTGAATGGCATTATGGTAGTTGTAAGGAACTATCCAGGACAAGCAAGTAATTTCGATAATACACAACTATCGCGCTTGAGACTAGTTCGGCACCAAACGGATTTCGAATATTACGCGCGATCATAACCCAATTCTAGTTCTGATTGAAAAATTATTTGGTGTTGTTGAAACGTGTGTAAATTATTTTTCACCAATTATAATATATTATATTTGTTTTATTTTTTAAATACCTAATATAAAATTATAATTTTTTTGCCTTTTATTTCTTACTAATTACAATACTGTTAAGCTACGTTTGGCAAGTTGGTTTTCAAGTTTTTTTTGACTATTTTAATTACAAAAAGATAAAATAAGTTATTTTAATCACAAAAAATAAAACAAAACATCCAATTTATAATCATTATATTCTTCTCTTACAAAAAAAATCAAAAAATCTTTTTTAAACCAAATTTTTTAACTCAAACTAAAATAACTAAAAAATCAACGCACTTCGCAAACGAGGCGTTAGGTCCTGTAATCAACCAATAATTATTGGTTCGGATAAAACAAAACAACTAACGTGCAAAACTACACGTGTCGCCCACTGATTCGCCAAACACTCCGCATAGAACCTCCAGATCTCCGTAACGGCGCCGTCAAAATTTCCGTTACGGCCACCCTACACCCCCGTCACTTCAAACGGACTTATTACGACCACACGTACCAACTCAACTCAGCCAATAAAAACCAAATCCGAACCGTTAGATGGAATCCCTGCCATCCGCATCGTCATCACCATCACCATCACCATCACCATCACCATCACCATCTTTTCTTCTCTCTCTCTCTTAAACTGACGAAGAAGAAGAAGAAGCTCTCAGTGCTGCTTCCATGGAAGAATTCACGCTTGTCTAGAGAGAGAAAGTGTGAGGTTAGTTATTGAAGAGTTGGAGATGGAGTAGAGAGAGATTGATGGGGAAGTACATGAGGAAGAGTAAGGGAATTGGAGAGATTCAAGTAATGGAGGTTGCGTATGTCGGTGTGAGGACCAGAGCTAGAGCTTTGGCTATGGACGCCGAACCGAGGTCCGGCACTGCCAAGAGGAGGAACGTCGTCGGCGGCGCCGGCCGTGGAGAATTGAAGTTCTCTTCGTCGTTAATTCAGCTGAGAAGCCGCCGGCGATTGGTGGTTACGCCGGCTGATATGGAACGTTCTGGACGACGGACGGTTTCGAATGGCCGTTGCTCGAGCCCTATCTCCGATCGTGTTCCGGCTTCTTGTTGCTCGAGTAATGCATCGAGCGAGTTCGCGAAGGAGAGCTTGAAAATCGTAGATCTGGAGGTATTCGAGAAGTCACAGACTCAGAATTCAAGTTGATTCATGAATCAATATCATTCTCTGGAATGAATCTTCGGTTTCCGTGCCTTAATTGCTTTTTATTTTTTTTTATTTTTGTTTTTTTTTTGAATTTCAATTTGTTTTTGCAGGAGAACAGTGTTCAATTGGAAACATCGACGTGTGAATTCAACTGCAGAGAAAGGTATTTCACATAGTTTATTAAATTTTCCATATTAATGCGATTCTCTTCTTCTAGTCACTTCAATTCGAAATTCAAAAGGAGTGATCCAAAACGTTCGGCCATTAAATTCCTTCTCTTCAGCTCTCATTCTCACTGCCTCTCTCTCTCTCTCTCTCTCTCTCTCCTCTATATATCTCCCAATTTACGTCTCCTTCGGTCCTCAAACACTTCCAGGAGAGAGATGGCACCGTCGAGCCAGCTTCAGGCAGAATCAGGGGAGCTGGAGTCATCGGCGAGGCTGTCGGAAGCAAATTCTGGCCGCAGATTGACGGCCGACAAAATGCCTTCAGAAACCGAAATTGAAGAATTCTTCGTAGCTGCTGAAAAGAGCCTCCAGAAACAATTTACAGAGAAGTAAGTCTCAATACCTGTTAGAAAATGATATGACGCCAAATAAATTATCAAATTTTTTATTAAACTTTTCACATAATGTGCTACACAAATCATATGGTGTGAGTTACACGCCTATGTGAGAAATTTAATAAAAAATTTGGTAATTTATTTGGTCCCTAACATAACTCATACCTGTTTACTGAACATGCTAATCAAGTTAACCCTAATTCAGCTCCTTCTACTGTAAGTCTGTAACAACAATTGTAAATCCAAGTCCAAATTCATTATTGCAGGTATAACTATGACATTGTGAAGGACATGCCCTTGGAAGGTCGTTACGAGTGGGTTCGGATAAAGCCATGAAGAAGAAGAAGACCACAATTGGCTTCTCAATCTGTTTCTCTGGGACTTTGGTTCTCTAGTTGATGTACAGTTGTCTCTCTCTTTGTGGAAGAAGAAGAAGAAGAAGAAGAAGAAGAAGCTCTCTGTCTGTGTGTTCTGGTATTGGATTATATATATGGAGAAGCTTCTGCAAGATCCAACCATGAATAAAAAAAAAGTTAGTTTCTAGCTCTAAATTCCATGTCTGCTTCTCTCTCTCTCTCTCTCTCTCTCTCTCTCTCACTGGTACAAATACGATGTGTATCACAGTCAGCTATTTCAGCTTTTTCTTCCCAAATTAATTATCTTCTTCCAATTTTTATGATTATCAGTGAAAAAGCGTCTTTTTGTTGATTAGTTGCTAATCTTGTTCCTAATTATATACAGTGTGAATTTTATATTTATTTTTTTCTTCTTCAAGTGCTTAATATTGGGTATGCTTTTCTAAAATTGAGGGATATATTTGTTGGTGTTTTGTTTCAACTACATTATTCAGTACCAAAAATAAAAAATTAAAATTAAAAAATGGGTGTACTTGTAATGTGGATTATATGGGAGGGCATGCCGTGGAAGCTACGGAGGCATGTTGAAAATTGGAAACCCGATCCCCAGAGCATTTGGAATAGAGAGTTAGCTTTTTAACCTTTACCCAACGAGCAAGGATTCCAGAGTGATTTTTCCCTAAAATTTTCTAGAGTGTTACATTGTGTGGTTGAGCACTCTAAGAAACTTTAGGGAAATTTCACTCTAGAGGATCCTTGGTGTTTACCCAACTCCCTTGCATAAGCCAGCATCAAGTACAACACACTAGATGTACATCTGAATATTTTTTTAAGTTTTTTTTTTTTTTTTTGTGTTTTTTGTTGTATTCTTTTCTTTGTTTGATGTAAATTTTGAATTGACTGAATTCTTATAAGTGCCGTTTAACTTTCCTTAATGAATTTTCTTTGGATCAAAAAAAAAAAAAGTACAACACACAATTCCTGCACCATTTTTCACTTACTATTAGAAGATGATTTACTTTCAAGATAATTATTCAAAAATTCTGAAATATAAATACGTGCTTTTTTATAAATATGTCAATACTCCAACACCAACATTGCTCTAAAAATAAATAATAATTTTTATATAAGTATTGCGGTATAAACAAAATTTTATACATAAACGTCATATGAAATGTTTGTGTTCTTACTATTTGAAGAAAATATAATAATTATACTTTGTGCCGGTCAAAATACTAGTATCAAATTATTATAAACGAATTTTATATACATAAATTTTATTTGTGAATTATTTTTTTAAAGACAAAATGTGCTATATATAGGCTAGGTTTCACTGTGACAAGTATAGCGCAGAGATGGTCCAATATTTTCCGTTAGCGCACATCTTGAGGGAAGGAATGTTGGGGGTCGGTGGAGTTGTTTTTTACTTTGCGGCTTGGGCTTTGCACTCGAGCCTAATTATTATTATTATTATTTTAAGAGTAAAATTTATTCACAAATGCTAAAGATTTTAAAAAATTTATACAATATTTATATGATTTTTATAAAATAAAAAAAAAATTCTGGATCTCTTACATTATTCAAATTTATTTTAGTCTCTTGCGTGAGGATGAATTTAAAGGAAGGCAAGAGGGGATGATAGTAGTATTAACTTTTAATTATTTTCAAATTATACAAACTCGTCCCTTTTTTGAAGTCTTTTTTTTTTTGTTTTTATATTTTAAGTTGTCCATTCATCTGGTTTTTTAAAAATTTAAATGGTTGTCATTCTATATTTATGAAGCATGGAGGTCAAAGTGTAAAATAAAATTTGAATAAAATATAATAAAATAAATTAATTTCCCATAATTAATATCGATTTTAAGTCCTAAACCCATAGAGAAGGGAAAGAGGAAGCACTGTTAAATCCTGTATTTTTGAAGTGTTAATATTTTAATAAGAAGCATTGGTGATTATATTATACTATTTTGGTGATTTATTGAATTCTACACTTATACAAAATTTTCAAATCATAAAATTAAACCCTAACCCTCATAATTTAGATAAATTTGGACCCCTTATAGAATCAAAAAGTGTTGTGTACACCTTGAACAAAGATTATTGAGAAAGTTTTGATATATTATTAAGGAAGCTTTGATGGATTACTAAGGAAGCTTTAATGGATTCTTGAAGAAGCTTGGATAGATTCTTAAGGAAGTTTTGAAAAAAATTACGGAGGAAGCTTTTGAGCTCTATAAACAAACCATTCCCCTCCACATTTTGGAACACACAACATACTCATACACCACCTATACCCATACACCACACCTATATACACCGCATAATTGAGAGAAGACGAGTTATAGATTTTGTCAAACTTTACGTACCTTATGCATTAGAATTTTGATGTACCGTTTTTGGAGATCCATGGAGAAATATCGATGGATTAGAGTGTTGGTAACGGAGAAAATTGATTTAAGGTAATTCGGGTGATATACAACATGTTTTCTCTAAATCTCTTTGCAAAGAGTTTTTATTTTAATTACCTTCAATTTGTACTCCTCTTTATTATTCTAGTCATTCGTTAAATTCTGTAAAATTATTCTGTGTAATTAGTGTTGATTTGTTTGGCTAAATGACGTGAAAATACTCTATATACAGATCGAGTGGACCATAGCAATAACTTGCACCAATATGCCCGAATAAGCGATTGTGCTTGGGTGAGGTGGGTGAGACCGATCACTGGTCATGTACTAAGTAGAATCGGATATTTGGTCCTAGATAAATTATCGTATGTGAGTTTAATTGTTTATACAATTTGGTAAATTGCTTGATATCTCAATTTGAATCGTATTATTTCTGCAATATTGTAAATTATTAGATCCCTATTGATTTATTCTCTATCCGAGTCTTGTTATTCATGTTGTATTGTATATTTTCCGAATTAATTTATTTTTCAGGTATGGAGCAAATTTGGTGATTGGAGTTGAAGAATTTAAAGAACTTATTAAGTTAGAGATTTGGGGACCACCCCTATATATCTTTTTTTTGGAGATTTATATAAATTATAGACATTTGTATAATTATTTTGGAGACAATTTATATTTTTTGAGATTATTAATTAATTGAAATTTTAAATTTGAAATTGATTTGATTTATTAACTGTCCAGAAATTGGGATGTCACATGAAAAGTCACAAAGTTAGTTGATTTTATTCAATGAGAAAAATACTGTTTTAATGTTAATTCTATTATCGATACTTTTAATCATATGAACTCATGATATCTCACTTTAATAAATAAATTATCTTGTAGTCGATTTGTAACTCAACATGAATAAAAAATAAAAAATAAAAACATATTTATTTATATTCTTCAATTTTTTTTACGTCTATAGAAATTACTGTAACAGGTCATCGTTTTTTTTTTTGAATTTTTTATTAGTATATTTGTGTTTTTCTTTTCTTTTCTAAATTTTCACCCAAATTTATTATACAATCAGTCTTAGTATCTCCTTCAATAGCTCAATTTTCGTAAACCAAAATGGCCCATATGCATGGTGGGACCATAAAATTTGTATTGTTTAATTATTTTAATGCATTGTAATGTAACTATACTAATATATTAACCGATATCTTGTGCAAAAAAAGGGAAAAAATCAAATAAGCTCTACTCTTATTTAACACATTTTAATATTTTCATTAAAATACACATTCACTCTTTAAATTTAAAAACACTTAACATACAAAATTAAAGTTTATTTTTATTATTTTATTTGTCATATAACACATTTTAACAAACATATTGTAACATCTCTTCGCACAACATCGTAGGACATATATATTTTTTTGATCATAGAGCATTCTAACCTATATTCCTCACAAAAAAATAAAATAAAAAATGAGACATACTAATCTCACCCTTATTCCTCACTATATATAGATGGTGTTTGGGAAGTGAGTTTTTATGTAGATTTTAGTAGATGTAGGTTTTTATGAGATAAAAAATTTTTGGTGTTTGGGAAGATAGTTGGGTTTTTATGTGGTTGGATGTGATGTTTGTGAGAGAAAAAGTGAAATGATTATGGGGTTGGATGTGATATTTTGTTTGGATGTGTTTTTTTTGGTTTTGCAAAACTTTTGTCTTTTAGTGGAAAAAATGAGAAAAAAATTTGGGAACTTGCTTCCCAAACACCACCATAGGCTTCGTTTGGGAAGTTACTATTTTAGTAGACTATTTTTGTTTTTGGCTATTTTAGTAGGTTAAAATTTTTGTGTTTGGGAAGATGATTGGATTTTTTTGTAGTTGGATGTGATGTTTGTGAGAGAAAAATGAAATGATTATGAGTTTGATGTGATATTTTGTCTTATTAACTATTTTAGCCTATTTTATTTTTTTGTGAATTTTAGTCTAAACTAGGCTATTTTTTTCCTTGCCAAACACCACCATAAGCAGGTAGGTGAGAACTTTCTCTATTCAGACTAATTAGGTACTGTAAAATAAAATCAATAATGGGTAAAAAAAAATTGATAATTTAAAAAAAAAATTAGTATTTTTAATAAAAATAATTATCAAAAATTTAAAATGAGAAAAGAATAGTAACAGAAAGAGAGAGATATGAAAGAGAAAGCACATGTTCGCTGAGATTCGCAATCTCCTCTAGTTGGTTAGTTGTGATCAGGGCACGTGTTTTGTTGCCATACCCGAATTTTTAAATTGGAATCATTTTATTCACCCAAAAAAAAATTGGAATCATTTATATATAATTATAAATAAGGGAATTGACTAGTAAATTTTAATTTGTCATCTTGTAACCCATGTGGTCTTAAGTTATTTCTTTTGAACTATTTAGTCTTTAGGGCTGGCTGTTTATTTTGTCATTGATGTAGGGATGGTAATTTAAACTTGGCCCGATGGAGACCCGACCCCCCGATCCCGATTAGAATGGTTATTCCACGAAAAATACTCCCGTGGGGACGGAGATGGTATTTAAAATTAAATCCTCGATTATTTTCAGGCCGGGGATGGTGATTGATTTCCCAAGCCTGGCCCGACTCCGGCCCCAACTCCGCCCAGAAATTCTCCCGAAATTTCCCCGTATGTATATATATATGTGTTTAGGTTATATTAATATTATATCTGGTTATATTAATATTATATGTATCTATGTGTTTAGGTTATATTAATATTATATCTATCATTCCAATCTATCTCAGCTTTCTCTCTCTCTCATTCTCTCTCACTCTCGTCTCTGAATCTGAAACTGTCTCTTTTCTCTCTTATCTCTTCACTCGCTCATCGCACCACACCCACCGTCTCTCTCTCTAGTTCTCCTCTACTCTCTTCCCTCTACACTCTCTTCCACATCTGAAGTCAACTCGTCGCCTCTTCCGACGTCGTTGCCTCCTTCGACGCCACCACCTCCTTCGACGCCACGACCACCGTGCTACCCCTGCCGCCGTCCCTCTCTAGATCCTCACCGCTGCATATTTACTCCAGGGAAAACGAGATCGATCGAGCATGGTGGAGTCCTCCATGAACCATTTCAAATCTAGATCTAGTTTTTCTGTGTGTGTGTGTGTGTGTGTGTGTGTGTGTGTGTGTGTGTGTGTCCATGTGTGTATATATCTATATATTTGTGTGTTTTACAACTTCAACTTCTGATTGTGTTGTTATATTGTGATTGTGATTGTGGTATAAAGAGATGATTTTGATTTTGATTCTGTTTAGGGTTTTGAGTTGGTTGTGATTGTGCTGTTAGATTAGATCTGCAACTGGAGCCTTTTTTTTTTTTTTTTGTTCCAAGGAATTTTCGGGGTCGGGGAAACCGATCCCCGTTAGGAGGCGGAGACGGGGACGGTGATAGGTTTCCCTTCGGGGATCGGGGCCGGGACCGGGAAAAATTTTGCCATCGGGGATCGGGGATGGGAAGTGTGATCCCCGACCCCGCCCTGACCCGTTGCCATCCCTATATTGATGTGTTAATTTGAATATATGGGCGCATGTTTGTTTATGGAAATGATTGTGTTTGTGATTTACATTTTCATGAAAAGCGTACTAGTGGGTTTTTGTATGGGATTTGTAATACTAAGTTATGTGGGACTGGACCACATAGTTTGTGGGTGTTTTTTTGATGTGGGTGCGTGAGTCGGGTATTGTGTGTGACCTGGAGGTCCAAATGTGCCGACCCGATACACACCGAATTGGTTTGACCCGACTAACTATTTTGGAAGTAGAAATCATCCCCAATTTGGGAAACCGAATCGGTGGTAGGGGCGACGTGAACACTAGCATTTGTTACGATTGCCCACTCACAGTTTGCAAATTCAAATCAATCTAATCCCGAAATAGACTGAAGAGATTGAAGGAAAAATTGGCCCAGGGTTTGTGCATATCAAAATTGGTGTGGTTATACTTGTCGTTGAGTGCTGTGGCATGAAGAACCCTAGTTCGGTTGATCGAACGGAGTTGGGGACTGTGAATCCAGCAGGTCAAAGTGGTAGTGAACTATATTCCGCGATGTGAACGTGAATAATTCCGCGACATGAACAACGTGAACAATGTCTGCACAAGTCATATGTTCGGTAGGTTAAAGTGGTAGTGAACTATATTCCGCGACGTGAACGTGAACGTGAACAATGTGAACAATGTCTGCACAGGTCATATGTTCTGTAGGTCAAAGTGGTATTGAACTATATTCCACGACGTGAATATGAACAATTCCGCAACATGAACGTGAACATGAACAGCGTGAACAATGTCTGCACAGGTCATGTATTCGGTAGGTCAAAGTGGTATTGAACTATATTCCATGACGTGAATATGAACAATTCACAACGTGAACGTGAATATGAACAACGTGAACAATGTCTGCACAGGTCAAATGTGGAACATACCTGTGCAAAACCGCTTGTGTTCACGTTAGAATCAACAATGGTGGACTGTCACAGAAGATGTTGGCTGCAAAACACAAACCCTAAAATGGATTATACATACACCTCCAAAAAGATTTTACACCTCCAACCCCCTCCCCCCCCCAACCAAACGTGGAATTATATATACCCAAAATAAAACATACATCCCACAATATATGTGAGGCATATTCGTCACCACATAACAAAGTAAATTCAAAAAAGGAATTATTAGTAAGATATCCCTCCTAACATGGACTGGCCAATCAAACAAAAAATTCGTGAGACCAAACGGAACACAATTTAGCCGGATGAGACTTTCTGACAAATTTCCCTTATAAGGTTGTATAAAATTATAAGTATTTATAATTATTATTTTTTTATTTATTGATATTCACAAGAATTTTGCTTGCATATATAGTCACCAAAATTGTATAATTAAATTTAACTTACATAGATCAAGACGTGAAATAATTATTACAATAACTCAAAAAGATAAAAATATGATATTGTTTCATAATTTAACAATATTCGGTTTACACAAAAATAAAAAATTCTCAATCTTTAAAGTTAATAAATAAATAGAATATAAAGTAATAAAAATTGAATTAATTAAAATAAATTATCAATTAAATATTAACTCTTTTCGCATTTTTAAATGTAAAATTATTAATTAAGATTACATAAATTATAAGGGTCATTTAATTTAGATTGTAAACTTAAGTTGTGTCAAAGGCACAACAATAACTGTTGTGCCTCAATTGAAGGTTTATTATGGGCTTTTTTTTATGACTCGAATCGTTTATTTTGAAAGATTCGTTAATTCTTACCAAAAATTTTATTAATCGGATATCAATAATTATATAATCAAATTACATATTTTTTATGCTATTTCTGAAAAGAAAACTTATTGTTTATTTTTTTTATGATAAATGTAACTCGATCATGTAGTTATTGATATCTGGTTAACATGATTTTTGATAGGCATGAAGTACTCAACGAATCCTACAAAATAAACGATTCAGATCATAAAAATAAACTCATAATACACTTTTAATTAAGACACAACAGTTATTGATGTGCTAAAGGCACGGCAATAGCTCCATTTCCGTTGATTAAATCCTTATTTTTTAGTCTTTTAATGCTTTAGAAGCTAAAATTAGTCTCGTACTCCTTAATTCAGGAGGAGCTCGAGGTGACCACTTTGATAGCCCTACCAAGGCCGGTCCTAGTTGATTGGAGCTTGCTTGAATTGAGAAATATGTTATTTGAGTTTTTTTTCTATACACTTTTCGTGTTTTAATTTTGTACATTTAATAATTTAAAAAGTTTAAAATTATTAAGTGCATAAAATTAAAACATTGAAAGTATATTTGGGATGTGAATTGATTTTTTAATTTTTTTAGTCTAGGGCTAAAAAGTCTCTTTTGAGATAATTTTTTTTACTTTTTTGACTTTTGTGATAGAAAAAATAAAATGATTATAGTGTGGATATGACATTTTGTCTTATTAAATTTTTAGCCTATTTTGTCCTTTTTTTACTAAAATAATCAAAAAAAACTCTCAAACTCACATGTCAAACGAAGGTTATGAGTATTGTGTGACTTAAATTCATCTTAAATGTGGTGTGAGTTATTTAAAATAAATCTCAATTACACAATATAATTCACGTATATTTTTTATATTTTAGTTATGTACACCTAAAATTTTTAGAACAACATCTCTGTGTTACATGATAGGGCAACTCAGTCTGTTTTGACAATTATGCTAAAAGTCATTTTTTTGGTTTGCTGGCTTTTTAGGCACATCAACTTTCTATTTTTTCATATATTGTTTAAAAAAAATTTAAAAAATTAAAAAATTAACTTTTAACTTACTTCTTAAAACAAGCTATATAATACACGTCAATTCTCACCCCTCTAACTTGACGACGGTACATTTTGCACATTTCCAAAATAATAATAATAATAATAATAATAATAATAATAATAATAATGAGAAAGAGTTAAATACTCTTATGACCGCCTTGACTGCAATTATTATCAATTGGCCCCTTAAATAAATAAATAAAAGAGCTATTTATTATTTCGTATAATTTTATCTTTTTGAAGCGGAAATAATATTTTAAAGTTTAAAAATTCATATTTTTGTTAAATTAATCTTTAATTTTTTTAAAAATCAAAAATCAAAAAACAAATTTTAAAAACCCAACCCGACAAATCTCAATTCAATCAATATTCCTGAAGAATCTTTAAAAAAATGGGAAAAAAAAGTTTTAATAATTTACAATTTTCTTGAACCAATCACCATAGACCTTAGGCCTGGTTTGTTTCTAGAGTTGGAGGATGGAATTGAGACGAGTAGTGAGGTGGGATTCAAAAGGTTGTATTTGTTTTGAAAAGTGACCATGAGATTAAGAGCCTCATGGGACTATGAAAGGCTTCTTAGCAATCCCGTATGGCTCAATGTGTTTTCAGAGATAGAATGGAGGGGATTTATAGTGAGGGGACTAATAGTGAGAAGATTAAGTAAAATTGTATTTGTTTTGATAATAATTGTTAGTGTAGGGATTGTTAAATTATTTTTATATAAAATAATAAAACAAATAAAAAATACAAAAACATTAAACATTAATGTTTTAAAAAAATGCCCAATATGTAAAAAAAAAATTAAAAAATAAAAATAAATAAAAATTTCCAGAAAAAAATAAAACAAATAAAATAATGATTTTTACTTGATAAAAAATATAAAAAATTAAACATTAATGTTAAAAAAAAATGCCCAACATGTAAAAAATAAAATAAAAAATAAATAACAATAAAAAATTTCTAGTCCGGCAAACTATTTTTCTAATACTAAGTCTTGGAGGCCCATCCGAATCCGAAGCTCACTATCAATCCCCTCCCCATCTCTCAAAACAAACACAATGTTAATGGGTCCCACCTCACTACCAATCCCAATTCCCCCAACTCTCCAAACAAACGGGGCCTAAGAGAGGTGGTATTGATACCTAATCCCATGGGATTGAGGGTAAAAATACTATTTTGTCCCTCATTTTATAAAATTAATTTAATATTAAAATAAAATAGAATAATAATATATTTATACCAAAAAAAATATCAACATAAAATAATATAGTACAAAAATATAATTTTTAATATTAAAATATATCAAAAACACCAAAGGGTGCTTATGATATTTCATATAGTTAATACTCTCGCTAAAATATATTACAAACAAATATAATTTTTCTTAGTTCGCTTATAATATGGCTCATGTAATATTAAACACAAATAATTGAATAAAATTTTATTGATAGTTGGATTCTTTAATATTTTCAACAACAACAAAAGAGAGAGAGAGAGAGAGAGAGAGAGAGAGAATAACATTGAGTAAAAATTTATTGATAGTTGGATTCATTAAAAAATTGATAGTTGGATTCTTTAATATTCAAAAAAAAATTTAAAAAAAAAAAGAATAACATTGAGTAAAAATTTATTTATTCTTTAGTTGGTATAAACCCAAATTTGATAATAATGTAAAGGGTATTTGTGAAATTTTACTTGGTTAATCCTACTCCTATCTTTCAAAACAAACATGAACTATTACTAGTTCACTGGTTATCAAACAAATATAATTTTTTTTAATTTCCTCACTAACAATTTCTTCATTATACCTCTGAAAACAAAGGAATCTTGAAAAAATGTATGTATGTATGTAATGTAATATGGGGTGACTTGACAAAAGTCTTTGGAATTGGATGTGAAGTTGTCCTATATGTGAATCATATGGAAATCGTGGTCGGTGTGGGTAGATGGATCGGGTCGGGTAGGTTTTTATACGGTCCTAGTTGTCGCGTTGAGATCCACTAGAGTGATTTGGTGAAGTGATCCTCTAGAGTGATCTTTTATGACGTGACATCTGTTCCATTAATGAAGCCAATGGGTGAGATTAATCCCTCACCAAAACGACATCGTTTTGGTGACCCAAAAAAAAAATCTAGGTTTTACAGGTCGAACACGAGAGAGAGAGAGAGAGAGAAAAGAGAAGGGGCTGAGGAAGAATTTCACGGCATCGCCCGCCACCCCATCAAAGCACTGAAGATCATGGAGAGCAGATAATTTTAGATATGCAAAGATCTGCAAATACAAATCATCTTCACATAGCAAAGATAATTTTACATAGCAAAGATCTACAAATACAAATCAAAGATCTTCACATAGGGATTAAGCTCTACAAAACCTTGAAGAATAAGGTGTCGATGGCGGCGGAGGCGACCACCTAGTCCCCTACCCTTGCTGACGGTCGCCAGTTGCTCCCCAACCCTCCTCCGGCCAACCATCCTTTCCCCCACCCCTCCGCCTCCATCCATTGTCGAATTGTTCCATTACCAAATCGTACTCAAAATCTATAAGAAAAGAAAAAGAAAAAAAAAAGTCTCAAATCGTCAACAAATATGGATTGAAGAGAGAAGATCAATCGAAAAAAGTCATCAAAATTGGAAAATCAATTGATAGTCTACACATAATTTTGAAATTTATTTTATTTTATTTTTCTTTGAATCTTGTTCCCAAATATATATATATACACACATTTTGAAGCCTCTGTCTTTCTTTTTGTTCTATCACACAAACACCCACCTGTGTGTTCCTTGAAGCTTCTTAAAGAATAGCTTCATTAGCGAGACATCGTTGAGAAGCTCGAGAGCCAAAATGAGTGCTTGGGTGCCCAAATCACCTTCCCTATAAGCCTTGAGAGAAAGATAAAGTTGTTGAGCTAATCTCAATCCAGGCAAAGCAAGGCCTATATTCTGACACTCCTTCAAACAAATCCCCAAATCTTTCACAAAAAACCCAGCTTCAAAATCCCTATTCAAAATCCTAGTCAAATACAAATCAATCGATTTCGAACCAGCAGCACCAATGGAAATCACATCCAAATATATAGACAATTCGAGCCCAGCCTTGTGAGCATAAATCAAACCCTCCACTTCCTTCTTCCTCACCCCCTCCTCTCTGTGTTTGCACTACTAAAAGTTGGAAACTCATTTTTTTTTTGGG
Organism: Camellia sinensis; assembly: GCF_055761805.1. NCBI lineage: Eukaryota > Viridiplantae > Streptophyta > Magnoliopsida > Ericales > Theaceae > Camellia > Camellia sinensis. The sequence continues at coordinate 194,129,599 of NC_138964.1, forward strand.
TCACCAAAACGACGTCATTTTGGTGAGGGACTAATCTCAGCCATTGGCTTCATTAGTGAGACAAGTGCCGCACCATAAAGGATCACCCTAGAGGATCACTTCACCAAATCACTCTAGAGGATCTCAACGCCCTAATTGCCATAGATTGGCATTGCACTTCAATGTTGGCTTTGAATTTTTAAAAATATTTTTTAGTTTTTGAATTTTTTATTTTTTGTACTTGTTGTTTTAGTGTTTTTATTTTTATTTTTATATTTCAATTAATTTTTTTAGTCTTTAATCTTTTTCTTTTTTTTTAATTTGTAGGCTTGACGGACTTAAAACACTTTTCTTAAGCCCAATCCACATTATAATTGATCTTAAAAAATTTGTCCAACCTACTTTTATTTCTTTTTGATTAACAAAATTAATAGTGAAAGGATTAATAATTTCATAAATTAGTATAGGATTAGTGTGATACCCCTGTTCCGTAATATATTAATTGGTCCTTAATATGAGTATGATTATGTGTTTAATATGATTTTGTGTGTCATCATGTGAAAATATGTGGTTTTGAATTTCTATCTGTTCACCATAGGATTATCTGCTTTGGAAATTAAATTGAAGGCCCTATCGACCACCGAAACCAAAATTGATTACGCCATTGTGATTAGTGTAATTTAGCCTACGGTGAAATTTAATTGGGAATTGATTCGGACTAGATTAAGTTGATTAAATTGGTGAATTAGTGCCCAATTATTTATTATTATTAAATTGTGGCTAGTGGGAATTTATGTAAAAGGCATTATACACTCAATACCTCTCTTTTATTTCATCTTGGCTAAAATCACTCTAAGGAGAAAGGAAGAGGCCGGCTAGGGAGAGAGAGAGAGAGTAGGAGATTGTAAGTTTGATTTTGAAACTTGATAATTTGAAGACCAATTCAAGATTTGACCATAATTTGTGAAGAATTGAGCCTTTAGGTAAGTGGATTCATGAATATTAAGTTGTAATTTTGTGAATTCAATTTGGAATAATGGTCAAGAACATGAATTTGATTGAGCTTGATGTAATTGAATTGGTTTTGTTGAATTGAGGGCCAATATGTGCATGCATGTAAGAAATTGTTTTAAATTTGCATGTTTGAGCTTGAAATACATGATTCATGTAGAGTTTTGGTTAAAGCTCATGTTATGATCACCATTTGTGTCATCTAAGTTGAGAATGAGAATAATACATCACATGCATGTACAATCTATGAGGATAGGAGCTTTGAATATATGAATGTGTTATGATGAAAATGGGTTTGGTGTAATTTGAGCCATGCATGTGATTATTTTGTGAAATTAAGCTCCATTATGTTGTAATTTAGTGTTTGTACCATGTTAATACATGAATATGTGAAGTTTGAGCTGAAATAATGTGTTTGGAGCCTTTGAATGTGAAGTTGAAGTTTAAGAACATGTTCTGGATTTTCCAGAATTTCGATGTCCGCTCGAGCAGGGAAACCGTCGCTCGAGCGTGAAATCCGTGCTCCCAGTATATTTTTGCAGGCATGATGTTCGCTCGAGCGGTGAAGTCCACGCTCGAGCGGGGAGCTATGTAGGATGGACTTCCGCTCGAGCGTCCAAGTTCCACGCTCGAGCGTAAAAATGACATAACCAGTACTTTTGCAGACCTCATGGGTCCGCTCGAGCGGGGACCTTGTTTTCTGAAATTTTGAAAATGCATTCTGAGTTTCGTTTTCCGTCCTCTTTCACTTCTAAGTACTCTTAGGCATGCATTGAGCATTGTAATTGAGTTAAAGAGATAAGAATGAAGCCTAAAGAGGAACATGTGAATTAAAGAACGGATTGAATTATTTGTGACCCATATGTGTTATGTGATATGCAGGGTCAAACTCCAGAGCAAATCCACAAGCCGATCAATGTGAGTAATATTTGAAACATGTTATTGTCCAATTGCTTACTTCTATGTAAGTTTTGTAAAGTTCATTAATTTGAATGGTGGACAAAGTTTGAAAGGCCTAAAGGCCAGTTTGATATGAAAGTTTGGAAGGCCTAAAGGCCAGTTTGATATGAAAGTTTGAAAAGCCTAAAGGTCAGTTTGATATGAAAGTTTGAAAGGCCTAAAGGCTAGTTTGATATGAAAGTTTGGAAGGCCTAAAGGCCAGTTTGATATGAAAGTTTGAAAGGCCTAAAGGCCAGTTTGAATGGAAAGTTTGAAAGGCCTAAGGGCTAGTTTGAGTTTGAAAATGGCCAAAGGCCAGTTTGACATGAATAAAATAGGCCCAAGGCCGTCTGATTTATAATATTCCAATGTATTTGCTTTATTTGATATTATTCACTAGGCTTTCGCTCACCCTCATTCATGTGTTTGTAGGTGAGCCAAGAGAGGTCCAGACCCAGCCCCAGTGAAGTCTGTATGGAGCAACTGGGTTTTGGAGAGTCAGCTCATGTGTCTCACGCACGAGACTCGACTTCGCCTTTTTGTCATTTTGTTCTATATTGTCATGTTGGTGAAGTCTTTGTATATGTCTGTATATAGTTTTCACAGGTTGACTTAGTTTTGGATGATCCTGTCTGTACAAAACTTTATGGTACTGTATTTCTGTTGTGAGTTATTAATGTATATATGTATGATTTGTTTTGGTGTGACATGTAAGCACAGCTCTATGGATAAAATTTTTCAAATTGCTTCCATTTGGCCCCCATTAACTCTGTTAAAATACGTTTGGTTTGGTTTGAGGTCGTAGGTAATCCCATGATTACTGGCCGGTTGTGTCCTTAACCCACGGGGGCGGGTTCGGGTCATGACAATTAGTTATCTATTTATTATGTATTAATTTTTTTTTTTTGTCATACTGGAAATTATGATCTCCAGCCCCCTCTCAATATTAAAAATTCATCAATTTTTTCTAATTAAATATCCATCGTCTATGTAATCCGACTAATGAAATTTGCAATCAAATAACTAAGATACATTGTTTGGTTTAAGATCACCCTTTCTCCATTGACTAGGGAAATACGTGTATCATTGTCGTAGACTCGTAGTTGATAGGCGCATCTCCACTTTATTTTGACAATGTCAAAATTATAATTTGAGATCCTAAAATACTAAGGCCTTGTTTAAGAATAAATTATTTTAGTAATTTTTGACTTTTTACGAAAAGATGTGCAAAAAATAAAGAGTGATGTGACAATTTATAGTGATTTTTTAACTTTTTGACTTTTTAGCTAAAACTAAAGGTTACCAAACGAGACCTAAATGTTAGTAATCCTATTCCACTGGTACAAATATCATCCTAGCAATTCAAAGCTCTCACAATCGAAGCTCACAACCACATCTCTCAAGATTAGAACTCATAATCACATTTTTTCAACCAGATCGCAACAATGGTACAAAGTTTGGTGAAGATCTCCTTTTTGTTATGTGAAATTAATTTGCTCTGTTTCTTATCTCAATTGCTTAAATATATACATATATATATATATATATATTTGGGCTAAATTTCTTTGAATTTTGTTGATGTACATTTTTTTGGGGGGAGATGGGGAGATTCTCAGAAAAAAAGTGATAAAAGATTGTGAAAAAGCAATTGGAGATTATGAGTTAGGCATATTTGACATTATCAAATTTTATGCGAAATTTAATGCAGTTCAACAATGTTATACTTTGGCGAGACCTACAGTTTGTTACTTGATTGAGACCATTTTTTACCTAACTTCCCATATTTTAGCTAATCACTGGAGTTGCCTTAAGACAAAGTGATAAAAGTGAATTCCACCATAATAGAGAGGGTAGATCAACCGCGGTGGTAATGCAAAGACAAGTGGACCGTATATTAATTGCACACGGCTAGTTTTTGCTATTCATAATGTTAGAATAATTTCATTCCATTATCTGAGTGTAATGATTTTTTTTAATTTAAATTAATCATAATTTTATATTCTTATTTCATAACCATTAGACATGCAATGGAAATTTTCTATTACATATATGGAATGGAAAACATCAAAGTCCCTCTTCGTTTATCAGATTTATTTATTATCTAATGTAATACACATATATGTTGGGGTATACACACACACACACACACATATATATATATATATATATATATTGTTTTAGTCCTTCGGAAAAAGAAGATTAGCGGCAGCAGTGATTTACTCTTTGGTGGGATAGTGCTCGGGTATTATTCGGTGAGTTCATGCTGCGTGATATTGTTTTTACTCCATTATTAATTGGTGTGTTCCCAAGCTTAGTGCTGGGTGTATTTTCATTGGTGGCTGAGTTTGGTCAAACTTTGTGCTTGATTTGGTTATGCTTCAAAGAGTTGTGGTGAAACTTTTGTTCATCTATATGGTGAGGTTTTTCCTCTTGTTTATTTGTGATTATTTGGAATTCACCTAAGGGTGGTTTGTGAGACTATTTGTGTCTCGTTTGTAATCGTTACATATTTTCCCTAACAACTGGTATCAGAGCTTACAGTTTATTTGGGTCTATTTATTTGTGTAAATCAATGGAGGGGAATGTGGGTCATATGTCTAACTTCAATGGAAGCAATTGGGTCACTTGGAAAACTAAAATGGAGGACCTATTATTTTGTAAAGATTTATATGGGCCTATTGAGGGAGATAGTGGCAAACCTGATGATATGAAAGATGATGAATGGAATAGGCTGAATCGAAAAGCCGTTGGTGTTATCCGTTAATGGATTAATGTCAGTGTGTTTCATCATGTTGCTACTGAAACTTCGGCACATGATTTATGGAAAAAATTAGAGAGTCTTTATGATAGAAAATCAGCCACAAATAAAGTCTTTCTGTTTCGTAAGTTGGTTAATTTAAAATATAAAGATGGCAACCCAATTCCAGAATATTTGAATAAAATAAAGAGTATTGTTAACCAACTTGCTTTTATGAAAATTGCTTTTGATAATGAGTTACAGGCTTTGATGCTACTTAGTTCTTTGCCCAAAAGTTGGGAGACTTTGGTTATGACCGTCAGTAATTCGGCGCCCGATGGAGTTGTCACAATGAGCCAAGTCAATAGTAGCCGCTTGAATGAAGAAACTAGAAAAAAAAAATCAGCGGGTTCCTCTCATTCAGAAGCATTTGTTGTGAGAGGCCGAAGCAAAACAAGGGGGAGGAATAAGACTCCTCATGGTCGTGATCAAAGCCGTGACAAATCAAGAGATGATTCTTTTTCAATGAAAGACATTGAGTGCTATTATTGCCATGAGAAAGGGCACATGAAGCGAGAATGCCGAAAGCTCAAGAACAAGGAGAAAAGGCGTGACAAAAGTGTGGATAAGAAGCAAGAAGACACAATAACTTTACTACGATGATCTCATGGTCATTTGTGAAGATGATTGTATCAATTTTGTGAGCCAAGAGAGAAATTGTGTGATTGATTCTGGTGCTTCTTTTCATGTGACTTCTCGAGTTGATTTCTTCACTACCTACACCAAAGGAGACTATGGTTCTATTCGAATAGGTAATGAAGGTTTGTCCAAGATTATTGGCATGGGTGATGTTTGCTTGGAAACAAATTTGGGCTGCAAGTTGTTGCTTAAAGATGCAAGGCATGTTTCCGACATTCGCCTCAATTTGATATCTACCGGGAAGCTAGATGATGAAGGCTTTAACAATAAATTTGGTAATGGAATACGGAAGCTCATAAAGGGTTGTTTGGTGGTGGCTAAGTGCAAGAAGACTCATACACTTTATTCGATGCAAGGAAAAATTTGTAAAGTGTTGTCAATGCACTTGAAGATGATACTTCTACTGAATTGTGGTACAAGCGACTTGGGCATATGAGTGAAAAGGGGTTACAAGTTTTGTTCAAGAAAGAGCTTCTACCCGGTTTGAAAGGTACACATCTCAAAACTTGTGTTCATTGTTTGGCAGGTAAACAACATAGAGTTTCTTTTCAGAAAAATGTTACTTCTAGAAAAGAAAATATTTTGGAGTTGATTCATTCGGATGTTTGTGGTCCTTTAGAAGTTAGAACACATAGTGGTGCACTTTATTTTGTTACTTTCATTGATGATTATTCAAAGAAAGTTTAGGCTTTTTTACTAAAAACTAAAGATCAAGTTCTAGAAGTATTTAAGCATTTTCAGGCCATGGTTGAAAGAGAAACATGGCAGAAATTGAAGTGCATCCGATCAGACAATGGTGGTGAATACATTGGACCATTTGATGAGTATTGTCGCAGCCAAGGTATTCGGCACCAAAAGACAGTTAAGAAGACTCCTCAGCAAAATGGCAGTGCCGAGAGGATGAACCGCACCATTGTGGAAAGAACAAGGTGTTTGCTTTCACAAGCTAAATTACCAAGATCCTTTTGGGGTGAGGCAATGATGATAGCGGTTGACATGATCAATTTGTCTCATTCTTATCCTTTGAATGGTGATGTTCTAGAAAGAGTTTGGATTGGTAAAAATATATCTTATGAGCACTTGAGAGTGTTTGGTTACCGAGCTTTTGTTCGCATTCCAAAGGATGAGAGGTCCAAGCTTGATAGTAAAGTCAAGACAATGTATTTTTCTTGGCTATGGGCATGATAAATTCGGGTATAGATTGTGGGATCCGGTCAACAAGAAAGTCATTCGAAACCGTGATGTTGTGTTTCTTGAAGACCAAATAATTGAAGACTTTGGCAAAAGTGATCAACCGGAGCCAAAAACTAGTGATCTCATTGACATGGATCCATCTCCTTCATCTTCAGTTGATGATGAAAATGGGGGAGATGTGCAGCCACCCATTGAAGATGTAGAGGATGATGTTAATCCTAATGAAGTTGAGCCAGAAATTGAGGAAGAACATCCAACTCAAGAACCGCCACCACAACTTGAGTTGAGAAAATCTACAAGGGACCAAAAACCTTTAAGAAAGTATCCTCCCAATGAATTTGTGTTGATTTCCGATTAAGGGGAGCATAAGAGCTACCAAGAAGCAATTGAGCATGCAAAGAAAGGTGATTGGAAAAAGGCCATGGAAGAGAAGATGAATTCCTTACTTGAAAATCACACCTATGATTTAGTGAAGTTGCCTAAGGGGAGGAAAAATTTAAAAAATAAGTGAGTCTTCAAATTGAAGAATGGTGCCAAGAATCTGAGGTACAAGGCACGCCTTGTTGTGGAAGGCTTTGGGCAAAAGAAAGGTATTGACTTTGATGAGATTTTTTCGCCAGTTGTGAAGATGTCTTCTATTTGGGTTGTACTTGGCATGGCTGCAAGTATGAACCTTGAAGTTGAACAACTTGATGTGAAGACCGAATTTCTTCATGGTGACCTTGCAGAAGAAATTTACATGGAGCAACCGGAAGGTTTTGTGGAAAAAGGGAAAGAGAAATTTGTTTGCAGATTGAAGAAAAATTTGTTTGGTCTCAAGCAAGCTCCACGACAATGGTACAAAAAATTTGACTCTTTCATGATGAATAATGGTTTTTCTAAAACCACTTCAGACCATTGTGTGTTTGTGAAAAATTTTCCGAATGGTAAATTTATTATTCTTTTGCTTTATGTTGATGACATGTTAATTGTGGGTCAAGATTCTACCATGATTAACAAGTTGAAGTTAGAGTTGAGTAAATCTTTTGCTATGAAAGATTTGGGACCGGCAAAGCAAATACTTGATATGAAAATTGTTCGTGATCGCAAAGAGGGGCTAATTTGGTTGTCTTAAGAAAGTTACATTGAAAAAGTTCTTAAGAGGTTTAACATAGATAAAGCAAAGCCGGTTGGTTGTCCACTTGAAGGTCACTTCAAGCTTAGTTCGAATCAATGTCCTACAAGTGAGAAAGATAAGGAAGAGATGTTGAAAGTTTCTTATGCTTTAGCGGTTGGTTCTTTGATATACGCCATGGTTTGTACAAGGCCAGATATTGCTCACGCAGTTGGTGTGGTGAGTCGTTTTCTCTCTAATCCGGGTAAAGAACATTGGGCAGCAGTAAAATGGATTCTAAGGTATCTTCGAGGGACTTCGAAAGTGTGTTTGTGTTTTGGGGATAGTAAGCCGATGCTTGATGGGTTCACAGATTCTGACATGGCCGGTGATATTGATTTTAGAAAATCTACTTCGGGGTATTTAATGACTTTTACAAGGAGAGCTGTGGCATGGCAATCTAAATTACAAAAATGTGTTGCTTTCTCAACTACCGAAGCTGAATTTATTGCTATTACAGAAGCTTGCAAATAAGAGTTATGGTTGAAGAAAATTTTGCAATAGTTGGGTTTAAAGCAAGAAAAGTATGTGTTTTATTGTGATAGTCAAAGTGCTATTCACTTGTGTAAAAATTTTACTTTTCATTTGAGATAGAAACACATTGATGTAAGATACTATTAGATTCGTGATATGTTAGATTCGAAATTGTTGCAACTCGAAAAGGTTCACACAGATGATAATATTTCGGATATGTTGACTAAGACTTTGTCGAGGGACAAACATTTAAAGTGTCAAACTTTGGCGGGTATGGTTGATTGTGACAACCCTCACCTCTGATTAATGCTAAACTGTAACTGAGAATGATAAGTAACTGATTTGACTGAAATTCTGAATTGATTGCAAGAGTATATTGCTTTACTTGCATTTCTGTCTGTTTGTCATTTGATCGATCTATTCATGTTTTAAGTTTCGAAATGTAAATTGAAGGCCTTATCGGCGGCCGAATCTGAAATTGATTAGTGTTGTATGCTAGTTAGAATTTATGTAATTTTATGGTAGGTTTAATGAAAATTTGATTTGGAACGATTAAATTGGATTAAATAATGTTAAATTACATTAGTTGCAATATTTACACAATTACCACTTAGTGGCTTGATTTAAGACCATTCTTTTTCTACTTCACTCATGTTTAATATGCCATCCATTTCATCTTTTAGACCAAACGTAAGAGAGAGAGAGAGAGAATTAGAAAAAAAGAATTGATTCAACAAAGTTTGGCTTAGAACTTAGGAGAAATTGAAAATAGATTGTGTAATTGAAGCTTCAATACTTGGAATTCAAGACCTAAGGTAGAGAATTCATCCTTTGGTTTATGTAGTTAAATTGTTTCTTGCATGGTTCATGGTAAATTAGTGATCTAAGTCAAGAATTGGTTTAAAATGTTGAATTGAGCGTTAATCCTTGCATGCATGCGCATATTCTTGAATTTTGGAGTTGTTTCATGAGAATTTCCACATGCAAGTTCATATTTTTGTTATGGTCCATGAATTCATCATGATTTTGAGCTCAACATTGCATTTGATCTTGTTTTGAAAACACTAGAGTTCATGAGAACTCATGCATGTATGATCTTGCAATGTTCTTCGTGCTTACACTTAATTTTTGTGTTCAATTGGCTTACCTTTGGGCTTGATTTTACAAATGATCTTCAAAAACATGTTATACTATGAGTTTCCAAGAGTTTTGCAGAAAATTAGCCCAAGGGGATCGAAATTGAAGCTTTAAAAGTTGAATTTCATGCTTGAGGTTCAATCTGGAAATTCCAGATTTTGGACCCACGCTCGAGCGTAGGACTTCACGCTCGAGCGTGCACTCTGAGTACATGCACTTCCGCTCGAGCGTAGGAAGTCACACTCGAGCGTGAAATGCATATGGCCAGAAGTTCATATGTTTTGCAGTCCACTCAAGCGAGGATCTGAGTCTCACGCTCAAGCGGAGATCGAGCGTCTGTCGAGCACAAATTGCATGCATCTAGTACTTTTCATGAAGTTTGCAGTCCGCTTGAGCGTAGGAAGTCACGCTTGAGCGGAGCTCCTTTGTCTGCATGTCCGCTCGAGCGTGGACCCCTGTTTCAGCAAATTTTGAAAAATGTTTTAAAGTGCATTTTTGCATCCTCATTCCATCCTAGACATTCCTAGGCCAAGTTTAAGGCATCTTAATGAGGATATAGAACCACACCAAGTCAAGTTAAGGGGCTAAGTTATTGATTTCATAGTGTGTAACTTAGTGTGTGTTCGTTCTGTAACTGTGTAGGGTTGGCATCCGGGGACGCTCGTTAACCTATCTGTAGCCCAGTGCTCTGTGAGTAACAATGTTGTAAAGCTATGTTCAATTATTATTATTTTCTGAATGATTAACTGTACTGCTTTCTGAAATGATATTGTTTACTGAATGAATGTTTGTCCTAATTTATGAACTGTACTCGTGGCATCCATAACAACTGACTATTACTGTTACTGTTACTGTTACTGTTACTGTTACTGTTACTGCTACTGTTACAGAGATCTCTGTCGGTTCCCATATTTGGAACCACTACTGTTTATTGTTATGATAGCCATCAACTGACTGTTCGGTCTGTTAAGACCTACTGTACTATTTTGCTATGGGATGTACCACATATGACTTTTATGGTTTCTAAATAACTGATATGACTATTAAATTACTGAAAGGATATTTATTCTTAACCTCTTTACATAACTGTTATTCACTGAGCTTTAGCTCACTGTTTATATATATATATATATATATGTAAGTGTCCAGGCACCAGACCGGAGCTAGGAGCGTCTGGTTAGCTCTTGTTTTGTCAAGCCAACCTTTGTGCCTCGCCTCAAGGTTCCAAGTCTGTTCAAGCTACGGCTGTTTTGGGGTGTTCGGATTCACCCTTCTGTTTCTGTTTTGTAATAGATGTTATAGACTCCTACTGTACAGTTATGGTATAGGGATTGAATCCCTAACTTGTATGTATGTATATCTGGTATGTAAATGTGTTTTGGTTACGAATGTGACTTGTTCATAAAAGTTTTTTTGCATTCAGATTGTCACAGCTCATTGGACACCTTTTATTTACTGTTTTGGCTTCCCTCAGCCCTTTTACTCTATATTACTGTCATTACTGTTAAGTAGGCCTTCGGTAATCACGGATTACTGGCCGATTACGTTGCTAAACCCATAGGGGCAGGTTTGGGTCGTGACAGAGTGGTATCAGAACAATATCAAACCACGAGTTATACCTCACACACGTGTCCAAATGAGCTATAGGATGTCCTAGAAAAGTAATTAGGGCATTGCATGAGCATGAGAAAGTGTGTGTGGCCATGACATGAATATATGTGCTAATGTGTTTAAGTATGTAACTACCTATGTTTATTATTACCATATTGCCTATAGTGAAATGGACAATGCACGAAATGCTGATGAATCCGAATCATCTGAGGCAAGGATGGCAAGATTAGAAAGAACGGTTGAACTGTTGACTGAGGCCTTGAGGCTACAACAGTACCAACAGCCCCCACCTCTTCCAGTTCAACCGGAGCAAAATGTTAATGAGGATATAATTGTCTTGACACAGAAGTTCAGTAAAGTGAAACCACCATCCTTTCAAGGAGGCCTTGAACCGTTAAAGGCCGAAGCATGGGTCCTAGAAACAGAGAAATTATTTGAAGTGTTTCCGTGTTCCGAAGCACACAAGGTATTGCTGGCTACCTTTACTTTACAAGAAGAGGCCAGAAGATAGTGGATGCTTGTTCGTGACACCAATACTGCTTTGACTTGGGCTCAATTTAAAGAAGCCTTCTTTGATAAATACTTTCCTCAGTGCGTCAGGGATCGCAAAGTGACTGAGTTTGAACAGTTGAAACAAGGTACTATGTCAGTGGCAGAGTATGAATCAAAGTTTACTGAACTCGCTAGATACGCGCCACACATGGTGGACAGTGATTACAAAAAGGCCAGGAAGTTTGAAGGCGGCCTTAATGTAGAGATACTTGACAGAATCAATGTGCTGAAGTTACTGAAATATGTGGATGTTCTTGACCGGGCGATAATAGCTGAGTCGAACATCGAGGCATAAAAGCAGACCGAAACACCAGCGACTGAATGGCGTGGTAAGAGATGGGGTTTTAAATTTAAGAAAGGCCGAAGCAGTCCATTGAACAAAAAGCAAAATACAGGGTCAACAACCAGTTCTAGCCAGGGAAACAATTCCATACCACTCTGCTCTGAATGTGGGAAAAGGCATAAGGGGGTTTGCTATAAAATCTCTGGTGTTTGTTATAGTTGTGGCAAAGTGGGTCACATGGTTAAAGATTGCCCTTCCACTTCTCAAGGCAATAGTAAAGCTGCAAGTAGCGCAGCAGCATCAACTGTTGCACTGAAACCCAATCCCAAAGCTATCGGAAATTAGCCTCTAAGGCAAGGCCGAGTGTTCTCACTTGTACCGGGAGATGTGATGTGCAAAATACCGAGACCGTTGTGTCAAGTATACTCTTAATCTATACTCAAAAGGCTTATGTTCTGATTGATTCGAGGTTTACACATTCATATGTCTCGCATGCTTTTTCGTGAAAACTAAATAGACCACTAGAACCCATGAATTATTTGTTAGCTGTATCTTCACCTGTTGGGAGATCCATGACTTGTGCTTACATGTACCCTGCATGTGAAATTATTGTTGGGGATGTGCATTTGTATATTGATTTACTGCCTTTGAATATCGATCATTTCGATGTGATAATGGGAATGGACTGGTTAACAAAATATCATGCTACCATAGACTGTGTGACAAAACAAGTTGTTTTCCGTCCACCTGGATTACCTGAATTTGTGTTTAATGGAGTTAGTGTAGTGCCTCCCCCATATCTAATTTCATCTATGAAAGCTTTTAAACTAATTAAGAAGGGATGTAAAAGGTATCTATGTTGTATATTGACTGTACCTACTGATGCTAATGCTAATGTGGACAGTATTCCCATAGTCAAAGAATTCCCAGATGTTTTTCTAGATGATTTGCCAGGGGATTTGATTGACAGGGACATTGAGTTCACCATTGATGTGATTCCGGGTACACAGCCAGTTTCCAAAGCTCCGTACAAAATGACACCTACCAAACTGAAAGAATTGAAAATTCAGCTGCAAGAACTGTTGGATAAGAAGTTCATCAGGCCTGGTACTTTGCCATGGGGCGCTCTAGTTTTGTTTGTGAAAAAGAAAGGCGGCCCATTGAGACTCTACATTGACTACCGCAAACTGAACAAGGTAACAGTGAAAAACAAATATCCATTGCCTCGAATTGATGATTTCTTTGACCAGTTACAGGGTGCCTAAGCTTTCTCTAAAATTGACCTTAGATCTGGATACCACCAGTTGAAAGTCAAACCAGAGGACATTGAAAAGGCTACCTTTCGAACGAGGTACGGACATTATGAATTTCTTGTTATGCCTTTCGGAGTTACTAATGCACCTGCTGCATTTATGGACCTTATGAATAGAATTTTCAAACCATTCCTCGATGAATTTGTAGTTGTTTTCATAGATAACATTTTGATTTATTCCAAAAGCATGGAAGAGCATGAACATCATTTGAACATTGCCTTACAGACCTTAAGAGAACGGAAATTGTATGCAAAACTAACGAAGTGTGAATTTTGGCTAGACAATGTAATGTTTTTGGGACATGTGATTGTAGACACCCCATTTTTGACCGTCCTTAAAACTTGGACGTCATCGTTTGAACACTCGATGATTACCCTTGTTTATGTTCGTCTTGAGTTCTCAGAGGTTTCGGCTATGCGTCTTGCCTCAAGACCTCTCGACTTGTTTGTTTTGTGTTTGGTTTTGCATCAAACACTTGTTGTTTTGCTTTTAAGGGTGGGAAATAGCTTGTAGGCCATCCCCACACATCACCGGCCGTGGCTTGAATCCACCGGCCTTGTTTCCTTGCCACCGGCCATTGGTGATGGCCGGTCGGCACTATTGATGGTCGGTCGGCATTGTGTTTGGTCAGCCGGCCACTGATTTTGGTCAATCGGCCACTTTTTCTGGCCGAGACCTTTTCTTGAGGAGGGTTTGAACCTTTTGAACCCCCTATTTTAGCTTCTTGAGGAAGCTTGAACCTTTTGAACCCTTGGTTTAGCTTCTCCAAGAAGCTTGAACCTTTTGCACCTTTCCTCTAGCTTCTCCAAGAAGCTTGAACCCTTGTCTAGCTTCTCCAAGAAGCTTGGCCCTTTTGCCTAGCTTCTCCAAGAAGCTTGGCCTTCTTAGCCCTTTTGCTCCAAGCTTCTGAAGCTTGGACCCTTCTTCCTCTATAAAATAAGAGCTTCTCTTCCATTGCAAGGGTTCCAAGAAATTTGTCCAAGACCAAAACATATATCTCTCTTGATATCTCTACATCCAAGCCTCCAAAGTGCTTGGTTCTTGACCCCTTTGCACCCCAACTCCTAAGCACATACCTCCACCATTCATCTAAGGTTCTTGGAGGGTCTTGTGGGGGCTCAAGACTTGGTTTTGACTCAGAAAAATCTGCTGGAGTGCTGGTTTTGAAGAAGGTCTTCAAGGGTGAGTTTCTAAGCCTTAAATTCCCTGTTTTTGCACACACTTTTAGCCTGTCTTGCATGCTGTTTTGAGCTTAACTTATAACTAAAAAAATTCTTGTTTTGAGTGCTTTAAATAGTTGTTTAAGGTCACTTTTGTGTTTGGGGTTGTTTACCCCCTCTTAGGCCTTGTTTGGCCCCATTTTGTGCTATTTTTGGTGAGCTCCGGGACCACCTTGTTTGAGCCTCCTCACCACTGAAATCTTGAGGGATTTCAGTGGTGAGGATGGTGGTTTAAGGTCCTAAGAAGGAGAGGGCCATCCCCTCTCCTTATTGTCTTCAAAAAGTGTCATTTTAGCCTCATGTGTGAGCACCATTTTTAAATTCATGTTGGCCATGTCTTAAGTGTTATTTGTGCTTATTTTGCCATGATATAGCACTTTTTTTACTTGGTTTAGACACACCATGCATGTCTTGCATACTTGTCTTGTAATGCCATGAATTTGTCTTGACATGCTTTAGGCTTTAACCCTTGTTCTAGTATGATTTTGGCCAAGCTTTGTGAAGCTTTTATGCATGTTTTAGTATGCTTTAGCTCTGTTTTCAGTTTCTTTGATCATGCTCAACATGTTTCGTATGGTCTCTTTGCATTCTAGCTTGTTAGTTTTGGGTGTGTGGGTCACTAGCATGCTTTACTTGGTTTGTTCTCATGATTTGGCATCATTGGAGACCATATTTCAATCTTTGTTCCATGTTTGCATACTTGCATTTTCCATCCCTTTCATGCTTTGAAGAGTTGTTGGCTTATGCTCCATGTTTAGGCCCTTGTGCATGCATGCTTGTGTGTGTGTTTTCATGCTTTTGTTGCATCATTTTGGCCACTATTTTGGGCCTACTTGAGGGCTGTCCACTTTGGTTCAAGACCATCCTAGCATGTTGTTGCATGCTTGCCCTGTATGTTGCTGCATATTTGGCCTTGTTCCATATTTGTTACATTGCATTTTGCATGTTTGACACATTGCACATTCGCATGCTTAGCTTGCATACTTAAGTTGCATAGCATTGCATGCATCCCATGCCTCTTGAATTGATTATGATAGAGGTTGGGGCCCATTATTTGTTTTGTGCATTTCATTCCATATTGAAATTGCACACTTTGGCTTCTTTGGGCCATCATGCATTGAAATGCGTGATTGGTGGTCCGAGGGTCGAGTACCATGCTCCCTTGAGTCTTAAACATGATAGGGAGGGTGGTGGTGCAAACATTGCTTTAAAAATGCATTGCCATGCCTTGTCTGTCCTCTGCTGCTGTCAAAACAGGTTTCTGCAGGAAGCTTTGGCCGGCCGACCATCCTTAGTGCCGACCGACCAAATATGGATGGCCGAGAGATCAATCAATGGTCGATGACCATTACCAATGGCCGGTGATGATTCCCCTTGGCCGGTGGTACTCTACAGTGTCCATGGAGCATACCTTGGGGGTTGTGAAATTTTCAGAGGAGCAGAGCAGGGTAAATTAGTGATCTAAGTCAAGAATTGGTTTAAAATGTTGAATTGAGAGTTAATCCTTGCATGCATGTGCATATTCTTGAATTTTGGAGTTGTTTCATGAGAATTTCCACATGCAAGTTCATATTTTTGTTATGGTCCATGAATTCATCATAATTTTGAGCTCAACATTGCATTTGATCTTGTTTTGGAAACACTAGAGTTCATGAGAACTCATGCATGTACGATCTTGCAATGTTCTTCATGCTTACACTTAATTTTTGTGTTCAATTGGCTTACCTTTGGGCTTGATTTTACAAATGATCTTCAAAAACATGTTATCCTATGAGTTTCCAAGAGTTTTGCAGAAAATTAGCCCAAGGGGATCGAAATTGAAGCTTTAAAAGTTGAATTTCATGCTTGAGGTTCAATCTGGAAATTTCAGATTTTGGACCCACGCTCGAGTATAGGACTTCACGCTCGAGCGTGCACTCTGAGTACATACACTTCCGCTCAAGCGTAGGAAGTCACACTCGAACATGAAATGCATATGCCCAGAAGTTCACATGTTTTGTAGTCCGCTCGAGCGAGAGAATTCACGCTCGAGCGAGGATCTGAGTCTCACGCTCCAGCGGAGGTCGAGCGTCCGTCGAACGTAAATTGCATGCATCCAGTACTTTTCATGAAGTTTGCAGTCCGCTCGAGCGTAGGAAGTCACGCTCGAGCGGAGCTCCTTTGTCTGCATGTCCGCTCGAGCGTAGAATTCACGCTCGGGCGTGGACCCCTGTTTCAGCAAATTTTGAAAAGTGTTTTAAAGTACATTTTTGCATCCTCATTCCATCCTAAGCATTCCTAGGCCAAGTTTAAGGCATCTTAATGAGGATATTGATATAGAACCACACCAAGTCAAGTTAAGGGGCTAAGTTATTGATTCCCTAGTGTGTAACTTAGTGTGTGTTCATTCTGTAACTATATAGGGTTGGCATCCGGGGACGCTCGTTGACCTATTTGTAGCCCAGTGCTCTGTGAGTAACAATATTGTAAAGCTATGTTCAATTATTATTATTTTCTGAATGATTAATTGTACTGCTTTCTGAAATGATATTGTTTACTGAATGAATGTTTGTCCTAATTTATAAACTGTACTCGTGGCATCCATAACAACTGACTGTTACTGTTACTGTTACTGTTACTGTTACTGTTACAGAGATCTCTGTCGGTTCCTATGTTTGGAACCACTACTGTTTACTGTTATGATGGCCATCAACTGACTGTTCGGTCTGTTAAGACCTACTATACTGTTTTACTATGGGATGTACCACATATGACTGCTATGGTTTCTAAATGACTGATATGACTGTTTAATTACTGAAAGGACATTCATTATTAACCTCTTTACATAACTGTTATTCACTGGGCTTTAGCTCACTGTTTATATATATATATATATATGTAGGTGTCCAAGCACTAGACCGGAGCTAGAAGCGTTGGGTTAGCTCTTGTTTTATCAAGCCAACCTCTGTGCCTCACCTCGAGGTTCCAAGTCCGTTCAAGCTACGGCTGTTTTTGGGGTGTTCGAATTCACCCTTCTGTTTCTGTTTTGTAATAGATGTTATAGACTCCTACTGTACAGTTATAGAATAGGGATTGAATCCCTAACTTGTATGCATGTATATCTGGTATATAAATGTGTTTTGGTTACGAATGTGACTTGTTCATAAAAGTCTTTTTGCATTCAGACTGTCACAGCTCATTGGACACCTTTTATTTACTGTTTTGGCTTCCGCCAGCCCTTTTACTCTGTATTACTGTCATTACTGTTAAGCAGGCCTTCGGTAATCATAGATTACTGGCCGGTTACGGTGCTAAACCCATAGGGGCGAGTTTGGGTCGTGACATTGATATCTCCACCTAAGTCGATAGGGAGAGAATTGTTGGGGTATATCTTCTTATTGGAGTTTGAGACCCAATTGGTTTGTTAAAAGAATATTAATTTGGTTTGGTTTGGTTTGGTTTGGGTATAATATATTTTATATATATTATATCTAATTTTTTTGAGACCTAATTCAGTTTGGTAACAATTAAGATTTTGATAAAAACCTAAGATTCAATAATATATATATATATATATATATTGTTTTAGTCCTTCGGAAAAAGAAGATTAGCAGCAGTAGTGATTTACTCTTTGGTGGGATAGTACTCGGGTATTATTCGGTGAGTTCATGTTGCGTGATATTGTTTTTACTCCATTATTAATTGGTGTGTTCCCAAGCTTGGTGGTGGGTGTATTTTCATTGGTGGCTAAGTTTGGTCAAACTTTGTGCTTGATTTGGTTATGCTTCAAAAAGCTGTGGTGAAGATTTTTGTTCATCTATTTGGTGAGGTTTTTCTTCTTGTTTATTTTTGATTATTTGAAATTCACCTAAGGGTGGTTTGTGAGACTATTTGTGTCTCGTTTGTAATCGTTTGGAAACTATTTGGTTGATAGTGGAATCGGATTTCGATCCCGTGGACGTACCTTACATTGAGGGAACCACGTAAAAATTATTGTGCTGCCTTTGATTTAATTTTTTCGTATTAGTTTTTATTCCCATTGATTGATTTAATTATGAGGAATCACATATTTTCTCTAACAATCTATTAATTAGATATTAATGGCCAAATTGTACATTAATAGCTTGTTTGGCATTTCCTAAATAAATGTACTTATTTGGATCACATTACCTCCTTATTTTTCTACACATTTTTTCATAAAAAATTAAAAAATATACTTATTTAAATTATCTCGAACAATCCATAAATATGATAAAATGAAATTGTCATTGTAGCATTACTCTTTGGCAATTGGTAATTATATTTGCACTTGTCCAAAACGTGAAAATGTCTACTTTTGGTTTGGGGTGTCCTAAAAAAGTGCACTTTTTGTCTTTTTACGAAAAGATGTGCAGAAAAGTAGAGAGGTGATGTGATAGAAAAAAGATAAAAAGATAAAAAGATGGATTATATAGGTTATGCCAAACCTAGAGGATTATCATTTTCTGACAATTTAATTGTCAATACTGTATTAGAGATATATATTTATAGGGGATCCATTATACCAATATTTTATTGACAAATAAGATGATAAACAAAATACAAATAGAACTTTAGTAAATGCAGTATTATTAATTAAAATTTTAATTTTCTTAATATTCTTTGGCTTTTATCAAATGCCCAAATACAAAGTCATTTACAGATCCCTTAAATTAAAGAGAAGGAGGGGGAAAAAAATGTGTAAAAGGAGCCAGCTTCAAGCTGCATCATATTATCATAATATAATAAAAGTATACAGATTTCTCACTAGATTTTATTATAATGATAGTAAGAGTTCTAATTTAACAACTTTTGCATATCAAAATAAATAAATAAATAAAGATAGTGAGATTTACGTTATTAAGATAAAATGAAAATAAAGTTTAAGAAAAAATCTATTTTCCATTAACCTCTTAAGAGAATTTCAAGGTGCGTGTCATCATGGTCATAAACTCATCCATGTCAACCAGCCCGTCTCCATCCCTATCCACCCCTTTCACCATTTTCCGGCAAGTCTCAAGGCTGCACCGCTCCCCAAGCCGCCTTAGAACCTCCAACAACTCTGCTGCACTTATCTTCCCATCACCATCCAAATCAAACACGCCAAAAGCACTCTGAATCTCGTTCATATTCACTCCTCCTCCCATTTTATGTACCTCCATGAACTCTTTGAAGTCTATGAACCCATCTCCATCTGAATCGAGGACCTGAAACGCGGGAACTTCTATTTACACCCATAATATGCCTTGTAATACTTGTACATTACGAAGAAAGTGTTGCACAGATAGGCGTAGTCAGATATTTGCATAGTTTGGAATGTTCTAAATAAGTGTATTTTTTTACTTTTTATAAATAAAAAAAATGTAAAAAAGTAAAGAAAGTGGATAACAAAATAGAAAAGAGATGTTGATTCATGTGACGCAAATGAGTATATGTATATAAAAAAAATATACTTTTTTAACGCATGCTAAACACCTACTTATTGGCTGTAAATAAAAAATAGTACCTGAAAGGCCTTGGCCACCTCATTTTCTGCATTTCCAATTTTGCCCATGGCTCGTAGTGCTAGCTTGTACTCTTCCCGGGAGATTTTTCCGTCCTTGTTGGAGTCAAATTTGTCAAAAACTTGTTTCATTTCGGCCGTGTTTGGCTGGAAAATTCCGGTGGAGGGTAAATTGGTCTTTTGCTGTTGGGCTTTGGGGAGGCTCAGTTGGGGTTGTTTTAGAGAGGGTTTTCTTGAACTTCCATGTTTGAAACTGGGAAAACTCATTTTCGACATTGTTGGTGCTTAGTTTGGGTGATGCTTGTAAGCAATAGGTTTGCAAAGAGTTGATGATGATGATGATCCAAACTGAAATACCCAACTTCTTCTATATATAAGAGTTGAAAAATATTCGGTGGCCACTAAATCAATAAATATTCACCGTAACGATAATATTATTTTATGTTATGTTAATAAAAAATCGTAAAGAGAATTTAATGAACAATTTTATTTTTTACTAATTCAATTATATACTCTTTATGATCGGACTCTAACACATGATATCATTATTATATTCAATATTTATTGTCATGAGACACATGTCTCAAATCAAAATGAATAATGTTAAGAATATCAAATTTTCTATCAAATAAATAACTAAATGTCTCATATGAGAGTGGAGTCGACACTTTTATGAATCACACACTCGTGTAAGAGCTTTGATCATTCATTTAATAGAAAATTTAGAGTCTATAACATTTTTCAACCAAAATGCCTCATTGAAAATACTAATATAAAATGATTAGCCTAACTATACACACAAACTAAGATGGGAAGAAGTTTTTTTTTTTTTTTTTTTGGCTCAAAAGATAGGAAGAAGTTGGATCTATGTCAAACACGACACTATATATGTGGACACTACTTAAAAAGTGTTTGAATTTAATATTTTGAGTCCATTTTATTTTCATCTTTTAAATTATCACCTATTATTCTATTTCATCCTCAAACTATTGATTTCATCTATTTAATTTCTAAAGTTTTTATTTTTTTCCATGTGATTCAATTTCGTTAAATCATAAATTTGATGGATAAGCATAAAATTTAAACAATTTAAATCATACAAACGAATAATATACAAAAAATTTCTACAAAATAAACGGTTCAAATTATCGAAACAAAATCCATGATAAACTCTCTAAATTAAAAAAAAAAAAAAAAAAAAAAAAAAAAAAAAAAAACCTTATTAAAATTACTATATCAACACGTCTATGTCATATCTCATCTTCATAGCTATACCACATGATACAACAATCATATTTACTATAGGCCATGGCTTTGGCAATACAACAAAAATAATGTTATATCTATCAATTAATATACTAGCTAATATATTAACAAATGATATAACATAATTTATGAAATTTTGAGTATTTATAATTTGTATAATAGGTGAGATCAGTAATAATAATATAACACTAATTGGTACACTAATATATATATTAATTAGTGTATGTAGCACTACCGATACAACAATTGACATTTTGAATAACTTTTTTCTAAAAACATCATATTCCACCTAGTTAATTTACCCTTCAAGAAAATGGTTGGACGGACTCCAAGATATTCTCATTCTAAGTAAGGTGGATGTTATAATAATGACAATTAGTATTCTTATTCTTGAGGCACTTCCTTGTACTACTTTGAGGAAGTTCCATTCTATCGTCGGTTTTTTTTTTTTTTTTTTTTTTTTTATATCACCCTTGGCATTCTAAGTTGATGAACACAAGTACAAAAAATGAGAGAAAGAGAGGGAATGTATGAGCAAGCATCTTTCATTTCCAAGATTTTTCTTCCTTCATTTTCAATGCATTTCAATCCTAGGTTATAATGTAATTTTTAAAATACAAAAATCTCAAAATATAATTTTACAGTTAAAAATATAAGGTAAATTACATTAATTACAAGCTCCACAATTTTGATTACATTAGGTTGTATTAAGATTTAAATCATATAACACTTAACTTCCTTTTCATCAATAATTAATTAATTATATGAATAAAAATATTATTATCATCTTTTTTACATTAGAACATATATATTTTTTCTTATTTATACATGTGTATTCAAACTATTTATATTAGTTTGATCACTTTAATCTTATTAAAGAGAGATCAATATAATTATAACAAAATTATGAAATTTGTTATAACTTTTTCAAATTTCAGAAAAGATCAGTGTAATTTATCCAAATAGAAAAAACATAGAATACTATGTTGGAAAATATGTTTACCATTTGTTTGCTAAAAAGAATAGGTGAGAAGTCAAGGAGAATGGCTTCCCTCCATACTATTTATTATCTTTCATATCCTTTCATACTTAATTTTATAGGCCTTATTTTAGATCCACAACAATGATCTAATCCGTGCATTTCATAAAACTTGTACTGAAGACCGTCTATGCAAAAAAATATTAAATTTATTGAATATTGACAAATAAATGAATAAATTGTATTTGTTTTATAGAATGAACAATTTAAGTTTATATTATTCACCAAAAAAAAAAAAAAAAGTTTATATTCATAGTGGCCGTTCATTTTTATTTTTTTTAAACAAAATCTAATTTTTTATGTATCTAGTGATATTCGATGAAATAATTTTTTTACATAACTCATCTTTACTACTAAACCAACAAAATAAACAGCTTAGATCATTATTGTGGCCCTGAGATGGAACCCACAAAATAAAGTAAGGAGTTGTATAGAGAATAGTAGTATGAAAAAGAGTCATTCTCTAAGTCAAGGTAGCTCTTGAGAAACTTAAATGAGTCACGGGCTCATAACACGGAAGATCTGTAACTGTTTTCTTAAGATAGACTTGAGTCATAACTTACCAATAATCAGTAAATACTTATTTAGAAAGTGGTTAAATTAGTTAAAAAAATCATTACAAAAAGCAAATGTATTCTTTTTGATTATATATATATATATATATATATTGGTAAAAGTCATTAAAATTTTAATTGTCAAACCAACTCTAAAAATATAGTGTGAACCAAAAAAACCAAAAGAGTATGTTCACCCATTAATGGATTCTAGGGTGGCAAAGTTGCACTTCCACTTCTTGATTCGGCTTTTGCCTTTTTCCACACATTCTTTACGCGTATTATCCCAGTTCAAAATCCATAGAGTGAAAGATAAAAGATGCTATTCGTTAAAAAATTTTAAAATTGTGTTTAGTTAAAAAATTTAAGCGAATTTGTAGAAGGTAAAAAAAGAAAAAGAAAAAAAAAAAGTAAATAAAGTACAAACTGAATTTCGTCACTTCTTCCCCCTCTCTCTCTCTTTCCCTCTACTGTCACCACAAATTTTTATTCAAAACTTTAAACCAAACACAACTCAATAGGTCAGAAGGAATAACTGAAAAGAGAATGAAAGCATTAAGGAATGAAATCCGAATAGGATTTGTCAACTCTTATATATAAACAAACGCGCTTATAATTCAATTTAAAATATATAAATCAAATTCATTTTAAGTACCCTAAATTTAAATTAAATTTAAGTTTGAATACTTTTCTTGATATTCTGATACATTGCATTTCAGTATATAATTTGTTCATGGTGGTTTTCCTTAATCCACACCAGATAGGAAAACCAGAGATCACATATTCACTCTGTTTGGTTTTATTTTTCCAAATTATTTTCAAGTTTTTTGTTTTCATGTTTTTTTCGATTTTTCATAAAACTTGTCCAACAATATTCTTTATTCTTTTTAAACTATGATGTTTATTCCTTTTTAACTTAAAATATAGAAATTTAATTTCATTATAATTGTCAAATTATTATAAATAATAAAGTTCTAAAGAAAAAATTTTAATTTTAAAAATATAAAAACATATTTCAAAAATAAAACTACTGTTAAAATAATGAGAACATGCATAATCATTTATTGAACTGGGCCTAAATTGAGTTGCTAAGATAACTAAAAAAACAATTTGCAATCCAGGTTATGAATCGAAATCCCCAAACCCAGCTGGAAAATTAACAAGCCCAAAATATTAACCCGGACAACTCTACATGCCAAAATATCCCACTCAAATTCACAAAAAATAAGTTTCATGGACGAGCTGCGGGCTGATACCCACCCCTAGTAATCAGGGTTGCAACCAATTTCACTCCTTTAGGCCTATTGACACCGACGTGACATGAAACATGTGAAGCAAGTTCCAATGTGCCTACAGTATAATTATTCATAGCTGCTAAGTTCCGAGGTTTTAATGTCTGTTTTAGTGTGCAAAAAGGTCGCATGAGTAGTTTTACTGTTTGAAATTTGGCTTCGGTGAAATTCATTCCAGCTGGAATGAAGCACATTCACCGTCATGACTCATACTTGTCCCCACTAGAAGCCTATATACTATTACCAAATGTGAGGTTCCCGAAAAATTGAAAACCTAAACCTTATACAGAACAAAACCTAACTCTGATTTTGGCTAAAAAGACGGAGAAAGAGGAAAAGAACTATTGGAACCTTGCATCAAGTAGTTTGAGCAAGATCAAGTCATTTTTCTTACCAAAGCGTTTAAGAGTCCTTACAAATGAAATCTGTACAAATAAAATGTAAAAGATTGCACAATCTATAAACCCAGAGAGAGTCGATACCTCATCCACTGGATATGAGTAAAATTGACAAAGTCTTCTCATGTATATCTTCTTAAGTTCCGAGAGATCAAGATTTTCACAACATTTCAAAGATCTGCATCACAACCACATATCAAAAAAAAGGTTCAATTTGATGGATATTAGTAATCGCTATCCTGCATAATGCCTTCAGCCTTTTATTTCTTGAATGAAATACATGTCATCTCACAGGCTCATATTAGGTTGTTTGATCTGATTACGTTTTTTATAATCCAAAATTAAACAATTAGTGTACAGACAGACTTATTTCCCATTCTACATTAAAATGTGGCTAGAGTGCAAATAATGATTTTTACTTGAGTGCACACACTTGAGAAAATTTTGCAGTTCCAATAGTGTTTTGCATTAAATAAAAAACAAGATTTGCAATCATTCCAACCACCCTTTAACATAGAATGGAAAATAAGTTTATTTGTACACTAATTATTTAATTTTGAATTTAAAAATAAGAGAGACTTATTTATAAGTCCTATTTTGGACACTTATGCTATGTTAAGTCTTGTGTAATTTTTTCTTATAGAGTTTCAAGTCCTATTTAGACAGGAATGTATTCCACAAGATCCTATGAGTTGTAAATAAATGGTATTAATATACTATTATACACTATAATGGCAAAACTATATATAGGAAATTGAATTTAAAAAATCAAAAACCTAGTAAGTTTGCAAAACGTAACGTGACACGTTACGTTACGTATATGTAGGTGTGACGTTACGTTTATGTAGGTGTCACGTTACGTTTCGCAAACTTAATCTATGGTAACATTCAATTTCCTGAATGTTACCATAGATTATATCTATATGAATGTGAATTTCAAAATACACGAACAAGTAACATTTTCACATTCAATTTAAAAAATCAAAAACCTAGTAAGTTTGCGAAACATAACGTGACACGTTACGTTACGTTTATGTAGATGTCACGTTACGTCTCGCAAACTTAATCTATGGTAACATTCAATTTCCTATATATGGTTTTTCCATTGTTCATGATATTAACAACTAATATTGAGGGTAAATGTGTCAACAAACTTCACACAGGACTTATGAGAACATAAGTTTTTTAGTAAGACCATATGTAGCATAAGTCTCCCTAATAGGACTTATAAATAATTTTCCCTAAAAATAAAAATAAAAGAAAAGAAAAAAAGAATTAGGTCAAAGACCCCTCATACTGTGCAAGGATGCAACAACATGCAAACTTACATTTATGGGCATCTCGGCTATGACAAGGCTGCTGCTTTCTTCAATGCTTTTTAAAGTCACCACCTCTCCCCCAACAACTGTGTTAATAACAATCCCATCTGTGTATATTCATCCAGAATTGTGTGAAAAAAAACATAATTGTGTTAAAATGTATGACCAGGAAGTGTTATTGCATTGAAGAAAAAACCTGCCGCCAAACAAGTTGCCATGCGCCTTGAATATGTTTCCTGCAAGCAAACACCAACATTAACGAGAATCTAGGGGAAAAATGGCAACAAGAAGAAAAGAAAGATTCATGCTCATGAACAAAACTTGAGTTCAAGCATCACATAAGAGGAAGATTTAAGATGACTTTTAGCATTAATAAGCAGAACTGAATCCTAGCACAGTATTTTATGCTAAGCAGGCAATGGTGGCATACACCAATATGAAACAGTAAGATGTCTCCATATTGGCTCAAAGGAAAATTACTCCTGAAGATGAGAAATATAGATTCGGGCCATCAGATTCTTTTTCCCTCATTTACCTCTTCCAAGTTGTAAATCAGATGAAACTATAATGGAGTCAGAGTATCCACCAGGTAAATTCTTCTTAGCAAAGCCTACTAACAATAGGAAATAATCTTTAGTTTTTGAAAAACGTTCACAATGTACTGAGTAGTAACAAAAAATTATACGAATTTATTTAATTTAATTGAGCATATATCCTTTGAATTTACTTAATTTGACTAAGCATATAGCCTTTGACTGAGTAAAATGACGAAAAAGATTGATGTTTCCGACCCCACTTGAGTGGGACACAAGGCTTAGTTTGGTTTGGTTTGCTCAAAATGTAATGAGTCATTGAACAAAAATGGCTATAAATAGCAGAACAAGAGAACTTCAGAGATGCATTTTAGAATCAGCTTTTCTTCTACTGACAAATTCAACTGAACTATCATGGTATGCAAGTTTTGAAGTATCATGTTGTACAGTGAAAGAGCATCTCAGTCTTTTCTGTTTCACCCTTCTGTTTCACTAAAACATTGCAACTCAACAAAACCGACTGACAACCATTATGGCTAAATGAGCAAGTTACTATTTTAGTTTCCAATGGGTCACAAGTTGCATTAATTCATTAATTGTATCCATCATGTTTTCCCCAAACGTTGACTTTGGCCTGGGGCTCCTCAACTTTAACCAAATGTGTCCATAGTAGCCAAATCATTATTACTACAATCAAATAATCTAGAAGTACATTTACGGTATATCAATAGATAAACCAAGATTTGCTTAGAAATACCACACATCGTGGACAACTCAGACAAACAAACTGGTTTACCAAATGCAAAGAAACATATGTTACCAACTATTAAATAGCCTACGATACAAGTAAATAGTATATGCTAATACAATTCAGGTGAACCAAGTCATCCTCAGGTATCATAGCTCCAGTCATTGTCCAACCAATGTTCAAGCCAATTCTGGTTGCTTTTTCTTTTTCTTTTTTGTTTTTGATTGTTATAATCCCGGTTGCTTTAGCAACCTTGTCACCATCTCTTTTCAGTTGTCTTGTCTGTATTTAAAATTTTTATTACATTACACATAAATATTCCAAAATACTTAAATGCTTGTAAGTATTTAATGATCCAATTGTTAGATTAAATTGGGAATACAAAGTGGTCGTCATCAACTTACAACATAATGGCACAACGATCTTATGTGACTAAAATGTTTGTCAAATACACCAATTATCTCACCAGACACTGCACAAACAAATTCAAATCATACAAATGAATGAATGGTATTGAGGCGCACATAAACCCTGAAGGAAGAAACTAAACCTACCTTCTTTGTTGGTAATTCATAATTTATCAAAACACGAGCAGCAATAGGTGACTCCCCTGAAGCAAGATGTGGAAGGCAAGCATCTGTCACAACTATCAAGTGAGACTTCTGTTCTTCTTTCCCGAATTCACTGTCATCTCCAGGCTGACAAGTGGCAATTTGATTCCAGCTCATTGTCGCTTGCCGGAATTTCTCTAAAATCAATGCACGTTCTGCTTCGGCCAGATCGCTGTACTGGGAGAAGAGCAAAAGGTTTGCATACTGAATTAGCTTTGGTTTATTCATAGAAAATGAAAACACGAGCCTGAAAACCTATATTTTTACATCCATTTTTAATAAATAACAAAATACAGTAGGGCAGGTATCTACATTTTTACATCAATTAAGCTAAAAGAAAGGTGGTTAGTTTTTCTCTAGAAGAAACATCACAGAATAATAATTTAGATTGAATATATCATTTGCCAACACACACCAACCCTGTGGATGTAATTAAGAAACCCAAAATCCAAAGCCCTATATTGCTCTCGTGCAATCTTCATGATGTGTTTAGTTCTTCCACGTACATGATGGTATTGTTGAATTCTGTTTTCCTTCCGTAGACCATAGTTTCTTAAACCTGACCATAATTACTTAAATACAAACTTTTTGAGAGGTGCCAAGGAGCTTCTCCCCAACACTACCTTATGGGGAAACCTCCAGCAATGGGGTCATTATCTTAGTA
This sequence comes from Camellia sinensis, assembly GCF_055761805.1. NCBI lineage: Eukaryota > Viridiplantae > Streptophyta > Magnoliopsida > Ericales > Theaceae > Camellia > Camellia sinensis. The sequence continues at coordinate 194,157,825 of NC_138964.1, forward strand.
GAGGCTTCCCTTTGGGAGTATATTTTGGCAGCACCTCTGTGCTTGATGTATGCCCAGATTAAGAGTAATGCTAGGGCACCCCCAGTACTGCTTAGTGCTTGCTAGCAATGTTTGTCAAAATCCCAACCTTATCATAGGATCCTACAATCCATCTGGGCAAAATCATTTCAAATAGTTTAGAAAATCACTGGAAGTTAGGATCTTATATGGATTTGGGCAAGTTTGTGTTCGATAATGGAAACCCAATCGCACCCCATCAAATTTTTAAGTCTTGTTCAATGGTAAAAGGTTATTATAGATTCAAGTCTTGGGGCAACCACTTTGTGCATTATGCCAAATGTTAAGCGTGTACCCAATCTTTCCCCTCCCAAACACACATTAATGTATACTATTTGGGCATTGTTTTTGTTTTTGTTTTTGTTGTTTTCATATTTGTCCCAAACCAAATTAAAATAACACGTGTTAAGCCAAATAGGCTAAGGAAATCAAATTTAAGGCAATAGATATTCAAACATTCCTCCGACTCAAGCATCTTCATCTCCCTCTCCAGTCCATTTTCCAGGTATGATCTGTGGAGAGTTGTTGATGAGGTGGCTAGAATAGACCTTCTGGGAAGATGATAGGCGCTCATCATATTCTTCTTCTCTTTTATTTTAGGGTGATCCAAATGCCAATTTTTTCTCCTTATCTTTTTGCATTAATTGTGGATAAACTTACTAAGAACATTCAAGAGGATATCTCCTTGTTTGTTGTTTTCACACCATATAGTTTTAATTGACAAAACAAGAGGATGAGGGAACTCTAAACTATTATTGTGAAGAAACATTTTGGAAAACATATTGCTATCTCTCATATAGTTTTAGGAATTTTTCTCATTTGATTTTTTCATTATACCACAAATATTAAATTTATAGACTATTGAATAGCCAATTTTTCTTTTTCTAGTAAAATGTCATGATCCTTAATCAATCCTACAATCTAAATCTTGTAGAAACCACCAACCCACCCAACCCCTCAATCAAACTTAGGATCCTGATTTTAAAAAGTAGTGACCATGAGATGCACTCAGAGAGACAGAGAGAGAGAGAGAGAGTGATTCTTCTAAATATTTATTCAATTTGTTTTCATCCTGTGAAGCTAAATTCATCTTACACCAATAGGACTATATATAGACTTCTATAAAATCCTCAAAATACATAGATTTCCTCTACAATTAAGTCTACCCAACATAGTAACTTAATACCACCAAAATTAAAGCATTTAAGTCTCTAACAAGACTACTTACTTAATATTGGTTATCAATTATCATCTTCTCATGGGTTTTACATCAATTTAAGCCTTTAATAGCATTAATCCCCTTTTGTTTGATAAAATTTGACCTTATTTTCCCCCCATATTCAATATTTAGAAGATTTTTGCATCAACTTTGTTCCTTTGAAGGATCTTTTGCTCTAACACCAAACTAATGTAACCTGACTTCTTGAGAATTTCTTGAAACATGCAATGGGTACAATAATAAGCTGATTTGTTTCGTGTGATTGAGATGAAAGAGATAAAATAGATGAAGGAAAAATAAGAAAGGACAAAGGAGAAGAAAGAGATAAAAGTAAAACAATATCAAAATCAAATGCTCCCAACAAGACTTATTACTTCTTGTAGTAATCAATTATCTTCTCTTGGGTCCTATATCAACTCGATTGCACTCATTTAATTTTCTAGAGGGCTCACAACCAAGTTGTATCTTGCAAGTTCAGATACACTAACTTTATTGGTTTCAATCATTACTGAAGCTTGGAGAGCCACTAATAGACCATAAACCGCATCCCTTGAGCCTCCTCATTTCCATGTCGCACCTAACTCTTCGTCTCCTCCATAGCTTCAAGAGTCTAGTAAACATACAAATAGCTCAAGGAAACCACTCCAAAAAAGAAACCACTATATGGTGATTGTTATATGACCTAGTTTGTGCTTACGAAGTTCAATACCATATATATATACTATGTATAATGTATATATAAGAGTGTCATACTACATGCCCTAGATAAACACGTGACATGAAAGAATTGAACATCGCATAATAACTGCATCCATAGGATGGGATATAAATACGACGCCAAGTTATTTCGACATTTACCAACATTTTGGGATGAAAATTTGTCTCAACACCAAGAAATAGAATATCAATGGGCCATTCAAATGCATATAGCAAATAATCAACGTATGAACAAACAGATACAAAACACCAATTAACATATTGAGTGACATGCAATTGTCAGCCAGGTTGAATGAATGACAGTGACTTCAAGTTCTGCATACAAAATATGTTTATCATTTGATTTTTAATAAAACATAAGATAAAAGAGCAATATTTACCCCTTATGTAGATCCCTCTCAATCAAGAATGCAAGTAGTATACTAAGTACAAACCTAACATTCATCCTTTTTTATAATAACCTCGTTAAGTTCTTATGTTTAAAATATATATTCAATGGATTTCTTATTAACTGCACTTTGTAATGCAGAAGAGCCTACTAGTAATCAAAATTAAAAATCCTTATATCACAAAAATATTTAAAATGAAAAGCCACTTAAAATGGTCTTTATACCATTTCAAACAATCAAATACCATTTTCATGTACAAAACAAGCATAGAAGAACATAATGAATGAGAAATCAAGAAGTACCAAAGAGTCTATAGAAATGTAGGATAGGTTTGAGACAGCGGAGCAGACAGCATCAAGCTCGTCACGCGTGCTGCAGCAAACCACCATTGGCAGGCACGGGCGGCGACCCGCCATCCCCAGCAGATCAACCAACATCTCCTGCCAATTTCAAGGACTTTAAAAACCAAATAAAATAATACAAAAATCACAATTTGTTAACAATTCGAAGTGGAATTGAGAGTAGATAGTGACCATATTGAACTAGAGTCTGATTTCAACAACTTTAAAAAAAAAAAAAAAATTGAAAATTGAAAAGTAGCTATACACAAGGTATAATTTGTTAACAATTGGAAGTGAAATTGAGAGTAGAGAGAGAGAGAGAGAGACCATCTTGAATTGGAGTCTGTCAACTGCAAGGTAAAAGTGCCGTAATTGACTGCAACATATATACATGAAAAAATTAAAAATTTATACTTGATCTATACAAATACACGACACAAGTGCAACAATATATAGATAGAGAGAGAGAGAGAGAGAAAGAGAGAGTGAAGACCTGTAATGGGAAGGCGACTGAGATGTAGGCGAAGGGGCTTCGAGTACGTCCGTCGCCATATGAGAAGCTCTCTCCCTCTCCGCAGTCGCTGCGAAGTGCAAACTTTCTCGGACTTTTTTTTTTCGTTCTTTCTTTCTTTCTTTCTTTTTCGGCAAAATTACTTTGCCTCCTCAAATTGTTTCATTTTTTAGTCCTTAAATTATTGATTGATTTTAATAATTAACATTGTGAATTATTCCTCAGTATATATTATAATTTGACCTTATAATAAATCAAAACTTGTAATTTTAAACTTTTTCATTTTATTATGAATTCAATTGAGGAATATTTTTACAATACACATGTTAATTTTTCACTCGTTTTTTTCTTTTCATGTTAATAATAATTGATAAAATATCATTTTTATCTCTTAAATGATTACATAATAATTTATTTGTGTAATGACTAGAAATGGAAAAAGAAGAAATATAGAAGGAAAATAGTTTATTGGTCCTCTTATTCCAACCCAACGACTAGTTACAAAATAATACAATGAATGAATTGGACAATGTATTCCCTTCTATATTTATACACATAACCAACTCCTAACCTAATAGATTCAGTAATTGTAACCTAACAGATTCAACAATTGAAATTACAAGAATAGCCTCGTAAATATAGGTAGGATTACAAGAATAGCCTTCCCAATTAACTTGTTCATAACATTCCCTCCTCCTTCAAAAAGCCTTGTCTCAAGACTGAAAATCTGGAAATTGTGAGTGGAAGTCTTCATAGTCCATCCAGGTAGCATCTTCAGGAAATGTTCTTGACCACTGAATCAGCCATTGCACTACTACCTTGTTGTTTCGTTTGACCATCACCTTTCTAACACAACCACATGCTCCATTTACAGCATTCCTGCATTACTGACAGGAGGGAGAGTTGAAATAGGAATGACTTGTTGTTTCAACTTTTTCTTTAACAATGAAACATGAAAAACAAAATGTAATTTGGCTAAGTTAGGCAAATCTAGCTTGTAGGCTACCATTCTCACCCTTGCAATGACTTGGAAAGGTCCATAAAAACGTAGAGATAGCTTCATATTTCTCTGCAAAGCCAAGGAAGATTGTTTGTAGGGCTGCAATCTCAAATACACCCAATTACCAACTGCAAATTCTCTTTCACTCCTTAGTTTGTCTGCATAATGTTTCATCATGTTTTGTGCTTGCTGCAAGTTCTCTTTAAGCATTCTCATAATGGAAGTCCTTTCCTTTACCTAATTTTCCACTGCTGCTACTTGTGACCCTTCAATGTTCATGAAGTCATGATCTGGTGGTGGCTGTCCATAAACTGCATAGAAAGGACTTGTTTTGATTGAGGTGTGATAAGAAGAGTTATACCACCATTCAGCCAAGGACAGCCAAGTTGACCACTTTCTAGGGCAATCACCACACATGCACCGCAAATAATTTTCCAAACACTTGTTCACTATTTCAGTTTGCCCTTCACTATTTCAGTTTGCCCATCTGACTGTGGATGATATGTTGTACTAAGGCATTGCTCAATTCCCAAAACTCTAAGTAATTCTTGCCAAAACAGACTTGTAAACACAACATCTCTATCGAAAATTATGGTGTTTGGAAGGCCATAAAGTTTGTAGATGTTGTCTAGGAATAATTGTGCCACATCCTTGGCAGTATAAGGGTGAGATATAGACATAAAATGGGCATATTTGGTTAACCTATCCACCACCACAGAGATAGTGGTCTGTCCATGTGATTGAGGAAGACCCTCAATGAAATCCGTAGAGATATCATTCCATACCTTCTCAGTAATTGGCAAGGGTTGGAGTAACCCAGGTAGGTGAACATTTTCTCCGTTGAACCTTTGACAAACTGAGCATTCGGAGATGAAAAGCTGAACATCCTTCTTCAATCCCTTCTAATGAAAGGTCATTTTGATCCGTCTAGTGGTTTTTGTCTATACTTGTGTAACGAGTTGAATCAAATTGAATTTTGCCCTTATTATTATTGTTGTGGTGTCGTGAACCATTCTATTTAAATTGGTGAAAATAAATTGAATTACTTATTGATTTCGACTTCGTAAGGCCCGCTTGGCAAAATTATTTTTTTTAGTTTTAGTTATAGTGATTCTTGGGTCCTGAGTAATAAATGAAATATAAATTCAATTTTTGAGTTTTATTTGATTAGCCCATACTTAATCATTTTTGTTCATATTTAATTTTATGAATGGTGAGAACCACCTTAAGTCTTTTAAAATTTATTTATATAATCTGAGTTGGAGATTTATTTTAAATTATTAAACTTTCTTCATTTTGGATCCAATTGATTGAATCATGACCCGTTAGTAATCGTGTAATATTGTTGTTGTTTTATTATTATTATTTGATTACTATAAAAGGGTTATGAATATTTATGGTGTGTACCATTAAACGAAATATATTTTGTAGTGAGAAAATATTATATCTTTTTATCATTAATAATATTGAAAAATACTTTTAATTGATATATATAGATATATATGTATAGATAGCATTCTTGATGGAAGCATTCCTACCAAAACATTTTTATGGAGAAAAGAAGTCAAAATGTATATGTGCAAAATGATGAAGCTTGCTAGAAAGAAATGGTAAAGGAAATGAGTGGACGACAATTGTGGCTGCAAGGGAGCTCTAGCGGAGAGAGCTAGAGAGCAGATATTCTAGTTCACATTTCTTTCTTTCTTTCAATCTGTGTATTTAGCTACAATAAAGTTTTAGACCCTAGTTCCATAGATCAAATTGTAGAGGGTTTCAAGGGCTCCAATTTAATCTGAACGAATTGAATTTTTGTCACCGGGAATTTTTATTTTCTTGGAAGCTCTTGGATCGAGGTAGGAATTTTTCCTACACTTCTTTATGTACTTTTACTTGATTAAATGGAGAAAGTGTAAACTTGGGATATGTTTGTAAGGTTATGAAAAAGCTATGTTTTAAATTTGAACAAAAACGGACTTCGATTCAATTCGTTTTAAAATTTTTACCGTTTTGAAACCAAAAAAGCATTTTTAAAGAAAATAAAGGAATTACATTTAACTTTTGGGGTTTTTGATCAAAATAGGATGCCATAATTGAATAATGCTTGGAGAATAAGTTTGGAAAGAAAATAATGTTTTCTTGGGCATTAACGGTATTATTTTGCTTAATGTATTTGTTGGAATAAAATCGACACGGTTAGAAATGGATCTTGAGAGGTTACCGGACGTGATTGTGATATAAAAACTAGTGTAGTTGTTCATATTTGATGAGATGTGTAATAGATTGTATTTATCAGAATTTTTGGAATTTAATTGTTTAAATGTCTATTTAGAAATATCTGTGTTTGGCTATCTGTGGAGGATAGTCATGATTGTTGTAGAAATGCATGAGACTTAGGTAAATTGAACCACATTCCTCATTTTGTTGCATTGGACATTGCATTACATTCATTTCATTGGAAATGTATCTATTTTTGAGAAATGTTTGGAAATGTATCTATTTGCGAAAATATAAATACTTAGTGAATCTGGGTAAGGGGTGTAGAACCGCGCGGTTAGGTGTCGAACCTTCCAGTTTACTGGTAAAAATGACAATGATAGTGCATTAGGGCCTACTTGCAGACACTCACCTAGAGATTCATAGAGCTTGTATTCATGTAACAAATATGGTTTAAAGTGCAAATGGTTTTATATCTGTTGTTGCATCTCAGCATTGCATGCTTTATGAAAAGAGAGATAAATTGTTTTATCATGAGCATAGTCCTCTTTAGTCTTGTCATGGTCCATATATTGTGTAGTATATTTTTACTGGACTGTAACTCACCCTATAAGGGAAACCATTTCAGGTACAGATGTTATACCTCCGCCAAGGCACTAACTTGGGAGGACTCGGAGCTGAGGCTTTATTTTTGTTTTATTATTATTTGTTGAATGTAAGCCCAGGGCTGTATTTACGTTGAGTTGAAACTCCATTTTGTGTAACCAAGAATATTCTTGGATAAATTTGTCAGCTTGTAGGACATTTATTATTTGTTTGGCTTCAATTTCATACTTGTTGTAAAACGTATGTTTGGGATTGGAACTGGGGGCATTGAGATATGAAGAACATGTATTTGTCATTTGGGATTTAATGGAAATGGGTGTATGGAATAGTTAGCTATATATATGTGTTTGTCTATCAGATGGGTTTTGTAGCATGAATAGAGATATCCTGCCCAATTTTCGGGGCGTTACAACTTGAGTGGCCCCCCATAGATGAGCTGTGATAAGCTGCCATGAGTTGCTTATTGAGATCTGGTGAATGCCTCACCACCAGACTTCCTCTATAAGTTAGTGTACCATTTGCCCAAGAAAAACCTTGATTAGAGTTGGGGGCTTGCGCTAACTCTGTTATAAGTTGTTGTAATGCCAAGTTAGTTTGCCAACTGAGTTTCACTGTGGGAAGCCAAGTAAAAGCTATGGTAAACAAGGCATTTACAATGGCATGTTAAAAAAACGAATCTTCAACATAGTTATACTCAAAAAATCTTTCGTATTTGTAAACCCAACTTGACGAATTATCACCAGAGAATTTAGGGAAGTCAATCTTGGCATACCTAGTTCCAAACCTAGGAAAAGATTGAGATTGGGAAGAAGACTCTGCTCTGAATGGATTGGAACTCACCCCTAGATTTTCGTGACCCCCAAGTACAAATTCTCATTGTTTCCTATACACATGAGCCGCCACTTGATCATACTTGAAAGTCGCCGCTGCCATGAATTCCTTGATTTCTACTAGAGTGTTCTTGATTTCCTCCACTTCTTTTGATGAATTGACTTGTTGTTCTTTCAAAATTCAAAGGGAATCTTTGAGTTTCTTGAGATCTTGACTCCTAGTCCCATCTGTTATTGCAAATTGATCGCTTCACAGGCTGAGAAAGGTTAGCTCTGATACCAATGTAATGACTAGAAATGGAATAAAAAAAAGTATAAAAGGAAAATAGTTTATTGGTGCTCGTATTCCAACCCAACGACTGGTTACAAAACAATACAATGAATGAATTGGGCAATGTATTCCCTCCTATATTTATACACATAGCTAACTCCTAACCTAACAGATTCAGTAATTGTAACCTAACAGATTCAACAATTGGAATTACAAGAATAACCTCAGAAATATAGGTAGAATTACAAGAATAGCCTTTCCAATTAACTTGTTCATAACAATTTGGCATTTAGACTTCGTCTTATTTTAATTTGATATCAAAATTGTTAAAAATTTGGTTGATTTATCTCCGTTATTTGATTTAGCCTACAATCAAACGGAATGTGCTGACATGGCACTAAACTTCATGTGAAATTTCATTTTACTCTCAAATTATATCTGAAAAATCAATTAGTCCCCCAAATATAAAAAAAAAAATTTAAATAATATACTTTGCAAAAAAAAATATAAAGTATAAAAATCCTCATTTAAAATTGTCTCTTTAAGCCTCAAATTATCTTGAGTCGATCTTGGAGAAACTAATTAAGTTGAGAATTTCTTAGCTACTTTATGTATGTACACGCGCTCAATTATAATAAATTTATTTTCCAAATTAATTTCAATATAATTGATCGACTAATAATAATTCAAAAATGAGTGGGTAAAAATTTAGACCACATTTATTATGAGAATAACATCTTCTTTTGAAAATTGAAAAATTTATATTGAACGATAAAAATAAATATGCCAAAATTTGCCTACAAAATCGAGATTACTTACTCAGTCGTATCATCAATTGAATAACAATTTAACACAAAAGTTGACAATTACTATCTAAAGGATACTTAATAGAACTAATACTCAATTTTTTTAATATTTATTTATTTTTCATTTTTGAGATAAAAAATTATTAATTAAATATTTAAATTTATTCTTTTAATATTTGGAAGGCTAATTGATTTTTAAGGTATAGTTTTGGGGTAAAATGAAATTTTGTGTCACATTAGCACATTTCGTTTGATTGTAGATGGAATCAGACGGCGAGGATAAATTTATCAAATTTCAAAAAAATTAGGTGTCAAATTAAAATAAATCAAAATTTAAGTGCCAAATTAATTATTGTGTAATAGTTTATAAGGTAAAATAATTTTTCCTCGTAATAATTTTAAACTTATACGATATTGTTAGCACTATAAATCTGCAATTTTATTATTATTTATTTCTTATATAATTGCAGGATATGTGGCATTCTCCTACTCATTTGGAGGTTATGAGAAGTTATGAAATGTGAAAAGATGATGGAGAATAAAGTGGAGAACATGGAGCATGAATTGGATTTTAAAGGAAGTTATGAAGACATGGAGGGATATGTGGCATTATGGGAATGAAGATGGAAGAGTAAGTAGTTTTAGGTGGTTATTGGGTAGTTATTGCTGAAAGTTTTTTCCTACAAATATTTGTCTATAAATAGCCATTCATGGCTACATTGTAAAGGATCCAGAATTCATAATCAAAGACAATTGATTTTAATATTTCTTGTCATTTTCCTTATCTTAGGAGTAGTTTAACATAGATTTATATTTCGAAGCATCTATTTTCAGCATTTCCTTTTCAAAGCATTTTATACACTTCCTTGTTGAAGCATAGGAGTAGAGGTAAGCAATTATTACTTTGATTGTTCATTCAATCGTCTTTCTCTGTCCCTCATTCTTCTTTTAATTTTTCTTTTCTCTACACTTAACAATTTTGAAGTCCTCTTTGTTGAGGCAAAAGGACCGTCAACACAATCGCTTGATAATTGGCTTGAATTTAATCTGTAAGGGCTTTTCAATCCTTGCTGGCACGCTTGCATTTATGATATTTTCCTTCGTAAGAAAAATAAGCCAACAGATATCATAACCACTAATCATCCATAAAATATCAATATAATCATGGTATTATTCCTCACCAAATCACTATCTCATTCTCCTGCCTTTTATCCATGCTTCAATCTCACTTTCCCCTCGCAGTATCTCTTTCTTCCATTTCTCCACTATTACCCAATTCCTCTTCCACTGTTTCATTACTCTTACTATTTTCTCCTTTCCACCGTCACCATACCTTTTTCCTTTCTCGTGCCATAAGGTTTGCAAATTGATGAAATCAACAATTTTTATAAATTGACGACGAAATCAACCCAAACATTGCAAATAGACACAAAGCTTATTGAGATTGATGGCTCTGTGCTTCACAAATCACACATGTAGCAATTTGTGATTTTATTAAGATTATGTTTGTTGATTATGGGAGGTGGGAGTGGCCAATAATGAGAGGGGAGATTGTTGTTGGCTGAAATGGGGTTAGGATAGTGGGTGTGTGTTGGGAATGAGAGGATGATGTTGAGAGTGAGATGGATATGGATAAGTAGATGTGGTGTTGGGAAAGGAAAACATGGGATAAGCATGAGATAATAAAAGAGTTATAGAATGGTGGGCAATAGTGGCACCTCGACGATAAGTGGCGGAATGTCAATTTGGGAAAAAAGGGTAAGTGGGAAAAATGTCATGTAAGTATAGAAAGGAATGGTAAACGTAATGACTAGAATAACTTTTTTGTCTCTTAGTTAAGGAGAAATTACAATAATCCCCCTTGAACTAAGACTTCTTTGCACTTTACAATCTTAATGTTTAAAACTTGATGGGTCAACACATTAAAATATAATTTGTAGACACTAAACTCTTTCCATTAGCTACTTGAAGAAAATATATGATGTTCTTTGCGCATGCCATTATAAAAAGAATTTTTATGACTAAAATACCATCAACCATTTATGTGTTGTAGCCAACTAAGTTAAAAGATACAAAAAAATGAAGGCACACTGATTACCGAATAACCACTGATTACTGCTATGTGTTGTAACAACCCACGTCACTGTTTACCGAATAACCACTGATTACTGCTAAACTGAGACCGATTATGATTGGTAACTGAATTGATTGAAATACTGAACTGATTGACTGAAATCCGGAACTGAATTGATTAAGTATATCTGTTGAATTGTATGTCCTATCTGTTGACTGTTTAATTATCTGTTCAGTTTTTATGTTTAAATTGCGAATTGAAAGCCTTATCGGCGGCCGAACCAGGAATTGATTGATGTTTTAGGACCATCATAATTTATGTGATTTTATGGCATATTTATCTGAAAACCGATTCGGTATGATTAAATTAGGTTAAGTTAAGCCAAATTGCATGAGTTGACTTAATTACCATTTTGACACCATTGAGTGGGCCACTTAGCCAACATACTTGAGCCTTGTTATACATGTAAACAAAACATTTCATCAGCCATTTCCCTTGTTATTGCCGACCAAGAGGGAGATAGGGAGAGAAGTGAGTGTTCTTGAGAGTTAGCTTAGAGAACTTGAAGAATTGAAGGATAATTGTCTAATTAAGCTTCTAGTCTTGTGATTCAAGACTTAGGTAAGGAAATTCAACCTCTCATTGTTGTGTTCAAATTGTTTCTTGCATGGTTTAGACCTAAGTTGAAGACTAGAGCCAACTTATGGCTCAAATTGTTGTGTTGAAGCTTAATTGTTGCATGCATGTATATATATTAAAGTTTTGAGGTTGTAGTTCATAATTCCTCACATGCATGTCCATGTTTTAAGAGTAGTCCATGATTTCATCATGTTTTTAGAAAGAATTGGCTCAATTGAGCTAGTATTTGAAGCTTTGAAGTGTTTAAATTCATGCATGTTCCATGTTCGTCTTGTTCATGAAATGTTGTTTGAAATTAGATTTATTCGAACTACCTTTGGGCCTTGATTTTACAATTGAGCTTTGGAATCATGTTAAACTATGAGTTTTGGGATGTTTTCTGGAAAATTGGCCCAAGAGGATCGAAATTTATGTTTTAAAACTTGGTTTTAAGCTTAAGGTTCGAATCTGAAATTTTCAAAATTTGGACTCACGCTCGAGCGGGGTGACTGGCGCTGAAGCGTGGAAATCGTGCTCCCAACATTTTTGTTCTGTTTTGAAGTCCGCTTGAGCGGAAGAATTGACGCTCGAGCGGGACATTGTGCTTCATGCTCGAGCGGGTGTCGAGCGCCCAATCGAGCGTGATTTTCACCTATCCAGCACTTTTGACTGTTTTGCTAAACGCTCGAGCGGGTAATTATACGCTCGAGCGGAAACCTTTGTCTGCATGTCTGCTCGAGCGGAGTAACCTACGCTCGAGCGCGACCCCTGTTTTCTGAAAATTCTGAAAATGCTTTTAAAGTGCATCTTTGCATCCTCATCCCATCCTAGGCATTCTTAGGCCTAGTTTAAAACATCTTAATGAGGATATAGATGTAGAACCACACAGAGACAAATTAGGGATTAAGTTATTATTTTCCCAACTGTGTAGCTTAGTGCGTGTTCAATCTGTAACTGTGTAGGGTTGGCGACTGGGGACGCACTCTAGCTTTATTGTAGCCCAGAACTCTGTGAGTAACAACTGTGTAAAGATATGTTTAAAATGATTATCTTCTGAACAATTGAACTGTACTGCTTTCTGAACTGATACTGTTAATTGAATGAATGTATGTTCTATATTCTGAACTGTATTGTGGCATCCTTAGCAACTACTGTTTACTGTTACTGTTATAGAGATCTCTGTCGGTTCCTTTGTTGGAACCACTACTGTTTACTGATTGATGGCCATCATTTACTGTTCGGTCTTTTAAGACCTACTGTTTACTGTACTGTTATGCTAATGGATGTACCACATATGACTGAATGACTGATATACTGAATTAACGAACTGTTTTCATTACTGTAAGGACATTTATTCTTAATCTCTTTATGTATTACGTTATTCACTGGGCTTTAGCTCACTGCTCATATATATATGTAGGTATACAGGCACCAAACCGTGGCTAAAAGCGTCGGGGTTAAGCTCCAGTTTTGTCAAGCCAACCACTATGCCTCACTGCGAGGTTCCGAGCCTGTCAAGTTATGGCTTAGGGGTGTTTTAGTTCCCCCTTCTGTCTCTGTAACTGTTTTGTTTACGATATTGTACTGTTTGATAGGGATTAGGTCCCTGAACTGAATGATTGTATATAAGTGTACATACTGTTTTGTCCGACTGTATATATATTTGAATGAAAAGTCTTTTTGCATACAGACTGTCACAGCTCATTGGACATTGTTTAATTACTGTATTGGCTTCCGCCAACCCCTGTACTCTGTATTACTGTATTACTGTTAAGCAGGCCTTCGGTAATCTCGGATTACTGGCCGGTTACGGTGCTAAACCCATAGGGGCGGGTTTGGGTCGTGACAGTAGTCTAAATGATATGGTGATGGTAGCTTTGCTTGGCAGTGGTAGATAAGGGAATATATAAAAAGGTTTTTGGATAAATGAAGAGTGGTGACGATGAAGGGCATTTAGTAGAAAAAAAGTAATCAATAGAGAGAATGCGAGATGAGATAATGAGAGGGTTTGAAGAGGAATCAATACATACTAGTGGAAAAAAAATGAGTTAGTTTCATCGGTGGCATGCAAAGGGAAGAAGATATGACTACGGTGGGGTTTGACAATGAATTGATAAGTGGTAGTAAAGGGAACATAAGTTCGGTAGATTTGGTGGCGGTGGAAAGAAAATGAGGTAGCTATGGTAAGGTTTGAAGATGAATTGACAAATGATAATAGAAAGAATATGAGTTGGTTAAATTGGGTAATTTCAAAAGGAAAATGACATGATTATGATTGAAATATGAAAAGTAATTTAATAGGTAATAAAGGGAAAGGGTTTAACCCAAGCTGTTGTAGCATTGTGGTAAGGCCTAGGGGTTTAAGCCCCAAGGTCACAAGTTCAATTCTCCCTTTGGGCCAATCTCCTGGGTGAATCACTGTTGATTAGGAGCACTTGGTGTGGGTTCAATGCTCCCCTGCTGTGCGAGTCCTGACTTAAGCGAAGCTTGTCTTGGGAGGTCGGGGTAAGTCCCCAGGTTATAGTCTCCTCGCTCGGAACTGTGCGAGTCCTGACTTAAGCGGAGCTTGTCTTGGGAGGTCGGGGTAAGTCCCCAGGTTATAGTCTCCTCGCTCGGAACGGCTAACATGACACCTTGGTAATCTCTGCAAGGGGTTACCTTGGACTTGCGGGAGGGTAGAGAAGATTTTCTTGTAAAAAAAAAGAAAAAAAAAAAAAAGGGAAAGGGTTTGGTGTTGAGAGAAGATGAAGGGTGGTGGTGGTGAGCAGCAATCAATAGTGAGATTCCCTAGAAAATGATTTGGTTTTGGATTTTGTTCATTGTAAAAGATGGATTTGTTACGAAGGGATTTTTTAAAAAAGGGCAACCTTTTTTATGGAAGAGCAGCATAGCAAATTATTACTTGTTGTAAACAATATCCATATTGTCCTTATGATTTATATACTTTATAGGGTTTTAATGTTTAAATTTAAACATTAAAGCGTAAATGAGTCTTAATCCAAAGGGGTATAAAGTATTTTTTTTTCTTTTTTTTTAAGTGTTGAAAAATTGAGAAAATAATTTTTTTTTCTTAAAACTCTTATTTCGTTTCTCATTAAAACATATGAGTTTTCATAATTGCACATTTAAATACAAAGTTAAAAAAAACAAGGGGGATGCACCAATAAATCCTAAATTAATAACTTATGCACTGTTTAGTCCTAAAAGTTTTCTTATAGACTGAAAGGTCCCATTATAATGTTAATAACATCAGATACAATGTTAATAATATCAGAGTCATGTTACAAACATTGGATTTCAAACATCTAATGTTCATCAAATTTCAATAATGTTTGAAAATATAGGATGAAAAACATCTAATGTTCATCAGATTTCAATAAATTTTGAAATTATAGAATGAAACATCAGATCATTTACATCATTCACATCATGTTGATGTAAAAATGGGACTAAATGGAGCATAAGAAAACTTTTAGGACTAAATGGTTCAACGTTTCAAAAATTAAGACTTATGGGTAAATTTTCCAGGAAGAAAAACAAAAGGCATTATATTATATTTTATTTATATTCAACTAAATAAAATAACAAAAAATCACAACAATTTATTTATTTTTTACTTGATGCGAAACCAATTTA
The DNA here is from genome assembly GCF_055761805.1 of Camellia sinensis. Classification (NCBI taxonomy): domain Eukaryota; kingdom Viridiplantae; phylum Streptophyta; class Magnoliopsida; order Ericales; family Theaceae; genus Camellia; species Camellia sinensis. The sequence goes on from NC_138964.1 coordinate 194,173,114, forward strand.
TTTGGTTGCATTTTTGTTTGATTATTTTACTTCTCTGCAAAAATAGTTTTTACAATTTAATTTTTTTAATATTTCCCAAATAAAATTAGGTTGTTCTTAAAAAATAATATTGTTTTTAATTTTGTGCAAAAATAATTGAAAAAAATCACTTTTATTTTTTTAATTTTCTAAATAAAAATTCTCAAAATATAAAAAAAAAAAAGTGGTCCTAATAATAATTTACCCAACGGACTGTAACAAGCTCTCTCTCTCTCTGTGTTGTGTGTGTCTTCTGGCTTAGGCTTAAAGTAGTAGGGTTTCTCTGACGTTCTCGTATCCATCTCTTTCTACGCGGCGTACGTTAGTCACCGCCGTACCTGTCTCACCCCTTCACAGGTAAGCTCTTTCATCTTTTTCCATTTCAATCTGATCTTCCAATCTCTCTCTCTCTCTCTCTCTCTCTAACAATCCCAAAAAAATCACTCTTTTAATCACTCTCTATGTTCGATTTATTACTTGTATTAATCACACTTGGCGATCGATCGTTGTTTGAGTATTTGTTTATTGGTTATTGTGATTGTTTTTGTTGATCAGGTTTTGATCGATTCTCTATAGGGTTAATTGATTTTTTTTTGATCGTTTACTTTGAGATCGATCTCTCGGGGAGTGTTCGTACTACACATCGATTTGTGGTCGAGCAGAGAGAGAGAGAGAGAAAGGAAGAAAAAAAAAACTAGGTTTATAGTTTTGATGCGTTGTCGGGGTTTTGAATCTGCCAGATCGATTAGGGTTCGGTTGTTCGGACTCTGTGATGGCCAATCCCGGTGGCGTCGGGACAAAGTTTGTGTCTGTGAATCTGAACAAGTCTTATGGACCGAATTCCCATAATCACCCATCTTATGGACAGGTGTCGGCCGGGCGAGGCCGACTGGGTAGTCATGGCGGCAGTGGGGGTGGAGGAGGAGGAGGAGGAGGAGGAGGAGGTGGTGGTGGAGGAATGGTGGTTCTATCGCGCCCTCGAAGTTCGCAGAAGGTTGGGCCGAAGCTATCTGTTCCACCCCCCTTGAATTTGCCTTCTTTAAGGAAAGAGCATGAGAGATTTGATATGTCTGGATCAGGTGGTGGGTCAGCTGGGGGTGGCGGTTCAGGGACTGGGTCGAGGCCATCTTCGTCTGGTCTGGGTTGGACGAAGCCTGGGACTGTTGCTTTGCAAGAGAAAGATGGGAATGTTACTGGGTTTGGGAGGTCAGGTGGTGAAGCCCTGGTAGTTGATGGCATTGATCATAACATTCATGATGTTGATGCTGTGGCTAAAGGCAGTACTGCCTATATGCCACCTTCGGCTCGGCTTGGTGAAGTTGGACTCCCAGTTTCTGTATCAGCTCCATCAGCTGCAAAAACTACAGTTTTGAGGGGAGAGGATTTTCCTTCTTTACAAGCTGCTTTACCTAGTGGTGCATCTGGGCCAGTGCAGAAACAAAAGGATGGTTTGCATAAAAAGCAGAAGCATGTAGGGGAATCATCCAATGGGCAGACGGGTAGTTCTCGTTTGAGTTCCCCGGTTCACACGCGTCCCCAGGGACAATCTTCTCATCATCATTCTTTTGGAAATGGAACAAATGAGAATGGTGGTGAAAATCACGGATTAGGAAGTTCACAAATGGCAGAGCAAGCTCGAAAGGACTACTTTCCCAGTCCACTTCCATTAGTTCGGCTGAATGCAAGGTCTGATTGGGCTGATGATGAGCGTGATACAGGTCATGGGTTTGCAGACCGAGGCAGAGATCATGGGTTTTCGAAAACTGAAGCTTATTGGGATAGAGAGTTTGACATGCCCAGGAGCAGTGTTTTACCACACAAACCGGCTCACAATCAATTTGAAAGGTGGGGTAAGCGTGAAGATGAAACTGGGAAGGTTTCTTCAGGTGAAGTCTCTAAAGTGGACCCTTATAACAGGGATGTAAGAACACCGAGCAAGGAAGGTAACTCATGGAGAACTTCCCCTCTGCCAAAAGATGGATTTAATGTGCAAGAAGTTGCAAATGATAGAAATGGTATTGGTGCAAGGCCAATGGGTCATAATAGAGAAATGGGAAAGGAGAATAAGTACGTCCCTCCACATTTTGGAGACAATTCTCATGGTGTTGCAGGAAACCGTGAATCTTCATTTGCAAGGAGGGATATGGGGCATGAACAAGAAAGAAGACATCAGTGGAATCACATGGTGGAATCATCTAGCAGCCGAGGGACTGAGCAGAATACAAGAGACCGATATGGCAGTGCACAGTCCAATAGATACAGGGGTGACGCTCTCCAGGATAGCTCAGTGTCAAAATTTTCATTTTCTTCGGGTGGTAAAGGGATTCCTATGAATGATCCAATACTGAACTTTGCCCATGGAAAGCGTTCATTTACAAAGAGTGAAAGAACTTATCTGGATGATCCTTTCCTGAAAGACTTTGGCACCACAGGCTTTGATGAGCGTGACCCCTTTTCTGGAGGTCTTGTTGGGGTAATTAAGAGGAAAAAGGATGTGGTAAAACAGGCTGATTTCCATGACCCTGTTAGGGAATCTTTTGAGGCTGAACTTGAGATGGTGCAGAAAATGCAAGAGCAGGAGCGGCAGCGAATCATTGAAGAACAGGAAAGGGCTTTGGAGCAAGCTCGGAGAGAAGAGGAGGAGAGGCAGCGACTGATTAGGGAAGAGGAAGAACGGCGGAGAAGACTTGAAGAAGAGGCCCGGGAAGCTGCTTGGAGGGCAGAACAGGAGCGGCTGGAAGCCATTCGAAGAGCAGAAGAGCAGAGGATAGCTAGAGAAGAGGAGAAACAGAGGATTATTATGGAGGAAGAGAGGAGAAAACAGGCTGCTAAGCAAAAGCTTTTAGAATTGGAGGCTAGGATTGCCAAGAGGCAGGCTGAAGTACCGAATGGTGATACTTCTGTGGTTGTGGATGAGAAACTGTCAGCCTCAGTGACTGAAAAATATGTTTCCAGGGCCATGGATTTTGATAACTGGGAAGATAGCGAGAGAATGGTGGAGAGGATAACAACATCAGGATCTTCTGATTTATCCGGTTTGAACAGACCCTTTGAGTTGGGTCCTAGATCTCAGCTTTCTAGAGAAGGTTCTTCTAGCTTTCTGAACAGAGGAAAACCTGCTACTAATTCATGGAGAAGGGATGTATTTGAGGATGGGAACAGCTCATCCTTCCTTATACAAGACCAGGATAATGGTCACCATGGTCCCAGGAGAGATGCCTCTGTTGGTGGGAGAGCAATTCCTAGGAAAGAGTTCTATGGAGAAGCTGGATATATGTCATCTAGGACTTACTTTAGAGGGGAATTGCAAGAACCTCGCACGGAAGATTTCACTTCTCTTAAAGGGCACAGATGGAGTTCTTCTGGGGATGGAGACGCTTTCGGCAGAAACACAGATATTGACCCTGAATTTCATGAGAATCTTGCTGAAAAATATGGTGACGTTGGATGGGGACAGGGCCGTTCACGTGGAAATCCTCGTTCTCCTTACCCAGAACGGTTGTATTCTGAGGCAGATGAACTTTTTTCCTATGGGAGGTCACGGTATTCCATGAGACCACCTCGTGTCCTGCCCCCTCCATCCTTAGCGGCTATGCACAAGACTTCCTTCAGAGGAGAGAATGAACATCCTGGTCCCTCAACTTTCCTAGACAATAATATGCACTACAATCATGCATCAAGAAGTGAACCTAACATCCAGAAAGGGTATTATGGTCAGCAGGAAAAGTTTGAAGCATCAGAAGTAGTTGATGTCCAGCCGGCGAATGGCATGACTCAGGAGCAGAAACTGGAGAAGAAGACCACTCCAAGATGTGACTCTCAATCTTCACTCTCTGTTTCTAGCCCCCCTAGTTCTCCAACTCATCTCTCCCATGATGACTTGGATGAATCTGGGGATTCTCCAGTGGTACCTGCTACGGATGGAACAGAGATTCCTTTGTCTGGGAATGAATCTGTTGTCTTAAATGCCAACTCTGGAAAAGATACTGTGGTGACAGCATCAAGTCCTATCTCTGCTGCTGATGATGAAGATTGGGCTCTTGAGAACAATGAAGAGTTGCAGGAGCAAGAAGAATATGACGAGGATGAAGATGGTTATGAGGAAGAAGATGAAGTGCATGAAGGAGATGATGAGCATCTCGACCTGTCTCAGGAATTTGAAGATTTGCATCTAGAGGAGAAAGGCTCATCCCATATGCTGGACAACTTGGTCTTGGGCTTCGATGAGGGTGTTGAAGTAGGAATACCAAGTGATGAGTTTGAAAGAAGCTCTAGGAATGAAGAAAGTACATTTGAGACACCAGAGGTTTCTGTTGGTATTATAGAACAGGGACCTGTTGATGGGATGCAAGGTGATGGGCATCTCTTTCAACCTTTGGATGGTTCTCCTCGAATATGTATGGATAGTTCTTCCATGAGGTTCCAAGAAACTGAAAAGACAATCCATGATTCTGTTGCTCAACCTATAAATACTGATGTTCATACCTCACCTGCATCTGATCTTTTGGATAGTGTGGATGGTTCTAGTAGTTCTGGTGTATATGCTCAGCATACAGTCACATCTTCAGTTCACATGGCATCTCATTCTTCGTCTGTTCAGACTGTCATGTCTACAGTACCTGCTGTTGGCTCTAGTCAAGCTGATTTACCTGTTAAACTTCAGTTTGGGCTGTTTTCTGGTCCTTCTCTGATACCATCTCCAGTGCCAGCTATTCAAATCGGGTCCATACAGATGCCTCTCCACCTCCATCCCCCAGTTGGTCCCTCCCTTACTCATATACACCCATCACAGCCTCCACTCTTCCAGTTTGGTCAGCTCAGGTATACATCTCCCATCGCCCAGGGAATCTTGCCAATGGCTCCCCAATCAGCTTCTTTTGTTCAGCCCCATTATAATTTGAACCAGAGCTCAGGGTTTCCTTTGCCTATTCAACCTAGTCAAGATAGTTATAATCTGATTAAAGATGATGTGCCATCTTTTTCAATGGACCAAGAAAGTAGAGAAAACAATGATTTGATACGGACGAGTCGAGCTGAGATTTCCCATGCTGGTGAGAACAAGGTTATGTCAGGTTCCCACACTCAAGATGAAGGGCACAACAATACAGAAGTGAATTATTATATGCCTGCATTAAATGGGACAGCATCAGGACACTTGCAAACTGGGTCTGCAGCATCCCAGTCTGTCTTGAGTGAAAAAGATTATAGAGGCTCAAAGGCTCAAGGCCCACAATCTGGTACCAGAGGGAAAAAATTTGCATATTCGTCTAGAAATTCTGGCATGAGATCATTTTTTCCGGCTCCTGAGGCTTCTCGTTCAGATTATAGTGGATTTCAGAGGAGACCACGGCGGACCGTCCAACGAACAGAGTTTCGAGTTCGGGAAAATGTTGATAGAAGGCAATCATCTGGCTTAGTTTCTTCTAACAACCCGGGGCTGGATGATAAGTCAAATTTCACTGGGAGGGATGTGGGGATTTTTGTAAAAAGTGGGTCTAAGAAAGGGTTGGTGGTTAATAAACCATTGAAGCACATAGTTGAACCTGAATGTTCGAGTGCAGATCCAGTAAGTTCTCAGGGGCTGGATTCTGAAACCAGGCTTGATAAGAAAATTGAAAAAGAAGCATCAACAACGACTCGGAGCATCACACGCTCTGGAGAAGGAAACCTGAAAAGGAATATATGTTCTGAAGAGGATGTTGATGCTCCCTTGCAGAGTGGCATTGTGCGTGTTTTTAAACAGTCTGGCATAGAAGCTCCGAGTGATGAAGATGACTTTATTGAGGTAAGATCAAAGAGGCAAATGCTGAATGATCGCCGTGAACAAAGGGAAAAAGAAATCAAGGCAAAGTCTCGCGTCACAAAGGTTTCAATGGACATCCAATTCCCAATTTTGTATCATATTTTTTATCTTTTGTATTTTTGTTGCAATGAATTGAATGCTACTTAACTACACTCTATTTCTTTATTCCAGGGACCTCGGAAACCTCTATCTACTGCACAAAATGCCGTGGTGTCAACAAGCTCAAATAAAATTTCTGCATCCTTGGGTGGTGAAGCACCAAATAATATGCGCCCAAATTTTGTTGTGTCTGAGGGGCGGGCCTTAGTGAACATGGAAGCATCCACAGGATTTGCCACTATGGTGTCCCAACCATTGGCTCCAATTGGCACTCCTGCTGTGAATTCTGATGTGCAGGCTGATAAAAGGCCTCACAATATCAAGTATGTGCCTTTTAATAGATATTAATTGTTACCCCCCCAAAAAGAAGTACTGTCTGTATACAGTTGGATGCCTAATGCTGATATGTTGTTCTTACAGGTCCCTCCAAACAGGCCCTACTTCTGTCTTAGCTAATGGTGGAAAAACCCTTGGCCCAGGCCTAATGTTTGAGACCAAGAACAAAATTCTGGATAATGTTCAAACACCTTTGGGCTCTTGGGGTAATGCACACATTAATCAACAGGTATGTGAAACCATTGCCCTTTGCTCAATAGTGAATATCTGTTCCTTCTACTATTATAGGGTTGTTGTAGCTGTACTGCTAGCATTGATCGATGTCCCTAGGTTGTTCTTCCTTTCCTTCTATATCTACATAAATTGTTTGAATATCCTTTTGTGAAAAACAGGATACTATCGATGTTGATTACTTTGTATTGTTTTAGTTTCATATAAGCAGGGCTTCTCCTTTTTGGTTTATTTTTTGTTGTCTCCTTCTGATGGGGTGCGCCCAGCTGTGTTTATAGAGCAATGCCAAGGCAATATTGGAGGACCCCAGCTGTCAGCTACTGTGGTGGCCCTCTTTTTGAAAAGACGAGTTTGATATCATGTGGAATGATGGTCCTAGCGTTAAACATTGACCACCTAGGATGATCTTATACTACTATTATTTTTTTGTTGCACCTGAACGTAATGCAGTTTGCCGTTTCTTCTAAGTGAGGCCTAATGATGTTGGACAGCACTATGGTACTTATAATGCTGCCTATGGTTAGTTATATGGTGGTTTAACCTATGAACTTGTAAGAACAGGGTTTGTAAAATGTTGAAGAAATAATGTAGTGTCTAGAGGAGAAGTGACTGGAGTTTGGCTTTATTTGAAAGTGAGAGGTTGCAGGAATTTCAGAATGCTGTGTGGAAATTTTAGGAAAAAAGTACTTATGGGTTTTGGAGTCGATTTAAAGTCCAAATTAATAAGAAAATGATTAGCTTATGGAATATAGGCTTTGGAATGAAACAAAAGAAAGAAACTAAGGCAGATTTGTGATTGAAATAACAGAATCTAATAGCAGAGAATTAAAGACAGAAGAAAAGGAAGGAGAAAGAGGAAGAGAAGGATCTTATAGGAATCCCACTTAGATTCTTTAGGAATTACTCTCCAAGGTTGGGTTGCATCACAAATAGCACTATCTTTAATTATCAAAATCCACTCTACTGAGTTGAAGAATAAGTATTGCTATATTTAGGTTGCTAAACTCCTACTTCTACTAAGATTAGTATCCCAAAAGTGGAAAACTTGACCTGCAACACAATCCTCGACCCACATTATAGACCACATGTGAGCGTTAAATGATTTGGTTGATCAAGAACATGGCCTGTGTACTTACTATATCACAGGCCAATTTAAAAGTGACCAGAAATGTAATGACTTGAGAATAAACATAAATACTCAAAATTAACCCAAATTTGATTATGTAAGGTTTGAAGCATGCCCATGTGAAAATCTCCAATTTGTACCTTTACTTATTGTGTTCTACATCAACAATTGTGTTAGAGCCTGATAGGTACACACGTTCTTCAGGACAGTTTGTTTATCTGGGGTAATGAGTTCTGGCTGATTTTACACTGCCTCTTTGTTTGTGTCCTGCTCCTGCTGTTCTTTCTTTTTTCATTTCCTCTTCATGTTTGAAAAGTTTGGAATGGGGAAGAATTGTTGTTTCCTTCCTCCAGGCTCCCAGCTAGTTTGTTCTGATTTCAGGTAATGCAAAAGGGAGAAAATTGATTTGCTACTGCTTTATTAGGAGAACTTAGCTATTGAATGCTGTTATAATATGTGCGTGGAAATTATTGCCTTGTAACCAAAAACAAGTGCTCAAAACCTGCTATCAACTTCTACTTCTGGAAGTGACATCTTGTGTTGTTGTTTCTGGAAGCTAAAGAGCTTTGATTGGCTGGTTTTTAGTCACTGTTGCATTTTAATGGCATAGCTGCCTCACCCCAAAAGAAAAAAAATGAGAAAATAAAGAAACAGAGGTTGTGACCTATGTGATGCCAAGAGCTATCCTTCCCAGCATTGTGGCACGTGTTTGAGACATGGGAATTAGGCTCTTCACAAAAGTGGGGCTACGGCTGCCTGCATACTATCTATCCCAGATCCTACTTTGAGACTTATGAACTGGGAACTGGGTATGACCTTTTTAAAAGAAAAGAACGAAATGCATTGGCAGAACCATTATTACGACTTTTTCATATACATTTCCAATAATGTGCAAGAGTTCAGAAAAAAAAAAAAAAAAAAAAGAGGCAGCAGAATATGTGAGTTGGTTAATTCAACTTGTTTCAAATATGAAATATATCCTAAGATTACTGGAGTCTTGACCTAGTTTCTAATTTGAATTAATTCAACTTGTTTCTAATTTTAATTGATTCTTTTGGGTGTTGTTTGTGCTGTTTGCCACTGGACATAAAAATTTACTACAATTTATTTGTTATCTATGTTGTTATGGCTCAGTGAATATGCCAAGAGAGTCCTGAACTAATGTACTTGTACATTTTAGGTTATGGCCTTAACACAGACCCAACTTGATGAGGCTATGAAGCCTGGTAGATTTGACACACATGTAACTCCTATTGGAGATCATACTAGCTCAGTGACTGAACCCATCATGCCATCGTCATCCATCTTGACAAAGGACAAATCATTTTCTTCCACGGCAAGCCCAATCAACTCCCTATTAGCTGGGGAGAAAATTCAATTCGGTACACCATATACATCCAATGAAGCTCAAGTATTTTCTCTAGTTGGTTTTTTTTCCCAGTCTCTGATGGAATTTCTTCCTATCCTCAGGTGCAGTTACGTCTCCAACAGTCCTCCCCCCTGGTAACCATGCTGTTTCACATGTAATTGGGGCTCCTGGTTCCTGTCGGTCTGACATCCAAATCCCACATAATCTTTCTTCGGCTGAGAATGATTGTACTCTATTTTTTGAAAAGGACAAGCACCAGAATGAATCACGTGTTCATTTAGAAGATTGTGAGGCTGAAGCTGAAGCAGCTGCTTCAGCTGTCGCTGTTGCGGCCATCAGTAGTGATGAGATTGTTGGGAATGGGCTGGGTACTTGTTCTGTTTCTGTTTCAGATACCAAAAGCTTCAGTGGTGCAGATATTGAAGGAATTACTGGAGGTGTTATTTTCTTTAATTTTCCCCTCCTTTGGGCAGTCTTAGCCTGTTTTGCTTCTTTTTATGGGTAGCTTATTATTATTAAGATTATTGTATTGTTTTGAAATCTCTTGCAGGTGTGGCAGGTGATCAGCAATTAGTAACTCATTCGAGATCTGAAGAGTCTCTCAGTGTAGCTCTTCCAGCAGATCTCTCTGTTGAGACTCCGCCAATCTCATTGTGGCCTCCTTTACCAAGTCCACAGAATTCTTCAAGCCAGATGCTCTCTCATTTCCCTGGAGGCCCACCTTCCCACTTTCCATTCTATGAGATGAACCCCATGTTGGGGAGTCCTATCTTTGCTTTTGGTCCACATGATGAATCTGCTGGCACCCAATCACAGTCCCAAAAGAGTACTGCATCTTCTTCAGGGCCTCTTGGTACCTGGCAACAGTGCCATTCTGGTGTGGATTCATTCTATGGTCCTCCACCAGCAGGATTCACGGGTCCATACATTAGTCCTGCTGGAGGTATTCCAGGGGTCCAAGGTCCCCCGCACATGGTGGTATATAATCATTTTCCAGTTGGACAATTTGGCCAAGTTGGTTTGAGTTTCATGGGCACCACTTATATCCCCTCTGGAAAGCAACCTGATTGGAAGCACAATCCCACATCATCTGCAATGGGTATTGGTGAGGGGGATATGAATAATATGAACATGGTTTCCTCTCAGCGAAATTCTCTCAACATGGCTGCTCCTGTCCAGCATCTTGCCCCTGGGTCGCCGCTTCTTCCCATGCCATCACCTTTGGCCATGTTTGATGTGTCTCCATTCCAGGTAAAAGATTTGGCGGCGAAGCTTCATATATAAATCTGATCCTGCTGTTAAAATCATAATTATTTGCTTTTAAAAAGTTTTGGTACTTTGGATTGCTTTGAAGTCTAAAATTTAGGTGGATGGCATTTCGAATTTTGAAGATTTTTATCCTAGGTAGACTTTTTTCTTTGCTAGAATATGCTGTACAGTATGAGAACCTCTAGTCTGTGTTTGAATCAATGATTTGAGGGATTTGCACACACAAAGGAAATAGAAAGGGAAAAGTGAATGAAATAGAAGTTAAATTTTTGTCACATTTCCCTTTCCCTTTCCTTTCTTTCCACAAATACCAATCGTGGATCCAAACACAGCCCAGTGGTTTGTGGAAAAGATGGTTTCAAATTAAACTTTGGTTTTACAAACAATGGAATTTCTTCAAAATCAGTTATAAATGCAAAAGAATTGCCAAAAAAAAAAAAAAGGGTTAAGGTTTTATTGTCTTATTGTTAGCTACCGTAGTCAGTTCTTATCTGACATAACAGTTTGGTTGAATTTTTTGACTCAGTCTGCCCCCGACATGTCAGTCCAAGGACGATGGTCCCATGTTCCTGCATCGGCCCTTCACTCTGTTCCTCTGTCGCTGCCATTGCAGCAACAGGAACCAGGTGTACTGCCTTCACAGTTTAGCCACGGACACCCTGTCGACCAATCATTAAGTGCCAACAGGTTCTCTGAATCTCGAACATCAACACCATCTGACAGTAGCCGGAATTTCGCCATGGCAACTGATTCGACTGCTACCCAATTCCCTGATGAACTAGGTTTAGTAGACTCATCAAGCTCAACCGGTGCAGGGGCATCAACACAGTGTGCTGTCAAGAAGAGCTCTTCTGGAGGCACTATTGCAGATGTTGGCAAGACCGATGCTGTTCAGAATGTCGGCAGTAACAGTGGTAATAATGGCCACGCCTCAAATGCTTTCAAGACTCAGTCTGGTCAGCCCAAGAATTTATCTGCTCAGCAGTACAGTCATCATTCTTCAGGATATAATTATCAGAGAGGCGGGATTTCTCAAAAGAATAGTTCCGGGGGTGAATGGGCCCACCGCAGAATGGGGTTCCATGGACGGAATCAGTCTCTGGGTGCTGAAAAAAGTTATCCCACTTCAAAAATGAAGCAAATTTATGTGGCGAAACAGACCACGAGTGGGACTTCTTCTACAGTGGGTTGAGCAAAGGAAAAAGTGGCTTTCTCAGATTGCAGTGAGCGAAAGGATCAATCATATGATTTAAAGCATTTCCATCCTAATTGAATACTTTGGTAGTTTTTGGCCACATCTTTCGCACTAGTAGAGTTTTATGAGTGTCTTGTCTAGGTTTGGTTTTTGTTTGACCAATATTTGTAGGTGGGCTTTGCTGGTTTATGATCAACATCGTTTTTAGTACTGATCAGTGGTAGCAGTTTTGAATGGGTCTTCAAGTGGTAAGTAAAGAAGGGTTTGGTGCAGCATATGCTAGAGGATTGGCTGCTAATTGGTCAATGGCATCTAAATGGTGTGTGACAGAGGCCTTGCCCATCGTCTCCTGTTCTTTTGCTTGGCAGCAAATTTACTTTGCTGGATGTATTAAAACTATGAAGAACCAACAGATAATTATTCGTGTTAGTAATGATGATACGTGGGAACATGGGCGGAGCTATGCATGAACCCATTTAACTTTGATTTTTTTTTTTTTTTTTAGAATTATGTAGTATTATATAAATTTTTTGAGAGGTTTTCATAAATTGGCATTAATAAAATTGTTCAAAAAAATATATTTATCAACAAAAAAAATTCGTTTAAAAAATAATTAATTTTATGTTTAACATAATTTTCTGTCATTTTTGGTTTAGCGCACACAGTTATTAATGGTTGAATATGAATATAAATGAGATATATGGATGTTATTATACCAATTATTGTGTATGTCTTTTTGGGTGAATAATCATTGTGTACATCACATATTAGACATCATGTAAAAATATGGTGAGTTTAGATATCATGTAAAAATATGGCGAGTGTAGTCTCATTTACATAATAAATATCATGATATTATTTTTTTTAATGATGTTATCGAAAAAAAAAAATCGTACATAATTTATGTATAAAATGATGTAGTTTTATAAGAACCTTTCATTTTAAAATAAAACAATCACAAAGATGTTTCTTTATTTATAGCATAATTTTTGTGTTTTTTTTTTTTTTTTGGGGTACAAATTTTATGTATAAATAGAATTTATATAAAAGAAAAAAGAAAGAAAGAAAAAAGAAAAATAGACTTCTTTTAAAGTACAAAATTATTAATTCCTTACAAAGGCATTTTTTTTTTGTTTCTCAAAAATAATTATTTTGTGCCTCTATTGATTGATTGAAAATCACAATCTCATTATTTTTAATTTTATTGAGGAAATATTAATGTACCTAAAAGTATTGTTGAAGGTGATCTGACTAGTTTGAATTATTTTGTAATATTATTATATATGATATTTCAGTTTATTTATAATAAATATGTGAATTTATTTTGATAAACATTCTAAAATTAAAAATATGATGCAATGACATAACTGATTAAATGGTTACTGAGGCCTCGTTTGGGAAGGCTCTGTTTTAGCCAAAAAGTCAAAAAGTTACTAAATTAGCCAATTAGCCAATTAGTCATACCAAAAAGTCAACAATTACGGCTTCTCTCTACTTTTTGCACAACTTTTCGTAATTAGTCAAAAAGTCATCCCAAACATACAAGTTTTTTTTACCTACCTTTTTAGCCAATTAGTCAAAAAGTTACTAAATTAGCATGTTCCCAAACGAGGCCTGAATTTTCTTGGTTACGCTGCTGTCTACACAAAATCTGCCCCCATAAGAGGGTTGAAACATTGGATAATAATGAAAAGATTTCAGAACCTCCCAAAAAAATTTGAGAGAAAGAAAAATATTGTACAAAATTAAAAAGATCAATTAAACTGATTGAATCGGATCAAATTGACTACATTTGATTTATTTTTTAAGAAGAATTGGTCCATGCGGTTTTTAAATTTCATTTTTTTTTTCAATTTTTAATTCAATATCAATTCAAACATCTTGTTTACCAAATCAAACCGAAACCGATCATTTCAACATATATTATATTTATAATATATATATATATATATATGTGTATATAATCTAATAATATAACGATATTAAAATTATAATAAATTATTAATTTTATCATCTTTACAATCTAAGTTTGTAAACTCTTATTATATATAATCTTAAGTCTAACTCATTATTCTTAAAACCTTACTATTTTTTAACTTTTTTGTTTTGTTTTTGTTTTTTGTTTTTGTTTTTGTTTTTTTTTTTGTGTCAATTTAGGAATTGAAAAGTATTTATTAAATTAATGGATTGGATATGTTTGAAATTGTGGACAAATAACTAATTTAATATTTTTATATAGATTAGTAATTATATTTAAAAGTGGCTCAAGTTTGAAAGATCCTAAAATGATTAAACCGCACCGAACCGAATTATTTCAGTCGGTTTGTTTTGGTGTGGTTTGATGGGAAAAGCGGTCTGTATCGATATTCAAAATAATAAAATCGATATTATCATTTCAATAATTTTTTTTACCTAAATCCCGACCGTACCAAACCGATTGCATCCGACTCAGATCAATTTGTAGTACAGGTGGTTTGCACCTTTCATGTTTCAATCATTGTAATACTTGGGGGCTGAAAATGACAAGAGTCAAGTCAACTAGTAAGTTATTTAAGCTTGATTTAATAACTTGATGAGTTTAAAATTATGTTCAAATTTAATTTATTTACATAACGAGTTGATCTTGAATGAACTGTTAATCAACCGAATACAAATCTAACTCGAGTAGTTTGATTTTTATAATACATATAAGCATTTTTAACTACATCATAAGGCCCAACTTGATTTTGAGGTTGTTTCCAAATTGTCTGATCCAACAAGCCCACTCCATTTTTAGATTCCAATTGGTATTTCAAATCCATTTTTTTGTCCAAATTTTGCAAGATGCCTAATCCCTTGAATTATTTTATCTTGTGTTTTCATAATATTAATTTTGTGCAAATTTCTTTCCCAATTTCTCATTTAGGGGCAATATTATCTTCATTGTATGATGTTCATGCCGATAAATTTTATGCACACTCCATTTTCACAATGTTCATTTCATGCCAATTTCTCGTGTTCGCATTATGGATAAATTTTATGCATGCATCTCTATTGTTGCACTATGCATCATCTTGTGCACCCTTGATTAAAGTCACATGTTTTACATTTTTAGTAAAATCGTTTGCTCAGGGATTTTTGCACGATAATTTTGTACAATGCGTCATTCTATTTAGATTTCAACAATAACCAATGTCTTGAAAATAATTAAGGTTGTTCTTCCTTAAATATCAATCTTCAACGATTCAATTTCACTTTTATATCTAGATTGTACATCTTTGAATCTGCATAGGGTTGACTTTTACTTTCATATTAGGAACATCGAATCACTTAGATTCAATCTTATAATTAATTGTGGATATGCTTGTAAACACATATATACATGGGTGTCGTTGGTGTAAACTAATCATCAAAAAAAAAAAAAAAGTTCTAGTATTACTATTTTGAGTTTTACCAATTTCAACTAAGTCTTCGGTTGGATGTAGATTGAGTTTTTAATTATTTTAATCTGGGGTTAAAAAGTCTCGTTTGGAATAAATTTTTTGATTTTTTTTTGACTTTTGTGAGAGAAAAAATAAAATAATTATAATTTAAATATGATATTTTATTTTATTGACTTTATATCTTATTTTATCTTTTTATAATTAAAATAATTAAAAAAAACTCTTGCCAAACATAAAGCACTTGCTAGAATTAGGGATGGCAATTTGAACCCGGCCCGACGGGGACCCGACCCCCCGTCCCCGATAAGAGTGGTTTTTCCCCGAAAAATACCCCCGACGGGCCGGAGATGGTATTCAAAAATAAATCCCCGGTGACATTCGGGCCGGGGACGGTGATACATATTTCATCCCCGGCCCCGGCCCGACCCCGGCCCCGGCCCCGCCCCGCCCTGACCCCGGCCCCGGCCCGCCCCGGTCAGCCCCCCGATTTATATATATATATATTATATGCCACACTCTGATCTGACAAGCACTATCTCACACTTTCTATTATATTATATTTATATATTATATATTATATTATATTTATATATTATATTATATACATTTCAACTCCCTATTGAATAGCTCTCTGCTCCATCTCACTATCTTACACTCGCTCGCTCTCTCTTATCTCTTCTCTTACTCTCTCTCTTCTTTTCTCTTCACGCAGACAGACGCACAGACGCAGGGGCCTCCTCCAAGCCACCACCGCCTCCTCCTCCTCCTCTAGGCCACTGCCACCTCCTTCTCCGTCGCCACGGCAGATCTGATGGAGTGAAGCACATCGTCGATCTCCACCGCCGATCTCCACCGCCGCCCTCCTCCGTCGATATCCTCCTCTGCCGCCATCATCAGCTCAGATCTGATGGTCTGTAATTTTTTTTTTATCTGTTGATGATCTGTAATTTTTTTTTTTTGGATCTGTTGTTTTTTTTGTTGATCTATGTTGATGATGTTGAATGTTGAAACAGAGTTGATGGTGTTGAATGTTGGAACATATATGTTTTTTTTTATGATCTGTTATTCCTTTTTTTTTTTTTTTTTTTTTTTATCTGTTGATGGTGTTGAATGTTGAAACAGAGTTGGATCGGGGACTTTTTGGGGTCGGGGAAACCCGATCCCCGTTGGGGACTGTGACAGGTTCCCCGTCGGGGATCAGGGCCGGGGACGGAAAAGTTTTGGCCATCGGGGATCGGGGACGGGGAGGGTGATCCCCGGCCCCGCCCCGCCCCGTTGCCATTCCTAGCTAGAATTCTTATACCTAACTACCGAGAAGTCAAAGAGTGCAAGTAATGTCACATGCAATACTAATAGTTTTCTTTTCCAAGGTACAACATCCAGTATATCAAAAAATATATTATTATTTTTATACAAAATTATCATACATAATCTATATATTTTTTTAATTTTATTATTTCACTTTATTCCGTAACGACGTATGGCCTTCGGTGGACATGTTGAGTTGGGAGTTTTTTATTTTTTATTTTTTTGGTTAAAATAGTCATAAAAATATAAAATAAACTAAAGTCAATAAAATAAAATGTCACATCTAAAGTGTTAGTGTATAATTGTAATATTAATATTAGTGTATAGCTTTAATTATTAGCACTTTACTTTATTCTTTATGCTTTTGGTGAGCATCCAATGCACCATAATTCTCTCTATAAAGAGAGTGCCTTCTCTTTGTAATACACATATAGTTTTGACAGACAAACTACAATTCATTGTCTCTCTCTCTCTCTCTCTCTCTCTCTCTATCCTCTCTCACTTTCTCAAACTATTATTTCATGATATCAGAGTCCAGTGTTACATTTCTGGCAATTTTCGATTTTGGTGTTTAGTCCCGTACACTGTGTGTGAAACCCCGTATTTTATATAATAAAAATAATATATATTTTTAATTTTCTTAAATAATTATTCACAATATTTTAAATTTAATAGTCTGTATATTTTTTATACTGAACATTTTTTTTAAATAAAATAAAATAAAATATTTTTTTACTTTATATTATTGCTCAGTATTAATTTTTGAAATTTATGATATTTTTATTATAATTTTCTCTATATTTTTGTAATCAAATTATACTGAAACCTAATATTTTCTGTACTAAAACCCAATAAAAAACCATGGGTTTGCTCCCCAAGTTTTCTTGCTTTTCACCTTCAACGTGTAATCATCTTATGTATGTAAAAAAAAAAAAAAACGTGGTGGACATGCTGAAGGCATACCACCAAGTGTTCAACTTCATACCACCAAGTGTTCAACTTCTTTTTCTTTCCTTAAAAAAAAAAAAAAAAAAAATCTTTTCATTTTCTTTTATCTTCTCTTACTCTTCCTCATTTTTTCCCATAAATTGAACCAAACTTTTCTTCACATTCCTTCATATTTTCCTTCACTTTCAGCTTCATCTTTCTCTCCCTCTCCGTCGGTTCTCCCTCTCTCTCTACCTCTCATTCTCAAAACTCTCTTCCTCCTTCCTTATCTATTTTTTTCCTCCTCCCCCGATCTCCATAGCCATGGCCTCAACCCATACTATCACCATCCGAACCATCAACCCGCGAACTTCACCACCATTGGTGCACTGTCGGACCGCCACCACCACCACCATCACCTATTTCCATTATCATCTAGAACCACCATTTACAAAGTGTTGTAGTTGAAGAAAGAGAAGAAGAAAGAAGATGGAGGAGAAAGAAGCAAAGTTAGAGAAGTTTATTTTGAAGTTCAAAAGTTGGTTTTCGGCTTACTTTCGGCATGCCAAAACCATCCATTCCGGGATGAATTGAGAAAAATAGGTCATGGAAGATGAAGTACGGAGTAAGTTGAAGAGAATAGCGAAAGAATGAAGTAAAACCGTTAAGAATTAAGAAAGTTATGGGGTCCGAAAGATGGTTCAAAAAAAATGTCCGAGACGGTAGGAAAATAATCTTATTTTTCGTCAAATTTTGGAGATTCGACGGCATGCAAAAAGAGACGGAACGAGGCGTGTGAGTAGTGAACCAAATACTAGGTCGTGAGTTGAATCCAATGACAGAAAATAAGATAAAACGGAGTTACGATGAAGAAGATACAAGCATTTGAATTGGTGACATTGAAATTAAAATTCTGGGTCTTCTGTTCGTGCATGCTACGGCTGTTGGAGGAGATGAGCTTAAATTTTATCCAGTGTTTCTCGGCCCATGGTGCTACGGTGCACCCTAGTACCTTTAGGTTAATCGAGTGGTTCTATGACTTTGGGGATGACCAACCTTAGGTTTTTTGACGTGTAGAATCCATTTTTGGGGTTAGATCTTGCAAATTCTGAGTCTAAGATGATGATCAACAACTAAAAGTTCTAAGAGAATCCGATGTCAGATCAACAGTGAGATCGCGTCCGATTGATGTGAAATTTCAGCAAGACGATCATGGAGCCAGGACGATCATATCTTACGATCAGAATCATAAATCAAATTCAGACGATAAATCGTTAACAACCTAACATAGTAAGAAAACTCTCATAACCGTCTCATTTTTTTTAATTGTTAAAATTTTAGATTTGTGTTCATATGTTAACATAGCTAAAACTTTAGATAAAATTTTGTTTATAGTTGTATGTAAATTTGTGATTGGTATTTTAAATATTTGAAGGTCATTTCTTTATTAGTAGCCTTAAAATCATGATATAATCTTGGATTTAGACTTGCATGTGTAGTTTGTGCCATTAAAGAGATGATTAAAGATTTTATTTGGTTTGATTATATAACTCTTCAATTTGCCAGAAACTTGTACAAATTTTTAAACAATTTTATGCTCAAAATTTTGAAATGATTTCTTCTACAAAATTGTTGAGAATGATGTCTAGTTCATCCAGGAATTTTCTTAATAATTATTGAGCTTGGTACGAGTTTATACAAATTTATAATTAAATCTGCTACTGTAAGACAGATTTTAGTATATGTTTAAAAGCTTATTAAAAATTCTATATTAAGCCAAATCTGGTAATTTCTAACTAAAATATGAAATTTGAGAAGTCTAATTTCATACTAAATTTTTAGATTTTGGATCTGATTTATAAATTTAAGTATGGAATTAATTTAAGAAAATGTGATAAATCTGTGTCATAAAATTTCTAGGAATTTTACAGAATTATTTATAACTTATTTTTGGGAGTTTATTTCTGAAAATTGACCCAAACATATTTATTGAATATTCTGTACATTTTCACGAATTTTAGAACTGTATAAATAATTTATTTATAATTTTTATTACTTAGGATATAACCTGAAAATTTCTAGACAGGTTTAAGATCATGACTTCAATTATTTATTCGGATAAAAATCAATTATTGTGTTGGTCCAATTCATCAAATATAGTAAATTAGTAATCCATGTATGAGTGTATTGTGGTTTATTTAATATTGCGGTAGTCTAATCTTGTAAATTAAAGATCCATGCACGTGTGTGACTTTGGTTTATTTTCTCTGTATCTAAATTATTATTTCATACCATGGTTTAAATAAATTATTTATTTAAATGCTGTACATTTATTTATTATTGTGTGACATGTGTAATATTTTATGTTGAGAATTTTAATGAGTTGATATAACATCAATTGTGATTAAAATTTGGAATTATTTGTGAGTAATATCAAAATTAACTGAAATGATTAACGGCATATACAAAGTTAACAATTGACGGTTAATACCAGTTGTTCAGAGTGAGTCTTGGTTTTAAAGAGTGTACGAAATTAAGGGTTGACGGTTAATACCGGTTGTTCAGGGTGAGTCCTGATTTTAAAGAATGTATGAAATCAAGGGATTGACGGTTAATATCGGTTGTTCAGGGTGAGCCCTGGTTTTGAGAATTCTCACGTAAATTATGTTGCGAAACTCTAAGATGGCACGGGACTTATTTAAACCCTTTTCGGTATTTGGTTTTGGAATAAGGGTGGATGTGTTGGTGGCACACAGGGAGGTTACATACCCCTGGCAGACCGTTTCCTTGGGGCAGACCACGGATGCCACTACTTGGGTATATCACTCCGGACGTGGGCATCCCTGGTAGTTACGGTTGGTAACACTTGAATATTTGACCAAGGGAGGGTTTCAAATTAACCATTGCCATGCTTAGTGGTTGGTAAGTTAAATCTCTTTGGTGAGATTTCGAGTGTCACCTAATTTATTAAAATTATTTTAATGGTTGTAATTTATGCTTACAATTATATTGTTACCTCATGTTTATAATCTCATTATTTTTCTCTTAAAAAGAATGGTAGGTTGGTTACGTTTTCTTACTGTGTTGCAAAACTCATGGCATATATTTTGTTGCCCTGGCGTTTTATGCCAAGTCTTGGCGAGAAAATAATTGAAGCTGAAATGGAGTCGACGCTAACGTAGAGCCTTGGCTGACCTGAAACCCCGAGTAGAGCCGAATAAATTATATTATTTTATATAATAGCTATTAAGGACTTTATAATTTCATTTGATGTTGTATTTGGATAATTTTAAGTTTTTATCTATTGTTATTTGGACGTTTGATTATGTACGAGAGTTGGATTACCCTATTAAGATGTCAACTTTTTAATTTATTAAGTCATTTTGTTTATTTAATTTCCCTTGATAAAAAAAAAAAAAAAATTTGGGGCGTCACACAGTGGCACTACATCAAACCGCTCAGAATTTCCTTACGATTCCAACGGCACCAAGCCCGTCCTCAGAAAACCTTCCACGCGCCCACACACGCCGCCTTTGTCCTCTGCGCGTCACCACTTCCGCCACCACTCTCGCACGCGCCATCTGTTGTTGCTTACTTCCGCCACGCGCCCACACGCGCCCACACGCCCGCGGCTGACGTCAGCCCTGCCTCTCCCGTATGTCGCGCCTGTTATTGTACGCCTCTCGTGCGCCGCTTCACTAGTGTGCACCTGCGTGTGCCAAAACAGCTACCGTGCGCCGCGCCTGCGCCTAACCGCTACCGTGCGCCGCCGCTTCCTGCTAACGTGTTCCTCCATGCACTCTGCTAACGTGCGCTGCTGACAGCATTGCTGACATCATCTCTGTCCAGCATACCTTTTCTTGCTATTTTCGCCCTTCCGGACTCACTGGTACACTCTATTTTACCTAATTTTGCTCCTACAGGTCTATTCCTATTACTTTAAACCCTACTCAACTAGTATTATGGATCGTCATGATGTTTCCCATCCCATTTCCGTTATTTTGAATGGTTCAAACTATGTTCTGTGGGCCCAAGCCATGTCCTCCTTCCTCAAAGGAAAGAAGCTCTGGCGAATTGTCACCGGGGATGTGACTAAACCAGTGAAAGACAGTGACACTAATGAAACTACTACTCCTATTGCTACATTTGAAGACCGACTTGAGGAATGGGACAGTAAGAATTACCAAATCATTACTTGGTTTCGTAATACCTCTGTTACCTCTATCAGTCTTCAGTTTGGTCGCTTTCAGCTTGACTCTGTAGCAACTCCTGCAAAAGACATCTGGGATTTTTTGAAAGAACAATACCAGACTACTGGTCTTGCCCATCAATATCAACTTCAGAACCAACTTCACCGCATGCGCCAAGAATCCACTCAGTCCATTAATGACTTCCTTTCTCAAATGTACTCTGTTTGGGATCAGCTTGCTCTTTCAGAACCAACTTGGCATAACCCCGAAGATGCTGTTTTATTTACTATCTATCGCAACCAGCAAAGGTTGGTGCACTTTCTCATGGCTCTTACTTCCTCCTTTGAGCCCGTACGTGCCTCTCTGCTTCATCGCCATCCATTGCCCACTCTTGAACAAGCAATTTCTAAGTTGCTATCAGAGGAGACTCGTCTCGGTACTCTTCAAACTCATCATGTGGACTCTGTTCTTGCCACTCCTCCGTACCGGCCATCATTTACCCAGCGGACCACTGTTTACCTCTATTGTCAGAATCGGGCCTTTCCTTCAACCCATCTCCTGGTCAATTGCCCCGTCAGATCCTGCCGCTACTGCAACAAACTTGGTCCTGGTCATCTGCAACAGGATTGTTTTCGCAATCCATCCCGCTCATCCTCCAATAGCCACTCCTCTCACGGTGGCTCTTCCCGGGGAAGCTTTCATTGTTCCGGGACTCAGTCTCATCACACTGCTACTGCTGCTTCCGGGAATCAGTCTCATCACACTGCTGCTGCTGCTTCCGGGAATCAGTCTCATCACACTGATACTGCCGCTTCTGCGGGGTTCTCTGAGTCACCTGCTCCGTTTACCCCTCGCTTTTCTCCGACGGATGTCGAGGCCATGCTCAAACAACTTCTCTCCCCATCTGGTACACCTCCTCCTACTGCTTTGTCTGTAATCCCAGGTAACTCTTCTTGGTATTTTGACTCTGCCTGTTGTAATCATATGACCTTCAGTTCTACTATCTTTTCTTCCTTATCTTCATCTTCTCATATTCCCCCAATACATACTGCTGATGGTTCCCTCATGTCTGTCCGTCATGTTAGTACTGTTTCCACCTCTTCTTTATCTATACCTCAAGTTTATCATATCCCTGCTCTTACCTTAAACCTTATTTCCATTGGTCAATTATGTGAACTTGGTCTAACTGTCACATTTTCTGCTACTGATTGTTTGGTACAAGACCCTTAGACGAGGCAGACTATTGGGATCGGCCGTAAGCATGGACGTCTCTATGAACTCATTCACTTTCATGTTCCTGCCTCTCCTCAAATCGCTGCTCCTACATCTACTTCCTCATTATCTCCCTTTCATCTTTGGCATTGTCGCTTAGGGCATATTTCTGTTAATCGCTTAAAGTCTTTGGTTTCCAGTGGTCAGTTGGGTCATGTAATTCCCGATCATTTCGATTGTATACCCTGTCAACTTGCCAAACAACCTGCTTTATCATTTAATAAAAGTACTTCTGTTTCCCTTGCACCTTTTGATCTTATACATTCGGATATTTGGGGGCCCTCTCCTACTACTACTATGGGGGGATCCCGCTATTTTGTTGTTTTTATTGATGATTTTTCCCGGTTTACTTGGCTTTTTCTCATGAAAAATAGGTCTGAACTTAAACACATTTATTATAAATTTGCCGAAATGGTCCACACCCAATTCTCCAAAGTCATCAAAATTTTTCGCTCTGACAATGCTATGGAATATCGGGATTCAGATTTCCTTTCCTTTCTTCAGCATCATGGTACACTGCCTCATCGTTCTTGTGCTGGCACGTCTCAGCAAAATGGCCGCGCTGAACGCAAACATAGGCATATTCTTGACACTACCCGCACTCTCCTTCTCTCTTCTTCCTGCCCTGAAAACTTTTGGGGGGAAGCTGCCCTCACTGCTGTTTACACTATCAACTGTGCTCCTACTCCTGTCATCCATAATCAAACTCCCTTTGAACGTCTGCATGGCACTCCCCCTCCTTACGCCAATCTCCGGGTTTTTGGCTCTGCCTGCTTTGTTCTACTTCAATCCCATGAACACACCAAGCTTGAACCTCGTTCTCGTCTTTGTTGCTTTCTTGGGTATGGAATTGAACATAAAGGCTTTCGCTGTTGGGATCCTCTCTCTAACTGTCTTCGTATCTCCCGCCATGTCGTTTTCTGGGAGCACCAAATGTTTTCCTCGCTATCCTCCTTTCACTTACCTGCACTTTCCACTACTGTCCTGTTTACTAATCCTTCCATAGATCTTTTCTCTGTTGATTTTGATACAGGTTCCTCCTTCATCGAGACGCCCTTGCTCACTCCTGATCTTGTCCAGCCTGCTCTCCCTGAAGGTCTACCTCTTATTGCTACACCTCCTTCTTCACCGGTTCTTCCTCCCACCGATCCTCCTACGGGTCGACCACGCCGGGTAACTCAACCTCCTATCCATCTTCGTGATTATATTGTTGGATCTGCTGCCTTCTCTACTTATGAACCTACCTCCTATCGTGAGGCTTGTACTAATCCTCTTTGGCAGCAAGCTATGACTGATGAACTCCAAGCCTTGGACAAAGCTCATACTTGGGATCTTGTTGATCTTCCTCCTGGCAAGACTGCGATTGGCTGCAAATGGGTTTACAAAATCAAAACACATTTTGATGGCTCTATTGAACGCTACAAAGCTCGTCTTGTTGCCAAGGGTTTCAACCAGGAATATGGTATTGATTATGAAGAGACATTTTCTTCTGTTGCTCGGCTTACCTCTGTTTGCAGTTTACTTGCTGTTGCTGCTGCTCGCCACTGGGGGCTCTTTCAGATGGATGTCAAAAATGCTTTCCTCAATGGTCATCTTCTTGAGGAGGTCTACATGCAACCTCCACCTGGGTCCACTTTTCCACCTCATCAGGTTTGCAAACTACAGCGTGCTCTCTATGGCTTCAAGCAAGCGCCTCGTGCTTGGTTTGCTACGTTCAGTTCTACCATTCATGACTTCGGGTTCACCTCTAGCTCCTATGACTCTGCTCTTTTTATCCGGACTACTTCTCATGGTACCACTCTTCTTCTTCTGTATGTCGATGATATGATTATCACTGGTAATGATGAAGCTGGTATTCTCCACCTCAAACAGTTTCTCCACCGACAGTTTGAGATGAAGGACCTTGGTACTCTTAACTACTTCTTAGGCCTTGAAGTCTCTTATGATTCTACTGGTTCCTATTTGTCCCAGGCCAAATATGAATCCGATCTTCTGGCTCGTGTTGGTCTTACTGATTGCAAAACTACCTCCACTCTAGTTGATCCTCAGATTCGTCTCACTCCTCTCGATGGGACTCTTCTCTCTGATGCTACTCTTTATCGCCAGCTGGTCGGCAGTCTTGTCTATCTCACAGTAACTCGTCCTGACATTGCCTTTGCTGTTCACATTGTCAGTCAGTACATGTCGTCTCCTCGCACTCCCCACTATATTGCTCTACTCCGCATCCTTCGCTACGTCAAAGGCACTTTGTTCCATGGCCTTCACTTCTCTGCTTCCTCATCTCTTGAACTGCATGCCTTTTCCGATGCTGATTGGGCTGGAGATCCTACGGATCGACGCTCCACCACGGGATTCTGCTTCTTCTTAGGGGATTCTCTTCTTGCTTGGCGTAGCAAAAAACAATCCCTCACTGCCCGCTCTAGCACCGAAGCTGAATACCGCGCTCTTGCTGATACTACTCAGGAACTTCTCTGGCTTCGCTGGCTCCTTGCTGATATGGGTGTTTCTTCTTCTGATCCTACCCCTCTCTATTGTGACAATCAGAGTGCCATTCAGATTGCTCACAATGATGTTTTTTATGATCGCACCAAACATATTGAGATTGATTGTCATTTCATTCGCCAGCATGTTACCTGTGGTACTGTTCATCTTCTCCCTATTGCTTCTGTTGATCAACCCGCTGATATCTTCACTAAGGCTCATCCTCCTGGCCGCTTCAGTGATCTTGTTTCCAAACTCAACTTGGTTGATGCTTTCCCTCCTTGAGTTTGCGGGGGGATGTTAGTGTATAATTGTAATATTAATATTAGTGTATAGCTTTAATTATTAGCACTTTATTTTATTCTTTATACCTTATTCTTTATGCTTTCGGTGAGCATCCAATGCACCATAATTCTCTCTATAATGAGAGTGCCTTCTCTTTGTAATACACATATAGTTTTGGCAGACAAACTACAATTCATTGTCTCTCTCTCTCTCTATCCTCTCTCACTTTCTCAAACTATTATTTCATAAAGTATAAAAAGTCAACTCACTCCCAAAACGAAAGCCATAATGTCTTTTTTATTTATTTTTTTATTGGAAAAAAAGAGACGTCTCATATTTGTTAAAAAACCAAATCGATCTAGTTTAGTTTTGTGGGCCTATTACAAGGTTTATTTGGTTGTTCTATTCGTTTATCTTCTGAATCTTTGTTCGAATTATTTATAAAAAATACTTAAATTAATTCAATAATTATACTTATATTATTTTATGATATTTGTTTTCAATATAAATGATATATTCTTAAAATTATATTTTAAAAGTATTTTTATGAATAATTATGACGAAATTATGTGACTTCAAATTTTAGATCAAGATAAATTTTTTATAAATAATTTACATACATAGAATCAAATTATTGTCATGGACTTTCTGGTGAGTCCACATAATTGAATTGGACAGTTCTGTGCATTTGATAGAACTGAGGACAATCATGTTCCTTTCAAAAAATACACTGACAGGTAGAAAATTTATCAAGTATTGCTTAGGTCGTACTCTTAATTAATAAGAAATTACAAAACATATTAGACATGGAAAAAATTATTAAATATTTCTGCAGTGTAGTAGCAACTTAACTCACTTTTATAAAGATTATGTGATTGATTTGAAACACTACAGATATTGACACATAAAATTACTAAATAATTATATTTATGTAAGTTCTTTCAATTATCTAACAAAAAAATATGTCAATACAAGAATGACTCAAATTTCTTCAGGACCCAAGGCATAGCCTTTTTAAATTTTTTATAAAAAATATATATTTCTTTTATGTTGAAATGAAAAATTACTATGTTCAAGTTTAAAACTTTCAATTTTCAAAACAAATTTAAACTAGCAATATAAGTTTCTTTTAGAAAGCATTCAAGGTTAAGACAAACCTCACTACTTTTTTAACTAGCCTATTTTGGAAAGGTCAAATTTTAATTAAAACGTTATGCAATCATTATAAAAAAATTAATAATTCATTTTATATTTTTTATGTCAAAAAATTATTAAATAAATTAATTTTCAAAACAGCATTAATGTGATTGTGAATTTATATTTATAATATTAAAATACATAATAGTACTGAGATGAGCTTTGTGCAAAAGTCTTATTTACCTAGCGGATGATTATTCAGTAGTTTTGTAATATGACTACGTGACATTTCATAGTAGTATAATTAATGGAGAAGATAAGATATTAATTATTTGTATTAAGTAATTGAAGAATATAAAAGAATATAATGAATAATAATTGATAAAAAAATATAATCACGTGGTACTCTAAAATTATCTAATAATTTTCCTTTACTTAGCACTAAAGCCATTATCCCATTTATACAGTTTTTTACTATATTATTAATGAACATATGACAAATAATGTCATATAATATTCGGAACTAAGTAAATTATTACCTATTTGTCCACCCCTTTTCCAAGTAAAGAAACGTGGGTATTTTAATAGGGAGTATATTATCCTAAGTCAATTTTGTGGACTAAAGCCCATTTGTTTTGGAAAATAGAGGTGGTATTGAGATTGAGATGGAGGTGGAGGTGGAGGTGGAGATAGGACATATTATATGTTGTGTTTATTTTAGGAGATAAAGAGGGGATTCATAATCCTCTTATGTTGGGATTGAGACAGAGGAGGTGGAGATGGTATTAGAAAATTACTCCCACGAGATTAGGTTTTTTTATTTTTAAAATTTTTATTTACATGTTGGGTATTTTTTTTAACATTAATGTTTAATGTTTTGTATTTTTTTGTTAAGTAAAAATCATAATTTTATTTGTTTTAATATTTTATATTTCTTTTATGAAATAATAATTTAACAATCCTCACATTAACAATTAGCATCAAAATAAATACAATTTTACTTAATCCCCTCACTAACAATCCACTCACTATTGATCCTCTCACTATCAATCATCTTCATTCTACGTCTGAAAACAAACAGGGCCAAACAGTGTTGCTTGCCATGGAGTTTACCATGGGTTTCAAATTAATAATTTGAATCACATAATTTTTAAATCATAATTTATAGATTGTTTATGTAAAAAATAAGGTCAAACTAATAATTGTAACTATATTAGTTTATCATTTTCTCTCTTAAAAAAATAGATGGTATAGTTTTTCAAATATATTTATTCATTTTTTTTTTCTTTCAAATAGGAGGTGGATCCCCTCCAGTCCTTAATCTGGACTGAAAGGCACTGTTCGGGTTCGTGAGGTCTACAACAGATCTCGTTTCGATGATTTGAACCGTTCATTTTATCGGACACAAAAAAGACAAAAATAAAATAAAAAAATAAACGAAACAATAAAGAAAAAATTAGCCATTGTGGCATTTTATCAAACACCTAGCAGACCCATAATCAGAAGCATGAGACTTTACTGTGTGTAGAATCACCAACAATTCGTTCACTTCAATGATTAGATTGGATAGAATATGAATATCATAATCAGAATACATAACATGTTAATCATTCTATTTTCTATATTTTTTTCCCAAATTAAAATCATTTAAGTTATTCATATAACCCTCTAATTTAGCGCCTAAATTAAATAATATCAAAATTTCAATCCAAAATAACTTTTCAACTCCTTCATTAGAACTTTGTGCCCTGATCTATCTATAGTTCCTTCACAAAGCTGTAACACAGAACCATCGTGAGTCCATACTCCAACGTGAGGACGGTTCATCCACCACCGTGAGTTCATCCTCCATCGTGAGGACAGTTCGTCCTCCACACCGTGAGTTCATCCTGCACCGATATCAAGCTACAGCACCACCGTGGTCTAAAGTCATGCCAGAATTGCTAATTTGCTAAGTAATAGAAATTTCCTTTCTTTTGTTAGATCTCTTGTATTTTAATGCATTATCTTGCATCTCCCACATGCAGTCAACTCCTCCCTTAAGAAAATTTAAGCAGCATTGTAGGTAATTCTATAATGAGTTTTGTAAATTTCTTGCTACCCCGCGTTTTGTTGCTGCTTATGTCTATATTTGTCCTGCTTATCTACTGCTGCTGTATTATTTGTTACTTGCATCATGATAGTAAAATAGAAGAGGATGTTATTGTTCTATGATGTTGATTAGAATACTGAATTTGGTATTATACTTGTAATCTATTTAGTTTGGAACTTTGGATACTTGAAGGACATCTCAGGAAGTTCTGAGAAGGGAAGTTAATACAGGAACATCACCTCTTTTGAGAAAAAGATCTCTTGTCTTGATTTTTTTTCCATGGAAACCTTTACTACTCTACAATATGATTTTAAATTTTTGCATGAAATATTAATTCAAGTGATTGAAACTTCCTTGTTATGAAATATTTGTATTATGTGGACTGTGTTTTGCAATTCAACATTCACCAGGAACATTATAAATAAATAATGTGACATAAACATTAAAAAGTAATAAATACATTGGTTAGAAAATATGATAAATAAGCAATCTGTGTCCGACGCGTAGGATTGAGGCGTGAGAATCGGCGGAATCTAAGGAGTAAATTTGGTAGTTAAAGGAACAGGTCCTGCTGTACTCAAAGCACAGCAGTAATTGTGGTGTCTTCGTTTGAGGTGTATTATAATTTTATTTTTATAATTTAAACCGTTTATATTGTAGGGTTTTTTGAGTACTTCATGCCTACCAAAAATCATATTAATCAGATATCAATAATTATATGATCGAATTGCATATTGTTTATGTTATTTCTCAAAAGAAAAACTTATTATTTATATTTTTAGTTATCGATCATATAGTTATTGATATCCGACTAATATAATTTTTGGTAGGCATGAAGTACTCAACAAACTAAGTTCACGTCATCTGATTATATCCAAAGCAATTGTATTGTATTTTGGGTTCTGCTATCTCGCTTTATAGTTTCTTCATTCAGATTAAGATCTCTTACAGCTGGGTTCTTCAGTTCTTTTTTTTTTTTGGGTAGATATTGTGTTCCCCTAGGAATATTTATCATCTCATTCACTGCCAAGGATCATGCGGACATATATATTTTAAAAAAATAATATATGGTTCAAATTTAATTTTTATGTACTTGGGGAAAATATTAAAAAAGTGGAGGGTAAAAAAAAAATAATTACAAATTCATGAAAGTGCAACACTCATTTGCACAATTTAATGCATAAATTACTTATATATTCATGAGTTTGTAATTATTTTTTCAACTTTATACTTTTTTGATATTTTCCCTAACACTTACATTTTCAATATATAAATCTAGATTATACATTAAATACTGTAAATGTTTTTTTTTTTTTTTGTATATGTAGCGTTGCTGTTCTCTATTTTTGAATCTTTTCATTCCCTTGTCCTAATAAAACACTTACAATCATTGAATTATTAAAAATTTATAATGCAGTAATCTTAAGATATGATTCGATAGACACTATGACAAAACAAACGAGAAATCTAACCACATAAAGCAATCTTATACATATCATTATCAGTTTCACTCAAATTGCCTTAGCTTGTTTTTTATGTACTTAATACATGTTGTCAAATTACTGACACCTGCCTAATTTTATAACTTGATGCTTATCAATAAGAAAGTCATTTGAAAAACTTTAGTTTTAGTAATAAAATATGCACAGTTAGAGGCATAATGTAGATAAAAGAACATGATAAAATGTCTCACTTTTCTACAGTTACATGGCCAAACATGTGAATAACATATAGACTTCATAAATTGAATGCGGAATTATGAATGGAAGTTGCTCTCGAATAAGTCATAAGCAGTTAATCATTACACTTTTTTTTTTTTTTTTTTTACTTGCTGACAAATTATTAGCAATATATGATTGAAGTTAAAAACTAATACATATATATATATATATATATCAATTTTTTTATTCCACTCCAACAAAACATAATATATATGTATATATATATAATTTAACTCATTCAATATTTCAATATTTAAAAATAGAAAAATCATACATATAATTTAATTTCCTACCTCGAATTTATGTTTGGCTAATTATATATGCGGATTTATAAACTTCCCTCCTAGGGAATTTTGGACTGAAGAGTTGACACCTTGAAATCCTCCTTTCAATTGACTGAGGATCTGGAAATCCATTTCCCTGAGATCTTGAATATCCATTTCCCTGCCAAAGCAAACAAAAGATTAGAAACAAGTGATTTCCAAATCCATTGTCACTCCAAATATTTTGCCTCTGTCTTCCTCATCCATATGCTAAAGTAATGATTTTTGATAGTTGCTTTCAGTGTGCTGGTTTATTTTACATTTTCTATAGGTGGTTTTCTTTTTATGGGTTTCTTCATTTAGTTGTTCTCTAATTACCTACAAGGTCTTCATTTTAGTAGAATTCATTTACTTTTTAACTAATATCACTCCTTTGCCTTTTTACTTCAGTCATCTTTATTCATCCTTACTAATAGCATGACAAGTGATCTATGAGTTGACAGAAGAAAAGATTGCATTAATTGGAATTTTTTGATGAAGTTAAGAGCAAGCGGTTCCTTAAGTAACAGTTTATGGTAGTTGTACTATTTTCTTAATTAGAATGCTATGTTTATATATAAATTGGAATCTAGCCTCATAAAAGTGCTATTCCTGGTTTATGTCAAAGGTGGAACCAACAAATTTTTTTTTCCCTTTTGGACTATAAATCTAACAACTTTTCCTAACATATATAACTATTACATTCGTCTTTTTTCTGTTCGCATTTCTTTCCTTACTTAAATGCTGCATTTGGGTACCATATTTAACTGCATTTTACTTGTGGTAAATCAAAGTCTATTGCAATCTTATAAATCTAATTTGGATGTTAGACTGTCAAAGGTTTAAGTGGCAATACACATCATAGATTTTGAGCTCATACAAATTGGATCCCCCAGGTCAAGAGATTGGTACCCAACCCTTACCACCTCATAATGTGCAACTTGAGCATGAGGTGACTGCATCTAGCAGTGTTGGTAAGTTTGCAAAGTTGTTTATATTCAATTTAAGGTTTAACCTGCATTTGTTTACTTACTAACTCAATTAATATTATGTCCTTACAGCGTCACATGACAGACGTGGTCGTGGTCCAACACGCGGCATACAAACCCAACGCATTGTCGAGAAAGATAGAAAGATGTTGGTTCCTGTACCTAAACAGTTCCATGCATCGGTAGGAGATCAAGCCTCTAAGTTGGCCTCCAAGATTGGCATAGAGGTTCGAACGCAATTACCAAACTTGAGCGTTCTTAGGTGGAAGAAGGTTCACGATGCTGATAAGAAGCCGATGATCCAACGCTTGGAGGTAATTATTGTCAAGTAAAAGAGGCATGACACATGAAAATTGAAATTGAAACCCTTCACTAGTGCCTTCTATATTTTTTGAAATTGAAATTGAGGTGATAGATGGAAAGGATTAGAGAAAAATGGTGTAGCATAGGGGTTTATTTCAGTTTGTTGCATGGTTATGCTCAAGTTTTTGCTTCTTGTGTGAAAGAACTACTCTCTTTGTTAGGGTGATTACAAGAACTTGCTGCTAAACAAGGTATTACCTGGTAGCATATCAAAGACTTCTAGTTTTGGAAAGAATTTAACGATTAGTAAGAATGCAACTATAACTATGTATTCCAGTTTGCATCCTTGCGTAGTGAAACACAATAGAAAATCTAAAAATTTAACTAGTGATGCATATATTAGTAAACACTAATATAACTAGTGATGCCAACAAATAAACAGGGAAGTATTCTTGTTAGTACTAATCAAATCATGGAAACAATAGCTATGAATAGATGGAGGCCATTATATTGGCTTCAGGAAGGTGATAGACAGCAGAGGGTATTTGATTTAATTAGAATAGATGGAGGAAGGAGGCAGAGATCCTTGGTTAGCTAAAGCAAGGGTGCCTGAATTGTCCAATTCAGAAACGGATGAATTAGCTAAAACAGGGGCAGTAACTCTAGCATGTTTGATGGGCCACTTTTCACTTGATGAGTTGTGTGATGTAGTAGGCAACCTCATTTTCTGTTAACCTCATTGTATCCTACCACCTTCATGTCATGCATTGAGAATTGACCAATTTTATTTTTGACTTATTTTGCTCGCATTGTACAACTATGCACTCTTTTTTCTTTCTATGACTGAAATTGTTTGGTGTACTACACATTGCTCTTTTCTGCTTCTTTTCTCAGTTGGTGGTTGCATCTTTTGGGGTTTTGTAGATTGAACTTGTTTGAAGTTTTCAAACTTGATTTCCTAATGCTTTAACTCATGGTGGGCAATGCATACATCAACAATGCCGTTTGGTTATACTTCAAAAAATTAGGTTTCTATAAATGGCTTAGGGATGTAATGCTCATCATCATGGTGGGCCATGCATACATCAACAATGCTGGTGTGTTCTGCTTTTTTATTTTATCGGATTAGTAGGCTTTGTTATCTAAATATTTGAAATAACATTAAAAAACAAATAAATCAGATAATTGCAAATGGAGAAGTGCCTGAGTTGGCAGAATTTTACAAGTCCATCCACTATAATTCGAACACGCATGAATGGATTTCGTTGGAGAGCCAAACTAATTATGTATGTACAAGGCAACGCTAGGAATGACAATAGATAACCTACCCTGTGGGTATCCATGGAGACCCAACCCAAATATATGGGTTTTTCCCTTTTTTTCTTATCCATTGGATAGGGTAAGTGATATTTTTTAAATATCCACAGGGGATGGGTACCCACTAATTTTCCCATATAATATATATATATATATATATATTTTTAAGATTCACAATCAAAACTAAATATACATTCAATTTTTTTTCTTTTATTTATTTATTTATTTTTTCAAGTTCACAACCAACTCCTTTTTTTTTTTTTTTTTTTTTTTTTTTTTTTTTTTTTTTTTTTTTTTTAAAGATCCACAACTAAAGCTAAATATACATCCAATCTTTTTTTTTTTTTTTTTTTTTTAAGGTTCACAACCATTTTTTTTTTTCAATTTTTAAGATTCACAACCAAAGCTAAATATACATTCAATCTTTTTCTTTTTTTTTT
Source organism: Camellia sinensis (assembly GCF_055761805.1). Classification (NCBI taxonomy): domain Eukaryota; kingdom Viridiplantae; phylum Streptophyta; class Magnoliopsida; order Ericales; family Theaceae; genus Camellia; species Camellia sinensis. The sequence continues at coordinate 194,206,746 of NC_138964.1, forward strand.
TTATAAATTTTTTTTAAGGTTCACAACCATTTTTTTAAAAAAGATTCACAACCAAAGCTAAATATACATTCAATCTTATTTTATTTTATTTGGCTCAACAATAAAATCAAATACACATTAATTAACATTGTCACATTATTCTTGTCAAATTTCATGCATATCTAGAATTATTTAAATTTATTTAAAAAAAATTAAAGACACTGTCTAGTGCAGGTTTCGGTTTGCTTTTCTATATTATTTTATTTTATTATGTATTGTAATTTTCAGAATGGTTTGCTTGTTCTGAAATTTCAAGTAACGGGTATGAATCTATTTGTTTTATGTTATCACACAATTTATACAACATATATATATATATATATATATGAATGTATTTGAAAATAAGAAAATTGTAGAGAATCGAAACAAGCATGAGTCGTAATTGGTTAAAAAGCATGGGTACAAAGATTTATTTACTGGAAAAATAAAAAGGGGATATAAAGTCTTATTAAATAATTTTTTTTAAAATAATTTTTTTTTCTTAGTTATGAACAGATTTAACTGAAATCAGCTTGTTTCCCAATGTTATGCTTCATTTATTTAGATAGAAAATATTTTTTATAAAAAAAATTTAAAATATATTTTTTTATATTTGGTGGTGGTGGTGATGGAACGAAGGTGAAAGTAGAGATTGTGGCATAGTGGTGGGGTGATGGCGGCAGTGATGATGGTAGTGGCTATGGTGATGGTAGTGTGATAGTGAAGGTGAGAATAGTGGTGATGGTGTTGTGAAATTAATAAAAATTTAATTGAAAAAACATTTTTTGTTTTTTAAAAGTAACAAACAACAAAATTCGTAGGGGACTAAAGGAAGAAGATGATGGATGGATTGGGTGTGGTAAGGCATAGATATCTTAAAATGAGTGGTTCAGATTTGTTAAAAGGTATAATAAGATTTTGGATAAATTAAAATGAATGGTTCAAATTTGCTAAGAGAAAGATGGTTTAATGTCTAAAATGTCTGTGGCTAAGAGATCAACAAACAATTCCTTATTTATGCCCTGATGCAATTTAATACGGGTCTTATAACACTTTCTTCAAACAGGTTCTTTCACATTTTATTTTTTCAAACAGGCTCTTATAACATTGTAAACATGTTTTTATAACATGTAGGGGAGAGAGTGAGAGTGAGAGTGAGAGAGAGAGAGAAAGAGAGAGATGGTTGTAATTTTTTTTTTGATCTTCCACGTTCTTCCACATTTTTGTTAATTACTAAAACTTATTTGATTGTTTCAAAATTATATATTTGATTATTATAAAACAAACTTTTTAATTAATTAATTAATGTGTATTTGATTTTGTTATTGAACCAAATAAAATAAAATAAGATTGAATGTATGTTTAGCTTTTGTTGTGAACCTTAAAAAAAAAAAAAAAAAAGTTGTTAACATTAAATATATTAAAAAAGAAAGAAAAAAGATTGAAGGTATATTTAGCTAAAACCTTAAAAAAAAAAAAGAAAAAAAAAAGAAAGAAAAGAAAAGAAAAGAAAAGTTGTTAACATTAAATATATTAAAAAAGAAAGAAAAAAGATTGAAGGTATATTTAGCTTTTGTTGTGAACCTTAAAAAAAAAAAAAATGAAAAAGTCGTTAACATGAAATATATTAAAAAAGAAAGAAAAAAGATTGAAGGTATATTTAGTTTTTGTTGTGAACCTTTAAAAAAAGAAAAGAAAAAGCGGTTGTTAACATTAAATATAAAGAATAAAAATAAAATAAAAATGGGGATTAAAGTGGGTTGGGGAAAATCCAAACCCATTAAGAAATAGGGAGGGTGGTACCCATGGGGAATGGGAAAAATTTATTATAAGGGAATGGGGATGGGGAATTAATATTTACCCCATTAACTGCCATTGCCATCCCTAGGCAACGCATATTAATTTTGATAAAATTATTTATTTGCTTTGTAAGGTAGAATAACTAATAATTGTTTGATTTATTTTAAATTAACAGGACAACATGATACAGACGCAAGCAGAACACCTCTTGCAGATTGGTGTGATGCCCTTGAGCCCAGAGGAGTTGTCAGTCAAGGTGCTTAAGCCAAGGTCAGGTTATGTGAAAGGACTCGGCTTGAGGCTTTCTTCTTCTATGAAGACTACTGTTGCACATGCTGAAAAATAGTGACTATGTTCAACGCCTTGAGATGCAAATAGCATAGCAAAATGAACAAATTGCAAGGTTTCAAAAGTCAAAGAAGAAACAAAGCAAGAAGATACGAAGTATCATAGAGTGTTTGACGTAGAAAGGTATCACGGGAAATTTTGAGAGTGGGGAAAGTTTAGATTCTGATGGACAAGCTTCTTGGTTAGTATATTATGTTTATATGTTAATTTAGTAGAACATTTCTTCTTCAACTAGGGTAGAATAAAAAACTACTTTTGACATTTAGGCACAAGGTCCCGGGAAAATAGTGAAATATGCATCTAAAGGCCCGAAAAACATCACAAACACCTTGAGATTATCAGAAACTATCATGAACACTTTGGGAGGGATCAACATAAGTTGTGAAAACTTACAGAACAATCATAGGGCTCTCGGTTGGAAAACATTTAGGCTTGAAAATAGGCCGTTAAGGAGTAAAATCTTGAAATAGTCGTTAAAAGGCCGAGAAATATCATGAACACCTTGGGAGGAGCTAATGTAAATTGTAAAAATTTACGGAACAAGCACGGTAAAATTTGGTTTAAAATTTACTTTGAAATTTTTATTTTTTCTCTTCTAGGTTGCATATTAACATATTTTGTGAAAGGTTACCTTAACCTTTTGTTGTTGTTGTCGTTTTTTTTTTTTTTTAAATGGCAGATTGGAGATGAACGAATTTGGTAACCTGCGTAGCAAGAGTTTTTTTGTTGATATTACCAGACACATCCATCACAGTGTAGCTGTACTTTTTGTTGATATTATCAAACATGTATTTTGACTATGTTGTTGTGGGTTATGATGATATTGTGATGGATCTTATCTTTTTGTTGATATTTTATTGAATAGATTAAAATGAATAGGTTTTTGTTGATATTACCAAATGAACAGGTTTTTGTAATGATTTGTAATGGATATTATATTCAGCAGGTTATTAAAATGCACAAGTTATTTTGATTGTGTTGTAGTTTTTGATTTTACTAGAATAGATGTTATAGTTTGGATGTTATATATTAATTTCTTGATACTATGAGACATGTATTTTGCTTGGGTTGTTTTAGGATAATGAACAGTTCAATTTTGTATTGATTTGTATTAGATATTTTTATTTAATAGATTATTAAAATGTACAGGTATTGTTTATTGAAAAAAATATATAAATTGCAAATATAACCCTCCCCCCAATTCTTAAAATTTATTTATTATTGGCGATGAAAAAAAAATTGACACTGAAACTTTCTAATCTCAACAAATAATTTCGTCACACATATTCATTATTTCATCACTAAATTAAAATATTTGTTGACAAAAGTTTTCGTCACTGAAGGGTCTTTTTTTTTCCATCTTTTGGTGGCGATATTTTCGTTACTAAAAATTCTATCGCTATTTTTAATGACAAAATATTTTGTCACCCAAAACAAATATAATAAAATTTTATTTAATTTTAGTGACGAAATGAACATTATAGGTGACAAAATATTTAACATTTAGTGACGAAATATTTCGTCACCAAATACCAATAATAGGTGACAAAAAAAATTTTCATCATCAAGTACTTTTAGTGACGACAAATTGATGACGAACGTGGTGACGGAATTATTTCGTCACGGATCAATTTGGTGACGAAAATTTCACTATTGGAGACGAAGTGATTTTGTCATTAAAGAACCATTTTGTTGTAGTGTCACGCCGATCTCCCTCCCTCCCTCTCTCCGATCTCACTACCTCACTCCATCACTGCCTCTCTCCGATCTCCATCACTGGCTCTCATCTCTCTTCTCTGAAGCCCTCTCCCATCTCTCTTCTCTGAAGCCCTCTCTTTTCTCTCCATCACCGTCGAACGCCATCATTCTTTATCATCAGAGTTTTGTCGCTTCTGTCGCCTCACCAACACTAGCGTGAGATCTTCGTCCATTTGAGCTCAGATCTGTTTGATAAAGATGAAGAAAATGATCTATTTTTGTTGAATGCGTTAGATTTATTTTTATTTTTCTATTTTTTACATTTGATGAATATATATGCTCTCAGATTTGTTGATAATGTTGTTGTTGTTGATCAGATTTGATATGTTTCTGTTGAAGAAAATGATCTATTTTTGTTGAATGCGTTAGATTTTTTTTATTTTTTATTTTTATGTTGAAGAGAATGATCTGTTTCTGTTGAAGAAAGTGATCTATTTATGTTGTTCATGTTGTTCATGTTGTTTTTTTTTTTGTTTTGGCCGGGAAATGTTCGGGGTCGGGGAAACCCGATCCCCGTTAGGGGATGGGGGTGGGGGCGGTGATAGGCTTCCTGTCGGGATTGGGATTGGGAACGGGAAAATTTCTATCGTTGGGGATCAGGGATGGGGAGTATGATCCCCGGCCCGTTGCCATTCCTAGGTGAACTCCACAGACCCGATTAGAAATTTGTCCATTTTTAATATTTCCCACAATATATATATATATATATATATATATAAAGTGCTTACTTGCTTAAGGCTCATACCCTTCTTTTCTTTTTTCTTTTTTTTTTTTTGTGTGATTTTGCCCTTTGATTTGGAATTATTTACTATTAGAGGCTTGGATTTTAGTTTTTCCATTTCACCCTTTTATTTTGTGTTATTTACCAATATTGGTAATACTAATTTGAATAAAAGTTTTTTCATAATTATGCAAAGATTCTTGGTTAGTTATGAAATATAAATATTTTGATTTTGAGTAAATTACAATATACCCCTGAGTTCTTTTTTTTTCCTTCATATTTTGCCATTTTATTTTGTATAATTTACTAATGGTAACCCACAATTTGACTTGTGACATCCCAAATTTTTGGAACATCAAGGGAAATTAAATAGACAAAATGACTTAATAAATCAAAAAGTTGACATCTTAATTGGACATTCCAACTCTCGTATATAACCAAAGGTTTTATCAACAATAAATAAAAACTTAAAATTATCCAAATACAACATCAAATGAAATTATAAAGTCCTTAATAACTATTATATAAAATAATAAAATTTATTCGGCTCTAATCAAGGTTTCAAGTTAGCCAAGGCTCTACGTTAGCGTCAACTCCATTTTAGCTTCAATTATTTCCTCGCCAAAACCTGACATAAAACGCCAGAGCAACAAAAATATATGCCATGAGTTTTGCAACACAGTAAGAAAACAAAACCAACCTACCATTCTTTTTAAGAGAAAAATAATGAGATATAAACATGAGATAACAATATAATTGTAAACATAAATTATAACCATTAAAATAATTTCAATAGTTCTAATAAATTAAGTGACACTTGAAATCTCACCAAAGATATTTAACTTACCAACTACTAAGCATGACAACGGTTAATTTGAAACCCCCCTTTGGTCAAATATTTAAGTGTTACCAACCGTAACTACCAAGGATGCTCACGTCCGGAGTTATATACCCTAGTAGTGGCATCCGTGGTCTGCCCCAAGGAAACGTTCTGCCAGGGGTACGTAACCTTCCTGTGTACCACCTGCACATCCACCTTTATTCCAAAACCGAATATCGAAAAAGGTTCAAATAAGTCTCGTGCCATCTTAGGATTTCGCGACACAATTTACGTGAGAATTCTGAAAACCAAGGCTCACCCTAAACAACCGGTATTAACCATCAACTCTTACTTTCATACACTCTTTAAAACCAAGACTCGTCCTGAACTATTGGTATTAACCATCAATTGTTAACTTTGTATATGCCGTTAATCATTTCAGTTAGTTTTGATATTAACCACAAATAATTCCAATTTTTAATCACAAATAATATTATACCAACTCATTAAAATTCCCAACATAAAATATTACACATGTCACACAACAATAAATAATTGTACAAAATTTAAATAAACAATTTATTTAAACCGTTGTATGAAATAATAATTTTGATACAAAGATAATAAACCATAATCACACACATGTATGAATTTTTAATTTACAAGATTGGACTACCATAATATTAAATAAACCACAGTACACCCATACATGGATTACTAATTTACAATAATTTTTTTATCCAAATAATCTGTAAAAATATATGTATTATTGATTGATTTGTATTGATTGTTATATTACAAGATTTATTTATTACAATTCCTATACAATCTATATATAGAAGAAAATGTGGTAGTAGGTGTAGTGGAGGTGATAGTGGGTTAGGTGAAGTGGAGTGTGTGGTGAAGTGGAGGTAGGTGAAGTGGAGTGTGTAGTGGAGTAGGTGAAGGTAAAGATGGGAAATTCTAACAGCCCCCCGCAAACTCAAGGAGGAGAGAAACTAACCAACTTGAGTTTGGAGAGAGTAACAAAACAAGAAAATACATAAAAAGAAAAAAGGATAGGAGACACTGTATGGTCGTGTCAGACCGTTGGTGAAGACACTGTATGGGGTGTCATAACGTTGTAGAGGACACTGTATGGTGGTGTCAGACCAATGTAGAAGACAGTTTATGGGGTCATGTCGGACCGTTGTAGAAGACAGTTTATGGGGTCATGTCGGACCGTTGTAGAAGACAATGTTGTGACAGTTTACGGAGTCTTGCTGGACCCTTGTAGAAACTAACCGGAATCAATGTCGGGACAGTTTACAGAGTCTTGTCGGACCCTTGTAGAAACTAACCGGAATCTATGTCGGGACAGTTTACAGAGTCTTGTCGGACCCATAAAGGAGCTAACCGGAATCTATGTCGGGACAGTTTACAGAGTCTTGTCGGACCCATAAAGGAGCTAACCGGAATCAATGTCGGGACAGTTTACAGAGTCGTGTCGGACCCTTGAAAAAGCTAACCGGTATCAAATGTCGGGACAGTTTATAGAGTCTTGTCGGACCCTTGTAAAAGTGGCACCCTCAAAAGGTGTGCCCAATTTTGTCAAAAAGGCGTGCCATCAAAAGGCGTGCCCAATTCATCAAAAGGCGTGCCATCAAAAGGCGTGCCATCAAAAGGCGTGTCCACTTTGTCAAAAGATGTGCCATGAAAAGGCGTGCCAGTTTGTCGGGCGGCAAGAGGCGCGCGATACGCGTGGCTGCCTCGGCTATTTATCCAAGACGAAGGCTGAGGCTGAGGCATACCATTCTGAAACCTCTGAAACCAACCCTTCGCTGAAAAAACTCTGCCTCTGCGGAGAGAGAAACTGTGGAACACTTTGTTGCCATTCTGTCACCAACCCTTCCGAAACACTTAGCAACCCAAAAACATGGCCTCTTCTTCCCGTCCAGCTACCCAGAACCTGCTCACGCTCTTTCCAGAACTGAACGAGCCCACAAGAGAAATAACTGGTGCGGTGGCCAGTGAACCTCAACCAAACACCTCTGGTTTTGCTCCATTGAACTTTCCGATGCGGTCGGTGGAGCAAAAAATGGCGGTGCAAACTGATATTGAGGCTAATCAGTATACTCTGAAGTCATGCGTGGAAACCATGACGGCGGTCACAAATTTGTCGAACCGGCTGCAGAGTAGGACAAATGAGGTGCAGCATTTAAATTCCCAGCTGGCTCTGCTCCAACGCATGTATAAGGATGCGCGAGCAGAGATAAGCGTGCTAAGGGCAGAAAACAAGGAGCTGAAGCGGAAGGCCACCGTGATGTTCCGATTTGGAGGGCCGCCATATGCTGCAGTGGAGGAGCAGGGAATAGTGATCGTGCCCAGTGGAGTGGGAAATATGGAGACAATACCGGCAAGGGCTGCCCAGGACGGAGGCAAGAAGAAAAGACCGGCGGTAGAGTAGAGAAGAAAAAGCTCACTGTTCCGATTTGTGTTGGTTTTGTTTTGTTTTGTTTTGTTTGTTTGTTTGTTTGTTTGTTTGTTTGTTGTTTTTTTTTTTTTTTTTTTTTTTTTTTTTTGTGTGTGTAAAATTGTGATCGGGGTTGATCCTTGAGATGAATAAAATATGGTGTGGTGTGCAAAGCTATATGGTATGAATGGAATGTGAAAAAAATTAAAAATAATGGGAAAGAAAAATAAAGAAAGAAATAATAAAAATATATTTGAAATCGGTAATGGTGTTCGGTATATATATATATATATATATTTTTTGGTTTTAATAATAATAATAATAATAATAAGAATAATATATTAAGGAGGAAAGCATGTGTGTTGGTGGGTCGGAAAGTAATTGTTTTGGTGGGAGACATGATTTGAAAAAGATTTTTTTTTTTTTTTAATAAATAAATAAATAAATAAAAAAAGTAGTAAAATAAAAAGTGTTGCTCTCTCTCTCTCTCTCTCTCTCTCAACCGTGTATGTGTGAGTGGTGTGTTGGGTGTATGATAATATATTATAATAGTGTAAAAGTGTTGCTACAGCTGGGTTTGTTCGATAAAGAAGGATTGAGAGCCTTAGATCTGAATAAGGTTGAATCACAAGAAGGAGTAACAGAACTTCCCAAAGCTTCAAAGTCATCCATGGAGAAGGTAGGGGAAGTACGCGAGAGCATTGTGCAAAATTAGATGGTACGAGCACACAATGTGTTGAAACAACCTCAGCCCTGTTTTTCTCCTCCCGTTCCTTCCTCGCAAGACGCTTTCTCTGCTTTTCCCGATTCTTAATTTCATCCATAAATGGAGAAAGAGCATCAGGAGGCAACAAATCACTGAGATCAATTTCACAAAGCTGAAATGTTGTTGTCAAAGAAAAATGGCTTAAGAAACGGTAACGCCTCCTTATGGCCTCTGATTGAGTTACTGTCTCCAATTGTAAAATCTTTCCACTGATTCTGTGTGGAAGCATATCATAGCTCCCATGATGGTGTAGAAGACACTTCATGTTTAAAGGATGAAGGATTAGGTGCTGACCATCAACAGCCTGATAGAAATTGTATGAATCCTTTTTGTTTCTATCCCTTAAGCCATCGGTTAGTCTTTGAGCTCCTGAGACATTGCGCCGATGATGGCGCAGAGGCGGTGGTGGTGGTCCTCCGTGGAGGAGCTGAATCGAGTGATGATTGAGTTGCAGAAGTCATTGGTCTCGTCGGCCGCCGTGTACGGCGGTGGTGCATCAAATTCGAATCCTTCCATGGAGAGGTGGCACAGACACAAGATGGAGGACGAGATCTAGTGGATCCAGTGAGGCCCGGAGAAGACGGAACTTGTGAGGTAGTAGTAGCGCTTGATGAATTCTTCCACTGATGAGACTGAGATGGGTATGTGTAGAGGTCCGGCGGGCGGCCTAAGACGATTCGGTTGCCGCCCGCCGGTGAAGCGAAATTATTAGAGTCTTAGCTCAGCTCTGATACCATGTAAAAATATATGTATTATTGATTGATTTGTATTGATTGTTATATTACAAGATTTATTTATTACAATTCCTATACAATCTATATATAGAAGAAAATGTGGTAGTAGGTGTAGTGGAGGTGATAGTGGGTTAGGTGAAGTGGAGTGTGTGGTGAAGTGGAGGTAGGTGAAGTGGAGTGTGTAGTGGAGTAGGTGAAGGTAAAGATGGGAAATTCTAACATAATCAATTGAAGTAATGATTTTAAACCTATCCAGAAATTTTCAAGATGTACCTTAGGTAATAAAAATTATAAATAAATTATTTATACAATTCTGAAATTCATGAAAATATATATAATATTAAATAAACATGTTTAGGTCATTTTTCATAAAGAATTTCCCAAAAATAAGTTATAAATAATTCTGTAAAATTCCCAAAAATTTTATGACACGGATTTATCACATTTTCTTAAATTAATTCCATACTTAAATTCATAGATCAACTCCATAATCTAAAAATTTATTATGAAACTAGACTTCTCAAATTTCATCTTTTAGTTAGAAATTACTAGATTTGGCTAAATATAGAGTTTTTTTTTAATAAATTTTCAAACATATAGTGAAATTTGTCTTATAGTTTCAGATTTAATTAAAAATTTGTATAAATTCATACAAAGCTCAATAATTGTTGCAAAAATTCCTGGATGAACTAGACATCATTCTCAACAACTTTGTAGAAGAAATAATTTTCAAATTTTGAGTATAAAATTGTCTAAAAATTCATACAAATATTTTGGCAGATTTAAGGGCCAAATAAAATCTTCAATCCTCTCTTTAATGGTATAAACTACACATGCAAGCCTATTTTCACAATAATATCATGACTTTAAGACTATCAATATCTTTAAATATTTGATATACATATCACAAAATATATATACATATATATAAAAATTTCTATCTATAAGTTAGTCATTTTATCATATGAATATAATCTGAAAATTTCAACAATTAAAAAAAATGAAAGGGTTGAGAGGATTTTGTTACTTAACAATACAATGATGAAATGGTAGAAAATTTTAGCTTCCTTAACCTCCCACTCTTCTTCTAACCGTGCTCACAGAATGCCTTTGTTCTTTCTCTCCTCACTCAACTTCTTGGTCTCAGATTTTCTTTTACCTCTCTAATCAAAGGAGTAGCATGCATATATATATATATATATATGCATAGATTATATGCTGAGCTCTCTCTCTCTCATCATGCTCTCACGTCCAATCCAATCTTCTAAATCCAAGAAGTATAATGAGCTCTTCCTCTCTATATTAACATGCAAGCAAACAAGTGGTTGCCACCAAAAAAAAAAATCTGCAAAAGTTTTTTATTTATATATTTGTGTATTTTTGTGGGTTTTTTAAAATTGATACACTAAAATTTTTAACTAAGATATTTAGTAAGAATAATTATCATGTTAAATCCTACTTAAAATTATTTATAAACAACAAATATTGAATATCCACAAAATTATAATTTTTAATAATGTCTTTGCTAGTGATTGAATTGGGTTAATTTAAAACTAACTTTTACACTAATATATATTTCAAATAAAATCAGGATAAAGTTAATTAATTAATTATTTATTATTATTATTATTATTATTATTATTATTATTATTATTATTTTGAATAATTAAATGCGGGTTTTCACATGACTTTTCCATTTTACCCTTTTCGTTGGTAATATTTAACAATATTGGCGGTACTAATTTGAGTGAAGGTTTTTTTTTGTAATAATGCAAAGATTCTTGGTCAGTTATGGCACATAAATATTTTGATTTTAGGTAAATTACAAATACACCTCTGCGATTTGTTTAAAATATGAAATGTCCCTACAATATTAGAAATTACAACTATTCCTTATTAGAATTTTTAATTTAACAGAATAAACAGAAAAAAATTTGTAAAAAAAAAATAATTTGAATAAAATATGAAAAAATTTATCAAAACAAATGAAAAATCGTCTAAAATAATTTTTTTAAAAATCAAACCAAACAAAATAATTTGTTATAAGATTTGCATTTTGAAAATATAAATTTATCAAAAGAATATGCCGTGCCTTGCACGGATCTAAAAATAATTTTTTATAAATGAAACTAAATCAAAGTTTAATAGTAATACCATATCATCATTGGTGTGTGATATCACCATTTAATTATTCCATCTTAATAAATAAATAAATAAATTCACTCATTTGAACTAAAATTTTATCTCATCTATTTATTAAATAATTGTACTTTATAATAGAAATTAAAATTTCTATCATATATTTAATCATTGATCCTATTTAATTTTGTAAGAAATTGAGCTTATTTTTTAAAAAAAGTTCAAGTAGTGGAATGGAATGAAATGCAATTAATTATTTTATTTTTTTTATGGAATTATTATTATTTCTTTTATAATGTATTTTTTATTATTTTTTGAATGAATCAAATATAAAATAAATATTTTCAAAAAAATGTCATATTATTTCAATTTACTTAGCAAACTCAATAAAACATTAGAATCAAAGGTCATACAGGACTCATTTGGTAAATAGTGATTTTAGTAAAAAAATCAAAAAATCATTAAAAAAATTAAAAAACAAACAACTTATATAAAAAAGTCAAAAAAATTATTTTCTCCCTACTTTTTACATATTTTTTTTGTAAAAAATTAAAAAATTATGACAAACATACTATATTTTTATATCATATTTTAACTAAAAAGTTAAAAAATTACTTTAAAAAATCTATTGCGAAACTAGGCCTAAGCCTGTGCTTTGGACCAGCTTTATATATATTTATATATACATAATCAATAATGATAGAGACTACTAATTTTGGAGTTCTAAAAAGACCACTAATGACATGGCACTCAATAAAAAAAGAAAAAAAATACAACACCAAGACCAAAACATTAAATCATTCTTAATGAGACCTACTGCTACATCATTAGTGATAGCACTAATTAGTGCTCTCACGCATTTTCCATATATAATACACGCACGGATCACGAGCTTGAAATCCCATAGTTGTACTACTAACAACCTTACCTAGTGGTAAAATCCATCTCCATCCATTCTCGAAGCTCTTCCTCATATATCATGTCTTCCCCAATCTCATTCTCATCATTCCCCATCTCCAATGTCGTCCCTGAATTACAACTCTGCATTTCACTCCTCTTTTCCATCTCCCCTGCATTGCTTTGGTGGTGCGAGTTTTGATTATTGGATTGGTAGTCTGAAATTGGGAAGTTGGTCTTGGCCTTGTCTCCCCGGAACTCCACGGCGGCTCTGTCGTAGGCCCTGGCGGCCTCCTCCGCCCTCTCGAACGTCCCCAGCCACACCCTGACCGCCCGCCTCGGGTCCCGAATCTCCGCCGCCCATTTCCCCCATGGCCTTTGCCTCACTCCCCTGTATTGGTTCTTCTTCTTCTTCCTCTTCTCTCCACCACCACCACTAGCAGTGGACACGGGATTTTTGAAACCGTCATTTCCACAAGTGATTGGCGCGAAATAGTCACATCCCAAACAACCGTTGATTTTGCATAATCGGCACGTGTCGACATCAGGGATCGAGATGACATGGCAATTTTGGTCAACCTTGGTTCCACTCAAGGAAGCCAGGGACAATGACGTGGCAGGTTCGGCATTGGTGGTGGGACTGCCGGAGATGACGTGTTTGAGAGCCGAGACCATTATGAAAAGCTCCTGCTCTTGAGTCAAATGCAGGGGAGGAGGAGTACCGGTGGAGGACCCCTCGGCTCCATTTTCCAAATTTTGAGGTCTTTTGTAGAATTTATCCATTTTCAGAGGGGTGTTATTATAGAGAGAGAAAAAGTTTGGAAAGAGAGAGAGAGTAGATAAAACAGTGCTGTGTGTGTGTGTCAGCAACAACATTGTCAGGAGCTAGTGCCGAGGAATATATATATATATATATATGAGCATTCTTATTTCAATTGAAAAATTGGGTCGATGCCAGCTGGATCAGGTTCATACACGGGCACGTGTGTACGAATGTAACCTTCCCACGAAGTGAGGTGGACTGGGGCCTACTATTGTACGAGGATGACAATGACGAAAGTACGACGTGGGCAATCCCAGCTGGAGTTGAAAGCTCACGTTAGAGAGTGGATGAGGACACGCGGCTTCACAGGGACAACTGGGCCGTCAAATGGAAGTGGTGTCGTGGCTATAGACTATAGTTGGACATCACCAGCGCGCTCCTCGTAAGCCAGTCGCCGCGGCTCTGGTGGCACGGCTTACTACTAGGATCCTTTTAATACGTCATCCGTCTATTAAATTAGTGGATCCAAAAAAAATTAATTCATATCTGTTTGTCAGATTGATAGATATAGATTGAATGAATTGACAGAATGATGCGAATTAGTTTGACAGTTTAAATTTTTATAAATTTTAAACATAATACAACTTGTGAATATTTTTTTTGAATAACAATTCAACTTAACATAATCAAAAGATTATCAAATAAATTATCAAATATCAATAATAAGTACATGACAAATTATAGAAATGGCCCATATAGTTTACTCGTGTTTTCATTTAGGTCTTTGTACTTCTAATTGCATCAATTTTACCCCTGTAGTTTGGTTTTTGGCTCAAAATGGTCCAATGGTTAACGGTGGTTAGACATTTAGATGGAAAAGTGGGCCAATTTTGACTTTCTTGAACAATTTTGACTTTCTTGAGTGTTTTTAGATCAATTCAATTTGTTCTCTCATATCATTACTGAAATTTAACTCATTTAATAGATGCTTTATTTAATTATTATTATTTTTTAAAATAAATTTATTTTAAATTTTAAGTAAAAAAATAACACATATTTTTATTGATATTTTATTTATTTAATTTTTAAAAATAAATTTAATTGTGTAAAAAATAAAATAAAATAAAATTTTATTTAATCTAAATAAAAATAATTAAAGATATTAAAATATGTTTAATATTGCTATTACTTAGTAAACAATTGAACAATAGTAAAATAGTCTTTTGCACATTTATCCTTATCCAATTTGTCTAACCAAACATTAGATTCATTAAAAATAAACATTTCACACATTAGTCTCATGGATACCAATCCCATAGAAATAATCCCCCCTCCAAGGATTGTTTAGTCCCTCATACGAGGGATATGGAATCAATCATATAAATTATAAATTATAAATTTTAATTTATAAGGCCATAATTTTTAATTACATTAAATTTATAATTTATAATTTTAATTATATATTAATAAAAAATATATATTTTTAAATTAAATTTAATTTTAAATTAAATTAAATTATATTATATTAAAATTAAAATTAAAATTAAAATTTATAATTTATAATTTATAATTTATATGAGGGACTCCATATCCCTCCTATGAGGGACTAAACAATCCTAGCGGGGGATTATTTCCATAGGATTGGTATCTCATGGGACTAATATGTAAAATGTTTATTTTTAGTAAATTTAATGTATGGTTGGACGAACTGGATAAGGATAAATGTGCAAAAAACTATTTTATCATTTTTCAATTGTTTATTAAGTAATAGCAATATTAAACATATCTTTAATATGTTAATTATTTTTAGCAAGGTTAAATAAAATTTTATTTTACTTTATTTTTTACACAATTAAATAAATTTATTTTTTAAAAATAAATAAATAAAATTTCAATAAAAATATATGTTATTTTTTTAATTAAAATTTTAAATAAATTTATTTTACAAAATAATAATAATTAAATAATAAAATTAAATAAAACATCTATTAAATGAGTTAAATTTGAGTGATGATATTAAAGAACAAATTGAATTGATCCAAAAACAATCAAGAAAGTCAAAATTGGCCTGCTTTTTTGTCCAAGTGTCTAACAATCGTTAACTATTGGACCATTTCGAGTCAAAAACCAAATTGTAGGGGCAAAATTGATACAATTAAAAGTACATGGACCAAAATGAAAACACGGGTAAACTGTAGGAACCATTTCTATAATTTGCCCTAAATACATATAAGAAAATCATGCATTATCAAAACTATTTCATTACTTTTTTTTATTAAAAAACTATTTAATTTGATTTTTTTAAAAAATAACAAAAGTAAGCCTTATATTTTTCACACAAAAATACTAAATATCAACACTTGTCATTTGATAAAGAATTTCCAAATTAAAAATACAAGAGAATATCTAAACTTTTTTTCAATTGAAAACACAAACATATACAAAGTCTTACAAATTACTAGGAGTGCTCGCGGTTCGGCGGTTCGGTTACGGTCAAAGGAAGCTCAAATTCGTCATCCGTCTAAAATTAGGCGGATTGAAAAAAATCAATTACAACCGTTTGCTCGTAAACACATATCCGCCTAAAATGCGACAGATCAATTTCATTTGATCAATTTGAATGAATCAAAATATTTGGTGAGCAACCTACTTACTACTTGTCATGTCCTCATTAGTGATAAAGAATAACATAAGGCTTACTTTTGTCAATGAGAATAATATATGAATTTTTAAAAATTTTGTCAATAATTATCACTTTTTTTTTAACATTTTATTGATTTGGTATAACATATCAGCATGATGACATTGTGTACCAAATCAATTGAATAATTTCTTATTTAGAAGTCTTCGACTCAACCCAGTTATATACGCATCATGCGCTGCTCATCGAGGTCGATCCTAAGTTATTAAGGGTCTAAGATAAATTATTTAAATTAGATTCTTCATATATCATTATCTAAAAAAAAAATATATATATATATATATATACTTGGATAAAAAGATATTAAGACAAAAAAAATCATTACAAGAAGTAAAAAGAATAAAAATTTAGTTCGATTGCTCTATGATTTAACAAAATTTAGATAACCAAAAAAAATAATAATAATAATAAAAAAATGAAAAAAAGAGTTGAACTTCAATTAGTTTAATAAAATCTTTATTTTTTAGTTTACCAATGCTATAAGAGGTAAAATTAATTTGGAGGGTTTTTGAGTGGGAGATTTGATCAAAACTTTGTCATAATAAAATTTTAATGTATCAGAAACAAATATAAAATTTTTTACATGAAAAGTCCAACACATACTACTATTATCAAAATATCCTTAGTGATTAATTTAATATTTTAAATTTTAAAATGATATAACTTTTGATCTAAATATTGGTTTAAATCACTTTACTTGTTTTTGGTTTTCCAAAAACACTTTTAAAAAAAAATTTATTTTCTTGTTTTCCGTGTTTTTTTGTTTTTACTGAATTTTTTAAATATTTTAAGTAGTTTTTTTAATTTTTAGACACACCTAATATAAATACACATAAAAAGTATAATTTTTGTGAAAA
This sequence comes from Camellia sinensis, assembly GCF_055761805.1. NCBI lineage: Eukaryota > Viridiplantae > Streptophyta > Magnoliopsida > Ericales > Theaceae > Camellia > Camellia sinensis. The sequence goes on from NC_138964.1 coordinate 194,223,520, forward strand.
AAATCTTTTAAAAATTCACTAAATATCAAAAATACAAAAAAATACGGTTCTTTAATATATATTTCGTATTTTTATGTATTTATTAATTTTTTAAAAATATTTTTTCACAATTTTTTTATTTTTTAGATACATCTAAGTAAGGTGTATCTAAAAAAGTAAAAAAAATACTTAAAATTTTAAAAATATTCACTAAAAACAAAAAAACGCAAAAAATAAAAAAACTCAATTTTTAAAAAATTTAATCCAAAAACTCAAACCAAACACACACATTAGTATTTTTAGAATTCTTTCATCAAGATCTATTAAATAAGATTCAGGTTGACTATGAAATTTTTTATAAAAAAAATTATTTGTTGAAATTGATGTAAACAGTAAATATTATTCTATTTGATAGTAATATGCTATTCTGGTTGACAGTAACATTTTACTGCCTGTTCTGAATAGAATATCAATAACAAAAACAGAGTACGACCCTCTTTGTATATGAACTCACACTACTAGAAATTGAAACCCATACATACTCGTAGAATATTCAATCACAGCTTCAAAAATCCTTTTTGTGCTAATCGAAAATGGCACATCAATGGCACACTGTAGAATATCAATTTACATAGTCAATTTATATAATAAAGTTTGCATCTCTTTCTCTCCAATCATTGTTAATATCTGTGAGAAATCTGAAACTGATAATAAATTTAGAGCGATGAGGGATCCTATTGAGGGCTTCAACGGACTGCACTACCACGAACGATGGACTATGAATGGTTCCAGTCATAGATTTTTCGCAAAAGCTCTTTTTGTGTTCTTTTTTCTCTCCTCAATCATTGTCTTCTCTTTCTTCTCTCTTTTCGTTAATTTACTTTGCATTTCTTAGAGAGAAAGAGAGAGATCAATGAAGAAGTTTCGACTTCTCAAATATATATAAATGATAGGACAAAATTTTGCCCAATAAATATGGAAATATATTTGTCCAACTTGAGGAATTTAGGAAGTAAAACGTTTAAGCTGTCCTTTACACATTAATATGTTGGGTCTACGGTGTTTTGGTTAAATTAACCTTTTGGGTGACACTGTCACAAGCTCAGGATCACATAGATTTAATCTTCATCAATTACTTTTATTTTTTTAATTAAAAAAAGAAAAAGAAAAAAAGGTTGATGCTCTTAAATTTTTTCCCCTTAATTTATCCATAATGAGATGAGAGATTAGTTAGACGTCAACTTTTAATTTATCACAAATTTAACTATGTAAGATTCAACTCCCTTGCTATCCTTATTATGTAAATGAAAATGAATCATGAGTTTTAACATTCATCTTTAGAATTTGATAAGCTGATTCGTACCGGTTAAAATTAGTTGAATTTAGTATATTACTATAAAATAACTAAATTATTTAACCACCTATTTGACCCATTAAATTTTGGGATTTTTGGGCAAAACGCCATCGTTTCTCACTATTTTGTATTAAAAAAACGACACTAATTAATTTTCACAAAAAAAGTTTAAGGTAAATTATCAATAGGTTCTAATAGTTAGATTTAATTCATATCAAATTTTATTGAAAATAAGTTCTAGTAAAATCATAATTAAAAATAATTTTTTGTGATGATTTTTTGTATGTCTCTAAAAATTGATAATTAGTAACTTTTTTTTGATCACGATTTTTATAAATTATTGCTAAAACTTACAATTTGTGATGTATTTCTGTGATGAATTTTTTAAATAATCGTTGAAAGTTAAAAATTAATGACTTTTTTGTGATATTTTTTAAACTGTCGTTAAAACTTATAATTAGTGATATTTTTTGTGACAAAAATTTCAAACTATCATTGAAAATTAGTGACTTTTTTTAATAGTGTTTGATAAAAAATACCATTAATTATTATAGGACCTATTGGACAATATAAGCCTACCTATTAGGATTTACACGTAAATGCCCAAAGTCTATGATATTTTATTTTATAGATTTAAAGGATAAAAGAATATTATAAATTAAATTAATAGACAATTTTATCTGTCATTAACGAACCAATTTAACTCTCATACTCACATTTGTCTCTCTACCCTCTCTCTCTTGCTTGTCCAAATCTTCACCATTTCCATCATCTGTGGATCATCTTTCATTGCTTCCATTGTAGAATTTCAATAATTGTTATATTTTATATTTTGAAGATTGTTTGGATTGAAGTTTATAATTGTGTCGTACAAGAAATTTGTGTTTCATTTGTTTCTTTGGATAAAAAAGTGAATAATTATTGACGAATTTTTCATGTGTGATTGAGATTGAACAATATGTATTTTGTTTGTTATGAACTTATGATTATTTTTTATTAAATAAGATTGAATAATGATATTTTTTTTGTTAGATTAAATTTACTTTAGTTTACTCTAGTAATATGTGGCTTATGTTTTGTTTGTTGACACTTTGTTTTAGATTAATAATAAATTTTATTCTATTTACATTATCATTTCATTGTTTAATAATTTTTTATTCAATATTTATATTTGTGACTGTAACAATTATAGTGACTTTAGTATTTAGTGATGATAGTATTTCATTATTTAAATATTAAAATTTTGCAGTAAAAATTGTTATAAGTTTTAGAATAAATTTTTATTGTGAGACGGTAAAATTTTACAGTTGATGTTAGTTTTGATAGTAAAATTTTTTTATTTTAAAAGTCAAAAAGTATTACAAATTATTATATTACTCTCCCTATTTTTTAAATATATTTTTATAAAGTATTTAAAAATTAATTAAGATAATCAACTTTCAAATCAATTAGCAGCATTGATATATATATATATATTATTTTTATTTTGAGAGAGAGAGAGAGAGGAGTTGGTAGTTGGTCGGAAGTTGCTTTGCTTTGCTTTATATACTCCTTCTGTTTTAAAATATTATTTTTTTATTTTATTCTTTATTATTTTAAAATATTAGTTTCTTTTAAAAAATTAAGAATTAAAATAATATTAATTTTTTATTTTACACTTTTTTTTTAAATTTATTAATAGTATAAAAATATTAATTATGATAATTGATATTCTCAAAAAAAAAAAAATATTATTAAAAAGATAATTTTAAAAAATTAATTTTTTTTTAAAAAAAATTATTATTTGGAGGTTGAGTGATGTAATGTCAGTTGATGATCCAAACCCTATGAAACTAGAAGGTGAACCAGCCGATTTTATATCTATATATACGTAGAGCACCACCGGCCACAACTGGCTGAATAACAAGCACGTGCAAAGCCGTTTTTCCCGCTTCGAATGTTTTATGTTTTTTGTAACAGTAACACCAACTACCATGTGGAAAATATCTGTTCATATCCACAAAAGTTTTGATAGTAGACTAGTCGTACAAGTTAGGACGGTTGTCTTAGGTTTATTTTGGTAATATAGTTTTTAGTTATTTTTTTTAGAAAAAAGCTTCATACCTCCACTGGGGGTCGACCCCCAGTGAGGTGTCAGCCCCGGATTGGTCGAAAAAAAAAATTGTTTTTTTTTTTTTTTTTTTTTTTTTTTTTAAAGTTTTCAGCCAGTGGGGGCGCGCCACGTCACTGGGGGCGCGACCCCCACTGGGTGTATGGATCACGGCTGTTTTTTTTATTAGTAGTAAAAGTCAAAAGTTGGATTTTTTGGTTTTTTTTTTCATTTGGAAAGTTGATTTTTAGCCAACGGTGAAATTATAATTTTACCCCTCATGGGTCAAAATGTGTTACAAAGGTAAGTTGTAAATATTTTAAATAAATGGGGGTAGTTTGGTCATTTTATTATGATTTGATATCATAAACAAACATTAATCAAAAAAGTCAAAAGTCACTTTTTACCAACTTCCCAAATCATTTGTCTAAAAAAGCAAAAAGCTTGATTAAAAGTCAAAAAGTCACTTTTTACCATCTTCCCAAAACAACCCTTAATGACTCATGTAGCTTTTTTTAGATAGGTCTCTTTGACCTCGTTTAGTAGAGTGGTAGGAAAGTGATTATAATTTATAATTTAGGATTGGTTTGGAGTGTTCTAAAAAAATATATTTTTTGTCTTTTTACAAAAAGGTGTGCAGAAAAATAGAGAGGTGATGTGATGAAAAAAAAATAAAAAGATGAATTATATAGTTAATGCCAAACCAACCCTTAATAATTTATAACTTATAACTGTAAATATAAATTGATTTTTGACTTATAAATTAAGCTTTTCCTCTCCCACTCAAAGAATAAGTTAATTTTTGACTTACAAAAAGTTATAAGTTGTATTGTTAAGCTAGACCAAACATATCAAAATAGCTTAAATTAAGTTAAAAGTTGAAATAAACTCTACCAAATAAAGCCTTTGTGTCATTAGGTTAAAAGTGAATTTCTTAGACTCTGTGTGGAACGATTTTGAAAATCGTTTTCTATATTCAAGTTTGCGTATGGTGTTTGGATAGAGTTATGAATTAATTTTCTACAATTTTGCAGAAAACTCAGTCAAACAGAGTGCAATTTTTAAATTTGACCGAACCAGTCGCTCGGCCGGTTGGCTGGAACAGTATTTTTTTTTTTTTGCAATTGACATGTTAATTTTTATATATTCGAAAAAAATATTTTTTGAATTTTTAAAATTTTGTTATGTGCTTTAAAATAATTTTGAGTTGTATATTTAGTTATGAATTGTAATTTTTTGTATCAAATATCAAATGTCACATCAAAAATTCTCCACTAAATTCAAAACTCTTTCAGCAAACAAATTTTCTACACTCAAATCATAATTTCAAACCTCACAAACTCAAAATATAACTCATACTCTCAAATCGTAGTTACAAAACTCTACCAAACGTAATCTTAATTTTTTTAAATTTTTTTATGTTTTTATTTTTTGTATATTTAAAAAAAAAAATTAATTTTTCACTTACCACTCTAAATAGGCCATATAAGTTAGGTAGATATTTAAAATTTGAGTTGATAAAATCAAGATTTAAACTTTAAGGAGACAAAAATATATGTATTTTTTTATCCAAAAAAATAATTGTAAAATTTTAAATTTTGATTTATGCTAACACAAAAATTTGAATAATATCACTATTAATTAGATATTCTTTTCTCAACATAACTGAGAACAAAAATTTAATCAGACATATTTTTTTTTATCTACATTAATTTAACAAAAATATTAATTATTATTAGGTCTTCTCTTCGTCTATTAAAATTAACTATTTAATAATGTTAAAAAATATCACTTTTTATAATATATATAAAAACATTTATGATAGATTGTGTAACAACCCAGATTTTTAATTATTCTATAGAATTTATACTAATATTATTTAATCTCAATTCAGAAAATATATAATTTATTATATATTATTATGTGTAATTTTGTGAAATAATATAATTAGTATAAATTTAGGGGTCAAAATAATAATAATAATAATAATAATAATAATAATAATAATAATAAACGTGGTAGTAAAATAAATAATTAATTTTCTATTGATATGTGATAATGTGTAATTTAATTAAGAATTAATTATTTATATAATTATACTAAAATATTGAGTCAAAGGATAATTATCTTAAATATCTATTAAGAATAAAAATGAATTTATATAATTATGAATTAAATTTGAGCGAAAGCGATATTTAGCCACGTGGAGGCCACGTATGCGTCTCTCCTCTCTGTAAAAGGGAGGAGGCGTTTCCCCTGAAGAAAGGAAAAGAAAGGAAAGAAAAGAAAGAAGGAAGAAAGAAAAGGAAGGAAAGAAAGAAAGAAAGGAAAAAAAGAAAAAAAATAGTGGAAGTTGAAAAGGTCTGTGATAGTAAAAAGAAAGAGTAAGGTATTAAAGTTAAAGTGAGTTATATTATATTTTAAGTTACCAAAATATATTTTACGTATGTTTTGACTTATTATATTTATATATACAAGTTATATTTTATAAACTATTATAAATTATATAAATATTTGAGTTACACTATTATAGAAGCCACCTCTAGAATCCGTACGAGCTACCTCTTAAATCCGTACCTCTGTTCTGACTGTCACTTCAGTGACCTCTGTTCTATTCTGTTCAGTACCGTGGTTATGGTCATTTATTTACATAATTTCTGTATTTCAGTTTCTGCCACTTAAATGAAAATAATCTCAGTGGTGGTTATATATTTACATAATATCTGTATTTCAGTTTATGCTACTTGAATGATTTGGCTACTTAAATGATTTATTTATTAAACTGAGTTATGTAAATGTTTTGGCTACATAACTATTCATGGTTATTTCGTGTCTCTTATACTCTTGATATAATATTTCTCACTCTGCCATGTGCTTATAATTATTTACCAATTTTCAAGAAACAATGCAATTCAGAAATAGTTTTTGGAAAGTCTTAGATGCGGGGCTGCGGAATAGACACACACAGTATTTTTATGATATTTCTCTATGTAAATATCGGTCTGTTTGGTCAATATATTTGTAATAAAAATAGAAACTCCAATGATTATTTTGGTACACTCATTTAAATATTACTTCCGCTCGCGTTTATTAATTTGTTTAAGAATTGGCCGGAGGTAACCTCAATTACTAGCTATTAGGATGCTTAACCCTTAGGTACGGGAAGCAGGTCGTGACAGATTGGACATTAAAATCTTAAGTATTTATCAATAAAAGTGATCAAGTAATTTATTACAAAATCTTCATTCATCCTATTATGCAGTTTAGTTTTGAAAATTTTCATAATTGAAAATGTATATTTTAAATGTAAAATGATAACTTGTTTCAATAAACGGTATTATATTTTTTGAACTCATTTTTAAGTATGTCATGTTGAACGTAAATAATATTTTTATTTTCAGACAATATGTCTATTTTTAGATAATGAACAAAAAAAATGAATACAAAATAATGTGTATAAGGAAATTAAAGTGCAATTTATAGGAGAAAAAATAAATGATATACAAACAAAAAATAATAATAGTAACAAATAAGAACAAATAAAAGATTATAAGTAACCCTAAACTATACAAAAGTATAACACATAAAATAGAATAATATTTGATAAAATGCAATTTAGAAACTATTTTTAAAATTTTGTATTATAAATATTTTGATGGTGTGAATCTTTATAAATCTAAGGGTGCGACCTATTGAAATTTTGGAAGAGTGAAGAATTCTAATTTAAAATTATCTTACTAATTATTTGTCGAATATACATAACTTTTAAAAATTTAAAGTTATCTTACTAATTATTTGTCGAATATACATAATTTTTAAAAATTTAAAATTATCTTACTAATTACTGGTATCTTACTAATTTCTAAGAGTATTATTTTTGTAACAAATTATATATATATATATATATATATATAATTTTTAAAAACTTTTTTTTTTTTTTGGTCGGCGAAACTTCGACAAAGACACTACTTTTAAGATTCTTGCCAATAGCCGCTACTTTCAAGATACTTGACAAATTTATGAACTGGCCACAGCTGCCCAATAACAAGCACGTGACTAGCTCATTTTAGGCTAGATCTTAATAGGACATTAGGATAGAGTCAACACCAATAAACCGTCCATGATACCACCGAGTGGTTGCTTCAACGGCCAATTTTAATTTTAATTTTTTTTTTAAAAAAAATATGTAAAAAAATAAAATAAAAAAGTGATATGATTTAAAAAAAATTAACTTTTAACCTTATTGTCAAAATAGACCTTATTTCTTTTTAAAAAATATTTATGTTGAAGCCTTTATAGTTGTTTAGTGAGATTGGGCCTTGTTTAGAAATAAATTATTTTAGTAATTTTGTGACTTTTTATGAAAAGATATACAAAAAAACAGAGAGAATAATATGACAAATTATAATAATTTTTTGATTTTTTTACTAAAATATGCAGTTGACAAACGAAACTTAAATATATTCTTTAAGAACTCAAGAGATTGTGGCACTTTGATAAGACTTTGGGACATAAACCCTGAGGTCTCAGGTTGTACACTCCCTAGGACCAACTCCCAGGGATTTGGTGTAGTGGTCCTAGGACAACCCTTTAAGTGCTGGATGAACCGTATTTAGGGCTTGGGTATGGAGTCGAATTCTCACAACTGTACTCTCTGACTTAAATGATGTGTGTGCACAGACTCGAGATTTTCCCCTTGTCTTATTCCGGTTAAATCGACATTAGATAGTTGATTCTGAAGTTGGTAGAGGACAGACTTAGGAAGTTTACTCGTTAATCTAAAAAAATACATCATTTCTTTAAAAAATCTTGATTGATATTCGATAATAATATTATGAGGAAATTTTTTATGTTGTCCATAAAGTAGTAGAAAGACCCTTATTCCAATTTCACATCAATGTACACGTCATCTCCGATTCTCCATGCCAAGAGGGTCAATATCACGTCAAACTAGCTCGTAAAAATGGTGCTCAATTCCATGATTCAATGAGTTTTTTTTTATTAATGGCCGAGTTAGATTAATTCAAGGCCAAAAACTTATATTTAATTAGGAGTGTAAAAATGGTCCTTAGTTCGTGGGCGGTCGAAGCCCGCTCACGGCCTAAGGTGGGCCTGGCTTGGTTAGGCCCGAGCTCAAGCTTAGCCCGGGGCTCTAGGCATGGGCATGGGCATGGGCATGGGCATAGGCATGGGCATGGGTTTGGGCTTGAGCTGTCATTTTGAAGCCCATGGCTCAGCCCATCGGCCCACTCAAAGCCCAACTTGAAGCTTGGCCCGTTCGAGACCTAGTATCATTTTTGGTGGAAAAAAATAAAATTTTGGTGGGAAAAATAGAAAAAAATTAAAAAAAATTGTTTAAGTCCGCCCCAAGCTCGAGCCTAGGCCTAGTTTTGCCGGCCCACCCAAGGCCCAGCTTGGGCCTAATTTTCTGGCCCGTAAGCCAACCCAAATTTTGGCGGGAGCCCACCACGAACCGATTTGAGCCAAGGCCTGAGTGGTAGGGATGGCAATTTGAACCTGGCCCGACGGGGACCCGACCCCCCGTCCCCGATAAGAGTGATTTTTTCCCGAAAAATACCCCCGACGGGCCGGGGATGGTATTCAAAAATAAATCCCCGGTGACATTCGGGCCGGGGACGGTGATACATATTTCATCCCCGGCCCCGGCCCGACCCCGGCCCCGGTCAGCCCCCCGATTTATATATATATATATATATTATATATGCCACACTCTGATCTGACAAGCACTATCTCACACTTTCTATTATATTATATTTATATATTATATATTATATTATATTTATATATTATATTATATACATTTCAACTCCCTATTGAATAGCTCTCTGCTCCATCTCACTATCTTACACTCGCTCGCTCTCTCTTATTTCTTCTCTTACTCTCTCTCATCTCTTCTCTTACTCTCTCTCTTCTTTTCTCTTCACACAGACAGACGCACAGACGCAGGGGCCTCCTCCAAGCCACCACCGCCTCCTCCTCCTCCTCTAGGCCACTGCCACCTCCTTCTCCGTCGCCACGGCAGATCTGATGGAGTGCAGCACATCGTCGATCTCCACCGCCGCCCTCCTCCGTCGATATCCTCCTCTGCCGCCATCATCAGCTCAGATCTGATGGTCTGTAATTTTTTTTTATCTGTTGATGATCTGTAATTTTTTTTTTTTGGATCTGTTGTTTTTTTTGTTGATCTATGTTGATGATGTTGAATGTTGAAACAGAGTTGATGGTGTTGAATGTTGGAACATATATGTTTTTTTTTTTATGATCTGTTATTCCTTTTTTTTTTTATCTGTTGATGGTGTTGAATGTTGAAACAGAGTTGGATCGGGGACTTTTTGGGGTCGGGGAAACCCGATCCCCGTTGGGGACGGGGATGGGGACTGTGACAGGTTCCCCGTCGGGGATCGGGGCCGGGGACGGGGAAGTTTTGGCCATCGGGGATCGGGGACGGGGAGGGTGATCCCCGGCTCCGCCCCGCCCCGTTGCCATTCCTACTGAGTGGACCAGGCCATTATTACACCAATGTACCTAACCTCTACTTAATGAACATGGTCCAAATAAAGTGATGATTGTGGCCATGGGTCGGGTTGATAGACCAACTAGTCCATCCAAGGGCTTGGCACAAAATGTTGAGATTCGGACTTATTTTTTGAATTTTATTTATTTATATTTTTTGTCAGACTCTCGGGTCCAGACGGCGAGTTCAATCAAACTCAAGCCCCTTTTGGGCTTAAACCTTAGGCCGATGCCTAGCCTATCTAAAGTACGAGCTTAGGCAAATGAGTTTTCGAATCAAATGATGATCCTAGTCCACAGTCTATAAATTTCTAAGGTAATTCTATTTATACACCATTAATACTCTCAGTACACATTATTAATAGATTAAATTTATATTTCGATAACATCTTCCAATGAAATGACCATTAAGGACAATATGAGGTGTATTATACCCATTCAAAAATTTCATATTTAAAGTATAAAATACTCTTCACACACTATCATTCTTATAGGGTTTAGGGTTTAACATATAAATATTGTATTTCTTCACCATCTTCACCATCAACATACACTCATGATATCATTCATTATCAATTAGCTCGCTTCATTCATTTCCCCATTATACTTATTTTTCAAACTCAAAATATTATTGACTTTAAAGATTTAGAGTTCATAACATTGAAATCAATTAGTTTTAAAGATTTGCACACCATAGATGATACTGAGATAGTTGGTTCCAATATAAACATTGAAAACGTTGATTCAAACACTGAAAATGTTAATTTATGACTTATATTTATCTCATTTGTATGTTGGAAAGATGAGTTTGTTCGTTGTATTCAGATAACCAGAGTTGAACTTTTACACAATGTTCGATTATTTATATTTAAACAAAATAATTTTGTTCAAATTATTAAGATTGACTAAATATTAAATGTTCATACATAAAAAAATTGAACATTTTAAGTTAGTTCAGTCAAAAGAAATTAAACTTTTATTCATTGTTAAGATATAAATGTTTAAACATATTAAGTTTGTTCAATTCTGTATTTATAAACATGCCTAATTTGATGAATTTGAAATGACGACGAGAGACGAGAGTTCAAGACTGACAATGAAGATCAATACCGACAAAGATGGAGGCTGAATGAAACACTCTGTCAACGATTTGAAACGACAAGACGACGAGATGAGACATGATGAGAGTGCAACACCAACTATGGAGATCAACATCGACGAAGATAGAGGCCGAATGATACGTTCACCGACAATGGAGATCAAAACTGACGAAGATGGTCTCTATTCTGAAAATTGTGGGGTTTTTGTTGTGTGTAGTGGTGAAGATGAAGAATTTTCAGTGTGTGTAATGGTGTGTATTCAAATAATTAGTAGTGTGTTAATATATAGTTAGTAATGGAAAGTTAATGTGTGAATTAAGATATTTTTAAGAGTGCTACTATTAGAACCTACCTAATTTCTTTAAACCCCCAATTCTCACCTCTTTTTTTTTTTTTTTTATTACAATTATATCCTGAAGTAAAATTACATTAAAGGATAATTTTTAATGGAACACCCATCCACCAAATGAAAACAATTAGAATGATACTTTACAATATTGTACACCCACCTCCATCCCCATCTATACATATTCCTTACCAGACTAAACCCTAATTCTTCTTCATCACCATCATAAACCCACATATTCATCTTTAATGAAAAACATTTGAAACCATCTAATCAGTTAACGTTTTGTTTGGTGGTTTCAAATGTGTTCATTATTCCAAATCAGTTAATGTTGCAAACAATCCTATTACAGACTCTGAATTTATACATTCACGGTCGTTTTCACCATTCATTGATACTTATAGAGTAATGGAGAACAATGACAACAACTCTGATGAGGTTGGTTGCATTGGTAAGTTTATTATCTTGTATTTATGATTCTGGGTTATTTTTAGTTTAGTATTAGTTTGCCTACTGTTAAGGTTATGTTCAGTAATACAGTGTTGAACAGACACATTTAGTTCAGTAATGCAATGCTGAACAAAAACGTTTTGTTTGGCTCTGACATGCCAAACAATTATATTTTGTAGGATTTTCCCCCTATTTTGTGTTTTTTCTGAAGGTTTTTTTTCCTCTTTAAAACCCCTGTGTCAAGAGTTTTACTCCGAAATAAATATTAAAAAAAAAATGTGTGATGAGGAGTTTGAGGTTACTTAAGAGAAGAAGAAAGTGATTGTCGAAGAGATTTTCGGCTGAGATACCATCATTCACGATGACAAGGAGAAAAAGACCATCGTTTATGAGAGAAGAAGAAGATAAGGACGTTGATTTATTTATCAATTGTTTGTTGTTCTCAATCGTTCATCATTTACTGAGAGAAGAAGAAGAAGAGAGAGTCCATAAAATTAAGTGGATGTACACTTTGGGGTGATAATATTATAAATATGGGTAAAATTGGTATTAAGTGAAGTGTTAAAAAATTTTTTATTAAAATTTAAGGTTTATGATAGGGGTTCAAAGAAATAAAAGATCTAAAAAAATTAGATATGTGTTAATAGTAGTTCTCATTTTTAAACCCTAAAAAATATTTTGTATATACTAAGTAATAGTGTGTACTGAAAGTATTAAAGATGTATAAATAAAATGGTGTAAATTTCTAATATCATAAGAATGGCGGACGTCCATTGAGTGGGATTGGTGAAAGAGTCACATCACATGCATCAATCCAAATTAGAAAGTGGAGAGAATGAAATATCTAAGGTGAAACAGTTCACTTGCTGTGTTTAGATCATGAATTTAAGTAAAAATTTAAAAAAAAAAAAATCAGATAAAATGTGAATAAAATATAATTATATATCACCTATCATTTACCCAACTTGTTCCTTTTTCTTTCTAAATCTTTAACCAAATCCATGATCCAAACACAACCTTACAAATCTAGGTTCATGTAATAGACCAGGAATTCTACTGCATAACAATTTCACAAACAGGAGCTATAAATATAATCTGAATTCTACAGCTTCATAATTTATCCAAATCACCAATCTTGTTTTGTTCCTATGTGTGAACCATGCTAAAAAAAAATAAATAGAACCAAGAGCAATTTGTCTTCATAGGTTGAAAAATAAATGTAAACGTCGTACAGAAATGTCCAATTATATTTTAATGTCCATAGGAAGTTCTCCTCATCATCCTCATAAAGTCGTCCGCACTTACTTCTCCATCACCTGAACATTGCAAAATATACACTGAACTGAATTAATAAACATGGTAAAATTGAGAAAACCAGATTGGGGAACAATTTTGAACATGAACCATGAAGTAATGCACTTCTTCTACTCATTGACATTGTGACATTTGGCAGAACCATAAAATGTGAGTTTTTACAATCAAGTGTCTTGCTTCCGAGAAGATGAATATGTTGGGGGAAAAAGGAAGAATAAAACTGGGGGAGGGGTGGTAGCAAGAATGCTGGAAATTTTAAACTCTTTCTGACTGCTAACAAAAGGACTTCCCCTACAAGTTCAGTGAATGATGGTTTTGGCTCCTCAAATACAATAAAAAAATAATTTACTAAACTAATTGAATTAATAATTTTAATTGAACTATAATTTATATTAAAAAAAAAATCAATTTTATCTGTTGTTTCTGAAATTATATAGAATTCACAATGTTATTTGCTTTTCCTGAATGGGCAATCTTTTTAGATTTATGTATTAGGAACCAATGGATATTTCATTAATATTTTTGTTTCATCAACTACTGTGCCCACAAGTGCATGCTTAATTGTGATTGCACACATGAGAGAGAGAGAGAGAGAGAGAGAGGGGCTCATTCGGTCAATAATGAAGATTTTAACTGGTGTTGGGTTAATGATGCTTGAATATAGTCATCAGCATGTGATGATGACGTGGAGATTCTGGTGATTGCGATGGAATTCATTGGTGTGACAGTGAATGATATAGGTATGAACAGAAGTTGAGGTCGTTAGTAAGACTTGGACAGAGGTTGGCAATGTCATTTAACTGAATTAATAGCTTGGAAAGGGTAGAGCATAGAAAGGGCAACTAACAAAGGGAAGAAGGTTAGCAATGAAGTTAGTTATTACACAACTACTAATTCTATTAAAGAAATATTTAGGCCAGTACAATTGTGTGAATCAATTCAGCATATGTCAATTGCTATTTTTGAAAGCTACTCTAACAAAAATGGCCAGTTTACATAGCAGAAACTTCAGTTCAACAATGAATGCAGATCACGTAAAAAAGGGAAAAAAGGTTTGCTAGTGGCACTAACAAAACAGTTCTAAAATATAGTGTCTGGAGGTTCAAACAAATACCTGAAGCACACAGCATAAAGAATAATGCAAATCATAATAAAAAGAGGCGAACTTACGATCACGATCTGCTTCCTCTATCATCTCTTGAATCTCCTTGTCAGTAAAGCTCTCGCCCAGTTCCTTTGCAATTCGTTGAATGTCTGTGGCAGATATTGTTCCCTATATTCAAATGACAAAAAATCAGTTAGTCAAAAAAAAGGGACAAAATCAGGCAAGCATAATCATATTTTCACACATTTTTATCTTGGTCGATAATGTGGAATGCTTTCATAAGCTCTTCTTTAGTGTCCCTTTCTCCAATCTTGGCTGTCATCATATGCACAAACTCATCAAAATCAATTGCACCACTACCATCCTTGTCCACATCTGCAATCATTTGATTGATTTGCTGCATATGAAATAAAATGACACATCAGCTGGTATTCATGTTTTATCAAATAGAATGTCAGAATTGCACAAAAATCAATCAGTTGAGAGAGTATGCACTCTTCTATCAAGAAAATCAATCAGTAAAAAATATACTGTCCTAATTTTTATTGGAAATGAAACTTAATTAGCCAGTAAAAAGATCACAAAGGTGCAATCATTTGTAGCAAGAACAGCATTTGCAGCATATAAGTAAAAAAATGAGCAACAAAAAGCTGAAAAACACGGCAAAGAAAACAGGCCATTAACAGGGAAGATATTTGCAAATAAAAATAAGAAAGTAGGTTTATATTGGCAGTTTGGCATCCAAATGAAGCAACCTGCACATGAAAGAAAAGTTTAAAGTCTATTAGAAACGTCCAGTTCAATAGCCCCAGCTTTATGGCTTCTGTAAGACCACATTGTCATTCTAACAGCTTAGCCTAATTTAACCATCAGTTATAAACAATTACAAAAAATTAAATCCAAATTATTAACGCTAACCCTTCCAATACCTATTTGATGGTGATGATCTAAAGTTAGTGTAGAATTACAATGGATTAAATTAGCTAATTCAGATTGCTTTAGCAATCCCCACATTGGATTAGGTGACCAAGAGATTCTAATCAGTTTCAAACTCCACTGACATCAGACAAACCATATCAGCCTGTCAGTCAAATCACCAACTAGTTCACCTAGTTAGTTAGGTTAGAACTCAGGTGAATAAAGCATCAATTTAAAAAAACGAGAGTCCCAATTAGTGGACACAAAGGCTAATATCATCAAATAAAATTAAAATCTCGAACTAATTCATGAGAATGAAATTTGATTACATACCATTGTGTCTTGAACTCTGTTAAAAGGGTGAGAAAAAAAGCCACACGGATAAGAACAAATGACTAACTACTTGAAGGAAAGAGAGAGAGAGACTCCCATTGAATTGTAAGGCAGGTGCCTCTCCTTTGGCACCAATTCGTGTACATGTTAAAAGATACTATGCAGAAACCTATATTATTTTGGAGTACATCAAGTTGAGGTATTAGGATTTAGATATTACCTCCTCCGTCATTTCAAAGCCCAGTGCCCTGCAAATTATATAAGTTTAATATTTGCACTACTCATCAACCTAAAAGTCAATAGTGCTCAAGACAAAATATTCGTACCTCATTGCAACATTCAGCTCCTTGGCATCAATTGTGCCTACATGACATAAACAAATAAATTATAAAAAGTTCAAGAGATATATGTGTTCTCGTACAGAAGAAAAGATATTTCAATACCTGAGCCATCAGTGTCAAAGAGCTCAAATGCTTCCTTTATCTCTTGCCTCTTCTGTTGAGTTAAACCATGATGACGTCCTCTGTGTTTTTCCTTCCTAGATGCACCTCCATACGCACTTACCTGATGAGGTATTAGGATCCAAAGAAAATCTTCAGCAAACAAGTATAAATCCCAGAGAGCTTCAAAGAAATATCTAATTTACTGGAAAGGCAAGGTAAAAGCTATAAACCAAACCAAACCAAGCCTTAAGTCTCATCAAATGGGGTTGGCTACATAAATCATTCTTCTCTACTCGACTCTATCAACGGCCATTTGGTTAGTCAAATTAAGGAGATAGATATCTCTATTTACTACAGTAGCCTACGTCAATCGAGACCCGCCCCTTCCCCTACTACTTCTATCTACTGTCACTGTATCGCATCTCTTCACTACTGTCCCTGTTGGTCTCCGTTGTATATGATCAAACCATCTATATAGAGTTCTCTAGCTATATCACAATGAAGTTTAGAAAGTGATGAAAAATTGATCACGCCATACAGTTCAAGCAGAAAAGTCATCAATTCTATTGTTCTTACTTAATCAAGTAGGACAAAATCCCAAGTATGATGAACATAGGGTGTTAGATTTGAAACAACTACAAGCAATTCCTCTTACAAAGGCTTAATAATTAGAGCAACCTGAAATTCCAAAGACAAATACTAAATCATAATTAGCAGAGATGGAAGTGGGGAAGAGACAGTATTGCCTGGTTTCTAATTTAAATCATTCACTAATCGAAGCAAATCTGAAACACAATGCCCTGATGAATACGTTTAAGCTATTAAAGCGGTCAAATGATTCAATCTAATCCAGAGATGAGGAACCTTTGATCACATTTCACACCCAAGGCTGGGCAATTATTGTTTCTAAGCCACATAGTTGGATCTCACACAAAACTGGGCAACCATAAAGTAAAAGTGAAAATACATCAGCATTAGTTAGTTGCCAAATTAGTGTAGTATCTAAGGGACTGTTTGGTCTTACATTGTTCCATCTTGAATTAACTAACGCAAAATCTGTGAATTTATAAATGAGTTAATTTGGAAAAAAATAAGCTGAATTGTGAACAGAGCAGATTTTGAATCTCCCACTGTTAGAATAGAAAATTCAATTTTTGAAAAGGAACAAGAAAAAATTTATAATTTTAATAAAGTAAGTTATAAAATTTTGAGTTGTTTCATTACTACATCCAAACATATCATGTTATAAATGAGCAAATTCCAAATCGTCTCCATTTTCTTTTTGGTAAAATTTAACTCAAAGACCTTAACAATCTAGTGATCTATCATACAATTGAGTTAATATATTCCTTTTTTTCTTTTTTCCTAGGGTCTAGTATCTAGGGCTCTGCTCTGACTAATCACCCGGACCAGGTACATGCAATCCCCCATCCCACAGGCCTTGGAGTGGACAAGCGCTTCCTAAGAATCAAACTTGTAATCTACGCTTTTTGAGGCACTTATCATAATTCAACTTGCCACTTGGCTAACCCCTCAGGGGAATTTGTTTGCCTTTCTAGTATCAAAACAACCTGAATTCCTAGCTATATCAAGTTTCACCTAAACTGAAATGGATCAACCCATCTTTGGCTCAGATACGCTTTATTGTCCTCCAACTTTTTGAAAATTACTCTTTATATCTAGGGGTGATAAACTCATTAAAAACTCATTCAAGGTCAGTTCATTAAGTAAATAAGCAAACCTTAAATACATTTTGGAACTCCTTAAAGTTTTTAAACCAAACTTGAACAGTCAATTGCTTATTTGGCTCGGTTCGATAAGCCTAAAACTATAATAACAAATTATTCCTGCTCGGCTCGACAAAAGCTCATTTGAAGCTTGAACAGATATATAATTTTCAAACCAAACTTGAACAGTTAACGTATATCACCCCAATTTATATACTTCATCATTCAGAGGATCTTAATGTATAATTACATCATCTCCTTTAGCCCAGTAATTTTACAACTTAACAAACCAGATCTTATAACTGATTCTACATCAATTCATCAACCAAAACACAAACGTCATCAAACGAGGCGCAAAAAAGTACAATTATCCAAAAAATTAGGCAATAAATTTCCGATCATCAAAATCATATTGGTAGAAAGAACACACGAATCAGGGGGATTAAAACAGAACAAATACGAAATCGTGAAAATGAAATTTTCAGCAATAACTCAACAGATATGTATACATTAATATATGAAATGAAACAAATCAGGAAACGAACCATTGTTTGCTTCGATGATCTTCGCGACGATCTCTATCCCCGTAAGTTCTTCGATGATGATCTTCAACGTAGACTGGACATGTGATGATCTGGCGCTTGTTTTTGGTCAAACATCGGTTCGTGTATTTTTGGGCCTGGTGAAATGAGCTGACCCAGCTTAGAAAAATGTTAAGGCTGGCCTAAGGCTGGAGGATTGTATTTATACCTAAAATTATTAAGGACTCTCATTTTTTAAGTACTCCTGCTTTAATTATTTAAAATTTTATTTTACTCTTGTTATATCTTATTAATTTTTTTTAAATTATCCTCAAGGTAAGTTCAAATAATAAATAATAAACAAATTAGAAAAATTAAATTATTTTAAAAAAATTTCAATACAAAAAATAATTCTTAAATACAAAAAAAAAAAACCAAACTTATAAGCACATACGTATAATAAATACAGAAAAAAAACTTTTACATTATAAATTATCCACAAAAATACTCGTAAAAAAGTCAAAACTAAACTTATAAGTACATAAGTATTAGACACTAACAAGAAAGAGTAGTTCTCAAATAATGTATTATTTAAATGACAAAATAAAAACAACTCCTATAATATGATATTGTTAATTTAACTATTGAATCTTTTAATTTTTTTTCAAAAAAACGATATAGAAAATAATTGATGGTACTCTACAAAAATTGCGAAACCCCTTTATATAAATACTTACCTCTTTTTTGATGGATTGCTTCAAAAAACTATTTTGATTATTACTCTCATCCATTATTTGATTTTGTTCAAACTTTCTTTTAGGGTTTAAGTTTCAAAATAATAATAATAAAAAAAACAATGATGTTGATGATGATAGTGAGTTTTGGTAGGATAGATTGGAGTTTTGGAGGGATGATGAAGATAAAGAAGAAGAAGGAGAAAAAGAAGAAATAACTTTGATCTCTTGGAAAAGAAGATACAGAAATTCGAATAGGAATAGGAATAACTTATTAGAGTGTACTATGAGAAAAAAAAAATTTATTTTATGATTTAATAAGTGTTATCCTTATTAATAAATTCATATTAAAATATAATAAAAATTAAAATTTATAAATTTAAATTAGGCGTATTGACACATTTTTGGGTTTGGATAGAATCCCCTAAGGCTGGGCTTGAGCTATTGGGCCAAGCCCCCAATTTAGGTCCAGAACCTCTCTAGGGCTAGAGTGTCGTTGAAGCGTAGCTAAGCTGCTGTAAAATTTCTAGATTGAGCGAGGAAATTAAAAAATTCGCAATTTAAATGGGTCTAAATTAATTCGGTAGGTTTGGTTTGACTTTTTTAATTTATAGTTAGGTCCTGGTAGGCCTGTCAACGGATCGGGTATAACCCGAATCCGATCCGAATCCGATCCGATTAATCCGGTCCATTTATTCAAATCCGAATCCGAATATCCGTTTAACCCGTATCTGTGTAGCCCGATTTTAAACGGGTCGGACTCGGATAAATCCGATCCAATCCATTTGTTTGCCTAATCCGATTCCATTGAAATCAGATCTCTCATAAAACAGATCTCTCTCATCGTGCGTTCTGTTGTTGAAGTTCATCGTCTGAAGATCAAATCTCTCTCTTCTCGTCTGAAAATGCTTCGATTGATGACGATGAACCTAGCCAAATCGAGCTCTCTGCTCCGATTGGATTCATAACGCTCAATTTCAAAGAACGAAGTCCAAATCTTGTCAGATCGAAGCTACGAACTGTAAGAGATCATCTCTCTGCTCCTTTTTATTTTTTATTTTTTTTGTTGGGTCTCTGTCCTGTATCAGATCTGTTTTTGTTGCCGATCTGATTCTTACCCGTATCAGATCTGATTCTTGGTTTAAAGTTGTATGTATCAGATCTGATCCTATTGCTCTGTCAATGAGAGTTGGGTTTTGTTAATGAGAGTTGGGTTTTGTTACAATATTGAACAAGATCAAAGGAGACCGTGAATTTATTGTTTCTTTTTATTGATTTTTGCTAAATAGATTCATGATTAATTCTTCATTGATCAAAGTGAAGAACTTTTGGTTCAATTTTTTGAAGGATTTTAAAGTATTTTATTAGTTAAAATCAATTTTTTTTGCTGAATAATTTTTCGAAGTGAGCAATTTGAAGAGATATATATATATATATATATTTTGTGGACTTGCGCTTGTAAGACATCCCACTATCATCTCTTCACTTTTGTTGATTTGCAGAATAATTATTTACACTTGAATCTAATAAATATCTACATTGGCTATATGTGAGTTGGCTTATCAATCTTGGAATATCTATATTTTCTTCTGGTGTTAAATGCAATGTCAAACTCTGTGTAGGTTGTTATTTCGCTGATTAAATAAGAATGCATTACTTTTGTATTCCAATCAAAATTAAATCTCTAGCTCTATAATAAGACTATAGGATGCATTAGGGACTGGAATGAGGCTGTTATATTCTTTCATTACACTTGAATCTGGTCTACTTTCTTCAATAGGATCATTTCTGGAGGAACTACATGTATCTAGGGATTAGTCAGGACGGGATGCCTTATTTTTAAAAAAAAGAAAAAAGAAAAACAGTGTTAGATATGTGGTGAGTATGTTATTTATGGTTCTGTTTGTTGATCAATCCAATGTCACATGATTCCCATTGAATGGATGTTGTGTTTCTCGATTGAACACAACAATAATGAATGTACAATTCATATTGTCTTTATATATTTTTGTTGTGTTTGGATGTTGAATTTGTAAATGGGTTTGTGGAGAAAAAAGATTAGAGAAGGAATTTATGCAAACAAATAAAAAATATTTTGGATGTTGAATTTGTAAATGGGTTTGTGGAGAAAAAAGATTAGAGAAGGAATTTATGCAAACAAATAAAAAATAGTTTGACATTGCATTTGATTGAAAATATGTTTCTAATTATCACCCTCTCTTTTTGTAAATGGGTTTGTGGAGAAAAAAGATTAGAGAAGGAATTTTTGTTCTGTTTCTGTTTCTGTTAGAGCAAGTTATAGATTATTTATAGATAGCTGATCATGTTAGGAGTTGCATGTAGAATTTGGTCATTCTAATGTTATGCATTCAAAAACAAATATATATACTTACCCAAAAAAAAAAACAAGTATATATATATATATTTGCATAACAATAAAACACAAATAATAATTTCACTCAGGAGAGACAAGAGGGTGGGTAACACGTGGTCCTCACCTCTTGTCTCACAATGTGGAGTAATAATTTTGTTGGCCCAATAACCTATCTTACTTGTGTTTTAATCTAACAATAAAGAATTATGTGCTTACATTGTCAGAAAAATAGGAATTATGAGTACTTTCCTAAATTTTTTTTATTAAATACATAATATTATTGTTTGTACATAAACTTTGGGAAGTTCAGATAATACAAAAACATGCACTTGGAATGAATCCAGCCGGGTGGGGGAGTTTGAGGGGTTGTGTTGATCGATCAGCCTTGTCAATTTGTGTTTTAGACTTGTCCAAAACCGTGTTTTCTAGTCCATCACAAAGGTGTGAAAATAAAGTTCACCTTCTCATTGGTCCAAAGTAGTAATATTCATTAGTTTGGGTAGGGAAGATCAGTTGTACACTTTTTGAATAGAATTTATAATTTTAGATTAATCATAACATGTGCGTGTATGGACAAAACCATTTCAACTAATACAGTTCATATCAATTGTTAAGGGGAATATGTAAATCCCATCCACGGGATGTGTTTTCAATACTAATGGATTTATAGTTAAAATGCTGCATCTTTCTATGTTATATTGTATTGTTACACTCTTAGATCACAATGGAAGCGCAGCAACCATGGATGTTTAGTAAGACTAATAAAAAATAAAGCTTTGCAGATGTTTTGGTGGCTGATGTTATCGTAGTAGAAGCAAAGAACAAGAGAAGATACTGAAGAACTAATAGAGAAGACCAAAAGAGACACAAACATGTTTGGGAAACTATTGTTAGCTCTCAGATAGTATAGCATAGCTTGTTCTTCATAGGAGTCTTTCATGAGTTTTTTCTGGTTTTACTTTTGTGCCAAAAGTGTGTCATAAAATTCTGACCTCTTGTAAGTTAGAGAATGCAGTGGCAATGTTTTGGTGGCTGATGTTACTTTTTTTTTTTTGTCAATGATGGAATTATTCTTTTTGAGTTGGATATGATTGGTGATAGTGAAACTGAATCACATCACCGTTTAATTTGCAACCAAGTGATTGGTTTGTTGCTTTGTAATGATGCTCCATTGTCTCTCAAAACCTGGTGACATCTTTTGAGTTGTTTTTACACCATGAATGCAACAGTGACTTTTGTACTCTATCTGGGATATGATCAGGTTGAGTTATTGAGCTGGGTTAGGCTTGTAAGCTTTGAATTAGGCTGCTCAGCTTAGTATTATTTGATTTGATTTGTATGTTCAAAATCCGAGAACATATGTTTAGCATGTGTAATGAAATAGACTTGTTTCCAATTTTGATGTTGCTAGTCAAACATGCTAGATATTTTTCAATTTCACTTTTAGTTTGCTGGAATTGAATATTTTTTTTAAAAAGTTTTTCTTTGTTGTTACTTCATGCTACATTGTGAAAGCCCTCATTTATGTATTTTTGATTGTATCACAAGGGGAGAAATTATGATGTTTTGTTTTGGAAAGATGCTTTGAAATGATGTTATGTTTTGCATTAGGAAAGTCAGAACATCAAGATGAACTTTTCATTATAAAAAGCTGCTATGTTTTTTTTATAATTGGTATTTTCTTGACTTTATGGCTGGCTTTTTTAAAAAAAAAAAAAAAAAAAAAAAAAACGGATCGGATCGGATTATTCGGATCGGATATCCGTGTAAAACGGATCGGATCGGATCACGTATAATCGGATTTTCAATAATCGGATTCGGATTCGGATTACTAGTTAATCGGATCGGATCGGATTTTGACAGATCCGACCCGGATCCGACCCATTGACAGGCCTAGGTCCTGGTTTAGAAAATTATGGTGTGTTTAGTTGGGAGATTTGAGAAGGGATTTGGAAAGAAAAATGGAAAAGGTAGGTGAAATGTGAATAAAATATACTTATATTTCACCTAGTTTCACACACATTTTCCCTTTTCCTTTTCAAATCGCTCCCCAAGTCCCCCCACCAAACACAACGTAGGAATTGGTCTTCGCGAATTGATTCTAGATTTAGATCTATGATTCTAGATTTGAACCGAACTAAACGGTATAATTTAAACCATATATATTTATTTGTTAGATATTATGTTTGTTTAAGTTAATGGTAGAATAATATGCATGTGCATGCTTATGGTTCAAAAAAATTATGATAGATTAATGTTGAACAATGTTTGCTTAATGTTATGTTTTTGCCTAACTGATGAATATTATGAGAGTAGTTTGTTTGATGGACATATTATTATTTTTAAAATTTATGATAGGTTGAATTTTTTTTGAAAATATTATATGATTTTTGTCGTAAACAGATTATGTGAAACTATGGTTCCAAACCAAACCAAACCGTGTTTAAATGGTTTGGTTTGAATTGATTCCATGATTTCAACTATTTGAAATATGGTCAGATATCCTACAAAAATTGGAGATTATTTGCCTAAACCCTACAAAAATTGAAAAATAATATATATTTTTTCCATTGTTGTTGTTTTTTGTTGTTACATTTTTTTTTTCCTTTTAGTTTATCAATATTTAGCACATTTTGCTATTTTTTTTTGCTCTAATTTCTTCATTTTTTTTCCCGGCAATATTTTGGACATTCTGGTGAGTCTCTAATGATATTCTTAATGTCTAGCAAATGTTCTGGACATTCTGACAACTTCCATTGACTTTCATAACACTCCGGTGAACTTTCGGCAATATTTCGGCGACTTCCCGATGATGTTGAACATTCCGGCGAGTCTCCGATGACTGTCTGACGGAAGTCCGATGGTAGTGAGATGTAACAGCGCCTGTAAATTTAAATTTTTTTTTTTTGGTAACAATTAAAAATATGTAGAACTAATTGATGCAAGTGTTTTATTTTGAGATTAAATGAGTTTTGAACTTTGTATATGAGACTTATTGGTAAGTTCCCCAAAATTCAATATAAAACTTAAGGGCTTGAAAGCTGGACCTAAGCCCATATTGGATTGAGTCAAAAATTTCAAAATTGACTTAGTTTAGACTGATATTTGGCGAGCTCAGCCAACGAGAGAGCCTAGCAAAGCCAATCAGAAATCGAACCAGCCCATTTTACAGAGTTGAGATCCTCTCTTTAGGCTCTCTCCTTATCTCCCTACTTGTAATGGTGGAGATATACCTTGAGTTGATCCAACAGTCCAGATTTGGACCGGAAAAATAAATTTGAATATATTTTATTAATATTTTTTATTTTTAAATAGCCAAATTTGAACGGTTAGATCAACTCAAAGTGCATCTCCACCATTACAAGTAGGGAGGTAAGGAGAGAGGCAAAGAAGAAGATCTCAACTCTGTTTTACATGCCTAAAAAAAAGGAGAAAGATATATAGGTTATTATTATTATTTTTAAACTTAAAAATGTCACAATTTTTATCATTATATTAATAAAATTTATATTTTTAAAAGCTACTCAAAATATATCAAACAAAATTATATTGGATATGAAATTATGTTTAAAAAAGTGAGAAATGTCATAAAAAGAAATTGTGTGCATAATTACAAAATTTCTCAATTAACAGTAATATTATTTGGTTAGCTTACAAGTTTCTCAATTTTTTGTAGGAAATTTTTAGTTATAGATCTTGTTTGACAAATATTCTCGAATAAGTACCAAAAAAATAAATTTTGTGAATAACAAATATATAACTAAAGTTAGGAAAAATAGAAACCACTCATGCCCTCACTTCTTGTCAGTTTGAACTTCCATCAACAAACAGGCGGAAGGAGTCGCCGATGTAAATATCACAGGGCTTGGGTTTCTCTTCTTTTTTTTTTGATCTGTTGTGGGGTTTTTCATTCCCAACTGGGTCTCCTCTTGTTCCCCTGGACACCCTAGGCCGCTGCTCACCGGAGCTCGATGTGGGATGGCACCAAGTGTAAACCCGACCAGAACCTGGCCTTTGATTTCCGTTCTGGGCCTAAACTTAAATCATATTGACCCAATACCACTGCCCATCTGACTACCCTGTCTGTCAGATCTCCTTGTTGCAGTAGGGACTTTAAGGAGTGCTCAGTCAACACCATAATCTTGTGGGCTTGGAAGTAATGATTTAGTTTTTTTGGAAGCCATTATTAATGCCAATGTCAATTTCTCCAGGGGCAAGTATCTGGTATCTGCGCCTGCTAGGATTTTACTCACATAGTATACCGCCCTTTGTTATTCCTTCTCTTATCTAATTACCAATACACTCATTGTATGCGCCGAAACCACCAAGTATAAGAACAGTTCCTCTCCAGGTATTGGATTTGACCAAACTGGAGCTGTTGTCAGGTACTTTTTTAAGTCGGTCAAGACGACTTCGCACTCCTCTGTCTACAAAAAATGTGTGCCTTTCTTCAATAAATTGAAAAATGGTTTACACTTATTTGAACTTCTGCTTATAAACCTATTCAGGGATGCGGCCCTTCCTGTCAACATCTGTACTTGTTTTGCCGATGTTGGGCTCTTCAAGTCAAGGATGGCGTTGATTTGATCTAGGCTTGCCTCAATGCCCCTTCTAGTAACAAGGTATCCTAGAAACATACCAGACTCGACTTCAAATGCGCATTTCGAAGCATTGAGTCAAAGCCGATATGTCCTCAGGATGTCAAAAACTGCCTTTAAGTTAGCCAGGTGATTCTCAAGTTCTTTGGTCTTCATGACCATGTCATCAATGTATACTTCCATTATTTTGCCAATCAAATGTCTAAACATCTTGGTCACCAACCTTTGTGTTAATCATATTATTTAATTTTGATGATGTCTAAAATATATTAGTTAATATACATATTATTTGACACAAATTATTATCTTTTTAAAATATATATATTTGTTAAATATTATTTAAATAAAATAATATTACCTTTTTAAAATATATATGTTAAATATTATTTTAAATATTTTCAAAAACTTTACTATTCACTTTTTGAAAAATAGGGTTAATTACTATTCATCTTTTGACAAATCGATTAATTATATTATTTTGACAAAAATGATTATTTTAAATATTTTCAAAACCTTTACTATTCACTTTTTGAAAAATAGGGTTAATTACTATTCATCTTTTGACAAATTGATTAATTATATTATTTTGACAAAAATGATTGATTGGTTGTATTATTTTGACAAATTTGATATTTATGGGTTGTCTTATTTTGACAATATTAATATGGAGTGGTAAAATATATTTAGTTTAAAATCTTTACAACATATACAATATTTTAAAGAGGACATATATTTTCAGATCCATCATAAATATTATTTATAGAGATTTTTCTGTATGCAAAATTTTGATCAGAACTTATATAACATTATATGCAGAATACATCACGTGCGCTATTTTTTACACTACATTAATTATATCATATTATAATTAAACAAGAAGAACAAGATGGAGTTATGTATATATGTATATATATATATATATATATATATATATTATAAACTAGATGGAGAAAATTATTTGTTTGTTTGAAAGTTGTGAACTTTGTATTAAATTGTCTACAAAAACGGTGGCTCCATGTTTGAAAAAAACAAGAAGAAAAAATCAATCTTATTTTTATCTTTTTAATTCTTATCATTTGCTGACTATTTAAATTTAAGGAGTGTGCTTATGTAAGCAATGACATCAAGAGCCTGCTTATGTAAGCGATGACATCAGGAGCATGCTTATGTAAGCGATGACGTCAGGAGCGTGCTTATGTAAGCCATGACGTCAGCAAGGAGTGTCCAACGGGCATATTTTTGTTTATAAATAGAAGTGTTGGATGTGGAGAAAAACCAAGAACTTGAAGAGAAAATTTTCTGTGAGCTCCAAATTGTATTCTTCTCTTTCACTTTCAGATCTAAGTCTAGCTTTTGTTCTTACACTTTCATATCTACTCTTTGTGAGAGAATTATTGTAAAAGTGGGTTCAATTACCACTTATTCTTATTCCTTATTTTTGTGAGAGATTTTGTAAGGGTAAGGCATTTATTGTTGAGTGAGGCTCAATAGATAAGAGTAAGCCCTGTGCCAAATCCACAAGCTTGGTGGTGTATTTATTCAATTGATAGTAAAGAAATTCTCAAGGAGGTTCCTTGGGGAGTGGACGTAGGCCTGGCGTGCCGAACCACTATAAATCGCAGTGTTTGATTTTCTCTCTCTATCTCTTCTACTTTTATATTGATAATTATTATTCTGTTTGTTTTTATTTATTCAAATTCTGAATATTGTGTTATATTTAATATTGTGAAATTTTTAATAACCCAATTCATCCCCCCTCTTGGGTTGCCTAACTGGGATAACAATTGGTATCAGAGCCTAGACTCTAATGTTTGTGACTTAACCGTCTTAGAGTAGATCATGGCAACCCCTAGTTATTCCTTACCCGAGGGACAAGCATCTAATAGGCCACCTCTATTTAGCGGCATAAATTTTAGCTATTGGAAAACTAGGATGACCATACATATTCAATCTAATGATTACGAATGTTGGAAAATTATTTGTAATGGTCCAAAAATTCCTACCAAAACTATAGATGGACTTAGGGTACCAAAACCTGAAGATGAGTGGGATGAATCAGATACTAGAATGGCCCAAATTAATGTCAAAGCTACAAACATGTTGTACTGCGCTTTAGATGCCAACGAGTTCAATAGAATTTCCACATGTAAACCGCTAAAGAAATTTGGGACAAGCTTATAGTGACTCATGAGGGAACCGAACAAGTTAAAGAATCTAGAGTCAGTTTGCTAGTCCATAATTATGAACTTTTTAAAATGATGCCTGATGAAACTATTCCTCAAATGTTTACTCGTTTTACTGATATTATTAATGGTTTAACTTCTCTTGGCAAAATATATACTAATGCTGAAATTGTAAGAAAAGTGCTTAGGTCATTGCCAAAAAGTTGGGAGACAAAAGTCATTGCCATTACCGAAGCCAAGGATTTATCAAAGCTAAGTCTAGATGAGTTAATGGGATCTCTCTTAACTCATGAGCTCATAATGCAAGAAGGAAAGGAAGAGGAAGACGACAACAAGAAGAAAGGAATAGCTTTCAAATCCACCTCGAAACATCAAGAGGATAAGGAAGATGATTTAGATGAGGATGAGGAAATGGCATTCATCACTAGAAAGTTCCAAAGGTTTGTGAGAAAGAAACAAGGTGTACGGAATTTCTTCAGAAAAGACTTCAACAGCAGGGATTTTCAAAGAGGAGAAAATCACAAAAAATCTGAAGTAACCTGCTATGAATGCAACAAACCTGGACACTACAAATCAGAATGTCCAGAACTTAAGAAAAAATTCAAGAAGGACAAAAAGAAAGCTATGATTGCAGCATGGGGAGAAGATAGTGATGAAAGCGACACAGAAACCGAAGTTTGCAAAAACGAGGTTGCTAACCTATGTTTAATGGCACTTGGAAATGAAAATGAGGTAAATGACGAATCCTTTACATTTGATGAATTACAATTAGCTTTTGATGAATTACATGCAGAATTTAAGAAACTTAGTTTGAAAAATAATTGTCAAAAGAAAGTAATTTCAAGTTTATCAAAAGAAAATGAATCATTGACTTCCAAGATAAATGTTTTAGAAAATGAAGCCATGAAAATGAAAAAGGAAAATGAGATTTTAACTCAAAAAGAGTCTTCAATTTTTGAAAAACATTTAGTTGTATTGCAAAAAGAAAACGAGTCTTTAAAA
Organism: Camellia sinensis; assembly: GCF_055761805.1. Classification (NCBI taxonomy): domain Eukaryota; kingdom Viridiplantae; phylum Streptophyta; class Magnoliopsida; order Ericales; family Theaceae; genus Camellia; species Camellia sinensis. The sequence goes on from NC_138964.1 coordinate 194,252,624, forward strand.
AATGAGCAAATTATTTTAAAAGAAAATATTGAAGACTTGAAAACTACTCTTTCAAAGTTCACTCAAGGTAGAGAGACTTTAGATAAAATTCTTAAAAATCAAAACCGTACTTTTGGTAGAGCCGGAATTGGATATAAACCTTTTTCAAAAGTAAAAACTGCCAAAAATGGTTTTGTATATGCATCTTCTAATCACTCTCATCTCACATGTCATTTTTGTGGAACAAAAGGTCATATTTCACCTTCATGTCCTATTAAAAGAAATCCTTTTGCTAAAATAAAAAAGATGTGGGTTCCTAAGGATATCTCAAGGGTATCAAATTCTAACTTTTATGGACCCAAGAAAAAATGGGTACCAATAGAGAAATCAAATTTTTGTAGGTATGTTTCAAGACAAAATCCAGTAACGATAGATGGTATCTCGACAGTGCATGTTCGAGACACATGACTGGAAATAAAGCTATGTTCGCCACACTCCAACCAAAGGATGGCAGATATGTGACTTTTGGCGACAATAGCAAGGGTAAAATCATTGGTGTAGGAAGTATTGGTAAAAATTCCTCTCCTATTATTGAAAATGTTTTATTTGTTGAAGGTTTAAAACATAACTTGCTTAGTATTAGTCAATTATGTGATAAAGGTTATAGAGTTATTTTTGAGAAAACTCATTGCACTATTGAAAATACCTTAGAAAACAAAACTTTATTTGTAGGTTATAGACATGAGAATGTATATGTGTTTTATTTACATGATTTATCTTCTCATTTTAAAATTAAATGTTTATCTGCTATAAATGATAATGGTTGGCTTTGGCATAGAAGATTAGGACATGCTCATTTTGATTTAATTTCCAAGCTTTCAAAAAATGAGTTAGTCATAGGTTTACCAAAAATTGTTTTTGAAAAAGATAAACTTTGTGATGCATGTCAATTTGGAAAACAAACTAGAATTTCTTTTAAATCCAAAAATATCGTTTCAACTACTAGACCGCTTCAACTCTTGCATATTGATCTATTCGGACCATCTAGAACATTAAGTTTAGGAGGAAAATCTTATGCCCTTGTTTGTGTTGATGATTACACTAGATATACATGGGTATTATTTTTAGCACACAAAAATGAAGCTTTTTATAATTTCTCAAAACTTTGTAAAAGAATTCAAAATGAGAAAAATCTTAATATTTGTAGTATTAGAAGTGACCATGGTAGAGAATTTGAAAATGATGATTTTATTAAGTTTTGTGATGACTTAGGAATAGATCATAATTTCTCAGCCCCTAGGACTCCTCAACAAAACGGTGTGGTTGAAAGAAAAAATAGAACTCTTGAAGAAATGGCTCGTACTATGCTTTGTGAAAATAATTTGCCTAAATATTTTTGGGCGGAAGCTGTAAATACTGCATGCTATGTTATAAACCGTGCCATGATTAGACCTATTCTTAAGAAAACTCCTTACGAACTTTAGAAAGGTAGAAAACCTAATATTAGTCACTTGCGTGCTTTTGGTTGTAAATGCTTTGTATTAAATAACAATAAAGATAATTTAGGAAAATTTGATGCTAAATCAGATGAAGCTATATTTCTTGGTTATTCTATGTCTAGTAAAGCTTATAGAGTATTTAATAAAAGAACTCTACTTGTTGAAGAATCTGTGCATGTTGTTTTTGATGAATCTAACGATATTATTTTCAAGAATCTTTTAAGTAATGATATTGTAGAAAATCAACCAAGCATGGAGAGCATTTATAAAAAGGAAAATGAAGAAAATCCATTACGCGAACATGACGAAGAAATGACAATGGAGAAACTTCAAGAAATATATGCTCTTCCAGAAAATGACTCAAATCTACCAAAAGAATGGAAGTATGCTCATGGCCACCCCAAAGACCTCATCATAGGTGATGCGGCGGAAGGTATAAAAACCCGTTCCTCTGTTAGAAATATTTGTGGTAACTTGGCATTTGTTTCACAAATTGAACCAAAATCATTTTTAGAAGCTGAAAATGATGAAAACTGGATTTTAGCAATGCAAGAAGAATTAAATCAATTTGAAAGAAATGAAGTTTGGTTTTTGACCCCTCGACCTAAGGATCATCCCGTTATTGGTACAAAATGGGTTTTTCGAAATAAAATGGACGAATCTGGAGTTGTTACTAGAAATAAAGCTAGATTAGTAGCTCAAGGCTATAATCAAGAAGAAGGAATTGATTTTGATGAAACTTTTGCACCAGTTGCCAGACTTGAAGCTATTAGAATGTTACTTGCTTTTGCGTGTTTTAAAGATTTTAAATTATATCAAATGAATGTTAAAAGTGCTTTTTTAAATGGGTTCATTTCGGAGGAAGTCTATGTTGAACAACCTCCCGGTTTTGAAAATCATAAATACCCGGATCATGTTTTCAAACTTTCAAAAGCCTTATATGGCTTGAAACAAGCTCCTAGAGCATGGTATGAAAGATTGAGTAATTTTCTACTTGACAAAGATTTTTGTAGAGGAAAAATTGATACAACACTTTTTATAAAAATCAAAAAGGAAGATATGCTAATCGTTCAAATTTATGTTGATGATATCATTTTTGGTGCTACTAATGAAAATTTGTGCAAAGAGTTTGCTAAAGACATGCAGGGTGAGTTTGAAATGAGTATGATGGGGGAATTAAATTACTTCCTTGGTCTACAAATTAAACAAACTAATGATGGAATCCATTTAAATCAAACGAAATATATCAAAGATCTACTCAAAAGGTTTGAAATGGAATCATCAAAGCCTGCAGCAACTCCAATGAGCACATCGATAAAAATCGACAAAGATGAGCAAGGTAAACCCGTAGATGAAAAGAAATATCGAGGTATGATTGGTTCTTTACTTTATCTTACTGCAAGTAGGCCTGACATAATATTTAGTGTTTGTATGTGTGCACGTTTTCAATCCGCACCGAAAGAGTCACACATCATCGCAGTCAAACGCATTTTCAGATATCTTGTCGGCACTCAAAATTTGGGATTATGGTATCCTAAGGGAACCACCTTTGAACTTTTTGGTTACTCAGATGCCGACTTTGCGGGATGTAGACTTGACCGAAAAAGCACTAGTGGCACTTGTCATTTTCTTGGACACTCACTCACCTCTTGGTTTTGCAAAAAACAAAACTCAGTGGCTCTATCAACTGCTGAAGAAGAATACATTGCCGCCGCTGGGTGTTGTGCACAATTGCTTTGGATGAAACAACAACTTCAAGATTTTGGACTTCACTATGATCATATTCCTATAAAATGTGACAACACAAGTGCTATTAACCTTTCAAAAAATCCTATTCAGCACTCACGCACTAAACACATTGAAATAAGGCATCATTTTCTGAGAGATCATGTACTCAAAGGTGACATTGAACTCGAATTTGTGCCTACAAATTGTCAATTAGCTGACATATTTACCAAGCCTCTAAATGAAGAACAATTTTGTTATATTAGAACAGAACTTGGTATGATGAATACTCCAATATAATGTTTATATTAAAAAAATAATTTTTTAATAATTAAATAAAATAAATATTGTAATAATAATTATTATTATAAAAAATAATAACCATAATAATAATATACATATATTTATATATATAATTTTTCTCTCTCTCTCTTCCGTTCCGTCTCTATCTCTCACCCACTCTCTCCCTTACTCTCTCTTTTTCTCCTTCTCTTGCTGTCTTGCTTTCCCCTTCTTCCTCTACCCTTAGCCGACTCCATCTCCACCCTCACCATAGCCTACAACCAACTCCACCATCCACAAAATCATCGATCACTTTCATCACTATCACCATCCATCCAAATCCCTCAGTAATCTTCCAAACTCCATCACTTCTCCACCCGAAATCTGCATCACCATCTTCACCGATTCATCAAGTTCCATCACCGATCCATCAAGATCCGTGACTGATCCATCAAGATCCATTGCCGATCTACACAAATTCGTCACCGATCTACCCAATCGTCTCAATTTCTTCCGTTCATCAAGGTTATCATCGATCAACATGTTAAAATTTTTGTTGCACTGTGTTGTATTTTTTTACTTGTTATATGTGCTTCAAATTCTCTTGGATTAATATTGGTTGCTTCTACCTTGATTGAAGTATTTGTTTTTATTTTTATTTTCTCCTTTTTTGCTAGTGCACTTGGTGTAGTTGTTTATGGCCAGATCTTAAGGGCCTTTGGTGTCATAGATTGGTAATTTATTTCTTCAATTTTATGAAATTTCTAGTGCATTAATTCAGGGGGAGACTCATATTTTGAGATTAACAATCATTATAAAAATATATATATATAATAAAAAAAAAGGGCATGTGTATATTCTGTGCATAATTTTAGGGGGAGTATATATATACATTTTTTTTCTTATCTGCCATACTCCTTATCTGCACCAACAAACAATTTTTTTGTGCAAAGTCAAAATTAAAAAAAAAAATAATAATAATAAATAAATAAAGGAAGAAATGCTTACAATTTTATTTCAGAAAAAGAAAATATTACTCGATTACAGGTAAATTTTCAGAAGGTTTCACAGATTTTTTCTTTTTCACTTCTCTCAACAATTTTTCATGAGCCTCTTTTACATGCCTCTCTCTATTTTCGATTTCTGTGAGTCTTGGCATTATCACCGTTGCATAATACTGCACTACATTCTCCAACTGTGCATTTTTTCTTTTTAGCTCTTTCTTCTCCTTACACATATTCACTACTTGTTGTTTTAACAAGCACACCTCATCTCTCCATTGCTGATTTTCTTGTACTCTTGCTTGTAATCGTCGCGCCATATTGGACACTGCAGTCATGGCCTGTGTACTAAGAGCCATAGTGTGTTTAATAGCATCGAAATCATTTCGATTGCCAATACCACTAGAACCCTCATTTACAGGCATAGCATGTGCCTGCGTCACTGGTACTCTCTCATTTGCCTGCATTACAGGTACCTCATGCAGATCCGACTCATTGATAGACAAGGTAAGGAATGACATGATTACACAAGAAGCTAAACCAAATTTTCTCTCAAAACACTTGATGATTTTGTATCTTTGCCTCTGATCTGTGTCACTTTTTATACACTCCATTGCTCCATTCCTCGATGCATATCTGCTATCTCTGCTCAAATCTTTTGTTTGTCCATACTTCCTGCGCTCGAGATGCTCCAAAATCCCCACAATGATTCCGACAAGACAGCCGGCCCCTTATTTTATTTTTGGCCACCCAGATTATTGTATCCACTGTGTTTGTTTCTTATCTTCATCTTTATTTTGATGATGTCAAAGGGGGAGAAAAAAATATGATTTTGAAAATTATATGTTGCAGGGTTACCATTATCAAAATTATATGTCGCAGGGTTGTCAAATATTTTGTCAAATTTATTTTGTGTCAAATCCATACAAATATTGCCATCATCAAAAAGGGGGAGATTGTTAATCATATTATTTAATTTTGATGATGTCTAAAATATATTAGTTAATATACATATTATTTGACACAAATTATTATCTTTTTAAAATATATATATTTGTTAAATATTATTTAAATAAAATAATATTATCTTTTTAAAATATATATGTTAAATATTATTTTAAATATTTTCAAAAACTTTACTATTCACTTTTTGAAAAATAGGGTTAATTACTATTCATCTTTTGACAAATCGATTAATTATATTATTTTGACAAAAATGATTATTTTAAATATTTTCAAAAAATTTACTATTCACTTTTTGAAAAATAGGGTTAATTACTATTCATCTTTTGACAAATTGATTAATTATATTATTTTGACAAAAATGATTGATTGGTTGTATTATTTTGACAAATTTGATATTTATGGGTTGTCTTATTTTGACAAAATTAATATGGAGTGGTAAAATATATTTAGTTTAAAATCTTTACAACATATACAATATTTTAAAGAGGACATATATTTTCAGATCCATCATAAATATTATTTATAGAGATTTTTCTGTATGCAAAATTTTGATCAGAACTTATATAACATTATATGTAGAATACATCACGTGCGCTATTTTTTACACTACATTAATTATATCATATTATAATTAAACAAGAAGAACAAGATGGAGTTATGTATATATGTATATATATATATATATATATTATAAACTAGATGGAGAAAATTATTTGTTTGTTTGAAAGTTGTGAACTTTGTATTAAATTGTCTACAAAAACGGTGGCTCCATGTTTGAAAAAAACAAGAAGAAAAAATCAATCTTATTTTTATCTTTTTAATTCTTATCATTTGCTGACTATTTAAATTTAAGGAGTGTGCTTATGTAAGTAATGACATCAAGAGCCTGCTTATGTAAGCGATGACATCAGGAGCATGCTTATGTAAGCGATGACGTCAGGAGCGTGCTTATGTAAGCCATGACGTCAGCAAGGTGTGTCCAACGGGCATATTTTTGTGTATAAATAGAAGTGTTGGATGTGGAGAAAAACCAAGAACTTGAAGAGAAAATTTTCTGTGAGCTCCAAATTGTATTCTTCTCTTTCACTTTCAGATCTAAGTCTAGTTTTTGTTTTTACACTTTCATATCTATTCTTTGTGAGAGAATTATTGTAAAAGTGGGTTCAATTACCACTTATTCTTATTCCTTATTTTTGTGAGAGATTTTGTAAGGGTAAGACATTTATTGTTGAGTGAGGCTCAATAGATAAGAGTAAGCCCTGTGCCAAATCCACAAGCTTGGTGGTGTATTTATTCAATTGATAGTAAAGAAATTCTCAAGGAGGTTCCTTGGGGAGTGGACGTAGGCCTGGCGTGCCGAACCACTATAAATCGCAGTGTTTGATTTTCTCTCTCTATCTCTTCTACTTTTATATTGATAATTATTATTCTGTTTGTTTTTATTTATTCAAATTCTGAATATTGTGTTATATTTAATATTGTGAAATTTTTAATAACCCAATTCATCCCCCCTCTTGGGTTGCCTAACTGGGATAACACTTTGGTAAGTTGCTCCTGTATTTTTCAACCCAAAAGGCATCACTCTGTAGCAATACAGTCCTTTTGGGGTGATAAATGCGTTTTTCTCCTCATCAGGGGGGTACATTGCTATCTGATGGTACCCCCTCTAAGTGTCCAGGAAGCTCATCCTTCCATGCCCTGAAGTGGCATCCACTAATTGATCGATCTTGGGGAGTGGGAAACTATCTTTGGGACAAGCCTTATTCAAGCTGGTGAAGTCCACGCAGGCCCTCCACTTTCCATTCTTTTTTTTCACAACAACTGTGTTTGACAATCGAATTGGGTAGTTTACTTCCCGAATGGCTTTGGTCTCCACCAATTTGACCACTTCCTCATTTACTGCCTTCACATGAACCAACGTTGGCCTCCTTGCTTGCTGAATGACAGGTTTAGCTGACCTATCTACATTTAGTCTATGTCAAGTGACCTTGGGATCAATGCCAGGCATATCGTATGGCGTCCAGGAAACCACCTCTATATTTTCTTGCAAGAATAACTCTAACTCCTTCTCCTCCTCGGCTAAGCCTGAGCCGAGAAGGAAGAATCGCTTTTCATCCCTTTGTTGGACCACGATCTTTTTTAAGGCTTCCTTGCTTTTGTCAGCCGGTTCTTATTTGACGTCATCCAGGACCTGTATGTCGTCGTCTTCAATCTCTACTATTTCTGCTTCTCTCACATTGCAGGTGGATTTCGTTGCTGCCATGGAGCAATTCTTTGCCTGCACCTGATCCCCTCTAATTTCCTCAATTCCATGCTTTGTTGGGAACCGCAGCAGCTGGTGTAGTGTTGAGGAAACAACCCTTACTGCGTGCAACCATGGCCTTCCCTAGATAACATTGTAAGGGGAGGGGTGTCAGTTATTGTGAACTCTGTGCTTACCTTCTTGGTGCCTGCTTGTACCTCCAAATTTATTGCTCCCAGGGGCCATGTCGGCATTCTATTGAACCCGACCTTTGGGCTGTTGGACTGCTCCAAATCATCTCGGTGAAGACCGAGCTCCTTGTCACATCTGACATACATGATGTCACAAGAGCTATCTTGGTCAATCAGAATGCGCCTTACCTGGCATTCTCCAATCTTGAGGGTTACTACCAAAGCATCGTTGTGTGGATGCTATACCATGTCCAGGTTGGCTTCCGTAAAGGACACCATTGGTCCCTTGTACTCGTTTGTCCTAGGCCTCTTTTGCTGGACCTGATACACATGCTGTAAGTGCTTCACCCTCTAAGTCTCCCCACGTACCTCTTTCTCAATGACCCTTGAGTGAATCACATTGATCATTCGAGGTCTGTTTGCTTGTGGTTGTGGTGCTGGTGAAGATGGTACTATTGGTGCCTAGGGCAGCCTTGCTTGGTTTTTCCTTTTTTGGCCTTATCTGCTAGGTCCCTTAGGTGACCTTGTCTTACCAGATCTTCCAAATGCGCTTTTAGGGCTCTACAACCCTGTGTCAGGTGTCCATCTTCATTGTGGTAAGCACAGTGCTTTCCCAGACTTCTCCTTATAAATTCGCCAGGGATTCTCTCCGGTGCTCTGTAATACGACTGGTTCCTGATCCTTTCTAGAACTTTATAAATTGAGATCCGAAACACAGTGGTGACTGCCTGTGCAACCCTTAGTCCTATTTCTTGTCTATTAAATCCAGTATTACCTTGGCCTCGCTTTGGTGAGTTGTTTCTCTTTTCCTACTTCGGTGCCTTTAGTCCTGGTGTATTCTCCTCTACTTTGGCGTATTTCTCGATCCCTACCATAAGCTCCTCATACTCTTTGGTAGAGTCTTGCCAGTGACTTTCGTAGCATGCAGTCATTCTCTAGGCCGTTCTTAAAAGACACGATCGCTAACTCCTGGTTGCATCCTGGTATTCGGTTGAATACCTCGTAATGCCTCTTGGCATAAGCCCTGAGGCTTTCACCCTCGTCAATTTTCAGATCCATTAGGGAGTCTACCCTCAATGGCTACAATTTGTTTATAAAAAACCTGGCCACAAACATTTCAGCCAGGCCTTCCCAACTTTTCACAATTTCTTTCGGCAACTTGTGAAACCAATCTAATGCAATTTCCCCAAAGGATGAGGGGAACACCTTGCAGAGCAACAGTTCGTTCCCGGTATACAGTGCCATTGAATTCAAATATAAGCCGACGTGAAAGTTTGAATCGGACATATCGTCGTATATTTGGAACCTCGGCATATGGAACCTTTTTGGGGCCTCGAACTTATCCAACTCCACTTAGAATGGTGTTCTCGGCTTGATCGGAGATGTGACCTCCGTATTCTGTCGCTTCCACTGGAGGTAGTCCCTCAAATCCTCCTTGGTCCGACCAGGAGCTCGGCTGTCAACGGATTTCAGCTTTTTTGGTGTGCTGCTCCTGGTGTCGTTATGAGTCCTTTTGGACTTCTCTTCATTAGCCGTGTCAAAACAAAGTTCCATTCCTCGAACATGCCGATGTTCCCTAACATAGGTTTCTTTTGTACGAGGTGTCTTCTGAGACTTTCCTCTTTCGGACTCTCCTTGCCCGACTTCCTTAGAAGGCCGATGTGAATGCTCCTTTGTCCTGTCATACTGAGGAGCTGCTGGGACTGCTCTCTGCCTCCCTTTTTGGGCGTCGTTCTTGGCCTTTGGAATCGGCGTGCCCTTCAATGGAAACGATGGTTGTATGACGTTGTTCTTCATCATGAAGTTGACAACCGATTGTAGGTCTGCCAACTTGTTTGCCATTCCTTTCATTTCGCTGTCCCTCCTCAGGTATCTATCTTTACATACCTGGAGGTCGCTTTCGTTATAGTGCTCATCTCGGCCTGTTTTCTTCGGTGGGTCTTCCTCTTGGCCAGCGTCTTTCTCCCCAGGATCCTAATCTCGTGGTCCTTCATTAGGGTTTTCCTGTTCCATGTTAGGATCGACATGTTTGCCACTCCCACTAGGGATGTCGTCCCCGATCTTTTCTTTGTGCCCGTCGTTGGTCATTTATTCTCCTTATGTTTCCCACAGACGAGGCCAAATTGTGGGTGTTGATTTTTAACTACATAACCAAACATGGAAATTTAGTAAGAGAGCACTGGCAGAATAGATTAAGCCCGAGCAACTTGTTACAGAAAGATAAGAATCTGGCGGTGGTTCGTCTACCCAGGGGCACTCCGACGATCAAGTCAGTAATTATCTCTCAAAGATAGCAGTAGTGCTTAACTCAATAGACAGAGTATAAAAAGCATACCTTAGACCCACGAGGGTGCCTTACTTTTATAGCCAACACTAACCTGATCCCTGTAGAAGCCTAGGTTCAATGGATTTTGGTTTAATGCTCATTTTAGACTCACAGTTAGACAGAGATAAACTCCCTAAGAGCTTTATCTATATCCAGAATGAGGTCCTCCCCCATTTTAGGACTCTTGTCTCTTATCCGCTCATCTCAAATTTCGATATCTCCAAATATAACCTCGGCCTAGCCGAGATCATCTCGCACATGACCAAGCCACGTGGCACTTTGGCTGACACGTTGGTGTCACCGCGACTATGTGTTGTCATTCACAAAATATGCCCCAACAACTGCTCCCTAGGTTTTATTACCTCGACAATCTGAGGTGATGGAACCTACATTGTCTTGTCGATCAAAGTTCATTCTTTCTTTCTACGGCCGAGATCATTACTCGTCGGCTTCGTGTACCCCAGTACTCTACTGTCCAACTTTGCCACTGACCAAGCTCCTTAACTGAGATCGTTTCTCTAGCTGAGGTTGTTGCCTCATTAAATTCAAAACTCTAAGAGTTTTATCTGCGTATGAGTTGTCATGTAGGGTTTTCTCAACCGTTTCCGCCACGCGTCCTTCTCTCATTGATTCGTACCTGACACATGCCATCAGGTCACGTCGTCCTATGGAATGACAGCACGTGGTCGAAGTGACGCCGACGTGTCAGCCAGAGTAGCATGTGGCTCGGTCATGTGCAAGATGATCTCGGTTAGGCCGAGATTATCTTTGGAGATATTGGATTCTGAGATGTGCGGATAAGGGACAAGAGTCCTAAAACAGGGGAGGATCTCATTCTGGATATAGATAAAGCTCTTAGAGAGTTTATCTCTATCTAACTGGGAGTCCAAGATGAGCATTGAGCAAAAGTCCATTGAAGCTAAGCTTCTACAGGGAATAGGTTAGTGCTAGCTATAAAAGTAAGGCACCCTAGTGGGTGTAAGGTATGCATTTTATGCTCTGTCTAATAAGTTAAGCACCATTAGCTATCTTTGAGAGATAATTATTGACTTTATCGTCGGAGTGTCCCCGGGTGGACGAACCACCGCCAGATTCTTATCTTTTTGTAACAGGTTGTTCAGGCTTAATCTATTCTACTGATGCTTTCCTGCTGAGTTTCCTGTTTGGTTGTGTGGTCAAAAATCAACACCCATAAATTGGCACTGTCTGTGGGAAACATAAGGAGAATAGATGGCCAACGACGGACAGAAAGAGAAGATTGGGAACAATGTCCCTAGTGGCAGCGGTAAGCGCACCGATCCTAACGTGGAGGCGGAGAATTATACTGAATAACCTTGAGATCAGAATCCTGAGGAAAAGGATGTCGGCCAAGAGGGAAACCCACCAAAGAAAGCAGGCCGAGACGAGTACTATAACGAAAGCGACCTCCAGGTATGGAAAGATAGATGCCTGAGAAGGGACGGCGAGATGAAGGGAATGGCAAATAAGTTGACAGACCTACAATCGGTTGTCAACTTCGTGACGTAGAATAATGTCATGCAACCACCGTTTTCATTAAAAGACACGTCGATTCCAGCGGCCAAGAATGACACCCAAAAAGGGGAGAAGAAAACAATCCCAGCAGTTCCTTAGCATGACAAGGTGAAAGAACACTCACATTGGCTTTCACGGGATGCTGGGCGAGTAGAGTCAAGAAAAGGAGAGTCTCAGAGGACACCTCAGACCAAGGGTACTTATGTCAAAGAACATCGTCATGTTCAGGAGAAGGAACTTTGCTTTGACACAGTGAATGAAGAGAAGTCCAAGAGGACTCACAACGACGCCGGGAGCAGTGTACCAAAAAGGTTGAAATCCGTTGACAGCCGAGCTCTTGGTCGGACTAAGGAGGATTTAAGGGACTACCTCCAGAGAAAGAGATAGAATGCCAAGGTCACATCTCCGGTCAAGCCGAGAACACCATTCTAAGATTGGTTTCACATGTTGCCAAAAGGAACTGTGAAGAGTTGGGAAGACCTAACCGAGATATTTGTGGTCAGATTTGTTACAAACAAATTGCAGCCATTGAGGGTAGACTCCCTAATGGCTTTGAAAATTGGTGAGGGTGAAAGTCTCAGGGCTTATGCCAAGAGGTATTACGAGGTATTCAATTGAATACTAGGATGCAACCAGGAGTTACCAGACGTGGCTTTTAAGAACGGCCTGAAGGATGACTGAATGTTGCGAAAGTCACTAGAAAAGACTCTAGCAAAGAGTATGGAGGAGCTCATGGCAAAGATCGAGAAATATATCAGAGAAGAGGAGGATACACCAGGAGCAAAGGCACCGAAGCAGGAGAAGAGAAACGGCTCACCGAAGCGAGCCGAGGTAATACTGGATTTAATAGACAAGAAATAGGACTAAGTGCTGCACATGTAGTCATCACTGTGTTTCGAATCCCAGTTTATAAAGTTGTAGAGAGGATCAAGAACCAACTGTATTACAGAGTGTCGGAGAGGATCCCTGGCAAATTTATGGGGAGAAGCCTGGGAAAGCACTGTGCTTACCACAATAAAGATGGACACTTGACACAGGGTTGTAGAGCCCTAAAAGCACATTTGGAAGATCTGGTAAGACAAGGTCACTTAAGGGACCTAGTAGATGAGGCCAGAATAAGGGAAGTGCAGGCAAGGTTGCCTCAGGCACCGGCAGCACCACCTCCACCAGTACTACAACCGCAAGTAGATGGACCTCGAGTGATTAATGTGATTCACTCAGGGGTCAATGAGAACGAGATACGTGAGAAGACTCAGAGGGTGAAACACTTACAACATGTGTATCAGGTCTAGTAAAAGAGGCCTAGGACAAGAGTACAAGGGACCAATGGTGTCCTTTACGGAAGCCGACCTGGACATGGTACAACATCCACACAATGATGCTTTGGTAGTAACCCTCAAGATTGGAGAATGCCAGGTAAGGCGCATTCTGATTGACCAAGATAGCTCTTGTGACATCATGTATGTCAAATGTTACAAGGAGCTCAGTCTTCACCGAGATGATTTGGAGCAGTCCAATAGCCTAATGGTCGGGTTCAATAGAACGCCGATATGGCCCATGAGAGCAATAAATTTGGAGGTACAGGCAGGCACCAAGAAGGTAAGTACAGAGTTCACAATAATTGACACCCCCTCCCCTTACAATGTTATCTTGGGAAGGTCATGGTTGCACGCAGTAAGGGTTGTTCCCTCAACACTGCACCAGCTGTTGCGGTTCCCAACAGAGCATGAAATTGAGGAAATTAGAAGGGATCAGGTGCAGGCAAAGAATTACTCCTTGGCAGCAATGAAATCCATCTGCAACGTACGAGAAGCAGAAACAGTAGAGATTAAGGACAAGGACATGGAGGTCCTAAATGACGTCAGCAAAGAGTCGGTTGACAAAAGTGAGAAAGCCTTAAAGAAGATCCTGATCCAATAAGGGGATGAAGAGCGCTTATTCTTTCTCGACTTAGGCTTGGTCGAGGAGGAGGAGAAGGAGTTAGAGTCATTCTTGCAAGCAAACATAGAGGTGTTTGCCTGGACGCCATACGATATACCTGGCATTGATCCCGAGGTCATTTGCCATAGACTAAATGTAGGCAGGTCAGCTAAACCTTTCATTCAGTGAGCAAGGAGGCCGACGTTGGTTCATGTGGAGGCAGTAGAGGAAGAAGTGGACAAATTGTTGGAGGTCAGAGCCATTTGCGAAGTAAACTACCCAACTTGGTTGTCAAACACAGTTGTTGTAAAAAAAAGAATGGGAAGTGGAGGGTCTGCGTGAACTTCACCAGCCTGAATAAGGTTTGTCCCAAAGACAGTTTCCCACTCCCCAAGATCGATCAATTAGTGGATGCCACTTCAGGGCATGAAATGATGAGCTTCCTGGACGCTTATAGGGCGTACCATCAGATAGTAATGTACCCCTCAAATGAGGAGAAGACTGCATTTATCACCCAAAAAGGGTTGTATTGCTACAGAGTGATGTCTTTCGGGTTCAAAAATACAGGAGCAACTTACCAGAGGTTGGTGACCAAGATGTTCAGACATCTGATTGGAAAAACAGTGGAAGTATACATTGATGACATGGTCGTGAAGACCAAAGAACCTGAGAATCACCTAGCCGACTTACAGGCAATTTTTGACATCCTGAGGACATATCGGCTCCGACTCAATGCTTCAAAATGCGCATTTGGAGTCGGGTCTGGTAAGTTTCTAGGATACCTGGTTACTAGAAGGGGTATTGAGGCAAGCCCAAATCAAATCGAGGCCATCCTTGACTTAAAAAGCCCAACATCAACAAAACAAGTACAAATGCTAATTGGAAGGGCCGCAGCCCTGAATAGGTTTATAAGCAAAAGTTCAGATAAGTGTAAGCCATTTTTCAGTTTATTGAAGAAAGCCACAGATGTTTTGTGGACAAAGGAGTCCGAAGTCACCTTGGCCGACTTAAAAAAGTACCTGACAATAGCTCCAGTTCTATCAAATCCAATACCTGAAGAGGAACTGTTCTTATACTTAGTGGTTCCAGAGCATGCAGTGAGTGCAGTGGTAATCAGAGAAGAAAAGAGAGAACAAAGGGCGGTATACTATGTGAGGAAAACCCTAGCAGGTGTAGAGACCAGGTACTTGTCCCAGGAGAAATTGACATTGGCCTTAGTGATGGCTTTCAAAAAATTGAATCATTACTTCCAAGCCCATAGGATTGTGGCGTTGACTGAGCATCCCTTGAAGTCCCTATTATGCCAAGGAGATTTGACAGGAAGGGTAGCTTGGTGGGCAGTGATATTGGGCCAGTATGACTTAGAGTTTAGGCCAGAATAGTAATCAAGGGCTGGGTTCTGGCCGACTTTGTGGCCGGGTTCACACCTGGTGTTATCCCACGTCGAGCTCTGGTGAGCCGCGGCTTAAGGTGTCCAGGGGAACAAGAGGAGGCCCAACTGGGAATGAAAAACCCCACAGCAGAACAAAAGAAAGAAGAAAAACTTAAGCCCTGCGATATCTACATCGGTGACTCTTTCCGCTTGTTTATTGATGGGAGTTCAAATCGTTAAGAAGCGGGGGTAGGAGTAGTGTTGGTATCTCCAGATGGGCGAATTCTAGAACAGTCTATCCGTTTGGGGTTCAAAGCCTCAAACAATGCAGCAGAGTATGAGGCATTAATCGCGGGATTGAAGTTAGCAGTAGCAATGGAAGCCGACGAGGTGGTAGTCTTCTGTGACTCCCAACTTAGCGTGGACCAGGCAACAGGCGAGTATGCACCCCGAGATGAAAGAATGATAGCCTATGTCAAAGAAGTTGTTAGACTGCTAGCCTTATTTCAGGATTGTCGACTACAGCAGGTTAGCCGAGATGACAACCGCCATGCCGATGCCTTGGCTAACCTGGCTAGTGTAATGAAATCGGGAGAGACAAGGACAATAATGGTTGATTATTTGTCAGGCCCAAGTGTGGAACCACTAATCACCGAGTATGAAGTAATGTGTGTGGAGATGGGTTTAAGTTGGATTGATGCAATAGTGATATTCCTTAAGGACGAAAAACTGCCAGATGATCGCAAAGAGGCACATAAGATCAGACTGAAGTCGATAAGGTTTAGCCTAATAGCAGAAGGACATCTATACAGAAGGTCTTTTACTGGTCCCTTTTTAAGGTGTGTGCATTCTTCCTAGGTTGAAGACTTCTTGTATGAAATACATGATGGGGTATGTAGAAGCCATGTTGGGGGTAGATTACTTGCTTATAGGGTCATTACTCAGGGGTATTGGTGGCCTTCCATGTAGAAGGATGCTGAAGCCTACGTTAGAAAGTACGAGAAATGTCAAAGGTTTGCACCCTTGATACATCAACCAGTAACAGATTTGAACCCAGTGTCCAGCCTTTGGCCATTTACCCAGTGGGGCATGGATCTTGTTGGACAACTGTCCCAAGCAACTAGGCAAAGGAAGTTCCTGCTGGTAGTAACTGATTATTTCACAAAATGGGTAGAAGCTGAACCCTTTGCGAAGATTCGAGATATTGATGTGAAGAGTTTCATATGGTAGAATATCATCATCGGGTTTGGAATCCCAAGGGCAATAATAGCAGACAATGGTATACAATTTGACAGTAAGCTAATCAAGAGCTTCTGTGCAAAGTACAAAATCAAGAACTACTATACTCCAAGTTTTCCTAAGAGTAATGGTCAAACAGAAGCATCTAATAAGACTATCTTGGATAGGATCAAAAAGAGACTGGAAGCAGCAAATGGAAAATGAGTGGAGGAGTTGCCCAATGTACTCTGGTCATATTGGACTACGCTGAGAAGATCAACTGGGGAGTCTCCATTTGCCATGGCTTATGAAATTGAAGCAGTTATCCCACTAGAAGTCGGCATTCCAGGGATCAGAACCCAAGGAGTGGAAAATGGTACTAATGAGGCATTTCTAGCTCGAGATCTGGACCTACTGGGGGAAAAAAAAGAGAGAGCAGCAATTCGGCTGGGGGCATACTAGCAACAACTTGCTAGGGCTTACAATAAGAAGGTCAACCCAAAAGAGTTCAAAGTCAGGAACCTTGTGCTGAGGAAAGCGGTCGGCAACAAGAAGAATCCTAGGGAGGGCAAACTGGGCCCAAATTGGGAAAGGCATTATAGAATCATCTCGGTCGCCGGCAATGGGACATATCGGCTTGAGGTCAGTGATGGCAAAGAGTTGCCATGACCCTGGAACACTTGCAACTTGAAAATTTTTTATTATTAGATTTTTGTTTTTTCGAAGATTGTGTCATAATTTTATTAGCCGAGGTAGTAATAAAATTTTAGTTTGGTGAATTTGAAATTTGTGTGAAAGGACTGATCAATCCCATGGCGATGTTTCTAAAGTGAAATATGACGAATAACTTAGACTTGTTATAAGGCATAGTTGAATTATACTTGCATATAATAGAGTTGAACTATGTTGGTGATATTTCTAAATGAAACATAATGAATAACTTAGACTTATTATATGAGAGGGTTCAAGAATGTTATTGAAAAATTCAAAGATCTTCGAAGATCTTTGAAAAAAATTCGAATTCTCTGAAGATGATGAGAAGCTTAGATTCTTCAACAGTCACAACTAAGAGCACAAAAGTAAAAAGATGGTGCATATAAGAGATTGGGTGAAGAAAAAGGCAAAGTAGTTAGAAAGAGAATAATGGCAAGGCTCTCTTATGGATCTCCCACTTTCACTCTCAAGGTTGATAATGGAGAAGGGAAATTAGTTTTTTCCCAAGAGGTATCTCTCTAAAATCCATCCCTTGTAAAGCTATGGGTGGGTGCTATTTATAGGCACCTCATGATGTAGGATGGAGCCCATGTGCAAGGCACACGAGGAATATTCTCTCTAACCACCTTGTCCGAGGAGGTGACCTCTCCGAGGATGAGGAAAACCCCAAGGAGGAGATCAACCTCTCGGCGAACCCTTCTTCTTAGCCACACCTAACTAATGATCCCCAATCATCCCAAAAGGTCAGGGGTAGTCCTGCCATAGAAGGGTCAGGGGTGGTTCAATAGAACGTCCTGCCACAAATATTGCTGAGTCTCAGGGACCCCCTAGATCGTGCCACCTCGACCCGGGTATAGGCTAGTTTAACCGAAGAGTGAATTTATCTCCACTCACCATCCTCAGGATCGGGTCATTTGTTCGGACTCCATTATGCCCATGGTTCTGGTACGTAGATCCCGGAAAGCTCCGAGTCCGTAAGTGTTCTAGGACTCATTAATAGAGCAGCTTCTAGATTGCGTCTGAATCCGTTCGAAGCCAAGTGCTTCGGATCTCTAGGTTCGTGGATCCGAACCCTTTCGAGTTCGAACCCGAGTAAGTCTCTAAATTTGTGGATCCGAACCCTTTCGAGGCTTAGAGCGATTCGGCTTGTTTGATGGCGATAAATCCAGGCCCACCAATCTTGGACTTGCGATAAATTAGGGCCCACCAACCTTGGACTATTGGGCCTAATTAATTTAGTGGGCTCAAATTAGCTCCTCTTACATTTGCCCCTTGCGTGTATGAGAAATTTTAGTTTTCTCGGACATGCATAGTTTCACCTTGTTAGTCATGTTTTGCATTACGTTTTCGGGAATATTTGATCTTGACAGAGTCTATGGATAAAGCCGAGGACTCACCGTAAATTATGGATAAATTTGACAACTAATAAAGATAAGAATTTTTTTTCACTTTTTTTTTTTTTTGTGTGTGTGCGTCATGTTTGGCCAACATATTTTTTGTGCCTCCTTTTTTTTTTTTTTTTTTCTTGAAAGTCCAACCTTAATTCTTTAATTCCTTTAATAGCATGCATTACTCCAAATCTTCTTATTTCTCTAGAATAGTTGAAGTCCACTTCTTTACTCCAAGTCAAAGATAAAAAATAAAGCACTCACTTTTTTTATTATTAAAAAGGTAAGGCTCATACACTTTTTTTTTTTTATTTGGAAATATGGTGGGGCCCTTATATATATATATATATATATATATGTTCAGAATATCTGAAGGAATATTCCAGGCATCACACCACTTTTTTTTTTTTTTTTTTTTTTTTTTTTTTTTTTTTTTTTTTTTTTAAGGAAAAAGACAACAACCCAAATCAATAGCCCCTTTCTTTTTGATATAGCCATTTCGGCTCTTTCTCTTTCTACCGAGACCACCAGCTTTTTTTTTTATTTATTTTGAAACCCAGCTGCACACACTCTCTTTCTCTTTCTAAACTTGCATCTTCTTCAATAAACCAATGACCAACAACTTTCTTATTCCTTCACAAACCAGAGCTTCTATCCTACGTTGAAGGCCACCGCCGTTTGAACGTCGTCGCAGCTCCATCTTACTCCAGAAATCACTAAAAACGTATAACGTCGTAGCTACACCATGATTTCGGTTCACCTAGCAATGTCGGTGTCACGGCCACGTGGCATAATCCCTCAGCCCTGTCATCTTGCGCCGACACCAACCCAGCTCGCCGTCGATGTTCCATCTCAGCCACATTTTCTAGAGCTCCGAACACACAGATCTCGGTCTTACTTTCACACCCACTGAAGTCCACCACCACTGGTTCCAACCGTGATTAATCAATGCCAACCACGTCGCCGACTCAACGCAGCGTCGGTTTGCCTAGCTTCCCATTGCCCGTGCTGTCATTCTCGGCCTACACCGCCTTTGGTCTTCATTCTCTTCATTACTTTTGTAAGTCTGTGGGTAGGTATATATATATATTTTTTAATTTTTGGATTTGTGGGTAAGCTTTTATGAAGACCCATTTTTGTACTCCAAAAAACACATTTATGAACTTCTTGCTATGGATCTTCAAATGCTAATTTTTTTTGTAAGTCTTGAGTTTTTGATTGTTGCTCATTGCTTTTCTTTGAGAAAGAAAATAAGACTCTGCTAAACCTTTATTAATTGCTTGGCCATTGAGAGAAAAGAAATGCTCTGATATTGAATTTTGCTAATCTTTGCCTTACTGAGGTAGCTGAATCACCGATTTTGAACATAATATATCTGTTGATAATGCTTTGGGATCTGAACTACACCGATGTTGAGACTTGTTAAATCCTAGAATGATGAAATTTTGTTGCCCACTTATGTGTCTGAACCACTGTTGCTAGATCTTGAACTCATGTTGACAAATCTGACATAAATAGAATATTTGATGCTTGTATTGAACTATTGATGTCAAGGGCAGAGATGGGATAGGAATGATTGTTGTTGCTAGCTTCGAGAATAGTGGATGTTATGCTTAAGCTCTTGGCATAGAATTCTTCGAAGAATTTGTTGATATGATGAAACACCTTACTTGAGTTCCATCTACTTGATGAATGAATTTTGATACTTTTTTGATGAACACTTTGGTTGAGAGAATGAATTTCCATGATATAGAATAGGGCCATATATTGTTTTGTTGATCTTGTGGATGCTTGGGAAATTTTGTTTGAACATTGCTGCTTTACGTTAGCTTGAGAGGAACCTGCCCGGGGAGACAACACCTTGATTGTCGCATTTTCATGAACTTGCTTGGAGGAGTAGAATTGTTGTAGCTTAAATAGATCATTATTATTTGTTGATGTTGCCCCATTATGGTAATGCCTGAATCATGATATGAAATTGATGATATTGCTCGTATTGTTTGTCGGCTTCGCTATTTCAAACGAATGAGTTCTTGTAAGAACTCCACGACCCCAGGCCCTTAGAACTTGTACTAATGAGAGCAAGGGCTATCCCTCTAAAGTCCGAATGAAAGCAAGGCTGTCCCTCAGGACTCCAAAAGTAGCACACACCCTACTTTGGCAGGAAAGATCCCTTCTGGTAGGCAACCGCAAAAAAAAAAAAAAAAAAAATCCTTTTTGGCTGGCTACCGAGTCTACCAAGCTCGTACTAATGGAAGTAAAGAGTGCTCTTTGGAAATTCGAGCAGAGGCAAAGCTGTCTCTTGGAAGTCCGAGTGGATGTACACTCTTTTCTTCGACAATCAATGAAAGCAAAGGTTGTCCCTCGAAGCTCGCACTGATAGAAGCGAGATTTGTTCTTCGAAAGTCTGAGTGGAAGCACACACTCTACTTCAACAAGAAAGATCTTCGAAGCTCGCATTGATAGAAGCAAAGGCTATTCTTCGGAAGTCCAAGTGGGAACACACACTCTGCTTCAACAAGAAAGACTCTCGAAGCTTGCACTGACGGAAGTAAGGGTTGTTCTTCAGAAGTCCGAGTGGGAGCACACATTCTACTTCAGTAAGAAAGACCCTCGAAGCTTGCATTGATGAAAGCAATGGCTGCTCTTGGGAGCACACTCTTTTCTTTGGTAATAAAGATCCCTCAAAGCTCGCACTGATGGAAGCAGGGGCTATTATTTGGAAGTCCAAGTTAGAACACACACTCTGCTTCAACAAGAAAGACTCTCGAAGCTTGCACTGATAGAAGTAAGGACTGTTCTTCGGAAGTTCGAGTGGAAGCACACACTTTACTTTAGCAAGAAAGACCCTCGAAGCTTGCATTGACGGAAGCAATGGCTGTTCTTCGGAGGTCCGAGTGGGAGCACACATTATTTCGGCAACTAATGGAAGCAAAGGTTGTCCCTCTCTGAGTGGGAGTACACTTCTACTGCGTCAAGAAAAGTCCCTTCAGGTTGGTAACCGGGTCTACTATTCCTCTTTCTTCTTTGAGGGGCAACAAAATTGAAAATTGTTTCAAGCAACATAACACAATGAAAATGCACAATATAGAGAAAATAACTTCTAATGGAGATACACAATACAGAGGAAACAAATTTCTTCATAACATATGAAAGATAGAACTTCTTGGACAATGCCGTAAATACAAATTGTAAATGTCATAGATAGACTTCTTTTACGGAATGTTGACATTTGCCCCTAGAGTCGCAAGGTCCTTCGGAAAACTTTCACCAACTGCTCGGGTTGTGGCCGTCATACGCCATCATAGCCAAGTCTTCTAAGATATCCTAGGGCCATTGTTCTTTGAATTCTAACTTATCTGTTTTCACTTTCTTTCTAAAGATCTTCTTAAGCGTCTGACACTTTTCTGTAGGATGCCCTAGTGATCAGTAGAAAACACAATAATCAGGGCCCTCGCGGTCCTTCTTCAGCAAAAGCTCTTCGATACGAGGCAACTTCAGTTCCCCGTTTGCCACCCATTCTTTAACTAAGGCCTTCACCACGTCAACACTACAAGGAAAAGTAGTGCCATTTTCACAGTTTTTCCTCTTCTGACCTCTGAATTCCTCTCCCTACAGTTTCGGGTGGAAGATGCCGAAGCCGCAGTGACAGAAGGTCCTCGGGACGTCTTGAAGCTGGTTTTATCACTAGTCTCAAACCTGATTTCCTGAGACTGAGGTATGTTGACGTTCCGAGATGCTTCAATTAGTGCCGAGAAAGTGGGTAACTTGTGATTAACAAGAAGCATTTTGTACGCGTTCAATGCCCCTTCAACACAGATTTGGACCAAGTAGCTTTCCTCTACAACCTCGTGACAGTCCATGGCTTTGTCTTGGAACCTCTTCACATATTCGAGAATGTCTTCACCCTCTCGTTGCTTTTCCTTACACAGGGTAAGTGTGGTCACTTTCTCGGCCACCTAAAAGAATTTAGAGTGGAATTTGTTGACTATCTCCTCCCAACTTCAGATAGAGTTTGGGGCCAAGTTAACGTACCAACTATATGCTCGGTCGGTGAGGGACTTGGAGAATTCTCTCAGTCGGAGGACATGATTTGAACCATGAACCCCCAAAGTCTTTATGAATCGAACAACATGTTCTCGTGCATTTCCTTGCTCGCCATCAAATTTGATGAACTTCGGCACCGTGTACCCCTCTAGGTATGGATAACTCAACATCTCGATAGGGAATGGTGGCTTGACATCTAGATCAGGCAAAGAGGGTAAAGTCCTCTTGCCCCGTTCAAGATCGAACATGGCTTGCACATCGACGAGAGTGAGAAATTGTTGAGAGAGAGAACTTGATGGTGGTATTCCCAAAACATGGCTTGTAGACGTGAAGACCGAGCCTGGAGTGACTTGGCTATTTGGGTGTTGAGAATTCACCATCGGTGTAGGAATGTGGTGATATTGACGATTGGCATCTATGGATATAACATTCGGTGATGGAGCATTGAATTGAGTTCTATACACTCTGTTACATGCTATGGGTATGCCGGGTTGGGCTTGGAAAGCTGGTGTCGGAGCCAAAGGAGACCCGCTCAATACATGAGTAGAATTTACAACCGGTGGAACAAAATTAGGCATGCATGGAGCACCACTTCGTAGAGAAATTTCTGTGGGCCTTCCTTGAACTTCCACACCATTGAAACACCATTCATCATGCCGGAGGCTCCTCCAACCACCGATGGACCATGGCTCAATCTTTCGATTGCATGATTTTGCACTCCATGGGCTACAGGTTGGTCATGACTTGTTCCTTCTAGCACTTGATTTTGTACACCATTTTAAGCAACTTCAGGGAGAATTTGGGGTGGGTCTTAATGGTTTTGACCATTCCCAATATCACCCTGAAGTTGTTGATGATTGCCGGCGCTGACTTGACCTCCATTTGTTGCCGGTGGTGCGAAATGAGAACCCATCACCAACATGGTGTGGGTGAGATTTTGAAGGGTCGTGAGAATCTCTTGTTGAGTGTGTTGGAGTCCTTGAATGGCTTCAAGGATGAGAGGTGAGTCTTGAACTTGAGTCCTTTCATCACCACCATTGAAAGAGCCTTGTTGATGAACTTCTTTTTCTCTCGCTATCTTCACCGGAGTTGTGTAAATTCCTGATCTTGTTAAGACCATTAACCAATCCGCCTCCCCAGTGGAGTCGCCAAATGTATGAGAGGGTTCAAGAATATTGTTGGAATATTCAAAGATCTTCGAAGATCTTTGAAGAAAATTCGAATTCTCTAGAGATGATGAGAGGCTTAGGTTCTTCAACAGTCACAACTAAGAACACAAAAGTAAAGAGATGGTGGAGATAAGAGCTTGGGTGAAGAAGAAGGCAAAGTAGTTACAAAGAGAATAATGACAAGACTCTCCCATGGATCTTCTACTTTCACTCTCAAGGTTGATAATGGAGAAGGGAAATTAGTTCTTTCCCAAGAGTTGTCTCTCCAAAATGCATCCCTTATAAAGCTATAGGTGGGTACTGTTTATAGGCACCTCATGATGTAAGATGGAGCCCATGTGCAAGGCACATAGAGAATATTCTCCGAGGATGAGGAAAACCCCAAGGAGGAGATCAACCTCTCGGCGAACCCTTCTTTT
Organism: Camellia sinensis; assembly: GCF_055761805.1. Lineage (NCBI taxonomy): Eukaryota > Viridiplantae > Streptophyta > Magnoliopsida > Ericales > Theaceae > Camellia > Camellia sinensis. The sequence continues at coordinate 194,276,615 of NC_138964.1, forward strand.
TAGCCACACCTAACCAATGATCTCCAATCATCCTAAAGGGTCAGGGGTAGTCCTAGAGGACGTCCTGCAGCAGAAGGGTTAGGGGTAGTTCAAGAGAACGTCCTGTCGCGAATATTGCCGACTTTCAGGGACCCCCTAGATTGTGCCACCTCGACCCGGGTATAGGCTAGTTTAACCGAAGAGTGAATTTATTACCACTCACTGTCCTCAGTATCGAGTCCTTTGTTTGGACTCCATTACGCCCATGGTTTTGGTATGTAGATCTCGGAAAGCTCCGAGTCCGCAAGTGTTCTGGGACTCATTAATAGAGCAGCTTCTAGATTGCGTTTGAATCCATTCCAAGCTAAGTGCTTCGGATCTCTAGGTTCGTGGATCTGAACCCTTTCGAGTCCGGGCCCGAGTAAGTCTCTAAGTTTGTGGATCCAAACCCTTTTGAGGCTTGGAGCGATTCGGCCTGTTTGATGGTGATAAATCTGGGGCCACCAATCGTGAACTTGCGATAAATTTGGGCCCACCAACCTTGGACTATTGGGCCCAATTAATTTCGTAGGCTCAAATTAGCTCCTCTTACACTTGTTATACAGTAGAGTTGAATTATACTTGCATATAGTAGAGTTGAACTAAGTTGGCGATGTTTCTAAATGAACCATGACGAATAACTTAGACTTATTATATGGCAGAGTTGAATTATACTTGCATATAATAGAGTTGAACTAAGTTGGCGATGTTTCTGAATGAAACATGACGAATAACTTAGACTCATTATATGGCAAAGTTAAATTGTACTTGTATGTAATGGAGTTGAACTAAGTTGAATTAACCTGGACTTGCCATGTCGGCAGAGTCAAACTTAGAATGGAACTAAGTGCATTTCAGTTAGATTAACAGAGAAACCAAGGTTGAGAACCTCGGCTAGTCTTTGTTTGAATCTGACTTCGGCGAAAGACCATAGACACATGCTTAATGTGAACTTAAATGAAACTTAGGTTCACATTAGGGGGCAGAGAGCTGGAGAATGATAAAAGTTTAAAAGACTTGTTGAAATTTTTTAAATTTACAAGCTAGAATTGGCTTAAACACTTGTTGAAATTTCAGGAAAATTTACAAGTTAAAGTTAGCTGAGGTAATATTAAAAGAAGTATTTGAGATACATACTGGTTGAGATGACCAACCAGGTTGTCAAAACTTGGAAACGGTGAAGTCTTAACAAAAGATAACATATGAAAATAAAAAAGCAATACTGAATAACACTTGTAAAAATATTTTGGTATTTTTAAAGTATTAGCCGAGGTATGCCAATGGTTGGTCGAGGAAAACATTCAAGATTTATATCCGAGGTATTATATCCCAAAGTTACTATCCAGTTACGGCATACAAAAATATTCTAAGTATGAAAGCAGTAAACTTGCATAGAAGAGAAGAAGGCATACATTCAACACTTGGAAGAAAAATAAGACTTCCATTCAGAAATGAAACTTGTTCAGATACAAAAAGGCACTTCGGCCTGGCATAAGAGATTACTTGTTTATCTACAAAGACAAAAGAAGGCATATCGACCAAATTGCAATTTAAAATTGTTCAAGCAGAATGAAGGTACAACTTAAGGAAGAAAGAGTGCAAAATAAAGAAACAATATCCTAAACACTAGGGTTGGTCTGAGATTGCTCAACCTCAGCTGTTGGAGTTGTATTAGCCTCGGTTGGCCGCATTGCATTCTTCTCTGCCGCTATCTCGGCTTCTATTTCAGGCAAAGTTTGATCCAAACTCTTTTCGTCACATTGGACCTCGGCCTCAGAAGTGGTTGGTTTGGGAGAGACGCCCTTGGAAGCCAAGTCATCCCCCTCATCTTGAGTCAAGTCTAGGACTTGCCCATTTAGGATGGGGGACTTGGCATCAATGGAAGCCTCCTCCTCCTCTTCATCAGCATCACCATTCTCGGCATCATCCTCATCGGCTTTTTTGCCGGAGTCCTTGGGCTTTGGAGGAAAAGGAACTTAAAGTTGATTGATGTCTCGGAGGTCAGAGTCCATTGGGACAGATAACTTGTTGAGTGCCGCCGTCCAACCAAGGTAGTAACCTCGGTTGTAAGCAAGGTTGACTTGCTTTTTGTACTAGTCACGGACGGCGGCCTACCTTCTTCATAAGCCTTTTCATAGGCCGCCCTGACCTCGGCCTCCTTTGAGTCAAGGGCCTCCTGAAGCTTAGCCTTTAAATCAGCTGCCTTGGCCTTGGCAGCCTTAAGATCGACTCTGGCGGCCTCGGCTTCGGCATTGGCTATTTTTTCTTTTTCCTCGGCTAAGTTCTGAATTGTTGGCTTTGGCATGATTGAGTGAGGTGAGGAGTTTGGAAGCTTCCTTAGTCTTCTTTGCCAACTCCTTCATTGTCATCTCAGTCTTGACCGCGTATAAATGAACATGCTGGATAGCCTGCAAGAAGTAAAACAAATTAGTGAAATTTGACTAAGCATAGATAGACTATAAAAGAGTAAATAAAGAGGATTAGCAAGACTGAGTGCTGCATTATCAGGCCGAAGTTCTCGTACTCGTGAAGTTCGGCCATATAATTCATGTCCTCGGGAAGGAGAACAACTGTTGACAAGGCGGCGCTGACCTCCACATCCTTGATCGCACTGTCACCGGCCATCAAGGGTCTGTCCCCCACCATGACCTTGGGCGCCTAGGTCATGTTACGGGGAAAGCTTCTGCTTTCGGGATGGTTGGACCTCGGCTTTTTGGCTGGTGGAGCGTCGGACGATGGGGCCTCAGCTGGCCTCTTGTCGGCAAAATGAGTGCTCTTTTCATCCTCGGCTAGTTTGGAGATTGGTACAGTATCCTCAGAATCAATCTGAGTCACTGTAGCCTTAGCCTTAGCCTTCTTGACCCTTTTTGGCTTAGGCTTGGATTGAGAAGGAGAAGAGGAGGACTGCACTTGCTTGTCAACTGTAAATGTGGGATGTGTAGGGTGCTAGCCTAGGAGCGAGAGTCCTACTCAATACATGAAGTCAAGTGACAGAAAGGAAAGGGCTTTTTGCCAAGTTGAAGAGAAAGAGCGTGCTTAGTCGTCTACAAAGGGAAAAGAAGGACCTTTAGAATAAATAGGGAAGGGCTTTGAACTAAGCCTAATTGGTTGAGACCTTCGAATAGAGTCTAGTGTTGCTGTGTAAGTGCATGGTCAAGTTGTAAGCTCTTCCATTGGTTGTGGGCTTTGAATTAAGCCTGATGTGTGAGACTTATTAAGAGCGTGCCTGACCTTGTCACTACCCCTGGGATGTTGGCTAGAAGGTCCTCAACAATTGCTGGTTTGCGGCCCATTTCGTCGGCAGGGGAAGCAACTATTACTTTGGTGCCCAAGTGTATTGCTGGAAGGGCGGTTGGGGGATTGGTTGGGTCATAAGTCGATGCCTTAGAACCTCGGTGTTTGCAGCTACGAGTTCTGCTTGCAGGAGCAGAAATTAGAGCTCGGCGTCAGCGTTGGCGCTGGGATGGAGGAATTAGTTGAGGGGCTGAAGTAGATGGTTGCTCAACTGGGTCAGAGGTGGAGGCCTGATCTGGCCTTGGAGATGAAGTTGTTGGTGGAGTTGTGGCACAATGAGGGGTCTTACTTCGGCGTGGAACTTCAGGCATGGCCGACTTGTATGTTGGTATGTAATTTAAGAGAAGAGGGGCCTTGCGCCTTTGCACAGGGAGATCCAAGAGCTTCTTTAGATCTCGGCGGGGGACGTATGATTACCGAAATTCCTTCGCTGGCTGAGGAAGAACTGCAAAAAACAAAGAGAAAACATTAGCAGAGATGAATAAATTGGCAAGCCTTAACCAAAATGGAATTTCAGTATGAATGACTAAGTCTTACCATTATCCTCTTTAAAAACTGTTCGGCTCAGAGGATAGAGATAGAGGTCGTCATCAGGTGAAAACTCCTAGTTGCCTGAGACGATGAAGCAATCATCTCTAGCACCCTTGTTGGAGTCTGGGAGGTCGCCTATTAGTTTGAAGGCGGTGGATCTATGCTTAAGGTAGTATATGAAGCCTTTTTCGGACTTAAGGCCACACATGGTATAGCAGAATTGGATGTCGGTTAGAGTGATCCTAGCTTTTTCTCGAAGTGCTAGTTCAATTATGCCATTTATGACCCTATATGAGTTTATGGCGAGTTGTATAGGGTTAAGTTTGTAATAATGACGGATTTCTCGGAAAAGAGTGTCTAGAGGGAATCGGAGGCCACACTCTATGAAGGCAACAACTGGGAAGGGCATGGAGTCCTCGTCCGACTATCATACCCCAAAATTTGGACAATTAAATATTAAATTAGGACTAAACCCCAACCAATATTTCATTATCCAAATCCTAGGGGTGAAACAAAATCTAAACGTTCTCGTCTCCATAAGGTTTAAGTAAATTTGCATGCTCAAAAGATTACAAGGGATAAAAAAAAACTAACAAAATGCCAATCAAACTGTCCACCATAATTTCATAATTAACAAACACCTCCAACATTAAAGTACTAACAACTAGTCAAAACAACTTAAATGATATAAAGTAGAAAAATAACCTACAATGCCAAATTGTCAAAATACTAAGGTCATAAAAGAATAATAAATATAATAAACTAATATCAATCCTAAACTCAAGAAAACAAAATAAATTCAAGAGATATATCCAACAACTATAGTTACTCCACGTCACTACTGTGGCCCCAACTAATCCTGCAAAGGAAACTGGGCTGCGCTCAAATAGAACGCACCCGAGATGCCAAGAGACAAAACGGGTCAATATACAAGTATACTGGTATGAGTACAATTATTTGACACCCACGTATCCACCAAACACAAATAAAAATACATTTAATTCCTGTTACAGGACAAGACAAGTAGTTCCAATCGCACCGAGACAAAGTGGTAGTTTCCCGCGATACAGTGGCATTTAGTTTCTTGCCCGTACACAACTAAATATAAATTGAGTATAAAATAAACAAAAGAAAAATAAAAATATGGTGGGTCAGCCCTGCAAAAAGTTAGTAAGACCCACTATTCTGCAAAAAAAAAAAATAAAGTTAGTATAATTCAATCATAAGTAACTTGCTGAAGAAGTATAAAAAAATGCACCGTTTCATACTTAAATAATTCGAATTGACCAAAACTCAAAGAATAAAAGTTGTACAAAATCAAATTTTATAAAAGGTAAATGGACGAATTTAGTAGAAACTAAATAAGTTGAGAGAAAAACTTAATAGAAAATCCTAAATGAAATTTGATCGAAAAATCTGGAACTGAAAATGAAAAGAAACTGCTATAAGATGATTTTTTCGGGAAAAGTTGAAAACACGAAAAGTGTTCTGAATAATGTTTTACTTTAGTTTATGAGAAACCAATAAAAATGAGCTTGTTTCGTGGGTTAAAACAGCCTCTAAAATCTGCATTGCTAAAATGAATAAAAACTACTATAACCAAGATCATCCGATTATAAGTTTTAATCGATCTTTTTAGTAAAAAGTTAAAATATAAAAGTTGCCTAGAATTTTATAATTTATTCATGCCTTTGCCCAAATTTTATAATTTATTGAGGGCGATTAGTATTTGCTCAAGATGTACAACTCAATATAATTCAAACTATACATATAAGTTCATATTTAATTCTTTGTACCTTAATTCCACTATTTCGGTCCTTCACTTCCGGCCTACACATATATCTCATGTGCCTCCCGTATACCTAACATCGCTCTGAAGCCAAACTTGCACGGGGATATTGTCCCGAGTTTGACCTACACTCCCCGGATGGTTAGCATATACGTATGCGCGTAAATCAAAGCACTCGTCTGCTCATGAGAATGAGGCAACAATATATATACACAATCTCTCATCTACTCATGAGAACAAACATAACAATGCCAAACCTAAGGCATTCAAATAAATCTCATAATCCTTATCTTTTTTTTTTTTCTTTCTTATACACTCTTTCTCACCATCACTCAAATAAAATAACAATCCATAGAATCATGGTGGAGTATAAGGAATTTATCTATGGGTTCCAAGTTTATTTTAATTTCATAGATTTACGAATGTGATTACAACCATAAAATAAATACATATAAAAACCCTAAACCTGTTATACACAACTAATCAAAATAATTATAATCAATCAATCATTTACATGCAAATACAAAATCAAATCAACATCAAATAAATAAAAATAAATAAATAAAAACAATGAATTAAACGTAAATCAAGGGAAGTGGGTTTTGCACTGACAATATTTTTTTGAAGATCAAAGAATCATTTGAAGAATTAATAGAGCCACCAAAATAAACCCTAATATTTTTTTTCAACACCTCACTTGCTTTCGGCTTTCTTGGATGAAACACATAGCACTCTTTGGTTTTCTTATATGATCACACAGTCCCTCTTGATTTCTCAATGTCTCTCTCTCTCTCGGCACTAACTCTCTCTCTCTCTCTCTCTCTCTCTCTCTCTCTCTCTCTCTCTCTCTCTCTCACGCTCGGCTGCTCCCTCTTTTCTTTCTTTCTTTCTTTCTTTTTTGTTTTTTTGTTTTTTTTTGTTTTGTTTTGGTGAGCCTCTAAGCTTTGTACCCTAATTGACATTATTTATATTTTGTTAAATAATTACAACATATATAAATATTCTTTATAAAATCAATACATATAACACCCTTTTTTATATATAAATATATATAAAAATAAATATTTGGATTAATTACATAAAATTAACTATCACATTAAATTAATTAAATACCACATTAAATTCTCATATAACCACACAATTAATAAAGTAAAAAATAAAATAAAATGATAATAATAATAATAGTAAAATAAATAAATAAAGGCTTACGAAAAATTACAGTCGCTACACCGGCATAATGGAGTCCTCCTCCCCAGCTAGCCCAAGTTGGACGTCGGTTGGGATGGAAAACTCTCTCCTAAAGTGTTCAAGTTTTTCTGGGGTATTTACCCTCCACCTAAACATACCCATTATCTCGGCTTAGAGTGTTTTAGGATGAATGTCAGAAAGAAGGAAATGGTAGGGATTGATAACTTCGGCTAAAACCAAAACTGGAATTGGGGCAAATTGTTTTGAAGATCTAGGGGGAATTTGTTTCAATTTTCCTAAAGAATGTGATTTCTACCAAATCCCAAACCTAAGTCTATACGGAAACAAGAATCAAGGGAAAAAATCTGGAAACAAGTCAAAGAAAAACAAAAGAAAAAACATGATTCAGTGTCAAGAAAGCAACATTTTTTCAAAGAAACACTGCGTAGGTGTGTGCGGATGTGCAAAGGCCAAGAACAATGGCAAAAATTATCAAAGCTTCAAACCTATGGGCGCTATGTACATGTGTACGAGAATCACAAACTATGTGAATAGACACAAGGACATATTGAACAGCATGAATCACAAACAGATACGAGATTCAAAATACAGCAAGGATTCAAGACCAAAAACTGATTTCCAATGGCAACAAGCAGCATGTAAACATGTAACAGATTTGAAACAAATCAAAGGAATAATGAAAGACTGAAAATGGAGGAAATCAGTGGCTTACCAAGGAAACAAACGCCGGGATGAGTATCGCCAGAGTCAGATGACGTGAATGGTTGTAAACAGACGATGAAAAGGTTGTCGGAGGAGGTAATCAGAACAGTTACAGAGCTTGAAAGCTTGAACAATGGCGGTTTGGAAGAGAGGCATTAGAGAGAGAAAGTTGTAAGGCAAAATGAATACTCAAAAGTAAAGAGACGGAGAGAGAGAAGTGTTGTCAAAATAGTGAAAAGGCGGCAAACCATAATGATTTGCCTTGGATGACGTGTCTGTCAGGCAGCGTGTGCAGAAGCGACGTGACCTGATGGCACGTGTCAGGTACGAATCAATGAGAGAAGGACGTTGTAGCTTGACTTTTTCGCGCCCCCTTTCAGAGAGCTTGAATTGGTCCTACAGTTCAGACTCCTGTCACGGTTCTGAATCTAATCTTACAAAATGCAATGTAAAACTGATGAACACCAAAGAGTCCAATCCGGCAAATTTTTTGAAAAATCAATTTTAAATCAAATAATGCCAAATTTGGACTACTTTGCCAGATTTACAGAGTCGCCACCTAAATATTTTGTTTTTGGAAAATTTAGAAAACCCTGACTCATGCCAAATGCCACATGTTCATCATCACCAAAGTTGCCTCGGCTCGGGAACTTGGGTACGAGAGGGGAAGGTCCTGAAATGAGCACCCCCACTCTCCCGATCAAAGATCGGCCTCTACTAATCATGATATTTTGTTTTATAAACCTCATGTGTTCTTATTTCGGCTATTAGCTAACTTGACTATGTGGTGCACACAAGCAAGTATAGACTAAGTCGCAAGATTTGGAATGAATTCAACTCATGTTTGTTTGTGAAAGTGGTTTGAATTTGCCACCCTCAAGTGGACTAAAACGAGGATTTTCCATCAAACATGATGGGCTTAAAACATGATTTGCCACTTCGCAAAGTGGGCTTAAAACATACATTTGTTGAACTGTTCCAATTCAAGCAACAAAGCCTTCATCCGCCGGCATTCATGCAATTTAGCAAACAAGCACATAGCCTTATGGCAAGCATGCAAAATATGGCATTATGGAAATCACACTCATGCAAATATGCTAAAGCGTGAAAGCTTTCCGAGTACTCCAAGCCAAAATAAAAACTAGTTAGAAAGATGCATGATCGTAACTATACAAAATGCCTAATGCAACACATGCAATATGAAATTAATAGGCTCGGCTACTAATATGGCATACGATACAATTTGATAACATGCTTTGAAACATGTATTCAAATAAGTATTGAAATTGCAATGCAGTTTGAATGATGCGCCGAGCCTCGGTGCACGCAAGACAAATGAATGGATGCAAGCATGCAAGCATAAGGTATGCTAATTGAAAATGATCTCTAATCTAACCATCGAAAGCGATTAAATAAAAGGGAGAAAGACGTGGGGTTGGAAGACATGCACACACGCACGCACGAACACTTATTACAACATTGTGCCCTCACGAAGGAGGGTTCGAAAGAATAAGAGCTAAGCTAATCTGAGCTAAGCTAATCTAAGCTAAGCTAATCAAACTAATCTAATTAAACTAATTAGGCTAATTATTACAAAACAAAATAAAGAAATAGCTAAGCTAAGGTACTTAATTATTACAACAATCAATGCAAATTAACTAAGTAATTGACATATTAAACTATGTTGCTACTACTCTGCTTCGGGAAATAGAAGATGTATGCGCTCAGTTCTTGCCCCGAAAAAGCCTTCGATTTGCGCTCTGTTTGTAGGGTTGAGCATACTCCAAGAACTTTCTGCTCCACCTTACCAAACCAATGCTGAGGGTTGCACCAGTGGCCTGCCGGCCATGAATGGTTTCAGCCGGCCCCCTGCAGGCCAAAAGTGTGCCTTGCCGGCCAATACTGAGGCACTGCCGGCCACCAATGAGCCACTGCGAGCCACTGGTGTTCTGAATCACCATACTGCAACAGAGCACAAACAGAGGAAAATAGAGGGTTTTCTAATGGTATGTTTGTAATGTACCCCTCCTTATCATCTCAAATCCTTAAAGGAGTGGCACTCTTGGATCCAAAATCACTAATCAAGCATTTTCAATGCATGATGACCAAAAATCCAAGGAGTACAATTTCAATAAATGCACAAAACAAGACTCGAGGCCATTGCCTTATCATGTTTGATCAAAGGCAATGGAGACTAAGGAGATTGGCTCATTTCATCACTTTGAGAGTATGAAATGCTCCAATCTACCTTGTGTTCAATATAACGTCCTATTGAACACATGCAATGTAACACAACATGCTTAACTTGCTCAAGTTTTACTTGTCATGTTTTATTTACTCATTTTAATTACCGATCCATTCTTTAACCGGTTAAGTCCAAGGTGAGAGTCCTCTAATGGAAAGAGAGCTTAAGCCGCAAGTACCTTGAGCATGAAAGAGGCCTCATGCTGTTGGTAATGAACTCCCGAAGGAATTAAACCATTAGGCATGAGGGTCTCAATTCCACACTCAAGCCAACAAGAGGCTTAAAGCCACTTTCAAAACAAAAGAAAGAGTGAAGAATAGAGGGAGATTGCAGAGATTTCAGTGCTGAAATGACATGCAAAATGATACTACAACATGCAAACAACTCATGCAAAACATGTTTAAAAGCCAAAAAACACCAAATTAGTGAAGATCACAACACTATAAGCATGCAATACAAAGCTCCAATGATGCAAACACTTCAAAACAGTCCTAAAACAGCCTAAGAGGAGTCCTAAAACATGCTTGAAATAAGCTAAAAAATAGCTAGAATAGGAGGCCAGCACATAGCACAAACTAGACTATTAAGCACAATTACACTACAAGCATACAAAGCAAGCCTCAAGTGACCAAACCAGCTCAAAACAAAGCTAAAAATAGTCAAAATAATAGCAAAAACATGCTGAGATTAAGGTACAAAATGCTAGAAAATCATGCTTACATGTTAAGCTATCTAGGCTTATAAACAAGACACAAGGAGGAGAGGCTACCCTCTCCTATTTTGGACCTTAAAAACATAGTTTTTATCACTGAAAATCCCCTGGAATTTAGTGGTTAAAAGAGCCAAAAAATTTGTTTTAGAAAGCTTTGAAAGTTGGCACAACAACTTAATAATCAAGCAACAAGGAGGGTAGACTACCCCTAACTCCAAATAAACCTCAAACCACCATTTTAGACCATAAAAACAAAGATTTTTAGAGGTCAAAACCAGCCTCAAAACAGCATGCAAAGATGGCAAAAAATGTATTTAAAATAAGCTTAAAACACAAATGTTCTACCTCTTGAAGACAAGATGCAATTTAGGCACCAAAATCAAGCCAAACCAAGCCAATATCTTTTTCTAGAGTTCAAATAGGACCTCAAGCAACCTCTACTCAATGATGATCAAGTTTGATCAAGGGCTTATATGCAAGAGTGTGGAGAATTCAAGCTATAAGGCACAAAATATTTAGAGAGAGGGTTTTAGAGAGAAAGAGAGAGAAATTTTTTTGTCTTCAAAATTTCCAACCTCCACACATGCAAGAGGGGACCTCTATATATAGAAGATACAAAATTCCCTCAAAGAGATCCAGCCATACACGTGCAAGAAGATGGCTCAATCTGTGCAAACAGCTGGCACAAAATATCAAAAAATATCTACTGATACACTGGTGGCCGGCAGGTTATCAGTGATGGCCGGTAGGGGCTCATTGATGGCCGGTATGGCATATCAATGGCCGGCAGGCCAAGAGCCATGGCCGGTAGGCCATGAATAACAACATGCTGAAAGGGCCTACACAAGGGCCAAAAATGAAACAGAATGGGTGCAGGGTTTGGAAAACTCAAACCTGTGGTGTTTCGCCGCGAACTTCGAGCACTCGACGAGCAATCAAACTCATCACTGGATATACTTGCAAGAACATCCAAGTCTTAAGGACGGTAAAAAATGGGGTGTCTACAGATGGCTGGAGAAAACGGTTGAGAAAACCGTGCGTGACAGCTCTTGAACAAATAAAACTCTTGGAATTCTTGATTTAATGAAACAAAAACCTCAGCTAGAGGAACGATTTCAGTTAAGATACTTAAAGAACTTGGTTCTTGGTTCTTGATCCCTGATAAAAATGGACAGTTAAGTACTGGGTACTTGAAGCCGACGAGTCATGATCTCGGTTGAAGGAAAGAATGAATTTCAGCCGATGTGGTAAATGAACTAGCGATGTAGGCTCCATCACCTTAGGATGCAGAGGTAATAGAACCTAGGGGGCAGTTATGGGGACATATTTTATGAATGACAGCACGTGGTCGAAGTGACGCCGACGTGTCAGCTAGAGTGCCACGTGGCTTGGTCATGTGCGAGATGATCTCAGCTAGGCCGAGGTTATCTTTGGAGATATTAGAATCCGAGATGAGCGGATAAGGGACAAGAGTCCTCGAACATGAGAGGATCTCATTCTGGATATAGATAAACCTCTTAGGGAGTTTATCTCTATCTAACTGGGAGTCCAAGATGAGCATTGAGCAAAAGTCTATTGAAGCTAGGCTTCTATAGGGAACAGGTTGGTGCTGGCTATAAAAGTAAGGCACCCTCGTGGGTCTAAGGTATGCATTTTATGCTCTGTCTAGTGAGTTAAGCACCATTGGCTATCTTTGAGAGATAATTACTGACTTGGTCGTCGGAGTGCCCCCTTGTGGACGAACCATCGCCGAATTCTTATCTTTTTGTAACAGGTTGTTCGGGCTTAATTTATTCTGTCGGTGCTTTCTGCTGAGTTTCCTTGTTTGGTTGTATGGTCAAAAATCAACACCCACAAGTATAACCACTTTTAAATTGTTTATGCGCATCTCATGTTCTAATAATACGAGTGTTTCAATCAAGATGGAAGTAACAAAAAGTTTATGAGACTTATAAAACTGTAGATTATGGGAGCCATCAAAAACTTACCCTTGTTTGTTTGTGTGAGAGAAATGAAAGTAACCACAAGCAACTTATAAAAAATTAAAAAAAAATGTTTTTAGTTAAAAAGTTAAAAAGGTAAAAAAAATCATAAAATTGATTTGTCAGCCATTAATTTTCACTCAAAAAAATAAATTTCTATAGTAACTTTCCAAACACAATAATTTTTTTAACTTTTTAAAAGCCAAAAAAACTATAAGCCACAAAAGAAAAAAACCCAAACTACCACTAAGTTTTCGCCTAGTTTTTATAAAGTTGGGTGGACTGAAATAACACTAATGCTTCAGGCCTCGAGAGTTTCAGGCATGAATGACGCAAATTTGTGGTCACCGGTCGACTGGCCAGATGACCACCCAGACGACCGGGTGAAGGACTTATCTACTGTGGTTGTCAGCTTGTCGACCGCAACTGTCAGCCGCTTGCCGGACCACCGGTTAAACAAATTCGAGACAAATTCGCACCTCGATATTCGAGGCCTGTAGCATGACTCCTGAAATAAATAGACAGAGGAGGAACGAGTTAAAGTTTTCTCTTTCTTCTTCATTTTTGACATGATAGACAAATCATTGATACTTGAATTTGCCTAACGAAGTTGTAACATAGCCACTAATGACATTACATAGAAGTGTAATTAGGGATGGCCATTTTAATTCGATTTACGGGGTTCATTCATACCCTTTTAAATGGGGTGAATTTTACCCAACTTGACACTTATACAGGGTGGGAGTGGATTATATTTTATTCACTAGCAACAGAGGTGGAACGGGGTCAGGTATCGCCTCCCCTGATCTAAACCCGATCAAATATAATTAATAATATATATATAAATAATATATGTGTATATATATAATATAATTAGATATAAGAAATGAATATTAAAAGTTTATGATTTTGTTTAAATATAAATAAATAAAAATTCTAAAAGTCTCAGTGTTTATATATATGAAAATAAGAAAATTTATTTAGTGTGTTAAGAATTTAAATAGTTTTTAATATTTTCAACTATTTGAAATATGGTTGGATATCCGTAGGTATTAGATATTTGTAGGGGCGGGGATAGGGTTGAAAAATTTCACCCATAGCGGGAATAGGCGAGGGCGAGGGTGGGGTTTGTCCATAGGGATAGGAGTGAGGCGAGGGCGGGGGTAAAGTTTGTCAGCAAGGATAGGAGCGGAAAAAGACAAACCCTCTCCGAACCCGCCCGGTGGCCATCCCCACCTGTAATGAACTAATATAGCATAGCTTCCACTGCAAAGCCAAAATTAACCCAATATCAGCCTGTACTCTCTGTACATACTCATTAATTACATGCTAGACGTATGCAATACCCATGAAAGTTAGGATCATTTGTTGGATAGCACTGAATATTGGGAAATTCTATTTTTCACCATTCTTGTCTCTGTATACATAGTTAATAAAGAAAAATTTATGACAATTTTACCATGAAGCAAAATAACTATAATAGACATCAACACACACTACAAATTAAGTCTAGATTTTCTTTGTACATATCTTTAAAAAATAATAATTCTCAATGCACATCTTTTAAAACAAATAAAAATTAAAACCTAGTTCCTGACTTCCTCTATTGTTCTCCATTGCTTGCTTTACTCCATTATTACACTCTATCCATTGCTTTCATAAACTACTCTAATATTTACGTATTGAAAAATTGTAAACATTCGAAACTATAGAACTAAATTAATTTTAAAAATTCAAAAATTAAGTATGAAAACTTATAAATAATTCGGAAGTACAAAATAAAAAATGTACAATAATTTCAGAATATTTTTCCTGATTGGTGAGTGACTTCTCGTTTCTAAATATTTTTTTTTTGATTGATCTTTCAGTTCCTTCAAGTTTCAATGGCTGCCTGCGAACAACAACCCCTCTGTCCTAGAAAAAGAACAAGTACTTCATACATATACAGACACTACATATGTATGCTTATGAGATAGGCAAAACTATTAACCGGAAAAGATTATTTTTTTGATGATCTTGGCAGAGAAGGAAATAGAGTACATGGTAGATTTGTTTAACAAGTAGACATATCAATCTGCTATGTGATTTGATTAGAAATAGCTCTTGCTTATTGAAAGTCTCGTCAATGGAGTTGTGGTTTGTTTCCATAAGTGGGTGTGTGGAAAAGTTGAGTCTCTGAAGGGTTTGAAATTGTAGAAAATCTATTTATGTGGTGTGTGTACAAGATGAGTTAGAGTTATAATTGAAATATGTGGTGTGTGAAAAGAGAATACTAACATATAACTAAATTCATAAGTGTGTGCATTGAGATATGATGTACACAGAAATAAAATGGAGTGTGGAAATAGAATTTCTTTGGAATATTAGGTACTAAAGGTTGAAAGACATATAGCCCTTGTTTGACATAAAGAATTTTCGAGTTAAAAGGTTAAAATAGTCACAAAAAGATAAAATAGACTAAAAAATTAATAAGACAAAATGTCACATCCAAACCATAATCATTTCAGTTTTTCTTTCACAAAAGTCAAAAAAGCCAAAAAGTCTATCACAAACGAGATTTTTTAGCCCTAGGCTAAAATAGCCAAAAAGTCAACCCATATTCCAAACGAAACCATAGTTTGTGCCTATTTGGAAGAACTTAAAAGCTGTTTATTTCAACTTTTGACTTAATTTAAGCTATAATGTTGTGTTTGGTACAATTTAAATTATAAGATTATAGCTTATTTAAAGCTATTTTCAGCTTAAATTGGGACGCCGCTCGGGGGATGCTTAATTCAAACAGCTTAAGCGCGCAGCCGATTAGGGGGGATGAAATGATTTAAATGCCCCCTCCAAAATTTAAACAATTAAGGAATTGCCACTATATAAACCCTCTTCTATGTTGCCCTAGCCCGCTCCTCTCCTCTCACACTCTCCTCTCCTCTTCTCATTTCCTCTCTTGGCGACCGAAGACGATCCTCCATATCTCCAAGATCAGCCAATCGAACTCTTTTCTTCCCTATTTTCCGTTGATCTGCACCAAAAAGGTAAGATTTCATGCCTTTTATTTGTTATATATATATATACACACATCGAGTTAGGGTTTATATAGACAGAGATCAGATCACACTCTCTGTTTCTCTCTCCGCTTTCTTCTTCTTCTTCTCCAATTTTCATAATCTTTTTTGTTTAATTTTTTTTCACAGCCATCATTTGCAGCCGTTCGACGAGTTCGACAGTTGAGTATTCAGGTAAGATTCTTCATCATTTCCTCTTCTTTCTATTCATCTCTCTCTCTGTCTTTCACTCTCTCTTCTTACTTCGATTCCCCTCTTTTCGATATGTTTTTGTAAAGAAACAATTCATTTGCTTCCTGTTATTATGCACAATCAAAATTACATGAAATAAAAACTAATAAATTTAAAATCTAAGAAAAATAAAAAGAAAGAAACAATTAGATTTTATTTAAATGGAGAATTGTTTCTACAGCTTTATGTTATCAATGGATACTTGTCAGAATAGGTTGAATTAATAAGGAAAGCATGTTAGTGTGTGATTTCAATTGAACTTACAAGAAATTATGATTTAGGTGTCCAAGACACCAGTTGCTCAATGATATTGTTTTAAGGGGTACTACTTGTACAATATGAAAGTGTTTTTTTAATACCATGACCATGGCATTTGCTTTAAAATAACTCCCATATTACCACTATGTCCAAGACACCAATTGCTTAGTAAAGTATGTTCAAGTTAAATGATCATGAGTGTAGGCATGTAAATTAGTCTAATAATGCTGTAAGGTTAGACTCACAAATGTTAGACTTCATTTTTTGTTTCTTTTCTTAGTTGATAAGAATTTCATTGTGTCATAACGGCATTCAACCTTTGTTTCCAATCCATCCAATAGTGACAGATTATTATCACATTATTGGCTCTTATTGACATGACGTGAGAGTTGTTTCTTAGTTAGATACAACATATCCACACTTAAAAGCCTAAACAAACCATATAGCCTCTAAACTCATCGTGAAGGCTTCTTGGTCCGAATGAAAGTGTAGATAGTATTTTTAGAGTCATAATTTTAGTTGATATGGGGTTTGTCTACTCCATAAACACTAGAAATCTTCTACCATTTACCTTTGAATCCACTCTTTCCCTCTGAACTCACCACAAAATTACTTGTGGGCTGCCACGTGCCATAGTTTTCTAGCTCGTCTTAAATTAATTACTACGAATGTGATGACCCAGACTTGCTAATCATGATTTTAATTAATTAATTATGTGTTAATTCTAATTGAACTAAGTGCCTAGTAATTTAATTTGTGCATATCTATCCAAATTGGAAAATTACCTATTAAGGTTACAACTTTGAAATTGAAATTGACAATCATATTGGGTGCATAAATTGAAATTGAGTTCATGGATGGGCTTATGGGAATTTTTAAAGCCATTTGGAAAATTTAATTGAAAATTTATTCAGCTTACTGAAATTGTCTGTGATTGAATTAAGCCTTAATTGGAACTATTAATTATGTTCTTACATGTTAATTATGTCATTAAGTGTTATTGATTATTATGAGATTTATCGAATCGTATTGTTCAAACAGATAGGTTAGAATGAAAATTAAACCTCTCTAATTCGCTAATTTTAACAAGTTAAAAATAAATAATAGAATATGAGATTAGAGCCTAATTCATAATAGTGTAATTTAATTTAGTATAATTAATATCATAGTATGATGAGAATTAATTTAATTTGAGTGAATTGAATTTAAATTAGTTTATATAATTTAGTATAAGCTTTGTGTGTGATCAAAGAATTAAAGTGTGATTCATCAATTGACCAAGAGGTAAGAAAAATGAGAAGTGGACTTTGGTGAGCTCAAGTGCATACACGTAGAGAGAGAAGAGGGAAAGACTTTGAGAATTCAACAAGATTGAAAGAAAGGAAGAAAAGAAAGAAGCGAAAGAAATTGCTTTAGATTCTCATAAATCAACAAGTAAGGTAAGCATTTTTCTTTTTAAATTCTTGATATAGAGACTTGTAATCCATCATCTTTCAAGATTAAAGCTTAATTGAGGGTGACTTGAAGTCCAAGTAAAAGATTTGTTCATGATATGGAGAGTTTGAGTCATGTATGTTTTGGTATGAAAGAATTCATCAAATTAACTTCATATAGTTGCATGCATGGCATGATTCATGGATAATTGGTTTCATTCATTTGAATTCTTGCATGGTTCTTCATTTATGAGGACATCCCATGGAAGTTTGAGTTTAAAAGTTTACACTTACATGTTTTATGCAACTATATACCCAAGTGACGATTTGATTTCTTTTCTAGCAATTTGGTTATTGTTTCTAAGTTTTACCTTGTGTTTCATGGACAAGGTTCAAGCCCAACATGTTTCTATGAGTTTTTGGGAATGAATTGCATGAAAATAAACTTGTTTTGGCAAGTAAACACACTGCTCAAACAGAGCAATTTTTCGGACAGTTTTTGCAGCAGCCCTGCACGTGCGGCCTGGAGCCCTGCACGTGCGGCCCTTTTTGGTAAGACCCGGCTTGTTTTTCGTTTCTCTTTTTCACCTCCCGGGCCTCTGATTGCATGGTTTTAAAATGTTTTCATAATCTTTTACATCTCACGAGTGCATTAGAATGAATAAATGAAATATTAGAATCGAACGAATAAAGACGAATGGTAATTGAATAAGTAAACAATCGAATCAATGGTATTGGCCAAGGATTGAATGTAATTGTATCGTTATGCTTGAATTTATTTGTCTAGGTCAGACGCCGAACCAATAGTATGTGTATCGGGAAGCCCACTGTGAGTAACACTGTTGTAAAGATATGTTCAATTGTATTTATTTTCTAATTGATGAATTCGAATTTTTTCTGAAATGATACTTTTTATTGATTGAATGGTGATCCTATTTTTTGAACTGTATTCGTGGCATCCATAGCATATTGCTTTTGTTATTGATATTGTTATCGCTATTGTTACAGAGATCTCTATCAGTTTCATATCTTGAAACTATTGTTATTGTATGATGGTCATCAATTGATTGTTCGGTCTTTAAGACCTATTGTATTGTATTGTTGCTATTGGATGTATCACGTATGACTTATATGAATATGAACATGATTGAAAGTGATTGATTAAATCGGATAATTGAATGATTGATTACCAAAGATATTGATTGAAATCGATTGTTTCAAAGACCGTAAGGACATCATTCTTAACCCCTTTACACATATGTTATTCACTAGGCTCTAACTCATTGTTTATTATATATATGTAGGTGATCGGGCATTGGATCAGATTTAGCAGCGTCAACCCGAACCCTGTTTTTGTCAAGCCAACTACTGTGCCTCACTGTGAGGTTCTGAACCATTGCATGTCAGGGTTTATTGGGTGATTCAAATTCACCCTTTTGATATTGTGTTTATGAGATAAGAATGTTTATTGAGTTTTGTTAACTGTTTTTGGCAATGGTATTTAATTCCCTAACTTATGTTTTGTTATGAACACATGTGTGTTATGGACTTAAGTGTTTGAATAATTCCTGTGTGAAATTTTTTTTGTTCATTTAAGTCCCCACAACTCATTAGATGATGCACATTATTATTGATTGGCTTCCGCTAGCCCCTTTATATTGTATTATTGTCATTATTGTTAAACAGGCCTTCGGTAATCACGGATTACTGGCCGGTTACGACATTAAACCTATAGGGGCGGGTTTGGGTTATGACAACGACATTGGCACGACACAACCTCAATGGATTTTCCTCATAGAAACAAAGCTCCCTTACTCCAACCATAAACACCACAACACTAGCGGAGTTTCCACTTTCCCAGTACTTTGGCTAGTTTGCAAAAATATTGTGAGGAGTGATTTTACGCTCGAGCGCAAGTTCCTGCGCTCGAGCGTGAATCCTGGTTTGGAACACGCGTTTTAGCGTCCCCATTCGAGCATCCATTCTGTTGCTTGAGCGAACTTCGCAATCTCAGTAGCTATAAAACTGCAGGTTGCTCCAAATCTAGGATACGGCTTCCAGATCTTCTTGAGGGTTTTAGGGTTTTTTTCTGAGGCTATTTTGCTAGGTTTCTTTGATGTTTGATTGAGCATTCAACTCATGGTTTGACAAGCATACATCAAAGAGTTTGATTGTTCATCTTCAAGAGTGTTCTTCTTCTTCAGTGGAATTCAGAGATTTAAGCGTGGAGAATTCGAAGGAGTTTGAAGCTGTGCTCAGTCGTTAGTTCGACATGGATGTTGTGGATTCAATATCAAGCTGATCAATTTCGAGATGAAGGCGGCGGTGAAGGAGATACAGATTGTTGAAGACAAATTGATTGTGTTTGGATAATTTTTTTGGTAAATTTGTATTTTTTCTTCCTTTTATAGTGGATTGATTTGTGGCGTTTTACCTGTGGTTTTTTAATCACAATTAGAGGTGTTCCAATTGTGATTTTTCCACGTAAAAATTGTTTTTGTCGATTTATTATTTTTGAAACGACAATCTAAATCACTTTCGTATGTGCTATATGATTTAGAGTGTTTGTTTTAATCGTTTGGGAATTGGTACAATTAAATCTTAATCTAATCACGAATCACGAATTACTTAGATTTTTCAATTGGTATCAGAGCAGGTCACTCTTTATTTTTTTCAAAACTATAGGAGTGTGATTTTGTGTGACTGGTAATATGGATTTAATTCATGAAGGTAACTCGACCATAGACCTCCGTTACTTGATGGTACAAACTATTTTTATTGGAAAGTTCATATGAGAGTGTTTTTAAAATCTATCAATGAGAAAGTTTGGCACTATGTGATCTATGGGTGGAGTGAACCTGTTGTCACCATTAATGGTGTTGATATCCCCAAATCTCTTGATAAATGGGACGCATTCGACTATCAAAACTCGAGTTAGAACAATAAGGCTCTCAATTCCCTATTTTGCTCCATCACACCTGAAGAGTTTCGTCGTATTTGCACGTGTGAGGTAGAAAAAGAGGCTTAGGACATTCTTGAAACTATTCACGAGGGTACTATTTCTGTTAAAAGGTCAAAACTTTAACGTCTCACCTTCTCTTTTGAAACTTTTTTTATGCTTGACGATGAGACCTTTGATGATTTTTATGCTAAACACGGTGAAAAAATCCCTGAAGTTAAGGCTGTTGGAAAAATTTTGAGGTCTTTACCCGAGATGTTCCAATCAAAAGTTACAGCTATTGAGGAGGCTCAGGATGTTGATACCCTCAAGCTTGATCAGTTGGTTAGAAACTTGCAGACTTATGAAGTTCACCTGATTTTTAAGAAAAAACAAAAAGATAGTGTGGCTTTTCTAGTGCTCATGAGACTACTAAGACCCCTGAGATTGAGTTTGATCTAGAGTCCGAAATGACGGTTATGTTTACCAAACAGTTCAAAAAAAATTTAAAGAAAAAGAAGCCTAGTTTCAAGGACCCTAGTTCAAAAGATAAGCGTAATGAAAAACCCAAAACATTTCCATCAAAACTTGCTCCTAAAACTAAAAGTAAGTCTGTGAATGGGCAAGGTGTCAAGTGTTACGAATGTCAAGGGTTTGGTCATATTGCTCTTGAATGTCCATCAAAAAAGAAGCGGAAGAGAGTCTATACAGTGACTTGGGATGATGAAAGTAGGTCAAAGCAAGAACCCGAAGAAGTCGAATCTGGTGAAGACGGAGATAGTACTTACATGCCATTCTGGTCTACCGTCACTCAACCTCCTCCAAAGCCAATGGAGTTTACTCGTGGTCAGAATCTGCACTATGCTCCTATCTTTGATGGGAGTAACTACTTATTTTGGAAGATTTGAATGAGGATGTTTCTTAGAGCTCATGACCCTAAAGGTTGACAAGCCATTGAAGAGGATGTTGAAAGTGCTGACAATCCAATCAAACAAAGAGTTTTGACTATCATCCGTGAAACAATTTCTGAAGAAAAACAACAACGGATTGCTCACTGCACAAAGGCCAAAGATGCATGAGACATTCTGAGTCAATTCTATGAAAGAGGAGAGTCATCGTCACCACCATCCACCAACTTTCATGCCATGGTTGCTCGACTGGATGAGGTCAAGGAGAACGATGAGCAAAAAGAAGATGAAGATGATGAAACCTCGGAAGATAATGATGGGATCAATGGTGATGATCTACAACAAGCTTATGAAAAGCTTTACGATGAATCTATGAACTTGTCCAAGATCAATGACAAATTGACTTTCAAGCTCAAAGCATGTGAAAGCGAAAATGTCAAGCTAAAGGGAGAGATTGCAGGAAAAAAATAGGATGTCATCAAGATCTCTAATGACAGACAAGACCCATGTGGAAAACTTCTATCTTGTGAGACCGAAAGGAATGAACTTCTGAAAATATATGCCACATATGAAGAGAAGATTGAAATCCTTGAGATGCCATAAGCTGCATTGGAAGAGATGGTTGGTCAGAAAGATGAAGAACTCTAAGATGCAAGAGCCACGATTGATATGTGAAACAAATGGTCAAAGACACTGGAAGACATTCTCGGGTCTCAACAGATGAGTTGTGACAAAAGTGGGCTAGGCTATGGTAATACAACAGTTCAAAAGGAACAGGCCTCCACATCACATAACATCAAAGCTCAAACAAAGGGAAAGTTGACGGCTTAATAGGGTGATCCCTCTCTTCATCAACCTAACGGGGGTAAGATCAACAAAAGGGAGGTAAAACCTATTTTTGTTTATCATCATTGTGGTAGGCATGGCCACATTCATCCTTATTGTTTTGAGTTGTTTGGTAAGGTGTCTCAAAAGGGTAAAAATTCTAATACTTTTTGGGTTAGGAGACAACCTTACATGTCTAGGCGGAACACCAAGATTCATGAGGATGTTCACAACGTTAAGACATTTACCAAGACTACCAGTCCTAATTTTGTTAAGACTAAAAAGATATGGGTGAGAAAGGATGACTTGACTTGTTTTATTGTACACACTGCTCTGAAAGCACGTGACTCACACATGTGGTATCTTGATAGTGGGTGCTCTCGTCACATGACAAATCCTACTTCACTTCTCTTGAAAAATATGAAAGAGGAATTGTTACTTTTGGAGATGGTGGTGTTTCTAGAGTCATTGGTAAAGGCTCTATAAGTGTGGCCGGTCTTCCCAAGCTCGAAAATGCATTACTTGTTGATGGCCTTAAAGTAAATCTTTTGAACATCAGTCAAATGTGTGATTCCCACCATGAAGTATTATTTTCAAAAAATAAATGTGAAATTTTAGATAAGAAAGGAAATACTGTCATGCATGGGGTTCGCACATTTGATAACTGCTATGGGATTGTTACTACTAATGATCTCACTTGCCACCCAGCCATCATAAGTAATATTGATCTGTGGCATCAAAGATTAGGTCACATGAATTTCAAAGACCTAACTAAGATAGCCAACAAAGAGCTTGTGAGAGGAGTACCAAAAATGGGTAAGAATGTGAACCATGTGTATGGGCCACGTCAACTTGGGAAGCAAACTCGTGTCCCTCATAAAAAGGTGAACAACTTCACAACCAAACATCCTCCTGAATTGGTTCATATGGATCTTATGGGACCCACTCACACTGAAAGCATTGGAGGTAAAAGATACTTTTTTTAACTGTGGATGATTACACTCGTTTTTCATGGGTTAATTTTTTAAGAGAAAAATCTGATACATTTGATGCTTTCCAAACATTAGTCCTTAAAATCCAAAATGAACAGGGTGTTTCTATTGGGCGTATCATAAGAATCCGAATTGATCGTGGTCGTGGGTTTGAAAATAGTTCGTTTTCAGATTTTTGTGATATACATGGTATTAAGAATAAGTTTTTTGCTCCTATTACTCCACAGCAAAATGGAGTTGTTGAGAGGAAAAACAAAATTATTCAAGAGATGGCTAGGGTCATGCTCCTTAGCAAGAAAGTTCCTCCAAAGTTTTGGGCTAAAGCCTTAAATACTGCTGTTTATGTTGTGAATCGTGTGTATTTAAGGCTCGGTACTTTACAAACTCCATATAAGTTGTGGAAGGGATTGAAACCTAATGTAACATACTTCAAAACTTTTGGGAGTAAATGTTACATTTTCAAAGATAGAGAGCCCTTGGGCAAATTTGACTCCCGAAGCGATGAAGGTATTTTTCTAGGGTATTCAACCACTAGTAAAGTTTTTTATGTCTATAACCTGCGTACTTTATCTCTAATAGAATCAATTAATGTGGTTATAGATGACACAGGTTCTCTTACTCCAACAATACATGAGGAAGAAAATGGTGAGTCTCCAATCTTGGATACTAAGCCACAGAGTCAAGGAGAAGCAAAGGGTCAAGCTCAAGAAGGTGAGTTAGTACCAACTTCAATGGTAAGTCCGAGTCCAAAGAGTGCTCAAAGAGACACCACCTCTGATGCTTCTATCACAACTAGTTAAGGTTTAAAACCTTCAGCAAGGGTAAAACTGAACCATCCAGTTTAACAAGTAATTGACAATGTTTCAGACCGAATGACAACCCAAAAACAAGTTTGGGAAGAGGTAACTCACATGTGCTATGTTTCGTTAATTGAACCTAAAAATATAGAAGAGGCCTTACTAGATGATAGTTGGGTGAATGATATGCATGATGAATTAGGTCAATTTGAACGTAACAAAGTTTGGACTCTTGTCCCCAAGCCTAGAGACATGAATGTGATAGGTACCAAGTGGATCTTTAAAAATAAATCTAATGAGGATGGTATTGTGGTCAGAAATAAAACTAGGTTGGTTGCTCAAGGTTATACACAAGTAAAGGGTGTTGACTATGATGAGACGTTTGCCCCTGTTGCACGTCTCGAATCTATTCCTAGTTTACTTGGTGTTGCATGCTTTCTAGGGTTCAAGCTACTTCAAATGGATGTGAAAAGTGCCTTTCTGAATGGGTACTTGAAAGAAGAGGCTTATGTTGGGCAACCAAAAAGGTTTGAGGACCCAAAGTGTCCACATCATGTCTACAAGTTAGATAAGGCACTGTATGGGTTGAAATAAGCTCCTCGAGCTTGGTATGATAGACTTACTACCTTCCTTCTTGATAATGATTTCCAAAGGGGTAGTGTGGACAAGGCCTTATTTGTGAAACATGCTAAGTCTCATATAGTTGTTGCTCAGATTTATGTTGATGGTATTGTGTTTGGATCCACTACTGATTTTCTAGTAAAATGTTTCTCAGATTACATGACATATGAATTTGAAATAAGCATAATGGGGGAATTGTCTTATTTCTTGGGTCTTCAAATTAAACAGTCTCCTTCGGGTATGTTTGTTTCTCAGACCAAGTATGCCAAAAACCTTGTGTCTAAGTTCGGTCTAGAGTCAGCCAAACATGCTCACACTCCCATGAGCACTAGCCTTCACCTTTTTAAATATTCCTTTGGTACTGATGTTGATCCTACCCTTTATAGGAGTATGATAGGAAGTCTCTTGTACCTCACAACCAGTCGTCCTAACATTGCATTTAGTGTAGGTGTTTATGGCTGTTACCAAGCTTGTCCTAAAGAGTCTTATCTGCTTGCAGTTAAACGCATCATTAAGTATGTAAATGGGACATTGGGGTATGAGATTTGGTTCACGACCGACACTATCGCTGAAATCACTGGTTTTTCTGATGCTGACTGGGCAGGGTGTGCTGATAATCGTAAGAGAACATCTGGAGGATGTTTTTACCTTGGGAATAAATTGGTTGCCTGGCATAGCAAAAAGCAAAATGCCATATCTCTTTCAACTGCTGAGGCTGAGTACATTGCAGTAGGGAGTTGTTGTGCACAAATGTTGTGGATGAAGCAAATGTTTCATGACTATGGTATAGACCAGAATACTCTTACTCTTTTTTGTGATAACACAAGTGCCATTAACATTTCTAAAAATCGTGTCCAACACTGTAGCACCAAACACATTGACATTCGTCATCATTTCATTCGAGAGTTAATGGAAAAGGGCCTTGTTGTTCTTGAACATGTACCCACTGAGCATCAAAAAACTGATATTTTTACAAGACCTCTTGATCTTCTTTGGTTTGAGTTCCTTAGAAAGACCTTAGGTGTAGTGCTCAGTCACTAGGGTGTTACCTGCTACTTGAGTGGGTGAGAATGATTGGTTTTATATGTACTTGGATGCTATAATATCATTTTTATTGATTTTTGTCATCTCTGCATTTAGACTCATATGAAAACCTCTTATGCTGCTTGCAAGATTTCATTCGTCTTTGTTCATAGCTCATTCTGAATGCTTATACTCATTGACTTCATGATCTCATTCTGTACACATCCTTGGGATAAACTGTTGTAGTGGTTTCCGCACAAGTGGTCAAAGTTCTCTATGGACCTCTAATAGTGTCTCTCATCCATTTTCAGAGGAATTGACCGATATTGGCATATCATGTGTGATGTTGAGTCTCTTAACCATTTACTATCATTTTTCACTTTCACAGTTCCTCCATTAGTTCATTGAAGTCCAAACATTAGGAAAAGGCTACCTCAGAGGCACCAACCAGGCCATCTTTATTGATTCCATGCTTCTCTAGTTTGGTCTCCATACTCTTGAGCGTGCATGCCACCAGTGAATGCCCACGAGCATAAAAAGTCAAAATTAAAAAAAAAAGGTCTCATTGATTGAGGGGGAGCCTCCACCTTTACTCAACAAATACCCTATGTTTTCTCATGGTTTGACTTTTCTCAATGATGTTTAGTTACTCTCGCTGGAGGTCCAGCCATCTAATCACTACGAGGATTAACTCTAGCTCTGTGGCCTCTCAAGGATTGCACATACACACACACATTCAGTATGTGAGCTCTCACGTCTGTTTTTGAGTTTTGCATTCCTATGTAGCTTATGCTCATTGATTGATGTTTACCTGATTTGCTCATGATACTGTGCTTCATATTGTGAAAATTACGTGTTCACGGGTTTCATGGTTTGTGGATTATTTCATCATAGTGTCACATCCTTGCTATTGTGCTCACCTCTCTTGTTTCAGGTTTCACTCGACAGTGTGGGTGTTTTTAATCTGCTCAGAAGGGTGCATTTTGCCTTGCTATTTTTTTTTTTACCCCGCCCGAGCAGTGAGAGTGGCGCTCAAGCGGAAATGTCACTCTTCTAGCATTTTTGCAGAGGCGACAAACTTCTGAGAAAGTGTTTTTGGAGCTCAAGTGCATGGTTCTTGGCTTGAGCGTAGCCACGCGTGTACAGGCTCTCACTCGAGCATTTAAACCCTCGCTCGAGTAGACTGGTTTGCTTTAAAACCCTAGCCTTCGACTGTTCACTTCGTTTTTCCTAAAATTTCATCTCTCTCTCTCTCTCTCTCCCCTTCCTAGGGTTCCTTTGGCGACTTTGTTTTCATCCCTATTTGGGTTTTGGCTTGGTGTGCTCATTTCAGTGCTTTGTTTCACATGCTTCAGGTATGCTTTCTCTCGTCTGTGTTCTTCTTTTCATATTCTCTTGGTCGTGTCTTAGTTTTTTTTTGTTTGTTTGTTTTTTTTTTGTTTGGTGTCCATTTTTGTAGATTTTTGGTTTCTATATGGGTTGAGTTTGCTCTATAGTTATTTTTTTCTAGTTCATACTTTATTGTGTTTTGGCATCTGTTGGTTGTGACCTTGAGTCTATCATTGGTTTAGGTCTGTTTGTTTTTCATCTACATTTGTTCTAATCTAATGTTACTCATTGGTTGTGGTTCTGCTAAGTTTTGCCACTCATGGATTATAATCTACTGGATATTTGTTATTTGTCTTTAGTCACTAATGTTTTTTGGTTACTAATCTTGTTTTTTTTTCTTTTTGTTTTTTTTTTTTTGTGACTAATGGTTTGGTTATTGTTGGGTTTGGGGGAGGTTGTGGTTGTAATTGGGCTGTCCTTTGGTTTAGCCATGTCCTCCGTTAAACGTCGGAAGTCCACTGCCATTTGCTCCTCTTATAACACCGATCGGTTTCCCTCGGCAGAAAAGGCAAGTCGTTTAGAGAGTCTTACACCTCTAGGATAGTTCATTTAAAGCGTAATGTACAACCCAACACCTTTGAGTCCATTCCCATTCGCCCTTTGTTTGATCCATTAGGGGGTGACTTGGTTCTTTAATTCTCGGGTCGTCAAAACCTTGATTGGGTTTGGGAGTTTTATTGTAACATTGATGGTATTGATGATATCGGTCCTTCCTTCAAGACCTGGGTTAGGTCTAAGTCTATCACCATTACCCCCGATCTTATCTGTGAGCTTTTTAAACATGGGCGAGGTCTTTTCATGTCATTATCCATTCCCTGACAGACCCAACTGTGACTTTGACGAGGTGGCCATTGCATTGTGTGGCACACTCCGTACTTGGTTCAAGGGCGCCTTGATAAAACAACATGAGCTTCTTCCCTAGTTTCGTTTGCTAAATCTCATTGTTTGTGCCAACATCATAGTCATGACTCATAGCTCCAAAATCAATCAAGAACAAGGCTTTGTACTATTTTGCATTGATCAAAACCGTTCTATCAATCTTGCACCCTTATTATTCAAAAAATAGTAGCCGCTTTTGAGCGCAACAACTTAGGTCTTCCTTACAGTTGCCTTTTTAACCATTTTTTTACCAAATTTGAGGTTTCTTATTTTGATGAGGATGAATTTACTTTTCCTACCTGCCCATTCACCAAAAAGACCATCTTTCAGAGTCAATCTCACATCAAGGGGGTTCCTTCAGGAGTGGATAGTTCTAGTGCAGTGCAGGAGATGGTCCTTTGGTCGAGGAGGCCGAGTATGACACTGCTGCTGCTGCAGGTGAGGCTGTCTATGAGTGGGAGCAGCTTCCTCTGGCTTGTTCTATCAGAGGCTAACTGCGTCAGTTTGAGCATGCCATAGTTTTCCGTTTTGATCGCTTGGAGGGCCGAATAGATATCTTTGATGCTCAGCTTACTGATCTTGAGAACTTCACCAATGCCCGGCTCATTGCTTTGGAGGCTTCTTCTAGCCGCATTAAGGGTTCTATTGCTTTGTCTTCTCACCATATTGCTCAGATCTTTACTTTGCTTCAGGTCCAGTAGCCTTCGGCGCCGGCGGATCAGTGACACTTGTTTTTTCTCTTTTTGGCCAATGTTTTGGACAGTGTAGACACTCAATTTTTGACCGCCTTTAAGACTTGAGCGCCTCAGGTTGATCACTCAAGGATGAAAAAATATGTTGTATGTACGTTCGATTTCTTCGGCAAGAAGAGCTTCTAAGTCCCAACCTTACACCCTATTTTTGACCAAAACTATTTTAGACCTTAAAACCCTCATTTTAAAAATATTTTTCCAAATGTTTCTACGATGTTCTAAGGCTCGCATTTCGTTAAATATTGCACATTTCAGTAAACTGAGTAAGGACAAAGTGGAAATAAATGGAAGAGAGGTGAACTCTTTGAATTTTTTTTAAAAAAATCTTATTTAAAGGTTTGAAGTTGAAGAAAATAGGAGGGGAGGGAAGAAAACCAGTTGGGGAAAAGGTTTGGCATCAATCCGTTAGGATAGAAATGAGTAGCCTTCACTAAAATAAACATATCTCTTTGTAAACTTTGAATTTAGATGTGAGGATGCTACCATTGGAAAGTAGACTTCCGGAGCTTCAATTTAGACTTAAGAATGACTTAAAACCAAGTCTAGATAAGGGATATATACCTGTTTGAAGTCAGGCTTGGAAGCAGATTTTTGTGGCCAGCCACCCATTATTAGTGGCCTACCGGCCACTTGTGTAAAACGCAGATATTTATTGCCAACTATCCCCCAAAAGCTCCAGCTATTCCTATACAGATATTTTCGACTTGAAAGGCTATTTTTTTATATATACCAGGCCAACTCTCTTGGTTTTAGGTTACAAAAAATTCCAAAAGTCCCAAAACTTGAAATTCTCTCTCTATCTCTATCTTGCAATACACACACCTCATCCAAACACTTCCTAAACCAATATTGGAGCTCTCCTTGTTGAGATTATTGAGTCCAAATTCCAGTCCTTAAAAGTGAGAACTTATTGGTTTGTTAACAAAAGAGTTGCTTTGCTTCAAGAGGTATAATTTTGAGCATCTTTACACTAGTTGTTTTCTATCTTTTCTTGCTAATTTTGAACTATTTTTACACTGTTTTTATGGGCTGAAACTTGTGGTTTAAAGCTACCAAAGGTGGAGGGGTTAACCACCCTTCTTTGAACTTTGTTCTATAAACTTTTGCCATTACGTTTCCCATTCTTTTCTCAACTTTTTTTTGAGCTTTTTACCATTGAATTTTAGAGTTTTTCAGAGACTAAAAATCATGCTTTGAGGTCTCAAAAATGAAGGGGTTAGCCACCCTTCCTTTGGTTTGTTTACTACCTTAAATTCTCCATTATTTTAGCTCAATTCCAACACTATTTTAGTCTAATTTATGACTGTTTTGAGGTGTTAGTTTCATTCATGCTTTGTATAGCATGCTTGTAGAGTAATGGTCCTCATAGGTTTGGTGTTTTAGGCATTAGACACCAACCTATTTAAGTTGATAGTATTTATTTCAAGCTTTCCATACTCATGTTCATCTCTAATCACCTCTGCAACCTCCCCCATTTCTTGACTTTTCCTTTGCTTTGAGAGCTGTTTCAAACCGATTGTTTGTTTAAGCTTGGGATAGAGATTGTGTTGTGCTTAATGGTTTAATCTGTTCGGAGGTTCATTACCAACGACATGACATCTCTCTCATGCCTTAAACTAACCCTTGGTTTGACACTTCCCTCCTTTAGTGGACTTAATGCTCATTTTGGACTAAATTGACTAATAAATGGAAGGTAATTAAAATGAAGTAATAAAACTTGGACTAAAATGGAACAAGATAATAATGATTTTTGTTAAATCGGACGTTAATTGAACACATGGAAACTTGGGTCATTTCATACTTGCTAGTGATGAAATGGTTCAAGTTTCCAAGGTCAACCACTTGCCTTGATTAATCCATGATAGGGAGGGGGTTTTGTTGGTCTTTCCTTACCATTCATTGAAATTGTGCCCCTTGATTCATAAGTCATCACGCAATGAAATTGCGTCGATTGATGGCTTGAGAATTAAGCCTACCCCTCATTTGACCTGTTTGTTGATAAGGAGAGACAGGGTGGACAAACATCCCCTGAGAATACCTTGGTTTGTGTTCTGTTTGTCCTCTGTTACTGTAGGAAAAAACTAACAGTAGTGGAAGGCGGGCCACTTTTACTGGACGGCAACCCATTATTAGTGGGTGGCCGGCCACTACTACTGGGTTACCAGCCACTTTTTTTCAGGTAGGCAGTGTCCTTTTTCCAGCAAGGCAGAGCAGAGCAGAGGCTGAGGTGGAAAAATAGTGTAATTTTCTAACTGTGCAACAGAGGCATTCATGTAGCAAAACAGAAAGCATTATCGGGGGAAAATCCACATCCATGCATGGGCCATCCCTCGATTCTTGGGATCCGTCACAGTGATGTTGTAATATTAATATGTTATGCTTGGAGTAGTGGGTTTGTAACTAATTAGTTAGAGTACCTAGTTAGTTTTGTGTTGTATTTATTTAATTAGCTAGAATAGTTAGTTAAATTTGTTGTTATAATAATTAGTTAATTAGCTAGTGTAGTTAATTTGCTTTATTGGGTTTGTAATAATTAGTTAATTCGTAGTAAATAGCTAGTCCATTCATTCGGACCCTCTTGGGCGAGGGCCGACAATGTAATAACGTGTATCTCTTCCAACCCCATGTCTTTCTCCCTTTTATTTATCCGCTTATGATGTTAGAATAGAACACCATGTTTGCATCCATTTGTCTTGCATGCATCGAGGCTTAGTTCATCATTCTAACAAAGCATTGTAGTTTAAATACTTTGTTGAATACGTGTTGAAATTGCATGCTATCAAATCGATTCATATGTCATAATTAGTAGCCAAGCCTATTAGTTGCATATCACATGTGTTGCATTAGTCATGTTACATTAGTTAGGAGCATGCATGTTTTCTAATTCTTTTGTTTCTTTTGGCTTGCCTTGGAGTACTAGATAAGCATTTTTGCTTTAGCATATTGCATGAGTGTGATTGTTGCCATGTTTAGCATGCTTGGCATGAGACTAATTTCTTAATTGATAAATTGCTTGAATGCTTGTGGATGAAGGCTAATTGCTTGAATTTGAATAATTTGAGTAATATACATATGTGATCACCTTTTCAAGTGGTACATATTCAAAACAATTTTCAAAACAAACATGAAATCAAGTGTTCGAATTTTTGCAAATTAGTCTATACTTGTATGTGCATCACATAGTAATGCTAGCCTAATAATCGGAACAAGAGCATATAATGTAAATAAGATTCACATTAGGATTAGTAGAGGCCGATCTTTGATCGAGCGAGTGGGGTACTCAATTTATGACCTTTCTCTCTCGTACCTAAGTTCCTCGAACCGGTGATGACGGACACGTGGCCTTTGGCATGAATCATGGATTTCCTAAATTTTTCAAAAATATTTAGGTGGCG
This sequence comes from Camellia sinensis, assembly GCF_055761805.1. NCBI lineage: Eukaryota > Viridiplantae > Streptophyta > Magnoliopsida > Ericales > Theaceae > Camellia > Camellia sinensis. The sequence continues at coordinate 194,308,594 of NC_138964.1, forward strand.
ACTCTGTATCTAGCAAAGCATTCTATTTTTGGTATTTTGATTCAAAATCGATTTTTCAAAAGATTTGCCGGATTTGGACTCTTTTGTGTTTATCTATTTCACATTGCACTTGTGGAATGAAATTCAGAACCATGAGAGTCCGAACTATAGGGCTAGTCATATCTAAAAGGAACACGAAAAGTCGAGCTACAGACATTATCTATCTTTTTTTTCTTTTTCCTCTCTACTCAGTAGATCTTAGACAATAGATTTTTTTTGTTTGCCTTGCCTCCTGGACAAAAAAGGGGAGTAAATATAAGATGCATTAATTATTAGACTGTTGCATGGTTTGGATATTCTGTTGGCATTTTTTGATTACTTCTTTCTATTTATTTTGTTTATCTTATTCGGTTCCATAGTTTTCGTTTGTATGGTTTTCAACAGATGGTTTGTTCAAAAGGTTTCTAAGTGTTCTTCAATCAAATCGGCTTGTGTGGTTTTGCAGCTTTTTTTGTTTTTGTTTGGTCAGGGCTTTTATTTATGTTAGTTAGTCTAGGGCGTGTGTTTGTTAAGAACTTAGAAAAGTTTTGTCCGGGAATTGACAAAGGGGGAGATTGTTAGGACCTTATTTATTGCCAATTTAGCGAACAAGCTTGGGTTAATCGAGTTGTATCTTTTATTATGTTTTTCGTCTTCCTGCTCGAGCGGGAAAAGTTACGCTTGAGCTGAGTTTCCACCTTCCCAGTACTTTGGCTAGTTTGCAAAAATACTATGAGGAGTGATTTTACTTTCGAGCGCAAGTTCCTGCGCTCGAGCGTGAATCCTGGTTTGGAACACGCGTTTTAATGTCCCTGTTCGAGCGTCCATTCCGGCGCTCGAGTGGACTTCACAATCTCAGTAGCTATAAAACTACAGGTTGCTCCAAATCTAGGGTACGGCTTCCAGATCTTCTTGATCTTCTTTGAGGGTTTTAGGGTTTCTTTTGGGGATATTTTGCTAGGTTTCTTTGATGTTTGATTGAGTATTCAACTCATGGTTTGACAAGCATACATCAAAGAGTTTGATTGTTCATCTTCAAGAGTGTTCTTCTTCTTTCGATGGAATCTAGAGATTTAAGTGTGGAGAATTCAAAGGAGTTTGAAGTTGTGCGCAGTTGTTGGTCCGACATGGATGTTGTGGATTCAACATCAAGTTGATTAATTCCGAGACGAAGGCGGTAGTGAAAGAGGTACAGATTGTTGAAGACAAATTGATTGTGTTTGAATAATTTGATTTGGTAAATTTGTATTCTTTCTTACTTTCATAGTGGATTGATTTGTGCCGTTTCGCCCGTGATTTTTTAATCACAATTGGAGGTGCTCTAATTGTGATTGTTTCACATCAAAAATCATTTGTGTCGATTTATTATTTTTGAAGCGACAATCTAAATCACTTTCGTATGTGCTAGATGATCTAGATTGTTTGTTTTAATCATTTGGAAATTGGTACAATTAAATTTTGATCTAATCACGAATTACTTAAGTTTTTTAGTTTTGATTAAAGAGAATAGCGATGGTTATTTAAACAGAAAGGAATGAAAAATGGTACCATGTTGTGATTACTCAATTACTCAACGTTTTTTTTTTTTTGGTCATATTAATATAAATTTTGAAGTTTACACCTTTAGTTGCAATACATCATTTGGACATGGACTTGATTGGGGATATATGAAATCGTGTCAAAAGAAATTGTGGCAAATGAATTGTCAATATGTTACAAACATTTTATTCAATCAATACTTCTTGGGTGCAATGTATTTATAATTAACTTGCCAATCAATGTTAGAGGATTTAGATTCAATTCTTCCTAATTAATGCAGAGGCATGTCATCCCCTAGTAACTACTATTCTAGTGCTGAGACCTTCAACTTGAGGTATGAGGCTTTGAAATGTGATTGTGGGCTAAGAGTTGCCATAAGGGTTACTGAGTCTGACAAGCCATCTAAAGGAAGGCTATATTTCATTTGTGAGAAAAGAAATTGTCAATTTTGGAGGTGGTGTACCCAAAATCTGTGACGATGGTAGAGAGGCTGAGGAACTAGAGAATGCTTGATCAAAATCAAAATAAGGAGACTATAGGACTAAAAGTGACGAACCAAATGCTTAAGCAATCCAATGCTTTCATAAAGCAGCTTGTTATGGGTCTGCTCACATTTTGTATTGTTATGTCAGTTGCATTACTCTTCAAATGATGATAGGTGCCGTTTAGAGATATCTGGTGTTTTTATGCTAATGTAGTTTACCATGAACTATTGTACTAAGCTTTGTACCCAATGAATGTTTATATGTTTGACCTAGTTTCCATGTATGGTTATTTTGTACTAATCTAGCTGTTGTAATGCAAGCAATGATGAATGAGTTTGTTTTAAAGAATTTTTTTCTTTCATACAATGAGTACCCAAGAGGAAACACAATCTGAAAATAGGAATAACAAGGGAAAATCAAGTCAAAGTACCATTCGTTAAAGCTCACCGGGATGCAAAATCAAATAAAATTTTTATTAAGCTTTGTGTTGAGCAAGTGAAGGCTAGACACAGACCTGGTACACACTTAGATAGGGTCGGGTGGGAAAATGTGATAACTAAGTTTAAAAGTATGACTGGAAAAGCATACCAATGAATACAAATGAAAAATCATTGGGATGTGTTGAAAAAAGATTGGCTTTTATGGAATAATCTGTTAAGGGATGAGACAGGCTTAGGCCGTAATACATTGACTGGAGCTATATCTGCATCTGATGAGTGGTGGACCAAGAAATTGGAGGTAAGTGAATTGTGTAATGTACATATTCTTTTTTGTTTGTTTGTTTGTTTGTTTCAATAAACCAAATTTTGTTACTTGAAATTGTTAAATTTTCCTTTGTAATTGTTGCAGAGGTATCCTGATGCTGCTAAATTTCAGCATATGCCGTTGCAATTCACTGAAGACTTAGACATGCAGCTGCTACAGGAGAACGGGCATACACCCCTAGCTCAGGGGTTATGCCTTATGCTGATGAGACTCTGAAGGAATTTCATACCCCCACATAATGCTGCTTTGGAGGATGATGCTGCTTTGGAGGATGATGATGATTTGGAGGTGGTTCATCCTTCAGATTTAAATAAAAAACATCCATCAAACATTGATGGTTCATCAACCAAGATCAAGACAAAGAAGAAATTTACTAGTGCAGCTCTACTTAACAAGACACTTGATCGTATAGTCAATGTGGTTGAGTCATCTTTAGCAACTTCAACACAAACCTCATCAAGATATCCTTTAACTGTAGAATGTTTGCCGAAGTTGGAAAGCATCCCTGGTGTGTCCTCGGATGATGAGTTGTATTGGCTACCAGATTATTCTTAAGAGACAAGTGTCATGAGTGCTTCATGAGTCTTCCTACAGATGAAGTTCGGCTGAGATTTCTAAAGTTGGAGATTGAGATGGAGAAGACCACCACAGGTTATCGCAGATAATTGTTGTTGAAGTTAGATGTTTATGAATTTCCTAATTATTTCATGTTTAAGACATTTATTAAGACTTTTATTATTAATTGTGGATGGTTGTGTTGAACTCATTATTTTTTATTTTATTAATATTGAGTATGTTAGACTTTTCTGTTGGACTCGTTATTTGGACTTTTATTAATATTTTGTTGGACTTTTATTAATATTGTGTTGGACTTTTATTATGTTGGACTTTGTTAGTTCAATGGTTGAATGGTCGGTGGGTAGATGACATTTATTCTTATATGCAATTTTTATTAGGTAGATGCCATTTGAATGGTAGGTGGCATTGATTTCAATATTGAATATGAATGGTAGGTGAATGGTTAAGACTTTTATATATATGTAGATGTTCTCCAACTACTGCTATTGTGAGAAATGTTGAATCTCTTGTGAGATTTAGGTCCCATGTTCCCTGATTTGTTTGCCTTCCCTCTCATATAGCCTGATCTTATTTGCTGCTGCTGTACTGCATCTACTTGCTGTGGAGCATTGGCTTCACAAGTTAGTTCAAATTTTGAAGTTCAAGGTACCAAAATGTTTTCCTTTACATTTTTATCAGTTTCTCTGCATTCCATGGTTTTCTTCTGTATTTTTATCATTATCAGTTTCTTTGCCAAAGAACAAATTACCTTTAATTACAATTCTCAGATTTTAATCTTTTAGTTGTAGTAAATGTGCTGCCACCTACAAATAAGGGAGGGCATTGTTTTATTAAAGCACTAGAAACCTTTCACCAATATGTATGTTTTTGACCACTTGGTTCCAGGTCAGTCTGACCACTTGTAGGGTTGCTGAAGTGATTAATTAGTGCCTTGACTTGGATGTTGTTCTCATTTTACAAAGATGGTTCAATATTTCATTATTCCTTACTTTTTTACCCCTTACAAAATGATATTTTGTTCTTCATTTACACTATCTATAGATTTAGCAACATTGAATGTTTGCTATATTACTAAACAGAACTTGGTCCAAACATCTGAGGTTTTTTTTCCTTTTTATTTTGATCTTATATGTGCTTGTGACACCCTCTGATCAAAATCTCAGGAGGTTTGTTAAATCTATGTTTTGAGTGTTATTAAGTTTGTTACTTCTGTATGAGTAAATCCATTTTGTTGTTTTAGATCACTTTGATTATGTTATGAAAGTATGAAATTTTGCATTAGTCAGTAAGTACTATAAGTCCTTGAGATCACTAAGAGTTGTTAAGAAAGAAAAAAAAAATACCATGGTAAATATTTCAATTTATTTTATTGGAAACCTACAATACTATGAGTTATGTTGTGTTGAGGGTGGATGGCTTTCCTAAGCTTTTATTTCTTTCTCATTATTGTACTATTGTGTGTTAATTTCATTATTGTAATAGTAAATAAGAAGTCTTTAAATGACTAGGTATTTTGGAGATAAGTAACAATGGTGACGATGAATAGAATGATGATCATGATGATGAAGATGCTGAAGATGAGGATGAAGGCAACACATCGCAAACTCAACAAAATAATAATATGCTCTTAGCAACAGCGGCAACAGTTGCAATCACATATGCGACAAATTATTTGATAAAAGAACCATGTAAGGCATCTTCTCTAACAGGGTGGAAGTGGATGGTCGAATTACATGAAGGGAATCGAATAAGAATATTTGAAAATTTTCAAATGGAAAGAGAGGTATTTTATCAATTGTGTGATTTTTTACAGAATAACTATGGCATTTAAACTAGACGAAAAGTCTCGATTCAGGAGCAGGTTGCAATTTTTTTTTTGTATATTGTTGGCGGTGACATTCGAAACAGAAATGTTCAAGAAAGATTTCAACATTCCAGAGAGACAATTTAAAAATACTTCAAGCTGGTGTTAAAAGTTGTTACAATGATGTCTATTGATTGGGTAATGCCTCAATTGAGAAATGGTGTGCATTAATATATTAGAAGCAATCGCAGATACTATTGTCATTTCAAGATAATAATTAACTACAAGTAGAACTTGGGTGTTACATATAATTAATGTCGTTAGGATATTTCTAATAATGAATAAATATATTTTTATTCTCAATTTTGTAATAGGATTGTATTGGAGCAATTGACGGAACACACATCAAAGCATATATATCTCCAGATAAGCAACCTCATTTAATAGGTAGAAAGGGGTATGCGACTCAAAACATAATGGCCGCATGTGACTTCGATATGTGTTTCACATTTTGCTTGCCAGGATGGGAAGGAAGTGCACATGATACTCGGGTCTTCTTAAATATAATTAGGAATCCTAGTTATAACTTTCCAAAACCAGAAGGAGGTAACTATTTTATATTTGATTGCTACAGTATATGCACTGCACTCACATCTTCATATTTATTTTTACATTTCTAATTGCTTACTTTAATTTCATTTTGGAATTTTGAAATAGATGAGTTTTATTTGGTGGATGCTGGGTATACAAACATGAAAGGATATCTTGGACCTTACAAAGAAGAGAGATACCATATAGCTCAATTTAAACATGGCCAACCCCCTTAAAATGCACAAAAAAAATTCAACCAAGCACATTCATCACTTAGAAGTGTAATAGAAAGAACGTTTGGGGTTTGGAAAGTAAGATGACCGATGATAAAGGATATCCCACCAAGTGGCCGACCCAAGTCAAACTTGTTCGTGCAACAATGGCAATTCATAATTTCATCCGACGATGTCAATTCCGCAATATTGCATTTGACTCTTATGATAGATTCACGAATTATGTGCCTAATGAAGAGGAAGGATCTTCGTCTCAACAAACACGTCATGGAAATGATGTTGCAAGTGATGACAACGAGATGGAAGTGAGGAGACATAATATTTGTATGTCAATTTGCAAATGAAATTAGGAGTTCTTTAAATATCTAGGAAGTTTTATTTTTATTGTTTTAATAGTAATTTATTATATTTTTATTGCAATGACATTTTCTTGTTCCCTTGTGCACTCAATATTTTTTTTTTACAAAAAAAATATAAAAATAAAATAAGGTAATGGAAAAATGTACCAAATTAGGTACTAATATCAACTTCCAAAAATGAAATAACTTTTTCAAAATTTAAAGTGAAGAAAATGACAAAATTATAATTTTTATGTTCATAAGGACAAAAATGTTAATTACACAGTAAAAAGTTATTTTACAACTTATTTACCAAACATTACTCTGCTGCTTAAATCTATAATCACACAGCTGCACCATACAGGTTACCAGCTTATGTTCACAATTATAAGCTATAATTTACAATCACTTTCCCACAGCTCTATCAAACAAGGCTTTTGTAGTATACACACATTCGATGAGTGTATTATTAAAATTATAAAATGTATAAGATTTAAATTTAATTTGAGCAGTTATATGAGCCAAGAAAAAATAGGCAATTACCCGAAATTATTATTATTATTTTTAAAAGAAGTGACAATTTACACCAATTCAAATATAAAAATACAATGGATAGATATATAAATGAAAGGATAGATATACTCAATCAATTAGACACCAAATTTTCCATTGTGATCCACCAAATAGTGAGGGAGGCTAATAGTAAAAATAGAAGTTGAATTCGTGACCTTTTTAATACCTTGAGATCTAGTATTAATAGATGAGACAAAAATGATAACATGGGACCTCCATGGTAGTGATCAATCGACATCTATAACTCTAATAGTTGGCATGGTGGTTAATAAGGGTTAGCAGGAGGTTGAGCCATGTCAAGTTTGCCTATTCGTTAAGTCCAACATGTTTCTCTTACTAAGTTCATTTGAGTTTACTTTTTGAGTTTTTTCTTTTCTTTTTTCAATTTCTTGTCAAGATCATACATCGAGTTGGCAAGTCATCTCTCATGGGGCCAATCACCTAAGTTGGGCTTCAGGACTTGGACTTAGGCATAGTCCAAGCATTATTCGAGCCAAGTGAGCCCGTCTCAAATATGGATTTGGACCGGTTAAAAGAGCAGAGGATTATGATGGCCCGTAGTAGTTAAGGTGTTGAACATAAGAGATTTAGGGCCAATTTGGGAACATGGTTAAAAGTCAAAATTTGATTTTTAATCTATTTTGAATTACATTATCTCTCTACTTTTTTACACGTTTTTATGTTCAACTTTTACAAGTAGAAAACATTCGGGATTAACCAATACTTATATTTTATTGATTTTTATGCGCATCTCAAATTTATTTTAAATTTTTTTTTCTAAATCATATTGTGAATCGAAGTTTCGTGTCATTAAAAAAAATTGTTGTCATTGTTCCACTGCCAAGTATATCTTATGAGGTGTGAAAGGGGAGCATTGGTATATGAATTTGTTTAGAGAAAGTAAAAAATAAATAAATTACATACAAAATCATTATCCCCTGTTTGGTTACCGTAGAAATACAATGACAAAAAGAATGATGAAGATATTGGAAAATTTTAGTTCAATTCAAGACATAATTTCTCATCATTCTTTCATTATTTTCATTAGTTTTTAGCATTTTTTTAATTTAAAAAAAATTCTAAAAATCAAACCAAACCCACTTTTCGTTCCTTATTGTTCACTTTTTGAATTATAAAACAGCATTAGAAGCAAACCAGAGGCTCTAAAATGTTTTAAGAAAAAAAGGTGAGAGAGAGAGAGAGAGAGAGAGAGAGAGAGAGAGAGAAGGGAAGATCAGGAGTCTTTGAGAAACTTGGTAGGGAGACCCTTCTTTGGGACTGGAAATGGATCATACTCCACACCATTCTTTGGACCTACTACTTCCCACCTGCAATAAATTCAATTTCAATTCAAAACTAGCACATAGGGAACTATCCAATAAATATTGGTTTCAACCCAATTAACACATACATTCTATCCCCAGAAAAATTATCCCGAAGTCAAATACACTCCATTTGTTTTGGTAAAATCTATTTTACAAAAAATAGTTTTAACCTAAAAATTAATGTAATAGTGATTATATTAGTGGTGACGGTAATGGTAGTGTAGAAACCTGATAAGATTTTAATGTGGAAAACATTTTTCAAAGAAACATTTTCTTTTCAAATAGTATATTTTCTTGTTAATTGTGAAAAATGCTTTTCGTTCAATTTCATTTTCTGTAGTGTCAAGTGTTAAAAAACATGAAATCCTCCATATATTCTTAAGCTATCATCTTAAATTTATTATTATTATTTTTATTTTCAAATTTATTCAAGCCCACCCCCACATACCTGAATTTGTTGACAAGATGATGGATGAAAACAAGGAATTTCTAGCTTGGCAACTTCATTCCCTGGACATGAATGTACTCCATTGCCAAATGGCACAAATGAATAAATAAATCATAAAAATAAAATTAAAGCCTGCTTCTGGTTCTATTTTAGAATCATGATTCCAATAAAAAAAAACTATTTTCAAAACTTGTAATCAAACATACAATTCAAAACTCATAACCAAACTCTTTTCAAAACTCTATTTAAAAAAAAAAATATATATATATATTTTTTATTTTGTATTTTAAAATTATTTTTAGAATGATGATTTTGAGTGTAGAGTTGTATATTAAGATTTGAGTTTTGAAAAAAGAATTTGTTTAGTTATGAGTTTTGAGTTGTATTTTAAAAAAAAAAAAATCGGATTTATTTTTTTAAAATATTTAAAAATTTCCTTTATTTTATTTTTTTAGGGTAAATATTTTATATTGTAAATATTTATTTATTTATTTTAGGGTAAGTTACATTGACACCCCTGAGGTTTATGTTAATTGCAGTTTCTCCCCTCATCTTTTGGAAATTACACACCCCTCCCTGAGGTATAAAGTTTCATTACAGATTGCCCCCTGAGGTTTAAAGTTTCGTAACAGTTCCCCCCCTCATCGTAATGATCATCATATATAAAATTAAATTAACAGGGGGGGTCAGTGTAATTTTCTAAATGTGACGGGGTGAACTATAATAAACATAAACCTCAAGGGGTGTCAGTATAATTTACCTTTTATTTTAATGTGCACTGTATTTCATACATTTGTGCGCTGTATTTTTTTAATTTTTTAAAAAATATAAAAAAGTGTTATTTTATTCGAAATATATAATTTTTATTTTAAATATTTTATTTTATAAATATTTTTTTAATATTTTAAATTTGTTTACTTTTTTTAAATAATTAATTTTTTAAAAATTTTAAAAAATTTCGATCATCATATATAGCTAAATCATAACGAATTATTTGGCCAACACTTAAGAAAATAACAAAAATTATTTTTTGAAAATATATATATATATATATTTTTCTTCAAAAATAAAAATAAACAAAATATTTTTTGAAAAAATATTTTTTCAAAAAAATATAAAATAAGAAATAATTTTAAAGAACAGAATAAAAAATATTTTTAAATTTTTTTTAATAGTATTTTAAAAAGAGTTTCAATAAGAGTTTGGGTATGAATTTTAAAAAGAGTTTTTGAATTATGTATTTAGTTATGAGTTTTGAAAATAGTTTTTGAATTGAATTTTGAGTTATGTGTTTAATTATTTGAGTGTGAAGTTGTGTTTTGAGTTTAATAAAATATTTAAAATAATAAAAAATATTTAAAATAAAAAATAAAAACTTTATTAAACATTTTTAAATATTTAAAAAAATAAATCCAAAAATTTTAAAAATAAACCTCAAAATTCGAAAACTCAAAACTCAAAATACAACTTAAAACTCTTTGCAAAATTAGAAAAAATATAAAATAACAAATAATTTTAAAAAACAAAATAAAAAATATTTTTTGAATATTTTTAAAAGAATTTTGAAAAGAGTTTCGATAAAAGTTTGGTTATGAGTTTTGAAAAGATTTTTTTTAATTGAGTTTTGAGTTATGTGCTTGGTTATGATTTGAGTGGAGTTGTGTTTTAAGTTTAAAATATTACAAAAATTAAAATATTTAAAAAATAAAATAAAAAATATTAAAAATAAAAAAATAAAATTGTATTAAACATTTTTAAATATTTAAAAAAATAAATCCAAAAAATTTGAAAATACAACTCAAAACTCAAAATATAACTCAAAACTCTTTTCAAAATTCAAAACTCAAAATTCTTTTCAAAACTCATAACGAAACAAATTTTCTCTTTTCAAAATTCAACTCACAATTCCACTCTTAAATCACGACTAAACCAAACGTAGCTAAAAAAAAACTCCATAATTTAATATCTATGATTAAGATTTACTATTCCACAATAGGAACTATAGATCTAAAATTCTTAACAAATTTTTGAATTATTTATTGGTTCTATAGACTTCCTGATACTCAAATTGTAAGTATAGTCAATTAATTACGTAACTAATAATAATTAGGTTGTGAAACAGTGTCATACCTCAAATCTTGAAGGATTAAATTTTCTGGATCTATGAAGAAATTTGGATTCTGATGAATGATCCGAAACAAAGGCAAAACTTTCCAACCTTTTGGAATCAAGACCCCTGAGAAATATTTCTGATGTTACTACTTGTCCTTGAGGAACGGGTCGGGTTGATCCACGCCTCCCACACAGTTGTTCGATCGCTGGGCTCACTGAGAAACCTGCACAAGAGTCCAACGGGAAACGGGAGTCCCCTAGCGAACCCTCTGACAAGCAAGTTAGAGAAGAGAGACTAATGGAATATAAAGATAGGATGGTGATAAAGAACTTAACCTTCTTTTTATCTTAAAATCCTGCTTATATCATTTGTTCATTATATCCTTACCCACTTCGACCTGTCATGTTGGCCGAAAGTCTATGTTCTAGCTTGCCTTGTTCATGGTGAGGTCGTTCTGTTTTGACGTGAAGAGGTTATCGTATTAAATGTTGCGGGAACCGCATTAATGGCTGATGTGTGGTTGCAATAACTCTGCAGAATCTTTGTCTATTTATGTGGCTGGTTCTTCTCTTGACAGGTGTTTAGATGTCTTTGGTTCTTGGTGCAACGTTGAGTTGCAATGATGTTGGGCTTTAAGTGGTGGGCCAAAAGTCTCTATGGGTCCACCTATGTCAGTAGTCCTCAATTCCCGAGTGCAGCTTCAGTCCAACAAAGGGAATAAGGAAGAAGACAGGGGTTGTGGGTGGTCGAGTGAGAGAAGATCAACCGGGAGGTGGGTCGACCGCGAAGGATGACCGAGTAAAGAGGCCGATGTGGAGGAGGGCCGACCGCGAAGGGTGACCTAGTGAAAAGGCCGACGTGGAGGAGGGCCGACCGCGAAGGGTGACCGAGTGAAGAGGCTGACGGGGAGGAGGGCCGACCGTGAAGGGTGACCGAGTAAAGAGGCCAACGTGGAGGAGGGTTGAGCGCGAAGGGTGACCAAGTGAGGAGGCCGACGTGGAGGAGGGCCAACCGCGAAGGGTGACCGAGTAAGGAGGCTGACTGGGAGGAGGGCCGACCGCGAAGGGTGACTGAGTGAGGAGGTCGATGTGGAGGAAGGTTAACCGCAAAGGGTGACCGAGTAAGGAGGCTGACGAGGAGGAGAGCCGACCGCGAAGGGTGACCGAGTGAGGAGGAAATGGCGGCGCGCGGGGCTCGAGAAGTAGCGGGGCACGTGGTGATGTGAAGTGAAATAGACAGGGTAGGGGAAGAGGGTAGTGGATCGTGGTCATACACGTGGTGTAATCCTGCAATAGAGGAGGTTATGCGTCAGCAAGAAGCGAAATGATAGGGTAATATAGGGCGTTGAAAAGGCGGGGGCGGAAGTTTTTGAAAATTTTCAAACTGGCAAAATTTAATCTCGACCCTTGGAATATAGGCAAACCGTGGGCATTTGGAGTTATTCGCTTTACTTACCTTATCGCAAAAAACCAACACATCCCAGAAGTGAACTCATTTGTTTCGTGTGACACGCCTCTGTAACACTTTGCGAACTTCCTTGTGCCAACGTCTAAAACAATATGCAGACACGTAGGAGAAATGACTCGAGATAAAGTGCTAACCATAAGGCTAAACTCAATGGGAGAAGATGATGCAATGGAGTTGGCGGAACAGTACCGAGCAAAGTGGAGGGAGGAGAGGGGAGCTAGGTAAGCGACGTGGGCTCGCCCGACGACGATGATCATGCCCGCCAGGCCAATTAGCCAAGTGGAGCCGGACCACTGGCACACCAAGGCCGACAGGTCTACATTTACGGTAGAGGAGTTGGAGGAGGTACGAAGGAAGTACCAAATTTCGACGGAGATAGAGTTAAGGCGGCCCACATCTAAGGAGAGGGCGTCAAATGTACGACCGACAGAATTCACCATGTACGAGGAAGTATTGAGGGGAGACCTAAGGTTGCTGATCCCCCAAGTAGTGGTAGATGTATTAAACCGACTGGAGGCGGCGCTGGGGCAGCTGATGCCCAATGCATGGAAAATTATAATGGCCTGTGCGATCACATGGCCACAGGCGACCGATGAGGTGGTGATGACAGTGGAGGAATTCGTTTCTTGCTACAAAGCGTCTGGTCAACAAGAGACCTGGGTGACTTTGCAGGAGGTGGCATGCAGGGGGTTAGTAGCCAGGTTGCCCTCGTCGATGAAGGGGTAGAGGCCGAGATGGTTCTATGTATCGGCAAATGGTAGGAGGGGAGTGCGCACGACATGGAAAGTCCTCACGAAATCGGTGGAGTCGAAGTTGGGGCTGGAGGCAGAAGGTAGGGTGAAAAGGGTGAAGGAGTGGAGGGAGAAAGAGGATGTGTGGTGGAACGACCTTGTCCGTCCTTCAGCTTTGTATGCTTTAGGTTTAGGACCGTAGCTAATGGAAGAGGACCCCATCCTGGAGGAGTTGGAAACGAGACGAAAGGCAGAGAGGCGGAGGACCTTAGCCAGGGTAGAAAAGTATAAGGAGTCTCAGCTGGGGCCTGCTCCTAAGTTGGTGATGAGGGAGAGAGTCCGACCTCACCTGAAGCTGTTAGGAGGCAAAGAGCTGACCGACTTTTCCCCACTGCCGCCCCTAGTAGACTTGCTGAAGGAGAGGGGCAAATAAGAGTTGGAGGCAATGCTAAAGAAATGGAAGAAAAAGAGGGCGACGACAAAGCGTAGTAAGGATGCCCCTGCTCTAAAGAAAATGAAGGAGGGGAGTGCAGAGGAGGCGCTAGGAAGGGAAATTGCCCAAGTGGCGAAAGAAGGCATGAGCCTAAGAGCCCAGGTGCCAAAAGAAGATATAGTTCCAAGCACCCAAGTGCCAAAAGAAGACATGGGCCCAAGTGCCCAGGCGGAGACGACGGTGGGGCTTGTGGTAGAAGTATCTCCCAGTCCTGGTGAAGGGAAGATTAGGAGTAGCAAACCAGAGACAAGTGCCGCGTTAAAGACCGCCATGTACCACGCATACGTGTTGGCAAGTCGGTTAGCAGAACAAGAGTGGGAAGCCAGGGTAGCAGTCGACCGATTTGTTGGAGTGCTAGAGGATGCGGCCGTGCAATTAATGGCGTGGTTTACGGAGGCCGATCTTCTGAGAGGGGTCTGCTCGGCCTAGATGGAGGCAGCGACCTTGGCGGTTGCCCTGATGAATAAAGCAACGAGCACGAAAATGGAGGTAAAGCCACTGAGGGCCCAGCTAGAAGGGGTGAAGGCGCAACTATCGAAACTAAAGGTGGAGGCAGCGGGCTGGAAGAAAGCCGTTTGGAGTGCGTGCGCCAATGGGCTAGAGTGTGTGCAGAGAGCAAAGAATATCGAAGTATTAGTGGTGGTGCAGAGCTATGCAACAAAGCAAGCTGGTGCTAAGCTCCTCGTGACCAAATCAGAGCTGGAAGCGGAACGCCGCAAGGCAGTGTCACTAGAGTTCGAGCTGGTGGGCGAGAAGAAGCAGCTAGAGCTAGTCCAATAAGCCTACACCACCGCCAATAAGAGGTGGGAAGAGGCCCTCACCAACAATGAGGAATTGAAGGACCAGTCGATCAAAGACAAAGAAGAGGCGGATCGACGGATCGCAGAGTTGGAGAAGGCTCTGGCAGAAGAAAGGGCCAAGTTGGCATCTGAGAGGGCGGCGTACCCCAACTTATGCTTGGCGGCCGTGGAGTAGTTCAAGGGGTTCGCCGAATTCCAGATGGCCATTGATGCCGCTGTCGCAAGTAGCTTGGTGAAGGAGGAAGATAGGGGGCCTGGGCCGTCGAGAGCGGCCGCTGGAGTTAGGAGTGAGGAGGAAGTGATCCAAAGCTTCCAGCGGTCTGACTTATATAAGCACGAGATGAGCGAGTTCTGGGGCAGCGACTGGATGACCTTCAAGTTTAAGGTGCAAGAGTTGTTCCCCGACATGGACTTCAGCCTCGTGAAGGTAGGAGAAGACAACGTCGCCCAAACCCCCCTAGATGAGGGGGTTGAAGAGGAAGATCTCGTGTTGAGCGAGGGAGATTAACTGTATAAAACTATTTGTTTTTGTTTTTGTTTTTGTTTTTTTTTTGTAATAAAGGTAGTTTTTGTAATAAATTTGTGTAAAAATACAAGTTTGTTAATAAAACAACAAGTTTTCTTATGCATTGTTGTTGTCGTTATTGCTCTAATTTGTAAATTTGGGATGGTAAAAATGGGCAATCAGGCTGACTTGTATGGATGACTAGTGAAAATGTTAAAAATGGGTAAACCATGATGTACATTGAAATTTCGTAACAATTGAGTAATATGAAATTTCGTAAGTAAACCATGATGTAAAAATGTTAAAAATGGGCAAACAGGCTAACTTGTATGACTAGTGAAAATGGATGGTCATGAACTTGGATTTTAACTAAGTATGGCGACAGCTGAGACTAGCTTTGATTTAGACCGACCAAATTATTCATGTGAGTTCTGACTAAGACTTGGAG
Source organism: Camellia sinensis (assembly GCF_055761805.1). Taxonomy (NCBI): domain Eukaryota; kingdom Viridiplantae; phylum Streptophyta; class Magnoliopsida; order Ericales; family Theaceae; genus Camellia; species Camellia sinensis. Next base: position 194,323,849 of record NC_138964.1, read on the forward strand.
GGCTCAGTTGCGCTGAGGCTAAAGTTAACTCGGTGTGGTTGAGCTCCTCGTGCTGAATCTGGCTGAAGCTTAAGTTAACTCAGTCTGGCTGAGCTCTACATGCTCAGTCTGGCTGAGGCTTTAGTTAACAAGTTATTGAATCATGACGCAAATAATGGAGATATAAAGTCATTGTCATTTAAGGCACAACCTGTTGATCACAAGTTTACACCAATGGAATAGTACAAAAAGGAACATACAACAATAGAATGGTACAAAAACATGAGACACCATTTCACTAAAAATAACGTTTCAAGTGCTCGGCACTCCATGGATGAGGAGGTCTCTGCCTTCCATGTCTTGGAGTCGGTAAGTGCTTGGGCGAGGTCTAGCCTTAACAACGTAAGCTCCTTCCCATTTGGCTACTAGCCTGCCCTCGGTGTGATTTTTGGTGGCAAGAGTTGCTTCACGCAAAACTAGGTCCCCCACTGCGAACTCTCTCTGTCGGACTTTGCGGTTGTAGTGTGTTCTCATTTTCTGCTAATATGAGGCCTGTCTGACAGCAATGGTCTCTCGGAGCTCTTCAATCAGGTCCAAGTTAGCCCGACGCAATTCTTCTGTTAGTTTTGGATCCGGATGCAAAACCCTCGGGGTCGGGAGGTCGATTTCCATTGGGATGACTGCCTCAGCATCGTATGTTAAGCGAAAGGGGGTCTCCCCAGTAGGGGTTTGGGCGGTAGTTCGATAAGTCCAAAGTACGTTTGGTAGTTCCTCAGCCCACAGTCCCTTAGCAGCTTCCAACTTGGTTTTGATGATCTTCAGAAGAGAGCGATTGGTAACTTCGACTTGCCCATTGGCTAGGGGATGACCTGGGGAAGAGAAACATGGCTTAATGTGGAGCTCGGCATAGAATTTCTTGAAGTTGGCATTGTCAAATTATTTTCCGTTGTCTGAGACGATGGCTTGAGTGATTCCAAATCAGCATACGATCGACTGTCAGATGAATTTGGTTGTGTTCCGTTCAGTGATTGTGGCGAGGGGTTCCGCTTCCACCCATTTGGTGAAGTAATCAATGGCAACTACAGTGAACTTGGTTTGGCCCCTACCGGTGGGCAATGGACCAACTAAGTCGATGCCCCACTTGGCGAATGGGTAAGGACTGCAGAGTGTAATCAGTTCTGTAGGTGGAGCATGGGGGATGTTGGCAAAGCACTGGCATTTATCACGCTTAAGCACAAATTCAGCGGCATCTTGGTTGAAAGTAGGCCAGAAGTAGCCGGTGTGAAGGATTTTATGGGCCAGTAACCGGGAACCCGAATAATTACCACATACGCCCTCATGGACTTCCCTCATCACATAGGTCGCTTGAGTAGAACTGAGACACCTGAGGTATGGGCTTGAAAATCCATGTTTGTACAGTAGGCCGTTGATGAGGATGTAATTGGACGATCAGGCTCTGACTTTGGTGGCCTACTGTTTATCGTCTGGAAACTTCCCACTTATCAAAAATAGAAGGATGTCTACAACCCATGGAATAGGTTCGTTTTGGAGGAAGTGAACCTCCTGCTGGATTGGCGAAGTAGCCGAGCGGGCTAAGTATTCAAGACGGATGCCATGGCTGAGGTCTGACTGGTCGGCCGAGGCTAATTAGGCCATTTCATGTGCCGTGGAGTTTTCTGACCAAGGGATGTGTTTGATATGGAAAGTATTGAAAAGGCGAACAAGAGGGAGTGCATTATCCCTGTAGGCTAGCATCGTGTCTTCGTTCGCGTCGAATTCCCCCGTAATCTTCCCGACGATCAATTGGGAATCACTGAACACTTGGATATGGTTTACACCAATGTCTTTGGCTAGGCAAAGACCTGCTATCAAGGCTTCATATTTGGCTTCATTATTGCTGGCGTCGAACAGAAAACGGAGGGCATACTTAAAATAACCGCCCTTGGGAGCGGTGAGGATGAGACCAGCCCCACTACCTTCTTTGCGGGATGATCCATCGATATTGAGGGTCCAGGAATGGGGATCTTCTACCTCAGTATTGAATTGCTTTGGCAGAGAGGGCGTGGTTGGAGTGGAATTGGTGAATTCCAAGATAAAATCAGCGACAGCCTGTTCATTGATCGCTATTCGAGGTTAGTAAGAGATCTCAAATTGGCTGAGCTCGACAGACCATTGCATAAGCTTGCCGGACAGCTCTGGTTGTTGCATTACCTTCTTCAAAGGTTGATTAGTGAGGACCACTATGGAGTGAGCTTGGAAATAAGGTCGGAGTTGTCTTGAGGCTATGACCAAGGCAAGGGCCATTTTTTACAGCAGAGGGTAGTTCTGTTCTGCCCCCCTCAGAGCTTGGCTAATATAATAAACCGGACGCTGTACTGAGCCGTCCTCCCTGATAAGGGTTGCACTGACTGCGGTGTTTGATACAGCTAAGTAGAGAAAGAGGGTCTCGCCTGAGAGCGCCTGAGAGAATGGGGGGGTTGGCCATGCACTGCTTCAATTGTTGAAAGGCCTCTTCGGATTCGGTGGTCCACTTAAAGGCCTGTCGAAGGACTTTGAAAAAGAGAAAGCACTTGTCTGTTGCGCGGGAAATAAAACGATTGAGGGCAGCAACTCTGTCGGTGAGCCGTTGAACCTCTTTAACCGTTTTGGGAGACTGCATTTCTATTAGGGCCTTGATCTTTTCGGGTTTGGTCTCGATGCCCTGCTGACTGACTATAAAATCCAAGAACTTCCTAGATCCTACGCCGAAGGAACATTTCTCCGGATTCAGCTTCATTTGATACTTACGTAGGGTTTTGAAGGTCTCTCACAGGTCTGTCAGATGATTAGAGGAGAGTTTGCTCTTGATAAGCATGTCATCGACGTAGACTTCCATGTTCCGACCTATCTGATGGTGAAAGACAGCATTGACCAACTGTTGGTAAGTTGCTTCGGCATTTTTTAATCCGAATGGCATGACACGATAGTTGTAAGTTCCTCTATCTGTGATAAAGGAGGTGTGTTCCTAGTCAGCCGGGTGCATCAGAATTTGATTGTAACAGGAGAAGGTGTCCATGAAACTGAGCATCTGATGTTCTGCAGTGGCATCGACAAACAAATCTATGCGGGGGAAGGGATAACTATCTTTGGGGCAAGCTCAATTGAAGTCAGAGTAATCGACGCAGAGTCATCATTTATCGTTGTTTTTACGGACTAGAACCACATTTGACAGCTATTTGAGGTAGTCTACATTCTTGACAAACCATGCCTTCAGTAGTTTGTCTACCTCAGAAGTAATAAGGGCATTGCGTTCCGGATGAAAGATGCGCTGCTTCTGGCGAAAGGGTCGGAAATAGGGCTCAATGTTGAGACGATGAGTGATGAATGAGGGATCGATACTCGGCATGTCGGAATGGGTCCAGGCAAATACATCATTGTGCTCGGTTAGGAGGGCTGTAAGGTTGCCCTTGGCTTGGGAGGAGAGTTGGCTGCCGATCATGGCTGTTTTTGTTAGGTTGGCAGGGTCGATGGGGACTTCAACAAGTTCTTTCACTGGTTCCCCTCTGACTAACTCGTCTTCGTCTCTAACATCGAGCCCTTCGACGATCATGGCCTCCTTCAGCTTGACCTCTTTGAGTGAAGCGACGTAGCATTTTTTGGCTAACATATGTTCTCCCCTCACGGTGCCGACCCCGAGGTCGATAGGAAATTTCATGGCCAGATGGTATGTAGATGTGACAGCTTGAAAGGCGTTAAAGGCTGTGTGGTTGAGGATGCTGTTATAAACAGAGGGACAGTCGACGACAAGGAAAGTGAGTAACTTGGGGGTTTGCCGTGGATATTCTCTGATGGTAATGGAAAGATCGATGGAGCCTATGGAGGTCACCTAATCCCCTGTGAAGCTGACCAACGGGGTTTGGAGAGGGAACAAACTTTCGTCCCCGACCTTGAGCTGGCGATAGGCGTTCAGGAAGATGATGTGTGAAGAGCTGCCGTTGTCGACAAGCACTCGTCTGACTTTGTAATTGGACAGGAGAACAGAGATGACAAGGGGGTCGTCGTGACGGTAATGGATGCCTGTGCAATCGGCTTCCGTAAAGGTGATGGACTCCATCCACTGTTTGGGGTGTTTGAAGGGGCGATCCAATGTCGTGACTTCTTTGTCGGAGCCCTGTCTGATTTTTCTGAGTTCGGCTTGTTAGGCCGAACGAGATGGTCCTCTGCATGAAAGTTCGCCAGCAATGACTCTGATCTCTCCGACCGGGAGAGCAAGGTTGTCTTGTGCTCGGGGTTGTGGCGGGGCTGATCATTGCCTTGGTTAGGTTGCACGGGTTGTTAGGGAGGGGTGTGTTGGCGGTTGCCCCTAATAGGTTCGGTCCTTGGCCGTTGTTGGGGACGGGCTTCCGTGAACCGACTGAGGCGCCCTTGGCGTATCAAGCTCTCTACTTGGTCTTTAAGGTTAACATATTCCTCGGTGTTGTGGCCGTGGTTGTAACAACCCTCCTCTTGTTTTAGTCATGCTTACATGCATTTGCATGATCCTTGTCTTGAATAAGCTTGCCTATTTGCAGACTTTGGTTTGTTTTATCTAAGTGTTGTTTGCATGCTTTGTTCCTTGCTTGCGTGTGTTACGCCGAGGTCATCTTGAGCCTAGGTCGCACCTTTGAACCTCTTACACCTAGGACCATCTTGGAACCACTTTGGTTGACCTCCACCTTCGCCCTGGCATATTGGCCGAGATGTCATCATCTAGGCCGAGGTGTGCATCATCTAGGCCGAGTTGTTATCATCTAGGCATCCTAGATCCTTGATCCTTGCACCTAGTGATCTTGTTCCTAGACTGGTATGACCTAGACCGAGGTGTGGCACAGCTGGGTCAAGTGTTATCCTTCCTAGCTGAGATCATTAAGACCTTACTTGCCGAAGCCTTGTCCTAACCCGAGATCATTACCTGTAGGAGTGCCCATGTCACCTTACTTGTTGGATACACTTTGTCATGCACTTGTCTTGTCAGTCAGCCACCTTTTTGAGGTGAACCAACTGGTCGTTGCCACATGTCCCAACAAAGGGTTAAGTCTGCTGACAGTAGAGAAACCTACATCATTTTGTTATATCTTGTTCTAGGAAGAGAGAGAAGCTCTTGGAAGAGATGAAGAAGAGTTCTTAGAGTGATAATAGATTTCCAAGCTTGATCTTCACACTTTGAACCGTTAGATCCGTGCTTTGAGGTTAGAATCTTGATGTGCTCTTGTTATTCTTTATGTTCATCTAACTACATTGCATGATCTAGCATGATTCATGAGCCATGCATTGATTTTAAGTTTGTTTTAGAAAGAGAAAATGATGTTCTTGTATTCTTGAAATAAAACCATGTTTTGATCTGAAAGTTTGTATCAAGATCCATGTTTTCGTGTTTGTTTTCTTGAAACCTCCAAGTATGGGTACCCAGGTCCATGTTTTCGAACTCATCTCATGAAATCTCAGATTTTGTAATAACAAGTTAAGATTTTAATATTCATGTTCTTTATGTTCTTCATGTTCCTTGAAGGGAAACCCAGATTTTTCCGACTTCATTTCCTTGAATGTGGTCATCGGGACCACACCTCGGCCAAGACCTGGTTGGTACCCAGCATGTTTTCCAAGATGAGAAATAGTGATTTAACTCCCAACATATGTTTTGCTTTTCCTGGACTTAGTTTTGAAAGAGGTGCCGAGATCATTGACACACATGTAAAGCTTGTCTTAGGGATGCATTCACTACAACAAAAAGCATTTTTGGCGACGTTTTTTAGCATCCAAATTGAATTTAGTTGCCAATTGTATGTTTTTGGCAACAATATACGTGTTGGTCGCCAAAAAATACATTATTAGCAACAAATATCTCAATTGGTCGCCAAAAATGGTTGGCGCCAATTTAATTTTTTGCGCGGGAGTGCTAAAAAAGTTTTGGCGACAAAATTAATATATGGCGACGAAACTGTTTGTCGCCAATTGTGACTTTTTGGCGACGGAATTAAAATAGTCGCTAAAAGGTGAATAATATTTATGGCAACATAATGATTTTCGTCGCCAATAAATATCTTGTCAAAACGACGTCGTTTTGAATCTGTCTTTTTTTTTTTTTAATGACCTTTAGGTGAATAAACAAGATTGACCTAAAATGAGTCTTCTTCGTCTTCTCATTCCACAACTTGAAGCGGCACAACTGAAGTAAAAAAGGTATGTCTTCTCTCCCTCTTCTTCATCTCTCTTTCCCTCTCCCTCTCCTTCTGCTTCTCCCTCTCCCTCTCCTTCTCCTTCTCCTTCTCCTTCTCCCTCTCACTCTCACTCTCACTGTCTCATTTTCCTCTCTTTCTTCTTTATCATCAATTTCATTCTCTTGTTCGGCATTGCAGAACACAACACAACATTGATATTGGGACTGATTTTTCCCTCACTCTCTCACACTCTCTCATCTTCCTCTTTTTCTTCTTTGTCATCAATCTAATTTTTTGGACTGATATTGTGATTTTCGGGACTGATATATTCTAATTTTTGGACTGATTTTGGAACTAATTTTCGGGACTGGTATATTTTGAATTTCGGACTGATTTTGGAACTGATTTTTGGATTTTGGGACTGATATTCTGATTTTGTATTTTTTGGGGACTGATATTATAATTTGGGTATGGATCATCTGGTTTAGGAGGGTATAGTAGTTTCAGGCTCTGAATCTAAATGCGTAGGAGGATAGAATTGAGAGATAAGTTATGTATTCTATTCCATTCTAGTCTGAGTTGAGTTTCTTTTTCCCACCATTTAACCTGAAATTGCTGTTAGAATGAGTGTAGTCTGTGTAAAAGCTTATCTTTCAGTTTTTATTTTTTTGAACTGAATATATATCAGTAAAGTTGTTGAACTGATAGTATGATGTTAGTAAGTGGCTAAGCATTGAAGAATCCAAAAGTGCAACCAATAAGAAAAGCCCATTGTTGAATCCAAAAGTGGTTGGTTGCATTAGAAAAAGCCCTCTTCCAATGATCAGTTAAATTGGTTAGTTGCATTGGAAGAGGGCATACCACTCTGGAAATTTGTTGGTTGCAGTCCTATTAAGTGTTTATAATTAGTTCTTTTCTCGTCACATTGTCCAGGAGGTAATAACATTGAGGATCTGGCTTCTATTGATTCACTAAAATTTTCCTAACTTGATGGTAAGGTTTTGTAATGTGAGCTGTTTGGCGTGTTCTTAAACTTTTGATCAATTATTGGATTTGACAGAAATCTGTTTTGCAGTGGTGTAATGTTGAATCATATGAAAATTTAATAATGAACATTGTGTCCAAATTGTTGCCTGCTATATCTACTTGAATTATTCTTTTTGATCCAATGTGTTGCTACAGGACTATGTTATTTATTAATTACAAAACCATGTTTCCAATTCAGAGTAAAGTCTGTGACTAACTTTGTAATGTTTTCAAATCACCTTTTTCTTCTAGCAATCTATATGTTTTTTGATGACCCTTGGTTTTGTCTGCTGTAACAAATATTTGCCATGTCAGGTCCATCTGCAGGTTGATTACCCATTTAGTGGACTTTATCTTTTATTTGATTTTTTTTTCCCTCTTAAAGAAAGAAATGTATGATTTAAGAGGATAATGTTGAGTTTTACAACAATACTTGTTGTGGGGGTATGAGATGCTCTAGAGTTAAGTTGATTGGAAACTTAAAAAATACTGATTTTTTTTTTTTTTTGGGGGAATACTTACATCTAGTTAACAATATTTCTTCTTCTTTTATTTATTTGTTTTATATCATATATACAATCAACTGAGAATCCTGTTATAGGTCCAGTTAAAATTGATTAGATAAAGTCATAAAGGCACCAAGTAATAGTTATTGCCTGTAAGAAAGATTACTGTAAAATGTGTGTTTTTCTCATTTAGCCCAAATATTAACAATAGCCACTAATGATGATATTCCTTTTCCTTCAACCATCGAATCGCTTAGAAAAGCCCGTTGGTTGCATTGGAAGAATCCGAAAGTGAATCCAAAAGTGCAGATTTATTTACTTTTTATGAGGGCATACCATTGTTGCTCCAAAAAGTTTAGGAGCACAGAAAATTTTCACAAAATCAAACATAGATATCTGAGGTTGATTTTGTGAGTAATGAATGCTACACTTGTCACTTTTTTATACCACATTAATGTGCCACTTCATGGTTCAATACTGTATTGAAAATAAACATGAGTGGTGAGTAGTGGCAAAGTCAGAATTTCAACTTAGAAGAGGCACAATTGAATTAAAATCTTGGTAAAAATTGCAATCTAACTTGATTTTTATTTGACGGTAAGACTAAAAATTAATGAGATTGAAAAGATATATTTAAATATAAATTTAGGTTAACTGGTCATTATCTGTATTATTATATTTAAATATAAGTTTAAGTTAACTGATCATTATTTGTATTATTAATAATTTGATCATATAACATTCATTTCATGTCCACTCTCCATTAATTTCATGTATAGTGCGATTTTAATTTAAACTTTGATTTACAATTCAAATGTTATAGGTTATTGGCTAATGCAAAGAGATAAAAAAAGCTGCAATCATTCGTTGGGGGCAATTGCTACATCAAATAAGCTTTGACTATATTTTAGGGCATTTTTAATTTATTTATCAAGTTAGTCATTTTAGTTTCTAATATCATTCACTGAGTATCCAAGCTCACCCTCTCTACATATATATGTAGGTGACGAGCAAAAAGGCGGTGACGCCTAGATGATTAATTGCAAATTGTTGGATCTATATTTTGTAGCATCTTGAAGATTATGCTTCTTGACTTGGCCATTGTAGTTCGTTTTGCATATGTTGGCTTGAGAAGCCTTTTGATCAAGATGTAATACGTATTTGTTTTATTTGTACTCAAGTTGTAAAATCACGTTTTGTATGACATTTCATTTGATCTATGCACAACTCTTGTGGACTATTTAAATTTAAATTTATTGCTTCCGCACATGTGAGCCCCATATGTATACTCTGATTGTGTGTGACTTTGTAAGTTGGCCTTTGGTAATCTTGGATTACTGGCCATCATGGCACCATTCTACTAGGGGTGGAATGAGGTCGTGACAGATTGGTATCAGAGCACCGGTTCCTTATAGTACGTTATCCACACACTTTGAGTCCTAAAGAGCTTAGGATTTCCCTTAGAATGATATTAGGATTGCATCATATTGCTTGCTACTTGACAAGGTGTGCATTATCTCAGCATAATTGTGTGTTACTTGCATACATGTCTATTTGCTCATTTTGTTTTAAAGTCATATTTTGCATACTCTTAGCATCATGAGAAGGGGTGGACCTCCAGTTGGCCGAGATCATTCCAAGGACAGATTGGACAAACTAGAAAGGTTGGTCGAAGGTTTGGTCCATGAGTTGAGACAACCTAGGCCACAAGGCACTAGTACTACCTCTACCCAGGCCGAGCAGACAAACGACCGACATGCAGTTCCGCCTCCGCCTCCTCCAGTGCCGCAAGTGCCTCCACAGCCAACTTTATATGGGAACGGCATGATAACTTTGATCAAGGAGTTCAAGAAAATGAACCCGCTGAGATTCGAAGGGGGTATCGAGCCGATGAAAGCCGAAGCATGGGTTTTGGAAATGGAGAAGTTGTTCGAGATTTTTCCCAGCACCGACGCCCAGAACGTGTCATTAGCAGCATTCACGTTGACGACGATGCTCAAAGATGGTGGATGATGATCCGAGAAGGCAATCCAGGTTTAACTTGGGCCAGATTTTTAGAGTTGTTTTACAACAAGAATTTTTCCCTTAGTGTCCGAGATCGCAAGACCACGGAGTTCCAGACTTTGACACAAGGCAACAAGACAGTGGCAGAATACGACCGTGCTTTTACCGAATTGGCGAGATATGCGCCTCATATGGTCGATGACGAATATAGAAAAGCTAGGAAGTTTGAAAGTGGGTTGCGTGGACCGATACAGGATCGAGTTAACATGCTCAACTTGCCGACTTATGCCGGAGTGTTAGACAAGGCCATCCTAGCAAAAGCTAACTTGAACTGATACCAGAGTTCAGCAGAGAGCCAGAGGAAGAGACAAAACTATGAGAATCACCGAGTATTGTTTAATGCCAAGAAGAAGGCGAATATGGGCAGTTCCAGCAACTCGAATCAAGAAGGTGATACTAAGCCGACGTGTGCAAGTTGTGGGAAGCCACATTTTGGGGTCTGTCGTTGGGCGTCAGGAGCTTGCTTTGAATGTGGCGAGATAGGTCATCGTGTGAAGGACTGCCCGAAGACAAAGGCTAACGATGGTAAGAAGAATGGGAACACTTCGGTCTCTACACAGAAAAACAACGTCAGAAGGGCGCAAGCGAGGCAGGGCAGAGTTTTTGCATTAGTGCCAGGAGACACCCAGAGTGCCGAGACAGTAATGTCAGGTACCCTTCCAATTTGCTCTCAAGATGCATACATATTGATTGATTCAGGTTCTACTCATTCATTTGTATCTGCTAAATTTGTCGAGAAGTTGAATAGGAAACTAGAACCCCTTGGTTATGTGTTATTTGTGTCTACTCCATCTGGGAGAACTATGACTGTTGCATCCATTTATAGGGCATGTGTTGTTGTGATCGAGGATGTAAAATTATTAGTTGATTTGATGCCGTTAAACATAACTCACTTTGATGTCATATTGGGAATGGATTGGTTAGTAGGAAATCATGCATCCATTAACTGTGTTTCCAAAAGTGTCACATTGAAACCCCCAAACCAAGCCGAAGTTACATTTCAGGGTAAAGAAGTAGTATCCCCACCTTACTTGATCTCATCCATGAAGGCCTATAAGTTGATTCAAAAAAGGTGTCAAGGTTATTTGTGTAGTATACTAAGCAATCTGAATGGAAATGTTGAATTGGCCGACATCCCAGTTGTTAAGGAATTCCTCGATGTATTTCCAAATGACTTGCCCAGCTACTTAGTCGATAAAGAAATAGAGTTTACTGTTGACGTCATGTCGGGAACCCAGCCTATCTCCAAAACACCCTATAGAATGGCCCCAGCCGAGCTTAAGGAGTTGAAATTGCAATTACAAGAGTTATTAGATAAGGGCTTTATTAGGCCGAGCACTTCACCTTGGGGAGCACCAGTCCTATTTGTGAAGAAAAAGGGTGGTGCACTCCGTCTCTGTATTGATTACCGAGAACTGAACAAGGTGACCATTAAGAATAAGTACCCATTGCCGAGGATCGATGATTTACTTGATCAACTACAAAGAGCACGAGTCTTTTCTAAACTTGATCTCAGGTTGGGATACCATCAGCTGAAGGTTAAAGCCGAAGATGTTGAAAAGAATGCTTTTCGGACAAGATATGGCCACTATGAATTTTTGGTAATGCCTTTTGGAGTGACTAATGCTTCTGCAACATTCATGGATTTAATGAACAGAGTCTTTAAGCTATACCTAGATGAGTTCGTGGTTGTTTTCATCGACGATATATTGATCTATTCCAAGGGTAGTGATGAGCATGAGAGACATCTGAGACTTGCCTTACAAATTCTGAGAGATAGAAAATTATATGCCAAGCTTAGCAAGTGTGAGTTTTGGCTTTCCAGCATTTCATTTTTGGGACATGTGATTAATGAAGAAGGTATTTTGGTTGATCCTAGCAAAATTGAAGCCATTGTGAATTGGCCGACACCGACTAATGTGTCTGAGGTTCGTAGTTTTCTGGGTTTGGTAGGTTATTACAGAAAATTTGTGAAGGATTTCTCGAAGATCGCAGTACCATTGACACAGTTGACTCAGAAGGGAGTGACATATGAATGGACCGAGATTAGAAAATCAGCCTTCCAGGAGCTCAAGACGAGGTTAGTTACAGCACCAGTTCTTGTACTACCATCAGGTAATGAGGAATTTCAGATTTATAGTGATGCTTCACATAAGGGTTTGGGTTGTGTATTAATGCAAGAGGGTAAAATCATAGCATATGCATCTCGTCAATTGAAACCTCATGAAAAGAATTATCCTACCCATGATTTAGAACTAGCAGCCGTAGTGTTTGCCTTGAAAATTTGAAGCCATTACTTGTATGGAGCTTCTTGCCAAGTTTTCACCGACCACAAGAGTCTGAAGTACTTGTTCACTTAGAAAGAATTGAATATGAGGCAGAGAAGATGGCTTGAGTTATTGAAGGACTACGACATGTAGATCCAATATCATCTAGGTAAAGTAAACTTGGTAGCCGACGCATTGAGCAGGAAGATAGATGGGAATTTGGCATGTCTAGCAATGATTTCAGTGGAGCCGACTATTATCGAGGAGGTGAAGACCAGGCAGATGGAGGATGAATTCTTCAAGAAAGTGATTGATGAGTTTGTCACCAAGCCAAGGTTAGGGTACACCATTGAGAATCAGGTACTTAAGTTTGAAGGAAGGTTGTGTGTGGCCAACGTCTCGGAGTTAAAAAGGAGAATTTTGCAGGAATCTCATGGTTCCAGATTTGCAGTACATCTAGGAAACACCAAGATGTATCAAGATGTGAAGCAGACTTTTTGGTAGCCAAATATGAAGAGAGAAATAGCCGAGTTTGTATCTCAGTGTCTATATTGTCAACAAGTGAAAGCAGAGCATCAGAGGCCAGCAGGACTTCTTCAACCTTTGTTAATTCCTGAGTGGAAATGGAAACATATCTCCATGGATTTTTTGATTGGCTTGCCGAGGACACAAAAGGGTATGGATTCGATTTGGGTTATAGTTGACAGATTAACCAAGTCAGCACACTTCTTGCCTGTTAAAACTACATTTAATGCCGACCGAGTCGGCGTTCCATGAGATTGTTAGACTTCATGGAACGCCGATGTCCATCGTGTCAGACCGAGATCCAAAGTTTGTTTCTAGATTTTGGCAGAGTCTACAAGGAGCTTTGGGAGCTGAATTGAGGTTTAGCACAGCTTTTCATCTCCAGACCGATGGGCAAACAGAAAGAACAATTCAGACACTTGAAGATATGCTTAGATTATATGTATTGGATCTCAAGGGAAGTTGGGAAGAGCATTTTCCATTGGTAGAATTTGCCTACAACAATAGTTATCAAGCTAGCATTGGCATGGTGCCGTATGAAGCTCTGTATGGAAGGAAGTGCAGATCGCCGATATGTTGGACCAAAGTAGGAGACAAAGCTTTGATTGGTCCCGAACTGGTTTAAGTGACGACCGAGAAGATTAAGCTCATTCAGCAAAGAATTAAAACTGCTTAGAGTCGACAGAAGAGCTATGCCGACTAGAGAAGAAGAGAGTTAGAATTTGAAGATGGGGATCATGTATTCCTGAAGATTTCGCCGATGAAAGGGGTTGCAAGATTTGGGAAGAAAGGTAAATTAGCACCTCGTTATATTAGACCGTTTGAAATTCTTGAAAGAGTTAACCCCGTTACTTACAGACTTGCTTTGCCGCCAGAACTAAGTCAAGTCCACAATGTGTTTCATATTTCGATGTTGAGGAAGTATATTCAGGATCCATTGCATGTGATTGATCATTTTGAGATTGTGATTAATGAAGATTTGGGTTATGAGGAGAAGTCGATACAGATTCTTGATAGGCAAATGAAACAATTGAGGAACAAGTCGATACCGATGGTGAAGGTTGAATGGAAAGAGCATTATGGCGAGGATGCTACATGGGAAATGGAAGAAGAAATGAAAATCCGTTATCCGGAGTTGTTTTCGGGGCAAAGTAACTTAAGTTTGGGGACCAAACTTCTTTAAGGGGGGTAGGATGTAATAACCCTCCCCATGTCTTAGTCATGCTTGCATGCATTTGCATGATCCTTGTCTTGAATAAGCTTGCTTATTTGCAGACTTTGATTTGTTTTATCTAAGTGTTGTTTGCATGCTTTGTTCCTTGCTTGCGTGTGTTAGGCCGAGGTCATCTTGAGCCTAGGTCGCACCTTTGAACCTCTTACACCTAGGACCATCTTGGAACCACTTTGGTTGACCTCCACCTTCGCCCTGGCATATTGGCCGAGATGTCATCATCTAGGCTGTGGTGTGCATCACCTAGGCCGAGATGTTATCATCTAGGCATCCTAGATCCTTGATCCTTGCACCTAGTGATCTTGTTCTTGGACTGGTATGACTTAGACTGAGGTGTGACATATCTAGGCCGAGGTATGGCATAGCTGGGCCGAGTGCTATCCTTCCTAACCGAGATCATTGAGACCTTACTTGCCGAAGCTTTGTCCTAACCCGAGATCATTACCTGCAGGAGTGCCCATGTCACCTTACTTGTTGGATACACTTTGTCATGCACTTGTCTTGTCAGTCAGCCACCTTTTTCAGTTGAACCAACCGGTCATTGCCACGTGTCCCAGCAAAGGGTTAAGTCTGTTGACAGTAGAGAAACCTACATCATTTTGTTATATCTTGTTCTAGGAAGAGAGAGAAGCTCTAGGAAAAGAGGAAGAAGAGTTCTTAGGGTGAGAATAGATTTCCAAGCTTGATCTTCACACCTTGAACCGTTAGATCCGTGCTTTGAGATTAGAATCTTGATGTGCTCTTGTTATTCTTTATGTTCATCTAACTACATTGCATGATCTAGCATGATTCATGAGCCATGCATTGATTTGAAGTTTGTTTTAGAAAGAGAAAATGATGTTCTTGTATTCTTGAAATAAAACCATGTTTTGATCCGAAAGTTTGTATCAAGATCCATGTTTTCGTGTTTGTTTTCTTGAAATCTCCAAGTATGGGTACCCAGGTCCATGTTTTCAAACTCATCTCATGAAATCTCAGATTTTGTAATAACAAATTAAGATTTTAACATTCATGTTCTTTATGTTCTTCATGTTCCTCGAAGGGAAACCCAGATTTTCCCGACTTCATTTCCTTGAATGTGGTCATCGGGACAACACCTTGGCCAAGAGGTGTGAGACCTCGGCCAAGACCTGGTTGGTACCCAGCATATTTTCCGAGATGAGAAACAGTGATTTAACTCCCAATATATGTTTTGCTTTGCCTTGACTTAGTTTTGAAAGAGGTGCCGAGATCATTTACTCACATGCAAAGCTTGTCTTAGGGATGCATTCCATATCCATCTTTGAGCATCTCTTCTTGTCTTCTTGAAATGCATTCAATGGGATTTGTTATGTGCTTGTAGGCCTTGGATCCTTACTTGTAATCCCCACACCCGAAGAGCTATGTGAGTGGTATTTTTAATAAAGCTATATTATAAAGTTTTGATTAAGCTTTGCTTTACTTTGGAAAAGTATTTGATCAAGCATGAATGACTATCCCTAGTTTCGTATCAAGTATTATATTTGTTTTGATGACATTTTTGGAAAGTCCTTAGTGCTAGGGGACTATAATGCAACTAGTACCCTTGTTTTGAAAATCCTTAGTGCTAGGGGACTATAATGCAACTAGTACCCTTGTTTGAGATATCTCCCTTGTCTTGCCACCGGCGGTTTACCTTCGTGGGTTTGTCCGAAATGTCATCCCTTGTATTATATTGATGCTAGTAAGCATCCCTTAATGTTTTGAAAGACTTGATAGATGAACTTGATTCATCCCTTGATTTTTTACAAGTTATGATACGTATTGTTTTGATAAAGATCTCAGATATCATTCATTTTAAACCTTTATTTCTAATATCATTCACTAAGTATCCAAGCTCACCCTCTCTACATATATATGTAGGTGACGAGCAAGAAGGCGATGACACCTAGATGATTAATTGCAAATTATTGGATCCATATTTTGTAGCATCTTGAAGATTATGCTTCTTGACTTAGCCATTGTAGTTCGTTTTGTATATGTCGGCTTGAGAAGCCTTTTGATCAAGATGTAATATGTATTTGTTTTATTCGTACTCAAGTTATAAAACCACGTTTTGTATGACATTTCATTTGATCTATGCACAGCTCTTGTGGACTATTTAGATTTAAATTTATTGCTTCCGCACATGTGAGCCCCGTATGTATACTCTGATTGTGTGTGACTTTGTAAGTTGGCCTTTGGTAATCTCAGATTACTGACCATCATGGCACCATTCTACTAGGGGCGGAATGGGGTCGTGATAGTGGTCTTGATGGAAACGGCAGTATTTGGATTGGTCTCACTAGTTTGAAGGAGACCGCGAGGGTTGTGGCCATTTCAAGTTGTAATCTCGTTGGATCTGGTTCAAGACTTGTTCCATGGAGAAATTGAGGGGTGTGTACCGTTCGAACCGACCAGAAGGTCGGGTCGGTGCCGATAGGTTAGCTCGAGCAGTTCGGTTGATATATTGAGGTGTTTGTTGTGTGTATTGAGTGGTTTTGGTTTCAGATTCCTTTCTCTTTTCTCTGAGGGTTGGGTTTTTGGTTGTGGAATCCTTGTGGGCGGCCAGAGAATCTTCGGCATTCATGTATTTTTAGGCTTTGGAAAGGAGGGTTGCCATGGAGGTTGGAGGGTTTTTGAAGAGGGAAAAAAGGAAGTCGGATGATCCTAAACCAGCCATGAAAGCCGTGAAAATGACCTTGTCGTCGTTTTCCGCCACCTGCAAGGCTTTGGTGTTGAAACGGGTGACGAAGCTACGTAACGACTCCCCCTTCGTCTAACGGATATTATGGAGTTGGGTCGTCGAACACCGCTGGCGCTGGGCACCAATGAAATGGCAAAGAAAGGAATCACTTAGGTGCTGGAAAGTAGAGACGGAGTCCGTCAGCAACTGACTAAACCACAGTCGGGCCAACCCCTTAAGCGTTACGGGGAAAGTCCGACACGTGATCTCATCAGGGAATGCATGGAGGACCATTAGGGTCCTGTAAGTCTCCAAGTGGTCGACTGGGTCTGTTGTGCCATCGAAAAAGTCGATCGAGGGCATTTTGAACTTAGAAGGTAGGGGTTTATCCCTGATGGAGGCGACAAACAGTGAATCGACTGTTGTGGAGGGTTTATTCTACATGTTCTGCATGACTCCTTGATGCTGAAGTTTCATGGCTCGGAGTTCCGCATCCTAGATAGGAACGTTGTCACCACCAGAATGCAATGGAGACTGAACACTACTGGCCTCTCCCTCGGGAGCAGGTGCTTGGGTTGATTGATGTAGGCCCCGAGGTGGCGGGTTCATGTCTTGGGGAGGAGGTCGCAAACCCTCCAAGTTGGAGGAGTGGGCTTGTTGGAAGAGATGGCTCGGGGTTCGTTCTTGGTTAGGTGGGATATCTTGTGGTGGTGGAGGAGGCACATGGAGGTCTCACTGAAGCAAAGCATTGATCAAGGCTTGGTTTTGTTCGGCTAGGTGGTTAATGCTGTTGGTGAGTTCAGTGAAATACTGAGATGGGTTGTTTGGGTTAGGAGGGTCGGCTTAGGGGTCGGCAACGCTGAGTTGAGAAGCCATAGATCTCGTTGTGACCATCCACCTTGGTGGGTGGCAAGGAGCAATTATCAGGAATGGGTCTCTTGCAACAATAAGCACAATTGTCACACGGAGTGAAAGATTCCCACAGATGGCACCAACTGATGTTACTACTTGTCCCTGAGAAACGGGTCAGGCTGATCCACGCCTCCCACACCGTTGTTCGATCGCTGGGCCCACGAGAAACATGCACAAGAGTCCAACGGGGAACGAGAGTCCCCCAGCGAACCTTCTGACGAGCAAGTTAGAGAAGAGAGACTAATGGAATATAGAGATAGGATGGTGATAAATAACTTAACCTTCTTTTTGTCTTAGAAACCTGCTTATATCCTTTGTTCATTATTTCCTTGTCCACTCCGACCTGTCATGTTGGCCGAAAGTCTATGTTCTAGCTTGCTTTGTTCATGGTGAGGCCGTTCTGTTTTGACGTGAAGGGGTTATCGTATTAAATGCTGCAGGGAACCTCATTAATGGCTGATGTGTGGTGCAATAACTCTGCAGGATCTTTGTCTGCTTATGTGGCTGGTTCTTTTCTTAACAGGTGTTTAGATGTCATTGGTTCTTGGTGCAACGTTAGATTGCAATGATGTTGGGCTTTAAGTGGTGGGCCAAAAGCCCCTATGGGCCCACCTATGTCAATTTCCAATACCAATCAATCAATTCAAAAATTTGACTAATTTTTTCTTAGATTTCCATTAGATCATGTTAGTTTAATGCTTTTCGTGACAGCTCTAGAAATTTTTATTAATGGGTTGTGCAAAAATTTAAATAATAATTCTCAAATCAATATTATAAATAAATAAAAATTTAATATAATATTGATTTTGTCAAATATATATATATATATATATTATTGTATATGTAGAGCATAATAACCTCATTATTGAAAAAAGAAAATGACTTTTGGATGTAAATTCTTGAGAAACCAAACTTTAATTCAACCAAAAAATTCACAATTGAACCAAAAAAATCCATTGATATTGTAATATGTTTTGAATACTTTGAATAAACTAAGTGGTTGTTTGGAATGTCCTAAATAAGTGTATTTTTTGACTTTTTTGACTAAAGTAGAGGAAAAAAACATGGTTGTTTGAGATAACTTTATGACATTTTACGAAAAAATGTATATTAAAATATTGTATAAAATAGCAAAATTACCATTTTACCCCTAAATATATACTTGCCTACTGACAGTGAAGGTACCGTCATGTATACGGTTGGCAGCAGGATATATAGGACCAGATTGTCTACAGTGTTGTTTCGACTGGACGGTGCTGTTCGGCCCACCACTAGTCCCGTTTTGATAATCGGAACCAATCAATGTGTAGAACTCGTCGAGTACTATATTCTTATAAAAAATCATGTTGATCGGATATCGATAGCTATCTGACCGGATTAGTTTTTTTGTCAAGCGTTACTTTGTGCACCGTCCATTTTTTTATACAAACTGATTTGATTATATAGCTATCGATATCCGATCAACATGACTTTTTACAGGCATATAGTAATCGACGAGTTCTACACATTGAACGGTTCAGATTATCAAAACGAGACCCGTGATAGGCCCCCACGGGCCGAATAGTGATAACTTTTTGACTTGCACTTTTTTGTACCAGTAGTACTGCAGACAGCAACACATCACTTCAGACCATCTTTTTGACTGGTACTTTTTTTTGTAAATTTATTTATTTATTTATTTATTTATTTTGTGAATAATGATAACTTTTTGACTTTTTAATAATTTTTTGACTTTTTATCTTTTTTCATAAATGTCAAACCAACCCTAAGAAGTTGTGGATTTTTTTCCCTTCCAACTACTAAAAAAAATTGTGGGATTAGAGTAGGAGACTGCAGAGATGAGTACAATAACAACGACTAATGGGTGCAAAACAAGTAAGTGCAAATAATTATTAAATAATACTATTTAATTAATTTTTTTATCAACTTTTATTGGCTAATGTGTTAATTAATACTTCTCATTGTCCCTAAATGCCTTGTTTTCAAGTGTAAAAAATAAAATAAAAAGTACTTTTGGATTTAATAAGATTGAGCCTTATTAGGGTAGGATAATGCTATATCCAAGAAGTAATATCTATACAGAATTTTTTAGTTGGTTTGAAACATTTTACTTCAAAATAAAAAGCTTATCAAAATGACTCATAATTATAAAAATGTCATCAACATATCTGTGGGGATATATTTTCTAAGTCCCAACACGTGGCCAAAGTGACGCCGACGTGTCAGCCGAGGTGCCACGTGTCCAGGTTATGACACCGAGGTGATCTCAGTTAGGCTGAGGATATCTCCGAAGATATTGAAATCTGAGATAAGCGGATAAGTCACAAGAGTCCTAGAATGAGGAAGGACTTTAGCATGGATAAGGATAACACTCTTAGGGAGTTTATCTTTATCTATTAGAGAGTCCAGGATAAGCACTAAGCAGAAGTCCATTGAAGCTAGGCTTTTATGGGGACTAGGATTGAGGTAACTATAAAAGAAAGGCACCCCCGATGGGTCTAAGGTACGCAATTTATATTTTGAACAGTGAGTTTAGCACTATTAATTATCTTTGAGAGATATATTGACTTGATCGTCGAAGTGCCCCCGGGTGGACGAACCACCGCCAAAATCTTATCTTTCTGTTTTAGGTCAAACAGATGCCATCTATTCTGCCAGTGCTCTCCAGCTGAATACTGAGTTGGAAGTGTGATCGGAAAATCACTCACACAATTTGACGCTGTTTGTGGGAAAGAAAGGAGAATAGATGGCCAGCGACGGACAGAAGGATAAGGTTGGGGACGAAATCCCTGCTGGGAGTGGAAAACACGTTGACTCAAACGTGGAGGAAGATGGTTGCAATGAGGAGACTCAGAACCAGAATCACGGCAAAAAAGACGTCGGCTAGGACGGCGGCGTGCTAAAGAAACCAGATCGAAGTGGATACCACAACAAGGACGACCTCCAGGTATAGAAGGATAGATGCCTACGGAGGAATGAAGAAGTAAAAGAGATGGCGAACAAATTGGCGGACCTACAATCGGTCGTCAATTTCATGATGCAAAATAATGTCATGCAGCCACCATTCCCGCTGCAGGATACGCCGATACCAGCGGCCAGTGCCTAGAAGGGAGGACAAAAAACTATCCTTATAGCCCCCCAGCACCCTAGAAGCGAAAGACATTCTCACCGGCCTTCAAGGGAGGTCGGGCGTGAGGAGCCAGGAAGGGAAGAGTCACGAAGGACACATCGAACTAAAGAAGCAGACCCCAAACTGTGCTTCGACACAACTCATGGAGAAAGGTCGAAAAGGGCCCACAACAAAGCTGAGAGTAGTATGCCGAAAAGACTGAAGTCGGGAGATAGCCGAGCTCCTGGGTGGAGCAAGGAAGACCTGAGAGATTACCTCAAGAGGAAACAACATAATGCCGATGCCGAAGTAACTTCACCTGTTAAGTCGAGAACACCATTCTCGGTAGAATTGGACAAATTTGAGGCACCGAAGAGATTCAGTATGCCGAGATTCCAAATATACGATGGTAAGTCAGACCCCAACTTTCATGTTGGATTATACTTGAACTCAATGGCATTGTATAGCGGGAACGAGCCGTTGCTCTGCAAAGTGTTCCCCTCATCCTTCGAAGAGATTGCATCAGATTGGTTTCACAAACTACCGAAGGGAAGCGTGAAGACCTGGAAAGGCCTGGCCGAGATGTTCGTGGCCAGGTTCGTGACAAACAAGCTGCAGCCATTAAGGGTGGATGCATTGATGGCCCTGAAGATCAGTAAGGATGAAGGCCTTAGGGCCTATGCAAAAAGGTACTATGAGGTGTTCAACCAAATACCAAAGTGTAATCAAGAGGTGGCGGTCGTATCTTTCAAGAATGGCCTAAAAGACGACTGTCCACTACGAAAATCTTTGGCAAAGACATTGCCAAAAAGCATGGAAAAGCTCATGGCTAGAATCGAGAAGTATGCCAGAGCTGAGGAAGATACATCAGGGACTAAGGAGACAAAGCAAGAAAAAGGAAACGGCTCGTCAAAACGAGGTCGAGGTAACAACGGATCCAGCAAGCAAGAGATAGGATTGAGGGCTACACAGGCAGTTACGACTGTGGTCCGAATCCTAATCCAGAAAGTCCTGGACAAAATTTAGAACCAACCCTATTTCAGAGCACCAGCAAGGGCACCGGGAGAGTTTATGGGAAGAAACCTTGGTAGACATTGTGCTTACCACAATGAAGATGGGCACATGACTTAGGGTTGTAGAGCCCTGAAAACACACTTGGAAGACCTGGTGAGGCAAGGACATCTGAGAGACCTTGTCGATGAGGCCAGGACAAGGGAAGAACATGCAAGATTGCCTTAGGCGACAGCAGCTCCACCTGCCCCAACACAGCAACCTCATGCAGGAGGACCTCAGGTAATTAATGTAATTCACTCAAAGGTCAACAAAAATGAGATTCGGGGGGAGACCCAGAAGGTAAAACACCTACAGCATGTTTACCAAGTCGGGGAGAAGAGACATCGGGTAGAAGAGTGCCAAGGACTAGTAGTGTCCTTTACTGAAGCCGACCTTGAGATAGTGCAACATCCACATAACGATGCCTTGGTAGTATTCCTCCAGGTTGGGGAATGCCAAGTGAAGCGCATCTTAATCGACCAAGGCGGCTTTTGTGACATCATGTACGTCAGATGTTACAAGGAGCTTAGCCTTCACCCAGACGATATGGAGCAATCCAATAGACCAATGGTTGGGTTCAATGGAACGCCGACATGGCCACTGAGAACGACGAGCTTGGAGGTGCAGGCTGGCACCAAGAAGATAAAGACAGAGTTCACCATAATCGACACACCCTCCCCTTACAATATCATCTTGGGAAGGCCATGGTTGCATGCGATGGGGGCTGTTCCCTTAACATTGCATCAACTATTGCGGTTCCCAACAGAACATGGGATTGAGGAGGTCAGGGAAGATCAGCTACAGGAAAAAAATTGCTCCATGGCAGCAATGAAATCCACCTGCAGCATAAAAGAACCAGAGAAGGAAGAGATCTAAGACGAAGACGTAGAGGTCTTAGAGGATGTCAGGAAGGAGCCAACCGAGAAGAGTGAAGAAGCACTAAAGAAAGTCCTCGTCCAGGAGGGGGATAAAGAACGTTTCTTTCTTCTCGGCTCGGGCATAATTGAAGAAGAGAAAAAAGAGATGGAAACTTTTTTTAGAGCAAATATTGAGGTGTTTGGTTAGACGCCTTACGAAATGCCTGGCATTGACCCCGATGTCACTTGCCATAAATTGAATGTTGATAGATCGGCAAAACCTATAATCCAACAAGCAAGAAGACCGACGTTGATACACGTCGAAGCAGTGGAAGAGGAAGTAGACAAACTTCCAGAGGCAAGGGCCATTCGAGAGGTAAATTACCCGACATGGCTATCAAACACAGTGGTGGTGAAGAAAAAGAATGGTAAATGGAGGGTCTGCGTGGACTTTACCAGCCTGAACAAGGCTTGTCCCAAAGACAGTTTTCCTCTACCCAAGATTGACCAGCTGGTAGACGCCACTTCGGGGCATGAAAGGATGAGCTTCCTGGATGCCTACAAGGGATACCATCAGATAGCCATGCATCTCCCAGATGAGGAGAAGACTGCGTTTATCACCCCAAAAGGTCTGTATTGCTACAGAGTGATGCCTTTTGGGTTGAAAAACGTAGGAGCAACTTACCAAAGACTGCTAACCAAGATGTTCAAACACCGATGACCTGAAAGTAGTCTTTGACATCTTTAAAACATATCGGCTCTGACTCAATGCAGCGAAGTGTGCATTTGGAGTGGGATCTGGTAAGTTTTTAGGATACCTGGTGACTAGAAGGGGCATTGAGGCCAGCCTAGATCAGATTAAGGCCATCCTGGAATTGAAGGGCCCACGTCGGCAAAACAGGTACAAATGTTGACTGGAAAGGCCGCAGCCCTAAATAGGTTCATAAGCAGAAGCTCGAACAAGTGCAAACCTTTCTTTAACTTAGTGAAGAAAGCCACGAATTTTTTATGGACAGAAGAATGTGAGGTCGCCCTAGCCGACTTGAAGAAGTATTTGACCACAGCTCCAGTTCTTTCAAATCCAGAACCTGAGGAGGAGTTTTTTTTGTACTTAGCAGTCTCAAAACACGCAGTAAGCGCAGTAGTAATCCGAGAAGAAAAAGGGGAACAAAAGGCCGTTTACTATGTAAGCAAAACCCTGGCCGACGCAGAAACAAGGTATCTACCCTTAGAGAAACTGGCACTGGCTTTAGTAATGGCTTCAAAGAAATTGAACCATTACTTCCAGGCCCATAAAATTGTGGTGCTAACTGAACACCCCTTGAAGTCCTTGCTGCAACAAGGAGACCTGACAAGAAGAATAGCCAGATGGGCAGTGGCCTTAGGACAGTATGATTTGGAGTACAGACCCAGAACAGCAATCAAAGGCCAAGTTCTGGCCGACTTCGTGGCCGAGTTCACACCAGAATCCATCATACATCGGGCTCCGTTGAGCCGAGGTGAACGATGTCCAAGCAAGCAAGGAGAAGCCCAGCCAAATGCGACAGAACAAAGGAAAAAGGAAAAACTCAGACCCTGCAGCATTTACATCGGCGACTCCTTTCGACTGTTTGTCGATGGGAGCTCAAACCGACAAGGAGCGAGGGCAGGAGTAGTACTGGTATCTCTAGATTGAGAGATATTGGAACAGTCCATTCGATTAGGGTTCAAGGCCTCAAACAATGAAGCAGAATATGAATCATTGATTGCAGGACTAAAGCTGGCGGTAGCAGCAGAAGCAGATGAAATGATAGCCTTCTGTGACTCCCAGCTCATAGTCAACCAGACAGCGGGCGAGTTTGCAGCCCGAGATGAAAGGATGTCAGCCTACACAAAAAAAGTTAATAGGTTAGTGGCCTTGTTTTAGAATTGCCGACTACATCAGGTTAGCCGAGATGATAACAGTCACACTGATGCACTGGCCAATCTGGCTAGTGCAATACAACCAGGAAAAGCAAGGACGATAATGGTCAAATACCTGTCGGGCCCGAGCATTGAACCACCAATCGCAGAGCACGAAGCAATGTGTGTGGATATGGGACCAAGCTGGATGGATGCAATTGTAGCCTTCTTAAAGGAATGGAAGCTACCAGATGACCACAATGAGGCGCACAAGATCAGATTGAAGTCAACAAGATTCAGTCTGACAGCAGAAGGACATCTCTACAAAAGATCCTTCACTGGACCTCTTTTGAGCTGTGTATATCCTTCACAAGTTGAAGATTTTTTATATGAAATACATGAAGGAATTTGTGGAAGCCATTCTGAGGGCAGATCATTTGCCCATAGGGCCATTACGCAGGGGTATTGGTGGCCCTACATGCAGAGAGATGCAGAAGCCTATGTGAAAAAGTATGAAAAGTGCCAAAGGTTTGCACCCCTGATACACCAACCAGCAGCAGACCTGAACCCAGTATCCAGTCCTTGGCCGTTTGCCCAATGGGTCATGGATCTCGTTGGGCAATTGCCCCAAGCAACTGGACAAAGGAAGTACTTGCTGGTAGCAACAGATTACTTCACCAAATGGATAGAAGCTGAGTCCCTGGCCAAGATCCGAGATGTGGACGTGAAGAACGTCATATGGAGAAATATCATTACCAGATTTGGGATTCCAAGAGCAATAGTTACCGACAATGGAACACAATTTGACAGCAAGCTAATCAAAAACTTCTGTGCAAAATTCAAGATCAAGAATTATTTTTCAACCCCAAGCTTTCCTCAAAGCAATGGACAAGCAGAAGCATCCAAAAAAGTTATCCTGGATGGAATAAAGAAGAGGCTACAAGCAGCGAAAGGAAAATGGGTGGATGAGTTGCCCAGTGTACTTTGGGCATATCGGACTACGCCGAGAAGATCAACAGGGGAATCCCCCTTTGCCATGGCTTATGGCACAGAAGCTATCATTCCACTGGAGGTCGGCATCCCAGGGATTAGAACTCAGGGAGTAGAGAATGGGACTAATGATGTACTCTTAGCTTGAGATCTAGATCTTTTAGAAGAAAGAAGGGAGAAAGTTGCAATTCAGCTCGCAGCATACCAATAGCAGTTTGCCAGGGCCTATAATAAGAAAGTCAACCCAAGGGAGTTTCAAGTCGGCGACTTGGTCTTGAGAAAAGTCGTCGGTAACAAGAAGGATCCCAGAGAGGGCAAGCTTGGCCCAAACTGGGAAGGACCCTACAGAATCACTTTGGTATTGGGCAATGGGACATATTAGCTTGAAGATAATAAGGGCAAAGAGTTGCCAAGACCTTGGAACACTTGCAATTTGAAATTTTTCTATCATTAGAATTTTTTTTTTCTTTTGTCATTTGCCGAAGTACATAAATAAAGTTCTCGCTTGTTTATATGTTTATACACTTGTGACTGATAAAGATACATAACGCTGTTTCTGGAATACATGTATAATGAGAACCCAAGTGGAACTTAGATTCACATTAGGGGGCAGAGAGAAGAAAAATGGTTTTAACACTTGTTGAAACTTGAGAAAAGTTTACAAGTTGAAGTTAAACCGAGATGATGTTTAACACTTGTTGAAACTTGAGAAAAGTTTATAAGTTGAAGTTAAACCGAGATTATGTTTAACACTTGTTAAAACTTGAGAAAAGGTTACAAGTTGAAGTTAGACTAAGGTGAAACACTTGTTGAAATTTTATGAAAAAATTTACAAGTTGAAACCAAGGTTATGCTAAGAAAGATACTTGGGTACTTGCCGAGGTTAATCGTTAGTTTGTATAGCCGAGGTGTTCCACCTCGAGAAGGTTGCACAAAGATTGAAGTGTATATTAAAGATATGCAAAATATTCTAAGTATGGAATAACACAAGAGCAATACAGAGAAGACAAAGATACAAGCATTCAAAAAAGAGAGTTATATTAAAAAGCTGACATATCGGCCAGAGCTTACACTGTTTTAAAGGAAAAACAAAAGTACAGAACACAGAAGAAAGAGAAAAACATGAAATTAAGACTCTTTAGCATCATTAGCAGGCTGGGTTTGGACCTCGGAGGACTGCTGAGAAGACATCTCGGTGGCCTTCTCAGCTGCAAGCTCAGCATCAATTTCTTGAAGGGTTACATCAAGGCTCTTATCGGCGAAAGACGCATCAGATAATGCTTTCTCAGGAATGATATCCTTAGGAACTTCTTCACCCTCCTCATCTTAAGTCAAGTCTAGGACTTGCTCATTTAGAGAAGGGGACTTGGTCCCAGCAGCCTCCTTTGATTTCCTCACCAAGGTCTCCTCCTTAGACTCAGATTCGTCGTCGGGTTGACTAGGAGTTGGAGGGAATGGAAGAGGAATGACGTCAGCATTTCTGAGGGGCGAGTCCTCAGGGACTTCAAGCTTTTTTAGCAATGTCATCCAACCAGGGGTAAAACCCTTGTTGCATGCTTGCTTTACTTGCTTTTCATAATCTACCGTGACATCGGCCACCCTTTCGATATAACCCTTCTCATCGGCGGCCTTGACTTCGGCCTCTTTTGTTGCCAGGGCTTCTTGAAGTTCCTTCTGGGCCTGGGTCATTTTTTCTTCGGCGTCTCTCTTTTCTGACTCGAGAACCTTCTTAATGGCCTCGGCGGATTCTGTCTTTTCTTCGGCAACATTTTGGGCCTTGACAGCAGCCTCGGCCTGGTCTTCCAACTTCTTCATTTTTGATTGCAAGCTTTTGTTGGCCTTTTACAAACTGGCAACTTCTCTCTTCTTATCAGCCAGTTCTTTTCGGTTCTCAAATGATTGTATTGAGAAGGAATGAGCGTGTTGGATGGCCTGAAAGTGGACAAGACAAAAGTTATTAGAAAATTTTCTAAGTGCAAGAAAGAAAGAAAAATGACCAAATGAAGACACTCACTTGGACAGAGCGCTGAAGCATCAGAGCATAGTTCTCATATTCACTCAACTCGGCGTTTCTGTCGAGATCGCCGGGAAGAAGTAGAGCGGTACTAAGGGCAACACCAACATTAATATCATCGGCGCTATCGCTGGCCATAATTGGCTTATCTTCCAAAGTGATTTGGGGAGCCCAGGGGGAATCTTGCTTTCGAGACCCCGATGTGGTTGTATTGGATGACCTGACTTCTTTGATTTTGGGGATTCAGGTGGTTGGGCCTCGGCACGCCTCTTCTCAGCAGCAGATTGGGACTTATCGCTCTCAGTTAATTTAAAAATTGACAAAGTATCCTCAGTATCAACCTGAGTCACCTTCACCTTTGGTTGAGCCTTCTTTATTCTTTTCGGCTTCGGAGCGGGCTGAGATTGCGCTGGTAGAGCGTCAATGGTTGATAGGATACTGGCCAAGAGATCTTTGGCAACTGCTTTTTGACAGCCCATCTCGGCAGAAAAAACGGTTCGTCGCCGGCGTTGGCGTTGGGATATCGGGATCAGATATGGAGTCGAGGTTGACGGCTGCTCGGCTGGATCAGAAGTTGATCCTTGATCTTGCCAAGATGTGGAGGCAGCTTGAGGAGTTGTGACGAAAGGAGGAGACAGACTTTTCTTCTTCTTTTTCTTGGGGACGTCGGGAAGAGCTGACTTGTACGTAGGAATGAAATTGAGCAGAAGAGTGGCCTTTCGTTTGAGAACTGGCAGATCCAAAAGTTTCCTCAAGTCTTTGCTGGGAAAGAAAGACTGACGGGAGCCCTTTGGTGGCTGAGGAAGAGCTGCAAGAAAAACAGACGTTAGAAACAGATAAAGTATTGAAGACTTTGAAAACAAATAAGTATGAACGCAGGGCTCTTACCATTGCCCTCTACAAAAACTGTTCGAGGAAGAGGATAGAGATGGAGGTCCTCGTCTAGAGCAAACTCCCAGTTCCCCGAGGTAATGATGTAATCGTCTCCAGCTCCCTTGTTGGAGTCTGGGAGGTCGGCTACGATTTTATACTCTATAGAACTCGGCTTCAGGTAGTAAACGTAGCCCGTATCTCTTTTGAGGCCACACATGGTATAGCAAAACTGGATATCGGCTAAGGTAACCCTAACATTTTCTTGTTTGGCTAAGGCTATGATGTCATTAATAACTCGGTAGGAGTTGATGGCAAGCTGCATTGGGTTCAACTTATAGTAGTGAATGATCTCATGAAAAAGGATATTGAGTGGGAGCTGAAGTCCCCACTCAATGAAAGCTACAACAGGAAAGGGCATGGAATCAGTTGTGGGCATGATGGAGTCATCCTCCCCAGCCAACCTCAGATGAACGTTGGCCGGGATATCAAACTCCTGCCTAAAGTGCTCTAATTTGCTCGGGGTATCTACCCTATGTTTTCACATACCCATGATATCGGCCTTACTAGGAGGAACTAGGTTTCAGAATGAAGATGTTTTAAAAGGGTTATTGGGACCTCGGCAAAAACCTAAAAATTTGTGGGGTAAGAAATTGTGGGGATCGTTCTCAGTTTTTCCTAATAATCGTGGGTTCTACAAGCAAATCCCAAACCTAGATCTATGGAAATGAAGATTGAAGGCGCAAAATCTGGAAAAATAGAAAAGCAAAAATGCGCTTCAGAATCAAGAACAAATATGGACTATCAAGAACATTGTAAGTACGAGGGGTATAAGGTCAAGAACAGTGGCAAAAGTGCAGAAAAGTTGTGAGCAGTACGAGTATTCAAGACATGGGCAAAGAACAAAATCGTGAAATAAATACGCTCAGATGCATGATTCATGAATCAAATACTTGAATAAAACGACAATGGCGATTAAAAATAAGGCAGAACTCCTTGGAGAGCAACAAAAAACTGAAAGCAAAAGGAACAGTGGCTTACCAGAGAATGTCAGACCGATGTGGGGATCACCGAAGTCGAACAAACGATTGCAAAAGTGACGGAACGGAAAAAACCTCACCGGAGGAGACGAATGAAAACGGTTATAGAGCTTGCAAGACTGAAACAATGGCGTATTCAGAAGCTAGTGAGAATTGAGAGCTTGGGGATACAAAAGTGAGAAGACGGAGAGAGAGGAATTGATTTTTGTTAAAACACAGAAACGGCGGCAAAGAGGACATTAATGAGCCTAGAAGAACGTATGCGTCAGACGGCGCACGCGAAAATGATTCGATTTACAGGTGCGTATCTAGTACGATCTAGTGAGAGAAAGACGCGTGGCTGAAACAATTGGGTTGTTATGCACGACAGCTCATACGCATAAAAGAGCACTTGGAAATTCTTAAAAAGGCATGTCGGCCTGAATGACGATCTCGGCTGAGAGACTTTAAACCGATGTATTTCTGGTATAGGTTCCATCACCTCAAAATGCCGAGGTAATAGAACCTAGGGGGCAGTTATGGGGATATATTTTCTGAGTCCCAACACATGGCCAAGGTGACGCCGACGTGTCAGCCGAGGTGCCACGTGTCCAGGTTATGACGCCGAGGTGATCTCGGTTAGGCCGAGGATATCTCTAAAGATATCGGAATCCGAGATAAGTGGATAAGACACAAGAGTCCTAGAATGAGGAAGGACTTTAGCATGGATAAGGATAACACTCTTAGGGAGTTTATCTTTATCTATTGGAGAGTCCAGGATAAGCACTGAGCAGAAGTCCATTGAAGCTAGACTTCTATGGGGACTAGGATTGAGGTAACTATAAAAGAAAGGCTCCCCCGATGGGTCTAAGGTACGCAATTTATATTATGAACAGTGAGTTTAGCACTATTGATTATCTTTGAAAGATATACTGACTTGATCATCGGAGTGCCCCCGGGTGGACGAACCACCGCCAAAATCTTCTCTTTCTGTTTCAGGTTAGATAGGTGCCATCTATTCTGCCAGTGCTCTCCAGCTGAATACTGAGTTGGTAGTGTGATCAGAAAATCACTCACACAATATCATTTTAAGACTTATGTTGTAAGATTGTACCGTATTCAAGAATTATTATTAGTGTTTGATCTTTGGATTGGGACATAGGTTGTACTTGATAGTCTCCAATAATGAATATGAAACTCTTTGATTGTCCTGTGATGTGAGGTGGAATGAATATAGTAGTATTGTGTACTCTTTGCCTCCATTATATGCATTGTGTTGGTGCCCAATCAAACAGATATATAGGTTATCTATAGTTTGGTGTAGTGTAGTGTAGAGCTTACCATTATATATGACATCTTCAACAGCTTCCCTGTAAGTGTAGGATATGATACTTGCCATCCTCAGGCTCTCCATTACCATACCACCTGGTATCCACACTAACCAACAATTAGTCCTTTTGCAGACTATGTGTAAATGAAATACCCAAAAAATGATATGTCATAAAAGCATATCCCAAGGTTAATGTCAAAATCGAATTTTGATTTTTTAATATTATCACAAATAAGAAATTTGTTAATGAAACCAAAAGAATTATATTAATAAAGGCAAAAGAAGTGTGAAAATTGCATTATTTATTACTCGACTCATCTAAACTAGTTTGATACAAGAAGGATCGGAAAATGATATATAAATGCCTCCAACAGAAGAAATAAAGGTTGGCAAGAATTCAACAAAAAAAAAATGAAAATTTTCGACATGTTGTACACCAAAATTTTTGGTTGGTAAAATATTGTTTGTTTTATTTTGCTCACAAAATCAAATAAAACATTTATGAGTCCATCATGAGAAAGTAAAGAAAGAATTGTGCCAAATTTGTCAAATTTTTTTACACACAATTGTAAAAGAATTTTTTTAGAGAACTTGTCAAATTTTAATTTTGGCATAGATTATAGCATGTCATTATAGATGTTTAAGGATATATATTTATTTATTTGATTAGAGAAAATAAAAGTTGTTGGTTGATGTTGGGAATACTTTATAAGTGTACGGTATATTTCTAGTTTGAGCCCATGTTAGTGGTTGGTTTTCTCCATCATTTGATTCATATATTGTCTTCTGCTCTTTCTAAAATACCAAAATATTGGATTAAAAATACACTCACTATACATCCAAGCAAATTATTTAAATCCCACATTAATCCCTTATTATAAAT
This sequence comes from Camellia sinensis, assembly GCF_055761805.1. Classification (NCBI taxonomy): domain Eukaryota; kingdom Viridiplantae; phylum Streptophyta; class Magnoliopsida; order Ericales; family Theaceae; genus Camellia; species Camellia sinensis. Next base: position 194,355,224 of record NC_138964.1, read on the forward strand.
ATCAACATTTAGAACAAATTATAATATCAATTTTTTACAGGTTCTCGTTTCATGACATGACAAAACCAGTTAAAAATAAATCATTTTAATAATATAGAAATTAATCACATAAATAAATATGATGCTCTCATACGAGATGAATCCTATATTTTTTTTGTAGATTCTACACCAATGTAAAAAGATTGTGCTTTATTTTATAATTAGTTTATGTACATGTAGAAAAAAAGGGGAGAGTATCCTGTCAAACACTTTTTTCATCCAGCAGTTGATCTAAAGGCGACAGTTTGAATTAACTGCTATATGATAATTAGATGAAGAAAGTGCTAAAGATGATTTAGATCCCAAAAAAAATACTGAAAATGGATGAAATCTTACCCTAATAGCATCTCGAAGGAATGGGTAATCGTGAATGTACTTCATAACCCTAGTTAGGGCACTAGCAGTGGTGTCTTGAGCTGCAAACAAAACTCCGATGTTGTTGTCGGCGATTTGATCGGCAGTCAGGATTTGTCCGTTTTGATGATCATGGTAGTTCAGTAGAGAACTTATAAGATTCTTTTCTGTTAATCTCTTCTCCCTCTTTTCACTCACTATCTCTCTTTAGTATCTTCCCCAGCCGCCTTCTTGCCTTCATCCATTCATTTATCATAAAACAGATTATAAATTAAGCAGATTTAATTAACAAGTAAATTTAATAAAATTAAAATAAAAAAAATATTTCCAACGGTTACATAATGTAACACAAATGAAAAATAATACTACCCCGTCCCACAATAATAGTCTCTTTTAGGATTTTAACTTTTGAAGAATTTGAGATTTTAATTATGACTTTTTTTTAATTTTTTTAGTTATAACTCATCAAGTATAAAATTATGTTATTTTCTTTTGTAACTATAAGATGTATATGGTATATATACCATTTGAGGGGTAAGTACCATAGTCTTTCCCCTTTTAGTGGGGGAAATGGGATCACTGTTGTGCCTCAATTTGAAGTGTATTATAGGCTTATTTTTATAATCTAAACAGTTCATTTTGTAGGGTTTGTTGAGTGTTTTATGCCTACCAAAAATCATATTAATCGGATATCAATAACTATATGATCGATAACTAAAAAAATAAACAATAAATTTTTCTTTTGAGAAATAGCATAAAAAATAAACAATAAGTTTTTCTTTACTTTTTTGCACGTTTTTTCATAATAAACCCAAAAATAAATCACTTTCCAAAATAGGCCTAAGTTCAATCATTTTGTCTTTTATTTTTTGATTTTTTTCCATATACATAGCACAACTAATTTAGGCTTCTATACGAAAAATTATCACATATGTCTGCTCTATATTCTACGTGGTATGTCCTTGTAATTCTATTGACTACATATCTACTATTTCCTATTTTTTCTCTTATGTATTATATAAAGCAAGGGATTTTTCTTGATAAATCCATTTTGGAGTTGTTATAACCCATTAGGTCCACAAAAAATATTATAACCTGATTAGTCTCATATACTTTTCTTTTTATTCTATAAGGTCCATTTTGCTAATTTTATATTTGTACCTGGACTATTATGCCCTTATATATATATATATATATATATTGTGTTAATACACATAACACGTTGCCTCTTTTTTCGTTGATTCAATATTGGTAGTTTCTATCTTTATCATCATTTTAATTCAGATGGATACGTTTCTATTTTGCATGCTTGTTCGAAGGCTTTGATGTGCTAGGGTTTCATTGTTGCTGTTGTAGTATGGTTCGGTGATTTTCGAGTGAAGACGACAAATTGGACGGTGTTCAGTTTTCACATTTTCTGGAGTATAACTAGTTCAAATCAGTTGTTTTTTAGTTACAGGACGATTGTAGGATTGCATGATTAATGTTAGTATAATTTTGATTATGAATACATGTTCAGTTTATGTTTTGATTCGTATGATGGATCAGATGCTCTATTTTTTTATTTATGTGGATCGGATGCTTTGTTTGTTTAATTATATGCATTTTACGTGGTCCCGTAGATGGGAGGTCATTCAGATTATTTGAAGAATGTGGATTTTCCCATTTTACTTCGTTGTTTGCGTAATGAGGCTCTGTGTGGGTGATATAATTCAGAGTATATGTATCAATGTGAATGTGCACATCTTGTTAATATTATGTGAAGAATATGGATATTCTCATTTTACTTTGATGTTTGCGTAATGAGGCTCTGTGTTGGTGATATAATTCAGAGTATATGTATCAATGTGAATGTGCACATCTTGTTAATATTATGTGAAAAATGTGGATGTTCTTATTTTACTTTGATGTTTGCTCAATGAGGCTCTGTGTGGGTGATATAATTCAGAGTATATGTATCAATGTGAATGTTCACATCTTGTTAATGTGAAGTTATAGAGGGTTGCTTGCATGTTGTGTACTGTCACCTTAATGTGGTGGTGTCATTTTGATATTGTTAAATGTTTTATGTTGTGTAAAGATAGTAGTGATAGTTTTCATTATGGATTTAGCACTTGCACTATACACATAGGCATCTAATTTTGCACAATGTAAATTTTCATATCGTTTTGGATTATTGTTATTTGTTGTATTGTTGTGTTTTTACAGAAGATGGATACCTTTATGATGTTGGTGTGTACATATGGTTGCAGTACAACTATAATAAATATTACCCGCGCATTGTGTTATTCGCATTTGATGGAGTGTTTGTGTGAAAAATGGGTTGAGTTGTCTGCTGGTTCTATTTCATTGTTCTGTCGGCTACCTGGGATTAATAGGTGTGATTTAGACAATGAGGAAGAATTTCAGAAAATGTTATTGCTTGCTAAATTAATGGGGGTACAACATGTAGAAGTTGTCGTTGAGTTGAAAAGTGATATTGGTCAGTCGAGTAGCTCTAGTCACTGCGTGTGGGGGGTGAGGAAGAAATTGATGCACTACGGAGATTTTGCCATCATAAGGAGAAGGTGTTATTGTCAACCTCTTGGGCAAATGGTATTACGCATATGGGACAATGGTTTGTTGGAGGTGCACAAGAACTTCGTGATGTTTTATGTAAGTATGCCATCTAATGTAGGTTTCAGTTTATGTATGTCAAGAACGAGACAACAAGGGTTACTGTTGTGTGTGTGATGCGTGAGGAAAGAGGCTGCTTGTGGGCTATACATTATAGAGCACAACGAGCAAATAGTTTTTTCTACCTCAAGAGTTTTAGTGATGTGCATAATTGTGGTACAGATGTCCGAACATCGAAGAATGCACGAGTTAGTTCTGATTTGGTGTTGAGTACCATATCTGAAATTGTGAGGGACAAGCCGTTGACTCGGCTATGTGAGGTAATAACTATTTTGAAGAGGGATTGTGGGCTAGATATGAGTTACCACGTGGTATGGTTGGGCGTGGAGAAAGCAAATGCTGTTATTCATGGTGATCACTCATTATCGTTTGACCAGTTGCAGTGGTATTGAGATGCTGTGATGCGTTACAATCTGAGGAGTTATGTCAATATTAACTATAATGCGAATAGTCAACAGTTTTGTCGTTTCTTTGTATCATTCGCTGCGTGTATGTCTGGGTTCAATTCTTGTCGGCCTTTATTATTCCTAGATGGAACATTCCTCAAAGGAAAGTACAAAGGTCAGCTACTTGCGGCAACGGTGAAAAATGGAAAAAATGTTTAGTATTTTTTTTAGCTGTCTATTTATGTAAATATTCACATTAAGCGGCATAGTGTGGAGATATGACAGACGATTACACAGTGTGTTCCACATTTACACTGGTGTCAATGTTTACATTAATACAAATTGATGTGAACAACAACATAATATGAGTGATTTAGAAATTAACACTGATGTGAACATTCATATTAGTATACACTGATGTGAAAATGTTAGTTTATCCATTAATGGACATTAATGTGAATGTTCACATCATTGATGTTTACGAATCCAAATCCAAAAACAATAATAGTAACAGGGCAATGTAGATATAAACATCCACATGACCTGTTTCCTTTGTATTGTTTTTTATTCACTTTGGAATATTGTGAACAGTTGTTTAATGGTGTTGTGTTGTAGATCTATTTCCTGTTGCATTTGCGATTGTTGATTCAGAGACCACGGCCAATTGGTCATGGTTCTTGCACGAACTTGGGAAGGTTGTCGATGGTAAGCACCTGATTACTTTTATTTCGGATCGTAATCTTAGTCTGTTAGAATCTATGCCAAAGGTGTTCCCATCGACTCGCCACAGCTATTGCTTACAACACTTGAAGAGCAATTTAAGAGACCGGATGAAAGGAATTGATAATGGATTTAGGGATCGCCTAGTTAGTAGTTTGAGTGGCTGTACTTACGAGCCAACTGTGGTAGGGTTCCATGAAAAGCTTGCGAAATTAAAAGAGGAGGGTAAACAACGAGCACACAATTTTTTCAAGGACTTAGCACCTGAGCACTGGGCAAATTCATACTTCAGGTAATAGTAGTTTCCTAATGCATTCCATTTCTCAAGCTTAGAATGGTAGCGATGTGAATTTTCATTTATGTTTTGTGGCAATGTGAAATTTCATATTCAGTTTCGAAGAAATTAAATTCCGTATTGTACAATGTTTGTGATGTTGTGCAGGGGCATGCGTTATGAGGAGATGACATTCAATATGGCGAAGTTATTTAATAATTGGATTAAGAAGCACGCAATCTTCCTATCACTCAAATGATGGACACAATTCGCACGCAGTTGATGAGGCAAATGTCTGCACGGCGTGACCAAGCAAACAAATTGAATGAGCTTATTTGTCCTACATTTGAAACAATGCTTATGCATTCGTTCAACGACAGTAGGTCTTGGCAAGTTAGCAAAGCCAATGAGGATGTATTTGAAGTTCATTCGATACCATCTGTTACAGTTGATATTGCAAGGCGTACATGTTCTTGCTTCAAATGGCGAATCAACCAATTCTCATGTGATCATGCTGTGATTGCTATTCAAAAGAGTCGCTACAATCTCAATGATTATGTGGAACATTATTTTCATGTAGACACATATCGTGCAGCCTATTCGGGTGCCATATTCCATATAACATCGGTGGAAAAGCCGCCTTTTGATCCCACGAACTTCATTATATACCCGCCAACTGTGAAAAGACCACCCGGAAGGCCGAAAAAGAATAGAATCCCATCAAAGGGTGAGAAACTGAAGCAAATAAGGTGCAGGAGATGTGATAAGTTAGGAAGCCATAATCTGAAATCATGCAAGGAGCCGATATAGGATGTACATTTTTCATTTCAACATTGTGTTTTACATTGGATTCTTATATTGATTTTTGAAATAAGATTGTGTTGTATTGGCAAACATTGTGTTGTAATAAGATTACGTTGTATTGGCAAGCAGAATAATGGTTTGGCAAACTTAGTATTTGATTTGTGTTTTTTCTTTTTCTTTTTGGGTATGAAACTGATATTTTGTTAAAGTTTTAATGATGAATACATGATGTGGACATTCACACTTGCGTAAACGAATCATATTATGTGAAAAGTCGCACATGGGTTTAACTTTTTTACATTATTGTTGTCAATGTTGACATGAATGTAAACTGTGATATGAACTTTCGCATGCATAGAGATTAACATGGGGTGAATATTCACAACTGTTATGAATAAGAACAAATGTGAATATTCATACGTGTATGTCATTCGTAATGATGTCATGTAGACAATGTGTACATTCATGCACAAAATGTGTATTACAGAAAAATCGGGTTCAAAAAATTGCATAAATTATGCTCATCACAACACAGCAATATGAATATCATAAGTGAATATGAACATTCACATCAGTGTTGCAACTGTGAACATTTACATCTATAAAACATTAGTGCATATGAATATCATAAGTGAATGTTCACATTTGGCAGAGAAGAATAACATTCACAACTATTATGAATAAGAACAAATGTGACAATTCACACATGTGTATGAGATCCGTAATGATGTCATGTAGACATTCTTGCAGAAAATATGTGTACTATAGAACAATCTGGTTCAAACAATCGCATAAATTATGCCAACCACAACACAGCAGTATGAATATTATAAGTGAATATGAACATTCAGATCAGTGTTGCAACTGTGAACATTCAGATCTATAAAACATTAGTGTATATGAATATCATAAGTGAATGTTCACATTTGGCAGAAAAGAATAACATTCACAACTGTTATGAATAAGAACAAATGTGAATATTCACACATGTGTATGTGATCCGTAATGATGTCATGTAGACAAAGTATACATACCTGCACAAAATATGTGTATTATAGAACAATAGAGTTCAAACAATCGCATAAACTACACTCATAACAACACAACAGTATGAATATCATAAGTGAATATGAGCATTCACATCAGTGGTACAACTGTGAACATTTACATCTGTAAAACATAACAACACCAAAGGTAGATCAAAATTCACAGGTGGCTTTTTCCCATTAATAGATGTTGTATCATTGTTTTACAATCAGTTGTTGTGTCAAAATGTCAAAGCAATTGATATTAACATTCATATCGAGTGTTGGTCAGTTTGTAGGTGGACACCCCCACCTATAGGTTTTAATGACGCTCTGATTTCTTATGATTCAAAAAACTATGTACTAACAAATCTCGTAGTCCACACCATTCAGAACTAATGAGGCTGCCCACAGTTTCTTCATGGTATATGTACGCCCGCATGATGTAACATATTGCAGGTCCGCAGTCCATTCTATAAATGCAAAATGGTTTTGATTAGCAGTTGACATGTATGTTTGCATCATGATTATAGAGGATTTGTAAAAAATGTAGTGAGGCTTACGAGTCGTCGCGCTGCCGAGGACAGACATCAACTGATATGATTGGTTGTGATGGATATTGGCCTACTAACTTAGTGCATAGCGGTGATGACTGGCCAATAACGTGCACAACGTTCTCGATGTACTTCCTCTGTGTAGGGAATTTCAAATTAGGCACCAACAAACAGATGTGTGTGTACATTCATTTAACGCATAACAACAAGTCATATTTGTGTACAAAAAGAGTCACTTACAACTTCCTGTGCTTGGTCGATATGTGGGTCATGTATGCCTGTCCTTGGCCGCAATGAGTTGTAATGCCTCCACAAATTATCTTTAGCATCATACACAACTATCGTCTAGTAGAAGTCATGGTGCAATGGGAATAATAGGTATCTCTCTCCTTGGTAGTTTTTGACATGTGCATCAATGTGTTTATTCCTTTTGCGAGGATGGTACTCTCGTATCACTTTCTGTACACATTGGACAAATAATTAATGGACTGTGAAGTTTCACATTCACATTAGGAAAAATGGAATGATAGATTTTACCAAGCATATGCTCGTGAAGATGAATGATGCTTCATCTGAAGTTGGGTTGACCACCGCTTGTTGTTCATGTAATAATTCGACATATGCATCTATGAGCTGCACAAACATAGGGTCATATTATATTATTTGTGGTGAGTGAACAATGTGTGTTTGTGGCTGTGGGTGTGTGTGTGTGTCTCTGTGGGTATATGCATGAAAAGTAAATCATCTTCGTAATGGCATACATTGCTGTGTATCGATTCCTCCTTGATAAGGTTCACAATGTCAGCAAAATACACGTGTAGACTTCAAGTCTCCTTTCCACACAAGCAGTCTGTGCATTTTAAACAAACCAATGTGAATATTAACATTGCAAAGTTTTAAACAAATCAAATAAATAAACATAGTGGTGAATATTGACAATTATGGAATGTGAATGTTGACATTAGATGTTTGTACATTCACTTACTCATCGCCTCCACTCTTTTGTAAAGTCTGGACCTTTTGCTTGTCTTGTTTGGATATCTTGCTCCAGACTTTGAACTTGTTGCTCAATGTTAATTTTTTTGGGTGCTTCGCTGGTGGGTGTTTGTCCACATCTTCAACCATTTCAACTGTATGGGGCTGTTTTTGGCCAGGTAAGTCTGGGTACTGGAAGTCAGGCAAGCGATGTTCTTTTCGATCTTTTTCCTTTATACACTTCACCCTAGAAGGTGGGCTGAGATTGTGTTACATTGGGCTAGGGGGTTGCTTCTGTGCCTCAGCCTGTGTGACAATGTGGACTGACTGGTCATCATAAAGGTCCTGAAGAATTGTTTTCTCGCATTCTAAGTCGATGGCCAACTGCATTAAGCGCTTAATTTCTTTATCCTTCTGCTCCATGCACTTTTTTATTTCGGTATTCATGTTGGGTGGGCTTGACTGGTTGAACAATTTATGTTCAAGATCAGCTATGACTCTTGCCCTTAACTCCCATGAGAATTGAAGGTGTTTGTATTTTGCTTCCCATTGCATTATGATGCTACAAGCCTTTCGATTTTATTTGATAAGCACATCAATGAAATCAGGTTGGTTTGTGTTTGCTATGACAATAGCTCTCACATCATGTGGGCTACTAAACGGAATCTGAATGTCCTCATTACTGTCCTTTAGCTCAACTCCATCCCGAGAAAATTGGGAGTTGCTGCCATTGTGTTGTTTTTTCTTGATGTCAGATAGGTTGGGAGATGTTGTGGCTGGTTCATAAATTTTAGGCTCCACCTTCAATGTTGTACGCCTGAACTTTTGTAATTCTATTGGGGTTGCAAAGAGTTCGCCAGCATTAACCTGAAATGAAAAAGTTATGTTACTTAACGTATATATTTGGGTGGTGTTATAATGTGAATGTTTTGATCAATAGTTGAAGGTTCTACCTCATTAAAACCAATATCAGCCAAAGAGGTGGTTTTCATCTTCTTTTGTAAAGCAGTCAGATCCCACTTGACACAACGAGGAAAGGCATTGGGCTTGTGTGGTTGTAGGATGGTTGTGTGCTCACACAACCAATACTTCAATAAAACAACAAACACATATGTTATTTAGCATTTGCATAGTAATGTCAACATATGTGAACATTAATAACAGTGGCACTATTGCGAACATTCACAGTAGAATATCATGAGTGAATATGAACATTCACATCAGTGGTATAGATGTGAACATTCACATCTGTGAAACATAAGTGCATATGGACATTCACATCAGTGGTACAGATGTGAATGTTCACAGTTGGCTTAGATGAACAACACTGAAGGACGTATGGGTGTTATCATTTGACAACATGGGTACTTACCATCAATAACATGACACAGCCGGTGACTTCTGTCGGCTTTTTGTCGTTTTGGGAAATGGAGGATGTCAACGTTGTTCTAATTTGCTTAACCCAATCATATTCTTGCATGCTTTCCAATGGGACCATATGTGCGTAGTAGCCCCATCTTATTGTCTCGCCGCTTGTTGAGAAAAAAAGTTTTTGGCAAGCATACATGCAGACTAGTCGGGCGACTTCTTCGTTTTCATCTTTCTTTTTGTCTTTCAATGCCTCAGTCAAAAGGGTGCGTATCCATTTTGAAGTCAACCGGCTAACATTTTGCACATTTTGTTTATAATGCCAGTCTTTGGTTTCGCACCATATGATATGTCCATCGGCTTGATGCCACAGTCCACACCAAAAATCAGCTTGATGTCGTTGTCGTGTATGTTCATCTTCTTCTCCCCAATGTAGAAGGCATCTTTTAAAGTTTTGTACATTTGTAGGACATGCACAACAACATCATCGTACTTCATGCATTTGTCAAGGTCGATCTCATTGTTTCTCAATGCATCTAACAAATGCCAAAAAGGTGTTTGTTGCAGGCAGCCAAGCTGTGCTTATGTGAATTTGGTGCTTTTCATTAATTTCACCAGTCCGATCATGTTAGATATGTAGTTCACACGCCGCATGTCAACATTGCTGCTAGTATTTGCTTGTGGGCTTTCTTCCTTGACATGGTACTCATCTCTTTTTCTCTATGAGGTTTTCTTCTGTGCAAGATCTGCAAAATGGAGCATTTAAAAAAAATTAAGTCAAGGCTCATGTGATTAGCATCGTGGAACAGATGTGAACATTCACAGCATTGCCACTGATGTGCGTGTTCACAGTTGTGTGCATGGGTGTGAATGACCACAGTTTGTGTATGGATGTGAATATCCACATCTGTACATGGATGTGTATGTTGACTATGTCAGCACAAACACAATGTACATATTGTGTGAGTGTGTAAAAATCAATGTATTTTTATACAACCATGAACAACATTCAAGAACAAGTGGATGTTAACACAAACATATAAAAGGATGTTGTGACAGTCCTAATTCGTATGGCAATGCACATTCTTACTACAATCATGCAATGCCAATCTTATAGAACAACCTCAAAATTGAAATACAATTTGAAACATGGGATAAAAAAGTGATATATTTCCTCTAAACACAGTGGTTAATATTCACAAAGTGTCTAATTAATTTACACATGTAATGAATGTTCACAACATAATTATGTATCACAACAACATCTAACACAAGGAACTTTAAATGTGAATGTTCACTACGGTTAATAACAACAATTTGATAGAGTGGGGGAAAGATAGTGCTAATATTTGCAGGGACTTCATTTCATGCCATTTTCATGTAAAATAATCAAGAATTGAAGGTTCAACTTATTGGATCACCATTAACAGCCAACAATACCAACAAGGCAAACATTCACAAAAGGGGGAAAAAAATCTACAATATTACAAAATAATGATTGGCCAAACATTTTCAATCCATGTGAATGTTCACATCATTGAACAACAACACCAATAATATCCAGAATAATTTGATTATCCAAACATTTTCAATCAATGTGAATGTTCACAACTTTCAACAACAACAACAAAAACAATTTGATTTGGCTAACATCTTTCCAAACCATTTGAATGTTCACAGTTGTGAACACAACATAATGGCAACTGTAATGTTTTTGATTGAAAAAATCAATATAATTAGGGATTATTATTGAGGGGTTCAAATTAAAGGTTAGGGTATGAATAATATGGATTCCTATATATTGTACGAATAGAAACAGGGGATATTTGTGAAAATTCACAATGTTGTTTGTTGAAAAAGAGATTTAGGGTTTAAATACACGAATGAGTAGAATGCTTACATTTTTTGCCCATTTCGACGGTTGCGTTGTCACAAATAGTCGTCGAAGGTGATTTTGACGAAGATAGACCTTACAGATGTTCAACAATGGTGATTCCACGATTTCAGCGACCGACGGTGGAGGGACGATGAAGAAGATGATGAGACGATGCAACGATAGAACAAAGACAATCTTCTGGGCGTTAAAGCGATATGGAATACGGATTGGGATTTCTGGAATGGTAGAGATACTGTGCGTGATTTCCTGCGCAAGAATAGAGGGGAAGAGAGACGGTTATTAGATTCAAAGAGACACTGCTGGAAAACAGACTTTTAGTAGCGTTTAAAAAATGCCGCTATGAGTGCCAAAAACGCCGCCAATTCCTTTTGCGACGCTTAGCACCAAACACCGAGGACGTGGCCGTCGCTATAGCTTTGTGGCGTTTTAAAAACGTCGTGATATTAGTATTAAAAACGCCGCCAAATATCCTACTAAACACACCTGACGATATTTAGCGACGTTTTTCTTTTTTTAAAAATATGACCGTTAGTAGGTAGGGTTTAAAAGGCGCCATCATATATCTTCTTTTTTTTTTTTTTTTGAAATTGTGCTAATTTTATTTGATTGAACTAAAAAAATACCTGTAATGAAACATTAATTCACTTTCTCATTCAATTAATATCCAATCACCATTACCCACAAAATTAACATATTCAAAATCTAAAAATCATGTCTTAACATTAACCACAAACTAATATATATCCAAAAATCATGTCTTAACATTAACCACAAACTAACATATATCCAAAAATCATGTCTTAGCATTAAATTTGTAGTATTCACTGGTCTACATGCCTGCATCAAAACATAAACTCCAATCAGATTCACCAAAATAAACACAAATTAAAGAATTTGTACCAAATACTTATAAACAGTACTTGAAGAAGCACTAACAAAAAGATTTTATCACATACCAAGAAGCACTAACAAGAAGATTTTATGCATAAGTGATCACATAAATATGGGAGAAATTTATAAGTACAATTGAGAGAAATCAGAAGAATGACGACCAAGAGTTACCTAAGATGGCAAAGAAATTAGATGTGAAAACTGCGGAAGGGTCTCGAGTAACACCAAAACCTGAAAATGGGCTTCAAATTATCACTAAAATACTAACTACAAAATCCTCAAGCTCTTTGAATGTATACACCTAACATGGACAGGGACGAAGGGAACCCACTGCGAATGCAATATCACTGAGCTCAATAACTGCCACTGTCAGAAGTAAAGGTGTGGCCTGCCAAAAATGATTGATGCCCATTAAAAGTCAATTTAAACTATAATTTAACACAATCAATGGCCTTTAAATTTCTGTGCAATAAAAGAAGTCATCTGCTGATCCAGAGAGAATTTTGAAGTCCTTCCATGCAATTAAAAATTATCTCTTATTAAGTATGTTGAATAGATGATGCAGGAAAGTTGCAAAAATATTGCGCTAAGATAAACCCATCAACGACTTACTTTCCACACACCATCCTGAATGGTTATGAATCGATTTCCGTCATAGTTAGCTGCAATATCAAGAAAGAATGATAGCAGATGAGGATCTTAAGCTACAAAATAAGCAATGCGTACTAAAAAATGAATAGGTAAATTAAACCATTAACCACCAGTCAAATGATATTTGGAGTGAAAAGACCCCAAAGATGGCTTAGAGACACAAACATAGGATTAACACAATAATAACTAACTTTTCTCAAATGGTTTGATTCTAATATTCCACCCTTCATCCAGTTAATTTTCCTTCCCTTGGCAGGCTTGTCATACCTGCAACATGCGAAGACTTGTCATAACTTGACAAGAGAAAAAAATTTCTCAAACCATACTAGTTGGAAAATTCCATCCGATGTTAAGACATCTCCGGTAATAGCAATTTCAAGTACTCAAATCTGCATACATACCCATCAATAAAATCAAAAGAGCCCTTAAATTGTTCCGGAAGATTGAGAAGAGAGGAGTCTGCGAAAGGAAATCTCCCTTGGTAGGCAATGTTATGGATGCCAAAAACAACCTGCCATCATTTGTCAGTACTAGTGTTAAACCCCAACAAATAGTCCTTGTCATTTGGCTAAAATTCTTCTGTTTTAATTTTATTCTTTGCCTAAAATTCTTAACGACGTAATTGAGCAATCTTACTCTGGCATTCTTGTAGATCCCCATAGGCTTGTACTTGGTCTTCAAATAACATGGAAGAAGAGAAGTGTGCCAATCATTGGCAATGAAGACAACATCCTCCCCTGCATTTATGTAAAACAATGATATACCACAGGTGGTCATTATGTAAAACAAACAAGAACATAGATGATTGACTCGTGTTGAATGCAAAACCATGTAAATTTGGAGCACAATGCCAACCTTTTGCCTTGACAGCCCATCGACCGATTACTTCTCTAATATATAATGAGCAATGATATACAAAAAATATATATATATATTCCTACCAAGCACTATGGTTTATAATTTCAAAAAATTTCACTGCCACAGCATTTTTAGTGAGTTTTCAGTATAAAATTTCTGCTTGACAATCATTTTCCATATATAATATAGTAGGAAGTTACGACAAAACAACTGCACTTTTTTATTTTGAATCAAGTGTTCACAGAATGAAAATCATTCATGGAATTATGGGCTTGAAACTACAGGTTGCATCAAATAACTTACTTGGCACAATATACTGAATCGAATTTGGTTGTCCTGGTAATCCTCCCCTGTCTTAGGCCCATAGATCTTAGATCCAGTTTTACCCCAAACCTTTGAAAGTTCAGAAATTCAAGCATCAGAACTAAAATCAAGCTGACTATTACAGCTAAAGTATATATAGTATACCAAATGCTTTAATGGGATTCCAAGAAAGTTTGCATTCTTGAATCTCATTCCTATACCTATGATACAATGGGACCTAAGGTCGTGTTTGGTTCATGAATTTGATAAGGAAGGAGAAAAAGAAAATGCAATGAAAACCATTACTCCTTATTTGGTTACAATAGAAAACAAGGAAAAGAAATGCAACTAATATATAAATATTGTATTTTTTCATCATCTTCACCATTAACATACACTCGTGATATCATTCATTATCAATTAGCTCACTTCATTGTTTTCTCCATTATACTTATTTTTCAAACTCAAAATATTCTTGACTTTAAAGATTTAGACTTTATAACATTGAAATCAATTAGTTTTGAAGATTTGCACATCATAGATGATACTAAGATGGTTGGTTCCAATATAAACATTGAAAACGTTGATTTGAACATTGAAAATGTTAATTTATGACTTACATTTATCTCGTTCGTATATTGGAAAAATGAGTTTGTTCATCATATTTAGATAATCAAAATTGAACTTTTACACAATGTTTGATTATTTATATTTAAATAAAATAATTTTGTTCAAATTATTAAGATTGACCAAATATTAAATGCTCATACATAAAAAAATGAACATTTTAAGTTAGTTCGGTTAAAATGAATTAAACTTTTATTCATTGTTAAGATATAAATGTTTAAACACATTAAGTTTGTTCAATTCTGTATTTATAAAGTATGTATTCAAATAGTTAGTAGTGTGTTAATATATGGTTAGTAATAGAAAGTTAAGGTGTGAATAAAGATATTTTAAGAGTGCTGCTATTAGCACCTACCTAATTTCTTTAGACCCCCAATTCTCACCTTTTTTTTTTATTGCAATTATACACTGAAATAAAATTATATTAAAGGATAATTTTTAATGGAACACTCACCCACCAAATGAAAACAATTAGAATGATACTTTACAATATTATACACTTACCTCCATCCCCATCTATACATATTCTTTACCAATCTAAAGCCTAATTCTTCTTCATCACCATCATAAACCCACAATTCATCTTCAATGAAAAACATTTGAATCCATCTAATGAATTAACATTTTGTTCTGTGGTTTCAAATGTGTTCGATATTCTAAATCAGTTAATGTTGCAAACAATCCTATTACAGACTATGAGTTTATGCATTTGTGGTCCGTTTCACCCTTCATCGATACCTATAGAGTAAAGGATGACAATGACAACAGCTTTGATGAGGTTGGTTACATTGGTAAGTTTATTATCTTGTATTTACGATTCTGGATCATTTTCGGTTCAATATTGGTTTGCCAACTGTTAAGATTCTGTTATGTTCAGTAAAACAATGTTGAACAAAAACATTTAGTTCAATAATACAGTGCTAAACAAAAACATTTTGTTCAGCTTTGAAATGTTGAACAATTCTATTTTGTAGGATTTCCCTCCTATTTATGTTTTTTTTTTAAGGCTTTTCCCTTTAAAATCCTTGTATCAAGGGTTTTACTCCGAAATAAAAAATATATGTGTGTGATGAGGAATTGGAAGTTACTTGAGAGAAAAAGAAAGAGATCGTCAAAGAGATTTTCCACTAAGATATTATTGTTCACGATGATAAGGAGAAAGAAACCATCGTATATGAGAGAATGAGAAGAAAGGAACAGTCGATTCGTTTCTCAATCGTTCATTGTTTACTAAGAGAAGAAGAAGAGAGAATGTGTAAAATTAAGTGGGTGTATACTTTGAGGTGTTGATATTATGAATATGGGTAAAATTGGTATTAAATGAAGTGTTCAAAGAAATTTTATTAAAATTTAAGATTTAAGATGAAAGTTTAAAGAAATAAAGAGTACAAAGAAATTAGATAGATGTTAATAGTAATCCTCATTTTTAAACCTTAAAAATTATTTTGTGTATATACTAAGTAATGATAAGTACCAAAAGTATTAGTGGTGTTAAATAAAATGGCGTAAATTTCTAATATCAAAAGAATGGCGGACCTCCATTGAGTGGGATTGGTGAAAAAGTCACATCCCATGCATCAATCCAAATTAGAAAGTAGAGAGAACGAAATATCCAAGGGTTAAACACTTTATTTGCTGTGTTTAAATCATGAATTTAGGTAAAAATTTAGAAAGGAAAAAAAAAATCGAACAAAATGTGAATAAAATATAACTATATATCACTTATGATTTATTCAACTTTTCCCTTTTTTCTTTCTAAATCTCTACCCAAATCCATAATCCAAACACAACCTTACAAATCTAGGTTCATGTAATAGACTAGGAATTCTACTGCATAACAATTTCACAAACAGGAGCTATAAATATAATCTGAATTCTACAGCTTCATAATTTATCCAAATCGCCATTCTTGTTTTGTTCCTATCTGTGAACCATGCTAAAATAAATAAATAGAACCAAGAGCAATTTGTCGTCATAGGTTGCAAAATAAATGTAAACATCGTACAGAAATGTCTAATTATATTTTAATGTCCATAGGAAGTTCTCCTCATCATCCTCATAAAGTCATCCACACTTACTTCTCCATCACCTGAACATTGCAAAATATACACTGAATTAATAAACATGGTAAAATTGAGAAAAACCAGGTTGGGGAACAATTTTGAACATGAAGCATGAAGTCATGCACTTCTTCTACTCATTGACATTGTGACATTTGGCAGAACCATAAAATGTGAGTTTTTACAATCAAGTGTCGTGCTTCTGAGAAGATGAATAAGGTGGGCGAAAAAGGAAGAATAAAACTGGGGGAGGGGTAGTAGCAAGAATGCCGGAAATTTTAAACACTCTCTGACCGCTAATAAAAGTACTTCCCCTACAAGTTCAGTGAAGATGGTTTTGGCGCCTCAATACAATAAAAAAATAATTTACTAAACTAATTGAATTAATAATTTTAATTGAACTATAATTTATATTATAAAAAAAAAAAAAAAAAAACTAATTTTATTTTGTTTCTAAAATTATATGGAATTCAAAATGTTATTTTCCTTTCCTGAATGGGGAATCTTTTTAGATTTATGTATTAGGAACCAATGGATATTTCATTAATATTTTTGTTTCACCAACTACTGTGCCCACAAGTGCATTGCACACATGAGAGAGAGAGAGAGAGAGAGGGGCTCATTTGGTCCATAATGAAGATTTTAACTGGTGTTGGGTTAATGATGCTTGAATATAATCATCATGTGATGATGACATGGAGATGCTGGTGATTGCGATGGAATTCAGGTATGAACAGAAGTTGAGGTCGTTAGTAAGACTTGGACAGAGGTTGGCAATGTCATTTAATTGAATTAATAGCTTGGAAAGGGTAGAGCATAGAAAGGGCAACTAACAAAGGGAAGAAGGTTAACAATGAAGTTAGTTATTACACAACTACTAATTCTATTAAAGAAATATTTAGGCCAGTACAATTGTGTGAATCAATTCAGCATATGTCCATTGCTATTTTTGAAAGCCACTCTTAACAAAAATGGCCAGTTTACATAGCAGAAACTTCAGTTCAACAATGAATGCAGATCACATGAAAAAGGGAAAAAATGTTTGATAGTGGCACTAACAAAACAGTTCTAAAATATAGTGTCTGGAGGTTCAAACAAATACCTGAAGCACACAGCATAAAGAATAATGCAAATCACAATAAAAAGAGGCGAACTTACGATCACGATCTGCTTCCTCTATCATCTCTTGAATCTCCTTGTCAGTAAAGCTCTCGCCCAGCTCCTTTGCAATTCGTTGAATGTCTGTGGCAGATATTGTTCCCTATATTCAAATGACAAAAAAATCAGTTAGTCAAAAAAAAGGGACAAAATCAGGCAAGCATAATCATATTTTCACACATTTTTATCTTGGTCGATAATGTGGAATGCTTTCATAAGCTCTTCTTTAGTGTCCCTTTCTCCAATCTTGGCTGTCATCATATGCACAAACTCATCAAAATCAATTGCACCACTACCATCCTTGTCCACATCTGCAATCATTTGATTGATTTGCTGCATATGAAATAAAATGACATATCAGCTGGTATTCATGTTTTATCAAATAGAATGTCAGAATTGCACAAAAATCAATCAGTTGAGAGACTATGCACTCTTCTATCAAGAAAATCAATCAGTAAAAAATATACTGTCCTAATTTTTATTGGAAATGAAACTTAATTAGCCAGTAAAAAGATCACAAAGGTGAAATCATTTGTAGCAAGAACAGCATTTGCAGCCTATAAGTAAAAAAATGAGCAACAAAACTGAAAAACACGACAAAGAAAATAGGCCATTAACAGGGAAGATATTTGCAAATAAAAATAAGAAAGTAGGTTTATATTGCCAGTTTGGCATACAAATGAAGCAACCTGCACATGAAAGAAAAGTTTAAAGTCCATTAGAAATGTCCAGTTCAATAGCCCCAGCTTTATGGCTTTTGTAAGACCACATTGTCATTCTAACAGCTTAGCCTAATTTAACCATCAGTTATAAACAATTACAAAAAATTAAATCCAAATTATTAACACTAACCCTTCCAATACCTATTTGATGGTGATGATCTAAAGTTAGTGTAGAATTACAATGGATTAAATTAGCTAATTCAGATTGCTTTAGAAATCCCCACATTGGATTAGGTGACCAAGAGATTCTAATCAGTTTCAAACTCCACTGACATCAGACAAACCATATCAGCCTGTCAGTCAAATCACCAACTAGTTCACCTAATTAGTTAGGTTAGAACTCAGGTGAATAAAGCATCAATTTAAAAAAATGAGAGTCCCAATTAGTGGACACAAAGGCTAATATCATCAAATAAAATTAAAATCTCAAACTGATTCATGAGAATGCAGTTTGATTACACACCATTGTGTCTTGAACTCTGTTAAAAGGGTGAGAAAAAAAGCCACACGGATAAGAACAAATGACTAACTACTTGAAGGAAAGAGAGAGAGAGAGACTCCCTTTGAATTGTAAGGCAGGTGCCTCTCCTTTGGCACCAATTCGTGTACATGTTAAAAGATACTATGCAGAAACCTATATTATTTTGGAGTACATCAAGTTGAGGTATTAGGATTTAGATAGTACCTCCTCCGTCATTTCAAAGCCCAGTGCCCTGCAAATTATATAAGTTTAATATTTGCACTACTCATCAACCTAAAAGTCAATAGTGCTCAAGACAAAATATTCGTACCTCATTGCAACATTCAGCTCCTTGGCATCAATTGTGCCTACATGACATAAACAAATAAATTATAAAAAGTTCAAGAGATATATGTGTTCTCGTACAGAAGAAAAGATATTTCAATACCTGAGCCATCAGTGTCAAAGAGCTCAAATGCTTCCTTTATCTCTTGCCTCTTCTGTTGAGTTAAACCATGATGACGTCCTCTGGGTTTTTCCTTCCTAGATGCACCTCCATACGCACTTACCTGATGAGGTATTAGGATCCAAAGAAAATTTTCAGCAAACAAGTATACATCCCAGAGAGCTTCAAAGAAATATCTAATTTACTGGAAAGGCAAGGTAAAAGCTATAAACCAAACCAAACCAAGCCTTAAGTCTCATCAAATGGGGTTGGCTACATAAATCATTCTTCTCTACTCGACTCTATCAACGGCCATTTGGTTAGTCAAATTAAGGAGATACATATCTCTATTTACTACATTAGCCTACGTCAATCGAGACCCGCCCCTTCCCCTACTACTTCTATCTACTGTCACTATATCGCATCTCTTCACTACTGTCCCTGTTAGTCTCCGTTGTATATGATCAAACCATCTATATAGAGTTCTCTAGCTATATCACAATGAAGTTTAGAAAGTGACGAAAAATTGATCACGCCATACCTATGAAGCATGGACACTCCAAAATTAGTGCCGTGGCGGTGTCCGACACGGGGACACGCCGGGGACACGGGGACACGCCGGGGACACGTATGGGACACGCCAGATGGCGTGTCCCTTTAATTTAATGATTTTTTTGCAGGGGACACGGCAGGGACACGGCGGGGACACGCGTGTCCATATGGGGACACGGCATGGGACACGGCGGGGACACGGCAGGGCTATTTTTATTTTTATTTTTTTATTTTTTTAATCTTTTGCCTCTCTTATTTAGTGCTTTTGTGAAAAATATTGTTGAATGTTGAATGTTTTCCCCTTCTCGTCTTAGTTCTTGTTATCGTTTATTCTGACTTTTTTGTGAATTTTTGTGAATGGATGATCTATTAATTTGTTTAAATGTAATGGTTATGTTTATTCAATTAATGTTACTATGTTAGTGTTTGTTAATTTTAATTTACGATGAATGTAATATGAATCTACATAACACATAAAAATATATAAAATAAATAAAATAAAATTCGCCGTGTCCCCCGCCGTGTCCGTGTCCCCATTTTTTGAAAATTGCCGTGTACCGTGTCCGTATCCGTGTCCGTGTCCGTATCCGTGTCCGTGTCCGTGCTTCATAGCGCCATACAGTTCAAGCAGAAAAGTCATCAATTCTATTGTTCTTACTTAATCAAGTAGGACAAAATCCCAAGTATGATGATCAGTGTATAAAACATAGGGTGTTAGATTTGAAACAACTACAAGCAATTCCTCTTACAAAGGCTTAATAATTAGAGCAACCTGAAATTCCAAAGACAAATACTAAATTATAATTAGCAGAGATGGAAGTGGGGAAGAGACAGTATTGCCTGGTTTCTAATTTAAATCATTCACTAATCGAAGCAAATCTGAAACACAATGCCCTGATGAATACATTTAAGCTATTAAAGTGGTCAAATGATTCAATCTAATCCAGAGATGAGGAACCTTTGATCACATTTCACACCCAAGGTTGAGCAATTATTGTTTCTAAGCCACATAGTTGGATCTCACACAAAACTGGGCAACCATAAAGTAAAAGTGAAAATACATCAGCATTAGTTAGTTGCCAAATTAGTGTAGTATCTAAGGGACTGTTTGGTCTTACATTGTTCCATCTTGAATTAACTAACGCAAATCCGTGAATTTATAAATGAGTTAATTTGGAAAAAAAATAAGCTGTGTTGTGAACAGAGCAGATTTTGAATCTCCCACTGTTAGAATAGAAAATTCAATTTTTGAAAAGGAACAAGAAAAAATTTATAATTTTAATAAAGTAAGTTATAGAATTTTGAGTTGTTTCATTACTACATCCTATGAAGCATGGACACTCCAAAATTGATGCCGTAGCAGTGTCCGACACGCGGACACGCCGGGGACACGGGGACACGCTGTGGACACGTACGGGACACGCCAGATGGCGTGTCCCTTTAATTTAATGATTTTTTTGGAAGGGGACACGGCGGGGACACGGCGGGGACACGCGTGTCCATTTCTGGACACGCCATGGGACACGGCGGGGCTCGTTTTTGAATTTTTTATATTTATTTGGGGTCAAAGTATAATATTTATAAAGTAAAAAAAAAAAAAAAAAAAAAAACAGGAACCCTAATCAAACAAGTGAGAGTAAAGGAGTGAAATCAAACCTGAAAAAGACTCTCTCTCTCTCAGTCGAAGCCCTCTCTCTCAGTCGAAGCCTCTGAAGTTGATCGAAGCTCTGTCTCTCACTCGCAGCCCTCCGACGTCGATCGCAGACCTCTGACGTCGATCTAAGCCCTCCGACGTCGATCGAAGACCAGTGATCCAGTCGTCTCAGTCGCGGCTTCAGTCGCTCCAGTCGTCTTCGAAGGTAATCTCTTCTCTGCGTCTCTGGCTCTCTCTCTTTCGCCTCTGTCTCCTCTGTCTCCTCTCTGCGTCTTTCGCTCTCTCTCTCTCTCTCTCAGGTTTCGACTGAACTGATTGATTTTTATTTATTTTTTATTTTTTTATGTTTATATATGTTATACGTAAACTTTTTTTTTTATTTATTTTTTAGTTTAATATATATGTATAAGACTCTTTTATTTATTTTTTTTTTATATATATTATATGTAAGTTTCTTTTCTTTTTTTTTTTATTTTTATTTGTTTATATGTTTATATATATATATGTAAGAAATTTTTTTTTTAATTATATGTTTATATATATGTATATATATAAAATTGTATTTAAATTTTGTTTTTTTATTTAAACTCTTTATTTAGATGAGACTGTTTTTTTTAATTATATGTTTAAATTCTGTTTTATTTAAATTTTATTTAAGCTCTTTTTTTTGTTTTTTTTTTATTTTTTTATTTTTTTATTTATCCTTCTACTGTTAATGTTAATTTATAGGAAAAATGTCTTGTTAATGTTAATTTATTCCCCTTATATTTAATGTTGGATGTTGGATGTTGAATCTTTTGCCTCTCTTATATTTATTGAATTAATGGTACTATATTAGTGTTTGTTAATTTTGATTTAGAATGAATGTAATACAAATCTACATAACACATAAAAATATATATATATATATATAAAAAAAAAATCGCCGTGTCCCCTGCCGTGTCCGTGTCCCCATTTTTTGGAAATTGCCGTGTCCCGTGTCCGTATCCGTGTCCGTGTCCGTGTTCGTGTCAGTGTCAGTGTCCGTGCTTCATAGACTACATCCAAACATATCATGTTATAAATGAGCAAATTCCAAATCGTCTCCATTTTCTTTTTGGTAAAATTTAACTCAAATACCTTAACAATCTAGTGATCTATCATACAATTGAGTTAATGTATTCCTTTTTTTCTTTTTTCCTAGGGGCTGGTATCTAGGGCTCTGCTCTGACTCACCCGGACCAGGTACATGCAATCCCCCATCCCACATATACCAGGTAATTACCACAGGCCTTGGAGTGGACAAGCGCTTCTTAAGAATCAAACTTGTAATCTACGCTTTTTGAGGCACTTATCATAATTCAACTTGCCACTTGGCTAACCCCTCGGGGGAATTTGTTTGCCTTTCAAGTATCAAAACAACCTGAATTCCTAGCTGCATCAAGTTTCACCTAAACTGAAATGGATCAACCCATCTTTAGCTCAGATACGCTTTATTGTCCTCCAACTTTAGATTTGAAAATTACTCTTTATATCTAGGGGTGATAAACTCATTAAAAACTCATTCAAGCTCAGTTCATTAAGTAAATAAGCAAACCTTAAATACATTTTGGAACTCATTAAAATTTTCAAACCAAACTTGAACAGTCAATTGCTTATTTGGCTCGGTTCGATTGGCCTAAAACTATAATAACAAATTACTCCTGCTCGGCTCGACAAAAGCTCATTTGAAGCTTGAACAGATATATAATTTTCAAACCAAGCTTGACCAGTTAACGTATATCACCCCAATTTATATGCTTCATCATTCAGAGGATCTTAATGTATAATTACATCATTTCCTTTAGCCCAGTAATTTTACAACTTAACAAACCAGATCTCATAACTGATTCTACATCAATTCATCATCCAAAACACAAACCTCATCAAACGAGGCGCAAAAAAGTACAATTATCCAAAAAATTAGGCAATAAATTTCCGATCATCAATATCATATTGGTAGAAAGAACACACGAATCAGGGGGAATAAAACAGAACAAATACGAAATCGTGAAAATGAAATTTTCAGCAATAACTCAACAGATATGTATATATAATATATGAAATGAAACGAATCAGGAAACGAACCATTGTTCGCTTCGATGATCTTCGCGACGATCTCTATCCCCGAAAGTTCTTCGATGATGATCTTCAACGTAGACTGGATATATGATGATCTGGCGCTTGTTTTTGGTCAAACATCGGTACGTGTATATTTGGGCCTGGTGAAATGGGCTGACCAAGCTTAGGAAAATGTTAAGGCTGGCCTAAGGCTGGGGATTCTATTTACACCTTAAAAAAAACATTAAGTACTCTATTTTTTAAATATGTTTTTGTTTAATTATTTAAAATTTTATTATACTCTCCTTATATCTTATTATTTTTTTTTCAAATTACTCTCAAGATAAATTTAAATAATAAATAATAAATGAATTAAAAAAATTTAATTATTTCAAAAAAAATTTAATACAAAAAATAATTTTAAAATACAAAAAAAAAAAACCAAACTTATAAGCGCATACACATTATAAATACAGAAAAAAAAAAATTTACATTATAAATTATACACAATAATGCTCGTAAAAAAATCAAAACCAAACTTATAAGCACATAAGAATCAGACACTAATAAGAAATAGTAGTTCTCAAGTAATGTATTATTTAAATGACAAAACAAAAACAACTCCAATAATATGATTTTATTAATCTAATTACTGGACCCTTTAATTTTTGTCAAAAAAATGATATAGAAAATAATTGATGGTACTCTACAAAAATTGTGAAATCCCTTTATATAAATACTTACATCCTTATTGATGGGTTGCTTCAAAAAAACTATTTTAATTATTACTCTCATCCATTATTTGATTTTGTTCAAACTTTCTTCTAAGTTTAAGTTTCAAAATAATAATAAAAAAACAAAAAAAAAAATCAGTGTGTTTGGTTTGAATTTTCTAGATTAAGTTTTTTGAAAACTGAGTTTTTTGTTTTTCGTGATTTTTTATCTTTAGTGAATATTTTTAAAATTTTAAACATTTTTTTTTACTTTTTTAAATGTACCTTACTTAGATGTATCTAAAAAATAAAAAAAAATATGAAAAAATATTTTAAAAAATTAACAAATACATAAAAATATACTAAATTTTCATATTTTTTTTTTGTATTTTGGGTATTTATTGAATTTTTAAAAGATTTTTTCACAAAAATTATACTTTTTATGTATATTTATGTTAAGTGTGTCTAAAAATTAAAAAATTTGCTTAAAATATTAAAAAAAATCAGTAAAAACAAAAAAATACGAAAAACAAGAAAGTAAAATTTTCTGAAAACTGTTTTCAAAAAAACGAAACCAAACAAGCTGAATGATATTGATGATGATGGTGAGTTTGGTAGGGTGGATTGAAGTTTTGGAGGGAGGATGAAGAAGAAAAAGAAGAAATAACTTTGATTTCCTAAAGGAAGAAGATACAGAGATTCAAAAAGGAATAACTTATTAGATTGTACCATAAGAAAAAAAAATTATTTTAAAATTTAATAAATGTTGTCTTTATTAATAAATTTATATTAAAATATAATAAGAATTAAAATTTATAAATTTAAATTAGAGGTATTGAGAAATATTTTGGGTTAGAATCCCCCCTACGGCTGGCCTTAAGCTATTGGAACCCCTCTAGGGCTTGAGTGTCTTTGAAGCATAACTCGGCTGCTCTGAAATTTCTAGATTGAGCAAGGAAATTAAAAAATTTGCAATTCAAACGGGTCTAAATTGATTCGGTAGGTTTGGTTTGACTTTTTTTAATTTGTAGTTAGGTCCTGGTTTAGGAAATTGAGGAATTCGTCTTCATGAATTGGTTCTGGATGTAGATCTATAATTCTAGATTTGAACCGAACTAAATTATATAACTTAAATCATATATATTTATTTGTTTGATATTATATTTGTTTAAATTAATGGAAGAATAATATGCATGTGCATGTTTATGTTTTGAAAGTTTATGTTTCAAAAAAATTATGACAAATTAATGTTGAACAATGTTTGTTTAATGGTATGTTTTTGCTTAACTGATGAATATTATGAGAGTGGTTTGTTTGATAGACATTATTATTTTTAAATTTTATGATAGGTTGAATTTTTTTGAAAATATTATATGATTCTTGTTGTGAACAGATTATGTGAAACTGTAGTTCCAAACCAAACCGAACCGAACCGTGTTTAAATGGTTTGGTTTGAATTGATTCCATGATTTCAACTATTTGAAATATGGTTGGATATCCTATAAAAATTGGAGATTATTTGCTTAAACTCTACAAAAATTGAAAAATAACATATGTTTTTTCTCATTGTTTTTTGTCGTTACATTTTTTTTTCTTTTAGTTTATCAATATTTAGCACATTTTGCTATATTTTTTTGGTTTAATTTCTCCATTGGTTCTTTTTTTTTTCAGCAATATTTTGGACATTCCTTTGAGTCTCTAATGATGTTCTTAACGTCTAGCGAACGTTATGGATATTCAGGCAACTTCCATGGACTTTCATAACACTTCGGTGAACTTCCGGCGATACTTCGGCGACTTCCCGGTGATATTGAACATTTCGCCGAGTCTTCAGTGACTGTCTGACGGAAGTCCGACGGTATTGAGATGTAACAGTGTCTGTAAATTTTTTTTAAAAAAATAATTTTTTGGTAACAATTAAAAAATATAGAACTAATTGGTGCAAGTGTTTTGTTTTGGGATTAAATAGGTTTTGAACTTTGTATAAGGGACTTATTGATAAGTTCCCTAAAATTCAATATAAAACTTAAGGGCTTGCAAGCCGGACCTAAGCCCATATTGGATTGAGTCAAAAATTTCAAAATTGACTTAGTTTAGACTGATATTTGGCGGGCTCAACCAACAAGAGAGCCTAGCAAAGCCAATCAGAAATCGGACTAGCCCGTTTTACAGAGTTGAGATCTTCTCCTTGAACTCTCTCCTTATCTCCCTACTTGTAATGGTGTAGATGTACCTTAAGTTGATCTAACGGTCCAGATTTGGATGGGAAAAACAAATTTGTATTTGTTTTATTATTTTTTTTATTTTTAAATAGCCAAATATAAATTATTAGATCAACTCAAAATGCATTTTCACCTTTACAAGTAGGGAGGTAAGGAGAAAGGCAAAGGAGAAGATCTCAACTCCGTTTTACATGCTAAAACAAATGGAGAAAGATATATAGATTTTTTTATTATTATTATTTTTAAACTTAAAAATGTCACAATTTTTTTATCATTATATTAATAGAATTTATATTTTTAAAATCTACTCAAGATATATCAAACAAAATTATATTGGATATGAAATTATGTTTAAAAAAGTGAGAAATGTCATAAAAAGAAATTGTGTGCATAATTACAAAATTTCTCAGTTAACAGTAATATTACTTGGTTAATAACTTACAAGTTTCTCAATTTTTTGCAGGAAATTTTTAGTTATAGATCTTGTTTGACAAATATTCCCGAATAAGTACCAAAAAAATGAATTTTGTGAATAACAAATATATAACTAAAGTTGGGAAAAATAAAAGTATAACTACTTTTAAATTGTTTATGCGCATCTCATGTTCTAATAATATGAGTGTTTCAATCAAGATGGAAGTAACAAAAAGTTCATGAGACTTACAAAACTGCAGATTATGGGAGCCATCAAAAACTTACCCTTGTTTGTTTGTGTGAGAGAAATGAAAATAACCACAAGCAACTTAAAAAAATAAATAAATTTAGTTAAAAAGTTAAAAAGGTAAAAAAAAATCATAAAATTGATTTGTCATCCATTAATTTTTTCACTCAAAAAAATAAATTTCTATAGTAACTTTCCAAATGCAATAATTTTTTTTAACTTTTAAAAAGCCAAAAAACAAAAAAAAATTCCCAAACTACCACTAAGTTTTCACCTAGTTTTTGTAAAGTTGGGTGGACTGAAATAAATATGCACAGGAGGAAGGAGTTAAACTTTTCTCTTTCTTCTTCATTTTTGACATGATAGACAAACCATTAATACTTAAATTTGCCTAACAAAGTTGTAACATAGCCACTAATGACATTGCACAGATGCGTACTTAGAGATGGTCATTTTAATTCGATTTGGAGTCCATTCATACCCTTTTAAATGGGGTGAATTTTACCCGACTTCACTTATACAGGACGGGAGTAGATAATATTTTGTTCATCCACAACAGGGGTGAGAGGGGGTCGAGTTTCGCCTCCTCCGATCTAAATCCGATCCAATATAATTAATAATATATATATAAATAAATAATATATGTGTATATATATATAATATAATTAGATATAAGAAATAAATATTAAAAGTCTCTGATATTGTTTAAATATAAATAAATAATAATTCTAAAAGTCTCATGTTTATATATATGAAAATAAGAAAATTTATTTAGTGTGTTAAGGATTTAAATAGTTTTTGATATTTTCAACTATTTGAAATGTGGTCAAATATCCGCGGGTATCGAATATTCGTAGGGGCAGGGATAGGGTTGAAAAATTTCACCGGTAGCGAGAATGGAGTGAGGGCAGGGGTCGGGTTTGTCCGCAGGGATAGGAGCAGAAAATGACAAACCCTCTCCGAACCTATCCCGTGGCCATCCCCACCAATAATGAACTAATACAACATAGCTTCCACTGCAAAGCCAAAATTAACCCAACATCTACTTATTAATTTCATGCTAAACTTATGCAATGCCCATGAAAGTTAGGATCATTTGTTGGATAGCACTGAATATTGAGAAATTCTATTTTCATCATTCTTGTCTCTGTGTACACAGTTAATAAAGAAAAATTTATGACAATTTTACCATGAAGCAAAATGACTATAATAGACATCAATACACACTACAAATTAAGTCTAGATTTTCTTTGTACATATGTTTAAAAAATAATAATTCTCAATGCACATCTTTAAAAAAAAATAAAAATTAAAACCGAGTTCCTACATTATTTTTTACTTCCTCTATTGTTCTCCATTGCTCTATACTCCATTATTACTAGGGGTACAACTCCGACGGGTTGGGGGTTTGCCCAAGCCTAGCCCGAATTGTGTTTGGCAATGAGTCCAGATCCTCTCCAGCTGCTCTCTCCTGCTGTTCCTCCGGGCAACGGTTCAAATAGAGCCACGTCACCCCACAAGGAAATGAATGGTTCAGATTTATTTCTTTAAATAAAAAATTTCAAAACACACCCACACTAAATCATTTCCTTTTCTCTGACACTCCTCTCTCTCCCTCACCTCACTGCACGCACACGGTCACATCCTATCCCCCCTCTCTCTCTCTCTCTTTCTCTCTCTCATTTTTAATAAAAAATTTAAAAAGTTATTTTAATCTTTTTCATAATATATATATATATATATATATAATTTTTAATATAAAATTTTAATTTTATAACATCAATATCATTGAAAATATACCTTTAAAATGAGATTAATATTAAATATATTTAGTAAAAATTTAAAATAAATAAAAAATAATTACGATGTTTAGTTATGTTTTCAAATTATTATTTTTTAAATATAAAAATTAATTTGATGAAATAAACACACAAAAATCACATATTTTTAAAATTCTCAAAAACAATCTTCATTCCAAAAAAAAATTATATGAAAATAATGACTTTTAATTTTATTTTATTAGCCAAACAAGTCTATAATTTTTTTTAAAGGAAATAAAAAAAAAGTCTATTTTTGATTTACATCTATGCACAGAAGTCATTATTTTCATTTTTTTTTTTTGGATGAAGATTATTTTTGAGAATTTCAAAAATATATGATTTTTGTGTGTTTATTTTCATCAAAATAATTTTTATATTTTAAAAATAATACTTTGAAAGCATAACTAAACATAGTAATTACTTTTTATTTATTTTAAATTTTTATTAAATATATTTAACATTAGTCTTATTTTAAAAGTATATTTTCAATGATATTAATTTTATAAAAATTAAAATTTTATATTAAAAATTATATATGTATATATATATATATATTATGAAAAAGATTAAAATAACTTTTTTAATTTTTTTATTAGAAATGTGATAGAGAGAGAGTGTGTGATTTTATTTTATTTTATTTTATTTTGGTTTGAAATGTGGTATATATATATATATATATATATAGAGAGAGAGAGAGAGAGAGAGAGAGTGTGTGTGTGTGTGTGAGTGAGTATGTGCCGAGTGTGTGTGTGTCAATGAGAAAGGGCCAGAGAGAGAGTGTGTGCTGTGAGTGTGTGTAAGTGGGTGTATATTTTCTTTTGTTTAAAGAAAGAAATTTGAGCCGTATATTTTCTTGTAAGTGGCGTGGCTTTATCTGAGCCTTTGGCCGGAGGAACTGCTGGAGAGAGAGACTGGAGAGAATCTGGACTCGTTTGGCAGTGCCCAAGCTTGTTCAAGCCCGACCATCAACCCGAGCATGGTTGCCCAAGCCCGGACCAAGATTTATAATTTGAACTCGGGTTAGCCCGGATTGCCCGAAATTCACAAACAACTTCTGAATGCTTCATTATATATATATACACAAGTCCATTCACATCTGGTGCATAAAAAACAGGTACATATAAAACACTGGTACATATAAATGCTAGAAATGGTAGACCAGCCACAAAATTCAACAGATTTGAAAGTTTCTTCAATTGCAATTAATTAACAAACAATGGTTTATTATTCCATATAACAAACAGTGCTTCATTATTCCATACATAAGGTAGGGTTTTCTTTTTAAATTTAATCTAATGGTCCAAATAAAAGATGCTAATCCAAGAGTGAAAGACCAGCCAAAAAATAAATAAATAATTAAAGACATCTATTTAATTTAATTTATACATATATTATATAATTTATATAATATATTAAATACAATTCGGGATCGGGTTGCTTAGGTTAGCCACTGATTCTGCCCAGGCCCGACCCAAATTATAATTCGGGCATTAAAAATCTGTCCAGGCCTGTCCAAATTACAAGACATTGCTTTCATAAACTACTGTGATATCTAAGTATTGAAAAATTGTAAAACATTCGGAACTACAGAACTAAATTAATTTAAAAATTCAAAAATTAAGTCTCAAAAATTTATAAATAATTCGGAAGTACAAAATAAAAAATGTACAATAATTTCGGAATATTTTTTCTAATTGGTGAGTGACTTCTCGTTTTTTAATATTTTTTTTGATGGATCTTTCAGTTCCTTCAGGTTTCAATGGCTGCCTGCGAACAACAACCCCTCTGTCCTAGAAAAAGAACAGGTACTTCATACATATACAAACACTATATATGTATGCTTATGAGATAGGCAAAACTATTAACCGGAAAAGATTATTTTTTGATGATTTTGTGTAGATCTTTGGATTGGTAGAGAAGGAAATAGAGTACATGGTAGATTTGTTTAACAAGTAGATATATCAATCTGTTATGTGATTTGATTAAAAATAGCTCTTGTTTATTGAAAGGCTCGTCAATGGAGTTGTGGTTTGTTGCCATGAGTGGGTGTGTGGAAAAGTTGAGTCTCTGAGGGGTTTGAAATTGTAGAAAATCTATTTAAGTGGTATGTGTACAAGTTATAATTGAAATATGTAACGTGTGAAAAGAGAATAATTACATATAACTAAATTTCTAAGTGTGTATTGAGATATGATGTACACAGAAATAAAATGGTATGTGAAAATAGAATTTCTTCGGAATATTTGGTACTAGAGGTTGAAAGACATATAGCCCTTGTTTGGCATAAAGAACTTTCGGGTTAAAAGGTTAAAATAGTCACAAAAAGATAAAATAAACTAAAAAATTAATAAGATAAAATGTCATATCCAAAATATAATCATTTTGTTTTTTGTCTCACAAAAATAAAAAAAGTTCATTCCAAACAAGACTTTTTAGCCCTAGGGTAAAACAGTCAAAAAGTCAGAAGTCAAAAAGTAAATCCACATTCTAAACAAAACCATAGTTTATAGTGTACACACATTCGATGAGTGTATTATTAAAATTATAAAATGTATAAGATTTAAATTCAATTTGAGCAGTTATACGAGCCAAGAAAAAATAGGCAATTACCTAAAATTATTATTATTATTTTTAAAAGAAGTGACAATTTACACCAATTCAAATATAAAATACAATAGATAGATATATAGATAAAATGATAGATATACTCAATCAATTAGACACTAAATTTTCCTTTGTGATCCGCCAAATGGTGAGGGAGGCTAATAGTAAAAATAGAAGTCGAATTCATGACCTTTTTAATACCTTGAGATCTAGTATTAATAGATGAGACAAAAATGATAACATGGGACTTCCATGGTAGTGATCAATCAACATCTATAACTTTAAAGTCCCGTTTGTTTTCAGAGGTAGAATGGAGGGGATTAATAATGAGGGAATTGTTAGTGAGGGGATTGATAGTAAGGGGATTAAGTAAAATTGTGTTTGTTTTGATAATAGTTGTTAGTGTAGAGATTGTTAAATTATTTTTATATAAAATAATAAAACAAATAAAAAACTGAAAAAACATTAAACATTAATGTTTTAAAAAAAAAATGCCCAACATGTAAAAAAATTTTAAAAAATAAAAATAAAATAAAAAATTTTCAGAAAAAAATAAAACAAATAAAATAATGATTTTTACTTAACAAAAAATATATAAAATTAAACATTAATGTTCAAAAAAAAAATGTCCGACATGTAAAAAATAAATAAAAATAAAAAATTTCTAGTCCGCCGGACTATTTTCTAATACCAAGTCATGGAGGCCCATCCGAATCCCCTTGGGGAGGCCTATCCTAATTCGGAGCTTACTATCAATTCCCTTTCTATCTCTCAAAATAAATACAATATTAGTGGGTCTCACTTCACTACTAATTTCAATCCTCCCTCCAACTCTCCAAACAAACGGGGCCTAATAGTTGGCATGGTGGTTAATAAAGGTTAGCATGAGGTTGAGCCATGTTAAGTTTGCCTATTCGTTAAGTCCAACATATCTTTTTTAATTTGAGTTTTTTTTTTTTGCCTTTTTATTTTTTCAATTTCTTGTCAAGATCATATGTATCTCATGGGGCCAATCACCCAAGTTGGGCTTCAAGCCTTATTCGAGCCAGGTGAGCCCATCTCAAATATGAATTTAGACCGGTTAAATGAGCAAAGCATCATGATGACCCGTAGTAATTAAGGTGTTGAACATAAGAGATTTAGGGCCAATTTGGAACCTAGTTAAAAGCTAAAATTTGATTTTTAATCTATTTTAAATCACGAAAATGCCTGGTAGCTCGAAGCTACCAGGCTCGAAATGGCTCGAGAGGGAGAGGGAGAGGGAGAGAAAGAGAGGGAGAGGAGAAAGAGAAGGGAGGGAGAGGAAGAAGGTCGGCGTCGTCGCAGCCCCGCCCCGCCGTCGTCGCAGCTCCGGCCGCCACTGCTGCTTCTTCCTCCGTCGCAGCCTCGCCTCCGTCGCAGCCCATCCTCCTCTCCTCCTCAAACCGGTTTTTATGGCCCCCTCCCCTCCCTCCTCCCTTCTCTTCTTCTCCCTCCTTCTTCTTCTTCTTCTTCTTCTTCTTCTTCTTCTGCTTCGTTCTGCAAACCAGGAAAAAAAACAAAAAAAAAACAAAATCGACACCAAAACGACGTCGTTTTGGTGTCGAGCCGCGTCTCGAGCCGCGACATTCGAGCTACGTAGCACGATCGTTTGAATCATATCATCTCTATATGTTTACACGTTTTTATGTTCGACTTTTACAAGTACAAAACATTCGGGATGAACCAATACTTATATTTTATTGGTTTTTATGCGCATCTCAAATTTATTTTTAGAATTTTTTTTAAAAATCATATTGTGAATCGAAGTTTCGTGTCATTTAAAAAAAATTGTTGTCATTGTGCCATTGCCAAGTATATCTTATAAGGTGTGAAAGGGGAGTATTGGTTTATGAATTTGTTTAGAGAAAGTA
Source organism: Camellia sinensis (assembly GCF_055761805.1). Classification (NCBI taxonomy): domain Eukaryota; kingdom Viridiplantae; phylum Streptophyta; class Magnoliopsida; order Ericales; family Theaceae; genus Camellia; species Camellia sinensis. The sequence continues at coordinate 194,388,668 of NC_138964.1, forward strand.
AAAAATAAATAAAATTACATACAAAATCATTATCCCTTGTTTGGTTACCGCAGAAATACAATGACAAAAAGAATGAGGAAGATATTGGAAAAAATTTAGTTCAAGACGTCATTTCTCATCATTCTTTCATTATTTTCATTAATTTTTAGTATTTTTTTAATTTAAAAAAAAAAATCTAAAAATCAAACCAAACACACTTATCGTTCCTTATTGTTCACATTTTGAATTATAAAACAGCATTAGAAGCAAGTCAGAGGCTTTTAAATGTTTTAAGAAGAAAAAAAAAAAAAAAAAAACAACCAACAAAAAAAGGGGGGAGAGAGAAAGAGAGAAGGGAAGATCAGGAGTCTTTGAGAAACTTGGCAGGGAGACCCTTCTTTGGGACTGGAAATGGATCATACTCCACACCATTCTTTGGATCTACTACTTCCCACCTGCAATAAATTCAATTTCAAATCAAAACTAGCACATAGGAAACTATCCAATAAATATTAGTTTCAACCCAATTAACACATACATTCAATCCCCAGAAAATATATACCGAAATCAAATACACTCCATTTGTTTCAGTAAAATCTATTTTACAAACAACTGTTCAACCTTAAAATTAATGTAATAGTGATTATATTAGTGGTGGTGGTAATGGTAGTGTAGAAACCTGATTAAGATTTTAATGTGAAAAACATTTTTCAAAGAACATTTTCTTTTCAAATAGTATATTTTCTTGTTAATTGTGAAAAATGCTTTTCGTTCAATTTCATTTTCTGTAGTATCGAATGTTAAAAAACATGAAACCCTCCATATACCTTCTTAAGCTATCTTAAGTTTATTATTATTATTATTATTTTCAAATTTATTCAACCCCGCCCCCACATACCTGAATTTGTTGACAAGATGATGGATGAAAACAAGAATTTCTAGCTTGGCAACTTCATTCCCTGGACATGAATGTACTCCATTGCCAAATGGCACAAATGTATTGGGTTTCTGTGCAACCTTCAAAATATGCATCAACAGGAAAATAAATAATAAAATTAAAATTAAAACCTGCTTTTGGTTCTATTTTAGAATCGTGATTCCAATAAAAAAAAAAAAATTAAAATTCCTAACCAAATATACAACTTAAAATTTAATTAAAAAACTATTTTCAAAATTTATAACCAAACATACAATTCAAAATTCAATTCAAAACTCATAACCAAACTCTTTTCAAAACACTATTTAAAAAAAAAATTAAAAAAAATAATTTTTTTTATTTTTCTTTTTAAAATTATTTTTAGAATGATGATTTTGAGTGTGGAGTTGTATATTGAGTTATGAGTTTTACGTTGAGTTTTGAAAAAAGAATTTGTTTGGTTGAGTTTTGAGTTGTATTTAAAAAAAAAAATGGATTTATTTTTTTAGGGTAAATATTTATTTATTTATTTTAATGTGCACTGTATTTCATACATTTGTGCCTGCATTTTTTTATTTTTTAAAAAATATAAAAAATTATTATTTATTCTAAATATATGATTTTTATTTTAAATATTTTATTTTATGAATATTTTAATTTTTTTTTAATTTTTTTAAATAATTAATTTTTAAAAAAATTGGATCACCATATATATCTAAATCATAACGAATTATTTGGCCAATACTTAAAAAAAAATAAAAATTAGTTTTCGAAAAAAATAAAAGTAAATAAATAAATGTTTTTCTTCAAAAATAAAAATAAACAAAATATTTTTGAAAAAATATTTTTTTAAAAAAATATAAAATAAGAAATAATTTTAAAGAACAAAATAAAAACATTTTTTTAATAGAATTTTGAAAAGAATTTCGATTAGAGTTTGGTTACGAATTTTGAAAAAAGTTTTTGAATTGAATTTTGAGTTATGTGTTTGATTATGATTTGAGTATGGAGTTGTGCTTTGAGTTTAAAATATGAGATATTTACTAATAAATCTTATCTCACAAACAAATACTCCAATTAGTCCCAATTTTTTCTAGTGGGTGTTTGGGAAGTGGGTTTTTTTGTAAGTTTTTTTAGTTGTAGGATATTATTGGAGAAAATTTTTTTGTGTTTGGGAAAACAGTTGAATTTTTTTGTTGTTAGATGTGATGTTTGTCAGAGAAAAAGTGAAATGATTATGGGGTTTGATGTGATATTTTGTTTGGATTTATTTTTTTTGGTTTTGTAACCAATTTGTCTTTTAGTGAAAAAAAAAAAAAAAAAAGCCAAAAAGCTTCCTTCCCAAACACCACCCTATTGATCTGTTAAGTCCTATCAGTGGAGAGTTTCTTTCCGTATGGTTTTATTTTTCATTTTGGTAGTGTTTTGATGGACAACTATGCCTTTTTATTAATGTGATAGGTATGATGCAATACTTCAATGTGACAGGTATTAATGTGACACTTTAAAAAAATTAAAAACTCCTCAGTGTAATTTCCTAAATGTGACAACATAACGAGTATGATATGACACTCCAAAATTTTTACTGCAACAAAAATAAAAACTCCGTAGTATACTTTTTTCAAATGTGACAACGTAACGGGTATAATGCGACACTTCAAAAAAACAAAAACTCCTTAGTGTACTTTTCTCAAACGTGAAAACGTGGTGGTGTAGACGTGCCCCAAACGTTCCGGGAGGGAATCCCGTTTTATTCATTTGGGCTCACTACAGTTCGGACTCAAATTGTCACGGTTCTTAATCTGATTTCACAATGTGCGATGTGAGATTGATAAATCACCAAAGAGTCCAAATCCGGCAAATCGTTTTAAAAAACAAATTTTTAGAAAGAAGTGCCAAACATGGACTGTTTTGCCAGATACAGAGTCGCCACCTAAATGTTTTATTTTTCAAAAATTTAGGAAACTCTGACTCGTTGCCTAAGGCCACATGTCCGTCATCACCAAAGTTGCCTTGGCTCGGGAACTTGGGTACGATTGGGGAAGGTCAGCTATGAGCACCCCCACTCGCCCGATCAAAGATCGGCCACTACTAAATATGATATCTTGTTTTTGAAAACACACGTGTTCTTATTCCAGTTAATTAACTAGAATTACTATGTGATGCGCACAGCAAAACAAGTATAGACTAGATCGCCTAATTTGGAACAAAGTATCGCATATCCGTTTGTTTGGAAAATGATTTGAAGTTTACTACTCATAAGTAGGCTAAAACACGGATTTCAATGAATTATCCCAATTCAAGCAATCCAACCTGCACCCACAGGCATTCAGGTAGTTATATCACCTAAGCAATTAGCCTCATGGAAAGCATGCTGTCATGTTAACATTCACACTCATGCGAGATGCTAAAGCATAAACACTTACAGTGTACTCCGAGCCAAAACAAGAAACTAGTTAGTAATCATGCATGATCCTAGTTCATGTTAGGATGGCTAATGCAACACATGCAAAATGCAACTAGAAATAGGCTCGGCTATTCTAAGATGTCATGTGAAATGCAACTTGATACATGTATTCAAATTGAAATTGAAATACAATGCAGTTAGCATGATGCGCCGAGCCCGGTGCATGCAAGACATATGAATGAATGCAAACATGCGAGTATAAGTATGCTAATTAAAACATGTCCTAAACTAACCATCAAAGCAGGTAAGTAAAAGGGAGAAAGACGTGGGGTTGGAAGACATGCATCACACACACGCACACTTATTACAACATTGCCCTCTCTCGGAGGGTCCGAAAGAATAATACAAATTAACTAACTAACAAGCTAATTAAATATTACAAAACCGTAATTAATTAACAAATTAATTAAACTACTAAAGCAGTAAAGCTTCCTCGGAAAGAGGGTCAAATGCTTGCATGCTCGAATCGCCTCGCTCAGAAATCTGTCACCATGCCACATGTTGCCTCTGTTTACACTGCTCTACACCTCTGAAGACTGCACAAGTCCTAAGGCTGCTTCTGGACCACCTTCTAAGCATTGTGGAAGGCCAACGGCCAAGAGGAATAGTCACCGGCCATGGAAAGGTGGTCATCGACCAGTTGTATAGCTCTCGGCCAGAAATGAAAAGCCGGCCGGCACTGAATCTGGTCGGTCGGCCAACTCTTCCTGCAGAATCCTGTTTTGCAGCAGCAGAGGGCAAACAGAGTATGGCAATGCATTTTCAAAGCAATGTGTGCACGACCACCCTTCTTATCATGTTATGAACTCAATGGAGGATGGTCCTCGACCCTCGGGCCACTAATTACGCATTTTCATGCATGATGGCCAAAGAGTCAAGTGTGCAACTCAATATGGAATGAAATGCACAAAATACATAAAGGGCCCCAACCTCTATCATGATTGATCAAGAGGCAAGAGATGCACACACAATGCAATGCAACCTAGGCAAGCAAGCAAGCATGCAAGCATGCAAATAACTTAAGTGTGCAACAAATCTAATGCAACATGAGTATGTTAACATGCAATATGCAATAGGCATACAACCTAAACATGTGGACATGTATAGCATGCAACAATATGCAAAATGAAACAAACATGCAACAACATGGTAAGATGGACTTACACTAACATGGGTAGCTCTCAAGCATGCCAAAATCAGTGGCCAAAAATGATGGAATCAAGGCACCAAAACTCATGCAAACATGCACAATGCAATGGCCGCGTGACTAAGGCACAAAATGTAACTCTCCAAGAGCATGGCAAGGATGAAACATGAGGTATAATGGTATACACTCCAGCTCTGAAATAGCATACAAAATGACTTCGAAATGATGCAACGACTCGTGCAATGCATGTAGGAAGGCTCAAATACCGAAACTAGTGAATCACATTACACTAGAGGTATGCAAAGCAATGCACAAATGATGAAACCAACTCCTAACAGACCTCATGCAGTCCCTAAACAGTGGCAAAGTGAGCTAAAATGAGGGCTTGACATGCACCAAAATGAAGCTCATGCAAAGGCTCATAAACAAGGCATAATGACGCAACTCTCAAACGCATCGAAAGCATGCTAAACATGAGAATATGGCACACATATAAGCTCTGAAATAACATTCCCTATGATACCAAAACATGCAAACACCTCAAGCAACGCACGCAAGGGGCTTCAAAACTCAAAGGTAAGCAAGGCTATTACACTACAACCATGCATGGCAAGCACCAATCGACCAAGAGGCCTAAAAACAGAGCTAAGACAGCCCAAAATATGAACAAAACATGTTTGAAACGTGGCCAAAATATGCTAGAATGGAGGGCCAAAACAACATTCAATGTGAGCTAGTAAGCATGGTTTACACTACAAGCATGTGAAGCAAATGAGGGACCACCAAACCAGACAAAAACAGATTCATGGCATGCCAAAATATGACTAAAAATCCACTGAAACATAGTCAACACATGCTAGAATGGGGTGCTCCTTTAATAAGCCAAGAAAGAGGTTACTCTACACATGCAAGAAGCAAACAAAATGGGACCAAACCAGCCATGGACAGAGGCTAGGCAGATCCTAAGAGTCACCAAAAAGGGTCTGAACCAAGCTTAGGATGCATGCAAATATGGGCTCCTTTGTAAGGCCAAAAATGCAAGTAAACAAGACGACAATGAGAGGGGATGACCCTCTCCTTCTTAGGACCTCAAAACACCATCCCCACTACTTAAATTCCTATGGATTTCAATAGTGAGAAGGACAATACAATGTGGTCCCGAAGCTCACAAAAAAGGCACAAAAAAGAGGCCAAACAAGGCCTGAGAGGGGGTAAACAACCCCAAACACAAAAGTGACCTTAAACAAAGATCAAAAGTATGCAAAATCAGAACTTTTCTTAGTTTATAGCTAAGCTCAAAACAGCATGCAAGACAGGCTAAAATCTCGTGCAAAAACAGGAAATAAAAGAGGAAAAAGGAGTTATCCTTGTAGCCAAAGGGACCAGCAGCTTCTGGACCAAAACAACAAGCCTTCAACCTCTGAAAACCAGCTCCAAGGTGCTTAGATGGATGATGGAGAGGTTAGGTTAGGAGGTGTAATGCAATGGGGCCAAGAACCTTACACTTTCAAGGCCAAATGTGAGTGATATAAAGGGAGAGTGTATATATGCCTTGGCCAAAAATCTGAACCTTTGCTAATGAGGGAGAGGCTTCCTTTTATAGAAGAAGAGGTCCAAAGCTTCTCAAAGAAGCTTGGAGCAAAGGGACCAAGCTTCTTAAAGAAACTAAAGCAAAAAGGGTCAAGCTTCTTGAGGAAGCTATAACAAAGGGGTTATAGCCTCCTCAAGAAGCTATGAAAGGTTCAAGCTTCTTGGAGAAGCTAGGCAAAGGTTCAAAAGGGTCAAGCCTCCCCCAAGAAGTTAAATCAAAGGTTCAAAAGGGTCAAGCTTCCCACAAGAAGCTAAACCAAAGGTTCAGAAGGGTCAAGTCTCCCTAAGAAAAGGTCTCGGCTAGAAAAAGTGGCCGATTGATCAAAAAAATGGCCGGCCGACCAAAAATAATGCCGACTGGCCAACACCTTTGGCCGGTAGCAAGAAAACAGGGCCGGTTGTCTCAGGCCATGGCCGGTGAGGTGTGCGGATGGCCAACAAGCCATTCCCTGCCCTTAGAAGCAATTGCACAAGTGTTTGGTCTACAACCAAGCACAAAACAAACAAGTCGAGAGGTCTCGAGGCAAGGCGCGCGGCCGAAACCTCTGAGAACTCTAGACGAACACGAACATAGATAATTATCGAGTGCTCAAACGATGACGTCCAAGTCTTGAGGACGATCAAAAATGGGGTGTCTATAGGTGGGTATAATGTGACATTCTAAAAAAAAAATTAAAAACTCCTTAGTGTAATTTTTCCAAACGTGACATGTGACACTCTAACGTGGCGAGTATGATGTGACACTTTTAAAAAATAAAAACTCTTTGGTATACTTTTTCCAAATGTGACACTTTAATGTGGCGGGTATGATGTGACACTAAAAACTTTTTAGTGTACTTTTCTAAATGTAACACTCCGGTGTTCTTGACAAATAAGTTATTACACACCCAAAATGACTAAATGGATTACAAGAAAAAATATGAGATTATATGGATTACAAGTCAAAAATATGAGACTTATTGGTCAATCTCCCAATAATATTTTTAAAAATAAAATATTTAAAAAATAATAACATAATAAAAAATATTTAAAATAAAAACTAAAATTTTATTAAACATTTTTAAATATTAAAAAAAAAATCCAAAAATTTTAAAAATAAACCTCAAAATTCAAAAACTCAAAACTCTTTGCAAAATTCAAAAAAATATAAAATAAGAAATAATTTTAAAGAACAAAATAAAAAATATTTTTTTGAATATTTTTAATAGAATTTTGAAAAGAGTTACAATAAGAGTTTGGTTATGAATTTTGAAAAGAGTTTTTAAATTGAGTTTTGAATTATGCGTTTAGTTATGATTTGAGTGTCGAGTTGTGTTTTAAGTTTAAAATATTTAAAAAATAAAATAAATAAAAAATAAAATTGTATTAAACATTTTTAAATATTTAAAAAATAAATCCAAAAAATTTGTAAATACAACTCGAAATTCAAAAACTTAAAACTCAAAATACAATTCAAAACTCTTTCCAAAATTCATAACCAAATAAATTTTCTTTTTTCAAAATTCAACTCACAATTTCACGCTTAAATCACATCCCAAACTCAAATTATGATTTTAAAACTAAACCAAACGTAGCTAAAAAAAACTCAATAATTTAATATCTATGATTAAGATTTACTATTCCACAATAAGAACTATAGATCTAAAATTTTTGACAAATTTTTGAATTATTTATTGGTTCTATAGACTTCCTGATACTCAAATTGTAAGTATAGTCAATTAATTACGTAACTAATAATATAATTAGGTTGTGAAACAGTGTCATACCTCAAATCTTGAAGGATTAAATTTTTCTGGATCTATGAAGAAATTTGGATTGTGATGAATGATCCGAAACAAAGGCAAAACTTTCCAACCTTTTGGAATCAAGACCCCTGAGAAATATTTTCAATACCAATCAATCAATTCAAAAATTTGACTGATTTTTCCTTAGATTTCCGTTAGATCATGTTTGTTTAATTCTTTTGGTGACAGCTCTAGAAATATTTGTTAATGGGTTGTGCAAAAATTTAAATAATAATTCTCAAATCATAAATAAATAAATAAAAATTAAAGCAATATTGATTTTGTCAAATGTATATATACTATTATATATGTAGAGCATAATAACCTCATTATTGAACCAAGAAGATGACTTTTGGATGCAAATTCTAGAGAAACCAAACTTTAATTCAACCAAAAAATTCACAATTGAACCAAAAAATTCATTGATATTGTAATATGTTTTGAATACTTTGAATAAACCAAGAAGGTGTGGGTTTTTTTCCCTTGCAACTATTAAAAAAAATTGTGGGAGTAGAATAGGAGACTGCAAAGATGAGTACAATAACGACTAATGAGTGCAAAACAAGTGCAAATAATTATTAAACAGTACAATTTAATTAATTTTTTTTGTCAACTTTTATTAGATAATAGGTTAATTAATACTTCGCATTGTCCCCAAATGCCTTGTTTTCAAGTGTAAAAAATAAAATAAAAATTACTTTTGGGTTTAGTAAGATTGAACCTTATTAGGGTAGGATAATGCTATATCGAAGAAGTACATATCTATACAGAATTTTTGTGATTGGTTTGAAACATTTTACTTCAAAATAAAAAGCTCATCAAAATGACTCATAATTATAAAAATGTCATCGACATATCATTCTAAGACCTCTGTGGTAAGATTGTACTACATTCGAGAATTATTAATAGTGTTTGATGTTTCATCTTTGGATTGGGACATAGGTTGTACTTGATAGTCTCCAATAATGAATCTAAAACTCTTTGTGAGATGGGAGATTTGCACCGTTAGTACGGTCGAGCTACGATAGTGCCGGTCGTGACAAACTTCACGGCGCCGCGCTATTTCCTCTACTGAGACGACCGGTATATCTGTTTTGCTCGGTCGAGGAGATCGGCAGACCATGTGGGAATTGCGCACGGCCGAGCTGTGTAGACATTTGGTAGGGCACGCAGTCGAGCGGCGAGACCAGACTACGAGCTCGGGCTAAACCGAGGACGAGGCGAAAGCCGACATGCCTTTGAACGGTTAGCCGAGATGGATAGATTCCGGATAACCTCGGATGAAGGTAGAACGGATGGAGGTCGGCGTGCCTCGGAATTGGTAAGCCACAATAAACCGGTCAATATCAGCCCGGTCATGAGCATCACCCATTGGCCCCTTTGCCAAAGGGGCAGGCTGGTGACGCATAGCTCGGTTGTGTGCAAGTGGTGACAGTTCTTCACAAGGGATAGGCCGGTCGTGGTACTCCGGTTAGGTGTGCCACCTGGGCCAATGGCGTGAGGGAGAGGACATCTGCTCCACGCATGCATTAATACTGTTGGACAGTTCTGCGTGTACTGGTGGGAGGACTATGCCTTTACACGCGTCAGGTGGTGAGAGGCGAGCACTGTCACCTGTCTAGGGAAGGACAACAGAGGTAGTGCGCGCACAATTTTGAGGCTGCATGGCCAACCTAGAAATAGATGGAACTCTAGAGGTATGAAAAATTCACTCTATCACTAACACTCTCTCTCTCTGATAGCCTTCTTCTTCCTCCATTGGCCTGACTTGATCGTCGGAGGGTCTATCCGGCACACCACCGCCGGGCAGCTCACCATTTCTGTGTTGCAGAGATAGACGCCGTCACAAGAAGCTTGACGTCCAAGGAGTATGGAAAGCAGAGGATATATCGCCCCCGTACAATTGGTGCCGTCTGTGGAAACTCTTTGATACTCAACCCTTGTTCTTTGAGCTTCTACAACCATTTCCATGGCCAACAACGGCGAAGCCCCACTGTCCGTCGTCGATGGCGTCACACCTGAGTACGTCCGCTTGAGAGAAGGCCCCCTGAATATTCCAGCCATGGCGGGTCTAGAGACTCCTTCGCGAGGTGCGCGAGACAAACACGGGAGGAGTACTGATCGCTCGCAGAGTCCAGAGGGCTGCCGACGCCGGGGGGAGTCCCATGCGTAGCGCCTGGAGCACAAACTCAAGGATCAAGACGCCCTCATTCGCAAGATGGCGGCGGAGATGGAGCTGCTGAAACGCCAGATTAAAGGGAAGGGTGTTGCTGGAGAGGGCAACCTCAGTGAGTGCACCCTGTCCCCTCGTTGTAGCAGTCGCCGCCAGGGGAGGACTCACTCTCTCTCCATCACCAGGAACTATGGGGTTGGAGATTCCAACCAAAGAGAGGGCAGGTCCCTCTCTCGCGACAGCACTTACCGCCCTTCACGCCCGACGCCGATGTCGCGATCCTTTTTCTCCACACGTTCCAGGAACTTGAGGGATGTGTTGGAGGAGAGGGCGCGCCGTTGGGAGGCTTAGAGAGTGCCGGCATTGTAGAGGTTGAGCGCTCCAGTTCGTTGTAGTGAGGAAGTGGCGATGCCAGCCCCTAAAGCGATAGCCCCTGAGCTGGTGGACAAAGAGCTGGCGCGACTTACAGCCACGCCGCTGTCTCCGGAGATTGAGAGTACACCACTCCCTGCCGGATTCCACCGGCCAAAGTTCACTTTGTACGACGGCAAGACGGATCCGTACATGCATGTGAGCCATTACCGGCAAGTAATGGTTGGCCACCGGCGCAACGACGCCTTGATGTGCCTCATATTCCCAGCAAGCTTGGGAGAGCTGGGTTTGAAGTGGTTCGAAAGGCTCCCGGAGGGGAGTATTGAGGGGTGGCAGCAACTAGCGGAAGCCTTCATCACCAGATTCAAAACCAACACACGAACGCCGAAGGAGGTCGACCATCTCCTGGGCGTCAAGATGGAGTCAGGGTGTTCGTTGAAGGCATACAATACGAAATACTGGGAAACTTACAATGAGATCATCGACTACCCCACCAATCTAGCGATCACTCAATACAAACGGGGTCTCCCAGTCGGACATAGGCTGCGAGATTCACTCACGATGCATCAACCCACAACCATGGAGTCGTTGATGCAGCGGATCAATGAGCACATTTGTGTGGAGGATAATGCCGCCTCCGCGATCGAGAAGGCTAATCAGGTTACGGCGGACAGAAGGGTGGCGGGGAAAGTTCACTCGGTTGGGCAGGAGGATAACCGCCCAAACAACCGGTCAAAAGATCAGCGCCATGGTTCAAACCGTGATGACAGAAATAAGGGCCGCAGAAACGACCGGGCTGACACTCCCCGTGATGCAGCGGAGGATGCCAAAAGAAAATTGAAGGCATGGACTGGAATCACCACGGTCTTTAAAATCCCCATCTACCGCGTTTTGAGCGAGATTCGAGGCGAACCTTTCGTCCGTTGGCCGGCCAAGTTGGGGAGTGCGCAGAGGGGCTTCAATTCGAAATATCGCTGCACCTTCCATGAAGAACGGGGCCACCGAACGAAGGACTGCTTGCCGCTCAAACAACACTTGGAGGAGTTGGTGGCGGATGGACAACTTGACTAATACATAGGATGGGAGAATGAAGGCCGCACCATCAGGGCAAGCCAAGCCAAACGACCTAGCCGCCCTGGATGCGGCCCCGCAAGGTGTAATCAACGTTATCCATGGTATCATTGAACCAGCCAGGGTCTGCGAGCTGAGAGGGATGATCAAGAAGGCCGAGCATATGAGGGAAATGCTCTCTGTTCAGCCCACTGTGAAGGGGGGGAGAACCGAACCAAAAGATGTCCTTACCTTTACAAGCAAGGATTTAGAAAGGATCCAGATGCCCCACAATGATGCCTTAGTGGTAACTCTTTGCGTCAAAGGCTTTGACATTAAAAGAATTTTGATCGACCAGGGGAGTTCGGTCGAAATTATGTATTATGATGCTTTCAAGCAAATGAAACTGGAGGACAAAGACTTGGCTCCCGCGACGTCCCCCTTGGTTGGTTTCAACTCTCAACCAGAGTGGTCGATCGAAAAGATCATTTTGCCGGTCAGAGCGGGTTCTATAGTAAAGTAGATGGAATTCTGGGTGCTGAAAGTTTCATCCAGATACAACCTAATTTTGGGCAGGGGGTGGTTGCACGCCATGCAAGCAGTTACGTCTACCTTCCATCAAGTTATGTGCTTTCCGGCGCCCACCGGGCAAATCGAATAAGTTTGGGGAGACCAGGTGATGGCAAAACAATGCTTCGTTGCGGTAAATGGCAGCCGAGCAGCCAAAGGGTTCGTCCAGATGATTGAGGGGCCCAAGGGGAAAGAGGTCCTTGAAGACGTAGGAAGGAAGGCCGAGAAAAAATCGGTAGAGGATTTGGTTGAAGTGCGCATCGACGAGGACGACCCGACTAAGTTCTTCCTCTTGGGATCATCTTTGTCGAGCGTCGAGCGGTTAGATTACGTCAAATTCTTGACTTCTAATTTGGAGGCCTTTGCGTGGACGTCTTACGATATGCCTAGCGTTGACCCAAGCTTCATTTGCCATCAGTTGAATGTCTTCCCTGATGCACGGCCCGTCATCCAAAGGACACGCCGCTCAGCCTTGCACCATGCTGAGGTGGTAACGGAAGAAGTGAAGAACCTGTTGGAAGCTGGGACCATAGAAGAAGTGCAATACCCTCGATGGATATCTAACACGGTGGTGGTTCTAAAGAAGAACGACAAGTGGCAGGTCTGCGTTGACTACAAGACTGTCAACCGTGCTTGCCCAAAGGATAGTTTTCCCCTCCCTCGAATTGACCAGCTGGTGGACTTAACCACTGGCCATCAGAGGTTTAGCTTCCTGGACGCATATCGCGGCTACCACCAAATAGCTATGTATAGACTGGACCGAGAGATCACATCGTTCACCACTCCTAGGGGCTTATATTGTTACAAAGTCATGCCGTTCGGACTGAAGAATGCCGGGGCGACTTTTCAGAGGATGGTAACAAAAATGTTCACTCCTCTTTTGGGCCGAACAATGGAGGCCTATATCGACGACATGGTGGTGAAGAGTAGGGAGAAGTCTCAACACCTCGCCGACCTAGCAGAAATGTTTGCCATCCTAAAGCACCACAAGCTTCGTCTGAACGCCTCCAAATGCGCCTTCGGAGTTGGCACTGGGAAGTTCTTGGGTTTTCTGGTTACAAACCAGGGAATCAAAGCCGACCCATCACAAATCAAGGCAATACAAGAGCCGAAGCGTCCTAACTCCACAAAGGACGTGCAACATCTTGCCGGGATGGCAGCCGCGTTGAACAGATTATCAGTCGGTCTTCGGATCGTTGCAAGCCCTTCTTTAAAACATTGAAGTCCAAGTTCATCTGGGATGATGAGTGCGACCGCACACTAGCAGACCTGAAAGCATATCTCTCCTCAGCCCCTATTTTGGTCACGCCTCAGCCGGGCGAAGAGTTGTACCTCTACTTGGCTGTCTCTCAACACGCGGTTAGCGCGGTATTGGTCCGTGCTGAAGGTACCCAGCACCTACCGATCTTCTATGTAAGCAAGACTCTGCTCCCAGTCGAAACGAGATATCTTCCCTTGGAAAAATTGGCGCTGGCCCTAATGATGGCGTCAAGAAAGCTAGCACACTATTTTCATGCCCATACAATAGTTATGTTAACTGAGTTCCCGCTCAAGGTGCTTTTTGAAAAGGCAGACTTCACTGGGAGAATTTTGAAGTGGGCCGTGGAAATAGGACAATATGACATCAAGTTCCGACCGCGCACCGCAATCAAGGCTCAAGCACTCGCTGACTTTGTGGCGGAATTTGCCCCTGGGATGTATCCAGTTTGCCCGATTGATTTGGTTGGTGCAGATTTAGCACAACCCATGATTCTGGCAACAAAAACAAGTGTTGGCTTGCAAGTAGGAAAAGGGAAAAGCACGACCGAACTAATAAAGTCCGGCGATGATGAACCCAACCAAGACAAGGAAAGAGACCAGAATGAACCGATCAGAGACTTGGAATTGAGAAGCTCCCAGAACCCCTCTGATTGCTGGAAGCTGTTTATTGGCGAGATGTGGAAGCTCTTCGTTGATGGGGCATCCAACAGACATGGGGCCGGGCTGGGCATCGTACTGACTTCACCGGATGGGCTGATTATTGAGCAGGCAATTACGCTCGATTTCCCAGCATCCAACAACGAAGCGGAGTATGAAGCCCTCCTTGCCAGGCCAAGAAGCGCATTAAGAATGAAGGCGTCGGCCCTGATGGTATTCAGCGATTCCAAGTTGGTGGTCAATCAGGTCTCAGGGGAGTATGAGGCAAAGGACGAAAGAATGGCCAAGTATCAGGCGCTGGTACGCGCAGAGATTAAGAAGTTCACTGCAACAAGGATGGAACAAATCGACCGCGAGGAAAACAGCGCGGCTGATGAATTGGCCAGACTTGCTTCTGCTCAGACAGCTTTTCCTAACCCCTTGATGATAGAATTTTTACCCTGGCCAAGCATTGAGGAACCAGAATCAGCCGAGGTACTCTGCACCGACTTGGGTCCTTCCTAGATGGATCCCATCATCGCCTTCCTGAGAGATAGAGTTCTGTCGGAAGAAAAGAAAACGGCTAACAAGGTCCGAGCCAAGTCAGAGCAGTTTTGGCTCTCCCCTTCCGGAGCCTTGTATAAGAAGTCTTTCGCCGGGCCGTACTTGAAGTGTGTTCACCCCTCTAAAGTGGAGGCCTTCCTCTATGAGATCCATGAAGGCATCTGCGGCAGCCATACTGGGGGCAGATCTTTGGCCTACCGAGCGATTTCTCAGGGCCACTGGTGGCCATGCATGCAGGCGGACGCGCAGAAGTACGTTCGCCGGTGTGAAAAATATCAGAAGTTCGCTCATCAGATCCATCAGCCATCAAGAGAACTGCTCCCCCTTACCAGTCCTTGGTCGTTCGCACTCTGGGGATTGGACATAGTGGGGCCACTCCCAGCGGCCCCGGGCAATCGCAAGTTCTTCATCGCCGTCACTGACTACTTCACGAAGTGGGTTGAGGCCGAGCCATTGGCGACCATAAAGGAAAAGGATGTGAAGAAGTTCGTATGGCGAAATGTCATCACCTGTTTCGGTATACGCAAGGCCCTCATCTCGGATAACGGCACTCAATTCGATGGAAAACTTTTTCGCGGATTTTGCGAAGAGTTGAAGATCGAGTTTTACAATTCAACGCTGGCCTATCCTCAGTCAAATGGTCAAGTAGAAGCCTCAAACAAGACCATCCTGGACGGGCTGAAGAAGCGGCTTGATAAGGCCAAGGGCAAGTGGGCTGAAGAACTCCCTAATGTGCTCTGGGCATACCGCACTACGCCAAGGCGGTCAATCGGGGAAACACCATTTGCTTTGGCCTATGGCATGGAGGCCGTCATCCCGTTGGAAATTGACATGCCAACCATCCGCTCTGAAAATTTCTAGCCAGATCTGAATAATGAAGCGGTGGCATTGGAGCTGGACCTTGCTGAAGAAAGGAGGGAGCGAGCATTGATCCACATAGCGGCTTATCAACAAGAACTCTCAAAAAAGTACAACAAGGTTGTGCACCCCAGGCTATTCAAGATTGGGGACTGGGTATTAAGAAAGGTACTTGGCAACACGGTGGTCCCGGGCGAAGGAAAGCTCGGTGCGAATTGGGAAGGACCATACAAGGTGTTGGTCTCGCCGGCAAAAGGGCATACCATTTGGAAGATTCGGATGGCAAGGCTGTCCCCCGACCTTGGAATTCAGCCAATCTTAAGGTCTTTTACTTTTAAGATGTAATCACTTTTGTTTAGATTTATGTAACTTTGAGCCTCTTGGCATTTTGATGTAAGAGATAGCACGATATTATGTAATGAAAATTAGCCCTCTCGTTGTCCGGTATTGCGTCTCCGTACAATGACATCGCAAGGATACAAGACAATTATGGGTGCCAGGGGCAAGGAGACCGACCTGAATGGGACCGAACTAATCTCCTCTCGCTGGAATGGAAACAGACCGCACAAACAGTTTACATTGTCCAAAGAAATGATTGGCGAATAAACCAATTCACATATAGGCCGAGCTGGGATTTGCTCGGCCAACTGGAATGTTGGCGACATGACCAACTTAAATGAAACATTGGTGTTTTGCCCAATGTAGCGGCCGGGCTGACTTCGCTCGGCCCAATTTGGCATGTTGGTGTTTTGTCCAACTAATGAGAAGCCGAGCTGACATTGCTCGGCAGAAGTGAAATGTTGGCGATCTACCCAACTGAAAGGGCGAGCTGGTTTTTGCTCGGTCACGTTGAAGTACTGGAATTTTATAAAGTTTGAAAACCCATCAAGGCCGAGCTGATTTTGCTCGGCCCCGTACATGAGCCCTCAATTTAGGGCCGAGCATATTTTGCTCGGCATTTTCAAAGGTGCATTTGAAATTTCAAAGGAGCCGAGCTACTAGATGAAGTTTAAACACGTTTAAGGAAATTTTGCATGCCGAAGCCAAAAAGCAATAGAAGCTAAACGGGCAAAAGTTCAAAAATTTCATTCATTGAGAAAGTTACAGTACATAAGGGCGGGCATAGCCCGGTTACATTCCAAAACAAAGTAAAGAAAATAGAAAAGAGACACGGTTTAATCCAACTCTAATTCGACCGCTTGTTCGGCGACTTGCACAGTCGGCTCAGCCTCCTCCACATCGTGCTTGGGCAAGTTTTCCTCGGCTTCATCGTCAGTGCTTTCCACCACGACAACATCCTGATCAGCCTCTTCATCTTCTGCATTTTGAGATGCTTCGGGAGGATTCTGCTCGGCTTGTTGCGCCGCGGCGGCTTCTTCCTCGGCCTCTTTTCTTGCCTCTGCAATGAGCCGGTTCTGAGTGGCACTGGCATACGCCTACATATAGTGCAGTGTGAAGGCAGCAGGCGGATTTATGAACATGTTAGCATCCTGACCAAGGCCGACTTTCTCCACGGCAGCTTTTCAGCCGCACTGGAAAAATATGTCCTTGGTCGCCTGCACTTGCCGTTCATATGTTTTTTCGCCTTGAGCGTAGCCCCTGTCCTCGGCGTCATCCACAGCCTTGTCTTTCTTTGCTTTGTGCGCGTCGCGCAGTTTCCTCAGCTCAGCGAGGTACCTGGCCTTTGCCGACTTCACAGCCCGTTGTTTGTCCGCGTCAGCTCGATCAACTTTTTGACTCAGGATATCTCGCTCCGTCGCAGCTGCCTCTTGCGCGGCCTTGAGTTTGGCTATCTCGGTCTTTTGGGCCTTGTTCTCCGCAATGGCGTCCCGCAGACTCTGCCGCACGGCGATCATGCGCTCGTGGGCGAGATAGTTCTTCTGCGCGGTCTGCAAGCAAATGCAAGATTGTCAGTATTCCGGCAACCGAGCAATAACCGAACAATAACTTGAAAAAAAAAAAGAGACTGATGACTTACCAAAACTATAGATTTTGCCGCCGAGCGAAGGACCTTTAGGTCGGAAAGCTCGTCATGTTTTTTCATGTCGGCAGGCAAGATCAACCCCTTGGTCATGTTAAAACCAAGCGAGTGGTCCTTGTCGGCGTAGATCGAGTCAGCGGCAGTGACAGCCCGGCCTTGGTATTTGTACTCGGGTGCCCAAACCGGGGGGGTAGCTGGGCTCTAGGATGGCCTTGGTAGTCGTTGATCGATCCGATCACCCAGCTCGGTTGAGACGTGTTCGACCGAGTCTTCATCAACCAATTGTTGGCCTGATCGGTCCTTCCTCTGCCTCTTCTTCGACTGGCCAGCCGCCTGCTCTCTGGCCAATGCCAGCACAGCTCCTTCTGTTTGCCCGGCTGGGGTGGAGGATATTCCCCCGGTTGCCTCTAGTGGTTGGAACCGTCTTCCTCTCCGATGATCATGGACTTGATTGCCCGGATCTTCGCCATTTCTTGCTTGGCAGTGAGAGGAACAAGTTTGATCGGTGGTAGGTTTGGATCTGGTTCTGGGGATGGCGCACATAAAAAGTCGGTAACCCGGCTCTTGCGCGGTGCAATGTAATGGTAGGTCTGTTCGAAGCCGAGGAGTTTCGACGACTCCCGTTCCTCGGCCGGATGGCGCAATAAGGTTCCGATGGCCTCCTGATTAGCGCGGTAGTAATCTACTGCTAAGTGCTTATCTGCAAAAGAAGACGAGTGTTAGATCGATAAAAATAAAATAAAATAAAATAAAAAAAGAAAGAGGGCAGAAAGAATATAGTGCGGTCAGCCGGACTACTCACCAGCACTACCAAAATCTTTCCTAATATACCATCCCGGTACGGGTGCCTCGGTGTGTTCATATCGACCGGACACCCACAAGAAGTCATCGTCATTGGCCCCTTTGTCCGGGTTGCCCTCGATAAGTTTTGCTCGGCCCTTCTTCACTTTGAGGTACCAACAAAACCCACCTTTATTCTTACTGAGGCTATATTGGTGGAAAATTTCAGCCAGACCGAGATTGAGACCGAGCCTCCGGTTTAGCTCGGCGACCCCATTTATTATCATGTACGTATTATTGGAGACTTGGGTCGGGCAAAGCCTTGTCTGCCGCAAAAATTCGCAGATCAAGGGTTGGACTGGGAAGCGAAGTCCACCTTCAACTATTGAAACTACCGCGAACGGGCACCGATCTAGATCTCCCCAAGGGGTGTCTCCTTTTTTGGCGAGCTTTAAGACGATGTCGTCAGGAATGTTGTACTCCCTACGAAACTCCGCCATCGCGCCGGGCGAGCTAACCATAAATCGGTACTTACCCATCTATCTCGGTCTTATCGGGTTTTGTATCTCGGTCTAAAATGTTGGTGTTTTTGCTCGGTCTTTGAGCTCCACCAGTGATAGTACTCTCCTGGTCGGTCCTAGTTTGTTCTGCATTGTTAAGAAATAATCCCAAGGGTTAACACGACATAAATTGCACGGCTCCTATTGGAAATTACTCAGTGAAAGGGTTTTTGGGTATCTGGCCGGTCTAACTCCTACCTCGGCTAAATGACAGGGTTGATTTAGCCTTCCTTATTTGGCTCTCATTTCGGCTTGGTCAAGGTAGGTTTTAGCTCGGTTCGAATCTATTGACGGATCTAATCGTGCTTTCAGCTCGGTCAAGGCACCAAGTAAAGATTTCAGGCTTTCAGCTCGGTTCAGTCTATTTATCGACCTAATTGTGTTCGGCTCGGTTGCGGCCTCAGCGAGAGGCCACAAATAGTTTTTGCTCGGCTATAGCTTTACCTACGGATCTAAATGAGCATTTAGCTTGGTTCAGTCCAGGTCCGAACTGTTCATATCAAGTTCAGAGGTTTGGCTTTGAGGCTTGGTGAAACAAGGGGCACGAAGGCCCTCTCCACTCCACCAGTTCCAGTTTTTCTAAGGTGTGGCATTATTGGGACTAAAAAGGAAGAGCCTTAAAGGTCACAAGCAGAGGACACGGAGCACAGTGGCACGAAAATGAAGAACAGGTACAACAAATTCGAGAAACGAAAATAGAAAATGCGAGGAAGGGTAAGGGAACTTACCAGTGGCAGATGCGAGGGTGGATGCAACCTCGAGAGCCTGATTGTAGCTTGCGGAAGGAACTGAAACGGAGGGAGAAGCGCAAAGACAGTAGTGGCAGAAGATGTTAGAGGATTCTATGAGCTAGGGCTTTCGGCTCAAGAAGAAGAACAGTGAAGAGTTCGAATGACTCTTGGGTTGTGCATAAAAAAGGGGGAAAAGGGCCAAACGGCTGCACCGTTCGAATTCCAACGCGTGCAAGACAGCTGGTTGTACGGACTAATGGCGTGAGGCCACGTGGCACTGAGAACGCGGCTGTCAGTATGGCTGTACGACCATTGATAAGGCTGCTGAAGTAATTACCGATCAAATGGGATTGTTTGGTTCGGAAATGATTCGATCATGCTCGGCTTGCTCGGTTTGGAAATGATGCAATCATGCTCGGCTTGGAAGTGACGCCGTCATGCTCAGCTCAGAGATAGTGCAAATCACGGACCGTTAGCTCGGTCACTGGGGTAACCCCAATCACGATTAGCTCGGATGGGATTAAGGGGCAATTGAGAGGGGAGATTTGCACCGTTAGTACGGCCGAGCTACGATAGTGCCGGTCGTGACAAACTTTACGGCGCTGTGCTATTTCCTCTACTGAGACGACCGGTATATCTGTTTTGCTCGGTCGAGGAGATCGGCAGACCAGGCGGGAATTGTGCCCGGCCAAGCTGTGTAGACATTTGGCAGGGCACGCAGTCGAGTGGCGAGACCGGGCTACGAGCTCGGGCTAAACCGAGGACGAGGCGAAGGCCGACATGCCTTTGAACGGTTAGCCGAGATGGATAGATTCCGGATAACCTTGGATGAAGGTAGAACGGATGGAGGTTGGCGTGCCTCGGAACTGGTAAGCCACAATAAACCGGTCAATATCAGCCCGGTCATGAGCATCACCCCTTGGCCCCTTTGCCAAAGGGGCAGGCCGGTGACGCATAGCTCGGTTGTGTGCATGTGGTGACAGTTCTCCACAAGGGATAGGCCGGTCGTGGTACTCCGGTTAGGTGTGCCACCTGGGCCAATGGCGTGAGGGAGAGGACATCTACTCCACGCACGCATCAATACCATTGGACAGTTCTACGTGTACTGGTGGGAGAACTAGGCCTTTACACGAGTCAGGTGGTGAGAGGCGAGCACTATCACCTGTCTAGGGAAGGACAGCAGAGGTAATGCGCGCACAATCTTGAGGCTGCATGGCCAGCCTAGAAATAGAAGGAAAGAGGAACGCTAGAGGTATGAAAAATTCACTCTATCACTAACACTCTCTCTCTCAGATAGCCTTCTTCTTCCTCCATTGGCCTGACTTGATCGTCGGAGGGTCTATCCGGCACACCACCGCCGGGCAGCTCACCATTTCTGTGTTGCAGAGATAGACGCCGTCACAAGAAACTTGACGTCCAAGGAGTACGGAAAGCAGAGGATATTTTGCCCCCGTACACTTTGATTGTCCTGTGATGCGAGGTGGAATGAATATAGTGGTATTGTGTGCTCTTTGCCTCCATTATATCCATTTTGCTGGTGCCCAATCAAACAGATGTATAGATTATCTATGGTTTGGTGCAGCGTGGTGCAGAGCTTACCATTGTATATGACATCTTCAACAGCTTCTCTGTAAGTGTAGGATATGATACTTGCCATCCTCAGGCTCTCCAGTACCACCTGGTATCCACACTCATCAATAATTAGTCCTTTTGACTATATGTAAATGAAATACCCAAAACATGACACGTCATAAAGGCATAGCCCATGTCAATGTCAAAGTCAAATTTTGATTTTTTAATATTATCAGCAAATAAGAAACATTTGTTAATGCAATCAAAAGAATTATATTAATAAAGGCGAAAGAAGTGTGAAAATTGCATCATTTATTACCTGACTCATCTCAACTAGGTTGATACAAGAAGACTCAGAAAATGAAGGACATAAAGGTTGGCAAGAATTCAACAAAAAAAAAAAAATTACGAAAATTTTCCGCATGTTGTACACCAAAATTTTTGGTTGGTAAAATATTGTAAAAGAATTTTTTTTAGAAAACTTGTCAAATTTTAATTTTGGCATAGATTATAGCATGTCATTATAGATGTTTAAGGATGTATTTAATTATTTGATTAGAGAAAATAATAGTTGTTGGTTGATGTTGGGAATACCTTATAAGTGTACGGCATATTTCTAGTTTGAGCCCATGTCAGTGGTCGGTTTCCTCCATCATTTGATTCATATATTGACTTCTGTTCTTTCTAAAATACCAAAATAATGGGTTAAAAATGCACTAACTATACATCCAAGCAAATTATTTAAATCCCACATTAATCCCTTATTATAAATGTCAACATTGAGAAACTAATTATAATATCAATTTTTTACAAGTCCTCGTTTCATAACATGACAAAAATGGTTTAAAATAAATCCTTTTTAATAATATAGAAACTAATCACATGACTAAATGCGGTGCTCTTATACGAGATGAATCCTATATATATTTTTTTATAGATTCTACACCTATGTAAAAAGATTATGTTTTATTTTTTAATTAGTTTCTGTACATGTAGAAGAAATGGGAAAATATTCTGTCTAGCACTTTTTTCATCCGGCAGTTGATCTAAAGGCGACAGTTTGAATTAACTGCTATATGATAATTAGATGAAGAAAGTGCTAAAGATGATTCAAATCCTGAAAAAAAAAATACTGAAAATGGATGAAATCTTACCCTAATAGCATCTCGAAGGAGTGGGTAATCGTGAATGTATTTGATAACCCAAGTTAGGGCACTAGCAGTGGTGTCCTGAGCTGCAAACAAAACTCCGATGATGTTGTCGGCGATTTGATCATCGGTCAGGATTTGTCCGTCTTGATGATCATGGTAGTTCAGGAGAGAACTTATAAGATTCTTTTCTGTCAATCTCTTCTCCCTCTTTTCACTCACTATCTCTCTTAGTATCTTCCCCAACCGCCTTCTTGCCTTCATCCATTCATTTATCATAAAACAGATTAGAAATTAAGCAGATTTAATTAACAAGTAAACTTAATAAAATTAAAAAAAAAAATTCTAAGGGTTACATAATGTAACACAAATGAAAAATAATACCATCTCATCCCACAATAATGGCTCTTTTAGGAATTTTAACTTTTGGAGAATTTTATTATACACGTCCCATATCATATGCTTCTTTAGCTATAATCAATTTTTTTCTTTAATTATGATATTATTTTGAGATTTTGATTATGACTTTTTTATATTTAATAACTGATAAAATATGAAATTATATAAGTTTCTTCTATAATTATAAGGTGCATACGGTATATATACCTTTGAGGGATATGTACCATAGTCTTTTCCCATTTAGTGGGACATGTAATTATTAATTTGAAATTATATTAATTTACCATATTGCCCCTTTTGTTCTCTTTATTAAATATATTTATAATTATTTTTAAAGGGTAATTTTGGAATTCTCTAGAGTTTTATGTTTTGCTTTTCCAAATGGACAAATATTTTAGGACATCCAAAGAAGAAAAGATGGACAAATAATATGGGATGGACGGAGAACGGGTTTACACATGGGCCTATTTTAGGACATCCAAAGAAGAAAAGATGGACAAATAATATGGGATGGACGGAGAACTGGTTTACACATGGGCCTCTTTTGGGATGACAGAAAAAAAAAAAGTTATTTTATTGACTTATTTAAGTCTTATTACTTTTTTATTTTTTTGTACGTTTTTTCAATAATAAGTCTTAAAAAAAAAAACTTCTCAAAATAAGCCTGAGTTCAATCATTTTGTCTTTTATTTTTTGATTTTATAGTACAACTAATTTAGGCTTTTATACGAAAATTGTCACATAGGTCTACCTCATATTCTACGTGATATGCCCTTATAATTTTATTGACTACATATCCATTATTTCTTTTTCTTTTCTTTTTTCTTATGTATTATATAAAGCAACCAATAAAATTAAAAGGACATACAACCTAATTAAAATTCTTAAAAAACAGGATAATTTTTCCATACATACAACTAATTTAGGTTTGTTCACTTGCGTTTTTGTATTTAATGAATTTTTAAAAAATAAATAAATTTTAAAACTTTTTCCTTGGTAAGTCTTGCTCGATTAGATTGAAAAGTTAAAATTAATAGAACGTTTTGAGATTTTTTTTTTTAGGTAAACTATTTTTAGATTTATTTATTTAATATTTTTTAGATTCTATCAAATTAGATGGACTTAAAAAAATAAAAATAAAAACCAACACAATTTTATTAAAAAAAATTTATTAAATCAAAATTTTTTTTTTTAACTGTTGCCATATAAAGACTTAATAATGTAGTTTAAAAAAATAGTCTTAATAAGAGGAGTAATGTCAAGCATTATGAAAAAAAAGAATATTATGGACATTTTTATGAAAATTCTTTATCTTTGAATTATACACAATAAAACATTACAAACTAATCAAAGATGAAAAATTTTATGATATTTTTTTTATAATGCCTAACATTATTGGTAAGAGAAATAAAGGCGACAAACACTTATGGCCCCTTTTGAGAAGATAAAAACAATTAGTTCACTAGTTTATTTAGATCACGTCACCTTTTTTTTTTTCAATTTTTATAAATAAATAAACAAAAATAAGTCAATAACTAAAAAAAAAATTCACTTCCCAAAATAGGCCCATATAGGTGGGTCTCATAATACTTGTAGGTCCAGACACTCACAAGGATGATCTCATAGACCATAGAAAAGCGAACTCTTTAATAATAAAATAGGAAAAAAAAAATTACAAAAATATACATGCACACAACAATATAAATTTTACAATTTATACCTTACATTTATATAAAAATAATTTATGAACAAAATTTCCATATATAAAACTTAACAAGAATAATAAAATAATAACATTTTTAAAAGAATATTGATATTTAAGCCCAAAAATTAGATCTATTTTCTAAATTTAATGATATAACACTTTATTAAAAATATATAAGTCAACTCTCTCTTTCATTTATTCTTTAATTATCAACTAATCATTTTATTAACACACCAGTAGGTCTAGAAAATATATCTATAAAATGGATTTGTATATATTTTTTGTTTTTAAATTATAAACTAAAATAGTAAATATTTAGTTTGAAATGAATTGATAACAAAAGTTCATGCATGTAAACTTGGTATAAAAATTCTATTTATATATTATTATTATATATAGACAGATATAAATTAGGAGGTGTGTATTTACCAGAAGAGCTCTGCGGTAGGCAGTACCAGGAAGGTTAATAGGAAAGCAATTGTAACCTCTGTCCAGTGTGAAAAA
The DNA here is from genome assembly GCF_055761805.1 of Camellia sinensis. Lineage (NCBI taxonomy): Eukaryota > Viridiplantae > Streptophyta > Magnoliopsida > Ericales > Theaceae > Camellia > Camellia sinensis. The sequence goes on from NC_138964.1 coordinate 194,413,414, forward strand.
GTTGTCCTTTAACTTGTCTTTGTAGCCTGACTCCAATTTCCCAAAGATGGACAATACAGCTACTTCAAAAGTAAACTGCATTTCATTCCAAAGTAAGTGTTTAATGAGAACATAAAAATAAAAATTCACAAGGACCTATTATTAAAAAGCTCAATTAAACAAATTGATGTTGCTATAGCTACTATATATAAATGTTCTTTGTTTTTATATTTTGTAGGAGTAAATGTTATGTGCCTCTAATTATTTCACAGTCACAGCAAGTTTTTACTCTTATGTATAACAAAATTAAAAGGATAATTTGTGTAAAACTTGGGCCGAGCTAGGACCGGGTAGAAGTGGGCTGAGCTGTGGGCTGAGGTGAATGGGCTTTGCAACTAGACCCTGTTAGCTCGGTCGAGAATGACTGCAATTAGTTCGGTTTGAGTATTTTAAACCGAGCTATGGATGAACAAGGGCCAAGCTAGACATTGCTCATGAATGCACCGAACTTGGTGTCTCAGAAGGCTAGAGATAGCTCGGTTGTGCTGTCATTCTGCCATGGTAAAACCATCTCACTTGGTTAAGCAGTGGGGAGGGTGTAGAAAGATAAGCATTACCTTTCTGATTCCTAGGAGGATTCTACTAAAAGAGAGTTAAAGTGTTACTAGGATTGTGTCATGTGGACTCTATAAAAGCTCGTAACAGAACCTATGTACAGGTATCACAATTTTGACTCTCGAATACACAGAGTTTATTGTCTATTGTCTAGTTGCTAACTTAGGCTTCGGAGGGGTTTCCGGCACACACCCGCCGGTTAGCTCACGTTTGTGTTTTCAGGAAGTAAAGCGACGACATTTAGAGGAGCGCAAACTTGATCAACAGGATTATACGAGAAGATTATTTTGTTCTCGTACAATTGGCGCCGTCTGTGGGAAGTGCACAAAGAACAAAACCTTTTGATGGAGTTTTCCTCTCTAGTTGAGATCAATGGCGCACAATGAGGACTTGCCGCAATCTGCTATTGATGGGCAAACCCCGGAGGGAGGTGGGAGGCGCGAAGGTTTACCTTCTATCCCATCCATGGTAGAATTAAAATCCCAGCGACAGAGCTACCGGAGGGACACACGGGAGAGACGGGGCACGAGTCCCCGTCACTCTCAAAGTCCTGAAAGACAGAGGCGGAGGTTGGATCCCCAAGTTCTGGAGGATCACGTGAGGGAGCAAGACGAGTTAATAAGGAGGATGACGGCAGACATGGAGAGAATGAAGCGCCAGATCAAGGAAAAAATGGTGGCAACCGAAGAGGGGCACAAAGGCCACACACCCCCTTACCACTCAAAAGATCGTGACAGGCAGGTCACATCATCACAAGCAGAAAGTAGGAGCCTTAGAACATGCGACACTCAATCAAGGATTTCCAGGACTCGTTATTCTAGGTCTGAGAGAACGAGGACTAAAAGGTCATATACAAAGGGAAGCAACTATCGCCTCTCGCACACGTACCAAACGACATCTAGGCACACGGAGTTGTCTAGGTCAGCGGACTTGCGAACAGTGCTTGAGGAGAGGGCTCGACGAAAGGAGGACACTAAGGCTCGCGACCCTCAAAGAGTTTCAGCCCTGCAGCGATTGGCCCCTAAGACACATGAGAGTGTCGAGGTAGGAATGCTAATGTCGCGTCTTGCTTACGAACTAGCGGATAAAATATTAAGAAGGTTATAGAGCTCGCCGTTCGTTCCGGCAATGGAGAATGCACCGTTACCCTCAGGCTTCCACCAGCCCAAATTCGCTACTTATGAGGGGAAGTCAGACCCCTATATACACTTAAGCCACTTTCGCCAGATTATGACAGTATACTGGCGAAATGAGGCTCTAATATGTATCATGTTTCCATCCAGTCTTGGAGATCTAGGTCTGACCTGGTTCAAAAGGCTGCCAGAAGGCAGCATAGTCTCATGGGCACAATTGGCAGAGGCGTTCGTGACTAGATTCAGAACGAATACCAAGATACCAGTGAAGATTGACCAGCTACTCTCCATTGACATAGGCAAAAATAAGACATTGAGGTCTTACAACAGTCGATATTGGGAGACTTTCAACCAAATTGGGGATTGCCCTACAAATCTCGTCATCGCACAATACAAAAGGGGTCTACTAGTCAGAAACAAATTGAGGGATTCAATTACTATGATGCCACTCCTCACGATGGAGACCCTAATGGAGAGAGTGCATCAACATATCGAGTAGAGGAAGATAACGCCCGTGCTAAAGCAAAATCTGGCACAACAGTAATGCCAGACAAAAAGACTACAGCAAAAATCAACACGGTAGAACAACCAAACAGGAATGGGCGAGGCAGGCGAGCCAAGAGAGAAGACCTAGAAACGAGGAAGTTAAGAGTCCACATATTCAACAAACCTATCTACCGGATTCTTAGCGAGATACAGGATCAACCCTTCATTCGGCGGCCAGCCAAGTTGAGAGAAGCACAAAAAAGCTATGATGAGAGGTCCCGTTGCACATTCCATGATGAGAATGGGCACCGCACTGAAAATTGCACACCATTGAGGCAATATCTGGAGAAGTTAGTGACTACTAGACACATGGACCAGTATATAGAAGAGGGAACACAGCCAACCCCACAGGACCCCAACAGACCAAACGGGATGCTGGTCGACGGTCCACTACAAGGCATAATCAACGTTATACATGGGATCATCAAACCTGAGCCGATATGTGAGCTTAGGAGCATGATCAAAAAGGCTGAGCACTTTAGAGAGGTATTAAGTGCACAACCGACCGTGGAAAATGGCAGAACAGAGGCCACGAACGTCATATCCTTTTCAGACAGGGACTTAGCAAGCCTACATTGCCCTCACAATGATGCACTGATGGTCACTTTACGCGTCAAGAATTTCGATATCAAGCGGATTCTGATTGACCAAGGAAGCTCATGCGAGATAATGTACTACAAGGCCTTCAAACAACTGAAATTGGAGGACAAAGACCTGGCACCTGTGACATCTCCCCTTGTCGGTTTCAACTCAATGCCAGAGTGGCCAGTGGGCAAGATAATCCTCCCAGTTAAGGCAGGAACCATGACAAAATAGGTGAAATTTTGGGTATTGAAGGTCCTTTTCACTTACAACATAATCCTGGGGAGAGCATGATTGCACGCCATGCGATCGGTAGTATCAACTTACTATCAGGCATTGCGGTTCCCCAACAAAGCCAGAGTGATCAAAGAAGTCTTGGGAGACCAAATTATGTCAAAACAGTACTTCGTCGTGGTAAATGGCAGTCGGTGTCACGACCCAAACCCGGCCCTATGGGTTTAGCACCGTAACCGGCCAGTAATCCGAGATTACCGAAGGCCTGCTGAACAGTAATACAGTAAAACAGAGTACAGGGCCTGGCGGAAGCCAATACAGTAAATAAATAGTGTCCAATGAGCTGTGACAGTCTGTATGCAAAAAGGCTTTTCATATATTCACACATAAACAGTACAGAACAGTATGTACAATATTCACATCCATTCAAGCTAGGGACTCAACCCCACATAACAGTACAGAAAACATTCCGTCTGTACAACACAGTATACAAAATTTACAGTCACACAGTACAGGGACCTACTCCCTGTATAACAGTACAGTAAACAGTCAGTCTATACAGAACAGTTAGACAGTACAGAAAGGGGGAAATTCTAAAACACCCCTAAGCCTTAACAGTAGGCTCGGAACCTCGCAGTGAGGCACAAAGGCTGGCTTGACAAAACTGGAGTAACCCTGACGCCTCTAGCTGCGGTCTGGTGCCTGTACACCTACATATATATATGAGCAGTGAGCTAAAGCCCAGTGAATAACATAAAGCGTAAAGGGGTTTAGAATGAATGTCCTTACAGTAATGAAAACAGTTCATTTCAATCAGTCATTCAGTTGTTCAGTACAGTAAACAGTCATATGTGGTACATCCATTAGCATAGCAGTAACAGTAGGTCTTAAAAGACCGAACAGTAATGATGGCCATCAGTCAGTAAACAGTAGTGGTTCCACGAGGGAACCGACAGAGAATTCTGTCGCAGTAACAGTAACAGTAAACAGTAGGTACTAAGGATGCCACAGTACAGTTCAGAAATAAAGGACATACATTCATTCAGTAAATAATACCAGTTCAGTAAACAGTTCAGTTCAGTGTTCAAAAGATAATCAGTTGAACATATCTTTACACAATTGTTACTCACAGAGTTCTGGGCTACAGTATGCTAGAGCGTGTCTCCCTAGTCGCCAACCCTACACAGTTAACAGATTGAACACACACTAAGCTACACAGTTGGGAAATCTCATAACTTAATCCCTAATTTGCCTTGGTGTGTTTTACAATGATATCCTCATCAAGATGCCTTAAACTAGGCCTAAGAATGCCTAGGATGGGATGAGGATGCAAAAATACACTTAGAAAACATTTCGTAAAGTTTGCTGAAAATAGGAGCCTCGCTCGAGCGAGACTTTCTACGCTCGAGCGTAAGTCCAAAATCAAAGGCTTCGCTCGAGCGAGTAATCCTTCGCTCGAGCGGTCTGCAAAACAGTAAAAGTACTGGATGCTGAAATTTTACGCGCGATGGTCGCTCGATGGTCGCTCGAGCGGAGCCCTGGACAAAGGTGCTCGCTCGAGCGGGGAATCCTTCGCTCGAGCGAGGAAGCCAAATCTGGAATTTCCAGATCTGCCTCCCAAGCTCAAACCAAGCATTCTACCACTCCAAACTCGACCTCTTGGGCCCAAATTCTGGAAAACATCATTAAATTCAATGTATAACAAGTTTCAAAGTTCAATTTATGAATTCAAGCCCCAAAGGTGAGTCAATTAAAGCCTCATTCAAACCCATTTTCAAAAATATGAAGAACATGCAAACATGCATGGATTTAGACCAAATCAAAGCTTCAAAGCTTGTTCAAATGAGCTCATTTCTTTTCAAAACAAGATGAAAACATGGTCTACTCTTACAACATGGACATGCATGTAACCATTTACCATGAATTCAACTCAAAACTCATTAATTCAACCATGCATGCAAGAAATGAGCTTCAATTCACCATTAATGACCCAAATCATGACTTAGTTCTACAATGAAGCATGAACCATGCAAGAACTAGTTCAATAGCATCAATAAGAAGATAAGATCCTTACCTAGAGCTTGAATTAGAAGACTAGGAGCTCAAATATGCAATCTAAACTTCAATTCCTTCAATTCTCCAAGCAAAACCCAAGGTAGAATTCAATTCCTCTCACTCTCTCTCCTCTCTTCCCTCTTGGTCGGCAATGAGAAGGAAAATGGTTGAGGAAATGTTGTTCTTGGCTCAAGTATGTGTGTGAGATAGTGGCCCACTCAATGGCAAAACGGTAATTAAGTCCAACTCTTCAATTGGCTTATTTCAATCTAATTTAATCACACCTAATCAATTTTCAGATACTTATACCATAAAATCACATTAATTCTGAGGATCATGGAACATCAATCGGTTTCTAATTCGGCCGCCGATATGGCCTTCAATTTACAGTTTAAACATATAAGCATGAACAGATAATCAGACAATCAAACAGATAGAATGCAATTAACTAACATATACTCAGTCAATTCAGTTTCAACTTCAGTCAGTCGGTTCAGTATTTCATTCAGTTCGATTATCAGTTAGTTATCAGTCATTATCTGCTTCGTTTAACAGTAATCGGTGATTAACGGTAATCAATCGGTCATAAATCAGTAAACAGTACGAGGGTTGTTACAGTCTCCCCTCCTTATAAAGAGTTTAGTCCTCTAAACTCGAGTTACCTTCATTCTGGAAGAAAACAGGATTCAGTGGAAACAGTTCAGGATATCGTTTGGCCATGTCATCTTCCCTTTCCCAAGTGGCATACGCGCCACCGTGGTTTTGCCAGTCAACTTTCACTAACGGGATCTCTTTGTTCCTCAGTTTCTTGATCCGTCTGTTTACAATCTGTATAGGCCGTTCCTCGTATGTGTAGTCATCACTCAACACTACGTGGGTAGGCTCTATTACATGGAAGGGATCCCGGAGATAGTCTCTTAACATAGAAATGTGGAAAACATTATGCATGCGTTCCATTTCAGGAGGGAGCGCAACTTGATACGTCACCGGATTAATTTTCTCAATAATCTCATAAGGTCCGACGTATCTCGGTGCTAACTTGCCTTTGACTCCAAAACGAGTCTGGCCTTTCATTGGTGTCACTTTCACAAAAACGTGATCACCCACTTCATACTCTCTGTCCCGTCTTCTGACATCTGCATAACTTTTCTGTCTACTCTGTGCAGTTTTCAATCTTTGCTGTATCAGTTTCACTTTTTCAGTTGTTTCATATACAATCTCGGGCCCAAGCAAAGGCCCATCTCCAACTTCTGCCCAGCAAATTGGAGATCTACATTTTCTGCCATACAATGCCTCAAAAGGCGCCATACCAATACTCGAATGGTAGCTGTTGTTGTAGGCGAATTCAGCTAAGGGCAAATGGCTTTCCCAGTCTCCCTGAAAATCAAGGACACACATTCTCAGTAAATCCTCCAGAGTTTGGATGGTCCTTTCGGATTGGCCATCTGTCTGAGGATGATAGGCACTACTCAGCCTCAATTCAGTACCCAATGCAGTCTGTAGGCTTTGCCAAAACCTCGATGTAAACTTCGAATCCCTGTCAGAAACAATAGACACAGGCACTCCATGCAGTCTAACAATTTCATCAATATAGATAACAGCCAATTTGTCCGCATTATAAATCGTCTTGACAGGTAAGAAGTGAGCAGATTTGGTTAGTCTATCAACAATAACCCAAATTGAATCCATACCTTTTCTGGAGCGAGGTAATCCGACGATAAAATCCATCGTGATGTGCTCCCATTTCCATTCCGGTATGGGTAAGGGTTGCAGTAATCCGACAGGTCGTTGATGTTCAGCTTTGACCTGTTGGCAATGAAGACATTTGGATACAAAATCAGCAATTTCTTTCTTCATTCCCGGCCACCAGAAATTCTGTTTCAAATCTTGGTACATTTTCGTATTCCCCGGGTGGATAGACAATTTCGAATTGTGGCCTTCTTGCAGAACTCTTCTTTTCAGTTCAGTATCATTCGGTACACACAGTCTTTCTTGAAATTTCAGTACATTATTCTCACATTTGAATCCCGGTCTCGGTTTAGATTCTCTTTCCTCGATGATCTTCTTCAAGAAATCATCCAGTTGCTGTTTCTCTTTAATTTCCTCAATCAGTGCCGGTTGAGCAGAAATAGCAGCTAAGGTTCCACCTTGTTCCCGTAAAACAATTTCAATTTCAGATTTTTCAAGGTCACAAAGCAACTCTTTCTGTCCTGTAAGCAAACATGCTAAGTTTCCAATCGATTTCCGGCTCAATGCATCGGCAACGGTATTGGCTTTTCCTGGGTGGTACAAGATCTGTAGGTCATAATCCTTTATCAGTTCTAGCCATCTCCGCTGTCTCATATTCAGTTCTTTCTGTGTGAAGAAATACTTCAAGCTCTTGTGGTCGGTATATACTTCACATGTTACCCCGTACAGGTAGTGACGCCAAATTTTCAGTGCAAATACTACTGCAGCAAGTTCCAGATCATGGGTCGGGTAATTCTTTTCATGTGGTCTCAGTTGTCGGGAAGCATAAGCTATAACCTTCCCATTCTGCATTAAAACACATCCCAAACCCTTATGAGAAGCATCACTAAATACAGTATAACCATCCGTACCTGAGGGTAAAGTCAAAACTGGTGCAGTCACAAGTCGAGTTTTCAACTCCTGGAAAGCAGATTCTCTTTGGTCGGTCCAGTCAAATGATGTCCCCTTTTGAGTTAACTGAGTCAATGGTAGGGCAATTTTGGAGAAATCTTTGACAAATCTTCTGTAATATCCAGCCAATCCCAAAAAGCTTCGGATTTCAGTCACATTTGTTGGTCTAGGCCAGTTCACTACAGCTTCAATTTTCTGCGGATCAACAGAAATTCCATTTTTGCTAACAACATGCCCCAAAAACATAACATGGTCAAGCCAAAATTCGCATTTAGACAGTTTAGCATACAGTTTCTGTTCTCTTAAGGTTTGTAGGGCAAGTCTCAGATGATGTTCATGTTCTTCTATACTCTTGGAGTAAATCAATATGTCATCAATAAATACAACAATAAAGTTGTCAAGGTATGGTTTAAAGATTCTGTTCATGAGGTCCATAAATGCAGCTGGTGCATTCGTGACTCCAAAAGGCATAACTAGAAATTCATAATGTCCATACCTTGTTCTAAAAGCAGTTTTATCAATGTCATCTGGTTTAACCTTCAGTTGATGATACCCCGATCTAAGATCAATCTTGGAAAACACTTGTGCCCCCTGTAACTGATCAAATAAATCATCAATACGCGGTAGTGGGTATTTGTTCTTTACAGTTACCTTATTCAGTTCACGGTAGTCAATACACAGTCTCAGTGAGCCGTCCTTCTTCTTTACGAACAAGACAGGCGCACCCCATGGTGAAGTACTGGGCCTGATAAACTTCTTATCCAGCAGTTCCTGCAGTTGTACTTTCAGTTCTTTCAGTTCAGTTGGAGCCATTCGGTAAGGAGCTTTCGAAACTGGTTGTGTTCCGGGAATCACATCAACGGTAAATTCAATCTCCCTGTCAGTCAAATCTCCTGGAAGATTATCTGGGAAAACATCTGGAAATTCTCTGACTATAGGAATGCAATTCACATCAGTTTTAACACTATCATCAGTAGACACAGTCAGTACAGAACACAGATATCCTTTACACCCCTTTCTAATTAATTTAACAGCTTTCACTGACGAAATCAAATACGGAGGAGGTACTACTCCACTCCCATTAAACACAAATTCAGGCAAACCAGGTGGACGGAAAACAACTTGCTTGGTCACACAGTCAATAGTGGCATGATATTTTTGTAACCAATCCATCCCCAATATTACGTCAAAATGATCAATGTTCAATGGCAGTAAATCAATAAACAGATGCATATCCCCAACAATAATTTCACATGCGGGGTACATATAAGCACATGTCATGGATCCCCCTACGGGTGATGATACGACTAGCAGATAGCTCATGGGTTCTAAGGGTCTATCCAATTTCCGTGAAAAAGCATATGATACATAAGAATGCGTAGACCCCGAATCAATCAGTACATATGCATTTTGAGTACAGATAGAGAGAATACCTGACACAACGGTCTCGGTATTCTGCACATCTCCCGGTACTAGTGCGAACACTCGGCCTTGCCTCATAGGCTCTTTCTCGGTAGCTTTAGGGTTAGGCTTTGGTGGAGCATTTGATACTGCTGCGCTTGGTGCAGCTTTACGACTGGCTTGTGGAGCAGAGGGGCAGTCTTTAACCATGTGGCCCACCTTGCCACACCTGTAACAAGCTCCAGATACTCTGTAACAGACCCCCTTGTGCTTCTTGCCACACTCAGGACAGGGTGGTATGAAACCACTCCCTTGGCTGGGGCTAGTTGTCGACCCCGTATTCTGTTTCTTGTTGGCTGGGTTGTGCTTGCCTTTCTTAAATTTGAAACTCTGCCTTTTTCCATGCCATTCAGTTGTTGGTGTTTCAGATTGTTTCACTGCTGCAATGTTCGACTCGGCTATCAATGCCCGGTCGAGAACACCTACAAAAGTCGGTAATTTCAAAACATTTATCCGGTCAAGTATTGCCACATTAAGGCCACCTTCAAATTTTCTGGCCTTCTTATATTCAGTATCCACCATGTGCGGTGCATAACGGGCAAGTTCAGTAAATTTGGTTTCATATTCTGCAACGGACATTGTGCCCTGCTTCAGCTGTTCAAATTCAGTCACTTTTCTATCCCTAACACACTGAGGGAAGTACTTTTCAAAGAAGGACTCCTTGAACTGAGCCCAAGTCATAACAGTGTTTGTTTCACGGATTAACATCCACCACCTTCTAGCTTCTTCTTGGAGGGTGAAGGTAGCTAACAATACCTTATTCGCTTCAGAGCACGGAAACACTTCAAATAGTTTCTCTGTTTCCAGAACCCAAGCTTCAGCCTTTAACGGTTCAAGGCCTCCCTGAAAGGATGGCGGTTTCATTTTGCTGAATTTATGGGTGAGAGCAATAATATCCCCATCATCCACATTCACATTAGGTTCCGGCTGTACCGGAGGAGGAGAAGGTGGTTGGTTCTGTTGTTCAAGTCTAGCAGTTATCAGTTCTATCATTCTTTCCATTCTTTCCATTCTTGCCTCGGTAGACGAGGATTCAGGTTCATTTGCATTGTCCATTTCACTATAAGCAGTTATAACAGTTTTATACATAAGCAGTCATTTGTTTAACAGTTTAACACATTAGCAGATATTTAGTTATAACGTAATCACACACTTAACATGCTCATGAGATGCCCTAATAACTTTTCTAGGACACCCTATAGCTCATTTGGACACGTGTGTGCGGTATAACTCGTGGTAAGTATCGCTCTGATACCACTCTGTCACGACCCAAACCCGGCCCTATGGGTTTAGCACCGTAACCGGCCAGTAATCCGAGATTACCGAAGGCCTGCTGAACAGTAATACAGTAAAACAGAGTACAGGGCCTGGCGGAAGCCAATACAGTAAATAAATAGTGTCCAATGAGCTGTGACAGTCTGTATGCAAAAAGGCTTTTCATATATTCACACATAAACAGTACAGAACAGTATGTACAATATTCACATCCATTCAAGCTAGGGACTCAACCCCACATAACAGTACAGAAAACATTCCGTCTGTACAACACAGTATACAAAATTTACAGTCACACAGTACAGGGACCTACTCCCTGTATAACAGTACAGTAAACAGTCAGTCTATACAGAACAGTTAGACAGTACAGAAAGGGGGAAATTCTAAAACACCCCTAAGCCTTAACAGTAGGCTCGGAACCTCGCAGTGAGGCACAAAGGCTGGCTTGACAAAACTGGAGTAACCCTGACGCCTCTAGCTGCGGTCTGGTGCCTGTACACCTACATATATATATGAGCAGTGAGCTAAAGCCCAGTGAATAACATAAAGCGTAAAGGGGTTTAGAATGAATGTCCTTACAGTAATGAAAACAGTTCATTTCAATCAGTCATTCAGTTGTTCAGTACAGTAAACAGTCATATGTGGTACATCCATTAGCATAGCAGTAACAGTAGGTCTTAAAAGACCGAACAGTAATGATGGCCATCAGTCAGTAAACAGTAGTGGTTCCACGAGGGAACCGACAGAGAATTCTGTCGCAGTAACAGTAACAGTAAACAGTAGGTACTAAGGATGCCACAGTACAGTTCAGAAATAAAGGACATACATTCATTCAGTAAATAATACCAGTTCAGTAAACAGTTCAGTTCAGTGTTCAAAAGATAATCAGTTGAACATATCTTTACACAATTGTTACTCACAGAGTTCTGGGCTACAGTATGCTAGAGCGTGTCTCCCTAGTCGCCAACCCTACACAGTTAACAGATTGAACACACACTAAGCTACACAGTTGGGAAATCTCATAACTTAATCCCTAATTTGCCTTGGTGTGTTCTACAATGATATCCTCATCAAGATGCCTTAAACTAGGCCTAAGAATGCCTAGGATGGGATGAGGATGCAAAAATACACTTAGAAAACATTTCGTAAAGTTTGCTGAAAATAGGAGCCTCGCTCGAGCGAGACTTTCTACGCTCGAGCGTAAGTCCAAAATCAAAGGCTTCGCTCGAGCGAGTAATCCTTCGCTCGAGCGGTCTGCAAAACAGTAAAAGTACTGGATGCTGAAATTTTACGCGCGATGGTCGCTCGATGGTCGCTCGAGCGGAGCCCTGGACAAAGGTGCTCGCTCGAGCGGGGAATCCTTCGCTCGAGCGAGGAAGCCAAATCTGGAATTTCCAGATCTGCCTCCCAAGCTCAAACCAAGCATTCTACCACTCCAAACTCGACCTCTTGGGCCCAAATTCTGGAAAACATCATTAAATTCAATGTATAACAAGTTTCAAAGCTCAATTTATGAATTCAAGCCCCAAAGGTGAGTCAATTAAAGCCTCATTCAAACCCATTTTCAAAAATATGAAGAACATGCAAACATGCATGGATTTAGACCAAATCAAAGCTTCAAAGCTTGTTCAAATGAGCTCATTTCTTTTCAAAACAAGATGAAAACATGGTCTACTCTTACAACATGGACATGCATGTAACCATTTACCATGAATTCAACTCAAAACTCATTAATTCAACCATGCATGCAAGAAATGAGCTTCAATTCACCATTAATGACCCAAATCATGACTTAGTTCTACAATGAAGCATGAACCATGCAAGAACTAGTTCAATAGCATCAATAAGAAGATAAGATCCTTACCTAGAGCTTGAATTAGAAGACTAGGAGCTCAAATATGCAATCTAAACTTCAATTCCTTCAATTCTCCAAGCAAAACCCAAGGTAGAATTCAATTCCTCTCACTCTCTCTCCTCTCTTCCCTCTTGGTCGGCAATGAGAAGGAAAATGGTTGAGGAAATGTTGTTCTTGGCTCAAGTATGTGTGTGAGATAGTGGCCCACTCAATGGCAAAACGGTAATTAAGTCCAACTCTTCAATTGGCTTATTTCAATCTAATTTAATCACACCTAATCAATTTTCAGATACTTATACCATAAAATCACATTAATTCTGAGGATCATGGAACATCAATCGGTTTCTAATTCGGCCGCCGATATGGCCTTCAATTTACAGTTTAAACATATAAGCATGAACAGATAATCAGACAATCAAACAGATAGAATGCAATTAACTAACATATACTCAGTCAATTCAGTTTCAACTTCAGTCAGTCGGTTCAGTATTTCATTCAGTTCGATTATCAGTTAGTTATCAGTCATTATCTGCTTCGTTTAACAGTAATCGGTGATTAACGGTAATCAATCGGTCATAAATCAGTAAACAGTATGAGGGTTGTTACAGTCGGGCTGCAAAAGGATATGTACAGATAGTGGAAGAGCCAAAAAGTAATGACCTGTTTGCAGATGTCAGCAAAGCAGCTGAACAAAAGGCAGTGGAAGACTTAGTAAAGGTAAGGATAGATGAAAAGAACCCAGAAAAGTTCTTTCTGCTCGACTCGTCTCTGTCCAGCACTGAGAGAGTAGAGGTCATGGAGTTTTGAACCTTTAACATCGAAGTGTTCGCCTGGACACCGTATGACATGCCTGGCATTGACCCTAAGTTCATCTGTCACCAACTTAATGTCCACCCAACTGGCAGACCAATTATACAGTGCACTCGCAGATCGGCACTCCACCATGCAGAGATAGAGGCGGAGGAAGTGGGAAACTTGCTGGAGGTAGGAGCCATCAGAGAAGTGCACTATCCAAGATGGATCTCTAATACTGTAGTAGGGCCAAAGAAGAACGGAAAGTGGCGTGTTTGCGTGGACTACAAAACAGTCAACAAGGCATGCCCAAATGACAGTTTTCCCCTACCATGGATACACCAACTGTTGTACCTGACGGCAGGACATAACCGACTTAGCTTCCTTGATGCGTATCGAGGTTACCATCAGATCGCTATGTATGAACCAGACTAGGAGGTCACATCATTTACAACGCCTAGAGGGTTGTACTGTTACAAGATCATGCCTTTTGGCAGAACAATGGAGGCTTACATAGATGACATGGTGGTCAAGAGCAAGGATGAGAAGGACCATCTCAGGGACCTAAATGAAATGATTCAGATTTTGAAGTCCCACAAGCTACGCCTAAATGCATCTAAGTGCGTATTCGTTATAGGATCAAGCAAATTCCTAGGCTTTCTAGTGACCAATCGGGGTATAGAAGCTGATCCCTCTCAGATCAAAGCAATCCAAGATCTTGAGAGGCCCAACACAGTCAAAGAGGTACAACATCTCACTGGCCTAGCAGCCACACTCAACCGGTTCATAAGTCGGTCGTCAGACAGATGTCGACCATTCTTCCAAGTGTTGTAGGCCAAATTTGAGTGGGATGAAGAATGCGACCGCACCCTAGAAAGCTTGAAAGATTACATGACCTCTCCTCCGTTGTTAGTAACCCTGGTACCAGGAGAAGAGCTCTTTTTGTACTTAGTAGTTTTACAGTATGCAGTCAGCGCAATGTTGGTCAGAGTAGAAGGAATCCAACACCTACCACTCTTTTATGTAAGCAAGACCTTGCTGGCCACTGAAACAAGGTACCTACCATTGGAAAAATTGGCATTAGCTTTGGTGATGGCCTCAAGAAAGCTTTCACACTATTTCCATACCCACACCATAATTGTCCTAACAACTTTTTCATTAAAGGCCTTGTTTAAGAGGGTGGATTTTTCTAGACGAATCTTGAAGTAAGCGGTAGAGTTGGGGCAGTTCGATATCAAGTTTTAACCCAGAACAGCAATAAAAGCCCAAGCTTTAGCAGACTTTGTGGCTGAGTTCACACTAGGAAGTCATCACATCTTCCCGGTTGATTTAACTGACACAATCGAAGTAAGAGGGAAAAGTGCCACGGGAACTGCGCAATCCCTAATGCAGGATGCCCGGCCACATTGCAAGCCATACAGGACTGAGGGCAGGAAGGAAGGAGCAAACCATACTGCTCTTAGTAAGGACTCATCAAAAAATAAAGACTTGAGGCAATCAAACAGTGAAGATCAAACCCTAACAGCAGGCATGGACTTGGAAGAAAACACCAACTAACCCATGATCCCAAAACATCATTTGATCCCTCTATTTGCTGGAAGTTATTCGTCAGAGAGATGTGGAAACTCTTCGTGGATGGGGCATCCAACAGGCATGGCGCAAGACTTGGCATAGTCCTCATCTCCCCAGATGGCCTAAAAATTGAACAGGTAGTTAACCTAGGCTTCCCAGCATCCAACAACGAGGCGGAGTATGAAGCACTGTTAGCAGGCCTAAAGTCAACACTCTACATGAAGGCCACTAAGCTGATGGTTTACAGTGACTCCCAGCTGGTTATAAACCAGATTTCAGGCGACTATGAGGCAAAAGATGAGAGGATGGCTAAGTACCAAGAGTCAGTCAGAAATGAGGTCATGAAGTTCGAAGTAGTTCGGATAGAGCAAATCGGTCGAGAAGAAAATAGTAGAGCAGACGAGCTGGCAGGTTTTGTTTCAATGGCAAATACATCTATCCCACACCCATTATTGATCGACTTCCTACTTAGACCAAGTATTGAGGAACCCGAAGTAGCCGAGGCATGTTGCGCCGAGCTAGGCCCATCATGGATGGATCCCATTGTAGTATTCTTAAAAGATGGCATCTTGCCTGAAGAAAAGAAGAAGGTCAACAAAATTAGAGCAAAATCACAGCGATTTTGGCTCTCTCCATCATTGGCGTTGTACAAAAAATCCTTCACAAGACCTTACCTGAAATGTGTCCATCCCAGCAAGATTGAGGCATTTTTGTTCGAGATACATGAAGGCGTATGCGGAAGCCACCAAAGGAGAAGATCATTGGCTTACAGAGCAATTTCACAAGGATATTGGTGGCCATACATGCAAGCAGATTCAGAGAAATATGTCAAGAGGTGCGAGAAATGTCAGAAGTTCGCACACCAAATATATCAACCAGCCAGAGAGCTTCTACCATTAACTAGCCCATGACCCTTCGCAATGTGGGGCCTGGACATAGTGGGACCACTTCCAACTGCACCCGGCAACAGAAAATTCTTTCTCGCAGCAACAGACTACTTCACAAAGTGAGTGGAGGCAGAAGCACTCGCATCAATAAAGTAGAAAGACGTTAAGAAGTTTGTCTGGCAGAACATCATAACTAGATTCAGCATACCCAATGCTCTAATATTTGACAATGGCACCCAGATCGATGGAAAAATTTTTAGAAGCTTTTGCGAGGAATACAAGATATAGTTTTGCAACTCTACACTAGCATACCCTCAAGCGAATGGCCAGACAGAAGCATCAAACAAAATCGTCTTAGATGGTTTGAAGAAAATGTTGGAGAAAGCAAAAGGCAAGTGGGCTGAGGAGCTTCCTCATGTTTTATGGGTTTACCGTACCACACCTCGGTGATCAACTGGAGAAATGCCTTTTTCCTTAGCCTATGGCATGGAGGCAATAATCCCACTGGAAGTAGCACTAGTTCACATTGGAACTTGACCTTGCAGAAGAGAGAAGGGAAACAGCACTAGTTCACATTGCCTCATACCAGCAAGAGTTATCTAGAAAATATAACAAAACAGTACATCCGAGACAGTTCAAGATTGGAGATTGGGTACTGCGCAAAGTAATGGGCAACACTTTAGTACCAAGAGATGGCAAGTTAGGATCTAATTGGGAAGGACTATACAAAGTGATCAGGTTGGCAAGAAAATGGGCATATCACCTGGAAGATGGAGACAACGAAGCTATTCCCAGGCTGTGGAACACTGTCAATCTCAAACTATTTTATTTTTAGCTTTTCCATTAAAATACTTGTAATTTTTCTTTTTCAAATAAAACAAGTAGTTTCTTTTTTAGAATAATTCTTTCTACTGTAAAAGTTGTTCTCAACCATTGCCAGCAAAGGGCAACCAAGAAGTTTGGCAGGATTGGCCAAACAGTCAGTTCTTCTCTTCAACCTAGATTAGGACCGAGGCTGAAGGAGATTGGTAGGTATCACCAACATTTAGCTCTCTTCAACCGAGATTAGGATCTAGGCCGAAGAAGGTTGGCAGGTATGACCAACATTTAGCTCTCTTTAGCCGAGATTAAGATCTAGGCTGAAGAAGGTTGGCAGGAATAACCAACATTTAACTCTCTTTAGCTGAGATAAGGACCTAGTCTAAAGAAGGTTGGCAGGAATAACTAACATTTAGCTCTCTTCAACCGAGATAAGGATCTATGCTGAAGAATGTTGGCAAGAATAACCAACATTTAGCTCTCTTCAGCCGAGATAAGGATCTAGGCTGAAACAGGTTGGCAGGAATAACCAACATTTAGCTTTCTTCAACCAAGATAAGGACCTAGGCTGAAGAAGGTTGGCAGGAATAACCAATATTTAGTTCTTTTCTTTAGCCAAGATAAGGATCTAGTCTGAAGAAAATTGGCAAGAATAACCAACATTTAGCTCTCTTCAGCCGAGATAAGGACCTAGGCTGAAAAAGGTTGGCAGGAATAACCAATATTTAGCTCTCTTCAGCTGAGATAAGGATCTAGGCTGAAGAAGATTGACAGGAATGACCAACATTTAGTTTTCTTCAACCAAGATAAGGATCTAGGCTAAAGAAAGTTGACAAGTATGACCAATACATAATAAACAAATTACAAAGCTCTTGGACCGAGATGGCTATCTCGGCCATAAAAATTAAGACATGGCAACCGAGCGAAAAGTTCAAGACATGCCAATTAAAGTTGAAAGACAAATTACAAGCATGGTATAAACCGAACAAAAAGATCAGATTGGGAGATTGCAAATTTCATTCCATTTGAAAAATATGCATTACAAGAGGAGGGGCTTAAGCCTGGTTACAAATTCTTTCAAAAATTAGCATCAAATAAAGAAAAACAAGATCAAGCAAATAGATCGTCCAAATCTGCATCCAAGTCAAACCGAGCTTTACCACTCGGTAGCCTGGTTCCAACAGTTAGGTTCGTCATAGACGCATCGTCAACCGTACTTGGCACTGGTGGCTCCACCCGAGCTGACTGAGCAGTCTGGAGACCGTGATCATTGGTAACAGGTGGGGCATCGTTTGGCTCTAGGGATTCTTCATCCTCCCCCTCTTGGAGCAACTTTTGTTGAATGGCGTTGGCATAGTCCGCTATATAACTTGGAATGAAGTCGGAATGAGGGTTCTGGAAGACCTCAGTTTCTTGATCATAACCGAGCTTTGTTGCAGCTACCTTCCATCCACACTTGAAAAATATGTCTTTCGCAGCTTCACACTGCAGGACATAGGTGGCCTCCCCTTCTTTATAGCCACGATCTTCAGCGTTCTCTATCTTCTTATTCAGCTCGGCGATCTCTACATCTTTTTTCTTCTTGAGCTTGGCCAGCTCGCGCAGATAGCGGTCTTTCCTTTCGGCCAAAGCCTTCTACCACTAAGTTGACCAACTCGGTGAGTCGGGCAATTTTGGATTCGAGCTCGGTCATTTTTTGCTTGGCCTCGTTCAACTCGGCCGTCTTAGTGTTTGCATCTGCCACAGCCAGCCGTGCTGTCTTGCGTAGCTCCAGCACGCGCTTATGAGCAACATGGTTTTTTTGCATGGCCTGCAGAAGGAGAGATAACGATTATAACTAAAACCGACCAAACATATGTGAAAGTTGGAAAACAAACAAATGGAGCACTCACCATTGACTTAGTGGCCAAGTGTATGGCTTTGAGCTCGGTCAGGTTGTCGTGGTGCTCCATGTCGGTTGGCAGACACATGCTTTTGGCAAGGTTGAAGGCAAGCGTGTGGTCCTTGTCTGCAACCACCGAGTCTGTGTTCAAGATAGCACGGTTCTTGTAAGTCATTCTTGGTGCCCATTTTGAAGGGCTTGCTCGGTCAGAATGCATTGGCTCAAGGCTCAGCATCGTGGTGTGAAGAAGCACGGTGTCCTCGTTAACAAGGCATTGCGGCTCGTTTGCAGCGGTGCGTGCCTGCTTGCTCGGATGAGATGTGGAGGCCCTCGCAGTTGGAAGGGCGACCACGGTATCGCGAGGTTTGCCAGATGGCTCTAGCCCGGTTTGCGCTTCACCAGTGGTATGTTCGGTGATTAGCGCTCGTACGGCTCTCTTCTTTGCCATTTCTTATTCTTCTGTCAAAGGGATCAAGTTGATTTGGGGAAGTGTGGGATCTCGTTCAGGTGATGGTTCAAGGAGAAAGTCTGTCACCTTGGTCTTCCTCCTTTCGTTATAACGGTAGGTCGGTTCGAAATTTAACAGCTCGGTTCAACCGCGATGACGATATCGTGGCACGGCGCGAAGGGTATCTTGGTTGGTGTATGGGTACTGTGATTTTAGTTGGTTTAAGTCCGCACAAGAGAAAGACAAAATACTATGTTAACACGGTGTGGAATTATAGCACGAAATAAACGAAAAAAGGAAATTAGACTGAGGTATTCTTACCAGCAGTCCCCTTATTCCAATTTATGTTATATCCCGGTATCTGGGCTTCTTGGTCTTCAAAATTACCCGAAACCCAGAAAAAATCATCGTCATTTAAGTCTTTGTCCGGTGTATTTTTTATTATTTTCTCTCGGCCTCTCCTTATCCTTAAATAATACACCCAACCGTCATCATTTTGGCCGAGCGAGTATTGGTGGAATAGCTCGGCCAATCCGAGGTTGAGACCGAGCCAACAGTTTAGCTCGGCGATACCATTTATTATTCTGTAAGTGTTGGTGCTGAGTTGAGTTAGGCACAATCTCGTCTACCTAAGGAACTCGCAAATCAGTGGCTGTATAGGGAATCAGAGACCGGCCTCAACGATTGATATTACGGTAAAAGGAACAAAGCTCGATTTTCCCCAGGACGTGGTATCTAGTTTGGCAAAAGATAGATGAACATCATCAGGGATATTATAGTCCTTACGAAATTCGGCAATAGCCCCAGGTGAGTCCACCAGGAACCGATATTTACCCATATAACTCATATTGTGTACAAATTGGCACGGTAGCCTAGCTCGGTGTTGAGATGACTTTGAATGTCTCGATTGAGCGGTAGTGCAAAGGTGTGCCTGGCCAACCTAGTCAAGTCTGCAAAGTGGAGATAAAAAATGTTATGCCCAGATCACCAGACCGGGCTGAGTAAGAAGGCAAAATAAATATAACTCTAGATCGGCTAAAGGGGTTGCAACCCGTTTTTTAGTTCGGTAATAGCATGAGTTTTTAGCTCGGTTATTGTGCATTAAGGATCTTATATCGGTCATAACACAATGCGTGGCTCAAGGTTTCAGCTCGACTATTGGGTGAGGTTTTCTAGTTCGGTCGAGTACGCATCTGTCGCAAACAGGTTCCTAACTCGATCGTGGTGTTACTTTGGATCAAAAAGGTCACATTCTAGATTGATTAAGAATTCAGCTAAGGTGTGATTGTGGTCTGGGCATGTGGTTTTTTGAGTTCTCATAGTCCTTACCCATTTGTGTGCAACTACAGGAGTGCATTTTTGAAAAACATATGTATATATATATGCCTATACTATACATACTCGCAGAATAACCAAAAAAGAAATGATTGAGCCATTTACAGTTTCAAAGTGAAAAGACAAAGATCAACGCAGTGAGGATGCCAGCTATTGCAGATACAGTGGTCGTGAATATGGAAACTCAGAAGGCAAGTAAGAGAAGATGAACAGTGTAGTGTTTGGTTCAAAAAGAAGGGATTTTGTATAAAGCACAAAAATGGGCGGGACTGTTCAAAATTTTCGAAGTACGAAGACGGCTGTGTCAATTGTACTTGACCAGTGGGAGCAAGCCACATGTCCAAGGGAATAGATAACAATTCAGACGCACTTAAGAAGCGGACCAATGTGTAAAGTAATTGACAAGACGTTTTTGGACCGGACAAATCAGTAGTCCAGTAAAGGATGAGCTCGGTTGTATTACTTGCTTTAGTTCGGTTAGCTTGGACGTTTTAGCTTGGCTAGGGAAGAATAATCCCAAATCATGCATTGCAGATGGAATTAAGGGGCAATTGAGAGGGTAATTTGTGTGAAACTTGGGCCGAGCTAGGACCGGGTAGAAGTGGGTCAAGCTGTGGACTGAAGTAAATGGGCTTCGCAACTGGACCCTGTTAGCTCGGTCGAGAATAACTGCAATTAGCTCAGTTTGAGTATTTTAAACCGAGCTGTGGATGAACGAGGACCGAGCTAGGCATTGCTCATGAATGCACCGAACTTGGTGTCTCAGAAGGCTAGAGATAGCTCGGTTGTGCTCTCATTCTGCCATGGTTAAGCAGTGGGAAGGATGTAGAAAAATGAGCATTACCTTTCTAATTCCTAGGAGGACTCTGCTAAAAGAGAGTTGAAGTCCTACTAGGATTGTGTCATGTGGACTCTATAAAAGCTCAGGACCTATGTACAGGTATCACAATTTTGACTCTCGAATACACAGAGCTTATCGTCTATTGTCTAGTTGCTGACTTAAGCATCGGAGGGGTTTCCGGCACACACCCACCGGTTAGCTCACGTTTGTGTTTTCAGGAAGTAAAACGACGACGTTTGGAGGAGCGCAAACTTGATCAACAGGATTATACGAGAAGATTATTTCGCGCTCGTACAAAAACTAATTGGGTAAATGGAACTAGCATAGTTGTTTCCTTTTTGGCATCTATTGCAAGCCAATTTTTTTGTTTGCTTAATCTAAAAAAATTAAAAAGCCAAAAAACAGGTCTAACTTTTCATAAAAAATAGTTCCCTTTCATATTGAAAAATATTAGAAAATTATATTTTTAAACCAAAAAATTATATTATTCAAATAAATAAATATATATATATATATATATTGTGAACATTACCAAACTACACTTAAGAGTTTAAATGGAAAGACACTAGCCTTGTTTGGTTTGTCCCTTGAGAGATAATTTTTGAGAAAAAAATTCAAAAAATTTATTTAGTTGAAAATCTTTGAAAAAAAAAATCTAAAATCATTTTTTTCTCTGCTACAGTTAAATTTTCTCCAAAATCAATTTCCTCCCAAAGTTATAACCCTAATCATATGAGTTAAATAGAAAATAATATGGTTAAATTTAAATTATTATTTTAAAATAAAAAGCTCACAAAATATAACTTTTAATTACAAAACTGTCACCATAATATCATTCTAGTACAAAATTCTTGGTAAAAAAATAAAGAAAATAAATTTCTTTGTCATATCCCTCTAAACATACAACTATTCACAATTGTTAAAGATTCAGTATCCTCAATCGTACCTCAAGATTATTGTGTTTTAAATTTTGTTTCATATCATAATATTGAAAGTGCATTTAAGTACAAATGTGCATGTTAATAGAATTACCACAGTTCATTCACCCCTTACCAAAATGAGTTTATTCACACATTGACAAAGTATATGAACAAATACATGTTATATCACTCTTTTAAAACTCTGAATTTTTGTATTTAAAAAGTGTATTGACTCACTTAAATTTATAAATGTTATAATTTTAAAATAATCTAAATCTGCATTTTGTCGTCGTTTGGCTATTTTAGTTGGGTCTAAAAAAACATAAAAAATAAAATAGACTAAATAATAAAATAAAATAAAATATCATATTTAAATCATAATTATAATTATTTTATTTTTTCTTCCATAAAAATTTTTAAAAAAAAATTGCCAAACAAATATTTTAGTTTCAAACTAAAAAAATCAATTAAAAAATTTTTTATCAAACGAGGACTTTATTTATACATGCATGAGCAAAATGAAACTGGAGTCCCCAGTCATTAGCCCGGGTGGTTAGAAAAGGAAAGCGGTGACAGAAAGCATTTTCCCGGAAAACAAAAAAAGAGTGAGAATCGCAACTATCGCTATCAATCGAACTTTCAGCTAAATGCTCCAAACCATGCATGACCTAAACCAACTAGGATTTTACATCTATAAATCAATTAAGATGGTGTCAAAATGATGCGTTGTCCGCATATCAGACTAACACACCAACCCAGCTGTTTGTTTGGAGGTTTTCACATAATGGGTACACAATGTGACATAAATAAATTGAAAGAATTAAGATTATATGTACTGATTAGTATACTAATTGATAATACGATGTAATTTAAGAGAATTTTGATATTTATAATTCGTATAATGAATGTGATTAATAATAATATCATAACTAGTGTTGGTACACTAATTAATAATGAATGATGGACTACCGAAATTGAAAAGAAACTAAATTACCCACTCAATTTGTAAAAAACTTGTTTAAGATCAACTCACTAAATAAGTAAGTTGAATAAAAATATATTTTAAATCTTATTAAGTTTTTTTTTAAGTTAAGTTTAAATAACTTATTGTTTGATTCTCTTAAAAATAAAGTGAGTCATATGTAGAATTTATGTGAGATTTATCACTTGTCTCACATTCATGTCTATATCCCATAATAATGTTATAATGTGACGATGGCAACATTTTTACATCTCATCACGAGGTGTCACCCATTACATTGAAAATAAATATAAATAATGGGACATACTAAACCAACATAAATGTGATATAAAAATTATTTATACACTATGAATAATACTATATACATTAATTAGTGTATTAACTAATATATTAATTGATAATGTGACATAATTTAAGAAATTTTTAATATTTATAATTTATATAATAAGTAGAATCAATAATAATATTATAACTAGTCATGATATACTAATTAGTGCATGTAGCACCACCTATACACTAAAATTTAAGATGAATTACACATCAGTGATATTTTCATAAAATATTTGTACATTAAGAAAAAAATTATGAAATTAATTACTAATATTTTTAAATTTTACTACTAATTTATTTTTATTTTTTAAAAAAGAAACCTGAATTGTAAATTTTCCTAAAATTTACTCCATACATACCTTCTTCATTTCATGAAAAGTGTTGACAGCAAGTCCACCACCGCTGCAACACGACTCCAATGTGTTAACCGCGACGGCCTCAATGAGTGGGACCATGGTCCGGACGGCGTCCAGAGAGAGCGAGCCGTGAACCAGCTTCCTCATCCGGGTATGGAACTCCCCGTCGTGGAAAAAAATCGCCCACGGTCCGATCAACCGCTCCTTGCTCTGCGGGTAGCTCGGCTTGAACCGGTGAGCTTCCGTCACCAGAACGAACCGGGCTGCCTTCGGACACGTCAGCATCACGCAGGGGCTGCCATGGATGTTGGTCTTGAATATGTCTCCGTACCTGAATTAGTAACCATCAAACAATCATAAGTGACAATAAATACTAATATTTTTATTAATATTCTTATTAATAGACTCATAGGTTTAAGTGGGAATCACTATTCTTCAGTGTGGAATCCACATAATTAAACTCATAAAAAACTACTAATTACTCCAGATTCCACCGCCCAATTATAAATCATGAATCCCAACAGTCTTAAGCACTACTACCTGATCATGGTTCAAGACTACTGAATTAAGTTAAAGTATTAGGATTACTAACAGTTTTTTATTAGAAAATGGAAGAGAATCAATGGTTGAGAGGAATAGAGAGAACCTTTGGTGCCTAGTTCCGAAGAAGATGCTTGGGTTTTGAGAGTACAATTTGAGAGTCTCACCAAAGAAAGGCCAGCCCATTGAACCTGGTGGAAGTTTGGGTCCATTGTGTGGCCTTTTCGTTTGATTTCTCCACAAAAGGCATGAAAGTATGACAGGCAGAAGCAAGAGAATGGTTAACAGCATGACACTCTCCTCCATCTCTCTCTCTCTCTCTCTCTCTCTCTCTCTCTACAGTGAAGGAGGGGCCAATTGTAGTTTTGGCGTATATAAGAAACGGTGAGGTGAGTGGTTTATATAGAATCGGTCGTACTATATGTATTAATTAATTTATATATTAGTACACTAATTAATGCTATGTTATTATTATTTACTCTATTTATTATATAAATTATAAATATTTAAAAATTTTAAAATTATGACATATTATCTATTAATATATTAGTTAATATATTAATTAATACATATAACATTATTCATATAAAATACAATAATAATATGCTATGTAATAAAAAAAATAAAAATATTTTCAAAATTTAAAATTTGTAGACTTGATTTATTGTAATTTGCATTGAACAAATTTAAATGTGTCCAAGCTTGCCTATAGTTCTTCGGATCCAATTTAAGGAATTAATCAATCAATAATTTAGATTTTATACATAAACTTATAAACTTAATACTAAAATCTAAGTTAAAAAAGAGCGCATTGTTATTTAAGAACAAAAAATTTGACCAAATTTTCAAGTTCAGTGATGTGACAATCAATTAGTATATTAAAGACAACACATTCTCTCTTGGGTGAATTATACTAACAGTCTCTATAGTTCAGGGTTCGTGTCACTTGGCTCCTGACTTTTCAATTATGACACATTTGACCATGAATTTTGAATCTTATTTCAAATAAGGACAATTGATTACTTGAATGCAAAATCGTCAATTTGACAAAATATAAACTAATTTGACAAAAATAAATGTCAAAATAATATTTTTAAAATTTTAAAAATTATTTCTACTCACCAAAGATAAAATTATGTAAAATTGATAAATCTTTCAGATATTTATTTATTTTTTTACCAAATTAATTTTTATTATGTGTTTGGATAATAATCATGTAATGGGTGATTGTTAGGATTTTAATGTGCAATTGATATATTTACCAAAAATTATTTATTTATTTACCAAATTAATATATGAAATGTTTTTAATTTTAGATTTTTTGATTTAATGGATTCGTTTAATAATGATATTAAAGTTGTCACCATATTTGACTTTTGAAAAAATAGAAACTAATTTAATGAAAATAAAAACTACCAATTACATGATCATTATTCAAACACATAATAAAAATTAATTTGATAAAAATAAAATAAATATCTAAAAGATTTATCAATTTTACATAATTTTATCTTTAGTGAGTAGAAATAATTTTTAAAAATTCAAAAATATTTTTTTGACATTTATTTTTATCAAATTAGTTTATATTTTATCAAATTGATGATTTTGCCTTTGAAATTAAGCAATGGTATATTCAATTATTCTTATTTGGAACAAGATTCAAATTTCAGGATTAAATGTGTTACAATTGAAAAGTCATAGACCAAAGTGACACAAACTCCAAACTATAGGGACCATTAATGTAATTCGCCCTTCTCTCTTTCATATTTTCTCTAGTCATAAATCAATCATATCATTTACACATAATTGAGTTTAGAAAATAGAATTTAGATAGTAAACTTGTATAACATTTTCCTTAAAAAAATCATCTTGTATGAGTTAATATTGATAGGAAACATACATTTTTTTTTCTAACTCGAATTTTTTCATCTTCCCATACCAAAACCAAAACGGGAGATGAGTCATTTTCAATTTAAATCAACATTCAAATTATAAATACTATGGAAATTTACAAAAATAAAAATAAAATCTCAAGGTTTACCTTTGTAACAAAATAAATTTTTAATTTTTAATTTTATCAATTTAAACTTTAATATCTTGATTTGTTTTCGATTTAAACCATTTATATATTTTTGTTAAGTAAAACTAACAAAAAAAAAATGATATTTTAATCATTAAATTTAATGTATGTATATATAAAATGTCCAAAATACTTTTTCACAAAAGTAACATTTTTTTTTCTACTTAATGAAAATAGGTAAATATTTTAGATTGAAAACAAATTAAAAAATTATGATTTAAATTAATAAAATTAAAACTTCAGAATTTATTTTATTTCAATAGTCAAATTTAAAGATTTTTTTTTTTATAATTTCCCCTAAATACTATTTTTGAAAGTTTTTGTTGATTCACAAATTTTACATTCACAAAAAACAATCACAATTATAAAACACTCCTTACACAACCAGGATTCCATTTTGCAAGGACTACCCATTACATGGCAAGCCACCATTGGTCCACCCAACCACAAGTCGTCAGGTCCAATGAGATGATCTGTAGAATATAAAAACTACCAACAAACCGGTTCGAAGGAACCCGGTTCAGGACCAGAGAGTGATGACGTCAAGAAACGTCCAAAGGAGGCGGATGGTGATGTCACAGAGCGGCTTTGGTTTGGTTTTTTTGTAAAAGAACGAAACGGCCACGGATATACAACAGGCGTCACAACTAATCGTGACATGTCCGTACACATTTGGGTCCTCGAACCCGGTTCGGTAGTGAAGTGTAACCGTTACAGTGTGCCAGCTCGCATAACCCATGAGCCACGCGTCTGGGGACACCATGCCATGTGTTTGGCTCATTGAAATTTCATTTCCAAATATGAATTAACTAGTGGAAGCCGTGCTATGTACGAAATTTTAAAAATTAAAAAAATATATTATAATTGTTTTAAAATAATTTAATATTTTATGTTATGAAATATATGAAATTTATAAATTAATTTTTATGTTTATAACTATTTAAATTATTAGTTTAAAAAAATTAAAAAATATACATAAATCTATTTAGTGCAAATTTGATAATTTGTATTAAAAAAAAAAAAAGTTAAACCTGATTAAATGAGTTATGACATAACTCTTCTTGTTATGAAAATATATATATTTAAAAATTATAATTAAGACAAATATATAATTTTATTATTAAATGTAAAGTAAAGTGATATTTAACAATAATTAATATAATGAATCTATTGTTAATCCAATAATTTAAGTTACATTTCTTTTGATTTCAATTTCATAAATAAAAATGCAATATGAATATAATACACGCAAATTTCTAGTCTTTAAGAATAATAATATTTTCAAACTTTCATTATTTTCTTTTAATTTTTTTTTATCTAATTTGATTTTAAATTTGAATAAAATTTTTAATTTGATATGAATTATTTTAACTTTTTATTCAATTTTTATCAATTTTTAAATGAACTTTCATTCTTATCCCAATTTTTTTTTTCACCAATTTTGATGGAAAAAATAATAATTTTCAACATTTCATTTTTTAAAATTTTTATTAAATTATATTTTGATAAAAAAAATATTAAGGGTTAAAGATTCTCTTGATTAGAATTATAGTCAAATAACATTTTGAAATAGTCAAAATTTGAGTATGTGATTAGTTGAAATGTATAATTTAATTAATTCTCTTATCATATTTGTATAAAAATTGACACTTATGACTACATCATTATAAGTCGGATTATGGAAAAAAATATGAGGTGTCAAACATTTTCTATTTGTAAGCATCCTACATATTAAAAAAAGAAAAAAAAATGTATAGCTTTTGGATATGTGTTTATTAGTTTTGTTTTATGGACATAAACAATTGATGTTTCAATTTAAAAAATTAAAAAGTAGAAAAAAATAGATTAGGTTTTTCAGAGATATAAGAAGCCATCTAACTCTTCTATATACTATTTAAGATAGATTATTTTAATCACATAAAAAAATAAAAATTACATTTAGAAATTATCCCTATATATTATGTTTTTGTATACATCTATAACTGTAACAAATTAACTATAATATATATGACAAGTTATATTAAGTTTTCATTTTCAATTAATTGAATTATAATTAACAAACTAACAAATAGTAGTAATGGTATAATGGGATAGAAAGGGGATAAAAATAAAGAACATTGATATTTAAAAGTTTTAAATTTACCTAGTTATACAAAAATATAATGTTATAGTAAAATCTTGAATTCTCAATAAATTTTCATATTTTCTATAAAATAAAATGACAATAAAAAATAAAAAATTTGATATCCATTTTTTTTACTTCAATTTTATGGTCTTTATTGAAGAAAACAAAATCTAATCAAAATCTTTGGTACAGAACGGACATAGATACTTCAATTGCAACCATAATCACTAATAATTCTTCTCTACCATGCAAACCTGTAAACAAACATATAAACCTCACTAAAACCGAAATCAAAACCAAACCAATAGCAGAGAAAGAGGATCACACAGGGGAAAAAATAAAATTAAAAAACAAATAAATAAATTTATGAAGTGGGAGAATGTTACCTCAAACAATTTAGACCTCATCTAACCCAATCCGTTAGCTCCTTTATCAGTGCCCACGAAATCTAAGAGTTAGGATGACTAATCAGATTATTCTTAAATAAGACTTGAAAATCGATTAATTTATCCCATTGAGTGATTTAAAATTTTGATAGATATACATCAGAAAAATAGATAATTATATTACTAAATCATAATTCAAATTTAGATATTGTCATATTTTTTTTGAGATCCATATCTAGATTCTTGTCTTTTTTATTTTTGTGTGGTTTCTATTTTTTTTTTTTTTTCATTTTTTCAATTTCCTTAAGATAGAGTTGTGAGTTTCTATTTTTTTTTTTAAATTTAATTTATCTGTGGTTTCTATTTGTTTTTAATTACTATTATTTAGGTAAGTTATGATGTGAGTTAGATATGTGATAAACATGTGAGCTTTATTGATTTAAAATATGATGGTGAGAGATATTTTCAAATTAGATTTGTTTATATAAACTTTAAAGATTTTTAAAATTTAAAATTGGATATTGAGATGCAAAAGAAAGATTTTAACTAAATAAATAAAAATCAAATTTATTAATTTTTTCTGTTTGTATATCTAATTTTTAGTTTTTTTTTTTTGGGGTTTATGTTGTAATATAATATATAAGATATAGATATAGATAAATATTCACAACTTTAATGAAAAATATTATCTGATTAGAAAAGGAAGGGAAATTTTGATATTTTTTTTTGGAAATTAGTGAGAGAGATTAGGATGGAGAGATTATGAAATATTTTTGTTATCTTTCCATTTGAAATCCATAAACTAAGGGATAATTATTATTCCTACAATAAATAAATAAATAAATAAATCAGTCAATAGCTTTTTTTAATCTATTTTATAAATTAAAAAATCAATAATTTAGAAAGTTGATTAATTTGTCACATTAACTGATTTAAAATTTTGATACATATACATCAAAAAAATAGATAATTATATTATTAAATCATAATTCAAATTTAGAATTGTTATATCTTTTTTAGTTCCATATTTAAATTCTTATTTTTGTGTGGTTTTCATTTTTTTTTTTCCGATTTATTTTAGATGGAGTTGTGGGTTTCTATTTTTTAAAATTCTATTTGTTTTTAATTACTATTATTTAAGTAAGTTATTATGCGAGTTAAATATGTGATAGATATGTGAGTTCTATTGATTTAAAGTATGATAGTGGGAGATATTTTCAAATCAAATTTGTTTAGACAGGCTTTATAGATTTTTAAATTTTAAAATTGGATATTGAGAGTTAAAAGAAATATTTTAATTGAATAAATATAAATCAAATTTATTAATTTTATCTATTTTATATCTGATTTTTAATTTTTTTTTTGTTATGTTATAATATAATATATAAGATATAGATAGATAACCACAATTTTATGAAAAATATTATCTGATTTTTTGGAGGAGATAAAAGGAATGCAATAAAAATCAAATTTATTAATTTTATCTGTTTTTTTTTTTTTTTTTTAATTTTTTTTCTATGTTACAATATAATATATATATATATATATATATATGATATAGATAGATACTCACAACTTTCATGAAAAATATTATCTGATTTTTTGGAGGAGAGAAAAGGAATGTCAGTTTTAATATTTTTTTTTTTTAAAAAAAATTGTTGAGAGATATTATGATTTGAGAGATTATGAAATATTTTTGTTATCTTCCCATTTGAAATCCATAAATTAAGGGATAATTATTATTTCTAAAATAATTAAATAAATAAATAAATCATCCAATATATTTTTTTAATCTATTTTATAAATTGAAAAATTAATAATTTTAGAATGAGAGTTTGGAATTCTTATATATAGATAGATATAGATACAGATATTTATGTTTTTTTTAGATTTTTTTTAATATAAAAATAATTTTTTGTAGATTTTTATAAAAATAATTTAACAATCTTATCAACCATAGTGTATGGGAAAAGTTAAAAACGATGTTGCATTAACTATAAGAAAAGTCAAAAAGGCTTGTGGGTTGAAAAAAGTCAATAAATACTGAGATTTTTTTTTAATTCAAAAAATTAAAAAATTAATATGAGGATATTGAACCTCTCACAAGGCTTGTGGATTAGAAACCTCATTTTCTTTATATAACACTAGCAGTAACCCATGCGATGCACGAAAAAAATAAACTATATATATTTTGTGTGATAAATAAATCATTTTAATCTTAAATTATGTCTATGCATAAAAAATTATTAATTATAAAAATTGTTAAGAATAATAGTATCACAATCACTTGATAATATAAATAACTTGTATCAAACTAAACAAAACATTAAAAGAGAGAAATTCTATAAACTTAGAAAAGTTATCATAAATTTACTTGAACTTTTAAATCAGTGGTGTATATTATTATTATGAGATCAAATTATGAATAAATATCAACTTTTAATTATACTTTATAAGTAGTTTGTAAAAAAATTTAATCTAAGTTTGTTGCTTTACTCATAAAAAGAACTTTCCAAACAAATCATTAATTGATTATGTTAGCAACTCTTTATTTTTGATTTCTTCTATCAATGAAACACGCATATCATATCAAAGTATATATATCCTTCTCCATAGTTTGAATAATACTGGCATAATTCCTACATCATTTTTAAAAAATTAATCATGATAAGAATTTCGTAAGATTATAAAAATTATATAAGAAAATAGTTTTAACCCATTTTATTTATAAAAAAATAATAAAAAATTATTTGAATTTGTACTTGAAGAAATATAACAAATAATAGCTTTAATCATTATGTACCAAAAAAAAATTATATAGGTTACTCAACGAAAAAATGGCCGAATATAAATAAAGTAATAGACATTGAATTAAATCATATTGCCTCTAAATTGATAGTATAATCTAGCAAATCAACTAATAATAACATAGAGATATTAACAAATATATAGTATTTCCCTATCATTTTTGTATTATATTCATTAATTTCATATATCATATAAAAGTTTTACTCTTTTCGATCCTTCAATAAAATAAGGACCAAGAAAACAAATTTGATAAGAACTTGATTCTAAACTTTATTATTGCAAAACACAAAAATTTCAAAGAGAGAATTTAGAGATAGAATTGAAGAAATACTATGACGGATGACAGCCTCATAAAAAATAAAATAAAATAAAAAAACATAACAATGATCTAATACAAACTATTTTTAATAACTACTAGAAAGAATATCAAATAATTACCATGTATAAATTTAGTGACTTTAATTTTGTAAGATTTTTGTGCTACCTTTTCCCATGCGACATTCGTTATTTCATTATTAATACTCTTCTCATTTATAGCCAACCAATTTCATTATTAATACTTTTATCATTCAAAGCCAATAATTTTTTTTTAATCTTTATCACTTGTAGATAATAACGAATAATAAAAATTATAAATGGAATGTTAAGAATTTAATGGAAGATAAGAAGTTATAGATAAGAGCATTTCATAAGATAAAAAAATTAAAATAAAAAAAGATAATATGTGATAGAAGAAGAAGAAGAAAAAAATTGAGTAAATCAAAATAAAGATTTAGATATATATGTTTTTAATAGATAAATAGATTAACAAATCATATCTTTATCTAAATTTTATTATTTTAATTTTTTTAAATTAATTATTTAATCTTTATCTCTATCTGTAGGCCACGAAATTACTCTTTATAAATTATTTATCAATTTCTATATGTTTATTTATCTATAAGTCATGAAATTAATTTTTTAAAATAATTTTTTTAATTTTTATCTTTATCCATAGGTCATGAAATAAATTTTTATATGTTTTTCTATAATGAAATTAATTAAAGTACAAGCGAAGGGGAAAAAAAGGAGTAATTTTGTTTTTTTTTTAAATCAATTATTTAATCTTTATCTTTATTTGAAGGCCATGAAATTAATTTTTATAAATTATTTATCAATTTTTATATGTTTATTTATGGGAAAAATTTTAAATTATCTATAAGTTATGAAATTAATTTTTTAAATTAGTTGTTTAATTTTTATCTTTATCTATAGATTATAAAATTAATTTCCAGTTTTTATATATTTATCTATATGGAGGATTCTCATTCAAAGCCAACCAATTTCATTATTAATACTCTTCTCATTTAGAGCCAACAATTTATTTATTTTTTTAATCTTTATCACTTGGTAGATAATAACAAATAATAAAAATTATCGAGAAAATGTTAAGAATTTAATACGAGATAAGAAGTTATAGATAATAGCTTTTTATAAGATAAAAAATTTAAAATAAAAAAATAGTATGTGATAGAAGGAAAAATATATATGAGTAAATCAAAATAAAGATTTAGATATATATGTTTTTGATAGGTATATAGATTAACAAATCATATCTTTATCTAAATTTTATTATTTTAATTTTTTGTAAATCAATTGTTTAATCTTTATCTTTATTTGTAGGCCATGAAATTAATTTTTATAAGTTATTTATCAACTTTTATATGTTTATTTATGGGAATAAATTTTAAATTATCTATAAGTTATGAAATTAATTGTTTAATATTTAATCTTTATCTTTATTTGTAGGGCATGAAATTAATTTTTATAAGTTATTTATCAACATTTATATGTTTATTTATGGGAAGAAATTTTGAATAATCTATAAGTTATGAAATTAATTGTTTAATTTTTATCTTTATCCGTAGACTATAAAATTAAGTTTTAGTTTTTATATGTTTATCTATATGGAGGAATTTTGAAATTCAAATCCTTATCTATAAGCAATGAAATTAATTTTAATTTTAATTAATTAAACAAATAGAAAATGAAAACAATAGAAAACAAAACAGGCAATCAAAGAAGGTTGCCACGCAGAAAGAGATAGTTTTAAAATTATGAGAATTTAGGAATAAATATTTGGAGGCTTTTGAGAAAACAACTACATTTAATATTTTTTTTCTTTCAAAATTATGAGAATTTAGGGTTCAAGTTTTGAAACTTTTTGATTTAACAACTACATTTAGTTATATATATAATATAGATGTATGTATATATATATAGTATATAGTATAGATAGATACTAGTGGTAACCCGTGCTATGTACGTGACTTTATAAATTAAAAAAAATTATTATAAATATGTTGAAATAATTTAATATTTTGTCTTGCGGTATACATGATATTTATAAGTTAATTTTTATATTTATAACTTTTTAAATTATTAGTTTAAAAAAATAATATATATATATATAGTTCAATTTTGATAATTTGTAATAATAAAAAAAAGTTAAACCTAATTAAATGAGGTTACATGAGTTATGATATATATCTTCTTGTTATGAAAATATACAAATTTAAAAATTATAATTAAGACAAATATACAATTTTATTATTAAATGTGAAGTGAAATGATATTTAAAAATAATTGATATGATGTTTCTATTATTAATCCAATAATTTAAGTGACATTTCTTTTGGTTTTAATTTCATAACTAAAAATACAATATGAATATAATATGCCCATGGATTTCTAATTTTTAAGAATAAGAAAGTTTTAGAATATTTCCAACTTTCATCATTTTCTTTTAATTTTATTTATCTAATTTGATTTTAAATTTGAATAAAAAAATTTGATTTCATATGAATTACTTTAACTTTTTCATTAAATTTTTATCAATTTTTAAAAGAATTTTTACTCTTATCCCAATTTTTTTTTCTTTTCATCAATTTTTATGAAAAAATAATAATTTCCAACACTTCATCTTTTTAAATTTTTATCAAATTAAAATTCGATAAAAAAATATTAAAGGTTGAAAATTCTCTTAATTGGAATTATAGTAAAATAACATATTGAAATAGTGAAAGTTTGAGTATGTGATTGGTTGAAATGTATAATTTGATTAATTCTCTTCTCATATTTATATAAAAATTGACACTTATGACCACATCAATTATAAGTCAGATTATGAAAAAAAAAATTGAAGTGTCAAACATTATGAAAAAAAAAATTGAAGTGTCAAACATTTTTCATTTGTAAATATCCTACCTATTAAAAAAAAGAAAAAATAAAAGAAAAAGAAAAAAAAATGTGTAGCTTTTGGATATATGTTTATCAATTTTGATTTGTGGACATAAACAACTGATGTTTCAATTTAAAAAATTAAAAAGTATAAAAAAATAAATAAATATTTTGAGATTGACTATTTTAATCACAGAAAAAAATATAAATTATATTTGGAAATTATCTCTATATATTATGTTATTATATACAAATATAGCAGTAACAAATTAATATATATATATATATATATATGAAAAGTTATACAAAGCTTTCATTTTCAATTAATTGAATTATGATTAACAAACTAACAAATAGCAATAATGGTATAATAGGATAGAAAGAAATAAAAATAAAAAACACAATGATATTTAAAAGTTTTAAATTTACATAGTTATACTGATGTTATGGTACAATCTTGAATTCCCAATACCACCGAGGGTGGTGGCCGAGTGGTGAAGGCGTTGCCTTTCCACAGTCCTGAGTAAAGTTTGACTCCGGGGAGGCGCGAAATTCCTAGATTTTTCAGGGGCTCGCTTCTGCGACCTCACGCTGTACTCCGGTCGTAGCTTGTCCGTGGCTGGGCCGGTTAATGAGCTCCACTGGTGCCTTGGTGGTAGGTCTCTTCCTATGAGTTGGGTTAAACCAGACCGGCAACCGGTTACCCCGGAGCCTGGGCCTGCGGAGGTCGTGATGCCCCCACAGAATCTCCTTTTTTGTGTTAAAAAAAAAAAATCTTGAATTCTCAATAAATTTTCACATTTTTTATAAAATAAAATGATAATAAAAAATAAAAAATTCGATATCTATTTTTTTACTTCAATTTTACAATTTTTATTGAAAAAAACAAAATCCGACCAAAATTTTTGGTATAGAATGGGCATAGATACTTCGATTGCAACCATCATTAGCAATAATTATTATCCACAATGTAAACTTGTAAACAAACACATAAATCTCATTAAAATCGAAACCAAAACCAAACCAACAAAAAAAAAAAAAAAAAAAGAGAATTATACAAGGAAAAAATAAAATTAAAAAACAAATAAATTTATGGAGTGGTAGGAAATTACCCCCCAACAACTTAGATTTCACCCAGTCTAATCCGTCAGCCCCTCCGCCAGTATCCGCAAAGTGTAGAAGTTGGGATGACTAATCAGATTATTCTTTAAATAAGACTTGAAAATTAATTAATTTGTCCCATTAACTGATTTAAAATTTTGATAAATATACATTAAAAAAAAAGATAATTACAATTCAAATTTAGACATAGTTATATCTTTTTGAAATCTATTTCTAAATTCTTGTCTTTTTTATTTTTGTGTGGTTTATATTTGTTTTTTTTTTTCAATTTATTTAAGATGGAGTTGTGGGTTTCTATTTTTTAAAATTTAATTTATCTATGGCTTTTAATTTAGTTCTTATCTTCTTTATTATTATTTAGGTAAGTTATGATGTGAGTTAGATATATATTAGACATGTGAATTTTACTGATTTAAAGTATGATGGTGTGAGATATTTTCATATTAAATTTATTTAGATAGACTTTAAAATTTTTTAAAATTTAAAATTGAATATCAAAAGATAAAAAAAAATTTAACTGAACAAATAAAAATTATATTTATTAATTTTATCTAATTGTTTATCGTATTTTTAATTTTAATTTTTCGGTGGTTGGACGAGACGTGGTAGTATTAACACACAAACAACTATCGGGACACTTATAACTCAAAAGATATTCAACTTACAAGTCAACATTTTCTAGCGTAACCACTTTTCGAAATTCAATTGAATATTTCATACTACGTGGAAAGAGAGCTACTATATCTATTTTTATATATCGTTCATCAAGTAACGACAAGTTTTTTGTTATCTTCTATATATATGGCGAACCTCCTCTTTTCATTCATGTAGTAAGGACTTTTAATTATTGCATATGAGCAAAATAATTATTTTTTTGTTCCTTCCACTATAATTCAAGGATATCCACTTTCATTATTTTGCTACATGCATGAAAGGTCTATGAGTTGTCCCTTATTTGATGTTTTTCGACTGCTAAACAATTTTTCAGTTTAATGACATATTCGGAGGCATGTCATATCTGTTTAGAGAAAAACTAATTTTCTTGTGACTTCAAATATCATAGTTATATTGCAATTTATATAGCGATCCTGTTCTTTAATTATTGTATCTTGACTTAGGTTTCCTGAAGTTGGTTGTTGTATATGTCTTGCTGTCATCCTTTAATTCTATATATTTGAGTTTTAGGATGCATTGGGCGTGTTTCGAACAGGTTGGTTGAGCTTTAGTCTCATTTCTTGTTGTTCAAAATTTTGGTGGTCCGTTCGAGCGGGTCCCT
Source organism: Camellia sinensis (assembly GCF_055761805.1). Classification (NCBI taxonomy): domain Eukaryota; kingdom Viridiplantae; phylum Streptophyta; class Magnoliopsida; order Ericales; family Theaceae; genus Camellia; species Camellia sinensis. Next base: position 194,450,509 of record NC_138964.1, read on the forward strand.
TTGCGCTCGAGCGGAGTTTACACACTTTCAGCATTTTGTGCCTCTGCAAAACTTCTGCAGGTGCGTTTTTCACACTCGAGCGGATTTCCTTACGCTCGAGCGGGTGTTCAATGTCTGTAAAAATTCTGGAAGAGGGTAATTTACGCTCGAGTAGGTTTCCCTTTGCGCTCGAGCAGGTGCTTTTTGATTTTGTGTCTTGGCGCTCGAGCTGGTCCAATTTTTTGTGTTTGACGCTCGAGCGTCCTATTCTCCGCTCGAGCGGGATAGTCGTATATCAGATGGCAGCTGGGTGATTTTGAATCACTTTTCACATTTTCCTTTCTCTCTCTTACTTTTCTAAACCCTCTTTTGAGAGCTCCTCTCTCTAGAATATACCTTATCTCTAGGGATTGATCTAGCTTTAGTGATCTACTCCTTTAATGTCTTTGCAAAGAGTGTAGAGCTTGGCTTGAGCTTCCTATCAATCCGAAAATCTTGGGTTTTGGAGCATTTCGAGATTTCTTCATCATCTCCTTTGAGTTTCAACTCTTGAGATAGGGATTTTCTACTCATCTTTATGAGCTTTAACATAGATGTTGGGCTTTTTGTATAAATGGTTTTATTTGGGAAGTTAAGGTTTGAGATGGATTATATTGGAAAGAGGGGTTTTGTGCTTTTGATTCAAACATTTGTGTTTTGGGTCTAAAAATGAGGTTATTGACGTTGTTGATAATATTTGGACCTTTGGGTCAATATTGAGAAAATGGAAAAAATGCCATGCTTGGGTATATTTGGGTCATTAGTGTAATTAATGACATTTACTATGGAAATATGCAATTGAGTTGGAAATAATGTAATTGGCTCATTATGAGATAGAATGGTGGAGTTGGAATTATTAATCACCCACCTTAGAAATTGTTGACAAATTATCTGTTGATATAATTATTATTTGTTTAGAAATAATTGCTTTGGGCTATCGGTGGAGGATAGTCTTGATTGTTGTAGACATTGTATGATGATTAGATGAATTAAAACTAATCAATTGAATATGTCATTGAATATGACGGTTGGAATAATACATCAAATTTATGTATTGATTGATTATGTATATGATATGTGTTTATATACAATGTGTTGTGTAGGAGGAGATAGGGGATGTACTCCATGGTTTAGGAGGAGATAGGAGATGGACTCCTAAACCGGATATTAATTGGGAGGAAATAGGGGATGAACTCTATTGATACAACAAATATGTGTATCTATTAAGTGTTGATACAACAAATATGTGTATCTATTGAAGTGTTGATACAGTGAATATGTGTATCTATTGTAAAGTATGTAAGTGTTTAAATGTGTTATTGATACAGCAAATATGTGTATCTATTGTGAATTATGGAAGTATTGTTGATATAAGCTATAGTCTCATTAAATTATTGGCCAGGTTCTGAGCCTTATTCATAAATTGAGAACTGGATAAGTAATGGGAAATGAAATAAAACATGGACATATTGGTCATGTAATTGAAAGGAATGATAAATTGATTTATGTGAGTTAAACATTTATCAAATGTTCATATTTTAGTTATTGCTCATATTATGTTTAGCATATCTCTACTGGGCGTTGGCTCACCCTATATAGGACATCATTTTCAGGTGCAGGTGCTATGCCACTTCCAAAGACGTAGCTTGGGAGGCTTGAGGCTGTTAGACCCTTTTTGTCGTTTTTGTTGTATTACATATATATCAAGCCAAGAGATTACTTTGTGTAAAGTTAGTACTCTCCTTTTATAACCAAGTGTTGACTTGGAAAGTTGTAAGCCTATAGGGCAATGACTTTTGTTGTCAACATGTAATACCTCTTGTAAGAATACTCTAATGATTGTAATATGAAATCTCTTTTTTTATCGTGAATGTATGATGTTATGGGTTTATTTTGAGGGCGTTACAATCTATTACTAGTTGATAGTTGTAGTTAAGAAAACATTAACCATACAACTTTAAACCAAACTATAATCTAATTTAGGAATAAGAGCAAGTATCTCACTGGGACTTTGTACTTGTAGAGCTAAGAATCCAGTTCAGGCCCAGGTTGTTGATGCAGGGCCTTCCTTTCTGAAGAGAGAGTTCTTCCAGTCTAATCCGGATGAGTTTGTTGGGGATCCTAAGGAGCCACTTAAGGCTGATAAGTGGTTAGAGCAGATGACTAAGACGTTTGAGATGATTGGCATCGAAGACAGGGCATTGAAGGTGACCTTGGCATCTTTCCAGCTTAAGGGGGATATGGGTCAGTGGTGGAAGTTCATGAGAGGTCGTGTTGAAGGGACTTGGGAGGCCTTTACAGATGCTTTCTAGGAGAAGTTCCTGTCTCCAACTGTTAGAGAGAAGTTGAGGGATCAGTTCTGCCAGCTTAAGCAGCTGAGTTTATCAGTGGCCGAGTTTGAGGCCGCATTACTAGCTTATCCAGGTTCGCACCTGAGCTTGTGGCGTCTGAGGAACGCCGTTGTATCGAGTTTGAGAGGAAGTTGAGGCATGGCCTCAAGATGAGAGTTAGGGGTTCTATGACCAGGGACTATGGGCGCCTTGTGGATGTTGCGGCGCATATGGAGATTATGATGCAGGAGAAGGAGGAGGAGGAGGAGGAGGAGAGACATAGGGGCTCCAAGAGGAGTCAGGATGGTCAGGGGGACGATAGGAGGCAGAGGGGTCCTAACCCTCAGCAGTCCCAGGGTGCTTTTGCTAGATTGACCTTTCCAGTGCCGAGTGCAGACTCTGGAAGAGGCAGTCAGGGAGACATCACCTGTTATAAATGTGGTCAGCTGGGCCACAAGTCTCCAACTTGCTCGCAGAGGGGAGGAGGTCAGAGAGCAGCTTCATCTTCGACTCGACCTTAGAGCCAGAGTCAGGGCAGAGGCTAGCCGCTTTCTTGCCACCAGTGTGGTCAGGCGGGGCACCTGAAGAGGTTTTGCCCCCAGTTGAGTGGCACACCTGGTGCATATGGGTTAAGGCAGAGTTTTCAGCCAGCTCAGTCAGTTCACGCCTCGAGGACTAATTAGTGGGCTTTATCGTCCCAGTCTGTGCAGCAGTCTTTTACTCCAAGAGAAGAGCAGGTAGATCAGGGGCCTTCAGGGCGTGTGTATGCTATTACCGCATAGGATCTAGCACCGACTCCACCTGTTGTGAGAGGTACCTTTTTGTTTTGCAACTCGGTTGCCAATGTGTTGATTGATACGGGTGCATTTCATTCCTTTATATCTGCTGCATTTGCATCTGTTTTGGGACTGGAGTTGGCATAGTTAGCATCTCCTATTTGTGTAGTATCACCTGTTGGGGGTGAATTGATTTTAAAACAAGGGCGTAGAGGGTGCGATATAGAGGTCGCCGACCGCCAGCTTCCATTTTCATTTGTAGTTATGGTTATGTCGGGTTTTGATATTATTTTGGATATAGACTGGCTATCATCATACCGGGCAGTTATTGATTGTTACCACCAGCGGGTCACAGTATGTACCTTGAGCGGGGATTGTTTCCATTTCTTGGGGGATCGGGTTAGTAGTGTGTTGCCATCGGTGTATGATCCGCGAGGGCGGAGTGAGCTTAGTGGTCTTCTCGCTAGCTTTATGAGTGGTGAATGTGTTGAGACCCAGACTGTATTGCCGAGAGTGGTTTGTGAGTACTCGGACGTTTTTCCCGAGGATCTTGTGAGTTTGCCACCACATCGAGAGATCGAATTCTCCATTGATTTAGTGCCCAACACGGCGCCGATTTCCATGGCACCTTATCGTTTTGCCCCAGCCGAGTTGAGTGAGTTGAAGATTCAACTCCAGGAGTTGCTGGATAAGGGCTTCATTCGCCCTAGTGTTTCGCCGTGGGGAGCACCGGCCCTCTTTGCTAAAAAGAAAGATGGTGCCTTGAGACTTTGTATCGATTACTGGAAATTGAATCGGGCTACGGTTAAGAACAAGTACCCTATGTCTCGTATAGATGATCTGTTTGACCAATTGAAGGGGTCCTGTTGTTTCTCTAAATAGATTTGAGATCGGGTTACCACTAGTTGAGGGTCAAGGAGGAGGATATTCCGAAGACGGCATTCCGTACGCGGTATGGCCATTACGAGTTTCTGGTGATGCCATTTGGGCTCACCAATGCACTGGCAGTGTTTATGGACTTGATAAACCGGATATTCCGAAAATTCTTAGATCGTTTTGTGGTCGTTTTCGTAGACGACATTCTGATTTATTCACCTTCGGAGGAGGAGCAGAAGGAACACTTGAGAGTGGTGCTTGAGTTGCTTAGAGCCCATAGGTTGTATGCCAAGTTTGGAAAGTGTGAGTTCTGGCTAAGAGAGGTTAAATTCTTAGGCCATGTGGTTTTCGGGGAAGGGGTGTCTGTTGATACATCCAAGATTGAGGCAGTGCAAGATTGGGCACAGTCTAAAAGTGTTTTTGAGATCCACAGTTTTCTGGGATTAGCTGGGTATTACCGCCAGTTTGTGAAAGATTTCTCCAGGCTAGCTTCACCGTTGACTAGATTGACGGGGAAATGGGTCAAATTTGTATAAAGTGAGGCTTGTGAAAAGTCGTTCCAAGAGTTGAAAATTAGATTGACCACCGCTCCGGTTTTGATTATTCCGGAGAGAGAGTTGGGTTATGCGGTTTATTGTGATACCTTATGAGAGGGTTTGGGTTGTGTGTTGATGCAAAGGGGAAAAGTGGTAGCCTATGGCTCACGTCAGTTAAAGATTCACGAGAGGAACTACCTTACACATGACCTAGAACTAGCAGCAGTAATTTTTGCCTTGAAAATTTGGAAGCACTACCTTTATGGTGAGAGATTCGAGGTGTTCTCAGATCATAAGAGTTTGAAATAACTGTTTACACAGAGAGACTTGAATTTAAGGCAAATGAGGTGGATAAAGTTCATTGAGGACTACGACTTCGAGTTACACTATCACCCGGGGAAGGCCAATGTTGTGGCCGATGCCCTTAGTAGAAAATCCATTAGTGATGTAACTTGTATAGCCATCCGAGAGTGGGAGATGTTGGGTGCACTTGGCGAGTTTGATTTGCTCCTGGGCGAATCCATTGAGGCTGCGGCCTTGTTTTCCGTTGTTGCGCAGCCTACACTAGTGACTCGAGTGTTAGAGGCACAGGGAGGTGACCTTGAGGTAGAATCCCTCAGAGAGAAGATCTCCAGTGGGAAGGTTGAGAAGGGTTTGTCTATGTATCCCAACCTGAGTGTGAGATACCGAGACCGTTTGTTTGTGCCGGAGTCTTGTCGAGAGGAGGTACTCCGAGAGTTTCACCATTCACGCCTTGCGGTGCATCCGGGAGGCACCAAGATGTATCATGATTTAGGTCGTCAATTTTGGTGGCGGGGTATGAAGAAGGATGTGACAGTTTTTATATCTAAGTGCCTTACTTATCAGCAAGTGAAGGTCGAGCATCAGAGGCCAGCGAGTTTGTTACAACTCTTGCCTATTGCCGAGTGAAAATGGGAGCATGTCACTATGGACTTCGTTGTAGGTCTTCTGAGGACTCAGCGGGGTAGTGATGCAATTTGACCAATTGACTAAGTCGGCGCACTTTATCCCTATGCGCGTGAGAGATTCGATAAATCATCTTGCCGACTTGTATATTCGGGACATAGTGAGGTTGCACGGGGTCCTAATGTCGATCATCTCAGATAGAGACCCACGTTTTACTGCTAGGTTGTGGCAGAGTTTGCAGAGTGCCTTGGGCACTAGATTGACCTTTAGCACGGCTTATCATCCTCAGACTGACGGGCAGTCCGAGCGTACTATTCAGATCCTTGAGGATATGCTTCGAGGTTGTGTCTTTGACTTTAATGGGTCGTGGGAGAGGCACTTGCCCTTGGTAGAGTTTGCCTACAATAACAATTTTCAGTCGAGTATCGGTATGGCACCGTTTGAGGCCTTGTATGGCCGACCATGTAGGTCTCCAGTTTGTTGGGCTGAGGTGGGTGATGCACCTTTATTGGGCCCGGAGTTGGTGAGGGAAACGACGGAGAAAGTTGAGCTTACTCGTAGGAGGCTTGTTACAGCCCAGAGTCGCCAAAAGAGTTATGTCGACCGTAGGAGGAGGCCTTTAGCATTTGAGGCGGGTGCTCATGTTTTTCTGAAAATATCACCTAGGCGGGGTTTAATGAGGTTTGGTAAGAGTGGGAAGTTGTCCCATCGGTTTATTGGCCCTTTTGAGATCCTTGAGAGGATTGGCGAGGTTACCTATCGCTTGGTTTGCTGCCGTAGTTGTCCGGAGTGCATGACGTATTTCATATTAGTATGCTTCGGAAGCACGAGCCGGATCCGTCCCATGTGTTGGATTGGACCGACTTGGAGGTTGGCAAGGATATCTCATATAAGGAGAGACCGGCTCGGGTCTTGGATAGACGGGAGCAAGTCTTGCGAGGCAAGACCATTGCCTTGGTGAAAGTTTTGTGGAAATATCACAGAGTGGAAGAAGCCACTTGGGAACGTGAATTGGATGTCCGTGAAAAGTATCCGGACTTGTTTGTTAATGTTTAAACATGTAATGGGAATTTTGTAATATTGATAAACTTTAAGAGCATGGAATATGTCTTAAGTTGTAAAACATTATAAATGTTTTGGTTTATGGAAATATACTTTGGAACTTGCCTTAAAATGGAAGTTAATTTTAACATTGTATATGTTAAAGATGTTTTAGAATGCAAATGTATTGTTGGCATTGAATATGTTTTGAGATACATGTTGATAATGCACGTTGGAAACTATATGGAAGTTTGCCTCTTGAATAGAGATGGAATGACCGGTAATGGGTCAAGCTGTTGAATTTTGCATTGTAATAATGTTGGTAATTGAGAAATCATGTTTTTGAAAAACTTGTACTTAATTTTGGGGACGAAATTCCTTAAGAGGGGGAGGCTATAGCGACCCTGGTTCTTCCTTTTTTTATTGTTGTATCCGGACTTAGGTTTCGTGGAGTTGGTTGTTGTATATGTCTTGCTTTCATCCTTTAATTCCATATATTTGAGTTTTAGGATGCATTGGGCGTGTTTCGAACAGGTTGGTTGAGCTTTAGTCCCATTCCTTGTTGCCCAGATTTTTGGTGGTCCGCTTGAGCGGGTCCCTTTGCGTTCGAGCGGAGTTTACACGCTTTCAGCATTTTGTGCCTCTGCAAAACTTCTACAGGTGCGTTTTTCACGCTCGAGCGGGTCGCGCTCGAGTGGGTGTTCAATGTCTGTAAAAATTCTGGAAGAGGGTAATCTACGCTCGAGCTGGTTTCCCTTTGCGCTCGAGCGGGTGCTTTTTTATTTTGTGTCTTGGCGCTCGAGCGAGTCCAGTTTTTTGTGTTTGACGCTCAAGCATCTTATTCTCCGCTCGAGCGGGATAGTCATATATCAGATGGTAGCTGGGTGATTTTGAATCACTTTTCACATTTTCCTTTCTCTCTCTTACTTTTCTAAACCATCTTTTGAGAGCTCCTCTCTCTAGAATATACCTTCTCTCTAGGGATTGATCTAGCTTGAGTGATTCACTCCCTTAGTGTCTTTGCAAAGAGTGTAGAGCTTGTCTTGGGCTTCCTATCAATCTGAAAATCTTGGGTTTTGGAGCATTTAGAAGATATCTTCATCATTTCCTTTGAGTTTCATCTCTTGAGGTAGGGATTCCTACTCATCTTTATGAGTTTTAACATAAATGTTAGGCTTTTTGTATAAATGGTTTTATTTGGGAAGTTAGGGTTTGAGATGGGTTATATTGGAAAGAGGGGTTTTGTACTTATTGATGTTGTTGATAATATTTGGACCTTTGGGTCAATATTGAGAAAATGAAAAAAATACCATGCTTGGGTATATTTGGGTCATTAGTGTTATTAATGACATTTACTATGGAAATATGAAATTGAGTTGGAAATAATGTAATTGGCTCATTATGAGATAGAATGGTGGAATTGAAATTATTAATCACTCACATTGAAAATTGTTGACAAATTATTTGTTGATATAATTATTATCTGTTTAGAAATAATTGCTTTGGGCTATCGTGGAGGATAGTCTTGATTGTTGTAGACATTGCATGATGATTAGGTGAATTAAAACTAATCAATTGAATATGTCATTGAATGTGACGGTTGGAATAATACATCAAATTTATGTATTGATTGATTATGTATATGATATGTGTTTATATACAATGTGTTGTGTGGGAGGAAATAGGGGATGTACTCCATGGTTTAGGAGGAGATAGGAGATGGACTCCTAAACCGGATATTAATTGGGAGGAGATAGGGGATGGACTCCATTGATACAGCAAATATGTGTATCTATTGAAGTGTTGATACAGCAAATATGTGTATCTATTGAAGTGTTGATATAGCGAATATGCGTATCTATTATAAAGTATGTAAGTGTTTAAATGTGTTATTGATACAGCAAATATGTGTATCTATTGTGAATTATGGAAATATTGTTGATATGAGCTATAGTCTCATCAAATTATTGGCCAGGTTATGAGCCTTATTCATAAATTGAGAACTGGATAAGTAATAGGAAATGAAATAAAACATGGACATATTGGTCATGTAATTGAAAGGAATGATGAATTGATTTATGTGAGTAAAACATTTATCAAATGTTCATGTTTTAGTTATTGCTCATATTATGTTTAGCATATCTCTACTGGGCGTTGGCTCACCCTATATGGGACATCATTTTCAGGTGCAGGTGCTATGCCACTTCCAAAGACGTAGCTTGGGAGGCTTGAGGTTGTTAGACCCTTTTTGTCGTTTTTGTTGTATTACATGTATATCAAACCAAGGGCTTACTTTGTGTAGAGTTAGTACTCTCCTTTTGTAACCAAGTGTTGTAAGTCTATAAGGTATTTACTTTTGTTGTCAACATGTAATACCTCTTGTAAGAATACTCTGATGATTGTAATATGAAATTTCTTTTCTTTATTGTGAATGTATGATGTTATGTGTTTATTTTGAGGGCGTTACAATCTATTACTAGTTTGATAGTTGTAGTTAAGAAAACATTAACCATACAACTTTAAACCAAACTATAATCTAATGTAGGAATAAGAGCAAGTATCTCACTGGGACTTTGTACTTCTATGGAATATTTTTCAAAATTTGTTCAAAAATAACCAAAAAGAAAAAGGGTTAATAACACAGGAAGAGGGGAAAAATATTTTTGAGTTATCATTCTCTAAAATGGAAGAAAACTTTACAAATATTATTTTTGAAATCATATTTGTGACTGAAAAAATAAAAAGGCAAGAATTTGCTTCATTTGCACAAATTTTTAATTTTTTTTTAAATAATAAAAGCCGTAACAAAACATTTGACCTTGTTTTTGTTATATAACATTGAAAGTAGAAAGCTTATAATGAAAATTTTGCTTTACATTGTTTTATTTTTCAATTGACGAATATTTGACAAAAAAACCTATATATTTTCATGTCAAAAGTTAAGTATATCAATAGAAATTAACACAAATATCCTTATTTTTAATTTTACAACGTTTGCAACTGAAACTGCTGATCCAACCCGATATATGGAAGCCAATGAACTACAAATCACGGCCCAAATCAGTGGGCTGCAGGTGGGACCCAACCCACAGTGCCCGCATGAACTAATGTCAACTAGGAGTGTAAAAATGGCCCGCGGCCCATGGGCAGCCTAAAGCCTGCCTACGGCCTAGGGTAAGCCCGGCTCGTTTGGGCCTGGGCCCGAGCCTAGTCCGAGCCCCTAGGCTTGGGCTTGAGCCATTATTTTGAAACTCGGTCCGGCCCGTGGGCACCCGTCCACCTGGCCCGGCTCATTAGCCCGCTTAAGACCCAGCCCGCCCGAGGCCCAGTGTTTATTTTAGTAGAAAATAATAAAATTTTGATAAAAAAAATTTAAAAAAACAAAAAAATTAGTCAGGCCCGCTCAAGCCCGGCCCAAGCTCCGAGGCCCGACTTACCCAAGACCTAAATACCCTTGGGCCTGAACCTAATTCTTTGGCCCGTGGATCGGCCAGAATTTTTGCAGGAGCCCGCAAAACTCGATATGAGCTGAGCCGGGCCAGGCCAGATTTACACCCCTAATGTTAGCTTTCTCAGAGGGGAAGGATTAGGACTGCAAACGAGTCGAACTGAGCTTTACTAAGCTCGAACTCGGCTCATTTGCTTACCAAGCTTGTTTATTGAGCTCGAGCTCGGCTCAATAAATAATTGAGCTCAAACTCGGCTCGTTAACTCGAGTTTGGCTCAGCTTAGTCCAATAATTTTTCTTAATATTATTTATATTATTTAAAGAAAAAATATTATTTATATTATTTAATATATAAATAATGTATTTATTATACAATTTGAATAAAAATAAACGATCTAAACTTATTCGAACTCGAGTTTGGTTCATTTACTAAACGAGCCTAATATTTGAGCTCGAATTCTACTAAATGAGTCGAGTCGAGTCGAGCCGAACCAAACCGATTCGTGAATAGCCCTAAATAGGCTTGCCAATGCATGTCACCATTATAACTGACTACACTACCTTGCGTATCGAGTTCTTAATTACTTATTTGAGTCCAGTTCATATCATAGATATGATGACCACATGGCCCAATTTCAAAGAGACCAAATAACCACATATATATTTGAATTTTGGAAAAGTCTACAATAACAGAAGAAAATAGTATAATTCCATACTTTCTAAATTATAATTACAAAAAATATAACTAAACATAAAAAAGTCATAACCAAATATCATAAAATAATATCATAATTAAAAAAAAAAATTGATCATAATTGTATAGGTAGGAAATATTTGTTGCTCTCCGTACTCCTCGTGTCCAAGTCTCATATAACGTCACTTAACTTGAGAACAGAAAGATGGTGAGCTGTCTAGCGATGTGCTGCTGAATAAACCCTCTGACGATCAAGTTAGCACACTTGGAGAAGAGAAGGCCGAGTACTTTCTAGAAAGACAGAGAGTATATCAAAAATAGCTTACCTCTAACAGTTGCATGCTCCTCCTTTCCATGGCTGGCCATGCAGCCTCAGAGATTGTGGGAGCACTACATCTGTTGTCCTTTTCTAGACAGGCCGCTATGTTCTTCTCTACATTTCTTACACGTGGAGAGACCAAAACCTCCAAATAGTGTTTGTCGCACCGCCAAACAGTATTGATGCATACCAGTAGTGGATTTCTCTCTTCTCTTTATTGGTCCACGTGGAACGCCCGACCGGGCATTTACTTGCAAACCACAAATGTTACATCGACTTCTTATATGCCGAGCAAAACCTAACCGGACTATCAGATGCGGTGCGCTCAGCCAAAGCCTTAATTTCCCGACACTAACAGAAGGTAAGAGCATTGTACGGCATCTCGGTCGGACATCGCGATCCCTTGGACCGTACGCCTTATTGGTAGCAGTCCGAACAGGTTATAGTTCAGTCGTCATATGACTCTGCTGCCTTGGACTTCCACGTTAGGCCAATTCAGCCAACTAACCGGGGCCTGCTCGGCCATGTTTGGCTGACATGATACTCTGAGTGGGGTACAACTCGGCCTAACACATCTCGGATAACCTTAGTCTCACAGTAACACTGTATTGATAGTGGACCCAGTCCGGCCCAATGATGCATCTCAGGTTCTCACCTGGCCCAACAATACATTTCGTGCTATTTCAGCTCGGCCACATTGTTCGGCACAAATCTCCCTCTCAATTGCCCCTTAATCCCATCTGAGCTAAACGTGAGTGGGATTACCTTTTCTAACTGAGCTATTTGTTTTAGCGGGTCATTGAGACTTGTGCCGGTTGTCTTGTCATCAATTAATCAGCCGTACTATCAAACCATCAGTCGTACTGACAACCCGTCGCTTCCATGCCATTTGGTGCTTCCCCAAAGGCTCTATGTAGTCTCGCAGTTGTCATCATCATGCCAAAAATTTGAAAATGCCTATTGGGTTCCCCCCATATATACGCACAAGAAACCCAAAGACCCTCATCACTGTTCATTTTCTCTTTGCAAACCTTAGTTTCCTTAGAGCTCACACCGTCGCCATCGCTGTCATCGCTTTAGTTCATGCCATCTGCAGTGCTTACCATCATCTAGGGCATCGCAACAGAGGCTCAAATCGATTGAACTTAGATTCGTCTTCTAAATTGGTGAGTTTCTCTCGTTCCTCTCTATTCTCCATTGATGCTCTTCGTGTTCTTCATTTCTCTTTGTTTTGGGACTGTTGAAATACTGTCAATGCTCCTCTCGTGGGATAAAACTTATTAACATTTGTGGAGATTAGGCCAAATCGAAACCCTAAGCATGAACGGGGCTTCTGTGCCCCCTATTTTCCTTGATTGCTATAGGTGATTCTGAATTTAGGATGAATACTGAAAATTCTGGGTAAAACCGATCAAAAACCCACTTTTAGATCTAAAAATAAGATTGAGTCGAGCCAAAACTGGCTTGTGGTCCTCCCTTGTAGCTGAGACCGCGCAGTAAGTCTGTAGGAACATCGAACCGAGATAGGAACCGACATACTAGAGAATGAGGCCTAAAACTGGTTAAACACCCCAGGATTTCAAACCGAGCTAGAACACTTTTCAACCAAAAAGCCGTGCAAAGTATGTCGTGCTAATACTTGGACTTATTTTTTAATAATGCAGAACAAACTAGGACCGACCAAGCTCATTCAACATTACTGTCAGTGAGGCTCAAAGACCGAGCAAATAATCACCGGAGCCACCTAATTTTGACCGAGCTGTTTATCATACAAAATAAAACCGGGACAAATGAGAAAATACCGATTTAGGGTTAGTTCTCCAGGCGCCATGGCTGAGTTTCGAAGGGAATTCAATATTCCAGATGATGTTCACATTGAGATGGCCAAGAAAGGAGACACTCCATGGGGCAAATTGGACCTCTGCCCCTTCACGGTCGAATCCAGAAGGCAGTCTACGCTTTCCAGTCCAACCCTTAGTCTGTGAATTTTTAAGGCAGACTAGGCTGTATCTAACCCAAATGTCCAATAACACTTACAAGATAATAAACGGTGTGGCCGCGATGAACCAGATCCTCCGTTTGAACCTCGGCCTCGCCGAGATATTCCACCAATACACACTTAGTAAAAATATATGAGGCTTTTGCTGGTACCTCAAGGTTAGGAAGAGCCGAGCAAAGCGCATAGAAGGTAACCCAGACAAAGAACTAAACGCTGACGATTTTCTATGGGTGTCTGGAAATTACGAAGATACCGAGGCACCCATACCAGGCTGGTACATATGCAAAAATTTCGGGAAGGCTAGTGAGCAACATAACGCGGTTTAATTTTTCGCATTTGATTTGTTTTTGCCGATTTGACCCTTGCTTTGTTTTTGCAGATTACAAACTCTTGGCAGACGATTATTCCCGCGCCAACCAAAAGCTCATAAGGGTCGCTCTGTGGCATCTGGCCAAGGAATGAGAGGCGCAAAAACTGTTCAGCTTCGAACCGAGTTACCAACATACAGCACCACGTAAGAGCAGGGTCACTGATTTTCTTCGTGCCCCCTCTCCAGAATCGGATCCAAACCTCCCGCCAATTAAACTTGTGCCTTTGACAGCCGAGCAAGAAATGGACAAAATCTGAGCTATCAAGTCAATGATCATAGGAGAGCCAAGCAATTCCCAACTGACCAAAAGTGTTGCAGGCCAAACATCGCTACCAACTGTGCAGGAATCTGGCCCAGTTCTGGCTTTGGCCTGCGAGCAAGGTGCTGGCCAGTTAAAAAAGAGGTCAAAGCGAGCACAAACTGAGCAGTGCTTGGTCGACGAAGATTCAGCTAAGCTGTCATCGGTTGATCAAGGAGAGTAGACTGATCAATCACTTGCCGAGCAATCCACTCGCTTCACTGCCCCTCAAGTCTGGTCACTTGAGCTGAAATACAAGGGCCAAGCAGTGACGGTGGCGAATTCAGTCTATACGGATAAGGACCATTCGCTCAGCTTCAACATGACCAAGGGTTTACTTTTCCCCGTAGATATGAAGAAGCATGAGGAACTGTCTGACCTGAAAGTCCTTCAATCGGCAACACAGTCAATCGTTCTGGTAAGCAATCAAGTTGCTTTTTTGAAGTTATTACCCGGCTTCCACTTCTAACTTCTGCCATACTGCAGGCGCCGCAGAAAAATTACCTTGCTCACGAACGCATGATCTCTGTCCAGAAGAGTCTGTGGGAGGCCATCGTGGATAGTAAAGTGAAAACGGCCGAGCTTGAGAAGTTGAAGGCTGCGCAAGAGATGGCAGTGACCGAGCGCGACCAGCTTGTAGAGCGGTTGACAAGGGCAGATGAGGACAAACAAAAGGCTCTGCAGGTAACCAAGGTCAGATACATTGCCGAGCCACACAAGCTACCTGAAGCACAGAAGGCCAGGCTAGAGAAACAAGTCAATGACGCTGAAGATCATGGCTACGCGGAGGGCGAAAAAACATATGAACGACAAGTTGAAGGGACAAAGGACATCTTTTTCCAGTGAGGCTAGAAAACTGCTGTGGAAAAACTTGGCCTTAGGCATGACTTCGACGTGTTCAAAAGTCCTCTAGCCGTTTTCATCCCGCCCCACATGCAGACTTATGCTGATGTCATACAACAAAAGCTTAAAAAAGTGACGAAGCTTGCAATTGCGGCCGATGCATCTACCGCCCAACCAACCAACCAAAATCAGTCTCCGCCGGCATCTGTGGAAAGGGCCAACCCACTCGAGGGGAATTCTGAGCTAGATGCTAATCCGATGCTCAGCGAGAAAGAAGAGGCTGAGGTGGAGGAGCCCAAGGTGGAAGTGACTGACCAAGCTGGCACTGTGAATTTGGAGTAAACCCTTTTTCTTTTCTTTTTTTGTAACCGAGATAGCGGTCCCATCTTTTGTAGCCCAACTTCAGCATTAATGAAACGAATGAACTTTTTGCTCACCATGCATTTGTCTTTCTGTTTTCTTCAATTCTTGATTTGAATGAATGTGATGCGATCTTGTACAATGGCCGAGATATGGCTGCTCGATTTAGTTGTGTCAAGTTATATTTGAAAATTTGCTACGCCGAGCTGTTTTTTGCTTGATTTGTTCCGTAATTTCAGAAATATAAGATTACTTTTTCAAAATTAGGGAAACATAATGTCCCCCGAGCAAAAATTCAACTTGGTGTAAGGGTAAAATCAATCCATGAGTTGGACAAAGCGCAAACTCATTTGCAGGTGAGCAAAACCAGCTCGGAGTAACGAGCGAACCTAGTTCGGTATCATATCAAAAGTCGTTCGTAACAACAACTTCCCCCTGGCGAGTAAAAATTGCTCGGGGTAATGAGCAAAGTCAGCTCGATTTCACATGAAGTTGGACAAAACACCAACTGTTTGAGCAGGTGAGCAAAGTCAACTCAAAACAAGCAGACACAGTTAGACAAAACACCAACTGTTTGAGCGGCAGGCAAAGTCAGCCCAGAACAAGCAGTCACAGTTGGACAAAACACCAACTATTTGAGTGGCAGACAAAGTCAACCCGGATTGATTTAAGTCAGCTCAGTTCATTGGCTATTTTCAGGGCAAGCAAAACCAGTTTGGTTCACACGGAGAAATTGAGGATGTCACCAGTTTTTGTCACAGCGAGCAAAAATCAGCTCGGATGAAGTGGAGCTTAGTAAGATCAATTTCATGCCTCAGGCATTTCACAAGACAACTTTCTGTACGGCGAGCCATTGAAACTGAAGGTGAAATGCCCCTAGTACCTAGCAACACAAATACAACACTTCTAATATATGGAAAAAACTGACATGTAGACAAATCACAAAGTCTTTTCCATTGCTTATTAAACATTACTTACAATGCCCATATGCTAAATTTGATTACAAAAAAATGAAGATTAGACTTCAGAAATAAAACAGCTTGAGATTGGCCGCATTCCATGATCTTGGAATAGCTACGTTGTCTAAGTCCTCCAAATGGTATGCCCCTTTACCAGCAAGGCCGATTATCTTGTATGGACCTTCCCAATTTGCTCCCAATTTGCCCTTACCGAGGACCAATGTGTTACTCATCACCTTCCTCAAGACCCAGTCCCCAACTTTGAACAAGTGCGGATGTACAGTCTTATTGTATTTCTTGGAGAGCTCTTGTTAATAGGCCGCGATATGCATTAGCGCACTTTCCCTTCTTTCTTCATCCAGGTCCAACTCCAAGGCGATAACTTCACCGTTCAAGTCGGGCACAAAATTTTCAAATCGGATAGTTGACATGCCGATCTCTAGAGGAATGACCACCTCCATACCTTAAATAGAGTCTCCCTGGTCGAATGTTTCAGGGTAGTTCGGTATGCCCAGAGCACGTTGGGAAGTTCTTTAGCCCATTTCCCTTTGGCCTTTTCCAGCCATATCTTCAGCTTGTCCAAGATAGTCTTGTTTGAAGCCACGGCTTGACCATTTGATTGAGGGTAGGCCGGCATAGAATTGTAGAACTCAATCTTCAACTCTTCGCAAAATCCGCAGAAGAGTTTCCCATCAAATTGGGTACCATTATCCGAGATAAGGACCTTTGGGACGCCAAACTGAGTGATGACATTCTGTCAGACGAACTTCTTTACATCTTTCTTTTTGATGGTGGTCAACGGCTCGGCTTTCACCCATTTGGTGAAGTAATTAGTAGCGGCGATGAAAAACTTGCAGTTGCCTAGAGCCATTGGAAGCGGTCCCGCAATGTCTAGCCCCCAAAGTGCAAATGACCATGGGCTAGTCAGAGGGAGTAACTCCCTAGCCAACTGGTGGATCTGGTGAGCAAACTTTTGACATTTCTTGTATTTGCGAACATACTTCTACGCGTCAGCCTACATGCACGGCCACCAATAGCCTTGAGAAATGGTTTGGTATGCTAGTGATTTGCCCCCAACATGGTTACCACACATTCCTTCATGAATTTCAAAGAAGAAAGCTTCAACCTTGCTGGGGTGGACGCATTTAAGGTATGATCCAGTGAAAGACTTTTTATACAAGGCACCGGATGGAGAAAGCCAAAACCGCTCTTACTTGGCCCTTATCTTGTTGGCTTCCTTCTTTTTGGTAGGCAGGACTCGGTCTCTCAGGAAGGTGATGATAAGATCCATCCAAGACGGTCCCAAGTCAGCGCAAAGCACTTTGGATGCCTCTGGTTCCTCGATGCTAGGTCTAGGCAAGAACTCAATCATCAATGGATTGGGAAAGGCGGTCTGCATAGATGTCAAGCCGCCCAGCTCATCTGCCTTACTATTTTCTTATCGGCCGATCTGCTCCATCCTTATCGCGGAAAATTTCTTAATCTTAGCGCGCACCAACGCTTGATACTTAGCCATCCTTTCATCTTTGGCCTCATATTCTCCTGAGACCTGATTGACTACTAGTTTGGAGTTGTTGAATACCATAAGCTCTTATGCCTTCATCCATAGAGCGCTTTTTAGGCTGGCGATGAGGGCTTCATATTCTGCCTCATTGTTGGACACTGAAAATCCAAGCGTGATAGCATGTTCAATGGTTAGCCTATCCGGTGAGGTTAATACCACTCCCAGCCCGGCGCCATGTCTATTAAAGGCTCCATCGACAAACAGTTTCCACATCTCGCCGATGAACAATTTCTAGCAGTCAAACGGGTTTTAAGAGTTTCGCAAGCCGAAGGCATCGCTTGGCTCTGTGCATGGATTTTCTATGTACACATCCTGCCAGCAGGTTGCTTGATTCTTGCTCCAGAGTGTTTTGTCTTTTTATTGCTTGCATCTCATTCTCTTGTGTGGTATTATGAGAGTAGGTCATGCTACATCCGCATTGGTCATCTCCCGTTGCTCGGTTTCATATGCCAGATCGATAAGACAGACCAGGTGAGTACTGGGGGCGGATTCCGCCACAAAATCGGCCAGGGCTTGTACCTTGATGGCTGTTTGGGGATAAAACTTGATGTCGTACTGCCCCAGCTCTATCACCCACTTCAAAATTCTGTCGTGAAATCTGCCTTCTCAAAGAGCATCTTGAGCGAAAATTCGGTTAGCACTACTATTGTGTGGGCATAAAAATAGTGCGCCAACTTTCTGGAAGCCATCATAAGAGCTAGAGCCAATTTTTCAAGTGGCAGATATCTCGATTCGGCCGGGAGCAGTGTCTTGCTAACGTAGAAAATAGGGAGGTGTTGAATCCCCTCAACGCAGACAAGAACTGCACTTATCGCATACAGAGAAACTGTCAACTATAGATAGAGCTTTTCGCCTGGCTGTGGTGTGACCAAGATTGGGGCGAAAGAGAGATATGTCTTCAAGTATGCCAAAGCGCAGTCGTATTCTACATCCCAAAAAAACTTAGCTTTCAAAGTCTTAAAAAAAGGCCTGCAACGATCTAATGACCGGCTAATAAATCTGTTCAGCGTGGCTGCCATTCCAGCAAGATGTAGCACGTCCTTTGTGGGATTTGGTCGTTGCAACTCTTGGATTGCCTTGATCTGTGAAGGGTCGGCCTCAATTCCCCTGTTGGTAACTAGAAAGCCCAAAACATTTTCATTTCCGACTTCAAAAGCACACTTGGGTGCATTCAATCGCAACTTGTGGTACCTGAGGATGGTGAACATTTCAACTAGATCGGTGAGGTGCTGGGATTTGTTTTTACTCTTCACGACCATGTCGTCAATATAGGCCTCCATAGTGCGACCCAACAGAGGGGCGAACATCTTGGTCACTATTCTTTGAAAAGTTTCACCGGCGTTCTTGAGGCCAGAGGGCATAACCTTGTAGCAGTATAGGCCTCCTGGCGTGGTGAAAGATGTGATCTCCCTGTCTGGCTTGTACATGGCTACTTGGTGGTAGCCAAGGTATGCATCTAAAAAGCTGAACCTTTGGTGACCAGAGGTAAGGTCCACCAATTGGTCGATCCATGGGAGTAGAAAGCTATCCTTCGAGCAGGCACAATTGACCGTCTTGTAATCAATGCATACCCGTCACTTCCCATTTTTCTTCAGCACTACCACCGTATTAGAGATCCATCTAGGTTATTACACTTCTTCAATTTCCCCAACTTCCAGTAAGTTTTTGACCTCCTCTACCACCACCACGGCATGGTACAAAACCGAACGTCGTGTTCTCTGTATGACTGGCCATGTATTGGGAAAAACATTCAACTGGTGGCAAATGAAGCTAGGGTTGACGCCACGCATATTGTAAGGCGTCCATGTATAGACTTCAATTTTAAGGACCAGGAAGTTGACATAGTCCATCCGCTCGGTGCTGGACAATGACAAGCCCAAGAGGAAGAATTTGCTTGTATCGTTCTCATCAATCCGAACCTCTACCAAGTCTTCAACTGATTTTTCTTCGACTTTTCGACCCATATCTCCCAGGACCTCTTTGCTTTCTGGTTCTTCTATCATCTGAAGGAAACCTTTAACTTGGTAATAAATGGAAGCCACCGCTTGCATGGCGTGCAACCAACCCCTCCCCAGTATCAAGTTGTAGGTAGATGAGACTTTTACTACTCAAAACTCGACCTACTTTGTGATCGACCTAACCTTGACCGGTAATATGATCTTTCCGATCGGCCACTCCGGTTGGGAGTTGAAACCGACCAAAGGAGATGTTGCTGGGGCCAAGTCCTTGTCCTCCAACTTTATCTGTCTAAATGCGTCATAGTACATGACCTCGACCGAACTCCCCTAGTCAATCAGAATTCTCTTGATATCGAAGTCCTCGACTCGAAGTGTCACCACCAGAGCATCGTTGTGAGGGGTTTGAATTTTGTCCAGGTCTTTGCTTAAAAAGGTCATGATGCCCTACACCTCGGTCTTTTCCTTTTTCACGGTAGGCTAAACAGAGAGCACTTCCCTCATGTGCTTAGCCTTCTTAATCATCCCCCTAAGCTCACAAACTCGTGCGAGCTCGATGATACCGTGAATAACATTGATGACTCCTTGGGGCGCTGCATCCAGGATGGCAAGGCCATTTGGCTCAGCTTGCCCTTGTGGAGCGGCCCTCATGCCTCCGTTTATGTACTAGTCTAAGTGCCCAGCCGCAACCAGCTCTTCCAAGTGTCGTTTTAACTATACGTAGTCCTCTGTGCGATGCCCCCTTTCCTCGTGGAAAATGCAGCGATATCTCGAGTTGAATTCCCTCTGTGCGTCCCTTAACTTTGCTGGCTAACGGACATATGGCTTGCCTCGAATTTCACTGAGGATGCGGTAGATTGGAATCTTAAAAATAGTGACTTTGCTGGTTCATGCCTTCAATTTTCTTTTAGTGTCCTCGTCTTCGTTGCGAGGAGCATTAGCCCAGTCACTTCCACGTCCTATAATTTGTCATTGCAGTTAGCACCGCTATGTTGTTCTCTAGCTCAGTTATTAGGGCGGTTATCCTCCTGCCCCACCGAGTGAACCTTTCCAACCGCACATCTATCCTCCGCAACCGGATTCTCCTTCTCGGTTGTGGTAGCGGTGGCTGCATCATCCTCAACTCAGATGTGTTCGTTTATCTGTTGCATCAATGATTCCATGGTTGTAGGCTGGTGCATCATGAGCAAATCTTGCAATCTATGTCCGATTGGCAGACCTTGCTTGTATTGGGCGATTGTCAAATTGGTGGGGCAATCTAGGATCTCGTTGTAAGTCTCCCAATATTTGGCATTGTATGCCTTCAAAAAGCTGCATGACTCCATCTTGATGCCCAGGAGGTGGTCGACCTCTTTGGACGTTCGAGTGTTGGTCTTGAATCTGGTGACAAAGACTTCCGCTAGCTGTTACCACCCCTCGATACTCTCCTCCAGGAGCCTTTCGAACCATTTCTGCCTCAGTTCTCCCAAACTTGCTGGGAATATGAGGCACATCAAGGCATCATTGCGCCAATGGCCTACCATTACTTACTAGTAATGACTAACGTGCATGTACGGGGTTCGTCTTCCCATCATACAGCGTGAACTTTGGTTGATGGAATCTGGCAGGGAGGGGTGTGCTTTCTATCTCTAGAGACAATAGAGAGGTGGTGAGTCGTGCCAAGTCTCTGTCCACTAGTGCCGGAACCACTACTCTGGGCGGCAGCATGGCCACCTTTTCATTGCAACAAATTTGGGGACTCAGCCTTTGTAACACCGGCACTCTTTGGGCCTCTTGATGGCGCGCTTGCTCCTCCAGTACGTCCCTCAGGTCTTTCGAACAGGCGGAGTAAGAGTATCTCAACATCGTCGATGGACACGAGGGACGGTAACTGTTGTTGTATGTGCAGGATCTCTCCACCGGTAGATCGGAATCACCGACACCGTAACTTCTGGTGATAGAGAGTGAAGGTGTCCCCCGCTAGTGATGACTGCTGGAGCGACGGGGTTGGGTGCGCTCACTGTGGTCGCCCACTTCAGCAAGACCCTTTCCTTTGATTTGTTGCTTCAATGTCTCCATCTCAGCCGCCATCTTTTGAATAAGGGCGTCCTGGTCTCTAAGTTTGTGCTCCAGGCGCTAAGCATGCGATTCTCCTCGTCATTGGCATCCCTTAGGACTCTTTGAATGGTCAGTGCTCCTCGCGCGTTTGTCTCGCGCGTCCCTAGGTTGCTTTCTAGAGAAGGTCTCTAGGCCCGCCATGATCAGAATAGCGAGAGGGCCATTCCTTCTCCGGATTGACTCTGGAATGATTCCGTCGACGATGAACAACGGTGTTTTATCGATGTTTGCCATGGAGAACAATCAACAAGGCTAGTAGAACAAGGTTTGTCTATCAAAGAGATTTCCACAAACGCCGCCAATTGTACGGCTAGGAGATATTTGTTGCTCTTCGTACTCCTCGTGTCCAAGCCTCGTGTAACGTCGCTTAACCTTAGAACAAAAAGACGATGAGCTGCCCTGCGGTGTGCTGCCGGATAAACCCTCTGATGATCAAGTTAGCACACTTGGAGAAGAGAAGACTGAGCACTTTCTAAAGAGAGAGAGTATATCAAAAATAGCTTACCACTAATAGTTACATGCTCTTCCTTTTCAATGCTGGCCATGCAGCCTCAGAGATTGTGGGCGTGCTACCTTTACTGTCCTTCTCTGGACAGGCAGCTATGTTCCCCTTTACACTTTTTACATGTGTAGAGACCAAAACCTCCAAACAGTGTTTATCACACCGCCAAATGGTATTGACGCATACTAGGAGTGGATTTTTCTCTTCTCTTTATTGGTCCACGTGGAACGCCCGACCGGGCTATTACTTGCAAACCAAAAATGTTACATCAACTTCTTATATGCCAGGCAAAAATTGACCGGACTATTAGATGCAGCGTGCTCAGCCAAAGCCTTAATCACTTAGCACGAACCGAAGCTAAGAGCATTGTGCGGCATCTCAGTTGCAAATCGCAATCCCCTAGACCGTACGCCTCATTGGTAACAGCCTGAACAGGTTATAGTTCGGTCGTCATATGACTCTGCTGCCTTGGACTTCCATGTTAGGCCAATTCGGCCTGCCAGCCTGGGCCAGCTCGGCCACATTTGGCCAACATGATACTTTGAGTGGGGTACAGCTAGGCCTAACGCATCTCAGATAACCTCAGTCTCGCACTAGCACTGTATTGATAGCGGACCCAGTCTAGCCTAATGATACGTCTCAGGTTCTCACCTGGCCCAACAATACATTCTGTGCTATCTTAGCTCAGCCACATTGTTTGGCAGAAATCTCCCTCTCAATAACTAAAGAATAAAATGACGTAATTAAGGGTGCATATGGTATGAGATTTATAATAGAATTCTCCTTGAATTTTAGGTAAATTACATTTTTTTTTAAATTTAGAAAAAAATACATTAAGTTCCACAGTTTTAATATACTTACACTGACTTCTCTTTTAGTAAAATTAAATGAACTGAAACTAATACAAAAATGCGGGAAAAAAAAATAATAAGTGGCGTAAATTATACATTTTCGTGTAAAAAATATGATAACATCATTTTTTTTCATCCATATAACTAAAATTATTGATGAAAATGGAATTAAGTGTTTATGAAAAATTTCACAGTAGCTAAATATAAAGATGTCAAATTTATACGATTTATTGTATTTTTTCAAATTTTAATAGAAATCAGTGTAATTTACCTTTAAATTTTTGAATTGTAGAAAGAGAGAATAAATTAAGTATTCATTTTTCTCATTTTCCTATAGTATTGGAAATCTTTTACTACTTTATAAATTGAGTATGATTTAGCTATAGTCAAAATAAAATAATTTAACTTGCACAACAAAACAGACCCCAAACCCCAAGACTGGTACCTACTTAGGGGTGTAACTTTGGCCTGGCCTGGCCCGGGTAGGGCTCATGTTGGGCCTTGTGGGCTCTTGCCAAAAATCAGGTCGGGTCGGGTCGGGTCGGGCCACGGGCCAGAAAACTACGCCCAAGCCCAAGCCCAAGCCTAGGGGTATTCGAGCTTTGGGTGGGCCTCAGGCCCGACCCCTGAGCTTGGGCCTGGGCTCGAGTTTTGGGTGGGCTTAGACGGGCCTAAACAATTTTTTTATTTTTTTAAATTTTTTTCACCAAAATTTTATTATTTTTCATTAAAAATAATACTGGGCCTCAGGCTGGGCTTTTAGGCGGGCCTTGAGCGGGGTCGGGCCCATGGACCGGACCAGGCTTACAAAACGATGGCACAAGCCCTAGCCTAAGGCCTCGGGCTGGGCTTGGGCTCGGGCCTAAATGGACCTTAATGGGCCAGGCCCACCTCAGACAGCGGGCTGGCTTTGGGCCATCTACGGACCACAGGCCAAAATTACACCCCCATACCTACTCTATTTGTCATATGGACCCTGGATTACTGAGAGCCAGCACTAGGAAATGGCTTTGGGGTTTGCCACATAAAAAGATAATGGACAAATTACAAGGGACAACCAACCCCTATAATTTGGCTAAAACTGATTAAAATTGCATTATTGTGTCAGCAAAGGATAATGGACTGGTTAAATGGAAGAGGATCCCCCATCAATTTTTTTTTTTTCATTTAGTTATTATTTCGAATTAAATCTAAATGCCAAAATTTAATAGTTAATCATTATTATATTTTATGATTTTTAAATCAAATGTTGAACGATGATTATTCTAAAAATAGTGTTGGAGAGAATCTTCTTCCTAAATGTAGATCATCTTTCAATTTCTAAAATTTCATTATTGCATGACATATAATTAATAAAAAAAAAATTGTTAATTTATATAGTATTTTTTTGTTAAAAAAAATATGTATATAATCCTAGAAAGGGCAAAAGGACATTTGCACCCAAGATTTATATATATATTTTATATATCTACTTAATGCATTTTCAATCACGCGATAATAAAAATCTCAAAACATAAATATTTTAAAAATGCATAATATTACAAATACAAATTTAACTATTTAAAAATTATTCATAATTATTATCTTGTGATTTAGATTTATTTTATATATAATTCTATACTATACAAATTAGATTTTCACTATATAATCACCTATTTAAAAAAGCCTAAGTAAGGCCAAGTTTGGGAAGACTAAAAAAGTGTGTTTTTTGTCTTTTTGGGCTAAAAAGTTGAGGTTGAAAATATGGATGTTTGGGTTAACTTTTTGACTTTTTATTGAAAAATGTGTAATAAAAAATTATAAAAATTGATTTGTAGGGAAAAATTTGAATTGGGAGTTGTGCAGCCGTAATTGTTGACTTTTGATGAATAGTGTTAACTTTTTAACTTTTTGAGTAACTTTTTAACTTTTTGACTTTTTTAAAAGTATCCAAACGCGGCCTAAATAAACTTGACTCCCTTATTTAAAAAAGCCTAAGTAAATAAACTTGACTCCCTAAACGTATTGCTTAAAAATTGATGATGTATTTTAAAAAATGCACCGCACACAAAGAAATAATTTTGGGGCTATGGGATTGTGTACCCCCAAAAAGAATCAAATTGTCAAATTTGTGGGCCAAGTCAAGTCGAATCAATGTAGACCCAACCAATTGTCATACACAGTACAAAACTTTTCCCTTGATATGTATCTGTATCATAGTTAGGGCCGCAAATAAATATAAGTTTGAGTTTAATTTGGTAAGAGTTCGTTTGAATTTGGTTCGTTAATTTTTTTTTATGTTTAAACTTAAGCTCGAGCTCAAATTCGTTAAATTTTTAATAAATAAGTCCAAACATTCTAAAATTCGGCTCGTTAGCTAGCTCGTTTAATATTTATTATTTATATATTAAATAATATAAAAATATGTATAAAAAATAAGAGAAATATGCTATTTATATATTTGAAAAATATAAATGTAAATAATAGTTAACTATAGATAGTACATTTATATAATAGTAGTAGTAGATATTATTATTTTAGCAAAATATGAATTTTTTTTTAGTATGTTTATATATATTATATATATAATTATATTATCAAAGTTTTAATTGTAATGCAAGTATGAATTTATAAAATTTTTGACTCGTTAAGGCTCGTGAACAGGCTCGAGCTCGAGTCGAGCCTAAGCCAACTCGATTCAATCTCGGTTCGTTAAATTTTTATTCAGCTCGAGTTCGAGCTCGAGCTCGTTAAAATCTTAATAAACAAGGCCAAACATACTAAAGCTCGGCTCGACTCATTAGCAACCCTAATCATAATTATAATGGGTAAGGTTTGGCTTCAGTCTCATTTTAGACTGAACTGTATTGTTAGGCTTCCGTTGACTTACCACGAAACTCATATCATTTATTCAAACATTTTAATGTTTAGGCTCATCGATCCGATATCGATTGTTACCTGATCAAATCATAATTCTATTAATAAATTTTTTTTTAAATCATATTGAACGTTGACAAGTATATGATCTAATCAAATGACTATCGATATCCGATCAACTTAATTTTTTACAAAAATAAAATAATCGATAAGTCATACTTACTGATCAGTTTGGATTATCGATGGTGATGGATCTACTTAACCCAACAATACAATCCAATCCAATTACAGACTGGACACCAGTCACATCCAATTATAATAATTCATAATTAATTTATTATTTTTATTCATAATGCGCCATTTGGTAACATAAATCTAGTGTTGTGGTGCTCAAAAAAAAAAAAAAATCTTGTGTTGTACAACTTATTAAGTTATGGGTAAATTACAAATATACTATTTGAGATTTGTTTAAAATATGAATTTTTTTTGTGATTTGAAAAATTATAAATGCTTTTTTGCCAGAATTTTTTATTTAACGAATTAACCAAAAAAAAAAATTCTAACTATTCTCTTAAACAATAATAAAATTATCTGAATTATTAATTAAAATAAAATCTTAAAATCATTAAAAATTATTAATTAACTTGATGATTTATTAATAAAAGAACTTATTTATTATGAAATTAGAAACCTTAGAGTGCATATTGTAATTTCTAGAATTATAAGAGATAATTCATAATTTAAAAAAACTCCAGAGGTGTGTTTGTAATTTACGGTTAAGTTATTTATGCCTCCGTTTATAACTTCTGAAAATTTTTGTCAATAATTATTTAGAAGCGAAAGGAATAATACTTTTACTTCTACTTTATTATTAGTATAATACTCGTGTACCATGCATATGTATAAATAAACAATTAAAATTTAATTTTTTAAATTAAATAATAATATAAAATTTGTCTAAAATATATATGAAAAATAATTTAGAATCAATTAAACTTTAATCATTTTCATTAAAATTACACTTTAATCATTTCTAAATTAAATAAATAAAATCTCTTCAAACCTATCTCCTAAAATCATTGCCTAAAATCAATTTTCTAGTTTAAAAAAATAATAAATACTCATGTGTCTCACATAATTTCTGAATTAAACAAACAAAAAAATAAAATCTTTTCAAACTCATCTCTTAATATCATTGCCTAAAATTCGTCATTTCCTAAAATCAAATACAAAAACCGGAAATGAGCCGTAGCTCGACAGGGGAGGCTCGAATTGGCTCGAAAGATGGAGAGGAGAACGAGAAGGGAGAGGAAGGAGAGGAAGAACGGAGGGAGGAGATCTTCGCGCAGCACCACCGTCGTCGCCTCGCCGCCGATCGTCGCAGCTTCAGACCGTTGCCGCCGTCGTCGCAGCACCTTTGCTCCTCGCCGATCGTCGCAGGTGGAAGCTCCGCCACCGCCTCGCCCCACCTCCTCCTCCAGTAGATTTTTATGGCCCCCTCCCCTCCCTCCTCCTCCTCCTCCTCCTCCTCCCTTCTCTTCGCCCTTCTTCTTCTTCTCTTCTTCTCCCTTCTTCTTCATCTCCTTCTTCGTTCTGCAACAAAGAGACGGAAAAAAGAAAAAAAAAATGGACACCAAAACGACGTTGTTTTGGTGTCAAACCGGGTTTCGAGCTACGTAGCACTACCGTACAAAAACATAGTTTGTTGACCTTCCAATTTAAACAAATGAATTAAATATTTATTTGTTCATCTTTTAAAATCTTTACCTAAACTACTTCCTTCCCTAAAATAATTTTATTTTTAAAAAAAAAAAGATCAATTCAAATATGTTCATATAAGTTTTGAATTAAAAAAATAAATAAATAAAAATTTTTAAAATTAAACAAACAAATAAATAATCTTTTCAAACCCATCTTCTAAGATCATTACTTAAAATTCTTCCTTTCCTAAAATAAAATACAAAAATACAGTTTGTTGACATTTCGATTTAAAGAAATTAATTAAATAATTATTTGCCCATCTTCTAAAATCTTTACCTAAAATTCTTCCATCTCTAAAATAAATCACACAAAGATCAATTCAAATATATTTGTTGGCTACATATTTTGTGTAGGCCAATCACAGTTCAACACGTGGTAGGATGAGGGCAATACGGGAAGACAATTCAAATCTTCAATCGTAATTACACACATGGCAGTTAGTATTGATTATTGTAGATTTGCATAGTACTGGATCAGTAAAGAGATGCAAGATGACGTGGCTTTAACGGTTACTCATATATTTAAATTCAAAATCAGGAGGGAAGCCTTACTACAGATATGGTATAGTAGAGCTAACTGTGAGAAAACATGATTAGTGATCATGAAGGGATGGTTCGACGGTTAGAAACTCATTTCGACGGTTATCATTGAAAAGTATAAATAGTAGAGAAGGCCCCAGAAAGAAACCCCAGACTCAAATCCAAGAAACCAGTTTTTATCTACTTTATTTTCCTTCCAGTTTTTACATTTCTTGTTCTTTACATTTCTGTACTTTAAATTCCTGCACTGCACTTCATTCATAGGAGTAGTTTCAAGTAGTTTGTTGCTGTAAACCTCTACGAGACTGAATTGGATCATTGTAAGTCTTTCATTGTTACTTAATGAAATGTTACAATTGTTCTTCATTTGATCATTGTTTGCTTAATTCTCCTAAACAAAGCCACCAGTAAAAGTCCTCTTCATTGAGGCTGAAAGAACTAAAACACAATCATCTGATAATTGGTTGGCAATTAATCTTCTGTAAGGACTAATTGATCCTTGCTGGCACGCTTAAAATTACAATAATAACATTCGAAAGCCAAAAAGCCAACATATATTTTTGGCACGCCCAGTGGGACTAATTGAAATGGCTAGACGTAGGAGATAAAGAGAAAATAAACGCTTGGAAAAAGGTGTAGAAGGAGAGGTAGAAATACCTAATCTAAAGGATAATGTGATAACACATCCTGTGAAAGTACCTGTTTTATCAGAACCTATGGTCGAACAGACCAACACTTCGGAGCAAGTACCACATGTTCAAAATATTGGATGAGGCCAAAGAATTGGACCATCTATTGTTCCATCTACTCAGTCAATAAATCCATGGGGAGGCTTAGTACATGCCATGGGACAGCAGTTAATGAACACAATGGAAAGATGGGCAACATCCTTTATGGATTGAATGAATACTCATCAACCAACTAACGCAAGGCACATAGAGAAAATTTCAAATGTCCCTTAGCAAAGATTGGCTAGAGATAAATAGCCTATGCAGAGTAATGGACACACTGATGGTTAAACTAGTAATCAAAACTATGAAAGACCATCACCTTAGTCTTAGTATGAGCCTCTTTCGAGGCCTGTGACAAATCAAAATACCTCATTACTTAACAATGAAACCATGCAAATTAGTGGATCCAAGCCAACGCAAGAAAATGGCATAAGAATCCTTCCAAACCCTATTTTCGAAGCCATACCTGGCACAAGGGATTTCACTAATCCTTTGTTCGAATTTGTACCCAAGGGGTTGGAAGGTTTTTCTGCAACTGGAAAAGACACAACACCTGTTCCAGCACCTTTTCCAAGTCCTTTCGTAGGACAAGCTCAAAGGGGTTACCCATACCCTCAACAGCAGCTAGCACCACAGGGACAACCAGCCCCAAATGTACCGCCCTATGGACCAAGAGGACCTCAGACACATGGTTGTCTACCAAATCCTGTGTTTGTTACTCCAGTAGTGGTTCAACAAGTGCAAAATATGGTTCCTAGGGACCAAATTGCTGATATTGTTAGAGAGATGTGTGGACCAATGGCTAGGGGGGTTCAAACTCCTATGTACAGAAAACCATATCCATAATGGGTAAATAGGGTACATGAATACCCAAGAGGGTTTAGGATACCAAACTTTGCTTTTTTTTATGGGAATAGAAACCAGTCAATAGTAGAGCATATTACTAGGTTCGCTGCTCAATGTGGTGAATTTACCAATAATGATTACTTGAAGTTAAGACTGTTTCCAAATTCTCTAACTGGGGCAGCTCTTGTATGGTATATTAACCTTACACCTGACT
The DNA here is from genome assembly GCF_055761805.1 of Camellia sinensis. Classification (NCBI taxonomy): domain Eukaryota; kingdom Viridiplantae; phylum Streptophyta; class Magnoliopsida; order Ericales; family Theaceae; genus Camellia; species Camellia sinensis. The sequence continues at coordinate 194,480,219 of NC_138964.1, forward strand.
CTATCCAAACTTGGAAACAAATGGAGGATGCATTTCATGCCCAATTCTTCCAAACGGAGCCAGAGGTTTCCATGACAGACTTGGCAAGGTTGAGTCAAAGGCCTGATAAGAAGACTGCTCAATTTATTGTCAGATTCAAAAGAACACGAAACAAATGTAGGATCATCCTACCAGAGCCTGAATTCGTGATATTGACTCAAAATGGTTAGAGTTTAGGCTTCAAAAGAAGTTTGACTCAATTGAGTTTAGATACTCAGTGGAACTAACCTATAAGATGTCTAGGTATGAAGCATTACTAGAGAAAGAACAAGATCGAAGTAATGCATTATACAAGACGTATTCTAATTATGAGATTGATGCAGCAGAGATTATAGGAAAAGAACCTGTGATCTGTGAGGCATTAATTCATAAAGATACAACAATAGATTAGCAGTTTAAAAAGAAAGACCTTTATAAAAATACTCTTTCGATTTAACAAAGGCAAATGACTTTTTTGATAATTTGCTTGCGGCAAACTTCCTGCAGTTACCAAAACGAGTCAAAATTCCGTCTCTAGAGGAACTTAAAGGAAAAGTATATTGTAAATGGCATAATTATTGGTCTCACTCAACTAAAAACTGTATTTTTTTTCGGGACAGGATCCAAGAACAGATTCGGAAGGGGAGTTTAAAATTCCTAGCTAAAGCAGAAAAGGCTATGGGGATTAACATTAATCCATTCCCAGAAATTGGCGAAGTTGCAGCCAATGTTATTGTGCCAGACTTCTAGAACTTATCCTTGAAGGAATTGGAAGAGGTCAATGTGCAAATGCATGTTGCCAGCCAGACTACTGTCAAGAAAGATGCTAGAAGTTCACCAGTTGTTGGACAGGGCTTTGTAGACCAGAGGGAAGATTCTGATGAAGAGGCATTGGATGATGATTCTTTAGAGGCAGCTATTATGCAAAAAATGTGTCACAGGTGCAGGTTGAGCTACAAATGGTTGAAAGGGCTTCCGATTGATGGAAAGCAATATTACAAGGATGTGCAAAGGCATCCTAAACCAACTAGTGCCTATAACAAAAGGCCATATCCAACTGGTCCTAGGCAGCAGCCATTCATGGTTGGGTCAACAGACACTAGAGTGCACTCCAAGGGCAAAAGACATCTACATGAGTTTAGACCACCCAACTATTACAGAATGGTGGGCAATCATCCTGAAAGGAGAGCTAAAATGGGCTCAAATTATGGGATAAAAGCCAAAGATTGGCCCCTTAGACCAGCCTCACACAGGATGGAAAGTGGTCACCTTCATGGAAGGCCTAAATTAGGCCCAAAACAGAGAGTCAAGGCCAAGCAGTGGCCTTCACAAGCAGCTTCGAAACTAGTTTCAAAGGAAGAAAAAGACGGTTCAACAACTGAGTTAGTGGGTTCATGGGTACCTGGAGTTCTAGATTAGTTTGTTATGCAGAACAAACCTAAGGAAATACCTGCCCTAAGAAATGTTGTTGGAGACCAGGGTAGGATGGTCAAACCTCCCTTCGTGGTTCCAAATAATTGGGTGTTACTAAAGCATCCAAAAATAAAAGAACAAAGTATGATCCCAGTGATTTCTAGATCCTAGAGGAGGAAGATCCAGCGAAAGTACACTCAGTACCAGAAAGATCTGAAAGAAAGTGGAGAAAGCTCTTTATTAGTCTAGTCAAAGGGCCAAACAGATGGAAAGAAAAGTTCAACGTTAGATCATAGTCCAAAATTGACTCCTCAAAACAAAATGAGTTGCAGCAAAGAGCAGTTGGGCAAAGTTCACTCCGAACTAAAAGCCAAAGAGAGATTCAGTTTAGCAGGATTGGAAAGGGCTTTGATGGAAAGCGATAGTGAGACAAAGGGAGAAGTTGGCCTAGGCCAAATGACGGAGATTATTGAGGAGGAAATGTTCGAAGCCTTCATGGCTGAACAAATATTTTTGGTCAAAAAATCAACAGAAACAGACCATTCGAAGAAAGTTACTAGCACTGAAGTGCTAGAATGCAGCATGGAAGATGCTTCTGAAGTAATTGAACAAATTAGCCAGGAAAAAAAAAAGTATAGCCAGTTGTCTAATTTAGCTCGTTTCCTCCAGTGTCAATGAAGATGGTGCATATACTACCACAGGAGTTCCAAGCTGAAGATGAAAATCAAGAAGATTAGGAAATTGACCCAATTCCAGTTTCTAGTGAAGACTCGCAAGTGAGTATGGTGCAAGACGAAACCGAAGTGGCCACACCAATGAAAATTGGAGACGAGAGTGAGGAAAAGGTGAGTATTAACCTCTCTTACCCTTTTGAGTATCCCACGACATCCATGACATAGGATGTCAAGCCCTTGTATATCAAGGGCTTCTTCAACGGGATACAGATGAACCAGGTATTGGTGGATAATGGGGCAGCAGTAAACCTGCTTCCGAAATCTTCTTTGAAGAAACTAGGAAAGAAGAACCCCAAATTAATCCCAACCAGCACAACCATTGCTAGTTTTGCTGGAGACAAACAGATGGCTCAGGGCATTTTGCCCATCAACCTAAGTATGGGAAACAAGGACTACATGATGGCATTCTTCGTTATCAACAGTAATGCTAAGTATAATGCTCTACTTGGTAAGGATTTGATTCACACCAACAAATGTGTGCTTTCCTCTCTACATCAGAAAATAATGATGGCCTTGTGCAATAGAGAGACAGAGGAGATCAACGCAAACCCTCAACCCTTCATAGCTTGTGCAGATTTTGCAGAGGCCAAATTGTATACTGAATGAGTGACACCACTCAGTGTACTGAGAAAACCTGATGGATCTGCCGATGTGACGGCTGATGAGGAATTAGCACACCTGAAGCACTTAGTCCAGGAAAGTGCTAATGAAGAATTTGTCGCCAATAATGACAATGATGCCTGGTTATAGGCAAAAAGATGAAACCGAGGAGGCCAGATCTTTGGCTTTAATTAAGTTCTTAGCATTGGACATAAAATCAATAGTCCAGAAGATGCAAGAGCAAAAGAAAGAAGCTATGGTAATTGGCTGTAAGCAGGAGCAGCAACAGGTTAGGTTTTGGGCCTTTGATAAATACTGTGCTTTGGATATTGAAACAAAAGTCCAAGAGATACAGGAAGAAGAAACCTTATGGACAGACTTTGCCTATGACGAGAAGGGTAAACATGTTGAATCAAAGAAACTGGGAACAGGACAAAGCAAGGAGATTGCTTCGAAGACAGAAGAAATCAAAAAATAAGCATCAGTGAGTTCTCAGATACAAGACCCCTTGGAAGAAGTTAACTTAGGGGAAGGTTCTACACAACAACCCACCTACATTAGTGCTTGGTTAAGTGCTCTTGACAGGAACCAGTTGTTGGTGATCCTAAAGAGATGTAAAGATTGTGCATGGTCTTACAATGAACTACCAAGGTTGGACAGATCATTGGTAGAACATAAGCTTCCCATGAAGCCTAATTTCAATCCATACAAACAAAAACCAAGAAGGATGAGTCATGAAGTGATTCAGAAGGTCAAGGACGAAATTCTCAGGCTCCTTAAGGCAAGTTTTATTAGGACAACCAGGTATGTTGAATGGCTATCTAATATTGTGCCTGTAGTTAAGAAGAATGGTAAAATGAGGGTATGCATCGATTTCAGAAACTTGAATTTAGTAACTCCAAAAGATAAGCACCCCATGTCCATAGTAGATTTATTGGTGGATAGTTCAGCAAGGTACAAGATTTTATCAATGATGGATGGGCACTTTGGCTATAACTAAATCTACATTTCAGAAAAGGATATCTACAAGACAGCATTCAGATGTCCTAGGAACATTGGCACCTTCGAATGGGTTAAAATGCCATTTGGCCTGAAGAATGCTGAGGCTACATATTAAAAGGCTATGAACAATATCTTTCATGATCTCATTGGAGGATATTTAGAGTGTTACATTGATGACATTGTAGTAAAGTCTCAATCTATGGAGGAACATTTGTTTCACTTGGAAGCAGCTTTTGAAAGAATAAGAAAGTTCAAGTTGAAACTTAATCCTCTCAAATGTGTTTTTGACGTATCAATTGGAAATTTCTTGGGCTATGTAGTACACAAGAAAGGAGTACAGATTGATCAGAATAAAGCCAAAGCTATCATTGAAGCCAGACCTCTATCAAGTAAGAAAAAATTACAAAATTCATTGGACAGGTTAATTTTCTTCGAAGATTTATTTCTAATACTGTAGGGAAAACTAAAGTATTTTCTTCCTTATTAAGGTTGAAAAATGAAGAGGAATTTGTGTGGACAGCAGAGTATCAAACTGCTTTCGAAAGAATCAAAGCCTACTTAGCCAATCCTCCAGTGCTGATGCCACCAAAGGGTAACAAGCCCTTAAAGTTGTATATAGCTACGGTAGAAGATTCACTAGGAGTTTTCTTAGCCCAGGACAATGAAGAAGGCAAAGAGCAAGCAGTTTATTACCTTAGTAGGTTTCTAAATTCTTGTGAATGTAAATATTCAGCTGTAGAAAAGTTGTGCTTTGCATTGTATTTTGCTGTAATGAAATTAAGATACTATCTTTTGCCTACAACTGTCTTGGTAATTGCAACCACAAATTTGGTTAAATATATGTTATCGAGACCTATGTTGAGAGGAAGAATTGACAAATGGATACTAACTTTATCAGAATTTCATCTAAAATATGTCCCCCAAAAGGCAGTAAAAGGACAAGTTTTATCTAATTTCTTGGCAGACCATCCATGTCAAACAGAAAGTCAAGAGATAATATAACTTGGTATGGTTAGTGTTGAACCATGGCAAATGTGGTTCGATGGATCAAAAGCCAATGGTCTAACTGGAATTGGTGTAGTGATTAAGTCACCACAAAGGGGTAGAAACCACACATGATTTTAGAGTAGATGAAATTACTTGTTCCAATAATCAAGCTGAATATGAAGCTTTAATAATGGGACTGGAAATACTTATTGGATTACAAGTTCATGCAGTTGATATATTTAGAGATTCTCAATTGGTGGTTAACCAGGTGAAAGGAATTTTCAAATGTCAAAGTATAAGCATGTTGCCATACTATGTTGTTGCATTACATTTGTTTCTCAATTTCAGATAGCAAACGTAACTTATGTCCCAAGATTCTTGAATAACAAAGCTAATGATGTGGCTCAGAAAGTTTCGAATTTCAAGAGAAGTGATAACACTCAAATGAACATAAGTCAAACAACATATCAAAATGTAATACCACCCTTAAATAAAAGGAATGTGGTCTTAGAACTCAATCATAATGACTTACAAGAACAAGATTGGAGGCATCCAATAATGCAGTATCTAGCTGGGCCATCTTCAAAAGCCAGTAGAAAAATCAAATTGCAATCTATGCAATACATAATGTATGGTAATGCTCTCTACAAAATGGGGACAGACGGGTTATTATTGGAATGTTTAGGTCCAAACGAAGCATTGACAGCCATGGCTGAGGTGCATGAAGGCATCTGTGGTGCTCATCAGCCTAGTGTGAAGATGAGATGGCTGCTTCGAAGACATTTCTACTATTGGCCAACCATCCTTAAAGATTGCATAGAATATGCTAGAGGTTGCCAAACATGCCAAAAGCACGGCACAATAAGACATGTACCCATAACTGATCTGCATGCGGTTGTGAAGCCTTGGTCGTTTAGAGGATGGACTATGGATATGATAGGGAAAATACACCCATCCTCTTCGAAGCATCATTGTTTTATCTTAGTAGCCACAAACGACTTCACTAAGTGGGTCGAGGCTAAACCATATAAGACTGTAGACCAGACTGAAGTTATTGGATTCATTAAAGATCTAATCCACAGATTTGACATCCCTCAAACTATAACTGTGGATAATGGGACTATATTTGATGGGAAGATGGTGAAGTCTTTTGTGGGAGAATTTGAAATTAGCCTTGTTAATTCTACTCCCTATTATGCACAAGCAAATGGTCAGGCAGAATCATCCAATAAATCCTTGAAAAAAGGAATACAGAGAGTTATGGAAGACAATCCCAGGGATTGGCATAACTTATTGTTGGATGTATTATGGGCTTACAGGACTTCTCTAAGATCAAGTACAGGAGTTACTCCTTATGCCTTAGTATATGGGCATGATGCAATGTTACTTGTAGAAATTAACATCAAGTCCTTAAGAGTGAGAGGCCAAGATCAGTTAGGTCCTGAGCAGTACCATCAGAGTATGTGCTTGGAATTAGAGAACGTGAATGAAGCTAGAATTCTGACATTAAATAGCATTATTTTCCAAAAGAAGAAAGCAGCCAAAAACTATAATAAGAAGGTCAAGCACATTAGCTTTGATGAAGGTGATTTGGTATGGAAGACAATACTCCCAATAGGGATTAAAAGCCACAAGTTTGGCAAATGATCACTTAACTGGGAAGGACCATATCAAATTCATAGAGTCTTGCCTTCGAGAGCATATCATTTGAAAATTTTGAATGGATATGTACACCCTAAGAAGATTAATGGCAGATATTTAAAACCTTATTATCTAACCGTGTAGGAAACACAAGGGATATAATAAGTGCGAAATGAAAAGAACATGAAAACACTCAAATAATAAATAAGGATTTTATTTCATAATGAGTTGAATACATGCAGCCATAGATTGGCCCAAAAGTCAGTACAACGTTTCAGCTGTTCCTTTACAATAGACTATCTACTCTTAAGAGATGGGAACAACTGAATGGTTGTAGCCATCTCCTACTTTCGATCAGCCAGTCCTTAGTTAGTGATCTGCAGTTTGGTGGCAGTTCGATCTAAAGCCTGGTTGACTGCTAATAACTCTTTTTCAAGCTGAGCTTTCTTCTCCAATAACTGAGCTCAAAATTGGGAGACAGAGGAATGTTGCTCTTTCAATTCTGACACTTCAACATGTATTTGGGAAACAAACCTTTAGTCTCTCAGTAATTTCTCTTCTGCAGCCTTGGCAACATGGCAGATGTTGATGTACAAGTCAATAGTGGCTGCCACCTGAGATAAATGGCTTAAAATAGTCATGTTGGATTGCTCAACAACCTTGAAGCATTGAAGGAAGCCATTCTTGATTATAGGCCTTTGTAAGGCTTCGAAGGGGATCCTTGAGAAGAATGTCAACAACTCCAAACAGCTATCCAAGTCTAATGTAGGCAGGGAAGTCCTACTAGTGGAGGAAGAGCTCTCAAAAATTTTTAAGAAAGAATTAGCTAGGACTAATGGCTTAGTTTCATTGCTAGCTATTGAAGTAGTGGAAGGCACGTCAAAAAGGCTAGCTAATCTAGCTTTAAAAATGTCCACTTCTTCTGTTGATATGGTTGGCGCAGAAAGGGCTCTAATATGAGGAAGAGATAGCTGGATAAGGATAAAAGGAGAAGATGAAGTATCCCTACCAGTATCTATAGTCTTAGCTACCAGTAGGTCAAGAGAAGAGGAACTAGAGCTAGGTAGAGATAATGGACAAAGAATTGGTGAGCTACCAGTGTCTTCTCTACGGAAATCAGCTATCACTGGAGATAAAGTAATAACTGAAGTAATAGCTAGAATTTCCTCAGAAGATGAAGGAACAGCAAGGCTTAAAGGGAGAGCAAATTGAGTAGAGTTAAAAGATAGGTGAGGAAAGTATGGAGCCAAACCAAAAGATAGGGATGCAGGAATACTTTGCCTCAAGAAAGGCATGAAAAATGTAGGACCAGGGAGTGGGAGTATTATTTGAATTGGCTCCACATTTTGAGGTCTTTCAACTTTAGATGAAACTGAAGGAGTCCTTATTGAAGGAGAAGGCAGAGTAGTTGTTGTTACAAAAAAAGAAATACAAAGTAATGTTAAGTCTCAGTATTAAGAATTTGAGAAAGGAAATTGGAGACACGAAAGGAAATTACTGGTTTCAGAAGTGGTGGCAATGATGGGAGAACTACGAAGGGAATAATGCTCAGCAATGTGTTGTCTTCTCGCGGTTTCCCTTTGGATTGTATCAGCAACAGCAGCTTCATCCCTTAGTAGTTACTGCTGTCGCCTTTTTTCAGCCCTCTAGAAAACAATTATTTCTTTAGAGTGTTCTTTCTCCACTACTTTGGCAACTGCCTCATGAGTAGGGTCTTTGACCAAGCCAGAAAGAGAGACAGTTATCTTCTTTCTCTTTTTTCTCTGCAGTGGTATTTTCTACTCTTTCTCTATCTCTTTCTCTTCAATCTGGGACTCAAACTCCTCAGGAGTGAGTATTAGTTTTCTTTTCTTTCTCTGCTGATGTTTGTCTTTGAGAATAGCCAAAGCTTCAGCTCTCTTGGGAGATTCTTCTTGTGGAGACCCTACACCAAGTAGTATGAATATGAAGAAAACAAACAGAAAATTCTGAAAGAAAGAAAACCTAAAAATGCATACCCTTTTTCGAAGCAGCTCTGGAAACTCTGGAATGAGGGAGTAAGACTACAGGAATAGTCTTGGTAGCTGTAGAAGGAGAGAGGATGGTCCCAGTTTCTTTTGGTTTAGTCTTAGAAGGCACACCTAGCCCTATTAGTAAATCATGAGGATGTATTGCTAGATGCACTTCTATATTAACTGTCCACCAATTTTGAAATCTTTTTAAAGCTGAGCCAGAGGGGAGGAATGAGGTAAATTTAAACTCACTCAAGTCTTTTAACAGTTTAAATGTTGCCTCCTCTAGTTTAAATTTGGGTACTCTCAAGTCTCTGGCTGTGAGATGGATATTCGAGAGACTACAGAGTGTAATGGGAATTCCTTGGGTAAGCCCAAATTGCCTGGCAAACTGGGAGGGGCAATATACATCAGATATGCACTTATAAGCTTTAGGGTTTAAAGTATCAATAAAAAGTTCCCTTAGTAACAAAATAGAGGCCCACATATTTTTGTGCAATGGGATGGAACACTGTTTATCAGCCAAGAATGTCCTTAGCCAAGTCGGTCCCTTATTGGCATCGAAGGGATAAAAGAAGGTGGCAACTGGGGAAACAGGAAGCTGGTGAAAAAAAGTAAGATAGTAGGCGAAAGAAGCAGGATAAAGGGCAATTCTAGCATACTTTTCTCTATAAGTGCTAGGGTCTTGAACTAAGAACTTCAAGAACTTGGGATGTAAATCAGTGAAGTATGCAAAGAGCCAGAGTTGAAGCACCCAGAGAGGACCTCCTTGGTTGATATCAGGAGGTTTCTCAAAGAATTGGAAGCAGGCTCTACAGACATGGCCTAAAAGATAAGGGGCCAAGGCTATTCGCTTCTTCAAAACAAGGGCCTTTGCAAGTGGGGCAAACTCAGGCATGATTCGTTGAGATGATATACAAAAAAAAAAATTACACAGCCAATATAAAATAAAGGAGAAGAGTTCTCGATCACTCACAGGGCCTTCCTTTTTATTCTCAGCCTTTACGACGTCACTGAAGAAAGAATTCAAAGGTGGAAGAGCAAAATTAACCGAAAGGTCTAGATAGTTGGATGTAAAGGAAGTACCAAGTGGTGAAAGCCATAAGAGATGGCAGATATCAAGAACAGCGGGAGCCATCAGACCACACCGAAACTGAAAAAAGTTAAAGGCCATATTCCAAAAACAAAGAGCGGCAGGAATCAAAAAATGATCTCCAGGAATGATAAACCTGGAAAGACGAAGGGCATCGAGAATACAGACTCAATGTTGGCCAGCAACGATGAGGTCGGTTCATCCTCCAATTTCCTCAGTCAAGCCCCCTTCATAGAGAAGAAAGTGGTCCTCCAAACGAGAGTACAAAGCATGAAGTTGGGCGGAAACCTCTCGAAAGATAGGACCTAAGACATATTCTTGTTTTTTGCTATGGCGAGGAATAAAGAAGCGTCCATCTATGGCACTCGATCCACCAGTTTTAAATTTATCAATTTCTTTCTCAATACATATTTTCAAAGCCATTGTTGGGCTTATACGTTTGCCAGTTGGTACTTTCAAGAAAGAAGACTTCATTAGTAACGAGCAGCAAGAAAGAAAGGGTCAATAGAGATGAAGAGTTTGTGTGTTAGGCAAACAAGTGAATTCAAAGCACGAAATAAAAAGGGTTTTTAAACCTTTGTGTCTGAAAAATATACCCAATCGTTTTAAGTGGGTTGAATTCATAAAGAAGTGTTAAAAGTACGAATACAAAAGGTTTCCCTCAATGGTGATAATTTGGGAGGGAAATGCATCTCAAATACTAATATTGGCTTCGAAATCAAACTTTTGGCTTCAAAGCCAAGTTTTGGCATCGAAATCAAGTGATAAACAGCTTCGAAAACAGGAAGTCAACTTCGAAGCACATTTCTCACCTAAGGGTGCAAGAATGCCCAGGCATTTGTTTACTTTAAAACGATTAAAGACCTGTTTTTAGGTTTCTTGATAAAAGTAAAATCCTTCAAAGCAAAATTTGAAATACCTTACGGTTAAAATTTGTTTGTTCTAGGTTTTAAACCAATAGTTGGTTTGGTAATATACAAAAGAAATCACTTTTTTGGAAAAAAAAAAGTGCAGTCCTTAAAAAAAGTTTCCATATTTTGGAAAATATAGACTGTTTGTTCGAAGGAAAATTAGTTAATTTGAAATTACTCGATTATATTAACCATATGTTGGGGAATTGGATATGATCAAATCAAGTTTCGAAGGGCAAAATTGGTGAATCCGAAACTCTGATTCTGAAAAAAAAAAAAAAACGGGCAAAAGTTGTCAATTACACTCCATAAGTTAAAAAAGTTCAAATTGGGTTTCCAGTATTTCATTGGGTATGATCGAATCGAGATTCGAAGGATGAAATTGTTGAATTCGAAACCCTAAGTTTGTTTGTCTTTGACAAATGGGGTAAAATCAAACCATGTCAAATAAAGAGAAAACATCTTAACTTTATTAAGACAAAAGCAATTACATCAAAAGCCTTTATTGGCTACATATTCAAGTTCACAAAAATAAGGAATAGAATAAATGATAAGGTCATGGAACTTCTTCTAACTATGGTCAATGAACTTCTGTTCCTTCTTTATTCTATCTTCTACCTTCTCCAGGTTAGGCTGCTGAAGTTGATATGCTCTTACTTGATAAAAAAGTTTTTCGGCCTTTATTTCAAGCTCTGTTTCTTTCAACCCTTGTTCTATCTCATCCATGTCCAAGCCATCCCAGTATGCAGAGTCTTTATTCTTGAAATCATCATATTCATCGATGAGGTTTTCTGCTTCATATCGGGTATGAACTCGACGGGTTGAGATTTGATCCAAAGATCGAGTGGTGGCCATAGAAATGTGATGCCAATGAAGAACAGTGGGAGTTGGTCTAAAAACATTTGGAGCTCTACTTGGGCAATAGGGTTAAGGACATGACCCCTGGTCATAACATCACAAGCCCAGCGAAAGTTCTTGAGAGGAACATCGTCCTCAAGAACATTGAAAGGCAAGTGAAAAAAGGCCGCAAGCAGAAGTTGGGCTTGCTGTCACTGATATTTAGTAGGAGGAGATAGAGGGTGAAACTGGTCCTCAAAGAGAGTAAGTCTCAATTTCTCCATCTAGTGAGGGTTTTGCGGAAGAGAAGGTACAAGAGCTTCTATCTCGAAAGAAGGATGAAATTGGGGGTTGTTGACGATATCAAGCCAGTCAGAAGAACAAAGTTTTGCCTTCTAGGCTAAGAATGACTGGCTATACCCTTGAGCCTTTTATGGGCGACGAGTGGCTCGTACTATCTTCGTAGGCATAGAAGACGTATACCATGCTACGAGTAAGTTATCTTCCAAACGGCGTCGCCGGTCGATGGGTACATATAGGTAAACCACCGAACTTCGAGCAAAGGGAGGGAAAGTTAAAGGATCAACAAATTTGACAAAATGATGATTGATTCGCTCTCTTAACTTGGACTCCTCAGGTTCTGGCCAGCTTCTCCAATCAGAAGCCCCAAAAGAAGAAGAAGTTACAGCCTCATCTCACACAGAAGGTTTTGGGTCAGAGGAAAAGCTTCCAATATTCATGTTTGCAAAATTTTGGGATAAAGAATTGTAGACAATAGGTTCGTAATCCAAAGATTGATAGTTTGCAAAAGCTTCCATGACTTGACTATGGAAAGGTGGGTAAAGGTGGCTAATCAATGCATGAAGATTCTTTTGAGGGCGAACAGCATTATCAAACAACTTTTCATATGCTTGATCAAGGTAAGAAACAGTCTACTTGGCCATGAGAGCTGAACTAGTCTTTTTGAATATTGAGATAGTGGGAATGTTCAAAGGATAGAAGAAAATTTAATGCAAATGTTCATTGATAAATGACAGTTGCATTTCTGAAAATGCAAAGTCCATACACGTTCTAAGACGTGAATAAAATACCTTGATCCACTAATATCACCAAGTATTGGGTATATTAGTGCGGGGGGGTAATGTTGGCTACATATTTTGTATAGGCTAATCACAGTTCAATACGTGGTAGGATGAGGGCAATACGGGAAGACAATTCAAATCTTCAATCGTAATCACACACGTGGCAGTTAGGCCACGTTTGGCTATCCTAAATAAGTACACACTTTTTATCTTTTTATCTTTTTTTCATCACATCATCTCTCTACTTTTCTGCACATCTTTTCGTAAAAAAGACAAAAAGTGCACTTATTTAGGTCATCACAAACAATCCCTTAGTATTGGTTATTGTAGATCTGGATAGCACTAGATCAGTAAAGAGATGCAAGATGACGTGGCTTTAACGGTTACTCATATATTTAAATTCAAAATCAGGATGGAAGCCTAACTGCAGATATGGCATAATGGAGCTAATTATGAGGAAACATGATCAGTGATCATGGAGGGATGGTTCGACGGTTAGAAACTCATTTCGACGGTTGTCATTGAGAAGTATAAATAGCAGAGAAGGTCCTAGAAAGAAGCCCCAGACTCAGATCCAAGAAACCAATTTTTATCTACTTTATTTTCCTTCCAGTTTTTACATTTCTTGTTCTTTATATTTTTGTACTTAAAATTCCTGCACCACACTTCGTTCATAGGAGTAGTTTCAAGTAGTTTGTTACTGTAAACCTCTACGAGGCTGAATTGGATGATTGTAAGTCTTTCATTTTTATTTAATGAAATGTTACAATTGTTCTTCATTTGATCGTTGTTTGCTTAATTCTCCTAAACAAAGCCACCAGTAAAAGTCCTCTTCATTGAGGCTAAAAGAACTAAAACACAATCGTCTGATAATTGGTTGACAATTAATCTTCTATAAGGACTGATTGATCCTTACTAGCATGCTTAAAATTACAATAATAACCTTCGAAAGCCAAAAAAACCAACAATATTCATATAATTTTTGAATTAAAAAATAAATAAATAAAATTTCTTCAAAATCTTCTAACATCTTTACCTAAAATAAAATAAAATAAAAAGATCAATTCAAATTGATCATTGCCTAAAATCAAATTTTCAATTTAAAAAGTAATAATTATTCATGTGTCGTACATAATTTCTGAATTAATCAAACAAATAAATAAAATCTCTTCAAACTAATTTTTCAAATTTTTTGATTTAAGAAATTGAAAAAAAAATTTAATTGGATAGCCCGTCAAGAAATAAATTTTAAAATTCAAAATTATGAAAACTATCCCATAATTTTTGGGTTTTAAAAGGAGAGAATCACTCAAATATAGGAAAACGGAAAATTATGCATTTCTATTTTTATTTTATTTTTTGAAGTAAATATTTTTAAAATTTGAAATTATATAAAACTAAAGTTATATTTAGAATTTCCTTTATAAGTTTTTAACTTTCAAATTAGATGGCTAAATTTTACTTCTGATATTTTATTTTAAGATTTTTAATTTTCAAATTAGATGACTAATATTTCTATGCCATGTGTATTTACTAAAACTTAAAAATTAAAAAAAATTAAAAATTTAGATTAATGTTTTAAAGCTAATAGAGCATTTTAGATGAAAAATTATCATAATTTTTTATCTCACAACAATGCAATGTTGTAAGAATCAGCTAAAATTAGTAATAGCATGGGAATATATACCGAGCAAAACAAAATCAACAATTAAAAAAAAAAAAAAAAAAGAGAAGAAGATTAATTTAAATTTAATTTTTAATCCAAACAGATTAAAAAAAATTAAAAAAAAAAAACCAACGCACACACATACATAAGTTTACTGCTCGCATGATTCACTAGTAGCCTTGCAATCTTGAGAGCCTTGCAACCTCGAGTTTACTTTCTTCAGTACATAAGTTTCGATAAAAAAATTAAGAATAATCAAAATGGATGTACTATAGGAAGAGGAAAAGCAGGAGAGAATACTTACAGCTGAGTGAATACAAAAATGCTAGAGGCCCCAAAAATTCTACCAAAAGTTTTACCAAATGTCTCACATGGGTGTGTCCCCACCCATGTAAGACATTTGATAAAACTTTTGATAAAATATTTAGGGTCTCTAGCATTACTCAAGTGAATAAGTATCCGAAAAGATAATTGGATTAACTGACAAGAACACATGTCAATTACCACACAAACTCCCAAGCCATTTATTCATAATAAGTGCTCATTATAATCTTCAATTTTGTTGTGTGCTCACGACTCAAGAGCCTATGGAAACTTGAAAACGGGAATTGAAGAAGAGGAAAGGAACAATAAAAGAACCATAAATGAGAGAGGGAATAAAAGAAGGGTGATTTGAGAGAATTTAAAGATATTGTGCATTTGTTTGGATTTACTTTAAAATTCAAAAAGCCAAAACAAATAAATATAGAGTGAGAGGAGTATGCCGCATAAGAAATAGAGCGAATTTATAATTACAAAAATTCAGAAAAATTAGTTTGAGACTTTAGAGGTATTAAAATCTTTCAAATTAAAAATCCCATTTTCCTTATAAAATTTATAGATTGGATGGCAAAGGCTATAGACTTCCTTGACATGTGGTTATGCTACTGAAGATTGTGTTTCTTTTCTTTTTTTTGGAAAAATGAGCTCTTTTGTTCAAAGTTGGTTACCAAAATAGGCTTCACCATATATATTATTGAATAGACATTCCATAAAAAAAAAGGATGTGATCTTTCACCTAAAGTTCAAGTATTTACATATATATATCAGTTGGCATTAACACCCACTACACAATAACAATTATCACATTCATACATCAAAAATACAGATACCAAATACTCAAATCTCATCAATTGAAAACCTCCTGTATGGCTGCCAAAACTCGGGCCGCTACTTCTTCCCCAAACAACCTTGGCAAGCTCGATCCCAAATCAATCTCAATAGTCTTTTTCTTAATCATTCTATCCCTCTTGGCCACATAATCCCTGTCAGCCTCTCCCATATCTCTCTCTCCACAAGCGCACCAATCCAACCATGTGCCCAACACTTCCTTAGCAATCGAACTAACATGATGTCTAACTATCTCTTCCATACGCTCTGTTCCGCCAGTTTCTATGCGGACCAGAATAGCAGTAGGAGAGACAAGAAAACGTATGTAAAGTGACGAGGACGAGTAAGGTCGTACCTCAGGGATTTTCTCGAGTAGTTGTCGGTGTCTGTTTAATTGGGTGGCTTCATAGAAGGTCTGAAGATAGTCTGGATGGAGAACAAGGTCTTTTCGAGGTGGCAGATCGAGTATGAAGACAAGGGATGTTGGGCTGCTCTGGATAAGCTCCATTAAGAAGTTTGGTGCATCAGTTAAAGGAGATAGATAAGCAGAGAGGCTCGTTATGTTCAGTGCTCCTGCTGGTAACTCACAGTGTAGCCAACTTCCCAACATGAAATCAATCTGGTAGACATGGAAATTTTCAGAGGTTTGGACCGGATCGTGCTCATAAATTTCAAGTAGAAGAGAGGAGGACCCAAGAAGGAATAGCCACCTTCATCGTCTGACAATAACAATACTAAAGCTCAGATCATATCATTGCAATTTAACTTCCTTGGGGCATCTCCAGAGAAGAAGTTAAATTTGTGTCAACTGACAAAAAATGGTTAAAGTGGTACTCAAGTTTTTGTGTGAAGTATGTTAATTTAGAGAATGAATGGTTGCTCCAATAGATGTGTAAAAATGAGTGTCAGGTGAGAGTGAGGTCCAATTGAATGTGTCAAATATATAGACTGAATGGATAAAATTTTAAAAGGTACAACCGGAAGGAAAAAAACAAAACTAACAAGTTAATGGGTGACTTGGCCAGCCCAGTTTAACAAACAGACTTCAAACAGACTTGGTGGCTTACAATGCAAATAAGGAAGATAGCATGTCCACTGGAGCAGCAAAAATGGGAAAAGAATAGCTAACTGCTAACTTATGGCACTATCCTAGGGGCATCTGCAGACTGCGGTGTATGTATTAGGAAGGTAGTTAGTGTCGGACACTAGTCAAGGTGGTTAGTGTTGGAGACTAGGAAGGTGGTCACAAGTTTGCTTGAATAGTGTCCCACCCAGGACTGTCAGGTCAAGATGAAGAGGTGGGACCCCCGCTTGACTAGTCAAGCTAGAGAAACCCCATCGACTCAAGGGGACACAGTTTGCCAATTTAGTACTTTTGGGGCTCAATATTATCTCATGGACTAACAACTTATATTCCAAAGCAGCAGCAAAGAATATGTCCAATGCCCTCATACAAAAAAGGGGCAAAAGTAAGCATTTTTGTCAGCTTACCAGCAGCAGCACTAAAATACTCATTTTGCCAAGGCAAAGATGAGAACAATGGCAGCCTGAGAAGAAAACATACACATCCCAAGGACCAATTTTGAAGATATAGAAAAGCTAGGAGTTACTATATATAATCACTAAATATCAAACTGATGAGTCAAAAAATGCTTGATTTGTGCCTATTACTATTAGCTATATATCTCCCTAATACCTGATATTTTTAAGTTGTAATGTAACCTGTGCACCACTTTCAAGACACATCTAGCTTCATTTTTTTGCCAGAGCTTGTACCACATATTGACTTCTTAAAAACTTTTTGGGTGCTTCCATGTCCATTTATTGCAGTGCAATAGAATGTCACTTGGAACACCATGCTAGCAACCCTGCTCTTGTGACAAAATTCCTTCTTGTCATGCTAATATCTTTACCAATCCCACAATTATCCACAAACCTTATCTTTAGTGAAGCGAATCGCATGCTCGATGAATAATTTATTGAAACCCTGTTGAACCGTTACCTTTCCATTCCATGGTAATACCATTTGGTGTATAACTAAATATACACGAGACAGAGCCATAAAGCCACCTCTAATGCTATCATTATCCTCTATCCTTGCATTAAAGTCTCACTTATCCGAGAAATTATTTGGTGCTCTTGGAACAATGCTCCAATGCCCCCAGGAGCCACACGATCATGTGGAGCCTATCCCAATATGCATGGGGTCCACGCGATCGTGTGACTCCTGAGACTATTGGGACATTACCCCAAGAGCACCAAATAATTTTTCCATTTATCATGTCAACATGACAATGCTCACATGGCTCAAACACTAAGTTTCAAATGGATTAGGATAGAAAAGCACATCCAAATAGGTGGTTGCCTTCAAAGTTGGAAATACTGAATGTGGAGATTCCCAAATTTTGAAGATTAGAGGCAATATAATACAATTTAGCATGTAGCACAACTAAAAGAGCAAATACACTCCAAATGAGGATGCTCCAAATAGCAGGCTTTTTACAATCACAACTCAATTGCCTCATCTCCTTCATGGTTGAGAAAAGGAACCAAGCTACCCAACCTTTCATGCCTCTTCATGTTCAAATTTCACCACATACTAACTCTATAGAGCTTCTTAGCATATGTTGACATTTGAACCAAAATACCCATGGAAGTTAAATCCATTAGTTTGTTTATATCAGACACATACACATGGTTCTAATTTTCAATTCTTGTTAGTTAGCACCCAAGTGGGTGGGCTGAGCAAGACTCACATAGAAAACCCCTAATCTAGCCATGCTATCTTTTCCTATGTGTCCAAGTCCAACATGCCATTTCACATAATTAAGGGCATCTTCATTGTAAGCCACACAAGAAGATGAATAATAATCTAAATCTAACATAAAGAAGCCACTAAACATATAACCACAACCATGCAATCCCTAGCCAGAAAATATGTTTCCAACTTAGGATCAAAAGAGAGAAGTGTGTATACAAGTGAGAGTGTTTTGGTAGTTTTTGTTTAGACTCCTCTCTCTCTTGGTGTAGATCTCTAAGGCCACCATCTAAGTTCCGTTCAACTTATGTGGAGCATAGTGAGGCTCTACTAATCTCACTATTGAAGAGTTGGTGTTATACTCGAATGTGTGGAAGGCTTGTAGTCAAGCAGAAGCAATTTTTGTGAATGATTTTGCGAAAGAGGTATATCCATAATTATAATTTAATTGTATTTAATACTTCTAAACCATCGCATGGTTCTAAATGCAAACATACAAGAATTCATAGAAAGAACAAAAGTTGGTTGGTTTTTTTGCAATAATTTCCAAAGAATACAATGCAAACTTGAGGAATCACTAGATATCAAATGGATGAGTCAAACAATACTTGATTTGTGCCAATAACTATTAGCTATTTATTTCTCTAATACTTGATAATTTTAAGTCGTAAAGTATCAACGCACCACTTTTAAGACACATCTAGCTTAAAAAAAAATTGCCAAAGCTTCTACCACATATTGAAATTTTAAAAAGTTGTGGTTGCTTCTATGCCCATTTATTGCAATGGAATGTCACTTGAAACACCATGCAAACAATCATACTCTTGTGACAAAATTGCTTTTCTCATGTTGATTTCTTTACCAATCCCACAATTCATCCAAAAACCTTATCTTTAGTGAAGGGAAATGCATGTTTGATGAATAATTTATTGAAACCTTGTTGGACCTTTCCATTCCATGGCAGTACCATTTGGTGTATAACTCATATACACAGGGAGCCATGAAGACACCTCCAATGCTGTCACTATTACTGTGGAGAGCAAAATTGTCTCACATTAATTAATTGAGACAGTAATGGAGAGATTAGACACACACCATTCCCATATTTGCAAAATAACAAACCATTAGTGCCAACCAGCCCGCGGTTGCCGGCCAGAGGACACTTCGATGCCTAAGTTAGATAGCGTTGACCAAACAAATAAACATAATTGTTAAGCCATATCTCTTCTGGATTTTTCTCCCAAATGAAAACTACATGCCTTTATATAGGCTAATATGCCACCCATTTCATCCAATGAGAATAAGTCACATGTATAGCCATATATATATCCATGTGAAATGGGTCCACCCAATTGGCATTAAAAAAAAAATAATAATAATTAATAAATGCAATTTTACAAATTGTCAAGTTGTTTTCATATATACATGCATTTGGATGAGTTTTTGAGGCTGAGATTAGCCATACATGTGGTTTATTCTCATTGGATGAAATGGGTAACATGTTTGCCTATATAAAGGCATGTAGTTTTCATTTGGAGGACGGATCAAGAAGAGGTATACCTTAACACTCCGTTTCGATTGTGAGATGAGAAGAGAGAAGAAAAGAAATGATAGGAGTTTCTCACCCAAGTGAGAAAAAAAATAAAATGATTGTGGTTTTTCACCTTCTTGTTTGGATGGACAATGACTAAAAGAGAATACATCTGTCTTTTTATTTTATTTGTTTTGTCTTTAGAGGGGTAGCTTAGGTATTATAAACTTTTTTATATAGAGCAATTTTGGTTTCTTACCAAATCTCACCACTTTTGGTGAGAAACAAAACTTAAGTTTGGTATGATTTGTCTCTCTCTTCGTGTTTCTTTCTTTCTCACCGTTACTCGCCTTATTAATCATCCAAACAAGTGATGAGAAACCTTATTCTTTCCATTTGTTTTCTTTTCTCACCAAACCTCTCGGTCCAAACAGAGTGTAACTATTACATTTATTAGTTAATCATATTTATATACTAAACACTATCTAACTTAAGCATTAGAGTGCCCTCCAACCGGCAATCACCAATTGGGTAGCACTAATGGCTTGTTATTTGTAGATCCAAAAATCATGCAACTCATTCCTCCATTAATCTTTTGATTAATCAATGTGAGGCAAATATACCCTCCACAATTACGCTCTATCCCTACATTGTAGACATAAATCTCAATTATACAAGAAGTTATTTGGTGCTCCTAGGGCAATGCCCCCAGAAGCCACACGATCACGTGAGGCCATCCTTAAGTGCAGCGAACCCACGTGAACGTATGACTCTTGGGACTGTTCAGACGTCCCAAGAGCACCAAATAATTTTTCCACATAACATGTCAACACTCACATGACTCAAATATCAAATTTCAAAGGTAGACAAGTGAGTACAGCTTAGCATATGGCACAACTAAAAGGGCAAATACCTCCAAATGAGGATGCTCCAATAGCAGGCTTTAAACAATCACAATTGAATTGCCTTAGCTCCTTTATGGCTGGGAGACAAGGAACCAATCTACCCAGCCTTTTCATGCCTCTTCCCATTCAAATTTACACCATATGGTAACTTTATATAGTTTCTTAGCATATGTTGACATTTGAATGAAAGTACCCATGAAAGTTAAATTCAGTATTTTGTTTATATCTCACACCACACATGGTTCTAATATTCTTTTCTCTTAAAGTATCACATGGTTCTAATTCCAAGTAATGTTGAAAGAAAAATCGGTGAAATCAAACCAGCCACTCAAGACCAACCAAAAATTGAAAACCAGAATTCTGGTTAGTTTTTCATGAGGTACGGTCTTATTTCAATTTATATTCAGATTTTTGAGCATCAAATGACTAATACTACACGAAACATTTATAGAACAACCACACACTTCCTATTTATTTATTCCCAATGTGAGATTCTACATGATTCTATAAAACGCTTAAATATCACGTGAATGTCTCATTTAAACAACAACAACCACAAAACATATCATGTGGTTTCAGTTTCTCAACCAAAACAGTGATTAATTTATATCATGTGAATGTCTCATTTAAACAATAACAATAACAACAAAAAACATATCGTGTGGTTTTTTGTTTCTCAACCAACACAGTGATTAATGTTCAAACGTAAGAGAATCCACCGAAAAACAGAAATCATATGGTTTTATGTAATGAAAAATGTTCGAGATCCCTAAAAAAAACAAAAAAAACAAAAACATAGTTTGACCAAAAAAACATAATTTGACCCCGAAAAAAACCTAATTCTACCCCTAAAAAATCCCTAATTTGATCCATAATGATGTAGCATAGTAAATGTCAAACTTATATACTCAACCATGTAGGCCAAACTCCATTGCCACATTATTGTGCGCGAATTTACGCTATGTTTGGATTGAGTGATTTGGAGAGAAAAGAAAAAAAAGTAGAGATTACTTATTTGGATAACTTAATTGAAGAGAAATAGGAAGAAATGGAGAGAAACGAAGAGAAACTCATTTATCTTATCAGCCTCATTTTCAATCTTTCTAAAACTAGAGAGATTGGAAGAGAAAAGAAATCATTATTTTTATAATACAAATTTTATCCTATAGAAATAAAAGAAATAAAATGACTGAAAATATAAAAAGATTATTTTGATAATATAACATAAAATATTTTTTTTCTTTTATTTTTTCCTTATCCAAATAAAAGGGGAAAAATCACAATCCTTTCTTCTCTTTTCTTTTCTCTTGTAGCTTAACTAATCATTTCTTTTCTTTTCTGTACTGAGTTCCCAAACATAGTGTTATGGGTCTAAAATTGTGTGCGTACATCATTTCTCCTCTATCTATAAATCTAACGTCCCTTGGATTTTACTCAGTTTACAAGGATTTTCCATGGATAGATATATATATATATATGTAGAGAGAGAGAGAGTACCAGGGAGGGTTTGAGGCCAGATCTGATGTGGAGACAGGCATGGGCAGTCCCGGTGTGGTTGTGGTAGTACTGGACATCCTGTGGGAGGGTACAGGGAAGGAGGTAGGACTCGAGACGTGACTCCATTGTTGATACAAGTTCCACCATCAGATCTCTGTGTGGGGCTGAGACGTAGGGGAAGTCCATGAATCTCTTGCTCGAACCTCCAATTTGTGGATCCATTTGAGGCGATGATGTGGAGAAGGAGATTTGAGGTGGTTTTGATGGAGGAAGAGGAGGACGAAGAGGGGAGAGAGAAAGAGGTGAAGTTGAGAAAGGGGACCGTAACGAGTGGCTGGAGAAGACGACGACACCCATACTTGGTTCACTGCACTCTTTTTGTTTTGTTTTGATATTTCTAGTGGATATATGCTGTGAATCTGGAATATGGCCTCGTTTGGCAATAATTTTAGGAGTTTGTTTGGAAAGTAATTTTTTCATTTTTTTTAATTATAAAATATGAGCTAAAAATTTGAGGATAAACTATGCATAGCTCACCACCCCCGGGATACTGGCCTAGTGGAGAACAGGCGTGACTTAGATTCGATTCGGAAGTGGTGTGAAATGGTAGGTAATTTCAATGGTTGTACATGGAGATCTCGCTTTATATTTTGATCAAATTTTGGGTTCGTTTGTGATGCATGGTTTAACTTTGTTGATATCTCGATTTCGGCTCATCTCAGGCTCGTCTGTGGCGTATAAATGAACTCCGTTAATATCTCGATTTGGGCTTATCTGTGACGTATGATTGAGCTCTACTAGTACCTTGGTGGTGGGTCACTCCCTATAGATTCGCTCTGTACTCTGATCAAATCTTGCTTGGGTCGTCTGTGGCGTATGGTTGAACTTCATTGATATCTCGGTTTGGGCGCATCTATGGCGTATGGTTGAGCTCCGCTGGTACCTCGGAGGTGGGTCCCTTCCTATAAGTTCGCTCTGTACTTTAATCAAATCTTGAGTTCATCTGTGCCGTATGGTTGAGCTCCGCTGATATCTTGATTTGGGCTCATATGTGACGTATGGTTAAATCAGGTTGGGTTACCCTTCGGTGGTGGGTCCCTTTTCTATGAATTGGGTTAAATCAGGGTAGGTTACTTTAGGGCTTAGGCCTACGGATGTAGTGATGACACCACAAAGCATCCTTTTCTTTTTTATCTAAAAAAAAAAACTATGCATAGCTTTTTAATTCTTATCAAGTTCTATTGAAAATAAGATCTTATTTGGAGATTAAACATTTTGGTTAAAAAGCCAAAAAATTATAGGTGCTCACAGTTTGGTTTGTGGTTTGAACTTGTCTGCATAACTGCTTTGGAAAAAATTGAACCCATAACTGCCCATAGTGTGGGTTGCGATTTGTGCGGATAAAGTTTGCAGATGTGTGGGTTGTTGCGGGCGTTTTGCGAATTGAACTTTTTTCTTTAAAAATTTATTTTTGAGTTTTTTTTTTTCATTTTGTAAATATTTATTTTGAGCCATTTTCTCCCATTTTCTAAAATGCTCAATATTAATAATTAATGAATTAAAACTTATAAAATTTAAAACACAACAAAATCAATTTTCAACATAAGCAAATCATTTAAAATCCTAAACTTTTAAATAAAATCATAAACTAACAAAAGCAAATTTTTCAAAATTTTAAACTAAATCATTAAAATCATTCACTACTCAACAATACAATTAAAGTAAAATCATTCAAAATCCTAAACTTACCTAAAAGTACTTATTCATAAACTTTTACATTTATCCAAAATGTAATAATAAAATAACAATAAATTGTTGTCAAATTTCATCCAATTCACACCCATTAAATAAAATAAAAACATTTATAAACTCACAAACTCCATCATAAATAATTAAAAAAAGAAATTAAAAAAAAAGAGTCTAACTACGGGCAGGTTCTTATGGGTGCAAGCAAAACCCACAACCTACAATAATGCCATATTCTAAACCGCATCTGTTCGCATTGTGTCTGCGAAACCGCCCATTTGTATGCGGATCGGTTCGTGTTTTGGCAGATTGTGCGGTTCGAATAACCCTATGCGCAGTCCTATAAAAAATCACTATAAGTTGTTGCATCACTCTCTATGTTTTTTTGCACATTATTTGTAAAAAACTAAAAAATTACTAAAATAACTTGTTCTCAAACGAGACCTAAATCCTAGTAAACGTTGTTAAAAATAAATTTTTTGAGCGATTTTTACATATGTCGTTAAAAATTGACAATTAGTAATTTTTTGTCATGTTTTTTTATAAATTGTCGCTAAAAATTACAATTAGTGATTTTTTCTATGACAAAATTTTCAAACTGTCGCTGAAATTTGAATTGAAATTTAGTGACTTTTTGTGACGATTTTTTTAAATTGTCGCTAAAACTAGTGACATTTTTTGTGACAAAAATTTTAAACTGTCGTTGAAAATTAACAATTAGTAACATTTTTTAATCGTGTTTAATGAAAAATGTAATTTATTCTCATAGAATCTATTAGACAATTAGCTCATTTATTATGAATTATACGTAAATCTCTCAAAATTTAAAATGTTTGGGAATGATTTTTTAATTTTTTAAAAATATATATATATACCAAAAAGAGAATGTGAGAATTGTTCACTTCTGCATGACTTTTTAACCTTTTTAATAGTTTTTTTTTAACTTTTTAATTATATTATTAATTTCCAAATCAATCCTAAGTTAGTTTTTTTTTGTCATTTTAAAAAGGATATATTATACTCACTTTCCTTAAAATTTAAAAGAAAAAAATACAATTAGAATCATTGTGTGAAATTCAATAAATGTTTGATCAATGATATTTTTTTAAAATTTATTATACAGTCCTTTAAAAAATATAACATTATGTATTTTTCTATTAAAAATTAATATTTTTTAAGAACACATTGTCATATTTAATTAATTTTAATTCAAAATACAATCTAAAGGTATTCTACAAGAAAATGTTAACCATTAAAATTTATTTAATTGTTTTTTATGTAAGTTTGATTCAAGCTAATGAATTGAATATTTTAAAAATATTAATTATTGAATTATAATTTTTTAATTAAATATACTATAATTTAAAGATATTGTCAATACATATAATTAAGTAGACAAGATCACATTACGTGATAGAAATTGAATTGTGCTAAAAACTAACATACTCCGTTAGAGTGAATATCTCAAAATATTGAATTTTAACACAACGACGTGCTTAAACATGACATTGTCACGATTCAAATAATGTAATCAGTTACAAATGGTCTTAATAGCTACTTTTTTTTATTATATTTTAAATTTCAGCAGTGATTTAGACTCCCTCAAATTTTAACCCTCACCACCCCACACACGTGGCGGGTGGTGATTGGAAGAAGAGAAAAAAAAGAAGAAAAAAAAGGTGACCAATTAAAAAAGAAAGAAGGTCAAAAGGGTAGGAGAAAGAAGGTCCCAATCTTTATTCTTTAAATTTTTTATTTAACAATAAAACAAGTGATTCCAAATGCGCCATCTTAAATTTCACTAATACTATGCCTATGCATCCAGAAAAGTATTCCAAAAATTACTTTGACACTAAAATACGAAGACAGAATTTATTATGCATGTGACACCCATTAGACTCAAAAATAAATGAATTATATCCTTTATTTTTAGTATACTTTTTGCCACTCATGTATTTTTGTATTATTCTTTTAGTTTTTTCTCCATGCCTACTGTGGGGATATATTTTCTAACTACCAATACGTGACTAAGGTGACGCCGACGTGTCCGCCAAGGTGCCACGTGTTCTGGACATGACGCTGAGGTTATCTCGGCGAGGCCGAGGTTACCTCCGAAGATATCGGAATCCGAGATAAGCGGATAAGGCACAAGAGTCCTAGAAAAGGGGAAGACTACAGTTGGGAAAGGATAAGACTCTTAGGGAGTTTATCTCAATCCTACTAGGAGTCCACGATTGATGGTAATCCTAAGTCTATTAGAGTTAGGCTCCTGTTGGGACAAGGATTGAGTTAGCTATAAAAGAGAGGCACTCCTGTAGGTCTAAGGTATGCAATTTATATTCTGAACAGTGAGATTAGCACTATTAATTATCTTTCAGAGATATACTGACTTGATCGTCGGAATGCCCCGGGTGGACAAACCACTGCCGGAATCTTCTCTTTCTGTTACAGGTTATCCAAGTGTCATTTATTCTGCCAAGTGTCATTTATTCTGCTAGTGTTCTCCAGCTGAATACTAAGTTGAGCAGTGTGATCGAAAAATCACTCACACACCTACCCTTTTTTTTTTCTCTCTCTCTTATAATCTCACAAAAGTTATAATTGAGGGAATTCTTTTTAGAGAAAAGATTGAGTGAGAGCACTTCATTATACAAATTTGTTTTTCTTTTGTAGCACAAAGGACAAAGCTCATGCAGTGCATCTAATTGACCAAGGAATCTTTTGTTTGATTTTTAAACTTTAAGACATTATAATTTTTTTTTAATGTAGATATCAGTTTTTGAAAATAGTTTTTTTTTTTTTAAATTATAAGCAAGATATCTATCTATCTGTATATTATATAAGAAAAAAGGCATTTCTAATCCACAAATTTTATGAGAGCTCCAATATCTCAATTTTAATTTTCTAATTTTTTAATTTAAAAAAAAAACTCTCAGCATTTATTGATTGCTTTCAACTCACAATTTTTTTTGACTTCTTTCATACTTACTGCTACATATTTTTCAACTTCTCCCATATACCATGGTTAGTGATGTGATTGTTAAATTATTATTATAAAAAATCTAAAAAAATAATTTGCATATTAAAAAATATCTAAAATAAATATAAATTCTTATTAAATCTATCTATCTATCTATATATTATATAAATAAATAAGGGTTTCTAACTACAAGTCTTGTGAGAGTTCTAATATCTCAAACTAAAATTTCTAATTTTTTGATTTTAAATAATTAAAAAAAATCCTCTATAGGTCTCATTCAAGCAAATAAAATAATAATAATATCTCTTGATTTATGACTTTCATACGAAAAGTATATCAAATATATAAAATAAAAAATAGAAACTATACTAATCCATTTCAAGATTCAAATTTGAGAAGCACTAAAATGGAAAGCATTCTCTTAATTTAAATTTAAAATTACAATGATTTATCCCATAATATATAAGTTTTAAATAATGATCTATTCCATAATTTATCAATATATCT
The DNA here is from genome assembly GCF_055761805.1 of Camellia sinensis. NCBI lineage: Eukaryota > Viridiplantae > Streptophyta > Magnoliopsida > Ericales > Theaceae > Camellia > Camellia sinensis. The sequence continues at coordinate 194,507,267 of NC_138964.1, forward strand.
ATATACTATTATAATTGCAAAATATTATCATTTCATTAAGGTTAAAAGTTGTAATTCTTTTTTCTCATTTTTATTTTATTTTGTTTAATTTTTTGTTAACACGTGCTACAATATGATTGGTTTATAAATTAATTTTATATTCTTAAAATAAAATTTCAAATTTGGATTCTTACTTAAATTATGTTATTATTGTGAAAACCCATATTTAAATTATTCTTAAAAGAAAATAAATAAATTAATTAATTAATTAATTGTATTCAGAATCTACCTAAAATATATATAATAGTGTAAAAATTAGTTTTAAATTAACCCAATTCAATCACTAACAAGGACCTTATTAAGAATAAAAATGTTGTGGATGTTCAATAATTATTTAATAATAATAAAAAAAAAAGAAGAGAATCATATTCGGTGGCAAGGATATGCCACATGCTAACTTGCATGTAGGCTTGGTAAATTTCACCGCATCATGACTCTTGGGTAGAGTAAAATTGTGGCAAAGAATAACATAATGAGAAAAAGAGAGAGAGAGAGAGAGAGAGAGAGAGAGAGAGAGAGAGAGAGAGATCTGTCTATATATACCTTAGATAGACTAAGTTTGTTCTCATATACAAACAAAAGAAGTATATACGGGTGAGGAGAGATTCAGTAGAAGGAAAAAAAGAGAGGAAAGTTAAGGAAGCAAAATTTTTCTACCATTTCATCACTCATTTGAATCCTACTATTAAATAAGAAAACCCTCTCAACCCTCTCATTTCTTTTTATTAGTGAAGTTTTCAGGTTATGTCCTTGTGATTAAAATGACTACTCATAAATAGAAATTTTATATATGTGTGTAGGAATTTTGTGGTGTGTATATCAAGTGTTTGAAAATGTTGATAGTCTTAAAATCATCTTATTATTATAAAGAAATAATCTTGCATGTGTAGTTTATACATTTAAAGAGAATATTGAAAATAATTAATCTGTTTTGAATCTGCTAGAATGTTGTCCGAATTTTTAGACAATTTTATACTCAAAATTTTGAGATGATTTCTTCTACAAAGTTGTTGAGAATGATATCTAGTTCATCCAGGAACTTTGGCAACAATTTTTGAACTTTTTACGAATTTATACAAATTTTTAATTAAATCTGAAACTGTGTTAAAAATAATCTGTTTTGAATCTGCCAGAATGTTTGCCCGAATTTTTAGACAATTTTATACTCAAAATTTCGAGATGATTTATTCTACAAAGTTGTTGAGAATGATATCTAGTTCATCCAGGAATTTTGGCAACAATTTTTGAGCTTTCTACGAATTTATACAAATTTTTAATTAAATCTGAAACTGTGTTGAAAATAATCTGTTTTGAATCTGCCATAATGTTTTCCCGAATTTTTAGACAATTTTATACTCAAAATTTCGAGATGATTTCTTCTACAAAGTTTTTGATAATGAAGTCTAGTTCATCCAGGAATTTTGGAAATAATTTTTGAGCTTTCTACGAATTTATACAAATTTTTAACTAAATCTGAAGCTGTGAGACAGATTTTACTATGTATTTGAAAATTTATTTAAAATTCTATACTAAGCCAAATTTGGTAATTTCTAACTAAAAGATGAAATTTGAGAAGTCTAGTTTCATGATAAATTTTTAGATTATGGATTTGATCTATAAAATTAAGCATGGAATTAATGTAACGAAATATGACAAATCTGTGTCATAAAGATTGCCGGAAATTTTACAGGATTATTTACATCTTATTTTTCTGAAATTCTTTCTGAAAAGTGACCTAAACATCCCTATTGAGCATTCTGTTCAATTGCGCGAATTTTAGGATTGTGTAAATAATTTATTTAAAATTTTAATATCTAAGTTATTATGTTCATATCATGGTTTAAATTAATTGTTTGTTAAATTTTGGACATTGAATAATTTGTGTTTATTATATAGAGTTAATGATAGAGGGTTAATACCGGTTATTCAGGGTGAGCCCTAGTTTTTAATAATTTTTAAGTAAATTGTGTCGTGAAAACCCTAAGATGGCACGCGGATTATTTGAACCCTTATCGGTATTTGGTTTTGGAATAAGGGTGGATGTGCGGGTGGCACGCAAGGAAGTTACGTACCCCTGGCAGACCGTTCCCTTGGGGCAGACCACGGATGTCACGGCTTGGGTATATAACTCCGGGCGTGGACATCTTTGGTAGTTCTTGAATATTTGACAAAGAGGGGGTTTCCAAATTAATCGTGACCATGACTTAGTGGTTGGTAAGTTAAACCTCTTTGGCGAGATTTCAAAGGTCACCTAAGTCATTAAAATTATTTGAACTATTTTATTGGTTGTAATTTATGTTTACAATTATATTATTATCTCGTGTTTATAATCTCGTTATTTTCTCTCAAAAAGAATGGTAGGTTGGTTATGTTTTCTTACTGTGTTGCAAAATTTATGGCATATATTTTGTTGCCCTGGCGTTTCATACCAGATTATGTCGAGGAAGGGACTAAGGCTGAAATTGGAGCTACTGCTAATATCGAACCTTGGCTAACTTAGAGTCAAGAATTTATCAAAACAAAATCCTGTTATTTCTTGTATTAGCACTTAACTATGTTGTGACGTTATGTGTGAACTTGTAGTTTTATTTTGTTGTTGGACTTTGACTATGTAAAAATTTAAAATTTCCTAATTAGTAGTTAAAATTTTATGTAGCAGGTTATTGTTATTTAAATCTAATAACGTTTCAAAAAAAAGATTTAAGGTGTCACAGTTTGGTATCAAAGCCTAGGTTTGAACCTTTGGGCCATGGGTAGTAATTTATTATTTTACATTTAAGAAAACCTTACGTTAATTTGTAATTTTCGGTGACTTAACTAAGTTAGAACCTTTTAATTGTAGGATGCCAGGGTTATCAAACATTAACTCTAACGAGGAAAATTTGGTGGAAAACTATGACATAGAATCTGACCCAAGTGAAGAAGTGGAGATGCCTATAGAAGACTATGAGTCTGAGCCTGAGCTTGACCCTGAACCTGATCCTGAACTTGAGCCTGAACCTGAGTCTGAAAAAGTTGTACCAATATACAACCCCCTGGAGGTTATTGTGATTGAGTCAAACACTGAAAATGAGTCTATAGAAGTCAATACCGAGGAGAGCACTAGAGATGTAGAAGCCACGTTTGAGGGTTGGGATGTGCGAAACGGGTTACAGATTGGCTCTTTTGTATATGTCAGACTTTATCCCCTATGAGGTTGTGCTTGGAAAACTGAGAGTTGGGTGGGTACCTATATTGGACCTGTCTAAATTCTAAGACAAAAGACTCCTTGGGTATATCAATTAGGCCCCTTCCCGGATGGTTTCACCGATAAGGTGGGCGGCCTTTTTGACTTTTGGAGCCTTCAGTGTATCATGCCCGACCCAAGCAGAATTGTAAGGAAAGATGGGTCAGTGGACTTCAGGGACTGGTGGACCTATCGGGAGGAGCCGGTGCAGCTGCTAGGGCATCGTGTGTGCAAAACTGCTATCTTCGTAAGGGTGCTGTGGCGATTCATGGGGCTTTTCCAAGCCACATGGGAGCCGGAAGCCCTTGTGTGGAGAGACTTTACTTGGATATTTTAAGGGGTCTTAAGGGAATTATAAACTAGGCTAACCGATTGTTTTGTATGCTCACATGTAAAAATTGCCTAGTTTAGAATTGTGAGTATAGGAGTTAACTCAGATTGTAAGGGCTATCTTTTGCCCGTAGTATGCTATTTAATCTTTTCCTTTGTTTTATTTAATTGTAACTTATCTAATCTAATTAATGAAGTTTTTTTTTTACTATCCTTGCACATAATAATAATAATAATAATAATAATAATAATAAATAAATAAATAAATGAACAAATCACGAATTACTAAAGGAAAAAAAAATCCCATCATGCAGAATGGCTAGACAAACAAGAAATAATAACAACGGTAATGGTGATGGAGTGTCTGATTGCAACGTCGCTCGAATTATACGCGCGATTGCTGATAGGGTAGGCAATATACCACCTCGAAACCAAGATCAAAACAAATCGGAAATGATAGAAAAATTTGAAAAGCTACGTCCCCACAAATTCCTTGGTGGATCAAACCCCCATGAAGCTGAAGCTTGGTTAAGACAAATTAAGATGTTGCTAGATACTTCCGACATCCTAAATGAACAAGATAGAGTGACCATGGCGGCATTTCAAATGGAAGGGGAAGCAGATCATTGGTGGGAAATGATCAAAAGTACTCGACAAGTAGAGACATTAACTTGGAGACAGTTCGAAGACCTGTTCATGGAAAAGTATTTTCCTAACTCGCTAAGACGAGAAATGATTCAAGAGTTCCTCCTACTGAAACAAGGAAAAATGTCAGTCGCTCAATATGCGAACCGTTTTGAAACCCTTTCACGGTACGCTTCAGCCATAGTAGCAAATGAAGATGATAAGGTTAGGCGATTTGAATGGAGCTTGGACACAGACATTAGAGGAAGATTGATCGCAGTGCAACTTTCCACCTATGCTCAAATGGTGGATCGAGCTTTAATTGTGGAACGGGAGTTAGCGGATTCCGAACACATTCGAAATCAGCGATCAAGGAACAGCAACCAACCACGCAAAGTGGGCCTAGTCCGTAACACCAGAGACCATCCTGAGCCAGCACCTTATGTAATAACCCTCATCACTACTTACCGATAAACATTGATTTCCGTCAAACTGAACTGATTATGACTGATAATTGAACTGATTAAAGTACTGAACTGACTGACTGAAAACTAGAACTGAATTGACTGAGTATGTATGTTAATTTGTATTCTATCTGTTCGATTGTTTATTTGATCTGTTTACGTTTTATGTTTAAACTGCTAATTGAAGGCCTTATCGGCGGCCGAATCGGGAATTGATTGATGTTTTATGATCATCATAATTAATGTGATTTTATGGTATAATTACTTAAAAACTGATTAGGTATGATTAAATTAGATTAAATATTGATGGATTGCGAGTTTTGGACTTAATTACCGTTAGACCACTTAGTGGCCACTAAATACAATAAATTTGAACCTCATTAGACACGTAGGCAACATTTTGTTCAGCCATTTCCTTGCTCTTGCCGACTTGAGAGGGAGAGAGGGAGAGAAAGCTTGAGTTCTTCTCAATTTGCTTAAAAACTTGGAGAATTGAAGTGTAGATTGCATAATTGAGCTCCTAATCTTGCATTGGAGACCTAAGGTAGAGTAATTACCCTCTTGTTTATCTTGTTCTTGCATGATTCATGTCAAAATTGAGAATTGAGCCATGGATTAGTTCTAGCATGTTGAAATAGAGCATAATTCATGCATGCATGTTTGACTTGTTGGATTTTGAGTTGAGTTCATGGCAAATTGTTACATGCATGTCCATGTTTTGAGTGTAGTCCATGTTTTCATCTTGTTTTTGGATCAATTGGCTCCTTAGAGCATCAAATTGAGCTTTGAGTTGTTTAAAATTCATGCATGTTTGCATGTTCATCATGTTCTTGAAAATGGGTTGAAATTGAGTTTGAATTGAACACCCTTGGACTTTGATTTCTCAAATTGAGCTTTGAACCATGTTATTCTATGTGTTTACAAATGTTTTCTGGAAATTCAACCCAAGAGATCGAGTTTTGAGTTGTTAAAACCTGGTTTTGGCTTGGAGGTGCAATATGGAATTCCCAGATTTTGCACTTCCGCTCGAGCGGGGGCTAGTGACGCTCGAGCGTAGAATCCGAGCATCCAGTATTTTTCTCTGCACTGTTTTACAGTCCGCTCGAGCGGAGGATTGGGCGCTCGAGCGGAGGCATGTGTCTCACGATCGAGCATCCGTCGAGCGGATATTTCACCCATCCAGTACTTTTACAGTACGCTCGAGCGGGAAAATTTGACGCTCGAGCGTGTACCTTTGTTGCATGACCGCTCGAGCGGGGAAAACCGCGCTCGAGCGGGACTTTGTTTTTCTGAAACTTCTGAAACTGCTTTTTGAGTACATCTTTGCATCCTCATTCCATTCTAGGCATTCTTAGGCCTAGTTTAAGGCATCTTACTGAGGATATAGATGTAGAACACACCGAGGCATTAGGGGTTAAGTTACTATCTCTCCCAGCTGTGTAGCTTAAGTGTGTTCAATCTATTAACTGTGTAGGGTTGGCGACTGGGGAGACGCTCTAGCATACTGTAGCCCAAACTCTGTGAGTAACGATTGTGTAAAGATATGTTCACAAATGATTATTTTCTGAACAACTGAATTGTACTGTTTTCTGAACTGATTACTGTTAATTGAATGAATGTATGTCCTATATTCTGAACTATATTGTGGCATCCTTAGCACCTACTGTTTACTGTTACTGTGACAGAATTCTCTGTCGGTTCCCTTGTTGGAACCACTACTATTACTGACTGATGGCCATCATTTACTGCTCGGTCTTTTAAGACCTACTGTTTACTGTACTGTTATGCTAATGGATGTACCACATATGACTGTACTGACTGAACGACTGTAATACTGTTTAAATGAACCGTTTTCATACTGTAAGGACATTCATTCTTAACCTCTTTACGCATTATGTTATTCACTGGGCTTTAGCTCACTGCTCATATATATATGTAGGTGTTCAGGCACCAGACCGCGGCTAGGAGCGTCAGGGTTACTCCAGTTTCGTCAAGCCAGCCTTTGTGCTTCACTGAGAGGTTCCGAGTTGCCATGCTATGGCTTTGGGGCGTTTTGTTTTTCCCCTGTCTGTCTCCATACTGTTTGGATTACTGTATAGACTGTCAGCTACTAACTGTACTGTTATCAAGGGATTAGGTCCCTGTACTGTGTGACTGTAAATTTGTATAGACTGTACTTTTTGTATGTATGAATGCATGAAAAGTCTTTTTGCATACAGACTGTCACAGCTCATTGGACATTGTTTATTTACTGTTTTGGCTTCGACCAGACCCTATACTCTGTTTTACTGTTCTACTGTTCTGCAGGCCTTCGGTAATCTCGGATTACTGGCCGGTTACGGTGCTAAACCCATAGGGCCGGGTTTGGGTCGTGACACCTTATGTCGGCGGGTTGCAGCAGCAACAAAGACAGAATCAAGGAAACTAGCAAGGAGGAAACTTTGTAATTGAGTGAAAAGAAAAGTGTTTCAGATGTGGTCAGCAAGGGCATCGTCGAAGTGAGTGTCCTCAGGGTGGGGAGTATTTCACGGATCAGCGAGGAGCACAACAATACAACAAATGCCAGCTAGGGCAAGGTTCTAAGCCTACTCAAAATACTCAGACCAACAAGGGGCAGCCACGAGCCTCTAGGAATGCAGGCTAACCAAGAACACAACCACAAGGAGCTGGAAATGGAAAGAAACCAGGAGGGACTAACCAATAGGCAGTAGGAATAATGTATGCTCTTCAAGGAGAAGAGGATGTTGGTAACCCAGCAGTAATTCAAGGTATGTTAATCCTTATGAATTCTTAGGTTAAAGTATTGTTCGATTCCGGAGCATCGCATTCTTTTATATCTACTGCATGTGTGTCAAGTTTGGGTTTGGAACCCGAAACGTTAGAAATAGCTATAAGTGTTGCTTCACCCTTAGGGGGCCAAACCCGAGTAAATTTAGTATGTAAGTCTTGTGAACTAGAAATCTCCGGTTCATATTTGATATGTGATCTAAGGGTTATGGATATGTCTGATTTTGATGTCATTCTAGGAACGGACTGGTTGTCAGTTCATCAAGCCATTATTGATTGTTACCATAAGACAGTGACAACATCCTCCCTTAATGGCACGAAAGTTCAATTTAAAGAAGATAGAAAAGATTCTCTAACTCCAATGTGTCGCAAGTCGCGGTGGCATGACCAACTGACTGGATGGTTGGCAAGTTTAATTTTGGAAGACGAAAATCGAAAGGATCCGGAATTACTCCATGTGGTGTGCAAGTACGCTGACATTTTCCCTGACGAATTACTGGGATTATCCCCAAAACGAGGCGTAGATTTCACGATCAAGCTTCAACCTGGGGCTTCACCAATTTTAATAGCACCACATCGTATGGCGCTAGCCGAACTTCGAGAATTAAAGGAGCAGTTACAATAACTGTTGAGCAAGAAGTTCATCAGACCAAGTACGCCCCCTTGGGGAGCGCCAGCATTATTCGCGAAGAAGAAGGATGGAACCTTAAGATTGTACATCGATTATCGATAACTAAATCGAGTCACCATTAAAAATCGATATCCCTTACCCAAAATTGATGACTTGTTCGATCAATTAAGAGGTTCAAAATGTTTCTCCAAAATTGACCTTAGGTCGGGATATCACTAACTTCGTGTCAAAGGAGATGATATACCCAAAACAGCGTTTCGAGCCCGTTATGGCCACTATGAGTTTGTGGTAATGCCATTTGGTTTGACGAATGCGCCTGGGGTATTCATGAGTTTAATGAACAAAATTTTTACCCCCTATTTCGACCAATTTGTGGTAGTAGTCATTGACAATATTTTGATATACTCACGATCGGAGGAAGATTACGAGCAACATCTGAGAACCGTTTTGTAAATTCTAAGAGAGAACCAATTATATGCTAAAGCTAGCAAATGTGAATTTTGGTTGAAGGAAGTAAAATTCTTAGGTCATATTGTGTCTGAATCAGGAATATCAATGGATCCTGCTAAAGTAGAAGCAGTAATGGGGTGGAAACAACCTAAGAATACGTTTGAGATTCGTAGTTTCTTGGGATTAGCAGATTATTATAGGAGATTCATTCAAGATTTCTCCAAATTAGCCAAGCCGATGACACGCCTAACGCAAAAAGGAGTAAAGTTTGAATGGAACGAAACGTGTGAGCAGTCATTTCAAAAACTCAAGAAGAGACTGACAAGCGCTCCTATATTAATCATACTGAACGTGACGTTGGGTACACTGTTTATTGTGATGCCTCTAAGGAAGGGTTAGGTAGTGTGTTAATGCAAAACGGGAAGGTAGTAGCTTACAGATCAAGACAATTGAAGAATCATGAGAAAAATTATCCTACTCACGATCTGGAATTGGCGGCTGTGGTCTACACACTTAAGACTTGGCGACATTACCTTTATGGCTAAAAATTTGAGATATTTACCGATCATAAAAGCTTGAAGTACTTGTTCACACAAAGAGATTTGAACATGAGGCAGAGATGCTAGATAGAGTACCATGAAGATTACCAATTCACTTTGTCTTATCATCCCGGGAAGGCTAATGTTGTAACAGATACACTAAGTCAAAAGACAAGAGAGATTGTAGCCAACATATCAATTAAAGAATGAGAAATGATAAGCACCATGAATGGGTTTAAGTTACAACCAGAGACTCAGAATGGGAAGGGTAGGTTGTTTACAATAGTTACAACACCCCAACTTCTTACCAAAGTGTTGGAAGCCCAAAGACTTGATCAGAAGGCGAACTTCATCAAGGCCCGATTAGTGTCTGGGAAATCTTCACCGGATTGGACGCTCCACCAAGATGGTAGTTTAAGGTATTTAGGTAGAATTTTTGTGCCAAACATCGAACAATTAAGAGAGGCAGTACTTAAAGAATTTCACCATTCGGTTTTTGCGGTTCATCCGGGATGAAACAAATGTGCCAGGATCTTAAGCGACAGTATTGGTGGAGTGAAATGAAGAAGGACGTTGCTCAATTCGTATCTAAGTGCTTGACGTGTTAGCAAGTGAAGGCAGAACATCAAAAGCCAGCAGGGAAACTCCAACCTTTACCAATACCTAAGTGGAAATGGAAATACATAACAATGGATTTTGTAACGGGATTACCCCGGTCGTCGTAAGGCCATGATGCCGTTTGGGTGGTGGTTGATCGATTAACTAAAATGGCACATTTCCTACCAATAGGACTAGCAGGCACACTCGAATCTTTAAGTCGATTGTTTATTCGAGAAATCATTAGATTGCACGGAATACCAGTCTCAATAGTGTCAGATCGTAATTCTCGTTTTACGTCACAATTCTGGCAAAGTCTGCAGAAAGCCTTGGGTACAGAGTTGTGTTTTAGTACAGCTTTTCACCCTCAAACTGACGGTCAATCAGAAAGAACAATTCAAACTTTAGAAGACATGCTTCGAGCTTGTGTGATGGACTTTAAGGATAGTTGGAAGAAACACTTACCACTAGTCGAATTCTCTTACAATAACAGTTTTCAAGCAAGTATTGGTATGGCACCGTATGAAGCTTTGTACGGACGGCCTTGTCGGTCACCAATATGTTGGACAGAAGTCAAAGAAGCACCTCTTTTAGGGTCAGAGTTCGTTCAAGAAACTACCGAAAAGGTGAAACTAATTAGGCAAAGGCTTGAGACCGCTCAGAGTAGGCAGAAAAGCTATGCAGATCAAAGGAGAAGACCTTTAGCATTTAAAGTTGGAGATCATGTGTTTCTGAAAATAAAGCCTCGCCAAGGAGTTGTTCGTTTCGGAAAGAAGGGAACTTTGTCACCTCGTTTCATTGGGCCTTTCGAAATCTTGGACAAAATAGGAGAAGTGGCATACCGTTTGGCTCTACCACCTCAACTGGCTGGAGTACATAATGTTTTTCTACGTCTCCATGCTACGGAAATACGAGCCACACTCTTCTGACATCATCAATTGGAAGGAAATTAATCTTGATAAAGACGTGACATTTGAAGAAAAACCTGTCAAAATTTTAGATCGTCGCGAGAAGAAATTACGAGGTAAAACTATTCCGTTGGTTCGAGTTCTCTAGAGACATCGTGGGACGAAAGAGTCAACGTGGGAGCGAGAAGATATGATACATGCCAATAACCCTCAACTTTTCGAGTCTAATGGTACGAATTAATTTCGAGGATGAAATTTTTTTTAGGAGGGTAGATTGTGAAAACCCATATTTAAATTATTCTTAAAAGAAAATTAATTAATTAATTGTATTCAGAATCTACCTAATATATATATAATAGTGTAAAAATTAGTTTTAAATTAACCCAATTCAATCACTAACAAAGACCTTATTAAGAATAAAAATGTTGTGGATGTTCAATAATTATTTAATAATTAAAAAAAAAAAAAAAAAAAAAGAAGAGAATCAGAATCGGTGGCAAGGATATGCCACATGCTAACTTGCATGTAGGTTGGTAAATTCCACCACATCATGACTCTTGGGTAGAGTAAAATTGTGGCAGAGAATAACATACTGAGAAAGAGAAAAAGAGAGAGAGAGAGAGAGAGAGAGAGAGAGAGAGATTTGTCTATATATACCCTAGATAGACAGTTTATTATCACATACAAACAAAAGAAGTATATACGGGTGTAGACACCCCATTTTTGACCGACCTTAAGACTCAGACGTCACCGATTGAGAGCTTGGTGATGTTGCATATTGTTCTCGTTCAGAAGTTTCAGAGTCTCGGCTGCGAGCCTTGCCTCCAGACTTCCAGACTCTTTCATGCTTTGCCTCGGTTTGCGAACCAGGCTCTGTTTTCTCTATTTTCTCTTCCCAAAGGGAGGGAGAGGTCTCGTAGATCATCTCTCAGTAGCCGTAGGCTACGTTTCGTGGTCGTAGGCCATTTTGTCGGTTTGGAGTCCGATTTTCGATTTTTCGGAGCCATTGGCCATGTGCCTCAGTTCGGGACCGCTTAACCACCTCCGTTTGCTCCAGTTTTTGGCATGCATCCTATTTGCTCCCTTTTGAGGGACACTGTGGCTCAAAAAACCAACTTCGTGGTCGAACACCACTTCTGGTGCCTAACAGTTAGTTTTCGGGGCCTTGGGCTGCGCGTTTCGGCCTCCGAACCTTCATTTTGCATCGGTTTGGGTTCATTTTTGGCAGGGACCTCTGTTTCATTGTTAGGAAGGTCGTAGAAAGGTGGGAGGATGGCAATTGTTCTGACAACCAGTTTTATTCCTCCGTCGCCCGTTTTTTCTCACTTGAAAGCCAATGTTGACCACCTTAAGGTCACTTTTTCTTGCCCCAAACCACATATTTGTGTTGTACACACCTTAGAGGCCACCAATATCATATGGCCGGCCATTAATTGTGTGTGACCCTTTTGAACCCCTCCTAAAAGTGGCCTTTTCTCTCTCCTGGTTCATCCTCTCCAGTTTTTGACCACATGGTTGTGTTGTGCACACATAAGAGGCCTTCTTTTTGGTATGGCCGGCCATTAATCTTCATTGAGACTTTTGACCCTTGGCTGGCCGGCCATGGGGAGAGCCGGCCGGCCACCTAAACCCTAGCAAACCAGCCGGCCTTGATCCTCTCTCCAGGTACATTACAGATATGTATTTTGTTTCCCCCTAGATTGTGTATTCGGGAGGCTGCACTTTTGGGGGGAAACTTGAATTCATTTCCCCCCCCCCCTTTTTTTCCCCCTCTTTTGCCTATATAACAGCACCTCCAGCACCCATCTGAGGGGTTACAAAAATTTGCTTTGAGGCTTCCATATTGTATCTCTCCTACTCTACACTCTAACCCTCAAAATCTCCCAAACCCTATACCATTTCTACACCACCACCTAGCACCATACCACCACCATCTATTCCAGACACTTGGAGCTGTTTTCCAGAGGCAAGGAACACCTTTTCTCAAGCCAAGAGGCTGTTGAAGTTTGATCTACAAGGGTGAGCAATACTTTCCCTCTTTTTGAGCTCCTTTTGCATGCTTTCTAAGCCATACTTGCTTGCATATTTGGGCTCCGACCCTAACTGAAAATAGAATTTTTATGAGCTCCTTTTCATGTTTGTTTAAGGGCCTCTCCCTGTTTGTGGCTTCCTTTTTACACTTTCTTCTTTACCTCTCTTGTATGCCTTTTTCTTGCATAGTATTTTGGGCTCATTTGTAAACTGTCTTGAGCTTGGTTATAAACTGTAAAGTGGCTTATTTTGAGCCCTTATTCAACATTGTTGAAGGCTCTTTACTGTTTGAGACTTTCTTTTGTCACTTGCCTCTTTATCCCTCTTTTGGCCTTATTTTTGCATGATTTGCTAGCCCCTTGTGCTTGTGTTTTTGGGCTCTGGTCCGAACTGTAAATAGCCTTATTTTAACCCCTTCTTCATGTTTGATCAAGGGACCTTTGTTGTTTGAAACTCCCTTTTTTCTCTTTGTGTTTAAACCTCTTTTTAGGCCTTATTTTGCATAATATTTTAAGCTTGCATGTGCACTGTTTTAGGTTTGATCACTAACTGTAAAATACCATGTTTTGGGCCTCTCTTCAACTTTGTTGAAGGGCCTCCCTCTGTTTGAGGCCAGGAACCATCACTTGCTTCTTTGTCTCCCTTTTGGCCCATTTCTTGCACATTGTTTTAGGCCTATTTGTGTTTAGATCCGTGGCTTGTTGTAAACTGTAAATTGCTTCATTTTGAGCCCCTCTTCAACTTTGTTGAAGGGATCTTGGCCATTTAGGTCCAGCAGCTGCTACTTGCTTCATTATCTCCCTTTTGGGGCCATTTTTGCATGTTAACTTAGCCCTATTTGTGTCCATTGTTTAGCCTTGCTTGAAACTGTAAATATGCTTGTTTTGGGACTGTCTTGATTCTTTCTTCACACTTCATGTTCAAATAATGCATCCTTTGCATAGCCATAGGTCATTCCATGTACCTAATTTCATGTTTCGGGTCTCATTCCATGTATCGGGTGCCATGTTTCCATGTTTTGGGGATGTTTTGCATCATATTTTGCTACTGAAATTCGCATGCTTGTATGCCATATTCCATGCTTTGCCATGCTTTGGTAGAGTGGCATTCGTGACTTAGGTTCGGTCCTCGGTTTGCGTGCATGTGTGCACGCATTTCGAGTGTCTTTTTTCATCTCATGGCCTCCTATGTGAGTGTGGCTGAGGTCCACTCATGTTGGTGTAAGTCCATTGTGCATTGTGTATGCCATTTCATTTCATAGCATTGCGTATGCTAGGTTGTATGTTAGCGCATTGTGTATGCCATGTTACCTCGTGCATCGTGTATGCCATTTCATAGCATTGTGCATGCTAGGTTGTATATTAGTTGCATTCATGCATGTCATGCATATTGCATTGTGCTTGGGATAGGAGTTAGCCCGAGCACGGGAAACGAGGGACGTTTCGTACTTCGAGTGACGAAACGTGTCTCAATTCCCAGTCACCGACACTCCGGATTATCCATGATGGAATTTAGGTTTTGTTGTGTTTATATGTGCATTCATTTCATATTGAGTTGTGCAATTCGACTCCTCAGCCATCATGCATCGATGTGCGTGATTGGTGGCACGAGGACTGAAGCATGCATACATTTGTGAAAATACATTGCTATGTCCCTTTCCTGCTCTCTGTTGCAGCAAATCGAGAATTAGCAGTCTTCCGGTGCTTGGCGAGCTTTTCAAAAAAATTATTGCAAAACAGAGGCTAACCGGGGCATCGCAGTGGATTTCCGCACAAAGCAACCCAGACATGCATCATTCATCATCCGAAGCAGCGTCGAGGCAGTCCCTAACTTTCATGCTAGTTTACAGCTTACCTAGTTTAATTTGTTAATTAATTAGGATTTTGTAATTATTTGGACTGTAATATTTATTCGGGACTGTATATTATTTATTCGGACCCTGTTACACCCCAAATCCAGGCATGACCGGCCGTGACCCACAGGGACTTAGCCCTAGGCATACGTAAGCCTAAACACGAATCCAATTACATTGAACAACTGAACAATAGTCCAATAATAAATAACCAAAACTCAATCCAGACATGGCACAATTATAAACGGCAAAATCAACCGTAATCAAAAACCATCCAAACTTATGGGATATAAACAACCCACATAACAAAAATAATCCTAAATGAACTTCGATAAGAATAAATATAAATATGCACAAACTTGACATAACACTCTAAACTAAAGGAATGCCCTAGAGGTCCATGCAATTGAGTCCCTGCTACGCCATGAGTCCACTCTAAGTCCTTCTAACACCTGGAAATGGTAAACAACTAAATCAGCTGATAGCTTAGTGAGTAGCAACATGGATAGTAAATACAGTTTTGAAAACAGGGTTCAATTCCAAAATAAGATATATATCACAGAAACTAGATTGGCATACAGTTTGGTAAATACAATCTGTTTCAAAAAGAAGGTTCCACAGTTCAACACTTAAAATACTCATGTCTTGCAAGAACATGATAAACAACATTTTCCACTTAAAACAGATTATAACATGAACACCAATAATTTTCTGAGTACCAATAAAAACAAATAATCTGCCACACAGTTCTCAAGGCTATAAGCCCCGTTGGATCTAATACCGAACTAAGAGTCATCCTCAGGGTGGCACCTGGGCCTTTTCTCAAAGACGATCCGATTGAAGGTCACCTAGTTGTTTTTAAAGGTCTTTTCCTTACAATTGTTGAGCACTAGAGTCATCACGGCCCAACCCGGATCTGTTCCCTAGTGGCCAGAGTCACCACACACAGTGGAATAATTTCCCTAGACTAAATACATACATGGTCCCAATAATCAATACACATCAGTTTTGCAAAACATGGTAGTTCATCATTGTAAACATGAGACCAAAACAAATAGTTTACAGTATGCCAAGTTCACACATGTTTCAGAAATAATTTGATTCAATTGATAATATAATAATTTATCAAAACAGTTTAATCATGAAACAACAATTTAATTTTCCAACATTCAGGGTAGGGGAACATTTATAAAAATATGTAGCATGAAACTACTCACCTGAAACCGAAATAATATAATTCTCGAATAGAGTATGAAAGTCCAACTAGTGCCCTGAACCAATATGAAAACTACATGTCACTACTAATTTAAAAATATTAAAGAATACGAACTAAGTAACCCCAAACTAAAGCGCATTAACACGGCTCCACCCAACTCACCGTTACTCTTAAATATTATCTAAGTTCATGTTCTTCAAGGTCTAAAATCACCCAAGACATAGGTTCCGGTCAAAACTTAATTAATTGTGACTTTAAGATAAAACATAATTTCAAACAAGTCTTCCCAACCTATTCGCTAACTTTGAAAATTACAAAACCCACTCTACACTATTCGAAAAATTCCAAAAACCTCCAAATATGATCTAATATATCCTAAGTTTCAAACCCAATTGGTTTCACTTGATTTGCTTATCAAAATAATTATCTACAATTTATTATATCCAAACAGGTTGTTTTCTGCAGCACTTTAAAGAAATTGACGGTTCTCTTAATATACATGAGCAATCAATGCAAGGCCAAAAACATGCAAAACTAGACTCGTAACCAGTTCTAATGACACTAATTTGATAATTTTTGGATTTATACCCAAAGAGAACAACACTCCTGAATTTACTGTTTCGGACTGGTTTCCTGGACAGATTTGAATACCTCAATTTATATGGATTTTGACTCCCAAAAATTATGAAAAAATTCAGATATGCAATTCAATATGTAATTGATCTACTGTAAAAATTTCAGATTAAAATTCATCCGTTTGATATGGTTTCTTGATTTTTAAAATTTGTGACTTTACACAGAATTTTTGGACTGAAAATTACACCCAATCTTTACACATAAATTTAGCTCCTCAAGTTTCTTAATAGGATATGTATATACACAATACATAAACCTACAACCTCTCCATGAATGAATAAAATAATTATAGCATAAGGATGAAGAACAAAGAAAGAAAAGAAGAAAACCTAGGAGGGCTAACCTTTGATGATCACACACAACACAACACACCCAAAAGTTCTTTGATTGCAACATCTTCTTTTTTTTTTTCCTTCTCTCAAACCCTCTCCTATGGCTGCTGTGTTGTTGCCCTATGTGGTGAACAAATAATAGAGTAGAGTTTGTGTTTATTTTATTTTATACTAGTGGTGGGCACACATAGGTCAAATAAATAGATAAATATACAAAACATATATATAAATTATATGCAACTCAAATGGTAGGAGTCTTATATATTAACCTTGTGGTCTAGAGTTCAAGTCACACCCTCCTCTCTCTCTCTCTCTCTTTTTTTTTTTATTTTTTTATAATAAACCTTGTCTCTAAATTAAAGACTTTCACCATAAATTTATTTTAGGCTTAAAAATTAATTAAAAGATCCTCCAATAATATTTAATTTGCACCTTAGAATTCACCACCAAAATATTTGAGATTGTAATATTATTATTTAATTATTTACTAAATTTTTATATTCGGGTTCTCACAGACCCTCTGCGCGAGGGCAATATTGTAATAAGTGTGCGTGTATGTGATGTATGTCTTCCAACCCCACGTCTTTCTCCCTTTTATTTACCCGCTTATGATGGTTAGATTAGGGCATGCTTTAATTAGCATACAGTATGATAGCATGTTTGCATTCATTCATCTGTTTTACATGCACCGGGCTCGGCGCATCATACTAACTGCATTGTATTTTCAATTCCAAGTTGAATACATGTTAGCTGTAGCATTTCATATGCCATGTCTAGAATAGCCGAGCCTGCTATAGTTACATTTTTGCATGTGTTGCATTAGGCATTTCTGTATAATTAGGATCATGCATGGATTTCTAATTAGCTTCTGTTTTGGCTTGGAGTACTCGGTAAGTTTTATGCTTTAGCATCCTTGCATGCGTGTGAGTGACTGCCATGAATAGCATGCTTACCATGAGGCTATATGCTTACATGATATAATTGTCTGAATGCCTGTAGGTGAAGGTTGGGTTATTTGAATTGGAACAATTCATCAAATGTGTGTTTTAAGCCCACTAGATAGTGGCAAAATCATGTTTTCTAAGCCCACCTGAGGGTGGCAAATTCACGTCTTAGCCTACTTGCAGGTAGCACCATCAAACCATTTTCAAATAAACAAACATGAAATGTTTTGTTCCAATTCAGGAGATCCAGTCTATACTTGTATGCTATGCGCATCACATAGTAAATCTAGGCTAATAACCGGAATAAGAACACACAATGTTTTCAAAACTTGATATCATAGTTAGTAGAAGCCGATCTTTGATCGGGCGAGCGGGGGTGCTCACGAAGTGACCTTCCCCAATCGTATCCAAGTTCCCGAGCCAAGACAACTTTAGTGATGACGGACACGTGGCCTTAGGCAACGAGTTAGGGTTTCTTAAATTTCCCCCAAAATAAAATATTTAGGTGGCGACTTTGTATCTGGCAAAGTAGTTCATGTTTGGCACTTCTTTCAAAAATCTGTTTTCTCAAAACGATTTGCCGGATTTGGACTCTTTGGTTCAGATTAAGAACCGTGACAATTTGAGAGTCTTGAACTGTAGTGAGCCCAATATCGAATGGAACGGGGGACTCGTTCCTCCCGGGGCGTTCGGGGGACGTCTACAACGGGTGAGGAGAGATTCAGTAGAAGGAAAAGAAAAGAGGAAGGTTAAGGAAGTAAAATTTTTCTACCATTTCATTACCCATTTGAATCCTACTATTAAGTAAAAAAACCCTCTCAGCCCTCTCATTTCTTTTTATTAGTAAAGTTTTCAGGTTATGTCCTTGTGATTAAAATGACTACTCATAAATAGAAATTTTATGTATGTGTGTAGGAATTTTGTGATGTGTATATCAAGTGTTTGAAGATGTTGATAGTCTTAAAATCATCTTATTATTGTAAAGAAATAAGCTTGCATGTGTAGTATATACATTTAAAGAGAAGATTGAAAATAATTAATCTGTTTTGAATCTGCCAGAATGTTGTCTGAATTTTTAGACAATTTTATACTCAAAATTTTGAGATGATTTCTTCTACAAAGTTGTTGATAATGATATCTAGTTCATCCAGGAATTTTGGCAACAATTTTTGAGCTTTCTACGAATTTATACAAATTTTTAATTAAATCTGAAACTGTGTTGAAAATAATCTGTTTTGAATCTGCCAGAATGTTTGCCCAAATTTTTAGACAATTTTATACTCAAAATTTCGAGATGATTTCTTCTACAAAGTTGTTGAGAATGATATCTAGTTCATCCAAGAATTTTGGCAATAATTTTTGAGCTTTCTACGAATTTATACAAATTTTTAATTAAATTTAAAATTGTGTTGAAAATAATCTGTTTTGAATCTGCCAAAATGTTTATTCGAATTTTTAGACAATTTTATACTCAAAATTTCGAGATAATTTTTCTACAAAGTTGTTGATAATGATGTCTAGTTCATTCAGAAATTTTGGAAACAATTTTTGAGCTTTCTACGAATTTATACAAAATTTTAACTAAATCTAAAACTGTGAGACATATTTTACTATGTATTTGAAAATTTATTTAAAATTCTATACTAAGCCAAATCTGGTAATTTCTAACTAAAAGATGAAATTTGAAAAGTCTAGTTTCATGATAAATTTTTAGACTATGGATTTGATCTATAAAATTAAGCATTGAATTAATGTAAGGAAATGTGACAAATTTGTGTCATAAAGATTGCTGGAAATTTTACAGGATTATTTACATCTTATTTTTATGAAATTCTTTCTGAAAAGTGACCTAAACATCCCTATTGAGTATTCTGTTCAATGGCACGAATTTTAGGATTGTGTAAATAATTTATTTAAAATTTTAATATGTAGGTTATTATGTTCATACCATGGTTTAAATTAATTGTCTGTTAAATTTTGGACATTGAATAATTTGTGTTTATTATATAGAGTTGATAGAGGGTTAATACCGGTTATTCAAGGTGATCCCTGGTTTTTAATAATTTTTAAGTAAATCGTGTCACGAAAACCCTAAGATGGCACGGGGATTATTTGAACTCTTGTCGGTATTTGATTTTGGAATAAGGGTGGATGTGCGAGTGGCACGCAGGAAAGTTACGTACCCCTGGCAGACCGTTCCCTTGTGACAGACCACGGATGTCATGGCTTGGGTATATAACTCCGGGCATGGGCATCTTTGGTAGTTCTTGAATATTTGACAAAGAGGGGGTTTCCAAATTAACCGTGACCATGACTTAGTGGTTGATAAGTTAAACCTCTTTGGCGAGATTTCAAAGGTCACCTAAGTTATTAAAATTATTTGAACTATTTTATTGGTTGTAATTTATATTTACAATTATATTATTATCTCGTGTTTATAATCTCGTTATTTTCTCTAAAAAAGAATGGTAGGTTGGTTATGTTTTCTTACTGTGTTGCAAAACTCATGACATATATTTTGTTGCCCTGGCGTTTCATGCCAGATTATGTCGAGGAAGGAACTGAAGCTGAGATTGGAGCTGCTGCTAATATCGAACCTTGGCTAATTTAGAGTCAAGAATTTATCAAAATAAAATCTTGTTATTTCTTGTATTAGTACTTAACTATGTTGTGACGTTGTGTGTGAACTTGTAGTTTTATTTTGTTATTGGACTTTGACTATGTAAGAATTTAAAATTTCCTAATTAATAGTTAAAATTTTATCTAGTAAGTTATTGTTATTTAAATCTTATGACGTTTCAAAAAAAAATTTGGAGCGTCACAACTATAATTAAAATGAGATCAATATTCATTCCTTTAATTTTGCATCCTTTATTAAATTATAAAATAAAATTTCAAATTTAAATTCTTCTTCAAATTATATTACTATAATTAGAATGAGATCCATATTTACATGTGTCATAATGATGTGTCATATTCTTTTTTTTGTTTTAAATTTTATAAAAAAAATTATATCTTTCTAAACTATAAGGACTTGAATAATAATATTTTTTAATATAATTTTTTTTAAATAAAAGAACAAAACATAACTTTTTTAGTACTTACCAAACATGGTGAATTTTGTTAGATTTTTTTTTTAAATCTCAATTGTCAATTAAAAAAATTAAAATAAAGAATAAAGATATCTTTGGCTCAAATTGTTAAAAAGTTACTTTTGCTAAAATAAATTAGGAAGAAGCATTATTATTATTATTTTATATTAAAAGTGATAGTTCGTTAAACTTTTTTTATTTAAAAAAATAGGGTTATAGGTGATAATTTATTGTTCATCTAGAATTATTTTCAAATTAAATGAAAATACCATATTAAATTTTCTTCTTACCTTTTTTTATTCAAATACTTTTATTTTGTAAAAAAATTGTTTTTATTCTATTTAATATTTTATTGTAATTTTTAAATTAAAAATAATTTCTAAAAAATCATATTTAAATTATTTATGCCATTATAAAAAGTAAATTTTTTTTATAATATCAATCCCTTTCTAAAAGGTGTATTTTTAAATATTTAAAAAAAAAATTCTATTGGAAATCTTAAGTATATTGCTTTTTTTTCGTTCATTAGTATTAAACTTTTAATTAATTTTATTTATTATTTAAAAATATAAATTAGCAAACAATTTATATATTTATATATATAATTTTGTTTTGGTTGCTCAGGTTATTTGGCGTTTCTGTCTAAGTCCACTCAAATTTAATTTGAATTTTTAAATTTTTACATAGGTTCTCACTTAATTAAAAACTATGTTGTTCAATCTTTAAAAAAATTTAAACTCGACTCAAGTTATTTGGGTTTAGCTTACCTAAGTTTGCAATTCTATCAAAGGGGTTGAAAGTTATATGATTAAATTTGTGACAAATTAAAAAATAATAAATAAACTGTGATAAAATTATGGAATTTAAATTGTAAATTTCAATATTTTTTATTTTCATAATTTGCGTACAAAAATTTTACTACTTATATTATTTTGTATAAAAATATATTATTAATTTTTTAACTGCTGTACATACCACAAGTTACCACTACTTGTCTCAAACAAAATCAATGTTGGATGTAAAGTTCTAGAGAAAAAAAAATGAAAATTTACTTTCTAAACTAACATTACCACAATAAAATTTCATTGTATAAGCTAATGTTAACACAATAAAATCTCAATGTCGAAGTATAACAGTTAAATGATAAAATTTATAGCGAAAAAATACAACCTTTGTTATCTTTGAAAAATCCATGTAATAAAAAGAATCATCCCAAATGATTAACATGCACAAAATTATATTTAATTGAAATTTGAATGCTTAAATTGATCTAAAATCAAATTGTTTAGGTGTAAAATCAATATTATTAAAATAATATAAGTTCAATTAATTTTTGAGTGATAGTTTGTGGGACAAAATAATATTTCCTCAAATTTTAATGAATTGGATATTCAAAAGTTTGGTAAAATAAGTTCAAGCCAACAAATTTTTTTTTAAATACCCTACAAAAAATATAAAAAGAAAATTAAAAAAAATCCTCTACCATCTTCTTGACCATCAATAGTGGAAATGTTAATGGAGAGATTATCAAAATTGTAAAATTCTCAAGATTTTACGGTTGAACAATAAATTTCACTGTCCAAGAAAAATAGTGAAACTTCACTGTCCAAGAAAAATAGTGAAACTTCACTGTCTGTGTGTAGAATTTAAAAAGTGAAATACCACCACTAATCACCATCACCAATTGAAATTTTTATAGATAATTTTACCAAATTAGTGAAATTTCTCAAATATATATATACAAAGTAAGATTTCACTGTTCAATATAGAAGTGTTAGATCTCACCATCACAGTATAGTAATTAAACTAGGAAATTCTATCACTACGAACCACCACCACAATCAACGAAGCATAAATCAACCAAACCCCCACCAATAACCACTACCAAAAATATAGAAACCTTATTTTTAAAAAAATAAAAAAGAATATGGGTTGGAAAATCTAGTTAATAAACAAAAAACAATTCAGTCTAATTGCATCTAAATAAGTGAACCAATTTATTTTTTTACATGTTTCTACAACAACTCTTCCTTTTGATAATTTTTTTTTGTAGTGTTGCACGGAAACAATCCTTTTCTTTTACATCATAGCACCCACATTTTTTGACACATATTTAGGCCAAGTTTAGCTACAAAGAAAAAAGTGCAGTTATTTCATCTTTTTATCTTTTTTGGGTCACATCAATCAACATCTCCTCTCTACTTTTTCTACACATAATACAAAAAAAGTAAAAAAGTGCACTTATTTAGTCTTCCCAAACTAGGCCTTAACTTCTCTATCGATATTGTCATTATACTTTACTTTTCATAACCCTGGTAAACTATTTTGTTACCAAGGATTGAAACCTTAAAATGTAGAGATATTAACAATGCCACCTCAATTATTCTACTTGAAAGCAGACAACCATTAAGCTCATGTTTACAATCTGATTCATGCTTTCTCTACATCTCCCCGTTGATATTTTTTTTTTCTTCGTTTGATACACTTTATTTGATGTGGCACCTATTTATGTCCACACTCTAATTGTTCAATTTGTGTTTCGTCTACATGTTTCTATTGGAACTT
Organism: Camellia sinensis; assembly: GCF_055761805.1. NCBI lineage: Eukaryota > Viridiplantae > Streptophyta > Magnoliopsida > Ericales > Theaceae > Camellia > Camellia sinensis. The sequence goes on from NC_138964.1 coordinate 194,530,530, forward strand.
TCTCTTTCGTTCGATTCGCTCCATCTAATGTGCCACCGCGCAAACACTATACTTGTGTGCCTAATGGACCACTCATGGTTCTTGTCAATTGTTGTCACATCATCATTGCTGGCAACACATGTGACTTGGACTCATTTCTTTTTGACACCTAGCTCAGGTTTGTTTTGTTTGTGGCCTCCAAATTGGTAATCCGTTCGTACTAAGATAAATCTTAAGAGAGCGGATTGATAGTCCGAGCGAAGAGGTGGTACTACAAAAATAGTCTGTCGGCTTAGTGAGTTGTCAGACGTCCGGCTACTGAATTTTTTTTTTTTAACTTGTTGGACATTTTTTTTTAAACATTAATGTTTAATGTTTTTGTATTTTTTTGTTAACTAAAAAACATAATTTTATTTGTTTTATTATTTTATATAAAAATAATTTAACAATTCCCTTACTATCAATTCCCTTGCTAACAAAACAAATACAATTTTATTAATTCCCTCACTATGAAAACAACACAATTTTATTAATCCCCTCATTAAAAATTCTCTCACTATTAATTTCTTCCATTTTATTTTTGAAAACAAACGAGGCATTTAGGTAATCTACATTGTTGAATGACAAATCAAATATATATGTGCCAAATTGATATTTTGTAGCTCTAGTAAGGGTATTTTGGTTATTACGTAGGTGCTTGTGATGTCTTGATACAAAGTCTAATGTTGTCGAATTTTAGCAACTTATTTGGTTGAATAATACTGTTTTTCCTTTAGATGTTGCTAAATTTAAAGCATTGGCAGCTCAATTGGCACGGCGGATGAAGAAATAAAAAAGAAAAAGAAAAAAAAGAAGTTAAAATAAAAGAATATCGCACAAATTTGGACCTTTTCACATGAGATTCGATCAGATATGAAATATCTAATTGTACCTAAAACCAAATAAAGAAAGCAAAGCACAAACAGCAAATACAAATTAGGTAAAAAAATCCAAACAAACAAAAAGTCAATCCCCACTGCAATATTTCCTTTTTTTTTTTTTTTTTCCTTTTTAATTTTTTATTCTATTACATTTATAGATACCAAATAAAATAAAATTAAAAAAAAAAAAAAAAAAAAAAACACTAGTGTAACGACGGCGGTGATGGTGGAGGAGGAGAAGCATATTCGCATCAAACCATGGTTGGTTCGCATCAATCAAACAAGTTGGTTGTTTTTTGATTATTTTTTTAATAAATAAACCATGGTCGGTTTGCTTTGATTGAAACCATTGATGAGATGATCTTGATCAGCTAGAAGATTGACGCACCGAACAAGCCACCACTTGTGCCCATTGTCTCAACCTCGTCTTCACCGTCTGAGGATTATCACCTTCACCACAAGTTTCCCACATACCAAACACAATTAGATTTCATTAAACTAATGAAACGAAGCTTTTAAAAATAAAATTTATTTAAAATTTAATTTAACAATAATTATTTTTACATAATTGATATTATCTTAAATTTTGAGACTCGACATATTGAAACAAAAAGAGAGGAAATTACCGGGATCGAATATGGAGTGGTTACCAACGGAAGACGACGGCGAGTCACACTCGGACGCCGTCGTGGAGGACTTCGAATTCTCATAAAACTGCTTATTAACAGTGTAATAGAGCCCTAAAGCAGGCAAAGTATCGGACAACCGTTGATCGATCTCCGGCGATTCGAACCCGAACCCTAGTTCAATACACGCCTTTAGCTCATCGAGGTCCTCGTCGGTGACGCTCTTGCTCCGCCGTCTGCGGCTGTCGTGGTTTCCCTTCCGCCTCAGCCACGCCTCGTCGCGGTAGGCGTCGGGAGACCACGATTTCTGTTTTAAGAGCGGCGCAACCGCCGGTGGTGGAGGAGGAGGGGCGGCGGGGCTGGGGTGGTGCGACATGGGTGAGGCCTTCTTGTTGCTGCCCAACCCCTGGGGCCTTGACCGGGGGGTAAGCGGAGGTCGTCGGACCCCGCGGGTTGTTTGGGCGAGGCCTATGTTGATTGGGTCTTGGTTTTATACTTGAAATTATTGGGTTTGTTTTGTTGTTTAGTTGTAGATAGAGAGAGATATTGCGAAAAATTATTAAATTAGGAAAGCTTAGTTTGGAAGTATGAAAATTTGTAACCTTTTTTTTTTTTTTTTTTTTGAGCCATAATCCATGTTATCTCGAAAGTGTTGTGTGATTTAAATTCAGGCTTCGCTTGACATTCACAATTTTTTTTTTTGAATTTTTGTCACTAATGATCTTTTTATTAATTTGATTTCAAAATTCAAAATAACTTCTCAATTATAAATAGTGAGATCTACATATAAAATAAATCATAATTGCACACGTATTATTTTTTTTGAGTTCATAGTACTATTACTAAGTAATATTTAAATATTATTTGATGTTATTTACGTGATATTTTTAACAAATGAGATATTATAATATATATTGTAAGTCATTCTTATATCTTAATCACTTAATAGAAATAAATTACTTAGCTTTGATTAAAACCAATTTATACTATACAAAAAATAATTTAAAATACCATGTAAACAATGTTATATAGCGAACTTGCGAATACCCAATAATTACTCAAAGATATTAACATTTGTTTGTTTTCATTTTTTTTTTTTTTGAGTTTTCAATTCATATTTTTAGATTTTTAATAAAATTTTTAAATATTTTAATCATTTTTAAAATTTTTAGATTCAATATACACAAAAAGTAAAAAAAAAATTAAAATTTATTAAATATAACAAAATATGAAAATGTGTCAAATATTCATATATATGTTTTTTGTATTCGGTGATTTTTAAAAAAAAAATTATATTATTATAACGGTTGGTTTGAAAATTGCAATTGGAGAGATGGGTGGGGCCAGGGGTAGGTGGGTCCAACCATCAAAGCCAGCATTGGTTGGTCCGCGTTATCACCACCTATCTCTGCTTTTCAAAAGTGGAGTAATTGTGAGAGGTGATTGGCTTGAAAAAAATCATAGGGGTCCATTATCTCACATTAATTACTAATTTTTATATAAACAATATATATATATATATATATAAATTTAAGACAAACTTTAAATATACAATTGAAATTTGTTTAAAATACGAATTACGTTTTACTATTTAAAAAATTATAACTATTTCAATGTCATAATTTTTTATTTAACAGAATTAACTGAAAAAATAAAATTCTTAATTGTTCTCCTATACAATAATAAGTTACTTGAATTATTAATTGAAATAAATTTTTGATATCATTAAACAAAAATGTTAGAGGCCCCAAAAATTTTACTAAAAGTTTTATCAAATGTCTCACATGGGTGTGGGACTCACATGGGACCTACATTGTGTGGGTTCCACACCCATGTGAGACATTTGGTAAAACTTTTGGTAGAATATTTGGGGTCTCTAGCATTACTCATCATTAAAAATTGTTAATTAACTTGATGATTTATTAATAAAATGAGTTATTTATTATGAAATTAAAAATTTCAATAGACGAGATGTAATTTTTAAAATCACATAAAATAATTCGTATTTTAAGTAAATTTCAAAAGATGTATTTATAATTTACTCAAAATTTTATATAGAATAATGTGACACCATTATGAACTTATCACTTTAAAATTAAGAATCCTTCAAGTTGATTATTAGTTACATAAATGTCACAGTCACATTATTTTTATAGTAGATTTTATAAAAAAAATTATAAGAATATCTTTTTTCTTAGACAAAATATTAATATAAATGCGATGAACTTCGTTGTCCAAATTAATTATAATTAAATTGAGAATTTCGTGGCAAATATCTTTGTAGATATTCAAAAAAATTGGGTGATCCATTTGACAACCTGGTAAGATGTAATATTTTATAGGAGAAAATACATGTCAGTGCAACTGTAAAAATTAACAACAATGATAGAGATTACTAATTTTGAAGCGCTAAAAAGATCACTAATGACATGACACTCAATAAAAAAAAGAAAAAAAATACAACACCAAGGCCAAAACATCAAATCATTCATGATGGAACACACTGTCACATCATTAGTGGTAGCACTAATTAGTGCTCTCACTCATTTTCTAAAAATTAATTACTGATTGCCGGAATAGTTTATTATTTTATATTTGTAAAATTTATTATTAATTTGTATTTTTTTTTTAACCCTCCACTACCATATAATTTCCCTATTTTATATTATACTAAATTTTCTTTTGTTATATTACAACAATAATGAGGTTGTTAGTTGTAATGAGGGTTGCAATTGTCGTAGGTGGAGCTTGCTCTATTCTTGTTTGCAGAGAATTGGGAGGGGGAGAAGGAATTAGTACACTTGACAAATAAAATAGTGCTTGGCATTTTAGGTATTTTCATTTTTTGTAAAGGATATATTGGCTCTGTTTGGTAGAGTTGTGAGAAAGTACTTATAGCTTATGCCTTAATAGTTTATAGCTTATAATTATGAACATAAGCTGATTTCTGACTTATAAATTAAGTATCTTCTGCCCCACTCAAAGAATAAGTTGATTTTTGACTTACAAAAACTATAAGCTGCATTGTTAAGCTAAACCAAACACATCAAAATAGCTTAAATTAAACTGAATGCTGAAACAAGTAACTTTTAAGCTGCACCAAACAGGCACATTAGACTTTATAAGGTTCACTTGACTTTTAAAAGGGCAAAAATGTTATTTATAAAATTCAAATACTGACATCAACAAATTATATTTATTTTTTAACAGAAATTTAATGAAAGAGGAAAATTTGTTAAGAAACTAAACACTTTAAGGATTGGATATAATTTTTAAAATATCGAGAAATCAAATGAATTCACCACAGTATTCACCATAGGACCAGATAAGGCTGAGATTTTATGCCCATTAATATTTAGTTTGGGTTTGGAATAAAAAATTCTAGCCGAGCGTAATTTGGCCCGCCCCATTTATAAAATACTAATGGGGAACTTATTGATAAGTCCCATGTAACAAGTTCAAAACCCAACTAATCCCAAAACAAAATACTTGCACCAATTAGTCCAACACATTTTTAATTGTTACCAAAAAATCTTTTTTTTTTTTTTAATTTATAGACACTGTTCACATCTTACTACCGTCGGACTTCCGTTTAACGGTCGCCGGAGACTCACCGGAATGTCTAGAATATTGTCGGGAAAAAAAAATTAAAAAACATGTTATCAAACTGTAAAATTTTACAGTTCTAAAGAATGTTATAAAACTGCAAAATTTTACAGTTTTAAACCATGATTCATTCCAGTACTAAAAAAAAATTTGAAACTGTAAAATTTTACAGTTTTCACCGCCTGTAACTAAAACTCGAAAACTGCTTGTTCAGAATTCGAAAATTTTCTCCATTAGAACAGAAAAACAGAAGTGTATAGCAGAGAGAGAGAAAAAAAAAAAAAAGAGATCGAAGGGGAAAGACGGATGTCTAACCAAATCTGTGTAGATCTACTCAGATCTGATGTAGATCTGAGTAGATCTATATCAGATCTAAGTAGATCCATTCATCTTCTTCGTCGGAAAATATATCATCTTCTTCGTCGGAGTTGATTTCAATGCTTGGTGGTTATCAATGAACCCCGATCAATGGAGAAAGATATGATCACCGGTGGTCCTCTTCTATGACAAACACGGTGACAGAAAAATGTAGAAAAAAAAACGAGAGAGGAAGGGAAGCAAAAAGCAGAGAGAGAGGGGAAAGGACTTTTGGGTGTAGTGAAAAAGTTATGGGATTAAATGGAGATCACATGTTTCCCATGGGACCTATGGGTAATTTCCCCAATACTAATTATAATTTTATATTATTTTAATTATAAAATAAAGTAATATATATACATATATATATAAAACAAATATATATGTACTTTTTTGAAAAAATTAGTCGAAAGTCCCTCTCTTATTTTTAATAATGGAAGAGATCCATAATATTATTTTATGATATTTAAGGTTCTTCAACCCCACACCCATATATCACAGAGAAATTTGACTCTTTCAAATCAAACCTCATATCTCTCTCTCTCTCTCTCTCTCTCTCTCTCTCTCTCTCCTCTAACTCCTCTCCGCTGTAATCTATTGCCTCTGTGACCTTACTCCGCTGTCTGCTTCGCCTGTGTCACTGCCACCACCACTGCCATTGCCTCCACCTCTGCTTCCGCCTCTTTCTCCTCTCATGTCACAAAACCTCCATTTACTTCGATTATCAAGCCCTTGGTTGAATCTCTAGTCACTGAACACGATTAAGAGAGATTTGGTTTTCAAATCTCGGTTTGTAGCAATCTCTCTCTCTTGCTTGCGTTGGTGGGTTTGGTGATGGTGGAAAAGAGGTTGCGATGGCGGCTCAGATTTGGCTTGATTGCGAAGGCGATGGTTGTTTTGTAGCGATCTCCCTCTCTTAGCCGATCATTTTGTCGTCGTGATGCATAGACCTTTTATATATACACTCATATGTTCTTAATTTATGTTTTTGTTTTGTGAATTATTTAATTGGATCTTGGTTTTGATGATATTTGCTTTAAATTTGATCAATTTGAATGATAAAATTGGATTTTTCAATTACTGTTTGATATGCTTTAGACCTTTTACCTTTTTTGTTCCCCTAATATCTTATATTTCGTGATTTAGAAATTCAGAGAAATCTAGAGAAATTCTCTAGAAATCCAAAAAAAATCTCTAAACTGGAATCCAAAAAATTTCTTAGAATTTCTTAGAATTTCTCTGAATTTCTCTATTCGTTTCAAGGTTTATAAGCTGAATGAAGAAGAGCATAGATGGGCTGAAGTGACAAATTTGGGTGAGAGAGTATTGTTGGTGGATACCTATTGCTCCTACTCTGTTTTTGTTGCAGATTTCGATAGATACAAAGAGAAGAATTGTGTTTTCTTTTTGGATGAATGTTGCAGTTTGTATGATGAAAACTTTCATGATCAATATGATGAACTTAAGGCATATGGTCAATGGGAAACTAGGGTTCTTAGTTTGGAGGATGGGAGTGTTGGGCCATTAGTCTTTTACCCTGGCTTTGCTGACATTTTTTGGCTTTTTCCAACTTGGCTGCTTGTCCCAAATTCATCTTCATACCTATCTTGAAAGTAAAGTTTCAAATACTCTACTTTTTTTTTTTAGAAGCCCCCCAAAGTTTTGATTTTGAATCATTATTACAGTTCTTTGTTGTTCGAACCTAGAGAAATTTTTGCGAAAATTAGAGAAAATCTCTAGACTAGAATCCAGAGGAATTCTCATCTAATTTTTTCTAAATTGATGCTGAGGGACCTTAAATATTATGAAAATATTAGATGTCCTTTATGTTATAAAATCTTTGAAAAATCTAGAAATCCCCTAGATGTTGATTTGTGATTATGTATCAATTTTAAGCAGTATATAACAATCCCAATCAAACAATCAAGACAAATCGACACAACGATTTTACGTGAAAAAATCACAATTGGACACCTCCAATTATGATAAAAAAAAATCACCGGCAAAAGCCACAAAACAATCCACTAAAAAGACATAAAGGAATTACACAGGTATACTCTCAATTACCTAGCGAATCCACGCCCGAATTGAACCAACCCCTATGTGCCTCTTCCAACCCCGTCTTCACCTCGAAATTGTCTAGATGATGAGGCACTCCAGAATCCACCAAAGCTTTGGGCTCGAATTCTTTAGAATCCACTGAAAAACAACTCTCTCTTTTGTGTAGAACAAACAAATAATCTTTTGATGTATACTCTTTAAACCATGAGTTGAATACTCAATCAAAACATCAAAGAAAACTAGCAAAATATCCCCAGATATAAACCCTAGAACCCAAGAAGAAGATCTGGAGAAGTAATCCTAGATTTGGAGTAACTTGCGAATTTATAGAATCTGAAATCGCGAGGTCCACTCGAGTGTGGGAATGGACGCTCGAGCGGGGACTCTATATGACGTGTTCCGCACTAGAGTGTACGCTCCAGCGTGAAAACACGGATCACAGTATATTTGCAGACTCACCAAACTTCTGGAACTCAGCGTTCTCCGCTCGAGCGGGGGAATGGACGCTCGAGTGGGAAGGCAACTTTGAATGCATTATTGCATTTTGCTTCGGGGGCGCTGCCCCTCGACCCCGCGAGCTGACCGGGCAGCTCGACCCCAGTCATAATCAACGAAGTAGCAATCTTGAAAGCATTAACATCATAAACTTCTCTGTAAGGCACAATTCGGGTTAGATTCGCATCTAAACACTCATAGCCTCACTGGAAAAAAAAAGTGCGAAAACAAATACAACTTAAAGGAGTTTTGTCAAACGGGGTTGCCAAGAATAAAAACCTAACAATCTTAATACGAGAGACCCTAAAAAAAATCCCTTACTTTTTTTCTAGAGTTTAAATTAAAACATTTGTTAAAAATTATATATATTTTACTATTGAATTTTGTTAACGTTTCAAATTCAAATAATAAATAAAATAATTTAATATCCATTCAAGATGAAAATAACAAATAAAAAACAATAGTTAATATTTATTATTTTATGTAGGCCGGTTTGGGATTTAATTTGTTTTAAAATCGCGGTTGTAATAATTTAGATTATGTCCCATATTAGGCTAGGTTTGAAATGATACATATCCTTTTACTATACTACAAATTCGGTACAAATCCAATCCAACTTGAAGTTTGGCCACCCCTACATTTGTGGTTTAGCTTGAAAGCAAAAGCAACACATCGTTAAATGTTGATGACCCCTCAATTTTTCTTGTTATATATCTTTGCAAAGGATGTTTCCTCTAACATTCATTTATATCTCTAACAAAGTTGATTACGTCGAAAAATGTCATCACTAGGAAAGTTCGTTGGTAAATGAACTCAATCAATACAATAACTTGGTCAAAAAATCTCAAAATATTTTAGATTAGCTTTTTCCAAATGTCACGATTAGAAGACTTCAAAGAAAATGCATACCTAAGCAAGACCTCCAATTAGTTAGATCTTCTAGTGGTCCCTAGATTAAAATTTTTTAGTCGCCTGATAGAAGTTAATTATGTTTGGTTTGTTTTTCATAATTTTTTTTAAAATAAAAAACTAATGTTGTAAAAAAAATTTAAAGCACCTATCAATTTTATATAATTTTATCTATTTGAAAGGCAATTTAGAAATATTTTTTTGATGTTTATTATTCTCAAACTAATTTTTATTCTTTCAAAAAAAAAAAACACAAAAAATAGTTTTAGAATTATATGTAAACATAAATTTCAGAACATAAACCTTACACTTTGGATCATTTACCATGTGTATTATCAAGAAATCAAGACAAAATGACATACCTGAATCCATTGATGAACGGTTAAACGGAAGCGTGATTATCAATGAACTCTTTGTTATTGATTATGTTATTGCCTTCTAATCCTTTCCCCTTTGGTGCCTTATGTTTCTCCTTGAGAGGATTTAGAAAAAAATGGCAGTGTTCTTATTTTTCCACCTGGGAAGGAATAGGGACCATAACCTTTTAAAGGTTGTAATTGATTTTCAAAACTGAAAGGTTGTGGAAGTTCAAAAGGAATGAAAATCAACTTTAACCATTATTGGTTTTAATTTCTATTTATTGGTTTTCAAAACTGAAAGGTTGTGGAAGTTCAAAAGGAATGAAAACTAACTTTAACCAATATGTTTTAATTTCTATTTCTGCCCCTCATAGAAATAGAAATTATATAACTAGTATCTACACATTAGGTCCATAACACATATACCCTTAAGCCTATTAACTAAATTGAATCAGTTAAATTGTAGGCTTCTTATAAATGATAACACCACATTTAATTATGTGATCCCATTGAGACATTATCTAACATTATATTACCAAAAATGTTCGGATTTAACTCAAATCAATTCATTACCAAAAATTTTAAGAAAGTGAAACGGGCCTACCACTTATTTTAAAGATGAATTGTGTGGGACGTATTTGCTCATAGTACAATACTCCACATTAGTTTTTTGCTAATATTTTTTTTAATTGAGAAAGGGATTTTTTTCTTAAAATAAAAGAATATGAAATAAATTTGTCCGTTGTAAAATACTATAAATTTAACTTACTTCGCATTATACGGCAAGGACCTATCTTGAATTTGTGTCTCAAAAATTATTCAAAGTGAGGTGTACATTGTAAATTTAAAATTAGTATAATGTAAGTTACTCTTAAAATGAATATAGTCTATTGATTTCATTTTATGAATATTTTTCTGAATATATAGGGCATTGTTGATAGAAAATAGATTCCTTGCATGACATGTTTATCAAATACTTAAATTAATTTACTAATACTTTGGGGTGAATAATATTGTGGGAGCAGTTGTGGAAAAGTATAGATTATATAAAATATATATATATATATATTAAATTAATTATTTTCAAATGAGAATCAATTATTAAATAATGAAGCCTTTGTGTCTAGAAATTATCGCATAGGTATAAAATACTATATGATAATATGTCAATCTAGTGATATTTTGTAATTTATTCACAACATTTCTTTATTTTTCAAACTATGTACACATTGTTTTTATTTTATCACATTAGTCTAAAAAAAAATTGATCTATTTTAAAAAACTCACTAGTCGTCTATTTTTTCGATAACATACTTTTTTTAATTGATGATATACACATAAAATTTTATAAAATGAATAGTTTAAATTATCGAAACAAAATCTATGATAAATTCTACAAGTCCAAAATAACATTTATATTTGAATTTGAGTTAAACATAACCCAAGTAATTTAGTCGTATATAACAAAGTTAGGCAAATTGCATTAACGGTGCCTATAATTTGGGGCTTGTGTCATTTTGGTCTCTGACTTTTCAATTGTAATATATTTGATTATAAATTTTGAATCTTGTTCCAAATAAGAACAATTGAAGATACTATTACTCAATTTCAATGGCAAAGTCATCAACTTAATAAAATATAAACTAATTTAACAAAAATAAACGTGAAAAAAATATTATTAAATTTTTAAAAATTATCTCTACCCACCAAAGATAAAATTATGTAAAATTAATAAATCTTTTACATATTTATTTATTTATTTATTTTATCAAATTTATTTTTAAGTATATGTTTGGATGATGATAATGTAATGGGTGGTTGTTTTTAATTTTCATTAAATTAGTTTCTATTTTTCTAAAAGTCAAATATGGCGACAACTTTGATATCATTATTAAACTAATACATTAAATCAAAAAATTAAAAATTAAAAATATTTCATATATTAAATATATCGATTACATATTAAAAGCCTAATAACCATCCATTACATGATAATCATTCAAAAATATCTGTTAACAATAAATACAATTATCTATTATATGATAGCCATTGAAAAGTATCAACAAAAACAACCACTCATTACATGATTATCATCCAAACACATAATAAAAAATAATTTGAAAAAAATAAATAAATATATAAATGTGTAAAAGATTTATTAATTTTACATAATTTTATCTTTGGTAAGTAAAAATAATTTTTAAAAATTTGAAAATATTTTTTTGATATTTATTTTTGTCAAATTAGTTCATATTTTTTTGCCCTTGAAATTAAGTAATGGTATTTTCAATTGTCCTGATTTGGAATGAAATTCAAAATTAAAAATTAAATGTGTCACAATTAAAAAGTCAAAAATCAAAACAAAACGAGTCTTTAACTATAGTAACTGTTAGTATAATTCGCCTAAGAAAATTTGCGTTACTAGGGGTATGATCGCTTGCTTGGAAACCACGCAAACAAATTGTTTAATTTCAACTTACCAAATCAAAAGTATAAAAAATGAGAAATTATATCGTCATTGACAAACAAAAACAGGAGTTGTTAGACATAATTTGGTGCGTGATTGCCGGCACAAAGATTTGTTAATTCAATGAATACTACCCCTACACTATTTTATGTTTCGTTTCGTATGGCTTAAGTAAATTTATTGACTACAAAAATTTTTTGGTAAAAAATATCTGATTTAGTAGTATTTATAAATGAACTTATTTAACTAATTTATTGAAAAATAATAATGGTGTTTGATTATAATTTTAAATTAATTTATTTGATTTATTCAGATTATTTGACCAAAAAAAGTAAAATTTTCTTAAATCACAATTTATAACTTTTTCCCAGCTTGTTTAGAACTTTTAAATATGCATGGACATAAAAATTTCATCCATTTTGTCATAATTCTAACTTTTAATGGCATTTTGGATATTTGCCCAAAAAAACCTAAACATCACCTTATTTAACTAAACATGTTTTACTTTTTTCCACATATTATTAAAGTTATATCAAATAAATTTATAATTTATTTTAAGTTTTGAAAACTAATAATCTAAATAATTATAATTACAAAAGCTAACTTATAAGAGATAAAGGGCCAAATTATCACTTAAAAATATTATTTTGCCTCTCAAACTATTACTTAAAATTCAATTTAACTCATGTTCTTTTAATAATATCAATTTTATAACTAAACTATTTGATTTTACATCAATTTTATGTCCACCACCGATTGCGGTCTATAATCAAACAAAAGCTACTGATGTGGCACTCAAATTTTATTTGAAATTTCATTTTACCCCCTAATCTATTCCCGAAAGATTAATTTGACTCCTGAATAAAATGAAATTTTGGAGTCTAATTGATATTTTAAAGATGGTTTGGCTATAAATTTGAAACAAAGTTTTTAGTATCACGTCAACAACTTTCACTTGATTATAAACAGCAACTAATAGTAGGATAAAATTGATCCAAAATCAAATAGTTTGAATATAAAATTAATATTGATATTATTAAAAGAATAAGGGTTGAATTGATTTTTAAATAATAGTTTGAGAGGAAAAATGAATTTTATGCAAGTTTATTTTTACTCAATAACCTAGGTTTTTAGACTAAACTTCAAGGAAAGTCTTTTATGAATATTAGCCCTGTATCTCCATAACAGAAAATCACTCAATCTCTTTATTTGGTTCGGTTTCAAAATGCGTTTCTGATTTTTTTTTTTCAAAAAATAAAAGTTAGTTTAACAAAAATAAATATCAAAATATTATTTTCATCTCAAAAAAAGAGAAAACCAAATAAAAATTTCACCAACACTAATTTTTTATTTTTTTAAAACAAAATTCAAAAAATAAGTTTTGAAAGGATACCAAAGAATCATTCCTAGAACAAAACCCAAGTCAAGGGTCAGCTGGTGACCCAAAGTCATGAATCAAATATTTATTTTTTCAATGGAAGGACGCTCTTGCTGATTCTATTTGTTCTTAAATAATAACTTTGTACGTTTATTAAAAATTTTAAAATTTTCACTACAAGAAAGGAGAGCAAAAAACACGAAAGTTATAATACATCCAGATCATTTATACATACCAATTAAATCTTAAAATAACATATTATTTTTTTCTCATAGTACATCTAGATCATTTATACATATTATTCATCTTCAATGTTCTTCATCTTCTTTTTCAAGTTATAATTATTTTCTCTTCATCTTCTTCCTCACTCCAAAATTCTAATCCATTCTACCAAAACTCACAATTATCATAAATATCATTATTTCTTATTGTGTTGTTACTTACAAATAGAACAAAACAAGAACAAAATAATATGTGCCATTGTTATTAAAAAAAAAAAAATCTAGGTATTGTCAAGAACAAATTAATAATTTTTTTTATTCAATTAATCAAATAAAAAAATTAGTGTCTTGTTCAATTAATCAAACATCAACTAGTATTATCCTAGAAAGCTCTAGTTATTGGGAATTGTTAGATGGCTAGAGCCGCCATAGAGGTTCAACAACAAAAGTGTTTTTCAATTTTCATGGAATTATCATGGGGTTTTTCAACAAAGTGTTTCATGGGATTATCACTAATATAATAGGAACACACACAAGTAAATATGATGCTAAGAGGGTCATTTATAAGTAAATTGGGCCGAGCTAAGGAAGAGCTTTCTTTGTAAAGTTGGGCCGCACAAAGGGTCGGGGTAAGGTTTGACGTAGCTCGGTCTTAGAGCAAACGAGTTGGGCCCAGGTGAAGTTTGGACTGGGCTAAGCATCACGCATAGTAGCGCCGAACTAAGGTCACCATTGGGCATTGTTAGCTCGGTCTTAAGTAAGTAGCCCAGTTGGAGTATGCCTAACCGAGGTACAGACAATGAAGGGAAGATCCGAGCTAGGTAAAGCTTGACCAAATCTATTGCTTAAGCATGGCAATATTAGCTCGGTCGTTTTGTCATACTATCGAGATAAAACCATTTATCCCTTACAAGTGTGATTCCTAAGAGGAATCTACATTGAGGAGTTAGAGTCCTGCTAGGATTGTACCAGGCGAAAACTATAAAAGCTCTCAACAGAACCTATGTACAGGTAACACAACTTTGATCTTCGGAATACACTGAGCTTTTGTCTATTTGTCTATTTTGCTGACTTAGGCATCGGAGAGGTATCCGGCACACACCCGCCGGCTAGCTCACGTTTGTGTTTTCACGGAATAAAGTAACAACGTTTGGAGGAGTGCAAACTTGATCAACAGGATTATACGAGAACATTATTTTGTGCTCATACAATTGGCACCGTCTGTGGGAATTCCAGAAAGAACAAAACCTCTTGATCGAGTTTTCCTCTCTAGTTGGAAGCAATGGCGCACAATGAAGACTTGCTGCAATCAGCTATTGATGGGCAAACCCCAGAGGGGGGTGGGAGGCGCGAAGGTTTGCCTTCTATCCCTCCCATGGCGGATTTAGAACCCCAATGACAGAACCCCCGGAGAGATGCAAGGGAGAGGCGGGCTGGCAGCCCCCGTCGCTCTCAAAGTCCTGAAAGACAGAGGCGGAGGATGGATCCTCAAGTTCTGGAGGATCGCGTAATGGAGTAGGACAAGTTAATCAGGGAGGATGACGACAGACATGGAGTCAATGAAGTGCCAAATAAAAGGAAAAGGGGTGGCGACAAGAGAGGGGCGCAAAGGCAACACGCCCCATCGCCATTCGGAGGATCATAATAGACATACCACACTCTCGCAAGTAGAAAGTAGGAGCCTTAGAACAAGCGACACTCAATCAAGGACTTCTAGGACTCGTTACTCCAAGTCTGAGAGAACGAGAACTGAGAGGTCATATACTGAGGGAAGCACCTATCGGCCCTCGCACACGCACCAAACGTCATCTAGGCACATGGAGTTGCCTACATCATCTGACTTGCGAACTGTGCTTGAAGAAAGGGCCCGATGGAAGGAGGATACTAGGGCACGCGGCTTGCGCAGAGTTTCATCCCTTCAGCGGTTGACCCCTCGGATGCATGAGAGCGTCGAGGTAGGAATGCCAATACCGCGTCTTACTTACGAACCAACAGACAAAGCATTAGCAAGGTTACAGAGCTCGTCGTTCGTTCCGGTAATTAAGAACGTGCCACTACCTTTAGGCTTCCACCAGCCCAAATTCACCACTTATGAGGGAAAGACAGACCCCTACATGCACTTAAGCCACTTTCGCCAGGTTATGGTAGTATACCGGCGGAACGAGGCCCTGATGTGTATCCTGTTCTCATCCAGCCTTAGCGACCTAGGTTTAACCTAGTTCGAAAGGCTACTAGAAGGTAGCATCGCCTCCTAGGCACAATTGGCAGAGGCGTTCATGGCTAAATTCAAGACAAACACCAAGACACCAGTGCAGATCGACCAGCTACTCTCCATTGACATGAGTGAAAAAGAGACGTTGAGGTCCTACAACAGTCGCTACTGGGAAACCTTCAACCAGATTGGGGATTGCCCTATGAACCTCGCCATTGCACAATACAAATGAGGCCTACCAGTCAGTAACAAATTGAGGGATTTAATTACTATGACGTCACCCCTCACGATGGAGGCCTTAATGGAGAGAGTGCACCAACATATTCGCGTGGAGGAAGATAGCGCCTGTACTAAGGCAAAATCTGGCACAACAACAATGCTAGATAAAAAGACTACAGCAAAAGTCAACACAGTAGAGCAACCTAACAGGAATGGGCGAGGCAAGCAGGCCAACAGAAAGGACCTAGACAAAAGGAGGTTAAGAGTTCGCACTGCCATTACCACAGTGTTCAAAAAACCAATCTACCAAATTCTCAGTGAGATACGCAATGAACTTTTCGTCCGATGGTCAGCTAAGTTGGGAGAAGCACAAAAAGACTATGACGAGAGATCCCGGTGCACCTTCCATGATGAAAAGGGGCACCGCACTGAAAATTGCACGCCATTAAGGCAGCACTTGGAGGAATTAGTAGTAGCTAGGCACCTGGACCAGTACATAGAAGGAGGAACACGACCAGCCCCCCAGAACCATAACAACCCAAACGGGATGTCGGTCGACGCTCCACCTCAAGGCGTAATTAACATAATACATGGGATATTCGAACCTGAGCGGGTATGTGAACTCAATGGGATGATCAAAAAGGCTGAGCACTTAAGGGAGGTATTAAGTGCACAACCTACAATCAAAAATGGGAGAACAGAAGCCACCAATGTCATATCTTTTTCAGACAAAAATTTAGCAAGGATATACTGCCCTCACAATGATGCACTGGTTGTCACTCTACGCGTCAAGAATTTCGACATCAAGCTGATTTTGATTGACCGAGGAAGCTCATGTGAAATAATGTATTACGAAACCTTCAAACAACTGAAACTGGGTAAGAAAATGGAACTTGGCACCTGCAATATCTCCCCTAATCGGATTTAACTCAATTCCAGAGTGGCCAGTGGGTAAGATAATCCTCCCAGTCAAGGCAGGAACCATGACGAAACAGGTGAAATTCTGGGTATTGAAAGTCCCTTCCACTTATAACATAATCTTGGAGAGGACATGGTTGCATGCCATGCGTTCGGTTGCGTCAACCTACCATCAAGTATTGTGGTTCCCCAACAAAGCCGGAGTAATTGAAGAGGTCTTTGGAGACCAAATTATGTCTAAACAGTGCTTCATCACAGTAAATGGCAACCGCGCTGCCAAAGGGTATGCACAGATGGTGGAAGAGCCTGAGAGCAATGAATTATTTGTGGATGTTGGCAAGGCAGCTGAACAGAAGGCAGTGGAAGACTTGTTACAGGTAAGGATAGATAAAAAAGACCTGGAGAAGTTCTTCTTGCTCGGCTTGTCTTTGTCAAGCATTGAGAGAATAGAGGTCATGGAATTCTTAACCTCTAACATCGAAGTGTTTGTCTGGACACCGTATGACATGCCTGGCATTGACCCAAACTTCATCTGTCACCAACTGAAGGTCCAACTGCCAGACTAGTTATCCAGCGCACTCGCAGATCAGCACTCCACCATGCCGAGATAATGGCAGAAGAAGTGGGAAACCTGTTGGAGGCAGGAGCCATCAGAGAAGTACACTAACCCAGATGGATCTCCAATACCGTAGTAGTGCCAAAGAAGAACGCAAAGTGGCGTGTCTGCGTGGACTACAAAACAGTCAACAAGGCATGCCCATGGACAGTTTTTCCTTACCACGGATAGACCAACTGGTAGACTTGACGGCAGCACACAATCGACTTAGCTTCCTTGATGCGTACAGAGGTTACCATCAGATTGCTATGTATGAACCAGATCAGGAAGTCACATCCTTTACAACGCCTAGAGGATTGTATTGTTACATGGTCATGCCCTTTGGCCTAAAAAATGCAGGGGCAACATTCCAACGGATGGTCACCAAGATGTTTGAACCATTGTTAGGCAGAACAGTGGAGGCTTACATAGATGACATAGTGGTCAAAAGCAAGGATGAGAAGGACCATCTCAGGGACCTAGGTGAAATGTTCCAGATTCTGAAGAAGAACAAGTTGCGCCTAAATGCATCCAAGTGTGCATTCGACGTAGGATCAGGCAAATTCCTAGGCTTTTTGGTGACCAATCGATGTATAGAAGCAGACCCCTCCCAGATCAAAGCAATCCAAGATCTAGAAAGGCCCAACATAGTAAAAGAGGTGCAGCATCTCACTGGCATAGCTGCCGTACTCAACCGGTTCATAAGTCGGTCGTCAGACAGATGTCGACTATTCTTCCAAGCATTAAAAGCCAAGTTTGAGTGGGATGGAGAATGCGACCGCGCCCTAAAAAGCTTGAAAGAGTACATGTCTTCTCCACCATTGCTAGTAACCCCAATACCTGGAGAAGAGCTCTTTTTGTACTTAGCAGTTTCACAGCACGCAGTCAGCGCAGTATTGGTCAGAGTGGAAGGAATCCAGCACCTGCCCATCTTTTATGTTAGCAAAACCTTACTGGGCGTAGAAACCAGGTACCTACCATTGGAAAAACTGGCCTTAGCCTTGATGATAGCCTCAAGGAAGTTGTCGCATAACTTCCACGCCCACACCATAATCGTCTTAACAGCTTTTCCATTAAAAGCTTTATTTGAGAGAGCAAACTTTTTTGGGCGGATCTTGAAGTGGGCGGTGGAATTGGGACAGTTTGATATCAAGTTTCAACCCAGAACCATAATAAAAACCCAAGCTTTGGCAGACTTTGTGGCAAAGTTCACACCAGGAAGTCATTACATCTGCCCAGTTGACTTGACTGGTACAATAGAAAATGGGATGAAAAGTGTCGCAGGAACTACGCAACCCCCAAAACAAGATGCCCAGCCACATCCCAAGACATACCGAATTGAAGAAAGGGAGGAAGAGGCAAGCCGTGCTATACCCAACAAAGACTCATCAACAAGTAAAAAATTGGTACAGTCAGATAGTGAAGAACAAACCCCAACAGTAGACATGGACTTGGAAGAAAACATCAGCAACACTCATGACCCCAAAACATCATCCAACCCCTCCACTTGCTAGAAGCTATTCACTGGAGAGATGTGGAAGCTCTTCATGGATGGAGCATCCAATAGGCACGGTGTGGGACTTGGCATAGTCCTCATCTCACCAGATAGCTAATAGTGGAACAAGTAGTCAACTTGGGCTTCCCAGCATCAAACAATGAGGCGGAGTATGAAGCACTCTTAGTATGCCTAAAATTAACACTTTTCATGCAAGCCACCGAGCTAATGGTTTACAGTGACTCCCAGCTGGTAGTAAACCAGATTTCAGGCGACTACGAAGCGAAAGATAAGAGGATGGCAAAGTATCAAGAGTTAGTCAGAAGGGAAATCATGAAATTTGAAGTAGTGCGAATAGAGTAGATCGGCAAGGAAGAAACCAGTAGAACAGACGAACTAGCAAGCTTTGCTTCGATGGCAGATACATTCATCCACATCCATTACTGATTGACTTCTTACCAAGACCAAGCATTGAAGAGCTCGAAGTAGCTGAGGTATGTTGCGCTAAACTAGGTCCTTCATAGATGGATCCCATTATAGTATTCTTAAAAAACGGCGCCTTACCCAAAGAGAAGAAAGAGGCCAACAAAATAAGAGCAAAATCACAGCGATTTTGGCTCTCTCCATCAATGGCCTTGTACAAAAATCCTTCACAGGACCTTACCTGAAATGTGTTCATCCCAGCAAGGTCGAAGTATTCTTGTTCGAAATACACGAAGGCGTATGCGGAAGCCACCAAGGGGGAAGATCATTGGCATATAGAGCAATTTCACAAGGATATTGGTGGCCTTACATGCAAGAAGATTCAGAGAAGTATATCAAGAAGTGCGAGAAATGTTAGAAGTTCGCACATCAAATACATCAACCAACCAAAGAGCTTCTACTATTAACTAGCCCATGGCCCTTCGCAATGTGGGGTTTGGACATAGTAGAACCGCTTCCAACGGCACCCAGCAATAGAAAGTTCTTTCTTGCAGCAACAGACTACTTCACAAAGTGGGTGGAATCAAAAGCTCTCGCATCAATAAAGGAGAAAGATGTGAAAAAGTTCGTCTGGCAGAATATCATCACTCGATTCGACATACCCAATGCTCTAATATCTGACAACGACACTCAGTTCGATGGCAAAATTTTTAGAGGCTTTTGTGAGGAGTACAAGATAGAATTCTACAACTCTACACCAGCATACCTCGAAGAAAATGGCCAGGCGGAAGCATCAAACAAAGTCGTCTTGGATGGATTGAAGAAAAGGTTAGAGAAAGCAAAATACAAGTGAGCGGAGGAGCTTTCCCATGTTTTATGGGCTTACCGTACCACACCTCGACAGTCAACTGGAGAAATGCCATTCTCTTTAGCCTACGGCATGGAGGCAGTAATCTAACTGGAAGTCGACCTCCCGACTATTAGAAGTGAAAATTTTGACCCAGACTTGAATGGAGAAGCCATAACCTTGGAACTTGACCTAGCGAAAGAAAGAAAAGAAAGAACACTAGTCCACATCGCTTCATATCAGCAAGATTTATCCAGAAAATATAACAAGGTAGTACATCCGAGGCAATTCAAGATTGGAGATTGGGTGCTGCGTAAAGTAATGGGAAATACACTAGTACCCGGATGGCAAATTAGGGCCTAATTGGGAAGGACCGTACAAAGTGGTTGGATTAGCAGGAAAAGGGGCATATCACTTAGCAGATGGAGACAATAAGGCAATTCCCAGGCCATGAAACACTGCCAATCTCAAACTATTTTATTTTTAGCTTTTCTTTAAAAGTACTTGTTATTTTGCTTTTTTCAATAAAACAAGTAGTTTTCTTTTCAGCATAATTCTTTCTTCTATAAAAATTGTTTCAGTGAAACTAGGGGCAATGAAAAACAGAGTTGGTTGGAATAACCAACACTTGGCTCTAAGTTGGCAGGAATAACCAACTTTGAGCTCTCTTCAGCCAAGATCAGGATCTAGGCTGAAGAAATTGGCAAGAATAACCAACACTTAGCTCTAGGTTGGCAGAAATAACCAACATTGAGCTCTCTTCAGTCGAGATCAAGATCTAGGCTGAAAAAGTTGACAGGAATAATCAACACTTAGCTCCAAGTTGGCAGGAATAACCAACTTCGAGTTATCTTCAGCCAAGGTTAGGATCCAAGCTGAAGAAGTTTGGCAGGAATAACCAAACACTTAGCTCTAGGTTGGCAGGAATAACCAACATTGAGCTCTCTTCAGCCGAGATCAGAAGCTAGGCTAAAGAAGTTGGCAGGAATAACCAACACTTAGCTCCAAGTTGGCAAGAATAACCAACTTTGAGTTCTCTTCAGCCAAGGTCAGGATCTAGGCTGAAAAAGTTTGGCGGGAATAACCAAACACTTGGCTCTAGGTTGGCAGGAATAACCAACATTGAGCTCTCTTCAGCCGAGATCAGGATCTAGGCTAAAGAGGTTGGCTAGAATTACCAACTTTGAGTACCCTTCAGTCGAGATAAGGATCTAGGCTGAAGATTGGTTGGTTGGAATACCTAACTTTGAATACTCTTCAGCTGGGATAAAGATCGAGGCTGAAGAGTGGTTGGCTGGAATAACCAACTTTGAGTACTCTTCAGCCGAGATAAGGATCTAAGCTAAAGAGTGGTTGGTTGGAACAACCAATTTTGAGTGCTCTTCAGCCAAGATAAGGATCTAGGCTGAAGAGTGGTTGGCTGGAATAACCAACTTTGGGTACGCTTCAGCCGAAATAAGGATCTCGGCTGAAGAGACTTGGCAGATGTGACCAAACAAATTATAATGTTCCAAGACCGAGATAAGTATCTCGGCAAGAACATAAAAAGGTAAAACTGAATACAAATTACAGTTGAAAAATAAGTGCAGGTATGAAACAGACCGAACAAAAAGAAGAGGATTTCATTCAAAATTCAGATCAAAGATACAAAAGGTGGGGCCTCAGCCCGGTTACAAACTTCTTACAGTTAGCATCTAAAGAAAAGAAAATACATGATCATGCAAAGAGGTCATCCAAATCAGCATCCAAATCAACCCGAGCTTCACCAGCTAATAACCCGACATTGGCGGGTAGATCGGTCCCTACCACATCATCAACCACAATGGGCACCAATGGCTCTACCTGGGCAGTTTGAAGACCGGGATCATTGACAACGACCGGGGCGTTGTTGGGTTCTGGGGATGCCTCTTCCTCTTCCTCAACTTGAAGAAATTTTTGCTGAATGGCATTAGCATACTCCGCCATGTAGCTCGGTATGAAATGTGGAGGAGGGTTTTGGAAGACCTCGGTCTCTTGGCCATGACCGAGCTTCGCCACAGCCGTCTTCCATCCACATTTGAAGAATATATCTTTTGCGGCTTCACATTGTTGGATGTAAGTGGCCTCCATTTCCTTATAACCCCGGTCTTTAGCATTTTCAACACTCTTCTCCAGCCGAGCGATCTCAGCATTCTTCTTTTTGTCGAGCTTGGCAAGCTCACGCAAGTATTTATCTTTCAACTCGGCCGAAGCCTTTTGTTTATCCGCTTCAGCTGAATTGACCAGTCCGATCAGTCGGGCGACATCTAATTGAAGCTCGGCCATTTTTTGTTTGGCTTCGTTTAGCTCCGTTTAGTTCGGCCATCTTGTTGTCGGCCTCAGCCACGGCCAGCCTTGTCGTCTTGCGCAATTCCAACACACGTTTGTGAGCAATGTGGTTTTTTTGCATGGCCTGCAAAAGGGCGATAAGAAATTTTGAGTAAAACTGAGCAAACAGATGCATAAAATTGGAAAACAAAGAAAAAAGTACTCACCAACACCATCGACTTGGTGGCCGAGCAGATGTCTTTGAACTCGGTAAGATGGTCGTGGTGTTTCATATCAGGTGGCAAACATACACTTTTTGCAAGGTTAAAGGCGAGTAAGTGGTCTTTTTCTGCCACCACTGAGTTAGTGTTCGCTATGGCTCGGTTCTTGTACGTCAGTTTTGGTGCCCACTCTGAAGAGCTAGCACGGTCAAATCGTGTGGGCTCTGGGCTTGGCGAAGTGATATGTGGGAGCACAGTTTCATCTTCCTTGACAAGGTGTTGCGGCTCAATTGTGGAAGTACAAGCGCATTTGCTTGGCCGAGATGATGAGGGCTGGGCTGTTAGAAGGGCTACCACGGCCTCTTGTGTTTGGCCGGTTTGAGGTACCACGGCTTGGTTCGTCTTTGTAATAAGGGCACGCACAACTCGGCGCTTTGCCATCTCTTGTTCTTCGGTTAGTGGAATAAGGTTGATTTGTGGAAGGGTTGGATCAGGTTCAGGTGAAGGCTCTAGAAGGAAATCTGTTACCCTGGTCTTCCTCTTGTTGCTGTATCTGTATGTCGGCTCAAAATTGAGTAGCTCGGCCCAACCTCGATCGCAATACCGCAGCGTGGCGCGGAGTGCGTCTAGATTGGGGTAACTGTACTGCGACTTTAGTTGGTTCAAATCTGCATAAAGAAAAAGGCAACGGTTAGCACGGTGCAAAAGTAATAAACAGAGTAAAGAACACAGAAAACTGAGCCGAGGTATATATATCGGCTACTTCTTTATTCTAGTTAATTCGGTCTCTTGGTATTTGGGCTTCCTGGTCTTCGAAGTTACTAGAAATCCAAAAAAAGTCGTCGTCGTTTGCGTCTTTATCTGGAGTGTTTTTATTATTTTCTCTCGGCGACGTCTTATTCTTAAATAGTATACCCAACCATCTTCGTTCTGGCCTAGAGAGTACTGGTAAAAAAGCTCGGCTAGACCGAGGTTGAGGCCAAGCCGGCGATTTAGCTCGGTGATGTTGTTTATTATTCTGTATGAATTGGTGCTAAGTTGGGTTGGGCATATTCTAGTTTGCCTAAGGAATTCGCATAAGAGTGGTTGAACTGGGAATCGGAGGCCGGCTTCAACAATGGATAGCACGGTAAAGGGAACGAAGCCCGGTTTTTCCCATGGAGTTGTATTTAGCTAGGCTAGTGAAAGGTGGACGTCATCAGGGATGTTATAATCCTTGCGGAATTCCACAATAGCCCCTGGTGAGTTTACTAGGAATCGATATTTGCCCATGTAGACTTAAGTAGTGTATAAAATAGCTCAGAGTGCTAGCTTGGTGTTGTGGTGACGTTGAGTATCTCGGTTGAGCATGCAAGGGAGTGCCAGGCCAACCTAGTCAGAGTCTGCAAAGTGGAGATGAAAAGTGTTAAGCCCAAATCGTTGGACCGTGCTAAGTATAAAGGCAAATATAAGCCTAACTCGGTTATGTGGGATACTATTTGTTCTTAGTTCAGTTGGAGTGAAGGATTTTTAGCTCTGCTAAATGAAACGGAAGGTTCTTAAACTGGTTGAAACTCAAAGGTTTGGCGTGAAGTCTTAGTTCGGTTACTATCTAGGTTGACTGGGTGCACACCTAAATACAAACAAGTTCCCTAGTTCGGTTGTACCGAAGCATAGAGTTGACTAAACATCTTTTTAGCTCGGTTACACCACGATCTTGGATTCAAACTTCATGTTTTCTGAATCCAGAGGTTGTGTTCTTAAACACGAGCTTATGGTTTGGGGTCTGGTTTTTTGGTACTATCTGTTCTTACCCATTACATCAAAATTACAGAGTGTGTTTTGTAAAATATATGAGTATATACATCTATACTATATATATTCACAAAATGAACGGAAAAAATTAGGATTTGAGTCACTTGTAGTCTTGAAAGAAGAGGATGAAGATGCCAGACATGAGCACAAGTTTTGCAGATGCAGTGTTGAAGAAAATGGAGGCTCAGAGGGAAGAGAGAGAGAAGATGAATAGTGATGTGTTTTGTTCAAAGAGTGGGATTTTTTTTTGAGTAAAACATGAATTTGGGCGGGACTGTTCAAATTTTGCGGAGTACGAAGGCAACGATGACAGTTGTATCTGACCAATAAGGGCTAGCCACGTATCCAAGAGAATCGTAAGCGATTCAGTTATACAGCGATTGAAAAGACGTTTCGACCGGACAAAAAGGTAATCCCAAATCATGCATAGCAGATGGAATTAAGGGACAATTGAGAGGAAAATTTATAAGTAAATTGGGCCGAGCTAAGGAAGAGTCTTCTTTGTAAAGTTGGGCCGCACAAAGGGCCGGGTAAGGATTGACATAGCTCGGTCTTAGAGCTAACGAGTTGGGCCCAGGTGAAGTTTGGACTGGGCTAAGCATCACGCATAGTAGCGCCGAGCTAAGGTCACCATTGGGCATTGTTAGCTCGGTCTTAAGTAAGTAGCCCAGTTTGAGTATGCCTAACCGAGGTATAGACAATGAAGGGAAGATCCGAGCTAGGTAAAGCTCAGCCAAATCTATTGCTTAAGCATGGCAATATTAGCTCGGTCGTTTTGTCATACTACCGAGCTAAAACCATTTCACTTGGTTAAAACAGTGATAAGGGTGTTAAGGGATAAGCATTATCCCTTACAAGTGTGATTCCTAAGAGGACTCTACATTGAGGAGTTAGAGTCCTGCTAAGATTGTGCCAGGCGAAAACTATAAAAGCTCTCAACAGAACCTATGTACAGATAACACAACTTTGATCTTCGGAATACACAGAGCTTTTGTCTATTTGTTTATTTTGTTGACTTAGGCATCGGAGAGGTATCCGACATACACCTGCCGGCTAGCTCACGTTTGCATTTTCAGAGAATAAAGTGACGACGTATGGAGGAGCGCAAACTTGATCAATAGGATTATACAAGAACATTATTTTGTGCTCGTACAGATGCCATATAGAATAACTCACATTAATAGTTCTTTGTATATGAATAAAACGAATAGTTGTAATGAGAAATTTGTTTAAAGGCTTTTGAAAATGATTTTTTTTAAGTGGTATAATTTGAGATTTTTGATCTGTTTATTATTTGGGTGTACTTTAAAGGATAATTTGTGAAAAAACATAAGGTATATTGAGAGTAAAATATAATCTTAAATAATTTAATAAAGTGTATTGAGAAATTAGACGTACTTAATAATTTTTTCGGTGGAAATAAAATCCCCGGACATTTATTATTTCTTTATATTTTAAAATATAAATAATAATGTTATAACAATTATATTTATTTATCATAGTTTGTCCCATTAAACCAATGCAAGAATGACAGATGAAATGGCAAGCACTATATAGTAAACAATTGTAATCATCCTAAAAATACTGAAATGGATGATGTTTTTATGTCGTGTTTGAATGCGAGAATAACAGATGAAATGGCAAGCACTGTATAGTAAACAATTGTAATCATCCTAAAAATACTGAAATGGATGATGTTTTTATGTTGTGTTTGAATTTTAAATTTGTAAATTAATTTATAGAAAGAAAAAAAAATGAAATAAATTGAATTAAAAAATTATTAGCTTCTTTGGCTCTGTTTGGTAGAACTGTGGGAAAGTGCTTATAGCTTATGCCTAAACAGCTTATAGCTTATAACTATGAACATAAGCTGATTTCTGACTTATAAATTAAGCATTTCCTGCCCACTCAAAGAATAAGCTGATTTCTGACTTCCAAAAAGCTATAAGGTATAAGCTATAAGCTAAACCAAACACATCAAAATAGCTTAAATTAAGCTAAAAACTGAAATAAGTAACTTTTAAACTGCGCCAAACAGGCACTTTCAAAATTTCTCTTCATAAATTGCTTTCAAAATTGAAAATCCCAACACACAAGTTCAGAAAGCTGTGTAGCATAATGAGTGTGGATATTCCTTGCTACCCCACACCTGAATTATGCATTGCCGCCTGGACTACATGATCATCCTTTTTTTGGATAGTAAAAGAAAGACATCATAGACAACAATTATAGATAGTTTGACCCCTTCTCAAAATTGTAAATAGTACCCTTTTTTCTTTTTATTTTATTTTATTTTATTTTATTTTTTTAAATATAATTCAACGTATCACTCGTCCAGCTCAGTTTAATTAGACTTGTGTTATCTCTAGTCTAGACAATCAAGTCCTTGAAAGTGATAATCTTTTAAGAGGCTTTACTCAAAATTTTAAATTTTTACGCCTCAACTAACGCTGAGTTATGAAATAGTAATGTTGATGCTAATTAAGTGGAGGAGCTCATAATGTCATGTGTCCCATTTGCACTTGGAAAACACCTATTAATGATAAATCTACTTTCAGAAGCACTAGTATGTGGTCGGCAGTCGGCAGAACCCCACCGGTCGAGCACTTCATAGATTTTGAAAATTGCTTCTTTTGTATAAATATATTTATTTGTAGAGGGAATTAATAAACACAATTCGTTTGAGTTTTATATATAAATTTGTGAATACTTTGATGATTCAAGAAAATTGATTAGTAATTTTTGACAGTTTGGTGAAGGTCATTGACAGTTAAGGGTAATGCATGGTTACATATTCTCAAATATGTAAGTTACGTCATGTATAAGTTTGATTATCATAACTTAATATTATGGGAGTTACAAATAATATTAAAAAAAAATTAAATTATAACCAAATATAGGTATAACTAAACAACTTTGAATCATAATTAAATAATATCATAACCAATATCATAATGTATCATAACTAATACTACAAAGATACAAAGATTAAAGATACATATGATACACACCTTGTAATCATACTTTAATAAATCATGAGTTATCTTCTCCTTTAGTACTATTACTTTGTAAACATATGAATTATTTGAATCAATTGATGTTACAGTTGTTGGTGTTGGGGTCCAAATCTAAAACGAAAGCCGTGGGTGATGCTGGAGATGATTAGCATCATGTGGTGAAAATGAACTTTATTTGAAAACTAAGGATGATAAACATCGATAGTTGGAGAAATAATTATATAAATAGAGAGAAAATTTAGAATAGAAAAATAATTGGGATAGAGAGGCCAATTCCGCTTTCAAACAAATGCTCATCATGTCAATGAGTTTCAAAATATTTGAATTTGAAAAACCTGGTTATAGTTCAGGCCATGGTCTTAAAAACTAGACCGGATCAGCTGGTTCGATTGGTTGAACATTTGATTAGTTGGGATTTCGGTCCGAATATACCTTCTAAACCATTCGAAACCAAAAATCGATTTATTTAGAGAGAACCGGGAAAACTAACTATTGAACTGGCAAACCGGTCGACCCGGGGACAGTTCCCCAAGTCAATGAAATTGAAAATTTTGATTTTTTTTTTTTGATTTCTTCTAATTTTTTTTATTCTTTCTTTTCTTTCTTTCTTTCTTTCTTATTATATATATATATATATATATATATAAGAATATAAGAAAATTTTAATTGGAAACTCTCTTTCAAGGGTCTCCTCTTGTGAAGAATTCCATTAAGAGCTTAAAATTATTATGAAAGTTTCTACTTATTTATAAGAAAAAAATTCTTCCAAAAAAACTCAAGAAATCTATGTGGAATTCAATCAAATTTGATTGGAGAGAGACTTGAAATTTTGATATCCCGCCAAAATTTTTGCTCTTCTTTCAATCAAATTATGTGAATTAAAATCATATGGAAAGAATATTAAATATTTGATTTCCTCTTCCAAAATTAAAATTAATAACATTTTAAAATATATTAATATAATTTTTAGTAAAAAAAATATTAAGAGAAATATTTAAGATAATTTAATTTTTTTAATTTGTTTAATTTATAATTTTATTACTTATATTTTTACTTAAATATAATTTTAATATATTTATTACGTTACGGTTCGATTCCAATTCAACCTGATGGTTGAACTGATGACCTACCCACTTGATCTTTTTTTTAATTTGCTCACCGGTCTAATTTTTAAAATATTGATTCAGGCACTAGTAGTGTTTGGCAGAAATTATTTGAGATTTTCAATGGTGAATAGACTGGATTTTAATGTCAATAGATGAAATATGGAGATCCACATAATAAAATAAAATAAAATAAATTTTAATACGCGAACTAATATAATTTAAAAGAAATGGTTTTCTAAATAGAGAGAAATGCAAAAAAAACTACGCCAATGGGAAACCAATTGGATCCTTGGTCTTGTTGGAAAATAGGTGTTCAAAATATTATTTATATAAATTACAAATGTAAAGTATAAAATCATTTGAGAGAATTCATAATAAGGATTGTTAGGTTTTTATTCTTGGTAATCTCGTTTGACAAAACTCCTTTCAGTTGTATTTGTTTTCGCACTTTTTATTTCAGTGAGGCTATGAGTTTATTAGATGCGAATCTAACCTGAATCGAGCTTTGCAGAGAACTTTGTAGTGTTAATACTTTTAAGATTGCCACTTCGGTGATTATGACGGGGGTCAGCTCGCACCCGAAGCAAAATGCAAAATTGCATTCAAAGTTGGCTGTTCGCCCTTGCTCGCTCGAGTCCTCGCTCGAGCGAAGAAGTCCTCGCTCGAGCGAAGGATTGCGTCTATAAAAAAACCTAAAAGAGCTCATTGTTCGCTCGAGCGAAGAGTTCATGGCTCGAACGAAGGCACTAGTGGAATTCACGCGAGTTAAGGTTCTCGCTCGAGCGAGCTTCAAAATCCGGATTTCTATAAGGAATTGGTTTTCTTCCAAAACTAGGATTACTTTGGATTCCTATAAGTAGTTGGTTTTCTCCCAAAACTTTATTTACTTCTCCAGATCTTCTTTTTGGATTTTAAGGTTTATATTTGGAGATATTTTGCTAGTTTTCTTTGATGTTTTCATTGAGTATTCAACTCATGGTTTAAAAAGCATACATCAAAGGTTTGTTTGTTTATTCTACACAAAAGAGAGAGTTGTTCTTCGGTGGATTCTGAAGAATTCGAGCCTGAAGCTTTGGTGGATTCCGGAGTGGCTCATCGTCAAGACAATTCCGAGGTGAAGACGGGGTTGGAAGAGGCACATAGAGGTTGGTTCAATTCGAGCGTGGATTTGCTAGGTAATTGAGAGTATACCTGTGTAATTCCTTTATATCTTCTTAGTGGATTGTTTTGTGACTGTTGCCTGTGATTTTTTTATCACAATTGGAAGTGTCCAATTGTGATTTTTCCACGTAAAATCGTTGTGTCGATTTGTCTTGATTGTTTGATTAGGATTGTTGTTTACTGCTTAAAATTGATACATAATCACAAATCAACATCTAGGGAATTTTTAAATTTTTCAATGATAAAGTACAGAACAAAATAAATATATAAAAAGAGGTGCGTATTTATCTTTGGGTCCAGCTTGTCTCAAGTTGAGAGCAAGACTGGACCCGTCCAGTTCGGCTCATGGGGCCATTTTTTGGGTCCGTTTTGATAATCCAAACCGTTGAATATGTAGAACTCGTATAGTACTACATGCCTGTAAAAAATCACATTGATCGGATATCAATAGCTATGTGATCAAATCAGTTTTGTATAAAAAAAATAGACGGCGAAACAATTAACTGTTGATGAAAAACTGTTTTGTTCATATGGCTATCGATATCCGATAAACGTGATTTTTTACAGGCATATAGTACTCGATGAGTTCTACACATTGAACGGTTCAGATTATCAAAACGGGACTCGTGATGAACCCCCACAGGCCCAACAACACGATCCAGTCCAATCGGACTGGACCAAAGCCACGACCTTTATCTTTATGGATAGATATTCACTCTTCTAATCATGTCACTTAGTGCAATAATTCAATAACACTAACAAGCGGCACACGCGGTAAGTGTCCAATTCAAATAATTAATAATAAAAATAAATAATAAATAATAAAAATTTAATATCGTAATATGTATGTTGCTTAAGTAATAAGTATGTTCTTAAATGATAAGTATATTCTTAATGAAACCATTAGGTTCAAGATTTACTTATGCTATATATAATAATTTTTTATTTATTTTAACATATATAAAGTTATCACTTGGTATGACAAGAAGAATGTTTCACTAAATCAATTTAGGCCTTCACTTAATAATAGTATCGATTTTAACATATATAAAATTGTTAGGTGACATGAGAAGAAATTTTTTTCTTAAATTAATTTAGGCCTTCACTTAACAATATTATAAATTATTGTTCTCTTTTAAGTCGTTGCTTCTCTACGAGCATGTACTTGCAAATGTGGCAAACGTTAGAAACAACTCGTTTGTTCATAAGAAAAATGATGCAGACCAGTAATTAATTGTTGCACTAGGGATATAGCAGTGGGTCCCACCCACTGTCACATGTGTTTTATGTCTTAGTTTTTGTTTTTTGTTTTTTTTTTTTACTTGTCACATCATTAGTAGTGGTGTTAGTAGTAAAAATTTAGTGGTATGTAACATTGTTGTGTTCATAATTACCCAAAAAAACACTCGTTTGTTCATTCTAAAATCAAATCAAAATCAATAAGTAAAATTGATATATAACTTCTGATGGAATCAAATGATGATCATCCCCAATATAATCTCAAAGAAATTTTCATTAAAAAAATTAAAATTGATGGGAACAACGGTTAACAAGTAGGAAGCTCAATAATAAATGTTATTTCTCATTTTTATATAGAGCAGGATATATACATAATAAAAAATGTTAGAAATTTTAAAAATTTTATTAAAATTTCTATCAAATGTTTTTACATAGGTATGAGACCCACACCCATGTAAGGAGTTGTTTAGAATGATCTAAATAAGTGTATTTTTTGAATTTTTATGAAATATAGGTTGAGTTTGAAGTGATATGATAGAGAGATGATGTGACTTAAATAAGATGATGCGAATTAAATATAATAGTAACTTTTGACTTTTTAACCTTTTTAAATGATGCTAAACTCAACTTTAATAAATTTTTTGAGGTTTCTAACATTACACATACATAATTTTCACGGATAAAAAGTAGGGCTTGACATTTTCAAGACTAAAAGTGAACTTTAAATATGGGCCTTTCCATATATATTAAAAAAAATTGTAATTTACATGTATTTTATATTTGACAGAATTTGCAAATTACTGACATCATCATAATGCTAACTTAATCCTCCACCATCACAAATCAAATAATCAATGAAAAGTAACTTAAGAAAAAGAAAATAAAAATCATGTAATTACAACAGACAAAATAATAATAATAATAATAATCATACAATCATAATCAAACAAGTATTTAATCAAGCAAAAAATGAGCTTATATCTATAATAGAGTCTGTATCTTGAAATGGTAATTTTATATTACAAATATTGGACTTTTCATCATAGTTCAATAAATAAAAAAATACAAAAAATACAAAAAAAAAAAAACTTAGAAGTATGAGACTTCCCCAATTTTGTTTCAAAAATTTTATATGAATAGTTTTAGAAAAAAGAAATTTAAAATAGTAAAGGAAAGAAAGTGCCTTCAATATTTGTGATACATGAGGAGAGAAGGTAATAAAATACATCCGTGCTTGTTTGGGAACGTATTATTTTAATAATTTTTTAATTTTTTAGTTACAATATGAAATAAAAAAATTAATATATTTAAAAAAAATTTTAATTTTTATTAAAAAATATACAAAAAATTAGAAAAAATAAATATTTATTTTTTTGTATAATTTATTAATTTTTTTTAGTGATTTTTAATTTTAAGCTACAGCAACATCAAGTTCTGAAACGAGGCCCATGAGTCTCTAATTTGTCCAATCTCAGACCTCGATCAGTGATCAAAAGAAAATCCCATAAGGAAGACAAATGTTTGGTTTAAAGTAGTGGTGCAACTGAGGTGGATTTAGGCAGGCTATGAGATTATTTAAATTTAACTCAAATTGGGTTAAAGTAGCGTCAGGGCCGGGCCTGAAATTTAAGGAGTATAGGGTGAATTTTGAAAATGGGATCCTTTTACATTGAAAAAAAAAAAAAAGAGTTTTTTTGATAAATTTACTTTTTAAGAGTTTTATTCCATTCAACCCATATTCTTTTTTACTATTCCATTAGGTTCTATTTGAGATAAGAAGACCAAAATACTATTTTTCATCTACTTATGTTCTATTTAGTTCACATTATTTTCTTATATTTCAATAAGTCCTATGGGTGACATAATTACCAAAATACCCCTAATGTGAATGTTCACACTGTCAATGTGAATGTTTATATCGTCAATGTGTAGGGCCTGGGCTTAGCCTCGAGCTTTGGTCAGGCTTAGGCGGACCTGGCCATTTTTTTTTAATTCTTTTTAATTTTTTTTATCAAAATTTTATTATTTTTCACAAAAAATGCATTGCGCCTCGGGCGGGCTGGGCCTCGAACCGAGCCTTGAATGGGCCTTAAACGGGCTGATGGGCCGGGCCGGGCTTTTAAAGTGATGACCTAGGCTCTAACCTAGGGTCTCGGACATGCTCGGGCCCGGACCAAAACGAGCTTGCCCCGGGTTGTGGGCGGGCTTTGAGTAGCCCATGGGTTGCGGGCCAATTCTATATTCCTATCAATGTGCATTTTAACATGTCAATGTGAATATTCACATTGTCAACTGGCCGGACCGGGCTTACCTCGGGCCGCGGGCAAGCTTCGGGCAGCGGACAAATTTTACACTCCTATCAATGTTAATGTTAACATGTCAATGTGAATATTCGCATTGTCACGGGTCGGGCCAAGCCTGCCTCAGGCTGCGGTCGAGCTTCGGCCTGCGCCACGGGCTGCGGGCCAATTTTACACTCTTATCAATGTGAATGTTAATATGTCAATGTGAATATTCACATTGTTAACGGGTCGGGTCGGGCCGGCCCTGGGCCGCTGGCCAATTTTATATTCTTATCAATGTGAATATTAACATGTCAATGTGAATATTCACATTGTCAACAGGCCGGGCCAATTTTATACTCTTATCAATGTGAATGTTAACATGTCAATGTGAATATTCACATTGTCAACAGGTCGGACCGGGCCCGCGCCCGGGCCGCCAATGGGCAATGGGCGGGTTTCAGGCAGCCACGAGGCGCGAGCTAATTTTACACTCCTATCAATGTGAATGTTAACATGTCAATGTGAATATTCACATTGTTAACGGGCCAGGCCGGGCCGGGCCCCCCGGGAGGCGGGCTGGCTTTTGGTCGCCCATGGGCCGCGGACCAATTTTATACTCTTATCAATGTGAATGTTAACATGTCAATGTGAATATTCACATTGTCAACAGGTCGGGCCAGGCCCGCCCCAGGCCACCCGTGGACCGTGGGTAGGTTTCGGGCAGCCACGAGACGCGGGCTAATTTTACACTCCTATCAATGTGAAGGTTAACATGTCAATGTGAATATTCACATTGTCAATGGGCCGGGTTGGGCCCGCCCTGGGCCGCTGGCCAATTTTATACTCTTATCAATGTGAATGTTAACATGTCAATGTGAATATTTACATTGTCAACGGGCCAGGTCGAGCCTGCCTTGGGCCGCTGGCCAATTTTATACTCCTATCAATGTGAATGTTAACATGTCGATGTGATTATTCACATTGTCAACGGGTTGGGTCGGGCCAGCCCTGGCCCGCTAGCCAATTTTACACTCCTATCAATGTGAATGTTAACATGTCGATGTGAATATTC
This sequence comes from Camellia sinensis, assembly GCF_055761805.1. Taxonomy (NCBI): domain Eukaryota; kingdom Viridiplantae; phylum Streptophyta; class Magnoliopsida; order Ericales; family Theaceae; genus Camellia; species Camellia sinensis. Next base: position 194,564,798 of record NC_138964.1, read on the forward strand.
ATATTGTCAACGGGCCGGGTTGGGCCCGCCCTGGGCCGCTGGCCAATTTTATACTCCTATCAATGTGAATGTTAACATGTCAATATGAATATTCACATCGTCAACGGGCTAGGTCGGGTCAATGTGAATATTCACATTGTCAACAGGCCGGGCCTACCCCGGGCCGCCCATGGGCCGTGGGCGGGTTTCGGGCAGCCACGAGGTGTAGACTAATTTTACACTCCTATCAATGTGAATGTTAACATGTCAATATGAATATTCACATTGTCAACGGGTCGGGCCGGGCCCGCCCCGGGCTGCGGGCGGGCTTTTGGTCGCCCATGGGCCGCGGGCCAATTTTATACTCTTATCAATGTGAATGTTAACATGTCAATGTGAATATTCACATTGTCAACGGGCCGGACTTGGCCCGCCGTGGGCCATCCATGGGCAGCGGGCGGGTTTCCCGCCGCCACGGGACGCGGGCCAATTTTACACTCCTATTAATGTGAATGTTAAAATGTCAATGTGAATATTCATATTGTCAACGGACCGGGCCTGCCCTGGCTCGTGGGCGGGCTTCGGGCCACCCATGGGCCAATTTTATATTTCTACCAATGTAAATTTAAAAATATGAATGTTCACATCATAAAATTACTAACCGTTCAAAAAATATTTATAAGGGTATCAAAATATAAGGGTATAAGTGTCCAAGGAAATAGTGTAAATCAAGAAAAAGGATTTTATAGAATAAAACTATACATACATGGGACTAAATGAGTTAAAAAATTCCTTCATGGACTTCTTGGGTTAAAACACTTATAAATGAGATTTATCAATAAAAATTCAAAAAAAAAAAACTTCATTGATAAAACGATAAGTTACAACTTTTTTATTTGTTTGTAACCACAAAAAAAGTTATTTGCACATATAATCATTAAAATTATAAATAAAAATTTACTTTCATATATTAAGATAGGAAGCAATCATTACAAATACTTAAAAAAAAAAAAATCTAGTCTTGTTACTTTTTTTTGAGCCCCATGTTCAATTGGGCATATAGTATTTGGATTTTTTTTTTTTTTTTTTTTTTTATATCTAAAACACAAAATTATATTTGGGGGTCCCTATTTTCAGCCCAAATTTGAAGGCCCAAGACGCAGGTCTCTCTTACCTGCCCTCAGGGCCGGCCCTAGTAGCGGCACAACTGATGTGGGTTTAGTCAGGTTATGAGATTATCTAAATTTAACTCAAGTTGTGTTAAGAGTTATTTAGGTCCGTCAACTTACGAATTATAATATAAAATTGTCTGTTCAAATCCGATCTGAGTTAAACTTGAATTGTCCGAGTTATATAAATTACACATAAATTTTAATTTTTCCCTTTTCTAGTAATTTGTTGAAATTAGATTATTTATAATTTTTTTAAAAAAAAATCATTAATAATATAAAAAATAAATAATTTATATATTGTAAGAGAGATGTCGTTACGATGGTTCTTATAATTTATGTGTGAGAAAAAATAAATAAGTAAAATTTTGTATCGTGTTACTTGTATATATAATATATATTTAATATAATCTAACGACATAAATTATTTTAATATAATTTAATAACTAATAATATATATATATATATTCAATATTTATATATATTTATATATATAATTCGAGTTCAAAATACTCGAATTGTTTGATATTTTTATCTCAATTTGACCAAATTTAATTTGGATTTTTATATTTTTATCCAAACTAGTAATAAATTTAAAAATATCTTATTTAAATTTAAAAAAAATTCAGAGTTCAAATGGTTGAGATTGAACTTGTCCAAATTGTACTCCTGCTCTAAAGATAAATGTTTTTAAAATATAAATTTGGGCTCCAATGTGTTGGGCCTAAAAATGGTGTTGTGGCCTCATACAATTGGGGGAGCAGGCCTCAGCTTCTATAGACTAGACAGCAGCACAGATTATTTCTACACCCCACGGCCACCGAACCGATTCGTTTACATTTTACACTCTCTCTCTCTCTCTCCTCCATCGAAAGGACTTCCTCCATAATTAGGGTTACTCTCCCTCCATCAATCTACACCCAAACCGAATCTGAATTCACAGAGAGAGAAAGTGAGAGAGAGAGAGAGAGAGAGAGAGAGAGATGTGGCACGAAGCTCGGAGGTCGGAGAAGAAGGTCCACGATATGATGGACGCAGCTCGAAAGAGAGCTCAGAGACGGGCTGTCTATCTCGCCAAGCGTCGTGGCGATCCTCAGCAATCCATCCAAGTTCTCGGATCTCGCTCTCGCATGTACCGCGACGATGGCCTCTACCAGGCCACCCAGGATCAGCAAGGCCTGTATGTCTATGTCTCCCTCAATCAATTTAGGGCTCCTTTTGTTTTCTTTCTCTCTCTCTCTCTCTTTTTGCACTGCTCGTATTGTTTCTTCATTTGGGGCTGTTTGGTTTCACGGAAAATTTTCCAAAACAATGTTCGCCCGCCCTCACAAATTGTTTTCCAAAGCTCTTTACTTCGGCAGAAAATTTATCTCCAAAATTGAAGATTTTGGAAGCTCGAAACGAGCTAAAATTAAGTCCCATCCCAGGAAAAAGAATCGATTTTTCTGTGCGGAGTACCCACTGCATTTGTAAATTTGCTACTTTAGGCAGAAATAATTGTGTGTGTGGTGGATGTAGAAAGAATTTGGTGGGTGTATTTAGAAACTGCCTCTTGTGCTTGATCAGATCTAAGGTTAGATATAAATGTTGAAAAAGAAGGGAAGTGGTATCCTATGGGGATTATCAATACAAATAAATAAAATGATGGAAAATTGGAACTTTTGAGAGAGGGTAGGACAGTTAATATAGGTTGTTGTAGGTGCGAAATGAATCAAATTCAAGTTCTTTTTCATTGATAACCTTATTTTTAAAGCATTCTAACAGAGTGATAAAAAGGGTAGATAGAGGCCATTGTTGTTGTGCTATTATGAGGGTGTCTCCCATTATCATGAGGAGAGTTGCATGTTGGCTGTCCATTTACGTATTCATGTTGTGAGTCTTCTTGCTTTCTTTCAATGGTGTTTCTTGGGTGATGCCTAGATGAGTGGTTGTGAATGTGATAATTGTCAGTTGGAGACAGGATAGAGTGTCCTGAAGGCGATGAGGAGCATCCTAGAGGAAGGGAATAGATCCAGTGGCTCTGACATATAGGTTGAATTGTGTTTTCTGGATTTGCTCTGTTGTTCAGTGATGGGGTGGTGATTTTAATCCTTAGAAACATTTTTGGGTTTTGTGAAGAACTAGAATTCTTTTGGTTTTGTATGTTGGTGCATTGCTTTATGCATACAATATGCGTAATGTTCACTCTCTTTTTTGGTACTTATAGATAAAATGTTTGCTTATTAGAAGGAAAAAAAAAAAAAAAAAAATTCAGGTTTACCCATTTTTCTAAAAAATAAGAAAATTAACTCCTCAATATGTGAAAATAACTTATGAAGTAAACAACAGTACATATTTGGGACTAGTGGTGATCTTATGGCTGAATTGCAAACTAATGTGATGAACAAAATAAAGGATTCGTTATGCTTGGGCGCAATGGTAGTGATTTTTGCTCAATAACATGAGGCATTAATTGTTTATTGTTATATATTAGGAGTAGAGTCGCTTATAAAAAAAATATATATAGTAGAATCTTTTCCTCTTGAAGTTGCTGAGCAGGAGAATACTCCTAACCAACCTTTGTCTATGAGTAGAATAATTATAATCCAACTCCTATCCTATCCTTCCCCACCTTCTCAAGTTTCTTCAACATTCTGAAGTATTTTGGAATTCTATCCCTTTGGACTAAGGGTTCAAGTTGCAGTTGCAGTGGCTTGGAAGTAGGGTCTAATAAATTCAGGCAGTGGAGGATTGATTTTTTTCCTTCACATAACTATCCGAAATTTTACTGATACACATGTTTTTATTTCAAAGTCATATTTACTTGATTTAATGATTTGTGTTCTATTTATAAACTTGGAAAATCGTTTTCAAGAGCAATATGCATACTTCTTACAGTAATATTACTGTTTTTGTTACAATAACTATTATTTACAAACCTGTAGTCACTTCACTAGTCACTTATCTTAACGGTTCCGAGTGCTATCATAGTTGAGTGTCTATTTTTACATCTTAATTTGAGATATCTTTGCCTTTTATCTCAGGATCCCTTGGAATGGGAAAGAAGATATTATGATTGATAGGTATGTTGCTTTTGTGTGTTTGTGCGTGTAATTGTGTGTTGGGAAAAATTGTTCTTCTGTACTGATTTGCTTCACTCTTTACAGATTTGATGGCCGTGCTCTTCTTGATTATATTCGAGATTCTAGTTCCCGACGTTTTCGGACCCCTGAGAAGACAGAGGAAGAAGAAGAATTAGAAGAGTTTGTTAATTTTGAGCGTTATCGGGATTTAATTAAGCATCAACGTAGAGGATGTCGGTACTTTTTTGTTTTTTGATAATGTTTTGAATTCATGAACATTTTTTTAATATTTTGATATATTTTATTTTATCTACCTTTCGACAAGGCAATCTGTGGCAAATATGATGCATACTTATTTGGAATCATTCTTATGGCAAGGGATTTATTTAATAGAAGTTTTACAAGCTAAGTATTGTCTAATAACAGTTACTGATGAGGAAGGTTTGCAACATGTGAATCAAGAGATGGAAGCAAAGATTGCTACTCCATTTGGATCTGACAGGTTTTAACCGTTTTCTTTTCATTGAACTTTCTTTTTCTATTGAATGAAGTTGTTATTTACCTCTGTAATCTATTACAAGTTAAAGAAGAATGCATACACGCAAATACAGTAAATCTGTTCACTACTGAAAAAGAAAATGAGATTAGTTTCTCCTGTTTGTTTGCTTGCAATGTGGAGACAAGTTTTGTGTTTTTAAGAATATCAAATTTTCTGAACTTTGTTTTAGTTTTATGCTATTATGATCAGCGTTGCCTTCTGTTTGTGAAGATGGTAGAAGGTATTGCTTAACTAATGTATATATAGCATGTTTAATAGTTCTTTCATGAATCATTCTTCATATAACATATCATTTTGCTTTGTGTATCTGGCAGATCACATCCGGCTCAGGCTCCAGCAAGCAAGGGCTCATATTCGCAGGTGGGTTTCTCTTATGAAGGAGATGGAAAAGAGGAAACTCATTATTCAGATGGTGATGATGAGGATGAGGATGATGACAATGATGATGATGAGGATTTTAACAGTGATGATAGCAATGATGAAGAGATGGAGAAAATTGCAAAAGAATTTGGTGTAAAGAGGTATGGTTGGCTTGTTTACATGGACAAAAAAGCTAAAGAGGAGGAAAAGAAGCAAAAAGAAGTGGTCAAGGGGGATCCTTCAATTGTAAGTTCGTCAAAACTTTTAATTGGGACACGTTATCTTGGAAATCTGCAACTGTGCTAACATTGGCTGTCCTGAGTACTTTTCAATTTTCTAGAGGAAGCTTAGTCGCAAGGAACGGAGGAAGGCTTCTCAGATAGGAAGAGAGAGAGAAAGAGAAGCTGCCCAAATTACTGGCACTCGTGTGCTTCATCATGATCCTTACAGGTAAATACTAATATATTATATGTCAGCAATTGTTTGGCAAGTTGGTCTATAAGCACCAGAAATTGTATAAACCTCCAGTTGCAAATGGTTGATCTGGGTACATAATTTGCAGGGAGACTAGACGAAGTCCAACTTATGAAGCCTATTCTCGTTCTAGAAGGTTTGATTTGTTCTAGTTTTTTTGTTTTTTGGGGTGGGGGGGGGGGGGGGTGGGGAGTGTATATGTATCCGTGGTTTTTTTTTTTTTTTAATGAAATGAATCTTGTTATATAAATGCTATTGTAATTTATGTTGGCAGATCCAGATCGAGGTCTCGGTCATACTCCCCATCACACTCAAGGCGCTATGCCCGTGGTGTGCATTCTGATGATAGCCATCGAAGCAAATCAAAGGCTGCCAAAATAGAGTATATTACTGAATTTGGGGGATCTGCTGATGGGGATGAACCGAAGTTTGAAGGATTCTCTCCACCACCTTCTCCTCCGCCCCAAGCTGATCTGTTGAACCGGTCGGAGCACTCGACCTTTAATTCTTGCAATTTGCAAAGATAGATTGGACAGTCTTTACTGCTGCAGCTTATCCTCCATTATGTTACCTGAGGCAAACTTTTGTGGTTTAGAATATATGAAAGCTTAGGTTATCAGCATAACTGCCGAGGGAGAGGGAAGGAAGCTTCCATTTTGAAGCTCATTTTTCCCTTGAAACGGACTTTGTATCAATGCATCGAAGTTTTCTACAAGCATTGAAATGGGTGTGTCTAATTCTTGTTCTTTTATGCAGGCCATCGTCTGGTCAGATACTTGAGGCCCTGCATATTGATCCTGCTTCCAGTGTATCCCTTGACAAGGAACAGAGTACTAAAGTGTTGAAGCCACTAGTGAGGTATCTTATGATTTTTGGGTTACATTTACTTTGTTACAGATTAACAGATATGCATGTGTGGATAATGGGGATCTTCTTGTACTGATTCTTTTTGTTTGCTACATTTCTTCTTGGGCAGCACTTCGTCTGCATTAGCAAAGTTGAGCAAGTCTACTAGTAGTGGAGGCCTTTCTATATCAGGGGAGAAGAAGGAAACACCTCAAGAGCGACTTAAACGAATCATGAGCAGACAACTTAACAAACAAAGTAAATCCTACTTTATCTGCATTTTAGTAGTAAAACGGCCAATATTATATGTCGCCATGTGGTGACAGCTAGGAAGCACCGACACCTCCCCCAGAGGCCATGTATCAGTGTCCTACACGCGTCTGACATGTAGTGGACACATGTCCGACCCTCAGTCTGGCGTGTCCCTTTTTTTTTTTTTTCTTTTTCATCTTAAACACGTCTTGGACACGTTGGAGACTAGAGGGAGAAGAAGAAGAAGAATGCGAAGGTCCCTAAAATTGAAGCTTTCCACCTGCAATGAGAGAGCCCAAGCTTCGAAATCCACCCATCAGCCACTATTCAAAGTCACAGCTGCAAGAGAGAGATGAAAGAGGGAAGACAACCTAGCTTTCCACCTGCGATGAGAGTGCCGAATCTTTGAAGTCGACAAATCAAGCACTGATTGAAGTCGCAGCTGCAAGAGAGAGATGAAAGAGGGAAGATGACCAAGCTTTCCACCTGCAATTGAGAGAATCGAAGCTTCCTGTTGCAACAAAGATTTGATTTCTCCCCTTTTTGTTGTTTTGTATTTCAAAGAAAAGAAAAGGGTTTACACCTCATTAAACCACCTTTACAGCTCGTTAAACCTTTCCACCTACCAGGCTAATAATGGTTCCAGCTAGAAGTCAAATGGTCAAAACAGCTAGCTTTTACTACTAGTAGGTTTGTAATGTTTAAATTTTTAATTAATGTTAAATTATTAAAATTTTCATAATTTGAAATAAAATATTTATATATATGAGGTATATTATATAAATAAATATATATATATATATATATTTCTAACATGTCATAAGCTTGTTGTGCTTGGCGTATTTTGAAAATTCACGTGGCAGCGTGTCCGTGTTGTGTCTCGTGTCTATGTCCATGTCCGTGTCCGTGCAACATAGGGTGACAGCTTGATAGGGAATGATTTTTTTTATTTTTATTTTAATCTTTTTCCTCTTTCCCCCTTGCATTGCTTTTATATGGCTTTATATGTTCTTTGTTTTTCTAATTTCCATTTTGTCTTTGATTGATTAATCTTACAGTTAAGAAGGATACTGCTGTTGAAATGGCCAAGAAACGAGAACAGGAGCGCCAGAGGCTTGAAAAGCTTGCAGAAACGAGCCGATTAAGTCGATATAGGCGTCACAGCCGCAGCAGAAGCAGAAGCTATAGTCGATCTCCTCCAAGGTAGCATAATACGCTGCTCATTATGCTATCAAGTTGCACGCACGGTTGTGTACCATATGTTCCACGTGCAAGATTATTATTTTTAATGTTTATGGTTGAAGATGATCTAGGTTTAGGACTTGGCTAATAATAATCTACACATTATTTTTGGCCTTTGTTCTCATGACACAAGCTGGAATTACATGAAACTTACTGATATACTGAAGGACTTTTTTTTATTTGGAAAACAAAATTGCAGTCCTTCCGCAACCGCAAACAAAGAAAAAAATGATGCTCCATCAACTCAACAAAGCCTTAATCCCAACTACACTGGTTGTTTCCAAATTCACTGTTCTGTACTTCTTGGAGCCATGGCTTTCTTTAAATACCTTCGGTTCATAAATTGAGCCTTAATCCCAACTACTGTGGTTGTTTCCAAATTCACTGTTCGGTACGACTTGGAGCCATGGCTTTCTTTAAATCCCTCCGGTTCATAAATTGAGCCTTAATCCCAACTACTTTGTTTGTTTCCAAATTCACTGTTCAGTACTACTTGGAGCCATTGCTTTCTTTAAATCCCTTCGGTTCATAAATTGAGCCATAATCCCAATTACTTTGGTTTTTTCCAAATTCACTGTTCAGTACTACTTGGAGCAATGGCTTTCTTTAAATCCCTTCAGTTCATAAATTTTGGTTGTACCATACTCCGGCAGTTGGTATGTAAGGTTTTTGAGGTGTGTCATGAACCCAAATGTAGGGGAATTGGGATTTACTATTGACTACTGAGCCCACCCAACACAGCAAAAAAATTCAAAAAAAGAAAAAGAAGGAAAAGTAAAAACAATTAAAATTGAATTAAACCGAAGTTAAATAAAATATTTGAATTGGGTTGTTAAATAAAGGCTATCCCTAACTTAGATACTATTTCTAAAGTATTAGACTACTAGAACTTGTTTTGATTCAACATGGATGAGATGAGATTCAAGAAACTGTAATTCATTTTAATTGATTCACCCAACATGTTGAGATGTAGGGGATTGATCCACAGTAAGTTAATGGGTTTGCTTGACACATATTCGTAAGAAAAACTCTTTGTGAATTAAGTTGCATTTCCTTCACGCATAAGTTCTAGCACTTTTGACATTGTTATTGCATCTGTTACTGCAATACGGAAGTTTTTTTAATGATTTGTATACCATGTAAATAGACATTTATAAGAAGGTTGCCTGTTTGCAATGATCTTTTGATGACTGGCATCTTGCTGGAGTAATGCTTAACTATGGTTATTGATTCTCTTTTATTTGTTTATGTTTTTGGTACATTTTATTTGTATATTTTTTTCTTCTCTCCTCCTCTTTGGATTTGGAAACAAATTGAAAGAAATGGAAGGTAGAAGGAATAGGGATCCTTTATGGAACACTGAAGAAACTGCAGGAAGCAAATTTCATATGATGCTAAAGTTTGTCTTTCTTTTCATGGCCTTTGACTCTTTTTCTTGATTTTTGATCCTCATACAACAGTGACTGATCTATACTCTCTCCGGGTGAATCGGGTGTGCTGTGTTTTTACATTTTTTAATTGACCTAATAATGTGTTTTGTTCAACTATGTTGTAGTGAAGTTTCCGAAAATTATAAAAGCTGACTTATTTCCGTCACTTGGGTGCAATCATGAGCTGTTTGCTTATTGCAGAAGATATAGGAGGAGCAGAAGTCGAAGTAGAAGCAGGAATTCTCGCAGATATAATTCACGGTCTCGTTCTCCCTCCCATTCTTGTTCTCACTCTCGTTCCATCTCCCGGTCTCGCTCTCCAAGGTGATATATTATCATTTTTATTTTTGTTTTTGTTTTTGTTTTTGCTGCTTTGGGTTGTGTGACCTTTGTGCATGTACTGGCACTGATAAGAGAGCTAATGTTGCAGGGTAAGGAGCCGTTCAAGGTACTAATAAAGATATTGTAGCTGGGGTGGCACTGAGGATAATGTGCACGTGGTAGTGTTTTTATCTGAAAATTTAAAAATAGTAAGAAGAGGAGAAGAAAAAAAAGGAAAAAGTGGTGCAGCTACCTCTTATGTCCTTGAATGTGGAATGTACAGTGTCTTTTTGTGAAGACAAGGTATAACACTCTGCAATCACTTATGCTTTGTTCTGAGCTCAAATATTTTGTAAGTTAAACTGCAGTGTATGTAGGATGATTGTGAGTAATTAATATTATTGGACATTGTATAATCAATACTTCACTATCATTCATTTCCTTCTTGTGCTAGTAGGCATTTGAATTTGACTTGAATTGGGTGTTTTGCAAAGCTTGTTATTTATACGTGAAATGAGCCTAAAAATCTTACTCAAGCTTGTTTATTTACTCAATGGCCCTGTTTGGTAGAGCTGTGGGAAAGTTCTTATAGCTTATGCCCAAACAGCTTATAGCTTATCACTATGAACATAAGCTGATTTCTGACTTATAAATTAAGCATCTCCTGCCACACTCAAAGAATAAGCTGATTTCTGACTTCTAAAAAGCTATAAGTTACAAGCTATAAGCTAAACCAAACACATCAAAATAGTTTAAATTAAGCTGAAAACTGAAATAAGCAGCTTTTAAGCTGCACCAAACAGGCACAATGAGTCAAACTGAATTGATCCCTTAGGAGTCAACTGAATTGATCCCTTAGGAGTCAAGTTCGCGAACAATTTAATTGGTTTGCAGCCTTATGTATGTCTGTCTCTGTTTCTTGACTTCTTAGTCAAGGGCAAATTGACTGCACGGGGTTCATGAAGTTGTATGTATTGTAAACAACGTTGTTTGGGAAGTAAGGCTTTTAGTAAAAAATCACTACAAGTTATCAAATCATTTTCTTTATTTATTTTTTCTTTTTTATAAAAAATTAAAATATCATTATTTTCAAAAGCCCATGTTACATTTGAAGCCCATGTCACATTACAAGCTTCAAAATCGTTTAATGATAAAATATCATTATTGCTTGTTTGGGGAGCAATCATTTTAGTTAAAAAGTCAACAAATTATTATAAATTATCACATCACTTTCTTTATTTTTTTGTACATCTTTTTGTAAAAAGTTAAAAAATTATTAAGATAGTCTGTTTCCAAACGGGTCTTCTTGTTAATTAGGAACAAATATTGAGTGTAATAATAATATCGTCTTATGTGATGTTGGTTAATAAAATATCATAAATAGAAAATAAGATAAAGTGAATATTTCTTGCCTTCTACTAATCCAATTATATAATCTTTGTTACAGTAATATAAACTTTCTTATTAGATTATCTTGTTAATTGGGAACAAATATTAGATTATCTTCTCGTTAATAAGAAACAAATATTGAGTGTATTGTCTTATGTGATATTGTTGGTTAATAAAATATCATAAATGGAAAATAAGATTGTCTTCTACTAATCTAATTATATAATCTTTGTTACAGCAACATAAACTTCCTTATTATTAGTTGATGATATTACTGAGCTGAGTTATTGAATAGTGATTCGTGTACACGGCTCTTAAATCATTACAAGTCAATGGAGCCTGTGGTTTTTTTGTTTTATTTTGTTTTGTTTTGTTGTGGGTATTGCTCTTATTGTTAATTATTACAGAAACAATCTCTCTTTTGCATAGATGAGATTGTGTATATGTTTACTTTCTTCAAATCTCACAATGATGACAACTTCATAACATTGTGCTGCTTTTTTTAAAACCAGACTTTTATGTTGTGTTTGGTTGGGAAATTTGAGAAGAGATTTGAAAAAAGAAATGAAAAAAGTAGGTAAAATGTGAATAAAATATGCCTAAATTTCACTTAATTTCATATACATTTTTATTTTCCTTTTCCCTTTCCAAATCCTTTCCCAAATCTCCTAACCAAACACAGCATTAAGAAGTGGAAACTTATTGATTATTCTGAGACTATTACTTGAACACTAGATATGATGATTTTATCACTTTAAAATAAAAAATCCTTCAAAATAAAATAAAATATAAAATTTATTATCATATAATATCACTCTAATCAGAAACTGAGTATGGACAAACTTTTAACTTTAAGCATGGTTGCAAAGCAAGTCATTTAGATGTAAAGGCATCAAGCCCCACCCTAATCACAGGTGTGAAAATGGATCCAAGTAGTTGTGGATAGATTGTGGCTTTATTTCTCAATGTACCTTTCTTTGGCCTTTAACTTAGCATCTTCCTTTCATCATATCACCTTGTACCACACGGAACTTGTTGACTCCCTTCTAAAGCAAAAGAGATCAACAATACTTGACATTTCAAAGAGCGAGCTTAGAAACACAAAAATCAGTTATAAAATTAGACACAACATGTAAATAGTACTTTTAAAAAGTGAATTTCACTAATAAATTTTATAAAATCTCATTGATTCATGTGTATTTGTCTTTAATTCAGTATTAATTTATATCTTTTTATTATTTTTGTATTCATAGTAGAACTGTATTTAAAAACTTAACTTTATTATGTCACAAGATGCTATTCCCGTGACTCATGAAAGAGATGTGCACTTCTACACTTTTAACTCAAAATTCACACTTTTAATGAGTGTATACCTAATCTAATCTACACATAGCAAAGATCGTCAACTCAAAAGTATAATCACCACACGAGTGGGGGATAAGCTTATTTTACTTTTACTTTTACAACTTTAATTAATTCCAAGTGAATTGCTTATATATTGTACTTGCAATTGCATCTCAATCAAGGTTCTAAATAATAATATCGGGGATGAACAAGTGGCATATATTCAAAATCAAGTGGTGTGATCGTAAGCCCTTTAAAATCATTAGTTACAAAAGAGAATTAAACTTCAACTGAATCGATCATATAAAATATAAATCGCTACGTATAAAAGTAAATTTTATTTTATCAATATCAAAAAGTTAAAAAATTAACACGTATCCACCGATATATGATTATCCTCAATTGCTGGGCTAATGGGATTTGACATCACTTAGGGTTGAGTTCGTGGTGGGGAATACACCTTGTGGAGATGTGTCACTATTTTGATGTTGACAGTACTATACATTACTATGTTTAGAAGAATTTAAACTTGTTCATATATTTTGAAAGTGTTGGACAAAACATAGAGTTTAATTAGTCTAAAATTATAGACATTTCATCTAAAAAGTATTGATTTGTTTAAAATCATGATTTTTATTATTTTGAATCAATTAAAATTTATATTTATCTCGACATTTTGATAACATGTGAACATGATCAAACTCTAGAAAAATTCTCCTCATTGATATTTCTAATAAAAAAAAGCTTGTTCAATAGCTTTGTGTACTTATTAAGGATCATCTATCATTCTATTCTCACCAATCTCAACTTACAATTTTATAGTATATACTAAGAAACCTTTAATAAAAGTGCTTTATAAAATCAATGATCATGGCAAGCTCCTTTAATCAATGAATTAAGTAATTATATAACTTTAATTTGTTTTAAGCATTAAACAATGAAGCAAAGCAAAACAATCCCTATCCATTTCTTTCTAAACAACCTGTGTTAGGCTTCAACTACCCTAGCTTGCTCTATTTAATTTCTTCTTTTTTCTTTTTTAATTTTTAATTGTAAGAGGTTGATGGAGCACATGGGATGGTGCATCTCTCTTGGACTGCTTCAATCTTATTATATATGCAATCCTTAGGCTAAAAGAGTGATTTTTTTTTTTTTTTTTTTTAAAAAAAAAAAAAAATGTAAAAATAAGATGATAAGTGTGGTAGATCTCTACCCCACAAAATGATTTTATTCTTGTAGGCATGCTTTGCCATCTTATAATCACATTGATATAATATTACCACATTAATTTTGCATCTTTTTAGTTCTAGACTATTTTTAAAAGGTAGATCTTTAGTTAAAATATGTGTTTTAGCTTGATTAATCAATATCTCTCTCCTCTTTGTAACAGAACTCATTGTGATGTCACTCCTACATGCACATCAATCATCCACCTAAATTTGAATTTGAATCCATATGAAGATAGTGAAAAAATTTGGCGGGCGCAAGGCAAAGTTTCTTACTTGAAAAGTGATGTAGATCTGGTATCGCCTAATGCATGGAGCAGTTTGACAGTTAGATGGCAAAATAGTAATATGAGTTTAGTTTAACATTTGCATATTTATTTTAAAAGTCTCATTTTCGATTAGAAATGGGTCAAGGAATAAATTCACCGCTTAAAATAATACAAACTTTATTTGAAATTTTTCTCTACCCTTATTCCTATTTTTTTGATAATTCAATTATGAAAGTAATTTTATTGTTACAAATTTTGCTTCTACACTACCTTACATCAAAAAGTTAGATGTAGACCTAATTGTGCTGTACCATCACATTTCATGATTTAATTTTGATTAAAAGGGGTATGACTGATCCTAACAAGGGAAGATAATCTCATGATTTAACTTTGATTAAAGTTGTAACCAAAAAATCATCTCATGAGTAAAATTGTGAACATGTGTTTTTACTGTTCGTGTAGTGATTCTTAAATAAGCATTAGGGATCACACCCCTATCCATGTTCCACTAAAACCTACAAAATGGCCACTAAGGAAAAGAACTTTATAGATCACTTTTGCATTTTAATAATATTTCTCTTACTCTATGTTTGAATTTTGAGTAATGCAGGAAAAAAAAATCTTTCCCTTTATAAATTCATTCATAAATACAAAATTCTTCAGAATCTCATAATTAAAATATTTCACCCAATTTCAATTTATATAATTTAGAGACTAATCTACTCATTGCCAACTAATTTTAAATTAAATTTCTCTAATAAATTTAATATGATATCAGAGTTGGGTTTTCAGTGACTCCAATAGGCCAAGTGTCTCATGTCTCCCTGTCAGGAGACCCCATCGCACTTATGTCGGGGCGAAACTAAGGTCCCCTCCATGCTTTAGGTGCTAAGCAACTATGGAGATGAACTTAAGCATTGAGTGACAAAATTCAAATTCTTACCATTGAACCAACCATTCAATGGTGTCTCTTCACCTTCACATGTGGGCAAGGGAATTTTTCACCCATTACCAAAGTAAGTTTATGTGTATAGAAATCAAATACAAAATGTAACAATCTTCTCATAAGGGATGTGGTCCACATGTATAGGACCCACATGTATGTGGGACACACCCCCGTGAGAGGATTGTGTCTCATTTTATATTTGATTTCTATATTCCTAATATTATTGATTACCAATTGATTTTAAGTTGAATATCTCAAACAAATTTAATAAAATATAATAGGTCTCTTGTATGAGAAAGTGACACACTAACAACTACAAAAACAAGGGAAATTATTCAATCAAATATTGTTGGTAATAGGTGATTCTCTCAACATCAATCAGAGTGTTCGTGTGTGCTTTCCTTTTAGAAGCACCTACTATAATTTAATGTGAAAACAAGCATATCATACAAGTACTCGACAACATGTTGCAAGATGTTAATAAGGGCCAAGTGCAAAAGATTTATGGATTGACTAATCATGGTTTAGGGGAGCATGAATGTAGGATATTGAGGAAGACAAGGAAGCAATGTTGCCCACTACTACTATTACTTCTACTTCCACTCTCAAGAAGAATTGATTTGGTGATGTCCTTGTCCCATGTCCTACATGGACCACCACCACCTTGCCTAGCAGATCCATGACTAGGATACCATTTCAAGAGTGGTGGCTTCGTGGTGGCAGTAATATTATAAAGGGCGAATTATGCTATTGGTCCTTATATTTTGGGGTTTGTGTCACTTTGATCTCTGACTTTTTAATTGTGACGCATTTAATCCTGAATTTTGAATCTTATTTCAAATATGGACAACTGAAGATAAAATTGCTTAATTTTAAAGGCAAAATCATCAATTTGATAAAATATAAACTAATTTGACAAAAATAAATGTCAAAAAAATATTTTTGAATTTCTAAAAATTATTTCTATCCACTAAAGATAAAATTATGTAAAATTGATAAATCTTTTAGACTTTTATTTATTTATTTTACCAAAATAATTTTTATTATATGTTTGGATGATAATCATGTAATGGGTGGTTGTTTTTATTTTCATTAAATTAGTTTATATTTTCCAAAAGTAAAATATGGCAACAACTTTGATATCATTATTAAACCAATCTATTAAATCAAAAAAATCCAAAACTAAAAATATTTCATATATTAAATATATCTATTACACATTAAAATTCCAACAGCCACCCATCACATAATCATCATCCAAACACATAAAAAAATTAATTTGGTAAAAAAAAAAATGTTTAAAAAATTTATTAATTTACATAATTTTATCTTTGGTGAGTAGAAATAATTTTTAAAAATTTAAAAATATTTTTTGATATTTATTTTTGTCAAATTAGTTTATATTTTATCAAATTGATGATTTTTCCCTTGAAATTAAACAATGGTATCTTCAATTGTCCTTATTTGGAACAAGATTCAAAATTCAGGGTCAAATGTGTCACAATTGGAAAGTTAAAAATCAAAATGAAACGAGCCCCAAACTATAGGGTTTGTTAGTGGAATTCACCCTATTATAAATTTATAAATTTTAGGATAAATAACAAATAGACCCTCTAAGGTTTGATTAAAATACGAATTATCTCTTGTAGTTTTGAAAATTACATTCCATTCCCTAGATTTCTAATTTCATAACAAATTATTTCAATTAACAGTTTTTAGTAATGTTAGAAATATGTTCCAATTAAGTATTATCTCATGGTTATGAGTATCGTCTAGGATCACCACCCTTCACAGTGATTTCCAGAATTTATTTGAAGGTTCTAACAATTAGAAATCAAAATGAAACGAGCCCCAAACTATAGGGTTTGTTAGTGTAATTCGTCCTATTATAAACTTATAAATTTTAAGGTAAATTACAAATAGACCCTCTAAGATTTGATTAAAATACGAATTATCTCTTGTAGTTTTGAAAATTACATTCTATCCCATAAGATTTCTAATTTCATAACAAATTATCTTTTTTATTAATAAATCATCAAGTCAATTAACAGTTTTTAATGATGTTAGAAATATGTGCCAATTAATAATTCAAGTAATTTTATTATTGTATAGGAGAACAATTATAAATATAATTTTTTTTTAGTTAATTCTGTTAAATAAAAAATTCTGACAACGGGATATTTGTAATTTTCTAAATCACAGGAGCAATATGTACTTTAAGCAAACCTTAAGAGGTGTATTTATAATTTACCCTAAATTTTATTTTGAATATCAAATTATGACTTAAAATTCATTTTATACTTGGGACTCACATTTCACCTATTAATATAATACATTTATTGAATTTGTTATTTTCCATGGTAATGGAATTAATTAGTCTCATTTGGCTTAGTTTGGCATAACCTAAAAAAGTTAAAAAGTCAAAAAATCGTTATCTTATTTAAGTCATATCACCTCTCTATGGTGCTGTTTGGTGTAGCTGTTAAAACAGATTATAGATTATAGCTTAACAGATTATAGATTATGACTTTAATCAGAAGTTGTTAATCTGTTTGGTATAGCTGTTGGATTATAGATTTAAGTTGCTGAGTAGTGTTTGTTAAATAAGCTGTGAAGTAGCTTTTTCAATTAATTTTTATTTTTTATTATTCACTATTTGTCTACATTTTTCATAAAAAATAATAATAATATTTTATAGTCCATTTGGGTCTTTTTTTATTTTTAAAAAAATAAAAAATAAAAAAAATCTAAGAGTATAACCGTGAATTAACATGTTCACAGCAGAAGCTGATAATCAGAAGCAAGGGATGAGCAGCTTTTCAGAATCAGCTTTTTTGACTTAAAATAAGTTGTTAGAATCAGAAGATGTTTGAAATAAGTTTAACCAAACAGTCTAAAATAACTTTTTAAAAGCCAGAAGCCATAAGCTGGCTAAAAAAAGCCCCACCAAACACCCCCTATCACATCACTTCAAACCCAACCCATATTTCATAAAAAGTAAAAAATTACACTTATTTATCCCAAAAATGTATTCTTAATAAGTATCTTACGGACATATGTTAACAAAAAATTTTTTTACAAAAAAGTCATATAATTTTAATTATAGAACATTTATTCATAAATCCATTTTCAAAATAGTTTCAAGTCTAAATTATTTTCTCCGGTTCTCTTATATTATTCTCTCCATTTCTTATATTTTTTCACCAATTCCCTCAATGTGTAAGAGAAAGGCAAACAGTAGAGTGAAGGCAACAAGAGGGAAAGCAGAGGACGACAATGAAGACGAAGACGACAGTGGGAGGAGATATGAACACTGTGAATGGAGGAGGAGGAGGGCCACAATGTAATTTAATCATGCCTTTACAGTTACTTAATTAATTTAATTTTTTTTCATAGATAATGATCTACTCAAAAAATTCTACAAAATGAACTATTCAGATTATTAAGATGGTCCCGTGGCGGCCCCCAAACCAGATGCTCCAGTTGGCAAATCTCATTATAAAACCCGTTCTCTGGAGTTTTGCCCCATCGGTTGTATATTTGAGTTTACCTCTCAGTGTGAGTTGGTGAGCATGCTACACCGGTCCATGTACACCCTCATAATCCTACAAATCTAATCTACCATCTCACCGCTCTTTCTCTCTGAGATCTTCAACTTGACTACATAGTTTCTGGGACGGGACAAGAGGATCATCCAATCGATTCCATGGAAGTTGTCCCATTGGTTTCATATTCACACAACCACTTTTGACCTTTTGTTTTTTAGATTTGCTATAGGCTCCTAATGCGAGGCCATGCTAGTTGGGGTCCAATCCATTCCTCATAAAAATCATACAAATCTAATCTTCTCTCTCTCTCTCTGGTTTGAGATCCTTGGCGGTGAGAAAGAATGTTGAAATTTTGGTATATCAGGGTAGTATTTTCCATGTCATATGGCCCATGCATGCCTCAAAAGTCCAACAAGGGAGAGAGTCTCTCGCTTTCTGTGTCTCCCATGACGTTCAAGTTACTTCCATACAAAGATGTTGCAAGTTTGGGAAAATTATTATATACTCCTTGGAGAAATGATTATTCAGTGCTCTTGGAATATTATGCAATATTTTTCCTAATATGTAATGTTCTGAATCAATCATGTAGCTGAATTTTTTTTGAATGAGACATACAAACACATCTTTATTGGGTAATTAAAAGACAAAGAATAACTCATTTAGTATGTGTTGAGATTTCTCTGTTGAGGTTTTTCAATAGTTATAAGAATAATGCTTGGGATCCCCTTTTGGGGATCACCCCCTCACCCCCCCTTTGCCACGTGGCGGGTGGTGATTGGAGGAGTAGGAAAAAAAAGAAAAAGAAAAAGAAAAAGAAAAAGAAAATCTAACTAATGAGAGAGAGGGGGTCAAAGGGGGTGGGGGAAAAGGGGGATGAATCATTGTTGTAGTTATAAATACAACGTATATTTTTCTTGATCGACATGAATACAACATATATAATATAACATGGTACTCTTTGAGTATCTAATAATTTTCCCTTATAAGCGTATTATGTGTTATTGTTTACCTAATATTCTTGGCAACAGCTATCTAACAAAAAATATGTCAGCATATCCATCTATAAAATATCTCACTAAGTCATTGCTTTAAATTATTTCAATAATTGAATAATGTTATGAAATTTACATATTTTGAAATTCTCCTATCATTCAATAATTGAAAGTACATTAAAACAAGATATTGAAAAAAAATTAGAGACAAAAAATTACTAATATTATTTTAGCAAGAAAGATACTAAAAATAACTTCAAGGATTGTTATTAGTGTTAAAAAATATATAAAAGTGTATTAAAAAGTGAAAAAATTATAAAAATATATTAAAATTAAAAATATTTTAACATTTTAAACTTCTTATTAACAGTTTTAAAAGCACTATTGTTAGCAAAATCCTTTTACAAATTATACTACACTAGCAATAAAATATAATAAATGTTTGCGGTGTAAACAATTTACAAAGAATCAAATGGTTGACCCAGTTATTCCTATATCACACAAATGATTGTGATAATTAAACTATAAAACGACTATTGTATAACGAAATTTAAGGCCACACCACATGTTACCTTAACCCTCTTTTTGATCGTAAGTCAACAAATAAATAAATTAGAAAAAATAAATAAAGTTTAGAGTTGTTAATTTTGCAGGGGTGTCAGTGCTCTGATCACGTGCCCTAGTTTGAATAAGTAACCGTTTGTACTAATTTAATCAAATTCAAAACTATGTTTAGGAAGGGCAAAATACAAGCCCAAACACTACAAGAAAATGTATTTTTGTCGATTATTTTTGACTACTAAAAACATTTTAGTCGTCAAATTCAAAACTATGTTTAGGAAGGGTAAAATGCAAGGCCCAAACACTACAAGAAAATGTATTTTTGTCGATTATTTTGGCTACCAAAAACAATTTAGTCGCCAAATGTCACGGAATTGGCTACCAAAAATAATATTAGTCGGCAAAAGTCAAGTTTTTAGCTACTAATTTTTTTTAGTAGGGGAATGTTGATTATTGGTGACTAAAAAAAATTTAGTAGCTAAAAATATTATACTTGGCGACTAAAAAATATTTTAGTAGCTAAACATATCACAATTGGCGACTAAAAGAAATTTTAGTAGCCGTAGAGGTACCTTTAGCTACTGCCTAGTTTGGGAAGACTAAATAAGTGCACTTTTTGACTTTTTATGAAATATGGGTTGGGTTTGGGTTGAGTTTGAAGTGATGTGTTAGAGAGGTGATGTGACTTAAATAAGATGATGTGACTTAAATAGGATAGTGACTTTTTGACTTTTTGTCTTTTTTCAATCATGCCAAACTTTTGTTTAGTAGCCGAATGAAAATAAAAAAATTATTTTTTGATCTTTGGCCACTAAAATTTTGGTCGCCAAAAATATATTTTCACCGACAAAATTCCTTTTTAGTCGCTGTAGACCCACTTTTGGCTACTAAATTGTTTGGTAGCGGAATGAAAATAAAAAATTAATTTTTGATCTTTGGCGACCAAAAGTTTGGTCGCCAAACGTTGATTTTCAACGACGAAATTGAATTTTAGTCGCCATAGGTATAGATTTGGCTACTAAAACCTTTAGTCGGCAAATGTAAAATAAAAAATTAATTTTTATCTTTGGCAACCAAAAGTTTGGTCGCCAAAAGTTGATTTTCCGCGACGAAATTGAATGTTAGTCGCCAAAGAAGTAAAATGTTTTGGAGGGATATTTGAAAGGGATTTATAAAATACCTTTACCGACTAATATTGGTAGTCGCCAAAAAAACCATTTATATAAAAACATCTCACGGTCTCACCAAACCAAACCCAACCCTGAACCATTAATAGCGCCTCTCTCTCTCTCTCTCTCTCTCTCTCTCTCTCTCTCTTCAGCGTCCTTCTCCCTCTCCTTCACCGCCGCTCTTCTCCCCTTCACTCTCACCGCCGCTCCTCCTCACGTTGGCCGGCAACCGGAGCATCGATTCACCTCTTTGTTGGTCACCGTCGCCTGAGATCCTCTCTCTCCCTCTCGGCTCTGTTTTCTGTCTCACAAAAACCCATACAGCTTCACAATTTTTGATTCGGCAAGCTCAAAACCCACAAATTTCACTCCATTCCTGTCGTCTTTGCTGCACAGTCCAATTTCTTGAAAGGTAATTAGCTTTTTTCCCCTGAAATTTTCCTTAATTGTTACTTTACAGTGCTTCTGAAATTTGCCCTAATTTTATAGCTTCAGTCAGTTCTTTTGTGGGTTTCAAGAAATTTGATCACCTGTGGATGACACTCATTTCATTTTTATGAAAGAAAGAGAAATGGGGAAATCACAATTTAGTGGTAGTTGCACAAAATAATTACAGATTCAAGATCACATATTATCCAGGAATGAAGATTAATGTTCTGGTATCCCTGAAATAACAATCTATAACCAGTCAAATTTGGGGAATAACTTGACTTGAGAATGTCATTGTGTAGTGTTTGCCATATAGAGGGTAAGATGAATTATTGTTGACGTTGGAAGAAAAGTTGGTAGGAAAAATTTGTATATGTTGCATATAAATAGAGTGTGGGAATTGGGTTTTTCTTCTTTTTTTGGATGTCCATTGTTTGGGTTTTTCTTCTTTTTTTGGATGTCCACTGTTTGGTTGTTGAGAAAATGAAGGAAAATGAAGGAAGTTTATGTCTTTTCTATCACTTGGACATGAATACATGTCATTCCCTATATAAATATTTGGATTTTAATTTGGGTTTGGGAAATCACTCAACAATAAGATTGGACTATATTGGCTGTAGAGGAGGTAAGGATGAGCTGCAAATGAGGAGGGACGACCGGAAAAATTGGATGGGTGGAGTTAGTATGGTGCAGTAAAGGGTGAAAGGAGGTTGTGGGGTCGGGTGAGTTGAAGGGGAAGGGACAAATGCAAGGGAGGAGCTGGACGGAAGTATAGAAAGAAAAATGGATGAAACTGGTGAGTTTCTTTTTTCTTCAGACAAAATAAGGGAAAATTTGTCTTTTTACTACTGTCTCACCTAATCCAATTACCGTGTGTACATGTGCTGTTAATGATACCAATTTCCATCCATTTTTTACTTCAGTCCAAACTTAATGGGCATCATTTGTTCACTTTTGAACCACAAGGGCATATGTGTTTTGGGCGCAAAGTGTAAAAACCCCTAGGAACTAATTTCAAAGCATCAGTGTGATAAATATAAACATACATCAGTAGCTGAGAATTCCTTTTTATATATTAACAAATGAATTCATTGTTAAAGTCAATTTTAACTCAGTAAAGATAATAGCACTAATTATCAAAATCCTAAAAGTAAGTGCTTCTTTTTACTGCTAATTTTATTATTGGAGAAAATTTTGAGGTAATACCTTTAGAGCTGCTACCATCACCCAAAAATCAGACATATTAGAATCAATATCAGCACAACTATCATTGATTATCCGTTGTAGATTTGAGCCTGTGATTGAAAACATGAGAAAATTAATAATCTAATTATGTGTTACAGGTATAATTCACAGTCAATTACAAGTTACAGTAGAATATATATGACTACATGACGGATCATTTGTTGAAAAATCACTTTTGTATTATGTTGTTCAATTTGATCCTTTGTTCTATCTTCTATTACTAAAACTTTAATACATCATGATCAAATATAACTGTGTGGGTGAAAATCTGACCACGCTGCCCGTTTAGTGATCAGCTGGAGAGTACAGGCAGAATAGATGGCTTTAACAACCTGTAACAGAAAGAAAAAGCTCCGGCGGTGGTTCTTCCACCCGGGGGCACTCCGACGATCAAGTCAGTATATCTCTCAAAGATAATCAAGTACTAAACTAAATACTCAAAACATAAATTGCATACCTTAGACCCACGGGGGTGCCTCTCTTTTATAATATACTCAATCCAAGTCCCACTAGAAGTATGACTTCTATGAACTCTAATTTACTGTTTACTCTGGACTCTTTAAGAGATAAAGATAAACTCCCTAAGAGCTTTATCCTTATCTTGGTTAAGTCCCCTTTTTGCCTTAGGACTCTTGCCCCTTATCTCGGATTCCGATATCTTCGGAGATGACCTCGGCTTCTCCGAGATTACCTCGGCTTAACTACCAGGGCACGTGGCACCTCGGCTGACACGTCGGCGTCACCATGCCACGTGTTGGTATTCAGAAAATATATCCCCACAACTGCCCCCTAGGTTCTATTACCTCAGCATTCTGAGGTGATGGAACCTATTCCGAAATTTTGTCACTTCTTTTCTGAGTAATGGCAGAAAAACTGTTTAGCCAAGATTATCTACTTTCAGCCGACGTGTTCTCTTCGGAGAACAAGGCTTCGGTCGTACTCTCCCACGCGCATGAGCTGTCATGCATATCAAACTGTTCTTTTCACGTGTTTTGTATTCATTGGAGCGTGTCAGTGACGCGCCTGAAAGCTGTCTGTTCGTTCGTCTGCGCCGTCTGACGCGTGCGTTGCTCTAGGCGTAATAATTGTCCTAATTTTGCCGCCGTTTCACATTTTTGACAAAACTTTTCCTTTGCCTCTATCTTTCCTTCACTTTTTCATTCTGCCTTCTTGCTTTTTCTCTCTCTGAAAGTTCTTTCTTCTTCGAGTCTGCCATCGCTTCAATCTCTCTTCTGGAACTGCTCTTAACCCCTCATTCTTGCGAAGCCTTCTTTGCTATTGCAACCAATTTCTGAGCTCGACGAACATTGCCCCGGCTCCATTCGTTCCGGTAAGATTCATTCTCTTTAATGTTGATTTCTTTTTATGTGCTTTTGTCTGCCTGTTGCCATTACTGATCTTGTTCGAAGCCTTGGATTTATTTGTATCTTGAATTTGTGGCTATACCATGAACTTCTATACTTTTTCACCATTCTTTTTGCCACTGTTCTTGATTCTTTTTTCTTCCCTGTATCTCTATTGTTTCTGAGTGTTATACCTCTGTTCTTGAATCTGAAACTTCGTCTTTGTTTTCTCTTTTTTTGTATCTGCCCCAGATCTGTGCCTTCAATCTTGATCTTCATAGTTCTTAGGTTTGGGATTTGTGCGTAGAACCTTCAAATTTAGGGAAAACTGAAATAGGCCTTATCAGCCATTTCTTTGATCTTTACCGAGGTTCTTGTAACCCTTCCTAAAAACGCCCATCTTCTGAAACATATTTTAAATTGACATAATGGGTATGTGGAGGCACAGGGTAAATACCCCAACAAAACTTGAATACTTTAGGCAGGAATTCTCTATCCCAGCCGATGTTCATCTTAAACTGGCTGGGGACAGTGATACCATCATGCCCACAGACCATACGATGCCCTTCCCTATAGTAGCTTTCACCGAATGTGGACTCCGACTTCCACTTCATCCTCTTTTCCGTCATGTTCTTTATTTCTATAAGCTGAACCCCATGCAACTTACTATTAACTCCTATAGGGTGATCAATGGTATTATAGTTTTAGCTAGGCAAGAGAACCTTAGAATTACCCTGGCCGACCTTCAATACTGCTATACCATGTGCCCTCTTGACCTGAAGGATAGGGGTTTCGTTTATTATCTTAAACCGAGATCTACTCAGTACAAAATCGTAGCCGACCTCCCAGACTCCAACAAGGGGGCTGGAGATGATTTTCTCATTGCTTCTGGAAATTGGGAATTTGGCCCAGATGAAGATGTCCACCTCTACCCTCTTCCTCGAACAATTACAGAGGGCAAGAGTAAGAGCCCTGAGTCAACACTTAGTTGTTTTTAATTAAGTCCTTAATACTTTTTTGTTTCTGACGTTTGTTTCTTTGTCCTGCAGATCTTCATCAGCCACCGAAAAATTTTCGTCAATCCTTCTTCCCAGGAACAGATCTAAAAACACTCCTTAACCTTCCAATCCATAAACGAAAGGCCCCACTGTTACTAAACTTCATCCCTACATACAAATCCACTTTACCCGACGTCCCAAGAAAAAGGAAGAAGAGTCTTTCTCCACCCACAGCCACAACCTTAACTGCTTCTACATCCCGAATAGACCAAGAGTCCACATCTGACCCAGCCGATCTTCCATCAACTTCGGCCCCGTACTTAGTACCAATTCCTGAACGTAAACGTCGACGAAGGCTTGTAAAGACTGCCGAAATGGTTCGTCCAAGGCCTGTCGTCCAAGACCTTCTCGCCGATCTTCCAACTGACGCCGAAGCCGCAC
Source organism: Camellia sinensis (assembly GCF_055761805.1). Lineage (NCBI taxonomy): Eukaryota > Viridiplantae > Streptophyta > Magnoliopsida > Ericales > Theaceae > Camellia > Camellia sinensis. Next base: position 194,590,392 of record NC_138964.1, read on the forward strand.
CAACGCAATCAATGCTCCCACCCAAACCAAAGAGAGTTAAAAAGGCTCAGCCTAAGGCCAGGGCTACAGATACCGAGGCTGAGGATGCTTTGCCGATTTCTAAACTAGCAGAAAGCAAAAAATCAGCCTCTACTTCAACCAAGAGGTCTGCTGAGGGCCAACCCTCAGGGTCTACACAAACAAAGAGGCCAAGGTCATCGTCTGCGACGACCTCGGCGTCAAAGAAGCCCGATGTTCCATGGGCTCCTGAGCTAACCCTGGAGGACAGGCCTATCATGGCCAGTGAAAGTGCCGACGATATTAACGTTGGTGTCGCCCTTAGCACAGCTCTTCTCTTTCCAAATGATTTGGAGCGAAATGCTAAGCTTAGTGAGTATGAGAATTATGCTCTCATGCTCCAACATTCTGTTCATGTAAGTATTTCTGTTTGTATTTGTGTTTTTTCCTTCTGTTTCTTTCTGAGAAAATTTTCTGACACTTCTGTTTTCATTCAGGCTATCCAACACGCCCATTCATTTTCAATGCAATCCTTTGAAAATCGTCAAAGATTGGTTGATATGAAGAGGGAAGCATCTTCAATGAAGAGAGAGATAAAGGCCCTTGAAGCAAAAATGAAAAAACTGGAGGATCAGGCCGAGGCTGCAACGAAAGTCCAAACTTTAGCTCTTGAGAAGGCCGAGGCTGCTGAAGCCGTTAAAAAAGTAGCTGAAGCCGAGAAAAGAGAGGCTGAGGCTAGGAAGGCTCAAGCGGAGAAAGAACTCCAGCAGGCTCTGGCCACCAAAGAGACCGAAGTCAAAGAGGCCGATGAAAAGGCCTATGCTCAAGGCATGGCCGACGTCGCAGAAGACTACAAGCTTCAAGTCAGGCAGGCATGCAACAGGGGATTTTCCCTTGGTTGGATGTCCTTGATAAAGAAGCTTGATCTTCCTGCTGACTCGCCATTGCGTCAGGCCGACGCTATTCCTTTACCATTTCCTCCACCTCCTCCTGAAGGTGAATCAGAGTCTGAGGCCGATGCCGTAGATGAAGATGAAGAAAAAGATGATGGTGAGGCCTTGGTGAGAAAACCCAAGGATGCTGCCGAAGCCAAGTCCCCTCCTCCTGCTGAGCAGGTTATGGACTTAACTTTGGATGAGGAGGGTGATGAGGTTAAGGGGGTACCCAAGGAGACTACCACTGGGCAGTTATCGTCCAATCTTCTCTTGGTAGAAAGAAATGTGGAGAATACAATCGCAGAGATTGATGCCGAGATACAGGCGGAAAAAGTAGCCGACGGGGTACCACCGGAGTCGTCCGAGGTCCTAGTCTCTGCAGTGGCTAACAGTGAAGAATCTTGAGAAAATTGTCCTTTGTACTTTTTTCCTTCTTTTTTTCTGTTTTTTGCGCTTTGTACTTTTTTACTTTCTGGATAATGCAAAACTCTTTCTTTTGGCCGACGTGGTTTTTTTCAATATGTAACTGCAACAGTTCTTCCTCTGGATGTTTTAATCTTGTGATATTCTGTTGACTGCTTCTGTATAGTCTTGTACTTAGAAAATTTTTTGCATGTTTTTTCACGTTGCTTCCTTTGTGCAATCTTCTCGGGGTTTCATACCTCGGGTATAACCATAAAACTTTTACTTCGGCAAGATACTAACCTGCAAACTTTTCATAAATTTCAACAAGTATAGAACATATATTTCGGAATGTAAACTTTGCAAGCTTCTTCTCAATTCTTAACAAGTACTAAATGGTAATCTTAGTTTAACCTACTTGTAAATTGCTACAAATTTCAACAAGTAATGAACAATATACTTAGCCTTTATTTTAACCTGTAACTTTCTGTATACCTCAGCAGGTGATCATATGTCGGCTTAACATAAACTTGTAAATTGCTACAAATTTCAACAAGTGTTAAGCATCTTCCCTAGGGTTTAAACAACCCACATATTGCTATGAGAACTTAAGCAATAACCTCGGCCTATCTTCGACTTGTAAATTGCTACAAATTTTAACAAGTGAAGATAAGGAATCAGCTTAATTCCAACTTGTAAATTGCTACAAATTTTAACAAGTGAATTAAGGAATAATCTCGGCTTAACTTCAACTTGTAAATTGCTACAAATTTCAACAAGTGAAGATAAGGAATCAGCTTAATTCCAACTTGTAAATTGCTACAAATTTCAACAAGTGAATTAAGGAATAATCTCGGCTTAACTTCAACTTGTAAATTGCTACAAATTTCAACAAGTGAAGATAAGGAATCAGCTTAATTCCAACTTGTAAATTGCTACAAATTTCAACAAGTGAATTAAGGAATAATCTCGGCTTAACTTCAACTTGTAAATTGCTACAAATTTCAACAAGTGAAGATAAGGAATCAGCTTAATTCCAACTTGTAAATTGCTACAAATTTCAACAAGTGAATTAAGGAATAATCTCGGCCTAGCTTTGCCTGAGTTTAATATGTCTTCAATAAACATCCATGCATAACTTTATCAATCATACATGTTGAAAGGATTCTGAAAAGACTTTATTGATGATATCGGCCAAACAATGATGTTTATCTAATGATAGAAAAATTTCAAATTACAAGTATTCCAAGGTCTGGGCAATGCTTTGCCCTCATTGTCCTCAAGCCGATATGCTCCATTGCCTAATACTGAAGTAATTCTGTAGGGTCCTTCCCAGTTTGGGCCAAGCTTGCCCTCCCTGGGATCCTTCTTGTTCCCGACGACTTTTCTTAGGACTAGGTCGCCAACTTGAAAATCTCTTGGATTAACCTTCTTGTTGTAAGCTCTGGCAAGCTGTTGCTGGTATACTGCGAGCTGAATTGCAGCTTTCTCTCTTCGTTCTTCCAATAAATCCAGGTCTCGGGCTAAGAGTATGTCATTGGTGCTATTCTCTACTCCCTGGGTTCTGATCCCTGGGATGCCGATCTCTAATGGGATGACTACTTCTGTGCCATAGGCCATGGCAAAGGGGGATTCTCCTGTTGATCTTCTCGGCGTAGTCCGATATGCCCAAAGTACGTTGGGCAACTCGTCCACCCACTTTCCTTTTGCTGCTTGCAGCCTCTTCTTTATTCCATCCAGGATTACTTTGTTGGATGCCTCTGCTTGCCCATTGCTTTGAGGAAAGCTTGGTGTTGAGAAATAATTCTTGATCTTGAATTTTGCACAAAATTTTTTGATAAGTTTGCTGTCGAACTGTGTTCCGTTGTCGGCAACAATTGCTCTTGGAATCCCAAATCTTGTGATAATGTTTCTCCATATAAAATTCTTGACGTCCACATCTCGGATTTTGGCAAGAGGTTCTGCCTCTATCCATTTTGTAAAGTAGTCTGTTGCTACCAGCAAGTATTTTCTCTGCCCAGTTGCCTGGGGAAGTTGTCCAACCAGATCCATGCCCCATTGGGCAAACGGCCAAGGGCTGGATACTGGGTTTAGGTCGGCAGCTGGCTGATGTATCAAAGGTGCAAACTTTTGACATTGTTCACACTTCTTTACATAGGCTTCGGCATCCTTTTGCATGTAGGGCCACCAATACCCCTGGGTAATGGCCCTGTGGGCTAACGATCTGCCCCCAGCATGGCTTCCACAAATTCCTTCATGAATCTCGTAAAGAAAATCTTCAACCTGCAAAGGGTGTACGCACCTTAAAAGTGGTCCAGTGAACGACCTCCTATAGAGATGGCCTTCCGCTGTTAGACTGAATCTGGCCGATTTCAGCCTAATTTTATGTGCTTCTTTATGGTCTTCTGGCAGCTTCCCCTCTTTTAGGAATGCAATGATTGTATCCATCCAGCTTGGTCCAAAGCCCACGCACATTGCTTCTTGTTCGGTGCTCTGTTTATCTATGCTCGGGGTCGACATGTAGTCGATCATAATTGTCCTCGTTTTTCCAGTTTGAATTGAGCTGGCCAGGTTGGCTAACGCGTCGGCGTGGGTGTTGTCATCTCGGCTAACTTGGAGTAATCTGCAGTTCTGGAATAGGGCTGCCAATCGGATGACTTCCTTTGCATATGCCGACATTCTTTCGTCTCTGGCTGCAAATTCTCCTGTTGACTGGTTAACAATCAGTTGTGAATCACAAAAAACAATTACCTCGTCTGCCTCTGCTGCTGCTGCTAGCTTTAGCCCTGCAATTAATGCTTCATATTCTGCTTCATTATTGGAGGCTTTGAACCCCAGACGGATGGATTGTTCTACAATTTCTCCATCTGGAGATATCAGCAGTACTCCTGCTCCTGCTCCTTGGCGGTTTGAACTTCCATCGACGAATAGTCTGAATGAATCGCCGATGTAGATGCTGCATGGTCTGAGCTTTTCTTTCTCTTGATTTTTTGTCTTTGACTGGGATTCTTTTTTCTTGTTGGGGCGATGCTCATCTTGGCTCGACGGAGCCCGAGGTGTGATGGCTTCAGGTGTGAGTTCTGCGACGAAGTCGGCCAAAACTTGGCCCTTTATTGCTGTTCTTGGCCTAAATTCTAGGTCAAACTGGCCCAGTGTTACTGCCCATTTTGCTATCCTTCCTGTTAAGTCTCCTTGATGTAATAAGGACTTCAGTGGGTGCTCTGTTAGGACCACAATCTTGTGTGCCTGAAAGTAATGGCTCAATTTCTTTGAAGCCATTACCAAGGCTAGCATTAATTTTTCCAGTGGTAGGTATCTTGTTTTTGCGTCAGCCAAAGTCTTACTTACATAATAGACAGCCTTCTGCTCCCATTTTTCCTCTCGGATTAGCACTGCACTGACTGCGTGTTCAGAGACTGCTAAGTACAAAAACAATTCTTCCCCTAGAATTGGGTTAGAAAGGACCGGGGTTGTGGTCAAGTACTTTTTTAGGTTGGCTAGGGCAGCTTCACATTCTTCTGTCCATAGGAAATCTGTGGCTTTTTTCACCAGGTTAAAGAAGGGTCTGCACTTGTCTGAGCTTCTGCTGATGAATCGGTTTAGGGCTGCGGCCCTTCCAGTGAGTATTTGAACTTGCTTTGCCGATGTCGGACTCTGTAGTTCCAGGATGGCCTTGATTTGGTCTGGGCTGGCCTCAATGCCCTTTCTTGTTACCAGATATCCTAGAAATTTACCTGATCCAACTCCGAAGGCACACTTTGAGGCGTTGAGTCGGAGCCGATATCTTTTGAGTATGTCAAAGACCTTTTTTAGGTCGGCAAGATGACCTTTTGATTCCTTGGTCTTTACGACCATGTCATCGATGTAAACTTCTACTGTTTTGCCAATCAGGTGTTTAAACATCTTTGTCACTAACCTCTGATAGGTTGCTCCTGCGTTTTTCAGCCCAAAAGGCATTACCTTGTAACAGTACAGGCCTTTCGGGGTGATGAACGCGGTCTTCTCCTCATCTGGAGGGTACATAGCAATCTGGTGGTACCCTCTGTATGCGTCTAAAAAACTCATCCTTTCATGTCCCGAAGTGGCGTCTACTAGTTGGCCGATTTTGGGCAGAGGGAAGCTGTCTTTGGGGCAAGCTTTGTTGAGGCTGGTAAAGTCTACACAAACCCTCCACTTGCCATTCTTCTTTTTTACTACTACTGTGTTGGACAGCCATGTTGGGTACTGAACTTCTCGGATGGCCCTGGCTTCAAGGAGTCTGTCTACCTCTTCCTCTACTGCTTCGACGTGCATTAACGTTGGCCTTCTGGCTCGTTGAATCACTGGCTTTGCCGATCTGTCGACATTCAGACTGTGGCAAGTGACCTCGGGGTCAATGCCAGGCATTTCATAGGGTGTCCAGGCGAACGCCTCTATGTTTGCCCTTAAAAAATCTTCCAGTTCTTTTTCCTCTTCTCTAGCTAAGTCTGAGCCGAGAAGAAAAAATCGTTCTTCGTCGCCCTCCTGGACGAGGATTTTCTTTAGCGCCTCTTCGCTTTTCTCGGCTGGTTCTTTCCCGACGTCTTCTAGGACTTCTATGTTCTCATCTTCAACTTCTGCTTTCTTTGGCTCCCGTATACTACAGGTGGACTTTATTGCTGCCATGGAGCAATTTTTGGCTTGTAGTTGATCCCCTCTGACTTCTTCAATCCCATGCTCTGTTGGGAACCGGAGTAGTTGATGCAACGTCGAGGGAACTGCCCCCATTGCCTGCAACCACGGCCTTCCCAAGATGATGTTGTATGGTGAGGGCGTGTCAATTACCAAGAATTCCGTCCTGATCTTTTTAGTGCCGGCTTGTACTTCTAAGCTTGTTGCACCCAGTGGCCATGTCGGTGTTCCATTAAAGCCGACCATCGGGCCGTTTGATTGTTCTAGGTCATCGGGGTTGTAACAACCCTCACACTACTTACCGATTAATGACTGATTGATTACCGATAGACACTGATTACCGTTAAACTGAATTGATTATGACTGATAATTGAGCTGATTAAAAGTACTGAACTGACTGACTAGAGTCTGGAATTAATTGACTGACTGTATCTGTTTAAATGCATAACCTATCTGTTTGATTGTTTGATTATCTGTTCATGTTTTATGTTTAAACTGCTAATTGAAGGCCTTATCGGCGGCCGAACCGGGAATCGATTAATGTTTTATAATCCTCATAATTAATGTGAGTTTATGGTGTATTTACCTGAAAACTGATTAGGTATGACTAAATTAGATTAAAACAAGCTAATTAAAGAGTTAGGCTTAATTACCAAATTGCCATTGTTAGTGGGCCTCTTATTATAACATATTAGAGCCTTGTGCACACTTGAAACAAACATTTCCTCAGCCTTGTTTGATGCTCTAGCCGACCTTAGAGAGAGAGAGGAGCTAGAAGAGTTGAGTTCAACTTGTTTCATGGTGAATTGGCTAGAATTGCTTAAAGAATTGAAGGTTGATTACTAATTTGAGCTCCCTCACTTCTAATTCTACACCTAAGGTAGATCATTCATCATCTTAATGGTGTCTTTGAGTTGTTCTTGCATGATTCATGCTTCATTGTAGAACTAAGTCATGAATTGGCTCATTGTTGTTGAATTAAAGCTTAATGGTTGCATGCATGTACATATATTGAAGTTTTGAGGTTGTAGTTCATAATACCTCACATGCATGTCCATCTTTTGGTCATACTCCATGAGTTCATCTTGTTTTTGAAGGTTTGAGCTCTTTTGAAACAGCACTAAAGCTTTAAAGATGATTTAAGATCATGCATGTCACATTTGAGTTGTTGTTCTTGAAACTTGGTTTGAAATCATGTTTAATTGAACTACCTTTGGGCTTTGATTTCTCAAATTGATCTTTGAAACATGCTATACTATGAGTTTTGAAGTGTTTTCCAGAAAATTAGCCCAAAAGGATCGAATTTGATGCATTGGAACTTGATTTGAGCATTGGAGTTCAAATCTGGATTTTTCCAGATTTTGGTCTCCCGCTCGAGCGGGGAAAGTGGCGCTCGAGCGGGGAATTCGAGCTCCCAGCATCTTGCACTGTTTTACAGTCCGCTCGAGCGGAGTAATGTACGCTCGAGCGGAGACCTTTGTTGCATGACCGCTCGAGCGGGAAAACTTGAGCTCGAGCGGGACTCTGTTTTTCTGAAAATGTTTTAAATGTGCATCTTTGCATCCTCATCCCATTCTAGGCGTTCTTAGGCCTAGTTTAAGACATCTTGTTGAGGATATAGATATAGAACACGCCGAGGCATTAGGGATTAAGTTGTTAATCTTTCCCAACTGTGTAGCTTAGTGTGTGTTCAATCTGTTAACTGTGTAGGGTTGGCGACTGGGGAGACACGCTCTAGCTTACTATAGCCCAGAACTCTATGAGTAACATTTGTGTAAAGATATGTTCAAACTGATTATCTTCTGAACAATTAAACTGAACTGTTTCTGAACGGTATGGTTAACTGAATGAATGAATGTATGACCTATATTCTGAACTGTATTGTGGCATCCTTAGCAACTACTGTTATTGACAACTACTGTTACAGAGATCTCTGTCGGTTCCCATGTTGGAACCACTACTGTTTACTGATATGATGGCCATCATTCACTGTTTGGTCTATTAAGACCCGGTCTATTAAGACCTACTGTACTGTTTAGCTACTGGATGTACCACATATGACTGTTATAATCTGTGAAACTTGGAGCAAAGTGCTGCACGGAACTAAGTGCTACAAAGTGAGTCACCTCTAGAATCTGTGCGAGACACCTCTTGAGTCCATAAGAACTGTACTGTTGCTGTTACTGTTACTGCTACTGTACTGCCACTGTACTATTACTGTTACTATTGCTGTTACTGTTACTGCTACTGTACTGCCACTGTACTATTACTGTTACTGTTACTGCTACTGTACTGCCACTGTACTATTACTGTTACTGTTACTGCTACTGTACTGCTACTGTATTGTTACCGTTACTGCCACCGTACTGACGCTGCTACTAGTACTGCTAACGGATGTACCACGTACGATTACTATGATTTCTAAACGACTGTTACGGCATCAATATGAGCCACAAACTGACTGACCGATATACTGAATCAATGAACTGTTTAAATATTGAAAAGACATTCATCCTAAACCTCTTTACGTATTATGTTATTCACTGGGCTTTAGCTCACTGCTCCTATATATATGTAGGTGTTCAGGCACTGGACCGCTGCTAGGAGCGTCAGGCAAGTTTTTGTTTTGTCAGCCAACCACTGTGCCTCACTGTGAGGTTCTAAGCCGTTCAAGCTTCGGCTTTGGGGTGTTTTAATATTCCCTGTCCGTCCCTGTAACTGTTTTGTTTACTGTATAGACTGTATAGACTGTTACTGTACCGTTTAATAGGGATTAGATCCCTGTTCTGAATGATTGTGCATGTATGTGTAGACTGTCACAGCTCATTGGACATTGTTCATTTACTATATTGGCTTCCGCCAGGCCCTGTACTCTGTTTTACTGGTTTACTGTTAGGTAGGCCTTCGGTAATCTCGGATTACTGGCCGGTTACGGTGCTAAACCCATAGGGCCGGGTTTGGGTCGTGACAGAGTGGTATCAGAGCAATATTTAACCACGAGTTATACTGCACACACGTGTCCAAGTGAGCTATAGGATGTCCTAGAAAAGTAATTAGGGCATTGCATGAACATGAGAAGTGTGTGTGGCCATGATTTGAATAAATGTGTTAATGTGTTTAAGTATGCAACTGTCTATGCTCATGATTACCGTATTGTCTATGGTGAAATGAACGCAACCTACATGCATACTTAAAGAAGTTAAGTGGTATAACATGTAATGTGAATGTTAATACCGAATATGGAATCTATGTGATTATGGACGTGTGGTAGTAAAGGGTCATGTGACCGTACCTGAGTTGAATTGAAAGCATACACGCGTCTGATATGAAATAAAACGTGAAATCAGTAAGAACCTCTCCTGGATTGATAATCACCCTGTTGTGTGTAAACAAGGGAAAGGGCGAGGATTGTGAACGAAACTGAATCTTCTGATCTGAGGATTAATAGGCTAGAATGAATGATTGAAGCCTTAATTGAAAATCTGAGATAATAAAGGCAGACATATGTGCCTGAACCAACTGAATATGAACTGATGACACTGATAGAGAAACCCAACGAACTGAAACCACCGAAATTTCTGGGAAGTACCGAACCACTGAAACTGAGGCTTGGGTTCAGAAACTGAGAAAATAGGTGAAGTGTTCTTCGAAAAATACTTTCCCCCAATGCATCCAAGATAGGGAAGTATCTGAGTTTGAACAACTTGAGTAAGGTGATAAGACTGTGGTCGAATGTGAGGTGAAATTTACCCAGCTAATTTGATAGGCACCCCACATGTTAGATACTGTCTACAAAAGAATAGAAAAGAATTGAAGGTGGGCGTGACCTAGATGTGTTTGATTGAATTGACGTGCTAAAACCCATCAAAGCATGTAGATGCCCTGGATAGAGTATTAATGCCTGAGACAACGTAGCAGCATTGAAATATCCAAATCAACATCGTCGACCGAATCAGAAAGAATGAAACGGAAGTAACAGAAAGTGAAAATGACCACTGCGAATGGAAAACCTCGGGCAATAGCCTTGACCAATCTGTACCGATTGTGGGAAATAACATTAGGGCGTTGCCACAGCCTGTCGGAAACTCGCTTTAGACGAGGACAGGAAGGACACTTGCCTAAATCTTGCCCACAAACTCAACCGAACGATATTGAGTCTAAATCTAGACCCTAGTTCCAGAGAATGCTCGGAACACTGAGATGACTGACGCGGGTATTTACCTTAACTATGTGTAATTGCCTATACGAACATTTGAGTGGGAATCGTACATTCCTTAATCCGATAAAGACTGTGAACATACTGACGAAACCAACTGAATTACTGAAATTATGAACCCTATGCTATGAGAATTGTTAGGACTTGTGAACAGCGAGAATTTGCTGAGTTAGGTCCTTGTATCGTATTGCAACAACTGAACGTGAACTATTAAGCATGACCTTTTGAACTGTGCTAGAACTGTTGAACGTGGGAACACCTTATGACTGACTGTAATTCGAGAAATCTGTACAGCTATGATTCGGACTGAACTATTATATATTGACGAACATCATTAAATGATCGGACCCTTGAACTCGAATTATATACGTGAACTGTTTGTGTGTGGGACTTCTGAAATTAAGAACCCATATTAGCTTGTAAAGATGAACTACTGCGTATGAATTTGCGAACGAATGCTCACATGCTAATTGATTTTAGGCTCACACCTGTACATATGTTCCCATGCTTGTAATACGATTAGGGCTGTCAGGTCTGGACTGTGGTTAATGAGTCTTTCGAGATCTACTATTTGATGCGGACTATGTACAACACCGTAACGCCTTATGTTAACAATTACCTATGCTATGAAAACTGTTTGGACTCATGTACATGTTCGCATACCTTTGCTTAAGAATGTTACTAGACTGGGTAGACTTATGACTGTACCTTTGCTCGAACTGATTGGTATATAATTTGTTGATAACGTAACCGTTGGGACTATGACTCTAGACTTGTGTGACTGAATAAAGACCCCGACGAATAAACTCTTGACCGTGAATCGTGATCGTGGAAAATTGACATGACTGTTTGAATAGACCTGCGAGCCTATGCTCTAGTGACTGTATGACTGATTTGGAACCCTCGTAGGGTAACTCCCTATTATGTGTCCGAGAATCTCGTGTAATGTATTGATGTATGCCATATGCCTATATGAAAGATTTATTTGGAAGTTGCTATACTGACTGTGGTGTTTACCTCTCGATGTGAATAACTGCATTGCCTGTAAACTTAATGGGAGGAACACATTGTATATGATCTGTACTGCTTCGATATGAATTATAATGATACCAAACCCTGATGTAAGTTTGACAATAAATGGACTCAGACTAATTGCGCAACTACCGACTGTGTACTAAAATGACTGGAGTATGAACTTCTGTACCTCATCTGGAAATGATAAGAATGAAACTGCTACCTGATCTGATCCGATAGAACCGTGGGTTGATGAAACCCTTTGTGTAACTAATAGAACTTCTGTTTGATGCTTATGCTTCGAACTCTTACTTATTATGATTGGGCAGAACTGGCATCTGAAATGACCTAGTCAAACTTTCATCGATTTGACTTGAGAAAACTCTTATTGAGAACTATTACCTGATTTACTTACAATATGGGGAAACTGGGTACATGACATGTGATTACTTACCCGGTATTACCGTTATGATTATGAACTTGTTTGACTAGGGAATGATTGTTTTGGTGATTACCGTGCTTCAAAACTGATGGGATTTATTGACAACAGACTGGCTTTGATTATGAACCCTCACTATCTGGAAGTATATGTAATCAGTATGACTGCTTCCGTATTGATACGTGGTATGATCGAATCTGTAAGGACTGAAACTGATGAATAGTATGTGAATGATTACTTCAGAACTCTGTCTACTGCTATGGAAGTGATGTACAACTGACTGTGATGGATTACCGAATTAAGGACAAATTGAACAAAGACCAGATGAATGACTCAGAAGTGAACGAATCGAATCTCTGTAACTTAATGGGGGAAATTACTTATGAAATGAGGCCAGTGCAATCCATAACCCCGATAAGTACTTGATATAAGTAGTGTGATTACCACTACAGTAAAGTTGTGTGCAACTGTATTCATGTTCTGTGTCACGAAATAAGTTTTGTTTCCTGTAATGCTATATGTTGTATACTGATTAAGGGGTCAACCTCTGATATGTATTCGTGACTCTTAATATTATGTGGTATATGTTAGCTGCCCGGTATTGGAGGTTCCTTATGGAACTTATATTTGTCTGCACTCTGTTACCCGTACCGGAGGCCTCGTTACGAGGGCTCAGCTTCTGCTCTGTATCCGAATCTGTTCCTGACTCTAAAACCTGACTAGGTCTAAGACTCCATTATAATTCGGACCCTAATCTCTGTATGCAATTTATGATTCTATTTCTGTGCACTGCTAAGATTGAGATTGGGTCATGAAACTGTTATGAATATGATTATGCTCCTGTTAAAGAGTGAAAGCTACTGTTATGTTAGGCGTTATCTCTGTTGCCGTATGTTAATTCGAGTTTGGAGGACCAAACTCTTTATAAGGAGGGGAGACTGTAACAACCCTCATACTACTTACCGATTAATGACTGATTGATTACCGATAGACACTGATTACCGTTAAACTGAATTGATTATGACTGATAATTGAGCTGATTAAAAGTACTGAACTGACTGACTAGAGTCTGGAATTAATTGACTGACTGTATCTGTTTAAATGCATAACCTATCTGTTTGATTGTTTGATTATCTGTTCATGTTTTATGTTTAAACTGCTAATTGAAGGCCTTATCGGCGGCCGAACCGGGAATCGATTAATGTTTTATAATCCTCATAATTAATGTGAGTTTATGGTGTATTTACCTGAAAACTGATTAGGTATGACTAAATTAGATTAAAACAAGCTAATTAAAGAGTTAGGCTTAATTACCAAATTGCCATTGTTAGTGGGCCTCTTATTATAACATATTAGAGCCTTGTGCACACTTGAAACAAACATTTCCTCAGCCTTGTTTGATGCTCTAGCCGACCTTAGAGAGAGAGAGGAGCTAGAAGAGTTGAGTTCAACTTGTTTCATGGTGAATTGGCTAGAATTGCTTAAAGAATTGAAGGTTGATTACTAATTTGAGCTCCCTCACTTCTAATTCTACACCTAAGGTAGATCATTCATCATCTTAATGGTGTCTTTGAGTTGTTCTTGCATGATTCATGCTTCATTGTAGAACTAAGTCATGAATTGGCTCATTGTTGTTGAATTAAAGCTTAATGGTTGCATGCATGTACATATATTGAAGTTTTGAGGTTGTAGTTCATAATACCTCACATGCATGTCCATCTTTTGGTCATACTCCATGAGTTCATCTTGTTTTTGAAGGTTTGAGCTCTTTTGAAACAGCACTAAAGCTTTAAAGATGATTTAAGATCATGCATGTCACATTTGAGTTGTTGTTCTTGAAACTTGGTTTGAAATCATGTTTAATTGAACTACCTTTGGGCTTTGATTTCTCAAATTGATCTTTGAAACATGCTATACTATGAGTTTTGAAGTGTTTTCCAGAAAATTAGCCCAAAAGGATCGAATTTGATGCATTGGAACTTGATTTGAGCATTGGAGTTCAAATCTGGATTTTTCCAGATTTTGGTCTCCCGCTCGAGCGGGGAAAGTGGCGCTCGAGCGGGGAATTCGAGCTCCCAGCATCTTGCACTGTTTTACAGTCCGCTCGAGCGGAGTAATGTACGCTCGAGCGGAGACCTTTGTTGCATGACCGCTCGAGCGGGAAAACTTGAGCTCGAGCGGGACTCTGTTTTTCTGAAAATGTTTTAAATGTGCATCTTTGCATCCTCATCCCATTCTAGGCGTTCTTAGGCCTAGTTTAAGACATCTTGTTGAGGATATAGATATAGAACACGCCGAGGCATTAGGGATTAAGTTGTTAATCTTTCCCAACTGTGTAGCTTAGTGTGTGTTCAATCTGTTAACTGTGTAGGGTTGGCGACTGGGGAGACACGCTCTAGCTTACTATAGCCCAGAACTCTGTGAGTAACATTTGTGTAAAGATATGTTCAAACTGATTATCTTCTGAACAATTAAACTGAACTGTTTCTGAACGGTATGGTTAACTGAATGAATGAATGTATGACCTATATTCTGAACTGTATTGTGGCATCCTTAGCAACTACTGTTATTGACAACTACTGTTACAGAGATCTCTGTCGGTTCCCATGTTGGAACCACTACTGTTTACTGATATGATGGCCATCATTCACTGTTTGGTCTATTAAGACCCGGTCTATTAAGACCTACTGTACTGTTTAGCTACTGGATGTACCACATATGACTGTTATAATCTGTGAAACTTGGAGCAAAGTGCTGCACGGAACTAAGTGCTACAAAGTGAGTCACCTCTAGAATCTGTGCGAGACACCTCTTGAGTCCATAAGAACTGTACTGTTGCTGTTACTGTTACTGCTACTGTACTGCCACTGTACTATTACTGTTACTATTGCTGTTACTGTTACTGCTACTGTACTGCCACTGTACTATTACTGTTACTGTTACTGCTACTGTACTGCCACTGTACTATTACTGTTACTGTTACTGCTACTGTACTGCTACTGTATTGTTACCGTTACTGCCACCGTACTGACGCTGCTACTAGTACTGCTAACGGATGTACCACGTACGATTACTATGATTTCTAAACGACTGTTACGGCATCAATATGAGCCACAAACTGACTGACCGATATACTGAATCAATGAACTGTTTAAATATTGAAAAGACATTCATCCTAAACCTCTTTACGTATTATGTTATTCACTGGGCTTTAGCTCACTGCTCCTATATATATGTAGGTGTTCAGGCACTGGACCGCTGCTAGGAGCGTCAGGCAAGTTTTTGTTTTGTCAGCCAACCACTGTGCCTCACTGTGAGGTTCTAAGCCGTTCAAGCTTCGGCTTTGGGGTGTTTTAATATTCCCTGTCCGTCCCTGTAACTGTTTTGTTTACTGTATAGACTGTATAGACTGTTACTGTACCGTTTAATAGGGATTAGATCCCTGTTCTGAATGATTGTGCATGTATGTGTAGACTGTCACAGCTCATTGGACATTGTTCATTTACTATATTGGCTTCCGCCAGGCCCTGTACTCTGTTTTACTGGTTTACTGTTAGGTAGGCCTTCGGTAATCTCGGATTACTGGCCGGTTACGGTGCTAAACCCATAGGGCCGGGTTTGGGTCGTGACAGGGGTGAAGGCCTAGCTCTTTGTAACATCTGACATACATGATGTCACAGGAGCTGCCTTGATCTATTAGGATGCGTTTTACTTGGCACTCCCCAACCTGGAGGGATACTACCAAGGCATCGTTATGCGGATGTTGGACCAGTTCTAAGTCGGCTTCGGTAAAGGCTATCATTGGCCCTTGGCATTCTTCTGGCCGATGTCTCTTTTCCCCGACTTGGTAGATATGCTGTAAATGTCTTACCCTCTGGGTTTCTCCTCTGACTTCGTTTTCGTTGACCCTTGAGTGGATCACATTAACCACCCTCGGTTCTCCTGCTTGCGGTAGCTGTGCTGGGGGAGGGGGTGCTGCTGGTGCTTGAGGCAACCTTGCCTGCTCTTCCCTTGTTCTGGCCTCATCGAACAGGTCCCTCAGAAGGCCTTGTCTTACTAGGTCCTCCAAGTGTGCTTTTAAGGCTCTGCAACCTTGAGTTGGATGCCCTTCTTCATTGTGGTAGGCACAACGTCTACTAACGTTCCTTCCCATGAATTCCCCCGGTGCTCTTGCCGGAGCCCTGAAATATGGTTGATTTCGAATCCGATCTAAGATTTTATGGATTGGGATCCGGAATACCGTTGTTACCGCCTGTTTATTTCTTAATTCTATTTCTTGTTTGGTCGGCCCACTGTTGACTCGGCCTCGCTTTGGCGAGCCGTTTCCCTTTTCTTGTTTCACCTCTTTGTTTCCCGATGTATCTTCCTCGGCCCTGGCGTATTTCTCAATTCTTGCCATGAGTTCTTCCATGTTTTTTGGCAATGTTTTTGCCAAAGACTTCCGTAGTGGGCAGTCATCTTTCAGGCCGTTCTTGAAAGACACGACTGCTACTTCCTGGTTACATTCGGGTATTCGGTTGAACACCTCGTAGTACCTCTTCACATAGGCCCTAAGGCCTTCTTCCTTGGTGATTCTTAGAGCCATCAAAGCATCAACCCTCAGGGGTTGCAGCTTGTTGGTCACGAACCTGGCCACAAACATCTCGGCCAAGCCTTCCCATGTCTTTATGCTTCCTTTTGGTAACTTATGGAACCAATCAGATGCAATTTCCCCAAAGGATGAGGGGAATACCTTGCAGAGCAACGGCTCGTTCCCGCTATATAATGCCATTGAATTTAGGTATAGCCCAACATGAAAGTTTGGATCTGACTTACCATCATAGATTTGAAACCTCGGCATACTGAATCTCTTGGGCGGTTCGAATTTGTCCAGTTCCACCGAGAAGGCTGTCTTCGGTTTTACTGGGGAGTTTACCTCGGCTTCTGCATTCTGCTGCCTCCTCTTGAGGTAGTCCCTTAAGTCTTCTTTGCTCCTCCCTGGAGCTCGGCTGTCTTTAGATTTTAGTCTTTTTGGTACACTGCTTTCGGCCTCGTGGTGGGTCCGTTTGGATCTTTCTTCATGGGTTGTGTTAAAATGGAGTACTTGCCCCTGAACATGTCGATGTTCTTTGGGGTCTGGATTCTTCATGTGGTGTGTCCTTCGGGACTCTTCTTGCCTCGGCTTTTCCCGTCCGACTTCCCTGGAAGGCCGATGAGAATGCCTTCCGCTCCTGGTATGCTGAGGGACCTCGGGGATTGTTTTTCTTCCACCATTCTGGGTGTTGGTTGCTGGCATCAGCGTATCTTGCAGCGGGTATGGTGGCTGCATAACATTATTCTGCATCATGAAGTTGACGACTGACTGAAGGTCTGACAACTTGTTCGCCAGTTCTTTTACTTCTTTATCCCTCCGTAGGCACCTGTCCCTCCATACCTGGAGGTTATCTTAATTGTAGTACTTTCCTTGGTTTGCTCTTTTTGACGTGTCGCCTTCTGGGATGACGTCGTTCTCTCTATGACCCTGGTCACGGGCTTCTGCATTGTGGTTGTCTCCTTCAATGTCAAGGTCAATTGGTCTGCCACTCCCAGTGGGAGCGTCATCCCCAATATTTTCCTGCTGTCCGTTACTGGCCATCTATTCTTCCTTTGTTCCCACAGACGGCGCCAAATTGTGTGGGTGAAAATCTGACCACACTGCCCGTTTAGTGATCAGCTGGAGAGCACAGGCAGAATAGATGGCTTTAACAACCTGTAACAGAAAGAAAAAGCTCCGGCGGTGGTTCTTCCACCCGGGGGCACTCCGACGATCAAGTCAGTATATCTCTCAAAGATAATCAAGTACTAAACTAAATACTCAAAACATAAATTGCATACCTTAGACCCACGGGGGTGCCTCTCTTTTATAATATACTCAATCCAAGTCCCACTAGAAGTATGACTTCTATGAACTCTAATTTACTGTTTACTCTGGACTCTTTAAGAGATAAAGATAAACTCCCTAAGAGCTTTATCCTTATCTTGGTTAAGTCCCCTTTTTGCTTTAGGACTCTTGCCCCTTATCTCGGATTCCGATATCTTCGGAGATGACCTCGGCTTCTCCGAGATTACCTCGGCTTAACTACCAGGGCACGTGGCACCTCGGCTGACACGTCGGCGTCACCATGCCACGTGTTGGTATTCAGAAAATATATCCCCACAATAACTTATGTAATTGTTTGAATGTTTTGATTTAATCTCTCAACAAATACATCTTACAGTTGCCTCGTGATGGTAGGTATACAATATCAGTATAAGATGCAGCTGCAGAGCTTGCCTCGTGATGGTAGGTATACAATATCACTTGTACATATCCACATGATGCTCCTGTATCTTCACTTAGCACTTCTAATGCCGTACATTTAAATATTACACCTTCTCTCACTCAAGAACAACATCCTACTTCTTTCATTATGCCTTCCTCCTTGTCTGTGAAGACATCTCCACCTTCTCATCCTTCACTTCTGACTGCTAGTGGATTAGCCATGTCTCTATTTCCTTCATCTTGTTAAGACAGCCTAGGCCGCCTCTTCTTTCTTCTACACAGAACCCCTACCCTGATCAGAAAGATATGCTTGCCCTTAATTCAGCATCCCCAAATTTGTCATCCTCAATTACTACTACAGCAGTTCAACCGCCACTATTGCCATTGCCACACTCTGTCTCTGCACAACAGGTTGGCGAAAATGTTTTCTTTATACAAACTGTTCAATTTCAGATAGATCTATTGTATTTTGATTTTATCTGTTTTGCATTTATGATGGCGTCACTCTTGCCAATTTATCATCTTGTGTCATCATACTACATGATAGTTTACTTGTATTCGAAGAAGCAAAGTGGAGTGTACATGTTGAAACATGTGGAACACTTTCCGACACTTGTCCAAACGTGTCCTATTATTTTAAATTTTTTTTAGACTAGTATACGTTTAAAACACCTAGAGCACGCACATATTCATTGCTTAGATGCATGAAATACTTTGTAAATTTGAAACAACAAAAATGCACAAAAATGCACGCACCAATTTACTGAAGGAAAGGAACAAATGTATGGAAGGAGAGCTGAAAGAAATGCAAGAGAGATATTCAGAGATAAGTCTCAAATTTGCGGAGGTAGAAGGTGAAAGGCAACAGCTAGTAATGACTGTACGAAACCTGAGAAACAGTAAGAAGACTAGCTTTTTCTGAGATGGTGGAAACCTGAAAATGAAACTATGGAAAATATGTGCTAGCAGGGTGTGGTGAGTAATAGCTTTTTTTCTGATATGGTGGAAGCCTGAAAATGAAACTACAGAAAAATTGAGATTTTGGTCACTTTTATTACAGTTAGTTAATTGAAATAGTTCATTTATTTGCTTGCTTGGCTGATTAGCCTCACGTGTTTATTTCCTACACAAGTTTGTTATATTTCTTCATATTGAATAGAGCTTGCAGGCTTAAAAATTGAGGTCTTGCTAACATATTGAACTTGGAGCATTTACATTGGATTAAGAATTTTAAATTTATTTTTTGATGCATTTGACTGATAGTGTAATAGGTATTTTTTGATGGCACAGAACATTTTCATTAATTTCTCTCCAGAGCAAGCGGTGTAGTAGTAAGAATTTGATGCTCAGGTTTATTTTTCACAACATATACTCAACTATTAGAGTGAGTGTTTTTGTTGTACTGTGCTATTTTAGCACTGCTAGAGCTTACACCAAAATACTTCATTACTGAAGAGGCTATGGTTTGTATGCAGAGACTAGCGTCCGATTTCTCTTCAAACTACATATTCTTAGCTGTTCAAAGCGTTGGTTCAATTCTTAGCTATTTTAGCACTGCCATTGCAGCTGTGTGCTACTATGTGATAGCTAAAAATATTCTTGTCTTCCCTCAATTATGTTCATAGGAACTAATTTAGTGACAATTGGTTGGTTACAAGTTAAAACTGGAGATGTGAAAGGCAATGATTTTATTTATCTTTTTTGGTGGTGGTGGTGGTGGTGGTGGTTCACAATTCTTAAATTTTTAACTTGTGGGGAACATTAGAGTCCAGGAATGAAAATTTATGAGTTGCTGTTAATGATCAATTTGTGGTGTTTCTTATCCCTTTGGTATTCTTTACAGGCACAAAGCTGAGCTTGCTGCAGCGGCTAGCTAGCCCCTTCCTGATGATGATGACGATGCATTTGACTAATGCTCATGGCTTTGGCTTTCTGCTATCATTTTTCGTGCTCCTTTAGTTAATATGAGTTCTAAAAAAAAAATTTCAACGCTATCGAAGGATTTGTGTATGAGAGGTGAATGTATCGCGGAGAGAGGACCATTTTAGTTATTCTTTAGCCATTGTTTCAAGTCTGGTTGTGGTTGTGCTTTGTGGTAGAATTCTTTAGGCTGCCATATGGATGTTTTGAGTCACTTCAAGTGTTTGCTTCAAGATTTTAAATTATGTATGGATTTAAATTATTGACGTTGGATTAGACTTGGACTGTATGGAATTTGTAATATATATAGAATTGGATGTTGAAGATTACTTTTTTAGATGCTTGGAACTAAAATGTGTGCACGTTGTTGAATGCTTTAATGGTTGATAGTATATTTTAGTCTTGATGGATTATATTGTTTTATACAGGGTACAAGTTGTAATATAAATGAATACAGGTTGTTTAGAATTTTTTTTTTTAAAAAAAAAAAAATTTTTTTTTATTTGGCCACCAAATGTTTTGGGAGCCAAATAGGTAATCAAAAGTTTTGGCTATTAATAATTTAGTAGCAAAAACATAACCCCAAAACGTTTTTGCCACCAAATAATTAGTAGCTAAAAGATTTGAGAATGAGAGAAAGAAACTATTGGCGACTAATACTTTAGTGGCCAAAACATACCTTTTGCCGACTAAACTAAGATTAGTAGCCAAATGTGTACTTTCGACGACCAATTATTTAGTAGCTAAAAGTGATACCTTCCCCGACTATAACAAGTTAGTAGCCAAAAAGTCTCATTCGGCGACTAATACTTTAGTGGCGGAAACATACCTTTTGCCGACTAAACTAAGATTAGTAGCCAAATGTGTACACTTTCGGCGACCAAACAAATTTTAGTCGTCAATACTATCGCCGACAAGGTAAAGACGATGAGCTTAGTGACAAAAAATTTTGGTTGCTAAATCGTTTCGGCGACTAAATAAGTGACTTTTGGTGACCAATATTTTGGTAGCCAAAAGCGACATTTCTTGTAGTGAAAAACCACCCTTCTTGACATAAACCACTACTATGTGAATCTAATGTTAAATCAACAATAAGTCTGTAGGTATATAATGGATTATAGAACTAATTTCATAAAATATAAGTGGAATAATATAAGTAAAATTATATTTTTTTATGATAAATCTTACGTTCCATCATGTATGACTAAAATTATTTTATATAATTGATTATGTGCTTAGTTACACAAACAGAATGTACAGATGTACGATAAAACATACGAACATCTTGTCCACAACTATATGAACATTTTGAGTTACATTTGTGTCTTATCCAGTGAGCATTGCACAACTGCATGACTTAGGTGCATCCCTCATTAGACCACCATACTTTATTTCTGGACTCATACTCTCTGCTTAAATTTCCTTTACTCTTTGTCTTAAGTATCCTCTTTACCACAGTATCATGCCATTGTCTCAAGTCCCTTTTTGCGACATTATTATCGATCAATAGCTATGAAACATGAATACTTTTGAAAGTGAGTCATATATCTATGCTTGTGGATAAGTATTTGATATTTTTTAAACATATCTGATAACTTAAAATTAATTTTTTTTTTTAATTTTAAAAAGTATCAAATGCTCCTCGAACACTCCCATTGAAGTCCTTGGGAATTAATTATCATTTTGCCCCTACTACTATCCCTTAGAATAATAGTGAGAGTTCGATTTGATGACACACCCAACACACCACCCCAATGTTGAAAGACTTTGATAGATCCTTTTTTGGGTGAATAACTATGATAGATCCATTCAAACGTTATAGTACCATTTGGAGGACGGGTCACCCACATGAGGGAATTAGGGGTGTTGTTATGCCTGGAAGGCACAGTAGCTTGCTGTGTCCCTTTGTGGGAGTTCAGGGCACTCATATGAGGACATTTGTCTTATTATTTCTTTTAAAAAAATGCCATAAGAATAATAAATTCTACTATTTAATTAATAAAAATCAATTTACTCACCACTCATAAAACCCAAGTAGCAAAATATTTCTCTACATTGTTGCGGCCATGGAATATAATCTTTGAAGTTGATTGTGTGGTCATTGCTAATGATTAGTTCTGTTATAAAAAATCACTTCAACTTTTTAAATTTGAAAAGGAGTTCCAAAATTTAGTAGATTTTATTGCACATCAATTTACCAACATAATCATGTGCTTCCCTTGGTTTCTGCGATGCAATAAGTGCTAACATTTCCTTTTGCAAATTAAAAACAATAAATTAAAAATTACGGCTCCTTTAAGTCAAGTTTAGCATGATTAAAAAAAAATAAAAAGTCAAAAAGTCAAAAAGTCACTATCCTATTTAAGTCACATCATCTTATTTAAGTCACATTACCTCTCTAACACATCACTTCAAACCCAACCCAAACCCAACTCATATTTCATAAAAAGTTAAAAAGTACACTTATTTAGTCTTCCTAAACTAGGCCTTAGTAAGACTTTCTATTTAGGATTTGAAAATATGAGTTGTATTTTAATTTTGTATATTTTAAAATTATAATTTGAGTGTAAAAAATTTATTTGGTTATGATTTTTTAATAGAGTTCTGAATTGAGTGTGAAATTAAGTTTTGAAAGTTTGATTGGACATGTAAAGTAAGAAAATTTGTTTAGTTATGAGTTTTGGAAAGAGTTTTCAAAACTTAATTCAAATTGTTATTATTTATAACAAAACACATTACTTTCACACTATTAAAAATTTTGATCAACACTCATAATCAAACTCTTTTTAAAATTCAATTAAAAAAATTTATTATTAACAGAAAATAACATTAATCAATTTTTTAATTGAAAATACCACAAAGGAAATAATTTTTTTTCAAAATAAATATTAAAAAAATTTTAATAAGTAAAAAATTTTAATAATTTTAAATTTTAATAATTTAAATTTAAAAACAACTCTACACTCAAATCGTAACCAAACACATAAAACAAAACTTAATTAAAAAATTATTTTTAAAACTCATAACCAAACACATAACTCAAAACTCCATACTACTTTCACAACTCTACACTCAAATCGTAACCAAATACATAACAAAAAAATTAAAATATTTAAAAATATTTTTATAAAATAGAGTTTGAATTTTTTTTTTATAAAATATTTTAAAATTTAAAAAATTAAAATCGTAATATTTAAAAATTAAAATATTCAAAAAATTAAAAAATTAAAAAAAATCGTAACATATTTAAATATTAAAATATTTAAAATCTTAGGACAAAGCACCAATAAATCCCAAATTTGGAAATGTTAACCCATTTAGTCCTGAAAGTTTTTTGTTGGACTAATAGGTCCTATTTCCTACGAAACTTATTATAGGCATTTTTTAGATTTCCCTTCTTTTCAAACATCAAACATTATTCATCCAACATCAAACATTAGATTTCAAACATCGTTGAAAATTACAATAATGTTTCAAACATTAGATTTCAAACATCTAAAGTTCAACAGATTTCAATAATGTTTGAAATTATAGAATGAAACATCAGATTCATTTACCATCATGAACATCAGATTTCAATAATCTAATGTTTACCATCATGAACATCAACATCAGAACATCATGAACAAACATCGTGAAAAATTAGATTTCAAACATCAAAAATTAGATATCAGACATCAGATTTCCAACATCAAAAATTACAATAACGTGAAAAATTACAATGTTTGAAATCAGATTTCAAACATCAGATTATCGGATCTGTGATGTTCTTCAACACAGTGATGTTCTTGAATGTCAGATCTGTGATGTTCTCCCTCTACAGGTGCAAACTCTTCAACCTCTCCAGAATCCCCCAAATTCAATCACATACACATCTCTCTATACCTATATATCTACATCCATGAATCTACAAATGAGGAAAAAATCGAAACTTATTGGGTTCTGTTCACTGATCTCCAAGATCTGTATTGGTGTCTTTCCGGTATGAATCTAATGTTCGAACCACTAAAATGGATAAATAGAAAAAAGAAAAAAGCATCGGCTTCTATCCCCTCAGTTTTAAACTACGACTTGAACTCCAAATCAAACACATTCCGCTACTTCTATTTCGTCTCCAACAACTCTCTCTCTCTCTCTCTCTCTCTCTCTGTCTAGATACATGAATCAGTGTAGAGAGGATAGGAAGATGGAGAGCAGGTGGAAAAGGGAGGGGACAGTAGCGTGCGTATCGTGGATCCGGCGGCCGGAAAACGCGCATCTGGTTGTGGTGGGGAAGGCGAGGCAGCATCGCGATCAACTGTCGCAACTCCAGATCTTTTCCTTCGATTCCAAGTCCTCTTCTCTCGCTCCCTCTCCATTGGTCTCTGCTCCACTTCTCCCCCTTCTTCTTTTGAAGTATGATTGTTTGCAAGAATGGTGAAGTATATGCGATTGATGAGAGAGGGAGACAGATAAGGAGTTTCTGATGAAGATCGAAAACATTAACACGGGAAGGAACATATTTTTATTTTATAAAAATTTTAAAAAGAGGAAAAAAATTAGGTTAATGTTTGGACGAAGAAAAATGAATAATCTTAATGTTGTTTTGATGATGATGTTTGATGTTGTTTGATGATGATGTTGTGAGGTTTGATGTTGTTTTGATGATGATGTTTGATGTTGTTTTGATGATGATGTTGTGATGTAAAAAAATGACTAAATGATTTATAAAAAAACACTCAGGACTAGATGGAGTAACATTTTCTCATATGGGACTTATGAGTAATTTCTCCAAAATCTTAACAAAATTAAAATATTTTTAAAATATTTAAATATTTAAAAAAAAATTTAAAATTAAAATATTGATTTGAATTGAGTTTTGAATTATGTGTTTAGTTATGAGTTTTGAAAAGCAATGATTATGTTTTGAATTGAGTTTTGAGAAATGGGTGTAGAATTATAATTTGAAAGCTCAAAACAAACACAACACTTAAATCAATGGATGAAACTATAATTTGAGAGGCTTACCAAACGGGCCTACTTTTTTTTTTTTTTTTTGCTAGCATAAATTAATAGCTATTGTTGTTTGAGTATTTTTTAAGGATTAAATAATATTTAAAAAGTATAATTTTAATATATGTTTTATACATTTTTTCTTATACATGTACATCAACATCAACTTTTAGGCCAATTGACGAGATTAGTAGTATTCTTAAAATAAAACTGAAAGAATTAATTAAAAGAAATGATTCTACTAATGATAGTTTTATGAGTCGTGGTTGAGATGAAGAATGTTAAATTAGGTAAAATTTTAATATATTTATATATATTTTTAAGCATATTTCAATAAATTTTTAGGGTAAATTATAAATACACTTCCTGAGCTTTGATTAAAATACAAATCGCCCCATGTGATTCTGAAAATTACAATCCACCCGCTTAGATTTTTAATTTCATAACAAATCGTTTATTTTATTAATAAATCATCAAATCAATTAACAATTTTTAATGATATTAGAAAAATGTTTCAATTAATAATTTAGGTAATTTTATTATTGTATAGAAGAGCAATTATAAATTTTATTTTTTTAGTTAATTCTGTTAAATAAAAAATTCAAATAAGGGAGTATTTGTAATTTTTCAAACTACATGGGGCAATCTGTACTTTAACCAAAACTCAGGAGGTGTATTTGTAATTTATTAATACACCCCTTGAGGTTTGATTAAAATACGAACCGCTTCCTGTGGTTCTAGAAATTACATTTCACCCATGAGATTTCTAATTTCATAATAAATTATCCATTTTATTAATAAATTAAGAAGTCCATTAACAATTTTTAATGATGCTAGAAATATATTTCAATTAATAATTTAGATAATTTTATTACTGTAGAGGAGATCAATTATGAACTTCATTTTTTTAGTTAATTCTGTTAAGCAAAAAATTATAACATGAGGGTATTTGTAATTTTCTAAACTACAACAAGCAATTTGTAATTTAAGCAAACCTTAGAGAGTATTTGTAATTTATCCAAATTTTTACAAATAAATTAAGATTAATGACCACAAATTATACAGACATTAGCATTTTCTTTATAAAAAATAAAATAAAAAATAAAAAAGGGGAAAAAGTTGGTAATGGAAACTTTCCTTGTATAGATAATTTAGAAAAAATTAAAAAAAGAAAAAAAAATAGCGAGTTATTATCTCTTTATTTTTTTTGAAAATATAAAGTGAGAAAATATAATGAAGATTGGAAAAAAATGGAACCACTTCTGCTAAAAAGTATGACAAAATTGTGAAGTACCAACTAGTCCAATCTCATTTTTCTTCTCCAATTTTAAACTCCATTTATTTTCATTTATGTCTTGTTATCAAAATAAGTAGAACTTGATGGGTCGTAATCCATATCAAAAATAAATCTGATTCACATAATTCAAATTTTGGATAAATTTTTTAATATTTTTTTTGAGTTTTAACTTTGCTTTTGCTGAAAGATAGAATAGTTTTTCCTCCCCAAGTCACTGGTTTTGATAACTTTCTAGATAAATTTCATGGCAACCTTTATGGGGCATCTTGTTGTTTCTCTTTTCTTTTTTGGAGAAATAAAAATTCAATGTAAGTTTGAAAAAATAATTTTTAATAAGTGCTAAATTTTAATTAAAATGATAGACTTTTGTATGAATCTATAATTATTTTGAGAATGTATCACTAATTTATAATTTTTTTATATTTTTTTTTCAATACACCTGTTAGTAGAAGAATATAGGAAGAACTTTGTCATTAATGGAAGGACAATATTGAATTTGAAAATTCCTACATTATTTGAACCGTTGTTGTTTTATCAATCAAATTATCTTTTAATGAAAAGAGGTTTTTTTTTTATTTTTTATTTTTTATTTTTATAAATGTATTTTATATTAGGGAAAGTCATTTCAGCACGCCTCAAATTGAGCAAGTTTTTCTCATTCCAATTAAATTTGGGGTAGGGTTTTTATTTTTTATTTATTTTTTCATCTGCCATGGGCCTGGGTAGGGGGAGGATATATGTTTTCTTACCCAGTTATATTAAGATTTGTATAGTTGCATTGTTATGTTCGCTGATAGTTTAATGTTAATGTTTGATTTAAAATGTTTTATTGTATTGGGTGAATTTATTTTATTTATAAAAATGAATATAAAAGATTTGATCGAATGTGTGAATAGGAAGTGTGGGGAAATATTTTCTGAGTACCAACACGTGGCAAGGTGACGCCGACGTGTCAGCCGAGGTGCCACGTGTCTTGGTCATTGTGCCGAGGTCATCTCGGCTAGGGCGAGGTTGCCTCCGAAGATATCAGAATCCGAGATAAGCGGATAAGGGACAAGAGTCCTAGAATGAAGAGGGAACTCAACTTGGATATGGACAAGAGTCCTAGATTGGGAGAAGATTTCAGTTTGGGTAAAGATAAGACTCTTAGAGAGTTTATCCTAATCCCATTAGGAGTCCCAGATTAGCAGTAATCCTAAGTCCATTAGGGCCAGGCTCCTATTGGGACTAGGATTGTATTGGCTATAAAAGAGAGGCAGCCCCATGGGTCTGAGGTATGCTTTTGATACTCAAGCTTGTGAGTTTAGGCCTCGTTTGGCAAGAGACTTTTTTAGCCAAAAAGTCAAAAAATCACTAAAAAAATCAAAAAGCCAACAACCCATACCAAAAAGTCAAAGATTCCCTTTTCTCTCTACTTTTTGCACATCTTTTCGTAAAAAGTCAAAAAGTCATCCCAAGCATACTAGTTTTTTTTACATCACATTTTAGCAAAAAAGCCAAAAAGTTACTAAAAAAGCCTATTACCAAACGAGGCCTAGTACTTGATTTATCTTTGAGAGATATACTGACTTGATCGTCGGAGTGCCCTCGGGTGGTCGAAACCACCGCGGGATTCTTATATTTCTGTTGTAGGTCAGTCAGGTGCCATCTATTCTGCCAGTGCTCTCCAGCTGGTTACTAAGCGGGCAGTGTGTCAGAAAATCACCCACACAATTTGGCGCCGTCTGTGGGAAAGAAAAAAGAATAGATGGCCAATGACGGACAGAAGGATTAGACTGGAGACAACGCTCTTGCTGGGAATAGTAGATCTATCAACCTCGACGTTGAAGGGGACAATAGCAACACAGAAACTCGTGACCAGAGTCACGGAGTGAAAGAAGCCGGTCAGGAAGGTGACACACCAAAGACGACAGATCGAAGCAACGGAGATGACCTCCAGGTATGGAAGGATAGATACCTGCGGAGGAACGAAGACCCTTCCAAAAGGGATGCAAAGACAGGGGGCATGAGCGCTCCCAAGGAAACAACATTCAAGAATAGAAGAACTCATCCTAAGTGAGCAGATCTCGGATTTCAGATCTTGGATCCCGGATCCGAGAAGACATGATCTCAGCCTAGACAAGTAGGCCCGAGAAGACGAGAGCTCAACCTAAGTGAGCAAGATAAGATCTCGGCACCTGAATCCGAGAAGAGAAGAGCACAATGAGCAGATCTCAGATCCCAGAAAATAAAAAGAAAAACACACAAGATCAGACTAAAGTTGGCCAGAATTGAGAAGTATGCTAGGGCCAAGGAGGATATGCCGAGAACAAAGGCATCGGAACAAGAAAAGAGAAACGGCTCGCCGATGCGAGGCCGAAAATCAAACTCAGGTTGGAGCCAAGTAAGATCAATAGAGAAACCAAGGCCGACAACCTCGGCTTGAATTCGACCTCGGCGACAAGGTCGAAGCTACATGTATGATGAGAACCCAAGTGGATTTTAAGTTCACACTGGGGGCGCAGAGAAGAAGAATGCGTTTACCGCTTGTTGAAATTTGTGGACAATTTACAAGTTGGTTAAACGGAGATAATGCTTAACCGAAGTTAAGCCGAAGATGATGTTTAACCGAAGTTAAACCAAGATGATGCTTAACCGAAGTTAAGCCGAAGATGATGTTTAACCGAAGTTAAACCGAGATGATGCTTAACCGAAGTTAAGCGGAAGATAATATTTAACCAAAGTTAAACAGAGATGATGCTTAACCGAAGTTAAGCTGAAGATAATATTTAACTAAAGTTAAACCGAGATGATGCTTAACTGAAGTTAAACCGAAGATGATGTTTAACCGAAGTTAAACCGAGATTATGCTTAACCGAAGTTAAGCCGAAGATGATGTTTAACTAAAGTTAAACTGAGATGGTTCCTTATCTTCACTTGTTGAAATTTGTAGCAATTTACAAGTTGAAGTTAAGCTGAGCTGGTTCCTTATCTTCACTTGTTGAAATTTGTAGCAATTTACAAGTTGGAGTTAAACTGATTCCTTATCTTCACTTGTTGAAATTTGTAGCAATTTACAAGTTGAAGTTAAGCTGAGCTGGTTCCTTATCTTCACTTGTTGAAATTTGTAGCAATTTACAAGTTGGAGTTAAGCTGGTTCCTTATCTTCACTTGTTGAAATTTGTAGCAATTTACAAGTTGAAGTTAAGCTGAGATTATTCCTTAATTCACTTGTTGAAATTTGTAGCAATTTACAAGTTGGAGTTAAGCTGGTTCCTTATCTTTACTTGTTGAAATTTGTAACAATTTACAAGTTAAAGTTAAGCTGAGATTATTCCTTATCTTCACTTTCTGAAATTTGTAACAATTTACAAGTTGAAGTTAAGCCGAGATGACTGTTTCTCTTCACTTGTTGAAATTTGTAGCAATTTACAAGTCGAAGTGAAGCCGAGGTTATAATTTGCACACTTATAGCAATCTACAGGTTGGTCCAACCAAAGAAGATGCTTAACACTTGTTGAAATTTGTAGCAATTTACAAGATAACGTTAAGCCGACATATGATCATCTTTTGAAATTTGCAGCAACTTACAGGCTGAGGAAAAAGCTAAGTATGTTGTTTAAATACTTGTTGAAATTCGTAATAATTTACAAATAGATTATTGTTTAACACTTGTTACGTTAATCCTTGTTGATCCTTGTTACAGTATATGTTAATCCTTGTTAAAACACTTGTTGAAACTTGAGAAAAAGTTTGCAAAGTTAACATTGAGTAGTATATGTTTCACACTTGTTAGAATTTATAAAAAGTTTACAGGTCAGTATCCGGCCGAAGTAAAAGTTTTTGTAGCTATTATACCCGAGGTATGTAACCCCGAGAAGATTGCACAAAGGAGGCAAAGTATGAAAGACATGCAAAATATTCTAAGTATAGAATCATGCAAGAGCAGATAGAAGAAGATCAAAACAGAATTCATGGAGATTGAAAACGAGGACATAGAGGTCCTAGATGATGTCGGTAAGGAGCCAGCCGAGAAAAGTGAAAAGGCACTGAGGAAAATCCTCGTCCAGGAGGGGGATGAAAAACGCTTCTTTCTTCTCGGCTTAGGCTTAGCCGAAGAAGAAGAAAGGAAATTGGAAGCTTTTTTTAGAGCAAACATTGGGGTATTTGCTTGGACACCTTACGAAATGCCTGGCATTGACCTCGAGGTCACTTGCCACCAACTGAACGTCGACAGGTCGGCCAAACCTGTAATCCAACGAGCAAGAGGACCGACGTTGATGCACGTCGAAGCAGTAGAGAAGTAGACAGACTTTTGGAGCTCAGGGCCATCCGAGAAGTCAATTACCCGACATGGCTATCAAATACAGTGGAAGAAGAAATGATAATTAAGGAGCAAGGAATGTTAACACTTGTTGAAATTTTTGAGCAAATTACAAGATGAGTTAACCGAAGATTATGAAGTCTACCACTTGTTGAAATTTGTAGCAATTTACAAGTTTGGTATAGCAGAGATAACACTGAAAGACGTTTCCGAGATATGGTCAACCGAGATGACCAACTAGCTTGTTAAGAGCTGAGAAGGTTGGCAAGTACAAAAATGAAGACCTTAAAGAACTAGGGACTGAAAGCAAGAACGTCAGACTAATCTGCTTCGACGGACGACAATGGTTCGACCTCGGCAGTCAGTTGGAGGAGCTTCTCTACCGCTACCTCGGCATCAATTTCAAGAAGGAAGTAAACTGCACGGCATCAGCGGTAGGTTGTGTCTCACCCCCAGAAGACAGTTAGAAAGAACTTCTCAGCAGCCTTCTCAGCTACGAGCTCAGCATCAACCTCCTGAAGAGTTTGATCAAAGCTCTTCTTGGCGATTGGCACCTCGGAGTTTTTGAAAGCAAGGATTGAAAGCAAAAATCTGGGAAAAGACATAGAAAACAGAAACAAGAATGTAATTCGTAATCAAGAATGGTGAGGAAGCTATCAGGAAATCAAGACAAAAAGATTGCACAAGTGTGTCAAGCCAAGAACAGTGGCAGAAATCAACAGATGTGTGAACAATGTGTATTCAAGAAGATGATTTGGAAACAACGGGTAAAACAGCAATGGTGATTAACAATGAAGCAGAGCTTCTTGGAAAGCAACAAGAAATAAAACCAGGAGGAAAAGTGTCTTACCAGAAAGAGGGAAGCTTGAATGAGAATTGCCAAAGTCTGACGACGGATGCGAAAATAACAGAATCACATAAGCTTCACCGGAGAAGAGGAACGAAGACAGTTAGAGAGCTTAAAAGCTTGGAACAATGGTGGATTTGAGGAAAAGAGCTAGAAAGAGAAAATTCAGAGTCAAGAAGACAACAAAGTTCATGAATAAAGCCAAGTGTACAGACATTAAGTAGGTATGTGAAGAACAAGAAAAGTAATGACCCAGGCACTATGCTAGCAGCAGAAAGTAGATATAGCGAGAACAGTGCCGGACATTCAAACAACTCAAAACTTGTAAACAGACGAAAATAAAAAACAATAGAGGGCAAGTAAACGGATTCAGAAGAGTTATAAAAGATTGAGCTTAATAAAGGAGTTTATGAACCTACCGAGAGAAATGAATGCCAATATGAAAATTGCCGGAGTCAAATAGATGACTGGAAATCGGGAACTCACCAGAGAGTGTGAGTGGAGCAGTTGCAAAGCTCTTGGAGTTTACGAATTAATGGAACAAGAACCTCGGCTAGGAGGTGTGATCTCGAGCAGCTTGGAAAGCATGAAGCTTGATACTTGATAGAAGTGGACAGTAAAGTCTAGGGAACTTTGAGGTCGGCGAGTTTGATCTCAGACGGAGGGGCACAAATGAACGAATAGTGTAGGTTCCATCACCTCAGAATGCCGAGGTAATAGAACCTAGGGGGCAGTTGTGGGGAAATATTTTTTGAGTACCAGCACGTGGCAAGGTGACGCCGACGTGTCAGCCGAGGTACCACGTGTCTTGGTCGTTGTGCCGAGGTCATCTCGGCTAGGCCGAGGTTGCCTCCGAAGATATCGGAATCCGAGATAAGCGGATAAGGGACAAGAGTCCTAGAATGAAGAGGGAACTCAACTTGGATATGGACAGGAGTCCTAGATTGGGAGAAGACTTCAGTTTGGGTAAAGATAAAACTCTTAGAGAGTTTATCCTAATCCTACTGGGAGTCCCAGATTAGCAGTAATCCTAAGTCCATTAAGGCCAGGCTCCTATTGGGACTAGGATTGTATTGGCTATAAAAGAGAGGCACCCCCATGGGTCTGAGGTATGCTTTTGATACTCAAGCTTGTGAGTTTAGTACTTGATTTATCTTTGAGAGATATACTGACTTGATCATCGGAGTGCTCCCGGGTGGTCGAAACCACCGCGGGATTCTTATATTTCTGTTGTAGGTCAGTCAGGTGCCATCTATTCTGCCAGTGTTCTCCAGCTGGTTACTAAGCGGGCAGTGTGGTCGGAAAATCACCCACACAGGAAGCATGATTGAGGTTGAAATGCATGGATAATAGACGTCTGAAACCATTGTCATCGTTGTTACCGGAGACTTTAATTGAGATAATTTTATTAAGAGTTTTGTTAATGATAATTTAATGTATTGTTAATAATTACAAAAAATATCTAAAAAATAGAATCTTATGGAATATTTTACACATCTATTATTAATGACAATTCTTTGAACAATGATTATAATTTTCCTTCTATTATGTCAAAAAGGAACGAAAAATACAAGCTTAAGAATTTTCTAAACATTTTAGGATTCTATGTTGATAAATATTTATTAGTTTTTATTTTTATTTTTAATTTAGATCATTTTGGCATACTTATTTTTGGTTTAAAAAATCAATTTCCCCAATCTATAAAACTTATCAAACCAAACCAAGCCTTGAGTCCCATCTTAAAATGAGGTCGGCTACACGAATCATTCTTCTCCACGCGGCCCTATCAAAGGCCATTTCATTAATCAAATTAAGTAGATCCATATCTCTATTTACAACGTTAACCAACGTTAATCTAGGCCTACCTCGTCCCCTAACTCTCCCTTCTACTATTACAGCATCGTATCTCTTCACTACTACCTCTGTTGGTCTCCGTTGAATGTGACCAAACCATCTCAATCAATTCTCTCTCAACTTGTCTTCTATCGGTGTTACTCCTACCCATTCCCGAATACACTCATTCCTAATTCTGTCGTGTTTAGTCTTGCCACACATCCACCTTAGCATCCTCATCTCAGCCACACTCATCTTATCTACATGTTATTTCTTGGTTGCCCAACACTCCGTCCCATACAACATCGTTGGTCTGATAGCCATTCTATAGAACTTATCTTTTAGTCTAGTGGGTATTTGTTTATCACGCAGTACCCCAGACGCACTTCTCCACTTACACCATCCCACCTTAATCATGTGGGCCACATCCGCATCAATCTCCCCCGCTGTTATGATAATTGATCCTAAATAACGAAAATGTTCACTCTTAGGCAGTTCTTGGTTCTCAATCTTCACTTCTCCTCTGCTTTTATTGTTACTATTACTAAATTTACACTCCATGTACTCTGTTTTAGTTCTGCTTATCCGAAATCCTTTCGATTCAAGAGCTTTTTTCTAAATCTCCAACTTTGTATTAACTCATTCTCTAGTCTCATCCACTAGCACGATATTGTCTGCAAAAAGCATACACCAAGGCACGTCAACTCGAATATTTCTCGTCAACTCATCCGTAACTAAAGCAAAAAGATAAGGGATTAAGGTAGATCCTTGGTGTAACCCAACAGTGATAGAAAATTCATTTGTCTCTCCAGCAGGCGATCTAATAGTAGTCACCACCTCTTCATACATGTCTCTAATCACATCAATATAACCTTTTGTCACCCATTTCTTCTCTAACACCCACCATATTATATCTCGGGGAACTCTATCATATGTTTTCTCAAGGTCAATAAACACCATATGAATGTCTCTTTTATTTTCTCTATACTTTTCTATTATTCTCCTCAAAAGATAAATCGCTTCCATTGTTGACTTGCGAGGCATAAACTCAAATTGATTCTCTGACACCTCTGTTATATCTCGTAATTGGCGTTCTATCACCCTTTTCCACACTTTCATTATATGATACATGAGCTTGATTCCTCTATAGTTGTTGCAATTCTAGACATCTCCTTTATTCTTATATATTGGCACTAAAATACTCTTCCTCCACTCATCTGACATGTTCCTAGTCAACAAAATTTTACTAAACAACCTAGTCAACCAAACAACCCCTTTTTTACCCAAGCACTTCCAAGTTTCAATAGGGATATCATCGGGTCCTAAAGCCTTATTTGATTTCATCTTTTTAAGTGCAATCTCCACTTCAAAGTTTCTAATCCTGCGATAAAACTATAGTCTTGGTTTATCGTATTACTGGTCATTTCTTCCCCTATTGTCATACTTCCATGTTCCTCATTTAATAGTTTCTCAAAATAGTTCTTCCATCTTTCCTTAATCTCTTCATCCTTCACCAATACCTTAGAATCATTACTCTTGATGCACTTAACTTGATTAAAATCTCTTGTTTTCCTCTCTCGTATCTTAGCAAATTTGTATACCCTATTCTCTCCCTCTTTACTATCCAGTCTAGTGTATAGGTCATCATAAGCTTTCAACTTCGCCTCTCTCACTACTTTTTTGACCTCCTTATTAGTCAATCTATAGCTCTTAAGGTTTTTCTCAGTTCTATCCTTTTGTCACTTTTTAAAGCACTCTTTTTTTTTTTTTTGTCTTAACTACCGCTTGAATGAAAAAAGAGTTAATAATATATCAATTTTTTTTTTTTGGGCAAAGATTTTTTTTAAGATCTCTAATATTAAGATTTTATAAGATAAAAGATATACAATATTTTTAGAGTCCCTTAACATTTTCACAAAGAAAATTCGATTCAGAAAAAATTTGGTCCCAACACAGAAAAATTTACTTGGTATGATCACAAAGAAATTTCATTGAAAGACCTTAACTAATTAAAAAAACATCTTTGACCTCTCTTACGGTTTGTTTGGAAGTGGGTTGGTTTTTGACTCTTTTAGTTATTTTAACCTGGGCTAAAAAACTTAATTTGAGAAGGGCTTTTGGCTTTTTTGACTTTTTTGTAAGAGAAAGAATATAATGATTATGAATTGGATGTGATATTTTATTTTTTGTGACTAAAAATATATTTTATTTTTTGTGGCTATCTTAGCCAAAAAAACCCAACATTTGGCTTCCCAAACGAAACCTTACTATACAAAGTTGGAGAGGGATATTTTACTATTTTTTTTTTTTTTTTTGGTTGGGAGTCTTAGTAGAGAAGAAATGTAAATAAAATGTTAGAGATCACAAAAACTCCACCAAAAATTTCACCAAATGTTATATGGATGTGGGACCCATATAATGTGGATCTTATGTGAGTTTCACACCCATATGAGATATTAGTAAAATTTTTGATCAAATTTTTAGAATCCCTAATGTTATTCAAATGTAAAAATAAAAAGTAAAAAATAATTAAAAGAAGGATAACTCCACCCCACCCAAGGTAAGTAGCAGGTCCAACATCTATGAGACAAATCATGCCATTCCCATTGAGGAGCTCTCTTGCCTACTGCACAATACAAAGCTTGAGATGAATTTAGGAATAAAATTATTATTCTTTGAAAATATTTAATTTTATATTAAATTTATAAAATAACAAAAAAAACATGTCGTCCGATTTTATTAAGATTAATGTTAATAAATGTTCTTCAACTACTAATTAAAGTATACTCAACGTTATATTAATTAGCCTTAATTCTAATAATATTTTATTTTATTTTACTCATTAAATTAAAGGAATTTATTATTTGAATGTTTCTGAGAAATTTTAATGTATTACAATTAATAAAAGAGAATTTTTTTTAACATCTCTGATATTAAGATTTTATAAGATAAATAATATACAATATTTTTTATTGTAGTTAAGGTTTCTCAACACTTTCACAGAGAAATTACTCCCTAATACAGAGAAATTTCATCATGGCACAAAGAAATTTCAATTTTCACAGAGAAATTTCTCTGGTATGATCATAGAAAAATTTCAGCGAACGATCTTAGCTAATAAAAATAAAATATATCAGACCTCTCTTACTATCCAAAGTTGGAGAGGATGTTTCACTAATTTTTCCTTAATAAAATCATTTCAAATAAACTAAATAGTACCCTCTTTTCTTTTTCTTTTTTTCCTTCTTCCGTCAACCACATATATTGAATGCCTTATACTTTGAAGAGAATAATTTGTACGTATAAATATATTTAGGGATGATTTGGCAATAATTTATTGGGGAAACTACGACACAGTGGTAATCCCAAAATATTATTACAATTTCATGGTAAAGATTATAATTTTAATAATTAATATTTATAAATTTGATCATTTATCTATAATTGTTTTTAAAATTTTAACATGAATTGAATTTTTTTAAAAATTTATTTTAGTCAAAAAGTCAATGCAAAAACAATTAACTATTCTTTTTATTGTTTTAAACATCTTTTTATTAGAAAACTAAAAAATTAAATGAAATAGCTAATTCTGAAAACAACTCTATCTATCGTGATCCTCTTTACTTATTTCCAATGATCTTTATTACATTTCAAGAAATTCTAAAGCATAGAAATTGTTATAATGTACAACATTGTAAAACATTTATCAGAATTCCAAATTGACAAAAGGTATTGTCCAATTGTTTTCAGTTTATGTATCGTGTCTCATTAATTTTTTAACAAATTAATCTCAATAAAAAAAATGACTCTCTCTCAATAAAATAAACAAATTAATCTCAATTCCAATCATTATTTTATCTATCGTGTCTTATTATTTATTTAAATTTGATAAAAAAAATTTTAAAATATTTGAAGATGACTTCCTTTCATAGAAATGGTTAAAAATAGTTTTTTAAAGTAAGTTTGATATTTTTTTAAAAAGATTTGATCATAAAAACAATAAAGTTAGATTGTTTTATTTGATAACAAACTTATAAAATTTTACTCAAATTTAATAAAAATTAAAATTAAAAGATCTTACCATTGAAACCATGACACTAGATTGTTTATCTGTTACGAGATTTTGTATGATCTGATGTTTAGCGATTTTTTGAGGGGAAAAAAATCAAACCTATGACATTAAGGCCTAGTTTGGAAAGACTAAATAAGTGTACTTTTTGACTTTTTTTGTATTATGTGTAGAAAAAATAAAGAGGAGATGTTGATTGATGTGACCCAAAAAAGATAAAAAGATGAAATAAGTGCACTTTTTTCTTTGTAGCCAAACTTGACCTAAACGTTCGCTAGCTAGAAGTGTACTAGTGTCATGGTTATAATGGCAAGAGCCTTTTATTTTAATTTTTTTTATTAAAAAAAACCTATGACACCGGTTTTAAACAAATGTTATTTTAGAAATTAAAAAATTAATGATTTATTAAAGTGGCAATATTGGACATGAAGACAATGTAAAGAAATTTTTTCTTTTTCTTTTCTTTTCTTTTCTAATCTTTTATTTTTCTTTTCAAATTTAAATATCTTAACTAAACACAATGTTAAGAAATTAAGGAGTGTTTTAGAAAGATAATTAAAAATTATTTTTTAATTTTTTTTTATAAAAGAGAAAAGTAAATTAAAAATTGAGTAGTGAATTTTAATCCAATCCCTAAAATAGTAAATAATGAAAACTTTGAGTATCTTCTGCTTCTGCTATAAATACCCAACGTTTGTCTACAAGCCAAAAACCCTCTCTCTCTACTTTCCCTTATTTCACTTCCACGCCTCTCTCACCAAACTACATTTTTTCGGCGACGAATTTCCGGCGAAACATTCCCAATCGAAGTATCCATTTATCACTATGGTCGACGTGGACCGGAGAATGACCGGTCTGAACCCGGCCCATATCGCCGGCCTCCGCCGCCTCTCCGCTCGAGCCGCCGCCGCCCCACCACCTTCTTCAACCCTTCCGGTCCGAACCGGCCGCCTCTCCTTCACTTCTCTCGCCGACAAAGTCATCACCCACCTCAAAAACTCCGGAATCCAAGTCCAAACAGGCTTGTCCGACGCCGAGTTCGCCCGAGCCGAGGCCGAGTTCGGCTTCCCTTTCCCACCCGACCTCAAAGCGGTTCTCTCCGCCGGTTTACCAGTCGGCCCCGGCTTCCCCGACTGGCGCTCCGGCGGCTCCGCTCGGCTCCATCTCCGCGCCTCCATAAACCTCCCTATCGCCGCAATCTCATTCCACATCGCGCGCAATGCGCTGTGGTCGAAGTCTTGGGGTCCAAGACCATCCGACCCGGAAAAGGCCCTCAAAATCGCTCGAAACTCCATTAAAAAAGCTCCACTTTTGATACCCATTTTCAACCATTGCTACATTCCTTGCAATCCTTCACTAGCTGGAAATCCCATCTTCTTCGTTGACGAGACCCGAATTTTCTGCTGTGGTTTCGATCTCTCTGATTTCTTCGATCGCGAATCTTCCTTGTTTCAGAGCTTAGACCCACAAGTCCTCTCCAAACAACAATCCGTCAGAGAAAAATCTGCCGGGTCGTCATCGAATTTCTCTCGTAGAAGCCTTGATACCAATACGGGTCATAGAACACCCAGATGGGTCGAGTTTTGGAGCGATGCCGCCGTGGATCGGCGGCGGAGGAACTCGAACTCCTCGTCTTCTTCGTCCTCGTCTCCAGAACGGTACATCGACATGCCCAGATCAGAAATGCCAAAATGGGTCGAAGACTATATCGGGCAAATTGGGTCGGTGTTGAGAGAAAGCGGGTGGGAGGAATCGGACGTCGCAGAGATCGTACACGTGTCGGCCTCCGGGTTCTTTGAAGGTGAGATGGTTCTTCTAGACAACCAATCGGTTCTCGATGCTCTGCTCCTGAAAACGGATCGGTTCTCGGATTCGCTCCGGAAGGCCGGGTGGAGCTCTGAAGAGGTTTCGGATGCGTTGGGGTTTGATTTTCGACTGGAGAAGGAGAGGAAACCGGTGAAGAAGCTGTCGCCGGAGCTCGTTGAACGAATCGGAAAACTGGCTGAGTCGGTTTCGCGGTAGTCATGATGGGTTTTACCGGCAACCGGCTAACATGGAGATACTTTTGATTTTTTTTGTTTGTTTGTTTTTTTAATTTTCGAGGTCTCGGGCTTGGGAAAATTGGGAAGAAAAAAAAAGAATTGGGAAATGCGCAGTTGTTGCACTATGAAATGTGTATATATATATAAAGGATTAAAGAGTGCAAAAATACATATTTCTACCTCGTATTCATATTGAAATAAGGTAGCCGACATGAAATATTGTTGTTTGTTAATTTTGTTTTTTATATTATGGTAGGAGAAGCTATTGGTTGGGCCTGAGGCATTGTTAAGTGGTGCTTCATGTATGTTTTGTATTGGTGGAGATGATAAGGTTTAAGATTTTATATTGGGTAATTGAAAATATAAAAGAGCATGAATTTTGTGAATGGTCACTGGACGTGTTTCTGAATCAATTAATAATTTTTGTTATGGTACAACTTGTAGAATTGTAAAACTAATTAAGTTATTTTAGTTTGAATTGGTGTTTGACTCGTTAAATTTTGTTAGGTTTTCAAGTCAATTTAAAATATATCTCTTGGTAAGTTTATTTAAATTTTTAAAAATTAAATTTTTTAATTTGATTTGTGTGCTTATGATATTGTTGTAAATCAGTTCATTACTTAAATAAACAAATCTTTAACATATTTTTCAAATTTATTGCATTTTCCGGTTAAATTTAAACAAAATATCATACTAGAATCGACTTATTTACCATCCTACCAATTTGTACATTCGTTAATACTAATGTATTTGTTAATATTAATGTGTGGGTGTGCCCTTGGGATTATTTTATAGTTTAAATTCTTTAATTAGGGATATTTAGTCCCTATTTGGCATTGGTTTTTTTGAGTTGAGATTTTTTTAATTTGGGATTAAGAAGTTCGTTTGGTTTGATTTTTTTGATTTTTTTGACTTATTATGAGAAAAAAAAATGAAACGATTTTAGTTTAAATGTGAAATTTTATCTTATTAACTTATTTAGGTCTCGTTTGGAGAGTGGCTATTTTAGTCAAAAAGTCAACTAAAATAGTCACATTATCTCTCTACTTTTCTGCACATTTTTTCGTAAAAAGTCAAAAAATTACTAAAATAACCTATTTCCAAACGAGGTCTTAATCTATTTTGTTTTTTGTATTTTTTTAACCTAACTAAGTTAGCTAAACGAAGGCTTATCTCTTTCAAACTTTTAATAATGGAAGAAGTTTATAATATATATATTTTTTTTGTAACTAAGATCCTTCAACCACATCTTTATCATATCCACTCTCTCATTCTCTCTCCTCCATTTTTCCTCTCTATTTTCCTTCCGCTTCGACTCTTCGAGGATGACTCTCCATTTTCAGGAGAAGTGATTATTGTGCAAAGGTAAGAAGAGAGAAGGGCAATACGGCGATGCGCCTCCATATTTCAACAGGAAATGGAATCCTTTTTATAATATGGGTTGTTTGGTGGTGCAGACTTGCAGTGGGTCACCATATGATATGAATTGAATTCAAAGATAGCCTCGAAGCTTTTTTAACTCTCTCTCTCTATGTGGTTCGGTTATGGAGAAAAATGGTTGATTGCTTTTGCAGACGGTAGCAATGTAGTTGGGTTGAGGTTTAGGTCATTGTCGTACATGGATTTCTTGGCGGAATCAAAGAGGATGGCCTAAGCGACGATGGCGGTGAAGTGGATTTTTTTGTGATTCAGTCAAAACATAGAGAAAATTGTTAAAAAAACAGAAGAACTTGTGAGCAAAGCAAAGAGTTTTCAAAACACAGATAAATTTGTTTGAAATTTCTCTATTTAAAATTTTTTGTTTTTTTGAAATTTTAAAATTTCTCTAAATTAAAATTTCTCTGAAAAAATATTGAGAGACCTAATCACTGTGAAAATATTATATGTGCTTTATCTTATAAAATCTGAATAACAAGGACCTTAAAAAAAAATTCTCCTTTAATCATCTAGTTTTAAAAAATTTGTAATGCTATTTATATTCACATTATTTTTTAAATGTATTCTTATATATATATATATATATACACAATAAAAATCATGAATAAATAAACATAAAATTCTCTTCATTTTTAATAATATAAATCAATTATCTTAAAAATTACATAAACTCTTTATTTTTAGATGAAAAAAATCACATATACTTAAGATTTCTGTTTGTTTTGATTTTTCAAAAATAATTTTTAAGTGAATTTTTATTTATTTTTATTATACATTTTCACACGTTAGTCAATTATTTTATTTTATTTTTTAGGTTTACATAATCAAAGATATTTTTTAAAAGTAAAAATAATTAATTAAAATATGAAACAAGTAATCTAATAGATTTTTTTTTAGTAATTTTTTTTATATTTGAATTAATTTTTAATTTTTTTAAAAATATCTAAATTAGTTATCTCTAAATTTTTTTAATTTAATTAAATAAAAATAATAATAAGAGCATGTTAGAATTTATTTAAAAACAAGTTTTTAGAAAATCAAATGACGCAAACACATCTTTACGAGCAAGGATCCTCTAGAGTGATTTTTTCCTAAAGTTTCCTAAAGTGCTACAGTGTATGGTTGAGATTTACTGGCAAGTTACATCAATTTTTCTGATGTGACTTGCCAATAAATCTCAACCATACACTATAGCACTTTAAGAAACTTTAGGGAAATTTCACTCTAGAGGATCCTTGGTGCATCTTTACAAGCATAAAAATAAAAATAAAAGAAAAAGTAAAAAATTATTAATGTATTGTTGAGATTTCCAATGGAATATGGGTTTTGGGGGTGAACTGGCACAGATTTCCAATTTTGCAGCGCACGTGTGCAACTTTTTTTTCGAAATAGAAAGACGTTGTTGTTATTGGGTCCCACGTCCGAACCTCATAGCAGCTTTGATTTGGGAATCAAATCAAAATCAAACCCACCCAAATCAAAAAAAAACCAAAAACAAAAAAAAAACAAAAATCTATACTACCAGATTAAGAGATTGTTTGGAATAACCTAAATAAATATATTTTTTATTTTTTTACGAAAAATGTGTAAAAAAATAGAGAGATGATGTGATAAAAAAAAAGATAAAAAGATAAATTATTTTGAACTTCCCAAACTTAACCTAATTTACTTAAAAAAATCGTGAATAAGGGATTTTATGATAGATATTAATTTATATATTATGAGATTTATGTGTAAAATAAATTTAAATTATAAGATAAAAAAAATTAAATAATTTTTGAGTTGATAAGAGTAAGTTCATAATATTACTAATATATATATATTAGGAAAATGATTGGTGGCCCTAAAAAAGTTGCCCCTAATACCCTTAATTTCCATTTTTGAAAACTGTTTTTTTTTTTACTTTCTTTTTCCTTTTTTTTTTTTTTTTTTTTTTACCTTAAATGAAAATACGGGGCATTCGAGCCCCCTGTTTTCGGGCCCTGAATCACGGCTGTATATATTATTATAGCCTAGGTCTCTTAGCTTTGGCACCTTAGGAAAAAATTATTAATTAGTTTAAGGACACACGTGGTCATATTTTCGGCTAAGCATAAATTTTCATGTCTTTATATTTTTTTAAAAAAAATTATTATAAATTTTAAATAATTTATCAAAATTTTCAAATGCCCAATAAAAAATCTCTCTCAATCAGAACGTATATAAGACAGCCGGTATCCAGGACTCACCAATAACTTCTCCGCGTTAGGTGTGTCGCATCATCGTTTTCGAGGTGAGTTTCTATCCTCACCACACCAGCCCAATTAAAAGACCCACTGTCCACAGCCGTATTTTTGGGTCGATCTCTGTGTTTGGTTCATAGGAAAATACTTTTGCTTTTCTTTTCTTTTACTTTTTTTTTTTTTTTCTGCGAAAAAATCTGGTGATTGTGATAAGACGGTACAGGCACGGGTACATGGGGAGAGTTTTTTTTTTGCATAACAAGTGTGTGAGAGAGAGGATAGCAATTTTCGTTGGAATTTGGAAAAGGATGAGAGAGAATCATGGAGAGAGGAAGCTCTGATATGGAAGAAATTTTTCTCAACGTTTGGCTTTTGAGAGACAGAACAACAAGATATTCTGTTTATGGGTGTGATTTAGAAATTTTTTTTTTTTTTGAATGTTGTGCGCTCTAGGTGCAATCTAATCCCATTTCTCTATCATTTCTTTTGAAATATTCTTATCATTTTGAAGTATGTGAATTTTTTAAAAAATAATAAATTTTTTATATAGAGATTTGAAAAGGAAGGCTTTAAATAATTTTAAATAAAGAAATAAATAAATTTGAGGATGAGAGGTGTTGTAATATTTTTATTTGTCTAATGTGTTTAGCAAACCAAACACATCTTTCTTTTCGGTGTACCAAAAAAAAACGAAAAAACCAACACCTCCAGACCTATTAACCCTGAGCCCAAATCTAACCAAATCCACTAGATTGCAGAGGTTCAACGCCGAACATCTCCGTTCCGATTAAGGAAAAATGTTTGGTAGCTCGAAAATAGTTGGCTCGAATTGGCTCGAAATCCAAAACGACGTCGTTTTGGATTCTTTTACCGGTAAGATATATGAAAGAGAATTTTCATTAAATATCCCTCTCGTAAAACGAAACTATCGTTCCAAAACGACGTCGTGTTAATTTCGAACCAAATTCAAACTCAAAAATTTCGAGCTACGTAGCATAATCGCCGATTAAGTAATACATCGAGTAGATATCATCGATAGCAACAGTAGACATTTATGTCGAGTAACTAAGTGGGCCTATGCTGTCTCTTTTTGAAGGTTATAATAAGAACTTGGGCTATGACATTGTGATGATGATGGCAAGCAAGTCAAATTACTTAAGAAATTTCTATACCATCTCTATAAAAGGAAGGTAACTTAAAAAAAAAAAAAAAAAAGTATGCAATATCACTAAAGTTTTCTCTACTCTTTGAAAACCTAAATCACTTTCTCAACTAGTGGCTAACTTAACCGTCGGAGTGTTAATTCTGACACTCTTAATTGAAGTATTTCTTATTTCAAACATCAGAGGGAATATCAAATAAAGGTCTATTTAGGACAAAGTAATATTATAAAAATACCCCTCACATCTAATAATTAGAATTTTAACAAAATTTTCATTAATTTGTGATTATGTTGAAATATGTAGGGCTCGATTTGAGTCCACATGACCTGTAACAGAAGATGAGAGAGTGCACCTTGTGTGAGCATGGGTGTTATGTATGTCAAAACTCCTTCGATGCTTAAATTAACATACTAATTTTGATGGTCTTATTTGAGAGCATATCTAATCCACCTTCTATATTCTCAAATATGAAGGATCTTCACCTACAATTCGTCCATTAAATCCATCTCTATTTAGGAGAAAGATGGGTTGATCCTTGGAAAGGAGTATAAAAAATAGAAAATG
Organism: Camellia sinensis; assembly: GCF_055761805.1. Lineage (NCBI taxonomy): Eukaryota > Viridiplantae > Streptophyta > Magnoliopsida > Ericales > Theaceae > Camellia > Camellia sinensis. Next base: position 194,635,014 of record NC_138964.1, read on the forward strand.
ACCTCCATAATAAATATTTTTCATTGTTTTAAAATACCGACTTTATTCTCAAGTTTTTTTTCTTTCAAATTTATATACTGCCAAACATAATCATACAAAAGTTAATAATACAATAATATTAATAATTACTTAAAAGAAAAATCTCAACCGAATTACTGTAGCAGATTTGGGCTCATAGGCTGTAGCTTAATTATTTATTCAATTTGAAATATTTTTTAAATGCTATTATTGTACAGTTTGTAAATAATTAAATAATTTTTACGCAAACATAGAAAGGGGTCTTTTGGGAAGTAGGTTATAATCTACTTCCCAGATTATAACTCACTTCTCTCTCTCACAAAAAACTGATTATAATTAACTTTTAATCAGTTTTTAACCAAAAAGTTGATTATAATCATCTTCTCAAAATAGCCTTGTGTACTCTTTTTTCTTGGGAATTGAGATACTTTGCGCAATATTTTGTAAAATAAGTGTTCAATTAGTCATACGATTGCTTAGACCATCTCTAACGCTTCACCAAGCCTGTCATCAAATTTGAAATTTGGTAAAAAAAGCACTGTTTGGAGTTCCAACGGTTTCACCAAATTGATATCAAATCGAGAATTCACCAAACATTTCACCAAAGTGAGGACAAGCTCCGCATTTCACCAAAACACTGTGCATGACCGTTGGGGGAGACGAACCGGTCGACCAGCCGGTTGACCAGCCGGTTGACCACCAAAAGGTTCAAACAGTTCCAAAAAAAAGTTCAAACAATTTAAAAAAAAAAAAATTTCCTTACCGGTCGACCAGCCGGTTGACCACCACAGGGTTCAAACAGTTCAAAAAAATTGGTTCAAACAGTTCACAAAAAAAAAAAATCCTCTTACCGGTCGACCAACCGGTTGTCCCCGGAGCAAATTTGATAAAAAGTGAAGCGTTGGAGCCAGTGGTATCAAATTGAGGAAAGCATCCTTTTTTTCATCAAATTTGATGACAAAAGAAGTTCAGGGTTGGAGATGCTCTTAGCTGACAATTTAGTTTAAGTATTTAATTGAGAGAGGATCCGTACAATTTGGGAGGGGGATAGTTGATGAAAATCTCAAAAAAATTATCAAAATTTTTATTAAATATTTTATATAAATGTCGGACCCACATCATGTGAGTCTCATGTGAGTCTCACACTCATGTGAAATATTTAGTAGAAATTTTAATAAAACTTTTGAGGTCTCTAGCCTTACTCGATAATTGGTTTTATCTAAATAAGTACATTTATTTAAATCATTTCAAATAATTTCATAATATTTGTGGTGTTGTGTGTGAGCCCCGGCAAACTAGTTGAGATAGGTTGTGGTTAAGTTTGTGCAAAAAATCATTTAATTCGCACTGATTCATACCAATTTTTCCACTAACCGTAGATTAAATTTTGAAATTTATAATCCATTTTCAAAATTGCTCTACTCTATTATAATTACTACATATATATATTTTTTAATTTCTAATGAAATATCAAAGTAAAAATAGTGCGAGAGATTTTTATTTTTTTTTAAAGATTTGTATGAGAGAGATTTAATATGCGAAATTTGTTATAAAAAATATTATGTAAAATTAGTTTGTCTTATATAAATATTATGCAAAGTGTTATATATTATGCAAATGCTTGATAATTATTTAAGAATATTTTTTAATTAACTAACAAATTGATAACAAATTGAAACCGTCTCAAACTGCAATTTTATTATTTGCCAATCCGATATTCACTATTTGATTTATAATTTTATTTTCAAACTATCCGAACTGAACCACACCACATGCACCACTAGTTTTGTTGGTTCCCCACAATTTTTGGAATTCTAAATTTTTTTAATAATATGTGAAAAATTAAACCTATCTTGTTAAATAAGTTGTTATATAATTTTTCTATTGTATAAATATTTTGAATGCTTAAAAATTATAATTAAGAATGAAGAGATGAAATTCTTTTATCCATACATATTTAGTGATTTCAAAAAAAAAAAAAAAATTACTATAACTTCTCAATTTTTTTGTCAAATAAATTACTAGTATAATTTTAAATTGCAACAAGACACCATATTAGTCAACTTTTTCTAAACAGAGTTAAATAGATAAATAAACATTATCCATCTTTTTTGTTAATTAGTTTATTTATTTTAGTTCAATGCTTCAAATGGAGTGTTAAAAGAAAAAACGGTGGTGCTACATGTACCAATTAGTATACTAACTAGTGTATCAACACTAGTTATGATATTATTATTGATTCCACTCATTAATCACATTACAAATTTTAAAAACTTCTTAAATTATACTACATTATCAATTGATACACTAGTTAGTACACCAATTAATACATATAGTATTATTCAAGAAAAAATACTTGAAATGGTACACCTATCAAGTTGGTGGAAAATTAACTGTCCTATACATATAAGGATAAAAATGAGGCAGAGTAAAGGGCTTAGTTCACCGAACCCAGGTCAGATGATTTATGGGGAGTTTATTCAAGATGGTAAATGAATGGTCATTGAATTTCCTTCTTCCCCACAATGTTTTTATTATTTTATTATTTAAATGCAAGTTGATGAGAGGTTTCTCAATATAAGATTGGAAAAAGGTTAGGCTTCTAGAACTTGAAGGCTCTTTGAGGTCGTCGTGGGGTCTCATTTAGATGATCTCAAGCAATGGGTCTACTAATATTGGTAAATGTATACAAGTATATTCAAATGTGTTAAAAATATATAAATAAATAAAGTAATTTTTGAAATGTGTAAAATTATTTAAAAATTCTAGTTTTTAAATTTTTTTTGTTTGGTTTATCGACAACCCAATAGATTGTTATTAGAATGAATGGTCATTTTAGTATATATACTTTCAAAAGGGTGTATTATATATACAAGTTAAGATTTTAATTATTACAAATGTTATAATTAAATAATTTTTAGTTAAAATTAAAAAAATAAATTATAATCAAACATCACATAATATCTTTTTGAATGATAACAAAAATATTAATCACAATAAGCTATAACTGACAACGCAATCCGTCATAACTGAATTATAACTAAAACCATAATAAATTATAACTAAATAACATAAATGTCAAAACTAAGATATATAGAAAAATGATAGAGCCCCAAATGTTTTACCAAATGTCTCAGTTAGGTATGGAACCCACACCATGTGGGTGCCATGTGAATCATACACTCATTTGAGACATTTGGTAAAATATTTTAAGTATTTAGCATTACTCAGATATACACCTCATATACGCACATGGGCAGAGGCAGCATAGGGCCAAGGCGGTCACGTGTCCCCTCAGTTTTGAATTTTTTTTTATTTTTTTGGTTTTTGCCATGTATAAAATGTATTCTCTTTGTTTTTTTTCTTAACATATTCTTTGACTAAGGATTTATTATATTGTTCACATCAAGTAGTTATTTGATACTTTGAAAACACTATGTGGTATTATTTATCCAGTAGTTTTAATCAATAGTATAGCGAAAAATATTATAAATTAGATATAATGAACTTATTATTTTCAAGAAGTTAACATACCACTTAGTGTGATTTGTGATTTTCTATACTTTGAGCATCACGTAGGTAACGTCATATGGTACTTTAAGACTATTTAATAATTTTCATTCAAAACACATCATTTACAAACAATGTCATCTCTTTAATATTTTTCTGTCAAATAAAAATTAAATAGATTTTATAATTATTTGTGCTATAAATGATGTATTTTTTTTTTTAAATTAGGAATTTTGATCCATAATTTTTTGCACTAAAATTGCAAATTTACATCATCATCCCACATTGAGCTATTCCACACTATTATAGAATTTTGATTTGTTCTTATTAATAATGAATATGTAAATTTTTATGTTTAAATTTATCTCATAAAATTATGATTATCTTAATATTGCTCATGATTTTTTTTAAATAAAAATTATAATTAATAAGTACACCTCTAACCTAATTTCCTGGCTCCGCCACTGTATACTCGAGAAGGGATAATTATTCAGTAATCTCAGAATATAAACATGTGATATTTTATATTATTATGATTGGTGAAAAAAGTGGATAAATGTGATATTGTATTGGATAATTAAAAATTCCCAAGAGTAGTGGTGTAGGCTTGAGACTTAAAAATTTACTCCTCTCTAGGTCTCAAATTTAAAACATCTTAGGTGCTATCAATCCTTGTGTTGGGCCAGTTTATACAGAGTTTTGCTCTGGCTTTAAATGGGTCCCCGCTAATGAACGATGGGATTGGTCCCCCAGAAATTAGTCGATGTGCGCACAAACTGACCCGAGCATCCTAAATTATCAAAAAAAAAATTAAATAATTAAAAAATATAAAAATATATATTAAATAATAATTGATAAAAAAATATAAACACTTAATATTTTAAAAATATTTAATAATTTTTCCCCGAGAAGGGAGGGTGTGTTATAGCATTTTTGTATAGAATTTCCAGACGAATGAGACTCTCAAATCAGATTTTCTAGGAAAAGGTCCACCAACAACAGTCTTATTTAATGACCAAAATGCCCTCATAAAAATGCACTATTACAAATTTCTCTGTTACCTCACTTCTATTGACCACCATTAGAGAAACCACACGTTGTTTGGTTTGAGTTTTCTGAATTAAATTTTTTGAAAATTAAATTTTTTGATTTTTGTATTCTTTTATTTTTAGTGAATATTTTTTAATTTTTTTTTACTTTTTTAGATGCACCTAGTTAGATGCATCTAAAAAGTAAAAATTTGTGAAAAAATATTTTTAAAAATTAATAAATACATAGAAATACAAAAAAATGTACTAAATTCTTGTATTTTTTTATATTTTTGGTATTTAGTGAATTTTTAAAAGATTTTTTTTACAATTTTTTAACTTTTTAGGTATATTTATGTTAGGTGTGTCTAAAAAGTAAAAACAATTGCTTAAAATATTAAAAAAAATCAGTAAAAACAAAAAAACACGAAAAATAAGAAAATAAAATTTTCTGAAAAGTATTATCTGAAATATGAAAACAAGCAAGCATAAAAGTGGATCATAGGTCGGAACTTAAGGAAGTAGGGACAACTTTTTTTTTTAATTTTTTTTAAGGGGGGAGGGGCAACTCTTTGACTTCCTATTGAAACGCAAGTTTTTTGAAACAATTATTTTTTTACAAATGTTTCTCATGTCCAGATCTTGAAAAGTTACATGAGATTAAAATTAAAGTAAAAAATGGCTCAAAATTGAAGAACAATCTCAAAGTTAATTTGAAGTTTGAATGCCACAATTACAAATTTTCTTCATACGGCAACTCAATTTTATTTTTTGTTTTTTTGATTTGTAATAGAGAAATTCCTCAGTTGATAAATTGCTTAAACCTAAGTTTAAACAATGAATAAATAAATTTCTTTATTACTAAATAGATAAATGGAAGAATTAAATGCAGGTGGGAGAAGGGAAAAAAATTACTTACACATAGGGGTGCAAGTATGTTTGTAGTGGAGTGCAAATAAAAGGTTGTAAGGATGTAAGTGTCACTTGCAGCCCTCCATGTATGGGTTATTTTTTTCTCATTCTCTCCCCTACTTGTAGTTCTCGTTAAATAAATTTTATCCAAACCTATTCACATACAACTTTAAGGCCATGTTTGTTTGGGTGGACATGAGCTTGGGATTGGACTAATAGTCCAATAAAATTATTAATCCGATGTTTGGTTAAACAATTGAAGTACGGATTAATTATTTTAAACTTGACTATTAGTTAAGATAAGATACATAATCCAACGGATTCGTAGTCTTAAGACTATTAGTCATGGGAATGTTAATCCAGTCCGTCCAAACAAACATGGCCTAAATGTCAAATAACCCCTGAGAAAATGCATGAGACCCCCACGACCCCCACTGTTTTTTGATTGGTCCATAACTTTTTGTTTTGTTTTTTTTTTTTTTTCTTCTACCACTTGGAGTCCCCCACATGGAGGTGGCGGTGCTGGGGTCGCCCCCACTGGAGTCCCAGCATGATTATAACCCCTCAGGTGGTAGGGACAATTTATTACAAAAAGCAATCATATTTAAAACATGGATTAATTTCATGTCGTAAATAAATTGTTTTGAAAGACCTTAATGCATTAAATAATTTACAAAAGTAATCAACTATGGCAAGAGACCTTATGCTAATTTTCTTTTTTACACAAATAATAAAATTTGAACTTATACTCCATAGCGCATGATAATCACCGAACGCAATTAGACTAAAGTTTTTTTCTTTTCGTTCCCCTTTTTTGTTTGGGTTTTTTATTTTTAAAATTAATATTGTTATGTAATTCATCAAGATGCCTTCTAACTCAAAATAAAATAAAATAAAATAAAAATAAATAAAGCCTCAGTCAAATTAATCAATGTGATGGTATGAAGTAATAATTCATCCATCATGTTTTATTTCACATATGGCGCAGTGATTGAGGGCCCGACGTTTCGGGGCTCGAATGCCCCGAAATTCCGTTTAAGGTAAAAAAAAAAAAAAAAAAAAAAGGAAAAAAGAAAGAAAAAAAAAACAGTTTCCAAAATTAGAAATTAGGGGCATTAGGGGCAAATTTTTTAGGGCCACCAATCATTTTTGTTCACATATGTAAGTAAAAAAAGTCACATGCATTTGCTAACTTTAATAATTCATGCATCTAACTTTCTTTCACTTTTCTTTTAAGGGAAGTATTTGCTAACTTTACACACCTACTCTACCATCTTCCAAAGCTTCATTAGTAAACAGGATCCAAGGAACGGCTCAAGTTCTATACCCACCCATAACAAAAGCCACAAAAGTTGTGAAAGAGAGAGGAGGGCCCACTAGAAAAGCCAGCATCCAATTACAAAAACTCTTTTAATTGAAGCAAATAAATTTAGTTTTACAAATTTGATATAATTATATTAAATTTTCTAAAAATTTTAATTCACAAAATATTTAACTCTTTTTTTTTTATTAGAAATTCATTAGTAATATAAGTAAAAAAAAAAAAATGTTGTAATCACATTTATACTGAAATATATATTTTATCTTATTTATTTTTTGTATTTTAACATTATCTGCATTGGTTCCAGTAACTTTAGCTTTACTAAAAAGAATATATCGGTATAATTATGCCAAAATTATGAACTTGTATTTTTTCTAAACTTTAAGAAGGGAGGTTAGTATAATTTACCCTTTAATTAAGGCTGTGTACATCAATCCTTTCTCAAACCCCCTTTTATTATATATTTTTCATTTATTATTTTAGAGTAAATCTGGGGGAGAAAATTTTAAATTTTGCTTTATATGTTAATTAACTTGATATACATTGTTGGGTTAATTTTCTAATAGGTTAAAATTTTGAAATAATTGATTACTTAACAATATACTTGATATTTTTAACTAAAATGATGCAAAAATAATCAAAGATCTCACGGCCGCGTTGATCTCACTGGTGTCAGCAAGAGAGGTTAGAATTATTGGAACAACATGATCTTCTGCTATGGGCCATACAAGAAAAGCCTGTTAGGATGACAACAAATTGAACAGAGATAAAAAATGACACCACAAAAAAATAAAAACAAAAACAAATTAAGTTAATATTAAAATAATTCTTATACAAATTCTAATAACAATCAGTATGTTTGGTTTCAATTTTCTGAATTCAATTTTTTGAAAATTGAGTTTTTTATTTTTTATATATTTTTTTTAATTTTTAGTGAATATTTTTAAAATTTGAAGTAATTTTTTATATTTTTTTAGATACACCCCACTTAGATGTATCCAAAACGTAAAATATTTTAAAAATTAATAAATACACAAGAATACAAAAAATATACTGAATTTTCATATATTTTTTTATATTTTTGGTATTTAGTAAATTTTTTTACAGTTTTTTTCACAAATATTATACTTTCTAAGTATATTCATGTTAGATATATCTAAAAAAAATTTAAAAAAATGTTTAAAATATTAAAAAATTCAGTAAAAAATAAATAAATAAATTTCTAAAAACTGAATTTCAAAAATCCAAACCAAATAAGTTGAATACAATTCAAAAAGACACTACATGAATAAGAACACAATTATCTTCTTTTTTTTCTCTCTCTCTTTTTTTTTTTTTTTTTTAAGTACAATTATTGTAAATACAGTAAAGAACGAATCTAATAAAAGTAGCATAATTTGCTTCTAGAGCGAATTCTGGGGCGACACCCGATCCCTTCAATCATTTGTCAAAATGCTGGCTTTTGGGAATCCTATATTTTTATAATATTTATATATAACTATTATATTTGTGATTTCTGTAATTTATTTTTTTTTATCAATTTGATCATTTTAATTTTAATTATATCAAATTTTTTTCTTAACATATCAATTTAATCTAATTCATAACATCTACTAAGAATATAAATTAATTACAAAATAGTTCATTAAAATTGGAAACCAATGAGAGTGAATTGACTAATGTGTGTCTTGATTTCTTCTAAATTTTTTAAAAAATATTATCAATTGGACAAATTAGCGCAATATAAAAAATTTAAAAGTAAAATTAACACAATTCAAATTGTTATAAGAGACAAACTACTGATTAGTCAAAAATATTTTAATCAAACTATTTTACATTTTAGATCTACTTAATCTAGATATTTAAAAAGTACAAAAATTGTCAAATTTTTTTTAAAAATTCAATACATTTTCTTATTTATTGATTTTATTTTTTAAATAAATTTAGATTAGGTACATCTAAAAAATAAATTTTTTTTGACTTAAATATAAAAAATAAAAATAAAAAACTAATCAGAAATATGAAAAATAAAAAAAATTCAAAAACTCAACTACTTAAAAAATTCAAAACTAAAAGAGTGACTAGTAAATAGAACCGACCATTGATTACGAGCTAAGGGCATCCACAATGGAATAGCTAAAAAAGTGTGTTAAAGTGTGTGTTAGAGCATCTCCAGTAGTATAGTCATTTTGTGCTTTCAGCCATAGAAGCGAGCTTGGAAGGTTAAAAGATGGCTCCAGCAGACTCGCTCAAGCATCACTAAGATGGTTGTGAGCTACAGTACCTCGCCAGGACAAGTGAGATACTGTTCATGGACCTTCTAATTTTTTATTTGTTTTTGGCGGTAAATTTTTTTCCTTATTTTGGCACTAAAAGTTGTATCAGTACCTCCCCAACAAATCCATAGAGAAAGCATTCCAAATCTCACAAACTCTCTCATCCTCTCTATCTTTTTCTCAAACTTTTTGCTCAAGGGAGGTAATAAATTTTGTCATTTATGTTTGTTTGTCTATGTATTTGTATTGCACACCATATATTTGTTGTAATTTCTATTAGAATATAGATTGTAAATTGTACCCAGTTTATGCTTTCTGTTTGTTTTGTTTCATATGCTTTCATATAGATTGTCATTTTTGTTTGTTTCATATGCTTTCTATTGACATAAATTCCATAGACAAAACACTTTAAACATAAATTCTCTTATATTTGGTGCATGTGCAACCTAAATTCTCTTATGTCATGAATTCCACATGACATAAATTCTCTTAAGCATAAATTCACTTTAAATGCTTTCCATAGACAGAACACTTTAAACATAAATTCCATATGTTTGGTGCATGTGCAACCTAAAATGTCCTTAATTTGTTTTTCTATATGCTGATAAAAAAATATTAGGCAATCTGAGGAAACAAATTCATATATTTAGACAAATTTTAATGAATAAACCTGACTGGACTTCGAAATGAGCTAAATTAATGATAGTTGAGTGTAATTGAACAATTTGCAGGTTGATTGCTATTATTAAACAAAAAAACCTGCTTCAGTTATACATCAGCATCAGCATCAGCATCAGCATCAGCATCAGCATCACCAACTCTTAGCCACAAACTTTAGGCAAAACCCAAAAGCAAGCAATTACCAAATTAGTACTACCACCTTAGAAAGAGTGTTAGATAATGAAAACATGGTACAAAATAGAAGTGGAGATGAAACACCTCCACCTCAACAGAACAGAGACCCAAATTACACACTCAAAACTATGTTTCCTAAAGCAAGTAGTCTAAAACTTAGTTGTCTAATCTGATGCTGTTTGTGTTGTGTTGTTCTGCTGCTCTTTGTGCTATGTTGCTGCCTTTTTTGGCCTGTTTTCTAATCTGTTTTTGTTACTATTTTGCAGCTGTTTTTGGGCTATTTTGCCGCTGTTTAATGTAAGTACTAAGTGTTACTTGTTCTTAGCTTTTGAATCCAAAAGTAGGTTGTGGTTGAGATGGGGCAACAACTAGTACTAATTGATTAATTGTGGTTTAGCTTGAGCATTGATGAATGATCATCAAAGATGATATTGGAGAGGAGTGATGTGTTTAAGCTTGAGGTGTAGTTTGGTGGTTAGGCAGAATCATAATGAAATGGATTGATGTATATATGTAAAAGATTTATAGTTTTAGGATGCCAATGCAGGGTTGATGTATAAATATAAAATTATACTAATACAACCCTTATATTCCAATTGATGTTGATTTATTTGTGTGCCCAAGAAAGGTAAACCACATTGCCCAACACCTTGACCTTCCTTCTGTCAAGGCAGATAGTAATCTAGCTCCGCTCTTAATTATCAATATTCAGGTTTTATTTTCACATCTCTTGTTCATTTATGTATTTTCTATTTACACTAGTTACTTTGCACATGTATGCCATGTTGTTCTGGTGGAATATAGATATTAAACTTCATTAGTTTAAATTCAAAGTTTGGCTACTGAGCAGTTTCTCATCATTTATTTATTGGCTTATTGTATTTTGTCGCAGTTGCCTAATTATCCTGCTCCAATGTTCCTTGGTGATAGTGATGGCGAGGGCTTGAGCCTTGTCCTCTATTTCAAACTTTCTGAAAGTTTTGAGATAGACATCTCTCCCCAATTTCTGGACGGCAACAAGGTAATTTACTTTGAATATCTCTTCCTAGACTGGTAGCCTAATACTTGCATTTTCCCTTTGCTGGAGTGGAATCTTATTATAAATTTTGATAAGATAAAACACTTAGCGATTTACTTGTCATTAGAAAAAAATAATAATAATAAGATGATACACTTGGTCTTACTCCTGTCCTCTTGACCTGTGGTACCTTATCTGTTGTTTCCTTCTACTGTAAATCAAACTACAAGTTAATGGGTAGGATGCCTCCAATATTGTTGGATCAAGTGAGCATATATTAAATTGGAAAAAATTGTGTTCACCGGAATAAAGTGCGTAATGCTTTGGCTCAGTTTATAAATGAACTTTTCAACTGTTGCCCAATTTCTTGATTCTTCTAATGCAACTGCAGCTATTGCATTTAATGTTCAGTTGATCACTTTTTCAAGTCAGTATAAATATTGTTTCAGTTGGTTAAAATATGTTGGCTTGTGCGATAGAGATAGATTGGTTAAAAAATGCCAGTTCTTTCACGCCTCCAACACAATTTTGGTTTAGTATAATTTTGGTATTAGTATAATTTTGGTTTCCTAAATTGGAATGGAATGAAGCCATGAAAGAATCAAATTCATGTTTCTGGTGTATATTTGGTCAAATTGAAGGGTATTTTTAAACTATCACATAACAGTAATAACACTTCAGTAGTTATTTCTGATAAGTAACATTTATGGTGCATGATGAAACATAACTTTTAACATGAATTAATCTCAACATTTATAAAGATGGATTGAAGTTAAACCTTGAAAGCATTGTGAGAACTAACTGTAAATCTGTTGACTGGAGAGAATCAAATAGTTTGACCATTGTAAATCCGTTGACTGGAGTGGAAATTTGAATTGGAATATAATGTTGCCCAAGAATGAGTGGAAATTTGAAGGAAAATACATGTAAACTTGGCAAAATAGTGAAGTGTAAATCTGCTACATGTTTTTGAACTGATTTTGCTGCTGTTTTGTTGCTATTTTTGTGGTGTTTTTGCTACTATTTTGTTGGTATTTTTGCTGCTATTTTGTGCTGTATTTTCTCTACATTGCTAATTATATATATATATATATATATATATATATATATAAGGCATATAATTAAAGTGAAAACCATATAATTAAAAGGCATATAGAATTAAAATGATAACCATATAATTAAAAGGCATATAGAATTATAAAATTACACATAAATTAAAAGCATATACTGATTACATTCAAAACTAATAGCATACTACATAAAATGAAACTTCAAATTTAAAACTTTTGCAACTCGCTGTGTAATTGCCACAAGTGTTCGACAAGGTCCGATTGGAGATGAGAATGTGTTTGCCTGTCTCTAATGTTATGATGACATTAAATGAATTCCATAAGTTCAGTAGTTCTCTCCTGTAACACTGTTACATGGGGACTGTCATCGATTTGATCATAATTGAAGTGTTTTACTCCATTGTCATCCCGCTCATCCTCAATGATCATATTATGTAGAATTATGCACGCCTTCATAATATATTTAAGCATTTTAGTATTCCAAAAACGTGTCGGTCGACGCACAATTGCAAATCGTGCTTGAAGCACTCCAAATGCACGTTCTACATCTTTTCTTGTCGCCTCTTAAGCTGCAGCAAAAAGTTTTTTCTTATTTCCTTGAGGAGAAAGAATTGTTTTCACAAATGTTGACCATTGTGGATATGTACCATCGGCGAGATAGTATCCCATTGTATATTCATTACCATTGATAGTGTAATTGACTGCAGGAGCACGCCCTTAAGCAAGTTTGGTAAATACAAAAGACCTTTCTAGCACGTTGATATCATTATGAGACCCAGGCAATCTAAAAAACGCATGCCAAATCCAAAGATCATATGATGCAACAGCTTCCAAAATAATTGTTGGTTCATGAATGTGACCAGTATACATACCTTTCAACGTAGTCGGACAATTTTTCCATTTCCAATGCATACAATCAATGCTCCCCAGCATTCCAGAAAATCCACGACTTACACCAACCGCTAATAGTTTAGCGATGTCATTGTTGTTTGGTGACCTCAAATACTCATTGGAAAAAATATCAACAACTCTTTAACAAAATATTTTAAGCTTTCTATTGCAGTGCTTTCTTCAATTCTCACATATTCGTCCATAAAATCAGCGGCTACTCCATAAGCAAGCATCCCAAGTGCAACAGTTATCTTCTGAAGAGAAGACAAACCAAGCTTTCCAGCACAATTTTTTTTGTGGAGAAAGTATGGATCGTGCGCTTCTACTGCAGCTTGAATTCGAAGAAAAAGTGAACGCTTCATCCGAAACCTCCTTCGAAATAGCTTAGGAGGATATATAGGCAATTCAGCAAAATAGTCAAGAAAAAGCCTTTCATGACCTTGAATATGATCACGATGAATGACTTTACGACCTCGAACAGAACCACGACATGAACTTGATCCTATCTCGCTATCTAGTAGTTCTTCATCCATAGTAACAGCTTTGAGCATCTCCAAATCATCATCAGATTCAGAGAAGTCAGAGTCATTTACAAGCATATCATAAAGAGAATTAGAAGCCATAGGAGAGATATGGAAGTTTGGATGAAGTAGAAAATTGAGTTGAGGGTAAGATCAAATGATAGGAAATGTCTTATTTATAATGGAAAAGTATAAAAATATAACCGTTGTAAAAATTTGAAAAAATATGACCGTTGAAAAAATATGACCATTTGAAAAATACAATAGTAGAAAAATGTAACTTTCACAAAAATATAATTATATTTAAAAGAATGAAAAAAATAATAATTTGAAAGAAGTTAGTTTTTTTTTTTTTTTAGATTGGAAAGAAGGTAATTAAAGTATAAGAATATTTTAATAGAAGATAGCTAAAGTAGATAGCCTTGTTGGAGTATATATTAAAAAAATGACTAGCTAAAATAGTAAAGTGAAATTTTGAATAGCTATTTTAACTATCCTTGCTGGAGATGCTCTTATATGACAAAAAGTGATAAAAGTGGAACCCAAAAATATGTGTTAAAGTGTGTTAAGAGTTTGTTAATTTTAGAGAGTGAGTAGTGGTGCAATGGATGTGTTAAGATGTGTGTTAAATATATATATATATATATATACATAATAAATAAAATAAATAAATAAATAATTTAGTTTTATCAAAAATTTCAAGCCCAAAATTAAATTTCAAGTCCAAAAAAAAATCCCAACAAGTAAAAAAAATAATAATAATAAAAAATAAATAAATTTGCCGTTGACCGGTCAACCGGCCGGTCAACCCGTAAGAACACAAACACACTCCCCTCCGCTAGCTAAAACCATAGCTGCAGATAACAAACGTTTTAACGCATACCACTAACACACACACTAACCAATCCACTGCAGCATCAAACAACAAACCTTGCTAGCTAAAACTTACCAACTGACACTAACACTTTCCTTAGTATGTCCATTGTGGATGCTCTAAGAAACAGTTCACGAGATATTGCCCCAAAATGCATGGCAAATCCACGTGGCTCGTGGCTGTTGGATGGATCCCCCAGGGTGGATCTGTTTGGGTACATGATGGACAATCCGTCTGGGTATGGAGCTTTTTTATTTATTTATTTTTTGTTTTTAAGATGAGCTGTGTATGGAGCTTAGCTCTTCACTCGTTACAAGTGTCTGTAGTTTTAAGGACAAAGTGGCTTGTGAAGACACTGGGGTCCATTTTTTCCTAATCAAGGGCATGATATCGAAATATCTAAGCCGTAAACTTGTCCTAAACTTCTATGTACATATATATGCTAGTACTCACTATCATGAGTAAATAACGTGCAACTAAAACTATTATGGAGATAGTGGTTAAAAATTATCATTTGATTTGAAAGTTTGTGCCCAATATCTTTTAAAATGTTGGATAACTTGAATGAGACTTGGATTGGGCCTAAGATTAGAAGTCCGACCCGCTCATCGATCCAACCCAATGGGCCATGAGAGGTTGCCCCTCGGTGTCCACCTGATAGCCTGGCTTGCCAGCCTAACAAAAAATTAAAAAATTCCAAAGTTTTGGATCATATGGATAGCGACCACACATTTGACATCAAGGGACGACAATGAATAATCGGACACTCAAGGAAGGATGCGTCTGGTTGAAAGACTATATGCGTCACTATTTCTCACATGAATATGTGTATATATGTATCTAGCTTATATAGTTTGATTGGGTATATTTGTTTGTATCTTCTTTATTTGGGGATGTTTTTGATCAGATTAGTCTAATTTTAAAGTCAATCAAGAATCGAATTAGTCCCTACGATTTTAGAAAAATTAAAACCTTAACCAAACCGTTAACTAATGTAATCGGACCAGAATTGAACCATAAAAATCAGTTTAATTCAATTCTCTAGAAACTAATTTAGTCTGGTTCAATTCTACAATTCTAAAAATTTTATGTAACAATAAATATTATATAATTTTTATAAAAGTAAACAATCTAATAACAATTAATTTAGCTAAATTGATTAGACTTTGCCAGTTTCACCATGAACATTAGTGTTTAAATCTTACTTTACATACAAAAATATTAAAAACTAATAAACAAATAGGAAAATTTGCTCGTAAATTCAAGTTAAATGGTGCGTTAGGCATTAGGTCTAAGGATTAATCTTATTTGATGAAAATGATACAAATTTAAAAGTTGCCGAGAAATTCATCAACGCTAAAAAAATTGTCAATAGCGACAACCGGTGACAATGAGTTAAATAGATAAGCGATACTGAAAAAATAAGTGAATATATAGGTAACACGTGTAGAGATAGTTACATAAATAGGTAACACATTTATACATTTAAATGGATAGTGGGACATATAGATGATGTGTACAAATAACTGCATTTGAACAGCCAAATTTTTTTAAGATTGGGCCTATTGGCCCAACAATTTTATAAACGGACCTCTAGTGTGAGTGCCCAAACAAATATATCATAATTCAATTCAAAACGGTAACAAAAGTTTTAAAACTGAAAACTAAACGGATTCGAGCGGTTCTACCATTTTGATAATCAAAATCAAAATAAAAAATAACAAAAATTAGATCAAACTGATAATTTGGACCGGTTTTCCTGTTGGGCACCCCCTATATTTATCTGTTAGGGTCCCTGGCAGGTTCACTTTGTTATGCCGTGCATGTCTGTCCATTTGTAGAAGTCCAACACTGCAAATTATGCTGCCTCAATAAGATGCTTCTTTACGGGCTTCTTGTTGAGTTTGGGGCAAGACCTTGACCATTTTAAACATCAAAAAGTAGACTGGGCTACTTTACCATATTTACCCAAAAATCACAAGCAACTATCAAAAATTGTTAACAGAACAAAAACAAAACAAAACCAAACCAAGAAAAAAAAAAAAAAAACCTGTTCACCCCTCCATTGTTCAAATACTACAGCAGAAACAAATTTTATATACAAACAGCGTTTATGTATACAACATATATATACAAACAGCATAAATGGTGTATATTGAAATTTTCTGTAGAGTGAACTGAACTACCAGGGATTGTGTTTGTCAATTATTTATCCAATTCTATCACATAGGAGCACTTGTACTGTATTTGGATCTTAAATTTATCAAGTTATTTGTGAAAGGAGAGAGAGAGAGAGAGAGAGAGGTTCCCTTTTCTACCTCTTCCATAAATTTAACGTTCAAACATAATCTAATCAAAAGCAAAGAAATGTGCTTACCATTGAGGGGATTAAATGGACTGGAGAAAAAACTATAATCAAGGGCCAACTGCAAGCTATCAAACCACTGCAATGTGTTCATCATACAAAGTTTTTGATCTACCAAGTCAAGAAGTTGCATCATACACCAAATCATTAAAATGTAAAAAAAGATTCAATGGTTTCTCTGATAATTTAAGCAAAACATGTTTGACAAATGCCACAACATTCTGTTGAATACCAAAGAACTTCTTTAGAGGCAATGCTCTGATTATTTTCAAGGCCATTGCTGCTTGCTCATATCTCTAGTAAGGCCGATACCTCAAATCTCCGCGTGAAGGTCTCCCTCCACCCATGCCATAACTCCACTGCAAAACAAAAGTATATATGCATATGATAAATCCCCAAATTTTAGTTCCCAATTTTTTACCAAAATAAACTTCAGAAGGAAATAGGACAGACATGAAAAGCCCATATATAACACATTCGGGACACATAAACTAGGTTCAGAAGACAAACAGCAACTGAAGAAAAAGAAGGCCCTCACAAAAGGGAGAGGAAAGAGAATGAAAGGGTCAAGAACTCTCAAATTAAAAAGGTAAACTACATATTACACACTTCAACTATGGGCCATTATCACTTTGCACACCTCAACTAAAAATTGCTACATTTTACACATTTGATCTTTCAATTTGTTTCAATCTCAACCTTCTATTAAGATTTTGTTATGAAATAGGACCAAAAAATGGCATGTGAGCTAGCTACCTATAACAATTTTATGATCAAAATGCTCATTTGGGTATATGTGAGAGCTATGTACATTTTCTTCCCCCTCATATGTGAGAAAAATACATATATGCATGTAAACCACGTCTTGACTAAACATTTTTGTCATTGACATGTACAGCTCATATACTACTTTTCCATTCTCTTTTCATAACAAAATGTTGAGATTGAAACAAATCAGAAGTAGCAATTTTCAGTTGAAGGGGTACCAAAGTGACAATGCCCCATGATTTAGGGGGCAAATTGTACTTTGCCCAAATTGAAATGAAGACTATGTTTTGCATTTTCTAATACTCACATTGTCAAAATCCATGGTTCCATACATCCGCCCATAAGTACGCATAGGACCTCCATAACCCCCATACAGTTCAGCATTATCCATCATAATGTTTCCACTGGGACCAGTATCATCAACAGGTGTAGCCGAATCTATTGCAACCTTCAAAGCAAGTTTCCATAACCAACAATTAGAAAAAGACAACATTTCATTAATAAAGTCAATATCCCACAGCAACTACATTACAAGCACACAAAATTTTAACAGATCAAGCATAACATATTTTATTGGCAGTTTCACAGCTGAAGCATCCACAAAAAAAGGGATAAAAACACTTGGCATAAAGATATTATATTAATATATTGTAAAATTATCGTTCCAGTTACCATCTAGGTAGGTCAAGCCGCGAGTTACATACCAAAAAGGAAAAAATTGTTTTGCCTTATAAAGCATTACTAGACATCTGTCAGCTAAGAAGCACCCAGAAAAGGACTGATATGACATGGTAACTGTCAAAAAATGCTAAACACAACACAGTAAAAAATATTTATTATACATAATCATAATATCAATAAATTAAAATAAACAACAATAAGTTTTTTTATTTTATTTGTTAGACCTGCTTTTATTTTATTTCCAAAAAAGAAAGGAAAAAGAACATGCCAGAAGCCCTTCACATTTGAAGAGCTATAAGACCAATGTAAGCAAGGGCTGAGTAGAACATGCTGGAGGTGGTTCACCACCGGCCAGAGGAGATCAGCAAAGGGGAAAACACCACTGGGGTTCTCGGTAGGCGATATTGCGATGTGTGACTGTTTGCACTGTCATCTTTTTCTTCTGTGTCTGACTAGGTCTATCTGTCTTTTTCATCTTCAGTCATCATAAATGATTGGCAAATAAATTCCCCCCCCCAACGCGCGCACATGTCAGACAAGAAAAATATATAAACAAAGGAGACAGATGTGTCTCTGTGCCCGTGTCTGACATGGGTACATCCCCCTAGGGGATGGGTCACCATTTCTTAACCATTTTCTATCATTCAAAGAATTCTTCATGTTCAAACAAATTAAAATATGCCTGGCCTCCCAGAACAGGACAGTAAGAGAACGAGACAATTTGCAGTGGGTGAACATATACTCCTATAGTCTGGGTCTGTCCCAACCAAATCCTCCATAGACTTTAGAAAAATATATTTTGATAAATAGTAGCAGCTTAATTCCATATAATGCACTATGGAGGCCAAACGGAACAACGTATCAGTGCTTCAAAAAATCATGAGTTCTTGTGACATTTTACTTTCAATTATATCAGATGGGTTACAGGACCTTCTGAAGAGTCTGAAAATATTTGACAAAAATAAACATCAAAGCAAAACACAACTTCCCACTCAAGGAAACAAATGTCCAGAACTTCGTCAAAAGGAGCATTCCATAGACTCATTTAGATTCTACAAGCTTTTGGATTTTTTTTAATAAATTTCTGAATAATTGAAAAGACAAACTGTTGACCTTCCCCCTGCCCCCACCAAAATAATTAAAAAACAAATAGAATCTTACCATTCTATTCTTCCAAAGGGGTTTTAATATCAAGAACATAAAACTGATGATAACCAACACAAAAGATAATAGACCTTCCACTAATACCTGCTGTCCACAAATCTCATGAGACCTTCGAGAGACGCGATCTGCAACACCATCTTCTGCAAAGGTCACAAAACCAAAACCTCTGTGGCCAGTTCTCTTAGGATCCTACATCCAGTAAACACATTGATGTTTTATAGATTATCAACAATCCAACCATCCGTTGTACCATAAACAAAATTTACCTTTGGAATATAAACATCTAAAATTCGGCCAAATCGACCAAAGTACTGGCGAAGATCATCAGTTGTAGCCTCCTGAGGAAGCCTGCCAACAAAAATCTTTTTGCCCATTCCTCCACGAGTGGATTCCCCTCCTAATACACCAAACAGATAAACATGAAAGCATTCTGGCATTTTCACAAATTGTATGAGCACATATGAGGAAAGGAACTTACTTCCATAAATAGAGCCCGGATGATCATATAAGGTGGGAGCCCCTAGAGCTGCATATCTAGTTGCCGCAGATATATAAGCATTATATGCACCATATCCGCCCTGTGTCATTCGGCTTACTGGTCTGAAGTCATCCTCCTGAGAACATAATATTAAGTGGTAAATAAACCGCAGAGCACTTGCTTAGACCACAAATGCACAAGGTCAACTAACTGTTAAAATTGACACGATAAGAGGAAACTCCGTTGGTGTGCTATTCATCATGCTATTGTTAAATTTTGGCACAATGGACACAAAAACATACTCCAGCAGTCTGCTATCCATCGTGCCAAATTTTAGCACGATGAATATTAGCCCATTAACATCCTTAAATTTACTATATTGCTCCCCAAAATGTCACGTCATATAATTAATATTGTTTTTAAAAATTACTAACCATCATATTAAAATTAATAATATTAATTCAAAATACAATTCAAAGACATTCCATCCAAATACTAACCCTCATATTTGATTTAATTTATTTAATTTAAGTTTGAAGTAAGTTAATGAATTGAAGTTTTTTTAAAAATATTAATTATTGGATTATAATTTTTTAAAATAAAAATCTAATTTAAAGACACTACGAATACATATAATTAGGTACATCCAATTGCATTGTATAGTAGAATTGAATCGTGCTAAAAATTAACATGTGCACTGCTGAAGCGGGTCTCTCAAAATATGGCACTTTGAGACACTGTAGCATTCTAAAATATGACACAAATGTAGGTAATGTCTAAGATATTGCAGGTTTGCAAATTATATTGGCAAATAACAAAAGAAAAATACAAAGTGAAGAGGCCAGTAATGTTGTAAATTGCCTTGGGTGTTGCTCGGTCCACAACAATAGTGGATCCTCCCAATTCATGACTTTCAGCCATCAGATTGTCCACCGATTCTGGCAACAAAAAAATAGATGATTAATATCATTAATCAAGTCATCGTCTGAACGAATAAAAGTTCATAGGTTAAATACACACACATATCCTTTCTTGGGTTGACTTGCTACATACCCTACAGAGAGTTATTTTCAGTGTCAAAGAAATACGGGGAAGGGAACACATTTTTCAAAATTTTCATAAAAAAAGAATGTATTAACATCAACAACTAAAAATCTATATAAATAATAATTGATAAACAAATATATATACATATATATATGCCTATTCATATATGCCTACAAGTAGAGAACATGTTTAGAGAGATGCCTTTACAGAAAAACAAAGCGGGTTTTTTGCAAGATTAAAAGAGATGGCTTCACGGAAAACAAAGATGTTCAAGTTTGTGGAGGGTAGTTCTAGGACAACATGTGATCATGTTCAACATGGCAAAAGATGGGATAGTGTCATGGATGGTTGATAGTGAGCTCTTGAGACCAAACTCCATTTAAAGAGTCTTAGAGAATGAAAAGGGCAACAAAAAAAGATGTCCAAGATCAATAAAGAATCTGAATGGGCTCAGGTTACTCAAATTGAGACTGCTGGAGTTGCATCCCTACCAAATATATTGTTTCAACTAAACTGAACATGATATTTTTTATAAGCAACTTATCATGAGATTCATGACCATAATTCATGACCTTATTCTCAATATCAAAATGCTTTCCCTCTTTCATGTAGTGTTTTTTTTTGGTTTGTTGTTGTAGTTGTGTGTGTGCCCGCGCATTGTGTGGAAGGGAAGAATTTGTTTGTATGACACTAACAGTCATAAGTGATTGAAGGATTCAATTCTTTAGAACAATTGATTCTTTCCGAGTGTAAGGCTCAAATGTGAAAAAAAAAAAGGGGAGGGGGGGAGAGATACCAATCCCACCTTTTTTTGATAAATAAATAAATTTCAGTGAAAAAGAGGCACTAATGCAGTTCACAACCCAAATAATACAATAGCAAAACTGTAAATCCTACTAGAAAATCTCTAGAAATTTCGAAATTGGTTCAAGTATGGATGAACCATCCCAAAAACCAATAAACCAACTACACAAAACTGACAAAAAGAAACTCTTTAATCGCCAAATTGGCTCTTCTTTGCTGCTAAAAGTCTTTTTAATTCTTTCTACCCACACAAAACACATTAATACCAAAGGGAGCAACCCCTAAACCTTCCTCATGCCAACTCTCACCCCTCTCCAAGATGACATAAGATTCCCCACCTCCCTAGGGAAACACCTAAAGAATTCCAAACATAAGAAGGATTAAAAGAAGACCCTATAGATAAACCCAAATGCAACAAATACATCTCCACCTTGCAACCAAGAATATTCTGCAAAGCCCCCCCGTGTGAGGCACCTCCCCAACCGGAGTTAGACAATTTCCCCAAAATAATCTTCAACCAAAACACTGCCTCAAGGACAAGGATTACAAACCAAAGCCAACCTAACTGTTGTGCCTCAATACCGCAAGAGAAGACCCACCAAGCTGTCAATCTCAAAACATTTGTGTAAACCACCTTGAACCGCTCTATCAACCATTCTACTAAAAACCAACATGATAAGAATGAACAATAGAAGAGACAACAAAGCCACCCTGCCGCAAATTCCACAAACTCGATATTCAAAGAAGCATCCACAATTAAAAATCCTATTTTTTTTTCCAATGATTGTACTATAGAAATATTCTGATCATACTATGCATCTTAGAAGAAAATACGCGAGACAAAGAAAGCAAAAGAAAAAAACTTCAATCCCTTGATAAGAGCCACAATATCATTAGATGTAGTGCAGAAACACAGCTACACAAACACATCCCTCCCAACAGAAGAACTCACCATAAGGTATCCACCCACCACCAAACCCTTTTTTTATTTATGTAATCACTATGCTCACCCTTCCCTCTAATTACCTTTACCCCAAAATTCACAAAGCTGAAATAAGGCCAAGTTTGGCAATTGCAAAATAATCCATCTTTTTATCTCTTTATCTTTGTTCCATCACATCACCTCTCTACTTTTCTGCACATCTTTTCATAAAAAGACAAAAAGTGCACTTACTTAGGTCATCCCAAACAATCCCTAAATTTATTATTGTGAAACCTAACAAACAAATGACACAAAAAATATAGTCCATTGGATCAAGCAAAATAAGAAATATAAGTTGCCAAGAGGCAAATTGCAGGACTGACCAGCACTTGCAAAAGTGATGAACCCAATTCCACGATGCCCTTTGGTACTTGGATCCTGTAAAATGATACCACTAAATAAAATAAACATAACTTACATCCCCAAAACGTATTGTATCAGTACTAACTACCAATACATTCAAAGAATAATGACTAAATAAAAAATTTTGCACATATAGATGTAATTAAAAATGTTGTCTGCATTGTGTGTGTGTTTGAGAGAGAGAGAGACCTTCGGCATGTATAGATCAGTTATCTCACCATACTGCTCAAAATAACTGCAAGGAAAATATATAAAAGTTCAAACCTCATAAAAGCTCATGAATAATGCTAAAAATACGTAGCACAATGAACTAAAACAAGTTCCACAAAAACCACAATTACCTTCGGAAAGCTGCTTCTGTCACAGATGGTGGGATCCTGGCCACAAATATCCTGGTGACTTTCTTTGATGGTGCTCTCATCTCCTCCTAACATAAATAGTTGCGAAAAATATACATATAATTACCAAATAAAATCAATAACTGCAAAATTCCAATATTATTAAACGTAAATAAAAGGACCAGTGATATGTGGAGATCGCAATGGAAAATTGCAAAACTGATATATGATATTAGAACACAACCTTTGGTGTGGCTACTTTTACTTCCAGAATTCTATTTCCAAGAAAGTGCTCACTGGACAATGCATTCTGTTTAGAGAGAGAGAGAGAGAGAGAGAGAGAGTTTGGCATGAGATATTCTCATATGAAAACAGAAAAACTGATGTTATGTAGGTGGAAAATTCTCAACAAAAATAATTGAAAAGCTGACATACAACCACAAGAAAAGGAAGGCATGAAAACCAGTGTAAAATTACCATACTATTCAAGAACTGTGATGATATTGACTGAAGAAAATAAAAAGATAACATGGAGTCACCTTAGCATCATCAACTGATGCAAATGTTACATATCCAAAACCACGAGAACGACCAGATGACCGCTCCTACAGCATAAGACAAAGGAAATGAATGTCTTTAGTAACATAAACAAAAAAAAAAAAAACAGCAAATCAAAAACAGCAACTTCACTCATTCAAGTTAAGTAATTTCTCAACAATAAATAAAGTCATCATCCAATCTCAATGGTGACCCAATTATCCACAAGCAAAAAGACATCTCTCTGTGATTTCCTTTCCCCCGAAATAAAAATGCTTTCTTCATGGTTTCTCAGCAAATCAAAAACACAACATTGATGTAAACAAGTTAAATGCCATAAAAATTGTGTCTTTTGGAACAATTAGTAGAATATAAGGGAAGACGGACCTTCATCACAATACAATCCTCCAATTCCCCAAATTTGGTCATATAGTCCTTCAAACCATCCGTATCGATATCCCATGGGATACCCAAAACCTACAATTCATACAAAAACACATTACAAGCATAGATAGATACAAAAACACATCGCCATTCGAGAGGCAGAGGGAGACATACCACAAGCTTTCTATCTGACATATTCGAGGAAATCGGTGACTTTCACACCCCTCAAGTTGTCTCTCCTCTTCGTCGCTCTCGATCTCACTTCCCTCTCTATAATAGAACTCTCACACTCGACCCCTGCATAGAACAGACACATCTCTTTCTCACACACAAACATCATCATCATCATCATATACCAAAATAAACTCACCATTTCCTAAGATTTCTTTTCTCTTTTGGGGGGTTTTTGAGAAAGAAAACCTAGAAAAATAAATAGACAGCGATTGTAAGGAGATTATACACTCACTCACCTCTGATTGTTTGGAAAAACCCTAGCTCTCTCTCTCTCTCTTTCTCTCTATCCACTTTCTCTCTCTTCCTCGAGCCGCTCAGTCCCCGACTCGCAGGTAGATAACCTCCGTCTATCAGAGCCCCCTCTTCTTTAGCTTCCCAGAAACATATATTTATCTTCATCTGTATTTTATAGATGTGTGCATATTTTTCGGCTATTTTTGCAATAGTCAGACCATCTTTTCAACCAATCTTTGATTAAATTTGAGCAAAATTTTATAAAAAAATTTATTTAGGCCTCGTTTGGTAACCTTATTTTTAGTCAAAAAGTTAAAAAATCAATAATTCATACTAAAAAATTAAAGATTTTTTTTTTCTCTCTATTTTTTATATATTTTTTCGTAAAAAACTAAAAAATCATCCCAAACATACTAATTTTTTTTAACTCATATTTTATCCAAATAGTCAAAAAATTACTAAATTAGTCTGTTCCCAAACAAGACAACATGTACTTCAATAAAATTAAGATTTTCATTCAATTTGGCTGATCATCTGATTTAGAATAAATTTTTAATTTATTAAACCAAAATTTGATCGTCCAACGGATCATCTAATAACAACTATTTGTAAAAATTAATAAAAGGCTGAATGCTTTCTTCTCTTCCTTAATTTAGGGTTAGTTTGGGATGTTCTAAAAAAGTACACTTTTTGACTTATTAACCTATAGGGATTGGGTTTGGGTTGGATTTGATTTGATGTGTTAGAAAGGTGATGTGATTTAAATAAAATGATGTAACTTAAATAGGATAGTGACTTTTTGACTTTTTATATTATTTAGTTTATGCCAAACTAACCTTTAATATCAATTTGATTAAACAATTAGAATATCCTTTTCATTAAATTTTCATTATATTTAAATTTAATAAAAGATAAGAAATTGAATTGGATATTGCCTTACCCTTCTATTATTTTTTTACATTTTTTAGTGCATCTTCATTAAATCTGAACGCTCGAACTTAACAAGGGTTCGTTTGAAAAGTAAATTGACTTTTTAATTTTTTAATTTTTTTAATTATTGTAATTTGGAATTAAAAAACTTAATTTGGGATAAACTTTTTTATTACATGTTAAATTATCCAACTGCCCTTGCAGTAAAAGTTAGGCACTGCTAGCCGGCTGAGGCCGATACGTCAACCTTCTTCTTCTTCTTTTTTTAATTTGTTTTGTTTTATAAGACTTTCTTATGGTTTTTTTAATGACGTGCAAAATTAAAATTTACCCCTTTTTTTGGTCATTTGATTTTTTTTATTCTTTTGTATTATTTTTTTTTTCCCATAAAAGGCTTTTTCATGTTTTTTATAAAAAAAGTTTATGTGGAAAATGCTAATTTCAGTTTTATTTTATTGTCTTTTTTCTTTTTTTTAATTTATTTATTTTATTTTTTTTGGAAAAAGGCTTTTTCATGTTTTTTATTTTAAATGACGTGGAATTCGTGCTAATTTCGGTTTTATTTTTATGTCTTTTTTTTTGTTTTATTATTTGGAAAAGGTTTTTTTAAAATGACGTGGCAAATGATAATTTTCGATTTTTTTTTCTTTATATTTTTTATTTTTTTTATTTTTGCAAAATGCTTCGCGAGATGTCGTCGCCGTTTAGTGTTGGCGAATCGCCTCCTTCGCTTCATCGTGTTTGTGTGCCCTAGAAATTTTTAGTGTTGTATGTGTGGTGAGGCGATGTTAGTGTGAATCATAGTGGAATGGGGTAGTTTGGTAAATTCACCATGGCTTGGGTTGTGTGTAAGCATGTGAATCTCTTTTGTCTAGTAATGGCTAATTTTGCCTTTTTTGGCCGGTAGTAATTAATTTAGCCCAAACTTGTCTTGCTAAACGGTGCCTAAGTTTTCAATGGTTTTAAGATGACTCAAATTCGATACTTTGTATTTTATTCTTAAATCTTTATAGCTCAGCTAAATCTTCAGATCAAGTATAATTTAGTATATGTTATTACAATAAAAATTTGTTACTCGTTTACAGATTTTTATCTCTGTGTCAGATCAAGTATAATAACAATGAAATGTTGTGTTTTATTTTTATGCAGAAATAAATTTACAAGATTTTCAACAAATTTTTATCTCTGTGTTAAATCTCTATTGTAGAATAAAAAATAGTTTTCGCAAACTATTCCAAAAGCACTACTTCCAATTTATATTTTTTTAATGAAAATGTGAAGAAAGTGAATAGATTGCGTAATATACATACCTATTCATTTATTTTTTACTCGTTTTTTTTTTTTTTTGGTAAATTTTTATTTATTTGTGTTGAAATATGATGTTCAAAGCATACGTAATTAAATTATAAATTTTTAATAAATATTTTTATAATGCTAATTTTATTGTTGAAAGATAGAATATGATTTATTGGTAAAGAAGTCCAGTCCATTGGACCGGCTAGTAAGAAAGAAGGGCTTAACTGGAGTAGCCTGGTCCATAGACAAAGCCCAAGAGGTTTCAGTGCTTCGTTCATAGTTTCAGCCTCTTAGGGCAAGTATTATTAGATCAACGAACTGACTCTAACGGGCCATCAAGCCCAATTTACGTGAAGATTACACATTCCCTAAAAAAAAGAATTCTTTTTCTTTTTCCATCTCTTAGGCCTTGTTTCATTTTATTTTTTTGTTTTTGTTTTTATTTCCTTAGAATCTCCAACTTAAAATTTTATTGAGTGTCCGTCTAATAACTTGTATTTTTTAGTAATTTTTTTGGCCTTTTGACTTTTTTATGGGTGTGGAATGATTTTTTTGAAATAGATATGTTTGGCAAGGGACTATTTTAGTTAATTAGTCAAAAAGTCAACAACTCATACAAAAAAGTCAAAGATTCTCTTTTTTCTCTACTTTTGCCACATCTTTTCGTAATTAGTCAAAAAATCATCCCAAACATACAAGTTTTTTTTACCTACCTTTTTAGCCAAATAGCCAAAAAGTTACTAAATTAGTCTGTTCCTAAACGAGGGCTTCAATGGGGTGTTTTGAGAAGATAGTTAAAAGTTAATTTTTGATTTTTAACTAAACTTTTGGCTTTTTTAGAAAAATAATTTGGGAAGTTGATAAAAAGCTGCTTTTGGATTTTTTTATTAATATTTATTTATGATATCACATCACAATAAAATGACTAAACTATCCCTACCCAATGTAAAAAAATTATATTTTCACCCATGTAAAGATATAAAAAAACATAAAGGATATAATTGTAATTTTATAAGTGATTTTTTTAAATTTGCCAAGTGACTCCTTGCTAAAAAAGCCAACCTAACTTTTTTTAACAAACAAGCTACAAACGTAGCTTTTTTCTTTGGGAAGTTGATAAAAAGTTGGTTTTTGACTTTTTATCAAGTTTTTTTACTTTTTTGAGAGTGATTTGGGAAGTTAGTAAAAAGTTGACTTTTTTGACTTTTGGTTTAATATTTTTTAAAAGTGTCACATCACTCTAAAATGACCAAAATATCTTTATTTTTTAATTAAAAACACTTTTTTGAATTAATTAATTATAATGTTCCAGAGGGTAGTTTGGTAAATTTTTAAGTGGCTTTTTTGAGTCTTCCCAAACGGGAGGTTTGGCGTTTTGGAAAGGTTTGGCATTTTGGGAAGGTTTGGAAAAACGCAACTTTTTTATTTGTTGCCAAAGCGGCACTAAGGCCTCGTTTGGGAACAGGATAATTTAGTAACGTTTTGACTATTTGACTAAAATATGAGCTAAAAAAAACTAGTATGTTTGGGATAATTTTTTAGCTATTTACGAAAAGACGTGCAAAAAGTAAAGAACAAAGAGAATCTTTAACTTTTTGATATGAATTGTTGACTTTTTAACTTTTTTAATAATTTTTTGATTTTTTGATTAAACGAGAGGGTTCCCAAACGAGGCCTAAGTCGCCAAAAGAAATGTATTATGTAACTTTTTGTTAACAAGGTGTATTAGAGCATCTCCAACGCTACACTTCTTTTTTCATCAAATCTGTCGAAAAAAATGACGATTTTTTCAATTTGATACGAGGCGCTCCAACGGTGAGCATCAAAGCAGATTTGGGGAGGTGGTCGACCGGGTGGTCGACCGGCCGGTTGACCAACCGGTCGACCGGTTTGAGCAATTTTTTTTTTTTTTTTTTTTTTTTTACCTGTTTGAACCTTTCTTGACTGGTTTGAACCTAGTTATTTCAAAGGAACCGGTTGACCGGTTGGTCAACCGGCCGGGCAACCGGCCGGGCAACCGATATATCTCTTTCAACGGTCCGTAACAGTGATTTGATAAAATGCAGAACTTGTTTTCAGTTTGATACTTTTTTTGCTGATTTCTCATTTTGATATTCATTTGATGCAACGGTTGGAGCATGGAAAAGGCCATTTTTCATCAAAATTTAAATCTGATATCAATTTTGGTTCAGCGTTGGAGATGGTCTTATGTGACTTTTTGTTAATGGAATTTGTTGACTTTTTGATTTTTTTTTTTTTTTAGCCAAAAAAAACTTCTTGCCAAATGGTGCCACTGGCCTATCCATCATAAAAAAATGGAAAAAGATAGAAATCCTTGCTAAATTATTAATAGAAATCCTTGCTAAATTATTAATTTTAGGTGACGTTTTGTGCAAAATATTTGTTTAAATATTTTTTAGATGCATCAATTTTTTATTTTTTTTTTGACAACAACGTATTTAAAAATAAAAATAAAATAAAAAATTATTAAAAAAACATTTGTCAAACCCAACATTAAAGCATCTATAGCAGTTCATATCTAGTTGACAATGCTCAACTAACACATTTTTTATCCAATTTTTTTTACCTCATCTGGAGGTATTAATTATAGTTGTTAACTGAGGGGCAGTGTGGGAAGAGATTAAAAAAGTCAACTTTTTGGTTTTTTTAGCTTAAAAAATTAGTTTTTTTATCCAAAAGAATTCAGTTTTTTGTCAAAAAAAATCAAAAAATCAAATTTTTACCAACTTCTTAAAACATCAGTGAGAAGCAAATTGCAGAAATAAAGAGAGAAAAATTGGGACAGAAGATTAACAAATGGAGAGAGAAAAAAAGGCACAATTTTTTTTATTCTTTCACAAAATATTATCACTGGAACACTCATACTCTAAACTAGTAAATACTTAATTTATAAACTTAATTTTTATTTCATTATTTTTTGAGAAAGACTATGACGGTATGCACTATATGCACCTATTGTATAATTAAAGGAAAAAATGATATAATTTCATATTTTTTAAATCATAACTAAAAAAAAATCATAATTAAACACCACACGAGATATAATCAGAGATCTTATAAATCATAATTAAAATAATATCATAATTGAAAAAAAAATTGATCGTAAGTAAAAAAATGCTCATTCTGTCCCAAAATAATAGTTTCTTTTGAGAAATCTAACTTTTTTTGATCGTATAATTATTACACTTTAAAAATATTGATTTTCTAAAACTACCATTTCATAGTATATTTTTTGGTAGGGATGGCAATGGATACCCTACCCTGTGGGTATCCATGGAGACCCAACCCAAATACATGGGTTTTCCCCTCTTTTTCTTATCCATTGGGTAGGGTAGATGATATTCTTTAAATATCCACAGGGGATGGGTTGGGGATGGGTACCCACTAATTTCCCCATATGTCTTTTTTTTTTTTTTTTTTTTTTTTTTTTTTTTTTTTTTTAAGATTCACAACTAAAACTAAATATACATTCAATCTTTTTTCTTTTTTTTATTTATTTATTTTTTCAGGTTCACAACCAATTTTTTTTTTTTTTTTTTTTTTTTTTTTTTTTTTTTTTTAAGATCCACAACCAAAGCTAAATATACCTCCAATCTTTTTTTATTTTATTTTTAAGGTTCACAACCATTTTTTTTTAAAATTTTAAGATTCACAACAAAAGCTAAATATACATTTAATTTTTTTCCTTTTTTTAATTTTTTTTAAGGTTCACAACCATTTTCTTTTTTTTTTTTAAGATTCACAACCAAAGCTAAATATATATTTAATTTTTTTTTTCTTTTTTTAAATTTTTTTTTTAAGGTTCACAACCATTTTTTTTTTTTTTTTTTTTTAAGATTCACAACCAAAGCTATACATTCAATCTTATTTTATTTTATTTGGCTCAACAATAAAATCAAATACACATTAATTAACATTGTCACATTATTCTTGTCAAATTTTATGCATATCTAGAATTTTTTAAATTTATTTAAAAAAAATTAAGGACATTGTCTAGTGTAGGTTTCGGTTTGCTTTTCTATGTTATTTTATTTTGTTGTGTATTGTAATTTTCAGAATGGTTTGCTTGTTCTGAAATTTCAATTAACGAGTATGAATCTATTTGTTTTATGTTATCACATAATTTATACAACATATATATATATATATATATGAATGTATTTGAAAATAAGGAAATTGTAGAGAATCAAAACAAGCATGAGTTGTGATTGGTTAGAAATGATGGGTACATAGATTTATTTGCTAGAAAAACAAAAAGGGGATACAAAGTCATACTAAATAATTTTTTTTAAATTAAAAGAATTTTTCTTAGTTATGAACAGATTTAACTGAAATCAGTTTGTTTCCCAATGTTATGCTTCATTTATTTAGATAGAAAATATTTTTTAATGAAAAATATTTTTTATAAAAAGAATTCAAAATATATTTTTTTATATTTGGTGGTGGTGGTGATGGAACGAAGGTGAAAGTAGAAATTGTTACATAGTGGTGGGGTGATGGCGGCAGTGATGATAGTAGTGGCTATGGTGATGGTAGTGTGACAGTGAAAGTGAGAATAGTGGTGATGGTGTTGTGAAATTAGTAAAAATTTAATTGAAAAAATATTTTTTGTTTTTTAAAAGTAACAAACAACAAAATTCGTGGGGGACTAAAGGAAGAAGATGGAGGATGGATTGGGTGTGGTAATGCATAAATATCTTAAAATGAGTGGTTCAGATTTGTTAAAGGTATAATTAGATTTTGGATAAATTAAAATGAATTGTTCAAATTTGCTAAGAGAAAGATGGTTTAATGTCTAAATTGTCCGTGGCTAACAATTTCTTGTTTATGCCCTGATGCAATTTAATATGAGTCTTATAACACTTTCTTCAAACAAGCTTTTTGATTTTCTCAAAATTATATATTTGATTATTATAAAACAAACTTTTTAATTAATTAATTAATGTGTATTTGATTTTGTTGTTGAACCAAATAAAATAAAATAAGATTGAATGTATATTTAGCTTTTGTTGTGAACCTTAAAAAAATAAAAAATAAAATAAAAAAATAAGTTGTTAACATTAAATATATTAAAAAAGAAAGAAAAAAGATTGAAGGTATATTTAGCTAAAACCTTTATAAAAAAAAGACAAAAGAAAAACAAAAAGGTTGTTAACATTAAATATATTAAAAAAGAAAGAAAAAAGATTGAAGGTATATTTAACTTTTGTTGTGAACCTTAAATAAAAAAATAAAAATAAAAATAAAAAAAATTGTTAACATTAAATATATTAAAAAAGAAAGAAAAAAGATTGAAGGTATATTTAACTTTTGTTGTGAACATTAAAAAAATAAATAAATAAATAAAAAATAAATAAATAAATAAATAAAAATTGTTAACATTAAATATATTTAAAAAAAAAAAGAAAAGATTGAAGGTATATTTAACTTTTGTTGTGAACCTTAAAAAAATAAATAAATAAATAAATTGTTAACATTAAATATATTTAAAAAGAAAGAAAAAAGATTGAAGGTATATTTAGTTTTTGTTGTGAATCTTAAAAAAAAAAAAAAAAAAAAAGTGGTTGTTAACATTAAATATAAAAAATAAAAATGGGGATTAAAGTGGGTTGGGGAAAATCCATACCCATTAAAACATGGGGAGGGTGATACCCATGGGGAATGGGGAATGGGGAATGGGGAAAATTTATTATAGGGGAATGGGGATGGGGAATTAATATCCACCCCATTGCCCCCCATTGCCATTCCTATTTTTTGGAGAATATCAATTGTGATAATTATATTTTTTTGTATTGTTAATTAATTTAAGAAAGGGCAAAATAAAAAATTTATATTATTTTAGTTCTTAATTTTTAAAATAAACTAATATTTTGAGATAATAAAAAATAAAATAAAAAACTAATATTTTGAGACAAAAAAATAACATAATTAAAAATATATGATACATTCAGCGTGTACATAACAAAATTTCCCTTATTTTTTATCAATCAATCCACATTACGACGTGCACGTGGATATGGTATGAAACAAAATTGTACAAAAATCTTCAAAATTAATTGGAAAGCTCTCCCATTGGTTTTGTTTGGTAGAATTTTTTTTAAACCAAAAGTGTATAACAGTTGTGCTAGGACCCCAGTGGGGTCCACCCAGCATCCCAGTTTTTTTTCATTGGCCAGTAGCTTTTTTTTTTTTTTTTTTTTTTTTCTTTCATTCCAATCACCCACAGCCATGTGGGATTGGGAGTCATCGAGGGTGGAGGTCTGCCGCATTTTTCAAGTTCATAATGTGAAAATAAAAGTTAAAAGTATTTATTTCTTAATTTTTAAATAATTAATTTTTTAACTCATTTATATCTTGTAAATTATAAATAAAATTTTTTACATTAAACAATTTAAGACAAACATCTCAAATTAAAATAAATTATAACCACCCAAAAATAGATAACAAACAGTTCCATTGGTTGACATGACTGGCTTTATATGGTGTGACCCGGTTTCCGGTGCAATCATCAATGGCCCCACTGTGTTATACTGTGTTATATTTACAAAAGTGGTGATGCCAAAAAAAAAAAAACAAAAAAACAAGATTGCCTCATAATAATTGAACAATAATGCTATGATAATTTTTTTCAATTTTTGTTAGGACATTTTTGGTACAATTTGATTAATTGTTTATGTATCTGGTATATATGATCGGAAATGTAGGGTCTTATACAAAAATGCTTTATAATAGATGATAGCTACAATTTTGTAGTTAAATTTAACAACAATATTATGATGATTAAATTAAGTATAAAATTTGAATATAACGTGATCTGACACTATAATAATAATAATATAAAATAAAAATATGAGACCATTAAACTATTAATATTTAAATTTTGACATTCATATCTTGTCAACGTAACATTATTAATCAAAATTTGATAATTGAGTATTAAATTAACCATATTTACATAAATTTTGCCAAGGTATATTTTAAAATATACGTTGAAAAACTTAAGAAAAATTACTCATAAATTTCACTTGGAAAAATATTAATCCATTTAATCTTACATGTTTTTTTATAAACTAATTAGTCTTTTTTATTTGTAGTATGTATTATTAATTTGATTTAGTAACATTAAAGTTTATTTGTTTTCCCTTGTTTGAGATTTGGTTTTGATGTTTTCTTGGGATTTCAGTGTATGTGGATAATGTATGGCTTAACATTTTCATTTTTCAAAACTGCTATGTAGCTCGAAAGTGCTTGGCTCGAAAGGGCTCGAAATTGCGTTTTACTCACCTGTTGTGCTGCTGTAGCCACTAGGTACATACACCCCTTTCATTTCATTTCAAAAACAAAACCAAAAAAAAAAGAGAAGTAAAGAACAGAGTAGAGAAGAGATACAGGAGCAACGTCTACGACCTAGCTTGTGCCGCCGCCGCTGCTATTTCATCAGGGTGGAAGAGGAGGAAGTTTGCTTGAGTTGTGGATAAGGTACTTCCCCTTCAAACATTGCTCTGTCATTGTAGATGCCATGGCAGCTACCTATGATGATTGTGGCTGCCATGGTTGCTCTTCCATTGGTCTATCATAAAATTAGGAAAATGATCCAGAGCTCAAAACTTTGTGGTTGCTCTTCCATTGGTTACTCTGTGAATCACATCCATTGGTCTATCATAAATCCAATCTGCTCGAAAATTTTCATTCAATAACAGATGTGATTCACAATGAAAATAACATTATTGTGAAAATAAGAGGTACCCAAAAATAAATTAGCAAATTGGATTTACTGCCATGTCTTCCATTGCTGTATTAGTTGAGGATTTTTTTTCAGATTCATTGTCTAAAAAATAAATAAATAAATAAATAAACTCACACTTGATTGAGAATATCTCACAAGTCAGCTATTTGAACGGTGCTGATATAGCTTTGACAGTCCAATAGTGTATCATCTCATATACACTGCTGAGTCCACACTAATTTTGAAGCCAGCGTAGTGTGAAAGGTCATGTAATTAAGAGATTCCTCTATTAAATGTGTAACTGATAATACATTTAATGTAAAATTGTGTATTTCTGTCCACATACCTAGTTTGAAGACTGATGAGCTAAGATTGTTTGTGTTTTCTTAGTGATGATGAGTTCAAGACATTTGATGTTATTGATGTAAGGATAAAGATAAACTGTAAGTGCACAAATCTAAAAACACAAAATAACACACAGAAATAAATAAACTCATACTATCTGATTAATTTGTCAGATTATTAAAAAATCTTTATGTACCCTGAATCTTTCTAAAGAAATAAATAAATAAATCTGCTATGGCAAACAAATCTTTATGTACCCTGAATCTTTCTAAAGAACACATTGTCTGAGATTATTAAAAAAAAATATTTGTGCCTTATAATGTGATACCTTCACACTATCTACTATTATTTTTTTTTTAAAAAAAAATTGATTTATTTATTCTTTCACATGCATTGTCTGAGATTCAGATTTATTTATTCAAGGTAATCATCCACTTGTACCTTAACAGTATAATTTTTGTACCTTATAATGTGACCTTTGATCATGCTCAAGCTGCCAAAGAAATTTATGAGAAATTTCAACATCTGTTAGGTTGGCATTAGGCAATCTAGATGTTGAGGCTACTCGCTACTCGCTACTCTCTCTCATGCTCCCAGTTATAAAAAGTTATTCAGTTTGCTCTTTTACTAATTTGTCTATTGTATTTAACTTTGAAGCTACAATGGATATTGATTCAAACAATAATTCATTGAATGGGAGTGAGGAAGTTGAAGAACGTGATAACTTGGGTTGAAGGAAATCAAGGATCGAGTGAAAACTATTGAATCGGATACTGCGAGTAATGTGCCATGTACTAGTACTTTACCACCTTCTACTAGTATTGTACCACCTTCGCATACTTCGCCGAAAAGTCCTCCACGTCTGAATACTACAAAAGCAAGCAACACTCGCAAGGTACTCAGTCCTTTGGTTGCTCGCCGAAGAGGACGTCCATGTACGAGGCGGAAGGTTAGCAAGGTTGATCAAATAGTTAATCAGTTGAAGAGAAAGAACAAGAAGACTACTCCCGCATAGGTAAATACTTGGCATAGGTTGTTTCGTAACCTTTTTGTGGATTCATAATTGAATGGTTACAATAAGTATTGAAATTGTGTTACTATTTCATGATAGGTGCCGGAAGATCAAGCTTACTATTTTCTTTCTATGGTTGGCACACAAGATAGTATGTATGTTCCGGTATGTGTTGAATGGACTTAAAATATTGTACTTTGCTTCTTGTTGGGTTTTATGTTAATGCTTCAAATTATTATTAACATTGTCTTACTATATAATCATAAGGTGCCGCACAATGAAGCTTACTATTTTCCTTCTATGGTGGACACAGAAGACAACATGTCTGTACCGGTACGTGTTCAATATTTGAGTACACATTTGTAACGATGAATGTATTGGTCAATATTTTTTAAAATCATTTTGTAATATGTACTTTGTTTTTATAGGCACGGGTCTGCACAATGGGAACGCCGGACAATATTGGAAGCACATCAGGAATGGTCAACAATCTAAGCAGTCAAAGTTCTACAGTACCATCATTATTGGATCCAAATGCCCCATTTTATTTTTAATGTAATACACTGTTCAATGTCTGTTCAATGTAATACACTGTTCAACCTGTTGAACAAATAGAAACCTGTTCAATGTCTGTGTTCTACTATTTTTGTCTCCTTTGATAAACAGGTTCAATGTCTTTGTAAACAAGTTCTGTGTTGTAAACAGGTTCTGGATGATATGTAATTTCATGTCATATGGTCCCATTTGAATGGATGACTTGAATGGATGGTTTGGTTTTTATTTATTCTTGTGTCCCTGTTTTGATTAATGATGGATTTTAGATTATGGTCCCATAAAAACTGTTTTAATTTCATGTCATATGGTCCCATAAAAACTGTTTCAGATTAATCACTCAGCTTTTTGTGTGCTTGGGATCAGAGGACCTAGTTGTTTTTATGAGAATAGACACACTATCTACTTTTGCTTTTGGTGACTGGTATATGCATTGTTTCTATTTGCAACTTGGGTGCTCTTGTGGCCAATTCTAATACCGTAAACAGTTTTTATATTTTTATCAGCATGTGAAGATGCCCAATTTTCATAATCAGGTTGACCTGGTTTTTGAATGTACATGAGTTACACTTAACTGTCACTGGATGTATCAGAATCTGCATTTTTCACCGTGTCAAAACCACATGAACTAACATGAAAGACAATCTTCAAGCTACATTTTTTTTTTAAGTTTGCTTGCATTATATTCATGAATTTGGTACTGCTAAGAATTGAGTTTGTGGGATTTCACTCACAAAAAAATTGAGGGACACCAAGTATAGGTGCTGACATATTGAAACAATCATGATATACCAAAAATCCATTAGTCCAGCACCTGCTGTTTGTGCTTTCTAATAGTCACAACACAATCCAGCACAATCCATCATCAATAACTATCTACTACTATTAGTCTATCACAATCAATAACAATCCATCACAACACGACATTCAATTCATAACAAAATTGAAAAGGTAACATATATTCTTGGTACCAAACCATTTCAGAAGTATATGTAACAGGAACATAATCATGAGAATCTATCCCCAATGCCTCCTGGGCTTCCTCCAACTTCTCCTCAAATGATTCAACACTTCCAATATTGAAATAATATTTATATTGGCTCTTGCTTGGATTAGCAGGTCCTTGGACAACTGGTCCCTCAACGACATCATTGCTTGTTTGATTGCGTGGCGAGCTCCTTACATACACTTTTGCAACTAATTTATTCGAAACAACTACATGGTCTACTAAACCCGATTCCAGGAGCTTGTTTTTGAACTCTTGGAAACTAATCTGCAAAGAATCATTTTCCAAAGTTTTAAGGCCCAAAAAGATAAAACAAAAATCTTAATTACATTCAAATTACACATAAGGCAAACCAACCACAATATATATATATATATATATATATGTATGTATCATTAACGAAAAACTTGAATATGAGATTCAGCTATATATCCTACTAACTATGAGTCTATGATTATAAAAGCCCCATACAACCAAGTCCTGAAATATATTCAAGCATATAACTTACCTGTTGTTGCTCACGAGGACCAAATGAAAATGATGAAAGAAACAGGCCAATCACTAATATAGGGGTGATAAGATTTTGAAATTGCTTCAAGAAAGCTTCCTGAAAACTGCCATGATCACCTGTGTTTGCATCCTCTGAAAATAAAGAAATTAAAATATGCAAAAAGTTGTGAGATATTATGTATTATAATCAGTGTGGTGAACCATTTTTCAAACAAACATTCAGCATGAAGTTTTACTTAATAAATATATTTTTTGAAATATACACATGAAAATAATAACTTCTTCGTTTTTACTTTACAGATTCATTTATACATATATCTTTAGAAAACAAATAGTAAGAAATCTTTTTCACATTCCATATATTAGAAAAAGAAGGGTGGACCAAAATAGAAACTATTATCAATATTAGAAGAGGGTGTATATCATAGAATTTCTAATAATTTATTTGTTTCAAAATTGAGGAAATATAAATGCATATATGTTCTTATTTGTTTCAAAATTGA
Organism: Camellia sinensis; assembly: GCF_055761805.1. Lineage (NCBI taxonomy): Eukaryota > Viridiplantae > Streptophyta > Magnoliopsida > Ericales > Theaceae > Camellia > Camellia sinensis. The sequence continues at coordinate 194,673,588 of NC_138964.1, forward strand.
GGAATTTCCAGCAGTTCTTACAGTCAAAGGATTGACATGGATTGCCAAACAAAATTTCATACAAAATTGACATGGCTTTTATGAGATGGAGAAATGTAAAGCTGTTAAATTGACATGGATTGCCAAACAAAATTTCATACAGTCAAAGGATTCCCAAACAAAATTTTTGCAGCAAACAATATTTACCACCATAAATTCTTCACCAAACATTCAGAAGCAAACTGACATGTAGCAGCAGAACGTTAGAGGCAACAAATTCAGTGGCAAAACAGAATGTTAGTAGCAAACATTCTTGGGGAAAAACTTAACCAATAAACCAATAGTTATCAGCAAAAAACATTAGGGAAAATTTTGGAAAATTTCAGTATAAAAAAAATTCTGGAAATGAACATCCCTACAAGCACATCACCAGAATTAATTTGAACATCCCACAAGAACTAACTCTACAACCCAAAGACTAGAAATCAAACCAATTAAGAAACCAATCACGAAACCCCAATTGAGAAACCAAACACGAAATCCCAATTTCTTGAATCTTGAAACCCTAGTTTAGCGATGTCGGGATGTACCTGCGATTCGTTTTCAATTGGTACGTATAACAAGTTTCCGGCAGTGAGAGGAGTCGGATGAGCGTAGTCGAACGAGAGGAGACTGAGAGGAGTATCTCGCTGACCACCAAGTCGGAGGATAATGGCCAGAGTATGACCACCAAGTCGGAGGAGGGTAACGGCGATAGGGTTTCAGGTGGAGAGGAGGGTTTCAGGTGGAGAGGAAAGAGAAGGAGCTCATACTTTGGGTGTAGACAGATCGAAAAGTAGAGAGATAGAGAAATTGAGGGGGTCTGAGATCAAAGAGATAGAGACCGCGCGTGAGTCCACTCTTTCGAGCCATTTCGAGCCAAATGTGTCGAGCTACAAAACATTTCCCTTCATCTTTTTAGGGATTTTGTGGAGTGATTGTGGGGATTGTTGATGTTACCTACCTAGTGTTAGCCTAAAAGGATTACATAAATTTTAATTCATAAAAAATAGTGGGCTTCGTATCCACAAAGCCTATTAACTCACTAAAAAGTGTAATACTTCAATATAAAATTTAAACGTAACACTTTAATATAACATTTAAAAAAAAATCTTAGTGCAATACCCTAATGTAACACATAAACAAATTCACTACTGTAATTTTTTCAAACGTAACACTCCAATATAATACTCCAAAAGAACTCCTTAGCACTGTAATGTAACACATAAAAAAAAAAACTCCTCATGCTGTGTTTGGTTAGAGGATTTGATGAGGGATTTGGAAAGGGAAATAGAAAAGGTAGATGAAATGTAAATAAAACATACCTATATTTCACCAAGTTTCACACACTTTTTCTTTTTCCTTTCTAAATTTCTCCCTAAATCCTCTAACCAAATACAACGTTAGTGTATTTTTTTTCCAAACATAATACTCTAATATAATATTCTAAAAAACCTCCTTAGTATAAGATTCTAATGTAACACACAAAAAAATTTCTTAGTATATTTTTCTCAAACGTAGCACTCTAATATAACACTCCAAAAAACCTCCTTAGTATAACACTCTAATGCAACATACAAAAAAAACTCCTTCGTGTATTTTTTTCAAACGTAATACTCTAATATAACACTCTAAAAAACCTCCTTAATGTAACACTCTAATGTAACATACAAAAACTCCTTAATATAAAATTCTAATGTAACACACAAAAAAACTCCTTAATGTACTTTTTTCAAATGTAACATTTCAATATAATATTCTAAAAAAATTTCTTAGTGTAACACTTTAATATAACACAAAAAAAAAAAAAAAAAAAAATTCTTTGGTATACCTTTCCCAAACGTAACGCTCTAATATAACACACACAAAAAAAATAAAAAATGTTAGTGTACTTTTCTTAAACATAACACTCTAATATAACATTAAGAAAGAAAGGATGCGAAATTTTTCAAACCATTCCAAAAGAAGGACAAATATTCCTTAGTGTGTGGGTAATTTTCTTACCACACTGCCCGCCTAGTAATCAGCTGGAGAGCACTGGCAGAATAGATGGCTCCAGTAACTTGTAACAAAAAGAAAGGGCTCCGGCGGTGGCTCTTCCACCCGGGGGCACTCCGACGATCAAGTCAGTATATCTCTCAAAGATAATCAAGTGCTAAACTCACAAGCTTGAGTATAAAACTACGTACCTTAGACCCATGGGGGTGCCTCTCTTTTATAGTTAACTCAATCCAAGTCCTACTAGAAATATGACTTCTATAGACTTCAATTCAATGCTTTCTTAGGATTTCTCAAGAGATAAAGATAAACTCCCTAAGAGCTTTATCCTTATCTCTGCTAAGTCCCCTCTTTGTCCTAGGACTCTTGTTCCTTATCCGCTTATCTCGGATTCCAATATCTTCGAAGATAACCTCGGCAACTCCAAGATCACCTTGGCGTAATTTCCACGACACGTGGCACCTCGGCCAAACACGTCGGCGTCGCCATGCCACGTGTTGGTACCCAAGAAATATATCTCTACAACTGCCCCCTAGGTTCTATTACCTCGGCATTCTGAGGTGATGGAACCTATATCGGTATTTCTTTCTGCATAATGGCTCAAAAACTATTTGGCCGAAATAATTTAATTTCAAGCCGATGTGTTCTCTTCGGAGAACAAGAATTCAAATGAACTCCATCGCGCGCATGAGCTGTCATGCACATCTAACCGTTCCCTTCACGTGCTTTGTCTTCATTGGCCCGTGTTTGTGACGCGCCTAAAAGTTGTCTTTCACTCGTCTGCGCCATCTGACGTGCACGCTGCTCCAGGCGTAATAAATGCCCTGCTTTTGCCGCCGTTTCAAGTTTTTTTTGATAAAACTTTTCTTTCTATCTTCTTTTCCTTACTTTATGCATTCGAATTTATGGTTTTGTTTTTCTCTTTCTAAACTTTCTGAAATCCACCATTGTTCTAACTCCAAGCTCTCCAACCGTCTTCATTCCTCCATTTTAGCGAAGCGTTTGCCGTTCTGCTGTGTCTGCAATCGTTGCCCTACCTCGGCGGTTTTTATTCCGGCTCCATTTGTTCTGGTAAGATTCCGTTTCTTCTATCCTCAATTTCTTCTATGCGCTTTTGTTTACTTGCTGCCATTTTTGTTTTGTTCATACCTTGGATTGTTCATCTGGATGTGTTCATTCACGATTCACTTATCTCTTGAACACTTGCACTGTTTTAACACTTCCTTGCCATGGTTCTTGATCTTTTACTTCTGTACCTCTTTCGCTTTCGAGAATCATACCTTTGTTCTTGATTCTGAAACGTCATTCTTTCTTTCTTGTTTTCTGTTTTTCTTTTCCAGATCTGTGCCTTTGATCTTGTTCTTCATAGTTCTTAGGCTTGGGATTTGTTTGTAGAACCTTTAATTTAAGGAAAACTGAAACAAATCGTATCACTACTTACCTAGGTTGTTGCCGAGGTTCCAATAACTTTTTTAAGAACACCTCCTTTCTGAGACCTAGCCCTCTGACTTTAGGCTGACGTTATGGGTATGTGGAGACATCGGGTAAATACCCCAACAAAATTTGAATACTTTAGGCAGGAGTTCTCCATCCCAGCCGATGTTCACTTTAGGCTAGCTGGGGATGGTGATTCCATCATGTCCACAGATCATACGATGCCCTTTCCTATTGTAGCCTTTACTGAATGTGGACTCCGGCTTCCACTCAATCCCCTCTTTCGCGAGGTTCTCCACTTCTATAGGTTGAACCCTATGCAACTTACTATCAACTCTTATCGAGTGATTAATGGTATCATAGCCCTGGCTAGGCAAGAGAACGTTAGGATCACCCTTGCCGATATCCAATTTTGTTATACCATGTGCCCCCTTAACCTGAAGGAAATAGGTTATGTCTACTACCTCAAGCCGAGGTCCACCGAGTTCAAAATTGTAGCCGACCTCCCGGATTCCAATAAGGTAGCCGGGGATGACTTTGTCATTGCTTCGGGAAATTGGGAATTTGGCCCAGACGAAGATGTTCACCTCTACCCTCTTCCTCGAACAGTTAAAGAGGGCAAGGGTAAGAGCCCAGTGCCAATACTTAGTTGTTTCTTTTCCAAGTTTTCAAAACTCTGCCTGTTTCTAATGTTGGTTTGTTTGTCTTGCAGATCTTCATCAGCCACCCAAAAACTTCCGTCAATCCTTCTTCCCTGGAAAAGATTTAAAGAAGCTTCTAGATCTTCCAATTCACAAGCGCAAGGCTCCCCTGTTACTGAATTTTATTCCGACATACAAATCCACATTACCCGACGTCCCAAAAAGGAAGAAAAAGAGTCTTTCTCCACCTTCTGCCACAACTCCTCCCATTGCTTCCATATCACGAGCAGACGAAGGATCTACTTCTGACCCAGTCGATCTGCCATCTACTTCAGCCCCATACTTGATCCCAATACTAGAAAGAAAACGCCGGCGACGCCTTGTCAAAACTGCCGAAATGGGTCGCGCAAAGCCAATTGCCCAAAATCTTTTAGCCGACCTTCCGACTGATGCTGATGCTGTACCAACCCAACCAATGACCCCACCGAAGCCAAGAAGAATCAAGAAGGCCCAACCTAAGGCCAAGGCTACTGAGGTTGAGGTTGAGGATACTTTGCCTATCTCAAAGCTGGCTGAAAGCAGCAAATCCCAACCCTCTGCTAGGAAGAGGTACGCAGAGACCCAGCCATCAGAATCTTCAAAGTCTAAGAGGCCGAGGTCCTCCTCTGCAACAACTTCAAAATCCAAAGTGCCAAACGTCCTCTGGACGCCCGAGATTACCCTGGAGGACAAGCCGGTCACGGCTACTGATAGCGCTGACGACATTAATGTCGGCGTTGCCCTTAATACAGCTCTTCTTCTCCCAAGTGATCTGGAAAAGAATGCTGGAATGAGTGAGTATGAAAATTACGCTTTCATGCTTCAACGCTGTGTTCAAGTAAGTGTCTTCACTTGGTAACCTGTCTTTTCCTTTTTGTTTGTAAAACTTCTGTAATTACTTCTCGCTTTTGTGTTCTTTTAGGCTGTTCAGCATGCCCACTCCTTCTCCATGCAATCTTTTGAGAACATGGAGAAGTTAACTGACTTGTAGAAGGAGTATTCTGCACTCCAGAAGATCAACAAGGGTCTTCAAGCAAAAATGAAGAAATTGGAAGACCAGGCCGAGGCTGCCACTAAAGCCCAAACTTTGGCCGAAGAAAAGGTCGAGGCTGCTGAAGCTATAAAAAAAGTTGCCGAAGCGCAGAAAAATGAAGTTGAGGACAAGGCGACCCAAGCCGAGAAGGAACTTCAGGAGGCCTTGGCCACGAAAAAGGCTGAAATCAAATAAGCTGATGAAAAGGCTTATGCGCAGGGCATGGCCGACGTCACTGAGGAGTACAAGCTTCAAGTAAGGCAAGCATGCAACAGGGGATTTTCCCTTGGTTGGATGTCTTTGCTAAAAAGACTTGATCTCCCTGCTGACTCGCCTTTCCGTAATGCCGACGCTATTCCTCTCCCATTTCCTCCTCTTCAACCAAGTCAAGTCGAAGAAGAATCTGGGTCTGAGCCTGAGGATGAAGATGATCATGATGCTGAGGCCTTGATGAAGAAACCCAAGGGTGATGCTGGGGTCAAGTCTCCTTCTCAAATTGAGCCCATCCTGGACTTAACCCAAGATGAGGAGATTGAGGAGGTAACCAAGGAAGTTGATATTGGGATGTTATCTTCCGACCTCCTTCTGGCTGAAAGGAGTCTTTCTAATACACTTGCCGAGATCGATGCCGAGCTGGCTGTAGAAAAGGCTGCCGAATTATTTCCTCAGGAATCTGCCGAGGTAATTCTTCAAGAATCGGACGAGGCCCAGACCCAAATCCTTTCTGAAGCCGAAAAATCATAATCTTTCCTGTCTTCTGTACGTGTTTTCTTTTGTGGACAATATAAGTTTCTTTGTATGGCCGAAATGCTTTTTCCTGTAAAAACGATTTACTTCTGGTAGGCCGTAGTGCCTTCTTCAATATGTAACTGCAACTGTTTTTTCTATAGATATTTCAATCTTTGTAATTTTCTGTTGATTGCTTCTGCATAGTTCTATACTTAGAATTTTTTGCACGCCTTTCCATTTTGCTTTCTTTGTATAATCTTCTCGGGGTTACGCACCTCGGGTGAAATAACGTCCAACTTCACTTCGGCAAGATACAGATCTGTAAACTCTTCATGAATTCCAACAAGTGTAAAACATATATTGTTTAATGCCAATTTTACAAACTTTTTTCCAAGTTTCAACAAGTATTTAAACAGCGATCTCGGTCTAACCTACTTGTAAATTGCTGCAAATTTCAACAAGTGTTAATATATACTGTAATTTTTTCTTCAAGTTATAACAATGATCTACTTGTAAATTGCTACCACTCTGTTTGGTAACGTTTACATTTTCAGTTTATATTTACAAAAATTTTATAAACTGGTTTTTGTTTATTTTTAGAAAAACATAAACTATAAACGCGTTTGGTAATTGACAAAATGCTTTAAAAAATTTAAAAATATAAAAAAGAGTGAAAAATGGCAAGTGGCAGCAAGTGGCGGCAGAAGACGGTGGTGGAAAGTGGTGACGATGGTTGGTGGTGAGTGGATGGGTGGGTGAGGGTGGCGGGTGGTGGTGGGTGGGTGGTGGTGGTGGGTGGTGGGTGGTGGGTGGTGGTGGCAGGTGGGTGGCAGATGGCAGGTGGTGGTAGGTGGGTGGGTGACGGTGGCAGGTGGTGGGTGGCGGTGGCAGTGGTGGGTGGCAGATGGAGGGTGGTGGTGGGTGGTAGCAGGTGGTGATGGTGGGTGGGTGGGTGATGGTGGCAGGTGATAGCGGGTGGGTGGTGGTGGTGGCGGCGGGTGGTGGTAGTAGGTGGGTGGCAGATGACGGGTGTTGGTGGGTGGGTAGGTGACGATGGCAGGTGGTAACGAGTGGGTAGTAGTGGTGGGTGGTGATGGCAGGTGGGTGGTGGGTGGGTGGTGGTGGTGGTAGGTGGCGGTTGCTGGTGGTGGTGAGTGGCTGGTGGTGGATGGTAGTGGCGGGTGGTGGGTGGTAACGAGTAGGTGGTGGTGGTGGCAGGTGGGTGGCGGGTGGGTGGTGAGTGGTGGTGGTCGGTGGGTGGCAGGTGGCAGGTGGCTAGTGGTGGTGGGTGGCTGGTGGTGGCGGTAGGTGGCGGGTGGTGGATGGTAGTGGCGGGTGGTGGGTGGTGGTGGTGGCGGCGAGAGGTGGGTGGTGGTGGCAGGTGGTGGGTGGTGGCGGCAGGTGGATGATGACTGGTGGTGGTAGGTGGTGGTAGGGGGTGGGTGGTGGTGGCGGAAGACGGTGGTGGAAAATAGTGGAGGGTGGTGGCTAGTGTTGGGTGGTAAAAAAAAAAAACTCAAAACTCAAAACGGAAACACATTTTTTGAGTTTATGTTTTTTAGCCAAATTTATAAACTGAGACCACTGATTTATAAATTAAAAATTTACCAAACAAGTTTTTATTTGAGTTTTTAAAATTTTTGTAAATATAAACAGAAAACTGAAAACGTAAATGTTACCAAACGGCACCTACGAATTTCAACAAGTGTTTAAACAATATACTTAGCTTTTACCTCAACCTGTAAATTGCTGCAAATTTCAACAGATGATCATATGTCGGCTTAACATTATCTTGTAAATTGCTACAAATTTCAACAAGTGTTAAGCATCTTCTTTGGTTGGATCATCCTGTAGATTGCTATAAGTGTGCAAACTATAACCTCGTCTTTACTTCGACTTGTAAATTACTACAAATTTCAACAAGTGAAGAGACACAGTAATCTCGGCTTAACTTCGACTTGTAAATTGCTACAAATTTCAACAAGTGAAGATAAGGAATCAGCTTAACTCCAACTTGTAAATTGCTACAGATTTCAACAAGTGGATTAAGGAATTATCTCGACTTAACTCCAACTTGTAAATTGCTACAAATTTCAACAAGTGAAGACAAGAAATCAGCTTAATTCCAACTTGTAAATTGCTACAAATTTCAACAAGTGAATTAAGGAATTATCTCGGCTTAACTCCAACTTGTAAATTGCTACAAATTTCAACAAGTGAAGATAAGGAATCAACTTAATTCCAACTTGTAAATTGCTACAAATTTCAATAAGTGAATTAAGGAATTATCTCAGCTTAACTCCAACTTGTAAATTGCTACAAATTTCAACAAGTGAAGATAAGGAATCAACTTAATTCCAACTTGCAAATTGCTACAAATTTCAACAAGTGAATTAAGGAATTATCTCGGCTTAACTCCAACTTGTAAATTGCTACAAATTTCAACAAGTGAATTAAGTGTCTCTGTCTTCTCTCTGCCCCCAATGTGAACCTGAGTTCTACTTGGGTTCTCATTATTCATGTTTCCAAAAACACCAATATGTAATTTTGTCAATCATATGTGTTGAAAGAATTTTGAAAAGACTTTATTGATGATATCGGCCAAAAAATGATGCACATCTAATGATAAAAAAATTTCAAATTACAAGTATTCCAAGGTCTAGGCAATGCTTTGCCCTCATTGTCCTCAAGCCGATAAGCTCCATTGCCTAATACTGAAGTAATTCTATAGGGTCCCTCCCAGTTTGGGCCAAGCTTGCCCTCTCTGGGATCCTTCTTGTTCCCGACGACTTTTCTCAGGACTAGGTCGCCGACTTGAAAATCTCTTGGATTGACCTTCTTGTTGTAAGCTCTGGCAAGCTGTTGCTGGTTTACTGCTAGTTGAATTGCAGCTTTTTCTCTTCGTTCTTCCAGAAGATCTAGATCTCGAGCTAAGAGTATGTCATTGGTGCCATTCTCTACTCCTTGGGTTCTGATCCCTGGGATGTCGATCTCTAATGGGATGACTGCTTCTGTGCCATAAGCCATGGCAAAGGGGGATTCTCCTGTTGATCTTCTCGGCGTAGTCCGATATGCCCAAAGTACGTTGGGCAATTCATCTACCCACTTTCCTTTTGCTGCCTGCAGCCTCTTCTTTATTCCATCCAAAATTACTTTGTTGGATGCTTCTGCTTGACCATTACTTTGGGGAAAACTTGGTGTTGAAAAATAGTTCTTGATCTTGAATTTCGCACAAAAGTTCTTGATGAGTTTGCTGTCAAACTGTGTTCCGTTGTCGGCAACTATTGCCCTTGGAATGCCAAATCTGGTGATGATGTTTTTCCATATAAAGTTCTTCACGTCCACATCTCGGATCTTGGCAAGAGGTTCTGCTTCTATCTATTTGGTAAAGTAATCTGTTGCCACCAGCAGGTACTTTCTCTGCCCAGTTGCCTGGGAAAGTTGCCCGACAAGATCCATGCCCCATTGGGCAAACATCCAAGGGCTGGATACTGGGTTTAGGTCAGCGGCTGGCTGATGTATTAAAGGTGCAAACCTTTGGCATTGTTCACACTTCTTCACGTAGGCTTCAACATCCTTTTGCATGTAGGGCCACCAATACCCCTGGGTAATGGCCCTGTGGGCTAGTGATCTGCCCCCAGCATGGCTTCCACAAATTCCTTCATGAATTTCATAGAGGAAATCCTCAACCTGCAAAGGGTGTACGCACCTTAAAAGTGGTCCATTGAAGGACCTTCTGTAGAGATGCCCATCTTTTGTTAGACAGAATCTTGCAGATTTCAATCTGACTTTGTGTGCCTCCTTACGATCTTCTGGCAACTTTTCTTCTTTCAGGAATGCAATAATTGCATCCATCCAGCTTGGCCCCATGTCCACACACATTGCTTGCTGCTTTGTGCTCCCTGGTTCTATGCTCGGGCCCGACATGTAGTCGATCATAATCGTTCTTGTTTTTCCAGTCTGTATTGAACTTGCCAGGTAAGCCAACGCGTCGGCGTGGGTGTTGTCATCTCGGCTAACCTGGAGCAGTCGACAGTTCTGAAATAGGGTTGCTAATCTAATGACCTCTTTTGCATATGCCGACATCCTTTCGTCCCTGGCTGCAAATTCACCTGTTGACTGGTTAACAATAAGTTGTGAATCACAAAAAACTATTACCTCATCTGCTTCTGCTACTGCTGCCAGTTTTAGCCCTACAATTAATGCTTCGTACTCCGTTTCATTGTTTGAGGCCTTGAACCCCAAACGGATGGACTGTTCTATTATTTCTCCATCGGGAGATATCAGCAGTACTCCTGCCCCCGCTCCTTGACGGTTTGAACTTCCATCGACGAAAAGTCTGAATGAATCGCCGATGTAGATGCTGCAGGGTCTGTGTTTTTCCTTCCTTTGTTCTTTTGCCTTTGGCTGGGCTTCTCCTTGCTTGCTGTGATACTGCTCATCTCGGCTCAACGGAGCTCGATGTTCCATGGTTTCTGGGGTGAATTCTGCCACGAAGTCGGCCAAAACTTGGCCCTTTATTGCTGTTCTCGGCCTGAACTCCAGGTCATATTGGCCCAGGGCCACTGCCCATCTTGCTATCCTTCCTGTTAAGTCTCCTTGTTGCAACAAGGACTTCAGTGGGTGCTCTGTTAGGACCACAATCTTGTGCACCTGAAAATAATGGTTCAACTTCTTTGAAGCCATTACTAAGGCCAACATTAATTTCTCCAGTGGTAGATACCTTATTTCTGCGCTGGCCAAGGTTTTGCTTACATAGTAAACCGCCTTTTGCTCACCTTTTTCTTCTCGGATTAGTACTGCACTTACTGCGTGTTCTGAAACTGTCAAGTACAAAAACAGTTTTTCCCCTGGTTCTGGATTGGAAAGAACCGAAGTTGGGGTCAAGTACTTCTTTAGGTCGGCTAGAGCGGTTTCGCATTCTTCTGTCCACAGAAAGTCTGTGGCTTTTTTTACCAAGTTGAAGAAGGGTCTGCATTTATCTGAGCTTCTACTGATGAATCTGTTTAGGGCTGCGGCCCTTCCGGTAAGCATCTGAACCTGTTTCGCCGACGTCGGGCTCTGCAGCTCTAGGATGGCCTTGATTTGGTCTGGGCTGGCTTCTATGCCCTTTCTCGTTACCAGATACCCTAAAAACTTACCTGATCCAACTCCAAACGCGCACTTTGATGCGTTGAGTCGGAGCCGGTATGTTTTGAGTATATCAAAGATCTCTTTTAGGTCGGCAAGATGTCCCTTAGATTCTTTGGTCTTTACGACCATGTTGTCGATGTAGACTTCTATCGTTTTGCCAATCAGGTGCTTGAACATCTTTGTTACTAACCTTTGATAAGTTGCTCCTGCGTTTTTCAACCCAAAAAGCATTACCTTGTAACAGTATAAGCCTTTAGGGGTGATGAACGCAGTCTTCTCCTCGTCTGGAGGGTACATGGCAATCTGGTGGTACCCCCTGTATGCATCTAGAAAACTCATCCTTTCATGTCCTGAAGTTGCATCTACTAGTTGGTCGATTTTGGGCAGAGGAAAGTTGTCTTTGGGGCAGGCTTTATTGAGGTTGGTAAAGTCTACACAGACCCTCCATTTACCGTTCTTATTTTTCACTACTACTGTGTTGGACAGCCATGTTGGATAGTGAACTTCTCGGATGGCCCTGGCCTCCAGAAGTTTGTCTACTTCTTCTTCTACTGCTTCGACGTGCATCAACGTCGGTCTTCTAGCTCGTTGAATCACAGGTTTTGCTGACCTATCGACATTCAGTCTGTGGCAAGTGACCTCGGGGTCAATGCCAGGCATTTCATAAGGTGTCCAGGCGAACACCTTAATGTTGGCTCTCAAAAAATCTTCCAGTTCTTTTTCCTCTTCTTCGGCTAAGCCTGAACCGAGAAGAAAGAAACGTTCTTCGTCGCCCTCTTGGACTAGGATTTTCTTTAGTGTCTCTTCACTCTTTTCGGTTGGCTCCTTGCCGACATCATCTAGGACCTCCATGTCCTCGTCTTCAATCTCTGCCTTTTTTGGCTCTCGAATGTTGCAAGTGGACTTCGTTGCTGCCATGGAGCAACTTTTTGCCTGCAGTTGATCTCCTCTGATTTCTTCAATTCCATGCTTCGTGGGGAACCGTAGTAGTTGATGCAATGTTGAGGGAACTGCCCCCATTGCGTGCAACCATGGTCTTCCCAAGATGATGCTATATGGTGAGGGTGTGTCAATCACCATGAATTCTGTTTTGATCTTCTTAGTACCGGCTTGTACTTCCACGCTTGCTGCGCCCAGCGGCCATGTCGGCGTTCCATTGAAGCCGACCATAGGGTTGTTGGATTATTCCAGGTCGTCAGGATGAAGGCCCAGCTCCTTGTAACATCTGATATACATGATGTCGCAAGAGCTGCCTTGATCTATTAGGATGCGTTTTACTTGGCATTCCCCAACCTGGAGGGATACTACCAAGGCATCATTATGCGGATGCTGGATCATATCTAGGTCGGCTTCAGTGAAGGTTATCATTGGTCCTTGGCTTTCTTCAGGCCGAGGTCTTTTTTTCCCGATTTGGTAGACATGCTGTAAATGCCTTACCTTCTGGGTCTCTCCTCTGACTTCGTTCTCGTTGACCCTTGAGTGGATCACATTAACCACCCTTGGTCCTCCTGCCTGTGGTTGCTGTGCTGGAGGTGGTGGAGCTGCTGGTGCTTGAGGCAATCTTGCCTGTTCTTCTCTGGTCTTGGCCTCATCAACAAGGTCCCTCAGATGGCCTTGCCTTACCAAGTTTTCTAAGTGTGCTTTTAGGGCTCTGTAACCCTGGGTTGGGTGCCCTTCTTCATTGTGGTAAGCACAACGCCTACCCATGTTTCTTCCCATGAATTCCCCTGGTGCTCTTGCTGGAGGTCTCAAATAGGGTTGGTTTCGTATTTGATCCAGGACTTTATGGATGGGGATTCGGAACACCGTCGTCACTGCCTGTTTGCCCTTCAATTCCGTTTCTTGTTTGGGTGGTCCGTTGTTACCTCGGCCTCTCTTCGGCGAGCCGTTTGCTTTCTCCTGCTTTATCTCTTTGTTTCCCGACGTGTCTTCCTCGGCTCTGGCGTATTTTTCAATTCTTGCCATGAGCTCTTCCATGCTTTTTGGCAGTGTTTTTGCCAAAGACTTCCGTAGTGGGCAGTCATCTTTCAGGCCGTTCTTGAAAGATACGACCGCCACTTCTTGGTTGCATTCAGGTATTCGATTGAACACCTCGTAGTATCTCTTCGCGTAGGCCCTAAGGCCTTCTTCTTTGGTGATTCTTAAAGCCATCAGGGCGTCGACCCTTAAGGGCTGTAGTTTGTTTGTTACAAACCTGGCTACAAACATCTCGGCCAGGCCTTCCCATGTTTTTACGCTTCCCTTTGGCAGCTTATGGAACCAATCGGATGCTATTTCCCCAAAGGATGAGGGAAATACTTTGCAGAGCAACGGTTCGTTCCCACTGTATAACGCCATTGAGTTCAGGTATAGTCCAACATGGAAGTTGGGGTATGACTTACCATCATAAATTTGGAACCTCGGCATACTGAATCTCTTTGGTGCTTCAAATTTGTCTAGTTCCACCGAGAATGGTGTCCTCGGCTTAATTGGGGAAGTTACCTCGGCTTCAACATTCTGTTGCCTCCTCTTGAGGTAATCTCTTAAGTCCTCTTTACTCCTTCCTGGAGCTCGGCTATCTTTTGATTTCAATTTCTTCGGGACGCTGCTTTCGGCCTTGTGGTGGGGTCGTTTTGATCTTTCTCCATGTGTTGTGTCAAAGCAAAGTGCCTGCCTTTGAACATGGCGATGTTCTTTGGGCTCTGGATCCTTCGCGTGATACGTCCTTTGGGACTCTTCTTGTCTCGGCTCTTCTCGTCCGCCTTCCCTGGAAGGTCGGTGAGAGTGTCTTCCACTCCTAGTGTGCTGAGGGGCTTCGAGAATTGCTCTTCTTCCTCCCTTCTGGGTATTAATTGCTGGCATCGACGTATCTTGCAGCGGGTATGGTGGCTGCATTACATTGTTTTGCATCATGAAGTTGACCACTGGCTGTAGGTCTGCCAGCTTGTTTGCCAAGTCTTTTACTTCCTCATCCCTTCGTAGGCACCTATCCCTCCAAACCTGAAGGTTATCTTCGTTGTAGTACTTGCTTTGGTTTGTCCTTTTTGAAGCGTCGCCCTCCTGACCGACGTTTTTTTCTCCGTGGCCCTGGTTATGATTTTCTGTACTGTGGTTGTCTCCTTCAACGTCAAGGTCGATTGGTCTACCACTCCCAGCAGGAGTTTCGCCCCCAATGTTTTCCCCTTGTCCGTCACTGGCCATCTATTCTTCTAAGATTCCCACAGACGGCGCCAAATTGTGTGGGTAATTTTCTTACCACACTGCCCGCCTAATAATCAGCTGGAGAGCACCGGCAGAATAGATGGCTCCAGTAACCTGTAACAAAAAGAAAGGGCTCCGGCGGTGGCTCTTCCACCCGGGGGCACTCCGACGATCAAGTCAGTATATCTCTCAAAGATAATCAAGTGCTAAACTCACAAGCTTGAGTATAAAACTGCGTACCTTAGACCCATGAGGGTGCCTCTCTTTTATAGTTAACTCAATCCAAGTCCTACTAGAAGTATGACTTCTATAGACTTCAATTTAGTGCTTTCTTAGGATTTCTCAAGAGATAAAGATAAACTCCCTAAGAGCTTTATCCTTATCTCTGCTAAGTCCCCTATTTGTTCTAGGACTCTTGTTTCTTATCCGCTTATCTCGGATTCCGATATCTTCGGAGATAACTTCGGCAACTCCGAGATCACCTCGGCATAATTTCCACGACACGTGGCACCTCGGCCAAACACGTCGGCGTCGCCATGCCACGTGTTGGTACCCAAGAAATATATCCTCACACTTAGTAAGTTTTAGGCAAATATATAATTTCAAACTATGAGTGTTATGTTTGAAAAAAATATATTAAGAAGGGTTTTTTAGTATTTTTGTGTGTTATATTGGAGTACGTTACATTGAAGCGCTATGTTTGGGATTACACTAATTGAAGTGTTACGTTTAGAAAAAATACACTAAGAATTTTTTTTTTGTTACGTTAGAGCGTTATGTTTGGAAAAAGTACACCAAAGATTTTTTTTGAGTGTTACGTTGTTACATTTGGAAAAAGTACACCAATGAGTTTTTTAGTATGTTATATTGAAGTGTTACGTTCTTGGAGTGTTACATTAGAGTGTTAGGTTTTTGTTCGTAATGTGAGATTTGTTCTAGAATAAAGGAAAATCCAAAACTTCTATAGTGTAAATTACCTAAATGTGTAATTTTATATTTCGAGAAACTCACTTTTATTCTTAAAAAATTAAACTTAAACATATAAGTAACTATCTTTTTATATAATTTCCACTTTAATAGAACTTTTAGATTCATAAGGAAAAAATAAAAAACTAAACAACTCAGAAGATTATATTTTAAAATTTATTAGTACTTGACCAACGTTATACATTCTATATGAAAGTAAATACAAGAAAATTGTACAACATTACTCCATGAACTCTTACACAATACTAACTTCATTAACAAATGACGAGTACAATCTAGAAATCACCAACACTAACACATGATTAATGTCATACGATACATAATACCAAATTAATACCGTATCCAATGTGATTATCATTAATCACATCAATGAGTAATGTCAGATATTTCAAATAATCTATCAAATATTTTATCAAACTTTTTACATGCGTGTGGAATTCATACACATGTGAGTTTGTATAGGTCTCACACCTATGTAAGAGATTTGATAAAATATTTGAGATTTATAGCATTTTTCCACAACAATACCTAGGGGTCGTTTGACATTGGCTAATATAGTCAACTTTTTTGTGTTAAAACTTTTTCAGCCTCGTTTGGTTTTTGTTTTTAGACTTTTTTTTTTAATTTTTGTGAGAAAAAAAAGTATAATAATTATGGATAAAAAATAGTATTTTGTCTTATTGGCTTTTATAGTCAATTTTGCCTTTTTGTGATTATTTAGCCTCAATGAGAAAACCAAACGAGGACCTATTATGTGGGTGTTAGGGAAATTGCTATTTTAGTAGGCTAATTTTTTTGTATTTGGGAAGATAGTTAGATTTTTTGTAATTGTATGTGATGTTTGTAAGAGAAAAAGTAAAATGATTATGAATCTGATATGACAACTTTTTTAAGTATTTAAATTTGTGCATACCGTGACTAATTTCAAAACTCTGAAATTAACGACTGAATAAACCACTAATGATTTTTTGGAGTAATTCAAACTCAAGATCTTAAGGAAAATATTTGAGATCTCAAAAAAATCTCACAATTTGACCCATAATGATCTATTATAGTAGGTGTTAACTTATGATTTATTACACAACCAATAACATATGACATAACTCTCTTGATACATTATTTTAGATGAAACTATAAATCTAAAATTATGTATCTCTACCACTTCTCAAATCTTAAATATTAGGTTTTAGTATTTACTATTCGGTTAAATTTGATACATTATTAATGGAGAATGTGATGTTTTCCACCCATAACTTCTGAACGGGGGAGAACCCTCACGAGATCAAAATCAGACGTAGCTGGATCTGTGTGGGTCACATTTTCATCTCAATGTTTCAATTGTGAAAATCATCAACAAAGCCAAAGCAGACTCAAAAGACCCACCAACCCAATGGTTCACATTCGGGACGAAACCGACCCACTCCTGACCGCATCTCACGGTGGGTGTGGGGCCCAGTAAGCCACTTCTTCGACGGCTAAGCTAATAGCTCACTTTAGGACTGTTTAGAAATATTATTTTTTTTTAGTGTTTTTTTAATTTTTTATTTAAAATATGAAATAAAAAAATTAATATATTTAGAATAATTTTTTATAAAAAAATGTATAAAAAATAAAGTAAATGAAAATAAATCTTTAACTTTTTAATATTTGATAATTTTTTTACTTTTAAATTATTTTTTAATATTGTCAAATCATGTCTCAGACTTATAAAATCACCTACAATAATATAGTAAGCTAATTGAATTCTTATAATAGTATAGATGTGTGATAAATCAGAAATTTATATCTATCATGTTGCATTATTGTGTATCATATTAAAAGTTTTTTTTAAAAAAAATCTCAAATATTTTTTGATCTGTTTTTTATTTATTTATTTTGAACCGTTCATTTCACATTCTAATGATTTGCACTGGGTTGGTGTTAGAAAACAATAATTATCAATCAACTCGGTCGTGTCAATCAACTCAGTCATGATATGTTAGAGAATTTTTTAACCCAAAACCAACTAATTGATCATCAAAATGGATAGGTTAATTTAATATGTTGAATTTTAAATTAATAGTTTGAGGTTAAAAATACAATATAAAAAGAACAACAAATGTTCATACAATTTTATTCTTCTAATAGTTAAAAATAAAAATAAAAATATTTATTTATCTAAATCAGACACAAAACTTAGAAATTAATTAAAGAATAATGCTTGGGACTCCCTTTTAGGGGTCACCCCCTCACCCCCCTTTGCCACGTGGCGGGTGGTGATTGGAGAAGCAGGAAAAAAAAGAAAAAGAAAAAAAAAATGTAACCAATAAGAGAGAAAGGGGGTCAAAGGGGGTGGGAGGAAAAGGGGGGATGAATCATTGTTGTTAATTAAATAATGACAATATTTAAAAACATATTTCATTTATTAATATACAAATAATTATGGCTACTCACGCTAAAAATTCAATTTTTTAATTTTTGGAGCAAAGCTTTATTATTTTTTTGTTCATAACCACAACAAAAATTTGAAATACTATAATACACGTATCTATTTATTTATTTGTCTATGTGTCCACTTGTATGCCGCCACTGTCTACTATCACTAGCAAATTTTTGGCAGTAGCTAGTTTTTGATGACTTTTTTGACTCTCGTGACATTTTTCCCAGTCGTCAACAATGATGAGTTACGATTGATAGTAACTTGTGAAAAAGAAAAAAAAAACAGAGATAAAAAAAATACAAATGAAAAAAAATGTCATTTAAAACAACAATTTATATTTTTCACTAATATAATCATGTTTTGTAATCAAAATAAATCAATTATTGAATCTTATGATTTTTTCGCCAATTAATCCAATAATTAAATTATAAACAAAAAGCCAAAGAAAAAAAAAGAACGGTCAATATGTTGATGGAAGGCTTAGCCAAGGGCGACCTCTGTTTACTTTGAACCGTCCATTCCCACATGTGAATTTGATGTTTTTTGTTTGACTGGGTCCGTCCGTCGGCTCCAGAGAAATTGTCTCGAGCGGTTAGCCGTATCTGACCCTCTCTCAACTGCAAATGGAGACAAATTCCTGAATTTTCCATCACTTTCCCAGTAAAGTACAAATATATCTGCCTTCCATAAATACACTCATGTATATATATATATATATATAAATGTGGGAGAATATTAATTAGTGTTTACCATAAATGATATAGCAGTGGGAGTAGGTCCTACCCACTGTTACAATATTATTGTGTTTGTTTTTTATATAAAAAAAATAAATATCACATTATTAATAATTATTTTAAAATATTACTTTTAGTCGTCTTTATCATTACCCAATATATAGACTAGTAATTAACTACTTAATGGCCATTTTGTGAGAGTTTCTCCTCAAACAACTGACCATTGACAAAATACAACTGTTTTGAGCTTGGGTGAACTCATGGTTGACACATATCTAAGAGCATTTTTTTTATATTAAATTTGAATAAATATTTTAGGTAAAAATTTTATCTGATATCAAATATTTTAACAGTAATTTTTTAATTTTCATCAAATAACCGATTAATTAGGAGGATATCTGTGACATCTTAAACATTTAATTAATACCATAATCAATTACGATAATAATAATAATAGTAATAATAGTGGTGGTAATAATAATAAAATAAATATATAAATAAAATAATAATAATATATCTAATTGAATAGTTTTGTGTGCTTAGAGGATGATGTAATTTTTTTATTACTTGGGACCATGTATAATTAGGCTAAGTTTGGGAAGTTTCACATAATTTATCTTTTTATTTTTTTCTATTACATTATTTTTTTTATTTTTTTACATATCTTTTTATAAAAAAATAAAAAATACACTTATTTAGATTATTCCAAACAACGAGGTGGTATTACGAGAATGAATGAGTGTAATTTGAGTGTAATCTGTTAGATGAATCTAGACGGCTTAAGAGCGCATTGCTGGAGGCAGCCAATTGGTGGCATCTGTGCACGTAACGATTCCTGTGCACGTAATGATTAAAGGAGAGATTGGGCTTCAACAATGATAGAGAACATTAATTTTGGAACTCTAAAAAGATAATTATTGACATGGTACTCAATAAAAAAAAAAAAATAACCAAGGCTAAAACATCAAATCATTTATGGTGAGGCCCACTGCCACATCATTAGTGATAGCACTAATTAGTGCTCTCACTCATTTTTCATTGGGCTTGAGGCATCAACACTTTGGACTTGTATAGGTGGTGTTTGGCAAGTGATTTTGAGATTAAAATAGTTACAAAAAATAAAATAAGTTATTTTAGTCATAACAAATGGAACATCACATCTAATCTATAATTATTACACTCTTCTCTCACAAAAAAAGTTTAAAAAGTCAAAAAGTTCTTCCCAAACCAAGCTTTTTAGCCCAGGTTAAAATAGTCAAAAAATCAAAAAGCCAAAAAACAACCCACTTCCCAAACGGAGGCATAGGGGTTGAGATAAAAAGAGCATCATTATCGCTTCATCTAAATTTTACTCTAAAATATTATTAAAAAAATTATTTTATATTTTAAGAATCATTTTTTCATCTATTTTTCCAAACAGAATCTCTATTATTTTCCTATTCTATTAACAAATTTTCTATTTTTTTCTCTATTTTATTAAAATATAATTTTTTATTATAAATTTTTAAAAAATAAAAATCATAAATTCGTACTATAGTCCCTAAACCAAAAAAATAAATAAAATTATAAGACAGCTACAATGACTCTCTACACATGAAGAACCACTGTGGCAAAAATTAATTTAGGAAGTTGTTTAGGGGAAGCTGATGGAAGTGTATAAAGGAATTTCAATCCCTTAAAA
Organism: Camellia sinensis; assembly: GCF_055761805.1. Taxonomy (NCBI): domain Eukaryota; kingdom Viridiplantae; phylum Streptophyta; class Magnoliopsida; order Ericales; family Theaceae; genus Camellia; species Camellia sinensis. The sequence continues at coordinate 194,693,614 of NC_138964.1, forward strand.
TAGCTAAAGGGTGGGTTTAGGGAGGGAGATGGCGATGCTCTAAGCAGAGGATCACAAAATAGAAGTAAAAGTAAGGAGTGGGGTTCGGGAAAATCAAAGGAAATAGAAAGTAATAAGAATCGATATTAAGGTGAGTTATATTATGTTTTGAGTCACTATAATATATTTTACATATATTTTGAATTACTATGATTTATTTTACCTAATTTGTGTTTTATAAATTATATTAATATTTCAATTACGTTAATTATTTTTTGAACTCTATTTATTTAAAATGAAACCTATTGATATGTTTGTTTAAATTTTAGAAATTATTTGACAATGATTTTATAAATAATTATTTTTCTGTAAGTACTATCACGGAAGTCCCATGTTTTGACTATCACTCTAGTAACCTCTATTCTGTTCTGTACCCTGGTTATGGTTATTTATTTACATGAATTTTGTACTTCAGTTTCTGCCACTTAACTAAGTTGTTTATTCAAACCAAGTTATGTTGATCTTTTAGTTTAAAATAACTATGCATAGTTATTTTGTGTCCCCTATACTCTTGACATAATATTTCTCACTCTGGTATGTACTTATAACTGTTACCTCTTTCAGGTGATGAGATGTAAGGAAAAACTATAACTCGTATAGTAGAACCCACACGGAAATTGGATGCCAACTTGTTACATTTGTTTTTTTTTTTCTTTCTTTTTCCTAATTTTTTGTCACCGCATAATAAAATAATAAAAACTAAATGGATGTATTTCCTTTTTATTTTCCACGAGAGGGTAATTAATGAAGTTAATTTTCTGTTTAATTCTTTCTTTACTTTTATTTCGTTTCTGCCTACGCCACTTAATTTGTGAAATTGGAATTAGTAAATTGCGATTGCAGTCTAAGCCTCTAGGATTGGGTCGTGACAATATCCGGACGGTTGTCCAGGCTAATGTAAATTTTTTTTCAATCTAATTGTCCACCTAATTGTTAGGCCGTCGTCTACCCGGTTGATTGGCTGGTCATCCATTCGGTCATTCACCAATGGTCACCTATGAAATTTCATGAAAGGTTAAACGTTCCCTTCATTTGATGAAAAAAATAGGACTCCTTTTATTTGATACTAATTTAATGAAACGGTTAAAATACCGTTTTCATCAAATTTTTAACAAATTTAAATTTGAGGAAAAATTTAAATCCAAACTATTTAAGAGAAATAGCTGTGGTATATGCGTAGAAAATTGCAAATACAAAATGTGTAGATATAAAATAAATTTTATATTTGTATATTTTGTGTTTAAAATTTTTTGTGCACAAAGACTTTTTTTTTTTATTTTTATTTTAAAGAGGAATCAGTTTTTGTACTTGTACATAGAATTTGACACAATTTTCCCCTATGAATGTGAGATTATAAAAAAAGTTGAACTTATCTCGTGGATGGACATCTCCAATGTTTAACTTTTTTTTTTATATCAAATTTGAGTAAAAACTTTATTTGATATCGCGCCGTCCAATGGAGAGTCATCAAATCATCGGTTGATCGGCAGGACGTCTGGCAGGTCGACCGGCCAGTGTAATTTTCACAAAAATATGTAATATGTTGTGGGCAATTTTTCACTCAAGTGGTCGTCCGGGGGACATCCGGTGATGTTGTATTACCTGTAACTCCAACGACTCTGAACAGTAAATTGGTGAAAACTACAGCCATCCTCAATTTGATGAAAACTGTAACATATCTTCCATTTGATATTGGTTTGGTAAAACCATTGGAGCAACAAAAATGTATTTTTTTTATCAAATTCAAATTTGATGAAATAAAAGGTGCTGGGTTGAAGATAGTCTAAAAGGGATTGTTTGCTCTTTGATCGATTTCGATGTTTTAAAACTTTTTTTAATGTTATGTTCGGTTGAAAAATTTGAGAAGGAATTTAAAAATAAAAAATGAAAGGAAAAAATGTGTGTGAAATTAGGTGAAATATAAGTATATTTTATTTATATTTTACCTATATAAGTATATTTTATTTATATTTTACCTATATTTTTCAAATTTCTCAACCAAACACAGCATAAGTGAAACTGAAATGCAAGAACAAATTTTGGACTTGTTTGATATAAATTTTCTTATGTTGAAATTTGACAATTAGAAAGTAAAAACTAAAAAGTATAAAAATATTTTAATTTTTTTAATGATTTTTTTTTAAAAGTTATTTATGACTCATAAACTATAAGCAACAAATACACCAAACACACTAACACCTATTTTAAAAAAATAAAAATATATTTATAAGTGACGCAATAAATTGCACCAAATAAAATTATAGTGCAATTGTATCTTATTTGCTGTCACAAACTAATTAAAAATCATAAAAGTGATTAAGTGGATAATTCTTAAAAAAAATAATATTTCTACATAATATTTATTAATTTATGAAAAAACTTATAAGTTTAATTATTAAAATTGATAACTTTTCTACCTATTTGGAAAATTTTTTAAGAATTTGCACTGAATTGCAATTTCTCCAAATTCTTATCTCTCATTACCTCCACGGTCCACCATACATTTTGTGAGAAATCCTATTAATCAGTACGAATCACTCTTTACATTTACACAATAAAAATATGTTTTAAAATTGTTGAAAGGCTGATTTGGTTAATAGATACATTTTATTAATATTTGAAAAACCTTCCAGAAGAAGATTTGGAGTCATGTAGTGGGGATTATTTGAAATAATTTAAATAAGTGTAGTTTTTAGTTTTTTAAAAAATATATATAAAAGAATAAAAGATAATCTGATCTATAAAAATAAATAAGCGTACGTTTTTAGTGTAATTCAAACAACCTCTTAGATAGGGGGTAGATAGCAAAAGCTGGGTGAGGATTGAGGATTATTTTGAGAAGATGATTAAAAATTGATTTTTTAATTTTTTTTAAAAATATATAAAAAATATGACAAATAATATGATTTAAAATAAATTAAAAATTTAAAAAATAATTTTTTACCGTCTTTTTAAAATAACTTTTAAACGGATCTTGTTTGGATGTAGACTGTAGTACGTTCACATGACGGCTTTAACCACGTGATGGAGTCCTGCACTTTGCAACAAGTTCCATGCGGCCGGCGTGGCGTACCACAACAACTTAAGGCCTGTTGCTGTTTGGCAACTTTATTATTATTATTTTTAGATAAATTACAAACACTCCTTTAATTTTATTTAAAATACTATGGCTCATCTTGAGAAGATAATAAAAAATAATTTTTTTACTTTTAATCAAAATTTTGATTTTTTTAGACAAATAATTTGCAAAATTGATAAAAAGTTACCTTTGACTTTTTTTATTAATATTTATTTATGATGTCAAATCATAATAAAATGACCAAATTACATCCATTAATTTAAAATATTTACAACTTAAATCATGTAGCACATTTTGACTCATGAGAGGTAGAATTGTAATTTTACCAGTAGCTAAAAACCAACTTTCCAAATGAAAAAAAATGTAAAAAAGCCAACTTTTAACTTTTGCTACAAACCAAAAAAAGTTGCTAAAAGCCAACTTCCCAAAATAGCACTATATTATTTCTATAGTTTGAAAATTTACCAATATTTCATTGTTAGAATTTTTATTTAAAAAAATTCTTAATTATTTTATATATAATAATAAAATTATATGAATTATTAATTGAAACAAAATTTTGATATCATTAAAAATTGTTAATTAACTTAAAGATTTATTAACAAAAAAAAATTCCTAAAGGACATGATGTAATTTATATAACCACAAAACGTAATTGGTATTTTGAATAAATTTTAAAAGGTGTATTTTTATTTTATCCAAATTTTTTTGTTAAAAAAGACAAAAATTATTTTAAAAATTAAAAAATTATTAGAAAAGTTAAATAACTTATGATTTCCGATACAATTAAAAAAAGTTATACTCAAATACATTAACTTTTTTTTTTCCCCACTTTTTAAAAAATATAAAAAGCTATCAAAAAGGCAAATCGCGAAACAGGTTCTAACAGTTGATCTGAATTGATAGTTTTAATGAGAAAAAGAAAGAAATAGTGCGAAAATAAAACTTTATTAATCGCGTGGCTAGTTAAGTAGGTAAAAATTAGAGAGAAAGTGATAAAGAAAACTCATAAATTTCATTTAAAGAAAAGTTATTCGATTTGCCTTAAAAATTTTCTTTCAAATTAATTAGTTCTTTTATGTTGGATATATGTATTTTCTTGATTTGGGGGGTTTGAAAGTTTATTTATTTGTCCTTATATGTAATTTTATTTAGATTTTTTTTTTCCTAATATTGGGTGTGTGTGAGTAAGGTATATTTTTACGTTTCTTTAATTTTGTGGAGATTTAGTGGAGCGATTTGTAGGTGGAAGATATTACCCCGCTTGTGGTGTTATTGGTGTGGTGTTCGTTTATTTTTGTGGTGTTTGTCCCTATTGTAACATTAACATTATAACATTGACATTAATTAACATCCAAACGTAACACTAATGTAACAGATAAAAAATTTATTATTATACTTTTTTCAAACGCAACACTTTAAAAAAATTTCTTAATATAACACTCTAAAGTAACCTACCCAAAAAATTCTTTGGTGTATTTTTTTTTTCCAAATGTAACACTCTAATATAACACACAAAAATTTCTTAGTGTAACACTTTAATGTAACATACAAAAAAACTTATTGATGTATTTTTTCTAAATGTAACACTCTAAAAAAATTTCTTAGTGCAACACTCTAATGTAATACACAAAAATTTCTTAGTGTAACATTTTAATGTAACACACAAAAAAATTCCCTAATGTACTCTTTCTAAACGAAAAATTTCAATATAACACTCCAAAAAAATTTCTTTGTGTAACACTTTAATGTAACACAAAAAAAAAATTTTGGTGTACTTTTCTCAAACGTAATACTCTAATAAAACACAAAAAAAAAAAAAAAATTCTTAGTGTACTTTTCCTAAATATAACACTCTAATATAACACAAAAAAGAAAAGAAAAAGAAAGACTGTAAAAGATTCTTCAAACCATTCCAAAATGAGCACAAATATTCCTTAGTAAATTTTGAACAAATGTATAATTTCAAACTATGAGTGTTACATTTAAAAAAATTACACTAAGAAGTTTTTTTTTGTGTGTTACATTGGAGTATGTTACATTGAAATGTTACGTTTGAGATTACACTGATTGAAGTGTTATATTTGAGAAAAGTACACTAAGATTTTTTATATATATATATATATTGGAGCATTATGTTTAGGAAAAGTATACCAAATATTTTTTTTTTGAGTGTTAGTTGTTACGTTTGGAAAAAGTACACCAATGAGTTTTTTTAGTGTGTTACATTAAAATGTTACACGCTATTGGAGTGTTACATTAGAGTGTTAGGTTTTTGTTTGTAACGTGAGATTTGTTTTAGAATGAGGGAAAATCCATAACTTCTATAGTTCAAATTGTTCAAATGTATAATTTTACATTTTGAAAAAATCACTTTTATCTCTAAAAAATTAAACATAAATATGTAAGTGACTACTTTTTATGTAATTTTCACTTTAATGGAACCTTTGAATTTATAAGAAAAAATAGAAAACTAAACCGTTCACAAAATTATATTTTAAAATTTATTAATACTTCACCCTAAAGAAAAACTCTAAGAAAAAGTAATCTTATTCATATTTTTCTTCCATATACTTTTTCTTTTTTATCCATCAAAACATGATAGCGAGAGTATTTTCTTCTTCTTTTTTTCTCACTTAAACGTGAGACCACAACGATTTTTTTTTTTTTTTTTTCACTTTTATATGCAAATAAAATATGTATGTATTAATTATTCTTAGTATTTCTGTATGTTTACTAAAATATTATTTTTTAATCCTTCAATTTCAACTGTGACAAGTAATCTCTTACACTTTTAAGTTAAATTTCAATATCATCATTTTGTCCACCTATTATTAATGAAACTGATGAAAACTAAAAGTAAAGGTTTAAGAATAAGATTTTAATGAAAGTACAAAAATCAAATTAAGAATTTGATAAAAGTGTAAGGGGAATTAGTGAGGAGGAAAATATTGAGTACGAGTTTTGTGTTATCCAATATAATTTTAGATTTTTTATTTTTCAGTAATTTTTTGTGTCTTTAGTGACCTTTTTAAATATATTAATCAAATTTATTAACTTTTTAAATACATCCATAAATGTACTCGAAAAATAAAATATTTATGAATTCTTCTTTTAAAAGTTCACTAAATATAAAATATAAAAACTTAGTGTGGGGACATATTTTCTGATTACCAGCACGTGGCATGGTGACGCCGACGTGTCAGCCGAGGTGCCACGTGCCCTGGTAGTTAAGCCGAGGTAATCTCGGATAAGCCGAGGTCATCTCCGAAGATGTCGGAATCCGAAGATAAGGGACAAGAGTCCTGAAGCAAAGAGGGGACTTAGTTAAGATAAGGATAAACCTCTTAGGGAGTTTATGTCTATCTCCTAAAGAGTCCAGAGTAAGTACTAAGACTGGGGTACACAGAAGTCATATTTCTAGTTGGACTTGGATTAAGTATATTATAAAAGAGAGGCACCCCCGTGGGTCTAAGGTATGTAATTCATACTTTGAGTATTCAGTTTAATACTTGATTATCCTTGAGAAACATACTAACTTGATCGTCGGAGTGCCCCCGGGTGGAAGAACCACCGCCGGAGCTTTTCCTTTCTGTTACAGGTTGTTAGAGCCATCTATTCTGCCGGTGCTTTGCTGCTGATCACTAAACGGGCAGTGTGATCAGATTTTTACCCACACAATTTGGCGCCGTCTGTGGGAACGAAGGAAGAATAGATGGCCAGTAACGGACAGCAAGGAAACGCTGGGGACGATGCTCCTTCTGGAAGCAGCAGACCGATTAACCTTGACACCGAAGGAGACAATCACAATACAGAAGACCGTGACCAGGGTCACAGGGAGAACGACGATATCCAGGAAGGTGACACAACAAAAAGATCAAACCAAGGAAAATACTATAATGAAGACAACCTCCAGGTATGGAGGGACAGGTGCCTACGCAGAGACGAGGAAGTAAAAGAATTAGCAAACAAGTTGGCGGACCTTCAGTCGGTCGTCAACTTCATGATGCAGAATAATGTTATGCAACCACCATACCCGCTGCAAAATACGCCGATGCCAGCAACCAACACCCAGAAAGGTGGAGGAAAAGCAATCCCCGAGGTCCCTCAACATACCAGGAGCGGAAGGCATTCTCACCGGTCTTCCAGGGAAGTCGGACGAGAAAGGCCAAGGCAAGAAGAGTCCCGAAGGACACAACACATGAAGAATCCAGACCCCAAAGAACATCGACATGTTCAGGGGCAAGTGCTCCACTTTGACACAACCCATGAAGAAAGACCCAAACGGACCCACCTCGAGGCCGAGAGCAGTATACCAAAAAGACTAAAATCAAAAGACAGCCGAGCTCCAGGAAGGAGCAAAGAAGACTTAAGGAACTACCTCAAGAGGAGGTAGCAAAATGCAGAGGCCGAGGTAAACTCCCCAGTAAAACCGAAGACAGCCTTCTCGGTAGAACTGGACAAATTTGAACCACCCAAGAGGTTCAGTATGCCGAGGTTCCAAATCTATGATGGTAAGTCAGATCCAAACTTTCATGTTGGGCTATACCTAAATTCAATGGCACTATATAGCGGGAACGAACCATTGCTCTGCAAGGTATTCCCCTCATCCTTTGGGGAAATTGCGTCTGATTGGTTCCACAAGTTACCGAAAGGAAGTATAAAGACATGGGAAGGCTTGGCCGAGATGTTTGTGGCCAGGTTCGTGACCAACAAGCTGCAACCCCTGAGGGTTGATGCTTTGATGGCTCTAAGAATAACCAAGGAAGAAGGCCTTAGGGCCTATGCGAAGAGGTACTACGAGGTGTTCAACCGAATACCTGAATGCAACCAGGAAGTAGCAGTCGTGTCTTTCAAGAACGGCCTGAAAGATGACTGCCCACTACGGAAGTCTTTGGCAAAAACATTGCCAAAGAGCATGGAAGAACTCATGGCAAGAATTGAGAAATACGCCAGGGCCGAGGAAGATACGTCGGGAAACAAAGAGGTGAAGCAAGAAAAAGGAAACGGCTCGCCAAAGCGAAGCCGAGTCAACAATGGACCCACCAGACAAGAAATAGAATTAAGAAATAAACAGGCGGTAACCACGGTATTCCGGATCCCAATCCACAAAATCTTGGATCGGATTCGAAATCAACCATATTTCAGGGCTCCGGAAAGAGCACCAGGGGAGTTCATGGGAAGAAACGTCGGCAGACGTTGCGCCTACCACAATGAAGAAGGACATCCAACTCAAGGTTGCAGAGCCTTAAAAGCACACTTGGAGGACCTAGTAAGGCAAGGCCTTCTGAGGGACCTGGTCGATGAGGCCAGAACCAGGGAAGAACAGGCAAGGTTGCCTCAAGCACCAGCAGCACCCCCTCCCCCAGCACAGCTACCACAGGCAGGAGAACCGAGGGTGGTCAATGTGATCCACTCAAGGGTCAACGAAAACGAGGTCAGAGGAGAAACCCAGAGGGTAAGACATTTACAGCATATCCACCAAGTTGGGGACAAGAGACATCGGCCAGAAGAATGCCAAGGGCCAATAATAGCCTTTACCGAAGCCGACCTAGAATTGGTCCAACATCCGCATAATGATGCCTTGGTAGTATCCCTCCAGGTTGGGGAGTGCCAAGTAAAACGCATCCTAATAGACTAAGGCAGCTCCTGTGATATCATGTACGTCAGATGTTACAAAGAGGTAGGCCTTCACCCCGATGACCCAGAGCAATCCAGCGGCCCGATGGTCGGCTTTAATGGAACGCCGACATGGCCACTGGGTGCAACAAGCTTGGAAGTACAAGCCGGCACTAAGAAGATCAGGACAGAATTCCTGGTCATTGACACACCCTCACCATACAACATCATCCTTGGAAGACCGTGGTTGCATGCAATGGGGGCAGTTCCCTCGATGTTGCATCAACTACTCCGGTTCCCAACAGAGCATGGGATTGAAGAAGTCAGAGGGGATCAACTACAAGCCAAAAATTGCTCCATGGCAGCAATAAAATCCACCTGTAGTATACGGGAGCCAAAGAAAGCAGAAGTTGAAGATGAGGACATAGAAGTCCTGGAAGATGTTGGGAAAGAACCAGCCGAGAAAAGCGAAGAGGCGCTAAAGAAAATCCTCGTCCAGGAGGGCGACGAAGAACGATTTTTTCTTCTCGGCTCCGGCTTAGCCAGAGAAGAGGAAAGGGAACTGGAAGATTTTTTAAGGGCAAACATAGAGGCGTTCGCCTGGACACCCTATGAAATGCCTGGCATTGACCCCGAGGTCACTTGCCACAGTCTGAACGTCGACAGATCGGCAAAACCAGTGATTCAACGAGCTAGAAGGCCGACGTTATTGCACGTCGAAGCAGTGGAGGAGGAGGTAGATAGACTCCTTGAAGCCAGGGCCATCCGAGAAGTTCAGTACCCGACATGGCTGTCCAACACAGTAGTAGTAAAAAAGAAGAATGGCAAGTGGAGGGTTTGTGTGGATTTTACCAGCCTCAACAAAGCTTGCCCCAAGGACAGCTTCCCTCTGCCCAAAATCGACCAACTAGTAGACGCCACTTCGGGACACGAAAGAATGAGTTTTTTAGACGCATACAGAGGGTACCACCAGATTGCTATGTACCCTCCAGATGAGGAGAAGACCGCGTTCATCACCCCGAAAGGCCTGTACTGTTACAAGGTAATGCCTTTTGGGCTGAAAAACGCAGGAGCAACCTATCAAAGGTTAGTAACAAAGATGTTTAAACATCTGATCGGCAAAACAGTAGAAGTTTACATTGATGACATGGTCGTAAAGACCAAGGAGTCAAAAGGTCATCTTGCCGACCTAAAAGAGGTCTTTGACATACTCAAAAGATATCGGCTCCGACTCAACGCCGCTAAGTGTGCCTTCGGAGTTGGGTCAGGTAAATTCCTAGGCTATCTGGTAACAAGAAAGGGCATAGAGGCCAGCCCAGACCAAATCAAAGCCATCCTGGAGCTACAGAGCCCAACATCGGCAAAGCAAGTCCAAATGCTCACTGGAAGGGCCGCAGCCCTGAGCCGATTCATCAGCAGAAGCTCAGACAAGTGCAGACCCTTCTTTAACCTGGTGAAAAAAGCCACCGACTTCCTATGGACAGAAGAATGTGAAGCTGCCTTAGCCGACCTAAAAAAGTACCTGACCACAACCCCGGTCCTTTCTAACCCAGTCCCAGGGGAGGAATTATTTTTGTACTTAGCAGTCTTTGAACACGCAGTCAGTGCAGTGCTAATCCGAGAGGAAAAAGGAGAGCAAAAGGCTGTCTATTATGTAAGCAAGACTTTGGCAAATGCAGAAACAAGATACCTACCACTGGAAAAATTAATGCTAGCCCTGGTAATGGCTTCAAAGAAATTAAGTCATTACTTTCAGGCACACAAGATTGTGGTTCTAACAGAACACCCACTGAAGTCCTTATTGCATCAAGGAGACTTAACAGGAAGGATAGCAAGATGGGCAGTGACACTGGGTCAGTTTGACCTGGAATTTAGACCAAGAACAGCAATAAAGGGCCAAGTTTTGGCCGACTTCGTCGCAGAACTCACACCTGAAGCCATCACACCTCGGGCTCCGTCGAGCCAAGATAAGGACCATCCCAATAAACAAAAAGAAACCCAGTCAAAGACAAAACAGCAAGAGAAAGAAAAGCTCAGACCATGCAGCATCTACATCGGCGATTCGTTCAGACTATTTGTCGATGGAAGTTCAAACCGCCAGGGAGCAGGAGCAGGAGTACTGCTGATATCTCCAGATGGAGAGATTGTAGAACAGTCCATCCGACTGGGGTTCAAAGCCTCCAATAATGAAGCAGAATATGAGGCATTAATTGCAGGACTAAAGCTAGCAGCAGCAGCAGAGGCAGACGAGGTAATTGTTTTTTGTGATTCACAATTAATTATTAACCAGTCAACAGGAGAATTTGCAGCCAGAGACAAAAGAATGTCGGCATATGCAAAGGAAGTCATCCGACTGGCGGCCCTATTCCAGAACTGCAGATTACTCCAAGTCAGCCGAGATGACAACACCCACGCCGACGCATTAGCCAACCTGGCCAGCTCAATTCAAACCGGAAAAACAAGGACAATCATGATCGACTACATGTCGGCCCCGAGTATAGATAAACAGAGTACCGAACAAGAAACGATGTGCGTGGGCCTTGGACCAAGCTGGATGGATGCAATCATTGCATTCCTAAAAGAGGGGAAGCTGCCAGAAGACCACAAAGAAGCACATAAAATTAGGCTGAAATCGGCCAGATTCAGCCTAACAGCGGAAGGCCATCTTTACAGGAGGTCCTTCACTGGACCACTTTTAAGGTGCGTACACCCTTTGCAGGTTGAAGATTTTCTTTATGAGATTCATGAAGGAATTTGTGGAAGCCATGCTGGGGGCAGATCGCTAGCCCATAGGGCCATTACCCAAGGGTATTGGTGGCCCTACATGCAAAAGGATGCTGAAGCCTATGTAAAGAAGTGTGAGCAATGTCAAAGGTTTGCACCTTTGATACATCAGCCAGCTGCTGACCTAAACCCAGTATCCAGCCCTTGGCCGTTTGCCCAATGGGGCATGGATCTGGTTGGACAACTTCCCCAGGCAACTGGGCAAAGAAAATATTTACTGGTAGCAACAGACTACTTCACAAAATGGATAGAGGCAGAACCTCTTGCCAAAATCCGAGATGTGGATGTCAAGAATTTTATTTGGAGAAACATAATCACCAGATTTGGGATTCCAAGAGCAATAGTTGCCGACAACGGAACACAGTTCGACAGCAAACTTATCAAAAACTTCTGTGCGAAATTCAAGATCAAGAACTATTTCTCAACTCCAAGTTTTCCTCAAAGTAATGGGCAAGCAGAAGCGTCCAACAAAGTAATCCTGGATGGAATAAAGAAGAGGCTCCAAGAAGCAAAAGGAAAGTGGGTGGACGAGCTGCCCAACGTACTTTGGGCATATCGGACTACGCCGAGAAGATCAACGGGAGAATCCCCCTTTGCCATGGCCTATGGCACAGAAGCAGTCATCCCATTGGAGATCGGCATCCCAGGGATCAGAACCCAGGGAGTAGAGAATGGCACCAATGACATACTCTTAGCCCGAGACCTGGATTTACTAGAAGAACGAAGAGAGAAGGCTGCAATTCAGCTTGCAGTATACCAGCAACAGCTTGCCAGAGCTTACAACAAGAAGGTTAATCCAAGGGATTTTCAAGTTGGCGACTTAGTCCTAAGAAAAGTCGTCGGGAACAAGAAGGATCCCAGGGAGGGCAAGCTTGGCCCAAACTGGGAAGGACCCTACAGAGTTACTTCAGTATTAGACAATGGAGCATATCGGCTTGAAGACAATGAGGGCAAAGCATTGCCCAGACCTTGGAATACTTGTAACTTGAAATTCTTCTATCATTAGATAAACATCATTGTTTGGCCGATATTATCAATAAAGTCTTTTCAGAATTCTCTCAACATGTATGATTAATGTTTATTGAAGACATATCAAACTCAGGCAAACTAAGCCGATGTTATTCCTTGATCCACTTGTTGAAATTTGTAGCAATTTACAAGTTGGAATCAAGCTGATTCCTTATCTTCACTTGTTGAAATTTGTAGCAATTTACAAGTTGAAGTTAAGCCGATGTTATTCCTTGATCCACTTGTTGAAATTTGTAGCAATTTACAAGTTGGAATCAAGCTGATTCCTTATCTTCACTTGTTGAAATTTGTAGCAATTTACAAGTTGAAGTTAAGCCGATGTTATTCCTTGATCCACTTGTTGAAATTTGTAGCAATTTACAAGTTGGAATCAAGCTGATTCCTTATCTTCACTTGTTGAAATTTGTAGCAATTTACAAGTTGAAGTTAAGCCGATGTTATTCCTTGATCCACTTGTTGAAATTTGTAGCAATTTACAAGTTGGAATCAAGCCGATTCCTTATCTTCACTTGTTGAAATTTGTAGCAATTTACAAGTTGAAGTTAAGCCGATGTTATTCCTTGATCCACTTGTTGAAATTTGTAGCAATTTACAAGTTGGAATCAAGCTGATTCCCTATCTTCACTTGTTAAAATTTATAGCAATTTACAAATCGAAGATAGGCCGAGGTTATTGCTTAAGGTTCTCATAGCAATATGTGGGTTGTCTGAACCCTAGAAAAGATGCTTAACACTTGTTGAAAGTTGTAGCAATTTACAAGGTTGTGTTAAGCCGACGTATGATCACCCGCTGAGGTATACAGAAAATTAACGGGTCGAAGCAAAGGTTAAGTATATTGTTTAAACACTTGTTGAAATTTGTAGCAATTTACAAGTAGGTTAGAACGAAATCATTGTTTAAATACTTATTGAAAACTTGAAAAAATGGCAGAAGTATACATTGAGTAGTATATGTTCTATGCTTGTCAAAATTTATACAAGGTTTGCAGGTCAGCATCTTGCCAAAGTAAAAGCTTTGTAGTTATATCCCAGGTATGTAACCCCGAGAAGACTGCACAAAGAAAGCAAAACAGAAAGCAAGCAAAAATTTCTAAGTATAGAACTACGCAGAAGCAAACAAACAGAACATCATAAGATTGACATATCCATAGCAAAAACAGTTGCAATTACATACTGAAAAAGGCACATCGGCCATAAGAAGGAATATACGTTGTCCAGGAATTGAAAGAAAAAACAAAGTCCAAAGTCCAGAAAAGAAAGAAGGGAAAATCAAGACTCTCGAACATCAGCAGCAGCAGAAACTGGAACCTCGGATGATTCAGCTGGAATCTCCTCGGCCACCTTTTCCGCTTGTATTTCGGCATCTATCTCTGCCAAAGTTGTGTCAAGACTTTTTTCAGTCAGAAGGAGGTCAGATGATAGACGCCCTGAAACAGACTCCTTGGACACTTCCTCAGCATCATCACCCCCCTCATCTTGAGTTAAGTCCATAACCAGTTCAGCGGGAGGAGGGGACTTGACGTCGGCAGCATTCTTGGGCTTTCTCACCAAGGCCTCACCATCATCATTTTCTTCATCTTCCTCCTCGGCCTCGGACTCTGACTCACCAGCAGGAGGAGGTGGAGGAAATGGTAACGGAATAGCATCCGCCTGACGCAATGGTGAGTCAGCAGGAAGGTCAAGCTTCTTTATCAAGGACATCCAACCAAGGGAAAATCCCCTGTTGCATGCTTGCCTGACTTGGAGCTTGTAGTCTTCTGCAACGTCGGCCATACCTTGAGCATAGGCTTTTTCATCGGCCTCTTTGATTTCGGCCTCCTTGGTGGCCAGCGCTTGTTGAAGTTCTTTTTGCGCTTGGACCTTCTGAGCCTCGGCCTCAATTTTCTCGGCTTCAGCTACTTTTTTAACGGCTTCAGCAGCTTCGGCCTTTTCAAGAGCTAAGGTTTGGTTCTTTGTTGCAGCCTCGGCTTGATCCTCTAGTTTTTTCATTTTTACTTCAAGGGCCCTTAATTCTCTCTTCATTGAAGTCGCTTCCCTCTTCATATCAACCAATCTTTGACGATTTTCAAAGGATTGCATTGAAAATGAATGGGCATGTTGGATAGCCTGAATAAAAACAGAAGTATCAGAAAATTTCCTCAGAAAGAAAAAGAAGGAAGAAACATAAATACAAACAGAAAAACTTACTTGAGCAGAATGTTGGAGCATAAGAGCATAATTTTCATACTCACTAAAACTGGCATTTCGCTCCAAGTCATTCGGTAGAAGGAGAGCAGTGCTAAGAGCGATAGCAACATTAATGTCGTCAGCACTCTCGCTAGCCATAATGGGCCTGTCCTCCAGAGATAGATCAGGGGCCCATGGGACGTCGGGCTTCTTTGAAGCCGAGGTCGTCGCAGACGATGACCTTGGCCGCTTTGTTTGTGTAGACCCTGAGGGTTGACCCTCAGCAGATCTCTTGGTGGAGACAGAGGCTGATTTCTTGCTTTCTGCCAGCCTTGAAATGGGCACAGTATCTTCAGCTTCGGCATCTGTAGCCTTGGCCTTAGGCTGAGCCCTTTTTACTCTCTTTTGTTTGGGTGGGAGCATTGTTTGCGCTGGTGCGGCTTCGGCGTCAGTTGGAATGTCGGCAAGAAGATCTTGGACGACAGGCTTTGAACGAACCATTTCGGCTGTTTTTACAAGCCTTCTTCGGCGTTTACGTTCTGGAATTGGTATTAAGTAGGGGGCCGAAGTTGATGGAAGATCGGCTGGGTCAGATGTGGATTCTTGATCTGTTCGGGATGTAGAAGCAGTTAAGGTTGTGGCTGTAGGTGGAGAAAGGCTCTTTTTCCTTTTTCTTGGGACGTCGGGTAAGGCGGATTTGTATGTAGGGATGAAGTTTAGTAATACTGGGGCTTTTCGTTTATGGATTGGGAGGCCAAGAAGTGTTTTCAGATCTGTTCCTGGGAAGAAGGATTGGCGAAAATTTTTCGGTGGTTGATGAAGATCTGCAAAGAATCAGACGTCAGAAATAAAGTATTAAAATCTTAAGTAAAAACAACTAAGTGTTGACTCAGGGCTCTTACTCTTGCCCTCTGTAAATGTTCGAGGAAGAGGGTAGAGGTGGACATCTTCATCTGGGCCAAATTCCCAATTTCCAGAGGCAATAAGAAAGTCATCTCCAGCCCCCTTGTTGGAGTCTGGAAGGTCAGCTATAATCTTGAACTGAGTAGATCTCGGCTTAAGGTAATAGACAAAACCCCTATCCTTCAGCTCGAGAGGACACATGGTATAACAATATTGAAGGTCGGCTAGGGTGATTCTAAGGTTTTCTTGCCTAGCTAAGGCAATAATACCGTTAATTACCCTATAGGAGTTGATAGTGAGTTGCATGGGGTTTAGCCTATAGAAATAAAGAACTTGACGAAAAAGGGGATCGAGTGGGAGCCGAAGTCCACATTCGATAAAAGCAACTACTGGAAAAGGCATTGTATGGTCTGTAGGCACGATAGTGTCATTATCCCCAGCCAGCTTAAGATGAACGTCGGCTGGGATAGAGAATTCTTGCCTAAAGTATTCAAGACTTGTTGGGGTATTTACCCTATGCCTCCACATACCCATTATGTCGGCCTAAACTAAGAGGAATATGTTTCAGAAGATGGGCGTTTTTCAGGTTTCCCTAAAGATTAAGGGTTCTACAGACAAATCCCAAATCTACGAACTATTAAGATAAAGATCGGAGGCACAGATCTGGGACAGATACAAAAAAGAAGAAAACAAAGACGAAGTTTCAGATTCAAGAACAGAGGTATAGTTCTCAAGAAGCAGTAGAGATACAGAAACAAATCAAGAAACAGCAGCAAAGAGAATAATGGAAAAGCATAGAAGCTCAAAGTATAGCCACAAATTCAAGAGACAAATAAATCCCAGACCTCGAACAAAATCAGTAATGGCAGTAGACAGACAAAAGCACATAAAGAGAATTGAAGAATTAAAAGAAAGGGTCTTACCAGAACAAATGAAGCCGGGGCAGTGCGCACCAAACCCAGAAACCAGTTGCAACAACAAAGAGGGCTTTTGCAAGAATGAAGGATCAAAAGCGGTTCCAGGAGAAAGTTTGAAGCAATGGCGGATTCGAAGAAGAAAAAGCTTTCAGAAAGAGAGAGAACGAGAAGACAGAATGAAAAAAGTAAAGGAAAAGAAGAGGCAAAAAAGAGTTTTTGTCAAAAATTTGAAACGGCGGCGAAAATAGGGCAATAATTGCGCCTAGAGCAACGCATGCGTCAGACGGCGCAGACGAACGAACAGACAGCTTCCAGGCGCGTCACTGACACGCTCCAATAAAGACGAAACACGTGGAAGAAACAGTTAAATATGCATGACAGCTCATGTGCGTAGGGGAGTACGACCGAAGCCTCGTCCTCCGAAGAGAACACGTCGGCTGAAAGAAGATAATCTTGGCAAAATAGTTTTTTGCATACTCAGAAAAGAAGTGACAAAATTTCGAACAGTGTAGGTTCCATCACCTCAGAATGCCGAGGTAATAGAACCTAGGGGGCAGTTGTGGGGACATATTTTCTGATTACCAGCACGTGGCATGGTGACGCCGACGTGTCAGCCGAGGTGCCACGTGCCCTGGTAGTTAAGCCGAGGTAATCTCGGATAAGCCGAGGTCATCTCCGAAGATGTCGGAATCCGAAGATAAGGGACAAGAGTCCTGAAGCAAAGAGGGGACTTAGTTAAGATAAGGATAAACCTCTTAGGGAGTTTATGTCTATCTCCTAAAGAGTCCAGAGTAAGTACTAAGACTGGGGTACACAGAAGTCATATTTCTAGTTGGACTTGGATTAAGTATATTATAAAAGAGAGGCACCCCCGTGGGTCTAAGGTATGTAATTCATACTTTGAGTATTCAGTTTAATACTTGATTATCCTTGAGAAACATACTAACTTGATCGTCGGAGTGCCCCCGGGTGGAAGAACCACCGCCGGAGCTTTTCCTTTCTCTTACAGGTTGTTAGAGCCATCTATTCTGCCGGTGCTTTGCTGCTGATCACTAAACGGGCAGTGTGATCAGATTTTTACCCACACACTTAGTATATATATTTTTTGTATTTATTAAGTTTTTTTTTTTTATAAAATTTACAAATATTTTTTACCTTTTAAATGCATTTAGGTTAAGTACATCTCAAAAATAAAGTTAAATACGAAAAAAAAGGCTGACTAACAACAACAAAACATAAGAAAACTCAAAAACCAAACAGGGTAAAGTTATGCAAAACAATTTTGATGTTTTCTAAACAAATAAATTGTTGTCTGAAAAATTTCCAAAGACAACTTGCTAAATATTTTTTTTTTAATGTTTTCTAAAATATGAAAGAAGAAGAAGAAGAAAAAAAAAAAAAACACTAAACACACCTAAATTTCGTACAACACATGAAAAGTTGTTAAATCAATGACAATGCCTTTTTTATGTGGACCAATCCCCTAATTGGTGCGAATTTATTTTATTATTATTTTTCCCATCGCTGGCAACTGGCATGAAACACCTGATTTTCTATTTTAACTCAATTATTTATTTATTTTCTTATTCATGTAAGGTTGGTACTACCCTGATATC
The DNA here is from genome assembly GCF_055761805.1 of Camellia sinensis. Lineage (NCBI taxonomy): Eukaryota > Viridiplantae > Streptophyta > Magnoliopsida > Ericales > Theaceae > Camellia > Camellia sinensis. The sequence continues at coordinate 194,711,765 of NC_138964.1, forward strand.
AATATAGATTATATATTTTCATTGAAAAAGAAAAAAAATAATAATAAAGTGAGCAGAACGCAAACGTGAATCAAGCTGTGGTACTTGGAAATTCAGCTACCTAAAAGGTTAGAAAAAGCCTCCCCCTCTTGCCTCTGTGATACTGAAATTTCCAGGGTATTATCATTTTATCCAAATTTATTGGCCAACTAAAGAGTGCCTCTAAATGCACCTCAAATTTGAAGTTGGTTAGACATCTTATTTTTTATTTTTATTTTTAATATCATTCAATCCTTAAATTAAATTATCCAAAAGAACTCAATTCAAAACTCTAACTCCTACGGCTCTTAGGTCTTGTTTGGGATACTCTGAAAATTCAAACCCAACCCATACCCAACTCATATTTCACAAAAAGTCAAAAAGTGCATTTATTTAAATCATCTCAAACCACCCCTTAGATTTGGCCACTGCAGTTGCCGCCATTGATGGTAGCACCACAACCCCCTCCTCATACCCTCTCCAAATCCCCTCACCACTTCCCACCGACTCTCTTCACCTCTGATTGTCACCTCTCATCTCTTCCCCATCCTCATCTACATCAAATCCCCGTCAGCCGCCAAACCTTCTCTTTCGCCACTCACGACTAGTTGTCCTTCCTCCTTGTAGCCACCTCTTGTCCCTAATTTTTTTTCTTTTTCTTATTTTTCTATCATTCGTAGCTGCCCTGTTGCCACCTCTTCTTCTTCTTTGCCACCATGATCCCCTCCTCTGCCATGAAGCCTAAACTAGCCTAGCCTAGCTTTCCTCTCTTGCTGCAACTCCCTTTGCATCACGAACCCCCTCCATGTGATGGCAGCAAACCTTGAAGGAATGGCCGGCATTATATTTATTTTGAACTAGTTAATTAAGATTAAATGTATAAAATTTTTGTAAAAACTATCATCACAAAAGAGGAGATTTTGTTGTTTATATACAATAGGACAAAGTATTTCTATTTGCCATTTAAATCTCATGGAACTGGACTACTAATACCATCCTCCTTCATACTCCTAATCCTTCCATTTTTTAGGAATTACCAGTCCTATCATATTTTTATCTTATAATTTTTTTTTCTACCCAGCAAAATTTGTACAAATCAATTGAATTACTCATTCAATCATAGTTCCTACAACGATTATCAAACATAGCCTTTACAAAATAGAAAAGCCATGGTCTCTCATTATCTTCTTCTAATTCCATCTTTCAACATCCATCACATATACCTGGCATACATATTGGGTATGTACAAAACAAACAGGGCCTTGGATGGGTCTCAAAGCCTCCAAATTAAGTAATTATTCAGCAATCTTAGAACATCATATGATCTTATTTACATGATACACTCCAAATTGATAATTTTAGTAAATTTTTAAAATTTATATTCACTAATCATGCGTAGTAACTATTTTTTATTTGTTAGGAATACCATATAGACATTTAATAGTTTTCCTTGCAAATTAAACAAGGAGTATGGAAGCAGTTTTTTTAAAATTAAAATGTTAATTTTATTATTATTGTTAAGGTTGCCAGCCGTATCGTGTGATTGCTAATAGTTGACAGACCAAAAACGTGATATCGTTCTCCACTACTAGCTTTGTAGCTTCCACTCTATGAACCCCATCACTCTTTTGTCTAATATGCTGTTGTGGATCGGGGGCACACTAGCAAACACAAACAAGCAATAACACAAGAGTTTTAATGTGGTTCGGCAAGTCGCCTACGTCCACGGGCAGCGGATTTCACTATATGGAGAGAAATGGAAGAATTACAAACAATACACTCTCTGATAGTTGTTCACTCACACACTGTATTTTTCTCTATACAACTCTTCCCTTGGCCTCTCTATTTATACACTCAACAGTAGGCAAAGAGGTTGGCTGGCCTTGCACATGGCCAGCTTGTTCCTTCACAAAAGTGGCTGTCCACCTTTGTGACTTGTCGGTTGGCAAGGGTTGGCAAGCTGTATTGCTAGTTGGCAATGTGTTGGCTTCACATGGCCAGCCTTGCATGGCTAGTTGGCAAGGTGAATCTTTAGCCAATCTTCAATAAATCTCCACCTTGGCGAGGATTCTCTTATCCAACATAGTGATCGATCAACACTGCCTTGCACTTCAAGGTGCTCAGCTCCAAGAGATGTTGACCAAGTCCAAACAATGTTGGAACTTGATCCCAGAAACCACTTTTGTGAGCATATCGGCTGGATTATCTGCAGTACTAATCTTTTGAAGCAGAATATCCCTCTCATTCACAATTTCTTGGATGAAATGGAAACGGACATCAATGTGCTTGGTGCGGGAATGGTGAACCTGGTTCTTTGCCAAACAAATAGCACTCTAAATGTCACAGTACACCTCAACGTGCTTCTGAATAGTACCCAAGTCCTCAATCAACCCATGTAACCAAATAGCTTCCTTAAAGGTTTCCGTCACTGCCATGTACTCTGCCTCTGTAGTAGACAAAGCAACCGTTGACTGAAGCGTTGACCTCCAACTCACCGGCCCTTTAGCAAGCGTAAATAAATACCCTGTTGTTGATCGGTGTTTGTCCAAATCACCAGCATAATCTGAGTCCACATATCCAACCAAATTCTGTCTGAGTCGATTATCTTTCTCAAACTTCAATCCTAGATTAACCGTGCCATGTATGTACCTTAGGATCCATTTCACTGCCTGCCAGTGATCTTTTCCTGGATCATGCATATACCTGCTTACCGTACTCACAGCATGTGAGATGTCAGGCCTTGTACAAACCATAGCATACATTAATGCACCAACTGCATTTGCATATGGAACTTGTGCCATATGCTTCCGTTCTTCTTCTGTGCGTGGAGACATTGAAGCACTAAGCTTGAAATGAGGGGCCAATGGTGTACTCACAGCTTTTGTTTTCCCATTTATGCCAAACCTGTCTAACACCTTTTTCAAGTATTGAGTTTGTGTCAGATGAACCGTGCCCTTCTTCCTGTCTCTCTTGATCTCCATGCCAAGAATTTTCTTTGCTTCTCCCAAATCCTTCATTTCAAACTCTCTTGCTAACTGTGCCTTGAGTTTGTTAATCTCCTTATTGCTCTTTGATGCAATTAACATATCATTTACATATAAAAGCAAATAGATGAAGGACCCATCTGGAAGCTTACGGAAATATACACAATGATCAAATTGACTTCATGTGTATTCTTTCTCTATCATGAACCGCATCAAATCTTTTGTACCACTGTCTCGGGGGTTGCTTCAATCCGTATAACGATTTGTTCAGCTTACAGGCCCAATTCTCTTTTCCAGTAACTTTGAAACCATCTGGCTGGGACATTTATATCTCTTATTCAAGATCTCCATGTAAAAAGGCAGTTTTGACATCGAGTTGTGCGAGCTCGAGATCAAACTGTGCAACCAAAGCTAATAAGATACGAATAGACGTGTGCTTCACAACAGGTGAGAATACCTCATTGTAGTCTATTCCTTCCTTTTGAGCATAGCCTTTAGCTACCAATCTAGCTTTGAATCTGATGTTGTCTTTGCCTAGGATGCCTTCTTTCTTGGTGTAAACCCACTTACACCCAATTACTTTTTTGTAGGGGTGGGCGCGGATCGGTTGTGGCCACGAAACCTCCAATCCGCCATTCGTCCGCCAGATTGGCGGATTGAAGAAAATCAATCCGCATCCGTCCACCAATCCGGCGGATGTGGATTGAGCGGATTGGCGGTTTGGCGGATGGATGCGAATCGGTTTGGCGGTTTAAAATTTTATAAATTTTCAACATAATTCAACTTGTACACTTCCTCAAACAAAAAAAGAAAAAATAAAAAAAAGAAAAAGAAAGTATTACAGTCAATGACTTTAAAAAGTATTACAATTGCTGTATGCTTTATCCAAAGAATTTTTTTTTGAAACTTTAGAATATCACGATCACTGCATGCCTCATCCACATATTATAATCATAGCATGATTCATCCCCATAAAGTATTACAATCTGTAATTGTTAAAATATAATAACAATTCAAACCACCAAAACCATGAACAGAGCAGTAGTAGAGATTGAATGTCTCTGTATTGTTACATCTACATATGTTTTTGAAAACAAAAGCCAACCAGCATATATCATATTTTCTATTTATTATTTTTAGAGTTACATTTAAAAACTAAAAAATATAAATGAATAATACGTTTATTTTTTTTTAATTCAAAAAATATATTCAAGTTGAAAACTTTTTTTCAATAGAATATTTAAACTCTTTTTCAATTGAAAACACAAACATAATATTTAAACAAATTGAAAATACAAAGTCTTATAAATTACTAGGGGTGCTTGCGGTTTGGCGGTTCGGTTGCGGCCAAAAAATCTTAAATCCGCCATCCGTCCGCCAAATTGGCGGATTTGAGAAAATCAATCCGCAACCGTCCGCTCGTCATCACGCATCCGTCCAAAATATGGCGGATCGGTTCGGTTCGGTCGGTTTTGGCGGATCGGTATATCCGCTGCTCACCCCTACTTTTTTGCCTTTTGGAAGTTGCACCAACTCCCAAGTCTGGTTCTTGTGAAGTGACCCTCTTCATCCATAGCCTCCTTCCAATTAACACTTTCTGCATTCTGTACGGCTTCTTTGAAAGTGCAAGGAACATTGTCTTCAATGATTGGAAGTACATAGGCTACCATATCGGTCATCCAACCGGGTTGCTTAGTAACCCTTTTTCCTTTCCTGATTGCAATGGGTTCTGATTGTTGTGGGGCCTCTGGATCTTCATTTTCATCTGAACTTTCTTCAGAGCTATCCACTGAGACTTCTTCAGGATGGTTGATTGGTTGACTAGTCTTTGCTGGAGTTTCAACCTCCACCTGCACTGACTTCTTCAATGCTTCATCATTTTCTTGAGGATTTGGTTGCTTCAGCATTGTAGACTCATCAAAGGTAACGTCTCTTCTAGTGACAACTTTCTTTGATTTAGGGCACCAGAGTCTGTATCCCTTGACACCGTCACTAAAGCCTAAGAAGACAGCTTTCTTGGCTCTAGGATCCAACTTAGATTCTGTAACATGAAAATAGGCTGGACATCCGAAGATACGTAGCTGATCATAATCAGTAGCTGGCACTCCTGACCATACCTCCATGGGAGTCTTGCCGTCTAGTGCTGCAGTAGGTAGTCAGTTAACAAGATGACGAGTATAGTTCAATGCCTCGCCCTAAAATGCCTTGCTCAATCCAGAATGTGACAGCATACACCGGACTTTCTCCACCAAAGTGCGGTTCATGCGTTCTGCAACTCCATTTTGCTGCGGTGTTCTAGGAATTGTGAAATGTCTCACTATTCCTTCATTTTGGTAAACCTCAAAGAAGGGTCTATTGTGTATTCCTCGCCATTGTCAGATCTGAGCTTCTTAATCTTTCTGCCTGTCTGGGTCTCAATCATTTTCTTTCACATAAGAAAGATTTCTAATACTTCATCTTTATGCTTCATTGTGTAAACCCAAACTCTTCTTGAGAAATCATCAATGAACGACACAAAGTAGTGTTTACCTCCCAATGAAGCATTCTTGGAAAAGACCCCATATATCGGTGTGAACGTAGTCTAGAATCCCTTTGGTATGATGAATAGCAGTACCAAACTTGATTCTTGTTTGCTTGCCCAGTACACAATGCTCGCAGAACTCAAGCTTCCCTGTTTTGGCGCCTTTCAACAGGCCTTGCTTTACCAACCCTTGTAAAGCCTTTTCACCGACATGCCCTAGGCGCATGTGCCAAAGTCTGGAAGTGTCTGATACATCATCTTCTGAGCTGGTGGAGACAGCCACTCTCTCTGTGACTGTAAGGCCGTCTAGGAAATATAAATTTCCCTGTCGAGTACCCTTCATTGCAACAAATGCTCCTCGAACAACTTTGAGGACTCCACCTTCCATAGTTTCTCTGTAACCTTTGGAGTCTAAAACTCCCACTGAGATGAGATTCTTTGTCAAATCTGGTACATACCGAACATCTTCAAGAATTCTGATTGTTCCATCATATATCTTCAGTCAAATTGTTCCAATACCCTTTGTCTAGCAAACTTGGTTGTTGCCCATCAGTACAACTCCTCCATCGAACTCTCGTAAGCTCGAGAACCACCGCTTGTTAGGACACATGTGGTAGAAACATCTGGAATCTAGAATCCATTCATCAGACTGGCCATATGATGAAACTGTGAAGGCTGATCCTTCACCATTATCTCCATTTCGTGCAACGTTCACCTTTTCTTATTTCTTGTCTTTATTGGGACAATCTTTTGCCCAATGCCCCTTCTGGCGACAAGCAGCACACTCGTCTTTTGCAAGATGTCTTTTATCTGATGATTTCCCTCTGGATTTTGAGCAAGACTTTCCTCGCCCTGTATATCTTCTGTTATTTGTCCTGCCTCTGACTGTCAATGCCTCGGATGTTGAGTCCCTGTTTGCAGCTTTATCTTTCCTTTTGAACTCATTATTTACCAAGGTGTTTGCAACATCAACATACTTGATCTTTTCTTTACCGTACAGTAAAGTGATGGTGAGATGATCATATGTGTCAGGCAAGGAATTCAACAGTAACAATGCTTTATCTTCATCACCAATGTGATCATCCAAGTTTTTTTAAATCGGTAAGAATTTTGTTGAAATTGTTTGGGTGTTCATTCATCGAAATACCTTTTTTATAGTCGAAACGAAATAACCTCTTCTTCAAGTAGAGTCGGTTCTCAATGCTCTTTGTCATGAACTTGTCTTCTAGCGCCTTCCAAAGCTTCTTCGCAATATCATATTCTGTGAAGGCATACTTCTCATCTTTTGTAAGGCAAAGTCGGATGGAACTACAGGCCAGGAGATTCACTTTCTCCCATTCTATCTCGTCCAGGTCATCTGGTTTGTCTCCTAGAGTGAAGTGCAGGTTCATTTGGACAAGCATATCTGTAACTTCGCATCTCCACATGCCGAAGTTGCTGCTTCCATCAAACTTTTCTACCTCGAACTTAGCATGGGACACCGGGGTCCAATACCTAAAGTTGTTTGTAGTCGCAGGGCTGCTTGTAGACTCGGCTAATCTCCTTTCTGTAGATTCTGCCATTTAGACTATTTTTTTTTCTCAAAACTCCGATTCAAAAAACTGACCGTATGGATGTGTCCAGAATACTCCAAATAGTTGGAAAGTACTATTAAATCGCCAGAAACGGACTCTGAATGACTCAGTTCAAGCCAAAACAGTTTGGACGGTTCAGATGCACGGCTACACCTTAGCCACGACGCACTGGATCAATCCTCCACGTGTTGACGTGGAGATGACGGGGCGGATGACGTGTCAGACACATGGCAATTGGGCTGACGTGATAGATGACGTGTCGGATGACGTGGCAATCTAGCTGACGTGGCGGTTGACGTGTCTGTCACGTACACACTGAACTGGCATTGAGTTGGCACGTGACCTGGAGATGACGTCACTCCCACGCGGGCGCAACTCACCTTCTTCCTCTCGCCGTGCGTGAGGGCGCGTGGTTGCGCATATATTGACGCGCCAATTGCTGAAACGATGCGTGAAGCGCGTGGTAAGAGTGGGCTTCACTCTCCTACTTCAGAGGGCGTGTGAGAGCGTGTTCTTGCTCTTCTGGGGCTGGGCTTTGCTGTTCTGGACTTCTCTTCTCAAGGGCTTCCTCCTGGTATGCTCAAAAGTGGATTTTAGACACTTCGAAATCTGGGCACTTTTGGAAAAAATTTGATTTTTCAACACCCGGGCTCTGATAACACAAGAGTTTTAACGTGGTTCAGCAAGTCGCCTACGTCCACGGGCATCGGATTTCACTATATGGAGAGAAATGGAAGAATTACAAACAATACACTCTCTGATAGTTGTTCACTCACACACTGTATTTTTCTCTATACAACTCTTTCCTTGGCCTCTCTATTTATACACTCAACAGTAGGCAAAGAGGTTGGCTGGCCTTGCACATGGCCAGCCTATTCCTTCACAAAAGTGGTCGTCCACCTTTGTGATTTGTCGGTTGGCAAGGGTTGGCAAGCTGTATTGCTAGTTGGCAATGCGTTGGCTTCACATGGCCAACCTTGCATGGCTAGTTGGCAAGGTGAATCTTTAGCCAATCTTCAACATATGCAACCACAACACAACAACAACACTACGGTTTCATTAATTGCTCATCATCTACATTTTTTTTTAATTTTTGTTTTTAATTTTAATTTTTTTTCCTTTTCTTCTACTTTGAGCATGTTTAAAAATAAAATAAAAAAAATCTCATCTCGTCGTAAATTATAGACAAAAAACAAAAGAAAAATAATAAATAAATATGAGAGTTCAATTTAGCTATTTAACCATTTTCACCTTAAAATGTTATGGTGTAATTAGATTGTGATTTTCTTTTCTTTCTTTGGTAAATGTAATAATTTTTGTGATTTGTATAACAAGATTGTGGCCACTTGGTTGTGTGCTATTGAGTGGGCACATCATTAATTGCGTGAAGAAAATCATTTTACACATGTAGTGTTAGTTTTTGACTCATTTTAAATCTTAATTGAGGTGTAATTTGATTTATAGTTATTGATGTTGGACAATATTCACTGTATATCGAATAAATTAAGTTTGTATATTTAACAACAAACCAAATAAATAAAGGAAATGAGAGAGAATGTTTGATTACAAAAATCAAATTGATTAATTTCTTGAACAAATTTTTTGATCAAGTCTAATGTTTAACACTGTGTCCTTCAGACAGATTTGTCCTCTCCACGGTACTTTCAGAATGTTGACGTCTATCTCCCAGGATAAAATGATCAATCAACAAAAAATTGCAGCACTACAATTTTTTCGTACAACAAACACACTTAGTGTATACACTCTTTCTCACAAAAAATTAATGAAATTAATGCAGTAAAATGCAGAGATGAATTGCAGTAGACAAGAACGAAAATTGAAGTGAAAACACCAAATGAGGGCTGGCTATTTATAGATAGAGTGGTGGCTGTACAGATTTGAATGAATAGGTATGATACCTGTTTGGACAGATCTGGTTTGATTTTCAAACAAATAAAACTGTTTTGGGTTTGAATAGATTTGGATCTGTTGGACAGATATGAAACTGTTCACTGGACAGATTTGAATTTAAATTGTACAGAATTTGAACTGGACAGATTTGAATTAAACTGTACAAAATTTGAAGAGGTGCAAACGGATTTGAATTCAAAAATTGAAGACAGATTTTTGTTGACGTGCCCGAATGTCCCGGCTCCGCGCGCGAAGGCGCGAGATCCGTTTAGTTCATTAGCTACTACAGTTCGGACTCAATGTCACTGTTCTAAATCTAATCTCACAAAGTGCAATGTGAGACCGATAAATCACCAAAGAGTCCAAATCCGACAAATCGTTTTGGAAAATTGATTTTTATAAAGAAATGCCAAACATGGACTGCTTTGGATACATAGTCGCCACTTAAATGTTTTTGTTTTGGGAAATTTAGGAAACCCTGACTTGTGCCTAAGGCCACGTGTCCGTCATCACCAAAGTTGCCTCGGCTCGGGAACTTGGGTACGAGAGGGAAAGGTCATGCAATGAGCACCCCCGCTCGCCCGATCAAAGATCGGCCTTTACTAAGCATAATATTTTGTTTTTGAAAACACATGTATTCTTATTTCGGTTTATTAGCTAGCTTACTATGTGATGCCCACAGCATACAAGTATAGACTAGATCGCCTAAATTGAGATGTTTGTTTGAAAATGGTTTGAAGGTGTTACTCGTAAGTAGGCTAAGACGTGGATTTGCCACCTTAAAGTGGGCTTAGAAAACATGATTTTGCCACTCTCAAGTGGGCTTAAAACTCGCATTTCAATGAATTGTTCCAATTCAAGCAATCTAACCTTCACCTACAGACATTTAGGCAGTTATATCAGTTAAGCAAATAGCCTTATGGCAAGCATGCTATCATGTTAACACTTACACATATGCAAGATGCTAAAATAAAAAAAAACACTCACAGTGTACTCCGAGCCAAAAAAGAAGCTAGTTAGTAATCAATGTATGATCTTAGCTATGTCAATGAATGCCTAATGCAACACATGCAAAATGTAACTAAGATAGACTCGGTTATTCTAAGATGTCATGTGAATGCAACTTGATAACATGTATTCAAATAAGAATTGAAGTACAATACAGTTTGTATGATGCGCCGGGCCCGGTGTATGCAAGACAGATGAATGGATGCAAACATGCTAGCATAAGGATGCTAATCAAAACATGACCTAGAACTAACCATTGTAAACGGTTAAATAAAAGGGAGAAAGACGTGGGGTTGGAAGACATTCACACACTCACGCACACTTATTACAAAATTCGCCCTCTCGATGGAGGGTCTGAATAAGAAGCTAACTAGCTAATCTAAGCTAATTAAACTAATTATTACAGAATAAAGCTAATTAACTAATCCTAGTTAACTAACTATTACAAAACAATTAAGCAGCTAAACGCATTAACTACTTAAGTATAGAATCCAAAGCATAAACTAGCTAAGCAAATTAGCTAAATAAAGTGATAAATTAGGAGCCTCAGAGGGAGAAGAGTGTATGCATGCCCGGTCGCCTCGTTCGGAAATCCGTCGTGATGCCCTAACTTGCCTCTGTTTGCAATTGTTCTCAGAACCTTGCACCAAGCTCCAGAAAGCTTCTAACTCACCTTGGGGACCTGTGGGAAGATGGCCGACCAGTTGTTAATGTGGGAGACCACCTACCAACCACTTTTTGTTGTTACAGACCAGAAAAAGTGGTCGGTCAGCTAGTTTTTCTGGCTGGCCGGCCAGTTTTGCTGCACTTCTCCAGTTTGCTACAACAGAGAGCAAGAAAGGGCATGACAATGTATTTGCAAGATATGTGTGCACAACCACTTTCCCTATCATTTCATAAGCTCAAGGGAGTGCGGTTCTTGACCCTTGGGCCACCAATCGCGCATTTCAATGCATGATGGCCGAGAGGCGAAGTTGCACAATCAATATTAAATGAATGCACACATAATCACATAAAGCCTAAAACTCTATCATGATTGATCAAGAGGGTCGGCGACCGAGAATTGAGGCATGTTTCATCACTTTAAGTATGAAACATCCCTCGTTTCTTGTGTTTGGACTAACACCTATTCCAAACACAAATGCAATGCAACTACATGGCATACACAATGCAAAGAATAACATAACATACACAATGCGATGTGACCTAAGCATGTAGACAACATGGCATGCACAATGCTAAATGCTAAGAACATGGGATACTCAATGCAATGGACAACATGGCCTACACAATGCGATGTAACCTAAACATACACAATGCAAAGTATATGGCATACACAATGCAATGAACATGGCATACACAATGCGATGTAATGTAAGCAAGCAAACAACATGCAATCAAACATGCTCAATGGACTTAAACCAAGATGGACAGACCTCAGCCATGCCCAAATCAGTGGCCATAATGCTAAAATAAAGGCATGAAATGCAAAACAAAGCATGCACATGCATTGGCTCATCAACTAGGTGTAAGAGCACAACTCTCAAGAGTGCTCAAGGAGTGACAAATGTGGAAGTGCAATAACACTATAACCTCTGAAATTAAGTAAGAAATGATGCCAAATCATTTAAACAACACAAGTATAGCATGCAAAGGTTCTCAAGCATTAGAGCTAGCGAAGAGGACTACAAAGGAGGCACGCAATACATGGCACAAATGCATGAACCAACCATGGACAGAGCTCAAATAGGTCTAAACAAAGACCAAAACATGCTGAGATGGAGGCTCAAAGGCCTAGGCATGCAAGCATACACATTAGGCCATAAGCTAGGCAACAAATGCACAACACTCAAAGGCACTTACAGAGTGAATGAAGTGGGAACATGGCAATACTACATGCTCTGAAATGTCATGTTAAAGGATGCCAAATCATGTACACAACACAAATGAAGCATGTTATGGTACCCAAAGCTTGAAGCTAGCATAGGCATTTGTACTACAACTATGCAAAACATGAAGCATATGGGAAAGGCAACCCAAAACAGTCCTAGAACATGTTAAAATGAGTCTAAAACATGTATGGAAGGAAGCCAAAATAATCTAGCATGAAAGGCATAAAGCATGGATCGTGCAAGGCAAATAAGGTGGATTACACTACACCTACCAAGACCAAGCATGGGATGACTTAACCAACAAAAATCAGAGTCATATCATGGCAAAATAACCACAAAAACACATTGAAATGATAGCTTGCAAGCTTAGGCATGAAGGCATACGCAATGATTCATGTTAAAGCATAAAGGGCAAACCCTCCAACGCATTGAATAAGTGAAAGATGCAAGTGTGTGGCTACACTACATGGACTGAAATTACATTTCAAATGATGCCAAATCATTCAAATAGGCCAAGCAATGCATGCTATTGGACTTGATACACAAAGCTAACAATCTAGAATGCACTATAGCTATACAAAGCAAGGCATGCATGACCAAAACAACAAAAATCAGAGCTTAAGCATGCTAAAACATGGACAAAAGCTTCTTGAAGTTAAGGCAAAAACATACTAGAATGATAGTCTAAAGCATGGTACACATTAGGCTAGTGAAGGGAAATGTACTACAAGTGCATGGAGCATGCATGGGCCAACCAAACCAAACCTTAACAGAGGTATGACATGGCAAAACATCACCAAAAACATGCTGAAATGGAGTCAACATAAGCTAGAAAGACATGCTACTTCATGAAGCATACAAGACTAGTTTATGAAATTTACACTACAAGTGTATAAGGCATGCAAGGGCCAACCAAACTAACCCAAAACAGATCTAAGGCATGTTAAAACAACACCAAAAACCTACTGAGATGGTCCCAAAACAAGCTAGAAAGACATGCTCAAACATGAGGCACACAAAGCTAGTTTGTAAGATTTACACTACAAGTGTATTATGCATGAAAGGGATGATCAAGATAACCAAAAACAGTGGCATGCCATCTCAAAATAACCCCAAATACAAGCTAAGATATGGCCAACATAAGCTTAACAAACATGCTCAAACGTGAGGCATATATGGCAAGTATACAAGACACAAGGAGAGGGGATGACCCTCTCCTATTTGGGACCCCAAAACCACATTTCCACCACTGAAAATCCTCTGGATTTCAGTGGTAGAAAGGTCATGCAAAAGCTAAGACAAGAGCCAAAAGGGATGGCTCAAAACAAGGCCTAACAAGGCCTAAGAGGGGGTAGACCACCCCTAACACAAAAGTGACCTTAAACAAACATTTTAAGCATGCAAGAACAGAACTTTTTTCAGTAGGAAGTTAAGTCTAAAACACCATGCAAATAGGTCTAAAAACTTAAGCAAAATCAAGGGATTTAAGGGTCATGCAACAAAAGTAATCTATGATGACGAAAAGTAGTGAAGAAAATAAATTTCGTCTCTAAATAAGAATAATCCGCGATGAATTATTAAATTTTGTCATGTATAATAATAATAAAAAAAAAGGTGACGAAATTTGTTTTCGTCAACAAATGCTTCTTTTTAGGTGAGGAAAAATTAAGTTTTGTCACCGAAGGTTTTTCCGCTAATTTTTTTTTGGTTGGCGCCAAAATTTGAGACTTTGTGAGAAATTTTTTTTGTCACCAATTATAAAATTATTAGCGAGGAATATATTTTCGTCACCAATAATTTTGTATATATATTTTTTGAGAAACTTGATTTTAAATATTTTAAGATCATTTGGTGAGAAATATATTTTTGTCACTAATAATTTTTAATATTTTGAGACTTTTTAGTGAAGAAATTATTTTGTCACCAATTTTGGAGGAAAAATTTTGACATATTAGGCGGTAATGGAAAAAATAGACAACTAACTTTTTTCCCCTTTTTATTTTTGTTTATCAATTTCTCTCTCTCTCTCTCTCTCACACACTCAAAACAAAACACAAGTTAATTAACTCTCTAAACCTATGGTGATGAAAAGTAACGAAGAAAATATTTTGTCACTAAATAAGAATAATCCGTGACGAATTATAAAATTTTGTCACATATAATAAAAAGTAAAAATAATAGGTGACGAAATTTACTTTCGTCAATAAATACTTATTTTTAGGTGAGGAAAAATTAAATTTCGTCACCAAAGATTTTTCTCTAATTTTTTTTGGGTGACGCCAAAATTTTGAGACTTTTAGTGAGAAAAAAATTTGTCACCAATTATAAAATTATTAGTGAGGAATATATTTTTGTCACCAATAATTTTAAATATTTAAAAAAAAATTAATTTTAAATATTTTAAAACTATTTAATGAGAAATATATTTTTATCGTCAGTAATTTCAATATTTTAAAATTTTTAATGACAAAATTATTTTATCACCAACCAATCTTAAAGGGGAACTTTGAGATTTGGCGGTAATGAAAAAAAGGAACCCTACTAATTCTCCCCCACCCATTTTTTCCTTTTTTTTGGTGCTCCAGTTTTCCTCTCATCCCTCTCTTGTAAAACACACAAAGGTATGGCCTCTCTCTCCCTCTCTCTCTCTCTTGCAAAACACACAAAGGTATGGCCAATTCATTTATTCACAATCTACAGGGTCAATGGCCCCTTACAATCTCCTATTCTTCGCCTATTCAGGTATGAGTATTTTTTCAATTCAATTATCTCTGTGTATATGCCCCATTTGATCTATTCATTTTTGTTTACTTCTTCATTTCTTTTTTTTCCAATTAAATATTCCCCATTTTATCCCCTTTTTTTTTCTATATTAATTACATGGGTTGGTGTTTATTTTGCAGTATTAGGGCCTATCAATTCATTGTGTTTTTATGGTTGATAAATAATCGTGTTTGTTTTTGTTTTTATTGTGAGTTATATAAACTTTTTTAGGATTTTGTGCCTGTGATTTTTTTGTTGGCATCAAAGAGGATTAAAAATATCTCTTTCTCCATCATCCACGCATTACCACGTTTTGTTGTTGGGTCCGAACTTGCTTTGTCTCGTGGCTTAATTTAGGGTTTTAGGATATTATATGCATTTGTTTGTATAACCATATAAATCCTATATATCTACTAGGACAACCTTTAATTTGTTTGAATATGGTAATATATGAATACCTTGGTATCTCCCTCCTATTTGAGTGAAATGAATGCGTGTGGCGATTGTATCACTGGGATGATGCACAAAATTCATGCCAGAAATTATGTATGAATTGACATACTCTGCCAAAGGGTTTGCTAGTGCTTCCTTGAGTCTGTAATGAGCAAGGATTTGCAAACCCCAAAGGGTTGGCCTGGTGGTGAAGGCTTGGGGCCTGGGATGTGCTCTCTCCATGGTCTCAGGTTTGAGACCTCCTAGGCAAATAATCAAAGCCCCAGCTTTAATTGGGCCCTGCTAGTGGATGATGGGATTGGTCCTCGGCAACAGTTCGTCCATTGGGGCTAGATACCAAGTTGTCAAAAAAAAAAAAAAATGTAAGATTTGCATATCTGCATTTCCTTTGCATATGGGCATGAATGGGAAGTCATGTTGGGCTGTTAATTGAGAGAGGATTTTATTTAAGGATTCAGCCTAAACATAGGAGGCCACTTCTGAAGATGTTTTGCATTGCTCCCAAACCTGTGAAAGTGGCCCGAAAATTGACCTAAATGATAATGATTATACTTGTTTCATCAGGAACCCAACATGTCCTTTTTCTCTTTCCTACCCAGATGTAATGTAAAATCCGCATCAAGGCTTTGTCGTCTTTAGCACCTATGTTTAGACAACCTTGATAGCTGGATCTGGAGATTTTGAATGCATTCGTCTGCATTTCTGTTTGGTTCATTTGCTGCAAGCTTCCCCCCACGTCATTTTTTCTCTATGTATAAGAAATAATTCTTGAAACCTACTTACTTACTGAAGTATGTAGAAGCCCAGCCATGCTTTATGTCATAAAATATTGTAGGTGTGAGGCTATATGTTTCAAGCTGAATATGCTGGATTAATAATGAGCAAAAGAGGACAAAAAAACTAGGATTGAAGTTTTGGTGACGAGACTTGCAGACTGGCAGATTAGAGCTAATGTGTGGGAACTCATTGTTTGGTAAATCTATAAATTAAGAAGATGTGCCTTTATATATGTTAAGGCCCGTTTGGTAAGTCTATAAATTAAGATGATGTGCCTTTATATATGTTAAGGCCTAATCATGAATTGATAACACCATCAAGATCGTAACCCCCATTAAGAAAATATGCCTTTATATATGTTAAGGCCTGATTATGAATTGATAACCCCATCAAGATTGTAAAATGAACCATTAAAATGGTTGCATGTTCCATTCTACTTATTCGTGGTAAGTTTTGTTTTGTGTAATAATTTGAACTTTTGCACTCCCTGGTTCTATCAGAATGGTCAAACCAATAAGGTTAATTCGTTCATGTCGACGATTAATGAAGTTTCCATGGCTTCATTTTAGCATTTATTCATCTTTCTTTCTGGTGAGAAGTTTTCTGTCTTATGTTAGGATGTAGAATTCTGGTGAAAACTTTGGTCTGTTGGTAGCAATGTTTCTCCACTAGGAAGTTATAAAAATTAACTGAGGATTTTTGGTGGATGTTTACCCCATACAGAGAATAGTCATGTGTACCACCAGTTTGCCCATGGTCGTTTTGAGCTGAGGTTAAGACTGGAATAGGATTGGCTTCCCTTTGAAGCTGGATATCTGTTGTTATAATTCTCTTGTTGCCTTTCCACTTCGTCATGGTTGTACTTTCAATATTTGTGCAATTTCATGGACTATAATACAGCTTCCCTCAATGAAAGGATGAAATACTTTATGTTTGTTAACTTGAAATTTGTACGGGAAAGAAATAAACCTTCTCGTATAATCCCGTTGATCAAGTCTGCGCTCCTCCGTACGACGTCGCTTTACTCCCTGAAAATACAAACGTGAGCTAGTCGGCGGGTGTGTGCCAGATACCTCTCCGATACCTAAGTCAGCAGAATAGACAAATAGAGAAAAAGCTCCGTATATTCGGGAATCAAAGTTGTGTTACCTCTCCACAGGTGATGTTGTGAGCTTTTATAGGTTTCGTGTGGCATAATCCAAGTAGGACTCTTACTCCTCCATGTAGAGTCCTTCTAGGAATCACCTTCCTGAAAGATAATGCTTATCCTTCAACACCTCCCTCACTGCTTAAACCAAGTGAGATGGTTTTACCACGGTTGGATGTCAATACGACCGAGATAACATGGCCATGCTAAAGTCGCAGACTAGACCGAGCTCCTACTAGCTTGGTTCTTCCTTTCACTGCGTGTACCTCAGTTTGACATATTCCAGCTGTGTTGTCTAAGACCGGACTAATCACATCGAGCGTGGACCGAGCTAACCAATAACAAGGTTCTGAGGAAAGCTTAACATACATCGGCCCAATATAGTATGACCGAGCTAACTGTTACCGACCGTGGTGACCGAGTTAACCACCAAGTTCCTTCAGACTGGACTATCTGCAAGGCTCTTCTGGACCGGACTAATTACAAGGCCCTTTTACTCAGCCCTTCTTACCGTGGCCCACAGAATGGCCCATTACCCAGCTCGGCCCAATTTATATATAAATTACCCTCTCAATTGCCCCTTAATCCCATCTGCGCAGCATGATAGGGATTACCTGTTACTAGCTAAGCTAAAAAACACTTTAGCCTTCCAACCAAGCTAAAAAACTTTAGCCTTCTAATCGGGCTAAAAACTTTAGCCTTCCAACCAAGCTAAATTTACATCGTGCTACCAATCTATCCAGTCAAAATGTCTCTTCAATCTCTAACTGAATCGATTTCTATTCCAAAGACATGTGGCAGACTCTGATTAGCCAAATGCAGCTGTCACGCCGTCTTTGTACTCCGTATTTTTTGAACAGTCCCGCCATTTTGCTTCCTTTTCCACAAAACACACCCTACTTTTTTGAATCATTCACTTGCACTATTCACATTTTTCCTCTCTCGTTTTGAGCCTTCATTCTTCCTCATCATTCCATCTGTGAAGCTCGTGCTCTTTGCTGATACTACCCCCATCTTCAGTGTTTTTTCCTTGAACTGGTAAGTTGATTAGAATCTTCTCCCTTTCCGTTAATTTTGCACGTATAATATGTTTATTTGTATGTTTTTCAAAACATATTCCATTTTTGCTTAACTTTGGGTCTTCTGAAAAAGAAACCTTGGAATATAGCCACTGTATACATGAACAATCTAAACAAGTTTCCCTTTGATCCAAAATCACACTTTAACCGAACTAGGATATTGTTTGTACTATGTTCCTGGCCAAACTAAGAAACCGAACTAAAACTTTCACCATACCTGTAGTTTTAATAGATCCTAAATACCATCTGTTTCAAGTAGCCGAGCTAGCGCACTGTCTTAGCTTTGTGCAATACCGTGCTATAAAGCCTTAACTACTGACCACACTAAAACTTGGAGTTAAACCAGCTCCCATAGTTAAAAATCAAACTAAGAATACTTCCCCAAAAGTTCAACCGGGCTAACAGCCCCTTGCTCAAACCGAGCTAAGACCTGTAGCCCCAAAAGTTCACCTTTGCCCAATTTTATTTAAGAGTTGCTTTACCATCCTTTTGTAGGTCATACAGAAGAACCATATCGCATACAAGCGAGTGTTGGAACTTCGAAAAACAACAAGGCAGGCTATGGCAGAGGAAACTGAAAAAACCGTCGAGCTAGAAGAGGCCAGGAAGCAGATAGCCGAGCTACGAACCGAGAATGGTCGTCTGACTGGTCTTGTTAGCTCGGCTGAGGTGGACAAACAAAAGGCTGCAGCCGTGATAAAAGACAAATATTTGCGCGAGTTGGCCAAGCTTGAAGGGAAAAAGAATGCCGAAATAACAAAGCTCGAGAAGAAGCTGGAGGATGCGGAGAACCGTGGTTTCAAAGACGGCGAAGCCCTGTACATCCAGCAGTGTGAAGCTGTGAAGGACCTGTTCTTTAATTACGGGTGGAGGGGGGCTGTGGCGCAGCTCGGTCATGGACCTGAGATCGAGGTCTTCAATAATCCTCCATATTTTATACCAAGCTCACTGGCGGAGTATGCTGCTACTTGTAGACACCCCATTTTTGACCGTTCTTAAGACTTGGACATCACCGCTTGAACACTCGGTGATCATCCATGTTTGTGTTCATCTTGAGTTCCCGGAGGTCTCAGCTACGCACCTTGCCTCAGGATCTCTCGACTCGACTGTTTTGTGTCTGGTTTTGCACCAAACACTTGTGCATTGCCTTGGAGGGGCAGGAAATGGCTTGTGGGCCATCCCTACACTCCACCAGCCATGGCTTGAGGCCACCAGCTGTGTTTTGTTGCCACCGGCCAAATGCTTGGCCGACCGGCATTATAGATGGCCGGTCGGCTATCTTTTCTTGGTCAATTGCATTTCTGACTGGCCGACTACTGTGCATCTGCTTTTGCAGATATTTTTGTGCAGCCGGCATATACTGTCCCCCCCTCCACACACGTGTATGGAGGGATTGCCCCCTTATTAGCTGCCTTTGGAAGCTTTACAAGACTAATTGTCTATAAAAGAGAATCTCTTCTCTCTTGTTCAGGGGTTAGACAACTTAGACAACATTTTTAGAGCTTGAGCTTTAGGGTTAGGGTTTACATGTATCCTCTATCTCTATCTCTCTCTCTCTCTTGTGTTTAGTGTGTGTTTAGTCTTATTTTTGTGCACAAACACCCACCATCACACATTTTCTTAGTTGCTAAGGTACCAGAGGTCTTTCCTTGAAGCTTTTGGACTGATTTGGAACCAAAAGAGCTGCTGGAACATTGTTTGTGAAGAGGGTCTTTTGTCCCTTTTTACCCCATTTTTACAAAGCTTTTTAGCCTATCTTGCATCTATTTTTGAGCTTAGAATATAACATATAAAAGTCTTGTTTTTGTCTGCTCTAAATAGTTTGTTAAGGGTGTTTTAAGCTCTGGGGTTGTTTGACCCCTCTTAAGGCTTGTTTGGCCTTTGTTTTGTGCCATTTTGGTTGAGCTCCGGGACCATTGTGTTTGGGCCTCCTCACCACTAAAATCTTGAGGAATTTCAGAGGTGAGGATGGTGCCTTGAGGTCCTAGGAAGGAGAGGGCCACCCCCTCTCCTTGTTGTCCTTAAAAAAGGCTATTTTTGCCTCTTGAGGGAGCATCTAGTTTAAGTGTGTATTGACCATGCCTTGATGGATATTTATGCTTATTTTGCCATGAAATAGCATTGTGTTGAGTTGGTTTGGACACACCTTGCATGCTTTGCATACATGTCTTGTAATGCCATCATTTAGCCTTAACATGCATCTAGGCTTTGACCCTTGTTCAAGCATGTTTTAGGCCCTGCTTTGTGAAGCTTTTGTACTTGTTTTTCCATGCTTAAGGTCTGCCTTTAGGTGTTTTGGTCGACCATGGCATGCATTGCATAGCCCCTTTACATTGTTTAGCTTGTAGGCTTTAAATGTGTGAAGTGTTGAGCATGCATTGTTTGATTTATTTCAGTGGTTTGACACCACTTATAGCATCATTTCAGTCCTCATGACATGCTTGCATGCTTGCCTTTGATGCCTCTTTGATGCCTTATGAGGTTGTGCCTTATGCTCCATGTTTGGTCATTGTGCATGCCCTTGAATTTAAGTCATTTAGATGTCATCTAAGTGGTCTTTAGGATTTGTTTTAATATGCTAAAACTCTATTTTTGGTCATTTAATTCATGCCATGTTTGGTTTTGCTAAGGGTAGTTCAATACCTCTTTAGCTTGCCTTGAGTTTTGGACCTCTAATTGCATGCTTATGCTTGTCTTGTTGGCTTGGTTTGGCACCATTTTAACATAATTTTCAGAGCTTATGTTGCATGTCATTAGTCCATGTTTTTGTGCTTACAAGTTGTCTTCATATGCTTAAGTGTTGGACCATATTTGCATGCATGCGTGTGTGTGTGTTGGACCTCACTTCCATAGTATTGGCCACTGATTTTGGCAAGCTTGCAAGCTACCCATGTTAGTTTAAGCCCACCCCTTTGCATGTTGTTGTATGTCCACCTTGTATGTTGTTGCATATTTGTGTGTTGTTGCATGATTGGAGTTGCATGATTGAATGAAGTCACATGCTTGCTTGCATGCTCGAACACCCACATTGTGCCTTGCATACTTGTTAGTTGCATTGTCTCATGCCCTATGTCTTGCATGACCATTGTATGCCTTGTATGCTTCTTAGCATTGTCCATGTTACATACTAGTCGACATGCTTAGGATTGCATTGCATTGGCATGCATGCTTCGCCTCTTGAATTGCTTGTGATAGAGGTTGAGTTCAATTTGGTTGATTATGTGCATTGCATTCCATATCAACATGCACACTTGATTCTTTGGGCCATCATGCATGGAAATACGTGATTGGTGGCCCGAGAATCGAGGCCCATCCTCCTTTGAGTCATAAATATGATAAGGAGTGTGGTTGGTGCATATATTGCTTGAAATACATTGCCATGCCAAGTTCTGTCCTCTGCTGCTGTCAAACCAGTTTTTGCAGGAAGATTTGGCCGGCCGGCCATATTAAGTGCCGACCGCCCATCCATAAGTGGCCGATGGATTGATTTATGGTCGATGACCATTCCCTATGGCCGGTGACTATTCCTCACGGCCGGTGGTGCTCAACAGCACTCAGAGAAGCAACCCTGGAACTTGCGTAGTCTTCAGAGAAGCAGAACAGTCAAAGCAGAGGCAGCTTGTGCATGGCAGCGACTTCCACGCGGAATCGAGCACGCATCGCATTGGACCCTCTTCCCGAGGCTATTTATTGCTTAAATTAGATTAATTAATTTGCTTAATTAATTAGGTGGTCTGTAATATTTAATTAGCTTGTTAGTTAGTTAAATTGTATTATTCTTTCGGTCCCTCCGAGTGAGGGCTAACTTGTAATAAGTGTGGGTGCGTGTGTGCATGTCTTCCAATCCCTCACTTTTTTCTCCCTTTTACTTACCTGCTTTTGATGGTTAGTATTAGGACATATTTAAATTAGCATACCTTATGCTATGCATGCGTGCATCCATACATTTGTCCTACATGCACTGGGCTCGGTACATCATACTAACTGCACTTGTATTTCAATTCCAAGTTGAATACCTATTAGTTGCAGCATTTCACATGCCATCATTAGGATAGCCGAGCCTATTGTAGTTGTATCTTGTATGTGTTGCATTAGCCATCTCAACATGAACTAAGATCATGCACATGATTACTAACTAGTTTCTATTTTGGCTTGGAGTACTCGGTGAGTATTTATGTTTTAGCATTCTTGCATGCGTGTGAGTGTTGCCATGACAGCATGCTTACCATGAGGCTACTTGCTTATGTGATATAACTGCTTGAATGCCTGTGGATGGAGGTTGAATTACCTAAATTGGAATAATGTATTAAAACTGTGAGTTTTAAGCCCACTAGACAGTGGCAAAACCATCTTTTCTAAAGCCTACTTGAGGGTGGCAAAGTCTGCATTTTAGCTTACTTGCGAGTAGTAAACCATTTTGAAAATAAACATGAAATGTTTTGTTCCAATTTAGACGATTTGGTCTATACTTGTTTGCTGTGCGCATAACATAGTAAATCTAGGCTAATAACCGGAATAAGAACACATAACGTTTTCAAAAACGGATATCACGGTTAGTAGAGGCCGATCTTCGGATCGGGCGAGAGGGGGTGCTCATAGCTGACCTTCCCCAATCGTACCCAAGCTCCCGAGCCGAGGTAACTTTGGTGATGACGGACACGTGGCCTTTGGCACCGAGTCAGGGTTTTCTAAATTCCCCCATAAAAAATATTTAGGTGGCGACTCTGTATCTGGCAAAGCAGTCCATGTTTGACACTTCTTTTCTAAAAATCTATTTTCTAAAACGATTTGCCAGATTTGGACTCTTTGGTTCAGATTTAGGACCGTGACAATTTGAGAGTCCGAACTGTAGTGAACCCAATATGAACAGAACGGGACTCATCCTCCCGGGGCGTTCGGGGACGGGGACGTCTACAGTTTTTGGCGACTCTGCTGGGGATGTTAGAGAGCTTGACTCGAACTCATGATATCCTGTTTTGATTTCATTTATGTGTCTCTTTGCATTGCATGTGCATTGGTGCGCCTAGGACACCGTGTTTGCCATCTGCCATTCCTGAACGGTTTGCCGGAGGCTTGACTTTGTCAAAACATGCCATAAGGCTGACCGGTTGTGGGCTCTGACAGTATGGGAACACAAACCCCCGTTTTACCGGGGCACCCTTTTCGACCATTCGACCTAGTGCATATCGAAATCCATAGTGACTATTCCAAACTAAGACAGGTTGCTTACCCGATGTTAGGTTGTTTGAAAACCGCTGCATGCATAATGAAACCCTAGCTCCTGACAAAATAGGACAGGAAAACCCTACCCCAACATAAGGGTGTTTTGGCTCTCACTTGTTTGCTATGTGCTCTAGAGTGTATCTCTACAGGGAGTGCATGTATCAGTTTGCAAGTTTGAGTGTCAGGCCTGCGGGCACCAGCATCAGTATTTTGAGGCAATCAGTTCTACCTGAGGGTATCAGTTTACAGGCAGAACTTTGGGGCAGAATTCAGTAAAGAGTCAAATTTGTTTTGGTGAAATCAGGCTGAGATGCTGCATGTTTTCTCTTTTGCTAGGTCGTCCTATAGCTTCAGAAGGCTTCGATATCCCCTGGGTACATTGGACTAGCGCTGATAGACTTTGTTAGGTCAAAAATTCAATTCAAGGGCAACCATTGTTCTTTCGCTGAGGCAAGGCAAAGAAAGGCCAGTCAGGGCTGACCGGTTCATCTGATCCGTCAGTCGCCAGTCACATCACCTTTGTTCAGACTCAGCAGACCATGATGGCACAGGGTTCGGAAGAATTTGTGGCTGTGATAGCAGCATTAAATCAGGGAACTACCATGCAGGCTGAGACTAGTATTGAAATGCAGCGTCCATCTGGGGCATCTACCTCACATCCAGCTTTGGGACCCCAGCCAAACTTTGACCACTTCTGCCAGTTGAAGATTTGTAGTGTCCGAATCCTCGAGAAAGGTTAACTCAAGCTCAGGTGCTCAGACCTCTGGTGCAGCCTAATGAGAGGCTTTATTCCCTTGATGTTAATGAGCTCAATCCGACTGCAGTGAAGATTGCGAACCTTGAGAAGCAATTCAAAAAGGCACAGGGCCTTAACTCCATTCCCGACATTGAGGATGGGCACACCGAGGCTGCTGTTCGGCTCCCAGACAGATTTAAAATGCCATATATTGACCGTTTCGACGGGTCTGGAGATCTAATGGTACATATCCGACTTTTCTTGGATATCCTGAAGCCGATGGGTCTGACCAAGCCACAGAAATTCTCTCTGTATGGAAGAACCCTGTTGGGTGTAGCAGCCACTTGGTACACTAAGTTGGAGGACAAAGTGAAGCAAGACTGGGAAGAATTGGCTGAGGCCTTTGTCGATCAGTATTCCTACAATACCCAAGTTGAAATGACCATGCAAGAGCTTGAAACAACCCTCCAGAACCCAACAGAGCCTTTTGTGGAATTTGTTGCGAGGTGGAGGGCAAAGGCAGCACAGATGACAGATCGCCCTTCTGAGAGGGATCAAGTGCAGATGACGGTGCGAAACCTCGAGCATGATATGTTGCAAAAGTTGATAGTCGCTCCGCTATTCACTTTCAAAAGTTTGTATGAACTGGGGGTTCAGATCGAGAATGCGTTCAACAGTGGGATCATTTCCAAAACAAGTGAACCGATAAGGAGAGTGATTTCAGGGAGTACCAATGCTGGTAGTAGCACTATTCCCGAACCCACCGAAATCAATACAGTCGCCACAGCCGACCCTTTTGCCAATCCAAGCCTACAAACAGCCGGCCCAGCCCAGGCTCGGGGCAGAACTTTTACCCCCCTCTATATGAGCCTGACTAGCGCACTAAAAGTCCTGATGGAAAGAGGGCATCTCAAGCCCCTCGATCCTCAAACTATTCCTAACCCACTCCCAGCCAGACATAACCCCTCAAAGTACTATGTGTACCATCAACAGTGCGGTCATGGCACCAACCGTTGCTACTGCTTTCGTCATGAGGTCCAAAATCTCATCGACAACCGGACGATAGCTCCACCTTCAGACCCCAATGACCAAGTACCTCATCCACATCTCAATCTAATCCACACACTGGCTATCCCTCACGACCCCAGCGTATACATCACCCCAGTCCATCTACCCAAGCCTAATGTGTTTATCCCAGAGAGCCTGGACTTATGCATGATGAGTGCATCTGAACCCCAATCATCTCAAACCCACGAACCCACTACTTCTGAGCTGATGAAAATGATTGAAGACCTTCAGAGAACTGTGGCAGATTTGGCCTTTGGGGTTTTGGCCCCATCATCGACCACATCACGTACCAGGGAGTTCATGTCTAAAGGCTCCCCAACCTTGGGACGAGTTGCATTGGAAGAAGGCCACTCCCTTGGCAAAGTGGAGGCAAGTGGTAAGAACAAGGTAGGGGCAGGCATTGGTCCCCATGAACACCTTCAGTGGGATATTGAGGCTTTGAAAGCCGAAGGGCTGAACAAACAGCAAGTATTCGCAGTTGTTGCAAAAACTATGGATGACACTTTCGCCACTCAGAATGAGAGCAGTTCAAATCAATGGGGCAAGCCGGGAGAAGGGCCGTTGTACTAGGAATGTTCCTTTCAGCTCTAAACCCTCGCTCAGAAGAGATCAGCAACCCAGTCAGCGCCTACCAATCCCTTTGCTGGTGCATCCAGCAAAACTCCACAAACCTCAAAACACCCACCTCGAGGCCAGAGGGTGTTCGTACCACTGTACATGTCTCTATCAGTGGCCTTGAGGGTTCTGATTAAAGAGGGGGATCTGAAACCCCTAGAGCCACAACCACTGCCAGATAGACTTCCTCCCTCCCATGATCCGGCCAAGTACTGTGCCTTTCATCAACAAGTCGGCCATGTCACTGATAGTTGTTTCCGTCTTCGCCACGAAATGCAAGATCTGATTGACAATAAGGTCATCGTCGCACCAACTCAGCAAAGTCTATCGTCATTGGATCAGTGAACTTGGGGGATAATGTGAATATGTGATCGGGGGATGAACCAGCTGCGGGTGGCGCTTGATTTACTCCAGATGTGGCGTATGGCACGCACTGTGTTGAGCATTTGCGAATGCTAGTTTCTGACTTAGGTATTTAGGTCAGTTTTGTTGTGTTGTTTTGAGTCTGTCTCTTTGTTTTGAGTTAGCTTTTTTTGTTTCGGGTCTGTCTTGTTGTATCGAGTCAGTCCTGTTTGTTAGAGTCAGGTGATTCCGGGGATGTTACCTCGAGCATCACTATTTTGTTTTGTGTTTGTCTTTTCGCTTTCTTTTGAGTCTGTTTCTGCCATGGAGCCAGTTACACCAACAGTTATGAATGAAACAGCAGTGGTTTTTCATGCTTTTGTGCTTACTTCTGCCTTGTGCCAGTTGTGCCAGAAAGTCGAATGGAACGACAGTGCATTTCACCTGCTTTTCTGTGCTTTTAAGTCATTGTGTTGACCTAAGTTTTTCAAAGCTGTTTTTGAACATTGTGATGAAAACGAAGAGGAAGGGATTCCTCGAGTTTTTGCAAAAATTTGATCATTTGAGAGAAAGAGAGGCATGCTAAGCCTTTAATGATCGAGATCATGCTTGTTAATGTGAGTACTGAGAAGGATCCTAGCTTGATCCAGATTGGTCTCACACTGTCTTCAGCGCGAGCGACTAGTCGCTTTCTTAAAAGATTTCAAAAAAAAAAATGTTTTGCGCGATCCTGCGAAGACCTGTGTGGAATCGCTCTTGAGATTGTGCAGCCTAGGATCGCTTTCAGCCTCGAGACTCGACCCCTCATTTTCAAACCTTGGACTTAAATTCAGAATGGTCAATGGTTAACCATCAAAGGAGGCCTGTGTGGCCATATTTAAAGCAGCCCTCGAACTAGGGGCAAGAAAGTCAGATCAAGGAGATCAGATGTCGTCAAAAGAAGCTTGCAAAGCTAGATCAGAAGTATCCCTAGAACTAGGGGAAAAAATGCCAGATGTGCTCGAAGAGCCGAAGATGGATCGTCCTGCAAATCAATGAAGACTGGCAAGAATGCCAAACCCTAGAAGAGAAGAAAGAAGAAAGTATTGCTGAAGAACAACTGAGTTCCTATTTACAACACTAGGGGCAAATCCAGCCCCCATGGGATGGACTCCTGCATTGTCAGTGAACAATAGTCACTCTCCTGGATTCAGATGGATTCGAGATCTCAGAACCATTTGACATGGACCAAGCTATACTTTTACCCTTGAGAGGCTCGCTGGGCCGAAAACTCGAAAGGGCGACCCACGCAAAAGTTAGAGCGAAAAAAAGAAAAAGAAAAGAACAAAAGAGAAAAACGCAAAAAATGAAGAAAATGCAAAAAAAAAAAATGAAAAAAAAGAAGAAAAAGGCAAAAAAAAGAAGAAAAGAAATGAAAAAGAATTGAAGAACATAGCTCCTAAGGTTGAAAACCTGCAAAGGGCGGCCTTGGCAAAAGTTAGAGCACAAAAGGAGAGGTTAAATACCCGAGTGTACCTTAACCCCGAACTACGTAAGGCTTGATTCCCATCTTTGGGATATGTAGGCAACTTCATTCCGAAGTCTAGCCATAAAACACTTCAAAATCAACTGTGTCCATGTAATGGTTTTGATCATCTTTGCCTTCTCTGTATCTGAGAGTTCGGTTGTCATCGTCACTCTGAAGACTGATTGCAATGTGCTGCGATGCTATCCAAACAAGGGGCAACTTTCCGTTGCCATACAGTGTGCCGTGATGTCATTCAAACAAGGGGCAACTTTCCGTTGCCGTGCAGCTCTCTTCAAGTAAGGGGCAATTTTCCTTCGAATCTGAGGTTGTGTATCTCAAGAGTAGGTTCCGTGCTTGTTGAGCATTGGCCGTTTGCAAAAATAGTTTTTGAGAATTTTTACAGAGGTTGACTGATTTTCTCAAAAAGTATTCTATTTTTTTTTTCAAAACTGGACCATTTTTTGGATCCAAAAAAGGAAAATTTTCAGTGCTCATAGCCGGACTTGCATGATTTTAAATCAGAAAATTGAACAAGTATGTTAATCTGACTCTCATTCTGGTCAAAATTATTTTAGTAGAAAACCAAAACAAAAAGTGGTTAAAATGATGAACTAGGGGCACAGTTGAGTCAGGTGTTTTGTCTTTTCCCCATTGTTAACATGCTTGCCAAGAAAGGCACCATACCTGCCGGAAAAAGGCACCACTGAAGCTAACCGCAAAAGGGCAGAAAACTCTCACATCTTCCAAGCAACGAGGTATCAAGCCAAGTGCGAAGCACGAACCGGAATGGGACAAGATATCCCATTCCCTCATTTGGGCAGATCTGATTACGTCCAAACTCCCCAGCAGAGCATCGTCAACCGATGTCAGCTGCAGATTTGCTACACACCCAATTGTAGCGCAGCCCCTCCGTGGAAGGAACTCACTATTGTGAACAAGAAGAAGAATCTAACGGAATGCTAGGGGCAAGACCCCGCAACTTTTTGTTTATCCACCAACCACCCAGGGAAGGGATAAAAAATGAGAGATTGAAGAATAGAGAGATGTGCGCTGAGAGAAAAAGTGAGAAAATGACTTTTTTTAGAAAAACAGAGATTGAGTGCCAAAGTGATGTGAGAATCACAAATGAGAAAAGGGTAGGAAACACTACCCGGAGAAACTGGCTCCTCGCGAACTGAGAGGTCTCTTGTCTTTGTAACACGTCTGTGTGTCGTGTCTTTTATTTTGTTTACCTCAACTTTTATTTTGAGTCTTTTTCGAGTGTTACTCGATGTGTTTAGGTCATGTACCTTTTGTTGAGTCATAGTATGTTGTGTTCAGTTGTAGGCTCAATACCCGGTTTGAGAAACCCTTTTTCAATTTCAAAAATTGATCGTTTTGTGCTCAGAGTGCTGTGCCATTCTGCACATTTATGCAAAACATGATTCTTTCTTTTATAAACCGCAAGGTTCAACCCAGGTCATGTGAGAACAGTAGAACAAGGACCTATTTGAAGCTATTTAGGTTCCAGACTACAAAGCAAAAGAAAAAAGGGAAAATTTGGAGCATCTTAGCATGTTTCAACTTTAGTAAAATCCGAGACTGCATTCTAGGTGAACTTTCTCAGGCCTCGCCATTTCTCTGGAGTATGAGTGTATCTCGACCCTAAGTGTAAGCCTGCTTCAAGTTAGAATGGCAGTCCAAGCAGCACTCGAGGGTTTCACATGCAAATGTTATCTCTCGCCAATATGAACAGGGTGTGCCCTTTTTGAGCTGAGTGTGTTGCGAAGTCCTCTAAGAGTCAAATCAGAGGCACCAGAGTACATATTTGATGCTTCTCTATTGCATAGAATGTGAAATTTCATATACACTGTTGTTGCATGCGTGCCACGCATCGTTATGATTCATGCATAGAATATGCTTGCTTTCGATTCCGCATAGAATATGTTTTCCCTGTTGCATAGAAAATACCCTCGTACTTGCATAAAAGATGCATTTTATCACACTGTCTTGTGCACTTACACTTTGTATCTCACTAGCACTGTCTTGTGCATCTTGTGGTTGTATCTCACTCACACTATTTTGTGCATTTCAAATCACTCGCGCTGTTTAGCGTATCGCACTATTTTGTGCATTTCAAATCATTCGCGCTATTTTGCACATCACACTGTTTTGTGCAGTTTATCATTCACGCTATTTTGCGCATCGCACTGTTTTATGCAGTTTATCATTCGCGCTATTTTGCGTATTGCACTGTTTTGTGCAGTTTACATTCGCGCTATTTTGCGCACCTCAATCGCACTGCTTTGTGCAGTTTATCATTCGCGTTATTTTGCGCATCGCACTATTTTGTGCAGTTTACATTCGCGCTATTTTGCGCATCGCACTGTTTTGTGCAGTTTATCATTCGCGCTATTTTGCGCACCTCAATCGCACTGTTTTGTGCAGTTTATCATTCGCGCTATTTTGCGCATCGCACTGTTTTGTGCAACTTACATTCGCGCTATTTTGCGCATCGCACTGTTTTGTGCAGTTTATCATTCGCGCTATTTTGCGCATCACACTGTTTTGTGCAGTTTACATTCACGCTATTTTACGCACCTCAATCGCACTGTCTTATGCTTTGCCTATCGCATCGCGCTATCTTGCGCACCTTACCTGCACTTGTTAGTGCATTGCATCGCGCTACCTTGCGCACCATACCTGCACTTGTTAGTGCATTACATCGCGCTATCTTGCGCACCTTACCTGCACTTGTTAGTGCATTGCATCACGCTATCTTGCGCTCCTTATCTGTATCGCACTGTTTTGTGCATTCACCATGCTCGTACTGTTTTGTGCACCTTTAGCATCGCACTATTTTGTGCATCTTCTTAGCACTGTTTTGTGCATTCACTCTACATCGCACTGTCTTGTGCACATTGTATTTTTGCATCATTCGCACTATCTTGTGCACTCCTTGGTCTAGGAGACCTTAAATCCTCTAAAGGTGCAATTCCTTCGATGTTTGTCGTGCCCAAACGACTTTTGGTAAGTTGCATTGTACATTTATTTCAAGTGACTCGCGTCGTCGCATATTCAAGTTCACATGCATTATCATGCATTTCGAGCGATGCACGTCGTCGCGCATTCGAGTTCATAAGCATTTCGAGCGACACACGTGGTCGCACATTCAAGATCATTTGCATTGTCATGCATATCACAAGACATGCGTTGTCACGCGTTTACATCAGCATGCATCAACATGCATTTCAAACAAAACCAAAAACCAAAAAACAACAACATGCATATGTCATGCATTTCATTGTAATATATTGCATATGTCATGTATCCCACTATATCCATTCCATTGCATATTGTAGATGTTGCATTGTAGCTTGCATGCATTCATTACATCACCTCCATCTAGGGTTTGCACCTTTCCTTGTTGAGCTTGGTCTGGTATGTGCCCATACTTTTCACGTCTATACACTCATAGTTCTGTATGACCGTTCTATGTTAGACGTGGCTTGTTTGTGTCCACGCCTTTCCTAGGCAAGATATGGTTTGGCCGTAGGCCTTAATCCACTATATCCATTCTATTGCATATTGTAGATGTTGCATTGTAGCTTGCATGCATTTATTGTATCACCTCCATCTAGGGTTTGCGCCTTACCTTGTTGAGCTTGGACTGGTATGTGCCCATACTTTTCACGTCTATACACTGATAGTTCTGTATGACCATTTTATGTTAGACGTGGTTTGTTTGTGTCCATGCCTTTCCTAGGCAAGATTTGGTTTGGCCCGCGCGCCATATCCATCATACATATTACATTGTAATGTAATTTTTGCATCCTGCATTAGGATTATGTTCTTTCGTTAGCGGATCATTCCCCACTTATGTCATTCCACCCAATTACTTGTTCTTGTGTCCGTCTACATCACTTATAGTTCTGCATGTGTACGCGCTTTGAGGGTTGTGGAACCTTTTCTATGGTAGACGGACTTATTACTTCCATCAATCTATTTGACATTTGTGTGGTTTTGAACCGCTCATGATTGGATCATGATTAAATTGCATTGCATTTCATTTGCATTGTTTCAATTCTATTGCATTTCAATTGCATTGCATTTTTATTTGCATTATTATACATAGTTTTGTATATATTGCATATCATTTTGCATTCATTTTGCATTGTTATGCATGTTGCTAACAATATTGTACCTATTAAGTTTGCTTTCTTTTCAGGCACGATATTGTATGTACGGTTCATTTGAGGCTGGTGCAACTAGACGAACCGGACAGGTATTGTATCCTCTGTGTGAGACGTATTGAGAATTGCATAATTCTCTTACATCCTTTCTGCATTGTAGTGTAGTTTGGTGTATGCTAGCTTAAAACTGTTGTATTATTATGCTTCATTACAGCTTTCTTTGCATGATCATAAGTTATGTTCGGCTTTGTGCATTGTCTTGCATTTTGCCCCTGCCCTCGGGCACACATCTTGTTTGTCTTGCATGTTTATCTAAGTCTTCGGCCTTGTCAAAAATGGGTCGTTTCTGGGCTTTGACATTCACTCCCGTCATTGTTATGACTTTCGAGTTCTGTCAAAGAGGGGCAACTGTAGACACCCCATTTTTGACTGTCCTCAAGACTTGGACGTCACCGCTTGAACACTCAATGATCATCCATGTTTGTGTTCGTCTTGAGTTCCCGGAGGTCTCGGCTACGCGCCTTGTCTCAGGATCTCTCGACTCGACTGTTTTGTGTCTGGTTTTGTACCAAACACTTGTGCTTTACCATGGAGGGGCAGGGAATGGCTTGTGGGCCATCCCCACACTCCACCGGCCATGGCTTGAGGCCACCGGCTGTGTTTTGTTGCCACTGGCCAAATGCTTGGCCGGCCAGCACTATAGATGGCCGGCCGGCTATCTTTTTTTGGTCAATTGCATTTTTGGCTGGCCGACTACTGTGCATCTGCTTTTGCAGATATTTTTGTGCAGCTGGCATACACTATCACCCCCTCCATACACGTGTATGGAGGGATTGCCCTCTTGTTAGCTTCCTTTGGAAGCTTTACAAGACTAATTGTCTATAAAAGAGAACCTTTTCTCTCTTGTTCAGGGGTTAGACAACTTAGACAACATTTTCAAAGCTTGAGCTTTAGGGTTAGGGTTTACATATATCCTCTATCTCTATATATCTCTCTCTCTTGTGTTTAGTGTGTGTTTGTCTCATTTTTGTGCACAAACACCCACCATCACACCTTTTCTTAGTTACTGAGGTACCAGAGGTCTTTCCTTGAAGCTTTTGGACTGATTTGGAACTAAAAGAGCTGCTGGAACATTGTTTGTGAAAAGGGTCTACAAGGGTAAGACTTTTGTCCCTTTTTACCCCATTTTTGCAAAGCTTTTTAGCCTATCTCGCATCTGTTTTTGAGCTTAGCATATAACATATAAAAGTCTTGTTTTTGTCTGCTCTAAATAGTTTGTTAAGGGTGTTTTAATCTTTGGGGTTGTTTGACCCCTCTTAAGGCTTGTTTGGCCTTTGTTTTGTGCCATTTTGGTTGAGCTCCGGGACCATTGTGTTTGGGCCTCCTCACCACTGAAATCTTGAGGGATTTCAGAGGTGAGGATGGTGCCTTGAGGTCCTAGGAAGGAGAGGGCCACCCCCTCTCCTTGTTGTCCTTGAAAAGGGCTATTTTTGCCTCTTGAGGGAGCATCTAGTTTAAGTGTGTGTTGACCATGCCTTGACGGATATTTATGCTTATTTTGCCATGAAATAGCATTGTGTTGAGTTGGTTTGGACACACCTTGCATGCTTTGCATACATGTCTTGTAATGCCATCATTTAGCCTTAACATGCATCTAGGCTTTGACCCTTGTTCAAGCATGTTTTCGGCCCTACTTTGTGAAGCTTTTATACTTGTTTTTCCATGCTTAAGGTCTGCCTTTAGTTGTTTTGGTCGACCATGGCATGCACTGCATAGCCCCTTTACATTGTTTAGCTTGTAGGCTTTAAATGTGTGAAGTGTTGAGCATGCATTGTTTGATTTATTTCAGTGGTTTGACACCACTTATAGCATCATTTCAGTCCTTATGACATGCTTGCATGCTTGCCTTTGATGCCTCTTTGATGCCTTATGAGGTTGTGCCTTATGCTCCATGTTTGGTCATTGTGCATGCCCTTGAATTTAAGTCATTTAGATGCCATCTAAGTGGTCTTTAGGCTTTGTTTTAATATTCTAAAACTCTGTTTTTGGTCATTTAATTTATGCCATGTTTGGTTTTGCTATGGGTAGTTCAATACCTCCTTAGCTTGCCTTGAGTTTTGGACCTCTAATTGCATGCTTATGCTTGTCTTGTTGGCTTGGTTTGGCACCATTTTAACATGATTTTCAGAGCTTATGTTGCATGTCATTAGTCCATGTTTTTGTGCTTACAAGTTGTCTTCATATGCTTAAGTGTTGGACCATATTTGCATGCATGCATGCGTGTGTGTGTGTTGGACCTCACTTCCATAGTATTGGCCGCTGATTTTGGCAAGCTTGCAAGCTACCCATGTTAGTTTAAGCCCACCCCTTTGCATGTTGTTGTATGTCCACCTTGTATGTTGTTGCATATTTGTGTGTTGTTGCATGATTGGAGTTGCATGATTGAATGAAGTCACATGCTTGCTTGCATACTCGAACACCCACATTGTGCTTTGCATACTTGTTAATTGCATTGTCTCATGCCCTATGTCTTGCATGACCATTGTATGCCTTGTATGCTTCTTAGCATTGTCCATGTTGCATACTAGTCAACATGCTTAGGATTGCATTGCATTGGCATGCATGCTTCGCCTCTTGAATTGCTTGTGATAGAGGTTGAGTTCAATTTGCTTGATTATATGCATTGCATTCCATATCAACATGCACACTTGATTCTTTGGGCCATCATGCATGGAAATACGTGATTGGTGGCCCGAGAATCGAGGCTCATCCTCCTTTGAGTCATAAATATGATAAGGAGTGTGGTTGGTGCATACATTGCTTGAAATGCATTGCCATGCCAAGTTTTGTACTCTACTGCTGTCAAACCAGTTTTTGCAGGAAGATTTGGCCGACAGGCCATATTAAGTGCCGATCGGCCATCCATAAGTGGCCGATGGATTGATTTATGGTCGATGACCATTCCCCATGGCCGGTGACTATTACTCATAGCCGGTGGTGCTCAACAGCACTCAGAGAAGCAACCTTGGGACTTGCGCAGTCTTTAGAGAAGCAGAACAGTCAAAGCAGAGGCAACTTGTGCATGGCAGTGACTTCCGAGCGGAATAGAGCACGCATCGCATTGGACCCTCTTCCCGAGGCTGTTTATTGCTTAAATTAGATTAATTAATTTGCTTAATTAATTAGGTGGTCTGTAATATTTAATTAGCTTGTTAGTTAGTTAAATTGTATTATTCTTTCGGTCCCTCCGAGTGAGGGCTAACTTGTAATAAGTGTGGGTACGTGTGTGCATGTCTTCCAATCCCCCACTTCTTTCTCCCTTTTACTTACTTGCTTTTGATGGTTAGTATTAGGGCATATTTAAATTAGCATACCTTATGCTATGCATGCGTGCATCTATACATTTGTCCTACATGCACCGGGCTCGGTACATCATACTAACTGCACTTGTATTTTAATTCCAAGTTGAATACCTGTTAGTTGCAGCATTTCACATGCCATCATTAGGATAGCCGAGCCTATTGTAGTTGTATCTTGTATGTGTTGCATTAGCCATCTCAACATGAACTAAGATCATGCACATGATTACTAACTAGTTTCTGTTTTGGCTTGGAGTACTCGGTGAGCATTTATGTTTTAGCATCTTTGCATGCGTGTGAGTGTTGCCATGACAGCATGCTTACCATAAGGCTACTTGCTTATGTGATATAACTGCTTGAATGCCTATGGGTGGAGGTTGAATTACCTAAATTGAAATAATGTATTAAAACTGTGAGTTTTAAGCCCACTAGATAGTGGCAAAACCATCTTTTCTAAAGCCCACTTGAGGGTGGCAAAATCTGCATTTTAGCCTACTTGCGAGTAGCAAACCATTTTGAAAATAAACATGAAATGTTTTGTTCCAATTTAGGCAATTTGGTCTATACTTGTTTGCTGTGCGCATAACATAGTAAATCTAGGCTAATAACCGGAATAAGAACACATAACGTTTTCAAAAACGGATATCACGGTTAGTAGAGGCCGATCTTCGGATCGGGCGAGAGGGGGTGCTCATAGCTGACCTTCCCCAATCGTACCCAAGCTCCCGAGCCGAGGCAACTTTGGTGATGATGGACACGTGGCCTTTGGCACCGAGTCAGGGTTTTCTAAATTCCCCCATAAAAAATATTTAGGTGGCGACTCTGTATCTGGCAAAGCAGTCCATGTTTGGCACTTCTTTTCTAAAAATCTGTTTTCCAAAACGATTTGCCAGATTTGGACTCTTTGGTTCAGATTTAGGACCGTGACAATTTGAGAGTCCGAACTGTAGTGAACCCAATATGAACAGAACGGGACTCATCCTCCCAGGGTGTTCGGGGACGTCTACACTACTGCTCAGCAACAATTTCTGGAGGAGGAGGATGAGGATGAGGCTCCAGAAGACAACACTCAGCCCGGTCGCCAGTCTACCTCCCCCACTCCAGAGGTCTCCATTCCACCTTTGCCTGCTGATGCGGTGCTTTCGACTGAGCCTAACCAAGGGGTGCTTGCCACAACCGAGCTACCCCTGGGTGAAGACCAGATTGTCCTTGATGCTGACTTAGATGATCTTTTTGCTTGATTCTGTGCTTTTCTTCTTTTTACTTTTGGACAAAAAACTGTAACCGGGCTAAGGCCCCTCCTATGTACTTGATTTGAATCTTCAATGAAAGCTTCTTTTGTTTTTATTTCGGTTTATTCTTATGCTTGCCTTTACTTTTCAAAAGTATTCTAAATGTAGTATAACATTTTCTAGTCGAGGTAAATATCTCGGTTTTAGCTTTGTAATCTGACTGGCCATACCTGCCAACCTCTTTAGCCTTGATCCTTATCTCGGCTAAAGAACAATAAGCGTTGGTTTTTCCAGCCAACCACTCTTCAGCCTTGATCCTTACTCTGGTGGAAGAGTATTAAATGTTGGTTTTTTCAGCCAACTTCTTCAGCCTAGATCCTTACCTCGGCTGAAAAACAATAAGTGTTGATTTTTCTAGCCAACCACTCTTCAGCCTAGATCTTTATTTCGGCTGAGGGGTCCTCAATGTTGGTTTTTCTAGCCAACTTCTGTAGCCTAGATCCTTATCTCGGCTGAAGAACAATATGTGTTGATTTTTCCAGCCAACCACTCTTCAACCTAGATCCTTATTTCGACTGAGGAGTCCTAAGTGTTGGTTTTTCCAGCCAACCTCTAAGTTGGTTTTTCCTGCCAACCTAGAGAAAAGTGTTTGGTTATTCCGACCAAACGTCCTGCAACCTGGATTCTTGTCCTGGGCTTAGGAGGGGTGTTGGTTTTTTCAGCCAATCTCTAAGTTGGTTTTTCCTGCCAACCTAGAGTAAAGTGTTTGGTTATTCCGACCAAACGTCCTGCAGCCTGGATCCTTATCCTGGGCTTAGGAGGGGTGTTGGTTTTTCCAGCCAACCTCTAAGTTGGTTTTTCCTGCCAACCTAGAGAAAAGTGTTTGGTTATTCCGACCAAACGTCCTGCAGCCTGGATTCTTATCTTGGGCTTAGGAGAGGTGTTGGTTTTTCCAGCCAACATCTAAGTTGGTTTTTCCTACCAACCTAGAGTAAAGTGTTTGGTTATTCCGACCAAACGTCCTGCAGCCTGGATTCTTATCCTGGGCTTAGGAGAGGTGTTGGTTTTTTCAGCCAACCTCTAAGTTGGTTTTTCCTGCCAACCTAGAGTAAAGTGTTTGGTTATTCCGACCAAACGTCCTGCAGCCTGGATCCTTATCCTGGGCTTAGGAGGGGTGTTGGTTTTTCCAGCCAACCTCTAAGTTGGTTTTTCCTGCCAACCTAGAGAAAAGTGTTTGGTTTCTGACCAAACATCCTGCAGCCTGGATTCTTATCCTAGGCTTAGGAGGGGTGTTGGTTTTTCCAGCCAACCTCTGAGTTGGTTTTTCCTGCCAACCTAGAGTAAAGTGTTTGGTTATTCCAACCAAACGTCCTGCAGCCTGAATTCTTATCCTGGGCTTAGGAGGGGTGCAAAGTTGGTTATTCCGGCTAACTATGCTTACAATGTCCCTAACTCACTAAAACAATCTTTTACAGAATGAAACAATTATGCTGAAAAGAAGCTACTTGTTTTATTGAGAAAGAAAAAAAAATTACAAATACTTAGAAGAAAAGCTAAAAATAAAGTAGTTTGAGATTGGTAGTGTTCCATGGCCTGGGAATGGCTTTGCTGTCCTCATCTTCCAAGTGGTATGTCCTTTTTCCTGCTAATCCGACCACTTTGTAAGGTCCTTCCCAATTGAGCCCCAACTTGCCATCTCCAGGTATCATGGTGTTTCTCATTACTTTGCGCAGTACCCAATCTCCAATCTTGAATTGCCTTGGGTGCACTGTCTTGTTATACTTTCTGGAAAACTCTTGCTGGTATGAAGCAATGTGAACCAGTGCTCTTTCTCTCATTTCTTCTGCAAGGTCGAGCTCCAATGCTATGGCTTCTCTATTTAAGTATCAAAAGTTTCACTTCTGATGGTGGAGAGGCTAACTTCCAGTGGTATTACTGCTTCCATGCCATAGGCCAAGGAAAATGGTGTTTCGCCAGTTGACTGCCGTGGTGTGGTGCGGTAAGCCCATAAAACATGGAGAGCTCCTCCGCCCACTTGCCTTTTGCTTTCTTTAACCTTTTCTTTAGTCCATCCAAGATGACTTTGTTTGATGCTTCCGCCTGACCATTCGCTTGGGGGTATGCTGGTGTAGAATTGTAGAACTCTATCTTGTACTCTTCACAAAAGCCTCTGAAAATTTTGCTGTCAAATTGAGTGCCGTTGTCAGATATCAGGGCTTTCGGTATGCCAAACCGAGTGATGATATTTTGCCAGACGAACTTCTTTACATCTTTCTCTTTTATTGATGCTAGTGCTTCTGCCCCCACCCACTTTGTGAAGTAGTCTGTTGCTGCAAGAAAGAACTTTCGGTTGCCAGGTGCCGTTGGAAGTTGTCCTACTATATCCAAGCCCCACATTGCAAAGGGCCATGGACTAGTTAAAGGTAGAAGCTCTCTGGCTGGTTGATGTATTTGGTGTGCGAACTTCTGGCATTTCTCACACTTCTTAACATACTTCTCAGAATCTGCTTGCATGTATGGCCACCAATATCCTTGCGAAATGGCTTTGTAAGCTAATGATCTTCCTTCTTAGTGGCTTCTGCATACGCCTTCGTGTATCTCGAACAAGAACACTTCAACTTTGCTGGGATGGACACACTTTAGGTAAGGTCCTATGAAGGATTTCTTGTACAAGGCCATTGATGGGGAGAGCCAAAATCACTGTGACTTTGCTCTTATTTTGTTGGCCTCTTTCTTCTCTTCTGGTAGGACGCCGTCTATTAAGAATGCTATGATGGGATCCATCCATGAAGGGTCTAGTTCGACGCAACATACTTCTTCTACTTCAGGTTCTTCAATGCTTGGGCTTGGTAAGTAGTCAATCAGCAACGGATGTGGGACGGATGTATCTGCCATTGAAGCAAAGCCTGCTAGTTCGTCCGCTTTACTGTTTTCTTCCCTACCGATCTGCTCTATCCGCACTACTTCAAATTTCTTGATCTCTTTTCTGACTAACTCTTGGTACTTAGCCATCCTATCGTCCTTTGCCTCGTAGTTACCTGAAATTTGGTTTACCACCAGCTGTGAGTCACTGTAAACTATTAGCTCGGTGGCCTTCATGTAGGATACTGATTTTAAGCCTGCCAGAAGTGCTTCATATTCTGCTTCGTTGTTCGATGCTGGGAAGCCAAGGTTGACTGCTTGCTCCACCACTAGGCCATCTGGTGAGATGAGGACTATGCCTAGTCCTGCACCGTGCCTGTTAGACGCTCCATCCACGAAGAGCTTCCACATCTCTCCAACGAACAGTTTCCAGCAAGTGGAGGGATCGAATGATGCCTTGGGATCAAGAGTGTTACTGGTGGTTTCTTCGAGGTCCATGCTTGCTGTTTGCCCCTCGCTATCTGATTGTACCAAGTCATTATTTGTTAGTGAGTCTAGGTTTGGTGTAGCATGGTTTGCTTCTTCTTCCTTTACTTTACTCTGGTCTGCCTTAGGGTCTGACTAGGTATCCTGCACCAGGGGTTGCGCTATTCCGGCGTCAACTTCCAACCCTAGTTCGGTGGCATTAGTCAGGTCGACTGGGAAAATATGATGACTTCCTGGGGTGAATTCTGTGACAAAGTCTGCCAAGGCTTGGGCTTTTATGGCGGTTCTGGGTTGGAACTTGATGTCGAACTGTCCCAACTCAACTGCCCACTTTAAGACTCGTCCAGAAAAGTTCACCGTCTCAAACAGAGCTTTTAATGGAAAAGCTGTGAGGACGATTATTGTGTAGGCGTGGAAGTAATGCGACAATTTCCTTGACGCCATCATCAAGGCTAAGGCCAATTTTTCCAATGGTAAGTACCTGGTTTCTGTGCCCAGCAATGTCTTGCTGACATAAAAGATGGACAGATGTTGGATTCCTTCTGCTCGGACCAATACTGTGCTGATTGCGTGCTGTGAAACTGCCAGGTACAAAAATAGTTTTTCTCCAGGTATTGGGGTTACTAGCAGTGGTGGAGAGGACACGTATTCTTTTAAACTTTCTAGGGTGCGGTCGCATTCTTCATCCCACTCAAACTTGGCCTTTAATGCTTGAAAAAATGGTCGACATCTGTCTGACAACCGACTTATGAACCGGTTTAGCGCAGCTGCCATACTGGTGAGATGCTGTACTTCTTTTACTGAGTTGGGTCTCTCTAGGTCCTGAATTGCTTTGATTTGAGAGGGGTCTGCTTCTATACCTCGGTTGGTCACCAGGAAGCCTAGGAACTTGCCAGATCCTACACCAAACGCACACTTGGATGTATTAAGGCGTAGTTTGTGCTTCTTCAGGATCTGGAACATCTTACCTAGGTCCCTGAGATGGTCATTCTTATTCTTGCTCTTGACCACCATGTCGTCGATGTAGGCCTCCATCGTTCTGCCTAACAATGGTTCGAACATCTTGGAGACCATTTGTTGGAATGTTGCCCCTGCGTTCTTAAGGCCAAAGGGAATGGCCTTGTAACAATATAGTCCTCTTGGCGTCGTAAAAGATGTAACCTCCTGGTCTGGCTCATACATTGCGATCTGATGGTACCGTCCGTACGCATCGAGAAAGCTAAGACGGTTGTGTCCTGCTGTCAGATCTACAGTTGGTCTATCCGTGGTAGAGGAAAGTTGTCCTTTCGGTATGCCTTGTTGACTATTTTGTAGTCCACACAGACACGCCATTTTCTATTCTTTGTAGGTACCACTATCGTATTGGAGATCCATCTAGGGTAGTGCACCTCTCTGAAGCTCCTGCTTCTAGTAGGTTTTCTACTTCTTCTGCCACTATCTCGGCATGGTGGAGTGCCGATCTGCGAGAGCGCTGTATAACTGGTCTGGCAGTTGGGTGGACGTTCAATTGGTGACAGACGAAGCTTGGGTCAATGCCAGGCATGTCATACGGCGTCCAAGCAAACACTTCGATGTTAGAGGTCAAGAATTCCATGACCTCTATTCTCTCAGTGCTGGACATAGATGAGCCAAGCAAAAAGAACTCATCCGGGTTCTTTTTGTCTATTCTTACTTGTACCAAGTCTTCCACTGCCTTCTGTTCAGCGGCTTTGCCAACATCCGCAAACAATTCATTGCTCTCAGGTTCTTCCACCATCTGAACAAACCCTTTGGCAGCTCGGCTGCCATTTACTGTGACAAAGCATTACTTTGACATAATTTGGTCTCCATAGACCTCTTCAATTACTCCGGCTTCGTTGGGGAACTGCATTACTTGGTGGTAGGTTGATGCTACCGATCGCATGGCGTGCAGCCATGTCCTTCCCAAGATTATTTCGTAAGTGGATGGGACTTTCAATACCTAGAATTCCACTTGTTTTGTCATGCTTCCAGCTCTGACTGGGAGGATAACCTTGCCAACTGGCCATTCTGGTATTGAGTTGAATCCGATTAGGGGAGATACGACAGGTGCCAAGTCTTTGTCCTCCAGCTTCAACTGTTTGAAAGTTTCGTAGTACATTATCTCACATGAGCTCCCTTGGTCGATCAAAATTCGCTAGACGTCGTAATCCTTGACGCGGAGAGTGACGACCAGTGCATCATTGTGAGGGCAATAAATCCTTGCCAAGTCTTTGTTTGAAAAAGACGTGACATTTGTGGCCTCTATTTTTCCCATTTTGATGGTGGGCTGCGCACTTAATACTTCCCTTAAATGCTCAGCCTTCTTTATCATTCCTTTGAGTTCACATACTCGCTCAGGCTCGAATACCCTATGTATTACGTTTATCACGCCTTGAGGTGGGCCGTCAATCGGTGTTCCGTCTGGATGTTCGTGGTTTTGGGGGGTTGGCTGCGTCCCTCCTTCTGTGAACCAGTCCAGGTGACCTGCTGCCACTAACTCCTCCAAATGTTGTCTCAACAGCGTGCAATTTTTAGTGCGGTGCCCCTTTTCCTTATGGAAGGTGCATCGAGATCTTTCGTCGTAGTCCTTCTGTGCATCTCCCAATTTAGTTGGCCATCTGACGAAAGGTTCATCACGTATCTCACTGAGAACTCGGTAGATTGGTTTCTTGAATACCGTGGTAATGGCAGTGCGGACTCTTAACCATCTTTTATCTAGGTCCTCTTCGTTGTCTTGTCTGCCTCGTCCATTCTTGCTTGGACGTTCTACCGTGTTGACTTTTGCTGAAGTCTTCTTATCGGTATTGTGGTTGTACTAGACTTTGTTTTAGCACGGGCGCCATCCTCTTCTACCCGAATGTGCTGGTGAACCCTCTCCATTAAGGCTTCCATTGTGAGGGGAGGTGTCATAGTAATTGAGTCCCTCAGTCTGTTTCCGACTGGAAGTCCTCTTTTATATTGCGCGATGGCGAGATTTGTGGGACAATCTCC
Source organism: Camellia sinensis (assembly GCF_055761805.1). Classification (NCBI taxonomy): domain Eukaryota; kingdom Viridiplantae; phylum Streptophyta; class Magnoliopsida; order Ericales; family Theaceae; genus Camellia; species Camellia sinensis. Next base: position 194,754,485 of record NC_138964.1, read on the forward strand.
TATCTGGTTGAAGGTCTCCCAATAACGACTGTTGTAGGATCTCAACGTCTCTTTGTCACCTATGTCAATGGAGAGTAGTTGATCAATTTCTACCGGTGTCTTGGTGTTAGTTTTAAACCTTGTCACGAACGCCTCTGCCAACTGTGCCCAGGAGACTATGCTGCCTTCTGGTAGCCTTTCAAACCAGGTTAAACCTAGGTCACCAAGGCTGGATGGGAATAGGATGCATATCAAAGCCTCGTTCCGCCGGTATACTGCCATGACCTGGCGAAAGTGGCTTAGGTGCATGTAAGGGTCTGTCTTCCCCTTATATGTCGTAAACTTAGGCTGGATGAAGCCTGAAGGTAATGGTGCGTTCTCAATCGATGGAATGAACGGCGAGCTATGTAGCCTTGCCAATACTTTATCTGTTGGTTCGTAGGCAAGGTGCGGTATTGGCATTCCTACCTCGACGCTTCCGTGCATCCGAGGAGCCAACCGCTGAAGGGTTGAAATTCTGTGCGGGTCGCGTGCCCTGGCATCCTTTTTTCGTCGTGCCCTTTCTTCAAGCACAGTCCGTAAGTCGGACGATCTAGGCAACTCCATTTTCCTGGATGATGTCTGGTGCTTATGTGTGGGCCGATAGGTACTTCCCTTAGTGTAAGACCTCAATGATCTCGTTCTCTCAGACCTGGAGTAACGAGTTCTAGAAGTCCTTGATTGAGTGTCGCCTGTCCTGAGGCTTCTACTCTCTACTTGCGATGGCGTGGTATGCCTACCACGATCTTCTGAGTGGCGAGGAGGCGTATTGCCTTTGCGCCTCACTCCTGTCGCCACCCCTTTTCCCTTGATCTGGCGCTTCATGGCCTCCATGTCCGCTGCCATCGTCCTTATTAGTTCATCTTGCTCTTTTACTCGATCCTCCAGAGTTTGAGGGTCGATTATTCGCCTTTGCCTTTTAGGACTTTGTGAGCGAGAGCGACGGGGGTTGTTGTTCCGCCTCCCCCTTGCATCCCTCCGGGGATACTGTCGGCCGGGCTCTAAGTCCGCCATGGGAGGGATAGAGGGCAATCCTTCGCGCCTCCCACCCCCTTTTGGGGTTTGTCCGTCGATGGCGGACTGCCGCCAATCTTCGTTGTGCGCCATTCAACTAGCGAGGGAAACTTGATCAAGAGGTTTTGTTCTTTGTCTGATTTTCCCACAGACAGCACCAATTGTACGAGAAAAAAATAAACCTTCTCGTATAATCCGGTTGATCAAGTCTGCGCTCCTCCGTACGACGTCACTTTACTCTCTGAAAATACAAACGTGAGCTAGTCGGCGGGTGTGTGCTGGATACCTCTCCGATGCCTAAGTTAGGAGAATAGACAAATAGACAAAAAGCTCCGTATATTCGGGAATCAAAGTTGTGTTACCTCTCCACAGGTGATGTTGTCAGCTTTTATAGGTTTCGTGTGGCACAATCCAAGTAGGACTCTTACTCCTCCATGTGGAGTCCTTCTAGGAATCACCTTCTTGAAAGATAATGCTTATCCTTCAATACCCCCCTCACTGCTTAAACCAAGTGAGATGGTTCTACCATAGTTGGATGTCAATACAACCGAGATAACATGGCCATGTTAAAGCCGCAGATTAGACCGAGCTCCTACTAGCTCAGTTCTTCCTTTCACTGCGTGTACCTCGGTTTGACATATTCTAACTGTGTTGTCTGAGACCGGACTAATCACATCGAGCTTGGACCGAGCTAACCAATAACAAGGTTATGAGGAAAGCTTAACATACATTGGCCCAATATAGTATGACCGAGCTAACTGTCACCGCGCCGACCGTGGTGACCGAGCTAACCACCAAGCTCCTTTGGACCGGACTATCTGCAAGGCTCTTCTGGACCGGACTAATTACAAGGCCCTTTTACTCGGCCCTTCTTACCGTGGCCCACAAAATGGCCCATTACCCAGCTCGGCCCAATTTATATATAAATTACCCTCTCAAAATTATTATTTATTATTGTTATTTGGCCATTACAATTATTGAATCTGAAATCACCTATAAAACTTGCAGAGATTGACATGTTTTTGCATCTGCACAATAAATAGGGTCTGCTTATTATATGTACTCTCATAGTTTTCTAAACAATCAAACTCATTATATGGGCCAATTTGAATAATAGAATTTGGAACTACCCAATAATAAATATGAATTGTCAAAAAATTATCTCATTGGCTCTTTTTTTTAGTTTTTAATCAAATTTAATATTCAATTCAAGATCTCCTTTGTCTTTTTTTGTTTTGCTTATGTTAATGATGGCGGTGGTGGTGATCTTTGTTGATTAATCAAATTTAATATTTAATTGAAGATCTGCTTTGTCTTTTCTGTTTTGCTTATGTCAATGGCGGCGGTGGTGGTGGTGATCTTTGTTGATTAAAATGACTGGTTTTTGTAAAATATGTTAGGGATTTAAAATTTGCACATGAATTACTTAGAACACCTGACAACATGTAGATTTATGTATTTTTTTTGTATTTTATTTCATTTTTACATTTTGACGTGCTCGTATAATTTTGTTCTCTTCAAAGATGGACGGGGAATCTCTTTACAGATCTTTGAGCTCTAGTCAGACAAATGTATATGCTGTCGCTTTGTTCTATGCCTCATGGTGCCCTTTTTCAAGTGGTGTTCGATCCAAGTTTGCTGTACTCAGTTCAATGTTTCCTCAAATCAAACATGTAGTGGTTGAACAATCTTTTGCCATGCCAAGGTGGGTATTGTAGTCTGATCTTCTATTCTATTATTATTTACTTGTTCAGATGGATTATATTATGTTTCAGTCATTATGTCTGCTGAGAATATAGATCAGAATGCTTGTATAGTGCACTATCTGCCAGTTTCTGTATCTTAGGAGAAATTTGATCTTTTTTGCATATTGTAGCTAGTACACTTGACATTATAAACCTGGCTCGGATGTGTCAAAAAATATTATATATATATATATATATATTTTCTAAAAAAAAGAACAATACTCATAATAATATTCTTGTTCAATAATAATTTGTGCTGGCTGATTTTCGGTATGTATCAGTTAGTATTGTTTGCAATCTTCTCAAATCTGGTCTGTAGTTTGCTATTCCTCTTCAGCTTGCAACTGCTTCCTCCAAAGGGTTCACATCACCTATGCGTTTGACAGGAGCAATTATATTTTTATTTTGTTGATATATGATATATGATATTCACAAAAAAAGGTATCTGGAATTTTATCTGAAAATGAATTATATGATATACATTTAAAATTAGTATGATGAGAATCTTATCTAGAATGACTGTGATTTATAAATATATTTATCTGAATATTTTCTAAGTATTTTTTTTAATATGTATTTATTTTATAGGTTTTTCTACTTAGGTTATTCAAAAAAAAAAAAAAATGATTACTTAGGTTATGATTTGGATTGATTCCTTTGCTTCTGTGATCATCCTTGCTAATTGGACTAGCCTCCTGATTCTTCTTGGATACCATGCTTAGCTATTTGAGGATCCTTGTAGATACCTGATGCTTTACTATTGCCATTATTTCTTACCTTTGTTTTACTTGGCTGTGGGCATCTTCTCTTTGAGTAGTTCCTTCTTGCAGGCTGTTTTGAGGTCTCCTTCTGTTAGCAAGTTTACAGACCCCATCTCTCTTTGTTTATGTGGTCTCTGAACTTTTATTTATTTTCTTTTCATTTAGCCTTACCATATAACATACATAGGCAAGGAGATTGTAGTTAGATTGTAGTTGGAGATGACATGAGGTTCCACCATTTCCATGATGGGATGTGCTATTGTGGTAATTTTTAATGATTTGAAATGGACTATCTAATTATCTGAAATGTTATGCTGACTTACATTTGTCAGATTCATGCTAAAATTAGTTGTAACAGCTGTTTATGGAGACAAGATAGGCCTTAAGTTCTAAGTGGGAAGATATAAAATGGAAAAAGACATCTCAATATTGGGCCCATAATTGCTTTCTTTTGGATATGATATTCTCCAATTGTGATCTCTAGGATTGAATGCATCAGTCTGAATATCGCTCAGGTAATCATGCTATGCAATTCTATTAATCCTAATTCATTTAGGATCATTTGTAATATTTGTTACATAGTTCAACATTCACCCTGTGTAATTTGAGTAATGAATTGAGTTATTGGTAAAAGAAAAAAAATTACCAAGAATGTCGTAGTGAGGCATAACCCAAAACTTTGCCAAACTATTGTAAGCATTGATGATGTGTGATTTTTATCTTATTAATTGACATCTTTCCCTGTATAAATGCAGTGGAGAAATGGGTAGATGGTAAAACAGAGAATTACCAAGAATATCGCAATGAAACTGAACTTTTCATTTTGAATTTTACTGATGATAATTTTGGATCTTGAATGTTACTGAATTTGATTCATTAGTGCCTGTGTCAGGCACAAATGACAACTAAACAAAGGGATCCATAGTGCCATAGTTCAAGACTCATTCCGTATAGCCTCTAGTCCATATCTGCTCTGATTATGGAAGATAGGGGGGAGTAGCATTCCTTTGTTCCAGATGGTAGTAATTTCATTAGTACTACTAGAAAACATGAATTTAGAGTGTTTTATTAAGCAATGAATCACCTTGGTTAAAATTTATGTTGGTGTACCTAAAAACTAATTGTTGGAATCTATTTGGACTACCGTATTGTCTTTTTTGGAGTCGCTTGAGGAGCATTTGGAGATGACATCAAGCATAATGGAGTTTCTTAAGAAGCAAGGTTTCAAAGGACAATTTAGAGGAGGAGGTATCCCATGAACTCGTACATCGCCTTTTTGGTAAGTCTCGCTTGTTTTATCTTTTTTATTTTTCTTATGTTGGTTAGTATATATTAGTTAAAGTACAACAGTTTGACTACTTATTAACTAAGATGTAACAAGTTTGAAGATGTATTTAATAAAAATAGATTCATTATCAAAATTCTTATTTAGCATGACCCTAGTTAAAATACACACTAACCAAAGTAGAGACAAGACTATGTGTTTACTTTTTTGTGTATTTTAGCTAGGCAGTGTTGGAGTTGCTTTAAGTTAGTGATGTGATTAATAATGGGTGTCTTTGATTGAGTTTTTCTCTGTAGAAGAAATGAAGGAACATTTATTGAGTCTCAGGTAGTGGGCTGGTCAAGGTTGTATATCACTTTATGATTGCTGTTGTTTTGTATATATCATTAGGATGGTTTAGCATAATAAGGACTTTAAATAGATTGATCCATTTGAAGGTTTTCCCTATACTCAACTTAGTGAAGCCATATTTCAACCACTTTGTCCTAGGTAAAGAAGTCTTTTCTTGAGATCATGTGCTTTCTCACAACTAACATTCATATCTGTTGGTCTATCTCTTGTTCTTGAGGCTTCAACTTATCCCTCTTAGTGGTGCTGTCCTTGTTATTTGACACAAACATTCAATTCATGTTAGCCAACCAATCATATATTGTCTTCATTGTGCTCTATTGGACTATATAAGAAGCAAAGGAGGAATATTTAGCAAACTTTATTTTTGCCTGGTGTTAGCTTGAGTTGCATATCGTGACACCCACAAAAAGGGAGGTGCAGAATTCAACTCCCTGTTAGGAGCCACTCTATTAGAAAAGAACTAATCTTTGTAATTCAGTTTCCAGGACTTGCTGTTGTCATTTTGCCTCAGATAAATTTATTTGCACCTCATTTGTATAAGATTCCTGTTCTTTAAAATGTATGCAAAGAAATATATACCAAAATTAAAAACCAAAGAGTCAAAAAAATCATGAGCATGTTTATAAATAAAAAATAAAAAATCACAATGATTTCTTACCAAAGATGATTTGATCAATGCTTTTGTTGGGTACAAATTCATAAACAAGAAGGCATTCAGGGGCTTCAATGGTACAACCCAAAAGTCTTACAAGGTTCTTGTGTTGAATTCCACTGATCAAAATATTTTGAGAGAAGTTGTAGGTTTTTGTATGTAAATTGCTGACAGACTGTTTATAGATTCTTCTAGGAGTGAGCAACTATAGGAAACATTTGTTTTTGTTTTGTTTTGTTTTTTTAAACTAAATGAAATATGTGTTTTGACTTATTTTGTGAAGATACACCTATTTTTGCAGAAATTTTGTAATTACTCTTGACTGAATTGTTGCTTTTGGTGCAATATATTGATCACTTGTTTCGAACAATGTAAATAAGAGCTAAGGGAATTTTATGGTTGACATATTGTGCAAAAAAGCTGTTAATATGATCTGAGAAGTTAGAGATTTTTGTTGGATCAATTGTTAAGAGGCTTTTGCTTTATAAGAAAGACCACTTTACACATTAAAAAAAATATGCATATTTTATTTTTTGACTATGATTTATTATGATTGGCATGCAAAAGTTTGATTGTTGATTTTTAACTTGTGAGAGAGAATTAGATTTGGTGGTTGTTTTCAAAGATTAGAACCCAACATGCATGAAAAACCCATTGTCGTGAATCAAATGTACCTCAATGCTACGTTATATTTTGGAGCTATTATATATATATATATATATATATTCTGCCATTAGTGATAGTGATATATGGTATTCTTGCAATCTTTTGGCATCTTATGTTATCCGTGTTGCTTTATCATCAAGGATCATCTCAACTCTTTGAAGTTCTGAATTGTTAGATGCATTTCTACTAAATTGGTTTATAAAATAAAATTATTTATATATGAGTTTAGATGTAATTGATAATGTATTAATGTTTTCTTTGTCTATTTTCTTTGCAGATTGGATTTTGATAACGTTTGGAAGTATACTTGCAAATGAAGATCAACTGTTGAATTTTTTGTTGTTCAAATTGTGAAATTAATTAAATAGATTTATGAAGAAATCAAAATTATATACCAAAAACATATACTGATAATTACAACTAAATTTCAACAGAAATACACAAAACAATAAAATGATAAAGAAACCAAACCGAAGCCTGCACTGTAGCAGTTTCCTTAAAACAGATTTCGCCGCCTCACGGGTCGAGTGCTTAAGGAATCTCGGCGTCTGTCTCCCAGGATACGACGGTCAAAAACCAGCTACGGCAGAAGCACTCTCTGTCTAGCTTAGCGAACAAAAACAGTGACAGCACTCTCTCACAATAAGAACTTTCTGGCAAGCTGACTAAAGAATGGAAGAAACAATTTCTGTGTTGGAGACTTGACAGGAGGGTCTCAATTTATACATGTATAGGGGAGAGAGGAGAAGCCTCCAGCCTTTATGGCTGGTCACTAATGCACCATTAACCTCTGCAATAAAGGCAGGAGTTACAAACCCCATTAATGCACTATTAAACTCTGCAATAAAGGCCGGAGTTACAAACCCCATTAATGCACTATTAAACTCTGCAATAAAGGCAGAAGTTACAAACCCCATTAACTCTTTCATGAAGCTAACTTCATGGGGCAATTTCCCATTCACTTTTCAATGGTTTTGGCTCTACTATTTGTGGTGTAAAGATCTCATTGCAAAGTATCTAGACCCACTTGGACCCAACACAATAGATGGTTGGGACCCACTTTAATATTTAATTAAAGTCACCAAAAAACTATTTTTTCCAACAATCCCCCACATGAATAAAAATTGACCGAAAGACTCAACAAACGGGCATCGTTCAACAATAATGACTCGAAGAGAGAGTGCAACAAACTAACCCCGACATCAGAGAAGGTAGCTTTTGGCTTTGAACCTCTCCCAGTGAAAACCTATCGAGTTTACTGGCTGATCAGTGAATAAGACATCTTGAACTACTCTGCCGTTTATGTAAACTGAGACAATAGATCTCACACGGGAATTACTCCTACCACCATTCTGTTCTTACTGGTGTGCCCTGTGTGGCCCTGGGCACTAGCTTGGTTCAGCGAGTGGTTTCAAAGAATCTTAGCCTGCCCAATTCTTCTAGAAGCGGCCCCACTTCAAACTCACATAGGTGACTCTACTTGAGTATCCTGCTATACTCAGCTCAACAGCTTAACACACTAAAGTCATTAAAAGCTCAACTTAACCTCTACACTTGTAGGTATCACTGATAGAAGGAATGGCTGGAGGTTTAACCTCCTCAGTGACATACCACCGTTACACGCAATTAGGTTGTCCCATTGAACCTAGATCTTGGGATCTGCAGTCAACTAGGTTGGGTTTCCATTCTGGTAACTTCCAAAGGCCTTAACCCCATTCCTTTTGACGATGTTTCGACTAACACTCGATTTAACCCTTTGGTTAGCGGATCCGCAATGTTGTCCTTAGACTTTACAAAGTCTAAAGAGACAACTCCATTCGAGAGTAGTTATCGTATGGAATTATGTCTACGACGGATATGTCTAGACTTTCCATTATACATATTACTCTGTGCCTTACCAATTGCAGATTGACTATCACAATAAATACAAATAGCTGACACAGGTTTAGACCAACGTAGAATATCTTCAAAGAAATGGCGTAGCCATTCAGCTTCTTCTGTTGCTTTATCTAAAGCAATAAACTCTGATTCCATCGTTGATCTAGATATACACGTTTGCTTGGAAGATTTCCAAGACACGACTGCCCACCAAGAGTGAACACATATCCACTAGTGGACTTTGAGTCCTTTATATCTAATATCCAATTTGCATCACTATAGCCTTCAGGCACTGCTGGATATCGAGTATAATGCAGCCCATAATCCTGAGTGTAGCGTAAATACCTTAGCACCCGCACAATGCCCTTCCAATGAGAAGCATCGGGATTACTTGTGTATCTACTAAGCCTGCTAACTGAGTAAGCTATATCTGGCCTGGTACAACTCATCAGATACATTAAACTTCCAATTACCCGAGAATATTCTAACTGAGAGACACTTTCTTTATTATTCTTGGTAAAATGTAGACTTAAGTCTACAGGTGTCGATGACACACTCGTATCTGATCTACTAAACTTCTCAAGTATCTTATCAACATAATGAGATTGAGATAGTACAATTCCGCCAGAGATTCTAGTAATCTTAATTCCCAGAATAACATCTGCAATGCCCATATCCTTCATGTCAAACTTAGAGTTTAACAACTTCTTGGTAGTTTTGATCATATCATCGTTACTACCTATAATGAGCATATCATCAACATATAGACACAAAATGACATAACCTCTGTCAGTATCTTTGACATAAATACATTTGTCACATTCGTTGATTCTAAACCCATTTGACAACATTACGTTGTCAAACTTCTCATGCCGTTGTTTAAGCGCTTGCTTCAAACCGTACAAAGATTTGACAAGTTTACAGACTTTCTTGCTTTTCCCTGGAGCTGAAAACCCTTCTGGTTGCTCCATGTAGATTTCTTCATTCAAATCCCCATTTAAGAAAGCTGTCTTTACATGGTGTATTTCTAGATTACGCAATGCTGCTATCGCAATCACCATGCGAATGGATGTTATCCTAGTTACAGGTGAGTACGTATCAAAGTAATCTAGGCCTTCTCATTGCATGTACCCTTTGATAACGAGCCTCGCCTTATACTTGTCAATTGACCCATCGGCCTTCATCTTTCTTTTAAAAATCCATTTGCAACCTAGAGGCTTGCAACTTGGAGGTAAATCTACCAATTCCCAGGTGTGGTTCTGTAAGATGGAGTCAATCTCACTTTTGATTGCTTCTTTCCATAAAGGACTCTCAGGAGAAGTCACAGCTTCGTGAAAAGTTTGAGGTTCGTTCTCAACCATATAAGTCAAGAAGTCTGGACCAAAAGATTTGGATATCCTAGCCCTTTTACTCCTTCTAGGCTCATCTAAAACCTCAATTTGATCATCACCTTGATCATCAACATGATCATCATCACTAGCAAGCTCATCAAATTGTTCCAAAGACCTTGGAACCCCTTCATGGGTTTGGCAAGGAAAAATGTCTTCAAAGAAACATGCATTCCTTGACTCCATGATGGTATCCCTGTGTATGTCTGGAATTTCAGACTTATGTACAAGAAACTGATATGTACTACTATTATGTGCATAACCAATAATATACAATCTACGGATTTCGGGCCTATCCTAACCCGTTTGGGTGTAGGAATTGCCACTTTTGCAAGACACCCCCACATTCGTAAGAATTTATACGAAGGCTTGACACCTTTCCATAACTCATATGGCGTCTTGTCCACCTTCTTCCGAGGTACTTTATTCAGAATGTAATTTGCAGAGAGAATTGCTTCCCCCCACATGTTCTGTGGCAATCCAGAACTTATCAACATTGCATTCATCATTTCCTTTAGCGTCCTATTCTTCCGCTCAGCAACCCCATTTGATTGAGGAGAATAAAGCGCCGTGGTTTGGTGGATAATCCCAGATTGAGCACAAATCTCAATAAACGGTGATTCATACTCACCACCACGATCACTTCTTAAAGCCTTAATCTTGCGGCCTAATTGATTCTCAACTTCATTCTTATAAAGAATAAACTTGTCAATAGCCTCATCTTTGCTTTTGAGCAAATAGACATAACAATACTTAGTGCAATCATCAACCAAAGTGATGAAGTATTTATTGCCACCACGTGATTGTATAAACTTTAAGTCACACATATCACTATGCACTAAGTCCAATGGCTCTGAACTTCTTTCAATAGAATGAAACGAAGATCTTGTCAACTTCGCTTCAACACAAGTCTCACACTTGTGTTTTGGATTATTCTTAAAAGATGGTATGTGATCTAACTTGATTAATCTACGTAAAGATTCAAAGTTCACATATCCTAGTCTACCATGCCACAAATTGGAAGACTCAAGCATGTAAGCAGAAGAAGATGCATCTTTATTCATCTTTGGGATAACAGTTATTACATTGAGTTTGAACATACCCCCCAACATATAATCCTTACCCACATACACTCTACTCTTGGTCAAAACGACCTTGTCTGACTAAAAAACAATGCGAAAATCATGTTTGCTGAGAAGAGACCCTGAGACAAGATTCTTACGAATGTCCGGAACATACAGGACTTCGTTCAAGGTTAGCTCCTTTCCTGACGTCAACTTCAAGACCACCTTTCCTTTTCCCTCAACAATCGAGGTAGCAGAGTTTCCCATAAACAACTTCTCACCGTTTGTAACCGGCTCGAAAGTTGTAAACAGCTTCTTCTCGGAGCAGATGTGGCGTGTAGCCCCAGTATCAATCCACCATTCTCTTGGGTTTGAACCCACCAGATTCACCTCAGAGACAACGGCAGACAAGTGCATATCATCCTCCTCATGGGAGTGCTCTTGTAAATCTGCCATATGAGCACAAGGTTTAGTCTTGTATGGCTTCTTCTGCTTGCGGCAGTCATTAGCCCAATGCCCCTCACTACCACAGTTATAACACTTCCCAAAGAATCGATAACTTGGTTCCGGTGGCTTGTAAGCCGACTTCTTTACAACACCACCTCTAGGCCCCAACTTAGAGCCCTTGTTCACATGGGGCTTCTTTCTTATCTCAGAAGATTTACCATGCTCAATGACATTGGCTTTTACTAAGAAGGTACTCCCTCATTTCTTTCTATTATCCTCCTCAATCCGGAGTCGGACAACCAGCTCTTCAACTGGCATTTCCTTGCGCTTGTGCTTTAAGTAGTTCTTGAAATCCTTCCAACCATTGGAAAGTTTCTCAATGATCACAGCAACTTGGAATGACTCGTTCAAAGGCATCCCCTCAGCATGAATTTCATGCAAGATCACTTGAAACTCCTAGACTTGGCTCATCACAGTTTTTGAATCTATCATTTTAAAATCAAGGAATTGGCTAACCACAAATTTCATTGCCCCGGCATCCTCAGTCTTGTACTTTTTATCCAGAGATTCCCATAACCCTTTTGCTGAGCTCTTGGAGCAAAACACACTATAGAGTGAGTCTGCCAAGCTGTTAAACACATAGTTCTGGCAAAGATAGTCTGTCTGCTTTCATGTGTCAAGCGCCATGACTTTCTGCCTGTCAGGCTCATTCTCTGCCACGGCTGGAGGATCCTCGTTCAGAACCTTTGCAAGGTCTAGCGTGGTTAAGTAAAACAGCATCTTATGCTGCCATCTTTTAAAGTTTTCCCCAGTAAACTTTTCTGGGCGTTCATGGTGACTAAGCGGTCCTCCCGGAACAGTCGGAGTAACGCCAGGGTTGACCACAGAGGTCACAACAGTAGGGGTTGGCAACCCAGTTGCCCCGGGGTTCAGATCCCCACCAACATTAGCAGTAGCAGCAGCATCAGTGATAGTTGTCATTTCTGAAAATTACACCAGAATATCGCTTCTGTGTTCCAGAAATTAAACTTAACCCTTAGAAAATCCTTTAGATGAAAAGTTAATTCAAAATTAGTCTCACCACAAAAACCTAGAATCGAGCATGGTCAAGAAAGTTCCCAGGAAGACTGGATGGGTCACAACGGTCCCACTTAAAACCTAGTTAACCTTTTGACAAAACTTTTAAGAGCATGTTGATTCTTAGTCCGTGATAAACAATTTTAAGAATTAAATTTTCTTAGGGATGAACTAGGTTAAAACAAACCAAGGTCCAAAACTTTTACAAGCAATGTAAAATAATTGCTACAACAATATAAGCAAATAAAACTTGCTACTACAAATTGGTAAACAAACCAACTACATCTCAAGCAAACATGCTTCAAACATTTAAATAAAATAGCCAATCCATAAGGATTTTATTTAGTCCAAAAGCCTTTCCTTGCTTAGGTATGCCTACAAAGAGAGTTAGTAACAAACGACAACATAATATAAAGCAACTAATCTAAAACAATTGTACGTACAATCAAATATTATTTAACCTTCTAGCAAATCATAGAATAGCAAAATAACTAAGGAATTAAGATACTATACAAGTTACAAAACCTTATAATTTCTACATTAAATTAAAAATTAATTGTCATAAATTATATAAGAATTTAATTCACAATAACCATGTAAATAAATATAGGCAAGTTACACAAATTTTATAACTCCAAAGAACTACATTTAATTCAAACTTTAATTCGTCAAATTAAATCACACACTATTCATGGAAATAAAACCACACATTACAAATCTTAAAAATTATATAAGAATTATTAAATAATAAACATGGAAATAACTTATGTGTATAACTCCAGAAAACTAGAAGGAATTTCAAATGCAAATTAGTTAGTAAAGCTAGAAGCATGCAAAACCAAAATATACATATGCAACATTAGTCAAACAGGATGAAACCAAATAAGTAGCATGCAGTTTATTTAAAAAAATTGAATTGTTTATATGTAATAAACTAATAACCAAGCACTTCAAGTATATAACCATTTAACAATTAACATGCAAAAAATTCTAAAGATTAAATCATGTAATCTAGTTTAGAAAATAATAAGCATGTAACAAATTAAAACCTAAAATAGAATTAGCATGTCAAAATTATAAAATCCATAAATTATATTTTACAACCTTAAAATTCATGCAAATCATAGAAGGGGAATGATGAACCATACGCATAAAATAAGATCAGATTAATACAATTAAGTATACAAATTATGATAGAGCATTCTAATTAAACTAAGCAATTAGAGAATCACATTGCATAATTTACAATAATTGAAATAGGGAGCAATTCCGCAACAGTTCCTAGTAACATTATATAAGTGTCTATATAAATCTATTCGATCAATTTCATAAAAAATATATATATAGAAATCTGTTTTAAGCTTGTTGTTCAAATTGTAAAATTAATTAAATAGATTTATGAAGAAATCAAAATTATATACCAAAAACATATACTGATAATTACAACTAAATTTCAACAGAAATACACAAAACAATAAAATGATAAAGAAACCAAACCGAAGCCTGCACGGTAGCAGTTTTCTTAAAATAGATTTTGCCGCCTCAAGGGTCGAGTGCTTGAGGAATCCCAGCGTCTGTCTCTCAGGATACGACGGTCAAAAACCAGCTACGACAGAAGCACTCTCTGTTTAGCTTAGTGAACAAAAACAGTGGCAGCACTCTCTCACAGTAGAAACTTTCTGGCAAACTGACTAAAGAATGGAAGAAACAATTTCTGTGTTGGAGACTTGACAAGAGGGTCTCAATTTATACATATATAGGGGAGAGAGGAGAAGCCTCCAGCCTTTATGGCTGGTCACTAATGCACCATTAACCTTTGCAATAAAGGCAGGAGTTACAAACCCCATTAATGCACTATTAAACTCTGTAATAAAGGCAGGAGTTACAAACCCCATTAATGCACTATTAAACTCTGCAATAAAGGCAGAAGTTACAAACCCCATTAATGCACTATTAAACGCTGCAATAAAGGCAGAAGTTACAAACCCCATTAACTCTTTCATGAAGCTAACTTCATGGGCAATTCTCATTCACTTTTCAATGGTTTTGACTATACTATTTGTGGTGTAAAGATCTCATTGCAAAGTATCTAGACCCACTTGGATCCAACACAATAGATGGTTGGGACCCACTTTAATATTTAATTAAAGTCACCAAAAAATCATTTTTTCCATCATTTTGTTTCCTGAACTGATACTTAGTTGTAGTTGCAAATCAAGATTGAGTGTTGATTTTTTTTTTGTGAATTCTACGTTAGTTCATTTTGGGATTTGCTTTGGTGGTTTTTTTGTTATACTTAATGATTTATATTATTAAAGTTGTTTGATGGATATATTTTGATATATAATATAAATTGTTTATTGATTTTTTTTGTAGAGTGATGTATAATAGCTAGTGATTTCTTAGTACAATTAAAAGGCTATTAGGATATGAGCAGGGATATTTGGAAAATAATAATTGAAATTGAAATATAAAATATGGAACAGGTTTAGTGACGAATTTGTTTCGTCATTTGTACTTGTTATCATGACAAAGTGATTATTCGTCATTAATAAACATTTTTTGTGACAAAATTTATTGCAGCGCATATATGGAAATTTTCATTGATTTTGTTGTTTGGTGACGAAACGAAATATATTTCGTCACGTATATAAATATATTTGCGACGAAATATATTTCGTCACCCATGTATGACTTTTGGAGACGAAAAATTTCGTCACCTTTACATCTTACTGTGACGAAATTATTTCCTCATCAATGATCAACATTTGTGACAAATTTATTCGTCAACTAAAATTATAAATGTGGTATTGAATAATTATTTGGTGACAAAAATGAGAATTTTTTGCGACAAAATCTTGTTTTATTGGTGACAAAAAATTTCGTCATTGAACTAATTTCATTGGTGACGAAATTATTTTTCGTCATGGTGGTTTTTAGTGACAAACATTCAATGACAAAGCTGGTGACGAAAATATTTCGTCACAAATATTTATAGTGACAAAATTAGCTCTTTCGAGACAACAAAATTTCGACATTCAAGACCCAACTTGTTGTAGTGTCAAAAGTTCACCTTTGATGAACACCTTCAAAACCACAACTCCAGTAGGTTTTCCAAGCTCAAACCAATACAACAACACCAAAACCAGCTCCTAAGCACCTCAGCGACAAAATGATGGTGTTTGAGTGTGTGTTTGTGTGTTAAAGTATGATAAAACTACACTTTTGAAGCACAAAATGAAGAACAAGAGCAATATAGATACAAAGATGTATATATATAATTCAAGGCACAAAATCTGAACTTAGAGGAGGGAGGAGGAGGTTCTCTCTTATAGAGAACCAATGCTCAAGCTTGTCGAACAAGCTTAGGGTCCAAGGCCATCCCTCCATACACATGTATGGAGGATGGTTCTGGTGTCTTCCAGGTGTGCCAGCTGGATGAAAATATCTCCAAAAAAATGACAAAAAGCAACCGACCACTTGAGGTGGTTGGCCAGCTACTTGAAGTGGTCGGCCGACCACCACAAGTGGTCTCCCAAGACAACAAGTGGTCGGCCATGGTGGGAGAAGGTCCAGAGCATGAAAACAATGCAGTGGTGCGGTGGCCGACCAGAAAAAATGGCCCAAAGACCAAGGAGACCAGTTGGCAGACCAGAAAACTGGCTGGTGAGAAGAAAAGTGGTCTCCAAGGGGAAGAACTAATCTCCCACCCTTGTACCACCTTCCAAACAAGGAAAACAAGGTTTGTACCAAAAACAAACCAAAAAGGATGCAAGACGAAAGTTCGGGAGACAAAGCGCGCAGCCGAAAGTCTCGAAAACTAGTCTACGGGCACCAAAAGTGGTTTACGACCACAAAAGTGGTCTCCCAGACCAAAGTGTCCCTCTAGGCAGAGGCAATAAGATGTGGTTCAAAAGCCATGCCAAACGGAGAATGTTAAGCGGTCCCTAGTCAAGGCGCGCAGCCAAAGGCTCTGAAAACCAGAAACTGGCCTCCAAACGAGAAAAGTAGTCTACGACTGCGAAAAGTGGTCTACGACCACAAAGAGGTGGTCTACAAGACCTCTCCCTCCTTCCAGGGAAGAGAACAAGGTTCGATCCACAAACCGAGCCAAAGCACAAAGTGTTCAGAGGTCCGGAGGCAAGGCTCTCAGCCAAAACTCCGAAACCTCGAAACGAGCACGACATGCACTATCACCGAGCGCTCTATCGATGGCGTCTGAGTCTTAAGGTCGGCCAAAAATGGGATGTCTACAATTTTATTTTACCAAAAAATAAAATTAAATTCAAATATTTTTTGTCCAAAAAGATAAGTATTGGGTCGGGCAAGCCTAACCTAACCTCACACTACGCACCCGCGCCCAAGCCCAACCAGCCAGCTCGCCATCCCGCCCAGACGGCGGCGGTGCACGCGCATGTGGTAATTTTTGGGTCCAATGGGTCTAGCCCATTTTGCCCATAACCTCAATCTCTACAAAACTTGGGTGCCCCTTGAGGCCTACCCCAAGTTCCAAACTCAAGACTTATAAACCCATTCAAAATATGCCCACCAAATCAATGTGGGACAAGCCTTAAACCAAACCTCTAGGAAATTTCACCAAAAACATTATTTTCATGGAGCTCTCTTTAGCTTCAATTTCCCATTCACCCGATAATGGTTTTGAACAACCAAATATATCACGTGAATCACCACGCGGCATAGAACGTGTTACCAATTTGACCTGCCAAATTTGATGCACGGGTCCCACTAAAAAATTAGACCAAAGTTTAGAAAAAATTCTATTTTTTTTTTCCCCAGATTTTTTCAAAACCATTTCTAAGAGTCCCCTGCATGAATGGAATTTGATGATAACGGAAATGCAACAATATGCAGAATTTGTCGAAAGAGTATAAATCGAAAATATCTTGCATCAGGATAGGTAGCTTTCGGCCTTGAACCTTCCCTAGTAATAGCCTATCAGACTTATTAGCTAACCAATGGACGCGATGCCTTGAATTGTTCAGCCGTTTGTGTAAGCCAAGACAATAGATTTCACACAAAATATCTTCTAGCACATCGTGGTTGTCACAGTTGTGTTCATTTTAGCCTTAAACGCTCCTGGTTATTCATGAGTACTTCTCGAGAATTTAACCTCTTCATTCTCATAGAACCGACCCCAGTTCGACACTCATATATGTGATTCTTATTGTGAGTATCTCTTATACTCGTCTTTATTTTATGCCTAAATCAAGTTATAAGTAATCATTAAAAGCTAAGCTTATTCTTAGACCGCTGTATACAACACATGTTGCAGATATCACTCTCGCCATAGGAATGGGTAGAGAATTTTAATCCCTTGGTAATTTCTAGCGAGCAATACATAACTTAGTTGTCCCTTTGAACTTAGTTCTTGGGATCTCTAGTTATATAAGTAGGATTACCATTATGATGACTCTTATATAATAGGCTTTAATCTCATTCCCTTCGATGAACTATACACTTGCTCTTTTGTCAAACTTTTTGTTAATGGATCCGCAATATTCTCTTTAGATTTTATATAATCTATTGAGATTATTCCATTTGAGAGTAATTGTCTTACAATATTATGTCGACGACGAATATGTCGTGACTTACCATTATACATATGATTTTGTGCCCTGCCTATTGCAGATTGACTATTACAATAAATGCAGATAGCTGGCACAGGTTTTGACCACATTGGAATGTCTTCTAAGAAGTGGCGAAGCCATTTTGCTTCTTCTCCTGCTTTGTCTAAAGCAATGAACTCTGATTCTATTGTGGATCTTGCGATGCATGTTTGTTTCGTGGATTTCTAAGAAACAGCAGTGCCTTCCAGAGTAAAGACATATCCACTAGTGGATTTTGAATCTTTAGTATCTGATATCCAATTGGCATCACAATAACCTTCGAGTACTGCTGGATATCGAGTAAAGTTCAAACCATGATCACAGGTAAGTCTTAGATATCTAAGAACCCGAATGACCGCTTTCCAATAGTCTTCTCCGGGGTTACTAGTGTACCTACTCAAGTTACTAACATCATGAACTATATCAGGACGAGTACAATTCATTAGGTATATTAGGCTTCCAATGATTTAGGAGTATTTTAATTGAAACAAAGCATCACTTTTTTTTTTCAATAAATAAAGACTGATGTCTATAGGTGTTCTAGCTACATTCATATCATTCTTGATAAATTTATCAAGAATTTTCTTAATATAATTTGATTGAGATAATGCATATCCATCAAATGTTTTATTAATTTTTATTCCTAATATTACATTTGTGACCCCCATATCTTTCATATCAAATCTTCTATTCAGTATTTGCTTAGTTGATTTGATCATATTTCGACTGCTTCTAATGATAAGCATGTCATCCACATAAAGACAAACTATGACATATCTTTGGTCAGTGTTTTTAACATAGACGCACTTGTCACATTCGTTTATCTTAAACCCATTAGTAAGCATAGCATGATCAAATTTTTCATGCCATTACTTAAGCGCTTGTTTTAATCCATAAAGAGATGTTACAAGCCGACAAACTTTCTTTTCTTGCCCCGGCACTACAAACCCTTCGGGTTGCTCCATATAGACCTCTTCATTTAGATCACCGTTTAAGAAAGCTTCCTTAACATCCATTTGATGTATTTCTAAATTATACAACGCTGTAATAAGCATCCGAATGGATGTTATTCTTGTCACAGGGAAATATGTGTCAAAATAGTCCAGACCTTCTTTTTGTCTGTAACTTTTTACTACAAGTCTTGATTTATGCTTGTCTATTGAACTATCTGCTTTCATTTTTCTCTTGAATATCCACTTATATCCAAGAGGTTTAGAACTAGGTGGAATATCCACCAATTCCCAAGTATGATTTTGCATAACGGATTCAATTTCATTATTAACAGCTTCTTTCCACGAAGGTGCTTCAGGACCTGTCATTGCTTCCTTAAAGTTTTGAGGTTCATTTTCTAACAAGTATGTCAGAAAATCTGGGCCAAAAGATTTTGATGTTGTTGCTCTCTTGGTTCATCATCAGTTAAATCCTGTTGGTCGAGACCATTACTAGTCGCTTGTGTTTGATTGCCATTAGTCTCTTGACTTTGTGTACAATCATAAGTTATTTTCTGTAAACTTAATTCATGTCCTTTCTTGTAAGAAAAGACATGTTCAAAAAACACAGCATTCCTTGACTTTATAATAGTGTTCACATTTATATCAGGTATTTCTGATTTATAAGTCAGAAACCAATATGCATTACTATTCTGAGCATAACCAATAAACACACAATTCACTGTTTTTGGTCCTATCTTAGTCTTTTTAGAAACAGGAACTTCAACTTTTGCCAAACACCCCCACACTTTCAAGTATTTGTAGGAAGGCGGTCAACCTTTTCACAATTTATAAGAAGTGTTGTTGGTTTTTTTATGGGGTATTTTATTAAGAACATAATTAGCAGACAATATTACTTCCCGTCACAAGTTTTGCGGTAAGCTTGAACTTAGTAACATGTCATTCATCATTTCTTTAAGGGTTCTTTTTTTTTCTTTCAGCAATTCCATTTTGCTATGGAGAATAGGGTGGTGTAGTTTGGTGAATAATGCCATGTTGTGCACAAAATTTATTTAATGGTGCATCATATTTACCACCCTTATCACTTTTAACCATTTTAATGGTTTTATCAAGTTGATTTTCAACTTTATTTTTGTAGAATTTAAATATTTCTAAGGCTTCATCTTTACTTCTAAGTAAGTACATATAACAATAGCTTGTGCAATCATCGATAAATGTTATGAAATACTTTTTGCCTCCTCTAGTTTGAATAAATTTAAGATCACATACATCAATGTGAATTAATTCTAGAGGTTTGGTTTTTCTTTCAACCGATTCAAATGGAGCCTTAGTTAGTTTCGCTTCTACACAAATCTCATATTTGTTATTAGGATCAATTTTAAACTTTGGTATATAATCTAAACCAATTAATCTACACAAAGTATCAAAATTTACATGTCCTAATTTACCATGCCATAAATTCGACTCAAGAATATAAGCAAAAAATGTGTTATTCTCATTAATAGCAAGTTTTGGTATAACTGTCATTACATTCAACTTGAAGAGACCATCACTCATGTATCTCTTACCAACATACATACCACTCTTTGATAATACAAATTTATCAGACTCAAATACAAGCCTAAAACCATTTTTACTTAACAAAGAACTAGAAACTAAATTCTTCCGGATATCTGGTACATGCAGTACGTTGTTGAGGGTAAGTTCGTTCCCTGATGTCATCTTCAAGATCACATTTCCTTGTCCAGCCACAATAAAAGTAGAAGAATTTCCCATAAAAAGTTGTTTATCATTTGCATCTTCATTGTAAATAGTAAATATCTTCTTGTCCGCACATATGTGATGAGTTGCCCCAGTGTCGACCCACCATTCCTTAGGATTTCCAACCAAATTAGCCTCAGACACCACAGCAGAGAGGTTGATGTCATTTACCTTGTCAAAGATGTAATCTAATTCTGTCACATTGGCTTGATTGGTGGTCTTCTTGCTTGTTCTTCCGAGATCCTTCTTAGGGTGGCGGCAATTTAAAGCTCGATGTCCGGTCTTGCCACAGTTATAGCATTTACCTTTAAACTTTTTATTGCCATTGTTGTCGCTTTGTTTAGGACCATCTCCAGTAAACTTCCTCTTTTTGTTATGTGGTTTCTGCACTTATTCAACCACATTAGCCTTGGACTCAATGGGATTTTTACAATTCCTCTTTTCAGCCTTTCGGTTATCTTCCTCAATTCTTAGTCTTACAATCAATTCATCTATGGTCATTTCCTTGCGTTTATATTTTAAATAATTTTTGAAATCTTTCCAAGCCGGTGGTAACTTTTCCACCAAAGCAGCGACTTGGAAAGACTCACTAAGAGACACACCTTCCAAATGAATATCATGCAAAATTATTTAAAAATTTTAAACTTGAGAAATTACCGTTTGAGAGTCTACCATAACGAAATCCAGAAATTTATCGACAACAAATTTCTTTGTGTCGGCATCCTCTGTCTTGTATTTTTTCTCCAAAGAATCCCATAATTCTTTTCCTGTTTTCAGAGGGCTATAAACATTATACAGCATATTGTCAAGGCCATTGAGAATGTAGTTTTTGTATAGGAAATCAGAATGTTTCCAAGCATCTATAGCGGTAATAACTTGCCGATCACTTTCACCCTCTTTAAGTACTAGAGGCTCTTCACGGAGAAACCAGGCCAGATTTAGAGTTGTAAGATAAAATAACACTTTCTACTGCCATCTCTTAAACTCAGTACCATTAAATTTTTCTAGTTTTTCTTCATAATTTATTAGAACTTGAACATGGTTCTGGATAGGGACCAGAGTCGATGTAACAATTGGAGTACCACTTTTAGTTGCAGCTTTAGTTGCAGTAGCTATAATATCTGATTACAAAAATCAGAAAAAACCAAAACACAAATTAATTTTCTAGTTACTAAAACCAGAAAATAAATTATAACACAAAATAATTTTACTTTTCTTGTTACTAAAACTAGAAAAATAAAATACCACAATAATTTTCTGTAACACAAATTAATATTCTGCAATTGTTAATGACACAAGTATATTACTACTAGTTGTCAAAAAAAATAAACAGTATATTACTATTATTTGTCAAACAGTATATTACTACTATTTGTATTTTCCAACTAGAATATCATTTTGTGAAAACATAGAAAATTAAATACAATGAAGATACCAAAAAAAGGATCTGTCTTAAGATCGTTGGACTATCTTCACTGTATACCGAATAAATTAAGTTTGTGTACTTAACAACAAACCAAAAAAATAAAGGAAATGAGAAAGAATGTTTGATTACAAAAATTAAATTGATTAATTTATTGAACAAATTGTCTAATCAAGTCCAGTGTTTAACACTATGTCCTTAAGACATATTCGTCCTCAAGACATATTCGTCCTCTCCACGGTGCTTTCAGAATATGGACGTCTATCCCCCAGAATAAAATGATCAATTAACGAAAAATTACAGCACTACAAATTTTTCGTACAATGAACACACTTAGTGTATACATTCTTTCTCACAGAAAATTTATGGAATTAATACAGCAAAATGCAGAGATGAATTGCAGCAGACAAGAACGAAAATTGGAGTAAAAATATCAAATGAGGGATGCCTATTTATAGATGGAGTGGTGGTTGTACAGATTTGAATGAACATGTATGATACCTGTTCGGACAAATCTGGTTTGATTTTCAAACAGATAAAACTGTTTTGGGTTTGAACAGATTCGGATCTGTTGGACAGATATGAAACTGTTCACAGGACAGATTTGAATTGAACTGTACAAAATTTGAAGAGGTGCAAACAGATTTGAATTCAAAAATTGAAGACAAATTTTATTTTACCAAGAAAAAAAATTAAACTCAAATGTTTTTGGCCCCAACCCAACCTCACACCTGCGCCTATGCCCGCCTGACCGACCGGACGGACAGCGGCCGTGTGCGCGGTAATTTTTGGGTCCAATGGGTCTAGCCCAAGGTTTTAAAAACTGGACCGGTGAACGAACCGAAAAAATGATCGGGAGGATGGGTCACCGGTTCAACCGGTGGGTTGAACCGGATCGAACCGTGACGTCATAAATAATTTTTTAAAAAATATAAATTAATAATTTAAATATTAAATTTTCGATTTTTTTTTAAAAAAAATTCTTAAATATTTTTAGTGATATTTTTCTATACTTAAAAAAAAAATTGTAATTTGTAATATATTTTTATTGACACCTCTGAATAGTAATTTTCCCTTAAAAAATTTCAAAACACTAATTCAATATGTTCATTTAATCCTTCCGTACCAATACAAGCTAGCTACAATCAAAAAATAAATAATATTGATCTAAATCATCTTAAGAGACAATTATATATATATATATATATATAATTCATCAACAGTGTTCATAATTCCTAAACAGAGCATTCTTCAAGTGTTTTATTATTATTATTTTTTTTTTATCAAAAGTTGATTTGTAAAAACAGAGCCTTCTTCTTCAATTTGAGATACCTGTGTGTTGATTCAAGTGAAGAAAAAAAACAGAGCCTTCGGAGATTCAAGTGTTGATTTTGGTTCTGTCAAGTGTAGACCCAAAATTTCTAAAAAACAAAGAAAGAGATCAAAGATCCATCAAAATAATACCTGGGGAGGCTGGAGGCTGAGATCGGCTGTCGGAAAAAAATAAAAGTAGATCTGAAAATTTTCCTTCAATTTGAGATACCTGTGTGAAGAAGTGAAGAAAAAAATAGAGATCAAAGATCCATCAATTTGATTCGTTAATGGCGGAAAAAAATAGAGAGACGGATCGAAATTAAATGAAGAGGAAGAGATACCTGTGTGAAAAAATGAAGCCCTAGCCGCTGCTCTCTCTGAAATGAATGAAGATCAACAAACAAAAATAAAATAAGAGCTGAATTTTTTTTTTTATATATATATACAAGCAAACCGTCCCGGTTCGGTCAACCCGTGACCGGGTCAACCGATTCACCGGTTTAACTCGAGGTTTCACCAATTTTCAATAAGTACCCTAGTTTTTGCACTTGACCGGTTTAAGAGGGCTAACCGGACCGGAATCCCATCCGGTCACCGAGTTTAACCGGCCGGTCCGGTCCGGGTTTCAAAACCTTGGTCTAGCCCATAACCTCCCTCTCTACAAAACTTGGGTGCCCCTTGGGGCCTACCCCAAGTTCCAAACTCAAGCCTTATAAACCCATTCAAAATATGCCCACTAAATCAATGTGGGACAAGCCTTAAACCAAATCTTTAGGAAATTTCACCAAAAATACCAATTCCATGGAGCTCTCTTTGGTTTCAATTTTTCATTCACCGGATAATGGTTTTGAGTAACCAAATATATCACGTGAATCACAACGCGGCATAGAACACGTCACCAATTTGACCCGCCAAATTTTGGCGCACAAGTCCCACCTAAAAATTATATCAAAGTTAAGAAAAAATTCTTTTTCTTTTTTTTTTTCCCAGATTTTTTCAAAACCATTTCTAACAATTGTTTGAGTCGGTTCCAAAGTTGTATTGGAATTGGACTTAAGTGCCCTACATCAACAAGAATTGCAACTTGCAAGACTACACAAGTCCTCAAACCATTGGAGTATAAACTTTTTATAAGATGAATCATTAAGAGTTTTAGAAAGAGAAGCGACTCAAAAAGTGCTTAAATAGGCTTACTCCGAAATGTTTATTTGGTTTGCACGGAAGAGATATTTTTCGAGCTTGAGTTGGATTCGTCAATTTGGTGAGATATGAATCGGTTTATTGATTGTAAACCTTCAAATGGGGACTTTCACACTTAAATATAGGCTCTAGGAAAATATTTTTCCATTAAAACATATGGAGAGTAAGATGCTCCTTTTTGGGTGAAAAATGCATTTTTGTCCTAAATGCAAAAGGCTTAATTTTAGCATATTTTGATTAATCTAACATAAAATTTAATGTTTTGGATATTGTTCCAAATTCTAATTTTTGTTTTTTAAGTAAATAAGGAATTGGGTCGAAAAAAAATTCAAAATATATAAACAAGTCAACAATTAAGCCTTATGAGATATGGGGTTTTTTTTTAGTGTTTTTTTTTTTTAATAAATAATTTACATGAATTGCAATTGCTAAATAATTCCTTTATTTTTAATTTTTTTGGTAACTATAGTTATGATTTTACCACATTAGGTTAAACCTCATGTTTTTCTTCAAACAAGAGGGAGTGCTTCCCTTCCCTACCTACCTTCATATTGACGTTATTCTTTTTCCCCCAAACTCGTGGGAGTTCATACCTTTGTGTTGACGTTATTTTGATGTGCGTTTTTTTTCTTCCAAAGCAAAAATAGAAAAAAAATCATGTGTTACATACATATACACCAACTTGTAGCATAAACAACATGTTGTGATTCGAAAGTCACAATGATAGAGAGTATATCAAAGCAATGTGATTGGTAGACGTCCAAATCAAAATCTAGAAGAAGTTGTTGTGGTCACCAACAAGAGAAATGTAATAATACAAAATACTTCTAAACAGCAAAAAATCAAAACCCAAAAGACTTATTTGGTGAAGGTTGATATTTTGGTAGAGTAAGACCATCTCTAATAGTGCATTAAATCATGCATTAAATTTGAAATTTGATGAAAAAATAATTTTTTCAAGTTCTAATGGTTTCACAAATTTGATATTAAAATGAGAATGGAACAAATATTTCATCAAATTGAGGACAAGTTCTGTATTTCAGTATTTCACTGTTCTGGACTGTTGGACGGGGCAACCGGTCAACCGGTCGGTTGACCAACCGATCGACCGGTTCCCTTTCAAATAGGTAGGTTCAAACCGGTCAAAAAGTTTCAAACAGGTAAAAAAAAAAAAAAATTAGCCTTACCGGTTGACCTCTTCCCTTTTAATGCACAGTTGAAGCAAGCCATATTAGATTGAGAAAATTAGTTTTTTTTTTACTCAAATTTAGTGAAAAATTTAGTCCACTGTTGGAGATACTCTAATATTACACAAATTGAATTTTGATATTGATGTGATTTTTTCTAATGTTCTTTTTAATTTATAATTATAATGATTTAATGATAAAAATGTTAGTATCACATTATTTTACATGAGACTTTTATATAAAAATTTAATTTTATTAATAAATGCTAATTTAGGACACACTAAAAAGTTAAAAGATAAAACACAAGATATTTTTCATCAATTTCAAAATAAATGTGCACCTATTATGGGGGGATTAATAATTAATTCATTCAAGATTTATTATATCTTTTTAAGTAACGGTTAATTCATTGAATTATATCTTTGTAAGTAACGGTTAATTCATTGAATCAAAAATCACGAGTGGTAGAAGATTATTCAACTCATTCATTGCACCCTACAATTAAGGACACTAATAACTATCACAATCAAAACCGCGTGGAGACTCTTCTGTAAACAAAATCAAGAAAAAAAATACAAAATCTGAAGAATAATTCCCAAATCAAATCAACCACGTTTCTTTCCATATAGTTCACAATCACGTGCGTCAATCTTCGCCACCAATATCAAGATCTTATATATATATATGTATATATACCAATCCCCAAAACAGAGTTAGTTGTGACAGAGTGAGACAAAGAGCAAAGCAAAGCAAAGCAAAACCCAGAATTCAATCTGATTTTCGCTCCCATGGAGTGGGTTCGAGGCGATTTACTCGGCCATGGAAGCTTCGGAACAGTGAATTTAGGAATACCCAAGAGTCAGAGCCTTCAATTTCCTCCATTAATGGCCGTGAAAACTTGTGGGTCTTCACACTCTGCTTTGCTCGATCATGAAAAATCGATTCTACAACAACTCAAAGATTGCCCACAGATTATCGAGTGTTTCGGAGGAGATTTCAGCTTCGAAAACGGCGAGAAATTGTACAATCTGTTCTTAGAATACGCTATGGGTGGTTCTTTGGCTGACAAGCTCAAGAACTCCGTTCACCGGAGCTTGCCGGAATCCGAAGTCCGGCGACACACACAGTCGATTCTAAAGGGTCTTCAATGTATTCACGAGAATGGGTTTGTTCACTGTGATCTCAAGCTTCAAAACGTTCTTCTATGTCAAAACGATGTCGCGAAGATCGCCGATTTTGGTTTGGCAAAGAAATCGGGAGAGAAGATCGTGGGTTTTGAGTTGAGAGGTACGCCGATGTATATGCCGCCGGAGACAGTGGTGGCCGGAGAGCAGGAGGCGGCTGCGGACGTATGGGCTTTGGGGTGTTTGGTGGCGGAGATGGTGGCCGGAACGCCGCCGTGGCGGTGCTCGGCGGAGGGGAATGTGTGTGGGCTGCTGATGAGGATTGGGTTTGGGGAGGAGGTACCGGAGATTCCCGGAAAGCTGTCGGAAGAAGGAAAAGATTTTCTCGGAAAGTGCTTCGTGAAGGACCCTAGAAAGAGATGGACGGCTGAGATGCTTCTAAACCATCCTTTCGTCGTTGATCACGGTGATGATCATGATCATTACAATACCAGAGTAGTAGCATTGGAAGAGACATGCGACGCTACTTCATCATCTTCGTACTCGCCGAGAGGACCGTTCGATTTTCTTGATTCGGAGTTGGTTCAGTCGTCTTGTTCATTTATTACGCCTTTGCCATCGCCGGCAGAGAGGCTGCGGAGGTTGGTGACGGAGGAGAGACCGGATTGGTCTGTTACGGACAGTTGGGTCACCGTAAGGTAGTTCAGTTAGATTAGGATTCGAAGATTTTTAATTTTTAATTTTTAATTTTAATTAGAGGGGGTTGTCTATAAGGGGGGGTTGTGTTGACATCATTGAAAGGGTTGTTCTAATTGGGAGCTGAGAGATCAGAATTTCAGATTGTACAGGTTGTTTTTTTATTTTATGAGGAAGTAATTGAAAGAGTTCTTTCTTTTTTATGGGGAAAATGGGAGTTGCAACTTGCAAGAAGGCATGTGGTGTTTGGATTTGTTGTAGATATTTCATCCAGATTCTGCTTCTTTGTTTCCAAGTTTATATGATTTTTTCTTTTTTCATTGAAAGAATGAGAATTATCATCGATCCTGACAAGCAAAGCAAGGCTACCAAAGGATAATATAGGGAAATTTTTATTTTTTTAGAGTTGGTTTTAACAAGGGTGGTCCTAATAGCAGAACTTTTTTATTTTATTGTTACACTCCCCATAACCCCTTTCATCTTATCATTAATCTCTCAATTTCTCTTTACAATCCTATTTTGTTTTTCAAATCTTAATTCTACCCTACCCCCAACTACCAATTTGGGTTGATCCTATTGTTACGTGTGATCACCAATTCCCAACCTATTACACATAATGTGATATTTTGAGAAAATGATAAAAAGTTAACTTTTTAACTTTTTTTTAATTTTTTTATCTAAAAAAGTAAAGAGGGGGTGTGACTCAAAAAAATCAAAAAATTAAAAAAAAACTAAAAAGCTAATCTTCCCAAATTGTCCCAATATTTTTTTTTATTACTACAATCCTATCCTTTCATCTATCCTCATTTCTACCATCCAAACCCTCCCACCCTAGTCACCAACCATCACCACTATATCCATAACCCCTTCCCAACCCCTTATGCAATCCTCAAATTTTCTCTAGCCTCTATCGTCACCCCTTCCTCACTCTATTAATCCCGCACTCATGTGACCCCAACCTTTGTGATCCCTGACTCATCACCACCACCATCGTGACCACCCACTCTCATGACCCTCTATTTCCTTCTTCACCCCTCTTTCTTTATCTCTCTTTTAGTAGTGTCCAAGAAGCTAAGGAAAGTTGGGGTGACGGTAGGAAAATAAGGGGTGTGGTGCAGTGGGGTAGGGTGGAAGTGGGTTGTAGCGGTGAGATGAGATTGCAGAGAGGAAGGAATGGGCTGAGGGTGGAGAGGAGATACAAGAGAGGCTAGGGGTGGTTGGTAAGGGTTAGGAGGTGGTTGCTAGAGGTAAGGAGGGGCTAGGAGTGAGTACTAGAGGCGGTGATTATGAGTGCGTGGAGTTAGGGTTTGGATTTGGTAGAATTGAGGGTTAATTTTGGTACTACAAAGAATTTTTACAAAATTTAAAATTAATTGGTAGGAGGCCAAAGCCATGGGGTCCAAAAAAAATTAAGTATTAGCATCACCCTGTTAATAGTTTGTAACTTAAGAAATCCAAAGATGCTAGAATTGAGATCTTTTATATGATTCTCCTTAAAAAAACAATTACCCAATAAAATATTTGTTTTACGATTAATTTAACAACCTAACTTTAGAGTACCTACCGATATCACAATCTGTGCGATGACGAGGGAATATTACTACTGAATTGGAGAGTACCTAATTAGGGGCTGTTACTACAAATATCAAAATCTATGTGATGACATGGAATATTGGATTGTATTTAGATCATAAATTTTAATATCATGGATATTATCAAAAAAAAAAAAAATCATGAAAACCTAATTCAAATTGTCACCAAAGCACAAATTTGTTGGGGATGAACAACAAAATTACTACTAAGAAACAATTTAATTAACCAAACACATTCAAATATTTTTTATTTATTTATAGAAACTATGAAACGCTCAGAAAAAAAGATTTATAACTTAATTTAAAACTTTTAAGCTAATAATCTAAAAAATTATAATTATAAAATTTAACTTATATGTGATATTATCTAACTTTTCAATAATACTATTTTTTCAAGTTATCCTACTGTGCCCTCAAGGATAAATTTAATTCATGAATATTAATGAATTATATCTATTATATTCAATTATTTTTAGACCTAAAATTCTTTGTGACCTATGAAATCATTAATTATTGTATAAAATATGTAAAACTCTATTCACAATGACTTTCAAAACTCTATGAAACTTATGTTAATTCATGCTTATAAATTAAAAAACCACCACAAAATATATTTCGGTTTATGGATTCTTTGTTGATTTCCTATAGTTGGGAGCAGAGAGATTGTCATTGGACAATGGTTACTAGAATTTCGATAGGAATTGTAGGATGTTAATATATTATCATTCCAATTTGCCCAAACAATTTGAATTATACTAAGATCTAAAACATATTAAAATATTAAGGTAGTATAAAAATTTTGACTACAAGCCCCATTTCGAAGTTTCTCCTCGTATAAAGAATGTGAAAAGTAGCTTCGGAGGAAGAGTATCTAACATCAAAGCTACTGAATTCAATTTATTATTGGAATCAAATTGATTGGTAAGAAAATTGAAAATTTGAATTACCTCTAATATTAATATTAATAAATATTATTAGCAAATGCTACACAACAATATATGTTAATATAGAAGATGTGCTATATCAAAGTTTTATCATTTCTAGGATTTTAATAATTTTTTTAACATACATCATCATTATTGATAATTTTTCATTTCTAATAATTTTATTCCATCCAACCCATATTCTTTTTAACTATTCCATTAGGTCCAATTTGAGATAAGAAGACCAAAATACCCTTTTCATCTACTTATGTTCCATTTAGTTTACATTATTTTCTTACATTTCAATAAGTCCTATGGGTGACATAATTACCAAAATACCCCTAATGTGAATGTTCACACCGTCAATGTGAATGTTCATATCGTCAATGTGTAGGGGCTCGGCCCATGTCGATCCTCGTGGGTGCCCAGAAAAATTCGAGTCGGCCGGGCCAGCCCACAGGCCAAAAAAATAGGCCCGGCCCGGCTCGTTGATAATGTGAATATTCACATTGACAAGTTAACATTCACATTGATAGGAGTGTAAAATTGGCCCGCCGCCCGGGGCGGGCCCGGACCGGCCCGTTCATAATGTGAATATTCACATTAACATATTAACATTAGCATTGATAAGAGTGTAAAATTAGCCCGTGACACGTGGGCAGCCCGAAGCCCGGGCCGGGCCCGTTGACAATGTGAATATTCACATTGACATGTTAAAATTCACATTGATAGGAGTGTAAAATTAGCCCGTGGCCTGTGGCCGGCCCAAAACCCGCCCGCAGCTCGTGGGCTGCCTTGGGCAGGCCCGGCCCGACCCGTTGATAATGTGAATATTCACATTGACATGTTAACATTCACATTGATAAGAGTATAAAATTAACCCACGCCCCGTGACTGCCCGAAACCAGCCCACGGCCCGTGGGCGGCCGGGGGCGGGCCCGGCCTGGCCTGTTGACAATGTGAATATTCACATTGATATGTTAACATTCACATTGATAAGAGTGTAAAATTGACTTGCGCTCCATGGGTGGCCCGAAGCCCGCGGGCGGCCCGGGGCGAGCCCGACCCGGCCCGGCCCGTTGACAATGTGAATATTCACATTGACATATTAACATTCACATTGATAGGAGTGTAAAATTGGCCTGTGGCCCGTGGGCGGCTCGAAGCCCGCTCGCTGCCCAGGGCGGCCCGGCCCGGCTCGTTGACAATGTGAATATTCACATTGACATATTAACATTAACATTGATAACAGTGTAAAATTGACCCGTGACCCATAGGCAGCCGGAAGCCCGGCACCGGGCCGGGCGGGCCCGGCTCGTTGACAACGTAAATAGTCACATTGACATGTTAACATTCACATTGATAAGAGTGTAACATTAACCCGTGCCCCGTGGCTGTCCGAAACCCGCCCACGGCCCGTGGACTACCCGAAGCGGGCCCGGCCCGGCTTGTTGACAATGTGAATATTCACATTGACATGTTAACATTCACATTGATAAGAGTGTAAAATTGACTCGCGTCCCATGGGCGGCCCGGGGTGGCCTGGGTTTGGGTCCGGGCCTACCGCGGGCCGCGAGCGAGCTTCGGGCAGCAGACAAATTTTACACTCCTATCAATGTTAATATTAACATGTCAATGTGAATATTTACATTGTCACGGGTCGGGCCAAGCCCGCTTCGGGCTGCGGTCTGGCTTCGGGCCGCCCACGGGTTGCGGGCCAATTTTACACTCCTATCAATGTGAATGTTAACATGTTAATGTGAATATTCACATTGTTAACAAGCCGGGCCGGGCCGGGCTTTTGGCCGCCCATGGGCAGCATGCCAATTTTATACTCTTATCAATGTGAATGTTAACATGTCAATGTGAATATTCACATTGTCAACGGGCCGGATCGGGCCCGCCCCAGGTCTCCCATGGGCCGTGGATGGGTTTCGCGCCGCCATGGGATGGGGGCCAATTTTACACTCCTATTAATGTGAATGTTAACATGTCAATGTGAATATTTACATTGTCAACGGGCCGGGCCGGATCGAGCCCGCCCTGGGCTACAGACCAATTTTATACTCTTATCAATGTGAATGTTAACATATCAATGTGAATATTCACATTGTCAACCGGCCGGGCCGAGCCCGCCCCGGGCCGCCCACGGGTCGTGGGCGAGTTTCGGACAGCCACGAGGCACGAGTTAATTTTACACTCCTATCAATGTGAATGTTAACATGTCAATGTGAATATTCATATTGTCAACGGACCGGGCTGGGCCCTCCCCGTGCCGCGGGCGGGCTTTTGGCCGCCCATGGACTGTAGGTCAATTTTATACTCTTATCAATGTGAAAGTTAACATGTCAATGTGAATATTCACATTGTCAATGAGCCGGACCGGGCTCGTCCCGGGTCGCCCGTGGGCCGCGAGCGGGTTTCGCGCCGCCACGGTACGCGGGCCAATTTTACACTCCTATTAATGTGAATGTTAACATGTCCATGTGAATATTCGCATTGTCAACGGGCCGGGCCGCCCTGGCTCCTGGGCGGGTTTCGCGCCGCCCACGGGCCAATTTTACATTCCTACCAATGTGAATTTTAAAATATGAATGTTCGCATCATTAAATTGCTAATTGTTCAAAAAATATTTATAAGGGTATCAAAATTGAATATAAGGGCATAAGTGTCCAAGAAAATAGTGTAAATCAAGAAAATAGACTTTATAGAATAAAATTATACATATATGGGACTAAATAGATTAAAAAATTCCTTGATGAACTTCTTAAGTTAAAACACTTTTAAATTGGACTTATCAATAAAAATTCCTTTTTCATTTCGTATTTAAAATATTATCTTATAAGTTTTACTCATTCGCAACTGTAAATCTGTCAGCTACTTTAGTAGTTGTGGAAGAACTCAAAGCAAACATTTTTATTATTGTAATCATTATTATTATTTAAACTACGTATCAAGAAAGAAGATTATTTATTTGACAATAAGAAAAACATATAAACTAAGGTCAAGTTTGAGAACTTGTAAAAAAGTTAAAAAGTCAAAAAATTATTCAAAAAGTTAAAAAATTAATACTATTCACCAAAAGTCAACAATTACGGTTACACAACTCTCAATTCGAATTTTTATCTACAAATCAATTTTTATAATTTTTTATTACATATTTTTTCATAAAAAGTCAAAAAGTTAACCCAAATATCTATATTTTCAACCTCAATTTTTTAGTTCAAAAAGACAAAAAGACAAAAAGTGCACTTATTTAGGACATCTCA
Source organism: Camellia sinensis (assembly GCF_055761805.1). Lineage (NCBI taxonomy): Eukaryota > Viridiplantae > Streptophyta > Magnoliopsida > Ericales > Theaceae > Camellia > Camellia sinensis. The sequence continues at coordinate 194,787,897 of NC_138964.1, forward strand.
AATAACCCCTAAACGCGTATAAAATACTGACTGATTGAAGAAGCTCCTCCAACAGCACTTCAATCACTAATGCCCTCCCATTATGCATGCAAAATCTGTCGTTACCCTTGTCTGTACATCCTCACTGCAACTCGCCAACAGGCGCCTCGTTGAGCCATAGGAAGTGGATGAAGTCGTACAACTTTGCACTTACACTGACCTGCTCGGGGATAGGAATTGTATATCTTAGTACTTGCAGATAACGAAACATATACAAAGGAAAATGTTTTAATTTGCAGAGTCGGGCAATCAAGAGATGTATTTGTACAACACCTTGTAAGGAGTCGGATTCAATCTCCTCATGTGGTCAGACCGCATTAGTTCCAGTTGTTTAATACAACGATCCCTGATGTCCTTGAGCGGTGGAAGTTCTTCTCTTGCTTTGTCTTCAAGAAGCAAAAAACAAAGTTCAGACATTGTAAGCAAAATTTAAAATCTTTCACAAACTGTATACACAAAGTTAGTCTTAATTATTTATTGCTAAGAAATGCTAAAGAAATTTCTGATCTTCCAATAAAATATTGAAAGTTATGTAGTCCACCTATTACTGCAAAACCTAATTCTCAATCACAGAAGAAAAACCTTTTTCAAACACGACTTTCTTTTCATTTAACTTCAACAATGTATAGATGTGGAAGACAACAAGGACGTTGAGATTGATAAATAAAAGGCTAAAACTGGTTTTTAAATGACTCACATGAATGAACAAAACAAAGCACTGTAAATGGTAATTTTCAATGTAGAAACACAGAAATTAATATAAACACTCAAAATTATGCATTGACAAGCTGGCTATATTTGAAGATCAAAGTTACGTATCTACAAATTCTCACCTGTGCTGCCAGGCCAGAAACACTTTAGAAGCTCCTCAACACGTTGCGGCACCACATATGCTCGCTTTGATTCACTAAATGGGTGACGACACAAAATTCGTTCTGATACCTACACACAATTTGCTTTGATTCAAACTGGGTAAACAACACAGACTGACTTCATCAAATGGGTGACGACACATCACTTTGATTCATTATAAGAAAATAGTTCCAGTAGCGAATAAGTAACATGAACCTGTATGTAGTATTCTTATCATGTTTTAACTTTTGATGCATATAGTTATACTTAAATTTTTTAGTTTTAGTACAAAAAATAACTCGAACTTTCGAAGGTGGATGAATAAAAACTGGCAGTTTCTCAGGAACTGAAATTAATTATGTTCTTCATTAACAAATGTTTAGATATTTCATTCTAATATAGTGATTCAGAAAGTAGATTGCATGGGGAAATATGGAATTTTATGGCAGGATAGATGATAAAGTATGAAATTTAATGTGCTACGTTAAATTCATCAGATTTCTTGAATCTATTGCGAACATGTCACATAATTGCACAGAAGAGAAAAGGATAAGAACAAAGAGATTAATAGGAACAAAGCATGCAGGTGAACTACCTTCGGAGGTGGTTCATTTTCCCCCGTCATTATATCTACAAGTGGGTAGCCTTCTTTCCCGTACAATCGGAAACACCGTTTTCTACAAGGAATAGAGACCTAAAACCACAAGGTCAACCTTCATAATATAAAACCATAAGGCCACCAAAATATTTAACGGCATGAGCAAACCTTTGAAACATCTTCAGAAAGTTTGATACGAGGCTGATTATTTATTTCGACAAGCTTGAAAACACAACCTAAAGCAGCTTGAGCATAACATGTAACAAGATAAGTTCCAATTCCGAATGCATCAACTTCATGCCCCTGTGGAGGAAAAAAATCACTCAATACAAATATTTAGGTCCATAAATAAAGTCATCTTCTCTTTTTCTTTCTTTCTGTAATAAATGAAATCTTCAACATTGTTTAATATAAATTTGACAATCAATAAATAGAAAATGGAACTATGATGGCAATATTGAATTAGAGATATACTTACCTGTTTGTTTAAAGCATCTAAAGTTTCCTCATTGAGGTCATTACTAGCAGTAATACTCATCTTTCCAAAATCTGGCACTCTGAGTTCCTTCTCAATAGTGCGAAAGAACTTGCGGGCTTCACAAGATAAATACGCAAGGTCACCAGAGTCTAACCTAATGCCTACTGCTTTGTACCTGCACATTATGTCAGCTGGGCAATGAAGTTTAAAACTCATAAAAACAAAACAAAAAAGAAAAAGCGTTTGTCTTATATAAGCAGATAATAGGAAATATAATGAGGCAAATAGTAAGGATAACATAAAGACACACCTAAACTCTCAGAGAAAAATGACAACACAAAGCAGCACCGAGGCTTATAGACAACTTGTAAAATACCGATGGACATCATACTCGCAAGAGCATTATTATATCATGGGTTTTGTAAAGTCTACTGAAAGAAATAATGTATAGAGAAAGAGAGAGAATAAATTGTATGTATTATTATTGATTGATATATTGATATATCTATTACAATGATTCATGATTCCTATATATAGAAGAGGGTGAGTGTGTAGTAGGTAAGGAGTAGGTGAAGTGGAGGTGGTAGTGGTGTAGTGGGTTAGGTTTAGTGGAGTAGGTGAGGTGGTAGTGGTGTAGTGGGTTAGGTTTAGTGGAGTAGGTTTAAGTGGGTGAAGTAGGTGGAGAGTAGGTGGATTTTAACAGCCCCCCGCAAACTCAAGGGGGGATAGGAACTAACCAACTTGAGTTTGGAGAGAGTAACAAAATAAGAAAATACATAAAAATAAAAGAGGATAGGTGACACTGTATGGTCGTGTCAGACCATTGGTGAAGACACTGGATGGTGGTGTCATAACGTTGTAGAGGACACTGTATGGTGGTGTCATACCGATGTAGAAGACAGTTTATGGGGTCATGTCGGACCGTTGTAGCAGATAATGCTGTGACAGTTGTTGTGACAGTTTACGGAGTCTTGCTGGACCCTTGTAGAAACTAACCGGAATCAATGTCGGGACAGTTTACAGAGTCTTGTCGGACCCATAAAGGAGCTAACCGGAATCAATGTCGGGACAGTTTACAGAGTCTTGTCGGACCCATAAAGGAGCTAACCGGAATCAATGTCGGGACAGTTTACAGAGTCTTGTCGGACCCATGAAGGAGCTAACCGGAATCAATGTCGGGACAGTTTACAGAGTCTTGTCGGACCCTTAAAAAGTCGCACCCTCAAAAGGTGTGCCCAATCCATAAAAAGGCGTGCCATCAAAAGGCGTGCCCAATTCATAAAAAGATGTGCCATCAAAAGGCGCGCCAGACACGCGGCAATGCACGTGATCGACAGTGCGCGTGTCGGCCTCTTCGTCATGTGCTATATAAATGAAGGCGGAGGCTGAGAGACCATGTAGAAATCAAACCAGTCTGAAACCTCTGAAAAACTCTTCGTGGGCTGAGAGAGATACACTGGTAACACTCTGTAAACACTCTGTAACCAACCCATCTCTGAAACACTCAGCAACCATAACATGGCCTCTTCTTCCCGTCCAGCTACCCAGAACATGGCCTCCTCTTCCCGTGGTCTGCTTACGCTCTTTCCGGAACTGAACGAGTCCACAAGAGAAATAACTGGTGCGGTGGCCAGTGAACCCCAACTAAACACTTCTGGGTTTGCTCCTTTGAACTTTCCGATGCGGTCGGTGGAGCAAAAAATGGCGGTGCAAACTGATATTGAGGCCAATCAGTATACTCTGAAGTCATGTGTGGAAACCATGACGGCGGTCACAAACTTATCGCACCGGCTGCAGAGCAGGACAAATGAGGTGCAGCAGTTAAACGCCCAACTGGCTCTGCTCCAACGCATGTATAAGGATGCGCGAGCAGAGATAAGTGTGCTAAAGGCGGAAAACAAGGAGCTGAAGCGGAAGGCCACCGTTATGTTCCGATTTGGAGGGCCGCCATATGCTGTAGTGGAGGAGCAGGGAGGAGTGAACTTGCTTGGTGGTCTAGGAAGCACGGAGGCAGCACCGTCAAGGGCCGCTCAGGACGGAGGCAAAAAGAAGAGACCGGCGGCAGAGTAGAGAAGAAAAATCCCACTGTGGGTGTGGTTGTTGTTTTGTTTTGTTTTGTGTTTTTTTATTTTTATTTTTTTTATTTTTATTTTTTTTATGGTGTAAAATGCTGATCGGGGTTGATCCCCGGCATGAAGAAATGACAAGTTTGTAAAATGTTTTTTTTTTTTTTTTTTTTTTTTTTTTTTTTTTTTTGTTTTGGGAGTGTTTTGTTGAAAAAATAAAAATAAAATGAAAGAAAACAAGGGAGAAGGAAAATAGATAAAAAATATTTATAGATGGATTATATGAAAAACATCAGTGCGATTGTTTCAAAATAAAGTGGGGTATTTAAAAAAGAGGAAAAGTGACTTGGAAAAAATAAATAAAAATAAGTGATTTTTGAAATCAAATGGAGGAGAGAGAGGGACAAACCCATGTGATAAAGTGGAGAGAGAGTCGGTGAGTGGGGTGCAAAAGGTGAAGGAGAAATGATGGATTGAAAATGGTTTGGGTCAAAAGTGGACACTGTTAGTGGGGAACATGAGTGCATTGATTATTTGATATAATAATAATAATAAAAAAAATAAAAAGTTAGAACAGTTTGAGAGAATGAGTGGAGTATGGTAAGGGTTTCATCCAAAGCCAAAATTCCTGCAGCGAATCACTTCGCAAATCCTAGCATGAGCTTTTTCTCTTTCCAGGCTTATTCATGAATTTCCTGGTGATTTCAAGAGCCTCTGGTGGCATTGTGGCAGAGAACACCCCAACCTGGATTTTGGGTGGCAGCAACTGAGAACACCCCAACCTGGATTTTGGGTGGCAGCAACTGGAAAATATCATAGATCTGATTTTTAAAAACCTCGTGACAGCATTTCATCAGCTTCATCCAAGACAAACATTTTGATGTAAACAGGGCGAAGTGATTGTCTCCGCAACATGTCAAACACACGACCAGGAGTACCAACAACAACATGAACCCCACTGGAGAGAATGCGCTGATCTTCGCGCACACTAGTCCCTCCAACACAAGCATGAACCTTCACACTTTGCTAGGCAAGTTCAAGAGTGGGTGGAAGAACCAAAGCTTGGCACTCAACCAAGCTATAATCTAGCTGCTGCAGAATTCCAGAGCAGAATGTTGCAGTGTTTCCAGTTCCAGACTGTCTCGTCATATGAGGTGAAGAATTCTTCTCCATCAGCCTCACACATGACTACAGTTGCACAAATCTTTGTTGATTTTATCAGCGGAATAGGTTGAGGTCCGGCGGGCGGCTAAGGTGAGGTTGCCGCCCGCCGGGGAAGCGAAAATACTAGGTTTTAAACCAGCTCTGATACCATGAAAGAAATAATGTATAGAGAAAGAGAGAGAATAAATTGTATGTATTATTATTGATTGATATATTGATATATCTATTACAATGATTCATGATTCCTATATATAGAAGAGGGTGAGTGTGTAGTAGGTAAGGAGTAGGTGAAGTGGAGGTGGTAGTGGTGTAGTGGGTTAGGTTTAGTGGAGTAGGTGAGGTGGTAGTGGTGTAGTGGGTTAGGTTTAGTGGAGTAGGTTTAAGTGGGTGAAGTAGGTGGAGAGTAGGTGGATTTTAACATCTACCATTTGTATATGTGGTAGGTTTTGCAAAATTGTGCACATGCCAACACATTCATTTTTTCACATCCAATCAGATTTTTATAAAATAAACTGACAACATTATGAAGATTACATATATTAGTTTGCATTGGTATCTAGCACATTGTTATTATTCTTGTATTAATTCTTCTAGACGTATGTACAAAGTCACTCAAATTATGCGATCTATTGAAGATTTTCCACAGGGAGTGGGAAAGTGAAATACATTTCATTTGAACAAGACATTCAAACTTCACAAAAGACGTTAGCAACTTATCTGATGTATGAAGGAATTGCTACCATAATGTAAAACATTTGCATTCAAGTCTAATAAAATATTTTCCATAATATGTTTTACTTTTTATAAGTAATAAGGCCCTGATAGTTTAACAATAGTTAATTGGTAACCTTATATATTAAACTATACCTCCCATTCAATATCACTATCGCACTAATCACCACCATGATCACTATATTGTAAGTGTGTAAAGGCAACCATTTGGTCTTGGTAAAGAAGATTGTTATTTGGGGAAGAAAAAATCCACATGTCAAACTAAATTGAAGTGGGAGGATACCACAAAAACGAAGAGAAAGGTTGATAAATGGAAAACTTTGGTCATCATAGTGAAACCACGTTCACACAAAGAGAAACAATCATAGTAAGCAAAGATGTATATACACTTGTAAACCTTTTGAACATACCCTAAATCATTGAGTGCCAGAGCAACCGCACAGAAATTAGGAATTCCACTTCTCATAACCTGGTAAAATGAGCGCAATTTTGTTATAGTTGGGAAACCAAAGATTGATTGACTCAATGGTAGATGTACCGATATGAAAGTAAGACAGTATGGCTTGCACAAGAGTGAAGTAGTAACCATGCTTGTGAATAAACAAAACGAAGCAATATCACCTGACTTCAAATGCGAAGCAACATAAAGCACATGTAACCGGGAAAAAGTAAAATCTACTACTAAAAGTATGACCACAAGTTACGATGTGAGCAATTGGTTGCTAGTAGATTATGAGATGCAAATATCAAGATCATATTGTAAATGCCAAAATTCAAGGGTTATTTTTTGAAGATATCTATAAACGGGAATTTTTTCCCTTTTTTTCATAAAGGAAAATTGCATTAGATAAGAAAGAAGAGAGAACCAAGAACACAGGAGGTATACAAAAAGGCAAAGAAAGCCAAAGATATCAACAAATTGGAAAATGACAATTATGCCCCATAATTAGCATCCCCTAAAAGCACCCAAGGAAGAAAAGGACACTAAGAGCAAGAACTAAGAAGAGTGTCTTCCATCTTTATAGTTGCTTCAGAGATTTGTAACAAATTCAAAATATGGTACCCATGGCTTATCTAGGCAACCTTAAAGCTTAAAACTATTCAAGTTAACAAAGTATCTTGGGAGGAATGGGCATTTTAAGGAAACAACCCCACATGACTAGAACTCACTAAATGATGAAGACCCTGATTTAAGTAGCAGATCTCTAGAGTTTAATGAATCAATCTAAGAGAGATTGAAATTTGAAAATGAATTTACAATCTTTTGCACCCTATCTAACAGCCCTTTAGATATAAAACAAACTGAAAATAATGATTAGGTAAAAAAAAATTGTTGGTCAATCATCTTGTAATACATGTTTTGTCTAATATGATAAAATCATCTGTTTGGTTATAAACAACAAAGATAAACAAAAAAGGCCGGTTAGATGAAAGATTATACCACATGATACAAGGTTAATCTAACAAGCTCATACTTACATCATATGTGTCTACAAGAGCTAGAAAACTGTTGGGGAATGCTAGGGCATATGAGGTGAAGGCTGCTAACTCACTCTGATTCGTCTCACCAAAAATGCCATGTAATGAATGTGATCGCTGAAAAGCATCCACAAACAAAACAATTCAAAAATCAAACATGTAAAGATAAGAAAACACATACAACACTAAAAAGCCTATTGCAGATGCCAAAAAGCCATCCTAAAATTCAAAACAAAAAGAAAGAAAGAAAGGTATAGAGTATCAACATAAATTGATCATATTTGTATTCAATGCACTAAAATGCATGCCTACCTCAAATTGCAAGAGAAGAGGAGGGGGATGATGATATAGAGCATTGAAGTCTTATCAAAAAATAAGAAGAGAGGTAAATCTGAAACTTTATATGGAGCATGCTTTGCACATTATATAATTACTGCTTAGGGTCAATTTAATAATAATAAAAAAAAAGGTCATACCCAGTGCACAAGGCTCCTTACAGCAGGGTCTGAGAAAGGCAGTAGGTAGGCAGCCTTGCGCCCACTTTTTGCAGAGAAGCCGATTCCTGCGATTTGAGTCTTATTTTATGTATTTTGTAGGTTAGAATGTTGTTACACAAATTTATAGGTTCAAGCAATGTTTTTGGGTATTTTATATGGTTTTTAGAAGGTCTAGAATACTCTAATTAGAGAAAGTTTATTAGTTTCCTATTTGTGAGTTAAAGTTCTTATACAAAACGGAGAATTCTAACAACCTATAAGTATGCCTGTGGTTTTGCTTTTCAATAGAGAGTTGAGTTAATGAGAATTTAATTCTTCCTTTTTATAATGTTCATGCCCCCCCCCCCCCCCCCCCCAAAAAAAAGTGCACTTTTCAACCCCAAAAACCCCATCCAATCAAGCTTAAATCAAACCTAACACCTTCCCCTACCTACTAGCCTTCAATTCAACTACTGAAACCCTAAAATACTCAGTGTTAAAGCCTTCAAATAGCCTCAGTTAAGAAAATCCAGCAACCTGTCACTTTTATAACCAAACAATTTTAGCTCTTAAAACCCTATCCTTCGAATCTATTCCTACCCCTGAACCCACCAAAAATCCAATTGTAAGCGTCATTAGGCCAAATTTACAAAATAGTCCTACATCAGATGAAATAACTCTTGCACAAGCATGGTAGATGGAACTTTTCAGAAATTGGAATGGTATGTGATGTGGAGATATCCATGGGTGAATATCTTAGAACATATATGAACAGACATGATTGCATTCATGAATACTCCAATGCACTAGAAAATGGTCAATTGGCATGAGAAACACGAGTTGGAGAACAGAACTCGAAGTTGACAGGGTTACATTCATACTATCTACTTTTTCTGCACAAGAGCTATTCTAAAACAAACTATATTTACATGAAGTCATTGCAGTGTGTTATCATACAAGATGAAAATTCTCATTTTCATGCTGTCATGTGTGAATGTTCACAGCGCTTAGGTCCATTGGTCCAAAATTACTGTGCATGATTATCATAGTTTGCATTCCACATGAAAAAACATATTACGCATCTTGCATAAATTCATCATGCGCAACAAGGTTTCTTCAGTCTGCTAACTTACATTTGAAGTGGATATGCAGAAGGGTAGTCTCAAAAGCAGAAAAGTAACCCAGAACCATATGAACAGAATGGAAAAGGACAAGCAGAAATATCTTAAGCTCAAAAACACACAGTAACTCAAATCATATTAACTTGTGTCTTCAGCTGAAGATAAAATATTACATGAATATTAAAGAATAGTGAGAACAATAATTGCTGGACAATCCAAACATTAGTGAATCTAGGAGGGAACAAGAAATTAATTGAACAGTTGGGTAAAATCAGGGCACCTTTATTTTGCTTAGCCATGTCTGTGCTAGACTAACGAAATCCTCACAAGTACTTGAACCATCATGGCTTTTAAGTGATTTCTCCACAATCTCATCAGGGCTCTGCAAATCACTGAATCAATCAGATAAAAATAAACTCATGCAACAGAGAGTAAAAAACTCATGCAACAGGGAGTATGTACCCCAATAGAGTGATAAAGACGTGTTGTTCCCGTTTTCTCTAAATTGTTGAAAATATGATGTCCTATATGTAGAAATACAACAATGACACATTTGGAAAATGACTAATTGAACTAGATAATAGAAAGCAGGAAAATTTAAGCATGACTTGCATCATGGTGGCATACACACTGAAGTTCACATGAAAAAAAATATAAGAAAAAAGAAGAAGACCAAACATTTGATAACATAAGAGGAAAAATGCAAATCAAGATGTACACACTGACACAAACAACTCAATCTTTCGACAATTTCATGCCCCCTTGTAGCTGCTGAATATCGTAAATATTTGAGCAAGAAATTCACAACATTCAGTTTATGAGATAGATTGAACTGAATACGTACATCAGCAAATAAGAGGGCATAGTCATATCCTTATAAGAAAACCCAAAGCATCTTAAATTTCCTATTGCTTTATGATCTGGGTATGCTTTTAAGGATCCTAATGCATTTGCAAGCAATTGACAAACTTCCGTACTCCTCCAAACAGATAAAAGAAACAAGTAACCACCTAACGACCTGCGAAGCTAAGGATTATTTAGGTTATCATCTCCATTTCCCATAAGCAAAATATGAAGTTTAAAGTAGCTGAAAAGTAGAAAATCCACTCAATATTCCAAGATAAGGGCAACTTCTTGTGTGTTTGTAGACTCACTGACACCAAGAGCCAAACTAGATTTCAAAGTTAATCAGATGTCATTTCTACTTTAAAACATTTGATAACACTCCTAACACTGGGCATTATACCAACATTCTTCTTCTCTTTATTCCATCAAATAATTGTTTTTCTTAATATTCACCAAATCCATCAATTTATGTCCAAATTTCTGTTACATGGAACAAATTATTTCAGACACTTTTAATAAAGACAAACTAGACTAACCTTACATATAGATAAACTTCCTACATTGTGGAGAAATACTTTAAAACCTAGAGCTTTTAGTTAAAGAATCTGGATCCTATAGAGTGATCTTAGTATTTTTTGTATGGATGAGATTTAAGTCTACCAAAGTTGAGGGTACAATGGTATCGACAGTCACTTTTTAAAAAAATCTCAGCCATAGAAAAAATCACTCTAAGATCACTCTAGGAAAAATCGCTGTAGAGGATCCGGACTCTTAGTTTAAATTGGAGCAAGATAGAACATATGGAGTGTAAGTTCAACAAAACTAGAAGTATGAGAGCCAAGTAAAACTTAATGAAAATGAGGAGAATGTTGCTCAAATAGGATGGATGACATAGAAAAGTGCTTAAGATATTATTGTGTGATCATTTAGAATTTTTGACAAGTTGAAATAAAAGTTTTATAGAACTATAATGCCAAATACATTATATGTGGAGAACGTTTTGAAAAATGGATGTTGCCAAAATGAGAATGTTGAGATGAATGAATGGTGTCATAAAAAAATTTGAAGCAAGGAACAAGTACTTTCGTGAATTTTTTGTTTTTGTTTTTTTGGGATTGGCACCGGGGTATCCGGATCAAAACTTGACTAATCCCCAGGGGTGCACAAGCCCTCGACAAGGAGTTTCCCACAACTGCACCACAATTAATTCAAAGGTATTCTCTCAGTCCGATGGCCCCAAGGAATTGTTAACACCTAAGAGGTTTTGATCCCTGAACTTTGGAGGGAGCACACCCCCAAGACCCAAGGCCTTGCCACTAGGCCAACCCCTTAAAAATAAAATGAGAGGCTGGACCATGTATGACACTGACCAAATAATGCAATGATAATGAGGAGTGATGTGATCTAAATAATGCTAATAAGGAGTGATATCATACAAGTAGAGAGTGGCAAAAGGACAAGAAGAAAATGGATCCATGTTAGCCAACATCAGGCGATTGGGAATAAGGCTTATCGAGTTTCCATGGAAGTACATAATGCCCATAAATATCAATAAGTAAAAATGAAGAAACCTATTTTCTGCATAAGGTTGTGTTTGGATCTTAAATTTGTGTAGGGATTTGTTGATGGAAAGGAAAACGCAAGGGAAAAGTAACAAACTTCTCTTTTCCTTTCCCTCCAAGAATCCCTACTCAAATCCAAGATCCAACAACAACCTAAGATTTATGTAGGTTTTCTAATCTCTTAGTCATTAGGACTTTGGCATCTCCCGTGATTCCATGCTCATAGAACTTTAACATCACACTTGGTTAAAGTTATTCCAGGCAAATACTAAACAGATAGGAAAAACTTTTCTCACAATGAACACTTCCTCCAACAAAAAATAAAAAATAAAAAAATGAACTCAATATACAAAAGATTATTTAACATCAAATTGCAACTTTCCACAACTAAATCAACTCAATATACATAATCATAAATCAAATTTCATTAAGTTAATCATATGGGAAGCGAATAAAAACGCATGGTTGAAAGAAGAAGCTGTGTTATGGAGGGAAGACTGCAAAATACTAAATACAAAAATAGTTTTGGACCATCATTTTGGTACAAACAAAATTAACGAGCTGCTTCAAAGGATTTGTTTATAATATATGCTTAATAAATGTCAAGCTTCTGTATGGAAATTTCTTGCAAACTACACCAACCATAAATGAGCTAACAAAGGCATGGGAATGCGTTCCTCGGAGCGGTATTCCAAATAACCTCCCAGCTTCAACATTGCTGTCAACACAACTCAAAAGTAAAATGAGCCACTCCAAAATCTACTTTCATCAAGAAGTTACTAGAAAACAGTAAGGATGTAAAGTTCAAGTTATTCATAAATCACTCAAAAACGGCAATGCACAATATATCTTTCTGTCATTCCATGTCTAACCTTTTGGTTTTAAATCTCTAAGTACATTAAAACATACTCCACAGTGATAAAGTAGAAGATTAGCAATGGATGTTTGCCAAGTAACATATTGGGTTCATAAGCTTGTATCCTGTTGTGAGCTTAATAAATCCTAGTGTTTTCTCTCTCGTGATCTTGTATCCTCCTTTGTAGTAGTACTTCATTTGTGGTTGCAAGTTGAGCAATACTTATCTAAAAAAGGAACATACTGCGTAGAGTGCCAGTGAGGCATCAAAATTGAAAGGGAAAAAGAAAAAAAAAATCATAAATCACATTCGAAACACATAAACACACACACACACAAATACATAAAAAAAACTAAACATATTAATAGGAAGGGGGTGAGGCCAACAATAGCTTAAGATGTACGGCCTTGCACTAAATTTTTTTGCATCTCACATAATAAGATCAAATTTAGAAGCCTTCAATTCCTCCCCCCCCCCCCCCCCCCCCCCCCCCCTCATCATCAAGATTTCCTCTAATGTCCACATTCTAAAACCTCATTAACCAAAGAAATATGTAGATGAAGAGCTTATAAGTGAACCAATGGGCCATTTATCTCAAAAAATTTCACTTCCCTTTCTTTCATATATTCGTCAAATGCTTTATAACCCTCTACTCTGGTGCCGTGTAGTTGCAAAAGGCAAGCATTACCTTGGCTGAAGAGATATAGTATGGCAGCATTTTCCCTTATCTCAAACATAGCACACAGACAGGTATGATGAATAACTCCAAGTACAGTTATGGTGGACACATGTTCAAGTGGGCAGATCACATTGTAAATATCGCAACATGTAGCAACCATCTAAGACAGCAACGTGATATTTATAATTGTCCATGGATTTTGTAATAATAAGTTCAATATATTTTCATGAACAAATGTAAAGTTTTACACAAAAAATATTTCATTTGCAATACTTTTTTCTCAAATTACTACAAGAAAACCAACCCTATATTCCAAAAATTTGAGAAATGCAGAATCTAAATCAATCCCATCTCTCAAATAAGAGTGGCTTTAGTTTAAAGCTGCAATCAATTTGAATTTAAAACATTAACTTATTCCAAATAATTCTTAACATGAACAACAGGTTTTGAACCTGAGTTTCTGATCTGACCAATAGAGTAAAAAGACTCCAACAAATATATGCAATCCCAATACATAAGTTTGTTAACCACAAATTTAAATAATAATTTAATATTAAAAAAGAATCACCTTGTTGCATCAAATCCTCCAATATAGCTGTACTTTGAAGCCCCTATTCCACCATCCGGCCCCTAAATGTAAAAATAAAATTAAAAAAAATAAATATAGAATCTATCGAAAATGAATAATGCTAATAATTTCTTCAAATCAAAGAAAAAATCTCAACAACCTGTGCACGACGAAGCCCAAACTCAAGAAGAAGTTTTGATTTTCCAGCAACAAAACGATGCCTTGCTGCATTTGTAGATACTAGTGATGCATAATTTATAAGATTCAAAATTGGAGTTTCCAGCAATTGAACTACCTGGAATAACAATAAGAGTATTAAGGTGTATTATGATCACAATTCAATAATGTAAGCAATTAAAAAACTTCATAAATTTAATGCCGGACAAAGAGAAAAAAATTTCAGAAATTAGAAGAAACAGTATGTAGGTACTCACAGCAATTGGCCCTTCAACTATCAGGAGAGGTACCTTTGGGAAAGCAACAGAACCCTCGGGAACAGCGTGTACTTCAACATCAGAACAGTCAATTCCTCGAAGATAATCATAGAAACCATCCTATATTTCATCAATCAATAATAATTAGTGAACCACTATTCTATACAGTACGAACATAGGCATAGTATCTAACAACTGCAATTTTAATATACCAGTAGCAAAAAAATGTAAAATAACCATGTGAAATTCTTTCATATTAGTAGACAACTTGCTTAATTTTCTAATGTGAGAAAGGTTTCGTAAAAGAGTGTGCAATGGTGAGAATGAAAATAGATTATAGAGTTAGCATATAGTAGAAACTGTTTTAGCTTCTTGTAATGTTGCATTTGTATTCATAAATCCACATCTCACTCGCTCCAATATGCATTAATTTTAGTGTACCCTTGATGATTCCATAAACTCATCAGGCCCTAATAGCAAAATTTACACAGGCAATTTCTCTGCTATAATTTAAAACTCTGAAAGATTAAGTGGTCTACAATCTTGTTCATTTTGTACATCAGATACCACTGCAACCTAGTGCAAGAACAAGTCAACAGGTCATTCCCAATGCTGGTAGCCGATAATCAAGGGTGCTGGGAAACGTAGATTGGATATGGACCTAACCTTTGACATATATGCACAAAATGGCTAAAACTAAATGCGACTCCAACCTGCATTCCCATGCTTGGCAGTCTGAGCATTTTACCACTGCACAAAGCAACGGCCCCTTGTGCAAGAACAAGTCATTTCAAAAAGTTCTCAAGTGTTAGGAAACGAGCTGAACCAAGCCAAGCATTTGAGTGTTCAAGCTTGTTTACTAAGAATTAGTTGAGCTCGAGCTTGGCTAGCCAAATATTTGAGAAACTCGAGCTCAGCTTGAGGCAACTCAACTACATAAACGAGCCGAGCTCAATCTTGAAAAAAGGATTAAACTTAAATTAATTTACTTATTAAGATTAAAAAAAAAGAAAATAAAAATTACAAGCAAAATATACAAGAAGGCATATATTAATAAAAAAATCAATCAAATACGTAAACTTACACATAACACCAAACACAGTAGAAAAATAAAATTAATGAAAATTTATTTGATCTATTATTATAAATAAATATTAATTTATTTTCTTTATGTTCGCGAGCCTTATTGAGTTGAGCTTGGGGCTACTCTAGCTTGGCTTCATAATGAGCCTAAAAATCAAACTCGAGCTCGTTTATTTAGTAAATGAACCGAGCTCAAACGAGCTATAAACAAGTCGAGCTCGAGCTGTTCATGAACAGCTCAGTTCATTTGTAGCCCTAGGCTCATGTACATACATCAGACAACATTAGACATTGCCTCGTAATCTATAAACACAAAAGGCGCATTAAAAGTTGTGAACAATGTGTTGGATACAACATTTTATTTTGCAGAGAGGATAATTCATGTGACTATGTGCCACCATGGCTTGTGATCCAAATCATTGTGTCATATGATCCTACAATATTAAATTGCCAAAACGGTCCAAATTGTAGTAAAATTGGTATTATAGCGGGATCTCAAGTGGGACAGTGTGGGATCATAGTAGGATCATGGGTAGGATTACAACTAGCATCTTTGGTCTTAAGATTTTTCACCTTATTTTTACTATGTGTCATCCTTATCGCTGTTTTTACCTTCTTTTTATTTATTTATTTATAGAAAGTGGAATCTTACAATCCACAATCCAATCCGCGAGACCCTCTCACTGATGCCACGTAGGATTCCAATCTTAACAGCCATGCGTGCCACAGAGTTGGGAGCGAAAAACACTTGCCATCGATCCAAGTCACAACCTCTTATTCTCATCTGTATATATGGCATATGCCCACAAATATAAATCTATACTGGCATCCAGTCATCCATGTTCTACAACAAAGCCTTCTTGTGCAAATATTGCTCAAATATTGAAAAGAAAAAGGAATTTTTTTGCACAACCCTAGGACAATGCATGACGTAACACAATTCACTTTTATATTTCAAAAATGAAAAATCTTTCCCCCAATTGCATGTATGCATCATATGAAAAATTCTGAAGGCTTTTACTATTTATCCATAGACAGCAAAGATGAACTAGTTTACCTCACATGTTTTAGGCAATGATGCCCGGATAAAAGCGATCTCCTCAGCTGTAAATTTAAAATTAGCAATGAACCTTATGCACTCTTCAAGACCAGCAAAAATTGTATATTCACCGCCGAAGGGATTCTTCCGAAAATATAAATCGAACCTGAAACATATTAAAGGTTGCAAGTGATAGGCATATTAGAAATATCCAAAGTATATATGGCCTCATAAAGGATTGCTTCACAATATGGAAAGAACAAAGTTAGAAGCTCAAAAGCGAGAGGAAAAGCACACCAGCAAAATATAAAGTCAGTGCATACATGAAATTTCAAGAAGAAATCACCATGAAAATTCTAATCATGTTAAAGGTTACAAATGATAGGTTTCATTTCTCACCATAAGTGGTGAGATTTAATGAAAAACAAATTGATTGGTAGTTGATTTTTTATAATACCAAGATTGGCCATTGCAAAGAAAGAAAAAGAAATTTCACCCATATACCTATATCACATACTTTGCTTTCCTACTCATCCAAACATGATAGTAAGAAAACATAATCATTTCTTTCTTTTTCTTACCTATATGAGAGAAACAACAATCATTTCTTTTCTTTTCTCATCCGGCAATCCAAACATATTAACGACCCTGTAGATTCTTATGTTTGTCGAATTCATTCAACCAAGCTCATCATTTTCTCAGCTAAATCACAACATCCATGTTAATGAGATTCCTTTTCTATGGTTCCTTGTTTGTTCTGTAGCTTCCTAAAAGTTCATAGCTTGAACACCACAAATGCTACTTTTTCACAAAACTTCATTAGGATTAAATTCAACGGCCGGGTTTCATCAATTGACTATTGGACAACGACCCACTTTCAATTACAACCAAAATTTCAACTAATGCTATCAAATAAACACCATACAACATTAAAAAAGTACAAAAAAAAAGAAGAAGAAACAAGAATGGCAAGAGACAATTGAGGAAAATGGACTCACACGGCTCGTTCGTTATGCTTGGCAGCTTTCCAGTAGGAATAGGCCATGGTGAACTGATAGAAATCGGAGAGGAGAGGTGTCACCATCGGATTGGTCGGTCCTGGGATAACAGGACGCTGGTTTTGTTCTTTTTTGGGGCCATTTGCTTTCGCAGCCTCCATTGCTGGGCGTACAAAATCCTAGGGTTCGGCTTTCTCTCTCTAGAATCTGCTTCTTCTTCTTCTACGTCAATATATATATATATAAACAAATAAATAGGAGAAAGCAATGAGAGTAGAACTCCTCTAAGAGAGAGAGAGAGAGAGAGAGTGGTTAAGACCGTTGGAGAGAAAGGGATGGAGGAGAATCAATTTACGCAAACAATGAAGTAATGGAAGGACTACGATTAACGAACCAGAATCCAACCAAAGAAAACAAAACAAAAACACTCGCAACGAGTTGGTGCCATCGAATCCACCGATTACTCTCGACATTTTTTTTAGTGTTAAAAATTCGATACAAATATAATAATGGATACAAAATTCACATGATTTATGGGTTAGTGAATTCCATCGAGTCTATTTTGACTATGTAAAGCACACTCGGTTTAAAAGTTTAAATTATAATTTTGTTTACTTGAAAAAGTTTAAATTATAATTTTGTTTACTTGAAAATATAAGCGTTGAAATACTTTGTTCAAAGAAATAAATTTAAATAAAATGACTAAAATGCCTTTTATATATATTATACACTATCATCGTTCACAAAAATCAAAAACACTCTCTCTCTCTAGTTCTCACAGTCACTTATTCACCACAAGCAGCTTCGCGGAAACGATTAGTCGACGTCGTCAGATTCTGACGACAAGAAGACATCATCGTTCTCGTCTCTTCTGGAGGTCATTATCATCATGATTGAGGTTCTGCCACCGTCAAGAAATCCTTCACCACTACACCGCCGCGTCAACCACTTTAGATCTGAGATCATCACCTCAATTCGATGACTCTATCGCCTCCGCCATTGCCATCGTGACTACCGCTACCACCTCTGTCGCCGCCCTCTCTTTCTCTTTCTCTCTCTCTCTCCTTTCCTCTTCTCTTCACCCTCCGTCGTCGATCTTCTCACATCGTTGCTATCACCTCTTCCTCTTTCGTCACTGCCGCAACCACCACTGCTGTCGCCACACCTCCTTCATCGCCGCCCTCTCTCTTATCCTTTTCTCTGTTTCTCTCCCTCTCTCTATATATATGTATATGTGTATGTTTATATGTTTCATGAAAATAATTTGGTTGTTGTTGTTGGGAAATTAAACTGGAAACCATAATCATAAAATAATACAATATCGAAATGCAATACCAAATTAGTCAAGACTTATGTTGGACACAATTTCTTTAAGTTTTAATTCGCCTCCACCTAGGTGCTCGGATTATCGGCGCCAACCTTACAAGATACAACGACTAGAATCCAAGACAGTAGCACGACGATCCCAGATATAGTGAACCAAACTTGTGTTGCACTCTCTTTGACTCAAAGACACAAAATTGAATAAAGATGAAACAGAAAACAGAGCAATGAAATTCTAAAAAATTTCAATGCAACTCTGATTCTAATTTTGATTATAATTCGATTCAAATTTCTTTCACCAACAACTAAGGATGAGGAGGTATATATATAGACTTGAAATAGTGGTGTGAGGAATGTGTTAACAACCTCAAATGCTGTTCCAATTTCGACTGTCCGTTGTAAGAAACGTAGTGAGCAATGTCATGAGAAACGTGGTGTCCTGTACCAAATTCGGCGAAGAATTTAGCCTACACCATATCACACCTCCATCTGGAATTCTCAAGAAGAAGAGAGAAACCAAATTACAATTAAATTGAATTTCCACTGAAGGCTTCAGAGTTTCTGAAAGAAACCAAAAACAAATTCAAAAACCTTCTTCGAAGTCAATTTTACATTCACTTGAAAAATGGTTTTGATCAACCAAATATACAATGTGAATCACCACCCGACATAGATCACGTTTCTAACTGGATACATCTCAATCGATATCTGGATCCTATCTCAAATTAGGCTCAAAGTTGGCCAAAAATCATGGTTTAAAAACCATTTTTCCAACAATTGTTGATGTGCATAATATATATGTGGCAGATATGATGTGTGGATAAAATATATGGCAGATCTGTTTTGATTTTAAAACCAATCAAGTTTTGGAAGATCACTAATCTTCAATTCTTTCCTACTGATATCTCTATTCTGAATAACATTTTCATTTGGTGCCATTTTTTTTTTTTTTTGTTTTGGGTAGTTGTTGATCTCTAGTTCTTGTTCTTGTCATTGTTGATGATGATCTGTTGAAAAATCTGGTGATAATCTATTGAGAAATCTGGTGATGATCTGTTCAATTTTGAATAGATTAAAAACAAATTGAACAGATAAAGGTTTTTTTAGTTGTAGAGTAAAAATAATTTGAATAGGTAATTTTTATTTGTTTAGCTTCATATCTTTTTGGATTTTTTTTTCTTATTTTTTGTTGTTGTTGTTGTTGTTGTTGTTCTTGATGATGATGATTATGATGAAACATATTGCAACTTATTGAAAAAAAAAACATTTGCACAAATTTGTTCAATTTTGAGCATGTAGGTTTAAAAGAATTTGTATGAGATTTGTTGAATTTTGAACAGACAGATTTCAATAGATAGGAAAATTAGGACATGTTTTAAATAGATTTGTGTGTTGATTTTTTTCTTTGTTGTTGTTCATCATCATCCCAAATGATTTTTTCTTCTTCTTTGTTGACCAGATATAGTTGTTGGATTTAGCTATTAGGTCTGTAAAAGTGTTGTTGTGGTGTTGTTTTTTGAACAAATAGTTGTGTTTTTTTCCCCGAACTACAGATAAGTGGCAGTTGTTGTTGTTGTTGTTGTTGTTGTTGTTATTGTTATTATATAGATAAAAGGTTTTGATCTATCTATATTGAATAGAGATTTTTTTAGCAGATAAAAACAAAAATTTGAATAGATATATTTGTGTATGTATTGGATTATATTTGACTATTGGTGGTGGGAAATTTTAACAAATAGGGAGAAAAAATGAGAGAGAGAGAGAGAGAGAGAAAAGATAAAGAAGAAATAGATAGAAAGAGAAAAGAGAGAAAAAAGAGGAACAGAGAGAGAGTTTAAAAATGGTGTGAATTTGAACCAAAAACAAAAATAGGTAAAAAAAAATCTAACAAATAGGTTAAAAAATTCAACAAATAAAAAAAAAGAAAATTAGTCTAAGGTCCCTCTCTCATTTTTAGTAATGGAAGAGATCCACAATATTATTTTATGATGGCTAAGGTCCTTCAAATAAATTTGATATATCTTACACCTTCAAACCTTCATTCCCCCTCTCTTTCTCTCTTTGCTGCTCTTTTCTCTCTCTCTCTCTTGTCGATCCAGCTTGCTGGCCACTCTCACTTCGTCGAAGACATCATCCTTTCTTCCGACGGCCAGTTCGCTCTCTCCGGAAGCTAGGACTCCGAGCTCCGTCTCTCGGACCTCTCCATCGGCATCACTACTAGCCACTTTGTCGGCCACTCCAAAGACGTCTCTTCGTCACTTTTTCCTTCGATAATCGCCAACATGTTGGAATGATAAACCTGGTTCTGAGCACTACTCAACGTTGAAATGGTCGACACTAGCGTTAAAATAGTTGGATGATGATGCTTAGACAGAAGGTTGAGTTCCCAAGGAACTAAAGCTAGGGCACTGCTAAGATTTGGATCTGAGGCATAAGGTTGATACTTCTGCAAGTAATTAAATTAGTCATTAGTAAAAGGTCTGGGAAATTAAAATGAAGAGCCCACCAGTTCAATAGAAGGTTAACTACATAACAAGAATAGAATAGGTATATGATCAAAAGTTTTGGGGAATACAATTGCTACATGTATAAATTATGTATATACAACTATGATTATATATATACACTTGTATGTGTGTATAAACTGATGTAGTGTATGATTATATATTTTGATAGGTATATATCTTTGGTTGTTCAAATTTCTCTTATGGACCAAACCAGAGAATTTCTCTGGACTAACCTAGAAAAAATTCAATTCAAACTAGAGAATTTCTCTGGACCAACTCAGAGAAAATTTAGTCCAAACTAGAGAATTTCTCTAGACCAACCCAGAGAAAATTCAGACCAACCTAAAGAAAATTCAGTTCAAACCAGAGAATTTATCTGGACTAACCCAGAGAAAATTCAGTTCAAATCAAAGAAAATTCAGTTTAAACCAAAGAATTTCTCTGGACCATGTAAACAAACCCAGAAGTCTCTGAAGATTTTTTTGGGTGGATAACACTCTGAAGATCCATAGTGTTTAATCCCAATTGCTTTGATTTCACAGTGTAAAAGCCCCTCTCATGTTTGGGTTTCTCTCTTTCTCTGATCAAAACAGACATCTGGTTCTTGGGTTGTTGCCAACAGTTGCTGAAATCATTACTTGTTTTATGCTAAATCCTTCAAATTCGTTTATGAATGTTATAGTGCAATTTCTAATCACCTATTTTGGTGATCTTGCTATTGTTGTTTGATTTATTTATGACCCAATTCTATAGCTTGCTTGGTGTTATCATTTGATGCTTTTTTGTTCAAGAGAACCTTATCTGGAGCGTTTGATCATCTTGACTCTCAGAGGTTGTATATTCTCTTTTATATGATTTACTTGTAGTAAATTTATTGGTATTTTGCAACATTGAATTGATTATACATTTCTAGTTACTTGAATTTTCCTAGTTTTTGTGCCCAAGTTGGGGTTCAATACCATACTTCAAGTTCTATTCCAAGAAACCTATTTCCTGCTACTTGAATTTACCATATTCTCAACAACCTTCTAAAAAATTTAACAACCCCATTTGAAATTCTCATCATGCTTTGAAATGCTTTTTGAACCTCTTATTTCATTAATTGGAAATCATTTTTGTTGACTACTTTGATCTGCCATTCACTTAAAACCCATATGCCTTTTTGTTTGCATTGATATTCTCTGTAAATATGCATCCAAATCACTGAAGCTATCAAACTACAGACAATACAAGTGAATTTCTGTGGTTGGCGGGGATTTTCTCTAGGGTTGAGTAAATTTCTCTGGGGTAGAGAAGAAAATTTCTCTGGTTTGAATCCAGAGAAATTCTCTAGTGAGATTTTCTCTATGATGTGTCCAGAAGCATTTGGAATTTTCTCTGTGATTTGTCCAAAGAAATTCTCTAGATTGAATTTTCTCTAGATCGAATTTTCTTTGGATCAATATTGAGGGACCTTAGACATTATTGATGTAGGCCGAAAGGTACCACATTGAGGCCACTTAGGTTACATTTTTAGTCTTTTAATTTTATTTATTTGGTGGAGATGATGTGTTTCGTGCATTTGTACAGAATTGACAGGAAATATGAAAATTCAATCAAAAGGGGCGCGAAATCAGATTCTCCGAGCGAGACGTGAAAAATCCGAGCCCACCAAACCACTGCACGTGCGGCCAAGCTTCACCGCATGTGCGGCCTACCACCGCACGAGCGGCCCACATAGGTGCACAAACGGCCCACCTAGGGACGCGTGCACAGATTTTTTGGTCTGTTTTGCTCCGAATAAAAGACAGAAAATCAGCCAGACCTAGGGTTCGAAAATTGAATACAGAATAGAGGGAGGCTAGGGTTCCAAAGAGAGAAGCTTCTACCAAAGCTTGAAGGACACTTCTATGGAGGTTTCTTCCTCATCTTCTTCCTCTTTCCAGTCCTCCATGAGTGGCTAGTCGTCTTTTCTAGGGTTTTGGTAAAACCCTAGCCATGTAATGGAATTTTTCATGAGCTTTAATTGTAAATTGGTTTGAATGAATGTATGGATGTTTTAGAAGTTTTTAATCATTGTTTCGTTCATCTCTTTAAGCATTTTACCCTCTGTGATTGTTTAATGCTTTCCATACATTAGCATTCTTTGTGTTTGTATTCAAAGTACGAGACGAGTCATGCTATGAGAGACGGGTCGTTTTGCTAACATAGTTTAGAGCAATCGACTCGTACTACTCGGGATGATCCGTGCCTGTACATTGAATGCAACAACCCTCTTGATCAATATTTCAAACTTGTAGTTGTGAAATATTGGGTAGTTCAAACCGAATTGCGATTGGTAGTTGATGTTAAGTCTCATTCATGTGGTTAGTGGTGAATTCTCTACCCTAGGATTTTTTTCGAAAATTAATATCTCAAACCCTAATTTTAATTTTCAATTTAATATCTCAAACCCTAGGATCAACCTCAATTTCAAACCCTAGGATCAACCTCAATTTCACGAGGCATGTGTTATTTGTGCGAGCCCTGCTCATGACTTGAGTGAGTGCCCTTCGGCATCACAATTTTCGGAGTTAGTCCAAGAGCATGTGAATGCGGCTCAAGGATTCTCCAACCTAGGTAATGATCCATACTCCAACACATACAATCCGGGATGGAGAAATCACCCTAATTTCTCATGGAGACCCCCTTCACAAGGCACTTCTTACAATCCTCCACCACCAAGGTAGAATTTCAATAATTTTGCCAACTAATCATTTTACCGACCACCGCAACCTTATAGGCCCCCACAACCATACCGGGAACCACAATCCCCGCCTGTTCCTCAGGGCAACTCTACCTTTGAGACTCAGGTGTTGGAAGTTCTTTCAGAACTTAAGGGGTTAGCACCGGTAGTTCACTCCCACACTCACTCTATTGCCAAGCTAAAGACCTAATTGGGTCAAATGGCTAACAACATGAATCGAAGAAAAGAGGGAAAATTACCAAGTCAAACTGTGGCCAACCCTAAGGGACAATACGGGGCAGGGAGTTCGGGTGGGAATGGAAAGCAACATGAGCAAGTGTAGACGGTGGTTGCTTTGAGAAGTGGTAGGGAGTTAGAGCCTCAGTCAGTTGCGTCTAATGCAACTAGAGTTAGGAAGGGTGACCACGGTGGCTCACCTAGTGAGAGCAAGGGTAAGGGGGAAACACTTAAGAGGGATGACTTAGTCCCTAGTACTTCACTTAAGCCCAAGGCACCATATGTGCCTAAGGCACCCTTTCTCCAATGCCTCGATACACCTTCCCCTTTTAATAAGAATGCGACATCTATGGAGGCAATGATGAAGGTCTTTAAACAGGTAAAAATCAACCTCCTCCTGTTGGATGCGATTAAGCAAGTACCATCATATGCCAAATTTCTGAAGGACCTTTGTACGCAAAAGTGTAAATCTAGGACACATGTGTCCCAAAAGGTCCTACTCACGGAGCAAGTAAGCTCTATCTTGTTGAATGACACACCTCCTAAGCTTAAGGACCTAGGTGCCCCAACCATTGCATGCATTATAGGGGACCATTTCATTGATAAGGCCTTATTAGATTTAAGGGCTAGTGTCAATTTGTTGCCGTACTCTGTGTACGAGGAGTTTGGGCTTGGCGAGTTGAAGCCCACTACTGTTACTCTTCAGTTGGTTGACCGGACCCTCAAAGTGCCACGTAGCATGATTGAGGATGTGCTAGTCAAGGTTGATAGGTTCTACTTCCCTGTTGACTTTTTGGTGTTAGATATGGAATCGGTAGCCAGTTCTAGGAAACAAATCCCGGTGATCTTAGGTCAACCTTTCTTGGCTACAGCCAATGCATGCATTAATTGTCGGACCGGGGTTATGGAAGTTTCATTTGGTAACATGCAAGTGAAACTTAATGTTTTCCAAGCATCACAACAACCTCATGAGAGAGAGGAGTGCTTATTAGTGGATATTGTGGATGAGATTGTTGAGGAGGGTTGGCCCTCCATTCTTGTAGAGGACCCTTTAGAGTCTTGTTTAGCTTATTTTGGGTTTGAAAATTTTGATATTGATGGGTCAGTTGAGGAGGTGAATGTCTTGCTTAATTCTTCTTCTACACCGGATTTTCCTCCATGGAAAGCCTGGTTTGAGTCACTTCCTCCTCTGTCGAGAGAGCCTGTCGTACCATCTTTGGTCACACCACCTACACTTGAGTTGAAGCCACTCCCGACCACACTCAAGTATGCATTTTTAGGGCCCCAAGATACTTTACCGGTCATTATTGCATCTGACTTAACTGTAGAGCAGGAGAGTCAGTTAATGAGTGTTCTCGTTGCACATCGGAGTGCTATAGGATGGTTAGTGGCTGATTTGAAAGGGATAGATCCCTCTGTGTGCATGCATTACATACACGTAAAGGAGGACACCAAACCTTCTCGCGAAATGCAACGGAGACTGAATCCTAATATGAAAGAGATGGTGAAGAAGGAGGTATTAAAATTGTTGGATGCGGGTATCATATACCCCATCTCAGATAGCAAGTGGGTGAGTCCTACACAAGTGGTGCCTAAGAAATTGGGCATCATCGTTGTTGAGAATGAGAGAGGAGAGTTAGTCCCCACACGAACCACTACTAGGTGGCGAGTGTGTATTGATTATAGGAGACTAAATTCCTCGACTAGGAAGGATCATTTTCCTTTACCTTTCATTGACCAAATCCTAGAGCGGTTAGCGGGGCAGGGTTTCTATTGTTTTCTTGATGGCTACTCGGGGTATAATCAAGTCCCGGTGTACCCCGCTGACCAAGAAAAGACCACATTCACATGCCCTTTTGGCACTTTTGCTTACAGGCGCATGCCCTTCGGGCTATGTAATGCACCGGCGACCTTTCAACGGTGTATGATGGCCATTTTCTCCGATATGGTGGAGAAATTCTTAGAGGTTTTTATGGATGACTTTTCGGTGTTTGGACCGTCTTTTGAGGAATGCCTTAGGAACTTGACTAGAGTGTTAGAACGATGTACTGAGGCAAACCTAATCTTGAGTTGGGAAAAGAGCCATTTTATGGTTCGGGAGGGTATAGTGTTGGGACACATTGTGTCCCCTCGAGGTATAGAGGTTGACAAGGCTAAGGTTGACCTCATTGCAGGCCTTTCTCCACCCAATTTCATGCGTCAAATTAGGTCTTTCTTAGGGCATGCAGGTTTTTATTGTAGGTTTATCAAAGACTTTAGTAAGATATCACGTCCTTTGTGTAGTTTACTGGTTAAGGACGCGCCTTTTGTCTTTGATGAAGCATGCTTAAAGGCATTCGAAACACTGAGAATGGCCTTGACCACCACCTCAATCATGAAATCACCAGATTGGTCGCTTCCCTTTGAAATCATGTATGATGCCTCCGATTATGCTGTCGGGGCTGTGTTGGGCCAAAGGGTCAATAAGGCACCATTTGCTATATACTATGCTAGTCGCACTCTTTTGGATGCACAATTGAATTACACTACCACCGAGAAAGAGTTGCTAGCTGTAGTCTTTGCCTTAGACAAATTCCGGTCTTATCTCCTAGGTTTCAAGGTCACAGTCTTCACTGATCATGCCGCTTTGCGGTATTTACTATCTAAGAAAGAGACCAAACCTAGGTTGATTAGATGGATTTTGTTGCTTCAGGAATTTGACCTAGACATCCGTGATAAGAAAGGATCTGACAATGTGGTGGCGGATCATCTTTCCCGAATCCTCATTGAGTATACTAGTGACCCTTTTATTTTGCATGATTCGTTTCCGGACGAACAACTCTTTGAGTTGTCACAAGTGAGCCCCCCGTGGTTTGCACATATTATGAATTACTTGGCCATTGGGCAAATTCCGCAGAATTGGTCTAAGCAAGACAAAGACCGATTCTTTTCGCAGGTCAGGTATTACTTTTGGGAGGATCCGGAGTTGTTTAAATATTGCTCCGACCAAGTGATCCGAAGGTGTGTGCCGGAGAGTGAGGTGCATAGCATTCTTACATTTTGTCATTCTTCTGCATGTGGCGGTCATTTTAGTAGGCATAAAACGGCCGCCAAGATTTTACAGTGCGGGTTTTATTGGCCCACAATTTTTAAAGATGCCCATCAAATTTGTAGAGCTTGTTTGCGTTGTCAGCAAATGGGTTCGATGTCTCGACGTGACATGATGTCAATGTCCCCTATTCTTGTAGTAGAAATATTTGATATTTGGGGGATTGATTTTATGGGCCCTTTCCCGTCGTCATTCGGGTTTGAGTACATTCTCTTGGCAGTAAATTATGTGTCTAAGTGGGTGGAGGCAATAGCTACCCGAACAAACGATCATAGAGTGGTAATCAAATTTTTGCATGAAAACATCTTTAGTCGCTTTAGGTTTCCTAGAGCCATAATAAGTGATTAGGGTACACATTTTTGTAACCGGTTCTTTGAGTCGGTAGTTAAGAAATACTCTATCACTCATAAAGTTGGCACTCCATACCACCCTCAAACTAGTGGCCAAGTGGAAGTCTCAAATAAGGAGGTAAAGCACATAATTGAGAAAACGGTGAGGCCGGATAGGAAAGATTGGTCGCAACGGTTAATTGATGCATTATGGGCTTACTGCACTGTTTATAAGACCCCCATTGGGATGTCACCATATAGAGCAATGTTCGGCAAAGCTTGCCATCTCCCGGTTGAACTTGAGCACCGAGCATTGTGGGCCATAAAGAAGTTTAACTTCGATATGGTCGCGGCTGGGCTTAACCGGAAATTGCAACTCAATGAGTTGGAGGAAATCCAGAATGATGCATATGAGAGTTCGAGAGTTTTTAAAGCTCGGACTAAAGAATTCCATGACAAGCACATTAATAGAAAATCCTTTGAACCTGGCCAAAAAGTGTGTCTTTTTAATTCAAAATTGGGACTCTTTCCGGGCAAGTTAAGATCAAGATAGGATGGCCCTTTTGAGTTTGTTGAAGCATTTATTCATGGCGCCGTTGAGGTGTGAGATCTAAAGACTGGCCACTCTTTCAAAGTGAATGGCCAAAGATTAAAACCAAATATAGAGGAGATTGGGAATGAGGATATGATTGAGTCCATTGCTTTGATGGACCCATTTTACTATGATTGATTTCTTGTTCTCTTTTCTTTCCCTTCTATGCTATTCTATTTTTCTTTGTTCTCGTTATGCTTTACTTGCGTCTTGGAGACTTTAAATCCTCTAAAGGTGTAATTCCTTTGGTGTTAGCCGTGCCCGAACGGCATCTGACGGTCTGGTATAGCCACCTAACCGTGTTTGTAGTGAGTTCCTAGGAGACCAACCGAGACAGTGGAAACTAGAGTTCGAATGGCAAAGCCTAGAACACAAAGGTTTAGGATTTCCAAGACTAGAGTCTGGTTCAAATACCCAGGAGTGTGGAGATTGTTTCAAAACTACCTCGGCTTGAACTCTGTACGGTAGCCCCATAGGTTGAGGTAACTTTATGCGCATCTGGATACCGAATCAACCTAGTCTGTCACCCTGTTGGAGAATAGGCAAAGTTACAAACACAGTTAGGGAGAAAAGTAGTACCCATGGTTTTTGCGTGAAGATTATACCTTTAGTGGGTATTCCGTTATTTTCTTAAGTGCTATATTTATTTCGGATGTCAATTGAAGGTAGAAATGGTTAAGTATACTTTGGGTTGTACTAGCCTGAAGGCTATAAACTACGCTAGGTTTTATTACCTGGAGGATTCTGAAGTGGCAACTTTATGCCATAACTCTGGTGCCTTTTGTTAGGTGCTGGGAGTTAGTTTTCCATTTTCTTGAAGCATGTACGCTTGCGAGTGCTTCTTGTTTTTGTTAAACTATGCTGCTGTAATGTAGTAGAAAAAGGTCATTGCATGGAAGGGACCCTCCTTAGCCTGGGTAAGACCTTGATTTCTACTTTGTGGTATATGGGAAATCAAGTATTCAACCACATGTATGTTTATTTTCATGTTTATTTTCTGTGTTTAAAATATATATATATATATATATATGTGTGTGTGTGTGTGTGTGTCATACTTGTTTTAAAAAAAAAAAAGGGAAGCAGCCCAGACCGCTTGAGCGGTTGGGCTCGCCGCACGAGCGGCCCAGCTTGAGAAGCACACTGCTTAGCGCCACTGGAGCTGCCCAAATTCGGCGCACGAGCGGCCCATGGTGGCGCTCGAGCGGCCTAACAAAAAAAAAAGAGGGGCAGCCCAGACCGCTCGAGCTGTTGGGCTCACCGCACGAGCGGCCCAAGCGAATTGGCTACTGTCTAAACGCCGCAGGAGCGGCCCACTAAAGCCGCACGAGTGGCCCTTTTGAAAAAAAAAAAAGAATTTAAATTCTATTTTGTCAACTTCTTTTATTATTTTTTATTTATTTTATTTCGTTGAAAAAAAGAAAAAAAAAAGAAAAAAACACACACACATCCTTATCTACACACACTCCCTCTCACAAACCAATCTCAGTTTCATTCTTCTCATTTTCTCTCTCTCTCTATACCCCCCCACACACTCCCACAAACTCCACCAACCTCACCATTACCAACTTTCACCCTCTTTTCTCCCCACCACCATCTCACCGCCGGTGTCCTATTACCTTCCCGTCCGTCGAATCTCCGGCGACCACCATTTTTTCCGGCGAATCATCTTCCTTTTCTCTCTTTCTCCAATTTTTCAAAGTAATTTTCTTTTCCTTTCCTTCTTTGTGTAGATTTGTAGGTATAGGAGTATATTTGTGGAGCCTTTGTTTTTTATTATTGTTTTTTTAGTAGATCTGGTTCTTACTTAAAAAAAAAATTGCGAATCTGGGCAAGAACACCATCGCCGCGCGTGCGGCCCTCTCCGGCGCACGTGCAGTCCATGCCGAAATATATATTTAAAAAAAAAAAAAAAACTCAGCAATAAAGTTTATAATACTAATAATAATTTAGTTTCTTTTTATTGCCTATATTTGCTTAGTTTAAATTGTTTCATTAGTGATTCTGGCTAGATTAATTAGTTAGTAGATCATTTTTATTTAGTTTATTTAGTTAGTGGATTATCTTTATTTCTATTTTTATTTTTATTTGGCTTGTTTAGTTAGTGATTTTTATTTTTATTTTTATTTTAATTGTTAAGTAGTTTAGTTTTTTATTTTTTTATTTTATTTAATTTTCTGTATTTTTACTTCAGTTTATTTTATTTTATTTTATTTTATTTTCTTTTCTACTAACTTTGATTGTTTAATTTTATTTTATTTTCTTATTTATTTCATATTTGTAGTTCCACTGTGAGTCTGTAGATAAATAAAATCAATTCGGTGGTGTGAAGATGATGCGGTTTTGAATGATTTATGCATACATGCTATTTCTGATGAGTGTTAATATAATAGTTCCAAATTTTTGGTTGTGTTGGTTGAACTATTTTGTGCAGATATGGCTTCATCATCCCGCCGAGCACCCAAACGGCCTCGCAATGCCAACATTACATTCAGGGATATGCTAACAGATGCTTGGGCCACCAAACCAGTGGCATGTGATACATCCTTTGATGTGGACTTCTTTCGTCGCCATCAAACCACTACATGGAGTATTCAACAACTTGAAGACCGGGGCCTCCTGGGTATCTGCACCGCCACTGAATTGGCATACCCGCGCATTGTGCGCCTCTTTTATCAGCATATGTACGTTAGCGACGAGGCCCCGGGAGCTCTTTGCTCCATTGTTGACGGAGTGGAGTTAGTGGTCACTCCAACTTCAATTGCCGAGGTCCTCCACTGTTCCATGGACCCTATCACTGTAGAACAGTTCCCAGTATTCACTCGGGAACTCACTATCCCGAAACTGATGACTGAGTTTTATGAGGGGCGTCAGAAGGATGACAACCGTACAAGCATCCGGCGGGCTAATTTACCACGCCGCCTTCTCTTCCTCGATGTGGTATTGAAAAAAAATGTTATTCCTCTTGGCCACAAGGAAGAGCGGCGAAGGGACTTCCTCCGTGCCTTACATCATTTTGACTTCGGATTTTGGGTGGACATCCCTACTTTGATCTACAACCAAATGCACCGAGTCTTTAATGAAGTCAAAATATGCAATACTCGAGGTAGTTCTACATTACAACGCTCATCAAAGCCCAAGGGACATACCCACCGTAGGCCAATGAGGTTCAGCTTCCGCCGCCCCTATTTTATGGTAGAACTCACTGGCGTCAAACCACTGCTCGCCTGTCGCCTCCACTAGTTCTTCCCGAGGCCCCGGCAAATCCTAATGATGCCCTAGTCGAGCCCGCCGCCGCACCAGCGCCAGCACCACCGCCATTCCGTATGACGATGGTGCAATATCAGGCTATTATGGATAATCAAGCCGCCCTTCAGCAATCTATGGTTGATCTCCGGAACGACTACCAGGCTGACCGGGATATTCACGGGCAGCATTTGATGGGTATCAACAGTCAGTTACCTCTCTGCACACTGACTTCTATGCATACCGAGATTCGAGTGAGCAGCGGTTTGATAAGTTTGATCAGCGGTTTGATCAGTTTGATCGGCAGTTCGATCAGCATGGCACTAGGGTTCATGACAAGGCGTTCGAGACTCGGACACTGATGCATGCCCTATTTGAGCAGCATTTCCCACCACCACCGCCAGATCCCCATCAATGATTTCTGTATATTTCTTTTATTTTCTTTCCTTATTCATTTTGTTTGTTTTATTTTCTTTTTCTTTCTTTTTTCTACTATACACAAAAAAAAAAAAAACAAACAAACAAACAAAAAAACAAAAAAAATTCCCAAAAGTGCATTTGGGTGTCCTTGCCTCGCTGGATGTGCGCCCATGCTGTCTGGTAAGATCCTCTTTCTCATTTTACTATCTCATGTCTACTTGCTTACATTGAGGACAATGTTATATTCCAGTTGGGGGGTGAGGGTATTTGTAATAACTATTCATGTCTGTACTTGCTGCACTTGATTTGCACCACTTCACTTAATGTTTACTTTGTGCCAGTATGGTAATGATATGAACATATGTTAATTGGGGAACTTAGTGGGCTTGTATGAAAAGGGTTTATTGAGTAATTACTCACTTGTGATGTTTGCACTAGGATAGTTGTTTGTGTTTGTGGTATTAGTACACTTGTTATGAGTATGCCTTAATTCACATGAACATACTATCATAGCAGTGACCTCTTTATTATAATCTTTGGTGTACATCATTGATAATGGTTGAGGTTGCAGAAAAAAATAAATGAGTAGCCAAGATTCTTGTAAAAAAAAAAAAAAAAAAAAAAACCCCTTTACTTATTTGGGTTCGTAGCCTCTTTAACTCGAGTTATTAAGCCCGTAGGGGTGTCTCTACACCTAATGCCCTAAAACCGTCTGGTTTGGGAGTCATTGGCTCAATACTTGCTACATGGGTTAATTAGAAAGCTTAAGGGACCTAGACATTGCACAGTTAAGGAAAAATAAAGAGAATGACTGGTTCGGATTCGTAGCCTTTTCAGCTCGAGTTATTAAGCCCGTAGGGGCGTCTCTACACTAAGTGCCCTAAAACCGTCTGGTTTGGGAGTCATTGGCCCAATACTTGTTACATGGGCTGACTAGAAAGCTTAATGGATCAGGACATTGCACAGTCTTTCAAAAAACAAAAAAAAAATTTTGAGAAGCTTGGTTGCAACAATTTAGTTTTTCTGTATATGTTGAGTGTTATTATGAGTTACACTGGGCTATTATAGTGGATAGTTAACTAATATGGAGATTGCACTTTACACCGAGGGTACCAATGATGTGTCTACTAGCATTTATAAGTACAGGGGACTCTACCTTTGTATTAACTGAATTGTGGTTTAAACTCAATAGATTCCATCATACTTGTCCACTATGCCTTCAATGACTCATCATGTCTTAATATCACACTATAGTGGCACATAAGTTGGTTGTTGTGTGGAGTAGTGTGGTTAATTGTTGTTGAGCGGATATGAATATATTGATGTTTGTGGGTATCATTTCTGAAAGCCCTCACAAGACTATACTTGTCCACTTGGGGTAACCTTGTGGTTTAAAGGCTTGTTGCATATGCTAAATGCAATTGTGTTCCCTACGAAAGTGGCTGAGAGTATTTTACTCTTCTTATTTCTTTTGTTTTGCTTGAGGACTAGCAAAATGTAAGTTGGGGGGTGCGATGTAGGCCGAAAGGTACCACATTTAGGCCACTTAGGTTACATTTTTAGCCTTTTAATTTTATTTATTTGATGGAGATGATGTGTTTCGTGCACTTGTACAGATTTGACAGGAAATATGAAAATTCAATCAAAAGGGGCGCGAAATCAGATTCTCTGAGCGAGACGTAAAAAATTCGAGCCCACCAGACCACCGCACGTGCGGCCCACCACTGCACGAGTGGCCCACTTAAGGACGCGTGCACGAACGTTTTGGTCTGTTTTGCTCCGAATAAAAGACAGAAAATCAGTCAGACCTAGGGTTCGAAAATTGAATACAGAATAGAGAGAGGCTAGGGTTCCAAAGAGAGAAGCTTCTACCAAAGCTTGAAGGACACTTCCATGGAGGTTTCTTCCTCATCTTCTTCTTCTTTCCACTCCTCCATCAGTGGCTAGTCGTCTTTTCTAAGGTTTTGATGAAACCCTAGCCATGTAATGGAATTTTTCATGAGCTTTAATTGTAAATTGGTTTGAATGAATGTATGGATGTTTTAGAAGTTTTTAATCATTGTTTCGTTCATCTCTTTAAGCATTTTACCCTCTGTGATTGTTTAATGCTTTCCATACATTAGTATTCTTTGTGTTTGTATTCAAAGTACGAGACGAGTTATGCTATAAGAGACGGGCCGTTTTGTTAACATAGTTTAGAGCAAACGACTCGTACTACTCGAGATGATTCGTGCCTGTACATTGAATGCAACAACCCTCTTGATCAATATTTCAAACTTGTAGTTGTGAAATATTGGGTAGTTCAAACCGAATTGCGATTGGTAGTTGATGTTAAGCCGCATTCATGTGGTTAGTGGTGAATTCTCTACCCTAGGATTTTTCCCGAAAATTAATATCTCAAACCCTAATTTTAATTGTCAATTTAATTCTTCAATTTTACTTAATTGCTGTTTAGGTATAAAATCAATCTCATCTTTTTAATCAAAATTAATTTAGAAATTTTGCGATTGAATTAATCTAATTTCACATTTGTCCCTGTGGATCGATACCTGGACTTGCCATTATTCTGATAGAATTTGGTGTAGTTTAGTGATTATTTTTGGTGTGTTCAACGACCCATCATTATGAAAATATTTAGTGTCCTTTATGCTATAAAATCTTAAGGGCAAATTACACAAATAGTCCCTATAGTTTGGGACTTGTGTTACTTTGGTCCCTGATTTTTCAATTGTAACACATTTAACCCTGAATTTTGAATCTTGTTTCAAATAAGAACAATTGAAGATTCCATTGTTTAATTTCAAGGGCAAAATCGTCAATTTAATAAAATATAATCTAATTTGACAAAAATAAATGTCAAAAAATATTTTTAATTTTTAAAAAATTATTTTTATCCACCGATGATAAAATTATGTAAAATTGATAAAAATTAATAAAAATTACATGGTTAATTTTTAAAAATTAATTTTAAATGATCATCATCCAAGCACATAATAAAAATTAATTTGGTAAAAAAAAAATAAATGTTTAAAAGATTTATCAATTTTACATAATTTTATTTTTAGTAAGTAGAAATAATTTTTAAAAATTCAAAAATATTTGTTTGACATTTATTTTTGTTAAATTAGTTTATATTTTATCAAATTGACAATTTTACCCTTGAAAAATCTAATGATATCTTCAATTATCCTTATTTGAAACAAGATTCAAAATTCAGGGTCAAATGTGTCACAATTGAAAAGTTAAGGACCAAAGTGACATAAGCCCCAAACTATAGGGACTATTAGTGTAATTCACCCAAATCTTAATATCAAGGACCTTAAAAAAAAATCCCCATAAAAAAATATTTGAACTGATAAATAAAAAATTTGAACTGATAGAAAATAATTTGAACAGATAGATGAAAAATTTGAACAGATTGAAAATAATTTGAATAGATAGAAAATAATTTGAACAGGAAAAAAATCATCAGATAAAAAAATTCAATAGATAAATGTAAAATTGAAAATAAAATGACCTTCAAAACAGGTGAAAGGATTTCTTACTAAACTATTTCACAAATGGTAGAACTCTTGCCAATAAAAAAATATAGACCTAATGCCTTAAACACTCCCTAAATTGGATTTATTACCAATTTTTTCTTATTTAAATTGTTTATTTTATATAATATATATATATATATATTATTTATTAAAAAAATATTTAATGATCATAATATTTTAAAAAATAAAATAAATAGTAAGTATATTTTTAAAAAAATATTAATTTTTATGAATTTAGATGTGCCTAAAATTAAACAATGGGTTAACTTTGCTATCTCCATATTATTTGAGAGTATTTCTAATGAATTCTTTAATCGAGACATGCTAGTTATTATAATTAGTATCACATACTTATTTATTTTATAATAATTATGTTAACAAAAGGTTAGTTATATTTTTGAAAAGTCTTAGGAGGTTCTTTAATAATTTTAGTACATATATGTAATAAATAGTAATATTAGAAGACATAGATTAAAAAAAATTAGGTAAAATAAAAAGTATAATTTTTTTTTTAATATTTTGATTAATGAAAAAATATAATTAAAGTTGATACAATATCTTTACTTGATTCATTTTACCATACACGCCCCACAATTATATTATTTTTTTTATTAACTTATAAATATTTTATAAAAGTTCTGATGCAGTGGCGAAGTCACAGCAGGGTTAGGAGGGTCACGTACCCTCCTCAGTTTTTATTTTTTTGCATTGTTCACACACAATATGTAGTTTATTTAGTACTCTTACAGCGCCATGTGGTGTTATTTATGTGGTAGTCTAAATCAATAATATAGTATCAAATTTTATAAATGAAACATAGTAACTCATTATTGTTAGGTAATTGGAAGATAATAGGTGAATCACTTAGTGTGAGTTTTGATTTCTTATATCCAAAACACCACGTCATCAACACCACATAATATTCTGAGATTATCTAATAATTTCTATTCAAAACACTTTTATTATCAATACTATCTCTCTAATATTTTTCTATCAAATAAAAATTATAGAAATTTTATAATGATTTGTGCTATAAATGATTTGCTTCTATTTTCTAAAATTTAGAATTTTAATTTATATTTTTTTGTGCTAAAATTGCATACTTGCATTACTATTGTGTCCAAATTATTCCACATTATTATAGAATTTTGATTATTTACTATTAATAATAAATAATTAGTTTTTTATACTTTAATTTAACTCATAAAATTATTATTATTTTATTATTGATCACCAAAAAAAATTAAAATTATAAAGTACCCCTTTACCTTTAATTTCTTGGCTCTACCACTGTCCTGATTTATAGTTTTCCAATAAATTATGTGCTTCGTTTATTGTTTATGGTCCATAATAATTTCTAATAAACATTAATTTAAACATAACTAGCATAGAATTTTTTAATTTATTTATTATTATAATTATAACATGAGCCGACAAACAGTCACGGCTAAAGAAAATAAATTGACAGCCAGCCTAGCATTGAATTGAATTTGAATCGTCCAAACCAAGCAAACAAATTTGTTACATATGTGACAAGACAACAAACAAATGCACCGTGCAAACAAATTTTTTATTTTTCGAGTTTTTATTTTATTTTATTTTTAGTAAACATTTTTTAAATTTTAAATATTTTTTTTTAAATTTTTTTAAATGTACCTTATTTAAATGTATCTAAATAGTAAAATATTTGTAAAAAAATATTTTAAAAAATTAATAAATATCGAAAAATACCAAAAAAAATACTAAATTTTCATATTTTTTGTTGTATTTTGTGGTATTTAGTGTATTTTTTTTAAAAAAAATCACAAATATTATACTTTTAAAGTATATTTATGTTAGGTGTGTCTGAGAATTAAAAAAAAAGAAATTTTTTTTTAAGGTCCCTGGTATTAAGATTTTACAGCATAATGGACACTCAATATTTTCATAATGTCTAAGGTCCTTCAAGTTGATCCAAAAAAAATTGGTCCAGAGAAAATTAGTCTAGAGAAAATTGGCCCAGAGAAAATTAGTCCAGAAAAAATTCACCTCCAGAGAAATTCTCATCCAGAGAAATTTCATCCAGAGAAATTCTGGACTTCCCAAAGAATTTCTCTGGGTTCAACCCAGAGAAAATTCAAATTTCTCTGGGTTCATTTTCACCAATTTTCTCTGGATTCAAATTCAAATTCAAATTTCTTTGGGTTCGTTTATAAACTAGAGAAAATTCAAATTTCTCTAGAACCAAACAGCATGCAAAATCAAATATTAATAATTAAATGAATATAAATCCCTAATCATGTACTATTGAAACAGCGGGCTATATCATATATGCTACAGGTGGCTCGGTGCTCCAGTGCTTCGGAAAACAAATAGTAGCATGCAACAATTTTTTTAATTATTTAAATCTAATTAATAGAAGTCACAAATTACAATTAGCAATCACAAATTACAATTAGTAAATTTCACTGAGTGTACCAAAGAGAGGGAAATGAGCAAAAATTCAAGAATGAGATCTGCATAGCCCTAGAATAAGATGCTAGTTTCCCTGAAATGAACCCAAGTCGTTGGATTGATCTATTGCACAAATCCAAGAAAATTGCTCTGTTCATTGTGTCAGATTCTAAAGCCTATCTTGACCATGATATATTTGTTATAATGTCGAGTCCAACCATTGTTGCTATCTTTGTGATATTTGACCATGCAGAGCATGAAGATGTATACCAAACCTGTATCGATGGATTCCTAACTATTGTGAAGATTTCAACGTGCAATGTGTGAGAACTGTTGATTTCTTCAATTTTGTTGCTCGCCCTCCCCTCCGCGACGTTGGCTTCGGCGAGCGTGCCACCTGCAACCTGGATTTGAAGCGCCCCTCCGACCACCTTCATGGCACGGTCCAACTCAAGATCTGCCTCCGCGAAGAAGACAAAGTTTAGACAGATAGGAAAAAAAAAGAAAAAAGTATTGACTTGAGAGAATTAATTTTCTCTGTAATATATTGGCGTGAAAGTTGAGGGACCTTAGACATCATAATATAATATTGTGGATCTCTTCCATTACTAAAATTGAAAGAGGGACCTTAGACCAATTTTTCCTAAAAAAAATTGCTTCAAATATTAAAAACATTTATTGAAAACATTAAAATATGGAAAAGAAAAAAATATAATTTTCTGAAAATTGTTTTCTGAAAACCAGAACCAAACAAATATTATTTTTCACTGTACTTGAAAAACAAATAAACAATAAAAATATTAAAAATATTTTGAAGGGGATGTCATTATAATATGGTTATGGAAAAGTCTAGAAATCATACGTATTTACTCAAAAAAAATTTAAGTGAATATTTGTGTGGTAGATATTAAATTTATGTAGTGTGGAGTTTATTTGTAAATAAATTTAAATTATAAGATGATAATTTTAAATAATTTTTAAATAATTAAATCTGAATTTATAATATTATTATATTGTTATTGTGTGCGTGTATGAATGTGTTTTTATGTGTGTGTGAGAGAGAGATAGAGCTGAAATTAACGTTTTGTTGTCTGATGGGGATGTTGAAGCAATTGCGAAGCATTCGAGCTTCTCTTTCTTTTATAATTTAAGAAGTTATTTGAAAAGTGCTAAAATAATTATATTTTTTAATTTTTTATAAAAAAATATATAAAAAAATAAAAAGATAATATGATTAAAAAATATAAAAAATATATATATTACAGTAGGTCTTCCCAAACTTCTAATTTCAGTAACATTGTATGAGAGGGTTCAAGAAAATTGTTGGAAAATTTGAAGATCTTCGAAAATCCTTGAAGGAAAATTCGAATTCTCTAGAAGATGATGAGAGGCTTAGATTCTTCAATAGTCTCAACTAAGAACACAAAAGCAAAGAGATGATGGAGATAAGAGATTGAGTGAAGAAGAAGTCAAAGTAGCTAGAAAGAGAATAATGACAAGGCTCTTCCATGGATCTCCCACTTTTACTCTCAAGGTTGATAATGGAGAAGGGAAATTAGTTCTTTCCCAAGAGTTATCTCTCCATAATCCATTCCTTGTAAAACTATGGGTGGGTACTATTTATAGGCACCTCATGATGTAGGATGGAGCCCATGTGCAAGGCACATAGGGAATATTCTAACCACCTTGTCCGAGAAGGTGACCTCTCCGAGGATGAGGAAAACCCTCGAAGAGGAAATCAACCTCTCAACGAACCCTTCTTCTTAGTCACACCTAACCAATGATCCCCAATCATCCCAAAGAGTCGAGGTAGTCTTAGAGGACCCCCCGCCGCTAAATATTGCCGAGTCTCATGGACCCCCCGGGGTCGTGTCACCTCGACCCGGGTATAGGCTAGTTTAACTGAGGAGTGAATTTATCTCCACTCATCGTCCTCAGGATCGGGTCCTTTGTTTGAACTCCATTACGCCCATGGTTCTGGTGCGTAGGTCCCGGAAAGCTCCGAGCCCGCAAGTGTTGTGGGACTCATTAATGGAGTGGCTCCTAGATTGCGTCTAAATCCGTTCGAAGCCAAGTGCTTCAGATCTCTAGGTTCGTGGATCCGAACCCTTTCGAGGCTTAGAGCGATTTGGCCCGTTTGATGGTGATTAATCCGGGCCCACCAATCTTGGACTTGCGATAAATTCGGGCCCACTAATCTTGGGCTATTGGGCCTAATTAATTTAGCGGACTCAAATTAGCTCCTCTTACATTTGCCCCTTGCGTGTATGCGAAATTTTAAATTTCTCGAATGCACATATTGTCATTTCTTCGGCCCTGCTTCGCATCACGTCCCAAAAATATGTTGTCTTGACAGAGTCTATGGATAAAGTTGATGATGCACTGTAATTTACGAATAAAATTGACAAGCAAATTTTTTTTTTTTTTACTTTTTTTTTGGTCCCACTGATATATATTTTTATAACATCTGAGAATATATATATATTTTTTAATCCAAGTGAATAGCAACAAAGCACCTATTTTTTTTTTATATTCTTAATAAAGAGAACACATGGCTCACACACGTCCTTTTTTTTTTTTTTTTTTTTTTGGCAAGCACAGCAGACCAATTACATATATATGCATGTATATAGAATATTTGAGGGAATAGGAATATTCAAAGAATAATATCCCCCTTTTTTTTCTATTTAAGGAAAGGGCCCAAACCCTAAACCTCACAAACTTTTGCTCAGCCGCCAAACCCATCTCTCAGCCTACTCTCTCTCTAGATCGAGAGACCGGCCTTCTTCTTCAACAAACCAGAGCTGCTGTCGTTTGCACAGACCTCCATCGTGGCTTCAAGTAACGCCGCCAACCCGTCCCAGCGTCGCGACCCAGCCACTGTCTTGTTTCAGCTTCACGACTGCCGCAGACGTGTGATTCAAGCTACTGCTCACCATCGCTGCTTCACTTCAGCTTAGTGAGCTCAGACATTCAGGCACGCCGGATCTTGGTTTCGCTCCCACAGTCGCTGAAATCCACCTCTGCTTATGTGTCGATTGTCGTCTCAACCCTCCGAGTGTCACTGTCGGCTTACGTGAGAATCAACCCTGGCGTTATCTTGCACGCAACCACCTCAACTTGTGTAGCTTGTGCGTCTCATGCCCAGCACTTGCACCATTGTTGTATTTGTCAACCGTAACTGAGTAGTGACGGCCACGCCGCCCATTTAACGCGGCGTCGGTCCGTCCATGTTCATTCTCATCTATTGTTTGTGCTGTCGTTGATCTATTCCGGTTATCCTTGCTGCTGATTTTATCAATATGTGGCCTATTTTCTACTTTATGCATTGACTCTGACTCAATCGTGCTCTTCCTCTGTTGGTATAAATCTGTGGGTAAGCTCTTTTAATTTTTTTTATTTTGGTGGAAGCTTTATGTGGAAAACGCAATTTCAGAATCTGTACATCTTTACTTCAAAAATAATCCTTGATATTACAAGGCTCTTGCTTTAAAACATTACGAACTTGTGAACTCCAGCTTTCGCGAGCCACTAACGGCAACGTACTGCTCCTCTGTAACGTCGTTGCAACGTCACTGTGACGCTGACTCCACCTCACCATCAGTGTTTTACCATTATTGGCTTCCCTCTGTTGCAATCTATGCCGCCAGCCTCGGCTGTCCAGCGTTGAACACGGTTAGCTTCGCTCTGCTGCAAGTCCGTCACCAGTTTCAACTATTCCAGCACCGACCACACATGTTGCCCACTCAACACGACATGTGTGGTTGCCAACTTCTTTCCGACACCATTGTTGACTCTGGCCTTAACTTGTTCGACGTCGACCACGCACGTTCGCCCACTCAAAGCAACGTGTGTGGTCTTGCCCAGCCTAGCTCAATCTTGTTGTTGGCCTTGTGGGTGCTTGTCTCATATTTATCATTCTGTCATTGCCTCTAGCCGCGGCTCGCTCCAGCTTCGGTTTGTAATATTTCCCAAATTCTTTCTTGTCCATTATTGCTTCAAACCTGCTATTGGCTTTGTTCAAATCCACATTCTCTTCTTGCTTCGATGGACTTTTGCGTTCATGAATTTAGATCTACTGGGCCATAATGCTTGTGAAATTAAATCCCACTCATGCTGAAATTGTTAAGCCCGATGGTGAATTTTTTTTTTTTTTAATTCATGAATTTGGATAAGTTAACACTTGTTTGGGCTTTACATTCTTGGAATATGCTATGAATGATTTTTATTTTTGAGTTGAAACTTGCCGAAGAAATTTTTGAGCTGTGAACATTGACTTGGGAGGAACATTCTTGCAACTTGTAGGACAATTTACTGAATCTTGTTACGGATGAGAAATATAAAATACTTCTGATTTGGATCTGAAATTTGCCATTGAATTTCACTTTATCCAAATTTTTTGAGCCTTGTATAACTTGGATCTTTAACATGAAACATGGTGATTTTGAGCAAATGACCCGCTTGAATTTCATCACAAAACGGCCTATGACATTGCACCTCTTATTGATGATAGAAACTTGAAATCTGTATGTTGATGATATACACATTGGTATTGCAATTTGTTGAGCTTGAAGAATACCCAAGAAAATGAATTGTTGATGACGTCCGAGGTTAAATTTGTTAATAAGGCCATCATGTTGCATGTAAATCTTATTATCAAATGACTGATTGTTGCGACCCTTAGAATAGTAGACATCGTGCCTGAATTCTTGGTGCAAAAAAATTCCTCGTAGAATTTGTTGAATTCATGGATTCTCTGAGAAACGAATAGTTGATGCTGAAATTTTATTTGAATGTGTTGCTTCAATTCCAATATTCTGAATTTTAATACGGTCGACTCCTTGCTATTTATACCTGTTATTTCAGCCATATGTCTTCTCAAAAGAAATCTGTTGTCCCAGGTTCATCAGAATCGGCTCTCATGAAAGAGAGGGATGTACCTCCGGCGTTCGAGTGGAGGAAATCTCCTTATTTTGGTAGAAAGGACCCGTTTTGGCGAGCGGACATCTCTGCCACTTCTCTTCTATCTCCGAAGGGGGCTCCATTATGTCTCACTGAGGACACTGACTCCGGACATGAGGCCCTCATTTCTCCTTCTTCGGTGTTACACTTTAGGGTTGAGCGAGGGGACTTTCCATACTGCTATCCCCAGTTCAAGGCCTTCTCAAACCCTCTTTTTGGTTGGCAGGAGTGGGTCGATGATGTCCTCTCGGACAGGGGCCTCTGTCAGCGACTTCAGGAGGCCCGGCTATTAATCCCAGTGAAAATATCTCGATCCCTATCCATCCGCCGCAACAATGCTATCCTTGAAGCCATGGCTCTTTGGTGGAGCACTGAGACACACACTTTCATACTTGGCCAGCATGAGATGGGGCCCACCCTCGAGGATGTGTTCATGCTGCTGCGTCTAGAAGTGATCGGCCCTAATGCCTTCTACCCTAAGCGGACACCCCCCAAGGATGATTCTTTGATCCAATCTCTAAAGCTAAATCTTCAAGCTTATGGCCGGTGGAGTTCTG
Source organism: Camellia sinensis (assembly GCF_055761805.1). NCBI lineage: Eukaryota > Viridiplantae > Streptophyta > Magnoliopsida > Ericales > Theaceae > Camellia > Camellia sinensis. Next base: position 194,830,904 of record NC_138964.1, read on the forward strand.
TATTTGATGGTTCAACGAGGAGGATAAATCGAGTAAGGATGAACCGTGCCTCCTATACCGCATGGATCCGCCACTTCTTCAAGGATCTTCAGCCCCTGGCTAGAGATGCTAACCTTGATTCTCGGGAGTATGAGGTCGGCCCGATGTATGGCTCTAGGCTCTATTTTTTGGAATTTCTAGCTTGCTTCCTTTCATTCTTCAGTCTTCCGAGCACACCTTAGGATTCTCTCAATCCTTTTGTCTTCCCCTTGGCAGTTAGGCTCTTTAGAGGGGATCAGATTCCTTTGGCTCCACTATTTCTTGAGAATCTTTATTACCGACTGTATCTACTACATCGAGACATAGTTCATTCCGTGGGTCGATATGAGATTGTCTCCTTCATCTACAGCCAGTTCCTGCTTTGTTTTTTCTTCGAGAGGTTCCCAAAGTTTGCCCCTACTCCAACTGTATTCGAGGCAGAGGTTCTTTGGGAGATAGTGGATAAAGATGGTATCTCCGTGCTTGATACTGACGAGTCTCGCACATTTGAGAAAGCGAAGTCTTGCCAGCCGTTGATCACACGTTGGTCACGTGCCATTTCCACCTTATCCTTGAATACTTTGGTGGATGATCCCCAGCGCTTTATGGCACGTCCTTATGTATGCCCGCCGGTGGGTGTGGCAACACCGCTTATCTATCATGGTTCCTCCCGCCTAGTGTCCTTTCCTTTGCCGAAGGGTATCTCTGCATGCCTTGTTGATATGCTGATAATGATTCGTCCAAGTTCATTACTGGTATGGCATGAGGAAGGTGTTGATAGCGCTGTCTAGAGACCTGACAGAGTGGCATGCCAATTCGGGTTTGACCAGTGTGCCCCGGGGCCAGCACCTCCTTCATTATCTTTCTCGGAGAGCTACGGGCACTTTACTCGCAGACTCGTACACACCATGCTTCCTATATCCGGCTCTTTGACGATGCCAGGCTTGAGCCGAGTAGGGGGCTTCACCCCCTCTTTCAGGCGATATTGGCGGAAGAATATTGATGCATTTATTGAATTTGTCCAAAGCAGACCGACCATATGTTTGCCTCCGCTGATTTATAAGAAGGACTCTTCTCTTCGGCTGCTTGAGAGCCGAAAATCTGATCACATGTACGAGAGTTTTTTCACTTCATCTGCTCCAACTGACCCTCCGGCTCGGGCGTCTGCTTCTAGCTTGGCAATTGCTTCTCCAGAGCCAGTCCCTTTGAATAAGGCCTTTGGTCCTCGGACGACCCGCCTTAAGAAGATGGCTCACAAGAGGGCTTCTGATGCCAGTCCTTTCACTCCTCGCCTTTCCCAAAGGCTCCATCAGGTACCCGAATTTTTTTTTGATTTGAAGTTACTTTCCTTATTGCGACTATACCTTCTTAAATGAACACTTTTTATTTTTCCCTGTTGTGTAGGACCCTGCGGTTGCTGCCGTTCTCAGTACCGTGGCTACTGGCCATGCTGCCTCCACCAGTCCGGACTCAGACTTGGACGACACCCTCCATTTGTCTGCAAGACTTGTGAATATGCGCACCCCTCGTATAGCAGTTATAGATGATGAAGATGATGAGGCTGAGTCCTCCGATCATTTTTATGACCTTATCCCACGCATGTGTCGTCACCGTCCTATCGTAACCGAGGAGGAGCGCTATCTTGGTGACGAGGTTATCGGGGCTCACCGTTCTAATGTTGAGATTGTTGAAGGGACTGATACCATAGAAATTGATGCCACAGGCCATGCTTCTAGAAGCAATGTAGAGATGAGATACGCCTCTGGGAATGGTGTGGAAGTTGATGTGCTAGAAATCTCTGAGACTCGCTTTGGAACTTATGGTGATTCTCATCCTTCGGCCTTTCTTCTTTCTTCAGGGATAACTGTTACTGTTCAGGCTTCATTAGACATTGAGATCGATTAGGCGCTCCCTGTACGGCCAAGTGACTTTGTTGATGCTAGGAGCCCTTCAGTTGCTCCGGCTTTGCATAATGATTCTCCTTCTGGTAATCTTTCTTTCTGAAGTTTGTCATGTACTTCTATCTGTGAGAAATTTTTACTCAAATGGCTTTATTGTTCCCTACCCCTAATAAGACTTCCTTATCTTTTTTTCAATGTTAGCTACTACCGGGGTCCTGCCTTCACCTGCCTTGGACTCTGCCCCGACTCTCTTTGTGACTCCTTATGGTTCTCATTCTCAAGGGGAGACACTTGCCTTTGAGACGACTGCTAGAGGTTCTTGATCGTAAGTGCCTTCGAATGTTTTGGATCTGAATCTCAGTGATTTCCACTTTGATAGTGATGCTTTTGGTCTTTCCCCTTATCCCTCCGCATTCTTAGGCTCAGGACCTCTAGCAGAAGTTACCCCTCTGGGTGGTTCATCTAACCCGATAGACATTGAGGAGATTCCTGAGACTAGTAGCTTTCCGGCCCCAATCCCTCCTTCGGCTTCTGGCAAAGTATCGTTTCTCCATTATTGGGTAGCTCCTGAGTTTGCTTCAGTTCTACAGCTTGTGCATTCGAGTTACCTTGAGACCTTTGCTTCATTTGCTTGCCAATGTCCACTCATTCAGACTGCACTTCTCGAGTCTTTTACCACTATCTTATATAGCTTGAACAGGCAACAGTTGTGTGACCTTAATGGGAAAGTAGTCGAGACAGTGTATTAAGGGATCTCTGACATGGAGTGTCACCAAGTGGATTTATCATGGCTTCGGAAGCGCCTAGATATAACTTTGAACGCCAGTCATCGGGTGGAAATTTTGTCCGTGCTTGCCTCTTATCGGACCTCTATAGATGAGACAAAGGAAACTCTTCGTGAACTTGAGTCGGGCTATGCTCGGGCCTTGGAGACTTTAGAGGCACACTCTGCTGTTTGTCCTCCAGATGTAGATGTGACGGGCAGCTTCTTCGAGGGTGTTTTTAGGAGAGATTGAGTTTTTTTTTTTTTTGTATTACTTTCTTGCCCCTTTCGATAAAAATGTTTTTTCTAGGACAATGCAATGAAATGACAAAATCTTTGCTGTTTGGAGATTTTCGCATTGTTTTCTCATTCTATAAAATATTTATTTCGAATGATACAATGGAAAGAACAATCATATGCACATGTTTATAAAAGCTGAAATATTCTCATTAATTTTTCAACTTTCTTGACAAAAGTATAATATATTCACTGCAAGTGATGGGGTAAACATACTCCATAAAGAAAACCAGCTTCTTCATAACGTAAGAGAAATATAACTTTTAGACAAAGTAAGAAAATAAAATGAATTTCAACATAGATGAGTCTATCTACGGGTAGTAACGCTTAATAAACTTTGCATTGAGCGGGCCAGTTCGGAAGCCATCTTCAACCCTTACATGCTTGTAGTACCCACTTGAGCTTGCCTGAACCACCCTGTAGGGCCCTTCCTATTTTGGAGAAAACTTGGGCAAGGGTTGTCCTCGCATGAATGAGTCTACAATCTTCCATACTAGATCACCTTCTTCGAACTTTCTTGGCACCACAGTTTGATTATAGGCTCGGGCGATGGACTCATGATACCTTTCCATGACTTTTGCAGCTCTGTCATGCTTTTCCTTTAATGCTTCCAATCTGGTGGTTCGAGGCTCAGTACCATCCCTGAGGCGAGAGCCATTCGAGCAGATGGTGTTTCCAACTTTATAGGTAACACTGCCTTGGACCCATACACAAGGGAGTAAGGAGTTGCTTGAGTTGGCTTTCTCTTTGAAGTGCGATACGCCCATAGGGCTACTATCAATTGTTCGGACCAAGTCCTCCCAAATTCATCCATCATCTTACTCATAATCCTTATCAGTGTCTTGTTTGTGGCCTCCGCTTGCCCGCTTCCTTTTGGATAGAAGGGTGTGGATTTGTGATGCTTCACTTGGTAAGTCTCTAGGAGGCTCTTCACATATTTGTTTATGAAGGGAGTGCCATTGTCCGAGAGGATGGTATTTGGTACTCCAAACCGGCAAATGATATTTTCCTTGATGAAGTTCGCGACCGTAGGCCCTGTAGCGTTCTTCAAAGGGATTGCTTCGACCCACTTCGTGCTCAATTCTGTAGCTGCGAGAATCCACTTGTACCCTTTGGAAGGTGTGGAGATGGGCCCTATCAGATCAAAAGCCCAGGTATGGAACGACCATGGCATTCGGATGCTATGCAGGTCTACGGCTGGAGCATGGATCAAATTTCCGTGTTTCTAACAAGTCTGGCACCTCTTAACGTGATGGGACGCATCCAACTCCATGGTCGGCCAGTAATACCCAAGGTGTATAAGTTGCTCGAACAGCCGAGCCCCTCCTTGATGCTCAATTTCGTGGGCTTTTCCGAGAACTAGATCCAACTCCTCCTTGGAGAGACACCCCAGGGGAGTGCCCTCAATGCTTTTCTATAAAGCTTGTTCTGATCAAGAAAGTACCGCTTTGCTCTCCTCTTAAGGTGTGCAATGTCCCTCAGGCTTTCAGGTAGTGTCCCCTCTCTAAGATAGTCAACGTAGACTTGTCTCCAGTCAGGGATATCAATTTTAAAGCAACTCTCATCCTCCCAGATGTATGACTGACACTTGGGGCATTCTCTCTGTAGTTGATTTGAGGCCTTCTCCATCTCGGGCCAATAATAGTCTTGTCTTTGGATCCTTCTGTACAGACTAATATCCCTATCCCCACAGGACTTTTCATGAATCTGTTATAGTCCGAAGCACACTTCTTGTTGGCCAACACATCGGGCTAGGAATCCGGTACATCCTCGGAAGTAAAGTTTACCTTGAATAATTATGAATTTGGCAAGCTTGGCCATAGTCAATTTTCCAACTTTGCTTCTGAGTTGTTTGAAGACTTCTCTTCTCCAGTCCTCTGGAAGGTCTTTGTCTTCGGGTATTATTGAAGGCTTTGTTCTCTTCTTAATAACAATTGTCGCCTCCTCCTCTGGAATGTCAACTCTTGCCCCTAATGTTGCGAGGGCATCTGAAAACTTGTTGTCGGAGCTAGGCACATGCTCTATTTCGACTTCCTGAAATTTATCAAGAAGCCTTTAGACTGTTGTTCGATATGTGGCCAAGGCAGGCTCATTTAAGACGAACTGTCCCAAAACTTGCTTCACTATCAGCTTTGAGTCCCCCCGGATTCGAATCTTCTTGATACTGTGCTTCTTAGCTGCTATCAAGCCTAAAATAAGAGCCTCATATTCAGTTTCATTATTCGAACAATGCAAATCCAATTTATAAGACAAGTATAACTTTTTCCCACTTTTGCTTGTAAGGACTATCCCGGTTCCTCTTTTCCCTCCGGCTGCTGCTCCGTCAAAGCTCAATGTCCAGAAACTTTCCTCGGAAGCCATAGCTACATGCACTTCTCCTCTTAATTCTTCATTCACTGGTTCATAGTCACCACTTGGAAATTGGGCAAGGAGATCGGCTAAGACTTGGCTTTTGATTGCCTTGGGAGCTACACATGTGATCTCAAATTCACCTAGTGGTAACAACCATCTTGCTACCCTCCCGGTTAGAGCAGGCTTGTTGAAGAGGTATCGGATTAGATCACTTCTAGTAACAATCTGAATCTGATGTGCTAAGAAGTAATGTCTGAGCTTTTGGGCTGTGAATACCAAAGCTAAACAATGTCTCTCTACCGGTGTATATCGGACTTCTGTTCCTCGAATCTTCCGGCTGATGTAATATACCGGGCGTTCTGCTTCATTTACATCTTAGACCAATAATGCCCCTATGGACTTGGGGGTTGAGGTTAGGTACAACATTAGAGGCACCCCGAGCTGCGGGGCTATCATGGTCTGAGGCGAGGTCAAGGCCGTCTTGATTCTCTCGAAGACCTTTTGGTGCTCCTGGTTCCACTCGAACTTGGCATCTCCTTTTAACAATGAGCCGAAAAGGGCAGAGATCTCTGCAAGTGCTGGGATAAACCTTCGAATATAAGACACCTTCTCGAGGAACTTTTTTAACTCCTTCTGAGAATGCAGAGGAGGCATTGCTCTGATAGATTTGACATTGTCTTCATCTGCCTCGATACCATGCCTATGTATAAGAAACCCCAAGAACTTCCCAACCGTTACCCCGAAAGCACATTTGAGAGGATTCATTCTCATTTTGAATTTCTGGCACCTCTTGAATACTTTCTCAAGGTCTCGGAGATGGTCCTCTTCTTTCTTGGATTTCACCACTAGATCATCAACATAATCTTCCACTTCATGATGGATCATGTCATGAAAGATTGCAGTCATAGCCCTTTGGTAAGTTGCTCCAACATTCTTGAGTCCGAAAGGCATGATTGTATAGAAGAAGTTTCCGAGAGGTGTTCTAAAAGCAGTCTTTTCTGCGTCTTCTTCAGCCATCTTAATCTGATTGTATCCGCTGAATCCATCCATGAATGAGAACATCTGGTGTCCCGAGGTGGCATCCACGAGGGTGTCGATGTGAGGTAGAGGGAATTCATCTTTCGGGCAAGATTTGTTCAAATCTCGAAAGTCTACACATACTCTGATTTGACCATTCTTCTTCTTTACTAGCATTATGTTTGCTAACCATGTGGAGTACTGTATTGGCCGGATGAAACAGCCTGTTGAAGTTTTTCAATCTCTTCCTTAATCTTCTCTTCGAGATCTGGATGATATTTTCGAGTAACTTGCTTAATTGGCTTGGAGTTTGGGAACACATCAAGCTAATGGGAGACTAGGTCAGGATCTAGTCCGAGCATTTCCTTATATGACCAAGTAAACACATCTGAGTACCGACTTATCAACTTTAAAAACTGTGATACCCCTGTTCCATAGTATGCTAATTGGTCCTTAAATTGAGTATGATTATGTGTTTACCATGATTTTATGTGCCATTATGTGAATATATGTGATTTTGAAGTTTTATCTGTTCACCGTAGGAATATCTGTTTGAATAATCAGCTTTGGAAATTAAATTGAGGGCCTTATCGGCCACAGAACCCGAAATTGATTACGCCATCGTGATTGGCATAAATTTTAGAGCTTACGGTGAAATTTAATTAGAAATTGATTCGGGTTAGATTAAATCGATTAAATTGATGAATAATGCCAAATTGCTTTATTATTATTATTATATTGTGAGTGGGGATTTATGTAAAGGCATGTTACACTCAATTCCCTTCCTTTAACTTCATTTGGGCTAATCAACTCTCTAGAGAGAGAGGCAAGGCCGGCTGTTAGACTGAGAGAGGAGAGAATTGTGCAAATTTGGCCTAAAGCTTGGGAGTCTTGGAGATTTAGCTCAAGAATTGACTAGAGCTTAGGAGATCAAAGCTTCTAGGTGAGTAATTCTTGGAGTATAGTTTGTTATTTTGTGTGTTCAAGCTAATTTGGTGATCAAGAGTAAGGTTAAAATGAAATTGGGTTGTATTTGTTAAATTGAAGCTTAATATGTGCATGCATGTAGGAAATCACCCTGATATTGCATGTTTGAGCACAAATGTGTATAATCCATGTGAAATGTTAAAGGAAACTCATGTCTTGATCACCATTTGTGTTACCTAAGTTGAGAGTGTGGGTAATTCATCACATGCATGTACAATTTGAGAAGCTATGAGCTTGAATGCATGAGTTTGTTATGTTGGTGTTGAGTTTGACATATTTTGGGACATGCATGTAGATAAATCAAGAAATTGAGCTCTATAATGTTATAATCTTGCATTAGTACCATGTTGATATGATTACATTGAGATTTGAGCCATTGCGAGCAAGTATTGTGGCTTGAAAATCGAATTGGAGCTCAAGAACACATTTTGGGTTTTTCAGAATTTTGAAGTCCGTTCGAGCGGGGTAATGGCCGCTCGAGCGGGAAATACGTGCTCCCAGTGTTTTTTTTCTGCAGACCTTGATGTCCGCTCGAGCAGGTAAGTCCACGCTCGAGCGGGGAGCTTTGTAGGATGGACTTCCGCTCGAGCGTAAGAGGTCACACTCGAGCGTAAAAATGATACGTCCAGAACTTTTTGCAGGCATGGCTTACGCTCGAGCGGGGAATTTCACGCTCGAGCGGGGAGCCATGTAAAGAGGCCTTATGCTCGAGTGCCGGATTAAACACTCGAGCGTAAATTTCCCATATCCAGTACTTTTGTAGGGCTCAGGGGTCCGCTCCAGCAGGTAAGTCCACGCTCGAGCGGGGACCCTATTTTCTGAAATTTTGTTCATGCATTCTGTGATTCGTTTTCCGTTCTCTTTCATTTGTAAGCACTCTTAGGCATATGTTAAGCATTGTAAATGAGTTAATGAGATAAGAACAAAGCCTAAAGAGGAATATGTGAATTAAGGAACGGATTGAATTGTTAGTGACCCTTTTGTGTTCACGAAACGTGTAGGGTCAAGCTCCAGGGCAAATTCACAAGCCGATCACTGTGAGTAATATTAATATTTGAAAGCTTGTCAATGTCCAATTGTTTATTCCCTTATAAACTTTATGAATTGTTAATTGGGATTGTGGACAAAAGTCTGACATGAATGAATGAATGGACCGAAGGTCGTTTTGATGTAAATGAATGGACCAAAGGTCGTTTTGACATAAATGAACGGACCGAAGGTCGTTTTGACCTATATGAATGGACCAAAGGTCATTCTAACATGAATGAGCGGGCCGAAGGCCATTTTGACACGAATGTATGGGCCAAAGGTCGTTTTGACGTAAATGAATGGGCCAAAGGCCATTTGATAGAAATGAATGGGCCAAGGCCGTTTTGACAGAAATGAATGGACCGAAGGCCGTTTTGACATAAATGAGTGGGCCGAAGGCCGTTTTGACAAGAATGGAAACCTGAATGGGCCAAAGGCCAGTATGTTGGAACTATAGTCACTTGATCTAAATTTTGTATAGGTATATATATATGTTAAGTAGAAAAGTGAATTGGGCCCAAGGCCGTTTGGGACATGTTGTTCTACATTGTTATGTAATTTCTGTATTTGATATTATTCACTTGGCTGTTGCTCACGCTCATTCATGTGTTTGTAGGTGAGCCAAGAGAAGTCCAAACCCAGCCCCAGTGAAGTCTGACAGGAACAACATGAGTTTTGGAGAGTCAGCCTTGTGTCTCATGCACGAGACCCATCCTTGCCATTTGCTATGTATTTATATTTTGTCTTGTTGGCTAGGACTTTATAGATATCTGTATATAGTTTTGATATGGGTTGACTCAGTCTGGATGATCCTGTCTGTAAAGGATTTTATGGTACTGTATTTTGTCGTGGGTTATTAACATATATGTGTATAGTTTGTTTGATATGCATATAAGCACGACTCTATGGATAAAGTTTTAAATTTTTGCTTTCATTTGGCCCATTTACTCTGATGAGTTATGTCTGTTTTGGTTTGAGGCCGTAAGTAATCTCAGGATTACTGGCCGATTATGTCCTTAACCCATAGGGGCGGGTTCGGGTCATGACAACAACTGTTCCCACTTCACTGGGCTAAGGCTCGAACTTATGAATATCGGCCTTGGAGCATCTTGTCCATCACTCAGATCTATTTCAATAAGCTGTTCGGGCTGAGGCGTCGGTCCATCTTGCATGCATTCTGGAGCCACTTCAGGCTTTATTACTATGTCATTGTCAGGAGGCTTTTCTTTTGACTCGGAGTCTGTGGCTAAAGAAACCGACTCCCCACACCTTCATAAATAATACACCATCTTGCCCCCTTCTCGGACTTTCATCATCTTCCGAGGAATCGGCAGACTTTCTAGTTGAGACATTGTCCATTTACTTGATTCTGCCCTTGGCTCTTTGTCATCTTTGATATCCTCCCAACGAGGAATTTTGACCCCCCGAGGCTTAGAGATAGTGGGAATTTCTTCGACAGCCAATTCGGTGAAGTAGATAGCATCAGAATAATGAGCTTCATGGATCTCGAAAGGCTTTTTTGTAGCCTGAATTGTCACCGTCTTCTTTCCCCATTTAGCCTTAACACACTGATGATGACTCGATGGTACAACCTCATATCTATGCATCCAGGTCCTCCCTAAAATGCTGTGATAATTTGCCTCGGAATCGATAATATGGAACTTGGTGGCCGAACGAATCTCTCCGACGGCTAAATCAACTGTTACGCATCCTATAGTAACTCTCCTTTCTCCACCGAAACCAGTGATGACTATCGGCTGCTTCACAATGCGCTCTTTAGAGATTCTAGCCTTCTCTACAGTAGCGGGGGTCATAATGTTGATAGAGGTTCCACTGTCTAGAAAGACCCTTTTGAACGCAATCCCGTTAATAAAAGCAGTCACATAAAGCGGGCGGTTGTGAGAAAATGGATACTTCAATCAGTCTCGGAGAAAGTAATGGCACTAGATTGCTCTTTTGCCTTCCTCAGAATAGATCGCTTGGTCGACATGCATTCCTCATGGTGTGCCTCAGCTATATTGACGATAGACTTGGTGATTTCTATTCTTGCCTCCCCGAAAAGTCCAAGCTGGTCGAAGAATTGCTTGAACTTTACATAGTTGTGCAAGGTTTTGGCATAGTGATCCGGATCTTTTTCCACTCTTGGAGGCTCGTAGTTAACCATCTTCTCGGTCTCTTCAAAATAAGATGCCACATAAACATGGTGTCCTCTTCCGTAGTACTCTTGTCCTCCTTCTGGATCAAAGGGATCTTCGACATGAGTCATAAAGGTTCTGCCCTCTGGATCGAGAGCACTTCCATAGTAAACTTGCTCACCCTCGGGCTCGAGGATGTCGTCCAGATAACAATCATCGTCATCGAGATTGGCGATAGCCTCTATCATCGGGCCTTCATAAGCTATCATAGCAACATTCTTGCCCTTGTCTCGGTACTGAGGATATGGTTGTTCTCGGATGTCTTGAGTCCCTTACTTTTTGAACCTTAATTCGTCTGCCTTGACTTTATCTCTGAAGATTTTCCAGAGAGTCCAACACTTCTCTGTTAGATGTTTCAATGTGCGATGATAGACGCAAAATTCAAGGCTCTCGCGGTCTTTCTTTGATGGCATTTCTTCGACATAAGGCAATTTTAGCTCCCCGTCGGCCACCCATTCCTTAACTAGAGCTTTTACCTCCTCGATTCCACATGGATAAGAAAGATTTCTCTTTTCACCATTATATTGCTTCCTCTTCTAGCCTCTATGACCCCCTCTTTGTGACTTTCGGGTATCTGGGGCAATGACAGCAGTAATAATAGGTCCACAAGATGATTTGAAACTAGTCTTGTAACCGGCCTTAAATCCGGACTCCTGAGCCTGAGGAGTGCTAATGTTCCGAGTTGCTTCTATTAGTGCTGAGAAGGTGGGTAGCTTGTGATTAACTAGAAACATTTTATACCTGCTCAATGCCCCCTCTAGACAGATTTGAACTAGATAACTCTCTTCTACTGCTTCATGGCAATCCACAGCCTTGTCCTGAAACCTTTTGACGTAGTCAAAGATGTCTTCACTTTCTTGCTGCTTTTCTTTACACAATGTAAGTGTGGTCACCTTCTCCGCCACTTGAAAGAACTTGGAATGGAATTTATTAACCATTTCCTCCCAACTTCGGACAGAGTTTGGGGCCAAATTAACATACCAACTATATGATCGGTTAGTAAGGGACTTAAAGAATTCTCTCAGCCGGAGGACGTGGTTTGAACCATGAATACCCAGAGTCTCGATGAATCGCACAACATGTTCTCGAGCATTTCTTTGTTTGCCATCGAATTTGATGAACTTCAGCACTGTATACCCCTTAGGGTACGGATAACTCAGCATCTCAATGGGGTAAGGCGGCTTGACATCCGGATCAGGCAAAGAGGGTAAAGTCCTTTTGCCCTGTTCGAGATCGAACATGGCTTGCACATCGGCGAGAATGAGAAACTGTTGAGGAAGAAAGTTTGATGGTGGTAATCCTGGAACTTGCCTTATGGACCCGAAGACTGAGCTAGGGGCGACTTGGCCATTCTTGTGCTGCGAATTCATCATTGGTGAGGACATTTGACGATACTGGCCATCAGCGCCTATGGACAAGCCAGTTGGTGATGGGACATTGAATTGAGGCCCATAAAGTCCACCACACAGCGCTGCTATACCGGGTTGTGCTTGCAAATTTGTTGTCGGCACCAAAGGAGGCCTGCTTGGTGCTTGAGTAACATTTACTGGTGGCGTAACAAGATTAGGTATGGACAGAGCTCCCTTTTGCGCCATCATGCTCTTTATATTTGCCTGGACACCAACAGTCGCTAGAGCGCCATTCATTACACCAGAACCTCCCCTAGTCACCATTGGATCTTGGCTTGGCACGCCATGGAGCCCGGGCATGGGCAAACTGCTGCCGCCTACTGCGGTTTGAGCATGTGTTACTGTGGCCGTGTTGCCATGAGCCATAGGCTGACTGGGGCCTACTTCTCCTTGGATTTGATTTTGCACTCCGGCGGGAATAACTCCACCACCAGTTTGATTTTCGTTTGGCGCTGGTGCAAAATTAGAACTCATCACCAACATGGTGTGAGTGAGATTCTGAAGAGTAGTAAGAATCTCCTGCTGAGTATTTTGAAGTCCTTGAATGGCTTCGAGCAAAAGTGGTTGATCTGGAGCCATGGTCCTATCATCACCACCATTAGAGGATCCTTGTTGGTGAACTTTATCTTCTCTTGCCATCTTTGTTGCAGTTGTGTGGGTTCCAAATCTCGTTGAGACCATTAACCAATCCGTCTCCCCAGTGAAGTCGCCAAATGTATGAGAGGGTTCAAGAAAGTTGTTAGAAAATTCGAAGATCTTCGAAGATCCTTGAAGGAAAATTCGAATTCTCTAGAAGATGATGAGAGACTTAGATTCTTCAATAGTCTCAACTAAGAACACAAAAGCAAAGAGTTGATGTAGATAAGAGATTGGGTGAAGAAGAAGGCAAAGCAGCTAGAAAGAGAATAATGGCAAGGCTCTCCCATGGATCTCCCACTTTTACTCTCAAGGTTGATAATGGAGAAGGGAAATTGGTTTTTTTTCCAAGAGTTATCTCTCCAAAATCCATCCCTTGTAAAACTATGGGTGGGTGCTATTTATAGGCACCTCATGATGTAGGATGGAGCCCATGTGCAAGGCACGTGGGGAATATTCTCTCTAACCACCTTATCCGAGGAGGTGACCTCTCCGAGGATGAGGAAAACTCTCGAAGAGGAGATCAACCTCTCGGCGAACCCTTCTTCTTAGCCACACCTAACCAATGATCCCCAATCATTCCAAAGGGTCGAGGTAGTCCTAGAGGACCCCTCGCCGCTAAATATTGTCGAGTCTCATGGACGGGGGTCGTGCCACTTCGACCCGGGTATAGGCTAGTTTAATCGAGGAGTGAATTTATCTCTACTCACCGTCCTCGGAATCGGGTCCTTTGTTTGAACTCCATTACGCCCATGGTTCTGATGCGTAGGTCTCGAAAAGCTCCGAGCCTGCAAGTGTTCTGGGACTCATTAATGGAGTGGCTCCTAGATTGCGTCTAAATCCGTTCGAAGCGAAGTGCTTCGGATCTCTAGGTTCGTGGATCCGAACCCTTTCGAGGCTTAGAGCGATTCGACCCGTTTGATGGTAATTAATCTGGGCCCACCAATCTTGGACTTGTGATAAATTCGGACCCACTAATCTTGGACTATTGGGCCTAATTAGTTTAGCGGACTCAAATTAGCTCCTCTTACAAACATTAATAGCTAATAAAACATAGTAAATGTTTTGCATTGGAAAAAAAGGTTTAGCTTGTCTTATGCTTTGATTATTTGATTTATTTATCTTATGAGTTGTTATTGTTGTGTGAATCATTCATGAATAAAATTAAGAGTAAATTATAAATACATTTATGAAATTTACTTAAACTATGAATTGTCTTATGTGATTTTACTTGCGACAGAATTTTTTATTTAATAAAATTAATAGAAAAAATAAAATGTTTAACTAATTTTTGTATATGGATGTAAATTTAGAGTCACATCCAAAATAAACTTCATTCACACACTTCTTTCAAAAAATTTATTTTTATTTTTTAAATTAAAGTATTTTTCCCCCCTAAACATATAACTATTACTGCTAAAAATAGATGGGTAATTAGGATCGCAATGTAACGACATATAGATGAATGTTAAGCAATTTATTTACTTATTCATATTTGATATTATAAAATGAAATTTAATGAATTATGAACAGATTGACAAAAAAATACTCACTTATATTTTAAAGATGAAGGAGCAAATGATATCATCCAAAAGAAGAGGAAGAACAAGAAGAATGAGAGCTGAGATTGATTTCATGCAAAAAATTCATAAATTTTGACAAGAAAATATCAAGGTAAAGGGTATTTTTAGGTATAACGAAGAAAATAAATAAAAAGGCTGATTTCATATGAATGTTTTTCTATTTTTTTCAATAAATATTACAGGCCATGGCCAAATGCCCCTATGTTGAGTGACATTCCAATTTCAAGGCATTTGGGTACACATAAGATTCATGTTTGAAACTGTGTCCTATGCAAAGCAAATAACATAATAATGTACAAGTTACCTACAGAACATGTGGCTGCACCAAGTTAAAAAAAAATGTTGATGGTAAAATCATAGGCCAGCAAATCTCAAAACTTCAGCCCTTCAGCCTTGATGTCATCCTCAGGTGGACCTCTTCCCTCGTGCATGCTGAATAAATCTAACAGTTAATGTTGTTTCCCAAATAATGAAATATGGTGCATATAATGGCTGCACGAACAAAACAAAACGCTTTTGTTGGAAGTTATAATTTTGTTACCGATTCAAATGGGGGGGCAAGAACTGGGTTGTGCCCCAGATTTGATAGAAGCAGACTTTCTGGTCTCTCTGTTCGTAGGATGAATGCTTCCAGCGCATTGTCCTTTACATCAGATGCTTGTGTTTCCAAGGGAATTGATACTGTAGCTTTGGTTCCCATTTCAAAATCTTTCAGCACATCAATGCATGTTAGAACAGGAACATAATGACTAATTCTTTCCATATGTTAAATTGTTATTACTCCCTCCGTCCCAAAATAATAGTCCATTCTGAAGAAGCTAACTTTTTCTGATAGTACAATTATTGCACTATAAAAAAATTGATTTTTCAAAATTACCTTTTGATAGTATATTTTTTTGGAAAATATCAATTGTCATAATTATACTTTTTGTGTTAATGAATTTAAAAGAAGGGCAAAATAGAAAATTCATCTTATTTTAGTCCTTGATTTTTGAAAATGGACTAATATTTTGAGACAATGAAAATAGAATAAGGGACTAATATTTTGGGGCGTAAGGAGTAATAGTTTTTCTTTAGCCAATAAACACATATGATATAGCCATGAGCAACATGCTATAAAAGGATCCATATTGGTCCCATGCCAACAATTGGATCCTGTAAGCATACTGTTAATGTAAGTGTCACCACTAACAAATATATGTAGTTTTCTTAAAAAAATATAAATAAATACAGAGATGCAAGCTTAACAACCCACCTAAGGAATTCATCTGAGAATGATCATCCACATTTAGATGTTGACAGGGCAACAACATGTCCTCCCTGCAGATTTCCTTCACCTAGCATAAATATAAAGTGATTGAGATCATTCCTTCAATCAAGATCAGATTATACATGGGTCAGGTTAAACTTATGAGAAAAACAAAGTGCACAAAGGATTTTCACAGAATGGGACATAGATGTGAGACAAAGTACCAACCCCACATGTGGGTCCAATTCCTTTGTCTCTGTATTCTATTTTGTAAAATTCTCATGTGTTCTCAGCACAGCTGTAAACTTACTTTGGATGATGTGTGGGGTTGAAAGGGTCTAAGGTGACCTTGGATTGATGAATCCATGCCAAATGAAGTTCCAGAATTGATTATACTTAAGTTGGCTGCTGATAGCTCACTTGGGTTAGTGCTTTGATTGGGTATATTGAAGAGGGTATTTGTCGGAGTTTCTTGGTTCACAGGAAGCATGCCTGTCATGTCCATATTTAGGGTTCTGTTTCCTTCATAAAAGCTCATTTTTATATCTGACAGTTGGGCTGGCTGCAAGACTCCAGGTAGGCACATAGGATATAAACTCAGTCCATTTCTCATTGTCAACATCTGAAATGTGAATGGCAGTGTAAGAAGTTAAATTAATCTGAACAATGGAAATAATGATAGCAACTAGAAGGATAATAAGCAATCAGAAATTTTAATTAAATCTTTTAAGATGAAAGACAAGAATGAAAAACTCAAAACACAATAAGCCACAGTGACAGCTGCAGTGTAAAATAAGCCTAGAAAAAGGCTTAGGAGAGGAAAAACAGAAATCAGCATCCAAAAGGATTATTTCCCTAAGAAGAATGCAGGAAAATAAATTCAGACTAATCTTGAAGAAAAACATTAAGAAACCTTTGAATTGCAACTCTTCCATTAGAAATTGGATTTTCACACAAGCAACATATAGTTGTATCTTTGTTAATGGACAATATCTTCACTTCCTTTCTACGACAACCATGGGCAAAGAGTTTCCTGATGCCATGATCTTACGATCAGCCTGGAGATTTTGATTCGTCGTAGAGACCATGTGGACACTAAAAGGGATCTAATTAAACTTAGTGCCTATTCCCATGAAAAGACCACGACGATGCTTCCCAAGGACATAAGATACTTGTATGGGACTTCAATTCCATTTTGCTAACTACAACTAATAGAAGAAGTCATGCTGTCAATAATTTATCAAAATATGTCCTATGGTTACCAATAGTCACCAAGTGATGAATTGCCCAAGCAATTGGTACTTCCAACTTCCATTCATTTAAGTGTGAGATACTTGTATAGAACATTAGGAAAAAGAAGTATAGGCCATGATATTAAACTGTGATCTCCATATGGAAGCAAAAGAAAACCCAGAAAGTCAAGTCATTCACAACTAGGACCAATTGATCTGAAAAACCCAAGTCAACCTGGGCACCATCTCCTCAGCAGCATAGCTGTGTTAGTTCAAGTCAAGCCATGAGCCATGCCTAAAGACATCCTCTGTTACACGAAGTATCAATAACAGAACTAGGGGCCTCACTTTAAGCACACAAGTGAGAAGGGTGACAGAAGAGTAACTTGTCCAGCTTAGGCACTACGGGTATGCATCAATTCTCAATTCAAGAGAGCAACACAACAGATTCTGATGAAGAAAGTCACTCCACTCAGCTATGCAATTTAAACATGAGTCATGTGATGGGAGGAAAACAAGTTATGGTGGCCACTTGGTTTGTCAGCTAACTCATTCCCTAAAGGGATATGATGACCGGTCGGATATGAAGAGGCTGTAGTATGAAAATTTGACTAAATGTTTATCACAGAGGATCACATAACCTTCAAGTTCAGTCATGGTCCAACTATGTTGCCAAATGCTACCTTCTAATATACAGGGGGTCTGGTCACAATAACTTTGTCATGCTTGGCTTAATCACACTATCACACCCAAGCCTATATATTAACGGATTCAAGTAAACTTATTGGGTTCTTCTGGTATGCATCTAGGTGTCTAATTCCATGAAACTCCAAAGATTTTGTGAATTATAACGAGTTGGGTACCAAAAACCATACCATGTCATATCATGTGAACATTGCCTCCAAAATCTATGACAAGTTACAACCTCAGGGCCTGTTTGTTTGTGGTATTAAAAGAGGGGATGGAAAGTGAGGGAACATGTGGTTCCCACTAGATTTTTAATTGGGTGTTTGATTGATGATGATAAGAATAGGGAGGACTAAACGTTGGGGAACAGATGTCTTTATCCTCGGTAATCTCCTTATCTGAATATACAACTATACACATTTGCAACTAGAATTTGGCACCAAAAGAACAAGTTCTTCACAAGATTCAACAAACAAACAAAAAAAAAAAAAATAGAATTATACCCCCTTTATCAGAAACAAAATAGCAAATGGATAGATTTAGCATTCCTTTGATAAAAATTTAGCAATGAAGAACACTTCATCTTTGGAAGCCAAACTCCAAGTATCAGCATCTAATGCATTCTACATCTACATCTGGGTGGGATATAGATTATTCAATTGTTATACAACTAAAAGGTGTGCCTTTTTTTTCTCTAAACCAGTAAGAACAACCTATGCCTCACTATCACAAACCATCCACCAAAATTCCTGAAGAAAACCAGCATACCTGTACTTGGAGCTGAAGCTGCTTGAGGTACTCAATAGCTTCATCGAGCATGGACGCCTTATCAGTCTACAATCACAAACAAAATCTCAAATAAAGCACTAAATCACAAAAATTGATTGTTAACAGAACTAATCAAGCTTAATAAACACCAAAATCATGAAAAACCTTGTTGGAATTCGGAATTAGATTCTGCAATGCTTTCATTTTCTCATTAATTCTTCTCCTCCTCCTCTGTCCACCCAAAAAGAAACAAAAACCCACATAATTAAACCCCCAAAAAGAGAGGTTTTTTTAAACAAATTCATGACATTATCATATAGAACCAACCTTTTCAGACAAATTATGAACCTCTGCTGCTCTACTTCTCTTGGAAGAATTACGCGGCGTAATAGCCTTTGCTAGACCCTCTTCAACCAGAGCTTCAAAACCCTCCTACAATCAAACACAACCACATTCAGTATCCAATATTTAGGAGAAACTTAATTCAAAGCAAAATTCAAAAAATTGTGAAAACATTCACGCAAGTACACCTCGCTTTCGCAATCGTACTCGTCAGGGTCATTCAACCCGGAAGATGATTCGGCGGCGGAGATAGGGTGGGTTGTCGGGCGTTCAAACCCAGAAAGCAGAGACGTTGGGATCGGACGGTGAGGGGTGGTCTGCATTGGAGAAGATGATGACGATGATGATGAGCGGAGGAGCATTTGGTGAAGAAAGAGAGAGATATCGTCGGGTTCAGAAGGAAAGGAAGATGAAGAACAGGTGGTCTTATAGTTATACAAATCCGCCATTGTTGTGTATATGTAAATAGAATAGAATACAGAGAGATCAGAGTTTGAGAGTGAAGAGAAACCAGAAAAACTAGTTATTGGGTTCGGCTTTGTTTAGTCTAACAGCAAATTGTAAAACCCATTTCAACACACACACACTCACTCTCTCTCTCTCTCTGAATTCAGTGTGGTTTTCTGGGTTTGTCTCACTGTTGTTTGTTTCTCTTTCTGGTTTTCTCTCTCTCTCTCTCTCCAATATTGAAGAGCAGTTTTAGCTGAGAGAGAACAGAGCAGTGTATGGAATTGCGGGCGGGATTAAAAACAAATGATGGTTTGGGAATGCCAAGCGCAGCTGAACAGAGATATGAGTGATTGGGAAAAAGTTCACTGTGATCACAATTTTTTGATTTAAAAAAATAAATAACTTTAACATTTATTGAGTTCTCACACCTCATAATTTTTTTTTACTTCTCTCATAATTATTACAGTACTTTTTTTAATTTCTTTTATACACTATGATTAGTGATGAAATTATTAAATTATTTTTATAAAAAATCTAAAAAAATAATTTATTTATTAAAAAAATATCTAAAACAAATATAAATATATATATATATATATCTATTATATATAAAAAAAAATTTCTAATGAGAAACCTTCTAAAAGTTCTAAACTCTTATTCTAAAATTATTAATTTTTTAATTTATAAAATAGATTAAAAAAACCTATTGACTGATTTATTTATTTAATTATTTCAGAAATAATAATGGGAAGATAACAAGAATATTTCATGATCTCTTCATCATAATCTCTCTCACTAATTTTCAAAAAAAATGTATTAAAACTTGCATTCTTTTCTCTCCTCAAAAAAATTAGATAAAATTAATAAATTTAATTTTTATTTATCCAGTTAAAATATTTCTTTTGCCTCACAATATCCAATTTTAAATTTTAAAAATATATAAAGTTTATCAAAACAAATCTAATTTGAAAATATCTCTCACCACCATACTTTAAATCAATAAAACTCATATATTTATCACATATTTAACTCGCATCATAACTTACTTAAATAATAATAATTAAAAACAAATAAAAACCACAAATAAATTAAATTTAAATTTAAAAAACTTATTGGCTGATTTATTTATTTAATTATTTTAGAAATAATAATGGGAAGATAACAAAAATATTTCATAATCTCTTAATCATAATCCCTCTCACCAATTTTCAAAAAAAAAAAAATTTAAATTAAAACTTGCATTCCATTTCTCTCCTCCAAAAAATAGATAAAATTAATAAATTTGATTTTTATTTATTCAATTAAAATATTTCTTTTGCCTCTCAATATCTAATTTTAAATTTTATAAATCTATAAAGTTTATCTAAACAAATCTAAGTTGAAAATATCTCCTACCATCATACCTTAAATCAATAAAACTCACAAATCTATTACATATTTAACTCGCATCATAACTTACTTAAATAATAATTAAAAACAAATAGAAATCACAAATAAATTAAATTTAAAAAAAAATAGAAACCACACAAAAATAAAGAAGATAAGAATTTAGATATAGATCTCAAAAAGATGTAACAATATCTAAATTTGAATTATGATTTAATAATATAATTATCTATTTTTTTGATATATATATCTATCAAAATTTTAAATCACTTAATGGGAAAAATTAATCAATTTTTTAAAATTATTGATTTTTCAATTTATAAAATAGATTTAAAAAAAAAACTATTGACTGATTTATTTATTTAATTATTTTAGAAATAATAATTATCCTTTAATTTATGAATTTCAAATTGAAAGATAAAAAAAAATATTTCATAATCTCTCCATCCTAATCTCTCTCACCGATTTCTAAAAAAATATATTAAAACTTGTCTGTCTTCTCTCTTTCCTAAAAAATCAGATAATATTTTTTATGAAAATTGTGAATATTTATCTATATCTTATATATTATATTATAACATAACAAAAAAAAAAACTAAAAATCAGATATACTAACAGATAAAAATAATAAATTTGATTTTTATTTATTCAGTTAAAATCTTTCTTTTACATCTCAATATCCAATTTTAAATTTTAAAAAACTTTATAGTTTATCTAAACAAATCTAATTCGAAAATATCGCCTACCATCATACTTTAAATCAATAAAAGCCACATGTGTATCACATATCTAACTCATATCATAACTGACCTAAATAATAATAATTAAAAACAAATAGAAACAATAAATGAATTAGATTGGAAAAAAATAGAAACCCACAATTCCATCTTAAGTAAATTGAAAAAAAATAAATAAATAAATAGAAAGCACACAAAAATAAAAATAAAAAGATAAGAATTTAGATATGGATCTAAAAAAAATATGACAATATCTAAATTGGAATTATGATTTAATAATATAATTATTTATTTTTTTATATATATCTATCAAAATTTTAAATCACTTAATGGAACAATTAATCAATTTTTAAGTCTTATTTAAAAAATAATCTGATTAGTCATATCAGCTCCTAGACTTCGCAGGCACTGGCAGATGAGCTAACGGATTAGGTTAAGTGAGATCTAAATTGTTGGAGGTAACATTTTCTCATTCCATAAATTTATTTGTTTTTTAATTATATATATATTTTTTCCATGTATGATTCTCTTTCTCTGCTATTAGTTTGGCTTTGGTTTTAGTGAGGTTTATGTGTTTGTTTACAGGTTTGCTTGGTGGAGAAGAATTATTAGTGATTATGATTACAATCGAAGTATCTATAGCGATTCCAGTTTTGACGGGATCTTTATTTTGTTCTGAACTCGGGTTCCGTGGTTGTATGTTGTTATCCATATCTTGTTTTCCTTCTTTAACTCTTTGAATTTGAGTTTTGGAGTATGTTGGGCGTGTTCGGAGCAGGTTGGTTGTTAGTTGGTCTAGATTGTTGTTGCCCAGATTTTGGCTTATTTGCTCAAGTGAGGCTTCTTGCGCTCGAGCGAGTCTTGTGAAATTTGCTCTTTCGTTCGAGTGAGAATTGAAAGTCCTCAGGTTTCTTACCCAGATGTAGAATATCTAGGAAGGTGAAGTGCTTCGCTCGAGCGAGGCTTCTTGCGTTCGAGCGAGCGTATGAGTCTGTAAAATTTCTGAAGCTTTGCATTTTGTGCTTGAGCGACGCTTCTTGCGCTCGAGCGAGGTCACTTATTGTGTCTAGTCGCTCGAGCGACAACTCTTTTGCTCGAGCGAAGGTCGCGTATATCAATTCGCAGTAGGGTGATTTTACATCACTTTTTGATTTCCATTCTCCTAAAAACCCTAATCCGACACTCTCTCTCTCTACAAATACTCCATGATTTAAGGGCCTCTCCACTACTCTCTTTGATAAAGAGTTAGAGCATCTTGTGGGCTTTCTTTTGATCCGAACAAAATCGAGTTTGGACACCTTTGAGGTTCTTCTTCATCTCCTTTGAGCCTCTACACTTGAGGTAGGGATATTCTACACCTTGTTATGATTTTTAACCTATGTATTTGTCATTTTGTATAAATGGTGGGATTTAAAAGAATTTAGGTAAAGTTAGGGTTTAATATCAAAAGTTAAAGAGGGGTTTTCCATGTTGGTCTATAAAAAAAATGCCTATGGGGCCTTATGCATGAAGTTCTCTTATGTTAAAATAGTGAAATTTGGCATTGGGGTTAATATTTGGAAGATGGGGAAAATTGTCGTAATTTGTGTTAAATAATTATTTTGTATAAATACTAAAATTAATATGGAAAATATGAAATTGGAGAAGTGTATGAATGAATGGTGTAATTGGATTTGATAAATCATTCACCTTTGAAAATTTGATAAATTATTTGTTTGATGGATTGTATATCTGTTTAGAAATATCTGTTTTGGGCTGTTAGTGGAGGATAGCTATGATTGTTGTAGAAACTGCATGAGGATTAGGTAAATTGAAACTAATCATTTGAATTTTGTCATTGAGTATGACGATTTGGTTAAACCATTGAATATGTGATTTGGATAGTCATTGTATATGACAACGCCTTTAAATATATCGTACATGTATCTTTGTTTGGGAGGAGATAGGGAATGTACTCCATTGTTTTGAAGGAGATAGAGGATGGACTCCATTTTAAATTAAGTTGGCCGGAGTGTCTAGGGTGAAAGTCCCGAAACCTTATATGTGTATATTTGGATGCCGATTCTCTCGGGCGAGAATCCGTAAAATTGCAAGAAGTTTGAAGTGTTTGAATAATGAATGTTATTGAAATGTGAATGGATAAGTTGTAGTCTCATTTGGGATTGTTTAGATGATAAGGAACCATACTTATGCATTGATTTGAAATGAACGAATGGATGGAAATGGATTGAGATATGGTTATCTATATCTTAGTTAAATCTCATATATTGTGTTAGTTTATCTCTACTGGGTTTTGGCTCACCCTACTTGGGAAACTATTTTCAGGTACTGGTGATATGCCACCTCCAAGGACATAGCTTGAAAGGACTGAGGGCTGAAGGCTCTATTTTGATTTTATTTGTGCTTAAGTGTTCATTCAAGCCGAGGGATTTACATGTATAGAGCTTGAGACTCTTTCTTTTGTTATGACCAAGTGATATCTTGGAAAGATATAAACCGTAGGGCATTTATTTTGTTGTTATTAACTCGTATTACATGCTGTAGATTCATGATAAATGTTTATGAATGTATAACGCATGTAATATCTTTTTGTAATAAAAACTCTGATGAATGAAGTATATCATTTTGTTATGTTTACAAATCTTACGTGAGGGATTATTAGTATTTTATTTTGAGGGCGTTACATTGTCTATGTCCGTTTTGTGCCAAGGATTTTGATCGGATTTTGTTTTCTTCAATGAAGACCATAAAACTGAAGTAAAAAAAATGGGTATCAAACTTTTTTATTTTTTATTGTCATTTTATTTTATAGAAAATGTGAAAATTTATTAAGAATTCAAGATTTTGCTATAACATTAGGTAAATTTAAAACTTTTAAATATCATTGTGTTATTTGTTTTTATCCTCTTTCTATTCCATTATACTATTATTGCTATTTGTTTGTTTAATTATAATTCAATTAATTGAAAATAAAAGCTTAATATGACTTTTTATATATAATATAGTTGTATATAATATCATAATATATAGGGCTAATTTCTAAATATAATTTCTATTTTTTTATATGATTAAATAGTCCATCTTAAATAGTATATAGAAGAGTTAGATGACTTCTTTTATTTCTAAAAAACCCAATCTATTTTTTTTTTTTTACTTTTTAATTTTTAAATTGGAACATCAATTGTTTATGTCTATAAAACAAAACTGATAAACACATATCCAAAAGCTACATTTTTTTTAATTATTTTTTTAATATGTAGGATATTTACAAATGAAAAATGTTTGATACCTCAAAAATTTTTTTTTTCATAATCTAACTTATAATTATATAGTCATAAGTGTCAATTTTTATACAAATATGAAAAGAAAATTAATTAAATTATACATTTCAACCAACCACATACTCAAATTTGACTATTTCAAGATGTTATTTCACTATAATTCCAATTAAGAGAATCTTCAACCCTTAATATTTTTTTCATCAAATTATAATTTGATAAAAATTTAAAAAGATGAAATGTTAAAAGTTATTGTTTTTTCCATCAAAATTGGTGAAAAGAAAAAAAAAATTGGGATAAGAATAAAATTCTTTTAAAAATTGATAAAAATTTAATTAAAAAGTTAAATTAATTCATATCAAATCAAAAATTTTATTCAAATTTAAAATCAAATTAGATAAAAAAAAATTAAAAGAAAATGATGAAAGTTTGAAAATATTTTGAAACCTTCTTATTATTAAAGACTAGAAATTCATGTGTATATTATATTCATATTGTATTTTTAGTTATAAAATTGAAATCAAAATAAATGTAACTTAAATTATCGGATTAAAAATAGAAACATCATATTAATTATTGTTAAATATCACTTCACTTCACATTTTATAATAAAATTATATATTTGTCTTAATTATAACTTTTATATTTTTATAACAAGAAAAAGTATGTCATAACTCATTTAATTAGATTTAACTTTTTTTTAATGCAAATTATCAAAATTTCACTAAATAGATTTATATATATATTTTGATTTTTTTAAACTAATAATTTAAAAAGTTATAAATATAAAAGTTAACTTATAAATTTTATATATACTACAAGACAAAATAATAAATTGTTTAAGATAATTATAGTAATTTTTTTTTAATTTATAAATATATATGTCTCTTAAACATCTAATAATATGACTTTTATTTTATCACCTATCACCAATTATAATAGTAAAATATATTCATAGATATACCATATTTGTATACAAATCTCTCTCCCTATTTGAAATTTGTTTATTTGGTGACTTTTTTTTGGCTTAATTTTTTTAAAAAAGTTTTTAGATTTAATTCAACTAAACAAATAAGAAATTTTAAAAAAATTCATAAAAGACAAAAATAAGTTTTAAAAAAAGACCTTTTTTTAAAAAAAATTATTTTGGTTTTTATAATTTTTCTAAAAAAATTTACTTTTAAATTCGTCTATACAGGACGAATTGAAAAAATAAATTTTTGACATAATCTTTTTTTTAAAAAATACTAAAAATATATAGTAGAAAAAGAATTGGCTTATATAGGTGTTCCCAAAATATGTCACCGATGGTTTTCAAAACAAAATATAATAATTTGAATACTTTAAGTACAATAAAATAAAATAAATATTATTTATTAATTTCATTTTTCATAATTTTAGAACATGTCGTAATTTCCATACTAAACAATGTGATAATTAATTAATTGTCTCGAAATATTATTTGGTATTTGTTAAAAATTAGCCTTTTTTTTTTGTTAATCTTTCATGTTTCAAGTCTTTCTTTGTATATTATTTTAAAAGTTAATTTATCTCTAAAATTATATTGAAAATAACACATTAACAATAAGGTGATATAAAAACATTTTATTATATAATTCACACATTTAACACAAATTTTAAAAAAATATATTTTTATATTATGTGACAACTAATGTGGTGTTTTTTTTATTATTTAATTTTGAATAAAAATTAATTTTTAAAGTAAATTAGAAAAAACTTAAAATATAAAAAGTTAAAATAAACTAAAGAAATTCAAGAATCTAGTAATAAAAGACAAAATATAAGGAGACTTACGTGTAAATCATAATATGTAAATTTATTGTCCAATAAATCCTGTGAGAATTAATGACATTTTTCATTAAATACTAAAAATGTCACTAATTGTTAATTTTCAATTACAATTTAAAAATCTTGTTATAAAAAATATTACTAATTGTAAATTTCAGCGATAGTTTAAAAAAATTGTCACAAAAAGTAACTAATTTTTAACTTTTAGTGACAATTTAAAAAATGTCACAAAAAAATGTCACTAATTATAAAATTTAATAATAATTTATAAAAATTGTGATAAAAAAGTCAATAATTATATTTTTAACAAAATATATAAAAAATTATCATAAAAAATTATTTTTAATAATAAATTTATTAAAATTTAATTTTAATAAAATTTGATGAAATTCTACTATTGAAATCTATGAATAACTTAGCCTCCGTTTGGCAAGAGCTAAACGGGACTTTTTTGGCTATTTTAGCCTGTGTTTGGCAAGGGCTTTTTCAGGCTTTTTTGGCTGTTTTAGTCACAAAAAACAAAATAGGCTATTTTAGCCATAACAAACAAAACATCACATCCAACCTATAATCATTACATTCTTCTCTCACAAAAAAAGTCAAAAAAGCCAAAAAGCCAAAAAGCCCTTCCCAAACCAAGCTTTTTAGCCCAGGCTAAAATAGTCAAAAAAGCCAAAAAGCCAAAAAGCCAACCCACTTCCCAAACGGAGGCTTAGTCACAAAAAACAAAATAGGCTATTTTAGCCACAAAAAACAAAATATCACATCCAACCCATAATCATTACATTCTTCTCTCACAAAAAAAGCTAAAAAAGCCAAAAAGCCAAAAAACCCTTCCCAAACCAAACTTTTTAACCCAGACTAAAATAGTCAAAAAAGCTAAAAAGCCAAAAAGCCAGCCCACTTGGCAAAGTGCAATTTAACTCTAATAAACAATAACAAATGAGAGAGGGTGCTTTGTCTGTCATTGTCAGGTGGCAGACAGGCCTCTGGTAAGCTCCACTCCCGTGTCGCACGTGAGCCCCACTTTGCGAGTTTTTATTTTAAATATTCCAAAAAAAAAAAAAAAAACTACTAATTAAAAAATTGACCTACTTTTCAAATTATTTAAGAAATTAATTTATTTTTTGAAATCACATTTTCAAAATACGATTTTAAAATTGAAATTGCATCTTCAACATTTAATTTCACTTTAAAATCACAAGTTAAAAATATAATTTAATGCGATTTCACCTTGAAATTTCTATTTCAAAATTACATTTTAAAAATACGATTTCAAAAATAAATTATTTCTCTAAATAATTTAAAAAATGAATCAATTCTCTAATTTGTTTTTTTTCTTTAGAATATTTCAAAAAACACTCCAGGTACCTTCCCCCATGTCCCACCCAACTTCCAAAGTGGTTTCTTCTAAGTTTTTAAAATTACACCCAAGTTATTTATTTTAATTGACAACATACACAAATTTTTTCGGAAATAGTCATTTAGGCCACAACATAGATGGTTAGTCGGTCGAATATTTTACAACTAGACAAATCATATTCAGTGTGAAAAGTATACTAGACAAATCGTATTCAGTATAAAAAAATATAGATTTAAATCAACATCTATATATGAATCCGTAATTTACACCACTTAAAAAGTAACCTATGGGACTTTGGCTCTACTAGGATCTATCCCATAGGAATTTTTCTATGATACATGAAGGTGGTATTTATGTACCATACATAAATAATTTTAGATCATTAGATCTAAAAATAAAATGGCCTTTGATAGGATTGCGTGGAGAAGAAGGATTTATGTAACCGATCCTATTTGATGAGACTTAAGGCTTGGTTTGGTTTAGATCTAAAAATAAAATAAATCTAATTATTGATTGGTAATAATTAAAATCATGTTAAGAAATCTAGGTAGTTTTGTAAAAAATAAGGTAGTTTTCAATGGTTTTGAAACCAAAAAGTGGTTTTCAACTTACCACAATAATTAAGTATACTTAGGCCAAGTTTGGCATGTGTCAAAAAATTTAAAAAGTCAAAAAGTTATCATTATTCACCAAAAGTCAAAAACTACAGCCGCACAATTCCCAATCTTACTTTTTCCTTGCACACTAATTTATATAATTTTTTAATACACATTTTTCTATAAAAAGTCAAAAAGTTAATTCAAACAACCATATTTTTTTCCACGACTTTTTAGTCCAAAAAGTCAAAAAGTACACTTATTTAGGACATCCCAAACAACCCCTTACTATTTGATATGATTATACTTACTATTTTTAATAACTATACTTACCATTCAATTATTAATAAAATACACTTAACCTGCTATTAAGTTATAATATGTGAAACCCCATATTTTTATATAATAATAATAATAATAATATATATTTTTAATTTTCTTAAATAATTAGTCACAATATTTTGAATTTAATAGTCTGTATGTTTTTATACTGAACATTTATTTAAAATAAAATAAAATAAAATATTTTTTTGACTTTATATTATCACTCAATATAAATTTATGAACCTTATGATATTTTTATTCAAATTACACTGAAACCTAATATTTTATATACTAAAACCCAAAAAAAAAAAAATTATATATATATATACACATATTTAATCAGACTCTAATGGAAGTCAATTAGACTAATTAAATTAGGTGGGATTTGAGATTAGATATAATTAACTAATTTTGTGTCAATCAAGACTTATTAAGAATATGTATTATTTAATTAAATCAATCTTAATCATAAATTAAACTATGGAAGAAAAAAAAAAAAAAGAAAAAGAAATTTATGGATGTATATGAATTGAGAGTGTGCTGAGAAACCCAAGTGTGTGTACAAAGAAATCTGTTTGTGTGTGCATGTGTAAGTGATGTGCTGGAAGCTTGACCAAGGTGCACGTGTGCAATATGTGTCAACAAGAGAGGTGCATGTGTGTGTGTGTAACACTAAGGAGTTAAAGGTGTTTGGGTTAGGAATTGGTGGGTATGTGCTGTGAGAGTCCTAGAGAGAGAGAGAGAGAGAGAGAGAGAGAGAGAGAGTATTGAAGCCTATTCAATTTTCTTTGCTAGAAGGAATTTCATGGGAAGCAAAAGCAAAAAAAAAAAAAAAAAAAATTAAAGAAAGGAAGATCTTGAAGGCTAATAGGTAAGAAAACCCTCTCAACCTTCTCATTTTTTTTATATAATTGAAATTTTCAGATTGTATACATAGGATACATTGTCTAAACTGTTTTGAATCTGCCAGCATGTTTACCCGAATTTTTAGATAATTTTATACTCAAAATTTCGAGATGATTTCTTCTACAAAATTGTTGATAATGATGTCTAGTTTGTCCAGAAATTTTTGGAAATAATTTTTGAGCTTTCTACGAATTTATACAAATTTTAAACTAAATCTGAAACTGTGTTGAGAATAAATTGTTTTGAATCTGCCCGCATGTTTACCCGAATTTTTAGATAATTTTATACTCAAAATTTCGAGATTATTTCTTCTACAAGGTTGTTGATAATGACGTCTAGTTTGTCCAGAAATTTTTGAAAATAATTTTTGACCTTTCTACGAATTTATACAAATTTTTAACTAAATCTGAAACTGTGTTGAGAATAAATTATTTTGAATCTGCCCGCATGTTTACCCGAATCTTTAGATAATTTTATACTCAAAATTTCGAGATTATTTCTTCTACAAAGTTGTTGATAATGATGTCTAGTTTGTCCAGAAATTTTTGGAAATAATTTTTGAGCTTTCTACGAATTTATACAAATTTTTAACTAAATCTGAAACTGTGTTGAGAATAAACTGTTTTGAATCTGCCAGCATGTTTACCCGAATTTTTAGATAATTTTATACTCAAAATTTAGAGATGATTTCTTCTACAAAGTTGTTGATAATAATGTCTAGTTTATCCAGAAATGTTTGAAAACAATTTTTGAGCTTTCTACGAATTTATACAAATTTTTAACTAAATCTGAAACTGTGTGACAGATTTTACCATGTATTTGAAAATTTATTTAAAATTTTATACTAAGCCAAATCTGGTAATTTCTAACTAAAAGATGAAATTTGAGAAGTCTAGTTTCATGATAAATTTTTAGATTATGGATTTGATCTATAAAATTAAGTATGTAATTAATGTAAGGAAATGTGACAAATCTGTGTCATAAAAATTGCTGGAAATTTTACAGGATTATTTACATCTTATTTTTCTGAAATTCTTTCTGAAAAGTGACCTAAACATCCACATTGAGTATTCTGTTCAATTGCATGAATTTTTGGATTGTGCAAATAGTTTATTTATAATTTTAATATCTAAGTTATTATGTTCATACCATTGTTTAAATTAATTGTCTGTTAAATTTTGGACATTAAATTATTAAAGTGTGACATGTATAATGTTTTATATTTTAGTTGGTATAACATTATTAGTGATTGAGATTTGAATAATTTGTGTTCAATATATGAAGTTACTGATAAAGGATTAATACTAGTTGTTCAGGGTGAGTCTTGATTTTAAAGAATGTATGAAATTAAGGGATTGACGGTTAATACCGGTCGTTCAGGGTGGGCCCTGGTTTTGAGAATTCTCACGTAAATTGTGTTGCGAAACTCTAAGATGGCACGAGACTTATTTGAACCCTTTTCGGTATTCGGTTTTGGAATAAGGGTGGATGTGCAGGTGGCACACAGGGAAGTTACTTACCCCTGACAGACCGTTTCCTTGGGGCAGACCACGGATGCCACTACTTGGGTATATAACTCTGGACGTGGGCATCCCTGGTAGTTACGGTTGGTAACACTTTAATATTTGACCAAGGGAGGGTTTCAAATTAACCGTTGCCATGCTTAGTGGTTGGTAAGTTAAATCTCTTTGGTGAGATTTCGAGTGTCACCTAATTTATTAAAAATTATTGAAATTATTCTAAGGGTTGTAATTTAAGTTAAATCTCTTTGGTGAGATTTTGAGTGTCACCTAATTTACTAAAATTATTGAAATTATTCTAATGGTTGTAATTTATGTTTACAATTATATTGTTATCTCATGTTTAGAACCTCATTATTTTTCTCTTA
This sequence comes from Camellia sinensis, assembly GCF_055761805.1. Taxonomy (NCBI): domain Eukaryota; kingdom Viridiplantae; phylum Streptophyta; class Magnoliopsida; order Ericales; family Theaceae; genus Camellia; species Camellia sinensis. The sequence goes on from NC_138964.1 coordinate 194,862,106, forward strand.
AAAAGAATGGTAGATTGGCTATGTTTTCTTACTGTGTTGCAAAACTCATGGCATATATTTTTGTTGCCCTGGCGTTTTATGCCAGGTTTTAGCGAGGAAATAATTGAAGCTGAAATGGAGTTGACGCTAACGTAGAGCCTTGGCTGACTTGAAATCATAGCAAAAGTCGAATAACTTTATTATCCTATATATTAGCTATTAAGGACCTTATAATTTCATTGATGTTGTATTTGGATAATGTTAAGTTTTTATTTAATATTATTTGAACCTTTGGTTATGTACGAGAGTTGGAATGCCCTATTAAGATGTCAACTTTTTAGTTTATTAAGTCATTTTGTTTATTTAATTTCCCTTGATGTTTCAAAAAAGAAAATTTGGGGCGTCACGTAATAAATTTTCAAAATCTCTAAAATAAATATAAAATTTATAAAATAGAATTTAAGAAAAAAATATACAAAATAAATTTGAATTCTAAGCATTTTATTATAATTTATTACATTTTATGAAATATGATTTGTTATTTATTTATCTATTTAATAGCAATAAATGAAACCTAATTTCCTTTTCATTTACCACACTTGAAAATAATAAATGCAATCAATGAAGAAATATAATTAATAAAATATAGAAAAATTTATAATTTATTTGAGGATTCCATGAACAAAATTTTATGTTTATTTTTAAAATTTTTGAATATTTGAAGATTTAAAAATAAGATTGTTGTTGATTTGGAACTCCTTAGGTAAGAATCTATGTCTCTATAGTCTCTATATCTTTTTTTACATTAACTTTCTATGATATTTTGAATTTATAAATTTTAATGTTATGTTGGAACAACATTTCACCTAGTTAAAAGAAAAATTATGAGATTTAAGTGGTAAGAAAAAAAAAAAAATCATGTTTGATGAAATAGTAAGTGCAATCTTAAGTTTAATTTAAATGATTAATTAATCAAGTCTACCAAAATCGTAAGTAGAGTCCCATTGAGTTGTAAGTATTGTTTAAGTGATGAGTCAAGTTTGATAAAGTAGTAAGTAGAGTCTAATTGAGTAGTAAGTATTGTTTAAGTGATGAGTCAAGTTTGATAAAGTAGTAAGTAGAGTTTCATTGAGTAGTAAGTATTATTTAAATGAGTGGTAAGTCAAGTCCGATAAAGTAATAAGTAGAGTCTCATTGGGTAGTAAACGTGGTTTAAATGAGTGGTAAGTAAGTCTAATAAAATAGTAAGTATGGTTTAAATGAGTGGTTTTCAATTTATTACAACAACTAAACACATTTACTACTTGATATAGTTGTAATTATTCCACATAACTACACTTACCATTCAAACATTAATAAAATGCACCTAACCTCTAAAATAAATATAAAATTTATAAAATAGAATGTAAACAAAACAAAAAAAAAGTATAAAATAAATATGAAATTTATAAATTTTATTATAATTTTTTACATTTTATGGAATATGATTTTTTTATTTATGTACTTAATGGCAATGAATGACAATAAATGAAACCTAGTATCTTTTTCATCTACCACAATAAATGCAATTAATGAGAAATATGATTAACAAAATATAGAAAAATTTCAAATTCATTTGAGGATTCCATAAACAAAATTTGATATTCATTTCTAACACTTTCGAAGATTTTAAGATAAAATTGTTATTGATTTGGAACTCCTTAGGGTAAGTCTCTCTCTTTTTACTTTCACTTCCATTATATTTTGAATTTATAAATTTTTATGTTTTGTTGGAACAACATTTCACCTAATTAAAAGAAAAATTATGAGATTCAAGTGGTAAGGAAAAAAAAAAAAAATCAAGTTTGATGAAATAGTAAATATAGTCTTAAGTTTAGTTTAAATGATTGATAAGTTAAGGATGTTCATTTCTAAAACTTTCGGAGATTTTAAGATATAATTGTTGTTGATTTGAAACTCCTTAGGTAAGTCTCTCTTTCTTACTTTCACTTTCATTATATTTTGAATTTATAAATTTTTATGTTTTGTTGGAATAACATTTCACTTAGTTAAAAGAAAAATTATGAGATTCAAGTGGTAAGAAAAAAAAAAAAAATCAAATTTGATGAAATAGTAAATGTAGTCTTAAATTTAGTTTAAATGATTGATAAGTCAAATCTAATAAAGCAGTAAGTAGAGTCTCATTGAATAAATATTGTTTAAATGAGTGATGAGTCAAGTTTGATAAAGTAGTAAGTTTAATCTTATTGAGTAGTAAGTGTGGCTTAAATAAGTAGTAAGTTAAGTCTGATAAAGTAGTAAGGATAGTTTCATTGAGTAGTAAGTGTAATTCAAATGAGTGGTAAGTCAAGTTTGATGAAATAGTAAGTCCAGTCTCATTGGCTAGTAAGTGTGATTTAAATGGCTGATAAGTCAAGTTTGATAAAGTAGTAAGTAGAGTTTCATTGAGTAGTAAGTGTGACTATGACAAAGTAGTAAGTGTGGTTTAAATGAGTTAAGTCTAATAAAATAATAAGTAGAATCTTATTAAGTAGTAAGTGTTGTTTAAATGACTGATAAGTCAAGTTTGATAAAGTAGTAAGTAGAGTCTCATTGAGTAGTAAGTGTGATTCAAATGAGTGGTAAGTCAAGTCTGATAAAGTAGTAAGTACAGTCTTATTGAGTAGTAAGTATAGTTTAAATGAGTGGTAAGTCAAGTATTAAGTAGTAGGTATGGTTTAAATGAGTGGTAAGTCAAGTCTGATGAAATAGTAAGTACAGTTTCATTGAATAGTAAGTGTGGTTTAAATGACTGATAAGTCAAGTTTGATAAAATAGTAAGTAGAGTCTCATTAAGTAGTAAGTGTGATTCTGATAAAGTAGTAAGTACAGTCTCATTGAGTAGTAAGTGTGGTTTAAATGAGTTAAGTTTGATAAAATAATAAATAGAGTCTTATTAAGTAGTAAGTGTTGTTTAAATGATTGATAAGTCAAGTTTGATAAAATAGTAAGTAGAGTCTCATTGAGTAGTAAGTGTGATTCAAATGAGTGGTAAGTCAAGTCTGATAAAGTAGTAAGTACAGTCTTATTGAGTAGTAAATATGGTTTAAATGAGTGGTAAGTCAAGTCTAATGAAATAATAAGTACAGTCTTATTGACTAGTAAGTGCGGTTTAAATGGCTGATAAGTCAAGTTTGATAAAGTAGTAAGTAGAGTCTCATTGAGTAGTAAGTGTAATTCTGATAAAGTAGTAAGTACAGTCTCATTGAGTAGTAAGTGTGGTTTAAATAAGTTAAAAACACAACACTTACCATTCCTTCTCATTCTACTAGCAACTCTTTGTGACTCAACTTACCACTTACCATCTATTTTACCACCTAGTATTTTACTTACCATTTTCTACTTGTTTTTTCTTAATTAATTTGTTTATGCTTATTGCAGATGGAAGACAACACTGAGCAAAACAATTATAACATTATATATGAACTAGATGATGATGACGGTGGTAATGATGGTGAGTATAATATTCATAATGAAGATAATATCATCAATTCTAATGATATTCCAACCGAAAGAGATATTAAGCCTCTAGATGAATTAACTGAAAAGGATGTGTTTGAAATGACATTTGATTCAGAAGAAAACGAAGAAAGATTTTATAATTCGTATGCTAAGGTGAAAGGCTTTAGTATTCGAAGGGATCAGTTGTATAAGGACAAGAATAATATGGTTATATCAAAGAGTTGGGTATGTTCAAAAGAAGGATACAGACAATCCAAATACGTTGAGGTTGAAGAACGTAAAAGAGAACCAAAACAATTAACTAGAGTTGGTTGTCGTGCTTGTTTTCGTATCAAATACAATCGGAGTACTTCCAAATATGAAGTGAATGAATTTTTCAAGGAGCACAATCATTCCATGATAGGGCCTCTTGGTGTTCAATTTCGTCGCTCACACCGGAGTGTTACGAGTGCCGACAAGGCACAAGACAATGCAATGCATCATATTGGTATGAGGACAAGTCACATTATGGACTTTGCTGCACAACAAGCAGGTAGCTATGAGAATGTTGGGTTCATACAGAAGGACATGTACAACCATTTTAGGATTGAGCGTGGAGCACAAGTTGTCAATGGTGACGCAGATGGTGCTTTGGCTTACTTATGTGGTAAAGAAGAGCAAGATCCAATGTTTTATTATAAATATGATGTAGATGAAGAAAATCGATTAAATAATTTGTTTTGGACTAATGGTGTATCTCAAACAGATTATCTGTATTTTGGTGATGTGTTGATGTTTGATTCTACGTATCGGACAAATGCGTACAACAAACCTTTTGTGATACTACAAGATGTGAGCAATCACTTTCAAACGACAGTTTTTGGGTGTGCACTATTAGCTTTCGAGACAGTAGAGATATACATATGGGTGTTAGAGAAATTTCTTGATGCGATGGATCACAAGATACCTCTGTTCGTAATCACTGACGGGGATAAGGCCATGTGTACAACAATCAAAACAGTTATGCCTACTGCTCGACATCGATTATGTAAATGGCATCTTAAAATGAATGCTCTTTCCAATATCCACATAGAGGGATTTCTTCATAGCTTTGAAAAATGCATGTCAATGCAATGTACACAAGAAATGTTTGAATTAGAGTGGAAGAACCTTGTAGACAAGTATGGCCTTCATAATAACAAGTGGATTGCAGATGTATATTGCAAGCGTACTCTATGGGCTGAAGCATACCTCCATGGACATTTCTTTACTGGTGCAAAATGCACGCAACATTGTGAGAGTATGAATGCATTTTTGAATCGATTCCTAAAGGTGCGCCTAAGGCTCTTTGAATTTGTAAGGGCATATGATAGAGCACTTGCAAGACTTTGCCATAACGAGGCTAAGGCACAATCTGAAACTGAGAATACCACTCCTATTCTTTCTACAGGTGTGAAAAGGATTGAAAGACATGCATCTGATATATTTACTCGTGCCATATTTTTCAAATTTTGCGAACAAATAAAATCCGAGCAAGTGTTATTTACGTCAGGAAAAATTGATATAGAAGATATTCACGTATACTATTTGTCTATGTATACACGTCCAGAATCCACATGGAACGTGCAATATCGGCCAAGTGATCATGCCATGAAATGTTCTTGTTTGTGTTTTGAATCATGTGGAATACCATGTTCCCATATTGTATCAATCATGAAAATAGAGCATTTGAAAGAAATTCCCTCTAGTTGTATATTACAAAGGTGGACAAAAAATATCAAGTCTTCCACTTTACTTGGTAGGACTCCTTTTCTAGAATGGTTTACGCAAACAACACGGTTCGGTGCATTGTCAAGTGCATCTACTGAGATGTGCTATTATGCTTCACACTGAACCAATGGATATGAAGAAGCTAGAGATGCAGTGACAAAGTTAACATGTCGAATGAAAGATTTGTATGTGTCATGACCCTAAACCGCCCCTAGTAGTTTGGTGCCGTGATGGCCAGTAATCCGAGATTACCGAAGGCCAACTTACAAATTTCACACACCACAGAGTATGAATATATGGGGCTTACAAGTGCGGAAGCGATTTATACAAACAGATTAGTCCATAAGAGCTGTGCATAAGTCAAGTGAGATAGCAACCATTTACATATGGGTTATAACTTAATTACAAACAAAGCAAAGTACAAATTACATTTTACATCTTAGCAAAGGGCTCCACAGGTCGACATGAACAAATTGTATGAATTACAAGTCTAAGAGCACAGTCTGCCAGGTTGCCGACATCTTCTTTGCCGACATAACAATCATACAAAACATACATCTTGATCAAAAGGCTTCTCAGCCGACGTGTTCGAAAGACAATTATTACAAGTCGAGAAGCATGATTTTCAAGACTGCCGACATAAATGCAAGTTAAGCCGACATAATCAAAACCCAAAACAAGCTCCAAAAATTCACATCTAGGCGTCTCCGCCTTCTTGTTCATCACCTACATATATATAGAGAGGGTGAGCTTGGATACTCAGTGAATGGTATAAATAATAAAGGGGTTTGCATGAATAATAGCCGAAATCCTTTCAAAACAATGCAAGACAAACTCTATATATAACAAGGAATGGACCTTGCCTATCAAACAAATCTTCAAAGTTTCAAGGGGTACTTGCTAGCAGCATATATTACAAATGATAACATTTCGGCAAACATATCCACGCGGTAAACCGTCCGTGGCAAAACAAGACAAAGCAAAAGGGGCATCTCAAACAAGGGTGCTACAAAAGTTTAGAGTCCTCTAGCACAAGGGACTTTCAAGACAAGATGTGCTGCGAAAGTTTAGAGTCCTCCAGCACGAGGAACCTATGTTACAAAGGCCCGTAGCCCTTTAACACTAGAGTACGAATCAAGAGTGCTACAAAAGTTTAGAGTCCTCTAGCACAAGGGACTTTCAAAACAAGATGTGCTGCGAAAGTTTAGAGTCCTCCAGCACGAAGGACTTTCAAAATAAGATGTGCTGCGAAAGTTTAGAGTCCTCCAGCACAAGGGACTTTCCGAGAAGGTCATCAAGACAAGGTCATACTTGATAGACAAAACAGGGACAATTATTCATGCTTAACAAACACTTTCAAAACAAAGCAAAGCAAGGTCTTTACCAAAACGTATAACATAGCTTTATTAAAAATACCACTCACCTAGTTCTTCAAACGACGGGGTCAAGGCAAGTCCAAGTCCTGACAACACATGGCAAAGTCCATTGAATGCACTACTCGAAACAAGTCTAGCACACATGCAAATGACCTCGGCATTCTTCAAAAAAACTAAGTCAAATCGAATCAAAACACAGTTTCTTATTCTGGAAAACACGCTGGGCAATTACTAGGTCTAGGCCGAGGTCCCACACCTCCTTGCCGAGGTGTAGCCTCGATGGCCACAATCAAAAGCGAAGTCAGGAAAAATCTGGGTTTCCCTCTTGATAAACATGAAGAACATGAGCATGAAGAACTTAAAGAACATGAACATGAGGAAGATGAATGCATAGATCGAAACTTGCTATTACAACAGCTGCGACTTCATGCTATGAATTCAAAAACATGGACCTGGGTACCCATACTCAAGGATCTTATCAGAACAAACACAAAAACATGAGTTTTAAAGCAAACTCTTGGATCAAACGAGACTTTTCTTCCAAAAACACATGAAAACTGTTTTCTCTTTCTAAAATCGATTTTAAATCCATGCATGACGTGCCGAACAGATTCGATCGTGCAATGCAGCTAGATGATCAATAAGAACAACCAGAGTAGGTTAAGATTCTGACCTCAAAACTCGAATCTACGGTTCAAGCTCCAATGATCAAGCTTGGAAGTCGCCCTCTCTAGCTCAAACTTCTCCTCCTTCTAACTAGAGCTTCTCTCTCTAAAAGGCAAGATTGATACAAATGATATGCCTCACACAACAAACACTGACTTAATCCCTCTGTCGGGACACGTGGCATCGGTTGATACGCTCAACTCAAAAAGGTTACTGACTTGACAAGACAAGACCAAGACAAAGTGTACTCAGCAAGCTAGGCGGCACAAACACGCCGGCAAGAAACGACATCGGCTAACAACAAGATTCCGGAAATCAAAGGGCAAGGACATCGGCTTGGAAGGACAACACTTGACTAAACTGTGCCACACCTTGGACTAGATGTGCCACACCTCGGTCTAGGTCATACCATTCCGGGAACAAAATCACTCATGCAAGGATCAAGGATCTTGAACGCCTAGTTATTAACATCTCGGCCCAGATGATGAACATCTCGGCCTAGGCGACGCGCACCTCGGCCTAGATGGTGACATCTCGGCCAATATGCCAAGGTAAAGATGGGGGTCAACCAAAGGGGTTCCAAGATAGTTCTAGGTGATAAAGGTTTCAAAGGTGTCTAGGCTTAAGATGACCTTGGCAACACACCAGACAAGAACAGAGCGTGCAAGCAATCATTCAAGCAAAACAGGACAAGATTTGTAAATGCACATATTAACACAAGATCATCCACAAATGTATGCAAGTATGACTAAGTCAAAATGAGGGTTGTTACAGTATGTCCAACATGTTGAAGGAAATGGAACAAAAGGAAAAGCCAATGTTAAAGGGACATGTTTACATTTTGGTGTTGGTGATCCTCCCTTTACAAAGACGAAGGGGAGTCGTTCTGTTGCAAAGGATAAGTTTTCAAAGCCAAGAAAATGTGGTCATTACAGGTATCTAACAATTTAATTTATCTAGTAAGTGTATTGAATTATAATTAAATTTATATCCTAAGTGTAATGTGTTTTGTTATAGAGGTTTTTCAAAGTGGTCTTGCCATTGTAAGTTGTTTATGTCAACATTGACCCCGTGTGGTGGATGATCGTATGCATGACCAACAATTACGTGACCCACATTTGATTGCCATGGATCATGCATGAAAAGAGGTTTATTATGGAAGTGATGTTTGGTTCCATACCATGTCTTTCCTAATGGATCAGTATAGGAACCTATTGTTGGAGGTGTTTGAAAATCATCATCACTACCATGACTAAATGTAGAGCTAGATGATGCAATATTTTTAGATTTTCGTTTAGGCATTTTGAGTACTTAGGCATGTAGTGAAGTGTGATGTATACAAATGAGGTTAAATAAGGGTGTCACATGTGATTTATTAGTATTTTTTAATCATTGTTAATAGTCACATGTGAATAGTCATAAAAATTGGAATAAATTAATAACTAAACCAGTTTTTACGATTTCAGAAAATTGAAATCGTAATTAAATACCGAATCAAAACAGAATCATAAAAATCGGTTTGGTTCGGTTCAATTTAATTCAATAATTCTGAAAAATTTATATAATAATAAATATATTATATATTATTTTAGTAATTAAACTAAGTTGGTTAGACTAGTTTAAAACAAACAAAAAATTGGAAAAAAAAAATCTAAGAGGCCATGCGAAATATTTAAAAAATTGAAAAAAAAATCATGATTATTGGTTTATTAGTAGTAAGATGTGGAGGATGCTTCATGTTTGACAAGAGTATTTGAAAGGGCTAAATCTACAATTTTGAAGGGGCTAAAACCATCTACTTTTGTCGAACAAAAAAATCAAAAAAAAAAAAAAAAGAAGTTTTATAAAGCAGAGAAATCCCCCCCAAAAAATAAAGCCAACTATCTATCTACTTTTACCTTCGATTTTGAACAAAAAAAAATCAAGGACAAGAAAAAAGGTTTAGAGACTAGAGAAAACCAAAAAAATAAAGGAAAAAGATTAGTAGCTCGAATCTGTGGCTCGAAAAATGGCTTGAATTCGAAGACAGAGACAGAGAGAAAGGAGAAAAGAGGAAGAGGGAAGAGGGAAGAGGGAGAGAAGAGAGGAAGAAGAGAGGAAGAAGAGAGGAGAAGAGAAAGAGGAGGAGAGAGGGAGAAAGAGAGAGGAGGAGAGGAGATCACCACCGCCGTCGCCTCGCCGCCGCCAGTCGTCGCAGCACCAGCGATCGTCGCAGCACCATCGCCGTCGCCTCCAGCCCCGCCTCCGCCTCCTCCTCCCCCTGTGAATATGCCCCCTCCAGTCCTCCTCCTCCCTTCTCTTCTCCTTCTCTTCTTCTCCACCCTTCTTCTTCGTTTTCCTTCTGCAACAAAAACACAGGAAAAAGAAAAAAAAAAAAAACAAAGACACCAAAACAACGTCGTTTTGGTGTCGAGCCACAGATTCGAGCCACGGATTCGAGCTACGTAGCGGGGTCGAAAAATAAAACCAACTTACCCATCTACTTTTGTCTATAGTCTGGAACCAAAAAAAAAAAAACACTTTCACTTTCTAGATGATTTTGAAAAAGAAAAAAAAAATACAAAAAAAAAAAAAAAACTTTCCACATAATTGAAGTTGATATTTCCAAATCTTACCCAAGAAACAAGGCAGATAATTTTGTGGAGCCTACAAATACAAAATGCCTATTCTATCTCTTTGGCAGGTAGTTTTGTGGAGCATTCAAAAACAAAATGCCCATCCTATCTCTCTTTCTCTCTGTGGATTGTGCAATTATTTTTTTATTTTTATTTTTATTTTTATTTTTTGATATGCATATTCGCTCCTCATTATACTATTCTAGGCAAATATGAAACTAAATACAAAGAAGTTTGCATCTCCACTGTGAACTGAGTGTAAAAATCAAAAGGAAAAAAAAAGTTTAAAAAGCAAACCATTTTCTTCTTTCTTCTATCAGAGGAAGCCATTAACAGAGCTTTTTGTATTGTCAAGGATCTTCAGGCGATGAGTGGCGAGAATCAATGCCGAGGTTGCGCCAGTGGTGGTGGAACAACGGTATCGAGGCGGCGAGAGGCGACGGGGTGTGAGAGAGAAGGGTTTGTAGACATCCTAACACATAGTAGAGAGAGAGAGAAGAAGAGAGTAAACAAGGGGTCCTAACACAATAGAGAGAGAGAAGAAGAAAGTAAACAAAAAATAACACAGTAGAGAGAGAAGAGAGTACAAGATGAGCAGTACAATACCGGATGCTTTTTTTTTTTTTTTTTTAAAACTAATTTGTTTTGATTTTGAATGGCTAAGATTTAAAGATTCAGATCTAATGGTTCAAAATTATTTTCATGTGTGGTACCCAAATACCACTTTTGGGTACCATAGTCGAACACCCCCCTCCCCCTTAGGTTACCTATGAGGCCTTCTTTTTCTTTTTCTTTTTTTGTGTTTTTTTTTATTCAGTTGGCATATTTTAGACCCCAAATACAAAAAATGTCCTTTTTTTCTCACTTTTTATCACCATAACCAAATACTACCTCAACATTATTCATACCAACAAATATCAATCTTAGTTTATTAGGTAATTTTTTTTTTACTTATTTTATATTCAGTGAATTTTTTAAAAAGAAAATTCAAAAAATTTGAAGTTTGTAAATTCAACTCGACGAGACGAATTAGAAAATTATTTTTTTTAAATTTCAAAAAAAGATAAAATAACCCAAAAATATTGAAGAATTTTGACTTATTTTGACTTTTTCGATTTTTTTTTTGAAAATTTTGATTTTTTTTTTTTGCTTTTTAAATTTATCTACCCAAGACGAAAAAGTAAAATTTTGACATTTTTTCAAAAAAGTCACTAAAAACAAAAAAAAGGGTAATTTTTTTACCCAATAAACAAAGTTCCCAAACTATACCAAAACACCATTCCACCACCATCATTACCACCCATTACTCCACTGGTGTGTTTGATTTGATGAACTGAATAAGGGGGGATTATAATCAATTGGACTTAAATTTTGAGACTGTGAATCCCTCGGACTATTTGGTTGGATTGGATATGTATCTCGTGTTTGTTTTCTCATGAGATTAGATGTATGGAAAGGACTATTTTTAGTGAATCTAATGTTTGGTTGGACGGATTGAATAGGATAAATGAGCAAAAGACTATTTTATCCCTTTTTAATTGTTTACTAATTAATAGCAATATTAAACATATCTTTAATATTTTAATTATTTTTAGCTAGATTAAATAAAAATTTATTTTATTTTATTTTTTACACAATTAAATAAATTTATTTTTTAAAAATTAAATAAATAAAATAAATAAATAAAAATATATGTTATTTTTTAAATTAAAATTTTAAATAAATTTATTTTAAAAAATAATAATAATTAAATAATGAAATTAAATAAAATATAACAAAATTTTAAAATAAAATATCTATAAAAAGTTAAATAAAATAAATTTATTTTTAAATTGAGACATTTAAATTTTATTGAATTTTACTAAATATAATACATAATTAAATAGTAGAGGGTCAAAATGGCTATTTCATCATCTAATCCCAACAGTAAGTAATCCCATGAAAATTGTCTCACCCCCCCTCCCCCCGGCGGCCGGTGTAGCGTAATCCCTCATATGGGGGATAAGGAGTCCAGCAAATTAAAAAAAAAAAAACAAACGCCGAATTAGATACTTTCAATGGATTACAATCCGCACAGCAGATAGTCCCCCCTTATCCCTCAATCAAACACACCCCACCAGTATTACAAATCCATCACCACCCTCATCTCTCCTCTCCTTTAATAATCATCAACAAAGTATATTAATAATCATAAATAAAAAAACACATACCAAATCCAATAAAATACTAACGAAAAGCAGTGATATGCGTTAGCAAGTCAAAAGTTGTGCATGATTACTGTGCGTATTGAATACCGCACTTGATGATTGTTGATCGGAGCTCCGCACTTGATTAGATTGTCCGGGAATTGAGGCCTTGCAACAAGGAGCACCGTCAGAGCTGCCCGGCTGGGGTTGGCCGAATAACCCCTCCGGTGTGGGAATGAGTAATCGGGGAAGGAGAACGATGCTCCCTAAGTGTAGAGAGTTCAGTTTTAGTAAGTAGAGTTTAGCTTAGATCAGTTACCTTCAATATGAAGTTAGTGTGGTTTATATAGAACTCCTTACTTGTTGTCCAAGATGGTTTCTTGGAGCTCTGGTGCTGCCAAGTTTCCTTTTAGTATTGCTCAAGGTGGGAGACTATCTGGTAGTTGTCATGGGGTGCATATATTCATTGTAGTCATACTGATAACAAACCACATTCCTCTGGTTTAACTGTTTCCGTGATTCTAGCTGTGGGGGACCAGCTGAGGTGGCATCTTGCATATGTATATACTCACAGCTTCCACATTTCTCTGGGAGGTTTCCTCAGCTCTGTACTGTTATACCTCAGCTCGGTCCTTTGCGAGACTACTGTAGGGATGGGCTGGCCCATTCGGATATCTGTGTATGGAACTCGGCCCACTTTGGTTCTGATGATGGGTTCGACCCATCAGTTCGGCCCATAGAATGAGTTTTGCAGCTCGACCGTAGCCTAATATCGCAGCTGGACTGGCTTTTTCACCGCGAGTTGAGCCCAAGTGCTTGAGGACTTGGGTGGACTGTTGGTAATGGAGTTGGGCTTAGTTGGGTTACGCACATACTCATCTGACCCATTTGGTTTTGGGCTTAGGAGATTGGACCGGCCTAAGGCTTGGGTCCAACCCATTTCATATTTAGCTCCTTCATTTGCCCCCTAGCTCGCGCTAAGGTTCCCTTTAGAGAGAGCTATTGTCCTGTACTCCAAGTGTCGCGTCGCTTCGAATCCGACCTAGTTCAGCCTTGGTAATGGTTCGTTCCTGACATACACACCCCATGCATGTGTCTTTTCATGGTGACATGTGGCGGTGTGGTATTAGTGCGCAGAGATAGTGCGCTGACTCCATACCGTTGGTCGTGCTTCGTGTACCTTCATGCCGACTGGTGCAATAAATGCGCTGGAGCTATTAATTCAAACCCCTTCGTCTGTTTTCAATCATTTAGAGAGTTCAAAAACCCTTTCCAGTCTGAGCCAGTCTCATCGGTGCTCTGTCTAGACGTTCCGCTGCCGTTCTCGCTTTAGCACCGCCTGCTCACCACTGTCGTTCTGATCTCTGTAAGTTCCCCTGGGACTCTTCTCTTCCTGTCTTTCTCTGTTTTAATCGTCCTGTTTGGCCCTTGCACCATTGTCTCCGGCATCTTAGGCCACGTTTGGCAAATGGCTTTTTTAGCCAAAAAGCCAAAAAGTCACTAAAAAAAATCAAAAAGCCAACAACCCATACCAAAAAGTCAAAGATTCCATTTTCTCTCTACTTTTTGCACATCTTTTCATAAAAAGTCAAAAAGTCATCCCAAACATACTAGTTTTTTTTACATCACATTTTAGCCAAAAAGCCAGAAAGTCACTAAAAAAGCCTGTTCCCAAACGAGGCCTTATTGTCTGAGTTTTGTCTCTGTCCTATTAGGTTTGTTTAATGGGGAAGTTCCGCTCATTGGTTGATATCCTTGAGGCCATGGCCATGTTTTGCCGAGACTATAATATCCCTGATGATGTGACCCTTTTGCTGGCAAAAGTTGATGCCAAGCGGATAGGTACTAGGAGTACTGTCGCTTTTCCGATTGCGGCCATTGTTGAGGGAGGGGTTCGGTTTCCCCTCGACCCTTTGGTGCATCGATTTTTGCACCAAGTCCAGCTTACCCCTATGCAGGTGTCTGTTAACCTGTTTTGAGTCGTCTGCGGTGTGTCCGCCCTTAACAAGCGGTTGGGTTTGAATCTTGACATGTGGGACATTTTAGGTTGTTACACTCTTTCACACAACAAGGATCACAGCACGTACTATCTTCGTGTCCGTTCGATTGATTGCCATTTGGTGACTGGTTTGCCTGACTCAGACAAACATAATGATGATTTTCTGCAAGTTGGAGGTAATTGGGAATTCCCTACTGGGACTGAGTTCCAGTCCGAACGGATGCCCCAGAAGGATGGTTACCCAAGTTCGAGTCCTTCCTTTTAGCGTGTTTTGTATTTCTTGCCTTGTTTTGAATGTTGCTTTTATGTTGCCCTTCTTTTTTGCAGAGGCTTCCCGCTTTCAGCGTAGGCCGAACCAGGAGAACACTGAGGCCATCAAAGCCATTTTGAGGTACAAGAAGAGGTCCGTGCCCGAGCTATTGGATTACCAAGTGACTTACCGCTCCACCATTCCGAAGAAGGCGAGGCTTGTCGCATCCCTTCTAGATTCTGACACTGAGACTGATACATCCCTCACCCATCTGGTTACGAATCGTCGCTGAAGCCAGGGTGCACTGTCTGAGAGGACGCCCTTTCTTGCCCCTAGTTTCGCAAGGGGTGGGTCCATGTCAAAAAGAAGAGTGCTAGTGGATTTGGAGGTTGAGGCTTTTGGCTCCTCTGATGCTTTGGAGGCTCCTTTGGTAAAGGCCGAAGCGAAGAGCCTCATGGATGTGAAATTAAAGGTGGGAGCTTCTGGGACTGCTGTCGAACCCTCTACTTCGGTTGCTGCAATAGCAAAGAAGAGGAGGAGGGAGATTGGCAAGGCGGTAGTGGGAGAACCTTCTGAAGATCCTATTGTGGACGAGGCATTTGAGAAGTGGAAGCCGCCAATGTTGCATCGAGGCAGGCCCATTTCTACTTCTGATTCGATTGTTGCTTCCAAAGATTTTGCTTTTGACCTGACCAAGACCCTGTTGATGCCGGTGGACATGGCTGATCATAACGGGCCCCGCGATATTCCAGTTCTGAAGGGGACCCTTCAGATGATGACTGCTGTAAGTGCGTTCTTGTTTTGTTGTTTTTTGTTTTATGCTACTATTTTCTTTCCCTTAATACTTTGCAATCTGTCGTAGTGTATTTAGAGGATACATCTGTCCATCACCAGAGCAGAGGAACTGGAGAAGGCCATATTGGAGGCCGTTATGAATGCAGAGAGATTGACAGTGAGCCTGGAGATCGAGAAAGAAGGACGCAGAACTGCCGAGAGGGAGGCGTTCTGTCTGAGCAAGGTTGTTGCTTCAGCTAAAAAATCAAAGGAGGTTGCCATTGGGGTACAGGCTCAACTTGAAGAAAAAGTGGCAGAGCTGGAGGCTGTTATTGCAGTGATGGCCGCTGAACGTTCTGTGTTGAAGCCAAGTATTAGCAACAAGGTTGGGACGAGGCTAGGGCTGCTTATAAAGAAGAGGTGCTGGTGCTACGGGATAAGCTCTTTCTGAAGGGTTGGTCAAGTGCTTTGGCCGCTGCTCAGGTTCCTGAAGGGTCTCCCTTGTTTCAGTATGTCCCTGTTCCCTTAAGGTCCTTGGGTTCAAAGATCGCCACTGCCCCTGCAGTTCTTCCGGCTGAGGTTTCCTCGGAAATTGATTCTGCGAACAAGACTCAGGAGAGTGATGTTGCCATTGAGACAGTGAACGTTGAAGTGGGTGGAACCCTGGAGACTGAAGCCGTGGGAGATGTGGTTAAGGAAGCTTCTACTTCTCAAGAAGTTGGAGCTGCCTCTACTTTTCCTCCCCAAGACGGCCTGGACAAGATTGTAGACGCTGCTCCTGAGGTTCCTTCTGTTGATGAAAGCTAAAGTCTTCTTTGGAATGATTCGAAGTTTTTGCTTTTTCTGGCTTTTTTTTTTGTTTTCATGTTTTTGATGTACTGCGGCTTGGTCTTCTTTGACGAGTTGCCCCCTTATGTTTGCAAAGAAAAATTTTCTTCTTTTTTTTGTTGCTGGTTGTGAGGTCATCTGTGCCTTTGTTGGATGATGAAATTTTTCTTTTGATTTTGCAACCTGATGCTTTTTTGCTTTTACGTCTGAATGTTTTATGTACTGTTTACCCCCGAACGAGCATTGTTGGGACCTTAGGGCCGAATAGATGCTCGGTTTGGTTCTATACCATTTCGAATAGATGCTCGGTCTGGTTCTGTACTGTTTGCCCCCAGTCGAGCATTATTGGGACCTCAGGGCCGAATAGATGCTCGGTCTGGTTAACGAATATGTTGCATGGCTGTGCTTGGTTTTGTAATGAAAGAAGAGGGTCTTACTTAGGTCTAAGTTGGTTCTGAAAAACAATTGTTTGCCCCCACTTGGAGCTAAGTAAGATCGGTACTGAAGACTGTGCTCTTTAGGTAGAGCTGCTTAAGTCTGTTGTAACTTTGATAGAATAAGTGCATTTGAATGGGATAAAGGTATAAAGAGGTGTCTTACTCAGGTCCAGGTTGGCTTGAAAAAAAACAATTGTTTGCCCCCACCTGGAGTTGAGTAAGACTAGTGCTGGAAGTTTTCTCCTGATAGAGTTTAGCCAAGTTTGTTCCAACTCTGTTTGTATGCATCAATACTGAAGTGTTGATGTAACGGTACTTAAGAAATTGTATGAGCTCAGGAGATGTGTACTTAAAGTATGTTAGTGCAGTTTCCACCAAGCAATTCCACTTGGCTAAAGTCCAATTTAGTTGCTAAACATAATTCCACCAAGCAATTCCACTTGGCATGTTTGAGTGCTAACTAAAATTAAATTCCGTTCAGTCGTCCTGAAACTAAGTCCGTTTGGGTTAAGACCAAAGCTGAGTTTGTTTGATAAACATCAAAGCTAATTCCGTTTGATAAACATCAAAGCTATTTCCGTTTGGTAAGTACCAAAGCTAATTTCGTTTGATAAACATCAAAGCTATTTCCGTTTGGTGAACACCAAAGCTATTTCCGTTTAGTAAGTACCAAAGCTAATTCCGTTTGATAAACATCAAAGCCATTTCCATTTGGTGAACACCAAAGCTATATCCGTTTGATAAACATCAAAGCTATTTCCAGTTGGTGAACACCAAAGCTAATTAAAAAAATTTGATAAATTTGAGAGAAGTGGGGAGACATATGCATTGGTCAAGAGATAAATGTCTTTATATTATGATAGAGAAGTTGAGGTATAATTCTATTGATAGTATTTCTTGAGATTTGCTACATTCTAGGGCCAAGGTATGGTTCTGCCTTTGAGATCCTCTAGGTAGTAAGCTCCATTTCCAGCAACAACTGTGACTTTGTATGGACCTTCCCAGTTAGGCCCAAGTTTTCCTTCACCAGGCATCTTTTTGTGATCCATAACTTTCCTCAAAACCAGCTCTCCAGGTGTGAATTGTCTTGGGAAAACTTTTTGGTTGAAACTTTTGGTGAGCTGCTGCTGATATGCTACAAGTCTGATCAGTACGGCTTCTCTTCGGCCTTCTGCTATATCCAGTGCTTGTGCAATAGCTTCCTCATTACTTGTGCTTTTAAATAGTTCAGACCGGACGGTTGGGAGACCTACTTCAAGTGAGATAATGGCCTCCATTCCATAAGTTAGAGAGTAATGTGTTTCCCCTGTTGAGCGCCGTGCTGTGGTTCGGTAAGCCCATAGTACGTGGGGTAACTCTTCAACCCATTTTTCTTTTGCATGTTCGAGCCGTTTCTTTACTCTATTGATGATGGTTTTGTTTGACGCTTCTGCCTACCCATTACTTTGTGGGTAGTTGTAACAACCCTCATACTGTTTACCGATTAATGACTGATTGATTACCGATAACCATCGATTACCGTTAAACTGAATTGATTATGACTGATGATTGAACTGATTAAAAGTACTGAACCGACTGACTGAAATTGAAACTGAATTAGCCAAGTATAACTATTGTGTTGCACATTCTATCTGTTTGATTGATTAATTATCTGTTCATGTCTTTGTGTTTAAACTGCTAATTAAAGGCCTTATCGGCGGCCGAATCCGGAATTGATTGAAGTTTTATGATCATCATAATTAATGTGATTTTATAGTAAATTTATTTGAAAAAGGGATTAGGTATGATTAAATTAGATTAAAACGAGTTAATTGCAAAGTTTGCCGTAATTACCGACTTGCCACTAAGTGGGCCACTATCTCACACACCTTTGAGCCTTGTATACACTCATACACTTGAATCAAAAACCATTTCCTCATCCCTTTTTCCTTACACTAGCCGACCAAGAGAGGAGATAGGAGAGAATTGAGCTCAACTTGAGAATTGCTTGCTAATTGAAGTGTGGATTGCTAGATTGAACCTCAAGACTAGTAATTAAGGAACCTAGGTATGAATTTCATCCTTTTGGTTTGTCTTTAAGTTGATTCTTGCATGGTCCATGTTTAGTTGTAGAGCTAAGTCATGTTTTAGTTCATACATGTTGATATAGAGCATAATTCATGCTTGCATGTGCTCTTGGTTGAATTTGGAGTTGAGTTCATGGCAAAATGGTGCATGCATGTCCATAATTGTGTAATGGTCCATGTTTTCAACTTGTTTTTGGATCAATTGGCTCCTTAGAGCATCAGATTGGAACTTCCAAATGATTTGAATTCATGCATGTTTGCGTGTTCATATTGTTCATGAAATTGGTTTAAATTGAGTTTGAATTAAACACCCTTGGGCTTTGATTTCTTAAAATTGAGCTTTGAAACATGTTATTCTATGTGTTTATAAATGTTTTCCAGAAAATGGGCCCAAGAGGATCGGTTTTGATGCTTTTGAACTTGGTTTTTGGCTTGGAGGTGCAATCTGGAATTTCCAGATTTTGCATTTCCGCTCGAGCGGGGGAATTGCCGCTCGAGCGTGGAATCCGAGCATCCAGTATCTCTGCACTGTTTTACAGTCCGCTCGAGCGGAGGATTGGGCGCTCGAGCGGAGTCATGTCTCAAGCTCGAGCGGGCGCCGAGCGGAGATTTCACCCATCCAGTACTTTTACAGTACGCTCGAGCGGAAAAGTTTACGCTCGAGCGTGTACCTTTGTTGCATGTCCGCTCGAGCGGGGAAACATGCGCTCGAGCGGGACTTTGTTTTTCTGAAAACTTCGAGACTGTTTTCTGATCACATCTTTGCACCCTCATCCCATTCTAGGCATTCTTAGACCTAGTTTAAGGCATCTTATTGAGGATATAGATGTAGAACACACCGAGGCAAATTAGGGTTTAAGTTGTTATCTTTCCCAACTGTGTAGCTTAGTGTGTGTTCAACCTGTGAACTGTGTAGGGTTGGCGACTGGGGAGGCACGCTCTAGCATACTGTAACCCAAACTCTGTGAGTAACAGCTGTGTAAAGATATGTTCAAAATGATTATTTTCTGAACAATTGAACTGTACTGCTCTCTGAACTGTTATTGTTAATTGAATGAATGTATGTCCTCTATTCTGAACTGTATTGTGGCATCCTTAGCAACTACTGTTACTGACTGTTACTGTTATAGAGATCTCTGTCGGTTCCCTCGTGGAACCACTACTGTTTACTGATTGATGGCCATCAATACTGTTCGGTCTTTAAGACCTACTGTTTACTGCTATGCTAATGGATGTACCACATATGATTGAATAACTGTTCTGACTGAAATACTGATTTAATGGACTGTTTTCATTACTGTAAGGACATTTCATTCATAACCCCTTTACGCATTATGTTATTCACTGGGCTTTAGCTCACTGTTTATATATATATGTAGGTGCTCAGCCACCAGATCGGAGCTAGGAGCGTGGGTTAGACTCCAGTTTTGTCAAGCCAGCCTATGTGCCTCACTGCGAGGTTCCGAGCCTATCGTGTTAAGGCTTAGGGGTGTTTTACAATTTCCCCTTCTGTACCGTCTACTGTTCTGTATAGACTGAATGTTTACTGTACTGTTATCAAGGGATTAGGTCCCTGTACTGTGTGACTGTAAATTTTGTATAGACTGTACTGTTTGTATATGTGAATGCATGAAAAATCTTTTTGGCATACAGACTGACACAGCTCAATGGACATTATTCATTTACTGTATTGGCTTCCGCCAGGCCCTATACTCTGTTTTACTGTACTACTGTTCTGCAGGCCTGTGGTAATCTCGGATTACTGGCCGGTTACGGTGCTAAACCCATAAGGCCGGGTTTGGGTCG
This sequence comes from Camellia sinensis, assembly GCF_055761805.1. NCBI lineage: Eukaryota > Viridiplantae > Streptophyta > Magnoliopsida > Ericales > Theaceae > Camellia > Camellia sinensis. The sequence continues at coordinate 194,882,338 of NC_138964.1, forward strand.
TGACAGAGTGGTATCAGAGCGATACTTAACCACGAGTCATACCGCACACACGTGTCCAAATGAGCTATACGGTGTCCTAGAAAGTAATTAGGGCATCTCATGAACTTGAAAAGTGTGTGGCTATGTTACGACTGAATATATGTTAACGTGTTAAAACTGTTAAACAAATGACTGCTTATGTTTACAACTGTTATAACTGCTTATAGTGAAATGGACAATGCGAATGAACCTGAATCCTCATCTACTGAGGCAAGAATGGAAAGAATGGAAAGAATGATGGAACTGATAACTGCTAGACTTGAACAACAACAGAACCAACAACCCCCACCTCCTCCTCCTCCGGTACAGCCGAAACCTAATGCGAATGTGAATGATGGGGATATTATTGCTCTCACCCATAAATTCAGCAAGATGAAACCGCCATCCTTTCAGGGAGGACTGGAACCGCTAAAGGCTGAAGCTTGGGTGCTTGAAACAGAAAAACTATTTGAGGTGTTCCCGTGCTCAGAAGTGAATAAAGTATTGTTAGCTACCTTCACCCTACAAGAAGAAGCTAGAAGGTGGTGGATGTTGATCCGCGATACAAATACTGTTATGACTTGGGCTCAGTTCAAGGAGTCCTTCTTTGAAAAGTATTTTCCTCAGTGTGTCAGGGATAGAAAAGTGACTGAATTTGAACAGCTGAAGCAGGGCACAATGTTCGTTGCGGAGTATGAGACGAAATTCACCGAGCTTGCTAGATATGCACCGCATATGGTGGATACTGAATATAAGAAGGCCAAGAAATTTGAAGGCGGCCTTAATGTTGCAATTCTCGACAGAATAAATGTTTTGAAGCTACCGAATTATGTAAATGTTCTTGACCGAGCCTTGATGGCTGAATCAAACATTGAAGCACTGAAAACTGAAACACCAACGTCGGAATGGCGTAGTAAGAGGCAGGGTTTCAAATTCAAGAAAGGCAAGCACAACCCGGCCAACAAGAAACAGAATACGGGGTCGACAACTAGCCCCAGCCAAGGGAGTGGGTTTATACCACCCTGTTCTGAGTGTGGCAAGAAGCACAAAGGGGTCTGCTACAGAATATCTGGAGCCTGTTACAGGTGTGGCAAGGTGGGCCACATGGTTAAAGACTGCCCCTCTGCTCCACAAGCCAGTAGTAAAGCTGCACCAAGCGCAGCAACATCAACTGTAGCACCAAAGCCTAACCCCAGAGCTACCGGGAAAGAGCCCATGAGGCAGGGCCGAGTGTTCGCCCTAGTACCGGGAGACGTACAAAATACTGAAACCGTTGTGTCAGGTATCCTCTCTATTTGTGCACAAAATGCATATGTATTAATTGATTCGGGGTCTACGCATTCTTATGTATCACATGCTTTCTCACGGAAATTGAATAGACCCTTAGAACCCATGAACTATCTGCTAGCCGTATCATCCCCCGTAGGAGGATCCATGACATGTGCTTACATGTACCCCGCATGTGAAATCATTGTTGGGAATATGCATCTGTTTATTGATTTACTACCATTGAACATTGATCATTTTGATGTAATATTGGGGATGGATTGGTTACAAAAATATCATGCCACTATTGATTGTGTGACCAAGCAAGTTGTTTTCCGTCCACCTGGTTTGCCTGAATTCGTGTTTAATGGGAGTGGAGTAGTACCTCCTCCGTATTTGATTTCGTCAGTGAAAGCCGTTAAATTAGTTAGAAAGGGGTGTAAGGGATATCTGTGTTCTGTACTGACTGTATCTACTGATGATAATGCTAATGTGAACTGTATCCCTATAGTCAGAGAATTCCTAGATGTCTTTCCAGACAATTTGCCAGGAGATTTGATTGACAGGGAGATTGAGTTTACTGTTGACGTGGTTCCCAGAACACAGCCGGTTTCTAAAGCTCCGTACCGAATGGCTCCAACTGAATTGAAAGAACTGAAAGTGCAACTGCAAGAACTGTTAGACAAAAAGTTCATTAGACCCAGTACCTCACCATGGGGTGCGCCCGTTTTGTTTGTAAAGAAGAAAGATGGCTCATTGAGATTGTGTATAGATTACCGTGAACTGAACAAGGTAACTGTGAAAAATAAATACCCATTACCACGCATTGATGACTTATTTGATTAGTTACAGGGTGCTCAAGTGTTCTCTAAGATCGATCTCAGATCGGGATATCATCAACTGAAGGTTAAACCGGAAGACATTGATAAAACTGCTTTTAGAACAAGGTATGGCCATTATGAATTTTTAGTTATGCCATTCGGAGTCACGAATGCCCCTGCTGCATTTATGGACCTTATGAACAAAATTTTTAAACCATACCTTGACAATTTTATTGTTGTATTTATTGATGACATATTGATTTACTCCAAGAATATAGAAGAACATGAACATCATCTGAGACTTGCCCTACAAACCTTAAGAGAACAGAAACTGTATGCTAAACTGTCTAAATGTGAATTTTGGCTTGACCATGTTATGTTTTTGGGACATGTTGTTAGCAAAGATGGGATTTCTGTTGATCCGCAGAAAATTGAAGCTGTAGTGAACTGGCCTAGACCAACGAACGTGACTGAAGTCCGAAGCTTTTTGGGATTGGCTGGATATTACCGAAGATTTGTCAAAGATTTCTCCAAGATTGCTTTACCGTTGACTCAACTGACTCAGAAGGGGATATCATTTGACTGGACTGATCAAAGAGAATCTGCTTTTCAGGAGTTGAAAACTCGATTAGTGACTGCACCTGTTCTGACTTTACCTTCAGGTACGGATGGTTATACTGTATTTAGTGATGCTTCTCATAAGGGTTTGGGATGTGTTTTAATGCAGAATGGGAAAGTTATTGCTTATGCTTCCCGACAACTGAGACCGCATGAAAAGAACTACCCGACCCATGATCTGGAACTTGCTGCAGTAGTATTTGCACTGAAAATCTGGCGTCACTATCTGTACGGGGTGACATGTGAAATTTACACCGACCACAAGAGTTTGAAATATTTCTTCACACAGAAAGAACTGAACATGAGACAGCGGAGATGGCTAGAACTGATTAAAGACTATGACCTGCAGATTTTGTACCATCCGGGAAAAGCCAATACCGTTGCCGATGCATTGAGTCGGAAAGCAATTGGAAACGTAGCATGTTTGCTTACCGGACAGAAAGAGTTGCTTTGTGACCTTGAAAAATCTGAAATCGAAATTGTTTTGCGAGAACAAGGTGGAACCTTAGCTGCTATTTCTGCTCAACCAGCACTGATTGAAGAAATTAAAGAGAAACAGCAACAGGATGACTTCTTGAAGAAGATCATCGAAGAAAGAGAATCTAAACCGAGACCGGGATTCAAATTTGAGAACAATGTACTGAAATTTCATGAAAGACTGTGTGTACCAAATGATACTGAACTGAAAAGGAGAGTTCTGCAAGAGGGCCACAATTCGAAATTGTCGATCCACCCGGGGAATACGAAAATGTATCAAGACCTGAAACAGAATTTCTGGTGGCCAGGAATGAAGAAAGAAATCGCCGATTTTGTATCCAAATGTCTTCATTGCCAACAGGTCAAAGCTGAACATCAACGACCTGCCGGACTATTGCAACCCTTACCCATACCAGAGTGGAAATGGGAGCATATCACGATGGATTTCATCGTTGGGTTACCTCGCTCCAGAAAAGGTATGGATTCAATTTGGGTTATTGTTGATAGACTAACCAAATCTGCTCACTTCTTACCTGTCAAAACAATTTATAATGCGGACAAATTGGCTGTTATCTATATTGATGAAATTGTGAGACTGCATGGAGTGCCTGTGTCTATTGTTTCTGGCAGGGATTCGAAGTTTACATCGAGGTTTTGGCAAAGTCTACAGACTGCATTGGGTACTGATTTGAGGCTGAGTAGTGCCTATCATCCTCAGACAGATGGCCAGTCAGAAAGGACCATCCAAACTCTGGAGGATTTACTGAGAATGTTTGTCCTTGATTTTCAGGGGGACTGGGGAAGTCATCTGCCATTAGTTGAATTCGCCTACAATAACAGCTACCATTCGAGTATTGGTATGGCGCCTTTCGAGGCATTATATGGCAGAAAATGTAGATCTCCGATTTGCTGGGTAGAAATTGGAGATGGGCCTTTGCTTGGCCCCGAGATGGTTTATGAAACAACTGAGAAAGTAAAACTGATACAACAAAGATTGAAAACTGCACAGAGCAGACCGAAGAGTTATGCTGACGTCAGAAGACGAGACAGAGAGTATGAAGTGGGTGATCACGTATTTGTAAAAGTGACACCGATGAAAGGCCAGACTCGTTTTGGAGTCAAAGGCAAGTTAGCACCGAGATACGTCGGACCATATGAGATTATTGAGAAAATCAATCCGGTGGCGTATCAAGTTGCGCTCCCTCCTGAAATGGAGCATATGCATAATGTTTTCCACATTTCGATGTTAAGAGATTATCTCCGGGATCCCTTCCATGTAATAGAGCCTACCCACGTAGTGTTGAGTGATGACTACACTTACGAGGAACGGCCTATACAGATTGTAAACAGACGGATCAAGAAACTGAGGAACAAAGAGATCCCGCTAGTGAAAGTCGACTGGCAGAACCATGGTGGCATGTATGCCACTTGGGAAAGGGAAGATGACATGGCTAAAAGATATCCTGAACTGTTTCCACTGAATCCTGCTTTCGTCCAGAATGAAGGTAACTCGAGTTTAGAGGACTAAACTCTTTATAAGGAGGGGAGACTGTAACAACCCTCATACTGTTTACCGATTAATGACTGATTGATTACCGATAACCATCGATTACCGTTAAACTGAATTGATTATGACTGATGATTGAACTGATTAAAAGTACTGAACCGACTGACTGAAATTGAAACTGAATTAGCCAAGTATAACTGTTGTGTTGCACATTCTATCTGTTTGATTGATTAATTATCTGTTCATGTCTTTGTGTTTAAACTGCTAATTGAAGGCCTTATTGACGGCCGAATCCGGAATTGATTGAAGTTTTATGATCATCATAATTAATGTGATTTTATAGTAAAGTTATCTGAAAAAGGGATTAGGTATGATTAAATTAGATTAAAACGAGTTAATTGCAAAGTTTGCCGTAATTACCGACTTGCCACTAAGTGGGCCATTATCTCACACACCTTTGAGCCTTGTATACACTCATACACTTGAATCAAAAACCATTTCCTCATCCCTTTTTCCTTACACTAGCCGACCAAGAGAGGAGATAGGAGAGAATTGAGCTCAACTTGAGAATTGCTTGCTAATTGAAGTGTGGATTGCTAGATTGAACCTCAAGACTAGTAATTAAGGAACCTAGGTATGAATTTCATCCTTTTGGTTTGTCTTTAAGTTGATTCTTGCATGGTCCATGTTTAGTTGTAGAGCTAAGTCATGTTTTAGTTCATACATGTTGATATAGAGCATAATTCATGCTTGCATGTGTTCTTGGTTGAATTTGGAGTTGAGTTCATGGCAAAATGGTGCATGCATGTCCATAATTGTGTAATGGTCCATGTTTTCAACTTGTTTTTGGATCAATTGGCTCCTTAGAGCATCAGAGTGGAACTTCCAAATGATTTGAATTCATGCATGTTTGCGTGTTCATATTGTTCATGAAATTGGTTTAAATTGAGTTTGAATTAAACACCCTTGGGCTTTGATTTCTTAAAATTGAGCTTTGAAACATGTTATTCTATGTGTTTATAAATGTTTTCTAGAAAATGGGCCCAAGAGGATCGGTTTTGATGCTTTTGAACTTGGTTTTTGGCTTGGAGGTGCAATCTGGAATTTCCAGATTTTGCATTTCCGCTCGAGCGGGGGAATTGCCGCTCGAGTGTGGAATCCGAGCATCCAGTATCTCTGCACTGTTTTATAGTCCGCTCGAGCGGAGGATTGGGCGCTCGAGCGGAGTCATGTCTCAAGCTCGAGCGGGCGTCGAGCGGAGATTTCACCAATCCAGTACTTTTACAGTACGCTCGAGCGGAAAAGTTTACGCTCGAGCGTGTACCTTTGTTGCATGTCCGCTCGAGCGGGGAAACATGCGCTCGAGCGGGACTTTGTTTTTCTGAAAACTTCGAGACTGTTTTCTGATCACATCTTTGCACCCTCATCCCATTCTAGGCATTCTTAGACCTAGTTTAAGGCATCTTATTGAGGATATAGATGTAGAACACACCGAGGCAAATTAGGGTTTAAGTTGTTATCTTTCCCAACTGTGTAGCTTAGTGTGTGTTCAACCTGTGAACTGTGTAGGGTTGGCGACTGGGGAGGCACGCTCTAGCATACTGTAACCCAAACTCTGTGAGTAACAGCTGTGTAAAGATATGTTCAAAATGATTATTTTCTGAACAATTGAACTGTACTGCTCTCTGAACTGTTACTGTTAATTGAATAAATGTATGTCCTCTATTCTGAACTGTATTGTGGCATCCTTAGCAACTACTGTTACTGACTGTTACTGTTACAGAGATCTCTGTCGGTTTCCTCGTGGAACCACTACTGTTTACTGATTGATGGCCATCAATACTGTTCGGTCTTTAAGACCTACTGTTTACTGCTATGCTAATGGATGTACCACATATGATTGAATAACTGTTCTGACTGAAATACTGATTTAATGGACTGTTTTCATTACTGTAAGGACATTTCATTCATAACCCCTTTACGCATTATGTTATTCACTGGGCTTTAGCTCACTGTTTATATATATATGTAGGTGCTCAGCCACCAGATCGGAGCTAGGAGCGTGGGTTAGACTCCAGTTTTGTCAAGCCAGCCTATGTGCCTCACTGCGAGGTTCCGAGCCTATCGTGTTAAGGCTTAAGGGTGTTTTACAATTTCCCCTTCTGTACCGTCTACTGTTCTGTATAGACTGAATGTTTACTGTACTGTTATCAAGGGATTAGGTCCCTGTACTGTGTGACTGTAAATTTTGTATAGACTGTACTGTTTGTATATGTGAATGCATGAAAAATCTTTTTGGCATACAGACTGACATAGCTCAATGGACATTATTCATTTACTGTATTGGCTTCCGCCAGGCCCTGTACTCTGTTTTACTGTACTACTATTCTGCAGGCCTGTGGTAATCTCGGATTTTGTTAGCTTCCTTTTTATCTTTGGGGAGAGTGCGAGATTTCAGAAAAGCAAGTATCGGATCCATCCAGCTTGGCTCTAGGTTGCTGCAGAGGACTGGAGATGTAATGCTTGGTTCTGGCACGAACTCAACCCAAACTTTTCTAGCGTCTTTGGTATCTACTGATGAGCTGAGGCAGGCCAGAACATCAGCATGGTTGTTTTTGTACGGACTGATTCGTTCCACTCGTATAGATCAATTTTTTTTGAGTAGATCCTTGGCCTTGCCTTCATACATAGCCATTCTTTCATCTCGTGCTTCATAGACCCCAGAAAGCTGGTTTACCACCAATTGGGAATCGCTGAAAACAAGAAGTTGCTCTGCACTGAAGTGTTCGACATTGCGTAAGCCAGCCAACAGTGCTTCGTATTCCGTCTCATTGTTAGAAGCCTTCCAGCCAAGCCTAAGAGCCTGCTTCCAAATAAATCCTTCTGGTGACATAAGTACTACCCCTGCTTTCGAACCTCAGTTATTGGATGATCCGTGGACATAAAGCTGCTAGATGTTTCCAATAAAGAGTTTCCATGCTTCTGAAGCGCATTGTTTTCCCAGTTCGGTGGTGCGTGGCACCTGTGCCGAATTGGAGTTCTCAGGCTCGGTACTTTGAGTGGGAGCAAATTCTGCGATGAAATCTGCCAAGATCTGGGCCTTGATTGCTATCCTGGGTTGATATTGAATATCAAACTCACCAAGCTCTACCGCCCATTTTGCTGTTCGGCCAGAGAAATCAACTCAGCTGAAGACAAATCTGAGGGGGAATTCAGTGAGGACATTGATAGTATGCCCCTGGAAGTAATGTTGCAACTTTCTTGAGGCAGTAAGCAATGTGTAAGCTAACCTTTCCAAGGGTAGATACCGTGTCTCGGCATCTAGTAGAGTCTTGCTAACATAGTATACTAGCCTCTGTTCCTTGTTAACTTCTCGAATCAATACTGCGCTTACGGCGTTGTTTGAGACTGCCAGATATAAGTACAGTTCCTCCTCTGGTTCTGGAGTAGATAGAATAGGTGGTGTACTGAGGTATCTTTTGAGACTTTGTAACGCTTCGGTACGCTTAGGACTCCATTCAAACGCTGCCTTTTTTCTTAGTAGCTGGAAGAAGGGCTTCATCTGATCTAAAGACTTACTGATGAACCGATTCAGGGCGGCCGCCATTCCGGCCAACTTCTGTAGCTCTTTAGTCTTTGTTGGTACTTTAAGCTCTTATATTGCTTTGATTTGGTCCGGATTTGCCTCGATTCCTTTGTGAGTGACTATGTACCCGAAGAACTTCCCTGTTCTTACCCCGAAAGTGCATTTCGAGGCATTAAGGCGAAGCTGATGGTTTTTCAAGATATCAAAAACTTCTCTTAAGTCTACAAGGTGGTTTGTAGCGAGCTTGCTTTTTACTACCATGTCATCTATATAAGCTTCCATAGTCTTTCCAAGTTGGTCCTTGAACATTCGAGTGATCATTCGCTGGTAGGTTGCCCCGGCGTTCTTGAGGCCGAACGACATTACTTTGTAGCAATATGTGCCCCTTGGAGTGATAAACGCTGTTTTCTCCTTATTTGGACCGAACAGTGGTATCTGGTGATAACTGCTATAAGCATCCAGAAAGCTCATATGCTCATGGCCTGTTGTTGAATCCACTAGCTGATTGATGCGAGGTAGAGGAAAACTATCCTTGGGACAAGCTCTGTTCAGGCAGGTGAAATCAACACAGACTCTCCATTTTCCGTTCTTCTTTTTGACTACAACTGTGTTGGACAGCCATTATGGGTATTGAACTTCTCTAATCGCTCCTGATGCTAAGAGCTTTTTGACTTCGGCAATTACCGCTTCAATGTGCTCAACTGAGGATCTTCGACTTTTCTGCGCGACAGGCCGAGTGGAGGGATTGATGTTAAGTTTGTGGCAAGCAAATTCTGGGTTCAACCTTGGAGTATCATATGCTGACCATGCGAATACCTCCATATTTTTCCTCAGCAATTCCAACAGCTGAAGTTTCTCATTAGCGCCTTGCGAGGTATCGATAAGGAAGTACTTTTCTGGATCATCCTCTTTTACTAGGACTTTCTCCAAATCCTCTACCATTTTTTTCCTCTGGGACTCCTCCTATATCTTCTAAGACTGGCTGTTCGGCCACTTCCACTGTCTGTACCGGGTTGTAAAGTTGTTTAGCCTTCATTGCCGCCATGAAGCAATGTTTGGACGCAACTTGATCCCCTAAAATCTGCTCTACTCCGTGTTCTGTTGGGAAACGGATGAGCTGGTGGTAGGTTGAAGGGACTGCCTCTATTTGGTGAATCCATGGTCAGCCGAGTATGGCGTTGTAAGGAGAAGGTGTGTTAATAACTAAAAACTCTATCTAGAGGGTTTTCGTTCCTGCCACAACCGGCAACACTATTTTGCTAAGTGGCCACTCTTGCTGTGAATTGAAGCCAACTAAGGGAGTTACAGTTCGGGTGAGGTGCTGCTCAGAGAGACCGAGCTTTCTAAACAAGTCATAATATAATATGTCTGCTGCACTGCCTTGATCTTTTTTGATGTGAGCTCTACTGACATGACCTGCTGAATTTGCACAGCCTTAGCAATTTCTTCTTCTAGTGCCTCTTCGCGTTTCTGGGTCGTTGTTCCATGAATCACATTTATTACCAGCCGAGGTGGGTGCTTGTTGTTCGGTTCTTGTGGTGGGTTCCCCGGCTCGGCCACTGCTTTATCCTAATCAATGTAGTCTCGGAGGTGTCCAGCTGCTACTAGGTATTCCAGGTGTTACTTCAGTGCTCTGCAATTCTGAGTCATATGCCCTATGTCTTGGTGATAAGTGCATCTGAGCTTCTGATTACGCCGAGCTGGATCTCCCAACATTTTCAGCGGCCAAATAAAGAAGGGCTCTCTCTTGATCTTTTCCAAGATATGATAGATTGGTTATTTGAATACAGTCACGACTGCTTCGTGAGATTTGGACTTGTCCACCTCGTTCACTGTGAGTCCCCGGTGTTCCCCTTAGTCCGTTCTCTTCTTGTGCCGAGCTATTTGTTCTGCTGACATTACCTCGATGGGAGATCTGGTCATCTTCGAGGCGAGCATACTGCTCAATCTTGGCACACAAATCCTTCAGTGCTGTGGTCGGGCGCTTGATAAGTGACTGTCTCAACTTACTTTCAGGGCGCAGACCATGTTTGAAGGACATAACAGCCATCTGCTCACTGCAAACGTTTTCCTATAAGTCATTGTACTCTTCCCAATACCTCCTCGCATAATTGCGCAGCGTTTCTTCCTATTCCTTTCAAAGACCGAATAGTGTATCTGGCTCTTTCGGGATCTTTGTGTTGGAGATGAACCTAGCTAAGAACTCTTCGGAGAGCTACTTCCAATCATAAATTGATCTAGCGGGGAGTCGATTGAACCATTGGAGTTCGAATTCTCTTAAGCTAGACGGGAAGACTTTGCACATTGGTGCCTTGTCTCGGCTCCATAGGGACATCATCTGTCTATAATGGCCGATGTGCGTTAATGGGTCTGACTTCCCATCGTACGACGTGAACTTTGGCGGGGTGAATTTCTTGGGAGGTCTCATGGCCTCGATTTCAGGAGAGAAAGGGGAGGAGACAAGCCTATCCAACGCTCGGTGCTCTCTCTGGTGGATGGTACGGTCTAGATGATCCCGACGTTGCTCATTCTGCTTGTTGCCAATCAGCCAAGTACGAAGGTCTTGAGGAGGGTACTCAGTCTGTTGGCTAACCGTCTTCTGCCTCTTAGCCCTTCTCTGGCGTGACCCACGGGTGTGGCTGCTCGCCGCCTCACTTTGTACCGGGATTGGCTGGTTCTGTTGCCCAGAATCGTTTCTGGGGATCTTCTTCACCGGTGGTTCTCTAGAAGAGCTTCTCTGTCGCAGGCGAGAGGGCTCTACGTCAGTCATTTTCTCCGTTGGATCGCCCAGCACCCTTTTGACTTGCGCTTTCAGCTCTTGTATCTCTATCCCCATGGGTTCTATGATTCGATCTCTGTAATCCTTTTGTAGAAGAAAGTGATGAGAAGAACCTCCAGCGAAGGGCAATCGATGCTCAACAGATTTGGGGGTCCGGTTATTGTTCTCGGTTTGTTCTTCTAAGACTGTTGGTAGTGCCAAGCCTTTGTCCTTTGTCTTCTCCGTCTGTGGAGTATGGGCTGAAGGTGGGATGTCCTCAATCCCCATCGCTGGAATCGAGTGCAGAGCTCTGAGACAAAGCGTCCACGTTCACCGCACCAATTGTGCGTACTGAATACTGCACTTGATGATTGTGGATCGGAGCTCCGCACTTGATTAGACTGTTTGGGAATTGAGGCCTTGCAACAAGGAGCACCGTCAGAGCTGCCCGGCTGGGGTTGGTCGGATAACCCCTCCGGTGTGGGGATGAGTAATTGGGGAAGGAGAAAGATGCTCCCTAAGTGTAGAGAGTTCAGTTTTAGTAAGTAGGGTTTAGCTTAGATCAGTTACCTTCAATGTGATGTTAGTGCGATTTATATAAAACTCCTTGTTTGTTGTCCAAGATGGTTTCATGAAGCTCTGGTGCTGCCAAGTTTCCTTTTAGTATTGCTCAAGGTGGGGGACCATCTGGTAGTTGTCATGGGGTGCATATATTTATTGTAGTCATGTTGATAACAAACCACATTCCTCTAGTTTAACTGTTTCTGTGATTCTAGTTGTAGGGGACCAGCTAAGGTGGCATCTTGCACATGCATATACTCACAGCTTCCACATTTCTTTGGGAGGTTTCCTCAGCTCGGTACCGTTATACCTCGGCTCGGCCCTTTGCGAGACTACTGTAGGGATTGGTTGGCCCATTCGGATATCTGTGTATGGAACTCGGCCCACTTTGGTTCTGATGATGGGTTTGACCCATCAATTCGGCCCATAGAATGAGTCCTGTAGCTCTGCCCTAGCCCAGTATCGCAGCTGGATTGGCCTTTCCACTGCGAGTTGAGTCCGCTTGAGGACTTGGGTGGACTATTGGTAATGAAGTTGGGCTTAGTTGGGTTGCCTACATACTCACCTGACCCATTTGTATTTGGGCTTAGGAGATTGGACCGGCCCAAGGCTCGGATCCAACCCATTTCATATTTTGCCCCTTCAATTACCAAACCGTAAACCAATCATAACACATCATCAAATTTAAGATGAGTACAACGGTGGCTTAACATTTTCTTCTAATAACAATGCATACTTGTATATAATATATAATGTAGGGTCTATATAATTGATTTGGGTACTAAATACCAATACATGAAGTAACAATTCTAGCATAATGCTAACAGAAATTTAAGTTACAAATAATTTGCAACCACAAAACTTACCATACAAACCATTATTTCTTACCTACTAACAGTCATAAAGGTTGGCAATATAGCATCAACTTTGCACACATTTCAAATAGCTATCAAACACTAGAAAGACAGACATACAGTAACAACAAGAGAATAGATCCAAAACATGGTTTATTTTAAGCAGAATAAGTTTAGGAATTCAGCTGCCCGAGCAACATTTAGTAAAAGCCACAACCCTGAGTGTTGAGGAACCTATTGTCCCAAAAACCACAACGACAGAGTTTTTTAAAAGTCTAAGGTGTGTTTCAATTCATGATCAAAAACCTGCTAAATATATATAGAAGCTTCTTCAGCTTCTACAACTTGGGTTCTAATGGAATCCTCATAGAGGACCCTATCATGTCATGCAAAGCAACATCATGAGAAACACAGGTTTCTCATGAGCTTGCATATTATTGAAATGAACTTGTCTCATGGAGGAAGAAAAGGAAAACAAACAGTATAAGTTTTGATAAAAAATGGAACATAGAGAAATTTAGAGGGATCAACCAATCAGCAAATGACATCTGATTTGAGAGCCCTGAAGGTGATGATCTCTCTCTCAATTGGCCAGTGCAACTCTCTAACTATTTTGCTTTCCTCTTCACCCAATCTCTTATCTTCATCATCTCTTTGCTATTGTGTTCCTAGTTGCGACTGTTAAAGAATCTAAGTCTCTCATCATTTCTAGAAAATTCAAATTTTTTTCAAAGATCTCCGAATTTTCCGACAACATTCTTGAACCCTCTCATACAGTCAGGTAAAGAGCATTAAAGTTCTTCATCTCTAGGCTTTTATTTTTCTTAAATTTCAAGCTTCCCATTAAACAATATGCTTCCATTTGTCAGATCAATTTGTAGGAAGAATATGTTGATGAAGAGGATCTTGGGAAGTTGGATTGCGGACATCAGTTTCACTTGAACTGCATCAAACAGTGGCTCATCTAGAAGAATTCTTGTCCCATCTACAAAAGGAAGGGAAATTAGTTCTTTTCCAAGAGTTGTCTCCAAAATCCATCCCTTTGTAAAGCTATAGGTGAGTGCAATTTATAAGCATCTCATGGTGTAGGATGGAGCCCATGTGCAAGGCATGTGGGAAATATTCCCTTTAACTATCTTGTCCGAGGAGGTGACCTCTTCGAGGATGAAGAAAACCCCGAAGAGGAGATCAACCTTTGAGAACCCTTGTTCTTAGCCACACCTAACCAATGATCCCCCAATTATCCCAAAGGGTTAGGGGTAGTTCTAGAGGACGCCTTGCCACAGAAGGGTCAGGGGTAGTTCAAGAGAACACCCTGCCGCAAATATTACTGAGTCTTAGGGACCCCCTAGATCGTGCTACCTCGACCCGGGTATAGGCTAGTTTAATCAAAGAGTGAATTTATCTCCACTCACTGTCCTCGAGATCGGGTCCTTTGTTCGGACTCCGTTATGCCCGTGGTTCTGGTGTGTAGATCCCGGAAAGCTCCGAGCCCACAAGTGTTCTGGAACTCATTAATGGAGCGACTTCTAGATTGTGTCCGAATCCGTTTGAAGCCCAGCGTTTCGGATTTCTAGGTTCGTACATTCAAACCCTTTCGAGTCCGAGCTCAAATAGGTCTCTAGGTTCGTGGTTCCGAACCCTTTCAAGGCTAAGCAAATACCTCGGAGAATGGATCTCCTCCAAGGGTTTTATCTCTTCTGAAAGCAACAGTTAACCTCCTCAGACACTTGTATGATTTGGACGTTCTCGAATGGGCTTATTGGGCTTTCTTTAGAGACATATGCTTGAAATGTATCCTCCTCGGCTCAATTTGTTGACTTTTTTTGTAGGCCCATTCAATAGAATTCACTTGGCCTATTTGGCAATAATTTCTCTGAGCTCACCAATTTTTGGGCTTTGATTGGGCCCAGTTAATTTAGCGGGTACAAGTTAACCCCTCTTACATTGACAAACACAACACTATTTGTCCTCCATTGGAAGTCCTGATTTCATTGATTGATGCCTATGCTGCTTCACACCCCCCCCCCCCCAAATAGCATCCTCACCCAGTCCAGTGTTCATATTACCAATTTGCACTTCCAAGGACAACAATTCCTAAACCTAAGCCCAATATTTATGAGAAAATCTTTAATGATAATGAGAAAAAAATGCCAGGTAAACATTTACTTCAATTCTTGAAGTGTTACCTCATAAGTCATGTTGTCCACATTGAGACGCATATCTTCATGCACATTAGGCTCATTAAATATTAGGCCAACAATCATACCATCCTAGCACACCACCATCCAAGCAAGCTGTATAATACATATTGATGAAATCAAAACATGTGAAAAATGTTATTTTGTACACTTTTATATAGTCGAGATATACAATGGTAATCAATAATGTAGTAAAAAATAGTTGATTCAGTTTTAGCAGGCAATTAATGACAAATAATATTTGTATATTTAGAGAACATAGACAAAGTAACTCTAGCAAGTTTCTATTCATTTCCCAAAGCAAGCACAAACTTGATAATTGAAGTATAAAAAAAACTTAGCAAAAGACCATACCTCATTTTGCAAGGCGGTAGCACCAGCTTGTTGTAGGATTTCCTAAGCTTGGCGAACCTGCTTATGGAAAAACAAAGATAATTAGAGCTCTGACTGGAGAGTTGAGACAATTGTGAGATATTATAAAGAAAAATACAATACAAACTAACAAACGTACAAAATTTTCTTACTACGTGATGTTTCATGCAATAAACAAAGCTTTGGAATCTAATACAGGACAAAACCAACCTCAATAATGTGTATTACAATAAGTTGGATACCCACCATTGGTGTAGGACAAGAGTAGGCTTTTCTATTTAATTTTCCAATAAGGTGTATATTACAAATACAATAAGATTATGCTTGAATCATGAATTTGGAAAGGAAAACGAAAAATGAAGGAAATAAAGGCGGTGTTTGGGAAGCTTGGCCACAGGCTATTTTAGCCTTAATTGTAAAAAAAGCCTTTTAGCCCCTAAAACCCATTGATTTAAAAAAAAAAAAAATATAGGGCGTATCCTACACTGTCAACGTGATAGTGTAGGCACAAGGATTGACAACCCAATCATTTCAAAGAGTAAATGACAATTTTGCCCTTTCAAACTTATTTTTGAAAAAAATGAGATTAGGAACAAACTTGTCATTTCAATCTAAACATCATTTCAAAAACATTTTTTAATACACAACCCAAATAAAAATCCATCCTATCTTCCCAAACACAAAAGCTAAAATAGCCTACTAAATTAGCCAAAAAGCCAAAAAGCCTAAAAATAGCCACTTCCCAAACACTCGCAAATCTAAATTTTTTCTCGTCTTTTCCTGTGCCTTTCCAAATTCAACATAGTATAAAAAAATTCAATAAGAGAAATGCATGAAATAAAACCAAAAACATGGTTTATGAGATGCTTAAAACAACATAGCAAGAACATCTTCCATAGGAAACTTTCCTTAAAAAAAAAAAACAAGGGATTAAATTACAAGTACCATTCTAATTCTCCTTGGGTCAACAATGAATTGCTCAAGAACATTTTCCATAGGAAACTTTCCTTAAAAAAAAAAAACAAGGGATTAAATTACAAGTACCATTCTAATTCTCCTTGGGTCAACAATGAATTGCTCTAATGCAACCAACATTGGATGGATGACAGCATTTTGTCCTTCTGCCCTCATCATTACAACTCTAGGTGTTGGATGGACTGCCTGAATTGCCCTTTGGTTATCAGGTCTAGATACAAGGATGCCGCTCATGGTAGTATAAGTACTTGGAGTTGGCTGATGGTAACCAATCCGGCCTCCAGACACAACACCAGATAAACTCGTCATAAAAGGAGGTAGCTAGTTAGTTGTAGTGCCATTTTGAGTACTATAGTTCCCCGAGAAGGTTTTTAAAGGCATTGCACACTGTGCTGGGTTCTCTTCTTCTTGCAATGTATCTGCTCCACTTGCAAGAATGATTGGAGGAACATATGAAGTACTTCTAGTGTCTGGATTGACAATGGAAATAGAAGGCTGCAAGGTTTGTGAGGTGTTACCAACATGTGTAAAGGATGACATGCTTGAGGATGGAAATTCTTCTTCACTACCTAGATTTATCCTTTGGCGAGTATTTCTCTCAAAAGTTTGAAATTCTTCCAAGCTCTCAGTGGTTTCAATATTGATGTCTGGAGAAGGCAACCATCTATGCTTTGCATTGGATTGATCCATTCAATCAATAAAAAAGATGCTTCGACGTTCCTTCAGGGTTGACTAGGGTTTTACATACAAGACTTCTCAGCAATCTTGAAATTATGTCACCAAAATTAGTAATCTATAGTAACATGTTTAGAAATGAGCAAGAATAATAATTACTTAGAAAAAGATATACATATACAAGTATATTAATGAACTACGAGTTCCTGAAAAATCTTTTAGTTACCTAGAATATAATAATAATGAACAACACATATCATTTAACATCAAAAAAATATATATGAAACAAACAAGATTTACACAAGGGAGAAAAAAGAGAGGGGAGAGAGGGAGTTCTAGTACAGAATGTGAAAAAATAAAATCAATACTTTTGGGAGCGAAGGAAGAACCTCTAAAAGATTTGAGTTAAGAACTCCTCAGTTAATGGAAATTATGAACTAGAATGTCAATTTTACTTACTATCTACTAAATCCATTGACGATTTGTAAATTTAAAACAAATTATTAATATCATGCATAGATTTAGGATTGCTAAAATATCAATCAATGCATGAACCATCTAGTAGCTATATTGAGAACCACCTTTCTTGAATGATGCCGAAGATTACTTAACCATAGGAATCATTGTATAAATCATAAAATTGTCAACAATATAACTCTATGAAATGTTAGATAGATCATGAAGATTAGTTAGTTCCTACTCTAAGAAAAGATCCATGAAAGAAATTATAAGTTTTAAAGGAAAGATCATACTAACAATATATTTTTAATTGATACTCTCTCTCTGTCTCTAAAAACCTCCACCCCCGGGCCTCACTTTTGACCGGCCGGCCGCCGCCTTTGGCTATGGCGGTCGGCTGGTCCAGCTCCCTCTTGTGTTTATGTGTTGGTTTTTCCTTTTAGTAACTTGATTCCCACAATGTTTTCCCACTTAGGTGTGTTTCGATGCTGCTGATCTTAAACTTTTTGGTGTTTGATGCTCATTTTTGGATGATTCATTAGGGTTGTATGTTTTGTTTCACCAGGGGGTGCTTGGAATAGGGGTCAAAACAGAGTAGAAGGAGGTCGGTTTTGGACCGGAATAGAGGTTGTTCTGATCTGGTTAGGTTTTTCATTCGGGCGCTCCTTTGCGAGTGGGAGTTTGAGGGATGAACTCTGGTTCGGATCTATGGAGATGCTTCGGTCTAGATTTAAGATCTAAGATTTCAGATCTACATCCAGATCTTCGATCCAGATCTAAGATTTCATTCGAGCGCTTCTTTTCGAGTGGGTGTTTGAGGGGTGAACTTCATCCAGATGTATGGAGGTGCCTTGGCGGTTGTTTGATGTTTTGGGTTGTTAACTTTGGAGCTTCTGCAGTGGGTGTGTTCGGAGTTTGGATCAGAACAGATGTGTCCGACCATGGAACTGGAGATGGCAGTGGGTCTTGTTTGGCAATGGCAATGGGTCTTGTTCGGCAGTGGCAATGGGTTTTGTTCGTCCTCGGGTGTGTTCGGTTGCTATGAGTGATCGGAGATTTGAATCGGAAAAAGAAGTGTTCCGATCGTGGAAGTGGGGATGGGTGTTCTAACGAGGGTCTTGGTAGGCTCGGCTCGTAGTGTGAGTTTATTGTTCAGGTGCTTGCATAGAAGTTGGCCTTCAAAGAGGTTGCTAGCATGGAGTCAAATGATGGATACATAGGTAAGGAGGATGGTGTACCAGGGAAGGTACGAAGCAATGTGGAGGATGATGATGATGGCAGGAGCAAGGTGGTAGGTGAGCCCGTAAGGGGCAACAGCAGAGTGGAAGAAGTGGCTGATGATGGTGTGTCAGCATAGGTAGAGGAGGTGGCAAATATTCATTTGGCAAGTGTTACCAAGCATAGGCCTTGGCAGGCTTGGGTCTTGGTATTAGTGGCGTGGGTCTTGGTATTGGTGGGCTGCTGAAAGGTTTTTAGGTTGGGTGGTGTGGGCATTGGGAGTGTAGCAGGCGTGGGTCTTGGCTTTGGTGGCGTGGGTGGGTCTTGGCAGCACAGGTGAATTGGGAGTGCAGCAGCATTGGGAGTTAGTTTGAAAAGCTTGGGTGTTTTGGTGTTGGTTATTGGGTTCGGGTTGTGTGGGTTGATTTTGTGGGGAGTCTTGTATTTTATTTTTTAGTTAAGTTCTTAATTTTTTTTGTTTAAAAAAAAAAATTCGTGAGGCCAAGGGGTTAGTTGTATGGATGCGAGTAGCAGTAGTAGGGGTAATCTGTATTTTTCGAATCTCTCTCGATGCATGTTATCTTTTTATACCTTTAATTTCAAGTTGTTAATAAAATTTTTCTTTGCTGATAAAATAAATAAATAAATAAATAAAAAAAAAAAAAAAAAAAAAAAAAAAAACAGGAAAGATCATACTAACTTATCCCGATAGTCCAAATTGTGAAATTGAGTGTATATATGTGATTTTCAGCTAATCAGCTTGACGATCTACACATACATGAAAAAAAGAAAGATTCCAGTCAAGAAAATAAGGAATTTGCCCATGACACAAAATTTCAATTAAAAAAGAAGAAGAAGAAGAAGAAGAAGAAGAAGAAGAAAAAAGAACAATCACAGATACAAACTGGGCTTCACTATTAAGAATCAAACAACGAAATCAGAGAAAAATGGTTCACAGATTATCAATCAAACCATAGATTTAAAAAAAAAAGAAAAGAAAGGAGAGAGAGAGAGAGAGATTGAATTCAAGAAAAACAATCTTACCCCTTCAAAAGCTTCAAGAGATCTCTCTTCGTGTTTCTCGGTTTTTCTTTGTATCTGTCTATCTATCTGTTTCGATTCCTTCACCTTTTTCTATGCCTCTTTCTTTCTCTACACCTGTTTCTTTGTCTGTCTCTATCTCCATTTCTCTGGAAAATCTTTATTGGTTGAAGCAAGATCGTAAAGATGATAGATAGTAGTATTTTGAAGGGATAGCGAGTGTGAGTGGGGTTGTCAAATGGGATTACTGTAATCTGGACAATTTTGAATTTCCAAATAGGAATCGAAACCATAATTGCATACCAAAACAGACAACCCCATTCACACCCATTTGTAAACTCAGCCATAGAGAGAGCATCGTTGTGGCTAATTCAATTCAATTTGCCCCTCCCCTCCCCTCTCTCTCTCTCTCTCTCTCTCTCTCTCTCGGGTTCTAGACAAACATCCTCTTCGTCGCTTTGCTTTTCTCTGCTTCGTGTCTATCTCTCTATATCTTTCTTCAAACTTGAACCATACTGTGTGTGTGTATGCTTGCTCATCATCAGCTAATATTAATTGCTCACTTTGTACTTTGTTTGGGAACCTAGAGTAGGAAAACAAAAAATAAATTGTGATTTACACTTTCGTTATGTTATGGGTCTAAATTTCTCAATTCCATAGTGTTATTTGAGCTAGCAGGCCCATTATAGGTCTCGTTTGATGATCTAAATTGTTTATTTTATAAAATTTGTGTATATCACTCACACGCAAAAGTCTTGATTTAACAAATCATCTTGAAATTTTAAAAATACATTTAACAGTAAAAAGACATTCTTTCTTTATTGTAGGATAATTTAATGCTGTTAATTTCAACATGCCATCTATGAATCTCAGTAATTCCTCCCTACATGTACTGGGATTGTGTTGTTCATGGATGACACTATAACCTTGGTTTGAGGCATCTGTCTCTACAATCTTCTTTCAATTAGGGTTAGAAACAGAAAGACATAGTAATTGTTTGGCCTTCAATTTTATTTTCTTAACGGCCTTGGTGTGTTCATCACTCTAAAGGAAAGTCTGATGTAAAGAGTGGCAGCATCTTGAGCCAAATTTTGATGATATTCAGCAGTAATTGAGAACCTTTGTAGTTGAGTTTTTTTTAATTGCATCTGGAAATTTAGAGGCGAACTCACTTGGGTCAATTGGGATAATTGTCTCATTATGAATATTATGACCCCAAAATCTTACTAATGTTTGAAAAAATTTCATTTTTGGGGCTAATATTACTGGACCATTTTTAATAATAATATTCTCGAAAATATTAACATGCTTAATATGTTGGTCAATTGATGATGAAAAAAATTAAGATTGTATTTTTTGGCTTTTGGTACAACAAAAACCAAGTTTATTTGGGTGAAAATTATTTTATATTTTTATGAGGTGAAAAACGTTTTCGAACTAAAATTTTTGTCAATACCATCATATTACCACCACTATCATCACCAACACCATGCCCACAACCACCATCGCCACTATTGCCGATGCCAACACCTTTACCTCCATGCCACTATCGCCAAGTGTCAATTTAATGATGAGCATTGATGGTTGTTTTCTCCAGGTATCAATATTGAAACCAGTTAGAGCTTGGAAGAATTACAGTCAGAGCTAGATACTCATTCTCAAAATGCCTCTTCTAATGTTGTCCATCCGAATGTAGACCAAATTGTAGCATATGAGGACAACAATGAGGACATTGGCTGGAGAAGAAATGCAGGAACCTTTGAGAGAAATACTCGTCAGAGAACAAATCCAGAAAGTGAAAAAGAATTTCCATTCTCAAGCATGTTGTCCTCCACAAATGTTGGTATCACTTCCTAGAGCTTACAGCCTTCTATTTGCATCATCAATTAAGACTCTGGCAGTACCTCATAAGGTGACTTTGGTTGAAGTGATTTTGTTGTGAATCCTGCAATAAATATTTACAAGATGGTTAGGCCTTGGGATTAAAAGTATATTTATCGAATCATATTTTAAAATTATAGTATATAAAATAGAAAATATTTGAAAGTTCAGTGAGGGCAATTGGAACCACTCATCCCTAATGAGCTTAGTGGCTCAAGATTTTTGGAGACTTTAGGCCATACATCAAAATGAAGCCTAATCTCACTAGGTTTTTGAAAAATTGGGGGCTTCGGTAGTAAGAATTTGTTGCGATAGGCCCTGGGTGTCTAACTATGTGGCCTAGCGGTTGAGCCACCTCTATGAGCTCCGGCCATTGAAGGTGCGATTGGTTTGAGTAGAATTCTGGGTATAAAGATCAAAATAACCTTACTATGAGGCCTGAAAAGTGAAATTGAGTATATGTTGAAGTGACTTAATTGCCATTAGTTATTGATCAGGCTTTTGTGGGAATCTGTCTTCGACATTGTGCATTGACTGGAATTTTGGATAATTTTCTTTGATCAGATCAATGGTCAGTTAAAGGACACCTTCTTTAGGTACATTCCAAGTTGAGAAATTGCATAGGACGATCCACTTTCTTTATATTTCATGTTCTTACAAGATACAAACTCTGTTATTTAGATTGTTGAGCACTTGCCCATTGTATTGTGAATCATTTTCTGCTCCTTGTTTCAATTTCAGGAAGCATTGGAACACTTGGCATCTATTGATCTAATTGAATTGTGCAATGAAGCAAAAGTTGAGTGTTGTCGGGCAACTAGAGACTTGAGAAGCTGTGGACGCTATGTAGAAGTTGATGCAGGACAGATTCGAAATAGGCCTGAGTATGAGCAAAAACACAAATAACAGGGCTATTTTGGGGGTTGTGAACAGTAAATATGAACAGTAGACGTGAACAGTGATTTGTAGGAAGTAGAGGAAGGGTTAAAGAAGGATAGATCTAGATATCACACCTAGAAAACCCAAGGCATCACACCAATGGGCTCTTTAGCATCACACTAAAGAATGATTGCATCAACACAATCATAGAAGCATAAGCTTAATTTTCATTCATTCCATTCATAAATTGTCACAAGACTTACAATATAATTTATACTCACTTCATCTTGATTCTAAAACTTTCCAAATTAAATGACACGACTAACTTAGACTCCCTAGGACTCTTTAATGCATTAATCATGTGAAAGACTCTAGAAGACTCTTTGACCAACTAAATAACCCAAAGACCTTGACTAGAAATTTAAAGACATTTGACTTGAGAAACTCAAAAGACACTTTTAAATAAATCCCAAATCTAGTTAATCTCCCAAGTAGGCCCCACATCATCTAGCATATGCCAAATTAAGGCTTGGGCCTTAGAACCGTTGGATCCATGCCTTTTATAGACTTTAATTGGCTGCTGCCATTTTCCATCAACTCTGCCCGGCTTGAAAGAACTCGACCCTGTCGAGTTAAAAGCATGGAACTCTTCATAAAGGTCAGGGTTGAGGCGCCGAAACTCCTCATCAGTAATCCAAGTGCAATCTGACAGTGAACGTTTCTTCCACTTAATGAGATACTTTTGATAGCCTCTATGTTGAGTTGAAACAATTTGATGATCAACCACGTCTTCGATTTCATCTTGAAAAATTTTGGGTGCTGGGAGAGATGCCACAGGGTCAGCCCAGTTACTGCTCTTAGCATGCCCAGAATATCGAGTGAGATCCTCAATATTGAATACATTACTTATGCTCATGTCATCAGGTAATTCAAGCACATAAGCATTTGAGCTAATCTTTTTGAGAACTTTAAATGGTCCAGCACTCTTCGAATGAAGTTTCTTATATACCCCTTTAGGATACCGTTCGGGTTTGATTCGAACCATGACCATGTCGCCCTCATCAAATTCAGCAAACCTCCGCCGCAAATCAGCATGTTGTTTGTACCCCTCATTGCTGATGGCAATCTTTCGTCGCACTTCATCATGGATATCACGGATATGTTGACTAAAAGCTTCAGCTTCAGCACTTGGGTGAGCCTGAATAGGTAGGGGAACCAAATCGATTGGTTTCCTTGGAAGCAAACCTGTGACAATTTCGAAAGGGCTGCGACCTGTAGATCTATTCACAGAGCTGTCGTATGCAAATTCTGCCATAGGAAGTACCTGATCCCAGCTGCCAACATGATCACTAACAAGGCAGCGAAGTAGATTACCCAAACTGCGATTAACAACCTCCGTTTGACCATCAGTTTGCGGATGAAAAGCCGAAGAAAATTTCAGCTTTGTATTCAGCAACTTCCATAGCGTTCGCCAAAAGTAGCTCATAAATTTTGAATCACGGTCAGAGACAATGGTCATTGGCAGTCCATGAAGTCTGACAACTTCTTGAAAGAAGAGCTTAGCTATGTGGACTGCATCCAATGTCTTTGAACACGGAATAAAGTGTGCCATTTTGGAGAAGCGATCCACAACCACAAGGATAGAATCGTGCTTTCGAAGGGTTTTTGGTAATCTAAGGACAAAGTCCATACTTAAATCTTGCCAAGGTTCGTGGGCCACAGGTAACGGAGTGTATAAACCTGTATTCTTCTTTCTTCCCTTCGAAAGTTGGCAAGTACGGCATCGTGAAACAACCTTGCCCACATCTCGCTTCAGCTTTGGCCAATAAAAGCGATCCTCAGCCATTGCAATTGTCTTATCTCTTCCAAAATGACCTGCTACTCCTCCGGAATGCAATTCCCAAATCATATCTTCACGAATTGATGTGTTGGGTAAGCAGAGACGAGTTCCCTTGAAGAGGAAGCCATCATGCAAAGAAAACTCACCATATCCTCCTTGCTGTCTAGCCAGCAACTGAGCAGGTATAGAGCTAAAATCCTTACAAGAAGGATAATCTCTCTTGAGCAAGTCAAAACCCACCACCTGTAGAATCATGGAAGAGAGAACATACACCACTCGGCTAAGAGCATCAGCAACTTTGTTCTCAGAGCCAGCTTTATGTTTGATAACAAAAGAATACTCCTGCAGAAATGAAACCCATTTACCATGTCGATGATTCAGCTTCTTTTGACAGTTGATGTACTTGAGTGCTTCATGGTCGGAAAACAACACAAACTCCTTATAAAGAAGATAGTGTCGCCAATGGCGAAGAGCTTGAATCACTGCATAAAATTCCTTGTCATAGGTGGAATACTTTTGCTTGGTTTCATTGAGTTTTTCGCTGAAATAGGCAACTGGGTGCCCTTCTTGACTCAACACACCCCCAATCCCAACATTGGAAGCATCGCACGCCAACTCAAATACCTTTGAGAAGTCAGGAAGGTGTAGAACAGGAGCCTCAGACATCATCTTCTTTATGTCTTCAAAAGCTTTTGTTGCTGCCTTTGTCCAAACAAACAGTCCCCCTTTCATATAGTTAGTGATAGGTGCCATTACCGTGCTGAAATTCTTGATAAACCGACGATAAAAAGTCGCCAGCCCATGAAAGCTGCGAACTTCATGCAAGGAGGTTGGAATTGGCCACTCTAGGATAGCTTTCACTTTACTTGGATCGGCTTCCACTCCTTTAGACGACACAATGAAACCCAAAAATACAACCATTGGACTCATGAAAGAACACTTCTTTAAGTTAATGTAGAGCTTCTCTTGACGGAGGACCCTCAAAACTTGTTGAAGATGAAAGATATGTTCCTCATTGGTCTTGCTATAGATTAGAATATCGTCAAAATAAACAACCAGGAAGTGACCAATGAAAGGCTGTAATACCTGTGTCATAAAGCGCATGAATGTACTTGGGGCATTTGTTAGACCAAATGGCATGACTAGCCACTCGTAGAGGCCATCCTTGGTCTTGAAAGCTGTCTTCCATTCATCTCCTGGCCTTATACGTAACTGATGGTAGCCACTTTTCAGATCAATCTTTGAGAATAGACAAGACCCAGCCAACATGTCCAACATATCATCAAGCCTCGGGATAGGGAATCGATATTTGATTGTAATCTTGTTTATAGCACGACTATCTATGCACATGCGCCAACTACCATCCTTCTTGGGTGTAAGCAAAGCTGGAACAGCACAGGGACTTAAACTTTCACGAATGAACCCCTTAGATAGTAGCTCATCTACCTGCCTTTTAAGCTCTGCGTGCTCCCGTGGATTCATGCGATAGGCTGGAAGATTAGGCAATTGTGATCCAGGAATGAGATCTATTGCGTGCTGGACATTGCGCATGGGAGGTAATTCATCTGGGAGTTCTTTGGGGGCAACATCAGAAAAATGGGACAGCAACTTGGCTACTTCTGTCGGCAATTCAGAGATAGATTCAGCAGCTAAATCTGACACTTCTTTCACCACCACGGCATATATAACTCCCAGTTCCATACTCTCAGCTTGAAAACACTTCTTGGTGAGAATATTGAGAGATTTTGGCTTATTTTCAGTGACATCCTTTGGCTTCTTTTCCTTGAATTTTTCCATTTCAGCTGTAGTCATTGGCTTCAAAACAATCTCCTTGTTCTTGAATGAGAAAGCATATGTGTTCTCTTTTCCAGAATGCTGCACATCTCTATCATAAAGCCATGGCCTTCCAAGAAGGATATGTGTGACATTCATGGGAATTACATCACACCAGATAGAATCATTATAAAAACCATACGAAAAAGAGACTAGGCAGCGCTGAGTTACCGGAATGGACGTGTTATCGATCCAAGCTACCTTATATGGATGAGGATGTGGTTGAACAGGAAGCTTAAGACGCTCCACCGTGGTTGCAGATACAACATTCATGGAACTACCACCATCGATGATAAGCTTCCTAGCTTGGTTTCCGCAGCGAACCAGCATTTGAAAAATAGAAGTACGCCTCCAGTCTTCCTTTTCAGTTTTTGGCGCTGCAAGGATACGCCTGACAACAGAAATCAGAGAATTGTCCACCTCTTCATCTTCTAAGTCATCTGTATTTAGTACCCCAACGTCAAAGGAATCATCATTATCATCATTGTTTTGTTGATCGAATTCAGCTTCTTGCTCCACTGCCATATGTAAACTCCTCTTTGGACATTGAAATGCCATGTGACCAGATTCACCACACTTAAAGCACTTGGTTTCCTTCCTGTTTCCTTTGTTAGCTGCATAATTCTTCCCTTTTGGGTCAGCCGTATTGATAGAAGTTTGCTTTGAAACATTGGACCGGAAACGATTTGCATCATTGTACCCCTTAGTTATGGTTTCCCCAACTTGAGACACAAACTTTTTAGAAATTGGGTAGTTCAAATACTCCTCCATATCCAAAGCAACTTGGAAGGCATGTTCGAGACTGTACAAGGGTTGGCGAAGCAACTCCCTTCTTATGTCGGGCCTCAAACCAGCCTTAAACCGAGCAAGAGCTTGACTTGAATCTTCTATAATTTGACTCCTCATCTTTAGCTCATCAAATTTCTGCATATATTCAGCCACTGTCATGCGGTTTTGCTTTAATTCAATCAGTTGTTCACACAACTTCTCCTGGTAATTTGATGGCATGTATTTCTCCTTTAACTTGGCTTTCATCTCCTGCCAAGTACTAATTGGTGGCTGCCCCAACCTTCGAATATCACCTTCCACACCCATCCACCAGATTTTTGCTAATCCAACAAGCTTCATTTTAGCAAATCTCACTCGCCGATCGTCAGCCATATCGTACCAGTCAAAGTACTCTTCAATAGAAGCAAGCCAATCATGAAACAAAGTAGGATTGACCTTACCTTCAAAATCTGGAACCTCCATTTTAATCTTCTTAGTGATATCTCCGGCTGAATCATAGGTCTCATATTGGTTCCTTTGCAATAAATCATGGGCCCAATCAGACATGGAATTTTGCTGCCTTCCCTGATTTTGGCCAGCCCTTAATTGCTGCCTTTGTAGCGGATCTACACGCTGCTCTTCCGTGCGCTCGCCTTGATTTTCGCCATTTTCATTAGTATTGTTATTCCTAGAGTTTTCGCCTTGTTCACCATCGTTAGGTTGAGTTGTTTGGCCTTCCAAAGTATTGATGCACATACTAAAATTATCTATCTGCTCCACAAGCTTTAGCAGAATCTCGTCACGCTGATAAGCAGTTAATCTTCCCCTAAATGGCTTTCCGGATCGTGTAGACATGATGCTACTCTCGCTCTGATACCAAGTTGATGCAGGACAGATTCGAAATAGGCCTGAGTATGAGCAAAAACACAAATAACAGGGCTGTTTTGGGGGTTGTGAATAGTAAATATGAACAGTAGACGTGAACAGTGATTTGTAGGAAGTAGAGGAAGGGTTAAAGAAGGATAGATCTAGATATCACACCTAGAAAACCCAAGGCATCACACCAATGGGCTCTTTAGCATCACACTAAAGAAAGATTGCATCAGCACAATCATAGAAGCATAAGCTTAATTTTCATTCATTCCATTCATAAATTGCCACAAGACTTACAATATAATTTATACTCACTTCATCTTGATTCTAAAACTTTCCAAATTAAATGACATGACTAACTTAGACTCCCTAGGACTCTTTAATACATTAATCATGTGAAAGACTCTAGAAGACTCTTTGACCAACTAGATAACCCAAAGACCTTGACTAGAAATTTAAAGACATTTGACTTGAGAAACTCAAAAGACACTTTTAAATAAATCCCAAATCTAGTTAATCTCCCAAGTAGGCCCCACATCATCTAGCATATGCCAAATTAAGGCTTGGGCCTTAGAACCGTTGGATCCACGCCTTTTATAGACTTTAATTGGCTGCTGCCATTTTTCATCAGTAGAACGTGTATTGAACTCATGTGGACATGCCTCCTTGTGTATAGAGTGTTGTCAGGGGTATGATAGTTGCCCAATTTGTAGAATTCCAATACCAAAGAATGGCAATGTACTTCGCCTTCGCCTTTACTATGAGTGCATAGAGGCTGGTCTTGTCTCCAAAAAATGTGATGACAGATTACAAGAAAAAGAATATGGGGAGAAGCAGATAGCTGCTGATATTGAACGGCTTTATTCTTTTTTTGATGTTGCCATAGAAAACAACTTGGTTTCTCTGATTTGCCACTGTATCCATACATGGTTTCTTTATTAATTTTTTTTTAATAAATTAAATGGTGGCGTGTATTGCCTTTTCTTGTTTAAAATGATCTCACACCCATAATGCCATGGGCATTTGCCAGCAAGGAAAAGTATTACCAAAAACAAATATTTTGCTAATATGGAAGGAATATGGGTGTATTGAAATATGAACAGTAAGAGGGATAATTTTAGCTCATCTCTCTTTGCATTTGTTATTACATTTTCTTTATATTGAGATTTCAGTTTTCTTTAACAGGACCAACAGATGTTACAGATGTTTGTCTGGATGAAAGTGCTGTGTCTAGTGATCCTGTCATTGCTTTCTTGTTGGATGAAGTGGTTGTCAAGGATTGGTGCAAGCGGAGATTCAAAAATATTCTTACAGAACTTCAAGAATTATGTATCCTTAGACATACTAGACATTTTGTATGTGAAGCCAGTTGCCTTTATTTATTTATATAATTTTGTCCCTTTACTCGTTTGTTCTTTCCATAATTTGGGTTCTAGTCCTTAACGCATCTAATAGATGATCTCTTAGTAGAAAACATGATGTGAGATATATATAACGCAGCGGGTAAAATGATTCAAACCATACCTTGTGTGATAGAATCCGAAACGAAGAACCTTGTGGGTAAATCACGTGCTTCTTTAATCATGAACAACGAACACCCAGCAATGGGCTGATACCACAGTATAAGTATCACCCACTCTAATCATAATGTAAAGGCTGGATGGTTCTCTGATATGGGAGAGAGTTAGAGAGAGAGAGTATGGGAAAAATGTTATGGGTAAAAACCATATAAAATATTTTATATATTCAAAATATATAATCAGATATATAACCATATATATCCATCTATCCATATCTCCTAAGGATAAGATAGATGTAGATAGATAGAGGGTTATCCTAACAAATAGGATAATTAGGAAATTAAATTCAAATTACATGGGTAATTTGAATGGGCCATGGGTCATGCCACATGGGCGCCCAAATTCGGGTCCAATATCCAACCCAATTTCCAACATCTCCCACTCGCACATGAGTTGGCATGACACTGCCACATCTCTATCTCAATCTCCCAAAATATTTAACAATCTCATACTAGCCAATGAACCGTGCGACCGCTGAGAAACACCTGCATGTGAGAGCTCTATACTAGAACTCAAAAATGAGCCAGCATAGAGACATCAGCCCGAAAATAAAAATAGTATCTCATATAACCCAGACCCATCTAATTACACTGGTCCAAAAAACATCTCTAATTCCTCAAAAGAGCATGTTTGACCCTCTCAATTCTTACAATATATTCACACTCAATCCGCCCTTCATACAGAGTGATGTGAGTTGCTGGCAGTGAATATACAACAGTGGTGTAATACTAGATGATCTTCCCTTTGCCCTCATGCCTTTTAGTTTAGGATTGATCGCTTTTCCAGTAATGTCCCTTAAGGCCGAATCATACATGACCGCATGCAATATACCAAAGTAGCAGAACATCAACCCCTTATCTTATGACATAGTCAAAAGTCACAAAAGGATATATAAATGAAAGTCATATCAATAATGACACGTATGACTCACACGGTAAGGAAACATGGATCCATTCTCTCACCTCATTACTCGGTCACCAAGCACATGTAGTATGAATACATGCTACGATAGAGTAACTCTTCCAAAGAGTGATGTCATACTCAATACACCGTACAGATCATAGTCTAGTCGCTTTCTAGCGCCTAACCCGAATTCTTTATTTGCTCACCTTTCAGGCGCCAAATGAGATCTTGTATTTGGCTAATCATAATAGGCACAACATGGAAAGTGGGTACTAACATCCATGTATGGTCCTTAACACGATCTCATCTTGGTTGTAACCAAGGCGACATAAATAGTGGATAATTTAAGCCTCTCTTGGCTTCAAATAAAAATAAACCACTAGTCTCATCTTTGCTCGCTCCCAAGCTCTAAGGGCGATTGCTCGTGTGAGTGAGCCAATCTTGCTAGCTGACATCATCATCTGCTAATCATTATGACACAAACCATAATAGTGTCAACATCTCATCATCTCACAACAAATAAGTGATCGATTTTAAAAAACATGACTATAGTCTGCGCAATTTTAGATTCCAAGCATAAGCCTTATCAGCACCTCTTGTGATAAGCATATACAATGGAATCCACCATGTACCTCACATAAAGTGGTTCAAGATCACTACCTCTGGCATGATTACCTCTCTAAAGATATTTTGGTGACCAATCTGTGTTCATTCAAGATGCACCCAACTAGCACATTAAATCTTACAAGGGGCAAATTTATATACTACTAGTAAAGCATTGTATCCACAGTCTAATGAGCAAGGTCAATGTCTACACTACTCAGTTAACCATTTACCAAAGATAACACTCATCATGCCGAATACGCCCACATAGCGTACTTTAGGCTTCCACAACAACAAAAAAAAAAGAAAAGATCAAGGAATATAAATCATCTGCTTCTCCCAAAGACAATCTGAGGATTCATTCAATGGCTAAGGCTCTAGCTTTTACCAATAGGTAAGTCAATAGGTTTGCAATTTTGTATCTAGAATCATTCTAGGATATTCTTATGTAGGTTATCAAAGATAAACTGGGAATTCTCCCAAAACAATCCCTAAGGATCGTACATCCAAGCATATAAATTACATCACCCATGTCCATCATATTTAAAACAGAGGACTGCCCACCCTAGGTGACGACAACTTTATAAATTCCTAGCTCATAATGACTAAGTAAGGAAAAACTTCTTTTGGACCATTGATCATGTCTCAGTGGTCTTCATCGATCATCGTTGGCCTATCATGGCTCGACGAAATCTAAGAACCACTATTTCGATAACTGTTTTAGGCTATAAAAGATTTATTGGAACTAGTAACCTTTTTACGCTCCTAACTTTTCACCATAAAGCAGGAGATAAATCCCCACGGATCTACTTATCCATTCTCCAATGAGAAGTTGGGTCATAACTTCTACAAATCAATCTTCCGAACTTATGTCAATCATAGCCTAAGTCGAAATAACCTCACTCCCCAGGAGAAAGTCTTCTCTTGGTCTACACCTTCCTCAATGGTGCGAATTTTCGGTATGTAGCGAGCCTTATGCCTTAACAATGACTATTCAAATTAAGTATAACTTTAGAACAGTTTTGCGTCATAATGGAAAGTTAACCAAATTATAGAAATGATTAATCCTCAAAGGCTTTGTCTTAAACTGCGCAACATTGATCCACTTTCTAAAAACAGGGGACTAGAGCCTTTGGCATTATTCTAGGCTTTTTATCGTCTTGCGGAGCAATCATGAATGTTTTCCTCTCAATCAGCCAATGATGACGTGAAAATTTTTCACATTCACTACCACGCAACTAAGAATGTAGAGTATTCTTCTCTAATGGAGTAATCCATTAGTAGGCACATCGCTTCCACTATGTCTTGGATATTGGAAATTTCTTTCCATTCTCAACTAGGCAACATAGAGCGCTAGGCTTAGAATTCTCTATCTTATAGAGTTCTAAAAACTCTATTCACATCACCTTTACTAAGAAAACTTTATGTGACTTAGTTACACTCCCACAAAGCTGCTTATATATAAGCACATAACGTAGAAGGTTTATACGACTGCATACAATAATGCGCCCTATGACCCTAAGTGTTTACAAGACATTATACAATAATGCGCTATAGAACCCTAGGTCTTAACTTCGCAACCTTATGAGAAGTAAAATAAAGATAAGCTTCTTAATGGTTACAGATCGCCCATAGATGGCTCTCTCCTAACCCATTACTCAAATGGAGTGTAAAATCTGATATGGAGGGCACTTAGTTAGGGATATAGGCAACAAACTAAAGTGCAATTCCTAATTGGGAAACATTTTGCGCCATCATCCACCTAAAATTAAAAATACTTAATTCCTTATCTCTACTACACCATTGTGTTGCTGAGTACTAGGAATAATCAATTTTCTAAGCATCAATTTCTCCTCACAGAGCTTTCTAAAAAAAACTCAAATAGATACTCGCCACCTTGGTCAAAACTAAAAGCACGAAAACTGTTATCTAATTGATCTCGACCTCATATTTGTAATGTCAAAAATCATCTCAAAACTTTTGACTTATAGGAGATCAAATAGTCTTGACTCAGATATGTATCATAATCTATAAATGTGTCGAGATTGAGGCTAGCTATCATACCCTTACACATATCCAGTGACAAATACCATAGTGGACTAAATGCGCCAATACAAATGCCTTTCTGTGGCTTTCCTACTTACTTGTGCGCAACCATTGGGAACAAAGTTACACATTCATATGAGAGTAGGAAGTCACAAGCGAGTGGCCCCGAGAGGGCCTACTCAAGCCATCCATGTCATCTTTTCATTAATGTGATTAAGTATAATAAGCCACCGGTTTATGACCAATGTCATAAACTAATTCCAATAATCCTAATATGTGAGTTCTCGAAGACAAGTTTTAAAGGTTTATGTCTAACTAGGTAATGATTCACGACTAATTCATATTCACTAGATCATAAAGGGATGTCATGGAGATATCAAGTGCGCCTAAGTCCCAAATTTAACTAGTAAGTGCCAATCCCCTGCACTTTCAAGTCAATTTTATTCTCCATACACTTTACTGCATCTAGTTGAAAGATGACGATACTCCTCTTACCATCTGTGTTTCTCGCTTCATAGTTACTTGCAATTAATTTTACTATCCACAAGAAGGAGAGAATAAGCTATTAATCTATGACAGCTTCTGAAGTAACTTAAGCGTGAATTAGGCTAAAGAGTCTAATTCAATACAATGCTCTCACAAGCGATGCGTCAAATTCTTAGAGTCATTACAACCTAGTTGGCCTTGACCTTTTCATTACTATGCTGCAACATTTGCGCTTAGTGATAAACGTTATTCTAAAATGTTAGCCTAGCTAAGGAATCATACAAAGAAGCCCCTCCTCATGTCTCACACTCAAGTGTGGAAACAGTAAGTGTCCAGACTTAGACAAGTTGGCAATGCTAATAGATTTTGCAGCCACTTGGCGCGAATCTTTTCACTTAGTGTTAATAGATTTTGCTGCTACTAAGTGCTAATCTTTTAACTTCAAGTGATACTTTAATGAACACTATTATAGTGCATGAAATTTTGCTCCATCCACTCCCAACAGTTGGATAGAGAGCAAAACACTGCTCATACTGGCTACTCGCCTTACACGTAATGACTAATTCATTTAAGCTCGCATTTCTTGGATGATGTGACTCTTGAATGTTACTTCATCCAATGATGCAACATTATTATAAGTCAAATTACAAAGTCAATCCGCACAGCTCAATAGTCAAGATCATATACAGATCTATTGAGGGCTTACTAATTTCACAACTCCAAAAGTTGTCAATCAAAACTACGTAGCATGTCGTTAACCATAGCGCACACATCAGTTTTTTTGTTGTGCCAAAACAAGGCAACAAAATCACGGCGACTTTGAGTCATGTTTCCTTACTTTGGCTCAATTAAGGTCTGACCTAAAATCTCCAAGACTTTTTGCTCATCTAAAGAATAGGATTACATTGTTCACATTTGAACATCTCTACTAAGTCTAGGTCAACAAAATTAACTTCCATAAGCTAAGTCAATTTAGAGAGAAATTCGCATTGGGATTAATTTGATTAGCATAATATAATTTTGCTGCAAAAATCTAAATTAAATAGTGACAATATTACACAAGTTGGAAGATCGAAAATCCACTATACTCGTAATCATCTCTTGCGCCACAAGTAACAATTATCCAAAATTTAATTCAATTCATACGCGTGATATCTCTCAACCGAACAACCTCCCATTGACTATGGCATGTCTAAAGCATGATAAAATATTCTAATTCCATACAATAGCATCATAATGTAGATTCACAATCAACTCATGCTATGTTACAATTAATAATGAAATTTAAATAAAAAATAATTAATCATGCTATTCTAATCACAACATATTAGAAACTCTAGGCAAAAAACAACAATATGCCGTATTTAATATTTAGATTATGCCATAACAAAAAGTATACACTACAACAATTTGCACCTTCAGTGACCAAATTTGGCAACTAAAACCTTTTTAGTCGCCAAAAGTCAGACCTTTACCAACTAATCTTGCTATTGGTCGCCAATATTTAGCATTTTAGCTACTAAAATTTTTTAGTAGCCATATATTAGTTATTGGTGATTAAAAAAAATTTAGTCGCTAAAATTCATGTAAATAGGCGACTAAAAAGGTTTTAGTAGGCATTTGTCTATTTTTTTGGCTACTACTTATGATTTTAGTCGGGGTATATAGCCTTTTGGTGACCAAAAAAAGTTTAGTCGCCAAAAGATAGGCGTATTTACTAAACTATCAATGACTAAAATAACTTAGTCGTTGTATGGTTAGTGTTTTTCGACAAAAAGAATACTTAGTAGCCAAATTAGACTAATATTTACTATTATTTGCCGACTAAACAAAATTTGGTCGCTAAAAGTAGGCAAAAAAAATTAGAGGGAAGCTTATGAATTGGCGCCCTCCTGTTTCACACATATTTTTTTGTATCTATTTTGTCTCACAAACACAGACCACTCACCACAAACCAGAGGCCTGCTCACCACCGATTGTCACTACCACCGTTGTTGGCCACCACCCGTCCCCACTGTCGCACGTTGCCACCACCACCGCCGATGCCGAAATCACCACCAACATTGCCGCAAATCATAGGTTTGTCTCTGTCTCTCTCTGTTTGGTCCTCTCCTCGGCGTTACGATCTGGTTCTCTCTCTCTCTCTCTCTCTCTATCAAGCCATCTCTCTGGTTCTCTCTCTCTCTCTCTCTCTCTCTCTCCCTTCCCCTATTTGCTCATTTCTCACACTTCATCTAGGGTTTATATGCTTTTTTAGTTTATTTTTGTATTGATTTCGGTTAAGGGCTCATTGGTTGAAGTGTTTGATTTCTATGAAATTTCATGTCCAAAATGGGTTTGATTTTTGTGTTATGGATTTGACAGAGACATATAAATAATTGAATGTGCCAATGTAATATGGCTTTGGTCTTCAGGTTGCATTGGTCTTGTGGATAATTTCTTACATTGGTAGTTTCTTCAACCTCCTTACCTTGGTGGCCTTTCCCTGTATATAAGTGCACAAGCCTTTCCATAGAATATTTTAATTCAATTTGATTATCTGCTTTATTTTTCCTATAGGGGTTTTTCTTAGTCTGTCGGTCCCTGTGCTTTATGAGAAGTACCAGGATCAAATTGACGAGAAGCTGATTGTAGCTCATAAGATCATTTAGACGTAGTTTAGGAAAATTGATGATAATATCCTGCGAAAGCTTCCATTGCCTCTTAACAAGGAAAAGAAAACTCAATAGGCCAAGTGTAACTCCCCCCTCTCCCTCTCTATTTGTGTGAATACACTGTACACAGCATGCATGCTTGATAAAAATGCCCTTTTTAATCACTGTGCATGCAAATGACAATGTTTTCAATCTTGTTTTTAACTATGTTTAATTTATATTTTATTATCACAATTAATAATTACACTTCTTTAAACAATTTATGTATAAGTATTGGTAGTGAAGTTATACTTCCAATAGATTTATCTAAAGTGACTGGAGTTTAAATGGACAATTTTGCTAGTTAATTGAGAGTTGGTACCACGAGTACTATGGAAAATTTGTCTACTTTTTGTGTTTTTTTGTTTTTTCCTTTTGGATTTACGGTCAAATTTTTTTTCCTTATGCTTTATCTTAGTTCAATTTTTTTTACTGCTCTACGATTTTGATATTTTTTTTATGTTGGTTTGTTTTCCTTGGATGATTTTGGGTTATTTTGTGTTAACATGAATCAGAGTTGTTTATGTTGAAATAGATTCTCTACATATTAAGCCATGAATATCCATCTCCTCGTTTGCCTCTTGCCCCTTAAAAGAGATGCTTCCTGCTTGCTTCATTTGAGTCATTGTTATCTAGAAACATCTTTGTGTTGATGTTTTTTTTCTAAGACATAAAGTTACAAGTGTAATTTTGTTTGTTATATGTTTACATGTATATATGTCTACATGTTTATGTGCTTAATTGGTATTCTCACTCTTGCATTGAGTTAATAGACATAGATATTTTGAACAGATTGAACTGCCAAATCCAACTTTCTGCTGCATGTGATGATGTTTGAGCTATAAGTAAAATTCCTATTTTTTGGGATTGCTATATACTGAGGTGGTTATAAGAAAAGATAGAAATAAAAATACATTTAATGCAAGTTACAAATGGTACTAATGAAAGAGAAGATAAGAGAAAATAGATTGAGGTATGAGGAACATGCTAAAGAATTCAAGGCTATGAGGAACCCTAGAAATAGATTAATATGCATGGCAAATAATACTTAAAAAACTATTTACTTGTGATTACCTTGTAGAATAAAATTAAAAAAAGTTTTGATTATGTCAATTTGTAGTGGGCAATACCATCAAGATAATCAAAGAAATAGTTATCTATTCGATGTAATAAAATTTGTATTTGGACGATCAAAAAAATTCATCAAACTTTAGACCTTATTGTCTTTTTAGTATGAGATTTTTAAGAGTAACAATTTTAATGAAGGGAAAAATGTCATCTGTTGCTTCCTGCCTTACAAAATAGGGAAATAGGGAAAAAATCATATGCAGCTTTAGTAATGAGTATATGTTTGGTTATTTATGTTGAAGACATCATAAATAAGTGCAGATATTTGGTCAATTATTTGCTCATGTCTTGTATCATTCTTCTCATAAATTTTGCGAAATATAGTGCAAAAGTCTCATCTAACACTTGAAAGACAATACAAGGAGATTGATGCTCCATTATTAAAACAAAAATGATATTAAAGGCAATATTGATGAAATAATGTTATTTTTATAATATTCACTAAAGTGATAGACATTTTAATTTTTATTAAATAATATAAATGAGATAAATCATTATATGTGATTTTTTTTTAATATAAATTTTGTTTGTATTTTCTTTTTAATCTTACTTCACCCAAATTGTCATATTTTATGGCCATCCTCAAAAGTCCTAGTTAATCTTTGCTTGACTTGTAGGGTTCAAAAGATTGACAAGAGTTGGATGATGATAACTGATAGGTTGAAAAGTAAAGAGTACCAACAAGGTGTTAAGCCATTTATTGACTTTGCTACGAAGGATTTAGGCCCACACGATGACATTCGTTGTCTATGTATTGATTGCTTGAATGGCACAAAACATAGTCGACAAGTTGTATGGCTGCACTTGATTCAAAGAGGAATCGCGTGTTCTTATAGAACTTGGGTGCACCACCGGGAACATGTTCCATTGCATCATGATTAGCCTAGTGTGTCAAACGATGCTGGTGAAAGTGATGGAGTTGCAATTTTTGACATTGACGATAATTTAGGCGAGTTGCCTACTATGTTGGAAGAGATTTACATGAGTGGCCTCATGGATGATCATATCGACGAAGAACCTAATAGCTCGGAGAGAGAAAATTCAGTAAAGTTCATTAGGTTGTTTGATGATGCTCTACGCAAAGTGTACCCGGAGTGTGAAAAGTTTTCCCTATTGTCCTTCGTTATTAAGATGCTTCATATTAAGGTGTACAATAAATGGAGCAACAAATCTTTCGATATGGTTATGTAAGTTTTCAAAGACATTCTCCCAAAGTGCAATGAAACTGTTCCATGGACCCTTCATGAATTGGAAAATTTCTTACATGAATTGGGTTTGGGATATGAGGCCATTCATGCATGCAAGAATGATTGTATTTTGTTTTGGAAGGACAACGCAAAACTGGATAACTGCTCTACATGTAAGGAGTCTAGATACAAGTTCAACAATGTGAGTGGTAAAAAGATTCCTCACCAAATATTGAGGTACTTTCCTTTGACACCGAGGTTGAAGAGATTGTACATGTTGAAAAAAAACCCCCGCAGATATGAGATGGCACAAAGAGAAGCGTGTGGATGATAGAATGTTAAGGCATCCAGCTGATGGTTTGGCATGGAAGGACTTTGATATGCAACATCCTACATTTTCTGTGGAACCCCGGCGTGTAAGGTTAGGGCTTGCCACGGATGGTTTCAATCCGTTTGGAAATATGAGCACATCGTATAGCATGTGGCTCGTACTCTTAATGCCTTACAATCTTCCTCGGTGGAAGTGTATGAAAGAGCCATTTCTGATGATGTCAATGCTTATTCCCAATCCATCCGCCCCTGGAAGAGACATCGATGTTTACTTGCAACCATTAGTGGAGGAGTTAACGAATTTGTGGGGGCATGGTGTGCAAACATATGATGCGTCAAATGGTCAAAATTTTAAAATGCATGCAGCTGTCATATGGACCATCAATGACTTCCTCGCATATGGTACCATGTCTGGTTAGACTACAAAAGGTTACCTGGCTTGCCCTAATTGTAACATGGATGTATCATCTCAGCGTCTGCGAAGTAAGATAGGATATATGGGTGCCCGCCCAAGAACCATATTTGGTGAAGAAGTAAGCTCTTCAATGGTCAAAAAATGAGCATCGGTCCAAACCTGTGGAGTTATTGGGAGAACAAATACTGCAGCAAATTGATTTGGGGACATACAGGCCGTATGGCAAGCATCCAAACAATCGAAAAAGACAACGGTCAGAAAATCCACCTTCCAATTAGAAAAAAAGAAGCATTATGTTTGACCTACCCTATTGGAAAACACTAAAGCTTCGACACAACCTTGATGCCATGCACATAGAGAAGAATATATGTGACAATCTGGTTTGGACACTACTGAGTATTGATGGCAAGAACAAGGACACGAATAAAGCACACTTGGATCTAGAAGACATGCAGATACGAAAGGGGTTACACTTGAAGAGGCCTTCCAATGGCTCATTCAAGAAGCCTCCGGCATCGTACACACTATCCCCGGTAGAGAGACAAGGGTTTTGTGATTTCTTTAAATCGATTAAGTACCCTGATGGCTATGTAGCAAATATATCCAACTGTGTCACCACTCATGGTGGAAAATTAGCTGGCCTCAAAACTCATGAGTGTCATGTCCTTCTACAACGACTACTTCCAATTGGGATACGTGGATACCTTTCCAAGGAGATTGGGACCACACTTTTTGAGTTGGGAAATTTTTTCAAACAGTTGTGCTAAAAGACATTGAGGGTGACTGATTTGGAGAAAATAGAGGAACAAATCGTACTTATACTTTGCAAGCTTGAGAAGTTTTTTCTTCCTACAGTTTTTGATGTCATGGTTCACTTGGCAATTCATTTGCCTTATGAGGCTATGCTTGGAGGACCTGTGCAATATCGATGGATGTATCCCATTGAGAGGTAACACCATGAGCTCCTGAACATCCCTATTTACATATAGTAGATAATGTAAACATTAACATTCAAATCATATTGCCATGTAGGATGCTCGGACTTCTGAAAGGATTTCTTCGCAATAAAGCTCGGCCATAAGGTTCCATTGTAGAGGCTTACATTTCAAAAGAGTGTACGACGTTTTGTTCAATGTATTTAGATGGCGTTGAAACGGTGTTTAATCGGGAAGAATGGAACTATGACGGGGGTGACAACGGCCCGAGGTTGGCGATTTTCACTCAAAATGGTCGTCCATTTGGTCTACTAACAAGGGAAACTAATGTGTCTGTAGCCGACCGTGAAAAGGCTCATTGGTTTGTCCTACACAATAGCTTAGAAATGGAAGAATACGTAGAATACACGTCGAACCTGTGACGTATTATTTGTGACCTATATGCTTTTTTTTTTAGTAATCATTCTTCAAATTACTTA
Organism: Camellia sinensis; assembly: GCF_055761805.1. Taxonomy (NCBI): domain Eukaryota; kingdom Viridiplantae; phylum Streptophyta; class Magnoliopsida; order Ericales; family Theaceae; genus Camellia; species Camellia sinensis. Next base: position 194,922,604 of record NC_138964.1, read on the forward strand.
TGAATTACATTGTCCTACGTAGGGAACACAAGATGTTGTTGCAACAACAACATGGAAGTGCATGCGACATTGCCAAGATACAATACAAAGAATTTCCTAAATGGTTCAAAACTAAACTTCCTTATAGTGTAGTTTACACATCAAGTTAATTTATGTCAAAAATAACATGACAGTTTCTATTAATGTAGATGAACCAATTGCCGCACAACAAGTCACCCGAAGCAACCGATGAGATGTGGTCACTGGCAAATGGTCCTAACAGCTTAGTGAACACATATTCGGGATACATTTGTCATGGCGTCCGATTCCATGCTTGCGACCGTGACAATCATCGTAAAACTCAAAATAGTGGATTGGTAATGAAACACCATGAAGGCCAATTCATAAAGTTCTACGGCTACATTTGCAAAGTTTGGGAAATGACATATTTGTTTAGGCACTGTGTTGTTTTATTCCAATGTGAATGGTATAACATCAGTAGTAATAGAACTTTGCGGGTCGAACCACATTTCACTACTATTGATATACGAATTCGATGGTATAAAGATGACCTGTTTGTGTTACCAAGTCAAGTGCAACAAGTTTTCTACGTGCATGATATGAAGTTAGGTGCCAATTGGAGAGTAGTAGAAAAGTTTCAACAACGAAGAATTTGGGATGTGCCCGAGGTGGATGTGCCACAACCTGATGATGTGTTCCAACAAGATGAAAGCACTGATGTTGTACCAACTGAGCCTATGGATGACGATGTGGTGTTGTGCTGAGATGATATTGTCGCTGAAATTATTCCAATGGAAGTTTTGAAGTCTGATAACCGTGTACAACCTAAGGTTGGTATAGATGATGACTTCATATGTGATGATGAAGATGTACCGACAATGGAGGGTGACAATGAAGAAGAGGATGAGCTTGACAGTGATTTTGGTACAGATATGGACATAGAATGTTGATGTATGGGTTGCAAATTTGGATGTGTGATAGAGTCTTGATGTATGGGTTCTAAATTTCGATGTGTGTTCTTCGTTGTTGTTGTTTTGTCTTTTTGTCCTTTTGTTGATGTAATGGGGAAAACGATGAAGGAGATTGTTATTCTTTATGTGTTATGTAATTAGATGAGAGTTTAGTCCTTTTGTTTATGTTGTTCTTCATGTCATCATGATGAGCTATATTGTAAACTTTTTCGCAATGTTGAACCTCTTTAATTGATGAACCTTCTCATTTGACATCTATGCTTAACATCGGTTTATGTACAACACTTTTATTTGACAATCATTATCAATTATTTTCCTATTGTTGTCTTGTTGTAATTTTGTGAATACTTTAGCTTTTGTAAACAATCCATATTGGTCATAATATCGATGATGCATGTGATATTTTTACTTAATATATCATGTTTGCAGCTATTTTGCAGGTACCAACATGGTTCCTAGGACGAAGACAGGGCGGCGTAAGAAAACAACAATTGACCCCATAGCATCACCCTCAGGAACATCTGCACATGTCACTGTCACACCATAGACTTTATCCGATGAGACACAACCACCGGATAACACACAAGCATTTGTGGAAGAGACACAGGTGCATGGCGTATGTAAGACCATTGAACTTAAGTAAATGATTTTTGTTCATCTAGAAATACAATTTCTTGTATGTATAAAAAAATTATAATCCCCTAGAAATTTCCTGATAAAATTTAAAATTTAATATTAATTATTGTCAATTATATGTTTGGGGCACTATTTACAATTTGAAGGCCTTACACTTGTTGCCCCTTCTTGACCAGGGAAAAGTACGTCAACTTGTGCACGTGGTCCTACACTCGGAAAAGGAGTGCAAAAAAGGATTGCGAGCAAAAAAAGGGAGAAACTACATGTTTATGTCAATCGCATGCTGAATGCACTCACTGGAGGGAATGCCATCCTTGCAACAAATGAGTTGGGCTTGCAGATAAGGCGGTTGTGCCCTCTCAAGGGAGTGAAGTCATGGAAGAAAATTGATAAGAGTATCAAAGATGCTGTAGTACAAGCTGTGCTAGTAATTTCTGACCTTAAACTAAATGTCTTCATTATGTAAAGTTGCAATTGCTGCATTCAATTTCTATAATACGTCACACACTTATGCTTGCAGGACGAGTTTGAAATTGGGGAGGATTTTCATACTAATCAACAAGCTCAAGAGATCGTTGATACGAAGGTGTATCTCTTGTACAAGGATTGGGGGTACACCCTGAAGCAACACTTTGAAAAACTTATAGAAGAGGGTGTTGATGACCCATATAGTCATCCGCCTACAGGAGTTTGCTTGGATGATTGGAAACACATGATTGATGTGGCTAGGAAGGATGCATCTCATTTGGTAACAAACAAATATAAACGACTCAATTGTTTTATTTGTGTATTATGCATTGATATGTACTAATTCTTGAATACTTCCTTTTTTTTAGAAACGCTCTAAAGCTGGTAAAGAAAACCAGAGTTTGCTACCATACAATCACACCAGTTGATCTCGCTCCTTTCCAATAGCAATGTCGTTCATGGTGAGCTAGATGCATTTGGAACATATTTCTCATCACTTATATATGTAAGATGAAAGTCATGGTTACTATTGTGACAAATTAATTTTGTTATTTGAAACTAACAGGTAGATGAAAATAGGGAGTTAAATTTTCCAGAATTTTATTTCAAATCACACAAATCGAAGAAAACAAACGAATGGATTGACCCCAAATGTGGTGAGCTACATGTAAGGAGTAAACTTTTTTTTGCCAATTGTATTTAATATTAATTCATATCTTAGCACAAAATTGAATGTGATTTCTTGTGCCTTTGTTGAATAGTCTACTTTTTTTTGGTAATGACAGGATGCGATGGTGAATCTACAACCGACAACCATGGATGCGGGGATTTCATTGACACATGAGGAACTCTCACAGCAAGTGCTTGGACAGAGAAAGAATTACTTACGTGGATTTGGGATTGGCCTATGACCCTATTCACCATCTGATAGTGCAGCACGATCTTGTGACAAACAAATAGAGGCAATGCGATCTGAGATGGAGGTTTTTCATGAAAATTTGATGAAGGAGAAAGAAAAGCGCCAGAGAGATCGTGAAGAGATGATGATGGATATAGAGGAGTTGATAAAAGAAGTAGAAGAAGGAAAAAAAAGCAAGGGAGGCGCAACAAGAACAACTTAATGATTTGAACTTTGTGGTTTTACAACTCTCAACACTATTGGAGGGTTCAGACGGTCATCGTCATATTTGGTAAGAAGAATTTTATTCATATCATACTAAGACTTATACAAACTTAGATTTACATATTCACTAAACAATACTATCTCTTTATTGTTAAGCATGAGGACAAGCTAAGATCATGCAATTGAAGAATTAAAATATGTGTACTCTTTATCTTCAAATAGGACTTGTGATAACTAACGGAACGTAATTCGGATCCGTAGGTAGAGAGTTAGAGCCGAATACGTCTTAAACTTAGTCGAAATAGGGCGTTTTGGGAGCGAAAATTCTAAACAGCCACCGAACGATCGTGTGACTCCCACGGACCGCATCCCCATGACAAATAAGACTTGTGACAACTGACGAAACGTTATTCGGACCCGTAGGTAGAGAGTTAAAGTCAAATACGCCTTAAACTTACTTGAAAAAGAGCTTTCTAGGGGCAAAATTCATAATAGCTCCCGAACGACAGTGTGACTCTCATGGACAGCTTCCCCATGACAAATAGGACTTGTGACAACTGACGGAATGTAATTCGGACCCGTAGGTAGGGAGTTAGAGCGGAATACGCCCTAAACTTGGCTGAAAAAGGGCGTTTCGGGGGGAAAAATTCAAAACAGCCCTTGAACCACCATGTGTCTTACACAGACAGTTTCTCCATGACAAATAGGACTTGTGACAATTGACAGAACGTAATTTGGACCCGTAGGTTGGGAGTAAGAGCCGAATACACCCTAAACTTAGTTGAAAAATAGCGTTTTGGAGGGGGGGAATTCAAAATAGCCCCCAAACCACCGTGTGGCTCACACAGAAAGTTTTTCCATGACAAATAGTACTTGTGACAATTGACAGAACATAATTCGGACCCATAAGTTGGGAGTTAGAGCCGAATGCACCCTAAACTTAGTTGAAAAAGGGCGTTTCGGGAGTTAAAATTCAAAACAGTCTCCGAATCACCATGTGCCTCTCACGAATAGCTTCCCCATGACAAATAAGACTTGTGACAACTGATGGAACGTAATTCGGACCCGTAGGTAGAGAGTTAGAACTGAATAAACCTTAAACTGACTCGAAAAAGAGCTTTCCGTGGGCAAAAATTCATAACAACCCCCAAACGAATGTGTGACTCTCACGGAAAGCTTCCCTATGACAAATAGGACTTGTGACAACTGACAGAGTGTAATTCGGAGCCGTAGGTAGAGAGTTAGAGCCAAATACACCCTAGACTTAGTCGAAAAAGGGCATTTCGAGAGGGAAAAATTCAAAACAGCCCCCGAACCACTATGTGGCTCACACGAACAGTTTCTCCATGACAAATAGGACTTTTAACAACTGACGGAACATAATTCGGAGTCGTAGGTTGGGACTTAGAGTTGAATACGCCCTAAACTTAGTTGAAAAAGGGCGTTTCGGGAGCGAAAATGCAAAACAGCCCCCGAACGATCGTGTGACTCATAGGGACAGTTCCACCATGACAAATAGGACTTGGGACAACTGACAAAATGTAATCTGGACACGTAGGTTGGGAGTTAGAGCCGAATACGCCATAAACTTAGTCAAAAAAGGGCGTTTCAGGGGCAAAAATTCAAAGCAGCCCCCGATCCACCGTGTGACTCTCATGGATAGCTTCTCCATGACAAATAAGACTTGTGACAACTAATAGAACGTAATTTGGACTAGTAGGTAGACAGTTAGAGCCGAATACGTCTTAAACTTACTCGAAAAAGAACTTTTCGGGGGCGAAAATTCAAAACAACCTCCGAATGACCAGGTGAATCTCATGGATAGCTTCCCCATGATAAATAGGACTTGTGACAACTAACGGAATGTAATTCGGACCCGTAGGGTAGAGAGTTAGAGTCGAATACGCCATAAACTTAGTCAAAAAGAGGCGTTTCGGGTGAAAAAATTCAAAACAGCCCCCGAACAACCATGTGGCTCACACGGACAATTTCTCCATGACAAATAGAACTTTTAACAACTGACGGAACGTAATTCGGAGCCATAGGTTGGGGGTTAGAGTTAAATACGCCCTAAACTTAATCGAAAAAGGGCGTTTCGGGAGCGAAAATTCAAAACATCCCTTGAACGATCGTGTGACTCACAGGGACAGCTCCACCATGACAAATAGGACTTGTGACAACTGGCAAAATGTAATCCGGACACGTAGGTTGGGAGTTAGAGCCAAATACGCCCTAAACTTAGTCAAAAAAGGGCGTTTTGGGGGCAAAAATTCAAAGCAGCCCCCGATCCATCGTGTGACTCTCATGGATAGCTTCTCCATGACAAATAAGACTTGTGATAACTAACAGAACGTAATTTAGACCCGTAGGTAGAGAGTTAGAGCCGAATACGCCTTAAACTTACTCGAAAAAGAACTTTTCAGAGGTAAAAATTCAAAACAACCTCCGAATGACTGTGTGAATCTCACGGATAGCTTCCCCATGAAAAATAGGACTTGTGACAATTGACGGAATGGAATTCGGACCCGTAGGTAGAGAGTTCGAGCCGAATACGCCCAAAACTTAGTCGAAAAAAGGCGTTTCGGGGAAAAAAATTCAAAACAGCCCCTGAACCACAGTGTGGCTCGCCCGAAAAGTTTCCCAATGACAAATAGGACTTGTGACAACTGACAGAATGTAATCCGGTCCCGTAGGTTGGGAGTTAGAGCGGAATACACATTAAACTTAGTCGAAAAATGATGTTTCAGGGGGAAAAATTTAAAACAACCACCAAACCACTGTGTGGCTCACATGGACAGTTTCTCCATGACAAATAGGACTTGTGACAAGTGACAGAACATAATTCGGATCCGTAGGTTGGGAGTTAGAACCGAATACGCCCTAAATTTAGTCGAAAAGGGCATTTCCGGAGCAAAAATTCAAAACAGCCGCTGACCCACCATGTGGCTTACACAAACAGTTTCCTTATGACAAATAGAACTTGTGACAACTGATGGAATGTAATCCGAACTCGTAGGTTGGAAGTTAGAGTCGAATACGCCATAAACTTAGTCAGAAAAGGATATTTCGGCGGTGAAAATTCAAAACAGCCCCCGAACTACCGTGTGACTCTCACAGATAGCTTCCCATGACAAATAAGACTTGTGAGAGCTGACGGAACATAATTCGGACCCGTAGGTAAAGAGTTAGTGCTGAACATGCCTTAAACTTACTTGGAAAAGAGCTTTCTGGGGGCGAAAATTCATAATAGCCCCCAAATGACCGTGTGACTCTCACGGAAAGCTTTCCCATAACAAATAGGACTTGTGACAACTGACAGAATGTAATTTGGACCCGTAGGTAGAGAGTTGGAGCCAAATACTCCCCAAGCTTAGTTGAAAAACTACGTTTCGTGGGGAAAAATTCAACACAGCTCCCAAACCACCATGTGGCTCATACAAACGATTTTTCCATGACAAATAGGACTTGTAACAACTGACGGAACGTAATTCGGACCTAAAGATTGGGAGTTAGAGATGAATACGCTCTAAACTTAACCGAAAAAGGGCATTTCGGGGGCGAAAATTCAAAATAGCCCCCGAACCACCGTGTGACTCTCACGGATAGCTTCCCTATGACAAATAAGATTTGTGACAACTGATGGAATGTAATTCGGACCGGTAGGTAGAGATTTAGAATCGAATATGCCTTGAACTTACTCGAAAAAGAGCTTTCTGGGGGCGAAAATTCATAACAGCCCTTGAATGTCTGTGTGACTCTCACGGACAGGTTCCCCTTGACAAATAGGACTTGTGACAACTGACAGATTGTAATTGGGACCCGTAGGTAGAGAGTTAGAGCCGAATACGCCCTAAACTTAGTCGAAAAAGGGGGTTTTGGAGGGGGAAATTCAAAACAACATCCGAACCACCGTGGGACTCACATAGACAGATTCCCCATGACAAATAGGACTTGTGACAACTGACAGAATGTAATCCAAACTTGTAGGTTGGGAGTTAGAACAGAATACGCAATAAACTTTGTCGAAAAAAGGGTGTTTTAGGGGAAAAAATTCAAAACAACCCCCGAACAGCCGTGTGGCTCACACGGACAGTTTCTCTATGACAAATAAGACTTGTGACAACTGACAAAACGTAATTCAGAGCCGTAGGTTGGGAGTTAGAGTCGAATAGGCACTAAACTTAGTCGAAAAAGGAGCGAAAATTCAAAATAGCCCCTGAACAACCGTGTGGCGCACACAGACAGTTTCTCTATGACAAATAGGACTTGCAATAACTGACGGAATGTAATATGGACCCGTAGATTTGGAGTTAGAGCCGAATTCGCTCTAAACTTAGTCTAAAAAGGGCGTTTCGAGAGCAAAAATTCAAATCATTCCCCGAACCACCGTGTGACTCTCATGGACAGCTTCTCCATGATAAATAAGATTTGTGACAACTGAGGGAGCGTAATTCGGACCCGTGGGTAGAGAGTTAGAGTTGAATACCCCTTAAACTAACTCGAAAAAGAGCTTTCCGAGGGTGAAAATTTAGAACAGCCCCTGAACAACTGTGTGACTCTCACAGACAGCTTCTCCATGACAAATGGGACTTGTGACAAGTGACGGAATGTAATCGGACTTGTAGGTAGAGAGTTAGAGCCGAATACGCCCTAAACTTAGTAAAAAAATGGGGTTTTGGGAGGAAAAATTCAAAACAAACCCCAAACCACCATGTAACTCACACAGACAGTTTCGTCATGACAAATAGGACTTGTGACAACTGACGAAACGTAATTCGGACTTGTAGGTTGGGAGTTAGAGCCGAATACGCCCTAAACTTAGTTAAAAAAGGGCGTTTTGGGGTGAAAATTCAAAACAGCCCCAAACCACCATGTGGCTCTCACAGACAGCTTCCCCATGACCAATAAGACTTGTGACAACTGACGGAACGTAATTCGGACCCGTAAGTAGAGAGTTAGAGCCGAATTCGCCTTAAACTTACTCGAAAAAGAGCCTTTTGGGGGTGAAAATTCATAACAGTCCCTGAACGACCATGTGACTCTCACAGATAGCTTTCCTATGAAAAGTAGGACTTGGGACAACTGACGAAATGTAATTGGGACCCGTAGGTAGAGAGTTAGAGTTGAATACACCCTAAACTTAGTAAAAAAAAGGCGTTTTGGGGGAAAAAATTCAAAACAGCACCCGAACCATGGTGTGGATCACACGGACAGTTTCCCAATGACAAATAGGACTTGTGAAAATTGACGGAATATAATCTGGACCCGTAGGTTGGGAGTTAGAGCAGAATACGCATAAAAGTTAGTCGAAAAAGGGCGTTTCGGGGGGAAAAATTCAAAACAGCCCTCGAACCACCGTGTGGCTCACACGGACAGTTTTTCCATGACAAATAGGACTTGTGATAATTGACGAAATGTAATTCGGACCCGTAGGTTGGGAGTTAGAGCCGAATACGCCCTAAACTTAGTTGAAAAAGGGCGTTTCGGTTGCGAAAATTCAAAACAGCCCCCGAACCATAGTGGCTCACACAGACAGTTTTCCCATGACAAATAGGACTTGTGACAACTGACGAAATGTAATCCGGACCCGTAGGTTGGGAGTTAGAGCTGAATACGCCCTAAACTTTGTCGAAAAAGGGCGTTTCGGGGGCGAAAATTCAAAACAGCCCTCGAACAATCGTGTGACTCTCACGGAAAGCTTCCCCCATGAAAAATAAGACTTGTGACAACTGACAGAACGTAATTCAGATCCGCAGGTAGAGAGTTAGAGTTGAATATGCCTTAAACTTACTCGAAAAAGAGCTTTCCTAGGGAAAAAATTCAGAACAGCCCCCGAACGATTGTGTGACTCTCACGGACAGCTTCCCCATGAAAAATAGGACTTGTGACAACTGATGGATTGTAATTTGGACCCGTAGGTAGAGAGTTAGAGCCGAATACATCCGAAACTTAGCCGAAAAAGGGCGTTTCGAGAGGAAAAATTCAAAATAGGCCCTGAACCACCGTGTGGCTCACACAGACAGTTTCACCATGACAAATAGGACTTGTGACAACTGATGAAATGTAATTCAGACCGTAGGTTGGGAGTTAGAGCCGAATACGCCTTAAACTTAGTCGAAAAAGGGCGTTTCTGGGGTGAAAATTCAAAACAGCCTCCGAACCACCATGTGACTCACACGAACAGCTTCCTTATGACAAATAAGACTTGTGACAACTGACGGAATGTAATTCAGACTCGTAGGTAGAGAGTTAGAGTCGAATACGCCTTAAACTAACTCGAAAAAGAGCTTTTCGGGGGCCAAAATTCATAATAGCCCTCGAACGACCATGTGACTCTCACAGACAACTTCCCCATGACAAATAGGACTTGTGACAACTGACAGAATGTAATTCGGACCCGTAGGTAGAGAGTTAAAGCCGAATACGCCCTAAACTTGGTCGAAAAAGGGCGTTCCGGGGGAAAAAGTTCAAAACAGCCCCTGAACCACCGTGTGACTCACACAGACAGTTTCTCCATGACTAATAGGACTTGTGACAACTGACGGAACATAATTCGGACCCGTAGGTTGGGAGTTAGAGCCGAATATGCCCTAAACTTTGTCGAAAAAGGGCGTTTCGGGGGGAAAAATTCAAAACAGCCCCCGAACAACTGTGTGGCTCATAGGGACAGTTTCCTTATGACAAATAGGACTTGTGACAACTAACGAAATGTAATCCAGACCTGTAGGTTGGGAGTTAGAGCCGAATACGCCTTAAACTTACTTGAAAAAGAGCTTTTCGAGGGCGAAATTTCAAAACAGCCTCCGAATGACCGTGTGAATCTCATGGATAGCTTCTCCATGACAAATAGGACTTGTGAAAACTGACGGAATGTAATCTGGACTTGTAGGTTGGGAGTTAGAGTGCAATATGCAGTAAACTTACTTGAAAAAGGGCATTTCGGGGAAAAAATTCAAAACAACCTCTGAACCACCGTGTGGCTCACATGAACAGTTTCTTCATGACAAATAGGACTTTTGACAATTGACGGAACATAATTCTGACTGTAGGTTGGGTGTTAGAGCCGAATATGCCCTAAACTTACTCGAAAAAGAGCTTTCCGGGGGCGAAAATTCATAACAGCCCCCAAATATGCCTTACACTTAGTCGAAAAACTCGCAATACTTAGTTTAAGAAGCGACAATTTTATGAAAATAACATCTACATATTCTAATAATTACCTTTATATATTTATAGGATGAAGAAATTACATATTAGATTGTTTGTGCAGTTGCTTGGAATAAATATTGCATGATACATATATATATACTTTCTTTTATTTCCAAGAAGACATTTCTCGATTGTTCTACCTTAAATGCATGTTAGAACATGTTCCATATGGCTGACAGAATTGATATTTTGAAACCAATTCTAATGTTTCGTTTTTTATTTTTCTTTGTAGATGGCTTTGTTGCGTGGACTTGTGGATAATCTATATTGGTGTATGGAGAAGAATTTTCACTTTTGTGTAGAACTAATATAATACTTTTGTCGTCCTCAACTTTTGTGTAGTTCATTATTACTGATACAAAAAACTTTTGGCAATCAACAGATAATGACTGTCATAGTACATAGATCACCTTCTATCGTGGTACATATATACCATTTGTCGGTGTACATATATGACCTTCTGTCATGGTCCATAGAAAACTTTTGTCATGGTACATATATCACCTTTTGTTGTGGTACAGATTACGATGGTAATTTGTATCATGCCAAATGGTAATTTCGCTTGGCAGTAAATGTATTTTTTGTATATGAAGGGGTCTGATTTTTGTATGATATATTTTGTATGGAATTATTATTTTAGTTTGGACAATAGTTGATTTGTATGGACTTTGACATTTAAAGTTATTTATTTTTTGTATATGGATACAGATTGTGGAATGTTGATAGTATGTATCATTTTGTTTATATACGTATTACAGGTTGTATGGAATATGGACAGGTTATGGAGAAATTATAATTTTGCGATAAAACATAATATCATGTTTTTGACGACTAAACAATTAGCAGCTAAAAAGAAATTGGGAAAAGACACTTGGCGGCTAAAAGTTTTGTAGCAAAAAAAAAAAAAAAGACATTTGGCGACTAAAAATTTAGTAGCCAAAAGAAAATCAAACATTTGGCGACTAAAATATTTCGTAGCTAACAACAAAAAGCTAAAGAATAAAAGCACTTTTGCCGACTAAAATTTTAATAGCTAAAAATGTAGGACTTTAGGCGACCAAATATTTAGTAGCCAAAAGAAGAACTTTTTACCGACTAAAATTTTAGTAGCAAAAAATGTAGGACTTTAGGCGACCAAATATTCAGTATCCAAAAAAAGAACTCTTTGCCGACCAAAATTTTAGTAGCAAAAAATGTGGAACTTTAGGCGACCAAATTTTTAGTAGCCAAAAGAAAAACTCTTTACCAACTAAAATTTTAGTAGTTAAAAATGTGGGACTTTAGGCAACTAAAAGTTTGGTCGCCGAAAAGGGTCTAATTAATTTAATGTCTAACCTTTTGGCGACTAAAATTTTAGTCGTAAATTGTATACATTTGGCAAATAAAATAATTTTAGTCGCTAATTGCCTTTACCGACAATTCTTTGATGACTACTTTTGTGACCAAATAATTTAGTCGCTAAAACCCTTTGGCAACTAAAAATTAACTTTTGGCGACTAAAAATTTAGTCGCCAAAAGTGAAAATTCTTGTAGTGATATCACTTTTGAAATTTTTCTAGAAAATTTTGGTATTTTCTGGGATTTTAAATAATTAATAAATATACATAAAATTAGAAATAAATATTTCAGAATCTGGGAAAATGCAACAATTATGCCAGTAAATAGTAAACCATTACAGTAGTCTATTGAAAAAATTTCAACCTTAGAAACTTAGTCATGCAACCCCAAAAGCATTTTAAAGCAGAAATAATGAATTATTATTTCAGAAAAATTATTTTTTATTTTTATAAAATTTTGAAAATTTTACAATAGATAAAAAATTTAATTTTGAGTCTAATAGAACTAACCACACTTAAAACAAACCTATAAAGAATTACTTATAACCATTTAAAGCAATTCTGGGTTTTTAAAACAAACAAACAGAGTCTTAAAAAAATAGCAGCCAAGCCGACGCGAAAAATGGTGCCGCTCGGCTTGGCTCGGCACGTAGCACAATGTAGGGCGCGTGCGTGGACTGCACAAGACGCGCGCATGGAAGATGCGGACAGCGCGGCTGACGCACGCGTGATGGCGCGTGGAGGCGCGTCTGCGTGTGATTAAGCATGGCAGCGCGTGGCCGCCGCTGACGGCGTCATCTGGCGCGTAAGGCACATGCATCGCCTTTCGAGGTGTTTTCTGGTTCAATTTTGGTACTGCCGGACTCCATTTTCCAAAATAAAAACAATGGTGGTATCAAAAATGACATTTAACAAACCCAAATAATATGGTGTATCACACTCTCTCTCAAATGAGAGTGGAAGTGTAGAAACTCTGCACTTCATCTTCTTCCTTAAGCCACCAAAAAATACAAAACGAACCCAAATTAGGGTTTTGCTTTTTCTCATCAACTGTAAGTCGGAATCAGGCCCATAATATACCGTTTCAAAGGTATCAAAATAAGGATTCCAAATATATAATTTTCATAACATAAAAACAAAGCATGTAAAACCAGCATGTAGTTAAAGTTATGAAAAATTAAATGTGAATTTCTATTTTTCTCAAAATCCGACCGTTGGATTTTTATGAAACTTGGCAGATATATTCTACATGAAATATACTACAACATATATAAATTTCAGGTTGATCGGAGACAGTTCAAAAAAATATTAATTTTTCATGCATATATCATATGTGTATATATATATAATTATATACATATTTTAATGCACAAAAAACAAGCATGAAAATATCCATTTATGGCTTTGATACCAATGTAAGATATATACAACGCAGCGGGTAAAAGGATTCAAACCATACCTTGTGTGATAGAATCCGAAACGAAAAACCTTGTGGGTAAATCACGTGCTTCTTTAATCACAAACAACGAATACCCAGCAATGGGCTGATACCACAATATGAGTATCACCTACTCTAATCACAGTGCAAAGGCTAGATCGTTCTCTGATATGGGAGAGAGTTAGAGAGAGAGTATGGGAAGAATGTTATAGGTAAAAACCACATAACGTGTCTGATATTCTATATATTCAAAATATATAATCAGATATATAACCATATATATCCATCTATCCATATCTCCTAAGGATAGGATAGATGTAGATAGATAGAGGGTTATCCTAACAAATAGGATAATTAGGAAATCAAACTCAAATTACATGGGTAATTTGAATGGGCCATGGGTCATGCTACATGGGCACCCAAATTCGGGTCCAATACCCGGCCTAATTTCCAACAAATGAAAATGAGTTTAAGCTCACTTCTTAAGTTTTCAGTTAAGCTGTCTGGCATATCCAATCTTTTGGAAGTTTTGGATTGGTACTCTTTCAGTACAGCTTTATGATCTTTACCACCTTCAAGAAAGCATATTAAAGACAAAGCAAGTATGATTGCTAAAATTCTTGATTATTTAAATATCTACTTTCTATATGCTAAGATGTTTACATATCTTCATTACTTTGTTAGGTAACCGTAAAAAGAATGTAATGTCATGTAATAGTAGTCACATATGCATGAAATTATAAGACAAATGATATTTGGAGTTTAAGCTAATAAAGTTGTTTCTTGCTTAGGTTATTGAGTTCTCTTGATATTTTCATTGACAGGGTTACTACCTTGTTTCATTGATGCATGTGCACATGCTTGCCTCTGCATGTTTAGTTTGTTTGTATTGGTTGGCAATGGTTTTTATTAGAATCTTCTTTCACTGCTTAGTTTGGTTATTGTTCAGAGGTTTTCAAGTTTAAAGTTCTACACAAGAACAATGCTTTGATTTGGTTAGATCATTGTTAATCTATTATCTGACATTGTTTTGGGTTTCCAGCATATGGAGATCATGATATGGTGCATAAGGCATCTGTAGACACCCCATTTTTGACCGTCCTCAAGACTTGGATGTTCTTGCAGGTATATTCAGTGACAAGTTTGAATGCTCGTCGGAGCGCTCGAACTCCACAGCAGAACGCCACAGGTTTGAGCTTTCCAAACCCTGCATCAATTTTATCTCATTTTTGGACCATGTTTTGGTCATTCCAGCATGTTATTCTTGAAGCACTGTCGGCCATGTTAAGGCACTGTCGGTGATGGATTTTGGTCTGCTGGCCATTAATGTGCCCTGCCGGCCATCAATGAGCCCCTGCTGGCCATCACTGATGGCCAGTCGGCCACCAGTGTATCAGTAGATATTTTCTAATATTTTGTGCCAGCTATTTGCACAGGTTGAGCCATCTGCTTGCACGTGTATGGCTGGATCTCTTTGAGAGGATTTTGTATCTTCTATATATAGGAGCCTTCCTCTTACATGCTCAAGGTTGGAAATTTTGAAGACAAAAATTTCTCTCTCTCTCTCTCTCTCTCTAGAATCCTCTCTTTTTAAATATTTTGCCTTAAAGCCTTAATTCTCTACACTTTTGCTTGTGAGCTCTTGATCAGACTTGATCACCATTGTGTTGAGGTTGCTTGAGGTCCTATTTGAGCTCTAGAAGAGGATATTAGCTAGGTTTGAGCTTGGATTTGTGCCTAAGTTGTGCTTTGCTTCAAAGGTATAACACTTACCTTCTTTAAGCTTGTTTTGCACATTTGTTTTGCCACCTTTGCAAACTGTTTTTGGCCTGGTTTTCAACTACAAAAACCTCTATTTTTGAGGCTTAAAAATGGTGGTTTGAGGCTATTTTGGAGTTAAGGGTGGTCTACTCTTCTTGTAGCTTGCTTGCTAAGTTGTTGTGCCATCTTTCAAAGTTGTTTTAAATCAAACTTTTTGGCCTTTCTAACCACTGAAAATTAGAGTTATTTCAGTGACAAAAACTTTATTTTGAAGTCCAAAAGTGGAGGGGTTAGCCTCCCCTCCTTGTGTCTTGTTTGCAAGTGTAGCCTAACATGTGAGCATGTTTTCTATCTTTTTGTGACTTGATCTCAGCATGTTTTAGCTACTGATTTGGCATGATTTAACTCTGTTTTGGGCTGTCTTGGTCATATGAACCTTGTCTTGCATGGTTGTAGTGCAAATGGCTTCACTAGCTTGGCATTTTAGCCCTCTAAACTTGATTTGCTTGAGATGTTTGCATGTTGAAGTGTCTTTTTACATGTAATTTTAGTATTCGTAGCTCTGTCACATGCTCATTTGCTTCACTCTTTCATTGATTTGTAGAGTTGCTCTTGAGTCTTGTTTGTAGCCTAATATGTGAGCATGTTTTTCTAGCCTTTTTGGTGCCTTAATCTCAACAAGTTTTAGCCACTGTTTTGGCATATTTTAACTCTATTCTGAGCTGGTATGGTCAGTTGAGCTTTATATTCCATGGCTATAGTGTAGTGCTCTTCATTAGTTTGGTGTTTTTGGCTTTTGAACATGTTGTGCATGAGTTACTTGCATGTTGTAGTATCATTTTTCATGCCATTTCAGTACTGAAATATCTGTAACCTCACTCATTTCTTCATTTTTTCTTTTGCTTTGAGGGTTGGTTAGCCTTAGGGTTGTGTTTAAGCTTGAGATTGAGACTTGTGCTTAATGGTTTTAATCCTCTTTTGAGGGTTTCTACTAACCAACGGCATGATCTCTCGCATGTCTTAAATCATCCCTAGGTTAACACCTCTCTCATTTGAGGACACTCACCTTGGACTTAACCGGTTAAAGAATGGTTTGGTAATGTAAAATGAGTAAATAAAACATGACAAGTGAAACATGAACAAGATAAGCATGTTGTGTTTGCATTGCATGTGTTCAATTGGACGTCATATTGAACACAAGGTAGATTAGAGCATTTCATACTCAAAGTGATGAAATGAGCCAATCTCCTTTGTCTCCATTGCCTTTGATCATTCATGACAAGGTAGTGATCTAGAGTCTTGTTTTTGTGTATTTATTAAAAGTGTACAACTTGGATCTTTGGCCATCATGCATTGAAAATTCTTAATTGGTGGTTTTGGATCCAAGAGTGCCACTCCTTTGATGTTTTGATATGATAAGGTGGGGCACAGTACAAACATATCCTTGGTAAACCCTTCATTTCCCTCTGTTTGTGCTCTGTTGCAGTGTGGTAATTCAGCACACCAGTGACCGGCAGTGGCTCACTGATGGCTGGCAGTGCTTCATCCTTGGCCGACAGGGCACACTTTTGGCCGGCAGATGGCCAGCAGCAAGCATTCATGGCCAGCAGGTCACTGGTGCAATCCTCAGCATTGGTTTGGTAAGGTGGAGCAGAAGGTTCTAGATTGTAGTCAACCCTACAAACAGAGCCTCTCAAGAGCAAACCGGAAGGCTTTTCGGGGCAAAAACCGAGTGCATGCATCTTCTACTTTCCAAAGCAGAGCTGAGGCAATGTAGTTTAGTGCTTTACATGTTTGGTGTACATTGGTTTTGTAATTTAATTAACTAATGGCTAATTAGTTAAGTGTTGTAATAATTAGTCTAATTAGTTTAATTAGATTAGTTTGATTAGCTTAGCTTATTCATTCGGACCCTCCTTCATGAGGGCGTAATGTTGTAATAAGTGTGCGTGCGTGCATGCATGTGTGCATGTTTTCTAACCCCACGTCTTTCTCCCTTTTATTTAACTGATTTCGATGGTTAGTTTAGGGTCATGTTTCGATTAGCATACCTTATGCTCGCATGCTTGTATCCATTCATTTGTCTTGCATGTACTGAGACTCGGCGCATCATTCAAACTGCATCGTATTTCAATACTTATTTGAATACGCGTTTCAAAGCATGCCATCAAAGTGTTGCATATAACATGATTAGGTAGCCGAGCCTATCTTATTTCATGTTGCATGTGTTGCATTAGGCATTTTAACATAGCTAGGATCATGCATTGTTTCTAATTAGCTTTTGTTTTGGTTTGGAGTACACTGTAAGTTTTACGCTTTAGCATACTTGCATGAGTGTGAATGTTGCCATGATAGCATGCTTGCTATGAGGCTATTTGCTTATATGCTAAACTGCATGAATGCCTATGGATGAAGGCTTTGTTGCTTGAATTGGAATGATTCAACAAATGTATATTTTAAGCCCACTTTGCATAGTGGGAAATCATCATGTTTTAAGCCCACTTGAGGTGGCAAATCCGCATTTTTAAACCCACTTGAAGGTGGCAAATTCAAACCATTTTCGAAAGCAAACATGAGTTGAAATGTTCCAATTCTTGCGACATAGTCTATACTTGCTTACGCGAGCGTCACATAGTAAAGTTAGCTAATAAACTGGAATAAGAACACATGTGTTTATAAAACAACATATCATGCTTAGTAGAGGCCGATCCTTTGATCAGGCGAGTGGGGGTGCTCATTTCAGGACCTTCCCCTCTCGTACCCAAGTTCCTGAGCCGAGGCAACTTTGGTGATGACAGACACGTGGCCTTTGGCACGAGTCAGGGTTTTCTAAATTTTTTCAAAAATAAAATATTTAGGTGGCGACTATGTAATCTGGAAAAAAGTCAAGTTTTGGCATTATTTGATCCAAAATTTGATTTTTCAAAATGATTTGCCGGATTGGACTCTTTGGTGTTTATCAGTTTCACATTGCACTTTGTGAGACTAGATTCAAAACCATGACAGGAGTCTGAACTGTAGGACCAATTCGAGCCCTCCGAAAGGGGGCGCGAAGAAAGTCGAGCTACATCATCACTTTCTTGAGAATGTTGGGTCTCAATATACAAATTTTACATCATGGTGTTCTTCTATCCATGAAAGGAAATCAGCTGCAATTAAGTGTTCATGGCCTGATTCAGTAAATCACTCTGCAGAATCTGCTAGAACAAGTGGTTCGACACTCTTTATTGAAGATGCACTGTTGAATATTGAGATAGAACAGGGATATACACATGAAATAGGAGGGGAATTAGAAATTGCATCTTTGCAGAAGACTGGAGGCTCATTGTTTTTCAGGTCTAAGATAGAGGGGATGACAGGGTGCTACCCATTTGAAAATATTCGACCTGCTGCTGACATACTCTTTTTGCATGGGAGTTCTAATTTGGCGATTGCCAAACAAGCAATAGTATCCTTTCCCATTGTATTGTTTTGCTCCTTCTGCTGATAGGACATATTTACAGTTATTAGAATAGTCTTTTCTTCTGTTTCCTTAATTTTATCTTAGTTTCTATATTACTTGTTCGATTGGCACTAGACAAGGCCATTAGAGGAATGGGGACACATTATAGATGATTTTGCAGCTACATTTAATATTATGAGGCATTCCTTACTGGAGTCTTTTACCTTTTATCTTCTGGATGACCATACTGATGACACTCTGTAGGTAACTTATCATATTTTTTTCAGATCTTTGTTGCGTATGAATATAAGCTTCTGCTTTCTGCTGACTAGGTATACTTTTAAGCCTATCAATCTTATGATGTTTTCTTAAAATTTATTCTGTTTATTTAACCCCAAGGGGTTGGCCTGGTGGTAAGGCCTTGGGTCTTAGGGGTGTGCTCCCTCTAAGGTATAAGAATCAAAACCTTATAGGTACTATCAATTCCTTGGTGCCAATGGATTGGAGGAAAACCCTTGAGTTAACCGTGGTGCACTTGTGGAAAACTCCTTGCCGAGAGCTTGTGCACCCTTGGGGATTGGTCGGGCTTTGATCCTGACACTCCGGTGTCAATAAAAAAAACTTTGTTCTGTTTATTTAAGTTTCATACTTCTCTTAATTTGAAATATTATTATAGTAGTAGCAAAATGCTTTAGTACACAGACAAGGTTGGAATGTAGGTGCAGTTGGTAGTGTTTCTTACACTATTATCTGTTATGTAGTTTTAAACGAGTCCTTGATGACTTAAATAAGGCCAATTAATCGTACACTGGAATCAATGATCACATATAACATGTTGAAGCAGAAACAAGAAGGTTGATTAATCTGGATAACATCAAAGTTTACCTAAAATATTTGAAGTTGGTTTTTATAATCATATTTTCTTTAGTAAGGATATGTTATCTGTCTTTTCAGAGTCATGGCCCCTCTTACAAACGAAATATTTTTGTGGTAGGCCTTATTTTTACATGAAGTTATGTGGCTGAAATAGCAATATTTGTGTTCTTTATTTATTTACTAAATCTTCCTAATTCCCTAGTGAGTGCTCATCTATTGTAGATGTCAAATCTGTTGACCTTTCATCATCTTTATTGGTGAGGGGAAGCATATTTGATAGGTTCGCAAGGACATAATGTAGGTAAATTTTACCCCAGCTTTGTTTGAGTTTGGGATATTTTAGGGCTGGAATGAACCTTGTCTGCTGAGGGGTTGTTGACAAGGCTTATGGATTTGAGAACTCTGTTAGAATATTTTCTCTCTTGTTGCAATAGGGTTTTGTAATATGAATGTTACTTTACGTTTTGAACGTCGTTTACTAGGCATTTCTTCTTTTCCTTGGTAGGAAAGCTTGTTCATTGTCCAATCTTTACATTCAAATGTTTCTCACCATGTGATATTTCTTGCCTATAGCATACTACCTGAATTGATGCTTCAATATCTCCTAAGAAGCACAGACACTTCTAAGAATGTGACGTATCCGTGTTGTGTTCGTGTTGGACACCGACACTCTTTGGACACTCTTAGGACACGTGTCCGACACTCTTCAAAATGTGTCATATTTTAAAGACCCAGACACTCTTTGGACACTTGGAGGACACTCTGTTGCTTAAACACACGTGTCTATGGATTAGACACATGTGAAACTAATTATAAGTTTGAATAAAACAACTTAAGACATAATAATAAAACAAAAATCATATAAATTTATAAGAATTAGTGTCACATTATATTTTTTTATTATCTTTGAATGATATATTCATATATATAACATATAATAAATATATAAAATTATATATTTTATACTGTCCCCTGCGTGTCGTGTCCTGCATTTTTTGAAAATTAGCGTGTCGGCGTGTCCGTGTTGTGTCCATGTCGTATCACGTGTCCGTGTTCATGCTTCTTAGAATATCTCCAAATTGTGGTTGGGAATGATGGTATGGATGGATATATTTAGACCAAATTCATGTGTCATTTCTGTATCTAAACTGAGATACGATATGGCTATTATAACCTGACTAGTCCTTGATATCATGCTGGTGGTAACAAGGTAGACTGCCTTTTGATCTTGGCTGAGTTATCCAAATTATGCTCGAGTCTTAACATTGTTGTGTATGCTTATGGTTCTTCACATTTTTTGTCACATAGGAAGCTTGTTACCTTCTTCTAGAAATCTCAGGCCCAACAACTCATCCTAAGGTTGCACAAGTTCTGTTAGAAAGGAAAAATCCCGATGCCAATGCTGCTCTTATGGTTCTAAGGTGGTGTGGGCGTGATGGTGGAGCACGGTTGGTTTCACTTGGTAAGGCTGTCACTGCAGTTTGAGTGAGAGTGGAGTGTAGACTTTTGACCGAAGCATTTATGTACCAGAGAATGCTCTGTATAAAAGTTAAGGAAAAGAAGTTGAAGTATGGATCATCTCAGCGCTCCTCAAACGACTTAAAAGGTGAGTGCAGGACTTGGGTGGAGGCACTGGTGACAAAAATTTGTTTTCTTTGTATCCGGAGAAACTTGGTTGACCGAATGTTAGAATTCCCATGGAATTTAGTTGAAGAGAAATATCTCCACAAAAGCCTCTTGGATTTTGCTGTTGATGACATAACAATCTAGATTTTCAATTATTCTACCCACCTATAGATATAGGATATAGGTGTGGTGTTGATAAGGAAAGGAACAAAGTGAACAAAGCATACATAGAGAAGAATAGGTGCAACATACGTAGTAGGGACTTAAGAGTAAGAAAATAAAGGTTAAGGGTCAATAATAAGGTGAGTTATATTATATCTTGAGCCATTATAATATATTTTACGTATGTTTTGAGTTACCATAATTTATTTTATGTAATTATGTTTTAATTATGTTATTTATTTTATGCACCTTATTTTATATAATAAAAAAAATTCATGGATATAACTGTTTATTAAAACGTGTTTGGAGTAATTATTTTATAAGTACCACTACGGTGGTCCCATGCCTTGGGGGACTTTAAATAACCATTGGTCCCTGTTTGGCCACTTTGTGGTCCTCTATTTGTCATGGATCCATTGACCCTTGTTTTGATTGTCATGCTAGTGACCCCTGTTCTGTTCTGTCCTGTACTGTGGTTATGGTCATTTACATAATTTCTGTATCATTTGTCAAATGATTTTCGTATTAAATATTCTGTATTTTCATATCAAGCTCTGTTTAGCCCCATAATTATCCATGGTGAATTTTATGCCCTTATGCTCTTAGTATAATATGTCTTACTCTGCCATGTGCTTATAGTTGTTTACCACTTTCAGGTGACATGTTAGGGCCGGTGCGTGGGATAGGCACAAAGCACTTTGTAGACATAGTTGAGCTCTGACAATTTAATTAAATAGAAGTTCCAATGATTATTTTGGTACCCTCACTTAAATATTATTTCCACTTGCATTTATTAATTTGTTCAAGAATTGGCCGTAGGTAACTTCAGTTACTGGCCATCACGATACTTAACCCTAAGGTACAGGGAGCGGGTCGTGACAGATGACCCCTCAACAACAATTGGAAGTCTTCTTGTGGTTTTCTATCTGTAGGTAACCTCTAAATTTGTTCAAAGTCGAAAACATTGTTATTTCCTCTTTATGATTTGTATGACTTAGAAGTTGTGTTACCAACTTTAATATCTAATAACACGGTTAACTAACATGACAACCAACTAGAATATTGTCTTTTATAGGCAATGTTGTAGCACAAGAAAAAAATGTTTAAGCAGGATTAAGATGTATGGATAGGAGTAGCCAGGTCTGCAGTAGAAACAAGCTAGGGTTAATTGAGAACTTGGAGATGAGCAAAGAACACCAATGGTGAAATTGAGGAGAATGAACTTTTGTGCTTGTAATCAACCTTGGAGTGAGCTGAAGATGAATGATTTGGATTTTGGAAGGCTTGTATGAAAAAGCATGATTTGTGTTTCATCCCAAAATAGTGTGGATAATGCTCCATGGAGAAAAACAAAACACTTGGTTATTTTTTCCTATCTATTGGTGTCAGTGTTTAGGTGTCCAGTAAATATCCTACTGTCTAATGTTAGACATATCTTCATGTGGTAGGTCCTTGTAAAGGGTCTTATGCTTGTGTTCTACATTGATTTCTAGACACAATGTGATATATTATGTTTAGTATGTGTCAGATTAATCTTTTTATAAGCTGTGTCATTTGAGCAAAATTCTGTGACTGGTATGCCTACAACTTAGTTCACTGACTTGTCTTTTTTTTTCTTTTTTTTTTCTGACCATTTTAGCGCTACCGATTTGTTGAGGCATACTAAGTTGATCGTAAACTTCAGTGTGTGCAAGACTTTATTTCAAAGGATTCTGTTAGTGAAGTAGTCATATCTAAAATGAGATTAGCAAGTTACTGGAGAGCAGGATTGGTTGTAAGTATTTTAAATTGCTGATGCTTTTGTTTTTGAAAATTCATTTTATGAAATTCATATTTTGCCTTAGCTTCAAATGGCTCATGAAGAGCAGCATGCTACTCAACCTTAATATCTGTCGGAAATAGAAACAGGTTATCTACACTGTAGTCTGTTTGGAGACTGCATGATTGATTTGTATTCTAAGTTTAACTCGCCCCCCCTCCCAAAAAAAAAATATTTATAAGTTGGTTGAGTGAAATCACTCGTGCAGGATTCAGAGGTCATAAACAAGATTTTCATGTTTGATGAACTTTAACTTTGTATGCTTTCTCTTTATGAGTAAGGTCTTTGTATCTAAACATGTGAAAATTAAAGTATGAAGTGGCCCATTTTAAGCTAAAGATCAACTAGGCATATCCCCATGTAACAAACTAAATACATCTTTTGCTAGGTTCTTTTCTCTCCAATACACAATGTATTGAGGTGGGTGGAAACTATCTGGCAATGGAGAGTGCTCTTATGAAACAAGCTTTTCTAATAGAATTTGTATTTGTTGGTATCTTATTTTTCTTTTTTCTTTTTTTTTTGTTTGTTGGAAGGCTATTCTATGCAATGTGTTTCTTGCAGCCCCATTACTCCAACTGCACGCCAACAAAATCATTACCTTCTGATGAACTGATTCAAAAAGTGTAGAGACGAATGATTTAAGAGAGAAGAAAATATGCGTTATGCCTTTTAGTGCTGCTTAACATTTATAATAACAAATTCTATTTTGGAGTGGCAAAAGAAAAAGTGGGATGCTTATACTGACGTGCTTTTAACAGGAAAAGAGCATAGAGTTGCTGCTAGAATTTCAGCAAGAAGAAGTGAAGTGAGGAAAATTGCTTGAGATTGCTGTTTCTACCATTAATGAACTTGAAACTCCTGTAAGTTGTGATCTTGCTAAGGTACAAGAACCAAATTTGACGAGTTTATTGGTTCCCACCTCCATTGATTCTTTCCATGTTCTTCGGATGGGCAAAACAGTCACTTCCTCAAAACCTTCAGTTCTCGAAACTCCATCAAAACTAGGTGGATATGCTAATAGTTCAAAATTTGAAATTGAGAACCATGGCTCTCCCTTCATTCTGCAAGGTAGTCTCTCTACCAATGCGAAAAGAGTCCCAAAACCTCAAAGTGGTGTCAGCAAGATGTTCAAATTCGAAGACATTAGGACTCTTGGTATTCATTGTGTTCGTCCAATCATTGCAACCCCATTCAAAGATTTCAACAAAAGTTCATCAAGAGTGCCTCAAAATAGCAGCTTCCAAGATTATCGATTTGATCAAGTTTATCCACAGATGGAAGGAAATGGGGTCATTCACAGACTTCAAAATTCCAGGCCATATTCCCTTAGGGTTGGAACTGATCCAGTAATTTCACCTAGCAGCAATGGTTTCTTAACAAAAAAACCAGCTAGAGATCCTTACCTAAACACGTCTGGTAAACAGGCCTCATTAGATGGACTTCATAAACTTTGGAAGGCGGTCCCCTCAGATGATCTAATGGACGTCCCTTGGAGGTAAAATCTTTCTGTTTCTCTTTTTCCCAACCTTTAATAGCAATTTTTATTTTTCATTGTCAGGTTACGCAGTTTAATGCCTATAAATGGGAGTTTGGTGTTGTTCTGTTACTTACTAGTTACTTAAATTTCAATTTGTATGTTGTACTCCTTCATTTTAGCCATGGAGAGAATGGTACTCTTGGGGATGGAAATGTAAATAACGGACCAAGATAGAGGTCTGGTGATAGCGGTGAAGACGAAGAACTGCAGAGTCCAGATAGGCTTGCAGGACCGGCTTCTTATACAACACCTATGAGGGGACTAAGAAGAAGCAGATTAGCCAGAAGATGATGGTTGCTTGTACATCTTGTAATCTTAACAAAAAGAGACTTGGCCTTCTATGATACTTTGGTTGGATGGGAAACAAGAGACTAACAGACAGAAAAGCAGTGGAATTGTGGAGGCTCAACTATTTGGT
Organism: Camellia sinensis; assembly: GCF_055761805.1. Lineage (NCBI taxonomy): Eukaryota > Viridiplantae > Streptophyta > Magnoliopsida > Ericales > Theaceae > Camellia > Camellia sinensis. Next base: position 194,947,430 of record NC_138964.1, read on the forward strand.
GTGATTAATGTCCTGCTCTCAGTTTTTCTGTGGGTGGGGCTGCATTGTATTATATATTTACCCGGTTTAATGGCTTGTTTGCTGCAACTTAGGGAGCTATTTATATATATATATATATATGATGTCTGATCCCAGGAAGGGAAAGTCGGGTCGACCCACGCTTCCAACACCTTTCACCGGTCTCGGAGCTCGCTGGTGGTGCCTGCAAAAAGGTCCAACGGGGAGTGGGAGTCCTCCAGTGGAACCCTCCGATGATCAAGTTAGAAAAGAGGAGATTGACTGTGTAGAGAGAGAGAGAGAGAGAGAGAGAGAGAGAGAGAAGAAAAATGAAGAACTTAACCTTTGATGTGTCTTGGAAGCCTTCTTATATAATTTGTTCATCATTTCCTTGTCCACTCCAACCTGTCGTGTTGGCTGAAAGTCTATACTCTAGCTTGTATTGTTCACAGTGAGGTTGTCTGTTCCGACGTGAAGGAGTTATCGCATTTAATGTTATAGGAGCCTCATTAATGGTTGATGTGTGGTGCAATAACTTTGTAGGATCTTTGTCTGCTTACGTGGATGGTTCTCTGCTTGACAAGTGTTTAGATGCCATTGGTTCCTGGTTCAACGTTGGGTTCTCAATGGTGTTGGACTTTAGTATTTGAACCGTGAATTGGGCTCTAAATGGTGGGCCAAAAGCTTTGTGGGCCCACCGATGTCAGTATATTTTTGGTGTAGTTTTTAGAAATTTATACCACAATATTTGGTACAGTTTTTGCTTATTTGTGAAGTTGGCGGAGGGGGCCGAGCATGAAGGCCGACCTAGAGGAGAGCCGACCGCGAAGGGGGGTCGAGCGCGAAGACCGACCGAGAGGAAGGTCGACCGCGAAGGGGGGGCCGAGCACGAGGTGGTGACGGTGCGCGGGGCTCGAGGAGGCACGTGATGATGTGAAGTGGAATTGACAGGAAAGGGAAAAGGGTGGGGAATCGTGGTTGTACACGTGGTATGATCTAAACCAATGGTGAGGGAGGTGATGTGTTAGTGTAGCCCGACTTTTTCACGCCCCCTTTTGGAGAGCTCGAATTAGTCCTTCAGTTCGGACTCCTGTCACGATTCTGAATCTAATCTCACAAGGTGCAATATGAAACTGATAAACACCAAAGAGTCCAATCTAGCAAATCATTTTGGAAAATTGATTTTAAATCAACTAATGCCAAAATTGGACTGTTTTGCCAGATTACAGAGTCACCACTTAAATATTTTGTTTTTGGGAAATTTAGGAAACCCTAACTCGTGCCAAAGGCCATGTGTCCGTTATCACCAAAGTTCTCTCGGCTCGGGAACTTGGGTACGAGAGGGGAAGGTCCTGAAATGAACACCCCCACTCGCCCGATCAAAGATCGGCCTCTACTATCATGATATGATGTTTTATAAACCTTATATGTTCTTATTCCGGTTATTAGCTAACTTTACTATGTGATGCACACAAGCTAGTATAGACTAAGTTGCAAGACTTGGAACGAATTTAAATCATGTTTGCTTTCGAAAATGGTTTGAATTTGCCACCCTCAAGTGGGCTTAAAACATGATGACTTGCCACTTCACAAAATAGGCTTAAAACATGCATTTGTTGAATCATTCCAATTCAAGCAACAAAGCCTTCATCCATAGGTATTCATGCAGTTTAGCATATAAGCAAATAGCCTCATGGCAAGCATGCGAAACATGGCATCATTCGCAATCACATTCATGCAAGCATGTTAAAGCATAAAACTCACTGAGTACTCCAAGCCAATAGTTAGAAATATGCATGATTTCTAACTATGTTAAATGTCTAATGTAACACATGCAATAATGCAACTAATAGGCTCGGCTACTAATATGGCATATGATCGATTTGAACAACATGCGATAAACACATATTCAAATAAGTGTATTGAAATACGATGCAGTTTGAATGATGCACCAAGCCTCGGTACATGCAAGACAAATGAATGGATGCAAACATGTGAGCATAAGGTATGCTAATTGAAAATGACTCCTAATCTAACCATCGAAAGCGGTTAAATAAAAGGGAGAAAGACATGGGGTTAGAAGACATGTACACACATACGCACACTTATTACAACATTGCGCCCTCGCGAAGGAGGGTTGTAGACGTCCCCCGAACGACCCGGGAGGGAAATCCCGTTCTATTTATTTGGGGCAAACTACAGTTCGGACTCGAATTGTCACGGTTCTAAATCTGAACCAAAGAGTCCAAATCCGGCAAATCGTTTTTGAAAATAGATTTTTGTAAAGAAGTGCCAAACATGGACTGCTTTGATAGATATAGAGTCGCCACCTAAATATTTTTTATGGGGGAATTTAGGAAACCCTGACTCGTTTGCCTAAGGCCACGTGTCTGTCATCACCAAAGTTGCCTCAGCTCGGGAACTTGGGTACGATTGGGGAAGGTCAGCTATGAGCACCCCTGCTCGCCCGATCCGAAGATCGGCCTCTACTAACCATGATATCTAGTTTTGAAAATGTTATGCGTTCTTATTCCGGTTAATTAGCTAGAATTTACTATGTGGTGTGCACAACACACAAGTATAGACTAGATCGCCTAATTTGGAACAAAGCATTGCATATCCGTTTGCTTGGAAAATAGTTTGAGGTTCGTTACTCGCAAGTAGGCTAAAACACGGATTTCGATGAATTGTTCCAATTCAAGCAATCCAACCTTCACCCACAGGCAACCAGGCAGTTATATCACATAAGCACATAGCCTCATGGTAAGCATGCTATCATGGCAGCATTCACACACATGCAAGGATGCTAAAGCATAAATGCTTACCGAGTATTCCGAGCCAAAACAGAAACTAGTTAGTAATCATATGCATGATCCTAGTTCATGTTAAGATGGCTAATGCAACACATGCAAGATGCAACTAAGCTAGGCTGGGCTATTCTAAACATGCCACATGAAATGCAACAGATAACATGTATTCAACTTGGAATTGAAATACAAATGCAGTTAGTATGATGCGCCGGGCCCGGTGCATGCAAGACAAATGTATGGATGCACGCATGCATAGCATAAGGCATGCTAATTTAAATATGACCTAATACTTAACCATTGAAAGCAGGTAAGTAAAAGGGAGAAAGAAGTGGGGGTTGGAAGGCATGCACACACACACGCACACTTATTACACAATTGCCCTCGCTCGGAGGGTCCAAAATAATAATACAGGCCGAATAATGAATTAACTATCCTAGCTAATTAATTATTACAAAACTTCTAATTAATTAATAAATTAATTACAAAAATAGCCTAAACATGAAACTAAAAGAGACTGTCGCAGCTCTGCCTCGGAATGCGTGGATGATGCATGCTCGATTTGCCTTGTCCGGAAGCCCGGTGCCATGCCATTGTTGCCTCTGTTTGCACTGTCCTATACCTCTGAGGACTGTGAAAACCCTGGAGATGCCTCTGAATTGCTCCCTGAGCATTGTGAGATACCACCGACCAAGGCATAAGATCACCGGCCATTGATGAATGGTCATCGACCAATTGTTGAGCCATCGGCTAATTATTTTTGGTCGGTCGGCACTGTAGGTAGCCGGTCGGCCAAATCTTCATGCAGAATCCTGTTTTGACAGCAGTAGAGGACAGACAAGGCATGGCATGGAATTTTCAAGCAAATGTGTGCATGTCCACTCTCTCTATCATGTTATGGACTCAAGGGGGTGTGGACCTCGGTACTCGGACCACCAATCATGCATTTTGATGCATGATGGCCAAAAGTACCAAGCTTGCAAGTCAATGTAAATGAATGCAACAAAAATGCATGAGTGCTACATGCCCTATCATGTTGATATCAAAGGCATCGGTGACCGAGGATAGAGACGTGTTTCATCACTTTGAGTACGAACACATTTCATTCCTCATGCTTGGTTTGACACCCCAAACCAAGCAAAATGTAATGCATGTATGCAACGTGGCTCAAGTATATACATGATGCTAAGGTACAAAACATGCCAAATGCAATGTAACCTATAATGCAAGTATGCAATGTGCCAAGCATGCAATGCTACAATGCAACCTAGATAGGCAACTAGGCAAAGTGATAAACATGTAACAATGCACTAACTACAAGGATGCAACGATCATACAATGTAATGAGCATGCTACAAGCTGCGAATGCATGATCCATGGATCTCCACTAAGATGGAGGAACCTCAACCACACCCCAAAACAGTGGCCAAAAGTACTAAAATGATGATGCCAATCATGCAAAATAAACATGTAAACCAATGAGCCTAAGGCTAAGGTATGAAATACAAGTTTCAAGAGCACTCACATGATGACAAACATGGATGCTTGACTAACATATTAAGCTCTGAAAATGTATAGAGGATGATGCCAAATCAACCATGTCATGCAAGTAAGGCATGCAACCATGACAAAAACTTGAAGCCAACAAAGGGGTCCAAACCATAGCTATGTCAACCAAACCCCAAAGGACCAAAATGACTTAAAGCAGTCCTAAGGCACTCCAAAAGAAGACTAAAGCATGCATAGATCATGGTCAAGACATGCTAAGAAATGGATGCAAAACAAAGGGGGGTTTAGGGCCACAAAGAGGGCACTCTATTACAACCACCCCAACCACAAGTGGCATGGACTAACCAATGCAAAATCAGAGTTTTAACATGCAAACTAAGCCCCCAAAACCCACTAATATGGCAGCCCAAAGACTAAACATGGTATCATACACAATGACCCACTCTTGAGGCTCAAAACTACAACACTTTCAAGCATTGAAAGGGAGCCAAATGCAAGTGCACAAGCATGGATTATGGACTGAAACATGGTCTCCAATGATGCCAAATCATGAGAATAAGCTAAGTAAAGCATGCTAGTGACCCACACACTCAAGGTTCACAAACCAAAATACAAAGGGGCTATACCAAACATGGCAAACATGATCAAATCAATACGCAACAGACCTCAAGCATGATGAAATATGACCAAAAGCTTCACAAAGCTAGGCAAAAACATGCAAGCATGATGGTCTAATGGCAAGATGCATTTCTAGGCAAAATAGAGGAATACAAGACAAGTATATTATGCATGCAAGGGGGCATTAATCTGACAAAAAATAGAGGTATATTATGACCAAATATCACCCAAAAACCTCTGAAATGGAGCCAAAAACAACTAAGCATGCATGCTACCCTTATGAGCCAAAAACATGAACAAATGAGACACAAAGAGAGAGGGGTGTCCCTTCCCTATGCAAGACCTCAAAACCTCTTCTTCACCACTGAAAATCCTCTGGATTTCAGTGGTGAGAAGGCTAATGCACAAAGGTTCCCAAAGCTCAACAAAGAAAACACAAAAAGGGCCAAACAAGGCCTAAGAGGGGGAGGTCGACCCCCAACACCAAAATGACCTTAATGAAGTATCTTAAACACAAAAAAATAAAACTTTTATATGTTATACGCAAAGCTCAAAACAGCATGCAAAGATGGTTAAAATCTAGTGCAAGAATGGGGAATATAAAGCAATAGTGTTACCCTTGGAGAACACTTCAAGAACAGCAAGTCCAGCCCCCTTCTTCTGATCAAAACCAGCTCAAAACTCCAAGAAAAAACTCTCAAGACCTCAATAACCCAAGTATGGTGTAATACTAGGTGTCTTAGTGCAAAACTAAGAACAAAACACCCTTTTAAGCCCTCTAACACACACAAATGAAGAGAGAAGGAGATATATAGAGAGAGTAATGTATATATGCTATATAACTCTGATTTTGCTGAACCTCTTCAAAGGAAGAGGAAGGCCTCCTTATATAGACAAGGCAAAAGGCCTAAGCTTCCAAGAGAAGCTAACAAAAGGGGTCAAGGCTTCTTAAAGAAGCTAAGGCAAAGGGGCCAAGGCTTCCTTAGGAAGCTGAGACAGGTGTCCAAGTTTCTTGAGGAAGCTAAGACAAAGGTTCAAGCTTCCCTAAGAAGCTAGACCAAAAGGGTGCAAAGGGTGCAAATTCCTCTATACACGTGTATGGAGGACAGGTCTGTGCACTCCAACTGGCACAGCTGGCATGCACAATGCCTGAAAAAGGCAAAAAGGAGGTACCGACCAAAAAAAGAGACAACCGGCCAAATACATGGTCGGCCGACCACACAAAATGCCGATATAGCTCAGATAAGTGCCGATCGACCAAACATTTGGTCGGTAAAAAAAAAAGGCAAGGCCAGTGGCTTCATGCCATGGCCGGTGGGTTTCAGGGATGGCTAACAAGCCTCTTCCCACCCTCAGAAGCACAAAACACAAGTCCTTGGTGCAAAACCAAGCACAGAACAGGCAAGTTAAGAGATCCTGAGGCAAGGCATGCGGCCGAGGCCTCCGGGAACTCAAAATGAACACGAACATAGATGATCACCGAGTGTTCAAATGGTGACATCCAAGTCTTGAGGACGATCAAAAATAGGGTGTCTACAAGGGTCCGAATGAATAATTAGCTAAGCTACTCTAAGCTAATTAAAACTAATCTAATTAAACTAATTAGACTAATTATTACAAACCAATCGAATAACTAGCAAACTAATTACTAATTATTACAACACTTAACTAATTAACAACTAGTTAATTAAATTACAATACAAATGTACACTAATTAAACATTTAGAACACTAAACTACGCTGCCTCAGCTCTGCTTTAGGAAATGTAGGATGCATGCACTCGATTTTCGACCCAAAAATCCTTCCGATTTGCTCTTGAGAGGCTCTGTTTGTAGGGTTGACTACACTCCAGAACCTTTTGCGCCAACTTACCAATTCAATGTTGAGGATTGCACCAGTGGCCTGCTGGCCATGAATGCTTGCTGTCGGCCCCCTGTCGGCCAAAAATGTGCCTCTGCTGGCCAATTGTGAGCCACCGTCGGCCACCAATGAGCCACTGCCGACCAATGGTGCTCTGAGTCACCACATTGCAACAGAGCACAAACAGAGGAAAATAAAGGGTTTTCCAAGGGTATGTTTGTATTGTGCCCCCTCCTTATTATCTCAAAACATCAAAGGAGTGGCACTCTTGGATCCAAAACCACAAATCAAGCATTTTCAATGCATGATAGCCAAAGATCCAAGGAGTACAATTTCAATAAATGCACAAAACAATGCTCAAGACACTACCTTATCATGTGTGATCAAAGGCAATGGAGACTAAGGAGATTGGCTCATTTCATCACTTTGAGTATGAAATGCACCAATCTTCCTTGTGTTCACTATAACGTCCGATTGAACACATGCAATGCAAACACAACATGCTTAACTTGCTCAAGTTTTACTTGTCAAATTTTGCTTACAAATTAAAAAACCCAACCATTCTTTAACCGGTTAGTCCAAGGTGAGTGTCCTCTAATGAGAGAGGGGTCAACCAAGGGATGACTTAAGACATGAGAGAGATCACACCGTTGGTTAGTAGAAACCCTCAAAAGAGGATTAAAACCATTAAGCACAAGTCTCAATCTCAAGCTTAAACACAACCTTAAGGCTAACCAATCCTCAAAGCAAATGAAAAAGTGAAGAAATGAGGGAGGTTGCAGATATTTTAGTACTGAAATGACATGCAAAATGATACTCTAACATGCAAGCAACTCATGCACAACATGTTCAAAAGCCAAAACACCAAACTAGTGAAGCGCACTACACTATAGGCATGCAATACAAAGCTCCAAAGGTACAAACACCTCAAAAAAGTCCTAAAACAACCTAAAAGGAGTTCTAAAACATTCTTGAAGTAAGCTAAAAAAGGCTAGAATGAAAGGTTAACACATAGCACAAACTAGACTATTAAGCACAATTGCACTACAAGCATACAAAGCAAGCCTCAAGTGGCCAAACCAGCTCAAGATAGAGCTAAAGTTAGTAAAAAAAGTAGCAAAAACATGCTGAGATCAAGTCACAAAATGGTAGAAAAACATGCTGACATGTTAGGCTATCTACACTTACAAACAAGACACAAGGAGGGGAGGCTACCCCCTCCTATTTTGGACCTCAAAAAATAATTTTTACCACTGAAAATTCCCTAGAATTCAGTGGTTTAAAGAGCCAAAAAAAGTTGTTTTAGAAAGCTTTGAAAGATGGTACAACAACTTAACAAGCAAGCTACAAGAAGGGTGGACCACCCCTAACTCCAATCAAACCTCAAACCACCATTTTAGTCTATAAAAATAGAGATTAAAGAGGTCAAAACCAGCCTTAAAACGGCATGCAAAGATGGCCAAACAAGTATTTAAATTAAGCTTAAAATACAAATGTTCTACCTCTTGAAGACAAGATGCTATTTGGGCAACAAAGGCAAGTCAAACCAAGCCAATATCCTCTTCTAGAGCTCAAATAGGGCCTCAAGCAACCTCAACACAATGATGATCAAGTTTGATCAAGGGCTCACATGCAAGAGTGTAGAGAATTTAGGCTTTAAGGCATAAAATCTCAAGAGAGAGAGGATTGTAAAGAGAGAGGCTCCCAAACTTTCTTCCAACCTTTAAAACCATAGAGAAGGCCCTCTATATATAGAAGAATGAGGCTTCAGGTAAAAAATATCCCAAAATGGACAGCTGGAATAGCTGGAACACAAATATCTGCAAAAATTTGACTTTTTACATCAATGGCCGGCAAGGGATCATTGATGGCCGGCACAGGTCCATTCTTGGCCGACAAGGATCACTCTTGGATGGCATATGGCCAGAAAAGGCCATTCATGGCCGGCACATGGCCAAAAAAGCCCATTCATGGCCAACAACCTCCACCTCTGGTTGGCCAAAAAAATCTGCTTTTTGGGCCCAACTTCAAATGGGCATATCTCCTTTATCTGGACTCCTTTTCAAGTCATTCTTGAGCCTAAATTGTATCCCCGGAAATATTCTTTCCAATGGTGGAAGCCTAACATCAAAATTCTAACTGTGCAAAAAGATATGCTTCTTTTAGTGAAGACTGCTTAGTTTTGATCCTACCCGGATTTATGCCTAACTTCTTCTTAGCTAGTTTTCTTGCCTCTGCTCCTCTTTTCTTCAACTCCAAACCTCTAAAAAAGGTGTTTTGAAATATTTTTCAAAGAGTTCACCTCTGGTTCATTCATTTCCACTTTGTCCTTGCTCAGTTTACCGAAAAACGCAACATTTAACAAAATGCGAGCCTCGGAACATCGTAGGAATTTTTTCAAAAGTATTTTGAAAGAGAGGGTTTTAAGGTCTAAAATCATTTTGAATAGTTTTGGTCCAAAATAGGGGTATAAGGTTGGGATTTGACGCTCTCTTGGGCGAAGAAATCGAACCTTTGCACTGCATAACTTTCATCACCAAGTAAATAATCAATGGTGCCCAAGTCTTACGGGCGGTCAAAAATGGGGTGTCTATAGTTAGTAGGAAGCGAAAGGTTAGGACTAGGATAGGACATGGAAAAGGCGGGGGTTGTAACTTTTGAAAATTTCAAACTGGCAAAATTTAACCTTAATCCTTGGAAAATAGGCAAACCGTGGGCATTTGGAGTTATCCGTTTTATGTATCTCACTGCGAGAAACCAACACATTCCAGACTTGACCTCATTTGTTTCATGTGACACTTCCCTCCAACAGTTTACGAACTTCCTTGCGCCTGCGTCCGAAGCAATATACAGAAACGTGAAAGAGATGGCTGAACCATGAGGTTAAAGGCGTTAGGCGAATATGATGTGGTGGAGTTAGTGGAGCAATATAGGACGAAGAGGCGGAAGGAAAGAGGGGTAGAGCTAGTAGTGCGACCTCGTCCATTCGTAATAATTGTGGCCGTGAGGCCGATTAGCCAAGTGGGACCTAACCACTGGCACACCAAGGCAGACAAATCGACGTTTAAAGTAAAGGAGTTGGAGGAGATGTGTAAGAAGTACCAGATTCCTGCAGAGATAGAATTGAAGTTGCCGACATCTAAGGAGAGGGTGTCGGATGCGCATCCGATGAAGTTTACGCTATACGAGGAGGCATTGCCGGGGGGGGTCTGAGGTTGCTGCTCCCAAAAATAGTGGTGGATGTGCTAAACCGATTGGAGGTGGCACCAGGTCGGCTTATGCCAAACGTGTGGAAAATATTACTGGCCTACGCAATTGCATGGCCACAGGTGACCGGGGGAGCGACGATGATGGTGGATAAGTTCTTTTCTTGCTACAAGGCCTCCGGTCAACAAGAAAATGGGTGACCTTGCAGGCGGTGGCGGGTAGAGGATTAGTAGCAGGTATGCCATCGTCGGTGAAGGGGTGAAGACCAAGGTGGTTTTACGTATCAGCAAATGGCGGGAGGGAGGTGTGCACAATGTGGAAGATTCCCATCAAGTCGGTGGAGCCAAGGCTGGAGGTAGAGGCAGAGGCAGAGGCAGAGACAGAGGCAGAGGATAGGGTTAAACGGGTAAAGCACGACATTTATCACACTTAAGCACAAATTCGTTGACATCTTGATTGAACGTGGGTCAGAAGTAGCCAGTGCGGAAGATTTTATGGGCCAGAGATCTTCCACCTGAATGATTACCACAAATGCCCTCGTGTACTTCTCTCATCACATAGGTCGCTTGAGCAGGATTGAGACACTTGATGTATGGGCGTGAGAATCCCCGTTTGTATAGTAGGCCACTGACAAGGATATAATTGGACGACTGGGCTCTAACTTTAGCGGCTTGCTGTTTATCATCCGGTAACTCCCCTCGTGTCAAAAACGGAATGATATCTTGAGCCCATGGGATAGGTTCGTTTTGGAGGAAGTGGATCTCCTGTGGATTTGGCGAAGTTGTCGGATGGGTCAGGTATTCAATGCAGATGCCATAACTAAAGTCTGGCTGGTCGGCCGAGACTAACTGAGCCATTTCGTCCGCCTTGGAGTTTTCTGATCTAGGGATGTGTTTGATCTGGAAAGTATTGAAGAGGCAGACAAGAAGAAGGGTAATGTCCCTGTATGCTCACATCGTTTCCTCCTTTGCATCGAACTCCCCAGTAATCTGTCCAACAATCAGTTGGGAATCACTGAATACCTGGATATGGCTTACACCAATGTCTCGGGCTAGTCGAAGACCTGCTATCAATGCCTCATATTCAGCCTCATTATTGCTTGCGTCAAACAGGAAACGTAGGGCATACTTGAAGTACTCACCCTCTGGGGTGGTGAAGATTAGACCAGCTCCACTACCCTTTTGCGGGATGAGCCATCAACACTAAGGGTCTAGGAGTGGGGGTCTTCTGCATCAGTGGTGAAGTGTGCTAGTGGAGGAGGTACGTTCGGAGTGAGATTGATGAACTCCAAGATAAAATCGGTGACAACTTGACCTTTGATCGTTATTCGAGGTCGGTAGGAGATTTCAAATTGACTTAGCTCGACGGACCATTGCATAAGTCTTCCTAACAATTCTAGTTGTTACATGACCTTTGTCAGAGGCTGGTCAGTGAGAATCACTATGGATTGAGCTTGGAAATAAGATCGAAGGTGCCTGGAGGCTATGACCAAGGCGAGGGCCATTTTTTCTAACATAGGGTAGTTCTGTTCTGCCCTCTTGAGAGCACGACTAATGTAATAGACTGGACGTTGTACTGAGCCGTCTTCCCGGATAAGGGCAGCACTGACCGCAGTGCTTGACACAGCCAAGTAGATGAAGAGGGTCTCGCTTGGCAGCGCTTAAGAGAGAAGGGGAGGGTTGGCCATGTATTGCTTCAGTTGTTGGAAGGCCTCCTCGGATTCGGTGCTCCATTCAAATGCCTGTCGGAGGACTTTGAAAAATAGAAGACACTTGTCGGTTGCTCGAGAAATAAAGTGGTTAAGGGTGGCAGCTTTGCTCGTGAGCCGTTGAATCTCTTTGACCGTTCTAGGAGACCGTGTTTCTATCAGGGCCTTGATCTTTTCGGGGTTAGCCTCAATGCCCCGTTGGCTAACCATGAAGCCTAAGAACTTCCCAGATCCCACGCCGAAGGCGCACTTCTCCAGATTCAGCTTTATTTGATATTTGCGTATGGTTTCGAAGGTCTCTCGCAGGTCTGCCAAGTGATCGGAGGAGAGTTTACTCTTGACTAGCACATCATCGACGTAGACTTCCATATTCCAACCTATCTGGTGTTGAAAGACGGCATTAACCAGGCGTTGGTAAGTTGCTCCGGTATTCTTCAAGGCGAATGGCATAACGTGATAGTGATAAGTCCCTCTATCGGTGATAAAAGAGATGTGCTCCTGGTTTGCCGGGTGCATTAGGATTTGATTGTAGCCAGAGAAGGCATCCATAAAGTTAAGCATTTGATGTCTTACAGTTATGTAGACCAACAGATCTATCCGGGGGAGGGGATAACTATCTTTGGGGCAAGCCCGATTGAGGTCGGAATAGTCGTTGCAGAGTCGCTATTTACCATTATTTTTGTGGACCAAGACTACGTTGGACAGCCACCTAGGTTAGTCCATGTTTTTGATGAACTGTGCCTTCAGTAGTTTGTCCACCTCAGAAGCGATGAGGGTATTGCATTCCGAGTGAAAAATATGTTGCCTCTATCAGAAAGGTCGGAAGTGGGGCTCAATACTGAGATGATGAGTGATGAAAGAGGGATCAATATCTGGCATGTCTGAATGGGTCCAGGCGAAGACATCGTTGTGCTCAGCTAAGAGAGCCGTGAGATCAACCTTGGCCTAAGAGGATAGTTGACTGCCAATCCTAGCTGTTTTGGTTGAATTGGTAGGATCGATAAGTACTTCGACAAATTCCTCCACTGGTTCCCCTCTGACTAACTCTTTCTCGTCCCAGACGTCGAGACCTTCGATGATCATAACCTTCTTCATTTTGACCTCCTTTAGTGAGGCGACGTAGCATTCTCTGGCTATCGTCTGTTTGCCCCTCACAATGCTGACCACGAGATCGGTCGGGAATTTCATGGCTAGATGGTATGTGGAGGTGACAGCTTAGAAAGCATTAAGAGCCGTGCGTCTGAGGATTATGTTATAAGCAGAAGGACAGTCGACGACGAGGAAAGTGAGTAGCTTGGTGGTTTGCTATGGATATTCTCCGATGGTGATGGGAAGATCGATGGAGCCTATGGAGGTCACTCGATCGCTAGTGAAGCCGACTAGCAGCGTTTGGAGAGGGGATAACTTTTCTTCTCCGACCTTGAGTTGGCGATAGACGTTCAGGAATATGATGTCTGAAGAGCTGCCATTGTTGACAAGCACCCGTCTAACTTTGTAATTGGATAGGAGAGCGGAGATGACGAGGGAGTCATCATGGGGGTAACGAATGCCTGTGCAGTCGGCCTCCGTAAAGGTGATGGGTTCAGACTATTGCTTGGGGTGTTTGAAGGGGTGATCCAATGTCGTGACTTCCTTATCGAAGCCTTGTTTGATTTTTCTGAGTTCGGTTCGCTGGGCCGAACGAGATGGCCCTCCGCATGTGAGCTCGCTAACGATGACTATGATCTCTCCGACCGAGAAGGGGGATTACCTTGTGCCTGGGGTTGTGGTGGGGGCCGATCATTGTCTCGTTTTGGTTGTGCGGGTTATTGGGTGGATATGTCGGCGGTGGTCCCCCAGCGAATCGATCCTTGGTCGTTGCTGGGGACGGGCCGCCGTGAACTGATTGAGGCGCCCCTTGCGTATAAAATCCTTTGCCTGGTCTTTAAGGTTAACACATTCCTCATTGTTGTGGTCGTGGTCTTGATGGAAACGGCAGTACTTGGATTGATCTCGCCGATTGGAGGGAGACCGTGATGGTTGGGGCCATTTCAGGTTGTAATCTCGTTGAATCTGGTTCAAGACTTGTTCCATAGGGGAATTGACAGGTGTGTTTCGCTTGAACCGACCGAGCCGTCGGATAGGTGTCGGTCGGTTGGCTCGAGCGAGTCGGTCAGTATATTGAAGGGGTTGCTGTGTCTATTGAGAGGATCTGGTTTCTGGTTCATTTCTTTTGTCCTTAGGAGTTGGATTTTTGGGTGTGGTATCTTGGCAGGCTACCAAAGAGTCTTTGGCATCCATATATTTTTGGGCTTTGGAAAGAAAGGGGGCCATGGCGGTCGAAAGGTTTTTAGAAAGGGAGAAAAAGAAATCGGATGGTCGTAAACCAGTCATGAAGGCTGTGAGGATGACCTTGTCATCATTTTCCGCCACCTGTAGAGCCTCAGTGTTGAAACGGGTGACAAAATTGCGTAGTGACTCCCCTTTCGTCTGCCGAATAGTAAGAAGTTGAGTTGTCGGGTACCGCTGGCGCTGAGCACCAATGAATTGGCTTAGGAAGGAATCACTTAGGTGTTAGAAAGTAGAGACAGAGTCCGGCGGTAGCTGACTAAACCATAGTCGAGCCGACCCCTTAAGCGTCACGGGGAAAGCTCGACACATGATCTTGTCAGAAAAAGCATGGAGAATCATGAGGGTTCTGTAGGTCTCCAAATGGTCAAACGGATTTGTTATGCCCTCAAAAGAGTTGATCGAAGGCATTTTGAACTTGCGGGGTAGGGGTTTGTCCCTGATGGAGGCGACAAACGGGGAGTTGGCTGTTGTGGAGGGTTTAGTCTGTATGTTCTACATGACTCCTTGAAGCTGGAGTTTCATGGCTCGGAGTTTCGCATCCCAAATAGGAACATTGTCCTCTCCAGAGTGCAGTGGGGGCTAAACATTACTAGCCTCTTCTTTAGGGGCAAATGCTTGAATTGATGGATGTAAGCCCCGAGGTGGTGGGTTCATGTCTTGAGGTGGGGCTTGCAGACCCTCTAGGTTAGAAAGGTGGGCTTGTTCGAAAGGATGGCTCGGGGTCTGTTCTCGATTAGGAGGGATATCTTGTGGTGGTAGAGGAGGTATTGGGAGGTTTCGCTGGAGTAAAGCGTTATCAAGGTTTGGTTTTGCTCGGGCAAGCGGTTGATGCTGTTGGTGAGCTCTGTGAAGTACTGAGGTGGGTTGTTTGGGTTGGAAGGATTGGTTTGGGGGTCGACGGCATTGTGTTGAAAAGCCATGGATCTCGTTGTAACCATCCACTTCGATGGCAGGTGAGAAGAAATTATCGGGAACGGGTCTCCGACAACAATGAGCACAACTGTTAACCGGAGTGACGTTCCCACAGACGGTGCCAACTGACGATGTCTGATCCCAGGAAGGGCGAGTCGGGTCGACCCACGTTTCTAACACCTTTCACCAGTCTCGGAGCTCGCTGGTGGTGCCTGCAAAAAGATCCAACGGGGAGTGGGAGTCCCCCAACGGACCCTCCGACGATCAAGTTAGAAAAGAGGAGATTGACTATGTAGAGGGAGAGAGAGTGAGAGAGAGAGAGAGAGAGAGAGAGAGAGAGAAGAAGAATGGAGAACTTAACCTTTGATGTGTCTTGGAAGCCTCCTTATATCCTTTATTCATCATTTCCTTGTCCACTCCGACCTGTCGTGTTGGCCGAAAGTTTATACTCTAGCTTGCATTGTTCATGGTGAGGCTGCATGTCCCGACGTGAAGGGGTTATCGCATTTAATGCTGTAAGAGCCTCATTAATGGCTGATGTGTGGTGCAATAACTCTGCAGGATCTTTGTCTGTTTACGTGGCTGGTTCCCTGCTTGACAAATGTTTAGATGCCATTGGTTCCTGTTTCAACGTTAGATTCTCAATGGTGTTGGACTTTAGTACTTGAACCATGAATTAGGCTCTAAGTGGTCGGCCATAAGCTTTTGTGGGCCTACCGATGTCAGTATATTTTTGGTGTAGTTTTTAGAAATTTATGCCACAATATTTGGTACAGTTTTTGCTTATTTGTGAAGTTGGTGGAGGTGATGATGTTTTTCAAAGTGGAAGGGTGAGAGGGGGGGAGCGGTGCCCCATTATGTTGGTTCCAGTGATGAATAATGGGGAAAAAATGAAGAAAAAAGGGAAGAAAAAAAAGAATAGAGGTAAGGATGAAAAAGATGAGGGGTAGTAAAGGTATTTTCTTGAGGAATTGAAGGGTAATAAAGGAATTTAATCTTTAATATTGACACTGGTACAAGTCAAACTCTGATAGTAGATTGAAGAATTTACAAAATCTCAAGAGATGTATTTGTAATTTATTATAATTTTTTTTTTTTAATCAAGCTTGGGATTTTGCCCTAGCCAAATTTTGGCTACCTTTGGCAAAGGTTAAGTTATACAAAAGTTTCAAATATTTTTTTTATATTTTCTTTACGTTTTGCATTTTTTTTGAAAAAGATAAAAATTTATTTTAAATATTTAAAAAAATTTCAATTTATATTTTAACTAAAAAATTATTAAAAGAATCACTTTTAAAATAAGCCCCATTGACAAGTGACTTGTATTCACATTAAGTGATGGGGGTATTCACAGAAGACGGTAGCGGGAAAGGCTGGAGCACCAACAAGGAAGGTTATGCTTTTTTATTTGATTTTTTCATAGTCACTAATTGTAGTCAAATTTAGAGATTTTTTTTTTTTTGAAAATGGAAAATATTATATTAATAAAACAATAATAGTACATCAATATTTGACATAAATTTTTAAATTAGTTTCAAGAAAAATTAGCAAATGAAATATGGCATCTTTTGCTTAGCAAAAAAACCTAAAACCACTTATCTACCCTTGAGGTTTATATGTTAAACATCTAAAATGTAACTTATCCAACATAAATTGAAGACATATTTGTTTGATAGTGAAAAATATAAATTAATACAAAACACAATCTCAAAGCTTTTTATATAGTCAAACAATTCTCAAAAGTTTTGGTAATGTCCCCTTTGTCAACCTCATGTATTCCTTGGAGGACAACAAACCAGAGCAACTCTTTATTCTAGTCCCTTTTTAACCTTTTGAACCATGTTCCAACCCCATTAAGCAGAGAAACTGAATCTTCTCCCTGTGCACACATTCTTACCATTTCAGAAAATTTCATCAATTGTGGGGCCTCATGAGTCTTCATGTCACTTTCTGTGATTGTGTCCTATTTAATTTATGTCCTGAGTATCATTGTAATTTTTTTTCAATAATTGGAAAGAAATCAAGCTGGGAGCATGAGTATTTCCCTCTTCGGATCAGATCCTCCATCATAATTTTCTTGTAATGATTTTGTTATGATAATCTAATGATTTAAGTTTAAATTTAAAATAAAATCACATTTTAAATGTCACTTTACTTAATTTTTAAACTCAAATTATTAAATTATATACTTTACTTCTGATTATTGTAAAAAGAAAAATAACATTGTTGTGAAAAAATAATTATAGAGAATCCTTATCCTACGCTCCCCTAGCACAAAAATAAGAAACGTATTTGATGTGGCATAAAAAAAAAAGTACTATATAATTGGTTTTTACCTATACATATGAGTTTCTTTCTTGTATAGATCAACATAAGATGAAAACTGGTAGTGAAAACTAGTACATTCATCATGTGACAAATTTTATTCTCTTTGCAAGTAATTGAATATTTAGGAAAAGTATAAAAATTCAGAATTTTGGATTAGGAAATGATCCAAAATATAAATTAAGAGTTGAGATTTAAATGGTATATTGTGGGATTTATATATAGATTAAATTTAAATCACACATTCGTATATCTTGACAAAATTCTAGATATAAATTATGAGTTTCTAATGTTTCTAGAATATTTAACTATGCAAGTTTTGGGTTGGTTCCCCATCAAAAAAGAAAAAAGAAAAAACAAAGAAAAATTATACAGGGTTTGAAACTTCTTAGAATCCTTAGTATTTTATTATTATTATTATTTTTATGACAAATGTATGTACCATAGGCTTAGAGTTATCAGTCAAACCCTCTAAGCCCCTCCAAACTCATGATGTTTTCCCAGAGTATGGCCTTTCTGAACCATCTCTAAACCTTTTTAAATCTCATACATGATGTTTGATGTCACTTTGACGTACACACAAAGTGACAAACCTGATAACTAAAAACTTCAAGCCTTTCCCCTTATATAAAGCAAGCTAATTCTGACATAGCAGAATCAAATCTTTTTAAGTGAAAATATTGGTACTTCATTCCTTCTTCTCTCCCTTCTCTCTGCTTTCTCAATGTAGATTTTATTTCTTCTTCTTCTTCTTCTTCTATACTAACTTATCTCTATCTTTTCTTGTTCAGGAAAATTGACATTAATGGCTTCCTATGAAAGAGCAAACATGGGAAGGAGCTTCTCTGGAGGAATCAATGTCGCGTTTGTCAGGTCAAGAAGCTACATCTTGCAACAACAGCTTACGCCGCCCACTCACCGCCTCCACACCATTTTCTCCTTTCTTGTTTCGCTGTTGCTCAACTTTCTGCAATTGCAGTATCAAGCACAGGTTGTTTCTCCATTTGAAACACATCCCACGACTATGCTTGTTTCCATCACTAGTTTGACTGTGTATTGCTTCGCATATGATGCTGAGCTGAGATTTTCTTCAACTGCTCATGCTATGCCAAATTATGGCTCTGTCATTAGTCGTGTCATGGGGTTGTTTGGTTCTCTCTGTTTGGTTTCTTTGGCTTCGATTCTTTGCCCAGACTCAGTGAGGGTGGTTTTGTGTTTGCTCTACACTCTGTTTTTAGCAAACCAGTTTGTGTTTGTGCACTGCCAACTTCAGATGCTATGGAACTGGCTTCATCAGAGAGTGATAAGCAGGTTTCTGCAAGAAATGCGTATGAGACGAGCATCGATCAACAGGCGGCTTTGGTTCATAACACCGGCCAATGCGCACAGGGGAGGCTTACTTCCCCTGTACCAGTAAGAAATGGCCAGTGTTTTTGGACCCAATAAGCTTATGAACACATAATGTATATCAATGGATAAGATTTTTCAAAAGTGGCCTCGATCAACAAATCTTGTAAAATTTCGTCCACTTTAGTGAATTTTGTGTTCATTTCTGTGCCTGGTCTATGTAGTATGCCACATCTGATATGGCTTTGTTTTGAAGTCTCTGTTTTTTGAGTCCATGTTTTTTTTAGTGTACTTATGTACTAAAGGTTTGGTTATGTTGTTCCATGTCTCAACTCAGATTGAGTTGAAATAGTTTGATGCTCTTTTGGGTCATGTATTGAAGAGAATTTGTTGCAATAAATAACATTTTATTAATTATTAAAGTTATAGTTAATTGATTTATTATAGAAATGAATCAGCTATTTTTTTTTTTCTTCAAAAAAAAGCTTTGATTGGAAAGAAACATACAACTGAATTGTCAAGACTCTTGCTATAAAATCTATTTTCAAACATTGGTCTGGTGAAATAACAACAATGATTCATCCCCCATTTTTCTCCCACCCCCTTTGACCCCCTCTCTCTCTCATTAGTTACATTTTCTTTTTCTTTTTCTTTTTTTTCCTGCTCCTCCAATCACCACCCGCCACGTGGCAAAGGGGGTGAGGGGGTGACCCCCAAAAGGGGGTCCCAAGCATTATTCGGTAAAATAATGAGTATAATTTTTTCTATCAATAATGTTGGCATCGCACATCAATTGCTGACCATATTTAGAAGTTAGAGGCCAAAGGAAGAACTTAAACAAAATACAACAAAACAAAAGTAGCAAGTACGAATAATTGAGGGGGAATTACCAATCACGGTGAAAGATGAAAAATAATTACAAAAATATGATGGGCGTATCTTTTTCTGTGCAAAGGATTCAAAGAAAAAATCGCCCCCACGTCTTTTTGTAGATATTTTTTAATCAACCCACTGTTATGTAATTTTTCCAATAATCAAATCATTTCATTTTTGTGACTGTCAAAAGTGCTTCACTAATGGGTGTATGCAATGCTTAAGAACACTAGTCTTGGAAGTTTGTTTGTTGTTGTTGTTGTTGTTTTTAATTTATATAAAAAAAAATAATAAAAATTATAATCATAGTTATCAAAGACAAAATTGCATTACAAAAATTCCCAAATAGTCAGAGAAGTTAATTTCAGTGCAAAATGAGATTGTCACATGGTAACAGGGGTTGAGCTTAGATTAATATATAATTTTTTTTAAAAAAAAACAACGTAATTTTTTTTTTTTTAACAATTTCACTAATTCTATAACTTTTGACAGATTGGGATGATTTTTTTTTCCCCATATAATTGACAATCTTAAATCTTTAACCTTGAATGAATAAAATCCCAAATATAATGTGGCTAGTGGAAATTTCAGAAGAACAAATCAAAACCAAATTTTAAACTAAAGATAGAAAAGTGATAATCATTAGGGGCAATTTTTGGATGAATTTTTTTTAAACCATATGTAGAAATTAAAATTCTACTGTACCCTCAAAATCTTTGTTCCCTCTATTTCCAATACATTTTTAATTTTAAAATATGATGAGAATTTTAAAATATAAAAATCTCAAGACACGATCTAAAATGTAGAAATTAAAATTCCACTTTACCCTCAAAATCTTTGTCCCCTCTATTTCCAGCACACTTTCAATTCTAAAATGTGATGAGAATTTTAAATTATAAAAATTTCAAGACATGATCTTAATGGTCTTATAATTAGAAATACATCGGAACAACTGATGTGTCTAACTTTTTGAACCACAATGAGAGGAGATGCTCACACTTTCTTTTTTTTTTTTTTTTTAATGTAATTTTTTAAACAATAGCTGGCCCCCACTTGCCCCTAATGCATACAAATCCATTCTCGTCAACAAGGTAAGCCTGTCAATTTGTAAAACCTCCTAACCAAACAACAACTATTACATTGAGCCATTTGAACCCTTGTGATATATAACAGTTGCACTTTGAGACCCTTCCATTCCTGGTTTGTAAATTTCCAAGAAAGGATCTTCAAGAAAAGCAAAGACTTTTCTCGCTAACATTTTAATTTGCTTAGACTACCCTATCAGACAACTGATGATCATAACTTAACTTCTCTATCATCAATCACATGACAAAAGTGGCAACTAAACTTAATTGAATAAGGTCGTTTATTAGAGTGTGTTGACAAAACACCCATTTAGATTAATTAATATAAAATTCATCAATTAAACTGAATTTATACTTTTAATATTATCAAAATTAGGCATATATAAACGACACATATATTCACAAGTTTATAAGCCTTACACTGGATTCACAAGTTTGTAAGTGTCGCGTAATTATTCAATAATTTTATAATATTATATTTTATTGCATGTTCTGTGTTTTCAAACTAATAATATGACGAAAAACTATGTGTAAGATAATATTGACTTATTTTTGCTAAATATTTAATATATTCCTCAGCTAAAAACACTACATTAATAATATTCGGTATGTTACTTCAAAATTACTTAATAATTTTTCGTGAAAATTATATCTAATTATGTGTCTTTAAAATCCACATGCCTTCAATTTTATTTTATTATTATTATTTTTGTGTGCGGGAATAATGCGTTCCTTTGGGCTTTGGCCCCACAATTCAAAAGTATAGGTAATTCATGGACACCAGCCATAAAAGATTTGCATTCACATTTGTGAGCCCACCATTACCATTCCTTCAACCCACCATACTGTCGTTATTGAACCTTTTGAATTCTTTTGACATATGTATCACCGATGTTACAGTAAATAGCATTTTAAGTCCCTTTTGTTTAGTAAATTTCAAGGAAAAAAGCAACGTGTTAGTAAAGTACATTAAGACCATTTCTATTTAAGTTTAAACTATTTCTATGTAGATTAGATCTACTTTTCGGATAGAAACGAAATGAAAATTAAATCATGTATTAATTTGTTGGTCCTCCTTACAATAGAGCCATCAATGACAATTTATACAAAAAAAATGTAGAAAAAAACTTCTATTAAACATCATTTAACCACCCATATGACTTCTACCTTCTTATATTGCCACTTGTCCAGTCTTCAAAACTTGACTTAACTTCTCTTAACTCTCAAGATTTTCCTGCATAATTATTATTATAATAATAATAACAACAATAATAATAATAAGTAATAGAAAGTTTAAGCCTAGTTATAATCAATAGAAATTTTATTTATGGTGCAAACAATGCCCTCTCAACTTTTTAAGAATGAATATTCGAATTTTTGAAGAGTTGTATGAATATAAATATATAATAGAAAATTATGAAAATTATAATTGATTGACCATATATATATAATTTTTTGTTTGTTATGGCCACATCAAAATACTCTCTCATTACTGTTATATAAGAAATAGAAATAAAATTCAGAATTTCATTTTATAAACCACTTCATCAAAATTAATTTTTGATGTGAACCACAAAGCCATTGTAGTTGTTGGATGACAGAAATTATAATGTCAATTGACTTTAGAAAATTAAATTTTTTGACAAAATTAACAATGTCGAAAAATTTATATTCATCAAATGTGGGTTGTTTATAATTTTTAGCCATGTTTGGCTTAAAATCATACCCTCTAATTGGATTTTCATCATCATTTTGTGATGCTTTTTCATCAAATTTAGCCATATTTGGCTTAAAACCATGCCCTCTAATTGAATTTTCATCATCATTTTGTAATGGTTGTTCATCAAATTTAGTCATGCTTAGCTTAAATCAAACTCTCCAATTGAATGTTCACAATTATTTTGTAATGGTTGTTCAACATTTGTTTTCATATTTGACTTAAAACCATATCCTCTAATTGGATTAAAATGCTCAATAACTTTTGGCAAAAGAAGTTGGCCCTCTTTTTCAATTAATGGCTTAAAAAATTACTTCCCAGACATGCCATTTTTAGAACTTAATTTTCCCTTGGCCATGATTTTTGTGAAGAGAAAGTTTTGCTTGGAAAAGCCTCTTAGAAACACATAAAATTTGTGCTTTTTAAGATTCTCTAATTTTTTACTCTAATGTTGAATTCCTCCATCAACTTGATAAAATTGACAACTAAGTTGACGAGTATTTTCATCAAAGTAATTTATATCTTTTTATATCAAATAATGTGGCGGTGATGAAATTATTTGAAATTTTTGCCAATCGAGAGAATTAATTTCTTCTTGTAAAGCCAAAATTTCACTCTTGCGCCAATAAATTTCATCCTCACAACACCGAATTATTCTTTCCATATCACTTGTCATGCTATTATGTTGGCAATAGACGGTAGAATCATTGTCATAATATTGACAATCATTATACATGGAAGATGAGGCATTCTCATAATAATTCATACCCATTGGATTCCATTGGTAGTTTGCATCCATGGGTGCACAATATGCAAACTTGCCACTTGATGGCATAATTTCTTGATATTTTGTTTGTATCATTTTTTTTCTCCAAGTTAGGACAATGTCTCACTAGGCGTACCAAAAATTGTTAGTAAAATTTTTGTTAGGCTTAAATCGACAGAGCCTTAATCAAAATATCACCAAACAACACAATGATCAAGCAATTGTGTTGAGGTCCTATGCCTTGAAAGTTCAAGTTCCTTGGAGTAAAAATAATGACAAAACAAATAAGAAAAAAGAGAGAAAAAAAAAGAAGACGATGATGTGAATGATTAAATGAACAATCAAATACAAGTAAAGTACATTAAGACTACTTCTATCTAAGTTTAAACTACTCTTATGTAGATTAGATCTGCTCCTAGGATTGGAAAGAAATGAAAATCAAGTCATGTATTGATTTGTTGGTCCTTCTTACAATAGAGCCATCAATGGCAATTTATACACAAAAAAAAAAATGTAGGAAAAAACTTCTATTAACCATTATCTAACCACCCATAGAACTTCCACATTCTTACATTGCTGCTTATCCTCTGTGGGGGCCGAATAATGGGGGTCGTAAATAGGCCTAGTATACGAACTTGAGGAACTGGAATGTATGTATAGTATTCGGCTTCATCCCACATCCAAATCCTACCCTATTCAGTCAAATAGTCGAATAGGGCAAGGGCCGAGTAAAAAGCAATTTGCTACAAAGAAAGCCGAATGACGAACAGAAAGTGGGCCTAATCCTGAGGCCCAAGAGAGAAAGGATATAAATAGAAGAATATCAGCCAGTAAGAGGTATATGAGAATTATTACACTTTACTTAAAATATAAGCAATTCAGAGATTAGGGACTAACTTGCCCGTCAGAGTGCTAATTCCGGCACCCCCGACCGGAGTGTTTATTCATTTTCAGGTGACTAGAAGAGGATCGCTAGCGTCTCCTAGGATCAGAAGAGTATTCCTAAACCACTTCTCCACAATTGGCGCCGTTTGTGGGAATACTCAATTATATCCATGGCAGGCGTAACAGAAGATCCTCCAATAGTCACTGGTGAAACCACGCAAAGAGACGACCTCACTCTAACAAACATGCTTGGACCGGAGACTATCGCCGCAAGACGTGCCTTGAACTTCGCCTCACCCTCGACTTCGAAGCATGAGACAATACAGGCAATCATGGAACAAGCAAAGCAAAATGAACAGAGGTTGGAGAACACAATCGCTGAGAACGAACGTTTTCGTGAAGATCTGGCCTTAGAAGTGGCGAAGTCCAAACAAGCTGCACGCTTAAATCTGGAATGATCTCCGAAGGCACATGGTCGACGACCTCGAGCCTGACAAGACGGCACTGATAGCGACTCCGACTCATTATCCCCGGAGCCTAGGAAGAAGGGGCGATCTGAAACTTCCAGTTCTTCCGAAGAGAGTCCCCGTATAAGGCATAAGCGAAGAAGAAACAGTTCGGATGAAGATCAACACGATCCTTCTGTACGACGGATTGCAAAGGCAGTGCTACCCAAGAAATTCAAAGCACCGTCATTCACCTTGTACGACGGTAAACCAGACCCCACCGATCACATCTGCCATTACACGCAAGCCATGACACTGTATGCGGATGATGAGGCTTTGATGTGCAGAATATTTCCGAGCAGTCTGGGACCACCCGACACGAGAAGACGGGATAGACGGTGTGAGTATCACAAGGACCATGGCCATGATACTGATAGTTGTTATGCACTGAAGGACCTCCTGGAGGAATTGGTACAAGATGGCCGGCTACAACAGTACGTCCGAAAAGGAAACCCAACCAAAGCAAAAGCCTTGAGACAGGATTCACCCCCGCTTGGCGTGATCCACATGATATACAGCCTGCCAATGTCATCAGCGGTGCATACAATTCAGTCGAAGTCTAACCCTCAAGACCGACTCACTTTAGCTTAACAGCCCCATGAAGCCGAGGTTATTACTTTTGATGATTCGGATTTGGCCGGAGTAACATTGCCCCACATTGATCCCTTGATAATTGAGTTACTTGTAAACCGATTCACTATTGAGCGTGTACTCATTGATTCGGGGAGCACACCGGAGATTATGTACTATAAGACATTTACCAAACTTGGCTTCTCCGAATCGGATCTCTCTCCGGCCCCTTATCTACTATTCGGCTTCAATGCCAATCCAGAGTACCCGTTGGGGAAAATCAGACTACCCATTCGAGCAGGTTCCCGAACAGTGGATGTGGAATTCTTGGTCGTCAAGCTGCCATCGCCGTATAATCTCATCATGGGGCGATCCTGGTTGCATACTATGTGGGCTGTGCCGAGCACCTATCATCAGCTGCTATGTTTCCCGACAGAACACGGTATTGAGCAAATCCATGGCTCCCAGAAATTGACACAAGCATGTTATCTCTTTGTCGAAAAAATGCCAAAGGAACTATAAGTGAATTCCATTGAGGTGTCGGATCGAGAGAGCCTCGAAGATGTTAGGCGGCTCCCAAATGAAAAGGCCACGGAAGGTTTAGACCGAGTTGAAATCGATGGAAACCCAGACAAGTTCTTCATGGTCGACGCCTCCCTGAATCAGGCTGACAGGCAGTAGCTAATCTCTTTCCTGCTCAGCAACCTCAATGTCTTTGCGTGGACTCCGTATGAGATACCGGTTATAGATCCGTCAGTTTCACAGCACCATTTGAATGTCGATCCTAAGTGCAAGCCGACTATTCAGAAAAGCCGGCAGTTAGCCACAGAGCACACTGCTGCCGTTGTTAAGGAGGTTGATAGGTTGCTTGACGCTGGGGCAATTAGGGAAGTGACCTACCCTACATGGCTCTCTAATACAGTGGCGGTGAAGAAGAAAAACGGGACTTGGTGAGTGTGCGTCGATTTCACGGACCTAAACAAAGCTTGTCCCAAGGATTGCTTTCCCTATCCAGAATCGACTAACTTGTAGATGCGATGACACACCATCAACGTATGAGCTTCCTCTATGCTTACAGAGGCTACCATCAAATTGCGATGCATCCGGAGGACCAGGACAAAACTGCATTCCTCATCCCAAGAGGAACCTACTGCTACAAAGTTATGCCTTTTGGGCTGAAGAATGCAGGGGCAACCTACCAAAGACTGGTCATCGCCATGTTCAAGGAACAACTCGGCCACACTATGGAAGTGTACATTGACGATATGGTGGTCAAGTCCAAGGAAGAACAGAATCATATAGCCGATCTAGAAAAGACATTCAGCATTTAATGCTTCCAAATGTTCGTTTGGGATCGGCTCTGACAAGTTCTTGGGTTACATTGTCAACCACCGAGGAATCAAGGCCAACCCGAGGCAAATCACAGCAATCTTGGAACTCGGCTCTCTTCGTTCAGTAAAAGAGGTTCAAAAGTTGATGGGGATGGCCGCCGCACTCAACAGGTTCATCAGTCAGTCTACAGATTGTTACCGACAATTTTTTCATACACTACGGCAGGGAAAGGCTTTTGAATGGTCTGCCGAATGCAAAGCCGCTTTCAACGGACTCAAGACCTACCTCCGCTCAGTACCACTCTTGACAACAACCGCTGCTGGTGACCCGCTCATTTTGTATCTGGCAGTTTCTGACAGGGCCGTCAGCACCGTACTGATAAAGGAAGAGCTGGGGGAGCAGTGGCCAGTGTATTATGTGAGCAAGGCAATGGTTGACGTCAAAACACGGTACCTTCCGCTGGAAAAACTCATCCTAGCCCTAGTCATGGCGGCAAGAAAACTGATGCATTACTTCCAGGGACATAGCATTGGAGTGCTAACAGATTATCCCCTCCGATCAGTACTACGAAGTGCAGAAGCATCAGGACGTGTTTCAAAGTGGGCTCTTGAACTCGGCCAGTATGACATTCAGTTTCTACCCAGAACCTCAATCAAGGGACAGGTACTTGCTGACTTTGTTGCCGAATTCACCGGGGGTCTTGCCGATTTCAAGCCCGATGAGATTCGTCCGGAGCCCAACTGGAGAATTTATGTTAGAGACCTTTGGCAGTTGTATTGTGATGGATTATCCAATCAGTGGGGCAGCGGAGCCGGAGTTGTAATCATGGCTCCCGACGGCGCAATAATTAAGCAGGCCGTCAAGCTCTGCTTTGAAGCATTAAACAATGAAGCTGAATACAAAGCCCTTCTAGCCAGTTTGCGGAATGCACATTTTCTAGGCGCTCGGCATTTGCTTGTATTTTGCGATTCAAAACTGGTGATCAATCAGCTAAAAGGGGAGTACGCGGTAAGAAACGACCGTATGGTGGCTTACATGAAAACGGCCAACTCCTTGCTGGCAAAATTTGACCATCATGAATTGAATAAGATAACACGTGATCAGAACACACATGCAGATGCCTTTGCCTGCCTAGCCTCTGTCATCAACTCAGAGATTAAATGAACCATCGAAATAGGTTTCATCCCAGAGCCGAGCATTGGCCCTCGGGAGGAAGTCTAGGTCAATGTTATAGAGTCTGGATCGAGTTGGATGGATCCCATTGCCGTATTCCTGTCTTTTGAACAGCTCCCAGAGGACAAGAAAGAAGCGCACAAGCTGTGAA
Source organism: Camellia sinensis (assembly GCF_055761805.1). Lineage (NCBI taxonomy): Eukaryota > Viridiplantae > Streptophyta > Magnoliopsida > Ericales > Theaceae > Camellia > Camellia sinensis. The sequence goes on from NC_138964.1 coordinate 194,975,109, forward strand.
ACAAAGCCCTGGGATACTACTTGGATCCGCAAAGAAGGCTTTATAAAAAATCCCTGTCTGGTCCAAACTTGGAATGTGTACACCCAGACAAAGTCGAAGAGCTTCTGACTGAAATACATGAAGGCAGTTGTGGCACCCATTCTAGCGGGCGGTCCTTGGCCCATCGAGTTGTGACACAGGGGTCTTACTGGCCAACAATGAGAACAGATGCCGAAGGCTACGTGAAAAAGTGTGAACAGTGATAGAAGTTCTCTCATTTGACCCACTTGCCTGCTGAAGAGCTGAGCTCCATAACCAGTCCTTGGCCGTTCGCCCAATGGGGACTTGACATCGTCGGACCACTACCTCGGGCCTCGGGTAACAAGCGATTTTTGATTGTCGCGACAGATTATTTTACAAAATGGGTAGAAGCGGAGGCACTAACCCACATCCGAGATACTGACGTGAAGCGTTTTGTTTGGAGAAACATCATAACATGGTTTGGCATTTCGAGACCACTTATCTCAGACAACGGCACCCAGTTCGATTGCGGCGTCTATTGAGAACTGTGCAGCAAGTACGGTATACGGCCTTACTTTTCCATGCCGGCTTATCCGCAAAGCAATGGTCAAGCTGAAGCCTCTATCAAATCCATCTTGGATGGCATCAAAAAGAGGCTAGAGAAAGCTAAAGGCAAATGGGTCGAAGAATTGCCGAGTGTGTTGTGGGCTCATCGAACTACGCCGAGGCGGTCTACTGGGGAAACGCCGCTTGCTCTATGCTTTGGAACCCAGGCAATCATATCCTGGAGATCGGCCTCCCAACCTTGAAATCGATAGTTTTTTATATGGGCCGAAACGACATGATGCTGGCCTTGGATTTGGTTCTGATTGAATAATGAAGAGACCGTGCACTCGCATCCATGGCGCGGTATCAACAGCAGCTTGTTAAGTCATATAATCAATGAGTTCAGCTGCGCCACTACACACCAGGAGAGTTGGTCCCGAAGAAGGTACTTCCAGCAGCCAAGAAACCGGCCGATGAAAAATTGGGTCCTAACTAGGATGGCCCCTATCAGATTGATTTGATCGCAGGAGCAGGGGCCTATCAGCTCAAAGACATGTCAGGAAGGAGTCTGCCACGACCTTGGAATTCCACGCATTTATGCAAATTTTATCATTGACCCGACTTGTGGGACATAATGCTTGTTTTGAACGGTTCGCCATGTACATCTCTTTTTCTGTAATACAAAGATCCCTATTTATTCACTACAAATTACAGTTCAACGGTATTCTGAGAAAGTTTCCGGATTCGGAGCCCCATCGGCGCATGACGTCTTTGGGCCGAAAAGGCCTTCGGATTCAGAGTGCCCTTTGGGGATATCATGATTGGCAGAACAAAGTCTCCAAATTCGAAGCCCCATCGGTGCATGACGTCTTTAGGCCGAAAAAGCCTCTGGATTCGGAGCGCCCTTCGTGGATATCACGATTGGCCAAAAAGCCTCCGAATTCGGAGCCCCATCGGCGCATGACGTCTTTGAGCCGAAAAAGCCTCCAGATTCAGAGCACCCTTCATGGATATCACGATTGGCCGAACAAAGTCTTCGTATTCGGAGCCCCATCGGCGCATGACGTCTTTGGGCCAAAAAGCCTCCGGATTTGGAGCGCCCTTCGTGGATATCACGATTGGCCGAACAAAGTCTCCAGATTCGGAGCCCCATCGGCGCATGACGTCTTTGGGCCGAAAAGCCTCCGGATTCGGAGCGCCTTTTGTGGATATCACAATTGGCCAAAAAGCCTCCGGATTCGGAGCGCCCTTCGAGGATATCACGATTGGCCGAACAAAGTCTTCGAATTCGGAACCCCATCGGCGCATGACGTCTTTGGGCCGAAAAGCCTTCGAATTCGGAGCACCCTTCGTGGATATCACGATTGGCCGAACAAAGTCTCCGGATTCGGAGCCCCATCGGCGCATGATGTCTTTGGGCCGAAAAGCCTCTGGATTTAGAGCGCCCTTCGTGGATATAACAATTGGCCGAACAAAGTCTCCGAATTCGGAGCCCCATCAGCGCATGACGTCATTCGGTCGAGTAAGCCTCCGGATTCGGAGCGCCCTTCGTGGATATCACGATTGGCCAAAAAGTCTCTGGATTCGGAGCCCCATCGGCGCATGACGTCATTAGGCCGAGTAAGCCTCCGGATTCGGAGCGCCCTTCGTGAATGTTTGAGCCGTGTGTAACTTAATAAATCAGGCCGATCAATGTTCATTTAATCATCTGAAATACGTTTATTCAAACATTTATACAATAAAACACATGCAAGCATATGTGTGTCGAACAAAAATTATAACGAAACATTGAAAATAAAATCTTTTTATTCGACCAACCAATAATTACATAATTTTAGACGCAATCCGCATTTGAGCATTACAATGAATATTTTTATGCGGCGTCTCCCTCATCGTTGCTCTTTTCAACTTCAAATGCGGGAAAGGGCAAATGATCACGATGGTACAGCGGCAACGCCGAATCGACACCCTTTGCTCGGAGAGCCTCCGCGGCCTGAAGTGTCGCGATCCAACCGTGCTTAAAGCCTCGATTCTCGCATCAGCAGACCTCCTCTGCAAGTTTCTCTTTCGTTTTGTCGCAGCCATTCCACGAACTAGGCCTATTCGGCTAACGAAGCTCGTGCACTGGCTAGGGCAAGGGCAGATTTATTAATCTGATCGGCCAAGTATTTAAGCCCGATGCCGATAGATTTATGCCGCAGCCATTTCAAGAACTAGGCCTATTCAGCTAACGAAGCTCGTGCACTGGCTGGGGCAAGGGTAGATTGATTAATCTGGTCGGCCAAGTATTTAAGCCCGACGCCGATAGATTTATGCTGCAGCCATTCCACGAACTAGGCCTATTCGGCTAACGAAGCTCGTGCATTGGCTGGGGTAAGGGCAGATTGATTAATCTGATCGGCCAAGTATTTAAGCCCGATGTCGATAGATTTATGCCGCAGCCATTCCACGAACTAGGGCTATTCGGCTACCAAGCTCGTGCACTAGTTGGGGTAAGGGCAGATTTATTAATCTGATCGGCCAGGTGTTGATTCCTAATGCCAATCGATACTAGGTATTAAAAACAAAGTGTAGCCATCTCGCAATTAACAGCAATATCATTCATCAATAACAAAAGCTAGCACAAATAACAGCAAGGCAAAAAAGGAAATTTTCATTAGGAAATTAGGCCCAAATTGTAACCATTTTACACATGAAAATTACCAAACAAAAAACTGTAAAAATACATTCGCAAACTCCTAAAACAGCAAGCAAAAAAGGTGTGGCCCAAATAAATCCTCGGAGTCAGACTCTAGCGGCTCAATATCCACTTGCTCATATGGAATTGGCATAGCCAATGTCACATTAGCAGTAGCAAGGGCTTTGAGCTAGCCGTGTTTGAATCCCCGATTTTCAAATTTGGAGACTTCGTCTACATATTCGGCAAGGGCATCACTTTTCCCGGCCTCTAATGCCTTAGAAGCCTCCGAGTAGACCGCTTCCTTCACCTTCTTTACTTCCTCCAACTCAGCCTCTAGTTTGGAGACTGCCTCCTGGGCCAATTTCAGTGCCCCCTCGCTCGCGTCCGTCCTCCTCTTGGCAGCTAATCTCAGTTCCTCCGCATTCTGTGCCCTCAAACTCGACCCTGCTCCTTTGGCCCTCAACTTCCATTTGAAAACGGCCGAGCTGTTCGATGGCGTCATGATGGCAACGGCCCATCTCCGCTATCCTTCCGAGGTCTGCAAAACAGAAAGTTAATACCAAAATAGTATTTGCACAAAGTGAAAAGACAAAGTCAAGATTTATACCAAAAATACCGATCGATCGGCTTGCACAACTAACTCGGCCTCGACACTTCGGTTTTCTGCTGTCCCCTCAATAACAGGCTGAGAGGGCTGAGTTTCGGTAATAGGAGGCACTCCGGTTCGAATAGCCTCTGCCCTTCGTCGTGCTGCCATCCTTTCCGCGTTCGCCTTTTTGGCAAGTTATGTGAGGCTTAATGCAGCCATATCTTCGGGGTAAGCACCGGGAAGGTCCTCTAGACCGTGAAAAATGTCATCAAGTGGAAGCTCCTCTCGGCCTGAAGTGGACGGAGGGTCGGCTGAGTTGAGGTCGGCTTCTTCAAAGGCTAACTGCAAAGCCTCGTCGACTTTGGTTTCGGACTGATCGGACTCAGAAACCTCAGCTACTGGTCGTTCCGAATCGGACCCCTCAAGATCGACTTGCCTCAAATTCTTGAAATCGGTCAGGATAAGGGCTATAAGAAACTCCTCACCCTTCAGAACTGGGATGTTCTCTACCACTGAGATGGTCGTATAGGTCGGGTCGTAACGGAGAAGAACGTGGGCTGCCCTCCCCTGTTTTTGAAGACTCGGCTGGCCGAAATATCTGAGAGCAACCTTGATTTCTAAAAGAACGGCGTCGTTGGTTGAAGTCAGGACTTTCTTCAAATCGTTCCCTGCACGAGCAAAACATGAGGTCTCAAAAATGAAGTTTACGAATATAACAAAAAATAAATAAAAGAAGCTACACGGCCACCTGGTTTGCCCCTCCGTCTAGGAATAGGATTGAGGCGATCCTCGCCTTCGCCGAATTCCCAATTACCATGGACAACGACCATAACATTATCAACTCGCTTCCCAGAGCTGGAAAGTATAGTCACTAGTTGATAGTCGGTGTCCTTGGCCCTAAGGAAGTAACGCCCATGCCGACCAGAAGACTTGGCCAAGGCATAACAATGCAGAATAGTAGGAATGCTAAGGTTAATCCTAAGGCGATGGTTTAGTGTGATAATTCCCATTACGATTCTAAAAAACTTAACATTGGGTTGGGAAGGGATTAAACCTCAATGGTAGAACATAGCCCTAAGGAGTGGATGAAGTGGGAAGCGGACTCCACCCTCTGCGATTGATAGGAGAGGGAAGACGATCGTGGATTCATCAGCCCTCTCCATATCGAGGGTGCCATCTGTCACGAATGACAGACAGACGTCATTAGGGATGGAAAAATGGCGTCGGAAGCCAGAAATTCGATCCGAAGAGATGAGATCTTTCAGGTGTTTTACCATTTCCTACAGTCTACACGAATGCTCGAAACCAAAAACAAACCAGGCAACAGGACTTAGAGCAAAGAGTGAGAAAACTTATGAGAGACGAAGAGGATAGTGAAGGAAAAGAAGTTGCAGAGATAATGCAGAAGACAGTCCAACGGCAAGTATCTGAAAGCGTGCGTATTTGAAAAGATGGCAAAATTTTAAATCATAATAAGTAGGAGAGTACGAAGGGACGGGAAGTTGAAATGATGACCGAGAAGCGTGTGTTCAGACATCTGCATTGGAATGGGGTCAGCCGCCGAATTTTGGCTCTGACTTTTCGAGTTCAAAACTAAACATTCCAAACCGTCATTAGTGGAATGTTTGGGGGGCAATTATGGGGGCCGAATAATGGGGGTCGTAAATAGGCCAAGTATACGAACTTGGGGAACTGGAATATATGTACAGTATTTGGCTTCATCCCACATCTAAATCCTACCCTATTCAGTCAAATAGCCGAATAGGGCAAGGGCCGAGTAAAAAGCAATTTGCTACAAAAGAAGCCGAATGACGAACAGAAAGTGGGCCTAATCCCGAGGCCCAAGAGAGAAATGATATAAATAGAAGAATATCAGCCAATAAGAGGTATGTGAGAATTATTACACTTTACTTAAAATATAAGCAATTCAGAGATTAGGGACTGACTTTCCCGTCAGAGTGCTAATTTTGGCACCCCCGACCGGAGTGTTTATTCCTTTTCAGGTGACTAGAAGAGGATAGCCAACGTCTCCCGGGATTAGAAGAGTATTCCTAAACCACTTCTCCACATCCTCCAACCCTTGAATCTTCAAAACTTGACTTAACTTCTCTTAACTTTCAAGATTTTCCTGCATAATCATAATAATAATAAGTAATATAAAGTTTAAACTTAGTTGTAATCGATAGAAATTTTATTTATGGTGCAAACAAAACTCTATAACATGTAAATTTTAAAAGATTTTTAATACACGAAACTCCTATTACTACATGATTTGAGAATGATTGTATATATGCAAATGCACTAGAACCAAGTCTCTAATTCTATATGTAAGGTGCCAATGTCCCATAACGGGAATGGAGGGGGAGTTCTTGGGCTATAAAAGTAAAAACCTGAACCCTTATATAGCATCGAGACATTTTCTCAAGTGGTGAAATTCCTAACAAAACTCCCCAGTTAAGTGTGCTTAGATTGGAGTAGTTCTGAGATAGATGACCTACTGGAAAGAACAAATCTGTGCGGGCGTGGCTCAAAACGGACAATATTGATGACATGTGAAGGGTTAGGGCATTATAAATAGTATCAGAGCCAACTCTCCAGAGTATTGAGTGTGGGCCCCTGTAGACACCCTATTTTTGACCGTCCTCAAGACTTGGACGTTATCGTTTGAGCACTCAATGATCATCCATGATCGTGTTTGTTTTGAGTTCTCAGGGGTCTCGGCTACGCGCCTCACCTCAAGATCTCTCAACTTATCTGTTTTGTGCTTGGTCATGGACCAAACACTTGTGTTTTTGCTTTTAAGGGCAGGGAATGGTTTGTTGGCCATCCCCACACCTCACCGGCCATGACTTGAGGCCACCGGCCCTGTTTTCTTGCTACTGGCCAAAGGTATTGGCCGGTCGGCATTGTTTTTGGTCGGCCGACCATTGTTTTGGTCAATCGGCCACTTTTTCTGGCCGAGACCTTTTCTTTGCCTTTTTCAGGCATTATGCATACCAACTGTGTCAGCTGGTAAGCATAGACCCTGCCCTCCATACACGTGTATGGAGGATTTAAACCCTTGTTTTAAGCTTCTTGAGGAAGCTTGAACCTTTTGAACCCTTGTTTTAGCTTCTTGAGGAAGCTTGAATCTTTTGAACCTTTGTTTTAGCTTCTTGAGAAAGCTTGAACCTTTTAAACCTTCATTTTAGCTTCTTGAGGAAGCTTGAACCTCTTGAACTTTTGCTCTAGCTTCTCCAAGAAGCTTGAACCTTTTACTCTAGCTTCTCCAAGAAGCTTGAACCTTTGTTCTAACTTTTTCAAGAAGCTTGACCATTTTGCTCTAGCTTCTCCAAGAAGCCTGACCCTTTTGCTCTAACTTCTCCAAGAAGCTTGAACCCTCTTCTTTCTCTATAAGAGAGGGCCTTCCTCTCCTTTAGAGAGGTTGAAAAATTTGTCTAAGGCACAAGAGATATATCTCTCTCTATATCTCTATATTTTGGGTTCAAAAGAGTGAGATTCTTGGCCCCTTTGCACACCACCTCACAACCACACACCTCCACCATTCATCTAAGGTTCTTGGAGGGTATTTTCAGAGGTTAAAGAGATGGTTTTTGGTCCAAAAACCTGCTGGTTTTGCTGAGCTACAAGGGTAACTCCTTTTCCCTCTTTATTCCCCATTTTTGCACAAGATTTTAGCCTATCTTGCATGCTATTTTGAGCTTAGTGTATAACTGATAAAAGTTCTTTTTTTTCATTCTTTTAATCTTTGTTTAAGATCACTTTTGTATTTGGATTTGTTTACCCCCTCTTAGGCCTTGTTTGGCCTCATTTTTGTGTCTTTTTTGTGAGCATCGGGACCACCTTGTATTGGCCTTCTCACCACTGAAATCCTCACCACTGAAATCCCTTAGGGATTTCAGTGGTGGGTCATCCCCTCTCCTTTGTTGTCTTGTTTACTATCATATTTGGCCTATCAAAGGAGCATATGTTTATATCATTTGGAGGCCTATTTTAGGAACTTTTTGGTGACTTTTGGGACCTGTCTAGCCTCTGTCCATGGTTAGTTTGGTCCCCTTTTGTTTGCCTCTTGCATGTGTAGAATAATCCCTTTCATAACTTATCAAAGTAGCACATCATTCTTGCATGTATTAACCATGTTTCAGTGGGTTTTTGGTCATATTTTGGCATGCCATGATTCTGTTTTTGGCTGGTTTGGTGGCCCCTCAGATGCTTCATAGGCTTGTAGTGTAAATCATGCTTACTAGCTCACATTGCATGTTGTTTTGGCCCCCTATTCTAGCACCTTTTGGCCACACTCCAAACATGTTTTGTTCATATTTTGGGCTGCCTTAGCTCTGCTTTTAGGCCTCTTAGCTGATTAGTGCTTGCCATGCATGGTTGTAGTGTAATAGCCTTGCTAACCTTTGAGTTTTGGGGACCCTTGCATGTGTTGCTTGAGGCATTTTAGTGTTTTGGCATCATTGAATATGATATTTCAGAGTTTATAGGTGTGCCATATTCTCATATTTATCATGCCTTCAATGTGTTTGAGAGTTGTGCTTTTATACCCCATTTGCGAGCCATTGCATGAGCTTCATTTTGGTGCATGTCAAGCCATCATTTTAGTCCATTTGGCCACTGATTTTGGCATGCTTGAGAGCTACCCATGTTAGTGTAAGTCCATCTCACCATGTTGTTGCATGCTTGTTTCATTTTGCATGTTGTTGCATGCTATACATGTCTACATGTTTAGGTTGTATGCCTATTGCATATTGCATGTTAACAAGCTCATGTTGCATTAGATTTGTTGCGCACTTTAGTTATTTGCCTGCTTGCTTGCTTTCCTAGGTTGCATTGCATTGTGTGTGCATCCCTTGCCTCTTGATCAATCATGATAGAGGTTGGGGCCCTTTATGTGTTTTGTGCATTTCATTTGATATTGAGTTGCACACTTGGCACCTTGGGCCATCATGCATTGAAATGCGTGATTGGTGGCCCAAGGGTCGAGAACCATACTCCTTTGAGTCTCAAACATGATAAGGAGGGTGGTGGTGCAAACATTGCTTTGAAATGCATTGCCATGTCTTGTCTGTCCTTTGTTGCAGCAAACTAGTATTCTGCAGGACGAAATGGCCAGTCGGCAACTTTCAGTGCCGGTCGACTATCAATGCCCAGCCGATGAACTAATTTTTGGTCGATGACAATAATTCCATGGCCAGTGGTGCTCCCCCTTGGTTGGTGTCCTCCCATAACTCTCAGGGAGTATTTCAGAAGCAATTTGGAAACTTGTGTAGTCTTCAGAAGAGGAAAACAGTGCAAATAGAGGCAGCATGAGCATGGCGATGGATTTCCGAGCGGAGCCGAGCATGCGTGCATTTATCCCTCTTCTCGAGGCTACTTTACCGCTTTATTAGCTTAGTTAATTTGCTTAACTAATTAAGTGTCTGTAATAATTAATTAGCTAGAGTAGTTAATTATTTATTTGGTTTGTACTATTCTTTCGGACCCTCCGTCGAGAGGGCGAATTTGTAATAAGTGTGCGTGCATGTGTGAATATCTTCCAACCCCACGTCTTTCTCCCTTTTATTTACTAGCTTTTGATGGTTAGTTTAGAACATGTTTCAATTAGCATACTTATGCTCGCATGTTTGTATCATTCATCTGTTTTGCATGCACCGGGCTCGACGCATCATGCTAACTGCATTGTGTTTCAATTCCAACTTGAATACATGTATCGAGTTGCCGCATTTCACATACCATTCTTAGAATAACCGAGCCTATTTTAGTTGTATTTTGCATGTGTTGCATTAGCCATCCTAACATGAACTAGGATCATGCATGATTCCTAACTAGTTTATTGTTTTGGTTTGGAGTACTCGGTAAGTATTTATGCTTTAGCATCCTTGCATGCGTGTGAGTGACTGCCATGATAACATGCTTACCATGAAACTATTTGTTTATGTGATATAACTGCCTGAATGCCTGTGGGTAAAGGTTGGGTTGCTTGAGTTGGAATAATTCGTCGAAACCCGTGTTTTAGTCTACTTGTGAGTAGCAAACTTCAATCCATTTTCGAAACAAACGGATATGCGATGCTTTGTTCCAACTTAGGCAATCCAGTTTATATTTGTTTTGCTGTGCGCATCACATAGTAATTCTAGGCTAATAAACCGGAATAAGAGCACATGTGTTTTCAAAAACTTGATATCATGGTCAGTAGAGGCCGATCTTTGATCGGGCGAGCGGGGGTGTTCATAGCTGACCTTCCGTAATCGTACCCAAGTTTCCGAGCCGAGGCAACTTTGGTGATGACGGACACGTGGCCTTAGGCAACGAGTCAGGTTTCCTAAATTCCCCCAAAATAAATATTTAGGTGGCAACTCTGTATCTGGCAAAGCAGTCCATGTTTGGTGCTTCTTTCTAAAAATCTGTTTTCCAAAACAATTTACCGAACTTGGACTCTTTGGTGATTTATCAATCTTGCATTGCACTTTGCGAGATTAGATTAAGAACCGTGACATTTGAGTCCGAACTGTAGTGAGCCCAAATGAACAAAATAGGATTCCTTCCCGGGGTGTTCGGGGACGTCTACCGCCCTTGGTGTCTCTTGATGCATGTGGGCGGGTTTGCGAGCTGGTAGGCTACTGCACTGCGATGTGCAGCTCTAAGGGGGGTGGATTGTAAGGTCCTAGTGTCCCACAACGGGAATGGAGAGGGAGTTCTTGGGCTGTAAAAGTAAAAATCTAGACCCTTATATAATATCGAGGCCTTTTCTCTGGTGGTGAAATCTCTAGTAGAACTCCCAGTTAACCGTGCTCAGGCTGGAGTAGTTTTGGAATGGGTGACCCACTGGGAAGAATGTGTGAAGTGTGGAAGCATTACACTATAAATCAATTTAGCTATGAAGATATCAAGATGAGATTTGTTCGATGTCTTCAGCCTTCAACCTAACTTCCTTAGTAGATATTGTGAAAGTTAGGTGTAAATATGAAAATGTAATTAAAAATTCCCCTTTTAGTCCCTAAAGTAAGAGATTTATGTCAATTTTGATCCTTAAATATTTAAATTGTGTCAATTTAGTCCTCGAAGTGTGAAAGTGCTTCAATTTAACTTTAAAGGGGTCATGTTCGGAGTTATTAAAAAATAAAAAAATAAAACTAATTTCGTCTCAGTTCATCTAAGCCAAGGGTAAACACTACAAGAAAATGCACTCTTGGCGACTAAAGTTTTAGTCGCCAAAAGTATGGTTTTTAGTCGCCGAAGCCTTTTCCCGACTAAATATTTTGGTCGCTAGATTTGTCGCGGGAAAACGGTCGGGGAAGGTTTTGGCGACTAAAAAAAATTTAGTCGCCAAAAGTCCTCTAAATGGCTACTAATGTTTTAGTAGGGAAACGTACGAGGTATTGGCGACTAAATTTTTTTAGTAGCAAAAAGTCATAAATTGGCGATTAAATATTTAGTCGCCAAATGTTTTTAAATAAAATTAATTTTCATTTTTAGCGACTAAAACTTTTAGTCGCCCAAAGTATCATTTATTGTTAGCTACTAAATATTTAGTAGCAAAAAAAAATTAATTTTCATATTTTTTTTTTAGCTACTAAACTATTTAGTCGCCTAAAGTCTCATATATTTTTTACTACTAAATTTTTAGTCGCCAAAAAATCTTTATTTTGTTTTTGGCTACTAAATTTTTAGTAGCTAACAAGTTTTATTTTATTTTTTTGGCTATTAAACATTTAGTCACCAAAAACTTTATTCAATGTTATTTTTTATTATTATTATTATTAATTTCTGCACAACTTGTATTTATTTCGTGCAACTTGCACCCTGTATATGAACAAAACAATACATATGTCAATTTCTATTTCACTTTCAACCATCTAAAAATTTGGTCATGTAACATCAAATTCTATACAAACCAAATATAATCCAACCCAAAATAATAATTCCATACAAACAGATAATCATACAAAAATGATGTCCTCCGTATACAAAAAAGAAATATCCACTAGTAATCTATACCACCAGAAAATAACTTCATCTCTATTGGATCAACAACTATTGCAGTAATTGGTAGTGGAAAAGCTCGAGTTTGTAAAAGTCTTCCAGTAACAAGGTCCCATACCTACAATACGAAAATAAGTCATTTCGAGAAACAAAAATACTCATGCTAGGAAGATATTATTATGAAACATTTAACATAATTAAGTAACCTAGCATGTACCATCGAGGGAGCTTGATAAAACATTTAACAAAAATACTCATGTTAGGAAGATATTATAAAGAGCTTTTTCTTTGTCAATAATTGGACTTGACTTTTTCATTAATATAATCATGACATTTAGCTAACTAGTTGTTTTAGACCATCGCATCATGAGTGGAATGTAAAGAATACAAAGACCAGTTGCAGCTGCATAATAACAAAATCACCGAGGGCAGTGCGAAACCCTCTTTCCAGACCAATTTCCATAACCATTGGCGGCACCAGATGCAATCCCAGCTGAAAGACAGACTGAGTTGCCAAAGCCTCTTCAAGGGCTTTGCATTGACGAATGGCAGCATCCTCCAAGATTCGCTTTTCTATCCCACTCAATACCAAATATAAACGTCCATACAAGAATACATACACAGTAAGCACAGTAACCTGGAAAAACAGGATCATTGTTTCAAACTATAGACATATATTCATGTACTGAATGTAACCAGAATTCCTGGGTATGCACAAATATACAATGAAAACTATAAGAACTACCACCTCCCATAAGGGAAGTAGTAGTACAACCAGCTTCAAGGTATGGGCAGTAGCATTGCTCATGAACAAGTACAAAATTAGAATACCCAAGTACTACTACTGGTAGTAATAAATTAAATGTATTTCTTAATTTTTCCCCATGAACTGTCTAAACAGAGACCATCTCGAAACAAATGACGTCTATGAGCAAAATTGTCCAGAGTTTACCCCCCACCCCACAAAACCCTTGCACTCACATGCATGCACATTTAGTTTGTTCCTTTTTTCTTTTCTTTTTTTTTTCCATTTTTTTTTTTAACTAGTCAACTTAAGAATCACTTCCCAACTGAGGGTTCAAATTCCCACTTATCATCACGTAGTCCCTCAAGAAGGACCGTCCTTACCATAACTAAGGCAACCTAGTCACATAAATTGCAACGGCAACATGATCATACTTATCTGTGAATAGTTGGAAATTTTCATCTGACTAGAAGACATAACTTAATTCAAGAAGATTAACTTGATTAACATACCATGCTACTAAAGTAAAAACCAACTGTTGTAAAATAGAATGACAACATTCTATAGAAATCAAACTGGCATCCAAGCCGATAAACATCACGGCTAAGTGTCTGCTCTCCTTTTCCATTTGCAACTTTAGCCTCAAAAAGAGATATCTGATTCATTCCAACATCACGCTCCTTGCCTACTTGTATGTATTCATGATGCGTTATGTATCCTCCACGTAAAGTTGAATTATAACCTGAAAAGATTTACACAATTAACCATCAATTATATTAAAAGTTTGCCATCTTTTGAAGAACTAAAAGATATAATAATATTATGTCCACTAATGGGTGCCATGATATTTTTTAATCTCTTATGTAACTCCATCCAGCTTATTAAAAAGTATGTAAAATATGACTTTAAGCCTATTATAGGTTTTGCTTCTGTTTTTAATTGAAGATAATATTTTTTTGACTACTATTTTTTTGACTACTATTTGAGTCAACATTCTATAGAAATCTACTTGAGTTATCTTATGTCTTTCATTTCTATTCTCTTTCTCTTTTCTATACTCTTCTCTTTCTTTTTTCGAGAATACTGACATGGTATCGGAGCAATCTATCTAAGAAACCAAACTGCTTCCAGCACTTTTCCTCTTCTACTTTCTTTTTGCCCCACTTCATTACTTTATTGCTCTTTATTTGATTCAACTCATTCAAGTTAGAAGCTTCAATGGGTTAAAGAAAGGAGTTCTAAGAGCAGAATAGACTAAATAGGGTGTAAACTATTAATGTAATCAGTAGATGAAACCATGGCAAAAGTAATAGTACCTGCTACCAAAAGAGAAGAAAACATTGTCATATAACAGTATATGTAGATAAAGAGGGGGGAAAAAAAGTAAGCTACTAAGGCTAGGTTGCAAAGTATATAAAGAGGGGTGTTGAGATGTATGTATTCTATTCCTCCAAATTGAAGAAAGGAAAAATGGCACAAAAGGATGCTTAAAGGAACATTTGTGTTTACATTTCTCATTTTTTGGCAAGAAGCAAAACAACAATATACGGATACTCTCAGACGTAAGAGATTGATGTTTCCATGTTCTGTGCTCTAATAGAAAACAAAATGACAAAACACAATGCGTGATTAAAACGATGCTTAAAGGAACACCAAAACGATGTTTTGTGTTTACATTTCTCATTTTTGGCAAGAAGTGATATGACAATACTCCGGATACTCTTAGAAGTAAGAGTTTGATGTTTCAATTTTCTGTGCTCTAATAGAAAGCAAATGACAAAACGCAATTTAGCCTTCAGTAAGAAATTCAATGTTTCAATCCACTTCTAAGAAATTTAGCCTTCAGTAAGGGCCCATTAACAGACAGAGTGTAAACTCCAGTTTGTTTTGCTCAGAAAAAATTCAAGAACACAAAAACAATAATATAGTCTAGGGCAAATTAATTAAAAACTTTTAATTTTCCTTTGCAAGACCTAAGCTACAGTTGTTTGTTGAGTTTTTTTTTTTTTTTCAAGTTGGTTTAGGCATATTATCAAACACATGGTGAACAATAGATGGAAGCCAAAACATCTCAATCTCTTAGTCAAAGATATTTGCAAACACATGGTGGATAAAGCATCTCATACCAAAAAAAAAAAAAAAACAGAGCATCAATAAAATAAGGCCATGGAATCTCATAAAAAAACAACACAACATCAATAAAATAAGGCCAGTTAAATAAAGTCAACCATGCATGTTTGAGAAGACTAACAGACAGGAATACTAATTAACTGAATAAACATTATGTAACTTCTAAACCAAAGCCTTAACTCAGGAGCCAAGACTATAGAAATGTGGTGGCCTCAACAAAATTATTCCGCAGGTGTTCAGTTTAATTCAACAGAACCATGACTTGTGTCTACTTTCTCTTACTCTTTCTGCCATTTCAAAATTTCAAGATCCAAATATTAAAACGAACTCATTAATAGTAGGAATAGATGATTCAACTAACTGGAAAAAAGAAAATCATCTAAACCCTAGATGAAGTGTGAGAAACGGGGAAATATGGGAAGGGAGAAAGAGAGAGAGAGAAACAGAGAGAGAGGGAATGGCTCGACATAGAGAGAGACCCAGATCGACAATGAAGGAGAGGACCGAACGTGACAGTGACAAACCTGTGATTTGCGGCAGTGGTGGTGGTGATTTCGGCGATGGCGGTGGCGACGTGGGACGGTGGGGATGGACGGTGGTCAGCAACAGTGGTAGTGACAGTCAGTGGTGAGAGGGAGAGGCAGAGGGAGAACCGCTGAAGAAAGAGAGAAGAGGCGCTGGTTTGTGGTTTGGAAACCAAGATATATATATTACACCATTGGCGACTAAAAGTTTTCAGTCGCTGAAAGTATTTCATAAATCCCTCCAAACTATCTAAAATATCTACCTCCAATAATTTCTAGGTATTGGCGACTAAAATTATTTTTCGTCGCTGAACATAAACTTTTGGCTACTAAAATTTTGGTCGCCAAAAGTAAAAAATAATTTTTTATTTTCCAATCGGCGACTAAAGAGTTTTAGTAGCCAAATCTCTACCTACGGCGACTAAAATTATTTTTTGTCACTGAAAATGCACTTTTGGCGACTAAAAAGGTAAAAAATTATTTTTTTATTTTTCAATCGGCGACTAAAGCGTTTTAGTAGCCAAATCTCTACCTACGGCGACTAAATTTTTTTTTTGTCGCCAATTCTGGTATTTTTGGTGACTAAATTTTTTTTTAGTCTCCAATAAACAATATACCCCGACTAAAAAAATTTAGTAGCTAAATATTTTTACTTTTGCAGACTAAAAACATTTTTAGTCGCCATTTCTACAACTTTTGGTGACTAAATCTTTTTTAGTCACCGATTTTGGTCGCCAAAGGTGCATTTTGTTGTAGTGAAAACATGGAAACAATAAATACATATTTTGGTTATCTAATATGAAAAAAAAAATACCAAAAAAATAATTTAGAGAGAAATATTTTGGTTATTTAATATGTGTGGTATTTATATATCAAAACATATTGAACGAGGCACTACAAGGAAAAAAAAATTGGGACAAAAAAATTTCTTACCAATAAAATTGACAACCGAGATCTCGTTCACGGCAAAAAGTAAGATTTGAGCAATTTTTTATTTTTATTTTTATTTTTTTGCATTAAGGATATTTTATTTTCTTATAGTACTAAAAATATTTCCCTCAAAAGATGTTGACACTTTCTTTTTTTTTTTTTTTTTTTTGGGATGAGTTGTATTTCATTGACAATTTTTTCATCACAAAAATTGCCTTTTCCTATAACACGCGTTTGATTTTTTTTGATATATAAATAATATATACATATTGAATTACTGGAATATTTCTCGACAAATTATCTTTTGACTATTTTTTAATTTTTAATTATTTGTATTTGGGAATTGTAAATTTTACCCCTTATTTATTAAAAAATGAGAAGAAACTAGGTTGAAGGACCAAATCGAAACACATTTTATATATTGAGAACTAGATTGACATAACTTAAACATAAGAGACCAACATTGCACATATTGCTTACTTTGGATATTTAAAGAGTGATTTTTTAATTGAATTTTCACATTTATTTATGACTTTAATGATATCTACAAATAGAGTTAAGTTAAGAGACCAAATTGAAACACTTGAGAACTAAATGTACACAATTTAAATGTTATGGATCAAAATGATACAAACCCCATACTTCAGGTACAAAAAGGATAATTTACCATTTTGTTTAATTATTTATTATTATAAAGAAATGCTTATGTATTTTTTTTGGATAAATTATACTTTGCCCCCTTTATGTTTGTTAACTTTCTCACTTTAGCCCTTAAAGTTTATTTTTTTCCACTTTGGCCTTTTGTGTTTCAAGTTTTTCTCAGTTTACTCTTAAAGTTAACTTCTGTTGAAAGTTAGAAAGAAAATGACACATTGATAGCTACGTAGCATAAAAATATTTTATTGTATATAATTCACATCTCTGACACAAACTCAAACCTCAATTTAATAATATGTTTTTTTTTTTTTTATGTTATGTGAAAGTTATTGTGATACTTTTTGTCTAATTTTGAATAAAAGTTAGCTTTAGGAGTAAACTGAAAAAAAAAAAAAAATTAAAATATGAAGGGTCAAAGTGAAAAAAATCAAACTTTAGAGATCAAAGTGAGAAAGTGTTTAAACATAGAGGGGCAAAGTGTAATTTACCTTTTTTTTAAAAAACTTCATCCCAACCCAACCCAACCCATCAAAAAGTAAGAAATTAGCTTCTTTCATTTCAATTTAATTTTCTTTTTATAATTGCATCTTTTTGAATTTGGGGATTTTATTGTAATTTCTGTCTACTTTGAATTTGGGAGAAAGAAATGGGAATGTGGTGTGATGGACATTACCAGTAACCGCTTTAACCGCCATTTTCAAATGAACACACACACCCAACAAATTTAAAAAACAAAAGCAAAAAAAAAATAAATAATGTTGACACAAAGTGAGACCCCGTACTTGAAAAATCATCAAAAATCAGAAGCAAAGAAAACAATCTGTTTTGGGTATTCAGTCAGAAAAGAAAGGAAAAGTGTGGTTTCATGGAAAGACACAAATCAGAAGAAATGATCAAGAAAGGTCCATGGACAGCCGAGGAAGTACTCGTCAAATTTGTGAACAAGTATGGCCCTAGAGATTGAAGCTCCATTCGATCGATGGGACTCTTGCCCAGAACTGGCAAGTCCTGTCGTCTCCGATGGGTCAACAAGCTCAGAACCAATTTGAAAATGTAAATTTCCAACTCTATGGTTTTTTGTTTTGTTTTGTTTTTTTTTTTGGAATCACTAAGAAAATATGGTTTATCAATTTTAGTTTTTAATGATGGTGTTACATGTGTTTTAAATTCTGTATCTATACATATGGATTGTAATTCTAATGACTGTTGATGATGATGGTGGTGAAATGAAAAGTGGGTGTAAGTTTTCAGCAGAGGAAGAAAGAGTGGTGATAGAGATGCAGGCAAGGTTTGGGAACAAGTGGACCGCTATAGCGTCGCATTTGCAGGAAAGAACTGACAATGATGTCAAGAATTTTTGGAGTAGTAGGAAGAAGAGGCTGGCTAGATTTCTTCAGTCAACTTCACCGCTGTGACAGACCAACTCATTGGCTGTTCATGAAATGCCCACTCTGCATAAATTTTTTGTTTGATTTGTGTTGGAACAATCTTCTCAATACAATAAATAAAATTGAAACAAATTCAAACAAATAAAATAAATAACGTATCGAATAATAGATCTGGTGTTTATAGGCAAAATACACTGTCCGAACAGGTGCAGTAAAGAGCCGAAGAAGTATGAACCTGTTTGAACAAATACTGTTCAAAATTCAAACAGATCTGCAACAAATTTTTTGAATTTGTTGGGCAGTTGCGGACCTGTAACTGCTGGGCAGTTATTTGGCAGTTTCAAATAGTTAACTCTGTTGGAAATTTCGGACTGGGAGAGGTAAATTTGGACAGAACATTTTAAATTCAATTTTGGCACCAAAATTTGAATTTAATTTCATTAAGTTTTTCTGAAAAAAATTCAAATGAATTTTATCCAAAAAATTAATATTAGAACTGACCCAACCCACAACCACGCCCGGTCGAATGGGCGGCGGCGCGCAAGGGGTGGTTTGGGCTAAAGTTCAATTTGTCCATAACTTCTCCCTTTTACAAACTTGGGGTGCCCCTTGGAGTCCAACCCAAGTTAGTACACCAAGAGTTTATATATTCACAAAAACTCTCTTAAAGTTTCAATGTGGGACAACCCATTTCAAGGAAACCCACGTTTACTTCTTTAATTGTCTATTCCACGAACCCGAAAACGACGTCAACTTCTCATTCATTCATAAATGGTTTTGACGTACCGTTTTCACCGTGTGACGTACCATGCGGCAAGGAACACATCACCTCTTCGGACCCACCCAACTTAAGTTAGTACACCAACAACTTATATACCTACAAAAACTCTCTTAAAATTTTAATGTAAGAAAACCCATTTCAAGGAAACCAACATTTACTTCTTTAATTGTCCATTTCACGAATCCGAAAACGACGTTAACTTTCCATTCACTCATAAATGATTTAGACGAACTGTCTTCACCATGTGACTTATCATGCAATAAGGAACATATCACCTCTTCGGACCCATCCCAAAAGACATTTGGAGTCTACTTAATTTTGAACTCAAAGTTGGCCCAAAGTAAGTCTTATAAAACCAAAATTTCCAACAATTTGTTATCATATGATATAGGTTTTTAAATGCTTAAATTTCATGTAATATGGTTTCAACGGTGATGACTGTTTTGCAATTTGCAAATCATTAGTCATTTTAAAAAAAAAAAATTAACAATTTAACCTTACACAAGCATTTGGGACAGGGTTGTGTAAGTAGTTCTTTTCAATCATGTTTGATTTTATGAATGTGGGATTATTTTGTTGACAGAGGTCACACAACTTGTTTTGGGATTAGAATTCATCACAAAATGACGAAAATATCCTCCTCGGGTTAAATTTATCTTGGGATATTGTGAGAGTGAATTAAACATATCCTAATTACTAGATAAAATAGAGCTTTTATTGTGTTTAGCCATAGTTTCACTTTGCAGTTATTTTAATACTATACCAACAGAAAATTTATACACAACGATTTGACAAATTTGTATTCATTTGTTTCATATTTTAAACTAAAAAATTTACCAATTGACTTATTATTTAAAAAATATCATTGTCATATCATCATGGTAAAATTTCCTGTATTACAAATCATTTTTCTTTTTCTAACTATGTATACATGCTATCAGGCACCCGAGTTCACTCCCCACAAATGAAAGAAAGAATCCTATTCAAAGTTTCAACCTTGCTCTTCTTCTTCCATGGAGGACCCTAAAATGATCCAGATAATGCCACAACCTAATTTTATGAACCTAAACATGGCCAACATAGATTCAAGCCATCCCTCACTTAACACCACAGAGACAGATACAAAGCCTTCAAATGAAACCCTACTCCAACTCTCCTTCACCCACCTACCAAACTCAAAACTAGACCTCCCAATCTTGCCAGAAAGCCATGCTGAACCCAACTAACTTGATGTGTTCACTAGTCATCAACAACAGGCCTTTGAACTTGGAGATGTGTCACAACTAATCAACTTTGGCTGCTGATAAAAAAAAAACTAATCAACTTTGGCTCACCATTTTTTTGAAGTGGAGGGCATTGGGAGGGATGATGAAAGAGCCAATAACGACAGGCTTGCAAGCCCTGACAGTTTCTTCGATGAGTTACCGTCTGACATGTTTGACTATCTTGAGCCATGTCCAAGCTCATCTCCTCTCTGAATTGCTGGTGAGAAGTGTACTGTACTTACTCATGAAGAAAGGAAGTTCTATGTGTATGATTTGTTTATTAAATATGGTAGTTACATCTATTATTAGATGGCACACGATTTTCTATTTCTAAATGTTAAATATGGTAGTTACATCTATTATTAGATGGCATACGATTTTCTATTTCTAAATGTTTACGTTTCTCTATTTTAACGCATTTTTAAATTATTATATTATGTTTTGAGATTTTTATATTTTAAGATTCTCAAATAATTTAATGACTAGAAATATATTAAAATAAATGGACAGAAGCATTTGGGAATAGGGGATCCTTAGCTATTGGATCATGTGAATTGCATTACTATATGATAATTAATAGTGAGGACAAAAAACTCAAACATAAAGTGTGATACAAATAAATTCTTAATTTAAATTTTATTATATAAGAGTTAAATTTAAATCACCTATTATTGAATACTAGTTAGTGGTCGAATGAGGAGAAATGTATTTGTTTTCATGTTTTGCTAATGTCTTCTTTGTAAGAGATTACTGTTCAAAAAGTTGGTATTTACCTCATAGTGCTTCTTCTTGAGTGATAGAAAATAAGGTCAACTATTGGTCTTTATAATTTTGGAAAAAAATTATTTAAATTATTAATTTTTTTTAGATTGGAATTATTATGATTTTAATTTTATCAATTTAAATTTTGTACTTAAATTTTCAGTTCTATGTTATCTATCTATCATCTTCCCTTATAATTTCAGTGGAAAATGACTAGTTCATCATAGTTCAACTTGTGTGAAATTTTCTAATGATAAATTACTAGCAAATTTTACCCAACAAGAAAATAGATAACTCATATTGATTCCTACCCAATAATTTTGTTGAGGAAAAACTAACTAACAAATTATTTATACAGTATTTATCATAAGAATAATATAACAGTAATATTTTTACAATTAATTATCACTTTCATGGGTCATTTATATTGACAAATATTAGGCCCACAACATGCCCAAATCATTATGCATAATTTTTTTTTTTGTATAGTTCTTTTTTTTGGGGTAGGGGAGGGGGGTAGATTTTATAGTGTTACACTTTTGTTAATAATAAGGTGACTTTGGTTGGCAGACGTGTTAAAGTAAGCTTCCATTGGTTGGGGACCTAATAGAAAACTTGGTCGGCCAAGAGGCCAAAGAATAATATGTTCTTCTTGTTATTCTTGCAAGCGTAACCGATGCATTGGGGCAAGAATGCATCAGTTCCACTTGCAGGAATGATAAGAGCAACATATGAAGTATTGCCAAAGCCTTAATTGATGATGTAAATAGAAGGTTGTAAGCTCTAGGAAGTGCTACCAACATTTGCGGAGGACGACATGCTTGAGAACAAAAATTCTTCTTCATTTTTTTGGATTTGTTCTCCGAAGAGTATTTCTCTCAAAGGTTCCTGCATTTCTTCTCTAGCCAATGTCCTCATTATTGTCCTTATGTTGCTACATTTTGGTCTACATTCAGAGGGACATCATTACAAGAGACACTTTGAGAAGGAGTATTTGGCTCCGACTGCAATTCTTCGAAGCTCTGACTAGTTTCAATATTGATGCTTGGAGAAGGCAACCATCAATGCTCAACATTAAATTGATTCATCCAGTCAATAGAAGAGTTGCTTCGATGTTCCCTCAGGGCTGATTAGGGTTTCACAAACAAGATTTCTTTGCAATCTTGAAATCATATCACCAAAATTAGTAATTTGTAGTAACATGTTTACCAATAAGCAAGAATAATAAGTACTTATAAATGTACAAGTATATAAATGAACTTTGAGTTTTTGAAAAAAATCTTTTAGTTACCTAGAATATAATAACGGTGAATAGCACGCATCATTTAACATTAAGAATATATATATATATATATATATATATGAAACAAACAAAATCTATACAAAGGGGAAAAAAAAAGAGGGGAGACAGGGAGTTCTAGTACAAAACGTGAAAAAAATAAAATTAATAGCAATACAAATAATTTTTGGATTTCCAAACTTGAAGATTGATACATCCTTGAAACTAAATGATTTCACACATCAATGAGCACAAGACTGTATGGGTACATAAATAGTAAGAGGGGGATTCCTTAATTTTACTTTGGACTGAACTCGTTTGGGTCGAGCTGAGTGGGCCAAGCTTGTTGGACCGAACTATGTCTGTGTGATCAGTGGGCACCTTGGGGTTAAGGATCCCGGTCCGGTTGAGCCGGAGTGACTTTAGTCTGCTAGCCCGGTGGGATAGCGCACTTTAGTGAGTTAGACAGGACTTCCAAGTTTGGGCCGACCGGGCAGGAGAGCTGTCAGAATTTGGGAGCTCGGTGGAAGAACTGCGCGGTGGGAAGTAATCAAGGAAACCGGTCAAGAGGAATGGTTGCGTCGGCAGGTCATAGTGCCGCACTGATAGTAGCCCGGTTGGAAGTGCTGTGCGGTTACACGGCATCGCGGAAAGGAGGTTCCGCAAATCATACATTAATTCAGTTTGGCGGGTTTTGTTAGGTGGTATTTAGCTGTTTTAGCGCTAACACGTGGGGAAATGTGAGAGGAGAGCAGGTCCAAGCGTCCTGAGAGGACTGGGTGCGAAAGCAAGCGCAGAAACCATATAAACAAGATTACATCTCCATATAGAGGCATGGTGAAAAAACTGAACTATCACATTGTAACCTCTCTCTTCTCTCTCTCTCTAAAGGTGTGCTAACTTGATCGTCGGAGAGGTTTTTTGGCAACACACCGCCGTTGTGTTCGCAGGTTAATCGGAACGAAGCAGAGTTTGGATGCGAGGAGTACAGGCGGTATTGGATATTTGCTCCCCGTACAATTGGCACCGTCTGTGGGAAGTCGAAGCAAACATAACCTTGTCCTCCAAGCTCATCGGATCATCTTTCATGGAGAACAACGACGAAGTACCATTGTTTGCCATCGACGGTATTACCCCAGAGTGAGTCCGACGGAGAGACGGACTTCCTGCCGTTCCGAACATGGCGGGCCTAAAGACCTCACCAGGAGGACTCTCCAAAGATGTGCGAGATAAGAGCTCCAGGAGCACTGATCACTCGCGGAATCCGGATGGGCACCGGTGGTGAAGAGATTTGCACGCTCAACGCCTGGCGCATAAGTTGAGGGACCAAGACGACGTCATCCGGAGAATGGTGGCAAAGATGGAAGCTCTCAAGCGGCAAGTCAAAAGGAAGGGTGTTGCTGGAGTGGGTGACCACAGTGAGCTCACCCATGAGCTCACCCAACCTCGCCGCTTAGGCAGCCAGAACTAGCGACACATGTCCTTTCTCTCCATTACCAGAAGCTATGGGATTGGAGACTCTGACCCGTCGGCAGAGAAGTCTTGCGCACAAGATAGCAGTTACCGTCCCTCACGTCCGCCGACGACGTCAAGATATTCCTACACCGCTTGTTTGGAAGACTTGAGGGACGTCTTGAAGGAACGAACGCGCCGACGGGAGTCTCAAAGGGTGCCAACTCTCTAGCGATTATCCTATAGAGGTTGCACCAGTGAAGAAGTCGTAATGTCACCATCCAGTTCAGTCGTACCTGTCTCTTTGGACAAAAATTTGGCAAGGCTGAGCGCCACCCCCTTCTCCCTTGAGATAGAGACCACATCGCTTCCAGCGTGATTTCACTAGCCCAAATTTATGCTTTATGATGAAAAAACCAATCCGTACATGCACGTAAGCCACTTTCAGCAGGTTATGGCTAGATACAGGCGTAATGATGCGCTCATGTGCCTTATTTTCCCGTTGAGTTTGGGCGAGTTGGGCTTGAAGTGGTTGGAGAGGCTTCTGAAGGAAAGCATCGAAAGGTGGCAGCAGTTGGCAGAAGCATTCGTGACTTGATTCAAAACCAACACTAAAACGGCAAAGGAAGTTGACCACCTCCTAAGTGTCAAGATGGAACCAAGCGACTCCCTCAAAGAATATAACGCCAGATACTGGGAAACTTTCAACGAGATCCTTGATTGCCAGACCAACCTAGCAATCAACCAATACAAGCGCGGTCTCCAGGTCGGACATAGACTGAGGGATTCGTTCACAATGAACCAACCAACTTCCATGGAGCTGTTGATGCAACGCATCAACGAGCACATTCGAGTAGAGGATGATGCGAATGCAGCCACCGCGAAGGCTAATCTGGTGGCAACCGACAAAAGAGTGGCCGAAAAAGTCCACACGATCGGACAAGAGACAAACTATCCAAATGACCGCGTAAGGGAATCAAACCGTGGTCCGGATTATAGAAATCAGCGTAAAGGTCACCGTAATGACCAAACAGATTATCCCCGTGATGACGCGGCAGAGGCAAACAAAAAGTTGAACGCTCGAATGGGCATCACCACAGTTTTTAAGATCCAAATTTACCGCATATTTAGTGAAATCTGCAACGAGATTTACGTCCGATTTCTGGCTAAGTTAGGCGATGCGCAGAAGGGCTTCAATCCGCGGTACCGCTGCACATTTCATAAGGAGTGAGGGCACCGGACGGAGGACTGTCTGCCCCTGAAGCAACACTTGGAGGAGTTGGTCGCCGCCAGTTACTTGGACCGTTACATCGACGGGGGCATCAGGGCCGCACACCATGCTCCGGCTGAGCTAAGTGGTTTAGATGTCTAGAAACGCCTCCCCATGTAGTGGTCAATGTGATCCACGGTATAGTTGAGCCAGCGCGGGTATGCGAGCTCCGAGAGATGATCAAAAAAGTGGAACATATGAGGGAAGTTCTGTCAGCCCAGCCCATGGTCAAAAGAGGCAAGATCGAGGAGAAAAATGTGCTTAGCTTCTCAAGCAGGGATCTTGAGTGCATTCAAACAATGCATAATGATGCTTTGATGGTAACCCTTCGCGTTAGGGACTTTGATGTTAAGCGCATTTTGATCGACCAAGGCAGCTCGGTCGAGATCATGTTCTACGATGCCTTCAAGTAGCTCAAACTCAGAGATACAGACTTGGCTCTGGCAACTTCGCCACTAGTCGATTTTAACTCACAACCGGAGTGGCCAATAGGAAAGATAATCCTACCGGTCAAAGCCGGACCCGTGGTCAAGCAGGTGGAGGTCTGGGTGTTGAAGGTGTCGTCCACATACAATCTGATCCTAGGTAAGGGATGGCTTCATGCCATGCAAGCGGTGGCATCGACCTACCACCAGGTTATGAGGTTTCCCTCGGCCACAGGGAAAGTTGAGGAGATTTGGGGTGATCAAGTCATGGCTAAGCAGTATTTCATGGTAGTGAATGGGAGCCGAGCAGCCAAAGGCTTCGTGCAAATAATAGAAGGCCCAGAAGATCAAAGTGTCCTAGATGATGTGGGCACTAGGGTCGAGGAAAAGGCTGTTGAAGATTTGGTGGAGGCGCGGATCAACACAGAGAATCCTGACAAGTTCTTTTTGGTGGGATCTAGCCTGACCGTCCAAGAAATGACGAAGATGGTGGAGTTCTTGGTGGCGAATATTGAAGTATTTGCATGAACACCATACGACATGCTTGGCATTGATCCAAGCTTTATTTGCCACCAACTGAATGTCTTCCCGGACGCACGTCCTGTCAGTCAAAGAACGAGGAGATTAGCCGCCGAGGTAGTTGCAGAGGAAGTCAAAAACCTGCTGGAAGCTAGGGCAATCTAGGAAGTGCACTACCCTCGGTGGGTTTCAAACATGGTCGTGGTACCCAAAAAGAATAGAAAATGGCGAGTTTGCGTTGATTACAAGACGGTCAATCGAACTTGCCCTAAAGACAGTTTTCCTTTGCCCAGAATCGACCAGCTGGTGGATCTTACAGCCAGACACAACCGGCTCAGTTTCTTAGATGCCTATCGTGGTTATCCCCAAATCGCCATGCACGAACTCGATCGCAAGATAACCTCTTTCACGACGCCGAGGGGATTGTTCTGCTATAGAGTCATGCCATTTGGTTTGAAAAATGCTGAGGCGACTTTCCAGAGGATGGTGGCCAAGATGTTCGTCCCTCTATTTGGCCGCACGATGGAGGCTTACATCGACGACATGGTGGTCAAAAGAAAACATCAGGAGGACCACTTGACCAACCTAGCTGAGATGCTCGCCGTTCTTAAACAACACAAGCTACGCCTGAATGCGTCAAAGTACGCCTTCAGCGTGGGTCAGGGAAATTCCTGGGCTTCCTAGTCACCAACCGAGGCATCGGGACAGGCCCCTCACAAATCAGAGCCATACAAGAATTGAAGCAGCCCAACTCGGTAAAGGACGTACAACATCTTGTCGGTATGGAAGCCGCGCTTAACCGGTTCATAAGCTGTTCATCATATCGTTGCAGACCTTTCTTTCGAGCTTTGAAGTCCAAGTTTTCATGGGACGAAGAATGTGACAGGGCCTTGGCCGAGCTAAAGACATATTTGTCTTTCGCCCCACTCTTGTTGACACCCAAGCACGGCGAAGAACTCTACCTTTATTTGGCTGTTTCTTAACATGCAGTTAGTGCGGTGGTCGTCCGGGCAAAAGGTATCCAACATCTCCCAATCTTTTACATGAGCAAAACCTTGTTACCAGTAAAGTTGAGGTACTTGCTACTGGAAAAACTTGCTTTGACGCTAATGACGGCCTCCAGGAAATTGGCGCACTACTTTCATGTTCACACAATCGTGGTATTGATCGAATTCCCTTTGAAAGCCTTATTTGAGCGGACGGATTTCTCTAGCCGAATTCTGAAGTGGGCAGTCGAATTTGGGCAATTCAACGTCGAGTTTTAACCCTGAACCGCCATCAAAGTCCAAGCATTGGTTGACTTTGTTGCTAAATTCTCACCTGGAATTCACCCGGTATGCCCGATGGATCTTACCGCGGTAGCCGGGGTGAAGAAGGTAAGCGCGACGGAAATTGCACAACAGAGTGATGTTGGTGACGTGAAACTCCTGTCCACAAATCCATCAGTCGGAGGTGTACTTCAACCCGACAATATGACGTCGGATTTGGGAATAATAGGTCAACTTGTTGGATCCGGCGCCGTATCGCCGAGGGGGGATGAAGACACGTCTGCTGTAATCGTCAGTGACGAGCTTGTCGCTAAAATAGCCGAGCAGCCGAGCGACCGTGATCACCTCAACCTTCAAGCATCCCAGGATCCCTCAAAATGCTAGAAACTTTTCATTGGCTAAATGTGAAAACTTTTTGTAGATGGTGCCCCAAATTGGCACGACGCCGGGCTGGACATGTTTTTGATCTCGCCAGATGGACTAACCATCAAACACTCTATCACGCTCGGATTCCCAATGTCAAACAACGAGGCTGAGTATGAAGCACTGCTGGCCGGACTTAAAAGCGCGCTTCAATTGCACGCATCCGAGCTGATGGTCTACAGCGACTACCAACTCATTGTAAACCAAGTGTCTAGAGAGTGCAAAGCCAAAGATGACAAAATGGCCAAATACCAAGCTCTAGTGAGAGAACATATCAAGAATTCCAAGCAATAAGGGTCTAACAAATTGGCCATGAAGATAATGGCCGAGCAGATGAGTTGGCCGGCCTAGCTTCCATGTTCAACAGATCAACTCCCAGCCCTCTCCTAATTGAGTTCCTTCTAAGACCCAACATTGAGGACTCGGAGCAGACGGAAGTATTATGCGCCGAGCTTGGTCCCTCTTGGATGGACCATATCATCATTTTCCTTAAAGAACGGACCCTGCCTATCGACAAAAAGGAAGCACACAAAGCCCGGGTGAAGTCAGAGTCGTTTTGGCTCTCTCCATCTGGTTCTTTATATAAGAAGTCATTCATGGGTCCATACCTCAAGTGTGTTCATCTAAACAGCATGGAAGCTTTCCTTTACGAGATCCACGAAGGCATGTGCGGAAGTCACATCGGGGGGAGATCTTTAGCGTACCGCGCTATTTTGCAAGGATACTGGTGGCCATGCATGCAAGCAGATACACAAAAATATGTTAGAAAATACAAAAAATGCCAAAGGTTCGCCCACCAAATTCACTAACCAGCCAGAGAACTTCTCTCCCTTACAAGTCCTTGGCTTTTCGTAATGTAAGGGCTGGACATAGTGTGACCACTCCCAACAGCGCTGGGCAACCGGAAGTTCTTCATTGCGGCGGCAGATTACTTCACCAAGTGGGTTGAAGCCGAGCCCTTAGCGACTATCAAAGAAAAGGATATCAAGAGGTTTGTTTGGCAGAACGTGATTACGCGGTTTGGCGTCCCCAAAGCTTTGATTTCTCATAATGGCACCCAATTTGATGGACAGTTGTTTAGAGGATTTTATGAGGAATTGAAGATAGAATTCTACAATTCCACCCCGGCCTACCCTCAGCCCAACGGCCAAGCTGAAGCATCTAAAAAGACCATTCTAGATGGATTGAATAAAAGGCTAGAAAAAGCCAAAGGCAAGTGGGCCGAGGAACTTCCTAGTGTCCTCTGGGCATATCAGACAACTCCGAGACGCTCGACCTGGGAGACTCATTTTGTCTTGGCATATGACATGGAGGCAGTTATCCCATTAGAGATCGGCATGCCCACCATCTACAAAGAAAATTTTGAGCCCGAACTGAACTCTAACACCATCACCCTGGAATTGGACCTAGCTGACGAACGCTGAGAAAAGACGTTAATCCACGTGGCCGCATATCAACAGGAATTGTCCAAAAAGTACAACAAAACAGTGCACCCCAGGCCATTTAAAGTAGGGGTTGAGTTTTAAGGAAGGTGATGGGAAACACACTGGTGACGGGCGAAGGAAAGCTAAGGGCAAACTGGGAAGGACTTACAGGATAATCGGTCTGGCGGGCAGGGGGGGCATACCACCTAGAGGACTTAGATGGCAAAAGTGTATCCCGACCATGGAATGCAGCCAATCTCAAGCTGTACTATTTTTAGTCTTTGTCTATTGTGTGCAATTTTTTGTAAAGGAACAAGTTTCCCCTTTATTTACCAATGTAATACTCCATTTGCCAATGTAATAGAAATGAATTATTTTTGCATAGTAAGCTTGTTGTGTTTGAAGTAATGTAGTGAACGAGGGGCAACCGCCTCTAAAGCCGAGATGTTTTATCCCAGCTAAAAGAGTTGATGATTTGTTCAACTGTATGGTTTTAGCCGAGATGCTTTACCCCGGCTAAAAGAGTTAATGATTTGTTCAACTTATAGCCAAGATGTTTTATCCTGACTGAAAGAATTGATGATTTGTTCAACTCTGTGGTTTTAGCTGAGATGTTTTACCCCGGCTAAAAGAGTTGATGATTTGTTCAACTTTGTGGTTTTAGCCAAGATGTTTTACCCCGACTAAAAGAGTTAATGATTTGTTCAACTCTATGGTTTTAGCCGAGATGTTTTACCCCGGCTAAAAGAGTTGATGATTTGTTCAACTTATAGCCGAGATGCTTTACCCCGACTAAAAGAGTTGATGATTTGTTCAACTCTGAGGTTTTAGCCGAGATGGTTTACCCCGGCTAAAAGAGTGATGATTTGTTCAACTCTGTGGTTTTAGCCGAGATGCTTTATCCCGGCTAATTGAGTTGATGATTTGATCAACTCTAGGATTCTAGCCAAGATATTTTATCTCGGCTAAAAGAATTGATGTTTTGTGCTACTCTAGGATTTAGCCGAAGAGTTTTTGTTCGCTCAATGGAGTTGACGATTTGTTCAAATTCAGTGATTTCAACCGAGATGATTTTGCTCGGCCGTTAGGGCGGATGATTGGCCCAGCACCAAGTCCTTAGCTAAAATAATTTTTGCTCGGCCGAAGAAGTTAACAAATTATTCAACTCTTGGATCTTAGCCGAGACGATTTTGCTTAATTAGAAGTCAATGAGGAGTGGATGTTTGGTTCCAGTCCTTTAAGACCAAGATAACTTCCTCGGTTCAATCCGTGGGTAACATGCCGGGCACGTGTGGCATCGTAGCAAAATGAAATGCAACATACATTACAAGAATGTGAGTGAAATGTGAACAACTTTGCATTAATTGAGAATTTTAGTACAAAAGGAAGGGTAGGTAGCTCGGTTACATACTCCCCAAAAAAAAAAAAAAAAAAGGTGAAGAACTCTTGACTAAACTAAGGGGGAGAGATCGGCGAAGTCGTCCCTGGCCCCCTTCGCAGCAGCCTCCAGATCAACTGTGGAGGGAATTTCTCTGACGCTGGTCTCCTCCTGGCCGGTCTCCTCCTGGCCAGTCTCCTTTGGGCGGCCCTCTTCCTCGGCATCATCCTCGTCATCGTACCCGACCTCTTGCTCAGCATCCTCTTGCAGCGCATTGAAGACTTCGTTTGCGTACGGCACCATGTAGGCTGGCAAGAAGGTAGCAGGGGGAGAGGTGAACACCTCAGTTCCAGATACTTGGCCAAGCTATTCACAGGCAGCCTTCCAACCGAACTTAAAGAATATGTCCTTGGTGGCCTCGTCTTGTTTGGTATAGCTCTCTTCGGCCTCCTTGAAGCCCTGATTGTTCGCCGCATCTACTTCATCTTTCCTAGCTTGCTTTAACACTTCCATCTCGGCCCGGAGAGCGTCTTTTTCCTTCTCGGCGGATCCAAGTTGGCTGAGCAATTTGGTGTTGTCCGTGTTGGCCATCTCCAGCGAGGCCTTGGACCTCCCCAGCTCGGTCTCCAAATGTTTGACTTGATTGGTTGCATCAGTTACCTTTTGCCGGAGTTTATGAATCCGATCCATCACGAGGTGCTGTTTCTAGATAGCCTATAAGAGAACGTATTAGAGTTCAAATAAGAGAATTAACCGTGAACACACTTGAACAAATTTGAACTAATTCACAAAATTCTTACCTTGGTCATGGATTTAACCGTGGACTTCACGAGGCGGGTGTCGGGCACGTGGTCGCTGCCGATTATGTCGCTCGGCAGAAGTAATGCTTTTGTCAGATCAAAAGCCAAGAGGTGTTCTTTATCGCCCTTGACTGACGCGGTGGCTGGGATCTTCTTACCCTAGTGCTTCAACTGTGGTTGCCATGAGGGCGTTGGCTCAGACCCCTCCGTCGGTTGCTCGGTGCTCAACTTGGCGACGAGCTCGGCTATTGGATCGGTAGACCGGAGCCTTTTCCCCGCTCAGCGACTTTCTTTGCTGGCTTGCGTCGCAATGGTCGACGCCAGTGCAATCACGGTCCCTGATGTTTGACTAGCAATAGAGGCACGAGGGGGGATGCTTGGTATCTCGGTGGATGAGCGGTGATGAGATTCTTGATTCGGCTTCGTTTGGTCATTTCCTCCTCCTCGATCAGCCAGATTAGGGGCACGTCTGGAAATGTTGGATCAGGCAGTGGGGATGGTGCTCACAGAAAGTTTGTAACCCTACTTCTGCGAGGAGCCTTGTATCGTTAGCTCGGTACGTAACCGAGAAGGTCATGGCAATCTCGATGACGATACTGCAGCATGGCTCTGATGGCAACCTCGTTTGGGTTGAAGTAATTTGCTTGCAAGGCTTCGATAGCTGCAAGGAAAAGAGCGCTTAGTACAGAATAGTAAAGGAAGGCAAATTGACCGATCAGTGAGCACGGCTTACATGTCGAACCGAAGTTCTTGCTAATGTACCAGCCAGGTACATCAGCCGTCTTGTAATTCCCAGACACCCAAAAGAAGTCATCATCGTGCATATCTTTATCCAGTGTGCCGGTTAAAAGCTTTTCCTTGCCCAACTGAATTTGCAAATAGATTAATGCTTGAGGCCTCGAAATTGCCTCGAAATTCTTTTTTTTTTTTTTTTTTTTTTTGCTGTGTGTTTGGTTTTTTTTAATTTTTTTTTCTATCTTTTTTTTTTTCCTTTCTTTTTTGCAAGGGTGGTTATGTGTATTAAACATCTCGCACTTACTCAGTCTGTATGGTTTGATAAAGTCTAACCCATCTCACTCACCTTATCAAACTACATAGGCTGAGTTTTTTTTTTTTTCTTCTATTTGCTGGGCTATGTTGGTTTATTTTATTTTATTTTATTTGTTGGGTTATATTGGTTTGGTTTTTTTTTTAAAAGGTGGTTATGTGTAGGGGTGTGCCAAAAAACTAAACATTCCGCACTAACTCATCATACAAAATTATATGAAATTAACAAAATTTAACTAGCAACTTAACTGATCAGTCAATTAGGTTGGACTGGTTGAGTGATAAAATTGACTGATCAATTAGATTGTTGGTTAAATTTTGTTAATTTCATATAATTTTATACAATGAGTTGGTGTGGAATGTCTAATTTTTTGACACATTTCTACACATAAACCACCCTTAAAAAAAAAATATTTGTTGTCGAGGCAAATTCGAGGCCTCTAGTATCACTATTTCAAATAATAGATAAACTTGTCGGTTGTATGCCTGAGGTTGTATTGGCGCAAAATCTTAGCTAGTCCTAGGTTCAAGCCAAGCCGGTGGTTCAGTTCGGCTACCCTGTTTATTATTCTGAAAGTGTTTGTCGAAACTTGTGTTGGTGCTAGCCCGTTACGCCTCAAGAACTCACACATCAAAGGTTGAACAAGGAAACATAGACCTCCTCGACTATAGACAGCACGGTGAAGGGGCATTGATCCAGTCTGCCCCAAGGGGTGGTGTCTTCTACAACGAGCTCAAGGTGGACATCTTCAGGGACATCATACTCCTCTCGGAACGCGGCTAGTGTGCCCGGCATGTTAACAAGGAAGCGGTAACACCCCATGTGAAGCCGGCTAGTTTCAGCACGACAGTGTTGGTTTGGCAGAGTTTCGAGTGATGGCTGCTCGGCCTTTGAGAGCCCTGGTGTTGGTGTCTGGTCTCCTAGGACTCTGCAGTAAAAGCCAAGTGTAAGTGATAGCGCGGTCGCGCAAACGAGCTTCACTTTAGTTCGGTCACTGGAAGTGCAACAGCAGCTCGGTTGCTCAAGCGGACCAGATATTAGCCCGGTCGAGCGGCCTAGCATTCTATTAGCTCGGTTCCCACCCAAGTCTTACAAACTTGTAACTTGCTCGGTTCTATTATGGTTTGGGATCAAACGAAGACCTGGAGCTCGGCCAGTCCCAGATTTTGGCACGTTCATCATACAAGATGATGAACAGTTATAAAGGTGGTTTTTGCAATTACAATGGAGAGGAGCCCTAGCCTAACCTTATTTGACGCCCAAAACCCCACAATCGTCGTGCCCTAGACTCACTTATGTGAGATGATTCTTAAGAATGTGAAGAATTGAAGGAACCACGGAGGGAATGAGAAGAACTTAACAATTCAGAGATGGGGAATCTTTCCACGCAACGATGGCGAGCCCAAATCCACCAGTAGAATGCTTTGACGTGGGCAAGGGATACGGAAAGCGAGTGTGATTACGTTGTAGCTTTGGACCACAGGGTTGTATGAGGAAGAGAATGTGCAGTAGAGGGAGAAAGTGAAGGAGCATACGATGTGCATATGAAGGCAGAAGAGGTGCCAAAATTTGAAAGGAGACAGCGTGCGATGGCTGGGTTGGCTCAACAAGGCCAATTGGCAAGAGACACGTGGCTGTGATAAGACCACTGTTAGAATTGAAGAGACAGGAAGTGACGTTGAAATGTCGACCAAGCTGATTAGTGATTTCGGCCGAAGAATGTAATCCCGGTCACGCTGACGCGGACAGGATTAAGGGGCAATAGAGAGGGGGATTCCTTAATTTGACTTTGGACCGAACTCGTTTGGGCCGGGCTGAGTGAGCCAAGTTTGTTGGGCCAAGCTAAGTCCGTGTGATCAATGGGCACCTTGGGGTTAAGGATCCCGATCCGGTTGAGCCTGAGTGACTTTAGTCCGCTAGCCTGGTGGGATAGCACACTTCAGTGAGTTAGACAGGAATTCCAAGTTTGGGCCGACCAGGCAAGAGAGCTGTCAGAATTTAGGAGCTTGGTGGAAGTACTGCGCGGTCGGAAGTAATCAAGGAAACCGGTCAAGAGGAACGGTTGCATTGGCAGGTCGTGGTGTCGCGCTGATAGTAGCCCGATTGGAAGTGCTGTGCGGTTGCACAGCATTGCGAAAAAGAGGTTCCGCTAATCGTACATTAGCGGTTTTTGTTAGGTGGTGCTTAGTTATTTTATCACTGACACATGAGGAAATGTGAGAGGGGAGCAGGTCCACGCGTCTCGAGAGGAATGGGCGCTAAAGTGCGCGCAAAAACCATATAAACAAGATTGCATCTCCATACAAAGGCATGGTGAAAAAAAACTGAACTACCACATTGTAACCTCTCTCTTCTCTCTCACTCTTTAAAGGTGTGCTAACTTGATCGTCGGAGGGGTTTTTGGGCAACACACCGCCGGGTAGCTCACCACCGTTGTGTTCACAAGTTAATCGGAACGAAGTGAAGCTTGGACGCGAGGAGTACGGGCAGTATTGGATATTTACTCCCTATACAAATACTAAATCGTGAAGTTGAGTGTATATATGTGATTTTTAGTTAATAAACTTGAAGATTTACACATGCATGAAATAAAAAAAGGAAAGATCCGAGTCAAGTAAATAAGGAATCTACCCAAGACACAAAATTTCAGAAAAATAGAAAGAACAATCACGAATACAAATTGGGTTTCACTGCTTTCAATCTACGAGAGGCAAAACAAATGGATGATTTAAAAATCAAACAACGAAATCATCGAAAAATGGTTCACAGATTATGAATCAAACCATAGATTAAAAAAAAAAGATTGAAATCAAGAAAAAACAATTTTACTCCATCAAGAGAGAGATCTTGAAAACGAAGACTACACATTAGGTTAAAGATCTAAAATAGCAATCAAGATGGAAAAAGAGTAATGCCTTTTTGGATTTCCAAACTTAAAGATTGATACATCCCTGAAACTAAATGATTTCACACATCAATGAACACAAGACTGTATAGGTACATAAATAGTAAATCGTGAAATTGAGTGTGTTTATGTGATTTCAGTTAATAAACTTGAAGATTTACACATGCATGAAATAAAAAGAATAGATCTGAGTCAAGTAAACAAAGAATCTGGCCAAGACACAAAATTTCAGAAAAATAAAAAGAACAATCATTGAAAAATATAATCACAGATACAAACTGGGTTTCATTGCTTTCAATCTACGGGAGGCAAAACAAATGGACTAAAAATCAAGCAATGAAATTAGAGAAAAATAATTCATAGATTATCAATCAAACCAGAGATTAAAAAATAGAAAAAAGAAAAGAGATTGAAATCAAGAAAAACAGTCTTACTCCTTTAAGAGCTTCAAGAAACCTGTAGCTCCCATTTTCGTTCTCCCGCTCTGTGTGTGTGTTTCTCAATTTTTCTTTGTGTCTCTCTATCTATTTGTTACTATTACTTCTCCTTTTCATTCTCTCTCTCTTTATACCTATTTATCCATATGTCTCTATCTCAACTTCTTTTTTCCAACCCTCCAGAGGGTTAAGACAAGGTGATCCTCTTTCCCCCTACCTCTTCCTCTTCTATATCGAGAAATTGGGCCACAGTATCTAGGAAGCTGTTAATCAGAAAAGATGGAAGCCAGTTAGGATCTCTAAACAGGGCCCCAGGTTCTCCGATCTTTTTTTTGCGGACAACATGCTTTTATTTGGTGAGGCTTCTAGCAATCAAGTTTCTGTGATGAAAGACATCATGCAAGTTTTCTGTGCTAGCTCCGGCCAACGCATCAACTTTCAGAAGTCTAAGGTTTTCTTCTCCCCGTGTGTTGCTCGCCAAACCAGTAATGTTTTGAGCACGGAAAGTGGCATTCCTATTACTCTTGATCTGGGTAAATATTTGGGTGTTCCATTACTTCATACTCAGGTCTCCAAGAACACTTACAAGTATATTATTGATCGAGTCAACGATCGATTAGCAGGTTAGAAGGCCAGACAGCTGTCTTTGGCTGGCCGTGCTACCCTCATCCAATCAGTAACATCTTCTATTCCTACCTACGCCATGCAGTCTACGCTTCTTCCTAGCTCCGTTTGTGCTACCATTGATAAAAGTCATCGCCGTTTTCTTTGGGGAGCGGACCCAAATCATTAGCGCATGTCTCTGGTGGCTTGGGATACGGTGTGTAAGCCCAAAATCGCAGGGGGTTTGGGTTTACATAACATGAGGGATATCAATATTTCTTTATTAGCTAAGTTAGGGTGGCGGGCTATTCATGAGTCTTCTCCTTGGGCTGTAGCACTCCGCTCCAAATACTTAGCCTCGGGTAAACAGTTGTGGGATCCTTTTCCCTCCACCTCTTCATCCACTTGGCGTAGTATTTCTAAAGGTACCTCGGTGGTAAGAGATGGGCCCAATGGAGGGTTGGCAATGGGAGACTTATCAATTTCTGGAAGGATTTATGGTTAGGCTCTGTACCTCTTCTTCATCATGTTATAGCCCCTCCTTCTAATGATGAATTGGTTTTAAAGGTTGTAGATTATTAGGGAGTTGACGGCAGCTGGGATTGGGCCAGGCTCTCCAACTGGCTTTCCCCTGATATTTTGGCCCTTCTTTCACCAGTGGTGATTCGGCCCGGAGTTGATAATCCAGACATCTTAGTGTGGAAACATTCTACTCATGGTATATTCTCAACTAAATCTGCCTATTTAGCCATTAGACAGCAAGATGGACACGTTGAAGCCGAGTTGGATAATTGGAGATTAATTTGGAAGGCTCGAGGACCTAATCGATGGAAATATTTCACGTGGTTGGCCCGTAGTGATCGTTTGTTAACTAATGCTTTAAAACATCAGCGACAACTTGTGCCAGATTCATCATGCTCTCTATGTCTTCACCATAATGAATCAACGCTTCATGCTATGCGTGATTGTACTCGAGATAGGCGTATATGGCAAGAGATTATTCCTCCCTCTCATTAGATGGAATTTTTCTCATTACCTTTAACCCAGTGGGTAGATCTGAATTTGGGAACTCCTCCGTGGAACCACCAAGGATCCTCTAGAGTGTTTTTTTCCTAAAGTTTCTTAAAGTGGTGTATTGTGTGGTTGAGATTTAATGTTAAAAAATTGATGTGACTTGTCATTAAATCTCAACCACACAATACACCACTCTATGAAACTTTAGGAAAAAAAAACTCTAGAGGATCCTTGCTCCCGTGGAACTCCCACTCTGAAACTTGGCCCTCTTTATTCATGGCTGCCATATCTTCTTTATGGTTTTGGCGAAATCAACAAGTGCATGACTCAAATTTTACAGAACCTTATCGACCGGTGGCACTTGTTAAGACGAGAGCTCATGAATTCAAGGCCTTGAAGGAAAGTCTAATCAGGGGCTCAAGCATGACCTCCATACATATTATTTGGCAACGCCCTATGACTGGTTAGGTAAAGATCAATGTTGATGGTGCTGTGGCCAAGAGATCTGGGCAAGCCGCTTGTGGTGGTCTCATTCGCTCCGCTCAAGGTAAATGGCTTAATGATTTCAGACCTCAGGTTGGCTCCTCCTCCATACTTGTTGCTGAGCTTTGGGGTATTTGGAAGCGGTTACAGCTTGCTTGGTTGCACAAGCATCGCCGAGTGATTCTTGAAACTGATTCGGTTGAGGCTTATCAAGCCATTCAAAAGGCAACTCCTATGCACCCTCAATTTAATATTTGTCAAGAGTGTTGGGATCTGTTACATCAGGATTGGGAATGTGATGTTCAATTAATTTGGCGAGAGGCTAATGGGAGTGCAGACATCCTTGCTAAGGAAGCTCTTGGCATGGCTACGCAGTTTGAGATTTTGTTTATAGCGCCTCTTTCTTTGGCTTCAGCTTTGGCGTCTGATTTGCAGGAGGTTGGTTCCTCCAGGTTGGTTAGGCTGTAGTCTTGTTTTTGTTTTTGACTGCGGCCCTTTGTTCACCCAAAAAAAAAAAAAAAAAAAAAAAAGAATATATAGGCCTCTTTTGAGATGTATGATTTTTAGTAAAAAATTACTATAAGTTATCACATCACACTTTATTTTTTTTACATATATTTTCATAAAAAATCAATTAAAATAATCAATTCGCAAACAAAAATACTAGTGGTCCTAAAAATTCTACCAAAAATTTTACTAAATGTCTCACATGGGTATAAAACCCACAAAATATGAGTCTCATGTAAATCTCACACCCATATAAGACAATTAGTAAAAATTTTAATAAAATATTAAAATCTCTAACGTTATTTATTCCTAAATAAGGCCTAGTATTAAGAAGGGATATTGAGTGTGAGTGGAATTTTCGAATGGGATCGTTGTAATGTAGACATTTTTCAAATTTCCAAAGAGAAATTGAAACCATAATTTCATTCCAAAGCAGAACAACCCTAGACAATCCCATCCAGAGCCAAACGTATGCTGAGTAAGATTGAGCATCATTGTGACTAATTCAATTCAAAAATGTTTGGGACTTCTTTTTTTGGGAGTTCTATGACCCTCAATTTGATCTTAGCCCTTGATGTGTGTGGGGGATCCACTCATGTATGTGTGGACCTCACATTATAAGTGGTTGGAATGAAAGTGAGAATTATGGGGGTCATATATGTGTGGGGGTCTCTATCACAATTAAATTCAATTCGCCCGTACACTCTTTCTGTAGGATTATAGCCAACCCTCTTCTTCGTAGCTTTGTTTTTCTCTCCTTCTATCTATCTCTTTATCTCTCTATCTCTCTTCAAACTTGAACTATAGTGTGTGTATGTATGCATTGGCC
This sequence comes from Camellia sinensis, assembly GCF_055761805.1. Taxonomy (NCBI): domain Eukaryota; kingdom Viridiplantae; phylum Streptophyta; class Magnoliopsida; order Ericales; family Theaceae; genus Camellia; species Camellia sinensis. The sequence continues at coordinate 195,014,159 of NC_138964.1, forward strand.
CTTGTAGTTTTTTTATATTTTAATTTTGACCCTTTACGTTTTAATTTTTTCTTAATTTACTTTTAAAACTAATTTTTGTTTTAAAATTAGATAAAAATTCCACATTAACTGTCACATGCTATGTTGGGGTTTGGATTTATCAAAGAAGTGTGAGTTATATATAATAAAATATTTTCATATCACGTTCTTGTTAATGTGTCATTTTCTATATAATTGTGGACATAAGTTAGCTCTTGGAGTAAATTAAAAAAAAAAAACTTAAAACATGAAAAGTTAAAAGTGAAAGGGAAAAAAAAAATTAAGGGCCCAAGTGAAAAATTGACCAAATATAAAGAGGATAAAGTGTAATTTACCTCTACATTTTTTTACAAATCTATAATTTTCTAATAAGTTTATATGCACAGAAACTATTTACAGAATGAGACACAGATCTCTCATAAGATGTGAGTCTCACACTATGTGGGCTCTACCTATGAGACTCACACATTGTGAGAGGTCTGTATCACATTCTGTGAATGATTTTTATGTTTTTAATATTGCAGATAATTTTTAAATGTCACACAAATGTGGTCAACTTTTTTTTTTTTTGATAGAACACAAATGTGGTCATTATGACCTCTACCGCACGCAATTCTGATTTCCCGTATGGACATGTGGCACCACAAATTTTTCATTAAATTGTGAAATTTCCTTCAAACATTTTATCAAAACAAAATAAAAAGTAAGAGAAATTAAAAAAAATAAAAAAAAATATAAGATTTAAATCTTATAACAAAATAAATTTTGAAAATTTTAATTTTATTAATTTAAACATTAAATTTATTTATTTATTTTTAATCTAAACTATTTATCTATTTTTATTAAATAAAATTAACAGAAAAAATATTTTAATTATTAAATTATATAAAAATAATATTTTTAATACTATTTGTTTGTTGAGTTTTTTTTTTTTTTTTTTGAATATTCTAAAAAAACAAACTATTTAGCGAATTGACTCACTTTTCAAACTATTTGGGAAAGTAACCTAGTTTTGAAATCGCATCTTGAACTTGCACTTTCAAATTGAAATTGCATCTTGAAAATGCCCTTTCAAATTGAAATCGCATTTTCATCATGCAATTTGAAGTTGAAGTTGTATGTCGAAAATGCAATTTCAAGTTTACATGGATAGATTTAAAGTATAAGTTTGAAGTCTACATGGACAATGGCTTGCTGATATGGCTTGAAATTGCATGTTCAAAATGCAATTTCAAATAATGAAATTGCATGTTCAAAATGCAATTTCAACTATAGATTTCTCAATTTGAAATCGCTTCAGATGATACATTCAGATGATACACCTCTAATCTCTATCACGAGAGAGAGCTACCCCCCTTCACTTCGACGCCCGACTCCCTCAACTCCTTCACTTCACTCGGACACCGTACTCTATCTTTCCCTGGACTCCAACGCCTGACTTCCGAATCTGTCTATATTTCCATCTCATTCGACAAAGGACAACTTAAGAGGTAATGTGGTATATATATATATATATATATATCTATATCTGTGTATATATACATTTAGATTTAGGGCTTTTGACAATCTGATAAACAATTTGAATGTTAGATTATGCGCTTTTGATTTGGGAATTAAGTAAACTTTACCTTACCTACGACTTGCTCGATGAAATTCCTTAACCAAATTTCCAGTCCTAAACCAAGTGTTTATTGCCTTGAATTACAAATTTTGTAATGTGAAATGGGCTTTTCTTTGTTTGATTAGTTTGCTTCTTGAGAATGAGTTATTGTGTTTGATTTTAACATTTCTTATTCATTGGTAAATGGGTTCCTTCTATTTGAAAAATATTTTTAGTTAATTTACTCAAATGCAATAAATTGCAACAATCATTTTGAGAAAAAAAATTTCATCGAAATAAATGGATTGTAAATTTCGAAATTAAATAATTGTACAAGGCAAGCTGTCTGAACCTTTCAATCTAACAATCAATAAAATTTTTACTCTAGATTTGAACCAAACAGGCTCTTTGAAGTCCACTTTCACCCATCTTTCAAAGACTTCTGGGGTGATATAACCTAGGGCTCCCAACATTGCCCATCTTCCGTGGATGACTTGAATGTTCAGTAACGATTATGTTATGGTCTGTTTGGCTCTTAGGAAACAGAAAAGAGAAGGGATTTCATTAAAAAAAGAAATAAAAAAATATGTTATATTTCGTTCATTTTTTCACTCCGAATGAAAAAAAGTTCCATGTTTAGATTATTGGGATGTAGGAGAGGGGATGTTTTTGACTTCCAAGTTTAGATTATTAGCTTCAAGTTGCACCAAACGGGATTGTAGTAGTTATTTGTTTATATTTTTGGTAAATAAGGTAGAGAATACCAATACACTTTGCATTGCCTAGTTGATTCATTTCATAACAAAACTTTCAGGTTCAATGAAGAAATTAATAACTAGATCGGCAAATTTACGTCAAGAGCCCTGTTCCTGGATTTTTGGCTGTTTTGATTAGTATGGGTTTAAAAATTGTGTAATGTTAAATGGATTTTTGGCTTGTCAGATTAGTTTTCTTATTAGGAATGAGTTCTTCTGTTTCATTTGAACAATTCTCGGTTGTTCACTGTGAAATGGATTTATTTGTTCTTAATTTTATTGATTTTTAGTTATGTTTTTTTATGATTGTGATTGTGTAGGGCTTCTTGTGCTTAATCCTTAGTTATTTTTAGATGGGTTATGTTATGATTTTGATTCGTTGTTATTTTTTTATTTTTATTTTTTTGATTATGATATGGTTTTGATTATGTTATGTTCATTTGTGTGACCATGAACTGTTATGTTAATTCTTTTATGTTAATTTTGAGTTTGTTATTGTCGTCGGTGTTATTTCCATTGTGATCATTTAAATTTAAACCCTGATTCGTACAGTTTAATGACGATACGTATTTTTTTAGATGTCAAGTTCAAGTGTCAATGGCAGTAGCTCAGATCAGTTGACATACTTGAACAAAAATTATCCTAAATGTAATAAAAAGGCCAGTATTCGAATTTCTGAGACCGATCGAAACAAAAACAAGTTATTCTACTCTTGTAATGATTGTGGTAGTTTCATTGGATGGTGCTTGCCTATGAATTCACAATCTAGAGGTCATGAAATTCCAAGACAAGCAGAAGGAGAACTGCCAACTAGCGCCGAACAACTTCGATGTATGACCGAACAACTTCGAGCTCTGACCGAACAACAAAGATGTATGGCAAAACAACTTCGAATTCAGAGCGTTAAGATGCAAAGAATAGAATTTGTGTTGTTTGTGTTGTTTGTGTTGCTTGTGATTGGTGCCTTAGTACTTATGATGTAATAATATAATGTTTTACTATCATGTTTTACTATGGTGCCTTATTACTTATTAATATGATATAATAATAGTAGAGGTAGACGTAAGTAGTGTGAACACTATTGTATAGTACTATGATGTTTTATAGTAAATTATGTTTTGGTGTGTGTATATATATATGTTTTGTTGTGGTTTTACATGAATATCAGACCGGTGTTCATAATGAGGATAATACGACCACCCTAGCTTCCAAGGGATTCAACTTCTGTTCATCGAAATTTAGTTCCTCCACTTTATTCCTTTGGTGAGCTTTTTCGATGTCCTGGAAAGCTGCAATTAACTGTGTGCACATTCCATCATAGTTATATGATACAGGCATATCTACACGCACTAACAGATGTAGTTATTAGTTATATCCTTGCTATTTTAGGAAAATAATCTCTAGTAGGTCAAAAACATGAAGGTAAAGAGGTAAAACATTTACGACATCTGAACAAGGACAACATAAGTAAACAACAATAATTACTGCCAGACTGCCAGTCATGACCTATTTTAAAATTTTAGGATTCAATGAAGTAGAATCCAAATAAAGAACCCCATTTGAATTACTGTAGAATCCAAATTTTGAATCAAATGTTAGAAAAGCTCCAAACTACAATAAAAAAAAATTTTCTTTTTCTTTACCTGCTTCCGTACAATCATTAAGAGTTCATTGCAATGGAAGATCCAAATGACTCTTTACTAGACCATGCAGACAGTGCTAGGAGGCTAAAAACTTCATAGACCTAAAGAATGAAAATTGATGAATAATTGAAATCCATAATAGCACACGCATAATACCAAAACAACTCATAAAGCTACGATTAGAACACTTAATAGTTACATAGACAAATATTAGACAGAAAATGTGACAAACTCATTATCGAAAGACTTAGTTTAACACACACATTACATAATTATGGAGAACCTAATATAATTTGGTACAAACATAGAGACCTAATTAGCACTTAAGTCGGCAATCTCAGAGTTCGAATAATCTGACAACTTAGGGTCAGAGACAAGTGCAGGATCCTCCATGATAGCCTTGATAGACGCAGCATTTGGTTCAGTTCCGCTCTTCTGGGCATCGTTCTTAATTATATATAGTTGCATATCACGGGCTAACCTACAGCGCATTTGAGAAATCTCACGTTGTAGTCTTTCACATAGTCGATCAACATTATCAGGATCTGCCTTTTGGATCTCAACAGAGTGTGCTTTCGGCACCTTAAGTCAATTTTCCCGACTTAAGGTTTCCATTTGTACTCGCTCTATAAATAGTGCGGGCTAATTGAGAAAAGCAGCGTTAGCTAAACCATATCTTGTTTGATTGTCAGATGGATCCATACATGAACCTCCTTGAACTGGATCATACTTGGGCATCATAAAATGTCTCTTCTCAAACCTATCACGATAACCACAAGCATAATCTAAAAAAGGTTCAGTTGTTTCATCTTTAGCATCGCCACGTCCCCTTCCCCCTCCCTTTCCTCGTGAACTCTCACCTCTTTGCAAGTTCCTACCACCTCTGCGATTTCCATTCCCTCCCATGAATCGTGTAGCCAAGTAAATTTTTTAAAATAAATCAACAATAATAAAGGAGGGCGAACTGAGTTGTAAGGGTGTGTCTTGACCTTCACTCCTTTATATTGTTGTTTACGAACATTGAATTCATGTCACTTAGAAATGATGACATGACACATATTCCATATTCCAACACGACAATGAGAAAGACAATGTGAGGAAAAAACGAAGAAAATAAATGCTTCTGCAAAAAGTAACATGATATGACAATCCCACATATACCAACAAAAGATAAGTTATCACTGTGAGGAAAAAGCAAAGAAAAGAAAAGAAATTGCACAAAGTCCCATGACATGGCAAGCCATCTGCATATACCAACAACAGACGAGTTGTCATTGTAAGGCAAAAACAAAGAAAATTAACGCCTTTGCCAAAGCCACTATTGGCATGTGACTTTGTGAATTTAATAAAAATGGAGAGGGGTGTTACAAAGTCAACTAAAATTTCATGAAACATAACTCACTCACATGTTCGATGTGATTACTCACTGTACCAAAGAAACATAACTCTGTCCGAAGTTATAATAGCCATGTCAATGGATCATGTCATTATGGAATGAGGGATGTCTGAAACGCCACTATATGTCTGTTAAAGTAACTGCATCACTGGGTCATGTGAATAGATAACTGCATGACTTGACAAGTCAATGCATGTGGACAAGTCACAAACCACTATAACATTTACCTTATACCCTCCTTCGTTTGATTTTATGATTGAATTTATAATTTTTTGGAAACACCATTTTCTGACCGCGATATCATCACATCAAAGTGACTACTCACTATATGAAAAAAGCAAGCATGCATATGAAGTTCACTGTGCCCATGTAAACTTAACCAATTCGTAACAGGATTAAATTATTAAGTCTGTTACAAGTCATTGCATCAGTGAATCATTTTGGACGGATCCGTGCACAACTTGACAAGTCATTGCACGTTGACAAGTCACGAACAATTATAGAATTTTATCTTCTACCCTCCTTCGTTTGATTTTACAATTGAATTTATAATTTATTGTAAACAACATTTTTTGCCTGCAATATTGTCACTTTCAAAGTAACCCCTCATTTGAGTTACTGTAACCATGACATCTCCTTTGCATGTCTATAAATAGCAGTACCCCAACTACGATCATTTTCCAACCCATCTGAATAGTTATTTACAACCCATCTATTTAATTTAATTTTCATGTATACGAGAAATGTCGTCATGAGGTGCAAGCAGTTCACACTGTCGAAGCCTTCCAAAAGTGTGGCTACTACTTCCATTTAGTTATGACTACATGACCGAAAAATACTCTAGCCCGAAGGATTATTACGCTGGAATTCGGGCAGAATGGGCGTTCAGGGTAATGGAGGAAGAGAGCTTGTTTAATGATCTACGTAACTTAGGGGCACCGATACCTCATCGTCGTTCATTGAACATGCCTAGACGAAATGTGGGTGACTATGAGCAAGCAGTTAGCAGAATTAAAAAGGAGAACAACAGAATGTTGCTGCGGAGATGTCGACATTTCATGCTTTAACTAGCCACCGAAATGGCGGAAGCAAGCAACAGAGAATTGATTGTGACGGAGCGAAATAATGTCTTAAACAATGAAAAATATCTCTCTGACTACTACATGTCAGATGAGGAATGACAAATCAAACATCTAAGTGATCTTTTTCAATATGTGTATGTCGTATCGGGTCTGTATTGTTAGGGTGTAAGGCACTGTTGTTGTTCAACTATGTTGTTAAACGTCCATTGCATTAATTTATGAAGCTTAAGTTTATGAAAAGTCTACATTTATTGCCGAGGTTACATATAAAAATTACCTGCACATTTCTTTTTTCATTTGTAACTCCTGGATAGCCATTACAGTATATCTTATATCTTTTCGTCATACATCCAATGAAGTTCATTCATTATCATCATTATTAATTACTATGACAATGTCAGGTTGGTATATTATTGTAACAAGCCCGCGGGGGACCTCGCTACAATTCGGACTCGATTTGTTGTCACGGTTCTAAGTCTGAACCAAAGAGTCCAAATCCGGCAAATCGTTTTGAGAAAAAACAGATTTTTGAAAGAAGTGCCAAACATGGACTGCTTTGCCAGATACAGAGTCGCCACCTAAATATTTTATTTTGGGAAATTTAGGAAACCCTGACTCGGTGCCAAAAGGCCAAGTGTCCGTCATCACCAAAGTTGCCTCGGCTCGGGAACTTGGGTACGATTGGGGAAGGTCACTTCGTGAGCACCCCCGCTCGCCCGGTCATAGACCGGCCTCTACTAACCATGATATCTATTTTTGAAAACATTGTGAGTTCTTATTCCGGTTATTAGCCTAGGTTACTATGTGATGCGCACAGCATACAAATATAGACCGGATCGCCTGAATTGGAACGAAACATTTCATGTTTATTTTTGAAAGAGGTTTTGCTACCCGCAGGTAGGCTTGAAACATTTGATGATCTATTCCAATTCAGATAACCCAACCTTCACCCACAGGCATTCAGGCAGTTATATCAGATAAGCACATAGCCTCATGGTAAGCATGCTATCATGGCAGTCACTCACACGCATGCAAGGATGCTAAAGCATAAAGCTTACCGAGTACTCCAAGCCAAAATAGAAACTTCATTAGAATTCATGCATGAATCCTAAGTATACAAAAATGCCTAATGCAACACATGCAAAATGCAACTATAGCAGGCTCGGCTATTCTAAGATGGTATATGAAATGCTACAACTATCATGTATTCAATTTGGAATTGAAAGTACAATGCAGTTAGTATGATGCGCCGAGCCCGGTGCATGCAATACAGATGAATGATGCAAACATGCTGTCATACTGTATGCTAATTTAAATATGCCCTAATCTAACCATCATAAGCGGATAAATAAAAGGGAGAAAGACGTGAGGTTGGAAGACATACATCCCACTCACGCACACTTATTACAGTTGTGCCCTCACTCGGAGGGTCCGAATAAATATACAGTCCCAATATTACAGTCCCGAATAAAAAATATTACAGTCCAAATATTACAAAATCCTAATTAATTAATTAACTAAGAAAGCAAATAAAACTGGCATGCAAGCCAGGGACTGCTTCGCTTCTGATGGATGATGCATGTCCGGATTGTCTTGCGCGAAAATCCACCGGAATGCCCCAATTAGCCTCTGTTTACACATGTTCTTGAAATGCGTGCCAGGCCCCGAAAGGTTGCTGATTCTTCGTCTTGCTGCAACAGAGAGCAGGAAAGGGGCATAGCAATGTATTTGCACAGATATATGCATGTCTCGATCCTCGTACCACCAATCACGCATACCGAGGCATGATGGCAGAGGAGTCGAAATGCACAACTCAATATAGGATGAATGCACATGAAACTACAGCTAAAACCTAACTCCATCATGGATAATCCGGAGTGTCGGCGACTGGGGAATTGAGACACATTCCGTCACTCGGAGTACGAAATGTACCTCGTTTCCCGTGTCCGGGCTAACTCCTATTCCGGACATGATGCAATATGCATGATATGCATGAAATGCAACTAAGATATAATCCTAACGTACACAATGCTATGGAATGACATGCCTCGAAATACGTGCACGCAGGCACGCAAACTGAGAAAATGGCAGAATGCAATCTAAGATACAACCTAGTATGCACAATGCTATGAAAATGATATGTCTCGAAATGCGTGTACACGGGCACGCAAGCCGAGAAAATGCATGAATGCAATCTAAGATACAACCTAGTATGCACAATGCTATGAAAATGATATGTCTCGAAATGCGTGTACACGGGCACGCAAACCGAGAAAATGACAGAATGCTATGAAAATGAGGTACCTCGAAATGCGCGCACACGGGCACGCAAACCGAGGCAATGGTATATGCAATGCAAATGACATGGAAAATGCAACATGGACTTATACTAACATGAGAGAGCCTCAGCCACTCTCACATAGGAAGCCGGCAAATAAAAATGAAGTGCCTCGAAATGCGCGCACACGGGCACGCAAACCGAGGCAATGGCAGAATGCGATGAAATGACATGAAAACATGATATGGACTTATACCAACATGAGTGAGCCTCAGCCACACTCACATAGGATGCCGTCGGATAAAAAAGAGGTGCCTCGAAATGCGTGCACACGGGCACGCAAACCGAGGCAATGGCAGAATGCGATGAAATGACATGAAAACATGATATGGACTTATACCAACATGAGTGAGCCTCAGCCACATTCACATAGGATGCCGTCGGATAAAAAAGAGGTGCCTCGAAATGCGTGCACACGGGCACGCAAACCGAGGCAATGGCAGAATGTGATGAAATGACATGAAAATGGCATGCAAACATTCTAATGGAATTTCAGCACTAAAATATAGGGGAAAACAGTCCCGAAATGAGGCGAAATGACATGAAATGCATGGAATTGTCCCGAAATGTGAATTTAGGCACCCGAAATGACCTATAGCTATGCTAAATATGCACAATATGGACATGCAATGCAAAGACAGAAGCTAGACAGTCCCAAAAAATGCACTTTCACAGTTATAAACATGGCCAAATAGCAAGCATAGGTATGGTAAAAATAGCATGCAAGAATAGGGGCCAAAAGAGGGGTAATGAAGCAAGTTATACAAGCAAAACCCAAACTGAAAAATTTCCTTCTACAACACTGAAGAGGGACCAAAAATATGAATATTTACAGTATATGGCAGCCTCAAAATCAGTATACAAACATGATAGAAATGTGATGCAAAATAAGGCTCAAAAGTGGCTATAACATGAAGTATACAAAATAATCACCAAACAGCCAAAGAACCTTAATAAAACATGTATAATGGACCAAAATAAGCACTTTTCCAGAACTGTGAAATGGCCAAAAACAAAAGAATGGTAGGCTAACTAAACATGCAAGAATGGGGAATAAAAGAGAGATATAACATGAAGTGACCTATGGAGGTCCCAAAACATGAAAGGACCTAAATGAAACATGAAGTATGGACCAAAATAAGAACTTTTTCAGAACTGTAAAATGGCCAAAAACAAAAGTATGATAGGCTGCCATTGCATGCAAGAATGGGGAAGAAAAGAGGAGTATAAAGGTAGGTATAACATGGAAGTCCCAAATGGTGTTGAGCCCTTCTTCAATGTTGAAGAGGGACTCAAAATAAGCCTAATATCAGTTTACAACATGCTCGAAAATAAATTGCTCATGGGCCAAAAATAGCATGCGAAATTATGACATACAAGAGGATCAATGAAGCAAGTGTATCATGGAGGGCTCAAACAGGGTTGAGCCCTTAATGAAAGGTGAATATGAGCTCAAAAGAGGGCCCTTTTCAGTTAGGGCCGGAGCTTGAAACAAAAAGAAAGTGGGGCTTACAAATAAATCAAGAAAAAGGGTCAAAAGGGTAAAAGTATTACTTACCCTTGAAGACTCAAACTTTTGTTGCTTCTTGGATGAATTTGCAGCTTCTTTTGCCTTTGAGAAAGCTTCCTTGTTGCTGGAAATGAGGTGGTGGTGGTAGAGCTTGGTGGTGTAGAAGGAATGATGGTTAGGGACTTAGGGTTTTTCAAAGAATTGAGAAGGATGAAGATGGAGTTGAGTATGGAGACTTGAAGAACAATTTTTCTAACCCTTGTAAGTGAAGCCACCAGCTGGTTATAAGGGTTCAAAAGGGGGTGTAAAGGTGGGGGAAAAGGAGAGCAAAATTCCCCCACAAAATATCCCCCGGATAAATATCTTTTCTGGGGGATATTGCCCCACAGCTGTAAAGTGCACAGTGCAAAGAACACGGCCGGCCTATCACTTTTGCTCCAGGTGGCCGGCCGGCCACACCCCCTAGCCGGCCGGCTAGGGGTCAAAAGGTTCAAGCATATTTTCTGGCCGGCCAGCAACTGGTGAGGTACTCCTATGTGTGTACAACACAACCATGTGGTTAAAAGTCCAAGAAAGTGGGTCCAAGGGGTTCAACATTAGCTCGGAAAGAGGGGTTCAAAAGGGTCAATTTGAATTACTGGCCGGCCATGAACTTTTAGGGTCCTCTCATGTGTGTAGATCACAGATATGTGGTTGAAAGTTCAAGAATGTGGGCCCAAGGGGTTCAACATTAGCCCGGAAGAAAGGGGTCAAAAGGGTCAGGTAACCTTAATGGCCGGCCACCAACTTTTAGGGGCCTCCCATGTGTGTAGATCACAGATATGTGGTTGAAAGTTGGCAACATTAACTCCAAGGTGTTCAACATTAGCCCGGAAGTCAGAAAAACGGGCGCCGGGAGGCTCCGGAGGAGAGATAACTGGTTGCTGCAACAATTACTAGCCTTCCACCCTTCCATGACCTTCCTAGTGATGAAACAGAGGTACCTGCCAAAAATGAGCAAAAACCGATGCAAAACGAATGTTCGGGGGCCAAAACACGCAGTTCGGGATCCCAAAAATGGGCTGTTAAGCACCAAAAGTGGCGTTCGGCCACGAAGTGGGTTTCTCAGACCCCAGTGTCCCTCAAAAGGGAGCAAATAGGAAGTATGCCAAAAATTAGAGCAATAGGAGATGGTTAAGCGGTCCCGAACCGAGGCACACGGCCTGACGGCTCCGAAAACCGGGAACCGGACTCCGAAATGGGAAAAATGGCGTGCGGCCACAAAATGTAGCCCACGGCCACTGAGAGATGGTCTACGGGACCTCTCCCTTCCCTCAGGAAAAGAAACAGAGAAAACCGAGTCTGGTTCGCAAACCGAGACAATGCACAGAAGAGGGTTCAGAAATCCGGAGGCGGGGCTCGCAGCCAAGACTCTGAAACTTCTGAACGAGCACATTATGCAATATCACCAAGTACTCAACTGGTGACGTCTGAGTCTCAAGGTCGGTCAAAAATGGGGTGTCTACAGTTGCCCCTCTTTGACAGAACTCGGAAGTCACCAGTGACGGGAGTGAATGTCAAAGCCCGGAGACGACCCATTTTTGACAAGGCCGAAGACTTAGACAAACATACAAGATAAAAAGGGACGTGCTCGCAGGCATGCCCGCAGGCAGGGGGGGGCAAGATGCAAAATGATATGCGAGAAGATTTTGAAGATTGGACTTATACGCTACGCGAAGCCGGTGTTTGAAAGTTGGACTTATACGCTACGTGAAGCCGATTTGAAAGTTGGACTTATACGCTACGCGAAGCCGATTTGAAAGTCGGGGATTCATGCAATGCACTGTAACGTAGTGGCTAAAATGCAATGTAATAGCTAAGAGGTAAAGGTACCTTACAGGGGCAATTGGCAATGACTTACCTCATGCTACTGGGGATCTTCCGCTTCTTTTGGTTGAACTGCAGGTACAACTTTTCTCCCTGACCATGGTAGCAGCTTTCCCTATTCTCCAACGGGGTGACAGACTAGGTTGGTTCAGTATCCAGAATTGAGGTGCATACACGCTATCTCAACCTATGGGGCTTCCATACAGATTTCAAGCCGAGGACACGCCTCTGGGTATTTAAACCAGACTTTAGTCACGGAAATCCCGAACCTTTACGTTCTAGGCATCAGCCATTCGAACTCTAGTTTCCACCGTCGCAGTTGGTCTCCTAGGAACTCACTACAAACACAGGCAGGTGGCTATACCGGATCACCGGAAGTCGTTCGGGCACGACAAACACCAAAGGAATTGCACCTTTAGAGGATTTAAGGTCTCCCAGACCAGGAGTGCACAAGATAGTGCGAGTAAAGATGCAGGATTTAAGGTCTCCGCAGACCGGAGGATTTAAGGTCTCCTAGACCGGGGAGTGCACAAGACAGTGCGATGCAGAGTGAATGCACAAAACAGTGTTAAACAGATGCACAAAATAGTGCGATGCTAAAGGTGTACAAAATAGTACGAGCAAGGTGAATGCACAAAACAGTGCGATACAAATAAGGTGCGCAAGATAGCGCGATACAATGCACTAACAAGTACAGATGAGATGCGCAAGATAGCGCGATGGAATGCATGCAAAATGCAAGTAAGGTGCACAAAACAGTGCAATGCGCAAGAAAGCGCGAGTGATTTGAAATGCACAAGACAGTGCGATTGAGGTGCGTAAAATAGTGCGAAATGTAAACTGCACAAAACAGTGCGATGCCCAAAATGGCGCGAGTGATTTTGAAATGCACTAGACAGTGCGATACGCTAAACAGCGCGATTGATTTGAAATGCACTAAACAGTGCGATTGATTTTGAAATGCACTAGACAGTGCGATACGCTAAACAGCGCGATTGAAATGCACTAAACAGTGCGATGCCCAAAATGGCGCGATTGATTTTGAAATGCACTAGACAGTGCGATACGCTAAACAGCGCGATTGAAATGCACTAACAATGCGATACGCTAAACAGCGCGATTGATTTTGAAATGCACTAGACAGTGCGATACGCTAAACAGCGCGATTGAAATGCACTAAACAGTACGATACGCTAAACAGCGCGATTGATTTTGAAATGCACTAGACAGTGCGATACGCTACACAGCGCGATTGAAATGCACTAAACAGTGCGATACGCTAAACAGCGCGATTGAAATGCACTAAACAGTGCGATACGCTAAACAGCGCGATTGAAATGCAATGCACAAAATAGTGCGAGTGAGATACAACCACAAGATGTACAAGACAGTGCTAGTGAGATACAAAGTGTAAGTGCACAAGATAGTGCGAGTGAATGCATGTTCTATGCAAATGAGGTGCATTTTCTATGCAAGTATGGAAGAGTGCATTTTCTATGCAAAAGATATGAGCATTTTCTATGCAAGAAACAAGAGCATATTCTATGCAATATTGAAAGCAAATCTTATGCAGAATCGAAAGCAAACATATTCTATGCATGAATCATAACGATGTGCGGCAGGCATGTCACAGAAGTGTATATGAAAGTGCACATTCTATGTAGTAGAGGAGCATCAAATATGTATCCTGGTGCCTCTGATTTATCTCTTAGAGGACTTTGCAACACACTCAGCTCAAAGGGGCACACCCTGTTCATATTGGCGAGAGGTAACATCTGCTGCTGCTGCTTTAATTGCCATTCTGACTTGAAGCATGCTTAAGCTTGGAGTAGAGGCACACTCATTTTTCAGGGCACTGGCAAGGCCTGAAGAGGTACATATGGAATGTAATCGCAGAATTTTCTGAAGGTGAAACACACTCAGATGCTCAAAATTTTCCCTATTTTCTTTTGCTTCGTAGTCCGGAACTTATATAGCTTCAGATAGGTCCTTGTTTTACCGTTCACACTTATCGGGGGTGGACCCTGCAGTTTTATGAAAGAATGAATCTTGTTTTGCACAGATGTGGAGAACGGCACGGCACTCGGAGCGCAAAACGATTTTATTTTGAAATTGATAAATGAGCTCTTGACCGGGTGTCGAGCCTACGACTGAACACAGCAAGACAACTCAACACGGAAATAAAAGGCACACAACCTAGACACATCGGGTAACACTCGAAACGACTCAAAACAAGAATCGAGATAAAACAAAAAGACACGACACTCAAATGTGCACAGGGAGCCTGTTTCACCGGGTAGTGTTTCCCACCCTTTCTTATTTGTGGTTCTCACATCACTCGGCCCTCAAGCTCTGTTTTTTTTTCTGAAAAAGCCCCTTTCTCACTTTTTCTCTCATCGTACATCTCTCTATTCTTCAATCTCTCGTTTTTCATCCCTCCCCTGGGTGGTTGATGGGTGAACAGGAAGTTGCGGGCTCACGCCCAACATAATCAGCTCGCGGCTATTTCCTTCGGTGACATCTGTCGATGCGCCGGATGAGGGAATGGAGCATCTTGATCCATTCCAATTCGTGCTTCGCACTCGGCTTGATACCTCGCTGCTTGGAGGATGAGAGAGCTTTCAGCCCTTTGTTGTTAACTTCGGTCATCCCTTCTTTTTTTTTTTTTTGGCGGGTAGAGTGGCCTTTCTGGAAAGTATGTTGGCAATGGAGAAAAGACAGGAAGCCTGACTCAACTGTGCCCGTAGTTCATCATTTTGACCATTTTTTTTTTGTTTTAGTTTTCTCCTAAAAAATTTTGACCAAAACGAGAGTTAGATTAACATGCTTTGTTCAATTTTCTGATTTAAAATCATGCAAGTTAGGCAGTGAGCACTGAGAGTTTTCCTTTTTTGGGTCCAAGAAATGGTCCAGTTTTGAAAATGGAATACTTTTCGAGAAGATTAGTCAACCTCAGTAAAAATTCTCAAAAACTATTTTCGCAAACGACCACTGCTCAACGAGCATGGGACCTACTCTTGAGATGCGCAACCTCGGATCCATGGCAATGGAAATTGCCCCTTGTCTGAAGGACACTGCATGGCAACGGAATGTTGCCCCTTGTTTGAAATGGCACCGCGGCGTTCTGAATGGCAACGGAAAGTTGCCCCTTGTTTGGATAGCACCGCAGTGCATTGAATGGCAACGGAAAGTTGCCCCTTGTTTGAATGACACCGTGGTGCATTGAATGGCAACGGAAAGTTGCCCCTTGTCTGAATGACACCGTAGTGTATTGTAGTCAGTCCTCAGAGCGACGAACGCAACCAGACTCTCAGATATAGAGAAGGCAAAGATTATCAGAACCATTACATGGACACGATTGAGTTTGAAGTGTTTTACGGCTGGACTTCAGAATGAAGTTGCCTACGTATCCCAAAGATGGGAATCAAGCCTCACGTAGTTCGGGGTTAAGGTACACTCGGGTATTAACCTCTCCTTTTTTAGGCTCTAACTTTTGCCAAGGCGCCCGTTGCGGGTTTTCGACCTTGCGAGCTTTGTTCTTCTTTTCTTTTCAATTCTTTTCATTTCTTTTTCCTTTTTTGATTTTTTCGTTCTTTTCTTTGCATCTTTCTTTTTTGTTCTCTCTTTTTTTTTCTTTTTGCATTTTTTGCTTCTTCTTTTTTTGTATTTTTTCTCTTGCTCTAACTTTTGCCTGGGTCGCCCTTCCGGGTTTTCGGCCCAGCGAGCCTCTCAAGGGTAAAAGTGTAACGAGTCCATGCCAAATGGTTTTGAGATCCTGGAGTCATCTGAATCCAGGAGAATGGCTGCTGCTTTGCTTTGTAAGCTTCTTCTGATGAGATCTGATCTTCTTGACCTGACTTTGGTGCCTCTTGTTCGAGGGCTGCTTCAAATCTAGCCACACAGGCCTCACATCGTAGTTGACCGTCGAACCTTCTGATTTCAAGTTCAAGGTTTGGAAGCGAAGGGGTTGAGTCTCGAGGCTGAGAGCGATCCTAGGCTGCACAATCTCAAGAGCGATTCCACACAGGTCTTCGCAAGACCGCGCAAAACATTTTGTTTTTGAAAGTTTTTAAGAAAGCGACAAATCGCTCTCGCTGAAGGTAGTGTGAAACCAGTCTGGATCAAGCCAGGGTCCTTCTCAGTACTCACGTTAACAAGCATGATTTCATTCATTAAGGGCTTAGCATGCCTCTCTTTCTCTCAAATGATCAAAGTTTTGCAAATCCCGAGGAATTCCTTCCTCTTCGTTTTCACCGCAGTGTTCAAAAAGTTTTGAAAAACTTAGGTTAAATGCAATGATTTTGGGGTGCAGAAGAGAGCAGGTGGAATGTACTGCCATTTCAATCAGATTCCATCACAACTAGCACACGGCAGAAGCGAACATAGAAGTGCAAAAATTACTGCTGTTTCATTCAAATCTGTTGGTACAACTGGCTTCCTGGCAGAAACAGACTCAAAACAAAACGAAAAGACAAACACAAAACAAAATGGTGACGCCCGAGGTAACACCCTCCGGAATCACCCGACTTCTGTACAACAGGACTGACTCGATACAACAAGACAGATCCAAAATAAAAAGAGACTGACTCAAAGCAAAAAGACAGACTCAAAACAAAACAACAAAACCGACCCAATACCCGAGTCAGACAGTACAAAAACTAGCATTTGCAAATGCTCAAAACAGTGCATGCCGTCCACCATATCTGGAGTAAACTGAGCGCTGCCCGCAGGTGGTTCATCCCTCCAATCACATCACATTATCCCCTACAAGTTCACTGATCAAGTGCCGATAGATTTTGCAGGACCTGGTGCGGGGATGACTCCATTGTCAAATAGATCCTGTACTTCATGGCAAAGACGGAAGCAGGCGTTGGTAGTATGGCCAGTTTGTTGATGGTACGCGCAGTACTGGGTAGTATCATGTGTAGCCGGAAGAGGGTTCGGGAGAGGCCGAGGCTCAAGGGGTTTGAGATGGCCTTGTCCAACAAGGATTTGGAGAGCTTTGGACAAAGGCATATAGAGGGCATGGAAGACCCTCCGACCTCGGGGTTGGTATTTCAAGGTTTGTGGATTTTTGCTGGGCGCACCAGCAAAGGGATTGGCAGGCGCTGGCCTGGTTTGCCGATCTCTTCCGAGTGGATGATTAGAGCCAGTAGGATCGTCTCTGGTATGATGACCTTTCTCCCGGCTTGCCCCTTGATTCAGACTGCCCCCAACTTGAGTGGCAAAAGTATTATCCACAGTTTTTGCAACCACTGCAAGCACTTGCTGTTTGTTCAGTCCTTCAGCTTTCAAAGCCTCAACAACGGACAGAAGATGTTCATGGGGATCCATGTCCGCCCCTATCTTGTTCCTCCCACTCACCTCCATTCTGCCAAGGGATTGGCTTTCCTCAAATGCAGCCCGTCCCAACATCGGGGAGTCTCTTGACGTGAAGTTCCCGGTATGTGGTGTGGTCGATGATGGAGCCAATGTCCCGGAGGCCAGATCTGTCACGGTTTTTTGAAGATCTTTAATCATTCCCATCAACTCAGAAGTAGTGGGTTCACGGGTTTGAGATGGTTGAGGTTCAGGTGCACCCATCATACATAAGTCCATGCTTTCTGGGATAAACACCTCAGGCTTGGGTAGATGGGCCGGGGTGATGTATATGCTGGGGTCAAAGGTGGATGGCAGTATGTGGATGTGATTGAGGTAGGCAGGAGATGTTTGGTCATTGGGGTCCGAAGGTGGAGCTATCGTCCGGTTGTCGATGAGATTTTGGATCTGATGACGAAGGCGGTAGCAACGGTCGGTGCCATGACCGCGCTGCTGATGGTACATGCAGTACTTGGCGGGGTTATGTCTGGCTGGGAGTGGGTTGGGAAGAGGTTGAGGATCGAGGGGTTTGAGATGCCGTTTTTCCATCAAGGCTTTTAGTGTGCTAGTCAGGCTCATATAGAGGGGGGTGAAAGTTCTACCCTGAGTTCGGGCTGGGCCAGCTGTTTGTAGGCTCGGTTTGGCAAAAGGGTCGGCTGTGGCGACCTTATTGATTTCGGTGGGTTTGGGAATAGCGCTACTACCAGCATTGGTACTCCTTGAAATCACCTTCCTTGTCAGTTCCCTTGTCCTAGGAATGATCCCGCTGTTGAACGCATTCTCGACTTGAACCCCCAGTTCATGCAAACTTTTGAAAGTGAATAGTGGAGCAACTATCAACTTTTGCAACATATCATGCTCGAGGTTTCAGACCATCATCTGCACTTGATCCTTCTCAGAAGGGCGACGATCTGTCATTTGTGCTGCCTTTGCTCTCCACCTTGCAACGAATTCCACAAAAGGCTCCGTTGGGTTCTGGCGGGTTGCTTCAAGCTCCTGGATGGTCATTTCAACTTGGGTATTGTAAGAATACTGATCAACAAAGGCCTCAGCCAATTCTTCCCAGTTTTGCTTCACTGTATCCTCCAATTTGGCATACCAAGTGGCTGCCACACCCGACAAGGTTCTTCCATACAGAGAGAGTTTTTGTGGCTTAGTCAGACCCATCGGCTTCAGGACATCTAAGAAGAGTCGGATATGTACCATTGGATCTCCAGACCCGTCGAAACGGTCGATATATGGCATTTTGAATCCGTCTGGGAGCCGGATGGCAGCCTCGATGCGCCCATCGTCAATGCCAGGAATGGAGTTAAGGCCCTGTGCCTTTTTGAATTGCTTCTCAAGGTTTGCAATTTTCACTGTAGTCAGATTGAACTCATCAACATGAAAGGGTTGAGTTCTCTCATTAGGCTGTACCAGGGGTCTGAGCAACTGAGCTTGAGCCAACCCTTCTCGAGGATTCAGACACTGCAAGTCTTCAACTGGCGGAATTGGGTCAAAGTTCGGCTGGGGTCCCAAAGCTGGATGTGAGGCAGATGCCCCAGATGGGCGCTGCGTTTCAATACTGGTCTCAGCCTGCATGGTAGTTCCCTGATTTAGCGCTGCTGTCACGGCCGCAAACTCTTCCGAACCCTGTGCCATCACAGTCTGCTGAGTCTGAACAAAGGTGATGTGACTGGCGACTGACGGATTAGATGAACAGATGAGCCCTGACCGGCTTTTCTTTACCTTGCCTCAGCGAAAGAACACTGGTTGCCCTTGAATTGAATTTCTGACCTAACAAAGTCTATCAGCACAAGTTCGATGAACCTCGGGAGATATCGGAGCCTTCTGAAGCTATGGTTCCTAGACTAACTTGCAAAAGAGAAAACAGACAGCATCTCAGCCTGATTCCACCTGAATAGATATGAGCCTATTTGAATGAGTGTGCCCTCTACTGAATTCTGCCCCAAAATTCGGCCTCAAAATCTGAGTGATGCCCACAGGTAAAGCTGACTCCCAAATACTGAACTGGTGCCCGCAGGCCTAATGCCCAAACTTGTACACTGATACATGCATTCCTGTAGAGACGCACTCTAAAGCACATAACAGATAAGTGAGAGCCAAAACACCCCTATGTTAGGGTAAGGTTTCCCTGTCCTATTTTGTCAGGAGCTAGGGTTTCATTACGTACACAGCGGCTTCAAACAACCTATAAACGGATAAGCAACCTGTCCTAGTTTGGAATGGTCACTATGGATCCGAATATGCACTAGGTCGAATGGTCAAAGAGGGTGCCCCGGTAAAACCGGGGTTTGTGTTCCCATACTGGCAGAGCCCACAACCGGTCAGCCTTATGGTCATGCCTTGACAAGACAAGCCTCCGGCAAACCGTTCAGGAATAGCAGATGGCAAACACTGTGTCCTAGGCGCACCAATGCAAATGCAATGCAAAGAAACACACAAGTGTAGTCAAAAACAGATATCATGAGTTCGAGTCAAGCTCTCTAAATCCCCAGCAGAGTCGCCAGAAACTGTAACAAGCCCGCGGGGGACCTCGCTACAATTCGGACTCGATTTGTTGTCACGGTTCTAAGTCTGAACCAAAGAGTCCAAATCCGGCAAATCGTTTTGAGAAAAAACAGATTTTTGAAAGAAGTGCCAAACATGGACTGCTTTGCCAGATACAGAGTCGCCACCTAAATATTTTATTTTGGGAAATTTAGGAAACCCTGACTCGGTGCCAAAAGGCCACGTGTTCGTCATCACCAAAGTTGCCTCGGCTCGGGAACTTGTGTACGATTGGGGAAGGTCACTTCGTGAGCACCCCCGCTCGCCCGGTCATAGACCGGCCTCTACTAACCATGATATCTATTTTTGAAAACATTGTGAGTTCTTATTCCGGTTATTAGCCTAGGTTACTATGTGATGCGCACAGCATACAAATATAGACCGGATCGCCTGAATTGGAACGAAACATTTCATGTTTATTTTTGAAAGAGGTTTTGCTACCCGCAGGTAGGCTTGAAACATTTGATGATCTATTCCAATTCAGATAACCCAACCTTCACCCACAGGCATTCAGGCAGTTATATCAGATAAGCACATAGCCTCATGGTAAGCATGCTATCATGGCAGTCACTCACACGCATGCAAGGATGCTAAAGCATAAAGCTTACCGAGTACTCCAAGCCAAAATAGAAACTTCATTAGAAATCATGCATGAATCCTAAGTATACAAAAATGCCTAATGCAACACATGCAAAATGCAACTATAGCAGGCTCGGCTATTCTAAGATGGTATATGAAATGCTACAACTATCATGTATTCAATTTGGAATTGAAAGTACAATGCAGTTAGTATGATGCGCCGAGCCCGGTGCATGCAATACAGATGAATGATGCAAACATGCTGTCATACTGTATGCTAATTTAAATATGCCCTAATCTAACCATCATAAGCGGATAAATAAAAGGGAGAAAGACGTGAGGTTGGAAGACATACATCCCACTCACGCACACTTATTACAGTTGTGCCCTCACTCGGAGGGTCCGAATAAATATACAGTCCCAATATTACAGTCCCGAATAAAAAATATTACAGTCCAAATATTACAAAATCCTAATTAATTAATTAACTAAGAAAGCAAATAAAACTAGCGTGCAAACCAGGGACTGCTTCGCTTCTGATGGATGATGCATGTCCGGATTGTCTTGCGCGAAAATCCACCGGAATGCCCCAATTAGCCTCTGTTTACACATGTTCTTGAAATGCGTGCCAGGCCCCGAAAGGTTGCTGATTCTTCGTCTTGCTGCAACAGAGAGCAGGAAAGGGGCATAGCAATGTATTTGCACAGATATATGCATGTCTCGATCCTCGTACCACCAATCACGCATACCGAGGCATGATGGCAGAGGAGTCGAAATGCACAACTCAATATAGGATGAATGCACATGAAACTACAGCTAAAACCTAACTCCATCATGGATAATCCGGAGTGTCGGCGACTGGGGAATTGAGACACATTCCGTCACTCGGAGTACGAAATGTACCTCGTTTCCCGTGTCCGGGCTAACTCCTATTCCGGACATGATGCAATATGCATGATATGCATGAAATGCAACTAAGATATAATCCTAACGTACACAATGCTATGGAATGACATGCCTCGAAATACGTGCACGCAGGCACGCAAACTGAGAAAATGGCAGAATGCAATCTAAGATACAACCTAGTATGCACAATGCTATGAAAATGATATGTCTCGAAATGCGTGTACACGGGCACGCAAGCCGAGAAAATGCATGAATGCAATCTAAGATACAACCTAGTATGCACAATGCTATGAAAATGATATGTCTCGAAATGCGTGTACACGGGCACGCAAACCGAGAAAATGACAGAATGCTATGAAAATGAGGTACCTCGAAATGCGCGCACACGGGCACGCAAACCGAGGCAATGGTATATGCAATGCAAATGACATGGAAAATGCAACATGGACTTATACTAACATGAGAGAGCCTCAGCCACTCTCACATAGGAAGCCGGCGAATAAAAATGAAGTGCCTCGAAATGCGCGCACACGGGCACGCAAACCGAGGCAATGGCAGAATGCGATGAAATGACATGAAAACATGATATGGACTTATACCAACATGAGTGAGCCTCAGCCACACTCACATAGGATGCCGTCGGATAAAAAAGAGGTGCCTCGAAATGCGTGCACACGGGCACGCAAACCGAGGCAATGGCAGAATGCGATGAAATGACATGAAAACATGATATGGACTTATACCAACATGAGTGAGCCTCAGCCACATTCACATAGGATGCCGTCGGATAAAAAAGAGGTGCCTCGAAATGCGTGCACACGGGCACGCAAACCGAGGCAATGGCAGAATGTGATGAAATGACATGAAAATGGCATGCAAACATTCTAATGGAATTTCAGCACTAAAATATAGGGGAAAACAGTCCCGAAATGAGGCGAAATGACATGAAATGCATGGAATTGTCCCGAAATGTGAATTTAGGCACCCGAAATGACCTATAGCTATGCTAAATATGCACAATATGGACATGCAATGCAAAGACAGAAGCTAGACAGTCCCAAAAAATGCACTTTCACAGTTATAAACATGGCCAAATAGCAAGCATAGGTATGGTAAAAATAGCATGCAAGAATAGGGGCCAAAAGAGGGGTAATGAAGCAAGTTATACAAGCAAAACCCAAACTGAAAAATTTCCTTCTACAACACTGAAGAGGGACCAAAAATATGAATATTTACAGTATATGGCAGCCTCAAAATCAGTATACAAACATGATAGAAATGTGATGCAAAATAAGGCTCAAAAGTGGCTATAACATGAAGTATACAAAATAATCACCAAACAGCCAAAGAACCTTAATAAAACATGTATAATGGACCAAAATAAGCACTTTTCCAGAACTGTGAAATGGCCAAAAACAAAAGAATGGTAGGCTAACTAAACATGCAAGAATGGGGAATAAAAGAGAGATATAACATGAAGTGACCTATGGAGGTCCCAAAACATGAAAGGACCTAAATGAAACATGAAGTATGGACCAAAATAAGAACTTTTTCAGAACTGTAAAATGGCCAAAAACAAAAGTATGATAGGCTGCCATTGCATGCAAGAATGGGGAAGAAAAGAGGAGTATAAAGGTAGGTATAACATGGAAGTCCCAAATGGTGTTGAGCCCTTCTTCAATGTTGAAGAGGGACTCAAAATAAGCCTAATATCAGTTTACAACATGCTCGAAAATAAATTGCTCATGGGCCAAAAATAGCATGCGAAATTATGACATACAAGAGGATCAATGAAGCAAGTGTATCATGGAGGGCTCAAACAGGGTTGAGCCCTTAATGAAAGGTGAATATGAGCTCAAAAGAGGGCCCTTTTCAGTTAGGGCCGGAGCTTGAAACAAAAAGAAAGTGGGGCTTACAAATAAATCAAGAAAAAGGGTCAAAAGGGTAAAAGTATTACTTACCCTTGAAGACTCAAACTTTTGTTGCTTCTTGGATGAATTTGCAGCTTCTTTTGCCTTTGAGAAACCTTCCTTGTTGCTGGAAATGAGGTGGTGGTGGTAGAGCTTGGTGGTGTAGAAGGAATGATGGTTAGGGACTTAGGGTTTTTCAAAGAATTGAGAAGGATGAAGATGGAGTTGAGTATGGAGACTTGAAGAACATTTTTTCTAACCCTTGTAAGTGAAGCCACCAGCTGGTTATAAGGGTTCAAAAGGGGGTGTAAAGGTGGGGGAAAAGGAGAGCAAAATTCCCCCACAAAATATCCCCCGGATAAATATCTTTTCTGGGGGATATTGCCCCACAGCTGTAAAGTACACAGTGCAAGGAACACGGCCGGCCTATCACTTTTGCTCCAGGTGGCCGGCCGGCCACACCCCCTAGCCGGCCTGCTAGGGGTCAAAAGGTTCAAGCATATTTTCTGGCCGGCCAGCAACTGGTGAGGTACTCCTATGTGTGTACAACACAACCATGTGGTTAAAAGTCCAAAAAAGTGGGTCCAAGGGGTTCAACATTAGCTCGGAAAGAGGGGTTCAAAAGGGTCAATTTGAATTACTGGCCGGCCATGAAATTTTAGGGTCCTCTCATGTGTGTAGATCACAGATATGTGGTTGAAAGTTCAAGAATGTGGGCCCAAGGGGTTCAACATTAGCCCGGAAGAAAGGGGTCAAAAGGGTCAGGTAACCTTAATGGCCGGCCACCAAATTTTAGGGGCCTCCCATGTGTGTAGATCACAGATATGTGGTTGAAAGTTGGCAACATTAACTCCAAGGTGTTCAACATTAGCCCGGAAGTCAGAAAAACGGGCGTCGGGAGGCTCCGGAGGAGAGATAACTGGTTGCTGCAACAATTACTAGCCTTCCACCCTTCCATGACCTTCCTAGTGATGAAACAGAGGTACCTGCCAAAAATGAGCAAAAACCGATGCAAAACGAATGTTCGGGGGCCAAAACACGCAGTTCGGGATCCCGAAATGGGCTGTTAAGCACCGAAAGTGGCGTTCGGCCACGAAGTGGGTTTCTCAGACCCCAGTGTCCCTCAAAAGGGAGCAAATAGGAAGTATGCCAAAAATTAGAGCAATAGGAGATGGCTAAGCGGTCCCGAACCGAGGCACACGGCCTGACGGCTCCGAAAACAGGGAACCGGACTCCGAAATGGGCAAAATGGCGTGCGGCCACAAAATGTAGCCCACGGCCACTGAGAGATGGTCTACGGGACCTCTCCCTTCCCTCAGGAAAAGAAACAGAGAAAACCGAGTCTGGTTCGCAAACCGAGACAAGGCACAGAAGAGGGTTCGGAAATCCGGAAGCGGGGCTCGCAGCCAAGACTCTGAAACTTCTGAACGAGCACATTATGCAATATCACGAAGTGCTCAACTGGTGACGTCTGAGTCTCAAGGTCGGTCAAAAATGGGGTGTCTACAATTATTTGTTGAAATAATGTTTCGTAATCAATTTTAGGGAAGCAAAAATAAAATGTTTGAGGGAATAGTGAACAAACGTATGAGATCTGATGAATAACCACATATCCCATGAAAGTATAGACTAATTTTATCTATAAATTATGGATGTAAATTAGAAAATAAAATGATAAACAGTTACAAGGGGCATATGCCACATGATGATCTTTATAATAATACAAGATAGATGATGGTGTGTATTTTAAGTGAAACCATTAGCGAAGTCGTAATTGGAAACAATATAGACAGTTTGCATGACATTGTAAATTCTCTTTTTATTGATAACTCATGAGTAAGCATTACAAAGCCATTGCAAGAGAAATTGTTCGGTCATACATCGAAACAATTTCATTCATTGTCATCATCATCTGACATCTCAATGTCAGATTGATACATAGCATCCATGCTCCAAGAGAAATATTGTTGTGCATCATCCATTAAACCATCTTCAGCACGCTCATTCGCGGTCTTCCGAAGTTCAGACCTTTGCAAACGTTGGGTCATGTGATTAACTTCGTCATGAATACGATGCAATGCCCTTTGCAACAACTGTGGAGTGTCAATTGGCATACGCATGGCTAATCGTCGAGGAAATTTAATATGAACTTCACGGCATAGCTCAACAAGAACGCTTGCTCGAGTTATGCGAAATTCCCACTCAGTTGTCATGGTATTGACGGTGTGATATGAGTAACGCAAATTTGGATTTAATGGGTATTCAAATTCATCTCCATCTGCAACCCAATGGCGACCCATTGCTGAATATAGATCAACCACTATATATCTCATGATGATATCTCTCATTTTTTCTATAAACATGTAGGTCTGGTATGGTGTGATACTTATAATAGTCACTGGGAAAAGCAATTCCAATATGCAAAATACATAAAATGGAGATGGACACGATTACTCATGTCTTCGCAATCCGACACATTGACAATGACTTGTCGTTATAGTAAACTACACATGAGAGTAGTATGTTTCAAATTGTTGTAAGAGCGTTTTCATGCCGACCTTTACGACGTCAAAAAATGTGCATCAACTTTATACTAGTCAGTTTATATTGGAGGGTTTGAACTAGATAAGTTTCACGTGATAGCTGTGTTTTAAAAGTTATTGTAATAGCGTTGTCACGTCAACCTTTATGACCTGAAAAACCGTGTTTGAACATTGTAGGAGTTGTCAATTTGACAGATTTTAAATCCACACAATTTAAGAGGCTTTTTAGCATATTTGAAATGCACTTCTCAAACTTTTCAGAAGAACTAAGCGTTTACCAATATAAACTAAATTTCAAAGAAATGACTGAATTGATAAAATGGCCTTCCCTCACGTAATGAATTTTTTAAAAATAGATAAACAGCTTACCAGCTAACAAAATATGGCAACACATTGAATATTACATGCATGGTGAGTTTGACATTATATATGTGGATGGCATTATATTTGGTGCTACTAATCAAACCTGAAGTTAGGAATTTGCTAAGTGTACGCAAGGTGAGTTTGAGATAAGCATGATGGGGGAGCTAAATTATTTCATTGGGCTTCAAATCAAACAATCTAGTAAAACAGAACAACCATTTGACAAGTATTTTTTTAAAAAATATATTAGTGGCTCTGAGTATTTTAAAAAAATGGAGGCAGATAAAATTATTTCAGGTGGTGTGTGATGGACCAAAAAAATGCTAGTTGTAAGAACCTATAAGAGCCAAAAATAAGTAAAACAATGAGGGCTCAAAAAGTCTACATTCATAAATATATATATATATATATATGTATATGTATATGTATACATATATGGAGGCAAGGTATATACAGCTAAACCACATATCTAGCACATATATATATTTTTTAAAAAAATAACTAAGGAACAACAATCTATGCTATTGTAAGCAACATATTCATTATACTAAACAAATATAATGGAATGAGTTCACCATATTCAGTTTTGAAAGACGATCCACAATAGTTATACAAGTAAAATCATGGAGTTTGAAAAAAAAAAATGAGGGAAAGCAATAAATGTAGGAAAACTGTTACCCAAAAGACAACCTAAGAGGGGGGGTGAATTAGGAGTAAGAAAAGCTCCCCTCAAGTCATGCTCCCCCTGAATAATTGGTCATACTAGATACACAAGTCAACACATTAGCAATAAATAAGATTTTAAGCAAAGGCATGACATGCGACTAACATATCAAACCAAAGATGTTCTAACATAACAGTTTTCCCAAAAAAAAAACAACACGATTATAAAAACAAGTTTTTCTACATCAGTTAGAAACAAAACAAACATCACCACAATTTCTCCCCTTGTGACATTATGAAAATGAAATTACTGCTCAGAATCTGGAGGTGGAGGAGGGAAGTGATGATAGATGGCATCAACGCGGGCCTCAATATGATCAACATAGGTGTTGAGGGTGCCAAATTGCTGAATCATTTGTTGTTCCCATGCGAGGTGTTGATTGTTACGGTCTTGTTCCAGAGCCAAAAAATCCGTCCAATAAGCAGGAGGGGGTTGGTGGGGTGGTGGCATGGCCTCAAGTGGGGGATTATCTTCAGGAGCATCCATGGGAGTGTCAGGAGTAGCCATACTGGCTAGTAGAACATCAATTCCTCCAGCACATGTGATGGTGTATTCACTGATAGCAGAGGCAATAGGTAATTCGACCTCTTTTGATAATTTGACTTTGAAGTGTTTAAAGACCTTTGTCAATAATGCGCCAAAGGCTAAAGATTTGTCACGCGAAGAAGAAACAAGGTCCATTTCTCGCATGATTATGTAGCATAGATCAAGGGGGTACGCAACCTCAAAGTAATAAAGGAGATAGGCATTAAAAGGAGGAACTGCATCAAAATGACTAGCTTTGGGTGTGACATTTTCTAGTAAAAAGCGGTGGATAATTCGGAGATAAGGTTTAAGGTGTTTGGCTTGAAGGTGGGTCCCAGTGGTTTTGCTAATACAGATGGTTGTATAAACTTCTGTTACATTATCCACAATTTGAGTCATTTGTGCCTCGGTTTGGAAATAAATTTGGTGAGGACTCGTGTCAACATTGAGAATAGTGGCCAAAGTGTTAACATTAAACTCAATATAAGTGTTGTTCACATAGGAGCTACAGGTGTATGCTTCCTCGTCGATAGCAGTAGCTTGAAGGTGTACATAAAATAAGGCGACGAAACGAGGATATACCTTTTTCGACAAATTTACCAAAATTTGCCAAGCCATTGTTTCAAGTTTCGTTATTAGGAGAGCATCATACTTGGGGCCAAGAGTAACTCGGCGACCTATAATGATGGAACGGGATGACATAACGCCAAATGCTTGCTCTCTGACTGGAGTGAGGAAGTCAGCAGTTGGATATTCACGTGTAGGATGTGAAGACTGACCTTCCTCTTTGGTTCAAGGTTTCTTAGTGCGAGGAGCCATATCTGTGTGAAAAGAAAACAGAACAACCATTTTGGCAAAAATAAAAAAATATAGGGCAGTCAAAAGTGGAAAGCATTGAAATCCAGTGGTGCGGAGGATGTAAACATAACAAAAAAAATAGGACTAACTTTATGGCAGGTTATGTTAAAAAAAATGTGTTACAAGAGTTCGAGAGCCATATAAGAACAGAAACAATGTAGAGTATTTTTTTTAAAAAAAAATATCAGGGTTCATAGACTGATGGATAAAGAAGAATACAAGGTTTAAAAAAAGTGCAAAATATGGAAGCAATGTTAAAATTGATTGTATAGGCAAATTGTGTATTTTAGATTGTAAATCCAAAAAATGAATTTGAGAAACATGAGAAGATCCTAATCATAGAGTGTGGGGACATATTTTCTGAGTACCAACACGTGGCCAAGGTGACGCCGAAGTGTTAGTCGAGGTGCCCCGTGTCCTGGTTGTGACGCCAAGATGATCTCGGCTAGGCCAAGGTTATCTCCGAAGATATCGGAGTCCGAGATAAGCGGATAAGGGACAAGAGTCCTAGAATGAGGAAGGAACTCAGCCTGGATAAGGATAAAGCTCTTAGGGAGTTTATCTTTATCTATTGAAGAGTCCAAGATAAGCACTAAGCAGAAGTCCATTAAAGCTAGGCTTCTATTGGGACTAGGATTGAGTGGGCTATAAAAAAGAGGCACCCCCAATGGGTCTAAGGTACGCAATTTATATTCTGAATAGTGAGTTAAACATTTTTGATATCTTTGAGAGATAACTGACTTGATCGTCGGAGTGCCCCCGGGTGGACGAACCACCGCCGAAATCTCTTCTTTCTGTTGCAGGTCATTCGGGCTTAATATATTCTGCCAGTGCTCTCCAGCTAAGTACTAATTTGGCAATGTGGTCAGAAATTGACACACACAATTTGGCGCCGTCTGTGGGAAAGAACGGAGAATAGATGGCCAACGACGGACAGAAAGAGAAGGTAGAGGACAACACTCCTACTTGGAGTGGAAAATCTATTGACCTTGACATCAAAGGAGACAACTGCAATAAAGATACTCGTGATAAGAATCACGAAGGAAAGGATGTCGGCCAGGAGGGCGACATACAAAAGAAATCAGACCGAAACGAGTACTATAACGAGGATAACCTCCAGGTATGGAAAGATAGATGCCTACGGAGGGACGAAGAGATGAAGGGAATGGCAAACAAATTGGCAGACCTGCAATCGGGCGTCAATTTCATGATGCAAAACAACGTCATGCAACCACTGTTCCCGCTGCAGGATACGCCGATTCCAGCGGCCAATGCCCATAAGGGAGGGCAGAAAATAATCCCTGTAGCCCCCAGCACAACAGGAGCGAAAAAAACTCTCACCGGCCTTCAAGGGAGGTCGAGCGAGGAGGGTCGAAAAGAGAAGAATCTCGAAGGACACATCGCACCAAGGAAGCAGACCCCAAAGAACATCGTCATGTTCAAAGGTAGGAGTTGTGCTTCGACGCAACTAATGGAGAAAGGTCGAAAAGGGCTCACAACGAAGCTGAGAGTAGTGCACCTAAAAGATTGAAATTAGGAGATAGCCGAGCTCTTGGGCGGACCAAAGAGGACTTAAGAGATTACCTCAAGAGGAAGCAACAAAATGTCGAGGTAACTTCCCCTGTTAAGCTGAGAACATCATTCTCGGTGGAGTTGGACAAATTTGAGGCCCCGAAAAGATTCAGTATGCCGAGGTACCAGATATACGATGATAAGTCGGACCCCAACTTTTACTTCGGATTATACTTGAACTCGATGGCATTGTACACTGGGAACGAGCCGTTGCTCTGCAAGGAGTTCCCCTCATCCTTTGGGGAGATTGCATCGGATTGGTTTCACAAATTGCCGAAAGGAAGTGTGAAGACTTGAGAAGGCCTGGCCGGGATGTTCGTAGCCAGGTTCATGACAAACAAACTATAGCCATTAAGGGTAGACACCCTGATAGCTCTGAGAATCAATGAGGATGAAGGCCTTAGGGCCTACGCTAAAAGGTATTATGAGGTGTTCAACCGAATACCCGAGTGCAACCAAGAGGTGACAGTCGTGTCTTTCAAGAACGGCCTAAAAGATGACTGTCCATTATGAAAATCTTTGGCAAAGACATTGCCAAAAAGTATGGAGGAGCTCATGGCCAGAATTGAGAAATATGCCACAGCCGAGGAAGACATGCCAGGGACCAAGGCGGCAAAGCAAGAGAAAGGAAACGGCTCGCCGAAGCGAGGCCGAGGTAACAATGGATCCAACAAGCAAGAGATAGGACTGAGGGCTGCACAGGCAGTCACAACTGTATTCTGAATCCCAATTCACAAAGTCCTGGATAAATTCTGAACCCAAACCTATTTCAGAGCACCGGCAAGGGTACCAGGAGAGTTTATGGGAAGAACCCTTGGTAAGCATTGTGCTTACCACGATGAAGATGGGCATCTGACTTAGGGTTGCAGAGCCCTGAATGCACACCTGGAAGACTTGGTGAGGCAAGGCCATTTAAGGGACCTTGTAGATAAGGCCAGGACAAGGGAAGAGCATGCAAGACTACCTCAGGCACCAGCAGCTCCACCTCCCCCAGCACAGCAACTGTAGGCAGGCGGACCTTGGGTAATTAATGTAATTCACTCGAAGGTCAACGAAAACGAAATACGGGAGGAGACCCAGAAGGTAAAGCACTTGCAGAATGTGTACCAGGTCTGGCAGAAAAGACCTCGGGCCGAGAAATGCCAAAGACCAGTAGTGTCCTTTACTGAAGCCGACCTGGAGATGGTACAATATCCGCACAATAATGCCTTGGTAGTATCCCTCCAGGTTGAGGAGTGCCAAGTAAAGCACATCCTAATTGACAAAGGCAACTCTTGTGACATCATGTATGTCCGGTGTTACAAGGAGCTTGGCCTTCACCCAGATGATATAGAGCAATCCAATGGCCCAATGGTCGGGTTCAATGGAACGCCGACGTGGCCACTGGGAGCAACAAGCTTGGAGGTGCAGGCTGGCACCAAGAAGATAAAGACAGAGTTCACCGACACACCCTCCCCTAACAATGCTATCCTGGGAAGGCCATGGTTGCATGCAATGGGGGTTGTTCCTTCAACATTGCATCAGCTATTGCGGTTCCCAACAGAGCATGTGATAGAGGAGGTCAGAGGGGATCAGTTGCAGGCAAAGAACTGCTCCATGGCAGCAATGAAATCAACCTGCAGCATACGAGAACCAGAAAGGGCAGAGATCGAAGACGAGGACATGGAAGTCCTAGAGGACGTCGGCAAGGAGCCAGCCGAGAAGAGTGAAAAAGCCCTAAAGAAAATCCTCGTCCAACAGGGGGATGAAGAACACTTTTTCCTTCTCGGCTCGGGCTTAGCCGAAGAAGAGGAAAAAGAACTGGAGGCGTTCTTGAGAGCAAACATTGAAGTGTTTGCCTAGACGCCTTACGAAATGCCAGGCATTGACCTCGAGGTCACTTGCCATAAACTGAACGTAGACAGGTGCCAAACCTATAATCCAACGGGCAAGAAGACCGACGTTGATGCATGTTGAGGCAGTGGAAGAGGATGTAAACAGACTTCTGGAGGCCAGAGCCATTCGAGAGGTAAATTACCCGACATGACAATCGAATACAGTGGTGGTGAAGAAAAAAAATAGTAAATGGAGGGTCTGCGTAGACTTTACCAGCCTAAACAAGGCCTGTCCCAAAGACAGTTTTTCTCTACCCAAGATTGACAAACTGGTGGATGCCACTTCAGGGCATGGAAGGATGAGCTTCCTGGACGCCTACAGAGGGTACCATCAGATAGCCATGTACCCCCCAGACGAGGAGAAGACCGCGTTTATCACCCCAAAGGGGCTGTATTGCTATAAAGTGATGCCTTTTGGGTTAAAAAATACAGGAGCAACTTACCAGAGACTGGTAACCAAGATGTTCAGACACCTAATTGGCCGAACAGTGGAGGTATACATCAATGACATGGTCGTGAAGACCAGGGAACCTAAGGACCATCTAGAAGACTTAAGGGCAGACTTTGACATCCTAAAAACATATTGGCTCCGACTCAATGAATCGAAGTGTGCATTTGGGGTTGGATCTGGTAAGTTCTTGGGATACTTGGTGACTAGAAGGGGCATTGAGGCCAGCCCAGATCAAATCAAGGCCATCCTAGAGTTGAAGAGCCCGACGTCGGCAAAACAGGTGCAAATGCTGACTAGAAGGGCTGCAGCCCTGAATAGGTTCATAAGCAGAAGCTCAGACAAGTGCAAACCTTTCTTCAGCTTAGTAAAGAAAGCCACAGACTTCTTATGGACAGAAGAGTGCGAAGTCGCCTTGGCCAACTTGAAGAAGTATTTGACCACGACTCCAGTTCTCTCAAACCCAGAACCTGGAAAGGAGCTGTTCCTGTACTTAGCAGTTTCAGAACATCCGGTAAGTGCTGTGGTAATCCGAGAAGAAAAAGGGGAATAAAGGGCTGTTTACTATGTAAGTAAAACCCTGGCTGATGCAGAAACCAGGTATTTACCCTTGGAGAAGTTAACGCTGGCTCTAGTAATGGCTTCAAAGAAGCTGAACTACTACTTTCAAGCCCATAAAATTGTGGTACTAACTGAACATCCTTTGAAGTCCCTGTTGCAGTAGGGAGATCTGACAGGCAGAATAGCCAGATGGGCAGTGGCCTTGGGCTAGTATGACTTGGAATATAGACCCAGAACAGGAATCAAAGGCCAAGTTTTGGCCGACTTCGTGGCCGAGTTCACACCAGGAGCCATCGTACATCCAGCTCCGTTAAGCCGAGTTGAACGATGTCCAAGCGAGCAAAGAGAAGCCCAGCCCAAGGGAATGAAACAAAGGAAGGAAGAAAAAATCAGACCCTGTAGCATTTACATCGGCGACCCCTTTCAACTGTTTGTTGATGGGAGTTCAAACCGATAAGGAGCGGGGGCAGGAGTAGTACTGGTATCTCTAGATGGGCAGATACTAGAACAATCCATTCGTTTGGGGTTCAAGGCCTCAAATAATGAAGCAGAGTATGAAGCACTGATTGCAGAATTGAAACTGGCAGTAGCAGTAGAAACAGATGAGGTGATAGTCTTCTGTGAGTCTCAGCTTATAGTCAACCAGACAACGGGCAAGTTCGCAGCCCGAGACCAAAGGATGTCGGCCTATGTAAAGGAGGTCGGCAGATTGGTGGCCCTATTTGAGAATTGCTGACTACAGCAGATTAGCCAAGATGATAACAGTCACGCTGATGCCCTGGCCAACCTGGCTAGTGCAATATAACCTAAAAAGACAAGGACGGTAATGGTTGACTACTTATCGGGCCCGAGCATCGAACCACTGACCACAGAGCGTGAAACAATGTGTGTAGACATGGGACCAAGCTAGATGGACGCAATAATAGCATTCTTGAAAGAAAAAAAACTACCAGATGATCACAAGGAAGCACACAAGATCATATTGAAGTCGGCAAGATTCAGTCTAACAGCAAAGGGACATCTCTACAGAAGATCCTTCACTAGACCCCTTTTAAGGTGTGTACATCCTTCACAAGTCGAAGATTTTTTATACTAAATACATGAAGGAGTATGCGGAAGCCACGCTGGGGGCAGATCACTTGCTCATAGGGCCATTACCTAGGGGTATTGGTGGCCCTACATGCAGAAAGATGCAGAAGTCTATGTCAAGAAGTGTGAAAAGTGCCAAAGGTTTGCACCTCTGATACACCAACCAGCAGCAGACCTGAACCCAGTATCTAGTCCTTGGTCGTTTGCCCAATGGGGCATGGATCTTGTTGGAAAACTGCCCCAAGCAACTAGGCAAAGGAAGTATCTGCTGGTAGCAACGGATTACTTCACCAAGTGGATAGAAGCTGAACCCCTTGCCAAAATTCGAGATGTGGATGTGAAGAACTTCATATGGAAGAACATCATCACCAGGTTTGCGATCCCAAAAGCAATAGTTGCAGACAATGGAACACAATTTGAAAGTAAGCTAATCAAGAGCTTCTATGCAAAATTCAAAATCAAGTATTATTTTTCTACCCTGAGTTTTCCCCAAAGCAATGGACAAGAAGAAGCATCCAACAAAGTCATCTTGGATGGGATCAAGAAAAGGCTGCAAGCAGCAAAGGGAAAATGGGTGGACGAATTGCCCAGTGTACTCTGGGCATATCGGACTACGTCGAGAAGATCAACAGGGGAATCCACATTTTCCATGGCTTGTGGTACAGAGGCAGTAATCCCATTGGAGGTCGGCATCCCAGGGATCAGAACCCAGGCAGTAGAGAATAGGACCAATGATGTATTATTAGCCCGAGATCTGGATCTACTAGAAGAAAGAAGAGAGAGAGCTGCAATTCAGTTGGCGGCATACTAGCAGCAGCTTGCCAGGGTTTATAATAAGAAAGTCAACCCAAGGGAGTTTCAGGTCGGTGACCTCGTCTTCAGAAAATTCGTCGACAACAAGAAGGATCCTAGAGAGGGAACGTTTGGCCCGAATTGGGAGGGACCCTATAGAATCATCTCAGTATTGGGCAATGGGGCATATCAACTTGAAGATAATGAAGGCAAAGAGTTGCCAAGGCCTTGGAATACTTGCAATCTGAAATTTTTTTATCATTAGACTGTCTTCTTCTTTGTTATTAGCCGAAGTAATAAATAAAGTTTTAGCTTGATTTTTTACACTTGTGACTGATAAGATACTTGACGATGTTTCTAGAATACATGCATAATGAGAACCCAAGTGGAACTTAAGTTCACATTAGGGGGCAGAGAGTTAGAAAATGGTTCCTGGAAAGGAAGAATTTACAAGCTAAAATTAGTTTAACGCTTGTTGAAATTTGTGAAAAATTTACAAGTTGAAGTTAAACCGAGGTCATGTTTAACACTTGTTGAAATTTAAGTTTACAAGTTGAAGTTAAACCGAGGTCATGTTTAACGCTTGTTGAAACTTGAGTTTATAAGTTGAAGTTAAACCAAGGCCATGTTTAACACTTTTTGAAATTTGTGAAAAATTTACAAGTTGAAGTTAAACCAAGGCCATGTTTAACACGTGTTGAAATTTGTGAAAAATTTACAAGTTGAAGTTAAACCGAGGTCATGTTTAACACTTGTTGAAATTTAAGTTTACAAGTTGAAGTTAAACTGAGGTCATGTTTAACACTTGTTGAAATTTAAGTTTACAAGTTGAAGTTAAACTGAGGTCATGTTTAACGTTTGTTGAAACTTGAGTTTACAAGTTGAAGTTAAACCAAGGCCATGTTTAACACTTGTTGAAATTTGTGAAAAATTTACAAGTTGAAGTTAAACCAAGGTCATGTTTAAACACTTGTCGAAATTTGTGAAAAATTCACAAGTTGAAGTTAAACCGAGGTCATGTTTAACACTTGTTGAAATTTGTAAAAAATTTACAAGTTGAAGTTGAACCGAACACTTGTTGAAATTTGTGAAAAAATTTACAAGTTAAAGCAATGGTTATATTTAATAAGTACTTATGTACTTGCTGATGTAAACCGTTGGTGGGTATAACCGAGGTATTTCACCCCGAGAAGATTACACAGTTAAGGTGTACATTGAAGATATGCAAAATATTATAAGTATAAGAGTCATACAAGAGCAGTAAAAGAAAGACAAACATACAAGCATTCAAAAGAGGAAGTTGTATTTACATTCAAAAGAAGGCACATCAGCCACATCGAGAGCTTACATTGTTTCAAAGAAAGGAGAAAGTACAAGGTACGGAAAAAAGGAGAAAAACATCAAACTAAGACTCTTCGGCACTTCTGGCTGGTTGGGTTTGGAGTTCGGAAGACTGCTGAGAAGACATCTCGGTGGCCTTTTCAGCCGCGAGCTCGACATCTATTTCTTGGAGGGTTTGGTCGAGGCTCTTGTCGGAAATAGGCGCGTCCGATGTTGCCTTCTCATGAGTAGCATCTTTGGGGACCTCCTCACCCTCCTCATCCTAAGTCAAGTCCAAGACTTGCTCATTTGAAGTAGAGGACTTGGCCCCAACAGCTTCCTTCGACTTCCTCACCAAAGCTCCTCCTCAGACTCAGAACCGTCTTCGGATTGGCTTGGAGTAGGGGGGAATGGCAAGGCGAGGACGTCGGCGTTCCTGAGGGCGGAGTCCTTGGGGACTTCAAGCTTTTTCAGGGAAGCCATCCAACCAAGGGTGAAACCCTTGTTGCATGCCTGCTTCACCAGACTCTTGTAGTCTGCCGTGACATCGGCCACTCCCTCATTGTATGCCTTTTCATCTGCAGCTTTGATCTCGGTAGATTTTGTGGCCAAGGCATCTTGGAGTTCCTTTTGGGCCTCGGCCATCTTTGTCTCGGCCTTCTTTTCAGAAGTGAGGACCTTGGCAATAGCCTCGGCAGCATCAACTTTTTCCTCGGCCTTGTCTTTGGCTTTAACGGCCGCCGCGGCCTGGTCGGATCAAGTTTTCATCTTGGCCTCAGTCTTTTTGATGGTCTTTTGCAAACCAGAGACCTCCCTAATCTTGTCAGCCAACTCTTTCTTCATTTCAAAAGCTTGCATTGAGAAGGAGTGGGCGTGCTGGATTGCCTGAAAGAAAATAAACAGAACAAAAGTTAGTAAAAATTCTCTGAGTATGAAGGAATAGAGAAAGAAAAATACCAAGTATGAGAGACTTACTTGAACAGAGTGTTGGAGCACCAAGGCAAAGTTTTTATACTGGCTCATCTCGGCGTTACGATCGAGATCTCCAGGAAAGAGCAAGGCTGTAGTCAGGGCTACACCGACGTTAACGTCATCGGCACTATCACCAGCTTTGACCGGCCTGTCCTCCAGTGTGATTGGGGGGGCCCAGGGGGAGTCAGACTTCATGGAGCCCGAAGCCGTTTCCGATTCAGACCTCGGCCTCTTCGACTGAGTTAATTGGGATGGTTTGGCCTCGGCAGGCCTCTTCTCGGGAACGGAGGGGGTCTTCTCGCTCGAAGCCAATTTTGAAATTGGCAAGGTGTCCTCAGTGTCAATCTAAGTCACCGTTGTCTTTGGCTGAGCCTTCTTCAGACGTTTTGGCTTTGACTTTGGTTGAGGCTGGGTTTATGCTGGTTGAGCATTAACTGAGTCAGGGATGTCGGCCAGAAGATCTTCAGCAACAGTCTTTTTGTGACCCATCTCCACGACAATTGTAGTTCTACGGCGGCGTTGACGTTGAGATGGTGGGATCAGATATGGAGCCGAGGTTGACGGTTGCTCTACTGGACCAGAGGTCGATCCTTGATCTGGCCGAAATGATGAGGCTGTTGGAGGAGTTGTGGCGGAAGGAGGAGATTTGCTTTTCTTCCTCTTTGGGACATCGAGAAGCACCGACTTATAGGTCGGGATGAAGTTCAGAAACAAGGGAGCTCTCCGCTTGTGAACTGGCTGATCCAACAACTTCTTCAAACCCTTGCTAGGGAAAAAGGACTTGCGGAAGCCTTTTTCTGGTTGTGGAAGAGCTGCAAGAAAAACATACATTAGAACAAACGAAGTATTGAAGACTTTAAAAACAAGTGAGTATAAACATTGAGCTCTTACCATTACCCTCTACAAAAACTGTTCGAGAAAGAGGGTAGAGGTGGAGGTCCTCATCTGGAGCGAACTCCCAGTTCCCCGAGATAATGAAGTAATCATCCCCAACTCCCTTATTGGAGTCTAGGAGGTTGGCAACAATTTTGTACTCTGTGGACCTCGATTTAAGGTAGTAAATATAGTCTTTCTCTAATTTAAGACCACACATGGTGTAGCGGTATTGGATGCCGGCTAAAATAACCCTAGCATTCTCTTGTTTGGCTAAGGCTATTATACCATTGATGACCCGGTAGGAATTGATGGCGAGCTGCATTGGGTTCAATTTATAGTAATGGAGTATCTCATGGAAGAGGATGTCGGGTGGGAGCCTAAGTCCGCACTCAATAAAGGCAACAACAGGGAAAGGCATGAGGTTTTTATCGGGCATGATTAAGTCGTTTTCCCCGGCCAACCTCAGATAAACATCGGTCGGGATGTCAAACTCCTACCTGAAGTGTTCTAACTTGGTCGGGGTGTCTACCCTATGCTTCCACATACCCATGATGTCGGCTTGAGGGGAAGGTGTAGGGTTTCAGAAGGAGGTGTTTTATGACGGTTTTGAAGAACCTTAGCTAAAACCTAAATATGAGTGTAACAAGCCCGCGGGGGGACCTTGCTACAGCTCGGACTCGACTTTTGCAGTCACGGTTCTAAATCTGAACCAAAGAGTCCAAATCCGGCAAATCGTTTTAGGAAAACTGATTTTTGAAAGAAGTGCCAAACATGGACTGCTTTGCCAGATACAGAGTCGCCACCTAAATATTTTATTTTGGGAAATTTAGGAAACCCTGACTCGGTGCCAAAAGGCCACGTGTCCGTCATCACCAAAGTTGCCTCGGCTCGGGAACTTGGGTACGATTGGGGAAGGTCACTTCGTGAGCACCCCCGCTCGCCCGGTCATAGACCGGCCTCTACTAACCATGATATCAATTTTTGAAAACATTGTGAGTTCTTATTCCGGTTATTAGCCTAGGTTACTATGTGATGCTCACAGCATATAAGTATAGACCGGGTCGCCCGAATTGGAACAAAACATTTTATGTTTGTTTTTGAAAATGGTTTGCTACCCGCAGGTAGGTTTGAAACATTTTGATGATTCATTCCAATTCAGATAACCCAACCTTCACCCACAGGCATTCAGGCAGATATATCAGATAAGCACATAGCCTCATGGTAAGCATGCTATCATGGCATTCACTCACACGCATGCAAGGATGCTAAAGCATAAAACTCACCGAGTACTCCAAGCCAAAATAGAAACTATATTAGAAATCATGCATGATCCTAAGTGTACAGAAATGCCTAATGCAACACATGCAAAATGCAACTATAGTAGGCTCGGCTATTCTAAGATGGCATACGAAATGCTACAACTAACATGTATTCAGCTTGGAATTGAAAGTACAATGCAGTTAGTATGATGCGCTGAGCCCGATGCATGCAATACAGATGAATGATGCAAACATGCTGTCATACTGTATGCTAATTGAAATATGCCTTAATCTAACCATCAAAAGCGGATAAATAAAAGGGAGAAAGACGTGGGGTTGGAAGACATACATCACACTCACCCACACTTACTACAGTTGTGCCCTCACTCGGAGGGTCCGAATAAATAATACAGTCCAAATATTACAGTCCCCAAATAAAAGAATATTACAGTCCAAAATATTACAGAATTCTAATTAATTAATGAATTAACTAGAAAGCAAATAAACTGGCGTGCAAGCCGGGGACTGCCTTGCTTCTGGTGGATGATGCATGTCTGGACTGTCTTGCGCGGAAATCCACCGGAATGCGCCAATTAGCCTCTGTTTACACCTGTTATTCTTGAAAAGCGTGCCAAGTCCCGGAAAGTTGCTGATTCCTGGTTTTGCTGCAACAGAGAGCAGGAAAGGGGCATACCAATGTATTTGCACAAATATATGCATGTCTCGATCCTCGTGCCACCAATCACGCATACCGAGGCATGATGGCCGAGGAGTCGAAATGCACAACTCAATATAGGATGAATGCACATGAAACTACAGCTAAAACCTAACTCCATCATGGATAATCCGGAGTGTCGGTGACTGGGGAATTGAGACACATTCCGTCACTCGGAGTACGAAATGTACCTCGTTTCCCGTGCCCGGGCTAACTCCTATTCCGGACACGATGCAATATGCATGATATCCATGAAATTCAACTAAGATACAATCCTAACGTACACAATGCTATGAAATGAGATGCCTCGAAATGCGTGCATGCAGGCACGCAAACCGAGAAAATGCAGAATGCTATGAAAATGAAATGCCTCGGAGTGCGTGAACACGGGCACGCAAACTGATGCGATGATATGTGTCTCGAAGTACGTGCATGCAGGCACGCAAACCGAGACGATGATATGTGTCTCGAAGAACGTGCACGGGGCACACAAACCGAGGCGATGATATGTGTCTCGAAGTACGTGCATACGGGCACGCAAACCGAGGCGATGATATGATGTGATGAAATGATATGGGAATGACAAATGGGCTTATACCAACATGAGTGAGCCTCAGCCACACTCACATGGGATGCCGTCGGATAAAAATGAAGTGCCTCGAAATGCGTGCACACTGGCACGCAAACCGAGGCGATGCGAAAGCGATGCGAATTTCATGAAAAATGCAACATGGACTTATACTAACATGAGAGAGCCTCAGCCACACTCGCATAAGATGCCGATGGCAGAAAATGAAGTGCCTCGAAGTGCGTGCACACGGGCACGCAAACTGAGGCGATGACAGAATGATATGAAAATGACATGAAAATGACAAATGGGCTTATACCAACATGAGAGAGCCTCAGCCACACTCACATCGGATGCCGGTGGCAGAAAATGAAGTGCCTCGAAATGCGTGCACACGGGCACGCAAACCGAGGCGATGACAGAATGATATGAAAATGACATGAAAATGACAAATGGGCTTATACCAACATGAGAGAGCCTCAGCCACACTCACATCGGATGCCGGTGGCAGAAAATGAAGTGCCTCGAAATACGTGCACACGGGCACGCAAACCGAGGCGATGACAGAATGATATGAAAATGACATGAAAATGACAAATGGGCTTATACCAACATGAGAGAGCCTCAGCCACACTCACATCGGATGCCGGTGACAGAAAATGAAGTGCCTCGAAATGCGTGCACACGGGCACCCAAACCGAGGCGATGACAGAATGATATGAAAATGACATGAAAATGACAAATGGGCTTATACCAACATGAGAGAGCCTCAGCCACACTCACATCGGATGCCGGTGGCAGAAAATGAAGTGCCTCGAAATGCGTGCACACGGACACGCAAACCGAGGCGATGACAGAATGATATGAAAATGACATGAAAATGACAAATGGGCTTATACCAACATGAGAGAGCCTCAGCCACACTCACATCGGATGCCGGTGGCAGAAAATGAAGTGCCTCGAAATGCGTGCACACGGGCACGCAAACCGAGGCGATGCTAAAATGTGATGAAATATGGCAAAAGTGATATGCAAGCATACTAATGGAATTCCAGCACTAAAATATGGGGGAAAATAGTCCCGAAATGAAGCGAAATGACATGAAATGCAAGGAAATGTCCCGAAATGCGACATTAGGCACCCGAAATGGCCTATAGCTATGCCAAACATGTACAATATGGACATGCAATGCAAAGACAGAAGCTAGACAGTCCCAAAAGATGTACTTTCACAGTTATAAACATGGCCAAACAGCAAGTATAAGTAAGGGAAAAATAGCATGCAAGAATAGGGGCCAAAAGAGGGGTAATGAGGCAAGTGGTATAAGCAAAACTCAGACTGAAAACTTTCCTTCTACAACACTGAAGATGGACCAAAAATATGAACATTTACAGTATATGGCAGACCTCAAATCAGTATACAAACATGCTAAAAATGTGATGCAAAACAAGGCTCAAAAGGTGCTATAACATGAAGTATATAAAATAATCACCAAACAGAAAAAAAGTGTGAATGAAACATGAAGTATAGGACAAAATAAGACCACTTTTAGTTCGAACCAAGGTCCAAAAACAGAAGCAAAGAGGGCTACTAATTTATGCAAAAATGGGGCCAAATAGGGGATATAACTACAAGTGACATATGGAAACACCAAACAATGTTGAGCCCTTCTCCAATGTTGAAGAGGGGCTCAAAAGAAGCCTTATATCAGTTTATAACATGCTCAAAAACAGATTGCTCATGGGCCAAAGATAGCATGCAAAATCATGACATACAAGATGATCAATGAAGCAAGTATATTATGGAGGGCTCAAACAAGGTTGAGCCCTTAATGAGAAGTGAAGATGAGCTCAAAATATGGCCCTTTTCAGTTAGGGCCGGAGCTTGAAACCAAAAAGAAGTGGGGCTTAGAAATAGATCAAGAAAAAGGTTCAAAAGGGTAAAATTGTTACTTACCCTTGAAGATTCAAGCTTTTGTTGCTTCTTGGATGGATTTGCAGCTTCTTTTGCCTTCTAGAAACCTTCCTTGCTGCTGGAGGTGAGGTGGTGGTGGTAGAGCTTGGTGGTGTAGAAGGAATGAAGGTTAGGGACTTAGGGTTTTTTGAAGAATTGAGAGGGAAGAAGATGGAGTTGGCTATGGAGCTTTGAAGGATAATTTTTCTAACCCCTATGAAGAAGGCCACCAGCTGGTTATAAAGATCAAAAATGGGGTGTAAAGGTGGGGGAGAAGGAGGGCAAAACTCCCCTACAAAATATCCCCCGGATACAGAAAATATCTGGGGGATATTGCCCCACAGCTGGAAAGGGTACAGTGCAAGGAAGCAGGCCGGCCTCATACTTTTGCTGGAGGTGGCCGGCCGGCCACACCCCCTAGCCGGCCGGCTAGGGGTCAAAAGGGTCAAGGTGATTTTCTGGCCGGCCAGCTACTGGGGAGGTACCTCTATGTGTGTACAACACAACCATGTAGTTGAAATTCCAAGAAAGTGGGCCCAAGGGGTTCAACAACGGCTCGGAAAGAGGGGGTCAAAAGGGTCAAGTTGACTTACTGGCCGGCCATGAACTTTTAGGGGCCTCTTATGTGTGTACATCACAAATATGTGGTTCAAAGTTCAAGAAAAAAGGTCCAAGGGGTTCAACATTAGCCCGAAAGAAAGGGGTCAAAAGGGTCAGGTGACCTTAATGGCCGGCCATGAACTTTTAGGGGCCTCTCAGATGTGTAGATCACAGATATGTGGTTGAAAGTTGGCAACACTAGCTCCAAGGTATTCAACATTAGCCCGGAAGTGCGAAAAATGGGCGCCGGGAGGCTCCGGAAGAGAGATAACTGGTTGCTGCAACAATTGCTGGCCTCCCACCCTTCAGTGACCTTCCCTGTGATAAAACAGAGGTACCTGCCAAAAATGAACGAAAACCGTTGCAAAACGAACGTTCCGGGGCCAAAACACGCAGTTCGGGGTCCCGAAAATGGGCTGTTAAGCACCGAAAATGGTATTCGACCTCGAAGTGGGTTTCTTAGCCCCCAGTGTCCCTCAAAAGGGATGAAATAAGATGTATGCCAAAAATCAGAACAATAGGAGATGGTTAAGCGGTCCCGAACCGAGGCACACAACCTGACGGCTCCGAAAACCGGGAACCAGACTCCGAAATGGGCAAAATGGCCTACGGCCACCAAATGCAGCCTATGGACATTGAGAGATGGTCCACGGGACCTCTCTCTTCCCTCAGGAAAAGAAACAAAGAAAACTGAGTCTGGCTCGCAAATCGAGACAAGGCACAGAAAAGGGTTCGGAAGTCCGGAGGCAGGGCTCACGACCGCGACTCTGAAACTTCTGAACGAGCATATTATGCAACATCACCTAACGCTCAACTGGTGACGTCTGAGTCTTAAGGTCGGTCAAAAATGGGGTGTCTACAGTTGCCCCTCTTTGACAGAACTCGGAAGTCACAAGTGACGGGAGTGAATGTCAAAGCCCAGAGACGACCCATTTTTGACAAGGCCGAAGACTTAGACAAACATACTGGATAAACAGAGATGCGCCCGCAGGCATGCCAGCAGGCAGGGGGCAAAATGCAAATGATATGCAAGAAGCCTAAGGTAACCCAATGATCATGCAAATGCAGCAAGCTGTAATGAAGCAAGTATTCACAAATAGATGCAACAGTTTTAAGCAAGAATGCAAAGCAACAACTACATTTCATGCAGTTAAGAATGCGGAGGATTATTCAATCCCCGCCACGTCTCACACGGAGAAGATACAATACCTGCGCGATTCGTCTGGTCGCACCAGCTTCAATTGAACCGTACATACAATATCGTGCCTGCAAAAGAGAGAAATTGCAACAAACACAATATGCTAACAATATGTATTCAATGTGACTTTGAAAATTCGACACACGCAGTGCCGGTGAGTGAATGCATCGCAATGCAAAAGCAGAACATGCGTGACAACGTATGCTCAAACACAGAAGTATGATTAACATCAAGAAACGTGCATGTTAATGCGGGTATGTTCATGAAAATGCAAGATAATGTAACACGAGCAGGAATCAGGGCGCTCGTTTGTCAGGAATCAGCGAGTACGGAAAAGCGTGTTTCGGCG
Source organism: Camellia sinensis (assembly GCF_055761805.1). NCBI lineage: Eukaryota > Viridiplantae > Streptophyta > Magnoliopsida > Ericales > Theaceae > Camellia > Camellia sinensis. The sequence continues at coordinate 195,058,829 of NC_138964.1, forward strand.
AAGGTAACTCAATTGCGGCCTCCGATCCGCTTCTTTGAAATGTTACCATTCATTCAAAAAGGATACACTTTGATTTCGATGAATGAAGATGAGACACATGTCAGAACTTGAAACCGAAGTCCCGACGGAGCAATTTCGCGACCGGAAGTGTACTTTTCTTGAACTTTTTCAGGTCCCGGGAACTCCGATCTTCCTCAAAATTTGCAGAGAGCTAGGTGAGCATGTGGGGATGATGGCCGACCATTTATCTTCCCAAGGGGAGGTGGCCAACCGGTTTCCACAAAAGTAGATGGCTGGCCGGCCATTTCTGTAAAAAGCAGATGGCTGGCCAACTAGAAATAGGGGCCGGCCGGCCATGCCCTTTTTCCGGGGGCATTTTGGTCTTTTTCCCTCCTTTTTGATGCTCTTGCAATCCAAGGCTTGAGGCCTATAAATGGCAGCCGAACCTCACTTCATTTCTTGCCTCTTTCAACATTTTTCTCTCCAGTGTTGAGTTTTACGCACGTTTTCCAACGCCTCGCGCAAATTGTTTTCGTAAAAACACTTAGTTTTAAACACTTTGGAGCGATTAAATTCCGGCTTCGGAGCTTCCTTTTGCATTTTCACCACTTGAGGTAAGTTTATCTTAATATTTGGAATATTTTCTCGGGAGTTGACTTTTGTTGACTTTTTATTTCCCGAGAGTTGAATTTTGTTGACTTTTTCCAATTTTGGCCCATTTTGCTCATTTTTGCTCCCCTTTTGCAGATTCCTGAAAATGGCGGGTACTTCTTCCCATGGTGGAGGTTTTTCGGGTGCCGGAGATGATTTCGATCCCACGACTCTACCTCCGAGGACCCGACCTTTTATTCCTGAGAGGTACCGTCCGGCAGCTCACGTCCTTCCGCGTGCCGTCTTCCGTCATTTTACCAGCTTCGACGAGAGAGCACCCGTGGATCTGCTTCTCAGAGAGCCGGAGCAGCATCTCTCTCACGAGGCCCGAGAGGTATTTACCTTATCTTCTGTATTTTACATTTCGCACCTTTGCCATGCTTGAATATGTAGTTTAGCTTATGACATAGTACTTTGCTTACATTTTGAACATGTAGTTTCAACACTTAAATTTCTGAACACTCGGCTCATTAATTAATTGCGAACACACAGCCCATATTAGAACACATGGCTCAAACACGGACTTGTCGAACACACAGCACGAATTCGAAAGTGAACACACAGCCCACACTTTAGATGGAAGTTGAACACGCAGCCCAAACTTCAAATTTTCTGAACACGCAGCCCAGATACATGGTGAACACGCAGCCCACAATTTAACTGAAAGTTGAACACGCAGCCCAGGTAGATAGTGAACACGCAGCCCACAAATTAACTGAAAGTTGAACACGCAGCCCAAATCTCAAATTTTCTGAACACACAGCCCAGGTAGATAGTGAACGCGCAGCCCACAAATTAACTGAAAGTTGAACACGCAGCCCAAATTTCAAATTTTTTGAACACGCAGCCCAGGTAGATAGTGAACACGCTGCCCACAAATTAACTGAAAGTTGAACACGCAGCCCAAACTTCAAATTTTCTGAACACGCAGCCCAGGTAGATAGTGAACACGCAGCCCACAATTTAACTGAAAGTTGAACACGCAGCCCAAATTTCAAATTTTCTGAACACGCAGCCCAGGTAGATAGTGAACACGCAGCCCACAATTTAACTGAAAGTTGAACACGCAGCCCAAATTTCAAATTTTCTGAACACGCAGCCCAGGTAGATAGTGAACACGCAGCCCACAAATTAACTGAAAGTTGAACACGCAGCCCAAACTTCAAATTTTCTAAACACGCAGCCCAGGTAGATAGTGAACACGCAGCCCACAATTTAACTGAAAGTTGAACACGCAGCCCAAATTTCAAATTTTCTGAACACGCAGCCCAGGTAGATAGTGAACACGCAGCCCACAATTTAACTGAAAGTTGAACACGCAGCCCAAATTTCAAATTTTCTGAACACGCAGCCCAGGTAGATAGTGAACACGCAGCCCACAAATTAACTGAAAGTTGAACACGCAGCCCAAATCTCAAATTTTCTGAACACACAGCCCAGGTAGATAGTGAACACGCAGCCCACAAATTAACTGAAAGTTGAATACGCAGCCCAAATTTCAAATTTTCTGAACACGCAGCCCAGGTAGATAGTGAACACGCTGCCCACAAATTAACTGAAAGTTGAACACGCAGCCCAAACTTCAAATTTTCTGAACACGCAGCCCAGGTAGATAGTGAACACGCAGCCCACAATTTAACTGAAAGTTGAACACGCAGCCCAAATTTCAAATTTTCTGAACACGCAGCCCAGGTAGATAGTGAACACGCAGCCCACAATTTAACTGAAAGTTGAACACACAGCCCAAATTTCAAATTTTCTGAACACGCAGCCCAGGTAGATAGTGAACACGCAGCCCACAAATTAACTGAAAGTTGAACACGCAGCCCAAACTTCAAATTTTCTAAACACGCAGCCCAGGTAGATAGTGAACACGCAGCCCACAATTTAACTGAAAGTTGAACACGCAGCCCAAATTTCAAATTTTCTGAACACGCAGCCCAGGTAGATAGTGAACACGCAGCCCACAATTTAACTGAAAGTTGAACACGCAGCCCAAATTTCAAATTTTCTGAACACGCAGCCCAGGTAGATAGTGAACACGCAGCCCACAAATTAACTGAAAGTTGAACACGCAGCCCAAACTTCATTCCATTGGCACACAGCCCTTTTTCATTTCATTGGCACACAGCCCATTTCATTTCATTGGCACACAGCCCATTTTCATTTCATTATTGACACATGTATTCATTCTGAATGCAGGGTAGTTCCCGCAGTGTGCGGGGGTATGGTTCCACTGCGGCGAGGGATTGGTACGCTGAGCTCCCGGAGGGCGTCAGAGACTTGGTAGATTTGGCGGGGTTCGGCCCCTTCTGTGTCGGGTTGTCACGTTGTCCTGCCAGGAGGACGCTGATGGCAGCCTTGGTAGAGAGATGGTGGGACACCACCAATTCCTTCCATTTCTCTGCTACCGGGGACATGACCATGACCCCTTTTGATTTTGCTGTATTGACCGGCCTTGACGTCGGAGGTTGGTCCATCCCTTACGACGAGGACATGGGCGAGTGGGAGGCCGCCTGGATGTATTTATTGGGGGCTCGCCCACCTGTTGACAGGGTCTCTGGGAGAGTCCGATATACTTGGTTCTCTTCCCATTTTCGGCGGGCAGAGATGGTGCCCGAGACTCCCGAGGAGACAGAGCAGTATGCTCGTGGCTTCCTGATGTTCCTCTTCGGGACTACCCTGTTCGCCGACAGAGGGAACACCATTGGGCTATACCTGTTGAGCGCTCTGGTTGACCTATCACAGGTCAGTAGATATGATTGGGGTGGCGCTGGCCTGGCTACTCTCTACTTTTACATGAGCGCGACCTCCCGCGGGTGGGGCGACTTACTTGGCGGCTACTGGAGAGCTTGGGAGGTACTTTTCTGTCCCCCTGATTTACATTTCTGCTTCTCATTACTTGTACATTGCACCCACAGCGCACTTTTACAGTCTGTATTCTGCTCTCAGCATTTCGTACTTACATTCTGCACTGCTTTTCTCAGCTATGGGTTTATGTATACTTCCCATCATTAGCCCCAGAGCTGGAGGTGGTAGGGATTCCCGTGACCCCATATTCATTGATATTTGAGGGCCCGCACCGGGCGAGGCCTCGAGAGACCCTCCTTCGCCTGCGACAGTATTTCGACACGGTGCGACACTCAGAGGTACTCCAGAACTTTCAGTTCTTTTCGTTTTCATCTTTGATTTGCACTGTATATTCTTGATTTCTGACCGGTTTATGCATTTGTCATCCGCAGATTACATGGCAGCCTTGGGCGCCCCTGGGTGATGATCTCCGACTTCAGTATACCGGAGCATCAGGCATCTCTCAGTATAGGGTCCTGCTTGAAGGGCCGGTCGGCAGGGCATGGTTCCTGGGGGAGCGCTTTCTGCGCCAGGTATGGGGGTATCTTTCTCAGGATATTCCCGCAGCACCCCCAGCTAGTATGCGGACCGCTGACAGGCTCTCTTACTCAGAGGTAGTCGGCGCCATGCTGGGTACTGAAGCCTTACTATATATTGAGGAGGGGGACTACGCCACCTACCGTCACATATACTGGATGCCCCCATTGACGGAAGCTCGTATCCCGATGATGAGGCCTGCCGGTACGTCATCCTCGGATCAGGCTCGGGCTCGAGCTACAGACGTCCCTTCTTCTAGCAGGGCTGGCACATCTAGAGGTGGGAGTAGACCGTTTCCTCCGACTCCGTCGATTCATCCTCATGTCGGATGGCCAGATATGCCGACTGAGTTGATGGCATGGCAGTATGGGGCTAGCTCTCCGACTCTGATTCCATTAGAGCCTCCGATGCCCAGTGATCGATACGCCATTGATCCGGACTCACCGCCGGTATGCTCCACTTATTTTCATTCATCATTCAGATGTTTAGACACTTTTCTGTTCACTGATGATTATGAGCTCGTTTTTGCAGCCATCGCGAGGATACATGGAGGAGGTGGTTGGGCTGGTGGCCACACTCGAGGGCATGGTTCTACGCAGGGAGGCACAGTTATCTGTCGCGGGCATCCAGGTACCCTTCAGTTTTCTGGCATTTATCATACTTCTGATGACATGCTGATTTCTACTGCATCGATAGACCACTTGTGTAGAGCACATCTGACACACACCCCACTTGTACACTGTACTTACATGCACTCACTTCATGTAGCCTCTGCTTGTATCTGCATCTGATGTATATATTTGAACTGATGCATTTGAATTGAACTTTTTGTTTTCAGATGCCTTCATGGTCCGGCCAGCCGCAGACTAGGCCATCCGGGCCTCATTGGGGAGCTGGGCCATCTCGGCCTTCCAGAGGATCTGGGCCATCTAGGCCTTTCCGAGGAGCTCGAGGAGGGCCCGCCCGCAGACGCAGGGCTCATGTTGTGGAGGTGGAGTCTGGTGAGGAGGAGGAGGAGGCTACCGACCGTCAGTTCGAGACATCTGTTGAGGAGGGAGGCTCCGGTTTTGGCTCGGGGAACAGAGGCGAGGCTGAGGAGGACCCTGAGGATGACGGCTCCGACTCAGATGATGGTGTGGAGGTCGTCCCGCAAAAGAGGACGAGGCGTGCTTCTCGTTCCCGCTCCCGAGGACTTTGATGTTGTTATTTCCTGCTTTATTTTTCTTTTTGCTAGTAGTTTGTAACACTTTGCACATTGTTAGGCAGTTTTATTTTTTGTAAAACTTGTACCTTTGTTTGTTGTAAAGCATGATGAAATGAAATAGCTTTTGAAAATATGTTTGTATTTTTAGCATCGTATCGCATCAATTTATTTTGCACAAAAATAAAATTGAATGGAAATGCGCATTGTGTAATCACCAAGTCAGGTAGTGAACCGACGCAACAAACTAAACAACTCAACTTACTAAGATATAACAGGACCTTAGAAAGTTTACAACTCGATAAGCAAAATGCAACAACACCAATAAACCAGACTTAAACAAAGATTGCTTAAACAGAGCGCAATGACTCAAAAACACGAAACACGTCCGCTCGACGAACAACTCGATAAGCAAAAACAACAACTCGATAATCAAAACACCTTAACAAAGACAAAGTGTACTTCTGACGATCGGAACGCATCCGAAACGGAGGGAGATGAAGGCCTTTGAGTCTCCTGTTGCCCGGAAATGCTTGGAATTCTCTCTCGAATGATAAGACAGGGTCAAGGAGATACACTGCAGCATTGCCAGCCATCCTTGGGAGCTGGCCGGCCATTTTTGGTGGAGAGAGGCAGCTGGCCGGCCATTTCTGAAAAAGTAAATGGTTGGCCAGCCAGAAAAAGTAGCTGGCCGGCCATTCAGTCCTGCAGCCACCAGATTTTTTTTGACACGTGTCCCCGTGAACAGTGTTTTTCCTTCTATATAAGCCTCAACTTCGGGAACATTCATTTCATCTTAGTTTTAGGCAAAGATGGAGGCATTTCTCGCGGAAAATATCATATCTTGGATCTCTTCTCTAGATGGCTCGGAAAAGCTGAATTTCCGGGGTTTCGGCTTGAATGCACTATTCACGCTGAGCCGTACTCCGTTACATCTCCCTTTTCTACATGCCGCGGCAAGGTTCTGGAATCCAGTGACGCATGTTTTTAGCTTTGGCGGCCAAGAGATGTGCCCCACTTTCGAAGATTTTCAGGTTTTGATGGAGTCCGAGTGTTCTGAAGTAATCTTGCCTCAGCTCCGTTTTGGTCACGCTCAGGCTTTAGGACGGATGTGTGGGCTCACAGCGCATGACGCTCGATCTCTGATCTGCAGTGGAGAGCTGGACATCCTTGGCTTGATCCACCGTTTTTCCGACGCTGGTGACCGCAGCAACCATTATTGGCAGGGTTTCCGGCAACACGCCCTCTGCTTATGTTTGTTGTCTCACTTTCTGCTTTCCTCGGGCTTTGGCGGGGCTAGCATTCGCCTGATTGAAGTCGCCCAAGGTTTGAGAGAAGGAAAGAGCTGTATTGCCATGACCTTGGCCGAGACATTGATGGGTTTAGATTCTGTCTATCGCCGGGAGGCGACTAGGTTCGCCGGGAGTCCACTGCTGCTGCAGGTAATGTTTCCCACCCGACCTCACATATATATATTTGCTCACATCACTCGGCCCTCAGGCTCGGTTTTTCTCACAAAACCCTTGTCTTACTTTTCTCTCATCGTACATCTCTCTATTCTTTATTCTCTCATTTTCCATCCCTCCCTTAGGTATGGTTAATGGATAAATTGCAGGTTGTGGACTCTTGCCCTGCTTATTCAGCTCGAGGCTACTTCTTTCGGCAGCGCCTAGTCAATGCTCTTGACGAAAGGTGGTGGTTCGATTGGATGTGCAATTTGTCCGCAGACGGCATTGCTTGGCGTTGTCCTTGGCTTAACCTCCCGGCAATGAGCTATAGTATGTCTCGGCTGATTGGGATCCAACTGATTGGTCTAACCCATTGTGTATTCTATTTTCCGTTCCGGTTTCTGCGTCAGTTTGGCCATGATCAGACTTGTCCACCGGAGGGGATTGAGTACCCAGCCGCTTTCCCGGTCCGGGGTGCACAGCTTGCCCGATATGCCACGGCATGGAGGACTAGAGAGCTCCTGGCCCCTGCTTCCACTTTCAGTTGTACTTTATCCGATGAGTGCGTGGATTGGCTCAATGAGGAGGCACAGGTTGGGCCCAGCTTGGCATCAGATGCTCCGTCTAGCTCCGGGAGGGGACACAGAGATACTTGATTCAACTATGCCTCAAATTTATTGCTTATTTAGCATTTTCAAGTTTTCTTTATGAATGTACTAAAATAAGCAACCTCGATTGTAATGCAAGAGCAAGAGAATTCTATTTTGAAATCAATGAAATTGAAAGTTATGGTACTGAAAATTTTCCACTTTTGGTCTAAAAATGGTCTTAGTCGTAAAAAGATTGTTTTGAACAAAGTCAACTTTCATTAAAACTTTTCAAAACTATTTTCGATGTGGATCAGAATTGGACATGCCGAAAATCTGTCACTGAGATGCACAACCCCAGATCCCCGCAACTGGAAAGTTGCCCCTAGTCTGAAGAACAATGCGGCACTCCACAGCAATGGAAAGTTGCCCCTAGTCTGAGTAACTTTGCACCGTCGTGGCGACGGAAAGTTGCCCCTAGTTTGAACAGCACTGTACCGGAGATCACGATAAATGCTGATGGATAAAGATGACTGAGATGGTCGAAATGGACAGAGTTGATCGGGGAAAAAGTTTTATGACTGAACTTCAAGGTGAAGCTGCCTACGTATCCCAAAGATGGGAATCAAGCCTTACGTATGTAATACCCCTGTTCCGTAATATGCCAATTGGTCCTTAAACTGAGTATGATTATGTGTTTACCATGATTTTATGTGCCATTATGTGAATATATGTGATTTTGAAGTTTTATCTGTTCACCGTAGGAATATCTGTTTGAATAGTCTGTTTTGGGAATTTAATTGAGGGCCTTATCGGCCACAGAACCTGAAATTGATTACGCCATAGCGATTGGCATAAATTTTAGAGCCTACGGTGAAATTTAATTGAAAAATTGATTTGGACCAGATTAAGTTGATTAAGTTGGTAAAATGAGTGCCCAATTACTCTATATTATTATTATTATTATTATATTGTGACTTAGTGGGGCTCTATACACTAAAATCCCTCTTTGTTGTTCCTCTTGGCTGACTTAAACGCTAGAAAGAGAGAGGGGAGTCGGTTAGAGAGAGGGAAAAGAGGAGAGTTTGGTGTTTGGCTCAAATTTGTGAAGAATTGGAGAATTAAACTCAAGAAATTACTATAGTTTGGAAGATTGAGCCTCTAGGTAAGCATTTGGTCTTGAATTCATAAGTTTGAAATTGTGATCTTGTAAGTTCAAGGGTTGTTGTGATCAAGAGCATGTAATAAGTTGGTTTTTGTTGAGTTTGAAGTCTTAGAACTCATGCATGTAAGAAACTACTTTGAATTTGCATGTTTGAGCTTGAAACACATGATTCATGTAGAGTTTTGGTTGAAATTCATGTTTTGATCATCATCTGTACCATCTAAGTTGGGAATGATGAGCATCTCCCACATGCATGCACAAATCAGGGAAGTATAAGTCTTGAATGTTGAATTTGAGCATGTTGATGATGGGTTTGAGATATTTTGGGACATGCATGTAGATAAATCATAAAATTGAGCTTCCTAATGTTGTAATCTCGTATTAGTAGCATGTTAGCATGTATATGAGTGTTAAATCCTACATGCAAGCATGTTTTTGTTGTGTTCCATGAGAATGAACACCATTTGCATTGATTGGAATAGAAATGGAGTCAAGAATTGACATGCATGCATGATTGATGAAGATATGAAACTTAAATGCATGAATTTAATGTATTGGAAGTAGGTTTGGTATAAGTTGGGTTTGCATGTGATTGATTCATGGGAATTGAGTTTCAATATGTGGTAATTTAGTGTCTATATCATGTTAGTACACATATATATGAAGTTTGAGCCGAAATCATGCATTTGGGGCCCTTGAATTCGATGTTGGAACTCAAGAACACAGTTCTGGGTTTTCCAGAATTTCGATGTCCGCTCGAGCGGGGTAATGGCCGCTCGAGCGGGAAAATCGTGCTCCCAGCACTTTTGCAGAGTTGGATGTCCGCTCGAGCGGGTCATATCACGCTCGAGCGTGGAATTTTGTAGACAGGCCTTCCGCTCGAGCGCATCTTTTGTGCAACCAGTACCTTGCAGGCCTTAAGGGTCCGCTCGAGCGGAGAATCTTACGCTCGAGCGGGGACCCTGTTTCCTGGAATTTTGTTCATGCATTCTGTGTTTCGTTTTCCGTTCTCTTTCACTTGTAAGTACTCTTAGGCATATGTTAAACCTTGTAAATGAGTTATTGAGATAGAAATAAAGCCTAAAGAGGAATATGTGAATTAAAGAACGGATTGAACTGTTAGTGACCCTTTTGTACTCATGAAATGTGTAGGATCAAGCTCAAGGGCGCATCCACAAACCGATCACTGTGAGTAATATCAATATTTGAAAGCTTGTCAAATGTCCAATTGTTATTCCCCTATAAACTCTATAAGTTGTTAATTGGGATTGTGGACAAAAGTCCGACGGGAGTAAATGAATGGACCGAAGGTCGTTTTGATAGGAATGGACCGAAGGTCGTTCTGGTATAAATGGACCGAAGGTCGTTTGATAAGAACGAATGGACCAAAGGTCGTTTTGATGTAAATGAATGGACCAAGGGTCACTTCGATAAGAACGAATGGACCAAAGGTCGTTTTGACATGAATGAGTGGGCCGAAGGCCGTTTTGGTATGAAAGGGTGGGCCAAAGGCCGTTTTGACATAAAAGAGTGGGCCAAAGGCCGTTTCGACATAAGTGAATGGGCCGAAGGCCGTTTCGCCATGAATGGAAATCCGAATGGGCCGAAGGCCAGAATGTTTAGAACTACAGTTACTTGTTTTGAATTTCGTATAGTTATATATATTCGTTAAATAGAAGTAAGAATTGGGCCCAAGGCCGTTTAGAGCATGTTGTTCTACATATTGTTATGTAACTGCTATATTCGATATTATTCACTGGGCTATCGCTCACGCTCATTCATGTGTTTGTAGGTGAGCCAAGGGAAGTCCAAACCCAGCCCCAGTGAAGTCTGCTAGGATAAATCCGAGTTTTGAGGAAGTCAGCCTTGCGTCTCACTCTTGAGACCTACCCTTGCCTTTAGCCATGTATTTATGTTTCGTCTTGCCGGCAGGGACTTTATGTAATCATGTAAATGGTCTGTCATAGGTTGACTCGTTTTGGATGATCCTGTTTGTAATGAATTCTATGAAACTGTACTTTTGAACTGTGGGTTATTAACGTAACTAAATGTGGTCTGTTAATGTGCATATAAGCACGGCTCTATGGACAAAGTTTTTATTTATTGCTTCCGTTTGGCCCCCTTTCTCTGACAAGATATGTCTGTTTTGGTCTGAGGCCGTAGGTAATCCCAGGATTACTGGCCGGTTATGTCCTTAACCCATAGGGGCGGGTTCGGGTCATGACAGAGTGGTATCAGAGCACGAGTTAATAACTCACACACTTGTCCAAAAAGAGCAATAAGCGTCTAGATAAGATCTAGGATGCATTCATGTGATAAGTGCGAGTTTGGAAGCATTGATTATATGCTTAAATGTTTTGTTATGAATAATTATATGTGTAAGTTGTGAACTACTTGCATTACAAATTATCTGGAAATGTGTGCTCCTTAGTGTATGTGTACTTGTGTACCTTTGGTATGGAATATAATGCAAGTTTAATCAGATGGTGAGAACCAGAGGTGATGAGTTAGAGGAATCCTCTACTGCCAGACTGGACAGAATGGAAAGACTGATTCAGGAAATGGCAGAAGCTTTGAGACAGCAACAGGAGTGGCAACAACAGTGGCAGCAACCACACCCGCCACCTCCACCTCCGGCACCACCTGTGCCGGATAATCAAAATGATGATCGGATAATCGCTCTCACCAAGGAATTCAAGAAAATGAAACCACCACAGTTCCATGGTGGACTAGATCCCTTAAAAGCCGAAGCTTGGGTACTTGGGATTGAAAAACTGTTTGAGGTGTTTCCGTGCTCGGATACACAGAAAGTGCTTCTAGCCACCTTTATGCTAGAAGATGAAGCGAGAAGATGGTGGATGTTGATGAGGGAAAACCACAGAGATATTGATTGGGCGAAATTTTTGGAAATCTTCTATGACAAGTACTTCCCGCAATGTGTCCGGGATAGGAAAGTGGCAGAGTTCATGGAACTCAAACAAGACAGTATGACTGTAGCTGAGTATGAGGCCAAATTTACTGAGTTGGCCAGGTTTGCACCACACGTAATTGACACTGATTATAAGAAGGCAAGGCATTTTGAAGGTGGGCTCCGAAGTGACATCCTAGAGCGAGTGAATGTCCTGAAGTTGGAAACCTACATCGGGGTGCTTGACCGGGCCATCATATCAGAGGCTAATATAGCTAGACAAGCTAAGCCAACAACCGAATGGAGAGGCAACAAAAGACAAGGCTTCTTTTCGAAGAAGAAATTTCTGAAAAAGCAAAACACGGGCTCCTCAACTACCTCAAGTTCTTCCCGAGACACGGCTCCCATGTGCAACACTTGTAGCAAAAGGCACCGTGGAGTCTGTTACCGTGCGTCGGGAGCCTGTTTTAGGTGTGGGAAACAAGGGCATATAGCTCGAGATTGTAATCAGAATAGTGGGAAGGTAGCTGCTAGCTCCACTGCATCGATCCCAAAGCCGGGAAACACTTTGAGATCTGCTACTACTGGGGATACAGTGAGACAAGGGAGAGTTTTTGCACTCGTTCCGGGCGATACGCGGAATGCCAATACCGTTGTCTCAGGTACTATTTCAATATGTAATCAGGATGCCTTTGTATTAATTGATTCTGGATCGACGCACTCATTTGTGACATATGCATTTGCATCTAGACTGAAAAGACCCCTAGAATTGTTGCCATATTTGTTATGTGTGTCTGCTCCATCGGGGGAATCTGTGTTATGTGACTATATATATCGGTTTTGTGACATGCATATTGAGGATGCTACCCTATATGTAGATTTGTTGCCCTTAAACTTTAGACACTTCGATGTAATTTTGGGCATGGATTGGTTGACCAAATACTGTGCCACTATAGATTGTGTGACAAAGAGGGTTGTATTTAAACCACCAGAACAGAAAGAAATTGTGTTTGTGGGAAATGGGGTGGTACCTCCACCATATTTGATATCTGCAATGAAAGCATGTAAATTGATCAGGAAGGGATGCCAGGGTTATTTGTGTTATGTATTGACTGAACAATCCGTGAATGTTGAATTGAATGATATTCCCATCGTTAGAGAATTCCCAGATGTGTTTCCAAATGAATTACCAGGGGAATTGGTAGACAGGGAGATAGAGTTTACTATTGAAACTGTGCCAGGCACCCAACCTACTTCTAAAACTCCCTACAGGATGGCTACGGCCGAAATGAAAGAATTAAAAGAACAGTTGCAAGACCTTCTTGATAAAGGGTTTATCCGGCCCAGTACTTCGCCTTGGGGCGCACCAGTGTTATTTGTAAAGAAAAAGGATGGTACCTTACGCCTATGTATTGATTACCGGGAATTGAACAAGGTAACGATAAAGAATAAATATCCCTTACCCCGTATTGATGACTTATTTGACCAGTTGCAGGGATCACAGGTGTTTTCTAAGATTGATTTGAGATCCGGGTATCATCAGCTGAAGGTTAAGGCAGAAGATGTTGAGAAAACCGCATTCAGAACGAGGTATGGTCATTTTGAGTTTCTTGTTATGCCATTTGGAGTGACTAATGCTCCGGCAGCATTTATGGACTTAATGAATAGAATTTTTAAAACCTACCTTGATGAGTTTGTTGTTGTCTTCATCGATGATATTTTAATATACTCTAAAGATAGACTTGAACACGAACATCATTTGAGGACTGTTTTACAAATACTTCGGGAAAGAAAACTATTTGCTAAGTTAAAGAAATGTGAGTTCTGGTTGGATGAGGTTATTTTCTTAGGGCACGTGGTCAACAAGGAAGGAATTTCAGTGGACCCGCAGAAAATAGAAGCAATTGTGAATTGGCCTACACCAACTAATGTGACAGAAGTTCGCAGTTTCATGGGCTTAGCTGGGTACTACAGAAGGTTTGTAAAGGACTTTTCGAAATTAGCTGTGCCTCTTACCCAATTGACACGTAAAGGACAACCATTTGAGTGGAATAGTGAAAGAGAATCAGCCTTTCATGAATTGAAGACAAGATTGACCACTGCACCAATTTTGACACTACCTTCAGGTACGGAAAATTTTGTGATTTTCAGTGACGCATCTTATAAGGGTTTGGGTTGTGTGTTAATGCAGAACGGAAAGGTTATTGCTTACGCCTCCCGACAGTTGAGGCCACATGAGAAGAATTATCCAACACATGACCTAGAATTGGCCGCAGTTGTTTTTGCTTTGAAAATCTGGCGGCATTATTTGTATGGGGCAAAGTGTGAAGTCTACACAGATCATAAGAGCCTGAAATACTTCTTCACGCAGAAAGAGTTGAATATGCGTCAGAGAAGATGGCTAGAGCTGATAAAAGACTATGATCTGGAGATTCAGTATCATCCCGGGAAAGCTAATACAGTGGCGGATGCCTTGAGCAGAAAATCAACAGGGAGTATGGCTTGTTTGCTTACTGAACAAAGGGAGATTTTGCAAGACCTTGAAAAGTCTGAAATTGAAGTGGTGGTATGTGAACAGGGCGGATTGATAGCCGCTATTACAGCCGAACCGGCAATTGTCGATAAGATCAAGCAGAAACAGAAAGAAGATGAGTTCCTCAGAAAGGTGATTGATGAATTTGAAGTAAGCCCAAAGGCAGAGTTCAGTGTCGAGAATGGAATGTTGAAATTTCGGAACCGAATATGTGTCCCAGATATCCCGGAGCTAAGGAAAAGGGTTTTAGATGAAGCCCACAGATCTGTATTTGCTATGCATCCGGGTAATAATAAAATGTATCGAGATTTGAAACAAACCTATTGGTGGCCTAAAATGAAGAAAGAGATTGCAGAATATGTGTCCAAATGCCTTCAGTGTCAGCAGGTTAAGGCTGAACATCAGAAACCAGGCGGTCTACTTCAACCTCTCCCTATTCCTGAGTGGAAGTGGGAACATGTGACTATGGATTTCGTTGTTGGCCTACCTCGGACTTCCCGAGGTATGGATTCTGTTTGGGTTGTAGTTGATAGACTGACTAAATCTGCACATTTTCTGCCTGTCAAAACTACGTTTACCGCTTATAGGTTGGCTACTATTTATGTTGATGAAATTGTCCGTTTACACGGAGTTCCAGTATCCATTGTGTCGGATAGAGATCCGAAGTTTGTATCTAGATTGTGGAAGAGTTTGCAGGAAGCTATGGGAACAGAACTAAGGTTCAGCACTGCATTCCACCCACAGACAGATGGGCAGTCAGAACGAACAATACAGACTTTGGAAGATATGCTTCGCATGTGTGCTTTGGATTTTCAGGGGAGTTGGGAAGATTACTTGCCACTTGCAGAATTTGCCTATAATAATAGCTTCCACTCCAGCATCGGTATGGCACCATACGAGGCTTTGTATGGTAGGAGGTGTAGATCACCTATTTGTTGGACAGAGGTCGGAGACAGAGCTTTGCTTGGGCCCGAAATTGTACAAGACACCTCTGAAAAGATCAAAACTATTCGGCAAAGGCTCAAAACAGCTCAAGACCGACAGAAGAGTTATGCAGATGTCCGGAGAAGACCTCTTGAGTATGAGGTCGGCGACCATGTGTTCATCCGTGTTTCTCCAATGAAAGGCCAAGTCAGGTTTGGGAAAAAGGGCAAGTTGACGCCCCGTTATATTGGGCCGTTTCAAATTTTGGAGAAACTTGGTCCAGTTGCTTATAGAGTTGCTTTGCCACCGGGATTTGAGCAAATCCACAATGTGTTTCATGTGTCAATGTTGAGGGGTTACCTCCGAGACCCGTTGCATGTGATTGATTATCACCGGATTGCTATTGATGAAAATATGGAATATGCTGAATGGCCGGAAAGAGTTGTTGACCGACAAGTGAAAGAATTGAGAAACAAATCCATTCCAATGGTGAAAGTGGAATGGAAGGAACACTATGGGACAGATGCTACATGGGAAAAAGAGGAGGAAATGCGTCTACGCTATCCACATTTGTTTCCCGACGAAGGTAAATTAAGTTTGGAGGACCAAACTTCCTAAAGGGGGGAAGACTGTAATACCCCTGTTCCGTAATATGCCAATTGGTCCTTAAACTGAGTATGATTATGTGTTTACCATGATTTTATGTGCCATTATGTGAATATATGTGATTTTGAAGTTTTATCTGTTCACCGTAGGAATATCTGTTTGAATAGTCTGTTTTGGGAATTTAATTGAGGGCCTTATCGGCCACAGAACCTGAAATTGATTACGCCATAGCGATTGGCATAAATTTTAGAGCCTACGGTGAAATTTAATTGAAAAATTGATTTGGACCAGATTAAGTTGATTAAGTTGGTAAAATGAGTGCCCAATTACTCTATATTATTATTATTATTATTATATTGTGACTTAGTGGGGCTCTATACACTAAAATCCCTCTTTGTTGTTCCTCTTGGCTGACTTAAACGCTAGAAAGAGAGAGGGGAGTCGGTTAGAGAGAGGGAAAAGAGGAGAGTTTGGTGTTTGGCTCAAATTTGTGAAGAATTGGAGAATTAAACTCAAGAAATTACTATAGTTTGGAAGATTGAGCCTCTAGGTAAGCATTTGGTCTTGAATTCATAAGTTTGAAATTGTGATCTTGTAAGTTCAAGGGTTGTTGTGATCAAGAGCATGTAATAAGTTGGTTTTTGTTGAGTTTGAAGTCTTAGAACTCATGCATGTAAGAAACTACTTTGAATTTGCATGTTTGAGCTTGAAACACATGATTCATGTAGAGTTTTGGTTGAAATTCATGTTTTGATCATCATCTGTACCATCTAAGTTGGGAATGATGAGCATCTCCCACATGCATGCACAAATCAGGGAAGTATAAGTCTTGAATGTTGAATTTGAGCATGTTGATGATGGGTTTGAGATATTTTGGGACATGCATGTAGATAAATCATAAAATTGAGCTTCCTAATGTTGTAATCTCGTATTAGTAGCATGTTAGCATGTATATGAGTGTTAAATCCTACATGCAAGCATGTTTTTGTTGTGTTCCATGAGAATGAACACCATTTGCATTGATTGGAATAGAAATGGAGTCAAGAATTGACATGCATGCATGATTGATGAAGATATGAAACTTAAATGCATGAATTTAATGTATTGGAAGTAGGTTTGGTATAAGTTGGGTTTGCATGTGATTGATTCATGGGAATTGAGTTTCAATATGTGGTAATTTAGTGTCTATATCATGTTAGTACACATATATATGAAGTTTGAGCCGAAATCATGCATTTGGGGCCCTTGAATTCGATGTTGGAACTCAAGAACACAGTTCTGGGTTTTCCAGAATTTCGATGTCCGCTCGAGCGGGGTAATGGCCGCTCGAGCGGGAAAATCGTGCTCCCAGCACTTTTGCAGAGTTGGATGTCCGCTCGAGCGGGTCATATCACGCTCGAGCGTGGAATTTTGTAGACAGGCCTTCCGCTCGAGCGCATCTTTTGTGCAACCAGTACCTTGCAGGCCTTAAGGGTCCGCTCGAGCGGAGAATCTTACGCTCGAGCGGGGACCCTGTTTCCTGGAATTTTGTTCATGCATTCTGTGTTTCGTTTTCCGTTCTCTTTCACTTGTAAGTACTCTTAGGCATATGTTAAACCTTGTAAATGAGTTATTGAGATAGAAATAAAGCCTAAAGAGGAATATGTGAATTAAAGAACGGATTGAACTGTTAGTGACCCTTTTGTACTCATGAAATGTGTAGGATCAAGCTCAAGGGCGCATCCACAAACCGATCACTGTGAGTAATATCAATATTTGAAAGCTTGTCAAATGTCCAATTGTTATTCCCCTATAAACTCTATAAGTTGTTAATTGGGATTGTGGACAAAAGTCCGACGGGAGTAAATGAATGGACCGAAGGTCGTTTTGATAGGAATGGACCGAAGGTCGTTCTGGTATAAATGGACCGAAGGTCGTTTGATAAGAACGAATGGACCAAAGGTCGTTTTGATGTAAATGAATGGACCAAGGGTCACTTCGATAAGAACGAATGGACCAAAGGTCGTTTTGACATGAATGAGTGGGCCGAAGGCCGTTTTGGTATGAAAGGGTGGGCCAAAGGCCGTTTTGACATAAAAGAGTGGGCCAAAGGCCGTTTCGACATAAGTGAATGGGCCGAAGGCCGTTTCGCCATGAATGGAAATCCGAATGGGCCGAAGGCCAGAATGTTTAGAACTACAGTTACTTGTTTTGAATTTCGTATAGTTATATATATTCGTTAAATAGAAGTAAGAATTGGGCCCAAGGCCGTTTAGAGCATGTTGTTCTACATATTGTTATGTAACTGCTATATTCGATATTATTCACTGGGCTATCGCTCACGCTCATTCATGTGTTTGTAGGTGAGCCAAGGGAAGTCCAAACCCAGCCCCAGTGAAGTCTGCTAGGATAAATCCGAGTTTTGAGGAAGTCAGCCTTGCGTCTCACTCTTGAGACCTACCCTTGCCTTTAGCCATGTATTTATGTTTCGTCTTGCCGGCAGGGACTTTATGTAATCATGTAAATGGTCTGTCATAGGTTGACTCGTTTTGGATGATCCTGTTTGTAATGAATTCTATGAAACTGTACTTTTGAACTGTGGGTTATTAACGTAACTAAATGTGGTCTGTTAATGTGCATATAAGCACGGCTCTATGGACAAAGTTTTTATTTATTGCTTCCGTTTGGCCCCCTTTCTCTGACAAGATATGTCTGTTTTGGTCTGAGGCCGTAGGTAATCCCAGGATTACTGGCCGGTTATGTCCTTAACCCATAGGGGCGGGTTCGGGTCATGACAACGTAGTTCAGGCCCAGGTTCACTCGAGTATTTTTACTCTCCTTTTGCGCTCTAACTTTTGCCAAGGCCGCCCTTTGCGGGTTTTCAACCTTGCGAGCTCAGTTTTTATATTTTCTAATTTTTTTGTGCTCTGAATTTTGCCTAGGTCGCCCTTTCGGGTTTTCGGCCTAGCGAGCCTCTCAAGGATAGTATTTCTTCAACTTGTCCATATTGATCGGTTGTGAGAACTCCAAGCCATCTAGATCCATCAGAACCACAGCCCCACCTGACCAGATAGCTTTGATGATGTAAGGACCAGTCCAATTGGGTTTGAACTTGCCCCTTGGGTCGTGGATGGGAGCTCGGTTGTCTTTGAGCACCAAATCTCCTTCTTTCAGATTCCTGGACTTAACTTTCTTGTTGAAAGCCCGGGCAATTCGGCGTTGATAGCCTTGGATGTGGTACAATGCTTTCAGTCTTCTTTCATCAAAGAGCATGAGTTCTTCGAATCTGCTTTGCTGCCAATCTGCTTCGGCTATCTGGCATTCAGCCAATACTCGTAACGACGGAACCTCAATCTCAATGGGTAGAACAGCCTCCATTCCATAGACTAATGAATATGGAGTTGCTCCAGTAGAAGTTCTGATTGACGTCCTGTAGCCCCACAGAGCAAATGGCAGCTTGTCTGGCCAATCTCGATAGGTTTCCACCATCTTCTGTAGTATATGCTTGATATTCTTGTTGGCGGCTTCAACCGCTCCGTTGGTCTGCGGCCTGTATGTAGATGACTTGTGAAAAGCCACATTGTATTTCTCCAGCAAGTCTATCACTTCTTTCTTAAAGTGGGAACCATTATCTGAAATTATTTCGTTTGGCACCCCGTAGCGACAGATGATGTTGTTTCTGATGAATTTTGCGACATGCGATGCCTTCAACACCGCGTATGATTGGGCCTCGACCCACTTTGTAAAATAATCTATCGCTACCAAGATAAACTCATGCCCGTTTGACCCCTTCGGGGTAACAGCTCCGATCACATCAATTCCCCAGACTGAAAAAGGCCATGGTGAAGTCATGTTGTACAGTTTTGACGGCGGGATGTTCATGCGGTTTGCATGGATTTGACATTTGTGGCATCGCCGAACAAAGCTAATACAATCCTCCTCCATGGTTGACCAGTAGTAGCCCTGTCTGAGGATCTTCCTGGCCAGCATTACTCCATTCACGTGTGCACCGCACTCTCCCCCATGGATGGCTTCCATCAGGCGTTTTGACTCTTCAGCTTCTACACAGAGCTTATGCATTCCCAGATGACCCTTTTTGTACAAATTTCCCCCGCAGATAACGAATTGAGCAGCCATTCTTCTGACAGCCCTCTTATCTTTGGCATTTGCCCCTAGTGGATATGTCTCCTTTTCCAAGAAGTTCCAGATGTCGTAATACCAGGGGTTGCCGTCTTGAACCTCATCTATGGTGGAAATCGACTCGTATGCCGGCACGAACTTCTGATCAATAATGACTGGACGCATCCGGACTCCGGACGGGATGTCTATCATAGAAGATAGAGTTGCTAGTGAATCTGCAAACCTGTTGTTCTCTCTTACGAGGTGGGTGAAATTTAGCTTTTCAAACCGAGGAATTAGCGAATCCAAGGTTTGGTGGTAGATTATCATCCTTTCCTCCTTGACCTTCCAATCTCCTTTTGCTTGAGACACAACAAGGTTCGAGTCCCCAATGACGTCCACTCGTCTTGCCCCTAGTTCCAGGGCTGCTTCCAGGCCAGCAATACATGCCTCATACTCTGCTTCGTTGTTGGAAACCTTGAACCGGAGCTTGAATGCTAAGGGGATACAGGAATCGTCAGGCGCTATCAGCAACACCCCTATCCCATACCCATACTGGTTTGACGCTCCATCAAAGTACATCGTCCAAGTTTCATCTTCGACGTGCAAAATGGCTTCATCTGGGAATAGATACTCAACCGCTTCATCCCCCTCAACCGGGTGGTCGGCAAGGAACTCCGCTACCGCTCTGCCTTTTACTGATTTGCGCGTTACATACTTCAAATCAAATTCGGAGAGCAACAGCAGCCATCGAGCTAGCCTACCCGTAAGTGCTGGTTTCTCGAAGAGATATTTGATGGGATCCAAACGCGAAACCAACATTACAGAGTGGGCTAACAGGTAGTGCCGCAGCTTCCTGGTTGCCCATACCAAGGCCAAACAAGCCTTCTCCAGCGGCGTATAGCGAGTCTCGTAATCCAGCATCTTTTTGCTCAGATAGTAGATGGCTCTTTCCACTTTGTCTTCCGACTCCTGCGCGAGCATGCAGCCCATGGTGGTCTCAGTTACCGAAAGGTACAGTATCAACGGTCTCCCCGGCTCTGGCGGTGACAACACGGGTGGGTTCTGTAGATACTCCTTGATCTGCTCAAAAGCTACTTGACATCGGTCGTCCCATTGGAATTTCTTTCCTTTCTTCAAGAGACCAAAAAGTGGTTCACAAGTCAAGGTTAATTTAGAAATAAATCGTCTTATGAATTGCACTTTACCCAGAAAGCCTCGCACCTCCTTTTCAGTCCTCGGTGGTGGCATTTCTAAGATGGCCTTGATTTTGGAAGGGTCGACCTCGATGCCCCTTTGTGTGATCAGAAACCCTAGCATCTTCCCTGCTGTAACACCAAACGTGCATTTCTGGGGATTCAGTCGCAACCGAAACTCTTTGATCCTCTGAAAGAATTTTTGTAAGGCGGTGTAGTGGCCCTCTCTATCTTTGGACTTGACAATCATGTCGTCCACATACACCTCGACCTCCTTATGGATCATATCATGCAATATTGTAGTCGCTGCCCGTTGATACGTAGCTCTAGCGTTTTTCAACCCGAATGGCATCACTCTATAACAATATGTCCCCCACGGGGTAGTGAACGCAGTCTTCTCCCGGTCTTCGGGTGCCATCACTATCTGGTTATAGCCTGAGAAACCATCCATAAACGAAAGCAAGGCATGTCCTGCCGTGAAGTCTACCAATTCATCGATGTGCGGCAAAGGGAAGTCGTCTTTCGGACTGGCCCTGTTCAAATCTCTGAAGTCTACACAGACCCGAATTCTGCCGTCCTTCTTCGGCACTGGAACTATGTTGGCCAACCAAGTTGGATATTCAGATACCAGCAGGAACCCTGCGTCAATTTGCTTGGTGACCTCTTCCTTGATTTTGAGAGCCCAGTCCGGGCGAATCCTTCTGAGTTTCTGTTTGACAGGGCGGGCCTCTGGATCAAGAGGGATTCGGTGCTGTACAATCTCAGGATCGATTCCAGGCATGTCTTCATAGGACCACGCGAAAACATCTTTGAAATCTTTTAATAAAGCGACTAAGCGCTCGCGCTCCTCTGAAGACAACGTGGACCCGATCTGGACCAGCCGCGGGTCCTTCTCAGTACCAACATTCACAGTAGTGATTTCATCCATTAATGGTTTAACAAATCTTTCCTGCTCTTGATCAATTAATCGTTGCAAAACTGGGGGAATTTCTTCCTCGCTGTTTTCATCAAAATTTTGAAAATCCTGATTTAAGCAATAAATCAAAGGCACAGAAAAATACTCGGAAACCACATCCACATCATTCTCATTAAATACTTCCAAGCCGTCAGATTCCTCTGTTACAACAGACTCAAAAGAAAATGAAAAAGACGACCTAGACAGGACTGTGGCATCCGGGTTATCACCCCCAGGAATACCGGACTCAGACTCAGTCGAGCTGGAATCTGATTTCGACGCAGAAGATTCGGTAGAATCAGATTCCGGCTCACTACCTGACCCGGAACTGCTAGATAAAAAGCCTTCTTCATACTGCCAGATGAGAGAAGGTGCGATAGATGCATCCAAGATCGGCGCTGGAAAGCCCGCAGCTATTTCATCTCCAATCACAGAAACCAAAGAGTTATCCCCCAAGCACTCTTGGCCGATCGGAGGATCTGATAGTAGACTCGCCAGTGCTACCCCCATTTCAAGCTCTGTGCTCTCAGAATCCACTGCTTCACACTGCTCAACCTCAGTTGGTGGGTCTGTCTGCGCTTCGGCAACGTCATCCCCAGAGAATTGTATGTCGAAGAAGATTTCAAAACCAGGCACGCGCTTCCCCTCCGCGTTTAGCCATGGCTCCGGGAAGCCGCAGAATGGAAAATCTTCCCCCTCCCGGACGAAACGTCCGTTTAGGGTACCCCAGATGGGCCTGTGCATTAAATCAAATGGCTTCCCGGCCTTCTTTGCTCTGGCCCTTCCGGCCATTTCTTTTCCTTTCCTCACCCAGTCTTCTTTGGTGGGTAGATAACCCAGTCCAAAGGCATGAGGGTTGTGTGGCACTTCGGCCAACACTGAGACGCCTTTCCGGCCACTTCTCCCTAATCCCATCCCAGGGGTATGCTTTAGCTTGTTCATGAGGTATATGGATTGTGCACTAACATACATGCCCTCATTCGCAGCCATGACATTCTGCACCACTTGAGCCTCGGCCAAAGTGAACCCCGATAAAAATACATCCTCCGTGCCGTGCTCAATCTCCAAGACAGGTGTTGACACCTCCGGCGGCGGATGGATTGATGAATTTCCGAAAACTATCGCTACCCCTTTCCCGTGGGGGTACTTTAGCATCTGATGTAGAGTGGAAGAGACTGCTTTGACCTGGTGCAACCATGGTCGCCCCAAAAGTAGGTTAAAGGTTGCAGGAACGTCCAAGATATGAAATTCGATACTGTGTTGTCCTGGACCAACCTTGGTTTGCATTTCAACAGTCCCCATCACTTCTCTGCTGGTATTGTCGTATGCTCTGATCACTTGGGTAGTTGGGACGAAGTCCACGGGTTTCAACCCGATTGCATATGCCGTTCTGGTCGGGCAGACATTAATCGCAGACCCGGTATCAACAAGTACCACCGGTATCCACTTATCTCTACATTCCACAGAAATATAGAGCGGTTTGTTATGGTTTGTACCCTCAGGCGGTAGCTCCTTGTCCGAAAAGGTTAATGCCGGGGAACCTCCTCCCGGAAAAACCAGCCCAACCAGCTGTTCAGGCGTGGTGTCTATGGAGAGTTTGGACTTGTCCATGGCAGATAGGACAGCTTCTCTGTGTACTCGTGATGCCATTAGCAGTCCCCAGATGGAGATGTCTGCTTGTATTTTCTTTAACTGTTTCAACACAGCCTCATCTTCGATCTGCTTCTCCTTCTGTCTTTCCACTTCTCTATCCTTCCCGGATGCCTCGGGTTGGTCCAGGTGTGGGGGCTTGAAGTACCGCCCACTTCTTGTCATATGGTCCACTTCATCGAGGTACCAAGTATCATCCGGCTGGTTATTCCCCCAGTCTTCATCCGTGTGGGCAAGACACAAGTCGTCATCTTCCCACCACATTCCACTGACAGCCAACAGACACCTGTCTGGCTCCGGTCCACTCGCACTCTCAGTGCTCTCTGTCCATATGCTCGCAGCATTGTTTGTCTTTGTGCACACAGCACTTTCAGTCCCTTCAGGGCCCTTTGCCTTTCTGGCTCTCTCAGTTTCCTCAAATTTTCCTTGCTCCAACTGCGTCAGTACAGCTGGTTGTTTAACAATTCCCGTATCTACAATGCCCATGTCTTGAGCGGAATTCTTAACACCGGCGCTCTCCGGCAGTACAACTTGGTTTTCGGCCGTTCCGGCCACAACTGATATTTCTGCCTCTGCCGGGCTCTGTTCTGATTGGGCTTCCCCCACTGCATCTGGTTGATCTTCGAGCTATCCCGTGGCCTCCTCTGATTCCTCATAATCATACCAATTAATTGACGCCTCCCCCAGTTCCTGGTCGTCAAGAAGTTGCAGGTTGGCAAAGTCCTCCCCTGCAGTTGTCAGCTCATCTGTCCATAGCCCGGATCTATCCCCCCGGATCATGCATAGCTCTCCTGTCTCTGGCAATTCTACACTTAGACCAATTCGGCTCGTTGATAGGATGTGCTTTCTTGGATCATAGGCTCCCCCGACAAAATTCTGTCCAGTTTCAGATTCAACAATCTCATTTCCTCCCAAAATCTGCCCTGCCCTGTCTTCGACGGTCACCACCACCGGTTCTGTTTGGGTTTTGGAGATGTCCACCATGCATAAGAAATCAGTGCAATCGGGAAGGAGCACCTCTGGCTTGGGTAGGTGGGTGGGCGTAATGTAGATGCTAGGATCGTAAGATGCGACCCCAGTCTGGATAAAGTTAATTCTTTTGGGAGGAGGAGCTTGGTTATGTGATGGGAGAGGGTTGGTTGTAACATTGGGTTGATCGGGGGGTGCGATCACCTGTTTGTCAATAAGATCTTGGATCTCATGACGCAGTCTGTAACAACGGTCGGTGTCATGACCGTGTTGTTGGTGGTATGCACAGTATTTTGACGGGTCATATGAGGGGGGAAGTGGATTCGGTAATGGCTTTGGTTCTAGGGGTTTTAAATGATTCTTTCTGATCAGTATTCCTAGAACTTTTGGTCAGAGGCATATATAGTTGGGTAAAGGTTCTTTGGCCTCGTGGTTGGAATCGGCTGTTGGCTTGTGTGTTGCTTCCGGACGCGCTGGAGAAAGGTGTGGCAGTCATAGGTCTTGGAGGGGGAGGGGGAGTGGTGGTGACCATACCAACTTCCGAGGCTCTCGTATTTGCAGCGCCGCTCGGGCCTGCATTGTTATTGCGATTGAAGGTCCTCCTCGGTTGTTCTCTGTCCTGGTCAAACAGACCTTGCCTCATAGCATCTTCTATTTGCACCCTCATATCATGTAAATCTGCGAAAGTGGGAAAGGGGACCACAATAATTCTCTGCATTAACTTCGGGTGGAGATTGCGCACAATCATCCGAATTTGATCTCTGTCAGTGGGCCTTAAAGTCATCGTTGACGCCTTGGCCCTCCATCGGATCACAAAGTCCGAGAAAGATTCCTTAGGCTCTTGCCTTGTCGTTTCAAGATCACGGGTTGTGATCTCGATTTGAGTGTTGTATGAATATTGTGTGACAAAGGCCTCAGCCATCTCATCCCAATTCTTCTTCACCTCATCTGATAATCTTGCGTACCAATGGGAGGCCACACCTGACAGGGTTCGGCCGAATAGTGAGAGCTTCTGTTGTCGTGTTAGGCCCATCGGCCGCAAGACATCTGCAAACAGTCGGATATGGACCATGGGGTCGCCGGTCCCGTCAAAACGGTCGATTTGTGGCATTTTGAACCTATCGGGGAGTGTCACGGCCTCCTCGGTATATCCATCTCCGATATCCGGCATAGCCTTGGCCCCTTGGGATTTCTTGAAGAGCTTCTCCAGTTTGCTCAATTTCAGAGCTGTTTGATCAACCTCGATCTCGGATGGAGAGTCCGGGTGATTGGATATATGAACCTTGGACAGTTGTGGTGGAATCGGGGGTGGAGCTGGCCCCGTTGGGAGACTTGTGTCCTCTTGCAGATTTTGGATAGTCGGTACAGTAGTCTGGGTGTTTGGAGGGACGTTGTGGATAGCAGGAGCCTTTTCAGGTAATGGGGCTCCTGCCGGAGGAGGGATTTGTTGTGAAGGAGACGCTGTATTCTGTTGTTGCAGTCTGGCAATCAACTCAGCCTGCTGGGCCATGACTGTGGCCTGCTATTTGGAGAATTCCGCTTGTCGGGCGGCATCATCGTGCATTTGTTTCATACTCTCCTGCATCTGGCGCATCAAAGCCTCCATCCCTGATGTATTCGGTTGATCCATCTGTCTAACCGGTATGTCTATTTCTACAGCAGTAATTGAGACCTCAGTCCTGTAGTCCTCTGATAAAGTAACCCACTGTTCTGACAATCTCTATTCTGACGTACTGCGCCTTTTTGGCTTCCTTCTGGTAACAGGGGGTAGAGAACGGAACACTGGCTGTCCGTCGATTAGATCCTCAGATCGGTGGAGTTGACGACCTCGTGTCCAAGGTGCTTGGGGAATGCCTGTTGGGTTGGAAGCAATCGTGCTAAAACTGACCCTAGAAAAAGATAAATAAAGCGAAAAGGAAATAAATAAACAGATAAACGGACAGCACAACAGCTTAAAAT
Source organism: Camellia sinensis (assembly GCF_055761805.1). NCBI lineage: Eukaryota > Viridiplantae > Streptophyta > Magnoliopsida > Ericales > Theaceae > Camellia > Camellia sinensis. The sequence continues at coordinate 195,085,066 of NC_138964.1, forward strand.
AAGATGCAAGACACACAGTCGGGCATAATCAACACACAGTCAATAAGCTGAATACATACTGTCCTCAAACACTGATTATTATCCCTGTATCACTGTTCCCCAAAACAGAACCTGATATCCGCAGATAACTCGTTCTCAAAGACTGGTTGATGCCCGCAGGCCTGATACCCATAATACTGAACTGATGCCCGCAGGCCTGATGCTGACAATACCGAACTGATGCCCGTAGGCTTGATACTGAAACTCATATACTGATCTGATGCCCGCAGGCTTGATACTGACAATACTGAACTGATGCCCGCAGGCTTGATACCCAAACTCATATACTGATACATGCATTCCTGTAGAGACGCACTCTAAAGCACATAACAGATAAATAAGAGCCAAAACACCCCTATGTTGGGGTAGGGTTTCCCTGTCCTATTGTGTCAGGAGTTAGGGTTTCACTACGCACACAGCGGTTTCAAACAATCTATAAACGGGTAAGCAACCTGTCCTAATTTGGAATGGTCACTATGGATCCGAATATGCACTAGGTCGAATGGTCAAAGAGGGTGCCCCGGTAAAACCGGGGTTTGTGTTCCCATACTGGCAGAGCCCACAACCGGTCAGCCTTATGGTCATGCCTTGACAAGACAAGCCTCCGGCAAACCGTTCAGGAATAGCAGATGGCAAACACGGTGTCCTAGGCGCACCAATGCAAATGCAATGCAAAGAAACACACAAATGTAGTCAAAAACAGATATCAAGAGTTCGAGTCAAGTTCTCTAAATCCCCAGTAGAGTCGCCAGAAACTGTAACAAGCCCACGGGGGGACCTCGCTACAGCTCGGACTCGACTTTTGCAGTCACGGTTCTAAATCTGAACCAAAGAGTCCAAATCCGGCAAATCGTTTTAGGAAAACTGATTTTTGAAAGTAGTGCCAAACATGGACTGCTTTGCCAGATACAGAGTCGCCACCTAAATATTTTATTTTGGGAAATTTAGGAAACCCTGACTCGGTGCCAAAAGGCCACGTGTCCGTCATCACCAAAGTTGCCTCGGCTCGGGAACTTGGGTACGATTGGAGAAGGTCACTTCGTGAGCACCCCCGCTCGCCCGGTCATAGACCGGCCTCTACTAACCATGATATCAATTTTTGAAAACATTGTGAGTTCTTATTCCGGTTATTAGCCTAGGTTACTATGTGATGCTCACAGCATATAAGTATAGACCGGGTCGCCCGAATTGGAACAAAACATTTTATGTTTGTTTTTGAAAATGGTTTGCTACCCGCAGGTAGGTTTGAAACATTTTGATGATTCATTCCAATTCAGATAACCCAACCTTCACCCACAGGCATTCAGGCAGATATATCAGATAAGCACATAGCCTCATGGTAAGCATGCTATCATGGCATTCACTCACACACATGCAAGGATGCTAAAGCATAAAACTCACCGAGTACTCCAAGCCAAAATAGAAACTATATTAGAAATCATGCATGATCCTAAGTGTACAGAAATGCCTAATGCAACACATGCAAAATGCAACTATAGTAGGCTCGGCTATTCTAAGATGGCATACGAAATGCTACAACTAACATGTATTCAGCTTGGAATTGAAAGTACAATGCAGTTAGTATGATGCGCCGAGCCCGATGCATGCAATACAGATGAATGATGCAAACATGCTGTCATACTGTATGCTAATTGAAATATGCCTTAATCTAACCATCAAAAGCGGATAAATAAAAGGGAGAAAGACGTGGGGTTGGAAGACATACATCACACTCACCCACACTTACTACAGTTGTGCCCTCACTCGGAGGGTCCGAATAAATAATAAGTCCAAATATTACAGTCCCCAAATAAAAGAATATTACAGTCCAAAATATTACAGAATTCTAATTAATTAATGAATTAACTAGAAAGCAAATAAACTGGCGTGCAAGCCGGGGACTGCCTTGCTTCTGGTGGATGATGCATGTCTGGACTGTCTTGCGCGGAAATCCACCGGAATGCCCCAATTAGCCTCTGTTTACACCTGTTATTCTTGAAAAGCGTGCCAAGTCCCGGAAAGTTGCTGATTCCTGGTTTTGCTGCAACAGAGAGCAGGAAAGGGGCATACCAATGTATTTGCACAAATATATGCATGTCTCGATCCTCGTGCCACCAATCACGCATACCGAGGCATGATGGCCGAGGAGTCGAAATGCACAACTCAATATAGGATGAATGCACATGAAACTACAGCTAAAACCTAACTCCATCATGGATAATCCGGAGTGTCGGTGACTGGGGAATTGAGACACATTTCGTCACTCGGAGTACGAAATGTACCTCGTTTCCCGTGCCCGGGCTAACTCCTATTCCGGACACGATGCAATATGCATGATATGCATGAAATTCAACTAAGATACAATCCTAACGTACACAATGCTATGAAATGAGATGCCTCGAAATGCGTGCACGCAGGCACGCAAACCGAGAAAATGCAGAATGCTATGAAAATGAAATGCCTCGGAGTGCGTGAACACGGGCACGCAAACTGAGGCGATGATATGTGTCTCGAAGTACGTGCATGCGGGCACGCAAACCGAGGTGATGATATGTGTCTCGAAGTACGTGCACGCGGGCACGCAAACCAAGGCGATGATATGTGTCTCGAAATACGTGCATGCGGGCACGCAAACCGAGGCGATGATATGATGTGATGAAATGATATGGGAATGACAAATGGGCTTATACCAACATGAGTGACCCTCAGCCACACTCACATGGGATGCCGTCAGATAAAAATGAAGTGCCTCGAAATGCGTGCACACTGGCACGCAAATCGAGGCGATGCGAAAGCGATGCGAATTTCATGAAAAATGCAACATGGACTTATACTAACATGAGAGAGCATCAGCCACACTCACATAAGATGCCGATGGCAGAAAATGAAGTCCCTCGAAGTGCGTGCACACGGGCACGCAAACCGAGGCGATGACAGAATGATATGAAAATGACATGAAAATGACAAATGGGCTTATACCAACATGAGAGAGCCTCAGCCACACTCACATCGGATGCCGGTGGCAGAAAATGAAGTGCCTCGAAATGCGTGCACACGGGCACGCAAACCGAGGCGATGACAGAATGATATGAAAATGACATGAAAATGACAAATGGGCTTATACCAACATGAGAGAGCCTCAGCCCCACTCACATCGGATGCCGGTGGCAGAAAATGAAGTGCCTCGAAATGCGTGCACACGAGCACGCAAACCGAGGCGATGACAGAATGATATGAAAATGACATGAAAATGACAAATGGGCTTATACCAACATGAGAGAGCCTCAGCCACACTCACATCGGATGCCGGTGGCAGAAAATGAAGTGCCTCGAAATGCGTGCACACGGGCACGCAAACCGAGGCGATGACAGAATGATATGAAAATGACAAATGGGCTTATACAAACATGAGAGAGCCTCAGCCACACTCACATCAGATGCCGGTGGCAGAAAATGAAGTGCCTCGAAATGCGTGCACACGGGCACGCAAACTGAGGCGATGACAGAATGATATGAAAATGACATGAAAATGACAAATGGGCTTATACCAACATGAGAGAGCCTCAGCCACACTCACATCGGATGCCGGTGGCAGAAAATGAAGTGCCTCGAAATGTGTGCACACGGGCACGCAAACCGAGGCGATGACAGAATGATATGAAAATGACATGAAAATGACAAATGGGCTTATACCAACATGAGAGAGCCTCAGCCACACTCACATCGGATGCCGGTGGCAGAAAATGAAGTGCCTCGAAATGCGTGCACACGGGCACGCAAACTGAGGCGATACTAAAATGTGATGAAATATGGCAAAAGTGATATGCAAGCATACTAATGGAATTTCAGCACTAAAATATGGGGGAAAATAGTCCCGAAATGAAGCGAAATGACATGAAATGCAAGGAAATGTCCCGAAATGCGACATTAGGCACCCGAAATGGCCTATAGCTATGCCAAACATGTACAATATGGACATGCAATGCAAAGACAGAAGCTAGACAGTCCAAAAAGATGTACTTTCACAGTTATAAACATGGCCAAACAGCAAGTATAAGTAAGGGAAAAATAGCATGCAAGAATAGGGGCCAAAAGAGGGGTAATGAGGCAAGTGGTATAAGCAAAACTCAGACTGAAAAATTTCCTTCTACAACACTGAAGATGGACCAAAAATATGAACATTTATAGTATATGGCAGACCTCAAATCAGTATACAAACATGCTAAAAATGTGATGCAAAACAAGGCTCAAAAGGTGCTATAACATGAAGTATATAAAATAATCACCAAACAGAAAAAAAGTGTGAATGAAACATGAAGTATAGGCCAAAATAAGACCACTTTTAGTTCGAACCAAGGTCCAAAAACAGAAGCAAAGAGGGCTACTAATTTATGCAAAAATGGGGCCAAATAGGGGATATAACTACAAGTGACATATGGAAATACCAAACAATGTTGAGCCCTTCTCCAATGTTGAAGAGGGGCTCAAAAGAAGCCTTATATCAGTTTATAACATGCTCAAAAACAGATTGCTCATGGGCCAAAGATAGCATGCAAAATCATGACATACAAGATGATCAATGAAGCAAGTATATTATGGAGGGCTCAAACAAGGTTGAGCCCTTAATGAGAAGTGAAGATGAGCTCAAAATATGGCCCTTTTCAGTTAGGGCCGGAGCTTGAAACCAAAAATAAGTGGGGCTTAGAAATAGATCAAGAAAAAGGTTCAAAAGGGTAAAATTGTTACTTACCCTTGAAGATTCAAGCTTTTGTTGCTTCTTGGATGGATTTGCAGCTTCTTTTGCCTTCTAGAAACCTTCCTTGCTGATGGAGGTGAGGTGGTGGTGGTAGAGCTTGGTGGTGTAGAAGGAATGAAGGTTAGGGACTTAGGGTTTTTTGAAGAATTGAGAGGGAAGAAGATGGAGTTGGCTATGGAGCTTTGAAGGATAATTTTTCTAACCCCTATGAAGAAGGCCACCAGCTGGTTATAAAGATCAAAAATGGGGTGTAAAGGTGGGGGAGAAGGAGGGCAAAACTCCCCCACAAAATATCCCCCGGATACAGAAAATATCTGGGGGATATTGCCCCACAGCTGGAAAGGGTACAGTGCAAGGAAGCAGGCCGGCCTCATACTTTTGCTGGAGGTGGCCGGCCGGCCACACCCTCTAGCCGGCCGGCTAGGGGTCAAAAGGGTCAAGGTGATTTTCTGGCCGGCCAGCTACTGGGGAGGTACCTCTATGTGTGTACAACACAACCATGTAGTTGAAATTCCAAGAAAGTGGGCCCAAGGGGTTCAACAACGGCTCAGAAAGAGGGGGTCAAAAGGGTCAAGTTGACTTACTGGCCGGCCATGAACTTTTAGGGGCCTCTTATGTGTGTACATCACAGATATGTGGTTCAAAGTTCAAGAAAAAAGGTCCAAGGGGTTCAACATTAGCACGGAAGAAAGGGGTCAAAAGGGTCAGGTGACCTTAATGGCCGGCCATGAACTTTTAGGGGCCTCTCAGATGTGTAGATCACAGATATGTGGTTGAAAGTTGGCAACACTAGCTCCAAGGTATTCAACATTAGCCCGGAAGTGCGAAAAACGGGCGCCGGGAGGCTCCGGAAGAGAGATAACTGGTTGCTGCAACAATTGCTGGCCTCCCACCCTTCAGTGACCTTCCCTGTGATAAAACAGAGGTACCTGCCAAAAATGAACGAAAATCGTTGCAAAACGAACGTTCCGGGGCCAAAACACGCAGTTCGGGGTCCCGAAAATGGGCTGTTAAGCACCGAAAATGGTATTCGACCTCGAAGTGGGTTTCTTAGCCCCCAGTGTCCCTCAAAAGGGATGAAATAAGATGTATGCCAAAAATCAAAACAATAGGAGATGGTTAAGCGGTCCCGAACCGAGGCACACGACCTGACGGCTCCGAAAACCGGGAACCGGACTCCGAAATGGGCAAAATGGCCTACGGCCACCAAATGCAGCCTACGGACATTGAGAGATGGTCCACGGGACCTCTCTCTTCCCTCAGGAAAAGAAACAAAGAAAACCGAGTCTGGCTCGCAAACCGAGACAAGGCACAGAAAAGGGTTCGGAAGTCCGGAGGCAGGGCTCACGGCCGCGACTCTGAAACTTCTGAACGAGCATATTATGCAACATCACCTAACGCTCAACTGGTGACGTCTGAGTCTTAAGGTCGGTCAAAAATGGGGTGTCTACAATGAGCTGGGGTAAGAATTTGTGGGGATTTTTAGGGGAATTCGTTTCAGTTTTTCCTAAAATTTGTGGGTTCTACAAGAAAATCCCAAACCTAGATCTATGAAAATGAAGATTGAAGGCACGAATATGGAAAAGAAACAGAAAACAGAAAACAAGAACGTGTTTTAGAATCAAGAACAGTGATGAACTATCAAGAACATTGTGACAAAGTGTGCACAAGGGTGCGAGGCCAAGAACAGTGGCAAAAAAGAACAAATTTGTGAACAGTGTGTGTATTCAAGGCATGGATTGGGCAAAAATAGAATCACGAAGCAAACATACCCAAACACATGGTGAAAATCAAGGTACAGATTAAAATGATCGAAGAGATAAGCAAGTTTGCAAAATACAACAAAGTTTGTAGTGAAATCAAGAACTGAAAACTAGGAGGGATAGTGGCTTACCAGAGAAAGTAAGGTCGGTGTGAGGATCGCCGAAGTCAGATGATGGTTACAAAAGTGACGGAGCGGTGAAAATCACGCCCGAGAAGGTGAACGGAGCAAGTTGCAGAGCTAGAAAAGCTTGAACAATGACAGATTAGAGAGAGAAAAAAAGTTGAATGCTTCAGAAACGATGATGCAAAAAGTGAAGGGACAGAAAGAGAGGAGTGGTTTTGATCAAAAACCACAAAATGGCAGAAAAACTGCAATTAATTGCTTAGGGCGACGTGCTTGTCAGACGACGCACGCACGAACGATGCAAATTGATGGCGCGTGTCCGGTACGTTCCGCTAAGGGAAAGACACGTGGAAGAAACGGTTAAAATATTGTACATGACAACTCATACGCGTGAAGGAGCTCTTGAAGTTCTTGATTTAATGGAGAAATACCTCAGCTTGGAGAATGATCTCAGCTGAGAAACTTGAACGAACTTGGTTAATGGTTCTAAGACATTGATAAAAGCAGGCTATAGGTCTTGGACGTATTTAGCCGACGAGTTCATACTTCAGCAATGAATAAAGAAGCGAGCTTAGTAGACGTACTAGAAGAAAGTACTGATATAGGTTCCATCACCTCAGGAAGCCGAGGTAATAGAACCTAGGGGGCAGTTGTGGGGACATATTTTCTAAGTACCAACACGTGGCCAAAGTGCCATGTGTCCTGGTCGTGACGCCGAGATCATCTCGGCTAGGCCGAGGTTATCTCCGAAGATATCGGAGTCTGAGATAAGCGGATAAGGGACAAGAGTCCTAGAATGAGGAAGGAACTCAGCCTGGATAAGGATAAAACTCTTAAGGAGTTTATCTTTATCTATTGGAGAGTCCAAGATAAGCACTGAGCTGAAGTCCATTAAAACTAGGCTTCTATTGGGATTAGGATTGAGTGGGCTATAAAAGAGAGGCACCCTCAATGGGTGTAAGGTACGCAATTTATATTCTGAATAGTGAGTTAAGCATTTTTGATATCTTTGAGAGATAACTGACTTGATCGTCGAAGTGCCCCCGGGTGGACGAACCACCGTCGGAATCTCTTTTTTCTATTGCAGGTCGTTCGGGCTTAATCTATTCTTCCAGTGCTCTCCAGCTAAGTACTAATTTGGCAGTGTGGTCAGAAATTGATTGTATGGGCAAACTGTGTATTTTAGATTGTAAATCCAAAAAATGAATTTGAGAAACATGAGAAGATCCTAATCATAGAGGTAAATGAATAGAGGCATACTTTAAAAAAATGAATTCATCTTAAAATATGACATAGCAGAACTAAAGGGTTTATACAGAGGTTGTGCACAATCTACATATTAATACAGAATGTGACCACAATGTTTTTCTTGTTTTGTTTTTTTAAGTCACAGGTACTGTAGGTCAGCCACAAACATCTAGATATAAATATATAGAGAGATATATATAAATACATATACATATATATATATATATATATGTATGTATGAAGGCAAGAGGTACACGGCTTATACCAAAAAAAAAAAGGCACAAATCAAGGTTTATAAACCAAGCTGCATCAATCTAGGCCATGCTAAGTAAAATTTTGCAAGTCATAACCAAAGAGGAGATAAACATGTAACCATTTTCAGCTGTGAACAACACCCACCATAGATTGATAACATAAGTAAAATAAAGGAGTTTCAAACAAAAATAATGAGAGGAAAATAAGAAATGTACGAAAACTTACTTGGATTTGTACAAAGAGGTGATGAAATATGTGATTTGAACGAGTTTTAGATGAAGAAAATGTGAGGGTTTGAGAGCTAGGGCACCTAATGTCGAAGAAGAGGGGGAAAATCTGGACAGAGCAGATGGTTTGGGGAATTAAAAAGCTGTCCTGGTGGGAACCGGTCGACCGCCCGGTGGTCCACCCGGACGACCGGTTCAGGCAAAAAAACTATCATTTTCTTCTATATTCCTTCTTTGTTGTTGAGGTTCATTTTCTTCTGTAGTCCTTCTTCAAATGAAATTGCATCTTCATCATGCAACTTTCAATGAAATAGCATCTTCAACATGCAACTTCAAATGAAATTGCATCTTCATCATGCACTTTTCAATGAAATAGCATGTTGAACATGCAACTTCAATCGCCCCGTGCGATTCTCAAGTACGACTTCAATACACTATTTCACCAGTTCTGTCCTATCCTGTCGATCGTAAGTATGATTCACTCACTTTAAATGCATATTGAAAATACAACTTCAGTTGAAATTGCATGTTCAACATGCAACTTTAATTCAAATCACATCCTAAACATGCAACTTCAATTGATGTTCTATTCCCACCATACGATTTCACTTGAAATCGTATGTTCAATATGCAACTTCAATTGTGCTACCCACTTGAAATTGCATGTTCAAAGTGCACCTTCAATTTAAATCACATGTTCAAAATGCAGCTTCTCTTTAAATTATATCTTGAACATGCGATTTCACCTGACATCACCTCTATTGAGTATGATTCAGTACGGCGTTTGTAGTAATATCTTCAGTTCATTAAATTTAAAAAAAAAAAAATTCAAATCCCATGTTTAAAATGCAACTCACTTAAAGTTGCATGTTCAAAATGCGATTTCAAGGTAAGTTGCATATCCAACATGCTATTTCATTGCTATCCATGTCAATGTCAAATCGTGAGGGAATTTTCGAATAATGTAAAAGAAAATTTTTTTTATACAACATTGAAATCATAATCTCTGTTTATTGGAGCACGCAAGATTCTTGTCAATGTCTATTCAATCTAATTTTTTCTTTTTTTATTGTTTATTTAACTCTCAAACTCAAACTCTTCAGCTCAATATTTTGTTTCTACGAATATTGTATTTCAATATTTCAAGAGACAAAGCTTCTAACACAATAATATTTTTTCATGAAGATTACATAGGTAAAATATTCATTTAACACATAATCATGTATTTAATATGGATTTTTTATTTTTTATTTTTTATGCTAGTTAATGGTTATATTCTTCAGTAATGTTTTGTGGTTGATGATTTTATTTTCCAGTGTCAATGGAAGGAAAACGATACAATCTTGCAATATACTATAATGGTGGAATAATTAATGATGAGTGTGGAATTGCATATGAGGGTCCTAATCCAAAATGGGTACAAGTGCATCGAAATATTTCGTTTATCAATCTTTGCAATCGATTAATCGATGCTACAGGGATAGACCACAATGGTGGGAATGTCCTAATTACTTACTTCCATCTAGAAGTTACCCTCATGCTATCTACTACACATCACTTGTGATCACAGATGATGATGGTGTTGAGGGTATATTTGATATAATTGACTCAACTCCTGGTTACAACATTGCTGAGTTATATATCACTGTGGAGCCTATTTATCACGACCCAAACACGGTACCCAAAGGTTCGACGTTGCAACAATTTATTTTTTATTCATGGTGCTAAAATTAATTAAATATTTTAGAGGTGTTATACCATTAATGTTATTCTTTATACTAATGTTAATGTTGATGTGCTAGGTACAAGTGAACAGACTCCCATGGATGTGTATTCCCCAATTAATACACATGACTATCACTTCGAACCTACGTACTTTGCATCATCCGGTTATGACTCCCATGGTGATCATATTGAATGTACATACATTGTACCTACTGGCATTAACTTTGATGGGGTAGAAGATATTTAACCATGGTCCACCAATGAAATGTGTGCAATAACCACGTATGCTGTACAGGAAATGATTGCAAATGACATCCATGTCCCAACGGATGATGGTTTGGACCCTGAAGACAATGATGTGGATGAAGGAGTTGGTCTATCAACTGAAGGGGGACAGACTGTTTTTGGTTCTTTTCACCAAGCCCCATCTCCAATGTTTAATGAGGATACATGGTCAAATGTCAATGATCCGTCCATACCGTTGCCAGTTGATGTCACTGGGATCTGGGATGCATCAAAGGAGTTAAGCAAAGGGCTATTGTTTCGAAACAAGGAAGATTTACAAATTGCAGTAAATCGTTATGGTGTGACGAGAAACACTTACCATGTAGTGGTGAAGTCAACAACAGACTTATGGAAATTGCGTTGCAAAAATGGGTGCAAGTGGAAGCTTAGAGCATGTAAGCGTGTCAAACATGGTTTATTTGAGATTACTAAATATGAAGCACCTCACACATGTATATCTGTAACGCTTACACAAGATCATGCAATGTTAAGCACAAAGTTAATTGAGCACGAAGTGCGAGAGCTTGTAAAGGCGGATCCATCAATCAAGATCTCTGTACTGAGAGCCAGTATTAGGCAAAAGTTTGATGGTTTCTTACCATCTTATAATAAGGCCTGGAATGCGAAGCAAAAAGCCATTGCAAATATCTTTGGGGATTGGAATGAATCATACCACTTCTTACCAAAATGGATGATGGCTATGATGGATTCCAATCCAGGAACTATCGTTTCATGGAAAACAATGCCGTCAGATGTTGCGAATAACGTTATATTCGAACGAGTGTTTTGGACACTCAGTTCTTCTATCGAGGGTGTCAAACATTGCAGGCCAGTCATCAGCATAGATGAAACCTTCCTAATTAGAAAATATAAAGATAAGTTACTAATTGCAGTTTCATGTGATGCAAATAATCATGTACTTTCGGTTGCCTTTGCCGTTGTGGAGGAGGAAAGACTAGATACTTGGTCATGGTTTCTAACATGCATTAGGGAGTACGTGACACAACGGACTGGCCTCTGTCTTTTATCTGACAAACATGAAGGAATCTTATCATTTGTGAATTGCTTACGTTGGTGGCAACATCTAAATGGTTATCATCGCTACTGCATTCGCCATCTTGCCAGCAACTACCATGCAAAGTACAACAATGCGATATTGCAAGACATGATCACTTTGGCAACTTATGAGAATCAAAAGAAGAAGTTTGATCAGAAAATAAAGTCAATAAGAGACTTAAATTCGAAAGCTACAGATGAACTTGATTGTGTGCCACTTGAACTATGGGCGCTAGCACATGATGGTGTCAAACGTTATGAAGCTATGACTACCAACTGTAGATCGCCCGGAACTCCGCTCCGCCCGCGAGGGGGGACGCGAATCGTTTGTTCTTAGCTACTACAGTTCGGACTCATGTCACGGTTCTGAATCTAATCTCACAAAGTGCAATGTGAGACTGATAAATCACCAAAGAGTCCAAACATGGACTGCTTTGCCAGATTTCAGAGTCGCCACCTAAATATTTTATTTTTTGGGAAATTTAAGAAACCCTGACTCGTGCCTAAGGCCACGTGTCCGTCATCACCAAAGTTGCCTCGGCTCGGGAACTTGGGTACGTGAGGGGAAGGTCATGCAATGAGAACCCCCGCTCACCCGATCAAAGATCGGCCTTTACTAACATGATATGTTGTTTTTAAAAACACATGCATTCTTATTCCGATTATTAATCTAGAATTACTATGTGATGTGCACAGCATACAAGTATAGACTAAATCGCTCGAGTTGGAACAAAACATCTCATGTTTGTTTGTTTGAAAAAAGGTTTGAAAATGCTACTCGCAAGTAGGCTAAGACGTGGATTTGCCACCCTCGAGTGGGCTTAGAAAAACATGATTTTGCCACTTCAAGTGGGCTTAAAACTCGCATTTGATGAATTGTTCCAATTCAAGCAATGAAGCCTTCATCCACAAGCATTCATGCAGTTATATCATTTAAGCAAATAGTCTCATGGCAAGCATGCTATCATGGCAGTCACTTACATACATGCAAGGATGCTAAAGTGTAAACACTCATAGTGTACTCCGAGCCAAAAAAGGAAACTAGTTAGTAATAAATGCATGATCCTAGCTATGTCAACAATGCCTAATGCAACACATGCAAAAATGCAACTAAAATAGGCTCGGCTATTCTAAGATGTCATGTTAATGCAACTTGATAACATGTATTCAAATTGGTATTGAAACACAATGCAGTTAGTATGATGCGCCGAGCCCGGTGCATGCAAGACAGATGAATGATGCACGCATGCATAGCATAAGGATGCTAATTGAAATATGCCCTAAAACTAACCATCAAAAGCTGGTAAATAAAAGGGAGAAAGACGTGGGGTTGGAAGACATTCACACAATCACACACACTTATTACAAAATTCGCTCTCTCGACGGAGGGTCCAAATAAAAGCTAAGCTAAGCAATTAATCTAATTAAGCTAATTAAACTAATTATTACACAACACAAATTGAACTTGAATCAACTAGCTAATCTAAGCTAATTAAGTACAAACCAAATTAAAACTAGCTATATTAAGCTAACTATAATATTACAAAGATGGAATCAATTAGCAAATACATTAACTGACTAATTAGCAAATTAACTAACTACACAAAGCAGTTAAAACAGCCTCGAGAAGAGGGGTGTATGCATGCTCGGTCGGCTTCTCTCGGAAATCCAATATCGTGCCTCATGTTACCTCTGTTTGCACTGTTCTATATCTCTGAAAATTGTGCTAACTTCCATAGTGCTTCTGACCCACCTTAGGAACAATCTGAGGGGTGGTCAGCTAAGAGGAAAGGCCATCGGCCAAGTATAATGATCATCGGCCAATTTTTATGGCTATCGACCAATTTTGATAGCCGATTGGCGGCCTTGATAGCCGATCAGCCACTTCTTCCTGCAAACTTCTTCTTTTGCTGCAACAGAGCACTAACAGAGGCATGGCAGTGTATTTGCAAGAAAATGTGCGTGCAACCACACTCCTTATCATGTTTAAAGCTCAAAGGAGTGTAGTGCTCAACTCTCGAGCCATCAATCACGCATTTCAATGCGTGATGGCCAAAGAGGCCGAGTTGCACAAATCAATGTCAAATGAATGCACAAAAACACATAAATGCCTTAACCTCTATCATGCATGATCAAGAGGGTCGGCGACCGAGAAATGAGGCACGTTCCATCACTCCAACTATGAAACGTCCTTCGTTTCCCGTGTTTAGACTAACACTCTATCCAAACACAATGCAACACAAGTATGCCAAATACAATGCAATGCTTGCAAGCGAACAACAATGCAAACAACATGCAATGCAACATGAGCAATTTATCAAAGCTAATGGCATGCAAACTCTATTGAATGCAACCTAAGTATGCAAGGAATAGTGCAAACAACAAGCATGCAAACAACATATAATGCAAACAACATGCAAGATGGACTTAAACTGGATATGGACAGACCTCAATCATGTCCAAAACAGTGGCCAAGATGATGAAATGATGGCATGAAAAGTGAGAAAATGCATGCGCATGCAATGGCCCATTAACTAAGCATAAGAGCACAACTCTCAATCATGATCAAAATGTAACAAATGTGGAAGTGTGACAGCACTATATGCACTGAAATATCATGTGAAGTGATGCCAAATCAACCAAACAATACAAGCATGGCATGCTAAGAGGCTCAAAACTTGAAACTAGCATAGACACTTGCACTATAGCTATGCAATACATGAAGCATATAGCCAAGGAAACCCAAAACAGCCCTAGAACAAGTCAAAATGAGACTAAAACATGCATGGAATAAAGCTAAAACATGCATGGAATAAAGCTAAAACATGCTAGCATGGTGAGCACAAAACATGACACATATAAGGCCAACGAAGAGGACTACACTACACCCCCCAAAACCAAGCATGAGATGACTTCACCAACTAAAATCAAAGTTATGGCATGTCAAAATAACACCAAAAATGCTCTGATATGGCAACCCAAAAGCTTAGGCAAAAAGGCATGCATATAGACTCATACTTAAGGCACTAAGCAAGACTCACCAAAAGCATCGAAATAGTGGAGCATGAGAGAGTATGGCCATACTATACATACTGAAATCATGGTAGAAATGAGACCAAAGCATGCAAACAACTCAAGTAAGCCATGCTAGAGACCATGAAACTCAAAGCTAATGAGCAAGAATGCATTATGGCTATACAAAGCATGGCATGCATGACCAAAACAACATAAATCAGAGCTTAAGCATGCTAAAACATGGACAAAAGCTTCTTGGAGTTAAGCCAAAACATGCTAGACTATGCATGTTAGGCTAGTGAATGAATTTGCACTACAAGTGCATGGAGCATGCATGATATGATCAAACCAAGCCAAAACAGTGTTATGACATGCTAAAACAACACCAAAAACATGCTAAAATGGAACCAATACATGCTAGACAAACATGCTACTTTGATGAGCCATCTATACAAGCATGCAAGACACAAAGAGAGGGGATGACCCTCTCCTATTTAAGACCTCAAAATACACTTTCCACCACTGAAATTCCTCTGGAATTCAGTGGTAGAAAGGTCATGCAAAGACTAAAACAAAAGCCTAAAGAGGTGGCCCAAAACAAGGCAAAACAAGGCACGAATGGGGGTAGACCACCCCCAACACTAACAAGACCTCAAACAATCATTTCAAACACATGAAAATGAAGCTTTTTACAGTTGAGAGTTAAGCCAAAATAAGCATGCAAATAAGGCTAAGTAAGCAATGAACACAAAGCTTAAAAGAGGGTTATAGACTCACCCATGTAGAACAACTTCAAAGAGGCAACTCCAGTAACTTTTTGAGCTAAAAACCAAACTTTGAGTTCAAACAAAACCCTCAAGCACCTCAGCAACAAGAGTATGGTGTTTGAGTAGGTGCTTTAGTGCAAAAGTGTGAAGAAATTACACTTTTGAGCACAAACAAGTGCAAATATAGAGAGAGAGGAAGAAATATAGAGAGAGAGTGATTTATAACTTGTATCTCAATTTTTCAGAACCTCTGGAAAGCGAGAAGGGTCTCCCTTCTTATAGAAAATCAAATCTCAAGCTTGTTGAGCAAGCTTGAGACTTGTTTCAATGGAGGATGAAATCTGTGCTCACCAGCTATCACAACTGGTACAAAAATATCTGCAAAAGCAAACAAAAAGGCCTCGGCCAAAAGATATGGCCGATCGTCCAAAAAGGGTGCCGATTGGCCAAAAAGAGTGCCGATCGACCGCCACCAATGGCTGATGGCAAGAAGGAAAGGCCGACAAGCACAAGGCTTGGCCGATGGGTTGTAGGGATGGCCAACAAGCCACCCTCTTCCCTCAAAAACAAAACCACAAGTCCTTGGTCTACAACCAAGCACAAAATAGACAACTTGAGAGGTTCTAAGCCAAGGTACGCAGCCGAGACCTTCGGGAACTCAAAACGAACACGAGCATGGATGGTCATCGAGTGTTCAAATGATGACGTACAAGTCTTGAGGACGGTCAAAAATGGGGTGTCTACAGTTGCCCCTCTTTGACAGAACTCAAAAGTCATAAGATAACAGGAGTGAATGTCAAAGCCCAGAGACAACCCATTTTTTACGAGGCCAAAGACTTAGACAAACGTATAAGATTATAAAGAGATGCGCTCGCAGGCAGGGTCAAGATGCAAATGACATGCACAATACTGAACATAACTTATGATTATGCAAAGAGGGCTATAATGGAGCAATTATGCAAAATAAATGCAACATTTTAAGAGAATGTTATGCAAGCAAGTAAACACGAGCCAAACTACATCTCATGCAGAAAGGATGTAAGAAAATTATACCATTCTGACTGCGTCTCACGCGGAGAAGGCTAAAAGCGACTACCGAGAACACCCAGAGTCTCAAACGAAACACCTCCCAGCGTATCAAACGCAAAAGGAGAAGGACTGTACGAGAGAGCGCAGTCGTCCAAACGCGTGTCAAACGCGAGAGAAGAAAGGTACGTCCAAACGCATGTCCAACGCGAGTGGACAAGGGTAGCAGTCAAACTGAACCGGAACTTCTCTTGAATAAACTGTACATACAATATCGTCTGGTCGCGCCAGCTTCAAATGAACCGTACATACAATATCGTGCCTGCAAAAGAAAGAAACTCTGACAGGTACAATATAATAGAAACACGTGATCGATGTTATATGAAGATATGATATCAACACAAGATAAACATGTGCACATATGATGCCAATGGAAGAGCGCATAACAATGCAAGTAACGTGCGTGACAACGCAGGTAAAGTGTGCAAAACAATGCAAGTAAGGTGTGCATGACAATGCAACAAGTGTGCGTGACAACGCAAGTAAGGTGTGCATGACAATGCAACAAGTGTGCGTAACAACGCAAGTAAGGTGTGCATGACAATGCAACAAGTGTGCGTGACAACGCAAGTAAGGTGTGCATGACAATGCAACAAGTGTGCGTGACAACGCAAGCAAGGGGATGCATAACAATACAACTGAAACAAGCATAACAATGCAAGTAAAATATGCGTGATAGCGCAAGTAGGGGGATACATGACAATGCAACCTAAGAATGCGTGACAACGCGGATGGAGGGGTGCATGACAATGCAACCTAAGAGTGCGTGACAACGTGGATGGAGAGGTGCATGACAATGCAACCTAAGAGTGCGTGACAACGCAGATGGAGGGGTGCATGACAATGCGTCCTAAGAGTGCGTTACAACGCGGATGAAGGGGTGCATGACAATGCATCCTAAGAATGCGTGACAACGCGGATGAAGGGGTGCATGACAATGCAACCTAAGAGTGAGTGACAACGCGGATGGAGGGGTGCATGACAATGCGTCCTAAGAGTGCGTGACAACGCGGATGGAGGGGTGCATGACAATGCAACCTAAGAGTGCGTGACAACACGGATGGAGTGCATAACAATGCGACCTAAGAGTGCGTGACAACGCGGATGGAGGGGTGCATGACAATGTAACCTAAGAGTGCGTGACAACGCGGATGGAGTGCATAAAAATGCGAGAGAAATGTGCATAACAATGCGAACAAAATGTGCGTGACAACGCAAATAGTGTGTGCATAACAATGCAACAACATTGAGAGGCACATATTCAATGTAAGCATGGTAAAGGCTTAACCACAATGTTAAGATGCAACTTCAAAACGAGAAGAGGTATACTCAATGTAATGCAACATATTCAAAGCAATTTTCGAATCTTGAAATATACAAAAGGATACGAAAAAGGATACACCTCGTGCGTATCGAGTGCCTCACACGGAAGACACGGTTCGAGGTCACCACGGAGACCGCTTAAGCTTCAAAAGTGTATTTTCTTGCACTTTCTTGAGAGATGAGGGTACCAATCAACAGAACTACCCCAAACAAGGGCATTGGAGGTGCATTGGCCACAAGGAGAAGCCATCGGCCATCCATCGACCATCAAACAATCTTATCGGCCAACAATTTAGCCGATCGGCTAACAATTTGGTCGATCGTCCAAAAATGGCAGATAAGGTTGTTTTCAAGCCTCGAGTCTTTAAGTATAGGGTTGCAAACCCTATTTCCTCACTTCTCCCTAGCCGAAATTCATTCTCCTCTCTCTCCAGGTTGTTTTCCATCCTTTGATCCGAGCTTTTCCCTCGTTTTCAAGCCTCCCACAACGTTCGATTCGCAAAACCTTCGTTATTCTCAACGTTTTGAACGGATTGAAACGTGAGTTCGGTGTTCCTTTCTTGATTTCCATCACTTGGGGTTTGTTTCTCCCGAGTTTTTCTTGGTTTTCGTGCCTTCTTCCGCACTTCGACCTTTTCTTTCATTTTTCACCCCTCGGGGTTGACTTTTGGTTGACTTTTGGCATTCTTGCCCTTTTTCATTCCTTTGCCCATTTTCTCACTCTTCTCGAGATGGCAGATGATATTCCACAGGGTGGGGCTCCTCCAGAGATGGAGATGGATCCCGAGTTCGAGCTCTTGCTGCTCAGTATTCGGCTATTCAACCCGACGACGTACCAACCCGAGGTACATGTGTTGCCTCCCGACAGTATTCGCCAGTTCAGGAGCTTCACGCGAGGTGAGCCATTGGAGCTCCAACTATGCGAGTCGGAGTTACACTTGTCCTATGGCGCTACTGAGGTATACTCTTCCCCTCTACTTTTCTCAATGTAGGTCATATGCTTCGGATAGCCAGTATCACTCTACATCTGATTAACCCAAACACACTTATACATCGCATGCCTAGTTCATCCTGAGCACATTCATATATGATATCTGTGTCAACTCGAACATATGCACACAAACTGCATTTTTATCAATTCTGGACACATTCAAACACTGTATTTCTAACATCGCTTCGCATCTGTTTGTCTTTGAACACAGGGAGATTCCCATGCCTTTCAGGATTATGGGAACACCGTTGCTCGAGATTGGTACATGGAGCTACCCGATGAGGCCCGCCACATCGTTGATCAGGCCGGTTGTGGCACATTCTGCATGGGACTCTCGCGCCTCACTGCGAGTAGGCCTCTTCTAGGCACGCTAGTGGAGAGGTGGTGGGACACCACCGACTCCTTCCACCTTTCCACGGTAGGGGAGATGACGATGACTCCTTTCGACTTCTCCATGCTTACCGGCATTGGAGTAGGGCGTGATCCGATCCTTTTCGACACTAACATGGGCGAGTGGGACGCTGCCCAGATCTTCTTGCTCAGTATTCGCCCACCTCTCTCTCGATCAGGGTTCGTGAGATATTCATGGTTCGAGGACCAGTTCAAGATACAGGTACCGACGACCCGGGAGGGGGTCGAGCGCTACGCACGGGGGTTCCTCATGTTCATGCTGGGCACCACTCTCTTCGCCGACCGGGCGAACACCGTTGGCCTCTATCTGTTGAGCGCGCTGGTGGACGTGACCTGGATCCGGCGCTACGACTGGGGTGGCGCAGGATTGGCCACACTATACGGATACATGAGCTCCTCATCTCGCCGCAGTGGACACCTGCTAAGAGGCTACTGGCGAGCGTGGAAGGTACATCTTTCCCTTCTGTTTTACAGTTCTGCTTTACACTACCTGTACACAACACATACTACATACATGCAATCTGCTTTACACCAGTTGTACACTGCACACACTGCGCAAGACACTTCACACACTGCACGATACACTGCACGTCATTCTCTGATTTCTGCTTTATCTGTATTCTGCTTTATTGATAAACATACTCGCCGTTGCCCTTTTACATTCTGTAGTTGTGGGTGTATGCCTACTTCCCGAGGCTTGCTCTAAAGCCAGAGGTGGAGATGCCCCCCGTTATCCCATATTCTCACAGATATGACGTGTGGTGCGAGCGGAGGCCACGAGAGTCTTTCTTGTTCTTCCGCAGATATTTTGGCACCATAGCCGCAGCAGAGGTATTTCAAAGCTTACGGTTCATTTGAGTTTTGCTCTACATTTTACTTCTGATAGTAGATAACAAACTGTATATCCTGTCATTTGCAGATCACCTGGCAACCCTAGGCGGTGCTGCCTGATGCAGTGAGAGACCAGTACGTGGGTGCTCCGGAGACTGCCCGATTTTGGGTTTTGATGGAGGGTCCGGTCTGTCGGGCATGGTATTTGGGAGAGCGCTTCCTGCGTCAGACCCTTGGTTTACCTGAGCAGATAGTCCCGAGGCCACCTCTCACCCATATAAGGCATACAGAGAGGTACACCCCGCAGGAGATGGTCGATTTCACGATAGGTTGGGATGCTGACTTTTTTAGAGATGATGGCGACTACACCGACTTCATCCAGACTTATCTCATGCGACCTCTGACCAGTGCTCACCGAGCTGAGATAGAGAGAGGCCTGCAGCCCTAGTAAGAGGAGCGAGAGCATCGAGGGCAACTCAGGCCCATAGCAGGAGGGGTTCCCGAAGGGGACGGAGAGCAGAGTGGCCAAACTTGCCCACCACTATGACATGCCAAGGATAGGCTGGAGAGACCTATCAGATACCCATTGCTCCTCCTCCGGCTGATCATGAGCTCGTCGGAGTTCGAGGCTTGACCCCGGTACGTGTAATGCTTTTCATTCTATACAGTCATTTCATTTGATTTGATGTCCCGCAGAATACTAATTACTTCAACATTTTTGCAGGCTTCTATCGAGTATATTGGGCAGGCTCTAGAGCTGACAACTTCAGTGATGGGGATGTCGTAGAGGAGCATAGACCTGCTGAGTATTTACGATAGCCCGGTAAGTTCTTTCAACCCCAGTCCCAAAACCTTACATAATTTGTTCCATACTGATCTGATGCATTACATTATCGATTCAGCATTTGATACACTGCACTCATATACCACTTACGGCACTGACACACTGTATCTCATATACTTCTCACAGCATTCATGCACTGGAATTATACACTGCTCACGGCATTCATACTCAACTTCGCATATCATAACTGATGCATCTGCCAAATGTTCCTTTTCAGGCCCCATTCCAAATACCAGCCACAGCGGGTGCCTCAGCGGGACCTTCAGTGCCTCCCAGAGCAGCGAGGGAAGCGGGACGAGGGATGTCGATACACAGCCGAGGCAGACATAGGCATACTCGTACCGAGAGCAGTTCGCGGGAGCCTGCCCCAGATGATGATGAGTCTGACGAGGAGGCAGAGTCGTCTCAAAATGCGGCTGGAGAAAGCTCGGGTTCAGACTCAGGTAGTGGAGCTGATGGCGATGATCCTGGACCTTCGTCCACGAAGAGGATGAGGAGGGATTCCCGCACTTGAGGCGACTGGTGCCGATTCTAGATGCTGATTCAGATTTTTTTTTTCTTTTTTTCTGCTTTATTTTCCTTTTCGCTAGTAGTTTTTGCACATTGTACTGCGTCAGGCAGATTTACTTTCTTCAAAACTTTGTACTTTTGAAAAAGAAAACATGATGGAATGAGAAACAGTTTTTTTGATTAAAAAAGTGTTACATTTGTACATTCTAAGCATCGCATCACATCACACAGCATGTAAATGAGATTGAACTTTGTTTCAAAATTGCACACTCGAATTGGATGGGCATTTTATTCATACATGGACCCATTAGACAAGATGATCGAGTATGACTGGGCTCAGAGCATCCGGGCAACTCTTATGAGGTCAGTGGGCCAAAACTGGGAAAAACTAGAACGAGTCACTGGATGTGTTATGTTGTTAATGATAAATCTCATAAATCTTATTATATATGTAATATGAACATTCACAGGGTTTGTTCACTCCTGTTTGCAACAAAACAAATGTGACACACACATCAGTAGACACTAGTGTGAATGTTGGTATCAGTACATACTAATGTGAAAGTTCACAATAGCATTTTGCTCATGTTGGCACCAAGACAAGTGTAGCACACATTGGTAGGCAATGATGTCAAGGTTGACATCAACGATGTGATCATGCACATCAGTGTGTATTGACACAAACATTCAGTTCAGTGGACACTGGTGTGAACATTCACATCAGTGTGCAATGATAGGAACATTCACAATAGTGTGTACTAATGCAAAAATTCATATCAGTAGACACTGATGTGAACATTCATATCAGTGTGCTGCTGATGCAAACATTGACAACAGTGTTTACTGATACGAACATTCATGCAAGTGTTAATTTTTCTGAAATCAACATTGATGTTTGTTGTTTGTTTCAATATTGGTTGTGTGAGCACACAACCATCTTACAACCCCGCAAATCCAATGCCATTCCTCGGTGTGTGAAGTGGGACCTCACAGCTTTACATACCAACATAAAGTCCATATCTTTGCCGAAGCTTGGTTTGAATGAGGTAAAAGTACGCCCCAAAATGTTGTGACCATTCACGTACTGACACAATGAACTATGTAACTAACATAATGTTCCCAATTCCAGATATATGGCGGCGAGCTGATGGCATCTCTAATAGAAACAAAGATGTACCATCATACAAATTTGATGGTGGAGCCTGAACATAAGGATTCGTCGAGTGCAACACCCAAACAAGATGAAAGCAACAATGATGAAAGGAAAGACAATGAAGGCAGTGACAACAACGATGGAATTTCTGGGGAAGCAGTTGACCTAAATGATGTTAACGATGACATCAACACCTAACAACCCTAATGGTGAGAGAGGTATCATCATAGCACAACCAAGTGAACCAGACATCGTGGATATGCTTATAGAAGAAAACCAAAAAGCTTGGGGCCTCGTACGGTAATGGGAAACAAAATACAAACAGTTGGAAGAATCATGAGAGTTAAGGGCAAGGGTGATTGTTGTACTTGAAACCAAATTATTCGACCAATTAGGCCCATCTAATGTGGACATAGAGATCAAGAATTGCACAGAGTGGAAGCATTCAGAAATTGAGCGGTTGGCAAAATTGGTCATTAACATAGAATGCAAAAAAAATAATTTTTCAAGACATTTACGATGATCAGTCCGTCCATATTATCACGCAAGTCAAAGCACAAAAGGTTCATGGCAGCCTTAAGAAGCATTCCATTGCACCACTGAAAGGCATTCTCAGCCCACCATCTAGGGTGAAGCTGTAACAACCTAAAAATTTAAGTTGTCCCTTAAATTTTATATTAGTATTATGGTTGTATGTGATGATATATTATTAAATAAATAATAATAAATACAGAATCTAATTTGGCATTGGATTATCAAATATGGGATTAATTAGGGATTATTATTTGGGGCCAAATTAATAAAAATATGGAATTATAATACTAGTTGGGCCAAATTAAAGTTAAAGATAGTAAATAAATAAATATAAAAGAGTAAATAACTAATAATATTGATAACAATAATAATAATAATAATAATAATAATAATAATAATAATAATAATAATAATGGGTATAGTAGTAAAATAATTAATTAATTTTCTGTTAGTATACGATAGAGTATAATTTAGTTAGGGATTAATTTATTTATATAGTTATATTAGAAAATTGGGCTAAAGTGTAATTATCTTAAATATTTATTAAAGATAAGTATAAATCCATATAATTTATGATCAAATCTGTTGGAGGATTCGCGCGGGCCACATGTTGGCCTGATAATGTTCTTACCTCCCTATAAATAAGAAGGAGGTGATCAACAGTGTGGAAAGAAAAGGAAAAAAGGAAAGGGGGAGAGACACGTAAGTTGTTAGTAGTAGGAACTTATAGTAAGAAGATTGTGATAGTGGAGTAAGGCTAAGGGTCAATATTAAAGTGAGTTGTATTATATCTTGAGTTACCATAATATATTTTATGTATGTTTTGACTTACCATAATTTATTTTATACAAGTTGTATTTTATTAGTTATATTAATACAAGTTATGTTTTATAAATATTTCAGTTACGTGAATTAATTTCTGAACTCTATTTGTTTAAAATGAAACCCATGGATATGTATGTTTATATTTTAAAGAATATTTCACTATGACCTTATAAACAATTATGTTTTGTAAGTACCACCACAGGAGTCCCATGTCTTGGAGACTTAAATAATCATTGGCCTCTGTTTGGTCACTTTATGGCCCTCTATTGTCATAGATCTATTGATCTCTGTTCTGTGCGGAGCAAAGTGTTGTGCGGAGATAAGTGCTACACTATTGTGGGAGCCACCTCTATAATCCATACGAGCCACCTCTTGAATCCGTATCTCTGTTCTGACTGTCACTCCTGCGACCTCTGTTCTGTTCTGTTCGGTACCATGGTTATGGTTATTTATTTACATAATCTCAGTTTTGCTACTTAAATGATTATTTGTTCAGACTAAGTTATCTTAAATATTTTAGTTACATGACTATCCATGGTTATTTTGTGTCCCTTATACTCTAAGCATAATATATCTCACTCTGCCATGTACTTATAGCTGTTTATCAATTTTCAGGAAACAGTGCAATTCAGAAGTAGCTTTTGAAAAGTCTTAGACGCAGGGCTGCGGAATAGGCACACACAGCACTTTTATGATATTTTTTATATATAAATATCGGCCTTTTTGGTCAATAAATTTTGTAATAAAAATAGAAGCTCCGATAATTATTTTGGTACCCTCACTTAATATTTTTTCCGCTCGCGTTTATTAATTTGTTCAAGAATTAGCCGGAGGTAACTTCAGTTACTGGTCATCACGATACTTAATACTTAGGTACGGGGGGTGGGTCGTGACAAATGGTATCAGAGCAATGGTTTATAAAATAATAAATAAATAAAAAAAAATCATCATTGGAGCATAGGACACACGCACATTTAAGAAGTAGGATAGCGGGTAATTAGTACCTAAATATTATATTTTGTTTGTCGATTTAATTATATTATAATTTTACATGATTTTAATTATATTAGTATAATTTTATATGATTACATATATATATATATATATATTATTTTTTATTTTTTATTTTTTGTGTGCCTAATTTGTGAAGGATATTAGATATAATTTATATTTGTTATGGTAAAAGAAGGACAAAAAAAAAAAAACAAAGGATGTCGAGCTCAAGCACCCACCAAAATTATAATATAATTAAATACATATAATTTCCAGTTCAGTATTCAAAAAAAAATTCATTTCGACTTTTTAAAAGTGGGTTCACATTATAAAGATACTAATTTTGAAACTATTTTCCATCAGTGGAAAGTTTACAGATAAAAGAAATTGAAGCTCATTTCAAATTCCTTCAACTATTGCATGTGATTCTGTCATTTCATTTCCAGTCGCTTGTTTAATTATGTTCTCATTTTTTTTTTCTTTTCAGAAAGAAAACTAATGAAATGTTTTTAAAGCCACCACTTGTTTCTCATTTTGGTCCAAAATAATTTTTGACAACTAGACAGTGAGTCGTTTTTGGCAAAAAACTTTTGAGATGATATTTTTCTATCAAATTAATCATCTAATATATATTTATCGAAGTGCGTAGCGGTTAATTTACACATATGACAAATT
Organism: Camellia sinensis; assembly: GCF_055761805.1. Taxonomy (NCBI): domain Eukaryota; kingdom Viridiplantae; phylum Streptophyta; class Magnoliopsida; order Ericales; family Theaceae; genus Camellia; species Camellia sinensis. The sequence goes on from NC_138964.1 coordinate 195,110,503, forward strand.
TCAAGGACGAAATTTTTAAAATGAATGAAGATTGTAACAACCCGAAAATTTAAGTTGTCCCTTGAATTTTATACTAGTATTATGGTTGTATGTGATGATATATTATTAAAGAAATAAAAATAAATACAGAATCTAATTTGGCATTGGATTATCAAATATGGGATTAATTAGGGATTATTATTTGGGGCCAAATTAATAGAAATATGGAATTATAATACTAGTTGGGCCAAATTAAAGTTAAAGATAGTAAATAAATAAATATAAAAGTAAGAATAAATAAATAATAATAATAATAATAATAATAATAATAATAATAATAATAATAATAATGGGTGTGGTAATAAAATAAATAATTAATTTTCTGTTGGTATACGATACAGTGTAATTTAATTAGGGATTAATTTATTTATATAGTTACATTAGAAAACTGGACTAAAGTGTAATTATCTTAAATATTTATTAAAGATAAGTATAAATCCATATAATTTATGATCAAATCTGTTGGAGGATTCGCGCTGGCCACATATTGGCCTGATAATGTTCTTACCTCCCTATAAATAGGGAGGAGGTGATCAACTGTGTGGAAAGAAAAGGATAAAAAGAGAGGGGGAGAGGCACATAAGTTGTTGGTAGTAGGAACTTATTGTAGGAAGGTTGTGATAGTGGAGTAAGACTAAGGGTCAATATTAAAGTGAGTTATATTATACCTTGAGTTACCATAATATATTTTACGTATATTTTGACTTACTATACTTTATTTTATACAAGTTGTATTTTATTAGTTATATTAATACAAGTTATGTTTTATAAATATTTCAGTTACGTGGATTAATTTCTGAACTCTATTTGTTTAAAATGAAACCCATGGATATGTTTGTTTATATTTTAAAGAATATATTGATTATGACCTTATAAACAATTATGTTTTGTAAGTACCACCACAGGAGTCCCACGCCTTGGGGACTTAAATAACCATTGGCCTCTGTTTGGTCACTTTATGACTCTCTATTGTCATGGATCTATTAACCTCTGTTTTGTGCGGAGATAAGTGCTACACTATTGTTGGAGCCACCTTTATAATCCGTACGAGCCACCTCTTGAATCCGTATCTCTGTTCTGACTGTCACTCCTGTGACCTCTGTTTTGTTCTGTTCGGTATCGTGGTTATGATTATTTATTTACATAATCTCAGTTTTGCTACTTAAATAATTATTTGTTCAGACTAAATTATCTTAAATATTTTAGTTACATAACTATCCTTGGTTATTTTGTATCCCTTATACTCTTGGCATAATATTTCTCACTCTGCCATGTGCTTATAGCTGTTTACCAATTTTCAAGAAACAGTGTAATTCAGAAATAGCTTTTGGAAAATCTTAGACGCGGGACTGCAGAATAGGCGCACACAACACTTTTATGATATTTTTTATATGTAAATATTGGCCTTTTTGATCAATAAATTTTATAATAAAAATAGAAGCTCCGACAATTATTTTGGTACCCTCACTTAAACATTTTTTCCGCTCTCGTTTATTTATTTGTTCAAGAATTGGCCGGAGGTAACTTCAGTTAGTAGCCATCACGATACTTAACCCTTGGGTACGGGGAGTGGGTCGTGACAGAAGCGTATCAAGTAGAAGATACGGAGAGAACACTGCTTGGTGGACTTTCAATACCCCGACCTGCCTAGCCAAAAAAAAAAAAAAGAGAAAGAGGTAGCTGAAGACCAATCCCATACAATCCACATTGTACAAGATATGGGCAAGCAGACACAAACAAAGAACCCAACAAAATCTAAGAAGTTAACATTGACCAACAAAATGAAGGTTTGGGCCAACATGAGCAAACTCAACAGGCAAAAGGTCCAAAATTTGCACAAGAATGGCGATAATAAATAAGTGATTATACACATTGAGGTTGTATTTATTTTAATGATGATGTGAAGCTTCACATCTGTACATAATGGATTAGATCATTTTATAATTGTGCAATGTTAACATTCACATTTTTTTTAATCACAATGCACAGGTTGCTTGTGTGGGGAGGGGACTCAAAGTCTAGAAATGTGTATTTTGATGACTTCATACACATCATCAAGGAAGAATCAATACATAACAACGTATGACACTCGCAAATTTATACAAAACATACATACACACAAACACACTGCATAGACACTAGAAATAATGTACTGTCACCCTCTGTTTGTGCAGGTGATAGATGCATATGGCGAAATACTACTCGAACTACAATAGCTGGTCAACCCAACTTTGGAGGATTCGACATTCATCTTCACAAGCACATGTTTGGTAACAACTAGACTATTGGTTTCTTTATGCACAATATTGATGTGAATGTTCACATGAACAGTATTTGAATTGCATGTTGAATAGATGTGAATGCTCACCTCAACATTGTGTGATTATATTATTCGTTTACATGCTAGACAGATGTGAATGTTAACATCAATATTATATACTGATTGAGAAGTTAACAAATGTGAACATTTACGACCATAATACATTATATGACTGATTGGCAAATTAAAGATATGAACATTCACATCTTTAACAGTGAACATTGATATAAATACTTGGTACATAATTGTATGTCCATTGTGTGCAAAAAGTCATGCAAGAGTACCCCATCCACAAGAGAAATAAACTAATTGATGTACATATCAATAACTATCAAGGTCAGAGATATTCATCTTCCTAATACACCATGATTTCCACTGGACAATCTATGGAGGCATTATAACTCATTATGACCAAAACCCAGCATACATGACCCATTTATTGACCAAACACAAGTAGTCGTAAGTGGCTGTCACATATAATAGTTGTCATGATGTTTAATATTGGAACTTGGACATGTGCACTATGTTGCTTTGTGCCTAATATGAAATTTCATTCTTCTCCCCATGACAAAGGGACTATATCGAGGCAGTGGTGCACACTATTGAACCATCATCACCATTATGGTCTAAGTTATCAGGCCAAGATCTATCACAACCAATCATATCAGTAAACGTCTATCCTCAGCAAGCATCTGAATTGTAAGCCTCACATCAATTTGTACACATATTCCACAACCATTATACACACCTAAATTTCAAATTCTAACAATAATAACTTTGCATTTTCAGGGTGGATTGCGGGCCCACAGTGTTTTACATCATCAGGGCGCATGGATACCGTGAGGAAATTGTTGATAGTCTTAATCGCTTTGAATGGTGTCAAATAAAAGACTCATTAGTTCACATTTTCCTGAATCACACAAAGACAATGCAATATGAAAACCTATAGGTGGGGGTGTCCACCTATAACTATTATCCACATTTAAGACGATTTAGTAACAATAGTTTTGACATATTGGAGTAGACTAACTTAAGTGTAAATCAATTCTATATCATTGCTTGTACTCCAATTTTTCATTCAATATATGTATACGCTTTTTGAGGCCTATTTCGTGTTGATCATTCACATTAAGATTGTATTTTTTTTTTTCCAAACATGACATGATGTGAATTTCCACAACATGAAGGGATCAAACACATTCTTATGTTTAAAGCCTCACTCCATGGATGTGAATATTACTTAAAATATTATTGTAACACAATGTGACAGGTGTGAATATCATATTTCTTAACACATAAGTGAATATTTGCAACAAATAATTTGATGATGTGAATGGTTATAGATGATGTGAATATTCACATCAAATAGCATATTACAAATGATGTGAATATTCACATCATATGTTTTCATGTTGTAAATGGTAACAGGCATGTCAACATTCACACCGCGCCCATGCATGCATCATAATATACACAACAACATCCCATTTTGCTATAAAAAAAACACTCACAATGACAATTCATAATACAAATCTAAATATTCACATCAAATGATTTGGTAATGTGAATCGTTACAGTGATATAAATATTTATGTTAACTACTTTGATGCTATCAGTGGTAACAAAAATATGAATATTCACACCACACACATACATGAATCACAATATACACAACAAAATCTCATTTTGCTAAATAATACCACTCCCAATGCCACTGTTTTAGATACAACAAACCAAAAAGATAAACAAATCAATACTATAGAAATTAGAAAAAACACAGTATTATGTTTGGCAAATACACGAACTTGATTCCAACACACTTTATGCCCGTTGTCACACAAAAGGTAATCTTATTCCAAACAAGAATAAAAACCCCCTACGTACAATGTTGAAATGAACTTTGCACATCCTATATCAGTTCCTTGCATGATTTTCGATTGTGGCTTCCCAACTTATCATATCTCTCACACCTTATTTGCTTCAATTTCTTCCCCCTTGATAGAATCATATTCTTCTTTGGCCTGCGAGGTGGTCTTTTCACAGTTGGTGGGTATATGGTGAAGTTCGTGAGATCGAATGGCGGCTTCTCCACCTATGGTATAGGGAATATGGCACCCGAGTATGCTGCACAATACGATGAAAATAATGTTCAACACAATCGTTGAGATTGTACCAACTCTTCTGAATTGCAATAACAGCATGGTCACATGGGAACCCGTTGATCTGCCATTTATCTCAAGAACAAGTACGCCTTGCAATATCAACCGTAACAGATAGTATTGAATGAACCTCGAATACATCCTCATTAACCTTACTAACCTATTAAGACCTACTGTCATTGAACGACTCAAGAAGCATGGTTTCAAATGTAGAACAAATAGCCTCATTCCACTTGTTCGTTTGGTCCCATCGCGCCGACATTTGCCGTATCAACTAAGTACGAATAGTGTCCACCGTCCGAGTGACAAGAAGATTACGTACTTCTTTGATCCAATTATTAAACGACTCCGCTACATTGGATGTCATCTCCCCATAACGCATGCCTCTACAAAATATAACAACATTACACAATAATTAAAATTAATTTTATCGACCTGAATATGAAATTTCACATCAAATATACATTAAGCGTATAAACCTACTTGAAATATGAATTCACCCAGTGCTTAGATGCCAATTCCTTGAAGAAATTATGTGCTCATTGCTTACCCTCCTCCTTTAATTTCTCAAGTTTTTTTATGAAACCCACCATAGTTGGCTCATATGCACAATCACCCAAACAACTAACCAAGTGGTCCCTAAATTGATTAGCAATACCCTTCATCCGGTCCCTTAAATTTTTCTTCAAGTGTTGTAAGAAATAACAGTGTTGAGCTGATGGGAATACCTTCAGCATCACTTCTAACAGCCCAATATTACGATCAGAAATGAACATAATTTGTCGCCAAGTATCAATAACCTTCTCAAGCTCGTCAAGAACCATGACCAGTTGGCCGTGGTCTCTAAATCAACAATCGCAAATACTACAGGAAATAATCCTACGACAAATACAACGCAACAACATCGAACACATGAACACAATATTCCAATGTGAATATTAACAACAAAGTGTCAAATTATAAACACAAATCAAATAGGTGCTGTGAACATTTACATCATGTCAGTATTCTAATACTCTGTTTTGCTTACATGCGAATTCTTGTAGGCATGTTGTAAATAATAACATCTTATTATTTCACTTGTTATTGAGTGACATCAATGACAATATTCACATTCTGACATGAATGTCATGTAATGTAAAGATTTACATCAGTTGAAAACTAATAAATACTAACCATTGTTCCTATCTTTCGTCGTTGCGGCAAGTAGTTGACCTTTATACCTTCCTTTCAAAAACGTCCCATCAAGGAATAACAACGGTCGACAAAAATTGAACCCCAAAATACACGCAGCAAATGATACAAAAAAGGGGCTAAACTTTTGAGTGCTCGAGTCGTAGTCAATATTAACATAACTTCTCGAATTGTAACGCATCACGGCATCCGAATACTATTGTAACTCATCAAAAGATAATGAGTGATCCCTGTGAATGACTCCCCTTACTTTCTCCATGCCCAACCACACAACATGGTAACTTACATCCAACCCATAATCCCGTTTCAAAATACCGACCACCTCACACGGGCGAGTTAATGGCTTATCCCTAACAATTTCAGAGATAATAGTCGATACCAAATTAGGACTGACTCTCGAATTTTTTGACGTACATCCGTACCACAACTATGTACGTTACTCAACCTCTTAGTATAGAAAAATCCATTTGCTGATTGTGCTTTACAATGTATAGCCCACAGGCAACCCCTATCCTCACGCATCGCACATACCACAGTAATCCTCGCTCTCTCATTATTGACATACTTAAATTGGAATTCATATTGGATTGCATACTTGCATAAAACATTACGAAATTCTTCAACACTTCCTACAAATCGTTGTCCCACGTGTGTAATACCATCGGCCCAAGGGGATGACAAAAAAATTTTCTCCTTATGATGGCAAAATCTCTGGAGTGCATCCATTTCATCTCCACCCTCCACACACAATGAACCAGAGCTACTAGACTGACTAACTTCACTTTTCAACTCAACGACAACCTCTATGTGTTGAACCCTCATTGATTTGGCAAGTAATAATATACTTTGAAACTCATCTTCATTGTCCAAATCACGCCTATTAATCCTAGGTAGCCGATAGAACAATGAAACACAATCAACAGATAATTCACTCCATTTTTCACACACACACTCCACAAAACGTGTATAAGACAGTGCTCGCACCACATTTATTATAGTAGTATTGCACGCATATGAGCACACCAACAACATAAAGGTATCCATCTGTTGCAAAGACATAAAAACAAACAAGCGAACAACCACATTATGAACACACAAACACCACAAAAAGGTTTATAACAATTGTATATGAACATTGACATCATGCAAAAATTATCGTTAAGTCTATAATTTGCACAGCTAATCCCAAAATCAAACACTTTATGAACATTTACATTGTTCATGCGATGTGAATTTCACCACATTCAAAAACAAAGACATAACTCAAACACATGACCAGGAAAAAACTATATCCCCATACAACCATCCAAAATATAATCTAGATAATAATGTTGAAAGCAAGAAACAGATCATACAATCATTTATATACATTTACATCGCATCAAATTCACATTCTTAATGCGATGTGAATATTCATCACATTCAAAAAATAGAGCCATAACTCAACCACATAACCAGCCAAAACCCATAACTCTATATAACCAAATAAAACTTGCATGTCCATCAATTCCAGAAAATGAAGTTGGAAGCAAAAAAACAGAGCAAACAATGCTTCATATAAATCCAATCACAAATGACATGCATCCATTACATACTAACATTAAGATAATGTAATCAAGCAGAGCACAGTAATCGTCTTCTTCAAACAGAGCACTACTCGTTCTCTCCTCTAATCAATGTTTGACTTCGCAACAATGTAAACAAATAGAGCACACTGTTCGTTTTCTTCAAACATAAGAGAAACCCTAACACAACCAAGAATCACACAGCACATCAATTCACAACAACATTGAAACTGCATGACAACCAACGTGGGGAACTATCAAAACGTAATAATAGTGTTTATTTTTTTTCTATGTAATATATAACAATATTAAATATAAGGGTATAATAGTCTAAAAAAGTAGTGTAAAATAAGAAAAAGAACTTCATGGAATAAAACTATAAATACATGAGACTAAGTGGAACATAAATTTCTTTCATGGACTTCTTGGGATAAAACACTCATAAATGGAATTTATCAATAAAAATCCCTTTGTTATAACATGCAACTAAATGTATATATATTTTTTTGAGGTTATAACTGCGTTCATGTACACATTTAAATGCCTTAAACTTATTTACTAGCAACAAGTTATATATGAGGGGTAGAAAGTACTCTAACAGATTTTAAAAGTCAAGCATAGTAAAATTAATAAGACAATAAATATTTATATATTTAGGATTACATAAATAATTTAATTTTGCATATATTGAATATAACTCATATTTGGCATGATTTATTCAGTTATATATATATATATATTAAAAATTTCTGTCAAACTATTTGGTGCAACATATATTTTATATAACAAAATTATTTTAAATAAATTAAAAACAAAGAGATGAATGTTTTTATTTTTTTACTTTCTAAGATATATATATATATATATATACTAGCGTATGCCCGTGCTTAAAGGCACGGTGTAAATAATATTAAGATTAAAATGCAGTTATAAAAATATATTTAACAAACTGTACTCTATAATTCCAAACAAATCAAATATAAAAAAAAATTAAATATCAAATAATGTGCACCAGCTAATGCTCTACAATTTAAAAGAAATTAAATTAAAATGCACATCAATTAGTGCTACTGCTGCCAATCATATTATAACTATATAAGAAAAACAAATATTATATTATCATTCACCAAAAGAGTGGGTTAAAATTTTATAAAAAAAAAGTGAGTTAAAACTTTTCAGAATATGTATGCTTTACAAAAGATGTGTCAATAACATATCTTCAAACATGTGTTTTGCAGTTAAAGTATACCACTCCGAAAACAGAGAAACGACCTTGAAGCCTTAAGCACAAACAAAAATAAAATAAAATAGTACGATCCATCAATCCAGATATAAAAACCTAAAATCAACCAACAGTGAGTGAGTGAGTGAGAGAGAGAGAGAGAGAGAGATTAAAAAGTAAAGTGAAGCTATCGAGTCGAGAGAAGTTTCATGCAATCAAATCAACACAAATGACATGAAGACATGCATATATGTATATATACAGAAAAGATAGCAATCAAACATAATAAAATGAAATGTTTACCTTTAGTTTGAGAAGAGTGACATTTAATTTTTTTATTTTTTATTTTCTGTTGTTTGGTTGATATATTTACTAATACTTTGAAAAGAGGTGGGCTTTCCATAAATCCATCAAATGAAGACATGATGCGAATTCAAGGCAAGGGGGGGATTGATGTAACTTACTGTTAAAATAAAATTTCATTCGAGCATTTCATCATACATTTACAATGCAGAGGGAGAAGAAAGTTCACAAATTCAATTCCAGAACAAACACATTAACATAAATGCAATACATCAATAAACACATGAAAACCCAACAAAAGTATTCTTATCTCAAAATCAAAAGTGAAACAAGCTAAATATTTTATAATTTACAATTATTTATGATGCACAAAGAACAAAGGAAAAAAAATTTGAACTCCAAGCATACTTACCTAAACAGAATGAAAAGAACACTTTAGTTGTGCCCCTCAATGTCCAAAACCAATAAACCAAAAAAAAAATGCAGAAAATGACCTAGATTTTTAGTTTGATGGTGTAGATTCAATCTTCTTGTTATGGGCCCACCTCTTGAATAAATCTTATTCTTTAATTATATATGCAATGTAAATTTCTGTTCTTTTCTTTTCTTTTCTTTTTTTTCGTAGATCATTGTTCCAAAAAATCATGGTAAAGGATTCTCATTCCTTGCCCTTGCAATCCTTACTCTTGCCCTTGGCTCCTCTGTGAGGGTTGTGTGCAACCACATTCAGTAGGCCATGGTCTAGCAATATGCAAGGTACAGAAAAATATGATGCCTCTCATAACTTAAATAGCATTAATAAGATCAATAGGTAACAGATTCATATTGCAACTTCCAAATAAATTGAAATAAAGCTTTAATGGATAGAACATTCTAGCTTATGTGTATATGAAATCTCAAGAACATTATCAATCGAGACTTCTTAATGACTTTAATAAGGATTTTCTTTTTAACACTGAAGGAGTTAACACTGAATTTCCATGTAGACTATTGGAAGTGCAAGCATCAAGAATTTGAAATTAATTTCTACTGAAATGAAAATGCCTATGAGAATATAAGTTGAAGAGTTTTCTTTGCAGTTTTCTATGAGAATATAAGTTAATTTCTACCTCACCACATTTGAACACAAATAACAAATAACAATTAGTGATTGTCCTTTCTCAATTTTGCAATTGAAGTATATCACTAACCAACAGTGAGAGAGAGAGAGAGAAATTAAAAAGCAAAGTGAGGCTATCGATTCGATACAAGTTTCATGCAATCAAATCAACACAAATTGAAGACATGTATATATGTATATATACAGAAAGATAGCAATCAAACATAATAAAATGAAATGTTTACCTTTAGTTTGAGAAGAGTGACATTTAATTTTTTTTATTTTTTATTTTCTGTTGTTTGGTTGATATATTTGCTAATACTTTGAAAAGAGGTGGGCTTTCCATAAATCCATCAAATGACGACATGATGCGAATTCAAGGCAAGGGGGGGATTGATGTAACTTACTGTTAAAATAAAATTGCATTCAAGCATTTCATCATACATTTACAATGTAGAGGGAGAAGAAAGTTCACAAATTCAATTCCAGAACGAACATAATAAAATGAAATGTTTACCTTTAGTCTGAGAAGAGTGAGTGAAGTGATCAACTCGAGACAAACTTGAATTGGAATTCGATTTGAGAGAGAAATTAAAAAGTAAAGTGAGGCTATCGATTCGAGAGAAATCAACACAAATTGAAGACATGTATATATGTATATATACAGAAAAGATAGCAATCAAACGTCAAACATAATAAAATGAAATGTTTAACTTTAGTTTGAGAAGAGTGAGCTATCGATTCTAGAGAAATCAACACAAATTGAAGACATGTATATATGTATATATACAGAAAAGATAGCAATCAAACATCAAGCATAATAAAATGAAATGTTTACCTTTAGTTTGAGAAGAGTGAGCGAAGTGATCAACTCGAGACAATATATACAGAAAAGATAGCAATCAAACATCAAACATAATAAAATGAAATGTAATAACCCGACCCTCGTCTATGATTCTGGTATACTTTCAGTTCCCTCATTCTGTATATTTATATGCTTATTGCGAAATTCCATGTGGAATTACGGTTACGTAAGTGAATCCCATGTTTAAGGATGTCTATCTGTTCAACAAGAAAAGTATCTGTTACATTAGAAGGTTTGAATCAGAAATTGGAGGCCTTAAGGGCTTAATTATCTGAAATTGATTTTATATATATGATCAGCATAATTTTTAGGTAATATTAAGCATTTTTGGGAAATTTCAATTTGGGATGTTTAAACGATTGATTTTCGTCCTTATTCAATTGCTCTATATATATATATATATATATGTCTATATGAGCACAAGACTTAGGAACCTTCTCATAAGTTTCCCTGGGAAGAGAAAAGTGAAGAGAGGATAGGAACAAGAAGGAATTGAGAGAGATTGAAGCTAAGGTAAGGTTAAATTCCCTAATCCAATCCCCTTCCTCAATTTGAAATAAAAAGTTCTTGATTGGGTATGATCTAGAGTGTGATGAGAATCTTGGTTGTGCATGGTGAAGTTTTGGTATGAAAATCCTATCATTTATGTATCTCTTTCCTCATCCAATTGGTATTCATTCTTTTGATCATGATTTTGAGTCTCTAGGTTATGTTAGATACAAGTGAAGTTAAGAATTTCAAGAAATGGAATTATGTTTATGAGTTTCAATTCTTGATTGATTAAATTGAGTTGTGTTCATGATTAATGCAAGTTAGATTGTGTATATGATGCTTTGAATTACATGTTTTTGAACCATGATTTAGCATTGAAAAGATCCATCCTTGAGCCTTGGAAACATTCTCCAAAAGATGAGATTTTGATGCAAATTTCGGACCAAAAGGGGGAATCGCCGCACGTGCGGGAGTCACTGCCGCACGTGCGGCAAATGCTGAAATTTTGGGTTTGGTTCTGCCTAAAAGGCACGTGCGGGGGCATTCTGCCGCACGTGCGGGGGAGTTTGCCGCACGTGCGGGGCTCACAGCCGCACGTGCGGCCCATGCTGAAAAATGTGGATCGCTCTGTTTTGCGTGTAGAATCCTCTAATGTTGTCGGAATATGTATTTGATGCCTTTTTAATATGTATAATTCCTTTGAAGTAAAACGAAACAGAAAGTAATTTGATATAAAAAGGGAACTAAATTGTAAGGTTTGAATGTGTGCAGGGCACACTCCAGGAGGGGCAAACACTCCGTTGTAGCACTGTGAGTAGTAGTACAAGAATGTACATTTTATATACTATTGACAATTATTGTCACTAATGCTCTGTTCTTTGTAAGTATTATTCAAACATTTATGACAATTGGAAAGCAACGTGAACTTATACGAACGCTGAAAGATTTACGTACGTCGGTATGATTTTGGAATCCCTATATTCCGTTAATGACTAATATTAGCCCTTTGTTATTTATCAGTATAATATGTTATTTCTTAAAGAATAAATGGAACTCATGTTCATTCTTAAAGAATGATGTTGTGTGAATTTAAGATTATGTTACGAAGGGACCCAAGACCGTTTAGAATCTATGGTAGGAATGTAAAGGTTTACCATCAGTATGCAACCCACATAAGAATATGAATCATTCTATTTTGTTAAGTGCATGATAATGACATGATATAACAAGAAAAGCTCTGTTTCTATTAACTTAATGATTATTCATATATGTAGAAGTATTCACATCATCTTTAGTACAAGGCCCTTAGCCAGGGGTAATAATACCGTGGTTCAAATAATTCAGTTACAAGTTTACGTATGTTCTAAGTCTAAGTCTGTTATAAGTTTACGTATACTCTAAGTCAAGAATGTTACAAGTTTATATATGTGTGACAAGTTCCAATATGTACAAGTTTAAGTAAGGTTACAAGTACAAATATATACAAGTTTAAATGTGTTACAAGTTTTCAAGTTTAAGTATGTTATAAGTTCATGTATGTTACAAGTCCAAGTATGTTATAAGTCCATGTATGTTATAAATTCAAGTATGTTACAAGTTTAAGTACGATACAAGCGTAAGTATGTTACAAGCTACGTTACATGCTTAACTATGTACAAGTTCAAGTGTACTGTAAGTTCACAATGTTGAGGAATTTCTTTATGGAACTAACAAGAATGCTTTTTATTAATCTGCCAGCGCTATTAAAAGGCTAAGTATAAGTAAGTATGAATTCTGATCTCTGTTAATGATTCAAGCATAATGCATATGTATGAATTTATTTCCGTTTATGGTATGACATTTATGTATGGTTTGGTCTGTAAGACCTGCTAATTATTGGTATGGAACAGAGTGCTACTTGGAACTAAGTGCTACATTGTGAGCCACCGCTAGAGTCCATGTGAGACACCTCTTGAGTCCATACATATGTGAAAATTATGAGGCTCATGGCCATCTGTATAAGTTGTTATGAAATGAAACAAAGTGCTACACGGAACTAAGTGCTACGATGTGAGTTACCTCTAGAGTCCGTGTGAGACACCTCTTGAGTTCAAATATGCATGTCCAAGGGCTTTAATGCCAATATGTTTTAAGGGCTTAATGCCATTCTGATAAGGGCTGTAATGCCAAGCTGATAAGGGCTTATGCCATTCTAATATGAAACAAAGTGCTACACGGAACTAAGTGTTACAATGTGAGTCACCTCTAGAATCCGTGTGAGACACCTCTTGAGTTCATATATCTATATGTTCAAGGGTTGTAATGCCATTCTGACAAGGGCTTCATGCCATATGTACAAGGGCTATATGCCACCATGTTTAAGGGCTCCATGCCATATGTTCAAGGGCTATATGCCATTATGTTTAAAAGCTTAATGTTAATGTGTTCAAGGGCTTAAAACCATTATGACTCACGATTGGGGCCTAAGGCCAATTAAAATGAAAACAGGAACAGATTAACTACATGATCTTCGCATTTATTTATGCATTGTTATGTATTATGTTTTAATTGTGCATTTATGTATCATACTATTCACTGAGCTTGGCTCACCCTATGTTATGTCTGTTTCTGTAGGTAACCAACCAAGTGGTCAGTCCTAAACCATGACGCTTATCCTCTTTGGTCAACCTTTCCATGTCCAAGCCTAAGAAGAAGCTGCTCTTATTTTCATGAAGTTTTGACGAACTTTGGTTTTGCACTCTAGTTGTTGGCCTAAGGTTGAAATGTATATAATACTTTCTTCCGAAACGTTTTTGGTGTATGCCCAATTATAGAGCTGGGCTTGTGTTTATGTGCGTATATATCCGATATTCAGGTGTATGTTTTAGATTTTACTTGCCTGTTTAAAGTTTGTGATCCTGGCATGATAGTAGTAGCTCAATGGAGTTTGTTTCTATTGTCAAATTTTGATATTTAATGCTTCCGTTCAGGCCCCATATATTATATATATAACAGGTTAAGTGTCCGTTTCTGAAGTGGTCATGCCCAAACTTTTAGGAGCGGGTTTGGGGCGTGACATGAAATGTTTACCTTTAGTTTGAGAAGAGTGAGCGAAGTGATCAACTCGAGACAAACTTGAATTGGAATTCGATTTGAGGGTCAAAGATGAAACCGAATGATTTGGGATTTTTGTGCAGTTTTGGAAGCGAGCGAGGAGAGAGGGTAGGGAAGAAGAAGAAGAACAGGGAAGGAGAGAGAGAGAGAGATAAAGAGAGAATGGGGTGGGTGAGAACAGAGAAGGGAGAGAGATAAAGATAGAATGGAGGGGAGACGTGGGTAAGTGGGAAGGTGAGAAGAAAGAAAGGAGAGAGATAAAGATAGAATAGAGGGAGACGTGGGTAAGCAGCTTACTCTTTGGGCGGGAAGTAAATGCAGATATATAATTAGGATTGATATATATTTAAGGGGGGTCATCTTAGCCATCTATCTAAATACACAAATGAATCATGACCATTAAAATGTCCTAATAGGACAATTGCCTCTAGGATAAATTCAAAAATCTTCTTCCCTTATTATATAGATATATATATTTAAAATTTTACACTGTTAAATGTTACATATATCATTATGTCTTGTAATGATTTTATATATAAGTGTATAAATCATGCCAAATATGGGCTATAATTAACACAAGCAAAATTAAATTATTTTAAAAAAAATATTTAAAAACCGTGTAATCCTAATAAAAAAATACTTTGAAAGTTTGATACAAATTCTTTTCTTTTCTTTTTTTTTGGGGTGAATAGATACAAATTCTTAATATATATATATATATATATATATAAAACTTGATAAATCATGTTGAATATAGGTTATAATCAACACATGCAAAATTAAATTATTTAAAAAATATATTTGAAAACTGTGTAGTACTAAAAAAGTTACTTTGGAAGACACAAATTAAAAACTAAATAATTATTTTAGACAAATTAAAAACTAAGAGAGGATTGTTTTTATTTTTACTTTTTTTTTAAAAAAATTATCTATATATATACAGTATTTAATTTTATACCGTTAAATATTCTACATATCATTATATCTCACAATGAATGTCCAAATTTAGACTTACATAAATTTAAGTTTAAATTTTAAACTTTCTAACAGTGTCACTTTAGATATATTAATTGTTATTATAATTTTTTTCTTAAAATATACTGCCATAATTGTAATATAATATTATTTGTAAATAATTCTTAATTTGGAAAAGGAAACCTACCCCTTAAACATTCCATGTTAACCTTTCCAAAATTTAAAATAATTTGAAAATCTTCCCGTATTAGTCTTTGAAAGCAATATAATTAAAGAAAAATTGTAATATCATTATTAATAGATTAATCTTTCCATATTAACATTTCCAAAATTTAAAATACAATTTTGAAAATCTTTCCATATTAGTCTTTGGAAGAAATATAATTAAAGAAAATTTATAAAGTCATTATTAATAAATTAATTTAAAATTAATTTTGTTTTAAAATTGGCTTTTGTAGGTTTAGGGTTTCCTTTTCCAAATTGAAAATTATTTGTAAATAACACCAAAAATAATTATTTTCAAATAATATTACTTTGGAAGTTTGATACAAATTCTTAATATATATATATATATATAAAACTAAATAAATCACGCCGAATATAGGCTATAATCAACACATGCAAAATCAAATTATCTAAAAAAAATATTTGAAAACTGTGTAATACTAAATATAAAGAAGTTACTTTGGAATATGTGGGGACATGTTTTGTAAGTGACAGCTAGGGGTGTAATTTTGGCCTGGCCCATTCGGGCCTTGCGGGTTCCTGCCAAAAAATTGGGCCGGGTCGGGCCGGCTCATGGGCCAAAAAACTAGGCTCAGGCCCAAGTCCAAGGGTATTCGGGCTTTGGGCGGGCCAGCCGTTTAAACGAAATACAACTGAAGGAAAAAAGAGTACAAAATAAAGATGAAATATCCTAAGCATTGGTCTGGGATTGCTCAACTTCAGCGGTTGGAGTTGTTTCGGCCTCGGTTGGCGGTGTTGCATTCTTCTCCGCCGTTATCTCAACATCTATTTCGAGCAGAGTTTGATCCAAACTCTTCTCGGCACATTGGACCTCGGCCTCAGAAGTAATTGGTTTGGGAGAAATGCCCTTGGAAGCCAAGTCATTCTCCTCATCTTGAGTCATGTCAAGGACTTGCTCATTTAGACTAGGGGACTTGGCATCAGTGGCAGCCTCATCCTCCTCTTCACCGACATCACCATCCTCGGCATCATCCTCATTGGCTTCGTCGTCAGAGTCCTTGGGCTCTGGTGGGAAAGGTACTTTGAGTTAATTGATGTCTCAAAGGTCGAAGTCCATTGGAAAGGATAATTTGTTTGGTGCCGCCGTCCAACTGAGGTAATAACCTCTGTTGCAAGCCTTATTGACTTGTTCTTTGTATTGGTCACGAACGGCAACTTGACCCTCTTTGAGGGCCTTCTCGTCGGCTGCTTTGACCTCGTCTTCCTTTGATTTGATGGTCTCATTGAGCTTGGCCTCGAACTCTGCTGCCTTGGCTTTGACAGCCTCAACCTCGGCCTTAGCGACTTCGGCAGTTGCCTCCGCAGCTTTAGTTTTGACCTCGGCTTGGCCTTGTGCAGCTCTGGCAACCTTAGCCTGATCAAGCAACTTTTGGTTGCTAGCCTCGGCATGGTTCAATGAGAACAAGAGCTTGGCAGCTTCTTGGGTCTTTTTTACTAACTCCTTCCTTGTCATCTCAGTCTTGACCGCATACGAATATGCGTGCTGGATAGCTTGCAAGGAGTAAAACAAATTAGTTAAAGATTCTAGCTAAGTGTCAAAAAACTTTAATAGGGAAAAAGAAGAGACTTACCAAGACCGAGTGCTGCATCATAAGGCCAAATTTTTCATACTCATGCAAATCGGCCATACGGTTCAAATCTTTTAGTAAAAGAACAGTTGTTGACAAGGCTGCGCCGACTTCAATATCCATTGCGCTATCGCCAGTTGTCAAGGGTCTATCCCCCACCATGTCCTCGAGAGCCCAGGTCATGCTGCGAGGTAAGCTGCGGCTACCCTCAGATTGGTCAGACCTTGGCCTTTTGGGTGGTTGGGAATCGGATGCATCAGCCTTGGCTAGCCTCTTCTCGACAGCAGTTTGGCTCTTCTCTACCTCGGTCAATTTCGAGATCGGCACAATGTCCTTAGAGCCAATCTGAGTCACTGTGGCCTTAGCCTTGGTTCTTTTTACCCTCTTTGGCTTTAACTTGGTCTGTGATGGAGAGGAGGAGGATTGAACAGCCACCACCCCTGGAAGAGTGGCAAGGAGATCTTCAACGACAGCTGGTTTACGGCCTATGTCGTCGGTTGTTGCAGCGACAGTGACCCTTGGTATTGAAGTGAATCGCTAGAAGCGCAATTGGAGGGTTTGTTGGGCCGTGCTCCAAGGAGATTGATTCTCGGCATGTGCGGTTACGAATCCTGCCAGTTAGAGCGTTTGATGGAGCTCTACATCAGCGTCGGTGCTGAGATGGTGGGATTAATTGAGCTGGAGCAGAAATAGATGGCAGCTCTATCGGGTCTGATGAGGAGGCCTGGTCTGGCCTTGGGGATGATGCAGATGGTGGAGTTGTTGCAGATGAGAAAGTTTTGTTCCGGCGGAGAATGTCGGGCAAGGCGAATTTGTACGTCGGGATGTAGTCAAGCAGCAATGAGGCCTTGCACTTCTCGATTGGCAAACCCAGCAGCTTTTTTAGGTCTTTGCTGGATAAGAATGTCTGGTGAAAGTCTTTCACTGGCTGAGGAAGATCTGCAAACAAGAGAAACATTAGCATGAACAGATAAGGTTAACAAGTCTTAAGTAGAGATAAAGTTTGGGAGGTAACTCAGTTCTTACCCTTATCCTCTCTAAACACTCCTCGGCGCAGTGGGAAGAGATGAAGATCGTCGTCTGGTGTAAACTCCCAGTTGCCCAAGACAATCAGATAGTCATCCCCAGCACCCTTGTTGGAGTTAGAAAGGTCGGCTATGATTTTGTAGGCAGTGGATCTGGGCTTGAGGTAATTTGTGTAGACTTTTTCAAACTTAAGGCCACACATGGTGTAACAGAACTGGATGTCAGTAAGCGTGATCCTAGCATTTTCTTGACGTGCCAGTTTTATGATGCCGTTGATAACCCTGTATGCATTGATGGCTAATTGCATGGGATTGAGCTTAAAATAATGGAGGATTTCGCTAAAAGAGACGTCTAGGGGAAACCTAAGTCCACACTTTACAAAGGCAACTACTAGGAAAGGCATAAAGTTTCCATCAGGCATAATGGAGTCCTCCTTCCCAGCCAGTCTCATCTTAATGTCGGCTGCGATAGAGAACTCTCTCCTAAAGTTCTCAAGTTTTTCTGGGGTGTCTACCCTCTACTTAAACATGCCCATAACGTCGGCTTAAATGGAAGATGGTACAAGATTTCAAAAGAAGATCACTGGTAAATGTTTGAGAACCTCGGCTAAACCCTAAAAAGCACTGGGATGAGGATTTATGAGGATTAGAGGGGATTTCGTTTCAGTTTTCCTAAAGAAACAAGGCTCTAAATCAAACCCTCAAACCCAAGTCTATGCAGAAACAGAAATCACAGGCAAGAATCTGGAAACAAAGCAAGAACAGCAAAAAAAGAAAAAAATGGGCGTGATTCAAAATCAAAAAAGCAACAAAGACTCAAGAATGAGAGAAATCACAGAACACTGAGTGTGTGTGTGCAGAGCATTGTACAGGCATAACATAAAGTGACATTTTAGAGATATAACTCGAAGCACAACAGAAATTTAAAGGAACAAGAAATGATTCATAAATGGATAGAAACAGAATAGCAATAAACGATGTGCACAGATGACAGATTCAAGACCAATCAAGAAAACGAAGGACCAAAATTAGTGAAAAAGAAGTTGTGAACTTACCGAATAAGATCGAAAACAAGAACGCCAGAGTAAGGTGCGCTGGAGCCAAACAATGCCTTTGATCGAAGTGGAGTGACAAAAAGATTCACCGGAAAAGGCAGTTGTGGAGCTTCTAGAGTTCAAAAATGGAGGTTTTGTGTTTAGAGAGAGAAAGTCTAAGTGCGGGAAAAGAAGGAGAGAATGAGAAGTGAAGAGACGAAGAAAGAAAAAGGAGTTTTGTTAAAATGTGAAAAGGCAGCAAAACATTATTAAAATGCCTTGAACGATGTGCTTGTCAGGCGACATGTGCAGAAGCGACGCGACCTGATAGCGTGTATCAAGTACGAACCAATGAGAAAGGGACGCGTGGAGGAAACGGTTGAGTAAACTGTGCGTGATAGCTCAGGATGCCAAGGTAATAGAACCTAGGGGGCAGTGACAACACGTGGCCAAGGTGGCGCTAGAGTGTCAGCCGAGGTGCCATGTGGCCTGGTCTTGACGCCAAGGTGATCTCGGCTAGGCCGAGGTTATCTGATAAGATATCGGAATTCGAGATGAGCGGATAAAGGAAAAAAGTCCTAGAATAGAGGAGGATCTCAGTCTAGATAAAGATAAAGCACTTAAGGAGTTTATCCCTATCCAGTTAAGAGTCCAAGATGAGCATTGAGTCTGAGTCCACTGAAGTTAGGCTTCTACAAGGATCAGGTCAGTGCTGGTTATAAAAGCAGGACACCCCCGTGGGTCTCAGGTATGTGTGATATATTAAGAGCAGTAAGTTATTTCTTGTGAGTTAAGCACAATTTGCTGTCTTTGAGAGATACTTGATTATTGATTTGATCGTCGGAGTGCCCTCGGGTGGACGAACCACCGCCGGATTCTTATCTTTCTGTGACAAGTTGTTCGGGCTTAATCTATTCTACTAGTGCTCTCCAAATGAGTTCCCTTTTTGGTTGTGTGGTTAAAAATCAACATCCATAAAAGACAAATTAAAAACTAAATGATTATTATAGATAAATTAAAAACTAAGAAATGAATGTTTTTATCTTTTACTTTTTTAAAAAAAATAAATATATATATATATTTTTTTTTTATTTTACACCATTAAATGTTCTACATATCATTATATCTTGCAATGATTGTCCAAATTTAAATTTATATAAATTTAAGTTTAAATTTTAAACTTTCTAAAGTGTCACTTTAGATATGATAATTGTTATCGTAACATCTTTTCTTAAAATGCATTGCCATAATTGTAATGTAATATTATTTGAAAACAATATTTTTTTGTATTATTTATAAATAATTCTTAATTTGGAAAAGAAAACCCTACCCCTAAAACTTTCCATATTAACCTTTTCAAAATTTAAAATACAATTTGAAAATCTTTCCATATTAGTCTTTGAAAGCAATATAATTAAAGAAAATTTGTAAAGTCATTATTAATATATTAATCTTTCCATATTAATCTTTTCAAAATTTAAAATACAATTTTGAAAATCTTTCCATATTAGTCTTTGGAAGCAATATAATTAAAAATAATAATAATTTGTAAAGTCATTATTAATAGATTAATTTAAAATTAATTTTATTTTCAAATTAATTTTTGTAGGTGTAGGGTTTCCTTTTTTAAATTAAGAATTATTTGTAAATAAAAAAAAATTATTTTCAAATAATATTACATTACGATTATGGTAACATAATTTAAGAAAAACGTATGGAAAAACTAATATGGAAAGATTTTGAAATTTGTATTCTAAATTTTTAGATAGAAAGTGTATATGTAAAAAAGATTATTAATAATTATTTATTTATTTTTATTAAAAATATACTTATCAGATTTATTTAGTTTAATTTTCTAAAATTGTTTTGGAGTTTTTTTTTTTGGGTCTTCAATAAACTTTTTTTATTGTTTAACGTTTCAGTCAAATACACCTACAAACTAAGATATTTATGAAAAAAAAAAAGTAAAAAAAAGGGGTTTTTTTTTTAAGGTCCCTGGTATTATGATTTTATAGCATAAAGGACACTCAATATTTTTATAATGTCTAAGATCCCTCAACATCAATCCAGAGAAAATTCAATCCAGAGAAATTTCAACCCAGAGAAATTTCAGTCCAGAGAAATTTTCATCCAAATTTCTCTGGTTTGTTCAATTTTTTTGATTTTCTATGTTTTGAAATTTTTCTTTGCCTAGAGAAATTCTGGGAATTGCCCAAAGAAATTCACAAGAATTTATCTGTGATTATTTGTTTACTTCTGTAGAATCCTTTCTCTATGAAACCAGAGAAAATTCAAATCATTTACCAGAGAAAATTTAAAATCTTGTACCAGAGAAATTTCCAAATTATGTGAAGAACTAATAGCTATGGTTTTTAACTCAAAAAAAAAAAAAAAGGAAGCAAAACAACAACAACAACAACACTAGCACTGATACAAAAATAAATGTGCACACCAAACAGATCATATACAAAATTATTGCACTGAGTACAACCAAGAAATAAAATTCGGTTATTTTCTCTAGATTCAAAGAATTTCTCTGGATTCAACTCAGAGAAATTCTTCAAAACCAGAGAAATTCCCTTCTTCACCCCAGAGAAATTTACTCAAACCTAGAGAAAATCTCCCTCTAACCAGAGAAATTTACTTGTATTGTCTGTAGTTTGATGGCTTCAGTGATTTGGATGCATAGCCTTGGTAATCACTGCAACACTGTCCATTTTTCCTCTGAAACAGCTTGAACTGTTAAATATCCAAATTGGGGGCTTTGAATTGTTGGAGAGAATCATTGTGTGATTTTTTTGTTGGTGTTACCAGAAAGCAAGGTCGAGAGAGGATGCGTGACTTGGGAGAATAAAAGTCAATTATCCCTACTTTCTTGGGATGTTTTTGGTTACTGGACGCTTTCATAAACTGTTTTTAAGAAAGTAATATCATACTTATAGATTGCGCCTCAAATCTCTGCAACAAAGAAGACATGGTTAAATATTAAGAAATGGGTTGTTTTCTTTGCTTTTGAACTGTTTTGGTCTTCAATTCATGAATTATTTGTGTTGCGTGCTAGCTTTTCATACCAAGTTGTGGTGATTTGCAACTTCAAGAGCATAACGAAGTCCAGCAACTTCGGCTCAGATTGTGACATTCTCGATTCGCCGAAGCTTTGCTGCCGGTTAATCGGAGGAAATCATCGTTCTGGTCGGTGTTCAGGACGCAGAAGAGCAAGGAATGCAAAGAAGAGAGAGATGGAAAATCAAAGATCGAGATCGAGGCGGAGGAGAATTACGCACACCAGGTGATGATGATGAGATCGAGATCTGTAAGCGTTCCGGTAGCGTCGGATTCCAGCGCCAGAAACATGAGATCGCCGGAAACATGAGATCAAGAACTCCACAGCTTCACTACTAGATCAAATTTTCTGAGGATGGAGAGAGATTTTGCTCTAAAGAAAGATTTGGAGAGCAATCAATTTCATATGGAGTGAGATATATCAAATTTCTCTGTGATAGATAGGTGTGGGTTGAAGGACCTTAGACATTAAAAAATAATATTGTGGATCTCTTCCATTACTAAAAATGGGAAAGGGACCTTAGACTAATTTTCTCTAAAAAAAATTAACGAAAGACAAAAAAAAAACTGTGGAAAATGTGTAATTTTTCTTTTGTTTTAACTTTTGACCTTTTCATTTTTAGTGATTTTTTTTTTTCAATTTTTTTTTAATTTACTTTTTAAGTGCATTTAGATTAGAGAAAATTAGTCTAAGGTCTCTCTCCCATTTTTAATAATAAGAGAGACCCACAATATTATTTTGTGATGTCTAAGACACCTATCCCCGTATATCTCACCCACCCAAAATGAGTCCCACTAAACCCTAACACCTATTTTTTCATTCTCTCTCATCTTCTCGTCTCTTCTCTGTCTCTCACACACATCTTTGTGTCTCTTTCTCTCTCTAAAATGTTTTCTCTCTAAAGCAGCAGTAGCATCATCATCTTTATGATCATCGTCATTGTCAAATTGCGCTTCGTTGTATCGAACTTTCTTCTGATAATTCTTCAACAAATCTATGGCTACTTCCTGACTTGGCAATTCTTCTCCATGATATGAAGCTTAAGCTCTTCATTCATGGAGTTTCTCTGTGTGCTGTTCGAATCATCTTTGTTCAATGATTTTTCTCCGCACAGTTGACAACCTTCATACACAATCACACTCACAGGATAGAATTTGACTGATCTCTTCACTCCGTTGCTCAATTTTCCTCTTGAAGATGGAGTTTTGCTCAAACATGATTGGGAAAACGAAGAAGCCAATGAACATGCAAACGTATATGTTTATGATTTCCATTGCTCAATTTTCCTTCTGAATATGGAGTTTTGCTCAAACATGATCGGGAAAACGAAAAGGCCGATGAACATGCAGATGCATATGTTGATGATTTCGATTTACAATCAAAACTCATGTCATTGTAACGTCTGGCATTGGGTGACGATGAAATCTTCACCTTTTTAGGACTTCCTACTGTGAATAGAGGGTTGAGAAAGTTTGCAAGTTTGCCTTCGGGAGAGATCAGTTGTTTTGCCTTCTTGAAATCGCAGTTGATCTTCATGGCTTTTGATTTCATTTTCATGAAATTTCAAAACATAGAAATTTGTGAAATTTCTTTGGTTTGAAATTTTCCTGCGTTGAAATTTCTCTCCGTTTGCTCAATTTCATTGATTTTTTCTATATTTTGAAATTTTTCTGGGTTAAAATTTCTTTGATTTGCTCACAAATTTCTCTGGTTTGGTCAAAACAATTTTCTCTGGTTTAAAATTGTGAACAAACACAGAGAAATTTGAGAACAAAGACAGAGAAATTCTCTTTGAACAAAGTCAAAAAAATTTCAATTCTCTATGAACAAAGCCAAAGAAATTTGTGAACAAAACCAGATAAATTGGTTTGAATCCAGAGAAATTCTCTACATGTAATTTTTCTAAGTTAAATTTTTCTGAAAAAATGTTGAGAGACCTTAGCGATTATGAAAATATTACACAAAGCATAAAGGACATGTAATATTATACAATCTTGGGCATTTTTTCTGGTTCGAACCTGAAGAAATTCTTGCAAAAACCAAAGAAATTCTCTGGAAATCTCTAGAAAGTCCAGAGAAATTCTCTAGATCTAATTTTCTCTGAAGAGAAATTCTCTGGATTAAATTTTCTTTGGATCGATATTGAGGGATCTTAGATATTATGAAAATATTAGATGTCTTTTATGCTATAAAATCTTAATATCAGGAACCTAAAAAAAATCTCCTTCAAATTAAGTATATCTAAAAATAAAAAAAAATAAAAAATAGTCGAAGATGAAAATAATTTACTAAAGATAAAAAAAAACATGAAAAATAAAAAAACTCAAAAAATGTATTTGAGTTTGAAAATATTATGACTTTGCCACTTTCTTTTTTCTTTTTTTTTTCTTTTTTTAAATTTTAGATTCGCTGTAGCCAAATTAAATTATGCTTATTAATGAATAGTTATACTTTATTTATAAAATAAATAAATAAATCACATATATGAATTTAGCAAATACATGTGTAATGAGATCATTGATTATCTTAATATTAATTCTTTTAAATGCAAATGTTACAAAATTATTATTTTGGTTTGTTTTAATTTTCTCAACGTTAGTTTTTTTAAATGATTATCTTAATATTAGTTTTTTTTTTTTTTTGCTTTTAAATGATTATCTTAACATTAGTTTCTTTTTCTTTTTTTCTTTTGTGATTTGAACTAAAAAGTATTTTTTAAAATAATTTATTTTTAAAATTCTGCCTATTTACATTTTTTTTTCAAAACAATTATTAAAAAATGAATAATAAATATATATATATATATATATATATATGTGTGTGTGTGTTTTTTTTTTTTTCACAACTTAAACACTTGTTAAAAGGACAAACATAATTTTCAATTGCATGTTGCCAATGGTTCAAATTGAAATTATTATTAAAAATGACAAATTCATTTAAAAGCACTCCAAGACAGCCCATAATAAATAATAATAATAATAATAATAATAATAATAATAGCTCATGTATGATGGATTAATTGAGCGGATTTGAAATTTAAAAAAATTTTGGAGTCAAGTTTAGGATGACTATATTAATCAATTATGTGTGTTGACATTTTTCTATGTAGGACTATTTTGGGAAGATGATTATAATCAATTTTTTGGTTAAAAGTTGATTATAATCAGCTTTTTATGAGAGAGAGAGAAGTGGGTTATAATCTGGGAAGTGGATTATAACCCACTTCCCAAAAGACCACGTAGTTCAGCTCAATTTGGCCTTAATCTAGTTAATGCCCTTATACCAACTATATTTTGTAAACAATTTACCTAATCAATATATAATATAATAGTCCTTAATGAAATTTGACGTTTTTTTAACAATTAAAATTTAATAGTTAGTTTAAAATTATGGATAAACTACCAACAACTCTTAATGGTTGGATTTAATTCTCATCAAGTCTTATTAAAAATAAATCCTAATAAAATCGTCGCTAAAAATAATTTTTTGCAATGATTTTTTGCATGTCGCAAAAAATTAACAATTAGTGATTTTTTTGTCACAATTTTTATAAATTATCACTAAAACTTATAATTACTGACATTTTTTATGACGAGTTTTTTAAATTGTCACTAAAAGTTAAAAATTAATTAGCTTGTTTGGTTATAGTTTTCAGAAAACAGTTTTCAGAAAATTCTACTTTTTTATTTTTCGTATTTTAATGTTTTCAATGATTTTTTTTTAATATTTTAAGCAATTCTTTTTATGAAAATTTATCAATAAGTCCTAGTTTCTGAAAAATTGAACCATTTAGTCCTAAAAGTTTTCTTATGCTCCATTTAGTCCCATTTGCACATCAATCTAATGTTCGAAACATTAATCTGATGTTCGAAATCTAATGTTCGAAACATTAATCTGATGTTTGAAACATTGTAATGGGACCTTTCAATGTTTGAAACATTGAAACATTAAGCAATTCTTTTTAGGTAGTTTTCTTATAGACTGAAACGTTCCATTACAATAGAAAACCCCTCTCAACTGAGATAAGGAGAAGTAATGGGGAGTTTATTTTTTCTGTGCTTTCAATCCGTTAATTTCTACTTGAACCAAAAGAACAAACAATCACTCGACTCAAACTCGAGACAGCCAAATCAAAGGGACAAGCAACTAGATCGATGAAAATCAAAACCTTAAGCATGAGTATCAGTCAATCGAATGAATTCAAAGTAATTGAATGTAAATCTAATCATCTTTGCAATCGAATTCGAACAAAAACTATTGAAATCGAAAAAAGATCCAAATTGTTACTAGGTGTAGCCATGGAAATCTCTGTATCTCGAGTGTAACTCCACTCCAGAATCTAGATCGAAAGCCCCCCTTCTGAGAGATCCAGAACCTTTCTCAATGAAGAACAAAGCCATAAATTGATGAAGATTAAAGGAAATTGAACATTAGCCAAATCCAATGCACAAAACAAGATTTTCGAAATCAAAATAAAACAAGAAATGATTGAGATTGAATGAGATCTGAGATTTCAATCTCAGTTTGTAGAACTCCGCTGGAGCTGACTTACTGGATATCTTCGTTTCCAGTTGCTTCCTCGCGCCTTACCATCGATTGCTTCCAAACTGTTTGCATTGTTCAAGCCATTCTGCAGAGAGCTTTGTTCTTGTCATTCTAGAGAGAGAAGAAACTTTTGAATGAGATATAATAGTTTGATGGGTTTGTATGTTTTGAAGAAAGGACATAATATCTATTTAAAAAACAAAATTAGATTGCCAACAGTAAAATGGCATCGTACCATACCACACAGGACACTACGTTTTGGGAAACGGCTTTGTAGGTTCACATATAGTGGCGTTTAGCTAAAAACGCCATTTGAGAAGTGTTGCCATAGGCAATTTTTCTTGTAGTGCAATGATAGCTACTTTGGTGCCCTAAAGTTGACAAGAAAACAGTCGTTTATAAACTACCACGACAAAGTTTTTCAAAAGTCTAAGGTGCATTTCAATTCATGATCCTCGACAAAGTTTTTCAAACAGCGCATCACGGAATACTTGTAGCAGACCATATCATGGCATGCAAACCGTCTCATGGAGGAAGAAAGCAAACTGTATAAGTTGATGGAAAATGCAAAAGAGACACGCTCAGAGGGATCAACCAATCAGGCAAATGATATCTGCTTTGAGAGAATAGTGCCCTGAAACCAATGATCCCTCTCATATAGCCAGTGCAGTCCTTTTGCAGATGGGAGAAGAATTCTTCTGCATGAGCCACTGTTGTTTGATGCAGTTGAAGTGAAATTCATGCCCACAATCCAGCTTCCTGATCTCTCTGTCAACAAATTCTTCCTGCAATCCAATTCAACAAATGGAAAACATATATTTGAAGGGAAAGCATGAAACTTCAGAGAAATAGAAGAATTTTAGGGGTCTTTACCTGACAACCACAGCTCGGTTCCTCCTCCACTGGAAGTCATAATTTCATCGACTGATACCTATGTTGCTTCACATCCCCCCAAATGGCGTCCTCTCACATTTCCAATCTATTCATTATTTTTAGTGTGGGGAAATTGCTAAAACACGTGAGTTGCACGTCGTTTTTCCGTTCAAAATTGTAACGGTAAGTGGCAGAGAGACCACAACGCAACAAACCGGAATGTATGTGGTGTAAATTGTTTAAATTGAAATTACGAGGATTAAAGTGACACCTTGCTTGATCTACAAAGACTAATAGTATAGTTTATCCCTAAAACTAAATTTATATTCGTTCCACTTGGTGTCTTGAAGCCTTTATTTTTCAATTTTGTTGCAATGTGGTTCTTCTGACACTTACCGTTGGAATTTTGAACGGAAAAAGACCACGTGGAATGCACGTAGAATTTTAAGCAATTTTCACAAAGAAAAAAAAAGGAACAAATTACATTGAAAAAGGCAACACACACACACAAATCAAATTGACAGAAAAGAAAAGAAAAGAAAGATCAATCACTTAGGAAACAATCAAAGATACAACTAGGTTTTACTGCTTTAGATCTCTACGAGAGGCAAAACAAATGGGCTTTAAATCAAACAATGAAATCACAAAAAAATGCTTAACAGATTATCGATCAAACTTGTTAGATTCTTTATGTTATTTTATTTTATATTGAGGTTATTATTGTCATTGTAACATTAATGTTTTAATATAAATATGTACTATGTGAGGGTTTTCCTTTATGACCCAATAACCTATTTTCTACATTATCTGTTCTCCTTTTCTTTTCTCTCTTTCCTCAAGAACCCTAAACCTAATCCCTGTGAACTTTATACTTTAACTTGGTATCAGAGCGCTTCGATCTTACAATAACTTGTCTTGTTAAAGTCTCCTATGAACTTTACACTTTCATACAGTGGCCTAGATGTGCTGACATCATCTTTCGTACGATGATGTCAGCATGACGTTAGCATCTGTACGGAGTCAGGAACAGGAAAACACATGGCCTAATTCGTCTCACCCTCCTGGTAATTTTGATGTTTCTATTTCCACTCCTATGCACATGTGTTGTGATAATCAAGCTGCTATTTTCATTGCCAACAATACTCCTATGTTCCATGAACGTACCAAACAAGGTTGACTTTCACTTCATTCGCGATTTGCTACTACAAAAACAGTTGACTCCTCATGTTCGCTCTGAAGACAAATTGGGTAACATCCTCACCAAGCCTTTACCTTGTCCTTTGTTTCAACAGTTGTCTGCCAAGCTAGGCATGTTCAATCTCTATGCTCCAGCTTAAGGAGGTGTGTTAGATTTGTTATATTATTTTATTTTATATTATATTGAGGTTATTATTGTCATTGCAACACTAATGTTTTAATATAAATATGTGCTGGGTGAGGGTTTTTCATTATGACCCAATAACCTAATCTCTACATTATCTGTTCTCCTCTTCTCTCCTTCCTCAAGAACCCTAATCCTAATTCCTTTGAACTTTACACTTTAATTGATTAGAGAGAGAGAGAAATCATAAAAAAACAGTGCTTACCCCTTCAAGAGCTTCAAGGCACCTCTCTCTCTCTCTCTCTCCCTCTTATCTGTTTCTCTGTCTCTCTCTGTTTCTCCCTCTGTTGCTTGATGCAGTCGAAGTAAAACTCCTGCCAGCAATCCAGCTTCCTGATCTCCTCGCCGTCAACATATTCTTCCTACAATTCAATTCAATAAACGGAAACATATATTTGAAGAGAAAGCATGAAACTTAACAGAAATAGAAGAATTTTAGGGGTCTTTTTACCTGACAAACACAGCACAGTTCCTCCACTGAAAGTCCTAATTTCATTGATTGATACCCATGCTGCTTCACACCCCCACGATGGCGTGCTTGCTCAGTCCAATGTTCACATTTCCAATTTATTCAAAAAAAAAAAATATTAGTGTAAGAAAATTGCTAAAAATTCCACGTGAGTTGCACGTGGAATTTTAAGCAATTTTCTCAAAGGAAAAAAAAATTAACAAATTACACTGAAGAACGCAACACATTAACAGAAATCAAATTGGCAGAAAAAAAAAATGGCTAAAAATCAAATGATGAAATCACAGAGAAATGGTTAACAGATTATCAACCATTGATTACAAAAAGGAGAGAGACTGAATTCACTAAAAAAATAGTACTTACCCCTTCAAGATCTCCAAGACGCCTCTCTCTGTTTCTTCGTTTATCTGTCTGTCTGTCTTTGTTGCTCTCTCTGTTGCTTGATGCAGTCGAAGTAAAACTCATGCCCGCAATCCAACTTCCTAATCTCCTCTCCATCCACATATTCTTCCCACAATTCGATTCAACAAATGGAAACATATATTTTGAAGAGGAAGCATGAAACTTAAAAGAAATAGAAGAATTTTAGGGGTATTTAGCTGACAAACACAGCTTGGTTCCTTCTCCACTGGAAGTCCTAATTTCATTGATTGATAACTATGCTACTTCACACCCCCCAAAATGGCGTCCTCGCTCAGTCCAGTGTTCACATTTCCAATTTATTCTTTTTTTTTTTTAGTGTGGGGAAATTGCTAAAAATCCCATGTGAGTTGCGCACTGTTTTTTCTGTTTAAAATTCCAATGGTAAGTGGCGGAGAGACCACAATGCAACAAACCTGACTGCATGTGGTTCAAATTGACATTATGAGGATTAAAGTGGCACCTCGCTTGATCTACAAAGACTAATAGTATAGTTGATCCCCAAAACTAAAAATATATTTATTCCACTTTGTGTCTCGAAGCCTTTATTTTTCAATTTTGTTGCAATGTGGTCCTTCTAACACTTACCATTGAAATTTTGAACAGAAAAAGACCACGTGGAATGCACATAATTTTAAGCATTTTTCACAAAGAAAAAAACAATAAGAAGGTGCCGAAGGGCACTCACTCAAGTCATGAGCAAGGCTCGCACAAATAGCACATGCCTCATGAAATTGAGGCTAATCTTGCTGTGTAGGAACATGTCCCGCAGCTAATAATTAGTCCATTTTGTGGGACAATGCCTCTACCTGTTGGCTAACTCTAGGTTTTGCCCTACCTCATAAATGCCCCCTCTTTTCGAGGCTCCAACTACCGGTTGCCGGACTTTCCGGGCTGCGGAGGCATGGTGAAGAGAATTATCACTTAAGTTCTCAAATAGTTGCCATGCCTTAGCGTCATTTTTGGACATGAATGCCCCACCACAAGAAGAATCCACCATTTGGCGGTGAGGTTCAGTTAAGCCATAGTAAAAGGTTCAAACAAGTTGTCAATCAGGCACTTGGAGGTGAGGACACTGTTGGAGAAGGTCACAAAGTCTTTCCCAAGTCTCATGAAATTGCTCGCCATCAATTTGAGCAAAATTGGTGATGGCTCGCCTAAGTTGGTTGGTTTTACCAATAGGAAAGTACTTCTTCAAAAACTTTTACTATAATCGGTCCTATGTTGTGACAGAATTGCTAGGTAAGGAGTTCAGCCAATGTTTGGCTTTGTCCTATAGTGAAAATGGAAACAGACGCAACATTAGGGCCTTATTGGTGAAGTTCTAGATCCTCACTGTAAAGCAAATTTCCAGGAATTCATGCAGATATCTATAAGGGTCATCATGAGCTAGTCTATGGAATAATGGGAGCATTTGGATGGTGCTAGACTTAATCTCATAATGAGTAGCAGTGGTGTCCGGTAACTGAATGCATGATGGTGATGTATAGTAATCCTTAAGGGTCCAGTTGGGCTCATTTAGGCCATTCGGGTTCACCATCTCAATTGGCTCGAGGTATGGGTATGGATATTCAAGCTTGGGAAAACGAGAAGAGGCTCTAAGTTTCCTCAGAGTCCTTTTTAGTTCAAGGTCCAAATTTCACAATTTAGGTCGACAAGAACGGCGCCCTTGCATACACTACTCACACACACACACTAAGTTCCAACCCTGTGCACTAAATTATGAAAGCAAAATACCAAAGAAGAAAATACTCACAGCGATTTAACGAAAACGCTTTACTCATCTTGCGGGTGCTTGACATGTAGTCGTTATCTCCAATTTCCACTTGAGCTCTCTAGTTGTAGCACTTTGGTGCTTTGCTCGTAGTATTTGCTTTTGTATATATATATTTTTTTAAAGCACTTTGGTGTTGCAGTTTGTTTTTAAAGCTCGGTTGCGCTTCGCTCGCACTTCAGTGATAGCTCCATTTGCAAACACTTTGCACACTTAGCAACACAAGGGGGTGGTTTGGGATGTTCTAAATAAGTACTCTTTTTGACTTTTTATAAAAAAAAAAATGTGTAAAAAAGTAGAAAAAGTGGATAGAAAAATAGAGATGAGATGTTGATTGATGTGACCTAAATAAGTGTATGCATGCAAAAAAATGCACTTTTTTAGTGCATGCCAAACAAGAACTAAAATATAAAATCCTAAACTAAAAATTAAAATAGGAATGTAACTTTAAATTACTCAATTCCGCCAAAAGTCCTCGGCAACGGCGCCAAAATTTGATGACAAGTAAAGTATCCTTAGGCCCTAAAAATGCGTACTTGAGTGTGCCCGGGAGTGGCTTCAACTAAAGTGTAGGTGGTGTGACTAAAAATGGTATGGCAGGCTCTCTAGACAGAAGAGAAAGGGACTCAAACTGGGCTTTCTACGGAGGAAAATCTAGTGTAAAAGAAGAATTAAGTAAGGCATTCACCTCCTCAACTAAGCCGTCAATATCAAAATCCTCGAACCTCAAATGAGCTAGACAAGCCTCTAGAGGGTCCTCTACAAGAATGGAGGGTAAAACCTCCTCCACAGCATCCACAAATAAACACTCCTCTCCTTCATGGGGTTGTTGGAATGCTTAGAAAACGTTGAGTTTCACTTGCATATTCCCAAATGAAACTTCTATAACCCCAGTACAACAATTAATACATGCATTAGCTGTAGCCAAGAAAAGTCGACCTAAGATTACCGGGATTGGTTTCCTAGAACTTGCTACCGGTTCCATATCCAAAACCACAAAATCAACAGGAAAATAAAATTTATCGACCTTTACTAGCACATCCTCAATCATGCCACGTGGCACTTTGAGGGACCGGTTAGCCAACTAGAGTGACAATAGCGGACTTCAACTCACCAAGCCCGAATTCTTCGTACACAGAGTACGGCAACAAATTGACACTAGCCCCTTAATCTAACAAGGCCCTATCAATGAAATGATCCCCTATAATGTATGCAATGGTTGGGGCACCCGGGTCATTAAGCTTAGGAGGTGTGTCATTCAATAAAATGGAGCTTACTTGCTCCGTGAATATGACCTTTTGGAACACGTGTGTCCTAGATTTACGCTTTTGCGCACAAAGGTCTTTCAAAAATTTAGCATAGAAAGGTACTTGCTTAATTGTCTCCAACAGGGGAGGTTGATTTTAACTTGTTTAAAAACCTCCATCATCGCTTCCATGGATGCCGCCTTCTTATTGAAAGGGGACGGTGTCTCAAGGCATCAGGGAAAGGGTGCCTTAGGCTCATGTAAAGTATTAGGGGCTAAGTCATCTCCCTTAAGTGTTTTTCCCTCACCCTTGCTCTCCCTTGCTCTCTTTGGGTTGACCACCATGATCACCCTTCTTAGCCTTAGTTGCATCAAACGCAACTGGCCGAGGCTCTAACTCCCTCCCACTTCTCAAGGTAATCACCGCTTGCACTTACTCATGGTGCTTTCTATTCCCATCCGACCCCTCTGCCCAATATTGACCCTTAGAGTTGGCCTCAATCTGACTTGGTAATTTTCCCTCCTCTCTCCTATTCATGTTATTAGCCATTTGATCCAATTGGGCCTCTAGCTTGGCAATGGAGTAAGTATAGGAGTGAACAACTGGTGCTCACTCCTTAAGTTCTGAGAGAACTTCTAACACCTGAGTCTCAAAGGTCGAGTTGCCTTGAGGAACAGGCGGGGTTGTGGCTGTTAGTAAGGCTGTGGTGGTCAGTAAGAAGATTGATTGGCAAATTAATTAAAATTCTGCCTTGGTGGTGGAGGATTGTAAGAAGTGCCTTGTGATGAGTTCTCCATGAAGGCAGAATTTTAATAATTTTGCCAACCAATCTTCTTACCGACCACCACAACCTTACCGACAACCACAACCCCCACCTGTTCCTCAAGGCAACTCGACCTTTGAAACTCAGGTGTAAGAAGTTCTCTCAAAACTTAAGAGGTTAGCACCAATAGTTCACTCTCATACTCACTCCATTGCCAAGCTAGAGGCCCAATTGGGTCAAATGGCCAATAACATGAATAGGAGAGAGGAGGGAAAATTACCGAGTCAGACTGTGGCCAACCCTAAGGGTCAATAAGGGGCAGAGGGGTCGAATGGGAATAGAAAGCACCATGAGCAAGTGCAAGCGGTGATTACCTTGAGAAGTGGGAGGGAGTTAGAGCCTCGGCCAGGTGCGTCTGATGCAACTAAGGCTAAGAAGGGTGATCACGGTGGTCAACCCAAAGAGAGCAAGGGTGAGGGAGAAACACCAAAGGGGGATGACTTAGCCCCTAGCACTTCACATGAGCCTAAGGCACCATATGTGCCTAAGGCACCCTTTCCCCAATGCCTTGAGACACCGTCCCCTTTCAATAAGAAGGCGGCATCCATGGAAGCGATGATAGAAGTTTTTAAACAAGTTAAAATCAACCTCCCCCTGTTGGAGGCAATTAAGCAAGTACCCTCCTATGCTAAATTTTTGAAAGACCTTTGTGCACAAAAGCGTAAATCTAGGACACACATGTTCTAACAGGTCATATTCACGGAGCAAGTAAGCTCCATTTTATTGAATGATACACCCCCTAAGCTTGATGACCCGGGTGCCCCAACCATTGCATGCATTATAAGGGATCATTTCATTGATAGGGCCTTGTTAGATTTAAGGACTAATGTCAATTTGTTGCCATACTCTGTGTACGAAGAATTTGGGCTTGGCGAGTTGAAGCCCGCTATTGTCACACTCCAGTTGGCTGACCGGTCCCTCAAAGTGCCACGTGGCATGATTGAGGATGTGCTAGTAAAGGTCGATAAGTTTTATTTTCCTGTTGATTTTATGGTTTTAGATATGGAACCGGTAGCAAGCTCTAGGAAACCAATCCCGGTAATCTTAGGTCGACTTTTCTTGGCTACGGCTAATGCATGTATTAATTGTTGTACTGGGGTTATAGAAGTTTCATTTGGGAATATGTAAGTGAAACTCAACGTTTTCTAAGCATCCCAACAACCCCATGAAAGAGATGAGTGTTTATTTGTGGATGTTGTGGAGGAGGCTTTACCCTCCATTCTTATAGAAGACCCTCTAGAGGCTTGTCTAGCTCATTTTAGGTTCGAGGATTTTGATATTGACGGGTCAGTTGAGGAGGTGAATGCCTTACTTAATTCTTCTTCTACACCCAATTTTCCTCCGTGGAAAGCCCGGTTTAAGTTCCTTCCTCCTCTGTCTAGAAAGCCTGTCATACCATCCTTAGTCACACCACCTACACTTGAGTTAAAGCCACTCCCGGCCATACTCAAGTATGCATTTTTAGGGCCACACTAAAGACGCCGAACACATTGAGACACAAATCATCAAGCAAAAAAAATAAAAAACCAAAATCGAGATAAAAAAACACATTTGACACACAAATCAAACGATCACAATCAAACTTGATAAGAATGTCCACAGATAATGGTTGATCATCAAGAAAAATGATAAGAGAAAAAAAAATGTAACATCATAAAATTTTCTACTATAGATAGAAATAAATCATCCACAATTCATGTTTTAATCAATTCATGCCAATAGCACTGTTAGATGCCAACACCTTAACATGCAAATCATCAACAAGCAAAAAATAGAAACCCAAAAAGGGGTAAATTTAAATAGATTGATTGCAAATGAACAATCACAGATACCCCAAAAAAAAATAAATAAATAAATAAATAAATAATCAATCACATGCAAATCATCAACAAGCAAAAAATAGAAACCCAAAAAGGGGTAGATTTAAATAGGTTGATTGAAAATGAACAATCACAGATACTAAAACAAAAACCAAAAAACACTGAATAATCAATCACATATACAAGTTTCCAATTAAAATAAATGGGTTAAAAATCAAATAAATAAAAAAGGATCGCTGAAGAAAAAAAAAAAGGCGTGTAAACTAGATTATTAATTTGAAAAATTCCCACAAATCAAGATAAAACAGATGGGTATAAGAGATTATACCAGAAACAACAGAATTGAAGCAAGAAGAATTCACAAAGACCTCTGGTCCTCCAGTTCAAGTTCTCTCTGCCTAGACAACCAATTGTTTGTTGAGTCAGCGAAAGCATTGTTGTGGCTACTTTAATTCAAAACGCTTAACCCTCTCTCTTCTCTCTCTCTCTCTAGAGTTTCGCGATGTGAAAATGAGTGGGGTAGGGTGTAAATTTTTCTTCCTTGTGTGAAAATTGATAAAATCGCACGTGACTTGCACGTGGTATTTTTCTGTTCAAAATTCTAAAGGTAAGTGACGAAGGAACCACATGGCAACAAAAATGAAAGTATTGTGTTAAAATTGCTGAAATTGAAATTAGGAGGATTAAAGTGAAACCTCGCTTGATCTACAAAGACTAATAGTATAACTTACCCTCAAAACTATAAATATATTTATTCCACTAGGTGTCTTTGAAGCCTTTATTGCTCAATTGTGTTGCAATGCAAAACAAAGAAGCTAAGAGGGATCAACCAATCGGCCTAATGACATCTGCTTTAAGAGAATAGTGCCCTGAAACCGATGATCTCTCTCAAATAGCCAGTGCAGTCTTTTTGCAGATGGGACAAGAATTCTTCTCCATGAGCCACTGTTTGATGCAATCAAAGTGAAACTCATGCCCACAATCCAACTTCCAGATCTCTCACCCATCAACATAATCTTCCTGCAATCCGATTCGACAAATGAAAACAAATTGCTAAAAATCCCATGTGAGCTGCATGTGGTTTTTTCCATTCAAAATTCTAACGATAAGTGGCGGAGAGACCACAATGCAACAAACCTAAATGTACGTGGTTCAAATTGAAATTATCCCTAAAACTAAAAATATATTTATTCCACTTCGTGTCTTGAAGCCTTTATTTTTCAATTTTGTTGCAATGTGGTCTTTCCAACACTAGAAGAGAGTTGTACAATATTGGCTTACCCTAATTTGGGTGAGATCATGTCTATTTATAATCAATATAAGATACACAGGAAAAATGAATTAAATAATTACATCAAATCTCTAAATAATCATAATTTATAGAATTCACGGGATCTCCTAAATATACAATATTCTGTATTCCAGCACTCCCCCTCAAGCTGGATCAAAGATGTCAACCAAACCCAACTTGTCAATGGAAGATCGAAATAGGGATGGTCCGACAGATTTGGTGAAGATGTCGGTAGTCTGAACAGAAGATGGAACAAACGAGGGACATACAATGCCAGCTCGAACCTTTTCTCGAATGAAATGAATATGAACTTCAATATGCTTAGTACTCTCATGAAGCACAGAGTCAGAGGCAAATAAGATGGCAGACTTATTGTCACAAAATAGCTTGGAGGAATTATTCTCCTCAAAGCCTAACTCCCTCGTTTGGCAACAGGCTGGTTTAGCCAATAAGTTACTAAAAAAGCCAAAAAGCCAACAACCCATAACAAAAAGTCAAAGATTCTCTTTTCTCTCTACTTTTTGCACATCTTTTCGTAAAAAGCCAAAAAGTCATCCCAAACATACTAGTTTTTTTTAGCTCATATTTTAGCCAAATAGCCAAAAAGTTACTAAATTAGTCTGTTCCCAAACGAGGCCAGAATGGATCAAAGCTATAGTAACTCACATGTCCCATGAGCCATGGCTCGGTACTCAGCTTCAGCAAATGATTGAGAAACACCGCTTATTTTTTGCTTTTCCATGACAAAAGATGGGTACCAAGGAAAGTACATACCCCAAAAGTAGAACGTCTATCAGTCAACGAACCTGCATAAAACAAGACAATTCTATTTGAATCCCACCATTGAAGAATAAACCCAAACCTGGACATGACTTGAGATATCTCAAGATGTGGTGAACAGCATCAAGGTGAGCAGTACGAGGTGAATGCATAAATTAACTAACCACACTCACAGCAAATGTCAAATTTGGTCGTGTATTAGTCAAATAGATCAAACGTCCTACCAATCTCTGGTAGCGAGATAGATCAAAAAGCAACTCACTAGACTCAGCCGAAAGTTTCAGATTTGGATCCATAGGAGTAGATGCAGGCTTGCACCCCATCATACTGGTGTCCCAAAAAAGATCTAAAGTATACTTCTGCTGGGACAAAGATATCCCACTACGAGAACGAGCTACTTCAATCCCCAAGAAATATTTGAGAGGACCCAAGTCCTTGATGTCAAATACTCGACTAAGCTCCTATTTTACCTTAGCAATACCAATGGAGTCATCTCCTGTAAGGATGATATCATCCACATAGACCAACAAAATAATACATCGACCATTGGGCTGACGACGAATGAAGCATATATGGTCGGAGTGACACTGAATAAAATCCATAGATAGGATAACAGAGTTGAAACGGTGGAACCATGCATGAGGAGATTGTTTCAAGCCATAAAGAGACTTATGCAGACGACAGACCTTGCCAGCATACTCCCCCTCAGCCCAAAACCCGGGTGGAGGATCCATGTAGATCTTCTCAAGTAAGTCCCCATATAGAAAAGCATTCTTGACATCAAGTTGATAAAGAGGCCAAGAAGAAGAGGCAGCCAAGGAAATAAGAAAACAAACAGTGGTCAATTTAGCAACCGGTGCAAACGTAGCCCTAAAATCCTTGCCAAGAACCTGGGTAAAGCCCTTAGCAACAAGATGAGCCTTATATCGGTCCACTATACCATCAGCCAAGTATTTGACTGTAAAAATCCACTTGCACCCAACAGTCGTCTCACCAGAAGGTAAAGAGCCAAGATCCCAAGTGTGATTATACTGCAAAGCAACCCTTTCAGTTTGCAGAGCTATAACCCATTGGGGATTCTGGAGAGCCTCAGACACAAACCGCGGGATAGAGATTGACTCAAGCTTGCCAAGAAAAGACTGATGAGAAGCTGAAAGGGCATCATAACATAAAAACTGGGAAATAAGGTGATTAGTACTAATAAACCAACCAAACTGATTAGGGGATGGTGTTCACGAGTTGGATAACAGGAAGGAGCTGGGGAGTGAATAGTAAAGGGAGTACTTGGGCCTGAGGGCAAAGAAGATGCCGGAGGGGGCGGAGCACGAGGGCGACGAGAGTATATTTGTAATGGCGAAAAACTAGCTGGTG
Organism: Camellia sinensis; assembly: GCF_055761805.1. NCBI lineage: Eukaryota > Viridiplantae > Streptophyta > Magnoliopsida > Ericales > Theaceae > Camellia > Camellia sinensis. Next base: position 195,149,560 of record NC_138964.1, read on the forward strand.
CAGATACAGGCAATGATGAAAGAGCATATGAATCAATGATAAGAACATGGCGAGCACTTAGCGACACAGCAGGAGGCGGTGCACTCGAGGTGGAATCCTGAAACACAGGGTTAGAACCAAAAAATGACATATCTTCGCAAAATGTGACATCCATAAAATGATAAAAACGACAAGACAACGGATCATAGCACCTATAGCCTTTAGAGAGAGCTGAATAGCCTAAGAAGATGCATTTAAGAGACTTGTTATCTTACTTGGTCCGAGTAGGACTACGATCCTGAACAAAACAAGTACAACCAAACACACGAGGCACAAGAGGAAATAACACGGTATCTGGATGAAGTAATTGAAAAGGGGCCAACCCGTGAAGAATCTGACTAGGTGTCCGATTAATAAGGTAAACAACAGTAAGCACAGCCATATGCCAGTAGGATTTAGGGACATTCATCCCACAAACAAGACACCAGACAACAGACATAATATGACAGTTTTTACGTTCAGCAATCCCATTTTGTTCAGGGGTGCAAGCACAAGTGCGTTGCTGCAAAATTCCCTGCTAATTAAGTTAGGAGCAAAATGCATCAAAGATGTACTCACTCCCATTATCAAAACGAATATTGCATAAAACGGTGTGGAATTGGGTTTTGACCATTTGTAGAAATTGAATAAAAAGTGAAGGCATATCAAACTTCTTTTTAAGCAAATAAACCCAAGTACACCTAGAATGGTCATTTATGAAAGTCACATAATAGCGATGCCCAGAAAAAGCCAAAAGAGGAGAAGGACCCCAGATATCAGAGTGAATAAGGTCAAACATACATGAGGCGCGATACATGTGAGGAATATAAGAAGTAGGAGTAAGTTTAGACAGTTCAAAAACAACACAATGAAACTGATGATCCTTGCAAGCTTTATTAAGTGACAAAAAAAGTAAACATAAATAATTAAAGTTTCCATGTCCTAAATGAGCATGCCACAAGGCTAAAGTCTGAAAAGAAAACACATAGAAAGACGACTCAGGTAACACAGCTACTTGTAGGCCAGAAGTGGTAAGATGGAAAGGTTTTGGGTCCCCGTAGTAGTATAGCCCGTCGCGCTCAAACCCCTTGCCAAAAATCTTCTTCGAAGTCACATCCTGCAATAAGTAATGAGTAGGTAAGAAAATAACAGCACAATGAAGGTTTTTAGCAAGGCGACTAACAGAGAGAAGATTATAAGCAAAACGGGGCACATGTAAGATAGAAGTAAGTGTAATATCAGACAACAAGGACACATTACCCTTATGTTCGACATGTGAAATAGACCCATCAGCAAGACATACAGTCTGAGCGGTAGTAAAGACAAGAGAGGATAAACAAGAAAACTCACCGGTCATATGATCATTGGCCCCAAAATCCAATACCCAAGTAGGTACAATGCGAACATTAAAGGCTATAAGAGTACCTGTAGCAAGTGTGGCAGTGGAAGGAACACTTGGAAACATGGTAGTGAATGAACCGAGTTGCTCTTGAAGGCAACCAATTTGAGATTGAAGCTGATGAAGATCAACAGAATGAGTCGGCTGAGGAGTACTAGATGTGTCAGCAATAACAGCAGTATGAGGAGAGCTTGAAGGGCGTATCCTTGTAAAGCGTTGCTTCAACTCAGGATGGAACTTGAAGCACCGTGCTTGGACATGACCAGTTGCGCCACAATGGTGGCAAATAACCTTACTACTAGAAGTATGAGAACTAAACTTGACAGCAAGAGCTATCTGATCTGAAACTGAAGATGAGGCAGGAACGGAAGAAGGAAGTGGAGCCACTGGTTAAATCAATCGACGACGACGCTCCTCGCTGTCAATAGTAGCAAAAGCCTCATATAAGGATAGCATAGGTGATGTGTTCAAAATCTGAATACGAAGAGACTCAAATTCAGGTTTTAAACCTATCAGAAATTGATAGGTGTGCTGGCGAGCAAGACGAGCAGACAATAGAAGCGACAACAGCTGGAAAATCACTCAATGGCTCATACTGTGCTAACTCTTCCCAGCAAGACTGAAGGTACCCAAAAAATTCGACAACGGTAAAACCTAAAGCTTCCTGAGAGGCATGAGAAATATCTTGATAGAGTTCGAAAATCCTAACATCATTGTGGGCATGTGCGTACATCTGGGTAAGAGCACTCCACAACCGAGGAACTGTATCACAGTACATGAACATGTTGTAGATGCGTTCTTCCATAGAGTTGAATATCCAACCAAGTAAGGTGCAATTGTCAATATCCCATCGAACCCGCTTAGGATCATCAGCGGGAGGTTGCGTCTTGGTTTTCAGAAGCCATCTAGATTTGCCTCTACGCCCAAGGTAGAGAAGTATAGACTGACTCCAAGCAGCAAAGTTGTGACCATTAAGCAACACACTAGTAATCCACTGAACCGGAACATGGGAGGCAAGGGAAACATCTGAATGAGGCATAATACTCTGGGTTTGTGTAATAAAGTCAGACATTCTGAAGCACCACGAAGCCGAAGTAGCGGCGTCACACAAAAGAGATGCTACCAAATAAATCGATAGCCCAAGTAATAAGGAACATACACAGGTTGCTTACCACATCAGCAACACACAACCCTAAAACGGTTAAAAACCAGCCCGGACCATCCTAGAAGAAAGCCGAACTGCACAGAACCAGGACAGAGCCTGGTTGGCTGCTGTAGGAACCCCGACAGTGACTAGAAAGGACTGCCGAAGGAGAAAGAAAGGGTTTCGGGTGGTGTAAGGTGGTTGAAGGGGGTTGGGTAGGTGAGTCGGCTACTAGGAAAGGGAGGAGAGGCTGGCAGTGGTGATGGGTAGGTGCGGCTAGGGTTTCTTTAGCTCTGATACCAAGAAAAGAGTCATACAATATTGGCTTACCCTAATTTGGGTGAGACCGTGTCTATTTATAATCAATATAAGATACACAGGAAAAATGAATTAAATAATTACATCAAATCCCTAAATAACTGTAATTTATAGAAATCACGAGATTTCTTAAATATATAATATTATGTATTCCAATAACACTTACATTGGAATTTTGAATGGAAGATCATGTGGAACACACGTAGAATTCTAAGCAATTTTCACAAAGGAAAAAACAATGATAAATTGCACTGACGATGCCAACACATTGACACAAATCATCAAGCAAAAAAATAATAGAAAACCAAAATCGAGATAGAAAACACATTGACACACAAATCAAACCATCTCAATCAAACTTGATAAGAATGCCCACATATAATGATTAATCATCAACAAAAATGATCAGAGAAAAAAAAATGTAACATCACAAAATTGCTTCTCTATTAGAAATAGAAATAAATTATCCACATTTCATGTTTTAATCAAATTAATGCCAATAACACGGTTAGATGCGAACACCTTAACATGCAAATCATCAACAAGCAAAAAATAGGAACCCAAAAAGGGGCAGATTTAAATAACTTGATTGAAAATGAACAATCATAGATACAAAAAAATAAAATAAAATAAAAACTGAATAATCAATCACATATACAAGTTTTCAATTAAAACAAATGGGTTAAAATCAAACAAATTGAAAAGGATAACTGGAAAAAAAAATTAGGCATGTAAACTAGATCATTAATCCAAAAAATTCTCACAAAATAAAGATAAAACAGATGGGTATGAGAGATTATACCGGAAACAATAGAATCAAAGCGACAAGAATTCACAAAGACCTCTAGTCCTCCAGTCCCAGTTCTCTCTACCTCAACAACCTATTGTATGTTGAGTCAACGAAAGCATCGTCGTGGCTACTTCAATTCAAAATGCTCAACCCTCTCACTTCTCTCTCTCTAGAGTTTTGCGAAGTGGAAGTGAGTGGGGCAGGCAAGATATAGCTGATTGCGATGTTCGCAATATGGATGTTCTTGGATAGAAAAACAACACATGCAAAATTGTGGAGATCGTAGTGGAATTCAATAGGAAAATATAGGGATTACCAATGTATTTTTTGCTTGTGTGAAAATTGATAAAAATTCCATGTGACTTGCACATGGTCATTTTCCATTTAAAATTCTAAAGGTAAGTGACGAATCGGACCACATTGCAACAAAAATGAAAGTACATGGTTAAAATTGCTGAAATTGAAATTAGGAGGATAAAAGTGAAACCTTGCTTGATTTACAGAGATTAATAGTATAATTTACCCTTAAAAATATATTTATTCCACTAGGTGTCTTGAAGCCTTTATTTCTCAATTGTGTTGCAATGCAAAACAGAGAAGCTAAGAGGGATCAATCAATCGGACAAATGATATCTGCTTTGAGAGAATAGTGCCCTAAAACTGATGATCTCGCTCAAATAGCTAGTGCAGCCTTTTTGCAGATAGGACAAGAATTCTTTTGCATGAGCCATTGTTTGATGCAGTCGAAGTGAAACTCATGCGCACAATCCAGCTTTCCAGATCTCTTCTCCATCAACATAATCTTCTAGCAATCCAATTTAACAAATGGAAACTTATATTTGAAGAGGAAGCATGAAAGTTAAGACAAATAGAAGAATTTCATATTTCTTTACCTGACAAACACAACTCAGTTCCTCCTTGACCGGAAGTCCTAATTTCATCAACTGATACCTAAGCTCCTTCACAACCTCCAAAATGGCATCCTCACTCAGTCCAGTGTTCACATTTCCAATTTATTCATTTTTTATGTGGGGAATTGCCAAAAATCCCACCTAAGTTGCAAAATGTATGTGGTTCAAATTGAAATTACAAGGATTAAACACCTCACTTATCTACAAAGACTAATAGTATAGTTTATCCCAAAAACTAAAAATATTTTTATTCCACTTCGTGTCTTGAAGCCTTTATTTTTTCAATTTTGTTGCAATGTGGTCCTTCTAACACTTTTCGTTGCAATTTTGAACAGAAAAGACCCCGTGGAACGCACGTAGAATTTTAAGCAATTTTCACAAAGGAAAAAACAATGAATAAATTGCACTGAAGATGCCAACACATTGACACTAATCATCAACTAGAAAGAAAAAAAAATAGACAACCAAAATCAAGCAAATTTAAATAGATTGATTAAAAATGAACCACCAATTCGAATAGAAGAGATGGAGCAATTTATCAATCAAACGATCTCATGTATATAGACTTCTAACAAAAAAGGCTTGAAATCATTATTAAAAAAAAAAAAAAGGGCGTGGACACTAGATTATTATCCAAAAGCTTCACACAAATTCAAGATAAATAGATGCGTAGCAGAAACAATAGAATCAAAAACTTCACAAAGCACCTCTCGTCCTCCAACTCTCTCTGCCTCTCTCTCTATCTGTTTCTTTCTAACCCACTATAGAGAGTTTTGTGAAGGGAAATGAGTGGGGCCAAGGAAGCTAAAGTCGACAGTGATTCTTGTAAACTAGACGTTTTGGATAGAAAAACACATGCAAAACTAAAAGAATCAAACTGGAATTTCAAAAAAAAAAAATTATACAGCTTGTTTGGTTTAGATTTTCATAATTCACTTTTTAAAAAATTAATTTTTTTTTTGTTTTCCGTATTTTTTTTATTTTTACTATTTTTTTTAATATTCTAAGCAATTTTTTTAATTTTTAGATGTACCTAACATAAATACACTTAAAAAGTATAATATTTGTGAAAAAAATCTTTAGAAAATTCACTAAATATCAAAAATACAAAAAATAAAAACAAAAACAAAAATTTAATACATTTTTTGTATTCTTGTGTATTTATTTATTTTTTAAAATATTTTTTTACAAATATTTTACTTTTTAGATACATCTAAGTAAGGTGCATCTAAAAAAGTAAAAAAATTACTAAAAATTGCTTAAATTTTTTAAAAAAAATTCACTAAAAACAAATAAAAATAAAAAAAATAAAAAAACTTAATTTTCAAAAAATTGAATTCAGAAAATTGAAACCAAACACACTGATAGGGACCACCAGTGTAGTTTTATCTTCTTTTTTTTCTTTGTGGAAATAGCTAAATTTCCCACATGAGTCGCATGTGGTCTTTTTTCATTCAAAATTCTAACAGCAAGCGGCAAAAGAACCTTTTTGCAACAAAACTAAAGATATGCAATTCAAATTGTTCAAATTAAAATTACGAGAATTAAAGTGACCTTTCGCTTAATCTACAAAAACTAATATAATTTACGCTTAAAATTATAAATATATTACAACATGCATCGTTAAAAAAAACCCAAAAACAAACAATAGAAACGACAACTAAAAATGTGCACTGAAGTGTACACTTGCTCATGTTCTAATCTCCTCCATTTAGTGTTTTCTAATCTCCTCCTATGGGGATATATTTTCTGAGTATCAACACGTGGCAAGGTGACGCCGACGTGTCAGCCGAGGTGCCACGTGTCCTGGTCGTAACGCCGAGGTGATCTCGACAAGGCCGAGGTTATCTCCAAAGATATCGGAATCCGAGATAAAGCGAATAAAGGGCAAGAGTCCTAAGACGAAGAGGGGACTTAACCAAGATAAGGATAAAGCTCTTAGGGAGTTTATCTTTATCTCTTAAAGAGTCCAAAGTAAGCACTAAATTGGAGTTCGTAGAAGTCATACTTCTAGTAGGACTTAAATTGAGTATATTATAAAAGAGAGGCACCCCCGTGGGTCTAAGGTATGCAATTTATGTTTTGAGTATTAAGTTTTGCACTTGATTATCTTTGAGAGATATACTGACTTGATCGTCGGAGTGCCCCCGGGTGGAAGAACCACCGCCGGAGCCTTTTCTTTCTGTTTCAGGTTGCTAAAGCCATCTATTCTTCCTGTGCTCTCCAGTTGATCACTAAGCAGGCAGTGTGGTCAGATTTTCACCCACACAATTTGGCGCCGTCTGTGGGAACGAAGGAAGAATAGATGGCCAGTAACGGAGAGCAAGAAAATATTGGGGATGACGCTCCCGCTGGGAGTGGCAGACCAATTAACCTTGACATTGAAGGAAACAACCACAATACAGAAGCCCGTGACCAGGGTCACAGAGAGAAAGACGTCATCCCGGAAGGCGACACGTCAAAAAGGACAGACCAAGGAAAGTACTACAATGAAGATAACCTCCAGGTATGGAGGGACAGATGCCTACGGAGGGATGAGGAAGTAAAAGAATTGGCAAACAAGTTGGCAGACCTTCAGTCAGTCGTCAACTTCATGATGCAGAATAATGTTATGCAGCCACCATACCCGCTACAAGATACGCCGATGCCAGCAACCAACGCCCAGAAGGGCGGAAGAAAAACAATTCCCGACGTCCCTCAGCATACCAGGAGCGGAAGGCATTCTCACCGGCCTTCCAGGGAAGTCGGACGAGAAGAACCGAGGCAAGAGGAGTCCCGAAGGACGCACCACATGAAGAATCCAGAGCCCAAAGAACATCGGCATGTTCAAAGGCAAGCACTCTACTTTGACACAACCCATGGAGAAAGATCCAAACGGGCCCACCATGAGGCCGAAAGCAGCGTACCAAAAAGACTAAAATCCATAGACAGCCGAGCTCTAGGGAGGAGTAAAGAAGACCTGAGGGACTACCTAAAAAGGAGGCAGCAGAATGTTAAAGCCGAGGTAAACTCCCCAGTAAAACCGAAGACAGCCTTCTCGATGGAACTGGACAAATTCGAACCACCAAAGAGATTCAGTATGCCGAGGTTTCAAATTTATGATGGTAAGTCAGACCCAAACTTTCATGTTGGACTATACCTGAATTCAATGGCGTTATATAGCGGGAACGAGCCGTTGCTCTGCAAAGTATTCCCCTCATCCTTTGGGGAAATTGCATCTGATTGGTTCCATAAATTACCAAAGGGAAGCATAAAGACATGGGAAGGCCTGGCCGAGATGTTTGTGGCCAGGTTCGTGACCAACAAGCTGCAACCCCTGAGGGTTGATGCTTTGATGGCTCTAAGAATCACCAAGGAAGAAGGCCTTAGGGCCTATGCGAAGAGGTACTATGAGGTGTTCAACCGAATACCCGAATGCAACCAAGAGGTAGCGGTCGTGTCTTTCAAGAACGGCCTGAAAGATGACTGCCCGCTACGGAAATCTTTGGCAAAAACATTGCCAAAAAGCATGGAAGAACTCATGGCAAGAATTGAGAAGTATGCCAGAGCCGAAGAAGATACATCGGGAAACAAAGAGATAAAGCAAGAAAAGGGAAACGGCTCGCCGAAGCGAAGCCGAGGCAACAATGGGCTGACCAAACAAGAAACAGAGTTGAGAAATAAACAGGCGGTAACGACGGTATTCCGAATCCCAATCCATAAAGTCTTAGATCAGATTCGAAATCAACCTTATTTCAGGGCTCCGGCAAGAGCACCAGGGGAATTCATGGGAAGGAACGTTGGTAGACGTTGTGCCTACCACAATGAAGAAGGGCACCCAACTCAAGGTTGCAGAGCCTTGAAAGCACACTTGGAGGACCTGGTAAGACAAGGCCTTCTGAGGGACCTGGTCGATGAGGCCAGGACAAGGGAAGAACAGGCAAGGTTGCCTCAAGCACCAGCAGCACCGCCTCCCCCAGCACAACTACCACAAGCAGGAGGACCGAGGGTAGTTAATGTGATCCACTCAAGGGTTAACGAAAGCGAAGTCAGAGGAGAGACCCAGAGGGTAAGACATTTACAGCATATCTACCAAGTCGGGGAGAAGAGACATCGGCCAGAAGAATGCCAAGGGCCGATGATAGCTTTTACTGAAGCCGACCTGGAATTGGTCCAACATCCGCATAATGATGCCTTGGTAGTATCCCTCCAGGTTGGGGAGTGCCAAGTGAAACGCATCCTAATAGATCAAGGCAGCTCCTGTGACATCATGTATGTCAGATGTTACAAGGAGCTGGGCCTTCACCCTGATGACTTAGAACAATCCAGCGGCCCGATGGTCGGCTTTAATGGAACACCGACATGGCCACTGGGCGCAACAAGCTTGGAGGTACAAGCCGGCACTAAGAAGATCCAGACGAAATTTCTGGTAATTGACACGCCCTCACCATACAACATCATCTTGGGAAGGCCGTGGTTGCACGCAATGGGGGCAGTTCCCTCAACGTTGCATCAACTACTGCGGTTCCTAACAGAGCATGGGATTGAAGAAGTCAGAGGGGATCAACTGCAAGCAAAAAATTGCTCCATGACAGCAATGAAATCCACCTGTAGTATACGGGAGCCAAGGAAAGCAGAAGTTGAAAATGAGGACATGGAGGTCCTAGAAGACGTCGGGAAGGAACCAGCCGAAAAGAGCGAAGAGGCGCTAAAAAAAGTTTTCATCTAAGAGGACGACGAAGAGCGTTTCTTTCTTCTCGGCTCAGGCTTAGCTAGAGAAGAAGAGAAAGAACTGGAAGATTTTTTAAGGGCAAACATAGAGGTGTTCGCCTGGACACCTTATGAAATGCCAGGCATTGACCCCGAGGTCACTTGCCACAAACTGAATGTCGACAGATCGGCAAAACCTGTGATTCAACGAGCCAGAAGACCGATGTTGATACACGTCGAAGCAGTAGAAGAAGAGGTAGACAGACTCCTGGAGGCCAGGGCCATCCGAGAAGTTCAGTACCCAACATGGCTGTCCAACACAGTAGTAGTAAAAAAGGAGAATGGCAAGTGGAGGGTTTGTGTAGACTTTACCAGCCTCAACAAAGCTTGCCCCAAAGACAGCTTTCCTCTGCCCAAAATCGACCAACTGGTAGACGCCACTTCAGGACATGAAAGGATGAGTTTTTTGGATGCGTACAGAGGGTACCACCAGATTGCCATGTACCCTCCAGACGAGGAGAAGACCGCGTTCATCACCCCTAAAGGCCTGTACTGTTACAAGGTAATGCCTTTTGGGTTGAAAAACGCAGGAGCAACCTATCAGAGGTTAGTAACAAAGATGTTTAAGCACCTGATTGGCAAAACAGTAGAAGTCTACATCGACGACATGGTCGTGAAGACCAAGGAATCAAAGGGTCATCTTGCCGACCTAAAAGAGGTCTTTGACATACTCAAAAGATATCGGCTCCGACTCAACGCCTCAAAGTGCGCCTTTGGAGTTGGATCAGGTAAATTTTTAGGATATCTGGTGACAAGAAAGGGCATTGAGGCCAGCCCAGACCAAATCAAGGCCATCCTGGACTTACAGAGTCCGACATCGGCAAAGCAAGTTCAAGTGCTTACTGGAAGGGCCGCAGCCCTAAACAGATTCATCAGCAGAAGCTCAGATAAGTGCAGACCCTTCTTTAACCTAGTGAAAAAAGCCACGGACTTCCTATGGATAGAAGAATGTGAAGCCGCCTTAACCGACCTAAAAAAGTACTTGACCACAACTCCAGTTCTTTCCAACCTAGTACCAGGGGAGGAACTGTTTTTGTACTTAGCAGTCTCAGAACACGCAGTCAGTGCAGTGCTAATCCGAGAGGAAAAAGGAGAACAAAAGGTTGTTTATTATGTAAGTAAAACTTTGGCCGACACAGAAACAAGATACCTACCACTGAAAAAATTAATGCTGGCCTTAGTAATGGCTTCAAAGAAATTGAGCCATTACTTTCAGGCACACAAGATTGTGGTCCTAACAGAGCACCCACTGAAGTCCTTGTTGCAACAAGGAGACTTAACAGGAAGGATAGCAAAATGGGCAGTAACCCTGGGCCAGTTTGACCTGGAGTTTAGGCCGAGAACAGCAATAAAGGGCCAAGTTTTGGCCGATTTCGTCGCAGAACTCACACCTGAAGCCATCGCACATCAATCTCCGTCGAACTAAGATGAGCATTGTCCCAACAAGCAAAAAGAATCCCAGCCAAAGACAAAAAAGCAAGAGAAAGAGAAGCTCAGACCCTGCAGCATCTACATCGGCGATTCATTCAGACTATTCATCGATGGAAGTTCAAACCGCCAGGGAGCAGGGGCAGGAGTACTGCTGATATCTCCAGATGGAGAAATAGTAGAACAGTCCATCCGTTTGGGGTTCAAAGCCTCCAACAATGAAGCAGAATACGAAGCATTAATTGCAGGGCTAAAACTGGCAGCAGCAGCAGAAGCAGACGAGGTAATTGTTTTTTGTGATTCACAACTCATTGTTAACCAGTCAACAGGAGAATTTGTAGCCAGAGACGAAAGAATGTCGGCATATGCAAAGGAAGTCATCAGACTGGCAGCCCTATTTCAGAACTGCAGATTACTCCAAGTTAGCCGAGATGACAATACCCACGCCGACGCGTTGGCTAACCTGGCCAGTTCAATTCAAACTGGAAGAACAAGGACAATTATGATCGACTACATGTCGGCCCCGAGCATAGATAAACAGAGCACCGAACAAGAAGCAATGTGCGTAGACTTGGGACCAAGCTGGATGGATGCAATCATTGCATTCCTAAAAGAGGGGAAGCTGCCAGAAAACCATAAGGAAGCACATAAAATTAGGCTGAAGTCGGCCAGATTCAGTCTAACAGCAGAAGGCCATCTCACAGAAGGTCCTTCACTGGGCCGCTTTTAAGGTGCGTACACCCTTTGCAGGTTGAAGATTTTCTTTACGAAATTCATGAAGGAATTTGTGGAAGCCATGCTGGGGGCAGATCATTAGCCCACAGGGCCATTACCCAGGGGTATTGGTGGCCCTACATGCAAAAGGATGCCGAAGCCTATGTGAAGAAGTGTGAACAATGCCAAAGGTTTGCACCTTTGATACATCAGCCAGCTGCTGACCTGAACCCAGTATCCAGCCGTTGGCCGTTTGCCCAATGGGGCATGGATCTGGTTGGACAACTTCCCCAGGCAACTGGACAGAGAAAATACTTGCTAGTAGCAACAGACTACTTTACAAAATGGATAGAGGCAGAACCTCTTGCCAAAATCCGAGATGTGGACGTCAAGAATTTTATATGGAGAAACATTATCACCAGATTTGGGATTCCAAGAGCAATAATTGCCGACAACGGAACACAGTTTGACAGCAAACTCATCAAGAACTTTTGTGCAAAATTCAAAATCAAGAATTATTTCTCAACGCCAAGTTTTCCTCAAAGCAATGGGCAAGCAGAGGCATCCAACAAAGTAATACTAGATGGAATAAAGAAGAGGCTACAGGCAGCAAAAGGAAAGTGGGTAGACGAGTTGCCCAACGTACTTTGGGCATATCGGACTATGCCGAGAAGATCGACAGGAGAATCCCCCTTTGCCATGGCTTATGGCACAGAAGCAGTCATCCCATTGGAGATCGGCATCCCAGGGATCAGAACCCAGGGAGTAGAGAATGGCACCAATGACGTACTTTTAGCCCGAGATCTAGATTTGTTGGAAGAACGAAGAGAGAAAACTGCAATTCAGCTTGCAGTATACCAGCAACAGCTTGCCAGAGCTTACAACAAGAAGGTCAATCCAAGAGATTTTCAAGTCGGCGACCTAGTCCTGAGAAAAGTCGTCGGGAACAAGAAGGATCCCAGGGAAGGCAAGCTTGGCCCAAACTGGGAAGGACCCTACAGAATTACTTCAGTACTAGGCAATGGAGCTTATCGGCTTGAGGACAATGAGGGCAAAGCATTGCCCAGACCTTGGAATACTTGTAATTTGAAATTTTTCTATCATTAGATGTACATCATATTTTGGCCGATATCATCAATAAAGTCTTTTCAGAATTCTTTCAACACATATGATTGAGAAAGTTATGCATTGATGTTTATTGAAGACATAATTAATGTGAACCCAAGTCAAACTCAGGTTCACATTGGGAGCAAAGAAAAGGCAGAGATTATTCCTTAATTCACTTGTTGAAATTTGTAGCAATTTACAAGTTGGAATTAAGCTGATTCCTTATCTTCACTTGTTGAAATTTGTAGCAATTTACAAGTTGAAGTTAAGCCGAGATTATTCCTTAATTCACTTGTTGAAATTTGTAGCAATTTACAAGTTGGAATTAAGCTGATTCCTTATCTTCACTTGTTGAAATTTGTAGCAATTTACAAGTTGAAGTTAAGCCGAGATTATTCCTTAATTCACTTGTTGAAATTTGTAGCAATTTACAAGTTGAAATTAAGCTGATTCCTTATCTTCACTTGTTGAAATTTGTAGCAATTTACAAGTTGATGTTAAGCCGAGGTTATTGCTTAAGTTCTCATAGCAATATATGGGTTGTTTAAACCCAAAGGAAGATGCTTAACACTTGTTGAAATTCGTAGCAATTTACAAGTTTATGCTATGCCGACATATGGTCACCAGCCGAGGTATACAGAAACTTACAAGTTGAAGTAAAGGCTAAGTATATTGTTTAAACACTTGTTGAAATTTATTTAACACTTAGAAAAGCTTACAGTATATGTTAACACTTGTTGAAATTTGTAGCAATTTACAAGTAAGTCAGACCGAAGTCCCTGTTTAATACTTGTTGAAACTTGAGAAGAAGCCTGCAAAGTTTACATTGAGTTGTATATGTTTTATACTTGTTAAAATTTATGCAAGGTTTGCAGGTCAGTATCTTGCCAAAGTAAAAATTTTACAGTTATACCCGAGGTATGTAACCCCGAGAAGATTGCACAAAGGAAAATTTCTAAATATAGAACCATGACAGAAGCAATCAACAGAACATCACAAGATTAAAAACATCTGTAAAAAGCACAGTTACAGTTACATATTGAAAAGGCTACGTCGGCCATAAAAAAGAGTTTTACATTGTCTAGAAATTAAAAGAAAGTACAAAGTACAAAGTGCAGAAAAAAAAAAGAAAAAAATACAAAAGACGTTATCAAGACTCCTCAGTACTAGCAGCTGCAGGGATTGGGACCTCGGACGATTCTGGAAGAACCTCCTCGGCCACTTTTTCCGCTTGTATCTCGGCATCAATCTCTGCTAATGTTTTCTCAACAGTTCTTTCTACCAAGAGAAGATCGGACGATAGCTGCTCAACAACAATTTCCTTGGCTGCCTCCTCAACCTCATCACCCTCCTCAGCCAAGGTTAAGTCCGTAACTTGCTCAGGTGGAGGAAGGGACTTGGCTTCGACGGCATCCTTGGGTTTTCTCACCAAGGCTTCTTCATTGATCTGCTTATCTTCATCCTCGGCATCAGCCTCAGACTCTGATTCGCCTTCAGGTGGAGGTGGAGGAAATGGTAAAGGAATAGCGTCGGCCTGGCGCAATGGCGAGTCAGCAGGAAGATCAAGCTTCTTTATCAGGGACATCCAACCAAGAGAAAATCCCCTGTTGCATGCCTGCCTGACTTGAAGTTTATAATCCTCTGCGACGTCGGCCATACCCTGGGCATAGGCCTTAACGTCGGCCTATTTGACTTCGGCCTCCTTGGTGGCCAGAGCTTGCTGAAGTTCTTTCTCCGCTTGGGCCTTCTTAGCCTCAGCCTCTCTTTTCTCGACCTCAGCAACTTTTTTAACGGCCTCAGCGGATTCGGCCTTCTCAAGAGCTAAAGTTTGGGCCTTAGTAGCCGCCTCGGCCTGATCTTCCAATTTTTTCATCCTTGATTCAAGAGATTTGATCTCCTTCTTCATGGAAGATGCTTCCCTCTTCATATCAACCAATCTTTGCCGGTTTTCAAAAGATTGCATTGAAAATGAATGGGCATGCTAAATGGCCTAAGGAAAAACAGAAGTGTTAGAAAATATTCTCAGTAGGAAACAGAAGGAAAAATCGCAAGTGCAAACAGGAACACTTACTTGAACGGAGTGTTGGAGCATGAGAGCGTAATTCTCATACTCGCTAAGCTTAGCATTTCGCTCCAAATCATTCGGAAGGAGAAAAGCAGTGCTGAGGGCGACACCAACGTTAATATCGTCGGCACTTTCACTAGCCATAATAGGCCTATCCTCCAGGGTTAGATCAGGGGCCCATGGAACGTCGGGCTTCTTGGATGCTGAGGTCGTCGCAGACGATGACCTTGGCCTCTTTGATTGTGTGGACCCTGAGGGTTGGGTTCCAGCAGACCTCTTGGTGGAAGCAGAGGTTGATTTTTTGCTTTCTTCCAGCTGGGAGATAGGCAAAGCATCCTCAACCTCGGCGTCAGTAGCCTTGGGCTTGGGCTGAGCCTTTTTTACTCTCTTTGGCTTTTGTGGGAGCATCGCATGCGATGGTTCAGCATCAGCGTCGGTTGGAAGGTCGGCAAGAAGATCTTGAATGACAGGCCTTGGACGGACCATCTCGGCAGTCTTTACAAGTCTTCGTTGACGTTTACGTTCTGGAATAGGTATTAAGTAGGGGGCCGAAGTGGATGGAAGATCGGCTGGGTCAGAGGTGGATCCTTGATCTGTTCGGGATGAAGACGCAGTTACAGTTGTGGCAGTAGGAGGGGAAAGACTCTTTTTCTTCCTTCTCGGGACGTCGGGTAAAGTGGATTTATATGTTGGAATGAAGTTCAGCAACAGGGGAGCCTTACGCTTATGGATTGGAAGACCAAGAAGCTTCTTTAAATCTTGACCAGGGAAGAAGGATTGACGGAAGTTCTTTGGTGGTTGATGAAGATCTGCAGGACAAGCAAACAGACATTAGAAACAGACAAATTTTAAAGACTTAAATAAAAACAACTAAGCATTGGCACTGGGCTCTTACCCTTGCCCTCTCTAATTGTTCGAGGAAGAGGGTAGAGGTGGACATCTTCATCTGAGCCAAATTTCCAGTTTCCCGAAGCAATAAGAAAGTCATCCCCAGCCCCCTTGTTGGAGTCTGGGAGGTCGGCTACAATCTTAAACTCAGTAGACCTCGGCTTAAGGTAATAAACGAAGCCCCTATCTTTCAGGTTAAGGGGGCACATTGTGTAACAGTACTGAAGGTCGGCCAGGGTGATCCTAAGATTTTCCTGCCTAGCTAAAGCTATAATACCGTTAATCACTCTGTAGGAGTTGATAGTAAGTTGCATGGGGTTCAGCCTGTAGAAATGAAGAACTTCGCGAAACAAGGGATCAAGTGGAAGCCGAAGTCCACATTCGGTGAAAGCTACTATAGGAAAGGGCATCGTATGGTCTGTGGGCATAAAGGTATCATTATCCCCAGCTAGCTTAAAATGAACATCGGCTGGGATAGAGAATTCCTGCCTAAAGTATTCGAGTTTTGTTGGGGTATTTACCCTATGCCTCCACATACCTATTACGTCAGTCTAAACAAAAAGGAGTGTGTTTCAAAAGATGGGCGTTTTAGAAGGATTGCAAAAACCTCGCCAAAGGCCTAGGAAAGGACTGATAAGGCTTGTTTTGGTTTTTCCTAAAAATTTGAAGGTTCTACGCACAAATCCCAAACCTAAGAACTATAAAGATCAAGATCGAAGGCACAGATCTGGGACAGATACAAAAAAGAGAAAACAAAGACGAAGCTTCAGATTCAAGAACAAAGATGGACTATCAGAAACACGAAGAATACAAAGGGATAAAGGTCAAGAATTATGGCAAGAAAAATGTTGAAACAGTGCAAATGTTCAAAATATAGGAGAAATCGAGCAACAAAGCAGTAATGGTAAAAGCACATAAAGGGAATTAAGAATGAAAGGGAAGAATCTTACCAGAACAAATGAAGCCGGGGCAATAGTCGCCGAGCTCAGAAATCGGTTGTGACGGCAAAGAAAGCTTCGCAAAAATGGAAGACAGTTGCAGAAGAAAGATTGAAGCAATGGCAGATTCGAAGAGAAAAGGGCTTTCGAAGAAAGAAAGAGCAAAAAATCAGGATGAAAAAGTGAAGAAAGAAAGGGGCAAAGAAAAGTTTTTTGTTAAAAACTTAAAACGGCGGCAAAACAGGGCATTTATTACGCCTAGAGCAACGCACGCGTTAGACGGCGCAGACGGATGAAAAGACAGCCTTAAGGCGCGTCACAGACACGCTCCAATGAAGACAAAACACGTGAAAGGAACGGTTAGATATGCATGACAGCTCATGCGCGTGGGAAAGTACGTTCGAAACCTTGTTCTCCGAAGAGAACACGTCGGCTGGAAGTGGATTATCTCGGCTTAACAGTTTTTGAGCCATTAGTCAGAAAAGAAACGTCGAAATATTGATATAGGTTCCATCACCTCAGAATGCCGAGGTAATAGAACCTAGGGGGCAGTTGTGGGGATATATTTTCTGAGTACCAACACGTGGTAAGGTAACGCCGACGTGTCAGCCGAGGTTCCACGTGTCCTGGTCGTAACGCCGAGGTGATCTCGACAAGGCCGAGGTTATCTCCGAAGATATCGGAATCCGAGATAAAGCGAATAAAGGACAAGAGTCCTAAGACGAAGAGGGGACTTAACCAAGATAAGGATAAAGCTCTTAGGGAGTTTATCTTTATCTCTTAAAGAGTCCAGAGTAAGCACTAAATTGGAGTTCGTAGAAGTCATACTTCTAGTAGGACTTAGATTGAGTATATTATAAAAGAGAGGCACCCCTGTGGGTCTAAGGTATGCAATTTATGTTTTGAGTATTAAGTTTTGCACTTGATTATCTTTGAGAGATATACTGACTTGATCGTCGGAGTGCCCCCGGGTGGAAGAACCACCGCCAGAGCCTTTTCTTTCTGTTTCAGGTTGCTAAAGCCATCTATTCTGCCTGTGCTCTCCAGTTGATCACTAAGCAGGCAGTGTGGTCAGATTTTCACCCACACACCTCCATTAAGCATTTGATGAATTTTAAGGACATAATCATAAAATACTGATGCATCAATGACTCAAATCCATATGAATATGAGGGAGTTGATTCCTTGATGCATCAAAGGTTCACATCAATAATCATCGATAACATGATTGAATGATCAACCTTTGCTTTAATGGATTAGCATGTACACCCACCCAACCACATAAATAAAATTAGCAATTTTTGAAGAAGTGATTTCCTTCCTCATTATTTTCAATGGTCTAACCTTAAATATAGAACAATAAAAATTTTAATGGGAAAATGGGTGCATTATGCATGCAAGGCAACTAAATCATCAATGTGAATTCATTAAATAAAATGCCACCACAAATTTCAAAAATCATCTCTCAACTTTTATACATGCATAGATAGAATATAAAAAAACATGTATTTTTCATATTTCTAGGATTAAACAAAATGATTTGCAAATAAAAGTTCTAATGCAACAATCTGCCCATAAATTGTTAAAGATTCCATAAAAGCCAAACTAAGCAATAAATTACCTCATATTTTCCCCTCCACCTCAGGCTGTCTTGCAATACCTTCTACAGCTTGTCGCACCGCAGTACCTTGACCAACTCCAGGTCCAACAGAAGCAAGTCCTATGGCCAATCCAGCAGCAATAACGGAAGCAGCAGAAATCAGTGGATTCAAAGCAACAACTACACTTGGTTACAATTTCACATTCGTTATTATATGTTTGCTCTAGGTTTTTTTGTTTTGGATGTTGATTAAACATACGAAATTTTCAGTTTAACAACCTGAAAATGAGTTACCCATAAATGTGGTTGATTAATAAAGAGAGCAAACAAGGATGTCCTACAAAGGAAAAAGTGGACAAAACCGATCCTAAACCTCACCCCCACACTCCATACTGAGAATAAATAAATATGAAAAGGCTACACAATAGCCAAAGAGCTACTTGAATAAATGATTTGTCCTTAAAACTCAGATCCGCTGACAAAGAGATTTAAAAAAAAGAACTACAAATTAGGTTGGGGGGGCCTTGGAATATATATGGCCAATAGACCACAAGATCACCTCAATCTCCTTAGGAGTTTAAAGATGCAGCCCTAAGACCGACACATCGAGGAACACGAGACTACATAAGTACACAAACACTAAATCGTCAAATCAAGTGTATATATGTGATTTTCAATTAATAAGCTTGAAGATCGACACATACACAAAGAAAGAAAGAAAAACAGAAAAGATTCGAGTCTGTCCGTGATACAAGTTTGCAGTAACTAGGGAGGAGGGGAGGGGAGGGGGAAAAACGTTTTTTTCATCAAGCAAAATGCTAAGAGAAAAAATATAACAATACAAAATTGCTGCTCCATTACAGATAGAAGCAAACCATCCACAATTCATGCATTAATCAATTCATGTTTATGAAGAATGTTGCCAACAACACATTAACACTCTAATCACAACAAACAAAAAAATTAGAAAACCAAAAGAGAGCAAATTTAAATAGATTGATTGAAAATGAACCACCAATTTAAAATAAAAGGGAGGAAAAAAGAAAAATCAATCACTTTGTTTGGTTTGAGTTTTTTGAATTAAATTTTTTGAAAACTAAGTTTTTTGATTTTCGTATTTTTTTGTTTTTAGTGAATATTTTTAAAATTTTAAATATTTTTTTTACTTTTTTAGATACACCTTACTTAGATGTGTCTAAAAAGTAAAAAAAAATATTTTAAAAAATTAAGAAATACATAAAAATACAAAAAATGTACTAAATTCTTGTATTTTTAGTATTTAGTGAATTTTTAAAAGATTTTTTTTAAATTTTTTTACTTTTTAGGTGTATTTATGTTAGGTGTGTCTAAAAAGTAAAAAAATTTGCATAAAATATTTAAAAAATTCAGTAAAAATAAAAAAATATAAAAAATAAGAATGTAGAATTTTCTAAAAACTATTTTTAAAAAATGGAAATCAAGCAAAGTGAATGAATTTTTGTTATTATAATCATCTTACGATAAAATTACCAAAATGCTCTCATCTTCCTCATTCAAATCCTAATTCTCTAAATTTCAACCACCACCTGCCCTCCTCCTCTTCCTCCTCCAACCGCCCCAACCTTTCCCCCGCCCTCTCCTACGCCCGTCACCCCTTCTACATGTTCCCCCGACCACCCCAAACCCTCCTCCATCGTCCACGACCATCCCAACCCTTTCCCCGCTATGGCTCGCCGCAGTGGTTAGGGTTAGGGAGAGAGAGAGAGAGAGAGAGAGAGAGATAGATGGCAAATCGAGAGAGCGAGGGAGGGAGGGCAAAACGAGAGAGAGGGGAGAGACGAAGGGGGATTCGCGGTGGTTCGTCGTGGCGGCGGTGGTGGTGGGGGTGGGTGGTGGCGGCTCATGAGCTAATCTCTTCGAAGCACCACTCACATCACATCACACCTAGCTTCTTTTTTTTGTCTTTTTCTTTTTCAATTTTGGTTTTTTTTTTTTTTTAACAAATTACTCTTAGGATTTTCACGATTTGATGTTTGGTTTGTGATTTTTATAGCTAAAAATATTTTTAAAAATTATAAAAAAAATTTAAAATATTATATTATTCATATTAAATGATATTTTTTTCATTCAAAATTATTTAAAAAAAATATTAACTTTTTTTCTCATCTCATTAAAAAGTTAAAAACTTCAAAGTAAAAGAACATTTTACTCATGGGAGTGATGTGTGCTAACCAAACAAATCAAACTCGAATCATGTTTTATACAAATTAATTGGTTATATAAAAAAATTAAATTTAAATATATTTTAAAAGGATAATGTGCGCAGCAAGTTCACGTGGTAATCTCCCATATTTTGTGAGTGTTTTTGTGTTTGCTTTTTTGTTAGTTTTTTTATTATTATTATTGAACTTTAAAAAAATTTCAAAAAGTTTTAGAAAAGTTGACAACCTTTAACATGTAAACCAAACCTAACCGCTAATTTTTATGGCACGTACTGCTCAACCCAAGCTACTTACCTTGTCAAACCGCATAAGTTAATTTCAGCCGATGCTAATTGAGAATTTTTTTACACACCCTACTCGTGATAAATATTCATATTCACTGTATTAAGCAAAAATAATTTTGTCCATCTACATTTAGCTTAATTAACTAACAAATTACAGGAAAAAATAATTTATATTTTTTAATAAGATTCTTTTCTATTTGACAAGTGTTAAAAAAATATGCATAATTTGTGTTAAAAAATAAATAAAAATTAGGCCCTCCACAGATCAATAAAGTAAAGTTTTTTATAAAAAAGATATCAGTTAACTAAAAAAATTTAGTGTTAAAATTCCATTTTTTAATATTTGCCATGCATATCCATTTTTTAAGTAATAACTTTAACCTAAAAATAAATAAAAATAAAAAAGTTGATACCAAACCAACCCAGAGATACAAGGATAAAGTTGATTTAAATATTTAAACCAACAGCCCAAACTTATTAATATTATTTTAATCTTTGACTGTAACCAAAAAAAAAAATTAAAAAGTGAACCAAAATCTCAATTCGTTGGCCATAGTCCACGGCCAACGGGTACAAGTGGCATCTATGAAGCACGGACACCTCTCCGAGGGCTCCGTACCAGTGTCGGACACGTGTCGGACACGGACACGCGTCGGACACGCGGTGGACATGTGTCCGACACGCACTAGAGAGTGTCCAACTTTTTTTTATTTTTTCTGAAGCCGGACACGTCCAGGACACGTTATGGACACTTTCGGACACGCACGGGGCCAATTTCAGAATTTAGAAAACATTTTTAGGGTCAATTTCAGAATTTATAAAATATTTTTGGGGTCAATCTGTAAAAAAGCAAAAAAAATTCTGTTTGCCCTAAATCAAAAGCCCTAAATCGATCTAAGAGGTTAGTGAGAACAAAAAGAGAAAGAGAGAAGGCAGATAACAGAGGAGAAAGACAACCTGGTCGCTCGTCAGTCGCTCGTCCGTCGCTCGTCATCGCTCGTCGGTCGTCGTCGCTCCCCGGCCGTCGCTCGTTGTCATAAGGTACACCTTTCTCTCTCTCTGTGTCTGTCGAGGTCTCCTCTCTCTCTCTCTCTCTCTCTCTCTCCTTCTGGTCTTCTCCTCCGTCTTCGACTTCGGTCTTCTTTTTTTTTTTCTATTATTTCAGAAATATATATATATATAAACAACTTCGGTCTTCTTTTTTCTTTTTTTTTTCTATTACTTCAGAATATATATATATATATATATATGTATATATTTATTTATTAATTAGTTTTGTTAATAAGTTGAAATAAGTCTTTTTTTTATAATATGTATTTATTTCAGAATATATATATATATATATTTATTAATTAGTTTTGTTAATATTTCTTTTTTCAGAATATATATATATTAATTAGTTTTGTTAATATTTCTTTTTCAGAATATATATATATATATATTATTAGTTTTGTTAATATATATATATTTTATTAATTTTGTTAATTTTAATAATAATGTGTGTTTATTAATTTTATTATAGGAACAAATTTGTAATTCTGAAACAATGGCTACTGCGGGTGGTAGTTCTAATGATATGCCTGATGATTATTTTGATGAGAACAAACTATTGTGGAAGTATGTAACTAAATTAGCAAAACCTGGGGAAGGAGGAGGAAATTGCCAATTACAATGTAATTTTTGTAATAATACTTTCAAAGGTTCATATACAAGAGCAAGGGCACATCTATTAAAACTTCCAGGAAAGGGAATTGGTGGTTGTAAGAAAATTACAAATCAAAAAATTTCACAATTGCAAAATGAGAATGATGCTGCTGAATTGAGAATTAAAAATGTTCATCCCAAAAATGTACCACTACCCCCTTCTAGTGTATCAATTGGTAGTAGTTATGCGTATGAATCAAAGAAAAGGAGGACATGTGCAAGTGGGAGTGGGAGTGAGAGTGGGAGTGGAAGTGCGCCTGGGAGTGGGAGTGCTATTGAGAAAGCATTCAACATGAAGGATAGAGAGCAATTACATTTTGAAATTGCTAGGATGTTCTACTCAGGGGGGGTACCATTTAATCTTGCAAGAAATCCTTACTATGTTAGCTCTTACACATTTGCTGCAAACCATAATATTCCTGGATATTTGCCTCCCGGTTATAATTTGTTACTAACCACATTACTTCAAAAGGAGAGGGCAAATATTGATAGATTGTTACAACCAATTAGGGGCACATGGAAGGAAAAAGGGGTGAGCATTGTTAGTGATGGTTGGAGTGATTCTCAAAGGAGGCCTTTGATTAATTTTATGGCGGTGAGTGAAAGTGGGCCTATGTTTATTAAGGCAGTTGATTGTTCTGGAGAAACTAAAGACAAATATTTTATTGCAAATTTGATGAAAGAAGTGATTAATGAGGTTGGGGCTAGTAATGTTGTTCAAGTCATCACGGATAATGCTCCTAATTGTAAGGCAGCTGGACAACTCATTGAAGCTCAATTCTCTCATATTCTATGGACTCCTTGTATAGTGCACACATTAAATCTAGTTTTGAAAAATATTTGTGCGGCAAAGAATATTGAGAGGAATGAGGTCACATATGAAGAGTGTAGTTGGATTAGTGATATTGCCGGAGATGGTTTGATGATTAAAAATTTTATCTCTAATCACTCAATGCGATTGGCTATGTACAATGAATTTGTGTCATTGAAGTTGCTATCGGTTGCCGAAACACGATTTGCCTCCACAATTGTGATGCTCAAGAGGTTGAAGCTTATAAAACATGGGCTTCAAGCAATGGTAATTAGTGACAAGTGGAATTGCTATAGAGAGGATGATGTTGGGAAGGCCAAATTTGTAAAAGAAAAGATTTTGGATGATGTGTGGTGGGACTACATTGATTATATTCTTTCCTTCACGGGTCCTATATATGACATGCTTAGGGCTTGTGATACGGACAAACCTTGCCTTCACTTAGTGTATGATATGTGGGACACAATGATAGAGAAGGTGAAGATGACAATATATAGGCATGAAGGGAAAAGAATAGATGAGGAATCTACATTTTACAATGTGGTACATCAAATTCTCGTGGATCGTTGGAATAAAAACAATACTCCTCTCCATTGTATGGCACATTCATTGAATCCAAAGTAAGTATCACATTTAAATTTGTTTTAGATATTTCATTTTAATGGACTTATCTAGTCTTTCTTGAAATAATTATTTTTTCCTATTTTGTATTGTAGATATTATAGTGATGAGTGGCTCCATGAGGATCAAAATAGAGTTCCTCCACATAGGGATGAAGAGGTGACACGTGAGAGGAACAAGTGTTTTAAGAGGTATTTTGAAGATATCATAGAGCGAACCAAGGTGATAACTGAGTTTGGAAAATTTTCGGGTTATGTTGAAGCATTCTCGGAGTATGATTCCATTCATAATAGGTGGCACATGGACCCTTATACTTGGTGGTGTGCATATGGTGCATATGCACCATCTCTTCAAAAACTAGCTTTGAGATTACTTGTGCAACCCGCCTCTTCATCTTGTTGTGAGAGAAATTGGAGTACTTACTCCTTTATTCACTCAGTGAGAAGGAACAAAATGGTCCCTCAAAGAGCGGAGGACTTGGTGTTCATTCATAGCAATCTTCGTCTTTTATCAAGGAGGAGCTCCCAATACTTGCAAGAAGAGACAAATGTGGGACATTGCTGGAGATAACTTTGACTCACTTGATGATATTGGAATGCTTGGGATAGCTAACCTCTCACTTGATGAACCGGTTATGGAGGCGGTCCTATTTACAGATGAAGGAGAAGATGGAGGTGGTGGTGAAGATGTTGTAATAGTTTCCTCTACTTAAATTCACATTTTCTGATATTTATGGATTTTGTAATAGATGATAGTTATTGGTACATTGGATAATTTTATATTTTGTGGTTTGATTTTCATGCATTTTGTAACAAATGATGGTTGGTAGCTTCAAATGACATGTTATGTATTGATGGAATGCAATTTTATGTTATTTCAATGTTTTTTTAATTATTTTTTAATAATTTTATGACATATAATAAATAAAATTAATTATATATATTGAACGTGTCCCCAGCGTGTCGTGTCCCCCATTTTTTGAAAATTTGCGTGTCGGCGTGTCCGTGTCGTGTTTGTGTCGTGTCGCGTGTCCGTGTCCGTGCTTCATAGAGTGGCATATTAACAAAAATGAACAGTCTCATGGAGGGAGGAGGAAAGCACACAGCGTAAGTTTTAAAGCAAAATACAAATACAAAGAAGCTTAGACGATCAACCAATCGGCATATGACATTTGATTCGAGTGCCTTGAAACCAATGATCTCTCTCAAATAGTCAGTGCAAGTCCTTACGTAGATGGGACAGGAATTCCTCTACATGAGCCACTGTTTGATACAGTTGAAGTGAAATTCATGCCCACAATCCAGCTTCCCGAGCTCCTCTCCATCAACATACTCTTCCTGCAATCCGATTCAACAAATGGAAACATATAGTTTAATAGGAAGCTTGAAACTAAAAAAATAAAAGCCCGGAGGTGAAGAACTTTAATGCTCTTTACCCGACAAACACAGCATGGTTCCTCCTCCACTGAAAGTCCTAATTTCATTGACTGATAACTATGCTGCTTCAAAACGTCCAAAATAGCAACGTCGCTCAATCCAATATTCACAGTTCCCATTTCGTCCTCCAAGGCCAACAATTCATAAGCGCAAGTTTAACATTCATGAGGAAATCTTTAATGATTTTTTTTTTTTTTTGAACAGCAAAAAAAACCCTTTATTGATGAAAATTGTCAAAATGAAATTACATCAAAAAAGGAAGAGGCAGTGCAAAAGGCATCAAAGCAAACCTCACGATCCCAACTAGGTTGGCACCGTGAGGACAGCCCAATCATTTGCCAGCACACCACAAGGTTGAAGAGAAAACAACCACAAGAATACATAGAAAAAACCAAAAACAATCCACCAAGACAAACTCCCCTCTGCAGACAGGCTCCCACTGCAATAATACAATAGTCCACCCACATACACCATCACAGCAGCTGGCCTAACAGCAGACCATTCTCACAACCAACACACAAAACTCCCTCTGCATCAGTCCAGTGCATACAGAACCCACAGCTTCCAACAGAGTCCATTGCATTCTCAAATCCTAGACCTCACCCCAGTGCAAAACCAGAGCAATATGCAGGCCACTGACCAAAGCATACATCTCCCAAACCCAATCTGATGCCTTAGAGTAGAAATACAATCCTCTGCTAAGAAAGCAGACCATAGATGCTTGTTCCAAGCAAAAACAATCCCAGCAGATCACTGCCACTACCTAAGCAGAGAAAAACAGAACAGGCCCAAAGCAACCTCACACTGAGCAGGCCTCCCAGCAGATCTCCCATCCCAGCAAACCTCCCAGCAACCCAGCAGATCCCATCTCAGCAGCCCTCCCAGCAACAAGCTTCACACTGAGCAAAACCAGTTGCCCACACACCAATGCAAACCACATTCCAGAGATGTAGCCCTCCCAGCAGCAAAAAACCCAGCAGACCTCACCAATGTAGACCAATTCCAATGCCTTAGAGTAGAAATACAATCCCCTGCTAAGAGAGCAGTCCAGAGATGCTTGCTCCAAGCAAAAACAATCCCAGCAAATCACTGCCACTACCTAAGCAGAGCAAAACAGAACAGACCCAAAGCAGACCTCCCAACAACCCAGCAGTTCCCATCTCAACAGCCCTCCCAGCAGCAAGCTTCACACTAAGCAAAACCAGCTGCCCACGCACCAATGCCTAACTCAGCCAACACCCCTATTGTAGAACCTTACTTATTGCAGATTATTCACAAAATCAGTTACTGAATAACCTGAGCAGAAAGAGCCAGCATCTTTGCACCACATCGCAACTCGCACTTTAATGACCTCACACAGCTCCTCAAAATTTGGATGAATGCCCTTAAAGATACAATCATTTCTTAATTTCCAGATGAACCAAATCACAGCCAGAGGCATGGCCTTCCAAATCACCCTCTCTTGTTTTTTCAGCCTTGTACCAACCCACCAATCAAAAAGACAGTGCACAGTACCAGGTTGTACCCACTGCAAACCCCATCAATTTTGCATATGTGCCCAAACCTTCCAAACAAAAGGGCAAAGAAGAAGCACATGATTTACACTCTCCACTTCTTCATTGTAGAAAGTGCAACTCACATTGGCCTCATCAAAGAGCACTCTAATTCGTTGCAAAAAGCTAGAGGTCTTTAGCCTTCCTTTCCATGCCAACCAACCAAAGAATTGAGCTCTAGGTGAAGAAACATTGTTCCATAACAGATCTGAAACCTTACACACTGTACCAAAAGAATTATCACACCACTTATAAACAGAGGACATAGTGAAATTACCTGATGATTCTGCTTTCCAATGCAAAGCATCAGCCATACTTTCCCCTAAGGGCTGGAGCATTACTCAGCAGCAATTTCAATCTATTCAAATCCTCCACCTCCCACTAAAAAAGTGATCTTCTAAAATTGAGGTTCCACTCCACCCCACTATTTCTTCTGGAGTGCATCACATACACAGAATCAAACTTTTCCAAAGACAAGGAATATAGCCTAGGGAAAACTTCCATCAAGCACACATTATTACACCATGTACCTCTCTAGAACAGAGTGTTTTTCCTATCCCCCATCACTGGAGCAGAGTTTTCTTTAAAGAATTCCACCAGTTCCGGTCTGGTTCTAGCAACACCCAAGATGTCAGCCCATATACATGAAATACTAGGGTTATCAACAGGTTCTGGACACCACCCTATACCCACCTGATTGTATTTGTTATATATCACATGTTTCCACAGAGCATTAGGTTCAGCCCCAAACCTCCACCACCATTTCAATAAGAGGCACTCATTCATGAGTCTAATCCTTTTAACCCCTAGACCCCCCTGCTATTTGCTTTAGAAATCTCCTTCCATTTGACCAAATATATTTTCCTCCTAAACCCATCCCCACCCCAAAGAAAATTGGATTGAATAGACACAAATTCCTTAGCAACCCCTGCTGGCATTTTGAACAGAGATAAATAATAAATAGGTAAGCTAGACAACACAGATTTAACCAAAGTCACCCTACCAGCAAAGGAGAGGAATCTTCTCTTCCAAGAGGAAAGTCTTTGTTTGCATTTGGCTAACACTGGCTGCCAAGTCCTCTTTCTCCTTGGGTTTGCACCTAGAGGGAGTCCTAAGTACTTTAGGGGCAAACTTTGGTGAAGACAATTGAACTTATCAGCAAACTCCTTGGATGCTTCAACTGTTAACCCAACACCACACACGACACTCTTGTGGTAGTTAATTTTTAGTCCGGACAACACTTCAAACCATCTCAAAATCCTCTTTAAGTTATTGACCTCCCCCCAATGAGCTTCACATAATAGAATTGTGTCGTCCGCGAATTGCAGGTGAGAGATCCTAAAGGCACCTGAACCAACAGTTGCCCCTTTGATCAACCCCAACTGTTTTGCTCTTTCCAGCAGGATATTCAGGCCCTCAGCCACAATGTTAAAAATGAAGGGGACTAGAGGGTCACCTTGCCTAAGACCCCTTTGCGAGCTAAATTCTAAGGTTGGAGAACCATTTACCAAAATGGAAACTCTGGCTGTTGAGACACACTCCCTCATCCAACTAATCCATTTAACCCCAAAACCAAAATTTGAAAGCATAGTAAATAAGAAATTCCAATTGATTGAATCATAAGCTCTTTCAAAGTCCAACTTTAGGACAATGCCACTCTTTCGATTCTTCTTCCAGCCATCCACAATCTCATTGGCTATCAACACCCCATCTAAGATGTTTCTGCCCCTAATGAATGTTGATTGTGCAACACTAATAATTTTAAGCATCACAGTTTTGATTCTATTAGCTAATACTTTTGCCAATATTTTATACGAAGAGCCAACGAGACTAATAGGTCGGTAATCATTCAAACCAGAGGGGTTCTCATTCTTCGCAATCAAAGCAACAAAAGAACTATTTATACATTTGACCAGTTTTGCATTTTGATGGAATTCTTGCATGAATTGCAACACATCTACCTTGATCACCTTCCAACACTTTTAAACATCATAAGATTAAACCCATCAGGTCCAGGTGCTTTGTTACCTTCACAACTCTTAACTGCAGCTACAATCTCATTTTCCAAAAACTCAGCTTCCAAGAGCTCAACAGCTTCTCTATCCCCAATGGATACGAAAGACCCAGATAGCCTTGGTCTATTGCACCATGGTTCAGTAAATTGGTTAATAAAATGCTGTTGAACTGCAGCCCTCACCTCCACAAGATCCTCCTTAACAATTCCATTGACTGCTATTGAGCACAGAGAGTTTCTGATTCTTCTAGAGCTGGCCATAATGTGAAAAAAAATTGTGTTCCTATCCCCTTGTGTTGACCACTTCATTCTGAATTTTTGTATCCATGTCCATTCCACCATTTTACTTAGTTTCCAAGCTACACCTTTAGCCTCTCTTTTGCTAGCTTGCTCTGCCATTGATAATGGTCTTTCTTCAGCACTTAAATCAAGTGCATGAATCTCCTCTTCAACTTGTTTAAGTTTATGCTCCACATCACCAAAGACTTCTTTAGCCCACTGTTTCAAAGCCAGTTTTAGTATTTTGAGCTTCTGAAGACATTTGAAACCAGCCCATCCCACCACATTGGCTTCTAACCGCGTATTTTCCACAAAAGATCTGAACTTTGGATGTAGGGTCCAAGCATTTAGAAATCGAAAAGGAGTTGGACCCCAATCTCTCTCATCCTCCATCAACAAAATAGGACAGTGATCTAAGAGCTTCCAGGGCAGCCCCCAAAGCTTAAAATTAAACATTTGTAGCCATTCTGGATTAAGCAAATACCTGTCAATTCGGCTCCACTTCTCCCCCTCCTGAGAATTGCACCAAGTAAATTTTATTCCCCTCATTGGTAAATCGGCCACTTCAAGATTATCAATTAACTCATTAAACTCCCTCATACCTTTATCTCGCCTAGAACTCCCTTTCTTTTCTGATATACTCATGATCTCATTTAAGTCCCCTCCCAAGCACCAAGGTTTATCGTATACCAACTTTAATTGAACCAAGCTATCCCACACCGTCTTTCTCCTCCCCATATCATTCAGCCCATAAATATTTAAAATCACACACTCAAAACTGTTATAGAGAGTACCTGATAAAATTATGAAGTTCCTGTTGCTGCAGCAATCAACCAGTTGAAATACTTCTGGGTTCCAGATGCATAATAAGCCACCAGCAGCTCCTGCTGAATCAACTGCCATGAAATCCATTTGATCTCTGCCCCAGATTGATCTAACAAATTTTTCATCAATTGTGGATATCTTAGTTTCTTGTAGTAGAACCATATCAACCCTTCTTTCACAGAACACTTGTTTAATCTTCCTCATTTTCCCAGGCCTTCCTAACCCTCTTACATTCCAAGAGATAAGCTTCATAAAAAGAACATTTTTCAACTCCTAAAACCCCCGGGGCAGCTGCTTAACAAGCATCCCCACCCCTAATCCTCATTTTTTCTTTGTCATTGACTTCCAAATCTATTAGTTTGTTGAGGACAATATCGTCATTCCCTTCACAGTTCACACCAAGAGTACGCCCAATTTGGAGTGATGCTTCAGCCTTAGTGAGTAATAATCTCCTACTGTTTGCTTCAGATGCCACTGAGAGTGAGAGGGCTGCTACCACCGATCGAAACACTGCGCCTTTCTTCAAATTTAGAGAGGTTCCCACCATTGATTTGTCCCTTTGGAGACTACCTTTTTTCTTATGATAATTGTTAGGGAGATCATGATTTTGCACCCTATAGATGGCTACCCTCTTCTGAATTGATTCTGCAGAAGAACCCAAAATCTCGCTTCTGACGTCTCTTCCATTTCGGGCTATTGGTTCTTCAACACTACAAGGTTGAATAGAGTCTTCTAAGTCAGTTTGGGCCTCCACTGTTTTAGTTCCAGGTGGTTTGTGGGTTTGGGTTTCCACATCATTTAGTTCATGGGCTTTAGTCAAAACAACCTCAATGTTAAGCCCAAGCCTTAATAAATCAGATCCACTTAGACTTTTTAAGAGGCCTGGGTTACTAAAATCACCATCAACAGGCCTATTCACCCCATTTTGAACGTTGATTGAGCTCATCACCAGAGCTACCTCCCTACTCCCACATGTGCCCCCAGAAATTGCTTTCTCCATGCCGCGAACAGTTTGAGCCACCACAGACATGCTCTTACAGCTAGCCTCCCCTTCCCTGCCATTACAATCATCATTTCTTGGGTCACTACACGTTATTGCTACGTCTCCATCATTGTCCACCTCATTGCCTACTAGTGCCTCCACGGCATCATCACCATTTTCTTGCTTGCTCTCTGCTTCCACCCTCTGCGTAACCTCATCCCCATAAGAGCTATGATTGACACTAACACCATGTTGATGATGGCAAATACAGTGTTTATTCACCACCTTCGCAGTAACAATCTGATCTTCGCAAACTTTTATCGGATAAAGTACCCCTTTGCAATCCAAATTGATTGTTTTATTGATGGATTCCATGCACTTGGTGACTATTCAAACCTTGCCGCAAATCAGGTTTTCCATATTGGATGTATCATCAGCAAGACCAGTCACTTCCCCCCATAATCTGCCTATTGAATAGAAGGTGTTGTTATTCCAAACGTTTAGGGGAGACATCTCTTTCTTGTGCAATGGACATCCCCTGTTTCCATTCTGTAACCGATTCAGCCCAATCCTTAACCCAAACCTCCATTAGCTTGAGTTTTTTGCGCATGTTTTCCACCGATGGAAAGGATAGAACTATGTCTCTACTCCCTCCTTCTCGAACCTCAATATCCTCCATGCCTCTAGACCTCAACTCTATTTTGAAATCTGCCCCACAGTACAACGGCTTTAATCGCACAATGGCACTGGTGTGCAACCATCCATTCCCTACTTCATAAACTTTTACAGTTAAAGTTGCATTAGTGAATGACCCTTTCCCACTTACTACCTGGGCAAAGGATTCTTTACCTTTTAGCTTCCAAGACACCGTTCCCGTACCTCCCATTTCCTTTCTTTGGATTGAACTCTGTAAAGGCCTTTTATGTGCTTCAACACGACGAACAAACTCTGCAACTTTCACTGTTAAGGCTCTGCTGTCACACCACAATCCAGTTACTTTCTGGACTGCCATGTTTGCTGTGATTGAGTAATAATATCTCACGAATCCAAACCTGGAGTGCGTCATCTTCCTTCTTTTATGTGGTATAAAAATGTCCTGCACCACTCCGAAGTGAGTGAACAAAGTATGCAACCCTTTTGGGTCCATTGACTCTGGTAAATTATCCACAAAAATCGTATGGATGCCTGAATCCCCCCTTTGATGAGTGTTCCCTACACCTCCATGCTTGCGTACCACTGGTCTCCAGCCACCTGCTTCCATGCCTTGTTCCCGTTAACTGACCCTAACGACTAGAGGGCTCAAAATTTCTCTACCTTTGAATGTTAGCTTGGTTCTTCCTTTAGGAAATCTTTAATGATAATGAGGAAAAAAATGCCAAAAAAGTCTAGATTATCATTTACTTCAATTCCTAAAGTGTTACCTTATAAGATATGTTATCCACATTGAAATGCATATCTCCATGCATATCAGACTCAAAACATTGGGCCAACAGTCACATCATCCTAGCATACCACCATCCAAGCAAGCCATATATTATACATGAATGAAATCAAAACGTGTGAGAAACATTATTGTGTACGCTTTACTAGTCAAGATATACAATAGTATTGAACAATGTTGTAGAAAATAGTTGTTCCAGTGTATAGCACAAAATATTATTTTTATATTTGGAATACATGGACATGGCAACTTAATCAAGTTTCTATCCATTTCCCAAAGCAAGCACAAGCCTGATAATCGAAGTATAAAATAAACCTAGCAAAAGATCTAACCTCATATTGCAAGGCCGTGCCATCAACCTCTTGTAGGATTTCCCAGGTAGCCTGCTTATGGCAAAACAAAGATATTTAGAGCTCTGACTAGAGAGCTGGTGAAAATTGTTAGAAGGGAAAAGCAATATATTATAAATATAGAAAAGAAAAGCAATATACTATTGAGCTTCCAAATTCAGTGGGTCTAACTTATAAAGGTCTGAAAATTTTAGTCAAGATCTAGCTTTAGTAAATACAGCTCCTTGAATAAGTGATATGATGGAGTGATTGGATCAACAAGAATGGAGGGGGCTAAGACTCAGAAAGAGAGAAGAGAGTTGCAGCATTGTCTTGACTTAGTGAGAAACTCAGGATATGGACAAAAATGACTTTTACTAATATTTTTTTTTTTACAATCTACAAATAAATTTCTATACAGACTTCAAAACAAAATATTTTCATTAAGTAGACTTCTTGATAAATAATTGATTAATGCTTTAACTATAATAATCCCATAAAAGATTCAATAAGAGAAATACATGAACTGAAACGAAAATCGTGGTTTATGAGATGCATCAACAAAAGTTCAAACAACATAGTAAGAACATCATCCATAAGGAAGGGAATAAATAAATTTCAAGTACCAATAGAGCTCTCTTAGCACTGAATTGCTCCAATGCAGGCACAATTGAAAGGACAGCAGCATTATGTCCTTCTGCTGTCATCATCGAATCTACAGGGCTTAGAATGGCCGGCTGAAGAAAATTTGACAGCCCCTCTTCATATTCTTTGACCAAGTTCATTGGAGGAAACCTAGGAGTAGTAGACGGATAGCACCAGCAAAGCCATTCTGAGAACTGTAGTATACAGGAAAGGCACTTGAAGCCATTACATTTTGGCTTATAATACCCATCTTAGGATTAGGAACTAGCACACTCTGCACAGATGCTTCTAGCAATATATCTCCAGTTGTCTTCTTGCCACAGTGCATCACTTCCAATTGGAGGAATAGATGAAGCATTGCCAGAGCTGGAAGACATCCAATAAGAAGTATGGAAGAACTATGAAGTGCTACCAACATTCGAAGAGGAAGACGTGCTTGAGAATTGAATGTTTTGTTCAGCTCCTGGATTAGTTCTCTGGCAAGTGTTTCTTTTGAAGGTTTCCATATTTTCTTCTAACCTTGAAGACTGGTTCAGGGAATAATAAAAATTGGAGGAGTGGCTTTTACGTTCCATAAAGGCTAATTTATGTTCCCACTGAAGTTTAAATCAAGCCACCAGAATTAGTAATGGATCTATAGTAATTTTCTTCTGCAGCATGTAACATGTTTAGCAATGTGCAAGAATAATAGCAATTAAATACTAAAATATATAACAAGTATATTAATCAACTATGAGTTTCCAAAAAAATCTTTTAGTTACCAATAATATAATAACAATGAACAGCATGCATCATTTAACTTTAAAAAATAAATAAATAAAACAAACAAGATCTACACAGAAAAAAAAGGGAGAGAATGAGAGAGAGGCAGTTATGATCAAAGGAAAAACTTTTAATATAATACTAGTATCAACCATCTAATTTGAAAGGCTTTACAACCAGCAACAATATATGTGCATGGCCTTTTAACTATCAATAAAAGATGTGAGAGCATCCACCATTTACAAAACTCAAACTTCGATATTGGAACACATGTGAAATGATTAGAAAAATAAAAGGAACGAGGAAAATGAGAAATGAAGAACAACTCCGTGACTGTCAAAAATCATTCATCCGTTGAACTACAATACAATAACAAGTTTTAGCTCCCCCAAGTACTTTCAAATTTTTCTCCAATCATCATGCATAGATTTAGAATTGCTCATGAACCATCTAATATCTATATTGAGAACTGTCTTTCCTAAATGATGCCAAAGATTTTACCATAAAAACCATTGTACAAATCCTAGAATCTTCAAGGAAAAGATTCATGAAACAAATTAAAAGTTTTAAATGAAACATTATACGGAAGCCAATGGACTGTTATAGTCTCACTAGATCACCAAGGTCACCTAGTTAGTCTGAAAAATCAGCCACTTAACCCATTATGCATGCACAAATACAGGGACACGCCAATGCAAACAGCCAATCATTTATACATGCATGGCTAAGCATCTATAATTCTTGTTACAAACTTAAAGATTGACACATTCACTACACATTTGTTAATCAAATTTAAGGACAGCCATAAAAAAGAAAAGAATAACATAAACGACAACAATAAGGGAAAGGCTTCACAACAAACAACAAATAAGATAAATATAAAGCTAGTTAGGTCATGCTAATTATTATTGTTAATAATAGTACTCTTAAGGTGCCATTTCAAAAGGGAAGTAAATAATGAGATAATAGGTTCATCTTTAGTTTCTTCGATGTACAGAATGATTGTGTAGTGTTCCTTCTAGGAATTGATGAGTGGAAGGATTGTCATGCCTTATACGAGCCAAAGCTAAGTGAGGTTGGTGAGGGGGAAATTGTGAGTAATCCATTGAGAGTTCTTGGAGCTCATGAGAATATGCACACTACTTCCACATCTAGGGATTGAAAATAAAAGGAAGCTTGTAGAGAAAATTTATAGCCTAAAAGTTTCCCATGAGAAAGTGGGGGTAAATTTTTCTATTGAACCCAAAGAAAAGCCGCCAAAAGCTTTCTAGCAAACATATATCTCAAAACAAGGACGCAGGGTTTGTGTGTTTATGTCCCTAGCCTCTCAAGTTGTGAGAGGTTGTCTTTACTTTGTGAGTCTTGTGTTTTGCAAGTTTTGACCTAACCTCTCGAGTTGTGAGAGTATTTCTTTTTGTAGGCTAGGTTTCTCATGCTGTTTCTCGACTATGAAGCACAGACACCTCTTCATGGTCACCTATGTATTGGTGTCCAACACCTGTTGGACATGGACACACTCAAAGCCATATGAATATAAGGGAATTGATTCCTTGATGCATGTAATGGTTCACGTCTACAATCATAAATTATTCATTGAGTGATCAACCATTATTTGATGCATTAGCATGTACACTCACCCAACCACACAAACAAAAGTAGAAGTTTTAAGAAGTCATGGCCTTCCTCTTTATTTTCAATGATCTAATCTTGAATATAGAAAAATAAAAATTAAATGAGAAGTGGGCGCCTTATGCTTGCAAGGCGAATAAATCATCAGAGAAAAAATCCAGCAAATTTTAAAAATCTGTCAGTCAACTTTTTTTTTTTTTCTTTTTTTAATTGGCACTGAGTGTCCGGATCAAAGCCCGACTAGTCTCCAGAGGTGCACAGGCCCTCAACAAGATGGAAAGTAATGAATTGATGCATACTTGGTTAAACATGTGAGATGTTCAGTTTACCTACTCGAAAATTAGTTACCTATGGTTGATTAATAAAGAGAGAAAATAAAGATGTGACAAAAGAAAAATATGTGTCTGCCACAAAGACATAAATGTTTGTATTATTAATCTTTGGAATTCCAAACTTGAAGATTAAGGCATCCTACTAAATCATCAAATTAAGTGTATATGTGTGATTTTCAATTAATAGGCTTGAAGATTGACACATGCATAAATTAATCTCTCTCTCTCTCTCTCTCTCTCTCTATATATATATATATATATTTTAAAGAAGATTTAAGTCAAGCAAACAAGGAGTCTGCACATGAGACAAGTTTGCAATGATTAAGAGGGATGGGAGGGGGGGCAAAAGCTGGGTTTTATTTTTTTAATAAATATTTTACAGATTTTGGATATAAGAATGGCCACAGAAAATGGCTGATCATCAAGAAAAATGCTAAGAGAAAAAAAGAAAATGTAACATTTCAAAATTACTTCTCCATTAGAGATAGAAAGAAATCATCTACGATTCATGTTTTAATCAATTCATGCCATCTGAACACCTTTAAAAAAAATATATTAAATAAATAAATAAATAAAAACATCAACAAGTAAGAAAAAAAACAGAAACCCAAAAAAAGGAAGATTTAAATAGATTGATTGAAAATGAACAATCACAGATATGAAAAAACACTGAATAAACAACAACCATAGATACAAGTTTTCAATTAAAATAAAAGGGTTTTAAAATCAAAGGAATTGAAAAGGATCACTAAAACATGAAATTAAGCAATCAAACTAGATTATAATCCGAAAGCTTCACACAAAATAAAGAAAAACAAATGGGTATAAGAGATTATACCAGAAAGAATAGAATTGAAGCGAGAAGAATTCAAAAAGAGCTCTTGTCCTTCAATTGCAGTACTCTCTGCCTCTCTCTCTCACACACACACACTATCTGTGTGTGTGTTTCTCTCTCTAACCCAGTGTGCAGATGGTTTTGTAAGGAAAAGTGATTGAAGGTAGGGATTCTTATAATCTGGGTGCTTTGGAATCGAGACCATAATTGCATTCCAATACAGGCAACCCCTTCCACACTCAATTGTAAGGTGACCAGCGAAGACATCGTTGTGCTACTTCAATTCAATACGCCCAGGCCATTTCTCTCTCTCTCTCTCTCTCTCTCTCGGGTTTAAGCCAAAGCTCTTCTTCGTCGTTATGCTTTTTCCCTCCTTCGTGTCTCTTTGTTCAAACTTGAAGCATATCATATGTGTGTACTCTTATTCACATCAGTTACTCCTCCATTTAATAACCCTTCTGTCTTAAAATTTAAAAAAATAATAATAAATAAATAAATAAAATAAAATTACACTAATCCGAGTAATAATAGGAGCACAGACACTAACGCCTTATTTGTCATAACTTAAAAAAGTCAAAAAGTCATTATCCTATTTAAGTCATATTATCTTATTTAAGTCACATTACCTCTCTACCACATCACTACAAACTCAACCCATACACAGCCCATATTTCATAAAAAGTTAAAAAATACACTTATTTAAATCATTTTACACCACCCCTAAATAAAAATGTGGCACATATATAGAAGGGATCCTACATGTAAGTCTCATATTATATGGGGTAGATATGAGATGAGTCTATTCCAAGAACATAAATACTAACGGTGTTTGACAACTAGGTTTTTGGGTTTTTTTTTTTTTGGTTTTTTTCACTATAAGACAAATGTTTTACAAAATCAAAAAAAATCAATCCAAACAAAATATCACATCAAACCGCATAATCATTTCACTTTTTCTCTCACAAACATCATATCCAACCACAAAAAAACCCAACTATCTTCTCAAATACAAAAAAAAATTTCTCCAATAATATCCTACAACTAAAAAAACCTACAAAAAAACTCACTTCCCAAACACCCACATAGAATGAGATACATAAATAGTGGTGTTTTGAAAAGTTGGTAAAAAGTTAATTTTTTTTACTTTTTTTAATTTACTTTGTCTTTTTATGGATAAAAATTGTGAAAAGTGATATGACTCAAAATGAATAAAAAGTTAAAAACTGACCTTTTTTTTTGCTTCCCAAAAGACCCTATAGAATAGGTCCTATATGTAGATCACATCATGTCGAATACCTATATGGGGAGCCTATGAAATGGGTCCTACATGATATGAGACTTGTATATAACACCTATCTCATATACATATATATATATATATATATGGGTCCAGCTTGTCTCAAGTTGAGATCAAGACTGGACCCGTCCATTTCGGTCCATGGGGTCCATTTTTTAGGCCTGTTTTGATAATCCGAATCGTTCAATGTATAAAACTCGTCGAGTACTACATGCCTGTAAAAAATCACGTTGATCGGATATCAATAGCTATGTGCTCAAATCAATTTTGTATAAAAAAAAAATGTACGGTGAAACAATTAGGGTCTGTTTGGTAACGTTTACGTTTTCAGTTTATATTTGCAAAAATTCTATAAATTGGTTTTTATTTATTTTTTGTTTATTTTTAGAAAAACATAAACTACAAACGCATTTGGTAATTGACAAAATGTTTAAAAAAATTTAAAAATATAAAAAAGAGTGAGAAATGACAAGTGGCAGCAGAAGACGGTGGTGGAAAGTGGTGACGGTGGGTGGTGGCGAGCGAGTGGTGGTGGTGGTGGTGGGTGGGTGGGTGACAGTGGTGGGTGGTGGGTGGTAGCGAGTGGGTGGTGGTGGTGGTGGTGGTGGTGGGTGGTGGGTAGTGGTGGTGGCAGGTGGGTGGCGGATTGCAGGTGGTGGTAGTGAGTGGGTGACGGTGGCGGGTAACAGTGGCGGATGGTAGGCAGTGGTGGCAGTTGAGTGGAAGATGACGGGTGGTGGTGGGTGGGTGGTGGTGGCGAGTAGGTAGCGGGTAGTGATGATGGGTGGATGGGTGACTGTGGCGGGTGGTGGATGGTAGCGAGTGGGTAGTGGTGGTGGTGATGGCGGTTGGTGGTGGCAGATGGCGGTGGTGGGTAGGTGGGTAACAGTGGCAGGTGGTAGCGAGTGGGTGGTGGTGGTGGTGACAGGTGGGTGGTGGGTGGTGGGTGGTGGTGGTGGTGGCAAGTGGGTGGCGGGTGAGTAGTGGGTGGTGGCGGTGGGTGGTGGGTGGTGGTGGCGGGCGGGTGGCAGATGGCTGGTGGTGGCGGGTGGTGAATGGTGGTGGCAGGTGAGTGGTGAGTGGTGGTGGCGGGCGGTGGATGGTAATAGCGAGTGGTGGGTGGTGGTGGTGGTGGTAATAGTGGCGAGGGGTGGGTGGTGGTGGCGAGTGGGTGGCAGGTGGATGGTGGGTGGTGGGTGGTGGGTGGTAGGTGGGTGGTGGTGGGTGGTAGTGGCGGAAGACGGTGGTGGAAAATGGTGGCGGGTGGTGGCTAGTGTTGGGTAGTAAAAAAAAAAAAACTGAAAACTCAAAATGGAAACACATTTTTTGAGTTTACATTTTTTGGCCAAATTTATAAACTGAGACCACTGATTTATAAATCAAAAATTTACCAAACAAGTTTTTATTTGAGTTTTTAAAATTTTTGTAAATATAAACAGAAAACTAAAAACGTAAGTTATAAAAAACTGATTTTTTACCAAATGGCACCTTAACGGTTGATAAAAAACTGTTTTGTTCACATAGCTATCGATATCCAATCAACATGATTTTTTACAGGCATATAGTACTCGACGAGTTCTACACATTGAACAGTTCGGATTATCAAAACGGGATCCGTGGTGGGCCCCCACGGGCCCAACAGCACGGTCCAGTCCGATCTTGGACTGGATCAAAGCCATTGCCTATATATATATATATACTAGGGTATGCCCGTGCCTGAAGGCACAGTGAAAATATTATTAGAATAAAAATGTAATTGGAATGATTTTATGATTTTAAGCAAACAATAAAATGTAAGTCCCACAACACAAACATATAATAAAAATCAAACGAAATACCCCCGTCAGAGCTCTACAATATAAAGAAAATGCCAAATAACAAATTAAGCACATTAACCAATATTCTATAATACAAAAAAAAGACAAATAACAAATTAAGCAGGCCAATCAGTACTCCACAATAGAAAAAAAAAATGACAAATTAAGCACACCAGCCGTACGTTGCAATTCAAAAAAAAGTTATAAAAAATTGTGCAAATAACAATTATTTTAAAAGATTAATACGTACACAATCCAATCCTATATTAAAAGCAACACCCTTCCTGATAAAAATATACATGGAAGCAAAAAATCAAATTCAACTGAAAAAAATATGAAGTTTTTTTAAGCTAATTCAAGAGCATATTTGGGAAAAAAAAGAAAAAAAAAAGACTATAACACCAAGTGAATAGTTGAAATGAATATTATAAAACATACATCTAAACTTAGTTATAAATTGCACATAGATAAAAGGCTTTACAAACTAAAATTTACATCGATATGAAACTTTACAAAATCTAGATCGTAACTATCATATGTACGCTTTTCACAAAAATAAATATGATCTTCAAACTTGTTCTTTCTTAGAATTCCTAAGAGCGCCTCATCACTTTCCAAAAAGTATTTGTTTCAACTTCTATATATCCCCAATGAGAAGCATGCACGACAATCTAGTAATTTATGAAAATAAAAAAGCTAGTTTATTAGTAGAAAAAAATCAATATAAATATCAAAACACATTTAAATTGAAATTACCTTGTTACATCCCCATTGAAGCAATCTAATTGTATTTATCTTTTTGAGGTCCATATATTTTTTAACCCAATCCTACAAAAGTCAACATATATAGCAAAAAAAATTTAAAATAATAATTTGTAATCAATAGAAGCAAATTTGTCAATAAATAAATTGTACCTTTTGACAAAAGTGATTTGATCCATAAGTAACACTATAACAAAATTTTAGGATAAACAATGTTTGTAATAGAATCTAGCTCATTGTTGGGAAGGAAGACACTTGTACGAACAAAAGATGTGCATCTAGATAGGGTCTCATACAGTTGTCTATGACTAAACACTAGTGTGCGCAATAAAAATATATATATTTAGAAAGTTTAAAAAATACAGCATTTAAAAAAAATTTCTATATAATTAAATTGGACCTACCTCTCAAACCCGGATGACATTAAAGTCATGCTCATCACGGATGACAACATTAGCATTTCTTTCTTCAAGAAATTGAACCTATAAATACAAAAGAATTATAGGCAAAAAAAATTAAAAAATGTATGCATGTAAGAAAATGAGTAAAAGGAGTTGATATTATAGTTTGACGTAGGCCTCCATCCATCTGTAAAATATAAGAAAATAGCATTTTGTTATAAGGAAATTAGATAAAAAATAATGAAAAGAAAAGAAAATTGACTTAGACTTATAAGAAAAGTGTATTTTTTTTTTCAAATAAATTAAAAATAAAACAACTTACGTAACCAAAAATAGTAATGTTGTCCATAATTAGAAGTTAAAGGTCAAGAGTGTCTCAACCTGAAAGGGTGCGTTTGTTTGGACGGAGTGGATAAGGGGGGATTGTAATCTATCGGACTGTTAGTCCTGGGATACATTGTCCCTGGACTATTTGGTCGGATTGGATTTGTATCCTATGTTTGTTTAGTCATGGGATTAGAGGTCTAGATTGGACTATTCTAGTGAATCCCATATTTGTTTGGGATATTATAGAGAATGATAAATGTTCAAAAGACTATTTGCCCTTTTGAATTATTTACTAAATAATAAGAATATTAAATCTGAATTATAAATTTTATTTAATTTGTTTACTAGAACTTATAAAATATTAAATAAATAGAATATTAATAAATATTACATAAATTTATTTTAATTTGTAATTGAGACTTTTAATTTATTTTTTTTTTACTTTATTAAGTATAATTAATACCATGAATGCACCAAATATGAAATTTTTTTGACTTCATGCCTAATTCTAGTAGATCAGGACAAGGTAGCAATTGTGATAATAACATGACAAAGTTCTTGACTTCATGCGTCACAGATTTTTTTGACTTCATGCCTAATTCTACCTTGTCATGCCAATTTTTTCAAGTGTTCAACTAAACATCTAGCTAGATTTTTAGTGTAGCTAGATTTTTTGTATAAAAAGAATATATATCACAACCCTTGATATAAAAAATCACAATTTTATTATCATAAAAAATCAAATGATAATCTCAAAGCAAAAAAATCTGAAAACACAATTTGTAAACACCCTTACATAAAAAAAATTGTGATATATATTGCTGTGTCATGTTATTATTAGAATTTTTTTGCTTTGTCATAACCAGAAATCTGGAAACACAAAACAAAGCCAACCACAGAAAGGCAATATATACAATTTCAATTATTCAAGTATTCAATCAGGTGGCAATATAAACACCATAAAGGAAAAGAGCTAATAAGGACACTTCATAATTTCTATTATGATCCGAAGTCTAAAGAAAAGATACTATACAAAGCCAACCACAAAAACAATATATAAAAAGCATCCCAATTATAGTTAACAAAATACGGGTGCTTATACACAAAAGAAACAATAATTAAGTCTATCAACAAGTTTATAATAGACTTAACAAAAAACATTCCCTACCATGCATATCAAATTATGGCCAAAAAGAAAATACTCCAATGAAATGCAACAAGTTTATTATGGAGCATGCTTACTTAGCAACCTCATCACCCACCTTAGCCTATCATCATGTGTCAAGCTGAAGAACATGTCAAGCTTTTGGACATCATGGGATATAATTTCACAAGCATCTAACCTTTCATGTACAGTAATTGGCAACTTCGTAAGTTCATCGTTTAGTGATGCCCGTTTAGATGCAAGATCATGTGAATACCCCATTCTTTTTCCAATGAATTCTAGTTTATCATTGGTTGTTCCCAAGACATCCACCAACTTGTCAGCAAACATGGTCAGCCCTTCAACTACTTCATCATTGGCTCTAGGTCTTTTCTTGTCTTTCTTTTTGGTAGAACTATCAGAAGGCCGTTGAGTTGCTGAGTTTGAATAGTCCATTGCTTCACCAGTCTGACTATTTAATCCCATTTGTTCCAGAAAAGTGTTATTATCTGCAAGACCATGCAACAACACATCTTCCTCAGCATTCATAGCCTCA
This sequence comes from Camellia sinensis, assembly GCF_055761805.1. Taxonomy (NCBI): domain Eukaryota; kingdom Viridiplantae; phylum Streptophyta; class Magnoliopsida; order Ericales; family Theaceae; genus Camellia; species Camellia sinensis. The sequence goes on from NC_138964.1 coordinate 195,192,616, forward strand.
ACTGCATCAGCAGGGTCTTCAGCAAACTCTCCTGCAGCTCGATCTTTGCCAAATATTTGAATTCATTCATCGAAATGTCGGAAAGTTTTGTTCCTCAGGTGTTTTGCATCATTGTCCCTCTACAATGACCAACTAATCCCAATTAATATCTTTAACATAAGGTTAAAATACATATATGAAATAGTACGTAAATAACAAAAGGAGATAACTTTACCCGAACATATGCCTCCCATACACTATCACTCTCTACGTCAATTCTTTTTTCAGTATCATTCCATCCAAACCCACTAGTAGCAAGCATACCAGACACGGAATTGTATTGCTTCTTCCATATTTTAATCTTTGATTCGATATGGGGAGAGCCACGTAAATCTATCCCGGGTAACAACTCTGCTATTTTATTCTCCAATTTCATAAGATAGCATGCCTTGAAAGAATTGTCAACTTTCATTCCATAATTCACAATGAACAACAAGGCTGAAATTAGACAATCCTCTTCACGTGGGCTCCATACTCGCCTTTGTTTTAATGAATCAACCTTGTCATTCTTTTTCTTTCGAGAACTGGATACCTCATTATCCATGCCTACAGTAATAATTGAACATTTCATATGCATTACCATAAAATATAAATAACTCACAAATATATATATCATAATACCAACCATTGCAAATATAATTCAACATCCACAATGTCAATTATTCATAAACGTACATAGCAATGACACATCACAAATTTAAATGGTTTAACAACAAAGCAAAGTAGAAACACAAAGCTATCTTTGTCCAGCCCTTCCATTAGCCAACCAATTGTTGTACAATTGCATTGCAAATGTATCCCGCCACTCAGTCCACTCGTTAGATGTCTCAACAATCTCAATAAAATCATCTCCCATTGGGGGTTGATTTTCTAAGGCATCCGCTAAGTCTGGATCATCCTCTAGAGGGTCAACTACCATCTCTCGTCAAATGAAGTTGTGTAACAAGCAACATGCTGTGATAATTCGATTTTGGGTTCTAATGGGATAGTATGATGCACTGCGAAGTATAGCCCATCTCATTTTCAACATTCCAAAAGACCTTTCTATGATATTCCTGGCTGATGCATGGTTCATGTTGAAATATTCTTGGTAATTATTTGGCATTGCTCCTTCTCTCCAAACAGACAAATGGTATCGCTGACCACGGTAAGATGCTAAGAATCCTTTCCCATTCGTATACCCCGCATCCACTAGGTAATAGTAACCTGTGCGTGGAATGTTATGCATTAGATTAAATTTTTATTCATGAATTTAAGAAAAATTAAGTACTTTTGTATTGCCATTTGGGATCCTTAAGCCATTGGGTCGATTGATTGCATCTCTCAAAACCCTAGAGTCGGCCGCTGACCCTTCCCACCCCGGCAACACATATATGAAATTCATGTCTTGGGAGCAAACTCCCAAAACATTAGTAGCAATCTCTCCTTTTCTTGTCCTATATCTTGCTTGATGAACCACAGGTACACGAACTTTAATATAGGTGCCATCGAGTGCTCCAAGACAATTCTAAACAAACCAATTCAATAGGCATTATAATAGTTATGATTTTTATTTTTGGTAAAAAAGATTTAATAAAAGAAATTAAAAAAAAAGTAATGCAGTGTTACCAAATTTTTACAAATCCATTACCTGGAAGCAATTCCACCTTGGATCGGTGCTTGCTTCAGTTGTAGGATTTGGTGTGACGAGTAAATTAGCTTGCAGACGCAACACAACCTTTAAGACATCATTGAAATACCGACTAACAGTCTCTCCAGACCTATAGAAATTGAACTTAACATTTCGTATTTTCAAGTGTTGTGCCAAGATGAAGAGGAAAAAGGCCACCTTCTCTTCTAAAGTGACATATTTTGAATGCCCTAACCCACCTATCGTATGAACCATATTGCACAAGGTCATAAAAGCACACCGATCCATACGGAGTTGTTTAACACATGTTATGTCACTTTCTCTCACTAAACGGTTAATATAGTCCATTTGTTTTTGCAATCGATTGGGCTCTCTAATAAGGTTATAGCGATACTCAGATAAATACCTTTTCAAGACAACCTCAATGACAACAAAAGCTACGGCGCATAAGGCATGTAGTTCTTGCATTACAGCTTGCAACACTATGTATAATTCAAGCTTATCGTTACTCTCATCATCAAAATCATTGATATTCTGATCCATCTCTATATAGAAGAAAATATTTAAAATTACAAATAAATTAAGTAAAGGAGAAAACATAACGGCAAATCATAAACAATTTACTAAATAGATCGGAGAATAAATAGAAGATCGGAAAATAAATAGAATGAAGCTGCTGAAAATAAATAGATTATTTTATTGGAAAATAAACAAAATTAATGTTTTAGATTATTGGTCTTTTCGTGGTTTGATGCAGCCTGTGTGGTTACTGTACGGGAAAGAAATAAACCTTCTTGTATAATCCTGTTGATCAAGTCCGTGCTCCTCCGTACGACGTCGCTTTATCACCTGAAAACACAAACGTGAACTAGCCAGCGGGTGTGTGCCGGAAACCTCTCCGATGCCTAAGTCAGTAAGCTTGACAAATAGACAAAAGCTCTGTGTATTCAGAAAGCAAAGTTGTGTGTTACCTCCTCCAAGGTGATGTTTGTGAGCTTTTATAAGTTTCGTGTGGCACAATCCTAGTAGGACTTCTACTTCTCCATGCAGAGTCCTCCTAGGATTCATACTCCTGAAAGATAACGCCTATCCTTCAACACCCCCCTCACTGCTTAAACCAAGTGAGATGGTTTTTACCATGGCCGAACTACCACATGACCGAAATAATACTGACTATGCTGAGCCACAGAGTAGGCCGAACTATCCTTAGTTCAGTTCTTTCTTTTTTACTCCCTATCTCGGTTCTTTCATGTACAAACCATGGTATGTTTAGACCGAGCTACCGAGTAGCAAGGTTTTGACCGTTCTAACCTCAATACGTCATGACCGGACTAACTCTGAGACCAGCCTAACCCCAAGTTGCTTCCGGACCAAAGTAACTTTACAATTCTTGGGCCGGAGTAACTTTATCTCTCTTGGGCCGGAGTAACTTTTCGGCCTTTTTTTCCAGTCCTTCGTACTTTGGGCCATAAAGTCCATCTCATAGCTCGGCCCAATTTTCACCAAAATTACCCTTTCAATTGCCCCTTAATTCCATCTGCACAGCATGATTGGGATTACCTGTCTACCAGCCGAGCTGAAATTTCTAAGCCTTTCCAGCCGAGCTAAAAAAAAAAAAAAACCCTTTAGCCTATCCAGCCGAGCTAAAAACTCTTTAGCCTTCCGGCCGAGCTTATTTCTCTCCGAGCTCTGTTTGTCCGGTCAAAACGTCTCTTCAACCACAGCGACTGTAACGCTTCCCTATCCAATGACACATGGCAGGCTCTGATAGGCTGGAGGCAGCTGTCACGCCGCCCTCGTACTACGAAAAATTTGAACAGTTCCCGCTTTTTCTCTTTCGTCCCTTCTTTTACATAAAACACCCTCTATACTTTGGATTAACCACTCTACTATTACATCTCTTCTCTCTCCACCCTGTCTTCTTGTTGTTCTTCCGTTGCATTTGAAGAGACTGTGACTTTGCTGCCATTTTTCCATCTTCAGTGTTTCTACGTCTTTGTTTGGTAAGCAACTGGAATCTATCTATCTTTCTTTGCTTTTATTTACTTCCATGTAGTTTGTTTCGTGTGTTTTTGCAAAACATATTCTTCCCATTTGCTTTGCCCTGTACTTTACTGGAAAGAACTTTAATAGTAGAACGTATGAGTATATGATATATCCTGTAGAAAACTAGCTTTTGATCCAGAATCTTGTCCAAACCGAACTAGGAGACTGTTTGTGCTATATATGTAGATCAATTCAGACAATAACCGAACTAGAATTCGTAGAAAAAACAGTAGTTTCAGTAAGTTACCAAATCCTGATTCACTTTAGCCGAGATAAGCTCACCGAACGAAGTTTTGAACTCAGTAAACTAGGAACCTCGGCATTCAACCGGGCTAAGCCTTTGGGGCTAAGCCAGCTTTCTTAGTTTCTAAACCAAACTCAGAAAGCTGCTCCTAGAGGCTCAACCGAAGTAACTAAACCCATAGATCAAACCGAGATAACCAGCCTCATACGAAAATCGATCTCGTGAACCTTATGCTCAATCCGAGCTACCAAGCACTTTGCTAAACCGAGATACAGCATCCCTATAGGCCGAAGTAGGACTTTTTAACTTTGCTTTGATTTTGTAGCACGGTCTGCGATCTGTGCTTAATACCTTTGTTTTCCACTTTGCAGACTTAGATTGCCCAGGCATTCTTCTGCGTGCTCAACCGAGCTACCGAGCACACTCTTCCGACCGAACTAATTTATTAATAATTTATACAGTAAATGGGGAAGTATAGGTATCTAGTAGACACTCTGGGCGGCCTAGCCGAATTTAGAAAAGACTACCATATACCTGATGATGTTCACCTGATTTTAGCCGGAAAGGATGTTATTCCTTGGGGTAATGAAGGCTTTGTCCCCTTCACCCTTTTGTCAATTATTGAAACCGGACTACGATTTCCAGTCCAACCTTTAATCTGCGAGTTTCTTAGGCAAACTAGATTATGCCCTACCCAACTATCCACGAATTCATACCGCATAATAATGGGGATAGCCGAACTAAACCGCCAAGCCGGTCTAAACCTTGGCCTGGCCGAAATCTTCCACCAATACTCCATTGGTTCAAAAGAAGATGGGTGGGTCTACTATTTAAGAATACATCGCCGCCGAGAGAAGATAATAAAATACACACCGGATAAAGACTTAAACGACGATGACTTTTTCTGGGTGTCTGGGAACTTTGAGGATCATCAAGCCCAGATTCCTGGCCGACGTATAAACTGGAAAAAAGGAGAACCCGGTATACTTACTTCGGTTTTCTTGTTTGCTTTTTTGTATTTCGGTTTTTCAATCTTTCAGCCGAACTAACAGTTGTCTTCTTTCACAGATTCTGCCCACCTTCATTCTTTATATAGCTACCCAAACCTAGCTACTTTGCGCGCCGCACTACGGTATCCAGAACGTAGTTGGGCCAAATTGCTAAAGTTCGAGCCGACCTACAGATACAGTGGTCGCCGAAAAGCCAGAGTAACTGATTTTCTTCTTGAAGACACACCAGAGCCAGACCCAACCTTACCACAAATCAGACTAATTCCACTAACTGCCGAAGAAGAAATGGCTAAAAGAAACAGAGTCAGGGCCCTCTTGACTGAGACCAACAGGGCCGAAGTACCACCATCAAGTCAAACCCAAGAAGCGGTGGTGGCCCTTCCTACGCAACAACTGTCCTCATCCCGCCGAACCAAGCGCGCCCGGACTACCGAAACTGAACAACGCTTGGTTGATGAAGACGAGACTACCCTTCCACCGAGTCCGCCACCGAGCCCCCAACCGGAGCCTTCTGACCGAACTACCACTAGCTGGGCACCAAAACTTACCTTCAACAACCGAGATATCCAAGATTCTGACTCGGTTGTTGCTGACAAGGATCACCAGTTGGCCTTCAACCTGGCCAAGAGTGTGTGCCTCCCCAAAGATATGGAGCACCACCAAAAGCAACTAAACACCGAACTGAAGGCCATCCGGTCTTCAACAAAATCCATGATCTTGGTAAGTAGCTCTGTCCGTTTTTTTGTCTAATTTTTCCAACTTTCACTTCAGCTCAAGGGAAGTCTTTGTTTTGTCAGACCATTCAGAAAAACAACATCACTCACAGGAAAGTGTTAGAGCTCAGGAAAATAACAAGGCAAGCCGTGGCAGAAGTCGAAGCGAAAACGGCTGAGCTAGAGGAGGCCAGAAAGCAAATGGCCGAGCTACGGGCTGAGAACGGCCGACTGGCCGGACTGGTTAGTTCGGCCGAAGCAGAAAAGCAGAAGGCTGCCATTGTGCTAAAGGATAAGTATCTATGCGAGCTGGTGAAGCTCGAAAAGAAGAAAGATACCGAGATAACCCAGCTGAAGGAGAGCGCAAAAGGAGCCGAAAAGCAAGGCTTCAAGAAGGCGATATTGGCATTCCAACCTCGACGCTTCCATGCGTCCGAGGAGCCAACCGCTGTAACGCAGAAACTTTGTGTGGATCCCGCGCCCTGGCATCCTCCTTGCATCGTGCTTTCTCTTCGAGCATGGTTCGTAAGTCGGATGATCTGGGTAATTTCGTCTGTCTAGATCTGGTTTGGTGCGAATGCGAAGGCCAATACGTGCTTCCTTCAATATATGATTTTTCAAATCTCGTCCTCTCAGACCTGGAGTGACGAGTTCTGGAAGACCAGGATTGAGTATCGCCTGTCCTGAGGCTTCTACTCTCTCCTTGCGAGGGTGTGGCATTCCTACTCCGATTTTTTGAGTGGCGAAGGGGCGTCTTGTTTTTGCGCCCCTCTCCTGTCGCCACTTCTTTTCCCTTCATCTGGCGCTTCAAAGCTTCCATGTCCGCCGCCATCTTTTTTATTAATTCATCTTGTTCTTTCACGCGGTCTTCTAGAGCTTGAGGATCAATCCTCCGTCTTTGCCTGTCAAGACTTTGCGAACGAGAGCGATGGGGGCTGTTATTCCGCCTTCCCCTAGTATCCCTCCTGGTATTATGTTGTTGGGGCTCCAAATCTGCCATGGGAGGGATAGAAGGTAGTCCTTCACGCCTTGCGCCCCCATCTGGAGTTTGTCCGTCGATGGCGGACTGTGGTAATTCTTCAATGTGCGCCATTGTCTCTGAAGAGGAGGAGCTTAATCAAGAGGTTTTGTCCTGTCTGTTCTTTCCATAGACGGCGCCAATTGTACGGAAAAGAAATAAACCTTCTCGTATAATCCTGTTGATCAAGTCCGTGCTCCTCCGTACGACGTCGCTTTATCACCTGAAAACACAAACGTGAACTAGCCAGCGGGTGTGTGCCGGAAACCTCTCCGATGCCTAAGTCAGTAAGCTTGACAAATAGACAAAAGCTCTGTGTATTCAGAAAGCAAAGTTGTGTGTTACCTCCTCCAAGGTGATGTTTGTGAGCTTTTATAAGTTTCGTGTGGCACAATCCTAGTAGGACTTCTACTTCTCCATGCAGAGTCCTCCTAGGATTCATACTCCTGAAAGATAACGCCTATCCTTCAACACCCCCCTCACTGCTTAAACCAAGTGAGATGGTTTTTACCATGGCCGAACTACCACATGACCGAAATAATACTGACTATGCTGAGCCACAGAGTAGGCCGAACTATCTTTAGTTCGGTTCTTTCTTTTCTACTCCCTATCTCGGTTCTTTCATATACAAACCATGGTATGTTTAGACCGAGCTACCGAGTAGCAAGGTTTTGACCGTTCTAACCTCAATACGTGATGACCGGACTAACTCTGAGACCGGCCTAACTCCAAGTTGCTTCCGGACCGAAGTAACTTTACAATTCTTGGGCCGGAGTAACTTTATCTCTCTTGGGCCGGAGTAACTTTTCGGCCTTTTTTTCCAGTCCTTCGTACTTTGGGCCATAAAGTCCATCTCATAGCTCGGCCCAATTTTCACCAAAATTACCCTCTCAGTTACATTGGGGAGGTAATGAACTTCTTGGCCACCACTATAATAGGATGATAGCTGTTACACTGAAAATGGACCTTTAAAGCCTGGTTGCAGAGAATCTATTGATAATTAAATACTACATAGAAGATTGATTTTGTTGCCCCAGGCCACAGCTTAGAGGCTTAATTATTTTCTAAGAGGAAAGTTATTTTTATTTAATTTTTGTTGTATCTTATAAATGAGAAATGGGTATTATGTTTTAGCTCTCTTTTTGTGATTCAGATGAGCTTTTTCTAGTGGATTTGAAATATGTAATTGGAAGAATGGATTACATTTTGCCATGTCCTTTTAACAATATTTGTATTTTGCCACCATGAGATCATTACTTCTGTACATCATCTCATTTTTTTTTGGGTGCACTAATGTAGTGTTTGGATCTTGAAATTGTATAAGTAATTTCATTTCTCTAACATTTCCCTTTTATTTGATAAATCCAACATCCAAGCATAGCCTAATCACACACCCCAAAAAAATGCAAATGATATATTTTTTCATAATTATATTACAAAAATTCATAAAATTAATTATAAGATGGCATAACTTTTCTCACTACAAAATGCATAACTTTTTACTCACCATAAAAAATTAGGGAAAAAAAAAGAGCCTAATAAAAATCAAATATAAATTTTTTTATATTTAAATTTGGACAATCCGTGCCATAACAAAAATTATTATTAAAAAAAAAATTCTTTAAGCTAAACTTGGACTCAGGCTTAGATTTGTGCAAAGAATTAACCAATCCCAACCCACTAATTCTCACTATACTTGGACTCATGCTGGATCTGTTTAGCATGTAGAATTTGCAGGAAAGAATGGTTGGTGTTGCTGTATATCAAATGTGGGAAAAAACAGAGCATGGATTTTTCAAAACAGAGCATGGATTTTCTTTGTATAAACAAAAAACAAAGCAAAAAAAAGATGAAAGGTTACAGATCTAAACTGAATGGATTTCTCTTTTGTATACTTGCCATTTACCATAGATCCAAGGTAAAGATACATAAATCAATAAAACAAAGAAATCAACCAACAGAGATAAAGGTTACAGATCTGGAAAAAAAAATCTGGAATAAATAGAAGATCGGAAAATGTAGAAAAAATCTGCTGAAAATAAATAGCATGAAGTTGCTAAAAATAAATAGAATGAAGCTCAGCAAAAAATAAATAGAATGAGTTTCATACCTGAATGAAGATCGGATGCAAAGGTTCAACAGATCGAAGATTCAAGATGAAATGAAGCTCCTGCTCCTGCAGTGAAATGAAGCTCCCGCAGTGAAAGCAAAATGGGAAAAGCTAAAAGAAAGAGATAAGGTCAAAGATGTAATAAACCTGGCTAATCCCATGGGATAGATTGTCCCATGAATTCTGTCCCAGCCCCCCCCCCCCGATACAATAAGCCAATGAATCCCGGATTAATAGTCTGAGGGGATTATTAATCCGGACCAAAAAATCCATACCAAACAACGGACTATTAATCCCTTCAGATTAATAGTCCAATCCCATGAGTTATCCTTCAAAACAAACGAGCCCTCTAGTTATGTAAATTTGAAAAAGATAACTGTAAGAAGGCAAAATGAGGTTTAATAATTGCCATAAAAAAAATTAATCGACACAAAATTAACAACCTCCTAACATACTTATAACATACAACCTACTTTAGAGTTTGTATCATTTTTTGATTTTTTGATAAAGACACTAAAAATATATAAAGAAATATTGTTCTTCTTAAATAACTTATAACAGTTTTAGTAGCAAATCAAATAATAAAATAAAAAAATTCATTTCAAAGAGAGGGTTACAATAAAGATGAGAAAAGCAGGTACATAAACAAAATACAAAGGGAAGAATAAGAGGTATGTAAAGTACAAAAAAAAAAAGTATGCTCGTGCGCAATGACACGATGTAAATAATATTGAGATCAAAATATAGTTGAATACAAATGTAATTTATTGAAAAACATACAAAAAACTTAAGACATTGAGAAATATAAAGAAATATTGTTTTTAAAACCCACACTCTGCAATTTGGTTGGTACCACACACTCTACAAAGCTCAATTAAAGATAACAACCCCTAGGCACGGGTATATATATTTGTTTCATTATTCATTCGTTACCAAATAATACCAGCCATTTAAAAATTAAAATTAACAATAAACAATAAACAATGCACACCAACCAGTGCTTTGCAATACCAAAAAATTATTAAACACCAAATGAAGCACACCAGCCAGTGCTCTGCAATCCAGAAAAATAGAATTCAAAATATCTATATAACAAACAATGCACACCAGCCATCACTCTACAATACCAAAAAACTAAATTTAAAATAAATAGTAAACAATGCACACCAGCCAGTGCTAAGCAATCTAAAAAAAATAAAAATTAAATTGACTTCAAGCAAGTGACTCCATCCTATTGTGAAGAAATAACAAATAAATAAATAACAACGAACAAAGTAGAGATAACAAATATCACATGAAATAGAATGAACAAAGTAGAGATTAAAATCCCTCAACAATGGTGTATTAGTAGAAATTACCATAGAACTTATCCTAGCTTAACGTCCTCGGTTGATCTCACTCCACTTGTTTGCAAAATTGAACTATTGTAATGGTGTATTGATAGTGGACAAACACTATCACACAGGGGTTTCTCTTTTTAATAGAAAATGGCATTGTCAAATGAGAAAAAAAATAACAACGAAAATAAGTAAGCTTAACAAATGTATCAATTGGAAAGCCGATCAGCATGGGTTCATTACTGCTATGGGTCTTCTCAATTATAGCAATTAATGCTTTCCCTTCAGGAAAACCAACTAAAATCTGAGTGTGAGAGTTTCAAATTCAATTTTGAATATCTCAACTTCTTAACATTCTCCGAGATTAAGAAATAGGAAAAAGAAAGAAAAAAAAAAAAGGTAGCCCTTCACATAAAAACAAGAGGAAAAAAAAAAGGAAAAGATATCTTGTAATCACAGGAACAAAAGAATATCTTGTAATCCCATACATACTAAAGAGGGAAATGAGCTGAAGTCTCAAGTATAAACTAAATATTTAAAGGAAAATTTTTTATTGAAGGGAAGGGCCAAAAAAAAACTCTTAGCTTTCATTCATATTTGCAATCACTTCTTTTTCCCTCCACAAATCACTCTACAAATCCAAGTTTCAAGCACCAAAAAAAAAAATCATTTCACCCTTGTTTTGGAATCAAGGGTGTTTTTAGTCATATGCAATTGATAAAATCCATAGTCCAGTTGTCCAAACACCTAAAAATCCAAACACAGCTTCTATTAAATATGTTCTAATTTAATATGACCTGATGACCAATTTGCACAAATCAGGCACCTTGTTTTATGATTTAGAGCAGTCCTATATTGCATCCAAACAATAACCAATCAAAGCATGTGACAACCCTCACCACTGATTAGTGCTAATCTATGATTAAGCATGTTAACTGACTGATTGACTGAAATTCTGAACTGATTGATTTAGTGTATTAGTTTAAATGCATTTCTATCTGTTCATGTTTTGTGTTTTAAACTGCAAATTGAAGGCCTTATCGGCGGCCGAATCTGAAATTGATTAATGCTTTGTGTTAATTAGAATTAATGTGATTTTATGGTATATTTAATTGAAAATTGATTTGGTATGATTAAATTGGATTAAATAAACTAAATTACATAAGTTGGCTTTATTTACCTAATTGCCATTGAGTGGGTTATGCTAGGCCACCACTTCTCTCACCTTTAGCATTGTTTAGCACCATTTCTTCAGCCATATTTCCTAGAGCAAACCGACTAGAGAGAATGAGAGAGAGGAAAAGCTTGATTTCATCTTGTTTTGCTTGGAAATTTAGAGAAATTGAAGGAGTCTCGCATATTTGAGCTTCTACACTTGTAATTCAAGGTCTAACGTAGGAAAACCATCTTCTTGAGCTTGCATTTGAGTTATATCTTGCATGATTCGTAGAAGTTTAGTGAGTTGAGTCTAGAATTGGCTTAAATTGTTGAATTGAGGCTTAAATCATGCATTCATGTACATATCTTGAAGTTTAGAGTTGTTTTCATGGAAATTATTGCATGCATGTCCATATTATTGTTATAATCCATGAATTCACCATGTTTTTGGAAGGATTGGCACATTTTATCTTGTGTTTGAAGCTTTAAATTCATATAAGCTCATGCATGTTACATTTGAGTCTTGTTCTTGAAGTTTATTTGAAAATGGTGTTTAATGGAACTACCTTTGGGCTTTCATTTTGTAAATTGATCTTCAAAACATGTTATATTATGAGTTTACAAGTGTTTTCCAGAAAATTAGTCCAAAAGAATCAATTTTGGTACATTTAAAGTTGATTTTGAGCTTAAAGGTTCAATCTGGAATTTCCAGAATTTGGACTCACGCTCAAGCGAGGAACTCCACGCTCGAGCGTAAAACCTATGTTCATGCAGTCTACTCGACCGGGAAAGTGACGCTCGAGCGGGAAATGTGTGTATCCAGTACTTTGCCCATGTTTACAATCCGCTCGAGCGAGGGAATGCACGCTCGAGAGAGGACTTGTGTCTCACGCTGGAGCGGGGATCGAGCGACCGTCGAGCGTGAATTCCATGCATTTAGTACTTTTGCATGATTTTATAGTCCGCTCGAGCGGGGGAAACCACGCTCGAGCGGAGCTCCTTTGTTCTGCATGTCCGCTCGAGCGTAGAAAGCCACGCTCGAGCGTGGACCCCTGTTTCAACAAATTTTGAAAAATGTTTTTAAGTGCATCTTTGCATCCTCATTCCATCCTAGGTATTCTTAAGCCTAGTTTAAAGCATCTTAATGAGGATATTGATGTAGAACCACACCGAGGCAAATTAGGGATTAAGTTATTATTTCCCAACTGTGTAGCTTAGTGTGTGTTCATTCTGTAACTGTAGGGTTGGCATCCGAGGACGCTCTAGCTGCTTATAGCCCAGTGCTCTGTGAGTAACAATGTTGTAAAAATATGTTCAATCATGAATATTTTCTGAATGAGCAACTGTACCGCTTTCTGAAATGATATTTCTTACTGAATGAATATTTGTCCTATTTGTGAACTGTATTCGTGACATCCATAGCAATTTACTGTTACTGTACTATACTGCTACTGTCACAGAGATCTCTGTCGGTTCCCATGTTTGGAACCACTACTGTTTACTGATATGATGACCATCAACTGACTGTTCGGTCTGTTAAGACCTACTGTACTGTTTTGCTATTGGATGTACCACATATGACTATTATAGTTTTTGAATGACTGTTATGGCATGAATTATGAGCCACAAACTGAATGACTGATATACTGATAAATGACTATTTTCAATACTGAAAGGACATTCATTCTTAACCTCTTTACGCATATGTTATTCATTGGGCTTTAGCTCACTGCTCATATATATATGTAGGTGTTCAGGCACCAGACCTTTGCTAGAAGCGTCAGGCTAAGCCCTTGTTTTGTCAAGCCAACCTTTGTACCTCACTTCGAGGTTCCAGATCTGTTCAAGCTAAGGCTACTTTTGGGATGTCTCAGATTCACCCTATCTGTCTCTGTTATGTATAGACTGAACGATATTTGTACTGTACTTTTATGGTGGGGATTTGGTCCCTAACCTAAATGCCTGTAAATGATGTATGTATATACTGTTTTTGTTCTGAATGTGAATATGTTTTAAAAAGTTTTTTTGCATACAGACTGTCATAGCTCATTAGACATCTTTTATTACGGATTTGGCTTTCGCCAGCCCCTGTACTCTGTATTACTGTCTTACTGATAAGCAGGCCTTTGGTAATCACGGATTACTGGCCGGTTACAGTGCCAAACCCATAGGGGCGGGTTTGGATCATGACAGAGTGGTATTAGAGCGATATTGAACCACGAGTAATACTGCACACACGTGTCCAAATGAGCTATAGGATGTCCTAGAAAAGTGAATAGGGCATTGCATGAGCATTGATAAGTATGTGTGGCCATGACATGAATATACGTGTTAATGTGTTTAAGTATGCAACTGCCTATGTTTATTATTGTCATAATTGCCTATAGTGAAATGGATAACGCAAGAACTACTGATGAAACTGAATCATCTGAGGCCAGAATGGCAAGGCTAGAAAGAACAGTTGAAATGTTGACGGAGGCCTTGAGGCTACAACAACAGAACCAACAGCCCCCACCTCCTCCAGTTCAACCGGAACAGAATATTAATGATAATATAATAGCTCTGACACAGAAGTTTAGCAAGATGAAACCGCCATCCTTTCAAGGAGGCCTTGAACCCTTAAAGGCCGAAGCATGGGTCCTAGAGACCGAGAAATTGTTTGAAGTCTTTCCGTGTTCTAAAGCACTCAAAGTGCTACTGGCTACCTTCACCTTGCAAGAAGAGGCTAGAAGGTGGTGGATGCTTGTCCGTGACACCGACACTGTTATAACTTGGGCTCAGTTTAAGGGAGCCTTCTTTGAGAAATACTTTCCATAGTGTGTCAAGGACCGAAAGGTGACTGAATTTGAACAACTGAAACAAGGCATCATGTCGGTAGCAGAGTATGAATCAAAGTTTACTGAACTTGTCCGATATGCACCACACATGGTGGACACTGACTACAAGAAGGCCAGGAAGTTTGAAGGTGGCCTTAATGTGGAAATACTTGACAGAATTAATGTTTTGAAACTACTTAAGTATGTGGATGTTCTTGACCGAGCAATAATGGCTGAGTCGAACATCGAGGCACTGAAACAGACTGAAACACCGGGAACCGAGTGGCGTGATAAGAGGCGAGGCTTCAAGTTTAAGAAAGGCAGAAATAATTCATCGAACAAAAAGCAAAATACAGGGTCAACAACCAGTTCTAGTCAGGGAAGTGGTTCTATACCGCCCTGTTCTGAATGTGGTAAGAAACATAAAAGGGTTTGCTATAAAATTTCAGGTGCTTGTTATAGGTATGGCAAGGTGGGCCACATGGTCAAAGATTACCCTTCTGCTCCTCACATTAATAGTAAAGCTGCACCAAGCGCCGCAGCATCAACTGCTCCACCGAAACCCAACCCCAAAGAAACTGGAAAATAGCCTATGAGGCAAGGCCGAGTGTTCGCACTTCTACCGGGAGACGTACAGAATAACGAGACCGTTGTGTCAGGTATACTGTCAATTTGTGCTCAAAATGTGTATGTTTTGATTGATTCAGGGTCTACACATTCATATGTATCGCATGCTTTTTCGCGAAAATTGAATAGACCATTGGAACCCATGAACTATCTGTTAGTTGTATCTTCACCTGTTGGGGGATCCATGACTTGTGCTTATATGTACCCTGCATGTGAAATTATTGTTGGAGATGTTCATTTGTATATTGATTTACTGCCTTTGAATATTGATCACTTTGATGTGATATTGGGAATGGATTGGTTAACAAAATATTATGCTACCATAGACTGTGTAACAAAACAAGTTGCTTTTCGTCTAGCCGGACTGCCTGAATTTGTGTTTAACGGAGTTAGAGTAGTACCTCCCCCGTATCTGATTTCATCCATGAAAGCTTTCAAACTAATTAGAAATGGGTGTAAAAGGTATCTATGTTCTGTATTGACTATACCTACTGATGATAAAACTAATGTGGATAGTATTCCTATAGTCAGAGAATTCCCGGATGTTTTTCCAGATGATCTGCCAAGGGATTTGATTGATAGGGAGATTGAGTTCACCATTGATATGATTCCGAGTATACAGCCTGTATCTAAAGCTCCGTACAGAATGGCACCTACCGAATTGAAAGAGTTAAAAGTTCAGCTGCAGGAACTGTTAGATAAAAAGTTCATCAGGCCCAGTACTTCACCGTGGGGCGCGCCAGTCTTATTTGTGAAAAAGAAAGACGGCTCACTAAGACTCTACATTGACTACCGTGAACTGAATAAGGTAACAGTGAAAAATAAATATCCATTGCCTCGCATTGATGATTTGTTTGACCAGTTACAGGGTGCCCAAGTGTTCTCCAAATTTGATCTTAGATCTGGATATCACCAGTTGAAAGTCAAGATAGGGGACATCGTAAAGACTGTCTTTTAAACGAGGTACGGACATTACGAATTTCTTGTTATGCCTTTCGGAGTTACCAATGCACATGCTGCATTTATGGACCTTATGAACAGAATTTTCAAACCATACCTCGATGAATTTATTGTTGTATTCATAGATGACATTTTAATTTATTCCAAAAGCACGGAGGAACATGAACACCATTTGAGAATTGCCCTATAGACCCTAAGAGAACAGAAACTGTATTCTAAACTGACTAAATGTGAATTTTGGCTTGACAATGTTATGTTTTTGGGACATGTGATCAGTAAAGATGGTATTACAGTTGACCCACAGAAAATTGAAGCAGTAGTGAACTGGCCTAGACCGACAAATGTTACCGAAGTCCAAAGTTTTCTAGGCCTAGCCGGGTATTACAGAAGGTTTGTCGAAGATTTCTCTAAAATTGCCCTACCACTGACACAGCTGACTCAAAAGGGGATATCATTTGACTGGACCGATCAGAAGGAATCAACTTTTCAAGAGTTGAAAACTCGACTAGTGACTGTACCGATTCTCACCTTACCCTCAGGTACGGATGGTTATACTGTATATAGTGATGCTTCTTATAAGGGTTTGGGATGTGTTTTAATACAGAATGATAAAGTGATTGCATATGCTTCCTGACAACTGAGACCGCATGAAAAAAACTACCCGACCCATGATTTAGAACTTGCTGCAGTAGTGTTTGCACTGAAAATTTGGCGTCACTACCTTTATGGGGCAACATGTGAGGTGTATACAGACCACAAGAGTTTGAAATACTTCTTCACATAGAAAGAACTGAACATGAGGCAGCAGAGATGGTTAGAACTGATAAAAGATTATGACCTGCAAATTTTGTACCATCCAGGAAAAGTTAACACCATTGCTGATGCACTGAGTCGGAAATCGATTGGAAATTTAACCTGTTTACTCACCGGGCAGAAAGAATTGCTATGTGACCTTGAAAGACTTGAAATTGAGATTGTTTTGCGTGAACAAGGTGGAACAATAGCCACTATTTCTGCTCAACCGACACTGATTGAAGAGATTAAAGAGAAACAGCAACAGGATGACTTCTTGAGGAAGATCATCGAAGAACGGAAATCTAAACCGAGGCCAGATTTCAAATTTGAGAATAATATGTTGAAATTTCAGGGAAGATTGTATGTACCGAGTGATTTTGAACTGAAAAGAAGAATTCTACAAGAAGGCCACAATTCAAAACTGTCTATCCATCCAGAAAATACAAAAATGTACCATGACTTGAAACTGAATTTCTAGTGACCAGGAATGAAGAAAGAGATTGCTGACTTTGTGTCAAAATGTCTTCATTGCCAACAAGTCAAAGTCGAACATCGACGACCCGCAGGTTTACTGCAACCCTTACCGATACCGGAGTGGAAATGGGAACATATCACTATGGATTTCATTGTTGGTTTACCTCACTCCAGTAAAGGTATAGATTCAATTTGGATTATTGTTGATAGACTGACTAAATCTGCTCATTTCTTACCTATCAAAAGAATTTATAATGCGGACAAATTGACTGTAATCTATATTGATGAGATTGTTAGATTACATAGAGCGCCTGTGTCCATTGTTTCTGATAGGGACTCAAAGTTTACATCGAGATTTTGGCAAAGTTTACAGACAGCATTGGGTACTGAACTGAGATTGAGTAGTGCATACCATCCTCAGACAGATGATCAGTCAGAAAGAACCATCCAGACCCTGGAGGATTTACTGAGAATGTGTGTTCTTGATTTCCAAGGAAATTGGGAAAGCCATTTACCGTTGGCTGAATTCGCCTACAACAACAGTTTTCACTCGAGCATTGGTATGGCGCCTTTCGAGGCTTTATATGGCAGAAAATATCGATCTCCTATCTGTTGGGAAGAAGTTGGAGATGGGCCTTTGCTTGGGCCCGAGATTGTACAGGAAACCACAGAAAAGGTGAAACTAATCCAACAGAGACTGAAAACCGCACAAAGCCGACAGAAAAGTTATGCGGATGTCCAAAGGCGGGACAGAGAGTCTGAAGTAGGTTATCATGTTTTTGTAAAAGTGACACCAATGAAGGGCCAGACTCGTTTCGGAGTCAAGGGTAAGCTAGCGCCGAGATATGTCGGACCGTATGAGATTATTGAAAAGATTAATCCGGTGGCGTATCAAGTAGCACTTCCTCCTGAAATGGAGCATATGCATAACGTGTTCCATATTTCAATGTTGAGGGATTACCTCTGGGATCCTTTCCATGTGATTGAGCCTACCCGTGTAGTGTTAAGTGATGACTACACTTACAAAGAACGGCCTATTCAGATTGTGAACAGACGGATCAAGAAGTTAAGGAATAAAGAGATTTTGTTAGTGAAAGTTGACTGGAAAAACCATGGTGGCGTGTATGCCACTAGGGAAAGGGAAGACGATATGATCAAGAGATATCCTGAACTGTTCCCTCTGGATCCAATATTCTTCCAAAATAAAAGTAATTCGAGTTTGGAGGACCAAACTCTTTGTAAAGAGGGAAGACTGTGACAACCCTCACCACTGATTAGTGCTAATCTATGATTAAGCATGTTAACTGACTAATTGATTTAGTGTATTAGTTTAAATGCATTTCTATCTGTTGACCGTTAAATGATTTGTTCATGTTTTGTGTTTTAAACTGCAAATTAAAGGCCTTATCGGCGGCCGAATCTGAAATTGATTAATGCTTTGTGTTAATTAGAATTAATGCGATTTTATGGTATATTTAATTGAAAATTGATTTGGTATGATTAAATTGGATTAAATAAGCTAAATTACATAAGTTGGCTTTATTTACCTAATTGCCATTGAGTGGGTTATGCTAGGCCACTACTTCTCTCATCTTTAGCATTGTTTAGCACCATTTCTTCAGCCTTATTTCCTAGAGCAAACTGACTAAAGAGAGTGAGAGAGAGGAAAAGCTTGATTTCATCTTGTTTTGCTTGGAAATTTAGAGAAATTGAAGGAGTCTTGCATATTTGAGCTTCTACACTTGTAATTCAAGGTCTAAGGTAGGAGAACCATCTTCTTGAGCTTGCATTTGAGTTATATCTTGCATGATTCATAGAAGTTTAGTGAGTTGAGTCTAGAATTGGCTTAAATTCTTGAACTGAGGCTTAAATCATGCATGCATGTGCATATCTTGAATTTTAGAGTTGTTTTCATGGAAATTATTGCATGCATGTCCATATTATTGTTATAATCCATGAATTCACCATGTTTTTGGAAGGATTGGCTCATTTGATCTTATGTTTGAAGCTTTAAATTCATATAAGCTCATGCATGTTACATTTGACTCTTATTCTTGAAGTTTATTTGAAAATGGTGTTTAATGGAACTACCTTTGGACTTTGATTTTGCAAATTGATCTTCAAAACATGTTATATTCTGAGTTTACAAGTGTTTTCCAGAAAATTAGCCCAAAAGGATCGATTTTGGTACATTTAAAGTTGATTTTGAGCTTGAAGGTTCAATCTGGAATTTCCAGAATTTGGACTCATGCTCGAGCAAGGAACTCCACGCTCGAGCGTAAAACCTGTGTTCATGCAGTCCGCTCGAGCGGGGAAAGTGACACTCGAGCAGAAAATGCGTGTATCCAGTACTTTGCCCATGTTTAGAGTCCGCTCGAGCGAGGGAATGCACGCTCGAGTGAGGACTTGTGTCTCACGCTCGAGCGAGGACTTGTGTCTCACACTCGAGCGGGGATCGAGCGTCCGTCAAGCGTGAATTGCATACATCCAGTACTTTTGCATGATTTTACAGTCCGCTCGAGCAGGGGAAACCACGCTCGAGCGGAGCTCCTTTGTTCTGCATGTCCGCTCGAGCGTGGACCCCTGTTTCAGCAAATTTTTAAAAGTGTTTTTAAGTGCATCTTTGCATTCTCATTCCATCCTAGGTATTCTTAGGCCTAGTTTAAGGCATCTTAATGAGAATATTGATGTAGAACCACACCGAGGCAAATTAGAGATTAAGTTATTATTTTCCAACTGTGTAGCTTAGTGTGTGTTCATTCTGTAACTGTAGGGTTGGCATCCGAGGATGCTCTAGCTGCTTATAGCCCAGTGCTCTGTGAGTAACAATGTTGTAAAGATATGTTCAATCATGAATATTTTTTGAATGAGCAACTGTACCGCTTTCTGAAATGATATTTCTTACTGAATGAATATTTGTCCTATTTGTGAACTGTATTCGTGGCATCCATAGCAATTTACTGTTACTGTACTATACTGCTACTGTCACAGAGATCTTTATCGGTTCCTATGTTTGGAACCACTACTGTTTACTGATATGATGGCCATCAACTGACTGTTCGGTCTGTTAAGACCTACTGTACTGTTTTGCTATTGAATGTACCACATATGACTATTATCGTTTCTGAATGACTGTTATGGAATGAATTATGAGCCACAAACTGAATGACTGATATACTGATAAATGACTATTTTCAATACTGAAAGGACATTCATTCTTAACCTCTTTACGCATATGTTATTCACTGGGCTTTAGCTCACTGCTCATATATATATGTAGGTGTTCAGGCACCTGACCGTTGCTAGAAGTGTCAAGCTAAGCCCTTATTTTGTCAACCAACATTTGTGCCTCACTTCGAGGTTCCAGATCTGTTCAAGCTAAGGTTGCTTTTGGGGTGTCTCAGATTCACCCTATCTGTCTCTGTTATGTATAGACTGAACGATATTTGTACTGTACTTTTATGGTGGGGATTTGGTCCCTAACCTAAATGCCTGTAAATGATGTATGTATATACTGTTTTTGTTCTGAATGTGAATATGTTTTAAAAAGTCTTTTTGCATACAGACTGTCACAGCTCATTGGACATCTTTTATTACTGATTTGGCTTCCGCCAGCCCCTGTACTCTGTATTACTGTCTTACTGATAAGAAGGCCTTTGGCAATTACGGATTACTGACCGGTTACAGTGCTAAACCCATAGGGACGGGTTTGGGTCGTGACAAAGCACTAACCAAAAAATAGTTAACACTCAATAAAATCCAAACAAACTATTGGCGACAAAAGCTAAGAGGCAACGCAAACTATTTACGCATGGGAATGCTAAAATCTTGAATAGTAAGGATAACAAACTATGTATAATACAAATCTATTAAGTTTTCCTGTATATAAAAACATTCACACATGTAATTTTTTTTACTATGCAATTTCTTTTTTATATAGCCTGTGAGGTAAGAGGTTTCATCCTAGGTCTAACCATTGATTATCATTTCAATGACACATTAAGATAGTCAAAACAATTTAAGGATATTTTAGAACAGTTGTCTTGTGTCTCAACGGCACAACCACGTGTTATTGCATGGCTTAGTAGAGAAGGTAGAACCCATGATTTTTTTGTTCGGTGATAAGGGACAACAAAAGGCATGATGATTTGTGATTGGTTTATGATGTGTCACATGGTGTCCCAAATTGAAAGAACCATTTTTTGATATTTTATGGACCTCTGCTTATAATTAAAAAAAAAGAAAGAAAGAAAGAAAAGACGATTGATGTAAAACATTATAACAAATTTTGCTAAAAGCTTAATTATAGTACACTTACAATCTTATGTTAATCAATATTAGATAAATGTAAAAAAAAAAATTAATATTGTCATCAAAGTTTAAATCAAAATAAAAATTTTATCCTTCAAAGTTTATTTTAGTACTTTTAAACAATAAATACAAAATTAATTGACCAAATTGCACTTTCCAGAACCAATTAAGACCTACCCCCCCAGTAGCCACTACTACCAATTTCTATCTCTCACATGTATTTTTTCAAACACCTTATATGCATTGGCTGGCATATTTCATCTGATTTTTATTATATGTTTCTGTGTTGTGGGACTTACATTTTATTGTTTGTTTAAAATCATAAAATCATTTCGATTACATTTTCATTCCAATAATATTTTCATCGTGCCTTCAAGCACGGGCATACCCTAGTAATAACTGATCAAAAGAACATATTACACAGTGTAAAACACAGTTTCTCTCAAAATCAATCAAAAAACAACAAAGGAAAAAATGTGAAAGGATAATTGTCAAGTGAGGTATGTGTAATTTTCCCATACAATTTTATTTTCTTTCTTTTGAGATTGTTTTCTTTGACTTGGTTTGTGTCATTGGAGTTAAAGAAGGAAAGGAGGATTGGTAAGTGATCACTGTCAACTGTCATGGTTGATAAGGTTGGTCTAATTTCTTTATTTCTAAAAATTATTTGGCTATTTGTAATATTTGTATTATACACAGGAAAAACATAATAGATTCCTAAACATGTATCAATCTCAAAGCGTAACTCTTCAATTCCATGTCCAAACACCTAAAAATCCAAACATTGATAAGGGACAATATGATTTTTTTAAACTTACAATCTTATGTTAATCAATATTAGATAAATGCAAAAAAATTAATAATGTCGTCAAAGTTTAAATAAAAATAAAAAATTTATCCTTTAAAGTTTATTTTAGTACTTTTAAACAATAAATAAAAAATTAATTGACCAAATTGCACCTTCCAAAACCAATTAAAACCCACCACCCCAATAGCCACCGCTACCAATTTCTATCTCTCACATGCATTTTTTCAAACACCTTATATGCATTGTTAATATACCATTCAATCCAGATCTAAATATGAAACAAATGATTGGGACCTGAGAGATTTGCTGTTTATAGAGCTACCAAATCAAATGAAACATGGTTACTTACTTGAGCATCTCCGCAAAGCTCATAGCCTCGTCAATTCCAGGAATTGCATTAGCTAGATCAGACAAAAAACCATCCATTCCATCTGTGCCAAGAGCCTTTTCATTCTCCATGGATGGATCTACCTCCTATAGGAACTAAACAAACTATAAAAAAATTAGGCTACATGACATTAAACCAGAGTATCAAAATTCATAAGATCAAGTCGAATCAAAGTCTAGATAACTGGATAATTATCAGGTATTTGATGAAGCGTCACATGGCCAAGAATCATAACAACCCTGTGATCCAATCTTCTCTTAAATAGAAATCAGAAGCTCAGATACAACTTTAGGTAAGGAATAAATCCAGCGAATGTCATGTAAACTTAATTCATAAACAGAGTAAACAATGGTAGAATTCCACAAACTTTTTTTTTTTTATATTTTATAATCAGGTATCCCGGTAAACCTAATTCATAAACAGAGTAAAGAATGGTTGAACTCCACAACTTTTTATTATTTATAAACAGAGTAAAGAATGGTTAAACAATGCATTTAGATCTACCAATTTCTGGTTTGCTCTCTTGCTGGAAATACTCTCTTGCTGGAAATATACCATGATGGGTCAAACATACCAGATTCTTCCTTTAGATTCTTCATTTTGCAGTGGCTCAATTCATTCAGTCGTCGTTGCCACTGTTGATGAAGATTGGGATGACGGAGAGAAAGAGGAAGGAAGAGAGAAGACGAAGAGGCTAATAGGGGGTTCGGGGTTGTGTCTCTGACAATTGTTGGGCTCCAATAGGAATCGAAGAAGAGCATAGGAATGGGCTCCGAGAGAGAGAGAGAGAGAGAGAGAGAGAGAGGATCTGTTCAAATTTTGAAATTTGGAAGAGAGACAGATTTTGAGATGAAAGGAGTAGGTGTGAGAGATACATTTTGAGATATTTTGGAACTTACATTTTGCACCATTAGATCTTGATGATTGATCTTAACCATCAAAATGTCCAAATAGGACAAACGAGAGTAAGACATTTTCAGCCATTGGATTGAATCAATCTAATGGTCCATATGTTGACACATATACATTTTGAGCTCTTGAATTCAAACCAAGCCTTCTATTGTTATATAGATATATATATATATATATATATATATATCTCATTTTGTGTTTATGTGCATAGGCTTATTGCACTAACCTCTCTTAAAGATAAATAAATCAAAACTATTATGGATGATATGAAGATACGCTGATAAATAAGAAAAATTATAGTTTTCATTGTAAAATAATTATAAAAATATCAAAAAAAATTTAACAGATTATGATGAAAAATAACTTAAGTATTATATAAATTAATTTTTTTTTAAAAAAAACTTAATATAATTATATTAAAATTATAAGATTTGTTATATTTCTTCAAGCCTCAGGATGTCTGTACAATTTACCATGTTTTCCGTATAAGATCCACCATGTTTGTTTCCAATTTTTTTAAAACACTTTTCAAAAAATTCTACTTTATTATTTTTCGTATTTTTTTATTTTTATTGATATTTTTTAATATTTTAAGTAATTTTTTTAATTTTTAAACACTCTTAATATAAATACATTTAAAAAGTATAATTTTCGTGAAAAAAATCTTTAAAAAAATCACTAAATACAAAAATTTAGTATATTTTTCATATTTTTGTGTATTTATTAATTTTTTAAAATATTTTTCACAAATATTTTACTTTTTAAATACATCTAAGTAAGGAGCATCTAAAAAAATAAAAATAAATACTTATAGTTTAAAAATATTCACTACAAACAAAAAAACACGAAAAATAAAAAAAACTTAGCTTTCAAATAAATGAATTCAAAAAACTGAAACCGAACACACTATTTTTTTTTTTTTGTATTCAATTTATGATATGCAATTACTAAGAGGCAATTGCATATAGATTCTTACAATTGGATTTTGATTTCTCGGAATTGTGTTATTTTCAAAATGAGTCGTGCTACCGACCCCAGTGGGGCGACCCCCACTGACAACCCCCAGTGAGGTGTCGTCTCCCCATTGGCTGAAAACAAAAAAAAAAAATAAATAACAGTTTTTTTTTTTTGCACCAATCACACGCGACCCCCAGTACCCCACTGGAGGTCGGAGGCTTTTTCCTTTCAAAATTTTGCTAAAAGTTTCTTTTTTTTTTCTTACATTTTTTGGAAGTGACAGTGTAGCAAAACGAATTAAACTATTCAAACTCCAATTGTATTTGGGTTGTGAAAAACTTATTTATGATTAATTATTATATAAATAAATTAAATTTGAATATATTTTGAAATCCTTAATTTTTTGAGTTTGATTCAAACTAAGTTCGATAACTTTCCTGCACGATAAAAAATTAAGGTATTTGAGTTCAATTTGATTAAAATTCATTTGAGAGCGGTTCAAAAAATAAACAACCAAAGCTTAAATATATTTTGAAAATTTTAAACTTTTACGTCAAATTTAAATAATTTATTACTTGGTTAAGTTTGCTCCTTTTCAACTCCAAACATTTAACGTTTTCATTGCAACTCATTAGATTCATCATTTATTAGTATATTAAGCAATATTGTTATTGTAACGCCAATAAGTCTATGTGCACACTGAGACTCGTATGTAGGATTTATCCCTTATAAGATGTATATTTGTGGCTCCGTTTGGTAAGGAGATTTTGGGCTATTTTAGTCATAAAAGACAAAATATGTTATTTTAGTCACAACAAATAAAACATCGCATCCAATCTATAATCATTACAACATTCTCTCACAAAAAAAAAAAGTCAAAAAAATCAAAAAGCCAAAAAATCTTTCCCAAATCAAGTTTTTTAACCCAGACTAAAATAACCAAAAAAATTAAAAAACTAACACACTTTCCAAACGAAGGTTGTGTCTTATTCTGTATTTGTATTTGATCACAACGTTTAGCTGATTGTATTTCATATTATTCATCATTTATTGTATTGTGCAATAATACTATTTGAGTAGTTTATGATGTAATTTTTATAATATTATTTTAGTTTTCCAATTATTTAAGATTTTGAAGAAGATATTTCGTTTTTTTTAGAGAATAAGAAGATATTTGCTTTTTTGTGAGTAGTTTCTTTTTCCACATCGACGGTTAATATCGTTATCTTAGTTTTTTATGCATATGAGGTAGAGTATAATTCATTTGTCATCATTCATATCATTGTTAAATTTGTCGTTATTGTCATAATTGAACTTTTAATTTATTTTTATTGATGATATAGTCGCTTATACCGTTAATTTAGTTCAAATGTTTAAATTAAAGCCATCATGTTTCATATCATTACTAAGTTTGTCGAATTTGTCATAATTAAACTTTAAATTTATTTTGTACAATATTATAATAGTTTATGCCGTTAATTTAATTTAAAACATATAATTAATTAACTGTTTAATGTCAAATTTACTTTTGTCTCGTTGCTTACCAACCCAAATTTAATATAGTTTATATATATTAAGGAAGAAGATTTGAGTCAAGTAAACAAGGAGTCTGCACATGACACAAGTTTACAGTGATTTGGAGGGATGGGAGGGTGGCAAAAGCTGGGTTTTATTTTTTTAATAAATATTTTACAGATTTGGATATAATAATGGCTACAGAAAATGTTGATCATCAACAAAAACGCTAAGAAAAAAAAAGAAAAAGTAACATTCCAAAATTACTTCTTCATTAGAGATAGAAAGAAATCATCGACGATTCATGTTTTAATCAACGATAATGCTTGAGACCATTAAAAGTGGTGCTCTAAAAGCACCACTAGTGATGTGGCAGTGGACGGGACTCACTGCTTGTGTCTTTTTTTTTTTTTTTTTTTTATTTAAAGTGCTTGCCACCTCATTAAAGGTGCATTAGAGTATCACTTTTAGTAGAATGTATCATTACCGTTTAATCAATCCATGCCATGTCAACGCCTTAAAAAAAAAATCATCCACAAGCACGCAAAAAACAGAAACCCAAAAAATGGGCAAATTTAGATAGATTGATTGAAAATGAACAATCACAGATACGAAAAAACACTGGATAAACAACAACCATAGATACAAGTTTTCAATTAAAATAAAAGGGTTCTAAAATCAAAGGAATTGAAAATGATCACTGAAACATGAAATTAAGCAATCAAACTAGATTAAGGCCAAGCTTGGCATGTCCAGGAAAAGCCAAAAAATTAAAAAGTTACTCAAAAAGTTAAAAAGTTAACAATATTCACCAAAAGTCAACAATTACGGCTGCACAACTCCCAATCCTAATTTTCTCCTACAAACCAATTTTTACAATTTTTTATTACACATTTTTCCATAAAAAGTCAAAAAGTTAACCCAAACATCTATATTTTCTTCCTCAATTTTTTAGTCCAAAAAGACAAAAAGTGCACTTATTTAGGACACCCCAAACAATCTCTAATAATCCGAAAGCTTCACACAAAATCAAGAAAAACAAATGGGTATAAGAGATTATACTAGAAAGAATAGAATTGAAGCGAGAAGAATTCAAAAAAAAAGCTCTTGTCCTTTAATTGCAGTCTCTCTCTCTCTCTCTCTCTCTCTCTCTCTCTCTCTCTCTCTCTCTCTCGCTGTCTGTGTGCGTGTTTCGCTCTTTAACCAGTGTACAGATGGTTTTGTGAGGGAAAGTGACTGAAGGTAGGGATTATTATAATCTGGGTGCTTTGGAATCGAGACCATAATTGCATTCCAATACAGACAACCCAATCCACAATCAATTGTAAGGTGAGCCAGCGAAGACATCGTTGTGCTACTTCAATTCAATACGCCCGGACCGTTTCTCTCTCTCTCTCTCTCTCTCTTCTCTGTCTTTCTCTCTCTCGGGCCCGAGCCGAAGTTCTTCGTTGCTATGCTTTTTCCCTCCGTCGTGTCTATCTCTGTTCAAACTCGAAGCACGTGACTCGATATATGTGTGTGTAAGCTCATCCACCATCAATTACTCCTTCATTTAATAACCCTTTTGTCTTCACACTTAGGCCTCGTTTGGGAACTTTCCCTTTTAGTCAAAAAGTTAAAAAATTACTAAATTAACCAAAAAGTTAATAATTCATACCAAAAAGTCAAAGATTTTTTTTCTCTCTCTACTTTTTGCACATCTTTTCGTAAAAAGTCAAAAAGTCATCCCAAACATACTAATTTTTTTTAGCTCATATTTTAGCCAAATAACCAAAAAGCTACTAAATTAGCATGTTTCTAAACGAGGCCTTACTCATTTTAAAAAAATATTTACACTAATTTTAAGTAATACTAAAAACACAAACACTAATACTGTGTTTGGTTGGGGGATTTTGGGAGGGATTTGGAAAGGGAAAGGGAAAAGGTGTGTGAAACTAGATGAAATGTAGGTATATTTTATTCACATTTTTCCTAACTTTTCTCTTTCCCTTTCCAATTCCCTCCTCAAATCCTCCTACCAAATGCAACGTAAATATAAAATATAAAAAGTTACTAAATTAATCAAAAAGTTAACAACTCATACCAAAAAGTCAAAGATTCTCTTTTCTCTCTACTTTTTGCACATCTTTTCGTAAAAAGTCAAAAAGTCATCCCAAACATATTAATTTTTTTAACTCATATTTTAACCAAATAGCCAAGAAGCTACTAAATTAGCCTGTTTCTAAACGAGACCTTACTCATTTTAAAAAAATATTTACACTAATCTTAAGTAATACTAAAAACACAAACACTAATGCTGTGTTTGGTTGGGGGATTTGGGGAGAGATTTGGAAAGGGAAAGGGAAAAGGAAAAAATATGTGAAACTAGATGAAATGTAGGTATATTTTATTCACATTTCACCTAACTTTTCTCTTTCCCTTTCCAATTCCCTCCTCAAATCCTCCTGCCAAATACAACGTAAATATAAAATATAAAAAGTTACTAAATTAATCAAAAAGTTAACAACTCATACCAAAAAGTCAAAGATTCTCTTTTCTCTCTACTTTTTGCACATTTTTTCGTAAAAAGTCAAAAAGTCATCCCAAACATACTAATTTTTTTAGCTCATATTTTAACCAAATAGCCAAGAAGCTACTAAATTAGCCTGTTTCTAAACGAGGCCTTACTCATTTTAAAAAAATATTTACACTAATCTTAAGTAATACTAAAAACACAAACACTAATGTTGTGTTTGGTTGAGGGATTTGGGGAGAGATTTGGAAAGGGAAAGGGAAAAAGAAAAAGTATGTGAAACTAGATGAAATGTAGGTATATTTTATTCACATTTCACCTAACTTTTTTCTTTCCCTTTTCAATTCCCTCCTCAAATCCTCCTACTAAATACAGCGTAAATATAAAACATGACACATATATTTAGTAGCCCTTACATATAGGCCTCATATCATGTGGGACACATAGAGAGTGAGTTCATTCTAAGAATACAAATATTAAAATATAGAATGACACACATATATAGAATAAATCCTACATGTATGTCACACATTATTGGAAACACATATATGGGTGAGTCCATGGAATGAGTCACATCATGTGGGACGTAAATATATGATCCATTCCATATATGTATCATATTCTATGTTTAGTGTTTGTGTGCCTAGACTTATTGCGTTAATCTCTCTTAAAGATAAATAAATCAAAGTTATTGCAAATGATATAAAGATACAATGATAAATAAGAAAAAATAAATTAAAGTCTTGTTTAGAAACATCATTTTTTAGTCTAAAAATCAAAAAATCATTAAAAAAATTAAAAAGCTAACAAACTACACCAAAAAAATAAATAAATAAATCTCTTTTCTCTCTATTTTTTGCATATCTTTTCATAAAAAATTAAAAAGTTATTCCAGACATGCAAATTTTAGCCAAAAAAATATAAAAATTTACTAAAATAATATGTTCTCAAATTATAGTTTCCATTGTAAAATAAATATATATATATATATATATATCATTTTTTTCTATCATTTGTCTAACAAATTATGATGAAAAATAAATTAAATATTATTCAAATTAAAATTAAAAAAAAATAATATAATTATATTAAAATTATAAGAGTTGTTATATTTCTTCAAACCTCCGGGATGTCAGTACAATTTACATATTTTTTTTAACAACAATGATTCATCATACCACTAAAAAAAGACCATTAATAACACTAATGTATTGGAAATGTCAAAAAAAAATCAAGGCATGTCCACTGTCACATAATTAGTGGTGCTATTAGAGTACCACTTTTAGTGCTTTCAACCATTTTTCTCTTTTTAATTATATTTGTTTGTATTCAATTTATGATACGCAATTACAAAGAGGCAATTGTATATAGATTCTTATAATTTGATTTTGATTTCAATTTCGATTTCAATTTCTTGGAAGTGTGTTATTTTCAAAATTTTCTAAAATTTTCTCTTTTTTTTTTTTTTTTCTTGTTCATTTTTTGGAAGCGACAATGTAGCAAAATGAATTAATCTATACGAATTCGAATAGTATTTGGGTGGTTAAAACTTATTTAAGATTAATTATTATGTGAATAAATTAAATTTGAATACATTTTAAAATCGTTAATTTTCTGAGTTTGATTCAAACTGACTTCAATAACTTTCATACACGATAAAAAATTAAGGTACTTGAGTTCGATTTGATTAAAATTCATTTGAGAACGGTTCAAAAAATAAACAACCAAAGCTTAAATATATTTTGAAAATTTTAGACTTTTTGTTTGAGAATAATAGTTTTAGTTTAAAAGTCAAAAAGTTATTAAAAAATCAAAATGCCTATTGCCTATAACTTATACCAAAAAGTCAAATATTCTATTTTCTCTTTACTTATTTGCACATTTTTTCGTAAAAAATTAAAAAGTTATTTCAAACATATAAATTTTTTTTACCTCATATTTTAGCTAAAAACAAAAAAGTTATTAAAATAGTCTGTTCTCAAATGAGGCCAAGTAAACAACTTATTACCCGATTCAACTTAACTCATTTTCAACTCCAAACATTTAGGGTATCATTGTAACTCATTTAATTTATCATTCATTATATTAAGCAATATTGTTATTGTAACTCCAATAAGTCTATGTGCACACTAAGATCCACATATAAGACTTATTTCTTATAAGATATTTGTATCACATTCTGTATTTGATTACCACATTCAGCTGATAATAATTCATATAATTGTAGTGTGCAATAATGCTATTTGAGTAGTTTATGATATAATTTTTATAATATTATTTTAGTTTGCCAATTATTTAAGATTTTGAAGAAGATATTTTGGGTTTTTTTCAGAGGATAAGAAGATATTAGATATTTTGTTGTTTTGTGTGTTTTAGTTTGTTTTTCCACATCGACGGTTAATATCGTTATTTTAGTTTTTTTTGTGAATATGACATTGGTAATTCATTTTGTCATCATTCATATCATTGTTAGATTTATCCATATTGTCATAATTGAACTTTTAATTTATTTTTATTAATGATATAATTGTTTATATCGTTAATTTAGTTAAAATGTATAAATTAAAGCCATCATGTTCATGTCATTACTAAGTTTGTCGAATTTATCATACTTAAACTTTAAATTTATTTTATACAACATTGTGATAGTTTATACCGTTAATTTAGTTTAAAACATATAATTAATGAACTGTTTAACTTCAAATTTACTTTTGTCTTGTTTATACCGTTGTGTTCTTTAAAATATACATGACAATTAAACTGTTAAATTTTATATTTACCTTGTTAATATAAATTGCTAGTTCAATTAAAGTGATATTTGGTTTGAACTGCAAAGAGCAATGTTACATTTTATTTTCAAAATAATAAATATATTATAATAGGCATCATTAAAAAAAAATCCAAAAACTAACAATAGAAATAACAACTAAAATGTGTATTAAAGTTCGCTTTTTGAACTACTCTTTAATTACACAATAACGCTATCTTAGTGTACACTCACTCATACAGTACATGTGTTTCAAGTTTACCTTCTTTTTTTCTTTTCTTTTTTTTCTTTTTCATCATCACTGAATCTTGTTTATAAAAATAAAAATAAAATTCAAAAAGCCTAGGCGAGTAGAAAAAAGATATTTTTGTCCATCTGGTTTCAGCTTAATTAACTAACAAATTATAGAAAAAAATAATAATTTTAACAAGATTCTTTTCTATTTGACAAGCGTTAAAAAAATACACATAATTTGTAAAAAGAATTTAGACCCTCCACAGATCAATAAAGTATTTTTTTATAAAAACAAATTCAAAAAAAGATATCATATTACCTAAAAATATTAGTAGAAAATTTTCCATTTTTTTAATATTTGCCAAGGGTATCCATTTTTTTTTTTTTTTTTTTTTTTTGAGTAATAACTTTATTCTAAAAAATTAACATAAAAAAATAAAAAATAAAAAAAGTTACAAAGAATTAAAAAAACCCAAACAAACCCAGAGATGCAAGGATAAAGTAGATTTAAATATTTAAACCAATAGCCCAAACTCATTAATATCATGGTAATCTTTGACTGAAACAAACAAATAAACAAACAAACAAAAACTGGAAATTTTATTATGATTAAACTTATCCTATTCTCGTCATTTTGGCCCGAATGCCTGCGGGTTAGCCTAAGCTCACTTGCCATTTTCCCAACCCAATCTAGTAACCCAGGTGAGCTAGGCTAAGCCGAATAGGCTTGGACTGGTATAGCTAAAGGTGTTGTGGTATAGCTGAAGGTGTTGGCTCAACCCGCCAGCACAGAAGGAAATAAAAATTAAAAATTAAAAAATAAATAAAAAATAAAAATTCCAACAAATTAGCAAATGACATATGCTTTGAGTATCCTAAAACCAACGATCTCTCTCAAATAGCTAGTGCAGTCCTTTTGCAGATGGGACATGAGTTCTTCTGCATGAGCCACTGTTTGATGCAATCAAAGTGAAACTCATGGCCACAATCCAGCTTTCCGAGCTTCTCTCCGTCGTCATATTCTTCCTGCAATCCGATTCAACAAATGGAAACATATAGTTTAGTAGGAAGCTTGAAACTTAAGAAAAATAGAAGCCCAAAGGTGAAGAACTTTAATGCTATTTACCTGACAAATACAGCACGGTTCCTCCTCCACTGGAACTCCTAATTTCATTGACTGATACCTATGCTGCTTCACACCCCCCAAAATAGAGTCCACGCTCAGTCCAGATTTCACATTTCCCATACGTTCTTCCAAGGCCAACAATTCCTAAACCCAAGTCCAACATATATGAAGAAATTTTTACTATAATGAAAAAAAAAAACAAAAGCCAAAAAAGGCCAGATAAACATTTATTTCAATTTCTGAATTGATACCTCATAAGACATGTTGTCCAGCTCGAGACGCATATCTTCATGCATATCAGGCTCATCAAAAAATGGGCCAACAATCATACCATCCTAACAAGCCATATTATACATTTATGAAATCCAATTATGCAAGAAACATTATTGTGTACACTTTAATAGTCATAATATACAATGGTATTGAACAATGTTTAAAAAAAATAGTTGTTCCAGTGTATAGCACAAAATATTATTTTTATATTTAGAAAACATGGCATGAAAACATCATCAAGTTTATATCCATTTCTCAAAACAAGCGCAAGCCTGATAATCGAAGTGTAAAATAAGGGAGATGTTATAATGCGCACCCTAAAAAATGTGCATATGATATGTCTTTCATAATTTTTTTACAAAATTTCATAACTTAAACACAAAATGTCATAACTTTTTAACTAAAAAAGTTATAACTTTTTTTCATTGAAAAATATCATAACAAAATCCTAAAGTGTCATAACAAAAATCACAAAATGTCATAACATTATCATCCCTAATTTTAGGATGCACATCATAAATTCGTTATTCATAACTTTACTACAAAATGTCATAACACATATCATAGACAATCATAACATTTATCATAAAAAATCATAACTTTTTTACAATATGCACCATTTGAAAAGGTGCACATTATAAATTTTCCCATAAAATAAACCTAGCCAAAGATCAAACCTCATACTGCCAGGTGGCTCCATTAGCCACTTGTAGGAGTTCAAAGGCAACCTGCTTAAGGAAAAACAAAGATATTTAGAGCTGGTGAAAATTGTTATAAGGGAAAAGCAATACATTATAAACAAAAATACTAGCTATTGAGGTTCCAAAATAAGAGGGTCTGACTTATAAAGGTCTGAAAACTTTCATCAAAATCCATCTTTAGTAAATACAGTTCCTTGAATAGGTGATATGATGGAGTGAATAAATCAGCAAGAAGGGAGGGGGTTGAGACTCTGAGAGGGGGAAGAGAGTTGCAACATTGCCCTAGAAACTAGGATATGGACAAAAAAGACTTTTTTACTAATATTTTTTTTTACTATCTACAAATAATTTTCTATACATGACTTCAAAACAAAATATTTTCATTAAGTAGACTTCTTGATAAATAATTTATTAATTTTGGCTTTAATTGTAATAATCCCATAAAAGATTCAATAAGAGAAATGAAAGAACTAAAACAAAAATCATGGTTTATGAGATGCATCAACAAAAGTGCAAACAACATAGCAACAACATCATCCATACGAAGGGAATAAGTAAATTTCAAGTACCTGTAGAGCGCTCCGCCGATCAGCACTGAATTGCTCCAATGCAGCCACAATTGAAGGGACGGCAGCATTATGTTCTTCTCTCATCATCGAATCTACAGGCCTTAGAATGATCGGCTCAAGAAAATTTGACAGCCTCTCTTCATATTCTTCAACTAGATTCCTCAGGGGAAACCCAGGAGTAGAAGATAGATGAACGCCACCAGAAAAGCCATTCCAAGAATGGTAGTTTATGGGGAAGGCGCTTGAAGCCATTACATTTTGGCTTGTAATCCCCAACTCGGAAGTGCAAGCACCAACATTTGAAGAGGAAGAGACACTTGAGAACAGAATGTTTTGCTCAGCTCCTAGATCAGTTCTCTGGCGAGTGTTTCTCTGAAAGGTTCCCATATTTTCTTCCAAGTTCAGGGAATTAGAGGAGTGGCTTCTGTGTTCCATAAAGGCTAATTAATGTTCCCGCTGCAATTTAAATCAAACCACCAGAATTAGTAATGAATCTATAGCAATTTTCTTCAGTATATTGTAACATGGTTAGCAATGTGCAAGAATAATAATATTTACTTATCAAAATATATACCAAGTATATTAATCAACTATGAGTTTCCAAAAAAATCTTTTAGTTACCAAGAATATATTAACGACGAACAACATGCATCATTTAAAAATTTTACATGCCACATGGAGTTCCAACACGTGGATAAGCGTGCCCTCGAAGTGTCGGTGTCCCATACATATCTGACACAAACACAAAACCCAATTTGAAGTGTCGGTGCTCCATAGCATATTAATATAAGGGAGTTGATTCAATTATGCATTCAAAGGTTCATAAGATTAACCAGAAGAGAAGGAAGTTATGAGAAGTTGCAAGAAAGCCAATCCCCCAACCTCACCCCCACACTCCATACTGAGAAAAATAAATTCTAAAAAATAAGCAAATGCTACACAATAGCTAAAGGGCTACATGAATAAATGCTTACATATGTGAAAAGAACCCTTAAAACTCAGATCCATTGACAATAGACAGAAAGACAGGTTTCGAAAAATACCCACAAAACTCAGACCCACTGACAGAGAGAAAGTTTGGAGGCAAAGAACTACACATTAGGATAAAGATCTAAATCTATGCATGCATAAATAGTAATTAAGATGATAAAAGAGTCACAAAGACATAAATGTTTGGATCATCAATCTTTGGACTTCCAAACTTGAATATTGATACATCCCTGAAACTAAATGATTTCACAAATAAAACTATATCGGGAAAACAATAAGAAAGTTTACAAGAATTAATCAAATAAAATCGCCTCACCAGAAAATTGGTGTCAGAACCCTCCTAAACAAAAAATATTGTAGAATGCTTTGTGTCACTCACCCAAACATTAATATCTTTGAAACGGAAAGGTATTGGGGTGCCTTCAGAATTTTTAGATCACAAGATCACCTCAAACGCCTTAGGAGTTCAAAAACTGCAGCCCTACAGCACACACATCAATGAACACAAGACTGTGTGGGTTCACAAACACTAAATCATCAAATCGAGTGTATATGTGTGATTTTCAATTAATAGGCTTGAAGATTGATACATGTTTAAATGAATATATATATATATATATATATATAAAGAAGAAGATTAGAGTCAAGTAAGCAAGGAGTCTGCACATGACACAAGTTTGCAGTGATTAGGAGGGACAGGAGGGAGGCGAGAAAGTTTTTTTTTTTTTTTTCCTTTCTTTTTTATAAATATTTTACAGATTTTGGATATAAGAATGCCCACAGATAATGGTTGATCATCAAGAAAAATGCTAAGAAAAAAAATTGTAAGATCACAAAATTACTTCTCCATTAGAGATAGAAAGGAATCATCCACAATTAATGCCAATACAACTGTTAGATGCCAACACCTCAACGTCCAAATCATCAAGAAGCAAAAAATAGAAACCCAAAAAGGGTCAGATTTAAATAGATTGATTGAAAATGAAAAATCACAGATTAACAAAAAAAAAAAAAAAAAAACACTGAATAAACAATGACAGATCAAGTTTTCAATTAAAACAAATGGGTTAAAAATTCAAGGAATTGAAAAGGATCACTGAAACAAAAACTTAAGTACGCAAACTAGATTAATAATCCGAAAGCTTCACAAAAAATAAAGATAAAACATATGGGTATGAGAGATTATACCAGAAAGAATATAATGGAAGCAAGAAGAATTCACAAAGAGCGCTGGTCCTGGAGTTGGAGTTCTCTCTGCCTCTCTCTCTCTCTCTCTCTCTCTCTCTCTCTCTCTGTGTTTGTGTGCTTCTCTCTCTCTCTAACGCAGCGAAGATATTGTCTTGGGTGGGTAGGGATTCTTATAATCTCGATGGTTTGGAACTGCCAAAGAGGAATCGAAACCATAATTGCATTCCAAAACAGGCAACCCCATTCACACTCAATTGTAAACAGAACCAGCGAAGCCATCGTTGTGGCTACACATTCAATACACCCCAACCCTTTCTCTCTCCTCTCGCTCTCGCTCTCGCTAGGGTTCAAGCCAAAGCTCTTCTTCGTCGCTATGCTTTTCCCTCCTTCATGTCCATCTCTCTCTCTTTTCGAACTTGACGAGCGTAGTGCGCGTGTGTGTACGCTTGGTCATCATCAGTTAATTGTCTTCACATATTCACTTACCCTTTTTGCTTTTTTTTTCTTCCTTAATTACAAATATAATTTCTAAATTTACTTAAAATATTAATTACCTTCCGTTACCATTCCCTTCAAATTTCTAATAATATAATAAATTGTTTTTTTATTAATCTACATAAAATCAATTACTCCCTCCGTCCCATAATATTAGTCCCTTATTCTATTTTTCATTGTCCCAAAATATTAGTCCCTCTTTAAAAATCAAGTACAAAAATAATATAAATTTCCCATTTTGCCCTTCTTTTAAATTCATAAATAATATAAAAAGTACAATTATGACATTGATATTTCCAAAAAAGTGTACTATCAATGGGTAATTTTGGAAAATCAAATTTTTAAAAGTACAATAATTGTACTACCAAAAAAAGTTGGATTCCCCAAAAGGGACCATTATTTTGGAACGGAGGGAGTAATAGTTTTCAATTATATAATAAATATATTTCAATTAATCGTTCTAAGAATTTTATTGTTATATAATAAATTAATTTAAAATTTTATTTTTTTTATTAATTATTAAATGACAAATTATAATAATAAAGTATTTATGATTGTCAGGGTTGAATTTGTAATCTATCC
The DNA here is from genome assembly GCF_055761805.1 of Camellia sinensis. Lineage (NCBI taxonomy): Eukaryota > Viridiplantae > Streptophyta > Magnoliopsida > Ericales > Theaceae > Camellia > Camellia sinensis. The sequence goes on from NC_138964.1 coordinate 195,229,921, forward strand.
TTTTTTCAGTTTTTATTATTTAAAAGTAAATAACATTGACTTCTACTTTTAATAAATCTAAATAAATCAAAACTAATGCAAATAGTGTGAAATACAAAGAAAAAGAAGGAAAATTATACATTTTATTATCTATTTAACTAACGATATATTGATTAAAAATGAGGTAAGTGTTATATAAATTAAATCCTTAAAGAAATTCAACATAATTATGTCAAAATTATAAAATTTGTTATATTTCTTTTAAGTGTTAGGGAATATCAGTCTTATTTATAGTTTTTTTTTTTTTTTTTTATAAGAACTATTCAATTTGTGATATGCAATTACTCTTAGGAGGCAACTGTATGGATTCTCACAATTTGATTTTGGTTTCTTAAAATTGTGTTATTTCCAGGATTTTGCTTCTTTTTTTTTCTTACTCATTTTTTGGGAGTGACGGTGTATTGTAACGAATTAAACTATTTGAACTCGAATAGTATTTTGTTTATTAAAATTTTGTTTAAAATTAATTGTTATATGAACAAATTATAAGCTTGAATATATTTTAAATTCGTTAATTTTCTAAGTTTGACTCGAATTTGATTCAAACACGATAAAAAAAGTCAAGCTACTTGATGAGTTCAGTTTTGATTAAAATTTATTTGACATCGGTTTAGAAAATAAAAAACCTAACCTTAAATACATTTTGATTTTTTTAAGTTTTTGAGTCAAATTTAAACAAGTTATCACCCAGTTTGACTCAAAAAAAAATTTAAGAACAATATGCGTTTAGGATTATCATCGTTATTCATTTAATTTATTATTTTACCGAATTGTGTAACGTTTCTATGAGTCATGCTATACAATAAAAACTTATTACTTTATTTGACTTACCTTTTTTACAACAATAGGCATTTAGGAGTATCTAACTCATTGAATTCATCATTTACTGTATTGTGCAATATTGATATTTTAGTAGTTTATTATATAATTTTTAGAGTAATGTTTAGATATCCTAAAAATTTGACTAAAAATTTTATCAAGTGTCTTACATTTGTGTGGAATCTACACGATGTGAGTCTCATGTAAATCTCACATTTATGTAAAATATTTGGTAGAATTTTTTGTAAAATTTTTAAAAATTTTAACATTTTTTATAATTTTGATAATCTTATTTTAGTTTGCCGATTGTCTTTTACACAACATCAAATTATTTTCATGTAAAAAGTGGAATTAGTAGTTTGGTAATACCTTTAAAGAGTGAGAAATTTAAAATCAATAAACTATTTCCATTTAATTATAAATTGAAATTTAGTTTAAATTTTTGTTTTGTAACAATGTAATTCATGAACCTATCATTAAATGAGACAATAAAATAGCATGAGTCATCCATGATATAAAAAAATAATCACTTTAATTTAGCGGCTGTTTAGAGAGTAATTAATATAGTTAAAAAGTCACTGCAACTTGTGGTGGCAGTAATAGATGGCGGTGATAGTAGTTATGTTGTGACAATGATAACATGGTAGTTGAAAGGGATGGTTGTGGTGGTAGTTAAACTTAGGGAAGACTAATTTATGATGTTTTCATGATGAAATAACATACTTATTTCTTAAGTTGGATTCGTAGGGATGGATATAGGGCGGATATGGGTCGGTTTCATACTAAACAATAACATTTGGAGTCATTTTCCAAACTTATGCTTCGTTTGGGAACCCTCCATTTTAGTCAAAAAGTTAACAACTCATACAAAAAAGTCAAAGATTCTCTTTTCTCTCTACTTTTTGCACATCTTTTCGTAAAAAGTCAATAAGTCATCCCAAATATACTAGTTTTTTTTAGCTCATATTTTAGCCAAATAGCCAAAAAGTTACTAAATTAACCTGTTCCCAAACGAGGCCTTAGGGTTGGTTTGGGAAGTGGGTTGGCTCTTTGGCTTTTTGACTTTTTTGGCTATTTTAGCCTGAGTTAAAAAGTTTGGTTTGGGAATGACTTTTTGGCTTTTTGACTTTTTTGACTTTTTTTGTGAGAGAAGAGTGTAATAATTATGGGTTTGATGTGATGTTTTGTTTGTTGTGACTAAAATAACATATTTTATGTTTTGTGGCTAAAATAGCCACAAAAGCCCTTGCCAAACGGAGCCTTAGGTCCGTCCGAGATTAGGCCTGTACTTTATTTTCAAGTCCGTCCAAAAAAAAAAAAAAATTTAAAGAAAATCTCAATTCCATCTATAGATATTACTTAATGTAAACAATTTTATTTTTTTTATATATTTTAAAATAAAATGCATAATCAATTTAATTATTTGAGTGTCTTTTTAACCTATTCAAGACTAGTAGTTTAAATTTTATAATTAATTTTTTACATAATCATTAATACATATTTTATGCCAATAAAAAATAAAATTAAATAATGTAAAACATATATATAAATATGTATTATATAATCAATAATGCTACATTCTATTAATTTATCACTCTTCATTATCTATAATAACATGGTATTGAGATTAGACCCTACATGATGAAATGTTTAACAAATAAAAATTAAATATTTATCAGACATATCGTCAAAGGTGATTTTTAAAAATAATAAATTAAATATTTTAAGCATTTTTCATTGTCTAATATAGTTTGTGAGCAGACCTGACTAAGCCAAATTGGACTTAAAGCACTCTTTTCAAACTCAGCCCCAAGTATAATTAGGCCTAAAAAGATTGCCCAACACAACCTATGGGCTTAAATCATAATCTCACAAAATGTAATTGAACCCATGCCCATATAGATGAACGAATAAGTATTCTAGATCTTGTGTTTTTGTGGGCTGGCTAGCTCTCAAAAGAGGTTGGTTTGGTTTAACCTATGCAGGTGGCATTATCAAAGATCAATCAGGGCATTGGACGATGGGTTTTGTAGAAATATTTTGGTTTTTTTTTTTCTTCCTAATATTGAGGTAGAGTTATGGGCCTTGAGCCTAAATCTTACAATAGAGTGGAACCTTGTTAATTTTGAAATAGAAACTAATGCAGAATTTGTTAAACTCGTCATCTTGGTGGGATAAATGACTTTCATCAACTTAATAATTTCATCTCCGATTGTAAGTGTACAGGTCGCCAAATATCCGACGTTATCCGTACTCCTCGTGTCCAAGCTGCGCCTTCCTCCGATCGACCTGAGAACACAACGAAGGTGGACTACCCGGCGGGTTGCTGCTGAAAAACCCCTCCAGCAATTAAGTCAGCACACACTTAGAGAAAGAGAGAGAAGAGAGGGAAGACAATGTGTTAGTTTTTCTCTCACTAGAAAATGTTCCACACCTCAATATGGGGGCATAGTCACGCTTATATACTTTTTGCGTGTGCCTCTGTGCGTGCCTCTGCGTCCATTCGCCTGGCGACGCGTGGACCTGCTATCCTATCCCACTTTCCCACGTGTCAGCGTAAATATAGCTAAAACACCACCTAACCAAATGGCCAAACGGCGTTGGCGCGAACGGACAGCCTGGCGTCGCCCCCCTCTTCCTACGACCGCACTACTTCCGAGATATGCAATGCTCTGAACCGTGCTCTGTTATGACTGAGCTCGGCCGCCATCCGTTATGACATTCATTACTTCCACTGTGGCTTAGCCGCCCTCAGCTATGACCGAGCTCCTGCTTGGTTGGATTGGTCTGTGGAGGATTTGACCCACCTAACTCAACGAGCAAATAAAATGAACTGGGCCCGTAGTCCGAAATTACCCCGGCCAAATTGGACTTAGGCCTTGACCGAGTGCACTACCACCGAATTAGCCCAACCCAGCTCGGCCCAAACTTGCCTGGTCTAATTTTCCCGGCCATTACCACGGCCCAAAGCCAGATTATGAAATCTCCATCTCAATTGCCCCTTAATTCCGTCCGTGCTAGAGTGATCGGGATTACATGCTCCGGCTGGGGTCATTCATCTGCTCGACCTTATATTGCAAGCCATTCACTGTGCTAAGTCCCACGCTCGGTCTTGTGACTTGCTCGGTCGGCGCCTCGACTTACCAACCTGTCCTTTCAATACTGGCGCCGCTGTCGTTACAGACGTGTATCGCTCATTCATTGGCCACGACCAGCCAACCCAGCCGCCTCACGCTGTCTCTTTAGATTCAAACTTTGGCGTCTCTCTTCTCCTCTTATATTCGTCGTTCTTCTCTTCATATCCCTTCCTCTTCTGTTCATCTTCAGTTCTCAAGCAACCCTGCGAACCAGAGCTCTCGTCTCTCACTCATTCTACTGAGATTGGAGCCTCCCCGTAAGCCCATTCTTCACCTTCGCCGTCATTGAGGGCCTCGTCCTACTGCTTCGAGCCACCGTCAGAGCCTTAACCTATAAGTCCTCAACCCTACACTGCTCTTCATCCGTTATTCATGTTTTTATTGTATACTTGGGCCTGTGACCGTCATAGTTGAGTCTAGGGCATTATGACAGTAGGTTTTAGGACTTCGAATGAAGTTAACCTAGAGTGTGGTCATCAAAAACCATTTTTGCCCCTTCTCTCTTAACTGTTCATCATCTTCTGTGATGAACACGCGAGGATCTGGGACTGACCGGGTTACATATCTTCGTTTGATCCAAAATCATAAGTGGACCAAACTAGTTCCAAGTTTTTAGGACTTAGGCGAGAGCCGAGTTAAGAAAGCTCTGGGACGCTCGACCAAGCTAATGTATGGTCCGTTTCGAGTGACCGAGCTGTTGAACTAAACCAATAAGACCGAGGTGCTATTGCGCCCAAAGTGACCGGGCTGAACTCAAGCTCGTTTGCACGACCGCTATCACTTACACTTGGCTTTTAACTGTAGAGTTCTAGGGGACCAGACACCAACACAAGGGCTCTCAAAGACCGAGCAGCCGCCATGCAAAATTTAATCAAACCAACAGTGCCGAGCTAAACAAGCCGGTCATTCATGGGGTGCTACCGCTTCTTTGTAGACACGCTAAGTGCCCTTGCCGTGTTCCGCGAAGAGTTCGGCGTCCCCACCGACATACACCTGGAACTTGGTGAAGATGGCATAAATCCGTGGGGTAGATTAAAATCCTGCCCCTTCACCATACTAAGCATGATCAAGGGCGGGTTGCGCTTATCGATACAGCCCCTCATGTGCGAATTCTTGAGAAGAACCGGGCTAGCACCTACCCAAGTATCTACCAACACCTTCCGAATTATAAATGGTGTGGCCGAGCTGAACAACCGGCTCGGTTTGAACTTGGGCCTAGCCGAGATCTTGCATCAATACACGCTCGGTCGAACAAAAGACGGCTTCAACTATTATCTGAAAATAAGGCCAGATAGGGAAAGATTAGTGACCAGCACGCCGGACAAAGACATGAACGACAACGACTTTTTCTAGGTGACCAGTAACTTCAAAACAACTAATGCGTCCGGTTGGTACATCAGCAAGAACTTCGATTCATCTTGTAAGATTAACTTCCCAACTGATCTCTTTTACAAAAATTGTTCACACCGAGCTAATTATTTTTCTTTTTTTTTCTCCCTCTTTTGCAGCTATTAAAGAACTACAAGCAAACTACCAGTATCCCAACGAGGAAGCAATTAAGGCGGTGCTCAGATACCAGCACCGAGACTGCCACAATCTCCTCGACTACGTCCCCTCATACCGCTATTCAAAACCACGCAAGAGTAATGTCACAGACTTCCTCTAGGCTCCCTCTCCCCTACCTGACCCAAGTCTGCCAGACGTGCCCCTTATACGGCTGACCAAGGAAGAAGAAATGGCAAAAATGAGCAGGATCAAGAACTTGATTACAGCTACTTCTTCCGAGATACTGAGCATGCCACCTCATGCCCCCTCCGTCGGCCAGAGCTCTAGGACCGTGATCGCTCTGGCTTCCACAGCCGCCCCCCCTGAGTCCCGCCGAGCTGGCAAGCGAGCCCGAACGGCCGATTGGGCAAGCGAGCTCGATCGACCGACCCCTCAACCGAGCTTGCGGCCGAACTATGCACTGAACAAGTAATGTAGGAGGCCGAGCCAATTGCACTGTGGAAGCCGGAGCTCAAACACCGGGGCAAAGAGATCTCGGCCACTGAGTCTGTTAAGGGGGGACAAAGAGCACCTCCTTGCCTTCGACTTATCGAAGGCACTGCTGCTACCGAGCGACGTGACCGGGAGCGAACATGTTCCTGACACCCAGCTTGTGAAATCCGCGGTCAAGTCCATGACCAGGGTACATTTCAAAATCTAACCAAATCCTTGCTCGGTTAGTCCTCTCATTTCGGCTAACACCTTTCTTGTTACAGGCCATCCAAAAACAACACATGGTCATGGAGCGCATTGTGAACCTGCGCCACAAAATGACCGAGCTAAACAATGTCGGTAAAAACGTAGCCGCTGAGCTTGGCCAGGCTAAGGCTTCACTTGAAATGGCTAACGCCAACAACGCCAGACTTCTTGGCCAGCTTGGTAGGGCCGAGCAAGAGAGGGACGAACTGATGGCCCAACTTGAAACCGAAAGACAAACGAAGCAGGCCGCTGTGGACAAGGCTAACAATCTCGGTTTCAAGGAGGCTGAAGACAATTATACCAACCAAGTCGAAGCCACCAAGGACATCTATTTCAAGTCCGATTAGAAGGCTGCTTGTGAAAAACTCGACTAGGGATCTGAGACCGAGGTGTTTGCTTCTCCTCCCCTCGCCTTCCTGCCGGTCTATCTGATTCCTTATACCAACGAAGTCTTGAAATCTTTGCAAGAAGAGGCGGAAAAAGAGGCCGAGGACGAGGGCATCCAAAAGGAGCCTGGCGAGAAAGACAAGGCTGCTGTTGTGGACCTAGAAACCGCGACAGAAAGGGTCGGGGACGATTTTGCCGACCTCTCCCCATTAGCGTAGTTTAGTCTTGTCTTCTTTTTTTTTATATATTTGAATTTTTGTAACCGGGCTACAAGCCCCACCTATGTACTAAATTTCTCAATCAATGAAAAGTTCGCATTTCGCTTATATTCTTGTAATGTCTGCTGTTGTTCATCTTGCAACCGCACTATTCATGCCCAGCGTGTTACAGACTAATTGAACCGAGAAAATTATCTCGCTCTTGAAAGACTGAAAATTATCTTGGCACTTTGTTGACAAAGTCACCAATGCATCTAGCCGGAATAAACATCTCGGTGAAAATCCTAGAGTTGAACAAATCATCAACCCTTTTAACCGGGTAAACTATCTCAGCTAAAATACTAGAGTTGAACAAATCATCAACTCTACTAGCCGGGATAAAACATCTTCGCAATAACACTAGAGTTGAGCAAATCACCAACTCTCCTCGCCGGGATAAAACATCTCGGCAAAAATACTGGAGTTTAGCAAATCATTAACTCTTCTCGTCGAGATAAGACATCTTGGCTAAAACCATAGAGTTGAGCAAATCACCAACTCTTATCGCTGGGGTAAAACATCTCGGCTAAAACCATAAAGTTGAACAAATCATCAACTCTTATAGCTGGGGTAAAGCATCTCAGCTTAAATCATAGAGTTGAACAAATCATCAACTCTTTTAGCTGGGGTAAAACATCTCGGCTTATAAGGCGGTTGCCCCTCATTCACTACATTACTTTAAGCACAACAAACTTCCTATGCAAAAATAATTCATTCCTATTACATTGGCAAATGGAGTATTACATTGGTAAATAGAGGGGAAACTTGTCCCTTTACAAAAAATTACACACAAAAGACAAAGACTAAAAATAGTATAGCTTGAGATTGGCTGCATTCCATGGCCGGTGTACACTTTTGCCATCCAAGTCCTCTAGGTTAGGGGTGAGCATGGTCCGGATTGGACCGGATTGAGATAAAACCAGGACCAATCCGTTATCTACGGTTCTTAAAAAATTGGGACCAATCCAATCCGTTTAAATCATGGAACCAATCCGAACCAATCCATTTAAATACGGATTGGATCGGTTTAGGACCACGGATTCACATAATTAAATAACAAAAATATATTTATAACACTTTAATTTTATAAAAATATAAACATAGCGCTATATTAGTTCCACAATAGCAACATATTTTTCTATAATAGCGACATACTATTCTAAAATTTAAACAACCAAAAGAAAATTAGTTTCACTATAAGTATTTAAACCATTACAACTTAAAACTAAAAATCAACAAACAAGAGTAATAAAAGAAGATATTATACGGTTTTAGGTTTGAGTTTAGATTTTATATAGAATGAAGAGAAGATACTATGGGGGAGGATGTATAATAAAAATATAGACTATTTGTATACGGTTCGGATCGGTTCCAATCCGGAACCGTGGAACTCAATCCGGAACCAATCCGTAAACTACGGATTATTAATTCTTCAATCCAGAACCGAACCGCGGATTCAAAAAATCAATCCAAACCTATCGGATTGGACTGGACTGGATCGGATTACGGATTTCACGGATCACTTGCTCAGCCCTACTCTAGGTGGTATGCCCCCCTACCCGCCAGACCAATTATCCTATAAGGCCCTTCCCAGTTTGCCCCTAGCTTTCCTTCGCCCAGCACCAGTGTGTTGCCCATCACCTTCCTTAAAACCCAGTCCCCGACTTTAAACGGTCTGGGGTGCACTCTTTTGTTATGCTTTCTAGACAATTCTTGTTGACATGCGGCCACGTGGATTAACGTCTTTTCTCAGCATTCGTCAGCTAGGTCCAATTCCAGGGCAATGGCGTCAGAGTTTAGTTCGGGCTCAAAATTTTCACCGCGGATGGTGGTTTGCCAATCTCCAATGGGATAACTGTCTCCATGCCATATACCAAGGCAAAAGGAGTCTCTCCGGTCGAGCATCTCAGAGTAGTCCGATATGCCCAGAGAAAACTAGAAAGTTCCTCGGCCCACTTGCCTTTGGCTTTCTCTAGTCTTTTCTTCAATCTATCTAGAATGGTCTTGTTCGATGCTTCAACTTGGCCATTGGACTGAGGGTAGGCCGAGGTGGAGTTGTAGAATTCTATCTTCAATTCCTTACAAAATCCTCTGAACAACCGTCCATCGAATTGGGTGCCATTATCAGAAATCAAAGCCTTGGGGATGCCAAACCGTGTAATCACGTTCTGCCAAACAAACCTCTTGACATCCTTTTCTTTCATAATCGCCAAGGGCTCGGCTTCAACCCACTTGGTGAAGTAGTCTGTCGCTGCAATGAAGAACCTCCGATTGCTCGACGCTGTCAGGAGTGGTCCCACTATGTCCAGCCCCCACATTGCGAAAAGCCAAGGGCTTGTGAGGGGGAGAAGTTCTCTAGCCGGATGGGGAATTTGGTGGGCAAACTTTTGGCATTTTTCATATTTTCTAACATATTTCTACGCATTTGTTTTCATGCACGGCCACCAGTATCCTTGCGAAATAGTGCGATAGGCTAAAGATCTCCCCCCGATGTGACTTCTGCACATGCCTTCGTGGATCTCATAAAGGAAAGCCTCCACGCTGTTTGGATGAACACACTTGAGGTATGGACCGGTGAATGACTTCTTATATAAAGCGCCAAATGGAGAAAGCCAAAACCGCTTTGACTTCATCCGAACTTTGTGTGCTTCCTTTTTGTCAGTCGGCAAGGTTCGTTCTTTAAGGAAAATGATGATAGGGTCCATCCAAGAAGGACAAGCTCGGTGCAGAATACTTCCATCTGCTCCGAGTCCTCAATGCTGGGTCTTGGGAGGAACTCAATCAGGAGAGGGCTGAGAGTTGATCTATCGAACATGGAAGCTAGGCCAGCCAACTCATCTGCTTGGCCGTTATCTTCACGGCCAATTTGTTGGACCCTTATTGCTTGGAATTTCTTGATGTGTTCTCTCACTAGAGCTTGGTATTTGACCATTCTATCATCTTTGGCTTCGTACTCTCCAGACACTAGGTTTACAACGAGTTGGGAGTCGCTGTAGACCATTAGCTCAGATGCGTGCAATTAGAGCGCGCTCTTCAGTCCAACCAGCAGTGCTTCGTACTTAGCCTCGTTGTTTGACGCTGGGAACCCGAGCGTGATAGAGTGTTCGATGATTAGTCCGTCTAGCGAGATCAAAACTATGCCTAGCCCGGCACCGTGCCGGTTTGAGGCGCCATCTACAAAAAATTTCTGCATTTCACCAATGAAAAGTTTCCAGCATTCTGAGGGATCTTGGGATGCTTGAAGGTTTAGGTGATCACGGTTACTCGGTTACTTGGCTATCTTTGCTATAAGCTCGCCGTTGTCGATTGCAACAGACGTGTCTTCATCCCCCCTCGGCGATGCGGTGCTGGATCCAACAGGTTGACCTGTTATTCCCAAATCCAACGTCGTATTGCCGGGCTGAAGCACACCTTCGATTGATGGATTTGTGGACAAGCGCACAAGTTTCGCGTCACCAACATCATTCTGTTGCGTAATTTTCGCCGCGCTTACCCCCTTCACCCCGGCTGCTTCGGTAAGATCCACTAGGCAGACCGGGTGAATTCCAGTCAAGAATTTGACAACAAAGTCGGCCAATGCTTGTGCTTTGATGGTGATTTGGGGTTGAAACTTGATGTCGAATTGCCCCAATTCGACTGCCCACTTCAAAATTCGGCTGGAGAAATTCGCCCGCTCAAATAAGGCTTTCAAAGGGAATTCGGTCAACACCACGATTGTGTGAGCATGAAAGTAGTGCGCCAATTTCCTGGAGGCCATCATTAGTGCCAAAACAAGTTTTTCCAGCTGCAAGTACCTCAACTCTGCCAGTAGCAAGGTTTTGCTCACGTAGAAGATTGGGAGATGTTGGATACCTTCTGCCCAGACGAGCACCGCACTAACTGCATGTTAAGAAACAACCAGACAAAGGTAGAGCTCTTCACCATACTTGGATGTGACCAAGAGTGGGGCAGAAGACAAATATGTCTTTAGCTCGACCAAGGCCCTGTCACATTCTTCGTCCCATGAAAACTGGACTTCAAGGCTCGAAAGAAAGGTCGGCAATGATTTGATGATCGGCTTATGAATCGGTTAAGCGCGGCTGCCATACCAGCAAGATGTTGTATGTCCTTTGCCGAGTTGGGCTGCTTCAATTCTTATATGGCTCTGATTTGTGAGGGGTCTGCCTCGATGCCTCGGTTGGTGACTAGGAAGCCCAGGAATTTTCCTAACCCCATGCCGAAGGCACACTTTGACACATTCAGGCGTAGTTTGTGTTGTTTAAGAATAGCGAACATCTCGGCTAGGTCGGTCAAGTGGTCGGCCTGACGTTTGCTTTTGACAACCATGTCATCGATGTAAGCCTCTATCGTACGACTGAGTAGAGAGGCGAACATCTTTGTCACCATCTTCCAGAAAGTCGCCCCGGCGTTTTTCAAACCAAAATGTATGACTCTATAGCAGAACAATCCCCTCAGCGTCGTAAAAGAGGTTATCTCGCAGTCGGGTTCATGCACGGCGATCTGGTGATAACCATGATAGGCATAAGAAACTGAGCCGGTTGTCTTCGGTTGTAAGATCCACCAGCTGGTCGATTCTAGGCAAAAGAAAACTGTCTTTAGGGCAATCTCGGTTGACCGTCTTGTAATCAACGCAAACTCGCCATTTTCCATTCTTCTTGGATACCACGACCGTATTTAAAACCTACTGAGGGTAGTGCACTTCCTGGATTGCCCTCGCTTCCAGCAGGTTTTTGACTTCCTCCGTAATTACCTCGACGTGATGGAGGGCTGATCTCCTCGTTCTTTGATTGACAGGACGTGCGTCTGGGAAGACATTGAGTTAGTGGCGATTAAAGCTTGGATCAATGCCAAGCATGTCGTATGGCGTCCATGCAAATACTGCGATATTCGCCACCAAAAACTCCACCATCTCCGTCCGTTCTTGGGTAGTCAGGCTAGATCCTAGCAAAAAGAACTTGTCAGGATTCTCTATGCCGATCCGCACCTTTACCAAATCTTCAACAGCTTTTTCCTCGAACCCAGTGCCCACATCATCTAGGACACTTTGATCTTCCGGGCCTTCGATCATTTGCACGAAGCCTTTGGCTACTCGGCTTCCATTCACTGCCACGAAACACTACTTAGCCATGACTTGATCGCCCCAAATCTCCTCAACTTCCCCCATAGCTGAGGGGAACCTCATGACCTGGTGGTAGGTCGACGCCACTGCTTGCATGGCATGAAGCCACCCCTTACCTAGGATCAGATTATATGTGGACGGCACCTTTAACACCTAGAACTTTACCTACTTGACTACGGATCCGACTTTGACCGGTATGATTATCTTTTCCATTGGCCACTCCGGTTGTGAGTTAAAACCAACCAGCGGCAAGGTTGCCGGAGCCAAATTTGTATCCCTAAGCTTGAGCTGCTTGAAGGCGTCGTAGTATATGATCTCGACCGAACTACCTTGGTCGATCAAAATGCGCTTAACATCGAAGTCCCTAACGCGAAGGGTGACCACTAAAGTGTCATTGTGCAACGTTTAAATGCGCTCAAGATCCCCACTTGAGAAGTTAAGCACATTTTTCTCTTCGATCTTGTCTCTTTTGATCGCAGGCTGGACTGACAAAACTTGCCTTATATGTTCCGTTTTTTTTATCATCCTTCGGAGCTCGCATACTCGGCCGACTCTACTATACCGTGGATCACATTAACCACTCCTTGGGGGGGTGTTTCTAGGTCGTCCAAACCACTTGTCACAGTCAGAGCATGGTGTGTGGCCCGGACGCCCCCGTCGATGTAACGGTCCAAGTTTCCGGTGGCGACCAACTCCTCCAAGTGTTGCTTCAGGGGCAAACAGTCCTCCGTGCGGTGCCCTCGCTCCCTATGAAATGTGTAGTAGTACCGCGAATTGAAGCCCTTCTGCTCATCGCCTAACTTAACGGGAAACCGGACGTAAGCCTCGTTGCGGATTTCACTAAGTATGCAGTAGATTGGGATCTTGAAAACTGTAGTGATGCCCGTCCGAGCGTTCAACTTTCTGTTTGCATCTGTCACGTCATCGCGGGAATAGTCTGCTTGGTCGTTGCGACGACCTTTACCCCATTTTCTACGATTCGGACCACGGTCTGATTCCCTTGCGCGGTCATTTGGATGGTTTGTCTCATGTCTCACCGTGTGGACTTTTTCAGCCATCCTTTTGTCCGTTGCCACCGGATTTGTCTTCGCGGTGGACACAATCGTATCGTCTTCTACTCGGATGTACTCGTTGATGCGCTGCATCAACAGCTCTATGGAAGTTGGTTGGTTCATCGTGAGTGAGTCCCTCAGTCTATGTCCGACCGGGAGACCGCACTTATATTGGGTGATTGCCAGGTTGGTCGAGCAATCAAGGATCTCATTGAAAGTTTCCTAATATCTGGCGTTGTATGCTTTGAAGGAGTCGTCTAATTCCATCTTGACACTCAGGAGGTGGTCAACTTCTTTTGGCGTTTTGGTGTTGGTTTTGAATCGAGTCACAAATGCTTCTGCCAATTGCTGAGAGCATCGTTATACCTGTATCCAGCCATAGCTCGCCCAAACTCGATGGAAAAATAAGGCACATGAGAGCATCATTATGCCTGTATCCAGCCATAACCTGCCAGAAATGGCTTACGTGTATGTACGGATCAGTTTTTTCGTCATAGAGCGTAAACTTGGGCTGGTGAAAGCCCGCTGGAAGCGGTGTGGTCTCTATCTCAAGGGAGAAAGGGGTGGCGCTCAATCTTGCCAAATCTTTGTCCAAAGGGACAGGTATAACTGATCAGGGTGGCGGCATTACGAGCTCTTCACTGGCGCGACCTCCATAGGATAACTGCTGGAGCGCCGGCACCCTCTGAGCCTCTTGCCGACGCGCTCATTCTTCCAAGATGTCTCTCAAGTCCTCCGAACGAACGGAGTAGGAATATCTTAACATCGTCGGCGGACGTGAGGGACGGTAACTGCTATCTTGCGCGCATGACTTCTCTGCCGGCGGGTCAGAGTCTCCAACCCCATAGCTTCTGGTGATGGAAAAAGATGAGGTGTGTCGCTAGTTCTGGATGCTTGAGAGGCGGGGTTGGGTGTGCTCATTGTGGTCACCCACTCCAACAGCACCCTTCCCTTTGACCTGCTACTTGAAAGCTTCCATCTCCGCCTCCATTCTCCGGATAACGGCATCTTGGTCCCTCAACTTGTGCTCCAGGCATTGAGCGTGCGACTCTCTTCGCCACCGGTGCCCGTCTGGACTCCGCAAATGATCAGTGCTTCTGGCGCGCTTATCTCTCGCATCTCTGGGGAGTTCTCATAGTGAGGTCTCCAAGCCCGCCATGTTCAGAACGGCAGGAAGTCCGTCTCTCCATTAGACTAACTCTGGGGTAATACCGTTGATAACAGACAATGGTACTTCGTCGTTCGTCATGAAAGATGATCCGATGAGCTTGGAGGACAAGGTTGTGTCTATTTCAAATTCCCACAGACGGCGCCAATTGTATGGGTCGCCAAATATCCGACGTTGTCCGTACTCCTCGTGTCCAAGCAGCGTCTTCCTCCGATCGACCTGAGAACACAACGAAGGTGAGCTACCCGGTGGTGCGTTGTCAGAAAACCCCTCCGACGGTCAAGTCAACACACACTTAGAGAAAGAGAGAGAAGAGAGGAAAGACAATGTGTTAGTTTTGCTCTCACTTTTTCTCTCACCAGAAGATGTTCCATACCTCAGTATGAGGGGCTCAGTCATGCTTATATACCTTCTGCACGTGTCTCTGCGTCCATTCGCCTGGCGACGCGTGGACCTGCTCTCCTATCCCACTTTCCCATGTGTCAGCGTAAATACAGCTAAAACATCACCTAACCAAACCGCCAAAAGGCGTTGGCGCGAACAGGCAACCCGGCGCCGGCCCCTCTTCCTACGACCGCACTACTTTTGAGACATGCAATGCTCTAAACCGTGCGCCGTTATGACCGAGCTCGGCCGCCCTCCGTTATGACATGCATTACTTCCACTGCGACTCAGCTGCCCTCTGCTATGACCGAGCTCCTGCTCGGTTGGATTGGCCTGCGGAGGATCTGACCTACCTAACTCAGCGAGCAAATAAAGTGAACCAGGCCTGCAGTCCGAAATAACCCCTGCCAAATCAGACTTGGGCCTTAACCGAGCGCACTACCACGAATTAGCTCAACCCAGCTCGGCCCAAACTTGCCTGGCCCAATTTGCCCGGCCATTACCACGACCCAAAACCAAATTATGAAATCTTCCTCTCAGTAAGTACCTCATACAACAATTTGGGATATGATTAATTAATCATATCTATCAAGAAGCAAATATTTGTGCGGACATTCTTGCTAATTAAGGAAGCAACATTACAAAATGATTTTTTGTTTATCATTTTTCTCCTTGTATTTCAACATAACTATTTGATGATGCTAGAGGGTTGTTTACCCTAAATTATTGTACTCTTAAACCTTCTCTTAGCTTTATATATTCTCTAGTTCACCCATACAAAAAAATAAAAAATAAAAATACTTATCTTATTTGTCAAAAGATTGAGCTCACTTTCCATCAAATTGATTTTTTTTGTTTTTTGTATTTTTTTTAAAATTTTTAGTCAAAAATTTTAATATTTTAAGAATTTTTATTTTTATTTTTTAAATATAACTAATCTAAATATACTTAAAAAGTATAATATTTATGAAAAAAATCTTTAAAAATTCATCAAATACAAAAAATATAAAATTTCAATATATTTTTTATTTTTGTTATTTATTAAAATTTTAAAACAAATTTTCACAAATATTTTATTTTTTTGATGCATCTAAAGCCTTGTTTGGCATGATCTAAAAAATTCAAAAAGTCACTATCCTATTTAAGTCACATCATCTTATTTAAGTCACATCACCTCTCTAACACATCACTTCAAACTCAACCCATATCCAACTCATATTTCATAAAAAAATAAAAAAGTACATTTATTGAAAAATAAAAATTTATCTAAAATATTGAAAAAAAATAACAAAAAATAAAAAATAAATAAATTTTCAGAAAATCAAATAAGGTGACTATCCTTTCTGTAAAAAATAACTATTTTTACTTATTCGAACCAAATAAAGAAAATTGAATATAAAATTAGACATGGACATTGTCAAGCCAAATGAAACCTTATCATTTTTCTTGAAATTAACAGGGAAAATATTAGGCAGATGACCCACGATGTATATATATTAACTACAGATGCAATAAATCCGTAAATATTACAAACCCAGCCTGTCTGTCTCCCTGTTTCTTCCATTTTAGACCTTCCATTTTCGATCTCTCCTTTCTCTGTAATTATTTATTTGGTTCTGACTCTCTGTCGAAAGCTCCATTGAAGGCATGGGAGGGTTCGAAGAGGCCGAGATTGACCGACTTCCGATTGATCTTCTTTCTCATATATTCGTTCTAGTGACTTCCTTTAAGGATTTAGCAAAGTTAGTTGTTTGAATTATTTTCATCTTCATTCACAATTTGAGCTAATTCGATTTTGGTTAATCTGTTTTCGTTCTTATGTATGTATGTGGAAAATTATAGGGCCAGCGTGGTATGCAAGGAATGGAAACAAGCTGTGGAGCAATCTATGGCTTCGAGAGAGAGACTGAGCTTTACTGGTTGGAAAATGGACGATCAACCCACCGCTCGCCTCGTTCTCCATGCTTACAATCTCAAGGAGCTCGACATGTAAAACCCTTCTCTCTCTTCTCTCTCTCTAACTCTATCTCTATACATACATGTATATAATTGTGTCTATCTATGTGGGTATGTTTTATTACTTCTGATTCTGATTAGGTGAAGATGAACTCTTGAATTTTGTTTATGTTCCTCAGTAATTGAAGTTTATTGAAGGGTTGATTCTTTGTTTTAGGGTTTTCTAATTTGTTCATTGTATTGTGAAAATTGACTGGTTTCAATTTGCATAGTCACTAGAGTGAATGATTGGGTTGTCAATGAAAGTTTCATATAGGAACAGTGTGCTGTTGATTTTAGCCTTTTTAGGGTTTGGTTAGTTGCCCCTTTTTAAAATTTTTGCATTGGTTCTGTCTATATTGCCATCTTATTAAAAACGGCAAATTACATATACACCCCTCGAGGTTTGGTTAAATTACAGATACCCCTGAGGTTTCGGAAATTACATCCCGCCCCCTGAGATTTGTATTTTCATAACAATTTACCCCCTGAGGTTTATATTTCATTACAAATAACCCCCTAATTTCTTATGCAAATATAGCATTCAGGGGGGAATTCGTAATTTCTCAAACCTCAGGGGTATCTGTAATTTAGCCAAACCTCGAGGGGTGTATATGTAATTTGCCCTATTAAAAACAGAAAATTTCAGGAAATTGAATTGTTCGGTTTTGTTAGAACATATAGACTTTGTTATCATAGATAGTTCCTTGATAAAGTTACTGATTTGATTCCTTATGTTTACCGGTTCCATATTTGTGTTGTTGTATTTTCAGTTCAAGGAGCCGTTGGGGTTGCCAAATAACAGATGTTGGACTATACCAAATATCTTCAGCAAAATGCGTCGGCAACCTGACTTCAATATCCGTATGGGGTATGCCAGGGATCACCGATAAAGGCATTGTTCCTCTGGTACATGATCATAGTCGTCTCTAGAAAACATATGCTCTTTTAAATGACAACATTCAATAGGTTTGATTGACTACTATTTTTGGGATATTTATTCTTCAGATGATGCAGTCTGATGAGAACACAATTTCCGGTGACTAATTTTAAAAATTATGAATTACCCAGAGGGCAAAATCTAAGATTTCATGGCTGCAAAAGTGGACTAAACATTTATACCAACTTATGAAAAGGACTACATATATTTTGAACATTTGTTTCCTGCCTTCACTCTTCATGTTTTAATGCCATCTCCAAACCAAATCACACTAAGCCTTGTGTCCCCCAATCAAGTTGGGTTGGCTACATGAATGCTTGCACCATTCTGTTCTGTTGAGGGCATGCTTGAAAGCGTCTTGGTTTTGTTAAGCTAATGTGACTTCCTATGTCTCGTTTGTATCAACTAAGCCTTTGTATCCCAATCAGGTGGGATTGGCTAAGTAAAACCTTTTTCACCATGCCGCAATGTCAAGGGCTATATTTTCAATTGGAGAATATTTTCAATTCTGTGGCAAGTCTCGTGACTGCTTTAATATGCATTTGGAGCCATGGAAATAAACAGTTTACTCCTGGGATTTCTTACTGAGATTTCTCTTGGTGCAGAGATTTTTTCCTTTGGTCTTAATTGACTGGATTATCTATGAATGTCAAATTCCATTTATTAAGTTAAATTTTACTAAACAATCAACTTTTCTCACTTTAATATCCACCTTTTCTTCTTCTTCTTCTTCTTCTTCTTCTTCTTTGCATTTCTCAATTGATTTGGTTCTTTATTAACAGATTTCAAGAACAACTTCCTTGCAACACCTGAATATTGGCGGTACATTCGTAACAGATGAATCTCTGTTTGCCATCGCAGAGAGCTGTCCACATTTGAAGGTGAGTTTGGGAAGAAAAAAATTCATTCTTAGGTTTATTTTTTTCGCAATGATTTGACACCCGAGATATCCCCCATTCTAAATCCACCACATCACACAATTACATTTTCAATAATGATATTGCATATTATTTATTTCTTGCACATATTTGCAAAGAAATATGGTGAGTATTTACAATCTATCTCATGTCCATTTTTCTTCTCCAGACTATCATCCTGTGGAGCTGCCGGCATGTAACTGAAACTGGACTTTCCGTTCTTGTGAATAAATGTCGCAAACTTGAATCGATCAATGTGTGGGGTACAACGGTTCCTGCAGGATGCTTCATTAGGTTGCTTACCATCAGCCCAGCGCTTAAGATTAAACCCCAAGGACAACTGCTAGATGTTGGAAGGGTTTCCATGTGGCCCATTGTTTAAATTGTTATGCCATTTATGTACAGATTGAAAGTGAAATGATCGAAGTAATACAAAAGTACCAAGTGTATGTAACCCTAGAAAAAACGACAATGCAAGGAAAAATTGGAGGCAAACTTTCCAAAGCCTTGTTACTCGAATCAATGGACCATCCTAAAACATTTTCTTTGGATACTCTCAATAACCTAAAACACATGTTTCTCTCAATAACCTAAAACACATTTTCTTTAAATATGACGCGGATTATAAAACACATGTTTCTCTCTATATTTGTTAGGGATGATTATGATCTGGATTAGTCTGGATTGCGGAAAAATGAGGACCAATTCATTATTTTTGGTTCTTGAAAAATTGGAACTAATTCAATCCATTTAAATCGTAAAACTAATCTGAAGCAATCTATTTAAACATGGATTAGATCGGTTTAAGATTACGGATTTACATAATTAAATAACAAAAAAATATATAAAACATCTTAATTTTATAAAAATATAAACATAGTGTCATGTTAGTTCTACAATAACATATGTTTTCATAATAGCGACATATTATTCTAGAATTTAAACAACTATAAATATTTGAACTATTACAAATTAAAATTAAAAATAAACAAACAAAAGTAATAAAAGAAGATACTATGCAGGTTTAGGTTTTATATAAAATAAGAGAAGATATTATGCGGGAGAGTGTATAATATAAATATAAGCTATTTTTGTATACGATTCGAATCGGTTTCAATCCAGAACTGTGATGTTCAATTTGGAACATGTCTATGGGGTACGGATTTTTAATTTTTTAATCCGAAACAGAATTACGAATTTAAAAAATTAATCTAAATCTATCAGATTAGACTAGACCGGATCAAATTATGAATTTTACGGATTCCTTGTCCAACCATAATATTTGCCAGTGGCTGTAAGTTTGTCTTTTTTAATATTGAAAGTGTTTTAACCGGAGTCATATAGTTGTTTTTAAAATGTGTAGAGGAGATGGGATAGAGAAATGTGGCAGAGGATCTGAAGCCAATTTTTCTCCCTCGAAGCATTGATTAATTTGACTTTCATTTTTATTAAAGACGTTCAAACGTAAGATTGTAAATTATAGAGAGAATAGTGTTTGAGAAGAGAAAGATGATCAAGGATGCAGGTGCAAAAAATTCATGAAATCACCTTCAATTTTATGTATTTTAAAGTTGTGTTTAGATTTTAAATTTTAAAAAAAAGCAAAAAAAAAAAAAGAAGAGAGAGAGAAACAAGTAATCCCATTAATGAAGAGACTACAAAGGAGGATAACAGAAGAAAACTCAAAGAGAAACTTCATTACTTAAAGAGTGCTAGAGGGAAATTTTGAATCCTTTGTTGTGTTTGGTATTTTTGTCGTCTACAGGATTAGTATGTTTCTTTTGAGGGAGTAATTTATTTCTATGTTTATGTTTGTTCTCCTTACAAATGATGTGTATTGAACTTCATTGTATATCTATCTTTTTTGGTTATAATATGACTTACTTATCCAAAAAAAGAGAAACAAATCTATTATTTCATGTTCTTCTTCTTTTGCTTTGCAAGTCTCAACAAATACACAATTCAAATACAATCTAACATATTTGCAAGTAGTAATTTTAGTTTCAAATTTACTTTGTTGCTCAAATTTCAAATGATGGAATAACAGGAGGATTACATTTAAACTTGAGTTGAAATTGGTAGACTGTTACAATTAGAAGGTGGGAGACCAAAATGAATAAATTCTAATAAAAACAAATGGTACAAATACAATGATATAATTTACCCTTATTATTATTATTGATATTTAAAATTTTTGCTCCAATCTAAGCTTTCATTCGGCTAAGTGTATAAGGTCAACATAGTACAAATATTCCTACAACGGCCTCTTTTAAAAGTAAGGGCAAATTAGATATGTCTTTCGAGGTTTAGCAAAATTACTGATATTCTTAAGCTTTGACAAATTACAGAGACTCCCTGAAGATATTATTTACATAACAAATTAAGGAGCAAATTGTTATGAAAATATAAACCTCAGGAAGCAATTTGTTATGAAAATATAAATCTCAGGGGGTATCTGTAATTTCCGAAACCTCAGGGGTATTTGTAATTTAGCTAAACCTTGAGGGAGGTATATGTAATTTGTCCTAAAAATAACTCTTTTATATCACTTTTTTATTTTTAACTTGTGTTTTTAAAAAAATACAAAAAAAAAAGAAGTTAACTTTTAACTTACTTTCCAAAACAACCCAATATATCATCACTAATTCTGTTCTTAATCCTAATCACTTTGCTTGGTTAGAGTTTTCCAAAAACACTTTCAGAAAATTCTACTTTCTTATTTTCTTTTTCTTTTTTTTTTTACTAAATTTTTTTAATATTTAAGCAATTTTTTAAATTTTTATGCAAGCCTAATATAAATATACCTAAAAAGTAAAAAAATTCTAAAAAAAACCTTTCACAAATTCACTAAATACCAAAAATACAAAAAAAAAAAAAAAAAACAAGAATTCAATACATTTTTTAAAATACTTTTATGTATTTATTAATTTTTTAAAATATTTTTTCACAAATTTTTTACTTTTTAGATACATCTAAGTAAGGTCTATCTAAAAAAGTAAAAAAAAAAGTTTAAAATTTTAAAAATATGCACTAAAAACAAAAAACAAAAAAAAAAAGCGAAAATCAAAAATCTTAATTTTCAAAAAACTTAATCCAAAAAACTCAAATCAAATACATTGAATATTATCTATTGAAAACCATACAAAACTTATAGTTCACATATTAAGCATGATTTTATTTTCTTAGTCATCAAGTCACTTAGTCCTCTTTATTAATATTAAAAACTCTTCATAATGTCTTTTCAACAGGGGTAAGCAGCGGATATTTCGATCTACTCAAACCGACCAAATCGAACTGATCCGTCACATTTTGGAAGGATGCGTGATGACGAGCGGATAATTTGCAGATTGCTTTTTTCCAATCCGCCTAGTTTTGGACGGATGACGAATTTGAAGTTATTTTGACTGCAACCAAACTACCAAACTGTGAGCAACCCTGACAATTTGTAAGATTTTGTATTTTCAATTTGTTTAAATATTCTCTTTGTATTTTCAATTGAAAAAAAAGTTTACATATTCTGTTGTATTTTCAATTTAGAAATCCTTTTATCAAATGGCAAGTATTGATATTTAGTATTTTTGTGTGGAAAATATAAGGTGAAATTTTTTCATTTACAAAAAAAATCAAATTAAATAGTTTTTGAATAAAAAAAGTAATAAAATAGTTTGATAATGCATGGCTTCCTTATATATATTTATTATTGATATTTGACAATTTACTTGATAATCTTTTGGTTATGTTGAGTTGGATTGTTATTCAAAAATAAAATGTGGAAAAATTATTATATTATTTTTCAAAATTTGTAAAAGTTTAAATTGCCAAATTGATTCGCATCCATCCGCCAATTCACTAATCCGCTCAATCCGTATCTGTCAATCCGACAGACAAGTGCAGATTGATTTTTTCCAATTCATCAATTCGACAAACGAATGGCAAATTAGAGGCTACTCGACCACAAACGAACCGTGAACAACACCCCTACTTCTCAATCTCATGATGAACAATATTGAGAATAAAAATGTTATATACAATGAATTTTTATCTCTAAAAATTTATTCTGAAAGTAAGATACATGCATAAATTTAAATTTAGTAAGACATGGACTCCATTTAAATTGAATGTAGTCCATAAATTTACTTTTTGAGTAATTCATAAACAATTTTTTTAAATATATGATATTGCTGTATTTAGAGGTGGACAGCGATATTTCGATTCGTTCAAACCGATAACCGATTCGTCGTATTTTGGATGGATACGTGATGACAAACGGACGGTTGCGGATTGATTTTTATTAATCTGCCTAGTTTTGGACGGATAGTGGATTTGAGATTCTTTTAGCCGCAACCGAACTGCTAAACAGGGAGCACCCCTAGTAATTTGTAAGATTTTGTATTTTTAATTTATTTAGATATTCTGTTTGTGTTTTCAATTGAAAAAGAGTTTAAATATTCTATTGTGTTTTCAATTTAAAAATTCTTTTATCAAATGACAAGTGTTAAATTTGGTATTTTTGTGTGGAAAATATAAGGCTTAGTTTTTTTCATTTAAAAAAAAATAAGTTAAATAGTTTTTGAATATAAAAAAAGTAATAAAATAATTTTGATAATGCATGGTTTTCTTATATGCATTTATTATTGGTATTTGACAATTTACTTGATAATCTTTTGGTTATATTGAGTTAGATTGTTATCCAAAAAAAATGATAAGTTGTTGTATTATGTTCAAAATTTATAAAAGTTTAAACCTCCAAACTGATTCGTATTCATCCACAAATCCACCAATCTGCTCAATCAGTATCTGTCAATCTGGTGGACGGATGCGGATTAATTTTTTTCAATCCGCCAATTCAGTAGACGGATGACGGATTAAAAATTATAATCCATCGGACTGTTAGTCCCGGGATACATTATCCCGGGACTATTTGGTTGGATTGGATTTGTATCCTATGTTTGTTTAGTCATGTGATTAGATGTCTGGATTGGACTATTTTTAGTAAATCCAATGTTTGGTTAGACGAACTGGATAAAGATAAATATTCAAAAGACTATTTTACCCTTATAATCTATAATTTATAATTTAACAACACTAAAAAAATTTAATTTATAAGGCCACAATTTTTAATTTATTATTTTCAATTAAATTAAATTTATATTTTATATTTTATATTTTTATTTAATATATAATTTTAAATAACGACAATAAAAAAATAATTTTATTTAATATATAAATTAAATTTTTAACAACACTAAAAAAATTTAATTTATAAGGCCATAATTTATAATTTATAATTTATAATTTATTATTTTTAAATAAATTTAATTTATAATTTATATTTTTTATTTAATATATAATTTTAAATTAACAATACTAAAAAAAATTATTTAATATGTAAATTTAACTTTTTAACAACACTAAAAAAATTTAATTTATAAGGCCATAATTTATAATTTATTATTTTTAATTAAATTTAATTTATAATTTATAATTTATAATTTTTTATTTAATATATAGTTTTAAATTAACAACACTAAAAAAAATAATTTATAAATGTTCAAAAGACTATTTTACTATTTTCTAATTGTTCAGTAAGTAATAGCATGGAGGGTAAAATGGACATTTCACAAAATAATCCCATGGGATACCAATCCCATGGTTTCTATCCCACACCCCTCCATGGGATAGAATAGTCCCATGTTTGTGGGACTAATGGTCCGGGGGGACTATTAGTCCGGAGCAAAATTTTTCAAACAAATAATGGACTATTAGTCTAGTGGAACTAATAGTCCAATTCCACCCTCTTATCCCTCAAAACAAACATGCTCTAATTGTATTCACGAATAAACATGATTTAAAACTTAAAACCAACACCCAAATATATGATATATCTTTGATTGCAATAATAATAATAATAATAGCAATAATAAACTCAAGTAATTATCATGAGGAAAATGTTTGAGAGCTCGAAACTTGCCCCCCCTAATGCCCAAAACAACGTCGTTTTGGGCATTAGGCTTTTTTTTTTCTTTTTTTTTTTCTGCCATTTTTGACCATTTCCGAGCTCAAACGCAGGAGGAAGAGGGAGAGGGAGAGAGAGAGGGGGAGAGGGAGGGAGAGAAGAGAGAAGAGGGAATGGAGACACACACACAGAGGCCCCTGCATTCCGGCCGATCGTCCGATCGTCGAGCTCCGCCGATCGTTGCAGCTCTGCCGATTTCGTCGCAGCTCTGCGATCGTCGCAGCTCCGCCCGGCCGCCGTCGCCTCCGCCTCTGCCTTCTTCCTCTGCCTCTGCCTCTGCCTTCTTCCCTTCTTCCCTTCTTCTTCTCTTCTTCTTTCTTTCTTCTTCTCTTCTTCTTCTCTTCCTCCGCGTCTGCTTCTTTTTCTCTGAAAAAAAAAAAAAATTCAAAAAACGTCGAAACGACGTCGTTTTTATTTTTGGGGGATTAGGGGAGACGCTCTTTCGAGCTACGTAGCACGGCTTTTATTATGATATATTTTTTAGAGTGATTATGATCTTGAAACATGATTCCACATTATTTATTACTTGGCTAGTGGTGAGTTTTCTCTCAAAATTTTATAACTAGGCCATGTTTGATTCACAATATTAATAATGAGGTATTAATAATCCTATTAAATTAGTGTGGTATTAACTATCCCACCCTTACCTCATTACTAATAATCCTATAAATTTGTTGGATTAATTATTCATTGGATTAATAATCCTAAACCAAAATGTCAAAACAAATATAGGATGATTGGGCCCACGAATTAATAATCTCAATTCCATACTTTAATCCTTCCAATCAAACATAACCTTAATGAATAAAAATTAAATTAAGGCATCATATAAATTTGTCTCAAAATGACCGCTTAAATTTTCAAATATTTAATAAAGCTATTCAGTCCTTACAAGTAACGTCATTATGTCCTCTCTTCCACACACCAAATGTGGCAACACAAAGTCTTAAAAGAAACAAATTTTTCATTAAATTATGAAAATTTGAATTTGAAATAAAATAATTTATGGGAAGGGAATGGACAATTACATCTATGAACGTGTGATTAAATTGCAATTAGAGAAAGAATAACTTAAAATATTTTTTTAATTCTTTATTAATCCTTCACCTATATTATTGTAAGTAAAAAATGTTGAACATTGACCACAAAATCAAAACAATCTTCTTACATCTCACATTCATGTGAAATAGATGTATTTGGGATAAGTTTGGAAAGTGACAATGAGTTTGTTCAGAAATTGATTTTTTTAATAATTTTTTATTTTTATTTTTATAAGAAAATATATAAAAAAGTAAAAATAATGATTTGATAATTCATAGTAACTTTTTAATTTTTTGATTGAAAACGTTATTTTCTATACAACCAAAAGTCATTAAAAAGTCAAAAAGTTCAATACAAAAAATTAATTCTCTCCAATTTTTACACATTTTTTTCCATAAAAATACAAAAGTCATTTCTAAATATTTTAATTTGTTTTATTTCATATTTTAACTAAAAATTCACATCTCAAATGAATTCTCAATTTTTTGATTAATTTTTACCAGCAGGAAGGGGAGGTAAAAAAAAAATTAAATAAATAAATTGTCTAAATTTAAATGTTAATATAGATATTTCTATAAAAAAAATTATTAGTTTGAGTTAACAATTGGTTAACAAAAGAGTATGTGATTAAAAATCTAAAAAATGAGATGATTTTTGTCAAATTTGAGAAAAAATAATATATTAAAATATATATATTTATATTTTACTCCAGAATTAAATGTACATGATGTAATTCTCTAGGGCTTCGTTTGGAAAATTGGTTGGCTTTTTGATTTTTTTGACTATTTTAACCTGGGTTAAAAAGTTTGATTTAGAAATAATTTTTTGATTTTTTTGACTTTTTTTTGAGTTGGATGTAATGTTTTATTTTTTACGACTAAAAAACTTATTTTATCTTTTACAACTAAAATAGTTAAAAAAAAAAAAATCTCAAATCCATCTTTCCAAACGGAGCGTAGGTAAATTTTTTTGTTGTAATCTTATGTACATATAATAACATGGCTGGTGACGACATTAGGCAGAGAACCCACCTGGCATAACGTATAATGGGATGAGTAGCCAAGTCAGTCAACACACGAAAACTACATAATAACGTAATTACTCTAACCAGAAGCCCCAAAGCAAACCAAACCAAAACTCAACTCTGGAAGGCCTATTTTAACAATTTAAAAAAAAATTAATTTATTTAAACTATGTCATCTCTTTATTTTTTATATATTTTTAAAAAAATTCAAAATGAAATTAGAGTCTCATTTGAAGATATACTATTTAATAATTTTTAATTTTTTACAAAAAAAAAATACTTCATTCTCTCAAAATATTAATTTTTTATTTTATTTTTTATTGTCTCAAATATTAGTCTCTTTTCAAAAATTAAGAAATAAAATAATATGAATTTATTATTTTTTCTTTTTTTAAATTCATTAATAACATAAAAAGTACAATTATGATAATTGATATTTCTAAAAAAATACACTATCAAAAGCTAATTATGAAAACTTAATATTTTTAAAATATAATAATTGTACTATAAAAAAAATTAAATTCTTCAAAAGAATTATTATTTTGAAACGGAAGAAGTATACAAAAAATATAAAAAATAATATAATTACTTTTTAATTTTTTAATTAAAGATGTCTTTTGAAAAGATAGTAAAAAATTACTTTTTAACTTTTAATTCATTTTTAGTCAAATTATCTCATATTTTTTATTCAAAAAATAAATAAATTAAAAAAATCAAAAAAATTAACTTTTTATCCACGGCCCAAAACGATGCAAAATATTTATTCCCAAAAAGCAACAACCCTCTCTCCGTCATGTGAAGAGAAATGAGGGATTCGTTTGATTTCTATTTCTGAAAAATTTTTGAGAAATTTTCTCCATAAATAAATTTTTAAAAGTAATCAAATTAAATAAATTTTTCTAAAATTTTTTTTCAAAACTTGTAAACCAAACAAGTTTTTTAAACAAATCTCTCTCTCACCCATCAAATCAATCACTTTTTTCAAAACTCTCTCTCAAAATAATTTTTCAAAACATCTTTTGAAAAAAATCAAATCAAACAACTTTTCGTACTTTTTATCTCTAAAATACATCTCTCAAACACAAACTAAAGATACCCGAGATTTCTGATATTATGATGACAACATGACCACATCCCCTCTCTCTCTCTCTCTCTCTCTCTCTCTCAAATTAATTTTGTTTGGTACCGTCTGTATGGAAAAAACCATAAGTTGGACTCTTTCTACGACATTTTACGCCATTGAAGCCTCTCTCTCTCTCTCTCTCTCTGTGTTTTTCCCAAATTCTTGTTTGTTTGGGTTTTTGGGTCAGAGAAGAAGCCATGAGAGGGTTCGAGGAGGCGGAGATTGACCGACTTCCGACTGATCTTCTTGCTCATATATTCCTTCTTATCACCTCCTTCAAAGATTTAGCAGAGTTAGTTGTTTTTATTCTTTTCTTCTTCTTCTTCACTTTTTAAGCTAATTCTATTTCGCTGAATATGGTATTTGTATGTATGCGTGTGTGTGTGTGAAAAATTAAAGGGCGAGTGGGGTATGCAAGAAATGGAAGCAAGCGGTGAAGCAGTCTCTGGCTCAGAGAGAGAGACTCAGCTTTACTGGTTGGAAAATGGACGATGATTCCACCACTCGCCTTGTTCTCCATGCTTACAACCTCAAGGACCTCGACATGTAAAACCCTCTCTCTCTCTCTCTCTCTCTCTCTCTCTCTCTCTATATATATATATATATATACATGTGTGGGTATATATGTTTTATTACTTTTGATAAGCTGAAGATGAAGTCTTTAATTTTGTTTATCTTCCTCTGTAATGGAAGTTTTAGTCTTATTTTGAAAGAATTTTGGGGGTTATCTAATTGGTTTAACAAGTCTTACTTTTTTTGCTTCAATCTAATTTGCATACTTACTACTGGATGAAATAATTGCGGTGTCAATAGAAGTTTGATATATTGGGTATGATGGTGTTGGCACATTTCAGTTTCATTTTTTTTTTTTTTTTTTTTTTTTTTTGCATTCCTATTGAAACAGAAATTTGCAGGAAATTGAGTTGTTCTGTTATGTTAGAACATATAGACTTTGTTGTCAAATTCAGCTATAGATATAGTTCCCTGATAAGTTTCTGCAATGTACAAATGATGTAGAATTGTGTGTAGTCATGTGTTTGTATTTCTTATCAAGACTTTAAAATTTTAACTGCTTCGAATCCTTATCAATATTTGTGGTGTTGTATTTTCAGTTCAAGGAGCCGATGGGGTTGCCAAATAACGGACATCGGACTATACCAAATTTCTGCAGCAAAATGTGTCAGCAACCTCACTTCCATATCCCTATGGGGTATGTCAGGGATCACCGATAAAGGTGTTGTTCATCTGGTATGTGTTGTTAATTCACTCTCCAATTTTAATCTCATCCAAATTTAAAACAGTATTTGCCATCCAAATGTTTGATCATTCTCCTGCTAATTACTCTGTCCAAACCAAACCACACTAGCCATTGTGTTCCAATCAACTGGGCTATAATATGTTTCGCCATTCTGCAATGTCAACTGCTATATATGTTTAGTTGAATAAATTTTTTCAATTATGTGGCGAATCTCGTGATTGCTTTACTATGCAGTTGGATCCATGGAAATAAATGGGTTTTCTCCTGGGATTGCTTACTAGGATTTCTCTTGGTGCAGAGTTTTTTTTTTGGCTTCTAATTAATTGCGTTATTTATGAATGCCGTGTTTCTCATTTGCATTTTCAGTCTTTGATTGTTACCAATACCAATTGTTGATTTAAATTTTACTAAGCAATCCACTTTTACATCAGAAGTGCATTGATATGTTGAATTCACATAGTTCTATTTGTTAAGAAAAAGGTGCTTTGCATTTCTCAGTTGATTTGGTTCTTTTCAAACAGATATCAAGAACTTCTTCCTTGCAACACCTGAATATTGGCGGTACATTCATAACAGATGAATCTTTGTTTGCTATCGCAGATAGCTGTCCACATTTGAAGGTGAGTTTGGAACAAAAAAAATTTATTCTAGGTTTATTTTCCCAGTGATCTGAACACCCAAGATATCCCCCATTCTAAACCCACCAGAATGGCTTATTTTACTGTGAATTGCAATCACATACTTTGTTTAAGGTTGCTCGCTCCATTGCAAACCGAGTATCATGGGTTTGAAACATCCCAAATAAATATTGGAACTATATTCACAAATGTATCTCATGTCCACTTTTCTTTTCCAGACTATCGGCCTGTGGAGCTGTCGTCATGTTACTGAAAATGGACTTTTCGTTCTTGTGAACAAATGCCGGAAACTTGAATCAATCAATGTGTTTGGTACGAGGGTTCCTCTAGGCTGCTTCATTAGCTTGCTCTCCATCAGTCCGGCTCTTCAGATTAAACCTCAAGGACTACTGCTAGATGTTGAAAGGGTTTCCATGTGGCCCGTTGTGTAAATTGTTATAAAATGATGGCTTCTATATCCGATTTGTGTACAGATTGTTTTGAAAAACAGTGATTGATTGAAACAACAGCTTTTACAGGGTTACATATTGTTTCTGTATGTATTTGCCTCCCCAATAAACTGTTGGTGGTTTGCCTCATGACAAACTATACATCTTAATTGATGTAAAAGAGTATTTTGTGCAAGAAATGTTCAAGATTGGTTAAATAAATGTCTTCTTATTGTAGATTCCACTAACCCTAATTTTTGGTGATCCTTCATATCTTGATAGTTTGCAGCAGATATTAGTTTGTGTGAAGTGCAGGCCCTCTTTTGTACTTTGCACCGTTCCAAGGTGCTGACTCTCTTGACACTGTCATTGATCACTTTGTCACCTCAATGATTTTGTTCATCGAGAGTGTTTGGTTGGTTCAAAATGGCTGATGGCAGGCTGTAAATTCTGGCGAGAGAGCGGTTCTACTTTGTTTTTTGACATTTATATATGATGTTATATATGTTTTGCCCTAAAAATTTGGCTTATGCTATTACCAGAGCAAAAGTGGCTTTTACTAAGCAAGGTACAACAATTCAATGCATCGAACAACTATATACTGCTACTATCTAATATGTTGAAAGCACAAAATGATGATCCAATTTGGTGTATAAAATCAAACCATACATGCATATTAAAAAAACAATGCATAATGACAATAGGAGCACCTCTGTTGATGAAACCCTTACATTCTTCCACTATTTGCTGCAATTACATATTAAAAAAAGCCAGCCTTGAATGCTCCATCGGAAAACCTGGCAAATAACAAACAGAGATCATCATATTTGAAAAGAAAAAAGAAGATTTTAAGTTTGTGGCATTAAAATTCAGCATGTATCATATAACGAATGCTGCAAACCTAGCAAATTTTCTCAATATAATATGGTTTTAATTTGTATTTTCTGTTGTCAGCTTTCTAATTGTCATTGGCTTTATACTAGGAAATTGCTCAAGTAGCTAATATATATATATATATATCATCAATCTCTAAAAATCCAAAGCTCTACAAGATTATCCTTTCTTCACTTCAAAATTGACCACAAATTTGGAAAGAAAACGCAAGCACTTCTGAATTCAGGCGTATAACTTGAACAAAAAGAAGCAGAATTTTAAGGTCAAAAGCAAACTCATTCTTGTCGGCAAATCAGATACACCACCATTGCTCCAAAAAAAAAAACATAATGTTCCGATTTTGTTCTTCAAGAAGGTTTGTATCACAAACATAGTTATCATCTCTTTTGTAAATGATGTTAAAAAAAAAAAAAAAAACCACCAATATAAAACATAATGTTCAAATTTCAAAAACCAGGAACTTTGGTTGTGTGCCTGGTGACCAAGAGTCCATTCTACACCAATGGACTAAAACTGACTTGTTCATTATTAGAGATTTGAGAGTGCATGGTTTTTAGCTGTGGTGTTGTCCAAAGCTTAATAAAAATTTAAGCTTCTCGGTTTCTGTTGTGTTCATATTACTATTTTCGGTACATGATGACAAGTGCTGCACATGATATCCTTGCTACCGCTAGAGTGAAAATTCACTTCATTTTGCAACAACTTGAAGCAATCCTTTTAAGCAAAGAAACATGTAAAGTACTCGTTGGACACTCTTGACACGCATTGGCCACACATCAGAACATGTCCTACTAGTTTTTAACAGTTACATTACATGTATGAAAATCACAGAAAAACTATCACAAGCAAACTGTGAAACTAAATCAAAAGAAATAGCCTTTCATACTAAGCTTTGGCAAAAACCAGATTCCAAACAACCTGAGGGATAAAGCCCCATTACAGCGAACAAGTGAAAGGATCAACATGTATCTAAAGCAAATTTAGGAGGCATGATAACACATAACAAGAGAGAAAATGATGAGATGTTAATTATTATTAAGCACACTGTATCCAAAGATCAACGTAAAGCCTCGTAAAAATACCTGAACCACATGCTGGTATCTATTTGGTCTCTTTCAGCAGCTTTTGACCTCAAATTCCTATGCAACTTCTTTTGTCTGAATAGAACTTTCAATCACTTTTTCAATCATGTCATACATATGTAGCCAGCAATTCTTGACCTTTAACTCTCCAAAGCAAGCCTGTGGTATACGTATTCTACCTCCAAAATTTAAGCACTAACATACTAGAAGCCCACACTTAAGGGCGTAACTCACTAACCATCTACCTCAGAGAACTCCATTTTAGTTTATTATAGAAACAGCATTGACGCAAGATAGAAGAAGCAGAAAACCATGGGACTTGGAACATGAGCTGTTGAAGAAGATCCTGATAACTGCACAGATCCAGAAAAAGTTCCAGGAGCATAGGTTGGTTGAGTTCCGTTAGATACGGGAATGCTTTTGCAAACTCCAAAAGGTGCTCCCGCCTGTGAAATCCACCAAACATGTGAAATTTAATAAATATTATATCATATGTGGAGAATTAATCATTTTTGTGAAGTATGGAAAAACTTTCCACCAAGTAAATCCCATAGAATCAAAATGACTCAAACTTGTCTAAACCATCAGCTTCATAAAATACCTAGAAATTCTGTGAACAGATGAAGAGAGAATACATCATATGGGATTGTCAAATCAAGCTTATGTTTGTGTGCCTTGGCAGGCCATATCAAGATTTCACAACCCCCCCCCCCCCCCCCCCAATTACCGAGACCTT
Organism: Camellia sinensis; assembly: GCF_055761805.1. NCBI lineage: Eukaryota > Viridiplantae > Streptophyta > Magnoliopsida > Ericales > Theaceae > Camellia > Camellia sinensis. Next base: position 195,262,619 of record NC_138964.1, read on the forward strand.
TTTCCAGGGTTTTATTAAAGAAAAAGGGGAAAACACTCAAAAATGTCGTTATTGAAATCTAACTATGCCTCAGATCCAACAATTTCATTCATTCTTCAAATTTGGAGTTCTTTATGATTTTAAAATTTTAACCAAGAAAAAAATTCCAAATAGAATCAAGTAGTGAAACTTCATAAAAACATATATTGAGACACAACTCCTATTGCATCATCCCATCTTGACACTAGCGTCTTTCTTGCTTGTAAGCAAGGTGGGGAAATGAATTTAAAAGCAACTATATGTTACTTGTCCATCTTGATTTGGCCGGGCACCCCCCAAACAAGAGTTGCTTGCGTTCCTCTCTTTTTAAAAAAGAAAATTTAATTTAACACTGCTAAAGAATTGGATGGACAACTTGGAAATTTTGGCAAATCTAGATAAAGAAGTTAAAAATTTGAAAATTTCATACTATCCAAATCCAAGATTAAATTATGCAATTCAAACAAAGTTGAATCTGTTTTTCCCAAAAAAAAAAAAAATTAAAATATATAAAAATGAATACGGAGAACGACATTTATACAGTGTCAATCTGGGAATCAAAAACTATGACACCAAGTTAGAATGCGAAAGAGTTCATAAACTAATATACTGATATGCTTTATGAAAGCGGAGGCATTTCATCCAAGTAATATGGAGTTGTGAGCACACCTGGCAAGCAGTAACAGAACTGCACCCACACAATGCCTGGCCATTCATTCGATCCGAAGCATCAAAAACACCTCCTCCATCACTCCTCTGCATAATTCCCAGTCATAATGCTTAATTGGAATACAATATTCATATTTGTTTCATTTTTCAACCAAGTTAAAAAATTTCAGTACCATGTAAAAGTCCACTGCCAAAAAATTGGGCATCATATTCCCTGCTGCTTTGTAACATGTACCAACCATATTAGCAAGTATAGCTGAATGCTCTTTACAAGCATCGGCTTGAACCGGGTCTGTGGGGAAGTAATTCTCTAGAAAGAGAGATGCACCCCTTGAATTCAACGGACGTGATTCCTTTCTTTTTGGGCAAGATCCTTGTACCACACCATTATCTCCATCTGAAACCCATTACAAGATTGTTACTGAGCAAACAATACAAAAAACAATCTCATACAAATAAACACAATTGGATAATATACTTACATTCATTTTCTAACATGTACTTCCACTGATAAGCAACTCCTTCTTCTGCTTCCTTCGAAGCGATAGAAGTGAAAACCAGTAACCGGTGGTTCTCCTGGACCATAGCGGTCACAGTGGGCCAATCCTCGCCCTTTTGGGGCATTTTAGACACTGGAAACCAATACTTGTCTAACCCCGCATTTATGAACAAATTTATCAACCCTTTTGGGGTTCGCACATAGTCTTCAATTATAATTGTCACAATCTCAGTTGGGTTTTCTGTTAAGAATGCTTCCACTTCCCTCAAAGTGTTAATTGCAGGTTGCTGCAAGCAATTTAATGGTTCCAAATTACTCAAAATTATGAATCTAAAAGAGAATTATGGTTGAGAATGGTAAATTAGTGAAATGGGATAGTTGATTACAAAGGCGGTGAAGTTGAAACATTGTCCATTAAATGAATGGCAGAGCCAGATATCGTTCTCGAAGTCGTACATGTCCAACATCAGTCCCCTCACTCCATTCTAAGCAAAACCCATGAAAGAAAAAGACAAGAAATGAAAAGAAAAGAAAATGTGTGTTTGTGTTTATATCAGTGGAAAATTGAAGTTGAAAAAGAGGAAAAGGATCGCATACTCTCAATTGATTAGTAACAGTGTCCTCTTGATTGAAGAATGTAAGTCTCTGAACACCAGTCAGTAACGGAGCATCAACAATTGAATATGAATTATGTGTCACAAGCCATGAATACTTGTTGAATGGCAACCCATTGATCTGCAAATCACAAATTACACAAAAACAGCACAAACCCATCACTAGAATTGTTGGGGGGGAAAAAACAAGAAAGTTTAAAGAATTCGAAGGAAAAGGAGAGAGAAAGCTGAAGAAGATTACAATGGAAGTGGGTACTGTAGCTTGGCCTCTGGTGCAGAAGGGTTGATTTTTACTCATTGAAGGGCAGTTGCCACAGTAGAGACCAGGTCCACAGTCGGTGGCCGCAGAACACGGGTCTAGAAGCTGCATAGTTGTTGGAAATCAGTGGAATTGCAGAGAAGAAAGTGAAATTTCACCGATCTATATGTAGATAAGTACATTTATAAGTGAAGAGAGAGAGAGGGGAACCTGGCAATTAGCGTTAGAGCAAGCTGTGGAAGAGAGGATGAGAGCCGAAGAAGTAAGAAGAAAGAGAGAGAGGTACCCATTTGCAGAAGCTCTGTATCTGCGTGTACGGTGCTCTGCAGAACATGATAACATGGTAAACTGCAGAAGCAAAACAAGAGAGAGAAAGAGAGAAGAGAGAGAGAGAGAGAGAGAGGGGACTCTCAAATCAAAGCACTCTCTCTCATCTCAGGAGTCCGGTAGAAGAGAGAGAAAAAGAAATTTGAGAGAGAGAGAGGGTGACTGTTGCAATAACAACTTTTTCTTTTGACGAGTAATGCAATGACATGGTAAACGATGGAGTCTTCATGCATGTCTGGGTAGAAAGGCCAAAATGGGAAATTACTCAATAATCTCGAAATATTGAGTGGTTATATTTTAAATTAATCATTAATTATTTAGTTTTATGTTGTTCTTTCATTTCTAACATGACCCTGTTTGGTTTGTTTTTAAGAAAAAATTTTGAGAAAAATTTTTTATAAACAAATTTTCAAGAGTAATCAAATTAAACAAATTTTTTCAAAAAAAATTTCAAAATTTTGTTTAGTTATCTACTTTTCAAAATCACATTCTCTCTCATATACATCAAATCAATCACTTTTTTTAAAACTCTCTCTCCAAAATAATTTTTCAAAACTATTTCTAAAAAAAGGCAAACCAAATAAATTTTCGTATTTTTTATCTCAAAAACTACTCTACAAACACAAACCAAACGCACCCACATTATCCGGCCAAAATACAAGAATGATATTAGCTTGAAAAATGTTAAAAGAATCTTAGATTATGTTTGGCATGTTCATTTGAGTTAAAAAAGTTATATAAAATAAAATTGGTAATTTTAGTTAAATAATATAAAACGTCACATTTAAATTATAATTATTTTATTTTTATAAAAGTTAAAAAAATCAAAAAATCTACTCTAAATTAAATTTTTTAACCTCAAGTTAAAATAGTTAAAAAGTTAAAAAATCAGAAAGTCAACTCACATTTCAAATGAAGGCTTAAATATTTTATTAGTATTTTTATCAAATATAGCTGTGATTGAGGCCTCAAAAATGAGGCTCGAAATTGCCTCGAATGCATTTTTTTTTTTTTCTGGGCTAATACATTGCAGAAAAAAATAAATAAAAATAATAATAATAATAACAAGTAAAGCATCAACCCAGCAAAAAAAAAAAAAAAAATTCGAGGCAAATTTGAGCCAAAAAATTTGAGGCCTCAATCATTAATCTATTTTATATAGGTGTAGAATTTATACTATGTGGATCTTATATAGGTTCTACACTTATGAGAGTCCTTTGATAAAAATATTAATAAAATATTTAGAATTTCTAATATTACTTATTAGCTTGGTTGAGTTGTGGGTTGACTTTTCTTGTTTTTATCTTTTATTTTTGATATTTTTTTTAATTTAAAAATATTCTAATATTTGTTAAAAACTGATTACTTCTTCTTTTATAAATTTCAATAACAATTCTTGAAAAATAAGTCTGCGTTTAACATGTGGATTTTAGAGGTGTTTTTGACTATTTTAGTCTTAAAAAAAATAAAATAGACTAAAAAGTTAATAATATAAAATGTCATATTCAAATCATAATCATTTTATTTTTTCTCTTACAAAAGTTAAAAAAATTAAAAATATCATGCTAAAGTAGTCTTTTTAATCCTAAATTAAAATAGCTAAAAAGTTAAAAAATAAAAAATTAATCCACATTCCAAAGGAAGTTCGAGGCACCAAAGTTGATTTGAATTACTGCATTTTAGGTAAGGGTTCAATTTGAGTTGGATGACGAAAACAAATAGGACAAACTCTCCTCGCATTCAATTAATTATTTGGGATAACTTTGCTTGTCAATAGATTGTTTTGGTTAAAAAATTAAAAATTTATTATAAATTATCATATTATTATTTTTAATTTTTTACATGTTTTATTATGAAAAAAATTAAAAAATTATTAAAATAATCAATTCTTAAATAAGCTCGTCAAATTATTATTTTTTCATATTTTTGAAAAATAAAACGAAGACAAGATGAAAACTAAAATAAAACGCTAAAAAGAGGGAAGGAGGGAGAGAAGCTAAATTTACGGGGAGTAAAGTGTAAAAGGCAAAAAAATAATTCACACTCTTAAAAAAAAAAAGCTTCTGACAAGGCTTTTCTTTTGTAGTCCCACCATATCTATCAACTCCCTTTAAACTTTGATGATAATTTTATTTTTTTTGATGTATTATATTTGTTTCGTAGGTCACTTTTTTTTTTTTTTTTTTTTTTTTACAACAATGATAGAGGTCATTAATTTTAGAACTCTAGAAAGATTATTAATGACATGACACTTAATAATAATAAAAAAATACAACACTAAGATTAAAATATCAAATCATTCATGATAAGACCCACTATCACATCATTAATGATAACACTAAGTAATGCTCTCATTCATTTTATTTTTTTTTATTGTGCCGTTCACGTGGTATGTTTGGAGGGTCGGTGATTCTGCAAAGTAGAGGGTTGCACTAATAGAGGGATGCAAGTAAAACAAATATTCAAAGCATCCAACAATTCTCAACTATCAACAACAACACAACAAAAATTCAATGGGTTTCACATAGATCTTATTTGGTTGAAAAACAAGATATGGACCAAGAATCCCGTGAAATTGCTAATTTCCCAAAGAGTAGGATTGACGTTATGGTGTTTCACAATTTAATTTCACGAGATCGAATAATTAGATATCATTTTACCTTCACTTCACAAAAATAACCAAATAATTTCTTATATAATGAAGACTTTTACACAATTTCATAAAATTTATCCCAATAAATTACTACTACTTATTACTACACAAATAAATACAATTTATTTATACCTTCAACCCAATATACTACCACTCTAATAATCTCATCATTCAACTAATACTACTTAGTAGACATTAAGGTGTAAATCCTCAGATTTCTATTTGTACCACTTGGCACCTGTTACAGGTCAACTAATACTACTTAATAGATATTAGGGTGTAAATCCTCATAGATTTCTATTTGTACCACTTTCAACCTGTTACGGGATGTTATATATACTCGGTGCATAACATAGGTTGCGTAAAAGGAAAATGGTCTGGACCCAAGTGTGGATGACCCCAGCACCCCCACTGATTTTTCATTGGCTGAAATTTTATTTTATTTTATTTTTTTTTTTTTCTATCTTGCATCACAGCCCCCCACGTGGAGGTGGGGGCGCTGGGGGTCACCCCCCACTGAGGGTCCCCAACATTACCGTTGCATAAAAATGCCTCCTGTTCCCATTAAACCAATTTCTCATACATAGCTAACCCCCAAAACAGACTTCATTAGATCACATCCACCAATTTTCACTCCTACATGGGAATTTTGATGTAAGAAAATGTAATAATGAGTCACTAAAAGCCTTGTATTCAATTGGGCTTTGGTCAATACACTGAATAGCATGAATTGTTAAAGAAAATTCCAATAAGTTAATCAGCAGAGACAGCAATGGCCTCTCCACCAACAAAATGACCCAAAAAAATCCACCTTTCCTTCGAAGTCAAATGAAAATTCTATCTTAGAAAGAATGACAAAAAATTGAATTTTAGGATTGAAGTATAAATGATCAATTAAGCAAGTTTCTTAGCACGACCACTTGAAGGAGCGGTGTCCTCTTTCTTGGGACCAGATGCTTCAGGCTTCCTTGCCCAAGCAGGAGCTCTGTCTGCCTCGTAACGGTAGTCGTAAAAGAGTTCCTCCCCAGCACTAATTCGTTCTTTAGCAAATATTCCCACCCTATGATCCCCGGCCACCATAATGACCTGCAAAAAGATTGTCTATTTAATATGAAGCACAATATAGTGATTAATTACTCAGCATTGCTGCCACCACTCCACGGCCACCCCCACCTCCACCTCCACCTCCACCTCCACCAACACTACTGCCTCCACTCCATAGGAAAATATCTTTTAAAAAAACTATTTTTTATGAAAAATGTGAAAAATATTGTCACGAAAATCAAAACAAATGGAGTGCTATATTGATGTATGCATATAAATAAATCTGAAAATAATATTTTCGAAGCCATAGTCACTGAAGAGGGGAGGTTCTGGCATCAAAAATATTGGAGACTTGCTGGACTTTTTTTCTCTATCTAGACTCTCTGTTTCTCTTTCTCTCTAAGTTGGTTGAACCACTATACTGCTTGATTGTTCTACTGATTTATGCAAAGGGCAAAGGTGTGAAGTTGTGAAGTTTTGCAGGTTTGAGAGGCAAAGTACAGGAGAGAGATAGAACTGTAAACGTGAACGAGGCTGTTGGCCACCACCACCACCACCACTATCTATTGAAAACAACTTATATAAAGTAAACGGGTTTGTTAGGTTCATATTGTCCAACCCATATTCAATTCAGCCCAACCCTCAAAAACCAATATATTAAATGGACCGGTTTGGGTTGAGTTGATTTAAATGCATAACCTGTTTTGACCTGTCCAAGTCCACCCATTTACCCCATCTACCCAAAAACTCATAACCGAATTCATGTAACATAGCTGCTTATAAATGTAAGTTTTCATAGAAAAACTCAAGTAAAAGAATAAAACCTAAGTATGAAGGCAGTCAATGGGTTACCTTTGCATAGCAATTTGGATCTGGAGAATGGTTGGCAAACTTCAATTTGTCACCCTTCCGGTAAGCATCAAGAACAAACTATACAGAAAACAGAAATTTGTATTCAATCCAAAAGAATAGAAGATATAAAGTTTGAATTTTGAACAAAGCGGAAGGCCATATTGTGTATCCTGCCTGATCATTAAGATTGAAGAGAAATGAAGAATTTTCACGGTCATAGATCTTGCCACGCTTGTCTGCTTCTCGATGCGAGATCAATTCACCAGTATACTCACCAAGGTATTCATGTTTGCCAACACTATTCTGGAGAGTAGCCAAAGATGAATCACAAACAAGAGAAACACAAAGCCAAAAAAGCATACAAATATTAGGTAATATTTACCTTCAAGAAAGCCCCCCAGCCAGATACATCAGATCTTCCAAGCAAAACCTGCTCAAGTATGGAAGACAACCAAATTTATTACAAAGATATAGCTAAAATAAATTTGTCGATATCCATCAAAATTAGATGGTTAATTTCTACACAAAAATTGGTGAGTCTGGTTCAATCTTTGTCACATAACCAGTATCTGTCCAAATATTTTCTATGCACATACAATAAAAAAAAATTTAACCAAATCAACAACAATTACGCCCAAAGAAAATGATGCGTAGTGCAACAATGAAATGGCTGAACTGAAGAGTTTCCCGCATTAAATTTGTTAAAAATATTTAGCAGCAGTTGCTGCCACTGCCAATTCGGTTACATTGCTGCACCAGATTTGGCTATTACATATCCATTTTTCACCTTCAAATTGTACAAAAAGCACTATAGTGACCAAGAATAATCTTCTCCCTCAACTGCATTGACAGTCACATTAGTTATTCAAAAAGACAACCATTATTTCAAATTTTCAACAGTCATATGGTTGCTTTTACAGATCCACACACTAACGTTAATGTGTATGGCCAATGTTAGTGCTGGGTTGTGAAAGGAGCCACTGGCTGTGGAAATGGCATTTCTTAAAAAAAAATAATGTGTTTGGTTTGAGTTTTCTAGATTAAGTTTTTTGAAAACTAAGTTTTTTGGTTTTCGTATTCTTTTTGTTTTTAGTGAATATTTTTCAAATTTTAAACATTTTTTTTACTTTTTTAGATGCACCTTAGTTAGATGTACCTAAAAAGTAAAAATTTTATGAAAAAATATTTTAAAAAATTAATAAATACATAAAAATACAAAAAATGTACTGAATTCTTGTATTTGTTTTGTATTTTTGGTATTTAGTGAATTTTTAAAAGATTTTTTTTATAATTTTTTTACTTTTTAAGTGTATTTATGTTAGGTGTGTCTAAAAAGTAAAAGAATTGCTTAAAATATTAAAAAAATTCAGTAAAAACAAAAAAACACGGAAAATAAGAAAGTAGAATTTTTTGAAAAGTGTTTTCTGAAAAATGAAAACAAGCAAGCTGGCACAAAACCATGGATCCACAGGATATAGTAATATAATATCAACAACAAAACTTCCCAAGCTCTTTGAACTAACCCAACACACTGCAGTAAAATTTATTATGATTTTTTATCATTTGAACAACGTTAGAAATCCGGTTCAGTGTATCATCATTACATATCTGATATCTGTCATTGGAAGATGATGTTAGAGCTGTGTTCATTAGCTTGGAGAAGGATAATAACACTCCCACACATTATTCTATGGTCACAAAGAACTATGCTATATGTTACATGGACTCTTCTAAATTTGTTCAGTGCCCATATAGGACACAAGACACAGGGTGGGTATGATATCTTTTACTTGGTGAAAAAAAATTGAAAATTTCAGTATTATTTTTAAGTTCTTGCTTTCCATGCCAGACAAACAATTTGGGACGGGAGAAGTAATATCCATCGTAAAAAGCTCTATTTCACAAACAAACTAGTTCCTCAAATTGAAAAGCCACAAAAAGGATGAATTAAGAGGTATAATTCTACATTGTTTTGATTTTAATCATTGGCTCCCAAGTTCTTTTTTTCAAACTCGAAATATGTTTTTATGTGTGTCTAAGCGATGGACAATACATCTCAAGTATCCGAAGTGTTATGAAGCATGGATACAGATACAACCTTAAAAAATAGGAGACGGGTACAACAAGGATACTTCTTTAGAAATTAAGATGTATTAGTTTAAGAGCCACTGATCAACCATTACTTTTTTTTTTAGAAGTTTTATGAAAATTTCATTTCAATATCAAGTCTAAACTGTTTTTGTTGCTCTTGTACTGTCCCCTTTCATACGTAAATGTGTTATATTCCAAAGTATTATCCGCAAGTTTACTTGCTTTTTAACTGATGAAATCTGATTTTAGTATCATCATATATATATTTTTTAATTATCCTTGCTTTCTAAACAGTCATAGATATGGATATGGGATACATATGACACATTTATAAGGATATGCCAATTCGATAAATTTCGTAAAAATATGGTACCACTTTAATCTCATTAATTTCTCCTTCTCTAATGTTATGTAAGAATTATGACAATCTCATTTTCAAAATAGTTTGGATAAATGACCTAGAGTATCCCAAAAGTATCCGATACTTTTAAAAAATTAAAGAAAATTAATATCAAGTATCAGTATCCGATACAGATATGATATGGCTACGAATCCCTATTAGAAGTATTTGTGCTCGATAGTAGAAGTGTGTCCAGTTCTGAAACATTAAAAAATATTATGACATGTTTGGACATGATTCAGGACATGTTTGATGAGTACCGGTGATCAACATGTGTCTGATATAGACATCACACCTTCTTAGAGGTGTCCCTGCTACTTAGCTTCTAAAAAAGTTTACATCCAATATTTTAAAAGGGGCCCACAAGATTTTTGAAAATTGATATACAAGAGCCTGTATCCACTCCTTACCTACAAAAATTAAACAAGAATATCTTCTTTATGCCCCGAACTTTATCCTGGTACTGCAAACTAATTTCAAGGACCAAACATTATTTCTAATATTTCCACATATAGTCTCAATGATCAATAGGAACTCCTATTCCAATTGGTAGCATTTATGAAATCACCTTCTTCCATAGTGGGGCCATCCCACTATTCCAAATTAGAAAAGCCTCTCAAATTGTAACATAAACCCTTCTATTTCTTCCAAAATACTCACATATGACGAGGAAAAGGATGTGGGATGTGTCTGACACTCGGACCTAATTTAGACACTTTGACCCTCTAATTTTTTTAATGTGTTTGAAGAACAAGAAACTCACATTGTTGTTGAAGAAACATTTGTAACCTTTCACATGGATGAGAGATAGAAATTCTGTATTTTCAATCCTATTTAATTGCAAAGCCTTCCTGGAATTTATGGTGGCACTAACCTCCACAAGAAATAATTTAAGTGTTCTAGAAAGACACAATTGCAGTTTTGGTGCTTGATTAGTAACAGTGAGATACTTGTTTCAAATTTGAAAATCTCACCTCAACACAGAATTTCTCTATTCAACAAGTTAGTTTTTAAAGGCAGGTAACACGTAATGACTATAAGTCGTTTCTCACACTGAACAACGATGAGAAAAAGGGAAAACAAAAATAAAATACTGATTACCTTTTGCTGTTGTTTGAGAAGAAGCTTCATGTTCCTACATTCATAATTATCACCTCGTTGGGAAGGAACCCCAAGAGTGCCATCACCACAACTACAAGAACATTTCAGAAGGCATAAATGGTGCAGAAAGTCATATAACGAGAGAGCGAAGACAGTAGCTATATAAAAGTGAACACAAAGGAAGATAAACACTCAGAAACCATACGATATACAGATCTATACTTTCAGATTTTGTATGTGTGTGCATGTATCATAGTATGACAAGTAAGACTTATTTGATTTTCATTAAAATTTGCAAACAAAAAGAGCTTAAATTTAAATATTTGAACCAACTTGGCCAAGAATGTGACTGCAGTAATTAGGCAATTGATATTCTGCAATATTCAATCAAAACATCTAATCTAATTCTAATATGTGACATGTTCCTATACCTACAATTTTCCCTTTTTCTAAAATATATTTGTGCAAACAATTAAGCATTGTTAAGGAACAGAACACAAATACACAGAACATACTCCCAAAGACGGAAAAAGAAAACTCAAGAAAAGAAATAGCGAATTACAACAAAGAAAAACTTTCGCAAAATCCAATGATCTGGAACCTCAGTTTGGATGAATTTTATCATTGAAGATCAAGTTCAGCAAAACTGATTTCATCCCCAAGACTCTACAAGATTCAAACTTTAGTCCTACAAATTAAAGCCAAAATTGTGGAGCAGACAAGACAGTTGACAATATTGTTTTTAAATTTTCTTTTAGATTAAATCCAGAGTCCAATTTTTATTGCTCTAGCTCAACTTCAAAGCAAAATTCTCACTCTGGAACATCTTGTACTCAGGTTTTTATCAGTTACCGAGGCATAAAACTGATAAAAATATATATATATATATAGAGCCACCCATGCATCAAAGCCGGAGTTTACATTAGGCTGTTTATTTCCACATCTCATCCTAATCGTGGATTAATTTCCTGTTTTCCCCATTTTTCTCAGGCTCTAAATTTATTTCAACAAGGCCTTTCCTATATGTAAATAACCCATATTCAGTTTTATATATTCAATTGTCCATAAAGTTCAATACCTGCATTTTCCTCAATTCAAACCCAACAGCATGAACATAGATGGATTTATTTTCCAAATTGCACATAAAGCCTCCAAATCTACTTTTTTTCACTAATATGTAGAAAATGATATGATGGAAATATCTAGATAAACAACAGTATACTCACCTGACCCAGCAATTCCTGCAAACATCTGGATCACATTCTCGTCCTGCAGCAAAGCATGGACATTGCCGACTCCGACATTGACTTTTCGCACAATGACAGCCTCTAAATCGATTCTTGCAAATCTTTGGACATCTAAGAAAAACAATAGGGCTTTTTAAATCATTGAGATTTGTTGAGTTGAATTTAGAATAAGAAACATACAAATAATAGAACTACAATTTTTTTTTTCCCTATCTCATGAACCAGGGGGTGAATAAACATTTTAAATAACCATAATGCTTATTCCTTTAAAAAACAAAAGAAGACTCACCCGCAGTATTTTTCACAGCAGGTCCCATTTAGAAGACAAGAACATTGCTTCCCACAGGCAGATTGACATCCACATGGGTTGTACTGCCGGCAAGGCTGGTCTTTTCTTTCAGAAATCCGTTTTCTAATTGAATGGTACCCAGCAGACTTCCAAGTGTACTTTAAGCGGCGAACTTTACCTCTCCTACGTAAAAATCTTGATCTTCGTCTAACTTCATTACCCTGATGAGCATTTCACCCCAAGAAAATAAAGACAATATAAAATATTCAGCAATTAAAATAAGGATGATCAAATGTAACATGCAAAACACATGGAAAAAAATACCAACCATAGTTTCATTACAATCAAGCTTGGAATAGCCTTCAAGCAGAGAATTTGCACCATCACCTGCCCGGGAGAATAGCCTATTCTCAGAGCAATTCATGTACAGAAATACCTCCGAACAAGTCTTCATGCCATTCATAAGATTCCTAGCAATTAAACAGCTGTAACAACCAATAAAGAGCATTATTTGAGAATCATTGGATCATTAGAACTGAGAGACTTGGTAAAAAAAAGTATGACATTAAAAAATAAAAGTCTCAACAAGCTAACCAGGCAGATCAAATGACACATTGTAGAATGTCCTATTTCAGTGTTGCAATTGTTACTACTTGAAGATAAGCAAACCAAGTGGTTCAAATTTTAAAGAAAGACAGAGAATAGGAAAGGGTGGAGGGGTTGGGGAGCAAATTTTGGGGAAAGATGTAAAGGGAAGAGGGCCAAAGAGTCAGGCTAGACACATTCTACCTGTCCATATATCATCAGAATAGCACCATTGACCTAATATTACTGACAACTACACTGGATAACAATCTTATGACTTAGTCATGGACAACACTCCACATAAGATAATTAATGTTTAGCAGCAATTTGACTGCTGAAAACTAAAGCCGCAAAACATTCTGCAGTCACGTTGAGTTCAAAAACTCAAGTAATTCAAATGTTATTGAATTGAGTAACCACAAAGATAAATGTTATGTGTCGAACCAACTAAAATTCCATGCCATGAAAGCCAACACCTGTATGAGAGGTGATTTTTAAAAATCATGTCCGTTATCCAAGAGGATGTAAGAATATTAAAACAAGTTCCAAGATAAACAATTATAAGAGAACTCATGGACCTCGCTAACAATAACAATACCAAGTTGAACACGACATAAATTCAGGTCACTGACCTGTTCCTTCCAAATATCTCCAAACCTTTGTCATAAAGGGATTTCTCAATAGTTTTCCATGATTTACCATCAACGATTTCTTGTTTACAGATATTTTCACCCACAAACTCTTCTCTCCTCATGGTGTCATCATTACAAACTGGTCGAGCAATAATTATCTCATTTGATGGACCATGAGGAACCTCCTGCTGAACACATTTTTTACTGTCAATTACTGGAGATTCCTTCCTCCTAGGCCTTCCAGCACTCGACGACTTCAGTTTCTGTGAAGACGAACTAGCACCTTCATTTTCTTTACGAGAATTAGGTCGAAGTTTCATATCTTTTGAACCAAGACTTCCACTCACAAAAGAATCAGAATCAGATGCCACCATTTTCTTCTGCCTTTTCTGCATGCAATGTAAAACGCGTTCAGCAACTCGCTTGCTATTCCTCTTATGAATGCCACATTTTCCAGCAAGCCTAGACTTGGATGGTGATGAAGAGTGGTGAGTAGAGGTAATGTCCTGTACAGGTCTGGTCTCTGAGTCACTGCTTTCTGATATGTTCCTTGCATTTGATGAAGCACTTTCACTTTGGCATGACTTTGGTTTACGTCGTACAGATGAACCCAGAGATTTCTTTCTGGATATCTGAGCTGCGGTACCATCAGGGGAAGGGACTGGTTTTTCTTGAGAATCAACCCGCATGGGAGAACTCACTACAGCATTGCATTCAGACTTTAGGACCTGAAAAAAATAATAATAAAATAAGGATTAATTTGAAGTTACTTGATTAGTTTTCTTACCCATTCTTCGAAGGGGAGAAATGCCCTGCTACAACTGTCAAAGCGATCATATACAATATGTCGATGCCAAAACTCTAACAGCAAATTGGTAAACTTTAATGGCATCACATCTAAAGGAAGGGGATCAGATAATGGAAAATGATATTTACTGTCTGTAGAATAAAATTAATATGTACCAGTTTATAGCAATGCGGGCCACATGGTATATTTTCCTCATCTGGAAAGCTCCATGGAAGTTGTTTCTCAGCCTGACAATTGATAAATTACTGAATAAAAAGTGCTCAGAAATAGCGGACAACTACAATTTTTATAACAATGATAACCAAAATCAAGCAACCAACTTACCGGAAAGACAAGATCCTGGGAACATCCATGCAGCCTACAATCAAAGACCTGCCAACAAAAACAGCAAGAGTGCAGAGGTAGTTATAGGAGAATGGCACTAAACAACATAGAGAATTAGAAAGCATGAAGTGGTGCTTACAAGACATCGGCGACAAAACAGGTTGTCAAAAGAATCAAGAGCCGCTTCAAGATCTTTATCAAGAAATGAATTCCCAGGGCCCTCCACAGAATTCTCTCCCTTACTAAGAACTTCGTATCTCTCCTGTATAAGATGTTTGATGGTGGTTCATATCTCTGTCAAGCCAGCACAAAACAAATGGGAAACAGCTGGACCAGAGTTTTCACTATGACCAGTTTATTAAATAAAAATGGGAGAAGACTGAGCAGCACCACAGAAAAGCAAAAACATTTATTCAATAGACACTAGAATTAAGACCAATGTAAGTCTCACATGAAGGGCATACTGAATACCTTGATTTCAGAAGGTTTTCTGGAAAAACACTGTGCCAGTGCGTCCAATGCAGCATCAGACAAACCAACTTCTTTGATGGTCATTCTAGAAAAACAAAATTGAAGGGATCAAAAAAGAGGAACTGCAAGAACATTCACAAATATTTACTTGTCTATGCAGTGTGTTAATAAGAAACAAATAAATATCAGATAGCACAACTAGGGCTACAAATGAACCGAGCTGTTCATGAACAAGCTCGGCTCGGCTCGGCTCGTTTAGTAAACGAGTCAAGCTCGAGCTCGAATTTTAGGCTCGTTTAGTAAACGAGCCGAGCTCGAGCTCGCTTATGTTCGGCTCGTTAAGCTTGGCTCGTTTATCTTTATTTAAATTATATGATAAATATATTATTTATATATTAAATAATATATAAATACATTATTTGTATATTAAAAATATATAAATATATATATATAAATAATAATATAAATACATTTTTTATATATTAAATAATATAAATAATATTTTTTATTTAAATATTTACATTTAAATAATATAAATAATATTAAAAAAATTATCGAGCCGAGCCGAGCCGATCCGAGCCGAGCTCGAGTTTCATTAAAATTAACGAGCTGAGCCGAGCTCGAGCTCAATAAACGAGCTCGATAAGTAAACGAGCCGAGCTCAAGCTCGGCTCGTTTGCAACCCTAAGCACAACACTAATAATTTCAAATCTCAAACATATAAATGTCAAAGCTAGATTAAGCATATAAAAATAAACAATGGATGTGAGTCTGTGACACACATCTGCACTAGTTCCGAGAAGATTTCGGGGGGAAGGTATTCAAAATCCTTGAATAATGATCTGAAAATGCCTACATATGAATGGGTAGTTTCTGCCCTATAAGTTCATAAGTTCCATTGGGCATTGTTTTTATCATTTATTTGCTTTGAGATGAAATCCAGTGTCATATTTTCTTTCAATGAATGGGGAAAAAATAAAATCATTAACTTTTATAGTTGAGAAAGAGAGGGAAGGGAAAAGGAAAGGTAAAATTTTGTAGTAAATAATACAATTATAGTATGAAAATAGATGCTCAAAAAGGATCAAAAAAATGAAAGCACAAATCTTTTCACCATCAAACATGAAAAGCTGCACAGAAAAAAAAAATGTAAAAATAAAAATAAAAATAAAAATAGTAATGATAAAATTAAAGCCCAAATGACCAAGATCAAGAACAAATACTTCACTATTACATGCAGATTCTTGTTTCCACCAAAAATATATAATTACATGCAGATGCAATATTTGTCAGAAAGGCTACCCTTAAGGTATAATGAGAAAAGAATGAAAAGAACCATAACTAGAGAATTAATGAAACACATTGGACAAATTAATTATACCAACCGAAGAATATAATCTTCAGAATCCCGAAATTCCTTTTTTTCTTCTTCGTCCTCGATTATTTCTTCCTCACTATCACTGCAAATTAGAGCTTCACCCCCATTTTGATCATAATAAATTCTCCTTCGGCCTACTACTGATTGATCCTCTGTCATTCTCTGATTTCTGCACAAAATCGGTCATATCTCAAACAAGTTGTAATAATGTTGATAAAATACAAATCACATGATCAACATACAAACTACATGATGTCCACCATTCATTAATATGTTCATCCAATCCTATTTAGTATGTATAGGTGCTAATTACTAATTACATTAATTATACCTTCCACAATTACAAGCTTAACTAGCATTACTTTATCTCCTATTCTTATGACTGTTACTACCTTATCTTTAAGTTGTTTAGTTACAATTATTCCTGTACCATTTCTATGTCTATCTTTACCAATATAGTAAATTTTATATCCAGTGTTTTCTATTTCCTTTGCTTATTACTTACCCACTTAGTTTCTTTTTTTTTTTTTTTGATAAATAAACAAATATACTTACCCACTTAGTTTCTTGTAAACATACCACACTAATTTTCCTTCTAATCATAGTATCTACCTAAGAAGCACAGACACTTCTAAGAAGGTAATGTATCCGTGTCGAGTCCGTATCGGATACCGACACTCTTTGGACACTTCCCCGACAAGTGTCCAATACTCTTCAAAACGTATCCTATTTTTTAAAGACCCGGATATTCTTTGGACACTTGGAAGACATACGCGTGTATCTCTCAAACACACATGTCTATCGATTAGACACATGTAAAACTAATTATAAGTTTGAACAAAATAATTTAAAATACAATAATAAAACAAACACCATATAAATTTATAGGGATTAGTGTCATATTGCATTTTTTATTATCTTTTAATGATATAATCATATATATAACATATAATAAATATATAAAATTATATATTTCATGAGTGTCCCCCATGTGTTGTGTCTTGAATTTTTTGAAAATTAGCTTGTCGGCGTGTCCGTGTCATATTCGTGTCATATCACGTGTTTGCATCCATGCATCTTAGGTATCTACTAATTCCATAGTTTTACTTGATAGTGTTCCTATATTTCAAATTGCTAATCTAAACCTACAATCCAGGACTAACTTATTTACCAGCACTTGTCCAAGAAAACACGAACCCTTGCCCATTTTTCACCACGCCCAAGAGCCGAGGCGACATCCCTTGCCCAATTTTCGAAACAGTCAAAAAGCATAAGCATGTGCAGCGCATCGCTTACAGGGAACGCCGTAGTATTTACTTGCATATTCATATTAGGATTCATGTTCATAAGGAATCTGACACAAATTTTTACATGATGGTTGTCAGGCTACCTACCACACAACCCTCATTTATCTAGGCTTGGGACCGGTTGGTTATATAGAAGATTAAGCACTAAGCACGACCCAGGAGGAGTTCATTAAGCAAAGTTATAACGAATACAAAACTAATTCCAAAATTTTGATACTTATAAGTGGCAGACATGCATGAGATCCAAAATTACAAGAATCATGTTAAATAAGGTCCCTAAAAGAAACAAAATCATGTAAGCAAACAAAAGAAAGCACATGTAATGTAAGGCTTATAAATGAGAGAAGCATGCATTTCAATCAATTTTTTTTTTTTTTTTTTTTTCATAAGCAATCTTAATGTACCTATCCAAGAATATCCAAGTAGTATAAGGAGGTAATTTTTTCACTTCCATGAGCTTGATAGGGCGAACAGCATTCTTGACTGCTATACTAGATCCTAGCAAAATTGCAGAAGCCTGGCCATCTTCTTGGGAGCTATGACTGTCCTTATCCGCATTACTTATGTCAATACCATTTTGCATATCAATTGCATCTTTCTGCCTCTTAGTCAGTAGGTCTATGCTTTTATCAGTGCCAATTACTTTGTCATTTCGTCTTTCCAGTGATAACTTGTAAAGTAGGTTACTGATGTCAACCAACTTCAGCCTGTTTTCTTCCATTCTTTTCTGAAGGCAAAAGAGTAAAAAAAAATAATAATTACACATAATGAGGGCAGGGCTGATAGGCAAAGTAGCTAAACTGATAAAATTGCACACAAGGATGCACCTCTACATAAACACACCGGTCAGCAGCAACTTGTTTTTTCAAAGAATCAATAACTGATAAAATTTCTGTAGGAGCTGGAATCATTTCTTGTTTCCCTTCCATCTGCGAAAAATAAACAGGAGTTATGCTACTAAAGATTATAAACGACGCATAATCCAGTAAATGGTAAAAGTAAAAGTAAAACTAGCAAAAAATAAAGAAAGAAAGAAAGAAAGATGGAGGTTGAAGAACTATTTGTAGTTTTGTAATAAATGCATGAACATAAGCTTGCATTCTGTTCCAAACCAGCAATAAAGCAATATGAAAAATAGCAGATGAAAATTGTATGTAATGAACAAAATTGATAAAACAAAACCTGACAAAATTGTATCAGCATCTTTCAGCTAGTAACCCAAAGCATGTATATTCCACTACAAGCCAGCCCTTAAGGCCAGCTACTAGCTAGTCCATAGAAAAAAAGAAAAAAGAAAAGTGAAATGGACTTTCAACTCAAATATTGCTATCCATTTCATATTATGGAGTGAAATTTTTTCATTTATTTCATATTGAAATTTTTTTCCTTATTTTCTGTTGCAATAAAAATTTCTGTATCTACAACCAAAGTGAGCAGGCATTACCATATTCAAAGGTTGGGGTAATAGAGCACAATGTTCCAATCACCTATGGCAAAATGGAATTATCCTCCAAGTATATTATTTAACCAAAGTGAGCTGGCTTTGAATTGTTTGATGCAGGTAACACGTTCAATGAATTCTACTAAAGCTATAATGATTATCCATATCCACTAATACTAAATCCAAACCCAATCAGCTGTTTTAAATATACTGCAGCAGCTAGGGGTGTTCAAATAACTGACTACCAGATCAATCTGATCCAGACCAACCGACCCATCTTTATCACAGACGGTTTTGTTGATTTCAACTGTCGGCTGTGGTTTAAATCATTCAATTTTTCTTCAGATTCGGTCAAGTACTGGTTTTAGTACAAACGAAATCATTTAACTCAATCCGACCGTATTTTATATATATAGATATATCCACGTGTTGCCATTTGATGGGCTAGTAATAATGCCCTTACCTTCCCAAGACATTGACTTCTATCACTCCAACTTATATTGACCCCTCTGTCATATGGACTCGTCGGTTTAGGGCAAAGTACCCATATCGACATGACATGACATAGGTGCAGGTGTGAGATCTGTGTCGGACTCGCATGGTTTTTTCGGACACGCCTAACATGAGAGAAGAGTGAAGAAGGGTTTTTTGAGATACTTACAGCAAAGACGGAAGCGATTGCAATTGTCATCGCCATCTCAATCTTTCTTTCTCACTCACGATCTTGATCTGTCTTCTCCTCTCTATTGATCTCTCGATCTTCTTCTTCTCTCTGTCGATCTCTCGATCTTCTATTCTATCTCTCTCGTTTTCTCTCTCTATTTGATTAATCTTTTCCTCTTCTCTCTTGTTTTCTGTCTCTCTCTTTTATATCATTTATTATAACATATATATATGTTGAACTAAAAATAAAAATAAAAGCTTATATACATAAATTAAAAATATTTTTATTAAATATTATTTGTATGACATTATTTTTAGGGGTGACCATTGGTTCAATACTTAAGACTTGGCCTAATAACCTTGAGGTTATGAGTTCAAGTCTTGGGACCATCACTTTATGTATTATGCCAAAGGTTAGTTGTGTACTCAATCTTTTCCCTGCCAAACATACATTAATGTGTACTAATTAGGCATTATTTTTTATTATTTGTATGATATCTGAGATCTACAAAATATGATAATGTTAATAAAAAATAAAATATTAAGTATTTCTGGTATTACTCATACAAATAATGTATATACATTCTAATTTTTTTATATTTATATACAAAATAAATACAAAAAAAAATAAATTTATATAGAATTTATATCTATTTGTGTCTTCTACAATAAAATTCAATGGTTATAAAGAAAAATTATTATATTTATAAACAAAAATAAATACAAAAATAATTTTACTTAGGGTTCATTTGGGAACCATCAAAAATTGGTTAAAAAGTCAAAAAATTAAAAAAACTAATATTTCATGTGTCGTGTTCCTAAATCCGTATCTACTTTTTTGGACACTTTTTAGCCGAGTCCCCGTACCCTCACCTCTTAGTAATAGGCGAATCTGACACTTAGACACATACCCCTATCCGACACCCGTACCCGAGTCCATGTAACATAGATTGACCTTAATCACTCCAACTCATTATTTCATTTCAAACTCTACTCAATATTCATCGCATCACCATCTCTTTCTCTCCCTCACTGTCTCTCTCTCTCTCCAATTCAATTCACTTTCTCCATATTCAATTCAATAAATCACTATATTCAACTCTCTCTCTCTCTCTCTCTCTCCAATTCAATGCATCACTCTCTTTTGTGTATTCTATTCGTCATTAATTCTTCCATCATCTCTACTAGAAACCCTAACAAATCAAGACCTTTGAACTCCAAAATTCTAAAATTCCTCTCAACAGTCTTTGTCTCTCAACTTCTCAAGCCCGGAGACATTAGTTTTAATTTGCATCTTTGAAGATGTTATCAGTAGAGGAAAAGAAAGGAAAGCATTATGCCTTTGGAAGATTTGTTAGATCTAAATGAGAGCCATCGTATTACAGCTTATAGGTCTTTATCACGCATTTTTGGTTTTTCTCTACTCTCTTTTCTTTTCTTTTCTTTTCTCTTTTTTTTTTTTGATTGGCATTTTCTCAATATATATACGTATATGTATGTATATGCAAAGGTTTAAAATGGGAGGGGAAACGGGTCAATCGAAACCATCCGAAACCAGCCCGCCGACCAAACAAGAGAGGCAGTCGGCTTAGAACAAAACTGTGGTCGGCATCGGTCACAGATATCTCCAATTCGACCTGTAAACCTGAGCTGACCGACCCATGAACAGCCCTAGTAACAGCCCATTTTTTTACCTCGCCCAACAATGTCATGTCATCTACACAGTACACTTTCACTCCATTTAACTCAACAAAGTCTTGTCCAAACTACATGTATTGGATTTTGCATTCCACTCAATGCAATAAATAACGTGTGCACAAGCTACCATGTCATGTCTTACACACACAAATGTACATACATTACAAAATTCCCTATTTAGCTTAGTATTTGGTCAATGCACACGCCAGAGTTTCCTGCATTCCACCAAGATTGCAATGATTCATCTTAACAATCCATGAAATATGCACCCAACACCAAAAATAGCTGCTTACATTCGCATGCAGCATCCATCCAAAGCAAAATTATGTAACAAAAAACAAATATCAACCTTTTCAGGCACAATGCAGTGTCCAAATCTCCATAATAACCTATCAAACACGCACTCATCACCAAAATTTACCCATGCCTTGTCTTACACACATGCACATATACTACAGAATTCCCTAGTTAGCTTAGGAATTGTTCAATGCACGCGCCATACTTTCCTGCATTCCACCAAGATTGCAATGATTTATCTTAACAATCCATGAATTATGAACCCAACACCAAAAATCAGCTGCTTATATTTGCATGCAGCATCCATCCAAAGCAACATCATGTAACAAAAAACAAATATCAACCTTTTCAAGCGCAATGCAGCACCTGATTCTCCCTAACAACCCACAAACCACACGCCCAACACCAAAATTCAGCTCTTTAACCAAAATGCAGAACCCAATTCTCCCTAATAACGCACAAAACACGCACCCAACACCAAAATTTAGCTCTTTAACCAAAATGCAGCACCCATCACACAACATATACACACACAAAAAAAAAAAAAAAAAGAACTACAGTCACCAAAAGACCAGCCATCATACAAAAACAATTAGCCCAGTACACGTATACATATAAATGAACATATGGACAATAACAAAACCTAGAATGCGGTTAATGAGACGATGATTTGAGTGAATCAGAAGCATATGGGTGAGAACAGAGGGAACTACCTCAGGTTCGTTGGGAGGCTCGGATCTAGAAGCGGAACCGGAAGGGGAGGCCTTCGGGGACGACATTGTCGACGGCGAAGACTGCGAAGATGTGCCTGGATAGCAATGGAGGTTCGGAGGAAGATCGGACACATGCAACGATCAATGCGAGATCTACAGTGAGGGTTTGAGGATCGGAATTGAAACCCTAGGTTTGGATTTGGATTGGAAAGGGCGAGCAGGAGAGCTTTTTTATTTTTATTTTTTATTTTTTGTTCTTCTTCTATTCTAGGCCGGTCTGAATTGATTGGGGGTATTATTATAATTATAATATAATGATTATTTTTTGAAATTTTTATGAATGAATAGATTAATTATGGGGTTGTTGGGTGATTTTGGGGGTAAAGTAATAAGAGAAATTGGGGGGAAGGATGTAGGTGGCTTGTTTTTTTGAAATATAGGGTTTTGTCATTCCTTGTTTGGTATTGGACCTACCCCACCTTTGTTTACCATTTCAAAATCACTTACTTACCAACTCACCAAACAAATTTGTCAAAAAGAGCCTAATGTTAATAATCCAATCAAGTATTTATTTTTGTCTTTTTCTTTTTCTTTTTCTTTTTTTAATGTAAAGCCAACAATGTGAGGATGATTCAACTAATCCTAAAGAGGTTAAAACCAAAAGAAAAAGTTTCTTTTTTTTAAAAAAAAAATATCTTTTTACAAACCATAGGATGGTGAATCAAAATTTAGTCGGCAGCCAATCATAATAATAACAAAAATGTTACAATTATATCCAAATTTTGATTTTTTTTTTCCCCAATACTTGTCATGAGAGAATTTATAATAAATAGAAACATTAATTGTAAACTCAATGAAGCCCGACTCAATGAAGCCCAAGTGAGTTGTATGCCTCGGTGCAATGAAGAATTGTATTTAATGCAATTTTTACTTAGACCCATTTGCATCTCCTCAATTGTATAATTAATTTTTTAATAATTATACATAGCTATCTTAATGTTTGAAAAAAAGTATAACAAACTTTGCCCTTTTAAAATAATTACATTAAATTAATTGAAATTTTTAGTTTACATAACAATTAGTCTAACTTTCATAGATAATTTATTAGTTATATGGATGAAAAAATGTTTCATTATCTCTTTTATATAAAAAATAATAACAATAAAAATAATTATTTATCATTATATCTTCACACTATTTAAATTACTTTTGACCTCTTTAGTATTACTAATGGTTGATCTATAAATACGTTTCCTACATGCTAATGATTGCCCGTCATTAAGAACAAAAAGGAGTCCATCCAAACATAATAAGTTTTGTCGACTGTCTTTCCAAAATTACTTCAAATTGGTTGAGAATAAGCAAAACAACATCCTGATAGAAAAATTCCTGATAAAAAATTTCCTTTCAAATCAATCTCAGATTCTCTCTCTCTTTTCTCTCTCTCTCTCTCTGTGGCACTGTGAAGTAGCGGCTCTACTCTTTAACTAATTAAACACCCTGAATTTTGTTTTACTACTAATACATATGTTCAACAAGTTCACTCATTGCTATTTTGAACACTGAGTCACTCCTACTTTGAACACCCAGTAATGAGTTTTTTGAATTAAAAAATAAGAAAAAATCACGCAGGAGCACTACCATTTGAGTCCATTGTTTTCGTTTTTCTTTGTATATATAAATAGGATAAATTACAATAATAGTCCCTAAAATTTTACACCTTTTTCATTGAAGTCCTTAAAGTTTTAATTTTGACAATTAAGTCTCTAAATTAATATAAAAATTAAATCAATTAGTCTTAAAGATAATATAAAAATAGAACATAAGCCTAAGATTGTGTTTGGTCATTGAATTTAGAAAGAGATTTAAAAATGAGAAGGAAAAATGTATGTGGTCATTTATATTTCACGTATATTTTATTTTCATTTCCAAATCTCTCCCCATATCCATTAACCAAACATAACCTAAAGGTTATAAAAAATATCAAGGTCGGAGTCAAGAGCCCCCACTCGGTCAGACATTGAATGCGCGTTTGATCAAGGTCTTAGTTCGATCAGATTAGAACAGTTGTAGATTACCGGTCCGAAGGAGACGTGCACTCCTCAGAGTTGGATTGGATTGGTCCTTCCAACGTCATAAACCGAGCTTCTGCTCGGTTGTAGCTAAAAAGCTCGGCTAAGCCATAGTACAGAGTTATCAAACCGGACAAGTAGCTCGGTCAAGAGTACTGTGCGGCGCCACGAGTCTGCAGGAAGGGAATTGTGTTGTCCGTGCGCAACGATGCCGTTTAGCGGTTTTGTTAGGTGGTGTTTAGCTGTATTTGCGCTGACATGTGGAGAATGGGAGAGAAGAGCAGGTCCACGCGTCCTGAGGTGAATGGACGCAGAAGCGCGCATAGAAGATATATAAATGAAGTTGCGCCCCCATACTCAGGTCTGGAACATCCTCTAATTAGAATTCATTTACCACTCTGTCTCTCTTCTTCTCTCTCTTTTCCCCAAAGTGTGCTAACTTGATCGTCAGAGGGGTTTTCCGGCAACACACCGCCGAGTAGCTCACTTTCATTGTGTTCTCAGGTCGATCGGAGCAAAGCGCAACTTGGACACAAGGAATACGGGTTAGGGGTGGGTGCGGGTCGGTTGCCGCCACGGAACCTCCAATCTACCATTCGTCCCCCAGATTAGCAGATTAGAGAAAATCAATCCGCATCCATTCGCCAATCTGGCGGACGTGGATTGAGCGGATTGGCGGTTTGGCGGATGGATGTGAATCGGTTTAGCATTTTAAAATTTTATAAATTTTCAACATAATTCAACTTGTGTACTTCCTCAAAAAAAAAAGAAAAAAAAAAGAAAGTATTACAGTCAATGACTTAAAAAAATATTACAACCACTGCATGCCTCATCCAAAGTAAGAAAGTTTGAAACTTTATAATATCACAATCACAGCATGCCTCATCCACATAAAGTATTACAATCTGTGGTTCTTAAAATATAAAAATAATTCAAATCACCAAAACCATAAAAAGAACAGTAATAGAGATTGTATGTCTCTGTATTGTTACATCTATATCTGTTTTTGAAAACAAAAACCAACCAGCATATATCATATTTTCTATTTATTATTTTTAGAGATAGATTTAAAAACCAAAACATATAGATAAATAAAACATTTATTTTTTTCAATTCAAAAAATATATTCAAGTTGAAAATTTTTTTCCAATAGAATATTTAAACTCTTTTTTAATTGAAAACACAAACAGAATATTTAAACAAATTGAAAATACAAAGTCTTATAAATTACTAGGGGTGCTCGTGGTTTGGCCGTTCGGTTGCGGCTAAAGAAATCTCAAATCCGCCATTCGTCCGCCAGATTGGCGAATTGGAGAAAATCAATCTGCAACCGTTCGCTCGTCATCACGCATCCGTCCAAAATGTGGCAAATCAGTTCGGTCGATCAATTTTGGCGAATCAGTATATTCGCTGCTCACCTCTAGTACGGGTAACGTCGGATATTTGGCTCTCGTACAATTGGCGCCGTCTGTGGAAAAGATTTACAGACCAAACCTTATCTTCCAAGCTCTTCCGATCATCTTCCATGTCGAACAACGACGACGTCTCGCTGTCCGACATCGACGATATCACTCTGGAGTCCGTTCAGAGAAGAGATGGTCTTCTTACCATCCCTACGATGGCTGGTCTGGAGACCTCTCATAGAGGGCTCCTCAGAGATGCGCGAGACAAGCGCGCAAGGAGCACTGACCACTTGCGAAGCCCCGACGGGCACCTGTGGCGAAAAGAATCGCATGCTCAGCGCCTGGAGCATAAGCTAAGAGATCAAGACACCATCATTCGAAGGATGGCGACAGAGATAGAAGCACTAAAGCGGCAAGTCAAAGGGAAGGGTGTTGCTGGAGTGAGTAACCACAGTGAGCGCACCTAGCCCCGTTGCTCAGGCAGCCAAAACCAAAGGTGGACACCATTCCTCTCCGTCACCCGAAGTTATGGGGTTGGTGACTCCAACCCGTCAGAGAAGAAGTCTTGCGCACAAGACAACAGTTACCGTCCTCCACGTCCGTTGACGACATCGAGATATTCCTACTCTGCTTGTTCGAAGGACCTGAGAGAAGTCTTGGAAGAACAAGCGCGCCAACGGGAGGCGCGGAGGGTGCTGGCGTTGCAACGACTATCCCACGGAGGTTGCACCAGTGAAGAAGTCGCGATGCTGCCACCACGTCCAGCTATGCATGTCCCTTTAGACAGAAACTTGGCGCGACTGAACGCCACCCCCTTTTTCTTTGAGATCGAAACCACACTGCTCCTTGCGGGCTTTCACCAGCCTAAGTTTACGCTCTACAACGGAAAAACAGATCCATACATGCACCTGAGCCACTTTTTGCAGGTTATGGCTGGATATAAGCATAACGGCGCTCTCATGTGCCTTATTTTTCTGTCAAGTTTGGGCGAGTTATGTGACGCCCCAAAATTTGAGGACATCATGATAGGGTTTAAAACTTAAAATCAATTTTCTTAATTAAGAATCATCATCAATGTTACCACCAAATTTACCATCATCCATTAATTAACAACACGAAAACTAAAAATTCTTAAATTACAACTCCAATCAAACTTAAACTTTGTCTTAGTACACAAATATAAAAAGAACCGAAAAAAAAAACTAGAAAACTCAAAAAAAGGGTTCATGGAATCTTGGCACGCTTCAAGCTAACCAGGGTTGAATGTTACCTTCCAACACCTCGGTGTTTCCTTCAGTTTCTTCGGTACCTGGCATGAAACGCTAGGGCAATGGGAATGCCAATGAGCGAAGAGCTCAATAAGATACTACAACCCGAAAATACCCACCCCGATAATAATACTCACAAATAATAAATATTGTGTAATAATAGAATAATAAGCAGCATTTAATAAGCATAATAGAAATGTCAACAGTTAAAATAATAACAATAGATAAATAAATAAATAAAAATGACAAACATAAGCAATATTTCATCATAAGGAAAATGCCCACTTTTCTTTTTAAATTTTGATAGATTTAATTTATCAGATAAGTTTAAGTAACTCCCCGCGGAGCATTATTTCCACTCAACCGCTAAGCAATGGCCACGAGCAATTCTGACTCCCCCTTGGTCAAATATTCAAATGTTACTTGCTGTAACTACCAATGATGCCCACGCACCAGAGTTATGTACCCGAGTCGTGACATCACGGTCTGCCCCAAGGGAACGGTCTATGTTGTGGCGCCCGCACCACCTGTTGGAAAAAATGGTGTTTTATATGGCTTATTTTGGGCCAACTTTGAGGCCAAAATTGAGTGGGCCTCGAACGTCTTTTGGGGTGGGTCCGAAGAGGTGACGTGTTCCTTGCTGCGTAGCAAGTCACACGGTGAAGACGGAACGTCAAAACCATTTATGAGTAAATGGGAAACTGACATCGTTTTCAGGTTTAACATTAATTTTTTAGACAAAATTCATTTGAATTTTTTCAATAAAAATTATTGTGAGAATTTAATTTAATTCTAAATTCAAATTTTTGGTTCCTAAGTGGTTTCCTAAAATTTGTAATTGTGAGAATTTAATTTAATTCTAAATTCAAATTTTTGGTTCCTAAGTGGTTTCCTAAAATTTGTAATTGTGAGAATTTAATTTAATTCTAAATTCTAATTTTAGGTTCCTAAGAAGTTTCCTAAAATTTATACCACTTCATTTATTTATTTAAATTATTTCTATAGTTTAATATATATATATATATATATATTCAATTAATTTAATACATATATATATATATTCAATTAAATACATATATATATATATATATTTAAAATAGTTTAAAAACAATAAATTACCTACAATTCTTTGACTTGGTCCAACGGACACTTCTTTGACTTGGTCCAACAAACACTTTTGGATTGTTTGAATTTTGGTACAACCGTCCGATTTATTTGAATACAACTAGTGCATTTGTTCATTCAAAAGGGTTGTACCTGTTCGGGTCCTTTGGTTTGCCTATAAATACTATTTGTTTTTCAGCAGTCCATTGGTTCGGGTAAAAAACAGTCTGAGATTTAGTCTGCATTATTTATATTGCTGTCCAACTTCTTTTTAGGGAATTTTCCTTCGTTCTAGTTTTAAGAAAATTACAAAGAGAGTATAGAACACAGGTTCTAGTTCGTCGAACAAATTTATTTGAAGTGCTTCTATAAATTGTGAAGTTCATTGTATCTTGGGAGATAGACGCTACTCAACCGTAAGCACCGTAGTGGGGCGAATCTGTCTTAAGGACAGAGTGTCACACACTCGACTTGGTCTTAATTTTAATTCGGTTCGATAAATAAATCCGGTATATTATTTATTTATTTTGTTTGAATTTATTTCAAGTTTTTTATATACACAGAAGATTGTTCCAACAATCTTAAAACACATTCGAATTATTCTGTTTACAGAATTTTTCGTTTGTTTTCCTTTTTTCATTCTTCGTAAATAATTTCGGAAGAAAATTATTTTCTGTGGATTTACAAAATAATATTCTGGTTGGAAAAACAAATAGTGATTATATGCTATTTGACAGATAGTAGTAATATACTGTCTCTTTTCTTTGACAACAACTAGTAGTACAATACTGGTGTCATTAACAATTCAGAATATATTTTTGTGGAATTTTTTTTCAGAAATTAATTTTGGGTTTTAGAAATTATTTTCTGAGTTTTCATTACTTAAAATTCTGTTTTAGTATTTTAATTATTGAAGTGCTATAGAAATTAATTTTCTGTGTGGAATTAATTTGGTTAAATAAAATTTTATTTTATTTCCAAATTAATTGAAAAATAAAAGTTATAGTTTTTATTTCTTTTATTTTACAGAATTTATTTTTCTGTGTGGAATTAATTTGTTTAAATAAAATTTTATTTCATTTTCAAATTAATTGGAAAATAAAAGTTACATTCTTGTTTCTTTTATTTTTACAGAATTTAATTCTGTGAATTTGGTTTAATTTTCTGTGTAGTGTAAATTCTAATTATAAATTTGTTTTATAAATTAGAATTGATGGCCACTGAAACAAATGCCCAAACAAGTACTACTGTGGTGGCTGCAATGACGCCAACCCCCTCTCCTGTGGTGACAATGCCAATAAATCATGGAGAAAAGCCAAAGAAGTTCTTAGGAACTGACTTTAAAAGATGGCAACAGAAAATGTTGTTTTATCTTAAGACTCTGAACCTGACTCGTTTCCTCCGTGAGGATGCTCCTATCCTAAAAGAGGATGAAACCGACCGGCAAGTGGTTGCTGCGGTTGATGCTTGGAAACATGCCGATTTCCTTTGCCGGAATTACGTCTTGAATGGACTTGACAACACATTATACAACGTCTACAGTCCAATCAAGACAGCAAAAGAACTTTGGAAATCGTTGGAGAAAAAATACAAAACGGAAGATGCCGGCTCAAAGAAATTTGTGATTGACAGATTCTTGGATTTTGTAATGGTTGATTCAAAAACTGTGATCAGCCAAGCTCAAGATTTCTAACTCATTCTGCATGACATTCACGCAGAAGGCATCTCTCTCAGTGAATCCTTCCAAGTTGCAACCTTAATTGAAAAATTACCAAAAGGCTGGAAGGAATTCAAGAACTACCTCAAACACAAGCGCAAAGAAATTTCTATGGATGAATTAATTGTGCGTTTGAGGATTGAGGAGGACAACCGCAATTCTGAAAAGCGGCTGGTAAGCATCCTATGAAGTCTAAGGCAAATGTGGTGGAACATGCTTCAAAAATCAAAAAACGAAAGTTTTCTGGAGAAAATTCATCACAAGGCTCTAAAGGGGGGGATAATTAAAAGTACAAGTTTAATGGTAAATGTTACATCTGTGACAAAGAGGGACATCGGGCCAAAGATTGCCGTAGCAAAGGCAAAAGCAAAAGAAGAACAAGCAAGAAGCCTGCTCAAGCCCATATGACCGAAGTGGACAATATTTCCAATGGTGTCGATGACATCAATCTTTCTGCAGTTGTTTCCGAGGCAAATCTTGTCGGAAATCCTAAAGAATGGTAGGTGGACACGGGTGCTACTCGCCATATTTGTGCCGACAAAAAGATGTTCACATCTTATTCTATGGTAGACAATGGTGAACAACTCTTTATCGGCAACTCCTCAACTTCCAAAGTTGAAGGACAAGGAAAGATTGTACTCAAGATGACATCTGGAAAGGAACTCACTCTCAACAATGTGTTGCATGTACCAGACATTCGCAAGAATTTAGTTTCCGGATCTTTGTTGAGTAAGAATGGGTTTAGGCTAGTTTTTGAAAGTGACAAGTTTGTACTTACCAAAAACGGGATGTATGTAGGAAAAAGTTACATGTCTAATGGCCTTTTCAAGTTAAATATAATGACCGTTGTACCCTCAGTTATTAATAATACTACATCTTATTCTTACTTGCTTGAGTCTTCAAATTTATGGCATGGTAGACTAGGACATGTTAATTATGGATCTTTGCGTAGATTAATTAATATGGAATGTTTACCTAAATTTAACATTGATTCAAATCATAAATGTGAAGTTTGCGTTGAGGCAAAATTATCTAAAACTCCCTTTCATTCGATTGAAAGAAATACGAAACCACTTGAATTAATTCATAGTGACATTTGTGATTTTAAATCAATTCAAACTAAAGGTGAAAAAAAGTATTTTATCACTTTTATAGATGACTATACTAGATATAGTTATGTTTATTTAATTCGAACCAAGGATGAAGTTTTGGAAACTTTCATTCAATATAAAAATGAAGTTGAAAATCAACTTAGTAAGAAAATCAAGAAACTTAGAAGTGATAGAGGTGGTGAATATGAATCACCTTTTGGTGAATTTTGTAAAGAACATGGAATAATTCATCAAACCACCACTCCTTACTCACCTCAGTAAAATGGAATTGCTGAAAGAAAAAATAGGACTTTAAAAGAAATGATGAATGCCATGTTAATCAGTTCTGGATTACCTCAGAACTTGTGGGGGGAAGCAATACTTTCTGCTAATTATATTTTAAATAAAGTACACCGAAAGAAAGTGAATCAAACACCTTATGAAATGTGGCATGGTAGAGTACCATCCTACAAATACTTAAAAGTGTGGGGGTGTTTGGCTAAAGTGGCTATTCCTAGTCCTAAAAAGACTAAGATAGGTCCTAAGACCATTGATTGCATTTTCATTGGTTATGCCAAGAATAGTAGTGCATATCGGTTTTTGATTCATAAATCAGAACACTCCGAATTACATGTAAATACTATTATTGAGTCTCGGAATGCATCATTCTTTGAACATATATTTCCAAAGAAGACTGGACAAGAGACTAGTACTAATAAAAGATCTTTTGATGCTATTACTAGTCAGGATCAAGAACATGATCAAGAACAAAAGTTAGATCAAAATGAGGAAGGGGAACTTAGGCGTAGTAAACGTGCTAGAACCTCAAAATCTTTTGGTCTAGATTTTCTAACATATTTGTTAGAAAATGAGCCTTTAACTTTTAAAGATGCTATGTCCAGTCCTGAAGCTCCTTTATGGAAAGAAGCTGTCAACAGTGAAGTTGAATCCATCTTGAAAAATCACACTTGGGAATTCGTGGACTTGCCACCAGGTTGTAAACCTCTTGGGTACAAGTGGATTTTCAAACGAAAATTGAAAGCGGATGGATCAATAGACAAATACAAGGCAAGACTTGTAGTCAAAGGTTTTAGACAAAAAGAAGGTCTATATTACTTTGACACATACTCACCGGTTACTAGAATAACATCCATTAGAATGCTAATTGCCATCGCATCTCTATATAATCTAGAAATTCATCAAATGGATGTTAAAACCGCTTTCTTGAATGGTGAGTTAAATGAAGAAATTTACATGGAACAACCAGAAGGGTTTTCTGCTCCAGGAAAAGAAAAGAAAGTGTGTAAATTGACTAAATCATTATATGGTTTAAAACAAGCGCCAAAGCAATGGCATGAGAAATTTGACAAGGCAATGATGTCAAATGGATTTAAAATTAATGAGTGTGACAAATGTGTTTATATTAAAAACACAGATAAAGGTTATGTCATTGTATGTCTTTATGTAGATGATATGCTCATCATAGGTAGTAATAATGATATGATTAAAACTACCAAGAAAATGTTGAATAAACATTTTGACATGAAGGACATGGGCATTGCTGATGTAATTCTTGATATGAAAATTACCAAAACATTAGAAGGATATGCTTGTCACAATCTCATTACATTGAGAAAATACTTGACAAATTCAGCAAAGATGATGATCATCTTGCTAGAACACCTATAGATGTTAATTTTTATCTTTCTAAGAATGTACAGGAAAGTATTTCTCAATTAGAGTATGCCCAAATTATTGGAAGCTTAATGTACGTGATGAACTGCACTCGCCCAGATATAGCTTATGCAGTAAGTAAATTAAGTAGATATACG
The DNA here is from genome assembly GCF_055761805.1 of Camellia sinensis. Lineage (NCBI taxonomy): Eukaryota > Viridiplantae > Streptophyta > Magnoliopsida > Ericales > Theaceae > Camellia > Camellia sinensis. The sequence continues at coordinate 195,295,486 of NC_138964.1, forward strand.
AGTAATCTGGGAGTAGAACACTGGAAAGTAATTATAAGGATTCTAAGATATCTCCGATTTACTCGTAACATTAGGCTGAATTATACTAGATATCCAGCAGTACTTGAAAGATACTGTGATGCAAATTGGATATCGGATACAAGAGACTCAAAGTCCACCAGTGGGTACGTCTTTACTCTTGGTGGGGCGGCTGTATCTTGGAAATCTTCCAAACAGACGTGCATTGCTAGGTCTACTATGGAATCAGAATTCATAACTTTAGACAAAGCAGGGGGAGAGGCAGAATGGCTTCGCCACTTCCTTGAAGATATTCCAATATGGCCAAAACCGGTGCCTGCTATATGCATACATTGTGATAGTCAATCAGCAATAGGTAGAGCACAGAGTCATATGTATAACGGTAAGTCTCGACACATTCGTCGTCGACATAATACCGTAAGACAACTACTCTCTAATGGAATTATGTCCATAGAATATGTTAAGTCTAAAGACAACATAGCGGATCCACTAACCAAAGGGTTAACAAGAGAGTTAGTTGAGAATTCATCGAGGGGAATGGGACTAAAGCTTATTAAATAAAAGTTACCACAACGACAACCCAACCTAGTTGACTGGAGATCCCAAGATCTAGGTTCAAAGGGACAACCGAGTTGTGAATGACTCAGAAGGATCACTGGGGGGTCTTACTCCTACCAATTTCTTTGATGAAATAGTGATATCTGCAGCGTTTGAGGTTAAGTAAAATTTTAATGATTCTTATATCTAGGTAAACCTAGTGGAGTATGGCAGGATACTCTTCATAAGAATTACCTATGTGAGTGTGAACTAGGCCGGTTCTATAAGACTTGTGAAAGGCTACAAGTCTTTAGAGCACTCATGAAGACCAGGTTGTTCAGGGCCAAAATGAACACAATAGTGAGAACTAAACTGTGTCTGGGGATATACTGTGTGAGTTCTATTGTCTTGGTTTACACAAACGGCTGAACAGTTTAAGACATCATGTTCACTGGTTAGCTAGTAAATCCGATAGTGTCTCACAAGGGAAGGTTCAAAGCCAAAAGCTACCTATCCTCTGCAGAATATTTCCAATTTCTGTACTCTCTCTAATTAGATCATATTGTTGCATTTTCTCTCCGTCAAATTCCATTCATGTGGGGGATTGTTAGAAAAAATGGTGTTTTATATGGCTTATTTTGGGCCAACTTTGAGGCCAAAATTGAGTGGGCCCCGAACGTCTTTTGGGGTGGGTCCGAAGAGGTGACGTGTTCCTTGCCGCGTGGCAAGTCACACGGTAAAGACGGAACGTCAAAACCATTTATGAGTGAATGGAAAATTGACATCGTTTTCAGGTTTAACATTAATTTTTTAAACAAAATTCATTTGAATTTTTTCAATAAAAATTATTGTGGAAATTTAATTTAATTCTAAATTCAAATTTTGGATTCCTAAAATTGTAATTGTGAGAATTTAATTTAATTTAATTCTAAATTCTAATTTTAGGTTCCTAAGAAGTTTCCTAAAATTTATACCTCTTCATTTATTTATTTAAACTATTTCTATAGTTTAATATATATATATATATATATTTAAAATAGTTTAAAATAATAAATTACCTATAATTCTTTGACTTGGTCCAACGGACACTTCTTTGATTTGGTCCAACAGACACTTTTGGATTGTTTGAATTTTGGTACAACCGTCCGATTTATTTGAATACAACTAGTGCATTTGTTCATTCAAAAGGGTTGAACCTGTTCGGGTCCTTTGGTTTGCCTATAAATACTATTTGTTTTTCAGCAGTCCATTGGTTTGGGTAGAAAACAGTCTGAGATTTAGTCTGCATTATTTATATTGCTGTCCAACTTCTTTTTAGGGAATTTTCCTTCATTCTAGTTTTAAGAAAATTACAAAGAGAGTATAGAACACAGGTTCTAGTTCGTCGAACAAATTTATTTGAAGTGCTTCTATAAATTTGTGAAGATCATTGTATCTTGGGAGATAGACGCTACTCAACCGTAAGCACCGTAGCGGGGCGAATCTGTCTTAAGGATAGAGTGTCACACACTCGACTTGGTCTTAATTTTAATTCGGTTCGATAAATAAATCCGGTATGTTATTTATTTATTTTGTTTGAATTTATTTCAAGTTTTTTATATACATAGAAGATTGTTCCAACACCACCAACCTTATATCGCCTACACCGATAAGAGCCGAAATACCTTCTCGTGCCATGTTAGGGTTCGCAACTCACTTGCGCAAGATTCTAAACCGGGCTCATCCCATCACTCGTAAACTTTAATGCATCTATTCAATTTCGTGTTTCGTTGCTTCGTCAAATTCACATTTTGATGCATGTGTGAGTTTTAGTTTGAAAACCACAGTGTCATAATGTTTATATAGCGCTACACAATCATGTATGGCAACCAAAATAAATATGATAGAATGTCTTAGGAATTATCACAAAATTTCTTAGGAATTCCCACACTACTTTCTTCAGCACTGTATGTAAAAAAAATATGAAACCCATACCAAACGATGTTCAATCATTATGATATTTCAACTGGTGCTAATTCATTGAGTTAGGAAAATATTCCGAGAGGAATACCAGAGCTGAAAATGATTTTCAAAGGGAGAAATAAATTTTGAAAGAAAATTGGTTTTTCTGGGATAGTGAGTTATAGTACTTCCAGCACAGGTGATCTGTGTTGGAAAAATAAAAGCGGCCTCAAACAGTGTCAAAAGAAGGTATGGTTAGAATGGCATGTTAGATACTTGAGTTTAGAACATGTTTCCAGAAGGATTCGAAGACTGAAAATCGACGGAAGATGGTCAAATAATTTTTCTAAGAAAACTGGACAGATTCTATCACATTTTGGAAAAAAATTTGTGTTTCTCTCTCAATACTTAATAAAAAATTATGAAACCAGCGGCGTTTGAAAGGTAACTTAAAAATCTAAATTTTCCAATTTGAACCACTTGAAAATTTATTCTGTGGAATAAACAGTGACCTGGTAAAGTCAGCATTGCTGCTGCCTTCAAATAGCAATGAAGTAAAAAAAATATAGTCAGGCCATGAAAACGTCAGCACAGGTGTTCTGTGTTCGAAAAATAAAAAGGGTACTCAAATGGTGTCGAAAAGAGGCATGATTAGAACGGTTTGCTAAATTTTTGAGTTTAGAACATATTTCCAGAAGAGTGTGAAGACTGAAAACCAGTCGAAGGAGGTCAAATAATTTTTATAAGAAAACTGGACAGATACTGTCACATTTTGGAAAAATTGGCGTCTCCCTCTCAATACTTAGTAAAAAATTTTGAAACTAGTGGCGTTTGAAAGGTAACTTAAGAATCTAACTTTTCCAAGTAGTCGTACAGAAAAATACTATTTGTAGAGAAAATGGGACCTGTTTGAAGCTACTGCTTCTGCTGTGTTGTAAGCAACGCTTAGGGAAAATATTTGTTTTCGTAAGAAAATGGTGTCCAATGATTTTATAAAAATTTTACACAGTGTATAACACCTATATATGCTTCCAGTATACACAGATTTTTAACATCAATTATTTTCAATTTATTAGAGCCCTATTTTCATCCGATGAAGTTTGAAACATTGAGGAAGAATCTAAGTTTCAGGTAAAGGGAAGCCATTGTCATCTCATTTTACTCTTTTGCAAGATTATATCAACAATGGAGAATATTGAACACATAAAAACAGTAGCTAAGCCATATATTTATATCAAGAAGGAATATGAAATTATAACATAATGAAACCATCATCCTATTCAAAATTTTAAGCATGCATGGTACTATTTTGCTATATATGACTTAACCATGCTTAGTTTTGTGTATATAAATTATATAATTTCAGTTAGAGGTATCTAAGGGAGGATAGAGGTGATGTATTCTTACCTTAGTGAAGTAAAAAAAATCCCAAGTGTTGGGCTCTTCTTTCCTTCTATTCTCTCCTTTCCCTATTGCTTTCTCTCCCTCTCTTCTCTCTTTGTTTTGCTCTTACAAGTGTGTGTAATAAGGCTGAATAGTGCTCCTAATATAGGAGTTTGGGGGCCTAATTTGTTATTATTATTATTTTATTTATTTATTTTTATACTTTACTTCTCCTTTTTGCTTAGGAACTCTCATCTAATGCTTAGATGGTAGCTTACAGATTGTGCCTGCCGTGGCTGCCTTAATCAAGGCTTGGAATGCCATTGCATGCCTACTTCTCTTAGGGAGGTTGAGTGTGGACTTGGGGAAAAATAAGCATGCAAGCCAAGTAACCTAGATAAAAAGAAAAGGAAGTGGCAATCAGCCACTTTCCTTGCAACTTGATCACTTTTTTTTTTTTTTTTTGAATTGAATTGAATTAAATTGAATTGAAATTGGTGTCAATACAATATTAATATGTATATATAATTTATTTATTTATTTTTTTACTTATTTAATATTATTATTTTCAACTGGATGGTTTTCTTCTTACTAAATTCTAACTAGCTTATGTACTATCAATTTAATCCATTTAGTTTTCACAATTGTATTTTGATACAGAATTTTAATCACATCAAGATAAATAATTTTATTTAAAATAATTTAATATTGATATTAATTATGGTGCTATTAATATTATAATTTAATAGTTTAATAATCACTATTGATTGGTTTAATATTATTATTAATAAACTAATTAGTTGTCTAAAAATTTAGGTTCTTACAAGTTAGGCTTCAAATGGTTCGAAAGGCTGCCAAAGGAGAATATCAAAATGTAGCAGCAGTTGGCGGAAGCATTCATGACCCGATTCAAAACAAACACCAAAACACCGAAGGAAGTCGACCACCTTCTGAGCATCAAGATGGAACCGGGCGACTTACTCAAATCATACAACGCCAAGTATTGGGAAACCTTCAATGAAATCCTTGATTGCCCGACAAACCTGGCAACCACCCAATATAAACGCGGTCTCCCAGTCGGACATAGACTGAGGGACTCGCTTACCATGAACCAACTAGCAACAATGGAGCTATTGATGCAGCGCATCAATGAGCACATCCGAGTAAAGGATGATGCTACCACGGCCACTGTGAAGGTGAATTCAGTGGCTGCGGACAAAAGAGTGGCTGGAAAGGTTCACGCGGCTGGACAAGAGGTAAACTGTCCAAGTGATCGCGCAAGAGAGTTAAACCGAGGTTCAAACCGCAGCAACCGGGGTAAGAGTCGTTGCTCCGATTGAGCTGATTACCCTTGTGACGCCGTGACAGAAGTGAAGAGAAAGATGAATGCCTGGATCAGCATCACCACGGTTTTCAAGATCCTAATTTACCGCATCCTTAGCAAAATCCGTAACGAGGTCTACGTCCAGTTTCCGGCTAAGTTGGGCGACTTACAAAAAGGCTTCAATCCGCGATATCGTAGCACCTTTCATAGCGAGCGAGGGCATCGCACCGAGGACTGTCTGCCTCTGAAACAACATTTGAAGGAGTTAGTGACCGCCGGACTATTGGATCGTTACATTGACGGAGGCATCATGGCCACATCGCACGCCCCCGCTGAACAGAGTGGTTTGGCCGCCCCAGAAGCTCCCCCACGAGGTGTGATCCATGTGATCCACGATATCATCGAGCCAACGTGGCTATGTGAGCTCCAAGGGATGATAAAAAAAACAGAACATATGCGGGAAGTCCTGTCTATCCATCCCGCGGTCAAAAGGGGTAAAATCGAAGAGAAAGATGTGCTCAGCTTCTCAAGCAGGGATCTTGAATGAATTCAAACGCCACACAATGACGGACTGGTGGTCATACTTCGTGTCAGGGTTTTTGACGTTAAGCGCATTCTGATCAACCAAGGTAGCACGATCGAAATCATGTACTACGACACCTTCAAACAGCTCAAACTAAGAGATACAGACTTGGCTCCAACAACTTCGCCACTGGTCAGTTTCAATTCGCAACCAAAGTGGCCTATGGGAAAGATAATCCTACCGGTTAAAGCTGGATCCGTGGTCAAATAGGTGGAGTTTTGGGTATTGAAGGTGCATTCCATATACAACCTAATCTTAGGCTGAGAATGGCTTCATGCCATGCAAGTGGTGGCTTCGACCTACCACCAAGTCATGAGGTTTCCCTCGGCTGCAGGGATGATTGAAGAAATCTGAGGCGATCAAGTCATGTCCAAACAGTGTTTCGTGGCGGTAAATGAGAGTCATGCAACCAAAGGATTCATGCAAATGATTGAAGGTCCGGAGGATCAGAACGTCCTGGATGATGTGGGTACCAAGGTCGAAGAAAAGGCTGTTGAAGACTTAGTGAAGGTGATGATCGACGAAGCTAATCTTGAGAAGTTCTTTCTGTTGAGATCCAACTTGACCGCCTAAGAACGGTTAGAGGTGGTGGAGTTTTTGGTGGCGAATATTGAAGTGTTTGCATAGACGCCTTACGATATGCCTAGCGTTGATCCAAATTTTATTTGCCACCAATCCAGGAAGTGCATTACCCTCAGTGGGTTTCCAACATAGTCGTGGTGCTGAAGAAGAACGACAAATGGTGAGTTTGTGTTGACTGCAAGACGGTCAACCGCGCTTGTCCTAAAGATAGCTTCTCCTTGCCCAGAATCGACCAATTGGTGGACCTTACATCCGGCCACAACCGACTTAGCTTTTTGGACACTTACCATGGTTATCATCAGATCATCATGCATGAGCCAAACTAGGAAGTTACTTCTTTTACCACCCCAAAGAGGCTGTTCTACTACCGAGTTATGCCCTTCGGGTTGAAGAACGTCGGGGCAACCTTTTAAAGGATGGTCACAAAGATATTCGCTCCCTTGCTTGGCCGAACAATGGAAGCATATATTGATGACATGGTTGTGAAGAACAAGCGCGCAGCCGACCACCTGTCAGGCTTGGAGGAGATGTTCACTATTCTTAAACAACACAAGTTGCGCTTGAATGCGTCAAAATGTGCCTTTGGCGTAGGATCGGGGAAATTCTTGGGCTTTCTGGTCACCAACCGTGGCATTGAGGCGGATCCCTCTCAAATCAAGGCCATACAGGAATTGAAGCAACCCAACTCGGCAAAGGATGTGCAACATCTTACCAGGATGGCAGCTGCGCTTAACTGATTTATAAGCTGGTCATCAGATCGCTACCGACTTTTCTTCCAAGCCTTGAAGTCCAAGTTCTCATGGGACGAAGATTGCGACGAAGCTTTAGCTGAGCTAAAGATGTACCTATCTTCTGCTCTGCTCCTGGTCACGCCGAAGCAATGTGAAGACCTTTACCTTTATTTGGTCGTTTCTCAACATGCAATCAGCGCGGTACTAGTTAGAGCGGAAGGCATACAGAACCTGCCAATCTTCTACATGAGTAAAACCTTGCTCCGAGCTGAGTCAAGATACTTGTCGTTGGAGAAGCTCGCATTGGCGCTAATGATGGCCTGAAGGAAATTGCCACACTACTTCCATGCTCATACTATTGTGGTACTGACCGAGTTCCCCTTGAAAGCCTTGTTTCAGTGGGCAGGCTTTTCCGGCCGAATTCTTAAATGGGTAGTTGAGTTGGGGCAATTCAACGTCAAGCTTCAGCCCCAAACTACAATCAAAGCCCAAGCCTTGGCTGACTTTGTTGTGAAATTCTCTCCCGGAGTTCATCCAATTTGCCCGGTGTATCTTACCGACGCAATCGAACTTTCAATGGTCAGCCTGGCAGAAATTGCACAACCCCTCATGCAACCAAATGTTAAAGACGACGCGGAAGTTGCTCGCCCATCTACTTACCCATTACTCAAAGGCCCACTTCAGCCTAGCAATGCGCCGTTGGATTTGGAAATGACAGGACAACCTGTTGGATCTAACACCGCATCGCCAAAGGGGGATAAAGACATGTTTGGTGCAACTGTCAACGGCGAGCTTGCCGCTAGTGTAGTCGAGCAACTTTAATCTCATGAAACTTCGCACATCTCACAACCCCGAAGAGTGTTAGAAGCTTTCCATTGGCAAAATGTGGAAACTCTTTGTCGATGGTGCCGCAAATAGGCACGGAGCCAGGTTGGGGGTAGTTTTAATCTCACCAGACGAGCTGACCATTGAACATTCCATCATGCTAGAATTTCCAGCGTCAAACAAAGAGGTTGAGTACGAAGCGCTCCTAACTGGTCTGAAGAGCGCACTCTGAATGTAAATATCCAAGCTGATGGTTTACAGTGACTCTCAACTCGTTGTATACCAAATATCTTGGGAATAAGAAGCCAAAGATGATAGAGTGGCCAAGTACCAAACGTTGGTCAGAGATCAAATCAAAAAGTTCTAAGCCATCAGAGTCCAAAAAATTAGCCAAGAAGATAACGACCGGGCCGACGAGTTGGCTGGTCTCGCTTTCATGGCTGACAAATCAACCCCCAGACCTCTCCTAATTGAATTCCTTCCCAGGACCAGCATTGAAGACTTACATCAGATGGGAGTTCTCTGCACCGAGCTAGGACCCTCTTGGATGGACCCCATCGTCCTCTTCCTCAAAGAAAGAATCATGTCGAACGACAAGAAAGAAGCACACAAAGTCTGGGTGAAGTCTGAGCGGTTTTAGCTCTCTCCATCTGGTGCTTTGTACAAGAAATCCTTCATCGGTCCATACCTCAAGTGTGTTCACCCGAACAAAGTCGAAGCTTTCCTTTACGAAATTCATGAAGGCATGTGTGGAAGCCACATCGGCGGAAGATCTTTAGCTTACCGTGGTATTTCGCAGGATACTGGTGGCCGTGTATGCAGGCGGATGCACAGAAATATGTGAGAAAATGAGAGAAATACCAGAAGTTCGCCACCAAATTCACTGGCCGGCTAGGGAGCTCCTTCCTCTCACAAGTCCTTGGCCTTTCGCAATGTGGGGGCTTGACATAATGAGACCACTCCCGACCGTGCTGGGTAACCGCAAGTTCTTCATAGCGGCAACAGACTACTTCACCAAATGGGTGGAAGCTGAGCCTTTGGCGACAATAAAAAAAAAGGATGTAAAGAAGTTTGTCTGGCAAAACGTGATAACACAGTTTTGAGTCCCCAAGGCTCTAATCTTCGACAATGGCACCCAATTTGACGGGCGGCTATTTAGAGGATTTTGTGAAGAACTAAAGATAGAATTCTATAACTCTACATCGGCCTATCTTCAGTCCAACGGCCAAGCCGAAGCATCAAACAAAACCATTATAGATGGACTGAAGAAAATGTTAGAGAAAGTCAAAGGGAAGTGGGCCGAAGAACTTCTAAGTGTTCTCTGGGCTTTCCGAACAACACCAAGACGCTTAACCGGAGAGACGTCTTTCGCCTTGGCATATAGCATGGAAGCAGTCATCCCGTTGGAGATCGAAATGCCCACCATCCGCAGCGAAAGTTTTGAGCCCGACTTAAACGCCGAAGCCATTGCCTTGGAATTGGACCTTGCAGAAGAACATCGAGAAAGGGCCCTGATCCATGTCGTGGCGTATCAACAAGAACTGTCTCGAAAGTACAACAAAACAGTTCACCCCAGACCGTTTAAAGTCGGCAATTGGGTCTTAAAGAAAGTAATGGGCAACACTCTTGTGCCGGGCGAAGGAAAGCTAGGGGCAAGCTGGAAAGGACCTTACAAGATAATCGGTCTGGCTGGCAAAGGGGCGTACCATCTAGAAGATTCGGATGGCAAAGCCATACCCCCGCCATGGAATGGAGCAAATCTGAAGTTATATTATTTTTAATTCCAATCTTTGAGTGTAATTTTTTGTAAGGGGTAAGCACCCCCCCAATTTACCAATGTATTCGTTTTTGCCACAATGTGAATTCTTGGAAGTAATGGAAATGAATTACTATAAATAGCCAATTTGTCGTGCTTAGTGAATTGAAATGAACATGGGGCAACTTCCCCCTTCCCAGCCGAGGTGATTTTTACTCGGATCATAGAGTTGATGAATTGTTCAACTCCAAGTTTTTAGCTGAGATGATTTTGCTCGGCCAATGGAGTTGATGTATTGGTCAACTCTAAATTTTTAGCCTAGATGGTTTTTGCTTGGTCAATGGAGTTGATGGATTGTTCAACTCTAAGTTTTTAGCCGATATGGTTTTTGCTTGGCCAATGGAGTTAATGAATTGTTCAATTCCGTGATTTCAGCCAAGATGATTTTTCTCGGCCATTAGAGTGGATGAATTGTTCAACTCTATGTTTTTAGCCGAGATGATTTTTGCTCAGCCAAAGAAGTTAATGAATTATTTAACTTTGGGCTTCTTAGCCGAGATGTCTTTGCCCGGCTAGAAGGGTCGACGAATTATTCAACTCTAGGATCTTGGCCAAGATGATTTTGATTGTTCGGTATAGTTGATGAATTGTTCAGTTCTAGGCTTTTATCCAAGATGATCTTGCTCAGTTACAAGTCAGTGAATAGTTTTTACTAAAGAAGAATGTGGATGTTTTGTTCCATTTTTTAAGACTGCGATGTTTTTCCTGGTTCAATCAGTGGGTACTTTGTCGGGCACGTATTGTGCGGTTGAAAGATGAAGCACAACATATATGACAAGAATACCAGCGAAATGCGAATAACTTTTCATTGATTGAGAATTTAAGTACAAAATGAGAGGTTGGTAGCCTGGTTACATAAGCCAAAACAAAAAATATGAAGAATTCATGACTACGCTAGGGGGGAGAGATCGGCGAATTCATCCCCGGCTCCTTCTATTGCGGTCGGTCGACCACGGCCGCTTATGTTTTGTCGCCGATCTCCTTCTGGCCGGCCTCCCTCTCGTCCTCCTCCTCAACTTTTTCCTCGACCTCCTCTTGCAGCGAGTTAAAGACTTCATTGGCATAAGGCACCATATAGACCGGAAGGAAAGCAGGGGGATGAGAGGTGAACACCTCAGTTTCAGCTCCATGGCCTAGTTTCTCACAAGCAGCCTTCCAACCGGCCTTGAAGAAAATGTCCTTGGTGGCTCTAACTTGTTTGGTGTAGCTATCTTCGGTCTTTTTGAAGCCGAGGTTGTTGGTCTCATCCACGGTCTTTTGCCTTGCTTTTTTCTCCTCCTCTAGCTCGGCTCTTAATGCGTTGCTCGGCCCTACCAAGTTGGTCGAGCAGCCAGGCATTGTCCGCATTGGCGATCTCAAAAGAGGCCTTAGCTCGGCCGAGACATTTTTGCCAGCGTTATTGGGCTCGGTCACTTTGTGGCACAAATTGACAATGCGGTCCATGACGAGATGCTATTTTTGGATGACCTACAAGTAATAAAAGGAAAGTTAGACCGAGCAAAGAAATAAATCGAGCAAAAACATGATAAAGTTTTGAGTCATACCCTTGTCATGGATTTGACCGCCGATTTCACGAGCCAGGTGTCAGGGACGTGATCGCTCCCGGTTACGTCGCTCGGCAACAGTAATGCTTTTGATAAATCAAAAGCCAAGAGGTGCTCCTTGTCCCCATTGACCGACGCATTGATCAAAATCTCTTTACCTCGGTGTTTGAACTTCGGCCTCCATGGAAGGATGGCCTCAACGTCCTGCATTAGCTGCTTAGTGCTTAGCTCGGCCATAAGCTCGGCGGAGGGGTCGGCCGATCGGGCTCGCTTACTGGCCCGGTGAGGTTCAGTAGGTGGAACGACTGTGGAAACTAGGGCAATCACGGTCCCTAAACTTTGGCCAACGACGAAAACTGGAGGGGTGATGCTCAGCAGCTCGGTTGAAGTGGTCGTGATGAGGTTCTTAATTCGACTCCTCTTCGCCATTTCCTGTTCCTCGGTCAAGCGAAACGTTAGGTAGTGTTGGGTCTAGAGGCAGAGAAGGCGTCCGTAGAAAATCTGTGACCTTGCTCCGGCATGGAGCTGAATAGCGGTAGCTTGGTACGTAACCGAAAAGCTCATGGCAATCTCGATGCTGGTATCTCAGCGCGGCCCTGATCGCCTTTTCATTCGGATATTGGTAGTTGGCTTGTAGCTCGTCGATAATTGTAAAAGGGAAACAATTAGCTCGGCATAAATAATAAATCGGTCAAAATGATGGACTTACAAGAAGAACCGAAGTTCTTGCTGATGTACCAGCCGGCCACGTCAGCTGTTTCATAGTTACTGGACACCCAGAAGAAATCATCGTCATGTATGTCCTTATCTAGCGTGCCGGTCACTAAACGTTCTTTGCCCGGCCTTATTTTCAAATTGTAGTTAAAACCATCTTTGGTTTTACCGAGCGTGTATTAACGCATGATCTCGACCAGGCCCAGATTTAAACCAAGTTGGTAGTTTAACTCGACCACTTCGTTTATGATCCTGAAGGCGTTGGTGGATACTTATGTCGGAGCGAGCCCAGTGCATATCAGGAACTCGCATATCAAGGGTTGAACAGGGAACCGTAATCTACCCTCTACTATGCTCAGCACGGTGAAGGGGTAGGAGTCCAACCTACCCCATGGATTTATGTCCTCTTCACCGAGCTCTAGATGTACGTCGGTTGGGATGCAGTACTCTTCTCAGAACGCGGTTAGCATGCCCGGTGTATCAACAAGGAAGCGGTAGCACCCCATGGAAGGCCGACTTGTTCAGCACGACAGTGTTCAATTGGTAATGTATTGCACAATGGTTACTCGGTCTTTGAGAGCCCTGGTGTTGGTGTGTCTGGTCCCCTAGGGCTCTGTAGTAAAAGCCAAGTGTAAGTGATAGCGCGTCACGTAAACAAGCTCGACTTCAGCCTGGTCACTTGAGGCGCAGTGACACCTCGATCTTGATGGGTGAACTTAGCAGTTCGGTCGTTCGAGCGGACCAAATATTAGCTCGATCGAACGGCCCAGGGCATTTATTAGCTCGGTTCTCAATTAAGTCCTATGAACATGGGTCTTGCCCGGTTCACTTATGGTTTGGATCAAACGAAGGTTTGAAGCCCAGTTGGCCCCAGATTCAGGCATGTTCATCACATAAGATGATTAATAGTGGCAAAGATAGTTTTTACGATTACATTGGAGAGGAACCCTAACCTAACTTCTCACGAAGCCCTGAGACCTACGGCTTTCGTGCCCTAAACTCATCTATGGGAGTTGAATTTAAGAACATGGAAAGATGGTTAAAAGTTAACTTTTTGACTTTTTTTTTTTAAAAAAAAAAACATGTAAAAAATATGAGATGCATGACCAAAAATAGGTTAAAAACTGAAAGATGGCTTTTAACTATCTTTTCAAAATAGCCCTGTATATATTTCAAATCTTAGAGAATGTCAATATAATTTGCTCTTAGTTTTTATTTTTATTTATTTGATATTTTTCTTATTTTCATCAACTCCGTTTGGCAAAAAAAGTTGAGACTAAAAAAAACATAAAAGACAAAAGGGTTGTTTGAGATATTTTAAATAAGTACACTTTTTGACTTTTTATTAAATATGAATTGGATTTGAAATGATGTGATAGAAAGATGATGTAACTTAAATAAGATGATGTGACTTAAATAGAATAGTGATTTTTTGACTTTTTTAGGGAATGCCAAACCTAGCCAAAATAGACTAAACAAACCAATAAAAAAAAATTTCACATCAAAACCATAATTATTTCACTTTTTTTTTTTATTACAAAAGTCAAAAAAATCAACCCAAGCAAACTTTTCAATTCCAACTAAAACAAAACCAATGAAAAAATGTTCTAGCCAAACAACAACCAAATCTATCCTATGCTCCTGCCTGTTTCAATATTCTCATTTTCATTTGATTTTCTCGGAGTAATATGAATAGTTCTTGCATTTTCTTAAAAAACATCCAATGAAATAATTAAAAAAAATAAAACGGTTCTCCATAAGCACGCATCCCATTTAGAAGGTATGATAAGATACATTTGTGTAAACTACAAACTTTTGAATTCACATTAAAATTCTCACTCCTTTTGGTTTCATTTACATGTACAAAACAGTAGTACACACAAAAACAATGCAAATTTCCTTCATACCCTCTCTCCCCGATAACTAAGCGGTGTCGAATCATATTATTTTTCACTCCAAACAAGCAATAAATCAATCAATGCAAATTTCCTTATTTTGAGAGGGTCATTTTTTTGCTATTACCTTTCTTTCTTCTCCATAACAGCTTTTTCAAAAATCCTCCACCGCCCTTTTTCTTACTAGGCACAATAGCCAGAGAACCACTTAAGGCTTCGTTGTCATCATGTTTAATCCCATTTTCGCGAAGAAAGCTTTCTTGAGGATTTGTTGTTCCATTGGGGTGAAACGCAGAACCTGGACTGCCATCTAGAAGAGCAGGGGTTTCAAGGTCTGAAATGTAAACAACTTCATTTGCCTTGGGAAATTTACGCTCTCCAGCTTCAGCGTTATCCTCGGCCAGCATTTTATCGAGCAGAGAGGACTTTTTCATCAGGGTGGTGGTTGTGGTAACATTGTCCGAGACGAGCTTGTCAAAAAGTGCTGCGTCTCTTGGTGCAGCCAATGCCTTCAACTGCTTTCCCAGGTTTAGGATGGTCTCTTGGCACTCTGCCAACTTTTCGGAAGCTGCTGTGATTTCCCAGTCCTACAAGGTAGATTAACAGTTGCACATTCAAAATATAGAAAGCATAAATTGTAATTTTAAAACGCTTGAACATGATTGATGCAAATAGTTTGGAGTACAATAGTTTGGAGTACAATACTGCTAACATTTAGTGGTGGCCCTTGGTGGTGAACCAAAAATGAATTGGCAATGTTTTTCCGGAAGTCTTTTAGGAGAAATAAATCCTCTCAAATGGGAGCCATGAATTTGACAATATGAAAAAAAGTTATGCCTACGATAGTTTCTCCCACCCCTACTGTGCCTCACCCATAATGCATTTAACTCCCAACCCTAATCATGACACCAACTTAGACTATGATGGTCATTCCCCACCCATACCTCATACAGCTTGAGAGAGAGAGAGAGAGAGAGAGAGAGAGAGAGAGAGAGAATTATTTTCTTAAGAAATCTCATTAAATAACAAGTAAGCATTTTACATACGCACATATTTATCACACAAGAAAAAAAATAATACCAACAATAATAAATTCCCATAAAGGAGACTTCATTGTAAAATGAACATTTAAAGGGAGTAAATTATAGAAACATCTTTAAAATAAAGAAAAAAAATGTATATTAAAATTTAAAGGGGAAAATAGAGAAACTATTATATATAAAAAAATGTATATTAAAATTTAAAGGGGAAAATAGAGAAACTATTATATATACATATGCTAATTTGTTATTTTATTTTTTAATAAAGTTGAGGAGGGGCACGTGCCCCTCTTGAGCCCATGCTCCGCCTGCCACTGATCAGATAGGAAAAATCCCAATGAATGGGGCATTTTCTATTTCGTGATCAATCTCAAAATGTAAGTATTTGATATGCATAAAACATCAGAAGTTCTTGAAGCCATTTCTTTTCTCTTTTGGCAGCAAATGCTGTTGAGAAGTAAAATTAACTATTTTAGAAATGAAGATTTTTTTTAATGCTTTGTATCTACTGTATTTCAGCATAAAATTTCCATGGTAATTAGCAAGGAAACTGCACATAATGCTTCAATTATCACCAATGGTACTACTACAAGTAGGATCTAATAGCTAAGACCTTGGTCACATATCATACCTTATTCTATCTACATATGGCAGATGTATAAGATGAGGAACTTACAGTTTGAAGTTTTTTTTCTTCTTGATCCACATCATGCTTTGGGATTTCTTTCTTTGTAACACTGAAAATGAAATATTTCAGATATTCAATATCTTACAATAGATACAAAAAGGTGCTCTTTCCACGAAATTGGAAGTTCAAAAAAAAAATGTACCTTCCTAGCTGAAGCTTTAGGTCAGGACATGCGTTGTCCAATTCTTCACAGCAATTATTTTTATTCTCCAGTTCTGTTTCTCGAGATGAAAAACTTTGTAATACCTCATTCAATTCAACTCTGGCAACTGTGAGCTGTGTATCGAGGTCTCCATTTCCCAGCTTATGATTCTCAATTTGTTTGTCAAGCATGCCCTTCAATTCCTTTGAAGTTTGTAACTCTGTTTGCAATGATTTTGTAGTTTTCTCTGATTCTTGAAGTTGGATCACCAAAGGTTCACTCTTATAAATTTCTGACTGGAGTCTCCTTTCCAAGTCCTTGTTTGCTGATTCCATATTTGCCAATTCATCTTTCAGTTGTTCACTTTCTTCTCTCAGACCAAGCTGAGTTTCTTCCATTTTGTAGCAATTCCAAGCAGTAACAATAGGTAAATACGACTGTTCTTTGGGAGCGCGCTCTGAAAATTGACTAAATGTTCCCCCTTCTACGTCACTCTCACTTCGTGATTCATCCCAGTCAAAGTGCTTCTTGATTGCATCCCTCATGCTTGAAACATCTTGAAGAGAAAAGCAGTGGTTCATAACCCAATCCAAAGTAGAGGTTAATTCTTCAACAAATTTTTCTACATCAGTCTTTCCAATTAACAAATCATTACAGGTTTGAATAAATTGTTGCAAAACAGCACTGAGTTCGGAAGTTTTCCATTGGAAAACACGAACCATGTAGCCAGAAGGTGTTTCTGAATTCTTGTTTGGGAAATAACTACCACCCTTTGCAGGAATGATTTCTGAGGCACCATAATCCATCGACGATAAACAGATTCCTTCAATAAGCTCAATTGTTTTACATATTGATCTACTCAGTTTTGACTGGACCTGATGGTTGCTCTTCTTTCCCCTTGAGATCTCATCACTAATAATTCCACTATTTGAATCCACCGATGGAGATTTATTTGGAGGTTTCCAAGAGATTTGGCCATTAACATCAGAGTGATTTGATGCATTAAATTGATTTGAGCTTTCCCTTGCATCAACAACAACAAATTCACTTGAATTTGTGTTATTAATATATCGCCAAGCAACTTTAATATCCTCCAATATTTCATCGGGCTTTCTGTGTGTGACCCGATTTTGCTCCAAGGCTACTTTCAGTATATCCTGAAGCCAACCAGGATATTTACCAATCAACATATTTTCAGACTGCATGTCCTGGTTTATGACACTGAGCCCCAACCCAGAATCAGGTACCGCAACTATCTTCCCATCTGCTGCCGCTGAGGAATCCCCACTTGACTGACTTTGTAAGGGACCAACATTTTCACTTCCTTCAACTGAAGCAAGACGGGAACTTCCAAATTGCTTATCTGTGGATACTGTTGCCAATTTTTCCATCTCAGCAAAGTCATCCATCAGATCTATCTCTGAAGCTCCAACAGTTTTTCGTGTTGGCATCCCCATTGGTTTTCCATTTCTGAAATGCTCCAATTCAGAAATCATAGTAGAAGCCCAAGATTCGGCACAACTAACCTTGTCATCACTGCCCATGTCAGACATTGATGCGAGAGAGAATTCATGTGCTGTCTGGCCTATTGATGAGTCTTCAAGCTGTACCTCAACTTGTGATAATTTGGAAGTGTTGCGAGCATGTATGATTCTAGAAAACTGGAGTTCATTTGTATTTTTGTTAAGAGTTTCTTTGAGACTCCTATTTTCTTCTCCCATGGCACACAACTGCTCAGCCAAATAGTTGAACCTTTTGCTGGGTGTATCAAGAGCGTTATCCATAGCAAAGTCCATTGAACCAGTTCGAGAAGCACTCAACTTTCTCCTTGTTTCGACTCGATCACTGCCTAGAATTTCAACTTCATTCTTCATTTTAGCCAGAGCAGCAGGACCTGGCAACCGCTTACGAACAAGGACACGTAGCCTCTGACATTCTGACTCCAATTTTGCAATTTTCTTCACATTCTCTAGGTGTTGTTTGTGTGATACATCAGCTGTTCGACGATTAAATTCTCTCTCCTCATTCCGGATCTCAAGCTCCTTCTCGAGCACTCGAACCTCATATTTTAGAGAAGCATTATCTTTCTCTGTGGATTCTAGTCTAGTCATTAGGGCATTAAAGTCTGCATCTGCTCGAGTTCTTTGTTCATTTTTATCTTCAATCAACTTTTCCTTTGCTAAGAGAGCCCTACTGAGCTGAGTATTCTCCGCATCTAATTTGGAGAGCCTTTTATTGGTGTCGACTAACTTTTCCTCTAAAAAAATATTTGCCTTTTCAAATTCTCTCGATGTCTTCATCACAGCATCGTGAATCCTTTGCTCCTGCTCTTCTCGAACAAAACGTAACTGCTGCATACATTCCTTCAGGGCCATATCCAATTGAGTTAATCTTTCTTCGCCAACTATTCTCTGCTGTAAAACTTCATCCAATTCTTGCCTCAATGACATTGCTTCTGCTTCTGCCTTCTCCCAACCTTGAAATATATATATATATATTGGAGGAAAATTAGTCAAAATAATATATTTTAAAAGAAGCACATTTACATGGTAAATGGCATACCTGAATACAAAACCATATGAAAAGGGCTAGAGAATTGAATATAAACATATACATTATAAGTATACAATAAATTACCATCAAGCGCTTCCTGTGCCATTCTTGAATGTTTTTCCACAAGATTATCTTTAGCATTGCACTCGGCAAGGGAAGAAGAGAGCTTTTCATTTAAAAGTTTCAAATCTCTCTCTAACTCTGTTTTATCATTCTGAGTTTTCTGTATCCAAAGAAAGAAAGTATTAGCAATGCCTTGAGTATATAAAATGACTCTTGGGTAGAAATTAAATTTATAATCAAATTAAGAGTCATCATTTTCCACTTCAGATGAGCAAATCTATATATGCAACTATTTCTCTTGAAGAAGTTAGGTTAATAGTTTCCTTGCCAATTTGATAGGCTTTCACTATTTTAACAGCAATTTGGTTGGTTGTGCTACAAGTTTATAACTGCGCCCCACCATAAAAGCCCATGTAATGTTCACCAGGAGCTTCCACATGCCAAATCCTCATGTCTCGATTGGCATTTTCTTCAAGTCCACCTATTTTGGGAACTTGATTTATTGAAAAGATGACAAGAAACACGTTAGTGGATCTTTCTCCTTGAAGGCACTGACTGACCAACTTAAATTTACCAAGAAAAAGGGGGCTGTTTAGTGTGAACAGTTTTAATTGTAAACTACTCTCAGTAGCATAATCACTTCAAAAACATTCAAAAATTCTGTCTCTGGACTTGCCTTTCAGATGGACTGGTGAAATTTTACAGTGATGAATTAGTTTGTTATCGTTGTTCTGCCAGCAAAAATACCAACTTTAGATAAGCTATCTTCAATACGGCAGGTTATCCACTTTATTCTTCTGGATCTCTATAGCATCATGATGTTTATATGATACTATGGAACAAGTGGATGATCTGAGAATAATGGATACAGTACCAGAAGTGACATTACTAATTTTAAGAACATAGGAAGTATGCCTTGCTAGTGGGAACTCTCCAACTAATTTGGAAACTGGAGTAACACTAAAGAGTGAAGGCTCCTCTCAGGTAAACATTTTGCTAAAATGTTGCTACAAAGTTGATGTAGATTACATCCATTTAATTAAGCTCCCTTAAAAAATCTTTAGATCATTGGTTTCCAATTGATCAGAAAAACAGGAAAAGACTATTTTTCTGAGTGAACATATTATGTTTCCTTTCAATTTTCTTCTTCTAATACTTTTTTTTTTTTGGTGTGTGTGACTATTTTCTTCTTGTTCTTCTTCACCCTTATTGAATGAGAACTTTATAGCCAACTAGCATCCCTTTCCACGGTGCATTTATTGAACAAAGAAGATTATAGGATTAAATTTTCTTTATGTAGTGAACTAGTTGTCTACCAAGTGTTTGATAGGGCCTAAGAGGTATGGACATAGACACGCAACACGACATAGATACACCGTCATGACAATGTTCAAAAAATGCAAGACACAACACGTGGTGGATACACACAAAATGTATAGTTTTATATATTATATGTCGTATATATGAATATATTATTCAATTTTTTTTTTATATAACACTAATTTTTATAAATCTAAATTCTTCTTCTTTTATCTTTGTACCCTAAGTAATTTTGTTCAAACTTATAATTATTTTCATGTGCGTTCAATTGATGAATACGTGTATCCCTCAAGTGTCTGAATTTGGGAATTGACTTTATTAGTGACTTTTTGAATTTTTATGAAAAGACTTGCAAAAATGTAGAGAAAATGAGTTGATTTTTTGTAGTGATTTTTTTTTATTTTTTGGCTAAAACATTGTATTCCCAAACGAGGTCCAAGTGTCTGAGTCTAAAAAGTTTAAAAATAATAGGGACACTTTTTGATGAATGTCCGACAAAATCGAGAAGTGTCCGATGAGTGTCGGTATCCAACATGACCACAACACCTTCTTAGAAGTCTCCGTGTTTCATAGTATAGGGCCTTGTTCAAAAATCTTAAGAGGTCCCTTTTACATAGTTACGTTCAAAAAAAAAAATAGAAGCTTGCAAGTAAATACCTATAAAAAAAATTGTTTGTATCCATACAAAGTATACTTGCAGATATAATCACTAAAATTTACTTACATAGATAGGAAGAAATCATTACAAGTACTCAAAAAGATAAAAATTTGGTCATGTTGCTTTATAGTTGAGCAAAATCCAATTTATAAGAAAAACACATAGCCAATCCATTCAACCTTTTTTGTGACATGGTTGATTGAAAGTAACATTTGATGAACCTCAACTTTGAAAAGTTTCTTTCTCCCAAGGCAACGGTAACTGGTACTATAACGGGCCCTATTTTCAACTTTCTAATCTATAACAGCTTAAATAATTTGGGGGCTCTATATTTTCCCCCAAAATCTGGGGGGCCAAGGCAGCCTTGGTGGCCTCCCCTCAGGGCTGGGCCTGCGTACCTTCGGCCTGTCTTACATGTGTGTGACCAGGTCTTTTTCAGTTCAAGCTTCCTTCTCAAATACATAGGGTAGGTAGGTCTGGGTGAGATATGGTTCTTTATTGCCAATAAATCTTCCCCAACCTTTAAAGGGTATTACGGTCAGGACAGCTACCTAACTAAAGAAAAAATAGTCCCCTTCTAAGAGCAGCTGTGGGGCAAACCATTTCAATTTCATAATTGCCATATTCCAAATAATTGATGAAAATGAAATAAGCTCTTCCTTTTTCCTTCTATTTTTGAAGTGTCAAAAGAACTACTGTAACCATCCAACATTTTAAGCCAATTCATTTGTTAATATTAATTTTCTTGAAAAGCTTCAGCTCTACCATCAGACCATTACCTGGAGAGGGAAGTCTCTCCACAACAACAGGTAAAAAAGAAGCAGTTAAGCTTAAACACTTATTTCTAACAAATGGGTTAGAAGACATGGATATGCATATGCACTGGATCTATCACTTTCATGAGATCATGGCATAATAGAAGTCACTATATTTAACTATAACAAAAGATGCAATACACCAGAGAGCAAGTGAATTGATTTTACACACAAAAAGCATGTAAAAGAAAAGAAGATTGATGAAAAGAAAATGCTACACATAATCCCCTTTCTTGCCCCATTTTCTCACCCCTCAACACAAGTGATTAGGTCCTCTGTGTATTTATAAATGAGGTAATGCTACTTTGTGTCTAGGATTGAGAAGATAGGATAAGACATGGAATTCTGTATACCATTACTCTTGACAAAAGCATTCGTCATTTACCTCCTCTTCGTTTCCATTATGAGAAAGATTTACTTTATCGGCAGCAACTATGGTCTTTTCAGTAGATTTTTTCTTCCAAAGCCAAGTTTTGTGATCCATCAGGACATCAAGTCTTCAGTTAACAATGGAGAAAATTTATACAAAAAAACTGCAAAAAGAAAAAAAAAAACACAGTGAACCTGAATTTAGATTCTAACATGGTAAAAATTGTTGATCATATGGCATACAAGAAAATGTCTGAAGTTTGTATAAGAAAGTTGTTGAAAACCGAAACATGACTCTGTATTTTATCAAGATTACTGTCACATGGACTCCTTTAAATTGGCGAAGTAACCTAGTTGAACACTCAACACTTCGGTAAAGATATGGGATAGGTATCCGATATGGCTAGTTGCATATGCACCCAACATGTATAAGTAGTCTAGTTTACTATATAACTATACATAGGACTTTTATTTTACGTATGTAAGGAATGAAATCTAACAGTGTTCTAGTGTCCTTAGACATGAGAATTAAATGGATCTGATACTTAGACACAAACCCACACCTGACACCCATTCCTAAATCTATGTAGCATAGATTAAGAATGCCTCATCTAACCACATCGGGTTGGCAGGATTAATTCAACCCCATCACCGAAATCCATCAAGGAACATAGTTTATTGTGAACTGTGTACTCTTCAACTTATTTTCTTTCTGATGCCAGTTGCATCAACTCTGACCATCCTCACAAACATGAAAACTTCAATTCAACACATACAATCTGAATGAGAAGTGTACGATGTTTTGAAACGTATGTTCTAAAATGTATATCACTGGAATATTACTGTTTTCTGGTGACACTACTCTACAAAAACACAAGTCAATATATGGTCCTTGATCCCATACAAAAGCACCCTAAACCTGATACACAAAAGGGAGAGACCAGCATATGGTCCCTAGACATGAGAGGATATTTCTCACACTCTTCTCAACAAGTACAAGAGAGGATGTCACCATCACTATGATGCCCTACTGCCATACCACTCTCTCTTACCCTATGCCAGCACTGTCCTTCACCAACAGGCCACAGTAGTCATAATCTTGACTCCTCATCTGCAAATTCTACCTCTTTAGTATTAGAACCTGGGTGCTTCATAGTTCATAGCTCTGCAGTTGGGAAATGGATCTTTATATAAGAAATGCCATCAGTGAACAAATTTCTTATTACTGAACATTTAATTCATTCAACATCAACAATTTGGGGTTATTGCTTCATGAATATATACAATTTGAAAACCCCAACCCCACCAAATTGATTTAAGTGCAACATAGCCTTACTACTAAATCTTGCAATTATGCAAACTTTTGCTTTGGCATCGGCCATTCTAGTCAAAACCAGGATAAAAAATAAAAATTCCACAGAAAGGAACGCTTAACAATGATGAAGTGAAAACCAAAGAGGAAAGGAAGCGCGATTGGCACCACGGTCTTGGCTACTGAAATTTCAGGAAGGGAAGGCATATGTGCACAATAGGATGCAACCCCTCGCATAAATCAGATTGAAAATAAAGTTTTCACACAAAGATATGTAGATTTGGAGCACATTGAAATCTTCCTATTTCCGATGAAATTAAATAAATCACGCATTGGCACTAATTCATGGACATATAAAGTAGAGAGAATGAAATATGTCAAGTAAGATTCAACAGAAACAAAGACTAGTAGATTAGAGAACACTACATTTTCACATGTATGGTTTCGAGCACCAATCTCTTACTAAGATGGATCACCAGAACAGTCAATGCACAGAAAACTTGGAGTCTGAATACAATAATATTGAAACTGTTAAGACATTAATAAAGAAAGAAACAATTAATGACATTACTGTGAATATATATATATATATATATATAGGGAAGATATTTGGATCCTACCGACAAGCAAGAGAGATGTGAAAAAGAAGAAGAAGATGTAGAAAGAAGGAACAAAGTCCTTGTGGAGAGAGAAAGTTCGGAAAACGGCAATGCAGAAGGGGGAAGCTAAAGCAATGACTCTTTTGAGAGATAGAGGGAGAGAGAGAGAGAGAGGGAGTGGTGTTTTAACAGAAGTGAGCTCGGAGGAGAGAGAGAGAGAGAGAGAGAGAGAGAGCGGGAGTTGGGGGGGAAGTGTCGGGAGGGGTCTGACACGTATGAGTGGAGATGGGGAGGGGAGAATTGGGAAAGAGTTTTCTTTGATCGGACGGACTGGAAGAGCTTCTGTCAGCGTCAATTTTGTTGATCATCATCATCATCATTCGGGTGTTGTATGGGAAAAAATTTGATGTGATAGATAGTCTTGCTCAAATTATTATACAAGTATTGTTATTTAGGTCAAAACTTAAGTTCATTTTTTAGATTAACTGATATTTATAAGAGCATCCACACTAAAATTTTCAATTTTTTAATTAAATTAAAGTTATTTTATTATTTTAGCTACTCAGATTTTAATATCTACTGTATCAAACTCTTTATTCTAACTTATTGTTATTAAATATTATTTTTTTATTATATTTGTTAGTCTTTTTTTATTATTATTAAATTGATAAATTATTAACCAAACAATTTTTAAAAAAAACAAAAAGAAAATAAAAAAAATTGTCATTGACCGGTTGACTGCTTGGACTTTCAGGCGGACATCCGGTAACACACAAATAGCGATGAATAGTACATCGCTTGTTGTAACGAGTTACTGTAATGTTCGTATATTTTGACAAACTGTAAACGAGTTTGATGCAATTGATTTTTTTGAAGTTTTTAGCTAAAAAACAATTTTAAAGAGCTTTATGCAGATGCTCTAAGATGATTAGTTAATGTTTAGGTCTTGTTTGTCATAATCTAAAAAGGTCAAAAAAACAAAAACTCACTATCCTATTTAAGTCACATCATCTTATTTAAGTCAAATCATCTCTCTACCACATTACTTCAAACCCAATTCATATTTTATAAAAAATCAAAAAGTATACTTATTTAGTTATCAATCAATTATTTTTTGGATATATTACTAAATTTAAAAAATGAGTCAAAAAATAGATTTATATATCATTTTCTATTGTTATATGATCACTACAAGAAAAAGCATTTTTGCCGACCACTTTTAGCTACCAAAACTAATTTAGTCGCCAAAAGTCACGGAATTGGCTACCAAAAATAATATTAGTCGGCAAAAGTCAACTTTTTAGCTACCAATTTTTTTTAGTAGGGGAATGTTGATTATTGGCTACTAAAAAAAATTTAGTAGCTAAAGATATTACAATTGGTGACTAAAACAATTTTTAGTAGCTAAACATATGACAATTGGCTACTAAATAAAAATTTAGTAGCCGTAGAGGTACCTTTAGCTACTAAATTGTTTGGTAGCTGAATGAAAATAAAAAAATTAATTTTTAATCTTTGCCGACCAAAATTTTGGTCGCCAAATGTTAACTTTCGGCGACAAAATTGCTTTTGGTCGCCAAAGACCTACCTTTAGCTACTAAACTATTTGGTAGCCGAATGAAAATAAAAAAATTAATTTTTAATCTTTGCCGACCAAGATTTTGGTCGCCAAATGTTAACTTTCGGCGACAAAATTGCTTTTGGTCGCCAAAGACCTACCTTTGGCTACTAAACTATTTGGTAGCCGAATGAAAATAAAAAAATTAATTTTTAATCTTTGCCGACCAAGATTTTGGTCGCCAAATGTTAACTTTCGGCGACAAAATTCCTTGTAGTCGCCAAAGACCTACTTTTGGCTACTACATTTTTTGGTAGCCGAATGAAAATAAAAAAATTAATTTTTAATCTTTGCCGACCAAGATTTTGGTCGCCAAATGTTAACTTTCGGCGACAAAATTCCTTGTAGTCGCCAAAGACCTACTTTTGGCTACTACATTTTTTGGTAGCCGAATGAAAATAAAAAAATTAACAAAATAGTTGTTTTATTTTATTAATAACAATACCATTAGTCTCCACTTGAAAATTTGACTAAACAAAATAGTTATTTTTATTTTTGTTTTTATTTTTATTTTTAGGTTGTACACCCACCATCCAAAATTATTAATATCTTATTTTATTTTTTATTATCTCAAAATATTAATTTAAAAAAAAATTAATTATTAAAATAATATGAACTTCTTATTTTGTCCTTTTTTTAAATCCATTAATAATACAAAAAGTACAATTATGACAATTGATATTTCTACAAAAATATACTATCAAAAGGTAATTTTGAAAAATTAATATTTTTAAAATGTAATAATTGTATTATAAAAAGAAATTAAATTCTGAAAATAGACTATTATTTTTAGGTGGAAGAAGTTGTCGGCTTTCATTTGATGGGTTGAACACATCTTTTAATAATTGGGCCCTCACGCGAAAGGTATGCTAAAATGGGCAACTTGTTATTGGCTGTTTGTCGATAGTTTTACATTGCAAAAATTTAAAGGCATAGTTACAGGTCAATCTGATGAATTTAATTTTTAATAATAAATTTATTATTTTTAAAAAGTACAATTAAACTATTTATACTTTTTACATCATCATATTTCAATAACACTAATAAATTAAGAATAAATCAAAATTCACAAATAAAAGACAAAATATCCCAATTATTTATCATTTTAATAAATTTTTCAATATTATTACCAGTACTAATGAAATAATCATTTTACAGACACAAAACATATATTTAAAAAGTTTCAAAAAAAATTTCATTATCAAAACGAAGGCTAAGTGTGTAAAAAAAATTCATTCATGACTTATGAGTAAATAAATCTGATTTGTAAGACTTATTTTTAAATTTATACTTTCTAAATATTTCTAAATTTTGTAATTTTTTTTTTCACAAACTGAGTCATAAAACTCCAATAAAGTAAAAAGTATAAACAATAAATAAAATTAAAAAATATTAATTTAACAAGCCTGATCTATTTTTCACATCTCTAAAAAAATTAGCAGCAAATATTTTCACAAAATTTTATCTTAATTTGAAATTCCCTTTCAAATTGGGGATTCCCCCAAAAATTTTGCCCTAACCCTTCTTTGTTTCTCATCTCACTCTCACACACAACTCCTTCTCATTCCTCACTACAAGAAAAGTGGGTATATGAGACGGAACTATTTGCGACAGCACACTTTGTCGCTCATCACTCTGTCTCTTTCTCTGTCTCTCTATCTCTTTTCTCTATTCGTCTCTCACTTATCTCTCTCTCTCACTACCCATCTTCCCCACCACATTTACCACTACTGCAAATGCCATTCAACTACCACCACTCTTCTCTTTCTCTTTTTCTCTCTTTTACTCATCACTCTTCTTTCTCTGTTTGTTTGTCTATCTGTATGTGTGTCTTTCGTTCATCTTTCTTTTCTCTATCTCTCTCATTTGTCTTCTTTCTATGTCTCTCTCGCTCATCTCTCTTCTCTCTATCTCGCTCATCTCTTTTCTCTCTCTGTCTCTCTCGTTCATCTCTGTTCTCTCTATCTCTCTATTTTTCTATTCTCTCTCTCGTTCATCTCTTTTCGCTCTCTTTCTATATATCTCTCTCATCTCTTGTTTCTCTCTATTTTTCTATATGTCTCTCCCTATCTCTTTCTTTCTCTGTCTCTCTATATCTCTTTATCTCTCTCTCACTTATCAATTTTCTCTCTTTCTTTCTCTCTCTGTGTCTGTTTGTCTGTTTGTCTGTCTCTCACTCTTCTCTTTCTCTCTTTCTTTCTATGTGTCTATCTATCTGTTTATCTCTCTCCCCCATTGTGTTCACATTGCTCACTCCCTCCCTCATCTCTGTGTCTCTCTGTGTCTCTCACTCATCTATCTCTTCTTTCATCTATTTTCTCTCTCTGTCTCTTTCGTTCATCTCTCTTCTCTTTATCTCTCTCGCTCATCTCTCTTCTCTCCATCTTTCTCTCTGTCTCTCTCGTTCATCTCTCTTCTCTTTATGTCTCTCTTGCTCATCTCTCTTCTCTCTATCTTTCTCTGTCTCTCTCGTCCAGCTCTCTTCTCTCTATGTTTCTTTTCTGTCTATCACTCTCTCTCACCACCCATCTCCTCTACCACTTTCACCACTACTGTAAACACCATTCCACCACCACTATTACTTCTACTGTCGCTACTTCACCTCTACGACTATCATTACTACTACTATCGCCACCACTCTACTACCACCACTACTACTACTGCTACTACTACCACCATTACCTCTCTTTCACCCCTGCCACTCCATTTACACTACCACTACCACAACTTCACCATTAATCTCTTTCGCCATCACCATCACCACCACCACCACCACCACCATCATCTCTTATCTACCACCTTCACTACTGCTGCCGCTCATTTTCCTCTACCACAAAAAATTAGTTCATGATATTTAGTAATAAAAAAAAGGCCGCAGAAAAATATTTTTCATTGACTACAGAAAATTAACTTTTATTTTAGTGAAAAATATTTTTCATTAAAATATATATTACCCCTACTTCTACAAAATAAAAAATAATAATATTTGTTTTTCATTAAAATAAAAATGAAACAAATAAATTTTCAATCTTAATAATTAAAAAAAAAATTTAAAAATTCATTAACTACAAAAAATATATATATTTTAACAAAAAATAAATTTATTTAATTATTTTTTTATTTTTATTTTTATTTTTCATCCCCGCCCCTAAATTGGTCTTTTCGCTACATTTCACTTTTGGCTACAAAAAGTTTAGTCGGTATTGATTATTCTTTGGCGACCAAATTTAATTTTAGTCGCTGAAGGTAGAAACAATTTTTTTTTTTAGAGGGAACTGAATATTGGCGCCCGCGCCCCTCTTTCAAACAAATTTTTTTTTTTTCAGATGAGAAGACAAAAATAGTTGCGTCATTTTCTTCTTCTTATTCGGTTCAATCTCTTGCTACTTTCACATTTCATCTATCAATTCCCACATTCCTCCATCAACTCTCTTCATTCCAAACCCTAATTCACTACTTTCGTTATCCATATCATCAATAAACTAAGTCACTGACAATCGCGAATTTTCAAACCCTAATCAACGCAGATTCGATCTTCGAAATTCAATCAGTTTGGTTTGGGGAATTGGAGAGACGATGAGTGCTCAGAAGAAGAGGAATTTTCAGATAGAAGCTTTTAAACATCGGGTCGTGGTGGATCCGAAATACGCAGAGAAGACTTGAAAGATCTTGGAACATGCGATTCAGGAGATATACAATCACAAAATTGGTTGTGTTCTCTCTCTCTCTCTCTCCTTGGGCTCACTGCCTCCATTGCCTTGTTTCAACCACTTGCTCTTCTGGATTTCGACTGATTCTCTGCCTAAACAGGCGATTGTCATCCTTCATTGGTAAGTGTACGGGGAGCAAATATTCCGGCGTGCCCGTATTCCTTTCTTCCGAGTTCCGTCGATATCTGATCACTAGCGAGCAAATAACGGTGAGCTACCCGGCGGTGTGTGGCCGGAAACACCCTCCGACGGTCAAATTAGCACACACCTTAGAGGGAATAGAGAGAAGGGAGAGAGTGTTTTAGTGTAAGGATTTTCCTACAGAGATGTTCGTCTCTCGCGTATGGGGGGCGCAGACATGCTTATATACCTTCTGAGCCCCATATCCACTCCCTGTCATCTCCTGACACGTGGCTCTGCTATCCCATCTGTCAGCATAAACCATGCCGTCCATCACCTGCTCTCAACTGCCTGTCAGCATAGCTGGAGCTCGGCAGCCGAGCTGCCCTACCTCGGTCATACCATGCTTCATACCTTAAGCGCCTAACCGGATAACCAAATGAAGGACCGGGCTAGGCGGCATCTCGGCAAAGCTTAGCCCGGGCTCCTCCTTTGGTCGGCCTTCTCGCCGGTCAGTCAACTACCTCGGCTGACCGCGCCTTTCCGAGCGCCGGTCTCTCGGTCTGTCCGGTCTCGACAATCCTCGGACCGAGCATCCTGGTCCGTCCGGTCACTTCCTGGCCGAGCAGCTTCTGCACGGTCCGGGGCAGCACACAGTCCAAACTCTGCCCGGCCCAAGTTCGGGTAGCCCATCCCCGGGTGAACAATCGATCATCTCGGCCCAATGCTCTGCTGGGCCCTCAACTTGCTCGGTCTATACCTCGGCCCAACACCGGAGCATAAATCACCCTCTCAATTGCCCCTTAATTCCGTCTGCGGAAGCGTGACTGGGATTACTCACCTCGACCGAGATAACGTTTCTCCGGTCGTCAAGATGCCAAGCCTCGACCGAGCTAGTTGACGTAATTGTCCGCAGATTTGACCGGTTATATTCCTCGGTTGACCTATTCTTGTTGAAAGTAGCTCGGTTGGCTCTTTGTCTTTTCAACCCGTCGCTTCAGTCCTGTCAAAGCCATAAATGGGGACATGTGGCGGTCTGCCATTGGTCATCGGGCAGCCAACCCGCCGTTTTTGCCAGAATTTGAATTTGGGCGGTTTTATTTGCTTATACATACATGCCCTGCTCGAACTCCAAATCCTCCTACTGCCATTTCGACATTCTATCCCAGAGCTCTTGCATCTTCATCCAGACTCGCTGCCATTCTTCGTGCTCGAAGGATTTGGTCCTACTCCTCACTGGTAAGTCAATCCATCCTCATTTTGTTGCTATGTTCCTTCATATTACACACATTAGGGTACGAAAACATAGATATTAGGGCATAGGTCGTAGAATCTGTATTAAAACCTTTCTTTGTTCTTGGTGTTCTTCATATTTCTAAAGAACACTGATGAACTGGGGTGAACCGGGCTCTGGGCCTTCTTTTGATCCAAAAAACCATCCAAACCGGGCAAACAACATGTTTGTTTCAACCCCAGCGAAAACCGAGTTAACAAAAGGACTTGGCCGTTCAACCGGGCTAACATCTGGTCCGCTTGGGCGACCGGGCTCCTTAGATAGAGTAGACAACCGAGGTGGTTTGGCGCCCTTAATGACCGAGCTAAAATTCAGCACCTTTCGCGCGACCGCGCTAACACTTAACACTTGCCATCCTTTTCCTGCAGAGTCCAAGGGGACCACTGTCATTCCTGAGGCTCTCAGGACCGGGCAATATCCAATACCCAGAGCCAACCCCCTCAGCCGGGATATACTAAGCCGGCCAAAAATGGGGAAGTTCCGCTTCCTAGTGGATACTCCAGCTGCGCTGGCTACGTTCAGGGAGGACTACGACATCCCGGCCGATGTCCACCTGCAGCTCGCAGAAGAGGAGACCACACCTTGGGGTAGGGAGGAGTGCCCCTTCACCGTGCTATCCATCGTGGAAGGGGGTCTTCGTTTCCCGCTCAACCCTCTTATAACCGAGTTCCTTCGCCGCACCGGGCTGGCACCCACACAGGTGTCCACCAACACTTATAGAATAATCAACGGCGTGCACGAATTGAACCAACGGCTAGGCACCAACTTAGGCCTAGCCGAGATATTGAGGCAATACACAATGGGCCACACCGGTGACGGCCTAGCTTACTACTTGAAAATAAGACCGGGCAAGGAAAAAATCGTAACCGGCACCCCGGATAAAGATATGCACGACGATGATTTCTTCTGGGTGTCCGGTAATTACGAAACCGCCGAGGTGCCGGGCTGGTTCATAAGCAAGGACTTCGGTTCTTCATGTAAGCCACTCAAACTTGCTCGGTGAACTTTATTCTTTAGTTTAACTAACCGGTTTCCCTGTTTCTTTTGCAGCTATCCAAGCCTTGCAAGCCAACTACCAATTCCCCAACGTCGAGGCAATTCGGGCCGTGCTTAGGTACCGTCACCGAGACTGCAACGAATTGCTCGGCTACACACCGACTTACAGATATTCTGCTCCGCGCCGGAGTAGAGTAACTGACTTCCTCAGAGCTCCTTCGCCACCTCCAGATCCAACCCTACCAGACGTCCCATTAATCCGGTTAACCGACGAGCAAGAGATGGCCAAAAGATCTCGGATAAAAAACCTTCTAACCGCGACCTCAGCCGAGATACCGAGCGTTATAACCCGGTCGCCAGCCGCCGGCCAATCCAGCAGCGCTGTGGTCGCCCTTGCGTCCCCGGCTCCAGCTGCCGGGCAATCTGCCAGAGAAGCGCGCCGGGCTGGAAAGAGACCAAGGGCAGATCCCTCCGCCGAGCTCGTCGCCGAGCTGACAACCGAACATCCAGCTGAAACTCCTGCTCCCGTGCCCGCTTGGCGTCCTCAGCTGAAGCACCGGGGACAGGACATCCCGGCGACGGCTTCAATCAAGGCAGGCAAAGAACATTTGCTCGCCTTCGATATCTCCAAAGCATTTCTCCTACCGGGCGACGTGGTCGGCAGCGACCACGTCCCTGACACCCGGCTGGTGAAATCCTCAGTCAAGTCCATGGCCAGGGTAAGTCGGCGTTCTTTTTAATATTTCACAAGTGTTTGCTCGGTCCTTCTTGCTCGGTCCCCTTTCTGATGTACTTTGCTTCTTTATGCAGGCCATTCAGAAACAACATTTGGTCTTGGAGCGCATCCACCGGCTTAGGCAGAAAGCCAATGACACTGCCAGCCAGGTTGAAAGCCTTCAAGCCGAGCTCGGCCGGGCTAAAACTTCTCTCGAGATGGCCAACAATGATAATAACAGGCTGCTCGGTCAACTGAATGCAGCCGAGAAAAAACATAGCGAGCTCCAGGCCGAGGTTGACACTCTGAAGAAGGAGAAGAGGAAGGCCTGCCGGGCTGCCAACAACGCGGGTTTCAACGAGGCCGAGAAGAATTACCAGAAGCAAGTCTTTGCAACACAAGACATATACTTCAAGGCTGGCTGGAAATCCGCTTGCGAACAGCTCGGCCAAAGTTCTGACACCGACGTATTTGCCAACCCTCCTCCAGCTTCTTTACCGGTCTACCTTGTGCCATATGCAAATGATGTTTTCAGCGCTTTACAGGCTGAGGCCGAGGAGGGACTTGAGGACGGGGACGGGGAGACAGATTCTGAGGAAGAAGAGGCCGAGGTGGCTGAGCAGCCCGGCAACAATGAGCCCGGCGCCCAAGAAGCAAGCCAAGCTATTGACCTTGATGCTGATGCTACCGAGGATGCGTTCACCAATCTTTCCCCCTTAGTTTAGGTTGCTTTTACCTTGTTTTTGTATTTTTGCTATCAACTCTTTTGATGTAACCGGGCTCTGTCCCCTCCGTTTTGTAATGAATTTCTTATCAATGAAAATTCAAATTTTTGCAAGTGTATGCACGGTTGTAATCAGTTCTGTCTTCAGCAAAACATCTCAGTATAACTCATCGAACCGAAATACATAACACGGTCTAAGCACTTCAATAGAACAAGACAAATTCATGAACCGAAGTAGCCACTTCGGCTGTAACTAAGTTGAACAAATTAACACTTCCAACCGGAGTAGATCACCTCGGTTGGGAATCCAAAGTTGGACAAAACGCCAACTCTTCCAACCGGAGTACATCATCTCGGTTGGGAATCCAAAGTTGGACAAAACAAAAACTCTTCCAACCGGAGTAAACCATATCGGTTGGGAATTCGAAGTTGGACAAAACGAAAACTCTTCCAACCGGAGTAAACCATCTCGGTTGGGAATTCGAAGTTGGACAAAACGCCAACTCTTCCAACCGGAGTAAACCATCTCGGTTGGGAATCCGAAGTTGGACAAAACGCCAACTCTTCCATCCGGAGTAACCATCTCGGTTGGGAATTCGAAGTTGGACAAAACACCAACTCTTCCAACCGGAGTAAACCATCTTGGTTGGGAATCCGAAGTTGGACAAGACACCAACTCTTCCAACCGGAGTAAACCATCTCGGTTGGGAATTCGAAGTTGGACAAAACGCCAACTCTTCCAACCGGAGTAAATCATCTCGGTTGGGAATTCGAAGTTGGACAAAACACCAACTCTTCCAACCGGAGTAAACCATCTCGGTTGGGAATCCGAAGTTGGACAAAACACCAACTCTTCCAACCGGAGTAAATCATCTCGGTCCGTAACATAAAAATAATAATCCAAGTGCTAATGCAAAATGACTTCTATAATTTGACAAAAAGAATTACATTCTGCTTTGCAAGCCAAAAAATTGCTTTACAAAAAGAGGAAAGTAAAAAGCTTAAAAATAATACAATTTCAAGTTAGCCGCATTCCATGGCCGGGGTATGGTTCGTCCCTCTAGATCCTCCAAGTGATAAGCCCCCTTGCCAGCCAGACCAGTGATCTTGTAGGGTCCTTCCCAATTTGCCCCTAGTTTGCCTTCTCCTGGCACCAGGGTGTTGCCCATAATCTTCCTCAAAACCCAATCCCCAACTTTGAACGGTCTGGGGTGCACTGTCTTGTTATACTTCTTGGAGAGCTCTTGTTGGTAGGCGGCCACATGGATGAGGGCTTTCTCCCGGCGCTCTTTCGCTAGGTCCAGCTCCAAGGCAATAGCCTCGGCATTTAGCTCGGGCTCAAAACTCTCGGTTCTGAGGGTAGGTATTCCAACTTCCAAGGGTATGGCCGCCTCCATGCCGTAAGCCAAAGCAAATGGAGTTTCCCCGGTAGAACGTCGCGGGGTTGTTCGGTATGCCCAAAGTACACTGGGCAATTCCTCAGCCCATTTTCCCTTGGCCTTTTCCAGCCGTTTCTTCAACCCATCCAGGATAGTCTTGTTCGACGCTTCGGCTTGACCATTGGACTGCGGGTAGGCCGGGGTGGAGTTGTAGAATTCTATCTTCAGATCTTCACAAAATCCTCTGAATAGGCGACCGTCAAACTGGGTGCCGTTGTCAGAGATCAAAATTTTGGGGATGCCAAACCGCGTGACAACGTTCTGCCAGACAAATCGCTTCACGTCTTTTTCTTTGATGGTTGCCAAGGGCTCAGCTTCAACCCATTTTGTGAAGTAATCTGTGGCCGCGATGAAGAATTTTCGGTTGCCCGGTGCCGTTGGCAATGGTCCCACTATATCTAGCCCCCACATGGCGAAAGGCCAAGGACTGGTGAGGGGAAGAAGTTCCCTCGCAGGCTGGTGGATCTGATGGGCGAATTTCTGGCATTTCTCGCACTTGCGGACATATTTTTGCGCGTCGGCCTGCATGCACGGCCACCAGTATCCCTGGGAAATAGCTCGGTAGGCCAAGGACCTGCCCCCGATGTGGCTGCCACAAATGCCTTCATGAATTTCAAACAAGAAGGCCTCCACACTGTTTGGGTGCACGCACTTGAGATACGGACCGGTGAAGGACTTTTTATACAACGCGCCTGATGGAGAGAGCCAAAACCGCTCTGACTTCACCCGGATTTTGTGTGCTTCTTTCTTGTCCGCTGGAAGTGTCCGGTCTCTGAGGAACAAGATCAAGGGGTCCATCCATGAAGGACTTAGCTCGGCGCAGAGTACATCCGTCTGCCCGGCGTTTTCAATGCTTGGCCGCGGAAGAAAGTCAATCAACAGGGGATTTGGAGACGTACCATCTACCATGGAAGCGAGGCCGGCGAGTTCATCAGCCCGGCTGTTTTCTTCCCGGCCAATCCGTTGGACTCTGATTGCCTCAAACTGCTTGATATGGTCCCTGACCAGAGCTTGGTACTTCGCCATCCTGTCGTCCTTCGCTTCATAAATCCCTGAAACTTGGTTAACTACAAGCTGAGAATCACTATATACCAGAAGCTCGGCAGCCTTCATTTGAATGGCGCTCTTGAGCCCAGCAAGAAGCGCCTCGTACTCAGCCTCGTTGTTAGACGCCGGGAAGCCGAGTGTGATAGAATGCTCAATGGTTAGGCCGTCCGGGGATATAAGAACTATACCTAGGCCGGCACCATGACGGTTGGACGCTCCATCAACAAAAAGCTTCCACATGTCCCTCACAAAAAGCTTCCAGCAGTCAGATGGGTCCTGAGAGTTGCGAAGGGCAATGGGATCACAACTGCTCGGCTGTGCGGTATCAAGTTTGGTGTTGACCGGTTCAAATTCAGTGCCCCTTGGTGATTCGACACCGGACTCAGCAAGTTGGTCCGTAATGCTCAAGTCCGTAGGCGAATCACCAGGTTGCGGTGTGAAGCCGGCCGCAGGTTCTGAGCTGTCTAGAACCATTCCTCCCCCCCTTGATGATTCGGCACCGGACTCAGCAAGTTGATTCAGAATGCCTAAGTCCGTAGGCGAATCATCAAGTTCTGAGCTGTGTGGAACCATTCCTTCCCCCCTTGGTGATGCGGTACCGGACAGAGTGGATGGGTTGGTGATACACAACTCCGTCATCGCAGCACCGGGAGGTATTACCGTGCAAACTGAGGGAATTTCGATGGTGCGCGCTAACTCCGCGGCGCGACCTTCTGCCCCTGGTAGTTCCTCGGTTGGCATTGTGTGCGTCTCATCATCTGCCTCGGCAATGTCGACCGGGCATACCGGATGAGTGCCAGGTGAGAACTCGGCAACAAAATCGGCCAAGGTTTGGGCTTTGATCACGGTGCGCGGCTGGAACTTCACATCGAACTGTCCCAACTCGACCGCCCATTTTAAAATTCGGCCTGAAAAATCTGCGCGCTCAAACAAGGCCTTGAGGGGGAACTCGGTCAGTACGACGATGGTATGGGCGTGAAAATAGTGTGCCAATTTCCTCGAAGCCATCATCAGTGCCAACGCAAGCTTTTCCAGCGGCAAGTACCTCGTCTCAGCCGGCAGCAAGGTCTTACTTACGTAAAAAATTGGGAGGTGCTTAATTCCTTCAGCCCGGACTAACACCGCACTTACTGCGTGCTGGGAGACGGCAAGGTAAAGGTAGAGTTCCTCACCGGGCTCTGGTGTAACCAACAGCGGCGGAGAAGACAAATAATCTTTGAGCTCGGCCAAAGCTCGGTCACACTCGTCATCCCATGAGAACTTTGACTTCAATGCTTGAAAGAAAGGGCGGCAGCGATCTGATGACCGGCATATAAATCGATTAAGCGCGGCGGCCATCCCAGCCAGATGCTGCACGTCCTTAGCCGAGCTGGGTTGTTTCAATTCTTGCACGGCTCTGATCTGTGTAGGGTCTGCTTCGATGCCTCGGTTCGTGACTAAGAATCCCAAAAATTTCCCGGATCCCACGCCAAAGGCACACTTCGATGCGTTCAAGCGCAGCTTGTGCTTCTTCAGAATGGCGAACATCTCGGCTAAGTCGGACAAATGGTGTGCCACATGTCGGCTCTTTACCACCATATCATCGATGTAAGCCTCCATTGTCCGGCCGAGCAAAGGAGCGAACATTTTGGTCACCATCCTCTGAAAGGTTGCCCCGGCGTTTTTCAAACCAAAGGGCATAACTCGATAGCAGAAGAGTCCCCTTGGAGTCGTGAAAGAGGTGATCTCTTGGTCAGGCCCATGCATGGCAATCTGGTGATAGCCGCGGTACGCATCCAAGAAACTGAGCCGATTGTGTCCAGCCGTCAAATCCACTAGCTGGTCAATGCGCGGCAAAGGGAAGCTGTCTTTCGGACAAGCTCGGTTGACTGTCTTATAATCGACACAAACTCGCCACTTTCCGTTTTTCTTGGGCACCACCACCGTGTTGGAAATCCACCGAGGGTAGTGCACTTCCTGTATTGCTCGTGCCTCAAGCAAGTTCTTTACCTCCTCTGCTACTACCTCGGCGTGATGCAGCGCCGATCTCCTTGTTCGCTGGATGACTGGCTTTGCTCCAGGGAAGACATTGAGGTGATGGCAGATAAAGCTTGGGTCAAGACCAGGCATGTCGTAGGGCGACCATGCAAAGACTTCGATGTTCGCCATCAAAAACTCAATCATCTCGGTTCTCTCCATGGCCGAGAGACTTGAACCGAGCAAGAAGAATCTGTCCGGCTGCTCGGCATCAATCCGCACCTCAACCAATTCTTCAACAGCCTTGTCTTCTGCTTTGGTGCCAACATCATCCAAGACACTCTGGTCCTCCGGTCCCTCGATCATTTGAACGAATCCTTTGGCAGCCCGGCTCCCGTTGACCGCCACGAAGCACTGCTTGGACATGACCTGATCACCCCAAATCTCCTCGATTGCCCCCATAGCCGAGGGGAATCTCATCACCTGGTGGTAGGTCGATGCTACGGCTTGCATGGCGTGAAGCCATCCTCTTCCAAGGATAAGGTTGTACGTTGAAGGCACTTGTAGCACCCAAAACTCCACTTGCTTGACCACGGATCCCGCTTTGACCGGCAGGATAATCTTTCCCAATGGCCACTCCGGCTGCGAGTTAAATCCAACCAGTGGCGAAGTGGCTGGAGCCAAGTCTGTCTCACGAAGTTTGAGCTGTTTGAACACATCATAATACATGATCTCGACCGAGCTTCCCTGATCGATCAAGATCCGTCTAACATCAAATTCTTTGACGCGTAGTGTTACGACAAGAGCATCGTTGTGCGGCGTCTGGATACGCTCTAAATCCCTTGAGGTGAAACTGATCACGTCTTTCTCTTCTGTCTTCCCCCTTTTAATGGCAGGCTGTACTGACAAAACTTCCCTCATATGCTCTGCCTTCTTAATCATGCCCCGGAGTTCGCAAACACGCTCCGGTTCCACGATTCCGTGGATGACATTAATAACTCCCTGTGGTGGTACATCTCGGTCGTCCTGTCCCCTGGGATCGACCGGAGCCTGATTCGGTTTCACTCCGCCATCAATGTAAAGGTCCAGATGCCCGGCCGCAACCAGTTCTTCCAAGTGTTGTCGCAGAGGCAAACAATCCTCAGTCCGGTGGCCCCTCTCCCGGTGAAACGTACAACGATACCGCGGATTGTAGCCCTTTTGTCCATCGCCCAACTTAGCAGGAAACCGGACATACTCCTCGTCTCGGATTTCACTAAGTATGCGATAGATTGGAATCTTGAAGACCGTGGTTATGCCAGTCCTTGCCTTCATTCTTCTGTTTGCGTCCTCAACGTCATCTCGGGGGTAATCATCCCGGTCATTCCGACGTCCTCTACCCCGGTTTTTTCGATTTGAACCTCGGTCTGATTCCTCTGCTCGGTCATTTGAGCGGTTGGACTCTTGCCCAACTGCGTGCACCTTGCCTGCTGTCTTCTTGTCTGTTCCGACCGGAGTGGCCTTCACGGTGGAAGCCGACGCATCATCCTCTACTCGGATGTGCTCATTGATGCGCTGCATGAGCTGGCCCATGGAGGTCGGTTGGTGCATGGTAAGCGAGTCCCGCAGTCTATGTCCGACCGGGAGACCGCGCTTATATTGCGTGATAGCAAGGTTGACCGGGCAGTCTAAGATCTCGTTGAAGGTTTCCCAATACCTTGAATTGTACGCCTTCAGTGTGTCGCACGGTTCCATCTTGACACTTAGCAAGTGATCGACTTCCTTTGGTGTTTTTGTGTTGGTTTTGAAGCGCGTAACAAACGCCTCGGCCAACTGATGCCACCTTTGTATGCTCCCTTCCGGCAGCCTCTCGAACCACTTTAGGCCCAGCTCGCCTAAACTTGACGGGAAGATTAGGCACATAAGTCCGTCATTGCGCCGATGTCCGGCCATAACCTGTCGGAAGTGGCTCACATGCATGTACGGATCGGTCTTTCCGTCGTAAAGTGTGAACTTAGGCTGGTGGAAGCCTGCCGGAAGCGGCGTTGTTTCTATTTCCAGGGAAAATGGGGTGGCACTCAGCCTGGCCAGGTCTGTATCTTCAAATATTGGCACTGCCTGGCGGGGTGGAGGCATTCCGACCTCCTCGCTGGCGTGAACCCCGTAGGAGAGCCGCTGGAAAGCTGGTATTCTCTGGGCTTCGCGCCGGCGAGCCCGCTCCCTTAACACTGCCCGTAGGTCCTCTGACTGAGCAGAATAAGAGTACCTCGACGTCGTCGCCGGACGTGAGGGTTTGTAAGTGCTGTCTTGCACGCTAGACTTTTCTGCACGCATGTCGGAATCACCAACCTGGTAACTCCTGGTGATGGAAATGGACTGAGTACGTCGCTGACTCTGATCGCCTGACCGGCGGGATGGGGTGTGCTCACTGTGGTCTCCCACTCCAGCTACACCTTTCCCTTTGACATGCCGCTTAAGATCCTCCATCTCCGCCGCCATCCGCCTGATGACAGCGTCTTGGTCCCTTAACTTGCTTTCCAGTCGCCTGGCGTGTGAGTCCCTCCGCCGGTGACCGTCTGGGCTCCGTGAATGCCCATGACTCCTTCCACGCTTATCCCGCGCGTCTCCTGACTGTCCTCCAGTGGGCGTTCCCAAGTCAGCCATTGGATGGACGGCAGGTGGTCCCTCTCTCCTTCGGGTATACTCCGGGGTGGCTCCGTCGATGGCGGACAACGGGAACTCGTCGTTGTTCGCCATGGACGGCGATCAGATGAACCTGGAAGACAAGGTTTTGTCTGTCAACCTTCCCACAAACGGCGCCAATTGTACGGGGAGCAAATATTCCGGCGTGCCCGTATTCCTTTCTTCCGAGTTCCGTCGATATCTGATCACCTGCGAGCAAATAACGGTGAGCTACCCGGCGGTGTGTGGCCGGAAACACCCTCCGACGGTCAAATTAGCACACACCTTAGAGGGAATAGAGAGAAGGGAGAGAGTGTTTTAGTGTAAGGATTTTCCTACAGAGATGTTCGTCTCTCGCGTATGGGGGGCGCAGACATGCTTATATACCTTCTGAGCCCCATATCCACTCCCTGTCATCTCCTGACACGTGGCTCTGCTATCCCATCTGTCAGCATAAACCATGCCGTTCATCACCTGCTCTCAACTGCCTGTCAGCATAGCTGGAGCTCGGCAGCCGAGCTGCCCTACCTCGGTCATACCATGCTTCATACCTTAAGCGCCTAACCGGATAACCAAATGAAGGACCGGGCTAGGCGGCATCTCGGCAAAGCTTAGCCCGGGCTCCTCCTTTGGTCGGCCTTCTCGCCGGTCAGTCAACTACCTCGGCTGACCGCGCCTTTCCGAGCGCCGGTCTCTCGGTCTGTCCGGTCTCGACAATCCTTGGACCGAGCATCCTGGTCCGTCCGGTCACTTCCTGGCCGAGCAGCTTCTGCACGGTCCGGGGCAGCACACAGTCCAAACTCTGCCCGGCCCAAGTTCGGGTAGCCCATCCCCGGGTGAACAGTCGATCATCTCGGCCCAATGCTCTGCTGGGCCCTCAACTTGCTCGGTCTATACCTCGGCCCAACACCGGAGCATAAATCACCCTCTCAGTAAGTCTCTCTCATTCCTTTGCTTTATTTCACTTACGGTTTTAGGCTCTAGTTTTTTGTTTTGTGCGATTGAACCCTATATAGCCATGTTCGGTTTAGTTTTTTCATCTGAGTTCGTGAAGTTGTTCTCCTCTTGAGTGCTTACTTTGTTTTATTTATTCCTACAAGATTTAGGATTTATTTTTGCTTTTACTTTGTTTTTTTAAATTAGTTGTGTTGGTTGCTAACATTGTCTACATAGTTTATTACTTGTATTTATTTATTTTTTCTGTTGAGTATAATGTTGTTACTAATTGTGGTTGCTATTTGACGGATGATATTGGGATTAGTGGGATTGTTGATTGTTAGATCTTGTTTGGGGGTTATGATTGTGACTTTGGTGGGTGTTTTCTACCCTCTTGTTGGGATGTCTAAATGTGTCAGGTTGGTTTGTCATCTCTGTTGGAGTAAAATTCTCTTTTGTTAGATGTGGAGTTATCTCTCTTTGTTTCCTCCCCTCAATTTTATTTTGTGATTTTCCTGACTCTCTTTTCTTTTCTCCTTCCCTTCTTTTCTCAAATTCCCCTCCACTGTTGCTTCTCCTTCTGCTCTTTTCTCCTTCCCTTCTTTTCGATAGTCACTTGGACCTGGAAGGAAGTTAATGTTCTGGATTTCTTGAGTAGATTAATGTTCTGGAAGGAAGTTTATGTCTTTTCTATCACTTGGAGGGATTTATGAAGCCCCCAAATCTTCAACACATTTCAAGGGATATATGTATATAACAAGAGAGAATGTTTGTTTGTTTTTAAAGTTATCTCAAATATACATGTGTATATATGGGGGAATGTTTGTTTGTTTGTATGCATTTATTAATAGATAGTTTTAGTATTTCAAAGACAAGATAAATGGTGATTGTCTGACTTATTTTTTGATTGATTTTTACATGCCATTGACAACTTCCTGAGTTGCTTGTGATAATGGGTTCTTTTGCTGTTGGGTCCACCTATTGTATAGTTGTACCTTGCTGCTTAAGTGGTAATGATCCTTTACTTTCTTCAGTGGCATTTCAACTCAATATTGGTGTCAAAAAGTGCCTATTTTTAACTACTTGATTCAAAATTTGGAAGTCATTTGGAAGTCATTTTTGGAAGTCATTTTTAACTACTTGATACAAAATTTGGAAGTCATTTTTTTCTATTTTTAACATTCTCCATCTGCTATATTATCAGCTTCACCTTCAGGTCCAATATTGCATGTTGA
Source organism: Camellia sinensis (assembly GCF_055761805.1). Taxonomy (NCBI): domain Eukaryota; kingdom Viridiplantae; phylum Streptophyta; class Magnoliopsida; order Ericales; family Theaceae; genus Camellia; species Camellia sinensis. The sequence goes on from NC_138964.1 coordinate 195,337,389, forward strand.
AAGATCATACCATGTTGATGAACCAAGTGTGGTGCTCCAACAATTGCAATTAGAGTCTATAGGTATGGTTTTATTACTTTTGTTGTAATATTACCTTTTAAAATTCTTTATGTTAGTGGCAGTTTTGTTAGTTTGAAATCGTGAACTTAAATTTTGTGCATATCCTGATTGAGAGTGAAGCATGGGAATGTGGTAAGAAAATTACAAATTTTTTAGTCGTATCTTTCAAAATGGTGGTGCCTATCAAAAATGGGAAAACGTTTTCTAATGGTGGGCATCTATGAAACATTGACAGTTGCAGTAATGTATCCCGGAAAAAAACTTGATGCACTACAAGAAAATTGACCTATAACCACGCTTTTGTTACGGCGTTTTTTTAAAAAACGTTGTTGTAAACATTTTCAAAATATTTTGTAAGCAACTCATTTTAACACGCATGCTTGGTGTTGCTAACGCATTTCCCCTTTTAAGGCCATACGTTTTTCATTCTTCCATTTCTCTCAGTCCCGAGACAGATCTAGGTTTTCTGTCTCTTCATTACTCCTCTTTCTTATGGTGAAAGTTCACTAGATCGAGCATCGTAGTCTCTGATTCACGATCGTAATCTCTATTTGGTTCTCCATCTTGGCTCAAAGCTCTCGATCAGTCCAATTTGAAGATTAATTTTGTGAGTCTTTCTCTGATTTTTTGATTTTGTTTATATACAAACTCAGATCTGTATCTATGATCTCAAATCTATTTGATATGTATATATATACTAATTTATGTTAAAGAGAACACAGATCGATCGATCGATTGATTGATTTTTAGTCTATTGATCACGATCGAACACTCTCTCTGGATTTGATCGATTGATTGTTTTCATTCAGATCTGTAAGTTTTAGTCCCTATGCGCATATTTACATCCTCAAACCAACTCTATTTCTGACTCGTTCGTGGTGATCTTTGCGTTTGTGCTTTGTATGAAATTCTACGGTTAGTCTATCGAGGCTAATATCTATTGCGTTTGTGTACAGAGTCACAAAACCACCATCACAACCATGCTATGTCAATCTTTGCATCAGCAATGTCTCTCTTCCTCACAATGGGTTTTGTGCACTGCAGACACCTGATTTCCACTCTGGTGAATCCTCTTTGATTCCCTCCTTCCTTACCTTGCTTATGATCTGTCTGGCCTTGTAGTTCTACTAGACTAGATAGCTAAATAAAATCACTTTAAGTTCTACTAGACTAGATAGCTAAATAAAATCTTCATGTATGCATTTTTTAATGGGTATCAATTTTTCATATCCTTTGTTTATAGTGTGGTATGTTCTTGGTGTAGGTTATTGATGAAATAAATACATTGCACTATGTATTTGGCTTATCAACTATTAACTCTTGGTTCCTTTGGGCAGACTTTGTTTTGAAACACCCTCTTGTTGCCAGTGCTGTTTTTGGATCCGCAAAGTTGTGGCAGCTGCAACAAGTCCTGGATGCATTCAAGATGGAGTATGTTGCTGCTATTTGTAGTGTTTCGATGTTTTTCTCGTTTGTTTCTTTAGGTCTTCTTGTGTTTACAGTATTGAATTGCTTAATACACATACAGGAATCGATCAATTGATTGAAGACGGTCCGAAACTAGATTCACTGACAATTTCTTCCATTACCGTAGTGAACTGGTGATCTATTTTCTTCTAATAATAGTTTAGCATCTGCACCATGTTGCTTAATATGATTATTGCATAAGATCTTGGTCTTGTGTCTTGGTGCAGTGTCCCTTCTCTTTCTTTTGAGTTATTTTTCATGTGGGCTGTACAATTCAGATATAAGCTTATGCTATAAATTTTCAATATGTGAATCTGTTTGCTTTATCTTGCTAATGAGAAAACTTTTGGCCATCTTTCATTTTAGCTTCAAAGCTTCCTCATTCACCAGGTTAATTTTATTTTATTGATTTGGAGTGTCTTTGCTTGTATTGTTGTTTTCTCATTGAATGGCATTGAAGTTCTCTTGCACTTCTGGTTTTTTGCAGAAAGATTCTAAATTCTTTGTTTTCATTTGTTTAGAAGTTCAATGTGAGACAATTAACTTGTTTCATGAACATGTAGAGCTTATATTTTATTGATTAGTATTTTCTTAAGTTGATGGTTGTCTCCCTTAGGTTTCCTATAGGTGGCTAAGTCGTAATTTTTTGCTGCCATCAAATGTGTCAAAGAGGTAAGAGCTCGTATAAGAAGTAATCATGTAAATTATAATTTATGCGCATTTTCTTTTTGCTAATAAATGGTTACTGGTTTTGGATATAGGTTGCTACAAGAATTTGTTGAAAAACATGGAAATGGGTTCTAAGTAGTATATACTTTGTCTGGATGGTGGAAGAATAAACCTTCAGTTTATACCATATAAGGCTTGTTTCTGGGCCTAAACTTTCAGGTTAGAAATTTTATTAGAATGTCATGTTCATCCCATGATAATTAATTCTTATACATGTGTTGTTATTATGTGTTCCTCTTCTGCAATGTCACTCTTACATATGTGCCTAAAGCATTGGTCTTTCTGTTTCTTCTCACTTCTTTGACCCTCATTCTTAACCGTCATATTGTTAATCTGGTGCTTTCATTAAGAACCACTACATCACTCATCACTTCCATCGGTGTGGATGCCCTTAGAATAATTCAAATATTGTACACATTTGAAGATATAAGCCTTTAAAATTTTTAGTTACATGCAGTTTGAAGATATTAGATATGGACTAAAATGTTGCTGCTCTTTACTCAAAAGTATGAAATTTGGGTAATATAAATTGTTCCTGTTTTACTAGGTTGTCTTTTGTCATTTAATTGAGGCTACCATGTACTGAAACTAACAATTATCATTCTCTAATATCTGCCTGGTAGAAATCCAAATGTATTTCTTTTCTTCTGAGAAATGTGAAAGATGAAGTTTTTCTTAATGAGTTTCTGTAGTTCTTAGTTATGGATAATCCTGTTGCCAACAGCAGGGAAGAAATGTTAATTTGGATTTGTCTTGTCTTGAGTTATTTGCAGAATCCAAACAAGAATTTAATGGCAATTACTCAGTTTAGGTGTATAGTGTGCAAGCTTGCATTCCAAAGTACCCAGCAGCACTTTGGAATGCTGAATTTGTGCAGGCAGAAGAACTCTTGAGGCAGCCTTCCACAATTGATAATTGCTTGTGAGATAACAGGTATAGTTTTTCCATTTTGAGTTCATCAATTTAGTGTAGGGTGTTGGGTTGGTGCTTTTTGATGATTATGTTGATGGCATGGCAATGGCTTTACATTTTTAGTGATGAGGACTGTTATTTCATGTAGAATATTTAAATGTTGCTCATTAATTTTTTTTGACGAAATTGATTATTGTTGGAGAGTTTTTATCAATATTATTTGTAGAAGAAAAAAAATATTAGAAGCATGTATCCAGTTCCTACAGTGAAATTATGTCAGAGAGGCAAATTTGGGCTTCTAAGGAGACTATGAAGTCTTGAGCTGTGCATGTATCCTGTTCATACTTTATTAGGCCTCTACACTTGGTGATTGATTGCATATTTGGGTTACCGATAACACTGTCACTGAATTAAAATTTGTGGCAAGTGTGGATCTTGGTGGAGCTGCCCTACATGTCCATTAGTAAATCAAAAATCAATTCTTTCCCCTCTGTACTTTTTCTATTTGTATATGTATATTATTCCTTGTTACTTAGTAAACATTGATGCAGCAGATGTTGATAATGAATTGGCAGTTGTGGAGTATGTTGAGGACATCTACAAGTTCTACGAGTTAACAGAGGTACTATTTTCGCTGAGGGAAAAGGATAATTTTGCTGAGGGAAAGAGCTGATTCAAAATGTAAGAGGAATTTGCAGCTTTTTTTATTTTTATTTTTTATTTTTGTTCAACAGACCCAAAATTGAAATCTTGTTAGAATTTTTTTTATTTTGTATTTTGTAAGAGCATTAAAATATCCAGATGTGAGAGGAATTTGCAGCTTATTTTGAATTTTTGTTAATATTTTGTAAACTTTCCACTGATATGTAATTTTCCCTTAGTAGTATTAGTTCAAATCCTAATCCTATACAATGTAAGCTAGGGGGCTGAAAAAATGGCCATATGAGGTGCATATTATCCCTATGAATGGAAGTAGATGGAGAATGACATCTTTATTGATTTAATTTTTCACTAGCTTGACTTCCACTCACTCGTGCTTCACTAGCTTGACTTCGCTCAATTGTACTGTGTGGGTTGAGAAACATGGCTAGTGTGAATGCAATGGTCATGTTTTAATGTTTTAATGTTTTAATGTTGTGCGAAGGTATTTTTCATGTTTTAATCCTTTTTGTTTTCTGATTACACTGAGAAGTTTGAATGGTCATGACCGCTGGACACATTGAAGTATTGCTAAAGTTTTGTTCATTTTTTTACCTTTCAGGTCACTTTGGGTATATAGAATTACCAATTCCAGTATATCATCCTTCCCATGTGAGCGAACTAAAGCGGTTGTTGAGCCTGGTTTGCTTTAAGTGCTTGAAGTTGAGAAGTGGGAAGGTAACACTACAACAAAAATCACCTTCCATTTTTAGTCGCCAAAAGTCACTTTAATACCTTCCCCGACTGATTTTTTTTGTCGCCAGTGTTGTCGCCAATAACTGGTCGCCCAAGGTTTTGGCGACTAAAAACGTTTTAGTCGGCAAAAAGTCAGGTCTTCAGCGACAAAACTTTTAGTCGCCAATACTCAATTCCACTTTTTCAAATTATCCATTTAGCGACAACTATTTTAGTCGCCAATAGGTCATGAATCGCCGACTAACGTCCCAGCCTCTGTAAACCTTTACCAACACTCTACCCACTACGCCACAAGAACATCACATGTATATAATTGCAACATATATTATTTATATAATATATTGACCAATATTAATAGAAAACAATATATATATATAAATAATTATTTTTATTTAATATATTTTAAGAAAAAAATAAAGTATTTACTAAAAAAAAATAGGGGAGCACTTTTGGAGACTAAATATGAATTTTAGTCACCAATTCTATGCTTTTTGGCTACTAAATGCAATTTTGTCGCTAAATGCAGAATTTCCACCCAAAAAAAACAACTTTCGGCGACTAAACTGATTTTTAGTCGCCAAAAGCTCCACTTTTGCTGACTAAACTCAGTTTTAGTCGCCATTTGTCCACTTTTAGCTACTAAATTTTTTTTAGTAGCCAAAAACCTTTACTTTTGGCTACAAAAAATTTGTTTGTCGGTAAAACACCTATATTCGGCGACTAAAGTAGTTTTTAGTCGCCAAAACCTATAGTTTTGGCTACTAAATGCTTTTAGTCGCCAAAAACCGTGCCTTTTAGCTACCAAAATTTTTTCAGTCGCTGAAACTCCTATATTCGGCGACTAAGCTGACTTTTAGTCGCTAAAAGGCCTATATTTGGCGACTAAAGTGCTTTAGTCGGCAAAAGTGCTCAGGTTTGGCGACAAAACTGACTTTAGTCGCCATTGGTACTACTTTCAGCGACGAAAATACTTATTTTGGTCGCCAATTCTGCATTTTCTTGTAGTGTAATGGATATGTTTATAGAAGGCTCCACGTAAAATCTATTTGTCATAAGTAATTAAATCCTTTTGCTTTCTTGATTGAGAGGGTAGCAGATTATTGTGTTGTGTTATGGTAAGAATTTGAAGCTCTCGGTGATTATAGATCATTCTGCCATAATATATCCTATATTTGATTATTTAATAAAGGAAGTTGGTAGACATTTGAGTGTGGTCACATATGTGGTGGCCCTTTTCTAAAAGTGTTGTGTGAATATCATTATTTTTCTATTGTTTCTCTGAGACATTTAATTTTATAAATTGTTTCTCTCTCCTTATTTTAACTAAAATGTAGAGTTAATTTGTGGAACTGATATCTCAACATAGAAGTGTTATATGTAAGAATATCTATGTCATTAACAGAGAAAGCTTTTAAGCCTTCTTAACATTTTATAGGCACCCAACTAATGAATTTTATTTTTTTTTCAGATGATTTTGGACATACAAATGTGGATATATAATTTTTTGACAATTACGGGAGGGCATTGTTTTTATACCTCTATTTGTATATATAGTGGTTCGAACAAATTAATTTGGTTATTCATGTATTATGTATGGATTTAAATTATTGACGTTGGATTAGACTTGGAGTGTATGGAATTTGTATGGATTATGTATGGATTATTGACCCTAATATATTTTAGTGTTGATGGATTATATTGTTTATACAGGGTACAGGTTGTAATTTAAATTATTGACGTTGGTTATTCATGTATTATGTATGGATTTAAATCATGGTTATTCATGTATTATGTTGAATGCTTTAATGGTTGATAATATATTTTAGTGTTGATGGATTATGTTGTTTATACAGGGTACATGTAATATAAATGAATACAGGTTGTTTACAATTTTTTTTTTTTTAAAAAAAAAAACAGAAAATTATTTGGCCACCAAATGTTTTGGTAGCCAAATAGGTAATCAAAAGTTTTGGCTACTAATAATTTAGTAGCAAAAACATAACCCAAAACGTTTTTGCCACCAAATAATTAGTAGCTAAAAAATTTGAGAATGAGAGAAATAAACTATTGGCTACTAAATTTTTTAGTCACGGAAAAAAGGGTATCATTTGGCGACTAAAACTTTTGGTGGCAAAAAGTAAAGAAATGAATCTTAATAGGTTTTTGGCTACGAACAGTTTTAGTCGGCAAAAGTCACCACGCCTAAGGTAGAACTTTTAGTGACTAAATGGTTAGTAGCCAAAAGTTTAATAAAATGAAAAATAATATTTTTGGCGACTAAATTCTTTAGTCCCTAAATGTAGTAATGTTGTGACTAAAACTTATTCCCGACAAAAAGTTTTAGTCGCTGAAAATTTAATTTATTTTATTTGAACACTTTTGGCGACTAAATATTTAATCGCCAAAACATACCCTTTCCCGACTACTCAGATTTTGGTAGCCAAATGTTCACTTTTGGCGACTAATATTTTAGTCGCCAAAAGATAACCTTTGCCGACTAACCAGAGTTTAGTAGCCAAAACGTTCACTTTCAGCGACCAAAAATATTTTAGTCGCCAATACTATCGCCGACAGGGTATAGGCGACTAGTTTGGCGACAAAATATTTTAGTCGCTAATTGTTTCGGCGACCAAAAATGGGGCTTTTGGCGACCAATATTTTGGTCGCCAAAAGTGGCATTTCCTGTAGTGGATGTGTATCATTTTCTATTTTTATATGATGTGTTAACTTATTTATTGGTAATTTAATAAATGTCAAGTATTGTATAATACTCTAAAATGAACAAATAATTATTATAAGTTCTGTATAATATTAATGCCAAACCATAGTAATGGAAAATGCTACTATGTATATTTGTAAAAAAAGTTATGACTTTTATGATTAAAGTTACGATTTTTTTGATAAAAGTTATGAATGATAAAGCTATGACGTGTATTTAAAAAATTGTGTATAATTAGGTTGTGTTTGGTAAAATTTTCAAATTATAATTTCACTCATACATTCCAATGTTATATTTGGTTTAAATTTTCAAAAATTAATTCTAATGTCACATTTGAAAACACATTCCAATGCTTGTTTGGCAGCATTAGTTTTTGATTTTTGAATTTGCGCTTTCGATCGTCCCTCGGACATCCCCCGGATGTCGGCTGGTTGACTGGAACAGTTCCTTTTTTTTTTTCTTTTTTTTTCTTTTTTTCCAATTGCCAATCACCACATATTATTTGAAAAAAATAAATTATATTTGTTTTTGATATTTTTTAAATATAGAAATTATTATTTTTATTCCAAAATGAAAAATTAATTTTTGAACCAAATTTTAAGAAGAGTTTGGTTGTGAATTTTGAATAGAGCTTTCAATAGTATTTTGAGTTGTGTATTTGGTTATGAGTTATAAGTTTTTGAATCAAGTTTTAAAAATTCTTTTCAAAACTCAACTTTTTTCATTTAATACGTCACATCAAAAATTTAAAATTCTTTTCAAAACTCATAACTAAATAATTTTTTTTTTCAAATCATAATTCGAAAACTCACGAATTCAAAATACAACTCTATTATCAAATCATAATTCTAAAACTCTACTAAATGCTACCTAAATTTTTTTTTATTATAAAAGTTATATATTTTGTGAGAAGTAAAAAATTATTTTTTTGATGAAGAAAAGAAATAATCAGTGTGTTTGCTTTTAGTTTTCTGAATCTAGTTTTCTGTAAATTGAGTTTTTTATTTTTTGTGTTTTTTATTTTTAGTGAATATTTTTAAAATTTTAAGTTTTTTTTTTTTTTACTCTTTTAGATGTACCTTACTTAAATGTATCTAAATAGTAAATTATTAGTGAAAAATATTTTAAAAAATTAATAAATACACAAAAATATGAAAAATGTATTGAATTTTAGTATTTTTTATATATATTTTTGATATTTAGTAAATTTTTTAAAGATTTTTTTTTTACAAATACTATACTTTTTAAGTGTATTTATGTTAGGTGTGTTTAAAAATAAAATAATTTTTTTTTAAAATATTAAAAAAATTCATTAAAAACAATAAAATACGAAAAATAAAAAAGAAAAATTTTCTGAAAACCAAAACCTAACAAGCTGAATATTTTTTGTGACAAAAGTTGTATATTTTATAATAAATTTTTTGTTTTGTTTTGTTTTGTTTTTTATTTTTTTATTTACATAAAGTACATACAAAAAAGAACAAAAATATATACAGGATGGTCATTTTGATTTTATTATAATATTTTACTACACATATTTTTGTAAAAAGTTTAAAAATTATTCCAAACATACATATTTTTTTTTCTCTATATTTTTAGCCAAAAAATTAAAAAAGTATATTTATATAGCACGTCTCAAACAACTTCTTACACTGATAATCCTTCCATAGTGTTTGGTTGATTTTAATGTTTGATTGGTTAAAAAATGAGAGCTATGCCATTTTTATATCACTTTTAATGTTATTATCTCTCATATCAATACATTATTAATGTAATGGATCTTACCACTCATATCTATCTAATCTAGTGTTGACACTAAAAATGGTATAAAATGTGAAAAATAAAAAAATACATTGTAAATAAAATCATCATTTACTATGATAAGAGAATGATCATTTCACAAAAAAAACCCAAGTCAACCAAAATTAGTTAATGAGAGGGTAATTTTTGGTAAAAATTGGGCCGAGCTATGTGATAGGCTTCGTGGCCCAAAGTGCCAAGGACTTGGTGAAAAGGCCGCAAGGTTACTCCGGCCCAGGAGAAGTATGGTTACTCCGGCCCAGGAGAGACAGGGTTACTCCGGCCGAGAAGAGGCAAAGCTACTCCGGCATAAGAGGGACAAAGTTACTTCGGCACAGTGACTGTAGAGGTACTTCGGTCCGAAAGCAACTTGGAGTTGTGCCGGTCTTGGGGTTATACCGGTCGAAAGTCACTGGTTCGGTCTAAAACCGTACTATGGGTTCTATATGGAAAGCCGAGATAAGAAAGGGAAGACAAAAGAACCGAACTATGAATGAGTTCGGTCCACTCGGAGGCTTAGTATAGCCAAGTTTTATTTCGGTCAAATAGTAGTTCGGCCATGGAGAAAACCATCCCACTTGGTTTAAGCAGTGGGGGAGGGTGTAAAAGGATAAGCATTATCCTTAGGAGTATGAATCCTAGGAGGACACTGCATGGAGAAATACAAGTCCTACTAGGATTATGCCACTCGAAACCTATAAAAGCTCACAAGCACCACCTTGGAGGAGGTAATTTTGGTACACAATTCTTTCTGAGAACATAGAGCTTTGTTTATTTGTCAAGCTTACTGACTTAGGCATCGGAGAGGTTTCCGGCACACACCCGTCGGCTAGCTTACGTTTGTGTTTTCAGGTGATAAAGCGACGTCGTACGGAGGAGCGTGGACTTGGTCAACAGGATTATACGAGGAGAATTATTTCCTCCCCGTACAATTGGCGCCGTCTGTGGGAAGAAACAGACAAGAACAAAAACCTCTTGACTAAGTTTCTCCTTTTTCTCAAATCAATAGCACACATTGAAGAACTACCGCAGTCCGCCGTCGACGGGCTAACTCCAGACGGAGGCGCAAGGCGAGAAGGATTACCCTCTGTCCCTCCTATGGCAGATCTGGAGCCCCAACAACATAATTCCAGGAGGAGTGGCAGGGGAAGGCGGAATAGCAGCCCTCGTCACTCTCAAAGTCCTGATAGGCAAAGGAGGAGGATTGATCCTCAAGCCCTGGAAGATCGCGTGAAGGAACAAGATGAACTAATTCGAAAGATGGCGGCGGACATGGAGGCTTTGAAACGCCAGATGAAGACTAAAGATGTGGCGACAGGAGAGGGGCGCAAGCACAAGACGCCCCCTCGCCACTCAGAGAATCATAGTAGGAATACCACACCCTCCCAAGGAAGGAGCAGAAGCCTCAGGACAGGCGACACTCATTCCTTATCTTCCAGAACTCGTCACTCCAGGTCTGAGAGGACGAGATCCGAAAGATCATACACTGAAGGAAGCACGTATTGGCCTTCACATTCACACCAAACCAGATCTAGACAAACAGAGCTGCCCAGGTCATCCGACTTACGAACCGTGCTCGAAGAAAAAGCACGATACAAGGAGGATGCCAGGGCAAGGGATCCACACCGAGTTTCGGCCTTACAACGGTTGGCTCCTCGGACGCATGGAAGCGTCGAGGTTGGAATGCCAACACCGCGACCGGCCTACGAACCAACGGACAAGGCATTGGCAAGACTACAGACTTCGCCGTTTGTCCCAGCGATCGAAAACGCGCCCCTACCATCAAGCTTCCTTCAGCCGAAATTCAATACATATGAAGGGAAGACGGACCCGTATTCACACCTGAGCCACTTTCGCCAAGTCATGGCTGTGTACAGGCGAAACGAGGCCTTAATGTGCATACTCTTCCCGTCAAGTCTTGGCGACCTAGGCTTGACTTGGTTCGAAAAGCTCCCAGAGGGCAGCATAGCCTCCTGGGCCCAATTGGCAGAAGCGTTCGTAACGAGGTTTCGGACAAATACTAAAACACCTGTGGAGATAGACCAGTTACTTTCCATCGACATGGGTGAAAAAGAGACCCTCAGATCTTACAACAGTCGCTACTGGGAGACATTCAACCAGATTGGAGACTGCCCCACCAATCTAGCCATTGCGCAATATAAAAGAGGCCTACCAGTAGGGAACAGACTAAGGGATTCGATTACCATGATGCCACCCCTCACCATGGAGGCCCTGATGGAAAGAGTGCATCAGCACATCAGGGTAGAAGAGGATGGCGCACGTGCAAAAGCAAAATCTAGTACAACCACAGTACCAGAAAAGAAGACCTCAGCAAAGGTCAATGCAGTAGATCGGCAGAATAAAAACGGGCGTGGCAGACGAGATAACGGGGAAGACCCAGACAAAAGATGGTTGAGAATCCGCACTGCCATAACAACGGTGTTCAAAAAGCCAATATATCGGATTCTGAGCGAAATAAAAGATGAGCCTTTCGTCAAGTGGCCAGCCAGGCTAGGGGAAGCTCAGAAAGATTACGACGACAGATCACGGTGCACCTTCCACAAAGAAAAGGGGCACCGAACTGAGAATTGCACCCCACTGAGACAGCACTTGGAAGAATTGGTGGCAGCAGGCCACTTGGACAAATACATTGAAGGAGGAGCGCAACCGGCCCCCCAAGATCATAATGACCATCCCAACAGAATACCAATCGATGCACCACCTCAAGGCATTATCAATGTAATTCATGGAGTTTTTGAACCTAAGCGTGTATGCGAGCTCAGAGGTTCAATTAAGAAGGCTGAGCACTTTAGGGAAGTATTAAGTGCCCAACCTGCCATCAAGAAGGGGAAAACAGAGGCAACAAACGTCATGTCTTTTTCAGATAAGGACCTGGATCGAATATACTGTCCTCACAATGATGCTCTGGTTGTCACTCTCCGAGTCAAAGATTTTGACGTCAAGCAGATTCTGATTGACCAGGGTAGTTCATGTGAGATCATGTACTACGACACATTTAAACAACTGAAGTTGCAAGACAAAGACCTGGTGCCTGCAGTTTCTCCCCTGATTGGATTCAACTCCATGCCAGAGTGGCCTGTCGGCAAAATAATTCTTCCAGTCAGAGCAGGGAGTGTAACAAAACAAGTGGAGTTCTGGGTATTGAAGGTCCCCTCCACATACAACATCATCCTGGGTAGAACATGGCTGCATGCCATGCGTTCGGTAGCGTTATCATACCATCAGGTAATGCGGTTCCCTAACGACACCGGCATAATTGAAGAAGTCTATGGCGATCAGATCATGTCAAAACAATGCTTCGCCACAGCAAATGGAAGCCGAGCTGCCAAAGGATACGTTCATTCGGTGGAAGAGCCAGAAAGTAATGAACTATTCGCGGACGTCGGCAAAGAGGCTGATCAGAAAGCGGTGGAGGACTTGGTGGAGGTAAAAATAGATGAGAAGAACCCGGATAAGTTCTTCTTGCTTGGCTCATCGTTGTCCAGCACTGAGAGATTAGAGGTCTTGGAATTCTTGACCTCTAATATCGAAGTGTTTGCCTGGATACCTTACGACATGCCAGGCATTGATCCAAACTTCATCAGTCACCAACTCAATGTCCACCCATCCGCCAGACCTGTCATTCAACGCACACGCAGATCGGCACTCCACCGCGCCGAAATAGTGGCAGAAGAGGTAGGCAACCTGCTGGAGGCAGGAGCAATAAGGGAAGTGCATTACCCAAGATGGATCTCCAACACAGTTGTAGTGCCAAAAAAGAATGGTAAATGGCATGTCTGCGTCGACTACAAAATAGTCAACAAGGCGTGCCCAAAAGATAGCTTTCCTCTACCAAGGATAGATCAACTGGTGGACCTAACGGCAGGGCATAACCGACTTAGCTTTCTGGATGCATACAGAGGCTACCACCAGATCGCCATGCATGAACCAGACCAGGAGGTCACATCCTTCACAACACCAAGGGGGTTATATTGCTACAAGGTCATGCCCTTTGGCCTAAAGAACCAAGGGGCGACATTCCAAAGGATGGTCACCAAGATGTTCGAACCATTGTTAGACAGAACAATGGAGGCTTACATCGACGACATGGTGGTCAAAATCAAGGATGAGAATGACCATCTTAAAGACCTAGACGAGATGTTCCAGATCCTGAAGAAACACAAGTTGCGCCTCAATGCGTCCAAATGCGCATTCGGAGTTGGATCTGGCAAATTCTTGGGCTTCCTGGTGACCAACTGAGGTATAGAAGCAGACCCTTCTCAGATCAAAGCAATCCAGGAGTTGGAGAGACCAAACTCAGTCAAAGAAGTGCAGCATCTCACTGGTATGGCGGCTGCACTCAACCGGTTCATAAGCAGGTCATCAGACAGACTACGACCATTCTTCCAAGCTTTAAAGGCCAAGTTTGAGTGGGATGAAGAATGCGACCGAGCTCTGGAAAGCTTGAAGGAGTACATGTCTTCCCCACCACTACTTGTTACTCCAGTACCTGGTGAAGAACTCTTTTTGTACCTGGCAGTCTCTCAGCACGCAGTCAGCGCAGTGTTGGTTCGTGCAGAAGGAATACAACACTTGCCCATCTTTTATGTCAGCAAGACATTATTGGGAGCCGAAACAAGGTACTTGCCCCTGGAGAAACTGGCATTAGCGTTAATGATGGCATCCAAAAAGTTGGCGCACTACTTTCACGCCCACACCATAGTCGTCCTCACAGCCTTTCCATTAAAAGCTCTGTTTGAAAGGGCGAACTTTAGTGGGCGAATTTTGAAGTGAGCAGTAGAGTTGGGACAATTCGACATCAAGTTCCAACCCAAGACCGCAATAAAAGCCCAATCTTTGGCAGACTTCGTCGCAGAGTTTACTCCTGGAAGTCATCATATCTGCCCAGTCGACCTAACTGACACAACCGAACTAGGGACGGAAGTTGACGTCGGAATAGCGCAACCCCTAGTGGAAGGTAGTCAATCAAGCACCAAGGCAGTCCATACTAAGGACAACAAGGGAGAGACAAACAAAGGCTCACCAGCAGTTCAAACAGAGGACAAAGGACAGACAACCAACATGGACCTTGAAGAAAACACCATTCTTGACCCCACGACATCATCTGATCCTTCCACTTGCTGGAAACTATTCGTTGGAGAGATGTGGAAGCTCTTTGTGGATGGAGCATCCAACCGACATGGTGCAGGGCTTGGTATAGTCCTCATCTCTCCAGACGGCCTGGTTATAGAGCAAGCAATCAACCTTAGCTTCCCAGCATCCAACAATGAAGCGGAGTATGAGGCGCTTCTCGCAGGACTCAAGTCAGCACATTTCATGAAAGCAACCGAACTAATGGTATACAATGACTCTCTGCTGGTGGTAAACCAAATTTCTGGCGAATACGAAGCAAAGGACGACAGAATGGCCAAGTACCAAGAGTTAGTCAGAACAGAGATCAAGAAGTTTGATGTGGTAAGGATAGAACAAATTGGCAGGGAGGAAAACAGCCGAGCGGACGAGCTAGCAGGCCTTGCCTCAATGGCAGATACATCAATCCCTCATCCATTACTCATCGACTTCTTACCAAGACCAAGCATAGAAGACCCCGAAGCAGAAGAAGTATGTTGCACAGAATTAGGCCCTTCATGGATGGATCCCATCATCTTGTTCCTAAAAGACGGCATCCTACCAGAAGAGAAAAAAGAAGCCAACAGAATAAGAGCAAAGTCGCAGCGATTTTGGCTATCTCCATCTTTGGCATTATACAAGAAGTCATTCTCTGGGCCTTACCTCAAGTGCGTTCATCCCAGCAAAGTAGAAGCATTCTTGTTCGAAATACACAAAGGGGTGTGTGGAAGTCATCAAGGGGGAAGGTCGCTCGCTTACAGGGCTATTTCACAAGGATATTGGTGGCCATATATGCAAGCAGACTCAGAGAAATATGTGAAGAAGTGCGAGAAATGCCAAAAATTCGCGCACCAAATACATCAACCAGCAAGAGAACTCCTACCACTGACAAGCCCATGGCCTTTCGCAATGTGGGGCTTGGACATAGTAGGACCACTTCCAACAGCGCCCAGCGGCAGGAAGTTCTTTCTCGCAGCAACAGACTATTTCACAAAGTGGGTGGAAGCAGAAGCGTTGGCATCAATCAAAGAGAAAGACGTGAAGAAGTTTGTTTGGCAGAATATCATCACTCGGTTTGGCATACCAAAAGCACTAATCTCAGACAATGGTACTCAGTTCGACGGCAGAATCTTCAGAAGCTTTTGTGAAGAGTACCAGATAGAGTTCTACAATTCTACACCGGCATATCCTCAAGCAAATGGGCAAGCTGAAGCATCAAATAAAGTCATCTTAGATGGACTAAAGAAAAGGCTAGAGAAAGCAAAGGGCAAATGGGCGGATGAACTTCCTCACGTCTTATGGGCTTACCGCACCACACCTCGGCGATCAACTGGAGAAACACCATTCTCCTTAGCCTATGGAATGGAAGCAGTAATCCCACTAGAAGTTGGCCTCCCCACAATTCGAAGCGAAAATTTTGATCCAGACTTAAATAGAGAAGCCATAGCCTTACAACTCGACCTTGCAGAAGAAAGAAGAGAAAGAGCACTAGTCCACATCGCCTCATACCAACGAGAGTTAATCAGAAAATACAGCAAAAAGGTGCATCCAAGACAATTCAAGATTGGGGATTGGGTACTACGCAAAGTAATGGGAAACACCTTGATCCCAGGAGACGGCAAGTTAGGCCCAAATTGGGAAGGTCCTTATAAGGTGGTTGGGTTAGCAGGCAAAGGGGCATACCACCTAGAAGATAAGGATGACAAGGCAATCCCTAGGCCATGGAATACAGCCAATCTCAAGATTATTTTACTTTTAGCTTTTCTTCTTCAAACATATGTAATTTCTTTTTCCTTCAATAAAACAAGCAATTCTTTTTCAGCACAAGTTATTTTTTGTAAGAGTTAGCTTTAGTAAAGATTAAGTATATTGCGAGCATTCTATTCTAAGTTAGCGGGAAAAACTAACTTAGAAGTTGGCTGGATTAAACCAACACCCTTCCTAAGCCCAGGATAAGGATCCAGGCTGCAGGACATTTGGTCGGAATAACCAAATACTATAAGTTAGCTGGAAAAACTAACTTCGATGGTTGGCTGGAATAAACCAACTCTTGTTACTCTTCAGCCGAAGTAAGTGCATGGCTGAAGAGTGGTTGGCTGGAATAAACCAACTCTTGTTACTCTTCAGCCGAAGTAAGTGCATGGCTGAAGAGTGGTTGGCTGGAATAAACCAACTCTTGTTACTCTTCAGCCGAAGTAAGTGCATGGCTGAAGAGTGGTTGGCTGGAATAAACCAACTCTTGTTACTCTTCAGCCGAAGTAAGTGTATGGCTGAAGAGTGGTTGGTTGGAATAAACCAACACTTGTTACTCTTCAGCCGAAGTAAGGGTATGGCTGAAGAGTGGTTGGACTGGAATAAACCAACTCTTGTTAGTCTTCAGCCGAAGTAAGTGCAAGGCTGAAGAGCGGTTGGCTGGAATAAACCAACTCGTGTTACTCTTCAGCCGAAGTAAGTGCATGGCTGAAGAATGGTTGGGTGGAATAAACCAACACTTTGTACTCCTCAGCCGAAGTAAGCATATCGGCTAAGGAGTGGTTGGCTGGTAAGTATAGTTTAACCATCTAAAACCGAAATAACAGTTGGAGTAACTGAAGCATTACAAAGTACAGGCATACCCATCAGAACCAGAACAAGAATTGAAGCAAAATTTTTCATTCATTGAAACTATTACAAAGGATGTTCATAGTTCGGTTACAACAACAAACAGCAACAAAGAAAAAATACACAATCAGGAAAAAAGTTCTTCAATTTCGGCGTCAAAAGCCGCGTCACCAGCAACTTGAAGACCGGTTGCAAGAGGAAGTTCACTCTCGGTTGCCAGAATGCTTTCGGTTGGAACCACGGTTTCATTTGGCTGTTCGATAGGTAGGTCATCCACCATGGGCTCCAACCGAAGTGACGGGTCTGCACTTACAACCGGAATGTCTTCGGGAGCAGAGGAGTCATCAGAGTCTGAGTCCTCCAGAAACTCTTGTTGCAAGGCGTCTGCATACTCCGCAAGGGACTTCGGTATAAAGTAAGCTGGAGGGTCGAAGACCTCGGTCTGTTGATCATGACCGAGCTTCTCCACAGCCGCCCTCCAGCCGCACTTAAAGAACAGCTCCTTCGCGGCGTCGCATTGTTTGACATAGGCGTCTTCTGCCTCCTTGTAACCTCGCTTGTACCCCTCCTTTTCGGCCGCCTCTACGCTCTTTTTTAGTTCGCTTATTTCGGTGTCTTTTCTCTTCTCAAGCTTCACCAACTCCCGCAGATATTTGTCTTTCATAGCGATGGCCGCTTTCTGCCTCTCCGCTTCAGCCGAGCTAACCAGATCGGCAAGTCGACCGTTCTCTGCTTGAAGCTCGGTCATGTTCCTTTCGGCCTCCTCTAGTTCGGCCGCCTTTGCCTCGGCTTCCGCCATTGCTTGCCTTGTGGTTTTTCGGAGTTCTTGGACTTTCTTGTAAGTGATGTTGTTCTTCTGTAAGGCCTGACAAAACAAAGACTTCTCTTAAGCCGAAGTAAAGGTTGGAAAATTCAAACAAGAGAAAATGGACAGTTACTTACCAAAATCATGGACTTGGATGCAGACCGAATTGACTTTATTTTGGTGTTCAATTGCTTTAAGTGGTGCTCCATGTCCTTGGGGAGGCACACACTTTTGGCCAGATTAAAAGCCAATTGGTGATCTTTTTCAGCCACGACCGAGTCAGTAGCTTTGATGTCTCGGTCGTTGAAGGACAGCGGCGGAGCCCACTTCGGAGATTCAGCTCGGTCAGTTTGCTCCGGTTGGGGGGAAGGTTGAGGACTTTGGGGGATGGATTCAACCTCATCGACAAGTTGCTGTTCGGTCGATGTAGATCGGGCGCGTTTGGAAGGGCGGGATGAAGAAGGCCGTTGAGAAGGGAGGGCCACAACGGCAGGCTGCGCCTCAATAGTTGGTGGTACTTCGGCTCTGGTTGTTGCGGTCAGAAGGGCCCTAACCCTGCTTTTCTTTGCCATCTCTTCTTCAGCAGTTAATGGGACAAGTCGTATTTCGGGTAAGGTTGGGCCCGGTTCTGGTGCTTCCTCGAGAAGGCAATCGGTCACTCGAGCCTTCCGACGACCGCTATATCGGTAGGTCGGTTCAAAGTTTAGAAGTTTGGCCCAACTCCTTTCTTTACACCGTAGTGCGGCTCGCAAAATCGCAAGGTTGGGATAGCTGTATAGGGAACGGAGGTGGGCGAAATCTGCAAAAAGAGAAGTGTTAGTTCGGCTAATAGACTAAAAAAACCGAAATAACATACAAGGAAGAAGACCGAAGTTAAATTACCGGGCTCTCCCTTTTTCCAATTTATAGGTCGGCCAGGAATTTGGGCTTGAAAATCCTCAAAGTTCCCAGAGACCCAGAAAAAATCATCGTCGTTAAGATCTTTGTCCGGTGTGTTTTTAACTATCTTCTCTCGGCGGCGGCGAATCCTAAGGTAATAGACCCACCCAGCATCTTTTGAGCCGATGGAGTATTGATGGAATATTTCGGCCAGGCCAAGGTTTAATCCGGTTTGGTGGTTCAGTGCGGCTATCCCCATTATAATACGGTATGTATTGGTGGACAGTTGGGTGGGGCATAATCTAGTCTGCCTAAGGAATTCGCAGATCAACGGTTGGACAGGAAACCGTAGTCCGGTTTCTATTATGGATTGAAGGGTAAAAGGGACGAAGCCTTCATTTTCCCAAGGAATTACATCTTTTTTGGCCAACGTCAGATGGACGTCATCAGGAATTTGGTAATCTTTCCTAAATTCGGCCATGCCACCAGGGGTCTCAACTAGATACCTATACTTGCCCATCTGATGTATAATTTACTTATAATTTATATCGGTGCAAGAATCGTGCTCAGTAGCTCGGTTGAGCGCACGCAGGAGTGCCTGGGTAACCTAAGTCTGCAAAGTAGAAAACAGAGGGGGTTAAAGCACTGATCATTGGACCGTGCTACAATTTAAAAGCAAGGTATAAGAGCCCTACTTCGGCCTCAAGAAAAACTGGTTCTATCTCGGTCCATCAAAAGGTTTGGTAGCTCGGTTTGAGCAGTTTGCTCGTTAGACCGGTTTATCGTCTAGGGGCAGCTTTCTGAGTTCGGTCTAAAAGACTAAGAAAGCTGGTTTGGCCCCAAGGCCTAAATCGGTTGTAGTATGAATAAAGTTACTTCGGTTAAGCCTCTAGGGGCAGCTTTCTGAGTTCGGTTAGGAATTAAGAAAGCTGGCTTGGCCCCAAAGGCTTAGCTCGGTTGAAGACTAAGGTTCTTAGGTCAATGTATTCAGACTTCGTTCGGTGATCTTATTTCGGCTAAAGTGAATCAGAAGGTTATTTTTTGAAGCTACTGTCATTTCTACAAGTTCTAGTTCGGCTATTGACTGAAGTAATTTGCCTATTTGGACAAACAGTACCCTAGATCGGTTGCTACATTATTCTGGATTTAAGGCTAGTTTTTTACAGAAGTTCATACACACATGAACTCTGCTACTATTTCTTCGTGAAAGTACAAAAGCAAAGCAACAAATGGAGAAAAGTGTTTGCAAAAAACACACAAAACAAAAACAGATGATAAAACAGGCAAAAGAGCAAGAAGGATAGGCTTGCTTACCCGAGTAAGAGAGAAGCTAAGAGATGGAGGCAATGGCAGAAATGGAGGCACGAACACAGCAAGCTCAAAACTCAGGGGCTCAGGAAACAAGAGAGAAGAGAAGGTGAAGAGAATGGGTGAATGGTTCAAAAAAGAGAAGAGTGTTTTGTGAAATAAGAGAGAGAGAAAAGGCGGGAACTGTACAAAATTTCTGTAGGGCGGCGTGACAGTTGGCCACAGCTTATCAGAGCTTGCCACGTGTCACTGGAATGGGAAGCGTTACAGACGCTATGATTGAAGAGACGTTTTTGACCGGACAAAACGGAGCCCGGGGTAAAATTAGCTCGGCTTAAAAGTTCGAGAGTTTTTAGCTTGGCTGGAGAGGCTAAAGTATTTTTAGCTCGGCTGGAAAAGCTTAAAACGACGCCAGCTCGGCTGGTGGACTGGTAATCCCAATCATGCTATGCAAATGGAATTAAGGGGCAATTGAGAGGGTAATTTTTGGTAAAAATTGGGCCGAGCTATGTGATAGGCTTCGTGGCCCAAAGTGCCAAGGACTTGGTGAAAAGGCCGCAAGGTTACACCGGCCCAGGAGAAGCATTATCCTTAGGAGTATGAATCCTAGGATACTTCATACTCCCCGGAGTAACCATACTTCTCCTGGGATTCATACTCCTAAGGATATTGCCTCTTTTATTTGAGTTTCGTTTTATGATGAGGCCAAGCAAAAACATCTCAAATATTCTAAATGCCACACGTGTTAAAGATGTTGGAAGTGTTTTGAGAATTAAAATTTGAAGGGAATATAATATAATTATAGCAAATTACTGGTAGTGTAACTTACCTTTATTAGTTAGGACTTCCTTTCATATATTTTTGGTCATAGGGAGCATAACAGTTTGATTGTTGAGCAATGTTTGATGCAAAATTCATGTTGATTAATTTTAAAGTTTTCATGTCAATATATTGTAGGTAAGATTAAGATCGCATTAAATTTAAATTGTTTTAAGAGAATTTTACGAATCTCCAATAAATATGAAAGAAAGTGACCTTGTTTGGTTTGTGTTTTGAGATATTATTTCAAAAATAATTTTTTGAAGAAAGTTTAGAAAATTTGAAATATTGTTTAGTTATATATTTTGAAATAGTTTTGCTTGGTAGCTCAAAATTGGTTGCCTCAAATGGCTCGAAGTGCCAAAACGATCCTTTTTTTTGTGTGCCTCTTTTCCTTCCCTTTCTCTTTTCTCTCTCAAACTAGTTTGGGAACCAGACAACAACGACAGAAAAAGAGGAGCAGAGGTGTAACGCCCTCAAAATAATATAAATAAACCAGCTCAAAAGAGATATGAACATAGTAGAATTGGTATACTTCCATTCTTTAGAGTTCATGTTACAAAAGGTATTATATGCATTATACATTCATAAATGTTTAACACTAGTTAAAAACAACAAAATGGATGCTGTTACGGGCTTACATATTTCAAAGATATAATTTGGTTACAACAAAAGAGAGCCATAAGCTTTATACATTTAAAGCCCTTGGCTTGAATAAATAATTACATACAAGAGTAACAAAAATAGAGCCTCCAGCTCCTAAGTCTTCCCAAGCTACGTCTTTGGAGGAAGCATATCACCTGTACCTAAAAATGGTTTTCCGAGTAGGGTAAGCCAAAGCCTAGTAGAAATAGTCTATCACAATATATGAGATTTAACTAAGATATAAATGTCAAGTGTATATATGTTCAACACTTATAACCAAAGCATATTTACTTTACATGACTACACGATTCCAACATTCACATCTAGATCCATTCCAATTTATTCATTTCATATTTGTTCATTTTATTTCAACTCATAGGCCAAATTTACAACTCTCCGAATAACCCAACTGAGATTACAACTCAATGGTTTTCAATCAACACAACAAATATATAAACACTCCAATCTTGTCATTTTACAGAAATTTCTTCCGCGGGATCGGTACCTATGTATACATAAGATTTCGGGACTTTCACTTTGGATACTCCGGCCAACTTAATCTTCAATGGAGTCCATCTCCTATCTCCTCCCAAGACATGGAATACATCCCTTTCTCCTCCCAAAACATTATACACATACGATATATTTAAAGGCATCGTCATATTCAATGACATTTAATTACACATATTCAATATCTCAACACACCGTCATATTCAATGACATAGTTAAATGATTAGTTTCAATTATCCTAATCCTTATACAATTTCTACAACAATCATAGCTATTCTCCATCGATAGTCCAATACAGATATTTCTAAATAGATATATAATCTAAATAACAAATAATTTATCAAATTCTCATATGTGAGTGATTTAACAAATCCAACTACACCATTCATTCCTGCACCCTCCGAATTTCACATTTTCCATACCAATTCTATTATTTATACAAAATAATTATTTAATATAAATTAGGGCAAATTTCCTTCTTTTTTTTTTTTTTTTTCAAATATCAACTCCAAGGCCAAATTTCATCATATTAACCCAAGGTAACCTCATATTCAATACCCCATGTTCAATTATGGAACCCAACATATAAAACCCCTCTTTTTAATTTGAGCCCAAACCCTAGTTTACCCAAATTACTCCCAAATCTCATGATTTATACATAACAACAAATATCTAGGTTAAAAACCATATTAAGGTGGAGAATATCCTTACCTCAAGAGTAGAAGCCCAAAGAAGAAGATGAAGAACTTCAAGAATGCCCAAACTCAACTTTGTTCGGATCAAATGAGAGTCCATAAGATGCTCTAACTTTTTAACAAAGGAACAAGGGTTGAGAGATTTCTAAATCTAGGTGTATTTGTAGAGAGAGATAGTATTTTAGAGAGAGAGAGTGTGCCGATTTAGGGTTTTGAGTAAAAAAGAAATCAAAAAGTGATATAAAAATGCTCTGTTGCGAACTGATACACGCGACCCTAGCTCGAGCGAAGGAGTTGTCGCTCGAGCGACCAGACACAACAAGTGACCTTGCTCAAACGCAAGAAGCGTTGCTTGAGCGCATAATACCTTCAGAAGTTTTACAAACGCACACCTTCGTTTCAGCGAAAGAAGCCTCGCTCGAGCGAAGAACTTTACCTTCCCAGAAATTCTGTAGGTCTGGAAAAAAATACTGGAAACACTCAAAGCTCGCTCGAGCGCAAGAAATCTCGCTCGAGCGAAAAAGCAAATTTCACAAGACTCACTCGAGTGCAAGAAGCCTCGCTCAAGTGAAGAAATAATTTTCTGGACAACAACAATTTGCATAACTAGCAACTAACTTGTTCCGAACATGCCCAAGACATTCCAATACTCAAACCCAAAGACAAATGAGGGAAAACAAGACATGGATAACAATATTGAACCACGAAACCCGAGTCCGGAATATAACAAAGGCCGGGTCAAAACTAGAATCGCTATAAGAGGAGGAAGAGAGGGAGCTACAGAAGGTTTCGCCGCTCGAATGGGAAGCCATCAACCTATCACATAGAGAAAGGAAGAGAAACTCAAAATCCACCAAGAACAATCAAGCAAATCTCAAACCCTTCTCTTTCTTGTTCTTCCTTTGTTCTTTTCTAAATCAAAATCAAAATCAACACCAAAACCAAAACTCAAAATCAAACCCACAGCCAAATGAAAATCAAAAGCCAAAATCAAACCCACAGCCACAGCCACAGCCACAAATCAAAATCAAAACCCAAATCAGAAAGAGATGAAAAAGATGAACAGAGGAGGAAGAGGAAGAGAGGACGCCGAAGATGGCTTCGCCGGCCAAATGGGAAGCTGTCAATCCATCACACAGAGAGAGAAAGAAATCTAAAATCCACCAAGAACAATCAAGCAAATCTCAAATCCTTCTCTTTCCTATTCTTTCTCTATTTTTTTTGGAATCAAAATCAAAATCGAAACCCAAAATCAAATCCACAGCCAAATCAGTTCAAAATCAAACCTAGATCTGTTCCTCACAGCCATAAATCGTGGTTCCTCATAGCCATAGAGAGAGGGACGCTTTTGGAGAACGAGAGAGATAGTGAGGAGAGAGAACGAGAAAGAGAGAGAGACATTCGGGGCATTCAAGCCCATGAATGTCGAGCTACTAGGCATTTTTCATTTGAAAATAGTTTTAGAGTTTTGAAGTTTGGAATGATTTGATATTTTTTTGTAATTGAATAGATGGTGTGTGAGAAAAAAAGTGATTAAGAATAAGAGAAGAGAGAGAACATGTGATTGATTGATATGTAGTAGAGAAAAAAATACTTTTAAATTTATTTACTTTTAATTTTCAACCAAACATATTTTTAGATTTTTTTTTTTTTTGAAAACATATTTTGAAAGACAAATCATACACACCATTATATTACTAGTAACATAAAAGTCATTACGAAAGAAACGTCGACATTTAGGTTAAGTTTAGAAAGACTAAATAAGTGTATTTTTGGACTTTTTATGAAATATGGGTTGAATTTGGGTTGGGTTTGAAGTGATGTGTTAGAGAGGTGATGTGACTTAAATAAGATGATGTGACTTAAATAGGATAGTAACTTTTTAACTTTTTAAATTTTTTAAAAGATGCCAAACTTAGCCTTAAATTCCATCCACTATTCAAAAGACAAAAATGTACAGTATTAATATGAAAAATCGTTGAATATATATAGTACAACTAAGGTTTTTTTTTTTTAATTAAAATAATAATAATGATCTTTGGAAGCATTCATCAATCCATCCCATCACATCACATCCCATCCCATCCCATGGACCACTTAAACTTGTAGCAAATTGCTTGGATTTCTCACAGTAAAGGAGTAAATGACAACAAATATGACAAGCATGTCATATTACTTTCTTTTTCGTTGTCTATTCCATTCTATATGTTCTCACTTTATAGCTCCACGACAAAAGTTAATGTGCTCTTGGTTTAAAGGAAGAAATTGGGGTAAACAACACTTTTAATTTATATAATTTAACTCAAATTTTATTGTAATTCTTAATATTTTAAATTAAATATTTTGATCCTTGCAAAATTAAGTTTCAATTTGGTCATTATTTCAAATTAGAGGTTAAAATTAACAATTTTGAGATACTTATCGGTCTTGAGACGTATACGCAGAAAAAATAACAAGAATTTGAATAGAATGACTAAATTAAAACTACACGTAAAATATAATAATCAAATTGTTCAAATTGAAACAATAAAGACTGAAGTGAAATTTTTGTTAAATTATAAGAGTGAAAAGTATAATTTATATCCAAAATATTATTATGAATTTTCATGGTGAGAGTTATAAATATATATTTGTGATGTTTTACATTTTGTAATAAAATTTATGAACGGTGGATCTATGGCTTGCATATTCTTAAAACAAAAATTACGGATTGTTGTGATTATATTATCAACAGTATGATATAAATGTTAAAAAATATTTGTAATAGAAAACTATTTTATTAAAAAAATTATTACAAATGTGATTATATTATCAATGGTGTGAAAAGTATAGTATTTATTACAAAATATTATAATCATATTACCTATTATGGTAAAGTGCATAGGGTATTATTAGGGGCTCCATGATATTAAGATCAAGTTTGGCATGTGGTCAAAAAGTTAAAAAGTTACTAAAAAGTTAAAAAATTATTGTTATTCATCAAAAATTAAAAAGTACGACTGCACAACTCTCAATTTTAATTTTTTCCTACACATTAATTTATATAATTTTTTTATACACATTTTTTCATAAATAGTTAAAAAATTAACCTAAATAATTATATTTTTTTCCTCAAATTTTTAGTCTAAAAAATTAAAAAATACAATTATTTAGAACAACTCGAACAATTCCTAAATTATTCGGTTCTTTGACATTTTGTTCGCTTTTCTCCGCAATGCTTATGAGATAAGACATCTTAACTTTCTTTTGTTTATATGCTATGACTTGTTTTACTCTTGGTATCTTTCTTAACTTTACTTTAAATCACAATTTTATAAAGCAAATCATCATGATTCGGCATGCTTGTGTTATACTCTTTTGTTTGGTTCTAGCATAATTTGATATTATATTTTTATTTTTAAAGATTTGCATGCGACTTTGCAATAGCAAATGGCCACACGCCATGTGTATTTATCGGAAAACTATGATCATAATAAAAGAAAAGAATAATTTATGTTATGGCAGTTAGGCCTCGTTTGGAAACAGCTAATTTAGTAATTTTTTAGTTATTTGGTTAAAATATGAGTTAAAAAAATTAGTATGTTTGGGATGACTTTTTAGTTTTTTACGAAAAGATGTACAAAAAGTAGAGAGAAGAGATAATCTTTGACTTTTTAGTATGAATTGTTAGCTTTTTGACTAATTTAATAATTTTTTGACTTTTTAACTAAAAAGAAAGGTTCTCAAACGAGGCCTTACTAATCAACTATTTTGGCTGAAATGGATCATATAATAAGAGATGATCCCACTTTAGTTTGATATTCTTATTCTCTAATTGCAAATGATTTGGCAATTTAATTTTGATGAATTACCTAAAACTCCACCAAATTTATTATATTTCACAATCATACTATAAAAGTGTCATCCTAATATCACAAATAAAAAAGTTAATAATCTCGAAGAATAATTTGAAAAATTACTTGGTAGTCATAATGTGTGGCCGACCTTAAGTGTACAATACAAAAAATAAAAAGCAGTGGCTTTCTTCTAGTTTTAGATTGGATTGGAGGGTGTTATTGGACCTGTGTGGCCTACTATGGGTTCTGTTTCGATAATCAAAACCGATCAATGTGTAGAACTCGTCGAGTACTATATGCGTGTAAAAAATCACGTTGATCAGATATCGATAGCTATCTCATCGTATCAGTTTTCTGTCAACCATTTATTTTTTCAACGCTCATTTTTT
The DNA here is from genome assembly GCF_055761805.1 of Camellia sinensis. NCBI lineage: Eukaryota > Viridiplantae > Streptophyta > Magnoliopsida > Ericales > Theaceae > Camellia > Camellia sinensis. The sequence continues at coordinate 195,364,088 of NC_138964.1, forward strand.
TTTATACAAAACTGATTTGATCACATAGTTATCGATATCCGATCAATGTAATTTTTTACAAGCATATAGTACTCATGAGTTCTACATATTAAACGGTTTAAATTATTGAAACGAGACCCATGATGGACCCTCATTGACCCAACAATATTCTCCAATCCGATCTGAGGAGAGAAGAAAGCCAAGCCAAAATAAAATACTTGAGATAGCTACACACTGACGTGACTTTCATAATTTATAGAAACGCCCTATCCAAAATTATACTAAGTTTAATGAAATAATAATAATTCTAATTCATTGATTAAAAACTATCAAAATATACAAGTTATTTCTCCAAACTTTTGGATAATTGTTTTTTTCTAATTTATTTAAGTCATTTATACTTAATAAGTTGTAAGCATAAGATATACCAAATAATCTAACACAAATTTTCAAAATAAAAAATAAAAAAAAACTTAGTAGCTCATATAAATCATACCAAATAATCCCAAAATACATGCATTCAAAAACTTTAAATTGTGGTTATCTCAACTCAACAACAACAAAATTTCATTGATATGTAGAAGTTCTAGAAGTTATCAATGCGTGTCTTAAAATCAAATTGGAGTTTAAGCAATTTCTAAGCCTCATATACAAATAGTTAATGCAGGGTTGGTGTTAACCATTGAAAGAGAATTTGAAAAAAGAAAAGAAAAGAAAGGATTTTAAGCAATGTTACAAAAACACCTACTTAGACAATTAAGTTTGCACACCAAAATTCAAGTTTAGGTGACTCTCATGTTAAGAGAGTGACATATAGTTCAGAGGGAAGGAGACAATAATATGATCAAACCCATAGCTAATTAATTAATAAAAAAACTAAGCATAGTTAGTTAGCATAATCACATCGGTTGGTACATGACCTTAGTGAGAGCGGTTACATTATGAAGTGAAAGACTACTTAATGGGTTTAATCATTAAGGAAAACAAATTAAAAGGATTGACTACTTGCTTCACTTAAACTGCCCTTTTATTCGATACCCACGATGTTTCTCCTTTTTTTTGGTTAGAATTCTTGGAGTTATCAAACTTAAAATTAATTGGTATTAAATGAAGAGATTTCTAAACAATATAATAAAGCTTAAGTGGTTTAAAAAAGTAATATGGGATATGTTGGAAAAATTGAATAAAAATTTACTCCAATGGTTTTGTCTCTTGAGATGAAAGGGTGTGACCTTTAAAGGGTTACAACCTTTTTGAAGAGTCACATAGAAGTCTATAAATTCCATCTCCCTCACTTCAGTTTGTATAGAGAATTCTCATTTCTTCTTCACTTTGCATTTATTCTTTATATTTCCCGAGTCTAATTTTCCTATAAAGAGAGTATATGCACAGCGAAATTCGCTAGGCTTGCAATAGTAGTGTTGCTAGTGCAAGACATTGATCATTGTATCCTGAGAGATAAACGTCTATTGAATCCTAATCACCGGTGGGAGGACGGATTTGTCTTAAAGAAAGAGTGTCACGCACTCGACTCGATCATGTTTAATCTATTAATATACTGTAAGTTTTGTTACGTTTTTTATGTCGATTTATTTCAGTTTTTATGTTGCCCAAAAACCGTTTACATATTTTTAAAATTATATTTTCCATATAGTTTGGTACTATTGTTCTAACAATCTCCAAGATAAAATGATCGACAACAAACAGTAGTAGCACTACAAACTGTTTGTACAACAAACATACTTTGTATTTATACACTTTCTCACAATAAAAATAATGCAGCAAAATATAGAGAATAATTGCAGAATTTTTTTGACGAAATTGGAGTGAAAAAACCAAGTAAGGACTAGTATATTTATAGATGAAAATGGTGGCTGTTAGGTTTGAATCCAATACGTATGGTACCTGTTCGGATAGATCAACATATCTGGTTTGAATTTCAAACAGATAAAAACTGTTTTGGGTCTGAATCTGGACAGATTCGGATCTGTTTGGACAGTGAACCTGTCCATAAAATTTTAAAGAGGTGCAACAAATTTGAATTCAAAAAATTAAAATTTAAATTGGACAGATTTTACCAAAAAATAAAATTGAATTTAAATGTTTTTGGCCCAAAAAGATAAGTATTGGGCCAGACAAGCCCAACGTAACCTCACATTACACACCCGTGCCCAAGTCTAGCCCAGCCCAGCCCAACCGACTGGTCGGGCGGTGGCGGCGAGCGCGCATGTGTTTATTTTTGGGTCCAATGGGTCTAGCCCAATTTGCCCATAACCTCTCCCTTTTACAAACTTGGGGTGCCCATTGGGACCCTCCTCAAGTTACAATCCCAACCTTCATAAACCCATAAAATTCTTTCCACCAAACCAATATGGGACAAGTCCTTATTTAAACCTTAAGGAATTTTCATCAAAAACTCAATTTTCATGGAACTCACTTTGGCTTCAATTTCTCATTCACCTAATAATGGTTTTGAGCAACCAAATATACCACGTGAATTATAACACGACATAGAACGTGTTACCACTTAGACCTGCCAAATTTGGCGTATGGGTCCCACCAAAAAAATAGAAATGGTTTTGGAAATTAGATTTAGGGTAAGCTATAATTTTAATGATCACTTATATTTTGAAAAACCTAGAGGGGTATTTTCAAGAGGAATACTTAAGAGACTTGAAATAAGGATCACTTATATGAGTGTAAAGGGCCTTTTATGAGAATTGATAAGGCTAAATTTTCTAAGGCACTCATGAAACATTAGGCCTTGCCCAAGGCCAAAAAGGGCACGACCGGGAGAACTAAGCTGTGTTTGGAGATATTTTGTGTGAATTCTATTGTCTTGACTTACACAAACGGTTGACTAGTTTAAGGTATCACGTCCACTAACTAGCTAGTAAGTCCGATAGGCTTTCACTAGGGAAGGTTCAAAGCCGAAAGTTACTTATCCCGATACAGGGTATTTCCTTAATATACTCTCTCTTTGTTTGCTTGTTGTTGCATGTCCTTTTAGTAAATTTTATTTATGTAGGGGATTGTTGGAAAATTTGAATTAAAATTTACTCCAATGGTTGTGTCTCTTGAGATGGAAAGGTGTATCCTTTTAAAGGTCACAACATTTTTGAAGAGTCACATAGAAGTATATAAATTCTATCTCCCTCACTTCAATTTGTATAGAGAATTGCCATTTCTTCTTCACTTTGCATTTATTTTTTTATATTTTCCGAGTCTAATTTTCCTATAAAGAGAGTACATGCATAGCAAAGTTTGCTAGGCTTGCATTAGTAGTGTTTCTGGTGCAAGACATTGATCGTTGTATCCTGGGAGATAGACGTCCATTGAATCAGTGGGAGGACGAATCTGTCTTAAAGAAAGAGTGTCACACACTCGACTTGATCAGGTTTAATCTATTTATGTAGTGTAAGTTTTATTACGTTTTTTATGTCGATTTATTTCAATTTTGGTGTAGCCCAAAAACCGTTTATATATTTTTTAAATTATATTTTTCATATAGTTTGGTACTATTGTTCTAACAGGACAAGTCTATACTCTACTAGTCTCTTATACATGTGGTCTGATCAAATCTATTTCTTTGGTGTCTTGTTGCTCTATCACTTCTACATTCGACGGAATCGCATGTAAGTTAAATGCCTCCAATAATTTTAATTTGTTATTAAAGTTGAATCTTGGATAGCTTTTGGGGGGCTATCTACATGAGTTTTTTTTTCTCTCATCTCTACAAGAAACAGGGCCGCATGTGTAGTGTAGGTAGTGTTAGAGACTTGTCAAATATCACATCTCTAAATTACTTGCTTTATTTATTTTTTGGAGGAGATACAACAACAATGTAATATTTAATTCACCGAAAAAAAAAACAATGTAATATTTACCTAACATATGAGAAATGTAGCGATCCCAACTTTGCCACTTTGCTGAATATGTCGGGGATTGAGCTGCCCGGTCAGCTCGCGGGGGTCTAGAGGGCAGCACCCCTTGGCGGGTCCTAGGGTAGCGCCCTGGCAGGATTGAGGGGCAGCGCCCCGGAAGCAAAAATGCAAAATGCATTAGAAGTTACTTGTCCCCTCGAGCGACTGTTTATGCGCTCGAGCGGAGAATGTTTGGTTCCAGAAGTTTGACCTGTCTACAAAAGTACTGGGAAAGTGTATTTGACGCTCGAACGGGGCTTTCTACGCTCGAGCGGACCATGTTATATCAGTTCGTGAATTTGATATTTCAGATCACTTTTGTATATCTCTCTTTCTCTAAAGACCCTTTCCTCTCCCTTCTCTCTACATTTCCCTACGCCAAATTGGATCAAAACCTTGATTTCTCAAGATCCATTAGAGTTTTGCCATAAGTTTTTCATCACAGTTGGTTAACTTCTCGAGGGCTTCGTTGTGTGCAGTGAAGATCGAGTTTTGATACCATTGATTTTTGGGGTTTCATCTCATTTCTTCTTCAAAACTTGAGGTAGAGATTTTCTTAGAGTTATATATGTATTTTTGCAAGATCTATATGATTTTCGAAATCATTTTTCGATAACTTTGAAAATTGATTGTTGATTCAAGAAGTTGAGCGATTTTGAAAGTGGGTTTATCTTTTATTCTTTTAAAATGATCTTATGGGTTTTGATCTTCGTTGATTGAAGAAAATATGATTTTGGAAAGTTTTTTTTCAAAAGATTTGAGTTGTATAGTTTTGGTAAGAAAACTTAGAATTTGAGAATTTTTTTTAGAAGATTGAAAATCCATGAATGATATTATTATATTTATTTTGTATGTCAAAATAAATGGATGTTTGAAAATTTTCTTATTTATATTTATATAAATGATGAATTTCAGAAAATATAAGGATTGTTGTTTATTTTGAAAATTATTATTCAAAACGTTGAAATAGTCTTGAAATAACTAATTATTGAGGATACTTGAGAAGAGGGAATTGTGTTATTCCTTGGATGATGAATTGGAATAAAAGTATTTATGTTCATCTTGTGAAATTGGCATATCAATTCATTTGATTACATTCAACTTTGAAAGTTGATTTGAAAACTTGCATTGAGAAAAGAATGTTGAGAAACAAGTTTTTATGGAATGGTTTTGGAATAAATACATTGGTAAGTCTTGATAGGTGGTGTAGATGATATTGAATAAGTTGGCCTGAGAGTCCGGAGTGAAAGACCGAAAACTCGCACGGATAGGTGTCGAGCTTTCCAGTTAATACCGGTAAAAATGATAATTTGGTAGTACTTGTATAGTCTACTTGCAGACACCGACCTAAGGATTATCAAAGTCGTATTTACCGCCTTTGAAATAAATTGTTAAGTTTTGAACAATTGAAATTGTATGATATCATTGAGCATGATGGTTTTCAAAAGATGAAAATATAATTTATCTTCAAAAAGGGCATAGCATGACATGTGCATTTCATCTCTTGAGACTTGTATAAAATATATATACTTTGTTAAGAATTTTCTACTGGGCTTTATGCTCACCCTACGAGATTTTTGTGCAGGAAAAGATGTAGTGATCCCACCCAACTAAGGGCGTGGAAGTATGTGTGTTGGGAATATAATGCTCTCATTTTGCTGTGACTCTGTGTGTAAATCAAGGGCTGTGTTTGTGTGGGTTTGAATAACCATTTTGTGTAACCAGGCTCAAGCCTTGGAAACTTGTAAACCCTTGGAGGTATTTATTTATTTATTTACTTATTGTTGGATTAATGTATTGTTGCATGAAGAACTATTGTATCATGTAATGTAAGTTTAGAGATTTATATTTGATTTTTCTTGAAAGAGTCATAATTGCTGTCTTATTATTTGGGGTAAAAATTTGAGGCGTTACAAGAAATGAGAGAAAATGAGACCAAACTTGATATCTAACAAAAAGGATTTAACCACTCGCACTACCTTTTGTTTCAAGTCACTCAAACTTAATTAACATATTTGTAAGGTCTAATTGTTTTTGGATTCAACCCTCAATTAATTCTAACATGGATGATACAATATTGTAAAGACTATGGACCCCATAATTTAAATATATTATAACCCATTGGTCAAAATAGAAAACACGAAGTCACAAGGCATTATGAGCTAGGCTATTTTCAACTTGGTGTGTTATATATGTCATATTCTTAATGCTCGGTTTGGCAAAGATTTGAAACATGACTTTTTGACTTTCAAAAATATATAGAAAAAAAATGAAAAAATATCAAATTAGTGTAGTTTTACAAAAATGTTTATAAAATAATAATTTTTTTTATACATATTCATAATTAAAATTGTAAACTTTTTCATAATAAGGTAATTTTTTTTTCTTGGACACCACTAGGGTGTGATTACCCCCCTGTCTCCCAAAAAAGGTGAATTGTTTGGCAAAAAATTTAAAATAATAATGGTATAATGAATAAGTACATTTTTTATACAATATTTTGTTAGTATTTCATGTGTCAAAATTGTATTGATAACAATTAAACTAATACAGTGCTATATATGAGTTGATGAATAAGTTATGATAAAAAATATGATCACTCCAACATTATTGAATTTAAAATGTAACTTTTTTAAGACTATGCCACATAGACTAAGCTTTTCTCTGTTTTTTGGAAAAATTACCCTTAAGTAGCTTTCAAAAATTATTACACATTAATAAAAAAAATGATTTTAACTATTAAAATTTATTAATTGTTTATAATTAATTTTTTTGACACTTGCTGTACTGTTATTTTTCCTTTTTTTTTGGGGGGGGGGAGGGGGAGAGAATTATAGACAAATAGTACCAATACAACATAATTGTAAAAGTAATAAAAATATAAGACTTACTTGCACAAATTAATGTATAATAAATTACTTGTACTAAAAATATGACTTACTTTCACATTTTAATACATAAATTACCTGTACTTCCATTATTTTGTAATTAATTTGTGTTGATATCATTTTTTTAAATTGTCTCTTTTTTTTTCAAAAAGTTTTAAGGTTGCGTAACATCATCAAGTTTCTTGTTTTAAAAAAGAAAAAAAAAAAGAAGCTTTTTAAGGCTTTCACTTTTTCTAAAAAAGTTTTTGAATTTTTTTAAATAATAAAATTTAAAAAAACGTTTGTTTTTGTTCGCCAAAAAAAAAAAAATTGTCAAGGTCAAATAAAAACAAGGGAAAATTGTAAATAAGCGAGATAATTTTAAAATAATTACACTATAAATAAAATCATTTTTTTATACAAGTAAACATAGAAAAAAAATACTTATATCATGATAAAAATAAATTTTTTTTTTCACTACCGATTGAAAATACAATTTCTTTTAAAAACAAAGGGCCCAAGATATCAATGTGTAGTTACTCCTCACCTACCTCTCTACTTTATGGAATAGTGTTTTGCAGTTGCGAAAAGTCCACACACTTGCGTTGCGGGCCAATTTGGCCCAGTATAATAAAGACCTGACTAGACGTTGTTTGTTATTCCTTCACATCTATCAACCCCTCCTTTTGCCTTTCTTTCACTACCTTTACTTTGTTTTCAAGTTGGAACTACTTTCATTAGAGCATTCACAATGAAATAATTATTAAAAATGTTTGTTTAAATGTACAAATTTGTAAAAGTAAAATTCAATCTTATATGTGGAGCTTTTGTTAATTTAAGAGTTGTTTGGGATGATCTAAATAAGTATATTTTTTGACTTTTTATGAAATATGGGTTGGGTTTGGGTTGGATTTGAAGTGATGCATAAGAGAGATGATGTAATTTAAATAAGATGATGTGACTTAAATAGGATAGTAACTTTTTAATTTTTTATCTTTTTCAAGACATGCCAAACTTGACCTTAGTGATTGCATGGATACTTTAATAAACAAGTTGAAGTGCGAGTTAAGTTGTTATAGACTCTCTTGAGTTTGTCAAATTTAAAAAATTAAATGTAGAAAGGAAAAAAAACCAAAAAAGTGAAATCTTTCCCCCTCTCTCTCTGTCTCTCTCTTATCTTGCCACGGTTAATGGGGCAAAGTATCATTATTGGTCCTCCTCAAAAATAAAGAATCGCCTCTTAACTACTTAAAATAAATAAATAAAATCCCACATAAATTTCATTAATATTTAACTATGGTAAGTGTACCATATAAAACAAAATACCATAAGAATTGCATTATTAACATTTATGTTAAAAATGTTTCCAACTTAACTAAAATCTCGAGGAAAACATATAAAATTGTTATATGGATTTAGATAAAGATTTGAAAAAAAAAAGAAATAGAAAAAAAAATTAATTTATATTTTATTCACATTTTATTTTTTATTTATTGTCCTTCTAAATTTATAAACACACCCTTAAAAGATAGTGGCCCCGTTTGGTGTAGCTGTTAAAATAAATTATAGATTATAACTTAACAGATTATAGATTATGACTTTAATCAGAAGCTGTTAAACTGTTTGGTGTAGCTGTTGGATTATAGATTTAAGTTGCTGAGTAGTGTTTGTTAAATAAGCTGTGAAGTAGCTTTTTCAATTAATTTTTATTTTTTATTATTCACTACTTGTTTATATTTCTCATAAATAATAATAATAATAATATTCTATATTCCATTTGGGTCTTTTTCTATTTTTAAAAAAATAAAAAATAAAAAAATTTAAGAGTATAACCGTAAATTAACATGTATACAGCAGAAACTGATAATCAGAAACAAGGGGTGAGCAACTTCTCAGAATTAGCTTTTTGGACTTAAAATAGCTTTTTGAACTTAAAATAAATTGCTAGAATAAAAAACTGTTTGAAATAAGTTTAACCAAACAATCCAAAATAACTTTTCAAAAACCAAAAGCCATAAGTTAACTCAAAAAAACCCAAACAAACACCACCAGTGTAAGACATTCATCAATTTACGAGACTTACAAGAATTAAAGATACTGTAAAACATTCTGGATCAGCCTGCATGCAAACTACTTTTGGGCCCACCCAATTTAATGATGGGTAAAGCAAACAAAATAATTCTGGGCCCATCAATAAGCCTGAAGTTTATGGGCCTTCCTGACAAGTGTAATACATATGGGCCGCCATCTTCAGTTGCTGGACTAAATGTAGTAAGTCAGTCCACTAGCTGGGACTTTTTATTCTCTAAAGCCCAATCTCCCTTCTCAAATGGACTTGCAGCTAAAGCAATATGAACCGTACACAAATTTAGTTAGTTAGGATTGATACCAAGTTGACATGAATAATTCGTTTAATAAATGATTAGTTACACATTTTAATTTTAATTTCATTAAGAGGTGTCAAGACATGTTTAAATCATTTTATGTAACCCCATCCAACTAAATAAAAAATATGTAAAATAAGATTTTTGGATCAATATAGTCTTTTGTTTTCTATTTGAGAGAATTTGATCATTCATTTACTATTTTGGAGTGAATTTAGTAAATAAAAAATATGATTTATTTTTTAAAATTCGAGAAAAGGAAATGAATTTAAATTAAATATTTTTATGAATTGAACTATGTGCCAAGTATTATTGAGAAGAGTTTTTTTTTTTAAAAATAAAAATAAAAATAAAAATTAGAGAAATGAAATTGAATTTAACATTTTTATGAATTGAACTTTTGTAACCATGTATCAATGAGAAAAGTTGAGTTTCTGTCAAGTTGAAGAACCTATTGAGGTTTGAGTTATAAACGAAAGCGTGAAAATTAGCACATAAACTTAAACTGAGTAAATTATACTCACATTTTCTAATTTTTTTTAAAAAATATAGTTAATTCTATACTTTTGATAAAGTTATACTGGTCTCTCTTAATAAGGTTTTAATTCACGTGTGTGTTAGACATTTTTTTATTAATAATTCATTAGTTGTATGAATAAAAAAATGATATTGTCATTTTTTTTACTAAAATATGTATTAATTTTTATTTATTTCAATATCTATTCACTATTTATATTAGTTTCGTTCAATACTTACTAAAATAAATCAATATAATTATATAAAAAAATATGAAATTAACTGTATTTTTCTCAGACTTAAAAAAAGAAAGAAAAAAGAGTATAATTTTTTAAATTAAAAATAGTTTAATAATTGAAAATATAAAAACAGAAATTTAGTACATAAAACCAAGACCCTTGGTTAAGAGGTTGTGCCTACCTAACAAATAGGGACACCACCGAAAGGGGAAACGAATGGCTAGAGATGGTTGGGCTGTCGTGGCTACATTAGAAACCTCATTCATATTACAATCTACAACCTTTTCAAAAATGGTAAGTCCTTAAACCAACTTTGTAAGAAAAACACCAACTCCTTGCATCAAAAAAGAAATTGTGTCTGATCCTCTTTCGTCTCTCTCTCTCTCTCTCTCTCTCTCTCTCTCTCTCTCTCACACACACACACACACACACACACACACACACACACATCTGTCTTCCATCTTGAAAAGTAATCTTGAGTCACCACCAAACTACTATGCTCTTGATCAGGATCAGGGTTGCAAATTAGTTCAATTTGGACTTTGTTGTGGTCCAGCTCGACATGATTGTTTATCAAACTTAAAAATCAGAACAAATTAAACTAATTTTTATTGGGATTTAAAAAAATATAATAAATCTTACAATTTTAACATAAATACATTGAGTTACTTTTAAATTTTAATTCATATAACATTTACCTTCCTATTGATCAATATTTTTTTGATTTTATGAATGAAAAAATAATATTGTCATTTTGTCATTTTTTTATATGAATATATATACCTTATGTTGTTTGTTTTTGCTTTTTATCACTATTTGAATTAGTATCGATTCATTTAACTTTACTATAAAAGAGATCAATGTAATTATATCAAAACTATAAGACTTATTATATTTTTTCTAAATCTCAGGAGAGATCAGAGTAATTTACCCTTAAAATTATGTTTAAGTTATGATCGAAAATTAATTAAAATCAAGTTTAAATCGGATAATTTATATTAATTATGCTTAATCTAAGTTTAAAACTCATATTAATTAGGCTTAATCTAAGTTTAAAACTCGATAATTAAAAGATATTAATCAACTTGTTAAATATTATTTTATATTAGAGTATCTGCTCATCTCGAATTTCGGTACCTCCGCAGATAACCTTAGCTTAGCCGAGATCACTTCGGCAAAATGTCCAAGGCACGTGGCATCTCGGTTGACACCTCTGGTGCCACCTCGGGTGTTGTCATTCTCAAAATGTGTCTCCACAGTAACCATTAATAGTTATCGAGTGGTTGGTGATTGAAATAAATCCATGTCTTTCATATTAGTTTCAATGGTAGATTATACATATCAATTTGAATCTATTGTACTACTACACTGTATTTGGAAAAATGAGTTTTAAGGGCTGCTAAGCAACCATTCAACATTAATAAAAATGTAGGAATAAATAACTAATAATATACATATTAGCACACATTTGCATGTGTTTTCCATGTTTAATTAGTATATCTTGACACTACCCTCATGATACTTATTCACAATCCCAATTCTGGATTTTCCTCATTTTAAATTTGTTCAACACCGCTAAGGTTTCTTAGAGTTGCAATTGAATTTACATAGAATGGTAACTTCACCTATGTTTTCCATCTTCAACACTGAATGGTGCTTGGTGATTGATTCAATTATGGTGGCTGGATGTTGGTGGTAGTGGATATAAAGAGAATCTAGTAGTGGTGGTTGAGGAAGAAAATAGAAAAAAAAGTGGGAAAATGTTTTAATAAGGATTATATAGTTATTTTACTCCCAAACTTCTATTGTAGCATAATTGCCACGTGCCTCACAACCCTTGACCAATACGCACGGTTAGGTTTAACGGATTCTACTAATTTTATACTCGACTCCAAATTATAAGGGAGTTATGTGTATGTTTCTAAATGATGGGAAAGTTGCATGTATCCAAGCCAAACTAGAGGGGATTAAAGTGTATTTAACCCACTTTTTAACCATGTTGTTATGTAATACGGTATAGGTTTTAGTATTTTAAGCAACTCAAATATTATTTTAAACCATAATTTGAACTTGCCTACCTCAAAGAAGAGAAAAAATAAAAGGACAAATTACGTTCGCCTCCCCTAAGGTTGCTCACAATTAAAGAGATCTCTTTTATAGTTTTAATAATTACAAAAATCTCCTTTCACTACAAGAATTAACACTTTTGGCAACAAAAAAATTGGTCGCTAAAAGTCAATTTTTGGTCGGCAAAAGTTATCCGCGACCAATATTTTTGGTCGCTACTTTGGTCGCCAATTGAGGGTCGGCAAAAGTAATTCGTGACCAAAATTGTGGTTGGTCGGCAAAAGTTGGATTTCGCGACTAAATTTTTGGTCGCTAAATATTTAATTACCGCGACTAATTTATTTTGTCGCCAAAACACTTTGGTTGCGAAAAGTGATATTTTTCCGACCAAAAAGTTTGGTCACCAATTATCACATTCAACGACCATAAATTTTGGTCGCTAATCGTGACATTCCGCGACCAAAAAATTTGGTCGCCAATCGTGACATCCCGCGACCAAAAAGTTTTGGTCGCCAATCGTGACATTCCGCGACCAAAAAGTTTGGTCATCAATTGTGACATTCCACGACCAAAAAAGGTTTTGGTCGCCATTTGTTACTTTTCGCGACCAAAACTTTTGGTCGGCAAAAGTGAGTTTCCACGACCAAGAACTGTTTTGGTCGGCAATTGTCATTTTTTGCGAAAAAAAATAATTTATTTGTCGCGACTAATAAATTGGTCGCCAAAGCAGGAAAACAATACACCTGTAATTCCTAATAATTCATTCAATCCATAATAAACCTATAATTTTAAAGCATCCTTCAAATTAACTGAATCATTAACATTCGACACAATACATAATTCATTAACATTCGACACAATACAACTATTTTAAGTTTTCATTCACAAGTCACATCCATCTAGCATAACAAATTGAAACAATACATAATTCAGATTTACAGCATCAGGAAAATTGCTTAATTCACTAAGTTGCCTTGATAGCCAATCAAAAAATCCTTGCGCCCTTCCGTGCCACGCTTCGCATCCATCAAAGCAGTAGTGATGTAAGGCACTTAATAAAGAAACAGAATTGGAAAATTTATCAGAGAAGCATGATAGTAGTAGCAACACTGGATTGCAAACCCGTATCTTTGCAAAAATCAATTAAATCCTATAAACATGTACATCGTATTGAGACAACTACCTGGCATAATAAAACTGTACCTATTGCTGTACCTGCAAATTTCAGTACACGATGATTAATAAGCTAACAACCATAACAAATACAGGCATAGTTAACTATCAAAGCTCCATTGATTCAGTTCACTTTTATATATGATTTTTTAATAAAGTTGGTAAAGTTTATTTTAACGAATAATACCACAGATTAATTAAAACATGAATGATTCTGATGGTCTTACCTTTAGATTAAACTTTGGGTTGTAGATGAGTAGCTTGAGCAGACATTCAATCAGCATTGATGATCAAGGCCCCTAATCTAAGTAACCACACATAAAAGATTAACGTGTACCAAAAAAAAATATAAATTTGCAGTTCACATAAATAAGGTGGCATAACATTTGTGCCTCCTTTCCGTTCTCTTTCCCAAGACATCAAGGGAAAGCATATTCATCCATTCTGCTACCCTACCTACCAGATATGATATGAATGAATACATCTGACGAGTTTTCCTTAAAAATAATAATAGAGATAAAACAAACTTCTCTCTAGTGGATGCATATTTGTGGACAGGGAGTGAGTTTAGGTACTACAGTGCAAAAGTGAAGTGGATGCATATTTGTGCACCAAAGGCTGAAGAGGGCTTGGGATTCAGAAATTTGAGAGAGTGGAATAAGGCCACTATGCTAAGACAACCTTTGTGGGCTTTAAGTAAGAAAGCTGATTCTTTGTGGGTTAAGTGGGTCCATACTTGTGTAATTAAGGGTAATAAGTGTCTTCCTACTGAGGCATCTTGGACTGTCAGGAAGTTTTTTGAACTAAGAGCTGTGGGGCAGCCTTTGATCAATATATCATTGGTGATGGGACTGTTACATTTCCGCGATTTGATAATTGGCATCCCTTGGGTCCTTTGAATAAGAAATATGGGGAAAGGGTTGCTTTTCATATGGGCATGGCTGTGAATAGCAGAGTTTCCTCTTATCATTAATTTTGGGAATTGGAAGTGGCCTAGAGGTAGAAGAGTGGTTATTACTAAGATTAAAGCTAATACCCCTGCTAGCTTCGTATCGAATCCTAATAGGCCTGACTCAGTGTTTTGGCTACCCTCTAGTAATGGTGAATATACTGTGGCTTCAGCTTGGCAAGCAATTCAAATGGTATTCCCTATCGTCCCTTGACATAAATTGGCATGGTTTCCTCAAAATGTTGCTAAGTGGAGCTTTGTGCAATTGGTTGCTGTTCTGAGATTGAAGCTAATACCCTGCTAGCTTTGTATTGAATCCTAATAGGCCTGACTCCGTGTTTTGGCTACCCTCTAGTAATGGTGAATAGCTTGGCAAGCAATTCAAACACTATACCCTATCGTCCCTTGACATAAATTGGCATGGTTGCCTCAAAATGTTCCTAAGTGGAGCTTTGTGTAATGGGTTGCTGTTCAGTGAGGACTGGCTACAATGGATAGAATGTTTAAGTGGGGGATTGTTTCTGCAAACAAGTGTGTATTGTGCAATGGGTTTGATCATGATCATTTATTTTTTTGTTAAAATTTTTTAGCATATACTTGGACTGTTCTTTTGAGGAGAATTCTTCCTGGTAGAAGAATGGCTGACTTTTGCTGAAGAGTGTGGAGGTAAGGCTATTACAGATTATGTTTACAGGTTGAAATTTTAATTCAGACTGAAATCAATTCAACCATAGTTCATGCTCAAATTTTAATTTATTTTTATCTAGGCTAATTTTATAGCCTTCAAAGACCACTGTTATAAAGCTTAGCGTGACTCCTTCGACCATATTGCATTGAGAAATTAAAATGAAGTTAATAACCAATTTATATGTTAGTATGACAGTAGAATTAAAGAATTCCAGCAACAAGATGAAAGAAAGTTAAACACAAATCAGTAGGCTAAAAAGCACCAGTGATATGAATGGAAGTTAAATATATGCAGGACATACTTGTCACGCGGTAAGGCATAACCAGCTGCTACTGAATCAATAAGCCAATTAACATTAAGTATGTAGGAATTTACTGCGCAGCCATACAAGAACTTGGTCGTTTCTAGCTGGGAAAAGAGGAAAATATCAAATTCAAAATTAGGCATCCGCAACCCAAATAAAAACTAAGAATAATATAAGCAAACCAACTGTGCAAAGAAGGGAGAACACAACATAAATAGATGTAAAGCGGTTTGATAATGATAATGTAAAGTTACAATCACTGACAAAGTCAGTAAATTTACATAAGATAACCAAACATTTATAGTCATACAGCCGAATCATTGCTACAGATTTGTGATAATGTACATTACAGGTAATTGATTGATATAGGATAATTGTGAAGAAAACTCTACAAAATACAAAGTACAAACAGTGACCCCAAAAACAATGTAGGTCAGCAGCTAAGAGCCTTATTTAGGCTGTTTCTAGTTGGTTTTAGCAGCCAAATGGGGCAATAGAAGGGACAGGGATCTGCTAGTAGTTAGGTGGAAAGAAAGTAGTGGGGCAGTTAAGGTAATGGGAACAATAACAAGAAAAGAGTTGGTTTGGTGTTTTTTGCGTATTACACTTGATCAATGAGCGAAGAGTTGGAGTGCTCGTCAAAAAATTGCATGAAGAATTGGAGCATTTACACACGATTTTAAGAGTACAATAAGGGTTAATCAGAACTGGCTATGAGGTTTAAGGGCTAGTATTTTAGGCATAAAGAAAGTAGTGGGGCAGTTTGGGTGATGTGATCAGTAACCAAGAATAGAGTTGGCTTGATGTTATTTCTGCATTACACTTGATCAGTGAGTGAAGAGTTGGCATATGTAAATACGATTTAAGAGTGCAATAAGGGCTTCTCAGACCTGGCTATGAGCTTTAAAGGCTTTAAAATTGCAGAAGGTTGACAAGGGGAAAAAAAAGACAAGTACAGGCATCATACATAGTTTTTGATCAGCATCATACATGGAGTTAGAATTGCATTACACAGTTCCAAGAAAGCTTCGAAAGTTTCAATGAAACCTCTTAAACATGCTCTCCATTATATTAGAACCTTTGTATGGTTTATAAAGATTTCTATGAACCCTTAACTCTAAAAGCATGCCAAACTTTGTAGTCGGTTCCCTCTTTGATGTAACACTTCCTTGAGTTCATATAGGCGGCACCTTCCCCTCCCAGTTGGACAAAACTCAACCTCTAGTTTTAAAATGTTGAAATATAAAAATCCACAAGCTTTAAAAGTGCATCTATTGTTTGCTATGAAAATTCTCGAGTTGAAACTGCTTTTTCTTCTTCAATAGAAATTGAAAAGCAGAACAATGCAACCTTCTTAACTATGAAGTTGAATTTTCCAGGTTGACAAAATCAATTGGAGTAGAAGACACATCTCTTCATTGAATTTGAAGTCTGTTTGAGATGCTCTCACTTGTAACAGAAATCTAGTTACTCACTTAACCTCTTCTTTTATTATAAGATCTTCACGTTATTCGACCTTGGCCCCTTGGCCTCCTCTCTAATATCAAGAACTGGTTGCGACTAACTTCTCGTGGCCACCTAGATTAGATCTATTGTGTGTGAGACCCTATGCAAGGGAGAGAATCTCATTAGGAAACTCTTCTAAGTTGTAGCTCTACGTGAGAGAACTTCAATAGCAAACTAGTAACCTTTAAAGGCATATTAAATTCAGGACCAACAGCAAAATCTCCAAAATTTCAGTTCAGCACAAGTGTCGTCTAATTGTTTGCTATCGACTTTAACTACTTCAAGGACAATACATAAGCTACTTGAGGTATTGTTGAATCTGTAATTGGAGCTTTCTTGACCTTGAAAGAAAGAAAAACCTGTGCGGATACTTTATAGACGCAAGTGCCACGACAATTACACCAAGAAAGGAGCAACCATATAGAGCTTGAGGCCAGTGGTCCCACGAGATATCACATCCTCATTTGCAGGTTGAATCTCATCATGCCGCTGCCACGCAATTTCCTGCAAACAGCATACAAGAAGGCACATTTCCAACATCACAAAGACATTGTTATAAAGTTTCTCTATTTAAACCTGATTCATCATCTTTTGACTGGACAAATCATTCAACCAACCATTCAGCTATTACAGTCAGCTTATTCTTCTCCTTCATTGTCATCCATTAAGGAGAAAGAAACCCAAACTGTTAGTTACACATATCAAATGTTTATGTGTATATATTTAGATCTCTCTATGTATAGAAAATATACAGGGGACTTTTTAATTCTTTTACTTTAGAAGCAAATAATTAATAGTAGAACTACAAACAAGAAACAAACAAGATAAGGACTCAGTTCAATGACCCTAGACATACAACAGAAGTGATCTTTTTCACAATCTGGACAGTTTTAGATGAGGAGAGGCAACATACACTGATCTCTTTTTTGGTAAGTGGGGCAAAGGCGGTATCGTCTTTCACACCAGCAATTATGTAGAGCCGCACCCTCTGCTGTCCAAATATCATCTCAATATCGTCATCTTTGTTTAGGAATTTTGAAATATCAAAACTTGTTCCCTCGAGGACCTACGTCAAAAGAGAGAAGTTAGAATGCAGCATCAGAATCTAAATTTGAGTACAGCTATTTTAAACAGCTATTTTAAAGACAGCTACGTCAAAACCTGTTCCCTCAAGGACCTACGTCAAAACCTGTCATGAAGCAAATACAATAAAGACAGCTATTTTAAACTAGCCGAAAGATTTGAGTACAGCTTTTGAAATTCTCCATCTAAAGTTTGACAACATTTAAATTGCCAGCCATGAAGAGCAGCATATCACTGAATGTTGCATCCTCCAGAGTCTTGTCCTCATCGGACATTGCCATATGCTGACAGTTCCAGAAGATCCATGTCACGGCCTGCACTCACATCGAAAATCAAATTCACAGCCATTATGATTAAAGCTACAAACAAGCCGAGCTGAGCTCGACTCATTTGTGATATATCTTCCAAATAATAGAGCTGGAAGAACACTTTACAGGACATGCAAATACCTGAAACCCTGCAATATGAACTTTTCTAGATAAGATCCTCTTTGGATATCTCGGTTCGATTTCCCTTTGATCGATTAACTGTCGCCTGCAGCAAGAGTAGTTCAATGGAACACAATCCATCCTTTTTACAGAGAGAATATGCACATCCAATCCCAAAAAAAAAAGAAAAAAGAAAAAATCCATCCTCCAAATTAAAAATTAAAAAGCTCATTAGATAATAAACAGTTGGATTAAAGCGATTAGCACAGAAAACAATGTTATTATGGTCTTCGTTGCTTTCAACAATAAATTTCAATGTGTTCATATAATTTGAGCAGAAATAATAAAACAAGTCTTAAAAAATCTTATATTTATTTCAGACCAACTTCTTGTCCTTTTTTTCCTAATGTTTTTATTTATTTATATATTTTTAAGTAAGTCATTTCCAAACTAAATGCAACTCTGGAAGAAAATAAAATAAAATAAAATGCAACTGCAACAGATCCTGATATAAGAAAGTGTCATTAGGCATAAAAATATATATTTCGAACTCCTAATCAAGTTTTGGATGGATCTCTTTTGTTTAGGCTCTCAGTATGTCATAGAAAATGTACTTACCAAGGTAATACAGTATCTAATGTTTTATGCAGTTGGTAGATTAAAGTGCATTTCAAGCACAAACTTGCCTAAAATATCATAGCGCATAAATTTCATTCCCTTTCTGTAAAAGTAAACGAGGCAAATCGGAGAGAGTAGTGACTTGTTCAAGTTTGACTAACAAGTTACAAAATGGGTTCAAAATTGGCCCATAGATTGCATACAAGCTCATCAAGTCTAGTTTGAGCCAAGTTTAGAAAATTACCAGCTTTAAGATGTACTCAAACTTGGTCTGTTTACAAAACAAGCAGGTCGCGAACTACTTTTTAGTGAACCGAACACTAGCAGATCGGTTTGTTACAACCCTACTTAAAAGAGGAGTGTCGAACACAAGCAAATTGATAATATCCAAAGCAAGTAATATAAGGAGTGTCTAAAGGGAAGAGTTTGTTACATTCTCTGAAAATGTTTTTAACAGTCTTCCCAAAAATCTCAAAAGACTATGAAGCAAAAGAAACATTTTCTGAAACCATAAAGAGAAAGGACTGAGCATGACATGCTGTCACTATGGATAGCCATCTGCTCAAAAGTTCACCAAGTCCCTCATCCCGAATGGACTAACAGAATGAAAGGCCACTGCTCCTGAAACCAACGTAACTCTTACCAATCCCTCTCTCCAAATCTCCAAAACTTGAAAAAATACTCACCATAAAGCATTTAACTCCAAAAGAAGAAAAGAATATATAATAATAACTCAAAGATTGCAAGGCAATGCCCCAAGTGAACCATCACAGATCTAAAGGGGAATGATAATATCATTGAAGATTAACCCAGTAGACGGAATGATCGTAATCTGTAAGGTCATGACTGTAGGAGTCATAAAATCATGATAGATTGATACATCACGCCAATTTGATAGCATCTGCCCCTTCCCTGATAACTGAGCTAAAAAAAAATCTATCACTGTTTCATAGGTGCCAGTTTTTTTTCAAGAATGCAGTTGTCAAATCAAGATTTAAATTGTAATTTTAAATTCTATTTTCTGGATTGTGAATTGTAAGGTTTGATTAAAGTTTGAAATTTTATAAAAAATGATAAACATACATCTACAAATAACAAGCATGTTATGGAAATGCAGGATATAATACACTTCTATTGACATGCTTGAATCAACAAGTGGATGAAGAGCTTAACTTAGTCACCAATCATTCTCTTCAATTCCTTTTTGTACTTTTTGAAAGTTGCATTGAGATAGTTGGCTTCTTTTTGACAATAAAATAACCCCAGTTGACAAGAATGAAGTTAGAATTCATTGTTTCACTAAGTGATGTCATCATCTAGCATATGGATTGTCATCACATCAAAAGCCAAATATGGCCATAAAAAACCAATTCCCACTTCTCTCTTATGTTTTCTCACAGTTTTTTTTTATTTAATCTATTCAATAAATTTCTACATTATATCTTGTACCATCCAAACAGATCCCTTACAGCCACCAGGAAATTCAAGGCAAACTTCATTTCAGTTGCAATTGCCTCAAGCAAACATGGACAATCTTAAATTATTATCTTTTCCTTTTCTTTTTATTTTTCTCTATTACTTGTCATATAGCTAACCTTCCCCAAATTCTAAATGCACAATGAATTGAACCGTTACAAGAGAGTGACTTTGGGTACTGTACCACTTCAGTGAAGTGAACTGCATTAATATATTGATAGCATTACTTCCAGGAAGGGGAAAAAAAAATGCGTCAGCCTTGTATAACAGAAAACATGCTATGAAGAAACACAACAAAACCTGACACCACACAAATGCAATAATAATACAAGGAAATAAAAGCCAAACCTGTAAAACTTGGCAGTTTTTCAATGTGCTTTTCCCCCCCTGAAAATATTCAGATCATATCCTTAGGCAGAGGTTTCAGACAACTAATTATAATTAGGCTCCAAGATAAGTAGGGTGTTGATCAAGATTACAAATCTCAAAACTTCAAACTTCTAAAAAGAAGATATCAAGCACATTATAGCTATTTCGTAAAAGATAATACTGATTCCTGTGAAGCAGACAGTTGACCAGCACGGAGTGGCTGCACTCCAAGAGTTCAGTCTCAAAAACAGAAAAGAAGCATCGGTGACAACACCTTGCTGCAACCCCGCCCAACATCCAAAAAAATACCAAAGAAAAACGAAAAGAAAAACATACTCATATATGGGGAGAACATTTATAATTTAGTGTAGGATCATTTTCAGAAAAGGAGACAAGGTGCTTGATCTATCAATTTTTTAACAAGAAAATTAGTCCTTGAACTCCTTAATAGGATTCCAGTACCTTCAAATAGGGTGGATAGGATGAGATAGAAGTATGGGAAATAGATTTTCTATTAAGTCCTATAATTGCTTGCCTTATGGAGGGTTGAGGAATCCTTTAGAAGTTTGGAGTTCTGACAAAAAGGATGAAGATGGGTATGAGTAGTATGATAGATGAGCTGTTATCGAAGAGGGGCTAAGAGAGGGAGATTGTGAATAGTTGAGGAAGAAGATGAAAGAAAAAGAAGCGCATTACAATTAATTTTTCTCTCAAAATTCATCCTAATGCAGTCACCACCACACATCTCACCCACAATTGAGCAACATATGGGAGCTATGTGTAGATTTCTAGACCTGAAGAGAGTTATAGGTTTTTGGGCCTAAATCATACGGGTAAAGTATACTTAACCCTAAATTGTTTCAGTAAAAAAATTAATAAAGCACAATCAAAAAAATTGATGGAAAAAAAATGGGAAACGCAAACAAACTGAAAACATGCACAGCAAGCAAGGTATCGCACAAAAATCATTGGGCAAAAAGCCAGGGTACCTCATCATTACTTTATACTTCATTATCATTATGGTAAAAAGTTCCTCAATCACATTAAAATATATCCAGAAATGATACCTAATTCACTTAGCTTGGTCCATTAACCCATGTTGCGAAGTACATGTCAAGACTGTAATGCAGTAATTCAAGAGTATAAAACAGCTCATTTTGTAACTCAACAACTACAATTCCCATTATGGGTTCATATTACATCTTTCTATACAGGACATTGATAAACCCATCGATCTCAAAAACTAGAATTTTTAAATTGATAACAATTCAACAGACCAATCTTAGATAACAATCAAACAAGCAAAACTAAATATATAAAAACCCACAAATGAATTTGTGAACACAGCAAAATTACAACATGAACAGAGAATCACAATGATAAAACCAAACTAAACTCACAAAAGAAAAAGTGAAATTCAAACAAACCCATATCACAAAAACTACAGGTTTAGCAAATTCAAGGTGAGGAAACTCTTGAGAGGTAAAGATCTGAAAAGTTAAAAATTATAGTTAGGGTTTGAAATTGGGGGAACGAGAGCAAGAGAGAGAGAGAGAGAGAGAAAGAGAGAGCGTGTTTACCTGATGAAAGAGGTCTGAAATCGAGAGGATTAGCAATGGTAGAGTGTAGGCGGCTACACGTACTGCTACCGAACTTCCTTCATCTCTCCATCGAACCCCACTGCTGCTCCAACGCTGCTCCTGTTTCGTTTCGTGTTAGTCACCTTCTTCGTGTTTGCTCTCTGCCTTGGTGAGTTCGCCGCCGACCTCACGGTGGGGAAATAGGGCGACGCCACCACGGCGTGAGACATTTTTGGTGGTGGTGGTTTTGAATGGTGGTCTAGGTTTGTGCTTGTGTGAATAATAGAGAGAAACATAAACAGATGGAGAGAGTGAGAGAAACAGGGATACATTGTGGGCATATTTTGATATATTTATTTGTTTGTTTGAGAGAAATTGATGAGAGAGGAGAAAATGAAAATGTGTTTATGATTTCCCGCCCCACGGTTCAAATTTCCCTCAGAAATTTTTGGCGACCAAAACATCAAATTAGTCTCAGAAAAGGTACCCTTCGCCGACAATTTTTTTTAGTTGCCAAATCTCAATCAACGGCGACTAAAATATTAGTCGCTAAAAGTACTAATTTGGCGACTAATTTTTTTTGGTTGCTGAAAATAAGTTTTTGGCAACCAAATTTTTGGTCGCCAAAAAATATGTGACCTTCCGCGACCAAATTTGTAGTTGGTCGGCAAAAGCATACCACTTTCTGTGACCAACTCATTTTTTGGTCGCCAAAATATAACCTTCTGCGACCAATAATATTTGGTCGCCGAAAATAATGATCATTCACGACTAATTAATATTTGGTCGCCAAATGTCATTTTTTTGCGACCAAAATTTTTTTGGTCGGCAAAAGTGGTCGGCAATTGTGTAAATTCTTGTAGTGTTTACTTTTTTTGACATTGCCTAGATTTCCCCCTCCCATTAATTTAAGCCAAATAGTGTTAACTTGGTTGTGCAAATGACCATAATACCCTACACTTAATACCCTTTAATTGTAATTTACCTATATATTAAATTATCACTTTATTTCTCACATTTTTTTTTTGACTTTGTATTTTTTTTCCACTAAAGTTTTGAACTTTTATAAGTTTTAAAAAATAAAATAAAAATCAACCATTAATAAAATTAAGAAAGAATATCCATGTTTCTTATTTGAATTAATTTTGAGATTTAATTTGATAAAAATAATTTAAATGAAAGAAACAAAGATGGAGATATAGATTTTAGATGTAACAAATAACAAATTATTTTATTATTTTCAAATAATTTATTTCTTCAAATAAAATTCTATTTTAATTAAATATAAGAAATGACAAATTTAAATAGTTTATTATTCTCAAATAATTTCTTTATCTTTCTTTTCGTATCATCTAATTTTAATGTATCGTAACATGACTAGATATTTTTTCACTTTTATATTTATTTTAAAAAATTCTATTATTAAGGTGAGAAATATTGACTTATTTTTTGTAATGATAATTAAAATTTGAGAATAATATAGGATTGTAAAATGATAAAATGATAATTTTTTTTTATATATTTATGAGGTAACATTTGTTAATTTTTATAAGTCAATTTTTTTTTTGGTTATAAATATGAAATGTTATTTATGTTTATTTTTCTTAAAAATTTTTAATACATAAATATGTTTACAAAACAAAAGAAGAATTCATGTTTCGTAAGTTGGTATGGTATTAGGTGATACTTGCTAACATTGATGAAAGAGAAAAAATGATGAAAAAACATAGAGAAGAGAACAAATAATAATAATAATAAATGATAAGATGTTGCTATTTACTGTAGTGGCACTACGAAAAAATGAATGAGAAAATAAATAGACAGAGAAATTAAAGAAATAAAATAAAGAAAATAGAAAGAGAGGGATAATTTCTCCAAATATGTATTTTTCATACGGAAAAATAAAATAAAATACCTATATGTATTTTTAAATTTTTATTCAAACTCTAATTTCTCAAAATAATTGTTTATAAAATTGGTGGTCTTTTTAAAAAAATAAAACATCTTTTGTACTTTGTTTCGTAATTTTCAAATAAATTATTGTATTTAATTCAGTATAAGGTTTAATGGTAATCAATTTATTAGCCATTTTTTTTAGATAAGGTAATGTTTGGTTATTCTACTATATATGCTTGTCTTAACAATTTAGAATTTTTTAAAAAATATTCTATAGAATTTAATAATTTTGTTTAACATTATTAAAACAATATATGAGTCTTTATTATTTTTTTGTAAAATCTCAAGGGGTGAGTGAAATATACTATTTGAATATATAAGGGCAATCTTGAAATTTTTTATTCATAGCACATGACGTCAACATAATGTTATCATATTCTGTTAAATAAATTAATAGAAGATTAATGGTAGGGGAATCTTAATAACAATTTCAAAAGTAAAGTGTGATTTCTATAATTATTGAAATTACATAAGAGATCTTTATAATTATTAGAAATCTCAAGAAAGGTGAGTGTAATTTATCCAAAATAAAAATAAAAATTTATATGCTAATTGGATTGTTTTTTACGGCCCCTCTCAAGCACCTAGGCTTAGTTGGAGTTTGACAATTATATTTTTAAATATATTTTTGTTTTATTGTTTATTTAAAATATAATTTTTTTTGATAAACTTGATAATTGTTAAAAATTAATTTTTTTTTTATTAATGAGAAAATTAAAAATTTTTATAACTCTTTTTAGTTATTTTTTTAACTCAAAATAAACACACACAAAAAAAATTTAGGACTTAGCTTGTGCCGAACCCGCTACACTCCTCTCCTAAAATAATATCCAATTAAATTGGTGAGTTTTGGAGCAACAAACACAAAAAAGTCCAAAAAAAAGATCGGGACTGGTTTGTCAACCCTCACATGTCCAATAAACCTAAATTATTTCTAATTAAGAGCCAAACATGATACGTTGATATGATAATACAAAAAATATGAATAAATTGAGTTAAAGCTAAAATAATTTTGACACCAATTTAAAATGAAATGACTTTAATACTCTTGCCACAGTATCACACTCAACAAGAGTTTCATGAAGGGAAAAGCCTCTTTTAGGAGCATAAAAAAAAGAAGAAGTTAATTTATTGATTTATTAGTTTATTTGGATCACATCACCTCTCTGTTTTTTTAATTTTTTTTACGTTTTTTTAAATTTCTTTTTTATAATAAACTAACATGTTTCCTATTTATTTACGTGTTTTTTTAGCAAATTTGTTTTTTGTTGTTGTTTTTTTCTTTTGTTGTTAGGTTGGAATGACCCTTTGAGATCTTATTTATATACTCTTGCTGTTTTATTAATATATTGTCTCCTATGTTCTCAAAATAAGTCTTAGTGACCGATAGGACATGTGCATGTGTTGCCCTAACATAAATTTTATTTGTTAAAATAGTAAGACTTGTCACTTTACATTAATTCTAAGGACAAAAATAATACAAAAATGAATCAGAAATTGTATTATATAATTCTTACATGCTTATTACATAGTACAAAGTATGTGTTGGTGAAAAATATGCTGGAATTTATGGCTTTATAAGCTTATTTTGGGCCAACTTTGAGCCCAAATTTGAGTGGGTTCCACCCGTCTTTTGAGGTGGATCCAAAGAGGTGACGTGTTCATTGTAGCATGGCAAGTCACACGGTAAAGATGGTTCGTCAAAACAATTTATGAATGGGAAGTCGACGCCGTTTTTGGGTTCGTGGAATGGACAATTTAAGAAGTAAAATGTGGGTTTTCTTGAAATGGGTATCCCACATTGAAAACTTAAGAGAACTTATGTGTGTATATAAGTTCTAGGTGGCAACACTTGGGTTGGGCCCCAAGGGGCACCCCAATTTTGTAGAAGGAAGGAGTTAGACAAAGTGAACCTTGGCTCAAACTACCACATACGCAGGTTGTGGGTCGAGTCGGTTCTAACATTAATTTTTTAGATAAAATTTATTTGAATTTTTTCAAATCCTTGTGGGAAAATTTTCTATCCAAACAGTCCAAACAGTGCCCTTGTTCAGTCCAATTCCAGCAGGATCAAATTGTTTTTTTTAACAGTTATAAAGCTGCCCAGCAGTTATGAACAGATATGAAACTGCCAGCAGTTATCTGTTCAAAATTTGAATTGCACTTGTTCATTTCAAACTGCATTTGTTCTGTTTGAAATTCAAACTTGTTCGGGTCTATATATACCAGGCCTGTTTCAACAATTGGATTATCTTAAAAAAAAAAAAGAAAAGACAATCCAGAAAAATTACCTCACTTCTCGTTTTTGCTCTTGTGCATTGTTATTCTTTATATTAGTTTTAGGGAAAATTCAGAGAGTATAAAATACAAGTTTTGTTCGCCATATAGATTGTTTGAAGTACTACTACAATTTGTGAAGATTATTGTATCCCGGGAGATAGACGCCATTTATCTGTAAGCACCGAAGCGGAGTGAATCTGTCTTAAGGACAGAGTGTCACACACTCGACTTGATCTTTTTGTACTTATTCAATTCGATAAATAATTCTGTAAGTCATTTATTTTATTTGTTTGATTTGGTTTCAACTTATTTATTTTACACAGATGATTGTTCCAACAATCTTAAGACAGATTTGAATTATTCTGTTTATACAGAATTTTTCGTTTGTTTCATTTTCTTCATTTTTTCTTCTTACATAAATTATTTTCTATGATTTTGCAAAATGATATTCTTGTTGGAAAATACAAATAGTAGTAATAAACTGTTTGACAAATAGTGGTAATATACTGTTTATTCTCTTTGACATCTAGTAGTAATATACTGGTAGTCATTGACAATTTAGAATATTTATTTGTGAAGTTGATTAGAAATTAATTTTGGTTTTCAGAAATAATTTCTGAATTTGCATTAATTAAAATTCTGTTTCAGCATTTTAATTTTTTAAGTATTATAGAAATTTGATTTTCTGTGTGGAATTAATTTATTTAATAAATATTTTATTTTCAAATTAATTGGAAATAAAAATTACAATTCTTGTTTTTTATTTTTTTATTTTTACAGAATTAAATTATGTGATTTTGGTTTAATTTTCTGTATAGTACAAAATTCTAATTCTAATTTTGTTTTATAATTTAGAATTCATGCCTACTGAAACTAATGCTCAAACTAGTACTAGTATGGTGGTTGAAATTGCTCCAACCCCCTCTCCTGCTGTGACTTGCCAGTCAATCACAGTGAAAAGTTAGAGAAGTTCTTAGAAACTGATTTTAAGAGATGGCAGCAGAAAATATTGTTCTATCTTACTACTCTCAACCTGGCGTGTTTCCTTCGTGAAAATGCTCATACTCTAAAAGAGGATGAAATCGACCGGCAAGTAATTGCTGCTGTTGATGCCTAGAAACATGTTGATTTCCTTTGCAGGAACTACATTTTGAATGGGATTAATAACACATTGTACAACATTTATATCCCTATCAAGACGACAAAGAAACTTTGGGAGTCTTTGGAGAAAAAGTACAAAACAAATGATGTTGGCTCAAAGAAATTTGTGGTTGGAAAATTCTTGGATTTTGTGATGATTGATTTTAAGACTGTTGTAGACACCCCATTTTTGACCGTCCTCAAGACTTGGACGTCATCCTTTGAACACTCGATGATCATCTATGTTTGTGTTCGTTTTGAGTTCTCGGAGGTCTCGGTTGCGTGTCTTGCCTCAAGATCTCTCAACTTGTTTGTTTTGTGCTTGGTTGTGGACCAAACACTTGTGTTTTTGGCTTTTGAGGAAAGAGGGTGGCTTGTTTGCCATCCCCTCAACCCACCGGCCAAGGCTTGAGGCCATCGGCCATGATTTCTTTCCACCAGCCAAATGTATTGGCCGATCGACACTTTATTTGGTCGGCCGGCCCTTGTGTTGGTCGATCAGCCATTTTTGCTAGCCGAACCCTATTCATCTGCTTTATGCAGATATTTTATGCCAGCTGGATTAGCTGGCATGCACATTTGCTCGTGTATGGAGGGATTTGCCTCTTGGTTTAGCTTGCTTTGGAAGCTTTGTTATTGAACTTCTATAAAGAAGGAGCTCCTCCTCCCTCCTCAAGGGTTCAGAAAAATGGTCTAGAGAGGATAGATATAGTTTTGTATCTATATTTCTTTGTTTCGTCTTGTTTTGTGACCTAAAGTGAGTTTTTGTCTTACGTTTGCACTTGAACACCTAGCATTACACCATCCTTGGGTTACTGAGGTACTAGAGGGTTGTTATTAGGGTTCTTGAGCTATTTTTGATCAGAGAAACCTGCTGGAGCTTTGTTCTTGAAGAGGTTCTACAAGGGTGAGTTCCTTACTTTAGATACCCCTTTCTTGCTTAAGCTTTTAGCCCATCTTGCTTATTGTTTTAAGCTTGGTATATAACTGATAAAAGTTCTGTTTTCACTTACTATAGAACTTTGTTTAAGGTCCTTTTGAGGTTTGGGGTTGTTTATCCCCCCCTTTAAGGCCTTGTTTTAGGCCATCCATTTTGGCCTTTGTTATTAGCTTTGCATGGCCTCTCTACCACTGAAATCCAGAGGATTTTCAGTGGTGAAGAGGTGGTTTTGAGGTCTTAAATAGGAGAGGGTCATCCCCTCTCCTTGTTGTCTTGAATGCTTGCATAAATGGCTTGTGTTGGTGGCTTGTATGCTTAGCTTGTTTTAGCTTTATTTCAGTGTGTATTAGGCTTTGTTTTGCCCTAATACATCTCTGTTTCAAGTTGGTTTAGACATACCATGCATGCTTTGTATACTTGTCTTGTAATCCCATGATTTGTCTTAACATGCACCATGTTGTAACATGTCTTTTTAGTATGATTTTGGCTCAACTTCATGAAACTTCTAGCTTTGTTTTAACATGCTAAAGCTTTGATTTTGGTTGTTTTGGTCGTCCATGACTTGCTTTGTATAGGCACCATGTAATCTAGCTTGTAGGCTTTGAGTATTGAATCCTTTGACATGCTTTACTTGGGCCATTTAAGTGGTTTGGCATCACTTGTTATGTTATTTTAGTCCTTATAGTGGTTTGACATGCTCAAATACTTGCATTTATCACCTATTCCATGCTTTGGATAGTTTGTGTGTTATGCCTCATGAGCGTGTCATTGTGTATGCCACCATGCCTAGGCATTTGGGATGCCATCTAAATGGGTTTTTGGGCCCGTTTTAGCATGTCATATCCCTGATTTTGGTTGCTTGAATCATGCCATGTTTGGTTGTCTTAGGTGTAGTGTAACACCTCTTTGGTAGCCTTGCATGTTTCATGTTGTTGCCCCTTGTTTTAGCTTGTTTTGGCTTTGGTCATTGCATGTTTTGGGCTCACTTTGGTATGCCTTAGGACTATTTTAGGTTATGCTTGCCATATGCTCTTTGTCTTGTGTAGCTTTGGTTCAAGCCCCTTCACTAATCTTAGGCTTTAAGCCTTGTGCATGCTATGATCATGATTTGTCTATGTGATTTGGCATCACTCCTAGCATTATTTCAGAGCATGTAATGTTGTCACATTTGCATGCTTTTCATTCCTTTTAAGTGTTCTTGAAAGTTTCCTTTTATGCCTTAGTCTTTAGGCCAATTGGCATGTATGTTTGTATGTGCATTTGTTCTCATTTCCATTGCACTTTGGCCACTGATTTGGACCTATTTGAGAGCTGTCCATATTGGTTTAAGTCCATCCTTTGCATGTTGTTGCATGCTTGCCTTGCATGTTGTTACATACTTGGCCTATTAATATGTTGTTGCATGTTTAAGTGATATTGCATTTGGCATGCATCTCTTGTTAAGGTGCTTAACATGTTGTTACATGTTTGCCTCACATGTTATTACATGCTTGAATGTTGTCACATGCCTTGTATGTTTGCATGCTTGTTTAGGTCGTATTGCATTTGGCATGCTTGTTACCATTAGCCTTGTATGGCATTGTCATTAACATGCTCATGTTGCATTAGTTTTGCTTGCATGTTTGCATCCCTTGCCTCTTGATCAACCATGATAGAGGTTGGGGTCTTTTATGTGTTTTTATGTACATTTCATTTGACATTAAATGCATACTTGACTTCTTTGGCCATCATGCATTGAAATGCATGATTGGTGGCCCAAGGGCCAAGAGCCACACTCCCTTGAGTTCACAGCATGATAGGGAGGGTGGTCGTGCATACATTGTCTTGTAAATACCTTGCCATGCACTGTCTGTCCTCTACTGCAGCAAAAATAGGATTCTGCAGGAAGGCATGGTCGGTCGGCCATCTTAAGTGCCGGCCGGTTATTCATTGTTGGCCGATGGCTTCACACATGGTCGAGGACCAGTTCCACCTGGCCGATGGCCTCATCTCTTGGCCGTTGAACTCTCAGCATGTCCCCAAGGTAGTTTAGAAGTGTCACAGAAGTTGGCACAGTTTCCAGAGGTGTAGAGCAGTGCAGACAGAGGCAATATGTAGCATAATGATGGATTTCCAAGCAAAGCCGTCCGAGCATGCATTTGTCCCTCTTCCCGAGGCTGCTTTACTGCTTTCATAGCTTAATTAATTTGTTTAATTAGTTAAGTGTTGTGTAATAATTAATTAGCTTGTTAGTTAGTTAATTAGTTAATTAGTTAATTTGTATTATTCTTTCGGACCCTCCGTCGAGAGGGCAAATTTTGTAATAAGTGTGCGTGAGTGTGTGAATGTCTTCCAACCTCACATCTTTCTCCCTTTTACTTACCTGCTTTTGATGGTTAGTTTAGGGCATCTTTCAATTAGCATCCTTATGCTTTGCATGTTTGCATTATTTATTCGTATTGCATACACCGGGCTCGGCGCATCATACAAACTGCATCGTATTTCAATTCCAAGTTGAATACATGTATCAATTGTTGTGTCTCACATGACATCTTAGGATAGCCAAGCCTATTTTTAGTTGCATTTCGCATGTGTTGCATTAGCCATCTTAACATGAACTAGGATCATGCATTGATTACTAACTAGTTTCTGTTTTGGCTCGGAGTACTCGGTGAGTGTTTATGCTTTAGCATCCTTGCATGTGTGTGAGTGACTACCATGGAAGCATGCTTGCCATGAGGCTATTTGCTTATGTGATATAACTGCCTGAATGCCTGTAGGTGAAGGTTAGGTTACTTGAATTGGAATAATTCATTGAAATGCGAGTTTTAAGCCCACTTGAGGGTGGCAAAATCATGTTTTCTAAGCCCACTCGAGGGTGGCAAATCCACGGCTTAGCTTACTTGCGAGTAGCACATTCAAACCATTTTCAAACAAACAAACATGAGATGTTTTGTTCCAACTTAGGCGATCTAGTCTATACTTGTGTGCTGTGCGCATCACATAGTAATTCTACGCTAATAACCGGAATAAGAACGCATGTGTTTTCAAAAACTAGATATCATACTTAGTACAGGCCGATCTTTGATCGGGCGAGCGAGGGTGCTCATAGGTGACCTTTCCCAATCATACCCAAGTTCCCGAGCCGAGGCAACTTTGGTGATGATGGACACGTGGCCTTAGGCACGAGTCAGGGTTTCCTAAATTCTCCCAAAAATAAAATATTTAAATGGCAACTCTGTATCTAGCAAAGCAGTCCATGTTTGGCACTTCTTTCTTAAAAATTAGTTTTCTAAAACGATTTGCCGGATTTGGACTCTTTGGTGATTTATCAATCTCACATCGCACATTGTGAGATCAGATTAAGAACCGTGACATTTTGAGTCCGAACTGTAGCATGAGGCCCTCGAGGGCGCGCCTACAGTTTCTGGCGACTCTGCTGGGGAGTTAGAGAACTTGATTCGAACTCATGATATCTTGTTTGGATTATACTTATGTGTTTCTTTGCATTGCATGTGCATTGGTGCGCCTAGGACACCGTGTTTGCCGTATGTTATTCCTGAACGGTTTGTCGGAGGCTTGCTTTGAGAAGCGTGCCATAAGACTGACCGGTTGCGGGCTCTGCCACGACGGGAACATAAATCCCGATTTTACCGGGGCACCCTTTTTGACCATTCGACCTAGTGCATATCGGAAACTGTAGTGACCATTCCAAGCTAGGACAGGTTACTTACCAGATTATAGGTTGTTTGAAACCGCTGCGTGCGTAGTGAAACCCTAGCTCCTGACAAAATAGGACAGGGAAACCCTACCCCAACATAAGGGTGTTTTGGCTCTCACTTGCTTGCTATGTGCTTTTAGAGTTGGCCTCTACAAGAATGCGCATATCAGTTTGCAAGTTTGGGTATCAAGCCTACGGGCGTCAGTATCGGTAAATGAGGATCAGTTATATCTGCGGGTATCAAATTCAATTTTGGGGGAGTGATTTGGGAAACAGTGATCAGTGATCGAATACAGTTATTCAGTTATGTTCTGGCAAAATTGGGCTAAGACACTGCCTGTTTTCTCTTACAGGGGGGAAAGAAAGGTTCATGAGATTCAATTCGGAGCAACCAGTATTTTTCTTCGCTAAGGCAAGGCAGAGAAAGGCCAGTTGAGGCTTACCTGTTCATCTGATCCGTTAGTCGCTAGTCGTATCACCTTTGTTTAGTTCAGCAGAATCGTGACGATGCAGAATTCGGAAGAGATAGTGGTCATGACAACGGCTTTAAACCAGGAAATCACTATGCAGGGTGAGACCGATGCTGATTTGCAACACCCACCCAGGTCGCTTGCCGCACATCCAATTTGGGAACCCCAATTCTTTCAAACCCGTGAGCCCACCACTTTTGAGCTGATGAGAATGATTGGTGATCTTCAGAGGTCTGTGGCTGATCTAGCCTTCGAAATGTTGGCTCCGCCGCAGGCCACATCGTATGCTGAAAACTTCATGCCAGAAGAGCCCCTGCTATTGGGGCAAATTGTCATTGAACTTAGTCAACCTGAAGCCATCCCAAGTTCCGGCAATGACAGGTCGACAACAATTGGGCTCCGCTTCGATATAGCAACCCAAACCTTCAACCAAGCTGAGGCTAGGGGTAAGGACAAGGTGGGGGCAGACACTGACCCCTATGAACAACTTCTGCAAGCGGTTGGGGCTTTGAAAGTCGGGGGATTGAACAGACAGCAAGTGCTCGCAGTCGCCACAAAGACTGTGGATGACACTTTCCCCACTCAGACCGAGGGCAGTTCAAGTCAAGGGGAAAATAGGGAGAAAGACCGCCATACCAGGACCATTCCCTCCAAACCTAATTCTGCACCTGGGAAACATCAGCAGACCAAGTCAGCGCCTATCGACCCCTTTCCTAGTGCGTCCAGTAAAACCCCACAAACCTCAAAGTATTTACCCCGAGGTCGCAGGGTCTTCCATGCCCTCTACATGCCTTTGTCTAAGGCTCTTCAAATCCTTGCCGAAAAGGGGCATCTCAAACCCCTCGAGCCTCGGCCTCTCCCTAGTCGTCTTCCAGCTGATCATGACGCTACTCAGTACTGTGCGTACCATCAACAGACTGGTCATAGTACTGACAATTGCTTCCGTCTTCGCCACGAAGTACATGATTTGATTGACAACGAGGTTATCCTCCCACCAAGCTCAACAAAGTCTATCGTCACTGGGTCGGTGAACCTGGAGGATAATGAAATGTGATCAGGGGATGAACCACCTGCAGGTGGTGCCCATTTTACTTCAGATGTGGCGTGTGGCACGCACTATTTTGAGCATTTACGAATGCTGGTTTTTGTAGTTTCTGACTTGGGTGTTGAGTCAGTTCTGTGGTTTTGTTTTGAGTCAGTCTTTTTGATTAAGGGTCTGTCTTGTTGTATTGAGTCAGTCCTATTGTATAGGAGACGGGTGATTTCGGGAGTGTTATCTCGGATATCACTTGCTTGTTTTGTGTTTGTCTTTTCGCTTTCTTTTGAGTCTGTTTCTGCCATGGAGCTAGTTGTGCCAACAGATCTGAATGAAACAACAGTAATTTTCACACTCTTGCGTTTGCTTCTGCCTTGCGCCAGTTGTGCCAGAAGTTTGAATGAAACGGCAGTGCTTTTCACCTGCTTTTCTGCGCCTTTAAATCATTGCATTGACCTAAGCTTTTCAAAACTTTTTGAACACTATGATGAAAACGAAGAGGAAGGAATTCTTCGGGATTTGCAAAATTTGATCAAATTGAGAGAAAGAGAGGCGCGCTAAGCTCTTAATGAATGAGATCATGTTTGTTAACATGAGTACTGAGAAGGATCCTGGCTTGATCCAGATTGGTTCTACACTGTCTTCAGCGTGAGGGATTTGTCGCTTTCTTAAAAGATTTCAAAAAAAAAAAAAAAATATTTTGCACGGTCCTGCGAAGACCTATGTGGAATCGCTCTTGAGATTGTGCAGCTTAGGATTGCTCTCAGCCTCAAAACTCGATCTCTTTGCTTTCAAACCTTGAACTTGAATTCAGAATGTTAATCGGTCAACCGCAATGTGAGGCCTGTGTGGCCACATTCGAAGCAGCCCTCGAACAAGAGGCAAGAAAGTCAGATCAAGAAGGTCAGACGCCGTTAGAAGAAAGCTTGCAAAGATAGATCAGAAGCACCCCTCAAATTAGGGGCAAAAGAACTACAGATGTGCTCGAAAAGCGAAAATTTGGGACATTTCTCAAGCTAACGAAGATCGGCAAGAATGCCAAATCCCAGAAGGGAGGAAAGAAGAAACTATTGCTGAAGGACAACTGAGTTCCTATTCATAACACTAGGGGCAAATTCAACCCCTCCATTGGATTGACTTCTACATCATTAGCGAATATCAGCCATTCTTTTGGATACAGATGGCCTTGAGATCTTAAAACCATTTGACATGGACAAAGCTACACTTTTACCCTTGAGAGGTTCGTTAGGCCGAAAATCCAGAAGGGCGACCCAGGCAAAAGTTAGAGAAACAAAAGAAAAATGCAAAGAATGAAAAAAGAAAAGAAGAAAAGAAATGAAAAGAAGAAAAGAAAAGAAAAGAAATGAAAAGAAAAGAAAAACAAAGCTCGCAAGGTTGAAAAGCCGGAAGGGCGGCCTTGGCAAAAGTTAGAGCGCAAAAGGAGAGGTTAATACCCGAGTGTACCTTACCCCAGAACTACGCAAGGCTTGATTCCCATGTTTGGGATACGTAGGCAACTTCATTCTGAAGTCCAGCCATAAACACTTCCAAATCGTTTATGTCCATGTAATGGTCTTGATCATCTTTGCCTTCTCTGTATCCGAGAGTTTGGTTGTGATCGTCACGTTGAGGACTGACTACGGTGTGTTGCGGTGCAATTCAAACAAGGGGCAACTTTCTGTTGCCATACAGTGCGTTGTGGTGCCATTCAGACAAGGGGCAACTTTCCGTTGCCATGCAGTGTCCTTTAGACAAGGGGCAATTTTCTATTATTTTTGGATCTGAGGTTGTGCATCTCAAGAGTAGGTTCTATGCTCGTTGAGAGGTGGCGGTTTGCAAAAATAGTCTTTGAGAATTTTTAGTGAGTTGACTAATTCTCTCGAAAATTATTCCATTTTTCCAAAACTGGACCATTTCTTGGACCCAAAAAAGAAAAATTTTCAGTGCTCATAGCCTGACTTGCATGATTTCAAATCAAAAAATTGAACAAGCATGTTAATCAAACTCTTATTTTGGTCAAAATTGTTTTAGTAGAAAGCCAAAACAAAAAATGGTCAAAATGATGAACCAAGGCCACAGTTGAGTCAGGCTTCCTGTCTTTTCCCCGTTGTCAATGCACTCGCCAGAAAGGGCACTTTCCTTGCTAGAAAGGACCCCGTATTTGCTAGAAAGGGCACAGCCAAAGTTAATAACAAAGGGCTGAAAGCTCTCTCACCCTCTGAGCAGCGAGGTATCAACCCAAGTGCGAAGCACGAATTGGAATGGATCAAGATACTCCACTTCCACATCCGGGATATCGACTAAACATCACCGGAGAAAATAGCCGCGAGCTAATATTGTTGGGCATGAACCCACAATTCCCCGTTTACCCATCAACCATACTTGGGGAATGAAAAATGAGAGATTGAAGAATAGAGAGATGTGCGTGGAGAGAAAAAGTAAGGAAAACGGTTTTTTTTTTTTCTCCAGAAAAACAGAGCCTGAGGGCCGAGTGATGTGAGAATCACAAATGAGAACGGGTGGGAAACAATACCTAGAGAAACAAGCTCCCTGTGCACGTTTGAGTGTTGTGTCTTTTGTTTTGTCTCGATTCTTGTGTTGAGTCGTTTCGAGTGTTTCTCGTTGTGTTTAGGTTGTTTACCTTTTGTTTTTCCTTGTTGAGTCATTTTGACTGTGGTCAGTTGTAGGCTCAATACTCGGTCGAGAACTCATCTCTCAATTTCAAAATGAATCGTTTTGTGCTCGGAGCGCTGTGCCATTCTTCACATTTGTGCAAAACAAGATTTTTCTGCAAGGTTCAACCCAGGTCATGTGAGAACAGTAAAAACATGACCTATCTGAAGCTGTTTGGGTTCCAGACTGCGAAGCAAAAGAAAAGAAGGATGATTTGGAGCATCTGATGGTTTTTTTTTAAACTTCTGCAAGTTCCGTCTTTGCATCCCGTATGTTCAGATTGGATTGTTCGTTGTAGGAGCCGTGTGCAGAATAAATAGAGTACTGTGTTATGGGCTGTGTGTTCAGAATAAGCAGTTTGTTGTATGAGCTGTGTGCAGAATAAAAAGTGCACTGTGTTATAGGCTGTATGTTCAGAATGAGCAGTGTTCAGAGTGGTCTGTGTGTTCAGAATGAGCAGTGTTCAGAGTGGGCTGTGTGTTCAGAATGAGCAGTGTACAGAGTGGGCTGTGTGTTCAGAATGAGCAGTATTCAAAGTGGGCTGTGTGTTCAGAATGAGCAATGTTTAGAGTGGGCTATGTGTTCAGAATGAACAGTGTTCAGAATGGGTCGTGTGTACAGAATAAACCGTGTGTTCAGAATGGGTCTTGTGTACATAATAAACTGTGCATTCAAAATAAGTAGTGTGCTTTATGAGTTGTGTGTTCAGAGAAACAGAATGCTGTGTTGATTATTTCAAAGCCCAAATGGCGATGAGAAGTGCCCTCCCTGAGTATCGTTCCATGCCAGGGGCATCTTGGCTGTGCTTGCGATGAGTTCCTAGGAGATCAATCACGACAGTGGAAACTAGAGTTCGAATGGTTCTTGCCTAGAATGCAAAGGTTTGGAATTTCCGAGACTAAAGTCTGGTTTGAATACCCAGGGGTGTATCCCTGGCTTGAAATCTGTATGGAAGCCCCGTAGATTGAGGTATCAAAGCATGTATGTACCTCAATTTTGGATACCGATCCAACCTAGTCTGTCACCCCGTTGAAGAATAAGGAAAGTTCTGAATATGATCAAGAAGAAGAGCAGCATCTGTGGTTTCCCCAGCAGATGTTTCTCCTTGCCAGCAATTCAGAACCTTTGAACTGTGAGTTGAGGGTTGGTGTTCGTGGAACACAGGGAGGATCCCCATCAGAATAGAGCAGTTTATCGCCACTCACCCAATGAGGTGCTTGCTAAAGCGCCGCTATGTTTGTTTATTGCATTCCTTGAATGTCAAGCATTGTATTGCATCCTACTTATCAATTTCCTTTTCATTCATGCATAGTATTGTATATACTGTTCATCTGGAGAAATTTCGGTTCAGTTTTACTGATACTTTTCCTCTCTCGAGTATGATACGTTGAGAGATACTTCCTTTCCTCTCTTGCGTGTGCTACGCCGCGAGGTTTTTCTCTTTTCCTCTCCCGCATGTGTTACGCTGAGAGATGCTTTCTTTTCGTCTCTCGCATGTGCTACGCTGAGAGGTTCTCCCTTTTCCCTTGTTCTATGATCAGTCTATGTGTGAAATATGCTGAGAACTTGTGATTGGCACCGTTTCTAATGCCTTTTAGATGTTGATTTTGCGAAGTCACGCCTATTTGCTTATCGAGTTGTTTTACATTTGTTTATCGAGTTGTATTTCGTCCTCTTTAAGTCTTTGTCTTGCTTATCGAGTTGTAGTTACACTTAGTTAGCTTGTCAAGTTCTTTGATTTGCTTATCGAGTTGTTTTTGTCGTTAATTGGTTCACTACGTGATTATTACGGTGCAAGTGCTTAATTTTGAAACAAAAGTTCAATCTCATTTACATTGTTATGTAATGCGATGCGATGCATGGAATGTACAAATGTAACACCCTTTTTTTTAACAAAATAACTCTTTCATTTCATCATCATCTTTTGCAAAAGTACATAGTTTTGAGAAAATAAAACCTGCCTGAGGCAGTACAATGTGCTCAAACTACCAGCAAAAAGAAAACTAAAACAAAAAAGGAGAAAAAGCAACAAAGTGTCTGAACAAAGCAAAAAGAAAGGAAAAGCAACAAAACATTTGAACAAAGCAAAAAAGAAAAGAAAAAGCAGCAGGGTGTCTGAACAAGCATCAATCATATCATGCACGAGAGTCTGTCCTCATCCTCTTCCTGGACGAAGGTCCAGGAGTATCACCGTCAGCTCCGTCATCTAAGCCCGAGCCCGAGCTATCTCCAGTCTCATCCTTAGATGAATCCACCTCCACTTCAGACTTATCGTCGTCTGGAATCGGTGCCCGTGAGTTGCTCCCAACGTGAGTACGCCCGGCTTTGGTATGGGGGCGTACTGTGGTCCCTCGTCCTGCTCTCCCTGCTCCTCGGGTAGATATAGATGGTCCTCCTGGAGCACCTCGTGCAGCCGATATTTGGAATGGGGCCTGAAAAGGACAAATGGTAAATGCATCAGTTATGCTATGCAAAGCAGAGTATGAATACCGAGTACAGTGTATGAGTATAGTGTATGAATGCTGTGAGCAGTGTATCAGTACAGAATGCAGTGACCGAATGCAGTATATGAATGTCGTGAGCAATGCTGTGAGCAGTCTGTGGGTTACAATGTATCAATGCTGCGAGGGCCGTGTATCAAGTGTTGCGTTGATAGTGCGATGCATTAGATTATGTAGAGTTTGAGATTGTGGTTGAAAGAGCTCACCGGGATACTGTAAATAGCCAGCAGGTCGAGGCTCCGCTGTAGCATCCCTATCACGGAGGCAGCATCAGTATTCTGCAGAACATCAAGAGAAATGAAATGAAATGACTGTACGGGATGCAAAATGTAGTAGTACATACTGGGGGCAAGTCGTAGAATCTGACTAGCTCGTGATCAGCTAGAGGAGAGCAATGGGGATCTGGTAAGTCTCCCCACCCTGCCCTCGGCATGTCATCATGGTGGGCAGTTCGGGCTACCCAGCTCCCTACCCTCTCCGAGACCCACTCCTACCTCGGGACTGAGGTGCCTGCGATGCTCCTGCTCTTGCCGCTGGCGCTGCTGGTCTCTCTCTCTCAACGTGGTCGGCACCGGTCAGAGGCCGTATAATATAGGTCTGGACGTACTCCGCATAGTGGCCCTCATCTACAAAGCGCTCATGGCTCCAGCCGATAGTGTAACTTATCATCTCCGTTAAGGTATACCTCTCGGTGTACCTCGTGTGGGTAGGAGGAGGCACTGGAACTGGCTGCTCTGGCACGCCCAAGGTCTGCCGCAAGAAGCCCTCCCCGAAGTACCAAACATGGCAGACCAGGCCATCCAATAGAATCCTGAATCGGGCAGTCTCCTGAGCACCCGCATATCGATCCCTCACCGCATTAGGCAACACCGCCCACGGCTGCCAGGTGATCTGCAAATGGCAGGATATACAGTTTGTTATCTATTATTGAATGTACATTGTAAGGCGAAGCTTAAATGATCTGTAAAGTTTAACATACCTCAGCTGCGGTGATGGTGTCAAAGTAGCGGCGAAAGAACATGAAGGACTCCCACGGTCTCCGCTCGCATCTCACGTCAAAGCGGTGGGAAAATAGGACCGTGGGGGGCATCTCCTCGTCTGGTACTGGGGCAAGCCTAGGGAAGTAGGCGTACACCCACAACTGCAGAGTGTAACAGAGAAGACATGAGTATGCTTATCAGATAAAACAGTATGCAGAATGAAGCAGAAGTCAGGGGACAGGGTGCAGTGTATTGTGCAATGTGTGCAGAGTGTTATGCAGCGTGTGCAGTATACAGCCAGCGTAAAGCAAGTTATGTGCACGCAGTGTGTATGGTGTACAGATAATAAAAACAGAACTGAAAAGGCAGAAAGGGAATGCGTACCTCCCAGGTTCGCCAATAGCCTCCAAGTAACTGCCTGCTGCGGCGGGACGATGAGCTTATATAACCGTAGAGAGTGGCCAAGCAGGCGCCACCCCAGTCATAAAGGCAGATTCGCGTCACGTCTACAAGCGCACTAAGTAGATAGAGGGCGAAGGTGTTCGCCTGGTCGGTGTAACAAGTCCGCGAGGGACCCTCGCTACAGTTCGGACTCTCGATTTGTGTCACGGTTCTTAATCTGAACCAAAGAGTCCAAATCTGGCAAATCGTTTTGAGAAACAGATTTTTGAAAAAAGTAGTGCCAAACATGGACTGCTTTGCCAGATACAGAGTCGCCACCTAAATATTTTTTATGGGAGAATTTAGGAAACCCTGACTCGGTGCTGAAGGCCACATGTCCGTCATCACCGGAGTTGTCTCGGCTCGGGAGCTTGGGTACGATTGGGGAAGGTCAGCTATGAGCACCCCCTTTCGCCCGGTCCGAAGACCAGCCTCTACTAACCGTGATATCCGTATTTGAAAACTTTATGTGTTCTTAATCCATTTATTAGCCTAGAATTACTATGTTATGCGCGCAGCAAACAAGTATAGACTAGATTGCCTAATTTGGAAACAAGCATTGCATATCCGTTTGTTTTGGAAAATGCTTTGGATTTGCTACTCGCAAGTAGGCTAAAACACGGATTTCAATGAGTTCTTCCAACTCAAACAATCCAACCTTCACCCACAGGCATCCAAGCAGTTTATAACACATAAGCATCTAGCCACATGTTAAGCATGCTGACATGGCAACATTCACACTCATGCGATATGCTAAAGCGGAAATACTTACATCGTACTCCGTGCCAAAACAAAGAACTTGTTAGCAAACATGCATGATCCAAGTCCATGTTAAGTGCCTAATGCATCGCATACAAAGTGTTGCTAGAATAGGCTCGGCTATCCTAAACATGGCATGTGAGAAATGCACAACTATCACATATTCAGTTTAGAATTTGAAGTACAAATGCAGTTAGCGTGATGTACCGAGCCTAATACATGTAGCATAAATGCATGAATGCACGCATGCGTAGCATAAGGTATGCTAATTTAAACGTGCCCTAATCTACCATCATAAGCGGGTAAATAAAAGGGAAGAAAGACGCGAGGTTGGAAGACATACACACACTCACGCACACTTATTACAGATTTGCCCTCGCTCGGAGGGACCAAATAAATATTACAAATTAATTAACTACGCAAGCTAATTAATAATTACAAATTAATTAATTTAATTAACAAATTAAATTAAGCTAAGAAAACAGATAAATCGCCTCGGGAAACGTGCCGCCATGCGTAGGCTGCCTCTGTTTTTCCTTCTTTCACTCCTCTGGAGGCTGTCAAAACCTCAGGACTGCATCCCTGGACATTGGGGAGTGCCACCGGCTGAGTGGAATTACCACCGGCACTGGTGTGTGGCCATCGGCACAAAATGGGGTTGTCGGCAGAGGAAAGATTGCCGGCCGGCACCTTACACTGCCGGTCGGCAAAGAAAGCCTGCAGAACCTGCAACTCACAGCAACAGAGGGCAAAACAAAGCATGGCAGCACAATTCAAGGCATGTATGCACCAACCATGTCCCTTATCATGATAATAACTCAAAGGGGCATGTGCCTCGATTCTCGGACCACCAATTACGCATTTCCATGCATGATGGCCCAAAGAACCAAGTATGCAACTTTGATTTCAAATGAAATGCAAACCAAATCAAATCAAAGTCCTAATCCCTATCACCAAATCAAGGGGCAAGGAATGCATGCAAAATGCAATGCAACCTAAGCATACAAACTAAGGATGCAACATGACATGGTGACAAGCTTATGCAAGCATACAAGCATACATATGGCAATGCAAACTAATGGAAAGATGGACTTATGCATGAATTAGGCAGCTCTAATAAGGCCCAAAACAGTAGCCATAATGCCCAAAAATGAAGGCTAAACATACATGCACACATACACATGTTAAGACCCAACACTTAGGCACAAAGCAAGCAACATTCAAGCACACTTGAAAGAGACATTCATGGACTAAAAGCATGCAACATAAGCTCTGAAAATTATGCTAATACATGGTACCAAACCAAGCAATAAGTCAAGCTAAACATGCAACAAATAGTCTAAGTGTTCAAAGCAAATCCAAGGAGCATTGAAATACACTTACAAGACCAAACATGGTATGAGCTTATCAACCAAAAACAGAGTTTTGGGGCATCAATACAAGGCCTAAGGACCACTTAGATGGCATCTAAATGACCCAAAAACAAAGGCATGCATAAACACCAAAACATGGAGCATTGCTACACAAGCTTCCAAAGCATTAAAGAGGCATGCAAGGCAATCAAACAAGCATGGAAATGGGACTGAAATAACATGTGGAGGGACCCCAAATCACCAATTCGATGCAAAGATGTCATGCTACACATGCACATACCCAAGGCCAACAAGCCCAAATACAAAGGAGCTATATGATGCATGCCAAATTTGACCCAAGAAACTTAGGACAGACCTAGAACATGGCAAAATAAGCACATAATCTTCACAAGATTAAGCCTAAAACATGCTCCAACAAAGGCTAACAACCTAAGGCACATTAAGGCATAAACAAGGCATTACATGGAAACTATGCTAAGCATGCATGGAGTACCAAAACCAATTTAAAATCATGTTATATTATGGATATATAAGCATGAAAAACAACCTAAACATACTCAACACACACTCAAGCATAATGCTCTCTCAAGAGGCCAAAACATGCCCTTTTCAAGGACAACAAGGAGAGGGGGTGGCCCTCTCCTTCTTGGGACTTCAAGGCATCACCTTCACCACTGAAATCCCTCAAGATTTCAGTGGTGAAGAGACCCCAACACCAAAATCCCGGAGCTAGCACAAAATGGCTCAAAATGAGGCCTTTCAAGGCCTAAGGGTGGTCAACTACCCTCAAACAACAAAACACTCTTAATAAACAATAAAGAGGGCCTAAAAACAGAACTTTTTTATGTTATACAATAAGCACAAAAACAGCTCTAAGACAAGTAGAAAATCAATGCAAAAATGGGAAAAAATGAGACTAGGTTCTCACCCTTGTAGACCTCTTCACAAATGGTGCTCCAATGGCCTCCTTTAGCTTGGATCCAACACCAAGACTTCAAAACCAGTCCCTTAGAACCTCAAGAGCCAAAGGAAGGTGAAACACTAGGTGTTTGTGTGCAATAGTAAGACACAAAACACCTAGTGCACAAATGAGAGGGAAAGAGAGATAGAAAGTGTATCTAACTCAAACCCTAGAACAAGAGCTCAACAATGGCTGTTTTTGCTCTCCAAAATCTCAACTCTCCAACCTCTCTAGCCTTTTTTTGTTACAAGAGAGAGCCTCCCTCTATATGTCTTGTAAAGCTTACAAGACAAGCTTTACAAGAGGGAGATCCCTCCATACACGTGTATGGAGGGGAGCAAAAGCAAGACAGCTGTCTAAAAAATATCTGCAAAAGCAGATGAACAGCAATCGGCCGGCCAAAAATGCCATCTTGGCCAAAAAGAGTGCCGGCCGGCACTAAATAGTGCTGACCGGCAACAAATAGTGCCGGCCGGCAATATACATTGCCAGTGGCAGCAAAAACCAGCCGGTGGCCTCTAGCCACTGCCGGTGGTGGGTGGGGATGGTCTACAAGCCCTACCCTGCCACTCCAAGGCAAAACACAAGTGTTCGGTGTGAAACCGGACACTAAACGGTCGAGTTCGGGGATCCTGAGGCAAGGCGCGCGAGCCAAGACCTCCGGGAACTCCAAACGAACACAAACATGGATAATCACCGAGTGTTCAAACGGTGACGTCCAAGTCTTGAGGACCGTTAAAAATGGGGTGTCTACAGTCGGCGAAAAGCGTGGTCCCTAGCAGAAACACGATAAAATCGTGGGCGTACTGCTCCTCCTTCTCCCGAGTAGTAGGCGCCTAGATCCGGAAGTGGTCCTCGAACCATGAATACCTCACAAACCTCGGCCGGGCAAGAGGTGGCCGATCGCCGAGCAGGTACATCTGAGCAGCGTCCCACTCATCCATATCTGCACCAAAAGGGATCGGATCATCCCCTACCTCGATGCCGGTGAGCATTGAGAAATCAAAGGGAGTCATCGTCATCTCCCCAGTGGCAGAAAGGTGGAAGGTGTCGGTGG
This sequence comes from Camellia sinensis, assembly GCF_055761805.1. Classification (NCBI taxonomy): domain Eukaryota; kingdom Viridiplantae; phylum Streptophyta; class Magnoliopsida; order Ericales; family Theaceae; genus Camellia; species Camellia sinensis. Next base: position 195,408,504 of record NC_138964.1, read on the forward strand.
TGTCCCACTACCTCTCCACCAGAGTAGCAAGAAGGGGCCTACTCACAGTGAGGTGCGAGAGCGCCATGCAGAAGGTCCCAAAGCCAGCCTGGTCGACAATCTGGCGGACTGCGTCGAGCAGCTCCATATACCATCCTCGGGCCATGATGTTCTCATACCCTCGGAAGGCATAGGAATCTCCCTGTGATAAAAAAAAAAAAAACAACAAACAGTTGCGAAGCAATGTTAGAAATACAATGTTTGGAAATGTGCAAAATTGATGAGATACAGTGTGTGTACATGTGTCTGAATGCCTTAAGAACCTAGGAAAATGTAGTGTGTGTCCATGTGTCTGAATACCTTCAGAATTTGGGAAAATACAGTGTGTGTGCGCCTGTGTTTACGCTCAGGATCGATGAAAATGCAGTGTGCATGCATATGTTCAAGTTTAAACAGATATCGGGTGTGAGTGTGCTCACAGTGAACTACGGCATGTGATGTATCAGTGTGTCTGAGTTAAGCAGTTAAAGAGCAGAATCGACTATCGCAGTTATGTGTTCTACATTGCAGAAAATGAAACAGAGGAAGAATATACCTCAGCGGTGCCGTAAGACAGATGTGACTCTGGCTCGCGCAGTAGAAGCTCTAGTGGCGCGCCTCGCGCATAGCTCTTGAAATGACGGAGTCTGTCAGGAGGAAGCACGTATATCACCGGCCTGTAGGTCGCCAGATCGAACGGTCGGATGTGGAGAGGTAGGAGCTCGACCTCGGGGTCCACGTCCATCTCCGGAGGACTCCCACCCTGTGGAATGTCGTCTGCCATCTCAAAAGGAGTGTGAAAAGGGCCGAGAATGTGAAAAACGGGCTAGAATGTGAAAAGTCAACCTAAAAGTCAACCCCGAGAGGGTGAAAAATGGGATAAAAGTCAGAGTGTGGGAAAAGGCACAAAGGTCGAGGTAAACTCGGGGGAAACAAGCCCCAAGTGGTGGAAATCGAGAAAGAAACACCGAAAACCGAGTTATGTTCGGTTTAAAGTGTGCGAAACGGGAAGGGTTTCGCGAATCGAACGACGAAAAAGGCTCGAAAACGCGGCAAAAACTCAGATCGAAGGTTGAAAAATCACCTAGAGAGAGAGATGAGGGAATTTTGAGCTAGGAGGAAGTGAAAATATAGGGTTTGAGGCCCTATATTTAAAGACCTGTGGCCAAAAGACAAAACTGTCTCGAAACTGCCATTTTTGGCCAGTCGGCCAAATTGTTAGCTGGTCGGCTAAGTATTTGGCCGATGAGCTTATTTTGTGGCCAATGGATGGCCGGTGGCCTGCCCTTGTGGCTGATGCACCTCCTACACCCTTGTTTGGGTCAGATATGATTGTTTGGGACCTCCATTCTTCAAGACAGTGCAAGAAAATAGACTCTTGAAGCTCAACTGGCTTCCGTGTTCGCCTCGAATCGTGTCTTCTGTGTGCGATGCTTGGTACGCGCAAGGTGTATCCTTTTGTATCTTGTGAGATTCGAAAATTGCTTTAAATATCTTGCATTACAATGTTTTGTCGTGCTTGTGATAATCACCACCGCTTGCATTGTTATGCACAACTCTATGCGTTGTAGCGCACACCACACTTGCATTGTTATGAACATCCCTTATGCGTTGCCACGCACGTCATGCTCGCATTGTCATGCACATCCTATGGGTTGCATTGTCTTGCACCCCTTCATCCACGTTGTTTCGCATGTCCCATTTGCATCATCATACACCTTATCATATTATATGCATTGACATTCATATCTTACAAGCATTGTCATGCATTTCAATTCATGCATTGTCGCGCATTTCAGTTCTTACATTGTCATGCATTTCAGTTCATGCATTATCATGCATTTCAGTTCAGGCATTGCCATGCATATCCCACATGCATTGTCATGCATTTCGGCTCATGCATTGTCCTGCATTTCAGTTTAAGCATTGTCATGCATTTCAATTCATGCATTGTCGTGCATTTCAGTTCAAGCATTGTCATGCATTTCAATTTGTGCATTGTCGTGCATTTTTGTTCATGCATTGTCTTGCATTTCAGTTCATGCATTGCCATGCATATCCCACATGCATTGTCATGCATTATCGTGCATTTCGGTTCGAGCATAGCCATGCATTTCAGTTCAAGCATTGTCATGCCCATTACATGCATTGTCATGCATTCCCTCATGCGTTGTATTGCATATTTGTTACACATTGTACACGTTGTCGCGTGTGATTTACTTACATGTGTACATTTCATTCCTTACTTTACACATTGTACACGTTGCCGTGTGTGCTTTACTTACATGTGTTTATTCCACGTTGTCGCGTGTACTTTACTTACATGTGTACATTTCATTCCTTGCTTTACACATTGTACACGTTGTCGCGTGTGCTTTACTTACATGTGTACATTTCATTCTTTACTTTACACATTGTATGCGTTGTCGCGCATGCTTTACTTATATGTGTTTATTCCCTACTTTACACATTGTATGCGTTGTCGCGCATGCTTTACTTACATGTGTTTATTCCCTACGTTACACATTGTACACGTTGTTGCGTGTGCTTTACTTACATGTGTTTATTCTACGTTGTTACACTATGTACACGTTGTCGCGTGTACTTTACTTATATGTGAACATTTCATTCCCTGCTTTACACATTGTACACGTTGTCGCGTGTGTTTTACTTACATGTGTGCATTTCATGCCATACTTTACACATTGTATACGTTGTCGCACATGCTTTACTTACATGTGTCAACATCCTACGTTACACATTGTACACGTTGTCGCGTGTGCTTTACTTACATGTGCACATTTCATTCCTTACTTTACACATTGTACACGTTGTCGCGTGTGCTTTACTTACATGTGTTTATTCCACGTTGTTACACATTGTACACGTTGTCGCGTGTACTTCACTTACATGTGTACATTTCATTCCCTGATTTACACATTGTACACGTTGTCGCGTGTGCTTTACTTATATGTGTACATTTCATTCCTTACTTTACACATTGTATGCGTTGTCGCGCATATTTTATTTACATGTGTCTACATCTTGCTTTACACATTGTACACGTTGTCGCGTGTGCTTTACTTATATGTGTACATTTTATTCCTTACTTTACACATTGTATATGTTGTCGCGTGTGCTTTACTTACATGTGTTTATTCCACGTTGTTACACATTGTACACGTTGTCACGTGTACTTTACTTACATGTGTACATTTCATTCCTTACTTTACACATTGTACAAATTGTCGCGTGTGTTTTACTTACATGTGTACATTTCATTCCTTACTTTACACATTGTATACGTTGTCGTGCATGCTTTACTTACATGTGTTTACTCCCTACTTTGCACATTGTATGCGTTGTCGTGCATGCTTTACTTACATGTGCTTATTCCCTACGTTACACATTGTACACGTTGTCGCGTGTGCTTTACTTGCATGTGTACATTTCATTCCTTACTTTACACATTGTACACGTTGTCGCGTGTGCTTTACTTACATGTGTACATTTCATTCCTTACTTTACACATTGTATGTGTTGTCGGGCATTCTTTACTTACATGTGTTTATTCCCTACTTTACACATTGTATGCGTTGTCGCGCATGCTTTACTTACCTGTGTTTATTCCCTACATTACACATTGTACACGTTGTCGCGTGTGCTTTACATACATGTGCACATTTCATTCCTCACTTTACACATTGTACACGTTGTCGTGTGTGTTTTACTTACATGTGTTTATTCCACGTTGTTACACATTGTACACATTGTCGCGTGTACTTTACTTACATGTGTACATTTCATTCCCTGCTTTACACATTGTACACGTTGTCGCGTGTGCTTTACTTACATGTGTACATTTCATTCCTTACTTTACACATTGTATGCGTTGTCGCGCATGCTTTACTTACATGTGTTTATTCCCTGCTTTATACATTGTATGCGTTGTCGCGTGTACTTTACTTACATGTGTCTACATCTTGCTTTACACATTGTATGCATTGTCGCGCATGCTTTACTTACATGTGTCTATTTCCTACTTTACACATTGTATACTTGGTCGCTCATGCTTTACTTACATGTGTTCATTTCCTTGTCACACACATTGTATGCGTTGTTGTGCATGCTGTACTTACATGTGTTTATGCCTTTCCTGCATTGTTACACACATTACTTGCGTTGTTGCGCATGCTTTACTTACATGTGTTTATGCATCCTCAATCGCATTGTTATGCACCCCTCACTTGCGTTGTCGCGCACGTTTTAGTTACATTATCATGCTTGTTTCGACCGCATTGTTATGCATCCCTCGGCTTGCGTTGTCACGCATGCCCTTCTCATTGTCATACTCCCTTCCGCATTGTCATGCGTCACACTTAGCTTGCATTGTTGTGCACACTTCACCCGCGTTGTCGCGCACTTTTCGCTTGCATTGCTATGCATGTTTCTAATAATATTATACCTGTTAAGTTTTCTTTCTTTTTCAGGCACGATATTGTATGTACGGTTCATTTGAGTCTGGCGCGACCAGACGAACCAGACATGTATTGTATTCTCCGCGTGAGACGTAGCGAGAATTGAATAATTCTCTTACATCCTTTCTGCATGTGATGTAGTTAGATTTATATGTTTGCTTAAAACTGTTGCATGACATGCTTCGTTACAGCTTCATTTGCATGATCATAAGTTATGCTCGGCATCGTGCATGTTCTTTGCATTTTGCCCCTGCCTTCGGGCACATATCTTTGCCTTGAATGCTTGTCTAAGTCTTCGGCCTTGTCAAAAATGGGTTGTCTCCGGGCTTTGACATTCACTCCCGTCATTGTTATGACTTTCGAGCTCTGTCAAAGAGGGGCAACTGCAGACACCCCATTTTTGACCGTCCTCAAGACTTGGACGTCATCGTTTGAACACTCGGTGATCATCCATGTTTGTGTTCGTTTTGAGTTCTTGGAGGTCTCGGTTACGCGTCTTGCCTCAAGATCTCTCAACTTGTTTGTTTTGTGCTTGGTTGTGGACCAAACACTTGTGTTTTTGGCTTCTGGGGAAAGAGGGTGGCTTGTTTGCCATCCCCTCAACCCATCGGCCAAGGCTTGTGGCCATCGGCCATGATTTCTTTCCACCGGCCAAATGTATTGGCTGATCGACACTTTATTTGGTCGGCCGAACCTTGTGTTGGTCGATCGGCCATTCTTGCTGGCCGAACCCTGTTCATCTGCTTTATGCAGATATTTTATGCCAGCTGGATTAGCTGGCATGCACATTTGCTCCCCTCCATACACGTGTATGGAGGGATTTACCTCTTGGTTTAGCTTGCTTTGGAAGCTTTGTTATTGAACTTCTATAAAGAGGGAGCTCCTTCTCCCTCCTCAAGGGTTCAGAAAAATGGCCTAGAGAGGATAGATATAGTTTTGTATCTATATTTCTTTGTTTAGTCTTGTTTTGTGACCTAAAGTGAGTTTTTGTCTTACTTTTGCACTTGAACACCTAGCATTACACCATCCTTGGGTTACTGAGGTACTAGAGGGTTGTTATTAGGGTTCTTGAGCTGTTTTTGATCAGAGAAACCTGCTGGAGCTTTGTTCTTGAAGAGGTTCTACAAGAGTGAGTTCCTTGCTTTAGATATCCGTTTCTTGCTTAAGCTTTTAGCCCATCTTGCTTATTGTTTTAAGCTTGGGTGTACGCCTACTTCCCTAGGCTTGACCCAGTACCAGATGAAGAGATGCTATTTACATTGATGTCAAATGGATTTAAAATTAAGGAATTTGATAAATGTGTTTATATTAAAAACACAAATAAAGGTTATGTTATAGTATGTCTTTATGTGGATAACATGCTCATCATAGGTAGTAATAATGATATGATTAAAACTACCAAGAAAATGTTAAACAAACATTTTGACATGAAAGACATGGGGATTGCTGATGTAATACTTGGTATGAAAATTATCAAAACATTAGAAGGTTATGCTTTATCACAATCACATTACATTGAGAAAATACTTGACAAATTCAACAAAGATGATAATCATCTTGCTAGAACACCTATGGATGTTAATTTGTTTCTTTTTAAGAATGTACAGGAAAGTATTTCTCAATTAGAGTATGCCCAAATTATTGGAAGTTTAATGTACTTGATGAACTGTACTCGCCTTAATATGGCTTATGCAGTAAGTAAATTAAGTAGATATAAGAGTAATCCAGGAGTAGAACACTGGAAAGTAATTATAAGGGTTCTAAGATATCTCCGATTTACTCATAACATTGGGCTAAGTTATACTAGATATCCAACAGTACTTAAAGGATACTGTGATGCAAATTGGATATCGGATACTAGAGACTCAAAATCCACTAGTAGGTATGTCTTTACACTAGGTGGGGTGGCTGTATCTTAGAAATCTTCCAAACAGACTTGCATTGCTAGGTCTACTATGGAATCAGAATTCATAGCTTTAGATAAAACTGGGGACGAGACAGAATGCTTCGCTGCTTCTTTAAAGATATTCCAATGTGGCCAAAACCGGTACATGCTATTTGCATACATTGTAATAGTCAATCAACAATAGGTAGAGCAAAGAGTCATATGTATAACGATAACTCACGACACATTCGTCGTTGACATAACACTGTGAAACAGCTACTCTCTAATGGAATTATTTCCATTAAATATGTGAAGTCTAAAGACAGCATAGCGGATCCACTAACCAAAGAGTTAACAAGAGAGATAGTTGAGAATTCATCGAGGGGAATGGACTTAAGGCTATTAAATAAGAGTTACCATGACGGCAACCCAACCTAGTTGACTGGAGATCCCAAGATCTAGGTTCAAAGGGACAATCGAGTTGTGTATGACTCATAAGGATCACTGGAGAGTCAAACTCTTATCCATTTCTATGATGAAGTAGAGATGTCTGCAGCGTTTTAGGCTAAGTAATACTTTTAATGATTCTTATATTTAGGAATACCTAGCAGAGTATGACAGGATACTCTTCATAAGAATCACCTATATGAGTGTGAACTGGGCTGGTTCTATGAGATTTGTGAAAGGCTACAATTCTCAAGAGCACTCATGAAAGACCAGGTTGTTCATGGCCAAAATGAACACAATAGTGAGAACTAAACTATGTCTGGTAATATACTGTGTGAGTTCTATTGTCTTGGTTTACACAAATGGCTGAACAGTTCAAGACATCATGTTCACTAGTTAGCTAGTAAATTCGATAGTGTCTCAAAAGGGAAGGTTCAAAGCCAAAAACTACTTATCCTTTGTAGAATATTCCCAATTTCTGTACTCTCTATAATTAGATCATGTTGTTGCATTTTCTCTCCGTCAAATTCCATTCATGTGGGGGATTGTTGGAATTTATGATTTTATAGGCTTATTTTGGGCCAACTTTGAGCCCAAATTTGAGTGAGTCCCACACATCTTTTGAGGTAGGTCCAAAGAGATGACGTGTTCCTTGTCGTATGGAAAGTCACACGGTGAAGACGGTTCGTCAAAACCATTTATGAGTGAATGGGAAGTTGATATCATTTTCGGATTCATGGAATGGACAATTCAAGAAGTAAAATGTGAGTTTCCTTGAAATGGTTATCCCACATTGGAAACTAAGAGAACTTATGTGTGTATATAAGTTCTAGGAGGCAATACTTAGGTTGGGCCCTAAGTGGCATCCCAAGTTTGTAGAATGAAAGAGTTATGAACAAAGTGAACTTTGGCTCAAACCATCAAACACGCGTGCGCACAACCGCTGCCGTCCGTCCGATCGGCCGAGCCGTGCTGGGCTGGGCGCGGGTGTGGGTTGTGGGTCAGGTTGGTTCTAACATTAATTTTTTGGACAAAATTTATTTGAATTTTTTCAAATCATTACGGGAAAATTATTTGAATTTCTAAACAAAATTAATTTAATTTTTTGCGCCAAATTTTTTCAGTCCAAATAGTCCAAATAGTGCCCTTGTTCAGTCCAATTCCAGTAGGATCAAACTATTTTTTTAACAGTTATAAAATTGCCCAGCAGTTATGAACAGATATGAAATTGCCAGTAGTTATTTGTTCAAAATTTGAATTGCACTTGTTCATTTCAAATTGCATCTATTCGATTTGAAATTCAGACCTATTATATATACCAGGCTTGTTCCAACAATTGGATTATCCTAAAAAAAAATCCAAAAAAATTACCTTGCTTCGCTTGTGCATTGTTATTTTTCATATTAGTTTTAGGGAAAATTCAGAGAGTATAGAACATAGGTTTTGTTCGTCGTACAGATTGTTTGGAGTGCTATTACAATCTATGAAGATCATTGTATCTTGGGAAATAGACGCCATTTATCCGTAAGCACTGAAGCGGGGCAAATCTGTCTTAAGGACAGAATGTTACACACTCGACTTGATCTTTTTGTACTTATTCGGTTCGATAAATAATTTTGTAAGTCATTTATTTTATTTGTTTGGTATGGTTTCGACTTATTTATTTTACATAGAAAATTGTTCCAACAATATAAGGATGATTTTTCTCTATTATTCTCATTTTGTAGTCACATATTTGTTATATGACTAGATTCTGTTAAAAATGTAAACAACGGAGTAACAGATGAAAAATACTACAAAAAAATTCACTTTTAGCAGCGGCCAAAACTGTCGCTAAAAACTGGAAAACCTTTACTTACGGTTGAAATAGCAGCGGCCGAACCAGCGCAATAGCCTTGTCGACATGTCCTTATAGTGACGTTTTCCTCAAACGCTGGTATAGTTATTTTTATTGTGACGATCGATGTACTGAGAGTTATAAATGTCGCTATATCTTAAATTTACCCATTACTTGCTAACTTTATAGCGACGGGTCTACTGCTGCTATATCCTTCACTTTTGCTACACTTTGTCAACCGCTGCTATATTTTGACTCTATTCCATCAGTTTTACACTGTCGCTATAGCCATAGAATTCTTTTTCAATTTTGTTTGCAGCGACGGTTATTAACCGCGGTTATAGGCTATGTTTACTGTTCAATTACCAATAATATATAGCTTGAAATTTTCAATGATTTGCTAATCATTAATGGTTGTCTCTCACTTATCCCTGCTCACGGTATATATTTATAAAAACACTATTTTATTCTAATGGCTCAATACTCAATAATTTTAAAATGTAAAAGAGTCTGCATTTTCATAATCCCAAAATATCCAAAATACCTTAATTAAAAGGTTCATTACATAAGCCTGTAATACAAAATAGATCCAATATTTCTAGCAAACTAATAGCCCACACCAGAATCTAAAAGGTACATATAAACTTGTCACATGACAACAATACTCAAAAGTATTACTCATGACGCCATTTTATAAAGACCTCTATAAAAAATGTTCAAATCAAGAAATATCGTCCATTGTTTGATGCTTTCATATTGTCTTATTTCCTGCAATAAAAATGATTGAATGAGCATAAGTATCATTTTCAATTTCAAAATCTATAAAGAAAATTTAGACTACAAATAATTCTCCACAAGCCTTATTTTTTTGGTAAGTATGTGGTTTACATATCAAAAAATAAAGATTACAATGAAGTTGAAGATCATATTTGCATATTAAGATAGATCAGCCATTAAGAGAGAAAACAACAGCAAATGGAGAAAAAAAACACAGTAATGCAGAAGTGTAAGGTGGCTGAAGATTTAAGAAACAAATTGTTCTTAATTTGTGCAGTTAGTTTTTCTTGTTGTTCTTTAAGCGTTGCATGTTGATTTCTAAGATTAGATATGGGTGAAGACATGTAAAGGGCTTATAACATGTAAGCAAGCAACTAACAATTATTAATGTCTAGGAAATTATATCTAAATATATGCCCACCTCGTCTCTACTATTACTCCTAAGTATAGAACTCTGATGAAGAACACCTTCCACAAGGTCTTTTAAGTTTGGATCTTGCTTTCAGCTTTTGTTTTCCCAAGTGGTCTCTTGCTTATAGGCAATCACTAATAGCCTCATTGCCTCACCTTACTCTTAATCTCTCATAGTCAGTGTATCACTCAAGAAGAGGATTATATTATGAAAGAACAACGGTTTTGAAAATGGACTTTTATTTATATACTATAAACATAAACATTACAATTGAAAGACTCCTACAAACAGATGTTCTTTTTTTTGTAGATGAAAAGAAGTTATTGCTCATGCTATCTGTAATACTCTCTATTTTTCAATGTGCCCTTGAACATAAGACTCTCCTTCCATATATATCCTGAGGGTAGACTCCAAAGCTAGGATGTTAAACATATTCGAATAAAAGATAAGATGCCAACAGGTTGGCATTTGGACTGAATCAGCCAATAAAGCCAAACATTAGTAACAACCACTAAATCAAGCAACCAATAGCAGCATCCAAGGGTCTATTTTTTAATTGTATATTACAGTTTGATCCATTGTTGATATTCGAATTTGTTCGATTGCCCAATTCTCTATTTCACTGGTTTCTTTGGTGTTTTTACGGATGCTAATAAAGGAAGCAAAGTAGAAAGTTAAACTATCAAATCCCAATTTTGTCCAAACCAACTAACAATTTATTGGTAGAGAAGTCATTAACATTGGTTCTAAATTTGTGTCAATGTATGTGTATTATAATGATGACTTGCCCCGATTAAAAGGTTACATTTCATGACTCCCAAAAGAGGATCTCTGATGTGTTTGTGGAGAAACCTGGTCAGCATAGTGCTCACAGTTAACTGTTAAAGGCGTAGTAGCTACTATCTGTTTGTTAACCAATAATCCATAAAGAGGCCTAGTATCAGCAGAGATGCAGCCTGAGCTGGTGCAGTATGCCCCAATAGATTGAAAGAACCGAGCAAGTACTTCCGTTGAAGATAATGTACATACTGCATATATAGAAATAGAGTCACAAGACAGACCTTTTGAAGAGGGGAGATAGAAATTTTAAGGAATTATACAATCTAAAGAGCTACAGAGTGACTACAAAGACAAGAGTACCAAATAGGCACACTTAACCATTAATATTGAATACTTCTTTTATTAGGCTTCTGAACTATACTATAGAAAAGAAAAAAAAGTATTTTTAGGTGTGCTGGGTGTACGTGTCTTCTCTGCACAGGTTTTTGTTAGACAATTTAGGCAAACTATAGTAAGATGATAATAAATTATGCGATTAACATTTGAACAATTATATCAGATCTCTAGTAGAAGAACAAACTACTTACATATTGTTGTAGAGCAGTACTCCAAACTGCAATTAAGGTAGTAATGAAACCTTTAGCATTAACACTTATATCAGTAACAGTGCAGACAACAACACCTAGGAGAATAACTGAAATGCTGAGCTTTGTGTCTCTAGAGTATCGAATCTTATCCAAAAGAACTTCCAATAAGCATGATACAGGGATCATACTCAGCTTTGCAATCTGAAAATTATGTCGAAGCCCATAACTTCTAAAACAATTATAATATGATGGAAGCCAAAAACCAAGAGCAAATAAAAATTTACCTGATAGAATCCCACGCAATTCCACATTAGACTAACATTCATACCAACAATAGAGAAGTTTGCAAATAGAACAAAATTCAGAAGATCTGGGAGGGGTAACTGAGAAGGTTGGATGTATCCCAGCCACGTAAGAACAATCGTCATCAAGGTTGTGGTAACAAAATGCAAACCAGTTAATGTTGTAGCTGCAAGGACCGTAGCAGTCAAAATCTAAAACAATTTGATAATAACCAGTCCTTATCTAGAAGACAGTGTTCCCTATGAGACAACATCAATAATTTCACATAAACTCAAGGTGATGATGTTGTAAATCCAAATTACTGCATGTATAATTCCCTTAAAACTAGAAAACTTGCATCTTTATTTATTTATCTCATGGTTCAATGCAAGCACACTTCATACAAGCAGTGACAATAAAAAGAGGCAACAATTTTCTCTAATCACATTATTAAGCCAACAAAACATTACAAACTGTGCATTAAATTCATTGATAACAATTTTCTCAAAAGAAAAGAAAAGAAAAAAACAGAACAAATAGAACAGAAATAAACGAAAAGGTAGCCACTTGTGGGAGCCAAGTATTTACGATTGCAGAGGGGGGGCCAAATATATACATGGAAGCTTATTATACGAACATCTCATTCGGCTCCATCTTGCCTCATTTGGAAGCCGAATATACCAATCGGCCATAAAACTAGTTAAGCAAGAAGCCGAATAAACATCCACAAGGTGGGTGCTTAAGTATAAATAAAGAAACAATAACCAAAGAAGAGGTATGTGAGAATTAGTACGCTTAACTTAAGATACAAGCATTCGAGAGATTATATATTGACTTATCCGTCAGAGTGCTAATTCCGGCACCCCTGACAGGAGTGTTCATTCTTTTTCAGGTTATTAGCTGAGGATCTCGAGTGCCCCATTGGATCCAAAGAGTATTTCTAGAACCATTCCCCTACAATTGGCGCCGTCTGTGGAAATACTCAAGCACATCTATGGCGGACGTGACGGAAGATCCTTCGGTAGTCGTTGGCGACCCTACACCACAAGACAAAACCACTCCAAGAAACATTCTTAGGCCAGAGAATATTATTGCAAGAAGGGTCTTGAACTTCGATTCACCCTCGACATCAGCACATGAGGCAATGCAAGCGAAGCAAAACGAACAGCGGTTGGAAAACATGATGGCCGAGAACGAGCGCCTTTGACAAGATTTGGCCTTGGAAGTGCAAAATCCCAACAAGCCGCGCACCAAGACCCGGGACGACCTCTGAGAAGGGATGGTCGACGATCTTGAATTCAGAGACATGATAGTGGTAGTGGCTCTAACTCATCATCCCCAGAATCTACAAAGAAGGAACGAATCGACATCTCCAGTTCTTATGAGGGAAGTCCGCGTGCACGGAAGAAGTGAAGAAGAAATGATTCAGATGAAGAGGATCAATATGACCCCTTTGTACAATGGATTACAAGAGCAGTGCTACCCAAAAAGTTCAAAGCACCGTCATTCGCCTTGTATGATGGTAAATTAGAACCCACCGATCACATTCGCCATTACAAGCAAGCCATGATGCTTCATGCAGACGATGAGGCCTTTATGTGTCGAATCTTTCCAAGAAGTTTGGGACCACTAGCTGTTAGGTGATATTATAAACTGGAGCCGGCATCGATCAAGAGCTTCCACCAACTCCAAAAATCCTTCAGGGCAAGGTTCATCACTAACGAGGTCTAGCCGAAGCAAGCTGATTCTCTCTGGGCAATGCAAATTCAACCAGGGGAAACTCTTCGTGCATATTCGGCGCGGTATTCAGAATGTTTTAACCTAGTAGATGATGCTTGTAATGACTCCATGGCCATCACTGCCTTCAAGATGAGATTACATCTAGACAGCGCTCTCTGCAGCTCTTTGACCAGACGACCCCCAAAAATGGTCTGGTCATTGATGAAGAAAGTTGAGGAATACTGCAAAGTAGAAGATGATACCCTACGGGTCAAAGCCAGGAACAACGTCACTAAGTCAGCCCCGCCTGAAATCGTGCAACCGATGAATGCTGTGCCACCACGGAGCCTTGAATCACGAAACCGGGCTAGACGAGATCAAAGATGAGATTCACGCCGATCAAATGACCAATGTCCATACCGAGCTAGTGAGCAGCTTCAAGTGGATAGTAGGCGCACGAGGCGCGCCGACAAGAAATACACGGAGTTATCGGAGCCGATCAGTGTGGTTATGGCTAAGGTTCAACACCTTCTGTTCTTCAAATGGCCATAAAAAATGGTGGGACCTCCCGATACGAGGAGACGGGATAGGCGGTGCGAATATCACAAAGATCACGGTCATGATACCGACAGTTGCTATGCTTTGAAAGACCACCTTGAGGAGTTGGTACAAGATGATCGGCTCCAACAACATGTCTGAAAGAACAACTCAACCAAAACAGTTGCCCTACGGCAGGATTCACCTCCTCTCAGTGTCATCCATATGATATACAGCCTGCCAACAGCCCCAATCGTGCATGCAATTCAGTCACATCCAGGCCCCCAAAAGCAAATCACACCAGCCAAACGGCCCCATGAAGCTCCGAATATTACCTTTGATGATTCTGATTTGATCGGCGTAACACTTCCCCACATTGATCCATTGGTCATCTAACTACGCGTAAATCGATTCACCGTTGAACGCATTCTCATAGACTAGGGGAGTGCTTCAGAGGTTATGTATTACAAAACCTTCATCAAACTCGGGTTCGCCAAGTTAGACCTGTCTCTGGCTCCTTATCCATTATTCGGCTTCAATGCTAATCCAAAATACCCGTTGGGCAAAATCACACTACCAGTTCGAGCGGGCTCCCGAACAATGGATGCGAAATTCTTGGTCGTCAAGCTGCCTTCGCCGTATAATCTCATCATGGGGCGAACTTGGTTGCATACGATATAGGCCGTTCCAAGCACCTATAATCAACTGCTCCGCTTCCCGACAGAAAGCGACATTGAACAAATCTATGGTTCCCAGAAATCGACACAAGCATGTTATCTCCTTGCTGCAAAGACACCAAAAGAGTTGGAAGTGAATTCTATTGAGGTGCCGGATCGAGAGAGCCTCAACGATGTTGGGCGGCTCCTAAGCAAAAAGGTAATGGAAGCCCTAGATCGATTTGAAATTGACGGGAATCCGGACAGGTTCTTCATGGTCGGCGCCTCCCTGAATGAAGCCGACAGGTAGTAACTAATTTCCTTCTTGCTCGGCAACCTTGATGTATTTGCGTGGACACCATATGAGATGTCGAGTGTGGATCCGTCTGTTTCGCAGCATCGTTTAAACGTTGACCCTAAATGTAAGCCGATTATTCAGAAAAGCCGGCGATCAGCCGCAGAACACACCGTTGCCGTTGTTGAGGAAGTTGACCGGTTGCTTGATGCCGGGGCAATCCCAGAAGTTACCTACCCTACATGGCTATCGAACACTGTGGTTGTCAAGAAGAAAAATAGGACTTGGCGTGTTTGTGTGGATTTCACAGACCTAAATAAAGCTTGTTCCAAGGATTGTTTTCCTCTCCCCAGAATAGACCAACTTGTAGATGTCACAGCGCGTCATCAACGTATGAGCTTCCTCGATGCCTACAGAGGCTACCATCATATCGCCATGCATCCGGAGGACCAAGACAAAACTGCATTCCTCACCCCAAGAGGAACCTATTGCTATAAGGTTATGCCTTTTCGGCTGAAAAATACAGGGGCAACTTACCAAAGACTAGTCACCACCATGTTCAAGGAGCAACTTGGTCGTACTATGGAAGTGTACATTGACGATATGGTGGTTAAGTCCAAAGAAGAGCAAACTCATCTAGCCGATCTGGAGGAGACATTCGGCATTTTACGAAAGTACAAAATGAAGCTGAACGCTTCCAAGTGCGCATTTGGGATCGGATCTGGAAAATTCATTGGCTATATTGTCAACCATTGAGGAATCGAAGCCAACTTGAGGCAAATCACAGCAATCTTGGAACTCGGCTCCCCTCGATCGATGAAGAAGGTTCAAAAGTTGATGGGGATGGCCGTTGCACTCAACAGGTTCATCAGTCGTTCCACAGATCGCTGTTGACAATTCTTTCATACCCTACGGTAGGGTAAGGCTTTTGAATGGACCTCTGAGTGCGAAGACGCTTTTAATGGTCTGAAGACCTACCTCCGATTAGCTCCACTCTTGACAACACTTTCGGCAGGCGACCTGCTCATTTTATATCTGGCAGTCTCCGACCGGGCCGTCAGCGCTGTACTATTAAAGGAAGAGCTTGGAGAGCAACGACCAGTGTATTATGTGAGCAAGGCAATGGTTGACGCCGAAACACGTTACCTTCCGTTGGAAAAAATCATCCTAGCCCTCATCATGGCAGCAAGAAAACTGATGCATTACTTTTAGGGGCATACCATTGGGGTACTAACGGACTACCCCCTCTGGGAAATATTCTGCAGTGCAGAAGCATCAAGGCGCGTTTCAAAGTGAGCTCTTGAACTCTGCCAGTACGATATTCAGTTCCTGCCTAGAACCTCAATTAAGGGGCAAGTGCTTGCTGATTTTGTGGCCGAATTCACTGGGGGTCTTGCCGACTTGAAATCTGATCAAATTCAACCTACGCCGAACTGGAGAATTTATGTTGGGGACATTTGGCAGTTGTACTGTGATGGATCGTCCAATCAATGAGGCAGCGGAGCCGGAGTGGTGATCATGGCTCCCGATGGAGCAATAATTGAGCAGGCTGTCAAACTCGGCTTCAAAGCATCGAACAATGAGGCCGAAAACGAAGCCCTGCTAACCGGCTTGTGGAATGCACATCTCCTCGGTGCTCGGCGTTTGCTTATATTTTGTGATTCAAAACTTGTGATCAATCAACTAAAGGGGGAGTACTCGGCCAAAAACGACCGTATGGCCGTTTACATGAAAACGACAAATTCCTTGCTGGCAAAATTTGATCATCATGAATTGAACCAAATAACCCGTGATCAGAACACACATGCAGACGCCCTGGCTTGCCTAGCCTCCGCCATTAACTCAGAGATTAAACTGACAATTGAAGTAGGTTTCATCCCTAAGCCGAGCATTGGCCCTTCAGAGGAAGTCCAGATCAATGTCATAGAGTCAGGTCCGAGTTGGATGGACTCCATTGCTGCATTCTTATTGTCCGAACAGCTCCCGTCGGATAAGAAAGAAGCACACAAGCTACGAAACAACTGCGATACTACTTGGATCCGTAAGGAAAGCTTTACAAAAAATCCCTTTCTAGCCCATACCTAGAATGCGTTCATCCAGATAAAGTCGAGGAACTCCTAATTGAAATACATGAAGGTAGCTATGGTGCCTATTCTGGTGGGCGCTCTTTGGTCCATTGAGCTGTGACACAGGGGTATTATTGGCCGACAATGAGAGCTGATGCTGAATGTTATGTGAAAAAATGTGAACAGTGCCGGAAGTTTTCTCCCTTAACCTATCTGCTTGCTAAAGAGTTAAGCTCTATAACCGGTCCTTGGCCATTCGCCCAATGGGGACTTGACGTCGTTGGACCATTGCCTCGCGTCCCGGCAACAAGCGATTCTTGATTGTCGCAACAGATTATTTCACAAAATGGGTGGAAGCGGAGGCATTAAAGCACATTCGAGATACTGATGTGAAGTGTTTTGTATGGAGAAATATCATAACACGATTCGACATTCTGAGAGCACTTATTTCAGACAACGGCACCCAGTTTGATTGCGGTGTCTACTGAGAACTGTGCAACAAGTATGGTATTCGGCCTTATTTTTCCACCCTGGCTTATCCTCAGAGTAATGGCCAAGCTGAAGCCTGTAACAAATCTATTTTGGACAGCATCAAGAAGAGGCTGGAGAAAGCTAAAGGCTGATGGGTCGACGAATTGTCGAGTGTGTTATGGGCTCATCGCACTACTCCGAGGCGGTCCACTGGGGAGACTTCGTTCACTTTGTGCTTCAGAACGTAGCCAATCATCCCCTTGGAGATCAGCCTCCCAACCTTGAAATCAAAAGTTTTTGATATGGGCCCAAACGACATGATGCTGGCCTTGGATTTGATTCTGATTGAAGAACGAAGAGACCGTGCCCTTGCATCCATGGCACGGTACCAGCAGCAGCTTGCTAAGTCGTATAATCAACGTGTTTAGCTGCGCCGCTATACACCAAGAGAGTTGGTCCTGAAGAAAGTGCTTCCAGCTGCCAGGAATCCGGCTGATGGAAAATTGGGTCCTAACTGGAACGGCCCCTACCAGATTGACTTAATCGCGGGAGTAGGGGCATATCGGCTCAAAGACATGTCAGGGAGGAGTCTGCCACGACCTTGGAATTCAACGCACTTGCGTAAATTCTATCATTAAACCCGACCTGTGGGGCATGATACTTGTTTTGAATGGTTCACCATGTACATATTTCACTTTTGCAATGTAAAGTTTCCTGTTTTCTCATTGCGAAATTCAGTTCGAAAGTCTTCTGGTTTAAGCCTCCGGATTCGGAGTGCCCTTCGTGGATCTCACGATTGGCTGACAAAAAAGCCTTCGAATTCAGAGCCCCATCTGTGCAGGTCATGTTTGGGCTGAATAAAGACTTCGGATTCGGAGCGCCCTTCGTGAATCTCTCGATTGGCCAAGACAAAAAAACCTCTGAATTCAGAGCCCCATCCGTGCAGGTCACGTTTGGGCCGAATAAAGACTCTGGATTTGGAGAGCCTTTCGTGTCACGATTGGCCACGATAAGTCTCTGAATTCGGAGCCCCATTAGTGCATGACACTTTTGGGCCGATTAAGCCTCCGGATTCAGAGCGCTCTTCATGTCACGATTGGCCAAGATAAGTCTCCGAATTCGGAGCCCCATTAGTGCATGACACTTTTGGGCTGATTAGGCCTCCAGATTCGGAGCACCCTTTGTAGATCTCATGATTGGCCGACAAAAAAGCCTCTGAATTCGGAGCCCGATTAGTGCATGACACTTTTGGGTCGATTAAGCCTCTGAACTCAGAGCACCCTTCGTGGATCTCACAATTGGCCGACAAAAAAGTCTCCGAATTTGGAGCCCCATCTGTGCAGGTCACGTTTGGGCCGAATAAAGACTCCAAATTCAGAGCGCCCTTCGTGGATCTCACGATTGGCCAAGACAAAAAAGCCTCCGAATTCGGAGCACCATTAGTGCACGACACTTTTGGGCCGATTAAGCCTCCGGATTTAGAGCGCCCTTCGAGTATCACGATTGGCCAAGTCTCCGAATTCGGAGCCCCATTAGTGCATGACACTTTTGGGCTGATTAAGCATCCGATTTTGGAGCACCTTTCGTGTATCACGATTGGCCAAGATAAGTCTTCGAATTCGGGGCCCTATTAGTGCACCACACTTTTGGGTCGATTAAAGGCTCCGGATGCCGGGCGCCCTTCGTGGACCCCACGATACACGGCGAAAATTGAAACATGCAAGCAATTCAAATGAAATGATTCATTAAATTAACCGAATAGTTCAGAATGTACAAACATAAACTGAAATGACAAGCAAACATAATTCGCTTCTAATTTACTTTAGCGCAATACAAAACGTTCAATTTTATTCGGTATCCCCCTCGTCGTCGCTATTTTTGGCATCAAAAGCCGCATAAGAAAAGTGATTACGTTGATATAACAGCAACGCCGAATCAACGCCCGCTTCCCGAAGAGCCTCTGTGGCATGGAGAGCCCTAATCCACCCGTGCTTGAATCCTCGATTCTCACATCGGCATACCTTCTCGGCGAGTTTTTCCTTGGTCTTCTCTATCCCGACTTTTCGGCCGTCATGGAAGCCCTGTTCATAAGCACTGGTCTTTGCAGACTTTAATGCAAGCATGCTTGCCGTCTCTCGATCGGCAATCGCATGACTTATTAGCCGTTGTGTCACCTTTTCCACCACGATCGGGTTAGATTGGTCGGCCGAGTGTGTCTCGGCACCTTTGGCCTTTTTTAGTTCACGGTCGGCCTTCTTCGCGTGGGCTTCTAAATTTCGAATGCGCTCATTCTGCTTCTCTATCTCTCGCCGTGTAGTACGTAGATGCATACCGACTTCATAGGCAGTTGTAGACACCCCATTTTTGACCGTCCTCAAGACTTGGACATCACCGTTTGAACACTCAGTGATCATCCATGTTCGTGTTCGTCTTGAGTTCTCGGAGGTTTCGGTCGCGCGCCTTGCCTCAAGACCTCTTGACTTGTTTGTTTTGTGCTTGGTTGTGCACCAAACACTTGTGTTTTTTCTTCTGAGGCCAGGGAATGGCTTGTTGGCCATCCCCACACCTCACCAGCCTTGGCTTGAGGCCACCGGCCCTATTTTCTTGCTACCGGCCAAATATTTTGGTCGGTCGGCAATGTTTTTGGTCGGCCGGCCATTTTTGTTAGTCAATCGGCCATATTTTCCAGCAGACCCCTTTCCATCTGCTTTTGGCAGATATTTTATGCCAGCTGGCATCCACAATACACCCCCTCCATACACGTGTATGGAGGGATTTGCTCCCTTGTGTTGGCTTCTCCAAGAAGCTTAGGAATTGAATTCCTATAAAAGGAGGGCCTTCCCTCCCTTTCCAGAGGTTGAACAACCTGTGATATACGATATATATCACTCTCTCTTTATATCTCATTCTCTCTATATAGTTGTGTGTGTAATAGTGTTCTAAAGGGGTTTTTGTTCTTAGTTTTGCACTAAGACACCTAGTGTTACACTATATTTTGGTTGCTGAGGTTTTAAGGGGTTGATTTCAGAGTTTTGAGTTGGTTTTTGATCAAAAAGAGGTGCTGGAGTTGATGTTCTTGAAGTGTTCTTCAAGGGTGAGAACTTACCTTTTTATTCCCCATTTTTGCTTAAGGTTTTAGATCTATTTTCATATTGTTTCGAGCTTAGTGTATAACTGATAAAAGTTCTGTATTTTCATACTTGTTATAGTTGCTTAAGGTCATTTTGGTGTTGGGGGTTGTCTACCCCCTCTTAAGCCTTGTTTGACCCCTTTTGTGCCTTCCTCTTTGGGCTTTGGAACCCTTCGTGTATTGACCTTCTCACCACTGAAATCCAGAGGATTTTTAGTGGTGGAGAAGTGGTTTTGAGGTCTTGTATAGGGGAGGGACACCCCTCTCCCCTTGTGACTTATTTGCTTGCATTTAGGGCTCATAAAGGTAGCATGTTTGCATAGCTTTATTTGGCTCCATTTCAGAGGGTATTTGGTGTTAGTCTATCATGTTAGACCTCTGTTTCAAGTTGGTTTGATGGCTTATTGTTTGCATCATGCACTTGCTTTGTAATCCCATCTATTGTCATAACATGTATCATGCATTTAGACCATCATACTTGCATGTTTTAGCTTGACTTCATGAAGCTCTTATCCATGTTTTGACGTGTTTAAACTCTGTTTGGTGTTGATTTGGTCATGTTTTCCATGTTTCGTATAGCCACCATGTATCCTAACTTGTTAGCTTTGAGTGTACGAGTCATTAGCATGCTTTATTTGGGTTATTTCAATGATTTGGAATCATTTATCATGCTATTTCAGTCCATGCTCCATGCTTGTATGCTTGCATTTACCATCCTTTCAAAGCTTTGAAGAGCTGTTCTTTTGTGCCTTAAAATAGGTCATTGTGTATGCCTCTTTGTTTAAGTCCTTGGGCTGCCATATCAGTGGGTTTTGGGACTTCTTTTGGCATAATATAGCTCTATTTTTCTTTGAATAATCCATTCCATGTGTGGTTGAGGTAGTTGTAGTGGAGTGCTCTCTTTGTGGCTTTGAATGCCCCTCATTTTTGCGCCCATTTCCTAGCATTCTTTGGCCTCATCCCATGCATGTTCTAGCATTATTTTGGCCTGCCATGGGACTGTTTTGGGTCACCATGGTCCTTTGGGGCTTGGTTGATATGGCCATGGTTCAAGTCCTTTGGCTAGCTTTGAGCTTTAAGTCCATTAGCATGCCATGCTTGTCTTGTTTAGTTGATTTGACACCACTCTTAACATGATTTCAGAGCCTATTGCATTGTCATATTCTCATGTTTATCACATCTCACTCATATTTGAGGATTGTGCATTGTTGCATAGTTTATGGATCAATGTGCGAACATGCGTGCTTTGCCCTTTCGGCGCCTTAATTCATCACTTTGGCTACTGTTTTGGACGTGGCTGAGGTTTTTCCACTATGGTCTAAGTCCATCTTTGTATATAGCTGCATGCTTAACATGGTGCATCTTGTTACATACTTGCTAGTTTACCTTTTGTCACATGCTCATGTAGGTCGCTTTGCATTTGGCATGCTCGCTACTTTAGCCTTTGTGTGCATGCTTGAGCCATGTTGCCCTTGGCATATTCATGTTACATTGCATTACTTTGAGTCGGCATGCTCATGTTGCATTGTTTGCATGCATTGCATTATATTTGGCATATTTGCATGCATTGCATTGTTGTTTGGTTTGGGGTGTCAAACCAAACATGAGGATCAAGGGATGTTTCGTACTTAAAGTGACGAAGCGTGCCTCAATCCTCGGTCACCGACACTCTTGACCCAACATGATAAAGTGTGTAGCATTCATCTGTTTGTTGCATTCATTCCATATTGACATGCACCTTTGACACCTTTGGCCATTATGCATCGAAATGCGTGATTAGTGGCCCGAGGGTCGAAAGCCATACTCCCTTGAGTTCATAGCATGATAGGGAGGGTGGTCGTGTATACATTTGGCTTGCAAATTCCATGCCATGCACTGTCTGTCCCTTGTTACAGCAAAACCAGTGTTCTGCAGGAAGAAATGGCCGGTCGGCAACTTTCAGTGTCGGCTGACTACCAATATCCAGCCGATGGCCCCATCTTTGGTCGATGACCATTCTTCCATGGCCGGTAGTCCTGTCTCTTGGCCAGTGGCCTTCCACAATGTTCAGGGAGTGGTTCAAAAGTAGCCTTGGGACTTGTGCAGCTTTTAGAGGCATGAAACAGTGCAAACAGAGGCAACAGTTGGCATGGCAACGGGTTTCCGAGCGAGGCGAATCGAGCATACATCATTCAATCATTTCGAGGCGGAGCTGCGGCGGCCTCTTTTATTTCATACTTGGATTATTTTGTAATTAATTTGTTAATTAATTAAGGGTTTTGTAATATTTAATTAGCTAGGGTAGTTGATTAATTATTCGGTCTGTATTATTTATTCGGACCCTCCGTCGAGAGGGCGAATTTGTAATAAGTGTGCATGCATATGTGAATGTCTTCCAACCCCACGTCTTTTTTCCTTTTATTTACTAGCTTTTGATGGTTAGTTTAGGGCATGTTTCAATTAGCATACTTATGCTCGCATGTTTGCATCATTCATCTGTGTTGCATGCACCGGGCTCGGTGCATCATACTAATTGCATTGTATTTCAATTCCGAGTTGAATACGTGTATCAGTTGTTGCATTTCATATGCCATTTTAGAATAGCCGAGCCTATCTTAGTTGCATTTTTGCATGTGTTACATTAGGCATTTTAGCATAGTTAGGATTCATGCATGATTTCTAATTAGCTTCTTTCTTTGGCTTGGAGTACTCGGTAAGTATTTATGCTTTAGCATCCTTGCATGCGTGTGAGTGACTGCCATGATAGCATGCTTACCATAAGGCTATTTGCTCATGTGATATAACTGCCTGAATGCCTGTGGGTAAAGGTTGGGTTATTTGAATTGGAACAATTCACCAATTGAGAGTTTTAAGCCCACTTAAGAGTGGCAAAATCATGTTTTCTAAGCCCACCCGAGGGTGGCAAAATTCACGTCTTAGCCTACTTGCGAGTAGCACCTTCAAACCGTTTTTCAAAACGAACATGAGATGTTTTGTTCCAATTCAGGCGACCCAGTCTATACTTGTATGCTGTGTGCATCACATAGTAATTCTAGGCTAATAACCGGAATAAGAGCATATGTGTTTTCAAAAACTCGATATCATGCTTAGTAATGGTCGATCTTCGATCGGGCGAGTGGGGGTGCTCATGAAATGGCATTCCCCAATCGTACCCAAGTTCCCGAGCCGAGGCAACTTTGGTGATGACGGACACGTGGCCTTAGGCACAAGTTAGGGTTTCCTAAATTCCCTCAAAACAAAATATTTAGGTGGCGACTCTGTATCTGGCAAAGCAGTCCATGTTTGGCACTTCTTTCTAAAAATCTATTTTTCAAAATGATTTGCCAGATTTGGACTCTTTGGTGATTTATCGGTCTTGCATTGCACTTTGCGAGATTAGATTCAGAACCGTGACATTTGAGTCCAAACTGTAGTAAGCCCCAATGAACAAAATGGGATTCCCTCCCGGGACGTTCGGGGACGTCTATAGCGGTGTAAAGCCCTTTCACTGCTCCGTGGATGCCCTCCCGAAACACTTCGAAATCCTATCGACCGACCATCGACTGCTGGACTTCTGGTGGAAAAATTTGTCGAGCGAAGTCGACTGCCACGTTTGGGTCGTGAACAATTGAATCTGCCTCAGTCATCGGTCTATTCCCCACAAACACTGCAAAACTCAATGGGCGCAGTGTCGTACCAGATTCACCTCTCAGTCGTGGTCGAGGGGAGTTTCCCATTGCTGTTTTTCCCTTCGTGGAGACCTACTCCTACGATGTGGGGACTGACGTTTTTCCCGCTCTTTCGAGGTCCTACTTCCCATGCGCATGGGCTCGCCACTTCGATTCATCTCAGTATCCAGCTCAGTTAATGTCCTCCATTCTCCTCTACTGTTAAAGAATAGTCTACTTGACATTCACACTTGTCTAACCTTTCTTAACAGACTGGTTCAAGTTACTGAGTTTAAGCACATTGATGCAACCTACGCGCACGAGACAGTCACCCCGTTTATTCCTTATGGGCGTAGCACCCCCGAGGCAACCTCATTACTGCTAGACTTCAAAAGCCTCAGAGATATAATCGGCCCCATGTCTAAGCCTGGCTCCGATCTACTTATGAGCCACAGCCACCCCACGAACTAGTTGCATTTGGCCTTCCAGTTCAAGCATTGGCTGGGGCAAAGGCAGATTCGCTAATCTAATCGGCCCAATATCTAAGCCTGGAGCCGATCTACTTATGTGCCACAGCCACTCCATGAACTAATTGTATTCGGCCTCCCAGTTCATGCATTGGCTGGGGCAAGGACAGACTAATTAGCCTAGTCAGCCAGGCGACAAGGCCCTGAACCGATTTACTTGTTCGGCTAAGTTACTAAATTGCCAAGTTGCACTGCTATTTAGTCGGCAACTATTCTTTGGGATGTTTAAGTTATTCATCATATGTTCCTACATCCTATCGGATCGATGGTTAGCATGCACAACAGACAGTAACCATTTTATCCAAAGTAGTGAAAAGCAAAACTCTTCATTAACAACAATTGAGTACAGGCAATAATGCAAAGCAAGGGAGATTTTCATTCATAAAGTGAATACAGACAGTCATCATTTTATACATGAAGATTACCCTAAGTGAATAGAAGTCTACTAAAAAACAAAACATGTTTGCAAGAACATATATTCAAAATTCCTAACAAAACTAAAGTATCACCCAAATCAATATTCGGGGTCAGACTCAAGCGGCACAACGCCCACTTGCTCGTATGGAATCGGCATGGCCAATGTCACATCAGCAGCAACAAGGGCTTTGAGCCAGTCGTGTTTGAATCCTTGATTCTCGAATTTGGGGACTTCTTCTACATAATTTTCAAGGGCAGTGCCCTTCCCAGCCTCGAATGCTTTGGAAGCCTCGAAGTCGGCTATTTCTTTCACCTTCTTCGACTCTTCCAATTCGGCCTCCAGCTTGGCAATCACCTTTCTGACTAACTTGAGCGAATCTTCGCTCGCGTTTGCCCTCTCCTCGGCTGCCAATCTGAGCTGGTCAGAACTCCGTCCCCTTTCCGCCTCGGCTTCAGCCCTTGCATTTTCCATTGTCGCTCTCACCGCCTCAAACTCGGCCCCACTCCTCTCACCCTCAACTTCCGATTTCAAACGGCCAATTCTTTCAATGGCATCATGCTGGCGGCGGCCTATTTAGGCTATCCTTACGATCGTCTACAAAACAGGGAGTTAAAGCCAAAACAAAACCAAAATAATATACGCAGAAAGCGGAAGTTAGGATCAAGTCACATACCAGAAAGGCCGACTGAGCGGCTAATGCTATTGCCACCAAGCCCGGCTTCGCCCGAAAGGTTGCCTTGTCAGCCGGCAGTGAGATCGAGGAAGCCAAGCTCAACGCCACGACTGGATCTTTCAAGGCCGAAGCTTCAGAGGAGATTAGCATGTTTTTTATCTTTGGTTGAACAACAAAAGGAGCAACCACATCGGACTCCTCTAAGCGCGGCCGGTTATCAATAGGGTTTTCCTCAGAGCCGGCCTCGCTCTCGGTGGGACGTTTCTTCCCCCTCCGATCTTTTGGGATCGGCAATTCGGCTTCCTACACCATCTCGGCCACCCCAATTTGAGCCGTTTCTTCTATAATAATAGGCTCAAAAGATTCAGTCGGGGCAGGTTCAGAACGGATGGTCTCGGCTCTCCGCCGGGTGGCCATACGTTCGGCGTTTTTCTTCTGTGCCATTTGCGTGAGCGTTTCCCCAGCCATGTTCTCAGGATAGGAGCCGGGGAGATCTCCCAAATCAGTAAAGATATCTTCAAAGGAGATTTCCCCCCGACCTGAAGTGGAAGGAAGGTCGGATTGATTAAGGCCGGCTGCTTCGAACGCCGAGTGAAGGTCCTCGTTGACTTTGGCTTCCAAGGCAGATTAGCTCGGTTGTTCGGCAATCTCCTCGGCTACTGGCTCTGTGGCCTACTCTGAATCAGAAGTTTCGAAATCGATTTGCCTAAGGCTTTTGAAGCGAGGGAAGATAAGGGTCGTGAGGTGTTGTTCGCCGTGTGGACTCGGAATGTTTTCCGCGGCCAAAAATGTTGTGTAGGTTGGCTCGTACCTCAGAAGTACATGGGTGGCTCTCCCTTGCTTCTGGATATTTGGACAGCCAAAAAACTGAAGTGCGGTTTTAAGTTTCGTAAGAACCGGGTCGTTGGCCGAAACCAGAACTTTCTTCAAATTGTTGCCTGCACAAATAAGAAGATTAGTACTTCAAGAGAAAGCCGATTAAATATAAAATAGATAAGCTTAAGGAGCTACACAGCAACCTGGTTCGCCTCTCCGTCTAGGTATAGGGTCTAGGCGATCCTCGCCTTTGCCGAATTCCCAGTTACCTCGGACAATGACCATGACATCATCAACTCGCTTGCCAGAGCTGGCAAGCATAGTTACCAAATGATAGTCAGTGTCCTTGGTCTTGAGAAAGTAGTGCCCTAGCCGGCCAGAAGATTTGGCCAAAGCATAACAATGCCGAACAGCAGGTATGCCAAGGTTGATCCTAAGATGCCGATTCAACTCTACAATCCCCATTATGATATGGAAACAATTTACGTTGGGTTGCGAAGGAATCAGACCCCAGTGGCGAAGGACGACCCTAAGAAATGGGTGAAGGGAAAAACGAACTCCGCCATCAGCGATAGATAGGAGAGGAAAGTTGATTGAACTTTCATCATCCCTCTCCATATCAAGAGTGCTATCTGTCACGAGTGACAGATAAACATTGTCGGGGATGAAAAAATGGCATCGAAACCCAGAAATACGTTCTGCATAAAGTAGTTCTTTTAAATGTTTGGCCATCCTAGCAAAGCTTAAGGAGAGTGCTAAACTAAAAATAAGCAAGGAAATAGGATTCAAAGAGAAGGAGAAGAGAACTTACAAAAGGCAAATGAGACAATGACAGACGGAAAGAAGTTGCAGAGGATGCGAAATGGAAGAGGTATATCGACTAGTAGTCCAGGAGCTTTGAGTATTCAAAAATGCATTCGAAGAGACAACAAAGTTTCAAATCACAATAAATGAGGGAAATGCACGAGGGGGCGAGAAAGTATAATGATGACCGAAAAACGTGTGCGTCCTGACATTTACGTTGGAATGGGAGTAGCCGCTAAATTTATGTTTTTGACCTGTCAAATTCGAAACCAAACACGCCAACTAAACTGTTGTTAATGGGGTGTCTGGGGGGCAATTGTGGGAGCCAAGTATTTACGATTGCAGAGGGGGGGCCGAATATATACATCAAAGCTTATTATATGAACATCTCATTCGGCCCCATCTTGCCTCATCCGGAAGCCGAATATACCAATCGGCCATAGAACTAGTTAAGCAAGAAGCCGAATAAACATCCACAAGTGGGTGTTTAAGTGGGCTTCACCCTGAGGCCCAAGGAGCAAGTATAAATAAAGAAACAACAGCCAAATTGGATCTTAAGATACAAGCAATCGAGAGATTATATATTGACTTATCCGTCGGAGTGCTAATTCTGGCACCCCCGACCGGAGTGTTCATTCTTTTTTTAGGTTATTAGCTGAGGATGTCGAGTGCCCCATTGGATCTAAAGAGTATTTCCAGAACCACTCCCCCACACCACTATTACTCCATTGTGGCATTTTATCAAATATCTAGCATACATAATGATTCCTCAAGCATGAGATTTTACTGTGTAGTATTAACAACAATACATTCACTTCATTAATTACATTGGTTAAAATATGAATATCATAGATGATCAAATATATGTGTGTGTGTGTGAATATGATAATCAGAATGCAAAACATGTTAATCAATTTATTTTATAAATTATTTTCCCAAATCAAAATCATTCAAGATGTTCATGAAATCCTTCAAAGTAGAGAAGGTTTGGAGATCTTAACAATTAATTCCATGGACCCAAACTTGTCCGAAGATGCTTTATGTTTTTATGGGATTCTTCATCTTCATGACTGTTTCATGGGTATAGTGTTTGGGAAATGACAGTAGATAACAGACCTATATCAAACAAAGTAGAGTGAAAGGGTTTTACTGATTGGTATGGAAGGGGTAGAGAACATGAAGTGGGGTGTAATTTGAAACAGAGGATGAGAGAGGAAGAAGACACTGAGGGAAAAAGAAAAATTGAGGCAGTAGAAGAAAGAGAGAGGGGTAGAGAGAGAAATTAAGAGACAGAAGAAAGAGGGGGATAGAGAAAGAGAAACAGAGAAAGTAGACTAACCTTGAAATCACAGTGGTGCTGCAGCTTGACGTTGTCAACACAACGTAGTGGAGGATGAACGAAGGCTCTGATACTTCGCAAAAGAAGTGTTGATAGACTAGGGCACAAATTATAATCAATGAGAAGGAGTTGAATGGTTTTTTGTTTTTTTGTTTTTGTTTTTGGACTGAAATTCTGATATGTTTAAAATAAAAAGAAGCTGATTTCGCGAAAATCAGAAATCTATTTGGCGGGCCTATTTTCTTTTTCTTTTTGTAACGTTTACTGCTGCTGTAAAATATATATATATGGCAGCGCTTCAGGGAAAAAATGCTACTAAAAATTTTATTTTTAGTTGCAGTCAATAATAGCTACAATAGCCCATCTGTGGGGGCATATTTTGTGAATGACAACACATAGCCGAGACAACGCTGACGTGTCAGCGAGAGTGCCACGTGGCTTGGTCATGTGCCAGATGATTTCGGCTAGACGGAGGTTATATTTAGAGATATCGAAATCCGAGATGAGCGGATAAGGGACAAGAGTCCAAGAATAGGGGAGGACCTCAGTCTGAATATAGATAAAGCTCTTAAGGAGATTATCTCTATCTAATTATGAGTCCAAGATGAGCATTGAGCCAAAGTCCATTGAAACTAGGCTTCTACAGGGATCAAGTTAGTGCTGGCTATAAAAGTAAGGCATCCTCGTGGGTCTATGGTATACTTTTTATGCTCTGTCTAGTGAGTTAAGCACTATTGGCTATCTTTGAGAGATAATTACTGATTTGATTGTCGGAGTGCCCCCGGGTGGGCGAACCACCGCCGGATTCTTATCTTTCTGTAACAAGTTGTTCAGGCTTAATCTATTCTGCTGGTGCTCTCCTGCTGAGTTTCCTTGTTTGGTTGTGTGGTTAAAAATCAACACCCACAATTTGGCACCATCTGTGGGAATGTAAGGAGAATAGCTGGCCAACGATGGACAGAAAGAGAAGATTGAGGACGACATCCCTAGTGGGAGTGGTAAACATGTCAATCCTAACATAGAAGAGGAGAACCCTAATGAAGGACCACGGGATCAGAATCCTAGGGAGAAGGACGTCGGCCAAGAGGGAGACCCACCAAAGAAAGCAGGCTGAGACGAGTACTATAATGAAAGCGACTTCCTGGTATGGAAAGATAGATGCCTGAGGAGGGACGGCGAGATGAAAGGAATGTCAAACAAGTTGGCAAACCTATAATCGGTTATCAACTTCATGATGTAGAACAACGTCATGCAACCACCGTTTCCATTGAAGGACATGCCGATTCTAGCAGCCAAGAATGACACCCAGAAAGGGGAGCAGAGAGCAGTCCCAGCGGCCCTTCAGCATGACAGGACGAAGGAGCATTCACATCGGCCTTCTAGGGAAGTCGGGCGAGGAGAGTCGGTAAGAGGAGAGTCTTAGAAGACACCTCGTACAAAAAGAACCTATGTCAAGGAACATTGGCATGCTCAGGGGAAGGAACTTTGTTTTGACACGACGAATAAAGAGAAGTCCAAGAGGACTCATAACGACGCCGAGAGCAGCATACCAAAAATGCTGAAATCCATTGACAGCCAAGCTCCTGGTCGGACCAAGGAAGATTTGGGAAACTACCTCCAGAGGAAGCGATAGAATGCCGAGGTCACATCTCTGGTTAAGCCGAGAACACCATTCTCAGTGGAGTTGGATAGGTTCGAGGCCCCAAAAAGGTTCCATATGCCGAGGTTCCAGATATACGCCGGTAAGTTCGATCTAAACTTTTACGTCGGCTTATATTTGAATTTAATAGCACTGTATACCGAGAACGAATCGTTGCTCTGCAAGGTGTTCCCCTTATCCTTTGGGAAAATTACATCAGATTAGTTTCATAAGTTGTTGAAAGGAATTGTGAAGAATTGGAAAGGCCTGGCCGAGATGTTTGTGGCAAGGCTTGTTACAAACAAATTACAGCCGTTGAGGGTAGACTTCCTAATGGCTCTGAAAATTGGCACGAGTGCAAGTAAGAATGATAACAGGCCGGGGTGAGGCTAGGGATCATACTCCCCATCCCCGATCCTTGATGGTGAAAATTTTCCCGTCCTCGTCCCCGTTCCCGATCGCCGACGGGGAACCAATCACCATTCTCGCCCCCGTTCCCTAACGGGAATCGGGTTTAACCGAACCCGAAAATTCCCCGGTCAAAAAAAAAAAAAAACAGAGATTGAGATTAAGAAATCTATTTCATCTCATCATCATCAACATCAACAACAACAAACAAACAGATTATTTCAATAACAACTATAGTCTATATATTAACAAGAATCAAAATCAACAACAAAGATTATTTCAACAATATATATATATATATATTGTATATATCAACAACAAACAAAGATTTTTCGCAAGAATAAAAAAATCAACTATATATATATATATGTATATATGAACATCAAACAGTGGGGATCTGCTCAGATCTGTTGGAAGAGGAGGCGACGGAGGAGGAGGAGGTGACGGAGCAGGGAGCGACGGAGCAACAGAGCAGAAGAAGCGAGAGAGTGCGATATGTTTGTCTCAGACTCTGTGTCTCTAAACCTGAAATGAGAAAAGAAAGAGAGAAAACATATATATATACACAACGGTATAATGGTAATTTCATATTGGGGAAGTGGGTACGGAGCTGGGGCCGAGGACGGGCCGGGTCGGGTCCGGGACTGTAAAACATATCATTGTCCCCGGCCCGAAAATGGTCAGGGATTTATTTTTAAATACCATTCTCGGCCCATCGGGGGTATTTTTCAGGGAAAAACCGTTCCAATCGGGGTCGGGGGGTAGGGTCCCTGTCGGGCCGGTTTCAAATTGCCATCCCTAGGTAAAAGCCTTAGGGCTTATGTCAAAAGGTATTACGAGGTATTCAACTGAATACCAAGTTGTAATCAAGAGTTAGCAGTCGTGTCTTTTAAGAACGGCCTGGAGGATAATTGCATGCTGCGAAAGTCACTGGCAAAGACTCTACCAAAGAATATGAAGGAGCTCATGGCAAGGATCGAGAAATATGCCAGAGTAGAGGAGGATACACCGGGAGCAAAGGCACCGAAGCAGGAAAAGAGAAACGGCTTGCCGAAGCAAGGCCGAGGTAATACTGGATTTAATAGACAAGAAATAGGACTAAGGGTTGCACAGACAGTCACCACTGTGTTCCGGATCCTAGTTTATAAAGTTCTAGAGAGGATCAGGAACCAGCCGTATTACAGAGCGTTGGAGAGGGTCCCTGGCGAATTTATGGGGAGAAGCCTGGGAAAGCACTATGCTTACCACAATGAAGATGGACACCTGACACAGGGTTATAGAGCCCTAAAAGCACATTTAGAAGATCTGGTAAGACAAGTTCACTTATAGGGCTGAGTAAGGAATCCGCAAAATTCGTAATCTGATCCGGTCCAGTCCAATCCGATAGGTTTGGATTGATTTTTTGAATTCGTAGTTTGGTTCCGGATTAGAAATTTCAAAATCCGTAGGCCACGGATCGGTTCCGGATTGAACCCCACGGTTCCGGATTGAAACCGATCCAGACTGTCTAGAAATTTTCTATATTTATACCATATAAAGTGTGTGTTTTTTCTTTCATTTCTGGTATAGTGTTACTCATTATGTTAAGAAATTAAGACAAAAGGTAGAAGACTTAGTCTACATGTTACCAATTAAGGCGCATCCATAAAGATTGAAAGCTGGGCTCATTCCTGAAATAACCTGAGAAAAATAAATATAAATATAATGCAATAAGTTAACCATATATTATGTATATATGTATTTTATATTGATAAAAGCATTCATCACACTAAAACAATCCATTGATGAGCCATCTAGCTTATTCAGTAGCAAACTGATTTATCAGCAATATTAGCTAACTTGGTAGAAAACAAATACATCACCAAAGAATTATGCATGATCTTATCAATTCCTAACATCAGAATGGTAGTTCAGTTATTACTAACAGTAACACACAAATAGACCTACACAAAGGATGTTGTTTGCTTTAAATGTTCTATATTTTTTTTTTGTTATTTAATTATGTGAATCCGTGGTCCTAAACCGATCCAATCCATGTTTAAACGGATTGGTTTGGTTTGGTTCTACGATTTAAACGGATTTGATTGGTTCTAATTTTTCAAGAACTGGAGATAACGGATTGGTCCTGGTTTTCTCCAAATCCGGACCAATCCGGACCATGCTCACCCCTAGTCACTTAAGGGACCTAGTAGATGAGGCCAAAACGATGGAAGAACAGGCAAGGTTGCCCCAGGCACCAGCAGCACCACCTCCACCAGCACCGCAACCGCAAGCAGACGGACCTCAAGTGATCAATGTGATTCACTCAAGGGTCAATGAGAACGAGGTGCGTGGAGAGACTCAGAGGGTAAAACACTTACAGCATATGTACCGAGTCCAGCAAAAGAGGCCTAGGACAAACGAGTGCCATGGACCAATGGTGTCCTTTACTGAAGCAGACCTAGACATGGTGCAGCATCCATACAACGATGCTCTGGTAATAACCCTTAAGATTGGAGAATGTCAGGTAAGGTGCATTCTAATTGACCAAGGAAGCTCTTGTGACATCATGTATGTCAGATGTTATAAGGAGCTCGGTTTTCACCGAGATGATTTAGAGCAGTGCAACAGCCCGATGGTAGGGTTCAATGAAACGCTGACATGACCCCTGGGAGCAATAAATTTAGAGGTGTAGGCAGGCACCAAGAAGGTAAGCACGAAGTTCACAGTAATTGACACCCCATTCCTTTACAATGTTATCTTGGGGAGGCCATGGTTGCATGCAATGAGGGATGTTCCCCCAACATTGCACCAACTGTTACAATTCCCAACAGAGTACGAAATTGACGAGGTCAGAGGGGATCAAGTGCAGGAAAAGAATTACTCCATGGCAGCAATGAAATCCACCTGCAACGTGCGAGAGCCAGAAACAATAAAAATTGAGGACGAGGACATGGAGGTCTTGGATGACGTCGGCAAAGAACCGGCCGACAAAAGCGAGGAAGCTTTAAAGAAAATCCTAGTCCAGCGAGGAGATGAAGAATGTTTCTTCCTTCTCGGCACAGGCTTAGCCGAGAAAGAGGAAAGGGAGCTAGAGTCATTCTTGCTAGCAAACACGAAGGTGTTTGCTTGCATGCAATGAGGGATGTTTCTTCCTTCTTGGCATTGATACCGAGGTCACTTGCCATAGACTAAATGTAGACAGGTTGGCAAAACCTATCATGCAGCGAGCAAGGAGGTCGACGTTGGTTCATGTGAAGGCGTAGAGGAGGAAGTGGACAAATTGTTGGAGGCCAAAGCCATTCGAGAGGTAAACTACCCAATTTGGTTGTCAAACACAGTTGTTGTAAAAAAAAGAATGGAAAGTAGAGGGTCAGCGTGGACTTCACCAGCTTAAATAAGGCTTGTCCCAAAGACAGTTTTCAACTCTTCAAGATCGATCAATTAGTGGATGCCACTTCAAGACATGGAAGGATGAGCTTCCTAGATGCTTACAGGGGGCACCATCAGATAGCAATGTATCCCCCCAACGAGGAGAAGACTGTATTTAACACCCCAACAGGGCTGTATTGCTACAGAGTGATGCCTTTCAGGTTGAAAAATGTAGGAGCAACCTACCAGAGGTTGGTGACCAAGATGTTCAGACACTTGATTGGCAAAACAGTTGAAGTATACATTGATGACGTGGTTGTGAAGACCAAAGAGCCTGAGAATCACCTGGTCAACTTGAAAGCAGTGTTCGATATTCTTAGAACATATCAGCTCCGACTCAATGCGTCGAAATACGCATTTGGAGTTGGGTTTGGTAAGTTCCTGAGATACTTGGTCACTAGAAGGGGCATTGAGGCAAGCCCATATCAAATCAAGGCCATCCTTGACTTAAAGAGCCCGACATCAGTAAAACAAGTACAAATGCTGACAAAAAGGGCCGCAGCCTTGAATAGGTTTATAAGCAAAAGTTCAAATAAGTGTAAACCATTTTTCAGTTTATTGAAGAAGGCCACATATTTTTTATGGACAGAGGAGTGCGTAGTCGCCTTGACCGACTTGAAAAAATACTTGACTACAACTCCAGTTCTCTTAAATCCAGTACCTGGAGAGGAACTGTTTTTATACTTGGCAGTTTTGGAGCATGCAGTGACTGCAGTGGTAATCAGAGAAGAGAAGGGAGAACAAAGGGCAGTATACTATGTGAGTAAAACCTTAGCAGGTGCAGAGACCAGGTACTTGCCCTTGGAGAAATTGACACTGGCCTTAGTGATAGCTTCCAAAAAACTAAATTATTACTTCCAAGCCCACAAGATTGTGGTGTTGACTGAGCACCCCTTAAAGTCCCTGCTGCAACAAGGAGATCTGATAGGTAGGGTAGCCAGATGGGCAGTGGTATTGGGCCAATATGATTTAGAGTTTAGACCCATAACGACAATCAACGGCTAGGTTCTGGCCGACTTTGTGGCCAAGCTCACGCCTGGTGCCATACCACGTTGGGCTCCGGTGAGCCGCGGCTTAGGGTGTCTAGGGAAGCAAGAAGAGACCCAGTTGGGAATGAAAAACCCCATAATAGAGCAGAAGAAAGAAAAAAAAATGCAAGCCCTGCGATATTTACATTGGCGACTCTTTCCGCCTATTTGTTGATGGTAGTTCAACCGTCAAGGAGCGAGGGCAGAAGTGGTGTTAGTATCACCAGATGGGCGAATGTTGGAGCAGTCTATTCGTTTGGGGTTCAAGGCCTCAAATAATGAAACAGAATATGAGGCACTGATCGCATGGTTGAAGTTAGCAGCAGCAATGAAAGGCGATGAGGTGGTAGTCTTCTATGACTCCCAACTTATTGTGAACCAAGCAACAGGCGAATATGCAGCCCCAGATGAAAGAATGATAGCCTATGTCAAAGAAATTGTTAGATTGCTAGCCTTGTTTCAGGATTGCTGACTATAGCAGGTTAGCCAAGATGACAATAGCCATGCCGATGCCTTGGCTAACCTGGCTAGTTCAATGAAATCAGGGGAGGCAAGGACAATAATGGTTGATTTTTTGTCTGGCCCAAGTGTGTAACCACTAATCACAGAGTATGAAGCAATGTGTGTGGAGATGGGTCCAAGTTGGATGGATGCATTAGTGATGTTTCTTAAAGACGACAAGTTGCTAGATGATCGCAAAGAAGTACACAAAACCAGACTAAAGTCGGCAAGGTTTAGCCTAACAGCAGAAGGACATCTCTACAGAAGGTCTTTTACTGGTCCCCTTTTGATGTGTGTACATCCCTCCCAGGTTGAAGACTTCTTGTATGAAATACATGAAGGGGTAAGTGGAAGCCATTCTGGGGGCAGATAACTTGCTCATAAGGCCATTACTCAGGGATACTGGTGGCCTTACATGCAGAAGGATGCTGAAGTCGACGTCAGAAAGTATGAGAAGTGTCAAAGGTTTGCATCTTTGATACATCAACCAACAACAGATTTGAACCCAGTATCTAACCTTTGGCCATTTGCCCAGTGGGGCATGGATCTTGTTGGACAATTGCCACAAGCAACTGGGCAAAGGAAGTTTCTATTGGTAGCAACTAATTACTTCACAAAGTGGGTAGAAGCTGAACCCTTTGCAAAGATTTGAGATATTGATGTGAAAAACTTCATATGGAAGAACACCATCACCAAGTTTGAGATCCCAAGGGCAATAATAGCAGACAATGGTACACAGTTTGACAGCAAGCTAATCAAAAGCTTTTGTGCAAAGTACAAGATCAAGAACTACTACTCTACTCTGAGTTTCCCCCAGAGTAATGGTCAAGCAGAAGTATCCAACAAGACTATCTTGGATGGAATCAAAAAGAGGCTGGAAGTAACAAAAGAAAAATGGGTGGAGGAGTTGCCTAATGTACTCTAGGCATATCGGACTACGCCGAGAAGATCAACTGAGGAGTCTCCATTCGCCATGGCTTATGGCACTGAAGTTGTTATCCCACTGGAAGTCAGCATTCTAGGGATTAGAACCAAGGGAGTGGAAAATAGTACTAATGAGGCATTTCTAGCCCGAGATCTAGACCTACTGGAGAAGAAAAGAGAGAGAGCAATAATTCGGCTAGGGACATACCAGCAACAACTTGCTAGGGCTTACAACAAGAAGGTTAACCCAGGAGAGTTCAAAGTTGGAGACCTTGAGCTGAGGAAAGTAGTCGACAACAAGAAAGATCCTAGGAAGGGCAAATTAGGCCCAAATTGGGAGGGGCCTTATAGAATCATCTCGGTCGCTGGCAATGGGGCATATCGGCTTAAAGACGGTGATGACAAAGAGTTGCCAAGACCCTGGACCACTTGTAACCTAAACCACTTGCAACCTAGAGTTTTTCTATCATTAGATTTTTGTTTTTCGAAGTTTATGTCATTAGCCGAAGTAATAATAAAATTTTAGTTTGATTTTTGTTTGAAATTTGTGTGATAGGACGACCAGTCCTATTGTGATGTTTCTGAATGAAGTATGATGAATAACTTAGACTTATTATATGGCAAAGTTGAATTATACTTACATATAATAGAGTTGAACTAAGTTGGCGAAGTTTCTAAATGAAACATGACGAATAACTTAGACTTATTATATGGCAGAGTTGAATTATACTTGCATATAATAGAGTTGAACTAAGTTGGCAATGTTTCTAAATGAAACATGAGGAATAGCTTAGAATTATTATATGGCAGAGTTGAATTATACTTGCATATAATAGAGTTAAACTAAGTTGGCGATGTTTCCGAATGAAACATGACGAATAAACTTATCATATGACAGAGTCGAATTGTACTTGCATATGATAGAGTTAAACTAAGATTTTCCATGTCGGCAGAGTTAAACTCCGAATGGAACTAAGTATGCTTTAATCGGATTAACAAAGAAACCCAGGTTGAACACCTCGGCTAATCTTTGTTCGAATCTGACGTCGGCGAAAGGCTATAGTACTTAATGTGAACTTAAGTAGAACTTAGGTTCACATTAGAGGGCAGAGAGCTGGAGAATGATAAAAGTTTAAAAGCTTGGAAAGACTTGTTGAAATTTTCTAAGAATTTACAAGCTAGAATTGGTTTAAACACTTGTTGAAATTTCAGGAAAATTTACAAGTTAAAGTTAGCCGAGGTAATATTAAAAGAAGTATTCGAGATACATACTGGCCGAGATGACCAATCAGGTTGTCAAAACTTGGAAAGGGTGAAGTCTTAACAGAAGACAACATATGGAGGTAAACAAGCAATGCTTGACTGAATAACACTTGTACAAATATTTTTTAAGTGTGGTATTCCAATTGTTGGCTGAGACAAATAGTCAACGTTTATATCCGAGGTATTATACCCCGGAGTTATTATACAGCTAAGGCATACTTTGAAGAAATACAAAAAATATTCTAAGTATGAAAGCAGTAAACTTGCATAGAAGAGAAGAAGGCATACATTCAACACTTGGAAGAAAAAAGAAGACTTGTATTCAGAAAAGACAACTTGTTCAAGTACAAAAAGGCACATCGGCCAAACTGAAGTTAAAACATTGTCCAAAAGGTTACAAAGGAAAAAGTACAAAAACAAAGAAAAGATTCAAAACAAACTGTTCTGCGTCGGCGGTTAGTTGTGTTTCGGCCTCAGCAGACAGCTAGGAGAGGTTCTCGACAGCCTTCTCAGCCTTGATCTCGACGTCGATTTCTAGAAGAGTCTGATCCAAACTCTTTTCGGCGCATTGGACCTTAGCTTCAGAAATGGTTGGTTTGGGAGAGGCGCCCTTGGAGACCAAGTCATCCTCCTCATCTTGAGTCAAGTCAAGGACTTGCTCATGTAGGGTGCACGACTTGGCATCAGTGGCAGCTTCCTCCTCCCCTTCATTGGCATCACCATCCTCGTCGGCTTCGTCGCCAGAATCCTTGGGCGCTAGAGGGAAAGGCACTTAGAGTTGAGTGATGTCTCAGAGGTCGGAGTCTACTGGAACGGACAATTTGTTTCGTGTCGCAATCCAATCGAGGTAATATCCTCTATTGCAAGCCAGGTTGACTTTCTCTTTGTATTGATCTCAGACGGCGGCTTGCCCTTCTTCAAATGCCTTCTCATCGGCCGCCTTAACCTCGACTTCCTTTGAGTCAAGGGCCTGTTGGAGCTTGGCCTCTAGCTCAGTTGCTCTAGCTTGGGCAACCTCAAGTTCAGCTTTGGAGGATGCGGCTTCAACATCAGCCATTTTGGTTTTTTTCTCGACTTGATTCTGAGTAGCTTTGGAAGCGTTGGCTTGGTCCAGCAAAGCTCGATTGTTGGCTTTGGCATGGTTGAGTAAGGTGAGGAGTTTGGCAGCTTCCTTAGTTTTCCTTGCCAACTCCTTCCTTGTCATCTTAGTCTTAACAGCGTATGAATGAGTATCCTGGATAGCCTGCAAAAAGTAAAGCAGGTTAATGAAATTTAACTAAGTATGGAAAGACTGTAAAAGAGTAAAAGAAAAAAAGAAAAGGATTACCAAGACTGAGTGCTGCATCATGAGGCCAAAGTTTTCATACACATGGAGGTCGGCCATGTGATTCATATCCTCTGGTAAGAGCATGGCCTTTGACAGGGCGGCACCGACCTCGACATCATTAATTACACTGTCGGCAGCTGTCAAGGTTCTGTCCCCCACCATGGCCTCGGGAGCCCAGGTCATATTGCGGGGAAAACTGTGACCCTGAGGTTGGTCAAACCTTGTCCTTTTAGATGGTTGGGAATCTGATGCATCATCCTCGGTTGGCCTTTTCTCGGCGGTTGTTTGGTTTTTCTCGACCTCGGCTAGTTTTGAGATTGGCACAGTGTCCTTAGAGTCAATCTGAGTCACTGTGGCCTTAGCCTTGGCCTTCTTTACTCTTTTCCATTTTGGCTTTGATTTGGATGGAGAAGACGAGGATTGCACCGTCACAACCTCGGGGATATTGGCAAGGAGATCCTCAACGATGGCTGGTTTATGGCCCATTTTGTCGGCAGTGGAAGCAACTGTTACTTTGGTGCCGAAGTGTATTGCTGGAAAGGCGATCGGAGGATTGGCTGGGTCATAAGCCGATGCCTCAGAATCTCAGCGTTTGCGGTTGTGAGTTCTACTGGTAAGAGTAAAAATTGGAGCTCGGTGTCGGCGTTGGCGCTGGGATGAAGGAATTAGTTGAGGTGCAGAAGTAGATGGTTGCTCAGCTGGGTCAGAGGTGGAGGCCTGATCTGGCCTTGGGGATGAAGTTGTTGGTGGAGTTGTGGCAGAATGAGGGGTCTTACTTCCGTGTGGGGCGTCGGGCAGGGCCGACTTGTATGTTGGTATGTAATTCAGTAGAAGAGGGGACTTGTGCCTTTGCATAGGGAGATCCAAGAACTTCTTAAGATCTCAGCTAAAGACGTATGATGACCGGCAGCCTCCATAGATGGCCGGCAGGCCACCAGAGACTGCAGGAGGGAAAGACCAAGGCATGGTCCAAAAATGAGA
This sequence comes from Camellia sinensis, assembly GCF_055761805.1. Taxonomy (NCBI): domain Eukaryota; kingdom Viridiplantae; phylum Streptophyta; class Magnoliopsida; order Ericales; family Theaceae; genus Camellia; species Camellia sinensis. The sequence continues at coordinate 195,448,587 of NC_138964.1, forward strand.
CAAAATGGATGCGGGGTTTGAAAGGCTAAAAGCTGTGGCGTTTCGCTGAGGACTCCGAGTGCTTGGCAAGTAATCAGACTTGTTATCAGATGTACCTGCAAGAACATCCAAGTCTTGAAGGGTCGTCAAAAATGGGGTGTCTACAGTTGCCCCTTTTTGACAAAACTCAGAGTCATGAAATAACGTGAATGAATGTCAAAGCCCAAAGATGATCCATTTTGACAAGGCCGTAAGACTTGGACAAACAATCAAGATAGAAAAAAAATTGGTTGCGCCCGCAGGCTGCCTACGTATCCCTTTGCAAGGAATCAAACCAGTGTAGTTTTGGAGCGAAATGCAAATAATATGCATGATGCAAGAACATAACTTATGATCATGTAATGAGGTTGTGTAATGAAACATTTAAATGCAAATGCTACGCAAAGAAAATACCACATATAAACAAACCGAAACAAGGTACAACAATTCCAATCATGAAAAGAAAACTACACGTTATGCATAAGAAACATGAGCCAAACTACATTTCATGCAGAAAGGATGTAAGAAAATTATGTAAGCTTAAACATACATCATGCAGAAAAGGCGAAGGGCGACCTAACCATCGGGGACACCCAAGGTCTCAACCGAGATCCTAACGCGTTGCACGCGGGAGGAGAAAAAGGAAGGTATGAACATCGGGATGCACTCGAATGTTTTTAACCGAAGGGTGGTGTGAACACCGGGACACACCCGAATGTTTTTAACCGAAATGATCCTAACGCATCTCACGCGAGAGGAGGAGGGGTGGTGTGAACACCGGGACGCACCCGAATGTTTTTAACCGAGGTAATCCTAACGCATCTCACGTGAAAGGAGAAGGGGTGGTGTGAACACTGGGACGCACTTGAATGTTTTTAACCGAAAGGTGGTGTGAACACTAGGACGCACCATAATGTTTTTAACCGAAAAGTGGTGTGAACACCGGGACGCACCCAAATGTTTTTAACCGAGGGGTTTGGTGTGAACATCGGGACTCACCCGAGTGTTTTTAACCGAAGGGAGTGGTGTGAACACCAGGACGCACCCGAATGTTTTTAACTGAAGGGGTTGGTGTGAACACCGGGACGCACCCGAGTGTTTTTAACCGAAGGGGTTGGTGTGAACACCGGGACGCACCTGAGTGTTTTTAACTGCAGGGGTTGGTGTGAACACCGAGATGCACCCGAGTGTTTTTAACCGAAGCAATCCTAACGCGTCTCACGCGAGAGGAGGAAGAGGTAAAAGGATGCGATCCGAAGGGCACGAACTATTGTACTTGGAACTCCTCTGAATGAACTGTACATATAATATCGTGTATGCGTGGGAAAAAGACTTAGCAAATGCGATACAGTAAGAATGCATGTTTTATGCAAGAAACAAAAGCATACGCATATTCTATGCATGATTGGTAGTGAGAGCATATTTTATGCGTGAAACGAAAATGGATACAGCTTCCATGCATGATTCAAGAGCGAATGCAAGACACACTGGTAATTCCCGTGAGATGCACATCTTAAAACAACACATATGAAATGCATATTCTATGCTACAAAGTGAAGTGCATGTTCCATGCAACAATGAATAGGACATGCATGTTTTATGCAAGATATCGAAGCATAATCTGATGAAAACAAACTCAATAACAGCTTTTGATTCACCTCTCGAAAGAATTACAATGTATTTGAAGGATACACCTCGTTCACATTGACAAGTAATGAACATCGCGCACCGAAAACACAGTTTTAAGCTTCCATAGAGACATTTTGGACCAAACAGTGAACAATCCCTTCAATTCTTGGAAACCAAGGACACAAAATAGCATCAAGAACCCAAGGAAAGTTGCCAGCCATGAGGAAAGGCCACCGGCCAGGTGCTAGCCAACAATAAGCCTTGCCAGCCATTGATGAGCCTTACTGGCCATTGATGGCAGACCGAGGGTAAATTGGACAATTTGGTTCGGGTCTTTAAGTATGAGCCACCAAACTTCATTCCCTCACTTCCTCATGCCTGAAAATCATCTTTCTCTCCCCCTAGACACTCCTTCTCTCTAGATTTGCACTTTCTATACGTTTTTCAACACCCCACGCGAAATTGATTTGCTAAACCCTCTTTGTTCTCTTCACTTTGAACCGATTAAAACTTGATTTCGGCGTTTCTTTTCTTATTTCCACCATTCTAGGCTTGCTCCCCTCGAGTTCCTCTTGAGTTCGGTGCACTTTTCCCGACTTTGACTTTTTTCTCCATTTTCTATCTCTTAGGGTTTGATTTTTTCCCAGTTTACCCTTTTTCTTCATTTTTCTTCACTTTTCACCCATCTTGCACCTATTTTTAGATGGCGGACGAGGTTCCTCACGACGGGGCTCCTTTGGAGGTTCCCCTAGTAGTTCCATCTATACCGGAGGTAGAGGAGCCGATAGCTGACCTAGAGGCTGAGTTCGAGCCTGAGGCCGAGCCAAAGCCGTTACCACTGAAGGTACGGCCTTTCGATCCGGTGAGATATCACCCACAGACACATATATTGCCTACTTCCGGAGGCATCAGACGCTTCACCAAGTTCGCTCGTAGTGCACCGGAGGACCTTTTGCTGAGGAAGCCAGATTCTCACTTGTCAGCCATTGTCGTTGAGGTAAGCACCCTGTTTTTATGTATTGCTGCTTCATGTATTTCAGCCTTTAGTTACTTGCAATTCCTGCACCACCTTGTATCGGATTCATTTGATTGCATGTCATACACTACCCTATATCTGACCATGCATTTCCTTCATCTAATGCATTTCATGCACTGCCGTCATCTATTGTATTTCATGCACTGCCTTCATCTGATGCATTTCATGCACTGCCCTTATCTAATGCATTTGTCTTCTGCCATAGGGCGGGTCTCGCGCCTTTAGAGGCCATGGTGCTACGACCGCTCGAGACTAGTATGGCGAGCTCCCGGCCGGAGTTTGAGACATCATTGACGAAGCAGGCTTCAGTCTCTTCTGCTCTAGCTTGACCCGAGTCACCGTGAGTTGTCCCCTCCTGGGAGCATTGGTGCAGAAGTGGTGGGATACCACCAACTCCTTCCATTTTTCCACCGTGGGGGAGATGACGATGACTCCTTATGACTTTGCCATTATCACTGGCTTAGATGTAGGAGGCGATTTGATCCCTATTGATATAGATATGAAGGAGTGGGAGGCAGCCTAGTTCGAGCTGCTGGGGGCATACCCACCCATATACCGGACGGGGATGGTCAGATACACTTGGTTCGCAGAATGATTCAGGGAGACTGAGCCCGAGAAGATAGAGGAGATCGAGCAGTACGCCAGGGGCTTCCTGATGTTCGTCTTTGGTACCACCTTGTTTTCGAACAGGTGGAATGCCGTTGGCCTGTATTTGCTGAGTGCCCTGGTGACCCTTCCTCGGGTTTGTTTCTACGACTAGGGCGGAGTTGGCCTTACCACACTGTACGGATATATGAGCTCTATCTCCCGTCTGCAGGGAGACTCGATTGGAGGCTACTAGCAAGCCTGGGAGGCACACATCTCAGTTCCCTCTTTGTACTTTATATTTTCTTTACAGTTTCTGCTTTACATCTATTTCAATACATGATTTCTACTTCGCATTCTTGTACCTACTCAAACACCGTTCATACACTGTGCTTTCTTTTATGCACTTTCTGTATCTGCTTGATACTGTACTGATCACATACCACTGTATTTTCCCTACAGTTATGGGTATACGCATACTTTTCGACTCTCGCCCTAGAGCCTGTAGAGGAGCTTCCGTTGACGGTACCCTATTCGCGGATATACGACGGTCAACTTTGCCGTAGGATCCGTGAGCCTTTCACATTCTTCAGGCAGTACTTTGACCCGGTAGCTGCCCATGAGGTAATCCGAAACACAGTCCTTTTTTGCTTTGAAACTATTTTGCTTCACACATTTAGCAACTGACAGCAACTAATAACCTGTGCAACTCCTGTTTGCAAATCACGTGGCAGCCATGGGCCTTGATGCTGGAGGGGATCTGGGAGCAGTTTGCTGGCGCCTGGGCCATCTCTCGATACCGCATTCTGCTTGAGGGTTTGGTCTGCCGGGCCTGGTTCTTGGGTGAGCACTTCGTGCGCCAGATTATGGGCCTGTCGGACCCGATCGTCTAGATGGTTCCACCAGAGTCCATGCGGTCCATAGAAAGCCCATCTGTTGAGAAAGTCATCCAGTTCATGGTGGGCCTTGACGTCGACTTCTTCCGAGAGGAGGGCGATTATGCAGATTTTATCCAGACACACTTGATGTCGCCCCGGACCGGTGTTCGTGGAGATAAGGGGGCGAGAGCTCCTGCTACGAGAGCGAGGCGCAGAGTGACCCGGGCGAGCAAGGCCCATGGCAGAGGGGGTTCTCGAGCGGGACAGAGAGCTAATTGGCTAGAGCTTCCTACCACATTGACTTATTGGCGACTAACCTGGGAGGTCTACCAAGTCCCGATTGAGCCCGCAGCGGCTAGTCATGAGCTTGTCGGGGTCCGAGGACTGACTCCGGTATGAACTGGACTTTAGCACTTGCACTCCATATTTCATTTTAGATATATCTATGGCAGATGCTAATCATTCAAATACATTTGCAGGCACCGATCGAGTACATAGGAGGCGCCCATGAGCTGGTAGCCTCGCTGATGGGGATGATACAGAGGAGAGAGACGCTGCTCAACCTCTACGGTGTTCAGGTAATTTCTTCAATTTTACATTCCAAGCAATAACTTTCCACTGACACAATGACACCGACATTGAAAACTTCCCAAACTGCACTGATACATTGCATTGATAGACCACATTTGACACATTGTGCTTGCATACTATATTCACACACTGTATCTAACTTCTGCATATACTTATTCTGCATGTTATACTTGCATCTGATACACATACTATAACTGATATACAACAACTGTCTTTTTAGATCCCATCCATGCTGATGGCGCCAACGGTAGTTGCAACACCTGCACCAGCAGTACCTCCTCCAACAGCAAGGAGGAGAAAGAGGCGGGCTCCAGCACGCAGTTGAGGTAGAGCCAAGGCCACTCGAGCTAAGAGCAGCCCTTCAGAGCCCATTCTAAGTGATGGTGATACTGAGAGAAGCGACTCTGAGAAGGTAGCGAGTCAGCATTTAGAGTCATCTGAGAGTGGAGGTGATGATACCAGCTCGGGTTCCCAGAGTGGGGGCGATGCCGAGGCGAGCTTCGAGGCAGAGAGCGGAGATGGCTCTGGTTCAGACTCTGGTTCAAATTCAGATGGCGGCACCGACAGAGACAGTGCCCCAGAGTCCTCTCCTCCAAGGAAGAGGACGAAGAAGGCTTCTCGGGCCTGAGGCGATCGGCGCTAATTTTTGTATTTTTGCTTAGTTTCTTTTTGTTTATAGTTTTAGCACATTGTACAGCTTCAGACGGGTTTTATTTGCTTTAAAAACTTGTACTGTACTTTTGTAAAGACAACCATGATTGGAATGAAAACCAGTTTTTTTTTTTTTTTTATATGAAAAAGTGTTGTATTTTGCATCATGAACACCAAGCATGAAAATGAGCTTGAATTTGATACTGAAAACTGAACACTTGTATTGGTACAACGTTTTTAATTGGGTAATGAACCGACCAACAACTGAAAAGAATATACAACTCAATAAATAACACAACAACAACTCGATAAACAAAACGACAACAACTCAACAAACAGACAACATACAACTCGATAAGCAAAACAACACAACAACAAATGACATACAAAAATAACAAACCTTCGAAAGCCGAAAGGACTGAAAACAAGACCTTAAAACAGACTAAAAGCAGAATAAAACATATGCTTCCAGCATTGTTCAACACAAAGAGGGACAGCAGGTGAAAGTGAGAGACTGCGGGCCATGAATGGTGATTGTCGGCCATGTGCCGACCATGTGAGATGGCTTGCCGGTCATCAATACCTCTTTCCGACCATCAATGAGCCTTTACCGGTCATTAATGAGCCTTACCGGCCATCGATGTGCTGGACCTTCAAATTGTTAACACCTAGCTTCCACTCACTGCCTTATCTTCTACAAAAGGTTGGACCTCGTAGTTTTTTCATTTTAGCTACAAATTCTTCACAAATGGAATTGTTTTTCGTCGAAAAACTCTCGAATTGGATTGTAACTTTAGATGGCTTGAAAAAGGTGAACTTTTGGGGTTTCGACATAAATGCACTATTCCCGTTGAGTCGTTCTCCTCTTTGTTTTCCATTCCTTTATGCAGTGGCTAGATGTTGGAACCCGATTACACACGTCTTTAGCTTCAAGGGACAAAAGATATGCCCGACAATCGAAGAATTTCAAATGTTAATGGAATCCCGGCGCGATGAGGAAATCATCAGTCCCATTTTGACCGCATCTAAGCTTTGGGAAGGATGTGTGAACTTACGTTACACAAGGCTCGGTCTTTTGTTCACAATGGAGAGCTAGATATTCCCAGTCTGATTCATTAATTTTCTAAAGTTGGTGACCGAGGTAATCTTCTTTGGTGGGGTTTTCGGCAACACGCCCTTTGTTTGTGCATGTTGGCTCATTTCCTTCTTGCCCCTAGTTTCGGAGGGTCTAGCATTTGGCTCGTCGAAGTGGCCCAAGGTTTGAGAAAGATCAAGAGTTGCATTGGTTTGGTATTGGTCGAGACTTTGATGGGCTTAAACGTCTTCCATCGGCGAGAGACAAACAAATTCGTAGGGAGTCCACTACTTCTTCAGGTAATGTTTCCCACCCTCTCTAATATGTGTTTCTCACATCACTCGACATTGATGCTCTATTTTTCTCTCAAAGCCCTTTTCTCACTTTTCTCTCAACATACATCTCTCTATTCTTTAATCTCTCTTTTTTTTCATCTCTTCCTAGATATAGCTGATAGACAAGCTAAAGGTGGTGGTCTCTTGCTCCATATACTTGGCCCGAGTGTGCTTTTTCTGCCAACAGCTAGTGGATTTCCCGAATGAGAGATAGTGGTGTCACTAGATGTGCAACAGATCTGCTGCTGACATTGCTTAGCATTGTCCTTGGCTTAATCTGACCGAAATGAGCTACAGCATGACTCGGCAACCTGGCATTCAGCTGATTGGCCTGACACACTATGTATTCTATTTTTCGTTCTGGTTCAGACGTCAGTTTGGACATGATTAGATTTGCCCAGAGGAGGGGGTAGAGTACCCAGTTTCATTCCCCATCCAAGGTTCATATTTGGCTAGGTACCTCAGTACTTGGAGGACGAGAGAGCTTCTGGCTCCTGTCCCTAGATTCAGTTGTGCCCTTTCTGGCGAGTGTTTGACTTGGCTAGAAAATGAGGCACAAACCGAGCCCACTTTCGCATAAGAAGCTTCCACAAGCACAAGTGGGGGACGTAGGAACACCTGACTCATTTATGCCCCTAGTTTATTGCTTTGATCTTTTACTTTTCAAGTTTTATGAATGTAATAAAAGCAACTTTGATATGTATTGAGAGTTAGAGAACTTTATATTGAAATCAATGAAATTAAAGTTGTATGCACCAAAACTTTTCCTTTTGGTCCAAAAATGGTCTAAGTTGTAAAAGGTAAATTTTGAGCAAAAATCAACTTTTATCAAAAAATTTCAAAACCATTTTCGATAAGGATCACCACTTGACATGCACAGAATCTATCCTCGAGATGTACAACCCATAATCCGACGATAACAAATTTCCCCTTGACTGAATAACATTGCTCAGCACTGTAACCATTCTCAAAATAAAGATCACAACCGAACTCTCAGATAAAGAACAGACAAAGATGACTTGATTAAACGCATGGACAGGACAGTTGAGTTAGAGGTCTTTACGGCCGAACTTTAGGATGAACTTGCCTACATATCCTAAAGATGGGAATCAGGCCTTACTGTAGACACCCTATTTTTGAACGTCCACAAGACTTGGACGTCATCGTTTGAACACTCGATGATCATCCATGTTCATGTTCGTTTTGAGTTCCTGAGGGTCTCGGCTGAGCGCCTTGCCTTGGAGCCTCTCAACTTGTCTGTTTTGTGCTTGGTTGTGGGCCAAGGGCTTGTAGCTTTGCTTCTAGGGGAAGAGGGTGGCCTCTCGGCCAGCCCTACAACCCATCGGCCAGGGCTTATGTCCATCGGCCATCAGTGGTGGCCAGTCGGCTACACTGATGGCCGGTCGGCCTCGTTAATGGCCAGCGGCCATTTTTGTGCTTTTTCAGATATTTTATGTGCCAGCTGTTGAACACTGATGCCATCCTCCATACACGTGTATAGAGGGATAGAAACAAGCTTTTAGCTTGTCAAGGAAGCTTTGGCTTGCATTTTCTATATAAAGGGAGGTCCCTCCCCCTTGAGAGAGGTTTAGAATTTTGAAGAGCAAAATCTTACTCTCTCTCTAGAATTCTCTCTCTCTCTCTCTCTCTATATATATATATATATTGTGCTTGAAAGTATATTTTCTTCACATATTTGCACTAGAACACCTAGTCAAACACCACTACCTTGTTGCTGAGGTGCTTGAGGGTCTTATTTGGGCTGTTGAAGGTTGGTTTTTGGCTCAGAAGTTTCTGTTTTGCTGTTGTTCTTCAAGGGTAAGCTTCTTCCCATTTTAAGCTTGTTTTTGTACACTAGTGCAGGCCACCTTTGCATGCTATTTTGGCCTAGTTGTTAACTACAAAACCCTCTATTTTTAAGGGTTAAAAATGTTAGTTTGAGTCCTTGTTGGAGTTAGGGGTGTTCCACCCTCTTTTGTGGCTTATTTGCTAAGTTCTTTTCCATCTTGTAAAGCCTTTAAAACAATCTTTTCTTGGCCTTTAAACTACTGAATTCCAAAGGAATTTCAGTGGTGGAAAGGTGGTTTTGAGGTCCAAAATAGGAGGGGGTGGTCCCCCCCTCTTCATGTCTTGTTTGCATGTGTTGATGGCCTACCAAGTGAGCATGTGTTTTTCCCTTTTTGAAGCTTAGTTCAAACATGTTTTTGGCTATATTTTAACATGTTTAAGCTCTGTTTTTGGCTGGTTTAGTCATTGGTTGCTTGCTTCTTGCACTTGTAGTGTAATCTTGCTTACTAGCCTAGCATGTGTGATGATTTAGCATATCATTCTACCATGAGTTAGCTTGATTCTAGCATGCTTTTGGCTTTGATTTAGCATGCTTAAGGACTGTTTTGAGTGGTCTTGGTCCTTTGAGGCTTGCCTTGTATGGCCATGGTATAGTTGGCTTTGCTAGCTTTGTGTTTTGGGGCCTCTAGCATGCTTTGTTTGAGTTATTTGCATGATATGGCATCATTTAGAATGTAATTTCAGAGCTTATATCACTGTCATACTCTCACATATTCCACTCGTCCAATGCTTTTGAGAGCTATGCTTTGTGTCTTATTTGTGAGCCAACATGCGAGCATGTTTTTCTTGCTTTTTGTGCCTAAGTTTCAGCATGATTAGGCCACTGTTTTGGCATGATGTAGCTCTGTCTTGAGCTGGTTTGATCATTTGAGCTTTGTATTGCATGTCTCTAGTGTTGTGTCCTTCACTAATTTCATTGTATTTGGCCCTTTGCATGTTATACATGAAGTGTTTACATGCTATTTACATTATTTGTGTTTGGATCGGACGTTAATCCAATCACAAGAAATGTGAGACGTTTCATAGTCAAAATGACGAAACGTGTTACATTTCTTAGTCGTCGTCCCCCTTGATTGTGCATGATAGGGTGGAGGCCTTTCGAGTCTTATGTGCGCATTCATTGAGCTTGTACAAGCTTGGTCTTTCGGCCACCATGCATTGAAAATGCTTGGTTGGTGGTTTGAGAGCCAAGTGCCACACTCCTTTGAGCTTGAGATATGATAAGGAGGGTGGCAATACACACATTTCCTTGCAAAGACATTGCCATGCCTCTGTTTGCTCTCTGTTGCAGCAAAAGGACGAAATGCAGGGAAACAGTAGCCGACCGGCCACCAGTTTTGGCCGATGATCACCAACCATGGCCAATCGGCCATCAATGTGTTCTTGAGATCAAACAGAAGCAATCTGGAGGTTAGCACAATTTTCAGAGGTTCAAAGATGTGCAAACAGAGGCATGTCAATGGATTTTCGGGAGGAAGCAATCGAGCATGCATACCTCCCTCGCCCGCGAGGCCATCCTTATCGCTTTATTAGCTAGATGTAGTTAATTAAATGTGCTGTAATTAATTTAGCTTAGTTCATGTTGTAACATTCTAATTAACTTAGCATAGCTAGTTTCAATTCGGTTTGTAATTAATTAGCTTAGAATAGTTAATTAGTTGGTTTGTAATAATTAGCTTAGCTTAGCGTAGCTAGTTAGCTTATTTATTCGGACCCTCCGTCGAGAGGGCACAATGTTGTAATAAGCTTGCGTGTGTGTGTGCGCATATCTTCCAACCTTATTTCTTTCTCCCTTTTACTTAACCGCTTTCGATGGTTAGTTTTAGGACATTTTTCAATTAGCATACCTTATGCTTGCATGCGTGCATCATTCATTTGTCTTGCATGCACCGAGCTTGGCGCATCATACAAACTGCATTGTATTTCAATACCTATTTGAATACGTGTATCAATTGTTGCATTCATATGCCATATTAGATAGCCGAGCCTATTTAGTTGTATTTTGCATGTATTGCATTGGGCATCTTGTATAGTTAGGATCATGCATGATTTCTAACTAGTTTTATGTTTTGGCTCGAAGTACACTGTAAGTGTTTACACTTTAGCATCCTTGTAAGAGTGTGAGTGTTGCTATGATAGCATGCTTGTCATGAGGCTATTTGCTTAAGAGCTTAACTACTTGAATACCTGTGGGTGGAGGCTTGATTGCCTGAATTGGGACAACTCGATGATTGTGAGTTTTAAGCATGCTTTGTGAAGTGGTAAAATCATGTTTTAAAGCCCACTTAAGGGTGGCAAATCCGCGCTTTAGCCTACTTGCGAGTAGCACTTTCAAACCATTTTCGAAAACAAACATGAGTTGTTTTGTTCCAATTCTCGTGATCAAGTCTATACTTGTGTGCTATGTGCATCACATAGTAAGATTAGCTAATAACCAGAATAAGAACACATGTGTTTATAAAACAGCATATCATGATAGTAGAGGCCGATCTTTGATCGGGCGAGCGGGGGTACTCATGTCATGACCTTTCCCACTTGTACCCAAGTTTCCGAGCCGAGGCAACTTTGGTGATGACGGACACGTGGCCTTACACACGAGTCAGGGTTTCCTAAATTTCCTACAATAAAATATTTAGGTGACGACTCTGTAATTTGGCAAAGCAGTCCATGTTTGGCACTTTTTACTCAAAATCGATTTTTCAAAACAATTTGTCGGATTTTGACTCTTTGGTGTTTATTAGTCTCATATTGCACTTTGTGAGATTAGATTCAGAACTGTGACGGGAGTCCGAACTGTAGTAGTTGGGACCTAATTCGCGCCCTCTCCGAAAGGGAAGCGCGCAGAGGAAGTTCGGGCGGGTCTGCACTTACGTAGTTCGGTTCAAATTCACTCGAGTATTAACGCTTTCCTTTTGCGCTCTAACTTTTGCCAAAGTCACCTTTTAGGGTTTTCAACCTTGCGAGCTCAGTTTTTCTTTATTTCCAATTTTTTGTGCTCTAACTTTTGCCTAGGTCGCCCTTTCGGGTTTTCGGCCTAGCGAGCCTCTCAGGGATAGTATTTCTTCAACTTGTCCATGTTGATCGGTTGGAAAAATTTTAGGCCATCCAAGTCCATGAGAACAACAGCTCCACCCGACCAGATAGTTTTGATAATGTAAGGACCAGTCTAATTGGGTCTGAACTTTCCCTTAGGGTCATGGATGACAGCTCGGTTGTTTTTCAGCACCAAATCCCCTTCTTTGAGATTCCTGGACTTAACTCTTTTTTTTAAAAGCCTTGTCAATCCTACGTTGATAACCCTGAACATGGTACAATACTTTCAGTCTTCTCTCATCAAATAGCATGAGTTCTTCAAACCTGTTCTGCTGCCAGTCCACCTCTGCTATCTGACACTCAACCATAACCCGCAGTGACGGAACTTCTATTTTAATTGGCAGAACAACTTCCATCCCATAAACAAGAGAGTAAGGAGTTGCCCTCGTAGACGTCTGGATTGAAGTTCTATAACCCCAGAGCGTAAATGGCAATTTGTCTGGTCAATCCCTATAGGTCTCAACCGTTTTTTGCAGAATATTCTTGATGTTCTTGTTGGCAGCCTCCATAGCTCCGTTGGTTTGCAGCCGGTATGTAGATGTCTTATGGAAAGCCACATTGTATTTCTACAACCAATCGATCACTTCTTTCTTGAAATGAGAGCCATTATTCGAAATGATCTCGTTTGAGACTCCATATCGACAAATGATATTGTTTCGGATGAACTTAGCCATATGCGCTGCTCTCAACACTGCGTAGGACTGAGCTTCCACCTACTTTGTAAAGTAATCAATTGCCACCAGAATGTATTCATGCCCATTTGACCCTTTTGGTGTGACTGCGCCAATGACGTCGATTCCCCAGACTAAGAAAGGCCATGGTAAAGTCATGTTGTACAGCTTTGATGGCGGGATATTCATGCAATTGGCATGAATTTGACATTTGTGGCATCGCCGAACAAAACCAATACAATCCTCCTCCATTGTTATAAGGTCAATTTTCGTTTCAAATTTTTAGCCTGCAATGGCACTAAGTTACAGGACTTAGTCTCAGCCAATTATGAATACACACCCACACAAAGTGTTAGAACAAGTAAGAGAGTAGACAACAAGAGATTACAAGAAAATTCCCAACCTTTATTAATTGCACTAAAAATACAAAGGAGTGCCTATGGTAACTCTTACAAAACACTTAGTTATTTTCGAGTTCCAAGCCTATGCCTTATATAGGCTTACAATCAGTTACAAACATACAACCTGCATTACAAGGAAAGCATGCCAAGTGGCATGGCAGTTGACACCCCCAACTGCCTAGGGACTTAGGAACAATTCTGGAACTAACTGCTAATAACTGCTGTTGTGTCCAGCCTTGGTTCTTGATTTCCAGGCTTGCCTTGTCTTTGCCCAACATAGGTAACTGCTGCTAACAGACATGCATAGCTGCTGTTAACTGCCATGTTGTTTGCCTCATCAAGTCAGCCACGAATTTGGTTGTCTTGGCCCCCAGACCAAGTTTTGCATATTGATTGCTTTGAACCCCCAAGTATGTTACAGCCCACATTCGGGTCATGTTAATGCCTTGCATTGCATATGTGCAACTACTGCCCATACTTTGGCCAAGGGTTGAGTGTTGTTGCCTCAGCACTTTGTCAACTTTTCACCTTGCTATCTTGGCATGCCACCATCATGCCATGGCCTTGGTTGGACATTGGTGCAAGGTGTTGTTAATGCCAACTTGCATCAGATTCTGGGGAACCCTTCCACTTCACCAAGTAATGGGTCCTTTGATTCTTTTTGCTTTGACGGTCTTGTGATCTAGAATCCATTCTACCTCCTTGTCAAACTGTTTTCTGATAACCGGAGGTGCTCTTCGAGCTTGTTTCCTTGTCAAGTTTGTTTGATCCTCATGAAAAGGTTTCAAAAAGCTAACATGGAAAGTTGGGTGGATTTTCAACCGATCAGGCAACACTAGCCGGTATGCAACATTACCCACACGTTTTAGGATTTCAAAGGGGCCATCATATTTCGAAATTAAGCCTCAGTCCACTACCTTACTGCTTATCTTCTTCCAAATTTGAGAAGTAAGCTTCGATAGCACCTTGTCTCCTACTTTGAACTCTCTAAGGGTCTCCTTCCTTTATTAGCATACTTTTTCATTCTTTTGCTTGCTTTAGCCAAACTGTCTTGTGCTTCCTCCAGCAACTCTTGTTTGGTCCTTGCAAAGCAGTATGCTGCTGGACATCTACCACCAGAGCCTGTTTTAGCCACTTCGTGAGGAGTTAGGGGCTGCTGCCCCATGGCTAATTCGAACGGACTCATCCCGGTTGCAGATGATCTGTGTAAATTATAGCAAAACTGTGCATTGTCCAACAATTTAACCCAATTCTTTTGACTTGCGGTCACATAATGTCGGAGATACTCCTCCAACAATCCATTCATCCTCTCGATCTGGCCATCCATCTGAGGGTGATTTGTTGTGGAGAACTTTAATTCGGAACCCAACAAATTAAAGAGCACAGTCCAAAACCTTCCTGTAAATCGGGTATCCTTGTCGCTAATTATGTCCTCAGGCAATCCAAAGTATTTTACAACATACTTATAAAATAAATCAGCAGCAATATCAGTGGGACAAGCATGAGGAGCAGGGATAAAAACAGCATACTTAGAAAAACGGTCAACAATTACCATCGTGGAACGTATCCCATTAATTTTAGGAAATCTAGAGATAAAGTCCATGGATATGGAAACCCAAGGCTTCTCAGGGAACAACAATGGTTGCAATAACCCAGCTACCTTATTTCTTTCGGTCTTGTCCAATTGGCACACCATGCAAGTTTTGACATAAGCCTCTACGTCTTCTTCCTTTTTTGGCCAAACATATGAACGCGACAAAAGTGCCATCATGCGTTGTTGTCCCAAATGACTAGCCCACTGTAGGTCATGCGTTTCTCTAAGAAGTTCCATTCACAGTCCCCCAACACTAGGGACATATAGCCTATCTCCTTTGCCATGGAGAAGACCATCTTCAAGCCAATATCGGCGAGCAATTCCATCATTTACTTGTTGCACCAACCATTGATACTCTAAGTCAATTGCAACACTATCCCTGATCCTTTCCAACAATTGTGATTCAATGTTGGAGATAACAGTCACATATTCAACTATCTCCTTCCGGTTTAAGGCATTAGCGACTAGATTGTGTCGTCCAGGTCTGTGTCGCCACTCAAAGTCATATTCTTCAAGGAATTCCAGCCAACGAGCCTGCCTTGGAGACAACTTTTTCTGAGTTTTGAAGAATGTATTAGCCATATTATTAGTAAGAACCAAAAACTTCAATCCCAACAGATAGACCCTCCAAGTGAGAAGGCAATGTACTACCACTATCATCTCCTTCTCATGGGCTGAATAATTCTTCTGAGCAACATTCAGTTTTCTGCTTTCAAAGGCCACAAAGTGTCTTTCTTACGCCAATACCCCTCTGAGTGCTTTGTCTGAGGCATCCGTGTGTACTTTGAAAGACAACTCAAAATTAGATAGTCGTAAGACCGGTTCACTTGCCACTGCATCTTTCAATTTGTCAAAGGCTTCTTGACAATTAATGGACCAATGCCATTTGTGATCTTTCTTCAGCAAATTAGTGAGGGGAGCAACCTTCTTTGAATATCCCTCAATAAACTTCTGATAGTAATTTGCCAAACCTAAGAATGATCGCAACTCCGCAACATTGGTGAGTGGAGACCATTCCATAATAGCCCTTCCATCCATTTTGACATGGCCTTTGCAAATAATATGCCCAAGAAATTTAATTTCCTTTTTTGAGCAAATTTGCACTTCTCCTTCTTTATGTAGAGTTTATTTTCCCGCCATAGGGAGAATACCTTTTTGAGATGGGTCAAATCGTCTTGTAATGTTTCACTATAAATTACAATGTCGTCCAAGTAAACAATTACAAACCGATCAACATAATCGTAAAAACATCATTCATTAAATTACAGAATGTCGCAGGAGCATTAGTAAGGCCAAAACACATAACTAAAAATTCAAAAGAACTATATCTAGTTACACAAGTGGTCTTTGCCTCGTCTCCTTCCACAACCCGAACTTGCCAATACCCTAAGCGAAGGTCCAACTTTGTGAAGAAAGTGGCCTTGCTAAGACGGTCGAACAGATCAGCCACCAAAGGGACAGGATACTTATTTCTGATAGTCACCTTATTTAGGGCCCGATAATCCACACGCATCCGCAATGATCTGTCTTGTTTCTTTTGGAACAACACTGGGGCACCGTATGGGGCTTTGGAGGGCTGGACTAAATCGGCTTCCAATAACTCCGACAGTTGCTTCCTTAATTCAGCAAGTTCCAATGGCGACATTCGGTAGGGTGCCTTGGCAGGAGGCTTCGCTCTAGGCACTAATTTGATTTTGTGATCAGTGGCACGTCGAGGAGTGAGAGATTTAGGCAATTTTGGAGGCATTACATCAATGAACTCCGCTTAGACATCAGCTACTGCATCTGGTACTTCCATAGTAAGGTCAGGCTTCATTTCAATCAATGCTGCAAGGAATGTTTCCTCATCTTTCCTTAGTCCGTTAAGCACTTGCACAGCCGACAGCATCTCATCCTTCTTCTTTGTTCCATTTTTCTTATCTGGTCGAGTAGAGCCTGACACAAAACAAGGTTGATTTTCATCTAAAATCAACAACCCACCGAAATATGGCATCAATGCCACTTTTGCAACCACAAAGAAATCATTCCCAAGAATAACATCAAAGTCATCTAATGGGTCTGCCATCAAATTCAATTGGCCAGTCTATTTACCCACTGTTACCTTCACATCCCGAGCCATTCCATGCACTAGTTGTGTTGCAGAATTCACAGTCTTGATTCTATTTGGATTCTAGACAATCTTTAATTTTAGGGACTGCACTACCCTTTTAGACACAAAGTTATGGGTGGCTCCAGTGTCCACCATTGTAAACACTTCGATATGGTCTATCACTACCTTTATGTACATTAAACCGGATAAGGGGGTCTTTTTTGCCCGAATTACATTTAGCGATTGCAAAAGGGTTGACTCGAGTAGGGCCATCTGAGTCAGATCCCGCCTTATCATCTTCAGCGACCATAGTGTTAAGTTTCTCACACTTGGGACAATCCTTCGCTCTATGGGGTCCATCACAGATGAAGCAAGCTTTGTTAGATTTCCCACCATTGTTTTGGGAAGATTCCCTTTTTTGCTTGTATTTAGAACCGTCTTTGCCCTTCTTGAAACCAGACTTTTTCTCTGCAATCTTTTCTTTCCCTTTCTTCTTGGTTTTGCTGGTTTCAAACGTGGGTTCCTTGCTTAACTTGTAGTCAAGCAACCCATCTACTACAGCCATAGCAGAGGGCAAATCCTTGAAACCAAGTCTCTGTAGTTCCAACTGGGCCCAATTCTACAACCTAGACATAAAGTTGAAGTGTTTACCTTCCTCTGACATGTTCTTGATGTCAAGCATCAACAAACTAAATTCTTTCACATAGTCCCTCTCCGATCCGAAATGCTTCGACCGTTTCAGGGCATCTCTTGCAACCCAAGATGCGTTGCAAGGAAGGAATTGTTCTTTCATTTCCTTCTTGAGAGTCTCCCATGTTGAGATCTTTGGCCGAGCATCATCCTTGACATGTGTACGCCACCAAAGTTTAGCATCGCCAGTAAGGTACATGCTTGTGATTATAACTTTCTCTCCTTCTGGCATATGAGCAGCCTTAAAGTACTGCTCCATGTCCTACAGAAAATTCTCAAGTTCCTTGGCACTCTAATTTCCACCGAAAGCTTTAGGGTCTGGAACTTTGATTTTCGAAGGAGTCTTTTCAGAATTCGTATGCCCACAGACAGCCTTCTTGAGAAGGGTTCGTTCATCTATAACTTCCTATAACTTGTCCTTCCAAGAATCCAAAATGGCAAGCATATCTGTCAACACCACCTTGAACCAATATGTTGTCGAGGTCTCAAAGGCAAGAAACCCCAAGGCCACAGTATCCAATCGATCTGTCAGCGAGTGGTTCTCATCAGCAGGTTCACCCACGAAATTTTCCAACCGCATTACTCTTTTTTTCAAGGCATCCACGCCAGAAACCATTAGAGCATAACCATGCTCTGATACCAATTGTTACAAGGTCAATTTTCGTTTCAAATTTTTAGCCTGCAATGGCACTAAGTTACAGGACTTAGTCTCAGCCAATTATGAATACACACCCACACAAAGTGTTAGAACACGTAAGAGAGTAGACAACAAGAGATTACAAGAAAATTCCTAACCTTTATTAATTGCACTAACAATACAAAGGAGTGCCTATGGTAACTCTTACAAAACACTTAGTTATTTTCGAGTTCCATGGCTATGCCTTATATAGGCTTACAATCAGTTACAAACATACAACCTGCATTACAAGGAAAGCATGCCAAGTGGCATGGCAGTTGACACCCCCAACTGCCTAGGGACTTAGGAACAATTCTGGGACTAACTGCTGCTGTGTCCAGCCTTGGTTCCTGATTTCGAGGCTTGCCTTGTCTTTGCCCAACATAGGTAACTACTGCCAACAGACATGCATAACTGCTGTTAACTGCCATGTTGTTTGCCTCATCAAGTCAGCCACGAATTTGGTTGTCTTGGCCCCCAGACCAAGTTTTGCATATTGATTACTTTGAACTACCAAGTATGTTGCAGCCCACATTCGGGTCATGTTAATGCCTTGCATCGATGCAACTGTTACCCATACTTTGGCTAAGGGTTGAGTGCTATTGTCTCAGCACTTTGTTAACTTTTCACCTTGCTGTCTTGGCATGCCACCATCATGCCATGGCCTTGGTTGGACATTGGTGCAAGGTTTTTCCAATGCCAACCATACAACCTTCAAGTAGAAGGTGCTAACAGTAGACCAATAGTGACCTTGCCTGAGAATCTTCCGGGCTAACATTACTCCGTTCATGTGTGCTCCGCACTCTCCTCCGTTTATGGCCTCCATTAGGCGCTTTGATTCCTCTGCTTTGACACACAACTTGTGCATTCCCAGATGACCCCTTTTGTACAATTTACCTCCACAGATGATAAATTGAACGGCCATCCGCCGTATTGCCCTCTTATCTTTGGCATTTGCCCCTGGTGGATAGACCTCATTTTCCAAGAAGTTCCAAATATCATAAAACCAAGGGTTTTTATCTTGAACTTCATCTATTGTGGCAATAGACTCGTAGGCGGGCGGATACCTCTGCTCAATGATGATCGAACGCATCTGAACTCTAAGCGGGATGTCTATCATGAATGATAGAGTTGATAAGGCGTCGGTGAACCTGTTGTTCTCTCTCAGTAGATGTATGAAGGTCAGCTTCTCAAACCTAGGAATTAGAATGTCCAAGGTCTGGTGATAGATCTTCATCTTTTCTTCTTTGACTTTCCAGATCTCTGAAGTCCACACACACCTGAATTCTATCATCCTTCTTTGGCACTGGGACAACATTGGCCAACCAAGTTGGATATCCAGATACTAGCAAAAACCCTGCGTCTATCTCCTTGGTGACCTTTTCTTTAATCTTCAAAGCCTAATTCGGGATTTTTCTCTGCAACTTTTGTTTGATGGGTCGGGCCTCGGGTTCAAAAGGGATCCGATGTTGTACAATCTCAAGATTGATTCCAGGCATGTCTTCGTAGGACTACGCGAAAACATCTTTGAAATCTTTTCATAAAGCGACTAAGCGCTCGCGCTCCTCCGAAGACAACGTGGACCCAATCTAGACCAAACGCGGATCCTTCTCAGCACCCACATTAATAACAATGATTTCATCAGCGAGGGGTTTTGCAAACCTTTCATCCTCTCGATTAATCAAAATTTTCAAAACCAGAGAAATTCCTTCCTCATCATTTTCATCAAAATTTTGAAAATCATGATCAATGCAATAAACAAGAGGCACAGAGAAATACTCAAAATCTCAATGGCATTCTTATTCACAAGGTCTAGCTCATCCAGTTCCTCGGTTATAACCGACTCAAAGGAAAAAGAAAAGGATGACTTGGACAAGACCTTGGCATCCAAGTTATCACCCTCAGGAATACCAGACTTAGACTCAGAAGAACCAGAATCTGATTCCGACTCCACAGACTCTGTGGAATCAGATTCTAGTTCACTACCCGACTCAAAACTTCTAGATAGTAGCCCTCCTCCAATTGCCAAATGAGGTATGGTGCGTCAGATGCATCCAAGATACTGCTAGAAGGGTTTACACCCGGTTAGTCCCCTATCATGGAAATGGTCAGGTTATCCCCCAAGCTCTCTGAGTCGATTGGAGGATCTGGAATGAGACATGCCAGTGCTACTCCTATTTGAAACTCGTTATTGTCGGAATCACTTTCTGTGCTCTTTGCAGCCTCAGCGGTTAGTTCAATCTGTTCTTCTGTATCACTGTCTTGCAATTGCAAGTCAAAGAAAATCTCGAAGCCGGGAACCTGTTGCTTCTCAGAGTTAAACCAGGGTTCGGGAAAACCACAGAATGGGAAGTCTTCACCCTTCCGAATAAAATGACCAGTCAAGGTTTCCCGGATAGGCTGATGCACAAGCTCATAGCACTTTCCCGTCTACTTAGCTTTGGCTCTGCCGACCATCTCTTTCCCTTTCCTTACCCAGTCCTCTTTGGTGGGCGTATAGCCAAGACCAAAGGCATGCGGGTTATGTGGCACATCGGCCAATACAGTGACGGAGCTTGTTCATGAAGTACATAGATTGAGCGCTAACATACAAACCCTCATCAACAGCCAAGATAGTCTGAACTACTTAGGCCTCAGCCAAGGTAAACCTCGAAAGGAAAACATTCTCTTCACCATGCACAATCTCCAGCACAGGTGTAGTGACCTCTGGCGAAGGATGTATAGATGAATTTTTGAAGACTATAGCTACCCCTTTCCCATGGGGGTACTTCTACATTTGGTGGAGGGTTGAAGAGACAACCTTTACTTGGCGAAGCCAAGGTCGCCCAAGTAGTAAGTTGAAGGTGGCCAGAACGCCTAGGACATGGAACTCGATGTCCTGTTGAGCTGGGCCGACCTGTACTTTGATCTGCACTGTTCCCATCACCTCTCTGCTTATATTGTCATACACCCGGATCACCTGGGCTGTAGGCACAAAATCAACCGGTTTCAAACCGATGGCATAAGCTGTGCGCGATGAGCAGACGTTAATTGTTGACTCGGTGCCAACCAATACCACTGGTATCCACTTTTCCCGATACTTCACCGATATTTATAAAGGCTTGTTGTGTGCAAAGCCTTCCGGCAGTAGTTTCTTGTCTGAAAAGGTCAAAGTTGGCACAACGCCTCTTGGGAAGACTAATTCCACCAGTTGTTTCGGGGTGGTGTCGATGGACAACTTGGCTTTATCTATCGCTGACAGTACAGCCTGACTGTGCACTCGCGAAGTCTGCTTAATAGATGCATTAGCTTGAATCTTCTTCAACAGTTTCAGCACAACCTCTTCCTCCAACTGCTTTTCTTTCTGTTTCTCAACTTTTTTATCCTTTCTGGATGCTTCGGGTTGATCTAGATATGGTGGTTTGAAATATCGGCCATTTCTTGTCATATGGTCAATCTCTACTACATACCAAGTGTTGTCAAGAAGGTCTTCACCCAAATCCTCATCAGTATGGGCCAAATGTAGGTCGTTGTCATCTCACTAGACTCCTTTGGCAGCCGACAAGCACTTGTCCGGCTCCATTCGGATCATTCTATTGTCACAAACATTCCCCGCAGGGTGTTGAGCTTTTCCAGCTTTCCGATCATTTTCACTCATTTCTTGCTCTATATATACAGTACTAACAATGATAATTCCTGAGCCAATTGTTTTACACTGGTGTTTTCCGATAGTTTACCCTTTCCATCGGCCATTCCGGCCATTGTAACAGTTCCCACTTTCTGTTCTTCCAGCTTCAATTCAATTCCCTCATCTCTATCGGGTTCATCACTTAGCCACCCAAAATTGTCTGTTGACCCGTTCAGGTCAAACCAATCAATATGCACGTCCCCTTGATCTTGCTCATCAAAGAATTACAAATTGTCTATATCCTTCTCCAAGTCAGCTAGATCATCTAATCCCTGACTTGGCCCATCCTCTCGAACTACATTAACCTCCATCTTAGATGACAACACCACTTTCGGCTTAGCTTAATTGATTGGCAGGATATAGCAGCATGGGTTGTACACCCCTTTAGATAAGTCCTCAGAGCCCTCGAGCAACGGACTGACATTCTCTACCAAGGCTGACCTCCTTTAATCTTCCATTGTCACCACCATTGGTTTGGGTTGGAGTGAAGACGTGTTCATCATGTACAAGTTCGTGCTCTCAGGGATGAACAACGCCGGCTTAGGTAGGTGGGAAGGGGTGATGTATATGCTAGGGTCATAAAGGATAGCCAGTGTGTTGATGAGGTTTATATGGCAAGGTGGAGGAACTTGGTTATGTGGTGGGAGAGGATTTGTAGTGACGTTTGGCTTTTGGGGCAGCGTTATCACCTTATTGTCAATGAGATCTTAAATCTCATGACGCAGCCTATAGCATCGATCAGTGTCATGACCGTGCTGTTAGTGAAAAGCGCAGTATTTGGCCGGGTTGTCTTTTGAAGGGAGAGCATCGGGTAGTGGGCGTTGTTCTAACGGCTTACGATGCCCTTTTTTGATCAGGACCCCTAAGGCTTTAGACAAAGGCGTGTAGAGCGGGGTAAAGACCCTTTGAGATCGGGCTTGGCTGGTTGAGGTTTGTGGAGTTGTGTTTGATGTGTTAGCGAACGGGTTGGTAGTTTTGGGTGTGGTGGCGACCATACTCACATCTGAAGGCCGTGTAGAGGTGCTACCACTCGTGGTTGCATTGGAACTGCGTGTAAAGGGCCTCTTGGGCGTTCCTTTTCATTGTCTATCAGCCTTTGCTTCATCGCATCCTCTATTTGAACCCCTATCTCATGGAGCTCGGCAAATGTAAACAAAGGCAAGACTATCATCTTCTGTAATAATCTCCTTTGCAAGTTACGGACCACCATTCTGATTTGGTCCTTTTCAGACGACCGGATAGTCATCATAGAGGCCGTGGCCCTCCATCGGGTCACAAAATCTGAGAAGCCCTCCTTTGGCTCTTGACGGATCGCTTCAAGATCACGGGTAGTGACCTCGATCTGGGTGTTGTAAGAGTACTGCGTGACGAAGGCCTCGGCCATTTCCTCCCAACTTCTTTTCACAGAATCCTCGAGATTGGCATACTAAATAGCCACTATACCCGACAGAGTCCGACCAAAAAGCAACAACTTTTGAAGTTTGGTGAGACCCATTAGTCGTAAGATATCAGAGAATAAACGCAAATGGACCATGAGATCCCTGGAGCCGTCAAACCGGTCTATGTACGACATCTTGAATTTTTTTGGTAGAGTCACTGCGGCGTCTGTGTATCCATCCTCTATGTCAGGGATTGAATTCACACCCAACGCCCGCTTGAAGAGCCTTTCTAGCTTGTTGACCTTCAATGCAATGGGATCAACCTTGAATTCAAATGGCGCCTCCGTTTGGTAAACTGGTGCCTTGGAGGTCTGAGGTGGGATCAGATCTGCTGAAATGCCCATATTCTCTTGGACATTGACTGTGACCCCGGGTGCTAGAGTACCCACTAGGGGTGTTTGAGATGTAGAGCCTACTGCCGGTTGTGGTTGCTGTTGCTGAAGCCTATCTATCACTTCTGTTTGGCGGGCTACGACCTCAGCTTGGCGGGTTGTGACCTCAGCTTGGCGGGCAGCATCTAGCTATATAGTCTCAATGGTCTACTGGAGCTGACAAAGCATATCTTCCATGTTGACTGAGGATGTTAAGCTATCAGAACTGGTGAATACTCTCTTTCTGAAGTAGAAGTAGAAGACTGGACCTGACTGGGCGCAGGTGAAGTAAAAAGTGATTATTGGACTAGTGAATTCTGCCTGAGCCTCTTTCGTCTGGTAACTGGTGGGAGTGAAACAAACACTGGCTATCCCCTGATAAGATCCCCAGATCTGAAAATCCTTCTCACACAGGTCCAAAGTTCTTGGGGGGTAACAGGATCATTCGAAGCAATGGTGAAAAACTACCTTGCAAAAAATAAATAAAGCAAAAGGAAAACAAAAATCAAAAACCACACAGCACCTTGGCTCAGATACCAATAACACGCAGTTACAATCATAAGCTGTAGAACTGTACTCAACACTGATTTCTGCCTCCCAAAACTGATACCCAAACTTGCAACTGATACATACATTCCTGTAGAGTTTCACTCTAAAAGCACATACCAGTTAAGTGAGAGCCAAAACACCCCTATGATGGGGTAGGGTTACCCTGTCCTAGCTTCGTTCGGAACTAGGGTTAGCTATTCAAGCAAAGTGTTTCACAGAATCCTGAATTCGGGAGAGCAACCTGTCCTAGTTTGGAACAGTCTTTATGGCTTCTGATATGGAACTAGGTCAATTGGTTAAAAAGGGTACCTCAGCAAGACTACCAAATATACCTCTCACATCTAACACTGAGAAGTGAAAGGAGGATCAAACGGTATAGCGATAGTTCAGATCCAAGGGTTGTGTTCCCATCGTGGCAGAGCCCGCAACCGGTCGGCCTTTTGGCAAGCTTTTCCAAGCAAGCCTTTGGCAAACCATTCAGAAATAACAGATGGAAAACACTGTGACTTAGGCACACCAATGCAAATGCAAATGCAAATGAAAAGAAACACATAAGTGCAGATAAAATAACATATTATGAGTTTGAGTCAAGTTCTCTAAGTCCCCAGCAGAGTTACCAAAAACTGTAGCTTGGCTTTTTCGTGCCCCCTTTTAGAGACTCGAAAAGAAGCCCTACAGTTCAGACTCCTGTGGTTCTAAATCTAATCTCATAAGTGCAATGTGAAACTAATAAACACCAAAGAGTCCAAATCCGACAAATCATTTTGAAAAATTGATTTTGAATCAAAAGTGCCAAAATTGGACTGCTTTTCCAGAAACAAAGTCGCCACCTAAATATTTTATTTTTGGAAAAATTTAAGAAACCCATGACTCGTGCCAAAGGCCACGTGTCCATCATCACCAAAGTTGTCTCGGCTCAGGAACTTAGGTACGAGATGGGAAGGTCATGAATTGAGCACCCCCGGTCGCCCGATCAAAGATCGACCTCTACTAATCATGATATGATATTTTATAAACATTATGTGCTCTTGTTTCGGTTATTAAGCTAGCTTTACTACGTGATACGCGTAAGCAAGTATAGACTAGTTTGCTCAATTTGGAACAATTCAACTCATGTTTGTTTGCGAAAATGGTTTGTATTTGCCACCTTAAGTGGGTTTAAAGCTACGGATTTGCCACCAAACATAGTGGGCTTAAAATTGATTTACCACTAGACATAGTGGGCTTAAAACCTATATTTGTTGAATCATTCCAATTCAAACAACAAGCCTTTATCCACTGGTATTCATGCAGTTTAGCAAGTAAGCACATAGTCTCATGAAAAGCATGCTAAACATAGCAACATTCACATTCATGCGAGTATGCTAAAGCATAAAAAAACTCATCTAGTACTCCAAGCTAAGAAGATATGAGTTAGAAAAAAAATATACATGATTCCTAACTATACAAGATGCCTAATGCAACACATGCGAAGAGTGCAATTAATAGGCTCGGCTACTAAGCATGGCATATGAAGCAATTTAAACAACATGAGATTAAACACGTGTTCAAAGAATTATTGAAATAACAATGCAGTTTGAATGATGCGCCGAGCCTCGGTGCATGCAATATGAATGAATGGATGCAAGCATAAGGTATGCTAATCGAAACATGTCCCTAAACTAACCATCAAAAGTGGTTAAGTAAATGGGAGAAAGACGTAGGGTTGGAAGACATACACACACGCACGCGCACTTATTACAACATTATGCCCTCGTGAAGGAGGGTCCAAATGAATAAAAGCGAACTAGCTAGCTAAACTAAGCTAATTAAGCTAATTATTGCAAAACTCGAATGAATAACAGGCTTACTCTAGGCTAGTTAATTAAAATAATTAAATAATTAACTCTCTAAGCTAATTAATTACAAAGCAACTAAGCTAATTAATTACAATATGAATTAATTAACTACTCTACTTAAATTATTACAACATTAATTATTTAGCTACAACTAATTAACTAATCAATTTAAACAAATGGTCCCGGGAGGCAAGGGATGCCCAATGCATGCTCAATTTCCACTCGAAGAACGCCCGTTGTTTTGCTTCTAATTGTCTCTGTTACACACCCTATGCACTAGTCCTCCTTCTCCAGATTAACTCTGCTCTCACAAGTTTAATGAGTGCTAAACAAGACTCAAACGCCATCACCCTATCATGCATGATCAAGGGCAACGAAGACCTAGGAAAGTGGCACATTTCATCACTTTTGAGTATAAAATGCCCCATTTTTCTTGTGTTCAAATTAACGTCCAATTTGAACACATGTAATACAACACAAAGAAATGCTTATCTTGTCATTTTTACTTGCCAATTTTGTTTACACATTTTAGTTACCAAATCATTCTTTAATCAATTTGTTCATTAGTGAGTGTCCTCTAAGATGAAAGAAGTGTCAACCAAGGGATAATGTAAGGCAAGAGAGAGATCAGGCTGTTGATAATGAACCCTCAAAGAGGATTAAACCGTTAGGCATGATCTCAATCTCAAGCTTAAAGGATCCCAAGCTTGAAACAACCCTCAATGAGTGAAACAAAGAGGGAGGTTGCAAAGTTTATAGTGTTGAAATAGAGTGAAAAATAACACCAAAAGATGCTATCAACTCAAACAAGAGGTGTCTAATACCCTAAAACACCAACTTGTGAGGACTATTGCACTACAACCATGCAAAACAAGACTCAAATGAACTAACCAGCCGAAAATAGAGCTAAAGCAAGCTATTTCAAAAGTTAAACATGCTGGACTTGAGCTAAGTTAAGCTAAAAAAACATGCTAACGTATGGAGCTAACTAAGCATGCAAACAAGACACAAAGAGGGGAGGCTAACCCCTCCAAATTTGGACTTCAAAATGAGTTTTTTGTCACTAAAAAACCTCTGAAATTCAGTGGTTAAAAGACTCAAAAAAGTTGGTTTGAAAGTGGTGAACAAAGGTACAAAAGTTTTACAAGCAAAGAAGCAAGAAGGGTTAACCACCCTCTAACTGGAAATGACCTCAAACCACCACCTTTTAGGTCACAAAAATAGAGTTTTTTACAGTTCAAAATCAGCCCAAAAATAGTTAAAAGAGATGGTAAAGCAAGTATACAAAACAAGTATAAAAAAAGAGTGTTATACCTCTTGAAGGGAAGACACAAATGAGGCAATAAATCAAGCCAAGACCACCTTCTAATGCTCAAACAAGGTCTCAAGTAACCTCAGCCCAAAGATAAGCAACTTTGGTTAAAGGTTAATAGGCAAACTTAAAGTGTATCTACACTTGCATGCACAAAAATTCAAGAGAGAGAGAGAGGATTTTGCTCCAAAATTTTCTAACCCTTTGCAATGGGGGAGAAGGTCCCATATTTATAGAAAAACAAGCTTTTGGTTAAGTTATATCAGTCCATACACGTGTATGGTGATCAAGCTGATTGTGCCAACAGCTAGAACATCTGTCCAGAAAATATCTGCAAAAAGGCATCAATGGCTGGCCATCCACCAGTGATGGCTGGTAGGCCACTTGGGTGGCCGGCAACCACCAAGGGTTGCAAGCTTGAAGAATGTTGGTCCAAAACAGGGCACAAAAAGGATGGGGTTTGAAGGCTCAAAGACAGGGCATTCCACTGAGGACTTCGGGCACCAAAAAGAGCACAAATAGACACAATCATCGAGTGCGGAAATGATGACGTCCAAGTCTTAAGGACGGTCAAAAATGGGGTGTCTATAGTAGCCCATACCAAAGCTAGGCAAGCTTTTTCTAGCAGGGTGTAACGGGTCTCACAATCTAGCATTTTCTTGCTCAAATAGTAGATGGCTTTCTCTGCCCTATCCTCAGATTCCTGAGCAAGCATACATCGCATCATTGTGTTCGTTACTGATAGATACAAAATCAAAGGCTTCCCCGGCTCTGGCAGCGACAACACAGGTGGATTCTGAAGGTACTGCTTAATCTGCTCAAAAGCAAATTGACATCGATCATTCCATCTGAACTTTTTTCCTTTCTTCAGGAGACCAAAAAGTGGTTCACAAGTCAAGGTTAATTTTGAAATAAACCGCCTTATGAATTGCACTTTACCCAGAAAGCCTCGCACCTCCCTTTCAGCCCTTGGTGGTGGCATTTCTAGGATGGCCTTGATTTTGGAAGGATCTACCTCGATGCCCCTCTGTGTAATCAAGAAACCCAACATTTTTTTCTGCTGTTACGCCGAAAGTACGCTTCTGTGGATTTAACCTCAGTTTGTATTCTCCAATCTGTTGAAAGAATTTCTTCAAGGCGGTGTAGTGGCCCTCTCTTTCCTTGGACTTGACAATCATGTCATCCAAGTACACCTCGACCTCTTTATGGATCATATCATGCAAAATTGTGGTTGCAGCCCTTTGATAGGTAGCCCCACATTCTTCAGCCCAAACGGTATCACTCTGTAGCAGCAGGTTCCCCACGGCGTAGTGAAAGCGGTTTTCTCTCTATCCTCATGTGCCATCAGAATCTGGTTATACCCGAAAAATCCATCCATGAAAGAGAGCAATGCATGACCCGTGGTGAAATCCACCAATTCATTGATGTGCGGTAGAGGAAAGTCGTCCTTCGGACTGGCTCTGTTCAGATCTTTGAAGTCCACACACACCCGAATTCTTTCATCTTTCTTTAGCACCAGAAGAATGTTGGCCAACCAAGTTGGATACTCAGATACTAGCAAGAACCCTGCGTCTATCTGCTTGGTGACCTCCTCCTTAATCTTCAAAGCCCAATCCAAGCGTATTCTCTGCAACTTCTGTTTGATGGGTCGGGCCTCAGGGTCAATAGGGATTCGATACTGTACAATCTCAGGATCGATTCCAGGCATGTCTTCGTAGGACCACACAAAAACATCTTTGAAATCTTTCAATAAAGTGACTAAGCGCTCGCATTCCTTCGAAGACAACGAGGACCCGATCTGGACCAGGCGCAAGTCCTTCTCATTACCCACATTAACTATAATGATTTCATCAGCAAGGGGTTTTGCAAACCTCTCCTCCTCTCGATTAATCAAAATTTTCAAAACCAGAGGAATTCCTTTCTCATCATTTTCATCAAAATTTTGAAAATCATGATCAATGCAATAAACAAGAGGCATAGAGAAATACTCAGAATCTGCAGTGGCATTCTCATTCACAAGGTCAAGCTGATCTAGTTCTTCGGTTACAACCGACTCAAAGGAAAAAGAAAAGGACGACCTGGACAAAACCTTGGCATCTGAGTTATCAACCCTAGGAATACTTGACCCAGACCCAGAAACACCGGAATCTGATTCTGACTCCACAGACTCTGTTGAATCAGATTCTAGTTCACTACCCAACTCAAAACTACTAGACAAGTAGCCCTCCTCCAGCTGCCAAATGAGAGAGGGTGCATCAGATGCATCCAGAATGTTGCTAGAAGGGTTCACACCCGGTTGGTCCCCGATCATGGAAATGATCAGGTTATCCCCTAAGCTCTCTGAGTTGATCGGAGGATTCGAAAGGAGACATGCCAGTGCTGCTCTTTCTTCAAGCTCGTTGTTGTCGAAATCACTTTTTGTGCTCTTCGCAGCTTCAACAGTCGGTTCAACCATTTCCTCCGTATCACTGTCTTGCAGTTGCAAGTCGAAGAAAATTTCAAAAGTAAGAATCCGTTGCCTCTCAGAGTTGAACTAGGGTTCAGGGAAACCACAGGATGAGAGTCTTCTCTCTCCTGAACAAAATGACTATTCAGGGTTCCCCGGATTGGTCTGTGCACAAGTTCATAGCGCTTGTTGGTCTGCTTAGCTCTGGCTCTTCATACCATCTCTTTCCCTTTTCTAACCCAATCATCTTTGGTGGGCGTATAGCCAAGACCAAAAGCATGCGGGTTATATGGCACATCGGCCAATGTAGTGACGCCTTTCTGGCCGCTCTTTCCCAGTCCCATTCCTGGCACGTGTTGGAACTTGTTCATGAAGTATATAGATTGGCACTGACATATAAGCCCTCAACAACAGCCAAGATATTCTGCACTACTCGGGCCTCAGCCAAGGTAAACCCCGAAAGGAAAACATCCTCTTCGCCATGGATAATCTCCAACACAGGTGTAGTGACCTCTGGTAGAGGATGAATAAATGAATTCCCGAAGACTATGGCCACCCTTTTTCCATGGGGGTACTTCAGCATTTGATGGAGGGTGGAAGAGACAGCTTTCACTTGGTGCAGCCAAGGTCTCCCAAGTAGTAAATTGAAAGTGGCCGAAACATCCAGGACATGGAACTCGATATCCTGTTGAGCTGGGCTGATCTGTATTCTGATCTGTACTATTCTCATTGCTTTTCTACTAGTATTATCATACACCCGGATCACCTGGGTTGTAGGCACAAAATCTACCGATTTCAGCCTAATAGCATAAGCCGTGCGACAAGAACATATGTTGATTACTGACACAGTATCGACCCACACCACTGGCACCCATTTTTCTCAGCATTCCACTGATATATAGAGGCTTGTTGTGTGCTGAGCCTTCTGCGGTAGTTCTTTATCTGAGAAGGTTAAAGTTGGTACAGCGCCTCCCGGGAAAACTAATCCTACCAGTTGTTCCGGGGTGGTGTCGATGGACAACTTAGCTTTATCCATCGCCGATAGTACAGCTTGTTTGTGCACTCGCGAAGCCATAAGCAGACCCCAGATAGATATATCAACTTGAATCTTCTTCAGCTGTTTTAACACAGCCTTTTCTTCCAGCTATTTTTCCCCTTACTTCTTCACTTCTTTATCCTTCCCGGATGCCTCGGGTTGGTCCGCATGCGGTGATTTGAAATATCGGCCACATCTCGTCATATGGTCGACCTTTTCCACATACCAAGTGTTGTCACGAAGGTATTCACCCCAATCCTTACCAGTGTGAGCCAGGTGTATGTCGTCGTCATCCCACCAGATTCCTTAGGCAGCCGACAAGTATTTGTTCAGCTCCATTCGGATTATCTTCTCGTCACAAATCTCCCTTGCAGGGTGTTGGGCTTTTTCAGCTTTCTAGTTATTTTCACCCATTTCTTGCTCAAAACACTTCAGTGCGGCTTCTTGCTCTGTATGTACAGTACTAACAATGCCCAGTTCCTGAGTCAATTGTTCTACACTGGTGTTTTCCAGCAGTTTACCCTTCTCATCGGCCATTCCGGCCATTGCAAGGGTTCTTGCTTTCTGTTCTTCTGGTTTTAATTCAGTTCCCTCATCTTTATCGGGTTCATCACTTAGCCACCCAGAATTGTCTGTCGACCCGTTCAGATCAAACCAATAAATATGCACGTCCCCTTGATCTTGCTCATCAAAGAACTGCAAATTATCTATGTCCTCCTCTGGGTCGACCAGATCATCTAATCCCTAACTTGGGCTATCCTCTTGCAGTACACTGACCTCCATCCCAGTCGGCAACACCACTTCCGATTTAGCTTGATTGATTGACACAATGTAGTAGTATGGGTTGTACACCCCTTTAGATAGGTCCTTAGAGCCCTCAGGCAGCGGACTAGCATTTTCCACCAAGGCTAGCCTTCCTTCATCTACCATAGTCACCACCATAGGTTCAGGTTGGAGTGTAGACGTGTTCATCATGCACAAGTCCGTGCTCTCAGGGATGAACAACGTCAGTTTAGGTAGGTGGGAAGGGGTGATATATATGTTGGGGTCATAAGGGACGGCTAATGTGTGGATGAGGTTTATATGCCGGGGTAGAGGGACTTGATTATGTGGTGGGAGAGGACTTGTAGTGACATTGGGTTTCTGGGGAAGTGCTATCACCTTATTGTCGTAGCCTATAGCATTGATCAGTGTCATGACCTTGCTATTGGTGAAAAACACAATATTTGGCTGGGTTGTGTTTCGGAAGGAGAAGATCGGGTAGAGGGCAAGGCTTTAGTGGCTTAAGATGCCCCTTTTTATCAGGACCCCTAAGGATTTGGATAAAGGCATGTAGAGTGGGGTAAAGACCCATTGAGATCGGGCCTGGCTGGTTGAAGTTTGTGGAGTTGTGTTGGATGTATTGGCGAAAGGGTTGGCAATTTTGGGTGTGGTGGTAACCATACTCACATCCGAAGGCTATGTAGAGGTGTTACCACTCGTAGTTGCATTGGAACTGCATGTAAAGGGCCTCTTGGGCTGTTCCTTCGCATTAGCGATCAACCCCTGTTTCATCGCATCTTCAATCTGCACCCTTATCTCGTGGAGCTCAGCGAATGTAAACAATGGCAAGACTATCATCTTCTACAATAATTTCCCTTGCAGATTGCGGACCACCATTCTATTTTGATCTTTCTCAGATGGCCTAATAGTCATCATCGAGGCCTTAGCCCTCCATCGGGTCACAAAGTCTGAGAAGCCCTCCTTTGGCTCCTATCGAGTCGCTTCAAGATCATGGGTTGTGACCTCAATCTGGGTATTGTAGGAGTACTGCGCGATGAAGGCCTCAACCATTTCCTCCCAGCTCCGTTTCACTGAGTCTTCCAACTTTGCATACTAGATGGCTGCTATACCCGACAGGGTCCGGCCAAAAAGCAACAGCTTTTGAAGTATAGTAAGACCCATTGGTTATAGGATATTAGAAAAAAAAACCGCAAATGGACCATGGGATCCCTAGAGCCATCGAATCGGTCTATATGAGGCATCTTGAATCTATTCTACAGAGTTACTGCAGAGTCAGTGTATCCATCCTCGATGTCAGGGATTGAATTCACACTCTTTGCCTACTTGATTTCTAGTTTATTGACCTTCAGTGCAGTGG
Organism: Camellia sinensis; assembly: GCF_055761805.1. Taxonomy (NCBI): domain Eukaryota; kingdom Viridiplantae; phylum Streptophyta; class Magnoliopsida; order Ericales; family Theaceae; genus Camellia; species Camellia sinensis. The sequence continues at coordinate 195,481,245 of NC_138964.1, forward strand.
GGTCAACCTCGAATTCCAATGGCATCTCCGTTTGGTACACTGGTGCCTTGGAGGTTTGCGGGGGGATCGGATTTACTGGAATGCCCAGATTCTCTTGGACATTGACAGTGACTCCGGGTGTTGGAATACCCACAGGAGGTGCGTGGGAAGCAGAAGCTACTGCTTGTTGTGGTTGCTGTTGTTGTGGCCTATTTATCACTTCCACTTGATAGGCTGTAACTTCAGCTTGGTGGGCAGCATCTAGCTGCATGGGTTCAATGGTTTGCTGGAGATGACGGAGCATGTTTTCCATGCTAACCGGGGGATATTGAGCCATCTGAACTGGAAAATACTCTCTTACTAGAATGGAAGTAGAAGACTGAGCCTGACTGAGCGCAAGTGAAGTAAAAGGTGGCTGTTGGACTAGTGAATTATGTTTATCCCTCCTCCGTCTTGTAACCGGTGGGAGTGAAGCAAACATTGGTTGTCCCCTAACAAGATCTCCGGATCTGTAAAGTCTCCTTACACAGGTCCAGAGTGCTTGGAGGGTAACAAAATCGTCCGAAGTAATTATGAAAAAATACCTCTTGAAAAAAGAAATAAAGCAAAAGAAAGCAAAAATCAGAAACCGCACAACACCTTAGCTCAAATGTGAACAAAACACAGTTGCAATCAGAAGCTGTAGAATTGCACTTAACACTGATTTCTACCCCCCAAAGCTGATACCCAAACTTACAACTGATACATAAATTCCTATAGAGTTTCACTCTAAAAGCACATACCAGTTAAGTGAGGGCCAAAACACCCTTATGATGGGGTAGGGTTACCCTGTCCTCGTTTCGTCAGGAACTAGGGTTCACTATTCAAGCAAAGTGTTTCATACAATCTTAAATTCGGGTAAGCAACCTGTCCTAATTTGGAACAGTCTCTATGGTTTCCGATATGAAACTAGGTCGATTGGTCAAAAAGGGTACCTCAGCAAGACTACTTAATATACCTCTCACACCTAACACCGAGAAGTGAAAGGAGGATCAAACGGTACAACAGTAATCCAGATCCAAGGGTTGTGTTCCTATCGTGGCAAAACCCGCAACCGGTCAGCCTTTTGGCAAGCTTTTCCAAGCAAGCCTTTGGCAAATCATTCAGGAATAACAAAAGGCAAACACTGTGACTTAGGTGCACCAATGCAAATGCAAATGCAAATGCAAAGAAACACATAAATATAAATAAAACATCATATCATGAGTTTGAGTCAAGTTCTCTAAATCCCCAACAGAGTCGCCAGAAACTGTAGCTCGGCTTTTTCGCGCCCTCTTTTGGAAGCTCGAAAAGAAGCCCTACAGTTCGGACTCTCGCGGTTCTAAATCTAATCTCACGAGTGCAATGTGAAATCGATAAACACCAAAGAATCCAAATCTGGCAAATCGTTTCAAAAATTGATTTTAGGATAAAAAATGTCAAAATTGGACTGCTTTGCCAGATACAGAGTCGCCACCTAAATATTTTATTTTGGAGAAATTTAGGAAACCCATGACTCGTGCCAAAGGCCACGTGTCCGTCATCACCAAAGTTGCCTCGGTTCAGGAACTTAGGTATGAGAGAGAAAGGTCATAAATTGAGCACCCCCGCTTGCCCGATCAAAGATTGGCCTCTACTAATCATGATATGATTTTATGTACATTATGTGTTCTTGTCCCAGTTATTAAGCTAGCTTTACTATGTGATGCGCACAAGCAAGTATAGACTAGTTTGCTCAAATTGGAACAATTTCATTTCATGTTTGTTTTGCGAAAAGGGTTTGAATTTGTCACCTCAAGTGGGCTTAAAGTTTGCGAATTTGCCACCAAATGTAGTGGGCTTAAAACAGATTTGCCACCAAATGTAGTGGGCTTAAAACAGATTTGCCACTTAACAAAATGGGCTTAAAACGCGCATTTATTGAATCATTCCAATTCAGGCAACAAGCCTTCATCCATAGATACTCAACCAATTTAGCAAGTAAGCATTTAGCCTCATGGCAAGCATGCTAGTCATGGCAATCACTTACACTCATGCAAGTATGCTAAAGCACTACAAACTCACCTAGTACTCCAAGCTAAGAAAATATGAGTTAGAAAAATATGCATGATTCCTAACTATACAAGATGACTAATGCAACGCATGCAAAGAATGCAATTAATAGGCTCGGCTACTAATATGGCATATGAAGCAATTTTGATAACATGCGGTTAAAAACGTATTCAAAGAAGTATCTAAGCAGTTTAAATGATGCACTGAGCCTCGGTGCATGCAAGACAAGATGAATGGATGCAAGCATAAGGTATGCTAATTGAAACATATCCCTAATCTAACCATCATAAGCGATTAAATAAAAGAAAGAAAGACGTGGGGTTGGAAAACATACACGTTTTACATTTTGCTCTCACGAAGGAGAGTTCGAATGAATAAAAACAAAAACTAACTAGCTAAGCTAATTAAGCAAATTAGGCTAATTAGACTAATTATTACAAACCAAATGACATAAAAAGCTAAACTAATTAACTAATTATTACAACACTTGAATGAACTAACTAGTAAGCTAATTAATTAAATTACAACACAAATGTAAGTAAACTAAGCAATTAAAGCCTATAACTACACTGCCACTACTCCACCTCGGGAAATGGAAGATGCGAATGCTCGGATACCACCCAAAAAAACCTCTGTTTTGCTCTCAAAAGTCTCTGTTTACAGAGTTGAACACTTCCAGAACCATTTTGCTTCACCTTACCAACATTCTGCTAAGGTTTACATCAGTGGCCAGCCGGCCACTGGAAAGTACTACCGGCCAGGTGCTGGCCATCTATGGTGCTCTGCCGGCCACTGATGCACTGGATCATCATGCTGCAACAGCGTACAAACAGAGCAAAAATAGGGTATTTCCAAGGATTGTCTACATAGTTCACCCCTCCTTTTCATGGATAAATCCAAGGAGTTGTGAACTTAAGCCACAAACCACCAATCCAAGCAATTTTATTGCATGATGGCTTGTGATTCAAGGTGTGCAAGCTCAATAAATGCAAAACAAGACACTCAAGAACCATCACCCTATCATGCATGATCAAGGGCAATAGAGACCTAGGAAACTTAAGACATTTCGTCACTCTGAGTATGAAATGTCCCAATTTTTCTTGTGTTCAATTAACGTCCGATTGAACACACAACACACAAGTTATTATCTTGCTCAATTTTAGTCCTGAGTTGTTAGTTACTCATTTTGACTTACCAACCATTCTTTAATCCAATTAAGTCCAAAAGGTGACTTAGAGTCCTCTAAAGGGAAGGAAGTGTCAAACAAGGGGTGGTTTAAGACATGAATAAAGTTTCATGCCGTTGGTAATGAACCCTCAAAAGAGGAATTAAACCATTAAGCATGGACCTCAATCTCAAGCTTAAAGAATCCCAAGTTTGAAACAACCCTCAAAGTAAATTAAAAAGTCAGGAAATGAGAGAGGTTGCAGAGATTATAAGTGCTGAAATGAAGTGCAAAAGAAGACCAAAACATCCAATCAACTCAAACAAGAGGTGCCTAATGGCCTAAAACACCATTCTTGTGAGGACCTTTACACTACAACCATGCAAAACAAGGCCCAACTGACCCAAATAGCCCAAAATAGAGCTAAAGCAGTTTAAAACAAAGGCAAAAACATGCTGGAATAAAGCTCCAAAAAGCTCAAAAATCATGCTAACATAAGGAGTTAACTAGGCTAGCAAACAAGATACAAGGACAGGAGGCTAACCCCTCCAATTTTGGACTTCAAAACATATTTTTTGCCACTGAAAATACTTTGAAATTCAGTGGTTAAAAGCCTAAAACAAAGTTGGTTTGAAAGTGGGAAACAAATGTACAAAAGTCTTAGAAGCAAGGAAAAGAGAAGGGTGAGACACCCCTTAACCTTAAATGGCTTAAAACACCAATTTCAGCCCATTAAAATAGAGATTTTTACAGCTCAAAAATGACCCAAAAACAATGGGAAAAGATAGAGAAACAAGTACACTAAAACAAGTTAAAAGACAAGTGTTATACCTCTTGAAGCCAAGCACAACTTTAGGCACCAATACAAGTCCAAACCACCTTCAAGAGCTCCAACAAGACCTTAAGGGACCTCAACTCAAAGGTGATCAATTTTGGTTAAGGATGTGTATGCAAAAGAATGATATAACTAGGCAAGTGTGCACAAAATTGCAAGAAAGAGAGAAATCTAGAGAGAGAGAGAATTTTGAGTTTGAAATCTTCTAACCCCAAAACATGAGAGAGGGGGGCCCTATATATAGAAAACATGAAATCTATACAAGGAGATCCAGCCCTCCACGTATGGACAGATGCAAGCATCTGTGCAAACAGCTGACACAGCTGGCATAAAATATCTGCAAAAAATGCTGGTGGACGGCCGGCCATCATTGATGGCCGGCAAGGCACATCAATGACCGACAGACAAGAAGTGTTGGCCGGCAGCCTCCATAGATGGCCGACAAGCCACCAGAGACTGCAGGAGGGAAACACCAAGGCCTGGTACAAAAATGAGACAAAATGAATGTAGGGTTTGAAAGGCTCAAAGTTGCGGCGTTCTGTTGAGGACTTTGAGTGCTCGGCAAGCAATCAAATTTGTCATCGAATGTACCTGCAAGAACATCCAAATCTTGAAGGGCCGTAAAAAATGGAGTGTCTACACTAGGCTTCTACAGGGATCAGGTTAGTGCTGGCTACAAAAGTAAGGCACCCTCGTGGGTCTAAGGTATGCTTTTTATGCTCTGTCTAGTGAGTTAAGCTATATTGGTGTAGACACCCCATTTTTGATCGACCTTAAGACTCAGACGTCATCAATTGAGCGCTTAGTGATTGTGCTTGTTGTGCTCGTTTCGAGTTTCTGGAGTTTTTGGCCGAGTGCCTTGCCTCCGGGCCTCTGAACTCTTTGTGTTTTGGCTCGGTTTGTGGACCAAGCTTTGTTTTCCTTTCCTGGAGGAAGAGAGAGGTCCGTAGACCACTTTCTGTGGTCGTAGACCATTTTTCCCTCTAGAAGGCCAGTTTCCGGTTTCTAGAGCCTTCGGCCGAGCGCCTTGCCTTGCTTCCCTTTTGGTTTGGTTTTGAACCAAACCTTGTTTTACCTTCCCTGGAAGGAGAAGGAGGTCTGTAGACCACCTTTTTGTGGTCATAGACCACTTTTCCTACTTGGAGACTAGTTTTAAGTTTTCAAAGCCTTCAGTCGCGCACCTTGTCTCGGGACCGCTTAACGTTCTCCTCTTGGCTTGGTTTTTGAACCATGCCTTGTTGACCTTTCCTAGAGGGACACTGTGGTCTTATAGACCACTTTTTGTATTCGTAGACTACTTTTCCCTCGTAGACCGTTTTTGGTTCACGTTGACTAGTTTTCGGGGCTTCCCGCTACACGCCTTGACCCCCGGACTCTTGTCTTGCATCCTTTTTGGTTTGTTTTGGCACAAACCTTGTTTTCCTTGTTTGGAGGGTGGAATAATGGTGGGAGACTAGTTCTTTCCCTTGGAGACCACTTTTCCTGCCTGCCAGCTAGCCAGATTTCTGGTCGGCCAACTGGTTTTCTTGGTCTTTGGACCATCAATAGTGGTCGGCCACCACACCATTGGCTTGCTTTCAGTGTGCAGACCACCTCCCCCTCATGGCCGATCACTTTATTTCCTAGCAGACCACTTGTGGTGGCCCGCCGACCACTATAAGTAGCTGGCCGACCACTTCAAGTGGTCAGCATCTTTCCATTACCTTTCTAGAGATCTTTTCTTGCCAGTTGTGACAGTTGGAAGGCACAGAAGTCATCCTCCATACACGTGTATGGAGGGATGGCTTAAAGCATCAAGTGTGTTCAACAAGCTTCTTGCTTGATTTTCTATAAGAGGGAGGCCCTCCCTCCCTTCTCCAGGTTCAGAAAAGTTGCTTGAGAGCTATACATATTATCTATATCTATATCTCTCTCTTTGTCTCATTTTTGTGCTTGAAAGTGCTTATTCTTCATACTATTGCACCCAAACACACACTCAAACACCATTCTTTTGTTACTGAGGCTTCTTGAAGTTGGTTTTGGAGTTTTTGGACTGGTTTTGATCAAAAAAAGCTGCTAGAGTTGTTACTCTAAAGTGGTTCTACAAGGGTGAGCTTCTAACTTCTTAATCCCTTGTTTTTTATTAAGCTTTTGGCCCTACTTGCATGTTGTTTTAGGCCTAACTTTCTACTGCAAAATTTTCTGATTTTGCATGCTTATAATGTTTGTTTCAGGTCTCTTTTGTGTTGGGGGTGGTCTACCCGCTCTTGTGCCTTGTTTGGCTTTGTTTTACACCATCACTTTAGGCCCTTGAGATCACTTTCTCTTGGCCTTTTAACCACTGAAAATTCAGTGGTAAAACTTGTGTTTTGAGGTCTTGTAGACACCCATTTTTGACCGTCCTCAAGACTTGGACGTCACCGTTTGAACACTCGGTGATTACCCTTGTTTGTGTTCGTTTGGAGTTCCCGGAGGTCTCGGCTACGCGCCCTGCCTCAGGATCTCCGAACTCGACCGTTTTGTGTCTGGTTTTGTACCAAACACTTGTGTTTTGCCTTGGAGGGGCAGGGAATGCCTCGTGAGGCATCCCCACACACCACCAGCAGTGGCTAGAGGTCACCGGCTGGTTTTTGCTGCCATCGGCACTTTTTGTTGCCGGTCGGCACTGTTTGTTGCCGGTCGGCACTAAATTTTGTCAAAATGACATTTTTGGGCAGCCGACCACTGTTCATCTACTTTATGTAGATATTTTGTGCCAGCTATGATAGCTGGCACCAACTCTGCTTCCCTCCATACACGTGTATGGAGGGATTTCCCTCTAAGCAAGCTTGTTGTATAAGCTTTGCAAGAGGGAGTTCTATAAGAGGAGAGGCCTTCTCTTTGCTCTAGGTTAGAGACTTGGAAGGCAAAACCAGAGCTTACATATATAGATACACCCTATCTCTATATCTCCCTCTCTCTCCTCCTTTGTGTGTGTTTCTTGGCCTAAAAGTGTGATTTTACCTTACTTTTGCACCAATACACACACTATTACACCTTGCTCCAAGATTGAGGACTTTGAGGGTTGATTCTTGAGTTTTTGGGCTGTTTTTGATCAAAAGAAGGGGGCTGCCTTGGCTGTTCTTGAAGTGTGCTTCAAGGGTGAGCATTTTACTTTAGTTTCTCCAAACTTGCACTAGTCTTTTACCTATCTTACTTGCTGATTTAGTTTTTGTGCATAACATAAAAAAGGCTTATATTTTCATGCTTAAGAACTTTCATTAAGAGTCTTTTATGGTTTGAGTTCAAACTCACCCTCTTAGGCCTTATTTGGCCTTTTTGTTGCCTCTTTGGTAAGGCTTTGTTTGCTTAAATGTTTTGGTCTTCTCACCACTGAAAACCAGTGGATTTTCAGTGGTGAGGAAGGTGGTTTGAAGTCTTGCATAGGGGAGGGACACCCCTCTCCCTTCATTGTCTTGTTTCCTTACATTTTGGCTTAGAAGGGTAACATGCATGCTTGATCATTTTTGGCCCCATTTCAGAAGTTTTTTGGGTGTTTTGGGTCATATGTGATCTCTGTTTTTGGCCGGATTTACACCCATTTGCATGCTTAATATACTTGTTTTACATTCCTCCATTTGGCCTAGAATTGTATCATGTGTTTAGGCCATGATTCTTGCATGTGTTGGCTTGGTTCCATGAAGGTGTTGGCATTATTTTACCATGTTTAAGGTCTATTGGCTGTCCATTTCAGTCATGCTTGCCTTGTTTGGTATCATCTCTTTGTGTTTTGGCTTGTAAGCTTTGAGCATATTGACCTCTAGCATGCATAGCTATGACCATCCTCATGATTTGCCATCATTTAGGGTCATATTTCAGCCCATAAATCATGCTTGTATGCTTGCATTTATGACCTCTTCCATGCTCTTAGGGTGTACCCTCTTATGCCTAGAAATGAGTTTTGGTGGGTGCATTTCATGGGAGCCACCTAAGCTGTCATATTAGGAGGTTTTGGAGTCCCTTTTTGCATGTTAAAATTCTGTTTTGGCTTGTCCAAGTCATTCCATGAGTGGTCATGTTGGTGGGAGTGAAGTGCCTCCTTTTTGTGCCTTAACCTTAAGACCATTGGCTTGCTTGTTGGCATGAGTATTGGTCCACCTTTTGGACACTTTTGGTCACTGTTTTGAGGTGGGTTAAGGTCTGCCCCTTTACCATTTTAAGCCACCATTGCATGCTTTGTTCATATTTGTTGCATGGTTGCTTCATTAGGTGTTGTAGCATGATTATACTATTGCTTAAATTGTCCATATTTACATTACATTTGCATCTTGTATGCCTAACATTGCATGCTTGCCATACTAGTTGCATGACACTTGGTATGCCTTGTATCTTGATATCATGTTGCATTTTGAGCCATGTTTGCATAACATGCATTGCATTACTTGGTTTGGGGTGTCAAACCAAGTGTGAGGGTTAAGGGGCGTTCATACTATAAGTGATGTAATGTGCCTTAACTCTCGGTCACCGGGGCCTTTGATTTCGACATGATAAGGTCTTGGTCCTCATTTGTGTGATTGCATGTATTTTTACATCAAGTGGCAAGCTTGATCTCTTGGGCTATCATGCACCATTGATGGCTCGAGTATCGAGGGCCATACTTCCCTGAGTTCAAAGCATGATGGGAAACATGACCATGCTCACATGTGCCTGAAATCCCATGCCATATACTGTCTGTTCTCTGTTGCTGTCAAAACTGTCTCCTGCAGGAAGTTTCTGCCGACCGGCAGAATTCAGTGCCGACCAGCCTTTGATGAATGGCCGATAAATCCAGAAGCAGCCGGTGGAAATTATGCACTGCCGGTGGGAATTTCCCCCAGCCGGTGGTCCTCTGCAGTATGCAATAAACCTGTCCCAGCACTTTGGAATTTTTCAGAGAGATAGGGCAGTGTAAACAGAGACAGCCTTGGTATGGTACGGACTTTCCGGGCAAGGCGGGTTTGAGCATGCATCATTCGCGTATCTCGAGGCGGAGGCTGTGGCCATCTCTCTCCTTCATTTTGCATTCGTTCTATTAATTAAGTAGAAATTCTATAATGATTAATTTATTTGTTATTCAGACTGTAATATTTATTTGGTCCCTCCGCGCGAGGGCAAATCTGTAATAAGTGTGGGTGAGTGTGTGTATGTCTTCCAATCCCACGTCTTTCTTCCCTTTTATTTACCCGCTTATGATGGTAGACTAGGGCATATTTAAAATTAGCATACCTTATGCAATGCATGCGTGCATTCATACATTTGTCCTGCATACACTGGGCTCGGTACATCATGCTAACTGCATTTGTATTTCAAATTCCAAATTGAATACGTACATCAATTGGTTGCATTTCACATGCCATGTTTAGGTTAGCCGAGCCTACTCTAATTACATCTTGCATGTGTTGCATTAGTCAACTTGACATGAACTAGGACATGCATGTTTGCTAACTAGTTTGTTGTTTTGGCACGGAGTACGATGTAAGTATTTTTGCTTTAGCATATTGCATGCGTGTGAATGCTGCCATGATAATGTGCTTACCATGTGGCTAAGTGCTTATATGAGATAAATTGTTTGAATGCCTGTGGGTGAAGGTTGGATTGCTTAAGTTGGAGAAACTCGTTGAAATCCGCATTTTAGCCTACTTGCGAGTAGCAAATTCCAAGACATTTTCCAAAACAAACGGATATGCAACGTTTTCTTTCTGAATTAGGCAATCTAGTCTATACTTGTTTGCTGTGCGCATAACATAAGTAATTCTAGGCTAATAACCGGTTTAAGAACACATAACATTTTCAAAAACGGATATCACGGTTAGTAGAGGCCGATCTTCGGATCGGGCGAGAGGGGGTGCTCATAGCTGACCTTCCCCAATCGTACCCTAGCTCCCGAGCCGAGGCAACTCTGGTGATGACGGACATGTGGCCTTCGGCACCAAGTCAGGGTTTCCTAAATTCCCCCATAAAAATATTTAGGTGGCGACTCTGTATCTGGCAAAGCAGTCCATGTTTGGCACTTCTTTCCTAAAATCTGTTTTCTCAAAACGATTTGCCAGATTTGGACTCTTTGGTTCAAGATTAAGAACCGTGACATAAATCGAGTCCGAACTGTAGTAGCGGGGTCCCTCGCGGACGCGTGCTACAAGTCTTAAATATGAGAGGGTCATCCCCTCTCCTTGTGTTTTTGGTTGCTTGCCTTGTATGCCTCATGTTTGAGCATGGTTTCCTAGCATCTGTTGGCTTGTTCTCAGCCTATTTTTGGGATTATTTTGACATGGCATACCACTGTTTTGACTTGGTTTTGTCACCCCTTACATGCCTTTTACACTTGTAGTGTAATCCTTACAAACTAGCTTTGTGTGCTTCATGAAGTAGCGTGTCTTTCTAGCATGTTTTGAGTCCATTTCAGTATGTTTTTGGTGTTGTTTTTCCATGCCTTAGATCTTTTTTGGGTTGGTTTGATAACCCCTTGCATGCTCCATGCACTTGTAGTGCAATTTCATCCACTAGCCTAACGTGCATCATGTGTTTGGACTATCATTCTAGCATGCTTTTGGCTCTACTCTAAGAAGCTTTTGTTCATGTTTTACCATGCTTAAGCTTTGATTTGTGTTGTTTTGGTCATGCATGCCATGCTTTGTATAGCCATAGTGCATTCTACCTCACTAGCTTTGAGTTTCCAAGCTACTAGCATGCTTTGCTTGGACCATTTGCATGATTTGGCATCATTTGAAATGTGATTTTAGTACATATAGTATGGTCATGCATTCACATCTTTCACTCTTTCCATGCTTTGGAGGGTTGGTCATTTATGTCCTAAACATGAGCCATTGTGTATGCCCTCATGCCTAAGCTTGTCCATCATTTCAGTGTGTTTTTGGGGTTATTTTGCTATAATATAACTCTGATTTTGTTGGCGAAGCCATCTCATGCTTGGTCTTAGTAGGTGTAGTGTAATCTCCCCTTTTGACCTTGCATATTTCATGCTTCATGCTCACCATGCTAGCTTATTTTGGCTTCCTTCCATGCATGTTTTAGCATCATTTTAGCATACTCTAGGACTATTTTGGGTTGTATTTTCCATATGCCTCATGTATTGCATAGTTGTAGTGCAAGTCCCTATGCTAGCTTCAAGCTTTGGGCACCGTAGCATGCTTTATTTGTGACATGTACATGATTTGGCATCATTTAACATGAAATTTCAAAGCATATAGCATTGTCATGTTCCCATTTATTTCACCCTTTGAGTGCCTCTAAGGGTTGTGCATTGTTGCCTTGTTTGTGGCCTAGTGCGCATGCATGCATGCCTAGACATTTGAGCCCCCATCTCAGCATGTTTTGGTCATTGTCTTGACCTATTTGAGCTCTGTCCATGGTTGGTTCATGCATTTATGCCATGTATTGCATGTCCCTTGTGGTCCTTCTTGATAGATTTATGCTTTAAGGACCCTAGCATGCCATGTTTGTGTTGTTTGAGTGGTTTAGCACCATTTCACACTTGATTTCAGAGTTTATGGTGTTGTTACACTTCCACATTTGTCACTCCTTGAGCACTTTTGAGAGTTGTGCTCTCATGCCTACTTGATGAGCCAATGCATGTGCATGCATGTGTTGCCTTTTGGTGCCTTAGTCTTGGTGTTATGGCCACTGTTTTGGGCATGACTGAGGTCTGTCCAATTTCGGTTTAAGTCCATTGAGCACATTATGTTGCATGCTTGTTGCATCACATTATGTTTACATGCTTGTTGATTGCATTGTGTTTTGTATGCTTGAGTTGCATTGCATTGTGTATGCATGCCATTAGCATTGTTAGGTTGCTTATGTTGCATTTGCATTGTGTATGCATGCCATTAGCATTGATAGGTTGATCATGTTACATTGCATTGTATATGCATGCCATTGGCATTGATAGGTTGCTCATGTTGCATTGCATTGTGTATGCATGCATTACATTATGTTTTGTATGCTTGAGTTGCATTGCATGTGTTTGGATTGGGTGTTAGTCCAAACACGAGAAACGAGGGACGTTTCATACTTGAAGTGATGAAACGTGCCTCAATTCTCGGTCGCCGACCCTCTTGATCAAGCATGATAGAGGTTAAGGCTTTATGTGTTATTTGTGCATTCATTTACATTGAATTGTGCAATCTCGACTTCTTGGCCATCGTGCATTGCGATGCTTGGTTGGTGGCCTGAGAGTCGAGAACCGCACTCCCTTGAGATCATGAAATGATAGGGAGGGTGGTTATGCACACATATCTTGCAAATATATTGCCATGCCCCTTCTTGTTCTCTGTTGCAGCAAACTGGAAGAGTGCAGCAAAAAGTGGTCGGCAGACCAGTAAAAGTGGCTGGCCGACCACTTTTTCTGGTCTGCAGCAATGGTAGGTGGTCGGCAAGTGGTTGGCACCACCAACAAGTGGTCAGCAACCTTCCTACAAGTTCCCATGGTGGAGTTGAAGCTGTCTGGAGCTTTGTGCAGTGTTCTGAGAACAATTGCAAACGGAGGCAAGTTGGGGCATCGCGATGGATTTCCAAACGAGGTGACCGAGCATGCATGCACTTCTTGCCATGAGGGCATCACTTTACTGCTTTACTTAGCTAATTTGCTTAGCTAGTTAATATTTTGATTTTGTACTTAAGTAGTTAATGCGCTTAGCTATTCAATTTGTGTTGTAATAACTAGTTAATTAACTTGTTAGTTAGCTAGCTTGTTTTGTAATAATTAGTTAGCTTGTTAGTTAATTAGTTCCGTGATGTAATAATTAGTTTAATTAGCTTAGATTAGCTAGTTAGCTTATTATTCGAACCCTCCGTCGAGAGGGCACAATGTTGTAATAACTGTGCGTGTGTGTGATGCATGTCTTCCAACCTACATTACTTTCTCCCTTTTACTTAACCGCTTACGATGGTTAGTTTTAGGGCATATTTCGATTAGCATACCTTATGCTTGCATGCGTGAATCCATTCATCTGTCTTGTATGCACTGGGCTCGGCGCATCGTACTAACTATATTGTATTTCAATTCCGATTTGAATACATGTTATCAAGTTGCATTCACATGACATTTTAGAATAACCGAGCCTTGCATTAGGCATTCTTGACATAGCTAGGGTCATGCATTTACTAACTAGCTTTTGTTTTGGCTCGGAGTACACTGTGAGTGTTTTTGCTTTAGCATACTGCATGAGATGTGTATGTTGCCATGTTTAGCATGCTTGCCATGAGGCTAATTGCTTAAGTGTTTAACTACATGAATGCCTGTGAATGAAGGTTGGATCGCTTGAATTGGAACAATTCATCGAAATGCGAGTTTAAGCCCACTTTGCAGAGTGGCAAAATTATGTTTTCTAAGCCCACTTGAGGGTGGCAAAATCTACGACTTAGCCTACTTGCGAGTAGCACCTCTAAACCGTTTTCAAACAAACGAACATAAAATGTTTTGTTCCAACTTAGGTGATCTAGTCTATACTTGTATGCTGTGCGCATCACATAGTAATTCTAGGTTAATAACCGGAATAAGAACACATGTGTTTTCAAAAATAAAATATCATGTTAGTAAAGGCCGATCTTTGATCGGGCGAGCAGGGGTGCTCATTGCATGACCTTCCCCTCTCGTACCCAAGTTCCCGAGCCGAGGCAACTTTGGTGATAACGAACACGTGGCCTTAGGCATGAGTCAGGATTTCCTAAATTTCCAAAAAAGTAAAACATTTAGGTGGCGACTCTGTATCTGGCAAAGCAGTCCATGTTTGGCACTTCTTTATTAAAATCGATTTTCCAAAACGATTTGCCAGATTTGGACTCTTTGGTGATTTATCGGTCTCACATTGCACTTTGTGAGATTAGATTCAGAACCGTGACAGGAGTCCGAACTGTAGTAGCTAATGAACTAACGATTCGCGTGCCCCGCGCACAGAGCGGGAGTTCTCGAGCTGTCTACAATTGGCTATCTTTGAGAGATAATTACTGACTTGATCGTCAGAGTGGCTCCAGGTAGACGAATTACCGTCGGATTCTTATCTTTCTGTAATATGTTGTTCGCGCTTAATCTATTCTGTCGGTGCTCTCCTACTGAGTTTCCCTGTTTGGTTGTGTGGTCAAAAATCAACACCCACATCATCTATAGCAGCATTTTTCAAGCTGATACAATAAAAAACGAAACTAAATCTTGATTTTCTTGTAGTTATTGACACTTGACCAGAAGTATAGGAGATTGAGTGTCATGATTTCATATCTAAGGACCAAAATAAAATTTGCTATAAAATGTAAAAATATAAATTATTAAGTTATTTTGTTTTTCTTTTATGAAGAAAACATAATTAATTAAGTTAATGAATAAATAAATGAAGGAAGAAAGTGATGTATAATTTAAGGTCACTTACGTTATGTTTAGTATGAAAATTTGAGAAGGGATTTGAAAATGGAAAATAAAAAAGTAAGTGAAATGTTAATAAAATATATTTACATTTCACTTAATTTCACATATCTTTTTTGTTTCTCTTTTCAAATTTCTTCTTAAATTCTCTAACCAAATACATTAAAAAAAATATGGTCCCAATACCCAAATCGCCGAGTCTCACTTTGGGGTCACAAATCGTGCCTCATTGTGAGACATAAATTTTTTTAAAAAAAAATACAATATATAAATAATACATGGCACTGAGGCTTTGTTTGAAAATAAATTATCTAATAATTATTTTATTTTTTACAAAAAAAATATATAAAAAAATAGTAGGAATGATGTGATAACTTAATTAAAATATATAATTATCAAACAAAACCTGAGTTACATTCTGTTTAAAGAAAAGAAAAAGAAAACCAACGAAGACCGTCGTTCAAACAAATTCTATTTTTGAAAAAATTAATCTATTTAGTTTTAAGGTTATAAAAATAAAATAAAATAAAATCTCACTTTCAATCTTTTCAATAATGTCAAACCCACAATGCTAATTGATTGTCACTCATGACAAACATATCACCACAGATTTTTGAAAGTTTGACAAATGACAATGAGTGATTGAAAGGTTCAATGGTAATTACTAAATTTTAGAACAAATTATACTTGAGGTTGTTTGTTAGGAAAATTTTAGTCACACCATAATTTTATTTTTTTGCACTTATTTTCTCATAACATTTTTAAAAAAGAATTAAAATTTTTATTACACCTTTTCTATTATCAAAATTAACTCTAATCTAAACTACACCCTTATTCCAGATTTTTCTCACACTTACTACTTTTAAATTATTATGGTGTTACGTTACTAAACAAACTGCATTTGTCCATGTTAGGGAAAATCGATGTGATTCCCCACAAGTAAATCAATCAATGGGAATAAAAACTAATGCGGAAAAATTAAATCAAAGGCAACACAAGAATTTTTACGTGGTTCCCTCAATGTGAGGTACGTCCACGGGATCGAAATCCGATTCCACTATCAACCAAATAAGTTTCAAATGATTACAAACGAGACACTAATGGTCTCACAAAACCACCCTTAGGTGAATTCCAAATAATCACAAATAAACAAAGAGGAAAGACCTCACCAAATAGAAGAACCAAAATCTTCAGAATCAGAGTTGTAGAAGACCCAAAATAATTTCACCAAGTCATCCAACTATGAAGCCAAAACCGAAGTAGCCAACCGAAATTCACTAACGAACCCACAGTGCACCAAGCACTAACTCAACACATATGACTTGGCAGCCACACTGTTTCACAAAACAAATTCAACAAAATTGATTGATACACCGAATACTCTCACCGAAAAAGAATTGATGCTGTTGCGCCACACCCATCCGGAAGATCTAAACAACATATATTTATATTGTTGAATTTTGGGCTTTTTAACAAAACTCTAATTGTATCCAAATTGAATTGGGTCTCCTCAAATATAATATATAAAAATATATTATACCTAAATCAAAATGAAACTCTTTTAATAAACCAATTGGGTCCCACACTCCAATAAGGAGGTATACCCAACAATTCTCCCCCTACCGACTTAGGTGGAGACATCAACCATACCCGCTAAAGTTCGACATTTTAAATGTTTGTCCCTCGACAAAGTCTTTGTCAACATATCTGAAATATTATCATCTGTGTGAACCTTTTCGAGTTGTAACAATTTCGAATCTAACACATCACGAATCCAGTGGTATCTCACATCAATGTGTTTCGATCTCGAATGAAAAGTAGAATTTCTACTCAAGTGAATAGCACTTTGACTATCACAATAAAGCACATACTTTTCTTGCTTCAAACCCAACTCTTGCAAAAATTTCTTCAGCCATAACTCTTCTTTGCAAGCTTCTGTAATAGCAATAAATTCAGCTTCGGTAGTTGAGAGAGCAACACATTTTTGTAATTTAGATTGCCATGCCACAGCTCCCCCTGCAAAAGTCATCAAATACCCCGAAGTAGATTTCCTAGAATCAACATCACCGGCCATGTCAGAATCTGTGAACCCATCAAGCATCGGCTTACCATCCCCAAAACACAAACATACCTTCGAAGTCCCTCGAAGATACCTTAGAATCCATTTTACCGCTGCCCAATGTTCTTTACCCGGATTAGAGAGAAACCGACTCACCACACCAACTGCGTGAGCAATATCCGGCCTTGTACAAACCATGGCGTACATCAAAGAACCAACTGCTGAAGCATAAGGAACTTTCAACATCTCTTCCTTGTCTTTCTCACTTGTAGGACATTGATTCGAACTAAGCTTGAAGTGACCTGCAAGTGGACAACCAACCGGCTTTGCTTTATCCATGTTGAACCTCTCAAGAATTTTCTCAATGTAGCTTTCTTGAGATAACCAAATCAGCCCCTCTTTGCGATCACGAACAATTTTCATACCAAGTATTTGCTTTGCCGGTCCCAAATCTTTCATAGCAAAAGACTTGCTCAACTCCAATTTCAACCTGTTTATCATGGTAGAATCTTGACCCACAATTAACATATCATCAACATAAAGCAAAAGAATAATAAATTTACCATCTGGAAAATTTTTCACAAACACACAATGGTCCAAAGTGGTTTTAGTAAAACCATTATTCATCATGAAAGAGTCAAATTTTTTGTACCATTGCCGCGGGGCTTGCTTGAGACCATACAAACTTTTCTTCAATTTGCAAACAAATTTCTCTTTCCCTTTTTCCACAAAGCCTTCCGGTTGCTCCATGTAAATTTCTTCTTCAAGATCACCATGCAGAAATGCGGTCTTCACATCAAGTTGCTCAACTTCAAGGTTCATACTTGCAGCCATGCCAAGTACAACCCGAATAGAAGACATCTTTACAACCGGTGAGAAAATTTCATCAAAATCAATACCTTTCTTTTGCCCAAAGCCTTTCACAACAAGACGTGCTTTGTACCTCAGATTCTTGCCATCATTCTTCAATTTGAAAACCCACTTATTTTTCAGAATTTTCCTCCCCTTAGGCAACTTCATTAAATCATAAGTTTGGTTTTCAAGCAAGGAATTCATCTCCTCTTCCATGGCCTTTTTCCAATCACCTTTCTTTGCATGCTCAATTGCTTCTTGGTAGCTCTCCGGTTCCCCTTGATCAGAAATCAACACAAATTCATTGGGAGGATACTTTCTTGAAGGTTGTCGGTCCCTTGTAGATTTCCTCAACTCAAGTTGTGGTGGTGGTTCTTGAGTTGGATACTCTTCCTCAATTTCTGGCTCAGCTTCATTAGAATTAGCATCATCCTCTATATCTTCAATAGGTGGCTGCACATCTCCCCCGTTTTCATCATCAACTGAAGATGAAGGAGATGGATCCATGTCAATGAGATCACTAGTTTTTGGCTCCGGTTGATCACCTTTGCCAAAGTCTTCAATTGTTTGGTCTTCAAGAAACACAACATCACGGCTTCGAATGACTTTCTTGTCGACTGGATCCCACAATCTATACCCAAATTCATCACGCCCATAGCCAAGAAAAATACATTGTCTTGACTTACTATCAAGCTTGGACCTCTCATCTTTTGGAATGTGAACAAAAGCTCGGCAACCAAACACTCTCAAGTGCTCATAAGACACATCTTTACCGGTCCAAACTTTTTCTGGAACATCACCATTCAAAGGATAGGAAGGTGACAAATTGATCACGTCAACCGCTGTCTTCAATGCCTCACCCCAAAAGGATCTTGGCAATTTAGCTTGTGAAAGCAAACACCTTGTTCTTTCCACAATGGTGCGGTTCATCCTCTCGGCAACTCCATTTTGTTGAGGAGTCTTCTTAACTGTCTTTTGGTGCCGAATACCTTGGCTGTGACAATACTCATCAAATGGCCCAATGTATTCACCACCATTGTCTGATCGGATGCACTTCAATTTCTGCCCTGTTTCTCTTTCAACCATGGCCTGAAAATGCTTAAATACTTCTAGAACTTGATCTTTAGTTTTTAGTAGAAAAGCCCAAACTTTCCTTGAGTAATCATCAATGAAAGTAACAAAATAAAGTGCACCACTATGTGTTCTAACTTTTAAAGGACCACAAACATCTGAATGAATCAACTCCAAAACATTTTCTTTTCTAGAAGCAACATTTTTATGAAAAGAAACTCTATGTTGTTTACCCGCCAAACAATGAACACAAGTTTTAAGATGTGTACCTTTCAAACCGGGTAGAAGCTCTTTCTTGAACAATACTTGCAGCCCCTTTTCACTCATATGGCCAAGCCGCTTGTGCCATAATTCAGTAGAAGTATCTTCTTCAAGTGCATTGACAACACCTTTACAAATTTTTCCTTGCATCGAATAAAGTGTATGAGTCTTCTTACACTTAGCCACCACCAAGGAACCCTTTGTGAGCTTCCATATTCCATCACCAAATTTGTTGTTGAAGCCTTCATCATCTAGCTTTCCAGTAGAGATCAAATTGAGGCGAATGTCGGGAACATGCCTCACGTCTTTAAGCAATAACTTGCAGCCCAAATTTGTTTCCAAGCAAACATCACCCATGCCAATAATCTTGGACAACCCTTCATTACCCATTCGAACAAAACCATAATCTCTTTCGATGTAGGTAGTGAAGAAATCAACTCGAGAAGTCACATGAAAAGAAGCACCGGAATCAATCACCCAATTGCTCTCTTGGCCCACAAAATTGATACAATCATCTTCACAAACGACCATGAGATCAGCATTGGTAGTAACTGCCGTTGTGTCTTCTTGCTTCTTGTCCACACTTTTGTCACGCCTTTTCTCCTTATTCTTGAGCTTTCGGCATTCCCGCTTCATGTGCCCTTTCTCATGGCAATAATAACACTCAACGTCTTTCTTTGAAAAAGAACCATCTTTTGATTTGTCACGGCTTTGATCACGACCATGAGGAGTCTTACTCCTCCCCCTTGTTTTGCTTCGGCCTCTCACAACGAATGCTTCCGAATGAGAGGAACCCGCTGATTTTCTTCTAGTTTCTTCATTCAACAGGCTACTAGTAACTTGGCCCATTGTGACAACTCCATCAGGTGCTGAATTACTAACCGTCACAACCAAAGTCTCCCAACTTTCGGGCAAAGAACTCAGTAGCATCAAAGCCTGCAACTCATCATCAAAAACAATTTTCATAGAAGCAAGTTGGTTAACAATACTCTTTATTTCATTCAGATGTTCCGGAATAGGGCTGCCTTCTTTATATTTTAAATTAACCAACTTACGAAACAGAAAAGCTTTATTTGTGGCTGATTTCCTATCATAAAGGCCCTCTAATTTTTTCCATAAATCATGTGCTGAAGTTTCAGTAGCAACATGATGAAACACACTGTCATCAATCCATTGACGGATAACACCAACGGCTTTTCGATTAAGCCTATTCCATTCATCATCTTTCATACCCTCGGGTTTGCTACTAGCACCCTCAATGGGTCCATACAAATCTTTACAAAATAATAGGTCCTCCATTTTAGTTTTCCAAGTTACCCAATTACTTCCATTGAAGCTAGACATACGACCCACATTCCCCTCCATTGATTTACACAAATAACTAAACCCAAATAAATCGTAAGCTCTGATACCAGTTGTTAGGGAAAATCGATGTGATTCCCCACAAGTAAATCAATCAATGGGAATAAAAACTAATGCGGAAAAATTAAATCAAAGGCAACACAAGAATTTTTACGTGGTTCCCTCAATGTGAGGTACGTCCACGGGATCGAAATCCGATTCCACTATCAACCAAATAAGTTTCAAATGATTACAAACGAGACACTAATGGTCTCACAAAACCACCCTTAGGTGAATTCCAAATAATCACAAATAAACAAAGAGGAAAGACCTCACCAAATAGAAGAACCAAAATCTTCAGAATCAGAGTTGTAGAAGACCCAAAATAATTTCACCAAGTCATCCAACTATGAAGCCAAAACCGAAGTAGCCAACCGAAATTCACTAACGAACCCACAGTGCACCAAGCACTAACTCAACACATATGACTTGGCAGCCACACTGTTTCACAAAACAAATTCAACAAAATTGATTGATACACCGAATACTCTCACCGAAAAAGAATTGATGCTGTTGCGCCACACCCATCCGGAAGATCTAAACAACATATATTTATATTGTTGAATTTTGGGCTTTTTAACAAAACTCTAATTGTATCCAAATTGAATTGGGTCTCCTCAAATATAATATATAAAAATATATTATACCTAAATCAAGTTAAAATGAAACTCTTTTAATAAACCAATTGGGTCCCACACTCCAATAAGGAGGTATACCCAACAGTCCAATCATCTATTACCGCATGTTTATATATTCACTTTTTTTAAAATATCATTCTTTTAAAAATTTATGATGGACCTGTTCGGTTATACATTGCTAAACAATTTGGATTATTCCAATGTCATGTTGCCGAATAAACTAGATTTGTTTCAACTATCTGTTGCCCCACGTTTACAAATTCACTTTCCTTAAAAAATCAAACATTCATAAAAATATAAGGTATACAAACACCCTTAAAAACATTCATAAAATTTGTTAATACACATATCATCAAATTTGTCAATACAAACATTTATAAAAATACACTGAGATGTTATCACAATCTATCTATATTGATAGTTTTGTTAGTTACTACATCAAGGCTAACAAGCGTACATAATTGATTAGTACAGGTAGTATATGTCTTCTCTCATCCATTAGCACACGAGTAATGAAAATGAATCCAATTATTTACTTTCGAAAGTACTGCATGACCAGGAAACAGATAAATCTAACAAACCTCTTCTAATGGATTAATGACTGCAATCCATTAACAATGCACTACTAGTGTTACTGCAAAGCATAGAAGTATAATCCTTCAAAGCAAAAAAATAAATGTCAGAAAACTGAAATCATAAATGTTTAGCAGTAAGTTATCGGACATGTACTCTTTGTTTAGGTTACTAAACGAATATTTTTTTATCGATAGTGGGTTACCGAATATGTATTTTTTATTCGACAATATAATTCCGGACTATTTGATTTTATTCAATTCTAGTTTACAGAACAAAAGTCGAACAATCCTAAAAAAACAAAACGAAAACATAAAAAATAAAGAAAAAAATTCACCATTTCACTTTTTTGTTAGTCCTTCATCACTATTTATTCATTTATTATTTTCTTTTATGATCAAAACACTATAAAAAGAAGAAGAAAAAAAAGTAAATAAAAGCAAATATATAGTAGAGAAGAAAAAAATGAGAAATGAAGAAAAGTAGTGATTGAAGTGTAATGGATGTAAAAAGATAATCAAATCTATTTAATTTTTATCTTTTATCCTTAACAGTAATTTCACACATGGGTAAAATTGGAAATAAAATCTCAAATGAAGGGTGGAAAAAGGGTCATTCTACTTACACCACAAAATTATCTCCTTACACTCTCAAAAAATTAAAATTTTATTTTATTTTTTTACAATTTTTATAATACCATTTCTATCCTTATCCCTACCATTCACTCTTCTCCACACACCCAAAGCTTTCAAACCCTAATTTCTTCACATCCACCCCATCACCACCACCTCCACCGGCCCACCACCATGACCGCCACCCAAGGCACCGAAGCAGCAAAACAACACCTTACAAACATCACCCATGTTATCAAGATACATAGAAGAAT
Organism: Camellia sinensis; assembly: GCF_055761805.1. Classification (NCBI taxonomy): domain Eukaryota; kingdom Viridiplantae; phylum Streptophyta; class Magnoliopsida; order Ericales; family Theaceae; genus Camellia; species Camellia sinensis. Next base: position 195,503,404 of record NC_138964.1, read on the forward strand.
CTCAACTCTACTAACAAGCAACAATCACTGATGAAGGCTCTGCTACAAATAAATCGAGACATACACATAAATCATCCAAAATCATCACTATCAATATAATGTCTTGTATAGAATGGTCTGCTGTTCTAATTTCATGAGCGGGATCAAATTAGGATAACAGAATGATGTGTATGTCTCTCTCTCTTCATGTTCTATCAACAATGGAAAAGGGCGACAGGTTGGACCACAATGGCGAAGGTGAGGGCAGGACTTTGAGCGATGATGAGGTGGTTCTATTCACGATGGAGCTGCGAGCAGTGGGGCTGGGTTGTGACAACGGAGATGGCGAACAGGGTCGTGATGGCGGTGGGGTTGGGTTGCTGATGGAGGGCAGCAGCAACGAGAGGGCTTACATGGTGGTCGGCGACGGTGACGGTTGTAGACAGCGGCAGTGCTGTATCCATTGGAGATGAAGAAACTAGGGTTTGAATGGTTTGGGTGTAAGGATAAAAGTGAAATGAGAGATGAGGGTAAGAATGGCATTCTAAAAATTGTAAAAACGTAAAATTAAAATTAAAATTTTTAAGGGTGTAAGGAGATAATTTTGTGGTGTAAGTAGAATCACCGATGGAAAAAGGTTAATATGTTGTATAAGTAGAATTTCTTTGTTCGTCATTTGTTTTATGTATACTTATAATCTTGTAGTTTTAAGAGTAAATTATGAATACACCTCTTGAGATTTACTTAAAGTATAGATTACCCCCTGTGGTTTAGAAAATTATAAATACCTCATTGTTAGTATTTTTTATTTAACAGAATTAACTAAAAAAATAAACTTCATAATTACTCTCCTATACAATAATAAAATTACCTAAATTATTAATTGAAATAAATTTCTAACATCATTAAAAATTATTAATTGACTTGATAATTTATTAATAAAATGGGCGATTTGTTATGAATTAGAAATCTCAGGGGGTGGAATGTAATTTCTAAAACTACAAGAGGCGATTCGTATTTTAATCAAATCTCAAGCGGTGTATTTGTAATTTAACCTAGTTTCAATTGAATAACTATATATATACATTATGTTAATTTAATCTAATTAATAATATCTATTAAGAATTTGAACAAAAATTAAGAGGCAAATGGTTCACTCCAGCGCTTCATTCAAAAAGGAATTGTCTATTTTAAATTGAATGTTGAATTCTCAATCACTTTGAAAATGTTGAATAAATATAATTTCTTTTTGATTCTGTTCTGATTTTTATAATATGAAAAATTCATGGATAAATTGAGGTAATTAGAACTATAAGAATTATATTAAATTACAAGGATTGCAAGATGAATTACAATTCGGTGAGTCCCAAATAAATCATGGTTGTTTGGAATAATTTCATTGGGCTACAAATTCCCTCTAAAGGCGGTATTGGCAGTCCCATTGGGGTTGGGTTTCACAGTCCAATTACATAGGATTGGAAGTGAAAACACTATTATATCCCCATTTTACAAAATTAATAAAGTTATTTTTTATATATTGAAAATTTTTACTTAAATTCATATATTTAATTTAAACCAAATATCATCATACCATACAAATAAACACAATTTATCGTAGATATTCAACCAAATATCACAAGTCTAATAATTTTCTCATTCAATTTCATCGAGCTAATAATCTCATTTAACATAATCGAACAAACAAACAGGACCCAAGGCCTATTGGGACAACTTTCCAACTTGGCCGCACTTGTAATACATAGTTCTGGCTGGACCCCTGAAAGCGAAATATTAGACTCAATATCATAGATGACATTGAAACAATTAATATATCTTGAATTAAAAACAAAGGTATAACACTTCAAATTTTGTCATTAACTGTTTATTGAAAATTGTATTATATATAGATTTTTTAATACTAAATACAACAAAATATTGGGTGTGTTAATAATAATAATAATAATAATAATAATTTAGAGTGTGTTAATAACAATAAGGTTTGACCCCTATAACAATCCATCACAAATTTTTAATTTTATTAAATCATAATATTTTGATTTATTTTCAATATAAATTATTTGTCTATTTTTGTTAAGTAAAAATGATTGAAAATTTGTATTTTATGTACACTTATATTGAGTTTAATAACTAAATAACCATTTTTCTGTCAATTTTACTTCACAAAAATATGCAAATGATTTAGATTGAAAATGATTATGGTTAAAATTTAAAAAAAAAAAAAAGAAAAACTCAAAATTTATTTTGTTATGGGGGTTAAACCTTTTTTTTTTGTTTGTAATTTCTCCTAATAATAATAAAAGAGTGTGAATAGCATTTCTCAAAACAAATTGGTGTGAAGTCACTAATCAAATTTTTTTTCTCTATGCAAATTATAAACAATCATACAGAAAAAATTGAGAATATGCACATCATTTTTAAATTGAAACCAAGCTAATAAAAAACGGTATAGCATTTTAATAATTTAAAAGGTGTATTTTATTTATATATAACATAAAAAAAATAAGAAAAACATGATTTTGCTCTAGAAAATGAAAAAATAAAATAAAAAAAGAAAAGAAAAGAAAAACATGAGTGTGTGGACAAAGGTTGCGTTAACGTTATTGCATATTTTAGGTCATTATTTGCATCTCCTAGGCATTTTTCAGCCGTCGTTGGTGTGCTGCTAAGTAGGGGTGAACATGGTCCGGATTAAATTAGATTGTGGTAAAATCATGATCAGTCTCTTATTTACGGTTCTTGAAAAATTGGAACTAATCCAATCCGTTTAAATCATAGAACCAATCCGAACCAATACATTTAAATACGGATTGGATCGGTTTAGGACCATGAATTCACATAATTAAATAACAAATATATATATATATATAACACTTTAATTTCATAAAAATATAAACATAGCGATATATCAGTTCCACAACAGCAACATATTTTTCTATAATAGTGACATACTATTCTAGAATTTAAACAACCATAAGAAAACTAGTTTCACCATAAGTATTTAGACTATTACAAATTAAAACTAAAAACTAACAAACAAAAGTAATAAAATAACATATTATACGGTTTTAAGTTTGAGTTTAGATTTTATATAGAATAAAAGAAGATACTATAGCGGAGGATGTATAATAAAAATATAAACTATTTGTATACGGTCCGGATTAGTTCCAATCCGGAACCGTGGGGTTCAATCCGGAACCAATCCGTGGACTACAGATTTTTAATTTTTCAATCCGGAACCGAACCGCGGATTCAAAAAACCAATCCAAACCTATCGGATTGGATTGGACTGGATCGGATTATGGATTTCACGAATTCCTTACTCAACCCTACTGCTAGGAAGTTTCCTTGAAAATTTTTCAATGGTGTGTGGTGCGTTACTGACGGGAGTAAGATTATCTCTAACAGTGAATTGTTAAATTTATAATTTAATAATGAACAGTGTAAAATAGCAGTAGAATAATAATATTGCTTTAATGGTCAAATTGTTATTTTTTAGATTAATCAACTTTTGGTGGTCATCCGATTGATTGTTCAAGCAGTCATCCAAATTGGCAACTTTTACAAACATTAGGTGATCATTTGAGTGGTTCTCTAAGCGGTCGTCCAAAATTTGTTGTTAGCTATAGGTAAAATGTGTGCTAAATTTGACACAAGATATAGCAATTGTTATTTTTAGCAGCTCTAATAACAAACAGTTGGAACACTATATTTTTCACACTTTATATTTTGCCTTTAGTAACCCATTTAGTAGATCGTTTGAGATGCTTTAATTATGTAGATTTATTTATTTTTATGCATAAGAACTGACAGAGCCAGTGTTTTCTTTCTTGTATTTGTATAAAATTTTGAATTTTCAACATTTATAATGGTTTCCTTTTCTTTTAGAGTAATATTATATATAATCTCATTTTTAACTTCTTTTCTCACCCCTAGGTACAAAAGGATACTGTACGGGGAGCAAATATTCCGGCAAGCTCGCACTCCTTTCTTCCGAGCTCCGTTTCTGTCCGATCACCTGCGAGCAAATAACGGTGAGCTACCTGGCGGTGTGTGGCCAGAAAAACCCTCCGACGATCAAGTTAGCACACACCTTAGGATAGAGAGAGGCGCAGACATGCTTATATACCCCCTGCGCCCCATATCCACTCCCAGTCATCTCCTGACACGTGGCTCCGCTATCCCATCTGTCAGCATAAACCTTACTGAACATCACCTAATCTCAACTGCCTGTCTTCTCAGCTGGAGCTCGGCAACCGAGCTTCTCTATCCATGGCCGTGCTGTGCTTCATACCCAAGCACCTCACTGGCTTAGCCCAAGGAGGACCGGGCTAGGCGGCATCTCGGCAAAGCCTAGCCCGGGGCACCTCCTGTGGTCGGCCTTCCTACCGATCAAACGATTACCTCGACTGACCACGCATTTCCGGGCGCCGGTCACTCAGCTTGACTGGCTTCACCATCGCCTGATCAAGCAGCTCGGTCCAACCGAGCACTGCCTTGCCAAGCAGCTTCTTTCCAAACTGGGCCACACATACTTGGCCCAACTCCTGCTCGGTCCAACTCCTGGCGGCCCGACTCCAGGCGGATCGCCGGTCATCTCGGCCCAATGCACCATTAGGCTCTCAACCTGCTCGGCCTTTACCTCGGCCCAATTCTAGATCATAAATCTCCCTCTCAATTGCCCCTTAATTCCGTCCGCTGAAGCGTGACTAGGATTACTTATTTCGACCGGGATGACACTTTCTCGGTCCTCAGAACGCGAAATGACGACCGGGCTAGTTGACATTCCTGCCTGCAAACCTGCCCGTTTATACTCCTCGGTTGACGTCCTCTTCTTAAAAAATTTGCCCGATTGTCTCCTCGACTCTCTAACCTGTCGTTTCAGTTCTGATGTCGACATAAATGGGGACACGTGGCGGGCTTGCATTGGTCCTCGAGCAGCCAAACCAGCCGTCCGCCAGAATTTGAATTTTTGGCGGTTTCTTCGTCTATACATACAAGCCCCCTCTTCCTCAACTCGCTCCTACTGCTTCTCTGCAATCTGACGCTTCAGAGCTCAAGCAACTTTCTCCCAGCCTCGTCTGCCATTCTTCGTGCTCGAAGGAACAGTTCCTGCCTTTCACTGGTAAGTCCTTCGACCCCTCTTTTGTTGCTATCTTCTTAAATATTTCTCACATTAGGGCACTAAAACATAGTTCTTAGGTCGTAGCCATAGAAATCGTCCAAAACCTGCCACTGTTCATGGTGTTCTTCGTTTTTCATGAAGAACACTGAAGAACTGGGGCGGACCGGGCTCCTGGTCTTCATTTGATCCAAAAAACCAATCTAACCGAACAAATAACATGTTTGTCTTAACCCCAGCAAAAACCGAGATAACAAAAGGAAATGGTCGCTCAACCGGGCTAACAACTGGTCTGCTTGGGCGACCGAGCTCTTTAGTTAGCTTAGACGACCGAGGCGGTTTGGCACTCTTAATGACCGAGCTAAAGTCCAGCTCCTTCCGCGCGACCGTGCTCACACTTACACTTGCCATCCTTTTCCTGCAGAGTCCAAGGGGACCACTGTCCATTCCTCAGGCTCTCAAGACCGAGCAATTACCAATTGCCACTGTGCCAAACACCTCAGCCGAGCTACCTTAGTCCGGCCACAAATGGCAAAATTTCGCTTCCTAGTGGATACTCCGGCCGCGCTAGCTGCATTCAGAAAGGAGTACAGCATCCCGGCCGACGTCTATCTCGAACTGGCTGAAGAGGAGACAACACCCTGGGGCAGACTAGACCAATGCCCCTTCACCGTGCTGTCAATTGTCGAATGAGGCCTCCGTTTCCCACTAAACCCACTTATCACCGAGTTCCTCCGCTGCACCGGGCTGGCACCCACACAAGTGTCCACCAACACTTATCGAATTATCAACGGCGTTCACGAACTGAACAATCGGCTAGGCACCAACTTAGGTCTAGCCGAGATATTGAGGCAATACACGATGGGTCACACCGGTGACGGCCTAGCTTATTACTTGAAAATCAGACCGGTCAAGGAAAAAATTGTAACCGGCACCCCGGATAAAGATTTGCACGACGACGATTTTTTCTGGGTGTCGGGCAATTACGAAACAGCCGAGGTGCCGGGCTGGTTTATAAGTAAGAACTTCGGTTCCTCATGTAAGCCGCTCAAACTTGCTCGATCAACTTACCTCTTTATTCTGTAATTAACCGGTTTTCCTGTTTCTTTTGCAGCAATCCAAGCCTTGCAAGCCAACTATCAATTTCCCAACGTAGAGGCAATTCGGACCGTGCTTCGATATTCCCACCGAGATTGCAACGATTTGCTCGGTTACACCCCGACCTACAGGTACTCTGCTCCGCGCCAGAGTAGAGTAACAGACTTTCTCTGTGCTTTGCCACCTCCAGACCCTACCCTTCCTGACGTCCCCTTAATCCGGTTGACAGACGAACAAGAAATGGCCAAAAGAAGCCGAATCAAAAACCTTCTCACTGCAACCTCGGCCGAGATACCGAGCGTCATCGCCCGCTCCCCGGCTGCCGGTCAATCAAGTGCCGCCGTGGTCGCCTTAGCTTCTCCAGCCGCTGGGCAGTCTAGCCAAGAAACACGCCGGGCTGGCAAAAGACCACAGGCAGATCCCTCTGCCGAGCTCATCGCCGAACTGACAACCGAGCAACCTGCCAACAGGGTCAGCTCCATCCCAGCTTGACGGCCGCAGCTGAAGCACCGGGGCAAAGAGATCCCGGCAAATGCTTCGGTCAAAGGCGACAAGGAGCACTTGCTTGCCTTCGACCTCTCAAAGGCTCTGCTGCTGCCCAGCGACGTGGTTGGAAGCGACCACGTTCCTGACACCCGGCTGGTCAAATCCGTCGTGAAGTCCATGACCAGGGTAAGAAGTTCAATCTTCAGCTTCAATTTTCGCAAGTGTTTGCACGGTTTCTTCTCTGATCAAATTCTCATTTTGCAGGCCATCCAAAAGCAACACTTGGTCATGGAGCGCATCCACAGACTTCGGCAGAAGGCGAGTGATACCGCCAGCCAAGTCGAAAGCCTCCAAACCGAGCTTGGCTGAGCAAGGTCATCCCTCGAAGCCGCCAATTCCGACAACAACCGGCTGCTCGGCCAACTTGAAGCAGCCGTGAAAGAGAAAGACGGGCTCCGGGCCGAGCTCGACGAGTTTAAGAAGTCCAGGAAAAAAGACTGCGAGGACGCCAATAACGCCGGCTTCAACGAAGCCGAGGAAAACTACAAGAAACAAGTCTTTGCCACCCAGGACATTTACTTCAAGGCTGGATGGAAGGCTGCCTGTCAACAGCTCAGTCAGGGTCCTGACACTGACGTGTTTTCCTCTCCACCGGCTGTCTTCTTACCGACCTACCTCATTCCCTATGCCAATGACACCTTCAACGCGCTGCAAGCTGAGGCTGAGGAAGGGCTTGAAGAAGAGGGTGAGGCAGACGCTGAAGGAGAGGATCAAACCGAACAGGAGCAGGCCGGCTAAACTGGGACCGGTGTCCAGGAGCCAACTGCCACGGTCAACCTGGAGGCTGATGAGGAGTTCCTTGATCTCACCCCCCTAGCTTAGGTTTCTCTTCTTTTTGTATGTTTGCTTTCTGCGTTGCTGATGTAACCGGGCTCTATCCCCACCTTTTGTATTGACTTTCTTATCAATGAAAAACTCAAATTTTGCCAAGTGTTTGCACGGTTTTCATCAATTCCATCTTCAGCAAAACATCTCGGTATAAATCATAGATTGAACAAAACACCTCGTCAACCGGAATTCATAACTTGGTTGAAGTACTTAAGCAGAACAAAACAGCAAATTCATAAACCGAAATAACCATCTCGATTGGTAATAACAAAGTTGGACAAATCACCAACTCTTCCAACCGGAGTAAATCATTTCGGTTGGAAATAGCAGTTGAACAAATCACCAACTCTTCCAACCGGGATAAATCATCTCGGTTGGGAATCCTAAGTTGGACAAAACACCAACTCTTCCAACCGGAATAAATCATCTCGATTGGGAATTCGAAGTTGGACAAAACACCAACTCTTCCAACCGGAGTAAATCATTCTCGGTTGGGATTCTGAAGTTGGACAAAACTCCAACTCTTCCAACCGGAGTAAATCATTCTCGGTTGGGATTCCAAAGTTGGACAAAACTCCAACTCTTCCAACCGGAGTAAATCATCTCGGTTGGGATTCCGAAGTTGGACAAAACACCAACTCTTCCAACCGGAGTAAATCATCTCGGTTGGGATTCCGAAGTTGGACAAAACTCCAACTCTTCCAACCGGAGTAAATCATCTCGGTTGGGATTCTGAAGTTGGACAAAACACCAACTCTTCCAACCGGAGTAAATCATTCTCGGTTTTTTACATTAAAACAACAGTCCAAGTGCTAAAGCAAAATTACTTCTATATATTGACAAAAAGAATTACATTCTGCAGTGCAAGCCAAAAAATTCCTTTGCACAAGAAAAGAAAGCAAAATCTTAGAAATAATATAGTTTCAAGTTGGCCGCATTCCATGGCCGGGGTATTGCTCTTCCCTCTAGATCCTCCAAGTGGTAAGCCCCCTTACCCGCCAGACCAGTGATCTTGTAAGGTCCTTCCCAATTTACCCCTAGTTTGTCTTCACCTGGCACCAGGGTGTTGCCCATAACCTTCCTCAAAACCCAATCACCAATTTTGAACGGTCTGGGGTGCACCGTCTTGTTGTATTTCTTTGAGAGCTCTTGTTGGTAGGCGGCCACATGGATGAGGGCCTTATCCCGACGCTCTTCCACTAGGTCCAGCTCCAAGGCAATAGCCTCGGCATTAAGTTCGGGCTCAAAACTCTAGCTTCTTAGGGTGGGCATGCCAACTTCCAAAGGTATGACCGCCTCCATGCCATAAGCCAAAGCAAATGGAGTTTCCCCGGTAGATCGCCGCGGGGTTGTTCGGTATGCCCAAAGGACGCTAGGTAACTCCTCAGCCCATTTTCCCTTTGCCTTCTCCAGCCGTTTCTTCAACCCATCCAAAATAGTCTTGTTCGATACCTCGGCTTGACCATTGGACTGCGGGTAAGTCGGAGTGGAGTTGTAGAATTCAATCTTCAAATCTTCACAATATCCTCGGAACAGGCGACCGTGAAACTGGGTGCCGTTGTCAGAGATCAAGATCTTGGGGACGCCAAACCGCGTGACCACGTTCTACCAGACAAACCGTTTCACGTCTTTCTCTTTGATTGTTGCCAAGGGCTCAGCTTCAACCCATTTCGTGAAGTAATCAATGGCCGCAATGAAGAATTTCTGGTTGCCCGGTGCTGTTGGCAGTGGCCCCACTATATCTAGCCCCCACATGGCGAAGGGCCAAGGACTGGTGAGGGGAAGAAATTCCCTAGCAGGCTGATGGATCTGATGGGCGAATTTCTGGCATTTTTCGCACTTGCGGACGTACTTTTGGGCATCAACCTGCATGCACGGCCACTAGTATCCCTGTGAAATAGCTCGGTAGGCCAAGGACCTGCCCCCTATGTGGTTGCCACAAATGCCTTCGTGAATTTCGTACAAGAAGGCCTCCACACTACTCGGGTGCACGCACTTTAGATAAGGACCGGTGAAGGACTTTTTATACAACGCACCAGATGGAGAGAGCCAAAACCGCTCTGACTTCACCCGGACTTTGTGCGCTTCTTTCTTGTCAGTTGGTAAAGTCCGGTCTCGGAGGAACAAGATTAAGGGGTCCATCCAGGAAGGACCTAGCGCGGCGCAGAGAACATCCGTCTGCCCGGCGTCTTCAATGCTTGGCCGTGGAAGAAAGTCAATTATTAGGGGGTTTGGAGACGTACTATCTACCATTGAAGCGAGGCCGGCCAGCTCATCAGCTCGACTGTTTTCTTTACGGCCAATCTGTTGGACACGGATTGCCTGAAACTTCTTGATGTGTTCCCTGACCAGAGCTTGGTACTTCGCCATTCTGTCATCCTTTGCTTCGTAAATCCCAGAGACTTGGTTAACCACAAGCTGGGAATCACTGTACACCAGTAGCTCGACAACCTTCATTTGAATAGCGCTCTTGAGCCCAGCGAGAAGGGCCTCGTACTCAGCCTCTTTGTTAGATGCGGGGAAGCCAAGCGTGATAGAATGTTCAATGGTTAGGCCATCCGGGGAGATAAGAACGATACCTAGGCCGGCACCGTGACGGTTGGACGCTCCGTCAACAAAAAGCTTCCACATTTTCCCCACAAAAAGCTTCCAGCAGTCTGATGGGTCCTGAGAGTTGCGAAGGGCAATGGGATCACGGTTTCTTAGCATTCTGGGTTCAAGTGCCGTGTTGATTGGTTCCACTCCATCTCTCCTTGGTGATTCGGCACCGAACTCAGCAAGTCGGTCTGTAATGCTCAAGTCCGTAGGCGAATCATCAGGTTGCGGTGCTATGCCGGCCGCAGGTTCTGAGCTGTGTGGTTCCATTTCTTCCCCCCTTGGTGATGCGGGACCGGACAGAGCAGATGGGTCGGTGATACTCAACTCCGTCATCGCATCACCGGGTGGTAGAACCATACAAACTGAGGGCGCTTCAATGGTGCGCACAAACTCCGCGTCACTACCTCCATCAACTGATTGTATCTCGGATGGTCTTGCGTACATCTCATCATCTGCCACGGTAATATCGACCGGGCATACTGGATAAGTGCCAGGTGAGAACTCGCTGACGAAGTCTGCCAAAGTCTGGGCTTTGATAGCAGTGCACGGCTGGAACTTCACATCAAACTGTCCCAACTCGACCACCCACTTAAGAATTCGGCCTGAAAAGTCCGCCCGTTCAAACAAGGCCTTAAGGGGAAACTCGGTCAGTATGATGATGGTATGGGTGTGAAAATAATGCGCTAACTTCCTTGAAGCCATCATCAACGCCAACGCAAGCTTTTCCAGCGGCAAGTACCTCGTCTCAGCCGGCAGCAAGGTCTTACTGACATAAAAAATTGGGAGGTGCTTGATTCCTTCAGCGCGGACTAGCACCGCACTGACTGCGTGCTGGGAGACGGCAAGGTAAAGGTAGAGTTCCTCACCCGGCTCGGGTGTAACCAACAGTGGCGGAGAAGACAGATATTCCTTGAGCTCGGCCAAAGCTCGGTCACACTCTTCATCCCACGAGAACTTTGACTTCAATGCTTGAAAGAAAGGGCGGCAGCGATCTGATGACCGGCTTATAAACCGATTAAGCGCAGCGGCCATCCCGGCCAGATGTTGCACGTCCTTAGCCGAGCTGGGTTGCTTCAACTCTTGCACGACTCTGATTTGAGTAGGGTCTGCTTCGATGCCTCGGTTCGTGACTAGGAACCCCGAAAATTTTTCGGATCCCACGCCAAAGGCACACTTTGACGCATTCAAGCGCATCTTGAGCTTCTTTAGAATGGCAAACATCTCGGCTAAGTCGGACAAATGGTTCGCCTCATGTCGGCTCTTTACCACCATATCATCGATGTAAGCCTCCATTGTCCGGCCAAGCAAAGGAGCAAACATTTTGGTCACCATCCTCTGAAAGGTTGCCCCGGCGTTCTTCAAACCAAAAGGCATGACTCGGTAGCAGAAGAGTCCCCTAGGAGTCGTGAACAAGGTGATCTCTCGGTCAGGCCCATGCATGGCGATCTGATGGTAGCCGCGGTAGGCATCCAACAAACTGAGCCTATTATGTCCAGCCGTCAAGTCCACAAGCTGGTCAATTCGTGGCAAAGGGAAGCTATCTTTGGGACAAGCTCGGTTGACTGTCTTATAGTCGCCACAAACTCGCCACTTTCCATTCTTCTTGGGCACCACTACTGTGTTGGAAATCCACTGAGGGTAGTGCACTTCCTGAATTGCTCGTGCCTCAAGCAGGTTCTTCACCTCCTCTGCGACTACCTCGGCGTGATGCAGTGCCGATCTCCTTGTTCGCTGGATGACTGGCTTTGCTCCAGGGAAGACATTGAGGTGATGGCAGATAAAACTTGGATCGAGGCCAGGCATGTCGTAAGGCGACCACGCGAAGACTTCGATGTTGGCCATCAAAAACTCAACCATCTCGGTCCTCTCTATGGCCGTGAGACTTGAGCCGAGCAAGAAGAACTTCTCCGGTTGTTCTGTATCAATTTGCACCTCAACCAATTCCTCAACAGCCTTGTCTTCGGCCTTGGTGCCCACATCATCCAAGACACCCTGGTCCTCCGGTCCCTCAATCATTTGAACGAATCTTTTGGCAGCCCGGCTCCCGTTGACCGCCACGAAGCACTGCTTGGACATGACCTGATCGCCCCAAATCTCCTCGATTGCCCCCATAACCGAGGGGAATCTCATCACCTGGTGGTAGGTCGACGCTACAGCTTGCATAGCGTGAAGCCATCCCCGTCCAAGGATAAGATTGTACGTCGAAGGCACTTGTAGCACCCAAAACTCCACTTGCTTGACCACGGATCCCGCTTTGACCGGCAGGATAATCTTTCCCAAGGGCCACTCCGGCTGCGAGTTGAAACCAACCAGTGGAGAAGTTGCCGGAGCCAAGTCTGTCTCCCGGAGTTTGAGCTTCTTGAACGCATCATAATACATGATCTCGACCGAGCTTCCCTGATCGATCAAGATCCATTTAACATCAAATTCCTTGACGCGTAGTGTTACTACTAGGGCATCGTTGTGCGGCGTCTGGATACGCTCTAGATCCCTTGAGGTGAAACTAATAACGTCTTTTTCTTCAGTCTTCCCCCTTTTGATGGCAGGTTGTACCGACAAAACTTCCCTCATATGCTCTGCCTTTTTTATCATGCCCCGGAGTTCGCAAACACGCTCTGATTCCACGATGCCGTGAATGACATTAATAACCCCTTGTGGTGGTGCGTCCCGGTCATCCTGTCCCCTGGGACCGACCGGAGCCTGATTCGGCTTTACGCCGCCATCAATGTAAAGGTCGAGGTGCCCGGCCGCGACCAACTCTTCTAAGTGTTGTCTCAAAGGCAAACAATCCTCAGTCCGGTGGCCTCTCTCCCGGTGGAATGTGCAACGATGCCACGGATTGTAGCCCTTCTGTCCATCGCCCAACTTAGCAGGAAACCGGACATACTCCTCGTCTCGGATTTCACTAAGTATGCGATAAATTGGAATCTTGAAGACCGTGGTGATGCCAGTCCTTGCCTTCAATCTTCTGTTTGCATCCGCTACGTCATCTCGGGGGTAGTCATCCCGGTCATTCCGACGTCCTCTACCCCAGTTTTTGCGATTCGAGCCACGATCTGATTCCTCTACTCGGTCGCTTGAGCGACTGGGCTCTTCCCCAACTGCGTGCACTTTGCCTGCTGTCTTCTTGTCCGTTGCTACCGGAGTTGCCTTCACGGTAGATGCTGACGCGTCATCCTCTACGCGGATGTGCTCATTGATCCGCTGCATGAGCTGGCCCATGGAGGTCGGTTGGTGCATGGTAAGCGAGTCCCGCAGTCTATGGCCGACCGGGAGACCACGCTTATATTGCGTGATTGCAAGGTTGACCGGGCAATCCAAGATCACGTTGAAGGTTTCCCAATACCTTGAGTTGTATGCCTTCAGTGTGTCGCTCGGCTCCATCTTGACACTTAGTAAGTGATCGACCTCCTTTGGTGTTTTTGTGTTGGTTTTGAAGCGTGTAACAAACGCCTCGGCCAACTGATGCCACCTTTGTATGCTCCCTTCCGACAACCTCTCGAACCACTTTAAGCCCAGCTCACCTAAACTTGACGGGAAGATTAGGCACATAAATCCGTCATTTCGTCGATGTCCGGCCATAACCTGTCGGAAGTGGCTCACATGCATGTAAGGATCGGTTTTTCCGTCGTAGAGCGTGAACTTAGGTTGATGGAAGCCTGCCGGAAGCGGTGTTATTTCTATTTCTAGGGAAAAAGGGGTGGCACTCAGCCTGGCCAAGTCCGTATCCTCAAAGAGTGGCACTGCTTGGCGGGGTGGAGGCATTCCGACCTCCTCGCTAGCGTGAACCCCGTAGGACAGCCGCTGGAAAGCCGGTATTCTCTGAGCTTCGCGCCGGCGAGCCCGTTCCTTTAAGACCGCCCATAAATCCTCTGAATGAGCGGAGTAAGAATACCTCGACGTCGTCACCGGACGTAAGGGTTTTTAGGTGCTGTCTTGCGCGCTAGACTTTTCTGCTTGCGCATCGGAATCACCAACCTGGTACCTTCTGGTAATAAATATGGACTGAGTACGTCGCTGACTCTGACCGCCTGAACGGCGGGATGGGGTGCGCTCACTGTGGTCTCCCACTCCAGCTACACATTTCCCTTTGACATGCCGCTTCAGATCCTCCATCTCCGCCGCCATTCGCCGGATGACAGCGTCTTGGTCCCTCAACTTATTTTCCAGATGTCTGGCGTGTGAGTCTCTCCTCCGCCGGTGACCGTCTGGACTCCGTGAATGACCATGACTTCTTCCGCGCTTATCCCGCGCGTCTCCTGACTGTCCTCCGGTGGGCGTCCCCAAGTCCGCCATGGGATGGATGGCGGGAGGGCCTTCTCTCCTTCGGGTGAACTCCGAGGTGGCTCCGTCTATGGCAAACAACGGAAACTCGTCGTTGTTCGCCATGGACGGCGATCAGATGAACCTGGAAGACAAGGTTTTGTCTGTCGAGTTCCCACAGACGGCGCCAATTGTACGGGGAGCAAATATTTCGGCAAGCCCGTACTCCTTTCTTCTGAGCTCCGTTTCTGTCCAACCACCTGCGAGCAAATAACGGTGAGCTACCCGGCGGTGTGTGGCCGGAAAAACCCTCCGACGATCAAGTTAGCACACACCTTAGGATAGAGAGAGAGAGAGGAGTGTTTGAGTGTAAGAATTCCTTACAAAGTGTTCGTCTGTCGTCGTATGGGGGGCACAGACATGCTTATATACCCTCTGCGCCCCATATCCACTCCCAGTCATCTCCTGACACGTGGCTCCACTATCCCATCTGTCAGCATAAACCTTGCTGAACATCACCTAATCTCAACTGCCTGTCTTCTCAGCTGGAGCTCGGCAGCCGAGCTTCTCTATCCATGGCCGTGCTGTGCTTCATACCCAAGCACTTCACTGGCTTAGCCCAAGGAGGACCGAGCTAGGCGGCATCTCGGCAAAGCCTAGCCCGGGGCACCTCCTGTGGTCGGCCTTCCTGCCGACCAAACGATTACCTCGGCTGACCACGCCTTTCCGGGCGCCGGTCACTCAGCTTGACTGGCTCCACCATCGTCTGATCAAACAGCTCGGTCCAACCGAGCACTGCCTTGCCGAGCAGCTTCTTTTCCAAACTGGGCCACACATACTTGGCCCAACTCCTGCCCGGTTCAACTCCTGGCGGCCCGACTCTAGGAGGATCGCCGGTCATCTCGGCCCGATGCACCATTAGGCTCTCAACCTGCTCGGCTTTTACCTCGGCCCAATTCCAGATCATAAATCTCCCTCTCAGATACATTTATAATGTATACAGAGCCCAGTCACTTGTGTCTTGAAACGAGAAAATGATGTAAGAAATAAGATTATGGCTTCGTTTGGGAAGCCATGGTTTGGGCTTTTTTGGCTATTTTAGCCACAAAAAACAAAATAGGCTATTTTAGCCATAACAAACAAAACATCACATCCAACCCATAATCATTACATTCTTCTCTCACAAAAAAACTCAAAAAAGCCAAAAAGTCAAAAAGCCCTTCCCAAACCAAGCTTTTAATACAAAAAAATCAAAAAGCCAACCCACTTCCCAAACAGAGACTATATATAACATTTTTGATCTTCTTAAACCCTTTTCACTTTACAATTATGAGTTTTTTAAAATGGGACAACAGACGTTCGCGGTGGCACGATGGAGTTTGAACAGCGACAGCAAGGGCAATGATGACTTAATTTTGTTTCTCGAAATCATATTTGTGAACAGCTTTGTAATATTTTCAAAAGAAAAATGCTTCATACCCCCAGCTGGGGGTGACACCCAGTGAGGTGTCAGCTGGGGGTTGGTCCGGAAAAAATAGTTTTTCTTTTTTTTTTTATTTTGATTTCCGACCAGTGGGGACGCGCCACGTCACTGGGGGCGCGACCCCCATTGGGTGTATGAAGCAAGGTTGTTTTCAAAATCATGATTATTTTTTTAACGTTTTTTTTTGTAGTTTGTGTAGGATTTTTTTTTTGTTTGAACCTTCGGACTATGTTAGAACTTCCACTGGTTTAGATATAAAGGAGAAGAAAAAACGAGATTACTCCAACATCCAACATAGGACTCAAATCCACAATTACTATGACACATGGCATCTTTTGGGGACACTTCAAATAAGTGAGTTATTAGTTTATTTTTATATTATTTTTTTATTTTCTATATATTTTTTCATAATAAGTAAAAAATTAAAAAAATAAACCATATCCAAAATAAACAGAGAATATTGATCTAGATAAAGTCTGGGTTGTGACAGTGTTTCATAGATCCTATGCAAAGGTAAGAAGAATCTAAGAACATGGTCCTAAACCTTTTCTTTTTAGGACTGAGTCACTTTGTCCCTTCAAAGATTATATATTTGTGGTGAGTGAGTGTTGCCAAGGTACAAGGTATGCATAGTTTGGACCACCTTAGCTAGGGTTTTGCTCATAGATGGAACCAACCAACAACAAACTCAATAAAACAAAAACAAAAACTTGAGTGTTTTGGGGCAGCAATTGTCATTGGCTCATTGTGGTCAAAAAGAGTCAAAGATGAAAAAGCAAAAACAAAGGTTAAAGAGGGCATGATTCATACTATGAGTCTTTGGATCTTCCCTCTCCAACCCCCATCTGTCTTAGTTTTTACAAACAAACTTGAAAATAATGAATTGTTGTTTTTAGGGTTTGGATCTGCTCTAATTGGGTGGTAGTTGGAGAGATACTAGTAAGTTTTGGTAGATTTATTTTTATATTTCAAATCGAATAGTTTATCTTGTAAAGGTAATTGGACAAAATATTTATGTAAAAAATTAAAATACTTAAATATTAACAATCACATTATTAGAACTTACTGAACAAAGTAGATGGCCTATGATTATAATCATATTTAAAGTTCATTTTCTTAAAACAGATGTAATTCAATCATATTATTATTAATATATTATTAATTTAATTTTTATATGAATGATTTGGTCAATCAACTCACAAGATGGACCCATTAAACTTTATGTAGCATCTTGGAAAATGTTAACAAGTGTCCTTAGGTTTTGTTTAATCGAGAAGTATGTATAAAGTATCTTGAAAATATGTAAAAATATTTTTAAAATGTATTAATTTCAATAAAAGTGTATTGAAATTAGTGAAAAATGTATTATGCTTTACAAATATTTTTTCTTTTACTTGTGTGTCCTAGGAACACTTGTTAGTAAGACCCTAACATGTTATTACTTCTTTACTTTATACACATACCGACACACACTAATGTTTAAATTTATTGGGGAAGTTGGCTATTTGATTTTTTGATTATTTTAATTTAGTTTAAAAAGTTGTGTTTAGAAAGTTGATTGATTTAATTTTTTTTTTAGTTGATTTGATAGTTGTGAGAGAAAAAGTAAAATAATTATGAGGTAGATGTGATATTTTGTCTTATAAACTATTTCAACTTATTTTATCTTTTAGTAGGTTATGTTAACCTAATCTTCTTCCAAACATGGCCAATATAAACTAAAAAAAATATTAAAAAATGAATGAATATCTTTTCAACAATAATAGAGACTCCCTTTTTAGAAGACCCCCACAACCCCCAAAGTTATCCACACCGCTCATAATGTGAGCCATACACATCATGTAGGGGTGAGCAGCGAATATACCAATCCACCCAAATCGAGCGAACCGAACCAATCCGCCGCATTTTGGACGAATGCATGATAACGAGCAAACGGTTGCGGATTAATTTTTTCCAATCCGCCTAGTTTTAGACGGATGACGGATTTAAGGTTCCTTTGGCCGCAACTGAATCACCAAACCGCAAGCACCCTTAGTAATTTATAAGACTTTGTATTTTCAATTTGTTTAGATATTCTGATTATATTTTCAATTGACAAATAGTTTAAATATTCTGTTTAATATATTTTGTTGAAAAAAAGTTTTCAACTTGAATATATTTTTTGAATTGAAAAAAATTAATGTATTATTTATTTATATTTTTTGATTTTTAAATCTAACTCTAAAAATAATAAATAGAAACTTGATATATGTTGGTTGATTTTTATTTTTAAAAACAGATATAGATGTAACAATATAGAGACATACAATCTCTATTAGTGCTTTGTTCATAATTTTGGTGATTTGAATTGTTTTTATATTTTAAAAACCACAGATTGTAATACTTTATGTGGATGAGACATGTTATAATTGTAATATGTGGATGAAGCATGTAATGATTGTAATATTCTAAAGTTTCAAACTTTCTTTCTTTGAATAAGACATGCGGTGATTGTAATACTTTTTTAAGTCATTGACTATAATACTTTTTTCTTTTTTTTTTAGGAAGTGTACAAGTTGAATTATGTTAAAAATTTATAAATTTTAAACCGCTAAACCGATTCGCACCCATCCGTCAATCCGTCAATTCGCTCAATCCACATCTGCTAGATTGGTGGACGGATAAAAATTTGATTTTTTTTAATCCGCTAATCTGACAGACGGATGACAGATTAAAAGTTTCGTAGCCACAACCAACCCGTACCCATTCCTTCCTGTGAATCACTTTAGGATTGTGAAATCCTCCCAAGAAGAAGGCTCACTCATTTTTCATATTTTTTTTATAAAAGCTTATTAAATTCTTTACTTTATAGATACGCACGCTAATATTTAAATATAAAAAATAAAAATGAAAGGTCCGAGGCTTCTAATATTTTTTTTTCAAGTTTAAACATCAATGACATCCATGATGATGCAATAACATCTAATTCTTTATTAATTGTCACACCCAACTATATAATATCCAAATGGGTTGGACAACCAATGATAAATATCTATATTAATTAATTAATTAATTAACATATAGGAGTCTGATCTTTTAGGAATTTTGTTAAACCAATCAAACCTTAAGCATGGAACTGATTCTTTTAATAATCATGTGTTTGTTTGTTTGTCTCTTTCTTTCTTTTTTTTTCTGTTTTTTCTTTTTTTTTTTTTTTTTTGGGTGGGGGAGGGGGGTTAAACACAAACCCTCTTAAAATTTTAAAAATATATATATAACTAATCTTATACTTTTGACATAATTATACTAATCTTTCTTAAAATTTTAATTTACATAACATATAGATAATTTTTTATCAATTTTTTGTGAGTTGTATGAATAAAAAACTAATGTTATTATCTCTTTCTTACTAAAATATAAGTTTATCTTTATTTATTTCAATGATTACCAAACATTAACATTAATTTCAATTGTTTTGATCATACTAAAAAAATTAATATAATTATGTCAAAAAGCTTATAGTAACTGTATTTTTTTAAAAACTTTAAATGAGATTAGTGTAATTTACTTTTTTATTTTTTATATAAATTAAGTGAAAGTCAGCTGGTCTAGATTTATCCATTCAGATTTTTTTTAGGTGAATAATTATGCGATAAAAATTAATTTATGTGGTGTAAATTTATGTAATGTGATGAAAATTAATTTTTAAATAATTTTTGAATTAATAAGGATAGATTTGTACTTTTATTCATAAATTAATGAGTAATGATACATTTCTTAATTTTAAAACTTTAATTGAACTGTAACAATGTGACAAGAAATAAAAAAATTAAAAAAAATAAGATCAAAACATCACATTATAGTAAGACTGGAGCTCATTAAGGCACCGTTTGGGAAGATGATTTGAGAGCTTTTTTCGATATTTTAGCTATAAAAGACAAAATAGATTATTTTAACCACAACAAACAAAATATCACATTCAACTCATAATCATTACACTATTCTCTCACAAATAAAAGCAAAAAAACTAAAATATCATTCTCAAACCAAATTTTTTAACACAAACTAAAATAATCAAAAAAATCAAAAAATTAAAAAACTAACCTACTTTCCAAATGAAGCCTAACTTTCTTTATTAGAGTAAAAAATGTTAAAAAACTGAGCTTTTACTGGTAAGTCCCATTTCGTGATGTGATATTTTTTTTTTTTTCTTTCTTTCTTTCTTTTCTTTTCTTTTCTATTCTTTTCTTTTTTTTCTTTTTCTTTTTTTTTTTTTTCACCGCCAGACTTTAAAGCTGCTGATTTAAAACTCTGAATCAAAACTGTTATTAGAGCTCTCAATTATTTATTTTTATTTTGTAAATTAATATGTATGCATTTGTCTGTTTGATGGTGTCCTTTGAAGCTGCTTTTAGGTTAAGACGATAAGTCACTCTCCTCATAATAATAGCAGTGTCTGACTGCTTTTGGCCAAAGAGTACTGATTCAAAGGACACAGATGAGTGTGACAATTCATCACCATCCGATGATATTTCCCAGAACAATCCCAATTTGGATACCTTACATTTCTTTGCTTCTCTCTCTTGATTTATCTCGCTCTCTCTCTCTCATCTCAAATTATTAATCACCAGTACTACTAATTTTTATTTTTTTAACGAAAAAATAAATAAATTACAAATACACCTCTAAAATTTACTTAAAGTATCAATTACCTTCTATAATTTAAAAAATTATAAATATTCTTTTATTAAAATTTTTTATTTAACAGAATTAATTAAAATAAATTTATAATTACTCTCCTATAC
This sequence comes from Camellia sinensis, assembly GCF_055761805.1. Lineage (NCBI taxonomy): Eukaryota > Viridiplantae > Streptophyta > Magnoliopsida > Ericales > Theaceae > Camellia > Camellia sinensis. The sequence goes on from NC_138964.1 coordinate 195,524,123, forward strand.
AATAATAAAATTACTTAAATTATTAATTAAAACATATTTATAACATTATTAAAAATTATCAATTGATTTGGTAGTTTATTTATAAAAAAAAACAATTTGTTATGAAATTAAAAACCCCTCAAAAGTTAAAATATAATTTTCAGAGCCACAAATGACAATTTATATTTTATTCAAATCTCAGAAAAAGTGTATGTAATTTACCCAAAAAATAAAAAAAGATGCTCCAAAACAACATTTCTGCTACTACAGCACACTTTACTAACAACATTTATGTATCGAATTTTTGCATAGAAAAATATACTCCATCATTTCATGGATCTCTCATTTGAAATTTAAACACTCGCCACCTTATTTTTAATGTAATTTTTGTAACCAATGTTCATATATGATTTCATGATTTCCCAAAAAATCATTTGTTACTTCATTCTGAATAGTTATGGAAGAGGATAGGATAGGACATGGTGAGGGGCTACTAGGGAGGAAGTTGAAGGGGAGGGTGGTGCGAGCTGCAGAGGACGTACTATTGATGAGTTAGGGTTAAGGTTAACAAAGATGAAAATAGATAAGTAGGTGTCAAACGAGTAACATTTTTTTAAAAAAATAATAATTAAAATGGTGCATATATATATATATATATATATATGTGAATAGAGTAATGATATGCGTTGAAAATAAGTGATGTGTAAATAAAAATTTCCTACCACTTGCAACCAACAATATTCACATAAGCAATGAGCATTGTAAGATCCACATGCTCAAAGTTTTTAAATGAACCCAATTAGTCAATTTTTCATTCGCTAAAGTAGAGAATGTTAGTGAACATGCTAAATATAATTTTTTGATAAAAAAAAGATTTAAGAAAGATAACAAATGGCGACAAACAAGTAAACCAACTTACATGAAAAAATAAACAAAGCAAATAAACAAAGGTACCAAGGATATGAGCAAAGAAAGTACATACAGTTATGGATAACCTCAATATAAACTACAGCTATACTAGGATCTGCAGCAATAAATATTATATATATATATATATAAGCCCTGTTTGGCAAGTTAAATTTTAACTTTTTTTGAGCTAAAATTCACAAAAAAAAAAAAAATAATTAAAATAATCAATAAGATAAAATATCACATCAAACTCAATTATTCACTTTTTCTCTCACAAATATTACATTCAACTATAAAAAAATTCAACCATCTTTCCAAACACAAAAATTTTAACTTACTAAAATAACTAAAAATTAAAATAACCTACTAAAATAATCAACTTTCCAAACAAGGCCATAATATGCAGAAAAAAATAACATAATTTTAAACTTAGTCATAATTTTTTTTAAAAAAAAAATCATAACTAAACATCACATGAAATATAATCAAACATCTCATAAATCATAACTAAAATATTATGATAATCAACCAAAAAACAAAAATAGTTATAATTTAAAAAAAAAAATAATATAAATAATCCATTCATGGTGGTGTGCATAATAAAATTTCCCATAGATCAACAGTACAGTCAGAATAAAGCAAATCTAGTTCAAGATTTCACCTGTATGTTTTGTTTGACTGAGGATATCATCTCATCATTTCCCATGGAGATGAGACTTCAAATTTTTTTTGGGATCTAATTTATAATCCTAGTTCAGACCAAGAGATTAGCCCTAATTAAGATAAGACGTCATCTTACCAATGAGAAATTTAATTTCAAATCTCCTAACCCTATTATCTCCCATCAATTGTAAAAGTAATATAAACTTGTCATCCCATGAACTAGAACTTCAGCCATTCAACCTACTGTCTCTTGTCTCTAACACCAAGAAAAAAATTCTCCAAATCCCAGATAAGACGACTACTAATCATGGCCAGAAATCTGGAAAAACCTAAGCCAACTACTAATCATGGCCTATCCCTAACATAGTTATGTACTCTTGATTTATGTTTTTGGTATGATTTTGAGAGGGAAACAAAGCTCAACGCATTGAGATCTTTACATGATTACAATTAGGACACATCATCTATAATAATGCTTGTTGAATATATCAAAATAATACTATAAGAATCAGAAGAAAAAAAAGGGGTTAAGAGGGTCTCATGAGAGAGTGGAACCCAATCTTATGGAGCCAATTTTGGGGTCTTGAGAACTGCTGTGGGAATCCTGATGATGCTGCAGCAGTTGCAAACAATTGTGGAGGATTGAGCTGCCATTGCTGATCGCCTGAGGATAGAGAAAGGTCTCCTCCCGTCCGTCCGCCTCCGTTGCTGCTGCTTGGATACTGAATCTGCAAAACAACATTCCAATGGTCAATTTAAGGGTCTAATTATAAATCCGGTTACGAACTCTAGGATTTTAAATACTGGCCAATACAATACTGATGGGCCGATCGAGATTTTTGACCTTTCAATAATGATATCATTTGATATATATCAGCAGCCAAGCCTAATATCGGGCAATCAAGATTTTTTTACTTCCGATACCAATACTCACCAAAATATCAGCCGACATTGTCGGATATTGGCTAATAGGGAATTTCACTGTCGGCTATTTGGCTAATAGGGAATTTCATTCCCAATATTGATTAATCAGCTGCTGACATTGTCCGATATCGGTTGATTGGGATTTTTTTTTAACCTTTCGATAGAAATGTTCACCGATATATCAGCTAAAAATGTCCAATATCGGCTGGATATGTAAATGGATCACTTATTCTGACACCATCATTTAACACAATGTATATCAGAAAAAGGAGTGTAGTTTGAGATACAGACTTGGTAATTTGATGAGCTGAGTTGTGGTGGAAACATGTGGTGCTGCAATGGGGGTCCAGACCCTTTGGTGAATTGCCCATATTTGTGCATGTCATTAGCCTTCTGCAGTGAGCTCGGCAATTGAATGTGAGTTTGGTTCAGAAGCAGCATGGTTTCAGTCTCATTGTACCCACCACTACCATGTCGACATGGCTCTTGTTGCATATTTATCTTGGTTCCCATGAAAATAAAATAAAATACAGAATTAGCATAAAGGGTGCAACTAAAAAACTTACTAGGATTTTAGACTTTCGATATTGATATTCACTGATATATCGGCTGAGCAGTATCCAAGTACCTTTGGCATAAATCCCCGATTGTGCCAATCAACCTCGAACGCCATGGCAGCATGATGCTGATCCGCTGCAACGTTTTGGACATCACCTCCCAATTCCTGGCTGCCTTGTTTTGAGGCTGAAGTTCTGCTGCCCAAGCTCAAATCCAAATTGTGGTCTGGTGCATTGCCCGAACACTCTGTGCAACATATACACAATCAAAATCGATACAAACACAATGTATGTTGAAAACATTAAAAACCAAAAACATGGATTGATCTTCCATCAATACCATTCAGTAGTCATAAGAAAAAAATTCTACTAATTACCGGCAGAATTAAGCTCGTCATCATAGATGCTTGGATCAAAGTTGGTCACCGCCTCTTTGCCATTGCACTTGATCGCAGCTTTATCATAAGCCCTAAACAAAAATACCAGAAATTTCAAGCCCAACTAACTTTAGAAATTTAAAATTGAAAACAAAAGCACCAAAAATACACACCTTGCAGCTTCAATTTCAGTATCAAAAAGCCCCAAATAGACATACCTGTTTAATTTTGATACAACATACATAAGCATTATCAATCTAAAAAAAAATAAAAACCTAAAAAGACCAAAAGGCTAATTGAGTTTGGGAATGATTGATATTAAAATGGGGTTTAAACATAGTTTTAAATATATAGGCTGATAACAGTATATCAGCTGATATATGTCTGTTCACGATACGGATCGGCTGATATTTAAAACACGGGTTAGAAAGGATGTGATGAGAATGATATACTGTTACTTTTTGCCCAAAAACTGGCCCATTCTTGCCTCCCATCTTCCACATTTGTGCAAGGTAACACCTCTATATTTGGAGCTTCCTCTAGGGAACCCAGTACTTTGTCTCCTCAGTACATGCACAAATTCCTCCTTTGTTAAATTACTCATCTGTTTTGCACACAAACAACATTACAAGAATCTTCACTCTCTCAGAATCATATTTTTTCCACAAATTTTCATAGAAGAAGAAAAAAAATGTACAAAGAAAATAATAAATAAATAAAAATCAAGAAAAAAAACAGCTACGGTGAAAGAAAAACAAGAATCCTTTCTCTCTCTACCTGTTTTAAGTCATCTCCATAATCTTCAAGGCTGAAATTTATATCTGCCTCGACTCCGCGGAACTTGATGGCTGCCCTATCATATGCACTGAAAATTTTTCTACATATCAATGTCAAGTTTTCCAGAGAAAAGGGTCAAATTTTATCGGGAATATTAGTGAGCTTACCGTGCTGCGGCGTGTGCAGTGTCGAATCCACCTATAGAGACATTCAAGAACAAGCCCATCTCACCCATGTCAGAAAACAAAAACCAAAAAAAAAAAACTAGTTTTTCTTTTTCTTCATAATCAAAACAAAAGAAAAAAAATAAATAAGAAAACATACCCAGATAGACTTGTTTTCCACAGTCCCTGAATCAAAAACAATGAGAAAATTTGATTGAATTTTCAAAAATGGAAATTAAAAAAACAAAACAAAAGTGTGATTGTGTTCTGCAACAAGAAAAGTAATTAACTAACCATATATGAGACTCCCACCGCCCGGTCCGCCGGTAAAACGTGACGCCTCTGTACTGTGAGCTTCTCGACCTTGGCCCACGGCGGCTCTTCTTCAGAGGCTGCGAAAGCTCCACCGATTTTCCGATTCCGCCGCCGCTAGCGCCGCCGCCGATGAGTGGACAAAATTTAACTCCGACCCAGTGAGCCCTCGGAAAATTCGACCCTCCTCCGCCGCCGCCGGAGGTGGTCCCCATTTCGAAATCCTCCACCGGGAAGAACTGACGGGTCACCGGCAGGTCGCTCTCCGATACCGAGAACCCGAATATCTTGCTGCAGCTCCGCTTCCGACCGCCTCTGTCACCGCCGTCGTCATCGTCAGAGGCTTCTTCGATTACCACAGCGGAGGAACTTGAATTGGATACGGATCCGACCCGTTTTCCCTTTTCATCGTCTCCGGGAGAAGAACAGCCTTCGGATACATCGTCTCTGATTCTCTGATCAGGCGAGTCGTTCAGATCCCACATTTCTCTGTCGAGAAAATTTTATGGAAAGAAAAAATTCCTATTTCTTGGTCTAGTTTCTCTCTCTAAATAGATATAGTGGGGAATATAATAATTGATTAAATGGGAACACTTTTTTTGTTTAGTGTTTGAAACAACAACATATGCTAAAACCTAAGACCAAGAAAAGAGAGCTATATGTGTTTCTTGTTTATATGTTGTGAAAAGGAAGAAGTAGGAGGGAGGAGGAGAAGGTGGGGTGGGGTGGGGTGGACAAAGCCCAGTTTGAGGAAGCTATATGCCCCTCTCTCTCATCTTTTTCCTCTTTTTCTCTCTAAAACCTCTCTCTATCCCTCAACTTTTTCCCCTCTCAAAACCCTTCTTTTTGTTTTTTTATTTTTAAATCATTCTTAAATTCATTCATACACTTCGTTTCTCTCTCTAGAAGTGTAATATATCTCTTTGTCCCTTTGGGTTCTCTAGTAGTCTCTCTATCTCTCTCTACTTTACTGATATGAAAACACTTCTCTCTCTTGTTTTTATCTCTTTCTTTAATTTCTCATTGGTTGTTCCAAGGAAGTTCCAGTAATGAGAGAGGAAAAAAAAAATGGGAAACAGGGAAGAACCAAAGAAAGAACCATCTCTTTCTTACACAACTTTCCGACGTTAACCAAATCGAAAAAGCAGCCCCCTTCTCTCTCTTTCTCTTCTTTTCTCTCTCTCTATCTATATTACCCACTACTAATATAGAAACAGACAGGACAGAAGACTAATAAAAAGATGGCTAATTTACTCAGTTACCTTTATTAGTTGTACTTAATTAGTATCACTTCAATTCCATCCATTCATTCATTCATTCAACAGTAGAGAAGAGAGAGAGTGGTGATGATTTTCTTTCACGACCCACATCACAAGTCACCTCCCTTTGCTTTTTTGCCTAATTTTCTTTTTCCCTTTCCTTGTTTTTACTTTTCCTGGTTTTTACCATTTGGGAGGGGGGGTGGAGTAAATTGGGGGGAAAAAGGAGGGGTAGTTTGGGGAGAAGGGTGAGGGAATTATTGGGTGAGAGTGAGGTGGTGCAGGGAGGAAGGGGGGAGGTTAAGGGGGTGTTTGGGCGATCAGAAAAGGGAAAAAGGAAACAATGGGAGAGGAAAAGGAAAACTTTCCAGAAATGTCCAATCCAAGAGTACAGGAAGGGCCCACCTCATTTGCCGCTTTTGTTAAAACTAGCGACTAATGGCTTCTCTGAGCCCTCTTTGTGTGTGTACCTCGTATTTATTAACCCCACTTTGCCTATTTCAACCCCTTCTTCCCCGCTTACCTAATTCTCTCTTTCTTGGCGCGTAGTCTTCACAACTTCATCCTTTGGATAAAAATAAACGGATATTATACCGAGAGAGTGTGTTTGTTTGGACGGATTGGATAAAGAAGGATTGTAATTCATCGAATTATTAGTCTTGAGATATATTGTCTTCGGACTATTTAGTTAAATTAAATTTATATTTTAATCATAAGATTAGATGTCTTGATTTGACTATTTTTAATATTTAGTTAGACTGGATTAGGATAAATATTTAAAAGACAATTTTACCCTTATAATTTATAATTTTTATTTAATATATAATTTTAAATTTGTAATCTATAATTTATAATTTAACAATATTAAAAAAATTTAATTTATAAGGCCATAATTTTTAATTTATTATTTTCAATTAAATTAAATTTATAATTTACATTTTTTTATGTAATATATAATTTCAAATTAACAACACTAAAAAAATAATTTTATTTAATATATAAATTTAATTTTTTAACAACACTAAAAAAATTTAATTTATAAGGCCATAATTTTTAATTTATTATTTTTAATTAAATTAAATTCTTAATTTATAATTTATATTTTTTATTTAATATATAATTTTAAATTAACAACACGAAAAAAATTATAAGGCCATAATTTTTAATTTATTATTTTTAATTAAATTTGATTTATAATTTATAATTTATATTTTTTATTTAATATATAATTTCAAATTAATAACACTAAAAAAATAATTTATAAATGTTTAAAAGACTATTCTACCCTTTTTCAATAGTTTATTAAGTAATAACATGAGGGTAAAATAGACATTTTATACATTAGTCCCATGGGGATGGAAATAATCTCACCCCTGCCCCTAGTATACAATAATCCCTCATATGAGGAATTAATAGTCCGGAGAGACTATTAATTCGGAGTAAAAAAATTGAACCAAACAATGAACTATTAGTCTGGATGGACTAGTAGTCCAATCCTATGAAATAATCTCTCAAAACAAACACACTCAAAGTGTTATGATATATACGACTGGTTTGCTAAGTTAGTTAAAAGTTAATTTTTGATTTTTAATTTATTTTTTATTATATTATTTTTCATATTTTTATTTATAAAAAGATAAAAAAAATCAACTTTTTAAAACGCCTCATATCATATGTATTTTATTATAAATTAATATAATTTTATTATAAAATTTGTAATATAATTATAAATATATAATTTTGTTATAAATTGACACAATAAAAACTATAATAATTAAGTCATAAATTTTTTATTTTTTTTATATTAAATTATGATGAGATTACATATTTTACCATTGATGTTACAAAAATTTATAATAAAATTACACTAATTTGTGGCAGGGTGAATATGGTATGCATCCTTACGAGAGTGCACACCATAGGTTTTTCCTAAATTATATTTAGGAATGTGTTTGGATCAAGATTTGTGTAAGAATTTAAAAAAAAATAAATGAAATGTGTTTCATTCACATTTTATTATTTTATTATTTATGTTTTCAAATTTATATTCAAATCAGTGGTATTTTAGGGAGTTGGTAAAAAATTAATTTTTTGAATTTTTTGTGACTTTTTAACTTTTTTATGAGAAAAAAATAATGAGATAATATAACTCAAAACAATTAAAAAGTCAAAAAACTGACCTTTTACTATGTTGCCAAATTTAAACACAACATTGGGATTGGTTTAATAGTTTTTTGCCTTTTTAATAGTTTTTGACTTTGTAACTAAAATATGAAATGACAAAAATTAAAGGACTATTTTGAGAAAGTGGTAAAAATTAATTTTTTTTACTTTTAATCAAGATTTTTGAATTTTTCATAAAGTGACTTGAGAAGTTGGTAAAAAGTTATTTTTTTAGTTTTGTAGATAATATTTTTTTAAGTTGTCATGTCATGGTGTAGAACTATAGAATTATCAAAATGTCCTCACCCAATGTAATATATTGCCATGCATGATAAAGGCACCAATTCTAATGGCAGTATCGTAATTTCACGTCTTTGATTATAATCAGAATCTCAAATCAGTTTTTGCCCAAAAACGCTGGCGTCCGCCGTCTGCGTTCTCACCCCCGACGCAGCGTTTTAATCTGTTGCCAAAATACCACAAAGTATTTGGAAATAATTTTTTAATTTTTTATAAAATAAAAATACAAATAGTAAAGATAATGGAGAGCAATTTTTAACCCCTTTTTTATGATTTTTTTTTGAATTTTTATATATTTTTTTTTTATACTATTTTAGACGTTGACAAATGGAACCTTAGAGAGCGTTTGGCAATACCAAGAAAATGGAACCTTAGAGAGCGTTTGGCAACCTTAGAGAGCGTTTGCCAATACCAAGAAAAGACCCCCCCCCCCCCCCACCCCAAAAAAAAGAGGCTAATCTCTACCACTATCCTCTATATTTCTTCATTTATTTATTTATTTTTATTTTTTTTTGTGAGTTTCATTTCAGTTCATAACGATGATCTAAATAATTCATCTCGTAAATTTTGTAACAACAATTGCTTGTGTAAAAAATCAATTTTATAAAATATCGATAAATAGATGATTAAATTGTATTTTTTTAATATAAATTTGACGATTTAAGTTTAAATTTATAATTGCCATATATATACTTTTTAGAAAATTATTTGTGCACGTACCTACTGACAATGGGGAAGTCAGGATTTTGTTTCAAAAGAGGCACCTTTGAAATAAAATCTTAACAAAAATCATAATTTAACTTAATTTTTATTTGATGGTAGGACTAAATATGCCCGTTGGACACTCCTTGCTGACGTCATGGCTTACATAAGCACGCTCCTGATGTCATGGCTTACATAAGCACACTCTTGATGTCATCGCTTACATAAGCACACTCATTGATTTTGAATAGTCAGCAAAAGATAAAAAATAAGACTGATTTTTTCTTTTTGTTTTATCAAACATGGAGCCACCATTTTTGTAGACAATTTAATACAAAGTTCACAACTTTCAAACAAACAAATAATTTTCTCCATCTAGTTTATAATATATATATATACACACACATATATATATATATATATATATAACTCCATCTTTTTCTTCTTGTTTGATTATAATATAATATAATCAATGTAATGTAAAAAAATTTAATAGCGCACGTGATGTATTCTGCATATAATGTTATATAAGTTCTAATCGAAATTTTGCATACAGAAAAATCTCTATAATTAATATTTATGATGGATCTGAAAATATATATCCTCTTTAAAATATTGTATATGTTGTAAAGATTTTATACTAAATATTTTACCACTCCATATTAATTTTGTCAAAATAAGACAACCCATAAATATCAAATTTGTCAAAATAATACAACCAATCAATCATTTTTGTCAAAATAATATAATTAATCGATTTGTCAAAAGATGAATAATAATTAACCCTATTTTTCAAAAAGTGAATAGTAAAGTTTTTGAAAATATTTAAAATAATCATTTTTGTCAAAATAATATAATTAATCGATTTGTCAAAAGATGAATAGTAATTAACCCTATTTTTCAAAAAGTGAATAGTAAAGTTTTTGAAAATATTTAAAATAATATTTAACATATATATTTTAAAAAGATAATATTATTTTATTTAAATAATATTTAACAAATATATATATTTTAAAAAGATAATAATTTGTGTCAAATAATATGTATATTAACTAATATATTTTAGACATCATCAAAATTAAATAATATGATTAACACCATGAATTCTAAATTATAAAATAAAATTAGAATTAGAATTTTATACTACACAGAAAATTTAAAACCAAAACCACAGAATTAATTTCTGTAAAAATAAAAGAAACAAGAATTGTAACTTTTATTTCTAATTAATTTGAAAATAAAATAAAATTTTATTTAAACAAATTAATTCTACACATAAAAATATTTCTGTAACACTTCAAAAATTAAAATACTGAAACAAAATTTTAATTAATGAACACTCAGAAATTATTTCTAAAAATCAAAATTAATTTCTGACCAACTTCACAAATAAATATTTTGAATTGTTAATGGCTACCAGTATATTACTACTAGTTATCAAAGAAAATAAACAGTATATTACTACTATTTGTTTTTCCAACCAGAATATTATTTTGTAAAACCACATAAAATAATTTCTATAAGAAGAAGAAAGAGAAAAGGAAACAAATGAAAAATTCTGTATAAACAGAATAATTCGAACCTGTCTTAAGATCGTTGGAACAAACTTCTTTGTAAAATAAATAGCTTGAAACAAATCAAACAAATAAAAATAAATTACTTACAAAATTTATTTTACCGAACCGAATAAATATTTAAAAGATCAAGTCGAGTATGTGACACTCTGTCATTAAGACAGATTTGCCCCGCTACGTTACTTACGGATAATGACATCTATCTCCTAAGATACAATAATTTTCACAAATTGTAGTAGCACTCCAAACAATTTGTATAGCGAACCAAATCTACGTTCTATATTCTCTGAATTTTTTCCCTAAAAATAATATGAAGAATAATGCAACCAAAGAACAAAACCGAGAAGAGAAACAAATTTCTGGATATTTTCGGATGCCCAAACTGCTGGAATATGCTGGTATTTATAGCCATAACAGTGGTTGTTCGAACAGGTATGATCTTGAACTGAACAAGTGCGAAAACCCTGAACAGATACAGTTTGAAATTGGACAAATCTGCTAACTGCTGGCAATTTTAAAATTGCCCAAAACTGCTGGACAATTTTTCAATCTGTTGAACAGTTTGAACCTGTTAAACCTGTTGGAAAATGGACTGAAAAAGAGCACCGCTTGGACTGAAAAAATTGGCGCAAAATTTAAATTAATTTTCTCGCAAAAAATTGAAAAAATTCAAATAAATTTTAACAAAAAAATTAATATTAGAACTAAACCGACCCACAACCCACATTCGCAACCAGCACGGGACGACTGGGCAGCCGGACGATGGCATACGTACGCGTGTGTGGTGGTTTGAGCCAAGGTTCAATTTGTCTATAACTCCTCCCTTTTACAAACTTGGGGCCCAACCTAAGTGTTGTCACCTAGAACTTATATACATACATAAGTTCTCCTTAAGTTTCAATGTGGGATACCTCATTTTAAGGAAACCCACATTTTACTCTTTAATTATCTATTTCACGAATCCGAAAACGACGTCAAGTTCTCATTCACTCATAAATGGTTTTGACGAACCGTATTCACCATGTGACTTGCCATGCGGCAAGGAACACGTCACCTCTTTGGACCCACCCCAAAAAACGTGTGGGCCCCATCCAAATTTGAGCTCAAAGTTAATCCAAAACAACCCTATAAAACCGTTATTTCCAACAAATAGTGAAACTTCTTTAACAATCATAACATTTAATTTAAGAAATTTTTTCTTCAAATTTTTATTTTTAATATAAATCTTAATTGGTAGGTTTCATTGAGTAGGTTATGAAAATATAAATTTTATGAAAAATATATTTATAAAATTTTAATATGTTTAATAAAAAATTTATAGGGAAAATTACAAAAAAAAAAAAAAAAATCTAAGGATTGACTCTTGTAACAAAATAAACCTTCAATTTTTAATTATACGAATATAAATCCTAAAATTTTGATTTATTTTCAAACTAAGCCATTGGCATATTTCCGTTAAGTAAAATCAATAATAAAAAAAATTGAATATTTCAGTCATTAAGCTCAACGGAGATAGGTACTTTAGACATTTTATGTATATCTACATCAAGTTTAATAACTAAAATACTTTTTTTGTTGTTGAATTTAATTAGCAAAAATAGACAAATAGTTTAGATTGAAAAAAAAATCAAAAGATTATGATTTAAATTAACAAAATTAATTTTTTTAATTAAGTTTAGAGTTAATTATCCAAAAGTCTTATTTACAAATGTTATAGTAATTTAGGTCTTATCTAAATTTTTTTGAACCAATAAGTCTTATTTAGTAAAACTAAGAATATTATCAGTTTTTCCTAATTTTTAAAACTAAGAACATTATCAATTTTGCATAGTAATATTCAAGATAATTGTTTCAGTAACTGATAAAAAAAACAGAGCATGGGATTAAATGTTGTTGTTATTCTACTTATTGGTTTGATTCAATTATCCAATAGAATCGAAAATATTATTATTTTTTCCAGTTTTAAGACTAAGAATATTATCAATTTTTTCATTTTTATTTTTTTATTTTTTTTTCCAGTTTTGCACATCAATGTTCCATCGTCATACTCCTTTATAGACACAAAATTTTTAATTTTGCAGAAACAAAATAATTTAGTTTTTTTCAATTTTTTCAGAAAAAAGAAAAAAAATTCAGTGTGTTTGGTTTCAATTTTCTAATTTTGTTTTTTGAAAACTGAGTTTTTTATTTTTTGTTTTTAATGAATATCTTTAAAATTTTAAGCATTTTTTTTTACTTTTTTAGATGCACCTTATATATCAAAAAAGTAAAATATTTGTAAAAAAATATTTCGAAAAATTAATAAATAAACAAAAATAAGAAAAATATACTGAATTTTTATATTTTTTTGTATTTTTGATATTTAGTGAATTTTTTAAAGATTTTTTTCACGAAAATTGTACTTTTTAAGTGTATTTATTTAGGTGTGTCTAAAAATTAAAAAAAAAATGCTTAAAATATTTTAAAAATTTAATAAAAACAAAAAACTATGAAAAACAAGAAAGTAGAATTTTCTGAAAAATGTTTTTAGAAAACTCAAACAGAGCAAAAATTATTTTTTTTTTGCACATAAATTATTATTGTTATTATTTTTTAGTTTTTTCAATTTGAAAGTTGATGTTTAAAGTTTTGAAAATCAAAATAAATGTTACATCATCATGTTCTTTTATAAATAATCATAAATGATGAACAATCATTATTTGAATGACAATTTCGACTATTAAAAATTTAATTGGAGTTGAAGATCTAAAAAATCTTAGTTAAAATCTAATAGAGTATAAGTTCATAATTTATTACTTGCGTGTAAAATGCCCTTAAGTTTAATAACAAAAATACTATTTTTTTTTTGGTTATTTTTGTTGGTTTTACTTAACAAAAATAGGTAAATAATTTAGATTGAAAACAAATTTAAAATATTATAATTTAAATTGATAAAATAAAAAAATCATGATTTATTTTATTATAAGGCTCAAACCCTTGATTTTTTTTTTTTAATAGATGGATGGCTTATCTCTAGTCTACATAGTGGACAGAAACGTACTGTTTGGTTTGTTGGGCCCACTATGGGTCTATTTCAATAATCTGAACCGTTAAATGTGTACAACTCGTCAAGTACTTTATGTTTGCAAAAAATCACATTGATCAGATATTGGTAATGACCTCTTGATTGAAACACATTTTTGTTAACAATATATTTTTAAAATTATATTTACCATTGAAAAAAAAGAATTCCGACCAAGGGGCTACCGATATCTGATCAACGTGTTTTTTTACAGGCATAAAAGTATCCGACGATTTCTACATATTGTATGATTTAGATCATCGAAACAAAACCTATGATAGGTTCCATAGACCTAAAACATGTTCCAATCCACCATATGAACTAGAAAGAATTCTCTCTTTTTTATAATTTTCACAAAAGTATAACAGCCTCTAAGTTGTTTGTGAGCATCTAAATAAATATATTTTGTCAAGATGTTTGTGAGATGATATAAATAAATATATTTTTTACTTTTTTATAAAAAGTTATTTAGAAAAGTAGAGAAATAATATGACCTAAATAAGTGTACTTATATAAGTTATGCCAAACACCCACTTAGCAAATGTTTTGTGAGGTTTAAAGCTTGTTTGTCATGACCTATCATAGCACACTTTTTTTTTTTATAATTTTTTTTAGGTCATATTACCGCTCTACTTTCTATACATATTTTTGTAAAAATTCAAAATATATATTTATTTAGATTATTTCAAACAACGCCTTAATCTTGTAAGATTGTAGATTTTAGGACCTATAAAAAAAAAATTACCCAATTTTCATTTTCCAAAACACCACTTTATATCAACGGTAAACTACCAACAAATTCTAATAATTAGACTTCATTCTCATCAAGTCTTATTGAAAACAAGTCCTAATAAAAATATCACTAAAAATAATTTGGATAAATTACAAATACACCCCTGAGATTTGATTAAAATACAAATCACCTTCTGTGATACTGGAAATTACATTCCACTCTCTAAGTTTTCTAATTTTATAATAAATCTCCCCTTTTATTAATAAATCATGAAGTTAATTAACAATTTTTAATGATATTAGAAATATGTTTCAATTAATAATTTAGGAAATTTTATTATTGTATAAGGCAATAATTATGAATTTTATTTTTTTAGTTAATTTTGTTAAATAAATTTTTTTGATAAAGGGGTATTTGTATTTTTTCAAACCACAATGGATAATATGTATTTTAAGCAAACTTTAAGGGGTGTATTTGTAATTTATCCAAATAATTTTTTGTAATATTTTTTTGCATATTTCACTAAAAATTGACAATTAGTGACTTTTTATCAAAATTTTTATAAATTATTGCTAAAACTTACAATTAGTTAGTTTTTTTGTGATAAATTTTTTAATCTGTTGCAAAAAATTAAAAATTAGTGACATTTTTTGCAATAATTTTTTAAACTATTGTTAAAACTTATAATTAGTGATTTTTTTTGTGATAAAATTTTTAAACTGTGGCTAAAAATTATCAAATATCATTAATTATCATAGGACCTACACGTAAGTCCTCCATGTATTAGATTTAACTAAATTGATTAAATAATCTCTCAATTTCAGAATCAAGGATAAACAAATAATATTGTCCCATTTGTTAAATAAGGAAAAATTAAAATCCTACTATAGTGGAAGGATAAAGTGATATTCACAAATACTTCAAGGGTCTTATTATAATTAAATCTTAATTTTTATTATAACAAAAAGCAAAGTTAAAATACTTTCTTGATGTATTATGTTTTATTACACACTTACGTGTAATTCTTCAATTATTTTAGGTGGAAAAGGCTGATGTTTGAATCTGGATATCATGAGTGGCCAAAACTGTCCCCAACATTGACAACCACCTCTAACATGTGGAAGTCCTACCTTTGTTGTACCAAACAAAAACCTTACAATTTTTTAATTGTGGAGTTATATTAGTCAGACAAGATTTATAATTTTTTTTACATTAAGCTAATTATAACAAAATAAATTTTGAGTACAATATATTGCTTGATGTAATGATAGTTCATAAGTTAAATATTATTTTATTATTTATTTAGAGAAAATTTTACCAAGTGGTCGATCATCCAATAAATAAAAAAAATTAGGCAATTTTCACCAAGTGATTGACCACCCAGTCATTTATCCGGTCGACAACCTTATATTTCTTAAAATTGAATAATTTTTACCAAGTGGTCAACCACCCAATAAAAAATAAATATTTTATAAAATTAAATTTTAGAATAGAGAGCCTAATGAAATGTGTACATAAAAAAAATACTAACAAAAATATAAAAGTAGATTTATAGTTATAATTTGACTCAAATATGTCCGTTTAGGCTGCGAGTTAGCTTTTTGGCTTCTTGACTATTTTAGGCTAAGCTAAAAAGCTTCATTTGAGATGGGTTTTATTTGCTTTTTTAACTTTTGTGAGAGAAAAAATAGAATGATTATGGTTTGAATGTGACATTTTGTCTTATTGACTTTTTAACTTATTTTGTCATTTTGTGACTATTTTAACCCAAGATTGAGATGCCAAACAAAGGCTAAGTTTGATGCGAATGCTCTAAATACATATATAATTAGGTTAATAATTTGTCCTGCAACTGCTTCAACTCGTGTAATGATATTTTTTAATTTAAAATAATTATAAATCTACATCTATTTTATAATCATTAAATATGGAATAAAAATTGCCATTACATGACTGGAATGGAGAGGAGATCAAACTCTAAGTGATAAATTTTATAAACATTAATAATTAATATAATAATTTTTTTATGTCTTAATTAATATTTTTTCTAAAAATCGCTGAGTTGTAATTCTCCCAATTCATTTTCCAGTCTTGATTATATTAATTAAATATTATTTTATATATTTACTTATATATAATTTAATTTTTAAGAGATCATTTGGTAATAAGCTAATTTAATAAAAAATTACTAAAAAAATTCAAAATTCAAAATTTTCTTTTCATTCGCTCTACTTTTTATACGTTTTTATTTTTAAAAAAAATATCAAATATTTTATTTTTTAAACTCATATTTTAGTTAAAAAATTAAAATTACTAAAAAAATACTTTCCAGATGAATGCTAAGGTGTTTTGAAAAGATGGTTAAAAGTTGATTTTATAGCTTTTTTTTGTGAGAGAGGAAGTGGGTTAAAAACTATAAAGTGACTTTTAACTCACTTTCCAAAATAGGCCTAAATATAATAAGAATTAACCACAAATATATATATATATATATATATATTTTACATCTTTATCTCTCATGTTTAATTTTTTTGATTTTCATTATTCATTTTTTCTACCACAAAATATGTCATTTCTCTCATTGGTACTGTTCATTTCTTAGAGCGGCAAATTAAGTTAGGCCTATTTTTAATTTTTAATTTTCATTTCTTAGAGCATTCATTTTGAATCACATCATCTCTCACATTTTTTTACACATTTTTTCAAGAGAAAATAAAAAAAAAAACAAAAAAATCAACTTTTAACCATCTTCCCAAAATACCCTTAATAGTGTCGTGTTTCTTCCTTACCTTCCTATAGGAGTGTAAAAATGGCCCGTGGCCCGTGGGAGGCCTGAAGCCCGTTCGCGGTCCGGGGATGGGCTCGGCCCGTTTTGGGCTTGAGTCATCATTTTGAAGTCTGTCCCGATTTGTGGGACAGTCCCATCGGCCTACTTAAGGCCTACTCTAGGCTGGGGCCGAGGCCCAGTGTTTTTTAGTAGAAAATAATAAAATTTTGGTAGAAATTTTTTTTTTTTTAAAAAAAAAGGTCAGGCCCAAGCCCACCGACCCGCCCGAGGCTCAACCAAGGCTCGAATACCCATGGGTTTGTGCTTGGGCTTGGGCCTATTTTTTGGTCTGTGGGTTGGTCCAGCCCAAATTTTGAGGGGAGCCCGCGAGGCCTGACATGGCCTGGGCTGAGCTAGATTTACACCCCTACCTTCTTGATTTTTCTAGTCTTGTCCCGCTTGCTCTTGCTTATATTTTTGTAATTAAGGTTTTTTTAAAGAGTACATAAAATTATGTATTAACTTATTTTAATCCCATCATCTCTTTTTTGTATGTTTTTTTTTTAATAAATAAAAAAATTAATTTATAACTTATATCCAAAACAACTCTAAATATTTAAACATGGACATATGTAATTTTTCAAAGGGTCCAGCTTGTCTCATGTTGAGATCAAGATTGGACTCATCCAGTTCGGCCCATGGGCCCATTTTGGGGTCTCGTTTCGATAATTTGAACAGTTCAATATGTAGAAATAGTCAAATACTATATCTTTGTAAAGCAACACATTGATTGGATATAGATAGCTATTTGATCGGATCAGATTTGTATTCAAAAAAATAAACGGTGAAAACATTAACGGTTGACAGAATTCTGATATGATCAAATAGTTATCAATATCTGATTAACGTGATTTTTTTATTGGAATATAGTACTCGACTAGTTCTACATATTCAACGGTTCATATTATCAAAACAGAACTAAAAAATGAACCCGTAAGCTAAACTAGACAAGTCTAGTCTTGAACTCAACAAGAGCCCAACTAGACCCTTTTTCAAATTAAAGTTGCTTGTAAATCAATTAGGACTTTAGAAAACTAGTATGATGTTCTAGTGTTGTACAAAAAATGAGGACTTTCTTAGTTCAACAATTCTGTTAGGTTTTTTCTTGGCAATCCCGTTTGACAAAACTCCTTTAAGTTGTATTTGTTTTCGCATTTTTTATTTCAGTGAGGCTATGAGTGTTTAGATGCGAATCCAACACGAATTGTGCCTTGCAGAGAAGTTTGTGATGTTAATGCTTTCAAGATTGCCACTTCGCTGATTATGACAGGGATCGAGCTGCCCGGTCAGCTCGCGGGGGTCCAGGGGGCAGCGCCCCTTGGTGGGTCAGGGGCAGCGTCCAGGCGGGGTCAAGGGGCAGCGCCCCTGAAGCAAAATGCAAAATTGCATTTGAAATTGCATGTCCGCCCTTGTTCGCTCGAGCGAAGGAGTTCTTGGTCGAGCGAAGGCTACGTCTAACGAAAAACCTGAAAAGGATGATTTTACGCTCGAGCGCAAGTTGTTTGGCTCGAGCGAAGCCACTTATGGAAAACACGCGTTTTTGGTTCCTCGCTCGAGCGAGAGAGTCTTCGCTCGAGCGAGCTTCGTAGTCCTAGATTTCTATAAGTACAGGTTTCTGTCAGATTTTAGGATTACTTCTCCAGATCTTCTTTTTGGATATTAAGGTTTATCTCTGAAGATATTTTGCTAGTTTTCTTTGATGTTTTGATTGAGTATTCAACTCATGGTTTGAAGAGTATACATCAAAGGATTATTTGTTTATTCTATACAAAAGAGAGAGTTGTTCTTCGGTGGATTCTAAAGAATACGAGCCTGAAGCTTTGGTGGATTCTGGAGTGGCTCATCGTCAAGACAATTTCGAGGTGAAAACGGGGTTGGAAGAGACACATAGAGGTTGGTTCAATTCGGGCATGGATTCGCTAGGTAATTGAGAGTATACTTGTGTAATTCCTTTATATCTTCTTAGTGGATTGTTTTGTGACTGTTGCCCGTGATTTTTTTATCACAATTGGAGGTGTCCAATTGTGATTTTTTCACGTAAAATCATTGTGTCGATTTTTCTTGAATGTTTGATTGGGATTGTTGTTTACTGTTTAAAATGGATACATAATCACAAATCAACATCTAGGGGATTTCTAGATTTTCCAATTGGTATCAGAGCAAGTCGTTCTATTTTCTTTTTTAAAAAAAAATTTCTTTTAGAACGAGATCTTGTTTGATTTGTGATAATGGATTCAATACGTGAGGGAAATTCTATAGTTCGACCACCCCTACTTGACGGATCCAATTATTCTTTTTGGAAAGCTCGGATGAGATCATTTATGAAATCTATAGATGAAAAAGTTTGACAATCTGTCATAAATGGGTGGACCGAACCAACAATTACCGTTGATGGAGTAACTTTCCCCAAACCAATTGATAAGTGGAACACAATTGATTACCAAAATAGTAGCTGGAATAGTAAAGCTATCAATTTTCTCTTTTGCGCTGTCACATCTAAAGAGTTTAGTCGTATTTGCAATTGTGAAGTCACAAAAGAGGCTTGGGATATCTTATAAACTATTCAAGAGGGCACTCCTTCTGTTAAACGCTCAAAACTTCAAATGCTCACGTCTAATTTCAAAAACCTTTCAATGAAAGATAGTGAGATCTTTGATGAATTTTATGCGAAGTTGAGTGACATTGTAAATTTCAGCTTCAATTTAGGTGAAAAATACTAGAATCTAAAGTTGTGGGAAAAATTTTGAGATCCTTGCCAGATCGGTTCCAACCAAAAGTTACGGCTATTGAGGAGGCTCAAGATGTTGACAACCTCAAGTTGGATCACTTGGTTGGAAATCTCCAAACTTATGAAGCACATAGGAATTTCAAAAAGAAACAAAAAGATGCTATTGCTTTTAGTAGTGCTCATAGAGTTGGAAATGATTTAGATGAGGATTGTGAGATAGATTCCAAGATTACGGCTGCTTTTGTTAAACAACTTAAAAAATCTTTTTTGAAAAAAAATCTTAATCTTTTAGAATCTACTCATACTCATAAATCTAAAGGCAAAGATAAACTCAAAATTAATTCTACAGCCAAGAAGGAGAAAGGAAAGATACAAGGGAACTCTGAAAGAGTCCACTGCTATGAATGCCAAGGATTTGGCCACTTTGCTTTAGAATGCCCACTCATTTGAAGAAGAAGAAAGCCCTCGCCATCACTTGGGATGATGAATCAGAATTTGATGAAGATGAATGTGACAACGAAGATCAAGGCGAAGAGGGACACAAACAATTCCTTGCTTTCATGGCGGCTTCCGAAACTGAAGGACGAATAGAGTATCCAAAGAGCCCGGTTGAGAAAGCCACTGATGATGAATCCTCGGGAAGTGATGATGAAGAGCTTGAGCAAGCTTATGAAAAGTTATATAAGGAATCTCTTAAGTTATCCAAATTGAATGACAAACTCACTATGAAACTCAAAGCATGTGAAAATGAGAATGTCAAACTAAATGAGGAGATTTCTGAGGCTAGGATTGATGCCATCAATATAGCTAATGATCGACAAGCTCTTTGTGCAAAACCCTTGACTTGTGAGACAGAGAGAAATGAGCTACAGCAAATCTATGTACCATATGAAGAAAAAATTGAAACTCTCGAGATGTCTTAAGTTGCTTTGGAAGAACTAATGATCAAGAAAAAGGAAGAACTCAAGTGTGCTATGGCTACCATTGGTCTTTGGAACAGACGATCAAAGACTTTGGACAATATCATTGGGTCTTAAAAAATTTGTTCTGACAAGAGTGGCATTGGCTTTGGTGATAACAAAGAGCAAAAACATAGTGCATCCACATCTCATGATACAAGAACTCAAGGGTAGGGGGAGCACAAGGTTCAACGAGAGGAAAGACTTTTCAATCTTCCTAAAGTTGGTAAGGTCAAAGAAAAGAAGGTACACCCTGTGTTTATTTGTCATCATGGTGGTATGCATGGTCATATTCGCCCTTACTGTTATAAGTTGCATGGGAAAGTGTCTCATAGAGATGGAAGAAATTCCAACATCTCGTGAGGTAGGAGACACTTTATTGGTAGTAAAGAGGTTAAAGGTCATATTAGACCTCATTATTTTGATCAGCTTGAGACCAAACTTGGAGCGAGTTTGTATTTGTCTAGTCCTAAGAATAGGAAGTTGGACACCAAGTCTAGATAGGTTCCTATTGAAGGGAAAGGGGACCGCAACGTCAAGACACCACCTAAGAACTGCAATTCTCACAATTTTTTTCATACTAAAGCGGTTTGGGTAAGAAAACTTGACTTGTGTTAATTTATTTATTCTTTTTAGTTTTTGAGTTTTTGTGTGTTTTTTTTTTTTTTGAGTAATTTAATGTGTGCTTGTTCGTTTTCTGTCTTGCTTTGTTTTGAAAAAGAAAAAAATAATAATAAAAAAAAAAACCAAAAAGATTTTCTTAGTATGATTTTGCAAGCTTAAAATTTTTTGAGTGGTCCTTGATGCATATTGGAATTGTTGAGAATATCCATTACATGTTAATATGTGTGTACTTTCTGTGGTCATTACTCATTTTGGAGTGTGTGTTCTTTGATTAGTATGTCTCATTCTGTACACACTCTTGGATTAGCAAATTTTGGAGTCTTCTGCCTTAGTGATTATTTTTTTTCTATAGACTTCTGTCATTGATCTTTTACGTTTCTAGAGGAATTGATCTATACTAGCATATCATGGGTGATGTTGAGTCTCTTAAACCACCTTCCATCTTTTTGCATCTCCATGGCTTTTCTCTCTATTCTTTGTAGTCCAGCCATGAAGAAAAGGCTACCTGTAACGCCCTCAAAATAATAACATTAAACCCAACAAATAAGACATGCATTGATATGTAAAAGTTCCACATTCTTCCATATATCAGAATTCCATTACATAAGTATTACATGTTAACAACAAAAACAAATGCCCTAAGGGCTTACAGCTTTCCAAGTTAACACTTGGTTACAACAAAAGAGTACTAACTCATACACATTAAGCCCTTGGCTTGAATTTACATGTAATACATCAAAAAGTAAAACGACAAAAGTATGTCCGCCTCTAGCCTCCCAAGCTATGTCCTTGGAGGTGGCATACTACTTGTACCTGAAAATGATATTCCCATATAGGGTGAGCCACAACCCAGCAGAAATATATTAAACCAACCATGAACAATGACTAAAAGATTAGCAATTAATAGATGGCCAACACTGATACATTCACATAAATCACATATTTATGTTATACGACTTATGAGTCCAAGTTACTTTTCATTTTCCCTTTTTCAACAGATAAGCATATTACCTCTATCATCATCACAATAGATATGTATAACAACAATATCCCACATTCACAGATAAGCATATAAGTTATATCCACACTCTCAACAGATATGTATAACAACAATATCCACATTCACAGATAAGCATATAAACTATATCCACACTCTTAACAGATATGTATAACAACAATATCCACATTCACAGATAAGCATATAAGCTATATCCACACTTCACAAAGATAAGCATATAAGCTCTATCTTCACTTCTCTAGACAAGTATATGAGCTGTATCTACGGAGTTCATCCCCTATCTTCTCTCAATACTATCCGGTTTAGAGGTACATCCCCCATCTTTCCCTAAACCGCGGAGTACATCCCCCATCTCCTCCTCTACACATAACGTATACAAACACATTGGTTCTATATACAATCACTCAATACATACAGTTAATGTATTCTATCAACCGTCAAGTTCCATGACACATTCCATTGATTAGTTTCCGTTTGCCTAATCATCATGCATTGTCTACAACAATCACGACTATCCTCCACCGATAGCCCAAAGCAGTTATTTCTAAACAGAAAATAAATGCACAATGGATATTCAATCAACATTTCTTTTCCTCATTTCTCATAATTAATTATCCCAATTAATCAAACAATGTAATTAGGTCATTATCCATAATTAACATTTCAACCCTTAGGTTCCATTTTCACCAATGATTCAACATTTATTCCATTTCTCTATGCCAAACATGCATCTAGGTTTATCATGAATAAAACCCCAACTTTTGTAAAATAACACAAAAGCCCCAAACTTTCGCAAAATTACCAGACCAACCCCAACATCTCAAAATACTAAAATTTAAAGACACCAAACTTTTTTCAGATTAAGTCGAAGCTCTCAACACCCTCTATCTTTTTAACAAAGGCCCTAGGCTAGATTCACACTCTAGGGAGATCAAATTTTAGAGAGAGTGTAAGTTTAGAGAGAGAGAGTCTCGGATCAAGGGTTTGAAAGAAAAATAAAGTGAAAAAGTGATGTTCAAAATCGCTACTGTCCGCTGATATAAGACACGCTCGCTCGAGCGAAGACTTTGTCGCTCGAGCGACCAGACACAGAAAACTCTCGCTCGAGCCAAGAAGTTCTCGCTCGAGCCCAAAACTCAGAAGTGCGCTCGAGCGAAAGAATGCTCGCTCGAGCCAACAAGTCAAACCCTCAGGTCTGCAACCAACACGCTCGAGCGACAGACTTCTCGCTCGAGCGAAGAACAAACCAGACCGCTCGAGCGAAGAAAGCTCGCTCGAGCCAAGAAATGCAACTCTCAGGTCCAGAACCAGACGCAATCGCTCGCTCGAGCGAAGCCACTCTGGCTCGATCCACCAGACACGAACTCAACTCTCGCTCGAGCGACCAACTCCTCGCTCGAGCGAAGCTCCAAAAATCTGGGCAGCAGCACTAAGCTCCCAAACACAACCAACCTGTAACAAACCTGCCCAACACATCCTATAACTCAAATATACAAAGTAAAAAGGATGTAAACAAGATAATAAACAACTACCAACATCCACGGACACATGTCCGGATCACTGTTCGACAAGGGTAGACCCGGGATCGCTATACTACCATAGAGTCACCAACCAGGCCATCCTTATTATATCCATGCTTTTTTGGTTCGGTTTCCATACTCTTGAGCATGTCAGCCGCCAATGAGTGTACAAAAGAAAGAAAAAAAAATAATGTGCAAAAGAAAGAAAAGAAAAAGATGAAAAAAAAAGAAAAAATAAAGGATTCATTGATTGAGGGGGAGCGTCCACCTTTACTCACCAAATACCCCTTGATTCCAAGTGGTTTGACTTTCCGTAGTTGTACTTAGATTCTCTTGACAGAGGTCCAGCTATCAGATCACTGCTAGGATTTGAATCTTGAGTTTGTCGAACTCCAAGAGTCACACATACATTTTTCTCATGGGATCTATGCTTTTCACATAATGCAGCACTTTCTTTTATGAGGAATTTTCTATAGACCGTGTACATTGTGTTTTCAAGTAATTGTGCTTCTTGGATAATCTTGTGTGTTTCGAGGTACATATGAAATTCCTTACTTGCTCCACCATATTATTTTTTGTTGTTTTCTTCTTGTTCATTGTTTTCAGTGTTTGTGGTTGCTTTGAGTGAGAGGGAGTTTGGTTTATCTTTGCAAAAGTTTATAAGCATGGACACTTTGATTTATTTGGTAAGGGAGATTGGCTTTAGTTGTTTTGCATGTTGCTATGCACGGTTTGCTTGTTATTTACTTTTTGCATGCCCTTGATATTTATATCATCATATCATTGCTTGTGTGGTTTATGATCTTGCTTTTGTTGTTTGAGCTTCCTTTGTCAGTTCGTGACAAAAAGGGGGAGAAAATTGTTTTTCATGTGTCTTAGGATTTCATGTATTCATGTCATGTGTTTTCACCTATCCATGCTACATGTTCTTAAAATCTCCAAGTCGCATCTATTCATGTTTTCCATCTCATACTTCAGGATAATCTTGCCATATGTTTATTGTTTTTTCATATTCTCTTTTGGGACTAATAGTTGTTTTAGAGATTGTGGCACTAACAGTTGTTTTGTAGATCATGACCTTGAGAAAAAAGTTTGTTTTTATTGGTTGTAATGAGTTGGGGTGATTAGGATTTTATTTGTTACGTGTGTTTTGTCATGGCATTGCCAAAGGGGGAGGTTGTTAGGTTTTTCTTGACAATCCCGTTTGACAAAACTCTTGTAAGTTGTATTTGTTTTCGCACTTTTTATTTCAGTGAGACTATGAGTGTTTGGATGCGAATCCAACCCGAATTGTGCCTTGCAGAGAAGTTTGTGATGTTAATACTTTCAAGATTGTCACTTCGCTGATTATGACAGGGATCGAGCTGCCCAGTCAGCTCGCGGGGGTCGAGGGGGCAGTGCCCCTTGGCGGGTCCGGGGCAGCGCCCAGGCGGGGTCGAGGGGCAGCGCCCCAGAAGCAAAATGCAAAATTGCATTCGTAGTTGCATGTCTGGCCTTGCTCGCTCGAGCGAAGGCTGTGTCTGGCAAAAAACCTGAAAATGATGATTTTATGCTCGAGCGCAGGCTGTTTGGCTCGAGCGAAGCTACTTATGGAAAACACGCATTTTTGGTTCCTCGCTCGAGCGAGCTTCGTAGTCCCAGATTTCTATAAGTACGGGCTTCTATCAGATTTTAGGATTATTTCTTCAGATCTTCTTTTTGGATATTAAGGTTTATCTCTGGAGATATTTTACTTGTTTTCTTTGATATTTTGATTGAGTATTCAACTCATGGTTTAAAAGAGTATACATCAAAAGATTATTTGTTTATTCTATACAAAAAAGAGAGTTGTTCTTCGGTGGATTTTGAAGAATACGAGCCTGAAACTTTGGTGGATTCTTGAGTGGCTCATCGTCAAGACAATTCCGAAGTGAAGACGGGGTTGGAAGAGACACATAGAGGTTGGTTCAATTCGGGCGTGAATTTGCTAGATAATTGAGAGTATACCTGTGTAATTCTTTTATATCTTCTTAGTAGATTGTTTTGTAGCTGTTGCCCGTGATTTTTTTATCACAATTGGAGTTGTCCAATTATGATTTTTTCACGTAAAATCGTTGTGTCGATTTGTTTTGATTGTTTGATTGGGATTGTTGTTTACTGCTTAAAATTGATACATAATCACAAATCAACATCTACAAAACTTCTAGATTTTCCAAATTCAACTTGTACTTTTATTTGAATTTTGAATTTGTAAATAAATTATAAAAAATAAAATAAAAGTTACAAATTCTATCTCTTTTTTCTTTTATAAATTGAAGACGTAAACATAAGAATTATTTGAGTGTATTAAACACATTATTTAAGCAGGAATAAAAAACAATAAATAAATAAATAAACAAAAAGAAAAGAGCGTGGGGTGTACTTGAAGGAGGAAGAGCGTGGGTCTAACAGTACTGGAGGAGGATAGATTTGAGGCAGAGCTTTTGTAGATTTAAGATATCATCATGCTTGACATCATCACCGTCAACTTACTTTTGTCTTTCAATAATTTTACTAAAAACGTGAATCATAACCGTTGCCATAATTTTGAACTTGTATCATTTGATCTCTAAATTTTTAATCGTAAAATATTTAATTTTAAATTTTAAATCCTATTTTAAATAATAATAATTAAAAATATTATTACTTAATTTTAAAGGTAAATTCATTATCTTGATAAAATATAAATTAATTTGACAAAAATAAATATTAAAAAAATATTTTTAGATTTTTAAAAATTATTCCTATTCATCAAAGATAAAATCAAGTAAAATTGATAAATTTTTTATATATTTATTTTTTTTACTAAATTAATTTTTATTATGTGTTTGGATAGTGATCATATAATGAGTAATTGTTAAGTTTTTAATGTGTAATCGACATATTTAATATATGAGATGTTTTTAGTTTTAAATTTTTTGATTTAATACATTTATTTAAAAATGATATCAAAGTTATCGTCATATTTGACTTTTGAAAAAATAAAAATTAATTTAATAAAAATAAAAAAATACTCATTACATGATTATCATCCAAACACATAATAAAAACTAATTTTGTCAAATTAGTTTATATTTTATTAAATTGATGACTTTGCCTTGAATTTGAGTAATGATATCTTCAATTGTCCTTATTTAAAACAAGATTCAAAATTTAGAGTCAAATGTGTCACAATTAAAAAGTCAGTGACCAAACTGACACTAACCGCAAACTATAGGGACTATTACTATAATTCGCTCTAACTGAAATTATTGAAATTAATTTGTGAATTATTATTATTTTTAGATGGAGTGAATTAGTATTATTATTAAATAATATAGTCAGAAACCAAACTAACACAATCCTCAAATTATAAGAATTATTACAGTAATTCACTCTTACTAAAATTATTAAAATTAATTTGTGAATTATTATTATTTTTAGATGGAGTGAATTATTATTATTATAATAATTATTAATTAATTAATAGGAGAGAGGATGGTAGATTTCATGAGTGGAAATCATTACTAAATATTTTTAGAATAGCAATATAAATAAATTATTTATTAGTTTATTTCTATTATATTATCTCTTTGTTTTTTTTCACGTTTTTTAATAAGTAAAAAAAATTAAAAAATTAAAAAATAAACCAAAATAAGCCTAATATTTTATCAACTGCTTAGTAATGGTGAGTCAGTTTGTCTTAATTATAAAATTTTCATTGTATGATTAATTTAATTTTAAGTACCACATGCACAATAGCAAAGTATTTTGAAATTATTGAATAATTACTCCACATAGAATATAGATAATACAACAAATTAACATTTTAGATTCAAAAAAATTATGAACAAAATTAGTTTTGAGAATAAAATATATTAATTCTCAAAAGGCCACATCATATACATATATATATATATATATATATAAATAAAAGTAGTGTTTTTAATTTTCTTAGATGGCACATTCTAAGAACTTATTTTTTTTAAAAAAAGTCACATCAATATGTATTTTTCATTTTCATATATAGTTCTACATAAATCTAAACCCAGTTTAAATTATATTAATTTTACTTATTTTATTTAAATTCTATTTGAGAAATACTTATTTTTCATAAATTCTTCATCGTAAATTTAGATAATCCACAAAGCCAATACAAATTTTATATGGACTTTATTTTAGAAATGCTTTTGTCACAAACCCCATTTAAGTTCTACATGAAATCTAACTACAAATTCTATATAGATTATACTTTAATTGTACAAAATCTTTCATATATTACTTTATATATCTAATTACAACACATATGATGAAAAATTTGTACAACAATAATACTCTCGAAAAACCTCTGAAATTTGGATTTACTGCTTGAGTTGCTCTTGCAATTGCTGAACAGTAAGTTCTTCTATGTTTTAACATCATATTTCAAATTATTAATCACTTCATATACTGAGATGTATCTGTTATTTGGATGTTTTCATTTATTTTTTCTTTTTGGATTTAGATGATGTTATGAGATTCTTTTTTGATTAGTTGTTATTGAACTTATTTTATATAATTGATATTTTAATTTAATTAAGAATGTTTATTTTACAATCTTATAATTTAATGTATATCATATAACGATAATCCAACTATAACATATTTATATTTAATTTTTCAATAAGTTTTATATAATTTCTATTTCCATATATTTTTAATTTTAAAATGAATATAAAAGAAAATTAAATAGTTAGAATTACTTTTAATTTTATATTACTAATTCTTCTTCTACTTTAACTATTATTTTTAATATCAAAATGAATATTTATTTTATTATCTTGTAATTTAATATATATGATACAAAATTATTATATGATAATTACACTTTTATAATATAAAATTTAACTAAAATTAATATATATATATATATATATTTAAGTAACACTTTTATAGAACGATAGTGCCAATATTATCAAAATAAATAATTAAAATAATGTTTTAATTTTAATTTAACACATATTTTACTATTAAATATTTTTAAAAACTAGCACCTGTATTGTACAAATGGTCAACTACTTAATTAAAAATTAATTTAGGAATTATATTTAAAAAATATTAACTATTCTTCCTCAAAGAAATGAGGGCACGTCACAACCCACCAAACAAAAAGTGATAGTATTAATGATGTGACAATGAGCCCCACCCACTATTATAATTCTGTTGTGTCTTGGTTTTTTTTTTTTTTTTTAAATGTGTGTCAATTTATTAGCGGTATTTTAGAATGGGAGCTGTTAAGATGTGCACCTCAATAAGATGTGCACATCATATACACATTTATTTTAAGCCATTAGATTTTTACAAATAAATCTCAGCCACTGAATAATTTGATTAGGAATATTGGCAACCCCTTCAACCGGTTACCTTTTTTTTTCAAAATTTTTCAGTTTTTTTCCCAAACCCCTCTGTTTTTGAGACAGCACGCAGACCGTCCTCTTCGCCCTCGAAGACCATCTCTCGAAGGCCATCCCTGCGAAGACGACCTACCCTCGACTTCGCCTGAAGGTATGTCTCTCTCTCTCTCTCTCTCTCTGCAACTTTTTTCTCTTCCCCTTTGTCCATGTCCATTGTATGAAACCCTAGACCGCAATCCCTTTCTTTGAAACTGTGAGTTCACGTTTGTGAACTCACTGGGTTTGTATTAGGTTTAGGTTTTTTATGTTTGTTTGCTTTGATTGTTGTTTTGATTCCCTTCTTCGAAATCCCCTTTTGTTAACCCCCATTTCCTGTATCGATTCTTGCTTCTCATTCTTCAAAGTGCCCCTTTCACGTTTGTATATATAGTAGAAGGATTGGAAATACATGTTCTAGTGTTGGGAAGACATCTTATAGGTGTTTGAAAACTTTTCAGCCTATGTAATGGTAAATTAAGTGTATTGGATATCAAAGCAAACATTTGCACATTACACAAGAATAAGCAATTCCATAGAAGATTTTGATACTCAGTGGAAGTGTAGTTCTCAAGTCATTTACCAAAACTTCTTAATGCAGGTGGATAGATAGGAAACTAGGGCCTAATGCTGCGTACAATAGGAATTATGGTGGGTTTTGGTTATGAAAAAGTATCTAGGGTGAGGGTTTTATGAGGGAGAAGAAACAATTAGGGTTTAGGGGGGAAGGTATTGAAATTTGGATTGATTTTAAAAATCCAGCTTGCAGGATTTGGCACTGTTTGAAGGCATGAACAACTAAACTAGGGTTTTGGAAGTTGAGGGGTTAGGTATGATTTAAGCTTGTTTTGCTAAGGTTTTGGGCTAAAGAAGTTTATTTTTTTAGGTCTGTGAATAATAATTCAAGAACAGTAATTTTGTGGAAGTGAAATGCCCCTTGGAGAGTAGCTGATGCTGACAAGCTATTCCACAATTCATTGGATCATTAGCTATTTACTTGTATTAATGGGAAGGAAATGTGATGATAAGCTTAATGCGAAGTTTCATGCGATTTTGGTAACCATAAATAAATCTTCTGTTTGATGCACCTTCTCCCCTTCTTCTAGGATTTATGTGGAGATTTGTTACATGCAGTATTTTGTAGGGATGAAAATTTGGGGCTTCTGATTTTGTCAAACAAGTGATTCTATGACTGGGTTATAACCACTTGTAGAGTTAACACCGGCATTGCATTTTCAGGTAGTGGGAAGAGTTACTTGGCAAAGCTGTTGCGTGATCTTGAGGTTGAAAATGGTGGTGATGCCCCGAGGATTCATTCTATGGACGATTACTTCATGACTGAAGTTGAAAAGGTTTGTCACCAGTTTCATATCTTGTTGAACTTGAGCTCTAACTCTTCAAACGCTTGGCTTGCTACGCTAGATTTATTCTCCGGCTCATCATTCTGCTGTCCTTTTATCAATTCCTGTTACTTCTAATCCAAATGACGTTTGAAAAAGTATTAGATATCTGAGAGAAGCATTGTTTTCTTCTCTGCAGGTTGAGGAAAATGATGTTTCAAAGTCTGCAGGTTCTGTCAGAGGGAAGAAACCAATTATGAAGAAGGTGATGGAGTACTGTTACGAACCTGAGATGGAGGAGGTATTCCAACACCTTTCAAAATCTTAGAGATTTAATTGTTTAATAAAATTTCAGTTGCATATACATGTGTGTATCTATGTTTATTTACTTTTATTTTTTGGTTTCGGGAGGTTGATGATTTTCATTTTACCAGAACCTTTGGGCTATGGTGGCCAGTTGGGTTAGCCATAAAGCTGTCTACCTGACTACCTTCAACATTGATTTGCTTGACATTGAGCTAGCCCATAAAATTTAATATTATAGAAGGATTTTTCTCTTCTTTATTTTGAGTGGTTGATGGCAATTCTAAAGACCTTTGGTCACATTGCATCATTTCAATGAGCGCTGAAAACTTGTTTGAATGATGAAACAGATTTGTCTTGCCAATTTGTAAGTATTTCTTAAGTTGATTTTTTCTGAGCTTGGGTTTGAATGATTTGAACATTTGTGCAGCATAACTTGGCAAAAATACAAATTGCAGCATTGATTTTAAATGTCAGCTAATTTTGAGAAGTAGTGGGTCTTTCACCGATCCTTGTTCCAAAATTTTCTAGCAACATTGAGATAAATACATGTGATTATATATTCAACAAAAAGGCAATTTTTATCTAATGCCAGATAGGCTTGTGGTTAACTTGATTAATGAAGTTACATTATAATATGTACTTCACACAGCTGAAATTTCCTTTGAGTTCAGGTTTAGAGGTAAAAGGATTTTACCACATTAGATTAAATAACAGAACAAAATACCAAAATAGGCAGCAAATTGTATTTGATTGGCTTTCCAGCATTCTTCCTACATAAAAAATTTGAGTACAATTTTCCTAAGTTCATACTCGACCTATTGATTAATCAAGCAAGTTTTGTCTAAGTTGTGTTTTGATTTTAGCCCACGAAGATAAATATTTCCCAACTAAAACTCCCCACAGAAAACGAATTACTGGACTCCTTAAAATCACTAGCATTTTCTCTTGGACCATGGATATGGGAAAAAAATATTTATCCCTTTATTTGCAATTACAGTCTTGCTCTATAATTAAAAAAAGAGAGAAGACAATTGTCGTATTGTTCAGAGGAGTGAAATACTCTGGTCTTCTTCAATACTCTGCAACCTTTTGTAGTTGTGATACTTTTATGAAGGTTAAGAATGGCTCCATTTGGTATATAAACTGCAACATCATGTGGAGTATATTTTGTGTTTGGAAGTGACTGTGAATGTGATGTAGAATAAAAAAGTCAAGTAGTCTTAGTAGTGTGTGCTGCCTCTCATGTTTGATTCATATATATAATATGCATGGGTCGTAATTGTAGTATCCTTTGCATGAAAAAGAATATGCATGTCTTAACTGCAAGAGAGAAATCTGAATTGCTTGTAATTACGAACCTGAGATGGAGGAGGTATTCCAACACCTTTCAAAAATATTATCTTCAATTAAAATAATCCTTTTTTGTGGATATTTTTATTTAGAAAGGGAAAATTTATTGGATCCCATCAATGTTATATTCAAAAAGGGAAAAAAAAAAGTTAAAATATACAGATTAAATTTATTGAGTATGATTCAAATTATATAAAGTTTAAATATGTATAACAAGTGAGAAAATAAAAAAAAATATAGTTCCGTGTTATAACCCATGCAGCTTATTTAACCATTTTTAAGGTATTTGATGGTCCATTTTTTCAGCACTAAGATTTAGACAACGCAATTGAAAGGCAGGGCCACATTTGACCCACCCTTATGGAGTGAACTTTTGATACCTGCAATCATTGGTAAACCACAGGTATGGGTTAAGCCCGAGAGACACTAATGAGAGTCAAACTAAGATGTCTAGGTTTACAATTCATCACTGGGTCTAACCCTATACCGCTAAACTACTAGTGTCAGCTTTTATAGTTCATCTTGGGTAGAAAAGCAAGCTTGTAATTGTGGTGGTGAAGATTGTATATTAAAATTCAAATTCGAATTCAATTTTTGTTATATTCGTTTACCTTGTTCTTTGACAAAGACTTCCAACTTATCTTCTATCATGCAAAATCTCCAAGATGTACAAAGCTTATCCTTTCTTGTTTGTGAATATTAGATGGTGAAAGTTGTGAGAATAAATATTCACGCCAAACAGTGAATATGAACTTCAACACCATTAAGGTTCTATCAAGATTAGAAAATCCAATAACAATAATCCAAATCCAGTAGTCCAATAGTTCTATAGGCCGGATACGAAGTTTTCAGAGAAACAATCCAATAGTCCATTGATTTAGAAGCTACTCAGCTTCACCTGTGACATGGGAAATACTAGGAAATTAACCATAAAATGATCTACCAAATAATCCAATAGTTCATCCAATCAAATAATCCTTTTTTGTGGATATTTTTATTTAATTTTTGTTTGAAGTGGTCAAACGGTTGGTTGTGGTACATTTGTGTAAATGTTTATTTGTGTAATGGTTATTCATACTTTGAACAAAGGTAGTAGACTTTTATCTCTGTTATTGCTTATGCAGTTTGTTAAGGTGAAAAGATGTGCAAAATAATATTTTTCGTAGATAGATTCTTTCTTTTCTCGCCATAATCATTACTTTCCTTAAGTATTGTCTTCTTTACTAACTCTATTTTGATGTTCTGTTTTTGTTTGTCATAGGTCCTCAATTTCTCCATCTTAACGTAGAAGTAAACCTATACCTCCTCCATCCCTTCCTCCGTAGCGGTTGCATTAGCAGGTCTGCTTTTAATTTATTTGCTTTTAATTAATAGCAGGGCACTGGCGGGTGTGCTATTTTATTTATTTGCTTTTAATGAATAGCAGGGCACTGGCAGGTGTGCTATTTTATTTATTTGTTTCATTTTAATTGATATTAGGGTACTTGCTTCTGTGTTTTTGAAATTTTTTGCTTTGAATTGGTAGCAGGGCACTGGCTGGTGTGCTTATTTATTTGTTTGTTTTAATGAATAGCAGGGCACTGGCAGGTGTGCTATTATATTTATTTGTTTCATTTTAATTGATTGTAGGGTACTTGCTTCTGTGTTTTTGAATTTATAGCAGGGCACTGGCTGGTGTGCTTATTTACTTCTTTGATTTTAATGAATAGCAGGGCACTGGCAGGTGTGCTATTTTATTTATTTGTTTCATTTCAATTAATAGTAGGGTAATTGCTTTTGTGTTTTTTAATTTATTTGTTTTGAATTGATAGCAGGGCACTGGCTGGTGTGCTTATTTATTTATTTGAATTTATTTGTTGTTGAGTTGGGACAAGGTTTTGTCCAGTTCAGTCAGTCTTACAACTTGTTCCAGACTTTTCAGGAGTTTAATCCCCTACTTTGTTGAGATGTCTGAAAGGGACTCTCACTTTGCTGATTTGAAAGTGGAAAATTGCGAGCCTTCATGTAATGGAGTGAGTCAACTTGTAGGTGCTCTTTCAACTTTAAAGAGGCCACTGGATTCTCTATCTATTGGAGAAAATGGCCTTGGCAGGTTAGTCTGGCTTATGTAGTTTTAGTCTAACAGAGTTTAGACTTCCACTCTTGTTATTTCATTTCCAGTATTGGTTCTGATATTGCTGTCCTCCAGCAAAGTTGGAGCACCTTTGGGAAAATTTTTAGGCATAGGTATTCAAGCACTGGAAATTGAAGATATTGGGCTTGGTTCATCTGGCTTTCTGGAACTACAGAAAGAAATAAGAGAAGATTTGAAGCTTGTTTACATCAACATGAGGTTCTACTGATGCCTAGACTTATTCAGAACTTGTGTTGTAGCTTATTTCTGAAACATAAACTTGTTGATTAATATTGTATAGTAAAAACTGCGGAGGGATTGGCAATGATTATAATTTGCTAACTTTTTATTTTCTTTTTTTATTTTTGGGTTAGTTTCTTTATTTTTTTATGACTGATTCCAATGGTTTTTTGTAGGAGAATTGGCCAGCTTGTTCCTTGAAATAAGCATTGGCCCATGAATAAGTTATCCAATATTTTGATGCTTTTTAACATTTTTTGGGGTATGGTTTGTGGTTAAATATAAATAAGTAGGAAATGTTACAATTTAAATGTAATATTTTAACAATCTGGAAGAGGATGAAAGAGGAATTAAACTTGTTTGATTTGTTTTTAGTTTATGTGCTGCTGTATAGAATCCTTGACTTTTGTTTTTAGTTTAGCTAATAGTGCAATTTGACAATTAAATCCTTTTTTTTGCAGATTTAGTGAGTGCAAAAGAAATTGATTTTTATTTTTTCTGTCTATAAATAGCAGGCGTTATTTTTTTTAAAATAAGGAGAAAAGGTGGCGTTTTTTAAAAACGTCACTAAATGTCATTATATGATGTCAGCATATAACTGTAATAGAAAAGATGGCATTTTTGAAAAAACGTCACTAAATGTTGTCATATGACGTCAGTATTCAACTGTTACGGTTTAAACATAACGGATGTTTAAGAAATTACGGCGTTTTAACAAGCGCCGGCCAAACTCATTAGTGACGTTTGATAAACATCATATACCTAAGACAGCGGCCGTATCTTCGACGCAAGTTACAAACATCACTTTATCCTTTAACGGCGTTTTGAGACTTATAGTGTTGTTTTTTAAACGTCACTAATGCCAAAAATTCCTGCAGTGACTGTATCCTTGAAAATTCTAGTTATCCATGATACTAACAATTTTCTGGACTTTTGAACCAATCATCGACAAAAAATGTGCAGTGATTTATCAGGCAACAATCTTACTGGACCTATTCTTGCCAACTTTTCGGGCTTTCCTCTACTTCAGAGATTGTGAGCATTTTCGGGCTTTCTTGCCAACTTAGTCCATAACAGATAATCCTAGAACAGAATCATGTCATTATACTTGAAAATGGCCCCTTTTGTTTTGTCCCCCTAATAGCCTCATTTTAGATTTTTGAATTTTAACGTCAAATGCTTTAGTTAATGCAAAAGGGCCATTAAAAATCCTAGGGCTTTTTGTAGTTAATGCTTTTGTGGGTAATATTGTTTTCTTCATTTTGTTTTTTTCTTGTTATCCTAATGGTTGCCTCCTGTTAGTTTATTTGTACACTTCTGAATTTCCTTCACCTACATTTTTTTGTAGAATTTTCTAGTACATTAATATATCTAAATCATTAATTTTATAATTGTTATAAATTGAAACGTCGATTTTATTGAATAAGTGCTAATGGTTAATTTTTTTTTCTTTTTTTTTACAGATTGCTTTTGCATGGACTATTGTGGATGTGTACGAAGAGCATTTGTTCTATATATGGAAGACATTTATTTTGAAACAATTCTCTATTTTGAAAATCCAACGTTTTTGTATGTAATATTTAATTTAAATGGATTATACTTGGTTTGTATGGATTTATATGATATTTGAAATATGATGTTACAAGTTAAAGTTTTTGAATAGTTGATAATGAAATGAGTATTATTGATAATGGATTTAGATTATAATTGATAGATGTATTATTCTGTATACGTACAGGTTGCAGGTTGCATTGATAATGAAATGTATATAATTTAAAAATTAATGA
Source organism: Camellia sinensis (assembly GCF_055761805.1). NCBI lineage: Eukaryota > Viridiplantae > Streptophyta > Magnoliopsida > Ericales > Theaceae > Camellia > Camellia sinensis. Next base: position 195,560,815 of record NC_138964.1, read on the forward strand.
AAAATATTCAATTTGTGCATTTTAAAAAAATTAATAAATAGAGCTTGAGCTTTTGGCTATTAAACATTTAGTAGCCAAAAAATAAAAAGGAACTTATTGGCGACAAAACAACTAGTAGCCAAAAAAATGGAAGTTTTTGGCGACTAAAAAATTGGTAGCCAAAAAACTGAAGATTGAAAATATTTTCTTTTTGGCGACTAAATATTTTTTTTTTGGGCGACTAAATTTTTAGTGGTCAATTTGTGACTTTCGGCGACTAAAAAAAATTTAGTCGCCAATACCTTTCCCAACAATCATCTTGCGACAAAGCTGGCGACAAAAAAATTTAGTCGGCAAAATCTTCACCGACTAAAAAAATGACTTTTGTCGACTAAAAATTTAGTCGCCAAAAGTGTAATTTGTTGTAGTGTATCTATTTTGAAGTGGGAAAACAAAGTTTTCTAAGTGATCAGAGTAGAAAAGTTATTTTTTAAAATTCTACAGTTATCTTTAGAAGTTAGCAAATCGAACCAAAAAATAAGGAAAGACAAATAATATAGGGACTAAGGTGGGTGCAATGACAAACAATATATATCTAAGAATAAAATGAGTGATGGTAAAAAGGTAGTGACCGACTACGAAATAATAGGCAACAGTTATAAATGTGTCAAAGTCGTTTATACCCAACGTCATCATTTGGACATAATGACAACAGGACACTAGTAGTGGCAACAATGCTATTATAATGGCCTAAGTCGATGATGATGGTTGTGTTTCAGTGGATCAAAGGGCATGATTAATTGAAGTTGGTAGCAATAACATTGTTGTCTAATTCACTAATAATGACAAGGAAAGAAAAAACGAGAGTCGATGAGATAGTCATAGCAACAACATTTTAGGTAACATTAACATTGACGATAATGACTGTGTGTGTGTGTGTGTGAGAGAGAGAGAGAGAGAGAGAGAGAGAGAGAGAGAGAGAATTGTAAAACGAGAAACGTAGTTAGAGTGTCATGCGTTTTTGTCAGTGATAATGTTTGAGGTAATGAAAACACAACAACAAAATTACATATAAATGGCGACCGATCAACCAATCAATTACTGTTCGAATATTGACTAAATTGATATTAATGATTAGACTTTTACTAATTGATTGGGAACTATGAATAAGTTGGGAATTAATTGGTTTAGTGTGGCTTATGAAAACTAATTGATTATTGAATCAATTAGGTTTATTATATAAAGGATCCCTATAATCAATTGTGATATTTGAATATCCCTTATATTCCAATGGATTGTACAATCAATTGTGATAGTTCAAAACTCTGGCCACTAATCGATTGTATAATCAATTGTGGCCTTTCAATCCAATCGATTTTGCAATCAATTATGATTTTTCATTCACTCCAATATGCTATACCAATTGATTACACAATCAATTGTGTTTGAAATTTTAAAAGTTATGATGTTTTGTTAATGTTGTTATGATTTTCTGGACAAAATTCCAACCAACATGATATGTTATGATTCATTGATAAAAGTTATGATAATTTGTTAATGTCGTTATGATTGTGGGAAAAAAAGTTATACTCAATGTGTTATGGTTATGATTCATCAGTAAAAGTTATGACTTGTACCACCAAAAGTTATGATTTGTTATGGTGAATCATAATAAAAAATGTTACGATTCAAATGTTATGATAATTAATTAGAAATAACTATATTTGTTATGAGTTGTCATTATATTGTTATGATTTATAGTGTCTTTGTTATGATATTTTGGTGAATATTTTGACATTGTTATGATTCATTGTAGTATTGTTATGATATTTGAAAAACGTTATGATTCTTTCATGTAACCTGTTAAATGACCTATTTAGCAAGTTACTTTTTATGACGTGGCACAATATGAACTACACAATAAGTGCATATCATATGACATTTTAGAAGGTGCACATTGTAGACTTTTCCTTTTAGAATATCATTTTTAGTGATATGTAGCATTGCTGCCAAACAAAATTCCCAACATATCCCCAACACAAATACGTCCATCCATCCAATCTAATCTTCATCTCATCCTTACCTCTCTTTCCTTCCTTTCTCTTCTTTTTCATTTTCTTTTGAGTGGTTGCTAAAAACAAACCCTTCCAATAATGGAAGTGGGACGAGGCTATGGCTGAAGAGGTAGTTTTCCTCAACTGGAAACAGTACCTCAAAGTGGGCCTCCCCTCCTCCTTTTTTTCCCCCTCTTTTTCTCTCTCTACCTCTCCCTTAATTATCTCTCAGCCCAGTTGCCCCAGGCCCACCTACCCCTCTCTCTCTCTCTCTAAATGCATAGGTGTGTATGTATATATATTGGAGAGAGAACGTGAATCATGTGTAGCCCTAGGCCCACTTACTTTATGATCTTAATACCTTGCCTCTCTTTCCACCTAATTCTTCTTCTACCTCCCATGTACTTCAATGCTTTTACTTTAGGGGAAAAAAATTTCTGCAATAAATTTAAGGATCTTTATGAATGAAAAAAGATTTATTGTAACTCATATATGCTAGGAATTTTTGCTGCCTAGGTTGGTGGCAGCTAGGACGGCAAATGAATTGAGTCGGGTTGAGTTTTGTTGAGTTCGAACTCGACTTGTTTACTAATCAAGTTCATTTATTAAGCTCGAGTTCGGCTTGATTTGTTAACATTAATGAAACTCGAGCTCGGTTCGATAATTTTTTTTAATATTATTTATATTATTTAATATATAAATAATATATTTATACAATTATTTGTATATATTTATATATTATTTATATTATTTAATATATAAATAATACATTTATTATATAATTTAAATAAAGATGAACGAGCCGAGTTTGACGAGCCAAGCTGAGCCGAGTTGAGTCCTTAACGAGCCGAGCCAAACTTGTTCATGAACAGTTCGGTTCATTTGTAGCCCTAGTGGTAGCATAGGAAGACAAAACCTTGCAAAATATTTATAAGAGAGAAATGTTTTAGAAATCTTAAATATGATGACTAAATTTAACTTTAATGATATGATAGGTAATTGAGTCTTAGATAATTAAATTTTAAACTAATTAATAACTGACAATGAGTAGTTCATATTTAAAAGTCATAATTTAAGGATTTCAACTTTAACCTATTTAAAATTCGAAGGGCATTTTATTTTCTTTTTTGATTCTTAAGGGCATTTAGAGTTTTGCCAGCACAAGGTAAAATTTAGTGATTTAGGCAATTTGCATCATATAAGAAACTTGACTTTGAAATATTTTAACATGTGACGTCTGACTACGTTGCTACTTGGAAATTTCGTGCAATATGAATGGTAGAAAATCTTGTTGCTTTTAGTAAATGTTGTTAACTCAAGTCACAAGTTCATGGCATTTCCTCATTTTTGCACAATGAAGAAGTGTTCTAATTATGATGCATTTTGGGCACAAGGAAAGTCTAGTTGTATGAGTGTGAAAGGGCAACAATACAAGTGCACAAGCAAGGAATTAACTTTGTTGTTGATTTCCTTCTTAAGCTCCGACTACAACATTGCCTTTTTTATTAAGCAATAAATAAACCAACCAAAGCAATGCCAATTACGGTTTTTCCAACCACCCAAACTTCTTTTATTTTTATTTATTTATATTATTATTTTTTTTTCTGCATAAAACAAAGTCCATGTAACTTTTTGTATATTTAATTTTGGATTTTCTACACAAGGAACTTTAAATTGTATATACCTCGACTAGTAAGCTTACTTTTTTTGGGTTAGATAAACATAGTTATGGAAACAATAACAAGTCAAAAGTTGTGTGCTTGAGTAAGCTAATATTTCTACAACCATCACCATACAACTACAAGAATGGAAAGTAATGTAGTTTGAGACGAAGATGATACAACACAAGGACCAAAATTGACATTGCTTAAAGTAATGTGAGAAAACCAAGAACGGACCTAGAAGGAAGGCAAGAGGGGGCGATTGCCCCTCCTGCGGTTTGAAAAACCCCTGTTATAATAGTAGTATTAATTAGGATTGAGTATAGGGTTATTGGAATTGCCCAATTCGCATATAAATGAGCGATTTTACAGATACAATGCGGACGGATACGGTTTGAAATATAATATGGTTGTAGATTGTGGGCGGGTTGCGGGTTTAACCCACACCCGCAAGAACTTGCAACTAGACTGTTGTTATTTTATTATTGTATTTTGGATGAATGTAAAAGTTAATGAATAATTACTTTTAGGTAAGCTTAGAATTTTGAATAATTTTATTTTAATTGTATTGTTGGGTAGTAGACAGTGAATGTGATTGATAATCTAATTTAGGATTTTGAAAGATATACTTGTATTAGTTTATGATTCGATTTAAAAGTTTAAGATTTTAAATGATTTGTTTGTGTTAGGAATTGATTTTGTTGTATTTTTAATTTTATAAGTTTTAATTCGTTAATTATTAATGTTGGAGCATTTTAAAAAATAGACAGAAAATGGTTCAAAATAAATATTTACAAAATGGAAAAAAAAAAGCTTCAAAATAAATTTTTAAAGAAAAAAGTCCAATCCACACACTGGCTGCAACTGTCCGCACATCCACGAATCCTATCCGCATAAACCGCAACCTGCACTACAGGCGGTTGCGGGTTTAATTTTTTCCAAACTGCATATATGCAGGCGAGTCCAAACCAATCCGCAAACCGTCTAAAATCGAATCACGACCACCTCTAGTATTAAATATAATTATTTCCAAATTATAGAGGTACGCTCTCTCTAAGTATTTTTTTAATACAAATTTTAAGTGATTTTTCTATTGATTTTTTAAGAATTTAAGTAGGTGTCCCTCTATATCTATACAACAATGGATCAAAGTATAAAATTAGACCAAATATAATAAAATTTTTTATAACTACCATTGATAATAGGCCCTATTTCTAAATAGTAAAACAACGTGTTAGCTAGTTATTTGTGTTTATTTTTATCTTATTTTCGCCTTTTATATGTTAACAAAAAATTGATATTACAATCTATATTTTTTATTTAAAATTTTTATTAGTACGTATATTTTCGCCCCTATGTAAAAATTCTAGGCCTGTCCCTGGAGAAAACATTACGCCAAAAATCACAAGAAAAAAAAAATTAAAATAAAATTTGTCCTAGAGGTGGACATGCAAACCGCAAGTTGGGCATAAGAGTCTCATGCGTAAAGGGTAAGATTTTATTGAGTTTAGGCCCTATTTGTTTGTAAAGGTTGAATTGGGGGAATTAATAGTAAGGTAATTGATAGTGAAATTATATTTGTTTTGATGATAGTTGTTAGCGTAGAAATTGTTAAATTATTTTTATATAAAATAATAAATCAAATAAAAAATATAAAAAATTAAACATTAATATTTTAAAAAAAATTCTCAATATATAAAAAATAAAAAAATTTCTAATCCCCTCACTATTTTTCTAATACTATCTCCACCTCCTCCATCTTAGTCCCCCTTCCAACTTCCATCTATATCACATTCTCCATCCTAATCTCCCTCCTAACTTTACAAACAAACACAATACTAAATACGAAAATGCATTATACCCCCACTGGGGTCGACCCCCAGTGAGGTGGCGGCCCGTGAATGGGGCGAAAAAAACTGTTTTTTTTTTTTTTTTTGGACTGTCAGCCAGTGGGGGTGCGACCCCCACTGGGGGTATAAGGCACTGCTCTATTAAATAACCCCATCTCCATCCTAATCCCCTCCCATCTATTTAACCCCAAAACAACCGGCCTTAGTTTGTTGAGAATGTGAGTGTGACGTATTGATGATGCAAAGTATATAAATACGGCCTCTAGTGGCACTTGATGATGCATATGTTGTACAAAATATATATTTTAATAAAAATAAATAGATTTATATTTCATTAAATTTAGATCATAGAATCAGAAATGATAGAATTTCTTTATGCACGAGATTACAATTTGATGTACAGAAATATATATATATATAATAAATATTCTAAAATAAATTAGTAAACTGAAATAAGAAATAAAAAGCAAATCAAAACCCGTGTGATACTACAGTTTTTTTAAAACAAATTTATCGCCTCCCGATGGGTGTTAGAAGTATGACGGTGTCTGTTTTTTAAGATACAACGGTTAAAACCAGCTTACGTAGAAGTACCTTCTGAATAGTTTCGACAAACTTGACAATAGTAGCGCTCTCTCTCTAACAATAACCAAAAACGAGACGAGCAAAGAAGATAAGAAAATTTTGCTTTGATATAAAAACTATATCCAATTTAATGATCGCAAAACACCATCTCCATTTTTCAGTTTAAAAATCTCTTCTAAAACATACATCTAAGTTGGAGGGGTGAAAAATCTAGAAATTCCCAAGATATTGATTTGTGATTATGTATCAATTTTAAACAGTAAATATCAATCTCAATCAAACAATCAAGATAAATCGATACAACGATTTTAACGTGGAAAAATCACAATTGGAGCGCCTCCAATTGTGATAAAAAACCACGGGCCAAAGCCATAAAACAATCTACTAAGAAGACAAAAGGAATTATACAAGTCCATTCTCAATTACTTAATGAATCCACGTCTGAATTGAACCAACTCCTATATGTCTCTTTTACCATAGTCTTCACCTTGGAATTGTCTTGCCCAACATTGAATCCACAACGTCGATGTCGAATCCACGACGATAAGCCACTTCGGAATCCACCAAAGTTTCAGGCCTAAATTCCACGGAATCCACCGAAGAACAACACTCTCTGTTGCATTGAACGAAACAAACAATCCTTTGATGTATACTTTTCAAATCATGATTAAACTCTCATAGATATCAAAGGAAACTAGCAAAGAAACTCCAGATATAAACCCTAATATCCAAGAAGAAGAACTGGAAGCTGTTACCCTAAAAACAGATGAAACCACATATTTATAGAAAACTGATAAGCGATCTCCGCTTGAGCGCATAAATGGCCGCTTGAGCGCAGGAAAGTTAGCTCGAGCGTAAAATCCCAACTTCCAATACTTTTGCAGACAGGTCAAACTTCTGAAACCAAACATTCTCCGCTCGAGCGGACAAGCAACTTCGAAATGCATTTTTGTATTTTGCTTCAGGAGAGCTGCCCCTCGACCTCGCCTGGGCGCTGCCTTGAACCTGCCAAGGGGCACTATCCCCCTAGACCTCTGCGAGTTGACCGAGCAGCTCGATCTTCGACATAGTCAGCGAAGTGACAAACAAAAAAGAATTAACTTCTGAAACATCTCTCTGCAAGGCACAATTCGGGTTAGATTCACCTCTAAAACTCAAAACCTCATTGAAATAAAAGATAGAATATAATTACAACTGAACGGAGTTATGTCAAACGGGATTGCCAAGAATAAAAACCTAACAAGGGGAAATGCCTCTACTTATATAAGTAGGAGATTCCCTAGCTATAAAGGCTATGCCTTCAATTGCCACTAACCAAGGCCATCAAATGTCATCAACACTAGCCGTTAGGGCTAGAGCTACAAAGGTTCAAAACTCCAAAACCATTATATAAATTATCATGTGTATATAATGCATAAGTTTTGAGAATTAAACTAGATGAGTTGCAAAATGGATACAGGTGTTGGGTTATAACCTGATCCAAGCCCAATCTCAAACACATGCATAAGCTAAACCCAGAACAGCTTAGCCCAAAGCTCAAGACTCTCAAAGTCTAAGTGTAAGACCAAACCCAGCACATGCACAAGCACAAGTTTAGACCCAGTCCAAACTAAGACTAAATCCAAATATATATATATATTGTAATTTTCTCACTTAAAATAATATAATACCACTTAAACCCACCTCAACCGGCAACTAGGTCGTACTTTAATTTCACATTAAAGTTGTCGAAAACCATTATTTTTCAAAAACATAGTGATGCACTTGCAAGGGGAGATATAATAATAGAGAAACGAGGGCAATTAGAATTATTTTTCATTTTTATATGTTGTTTTAAAATTTATTTTTCTTAAATTGGATTGCTAAAATTTTAAAATTGCTCCCACTAAAAATGAAAATATTAAATTCTACACACACACACTAATGAAATAAAGTCATCTAAACCAAAACTGGTCTTAACATACATGCTCATTTAAGCTTGTGAACAAACAACATATATAGCAATAGCATGGACTTCTAGTCAAGTTTCATTTTCCCACTTCTCACTTACAAAGAGAGGCTGAGGGCTCAATTTTCGCCAAAGGCGAAAGAGAACAAACTTGTCATTCGTTTCTGTTTCGAATCCTAGAAATAAACAATATAGGTAGCGTTTGGTTTCTTGAAATAAGTTAAAATGAAATGGAATATTTATTCTTTACATTTTTGCATGGAATAATCATATAATAGTAAATGGCGATTTCATTCACAATGCATTTTTTAATTTTTATTTTTTTAATGAATCAAGCATGAGAATTAATATTTTGATCAAATGGTCATTTCATTCAACTTCATGTAAATAAAGTAATAAATTTTATAACAACAAAAATGTTACAGTACACACGATGTGTACTATAGCGATGAGATTTTATAACATTAGTTATGATTTTTATGATGTTAATTACAAAGAAGGGGTGTCATAAATAAATAAGTAAAGTGAAAATATGAAATTTCATAGTTGATTACAAATTTATAATTTTCTATTTAAACATGTATGGTGTGAATTACTAATAGACATAAAGATTATGTGTTAGTACCTGAATGATAAACATGTATATGTATTATGTCTATTAGTAATACATATATGTGAATTATGTATTACGAGTACATGTGAAATTTATGTGAATGATAAACCTGAATTACTATATGTGAAATTTAATTCTTGTGTGCTATCGTAATATATATATGTGAATTACTAATAGACATAAAGATTATGTTTAGTTCAGGTTTTAGAATTTATTTTGTCTATTTTTTTAAATTTATATATGTATATAATTAATTTGACAAAAATAAACATAAAAAAAAAGATATTTTTAAACTGTTAAAAATTTATTCATATACAAAGATCATATAAAAATAAGAGAAAAGTTTAGAGCAGTGTAGATTTTAAAAAGTAGTTACAAATAAATGATAAATTTTATAAATATTAATAATTATAATTATAATTTTTGTCATGAATTTGTAATATTTTTATAAATAACCATTGAACAGTATTTTTCCTAAAAATAATATTCTTTTTCGTATTTTCATCTTTCCAACAAACTAATTTTTATTTAAAAATAAAAACAGATTCTGAAAAATTAATACTCCTACAACGGACTAGTACCTGAATGATAAATTTCTTGGATTACGATGGCACACAAGAATTTTTAACATTATTTGAAATGACAGTGATACATATCACTAAAATTGATACTCTAAACCAACATTAGTGAGTTGGTATACACTTAAAAAAAATAAAAATAACAAGGCACAGCACCCATCACTAATTAGTGGTCTCAACCATTTTATTATTTGAAATATTTATCCAAACAAAGTACTGTTGTTGAACAGTAACCTACACAAGGGCCTAAACATGCCTAACTCTTTAGGCTCTCCTCTTTAGTTGGAAAATGAATGGGAGCTCTAATTAAAGCTACTACTAGTGACGTAGCAGTGGATTCCACCCACTGCCACAGGTTGTATTGTGTCTGTTTATTTATTTATTTATTTATTTTTTACTTTACCACCTTATTAATGGTGAGTTTAGAGCCACTAAATTGATAGTCTCTAACGCCGCCGTCTTTAGTTTAATGTATCCCCCATTTTTAATTAAGTTAGGCAGATCTATGTTACTATGCTTCGTTTGAGAAGTTGGGTTCATCTTCTGATTTTTTTAGTCCCGGTTAAAAAGTTTATTTGGGTTATTTGTTTCAATTTTTTTGATTTTTGTGAAAAAAATAAAATTATTATAATTTAAATGTGATATTTTATTTTATTAATTTTTAGTCTATTTTATCTTTTTATAACTAATTTAACCAAAGAGTCAAAAAAATTCACATTCGAAACGACACCTATGTATCTAATTTGAGAAGTTATTGGTTGATTTTAGAGTATCGCCGCATGGTGCTTCAACAATGTTGTGATTAGCAGAGGGAGTAGATCCCACGAATTTGTGTTGAATAATTAGGAAATATGAAGGATACAGTGAATTGTGATTAGTGAGGGGATGACCACGTAGTGTCCCTAGATTAATCAATAATTTTTCATCCAATTTGGGCCTTTGCCAATTTTAGTTTTTTTTTTTTTAACTTTTTATAAACAAAATGTGTAAAATAATAAAAAATAATGTGATAATTTATAGTAAATTTTTGATTAGTTTAGCTAAATACGAAACAAGGCCTTATATCACTTGATATTATTTATTGTATAATTGAGATTGAAAAATTATATATAATGAAAAATATAATATAAAATATACTAGTCAATTATGTTTTGGTTTAGTTATCCTAAGGGTAAACTATCAATAGTTTTTAATATTTAAACTTATTTTTTTATCAAATTTTATTAAAAATTAATCCTAATAAAATTGTTGTTAAAAATAATTTTTTAAAATAATTTTTTACATATGTCGTTAAAAATTGACAATTAATGATTTTTTTGTCACAATTTTTATAAATTGTTACTAAAATTTATAATTAATGATGTTTTTCTATGATAAATTTTTCAAACTGTCACTGAAACTTGAAAATTAGTGACTTTTGAATTATTGCTAAAACTTATAATTAGTGATATTTTTGTTATAATTTTTAAACTGTCGCTGAAAATTAATAATTAGTGACGTTTTTTTAATAGTATTTGATGAAAAACTTCATTAATTATCATAAGATCTATTAGACAATAAACCCACTTATTAAGATTTACACGTAAATTCTTTTTATCTCAATTAATAATTGTAGAAGCTGGTTATTGAATCAAACCACTAAATTGTTGAAACTTGTTATTCAATAGAACCTTTAAATGATTTTTTTTTTTTTTCACACTTACAAAATCGAAGAAAATTTAGTCAAGGCTTTAAAAATTTTGATCAACAAAATAGAAAACAGAGAGATTCCAATGCATAATACTATTCTACCCATTTAAAAGTCAAGTTATAACTTACCATCTTAAAAAAAAAATTCAAATTATAACAAGTTATCGTGTCGGAATGCTATATTTTGATATTTCAGCTCCAATGGTCCAATTGTCAAATTTGATTCAATCTATCATATTTGCTCTTTTGGAAGAAAAATGTTTGGAATTTTAAATATTTTATTAATATTTTTACTAAATTTCTTACATGAATGTGAAACTTATATCATATAAATATTATTTGAAACATTTAATAAAAATATTAGTAAAACATTTAAAATTCCTAACATTACTCCTTTTGGAAGTAACCTATCATCAAATTTCTCTGTGCGATTGAGATGCACTGTGCATATATGTTGGGGTTGAAATTGATTTATTGTATTGTTCAAAAATACGAACTTGATTTATGGTGGTGATATGACAAGTATAATTTAAATTTGACACAACATTTCACATAATCAAATTTGAAAAATGCTTGAGAGCACTAAAAAGGGATCACTAAAGAGAGCACTAATGATGTGGTAGTGGGCCCCGACTACTTTCTATGCCTTGTTTTTAATTTTTTATTTTATTTTTTGTCATTTCCAATGTATTAGTGCTATTAGTGATGTAGTTTTTAGTGGTCTAAATCATTGTTGATCAAATTTTGACAATTTGTTTGATAATACTTTTGAGAGCAATAAAATAAGAATTATGCTATCTTTTAAATTTAGCAGCTGCTTTGACAATGTATTAGAGTGGCAAGTTCTAGGAGTCTTGAAATGTTGATTGAGCTTCGCTTCATGAATGGCCAATTCATTAGTACTATTAACTCCCTAAGGAATCAAAGGTCTCTAAATTTTTAAATGCTTAATAATATATACTATTTTATTTGGTAAAAGCTATAAATTTTGACTTGTTTGACAACTCGGTAAAAAATAATTTTTTTTTAATTTGATTTTTTTAAGTCATATTACTTTTTATTTTTTTTTACCTATTTTTTTTTTTAAAAGAAGGTTAAAAAAATCAACTTATAACTTAGAGCATCCGCATCAGCTGAGGCAAAATAATAAAAAGTTAAAATATAGCTAGTAAATCATAAAATTCTTCTTCCATCAGTCTCAACAAATTTTTTCTAAATTAACTTTTTGTTAAATTTGCTATAGTACCTCAACAACTTTGTTGAGCCATTGTTCATTAGCTACATGATTTTTTATTATATTTTCTGGAGCAAAACTGGGCCAAAATCTTTAAACCGGTTGTCCATCCGGATGTCCTTCTGGATATCTTATCGGATGTCCCGTGAGTGCCTGTAGCAGAAGAAGTAAAATGCCCAAAATTAGCCTAACCGGTTGACCTGGTCAACCGGTCAACGACAAATATATATATATATATATATATATTTTATATATATATATATATATATATTTGTATTTTTTAAGAATTGTTTGGGTGGCATCTTATCAATTTAATAAAAAAATTAAAGAATAACAAATACAATAAGAAAGTAATATTTTAATAAGATTGAGTTAGAATAGAGAGTTTGATGCAGTGAACACTAAAAAGTGACTACCTAAAATAACAAAAGTAGATTTTGGGTTATAATTGAACTCAAAATTTGTTAAGATTTGTAACGCCCTCAAAAAAATACGATAAATACATTCCAAAAGTATATATTTATATATATAAGTACAAATTAGAGTGTAAATAACATTTTCATTACATAAAGTTCATAATACAAAGAGCCTATCATAATTAAATGCCCCTCGAGCTTACATTTTTCCAAGTCTTGGCTTGGTTACAACAAAAGGAGACTAGCTCATACAGATTTAACCCAAAACTATACAAAAATAAAACAAAACTAGAAGCTCTTACTTCTCAAAGGTCCCTCAAATGCTATTGTCTTGGTGGAGGCATTCCTTCATTACCTGAAAATATTTTTCTCAAGTAGGGTAAGTCATAACCCAGTAGAGATAATTCTAACACAATATATGAAATTTAACAAAGATATAAGTGCATTCTGTATGTACAATGCTAGGGGTAAAACATTCACATTCTTATATGATCATAAAACATCAAGTCCATATTTCAATTCATTTTCCTCCAATTTATTTCAATACATAAGTCAATTTCTATTATCTTCTAATGACCCAAAAGAGACTACAACTCAATGATCAACAATTTCACAATCAACACATAACACTTCCAATTATTATTTTACGGATATTTCGTCTGCGGGATCGGCACCTATGTATAGATTTCAATCTTGCCATTTTACAGATATTTTGTTCGCGGGATCGACACCCATGTATAGATTTCGGTCCAGCCAACTTGACTATAATGGAGTCCATCCCCTTTCTCCTCCCAAACAAATATACATATGCAATGTATATAAACACATAATCACAAATGGAGTACATCCCCTTTCTACTCCCAATTACAACATGATCATATTCAATGATAATCAACCATGGGATAGTTTCAATTCACCTAATCCACATGCAATTTCTACAACAATCAAAGCTATCCTGCACCAATAGCCCAATATAGACATTTCTAAACAGATATCTATTCTCAAGACAGATAATTTATTCAAAATTTCCAAAGATGAGGCACATCATCTATTTCATTTCACCATCCATTTCAATTCTTGTCCAATTCCAAGTTTATAACATCAATTTCATTTATTTATACAAAATAAATATTATACTCATTCTAGGACAAACTTCCTTTTTTTTTCCAAATTTCAACTAAGTATCAAAATCAATTATTTTGACACCATACAACATCATTTTCGAACCCCACCATCATTTCCTTCTCACTCACCAAAAGCCCTCTTTCTATTTTATAACCAAACCCTAAGTTTTGTTCAAAATACCACTAAAACCCACCATTTTTATGTAATCACAAATAACTAAGTTAAAACTTATAATAAAGTGTAGAAAATCCCTTTATCAAAGAGAGAAGATGAGCCAAGAAAGATGGAACCCCAAAAATGTTGAAATCCGACTTTAATCGGTTCAAAGAGAAGATCTTGAGGAGCTCTATCTTTTTAATGAAGTCTCAAGGGTGTAGAGATCAAAGGATTTAGGTCAAAATGTAAAGAGAATGTGAGTTTTAAAAAGAGAAGCTCTCAACTTTAGGGTTTTGGGTGAAAAGATATGAAAAAGTGATGTAAAGTGCTTTTCGCGATCTAATATACGCGTAGTCTGCTCAAACAGAGTATTTCATGCTCGAGCGTCAGACACAAAGATTTATTTTGCTCGAGCGCAAAAAGAGGCCCGCTCAAGCGCAGAATACACACCTCTAGAATTTTTGCAGATGACAGACCAACCGCTTGAGCTCAAGAAGTGACGCTCGAGCGCCCACCCGCTCGAGCGTGGGAAATGCCACTCGAGCGTGAAAGACACCCCTCCATTACTTTTGCAGACATGCAAAGTTCTGAAGGTTTGCAACTCCCGCTTGAGCGCGAGAAAGGCCGCTCGAGCAGAGGACCAAAATTCTGGGCAACAAGGTTTGGAAAAAACAAGCAACCAATTTGTTCCAAATGAAACCACAACAATCCAAAGGCCAATTTCAAAGAGATACAAGGGAAGAAAGAGGTAAACAATAATGTGAAAGTTCTAAACCCGAGTTAAGAATACCACAAGAGTCGGATCAAAACTGAGAACACTACAAGATTGATTCGAATGCTCTTACTTCCCAAAACAAGTCAAAATTTTACCCAAAAAATGTAAGTCAAACTGCACATGGTCAAATAATAAAAATTAAAACGCATATGTTGTTTTTTTAAAACTGTCAAACACCAACCCCCCCCAAAAAAAAAAATTAAAAAAGGGGCCCATTTTTTTTCGTACCTTAAAGTTTATAGGATGATGCTTGAAATAGTGTTGATGCTTGCAAAAATTAAAGTTAATATATGATGATAGTTTGTAAAAAAATTATCTTAATTTGGAAGGTTTTGACATTTTTAGTAATATTGATGGTTTGATTTTATTTTAAGAATTAAAGTTTTAAAAAAGTTATAGAAATAGAAGAAAAATATAAGAACACTTTAATTGATGTATTGAATTACATTATGAAATTAAATTCTTTTCTAAATACAGGCATTGCATATAGAATATTATTGGCAATGTAACAATCATTTTTGTAGAATTTTTTTTCCCAAAATTTAATTAATAAAATCCTATTAAAAATAAATTATGTTACCAAAAAAAATAATTGGCAATATAATCAATTAAATATAAATTTATTTACATAAAAAGTATACAATTAGAAAATTTAAGAATAATTTATTAAATTATATAATATAAGTTAAAACGTTCTCAAGTCTACGAACTTAAAACTCCTAACCTAATTTTTTTAGATTTTTGAATTAAAAAAATACAAAATTACATGTGTCATGAAATCATTGACTCTTTCATTTTAATTATAACTAGTGAAAACCAGTGTTATACACGGGATGTGAAAAAATTAATAAAATATATTTATATGAAATAATATAAATAGTTAGATTTTTGTATGTAAATTATGAAGAAAAAAAAATTAAACATTACAATTTAAGTTTTATAATTTTATCACAATTTATGTATCAATTTTTAATTTGTCACAATTTCAATAATGTAACTTTACTTTCAACCCCTTACTAAAGTTGTAAATTTGGACGAGTTGAACCCAAACAACTCGAGTAAAACCCGTAAAATTTTAAAGATTTTGCAACATAATTTTTAATTCGGTGAGAATCTATGTAAAATTAAAAAAATCGAATAAATTTGAATGGACTTTGACAAAGACACCAAATAACCTGAGCAATTGAAACAAAATTGTATATATAAATGTATAAAATTACTTGCTAATTTATTTTTTAATAATAAATAAGATTAATTAAAAATTTAATATTAATGAATAAAAGCAAATACACCTTTTAGAAAGGGATCATCGAATAAGTTGATATTAAAAAAATTATATTTTATAATGGCATAAAATAATTTAAATATGATTTTTCAAAAAATATTTTTAATTTAAAAATTACAATAAAATATTTAAATATAATAAAGTTAAATTTCTACAAAATAAAAGTATCTATATAAATAAAAGGGATAAGAAAAAAATTTAGAATGGTATTTTTATTTGATCTAAAAATAATTATAGATGACCAATAAATTATCACCCATAACTCTCATTTTTTTTAAAATAAAAAAAGATATGACACAAACCATCACTTTTATTAGAAAAATAACATTTATTTTTTTATTTGCTTTAGCAAAACTCACTTTTTAGCAATTTATGCCAAAAAAATTTCATTTTTTATTTTAGTTTGTTTAATTGACAACAGATACTTTAAAAAAAAAAATGACAAGATCCACCATATTTCGTAAATGCTAAAAAAGTCTAGATGAACAATTAAAAAAAAATGTTTGAGACCTACAAAAAAACACCCTCAATTGTATTTACTGTTGGAGATTTCCTAAAAGCTTCAAAACTTTAATTATTTTTTTATTATATTTATTTATTTATTATTTATTTTATAGTCTTATTTATTTGAATTTTAAATATATGTTTAGTTTCAAAAGGAATAGGTTTGTCTGTTCCTAACAGACACCATAGATCCTTTCTATACAGGACTCTAATATTGGGAAAAGATATATAACGTTCTTTGTTTTCTTTCTCCCTCTCTCTCTCTCTCTCTCTCTCTCTCTCATTTTTACTGTATTTTTATATTCTATATTTCTGGGCAATCAATACATTCTTGGCAAATTCTTCTGGTGCAACTATGCATTGTGTCAGATCCTGTAAAGTTTTTGGGTTGTATCTTGGAGTCGTTTGTGATTGTTAAAACCTGCACGGAGGGAGCGCATAACGACTTTAAGACAACGTCTTTGACGTGCCTCTCACAATCACACAGCCTATTTTTTAAACCATTTTGTTCATCTTTTTCTTATTCTGTATATATGTATATATAGTTTTATCGAATTGTAAAAACCAATTTTTTCATAATCTATTTTGCTTTCAATTTTATTCTATAAAATTGATTGAAAATAATTATTATTCAATTCTCACAACAATCTAAAGTCGTTATTCTATAACTTATTCAATCTTTTCTTTATCTGTATTCTATAATTTGATTTGTTGTGCACGGACACTATTAATTTTTTTTTTGAAATTAATTTTTTTCCCCCTGATTAAATCTGTTGCGTTGCATTGTAACATATAAAAATCAGTTTTTTTTTTTTTTTTTTTTTTTTTTTTTTTTTTTTTTTTTTCACGCAGTCAATTCGGTGAACGTCCCTTGTTTGATTACAATACAATATAAAAACTGTTTGTATTTTACATGTTTTGATTCCATTGATTTGCATGAAGTATTAATTCTATTCAATTAATTTCGGAAGTAGTGTAAACTGTGTTTGACACATTGACTTTTATATATATATATACTCAAGAAGTTGCAGAATTTGTTGATTTTGTTGATTCTGTGTAGTTTTTATTTATTTATTATTATTAATTATTCTTAGGAAAGTTGTAGAGAAAAATCAAAATTTTCACATGATAAATTATTTTGTTTAGATTCATGATATTTAATTAGCATTGCTCATGTTATAAATTATTGTGTTCAGATTTGATTTGTATCAATTTGCCACATTTTATATCTATCCTTAAATTGTTGGCTAGTAACTGTCATTTACAAATTTAATAACATTTGTGATCGTTTCATTGTTGTCTCTTACAGATTTTATAATTGTTTACTCTCTTGTACCTTAACTAATTTATTTTTATGGCTAATTTAGAAGAAACTGTTAGTGTGAAGCCTGAAAAATTTAATGGTAACAGTTTTGAAAGATGGCAAAAACAAACAAAATATTGGTTGACCGTGTTGGGTCTTATGTCTGCCATAGAAGATAAGGATTTTGTTGGATCTTGGTTGTCACCCGAACAAATAGAATTTCATTGTTATAACAGAATCCTTAATATGTTGTCTGACCATTTATATGATGTGTATTAGTCAACCACCTCAACTGCAAAAGAACTATGGAAAACCTTAGAGGTTGAATATGGAATTGTAGATGCTGGCATTGATAGGTTCATTGTTTTTAATTTTAATGGGTATAAAATGAAAGATGACATACTTGTAGGGGACCAAATTCATGAGTTTCAAGAACTACTTAGAAAAGTAGAAAAGAAAGGGACAACTTTTAGTAAGGAGTTTAAAGTGTCTTGCCTTATCGATAAATTACCTCCATCTTGGAATGACTTTGCTAAGCGTCTTAGGCACAAACAAGGAGATTTGTCATTAACTCAACTGATCAATATACTTAGGGTGGAAGAGAAGCATAGATCAAATCTAGAAACTGGAAAAGAGAAAATGCCTAAGGTAAATGTGATGGAGAATGGGAATAAGAATAGTTCCAACAATAGGAATAACTTTCGATCTAAAGGTAAAATTTTCAAGAACAACCTTAAGTTTAAATCTAGAGGTCAAATGGCAAACACCATAATAACAACTACCAAGCCAATGCTAATCATTTTAAGGGACAAGAGAGTGGCAAAAGGTTGTGCTATGTATGTGGAAGAACCAATCATTATGCTAAGGATTGTTTTTTTAAGAAGACCGATGAGTATAAACTAAGGTTCAACAATAAGTAAAGAAATCAAGGTCATAATGCTCAAGTGAATATGATTTTGGAGAAAGAAGAAATTGTTGGACCATCTTTTAGGTATAATTCTGAAATTAATTCTATTTTTGAATATCAAGATTGGTGGTTAGATTCTGGGGCTAATATACATGTGTGTTTTGATTGTGGTTATTTTAAAACTTTCTAGAAATCAAGTGGAGGAAGTGTAACTTTGGGAAATGGATCAATTGCACCAATACTTGGCATTGGAGATATAGATTTGAAGATGACTTATGGAAAAATCTTAACTTTGAGTGATATGCGATATGTTCCTGAAGTTAGAAAAAATCTTATTAGTGGATCGTGGTTAGTACAATAAGGCTTCAAAATTGTAATCAGTAACAATGATATTTTTATTGGTAAAGGTTTTGTATGTGATGGTTTATTTAAATTGAATATATCTTTTGAAGTTAATTATA
The DNA here is from genome assembly GCF_055761805.1 of Camellia sinensis. Lineage (NCBI taxonomy): Eukaryota > Viridiplantae > Streptophyta > Magnoliopsida > Ericales > Theaceae > Camellia > Camellia sinensis. The sequence continues at coordinate 195,579,938 of NC_138964.1, forward strand.
TCTCTCATAATATTTTGAATATTGAAGTTTGTGATTTGTGGCATAGAAGACTTGGATATGTGAATTTAAGGAAAATTAGGAAAATGATGGATTTAGAATTAGTACCTAAATCATCTATTGATGTTAAACGCAAATGTGAAATATGTGTGCAAGCAAAACAACCTAAGAAACCTTATAAATTTGTAGAAAGAAATTCACAACTCTTAGACCTTATGCATAGTGACGTTTATGATTCTAATAGACCACTAATTAGAGCAAGAAATAAGTATTTTGTAACCGTTATAGATGATTGTTCTAAGTTTTGTTACTTATATTTAATTAAAACCAAAGGTGAAGTGTTTAGTAAATTTAAAATTTATAAAGCTGAAGTAGAAAATCAATTAGAATGAAAGATTAAGAAACTTAGATCTGATAGAGGAGGCGGATATAATGTAGGTACCCTTAGTACTTTTTGTGAAGAATATGGAATTATTCATGAAGTAACCCCACCTTATTCTCCACAATCTAATGGAATAGCTGAAAGGAAAAATAGAACTTTAATGGATATGATAAATGCAATGCTTATTAGTTCTAGTTTACCGAAGAGCTTGTGAGGGGAAGCGATACTCATTGCTTGTGTTATATTAAATAGAGTAATTGTGAATGATAATGATAAAACCCCTTATGAAATTTGGAAAAAAACGAGTACCTAATCTTAAAATGTTGAAGGTGTGGGGGTGTTTAGCAAAAATAGCAATTCCAGAACCCAAACGTAAGAAAATAGGACCTAAAACTATTGATACCGTTTTCTTAGGATATGCTCAAAATAGTAGTGCTAATAGATTTCTAGTAATAAATTTTAAAATTAGTGAAATTACTAACAATACAATAATTGAATCTCGTGAAGCTACATTTTTTGAATTTTTTCTATATAAAACTAGGATCTCAAATCAGGTTGTAAATAGAACTTCTACTACTAGTACTAGTGTAATTCCTTTGAGATATGATTCTGAACATCTAAACATAGAACCTAGAAGAAGTAAGAGAACTAGAATTGAGAAAACCTTTGGAGATGATTTTTATACTTTTTTAACTGAAGGAGAACCAAATACTTTTATAGAAGCTATGTCATCTTTAGATGCACCATTTTGGAAGGAAGCCATTAATAGTGAGTTTAAATCTATACTTCAAAATAATACTTGGAAGTTGACTAATCTACCTCCTAGGAGTAAATCTATTGCAAATGGGTATTTAGGAAGAAATTAAAACCTGATGGAAGTATAGATAAATATAAGGCAAGATTAATATCCAAGAGATTTACACAAAAGAAAGGTATAGATTATTTCGATACCTATTCACCTGTTTCTAGGATTATAACCATTAGAATCTTAATTGCTCTAGCATCCATTTATAATTTAGAAATTCATCAAATGGACGTTAAAATTGTCTTTTTGAATGGAGATTTAGATGAAGAAATTTATATGGAGCAACCTGAAGGTTTTGTGGTTAAAGGACAAGAACATAAAGTTTGCAAGTTGGTTAAATCTTTGTATGGACTTAAGCAAGCTCCTAAACAGTGGTATGAAAAGTTTGATAAGATAATTCTAGAATTTGGTTTTAAGATCAATGAACATGATAGATGTGTATACTATAAAGAAGATAATGGAGAATGTATTATTTTGTGTTTATATGTTGATGATATCTTGTTGTTTGGAACAAATTTAGAGATAATTAAAAATATGAAATCTTATTTATCTTCAAAATTTGATATGAAAGATTTAGGAGAAACTTATATAATTTTGGGTATGAAATTAGAGAAAACAACCAAAGCATTACATTGAATCAATCCAGAATCTTAGAGAAAATGTTAAAAAAATTTGATTATTATAATCTCAAACTTGTTTCAACTCCTTTTGCTCCTAGCATGAATTTGAAGAAAAATAATGGTGTATCTGTATCTCAACTTAGATATTCTCAAATTATTGGATCACTTCTCTATATTGCCAATAAGACTAGACTTGATATTGTCTATGCTGTTAGGAGATTAAGTAGACATACCCATAATCCTAGTAAAGATCATTAGATTGCTGTGGAAAGAGTATTTAAATATCTAAGAGGAACTCTAGATTATTTACTCTGCTTTAGTGGTTTTCCTAATGCAATAGATGGTGATAGCAACGCTAATTGGATAACAGATAACTTAGATGTTAAGTCTACTACTGGGTATATATTTATGTTAGGTGGAGCAGCAATATCTTGGGGTTCTAAAAAACAAACCGTTTTCTCTAGAAGTACAACAAAATTAGAACTTATAGCTGTAGATACTATGTGTACTAAAACTGAGTGGATTAAAAATTTACTCCTTGATATTTCACTTGTGAAAAATCCTATACCTGCTATTTCCATACATTGGCCCTGTTTAGTAGGGTTTATTTCCAGCTTATTTTAGCTTTTAACTTAATTTAAGCTATTTTGATGTGTTTGGTTCAGCTTAATAATATAGCTTATAGCTTTTTGTAAGTCAAAAATCAACTTATTCTTTGAGTGGAGGAGGAGAAACTTAATTTGTCACGCCCTCAAAATAAACCCATAATAACCATAACATTAACATGCATTTATAAAAGAAAATGAATCATTTGAGTTATTCATCAGAGTATTCTTATTGAAAGACATCACATGTAACATCCTGCAACATCAAAATAAATGCCCTAAGGGCTTACATCTTTCCAAGCTAACACTTGGACACAAAAAGGATGAGTACTAACTCATTTACAAGTTAAGCCCTAGGCTTGAATGTTTACATGAAATCTAAAAAAAATAACAAAATAAAACATATAACTAAAGACAAGTCTTCAAAATCCCAAACATCAAATCCTTCCAGGCTAAGTCCGTGGAGGTAGCTCATCACCTGAACCTGAAAATGATGTTCCCATAAAGGGTGAGCCACAGCCCAGTAGAAAAATACTAAACCAAATATAAGCATTGAATAAAGCTATAGCATTCAATAAATGGTTAACTAAGATAATCAATTTTATCATTAAACAGTCTCATGACACTAATGTCTAAGACACATTTCACTTTCCATTATTATCAACATGGCTCAGAACCTGGCCAACTTATAGCAGTGAATTGTATCTCATATTCACATTACTTCCAATATCAACAAAACAAACGAGACTCATGCTCATATCAAAACACTTCATACTTCCCATTTGATACACATTTTAGTGTTGTATCAATAATCATGTAAAAACACTTCAATATAATAAGCACACATAAAAATGGTGCTAATGGAGTCCATCCCCTATCTCCTCCCAAACAAAAATCCGGTTTAGAGGTCCATCCCCTATCTTCCCCTAAACCGTGGAGTACATCCCCTATCTCCTCCCGCACAAAACAATGTATGCAAATGCAATGCTCAATCAATACACGTATTTTCTGTATTAATGCAATAGTCAAAATTAATGACTTAACCAATGTGATTAGTTTCAGTTATTCCTAATCCACATGCAATGTCTACAACAATCACGACTATCCTCCACCGATAGCCCAAAACAGTTATTTCTAGACTGGAAATAAATATAACAACAATTCACTAGGCGAGTGGTTTAAATTATCCCACCACACCATTTAATCGATGAATTCCTCAATTTCATGAATTTAACCAAATTCCCTTAAATTAATTATACAAATTAATTTATTAATACAACTAGGGTTTTTCCCAAAATTACCAAAGTATCCCCAACATATCAAAATACCAAAAACTTAGAACAAAACTTATAGAATGGAGTAGGAAATCCCTACCTCGAAGAAAATAATCCGTATAGAGAAGATGGAGATGAAGACCAAAGACCAACGTGCTCCAAATCCCAAGTTTCTCAGATTAAAACGAAGCCCTCAACCCACTCTAACTTTTTAATAAAGGATCTAAGGTAGAAACTCACTCTAAGTAGATCAATCGAAAGAGAGAAGGTGTGTAGAGGGAGAGAGAGATAAAAACACTCCAGGGGCGGTTTTTAGAAGGTTATGAAGGAAAAGTAGGTCAAAAAGTGATCCAAAAAGTGAAATCACGGACTGATATAATCGACTCTACGCTCGAGCGTAGAAAGCCCCGCTCGAGCGTAAGACACAGAATCATGCTCGAGCGTGAAGAAAGCCGCTCGAGCGTCGATTGCACCCTTCCAGAAGTTTTGCAGGCGCTGCACCCGCTCGAGCGTCAAACTCCCCGCTCGAGCGGAGGAGCAAAAACAAGGGATCACGCTCGAGCGTAAAAACTACCGCTCGAGCGGAAGAACTGCAGAGCAAAATACTGGGAGATGGAAAATCACGCTCGAGCGTCAAAATTCCCGCTCGAGCGTAGAAGCAACAACGAAGGGACCGCTCGAGCGTTAAAACTTCCGCTCGAGCGTAAAGGCCAAAATCTGGGCATCACCTATTGGCATCTAAAATCAACCAACCTGTAACAGACCCGCCCAACACAACCTATACTTCAAATACGAAGAGATTAAAGGACAACAACAACCAATAAGTAATGACAGGATCCACGGAACCTAAGTCCGGATACAATAATTTAAAGAGAAAATACCGGGGTCGCTATAACCTCCCCTCCTTAAAAGAATTTCGTCCCCGAAATTAAGCACAAGGTTTCGAAAACAAGTTTTTCTCAAATTCCAACAATATGATAACTCACTAATAAACAACGTGACCCAACACCGGCCATTCCATCTCTTAACAAAGAGGCATGCCACAATATGAAAAACAACCATATATTTCAACCTGCATTAACACTATGCAATTTTCTTTCAATTTCAACAATTTTCAATATATTCAATATATACAATGTTCCCTTAAACTTCCATTTCGAGGCAAGTTCCAAAATATTTCCATTAACCAAAACATTCTAAATATTTTACAGCTTAAGACATATATAAAAAGCTTTAAAGTTCGACAATATTACAAAATCTAACTACAAGATTACAAATCAATAAACATGTCCGGATATTTCTCGCGGACTTCCAACTCACGTTCCCATGTGGCTTCCTCCACCCCGTGATGTTTCCACAAAACTTTCACCAAAGGAATGGTCTTGCCTCGCAAGACTTGATCCCGTTTATCCAAGACCCGAACCGGTCTCTCCTCATACGAGACATCCTCATCAACTACTAAATCGGTCCAATCCAATACATGTGATGGATCTGGCTCATACTTCCGAAGCATACTCACATGAAACACGTCATGTACTCCGGACAACTGCGGCGGCAAAGCTAAACGATAAGCAGTCTCGCCAATCCTCTCAAGGATCTCAAAAGGACCAATGAATCGAGGGGACAACTTCCCGCTCTTCCCAAACCTCATCAATCCCCGTCTTGGTGATATCTTCAAAAAGACATGATCACTCACCTCGAACACCAAAGGTCTCCTCCTACGGTCGGCATAAGATTTCTGACGACTCTGGGCTGTAACAAGCCTCTTACGGATAAGCTCAACCTTCTCTGTCGTTTCCCTCACTAACTCCGGACCCAACAGAGGTGCATCACCCACCTCGGCCCAACAAACAGGAGACCTACACGGTCGGCCGTATAAGGCCTCAAACGGTGCCATACCGATACTAGATTGGAAGCTGTTGTTGTAGGCAAACTCCACTAATGGCAAGTGCCTCTCCCACGACCCGCTAAAGTCAAGAACACAACCCCGAAGCATATCTTCAAGGATCTGAATAGTACGCTCGGACTGCCCATCAGTCTGAGGATGATAAGCTGTGCTAAAGGTCAACTTAGTACCTAAGGCGCTCTGCAAGCTCTGCCATAATCTGGCAGTAAAACGAGGGTCCCTATCGGAGACGATCGTCACTGGAATCCCGTGCAACCTCACTATGTCCCGAATATACAAGTCGGCAAGATGATCTACTGAATCTCTAACGCGCATAGGAATGTAGTGCGCCGACTTAGTCAACCGGTCTACAACCACCCAAATAGCATCACTGCCCCGCTGAGTCCTCGGAAGACCTACAACGAAGTCCATAGTGACATGCTCCCACTTCCACTCGGCAATAGGCAAGGGTTGCAACAAACCCGCTGGCCTCTGATGTTCGGCCTTCACTTGCTGACAAGTAAGGCACTTAGACACGAAAGCTGCCACATCTCTCTTCATACCCCGCCACCAAAACTGGCGACCCAAATCCCGATACATCTTAGTACTTCCCGGATGCACTGCAAGGCGTGAATGATGAAACTCTCGGAGTACCTCCTCTCGATGAGACTCCGGCACAAACAGACGGTCTCGGTATCTCACACTCAGGTCGGGATACACCGTCAAACCTTTCTCAACCTTCCCACCAGAAATCTTCTCACGGAGGGATTCTACCTCAAGGTCGCCCCTCTGAGCCTCTAACACTCGAGTCACAAGTGTAGGTTGCGCAACAACAGAAAGCAAGGCCGCAGTCTCAACGGATTCGCCCAGAAGCAAATCAAACTCTCCAAGTGCACCTAACATCTCCCACTCTCGGATGGCTATACTAGCTATGTCACCAACAGGTTTCCTGCTAAGGGCGTCGGCCACCACATTGGCCTTTCCCGGATGATAATGCAATTCAAAGTCATAATCCTCAATAAATTCCATCCACCTCCTCTGCCTCAAGTTCAAGTCTTTCTGTGTGAACAAATATTTCAGACTCTTGTGATCTGAGAATACCTCGAACCTCTCACCGTAAAGATAATGTCTCCAAATCTTCAAGGCAAATATTACAGCCGCTAACTCTAAATCATGCGTAGGGTAATTCTTCTCATGAACTTTTAACTGACGTGAGCCATAGGCAACCACTTTCCCCTCTTGCATCAACACACAACCAAGACCCTCTCGTGAGGCGTCACAATAGACTGCATAACCCAACCCTCTCTCCGGAATAATCAAGACTGGAGCAGTGGTCAGTCTAACTTTCAACTCCTGGAACGACTTTTCACAAGTCTCACTCCAAGCAAATTTGACTCCCTTCCGAGTCAATCTAGTCAAAGGCGAAGCTAATCTGGAGAAATCTCTTACAAACCGGCGATAATACCCAGCTAATCCCAGAAAACTGCGGATCTCAAACACACTCTTAGGCTGTACCCAATCTTGCACTGCCTCTGTCTTGGATGTATCAACAGACACCCCTTCCCTAGAAACTACATGGCCTAAAAACTTCACCTCCTCTAGCCAGAACTCACACTTCCCAAACTTAGCATAAAGCTGATGGGCTCTAAGTAAATCAAGCACCACCCTCAAGTGTTCCTCGTGCTCTTCCTCTGAAGGTGAATAGATAAGGATGTCGTCCACGAAGACGACTACAAAACGATCTAGAAATTCCTGGAATATCCGGTTCATCAAATCCATAAATACTGCCGGTGCATTGGTGAGCCCAAATGGCATCACCAAAAACTCATAGTGGCCATACCGCGTACGGAATGCCGTCTTTGGAATATCCTCCTTCCTGACTCTCAACTGATGATAACCTGATCTCAAGTCTATCTTCGAGAAACAACGGGAACCTTTCAACTGATCGAACAGATCATCAATACGGGGCATAGGGTACTTATTCTTAACCGTAGCCCGATTCAATTTCCGGTAATCTATACAAAGTCTCAAAGCACCACCTTTCTTTTTAACAAAGAGGGCCGGTGCTCCCCAAGGTGAAACACTAGGACGTATAAAGCCTTTATCTAGCAACTCCTGGAGTTGGATCTTCAACTCAACTAACTCAGCTGGGGCAAAACGATAGGGTGCCATAGAAATCGGCGCCGTGCCGGGCACTAAGTCAATAGAGAATTCAATCTCTCGATGCGGTGGCAAACCAACAAGATCCTCGGGAAAAACGTCCGAGTACTCACACACCACCCTTGGCAACACAATCTGAGTCTCACCGTCCTCACTAATTGAAAGGTTAGCAAGTAGACCACTAAGCTCACTCCGTCCTCGCGGAACATACCCCGGTGGCAAAACACTACCAACACGGTCCCCCAGAAAATGAAAACACTCACCATTCACGGTACAACAAGTGACTCTCTGGCGGTAGCAATCAATAACTGCCCGGTATGACGATAACCAGTCCATACCCAAAATAACATCGAAACCTCTCATAGGCATAACTATAAAGGAAAATGGGATTCTATGGTAATCAACCTCTATATCACAACCCCTAACACCGTGTTTCAAAATCAATTCACCCCCAAGAGGCGACACTACACAAATAGGAGATGCTAACTGTGCCAACTCCAACTCCAAAATAGATGCAAATGCAGCAGACACAAAGGAATGAGATGCACCCGTATCAATCAAAACATTAGCAACCGAGTTGCAAAACAAGAAAGTACCTCTCACAACAGATGGAGCCGGTACAAGATCCTGCGCGGTAACAGCATACACGCGCCCAGATGACCTCTGATCAACCTGCTCACCCCTAGGAGTATAAGATTGCTGCACCGACTGAGACGATGAAGCCCCCTGATTGGCCCTCGAGGCCTGACCCGACTGAGCTGGCTGCTGACCCTGAATCGGCCTCAAACCAGATGCACCAGGTGTGCCACCCAACTGTGGGCAATACCTCTTCATATGCCCTGGCTGACCACACTGATAACACGAGAGTGGCTGGCCTCTACCCTGACTCTGGCTCTGAGATCGAGCCGAAGATGATGCTGCTCTCTGCACTCCTCCCCTCTGAGGACAAACTGGAGACTTGTGGCCCAGCTGGCCACACTTGAAGCAGGTAATGCCTCCTTGACTGCCTTTCCCCGAACTAGCACTCGGCACAGGAAAAGTCGATCTAGAAAAGCTACTCTGAGACTGTTGGGGATTAAAACCCTTCTGTCTCCTACCATCACTCTGACCATCCTGACTCCTCTTGGAGCCCTTCTGTCCTTCCTCCTCCTCCTGCATCATGATTTCCATGTGGGCTGCAGCATCAACCAAACGCCCATAATCCCGAATCATAGTTCCCCCAACTCTCGGCTTGAGGCCACGCCTCAACTTCCTCTCAAACTCAATACAACGGCGTTCCTCAGACGCCACCAATTCAGGTGCAAACCTGGACAAACTAGTAAATGCAGCCTCAAACTCGGCCACTGAAGAACTCGACTGCTTAAGCTGGCAGAACTGGTCTCTCAGCTTCTCCCTAACTGCTGGAGATAAGAACTTCTCCTGGAAAGCATTCACAAAAGCCTCCCATGTACCTCCTATACGTCCCTTAGTGAACTTCCACCACTGACCCGCATCCCCCTTCAACTGGAATGATGCCAAGGTCACCTTCAACCCCTCGTCTTCGATGCCAAGCATCTCAAACGTCTTCGTTGTCTGTTCGAGCCATTCGTCCGCCTTAAGCGGCTCTTTAGGATCACCCACAAATTCATCCGGATTAGACCGGAAGAACTCCCTCTTCAGAAAGGAAGGTCCTGCATCCGCAACAACAACCTGGGCTTGATTCTCAGCCCTAAGAATGCCTACTGACTCCCTGAATGCCCCTGCTATCTCTCGGGCTAAAGCGCCCATAGCCTGCTGGCCTACTGGCTCGGCCACATTGGCCTGGCCAATTCCCTCATGAACTGCCGGAATCTCCTCTGGCGGTACCTCCTGCCTACCCGGCCTACCACGCCTACCGCGTCCTCGTCCTCGTCCTGACATCCTAATAAAGGAAACAAACAAAGACGTTAGCACATTAATAAATGTGCCGAAACTAAACACTCGCGTCCTAATGCATTGGACAAAAATAATTCATTCCACGTAAGCACATAATCACATAAGCACCTACGAATTTCATTCCTGGATAATAATAGTCCCGAAGCGTTACTATAGTTCCGGTTGGAAACAGCATTGATCAAGTGCCTTTCCAACAAGACTACTAGAAACTCAAGGGTCCAATTAACATCCTAGAAACTACGTTCCATACCCACATAATCACATAAACATGCTATCATATAAGCACATAACAGTACATCTAAGTCTCTATCAAGCGAGACGAACCCATTGTGATACTAATCACTTCCCACGTACCCAAAGTATTCGAACCCGGTACGCTCTGATACCAAGTTGTCACGCCCTCAAAATAAACCCATAATAACCATAACATTAACATGCATTTATAAAAGAAAATGAATCATTTGAGTTATTCATCAGAGTATTCTTATTGAAAGACATCACATGTAACATCCTGCAACATCAAAATAAATGCCCTAAGGGCTTACATCTTTCCAAGCTAACACTTGGACACAAAAAGGATGAGTACTAACTCATTTACAAGTTAAGCCCTAGGCTTAAATGTTTACATGAAATCTAAAAAAAATAAAAAAATAAAACATATAACTAAAGACAAGTCTTCAAAATCCCAAACATCAAATCCTTCCAGGCTAAGTCCGTGGAGGTAGCTCATCACCTGAACCTGAAAATGATGTTCCCATAAAGGGTGAGCCACAGCCCAGTAGAAAAATACTAAACCAAATATAAGCATTGAATAAAGCTATAGCATTCAATAAATGGTTAACTAAGATAATCAATTTTATCATTAAACAGTCTCATGACACTAATGTCTAAGACACATTTCACTTTCCATTATTATCAACATGGCTCAGAACCTGGCCAACTTACAACAGTGAATTGTATCTCATATTCACATTACTTCCAATATCAACAAAACAAACGAGACTCATGCTCATATCAAAACACTTCATACTTCCCATTTGATACACATTTTAGTGCTGTATCAATAATCATGTAAAAACACTTCAATATAATAAGCACACATAAAAATGGTGCTAATGGAGTCCATCCCCTATCTCCTCCCAAACAAAAATCCGGTTTAGAGGTCCATCCCCTATCTTCCCCTAAACCGTGGAGTACATCCCCTATCTCCTCCCACACAAAACAATGTATGCAAATGTAATGCTCAATCAATACACGTATTTTCTGTATTAATGCAATAGTCAAAATTAATGACTTAACCAATGTGATTAGTTTCAGTTATTCCTAATCCACATGCAATGTCTACAACAATCACGACTATCCTCCACCGATAGCCCAAAACAGTTATTTCTAGACTGGAAATAAATATAACAACAATTCACTAGGCGAGTGGTTTAAATTATCCCACCACACCATTTAATCGATGAATTCCTCAATTTCATGAATTTAACCAAATTCCCTTAAATTAATTATACAAATTAATTTATTAATACAACTAGGGTTTTTCCCAAAATTACCAAAGTATCCCCAACATATCAAAATACCAAAAACTTAGAACAAAACTTATAGAATGGAGTAGGAAATCCCTACCTCGAAGAAAATAATCCGTATAGAGAAGATGGAGATGAAGACCAAAGACCAACGTGCTCCAAATCCCAAGTTTCTCAGATTAAAACGAAGCCCTCAACCCACTCTAACTTTTTAATAAAGGATCTAAGGTAGAAACTCACTCTAAGTAGATCAATCGAAAGAGAGAAGGTGTGTAGAGGGAGAGAGAGATAAAAACACTCCAGGGGCGGTTTTTAGAAGGTTATGAAGGAAAAGTAGGTCAAAAAGTGATCCAAAAAGTGAAATCACGGACTGATATAATCGACTCTACGCTCGAGCGTAGAAAGCCCCGCTCGAGCGTAAGACACAGAATCATGCTCGAGCGTGAAGAAAGCCGCTCGAGCGTCGATTGCACCCTTCCAGAAGTTTTGCAGGCGCTGCACCCGCTCGAGCGTCAAACTCCCCGCTCGAGCGGAGGAGCAAAAACAAGGGATCACGCTCGAGCGTAAAAACTACCGCTCGAGCGGAAGAACTGCAGAGCAAAATACTGGGAGATGGAAAATCACGCTCGAGCGTCAAAATTCCCGCTCGAGCGTAGAAGCAACAACGAAGGGACCGCTCGAGCGTTAAAACTTCCGCTCGAGCGTAAAGGCCAAAATCTGGGCATCACCTATTGGCATCTAAAATCAACCAACCTGTAACAGACCCGCCCAACACAACCTATACTTCAAATACGAAGAGATTAAAGGACAACAACAACCAATAAGTAATGACAGGATCCACGGAACCTAAGTCCGGATACAATAATTTAAAGAGAAAAGACCGGGGTCGCTATATAATTTATAAGTAAAAAATCAGCTTATATTTACAGTTATAAGCTCTAAGCTGTTAGGCTATAAGTTGTAATCACTTTCCCACAGCTCTACCAAACGGGGCCATTGTGACAATAGAGCTATAATAGAATTTGTGAGACAAGCACATACAAATAAAAAGATGAATAGGCATATGCAAGTGAGGTATAAATCTATAAATGGTGAATGAAAATGTTGTATCTTTGAATTTTGTGAAATCTAAAAAGAATATTGTTGATCAGTTAACAAAAGGTTTATTTAAGAGTGTAGTCTTAAATTTATCGAGGAGGATGGATCTAGGCCCATTGGGAGTCAACTAAGGAAGTAACCTGACTTCTGTGATTGGAGATCCCATGAAGGAAGTTCAACGGGTAGGAACAATTCTTATAGTGTGACTCGTATTCCAACACTTTAAAGAAGGAGACTTTATTAAACTTATTATTTATATTCTCCTGCTCATCCCTAAGACATCAGTGTTGATGTAAATGTGATGGTTAAGGAAGAGTATTTACTCTAAATGAATCTGAGGCGGGCATACTCTCGCAAGATAGACATCCGTTACTTCTATCTTTGGAGGATTCGCCTACGTGAGAGCGTTGTGAAGCCGCGACTGTGGGAATAGGGCTATTTCCTAAGACTCTCATGAGAATCAAGATTGAGCACATGGCTGTTAATAGTGCTAACCCGCGCCACAGTTATCTATCATACCATATGTGTGGCATGTTGAATTATGGTAAAAAGGATTTAGTTCAAAACCTGGTTCATTAAGATTATTTCAAAATGAAACTGTTAACACTAAGTGAGGTTCAAGTTTGAAAAACACCCACACCCATTGTATGGTTTTAAAGTTGCCCATATTATTTTTATTTATTTATTTGTATTTATTTGACGATTTTACAAAGTTTTGAATCTTGTGGGGGATTGTTGGAGATTTCCTAAAAGTTTTAAAACTTTAATTATTTTTTATTTATTATTATATTTTATTATTTATTTATTTCTTTTATAGTCTTATTTATTTGAATTTTAAATATGTGTTTGGTTTCAAAAGAAATAGGTGTGTCTATTGCTAAAAGACACCATAGATCCTTTTTATACAAGACTCGAATATTAGGAAAAGATATACAACGTTCTCTATTTTCTTTCTCCCTCTCTTTCTCCTCTTTACTGTATTTTTACATTCTATATTTTTGGGCAATCAATACATTCTTGGCAAATTCTTCTGGTGCAACTGTGTATTGTGTCAGATCCTGTAAAGTTTTTGGATTGTATCTTGGAGTCGTTTGTGATTGCTAAAACCTGCAAGGAGGGAGCACATAACGACTTTAGGACAGCGTCTTTGACGTGCCTCTCACAATCACACAGGCTATTTTCTGAACCATTTTCTTCATCTTCTTCTTATTCTATATATAGTTTTATTGAATTGTAAAAACCTATTTTTTCATAATCTGTTTTGCTTTCAATTTTATTCTATAAAATTGATTTAAAATAATTATTATTCAATTCCCATAACATTTACAATGATGCGGTATCATATGTGTCACCTTTTGATTTGTTGTACATTCAATGACATGGAGCCCAACTCCCTTGTCACATCATTGTGGGTGAAAGTGTGGGTCTGTAAGATTGCTGAAATAATAAATTATCACATGTAACTCCCATTTTCTTTTATTATTATATATATATAAAAAAAATAAGTTTCACCAACTATCACTTTTAATAGAAAAGAAAATGTTTATTTCTATTTAATTTTAGCAAAAGTCACTTTTTAATTTTTTTTTTAAATTTGTTTTATTGACAATTGAGACAAAAAAAAAAAAAATAAATAAATAAAATCCATTATGTTTGGCAATGGTTAAAAAAGTTATTTATTTTCTTAATATTTTTGTATTTTGTTGAAAAAATATTTGTATTAAGAAAATTTATTGTTTAAGTCCTTGTAGTTTAGAAGGGCATAATTTTTATTTTTATTTTTATTTTTATAAAATTTAAAACCAAAAATGACAAAAAATAAAAATATAAACTTTTAATAATGACTAATAATTTGAATACGTGTATTTAATAACATATTATGTTTAGACCAATAATATTATGACACATCATTATGACACATGTGAATATTGTTTTCATTTTAATTATAGTGATCCCGGTTTTCCTTTCTTTTGATTATTGCATTTCGGACTTGGTTATGTGGTTATGTTATTGTCATATTCTCATTTACATCCTTTACTCTTTATATTTGAGTCTTGGGTTGTGTTGGGCAGGTTTGAAACAAGTTGGTTGTATTAGAAATCAAAAGTTGATGCCCAGATTTTGGCCTTCACGCTCGAGCAGGGATTTTGACGCTCGAGCGGGCCCTTTGTTGTTGCTTCTCCGCTCAAGGGGGTGTTTTGACGCTCGAGCATGAATATTCATCTCCCAGTATTTTGTCTTTGCAGGTCGCCGTATGCTCGAGCGGGCCCTTTCGTTTTTGTTCCTCCGCTCGAGCGGGGACCATGGTCTGCAAAACTTTTGGAAGTATGCATCCGGCGCTCGAGCGGCGCTTTTGACGCTCGAGCGTGAGTCTGTGTTTGACGCTTGAGCGAGGAGTTCCACGCTCGAGTGGGGCAACTTGTATATCAGTCCGAAGTTCGACTTTTTGGATCACTTTTTCAACTCCTTTTCTCTCTCTTACTTTTCAAAACCTTCATTGGAGAGCCTCTCTCTCTAAAACACAACTTCTCACTAGGGTTTGATCTAGTTTGAGTGATCTCCTACCTTGGTGTCTTTGTAAAAAGTGTAGAGCTTAGCTTGTGCTATATTTCTATCCGAAAATCTTGGAATTTGGAGCACTTTGAGTTTTCATCATCTTCTTCGTTGAGCTCCGAAATTTGAGGTAGGGATAACTACTCATTTTTATGGTCTTTGACATAAACGATTGGTCATTTTGATTTAATGTTGATATCGGGTAATTTTGGGTGTTAGGGTTTTCAAAATGAGAAAGAGGGGTTTTGTTAGTTTGGCCCACATTTGAATATTTTGGGTCATAAAATGAGGGTATTGATGTTATTGAAGATATTTTGGGCCTTTGGGTCAATATTGAGAAAGAGGGAGAAAAGCCCTAATTTGATGTTATGAATTAATTTATATAATTAATTTGGGAATGTTATGGAAATATGAAATTGAGTTGGGAATAATGAAATTGGCTCATTATGAGGTAGAATGGTGGAGTTGGATTCATTAATCACTCACCTTTGAAAATGTTGATAATTTATTTGTTGGTGCATTTATTATCTGTTTAGAAACAACTGCTTTGGGCTATCGGTGGAGGATAATCTTGATTGTTGTAGACACTGCGTGATGATTAGGTGAATTAAAACTAATCAATTTGAGTATGTCATTGAGTATGACGGTTGGAATACTACAACAAATTTGTGTATTGATTAGTCGTTGTATATGATGAGTATTTGAATACATGGGTGCCGAATCCCGCGGATGAAATTTTCGTAAAATGGCAATTCGAATATAATTACACATGGGTGCCGAATCTCGCGGACGCAATTTTTGTAAAATGGCAATTCAAAAATAATTATACATGGGTGTTGAATCCTGCGAATGAAATCTCCGTAAAATGGCAATTTGAAAATATCTATACATGGGTGCCGAGTCCTGCGGATGAAATTTCTGTAAAATGACCATAAGAAAATAATTACACATAGGCGCTGAATCTCGCAGACGCAATTTCCGTGAAATGGCAGTTTGAAGTATTGTTGGCATGAGATGTAGTCTCACTTAGGTTGTTTGGCCAGTTTCTGAGCCGTGTTTATAAGTTGAGTTTTGTTAAGTGAAGGATTATGGAACTGGATAGTACTGTATGTTGGTTTATATAAGTTAAACGTTTATCAAGTGCTAATGTTTTAGTTATTGCTCATATTATGTTTAGCATATCTCTACTGAGCGTTGACTCACCCTATATGGGACATCACTTTCAGGTATAGGTGTTATGCCACCTCCAAGGACGTAGCTTGGGAGGCTGTCAGACTCCTTTTTGTTGTTTTTTGTTGTATTACATGTATATCAAGCCAAGGACTTACTTTGTGTAGAGTTAGTACTCTCCTTTTTGTAACCAAGCGTTGACTTGGAAAGTTGTAAGCCTATGGGGCATTTACTTTTGTTGTCAACATGTAATACCTTTTGTAAGAATACACTGATGATTGTAATATGAAATCTCTTCTATTTATCGTGAATGTATGTCATGATGGGTTTATTTTTGAGGGCGTTACAACTTGGTATCAGAGCGTACCGGGTTCAAATACTTTGGGTACGCGGGAAGTGGTTAGTACCACAATAGGTTCGTCTCGCTTGATAGAGACTTAGATGTAGTGTTATATGCTTATGTGATAACATGTTTATGTGACTATTTGGGTATGAGATTTAGTTTCTAGGATGTTGATTGGGTCCTTGGGTTTCTGTGAGTCTTGTTGGAAAAGCACTTGATTAATGCTATTTCTAACCGGAACTCTAGTAATGCCTTAGGACTGTCATTATCCAGAAATGAAATTCATAGGTGCTTATGTGATTATGTGCTTACGTGGAATGAATTATAGTTGTCCATTGCATTAGGACGCGAGTGTTATAGTTTCGGCACATTTGTGAATGTGCTAATGTTCTTCGTTACCTTTATTAGGATGTCAGGACGAGGACGTGGTGGTAGGTAAGGTAGGCCTAGGAGGTAGGAAATGCCTATATCGGATGAGGTTTCGGCGCAGCAGGAGGGTACTGGTCAGGCCAATGTGGCCGAGCCAGTGGGGCAGCAGGCCATGGGCACCTTAGCCCGCGAGATAGCAGGAGCTATGAGGGAATCCTTGGGCATTCTCAGAGCTGAGAATCCAGTTCAGGTCCAGGTTGTTGATGCAGGGCCTTCTTTTCTAAAGATGGAGTTTTTCTGGTCAAATCCGGACGAGTTTGTGGATGATCTGAAAGAGCCACTTAAGGAGGATGAATGGCTCGAGCAGATGACTAAGACGTTTGAGATGATTGGTATTGAAGACGGGGCATTGAATGTGACCTTGACATCTTTCCAACTTAAGGGAGATATGGGTCAGTGGTGGAAGTTCATGAGGGGTCGTATTGGTGGCACATGAGAGGCCTTCGTAGATGCTTTCCAGAAGAAGTTCTTAGCCCCAACTGTCAAGGAGAAGCTGAGGGACCAGTTTTGTCAGCTCAAGTAGCTGAGTTTATTAGTGGCCGAGTTTGAGGTCGCATTTACTAGCTTATCCAGGTTTGCACCTAAGCTTGTGGTGTCTGAGGAACGTCGTTGTATCGAGTTTGAGAGGAAGTTGAGGCATGGCCTCAAGATGAGAGTTGGGGGGTTCTATGATCTGGGAGTATGGGCGTCTTGTGGATGCCGCGACCCATATGGAGACTATGATGCAGGAGGAGGACGAGAGACAAAGGGGCTCTAAGAAGAGTCAGGATGGTCAGGGGGACGGTAAGAGGCAGAGGGGTTCTAACCTTCAGCAGTTCTAGAGTGCTTTAGCGAGATCTACCTTTCCAGTGCCGAGTTCAGGTTTTGGGAGAGACAGCCAGGGGGGCTTTACCTGTTTCAAGTGCAGTCAGCTGGGCCACAAGTCTCCAGCTTGCCTGCAGAGGGGAGGAGGTCAGGGAGCAGCTTCATCTTCGGCTCGACCTCAGAACCAGAGTTAGGGTAGGGGCCGGTCGTCCTCTTATTACCAGTGTGGTCAGGCGAGGCACCTGAAGAGGTCCTGCCCACAGTTGGGTGGTATACCCGGTGCGTCTGGTTTGAGACAGACGCAGAGTTCGCAGCCAGCACAGTCTGTTCAGGCCTCGAGGGCCAATCAGAGGACTTCATCGTCTCAGTCTGTGCACCAGTCTTTTGCTTCGAGAGATGATCAGGTAGATCAGGGGCCTACAGGGCATGTGTATGCTGTTACCGCGCAGGATCTAGTACCGGCTCCATCTGTTGTGAGAGGTACCTTTTTGTTTTGCAACTCGGTTGCCAATGTGTTGATTGATACGGGTGCATCTCATTCCTTTATATCTGCTGCATTTGCATCTGTTTGGGGTTGGAGTTGGCGCAGTTAGCATCTCCTATATGTGTTATATCGCCTGTTGGGGGTGAATTGATTTTGAAACAAGGGTGTAGAGGGTGCGATATAGAGGTCGCCGACTGCCGACTCCCATTTCCTTTTGTAGTTATGGCTATGTCGGGTTTTGATGTTATTTTGGGTATGGACTGGCTATCGTCATACCGAGCAGTTATTGATTGTTACCGCCAGCGGGTCACAGTATGTACCTTGAGTGGGGATTGTTTCCATTTCCTGGGGGATCGGGTTGGTAATGTGTTGCCACCTGTGTATAACCCGCGAGGGCGGAGTGAGCTTAGTGGTCTTCTCGCTAGCTTTATGAGTAGTGAGTGTGATGAGACCCAGATTGTATTGCCGAGAGTGGTTTGCGAGTATTCGGATGTTTTTCCCGAGGACCTTGTTAGTTTACCACCACATCGAGAGATCGAGTTCTCTATTGACTTAGTGCTCGGCACAGCGCCAATTTCCATGGCACCTTACCGTTTTGTCCCAGCCGAGTTGAGTGAGTTGAAGATTTAACTCCAGGAGTTTCTGGATAAGGGCTTTACTCGCCCTAATGTTTCGCCGTGGGGAGCACCGACCCTCTTTGCTAAAAAGAAAGATGGTGCCTTGAGACTTTATATCGATTACTGGAAATTGAATCGGGCTACGATTAAGAACAAATACCCTATGCCCTGTATAGATGATCTGTTTGACCAGTTGAAGGGATCCCGTTGTTTCTTAAAGATAGATCTGAGATCGGGTTACCACCAGTTGAGGGTCAGGGAGGAAGATATTCCGAAGACGGCATTCCGTACGCGGTATGGCCACTATGAGTTTCTGGTGATGCCATTTGGGTTCACCAATGCACCGGCAGTGTTTATGGACTTGGTGAACCAGATATTCTGGGAATTCTTAGATCGTTTGGTAGTCGTCTTTGTGGATGACATCTTGATTTATTCGCCTTTGGAGGAGGAGCACGAGGAACACTTGAGAGTGGTGCTTGAGTTGCTTAAAGCCCATAAGCTGTATGCTAAGTTTGGGAAGTGTGAGTTCTGGCTAGGAGAGGTCAAGTTCTTAGGCCATGTGGTTTCTGGGGAAGGGGTGTCTATTGATACCTCAAAGATTGAGGCAGTACAGGATTGGGCACAGCCTAAGAGTGTTTTCGAGATCCGCAGTTTTCTGGGGTTAACGGGGTATTACCGCCGGTTTGTGAAAGATTTCTCTAGACTAGCTTTGCCGTTGACTAGATTGACGCGGAAATGGGTCAAATTTGCATGGAGTAAGACTTGTGAAAAGTCGTTCCAAGAGTTGAAAGTTAGATTGACCATCGCTCCGGTTTTGATTATTCCGGAGAGAGGTTTGGGTTATGCGGTTTATTGTGATGCCTCACGAGAGGGTTTGGGTTGTGTGTTGATGCAAGAGGGGAAAGTGGTAGCCTATGGCTCACGTCAGTTGAAGATTCACGAGAGGAATTACTCTACTCACGACCTAGAACTAGCAGCAGTAATTTTTGCTTTGAAGATTTGGAGGCACTACCTTTATGGTGAGAGATTCGAGGTATTCTCGGATCATAAGAGTTTGAAGTAACTGTTTACACAGAGAGACTTGAATTTGAGGCAGAGGAGGTGGATGGAGTTCATTGAGAACTATGACTTCAAGCTACACTATCACCCGAGAAAGGCCAATGTTGTGGC
Organism: Camellia sinensis; assembly: GCF_055761805.1. Taxonomy (NCBI): domain Eukaryota; kingdom Viridiplantae; phylum Streptophyta; class Magnoliopsida; order Ericales; family Theaceae; genus Camellia; species Camellia sinensis. The sequence continues at coordinate 195,599,777 of NC_138964.1, forward strand.
TAATGCCCTTAGTAGGAAATCCATTAGTGATGTAGCTTGTATAGCCATCCGGGAGTGGGAGATGTTGGGTGCACTTGGCGAGTTTGATTTGCTTCTAGGCGAATCTGTTGAGGCTGCGGCTTTGTTTTCTATTGTTGCGCAGCCTACACTTGTGACTCGAGTGTTAGAGGCACAGGGAGGTGACCTTGAGGTAGAATCCCTCCGAGAGAAGATCTCCAACGGGAAGGCTAAGAAGGGTTTGTCTGTGTATCCCGACCTGAGTGTGAGATACCGAGACCGTCTGTTTGTGCCAGAGTCTTGCCGAGAGGAAGTACTCCGAGACTTTCACCATTCACGCCTTGCGATACATCCGGGAGGCACCAAGATGTATCGTGATTTGGGTCGCCAGTTTTGGTGGTGGGGTATGAAGAGAGATGTGGCTGTGTTTGTGTCTAAGTGCCTTACTTGTCAACAAGTGAAGGCCGAACATCAGAGGGCGGCGGGTTTGTTGCAACCCTTGCCTATCGCCGAGTAGAAGTGGGAGCATGTCACTATGGATTTCGTCGTAAGTCTTCCGAGGACTAAGCGGGGTAGTGATGCTATTTGGGTGGTTGTAAACCGGTTGACTAAGTCAGCACACTTTATCCCTATAAGCGTGAGAGATTCGGTAGATCATTTTGCCGACTTGTATATTCGGGACATAGTGAGGTTGCACGGGGTCCCAGTGTTGATCATCTCAGATAGAGATCCACGTTTTACTGCTAGGTTGTGGCAGAGTTTGCAAAGTGCCTTGGGCACTAGATTGACCTTTAGCACGACTTATCATCCTCAGACTGACGGGCAGTCCGAGCGTACTATTCAGATCCTTGAGGATATGCTTCGAGGTTGTGTCCTTGACTTTAGTGGGTTGTGGAAGAGGCACTTGCCCTTGGTGGAGTTTGCCTACAACAACTGTTTTTAATCCAGTATCGGTATGGCACTGTTTGAGGCCTTGTATGGCCGACCGTGTAGGTCTCCAGTTTGTTGGGCCGAGGTGGGGGATGCACCTTTGTTGGGCCCGGAGTTAGTGAGGGAAATGACGGAGAAAGTTGAGCTTATTCGTAGGAGGCTTGTTACAGCCTAGAGTCGCCAAAAGAGTTATGCCGACCGTAGAAGGAGACCTTTGGCATTTGAGGCGGGTGATCATGTTTTTCTGAAAATATCACCTAGGTGGGGATTGATGAGGTTTGGGAAGAGTGGGAAGTTGTCCCCTCGGTTTATAGGCCCTTTCGAGATCCTTGAGAGGATTGGTGAGGTTGCCTACCGTTTTGCTTTGCCGCTGCAGTTGTCCGGGGTACATCATGTGTTTCATGTTAGTATGTTTCGGAAGTACGAGCCGGATCCATCGCATGTATTGGATTGGACCGACTTAGAGGTGGATGAGGATGTCTCGTATGAGAAGAGACCGGTTCGGGTCTTGGATAGGCGGGAGCAAGTTTTGCGAGGCAAGACCATTCCCTTGGTAAAGGTTTTGTGGAAACATCACGGAGTGGAAGAAGCCACTTGGGAACGTGAGTTGGAGGTCCGTGAAAAATATCCGGATATATTTGCTGATGTGTAATCATCTATTGGGATTTTTCTAATATCGATGAACTTTGAGAGCATGGAAAATGTCTTAAGTTGTAAAACATTGTGTATGTTTTGATTTATGGAAGTATTATGGGACTTGCCTTGAAATGGAAGTTTATTTTAACATTGCATATGTTAATTTTGTTTTAAGAAATGCAAATATATTATTGGCAGTGAATATGTTTTGTGATGCATGTTGATAATGCATGTTGGAGATTATATTGTGATTTGCCTCTTGAAAAGAGATGGGATGATTGGTAATGGGTTAGGTTGTGGAATGTTGGTTGGTAATGTTATTGAGAATTGAGGAAAACTTGTACTTAATTTCGGGGACGAAATTCCTTAAGAGGGGAAGGTTATAGCGATCCCGGTTTTCCTTTCCTTTGATTATTGCATTCTGGACTTGGTTCCGTGGTTATGTTGTTGTCTCATTCTCATTTACATCCTTTACTCTTTGTATTTGAGTCTTGGGTTGTGTTGGGCAGGTTTGAAACAGGTTGGTTGTGCTAGAAATCAAAAGTTGATGCCCAGATTTTGGTCTTCACGCTCGAGCGGGCCCTTTGTTATTGATTCTCCGCTCAAGCGAGCGTTTTGACGCTCGAGCGTGAATATTCATCTCCTAGTACTTTGTCTCTGTAGGTCGCCGTACGCTCGAGCGAGACCTTTCGTTTTTGTTCCTCTGCTCGAGCGGGAAGTCTGACGCTCGAGCGGGGACCATGGTCTGCAAAACTTCTGGAAGTATGCATCCGGCGCTCGAGCGGTGCTTTTGACGCTCGAGCGTAAGTCTGTGTCTGACGCTCGAGCGGGGAGTTCCACGCTCGAGCGGGGCGACTTGTATATCAGTCCGAAGTTCGACTTTTTGGATCACTTTTTCAACTCCTTTTCTCTCTCTTACTTTTCAAAACCTTCATTGGAGAGCCTCTCTCTCTAAAACACAACTTCTCACTAGGGTTTGATCTAATTTGAGTGATCTCCTACCTTGGTGTCTTTGTAAAAAGTGTAGAGCTTAGCTTGTGCTACATTTCTATCCGAAAATCTTAGAATTTGGAGCACTTTGAGTTTTCATCATCTTCTCCATTGAGCTTCGAAATTTGAGGTAGGGATAACTACTCATTTTTATGGTCTTTGACATAAACGATTGGTCATTTTGATTTAATGTTGATATTGGGTAATTTTGGGTGTTAGGGTTTTCAAAATGAGAAAGAGAGGTTTTGTTATTTTGGCCCATACTCGTGTATTTTGGGTCATAAAATGAGAGTATTGATGTTATTGAAGATATTTTGGGCCTTTGGGTCAATATTGAGAAAGAGGGAGAAAAGCCCTAATTTGATGTTATGAATTAATTTATATAATTAATTTGGGAATGTTATGGAAATATGAATTTGAGTTGAGAATAATGAAATTGGCTCATTATGAGGTAGAATGATGGAGTTGGATTCATTAATCACTCACCTTTGAAAATGTTGATAATTTATTTGTTGGTGCATTTATTATCTGTTTAGAAACAACTGCTTTGGGCTATCGATGGAAGATAGTCTTGATTATTGTAGACACTACGTAATGATTAGGTAAATTAAAACTAATCAATTTGAGTATGTCATTGAGTATGACAGTTGGAATAATACAACGAATTTGTGTATTGATTAGTCGTTGTATATGATGTGTATTTGAATACATGGGTGCCGAATCCCGCGGATGAAATTTCCGTAAAATGGCAATTCGAATATAATTACACATGGGTGCCGAATCTCGCGGACACAATTTTCGTAAAATGGCAATTCAAAAATAATTATACATGGGTACCGAATCCTGCGGATGAAATCTCCGTAAAATGACAATTTGAAAATATCTATACATGGGTGCCGAGTCCCGCGGATGAAATTTTCATAAAATGGCCATAAGAAAATAATTACACATGGGTGTCGAATCCCGCGGACGCAATTTTCGTAAAATGGCAGTTTGAAGTATTGTTAGCATGAGATGTAGTCTTATTTAGGTTGTTTAGCTAGGTTTTGAGCCGTGTTTATAAGTTGAGTTTTGTTAAGTGAAGGATTATGGAACTGGATAGTACTGTATGTTGGTTTATATAAGTTAAACGTTTATCAAGTGCTAATGTTTTAGTTATTGCTCATATTATGTTTAGCATATCTCTACTGGGCGTTGGCTCACCCTATATGGGACATCATTTTCAGGTACAGGTGTTATGCCATCTCCAAGGACGTAACTTGGGAGGCTTGAGGCTGTCAGACTCCTTTTTGTTGTATTACATGTATATCAAGCCAAGGGCTTACTTTGTGTAGAGTTAGCACTCTCCTTTTTGTAACCAAGTGTTGACTTGGAAAGTTGTAAGCCTATGGAGAATTTACTTTTGTTGTCAACATGTAATACTTTTTGTAAGAATACTCCAATGATTGTAATTTGAAATCTCTTGTATTTATCGTGAATGTATGTCATGATGGGTTTACTTTTGAGGGCGTTACATTAATTGTAGTAATATAATTTAAGGAATAATCTAAATTTAAAATTTTATTTTATGAATATAAAATTAATTTATAAACCAATTATATTATGACACATATTAACAAAAATTAAGAAAATAATAATAATTGCAACTTTAAGCTTTAATAGGATAACAACATTTTTCAATTATAATATTATATAGATTTTATATGAAATTTTGAAACTCTCATAATATTTATTCTTAAAATCATTCTTTTGTAAAATATATAAATAATCTCAATGTCAATCTTTTTGCTCTTAAATATAAAAATTATGAGTTAATTATGATAATTTTAAATTTGTATTTAAAACTTATAAATCACGAGATATATCATTATAATTTTAAATTTATATTGTGTTAATTTTAAATTTAAATTAATAGATTGTTTTTCATATTTAGTGACCCTCAAATTTAAATTTTGAAATGGATTAGTATACTTTTCATTTTTTTTTAAGATTCGATGTACTTTCCATTTGAAAATCATAAATTAAGGGATATTAATTTTTATTTATTTATTTATTTTTATTTGAATAAGAGCTAGCCAATAAGAGATTTTTTTACTTTTTAAAAATCAAAAAATTATGAAATTTAGAATGGGAATTTGGAGTTCCTAGAAGGCTTGTAAGTTATAAACTCCCTTTCCTTATATAATAATAGTGATAACCCGTGCTAAGCACGAACAAGTAACAAAATGTGGTAAACAATACTAAATATGTTAAAAATTAATAACAAAATTCTATGATATTAATTTAGATTGGTACTAAATAATAGATTTGATTGAACTCAACTAAAAAAGAAAGGTGAGAGTGAGATTCTATAAATATAAGATAAAAATAAAAATAAATTAAGTTTGAATTTGAAGATGAACTATAAGAATATAAAAAAGTGAAAATCAGATAAATCCCAGAAAAAGAATAAACTTAATTGAAAATTAAGAGTAAGAGTAGATCTTGTAAATATAAGATAAATATTAAAAAAAAATCAAGTGTAAATGTGAAGATAAATTTTAAGAATATAGAGAGAGAAATTTAGATAAATCCTAGAAAAATGAGCTAGAGATAAATTTAGTAAATATCAATTGAAGATTGGAAAAAAAAGAAAATCAAGTTGAAATTTAAAAATTCAAAAATAGGATAAGATAAACTAATAAGAAAAACAACATCTAAAATAACGCTAATAATAGAAGAGCCGGAGAGAATAGTAGTTTAAAAATTGGATAAAAGTAAAAAGCCACCTATAATTTTTTAAAATTTGTAAAAAAAAGAACTAAAAAATAAGAACAGTAGGAAGTTAAAAATTATATAAGAGTTAAATGCAATCTATAATTTTTAAAAATTTAAATTTTGTGTAGTTAAAAAATAAACAGTTATGTTATCTTATTATACAAATTTTAACTCTATTTTTAACAGTTTTTGTATTCTAAAGCTATTTAATTACAAACAAAATTCAAGGATCACTTTTTTATTTTTTTAAATTTGTTTTGTGTCTATAGCCTATAAATTTCAACAACTTTCGTATTTTGAAGCTATTAAATAAAAAAATAAAATAAAAATAGCATCACTTCTTTTTCTTTTAACATCTTAATTAGTTTTATTTTTACTTTATATTATATGATAATATAATCATTCATTTTAAATAATAAGGTCTTAACCATAGAACGTGCATGACATGAATATTTCTATGGCAGTGACACGTGCATATAAAATTCAACAATCATGGAAAAAAATTCCTTACCTATGATTTTTGTCTAAATACATAAAACATATTTATTCAAACTAAATTTTAAAATTTTGATCATTAATATGTAATGTGTTTATAATTTCAACACAAACATAGTTGAATAATAATTTTGTTTATAAGAAATTAACCAAACTTTTATTGAAGTATTCACATATTGAATCCAATCTGTTTAAAAACTACATGACATTCAATAATGTAATTGAAATTAACTATTAAATATTAATTAAGTAAAAAACATGTATATTGAGTTTTTGCTCTTTTAATGGATCCAAATGACCTTGTCTACAATTGATTTTCGTTATATATATAAAGACTATTATGAGTTGAAAACAAAATAATTTATTTGTATATTCATTAAGGAGTTTAAAATCCAATCTTGTGCTTCAAATATTCCTTTGTGCAGTTGACTTTTCACTGTAAAAGTTAAACTTATCACTTAAAAACTTAATCCTACTCACTATATATATGCAAAGAAACAAATTTAAACTCATAAGATCTCAAATAAAAAAATAAAAATATAAGAAAAAATATTTTAAAGCTACTACATAATTAAGTTTATTTACATCTGAATTTAAATTGAGTGCCCTCCTTATATATTACAACAAAATCGAACACATAAATTAATATAATTGAAGAACAAAATAAAATAAAAAATAAATGAGATTGAATAAAAACTTCTTTCAAACTCGTGAATGTATTCGAAATACTCTTTTCAATTGGTACAATTTTTCTTTAAAAAAAATGGGTGAACTCCAAATGCATCACAAAACATCACTATTTGTATTGGTCTTTTAGCCCTTTGTTGCCATTGCTACTTTTTTCCTGTACGTTGTAGTTGTAAAATTTTTAAAAAATGAATAATAAATTTTGGAGGCATAAGAGCATCTACTACATTATTATAATTTCAACAACTAACTTAGATTATGAAGAAAAAAATTAAATACACCAAATAGACTAAAACTAAAACTTAAACAAACAAAAAAATCTGCAAAATAAAAAATAGAGCAAAAAACATAATATGAGATTTTACATATATATTTCTTTTTACATATGAAAAATCTTGCATAATTGGTTAAATCACCTGTCTAGTTTCTCTGTAGGGTTCTTTTGTTTTCCAATATTTTTGTCCAATTTCATATTGTCATGGAAGTAAGGTTTTGAGATTTATAGTTTAATTAATTTATTTATTTTGAAATATCTTTGAGTATGATATAAATTTGATGAAGGTATTTGAATTAGAGCCAAACTCATCTTTTATCTATAAATATTTTGAAAAAATCCTATCCATATGATATTATATATATCCATGCCCTAAGTAATTAAAAAGTGAAATAAAATATATATTAAAAAACCAAAAAAATAGAAAAATAGAATGAGAGAAGAATAGATGTGCCATCTAAGAAAGAGTTTAAGGAGATGTTAAGATTGAGAATTTAGATTTTTTTAAGAGATTACTACATTTAGTTATATATATACTAGTGGTAAACCCGTGCTATGCACGAGACTGATTTATAGTATATAAATTTTTTAATAATGCATCAAGTTCTAAATTCTGTCATAAAATTATAATCATAATGAATAAAGATCATCTTCTCAAATTTCATAAGTAAAGACAATAATTTAAAAGCAAATATGCACAAAATGTTATTATAATTCAACTGATCTATTTTTCTTGAAATAATAAACTTGATTTCTAACTAATGAAATAATACTAACAATAAATAAGATGTTTCTCAATAACCCTAATATCTAAAACATATATATGCTACAAAGAATTACTAATAAACTGAATGCCATAAATCTATCTATCTATATTTGTTATGGGTTTATATATATTTTTAATTTATATATATGGTTATAAATATTTGTGAGTTTGTAATTTTCTTATCACTTTATGCCAAATATATTTTTTATTTTTAAAAATTTTAAAATTGAAAATTTCTATTTAATGCTCGAAGCTCTTGTAAAAAAATAAAAATTCAAATAAAAAAAATCAAAATTTTAAATTAGATTTGTTTAGATAGGCTTTAAAAAAATAAAATTTAAAATTAGATATTGAGAGATAAAATAAAGATTTTAACTGAACATATAGGATCAAATTTGTTAATTACGAAAAATTTTAACAAAAGCGAGATAGATCAAATTTGTTAACTTTATCTATTTGTATATCAATTTATTTATTTATTTTTTACGTTTATTTAAAAAAAATAGAAATTAGGAAAATTAGTAAAGGAGACTTGAGAGAATACCAGTAGGAAAGAAAGTGATTAAGAGTTAGTATTAAGGGTTTGGTGGCCTTTCATGTTTCATACTACATTCTTATAATATATAAGAAGATAAAAGAAAAGGAAGGGACTGAACATCTTATAAATATTTTATTTTTATTTTTTCATATGTACCAAAATCACACATTAATATAAGTAATTTTGTCTTTCTTATTTGGTCCTTAGTTTTTATTATTATTATTATTACTATTATTATTATTATTTATTATTATTTATTATCTAAGATTAATGTTTTAACCATTTGTCACACATGACCTCAAGCTAAAACTTTTGCAAGAAAGAAAAAACAATGGTGTGCTTGTATCTATTGGACTAAGAAAAAATTGTGCCAAAAAAAATTGAAATACAATTAACAACAGTGAACAATCAAATATAAAAACTCTCCATCTCATATACACCATTTTTATGATTCAAGATTCTAGTTATACACACACACACACAAAAAAAAAACAAAAAATAAAAAAATAAAAAAAAAATGGAAAGAAAGAAAAGGACAACAAAAACAGAAGTATTCTCTTTACATAGTAGTCTTTGATAAGTTTCTTATTGACATATTGTTTTAAGACTCGTTGGCCATATGTGCTTCCAAACTAAAATTTCTTCCTCATGGTAAAACTTTCTAATTCCTCCATAAAAGCCATCTATTTGATCGTTGCAGTAATTCTCGATTATCCTTCTCATTTATTGTTGTTTGTTCTCCTTGTGACTTAGGAGTATTGTTTGAACGTTAGCACTATTGTAACTTGTAAAATACTAAATTTTCTCAAATATAAGAAAAAGAAAAACATATACAAAAAAAGAAAAAAAAAATTGATAGATTACTTTATTGATATGGAATACAAACACACAAAAATTCTATGTAAAGTAATTGTTTTGTCTATATAATAAGTGAAACATATAACTCAAAACTTGGAAAGGGGCTTAGAAAATAAATAAAAATAAAGCAATGGCAACCTCTGTTGTATCATATATACCAATCTCTAACTTTCTTACGGAATGACCATCTAGGTAGTATCAATCTAACTTTCTTATGAAATGACCATGGAGGTGATGGTGACAAATAAGGGCAAGTTTTTTTGGGAGAGAGATATAGTCATATTTTTATTTTTTTATAAGAAGCAGTGTGAGATTGAAACAAAAATGTAACTATATATAAGGAGGGAAGAGAGACATGTGAGAGAGGAAGGCATGTGAAATGAGATTACTTTAATTGAGATAAAGGAAAGAGGTGATAAGAGAGTTTTAAAATTTTTAATTTATCTAAAGTGACAAATATATATTTTTTCTTATATATTTCATGTGGATTTTTGCCTCTCCTCTATTTTGGCTAGAAAAAACAGGGTGAGAGAGGAAGAAGCGCCACCTCATTTTTTTAATCTCTCAAAATTATGAGAAATTAGAATTAAAAAATTGATAGTCTGTGAGCTTCCACTACATTTGCTTTTATAGATAGTATAGATAGATAGATAGAATAGATAGATATAAATATATAGGTAAAAAGATAGATATCAAATCTAATTTGAAAAAAGATAAAAGTAAAATAAACGTCCTTAAAAAAAAAAGAAAAAAAAAAGAGAGAAATGTGAGAATTCAGTTGTTGATAATCAACTTTTTTAAAAAGATAAGATATTTATGAGAGATTATGTATGAGTAGAAGATAATTTAATTTTTGTTATATCGAAATAAAGGCATATATATTTCCTTGAATAGTAACAACATAAATTTACTTTTTTAATAAAGTTGTAATAGAATAAAATATATTTAATTTTTAAATTGCATGCTTGATGATAATTTTTTTTTTTAAATACATTGATAGAAAATTTTAAAATTGATGGTAGTCAATTGTTATTATTATAGCAAAAAAGAATTTAATAGTGGTCAATCATTAACCAATGATTTTGGATAAAATCATGGATAGCCAATAAAAAATCAACACTTAGCAACTTAAATTTTGTAAAAATTTTAAAAAAAAAATTGGAAAATTCAGAAAAAAGTATTGAAATTCCACAAATCATATAGTTAAATATTTTAATTAATTTTAAAATTTAAATGTTAAATCCAGTAATATTATGCCATGTGTAATAATTCAAATTTTAGATAATACACTAATAGATTTGAGTCATTTTTTTTTCTAATATTGTAAAAAAAAAATTCAAAATTTTAAATTAGATATGTTTAGATAAAATTTAAAGATTTTAAAATTTTAAAATTAAATATTGTTAGATATACCAATCACTTTAAGCCAAATATAATTTTGTTTTCAAAAATTTTAAAATTAAGAAATTGTGTTTAAGGTTTGAAGCTGTTGTGTGTGTTTGTGTTGTTAAGTGGGTGCATATTGGTTGTAGATGATCCGAAGAACTCTCATTTGAGAGAGTTTGAAGGAGTAAAAGTGAGATTAACTTTATGCAGAGCTGATCTTCTTGATTTTGAGAGTTTACGCAAAGCCATTAATATGTTATGTTGTGATAGACATGAGATAAAGTAAATTAAATTAAATTCAAGATTTGATGAGTTTCGAATCTGATTAAATTGGAAAACAAAAGCAAATTACAAATTAAAAAGTAAGCAAGCCAAACCGTGCGAAATGTAATAATGAAGAAGATGAAAAGATATGTAGATAAACTGAAAAATAATGGAAAAAAGAAATATATATATACACAAAAGTAATAAACATTGAAAAAATACATATAAAGTAAGAAATAATATTATGAGCATAAAAATGAAGAAAATGAAAAGATATGCAGATGAACTAAAAATATTTAAAAATATATATGCACACAAAGTAACAAACACTGAAAAAATACATATAAAGTAAAAAATAATATTATACTGACATTGTAATGATTTTTTTGCAAATAATTAAATTTGCAAAATGTAACAATGGAGAAGATGAGTTATTATGAGAAAATAAAAGATGATTGGAATAAACTGAATAGAGAAATGTGTGTATGGAAGTTGTAGGAGTTGTCGGTTTGTTTTTTTTTTTTTTTTTTTGTTTTTGAGATTAAGAGTGAGATAGATATTATTGTGAGTGATGGATATAGATGAATATTTTATTATTTTTGGATAAGTATTATTATGAGTGATGGATATGGATGAATATTTTATTATTTTTTAATTTTATATTTTATATAGGGAGAAGGAGTGAGAAGGCTTGAAGAGTGGGAAAGGAGATAAAGGGAAGTGCCACGTAATATTTTTTTTTCAAAATTATGAGAATTTAGGATTCAAATTTTAGAGTCTTTTGACTTAACAACTACATTTGGTTATATATATAGTATAGATATATATAGTATATAGTATAGTATAGTATAGAGATAGATATAGATTATTGGATATTTCATTGTAATAATAATATATATCAAATTCCTTAATTACTACCTTTTATATTCAATAATTACTACCATATGAACCCGTGCAATGCACGGAGTAAATAAATAATTAAAATAATTTTAAAATTAAATAATAACATAAAATTTATTTAAAAAGTGTAGAAAAATAATTTTAAAAGAATCAAATTTTGACCATTTTATTAGAATATATATTGCAGTTATTATATCATTAATTGTATATTTTAAGTTCATAATAAAAAATAGATGTCAAAATTTAATTGGTAAAGATGAAAAAAATAGAATAAATTTAAAAAATATATATATAAAATAAAAATAAATTACATTTTTAAAATTTTTTAGTTTTAGTTTATTTTATGTTAAAGTTTCTCATAAAACTTAAACATGCCTTCTAGAAATAAAACGATATATATATTGATAAAATCTGTCAAAAGATTAACTAACTTCACAAAAATTAATTAATTAAAATTTTAAATTTTATTTTATTTTAAACTTTAAACTATTTTCAACTGAAACATGCACAACACTATAATATTAAATGGAAGCATATGTTTACTTTATATAACTGAGACAACTCACTTTTTCCTTTTTTTCCCGATGTGAGATTGTGTAAAATAAAAATTAACAATTGTTCGGGAGAAATTTATTTCGAATTAAATAATATCATTTATTTAATCTTTAATTCTGTCAATCTTTAATTTATTTTGAATCAAATAAATCTAATCAATATATTTTGATAAAATTGCTAAGATTATAGTTAAACCAGCGAATCAGTCAAACCGAAAACGGTTCAGCCTAATCGGTTAGGTCAAAAGACCAACCAACTTATACGAAAATTAATTAATTAAAATTTTAAATGCTATTTTAATTTTAAAATTTAAATTATCTTTAACTAAAACATGCACAACACTATAATATTAAATAGGAGCATAAGGTTCATTTTATATTAGTGAAATAACTCACTTTTTTCTTTTTTTCTTTTTTTTTGATGTGAGATTGTAAAATAAAAATTAACAATTGTTTGGGCGAGAAATTTATTTCTAATCAAGCAATCAGTAATTCAATCTTCAATTAGGTTAATTTTTAGTTTATTTAGAATCAAACAAATCTAACCTATATATTTTGATAAAACCACAAAAATCGTGAATCAGCAAATCAGTCAAACCGAAAATGATTTAGCCTAATTAGCTAAGTCAAAAGGCCAACCAACTTAAATAAAAATTAATTAAAACTTTCATTTTTTATTTTAAAATTAAACACTACAATATTAAATTGGAGTATAAGATTTACTTTATATAAATAAAACAACTCACTTTTTCTTTTTTCTCCCGATGTGGGATTATAAAATAAAGGGAGATTTATTTATAAGTCTTTTTTTAGACACTTATGATAGGTTAAGTCCTGTGTAATTTCTTATAGAGTCTCAAGTTCTATTTAGATAGGAATGTATTCCACAAGATCTTACATAAACGTAACGTCACGTGACACTTACATAAACGTAACGTAACGTGACACATACATAAATGTAACGTAACGTGACACCTATATAAACGTAACGTCACGTGACACTTACATAAACGTAACGTAACGTGACACATACATAAATGTAACGTAATGTGACACCTATATAAACGTAACGTAACGTGACATCTGCATAAACGTAACGTAATGTGTCATGTTACATTTCGCAAACTTAATGAGTTTTTATTTTTTTAAATTGAATGTGAAAATGTTGTTGGTTTATGTTGATGTCACGTTACATTTCATATAAGTATAGGTGTCACGTTACGTTTATGTAGGTCTCACGTTACGTTACGTTTATGTAAATATGATCCATGGTAACATTCAATTTCCAGAAATTGAATGTTACCATAGATCATAGGTGTCACGTTACGTTATGTTTATATAGATATGATCTATGGTAACATGCAATAGATCATAGGTGTCACATTACGTTTATGTAGGTGTCACGTTACGTTATGTTTATATAGATATGATCTATGGTAATATTCAATTTCCTATATATGGTTTTACAATTATTTATGATATTAACAACTAATATTGAGGGTAAATGTGTTAACAAACTTCTGACAGGACTAATGGGAACATAAGTTTTTTAGTAGGACCATATGTAGCATAAGTCTCCCTAATAGGACTTATAAATAATTTTTCCTAAAATAAATCATATCATAGACTAATTAGAGTTTTTATTTTAAAATTTAAATTGTCTTGAACTGAATTATAGACAACACTACAATAGTAAATGGGAGTATAAGATTTACTTTATTTAAGTGAAACAATTTATTTTTTTTCTTCTTCTCCATATCTGGGATTATAAAATAAATCATACACTAATTAGAGTTTTATTTTTATATGGTTAAATGAAAGTTAATCAATGGAATTTTTTTTAATTGTTTAAAATTAAGAAAATTAATATAAGAAATCGCAGTTAAATCGGCGAATCAATCAAACCGAAAATGGTTCAACCTAATTGGTTAGGTCAAATGACCAACTAACTTATATAAAAATTAATTAATTAAAACTTTAAAATGTTATTTTAATTTTAAAATTTAAACTATCTTGAATTGAACCATGCACAACACTACAATATTAAGATCCACTTTATATAAGTGAAACAACTCACTTTTTTTTTTTTTAATGTGAGATTATAAAATAAAAGTTAACAATTATTTGGGGCGGAAAATTTATTTTTAATTAAACAATCTCAATTGTTCAATCTTTAATCAGATCAATTTTTAGTTTATTTCAAATCAAACAAATTTAATGAACATGTTTTGATAAAACCACTAAAATTGCGGTTAAACTAACAAATCAATCAAATAAAAAATGTTTCAGCCTAATTTGCTAGGTCAAAAGACCTACTAATCAAAACTTTGAAATTTTGTTTAAAATTTAAATTATATTGAATGATGCACAATACTACAATATTAAATGGAAGTATAAGATTCACTTTATATGAGTAAAACAACCCACCTTTTTCTTCTTCTACCGATGTGGGATTATCAAATAAATCATGAACTAATTAAAATTTTATTTTTGTATGATTAAATGGAAGTTAGTCAATAGAAATTTTATTAATTATTTAAAATTAAGAAAATTAGTATGAGATATTGAAACTTTCACAAGACTTATATTGAATGATGCACAACACTATAATATTAAAAAGGAATATAAGATTCACTTTATATGAATAAAACAACTCACTTTTTTCTTCTTCTACGGATGTGGGATTATCAAATAAATCATGGACTAATTAAAATTTTATTTTTATATGATTAAATGGAAGTTAATTAATGGAGATTTTCTTAATTATTTAAAATTAAAAAAATTAGTATGAAATATTAAAACTTTTACAAGACTCCTCACCAAAAACTATTTTTTCTTATGTAATATATAAATTCTCCTTTTATGACACTGATATGGAAAATAAATTTCAACAAATTTTACTTGTTTATTATAATACCAAACATGATGTCAACACGTGCAATACATATACCTACCCATGTTACTTTTCAAAATTTTATCATTCAATTTTTATTTTTATTTTTATATAAATTTTACATTTATTTTGTTGATTCTTTTATCAATATAATAACATTTTTTTTTATATTTTGTTGATTCTTTTATCAATATTGTACGGGGAGCAAATATTCCGGCAAGCCCGTATTCCTTTCTTCCGAGCTCCGTTTCTGTCCGATCACCTGCCAGCAAATAACGGTGAGCTACCCGGCAGTGTGTGGCCGGAAAAACCCTCCGACGATCAAGTTAGCACACACCTTAGGATAGAGAGAGAGAGAGAGAGAGAGAGATGAAGGTGTTTTAGTGTAAGAAAATCCTTACAAAGTGTTCCTCTGTCGCGTATGGGGGCGCAGACCTGCTTATATACCCTCTGTGCCCCATATCTACTCCCAGTCGTCCCCTGACACGTGGCTCCGCTATCCCATCTGTCAGCATAAACCTTGCTGAACATCACCTAATCTCAACTGCCTGCCTTCACAGTTGGAGCTCGGCAGCCGAGCTACTCTGTCCATTACCGTGCTGTGCTTCATGTCCAAGCACTTCACTGGCTAAGCCCAAGGAGGACCGGGCTAGGCGACATCTCGGCAAAGCCTAGCCCGAGGCACCTCCTGTGGCCGGCCTTCCTGCCGGTCAAACAGTTACCTCGGCTGTCCACGCCTTTCCGGGCGCCGGTCACTCAGCCTGTCTTGCTTCGGCCATCACCCGATCGAGCAGCTCGGTCCAACCGAGCAGCTTCTTTACGGCCTGGGGTGACACACACTCGGCCCAAGTTCTGCCTGGCCCAAGTTCTGGCAGCCCATTTCTTGGCGGATAGTCAATCGTCTCAGCCCCACGCACCGTTGGGCTCTCAACCTGCTCGGCCGTTACCTCGGCCCAACTCCAGATCATAAATCACCCTCTCAATTGCCCCTTAATTCCGTCCGCGGAAGCGTGACTGAGATTACTCACTTCGACCGAGATGACATTTCTTCGGTCTCCAAGATGCCAAAGGACGACCGGGCTAGTTACCATAATTGCAAACTTGACCGGTTGTACGCTACGGCTGACGTCCTCTTCTTTAGAAGTAGCTCGGTTGGCTCCTTGACTCTTCAACCCGTCGCTTCAGTCCTGACGTTGCCATAAATGGGGACACGTGGCGGGCCGCCATTGGTCATCGAGCAGCCAACCCGCCGTTTTTGCCAGAATTTGAATTTGGGCGGCCTCTCGTGTTTACATATACAAGACCCCCTTTGTGCCATTTCTTCCTACTGCCTCTTTTCTACCTGACGATTCAGAGCTCAAGCCATTTCCTCTCATATACGACTGTCATTCTTCGTGCTTGGAAGAACAGCTCCAGCCCTTCACAGGTAAGATCTTCAATCCCTCGAGTTGCTATTTTCTTTCATATTACACACATTAGGGTACAAAAACGTAGCTCTTAGGGCATAGGCCATAGAATCCATCCCAAACCTCCCACTGTTCTTGGTGTTCTTCATCTTCATGAAGAACACTGAAGAATTGGGGCGAACCGGGCTCCTGGTCCTCTTTTGATCCAAAAAACCAGCCTAACCGAGCAAATAACAAGTTCGTCCCAACCCCAGCAAAAACCGAGATAAAAAAGGGGCTTGGTCGCTCAACCGGGCTAACATCTGGTCTGCTTGGGCGACCGGGCTCCTTAGTTAGAATAGATAACCGAGGTGGTTTGGCACTTTTAATGACCGAGCTAAAGTCTAGCTCCTCTTGCGCGACCGCGCTCACGCTCACACTTGCCATCATTTTCCTGCAGAGTCCAAGGTGACAACTGTCATTCCTGAGGCTCTCAGGACCGAGCAGCAACCAATTACAGTGCCAAACCCCTCAGCCGTGATACTAAGCCGGCCACAAATGGGGAAATTCCGCTTCCTAGTGGATACTCCGGCCGCACTAGCCGCTTTCAGAGAGGAGTACGGCATCCCGGCCGACGTCCATCTCGAGCTGGCAGAAGAGGAGACAACACCTTGGGGCAGACTAGACCAATGCCCCTTTACCGTGCTTTCAATTGTCGAGGGGGGCCTCCGTTTCCCGCTCAACCCACTTATAACCGAGTTCCTTCGCCGCACCGGGCTGGCACCCACACAAGTGTCCACCAATACGTATAGAATAATCAACGACGTTCACGAATTGAACAATCGGCTAGGCATCAACTTAGGTCTAGCCGAGATATTGAGGCAATACACAATGGGCCACACCGGGGACGGCCTAGCTTATTACTTGAAGATAAGGCCGGGCAAGGAAAAAATTGCAACCGGCACCCCAGATAAAGATCTTCACGACGACGATTTTTTCTGGGTGTCGGGCAATTACGAAACAGCCGAGGTGCCGGGCTGGTTTATAAACAAGGACTTCGGTTCTTCATGTAAGCCACTCAAACTTGCTCGGTCAGGCTAACTCTTTACTCTGCAACTAACCGGTTTTCCTGTTTCTTTTGCAGCAATCCAAGCCTTGCAAGCCAACTATCAATTTCCCAACGTTGAGGCAATTCGGACCATGTTTCGGTATTCACACCGAGATTGCAACGATTTACTCGGCTACACCCCAACCTACAGGTATTCTGCTCCGCGCCGGAGTAGAGTAACTGACTTCCTCCGAGCTCCTTCGCCACCTCCAGATCCTACCCTTCCAGACGTCCCCTTGATCCGTTTGACAGAAGAACAGGAAATGGCTAAGAGAAGCCGCATAAAAAACCTTCTCACCGCAACCTCGGCCGAGATACCGAGCGTTGTCACCCGCTCCCCGACTGGTGGTCAATCAAGTGCAGCCGTGGTAGCCCTTGCTTCTCCAGCCGCCGGGCTGGAAAAAGACCACGGGCAGATCCCTCTGCCAAGCTCGTCGCCGAGCTGACAACCGAACATCCATCTGAAACTCCTGTTCCCGTGCCAGCCTGGCATCCACAACTGAAGCACCAGGGACAAGACATCTCGGCGACGGCTTCGATCAAGGCCGACAAAGAACATTTGCTCGCCTTCGATCTCTCCAAAGCATTTCTTCTACCGGGCGACGTGGTCGGCAGCGACCACGTCCCTGACACTCGGCTGGTAAAATCCTCAGTGAAGTCCATGGCCAGGGTAAGTCGATGTTCCTCTGAAAATTTCACAAGTGTTTGCCCGGTTCCTTTTGCTAATCAACTTTGCTTTTTGCAGGCCATTCAAAAACAACACCTGGTTTTGGAGCGCATCCACAGACTTAGGCAAAAGGCCAACGACACAGCCAGCCAGGTCGAGAGCCTTCAAGCCGAGCTCGGCCGGGCTAAGTCTTCCCTTGAGATGGCCAACTCCGATAATAACAGACTGCTCGGCCAGCTGGATGCGGCCGAGAAAAAACGGGATGAGCTCCAGACCGAGGTGGACACTCTGAAAAAGTCGAAGAAGAAAGCTTGCCGGGCTGCCAACAATGCCGGTTTTAACGAGGCCGAGCAGAGCTACAAAAAGCAAGTCTTTGCAACACAAGACATCTACTTCAAGGCCGGCTGGAAGTCCGCCTGCGAACACCTCGGCTAGGGCTCTGACACCGACGTATTTGCCAACCCTCCTCCAGCTTCGCTACCGGTTTACCTCGTGCCTTATGCAAACGACGTTTTCAGCGCTTTGCAAGCTGAGGCCGAGGAAGGACTTGAAGATGGAGACGGTGAGACAGATTCTGAGGCAGAGGAGGCCGAGGTGCAAGAGAAGCCCGGCAATGCTGAGCCCGGTGCCCAAGACGCAAGTCCAACCATCAACCTTGATGCTGGCGAAGACGAGTTCACCAATCTCTCCCCCCTAGTTTAGTTTTCTTTGTTCTTTTTTGTATTTTTGCTTTCAACACTTCTGATGTAACCGGGCTCTGTCCCCACCTTTTGTATTGATTGTCTTGTCAATGAAAAATTCAAATTTTGCCAAGTGTTTGCACGGTAGTCATCAATTCCATTTTCAGCAAAATATCTCGGTATAAATCATTGTTTGAACAGAACACCTCGTCAACCGGAATTCATAACTCGGTTGAAGTACTTAAGCAGAACAAAACAAATGTATAAAACGAAATAACCAGCCCGGTTGGTAATAACAAAGTTGAACAAATCATCAACACTTCCAACCGGATTAGATTATCTCGGTTGGGAATCCAAAGTTGGCCGAAACACCAACTCTTCCAGCCAGAGTACATCATCTCGGTTAGGAATCCGAAGTTGGACAAAACACCAACTCTTCCAACCGGAGTACATCATCTCGGTTAGGAATCCGAAGTTGGACAAAACACCAACTCTTCCAACCGGAGTACATCATCTCGGTTCAGAATTCAAAGTTGGACAAAACACCAACTCTTCCAACCGGAGTACATCATCTCGGTTGGGAATCCGAAGTTGGACAAAACACCAACTCTTCCAACCGGAGTACATCATCTCGGTTGGGAATCCGAAGTTGGACAAGACACCAACTCTTCCAACCGGGGTACATCATCTCGGTCCTTAACATTAAAACAACAGTCCAAGTGCTAAAGCAAAATTACTTCTATAAATTAACAAAAAGAATTACATGCTGTGGTGCAAGCCAAAAAATTTCTTTGCACAAGAAAAGAAAGCAAAAGCTTAAAAATAATACAATTTCAAGTTGGCCACATTCCATGGCCGGGGTATTGCTCTTCCCTCTAAATCCTCCAAGTGGTAAGCCCCCTTGCCCGCCAGACAGGTGATCTTGTAGGGTCCTTCCCAATTTGCCCCTAGTTTGCCTTCTCCTGGCACCAGGGTGTTGCCCATAATCTTCCTCAAAACCCAATCACCAACTTTGAACGGTCTGGGGTGCACCGTTTTGTTATACTTCTTTGAGAGCTCTTGTTGGTAGGCGGCCACATGGATGAGGGCCTTTTCCCGACGCTCTTCCACTAGGTCCAGCTCCAAGGCAATAGCCTCGGCGTTCAGCTCGGGCTCAAAACTCCCGCTTCTAAGGGTGGGCATTCCAACTTCCAAAGGTATGACCGCCTCCATGCCGTAAGCCAAAGCAAATGGAGTTTCCCCGATAGATCGTCGCGGGGTTGTTCGGTATGCCCAAAGGACGCTGGGCAATTCCTCAGCCCATTTTCCCTTTGCCTTCTCCAGCCGTTTCTTCAACCCATCCAGTATAGTCTTGTTCGATGCCTCGGCTTGACCATTGGACTGCGGGTAAGCCGGGGTGGAGTTGTAGAATTCTATCTTCAAATCTTCACAAAATCCTCTGAATAGGCGACCATCAAACTGGGTGCCGTTGTCAGAGATCAAAATCTTGGGGACGCCAAACCGTGTGACCACGTTCTGCCAGACAAACCGCTTCACGTCTTTCTCTTTGATGGTTGCCAAGGGCTCAGCTTCAACCCATTTCGTGAAGTAATCTGTGGCCGCAATAAAGAATTTCCGGTTGCCCGGTGCTGTTGGCAGTGGCCCCACTATATCTAGCCCCCACATGGCGAAGGGCCAAGGACTGGTAAGGGGAAGAAGTTCCCTAGCAGGCTGATGGATCTGGTGGGCGAATTTCTGGCATTTTTCGCACTTGCAGACGTACTTTTGTACGTCGGCCTGCATGCACGGCCACTAGTATCCCTGCGAAATGGCTCGGTAGGCCAAGGACCTACCCCCTATGTGGCTGCCACAAATGCCTTCGTGAATTTCGTGCAAGAAGGCCTCCACACTATTCGGGTGCACGCACTTTAGATAAGGACCAGTGAAGGACTTCTTATACAACGCGCCAGATGGAGAGAGCCAAAACCGCGCTGACTTCACCCGGATTTTGTGTGCTTCTTTCTTGTCAATTGGAAGAGTCCGGTCTTCTAGGAACAAGATCAAGGGGTCCATCCAGGAAGGACCTAGCGCGGCGCAGAATACATCCGTCTGCCCGGCGTCTTCAATGCTTGGCCACGGAAGAAAGTTAATTAACAGGGGGTTTGGAGACGCACGATCTACCATGGAAGCGAGGCCGGCCAGTTCATCAGCTCGGCTGTTTTCTTTCCGGCCAATCTGTTGGACTCTGATGGCCTCAAACTGCTTGATATGTTCCCTGACCAGAGCTTGGTACTTCGCCATCCGGTCGTCTTTTGCTTCGTAAATCCCTAAGACTTGGTTAACCACAAGCTGGGAATCACTGTATACCAAGAGCTCGGCGGCCTTCATTTGGATTGCGCTCTTGAGCCCGGCGACAAGTGCCTCGTACTCAGCCTCGTTGTTAGACGCTGGGAAGCCAAGCGTGATAGAATGTTCAATGGTTAGGCCGTCCGGGGAGATAAGAACGATACCTAGGCTGGCACCATGACGGTTGGACGCTCCATCAACAAAAAGTTTCCACATTTCCCCCACAAAAAGCTTCCAGCAGTCGGATGGGTCCTGAGAGTTGTGAAGGGCAACGGGATCACAATTGCTCGGCTGGGCGGTTTCAAGTTCTGTGTTGACAGGTTCCAATTCAGTGCCCCTTGGTGATTCGGCACCGGACTCAGCAAGTTGTTCTGTAATGCTCAAGTCCGTAGGCGAATCATCAGGTTGCGGTGTGAAGTCGGCCGCAGGTTCTGAGCTGTGTGGATCCATTCCTACCCCCCTTGATGATTCGGCACCGGACTCAGCGAGTTGATCTGTAATGCTCAAGTCCGTAGGTGAATCATTAGGTTCTGAGTGGTGTGGTTCAATTTCTTCCCCCCTTGGTGATGTGGGACCGGACAGAGTGGATGGGTTGGTAATACACAATTCCGTCATCGCATCACCGGGTGGTATAACCGTGCAAATTGAGGGTGCTTCACTGGTGCGCGCAAACTCCGCGTCGCTACTTCCACCAACTAGTTGTATCTCGGACGGTCTTGCGTGCATCTCATCATCTGCCACGGTAATATCGACCGGGCAAACCGGATGAGTGTCAGGTGAGAACTTGGCGACGAAATCTGCCAAGGTCTGGGCTTTGATAGCGGTGCGCAGCTGGAACTTCACATCAAATTGTCCCAGTTCGACCGCCCACTTAAGAATTCGGCCTGAAAAGTCCGCCCGTTCAAACAAGGCCTTGAGGGAAAACTCGGTCAGTACGATGATGGTATGGGCGTGAAAATAATGCACCAACTTCCTCGAAGCCATCATCAATGCCAACGCAAGCTTTTCCAACGGCAAATATCTCGTCTTAGCTGGCAGCAAGGTCTTGCTGACATAAAAAATTGGGAAGTGCTTGATTCCTTCAGCGCGGACTAACACTGCACTGACTGCGTGCTGGGAGACGGCAAGGTAAAGGTAGAGTTCCTCTCCCGGCATTGGTGTAACTAATAGTGGCGGAGTAGACAGATATTCTTTGAGCTCGGCCAAAGCTCGGTCACACTCTGCGTCCCACGAGAACTTTGACTTCAATGCTTGAAAGAAAGGGCGGCAGCGATCTGATGACCGGCTTATAAACCGATTAAGCGCGGCGGCCATCCCGGCCAGATGCTGCACGTCCTTAGCCGAGCTGGGCCGTTTCAACTCCTGCACAGCTCTGATCTGAGTAGGGTCTGCTTCGATGCCTCGGTTCGTGACTAGGAACCCCAAAAATTTTCCGGATCCCACGCCAAAGGCGCACTTTGACGCATTCAAGCGCAGTTTGTGTTTCTTCAGAATGGAAAACATCTCGGCTAAGTCGGACAAATGGTTTGCCTCATGTCGGCTCTTTACCACCATATCATCGATGTAAGCCTCCATTGTCCGGCCAAGCAAAGGAGCAAATATTTTGGTCACCATCCTCTGAAAGGTTGCCCCGGCATTCTTCAAACCAAAAGGCATGACTCGGTAGCAGAAGAGTCCCCTTTGAGTCGTGAAAGAGGTGATCTCTCGGTCAGGCCCATGCATGGTGATCTGGTGATAGCCGCGGTACGCATCCAAGAAACTGAGCCTATTGTGTCCAGCCGTCAAGTCCACTAGTTGGTCAATGCGCGGCAAAGGGAAGCTGTCTTTGGGACAAACTCGGTTGACTGTTTTATAGTCGACACAAACTCGCCACTTTCCATTCTTCTTAGGCACCACTACTGTGTTGGAAATCCACCGAGGATAGTGCACTTCCTGAATTGCTCGTGCCTCAAGCAGGTTCTTTACCTCCTCTGCAACTACCTCGGCGTGATGCAGCGCCGATCTCCTTGTTCGCTGGATGACTGGCTTTGCTCCGGGGAAGACATTGAGGTGATGGCAGATAAAACTTGGGTCGAGGCCAGACATGTCGTAAGGCGACCATGCGAAGACTTCGATATTCTCCATCAAAAACTCAATCATCTCGGTCCTCTCTGTGGCCGTGAGACTTGAACCGAGCAAGAAGAACTTGTCCGGCTGCTCTGTATCAATCCGCACCTCAACCAATTCTTCAACAGCCTTATCTTCGGCCTTGGTGCCCACATCATCCAAGACACCCTGGTCCTCCGGTCCCTCAATCATTTGAACAAATCCTTTGGCAGCCCGGCTTCCGTTGACCGCTACGAAGCACTGCTTGGACATGACCTGATCGCCCCAAATCTCCTCGATTGCCCCCATAGCCGAGGGGAATCTCATCACCTGGTGGTAAGTCGATGCTACAGCTTGCATGGCGTGTAGCCATCCCCTTCCAAGGATAAGGTTGTACGTAGAAGGCACTTGTAGCACCCAAAACTCAACTTGTTTGACCACGGATCCCACTTTGACCGGCAGGATAATCTTTCCCAAAGGCCACTCTGGTTGCGAGTTGAATCCAACCAGTGGCGAAGTTGCCGGAGCAAGGTCTGTCTCCCGGAGTTTAAGCTGCTTGAACGCATCATAGTACATGATCTCGACCGAGCTTCCTTGATCGATCAAGATCCGCTTAACATCGAAGTCCTTGACACGCAATGTTACTACTAGGGCATCGTTGTGCGGCGTCTGGATACTCTCCAGATCCTTTGAGGTGAAACTAATCACGTCTTTTTCTTCAGTCTTCCCCCTTTTGATGGCAGGCTGTACCGACAAAACTTCCCTCATATGCTCTGTCTTTTTTATCATACCCCGGAGTTCGCAAACACGCTCCGGTTCCACAATGCCGTGGATGACATTAATAACTCCTTGTGGTGGTGCGTCTCGGTCATCCTGTCCCCTGGGATCGACCGGAGCCTGATTCGGCTTCACGCCGCCATCAATGTAAGGGTCGAGATGCCCGGCCGCAACCAGCTCTTCTAAGTGTTGCCTCAAAGGCAAACAATCCTCAGTCCGGTGGCCTCTCTCCCGGTGGAATGTGCAACGATACCGCGGATTGTAGCCCTTTTGTCCATCGCCCAACTTAGCAGGAAACCGGACATACTCCTCGTCTCGGATTTCACTAAGTATGCGATAGATTGGAATCTTGAAGACCGTGGTTATGCCCGTTCTCGCCCTCATTCTTCTGTTTGCGTCCGCTACGTCATCTCGGGGGTAATCATCCCGGTCATTCCGACGTCCTCTACCCCGGTTTTTACGATTCGAATCACGGTCCGATTCCTCTGCTCGGTCACTTGAGCGGCTGGACTCTTGCCCAACTGCGTGCACTTTGCCTGCCGTCTTCTTATCTGTTGCGACCGGAGTGGCCTTCACGGTAGATGCTGACGCGTCATCCTCTACTCGGATGTGCTCATTGATGCGCTGCATGAGCTGGCCCATGGAGGTCGGCTGGTGCATGGTAAGCGAATCCCGCAGTCTATGTCCGACCGGGAGATCGCGCTTGTATTGCGTGATTGCAAGGTTGACCGGGCAGTCCAAGATCTCGTTGAAGGTTTCCCAGTACTTTGAGTTGTATACCTTCAGTGTGTCGCTCGGTTCCATCTTGACACTTAGCAAATGATCGACTTCCTTTGGTGTCTTTGTGTTGGTTTTGAAGCGTGTAACAAACGCCTTGGCCAACTGATGCCACCTTTGTATGCTCCCTTCCGGCAACCTCTCGAACCACTTTAAGCCCAGCTCGCCCAAACTTGACGGGAAGATTAGGCACATAAGTCCGTCATTGCGCCTATGTCTGGCCATAACCTGTCGGAAGTGGCTCACATGCATGTATGGATCGGTTTTTTCATCGTAAAGTGTGAACTTAGGCTGGTGGAAGCCTGCCGGAAGAGGTGTTGTTTCTATATCCAGGGAAAAAGGGGTGGCACTCAGCCTAGCCAAGTCCATATCTTCAAAGAGTGGCACTACTTGGCGGGGTGGAGGCATTCCGACCTCCTCGCTGGCGTGAACCCCGTATGAAAGCCGCTGGAAAGCAGGTATTCTCTAGGCCTCGCGCCGATGAGCCCGCTCCTTTAAGACCGCCCGTAATTCCTCTGACTGAGCGGAGTAAGAATACCTCGACGTCTTCGCCGGACGTGAGGGTTTGTAGGTGTTGTCTTGCGCGCTAGACTTTTTTGCATGCGCGTCGGAGTCACCAACCTGGTAACTTCTGGTAATAGATATGGACTGAGTACGTCGCTGACTCTGACCGCCTGAACGACGGGATGGGGTGCGCTCACTGTGGTCTCCCATTCCATCTACACCCTTCCCTTTGACATGCCGCTTCAGGTCCTCCATCTCCGCCGCCATTCGCCGGATAACAACATCTTGGTCCCTCAACTTGCTCTCCAGTCGCCTGGCGTGTGAGTCTCTCCTCCGCCGGTGACCATCTGGACTCCGTGAATGTCCATGACTTCTTCCGCGCTTATCCCGCGCATCTCCTGACTGTCCTCCGGTGGGCGTCCCTAAGTCCGCCATTGGATGGATGGCAAGAGGGCCTTCTCTCCTTCGGGTGAACTCCGGGGTAGCTCCATCTATGGCAGACAACAGAAACTCATCGTTGTTCGCCATGGACGGCGATCAGATGAACCTGGAAGACAAGGTTTTGTCTGTCAAGATTCCTACAGACGGCGCCAATTGTTCGGGGAGCAAATATTCCGGCAAGCCCGTATTCTTTTCTTCCAAGCTCCATTTCTGTCCGATCACCTGCAAGCAAATAACGGTGAGCTACCCGGCGGTGTGTGGCTGGAAAAACCCTCCGACGATCAAGTTAGCACACACCTTAGGATAGAGAGAGAGAGAGAGGGAGGTGTTTTAGTGTAAGAAAATCCTTACAAAGTGTGCCTCTGTCGCGTATGGGGGGCGCAGACCTGCTTATATACCCTCTGTGCCCCATATCTACTCCCAGTCGTCCCCTGACACGTGGCTCCGCTATCCCATCTGTCAGCATAAACCTTGCTGAACATCACCTAATCTCAACTGTCTGCCTTCACAGCTGGAGCTCGGCAGCCGAGCTACTCTGTCCATTACCGTGCCGTGCTTCATGTCCAAGCACTTCACTGGCTAAGCCCAAGGAGGACCGGGCTAGGCGACATCTCGGCAAAGCCTAGCCCGAGGCACCTCCTGTGGCCGGCCTTCCTGCCGGTCAAACAGTTACCTAGGCTGTCCACGCCTTTCCGGGCGCCGGTCACTCAGCCTGTCTTGCTTCGGCCATCACCCGATCGAGCAGCTCGGTCCAACCGAGCAGCTTCTTTACGGCCTGGGGCGACACACACTCGGCCCAAGTTCTGCTTGGCCCAAGTTCTGGCAGCCCATTTCTTGGCGGATAGTCAATCGTCTCGGCTCCATGCACCGTTGGGCTCTCAACCTGCTCGGCCGTTACCTCGGCCCAACTCCAGATCATAAATCACCCTCTCAAATATAATAACATTTTTTTATATTTTGTTGATTCTTTTATCAATATAATAACATTTTTTTTAAATCTTATTATATTGCAGTACTTTTGAAAATGAAAAAAAAAAAATTAAAATTTTATAAGTTGGGAGCCTGTGTTGTTTGTCTAGTTCCAACTGTTTGGTCCAACAAAATATCAAGTCTGAATGAGAGTTTTTCATGATAAAATAAGCATTGACTAATTGTACTTTATTATTATATGTAATTTAAAAATATGTATAATAATTAACTATGTTTGAAAAATAACTTTCCAATCAAATATATATATATATATAAATTTATTTCCCTCTCAAATTTTTTAATAAATTTATTAGGACTTAGGTAGTATTTCATAAAATTGAAAACTAAAAATTAAAAAATTAACTTAATGAAGAATTTTTTAAGTTGAAAATTTGTTTAATAATAAATTAAGTATCAAATTAAAACAAATTGTTTAAAATGTACAAGATCAAATTTAATTTTTTTTTTATATTCAAATTGTACATCTTACAATTTATATTGTAATTGTGAGTTGGTAGTGATAGAGGAGACAACAACAGCGTTTGATATGGCGTCAACGTTAATAGTGGTATAAATTAATGGATAATGATTATGGAAGAGTGATATTGCAGAAATAAATAAATAAATAAAACGGGCTGGTGATGGTGGTGGAATGATAGTAGTGGTTGTGACAACAGTAACAATAATTATGCATATGAAGAGTTGTAGTGGTTGTTGTAACAATGGTAGTAGTGGCGACTGTGGTAATGATATGGTGACGAAGATGATGGTAGTAATAATGGCAGTGGTGGCAATAATTGTAAGTTGTATGTCAATATATATATATATATATATTTGAATATGTCAATATTTTATGTTTAATATTTATAAATCGGGTAAATTATACTTTGCACACTTGTACTTTGTACCAAATTTTACTTTGCCCCTACACATGAAATTATAACAGTCAACTCCTTGCACTTCTGGTCAAATTTCACTTTGGTCCCTACATATGAAATCGTGACAGTCAATCCCTTGTACCTTTACTCAAATCCCACTTTGGTCCCTACACAAGTGTTAATGTCCCTCTTCTGTTACTTTATTTTTAAATCTTTAACAAAATCAAATCATGTGACAAAAATCTGACTACGAAATGAGAGTAAAAGAGAAAAATCATTCACATTTTCCACTAATATACTTTGTCTTACATGATAAGCATATGAGCGTTATATAATACAATATATGTTCGTATGGTAAAATTTGGATGAAAATGCAAGTAGAGTTTTTGAAATTAAAAAAAAAAAAATGCGACAAAGAAATCAAAGAGAAAGAAAGATGAATAGACAGAAGACTATATTATGGTGAAAAACAGAGTTTCGTGATTTCAATTTATGTAAAACCTTAGTTCATCTTCTTAATTGTTCACAATATGTATTTTGTTTTAGCCTAATACAATCAGATTTTAATGTAAATTTTGAGATAAAGTTTGTATTGGCTGAAAATGTAAATGATTTTCCTTTCTTACTCTCATGTCGTAGTCATGTTTTTATCACATGACTAGATTCTGTTGAAAATTTAAACAATTAAGTAATAGAAATAGGACATTGACACTTGTATAGGAACCAAAGTGAGATTTGACCAAAAATATAAGTGGTTGGCTATCACAATTTCATGTGCGGAGATTAAAGTGGGATTTGACCAGACGTGTAGGGGATTAATTGTCATGATTTCATGTGTAGGGGTCAAAGTGATATTTGGTGTAAAGTACAGAGGTGCAATGTGCAATTTATCATTTATAAATTCAGTTATAATTAAATGAGTTTCATATCACTTAAAATTTAATTAGCTTTTAGGTTGCAATTTAAGAGGCACTTAAGTTTTTAAGGGATATCAATTGTAATTATCAAACAAACTTAATTGATTTTCACTTAATATATTCAGTTTAAGTGTTGAATTAGATAATCAAACACCACTTTATTGTCATTTTTAAGTGTAAAATCTAAAAGAGCAATATTAGAGATTTCAAAAAAAAGTATCAAATTTTCTATACAATCTTAACATGGATATAATTTTCTAACAATTTTTTAATTTAAAATAACATTCAGTCAATCCTAAGAAAAATTTGTTCTTAATAAATATATGTTTTATACCGTGCATAACACGGATATACTGTTATTATTAAAATATCTCAATATTGCCTAAAGTGCTTGATAATATGATTTAGCACTTAAAATTGAATATATTAAGTGATATTTAATTAAGTCTGTTTGATAACTACAATTAATATCACTTAAAAATTTAAGCACCTCTTAGAATGTAAGTTAAAACTTAAGAAAAATTTAAGTCATGTAAAATTTACTTAATTTTGAATGAATTTATAAATATAAAATATAAGTATCAGTATATACTATTATAAGCTCATTGCCACCGCCACCGCCACCGCCACCGCGCCACTCCACTATAGCCACCACCACCAATACTACTATCACCACCACTGCTATTGCTACCACCATCATCATCACAATATAAGAATTAAAATATATAATTTGAAAATAATAAATTTTAAATTTAATTTTATATATATTAAATAATTTATTTTTAGTTTAGCACTTAAATTTTTATCAAATAACTTTTTAACTTATTAAATTTAGTATTCAATTTTCAGTCTTCAGATTTCAGTCTTCAGCTTTATCAAACAGCACCTAAGTCTTAAAAAGGGTTTGGATTCTTTCAAGTTAGTCATCTCAACTTCATTGAGTGTTTGGGCGTAGTGGACCCATTTTGGGGCAGAACTTAGTGATGCGAATCGTTCACTTTTTTATATTCGTTGAGTAAAATATTTATACAAAAAATTAAAATAATCAAATATCGATAGGTATATGTTTGAATCACATTTGTATTACAAAAAATGAAAGACTATTTTTGAAATTATAATTGTCATCTGTTTAAAAAAAAAACGCATTTCAAACATATAGCTATCAATATTAGATTATTTTAAATTTTTTTTATAAATATTCAACTCAATAAATTTTAGAAAGTAAATATTTTAGATCACTATAATCGACCCCAATATAAATCCACCAAATTTAAACACTCTCTCAAATTAAATGATCAATTTACAAAAAAGTCCAATCTCTCTTAAAAAAAAATAGTTGGGTTGCCCTGTTCGAATTGAGTGTGTGAAGTGAAAGAATTGACAAGTTGTTGGATTCCACGAGAACTTTGAATGGAGTTTTGAGGAAATTTTGTTGAATGGTTGAAAGTTTTTGCCAAAAATAACTTATTCAATGCAAAAGTCAAAGGCACTATTTAGTAATTCTATCTCTCCGAAATGGTTGATGTTATAGCCATGTTTGTTTCGCCGTTTCGTCGAGGGAATTTGACTAACAATTCGTGAGATTATTAAAACCATGTTTAGTTATGTTAAAATGTTATAGGACTATAATGGAACTACCATTTTCATTGGAAAATTGAGATTGTTAATTCAATTCCTTTATCCTCTTTTCACATAAAATAAGAAGTCACCTTTATTTAATAATTTGTTTTTACATAATTTTATAAATTTAATCTTAACTAACTAATATTATCATACTATTGTACAAATAAACACACTTCATTATATATCTCCAATCTATTACCACCACACTATTAACACCCATCACTCAATTGGACCGTACTTATAATCTCACTCAATCTAATATAACAAACATAACCATAGTAACTGTACGGGGAGCAAATATTCTGCCGTGCTCGTACTCCTTTCGTCCAAACTCCTCGTCTATCCGATCGACCTGGGAACACAACGGCGGTGAGTTAATCGGCAGTATGTGGCCGGAAAACCCTTTCGACGGTCAAGTTAGCACACACTCAGGGATAGAGAGAAAGAGGAGAGACTTGAGTGTTTAGGTTTTTCTCACCAAATTATATTTTTTTTCACTTAGCATGGGGGGCGCAGTCTTACTTATATACTTTCTGCGCTCAAATCTATTCCCATTGGTCTCTTGACACGTAGAGCTGCTTTCCCATCTGTCAGCACAAATTCAACAATCACCACCTAACCATACCACCACACTACATTAGCGGGAGCTCGGCATCCCGGTGGCATCACCTCGGCTTCCCATGACTGTGCTGCGTAACGTGCCTGAGTGCTCCGCTCGCCGAGCTCCATAACAGCCAAGCTCGGAAGCATTTCGGCAGAGCTGAGTTCAAGATAGGTCGGCCGGTGAACAGAAGACATTTCCCGCCGAGCTACGCGTGCGACCCATGGAACCTGGGTTAGCAGGAGGTTATCTCGGCCAAGTAAGCTCGGTTCAAACATTGGACCTGGACCTCGGGCCTAAGCCTCGACTGAACAAGATCAACTCCAGGGAGGCCTCAGTCAGCTCGGCCTAAACATGGGACCCGAGCCTCAACTGGGCAAAATCCACTCTGGACTGGCCCAAATTAGCTCGGCCCAACATGCTCGGTCCTATTTGTCCAGCTTCTACCACGGCCCAAAGCCAGATTATAAATCTCCCTCACAATTGCCCCTTAATTCCGTTCGCGCAAGCGTGACCGGGATTAAATGATCTGACTGGGGTAGATCCTGCCTCAATTCTTAGTTCGCAAGACGTAAACCGCACAAATCCCAATGCTCGATTTCTAAGCTTGCTTGATTGACGCCTCATCTCGCTACCTGTCTCTTCAATACTGACGCCGCCGTCAATGGGGACGCGCGTCGACCATTTATTGGCCTCGAGAAGCCAACCCAGCCGTCTCTTCAGAATCAAATTTAGGCGGTTCTTTTCTCCTATAAACACGGCACATCTCTCTTCAGTTTCTTCCTACTGTCTCTCTTTCATTCCTGTCGTCCCAAAGCTGCAGTGCCAACCTCCCAACTCAAACACCATTCCTGCTCTCGCCTGGGTTCGTGCTCGAAGATTGGACTCTCGCCCTCATTTTGGTTAGTTTTTCGAGCCCCTTCATTGCTTTTTCTTTTGGTATTTCACATCTTAAGGCAGAAAAGTAATAGGTTTTAGGATATAGCTCCCAAAAACCTCCCATGCCCCCTGTTCTCCTTGCTGTTCTTCAGCTCCAGTGATGAACGCATGAAGATCTGGGGCGGACCGGGCTCCAGGTCTTCTTTTGATCCCAAAAAACATCTAAACCGAGCAAATTGCGAGTTTGTAAAAAAACCTCCTGTAGGAACCGAGGTAGGTAGAGGGTTTGACCGCGTGACCGGGCTAACATCTAGTCCACTTGAGCGGCCGAGCTTCTGGATTTACCTTCATGACCGGGGTGGTTTGGCACTCCACCTGACCGAGCTAAAGTCAAGCTCGTTTTGCGCGACCGCGCTCCTACTTACACTTACCCTCCTTTTCCTGCAGAGTCCAAGGGGACCATGCACCAACACTGAGTCTCTCAAAGACCGAGCAGCCGCCAAATAAGAGTTTGTGCCAAACCAACACAGCCGTGCTAAAACCAACCGGCTACACATGGGGCGCTACCGCTTCCTGGTCGACACGCCGGTCGCTCTAGCTGCGTTCCGAGAAGAATACGGTATCCCAGCCGATGTACATCTCGATCTCGGTGCCGAGGAAACAACCCCCTGGGGCAGACTAGACCAGTGCCCTTTCACTGTGTTCGCCATAATAGAAGGTGGCCTCCGCTTCTCGGTCAACCCCTTATTGTGCGAGTTCTTGCGACGCACCGGGCTAGCACCAACCCAAGTCTCAACCAACACTTACAGGATAATTAACAGGATCCACGAACTGAACAACCGGCTAGGAACCAACCTAGGATTAGCCGAAATACTTCGCCAGTATACCCTCGGGCATACGGGCGACGGCCTTGCCTATTATTTAAAGATCAGACCGGGCAAGGAGAAGATAGTGACCGGCACCCCGGACAAAGACATGCACGACGACGGCTTTTTCTGGGTGTCTGGTAATTATGAATCGGCTGACGTGCCGGGCTGGTATATAAGCAAAAACTTCGGTGAAACATGTAAGCCGTGCTAACTACTCGGTCAAATTTCTTCCTTTCTAAATTCTGTACTTAATATCTTTTCTTCTTTTGTAACAATTGAGGCTTTGCAAGCCAACTACCATTATCCCAATGAAGCAGCCATCAGAACCATGCTGCGGTATCGAAACTGAGATTGTCACGAACTTCTCGGCTACGTACCGACCTACCAATACTCCGCTCCACGCCGGAGTAGAGTAATAGACTTCCTTCGAGCTTCGTCGCCACTTCCTGACCCCACATTACTCGACATGCCCCTCATCCGGCAGACCGAGGCAGAGGAGATGGCCAAACAAAGCCGCATCAAAAATCTCATCACCGCCACATCCACCGAGATACCGAGCATCCCCTCCCGTATAGTTGCTGCCGGTCAATCGAGCGGGACCGTGGTCGCACTGGCGTCACCAGCCGCCGTGCAGACAAGCAAAGATAACCGCCGGGCTGGAAAAAGGCCTCGCACTGCCAATCCCTCTGCCGAGCTAGTTGTGGAGTTGAACACCGAGCAACCGGCGGTCACAATTGACCCAACACCACCATGGAAGCCCCAACTGAAGCATCGGGGAAAAGAGATCCCGGCCAGTGCATCGATCAAAGGGGACAAGGAGCATCTACTCGCCTTTGACCTAACCAAAGCCTTGCTGCTGCCGAGCGATGTGGTCGGTAGTGACCACGTGCCTGACACCCGGCTGGTGAAGTCCTCGGTCAAGTCTATGACCCGGGTAAGAATCTTGAACTTTTTATTCAATTTTTTCCAAGTGTTTGCTCGGTTTCCTTTCTTTAATCAAAACTCTTCTTTGCAGGCCATCCAGAAACAACATCTGGTTATGGAGCGGATTCATAGACTTTGGCAAAAGGCAACCGATGCTGCCAGCCAAGTTGAGCACCTTCAAACCTAGCTGGGGCGATCAAAAGCTTCTTTGGAGATCGCGAACTCCGACAACTCCAGATTGCTCGGCCAGTTTGGAGCCTCCGAGCAAGAGAGGGACGCTCTCTGGGCCGAGCTGGAGGTGTTGAAACAATCAAGGAAGGATGAGCTGGATGAGGCGAACAACGAAGGTTTCAAGGAGGCCGAGGAAAACTACACGAAGCAAGTCCATGCCACCCAAGACATTTTCTTCAAGTTAGGCTGGAAGGCTGCTTGCGAACAACTCGGCCAAGGATCTGGAACTAACGTGTTCGCCTCTCTCCCAATTGCCTTTCTGCTGGCGTACATGGTGCCTTATGCCAATGATGTCTTCAGCACGTTGCAGGCTGAGGTTGAGAAAGAAGCAGTGGACAATACCGAGGAAAATTGTCACGACCCAAACCCGCCCCTATGGGTTTAACATCGTAACCGGCCAGTAATCCGAGATTACTGAAGGCCTACTTAACAGTAATAATAGTAATACAGAGTACAGGGGTTGGCAGAAGCCAAAACAGTAATTAAAAGATGTCCAATAAGCTGTGACAGTCTGTATGCAAAAAGACTTTTCATATATATTCACATTCAGAAACAAAACAGTATATACATATATACATACATCATTTACAGGCATTCAGGTTAGGGACCAAATCCCTACCATAACAGTACAGTACGGGTACACATGCTAGTTTATACAGTGTTACAAAACCAAATATAAAAAGGGGAAAAACTAAAACACCCCAAAAAGCCCTAGCTTGAAGGACTTGGAACCTCGCGGTGAGGCACGGTGGTTGGCTTTGACAAAACGGGAGCTTAGCCCGACGCTCCTAGCAACGGTCTGGTGCCCGTATACCTACATATATATATATATATATATAAGCAGTGAGCTAAAACCCAATGAATAACATATGCGTAAAGAGGTTAAGAATGAATGTGCCTTCAGTATTGAAAACAGTCATTTATCAGTATATCAGTCGTTCAGTTTGTGACTCATAATTTGTGCCATAACAATCATTCAAAAAATATAATAGTCATATGTGGTACATCCAATAGCAAAACAATACAGTAGGTCTTAACAGACTGAGCAGTCAATGATGGCTATCAGTAATGGTTCCAAACATGGGAACCGACGGAGATCTCTGTAACAGTAGCAGTAACAGTTCAGTAACAGTAAATTGTTATGGATGCCACGAATACAGTTCACAAATAGGACAAACTTTCATTCAGTAAACAGTGTCATTTCATAAAGTAGTGCAGTCATTGTTCAGAAAATAATCTCAATTGAACATATCTGTACAACATTGTTACTCACAGAGTTCTGGGCTATAGATAAGCTAGTACGCGTCCTCGGATGCCAACCCTACACAGTTACAGAGTGAACACACTAAGCTACACAGTTGGGAAATAATAACTTAATCCCTATCTTGACTCGGTGTGGTTCTACATCAATATCCTCATTAAGATGCCTTAAACTAGGCCTAGGAATGCCTAGGATGAAATGAGGATGCAAAGATGCACTTAAAACACTTTTAAGAATTTTCAAAAAATAGGGGTCTCGCTCGAGCATGGCTTTCTACGCTCGAGTGGACATGCAGACAAATGAGCTTCGCTCGAGCATAACTTCTGTCGCTCGAGCGTAACTTCCGTCGCTCGAGCGGACTACAAGCTACAGTAAAAGTACTGGATATACAAAAATCACGCTCGACGGGCGCTCGATACATACTCGAGCGTGAGACACATGTCCTCGCTCGAGCGTGAACTCTCTCACTCGAGCGGACTGTAAACACATGTAAAGTACTGGATACACGCATTTCACGCTCAAGCGCCACCTTCCTCGCTCGAGCAGACTGCATGAACACAAGGCTTACGCTCGAGCGTAGAACTCCTCGCTCGAGCGTGAGTCCAAAATTTGGAATTTCCAAATTTGAACCTCAAGCTCAAAACTCAATTCCAATGCATCAAATTCCATCCTTTTGGGCTAATTTTCTAGAAAACACTTGTAAACTCATAGTATAACATGTTTTGAAGATCAATTTGAGGAATCAAATCCCAAAGGTAGTTCAATTAAAACACAATTCCAACCCAAAATCCAATAACATGAAGATTGATGCAAAACTCATACATGCATGAGTTCTAATGAATTCAAAGCTTCTAAAACATGCTCCAAAGAGCCAATTCTTGCAAAAATATGGTGAATCCATGGATCAAGACCAAAAATATGAACATGCATGTAGCAATTTCCATGAAAACAACTCAAAACTCAACAATAGGACCATGCATGCATGAAATCTTACTCAATTCAACAATTTAAGCCATATTTTGGCTCTAGACTTCAAAATTAACATGGACCATGCAAGAAGTAATTCAAACTATGAACAAGAAGGTAAATTCTCTACCTTAGGTCTTGGATTACAAGTGTAGAGGCTCAATTACGCAAATAAACCTTCAATTTCTTCTAATTTCAAGCAAGAATTTTAGATGAACTCAATTTCTCCAACACTCGAGCTCTCTTACGTTTTGGTCTTAGAGGAAATGAGGGATGATGCAAGACTAAGCTTCAAATGGCCCACTAGATGACAAAAGGGTGAATAAAGCCAACTTATGTAGTTTAACATTATTAAATCTAGTTTAATCATACCAAATCACATTTCAATTAAATATACCATAAAATTACATAAATTCTAACGAGCATAAAACATTAAGCAATTTCGGATTCGGCTGCCGATAAGGCCTTCAATTAGCAGTTTAAACAAAAAACACGAATAGATAGTTCACTGACAAACAGATAGAAATGCATTCAAACTAATACGTTCAATCAATCAGTTCAGGATTTCAGTCAATCAGGCAGTTAACATGCATAATCATGGATTAGCACTAATCAGTGGTGAGGGTTGTCACAGTCTTCCCTCCTTATAAAGAGTTTGGCTCTCCAAACTCGAATTACCTATAATTTGGAAGAAAACAGGATTCAGTAGGAACAGTTTAGGATATCTCTTGATCATATCATCTTCCCTCTCCCAAGTGGCATACACGCCACCATGGTTTTGCTAGTCAACTTTCACTAATGGAATCTCTTTATTCCTCAACTTCTTGATCCGTCTGTTTACAATCTGTATAGGCCATTCTTCATAGGTGTAGTCATCACTTAGCATTACACAGGTAGGCTCAATCACATAGAAGGGATCCCAAAGGTATTCCCTCAACATTGAAATATGGAACACGTTATGCATGTGCTCCATTTCAGGAGGAAGCGCTACTTGATACGCCACCGGATTAATTTTCTCAATAATTTCATACGGTCCGACATATCTCGGTGCTAACTTGCCTTTAACCCCAAAACGGGTCTGGCCCTTCATCGGTGTCACTTTTACAAAAACATGATCACCCACTTCATATTCTCTATCTCGCCTTCGGACATCCACATAACTTTTCTATCGGCTCTGTGAGGTTTTCAATCTCTGTTGGATCAGTTTCACTTTTTTCGGTAGTTTCTTGTACAATCTCGGGCCCAAGCAAAGGCCCATCTCCAACTTCTGCCCAGCAGATTGGAGATCGACATTTCCTGCCATATAAAGTCTCGAAAGGCGCCACACCAATGCTCGAGTGAAAACTGTTGTTGTATGCGAATTCAGCCAAAGGTAGATGACTTTTCCAATTTCCCTGTAAATCAAGAACACACATCCGCAGTAAATCCTCCAGAGTCTGGATGGTTCTTTCTGACTGACCATCTGTCTGAGGATGGTATGCACTACTCAGTCTCAGTTCAGTACCCAAAGCTGTCTGTAGGCTTTGCCAGAATCTCGATGTAAACTTCGAGTCCCTATCAGAAACAATGGACATAGGCACTCCATGCAATCTTACAATTTCATCAATATAGAGATAGCCAATTTGTCTGCATTATAAATTGTTTTGACAGGTAAGAAGTGAGTAGATTTAGTCAATCTATCAACAATAACCCAAATTGAATCCATACCTTTACTGGAGCGGGGTAAACCAACGATAAAATCCATAGTGATATGTTCTCATTTCCACTCCGGTATCGGTAAGGGTTGCAGTAAACCTGCGGGTCGTTGATGTTCGGCTTTAACTTGTTGGCAATGAAGACACTTCGACACAAAATCAACAATCTCTTTCTTCATTCCCGGCCACTAGAAATTCAATTTCAAGTCTTGATACATTTTCGTATTTCCTGGGTGGATAGACAGTTTCGAATTGTGGCCCTCTTGCAGAATTCTTCTTTTCAGTTCAGGATCATTCGGTACACACAATTTTCCCTGAAATTTCAACACATTACCTTCAAATTTGAAATCCGGCTACGGTTTGAATTCCCGTTCTTCGATGATCTTCTTCAAGAATTCATCCTATTGCTGTTTCTCTTTAATCTCTTCAATCAGTGCCGGTTGAGTAGAAATAGTAGCTAAGGTTCCACGTTGTTCACGCAAAACGACCTCAACTTCAAATCTTTCAAGGTCACATAGCAACTCTTTTTGTCCGGTGAGTAAACAGGCTAAATTTCCAATCGATTTCCGACTCAATGCATCGGCAACGGTGTTGGCTTTTCTTGGGTGGTACAAAATTTGTAGGTCATAATCTTTTATCAGTTCTAACCATCTCCGCTGCCTCATGTTCAGTTCTTTCTGTGTGAAGAAGTACTCCAGACTCTTATGGTCTGTATACACCTCACATATTGCCCCATAAAGGTAGTGACGCCAGATTTTCAGTGTAAACACTACTGCAGCAAGTTCCAAATCATGGGTCGGGTAAGTTCTTTTTATGCGGTCTCAGTTGTCGGGAAGCATACGCAATCACTTTCCAATTCTGCATTAAAACACATCCCAAACCCTTATGAGAAGCATCACTATATACAGTATAACCATCTGTACCTGAGGGTAAGGTGATAATTGGTACAGTCACTAGGCGAGTTTTCATTTCTTGAAAAGCTGATTCCCTCTGATCGGTCCAGTCAAACGATATCCACTTCTGAGTCAGCTGTGTCAATGGTAGGGCAATTTTGGAGAAGTCTTTGACAAACCTTCTGTAATACCCGGCTAAGCCTAGAAAATTTCGGACTTCGGTAACATTTGTCGGTCTAGGCCAGTTCACTACTGCTTCAATTTTCTGTGGATCAACTGAAATTCCATCCTTACTGATCACATGCCCTAAAAACATCACACTGTCTAGCCAAAATTCACATTTAGTTAGTTTTGCATAAAGTTTCTGGTCCCTTAGGGTCTGTAGGGCAATTCTCAAATGATGTTCATCTTCCTCCGTGCTTTTGGAATAAATCAATATGTCATCTATGAGTACAACAATAAAGTCATCAAGGTATGGTTTGAAAATTTTGTTCATAAGGTCCATAAATGCAGCAGGTGCATTGGTAACTCCGAAAGGCATAACAAGAAATTCGTAATGTCCGTACCTTGTTCGAAAGGCAGTCTTTTCAATGTCTCATGTCTTGACTTTCAACTGGTGGTATCCAGATCTCAGATCAATTTTGGAGAACACTTGGGCACCCTATAACTGGTCAAATAAATCATCAATGCGAGGCAATGGATATTTATTTTTCACTGTTACCTTGTTCAGTTCTTGGTAGTCAATGCAGAGTCTCAGTGAGCCGTCTTTCTTCTTTACAAACAAAACTGGAGCACCCCACGGTGAAGTACTGGGCCTGATGAACTTCTTATCTAATAACTTTTGTAGCTGAACTTTCAGTTCTTTCAATTCAGTCGGTGCCATTCTGTAAGGAGCTTTAGATATCGGCTGCGTACCCGGAATCACATCATTGGTGAACTCAATCTCCCTATTAATCAAATCCCCTGGCAGATCATCTTGAAAAACCTCTGGGAATTTTCTGACTATAGGAATACTGTTCACATCAGTTTTATCATCAGTAGGTACAGTCAATACAGAACATAGATACCCTTCACACCCCTTTCTAATCAGTTTGAGAGCTTTCATGGATGAAATCAGATATGGGGGAGGTACTACTCCTACTTCGTTAAACACAAATTCAGGCAGTCCGGGTGGACAGAAAACAACTTGTTTTGTTACACAGTCTATGGTAGGATGATATTTTGTTAACCAATCTATTCCCAATATCACATCAAAATGGTCTATATTCAATGGCAGTAAATCAATATACAAATGTGCATCTCCAACAATAATTTCACATGCAGGGTACATATAAGCACAAGTCATGGATCCCCCAACAGGTGAAGATACAGCTAACAGATAGTTCATGGGTTCCAATGGTCTATTCAATTTTTACGAAAAAGCATACGATACATATGAATGCACAGACCCCGAATCAATCAAAACATACGCATTTTGAGCATAAATTGAGAGTATACCTGACACGATGGTCTCAGTATTTTGTACGTCTCCCGGTACGAGTGCGAACACTCGGCCTTGCCTCATAGGCTCTTTCCCAGTAGCTTTAGGGTTGGGTTTTGGTGCAGCAGTTGATGCTGCGGCGCTGGCTGCAGCTTTACTATTGCCCGGAGGAGTGGAAGGGCAATCTTTAACCATGTGGCCCACCTTGCCACACCTGTAACAAGCACCAGAGACTTTATAACAAACCTCCTTGTGTTTCTTACCATATTCAGAATAGGGTGGTATAAAACCACTTCCCTGACTGGAACTGGTTGCTGACCCTGTATTCTGCTTCTTATTCGATGAATTGTTTCTGCCTTTCTTGAATTTAAAATCCCGTCTCTTACCATGCCATTCAAACGCTGGTGTTTCAATCTATTTCAATACTTCAATGTTCGACTTAGCCATTATTGCTCGGTCAAGAACATCCACATACTTAAGCAGTTTCAAAACATTAATTCTG
This sequence comes from Camellia sinensis, assembly GCF_055761805.1. Lineage (NCBI taxonomy): Eukaryota > Viridiplantae > Streptophyta > Magnoliopsida > Ericales > Theaceae > Camellia > Camellia sinensis. Next base: position 195,640,138 of record NC_138964.1, read on the forward strand.
TCCAGTATTTCCATATTAAGGCCGCCTTCAAACTTTCTGGCCTTCTTGTAGTCAGTGTCAACCATGTGCGGTGCATATCTGGCGAGGTCAGTAAACTTTGACTTATACTCAGCCACGGACATGGTACCTTGTTTTAGTTGTTCAAATTCAGTCACCTTTCTGTCCCTGACACACTGTGGAAAGTATTTCTCAAAGAAGGCTTCTTTAAATTGAGCCCAAGTCATAACGGTGTCGGTGTCACGGACTAGCATCCACAACCTTCTGGCCTTTTCTTGTAAGGTAAAGGTAGCCAGTAGCACTTTGTGTGCTTCAGAACACGGAAAGACTTCAAATAACTTTTCTGTTTCAAGCACCCACGCTTCGGCCTTTAAGGGTTCAAGGCCTCCCTAAAAGGATGGCGGTTTCATCTTACTAAACTTTTGTGTCAGAGCTATTATATCATCATTAACAGGTGGCTCTGGTTGTGCTAGAGGAGGTGGGGGCTGTTGGTTCTGTTGTTGCAGCCTTAAGGCCTCAGTCACCATTTCCACTGTTCTCTCTAGCCTTGTCATTCTGGCCTCAGATGATTCAGATTCATCAGTAGTTCTTGCATTATCCATTTCACTATAGACAATTATGACAATTATAAACATAGGCAGTTGCATACTTAAACACATTAGCACATTAGCATAGATATTCATGTCTTGGCCACACACACTTATCAATGTTCATGCAATGCCCTATTTACTTTTCTAGGAAATCCTATAGCTCATTTAGACACGTGTGTGCGATATAACTCGTGGTTTAGTATCGCTCTGATACCACTCTGTCACGATCCAAACCCGTCCCTATGGGTTTAGCACTGTAACCAGCCAGTAATCCGAGATTACCGAAGGCCTGCTTAACAGTAATTACAGTAATACAGAGTACAGGGGCTGGCGGAAGCCAAAATAGTAATTAAAAGATGTCCAATAAGTTGTGACAGTTTGTATGCAAAAAGACTTTTCATATATATTCACATTCAGAAACAAAACAGTGTATACATATATACATACATCATTTACAGGTGTTCAGGTTAGGGACCAAATCCCTACCATAACAGTACAGTACGGGTACACATGTCAGTCTATACAGTGTTACAAAACCAGATACAAAAAGGGGGAAAACTAAAACACCCCAAAAAGCCCTAGCTTGAAGGACTTGGAACCTCACAGTGAGGCACGGTGGTTGGCTTTGACAAAACGGAAGCTTAGCCCGACGCTCCTAGCAACGGTCTGGTGCCTGTATACCTACATATATATATAAGCAGTGAGCTAAAACCCAGTGAATAACATATACGTAAAGAGGTTAAGAATGAATGTCCCTTCAGTATTGAAAACAGTCATTTATCAGTATATCAGTTGTTCAGTTTGTGGCTCATAATTTATGCCATAACAGTCATTTAGAAAATATAATAGTCATATATGGTACATTCGATAGCAAAATAGTACAGTAGATCTTAACAGACCGAGCAATTAATGATGGCCATCAGTAATGGTTCCAAACATGGGAACTGACAGAGATCTCTGTAACAGTAGCAGTAACAGTTCAGTAACAGTAAATTGCCATAGATGCCACGAATACAGTTCACAAATAGGACAAACATTCATTCAGTAAACAGTGTCATTTCATAAAGCCGTACAGTCATTGTTCAGAAAATAATCTCAATTGAACATATCTATACAACATTGTTACTCACAGAGTTCTGGGCTACAGATAAGCTAGTACGCGTTCTCGGATGCCAACCCTACACAGTTACAGAGTGAACACACTAAGCTACACAGTTGGAAAATAATAACTTAATCCCTATCTTGACTCGGTGTTGTTTTACATCAATATCCTCATTAAGATGCCTTAAACTAGGCCTAGGAATGCCTAGGATGAAATGAGGACGCAAAGATGCACTTTAAAACACTTTTAAGAATTTTCAGAAAGCAGGGGTCTCGCTCGAACGTGGTTTTCTACGCTCGAGCGAACATGCAGACAAATGAGCTTTGCTCGAGCGTAACTTCCGTCGCTCGAGCGGACTACAAGCTACAGTAAAAGTACTGGATATACAAAAATCACGCTCGACGGGCGCTCGATACATACTCGAGCGTGAGACACATGTCCTCGCTCGAGCGTGAACTCTCTCGCTCGAGCGAACTGTAAACACATGCAAAGTACTAGATACACACATTTCACGCTCGAGCGCCACTTTCCTTGCTCGAGCGGAGTGCATGAACACAAGGCTTACGCTCGAGCGTAGAACTCCCCGCTCGAGCGTGAGTCCAAAATCTGGAATTTCCAGATTTGAACCTCAAGCTCAAAACTCAATTCCAATGCATCAAATTCCATCCTTTTGGGCTAATTTTCTAGAAAACACTTGTAAACTCATAGTATAACATGTTTTGAAGATCAATTTGAGGAATCAAATCCCAAAGGTAGTTCAATTAAAACACAATTCCAATCCAAAATCCAATAACATGAAGATTGATGCAAAACTCATACATGCATGAGTTCTAATGAATTCAAAGCTTCTAAAACATGCTCCAAAGAGCCAATTCTTGCAAAAACATGGTGAATCCATGGATCAAGACCAAAAATATGGACATGCATGTAGTAATTTCCATGAAAACAACTCAAAACTTAACAATAGGACCATGCATGCATGAAATCTTACTCAATTCAACAATTTAAGCCATATTTTGGCTATAGCCTTCAAAATTAACATGGACCATGCAAGAAGTAATTCAAACTATGAACAAGAAGGTAAATTCTCTACCTGAGGTCTTGGATTACAAGTGTAGAGGCTCAATTATGCAAATAAACCTCAATTTCTTCTAATTTCAAGCAAGAATTTTAGATGAACTCAATTTCTGCAACACTCTAGCTCTCTTACGTTTTGGTCTTAGAGGAAATGAGAGATGATGCAAGACTAAGCTCCAAATGGCCCACTAGATGGCAAAAGGGTGATTAAAGCCAACTTATGTAGTTTAACATTATTAAATCTAGTTTAATCATACTAAATCACATTTCAATTAAATATACCATAAAATTACATAAATTCTAACGAGCATAAAACATTAAGCAATTTCGAATTCGGCTGCCGATAAGGCCTTCAATTAGCAGTTTAAACATAAAACACGAACATATAGTTCACTGACAAACAGATAAAAATGCATTCAAACTAATACGTTCAATCAATCAGTTTAGGATTTCAGTCAATCAGGCAGTTAACATGCTTAATCATTGATTAGCACTAATTAGTGGTGAGGGTTGTCACAAAAATGCTGAGGGAGAAAACCACCCGAAGTAGCCCGGCCAGGTGGAGACCGGCGTCCAAGACAAAACAACCACAGTCGATCTGGAGGCAACCACAACCGGGGATGACTTCACCGACCTGTCCCCCTTAGTGTAGTTTTCTGTATTTTCTTTTTTGTTTTAAAGAATGTAACCGGGTTGCCAGCCCCTCTGTATGTAATTTTGTTTTACATCAATGAAATGTTTTGATTTCGCTAAGTGTTGCATTGTGTTTGAACTAAACAACTTCAGCCGGGATAAAGTATCTTGGCTTGAGCAAATTATCTCGGTTGAAACCACTCATCCTTGAGCAAATTATCAACTTATACAGCCGAGATAAACCATCTTGGAAAAAGCCTTAAGGATATCATAAACTCATCGAATCGGAGTAAAACATCTCAGTTGAAATCACAGAGTTGAGCAAATCGTCAACTCATTGAACCAGAGTAAAACATCTTGGTTGAGATCATAGAGTTGAGCAAACCATCAACTCATTGAACCGGAGTAAAATATCTTGGTTGAAATCACAGAGTTGAGAAAATCACCAACTCATTGAATCAGAGTAAAACATCTCGGTTGAAATCACAAAGTTGAGCAAATCGTCAACTCATTGAACCGGAGTAAAACATCTCGGTTGAGATAACAGAGTTGAGCAAACCATCAGCTCATTCAACCGGAATAAAACATCTCGGTTGAAATCACTAAGTTGAGTAAATCATCAACTTGTTCAACCGGAGTAAAACATCTCGGTTGAAATCACAAAGTCGAGTAAAATCATTAACTCGTTCAATTGGAGTAAAACATCTCGGTTGAAATCACAAAGTCGAGTAAAATTATTAACTCGTTCAATCAGAGTAAAACATCTCGGTTGAAATCACAAAATAAGCATCGAAAACAACAGAATGCTTCAGCAAGAATAAGTCACTTCTATTATATTGACAAAAAAGGTATTACATTCTGAAGTGTAAGGCAAACAAGTACTTGCTCAAAAGAATAACATAAAAACTATGAAAAACTTAAAAATAGTACAGTTTGAGGTTGGCTGCATTCCATAGCCGGGGTATGCCTTTGCCATCCAAATCTTCCAAGTGGTATGCCCCCTTGCCCGCCAGACCGGTTATCCTATAGGGTCCTTCCCAGTTTGCCCCTAGCTTGCCTTCCCCCGGCACCAGTGTGTTGCCCATCACCTTTCTTAAAACCCAATCCCCAACTTTGAACGGTCTGGGGTGCACCATTTTGCTGTATTTTTTGGAAAGCTCTTGTTGGTATGCGGCTACATAGATTAGAGCCTTTTCTCGGCGCTCTTCCACTAGGTCCAATTCCAGGGCGATGGCTTCAGAGTTCAGCTGGGGCTTAAAACTTTCACTGCGGAGGGTGGGCATGCCAACTTCCAATGGGATGACCGCCTCCATGCCATATGCCAAGGAAAAAGGAGTTTCCCCGGTAGATCGCCTCGGGGTCGTCCGGTATGCCCAAAGGACACTTGGGAGTTCCTCGGCCTATTTTCCTTTGGCTTTCCCAAGTCTTTTCTTCAATCCATCAAGAATGGTCTTGTTTGATGCTTCAGCTTGGCCGTTGGATTACGGGTAAGTCGGGGTGGAGTTGTAGAATTCGATCTTCAATTCTTCACAAAATCCTCTGAATAGGCGCCCGTCAAATTAGGTGCCATTGTCAGAGATCAGAATTTTAGGGACGCCAAACCGCGTTACCACATTCTGCCAGACAAACCGTTTGACGTCTTTCTCCTTGATAGTTGCTAAGGGCTCAGCTTCAACCCATTTGGTGAAGTAGTCCGTAGCCACGATGAAGAACTTTCGGTTGCCTGGTGCCGTTGGGAGTGGTCCTACTATGTCCAGCCCCCACATCGCAAAAGGCCAAGGGCTTGTGAAGGGAAGAAGTTCTCTGGTCGACTGGTGAATTTGGTGGGCGAGCTTCTAGCACTTCTCACATTTGCGAACATATTTCTGAGCGTCCGCTTGCATGCACAGCCACCAATACCCTTGCGAGATAGCTCGGTAGGCCAAAGATCTGCCCCCGATGTGACTGTCGCACATGCCTTCATGAATTTCGTACAGGAAAGCTTCCACGCTGTTTGGGTGTACACACTTGAGATAAGGGTCGGTGAAAGACTTCTTGTATAAAGCGCCAGATGGAGAGAGCCAAAACCGCTCTGACTTCACCTGGACTTTATGCGCTTCCTTTTTATCGGCCGGAAGGGTTCGCTCATTGAGGAAGAGGATAATAGGGTCCATCCAAGAAGGACCTAGCTCGGTGCAAAGTACCTCTGTCTGCTCAGTTTCCTCGATGCTAGGCCTAGGAAGAAACTCAATCAATAGAGGGCTGGGAGATGTTTTATCGACCATGGAAGCTAAACCGACTAACTCATCCACATGGTCGTTGTCTTCCCAGCCAATTTGTTGGACCCTGATTGCCTGGAATCGCTTGATGTGTTCTCTCACTAGAGCTTGGTAATTTGCCATTCTATCATCTTTAGCTTCGTAAACCCCAGACACTTGGTTGATAACAAGTTGGGAATCGCTGTAAACCATTAGCTCGGATGCGTGCACCTGAAGGGCGCTCTTGAGCCCGGCCAATAGCGCCACGTACTCAGCCTCGTTGTTTGATGCAGGGAATCCGAGTGTGATAGAGTGTTCGATAGTCAAACCATCTGGGGAGATCAAAACTATGCCCAGCCTGGCACCGTGACGATTTGAGGCTCCATCTACAAAAATTTTTCACATTTCTCCGACAAAGAGCATCCAACACTCTGAGGGGTCCTGGGAGGCTTGAAGGTTGATGGGATCACGATTTCTCGACTGTTCGGCTTCTGGTTCACTGCCGTTTGGTTCCATTTTATCCCCCATTGGCGATGCAGCACCGGACCCAACAGTTGAACTGCCATGCTCAAGTCCGGAGTTGCATCGCCGGGCTGAAGTACTATGCCGGTTGGAGGTTCTATGGCGGGGCACGCAAGTTCCGCGTCGCCAACATCGCCCTGTTGTGCAATTTTTGGCGAGCCAGCATTCACCTTCTCAGCTGCCATGGCAAGGTCCACCGGGCATACTGGATGAATTCCAAGTGAGAACTCAGTAACAAAGTCGGCCAATGTCTGTGCTTTTTATGGCAGTTCAGGGTTGGAACTTGACGTCGAATTGTCCCAATTCGACTGCCACTTAAGGATTCGACCGGAGAAATCCGCCCGCTCAAACAAGGCTTTGAGTGGGAACTCGGTCAAAACGATGATTATGTGAGCATGAAAATAGTGCGCCAATTTCCTGGAGGCCATCACCAGTGCCAAGGCAAATTTTTCCAGCGGCAAGTATCTCGACTCTGCCGGTAGCAAGGTTTTGTTCACGTAGAAGATGGGGAAATACTGGATGCCTTCTGACCGGACAAGCACTGCGCTAACTGCATGCTGAGAAACGGCCAAGTAAAGGCAGAGTTCTTCGCCGGGCTTTGGTGTCACCAATAATGGAGCAGAAGACAAACACGCCTTTAGCTCGGTCAAAGCCCTGTCACATTCCTCATCCCACAAAAACTTGGATTTCAAGGCTCGAAAGAAAGGGCGGCAGCGATCTGATGATCGGCTTATGAATCGATTAAGCGCGGCGGCCATTCTGGCCAGATGCTGCATGTCATTCGTCGAGTTAGGTTGATTTAATTCTTGTACGGCTTTGATTTTTGTGGGGTCTGCTTCGATGCCTCGGTTTGTGACTAGGAAGCCTAGCAATTTCCCGGATCCCACGCCGAAGGCACACTTAGATGCATTCAAGCGTAACTTGCACTATTTGAGAATGGCGAATATCTCGGCTAGGTCGGACAAGTGGTCTGCCTGATGCCTACTTTTGACCACCATGTCGTCAATGTAAGCCTCCATCGTCCGACCTAACAGAGGAGCGGACATTTTGGTCACCATCCTTTGGAAAGTTGTCCCGGCGTTCTTCAAACCAAAAGGCATGACTCGATAGCAGAAGAGTCCCCTTGGAGTTGTGAAAGAGGTTATCTCACGGTCGGGGCCATGTATGGCAATCTGATGATAACCGCGGTAGGCATCCAAGAAACTGAGCCTTTCATGTCCGGCCGTTAAATCCACCAGCTAGTCTATTCTGGGCAGAGGAAAGCTGTCTTTAGGGTAAGCTCGGTTGACGGTCTTGTAGTCGACGCAAACTCGCCACTTCCCATTCTTCTTGGGTACTACGATCGTGTTTGAAATCCACCGAGGGTAGTGCATTTCCTGAATAGCCCATGCTTCAAGCAAGTTCTTTACCTCCTCCGTGACAACCTCGGCGTGATGAAGAGATGATCTCCTTGTTCTCTAAATGACTGGCTGCGCATCAGGGAAAACATTGAGTTGGTGGAAAATAAAACTTGGGTCGATGCCAGGATGTCGTAGGGTGACCATGCGAAGACTTCGATATTTGCCATCAAGAAATCTACCATCTCGGCCCTTTCTTGAGCGGTTAGGCTTGATCCGAGCAAAAAGAACTTGTTTGGATTTTTCGTGTCGAGCCGTACTTCTACCAATTCTTCAACAGCTTTGTCCTCGGCCCTGGTGCCTACGTCATCAAGGACACTCTGGTCTTCTAGGCCTTCAATCATTTGCACAAAGCCTTTGGCAGCTTGACTCCCGTTCACTGTCACGAAGCACTGCTTCGACATGACTTGATCATCCCAAATTTCCTCAATTTTCCCCATAACCGAGGGGAATCTTATAACCTGGTGGTAGGTCGACGCTACAGCCTGCATAGCATGAAGCCAACCCCTACCGAGGATCAGATTGTATGTAGACGGCACCTGCAATACCCAGAACTCCACCTACTTGACCATAGATCCGGCCTTGACCGGTAAAATTATTTTCCCCAAAGGTCACTCCGGTTGCGAGTTGAAACCTACCAATGGCGAAGTAGCCGGAGCCAAGTCTGTATCTCGGAGTTTGAGTTGTTTGAACGCGTCGTAGTACATAATTTCAACTGAGCTTCCCTGGTCAATCAAGATGCGCTTGACATCGAACTCTTTGATGTAGAGGGTGACCATTAGGGCGTCATTGTGTGGCGTTTGAATGTGCTCTAGGTACCTTATGGAGAAACTAATCACATCTTTTTCCTCGGTCTTTCCCTTTTTAATCACGGGCTGGACTGACAAAACTTCCCTTATGTGTTCTGCTTTTTTGATCATTCCGCGGAGCTCGCATACACGCGCCGATCACATTAACCACTCCTTAAGGGGGCACCTCCAAGTCAGCCGGTCCATGCGGATCAGCCGGGGCAGGATGCGCGGCCTTAACACCCCCATCGATATAAAGATCTACATGTCCGGCTGCGACTAACTCCTTCAAGTGTTGCTTTAGAGGAAAACACTCCTCCGTCCGGTGTCCTCGCTCCCGGTGATATGTGCAGCGGTACCGCGGGTTGAAGCCCCTTTGTGCGTCGCCTAACTTAGCAGGAAACCGGACGTAATCCTCGTCACGGATTTCACTAAGTATGCGATAGATTGGAATCTTAAAGACCGTGGTGATGCCTGTCTGAGCTTTCAACCTTCTGTTGGCATCAGCTACGTCATCGCGGGGGTATTCATCTCGGTCATTCCGACGTCCCCTTCCCCGATTTCGACGATTCTACCCTCGGTCAGATTCCTCGGCGAGGTCATTTGGACGGTTAGTCTCCTGTCCAACCGCGTGCACCTTGCCAACCGACCTCTTGTCTGTTACCACTGGAGTTGTCTTTGCGGTGGATGTCACTGCATCATCCTCTACTTGGATGTACTCATTGATGCGCTGCATTAGTTGGCCCATGGATGTCGGTTGGTTCATGGTAAGCGAGTGTGTCGCTCGACTCCATTTTGACACTGAGAAGGTGGTCCACCTCCTTCGGTGTTTTAGTGTTGGTCTTGAAACGAGTTACAAAGGCTTCCACCAACTGCTGCCACATTTCGATACTTTCCTCCGGCAGCGTCTCAAACCATTTCAAGCCCAGCTTGCCCAAACTCGACGGGAAGATAAGGCATATAAGAGTGTCATTGCGCCTATGTTCGGCCATGACCTGCCGGAAGTGGCTTACATGCATGTATGGATCGGTCTTTCCGTCGTAGAGCATAAACTTGGGCTGGTGAAAGCCCGCGGGTAGCGGAGTGGTTTCTATCTCAAGGGAGAAGGGGGTGGTGTTCAGCCTCACCAAATCTGTGTCTAGAAGGAGAGGCATGGCTGGGCGGGGTGGTGGCATTATGACCACTTCGCTGGCGCGGCCCCTGTAAGATAGCCGTTGGAGCGCTGGCACTAGGGGTGTTCGCGGATCGGTTTTGTGCAGTTTGCGGTTTGGTTTTGACCCGCCCGCATCTATGCGGTTTGGGAAAAAGTCAACCCGCAACCGCCCGCAGTGCGGTTTGCGGTTTGTACGGATAGGGTTTGCAAATGTGCTGGCGGTTGCGGGCGGTTTGCGGTTTACACTTTTTTCTTTACAAATTAATTTTCGAGTTTTTTTTTCCCAGCGAATTTAGACATCAGATTCATTTTATATATTTGTGATAACAATTTTTTGATGAGTTTACAAATAAAAATTGAATATCAATGCATTAAATGAAAGTACCCAAAACAAAGAGACCCTACACTAACATTTTTGCCATGAAAAAAATGTATATCAATGCATTAAAGGTTGTACTCAATTAGAATTGCCAGTTCAGTAATCGATAATCAAACTATAAGTTCTATCGACCATTAGAAGGAAAATTTTATTAGGAAAAAGTGGATGAATCACCAATGAAAATCATATAAGAAACCAAGTTTAGGACTTGATAATTCTACGGCATTAAGAAAGTTGAGAAATACTTAAAAATAAGGATCCTAGTGTCATAGAGAATATAATGGTGCTCCTGTAAAAGTTATAAAGTTGGTATATAAAAAAAAATAATAATAATAATTAAAGTGCGGGCGGTTTTTGCGGGTTGCGGGTTTAAATCGCGACCCGCCCGCAACCCGCAAATTTGTCATATTTCAAACAGCATCCGCCCGCATTATGTTTGCGAAACCGCCCATTTATATGCAGGTTGGGCGGATTGGGCGGTTTGAACGGTTCGGATAAACCGTTGCCCACCCCTAGCTGGCACCTTTTGAGTCTCTCGTCGACGAGCCCGCTCCTTCAAGACTGCCCGCAAGTCCACTGAGCAAGCGGAATAGGAATGCCTCGACGTTGTCGCCAGACGTGAGGGTTGATAGGTATTATTTTGCGCGCTAGACTTCTCTACAGGCGCGTCGGATTCTCCAACCCTATAGCTTCTGGTGATAGAAAGGGAGGGAGTATGCCACTGGCTTTGACTGCCTGAATGGCGTGGTTGGGTGTGTTCACTGTGGTCTCCCACTCCAGCAACACCCTTCCCTTTGACATGCCGTTTGAGATCTTCCATCTCCGACGCCATTCTCCGGATGATGGCATCTTGGTCCCTTAATTTGTGCTCCACACGCCTGCGTGCGATTCTCTTCGCCGCCGGTGCCCGTCTAGGCTCCGAGAGTTAAAAAACTTCTACTGTGCTTATCTCGCGCGTCTCTTAAATGTCCTCCTGGGGAAGTCTCCAGGCCCGCCATGTTTGGAACGGTGGGGAGTCCGTCTCTCCGTCTGGCTGACTCCGGGGTAACACCGTCGATGGCGGACAACGGTATCTCATCGTTGTCGCCATTGAAGGCGATTAGATGAGCTTGGAAGACAAGGTTTTGTCTATCAAACTTTCCACAGATGGCGCCAATTGTACGGGGAGCAAATATTTCGCAGTGCCCGTACTCCTTTCGTCCAAGCTCCTCGTCTGTCCGATCGACCTGCAAACATAACGACGGTGAGCTACCCGGCAGTGTGTGGCCGGAAAACCCCTCCGACGGTCAAGTTAGCACACACTCAGGGATAGAGAGAGAGAGAGAGAGAGAGAGAGAGAGAGAGAGAGAGAGAGAGAGAGGAGAGACTTGAGTGTTTAGGTTTTTCTCACCAAATTATGTTTTTTTTCACTTAGCATGGGGGGCGCAGTCTTGCTTATATACTTTTTGCGCTAAAATCTACTCCCATTGGTCTCTTGACATGTGGAGCTGTTTTCCCATCTATCAACACAAATCCAGCAATCACCACCTAACTATACCACCAGACTACATTAGCAGGAGCTCGGCATCCCGGCGGCATCACCTCGACTTCCCATGACCGTGCTGCGCAATGTGCCTGAGTGCTCCGCTCGCCGAGCTCCATAACAGCTGAGCTCGGAAGCATTCCGGCAGAGCCGAGTTCAAGACAGGTCGGCCGGTGAGTAGAACACATTTCCCGCCGAGCTACGCGTGCGACCCATGGAACCCGGGTTAGCAGGCGGTCATCTCGGCCAAGTAAGCTCGGTTCAAACATTGGACTTGGACCTCGAGCCTAAGCCTCGACCGAGCAAGATCAACTCCAGGGAGGCCTCAGTCAGCTCGGCCTAAATAGGGGGCCCGAGCCTCAACCGGGCAAAATCCACTCTGGACTGGCCCAAATTAGCTCGGCCCAACATGCTCGGTCCTATCCGTCCAGCTTCTATCACGGCCCAAAGCCAGATTATAAATCTCCCTCACAGTAACAATTAATGAAAATATATACACCTCAATTAATTTTAAAAAATCTTGTAATGCGGCCCAAGATTTGATTTCATCTTGTTGGATTTCTTTGATTACTCATAAAAATATATAGATATACATGAATGGACAAAAATAATTTTACTACTTTTTTTGTTTTTTGTCTTTCTCTTTTTCTTTACTTCACAAATGTTAAATGTTAAATTCAAATGTACAAAAAAAACATATGTCAAACCTTGTACTTTTAAAGAAATTATTCAATACTCTTACTACAAATTTTGTTGATTCTCCAAATTAAAAGTCATTAATCTAAATGGTACGATCTATTATTTTTGTGTTAAGAATTTAAAAGAAAATGTATAAATTATCAATAAGCAAATAAAATAGAATGGGAATGTTTGTTAAAACTATTAAATGACTTGTTTACAATTTATTTTAATTTGAGAGTTTGTATTAGACTGTTTGGTGCATCTCTTGTTTTTATTAGACATAAGTAACTTAAAAAACTCTAAAAGAAATAATTATTTGAAAATTAAAAAAGATATACTTTTAACTTGTACTTTTTGATTATCACTTTCTTTTTTTTTTCTTTTTTTTTAATTGTATTCACAATACACGGTGAAAAAGTGGGTTGGGCTTAGGGGTGGTCATTGGTCTATTGGCCCGCCCTACCCGATATTTTTAAAGCTTGAGAAAATTATTTTTCCTATAGGGCTAGATTGGACTGAAAGTTCTACCATAGTCCAGCCTGACCCGTCCATTTATAAAATATTAATTATAATTTTATATTATTTTAGGTATACAATAAAGTAAAAATATAAAACACAAAAAAAAGTATATATATATATATATATGTATTCTAGGGCATAAATCAAAACATTTTTTAAAAATCATATTTATTTTAACATTGAGTTTTGTTAATAATCCAAATTCAAATAATAAATAAAAAGATTTAAATAATTTAATATCCATTCAAGATGAAAAAAATAACAGTTCATATTTATTGGGTTAAATGGGTAGATTTGGAATTTGAATATTTTTTAGAATCGAGCTTGGAATGACTAACTTAGATCCGATATCAAATCTGACCGAATTTAAAATGACACATATCTTTTTATTATATAGTATAATTTTGATCTGAATCCAATCAAGCCTGAGGTTTATATGCACTCCTTGAGTTCAATTAAAAGTCATTTTATCTTTTTAACTTTGGTTGACGAAGAAGTGATGAGTGACATGTGAGAATTAAAATAATTTTAATTCAGAAAGAAGAATACCTCTTGTTATGATGTTCAAGCCTTTGAATCTTTATCCTTGAATGATCAAATCTTGAATATATAAACAAAACTCACTCATAGAACACTTTTATAGAACCATATGAAAAAAGTGGAAGGAACAAAGTTTCATGCCTATTCTATTCACAAAACAATGTTTGTGTTTGATGGCTATCACAGGCATATATATAGATAGGCTTGGACCCATATCCAATTGTAACTCCTTATAACTTCCCACCATCAGGGAAGTTGTAACTTCACATGATACCACCATATGGGATAGTGGACATATGTTAGTTACCCATTAAACTAATTAAATAATATATATATATATATATATATATAAATATAACAAGCATGTGGCATATGGGCCACTTTATGAATATTCTTACATTCTCCCACTTGGCACATATAACACACATTGTTGACTATTGGGTAACTAACAAACAGATTATGGCCATTAAATAAAAATACCCAAACCTTAGAGTTATAATATATGAATCATGGCAGTTATACTCTATCAATTGAGTATTTCCTTCCATATATTACATTGTATGATACTCTCAACTTTATGTGGTGTCATTCTTTATGAATAACTTCAAATAAGTTATTCTCTGTCTAATGATCTCTATGGATCAATAGTCCCAATGGACTGCATAGCATCACAAATACTTTAGGTGCACAAAATGATGCTTTTTTTTAATAATAATCAAATTGTCATGACAAAATAAAACAAAAAAAAAAAAAAACAAAAACAAAAACAAAAACAACAACTAGAAAAATTATTGAGCTAACCAATCAATCATATGCCCTCGACGTGTTTTGAAAACACCTTTACATAAAGACCTTTGGTCATGGGATCTGCAATCATCATATCGGTACTAATATGCTCAATGCTAACTTCTTGCTTCTTAACACGGCCTCGAATTTTAAGATACTTTATATCAATATGCTTGTTTCGGCTGCCACTTTTGTTGTTGTTAAAGAAGAAAACCGCAGCCGAATTATCATAGTAAACCTTTAATAGCCTAGAAATTGAATTCACAATTCGAAATCCTGTGATAAAATTCCTTAACCAAATAGCCTGTGATGTTGCTTCAAAGCATGCTATAAACTCTGCTTCCATTGTTGACGATGCAAATATCGTCTCTTTGGCGCTCTTCCATGAAACAACACCGCCTACTAGCAGATAGACATATCCTAAAGTGGATTTTCTAGAATTTGCACAACTTGCAAAATCTGAGTCTGAATATCCAACCACCTCAAGACAGTCAACATGCTTGTAAGTAAGCGTATAGTCCTTGGTTCCCTTTAAGTGTCTCATGATTTTCTTTGCAGCTTTCCAATTTTCCATTCCTGGATTGCTTTGGTATCTTCCAAGCATCCCAATTGCAAATCCAATGTCAGGTCGTGTACAAACCGGAGCATACATTAAACTGCCTACGGCAGACGCATAGGAAATGCTAACCATTTGTTCCTTTTCCAAATCATTTCTCGGCATTGACTGAATTTGTCACCCTTTAAAATGGGCGCTGTATTAGAAGTGCAATCACTCATCTTGAATTTCTCCAAAACTCTTTCAATGTAGGCTTTATGAGACAATCCTAATGTCCTTTGGACTTATCTCTATGAATCTCTATGCCAATGACATAAGAAGCTTCACCCATATCTTTCATTTCAAAATTTTAGGAAAGAAATTGTTTAGTATCATGCAACAATCCCAAATCATTAGATGCAAGGAAAACGTTATCCACATATAGAACTAGGAAAAAATATTTGCTCCCACTAACCTTAAGGTATATACAGTTGTCCAAAACATTTTCTGTAAAACCATATGAAGTAATAACATTGTGGAACTTTGAATACCATTATCAGGAAGCTTGTTTTAGTCCATAGATGGATTTCTTGAGCTTGCAAACTAAGTGACTATCTTTTTCAGAACAAAAACCTTCAGGTTGCTTCATGTATACTTCTTCCTTAAGATCCCCATTCAGAAATGCCATTTTCACATCCATTTGATGTAGCTCTAAATCAAAATAAGCCACTAATGCCATGATAATTCTAAATGAATCCTTTTTTGAAACTGGAGAAAAGGTATTATGATAATCGATGCCTTTTCTTTGAGTGAAACCTTTAGCTATGAGTCTGGCCTTATATCGTTCGAGATTGCCATTTAAGTCTTTCTTGGTCTTATAGACCCATTTACAACTAATAGCTTTAACTCCTTTAAGCAACTCGGCAATCTCCCAAACTTGATTCTTAGCCATAGATTCCAACTCTTCTTTCAAGGCATCATACCATAATTTAGAATCATCCCTATTCATGGCATTGGAAAATGAAATAGGATCATCTTTAGGTCCGATGTCAAAATCAAACTCCATTAAGTATACAAAATAATCACCAGAAATTGTTGACTTTCTAGCTCGTGAGGATCTCCTTAATTCTGTAGTCTCAATTAGGACTTGAGGTATAGGCTCTATGTTGATTTGTTTCTCTTATGGTGAAAGTTCTTGAATTTGTTGATTTTCAAGAATATTGGGTTGATTATCTTGAAAGACAACCAATTCACCTATATTCCTGGGTGTTGTATCCAGATCCCATGATTCCTTCCACTCTATCTTTCGAGGGTAACTCCTATTAGGGTTAATTTCCTCAATAAACTTAGCATTTCTGGTTTCAACAATTCTAAGTAAATTTGAAGGACAATAAAATCTGCAGCCCTTGGAGTTTTCTGTATAGCCTATGAAAAAACCACTAACTGTTTTGAGGTCCAATTTCTTTAAATGTGGGTTATACACCCTCACTTCAACTGGACAACCCCAAACGTGTAAGTGTTTTAAACTTGGCTTCCATCCTCTCCATAACTCAAATGGTGTTTTGGGAACAATCTCGGATGGAACCCTGTTTAAGATATACACAACGGTTTCAAAGCTTCACTCCATAAATTCATAGGCAGATTATAGTAACTAAGCATACTCCTTACCATGTCCATAAGTGTTCGATTTCTTCTTTCAGCGACACCATTTTTTTATGGTGTGCCAGGCACTGAATATTGTACAATAATACCTTCTTCCTTAAGGAACTTAGCAAATGGACCTGGTAATTGTCCCAATTCTATGTACCTCTCATAATATTCTCCACCTCTGTCTGACCTCACAATTTTAACTTTCTTTTCTGTTTGTTTCTCTACCTCTGCTTTATAAACTTTAAAGGCATCAAGTGCCTCGGCCTTATCAAACAAGAGGTAGAGATACAGGTATCGTGTAAAGTCATCAATAAATGAGATAAAATATCTCTGACCATTCAGACAAGGTGGAGTAAATGGTCCACAAATATCAGTATGTATGATTCCAAAAATTTCCACACTCCTTTTGGCACATTTACTAGTCTTGTTGGTCTGTTTTCCCTTTATGCAGTCCACACAAATACCAAAGTGGGTAAAATCAAGAGTCAGAAGGACTTCATCATTAACCAATCTCTTTATTCTCTCAATGGAGATATATCCCAATCTTTTATGCCAAAGAATAGAGGAGGACTCATTAACAATATTACGCTTAATGCCAATATCACCATGCAAGGTTAAAAGATTTTGTTCAAAAACAGGATCCAAATTTAATTTGTTCAAACCATTAATTAAAGTACCAAATCTTACAAAAACAGAGTCTTTAAACAAACTAAAATTTGCACCAACAAACTGAAATTCAAATCCAAACGGTACTAGTCTAGAAACATAAATTAATTTTTTAGAAAAAGATAGAATGTAAAAAGTGTTTTCAAGATCCAGAACAAAGCCATTCTTTAAAACAAGTTTGAAAGTTCCAACAGCTTCGACGTGCGAACGCATCCCATTGCTCGAATAAATGCCTTGTTCACTTCCCATCGGTTTCCTTAGGCTGAGGAAGTCCTGCATGGTATTAGCAACGTGAATTGTAGAACCCGAATCAATCCACCAATCATATTGATGAGTATTAACAAAATTAGATTCATAACACACAAGAGATATGAGATTGCCTTTCTTTTCAAGCCATTTCTTATACTTGGGGTAGTCTTTCTTCATGTGACCCTTTTTCTTGCAAAAGAAGCATGCATCCTTATTGCCATGATTTTTAAATGGCACTTTACCAAGCTTCTTGCATATCTGATCACCTTTGCTCTTTTTCCATTGCCTTCATTTATGTGTTGCTAAATGAGCACTTTCCACTTTTCTATGCTTCAATCTCTCCTCCTCTTGAACACACATGGTCAAAAGTTCATTGACAGGCCATTTTTCCTTCTCTGTATTATAAGAAATTTGGAATGCTCCATATTCTACAAGAAGAGAATTGAGTATGAAATTGACAAGGAATGACTCAGAAATCTCAATCTCTAAGGACTTAAGATGAGCTGCAATGTCCCTCATTTTCATAATATGGTTGCGCACACTCCTAGAATTGTTATGCTTCATTCCTGGTAGTTTGTTCATTAGGGTGCTTGCCAATGCTTTGTTAGAACTAACAAATTGCTCTTCAATAGCCCTCATGTAGTTCTTGACCTTATCAGATGGTGGGATTAAGCCCCTAATGCTCTGGCTGATATGTGACTTTATGAGCATTGGGCTTAAGCGATTAGATTGCTTCTACTTATCATAAGCACTCTTTTTCTGCAGCAGAACTCTCGTCTGTGGGTTCAGGAGGTTCATCCACACAGAGTGCCAGATCGAGGTCCATGTACCCTAATGTTAGAAGGATTTTGTTCTTCTAGTTCGAAAAATTATCACCATTCAAGAATGGAATATGAAAAGACTCATTAGACAGTACAGAGGTAGAAATTACTGCAATTACCAAGAACATTATTAATGCTTTAAAATAATAACTATAGTCTGAATCAACCAATGTCAAATTCAGTAACAAATCTAAACCTTCATGTGGGTAGAGGTTACTAAACTGTATTAGATTTGCTATTATTTTATAATAAGACTAATGGGTTCCGAAATATTTAAGGAAAAGAAAACTCATACCTATGGGTTTAGAGTGTTCAATCCCTTTAATACTCAATCCATTATCTTATTCCAATTAAATTTCATAAATAATTACTTTCCTGTGAGACCAAGAAATTATTCATAAAACATAATTACAATATGAAAAATGCCAAATTAAATTTTAACTTTATGTGATCATAATACTGAGAATCACTACATCTTTATGTTTTTAAGATGTTGTGGCTAATCTTAAAACAAAATATAATCTTTTTAATTATGGCATAATTTATTAATGTGAGCAAATCCATATGATCACAACAAGTACATAATCTTTTAATGCACATAATACATGCAATCAGAATAATATCACATGAAAATTCCAAGACCAAAACTCATGTAATTCAACCTTATATTAGATTTTTCTTAGACGTTGGATCAAAATAAATTCCATAAGTCTAATACATAATGTATATATGCTCTTATTTCACATAAATTTTCAATGCATAAATAATTACCTTAATGTATGTAATATAATATTACATTGTGGGTGTTTGGGAAGTTGTTTTTTTTTTTTGTAAGTTTTTTTAGTTGTAGGATATTATTGGAAAAAAAAAATTGTGCTTGGAAAGATAGTTGGGTTTTTAGTGGTTGGATGTGATGTTTGTAAGAGAAAAAGTGAAATGATTATGGGGTTTGATGTGATATTTTGTTTAGATTTATTTATTTTTTTTTATTTTGTAACCAATTTGTCTTTTAGTGAAAAAAATAAAAAAAACCACAAAAAAATCCTTCCCAAACACCGCTATTATTTTAGATAACATGCCAATGAATCTCAAAAATTATAAAAATTAAAAGAACATGTTATAATTCACTGTATGAAATTCAATTGAATTTGCTTACTATTTAAACATGCAACTATAATAAACAAAACATCCTTAACAGCATGTTAAAATTTCTTTATGAAAATTCTAGAAATAAATCCAAGTCTTTCATGCCTTTTAAAATAAACCAAATAAATCCAAATAAAACATGATAATTTCTAGAATTTATACAAAATAAGAGGATGCAATTTTTATTTTATTTTATTTAATATTTGTCAATAAATAGAAATCAATACTTAATGACATACAACAATTCTCCAAGATGAAATAGATTCAAAACATGAGTAATTTTAGATGTAAATAATACAATCACATAACATAATGAATTCTACTAATCCCTCTCAGTAATACATCTTGCAATAATTCATCTTTGATAGACATCAAATTAATATTTTAATCCATCAAGTTTCATATATATATATATATATATATATTAATATGAATCAAACAATGAATATTCATTCTAATAATTCAAACTTAAATAATGTTAAACTGTATGGCACAATCACAAGTCATGTATAATGATGGCACCATGTTGACTGAAACTTCACTATTAAGTATTAGACTATCAATTTTATATTCAAAAGTATGATACCTGCAAGTTCCAAAACCTCCTTGACAAAACAAAATAAACAAATGGCTAAAACAGAGACGTGTTGTGCTCAGACTAATCAAAATATTAGGAAGTGTAAACCAGAATAATATATTATAGCCAACAAAACAAATCGAACAAACGAAGAAAATTAACATGTCAAAATCATAACGGAACAGAGGCCCAGCAAGTATATAAAACAGAACGCAATAAGATTTGGTCTCCATAACATACAACAACGCTAAACAACAAGGACATAAGGTGACTCTGATACCAATTGTGAGAAGAATAAAGGTTGAGACCCTCTTTAGTTTTGATTGGTCAACTTTTTTTTTTTTTTTTTTTTTTCTTCTCACCCAATCCCCAACCTCCATGTGTGTGAGGGGGTTGTGGGGGTGGTTGTTTTAAGGGGGTCTAAATCAATGCCCTTGTGAGAATTAAAATAATTTTAACTCAAAAAGAAGAATATCTCTTGCCATAATATTCAAATATTCAAGCATTTGAATCTTTATTCTTAAATGATTAAATCTTGAATACATAAACAAAACCCACTCATAGAACATTTTTATGGAACCATATGGAAAAATGGAAGGAACAGAGTTTCATGCCTATTCTATTCACAAAACAACGTCTGTGTTTGATGAGTAATGCTAGAGACCCCAAATATTCTACCAAAAGTTTTACCAAATGTCTCACATGGGTGTGGGACCCACACAATGTGGGTCCCACACCCATGTGAGACATTTGGTAAAATTTTTGGTAGAATTTTTGGGACCTCTAGCATTTTTGGTGTTTGATGGCTATCACAGGCATATATATAGATAGGGTTGGACCCATATCTAAGTGTAACTCCTTATAACTTCCCACCATCAGGGAAGTTGTAACTTTCCATGAAACCACCATATGAGATAGTGGACATATGTTAGTTACCTATTAAACTGATTAAATAATATATATATATATATAACAAGCATGTGGCATATGAGTCTCTTTATGAATATTCTTACATGACAAAGATGGATTAAATTGGACACTTGATTGAGTAATTGAAGTAATATTCACTGTGTTTGGTTTGAGTTTTTTGGATTAAGTTTTTTGAAAACTGAGTTTTTTAATTTTCGTGTTTTTTTGTTTTTAGTGAATATTTTTAAAATTTTAAACATTTTTTTTTTACTTTTTTAGATGCACCTTACTTAGATGTGTTTAAAAAGTAAAAAAAATTGTGAAAAAATATTTTAAAAAATTAAGAAATACATAAAAATACAAAAAATGTACTAAATTCTTGTATTTTTTTTTGTATTTTTGGTATTTAATGAATTTTTAAAAGATTTTTTTTATAATTTTTTTATTTTTTAGGTGTATTTATGTTAGGTATGTCTAAAAAGTAAAAAATTTGCATAAAATATTTAAAAATCCAGTAAAAACAAAAAAATACGGAAAATAAGAGTATAAAATTTTTTGAAAACTGTTTTTAAAAAATAGGAACCAAGCAAAGTGATTGATGTTGAAAAATATATATAAAATTAGATAAAATATAAATACATATATTTTATTCATATTTTACCTACTCTTTTTTTTTTTTTTTTTTTTTCAAATCTCATCTTAAATTCTCCATTCAAACACACCATAAAGATTACAAGTGCCTCGAAGTCCATGATTATAATAAACAAATAAAAACACAGAATCGACATGTAATGAATTAATGCTGAGCCACTTCAGTGGGCAACATTCATTACAAACAGTTCCTAAATTTACTCGATTTATATTAATTCATAGAATAATGCTATATATATTAATACACTAACTAATATTTTTAGTTTATATAATAAGTAAAGTTAATAATAATATCATAACTACACTAATTAGTGCATGATTCTTGGTCTCCATGTAACTCCACCATTACATGGAATTCAATCTTAAATAATTAATTTTTAAACTAAACAATAATTAATATGAATTAGAGTGGTGCTACTTGCACCAATTGATGCATATATTATTAATTAGTACATTAATTAATACACTAATTTATGCATATAGCATTATTCATTGGTTAGTAATATCATATATTAATGATAATATGATATTATAATTATATAAAATTTTTACTCAAATTTTATAAAAATTTAATTTATCTTATCATTATATAATTTATTTTAACACTTAAATATATGATTTTTTTGCATTATTTATGACACACTAGTTACACGTAATACTTTCTTTTCAATTTTACTTGAAGTTAATTGTAAAATTTTATAGGAAATATTTTTGTAATAATTTTATTTAAGTTTTTGTACTTAATATTAATTCAAAAATTATTAGTATTTTCTTATTGTTGGTTATGGAAAAAAAAATTAAAGTTGTAATTAATAAATGTTCTTTTTGATTTAGTTTTCTGACTCCACTATTAATTCTGTGTTACATTATTAAAAATAAATTTTAAGAGATGTTTTAAATTTTTTTAACATTTCTCGCACTAACGTCAAATGTATCACTCATCACGCTCATAAGATAAGGAATTTTCGGTATGCTATAATCTTTAAGAGTTTTTTCACTCATTTGATTGATGAATTGGTCTGGTTTTTGCTTTAATTTTTTTTTTTTTTGGGAGCTTCGTAATATGTGTTCGATACAATTGTAATACATTTACAATCATACAATTGTATATCAAAATTCTTAAATTTTTAAAAAATTATATTACATTGTGATTGAGAGTGCATTAAAAATATTATTTTATGATATTTCTTGAATATATTTGATTTGTGGATAACATTTGAGATTGAATTAAATAATTTTGTAATTGATTCAAACTTTTTAATTTGGAATAACGAATCTTGAGGTTTATCTAATATATGTGAAAGAAAAATACTTTAGAGCTCTTGAACTCCAATGAGCTAGCAGTGGATCCCATCCACTGCTAATTTGATGCATGTTCCTTTTTTTCTTTTTACTCCATGTCAGCTCATTAGAGCTGCTATTAGAACAACTCCTTTAAAGCTCCCAATCACAAACTGTATGTGAAATTATTTTTCAAAGGGAAAGTGGAATATCTTATACCAAAATAACACTTTTGTTGCCAAATTAAAAAACTACCTTCATCGAGGTAAGTTGTTCTTGATCAACAAATTTTCTTCCAAATACTTCAACACCGTTTTTGATTCACGAACAAAAGTATATAATCTTGAGATACTTAGTCATGTCCACTTATCAAACATGATTTATGTGTTTAACCACTCTATCGCAGGTAAATACTATGAACGCAACATTATCGTGAAAAAAATAAAATATGGAGCATTTCTACATGGGGCTAACCTAAAATTTTAGAGATTCTAAGCTAAATCTCAGCATGGAATCCTTCATATATTCAGAAAAATAAAAATGACAAATTTTTTTTATATATAAATATCAAAAGTATGTAATGAATTTTGTTACTTACACAAATAACACACCTTGTTTATAAGAAAGGAAATAGCACTAAAATAATATAATCTATGGTAACAAAAAATAAATAAATAAATTATAGCAAAGTAAACAACAATTTTTTTAAAATGTTTTGTTTGAGGTCCTAAAGACCACTAGGCAAAGACTCTAAATCGCTATGCCTTGGATCGGTTCTGATTCTATATATCACTTATATGTATAATACTGTTGTGAAATATTTTGGTAACTATTAAAAGAGATATAATTAGAATTATAATGAATTTTGGGTCAAAGTAAAAATATGAAAAAAGTTTTACCTTGTGAGAAGTGTGGTATGTCATGTGGTAAACCACATGGTGTGATGAATAGTGGTTTATAGTGAATGTTTTATCACCTATTAGTAGGTGAGTTTGCATGGTAATGAAGATATAGAAAAACTGTGTATTACATGTGCAATTCTTTATTTCCTCTTTTATTGTGGCTTTTTCTTCTTCATTTTCGTTAGTTTTATAATACGTAATCAGCATGAGATTCTAGCCAGTTGAGAAGACAAAACTACTGGCACTACAAGAAAACCTGGCAAATAACACGGAGGTTTTTGTGACGGGGTGACTACTGTCGCAAAAAATGGTTTTTTGCGACGCATTATAGTTGCCGTCGCCAAATTTTTTTTTTGTGACGGGGTGTGTCTGTTGTCGATAAAAAATGGCCTTTTGCGACGGGGATGATTCCGTCGCTAAAGATTGTAAAAAGAAAATTCCAAGAACATTGGCGACGCACGTTATATCGTCGCAAAACGTAATATTTAGCGACGGTAAGAAGTTATCGTCGCAAATGGTGGACCATCTGTGACGGCAGAAGCCCATTGCAAAAATTGATGGATAAAACGACGTCGTTTCATTCGTTAATTATGATCATTTGCGACAGTTGAAATATGCCGCCGCAAATAAATGAATATTTGATTTATCCCGCTATTTCTATCCCATTTGCGGTCAAAGTCCCTAAAATCCCCAAATTCCTCAAATCAAAATCCCTGAAACCGAAATCCCTAAAATCCCCAAAATCCCAATCCATTGATCCCCAAAATCCTAAAATCAAAATCATTCAAAATCAAAATAGTGGTGGACGACGGCCTTCGCAGAGCGACGAGGGTGAATGACAGCCTTCGCCGGAGTGACGAGCAGCCGTGACTGTGAATAACGAGTGATGAGCGACTGTGAACGACCATTCATGAAGTTTTAGTGGGTAAAAGCATTCCAAATGAGAAGGGTCTAATTGTTTCGTTTAGGTTCGTCTTCTTCCTTTCAATGTCTTAATTTGCTACTATTCGAAAATGATTCCTTTACATATATGTCTGTTTTAGATGGTTATGTGCTCGTTGTGTTGTGCTGGGTTGGTTTTTTCAATTGCATTGGAAATACTTTTTTGGGTTTTACAAACAAGTGAAAGCCATTTTACTATATCACCATTTTGAGAGAGAGAGAGAGAGAGAGAGAGCTCAAAATTTTCAAGATGCACTGAATGTAACAGAGACATCAAATTTTCCACATGGGTAGGCTCAAGTGTATTTCTGTAAAAGAAACCCTAGAACCTGTAATGGCTTTGCAGAACATCCATGGAGTCAAATGGATAGTCATTGAAACATACTGAGGAGGTCTATATTTCTACTCTCACACTCTATCTAAGACTACATTGTTTTGTCTTTTTAATTCAATTTCTGTCCTTTTCTTTGTGGTTTTGGTGTTTAAATTACTCTTATCCAGAGGTGGGATATGGAAAATGGACCTCAAAATTTTCATCTGAATGACTGAACTAGAGAGAGAGAGAGAGAGAGAGAGAGAGAGAGAAAGCCCTCTAATTTGCTCAATTTTTTCATGTATTCTTGAATTTCAACAGCTTATATCTTTTGGGATTAAAATTATTTGATCTATTTTTTACTAGTTTTTCAAATATTTGGTTTCAAGTATGATGAATATGAAATTTGTTGATGATGTAAAAACTTTATCAAATTTTATTGTCAAATGTTTTCATTCTTGATTTATCTATTTAATTTTGTTTTTCTGCTAACTTTATGCATAATCAATATGTTGTATGAATCTGTAAAATTGGACACCGTTATTGTCCTAATTGGGCTGTTACTAGTTGCGACCCATACAATGCTCTGCTAATTTTTAGCCTCCACATGTTTCAAATCAGATTTTATTTGCTTGAACATTAAAATTTTAAAAATTATAGGGCAAATAAAATAATTCTGCATACAGTAATTCTGCAGCCTACTTGACATTTTAATAGAGCAGATGAATATTAATTAATATAATGAATTATAACTTCATTATTATTCCAGCTCATTGAGTCAACTGACTGATTATGAAGTGAAAATTTTAATAATGCATGCAAGATTAATTTTAATAATGTGAAAGATTTACATTGAAGATTCTTTTTGTTTGGGTTTAATCAATTTTCATGTGGTTTATGTAGTTACATGGTTCAACATGACTCAAGTTTCTATTATTACAGCAGCCTTCAATTTTGTTAAATAGTGACTGGTATCTTAACAGGAAAATGGTACACTGGAGGAATATAAATTAGCTCCTGAAGGTGTTAGTCAAGCACTTTTGGCAGGAGAATTATTCCAAAAGGTAGGTGTTCCTACAAATACTTGCTGTGGTTCTCCAGGGCCAACACGGCTTTCTCAATTTAACATTGTTGAAAAGTAATCTAGAATGTATAGCTGATGTAAGAGCATCTCCAATCCTTCACCAAATCTTGTATGAAATTTAAAAGTGGCATGAAATTATCATTCATATTCGCACACTACCACTTGAATTTCCTAATGATACCGAAGAAACTTCTCTCATTCTTTTTCTTATTAGTTTTTTATAACTGTCATTGACAAAAGTTTTTTATCAAAAAAAATATGCTACTTAGTTAAATTCACTTTGGAAAAAAAAAAAAAAACTAGAAGTAGAACAATGAATTTGTGAAATCTAGTAAATATCAACAATAGGAATCTGGCTAGTACTTGTTCTTTGTTTTTTTGTTTTTTTGTTCCATACTTGTTATACCTATATATTTTATTAACTTGTGACTATTTTTGAGTTATATCGCATTGTTTGGTTACTTGTAGTTGCTAAATATGTTCCGAGTTTGTAAATCAAAGGTAAAACGCAGCGGATGAAAAATTATGGTCATACCTTTTTTTGCAGAGTTTGAATTGAAAGGATCTCGTGGGTAAATCACGTGCTTCCTGAATCTGATCAATCAACCCAGCAGTTGAGTGATATTACAGAATGAATATCACCCACACAAGTCACAGTGCAAAATGGCTCTTGATCGTTGTATTTTGGGAGAGAGTCAGTACATGGGTAAAACATACGACATACGTTATTATTCTCTTAATCATCCATATCCCATAATATATCAGATATATGGGATAATAATAAAACTATCCATATCAGTTATATCAGATATATAAGATATCTATCTCATCTATCCATATCAGTTGATATGATAGATATAGATATCCTGAGTGGTTATCCAAATAGGTTTTGAATTCAAATTCAAACTTATTTGGATAAGGTTCAAAAGGTTCAGAAAAAGGTCATGCCACATGGGTGCCCAATTTCTAATATCTCCCACTCGCATATGAGTTAGCATGACACTGCCACATCTCTATCTCAATCTCCTCAAAAAATGAACAATCTCATACTAGCCAATGCACCGTGCGACTGCTGAGAACACCTGCATGTGGGAGCTCTATACTAGAAACTCAAAATGAGCCAGCAAAGAGACATCAACCCAAAAAGAACATAAATAGTGTCTCATATACCCCAGACCCATCTAATTACACCGGTCCAAAAAACATCTCTAATCCCTCAAAAAGAGCATGTTTGGCCCTCTCAATTCTTGCAATATATTCACACTCAATCCGCCTCTCATACAGAGCGATGTGAGCTGCTGGCAGTGAATATACAATAGTGGTGTAACACTAGATGATCTTTCCTTTGCCCTCATGACATTTAGTTTAGGATTGACTGCTTTCCCAGTGATGTCCCTTAAGGCTGAATCATATGTGACCGCAGACAACATACCAAAGTAGCAGAATATCAACCCCTTACCTTATGACATAGGCAAAAGTCACAAAAGGGTACATAAATGAAAGTCATATCAATAATGACACGTAAGACTCACACGATGAGGAAACAAGGATCCATTCTCTCACCTCATTACTCGGTCGCCAAGCACATATAGTATGAATACATGCTACGGTGGAGTAACTCTTCTAAAAGAGTGACGTCATACTCGATACACCGTACAGATATTAGTCTAGTCGCTTTCTAGCGCCTAACCCGAATTCTTTATTTGCTCGCCTTCCAAGCGCCAAATGAGATTTTGCATCTGGCTAATCATAACAGGCACAACATGGAAAGTGGGTACTAACATCCATGTTTGGTCCTTAACACGACTTCATCTTGGTTGTAACCAAGGTGACATGCATAGTGGATAATTGAAGCCTCTCTTGGCTCCAAATAAAAAATAAACCACTAGTCTCATCCTTGCTCGCTCCCAAGCGCCAAGGGCGATTGCTCGTTTGAGTGAGCCAATCTTGCCTGCTGACATCATCATCTGCTAATCATTATGACATAAACCATAATAGTGTCAACATCCCATCATCTCAAAATAAGTGATCGATTTTAAAAAAAAAAATTGACCACAGCTTGCGCAATTCTAGATTCCAAACATAAGGCTTATCAGCACCTCTTGCGATAAGTATATACAACGGAATCCACCATGTGCGCCTCACATGAAGTGATTCAAGATCACAATTCTAGATTCCAAACATAAGCCTTATCAGCACCTCTTGCGATAAGTATATACAACGAAATCCACCATGTGCACCTCACATGAAGTGATTTAAGATCACTACCTCTTGCGCAATAACCTCTCTGAAGATATTTTGGTGACCAATTTGCGTTCATTCTTGATGCGCCCAACTAGCGCATTGAATCTTACAAGGAGCAAATTAATATGCTACTAGTAAAGCATTCTATCCACAGTCTAATGAGCAAGGTCAATGTCTAAACAACTCAGTTGACCATTTACCAAAGATAACACTTATCATGGCGAATGCGCCCACAAAGCGTACTTTAGGTCCCACAACAAAGAAAAGATCAAGGAATATAGGTCATCTGTTTCTCCCAAAGACAATACGAGGATACACTCAATAGCTAAGGCTATGGCTTTTACCGATAGGTAAGTCAATGGGTTTGTAATTTTGCATCTAGAATCATTCTAGGATATTCCTTATGTAAGTCATCGAAGACAAACCGAGAATTTTCCCGAAATAATCCCTAAGGATCGTACATCCGAGCATATAAATTACATCACCCATATGTCCATCATATCAAAAATAAAGGACTGCCCACCCTAGGTGGTGACAGCCTTATAAATGCCTGGCTCATAATGACTAAGTAAGGAAAAACTTCTTTTGGACCATTGATCACGCCTCAGTGGTCTTCATCGATCATCGTTGGCCTATCATGGCTTGATGAAATCTAAGAACCACTATTTGGATAACTGTTTTAGGTTGTAAAAGATTTATTGGAACTAACAACCTTTTTGCGCTCCTAACTTTTCACCATAAAAACAGATGGTAAATCCCTACGGATCTACTTATCCAATTCTCTAACGAGAAAGTTGGGTCACAATGTCCACAAATCAATGTTCCGAACTTATGTCAATCATAGCCTAAGTCAAAATAACCTCACTCCCCAGGAGGAAGTCTTCTCATGGTCTACACTTTTCTCAATAGTGTGACTTTTCGGTATCTAGCGTGCCTTATGCCTCAACAATGACTATCCAAATTACGCATAACTTTAGAACAGTTTCGCTTCATAATGGAAAGTCAACCAAAATATAGAAATGGTTAATCCTCAAAGACTTTGTCTTAAACTGCGCAACATTAATCCACTTTCTAAAAACAGGGGACTAGAGCCTTTGATATTATCCTAGACTCTTTATCATCTTGCGGAGCAATCATGAATGTTTCCCTCTCAATCACCCAGTGATGACGTGAAAAATTTTCACATTCGCTACCACGCAACTAAGAATGTAGAGTGTTCTTCTCTAATGGAGTAATCCATTAGTAGGTATATCGCTCCCACTGTCCCTAGGATATTAGAAATTTTTTTTCATTCTCAACTAGGCTACATAGAGTGCTATGCTTAGAATTCTCTATCTTATAGAGTTCCAAAAACTCTATTCACGTCACATTTACTAAGAAAAACATTATGTGACTTAGTTACACTACCACAAAGCTGCTTACCTATATGCACATGACCCGGAGGGTTTACATGACAGCATACAATAATGCGCCACATAACCCTATGTATATACAAGACAACATACAATAATGCGCTATAGAACCCTAGGTCTTAACTTCGCAACCTTATGAGAAGTAAAATAAGGATAAGTAGCTTTGATGGTTACAGTTCGCCTACAAATGGCTCTCTGCTAACCCATTACTTAAATGGAGTGTAAAATCTGATACGAAGGGCACTTAGTTAGGGATATAGGCAACAAACTAAAATGCAATTCCCAATTTAGGAAACATTTTTGCGCCATTATCCACCTAACATTAACAATACTTAATTCATTATCTCTACTACACCATTGTGTCATTGAGTATTAGGAATAATCAATTTTCTAAGCATCCATTTCTGTTCACAGAGTTTTTTTCTAAAATAACTCAAATAGATACTCGCCACCTTGGTTAAAACTAAAAACACAAAAGCTGTTATCTAATTGATCTCAACCTCATATGTGCAATGTCAAAAATCATCTCAAAACTTTTGACTTATGGGAGATCAAATAGTCTTGACTCAGATACGTATCGTAATCTATAAATGTGTCGAGATTGAGGCTTAGCTATCATACCCTTACACAGATCTAGTCATAAATATCATAGTGGACTAAATGCGCCAAAACAAATGACCTTCTACGGCTTTCCTACTTACTTGTGCGCACCCATTGCGAACAAAATTACACATTCACATGAGAGCAGAATGTCATAAGCGAGTGGGCCCGAGAAGGCCTACTCAAACCATCGTGTCATCATCTCATTAATGTGATTAAGTATAATAAGCCACTGGTTCATGACCAATGTCATAAACTAATTCCAATCATCTTAATGTGTGAGTTCTCGAAGACAAGTTTTAAAGGTTTAGGCCCAACTAGGTAATGACTCACGACTAATTCATATTCACTAGATCATAAAAGGATGTTATGGAGATATCAAGTGCGCCTAAGTTGCAAATTTAACTAGTAAGTGCTAATCCCCTGCACCTTCAAGTTAATTTTATTCTCCATACACTTTACTGCATCTAGTTGAAAGATGACGACACTCCTCTTGCCATATCTATTTCTCGTTTCATAGTTACTTGCAATTAATTCTACTATCCACAAGAAGGAGAAAATAAGCTATCAACTATGACAACTCTTGAAGTAACTTAAGCGCGAATTAGGCTAAAGAGTCTAATTCAACACAATGCTCTCACGAGCCATGCGTCAAATTCTTAGAGTCATAACAACCTTGTCGGCCTTGACCTTTTCATTATTATGCTGCAACGTTTGCGCTTAGTGGTAAACGTTATTCAAAAACGTTAGCCTAGGTAAGGAATCGTACAAAGAAGCCCCTCCTCATGTCTCACACTCAAGTGTGGAAACAGTAAGTGTCCAGACTTAGACAAGTTTGCAATGCTAATAGATTTTGCAGCCACTAAGCGCTAATCTTTTCACTTAGTGTTAATAGATTTTGCAGCTTCTAAACGCTAATCTTTTCACATAGTGTTAATAGATTTTGCAGCTTCTAAGCGCTAATCTTTTAACTTCACTTGATATTTCAATGCACACTATTATAGTGCATGAAATTTTGCTCCATCCACTCCCAGTAATTGGGTAGAGAGCAAAACACTACTCATACTGGCTACTCGTCTTACACTTAATGACTAATTTATTTAAGCTCGCATTTCTTGGATGACGTGACTCTTGAATGTTACTTCATCCAATAATGCAACATTATTTACAAGTCAATTACAATGTCAATTCGCGCAGCTCAATAGTCAGGATCATATACAGATCTATTGAAGGCTTAATAATTTCATAACTCCAAAACTCGCCAACCAAAACTACGTATCATGCCGCTAACCATAGTGCACACATTAGTTTTTATTGTGCCAAACAAGGCAACAAAACCACGGCGACTTTGAGTCATGTTTCCTTTGGCTCAATTAAGGTCTGACCTAAAGTCTCCAAGACTTTTGCTCATCTAAAGAATATGATTACATTGTTCACATTTGAACATCTCTACTAAGTCTAGGTCAACCAATTAACTTCCATAAGCTAAGTCAATTTAGAGAGAAATTTGTATTGGGATTAATTTTGATTAGCATAATATAATTTTGCCGCAAAAATCTAAATTAAATAATGACAATATTACACAAGTCGCAAGATCGAAAATCTGCTATGCTCGTAATCATCTTTTGCGCCACAGGTGACAATTATCCAAAATTTAATTTAATTTATGTGCAAAATATTGATTTTCAGGAGTTAATCTACAAAGATTTCTCTCAACTGAATAATCTCCCACTGACTATGGCATGTCTAAAAGCATGATAAAAAATTCTAATTCCATACAATAGCATCATAATGTAGATTCACAATCCATACATGCTATGTTACATTTAATAACGGAATTCAAATAAAAAACAATTAATCATGTTATTCTAATCACAACATATTACAAACCCTAAAAAAAATAATATGCTGTATTTAATATTCAAATTATGCCATAACAGAAACTATATCACTTCTGAAATTTTCTAGAATTTTCTGGTATTTTCTGAAATTTTAAATAACTAATAAACACACATAAAATTAGAAATAAAAAATCTAGAAACTGATAAACTGAAACAATATTCAGATTATGCCATAATTAAAATGTACATTATTCTGAAATTTTTTGAAATTTTTTTGAATTTTTCTAGAATTTTAAATAACTAATAAACACACATTAAAATTAGAAATAAAAAATCTAGAAACTGATAAATTGAAACAATAATACCAGTAAATAGTAAAACTTTTCAGAAGTCTACAATAAAAATTTCAACCCCAGAAAATTATTTATGCCAGACCATAAGCATTTTAAAGCATAAAACATGAATTATTAACACAGAAAAAATATTTTTTATTTTCGTAAAATTTTCAAAATTTTACAGAATATAGAAAAATTAATTCTGAGTCTAACAGTACTAACCACGCATAAAACAAATCTATAATGAATTAATTATGACCATTTAATGCGATTCAGAATTAAAAAACAAAACAAACAGTGCCTTATGCATCAACAGCCAAGCCGGCGGAGGAAAACGGCGCGGCTCAGCGGGCGGCTTAGAACGTGGCTCGGCGCGCGGCTCAGCACGCAGCGCGCGTGTGTGGCGCGGAGGGCGCGCGCGTGGACAGCGCGGCTGACGTGCGCGTGACGACACGTGGAAGCGCGTCTGAATCGCGTCTGGCGCGTGGAGGCACGTGCAAGGGCGTGGCAGCGTGTGGAGGCGCGTGGAAGCCACCCACGGCGTCAGGTGGTGCGTGAGGCCCACGCTCCGCCTTCCAGGGTGTTTTCTGGTTTGATTTTTGTATTGCCGGACTCCATTTTTCACAATAAAAACATTTATGGCATTAAAAATAACATTTAATGAACATAAAAATGAAGACATCTTCCTCCTTTATTAATATTCATGTATATAATGTGTACATATATATATATATATAAAAAATATACATATGATTAGAGAAAACACGAAAATACTCATTCATGCTCTGATACTAATGTAAATCAAAGGTAAAACGCAGCGGATGAAAAATTATGGTCATACCTTTGATTGCAGAGTCTGAATTGAAAGGATCTCGTGGGTAAATCACGTGCTCCCTGAATCTGATCAATCAACCCAGTAGTGGAGTGATATTACAGAATGAATATCACCCACACAAGTCACAGTGTAAAATGGCTCTTGATCGTTGTATTTTGGGAGAGAGTCAGTATATGGGTAAAACATACGACATACGTTATTATTCTCTTAATCACCCATATCCCATAATATATCAGATATATGGGATAATAATAAAACTATCCATATCAGATATATAAGATATCTATCTCATCTATCCATATCTGTTGATATGATAGATATAGATATCCTGAGTGGTAAATAAGGTTCAAAAGGTTCAGAAAAGGGTCATGCCACATGGGCGCCCAATTTCTAACAGAGTTAATTGTAGTTGCTAAATTTTCGTATTTGGAAAGTGATCCTTCACCAAAAAAGAAACAATTAGGAAAAGAGAAAAGTTATCAATTTAATGTTGTGACTAGTTTATTCTGAAATTCCAAACAATCCTCCTCTATATGGTTTGTGCTCTATAAGATGGTGAGTGAATCTTAGATTTGGGTACAGATGTAGTTTCCTTCCTCAATATAACAACCAAGCAAAGAGGGTTAGAGGTCAGATAACAAAAGGACAGGGTACACATTTTGGGGGATAAAAGAAACAGACACACAAAAACCTAGCAATTTGAAGTCAATACAAGATTTAACACTTGCCCCTAAATTTTTGTAAAAGTTGTAGTTTATACCTTTAATTTTTTAAAAACAGTTGCAATGCTCCCCAGTAAGCTATGACATTGAAATATCCTGTGTATTTCTCCACACCACACTTTAACTTGAAGGGGAAAAAAAAAAACAAAAAATTGCTTCTCTCATCCCGAGGCGGAGGCTGTGGCCACCTTCCTCCTTTTCTTGCATTCTTTCTATTAATTAGAAATTCTGTAATAATTAATGTATTTGTTATTCGGACTGTAATATTTATTTGTACCCTCCAAGTGAGGGCAATTGTGTAATAAGTATGCGTGAGTTGGTGTATGTCTTCCAACCCCACGTCTTTCTTCCCTTTTATTTACCCGCTTTTGATGGTAGACTAGGGCATCTTTAAATTTAGCATACCTTATGCAATGCATGCATGCATTCATACATTTGCCTTGCATGCACCGGGCTCGGCGCATCACGCTAACTGCATTTGTACTTCAATTTCAAATTGAAAACGTGATAGTTGTAGCATTTCACATACCATGTTTAGGTTAGCCGAGCCTATCTAATTGCATCCTGTATGTGCTGCATTAGTCAATTTAACATGAACTAGGATCACGCATGTTTGCTAATCAGTTTATTGTTTTGGCTTGGAGTACGATGTAAGTATTTACGCTTTAGCATCATCGCATGTGTGTGAATTCTATCATGACAGTATGCTTACCATGTGGCTAGATGCTTATGTGATAAACTGTTTGAATGCCTGTGGGTGAAGGTTGGATTGTTTGAGTTGGAAAAACTCATTGAAATCCGCATTTTAGCCTACTTGCGAGTAGCAAATTCCAAAACATTTTCCAAAACAAACGGATATGCAATGTTTCTTTCCAAATTAGGCAATCTAGTCTATACTTGTTTGCTGTGCGCATAACATAGTAATTCTAGGCTAACAATTGGAATAAGAACACATAATGTTTTCAAAAACGGATATCACGGTTAGTAGAGGCCGATCTTCGGATCGGGCGAGAGGGGGTGCTCATAGCTGACCTTCCCCAATCGTACCCTGGCTCCCGAGCCGAGAAACTCCGGTGATGACGGACATGTAGCCTTCGGCACCGAGTCAGGGTTTCCTAAATTCCCCCATAAAAAAATATTTAGGTGGCGACTCTGTATCTGGCAAAGCAGTCCATGTTTGGCACTTCTTTCCAAAAATCTGTTTCTCAAAACGATTTTCCAGATTTGGACTCTTTGGTTCAAGATTAAGAACCATGACACAAATCGAGTCCGAGATATAGTGACCCCAAATGAACAGAACGGGACTCATCCTCCCGGGGCGTTCGGGGACGTCTACAGTTTCTGGCGACTCTGCTGGGGATTTTAGAGAGCTTGACTCGAACTCGTGATATCTTATTTTGATCTCATTTATGTGTCTCTTTGCATTGCATGTGCATTGGTGCGCCTAGGACACCGTGTTTGCCATCTGCCATTCCTGAACGGTTTGCCGGAGGCTTGTCTTGTCAAGGCATGACCATAAGGCTGACCGGTTATGGGCTCTGACAGTATGGAAACACAAACCCCGGTTTTTCCGGGGCACCCTTTTGACCATTCGACTTAGTGCATATTCGGATCCGTAGTAACCATTCCAAGTTAGGACAGGTTGCTTACCCGATTATAGGTTGTTTGAAGACTGTTGCGCGTATAATGGAACCCTAGCTCCTGACAAAATAGGACAGAGAAACCTTACCCCAACATAGGGGTGTTCTGGCTCTCTTTACTTGCTATGTGCTTTTAGAGTGTATCTCTACAGGGGAAGTACATATCAGTTTGCAAGTTTGAGTATCAGACCTGAGGACATCAGTGTCAGTTATAAGAATCAGTTATCTGCGGGTATCAGGTTCAGTTTTGGGGACAGTGATTTCTGGGAACAGTGATCAGCAGTAGAGTACAGTTGTTCAGCTACACCCGTGTTTGATCTGTTTGGGCTGAAATGCTGTTTGTTGTCTCTTTCAGTTTGGACAACTGGTACAGAATAGCTAGTGCTCCCCCCTTGCTGAGACAGGACTTATGATGACGCAGAATTCAGAAGAGATCGTGGTTATGACAGCTGCATTAGATCAAGGGATCACTCTGCAAAGTGAGGCCAACATTGATGTGTCACATCCACCCAGGTCGCCTATTGCGCACCCGGTTTGGACCCCCCAACTATACCAGGCTCGCGAGCCTACTACGTTTGAACTAATGGGGATGATAGGTGATCTCCAGAGGTCTGTGGCAGATCTCGCCTACGGAATGTCAGCTTCACCTCCAGCCACACCATATGCCGGGAGTTTTGTACCCCAGGAGCCCCCGCTGTTGGGGCGAATTGTGATCGAACTTAGCCAACCGGAGATGGCCTCCAGCTACGGCAATGACATATCAATATCAACCCAAACCCTCGATTAGGCTGAGGCCAGAGAAAAAGACAAAATGAAGGCAGATGCCGATCCCATTGAACAACTGCTGCGGGCAGTCGAGGCTTTGAAAGCCGGGGGAATGAATAAGCAACAGGTATCCGCAGTTGTGGCAAAAACTATGGAGGATGCTTTCCCCACTCCACCTGAGGGTAGTTCAAGTCAGTTGAAAAATCGGGATGGGCCCCGTCATGCCAGAACAGTTCCTCCTATTCCCGCCCCTGCACCTGGGAAAGATCAGAAAGCTAAGGTGGCGCCTGCCGACCCTTTCGCTTGTACGGCTAGTAAGAGCGCTCAGACTCCAAAGTACCTGCTCTGGGGGCACAGGACCTTTCATGCTCTCTACATGCCTTTGTCTAAGGCACTTCAGATCCTTGCCGAGAGGGGACACCTTAAACCCTTGGAGCCTCGGCCTCTCCGGAAGAATCTCCCCGCTACGCATGATGCAGCTCAGTACTGCGCGTACCACCAGCAGATAGGCCATGCTACCGACAATTGCTTCCGCCTCCGTCATGAGGTGCAAGATTTGATTAACAACGAGGTTATCCTCCCGCCCACCTCAGCCAAGTCCGTTACCACCCAGTTATTGGATTTTAAGGACACAGATACTGCAAGTATGTAATCAGGAAGTGAACCACCTGTGGGCGGCATCCTGTATATTTTGAATGTGGCGTCTGGCACGCATTTTTGAGCATCTGTGAACGCTATCTTTGTAAATTCTATTTCAGGTATCGAGTCAGTCTTTTGTTTTGAGTCTGTCTCTTTGTCTTGAGTTAGTCTTTTTGCTTAAGGGTCTGTCTTGTTGTAACAAGTCAGTCCCCTTTGTACAGAATACCAGGTGATTCCGAGGTTGTTGCCTCGAACACCGTTTTGTCTTGTAATTACCCGTTTTGTTTTTGAGTCTGTTTCTGCCGAAGGGCCAGTTTTACCAACAAATCTGAATGAAACAGCTGTTGCTATCTCACTTTCATGCTTGCTTTCAGTATAAGTGCCAGAGAATTTGATTGGGCTGACAGTACATCTCGCCTGCTCTCCTGCGCGCAAAACTCATTGCATTAACCTAAGTTTTTCAAAAAACCCCTTTTGAACACTGCGGTGATAAAAACGAAGAGGAAGGAATTCCTCGGGTTTTGCAAAACTTTGATCAAATTGAGAGAAAGAGAGGCATGCTAAGCCTTTTAATGAACGAAATCATGCTTGTCGGCGTGAGTACTAAGAAGGATCCTAGTTTGATCCAGATTGGTTCCACACTATCTTCGGCACGAGCGATTTGTCGCTTTCTTAAAAACTTTCAAAAACAAATGTTTTACACGGCCTTGTGAAGACTTGTGTGGAATTGCTCTTGAGATCGCGCAACCTAGGATCGCTCTCAGCCTCAAGATTCGACCTGTTTGTTTTGAACCACGGACTCATCCGGAACATTCAACGGTCAACTGTCGGAGAAGGCCCGCGTGGCCAGATCAAAATTAGCCCTCGAACAAGAGGCACCAAAACCGAATCAAAAAGATTAGATCTCACCAAAAGAAGCTCGTGGAGCAATCATGATGGATTCTTCCGCAAATCAGTGCAACAGCCGTTCTCCTAGACACAGAGAGGCTTCAACTTCAAAAACCATTTGGCATGGACTTGTTACACTTTTACCCTTTGAGAGGCTCGCTGGGCCGAAAACCCAGAAGGGCGACCCAGGCAAAAGTTAGAGCAAGAGAAAAATACGAAAAAAAAGAAGCAAAAAATACAAAAAAGAAAAGAAAAAAAAAGAAGCAAAAAATAAAAAAAAAGAAAAGAAAAAAAAGAAGCAAAAAATACAAAAAAGAAAAGAAAAAGAAATGAAAAGAAGCTCGCAAGGTCGAAAACACGCATTGGGCACCTTGGCAAAAGTTAGAGCCTGAGAAAATGAAGGTTAAAATACCCGAGTGTACCTTAACCGGAACTACGTAAGGCTTGATTCCCATGTTTGGGATACGTAGGCAACTTCATCATGAAGTCCAGCCCCCAACGCTTTCATAGCGTCTCAGTCCATGCATTGGTTACGATTTCATCCCAAAGTCCAGTCGCCGACGCCTCCAAGGCGACTGTGTCCATATATTTGTTGTGACCGTCTTCGTCATCTCTGTGTCCAAGAATTCGACCACCACCAATGAAGACTGCTTGCAGATCGCTGCGGCATCATCCAAACAAAGGGCAACTTTCCGTTGCCACCAGTCGTCGCAAGACGCCATTCAAACCAGGGGCAACTTTCCGTTGCCATCCCCCTTTTTTTTAAGCCAGGGGCAATTTTCCATTACCTCCGATCCGAGGTTTTGAATCTCAAAGAGTAAGTTCCATGCTCGTTGAGCATTGACTGTTTGAAAAATAGTTTTTGAAAATTTTTACTAAGGTTGACTATTTTCTCGAAAATTGTTTCATTTTCCAAAACTGGACCATTTTCTTAGACCCAAAAGGGAAAATTTTCAGTACTTATAGCCTGACTTGCATGATTTTCAAATAAAAAATCGAACAAGTACGTTAATCCGACTCTCATCTTGATCAAAACTGTTTTAGTAGAAAGCAAAAACAAAAAATGGTCAAAATGATGAACTAGGGACACTGTTGAGTCAGGCGTTCTGTCTTTCCCCCGTCGTCAACATACTTGCCAGGAGGGCACTCTACCCACCAGAAGAAATAGCTGTGAGCTAACGGCATCGAACATGAACCCGTAACTTCCTATTCATTCATTAATCACCTTGGGGAGGGACGAAAAATGAGAGAGCAAAGAATAGAGAGATGTACGAGGAGAGAAAAGTGAGAAAAGGGTTTTAAGAGAAAAAACGAGCCTGAGGGCCGAGTGATGGGAGAATCACAAATCAGAAAAGGTGGGAAACGAGACCCAGAGAAACTGGCTCCTCGTGATCCGAGGTCCCCCGCCTTCGTTAACGTGTCTGTATGCCGTATCTTTTGTTTTGTTTACCTCAACCTTTGCTTTAGGTTTCTTCCGAGCGTGCCTCATTGTGTTTAGGTCGTGTACCTTCGTTGAGTCCTCCCCGCTGTGCCCAGTTGTAGGCTCGATACCCCGGTTGAAAACCCTTATTTAAGTTCAAAAATCGTTTATGCTCAGAATGCTGTGCCATTCTCTACATCTGGGCGAACCAAAAGAAGGAAGGGAAAATTTGGGGCATCTGAACATGTTTAAACCCTAGCCGGTTTCACATTTGAAGGCCGTCTTGTCAGATTGGGCTGTTGTGTTTAAAGTTTGCTGTGCGCAAAATGAACCAAATGCTGTGTTACGGGCTGTATGCAGATTAATCCCTAGTAGAGTAAGGGCTGTGTGTCCAGAATCAGGCAGTGGGTTGCTTGGGTTATTTTGCTGTTGGCTGTTTAGTTATCTGATTATTACCGTGCAAGTGCTCAATTTTTCAGACAACAGGTCAATTCCATTCACATCGAGGTGTAATATGGTGTGATGCGATGCAATACATGAGATATGTAAATGTAACACTTTTTAAGCAAAAAAGTTTGTTCATTTCATTATCTATCTTTTTCAAATACACAAGTTTTGGAAAACAAAAATCTGCCTGCGGCAGTACAGAGTATCCTAACTACCAACAAAAAGGAAAAGTACAAGAAAGAGGAAAAAAAAACAACAAAAATCTGTATCCATGTCAAGCGACTCCGAGGGCTATCGGTCTGTCCTAGTCCTCTTCCTGGACGAAGGTCCAGGAGCATCATCAGCATCGTCGTCAGAGCCCGAGCTAGTGCCGCCTCCGGTCTCCTCCTTCGATGACTCCGCCTCCGGCTCTGCCTCCACCTCCAACTCGTCATCCTCATCGTCGTCATCATCAGGGACGGGAGCCCGCGAACTACTCCCGACATGAGTGTGCCCCGCTTTGGTGCGGGGGAATACTTTGCCCTCTTCATCTCTCCCTCGGGCGGGGACGGAAGGTCCAGCTGGAGCACCTCCTACCACGGGAATTTGGAAGGGAGGCTGAAAAAGTACATAAAAGGCAAATGCATCAGTATACTGTAGACAGTTTATCAGTGCAGAATGCAGTGTATGAGTACAGTGTGTGAATGCCGTAGACAATCTATCAATGCAGAATGCGGTGTATGAGTACAATGTATGAATGCCGTGAGCAGTTTATTAGTGTAGAGTACAGTGCAGAATGCAGTGTATGCAGTGTATCAGACGCTGTGAGATCAGTGTATCAGGTGTTGTGCCGTGCATCAAATTACGTGAATCAGCTTGTGAGTGATTTGAGGCTGTGATCAGAAGAACATACCGGAATGCTGTAGAGGGCCAGGAGATCAAAGGTCTGTTGTAGCATCCCCATCATGGAGGCATTCATCTCCAATGACTGCCGGGTGTACTCAGAAGAAGCCTGCAAAAGTATCAGATGCATCAATATTCTGTGGAATATCAAATAAACTGAAATGAAATGACTATACAAAAATACAGTAATACATACCGGAGGCAAGTCGGGGACACTGACAAACTCGTGATCAGCCGGCGGAGGGGCGAAGGGGATCTGATAGGTCGCCCCACCCTGCCCTCGAAAAGTCAATGAAGTGGGCAGAACAGGCCAACCGGTCCCCCGTCCTCCCTGAACTTCGCCCCTGCCACGGACCCGAGCCCTCCTCGATGCTCCTGCTCCAGCTCCCGCTCCTGCCCTAACTGCTGGCGCCACAGGCCTGGCTCCCTCAGCTCGACGGCCGCCACTCAGAGACCGCATAATGTACGTCTACACGTACTCTCTGTAGTCGCCGATGCCTCTAAAGTGGGTCGCCTCCTAGCCGATAGTATAATCGGCCATCTGCTCGGTAGTGGGCCTCTCGGTCTCCCTCATATCCTCAGGAGGGTGAACTGGGACTATCTGCTCCGGTAACCCTAGGGTCTGGCGTAGGAAACGCTCACCCAGGTACCAAGCCCGACAGACCGGGCCCTCCAGTAAGATCCGGAAACGCGAGGTCTCCACAGCACCGGCAAATCGGTCCCGAATCGTCGCCGGCAACGAAGCCCAAGGCTGCCAAGTGATCTGAAAGTGACATACAGTTTGTTATCTATCGTTATTGAAGTGTGCAACGAAAAGCAAAGCTTAGATAAATTCTGAAATAAAAACATACCTCGGCAGGGGTGATGGTGTCGAAGAAGCGGCGGAAGAAGCTAAATGTCTCTCGCGGCCTCCGGGTGCATCTCCCGTCAAAGCGACGCGAAAAAGGGGCGACCAGAGGAGTCTCCGTCTCCGGTACGGGAGCGAGCCTAGGAAAGTAAGCATAGACCCACAACTGCAAGGTAAATACCAGTGCATTTATCAGATAAAGCAGAATATAGAGTAAAAGCAGAAATAGCAGAGCCATGTGTTGTGCAGTGTATTGTGCAGAGTGTGCAGTGTACAGTCAGTGTAAAGCAGAGTATGTGTGTGCCGTGTGTACAGTATACAGCAAGTATAAAGCAGACTACAGTGTGTGCAGTGTACAGAGTACAGAAAATATAGGACAGAAATGAAAGGCAGAAAAAGAAATGTACCTCCTAAACACGCCAATAGCCCCCGAGCAACTGTCCGCTGCCGCGGGAAGCTGAGCTCATATATCCGTAGAGAGTGGCCAGAGCGGCGTCACCCCAGTCGTAATGCAAGATGTCTCTGATGTCCACCAGTGCGCTGAGCAGGCAGAGAGGCACGGTGTTCGCCCGGTCGGCGAAAATGGTCGTCCCAAACGAGAACATGAGGAAGCCGCCTGCGTATCTCTCCACGGCCTCCGGAGTCATCGGGGCTGCATCAACAAGGGTGGGCTGGACCCTGAACTGCACCTCGAACCAGGAATATCGGACGTAGCCAGGACGCGCGAGAGGTGGCACCTCACCAAGCAGATAGATCTGAGCGGCAGTCCACTCGTCCATGTCAGTATCAAAGGGGATCGGATCACCCCCTACCCCGATGCCTGTGATCATTGAGAAATCATAGGGAGTCATCGTCATGTCTCCCGTCGCAGACAAATGGAACGAGTCGGTGGTGTCCTACCACCTCTCCACTAGAGCGGTGAGCAAGGGCCTGCAAGTCGTGAGCCTGGATAGTCCCCTGCAGAAAGCGCCGAAGCCCGCCAGGTCCACGATGTGGCGAACCGCGTCGGGAAGCTCGGCATACCAATCCCGAGCGCCAGTATTCCCATACCCACGGATGGTATGGGAATCCCCCTGTAAACAAAAAAAAAAAAAAAAAACAATTGCAAGGCAACATTCAAAATGCAGTTCTAAGAAACATATAGGTATGTAGCATGTGTGCATATTTTCAGACTCAAGCAAATACCGGGTGCCGGTATGCTTACAGTGAACTACAGCGTGTGATGCGTCAGCGTGTTTGGGTGATTTAGAGCAGATGTAGCATGTGTGCAAGTTTGACAAATTTAAACAAATACCGGGTGCCGGTATGCTTACAGTGAACTACAGCGTGTGATGCGTCAGCGTGTTCGGGTGATTCAGGGCTAGTGCGGTGTGTGTGCATGTGTCAGTCTCAAGCAGGTATCAGTTGTACGAATGTTTACAATCAACTACAGTATACAGGGTATCTGAGCTAAAGCAATTAAAGAGTACAACCAGCTACGACAGTTTTGTATCCTACATTGCAGAAAGTAAAGCAAAGAAAGAAAGTTACCTCAGAAGCGCCGAAGGACAGGTGGGAGGTAGGCTCACGCAGTAATAGCTCGGGGGGCATGTGCCTCTCAAAGCTCCGAAACTGGCGAAGTCCGTCAGGAGGTAGCACATGAATCGCCGGCCGGTAGGTCGGCGGGTCGAACGGGCGGATGCTCAGCAGGAGAAGCTTAACCCCGGGATCCATCTCGTGATCCGGGGGAGTCCCGCCCTGTGGAATATCGTCGGCCATGTCAAGAATGGTGAGAAAATAGCCGGAGGGAGGAAAACCGGGTTAGAATATGGAAAGTCAACTGAAAAGTCAACCCCCGAGAAGGTCGAAAATGACCGAAAAGGCCGGGATATGAAAAGGGTACGGAAATCAAGAGGAAAGCGAGGGGAACAAACCCCAAAAAGGTGGGAACGGCAAAAGAGGCACCGAAACAAAGATTTGTTCGGTTGAAAATGTCCGAAACGCAAAGAAAATCGCGAATCCGACGACGAAACGGGCGTAGAACGCGAAGAAACGGAGAAAAGAAGAGAGTAAAACACTCTAGAGAGAGAGGGTGTGGAATTTCGGAGAAGGAGGAAGTGAGAAATAGGGTTTAGAAACCCTATTTTAAAACACCCATGGTGAAATGTCGAATCTGCCCAGACTCAGGAACTTTTTGCCGGTCGGCAACATTTTATGCCGGCCAACAGAATATTGTGCCGATGGAATTGAATGATGGCCAGTGGACGGCCGGTGCTACATTTTGATGGCCGGTGGTCATCCGGTGACCTCCTACGGTGATTTTGGAGCCTCCTACACCCTTGTTTGAGTTATTTGTGGGGTCCAGGGCCTTTAGTACTCAAAACAGTGCAAAACAGTGCATTTCCGACGCTCAACCGGACTCCGTTGTGACCTCGGATCGTGTCTTCCATGCGTGGCACTCGAATTCGTGCAAGGTGTATCCTTTTTATATCCTTTTAGCTTTTATAAAAGCTCAAAAGTTGCCCCATGTGTATCGCATATCATCGCACTGTTTTGTGCATTTCAAATCAATCGCACTGTTTTGTGCATTTCAAATCAATCGCACTGTTTCGTGCATTTCAAATCAATCGCACTGTTTTGTGCATTTCAAGTCAATCGCACTGTTTTGTGCATTTCAAGTCAATCGCACTGTTTTGTGCATTTCAAGTCGATCGCACTGTCTTGTGCATTTCAAACCATGGCACTGTTTTGTGCATTCGCATTGTCTAAACGCATCGCGCTATTTTGCGCATCTCATTGCATTTTGCATATCTATTCAGTTCATTGCTTGCGTAGACCGCATGTTAATTACATTACTGGCGTAGACCGCATGTTTGTAATCAATTTCATTGCTTGCGTAGACCGCATGTTAATTACATTACTTGCGTAGACCGCATGTTTGTAATCAATTTCATTACTTGCATAGACCGCATGATAATTTCATTACTTGCGTAGACCGCATGTTAATTACATTACTTGCGTAGACCGCATGTTTGTAATCAATTTCATTACTTGCGTAGACCGCATGACAATTTCATTACTTGCGTAGACCGCATGTTAGTTACTTTACTTGCGTAGATCGCATAATTGTTCAAGTTCATTACTTGCGTAGACCGCATGTTTTGCTTGCGTAGACCGCATAATTGATCAATTTCATTACTTGCGTAGACCGCATAATTGTTCAAGTTCATTACTTGCGTAGACCGCATGTTTTGCTTGCGTAGACCGCATAATTGTTCAATTTCATTACCTGCGTAGACCGCATGTATTGCTTGCGAAGACCGCATATTTGTTCAATTTCATTACTTGCGTAGACCACATGTTTTGCTTGTGTAGACCGCATAATTGTTCAATTTCATTACTTGCGTAGACCGCATGTATTGCTTGCGTAGACCGCATAATTAATCAATTTCATTACCTGCGTAGACCGCATGTTTTGCTTGCGTAGACCGCATGTTTTGCTTGCGTAGACCGTATGTTTTGCTTGCGTAGGCCGCATAATTGTTCAATTTCATTACCTGCGTAAACCGCATGTATTGCTTGCGAAGACCGCATATTTGTTCAATTTCATTACCTGCGTAGACCGCATGTTTTGCTTGCGTAGACCGCATAATTGTTCAATTTCATTACTTGCGTAGACCGCATGTATTGTTTGCGTAGACCGCATAATTGTTCAATTCCATTACCTGCGTAGACCGCATTCTCTTGTTCAATTTCATTACCTGCGTAGACCGCATGTTTTGCTTGCGTAGATCGCATAATTGTTCAATTCCATTACCTGCGTAGA
The DNA here is from genome assembly GCF_055761805.1 of Camellia sinensis. NCBI lineage: Eukaryota > Viridiplantae > Streptophyta > Magnoliopsida > Ericales > Theaceae > Camellia > Camellia sinensis. The sequence goes on from NC_138964.1 coordinate 195,685,109, forward strand.
CCACATGTATTGCTTGCGTAGACCGCATGCTTGAAACCAACTTCATTACCTGCGTAGACCGCATGTTCTGCTTGCGTAGACCGCCTGCTCATGATCAATTTCACTAATTGCGTAGACCGCATGCTCATGATCAAATTCATTGCCTGCGTAGACCGCATGCTCTACTTACACATCTGTACCTTCACAGCATTGTTATGCTCCCCACTTGCTTTGCGTTGTCATGCATTTCGAGTACACTATTATGCATGTATTAACGATATTGTACCTGTTAAGTTTGTTTTCTTTGCAGGCACGATATTGTATGTACGGTTCATTTGAGGCTGGCGCAACCAGACGAGCCGCACAGGTATTGTATCCTCCGCGTGAGACGTATTGAGAATTGCATAATTCTCTTACATCCCTTCTGCGTTGTAGTGTAGTTCGGTGTATGCTAGCTTAAAACTGTTGCATGTGTGCTTCATTATAGCTTTTCTTTGCATGATCATAAGTTATGTTTGGCTTCGTGCATTGTCTTGCATTTTGCCCCTGCCTTCGGGCGCATACCTTGTTTGTCTTGCATGTTTGTCTAAGTCTTCGGCCTTGTCAAAAATGGGTCGTCTCTGGGCTTTGACATTCACTCCCGTCATTGTTATGACTTTCGAGTTCTGTCAAAGAGGGGCAACTGTAGACACCCCATTTTTGACCGTCCTCAAGACTTGGGCGTCACCGTTTGAACACCCGGTGATCATCCATGTTTGTGTTCGTTTGGAGTTCCTGGAGGTCTCGGCTACGCGCCTTGCCTCAGGATCTCCGAACTCGACCGTTTAGTGTCTGGTTTTGCACCAAACACTTGTATTTTGCCTTGGAGGGGCAGGGAATGCCTTATGAGGCATCCCCACACACCACCGGCCATCGCCAGAAGCCACCGGCTGGTTTTTGTCGCCGTCGGCAATATATATTGCCGGCCGGCACTATTTATTGCCGGTCGGCACTCATTTTTGTCAAAATGGCAATTTTGAGTAGCCGACCACTGTTCATCTACTTTATGTAGATATTTTGTGCCAGCTGTGATAGCTGGCACCAACTCTGCTTCCCTCCATACACGTGTATGGAGGGATTTCCCCCTAAGCAAGCTTGTTGTGTAAGCTTTGCAAGAGGGACTTCTATAAGAGGAGAGGTCTTCTCCTTGTTCTAGGTTAGAAAGTTTGAAGGCAAAACCAGAGCTTATACATATAGATACACCCTCTCTCTATATTTCCCTCTCTCTCCTCCCTTGTGTGTGTTTCTTGGCCTAAAAGTGTGTTTTTACCTTACTTTTGGACTAATACACACACTATTACACCTTGCTCTGAGATTGAGGGACTTTGAGGGTTGATTCTTGAGTTTTTGGGCTGTTTTTGATCAAAAGAAGAGGGCTGCATTGGCTGTTCTTGAGGTGTGCTTCAAGGGTGAGCACTTTGCTTTAGTTTCCCCAAACTTGTACTAGTCTTTTACCTATCTTGCTTGCTGATTTAGTTTTTGTGCATAACATAAAAAAGGCTTATATTTTCATACTTAAGAACTTTCATTAAGGGTCTTTTGTGGTTTGAGTTCAAACTCACCCTCTTAGGCCTTATTTGGCCTCTTTTGTTGCCTCCTTGGTAAGGCCTTGTTTGCTTGAGTGTTTTGGTCTTTTCACCACTGAAAACCAGTGGATTTTCAGTGGTGAGAAAGGTGGTTTAAAGTCTTGCATAGAGGAGGGACACCCCTCTCCCTTCATTGTCTTATTTCCTTGCATTTTGGCTTAAAGGGTAACATGCATGCTTGATTGGTTTTGGCCCTTTTTCAGAAGTTTTTGGGTGTTTTTAGGTCATATGTAATCTCTGTTTTTGGTCGGATTTGTGCCCCTTTGCATGCTTAACATACTTGCTTTACATCCCCATATTTGGCTTAGAAATGCATCTCATGTTTAGGCCATGATTCTTGCATGTGTTGGCTTAGTCCCATGAAGGTGTTGGCATTATTTTACCATGTTTAAGGTCTGTTGGCCATCTATTTCAGTCATGCTTGCCTTATTTGGTGTCCTGTCTTTATGTTTTGGCTTGTAAGCTTTGAGCATTTTGACTTCTAGCATGCGTAGCTATGACCATCCTCATGATTTGGCATCATTTAGGATCATATTTCAGCCCATAAATCATGTTTGTATGTGTACATAAGTGACCTCTTTCATGCTTTGAGGGTGTGCCTTTTATGCCTAGAAATGAGCTTTGGTGCATGCATCTCATTGGAGCCACTTTAGCTGCCATGTTAGTAGGTTTTGGGGTCTATTTTTGCATGTTAAGTTTCTGTTTTTGCTTGCCTAATTCATGCCATGAGTGGTCATGTTGGTGGAAGTAAATTGTCCCTTTCTGTGCCTTAATCTTAGGACCGTTGGCTTGCTTGTTGGCATGAGTATTTGTCCATCTTTTCGGGCACTTTTGGCCACTATTTTGGGGTGGATCAAGGTCTGCACTTCTATGGTTTAAGGCCCCTTTGCATGCTTGTCTCATGTCCATTGCATAATTCCTTCATTAAGTGTTGTAATATGTTGATCCTATTGCTTAAATTATCCATGTTTGCATTGCATTTGCATCTTGCATGCCTAGCATTGCATACTTGCCATATTAGTTGCATGGCATTTGGCATGCCTTGCATTTCCAATCTCATGTTGTACCTTTGAGTCATTGTTCCCATAACATGCATTGCATTACTTGGTTTGGGGTGTCAAACCAAGTGTGAGGGTCAAGGAGCATTCATACTATAAGTGATGTAATGTGCCTTGACTCTCGGTCACCGGGGCCCTTGACTTCGGTATGATAGGGTCTTGGTCCTCATTTGTGTGATTGAATGCATTTTTACATCAAGTGGCAAGCTTGATCTCTTGGGCTATCATGCACCATTGATGGCTCGAGGATCGAGGGCCATGCTTCCCTGAGTTCAAAGCGTGATGAGAAACATGACCGTGCTCACATGTGCCTGAAATCCCATGCCATATACTGTCTATCTTCTGTTGCTATCAAAACTGTCCTCTGCAGGAATCTTCTGCCGACCGGCAGCATCCGATGCCGACCGGCCATGTGTGAATGGCCGATAACTCCAACAGCAGCCGATGGAAATTACATTTGGCCGGTGGGAATTTCCTCCAGCCGGTGGTATTCTGCAGCATGCAAGGAACCTGTCCTAGGGCTTTGGCAATTTTTAGAGAGCCAGGGCAGTATAAACAGAGGCGGCAGTGGTATGGTACGGGCTTTCCAGGCAAGCCGGGTTTCGAGCATGCATCATTCGCGCATCCCGAGGCGGAGGCTGTGGCCACCTTCCTCCTTTTCTTGCATTCTTTCTATTAATTAGAAATTCTGTAATAATTAATGTATTTGTTATTCGGACTGTAATATTTATTTGTACCCTCCGAGTGAGGGCAATTGTGTAATAAGTGTGCGTGAGTCGGTGTATGTCTTCCAACCCCACGTCTTTCTTCCCTTTTATTTACCCACTTTTGATGGTAGACTAGGGCATCTTTAAATTTAGCATACCTTATGCAATGCATGCATGCATTCATACATTTGCCTTGCATGCACCGGGCTCGGCGCATCACGCTAACTGCATTTGTACTTCAATTTCAAATTGAAAACGTGATAGTTGTAGCATTTCACATACCATGTTTAGGTTAGCCGAGCCTATCTAATTGCATCCTGTATGTGCTGTATTAGTCAATTTAACATGAACTAGGATCACGCATGTTTGCTAACCAGTTTATTGTTTTGGCTTGGAGTACAATGTAAGTATTTACGCTTTAGCATCATCGCATGTGTGTGAATGCTATCATGACAGTATGCTTACCATGTGGCTAGATGCTTATGTGATAAACTGTTTGAATGCCTGTGGGTGAAGGTTGGATTGTTTGAGTTAGAAAAACTCGTTGAAATCCGCATTTTAGCCTACTTGCGAGTAGCAAATTCCAAAACAAACGGATATACAATGTTTCTTTCCAAATTAGGCAATCTAGTCTATACTTGTTTGCTGTGCGCATAACATAGTAATTCTAGGCTAACAATTGGAATAAGAACACATAATGTTTTCAAAAACGGATATCACGGTTAGTAGAGGCCGATCTTCGGATCGGGCGAGAGGGGGTGCTCATAGCTGACCTTCCCCAATCGTACCCTAGCTCCCGAGCCGAGAAACTCCGGTGATGACGGACATGTGGCCTTCGGCACCGAGTCAGGGTTTCCTAAATTCCCCCATAAAAAAATATTTAGGTGGCGACTCTGTATCTGGCAAAGCAGTCCATGTTTGGCACTTCTTTCCAAAAATCTGTTTCTCAAAATGATTTGCTAGATTTGGACTCTTTGGTTCAAGATTAAGAACCGTGACACAAATTGAGTCCGAGATGTAGTGACCCCAAATGAACAGAACGGGACTCACCCTCCCGGGTCGTTCAGGGACGTCTACACATGCTTTCCATGAGGCTAAGTGCTTAAGTGTTAAATTGCTTGAATGCCTGTGGATGAAGGCTAATTTCTTGAATTGGAATAATTTGAGTAAATGTTTATATGCGATCACTTTTCAAGTGATACATATTTCAAAACAATATTCAAAACAAACATGAATCAAGTGTTCCAATTCTTGCAAAAGCTAGTCTATACTTGTGTGTGTGCGCATCACATAGTAATGCTACCCTAATAAATTGGAACAAGAGCATATGATGTAAATAAGATTCACATCATGATTAGTTTGGACCGATCTTTGGTCGGGCGAGTAGGGATGCTTAATTCATGACCTTCCCCTCTGTTACCTAAGTTCCTGAGCCGAGACAATCTTGGTGATGACGGACACGTGGCCTTTGGCACTAGTCATGGGTTTCCTAAATTTTTCCAAAAAAAAGAAATATTTAGGTGACGACTTCGTATCTAGCAAAGCAATCTATTTTTGGTAATTTGATTCAAAATCGATTTTTCAAAAGATTTGTCGAATTGGACTCTTTAGTGTTTATCTATTTCAGATTGCACTTGTGAGATCAAATTCAAAACCGCAGGAGTTCGATAGTGTAGAGCTTATTCGTCTTTCGAAAGGGGGCTACAGTTCTTGGCGACTCCACTGGGACTTTTGAGAATTTGACTTGAATTTCATGATATGAAATTTTATCTACACTTATATGTTTCTTTGCATTGGATTTACATTGGTACGTTTAAGTTACTATGTTTGCCATCTGCTATTCCTGGACGGTTTACCGGAGGCTTGCCTGAAAAGCTTGCCAAAAGGTTGACCGGTCACGGGCTCTGCTATGATAGGAACACAATACTTGGATATAGACTACCGCTATACTGTTTAATCCTCCTTTCACTTCTCGGTGTTAGGCGTGGGAGGTATATTAGGTAGTCTTGTTGAGGTACCCTTCTGACCATTTGGCCTAGTTGCATATTGAAAAGCCATAGAGACTGTTCCAAACTAGGACATGATGCTTACCCAAATACAGAATTGCGTGAAAATGCTTTATTTGAATAGTGAACCCTAGTTCCTGACGAAACTAGGACAGGGTAACCTTACCCCCTCATAGAGGTGTTTTGGCTCTCACTTAACTAGTATGTGCTTTACAGTGAAACTATACAGGAATGTGCGTATCAGTTACAAGTTTGGTATCCGTTTTGCGGGCAAAAATCAGTGTTGAGTGCAGTCTTACAGCTTCGATTGCATCTATGTTGGTAACATCATTAGCTGAGGTGTTGTGCGGTTTCTGATTACTGTTTTCTTTTTGCTTTATTCTTTTGCTAGGTAGTATAACACCATAGCTTCGGAAAGTTTGGATATCCCCCAAGTGCTCTGGACCCATGTCAGAAGGCTTTGCAAAGCTGGAGATCTTGTTACGGGACAGCCCGTGTTTACTTCGCTCCCACCAGTTACTAGACAGAGGAGAGTTAGGCAGAGTTCATCGGTCCAGTTTCTACAATAGTCACTCCTCAATTCACCTGCATCTAGTCAAGCTTAGGGACAATCTTCTACATCTAGTCCAGTACGAGATCACTCACCTATCCCGCTGGCACAGTATCCCCCAGTCAATATAGAGGAATTGATCTATCACCTTCAGCAAACAGTTGAAACTCTACGACAAGACGCTACTCATCAGGCCAAGGTCACAGCACGTCAGGCTGAGGTAATAAACAGGCTGCAACAACAACAACCATAGTCAGCAGCAGCTTCTGTATCTCATGTACCTTCTACGAGTATCCCAACACCCGGGACCACTGCCTATGCTGAAAATTAGGGTAATTCAGCAGAACCGATCCCACCACAAGCCTCCAAAACACCTGTGTATCAAACTGAGGCTCCATTTAAATTTAAGGTTGACCCAACTGTGCTTAAAGTCAACAAGCAAGCGAAGTTATTCAAAAGAGCACAAGGTGTTAATTCTATTCCTGACATAGAAGATGGGTATACCGACTCTGCAGTGACATTACCAGATCGGTTCAAAATGCCATACATCGATAGATTCAACGGCTCCAGAAATCCCATGGTTCATCTATGGCTGTTTTCAGATATCCTGTGGCCGATAGGCCTCTCCAGATTGCAAAAACTCTCTCTCTTTGGCCAAACGATGTCAGGAATGCAAAGTTAGAGGATTCTGTGAAGCAAAATTAGAAGGAAATGATTGAGGCCTTTATTGCTCAGTACTCATATAACACACAAATCGAGGTCACAACTCGTGATCTTGAAGCAATGCGCCAGGAGCCGAAGGAGGGCTTCTCAGAATTTGTGACAAGGTTGAGGGCTAAGGCTTCAATGATGACCACACAAACTTCTGAGAAAGACCAGATAAGGATGGTAGTCCGCAATCTGCACGGGAAGTTGTTGCAGAGAATGATCGTCCTACCTCTGTTCATATTCACCGAGCTCCATGAGATAGGGGTTCAAATTAAAGACGCCATGAAACAAGGGTTGATTACTGATGAGAAAGAGTAGGCCAAGAGGCCTTTTGTGCGCAGTTCCAATGCAACCACCAGTGGTAGCATAGTTGCGCGGCCAACGGATGTGATCATTGTCACCACCACAACCAAGACCGCCAATCCCTTTGCGAATACAACTCCACAAACTTCAGCCAACTCTGCCCGATCCCAGAGGACCTTTACTCAACTCTAGATGACCATGAAGGTGTTGGTCAAAAAGGGGCACCTCAAACCATTAGAGCCTCGCCTACTACCTGATCCTCTTCCACCAAAACACAACCCAGTAAAACACTGCGCATTTCACCAGCAGCATGGTTACGCCACCGACCAATGCTTCTGACTGTGTCATGAGATTCAAGATCTCATTGACAATAAGGTGATCGCACCGCCTCAAAAACCAAAACCCTCTCCCGGCCCACAATCAAGTTCCGCCACCTCAAAATCTAAACCTAATCCATACATTGGTCATCCCCTACGACCCCAGCATATATATTACCCCTTTCTACCTACCCAGACTGACGATGTTCATTCTTGAAAGCGCAGATTTCTACATGATGGACATGTCCCCACTTCAACCTAAACCTGTGGTGGTGACAATTACAGAAGGAGGGAGGCTGACCTTAGAGGAGAGTACGAGTTCGTTGCCTGAGTGCTTTGAGGACTTGCCTAAGGGTGTGTATAATCCAAGCTGCTACATTGTGCCGATTGATCAAGTCAAGCCAGAAGTGGTATTGCCAACTGTAGTGGAGGTCAATGTAGTTAGGGAGGATGGCCCGAGCCAAGGTTTGAATGATTTCGCGGAACTTGAGGAGAACTTAGACAACCTGCAGTTCTTTGACGAACAGGATCAAGGGGATGTGCAGATTGACTGGTTCAATTTAAATGAATCAATGGACAACTTTGGGTGGTTGAGTGATAAACCAGATAGGGGGGAAGGAATTGAAACGGAATCAGAGGAAAAGAAAGCAGGAATTGCTGTAGTGGCCGGAATGGCCGATGAAAAGGGGACACTGCCGGAGAATACCGGCGTGAAAAAATCAGCTTAGGAACTGGGCACTGTGAGTACTGTGGACACAAAATAGGAAGTTGCGTTGAAGCAGTTTTCACAAGAGAGGGTTGAAGATGACCAGGAAGCTGTAATGGCCCAACACCCTGCGGGGGATGCCTGTGAGGTGAAAGTGATTCGAACGGAGCCGGACAACTGTTTGTCGGCTGCCGAAGGTATATGGTGAGATGATGACGATCTACATTTGGCTCACACCGACGAGGACTGGGGTGAGTGCCTCATAGACAACACGTGGTATGCGGAAGGGATAAATCACATGACAGGAAGTGGGCAATATTTCAAGCCACCGCACTTAGATCAAGCTGAGGCATCTAGGAAAGATAGAGAGGTTAAGAAACAGAAAGAATAGCAGCTGGAAGAAGAAGTAGTGTTGAAGCAACTGAAGAAAATCCAAGCTGACATCTCAATCTGGGGTCTTCTTATGGCCTATTGGGTGTATTGATAGGCAGTACTATCAGCAATGGAGAAATCTAAATTGTCCATTGACACTACTCCTGAACAGCTTGTGGGATTAGTCTTCCCAGGTGGTGCCAGGCCAACCCTAACATTTTCTGACAAAGAACTGTAGCCGGAAGGCTCAGCTCACAACAAGTCCCTGTACATATCCGTTGAGTGCAAAGAAAAATGAGTACCAGTGGTATTGATAGACACCGGTTCAACTATCAATGTCTGTCCTTCCCGCATAGCTTATGCCATCAGCCTTAGACCGGCAGACTTCATGCCCACAGCCCAAGTAATTCAGGCATATGATAATACAAGCAAGGAGGTTATGGACACGGTATAAATCAGAGTCCAGGTAGGCCCAGATCAGCAGGATGTCGAGTTCCATATCCTAGATGTCCCGGCCACCTTCAGCTTACTGCTAGGGAGGCCCTGACAGCATCATGTGAAAGTTGTCTCATCCACCCTTCACCAAATGTTAAAGTACCCCCACGGGAAGGGAGTGGCGATTATTTTTGGGAATTCATCCATCCATCCTCCGCCAAAAGTAACTACACCAGTGTTGGAAATCGTTCATGGCAAGGAAGATGTATTCCTCTCAGGGTTTACTCTGGCTCAGGCCAGGGTAATGCAAACTATTTCGGTTGCTGATGAGGGCATGTATGTCAGCATCCAATCTATCTATGTCATGAACAAATTGCAGCATGTGCCAAGAATGGGACTTGGAAGAAGTGGCCGGAAAGGTGTCACAGCATTGGCCGATGTGCCGCACAATCCACATGCCTTTGGTCTGGGTTATGTACCCACCAAAGAGGACTGGATTAGGAAAATGAAAGACATGACAAGCAGAGCCAGAGCCAAGCAGGCCAAGAAACAAAATGAGCTCATTCACAGGCTAATTCGGGGAACGTTGAATGGCCGCTTTGTTCGGGAGGGAGAAGACTTCCCCTTTTACAGCTTTTCTCGAGCCCTAGATGAATTCCACAAAGCTACGTGTCCCCGAATTCGAAATCTTTTTTGACCTGCAGTTGCAAGATAGTGACGCTGAGGAAAATGCTGAACCAAGTGCTGAAGGTGAAAAGAGAATGAAAAGTGACTCGAACAATAGCGAACTTGGAATAGGGGCAGCACTGGCATGTCTCCTTACAGATCTTCCGACTGACTTAGAGAAATTGGGGGATAACCTTACCATCTCCATGATCGGGAACAATCGAGTATGAACCCATCCAATAGCATTTTGGATGTATTGGAGGCACCATCTCTTATCTGGCAACTGAAGGAGAGCTACCTATCTAGTTTCGAGTCGAGTGATGAGCTAGAATCCACTGAGTCTATGGAGTCGAAATCAGATTCCGGTTCTTTTGAGTCTGAGTCTAGTATTTTCGGGGGTGATAACCTAGATGCCAAGGTCTTGTCCATGTCCTCTTTTTCTTTTGCTTTTGAGTCGGTTGTAACCGAAGAGCTGGATCCTATGAATGAGAACGCTGCCGATTCTGAGTATTTCTCTATGCTGCTTATTTATTGTATTGACCAAGATTTTCAGAATTTTAATGAAAATGAAGAAGAAGGAATTCCTCTGGTTTTGAAAAACTTGATTAATCGAGAGGAGGAGAGGTTTGCAAAACCCTGTTCTGATGAAATCATTGCTATTAATGTGGGTACTAAGAAGGATCCGTGTTTGGTCCAGATCGGGTCCACATTGTCTTCGGAGGAGCACGAGTGCTTAGTCACTTTATTAAAAGATTTCAAAGATGTTTTCACGTGGTCCTACGAAGACATACCTGGAATCGATCCTGAAATTGTATAGTATCGGATCCCTCTTGACCCTGAGGCCCGACCCGTCATGCAGAAGCTGCGAAGAATCTGTCCAGATTGGACGCTAAAAATCAAAGAAGTGGTCACCAAGCAAATCAAGGCAGGTTTCTTGTTAGTATCTGAATATCAGACTTGGTTGGCTAACATCATCCTAGTGCCAAAAAAGGATGGTAGAATCTGGGTATGTGTGGACTTCAGAAATTTGAACAGAACCAGTTCGAAGGACGACTTTCCTCTGTCACACATCGATGAGTTAATGGATTTCACTGCGGGTCATGCATTGTTATCCTTCATGGATGGGTTTTCCGGGTATAACTAGATTCTGATTGCGCCCGAGGACAGAGAAAAAACTACATTTACTATGCCATGGGGTACCTACTGCTATCGGGTTATCCTGTTTCGGCTGAAGAATGCCAGAGTTACCTATTAGAGGGCTGCGACCATTATTCTACATGATATGATCCACAAAGAGGACGAGGTGTACGTCGACGACATGATTGTCAAGTCCAAAGAAAGAGAAGACTAAGACACTACCTTGGAGAAATTCTTTCAACGAATCAGAAAATACAGGTTGAGATTGAACCCGCAAAAATGCACTTTCGGTGTAACAACAGGGAAAATACTAGGCTTTTTGATCACACAGAGGGGTATCTACTAGATCCTTCCAAAATCAAGGCTATCCTATAAATGCCACCACCAAGGACTGAAAATGAGGTGCAAGGATTTCTGGGTAAAGTGGAATTCATAAGATAGTTTATTTCCAAATTAACTTTGACTTGTGAACCACTATTTGGTCTCCTGAAGAAAGGGAAGAAATTTCGATGGGATGATCGATGTCAATTCGCCTTGGAGCAGATTAAGCAGTACCTTCAAAATCTGCCTATGTTGTCATCGCCGGAGCTAAAGAAGACTTTGATTCTGTACCTGTTAGTGACAGACATGACTATGGGATGTATGCTCACCAGGAATCTGAAGATAGGGTGGAGAAAGCCATCTATTACTTGAGTAAGAAAATGGTGGATTATGAGACCCGCTATACTTCATTGGAGAAAGCATGCCTAGCCTTGGTATGGGCTACCAAGAAGTTGAGGCACTACTTGTTAACTCACTCTGTAATTCTGGTTTCGAGATTAGATCCCATTAAATATCTCTTTGAGAAACCAGCGCTACAGGTAAGCTAACTCATTGGTTACTTCTTCTCTCCAAATTTGATCTCAAATATGTCACCCGTAAGTCGGTCAAGAGAAGTGTTGCAGCAGAGTTCGTAGCAGATCACCCAATAGAAAGGGATGAGGCGGTGGAATACCTGTTCCCAGATGAAGCCATTCTGCAAGTAGAGGAGGAGACTTGGACGATGTACTTTGACAGAGCGTCCAATCAGTACGGTTATGGGATAGGTGTGTTGCTGATAGCACCCGATGACTCTCATATACCTTTAGCCTTCAAACTCTGGTTTAAGGTGTCTAATAATGAAACAGAATATGAAGTGTGTATCGCTAGTTTAGAAGCAGCCCTAGAACTAGGGGCAAAAAGGTTGGATGTTGTCGGGGACTCGAACTTAATTGTTTCTCAAGCAAATGGGAATTGGAAAGTCAAAGAAGAAAAGATGAAGGTTTATCACCAGACCCTGGACGTTCTGATTCCTAGGTTTGAAAAGCTGACTTTCATGCATCTATTGAAAGAGAACAACAGGTTCGCTGATACTTTAACAACTCTACCATCTATGGTAGACATCCCACTTGGAGTCCAGATGCATCCGATTATCATTGAGTATCCAATTATCATTGAGTACAAATACATGCCGGCCTATGAAACTATCACCGTAATAGATGAAGCGCAAGACAAAAACCCTTGGTACTACGATATTTGGAACTTCTTGGAAAAGGAGATTTATCCACCAAGGGAAAATGACAAGAACAAAAGGGAAATACGGCGAATGGCCATCCAATTTATCATCTGTGGATGTAAACTGTACAAAAGAGGTCATCTGGGAATGCACAAGTTGTGTGTCGAAGAAGAGGAATCAAAGCGCTTGATGGAGGCCATCTATGGAGGAGAGTGTGGAGCGCACATGAACGGAGTGATGCTAGCCCGGAAGATTCTCAGGCAATGTTACAATTGGTCCACTATGGAAGAGGATTGTATTGGTTTTGTTCAGCGATGCCACAAATGCCAAATTCATGCTAATCACATGAATATTCCGCTGTCAAAACTATACAACATGACTTTGCCATGGCCTTTCTTAGTCTGGGGAATTGACATTATTGGTGAAGTCACGCCAAAAGGGTCGAATGGGAATGAATACATTTTGGTGGCAATTGATTACTTTACAAAATATCTGGAAGCTTAGTCATATGTAGGGTTAAAAGCATCGCATGTGGCCACGTTCATCAGAAACAATATCATTTACCGATATGGAGTCCCAAACGAGATCATATTAGATAATGACTCCCACTTCAAGAAAGAGGTGATAGACTTGTTAGAGAAATACATTGTGGCTTTTCATAAGTCATCTACATACCGACCGTGAACCAATAGAGCTGTTGAGGCTGCCAACAAGAACATTAAGAATATCTTGCAGAAGATGGTTGAGACCTATAGGGACTGGCCAGATAAATTGCCATTTGCACTCTGGGGCCATAAAACTTCAATCCGGACGTCTACAGGGGTAACTCCTTATTCTCTGGTCTATGGGATGGAGGCTATTTTGCCAATTGAAACAAAAGTCCCGTCACTGTGAGTTATGGTTGAGTGTTAGATAGTAGAGGTGAACTGGCAACAGAACAGATTTGAGGAACTGATGCTTTTTGATGAGAGAAGGCTAAAAGCATTGTATCATGTTCAGGGTTACCAACGCAAGATTGCTAGGGCTTTTAACAAGAAAGTTAAGTCCCAGAATCTCAATGAGGGAGATATGGTGCTGAAAGACAACTGAGCTCTCATTCATGACCCTAGAGGCAAGTTTAGACCCAATTGGACTGGTCCTTACATCATCAAAGCTATCTGGTCAGGTGGAGCTGTTATTCTTATGGACTTAAATGGCCTAGAATTTTCACAACCGATCAACATGGACAAGTTCAAGAAATATTATCCCTAAGAGGCTCGCTAGGCCGAAAACCCAAAAGGCGACCTAGACAAAAGTTACAACATAAAAAATTAGAAATAAAGAAAAAACTGAGCTCGCAAGGTTGAAAACCCAAAAGGGCGACTTTGGCAAAAGTTAGAGCACAAAAGGAGAGAGTTAATACTCAAGTGAACCTGAATCGAACTACGTACGGCCTGATTTCCATCTTTGGGATATGTAGGCAACTTCATCGTGAAGTTCGGCCATAGTCACTTCCAACTCAACTGTCCTGCCCATGCGTCTGATCAGGTCATCTTTGTCCGTCATTTACCTAAGAGTTCGGGTGTGATCTTTACTCTGATAGAAGAGCTGGGTACAATGCAGAGCAATGCTATTCAGTCAGGGGCATTTGTGGTCTTTTGATTCGGGGTTGTACATCTTGAGGATTGATTCCGTGCGTGTCAAGTGGTGATCCTTTTCGAAAATAATTTTGGAAAGTTTTAATAAAATTTGATTTTTTTCAAAATTTTACCTTTTACAACTTAGACCATTTTTGGACCAAAAGGAAATTTTTCAGTGCTTACAACCTTAATTTCATTGATTTCAACATAAAGTTCTCCAACTCTCTGATGCAAATCAAAGTTGCTTTTATTACATCAAAAAAACTTGAAAAGAAAGGTCAAAGCAATAAACTAGGGGCATAGGTGAGTTAGGTGCTCCTATGTCCTCTGCTCGTGCTTGTGGAAGCTTCTGAAGCCAAAGTGGGCCCGGTTTGTACCTCATCCTTGAGCCAAGCCAAACACTCGCCAAAATAGCATTACTGAAACTAGGGGCTGGGGCCAGAAGCTCTCTCGTCCTCCAAGCAGTAAGGTACCAAGCCAAGTGTGAACCACGGATGGAGAATGAAATCGGGTACTCTAGCCCCTCCTCTGGATAGGTCTGATCATACCTGAACTGACGTCTGAATCGTAAATAGAAATAGAACACACAATGCGTCAGTCCGATCAACTGTATGCAAAGCTACTGAGCCATGCTATAACTCATCTCGGTCAGATTAAGCCAGGGGCAACGCCCGAGCTATGTCAGCAGCAGACCTGTTGCACATCCAATCGCACCACTATTCCTCATTCGAAAAATCCACTAGTCGGTGGTGAAAGAAATAACCTCGAGTTGAGTACTCAGGGTAAGAATCCACTACCTTCAGCTTATCCATAAGCCACACCTAGGAAATGATGAAAGAAAAGAGAGATTAAAGAATAAAGAGATATATATTGAGAGAAAAGTGAGAAAAGGGCTTTGAGAGAAAAATAGAGCATGAGTGTTGAGTGATGTGAGAAACACATATGAGAAAGGATGGGAAACAATACCTGAAGAAGTAGTGAACTCCTCGCAAATCTAATAGTCTCTCACCGATAAAAGGTATCTAAGCCCATCAAGGTCTTGGCCAGCACCGAGCCAATGCAACTCTTGCCTTCTTTCAAACCTTGGGCCACTTCGATCAACCGAATGTTGGACCCGCCAAAGCTAGGGGCAAGAAGGAAATAAGCAAGCATACACAAGCAGAGGGCATGTTGTCAAAAACCTCGCCAGAAAAGGTTGCCTCTGTCACCAATGTCGGAATCGATGAATCAAGCTGGGAATGTCTAGCTCTTCGTGGTGGGCTAAAGATCGAGCCTCGTGCAGAGTAAGCCCACACATCCATCTCAAAGCTTGGTCGTGGCCGAAACGGGGATGAGGCATGATTTTCTCATCGCGCGCGGGATTTCATTAGTGCCTGAAATTCTTCAATTGTCGGACATATTGCTTGTCCCCCAAAAAGAAAGACATGTGTAATCGAGTCCTAGCATCGAACCACGACATGAAGGAACGGTGTGCATTTATGTCGAAACCCTGAAAATTTACCTTTTACGTGCTGTCTAAGGTCGTTATCCGATTTGAGAGCTTTTCGGCAAAAAATAGCTCCATTTGTGAAAAAAATTGCTACTGAAATGAGGTTCTGAAAAGAAATCACGAAGCTGAACCTTTTGTAGAAAATAAGGCTGTGAATGGAAGCTAGCTGTCAGCAATCCGGCGATTCTCACATTTATGGCCGGCAGGCCACAGTGGTGGCCGGTAGGTCACTCTCTATAGCTAGCAAGCTCTATCTCTAGCCGGCAGCCTTCTTTTCAGGCCTGCCGTCCACCTTTATGTTGAGCAGTGCTAGAAGCATGTGTTTTGTTTTTGATCTTTATGTGTTTTAAAGTCTTGTTTTGAGTGTTCTTGGTTTTAGCAAGCTTGTTTATTTGTATTTGAGTTGTTTTCGCTTTGTTTATCGAGTTATATTTTGTATTTTGTATTTCGGTTGTTGGTCAACTCATTACCTGATTAAAAACGTCGTGCCAATACAAGTGTTCAGTTTTCATTTGCAAATTCAATCCCATGTCCATTTTCATGCAAATATGGTGCTCATAATGTAAAAATGACAACACTTTTTATAAATACTACGAGGTTTTATTCCGATCATGGTTTTTACAAAAAAAAAAACTATAAGTTTCAAAAGCAAATAAAACCTATTTGAAGTTATACATGTGCTAATACTACCAAACAGAAAGACTAAGCAAAAAGAATAAAAATCAGCGCTAGTCGCCTCAAGCCCGAGAGGCCCTCTTCGTCTTCTTCCTCGAAGGGGAGGACTTAGGGGCACTATCTCCATCAGCACCGCTGTCAGAATCAGACTCTAAACCTGAGTCGGTATTGTCTCCGTATTCTGCCTCAAAGCCCGCCGCATCGTTACCTCCGCT
This sequence comes from Camellia sinensis, assembly GCF_055761805.1. Lineage (NCBI taxonomy): Eukaryota > Viridiplantae > Streptophyta > Magnoliopsida > Ericales > Theaceae > Camellia > Camellia sinensis. Next base: position 195,701,210 of record NC_138964.1, read on the forward strand.
CTCGGAACCCAATCCAGCATCATCATCTCCACTCTCGGATGACTCAGAATGCTGACTCACTGCCTCCTCGGAGTCACTGGTCTTAACATTGTCATCGCTCAAGATGGGCTCTGAAAGACTATTGTGGCCTCGAGCACCCCTGTCTCTGCCCTGACCGCGACTCGCATCTCGGCCGCGAGCTGGGGCCTATCTCTCTCTCCTCTCTGCTACTGGAAGAGGTACTACCGGTGCTACTGTTGCTACCACCAAAGCCATCGGTGCAGGTGGAATCTAGAAGAAACAGTTGTCAACATTTCACCTACAGTATGTATATCATATATAATATGAGTGCAGTGTATAGATGTAATGTGTGAGTGCAGTGTATTAGATGCAGTGTATCAATGCAGTTTGGGAAAGTTTACAGTTGAAATGCCAATGTATCAGTGGAAAGATGATAGCATGAAACACAAACTGAAGAAATTACCTGGATACCGTGGAGACCAAACAACATCTCCCTCCTCTGTACCATGTCCATCAAGGAAGCTATCAGCGCGATATAACTTCCCGTGTACTCTATGGATGCCTGCAAATGCATTTGAATGATCAGTGTTCGCAATAAACATATCTGAAATGAAATGTGGGTTGCCAAGCGTAAAGAATAGTCCATACTTCAGACGAACCCTGGACTCGTGTCCAGCCTTGGCCAACTCGATCGGGATTTGGTAAGCAACCCCAGTATGTCTCCAACATGTAAGCGTAGTGGGAAGCTCTGGCTAACGGGTGCTCTGCTTCGCAGGGAGAACCCCTCTAGCACGGTCCTTAGTCGCCCTAGTCACCGCAGGAGCCCTCGCCTCCTCGCTTCCATGAGTGCTTGTCATAGGTGGCATGAGGTGGGTCTGAACAAAGGTCGTGTAGTCGCTCTTGTCTCTAAAGTAATCAGCATCAAAACCCACCATAAACTGTGTGATTGCGTCAACAGATAAACTGTCCGTTGTCTTCATAGACTCTGGAGGTGGCATCGGAACGATTGGATCCGGCAAGCCCACGGTCTGGCGAATGAATCTCTTCTTCAAAAACTAGGCCCGGCAGACTAGACCCTCCAGCATGATCCAGAGGCATGATGTGGCCCACGCTACCGCGTACTGGTTCCGTACCCCGGCCGGCATCATGGCCCAAGGTTGCCACGTGATCTGCAAACGAAGAGTGTATAGATTGTTAGTTACTGTTAGTTGCTAAAATGTGAATCAGAACAGTGTTAAAACAAAAATGACTGTGTCTCGGGTTACCTCATGGGAGACCACAGTGTCAAAGTAGTGGCGGAAGAAGGAAAATGACTCGTCACTTTGGCGCTAACAATTGCCATTAGATCGTCTTGAGTAAAGGACCATCAGGAGAAGTTCCTCTATGGGCTCTGAGGCGAGGGCAAGAAAATATGCATAAACCCACAGCTGTAAGGAAAATGCAGTGATATGTGATCAATAATGTATGAACAGATGCAGAAAGTGCAAAACAGAAAACACAATGTATGAACAGATGCAGAAAGTGCAAAGTAGAAAGCACACGTGTTGAATAGATATAAAGCAAAAAATGTAAAGTAGAAAGCGTAAAGTGCAAAGAGGGAACTGAAATGCATACCTCTCAGGCTCGCTAGTAGCCTCTGATCAGTTCTCTCCTCAGACGAGAGGTAGAGCTTATATGGCCGTACAGGGTGACGAGGCCAACTCCGCCCCAGTTGTAGAAGCGTACCCGAGGAAAAGTCACAAGGGCGCTTAATAGATATAAGCCCACGGTGTTCCACCTGTTCGAAAACAAGGCGGTACCGAGGACAAATATCAAGAAGCCTCGGGCATACTGCTTTATCTCCTCCAGCGTCTCGGGCTCGCTCTCTCGGAATTACTCAGCAAATCAACTGTACCTCACCATGGCTAGCAGGTATAGAGGTGGGCACGCTTCCATCAGCTCAATGCGGACAGCCTCTCACTCCCTCATATCGGTGTCAAAGGGGATCGGATCGTCCCCTACTCCTAAGCATGTGATCATGGCAAAGTCGTAAGGAGTCATCGTCATCTCCCCGGCAGTAGAGAAGTGGAAGGAGTTGATGGTATCCCACCACCATTCCATAAGCGCTCCTAAAAGAGGACGGCTCATAATGACCCGTGTTAGGCCAGAGCAGAAAAGTCCAAAGCCAGTCTCGTCGACAATATCACAGACTTCAGCAGGGAGCTCGTTATATCAATCTCTCGTTGTCGTAGCTCCGTACCCTTTATAGGCACCGGACTCTCCTTGTGGCAAAGAACAGATGAATTAGATGAAACACAATGATAAAAGTACAATCAGATGAAATGCAATATAATCAGATGAAAGGTAGTGATGAAAAAGTACAGTCAGATGAAAGACAGTGCAAGAAATGCAGTTACAAGAAAGGTAGGAATGCTTGAAAATAGAGTTCATACCTCAGTGGCGTTGGATGAAAGGTGGGAGGCCGAATCTCTTAACAAGAGGTCCTCTGGTACATCGCGAGCAAGGTCATTGAACCGCCTAATGTCTCTAGGTGGTAAGATGTGCGTGCAGGAATGATATCTCGCCGGATCAAATGGTCGTACCCTCAAAAGTAACGGCGCTAGCTCAAACTCGAGCTCAAACTTCGCCTCAAGGTCGGCCTCAATGCCCTAAGCCGCCTCACCAGCCTCAGCAACTACTGGCTCTGCTACCTCGATAACGGGTGGGAATGCAGGTGGAACCTCTGGAGGGGATCCGTCATGTGGAATCTCATTGGCCATCTGGAAAATGGGTAAAAAATAGGTGAAAAGTGAAGAGAAATGGAAAAAAGAGGGAAAACTTGGAAAAAGTCAACCCTAGGAGAGAGAAAATAGGAAAAAAAGTCAAGGCCTGGAAAAGTTCACGAAACCTGAGAGAAACTCGAGGAGAACAAGCCCAGAGGGGTGAAAATGAGGGAAAAAAAAGTGTCGAAAACAATTTTTGATCGGTTCAAAATGTTAATAATGAAGAGGGTTTAATGAATAAAATGTGCGTGGGGCGTTGGAAAATGCGTGTAAAGCTCGGATCTAGAGAGGGAAAGTGTCTAGAGGGAGAGAGAGAAGATTTTCGGGCCTAGAGTTATGAAGAAATGAAGCCTTGAGGCTTGTATTTAAAGACCTGTGAGCAAAAGGACCGAAATGCCCCGAATTGCCACCGGTGGTCGACAAGGCTTTTTGATGGCCAGCAGGTGGCCGGCAGCCTCTCCTTGTGGCCAGTGAGTGGCCGGTGGCCTTCTTCTGTATCCTGATGTTGTTTTGTGTCTTTGTTTCCCAAAAGGTGTAAGGAAAATTTACTGTTGGGTTCAGATTGTTCCTAAGGGAGCTCAAAACTATGTTTTGGTGCACGATGTTCCTCACTTGCCAACATAAACAAGGTGTATCCTTTGTGAACATGTTACAACATCTCCGAGAGGTAAATCGGAGGTCATCACTGAATATTGGTTTTCGTCATCTTGTTGAATTACATATTTATGCTTTTCCGTTGCATAGGATGCGCATGTGACATATACGTATGCTGCATGCATGTCTTACATCATTTATCATTTGTGCGTAGAACACGCTATCAATTTTCCATGGAATATGCTCTTATTTCATACATAGAATATGCTTTTGTTTCATGCAACATGCCTTCAATTAACATCATACGTCAGTTGTCTATCTTGCATGGAACATGCGTTGTCACTATATCACACTTATTTACTTTGTGCATCTATTACACTTATTCACTTGGTGCATTTATCGCACTTGTTCATTTTGTGCATCTATCGCACACGTTCATTTTGTGCATCTATCGCACATGTTAACTTTGTGCATCTATCCCACTTGTTCATTTTGTGCATCTATCGCATACGTTCACTTTGTGTATCTATTGTACACCTCTCTGTTTCATCTCGAGACGCGTAAAGCGCAAGCCTAAGCAGTTTTCTGGTTTCTCAAGATGTGTGACGTGCGGCCCTGGGTGTGTTTTATCTTGGGACACGTGAAGCGAGAGCCTAAGCGGTTTTCTTGTATCTCAGAACGCGTGACGCGTGGCCCTAGGCATGTTTTATCTCATGACACGTGAAGCGTGAACCCAAGCGATTTTCTTGTATCTTAGGACACGTGACACACGGCCTTGGGTGTGTTTTATCTCGAGACGTGTGAAACGCGAGCCCGAGCAATTGTTTTTGTTTCTTGGGACGCGTGAAGCGTGAGCTAAGTAGTTTTTCTTATTTCTCGAGACACGTAAAGCGCGAGCTCGAGCATGTTTTCTTTTTTCTCGGGATGCGTAAAGTACGAGCTCGAGCAGTTTTTCTTGTTTCTTGGGACGCATGAACCGCGAGCCCGAGCAATTTCTCTTGTTTCTTGGGACGCGTGAAGCGCGAGCCCAAGCGATTTTTTTTGTTTCTCAGTTTCTCAAGACGCGTGAGGCGCAACCCTGAGCAGTGTTTTCTTTCCTCGTTTCGTGTTTTGGTGTGGTCAGAGCGTGTTTTATATTCCTTTTGCAACTTGAAGCTACTTATTCATACATTCATATGTTGTTGTCTTATTTTTGTTTATTGTATTTGTTATTGCTTATTGCATCATCTTGCATGAACATGAGTTTTCAAAATAGCCGGCTTCGCGAAGCGTGTGAGTCCAGCTTTCAAAGTCATTGTGGATATCATTTTGCATTCTGCCCTTGAACTACGCTGGTTTGATTCCTTGCAAAGGGATACATAGGCAGCCTACGGGCGCAACCATTTATTTTTGTCTTGATTGTTTCTCTAAGTCTTACGGCCTTGTCAAAATGGGTCATCTTCTTGCTTTGACATTCACTCACGTCATTTCATGACTTTGAGTTCTGTCAAAGAGGGGCAACTGTAGACACCCCATTTTTGACGACTCTTACGACTTGGACGTCATCGCATACACACCCAATGATGAGTGTATTTGCTTGTCAAGTTCTCAAAGTCCTCAGCAGAATGCCACAGTTATGAGTCCTTCAAACCCTATACGCATGTTGCCTCATTCTTGGACCAAACCTGAGATCTTCAAGCCTGCAACCTCTGGTGGCTTTCCAGCCACCTCTTTGGGCTTTCGAACATCACTCTTGGTTGATGGCCACTAATGTGGCTTGCCGGCCACCAATGTCTTTTGCAGATATTTTGTGACAACTGTGCCAACTGTTTGCACAGATGCTTGCATCTACTCCCACGTGTATGGTTGGATGTTCTTGAGGAAAATTCATGTTTTCTATATATAGGAGACCTCCCTCTCTTTTTTTAAGGTTAGAAAAATTTTGGAGCAAAATTTTTCCTCTCTCTCTCTCTCTCTCTCTCTCTCTCTCTTCTAAATTTCTTAACCCTTGCTTATATATCCTTCACCTTTGCCTATACACTCTTAACCAAACCTCTCCATATTTGAGCTGAGGTATTCTTGAGCCTTGTTTGAGCTCTTGAGGATGTGTTTGCTTGGTTTTATTGCTTGGAATTGATTTCCTCTTCAAGAGGTATAAGGCTTTGCCTTTTTACTTGCTTTAACTACTCTTTTTCTTGCAATTTTTTTAACTATTTTTAGGCTGTAAAAACTCTGTATTTTTTGGCTGAAACTTGGGTTTTAATGCCATTAAAGGTTGAGGGGTGGTTCACCCTTCTTTGTACCTTGTTTTGAAGGCATTTTCCCTTGTGTTTCTCATCCTTTCACTATCTTTTTTTAAGCTTTTAAACATTGATTTTCAGAGTTATTTCAGTGGCTAAAATCATATTTTGAAGTCCAAATTTGGAGGGGTTAGCCTCCCCTCCTTATGTCTTACTTACTAGCCTAGCATGCTCTATATTTTAGCTTATTAATCTAGCTATTTTTGTCTTAATTCCAGCATATTTTAGGACTATTTTAGCACTATTTTTGGTTGATATTTGCATTTTAGCATTGTTTTACATGCTTATAGTGTAATTGTCCTCATGAGTTTGGTGTTTTAGGCCTTAGACACTATCTTGTTTAAGTTGATTGCATTTATTTATGGCTTTCCATACTTATGATCACTCTTAATCATATCTGCAACCTCCCCCCTTTCTTGCCTTTTGTTTTGCTTTGAAAGTGGTTTCAAATTACTTGTTTGTTTAAACATGGGATTGAGATGCCATGCTTAATGGTTTAATCCCTTTGGGGGTTCACTACCAACGGTATGATATCTCTTTCATGCCCAAAGCAACACTTGATTTGAGCCCTCTTTCCATTAGAGGACTTAAATTCACTTTTGGACTCAATGAATTAAAGGATGGTTGGTAATTAAAATGGGACTAAAATGATGCAAGATAAGAATTTGGTTTGTGTTCAATCAGACGTTAATTGAACACATGGAAGCTTGAGACATTTCATACTCATTAGTGATGAAATGGATCAAGTTTCCAAGGTCACCACTTCCCTTGATCAATTCATGAAAGAAAGGAGATTAGAGACTTATTTTGTTACATTTATTGAACTTGCACTCTTTGGTTCATAAGCCATCATGCAATGAAATTACTTGAGTTGATGGTTTGTGGACCAAGTTTTGTCTCTCCTTTGATCTGTTCATGATAAGGAGGGGTGAATTGTGCAAACAAACCCTTGAGAATACCCTGTGCATGCTCTGTTTGTTTTCTGTTGCAGCAAAATGAACTGTGCAGTAGTGGCCGGCATGCCATCACTCCTGGCCGGCCGGCCACCTCTGCAAAATCCAACAATGTGTTTTTTTAGCAGAGTAGAGACATTTTGGAAGTGGACAATGGTGTAAGTGTTCTACTGTGCAATAAAGGCTTTCTACAAACAAAACAGTGGTTTTTTTGGGTGAAAACCAAGCATGTGCATGAGCATTCCTCACATACCAAGCCTGTTTAAGTTTAAATACTTAACTTAGATATTTATTGTAATTAACTAGTTGTAGCTAGTTGATTTTGTAAAAGTGTTGTAATTATTTTAATTAGCTAGAATAGTTAATTAATTTGTTGTAATAATTAGTTAAGTAGTTTAGCTAATTATTCATTTCGGTTTGTAATAGTTAGCTTTTAGCTTAGCTTTAATTAATTAGCTAGTTAGTTCATTCAAACCCTCCTTCATGAGGGCACAAACTTGTAATAATGTGTATGTCTTCCAACACCACGTCTTTCTCTTTTTTATTTACTAGCTTATGATGGTTAGTTTAGGGACATCATATTTTGTTTAGCACATTTCATACTTGCATCCACTTGTTTGCATGCACCAAGTCTCGGTTCATCATTCTGACTTGCATTGTTAGTTTAACGTTTCTTTGAATACGTGCTTAGACCACATGCTATCAAATTGCTTCATATGTCATATTAGTAGCCGAGCCTATTAGTTGCATATCGCATATGTTGCATTAGTCATATTGCATAGTTAGGGATCATGCATTTTCTAAGTCATTTCTCTTTTGGCTTGGAGAACTAAATGAGCCTTTACTCGCTTTAACATATCGCATACGTTTGATTATTGCCATGTTTAACATGCTTGTCATGAGGCTAAGTGCTTAAATGCTAAATTGCTTGAATGCCCGTGGATGAAGGCTAATTTCTTGAATTGGAATAATTTGAGTAAATGTTTATATGTATCACTTTTCAAGTGATACATATTTCGAAACAATTTTCAAAATAAACATGAATCAAGTGTTCCAATTCTTGCAAAAGTTAGTCTATACTTGTGTGTGCGCGCATCACATAGTAATGCTAGCCTGATAAACCAGAACAACAACATATGATGTAAATAAGATTCATATTAAGATTAGTAGAGGCCGATCTTTGATTAGGTGAGCGGGGGTGCTCAATTCATGACCTTCCCCTCTCGTACCTAAGTTCTTGAGTCAAGACAATCTTGGTGATAACGGACACGTGACCTTTGGCACTAGTCATGGGTTTTTTAAATTTTCCACAAAAAAAAAAATATTTAGGTGGCGATTCTGTATCTGACAAAGTAGTTCATTTTTTGCAATTTGATTCAAAATCGATTTTTCAAAAGATTTTCTAGATTGGGACTCTTTGGTGTTTATCTATTTCACATTGCACTTGTGAAATCAGATTCAGAACTCTGAAGTCCAATACTGTAGAGCTTATTCGTCTTCCGAAAGGGGGCACGAAAAAGTCGAGCTACATTGGGGTAAATATATTGGTAAGTCCGGATAGGGGTGTAGATGAAATTGATTAAGTTGGCTTGAGTGTCCAGGGTGAAAGACCAAAAACACGCGCAAAGGAGGTACCACATGCCTTCCGGTTAACTACCGATAAAGTGGGGATTTAGTAGTGCTAGTTATGCCTACTTGTAGACACCAACCTAAGGATTACCTGAGTCGTATTTACCGCCCCATAAATTTGATTTAAAATTATTAAATCTAGTGAAATTTCAAGTTTTCATTGTGCATGTTGGTTTTCAAATGATAAAAAGAAATGATACCTTGCATGGCATGGCATGTATATTTCATTTCATGAGACTTGTATAAAATGTATATACTTTGTTAAGAATTTCCTACTGGGCTTTATGCTCACCCTATGGGATCTTGGTGCAGGAAAAAATGTGGCGATTCTGCCGAACTAAGGGTGTAAATGTGCATGTTGAGAGCACAAGGCTCTTATTTTGTTATGATTATATTTTGTAAGCCAAGGGTTGTATCTGTATGGGTTCGAGTAACCATTTTTGTGTAACCGGGCTTAAGCCTCAGAATTTGTAGTCCTTGAGGGCATTTAATTATTTTGACTGAATGTTCTACATGCTATAGATTCATGTGTTAGAAGTCCTTGAATGTATATCCGCATGTGGAACTATTTTGTAAAAAGAAAACCTTATGATCATGTATTCAAATGTTGAAAAATTACTTCTGTTTTCATGAAGAGTAAAGATCAATGCACTATTATTGTATATTTTTCTTGGGGCATTACAACTTGGTATCAGAGCTACTGGGTTTGAATACTTGGGGCTCACGGGAAGTGGTTATTTTGCCACAAAGGGTTCATTTTGCATGATTAGGAGATGTTGTATATTCCGTGACTATGTGATAACATGTTTATATGACTTCATTCTACTAAGAATTCTTGGTGTTTCGTGGGACGAATTTCATCGCAAAGGAATAATTCGTATATGTTTATGTGACTAAGTGCCTATGTGGAGTGAAACTAAATTGTTTATATGGTAGACAAATATATGAGATTATTGTAGTCAAACGTGTGAGGCAAGTTGCAAGCACATTTGAGGCTATGTGCTGAATTGTTTACCTTAATTCTTAATTAGGATGTTAAAAAGGGGTCAAGCCAATGGTGGTAGAGGTGAGAGGCGCGGCAGACCTCGCCGAGGTGTACATGAAGTACTGGTCCATGTGGTTTCGATGCAAGAGGAAGGGTTCAGCCCAGCCAATGCAGCCGAGCAAGTGAGCCAAGCTAATGTGGTCGAGCAAGTAGGGCAAACGAAAATTCCAGGGCAAGCGAGTCAAGCCGCAATGGGGGCCCTAGCCCGAGAAATGGCGGGGGCTCTGAGGGAATCGATGAATATGTTGTGGGCGGAGAACCAAGCCAACAAGAACACCGTGGAGACAAGGGCGAGTTTTCTCACTAGAGAGTTTTTGCGGGCCAAACCGAATGAGTTCCATGGTGGCCCCGAGCCAAAGAAAGCGGATAAGTGGCTCGAGCAAATGGTGAAGACATTTGAGATTCTCCACATTAAAGATAGCGAACTAAGGGTGACTTTAGCGAGTTACTACCTTAAGGGGAATGTGGGTCAATGGTGGAAGTACGCCAAGAGTAAAGTAGAGCCGACATGGGAAGCCTTTGTGATTGCTTTCCAAGACAAGTATTTACTTCTCACTGTTAGGGAGAGGTTGAGGCAAGAGTTTCAAGACCTCAAGTAACTTAACCTATCTGTGGTCGAGTTTAAAGCAGCCTTCACTAGTTTATCCCGGTTTGCGCCGGAGTTGGTGGCAACGAAAGAACGTCCTTGTATAAAGTTTGAGAACAAAAATTTTATTCAAGGTTGCCGGAAATATGATTCAAAACTATGATCAGCTTGTGGAGACGGCGGCACATGTGGAGATTACGGTGCAAGCCGAGGAGGAGAGATTTCGGGGTTCGAGGTCTAGGGGCCAAGAGTCACAAGGAGATTTTAGACCCAGTAAGAAGAATATGGGAACCCTTTCATCCCAATCCCAGTCACAATAGTCTAGATCTACCTTTTCCTTACATAGTGTGGGCCCGAGGAAGAGCATACCAGATAATTTCTCGTGTTTCAAGTGTGGCCAACTGGGTCACAAGGCCTTTTCCTGCCCACAGAAGAGAGGAGGGCAACAGATGTTATCGCCACCGCCACCTAATCGATCTCAAAGTCAGTCTCAGAGCAGAGGGCAAAGGCTTATTTGTTTTCAGTGTAGCCAGTCAAGACATATAAGGAAAGTTTGCCCACAGTTGGGAGGCGCGTTTGGCGCATTAGGGTCGAGGAAGACTTAGAGCCACTAGCAAGCTCACTCAGTTCAGACTTCACGAGCTAATCACGGAGCCGCTTCGGCTCAGTCAGTACAGCAGGCCTATGCTCCGAGAGATGAGTAGGTTGATTAGAGACCACAGGGGCGCGTGTATGCTGTTACCGTGCCAGAGCAGTTACCAGGATCCTCAGTTGTGAGAGGTATTTTTGTTGTGTGTGATTCTTTGGCTAATGTGTTGATAGATACGGGTGCGTCTCATTCATTTATATTTACTGCATTTGTTTCTACATTGGGGTTAGAGATGGCAGGGTTAGTGTTTCCGTTCAAGGTAAAGTCACCAGTTGGGGGTACGGTTGATTTAGACTGGGGGTGTCGCGGTTGTGAGATAGAGGTTACCGGGCAGCGACTTTCGTTCACTTTTGTGTTGCTAGATATGTCAAGTTTTGATGTCATTTTAGGTATGGATTGGTTATCTTCGTATCGAGCTATGATTGACTGTTATTGTTAGAGAGTTACAGTGTGCACCTCGAATGGCGACTATTTCTATTTTCTAGGGGACTGGGTTAATAGGGTCTTGTCATTAGTTTTTGGCCCTCGTGGTAAGGACGAGCTTAGTGGTCTTCTTGCGACTCTCTGCAATAGTGAGAGTGACAGGGCCCATATTGAATTGCCACGGGTAGTTTGTGACTACTTGGATATCTTTCCTGAGGATCTTACTAGATTGCCACTCCACCGAGAGATCGAGTTCTCCATTGACTTAGTGCCTGGTACGACACCGATTTCCATGGCACTTTATAGATTTGCACCGGCTGAATTGCACGAGTTGAAGATTCAACTCCAAGAGCTTTTAGATAAGGGCTTCATTCACCCTAGTATCTCACCTTGGGGAGCACCGGCTCTCTTTGCAAAAAAGAAAGATGGGTCGTTACGGTTATGTATCGATTACCGCACGTTAAATCGAGTTACCGTTAAAAACAAGTATCTTCTACCCATAATAGATGATTTATTTGACTAACTTAGAGGATCTCGCTACTTTTTGAAGATAGATTTGAGGTCGGGGTACCACCAATTGAGAGTCCCGGAGGAGGACATCTAGAAAACGGCCTTTCGCACGCATTATGGCCACTATGATCTCATTGAAATCTTTAAGGTAAATACGTTGGAAAGTCCGGATAGGGGTGTAGATGAAATTGATTAAGTTGGCTTAAGTGTCCAGGGTGAAAGACCAAAAACACGCGCGGAGGAGGTACCACGTGCCTTTCGGTTAGCTACCGGTAAAGTGGGATTTAGTAGTGCTAGTTATGCCTACTTACAGACACTAATCTAGGGATTACCTGAGTCGTATTTACCTCCCCGTGAATTTGATTTAAAATCATTGAATCTAGTGAAATTTCAAGTTTTCATTATGCATGTTGGTTTTCAAATGATAAAAAGAAATGATACCTTACATGGCATGGCATGTACATTTCATTTCACGGGACTTGTATAAAATGTATATACTTTGTTAAGAATTTTCTACTGGGCTTTACGGTCACCCTATGGGATCTTGGTGCAAGAAAGGATATGGCTATTCTGCCGGATGTGCATGTTGAGAGCACAAGACTCTTGTTTTGCTATGATTATATTTTGTAAGCCAATGGCTATATCTGTATGGGTTCGAGTAACCATTTTTGTGTAACCCGGCTTAAGCCTTGGAATTTGTAGCCCTTGAGGGCATTTAATTATTTTGACTAAATGTTCTACATGCTATAGATTCATATATTAGAAGTCATTGAATGTATATCCGCATGTAGAATTATTTTGTAAAAAGAAAACCTTATGATCATGTATTCAAATGTTGAAGAATTACTTTTGTTTTCATGAAGAGTAGAGATCAATGCACTATTATTGTATATTTTTCTTGGGGCGTTACAGTCTAATGTTTTTTCCCACCGAGTTTTCCTTAGTAAAGTTTTAATGAGGCAATCTACACAAATCACATACAAGAATATTGTAGTCTTTTTCCTTCTCCAAAGATTTTATCCCACTGGATTTTCCTTAGTAAGATTTTAACGAAACGTATTCTTAATATATAGTTATCAAGGTGGAGTGTTGTGAAATATTTAGATAACCATCAAAAGAGATGCAATTGGAATTATAATGAGTTTTGGGCCAAAGTAGAAATATGAAAAAAGTTTTATCATGTGAGAAGTGTGGTATGTCATGTGGTAAACCACATGGTGTGATGAATAGTGGTTTATAGGGAATGTTTTGTCACCTATAAATAAGTGAGTTTGCATGGTAATGAAAATATAGAAAAGTTATGTATTATATGTGTGATATTTTATTCTATTGTGACTTTTTCTTCTTTATTTTCTTTAATTTTATAATAAATTCTAATTTTTACCATGATTTTATTTCATTGTAAACTTGGTCAAAGATATAATTTTTTCTAATATAATTTCTTCCGAACACTTCATCTATTTTTTATTTATTTTTTTTAATTCAATCTTCCAAACACTTCATGTCAACACCCAATTAGACAGTGAGATAGAGCAGCTACAAAATTCCTGACACGTCACAATTTTTTAGATAAATACATAAAAGGTATCCGTAGAGACAGACACACATCATATACCATAATAATTTGGGAGACTTATATATAGGCATTAATAGATAAATTTATTATTCAATAAATTTTATAATAATTAATGATATTTTTTATTAAAAATTATTATAAAACAAAATATTAATTGTTAATTTTTAATGACAGCTTAAAAATTTTTAACAAAAAATTATTAATTTTTAATTTTTAACGTCAATTTAAAAAATTTGTTACAAAAAAATTACTAACCATTAATTTTTAACAATATCTACCAAAAAAAAAAAAGTTAATCACAAAAATTAATTTATAACAATAATTCTACTAAAACTTATTTTTAAGGAATCAAATCCAACTACCCTAATAATTTTCATACATGACAGCTCAATGGTTTGTTAGCCCAATATCAGAATCTTTTCAAAAGATTTTCCTTATCACTAAATCTAAATCAATACACACATGTCAACAGGAAAGAATAGTGGTGGACCCAAGTCACATGATTGAGCAGCCGGTTGGTCTGTACATAACCATAAAAAAAAAAAAAAAAAAAAAAAAAAAAAAAAAAATATTTTTTGGCCCAATTTTTTGTTTTTTGGGTGAGATATAAGAGAATAAACCATGCAAATATCTGTCACTTTAAGTTGCTTTTCATAATTTGATTGATTAAGGGTTTACTAATTATAAATTCTCCTCCTCCTCTATCTCTATATTTTATATGTTTGAGAAATTAAGATCAAGTTTGGTATAACTTAAATAATACAAAAAGTTAAAAAGTCACTATCCTATTTAAGTCACATCATCTTGTTTAAATCATATCATCTCTTTAACACATCACATCAAACCCAACTCAAACTCAACCCATATAAGCTAATAAGTCAAAAAGTGTACTTTTTTAGAACATCTCAAATCAATCCTAAAAGCAAAATAAAGAACAGAATAAAGAATTATGTTTTCTCAAAACATATTTTATTTATATCAACAAAAAAAAAAATTTAATGGCTCCTAATGAGGTATTGCACGATCGCAAAATGATCTTTCTATTCTATTCCAAACTTAACTACTTATCCACACAATTATTTATTTTTATCATAATGTAATTGATGATACATTCAAATCTTGTGAACATCTTCAAAATAATTGTTAATTCTTTGGGCGTGTTTGTTTGGACAGACTGGATAAGGGAGGAGTAAAATCAATCGGATTGTAATCTTGAGATTCTTAGTACTTGAACTATTTGGTTGGATAGGATATGTATCTCATATTTGTTTAGTCATAAGATTAAATATCATAAAATGACTATTTGGTTGGATAGGATATGAATCTTATGTTTGTTTGGGATATTATGAAGAATGATAAATGCTCAAATGACTGTTTTACCCTTTTCAATTATTTACTGAGTAATAGCAATGTTAAACATATCTTTAATATTTTTATTATTTTTAGCTAGATTAAATAAAAAATTATTTTATTTTTTAAAAATTAAATAAATCAAATAAATAAAATATCAATAAACATATATGTTATTTTTTAATTAAAATTTTAAATAGATTTATTTTAAAAAATAATAATAATGAAATAATGAAATTAAATAAAATATTTATTAAAATTTAAATAATGAAATTAAATAAAATATAAACAAAATATAAAAATAAAACATCAATAAAATATCTATAAAAAATTATTTTAAAAAATTAAATAAATAAAACATCAATAAAAATTAAATTAAATTATTTTATTTTTAAACTGAGACATTTAAATTTTATTGAATTTTACTAAATATAATACATAATTAAATAGTAAACGATCAAAATAATCATTTTACCACCTAACCTCATATCCCCCTTATCTTCCATTTGTGTCCTCTCCCATGGGACACAATAATCCAACACATTTGAGACTAATAATCCGAAACAAAATTAAAAAATAAACAAAGGACATAAATCCTATATCCTTTCTAATCATATCCCACCCTCCAATCCCTTGAAACAAACAACAAGCGGATAGTCCAAATTTCAATCTTCAAGGTAACAAAGAATCCCAAGTTGCTATTGTACCACAAATCCAACAACTTGTATCATCTCTGGATGATTTTCACTCTCTACGTCTACGTGCGAACTTACTCCAAAATGTATGATAGTAATTAATTTTTAGTCATGCTATAAAGATTTTTTTGTTGTTTGACCTAAAAATTAATTTTTGAGTAAAAAAAAAAACGGAAAAAGAAAAATTACCTAGAGAAGACATGACCTAGAAAACATAATTATATATATATATATATATATACTGCTTAGCTAATCAACCACTTGATTATCTTTAACCGATCAAATAAAGATTATCTTTTTGATTTAAAACATCATCTTGAAATTTTTGAATACATAAAACAGTGGATAAAATTTCCTTTTTAATAGTACTATAATTAAATTGTGCTTTATTCCAGACACCAGAATGATAACGAACAATTTGTTCAGATGATTGAGCAGAAGTAGCTAAACAGTTAGAAACAGGATACAACATCACTTGGCTCTGATACCATCAAGGCGGAAGCAGTACATACAGAGATGGATTATGAAATCGATACATGAAGGAGAGATGGATTATGAAATCGATACATGAAGGAGATGGATTATGAAATCAAAAAGCCACTGGAATAACAATTCAACATTTAAAACATTTAACTGAAAACATTTAAATAAAATACATTTATATAAACTGAAACCATAACTTACAATTGTATTAGTAGCAACTGCAAGGATCTTAACTAGGTACAACGGGGAAACTGGTAAGGCTCTCAAAACACTCTGTTTTTTCTTACAACAAAGATGGAGAAGAAAATTGAAGGATGCCTGAATGCCTACAATTGATTACAATATAAAGAAATAAAAAGCAAAACAGTGAGCATGTGAATTCTGAAAGCAGCTGGCCGAGCAGGTGAAAAGCAGATGCTGTCGGATGCTTTCGGTGGAGTGATTACACAACTGAGCAGCCTTTAGCAAAAGTTGATTGGTTTGACGGTGAACAGTAAAAGTGAACAGTAGTTTTTACTATTCATTACTTTCGGTGGAACATGTGAATTATGAATCAATATAAATACAAATTGGCAGCTTTTCTCAAAAGAGTATTGATTGAAGCTAATTTGTATCTATATGGAATCCAATGTTGATCAGATAAATGGGTCTTGAGCATCTTGAAACTCTGGTCCGGAATATTGATTGGTTGATTCTTCTGAGGAATGGACCTGAGCTGAATCATCTGAATTATCTGAATCGGTGGATTGGGCTTTAGCTTGATTCAACAGTTGATGGGCTAACTGGATCATGTCGGCTTTGGATGATTGGGTTTTACTTTTGGATTTCCCCTTGGGCTGAACAGGAGGTGGAATGGGCTTTGTCTTGACTTTGGACTGTGCTTTGGGCTTGGAATGGGCTGGTTGAGCAGCAACAGCTTTGGACTTTGATTTTGTTGATTTGGGCTTGGAGCCACTGGATGAGGGGCTGCCAAGGTTGACTGGAGGAAGACTAGGCTGGCTGCCTTGAGTGATTGCAGCAGTTGGGTTCTGCTGGGTTTGAGCAAGAGCAGGAGTTGGAGCATATTGATCAGGTGGAAATTCTGCTGGAACAATTTCAAGAATTCTGGGAACATTGAATTTATCCCACCATTTAACTGTGTGTTGGCGGATGATAATATTATCATCAATCCCATAATTCCATTTGAATATCCAGGGAACCTTGTATTTGGCAATGAATATGAGTAATAAGGGAAATTGCCTCTGGTGAGCAGAAAATGGGAAAACAGAGTTGAAATAATGAATTATATTTTTGAGATCATCAGGAAGGATAGCTGAAATGACGCCATAGTGAGACCACCATCTCAGAAACCAAGTTGGTAACTCAGATTTGAATTTTTGATCAAATGAGATGAACCAGGAATGACTGAAAGTTTCATTTTGGTACAAGAAAATCTTGAACCAAGCATCAACGTAATCATGATAATTGTATGGAATAGAATGACCAGGGAGGTCACGAAGCTGGTTAGGATTTCCCCATTCAGCCATGGAAACAATGTTGTGAATATAGAGTGAATGGTATAGGACCTTATAGGCATAGGTGCGGTCCTGAATTGGCTTGATTAAGATGGAATGATGGTTGATTAAAATATCCTTGTAATAGGCTAGAGTTTTCTCTGGATGGGAAAGGGTGAAATGGCATCCAGAGCCAAAATGGAATTTAGTAATGTCATTGATGGTTTGATTTCTTGGGTGACTGGGTTCTTTATAGAACAGGTTGGTAACATGTGAATTGGCATATTCAGACCGAGATAATTTAACAGGGTTAACTGGGAATGGAGTAACTGAAACTGATTGGCTAGATACAAAAGGATCAGAGGCCAATGCAGATGAATAATCAGGGCGTGGAATAGTACCAAGGGTTTGGTAACGGTTAATGAGGTCAAGTGAATAAGAGGGGGTAACTGACTCCAAAAGAGGAGGGACAATGAGTTGATTTGGTTTATGGGAAGAGGAGGCCAAAGCCTTTGAAGGAGGCCTTGGTCGAGACATCTGTGAAATAATAAACAATGATTAGCAACCAGAAAGAAGATCTAAATAATCTTGATGATGATGTAAACAATTGTAGTTGTGAGCAAGTAAATTGCGGCGAGCTTGAATCTGTTGGTAATTGATATACTGGGCTCTTTTGGTAGTGGGTCTAGCTGATTTGAGGCGGCGAATGCGGTGGGTAAGTTGTTTAATGAGAGTTCTGAAATAGGTAATTCGGGATTTATGGTAAGCAGTAAATGGTGCAGTCATCTCTTACCCCCCTGTAAAAATTCCCGGGTAAGAAAATCAGGGAGGGAATTTTGACAACCAGGGATATAGGTAATATCAAAATCAAAAATACTTAAAATAGCTTGCCAACGGGCAAAAATCTGTTTACTAGCAAGATTTTCAACATCTTTTTCTAAAATAAATTTAGCAGATTTGCAATCAACACGAAGTAAGAATTTTTGATTTAAAACATCATCTTGAAATTTTTGAATACATAAAACAGTGGATAAAATTTCCTTTTTAATAGTACTATAATTAAATTGTGCTTTATTCCAGACACCAGAATGATAACGAACAATTTGTTCAGATGATTGAGGAGTAAGTTGTTGAAGGAGAATGCCACCATAACCAATATCGGAGGCATCAGTTTGAATAATTTTGAATGAATTTTCAGTGGGAATACCAAGACAAGGAAGAGACTTAACATATTGTTTGACTTGTTTAACAATAGAAGTATGAACAGAAGACCAAGGAGGAGGATTATCTTTTAACCGATCAAATAAAGGTTGACAAGTTTTCCTAAGGTCTTTGTAAAACTCAGCAATGTAATTGAGGGAACCTAAAAACCTTTGTAATTGGGTTTTATCAAGGATTTCATCAGGGAATTTTGAAGCAAATTCAATGGATCGACTAATAGGTAGGATAGTATTATGATGAATATCATATCCTAAAAATCTGACTTTAGTTTGAAATAATTTAATTTTAGGAGCAGAAATAACAAGACCATGACTTTTAATGGTGTAAAAGAATGCAGTTAAATGTTTCCAATGTTCACTAATTGATTTTGAGAAGATTAATATGTCATCAATGTAGACAATGGAAAAATGACTAAATGGGTTAAATATATCATTCATTATATGTTGAAATTCACTAGGAGCATTTTTTAAACCGAATGGCATGACATTCCATTCATATTGACCAAAGGGTGTATTAAATGCAGTTTTATACCTATCTTTAGGGTGAATTTGAATTTGCCAAAAACCACTTTTTAAATCAAATTTACTGAAAATAACGGCTTGACTAAGTCGTTTAATTAAATCTTTTTTATTAGGAATAGGATACCGAATCCATTCTAAAACAGAATTTAATGGTTTGTAATTAATAACAAGTCGAGGGACACCTCGTTCTAATTCAGCATTTTTATTAACATAAAAAGCGGGGCAGGACCAAGGTGATTTACTTGGACTAATTATACGATTTTTCAATAATTCCTTAATTTCTTTTTTACACATTTCAAGTAATTCATGATTCATTTGGATAGGTCGAGATTTAGTAAGAATTTGGGATTCATGAAAATTCTTAATATAGGGTAAGGTAACGACATGTTTTTTTCGATGCCAAAATGCAGTAGGTAAAGTGGAGCAAACAGTTGATTCGAGTTTTAATTGAAAATCCTTGATTTGAGAGACAAGAACTGGATTAGTTAATTGTTGATCAATTCTTTTGTGATTGATTTCTTCTTTTAGAAATTTTAAATGCCGAGTAAGGCGGTTAATTTGATGAGAAATAGAACAATCTTTTAATTGGTTTAAGTATAATAATTCAGGAGGAGATAAAAACTTAAATGTAACTGGTTGGCCTAGAACATGTGTAGTAATTCCGGTACTAGATGTAGTAAAGGGATATAGTAAATATATAAATGGGGAACCCAAAATAATTTTATCTGTCATATTAGTGACTAAAACAAAAGAGGTGTTGAAACATATATTATCTTGGCAAACATGTACTTTTGGTAATTTATATTTAATATGCATTTTTGTACCATTAGCAGAAGTTAATTTTTCTTGACATTTTTCATAATATGTAGTAGGAAGTAATCCTTCTTGGATACAATTTAAATCAGCACCAGTATCAATTAAGGCAATTAATTCTAATTCAAAATCATTTACAATTATTTTGATTTTAGAATACCATTTTTGAATGTAAAGTTTGTTGATTAGACTTAACCGTTTTTCTTCAGGATTATTGGATTGAGATTGGTGTGATCGGTTATCAAATATTAAGTTATCCGGATTAGGATCAGATTCATGTTCAGATCCATGTGGGGATTCATGTTCATTGGTTTGGAAATTGTCTAAACTTTTATCAAGTTTTAAAGTAATAATTTCATCTTCTAATTTTTTATCTTTGTGCTGTAATTCTTTGATTGTTTGTTTAATCTGATTAATTTCTTGTTGTAAATCTTGTAATGTAACGTTGTCTTTTTGTTTATTTTTAAATCTTTCTAAAGTTTTGGATAGACTAATGATAGGTTTATCAAATTTAGGTTTGGAATCTGAATGAATTAAGAGGGATTTTAATTTATCAGTATATTTTTGTTTTAACTTGGGATCATCTAACTTACTAATTAGGTCGATGAGGGCAGATTCTTCTTGAGTAGTTTTGGTGAGGACAGTTATTTGTTTAACTGGTTTACAACAAACGTCATTACAACCTATTGTAATATCATTATCGGAATTATTACTAGGTGAATGGTAGTCGGATGAAGTATTAGAATGATCAGAAGAGGAGCTACTATATGATTGATTTAATTGAAAGATTTCATATAATTGATTTTTGGAATTATCATCAATGTGGAGTTGATTGACTCGATCTTTTAATTTTTGTTTTTCTTTGCATTTATTAGAGTAATGACCTTTTTGACCACAGTTATAACAAGTAACATCTTTAGTAGATTTAGATTTTGGATGTGATTTAGATTTATAATATTTCTTTTTAGGTTTGGTATAAAATTGATCATTGGATTGGGAAGGTGAATAATTCTTCTTATATTTATATTTATTGGAATGTTTATAGGATGATTTATGTTTGGAGTATTTGTGTGACTTCCTACGAGAGGGTGCAACAGGAGGTAAACCATATTGTTCACAGAAATTTCCTAATTCATACTTAGCTCTATGTTTATCTTTATTAGCTTTTTGAGTAAGTTTAAGGTCAATACACATTTTTAAACCTTCTTTTTGGATAGTACTAATTATATCTCCATACGTGAGATTATCATATTCAATAATACCAGTGGGTTGACTAAGAACATCTCTAATTTTATGGGCAAATAAGCTAGGTAATCCATTAATAAATTTTTCTTTCCAAAATGATTTAGTACAGTCTTCGCGTAACATGACACGAGAGGTAAATACATCTTTATACCATCTAAAATCACTTAAGGTTGGACAGTTAAGATTACTTAATTGATCATGGATCCGAGAATAAATATTTGTTGGGGTACCAATAAAATGTCGAACTATCGTATAGATTAATTGATTAATTCCATCAGGGTGACAACATCCAATAGATTCATCAAAAAGAGGGAGTCCATTTTCATTAGTTTGATTGGCATAAATAACAGAGTCACGGTCTGTTTCAGTGAGGTATTTTTCCCACCAAGATTTAAGCATACCAGTAAAACCAGAGGTAAGTAAGGAAACAATTTCAGGTTGAGTGTATTGGGGATAATTACTGAGATAACTATTGGCGACCATAGATAAATGATTTAATTTTTGAAGGATTTGATCTTCACTGAGACCATCAATATTCCATTCGTATAATCTTTTAGCAGAAACAGAAAATTGATTACTAATATTTGTGTCTTCAAATTGGAGGTCGACAGGAGTAGGTTTAGAGTACCAGTTTTTGGTAGTTTGAGGATTAACTTTGGGATAGTGAATTTTATTAAGAGTAGTAGGTTGAAATTGTTGAGCTAATTGATTTAGTTCATTATCAGTAGTGTCAGTTTCAGATTGATCAGATATAGTATTAGTAATAGGTTGTTGATTTAAAACAGTAAGACCTTTATCTTTAGATGTAGAAGTATCATTAGGAGTTAATTTGGTAAATAATTGTTCAATAGCTTTGACAGTAGATTGGTCAGTAGTAACTAGACTATTTCGTTTAGAACGATGACTAGGCAGATTAAGTAATGGTGGATCTAAAGTTTTAGCTGATTTGGCAGATTGGTCATCGAAATTAGTTTCCAATTTATCTAATTGTTTACCAATTGTTTTGAGACATTGATTAGTATAATTGTTTTGTTCAATAACTTTTTTGATTTCAGGATCAGTACCTGGTAGTTTAAAAGGAGAGGCTGGAACTTCAGAACCTTGGTGTTCAATAATTATATTTTCTAATGGAGGATGATTAGAACTAACAGAAGTATTTGGAGAAGTTTTCCATTTATGTTTGGTGATTGTATTAACCTTTTTGTAATATTGATCCATATAATCAAAGAAAGATAATTCAAAACTATATTGAACCATAAAATTATACCATTCTCTAGTGATTCTGGATTGTTGGACAGAATTATATTTAGCACTGTAAGCTTGTCGTTTAGTTTTATTTTCTTTGGATCGGAATTCAATAAGTAATTTATTTAAATCAGGAGTAAAATCTTTTTTGATTGTCATTAACTGGGGATTGACAGGTGGTATTAATCCTTCGAAATCAGTTTGAGTTGGGGAATTATTTGAAGCTATTTCTTCTTCAGGGAAATGTGAGGTAGTAGTATAAACAGGTTTACTAATTTGGGAAGTGGTAGAATTATCAATTCCTTTTAATTTATTTGTTGAAGTTGGATTAGTTGGACCAAGATGGATTTGACTGTTTTTCCTAAATAGAGGAGTGTTAAATATTTCATCCTCAGTTGATATTTTAGAAGGGATACTAGATGTACTATGTCTAGAAGATTGACTTCGATTGAATTTAATATTAACGGATCCATCATTGTTTTGCTGGATATGTTGAATGTCTTGGATTGAAGATTGTTGTTGATTATGTTTGTAATTTTCATTGACAGTGACCCATTGATCCGGTAAATTAATATCTTTCCATTCAATCATGTGAGGAATATTAATGTTTGATTCATTAGTACTACTGCTTTGGATTAATAAAGTTTTATCTTTAGGACTTTTATGTAGAGCATGAACATTTAAATTAGTTTGCATACATTTATAATGAACACGATAAATTAAAGCAATATTATGAGAAGAATCTAACATTTCAGTATATTCACCATGTAATTGAATGTTCAGTGTTAATGCTTTGAGAATATGTGGATCTCTTAAACTTAGTGTAAAATCAGGAAAACAATTAAAATGTACGGGACCTTTATTAAGACCAGTTTCCATCATTCCCATTAAACTAGCATTGTAATTAAGAAAACGAGCATCTCTTAAACAGAGTAAAACAGAAGTATTTTGTCCTATCATTGTTAATGGATTGACACCAATTTGTATTAAACCAATATGTATAAAATTGTAACCGCGATCTAAATGTCGTTTGATTAATTTTTTATCAAATAACTGACAGGTTTCTCTTGGTTTTTCTAAAGCATAAACTTGTTCAATAGTTTTAACATGGAGAGTAACTTTAAAAACATCCTGTATAAAAGAAGTTTTATAAATCTCTTTAATAGGTAGTTTTGGAATATTCCATCCAGAATTAATTTGATCATTTTGTATTTCAACATCTTCTTCATTAATTATGATGCCTGGATTAGGTATGGAAGGCAAGGCAGTTGACCTAGAACTGACTGATGAGTTACTTCTAAATAATCGATTCATTGTTCTGTATTAATTAACCAGTTTTACAGATATCTTAATACATACCCTATTCTTGTCAATTTTACCACATACCTAGTGTACATACATACCCTATCTTTAAATCCCAAAGTCTGACTCTGCCTAAAACGAAGGACTTACTGAAGACTGGGAAGAAGTGGGTGACTTAAACTAGGTGGATAGAACAGACTGATCTTGTGGGTGATTTGAACTGAAAACAGGATTAATTAAGCAAACAAGGAAGGCGATTGAGCAGAAGTAGCTAAACAGTTAGAAACAGGATACAACATCACTTGGCTCTGATACCATCAAGGCGGAAGCAGTACATACAGAGATGGATTAGTTGGGAAGCAGTATATATATATATATATATATTGATGGTATCAGAGCCAAGTGATGTTGTATCCTGTTTCTAACTGTTTAGCTACTTCTGCTTAATCGCCTTCCTTGTTTGCTTAATTAATCCTGTTTTCAGTTCATCTTAATCACCCACAAGATCAGTCTGTTCTATCCACCTAGTTTAAGTCACCCACTTCTTCCCAGTCTTCAGTAAGTCCTTCGTTTTAGGCAGAGTCAGACTTTGGGATTTAAAGATAGGGTATGTATGTACACTAGGTATGTGGTAAAATTGACAAGAATAGGGTATGTATTAAGATATCTGTAAAACTGGTTAATTAATACAGAACAATGAATCGATTATTTAGAAGTAACTCATCAGTCAGTTCTAGGTCAACTGCCTTGCCTTCCATACCTAATCCAGGCATCATAATTAATGAAGAAGATGTTGAAATACAAAATGATCAAATTAATTCTGGATGGAATATTCCAAAACTACCTATTAAAGAGATTTATAAAACTTCTTTTATACAGGATGTTTTTAAAGTTACTCTCCATGTTAAAACTATTGAACAAGTTTATGCTTTAGAAAAACCAAGAGAAACCTGTCAGTTATTTGATAAAAAATTAATCAAACGACATTTAGATCGCGGTTACAATTTTATACATATTGGTTTAATACAAATTGGTGTCAATCCATTAACAATGATAGGACAAAATACTTCTGTTTTACTCTGTTTAAGAGATGCTCGTTTTCTTAATTACAATGCTAGTTTAATGGGAATGATGGAAACTGGTCTTAATAAAGGTCCCGTACATTTTAATTGTTTTCCTGATTTTACACTAAGTTTAAGAGATCCACATATTCTCAAAGCATTAACACTGAACATTCAATTACATGGTGAATATACTGAAATGTTAGATTCTTCTCATAATATTGCTTTAATTTATCGTGTTCATTATAAATGTATGCAAACTAATTTAAATGTTCATGCTCTACATAAAAGTCCTAAAGATAAAACTTTATTAATCCAAAGCAGTAGTACTAATGAATCAAACATTAATATTCCTCACATGATTGAATGGAAAGATATTAATTTACCGGATCAATGGGTCACTGTCAATGAAAATTACAAACATAATCAACAACAATCTTCAATCCAAGACATTCAACATATCCAGCAAAACAATGATGGATCCGTTAATATTAAATTCAATCGAAGTCAATCTTCTAGACATAGTACATCTAGTATCCCTTCTGAAATATCAACTGAGGATGAAATATTTAACACTCCTCTATTTAGGAAAAACAGTCAAATCCATCTTGGTCCAACTAATCCAACTTCAACAAATAAATTAAAAGGAATTGATAATTCTACCACTTCCCAAATTAGTAAACCTGTTTATACTACTACCTCACATTTCCCTGAAGAAGAAATAGCTTCAAATAATTCCCCAACTCAAACTGATTTCGAAGGATTAATACCACCTGTCAATCCCCAGTTAATGACAATCAAAAAAGATTTTACTCCTGATTTAAATAAATTACTTATTGAATTCCGATCCAAAGAAAATAAAACTAAACGACAAGCTTACAGTGCTAAATATAATTCTGTCCAACAATCCAGAATCACTAGAGAATGGTATAATTTTATGGTTCAATATAGTTTTGAATTATCTTTCTTTGATTATATGGATCAATATTACAAAAAGGTTAATACAATCACCAAACATAAATGGAAAACTTCTCCAAATACTTCTGTTAGTTCTAATCATCCTCCATTAGAAAATATAATTATTGAACACCAAGGTTCTGAAGTTCCAGCCTCTCCTTTTAAACTACCAGGTACTGATCCTGAAATCAAAAAAGTTATTGAACAAAACAATTATACTAATCAATGTCTCAAAACAATTGGTAAACAATTAGATAAATTGGAAACTAATTTCGATGACCAATCTGCCAAATCAGCTAAAACTTTAGATCCACCATTACTTAATCTGCCTAGTCATCGTTCTAAACGAAATAGTCTAGTTACTACTGACCAATCTACTGTCAAAGCTATTGAACAATTATTTACCAAATTAACTCCTAATGATACTTCTACATCTAAAGATAAAGGTCTTACTGTTTTAAATCAACAACCTATTACTAATACTATATCTGATCAATCTGAAACTGACACTACTGATAATGAACTAAATCAATTAGCTCAACAATTTCAACCTACTACTCTTAATAAAATTCACTATCCCAAAGTTAATCCTCAAACTACCAAAAACTGGTACTCTAAACCTACTCCTGTCGACCTCCAATTTGAAGACACAAATATTAGTAATCAATTTTCTGTTTCTGCTAAAAGATTATACGAATGGAATATTGATGGTCTCAGTGAAGATCAAATCCTTCAAAAATTAAATCATTTATCTATGGTCGCCAATAGTTATCTCAGTAATTATCCCCAATACACTCAATCTGAAATTGTTTCCTTACTTACCTCTGGTTTTACTGGTATGCTTAAATCTTGGTGGGAAAAATACCTCACTGAAACAGACCGTGACTCTGTTATTTATGCCAATCAAACTGATGAAAATGGACTCCCTCTTTTTGATGAATCTATTGGATGTTGTCACCCTGATGGAATTAATCAATTAATCTATACGATAGTTCGACATTTTATTGGTACCCCAACAAATATTTATTCTCGGATCCATGATCAATTAAGTAATCTTAACTGTCCAACCTTAAGTGATTTTAGATGGTATAAAGATGTATTTACCTCTCGTGTCATGTTACGCGAAGACTGTACTAAATCATTTTGGAAAGAAAAATTTATTAATGGATTACCTAGCTTATTTGCCCATAAAATTAGAGATGTTCTTAGTCAACCCATATATATATATATATATATATATATTTCTTTGTTCATGAAATAATTTTAATCTATTATGGCAAATCTCGGTTTTTGACTTCCACCTTCATTGTATTAAGATATCTAAAAAATTAGAGATTAATTAATAAAAAATGAAATCATATTTCAACGCAAGGCATGCAAATTATTATTTTTTAATCAAAGAAGAATGCGCCAAGTTTTTTCGTATAAGATTTTAATAAGGAGCTAATGTTATAAATAAATAAATTTCACACTTTTTTTTAAAAAAAATATAAAGATAGTATTATATAAATAAATACATATAAACTTCATTGCATTGTGTTTAATAATAAAAAAATTGAATATTTTATTGTAATGTCTGTTTTGAATGGTAACGTCAGGGATATAAAGGCCCTGTTTGGTAAAACTTTTAAGCAGTTTATTTCAGCTTTTAACTTAATTTAAGATAAAAACATGTGTTTGGCTTAGCTTATTTTACCAATTTATAGCTTAAATAAAGCTAATTTTCAACTTATTTTCCAAGTGGGTCAGGGGATGCTTAAGTTTATAGCTTAAGCGCGCAGCTATATAGTGGGTGCTAAAATGACTTAAATGTCCCTCCTAATCTCCATTATTTACGAAAATGCCACTATATATACCCGTCTGATTGCCCTAACTCTCGCCTCTCACACTCTTCTCTCCTATTCTCCTCTCCTCTAGCAACTGAAAAGAAGCTCGACCAACACCCACGAAAACAGTGGTCGACCTCTTTGATCATAGCAGATCGAGCTTGTAAAGCCTTCGTCTACCACTCCAGAAAGAGTCGTCCCCCTATTTTTTCGTTCATCTACACCGAAAAGATAAGATTTCATGACTATGATACATGTATGGACTCAATTAGGGTTTTGTTCTTCATTATGTGAAATGGTGTCTTCTCTCTCTTCTTCACTCTGTGATTAGGGTTGAAAACCCCTTTTTGACTGCGATCTGTTATTAGTTGAGGTGCTTTGACTGCGATCTGTCTCAATATTCTGTTTGTGCGTTGAAGAGGATTTAGTGAATGAACATGTTGATATTCATCAATTTGTTTGAATTCTGTTTCCAGATTCTTGTTATGATATAAGTTATGAATTAATCAGGTTGAATATGATGTTCGATTTTTCAACTGCCTGGCAATTTGAATCATTTGGTCTTTTCATTGAGACATTGAGTGCCCTAATATTAATTTTTTGATATTTTCTCTTGAGCATAAAATAGCTCTTAATTTGTGGAATTAGTTTTGTAATTTTAATGATTTATGTAACCTGATAGCACACAAATGAATGGAAAATGTAAGCAAAAAAGTTACCTGTTGGTTCATGGACTTGGAAGATGATTTCTCTACTCATTCTTTTTAAATGAATTTCAGCTTATTGAATAATTTTACCTTTCCACATTATAATCACGCTTCTGTGCATATCTAAATACATAGAATAACTTTAAATTGTTGAGCCATTTTGATTGTTAACTTCGAGCAGTGTTCTTGGTGAAACTGTGAATAAGCAGGATCTATTCTATCCAAAACAAGCATGATCTAATAATTATTTTATATGTAATAATTACTTTTTGTAGAGCATGAAACATGTGAGTTATGCACTTCTGTTTTTTTTTTTTCATATGAAAATGAGACAAGAAGTTAAGAGTTGCTAGCAAAATCATGTCTACAAAAACATGTGTTGTTAATTATAAGAAAATATTAGTATATATTAGTATAGCCAACACATGTGTTGTTAATTAACAAAAGGGAATGTTATGTTCTGTTCTACAAAAACAAAATATTAGTATCTAACAAACATAAAATAAAAGAAAAAAGGTTAATGCTAAACTCTTATTCTAGATTGTGTTAAACTCTTTTGTTTTGTAAAACTAATTGAGTAATATTTTTTAGCAATTTTTTTTTTTTTTTTCTTATGAATTTTTGAAAAAGAAAAAGTTATCTATAAAAACTGACAAGTTAAAAAATTACTAAAAATTGAAAAAAGAGTAAATAATAGTTGATTTCAATTAATAGTTGAATGAAAATGAGTTTTTTTGGAGGTTCTCCTCTTTTTCCTAAGGAGAATAGGGAAGAAAAAGTTTTGTAGAGCACATTGGTAAACCTTGAAAAACCAATTGAAAATCTTGTATGGTTGAATTGAATCTTTTAACTTTATTAGTTCATAAATCTTTTGACTTTATTAGTTAATGTTCCTAATTAATGGAGAGGCATGTCATCCTCTAGTAACTATTATTCTAGTGGTGAGAGCTTCAACTTGAGGTATGAGCCTTTGAAATGTGATTGTGGGCTAAGAGCTGCCATAAGGGTTACCGAGTCTGACAAGCCATCTAAAGGGAGACTGTATTTCAATTGTAAGAAGAGAAATTGTCAATTTTGGAGGTGGTGTACCCCAAAATTTATTACGATGGTAGAGAGGCTGAGGAACGAGAGAATGATTTATCAAAATCAACATATGGAGACTGTAGGACTAAAAGTGAAGAACCAAATGCTTGAGCAATCCAATGCTTTCATGAAGCAACTTGTTGTGGGTCTGGTCACGATTTGTATTGTTATGTCAGTTGCATTACTCTTTAAATGATGATAGGTGCCATTTAGAGATACCCGATGTTTTTGTGCTAAGTAGTTTACCATGAACTATTGTACCCAATGAAAGTTGACATAGTTTCCATGTATGGTTATTTTGTACTAATCTAGTTATTATAATGCAAGTACTAATGAATGAGTTTGTTTTAAATTTTTTTTTTCTTTCATAGAATGAGTACCCAAGAGGAAACACAACCTGAAAATAGGAAGAACAAGGGAAAATCAAGTCAAGTACCATCCGTTAAAGCTCATTCGGATGCAAAATCAAATGAAATTTTTATTAAGATTTGTGTTGAGAAAGTGAAGGTTGGACATAGACCTGGTACACACTTAGATAAGGTCAGGTGGGAAAATGTGATAACTAAGTTTAAAAGTATGACTGGAAAATCATACCAACGAATACAAATGAAAAATTATTGGGATGTGTTGAAAAAAGATTGGCTTTTATGGAATAATCTGTTAAGGGGTAAGACAGGTTTTGGCCGTGATCCATTAACTGGAGCTATATCTGCATATGATGAGTGGTGGACTTTGAAATTGGAGGTACGTGAATTGCTTAATGTACATATTTTGTTTGTTTTTAGTTTAAATACACCAAATTTTGTTACTTGAAATTGTTACATTTTCCTTTGTAATTGTTGCAGAGGTATCCTGATGCTGCTAAATTCTGGCGTATTCCGTTGCAATTCGCTGAAGACTTAGACATACTATTCTCAGATGCAGCTGCTACAGGAGAATGGGCATACACTCCTAGCTCAGGGGTAATGCCTCAGACTGATGAGACGCCGGAGGAATTTCATACCCCATATGATGCTGAATTTCATGATGATGCTGATTTGGTGGTGGTTCGTCCTTCCGAGTTAAACAAAAAAGGGTCATCAAACACTGATGGTTCATCAACCAAGAGCAAGACAAAGAAGAAATTTACTGGTGCAGCTCTACTGAACAAGACACTTGATTGTATAGTCAATGTGGTTGAATCATCTTCAGCAACTTCAACACAAACCTCATTAAGATATCCTTCAATTGCAGAATGTTTGGCGTAGTTGGAAAGCATCCCTGGTGTGTCCCTAGATGATGAGCTGTATGTATGGGCTACCAGATTGTTCTTACGAGACAAGCGTCGTGAGTGCTTTATGAGTCTTCCAACAGATGAAGTTCGGTTGAGGTTTCTAAAGTTAGAGATTGAGATAGAGAAGACCACCACAAGTTATCGCGGCTAATTGTTTTTGAGATGGACTGTTGCGTTGAACTCATTATTTTTTTTCTTTTATTAATATTTTTGTTGGACTTTGATGGATATTATTGACTATGTTGGACTTTTATTATTAATATTTGACTATGTTGGACTTTGATTAATATTGAAAAATGTTGGACTTTTATTATTAATATATGGGTAGATGGCATTTTCATAGTTGAATGGTAGGTGAATGGTTGACTGGTTGAATGTTAGTTCAATGGTTGAAATGTTAGTTGAATAGTTGAATGGTTGGTTTGAATTTTGAATATGAATGGTAGGTGAATGGTAAAGATTTTTATATATATGTAGATATTTTCCAGGTGGTGTTATTATGGTGTTTTCAGCTGAGCTAAATTTGGAGGTCATTCTAGTTTGAATTTCAATCTTTTACTACTGTATTGCTATGTTCATTGAAGGTAAAATTTCAGGAAGTTCAATTTGCTTGCTATTTGAAATGATCATTTGTATTACATAAAAGATGGTTTTGACTTTTTTCTGAACCAGTCTTTCAATTAGCTTTTCCTTCTTGTGAACCAGTCTTTCTAATTCACTTTGTAGCTATGTTATGTATTTTAGTACATGTGGTACTGTGGAAGTGGAAAGTATTACATATTACATATTTTGGTACATGTGGCCTACTTCATTAAGGGATGGAATGGCTTTGTGCACAGGTCTGTCTGCAATTTTCCATATGTGCTTGGTATTGAGCAACTTTTTAGTTGGTTAAACACATTTTTAATATCTCAAACATGTGTTTAGGCTTAGTTCTCCACTTATGTGGTACTCTGACTTTTTCCAGGGAGGTAGACCAAGGGTTTATTTTCCTTCTTTTTTTTTTTTTTGGAATGGGGGGGAGAGAGAGAGAGAGAAAAATTATACTCATATAAGATTTGTTAAAAATAAATCGAGTAGTTAGCATTATTTGCAATCTGAATTATTTGTGAAAATTTGACGGTTTTTTTAGCTGTCACGTATTCATGCTATCAATAACCGAGCTAGATATGTTGTCTTGCAAGGGATTTCCTTTTTGATTGATTCTATAGATGGGATCAAAACAATTTTTGAATAAGGTTACTTGATTTTTTTTTTTTTAAATGATGATAGAGAATTGATATACATTCTAACATGATTGTATACTTTTTATATTTATCTAGGGAATTGCTTTGTAATTTATGCTTTGATATCATTAATTTTAAAAACAAAATGCCAAAATTACCCTTCCATCCCTTAAATGTAATTAATTAACCCAAAT
This sequence comes from Camellia sinensis, assembly GCF_055761805.1. Classification (NCBI taxonomy): domain Eukaryota; kingdom Viridiplantae; phylum Streptophyta; class Magnoliopsida; order Ericales; family Theaceae; genus Camellia; species Camellia sinensis. The sequence goes on from NC_138964.1 coordinate 195,732,911, forward strand.
TTACCCTAAGAAAATTAAACAAGGTCTGTTTGGTTGTGTGAAGTGGCCTACTTCATTAATAGCTCTATTTTGTATTAACAACTTTAAAATCTGTAAGTGTAAATGAAAACGGGCGTGGCAGACGAGACAACGGAGAAGACCCAGACAAAAGATGGTTGAGAATCCGCACTGCCATAACAACGGTGTTCAAAAAACCAATATATCAGATTCTGAGCGAAATAAGAGATGAGCCTTTTGTCAAGTGGCCAGCCAAGCTAGGGGAAGCTCAGAAAGACTACGACGACAGATCACGGTGCACCTTCCACAAAGAAAAGGGGCACCGAACTGAGAATTGCACACCGTTAAGACAACACTTGGAAGAGTTGGTGGCAGCAGGCCACTTGGACAAATCTATTGAAGGAGGAACGCAACCAGCCCTCCAAGATCATAATAACCATCCCAACGGAATGCCAATCGATGCACCGCCTCAAGGTACTATCAATGTCATACATGGAGTTTTTTAACCTGAGCGCGTATGCGAGCTCAGAGGGTCAATCAAAAAGGCTGAGCACTTTAGAGAAGTGCTAGGTGCCCAACCTACCACCAAGAAAGGGAAGACAGAGGCAACAAACGTCATGTCTTTTTCGGATAAAGACCTGGATCGAATATACTGTCCTCACAATGATGCTCTGGTTGTCACTCTCCGAGTCAAAGATTTTGACGTCAAGCGGATTCTGATCGACCAGGGTAGTTCATGTGAGATCATGTGCTACGAAACATTCAAACAGTTGAAGCTGCAAGACAAAGACTTGGCGCCTGCAGTTTCTCCCCTAATTGGATTCAACTCCATGCCAGAATGGCCCGTCGGCAAAATAATTCTTCCGGTCAGAGCAGGAAGCGTAACAAAACAAGTGGAGTTCTGGGTATTGAAGGTCCCCTCCACTTACAACATCATCTTGGGCAGAACATGGCTGCATGCCATGCGTTCGGTAGCGTCATCATACCATCAGGTAATGCGGTTTCCCAACGACACCGGTATAATTGAAGAAGTCTATGGAGATCAGATCATGTCAAAGCAATGTTTCGCCACGGTGAATGGCAGCCGCGCTGCCAAAGGATATGTTCATTCGGTGGAAGAACCAAAAAGTAATGAACTATTCGCGGACGTCGGTAAAGAGGCTGATCAGAAAGCGGTGGAGGACTTGGTGGAGGTTAAAATAGATGAGAAGAACCCGGATAAGTTCTTCTTGCTTGGCTCATCGTTGTCCAGCGCTGAGAGATTAGAGGTCTTGGAATTCTTGACCTCTAACATCGAAGTGTTTGCCTGGACGCCCTACGACATGCCAGGCATTGATCCAAACTTCATCAGTCACCAACTCAATGTCCACCCATCCGCCAGACCAGTCATACAACGCACACGCAGATCGACACTCCACCACGCCGAAATAGTGGCAGAAGAAGTAGGCAACCTGCTGGAGGTAGGAGCAATTAGAGAAGTACACTACCCAAGATGGATCTCCAACACAGTCGTAGTGCCAAAAAAGAATGGTAAATGGCGTGTCTGCGTCGACTACAAAACGATCAACAAGGCCTGCCCAAAAGATAGCTTTCCTCTACCAAGGATAGATCAACTGGTGGACCTAACAGCAGGGCATAACCGACTTAGCTTTCTGGATGCATACAGAGGCTACCACCAGATCGCCATGCATGAACCAGACCAGGAGGTCACATCCTTCACAACACCAAGGGGATTATATTGCTACAAGGTCATGCCCTTTGGCCTAAAGAACGCAGGGGCGACATTCCAACGGATGGTCACCAAGATGTTCGAACCATTGTTAGGCAGAACAATGGAGGCTTACATCGACGACATGGTGGTCAAAAGTAAGGATGAGAATGACCATCTTAAAGACCTAGGCGAGATGTTCCAGATCTTGAAGAAACACAAATTGCGCCTCAATACGTCCAAATGCGCATTCGGAGTTGGATCTGGCAAATTCTTGGGCTTCCTTGTGACCAACCGGGGTATAGAAGCAGACCCTTCTCAGATTAAAGCAATCCAGGAGTTGGAGAGACCAAACTCAGTCAAAGAAGTGCAGCATCTCACTGGTATGGCGGCTGCGCTCAACCGGTTCATAAGCAGGTCATCAGACAGACTACGACCATTCTTCCAAGCTTTAAAAGCCAAGTTTGAGTGGGATGAAGAATGCGACCAAGCTCTGGAAAGCTTGAAGGAGTACATGTCTTCCCCACCACTACTTGTTACTCCAGTACCTGGTGAAGAACTCTTTGTGTACCTGGCAGTCTCTCAGCACGCAGTTAGCGCAGTGTTGGTTCGTGCAGAAGGAATACAACACTTGCCCATCTTTTATGTCAGCAAGACATTGTTGGGAGCCGAAACAAGGTACTTGCCCTTAGAGAAACTAGCATTAGCATTAATGATGGCATCCAGAAAATTGGCACACTACTTTCATGCCCACACCATAGTCGTCCTCACAGCTTTTCCACTAAAAGCTCTGTTTGAAAGGGCGAACTTTTCTGGGCGAATCTTAAAGTGGGCAGTAGAGTTGGGACAATTCGACATCAAGTTCCAACCCAAGACCGCAATAAAAGCCCAATCTTTGGCAGACTTCGTCGCAGAGTTTACTCCTGGAAGTCATCATATCTGCCCAGTCGACCTAACTGACACAACCGAACTAGGAACGGAAGTTGACGTCGGAATAGCGCAACCCCTAGTAGAGGGTAGTCAATCAAGCACCAAGGTAGACCATACTAAGGACAACAAGGAAGAGACAAACAAAGGCTCACCAACAGTTCAATCAGAGGATGAAGGGCAGACAGTAAACATGGACCTTGAAGAAAACACCATCCTTGACCCCACAACATCATCTGACCCCTCCACTTGCTGGAAGTTATTCGTTGGAGAGATGTGGAAGCTCTTTGTGGATGGAGCATCCAACCGGCATGGTGCAGGACTTGGCATAGTCCTCATCTCCCCAGACGGCCTAGTTATAGAGCAAGCAATCAACCTTGGCTTCCCAGCATCCAACAATGAAGCGGAGTATGAGGCGCTTCTCGCAGGACTCAAGTCAGCACACTACATAAAGGCCATCGAACTAATGGTTTACAGCGACTCACAACTGGTGGTAAACCAAATTTCTGGCGATTACGAAGCAAAGGATGACAGAATGGCCAAATACCAAGAGCTGGTCAGAACAGAGATCAAAAAGTTCAATGTAGCAAGGATAGAACAAATTGGCAGGGAGGAAAACAGCAGAGCAGACGAACTAGCAGGCTTTACCTCGATGGCAGATGTATCTACCCCTCATCCATTACTCATCGACTACCTACCAAGACCAAGCATAGAAGACCCCGAAGCAGAAGAGGTATGTTGCGCAGAACTAGGCCCCTCTTGGATGGATCCCATCATCCTGTTCCGAAAAGACGGCATCCTACCAGAAGAGAAAAAAGAGGCCAACAGAATAAGGGCAAAGTCGCAGCGATTTTGGCTATCTCCATCTTTGGCATTATACAAGAAGTCATTCTCAGGGCCTTACCTAAAGTGCGTTCATCCCAGCAAAGTAGAAGCATTCTTGTTCGAAATACACGAAGGAGTATGCGGAAGCCATCAAGGGGGAAGGTCGCTAGCTTACAGGGCCATTTCACAAGGTTATTGGTGGCCATACATGCAGGCAGACTCAGAGAAATATGTGAAGAAGTGTGAAAAATGCCAGAAATTCGCACATCAAATACATCAACCAGCCAGAGAACTCCTACCATTGACTAGCCCATGGCCTTTCGCAATGTGGGGTTTGGACATCGTAGGACCACTCCCAACAGCACCCGGCGGCAGGAAGTTCTTTCTCGCGGCAACAGACTACTTCACAAAGTGGGTTGAAGCAGAAGCATTGGCATCAATCAAGGAAAAAGATGTAAAGAAGTTCGTCTGGCAAAACATCATCACTCGATTTGGCATACCAAAGGCCCTAATCTCAAACAATGGCACTCAATTCGACGGCAGAATCTTCAGAAGCCTTTGTGAAGAGTACAAGATAGAGTTCTACAATTCTACACCAGCATATCCTCAAGCGAATGGCCAAGCAGAAGCATCAAATAAAGTCGTCTTGGATGGACTAAAGAAAAGACTAGAGAAGGCAAAAGGCAAGTGGGCAGACGAACTTCCTCATGTTTTATGGGCATACCGCACCACACCTCGGCGATCGACAGGAGAAACACCATTCTCCTTAGCTTACGGAATGGAAGCAGTAATCCCACTAGAAGTTGGCCTCCCCACAATTCGAAGCGAAAATTTTGATCCAGACTTAAATGGAGAAGCCATAGCTTTAGAACTCGACCTCGCAGAAGAAAGAAGAGAAAGAGCACTGGTTCACATCGCCGCATACCAACGAGAGTTAATCAGAAAATACAACAAAAAGGTGCATCCAAGACAATTCAAGATCGGCGATTGGGTACTGCGCAAAGTAATGGGAAACACTTTGATCCCAGGAGATGGAAAGTTAGGGCCAAACTGGGAAGGTCCTTACAAGGTGGTTGGGTTAGCAGGCAAAGGGGCATACCACCTAGAAAACAAGGATGGCAAGGCAATCCCTAGGCCATGGAATACGGCCAATCTCAAGTTATTTTACTTTTAGCTTTTCTTTTTCAAACATATGTAATTTTTTCTTCCTTCAATAAAACAAGCAATTCTTTTCAGCACAAGTTGTTCTTTGTAAAAGTTAGCCTTAGTAAAGATTAGGTATATTGCAAGCATTCTATTCTAAGTTGGCTGGATGAAACCAACACCCTTCCTAAGCCCAGGATAAGGATCCAGGCTGCAGGACGTTTGGTCGGAATAACCAAACATTGTTCTAAGTTAGCGGGAAAAACTAAATTAGAGGTTGGCTGGATTAAACCAACACCCTTCCTAAGCCCAGGATAAGGATCCAGGCTGCAGGACGTTTTGGTCGGAATAACCAAACATTGTTCTAAGATAGCTGGAAAAACTTACTTAGAGGTTGGCTGGATTAAACCAACACCCTTCCTAAGCCCAGGATAAGGATCCAGGCTGCAGGACGTTTTGGTCGGAATAACCAAACATTATTCTAAGTTAGCTGGAAAAACTAACTTAGAGGTTGGCTGGAATAAACCAACTCTTGTTACTCTTCAGCCGAAGTAAGGGAATGGCTGAAGAGTGGTTGGCGGAATAAACCAACATTTGTTACTCTTCAGCCGAAGTAAGGGAATGGCTGAAGAATGGTTGGCTGGAATAAACCAACTCTTGTTACTCTTCAGCCGAAGTAAGGGAATGGCTGAAGAGTGGTTGGCGGAATAAACCAACACTTGTTACTCTTCAGCCGAAGTAAGGGTATGGCTGAAAAAGTGGTTGGCTGAATTAACCACTGTGTACTCCTCAGCCGAAATAATTATTTCGGCTAAGGAGTGGTTGGCTGGTAAGCATAGTTTAACCACTTAAAACCAAAACAGCAGTTGGAATAATAGAAGGCATCACAAAGTGCAAACATACAAATCAAAACCGGAATAACAGTCAAACAAAATTTTTCATTCATTGAAAAGCCATTACAAAGAAGGGGCACAGTTCGGCTACAAAGACAAAAGGCAACAAAAAGAGAAAAAATACAGAGTCAAGAGAAGAGATCTTCGATTTCGGCGTCAAAGGCAGCATCAGCATCAACATGAAGACCGGTTTCAGGCGGAAGCTCGGTGTCGGTAACAAGGGTTATTTCGGTCGGAACCACGGTCTCACCAGGCTGATCAACAGCTAAGTCTTCCACCATAGGTTCCGATCGAACTGACCGATCCACATCAACAACCGGAGCATCGTCAGAAGCAGAATCTTTATCTGAGTCTGAGCCCTCAAGAAACTGTTGCTGCATGACATTTGCATACTCCGCAAGGGATTTCGGTATAAAGTAGGCTGGAGGGTCGAAAACCTCGGTTTGAGGATCATGATCGAGCTTCTCAACGGCTCCCCTCCAGCCGCACTTAAAGAAAAGCTCCTTGGCGGCCTCACATTGTTTGACATAAACATCTTCTGCCTTCTGGAAGCCTCTCTTTTCGGCCTCTTTGGCGCTCTCCTTCGCCTGGGTTATTTCGGCGTCTTTTTTCTTTTCAAGTTTTAACAGCTCGCGCAGGTACTTGTCTTTCAAAACAATGGCAGTCTTTTGTTTTTCGGCTTCGGCCGAACTAACCATTCCGGTAAGTTGGCCGACCTCACCCCGTAGTTTGGCCATTTCCTTTCTGGCCTCCTCCAGCTCGGCCGCTTTCGCCTCGGCCTCTGCCGCTGCTTGCCTAGTTACTTTCCTAAGCTCCAGTACTTTCCTATGGGTGATTTGGTTTTTCTGAAGGGCCTGACAAAGCAAAGATTTCCCTTTAAACCGAAGTAGAAGTTGAAAAAATAAAGTAGACAGCAAGACGACCGAAGTTGCTTACCAGAATCATGGATTTTGCCGTTGACCGGATGGCCTTTAGTTCGGTATTCAGTTGTTTTTGGTGATGCTCCATGTCTTTGGGGAGGCACACACACTTGGCCAGATTGAGGGCCAACAAGTGGTCTTTTTCGGCAACAACCGAATCTGTATCTCGGATGTCTCGATCGTTGAAGGTAAGTTTTGGGGCCCAGCTGCCGGTAGTTCAGTCAGAGGGTACCAGTTGGGGGCTCGGTGGCATACTCGGCGGAAGTATGGGTTCTGCTTCATCAACCAAAATTTGTTGGGTCTCAGCAGTCCGGGCGCGCTTGGTTCGGCGAGAAGAGGACGGCTGTTGAGAAGGGAGGGCCACAACAGCAGGTTGCGATTGGCTGGGTGGTGTTACTTCGGGCCTAGTTGTTTCGGTCAGAAGGGCCCTGACTCTGCTTTTCTTTGCCATCTCTTCTTCTGCAGTTAATGGAACAAGTCGTATTTCGGGCAGGGTTGGGTCCGGTTCAGGTGCGTCTTTGAGAAGGAAATCGGTCACTCGGGCTTTTCGGCGACCGCTATATCTGTAGGTCGGCTCAAAGTTTAGAAGCCTAGCCCAACTCCTTTCTTCAACACGTAATGCGGCTCGGAGTGTGTTCAAACTTGGGTAGCTGTAATAGAAGGCAAGATGAGCTAGGTCTGCAAAAAGGATACAACTGTTAGATCGGTTATAACATCTAAAACCGAAGTACAAGAAAAAAATAATAAAATCGAAGTAAACTCTACCAGGTTTTCCTTTCTTCCAGTTAATACTTCGGCCTGGGATTTGGGCTTGCTGATCTTCAAAATTGCCCGATACCCAAAAAAAGTCATCATCATTGACGTCCTTATCCGGCGTGTCTTGTATTATCTTTTCTCTACGGCGGCGTATCCTAAGATAGTAAACCCAGCCATCTTCTTTGGAACCTATGGAATACTGGTGGAAGATTTCGGCTAAACCGAGGTTCAGGCCTGCTTGGCGGTTTAGCTCGGCTATACCCATTATTATCCGGTATGTATTAGTGGATAGCTGGGTTGGGCATAGTCTGGTTTGCCTAAGAAATTCACAAATTAAAGGCTGGACTGGGAACCTTAGTCCGGTCTCTATTATTGAAAGCAAGGTAAAGGGCACAAAGCCTGCCTCACCCCAGGGTATGATATCCTTCTTGGCTAGGGTAAGGTGTACATCGTCTGGAATGCCATGATCCCTTCGGAATTCGGCCATGCCACCAGGGGTCTCTACCAAATACCTATACTTACCCATTTGTGGTATAAATTATTAATAAGTTAGTTCGGTCGGAAGATTGGACTCAAGTAGCTCGGTTGAGCACAAGAAGGAATGCCTGGGCAACCTAAGTCTACAAAGTAGAAAACAAAGGGGTTAAGCACAGATCATAGGACCGTGCTACAAATTAGAAACAAGATAAAAACGCCCTATTTCGGCTTTAAGGGCAGGTGATATCTCGGTTTGGCAAAAGGTTCGGTAAGCTCGGTTTGAGCAAGTTGCTTATTAGACCGGTTCGCCATCTAGGGGCGGCTTTCTTAGTTCGGTCTAAAAACTAAGAGAGCTGGCTTAGCCCCAAGGCCTAAATCGGTTGAACTATGTGTTTTGTTACTTCGGTTGAGCCTCTAGGGGCAGCTTTCGGAGTTTGATATAGAAACCGAGAAAGCTGGCTTAGCCCCAAAGGCTTAGCTCGGTTAATGACTGAGGTTCCTAGTTTATTGAATTCATACTTCGTTCGGTGATCTTATTTCGGCTAAGTTGAATCGGAAATTTATTTTTCAAAGCTGCTGTCATCTTACAAGTTCTAGTTCGGTTAATTGTCTAAGGTGATCTACCGCTGTAGCACAAAAACAGTATCCTAGTTCGGTTGGGGCAAGATTTTGGATCAGAGACTAATTTTCTACAACATAGTCCATACGCGCATGGGTTCTATTGATTTTCTCATGAGAGTACAGAAGCAAAAACTAAAATGTGCGAACATGTTTCGTAAAAACGTAGAAAGCAGTAAGAAGAAAAGCAAAAACAAGTTTTTAGGGACTTACCAGAGGAAGAAGAAAGCTGAAGAGAGGAGAAACAGCACCAGCAAAGAACACCAAGCTCAGGGATCTCAGGGGTTGGAGAAGCAGAGGCACAAAGAGAAGAAGATGAACAGAAAAGGTAAATGAACTCAGGAAATAGAGAGAATGTTTTGTGAAGACGACGAGAGAAAAAGGGCGGGACTATTCAAAAATTTCGTGGTACGAGGGCGGCGTGACAGCTGCCCCCAGCCTATCAGAGCCCGCCACGTGGCATTGGAAAGGGAAGCGTTACAGTCGTGATTGAAGAGACGTTTTGACCGGATAAAGCAAAGCTCGGAGTAAAATTAGCTCAGCTGGATACACTAAAGGGTTTTTGGCTCGGCTGGAAAGGCTTGTAGAACTTCAGCTCGGTTGGAGGACTTGTAATTTCAATCATGCTGTGCAGATGAAATTAAGGGGCAATTGAGAGGGTAATTTTTGGGAAAAATTGGGCCAAGCTGTGAGTTGGGCTCTGTGGCCCAAAGTGTGAAGGACTCGGTAAAAGGCCGTAATGTTATTTCGGCCCAGTAGAGGTATAGTTACTCCGGCCCAGTAGAGGTATAATTATTTCGGTTCAAGAAGATGTATAGCTACTCCGGTCCGGTCGTGATGTCTCCTGAATAGGTCGGTCTGGCGGTACCTTTGAGTTAGACCAACCTAGGAGTCATACCGGTCGCAATTTGTTAAGTCTGGTCCAACCGTGCCATGGGTTGACAGGAGAGAGCCGAGGTAAGGAGGAGTAAAAGCAGAACCGAACTAAGGTATTTCGGCCTGCTTTGTGGCTCAGCATAGCCGGCTTTACTTCGGTCAAAAATGATAGTTCGGCCATGTTGAAAACCATCCCACTTGGTTTAAGCAGTGGGGGGTAAAAGGATAAGCATTATCCTTAGGAGTATGAATCGTAGGAGGACTCTGCATGGAGGAATACAAGTCCAACTAGGATTGTGCCACTCGAAACCTATAAAAGCTCACAAACATCACCTTGGAGGAGGTAACACAATTTTTTTCTGAGAACATAGAGCCTTGTCTATTTGTCAAGTTTTCTGACTTAGGCATCGGAGAGGTTTCCGGCACACACCCGCCGGCTAGCTCACGTTTGTGCTTTCAGGTGAGAAAGCGACGTCGTACGGAGGAGCGTGGACTTGGTCAACAGGATTATACGAGAAGGCGTATTTCTTTCCCGTACAATAGTAACTAAGCCTTTAAATGGGTAGGTATTTTAGAGATGAGTAACAGTGATAACGAATGGAATGATGATCACCATGATGAAAATACTGAAGATGAAGGCAGCACATTGGAAACCCAACAACATAATAACATACTTTTAGCTACGGCGGCAACAGTTGCAGTGACATATGCGACAAATTATTTGATGAAAGAACCATGTAGGACATCTAGTTTAACAGGAGGGAAGTGGATGGTAGAATTACAAGAAGGGAATCGGACAAGAATATTTGAAAATTTTCGAATTGAAAGAGAGGTATTTTATCAATTGTACGATTTGTTACATACAAAGTATGGCCTTGAAACTGGACGAAGAGTCTCGGTTCAGGAGCAGGTTGCAATATTTTTGTATATTGTTGGCGGTGACATTCGAAACATAAATGCCCAAGAAAGATTTCAACATTCCAGGGAGACTATTTCAAAATACTTCAAGAATGTGTTAAAAGCTGTTACAATGATGTCTATTGATTGGGTAAGGCCTCAACCAAGAAATGGTGTGCATCCATATATTCGAAGGAAACGCAAATATTATCCTCATTTCAAGGTAAAAAAATAATTACAAGTGGAACTTCGGTGTTACATATAATAATGTTGATCAGATATTTCTAATAATCTGTGACTAAAAATAATTTTACGAACTATTTTGTAGTAGGATTGTATTGGAGCAATTGATGGAACACACATCAAAGCATATTTATCTCCAGATAAGCAACCTCGTTTAATAGGGGTATGCAACTCAAAACATAATGGCCGCATGTGACTTTGATATGTGTTTCACCTTTTGCTTATCAGGATGGGAAGGAAGTGCACACAATACTCAGATCTTCTTGGATACAATTAGGAATCCTAGTTATAATTTTCCAAAACCACAATGAGGTAACTGTTTTATATTTCATTGCTATAGTAGATGCACCACACTTACATCTCCATATTTATTTTTACATTTATAATTGCTTACTTTAATTTCATTTTACAATTTTAAAATAGATGAATTTTACTTGGTGGATGCTGGGTATCCAAACATGAAAGGATATCTTGCACCTTACAAAGGAGAGAGATATCATCTAGCTCAATTTGAACATGGTCAACTTCCTCAAAATGCACAAGAAAAATTCAACCAAGCACATTCATCACTTAGAAGTGTAATAGAAAGAACGTTTGAGGTTTGGAAAGCAAGATGGTCGATGATAAAGGATATCCCACCAAACTACAGTTGGGCGACCCAAGTCAAACTTATTTGTGCAACAATGACAATTCATAATTTCATCTGACGAAGTGAGTTCCGCACTATTGCATTTGACTCTTATGATAGATTCGTGGATTATGTGCCTAATGAAGAGGAAGGATCTTCGTCTCAACAAGCATGCCATGGAATGATGTTGACTGTGATGACAACGAGATGGAAGTGAGGAGACATAATATTTGTATGTCAATTTGCCAACGAAATTAGGAGATCTTTAAATATGTAGGAAGTTTTATTTTTATTACTTTAATAGTAATTTATTGTATTTTTATTGCAATAACATTTTTTTGTTTTCGTCTTAACTCAATATTATTACAAAAAAAATTAAAAAAATTAAAAAATAAATTTGAGGTAATGAAATGTACCAAATTAGGTACTAATTAATCAACTTCCATTAATGAAATAACTTTTTCAAAATTTAATGAGAAGAAAATGACTAAATTACAAATTTTCTGTTCATAAAGTCAAAAATGACAATTACACAGCAAAAAGCTATTTTACAGCTTATTTACCAAATACTACTCTGCTTCTTAAATCTATAATCTCATAGCTACACTAAACAGGTTACCAGCTTATACTCGCAGTTATAAGCTATAATCTGTTAAGGTATAATCTATAATCATTTTCTCACAACTCTACTAAACAGGGCCAAAGTGATTCCTGCAAGAGGTATTAAAGGCACTCAATTTTCATTAGTGTCATTGATAATCTTGATGTAGTTTCCATTTTTAACATAGTAATTAAAAAACCAATAATTATCAAACTTCACACTTCAAAAAAAAAAAAATAACAAATATTAGGATTGTTGCAAAGTTGTTTGCTAGTTTCTTGCATTGTAAAGTTTATGATTTTAAAAATAAATAAATTAATTAAAAAAAAGAGAAACAAAGAGAAACTAGAAGCATTCATTTTCAATTTCATAATATTAATTTTTTTTTAGTCTAATTTAATTGTTTTTACCTCATATAAAAGTAGTACTAAAAACTTGAGCTAGATTTAACTAAATTGTATTTCAGGAATATAAGGAAAAGATAAAACAAGTAAAAAATTAATAACACGTTTTAGTAATTTCAAAACATTTTTATTGACCTTAATTTTTTTTTGCTATTTTTAAAATAATTTTTACACAAATTTTAATGTTAAAATAATTCTCCTTAAGCATTGGTTACCATTTTTTTTTCCTCTCGCAACTGCAGATTATCTCTCCATCCCCTATCAACAAAAGTCCCAAATTTTAAATTTTTTCTTTTATGCCCTCGTTGTCTTTATGTATGATGATACTAGAGGGATCGAGTATGTCTCGTGCCTTCCTTAATTTTCAATTAATCTAAGTTTCTTTTCTACAACCAAAATAAAAAATAATCTGAAATTGTATAATGATTTTAGAGCGATCAAGTATGCCTCGTATCTTTCTTAATTTTCAGTTAATCTAAATTCCTTTTCCACAATCAAAAATAATAATAATCTAAAATTGCTGTAATTCTAGAGCTCTTAAACAATATCTCCTGTATCCAAAAAAGGTAAAACCTTTTTTTTTTTTTTGGTTGTATTATTGGCTATTAACCCATTGCAACCTAGGGGTGACAGAGCTTAGCATGTAATAAATATTGAATGAGCCAATTAATTTTCGAATAGGCCTATTCATTGAAAAGTCTTTCATCTCTGTGTTTTCACATAGAAAAATAATTGTAAATAAAGAAATGTCAAAGAGGTTTTTGCTTCTCTAACAAATCATCATACAGAAAGGCTGATGTATGAAGAATACATAGGAAAAACACTACGAATTGATGATTAATTGCCCGAAATGTTAGAACCAATAGTTCATTATCTATTTTGTAGTTCTTTCTAGTGTTGCACTTCATTAATTCTAATTAATACACATAGTTTGTGAGTATTTATAATTTGCACTATCACGGTGAGTTTAACGTCACTTTACCCTAAAGAGGTTCTGTTGGAAAATTGGTTTATATAAGGCTTATTTTGGATGAATTTTGAGCTCAAAATTGAGTGAGCCCCAAATGTCTTTTGGGTGGGTCCGAAGAGGTGAAGTGTTCCTTGCCGCGTGGCAAGTCACACGGTGAAGATGGTTCGTCAAAACCGTTTACAAATGAATGGGAACATGACGTCGTTTTCGGGTTCGTAGAATGAACATTTAAGTTTTAAATGTGGGTTTCCTTGTGAAGCTTGTCCCACATTGAAACTTTAAGAGAGTTTTGTTGAGTATATCAACTCTAGCCTGCAACACTTGGGTTGGGCCCCAAGGGGCATCCCAAGTTTGTAGAAGAGAGGAGTTATCGACAAAGTGAACCTTAGCCCAAACTACCACGCGCGCCGCCGTCTGTCCGTCCAGGTGCGGGGGTCGAGTCGGTTCTAATATTAATTTTTTAGACAAAAATTTATTTGAATTTTTTCCAATTTAAATTCAAATTTTTGTTTCTTAAAGTTGTTCTTTTTCCAAAACTGTTCCAACAATTTTGATACAAACTGTTTCAACAGTATTTAAACTATTCCAGTAACGGCTAATTTTTTCAAACTGTGTGAAAAAGTTGTTCCAAGAAGCAACGGACAAATTCGGTTTTATAGCTGCTTTGAATCTGTTTGAATTTCAAACAGTATCTGTTGACACTTGTTTGCACCTGTTCAGTCCAAACAGCACCTGTTCGGGCTGTGAATTTTGCCTATAAATACAGCCATAATTCCAGCAGTCTAGGCATCTGAAAATCAGTCTGCAACTTTCATATTGCTGTCCAGAATTTTCTGCTTTGCATTTTAATCTTCATTCTAATTTTAGAGATAGAATAAAGAGAGTATAAGAACCCAAGGTTCTAGTTCGCCGTACAAATTTGTGTGGAGTGCTACTATAAGTTTGTGAAGATCACTGTATCCTGGGAGATAGACGCCACTCAACCGTAAGCACCGTAGCGGGGCGAATCTGTCTTAAGGATAGAGTGTTACACACTCGACTTGGTCTTTTATTTTTAATTCGGTTCGATAAATAAATTCGGTACGTTATTTATTTATTTTGTTTGATTTAGTTTCTGTGGGGATATATTTTCTAAGTGCCAACACGTGGCCAAGGTGACGCCGACGTGTCAGTCGAGGTGCCACGTATCCTGGTCATGACGCCGAGGTGATCTCAGCTAGACTGAGGTTATCTTCGAAGATATCGAAATCCGAGATAAGCGGATAAGGGACAAGAGTCCTAAAATAGGAAAGAAACTCAGCTTGGATAAGGATAAAAGCTCTTAAGAGTTTATCTTTATCTATAAGAGAATTCGGGATAAGCACTGAGCTAAAGTTCACTAGAGTAAGGTTTCTATTGGGACAAGGATTGAGTTAGCTATAAAAGAGAGGCACCCCCGATGGGTCTAAGGTACGCAATTTATATTCTGAACAGTGAGTTTAGCACTATCAATTATCTTTGAGAGATATACTGACCTGATCGTCGGAGTGCCCCCGGGTGGACGAACCACCGCCGGAGTCTTCTCTTTCTGTTGCAGGTTAGTCAGGTGCCATCTATTCTGCCAGTGCTCTCCAGTTGAATACTGAGTTTGGCAGTGTGGTCGGAAATTCACTCACACAATTTGGCACCGTTTGTGGGAAAGAAAAGAGAATAGATGGCTAGTGACGGACAGAAGGATAAGGTTGGGGACGAAATCCTTGTTGGGAGTGGTAAATACGTTGACCTAAACGTGGAGGAAGATGGTCGCAATGAGGAGACTCAGAACCAAAATCACGGCAAGAAAGACATTGGCCAGGATGGCGACGTGCCAAAGAAGCCAGATCGAAGCGGGTACTACAACGAGAACGACCTCCAGATATAGAAGGATAGATGCCTGCGGAGGGACGAAGAGGTGAAAGAGATGGCAAACAAATTGGCAGACCTGCAATCGGTCGTCAATTTTATGATGCAAAACAACGTCATGCAACCACCGTTCCCGCTGCACGACACACCGATTCCAGCGGCCAATGCCTAGAAGGGGGGGAGAAATCAATCCCAGTAGCCCCCCAATACACCGGGAGCGGAAAACACTCTCACCGGCCTTCAAGGGAGGTCGAAAGAGGAGAGTCGAGGAGAGAAGAGTCACGAAGGACACATCGCACCAAGGAGGCAAACCCCAAAGAACATCGGCATGTTCAAAGGCAGGCACTATGCTTCGACACGTCTAATGGAGAAAGATCGACGAGGGCTCACAATGAAGCTGAAAGTAATGCACCAAAAAGATTGAAGTCAGGAGATAGCCGACCACCTGGGCAGAGCAAAGAAGACTTAAGAGATTACCTTAAGAGAAAGCAACAAAATGCCGATGCCGAGGTAACTTCTCATGATGAGCCGAGAACACCATTCTCAGTGGAATTGGACAAATTTGAGGCTCCAAAGAGATTTAGCATGCTAAGGTTCCAAATATACGATGGTAAGTCAGACCCCAACTTTCACGTTGGATTATACCTGAACTCAATGGCATTGTACAGTGGGAATGAGCCATTGCTCTGCAAAGTGTTCCCCTCATCCTTCGGGGAGATTGCATTAGACTGGTTTCACAAGCTGCCAAAGGGAAGCGTGAAGACTTGGGAAGGCCTGGCCGAGATGTTTGTGGCCAGGTTCGTGACAAACAAGCTACAACCATTAAGGGTGGATGCATTGATGGCTCTGAGAATCAGTAAGGATGAAGGCCTTAGGGCCTATGCAAAAAGGTACTATGAGGTGTTCAATCGCATAC
This sequence comes from Camellia sinensis, assembly GCF_055761805.1. NCBI lineage: Eukaryota > Viridiplantae > Streptophyta > Magnoliopsida > Ericales > Theaceae > Camellia > Camellia sinensis. The sequence goes on from NC_138964.1 coordinate 195,748,591, forward strand.
CCGAGTGCAATCAAGAGGTGGCGGTCGTATCTTTCAAGAACGGCCTAAAAGACGACTGCCTACTACGAAAGTCTTTGGCAAAGACATTGCCAAAAAGCATGGAAGAGCTCATGTCCAGAATTGAGAAGTATGCCAGAACCGAGGAAGACACCTCAGGAGCTAAGGAGACGAAGCAAGAGAAGGGTAACGGCTCGCCGAAGCGAGGCCGAGGTAACAACGGGTCTAACAAGCAAGAGGTAGGACTGAGGGCTGCACAGGCAGTCACAACTGTGTTCCGGATCCCAATCCACAAAGCCTTGGACAAAATTCGATCTCAGCCCTATTTCAGAGCACCAGCCAAAGTGCCAGGAGAATTTATGGGAAGAAACCTTGGTAAGCATTGTGCTTACCATAACAAAAATGGGCATATAACTCAGGGTTGCAGAGCCCTGAAGGCATACCTAGAAGACCTAGTAAGGCAAGGCCATTTGAGAGACCTTGTAGATGAAGCCAGGATGAGGGAAGAGCAGGCAAGACTGCCTTAGGCACCAGTAGCTCTGACTCCCCCAGCACAGCAACCTCAGGCAAGAGGACCTCGGGTAATTAATGTAATTCACTCGAAGGTCAACGAAAACGAAATACGGGAGGAGACCCAGAGGTAAAGCACTTGCAACACGTGTACTAGGTCGGGGAGAAACGACATCGGGCCGAGGAGTGTCAGGGACCAGTAGTGTCCTTTACTGAAGCCGACCTTGAGATGGTACAGCATCCACATAACGATGCCTTGGTAGTATCTCTCCAGGTTGGGGAATGCCAAGTGAAGCGCATCCTGATTGACCAAGGTAGCTCTTGTGACATCATGTATGTCAGGTGTTACAAGGAGCTAGGCCTTTACCTAGACGACATGGAGCAATCCAAGGGCCCAATGGTCGGGTTCAATAAAACGCCGATGTGGCCACTGGAAACAACGAACTTGGAGGTGCAGGCTGGCACCAGGAAGATATGGATAGAATTCACCGTAATTGACACATCCTCCCCATATAATACAATTCTAGAAAGGCCATGGCTGCACGCAATGAGGGTTGTTCCCTTAACATTACACCAACTACTGCGGTTCCCAACAGAGCATGGGATAGAAGAAGTCAGAGGAGATCAACTGCAGGCAAAGAATTACTCCATGGCAGCAATGAAATCTACCTGCAGCATATGAGAACCAGAGAAGGTAAAAATCGAAGACGAAAATGTGGAGGTCTTAAAGGATGTTGGCAAGGAGCCAGCTGAGAGTGAAGAAGCACTGAAGAAAATCCTCATCCAGGAAGGGGATGAAGAACGCTTCTTTCTTCTCAGCTCGGGCTTAGCCGAAGAAGAAGAATAAGAGTTAGAAGCTTTCTTGAGAGCCAATATTGAGGTGTTTGCTTGGACGCCTTACGAGATGCCTGGCATTGACCCTGAGGTCACTTGCCATAGACTGAACGTTGACAAGTCGGCCAAACCTGTAATCCAACGAGCAAGAAGACTGACGTTGATACACGTCGAGGCAGTGGAGGAGGAAGTAGATAGACTTCTGGAGGCCAGGGCCATTCGAGAGGTAAACTACCGGACATGGCTGTCAAACACAGTGGTGGTAAAGAAAAAGAATGGTAAATGGAGAGTCTGCGTGGACTTTACCAACCTAAACAAGGTCTGTCCCAAAGACAGCTTCCCTCTACCCAAGATTGACCAACTGGTGGATGCCACATCAGGGCATGGAAAGATGAGCTTCTTGGATGCCTACAGGGGGTATCACTTGATTGCCATGTACCCCCAGATGAAGAGAAAACTGCGTTTATCACCCCAAAAAGGCTGTATTACTGCAAAGTGATGCCTTTTGGGTTGAAAAACGCAGGAACAACTTACCAAAGATTGGTAACCAAGATGTTCGGACACCTAATCGGACGAACGGTGGAGGTTTACATTAATGACATAGTCATGAAAACTAGGGAACCAGAAGGTCATCTGGCCGACCTAAAAGCAGTCTTTGAAATCCTTAAAGCATATCGGCTCCGACTCAATGCATCGAAGTGTGCATTTAGAGTCGGATCTGGAAAATTCTTGGGATATCTGGTAACCAGAAGGGGCATTGAGGCCAGCCCAGATCAAATCAAGGCCATCCTGGAGCTAAAAAGTCCGACGTCGGCTAAACAGGTGCAAATGCTTACTGAAAGGGCTGCAGCCCTGAATAAGTTCATAAGTAGAAGTTCAGACAAGTGCAAACCTTTCTTCAACTTAGTGAAGAAAGCCACAGACTTCTCATGGACCGAGAAGTGCGAAGCCACCTTGACTGACTTGAAGAAGTATCTGACCACAGCTCCAGTTCTTACAAATCCAGAACCTAGAGAGGAGCTGTTCCTGTACTTGGCAGTTTCAGAACATACGGTAAGTGCAGTGGTAATCCGAGAAGAAAAAGGTGAACAAAAGGCTGTTTACTATGTAAACAAAACCCTAGCTAATGCAGAAATCAGGTATTTACCCCTAGAGAAGGTGGCGCTGGCATTAGTAACAGCTTCAAAGAAGCTGAACCATTACTTTCAAGCCCACAAAATTGTGGTGCTAACAGAACATCCATTGAAGTCCTTGTTGCAGTAAGGAGACCTAACAGGAAGAATAGCCAGATGGGCAGTGGCTTTAGGCCAGTATGACTTGGAATACAGACTCAGAACAACAATCAAAGGCCAAGTCTTTGCCGACTTTGTAGCCGAGTTCACACCAGGAGCCATCGTACATTGGGCTCCGTTGAGCCGAGATAAACAATGTCAAAGCAAGCGAGAAGAAGCCCAACTGGGGGCAACGGAACAAAGGAAGGAAGAAAAACTCAGACCCTGCAGCATTTACATCGGCGACTCCTTTCGACTGTTTATCGATAGGAGTTCAAACCGGCAGGGAGTAGGGGCAGGAGTAGTACTGATATCCCCAGATGGGCAGGTACTAGAACAATCGATTCGTTTGGGGTTCAAGGCCTCAAACAATGAAGCAGAGTATGAAGCACTCATTGCAGGACTAAAACTGGCAGCAACAGCAGAAGTAGATGAGGTCATAGTCTTCTGTGACTCCCAGCTCATAGTCACCAGACAACGGGCGAGTTTGCAGCCCGAAATGAAAGGATGTCGGCCTACGCAAAGGAAGTCAACAGGTTAGTGGCCTTATTTCAGAATTGCCGACTACATCAGGTTAGCCGAGATGTAGTCAACAGGTTAGTGGCCTTATAATAGTCACGCCGATGCACTGGCCAACCTGGCCAGTGCAATGCAACCTGGAAAAGCAAGGACCATAATGGTCAATTACTTGTCGGGCCCCAGCATTGAGCCACTGACCACGAAGCGTGAAGCAATGTGTGTGGATAAGGGACCAAGCTGGATAGATGTAATTGTAGCATTCTTAAAGGAAGGAAAGTTGCCAGATGACCACAAAGAGGCACACAAGATCAGATTGAAGTCGGCAAGATTCAGTCTGACAGCGGAAGGACATCTCTACAGAAGATCCTTCACTGGACCCCTTTTGAGATGTGTACATCCTTCACAAGTTGAAGATTTTTTATATGAAATACACGAAAGAATTTGTGGAAGCCACGCTGGGGGCAGATCACTAGCTCATAGGGCCATCACCCAGGGATATTGGTGGCCCTACATGTAGAAAGATGCAGAGGCCTATGTCAAGAAGTGTGAAAAGTGCCAAAGGTTTGCACCCCTAATACACCAGCCAGCAGCAGACCTAAACCCAGTATCCAGTCCTTGGCCGTTTACCTAATGGGGCATGGATCTTGTTGGAAAACTGCCCTAAGCAACTGGGCAAAGGAAGTACTTGCTGGTAGTAACAGATTACTTCACCAAATGGATAGAAGCTGAGCCCCTGGCCAAGATCCGAGATATAGACGTGAAGAACTTCATATGGAGGAACATCATTACCAGATTTGGGATTCCAAAAGCAATAGTTGCCGACAATGGAACACAATTTGACAACAAGCTAATCAAAAGCTTCTGTGCAAAATTCAAGATCAAGAATTATTTTTCAACCTCAAACTTTCCTCAAAGCAATGGACAAGCAGAAGCATCCAACAAAGTTATCCTGGATGGAATAAAGAAGAGGCTACAAGCAGCAAAACAAAAGTGGGTGGATGAACTACTAAGTGTACTCTAGGCATATCGGACTACGCCGAGAAAATCAATAGGGGAATCCCCCTTTACTATGGCTTATGGCACAGAAGCTGTCATTCCGCTAGAGGTCGGTATCCCAGGGATCAGAACCCAAGGAGTAGAAAACGAAACTAACGATGTACTTTTAGCCCGAGATCTGGATCTTCTAGAAGAAAGAAGAGAGAAAGCTGCAATTCAGCTCGCAACGTACTAGCAACAGCTTGCCAGGGCTTATAATAAAAAGGTCAACCCAAAGGAATTTCAAGTCGGCGACATGGTCTTGAGAAAAGTCGTCGGCAACAAAAAGGATCCCAGAAAGGGTAAGCTTGGCCCAAATTGGGAGGGACTCCACAGAATCACTTCGGTATTGGGCAATGGGGCATATCGGCTTGAAAATAACAAGACCCTGAAACACTTGTAATCTGAAATTTTTCTATCATTAGATTTTTCTTGTTTTTTTCCCAAAGTAATGAATAAAATTTTAACAGAATTCTTCTACAGTTATGACTGATAAGATATTTGTCGATGTTTCTAGAATACATGCGTAATGAGAACCCATGTGGAACTTAAGTTCACATTAGGGGGCAGAGAGTTGGAAAATAGATGCATTTAACACTTGTTGAAATTTGTGAAAAATTTACAAGTTGAAGTTAGCCGAGATAATGTTTAACACTTGTTGAAATTTGTGAAAAATTTACAAGTTGAAGTTAGCCGAGATAATGTTTAATACTTGTTGAAATTTGTGAAAAATTTACAAGTTGAAGTTAGCCGAGATAATGTTTAACACTTGCTGAAATTTGTGAAAAAATTACAAGTTGAAGTTAAACTATAGATACATCTAACATTTGTTGAAATTTGTGAAAAATTTACAAGTTGAAGTTAGCCAAGATAATGTCTAACACTTGTTGAAATTTGTGAAAAATTTACAAGTTGAAGTTAGCCGAGATAATGTTTAACACATGTTGAAATTTATGAAAAATTTACAAGTTGAAGTTAAACTATGGATACGTCTAACACTTGTTGAAATTTGTGAAAAATTTACAAGTTGAAGTTAGCCGAGATAATAAAACACTTGTTGAAATTTGTGAAAAATTTACAAGTTGAAGTTAAACTAAGGTTGCGCCCAACACTTGTTGAAATTTATGAAAAATTTACAAGTTAAGGCCAAAACTGAGTACTTATGTACTTGTCAATGTAAACCGTTAGTGGGTATAGCCGAGGTATTTGACCCCTAGAAAATTACAAGTATGGAATCATACAAAGAACAGTAAAGAGAAGAATACAAGCATGCATGAAAGGAAGCTGTATTAACAATCAAAATGAGGCACATCGGCCACATGGAGAGCTTACATTGTTTCAAAAAAGAAGAAAAAACAAAGTACAAGGCACAAAACGAAGAAAAAAGACATCAAAATTAAGACTCCTCAGCAACAGCAGATGGTTGGGTTTGAAGTTCAGAAGACTGCTGGGAAGACATCTCGGTAGCCTTCTCAACCGCAAGCTCGACATCTATTTCTTAAAGGGTTTGATCAAGGCTCTTGTCGACGAAAGGCACATCCAATGATGCCTTCTCAGGAGTGGCATCCTTGGGAACTTCCTCACCCTCCTCATCTTGAGTCAAGTCTAGGACTTGCTCATTCTGAGTAGGGGACTTGGCCCCAGCAGCTTCTTTTGATTTCCTAACCAAAACCTCCTCCTCAGACTTAGAATCGTCGTCAGATTGGCTTGGAGTTGGGGGGAATGGCAGAGAAAGGACGTTAGTGTTCCTGAGGAGGGAGTCATCGGCGGATTTCGAGCTTTTTTAGTAAAGACATCCAACCAAGGGTGAAACCCTTGTTACATGCCTGCTTTACTTGTTTTTCGTAATCCGCCGTGACATCGGCCACCCCTCATTATATCCCTTCTCGTCGGCGGCCTTGACTTCGGCCTCTTTTGTGGCCAGGGCATCCTGAAGTTCTTTCTGAGCCTGGGACATCTTTTCCTCGGCCTCGCTTTTCTGGGCCTCGAGAACCTTCCTGATGGCCTCGGCAGATTTCGCCTTTTCTTTGGCGTCATTTTGAGCTTTGATAGCACCCTCGGCTTGATCCTTCAAGGTCTTCATCTTTGATTGCAAATTTTTATTAGTCTTTTGCAGACTGGAGACCTCCCTCTTCTTGTCGGCCAGCTCCTTCCGGTTCTCAAAAGATTGTACTAAGAAGGAATGAGCATGCTGGATTTCCTAAGAACAAATAAAACAGAGCAGAAGTTATTACAAAATTTTCTAAAGTATAAAAGAGAGAAAGAAAGAAAAATTACCAAATAAAGGCACTTACTTGAACAGAGTGCTGGAGCATCAGAGCATAGTTTTCATATTCACTCAACTCAGCGTTTCGGTCGAGATCGCCGGGAAGAAGCAGAGCGGTACTAAGGGCAACGCCGACATTAATGTCATCAGTGCTATCGCTAGCCCTAACTGGCTTATTCTCCAGTGTGATTTGGGGGGCCCAAGGGGAATCATGCTTTCGAGACCCCGAGGTAGTTGTAGCGGATGACCTCGGCCTCTTTGATCGAGTAGACTCGGATGGTTGGGCCTCGGCAAGCCTCTTCTCAACGGCAGAATGGGACTTGTCGCTCTCAGCCAATTTGGAGATTGGCAAGGTGTCCTCAGTGTCAATCTGAGTCACCGTTGCCTTTGGCTGAGCCTTCTTGATCCTTTTTCTCTTCGGCTTTGGTTGGGTTGGCGCTGATTGGGCATCAACTGAATCAGGAATATTGGCCAAAAGATCCTTAGTGACTGCTTTTTGGCGGCCCATTTTAGCAACAAAAACTGTTCGGTGACGTAGACGGCGTTGGATATCGGGATCAGATATGGAGCCGAGGTAGAAAGCTGCTCAGCTGGGTCAGAGGTCGATCCTTGATCTGGTCGAGATGAGGAGGCAGCTTGAGGAGTTGTGGCGGAAGAAGGAGACAGACTCTTCTTCTTCTTCTTTGGAACGTCGGGAAGAACCGACTTATTGGTCGGGATAAAGTTGAGTAGCAGAAGAGCTTTGCGCTTGTGGACTGGAAGGTCCAATAGCTTCTTCAGACTTTTGCTGGGGAAAAAAGACTTTCGGAAGCCTTTTTCTGGTTTTGGAAGAGCTACAAGAAAAAACAGACATTAGAATAAACAAAGTATTGAAGACTTTAAAAACAAGTAAGTATGAGCACAGGGCTCTTACCATTACCCTCTACAAAAACTGTTCGAGGAAGAGGGTAGAGGTGGGGGTTCTCGTCTGGAGCGAACTCCCAGTTTCCCGAGGTGATGAAGTAATCATCCTCAGCTCCCTTGTTGGAGTCTTGGAGGTCGGCAATAATTTCGTACTCTGTGGACCTCGGTTTGAGGTAGTAAACATAGCCTGTATGTTTTTTGAGGCCACACATGGTATAGCAATATTGGATGTCGGCTAAGGTAACCCAAACATTTTCTTATTTGGCTAAGGCAATTATACCATTTATGACTCGGTAGGAATTGATGGCAAGCTGCATTGGGTTCAACTTATAATAATAGATTATCTCACGAAAAAGGATATCGAGTGGGAGCCGAAGTCCGCACTCGATGAAAGCTACAACTGAGAGGGGTATAGAATTAGCTGTGGGCATGATAAAGTCATCCTCCCCAGCCAGCCTCAGATTTACGTCGGCAAGGATGGAAAACTCTCGCTTAAAGTATTCTAGCTTAGTCGGGGTGTCTACCCTATGCCTCCACATACCCATAATATCGGCTTAAATGAAAGGTGTGAGACTTCGGAAGGGAATGTTTTGTGATGACTTTGAATGACCTCGGCTAAAATTGACGACTGAATACGTTTCAATTTTTCCTAAGAATTTGTGGGTTCTACAAACAAATCCCAAATCTAGATCTATGGAAACAAAGATTGGAGGCAAGAATCTGGCAAAAACACGGAAAACAGAAGACAGGAACGTGTTTCAGAATCAAAAACAGTAATGAAACTATCAAGAACACTATGACAGAGTATGCACAGGGGCACGAAGTCAAGAACAGTGGCAAAAGTGCAGAAAAATTGTGAGCAGTACGTATATTCAAGACATGGGCAAGAGCTAAACACGTTCAGATATATGATTCGCAAATCGAATGTTTGAACAAAGCAGTAATGGCAACGAGTAATGGAGAGCATCAAAAACTGAAATTAGGAGAAACAGTAAACTCACCAAAGAAAAGAGGCCGGTGTTGAGTTTGCCGAGGTGAGACGAACGGCAGCTGCGGAAAAGATTAGCAAGAACCTCGCCGGAGGAGGTGAACGGAACAAGTTGCAGAGCTTTAGAAACTTGGAACAATGGAGGATTTGAAAAAGCCAGAGAGAGAGAAAGCCTCAGAAACGATGGAGAAAAGTGAAAACATGGAAGAGGGGGAAAAAGTTTTGTTAAAACTTGAAACAACGGTAAAATAAAATTAATAAGCCTAGAACGACAGATTCGTCAGACGGCACATACAAGCGCAAGACGACTTACAAGCGCGTACGGAGTACGATCCAGTAAAGGGAAGACGCGTGGCTGAAACGGTTGAGTTATTTTGTATGACAGCTCTTACTCGTGAAGGAGATATTGGAATTTTTAATCCTTAAAAGAGACATGTCGGCCTATATGATGATCTCGGCTGAGAAACTTTAAGCCGATGTATTGGCAGGAAGTGCCGATATAGGTTCCATCACCTCAGACATGCCGAGGTAATAGAACCTAGGAGGCAGTTGTGGGGATATATTTTCTAAGTGCCAACACGTGGCCAAGGTGACGCCGACGTGTCAGCCAAGGTGCCACGTGTCCTAGTCATGACGCCGAGGTGATCTCGGCTAGACCGAGGTTATCTTCGAAGATATCGGAATCTGAGATAAGCGGATAAGGGACAAGAGTCCTAGAATAGGATAGGAACTCAGCTTAGATAAGGATAAAAGCTCTTAGGAGTTTATCTTTATCTATAAGAGAATCCGGGATAAGCACTGAGCTAAAGTCCACTAGAGCAAGGTTTCTATTAGGACAAGGATTGAGTTAGCTATAAAAGAGAGGCATCCCCGATAGGTCTAAGGTATGCAATTTATATTCTGAACAGTGAGTTTAGCACTATCGATTATCTTTTAGAGATATACTGACTTGATCATCGAAGTGCCCTCGGGTGGACGAACCACCGCCGGAGTCTTCTCTTTCTGTTACAGGTTAGTCAGGTGCCATCTATTCTGCCAGTATTCTCCAGTTGAATACTGAGTTTAGCAATGTGGTCGAAAATTCACTCACACAGTTTCAATTTATTTTATTTACACAGAAGATTGTTCCAACAGGTTCTTCATCAACACAAAAAGAAAAAAATTATTGCCAATGTTGCACTTTATTAAATTCTTTGTGAGATTAGTTATACCAATCTCCAAATTCTATTACTCTCACTTTTTTTTTTGGACAATCAATAAGAGAGGAATAAGATGGGGGGAAATTGCATCACCCAAATGTCATACTAAAACTCGAGTATCATACACGATTAGAGATCGCATCTTCCCACCATTTCAAATGTTGGTATCCTACGACCCTTAACATCAAAGTACCCATTTTTTGGTGCATAAGTGTGGTCCTATATTCATCAATCCATGGTCCCAAAAGCTTAGAACTTGACGAGCACCTTCTCGTAATCCCTATACCTAGTCCTTAAAAAAAAATTATATAAAAAAAAAATCTACATATTCATGTATTTCCTAGAAAATTATGTTGAGGGTATTTGGACACGAAGATAGCAACCATCCTTCTCAAATAGGAAATGACAGGGATATAAGTAAGATGTTATTTGTTTTACGTCTATTTTCTTGCAACAAAGAATGCTTGTTTTGTCAACTTACCAAAAGTGAGTGAGAAAAGGGGGACCATGAAGAATGGCATCTAACCCCATAGTTGTGTGGTGGGAAAAACCCAGAGCTTGTGGGGATCAAAATATCCATTCCATTACCATTGTGGAATTTAAATCTCTATTTTATTTTATATTGATTTCACATTACTTTTTTTTAATAAATGGATGTATTAATTTAATAATTTTTTTCTCTCTCATAATTTCTCGAGAGTTGATAGTTAATATACATGTTACCATACTACTCATATCGCATCAACAACACTGTCTATATACATCTATATAAATTTTGTGAAAAAGGTCTAACGAGTTGTTAATAAAAAAATATAAAATATTAAAATATTTATAATTACAATATATTTTCTACATGTCTCAAAACATTTTTACATATTTTTCTACAATTTTTAACAATAATCAATGCTAAGAACTATTATCAATTGACACATCATGTTATCTCTTAAAATAACTACACAAAATTAATAAACACTACAATCTAAATCAGTGACTATTAGTGAAAACATGATATGTCGTACACGCTTCAAAAACATTGAATAATTATCTCTCTCACTTAAGCATGCATAGAATTTTTAGCCAAAGATTTAGATGTTGCCTTTATGTTGATAGCTTTCTAACCCATAATTAATGATTGAGGCATTACCCTCATACTTCTTGATCATACGAGGATATCAGCTGTATGCACAAACTGGAGTCACTTGATGGGGAATGGGTCCCATTAATCTTCACACATTTTATCCTTCCTTTACCAACAATTAATTGTTTTGTTCACACATTTTTTAAATAAATAAATAAATAAATTCTCTTGATCTAAAATAATAAAATTTAGTGCAAATTATGCAAATAGTGCCTATAGTTTATACGTTGTGTCATTTTGGTCCCTCTAATTTTTAATTTGTTCAATTTTGACCTTGAATTTTGAACTCTGTATTATTTTGATCCAATTAAAAACAAAAATTAAGAAATTGGACGGAAAATTTGCACGTGAATGACATGTGATTGGTTTCCAAGGGCAAAATAGATATTTTGCTTTCCCTTTTAGCTTTTTCCTTACGTGTGATTGAACAGAGGCGTCGACCACCGCTGTCTGCCGTTCCATTGCCTTCCACTACCGCCACCACAGCCAAACAACAATCCCAACATCAACAGATCATCATAACTATCAAAAATTACAAAACAAAAATCAATTTTCAACCCTAGATCAAAAATCACAACACAAAAATATCTTCGGGTTCTCTCCATGAACAGTTTTCAAACCTTGCAATTTCATTATAAACTGTGAAACTATCACATGCTGACAATCGTTTAACAAAGATATTTTCGGGTCGTGCTCAGTTGTTTTCCTTTTTGGCATCACAAATTCGCATATCATCAAGGCTGCTAAATTCTCCCAAAAGAAACCCATTTTTGTCGATAATCAACAAACCGAGACCACCACTTTGAGCATTCGCACTTGTCTCTGTACCACCATCATTAGGCGAAAATAGGGCCATCTTTGGCAAGCACAAAATAAGGAGACACGACCAGTTGAACACCATAGTCCCTTACAAATCGCAGCAATCCTAACCTTTTTCTCCTCCAGCTCAATCTTCTTGCCGAGATAGACTTAATAGGCCTTTTCGGCGGTGTTGAAAGTGCCCAACCAGAGGCGAATTTTCTTAATGGGGTCTCGAATCTCAGCAACCCATTTCCCACATTTCCTCTGTCGAACCCCATTATAAGGACTCTTCGAATTCAACTTCTTCTTCGAAGATTGAATCGAAACCCTCTTTTTTTTTTTTTTTTTTGAGGGTTTTCTGGGTTGTTGTTCCTTCAGAAGAAACGACATCCTCAAGATCAATTTGATGAATGATTCACTTCTTATCTACCCTTATACCATGTTCTTCGTCCGAAGAACAATCAATTGAATCTGGGTTGGAGTAGATTCCTCGAAGCTTTTTCTACCAATTCTTCTTTGCTTTGAAGCTCTAGAGGCTGAGATATGCGCCATTGAAAAACCCGTTCAAACCCTCTTGTGTCATTGCACTGAACCCAGTTCTGAACATAAAGATATATATATACCATTGAGTATAGAGATATATACATATATATCTCCCTCTTCTTCCCCAACTCATCGACGACACTTCCTCCTTGCCCCCTCTTCTCTCTCTTTTGTATATATATACAGATATATATATCATTGAGTTAAATGGGAGTGAATTAACTCACTTTGCGGTAGATGGATTAATCATTGAGTTAATTGAGAGTGCGAGCAAATTGACTTTTTTATCTTTAAAAACTTTGCACATGTTGTCCACGTGGGCTTTTTCCATCTAATTTCTTAACTTCCATCTTCAATTGGATTAAAATGATACAAAATTTAAAATTTAAGGTCAAAATCAAATAAATTGAAATTAGAAGGACCATTTGTATAATTTAAGATCAAAATGACAAAACGTATAAGTTATATGGACCATTTACATGATTTTTCCTAAATTTTTAATTTTTTGTAAGATCATCAATTTAAATTAATTAAATATTATATTTTGTTTACACAATTTAAAAATGTGTGAATAAATTTTTTTAAAATTTGTGGGAGGTGTCAAACCACACTCAACCAAATTGACAAGATGGGTTCATCTTATACCTATTCAAAAGCAGCACGGCATCACTTTTATGATTTTATCCATCAATTACTTTTGCATCACTCGCTTTATGCTAGAAAAATGCTTGGGAGCACTAATTAATACTCCTATTAATTAGGTGGTAGTGGGTCTTGTTATTAATGATGTGATGTTTTGATTTTGGAGTTTTATTTATTTTTATTTTTTTACTTTTTTAATGCATTAGTACTATTAGTGATGATGTTTTTAATGGGATGAATCATTGTTGTTTATGCTATTATTTTCATAAATAGTACCTATCAAAAAACTTACCTCTCTATGCCCATCAAAACCGACAAAGAAAGTTTATAATTGTAGAGGGTAATTTTTATTTTATTTTATTATAAAGTAATACCTAACCCCCCAAAAAAATTTAAAAATAAAAAAATAAAAAAAAAAAAAAAAACCCTTAGATTATCATTCTTAAAACTATATATTGCGTAATTCTATAAGTGTATTTGAAGGTTGAGAAATTTTATTTTCTCTCGGCACTTAAATCTCACTTTGTTTCATTAAGCTCTCATTACAATCAATCAACTAAAATCCATTTGATTTTGAACTTAAATTGGCAGGTTAACAATGTTTAGATTTTGAACTTGAATTTGAGATATTTCATTTAATCGAAACTTAACAAGAATCAATTTGTAGAGCTTTGATAGAGACCCCTTCCAATCACCATCTCCACCACCCCCACACAAACATGGCGAGTGGTGAAAAAAAATAAATAAATAAATAAAAATTGACCAATGAGAGAAAGAAGGGGTCAAGAGGGCGGGCCAGAAAAGGGGGTCTGGATCTTTTTCTAAATTTGTATTTGACCTTAGTTAGTCTATTTCTAGTTAGGCCTACTTTTTCTAGTCAAAATCTGATCATAAGTGACCGCTTTGTAGGCCTTTGCTCAAGTCAGTCCTATCAATCTTTTATGGTTATATTTAAATTTAAAATTTGTTTAAAAAAAGAGAGAATAAAATAGAAACTTTTTAATTTTTTCCTTTTTCTTTGATTTCTCACCGCAATTCACTCAATAAATTCAAAATCTAAAACTAACATATATGAACTAAATTATAGAAACAATTATTTCATACAGAGTCACTATCTTTTAAGGACATTTGTATAAAATTTTGTACAAGCATGTGACATGCTTAGACTCTTGAAAGGCCAATATTTCTGGCATGCAGTCCTTGGGATAACGAAGTAATGAAGCATTTGTTTGGTGCAATTTTTTCTCAAATTAAAATTTGATAATTAAAAAATTTAAGTTAAAAACATATTTTTTTTTGAACTTTTAAATAATTAGTTTTTAGGCAAATTACATTCACATCTTTTGAGATTTGAAAAAATATATATATATAATTAGTCCTAACTTTTTGACATAATTATATTGATTTGTCTCAATATCTTAATTCACAATAACGCTTGAACTCCTTTCTCTTTAAATTTTTTATTTTATCAATAATTCGTGATTTATTTGAGTCAAAAAATGATATTATAATTCGTTATTTATTTGAGTTAAAAAAATGATATTATCATCTTCTCTTTTTTTCTTTTTACCAAAATATATATTTATATTTATTTATTATAGTGTCTATCCACTAATGATATTATTTTCAGTCATTTTATCCATACTGAAAGAGATTAGTGTAACTATGTCAAAAATATAAGGCTAATAATTGTATTTTTTCTAAATTTCAAGAGAGGTGAACGTAATTTACCCATATTTTTTTATGACTTGTAAATTATAAATAGAATTGCACTATACTCTGACTCTAAACCTGTTTCTCAAAATAATAAAAAAATAAAATAAATTATAAACAATCGTAATAAACTATATCAATCAGGGTTTATAACTTTTTTTTTTGGAATAATATTAAAGATTTTAAAAATTTTATAAAAAATTATACCAAATATATTACATGAGCGTGTATGGGTCTTATGTAAGTTTTACGTGAGATATTTAATTGAATTTTTAATATAATTTTTAAGATTTTTAATATTTTTATATTTTTTGGAGTGCTTAGGGGCATGTGAAAACGAAATTTACTCCCATAGGAGACACCAAAGATCCTCTAGAGTGAAATTTTCCTAAAGTTTCGTAGAGTGCTATATTGTGTGGTTGAGATTTACTGGTAAGTCACATCAGAAAAATTGATGTGACTTGCCAGTAAATCTCAACCACGCAATATAACACTTTAGGAAACTTTAAGAAAAAATCACTCTAGAGGATCCTTACTCCATAGAAGAGGACAGCTCAGAATTTTGAAAGGTACATGACCAAGCAACCACGAGAATTTTGAAAGGTACATGACCAAGCAACCACGAATTGAATCATGATCTGGTGGGTCTGTAGTGTGTACCCTATTGTTAGATGAAAATGTGGGTGTCCAAATGAATTCAGCGGGGTTTTTTTTTTTTATTTTTTTTAAAAGATTCCGTACATGCTCCGATCGATTTTTGACTTCTTGGTGCTGTATGGTTGAATTTCATTGATAGGTGATAAATCATTTCTTATGAATTTGGTTAAATTTAGCCAATCATCGATTATCTCGGGATCAGGCTTGCGGATGCAACGATGACATTATAGAACATCCCTTTTTTTTTTTTTTTGATAAAAACAGAGACAAATTACCTATACACCTTTGAGGTTTAGATAAACTACATATTCTCTCTTAAAGTTTCAGAAATTAATTTAGTTAAGAAATAAAAAAATAAAAAAAATTATCATTTTATATAATTTTATTTTTGAGAGGTTAGAAATAATTTTTACAAATTAAACATATTTTTATTAAATTAGTTTCCATTTTTTCAAAAAAATATTTTGAAATTTTTTTCTAAACAACAAATCAAATATGGTTCCAAAAACTTAAGTAGCACTTGGTTTAGAACTCAAATCATGATTTGAATAAAAAAAAATTTCAAAATTCATAACTAAACCCTTTTCAAAACTCTTTACAAAACTTTATTTTAAAAAAAAACAAATTCAAAAAAAATATTTTTTATTCTGTTCTTTAAATTATTTTTTATTTATTATTTTTTTCAAAAAATATTTTTTTATTTTTATAAATATTTTTTATTTTTTATTTTTTCAAAAAAAAATTATTATTTTTTAAATAGTGGCCAAATAATTTGTTATGATTTAGATATATAGATCCAAACAAATTTAAAATTTTAAAAATATTCAAAAAATATTCAAAAAATTTTGTAAAAATATTTAACATATTTTAAAAAATAAAATAAAATATTCAAAATAAAAAATAAAAATTATATATTTAAAATAAAAATATATTTTAAAAAAATACAGTGCGCGAATGTATTATTTACAATGAACATTAAAAAAAATATTTACAATAAAAATATTTACCCTAAAAAATTAAAATTAAGAAATTTTTTAAATATCAAAAAATATAAACCCAAGAAATTTTAAAATACAATTCAAAACTCAAAAACTCAAAACTAAACAATTTTTCTCTCTTCAAAAGTCAAATAATGATTCAAAAACTAAACTAAACGGAGCCTTAATTTCTTTTTCCATATAACATAATTCTTTTGTAAATTTTGTTGGCTTATCAGAGATGTTAGGTTTTTATTCTTGGCAATCCCGTTTGACAAAACTCCTTTCAGTTGTATTTGTTTTCGCACTTTTATTTTAGTGAGGCTATGAATTTGTTAGATGCGAATCCAACCCGAATTCTGCCATGCAGAGAAGTTTGTGATGTTAATTCTTTCAAGATTGTCACTTCGCTAACTATGACGGGGATCGAGCTGCCCAGTCAGCTCGTGAGGGTCCAAGGGGCAGCGCCCAAGCGGGGTCGAGGGGCAGCACCCCCGAAGCAAACTGCAAAATTTCTTTCGAAGTTGTCCGCCCTTACTCGCTCGAGCGAAGGAGTTCTCGCTCGAGCAAAGACTGCGTCTAGCAAAAACCTGAGAGAGGTGAATGTGCGCTCCAGCGCAGGTTGCGTGGCTCGAGCGAAGCCACTTATGGAAAACACGCGTTTTTGGTTCCTCACTCAAGCGAGAGAGTCTTCGCTTAAGCGAGCTTCGCAGTCCCAGATTTCTATAAGTACGTGTTTTTATCAGATTTTAGGATTACTGCTCTAGATCTTCTTTTTGGATATTAAGGTTTAGATCTGAGGATATTTTGCTAGTTTTTCTTTAATGTTTAATTGAGTATTCAACTCATAGGTTAAGAAGAATACATCAAAGGTTCGTTTGTTTAAACTAAAAGAGAGAGAGTTGTTCTTCGGTGGATTTTGAAGAATTCGAGCTTGAAGCTTTGGTGGATTCTGGAGTGGCTCATAATCAAGACAATTCTGAGGTGATGACGGGGCTGAAAGAGGCACATAGGGGTTGGTTCAATTCGGGCGTGGATTCGCTAGGTAATTGAGAGTGTACATGTGTAATTCTTTTATATCTTCTTAGTAGATTGTTTTGTGGCTGTTGCCCGTGGTCTTTATCACAATTGGAGGTGCTCCAATTGTGATTTTTTCCACGTAAAATCGGTGTGTCGATTTGTCTTGATTGTTTGATTGTGATTGTTATTTATTACTTAAAATTGATACATAATCACAAATCAATATCTAGGGGATTTCTAGATTTTTCAATTGGTATCAAAGTAAGACAGAAAACGAACATGCACACATTAAGTGACTCAAAAAGAAAAAAAAAACACACAGAAACCTAAAAACTAAAAAGAATATACAAATTAACACAAGTTAAGTTTTCGCACCCAAACCGCTTTAGTATGAAGAAAGTTTTGAGAATTGCGGTTCTTGGATGGTATCTTGACGTTGTAGTTCCCTTTGCTTTCAATGGAACCCGTCCCGACTTGGTTTCCAACTTTCTATTTCTAGGTCTAGGCAAATACAAACTCGCTCCATGTTTGGCCTCAAGCTGATCAAAATAACGAGGTCTACTATGACTTTTAACCTCATTACTACCAATGAAGTGTCTTCTACCCCACGAGATGTTAGAATTTCTTCCATCTCTATGAGATACTCTCCCATGTAACTTATAACAAAAAGGGCGAATATGACCATGCATACCACAATGATGACAAATAAAAACAGGGTGTACAGGGTGTACCTTCTTTTCTTTTACCTTACCAACTCTAGGAAGTTTGAGAAGTCTATCCTTATGTTGAATTTTTTGTTCTCCCTTTCCTTGAGTTCTTGTATCATGAAATATAGATGCACTCTGTTTTTGCTCTTTGTTATCACCAAAGCCAATGTCACTCTTGTCACAACACATTTGTTGAGACCCAATGATATCCTCCAAAGTCTTTGATCCTTTGTTCCAAAGACCAATGGTAACCATAGCACACTTGAGCTCTTCCTCTTTCTTGATCATTAGTTCTTCCAAGGTAACTTGAGACATCTCGAGAGATTCAATCTTTTCTTCATACATTGCATAGATTTGCTGTAGCTCATTCCTCTCTATCTCACAAGTCAAGAGTTTTGCAAAAAGAGCTTGTCGATCATTAGCTATCTTGATGGCATCAATCCTAGCCTCGGAAATCTCCGCCTTTATTTTGACATTCTCACTTTCACTTGCTTTGTTTAGAAAAACAAAAAAAAATAATAAAAAAACCAAAAAGATTTTTTTAATATGGTTTTGCAAACTTAAAATTTTTGAGTGGTCCTTGGTGCATATTGGAATTAATAAAAATATCCATTACATGTTAATATGTGTGTGCTTTCTATGGTCATTACTCATTTTGAAGTGTGTGTTTTGTGATTAGTATGTCTTATTCTGTACACACTCTTAGATCAGCAAATATCGGAGTCTTCCGCCTTAGTGATTATTTTTTTTCTATAGACTTTTGGCATTGTATCTTTTGTTTTTCTAGAGGAATTGATCTATACTAGCATATCATGGGTGATGTTGAGTCTCTTAAACCACCTTCCATCTTTTTGCATCTCTACGGCTTTTCCCTCTGTTCTTTGTAGTCCAGGCATGAGGAAAAGACTACCTCAGAGTCACTAACCAGGCCATCCTTATTATATCCGTGCTTCTCTGGTTCGGTTTCCATACTTTTGAGAGTGCCAGCCGCCAATGAGTGTGTAAAAGAAAGAAAAAATGTGCAAAAGAAAGAAAAAAAAAAAAGGATGTGCAAAAGAAAGAAAATAAAAAGATGTGAGAAAAAAAAGGAAAAAATAAAGGATTCATTGATTGAGGGGGAGCCTCCGCCTTTACTCACCAAATACCCCTTGATTCCTAGTGGTTTGACTTTCCGTAGTTGTGCTTAGATTCTCTTGACGGAGATTCATCTATCCGATCACTACTAGGATTTGAATCTAGTGTTTGTCGAACTCCAAGAGTCACTCACACACTTTTATCATGGGATCTGTGCTTTTCACGTAATGCATCACTTTTTTTTGTGAGGAATCCTCTAAAGGCTGTGCACATTATGTTTTCAAGTAATTGTGCTTCTTGGATAATCTTGTGTGTTTTAAGGTATAACTCTGAAATTCCTTGCTTGCTCCGTCATATTATTTTTGTCGTTTTCTTCTTGTTCACTGTTTTTAGTGTTTGTGGTTACTTTTAGTGAGGGAGAGTTTGGTTAATCGTTATCATGTCATTACTTGTGTGTTTTATGCTTTTATTTTAGTTGTTTGAGCTTCTTTCGTCAATTCGTGACAAAAATAGGGGGAAATGTTGCCAGGTGCATGTGTCTTAGTTTTCATGTTTTCATGCTACATGTTCTTAATATCTCCAAGTCGCTTTTATTTCATGTTTTCCATCTCATGCTTCAAGATAATCTTGTCATATGTGTATTACTTTTTCATATACTCTTGTGGCACTAATAGTTGTTTTGGAGATTGTGGCACTAATAGTTGTTTTGCAGCTCATGACCTTGAGAAAGAAGTTTGCGTTTGTTGGCTGTAATGGGTTGGGGTGATTAGGATTTTATTTGTTAGGTATGTTTTGTCACGGCATTGCCAAAGGGGGAGATTGTTAGGTTTTTATTCTTGGCAATCCCGTTAGACAAAACTCCTTTCAGTTGTACTTGTTTTTGCACTTTTATTTCAGTAAGGCTATGAGTTTGTTAGATGTGAATCCAACCCGAATTGTGCCGTGCAGAGAAGTTTGTGATGTTAATTCTTTCAAGATTGCCACTTCGCTGACTATGACGGGGATTGAGCTGCCCGGTCAGCTCGTGGGGGTCCAGGGAACAACGTCCCTTGGCGGGTCCAAGGCAGTGCCCAGGCGAGGTCGAGGGGCAACGCCCCCGAAGCAAACTGCAAAATTGCTTTCGAAGTTGTCCGCCCTTACTCGCTCGAGCGAAGACTGCGTCTGGCAAAAACCTGAGAGAGGTGAATGTGCGCTCCAGCGCAAGTTGCATGGCTCGAGCGAAGCCACTTATAGAAAACACATGTTTTTGGTTCCTTGCTCAAGCGAGCGAGCTTCGCAGTCCCAAATTTCTATAAGTACGTGTTTCTGTTAGATTTTAGGATTACTGCTCCAGATCTTCTTTTTGGATATTAAGGTTTAGATCTGGGGATATTTTGCTAGTTTTTCTTTGATGTTTAATTGAGTATTCAACTCATGGGTTAAGAAGAATACATCAAATTTTCGTTTGTTTAAACTAAAAAAGAGAGAGTTGTTCTTCGGTGGATTCTAAAGAATTCGAGCCTGAAGCTTTGGTGGATTCGGGAGTGGCTCATCGTCAAGACAATTCTGAGGTGAAGACGGGGCTAGAAGAGGCACATAGCGGTTGGTTCAATTCGGGCGTGGATTCGCTAGGTAATTGAGAGTATACTTGTATAATTCCTTTATATCTTCTTAGTGGATTGTTTTGTAGCTGTTGCCCGTGGTTTTTTATCACAATTGAAGGTGTTCGAATTGTGATTTTTTTCACGTAAAATCGGTGTGCCGATTCGTCTTGATTGGAATTGTTATTTATTACTTAAAATTGATACATAATCACAAATCAATATTTAGGGGATTTCTAGATTTTTCAAAAGAGACTTCAAGTTAAATCATGTTATTCAATACTTTGGAAAGGTACCAGGGACAATATCGTCTACTAAGAATAATTCTTAACATTTACTTAATGGTAAAGGGTAAATTATTATACGAATATAAATCTTGAGAGACGGGATGTAATTTCTGAAATCTCAGGTGAAATTTATAATTTAGCTAAACTTCAAGGGAGTGTAGGTTATTTGCCTAAATTAATTTTAAATTTTTTTAAAAAAATTTCTAAAACAAGTACTGAGCAACTATTGACTAACTTGATAAAATGTATCAGTCAAATATCATCATTTCTCTACATAACACAATGAGGGGCATTTTAGTCAATTTATTATCTACATCAATGATGTTAATTGTAATGGGACAAAATGTAATTTTGAAATATTAAGAAAGAATATGTAATTTAATTTGCCAAAAAAAAAAAATGAAAAATGAATGCATGTCCTTTCCTCAACGACAGGTTGTCCTACCTAGTGAACCAGTGCATCTAGACTTTCTTTTCACTCTTTTCTTCAATCAGAAGGATGTACCTACATATTAGAACAACAAAAATGACTTATATCCCCCACAGAGGTCGACCCCTAGTGAGGTGGAGGGCCATGATTGGCGGAAAAAAATTATTATTTTTTTTATTTTATTTTCAATTGGCAGCCAGTGGGGATGCGCCACCTCACTAGGGGTGCGACCCCCACTGGGTATAAGGCATCACTGTTAAAACAAAATGAGGTGTCCCAGATTAATAGACTTTTGTCAAAAAAAACTTTCCATTAATGGTAGAAGATGATTCCTTAATCATAAACCACCCCAAGCAATGGAAAAATTATTTGGTGTTTCTAAGGTGTACGCGACCACACTTCTCACTAATTATAATATATCATGTTTTGGAAAGATATTATAATGTACACCCTTAAAAAGGTATCTATGATATATATTTCATAATTTTTTTATAAAATTTTATGACTTAAACCTAAAATATCATAACTTTTTCACTACAAAAGTCATAATTTTTTTCACTAAAAAATGTCATAATAAAATCTTGAAGTGTCATAACAAAAAATACGAAATATCATAACATTATCATACTTAACTTTATGGTGCACATTATAAATTTACTATTTATAACTTTATTACAAAATGTCATAACACACCTCACAAACAATCATAACATTTATCATAAAAAAATCATAACTTTTTTACAGTATGTATCATTTGAAAGGGTACACATTATAAATTCCTCTCATATTCTTTTATGTTTTTCAATCAATCAACATAGAATGGTGAGCAACAATTCATTTACCAATCACAACACTATTAAGCCCAATTGACGATACCCCGAACAAACCAATAATTTCTCCAAGCAATGTATCCGCAGCCAGACTAATCTTCTGTCTCCCTCATTCACATACACAGCCCAACTTTTGCTCTGGTATTAGTACTACATATCATGTCTTGATTTATGATAAACTATTACGGTTCGTTAATAATATATATGTGGTGTTCTCAATTATTGAAACTACATAAAAAGAAATAGGTGAGATGTTCTCAATTATTAAAACTATATAAAAAAAATTCATGAGGTCGATTTTGTTTTCTACTTAATTGACTAAAGTAGGCCAGATCAGTAGCACAAACTATCTATCACTTTTTGTCTCATTCTTTATCTCATATTTATTTTATATTATAATATTGTCAGAATCAAGAGAGTAAGACAAATGATCTCATGTCTCACGTCGGTTCCATCTATCCATGGTTACTACTTTTACTAGTTTGAAAAGTACTATATCAACATATTAAGTTGGTGCTTTGATACTCTAATTTTCATTTGTTGAAATATAGTGAAGAAAACAGAGCTAAAAGCTCAATCTCTCGAAGATTCTCTTGGTGGCCAAGTTAATTTTTATGGTTAATAACCCTAATCCCTAAAATGTGTAATTTGTATCATTTTAATTTAAAATGTTTAAATTTTCAATTTGATTCTAAATGTAAAACAAATATTTTAAATTGGCCCCCCAATCTAACTTCATCTGTAAATGTTGTTAAAGTCAAGGATAATAAAAATTACAATTTTCGTCCCCAAAATATAAGATATGTATCATTTTGGTCTTCAATATTTAAATTGTGTCAATTTTATTCCTAATATATAAAACGTAATTTGTCCCCAACCTTACGCCATTTCTCTTCGTCTGAACCAAGAGCAAAATATGAAAATTACAATTACACATCAATCAAAAAAAATTACAAAGAGCCAATGGCCATGTTTGGTTTGATTTTCAGAAACTTGTTTTAGAAATTTTTTCTAAAAATATAAAAATTAATTTGGTAAAAAGATAAAAAGCACCTATCATTTTTACATAATTTTATATTTTGAGAGGCCATTAATATTTTCTAAAATCTTAAAAATAGCCTTATGATATTTATTTTTATCAAATTAATTTTAATTTTTTCAAAAAAAAATCTTAATTTTTTTTCTAAAAAACAAAGCAAACAAGGTCAATATCTTTGGAGGTAAATATTATTGCCTCGTGTTACAAGAAAAAGACATTTTCACTAACAAAAAAATTGTTTCCAAAAAATTATCGACGAAAAAATTGGTGATGAGATGAGGAACTCTTTTCATTGCAAAAAGTTGGTGGGAATATTTTCCTTGGTTTTGTTTTGTGTGTGTGTGCGCGCGCTGATGATGTGTATTTATGGTTTTCACATTTTACTCTTAGTTTAGGCACAGAGAGACAAATTTAGGTTGGGAGACTAAATTATTATGTTTTATATATTAGCGATTAAATTAATACAATTTAAATATTAGAGTTCAAAATGACACATATCACATGCTTTGAGGACTAAATTGTATAATTTTTTTTTTATTGAGTTTTTGCGTTTACTTTTAAGTTTAATGACATCCATTGACAGAGTTAGATTTGGAGATAAATCGAAACACATTTTATACCTTGAGTAATAAATTGACATACTTTAAATACTAAGGAATAAAATAATACAAATTACATATTTTAGGAACTGGAAAAAAAAAAATACTTTTAATTTCTTTTTGGACTAGGTTTAGGATTCAGGCCGGATGCCAAGCTTTTGTTCGATTCTAACTAAAATCGGCCTACCCCACTCCGGGCCGTATACGCCATCCGGCCTGAATCCTAAACCTAGTCCAAAAAGATGCTAAATATTATATAAATGTAACTTTTTTGGTAAGATGCTAAATATTAGATGAATTAATTTACATATACAAAATTAAATTATAAAAATGTTTATGTTATTACACGGAACTCATCACTGGTGAAAATAATTGAGGAAATTAGAATTTATTGTAATTTTTTAAATAATTTCAGATCAATGATAATTTTTATAGATATTGTTGGTTATATAATTTGTAAAAGCTAATCACAATTCAACACGTGGCATAAAGAGGGCAATTTAAGGAGTTAATATAAGTTGCCAACCAAAGTCAGACATGTGTCAGTCCGTATTGGTAATAATGGATCTGCGTAGCACTAGAACAATTGAGGGACATAAGGTGATGTGGCCTAACAGTTACTCACAAAGTTCAAATTCAAAATCAGGAGGGAAGCCTAACTGCAAAGGTTGCGTAGTGGGACTGATTGTGAGAGAGCCTATTCAGCAATCATGGGAGAACATTTCGATGGTTAGAAGCTCACTTCGACAGTTATCATTGAGAAATATAAATAGCAGAGAAGGCCCCAGAATGAAGGATCTAGACTCAGATCAAAAAATCAGTTTATTTACTTTGTTTTCCCTTCCAGTTTTTACAGTTCTTTACATTTCTGTATTTCAATTCCTGTACTGCACTCCATTCATAGGAGTAGTTTCAAATAGCTTGTTGCTGTAAACCTCTACGAGACTGGGTCAGATCATCGTAAGTTTTTCATTTTACTTAATGAAATTCTGAAATTATTCTTTACTTGTTGTTATTTACCAAATTCTCCTAAACAAGCCACTAGTAAAAGTCATATTCATTAAGGCTGAGAGAACTAAAACACAATCGTCTGATAATTAGTTGGCAATTAATTTTCTATAAGGATTGATTGATCCTTGCTGGCACGCTTAAAATTACAATGTTAACCTTCGAAAGCCAAAAAAGCCAATATATATTTTTGGCACGCCCAGTAAGACCAATTGAAATGGCTAGACATAGGAGACAAGGAGAAAATGAACACCTAGAAGAAGGTGTGAAAAGAGAGGTAGAAGTACCTGATCCACAGGATAATGTGATAGCACATCCTATGGAAGTACCTATTTTATCAGAACCTATAGTCGAACAGGCCAGCAGTTTAGAACATGCACCACATGTTCAAAATATTAGAGGAGGCCATGGAATTTGACTATTCACTGCTCTATCTACTTAGCCAATGGATCCATGGGAAGGCCTGGTAGATGCCATGGGACAGTAGTTAATGAACACCATGGAAAGATGGGCAATATCCTTTATGGATCGAATGAATTCCCATCAACCAATTAACACACAACATATGGAGGAAAATTCAAATGTTCCTCAAGAAAGTAATGGATATATTAATGGTTAGACTAGTAATCAGAATTATGAAAGATCATCACCTATATCTCAGTCATGGTATGAGCCTCTTTCGAGGGTTATGGTAAATCAAAATGCCTTATTACCTAACAGCGAAGCCATACAAATTGGTGAATCTGGGCCAATACAAGAAAATGGCATAAGAATGTTTTCAAATCCCATGTTCGAAGCCATACCTGACACAAGAGGGTTCACTAATCCTCTGTTTGAATTCACACCCGGGGGGTTAGAAGGTTTTTTTGCGGCTAGGAGAGAAACAACACCTGTTCCTCCTATTGTAACCCTGTTACGACCCAAACCCGCCCCTATATGTTTAGTGCTGTAACCGGCCAGTAATTCTTGGATTACCAAAGGCCTCTTGACAGATTAACATATAGATAGGGGCTGTAGAAGCAAATATATAAAATATACAAGGTCCAATGAGCTGTGATGACATACATGGGACAGAAGAGTTTAAAACTTTTATAGACTAAAGCGAAGTCAAAAGATATAATATTTACATATCACACTTAAGCGTATAAGCCAAAAGTCTCACCCACAACTTAACACACAAACATATTCTAATATGATTACAAAAACAAGCACAAAGCTTGACTTCATCTGGGACCTTCTCAGTAGGCACAAAAGTTGGCTGACAAAATCGAAATATAGGACGTCAACTCTGGGCTTGGCCACGTGCTTGTTCACTTACATACATAATACAAATAGTGAGCGGAAATCCAGTGAATAATAACGGAGTAAAGGGTTTAATGAATGAAGTCCATACAGATTCAGAAATCATGATTCATGCTTAATCATACGTGGTACATTCATTAGCACTAACAAAACAGATACAGAACAGACGTAGAACATATAGCGTTTATGAATAACCATTTCCATAAAGGAACCTCCGGATCCGGGTAACAGAGAATATACATGCTGAGCTCCATAATAGAGCCTCCGGTATGGGTAACAAATTGCAGACATATTAAGTTCCATAATGGAACCTCTGATACCGGGTAACAGCTAACAGATATCACATAATGCTAAGGATGCCATAAATACATTGTCAGAAATTGCCACAAATACATTGTACAGAACATAGCATTTCAGAAAATAGATCTTATTTTATCACACAGAAAGTAAATAAGATTGAACATAGCTTTACTAAGCTATTACTCACAGTTGGCTTCAAGTGCAGACAGACAGAACAGACTAATCAAACGGTCTACGACACGTGACCTGCAATAACACATAACAAACACACACCTGAAACACACGTTCAAATTGCACATAACTTACTTAGTTTGTTCTTAGTGTGTTTCTAGCCTTAACCTCATTATGGAGTCTAAATCGTGGCCTAGAGATACCTAGGATGAAATGAGGATGCAAAAATATACTTAAAAATATTTTTTCAAAACTTGCTGAAAATAGGGTCCACGCTCGAGCGTGGCTTTCCTCGCTCGAGCGAACATGTAAAATGCGAAGGCTCGCTCGAGCATGACTTACCTCGCTCGAGCGGACTGTAATCTTTGGAAAAAGTACTGGTTGCATGTTTTTCATACTCGACGGACACTCGATCCCCGCTCGAGCGTGAGACTCAGACCCTCGCTCGAGCGTGTTTCAAAACATATGAACTTCTAGGTACATGCATTTCATGCTCGAGCGAGCTTCAGGTTGCTCGAGCGGGAGTGTTCGCTCGAGTTTGAACTCCCACGCTCAAGCGTGGATGCAAAATCTAAAATTTCCAGATTTGATCTCCAGCTTCAAGCTCAAACCCAAACACCTCAAACTCAACATTTTGGGGCCAAAACTTTAGGAAACTCATAAAAACTCGTAAAACAACATGTTTTAAGGATCATTTCAAGAAGTCATGGGCCAATGACATGCCAATTGTACAAAATCTCAACTCAAACTTATGAATGTTTCAAGAGCATAACATGCATGAATTCTCTTGTACTCAAACACTTCAAAGCATGATCAAATTTGGCAATTTGGTAGAAAACATGAAGAATTCTCAAAACATAGATGAGATAAACACATGCATGGAAGAATTCTTTGAAATCAAGCTCATTTTGTGAAGAGATGGACATGTATGCATGGTATGGCCCAATTCTCTCCAACACCAACTCAAATCCTACATAAACTCAACTAATTTGCTTGAAATCTTGTAAGGTCTAACTCAATTACACAACTAAGAGTTTGATTCCTTACCTAGAGACTTGAATTCACTAGTGTTGAAGTTGAAACTCTCAAATCCTCTTCAAATGTCAACAATTCCACTTAATTGATCTTAAGTCTCACCAAATTCTCAAACTTAGAACTAAATCTTCCTACTCTCTCTCCCTCTCACGTTTTTGGGTCTTAGAGAGCTCAAAGATACATGTAAATGAAAAAAAAAGAGTGAGTGGGGATAAAAAAAAAAAAGTGTTTTATATAGGCTTAGATCAAAATATCATTAGCTAGGCTTAATTGAGTATTAATTATTCTAATTTAATCGTTCCGAATCGAATTTCAATTAAGCCTACTATAAAATTTTAAAATCCTAATTAACAAGTAAATCAAGTCAATTTTTGATTCAGATGCCGATAAGGCCTTCAAATTCCAAATCGAAAGAAAAACATGAACAGATCTTCCTATGTTAAATAGATATAGACACAATTAATTCAACACACACATGCAATTTAATTCAGAATTTCACCTTAATTACTATTTAGGCATAATTAATCATGGATTAATGTTAATCAGGGATCGGGATTGTTACAAACCCCTTTGGCAGGTCCTTTCACAGGACAGACTCAGAAAGGTCACCCATACCCTCAACAGCAGCCAGTACTACAGGGACAACCAGTCCCAAATATACGTCCCTATAGACTAAGAGGACGTTAAGCACAAGGGTTTCCACCAAATCCTGTGTTTGTTTCTCTAGTGGTAGTCCAATAAGCACAAAATATGATTCCTAGGAACCAAATCGTTGATATTGTCAAAGAAATGTGTGGACCTATGGCTCGGGGGGTTCAAACTCCTGTGCATAGAAAGTCATGCCCAGAATGGGTAGACAGGGTGCATGAATACCCAAGGGGGTTTAGAATACCAGACTTTGCTCTTTTTTATGAGAATGGAAACCAGTCAACAATAGAACACATTACCAAGTTCGCAGCCCATTGTGGTGAATTTACCAATAATGATTACATGAAGTTAAGACTTTTTCCAAATTCTCTAATTGGGGTAGCTTTTGTATGGTATATTAACCTTACACCTGGCTCTATCCAAACTTGGCAACAAATGGAGGAAGCATTTCATACCCAATTCTTCTAAACAGAGCCAGAACTTTCCATGGCAGACTTGGCAAGGTTGAGTCAAAGGCCTGATGAGAAGGCTGTTCAATTTATTGCCAGATTCAAAAGAGCACGAAACAAGTGTAGGGTCATTCTACCAGAGCCTGAATTTGTGAGATTAGCTCAAAATGGTTTAGAGTTTAGGCCTCGAAAGAAGTTTGACTCAATTGAGTTTCGAGACTTAGTGGAACTAACCTATAAGGTGTTTAAATATGAATCATTACTTGAGGAAGAACAAGACCGAAGTAAAGTGAAGAGAGTCCAAAATGAGGAAGATCCAGCAAAAGTACACTGAACTCTCTTCATTGACCCAACCAAAAGGCTAGTCAGAGGAAAGAGAAAGTCCAAAATTGGATCATAGTCCAAAATTGACTTCTCAGAACAAAAGAAGTTTCAGTAAAGAGCAGTTGGCTAAAGTTCACACTGAACTGAAAGCCAATGAAAGGTCCAGCTTAGCAGGTCTTGAACAGGCCTTGATGGAAAACGACAGTGAGACAGAAAGAGAAATGGAACTAGGACAAAGGAAAGAAATGGTTGAGGATGAAATGTTTGAAGCCTTCATCGCTGAACAGACATTTTTGGTCGAAAAACCAACAAGAGCAGACCATTCGAAGGAAGTCACCAGTACTAGAGTGCAGCATAGAAGATGCTTCTGAAATAACTGAACAAGTTAGCCTGGAAAAGAAACAAGTGCAGCCAGCAGTTCAGTTTGGCTCATTTCCTTCAGTATCAGTAAATATGGTGCATATACTACCACAGGAGTTCCAAGCTGAAGATGGAAACCAAGAAAGCCAGGAGATTGACACTATTCCAGTTTCTAGTGAAGATTCACAGGTTAGCATGGTTCAAAATGAGTCTGAAGTAGCCACACCAATGGAAACTGAAGATGAGAGTGAGGAAGTAAGTATTAATCTCTCATATCTTTTTGAGTATCCTACAACATCCATGACACAGCATGTCAATCCCTTATATATCAAAGTTTTTTTTCGATGGGATACAAATGAATAGGGTATTGGTAGATAATGGGGCAGTAGTGAACCTACTTCCGAAATCCTATTTGAAGAAACTAAGAAAAAGGAACCTCAGATTAATCCTAACCAGCACAACCATTGCTGGTTTCGCTGGGGATAAGCAGATGGCTCAAGGTATTTTGCCCATCAACCTGAGTGTGGGAACCAAAGATTGCATGATAGCATTCTTTGTTATTGTTTGATAGTAATGCTAAGTATAATGTTTTACTTGGCAGGGATTGGATTCACACCAACAAATATGTGCCTTCCTCTCTACATCAGAAGATAATAATGGCCTTATGTGATGGAGAGACAGAGGAGACCAATGCAGATCCTCAACCCTTTATTGCTTGTGTTGACTTTGCAGAGGCCAAGTTGTATACTGAAAGAGTGACACCACTCAGTATATTGAGAAAACCTAATGATTCAACCAAAGTGACGGTTGATGAGGAAGTAGCACACCTGAAACACTTAGTGCAGGAGAGTGCTAATGAAGAATTTGTCATCAATGATGATAATGATACCTGGTTGTAGGCAAGAAGATGAAACCCAAGAAGCCAGACCCTTGGCTTTAGTTAAGTTTTCAATGTTAGACATAAAATCGATAGTCTAGAAGGTTCAAGAACAAGAGAAAGAAGCCATGATAATTGGCTGTAAGTAGAGGCAACAACAGGTCAGGTCTTTGACCTTAGATAAATACTGTGCATTGGATATCAAAACAAAGGTCCAAGAGATACAGGAAGAAAAAGCCTTATGGACAAACTTTGTCTATGAGGAAGAAGGCAAAGATGTTGAAACAGAGAAAGTGGGAACATAACAAAGCAAAGAAATTGCTTCGATGGTAGAAGAAATCAAAAGAGAAGCATTAGTGAGTGCTCAAGTACAAGACCCCTCGGAAGAAGTCAATTTAGGGGAAGGTTCTGCACAGCAACCTATTTATATTAGTGCTCGGTTAAGTCCTTGTGATAGAAGCCAGTTATTGGTTGTCTTAAAACAATATAAGGATTGCTTCGCTTGGTCTTATAATAAGCTGCCTGGATTGGACAAATCATTAGTAGAATATAGGCTCCTTATGAAGCCTAATTTTAAGCCATACAAGCAAAAACCAAGAAGAATAAGTCCTGAGGTGGTTTAGAAGGTCAAGGAGAAAATTTTTAGGCTCCTTAAGGTGGGCTTTATTAGAATAGCCAGATATGTCGAATAGTTGTCTAATATTGTGCCTGTAGTTAAAAAAAATGATAAAATGAGGGTATGCATCGATTTCAGAAACCTGAACTTAACAACTCCAAAAGATGAGTACCTCATGCCCATAGTAGACTTATTGGTGGACAGTTCAACAAGGCACAAGATTTTGTCTATGATGGATGGGCATTCTGGTTACAACCAAATTTGCATTGTAGAGGGAGGATGTCCATAAGACAACATTCAGATGTCTAGGGAACATTGGTACATTCAAATGGGTCAAAATGCCATTTGGTCTGAAGAATGCTGGGCTACATATCATGATCTCATTGGAGGATATTTAGAGTGTTACATTGATGACATTGTAGTAAAATCTCAGTCCATGGAAAAACACTTGGTTCACTTGGAAACAGCTTTCGAAAGAATGAGAAAGTTCAAGTTGAAACTTAAATCTCTCAAATGTGCTTTTGGTGTATCAGCTGAAAACTTCTTGAGCTATGTAGTACACAAGAAAGGAATACAAATTGATCAGAATAAAGCCAAAGCCATCATTGAGGCCAAGCCTCCATCAAGTAAGAAAGAAGTACAAAAGTTCCTTGGTCAGGTTAATTTTCTTCGAAGATTTATTTCTAACACTGCAAGGAAAATTAAAGTATTTTCTTCTTTATTAAAGCTGAAAAATGAAGAGGATTTTGTGTGGATAGCAGAGCATCAAATTGTTTTCGAAGGAATTAAAGCCTACTTGGCCAAGCCTCCAATACTGATTTCACCAAAGAGTGACCAGCCCTTGAAGTTGTATGTTGCTGCAGCAGAAGATTCATTGAGAGTTTTCTTAGCACAGGACAATGAAGAAGGCAAAGAGCTAGCAGTTTATTACCTTAGTAGATTTTTAAATTCTTGTGAATGTAAATATTTAGCTGTAGAAAAGCTGTGCCTTGCATTGTATTTTACTGCAATGAAATTAAGATACTATATTTTGCCTACAGTTGTCTTGGTAATTGCAATCACAGATTTGGTTAAGTATATGTTATCTAGACCTATGTTGAGAGGAAGAATTGGCAAATGGATACTAGCCTTATCAGAATTTCATCTAGAATATGTCCCCCAAAAGGCAGTAAAAGGACAAGTTTTAGCTAATTTCTTGGTAGATCATCCATGTCAAACAGAAAGCCAAGAGATAATGGATCTTGGTATGGTTAATATTGAGCCATGGCAAATATGGTTTGATAGATCAAAAGTCAATGGTTTGATTGGAATTGATGTGGTGATTAAGTCACCATAGAGGGTAGAAACCATACATGGTTTCAAAGTTGATAAAATTACTTGTTCTAATAATCAAGCTAAATATGAAGCTTTAATAATGGGACTGGAAATGCTTATTGGATTACAAGCTCATGCAGTTGATATATTTGGAGATTCTCAATTGATGGTCAACCAAGTGAAAGGAATTTTCAAATGTCAAAGTGCAAGCATGTTGTCATACTATGTTGTTGCATTACATTTGCTTTCTCAGTTTCAGATAGCAAATGTGACTTATATCCCAAGGTTCATGAATAATAAAGCCAATGATGTAGCTCAGAAAGTTTCGAATTTCAGAAGAATGGATGACACTCAAATGAACATAAATCAAGCAACATATCAAAAATTAATAACATATCTAGCTAAAAAGAATGTTGTATTAGAAGTCAATCATAATGACTTACAAGATCAAGATTGGAGGCATCCAATAATGCAGTACCTAAATGGCTTATCTTCGAAAGCCAATAGAAAGATCAAATTACAATCTATGCGATACATAGTGTATGGTAATGCTCTTTACAAAAGAGGAGCAGATGGGTTGTTATTAGAATGTCTAGGGCCAAATAAGGCATTGACAACCATGGCTGAAATTCATGAAAGCATCTGTGGTGCTCATCAGCCTGGTGTGAAGATGAGATGGTTGCTTCGAAGGCATTCCTACTATTGGCCCACCATTCTTAAAGATTGTATAGAATATGCTAGAGGTTGTCAGGTATGCCAAAAGTATGGCATGATAAGACATGTGTCAATAACTGGTTTGCATGCAATTGTGAAACCTTGGCCATTTAGAGGTTGGGCTATGGATATGATAGGGAAAATATATCCATCCTTTTCGAAGCACCATTATTTCGTCTTAGTGGCCACAGACTACTTCATTAAGTGGGTCGAAGCTAAACCATATAAGGCTGTAGACCAAACTGAAGTTGTTGGATTTATTAAAGATCTGATTCATAGGTTTGGCATCTCACAAACCATAACTGTGGATAATGTGGCTGTATTTGATGAAAAGATGATAAAGTCTTTCGCGGCAGAGTTTGGAATTAGCCTAGTTAATTCTACCCCTTATTATGCACACGCAAATGGTCAGGCAAAATCATCCAATAAGTCTTTGAAAAAAGGAATACAGAGAGTTATGGAAGACCATCCTAGAAATTGGCATAGCTTGTTGTTAGATGTATTGTGGGTTTATAGGACTTCTCTAAGGTCAAGTACAAGAGTTACTTCTTATGCATTAGTATATGGGCATGATGCAGTATTACCTGTAGAGATTAACATTAAGTCCTTGAGGGTGAGATGCCAGGACCAGTTAGCTCCTGAGCAATACCATCAGAGCATGTTCTTGGAATTAGAAAATATGGATGAAGCTAGAATTTTGGTATTAAATAACATTCTCTTTCAAAAGAAGAAAGCAACCAAAAATTATAATAGTCAAGCACATTAGCTTTGATGAAGGTGATTTGGTATGGAAGACAATACTCTTAATAGGAATTATTCTTCACTTATTGTTATTTACCAAATTCCCCTAAACAAGCCACCAGTAAAAGTCTTCTTTATTGAGGCGGAGAGAACTAAAACACAATCGTTTGATAATTAGTTGTTAATTAATCTTCTGTAAGGACTAATTGATCCTTGTTGGTACGCTTAAAATTACAATATTAGCGTTCAAAAGCCAAAAAAGTCAATAGATATTAATAATTAAGTTATAATATTTTTTAATAACCTGTAATTATTTTGTGAAGGAGCCATTGAATTGTAATTTTTCCAAAATAATTAGTACCACCGCAAATGAGAATACTCTTGGTGAGCCTTATTATACTGACATAATATTTTTCTGTAATTTTAGTTATGTCTACGTAGACTATTCATAGTGCAGGAGATAAAAAGTTACAACAATTATGATCCAATGCAAAATGGGAAAAAGATAAAAGGAATCATGTAACCGGTGGGAATGCACAGATAATAATGTTGCCTTGATCATATTTTAAATTAATTATGCCTATCATATTATTTGTCAATACAATATTGATATAATAAGTCTTATTATTTATGTATGTTTAAGAGCGTCTTCAACACTTATGTTTTTTGTTTATTTGATGAATTACGTATACTTTTCTTTCTCCAATCATAACATCAAACTTATATCAAATGAGAAAAAATTTAAAACTTTCATCAAATTAAGGGAGGCTTTAGCGTTCAATAAATTTTTGTAGATTGCCATTGAGACTTTATCACTGAACAATCAATAGGTTGTCCTGCCAATTGTCTTCTCGAATAACCTTTTGCTTGTAAAGTTGCCTATTGCTGCTTGCAAAGTTGCCCTTTACCTGTTGTCCTTTCAGTTAATCAGTTATTTGATAAAACTTAAAAAATTACCATTAAAGCGCGTGATACCAAATAGAAAAATAGAATAAGCATTGAAAATGCTCTAATGCAAATAATTAAGCTGAAATATCAATTAGTAAAATAAGAACAGATAGTTATAGTAATATTACTCGGGAGCAAATGCCAAATTACCAATTTAAGATCATGTGGTCCTTTCCATGCACCATTGTTTGTCCCTCTGGCTTATATGATCACTTTTACTAATATAGATAACCTCATAAACTAATAAAATATAACAAGACAAAAAAACGGTGCATAAAAGAGGACAAGTAGTCTGGATTATTTAATTTGTTGTGCATGATTTTAGTATCAAATCATATGGGTTGTTTGGTGTAATTTATTTAAATTATTTTAAATTATTTTTATTTTTATTTTTATTGAAGGAGTTTATATTTGGTTCTAATTTTTGAATTTAAATTTTTTAAAAATTTATTTTTTTCATGTTTTTATTTTTTATTTTTTAATTTATGTTTAGTGATTTTTCTTTAATATTTTTAACAAATTTTTTACTTTTTTAAATACACTTAAACTAAATGTATTTTAAAAAAATACAAATATGTATTGAGTTTTTATATTTTTGGTATTTAGTAAAAAAAAATTAAAAATTATACAAATATTATATTTTTTAAATATATTTATGTTAGGTGTATTTAAAAACTAAAAATATAATTAAAATACTAAAAAAATTAGTAAAATCAGAAAAAGAAAACGTTAAAAACACAAAAAGCTTTAAATATTAAAAAATGGATTCAAAATCCTAAGACAAAACAAGATGAATAACTTACCGTATTTATAATCTCATTTAACATAAATCGATCAAACAAACAAGGCCCCTTGCCCTTTCTTATCCACCTTTCGGGTTTTCACTCTCTCTGCGTAGTGATTGTTTGGAGTGTTGGCTTCTGCGAGCTTCGCTCAAGCCACAGAACACTTCACGGCACCTCTCTCTCTCTCTCTCTCTCTTCTAAAGCCCTCTCTCTTCCAGAGGACGAGGCAAACAACAATAACATGACTTCAATTTCTCCGGCCCTGCCCCAATCCCTGTCTCTCCTCCGCACCACCTCCGCCGCCGCCTTCCACCACCGCCTGCCGCCGCACCTGCGACTTCCCCCTGTCTCCACCTCCGCCACTCGGTGCTTCCAGCGCCTCTCCGGACCTCGCAGATCTCTCGCCGTCGCCTCCAGCGCCACCTTCGTCCCTGTATGTCTGCCTTATCCATATCTATCCTCTATCATTCTTTCACATGAATTGTAATTTACACCCTTATCTGTCTATTTTATTTCCTAATTGAGTGAATTTGCCCCCGAATTGTATATTGTACCGAGTATCAATTCACTCTTGACATGCACTCCATGTTCTGGAATCTGAAGTTATCGTTGGTTTTTTTTGAGTATATCCATTAATGATTTGAGGGGATAATGATAATCTCTAAAATAGCTTTCTCATTTGGGTAATTTACTATGAGGAGCTGTAAATTATAAATAATAATAATAATAATGATGAAAAGATTTGACTTGCTTTTCAATACCCTTGCTTACTCACGTGCAACCTTGTCTTAAAACATAAAAAACAAAATGAATAAAATGCAAACGGAGAAACTTAAACCTAAGACCTCCAATAGCCTTGAGTTCTGATACCATGTCAGATTGTTACTAGTTCAAAAGCTCAAGGTTTTAAGAATTGTGTCTAACAATGTATATCAAGCTTTGCAACAGACGCAACCTTACTGCACACAAGTGTAATTTGGACATTGAAATGACTAATGTCTGTGCCTCACAAGGCGGCATGAAGTTGTGTTTGTTCAGTGCTTGTTTCAGTTATTTGGACACTTTTTTTTGTCCATCTTCTTGGACCTTTCAACTTATATACATTGCCAAGTCATTCCAATTTTTTGGGTAAATGATTGGATAGTAATGAGTTCCCCAATTTCTTTGCAATAAGTGCTTGACATATACCCACTTTAATCTAACATCAACTTAGGTCTATATTGACAGTAGAACAGTTGACATCAAATAACAAAGTATGTGTGAAGAAAAGGGTCTAATAATTACCTACTTTAAGATCTTATTGCCTTCCAATAGGTAGAGACTTGTCCAAAAATTGGAATGGATTGCACTACCTTTAAGTTGAGAAATTGATCATTCCATTGGATATATTTCACGTTGAACCATAAATACACGCATGCTCATGGAATTGATGCATAAAGGATGCCTAGAAATATTAATGATTACCATCAGTTAGAAAAAGTTATAGAATAGCTTATAGTGGGACACTTTTTTGTGACAATTTACTTACATGTTGGTGAGGTCGTTTTTCAACATCGAGGTCTAGGAGCATAAATTATTGCTAAAACTTGATTGTTATTTATATATTCTTGAAGTAAATAGTTTCATTTCTCTATTTGTACATTGTTATGTCTTTTACTTAAAGAATTTGCCATGTTGCCTATGGAGTAGCAACATCACCCTACAAGCACGGTAGGTTAGGTTAGGAAACAAACAAGTGGAAAGTATATAGGATGAATGATCTAAATTTTAGAATAAAATTGTTGTTATCCGGAATTTATTATGCGGAGGTTAACATGATGTCTAAGAGATGAGGACCTTTTTCCAAATGGTTTACTGATGACTGGATGAACTTTGGGAAAAATTCACTTTGCCTCCCTCAACCTATCACATTTGTGTTACTTTACCTCTGAATTATCAATTTTGAACAATTACCTCCTTAAACTATTGACATTAATTCACGGAGTTAATATTTTGTGCACGTGATTTGGTTGTAACTTGAGGCAATAGTTTGCTACAATTGGTTGTACTTTGTGTTTTATTGAATATTTTCAAAATAATTGGTTATGTTTTGTTGCATGGTATTAGGATATTAGTCTCTTTATTTGTCTCCTTACTATGTGGTGAAGTGAATAAATACTCTCAATAAATTACGTGTGCCGATAGGTGTGATATTGGTCAAAAAAACATTAATCTTATTAACGGTTTGCGGTAAAATGCACTAATTTCAATAGTTTAAGGAGATAGTTCAAATTGATAGTTTAGGAGGTAAAGTGATGTGTGATAGTTTGAGGGGGCAAACTTAAATTTCCCCATGAAATTTTTGTTGTGAATATTTGTGTGGTTGTTATGTAGCTTTCAATATAATTTCTAAAGGTATGATAAGATTTTGTCTTAATTCAATTATGAATTTATTAGATACCCTGTTTATTTTGTTGGCTACTTCAGTCTTATTGCATTATTTTATTTGGTAGGGTGTGATTGATTTCTTTGATCTGTTGTTTTGCAGCCAAGAAGTGGAGTATATATTGTGGGTGATTTCATGACCAGGAAAGAGGATTTACATGTGGTAAAGCCTACAACTGCTGTGGATGAAGGTATTTGTGGGGCTTTAGTTTTGTTTCCTAGATTACTTCATGTTTTCCCTCCCTAACTAATGCGCCTTCGTTCTTGCAAACAGCTTTGGACATTCTAGTAGAAAAAAGAATAACTGGTTTCCCTGTAATTGATGACAACTGGAAATTGGTAAGTGTTTTTTCCCCTCCTCATTTGAATGCTGCTAATCCAATTTTGGATATTGTACTTCTTTTAGTTGAATCTGAAATAGAAACATGATTTTTTTTTTTATTTTCTATTTAATAGGGCGAATTTCAGATCAGTGTAAAATTTGAAAAATAATTACAAATTAGTGATGAACTTTATCAATATTAAGAATTAAATTATAGACTTTTCCATACGTATGTAATAATTTTTCAAATCACCACTGTCAGATAATTTCCCCCATTTAATATGCACCTAATTGCAATATCAAATATCAATGGTTAACGCTTCTTAATGTTTTAAACCTTGACATTGGCAATGCCTTTTCCGTCTTCTTTTTCCCCTTCCAGTTTTTAACATTACATAACTTGGGGTTTACAAGGAATTACTGTTTGGAAAGGAACAACATTATTGCTTTCTTTACAGCATGATTTTGTCAAAGGCATGATTGTCAGCTGTTTAGTAGATATTAGAAATAATTTTTTTGACGATTTGGCTGACACTTAGATCAATTTTTGTTTATTTGTTATAGCTTTAGCTTTAGATAAACAGCATACTTGCCTGAATATAATGACATGATGACATTGTTGAAGTTCACTTGGTTGAATCATATAGCAGCTGAGACCGATATACCTCCTCAACTTCTGATCTTGCTTAGTTCTCTATTTGGCTTTCAGTTTGTTTGCAAACAAAGTTTTGTGATTGCAGAATGCTTCTTTGGGAGGATGAAAGGCCATATGGTTTTATACAAACCATGGTGTAACCTCAGCTGATTTTTGAGGTTCATTTTTTTGGTTGTGAATCTAGCTTTAGTTGCTTCAAGCCTCTCAAGTGGGGTTAATTCATTCATGGCAACATATAGAACTTCAATATTTCTTCACAGTGGATTTAAGAAGCTTTTTAACTTCCATTGTGTTCATTTTGCAGTGCACTTTGGCCTCCTAATTAACTTTTTTGCTGAATCTAGTTAGTTTTTGCATACATGAAGCTTTCCTTGTGACCTTGACAAGTCGGGTCACAAGTTGATGAAATCGTAAATAGTTGTGGGGCATGGACAAGATGTTAAAACCAAGGATTTAGGTACTACTCAATCTGGAAGGATTTAGGAAGTTTGAAACCAGATTTTGCTTTCTA
The DNA here is from genome assembly GCF_055761805.1 of Camellia sinensis. NCBI lineage: Eukaryota > Viridiplantae > Streptophyta > Magnoliopsida > Ericales > Theaceae > Camellia > Camellia sinensis. The sequence continues at coordinate 195,787,654 of NC_138964.1, forward strand.
AAATCAACTTTGCTACAAGCTTTAAACTTGGTAAATTGGGAAGAAAATTCATGCATGATAGTTTCCCGTTGTTGATTATCAATTACAGGTTGAGTTTTAATTGGAAAGCTGAGAAAGTTTATCAATTACTGGTTTAGTTTATGAAAGTTGTGGAAGTGAAGTATTGTGAGCGGTGCTTACTCATGGACCTTTTACCTTGGAAGCCAGAAACAAAGCAGAGTATAATCTGCCTCAAGAATTGTTTTTTCAACCACAAGCACCTCTGGCATTTGACATGATCTACTTGTTTATGTTTACTGAGATATTTTTGCTCAAGGAATTTCATACATAAGGCATAAACTTTTGGGTATACTTTTTGAAAGATCCAATTAACCGGTTTACCCTTTATCTGTAATCAGAATATATTCTCTTACTTATTTATCCAACAATTTGCTCATTTTTGACATTATGCTATGTGTTTAATAGTATGATATATGCAGGAGAAATTATTGTGCTTTGACATTGTTCAAAAATTATTTCTTGGTGCAGGTTGGCCTTGTTTCTGATTATGACTTGTTGGCATTGGACTCCATATTAGGTAGATCAACAACCTGAATTTGACATTGTCATCTGATGTTTTAGGAAATTCTACATCAATTTTTTTCTTGGTGTTTATTATCATAGAATGCTATTGTTTTTGACTTGTTACTTGTTAGCATTGGACTACATACACAACAGGTATTAGTGTAATTGATGATTCAATTTAATAACTGTATTTCATTTTGTTTAAAAAATATTTATCATGTTGTCTTTCTCAGTTTTCATTGTCTCTTTATTTATTGTTATCAATTTTCTGAATATGATGGACAACCTCGGTAGGCTTGCAATGCATCTTTCTTGATGGCACAAAATTATTATGCTCATACAAGGATGGTCTCCACCTATTTTATCCTCTACCACTAAGAAGAATACAGTAAGAAAACGATATGTAATGAATTTTGATATGTCAAAATGGTCTGGTTTTTTATGTGGGGAAGGAGGAAGAGGAAGGCATGGTGTTTGGTCCCCTTGGATTGGATGTGGTTGTTTTTGGGAGAAAGGAATAGAATAACCTTTGATGGTAAAGAAGAGCTTTAGATTGACAGGTAGACTTATATCTTTTTGGTATAGCTAGTTTTCAAGGGTGCCTTCCTTGAATCAATTTTTAGAATTTGTGGAGGCAGTTGAATATGTTTTTGATGTATAATTGTGATATGTTGTCTTTTGTATATGGGTTGCACCCCCTTGATGCCTCTTGAATAAAAATCTTTTTATTTATGAAAATAGCCCTGTTCATGCCATTCTGGTGGTAGGAACGTCGAGAAAAGCTACCATTATCAGGGTGATTAAATTTCAGGAGAATATTTAGGTCTCAACTATGAGTATTTCATTTTTATAATTCAAAGCAGGGTATCCACTATGTGGAAGTTGCTTTTGCTCCTCCCAGATACTTTGTTTTTGGTTGCATAGTGAACATTTGTCTGTCAAACAGATTCTGCTTCAGTCCACAATTTCTTTAAGTTGGATGGCATTTCTTTCATTTTCTTTTGATTTTTCATTTAATTGTTAACATGTTTTTTCCTGGCCTGATTTTGCTTACTTTATTTTTTTTTTTTTCAACAATTCTAAAACCTGTACAGCTTGCAATACATTAATACATTTGCTGTGACAACGAAAATCTTTGAATATGAACGTGCACTTTTTCTTTTTTTTTTTTCTTTTTTTTTTTTTTTTTGGATAGGTTTTGTGTTCAGATGTTTTATAACATGATATTCATTAGGAAAAAATTATTCCGTGCTTCTAACACCAATGAATATAGGCTTTTTACTTTTTATTTTTATTTTTATAAATCCCAATGAATATAGGCTTTGAGTTGGTCATGTCTCCTGTTTACAGTTTCAGAGTCCGTAATCCACATAGGTACATTATAACAGTTTAGATAGTGGATCATGTTGTTATACATCTTAATCCACATGGAAAGACTTGAAGATGGCACTTACCAAAAAGAAAGATTTGAAGATGATACCATGCTGACCATAAATGGACTCAAGACACATAACATCTGAATACATTTGCTGTGACAATGAAAATCTCTGAATATGAACGTGCACTTTTTCTTTTATTTTTTTCATTTTTTTTGGATAGGTTGTGTTCAGATGTTTTTTAGCATGATAATCATTAGGAAAAAATTATTCCGCGTGTCTAACACCAATGAATATAGGCTTTGAGTTGGTCATGTCTCCTGTTTACAGTTTCAGAGTCCGTAATCCCACATAGGCACATTCTAACAGTTTAGATAGTGGATCCTGTTGTTATGCATCTTAAATCACATGGAAAGACTTGAAGATGGCACTTATCAAAAAGAAAGATTTGAAGATGACACTATGCTGACTATAAATAGACTCAAGATACATAACCTACTTGAAAGTTTTATTAGTTATTTTAGGCTCACATGCTTATTTTTGTACCAGTTTGCCATATCTTGGTGATTAGTGTCACTTTTCACTAAAATATTGTATTATTTAGGATTGATTATCACAACGGTTGGGCAGCGGATGTGGTCTATAGAATTAAAGAAGGGTGACTTAAGTGGAGGAGTGCGTCTGGGGTACTGTGCAATAAACGAGTACCCATTAGACTAAAAGGAAAGTTCTATAGAAGGGTTATTAGCTCAGCGATGTTGTATGGGACGGAATGTTGGGCAACTACGAAACATGTAGATAAGATGAGTGTTGCTAAGATGAAGATACTAAAGTGGATGTGTGACAAGATTAGAAAAGACAGAGTTAGGAATGAGTATATTCATGAATGTGTGGGAGTAGTACTGCTAGAAGATAAGTTCAAAAAGAATAGATTGAGATGGTTTGGTCATATACAACAGAGACAAACAGAGGCAGTCATGAAGAGATGCGATACGATAATGGTAGATGGAAGTGTTAGAGGAAGGGATAAACCTAGATTGACGTGGACTAGTGTAGTAAATAGAGATATGAATCTCCTTAATTTGACTAATCAAATGGCCATTGATAGAATCGAGAAGAAGAATGACTCATGTAGCCGACCTTATTTGATAGGACTTACGGCTTGGCTTAGTTTGGTGTGGTTTGGTTTTTGGTCTAACGTGTCTGATAATGTGTTTTATTGTGAGGCCTAGCAAACGTCAACCTATATGTACCTTTGTGAAAAATAGTACATTGTTTTTTTCACCCCAGTATTAGTTATGATACAATTGGTTTCCCAATGTCTAAAATTGCATGTTTTGTTTATTTTTTGGAGGTTCTCTATATTTTAGGTTATTAAACAATTTTATGGAAATTAAAAATGTTCATTTACATCAAGACAGGCAGTCAATTCTGACATGACGATTTCTTTTTCCATTTTTTAGGTGTTGGACCGACGGATACAAGCATGTTTCCAGAAGTCAACAGCAATTGGAAAGTATGTAAAAGCCATCTATCTATGTTTACAAATAAACTTTCATGGCAATCTGTCTCACCACTTACACATCAGGATTGTATATGTATTAGTATGTATGCATAGTTTATGGGCAAATATAATATAGTTTGAAATGTGTAGCTTATGGGTAAAATCCCATTCTGGTCCCACTCCCACACTAGGACCACCTAACATGTGGGAACCAGGGAAAGATACAGCCCCAAAACCTTTGGTTCTTTCTCGAGACTGATAACTGAGCAAGGCCAAAGCCAAACTTCTTGGACTGTGCTAACACCAAAGAAGACTGAATATGTTCCTTTTCCTGTCATCTTTTATTCAAAAGGTGTCCCCAGCCAGGGGCTTCTTTAAATATCCCTTAAATTAAGTTAGAGCTTCAAACAGTGGTGCACAGGTTTGGAACCCTATGAAGAAGTTAAAATTTAGAAAAAGAGATGCAAATCGAGGATAAACACATTTCTTTTACACAAAGGCAATTCTTTACGTTACGTCAATTTAATAGAGAGAGTGGGGGGTAACGGGCTGGTACGGGAGCTTGACCAGGAAGAAGATAACATGAGTGAATTTTCCTCAGGTGGGCTCACTTACAACCACTCTTCAACTTTTGAAGTTCCTTTGTACCTTTAGTCAGGTGGGCTCACTTTTCTGCCTAGCTTAGGCCCACCTTTACTTATTTTGTTATCTATGCCTTCGCATCTCATTCGAAAGCGGCAGGCAGTATAAGAGCCAAACTAGGAGTGAGAGTGCATCTTTGATTGTATCCTTTTGAGGTAATTATAGATTCTAGGATGCAATTCTAATTCGTTCAAGTTGCCTGTAGATCTTTAAAAACTCAGGATGGGCATTGTTTCTTGTGAATGATTTACGTGACATTGTTCATTTAAGTTTCCTTTTCTTAGAATGTCCTCTCATATTATATATTTTGTTATTGTTTAGCAGTTGTACCTAGAGTTGGTGGTCTTTTTCTTTTCTTTTTTCCCATAGGCTCAGAATTGCTTGTTGAAAAAGAAAAAGTACCAACTTTTTGTTCAAAAAATTCATTGGGTTTGTTACCCCCCTTCCCCGCCTTGATAAAAATGAATTAAAAGAACCATTTTAAAAGAAACAGCAGGATGTGTTTTTCTGTCTTGTGTTTCTTGTTTTGTGATAAAGAAGAATACTTAAGTGACTAAAAAAACTGTTCGCAAAATTCTCACTTTTCAGAAAACATGTTTCTAAGAACTGCATCATGTTTTAGATAAGAAATACCTAACATATCAATTTCTCATGTCTCAGTCAGTACATGTGGGGTTTGATAGGGCACTAAGTAAGCATAGGCACAGACACGTTGACATGACGATTTTCAAAAAAATGTAGAACACGATATGTTTGGTTACGTTAAAATTTTATATTTTTATAAATTTATTATATGTCAACTAAATGAATAATTTATTCAACGTTAATTAAAAAAAAAATGATGTATTTACCATAGGTTGTGTCGGAGGGCTCAAAAAGTGTCCAAAAAGTGTATTTGAAATGTATGATATTATGAATTTAAAATTTTAATGAAGGCATGTTGAAAAAGTGTTGGACAGGCTTTTAAGAGTGTCCACAGTGTGTCGTGTCCGGCAAGACACACCTCCTCCGTAGAGTGTCCTTGCTTTTTAGATGGGGCATTTTTTTTTTCTTTTGACGTTTTATAATTGCATGCATGCCCAATGTGAAATATCAATAGCGGTCCAAAGCAATCCTGACAGGAAGTTCCAGTGTCAAGCTTTTGATGCAAATATACCTAACCATTTTTCTATACCTAATCCTCACCAAAAACAAAACAAAACAACAATCTTATTCCAGATTGTGGTTATAAGGGAAACTTTTAAACAATGTTATAGATAGAGATACCTTGGGATAATGAGATAATGAAATGCAAGTGCAAAGCCTTGTAAAATAATTTGATTGAATAATTCTTGCTTAAATTTGTCTGTTGGTTGCCAGATGGAAGAAAATGGGATGTTCAAGGAGTAGGCTTAGTAGTTGTTCCTATGGCTTCATGGTGCAGGAACATATCTCAGTATTGAAGAAATGATTGGATCGAGAAAAAGGAAAGAAAAGAAAAGGAAAGGAACAAGGACAACTAAAAAAATAAATAAATGCTTTATCCGTACCTTCCTCTGATCCATATCAACCTGGTCAAAGGATATATATATATATATATATTTGTTTTTACCATTACTTCCTGTACTGTGAGTTGATGCAATTATGAATCAACTAGATTGGAGAAGCAATATGGCCGTTTTTTTTTTTTTTTTTTGAACGAAATATGGTTTTGTTTGTGTAGGTTTTTTTTTAGTTATTTATTTTTAGCTGAGAAAGCATATTAGTTTTTGGTCTCTCTACAAATTACTATTGCAGACATTCAACGAGGTACAGAAGTTGCTCAGTAAAACCAATGGGCAAGTGGTTGGAGATTTGATGACACCTGCACCGGCGGTTGTTCATGAATCCACCAATCTCGAGGATGCTGCTAGGTTCTCTCATTCTCTCTCTCCTAATGTTATCATTATTGTCTTTTTTTCTTTTTCTTTTTCTTTTCTTTTCGTTCTTTTTTTTTTTTTTCCCAGGTATATTGTCTTCTGGTTTCTTCCCTGGCTACAACTACCTTTGTCCATGTTAAAAATAATAACTAGACTGCATCTATGGACTGCTTGATTTTTATGTTTCAGAATGTTGCTAGAAACAAAGTATCGTCGACTTCCAGTTGTAGATGGCGAGGGAAAGCTGGTAAGGAACATCCCTGTTTTTCCCTCCTCAGCTCATTTTATCATCTTTCTCCTTGCATTTTCTGATTAAATAACTTTACTATTATGAAGGTTGGGATTATTACAAGAGGAAATGTTGTTAGAGCTGCCCTTCAAATGAAACGTGCTAGCGAAATCAAAGCATGAGAACCAGGAAAACACTCTCACAGGACGATCATACTTCCAATTTTATCAATCCCGGTATTGAAATTGTGTATAACATGTAAAATTTTGGATTATGCATGTATAAAACATCAAATATAGATTCCTCCTCACTAAGATCATATATATATAGATAGAGAGAGTTATTGTTGGGACCAAAATTGAGGACACTTGGAATACTGAACTCATAATCTCAGGTCATGTTTGATTCACAAGATTAATAGTGAAGTATTAATAATCCTATTAAATTAGTGTGGTATTCACTATCCAATTGGATTAATATCCATTGGATTAATAATCCCACCCCTACCCCATTACTAATAATCCTACAAATTTATTGGATTAATTATCCATTGGATTAATAATCCTAAATCAAAATCTTAAAACAAACATAGGATAATTGGGCCCACAGATTAATAATCCTAATCCCATGCTCTAATCCACCCAATCAAACATGCCCTTATAGCACTATAGAAGGATTATGTTGGGTTCTATGTGAATTTGATGTGAAATCTACCAGGCATTTATGTATCATTATTTGTTTCTGGCCGGTTGTTGAACGAGAAGAGGACATGTTGTGGTCACTTTATTTCATTCATTGTAGTCGTTAAACCAATTGGTTGAGAATGTTTCAGTACTTATTGACCTTAAAGGGGTTCATATTATTGGACATAGAAAATAGGGGTGTGCTTGGGTCGATTTTAAGCCAAACCCAGAACAGGGATCAAACCCGAACCTTATAAATTTTGAAATTTTGGATTCAGAACTGAATTGACCTTTCTTTTAGAACAGAACCCAACCCAACTCGAGTAAACTCTGGTTGTGGAATTGCGGTTTAAAATTTTTATAACAGAACATGCATTCGTTTGAAAACAACAGCAAATTTGGCATCCAACCAAGTCTGATCATGAAAAATAGTAGATAATTGTTGACTGCAGATCCAGCGTGAGTTTGGCCCCATGAAAATTGGATATAGCCACAGAAATAACTGTCTACCATGGTCATCATTTTTTTTGTTTTTGTTTTTGCTCAAAGGGTATTCGGAGTTCCACTCGATTGCTTCAGATATATCAAATAATTATTAAACTAAAATCCTGAGAGTGACCCATGATTATCAAAATCACGATATGATATCCTAAATTGCGAAACGATTTAAATTGTTGTAAAATCACTATTATAGCAAGAATCATGTGGAATCATGTGGAATCGTACTAATATCACAGGTAAGATATTAAGGGTTGGTTTGGAAAGTGAGTTGGCTTTTTGACTTTTTGATTTTTTTGGTTACTTTTTTTGGCTTTTTTGTGAGAGAATAGTGTAATGATTACGGGTTGGATGTGATGTTTTGTTTTTTGTGACTAAAATAGTCTATTTTGTCTTTTGTGGCTAAAATACCAAAAAAACCCCTAACCCAACTTGCCAAACAGAGGCTAGGCTCCAATTTTTTTCATCTTATTTTTAAGGTATGTCATTTTTAATATAAGATCCTCTCACAAATTCCGATAAAATTTTGATTTTAACGATTATGGAGCGACATCAAGATGAAACTTTTTATGATCCCATGTATTCAAAATCATGACATTTTATATGCAAATATAAATAAATTTTAACCAACTGTTCATTAGGGTCATAAATTTGTTTGCAACTAAAAAGTAGGTGGAGCTTGGAACATTGAAATTGGGGCAAGACAATTTACTCTTCGTTTTTTTTTTTTTTTGAACTGGGACAGGACAATTTACTTGAAATGTGTTTTCTTGCCGAATGATATCATATCTACAACTTGTAATTTGCATAGTTCCAAAGAGAATTGTTTCTTGATTAGTTGGTGGTGATGTAAAACCATGCAAACTGGCAAGAGCTACTCACTATAATTAAAGATTCCATTTTAATTCCTTTGGAGTGCACGTTTTAATAAACTTCCTTGGATGCATCTTAATTAATTCTCACAAAAAAACAAAGAAAACATTATATAATTCTGTGTCTAAATTCTAATGAGGCGGATATATTTAGAGACACTTGTAACAGTGGTATACTTTGTCTTCATTTTCTCGTTAGAAAAAATAAAAATAAAAATAAAATAAAAATAAAAATAAAAATAATCAGACCTGACAATGTAGCTCTCTTCTCTCTAGCTTGGAGACACTAGTTTTTTTTTTTTGTTTTTTTTGTTTTTTTTTACATATTAACATTTTTTTTATTAATATAAAACATTTCTAAAAAAAAAAAGAAAGGAAGAGGAAAGAGAGAAATTGTGTGGCGACTTGACAATGTAGCTCTCTTCTCTCTAGCTTTTTTTTTTTTTTTTTTTTTTTGAACAAGGAAAAGGAGGTTCGGTGGGAGCATCACGACTTCCGTAGGCTCAGACCTCGGGGTAGCCGGTTGCCGGTCTGATTTAATCCAATCTAAAAGAAGGGACTTACCACCAAGACACCAGCGGAGCTCATCAACTGCCCTAACCATGAACAAATTTCAATCGGAATACAGTGCGAGGTCTCAAAAGAGATCCCCTGAAAAATCTAAAATTTTTGTGCCCTCCAAAAATCAAACTTAACTCATAACTGTGAAAAGACAATACCTTCACCACTAACCCACCACCCTCGGTGGTTGCTCTCTATCTAGCTAAAAGCTGGGCATGGTGTTGTGTGGTGGTGCCCACAATCTTAGTCATCAAGAGCAACAACATTGAGAACCAGAGAAAATACCTAACTCATCAAATCTTATCATCACTTTTTCTATTTAGTGCTCCTATTGTAAATACGCCCCCACTTACACCAACCCAAAACTAATGTAGGCCCCCTCTTGTTTCCCCCTTCTCTCTCTCTCTCTCTCTCTAGTTTTGGTTCCACCGCCGCACTCAACCTTCACTCTTCCCTCTTCTCTCCTCTCAATCATCTACACAAAACCACATTCAAAACTTTAAAAAAAAATTCATTAATCATTATATTCACTTGTAATTGAAAAAAAAAAATAACACAAAAAAAAGGACAAATATTTACACTAATTCTTCTTGCACATTTTTTTTTAAAGACAGAAATAAATCACAGAATCTGACACAACTACACACAAAACCTTATATGAAAAAGTTGTTGTCCTGTGATCAATTTCTGTATCCTTAATTTTTTTTTCCCCCCTTCATAAGATACTACAATACTATCCATATCAAAAGATAATACCGCTCACAAAAAAAAAAAAAAAACTCGAAACTATTTGCTGCATGTTAGCAAATAGTAGTACTACTACATAATCCTTACATATACATATATCTATCTATATATATATATATATATATATATAATAGACTATATGAGTCTGAGTCTGAGTTTCAGTCAGACTCACCAATCATCATCAGCATCCTGGTCTTCGGGTTCGGGGGTCTTGTTCAAGTCGGGTTTCTCCTGAAACCAACAGGGTTTGAATCCAGATGGTGCATGATGATGATGATGGTGATCATCAACACCAGTCATTGAAGAGGTCTGGATTGCATCAACCCTTGCACCCACCTCTATCGCTTTCTTCCTTATGGACGCCGCCGACAAGTCACCTCCGCCGGAGCCAGAATCGCCCACCAAAAATTCCGGAAAATTGAGCCTGGCGGAGGGCCCGCGGAGGTAGTAGACGGCGGTGTCGTAAGCCCTGGCCGCCGCCTCAGGAGTGGAGTAGGATCCTAACCAAATCCTGGAGCGCTTGTTGGGTTCTCGAATCTCCGCCACCCACTTCCCCCACTTCCTCATCCTTATCCCTTTGTACGGCCTCTCGCTCTTCCTCTTTCCCCCTCCACCCTCCATCTCTCTCTCTAGAATCTATACAGAATTGGAGAAATTGTAGACAGAGACAGAGAATAGATGAGAAAAAGCATGAGGTTGGGATGTGTTGTGGCGTGGAACTACATGGGTAATAGGATTCTGGGTAATCCTCCACGTTGATTTTGTTTACAGAGAGGGAGAGAGAAAGAGGCAGAGAGAGAGAGAGAGAGAGAGAGAGAGGGGTAAAAGAAATGCACCGACACAATCTCTCACTTTCGTTTCTCTCTCAAAAGCTTACCTTATTTATTATAAGTTAATGGCCGCCATGTAGCTTGCAGACGTAGATTTGTTTAATTTTTTTCTTTTATTTATATTTATTTATTTGCAGTGAAAAATTATTGAGGGTTTGTTTCAAATGTGGGTTGAGTTTTTTTTGACTTTTTATCTATTTTAGTTTGGGGTAAAAAGTTATGTTTGGAATAGATTTTTTGAGAAAAAAATATAATGATTATTAGTTAAATGTAATATTTTGTCTTATTAAGCTAAAAAACATATTTTGTTTTGTTGTAACTATTCTAGTCAAAAAACTTGAGGCTTTTTCTTTCCAAACAAGCTCCGAGTGTTATTGATCAAATCTCAAATAAGTAAAATTTTATTATACACATTTTATACCATATATATTTTTAGTTACGTTATTTTCTTTTTTAGTTATGATCAAATTGCTTTTTGTTACAACATTATTTTGAAATTTTGATTAGGATCTTTTTATATTTAGTTATAACTTTTTTTAAATTTTTTTAATTATGACTTAAAAAATATGAAATTATATTATTTTCTTATATAATTATAGGATGCATATAATACATAACCTTCGAATGGTGTACCATAATCTTTCCCCTCAAATCAAAGTTTAAAAAAAAATGCATAGTTTAACAAGTCTCATAATTATTAGGTATTTTTGAAGTATTATATGGCATTACTTATATAATGATCTAAATTAATAGTGTAGCATAAAATTTTAGGATTTAGACATGATGACACACCTTTCTTACGGGTTGAAAGACAAGAGATGATTTACTTATTTATCACGTAGGTAACACCATGTGATATTGGTTATATTTAGTTAGAGAATTTGAGAAGAGATTTGAAAATAAAAAAGAAAAATGTGTATAAAATTAGATAAAATGTAACACAATTCACCCAAAATGACCTAACAAAAAAGTTAGGTTATACATAGTTGAGTTTTTGAGGATGAAAAATTTACACATAACATTTCATGTGTGTGGATCTCATTGTAATTTCTAGGGGTGGGCGCGGGTCGGTTGCGGCCACAAAACCTCCAATCCGTCATCCGTCCGCCAAATTGGTGGATTAGAGAAAATCAATCCGCATCCGTCCGCTAATCCGGCTGATATGGATTGAGCGGTTTGGCGGATGGATGCGAATCGGTTTGGCGGTTTGAAATTTTGTAAATTTTCAACATAATTCAACTTATGCACTTCCTCAAAAAAAAAAAAAAAAAGAAAAAAAAAAGAAAGAAAGTATTACAGTTACTGCATGTCTCATCCAAAGAAAGAAAGTTTGAAACTTTAGAATATCAAAATCACTGCATGCCTCATCCATATATTACAATCACAGCATACCTCATTCACATAAAATATTACAATATGTGGTTCTTAAAATATAAAAACAATGCAAACCACTAAAACCATGAACAAAACAATAGTAGAGATTGTATGTCTCTGTATTGTTACATTTATACATGTTTTTGAAAACAAAAGCCAACCAGCATATATTATATTTTCTATTTATTACTTTTAGAGTTAGATTTAAAAACCAAAAAATATAAATAAATAATATGTTTATTTTTTTTAATTCAAAAAATATATTCAAGTTGAAAACTTTTTTTTAACAGAATATTTGAACTCTTTTTCAATTGAAAACACAAACAAAATATTTAAACAAATTGAAAACACAAAATCTTATAAATTACTAAGGGTACTCGCGGTTTGGCGGTTCGGTTGCGGCCAAAGAAACCTCAAATCCGCCAACTGTCCGCTCGACATCACGCATCCGTCCAAAATGCGGCGGATCGGTTCGGTTCGATCGGTTTTGGCGGATCGGTATATCCGTTGCTCACCCCTTTATTTCAATAAAAAAATGGATAAATTATCAATAGGTCCTAATAATTGGACTTAATTCTCATAAAGTCTATTGAAAATAAGTCTTGGTAAAATTATCACTAAAAATAATTTTTTTGTGATAATTTTTTATATTTGTCGCTAAAAATTGACATTTAGTGACTTTTTTTTGTCATGATTTTTATAAATTGTCGCTAAAACTTACAATTAGTGACTTTTTTTATAACAAATTTTTCCCATAAGACCTATTAGATAATAAGTCCACTTATTAGAATGTACACGTAAGTACTCAAAAAATTGACACATAACTTATCATGTCTTTACGGGTAATGAGAAATACTAAAAGACCAACAATTTAAACTCTCAAACTTGCCTACAATGATGTAATAAATGCATTGAGCTTTAGATGATTAAATTTGTAATAAATCAAAAATTATCATATAAATGTTGCGTGGTCGTAAGTTAAATAAGAAAATTTTTTTGAGAATCTTAAACATCTTCCATAGATAATACTATGAGTTTAAATTGTGAGTTTCAAATTTTTTCAATATGTGTTGTTTTGATCGGATAACTATTAATTTAGATAATAAGGCCAAGTTTGGGAACACCCCAAAAAGTCAAAAAGTCAAAAAGTTACTCAAAAAGTTAAAAAGTTATCACTATTCACCAAAAGTCAACAATTACGGCTGCACAACTCCCAATTCTAATTTTCTCCTACAAATCAATTTTTACAATTTTTTATTACACATTTTTCTATAAAAAGTCAAAAAGTTAACCCAAACATTCATATTTTCAACCTCAACTTTTTAGTCTAAAAAGACAAAAAGTGCACTTATTTAGTCTTCCCAAACTTGGCCTAAGTCTCATCTTATTGCAATTTGATTTCCTTTTTTTAAGTTTGATGATGAATTTTTGTATTAAATTTAAGTATGAATATTTTACCCATGTCGGGTGATTTTTTCTTGAAAATGATATTTTATTTAATAATTTAAGAAGTGACAATTAATAATTGATGCGAGCTTAACACCTGCAATGCTATGTAGTAATAATTTTTTAAAATTTACAATAGACTCTACCTTTCATATATTGGTACCATGGATGACATGTAAGATATTCCATAAAATAATAAACAATTTTGATATAAAAATTTACTCGTCTTTATATTATTTAATTTTTTAATAAATCTATGTACAACCCCAATTAAATTATGAAAAAAAAAAATTAAAATATACACATTGATAAGCTCTGATGAAAATGATGGCAATCTCTGTACACTCCATCATACTCCTATGTAGATTATTAATATTTTAATGTGATATAAACTTACTTTTGTGGTCCAAAAATTAAAAATAAATATTTTGTGGAGGTGTGTGATGAGTGGGTTTCATAGTTGTCAAAGCACCTACGAGCAATGGTCTTGACTCAACCATCGCGTGGCGAAGAGCCCATGGTCAGCTAGGCGGCTAGACAATTAGGCTTAGTCAATTAAATAAATATTTTAACTTATTTTTTAGTTATTTTATACTCCCTCCGTCCCAAAATAATGGTCCCTTTTGGAGAATCCAACTTTTTTTAGTAGTACAATTATTGTACTTTTAAAAAGTTGGTTTTCCAAAATTACCCTTTGATAGTACACTTTTTTGAGAATATCAATGTCATAATTGTACTTTTTATATTATTTATGAATTTAAAAGAAGGGCAAAATGGAAAATTTATATTATTTTTGTACTTGATTTTTGAAGACGGACTAATATTTTGGGACAATGAAAAATAGAATAAGGGACTAATATTATGGGACGGAGGGAGTAATATAATTACTTCAATTAAATTATTCAATCCCGATGGGTAGCCCGAGACTTATGGGGCTTAAATGGCCCAAATTGAAAAACGGTGACGTTTTGAAATTTTTTTTTTCTTTTCTCTCTCTTTCTCGTTTTTTCCTGAAGATGCAGAAGCTGAAAATGAAGAAGAAGAAGAGGAACAGAAGAGGAACCTGTTCATCTATCCTCTCTCTCTCTAAACTGTTGGTCTCCCCCTCTCTAACCATGTGGTCTAACCCTTTCGTCTCTCTCTAACAATTATTTTTTTTTCTCTCTCTAAACCTTTCGACTCTCTTCCTTTCTCTCGTCTTCCACTCTCACTCTATCTTATGGCTCCTTTTTTGAGAAGCAAAAAAACGGGTCTATCTTATGGCTCCTTGAATTTGATCAACACATTATCATCATCAACAATTTTTATTTATTTTGTTTCTGATCCTGATATACTTAGATATACTTAGAAAAAAAAAAAAAAAAAGAAGAAGAAGAAGAAGTGAAAACAGAGTTTCAGTTTCAGAGCATCTTCATCTTCATCTTCATCTTCATCAACATCAACATCAACAATTTTTATGTTTTTTTCATTCAGATTCAGATCTACTTAGAAAAAAAAAGAAGAAAACAGAAAGATCGGCGATACCCACCGGCGCCGCCACCATCACCGCCGATCATCTTTTCTCCTTCTTTGTCGCCTCTTCTCTCTTCCTTTTCCTCTTCTCTTCTCTCCTCTCTTTTCTCTCTCTCTCTCTCCTCTTCTCCTGTCTGTGTTTGAAAGAAAAAGAAAAGGAAAAAAAAAAAAATACTGCCCAATGTCGTTTTGGGCAGTCAGGCCATTCGACCTTCGTCAGTTTCGAGTTACAAAGCATTTTTGTAAATCAATATGGTTACTTATCAATTATTATTATTCAATTAATATAATTAAATTATTATTATTTTAATAAAAGGGTTTAACTTCTCTCAAAAAAAAAAAAAAAAAATAGAACAGTCTAATTTGGCTTGATAAACTTATCACTTAACTCATTTTTATTTATGTTTAAAATCTTGTGTGTGATCATTCATAAAGAAATACATTGATAATTATAATTATAGTCATATTATAATTACATTGATCGTTTATTTTTTCCAGACAAATGTGAATCAATTAAATGATTACCGATATTCGATTGATCTAGTTTTTGTATGAATAATATATTTGTCAGATCTCATAATATAAACAGTTTTAATTGTCGAAACGAGACCAATGTGGACCCGTAATGGACAAAACTAGACCCCTCCAATCTAATCATGAACTGAAAAGGAGCTATTTTTAAATATAAATTATTTATCAGAATGCGTGATTATCGAAGTGAGTCCAATGGTGATCCGTCGAGCTAAATTAAATGTGTCTAAAGTCTTCTCCATCAACTGGAGAGAAATTTGATCCTAATAAAATAACATTGAACTAAAAAATATGTGATAGATCTTTAGTGAAGGTTATTTATCATTTTAAATTTATCATAAATTAAAAGACGTAATTTATTAAATTCCTATGATCAAATATAATGAAATCATTAGTGGCTACCTTTTTTATTGCAACATAAAAATATTTCCAATAGAATAAACTGATGAAAAAATAAACATCATTATTGAGTTCAACTTGATATGCTTTTTCAATTATTTAAAAGATCATTTAAAACCATCTAATTTTACCAAAAATTAAATTCAATTGTGTTCTCATTTTATTTATTTTTTTCCTTTCTTTTTTTAGCAGTTGAGCATGCAACATTGGCAGGACAGGTTTGTTGGTTGTGGCTATAATCACTTAGGCGGCCACCCGTAACTACTATTTGTGGGGCAAGACTTTCATGTATTTTGTTATGCAATCGTTTGAAGAAAATGTTATCAGAATTTGTATATAATTTTCAAAATAACGTAATATTGGTATACTAGTATGTTGATAATATGGCTTCTAAGTTGTTAAATGAATGGACCATAATAAGTCCTATAACTCTCCGTAATATGTATAAACTTTCGGTTTGTATGTATAGCACTGCTTAAGCTATAATTGAAGTGTGTATTTAGGAAAACTTTATAAAATGGCCAAATCTAATTTTTGATATAAAAAAGTTAAAAATAAATAAATAAATAAAATTCATTCATAGTCTTTTAAGATCACCTTAGAAAAAATCAATATATTGCCTCTTTGGCCCGACAACTCCCTCTATCACCTCCCTCAACCGCCTCTTCTTCTTTAAATCTAGATTTGAAAACTAAAATTCTCTTTCTCTCTCTCTTCCTCATTGCGGGGTAGAGTTGGGGCCATTGGTGTTAAAATGCCGGTAAGGTGGCAAGGGCCTGTGGACGGTTGTAATAGTTATTGGTGAAGAGGATTGTAGTTGTGTAGGATTAGGGATAACATTGGTGTGGCTGATGAGGCGGTGGTGGTGGTTGGTGATGGCGGGCGGATGTGGAGAGCGATAGAGGGTGGTGGCTGACAATGGAGGTGGTTTGGAAGTAAGGTTTATATACTTCGTTCGTAATGGTAATTTGTCTAATAGGCCCAATCATAATTTTAAAAAAGAATGATGTATATTATAGAAGTTGTGGCGAGCAAATAGAAGAAGCTTTTCCTCAAGGGATTGACATTAAAGTTGAAATGGTTCATTCCTTTTTTATTTAATTATTTTGTCATTGTTTTATGTTTAATTTATTTGCAAATATTATTAATCGGACTAAACTGACATAATGCGAAAATTAAAAAAATAAAATCAATATAATTAGAATTATAAGGATCAAATTGATACAGAGTCTAAATTATAAATATCACAAGTATAGTTTGCCCAAAAACAAATTGAGTATTTGACAGAGAAACTCAATCCTCATTTGTGGCCAAGTAGGAAATTGTCATTTACTTGATGGTGAGGGAAGAGATCATGAATTATTTGAATTCGGATCTTCTCTATCTCAAAATGATATGGTTTTGGCAAGGGGAAAGGGAAGGGGTATAGAGAAAATATTTTGTCTCAAATATATTATTTTGAGATATTACATAGTACATTACAGGAAATGTATTACAGATTATCTAGATTTATACAAATAATGTGAACATTTTAATTGGCATGAACTCAAAAATAAAATTATGTAACATTTTTTTTAAATATAAAAAATAAATTATTTTCTAAATATTCATGTCTCCACTAATTATAGGGGTAAAAAAGAAAAAAAAAATCAACAATTTATCCTTGCTAATTACTTCAATTTTTAAAATATGCACCCTATCACTCTCTTTTTTTTTTCGTTTTGGGACAATTATAAAAAAAATTCAAGAGTTTGATAATTGTAATGAAATAAATCTTAAATTTTTAATGTTATCAATTTAAATTTTAATCCATTGATTTATTTTCAATTTAAGTTATTTATTTATTTTCATTAAAATCGACAGAAAAAGTATATTTTAGCTATTAAGCCCAATAAAATATACATAAAATATTATGTTTTATTAAGTTTAATGACACAAATTACTACAAAAAATTAACGTTTTAGAGATCAAAATTTAGGAACAAAATTATTTTTTACGGATCAAATATTTTTGTTGCAAAAAGTGTCATTAATATATTTTTAGCAACGAAAATTAGACATTAATGATGAATTATTATCTTTTTGGGACCAAATTTTTTGTTTCAAAAAATAAATCATTTTGAGACCAAATTATTTTTCCTTAAAAGTGTAGTTATTAGTGACATTTCAAAATTTTGTCACTAAAAGTCTTATTTTAACTTTTCGGGACGACCTCTTAGCGACTATCCTTACAACGATAGAAATTGGTTCTTAAATGTCTTTTACAACAAAATTTTCACTTTTGAAAGACCAAAAAAATTGGTCTCTAGGGTTGGTTTGGGAAGTGGGTTGACTTTTTGACTTTTTGGCTATTTTAGCCTGGACTAAAAAGTTTGGTTTGGGAAGGACTTTTTGGCTTTTTTGACTTTTTTTGTGAGAGAAGAGTGTAATGATTATGGGTTGGATGTGATATTTTATTTTTTGTGATTAAAATAGCCTATTTTGTCTTTTGTAACTAAAATAGCCAAAAAAGTCTCTAACCCAATTTGTCAAACGGAGGCTAAAACTCTTATATGTTGTACTGAATATTTTTTTTCTTTGATATTACTTAATAAAATGGTTTAGATTGAAAACAAATTAAAATATCAAAATTTGAATTGATAAAATTAAAAATTCATAACTTATTCAATGGTCAAATCTTAAAAGGTTTTTTTTTATATTTTTTTTTACAATTAATTAAAATTTCAAGCATAATGAAATTACACATGCTAGCTAGTAAATGCTTTTTTAAAAAGTCTTTGCTACATCTCCTATTTTATGGATAAGGGTCGGAGCTGTACCACAAGGTATAGCACCAATGTTGTGAGACTCGATAGAGACCTTTGAGCCTTTTTTTTTTTTTTTTTTTTTTTTTTTTTTTTTTTTTTTTTTTTTTTGATAATCATGATTGTTTATATTATAAGATTTATTGAGCATATTATTTACAAAAAAATTCAGATTAATTAGACATATGTAACTCTTGATCAGCACTAATTGTTTTTACAAAAATTATCAAAATCATATCAACTGTTTAATTTTTTTTTAAAAAAACAAATGTTGTTTGTTATGGAATTATAGATATCTAATTGATTTAATTTTTTTTAATATATGATCTACTTGACAAGTTTTACAATATAAATAATTTGGATCATAAAAATACATTAGGGACATGCCCTAATGGGCCTATCACAATTCTCTACTTCATCACCCTCTAATAATGCTTTTAATGAGGTGACAAAAAATTTTGAAAGGAGGAAGAAGAAAGAAGAGTTTGAAGAAAATTGATTGATTGATATGTTTTTTGCCACCTCATTAGAGGTGCAATTAAGGATGATGAAATTAGGGAATGGGACATTTCTCATATTGAGAATGTTTGAAAAGAAGATTGAGTTAAAATAGTCTATTAAAAATCAAAATAAATTAAAATAATTAATAAAGTAAAATATCATATTTAACTTATAATTATTATTATTTTTCACATTTATCAAATTAATTATAAAAAAAAAGTCTTTCAATTTTTTAAACATAATTATTTTAACCAAGTTAAAATAATAAAAATAATTAAGTCAATTTATTTATTTTTATATTTATGCATTTAGGTTAAGTTTGACTATCCTAAATAAGTACATATTTTTTATCTTTTTATTTTTTTTCAGCACATCATCTTTTTATTTTTTTACACATTTTTTTATAAAAAAATAAAAAATACACTTATTTAGATCATCTCAAATAACTCTTTAGTATTTATTTTTGGGATAGATTTTTAAAGAGGTGCGGGGTAGGTCGGTGGTCGGTGGATAGACAATACGGTTATTATGACTTGACTTTTCGTCCAGATTGCAATGACAATTATTACGATTAGACTATTGTTACCTTGTCAAACCTAGTTTTGTCCTTATATTTAGAAGAGGAGAAATTATTCATTGCCTAGGTGGTGCTCCAATATAATTATTATTAAGAAAAATGCTTGGGAGCACTAATTAGTGCTCCCACTAATTAGGTGGTAGTGGGTCCCGTCATTAATGATGTGATGTTTTGGTCTTGGAGTTGTATTTTTTATTTTATTTTTTTACTTTTTTAATGCATTAGTGCTATTAGTGGTGATATTTTTAGTGGGATGAATCATTATTGTTACTATTAATTGGAATAGTGAGTTTTCCTATTTATTTGTCTTTTTTAGTGAGACAATTGGATACTTATCTAAAGGGCACGGTTTCTGTTCAGTTTTTAATCGGATTGGATTGTATTGTTGGGTTTATGAGAATTTATTACGGATCTTATTTTGATAATCTGAACCGTTAATGTGTAGAACTCGTTGAGTATTATATGTCTGTAAAAAATCATATTAATCGGACAATGATAGCTATGTGATCAAATCAATTTTGTATAAAAGAAAAATAGACGGTGAATAAATTAACTGTTGACAAAAATCTATTTTGATCACATAGCTATCGATATCCGATCAACTTGATTTTTTTACAGGCATATAATATTCGACGAGTTCTACACATTGAACGGTTCAGATTATCAAAACGGGACCCTTGGTGAGCCTCCACAGATCCAACAGCACGGTCCAGTCCGATTAAGGACTGGACATAAGCCATTCCCTTATCTAAATATGAATAGGGTGGAGTAATGTTCTTAGGGCAATGAATAATTTCTCTTATAAAAAGGTTATTTAGGACTTTTTAACTATTTTAATTTAGAAAATGTTATAGGTCTTAAATTTTTTATTAAATGAATGACTAAGGCCTCGTTTGGTAAGTGACTTTTTTAGTAAAAAAGTCAAAAACTTACTAAAAAAATCAAAAAGTCAAAAACTTACTAAAAAAATCAAAAATCCAATCACTCATACCAAAAAATCAAAGATTCTATTTTCTCTCTACTTTTTGCAGATCTTTTCGTAAAAAGTTAAAAAGTCATCCCAAACATACTAATTTTTTTTACATTACATTTTAGCCAAAAAACTAAAAAGTTACTAAAAAAAGTTTGTTCCCAAACGAGGCCTAAATGTCTTATATAGGTATGAGATCTGTAAAATTGTGAACCCCACACCCATATGAAACATTTAATCATTTGTTTAGTAGAAAATTTGGTATCCCTAACATTACTCTTTTAGTTTAGGGTTAAAATTTTCTTTTGGGTTGGATTTTTTAATTTTTTTTATTTTATTTTTGTGAGAGAAAAAATGAAATGATTATAATTTAGATATGACATTTTATCTTATTAATTTTTTAACCTATTTTATTTTTTTTGTAATTATTTTAACCCCAATCTCATTTTAATGCCAAATGAAGGTTTCATAATAAGAATAATGCTTCATAACCACTAAATACTTAATTGTCTCCTAATAATTCAACAATATGATTTATTTTGACAATTAGAAAAAAAAAAAAATCAATCGTTTAGCTTATTAGCTTATTTTAATCATATCATATCTTTATTTTTTTTACATATTTTAAAAAAAAATCAAAAAATTAACTTTTTTCCTACTTCACAAAATAGGCCTAAATATTAGGTCTTATAATTTTAATTAATAATATCAAGTTGAGAAATTATATGGTAATATTTCAAGACCACCACATAATTTTTTTATTAAATTTAAATAAATTTGAAAGAATATATGATTTGTCTCCGACAAATATATGATTATTTTTAAAAATAAATTTGTCATCTAGTCTTTTTAAAGAAGCGTGATAAAATATAAATATTACGATTATCGATTATTATCAAACTGATCTACCTAATTTTTTTTTTTTTATAAATGATATATATATATTAAAAAATTTACAATATAAACGTTTTGTATAATTAAAATAAGACACATTGTAGGTCCCATGAGCTCGATTCAAATCATTGTTTGGCAAGTTTTTCTCTTAGGTTTTTTTTTGATTTTTTTCACTAAAAGATAAATTTTTTTCAAAACCAAAAAAACCAAATCCAAACAAAATATCACATCTAACTCCATAATCATTTCACTTTTTCTCTCACAAACATTACATCCAACCACAAAAAAACTCAACTATCTTCTCGAACACTAAAAAAATTTTCTCCAATAATATTCTATAACTAAAAAAATTTACATAAAAATCTACTTCTCAAACACCCACAGAATATGTAGCGGGTCTCATGACCCCTCAAGACTTGAGAGAAATCTAAACTTAAAAATTCTTATACTCAAAAATATATATAAGAATAATATGATAATATCATTTTTATAAATAAATTTATTTTTATAAGTGTTTTATTTTTAAATAAAAATTTTATATTAAAATTTATTTTTATATATTATTATTCTTCAATTTAATGATGTCCCATGAGTGAAGATGAGGCCCCTACAACATGGGCGGGCCATAAAATAATGACAATTAGCCCAAAATATTAATTTATATTATATAGTTTATAGGTTTCAACTGCTTCATTATGTGTCTCCTTTGGATTCAAGTTGATTATGTTTACAAATTGACAAGGTAATGAATAGACCCAAGGACCCAATTGGGTTAAGATTCAATTTCGTATTTTATCAACGTGTAAATTACAAATAAACTCCTTGAATTTTGTTTAAAGTATAAATTATTTTTATAATTTGAAAAATTACAAATACCTTTATGTTAATATTTTTTATTTAACATAATTAATTAAAAAAATAAAATTTATAATTATTTTCTTATACAATAATAAAATTACCTAAATTATTAATTGAAACATATTTCTAACATCATTAAAAACTGTGAATTGACTTGATAATTTATTAATAAAAATGACGATTTGTTATAATATTAGAAATCTCAAGAGGTAAAATGTAATTTCCAAAATCATATGGGACGATTTGTATTTTAATCAAATCTCAGAGAATGTATTTGTAATTTATCCTTTATCAACAAAACATACTTTTTTTATTAGAATATATTACTTTTATTTAAAATTATAAATTACATTATTTTAAACTAATAACAAATATGTTTTATTCATAAATTTTTAAAATATGTGAATACCACCAAACTCAATTGAAAAACAAAGAGTAGGACTATTTTAAATGTTAAGACTTTTCTTTTGCAAAAATTACAATTTAGTAATATTTTTATGAAATAATTATAAATTCATAAAAATATCAAGATTTTAATTATTAATATTTATAAAATTCATCACTCATCTGAAATTATTTTTAAAAACTTTCACTGAATTATAATTTTTTAAAAATTTTTAATGTGCTCATATATTGATGATGATGATGCTAAGTTGAGTCACCTGAACATCTTTTTTCCTGCAGGGCTGCAAGGTAGGTCAACAACGTTAGCCCTATACGACTAGAAAATTAGTCAGTCATTCTGATGCCTAAAGTAATAAACAAATAAATATCTAAACAAAATATAAGCCCAATGTAGAAGATGAGTTTGAATTTGTTACATTTGAAAATCTCTTATACAGTAAATCTAGTTGGTGCGTTGGCAAGATGGTTTTCAGGTTTTTTTGACTATTTTAGTCACAAAAAATAAAATAGGCTATTTTAGCCATAACAAACAAAACATCACATCCAACCCATAATCATTACATTCTTCTCTCACAAAAAAAGCCAAAAAAGCCAAAAAGCCAAAAAGCCCTTCCCAAACCAAGCTTTTTAGCCCAGGCTAAAATAGCCAAAAAAGCCAAAAAGTCAAAAAGCCAACCCACTTCCCAAACGGAGGCTCAGTGATATAAATTGGTCATTTCATATGACACAAGTTGAGAAGAATACATATACCAAAAAAAAACTAAATTGATTATGTATAAATAATTATATAATCAAATCACATCAGTATTATAATAAATTGACGGCCTCTTTTTAAAAATATATATGTCATATAGAAGAAAAATAAATAAATTGATGGTATAACAATCAATATTAGATTAATTTAATTTTTTATATGAATAATTTTTTCAATTCATTATATAAGATAATAGTTTAGATCACTGAAATAAGTTTAAGTTAGGCCTCGTTTGACAAACATCTATTTTAGTCTTAAAATTAAAAAGTTATTAAAAAAAGCTAAAAAACTTCAGTAATAAATTATACCAAAAAAAAAAAATCAAAAAATTCTTTTTATCTCTATTTTTTTGCACGTTTTTTCATAAAAAATCAAAATATCATCTCAAATATATTAGTTTTTTATCTCATATTTTAGTCAAAAAATTTAAAAAATTATTAAAATAGGATATTTTGAAACGAGATCTAATCTCATAATAAATTAATTTTAACATAAAATTAAAATATTTCACTTTAATAAATTAATTTTTTTATATTATAAAATCACTCTTGAGAATTGGACTCCCCGTGAGTTCCTTTTTTTATTCCGAATAAAGATTGAGAGCTCTAATTTTAAAAATTTAAAGAAAACTCTAGTGATGTAATAAGGAGTAGGGTCTATATGTGATGTGATGTGTGTGTTTATATTTTTATTTATTTATTTTTTCTCTTGCTACATTATTACAACTCTTTTTAGAGCTCTAAAATTAAAATTCTCCATCATTATTATTTTTACCCTATATTTTTAGTAAGGTTAGATTACTTCCTAGATCCAACCTCTACCCGTCAATCTCGGACTAGGAAGATCACGATCTTCGTGTTGTGTTATTTTATTATGTTCGAATTATCTTCACATTAACTTTAACTCATTTGTTGTTGTTATATCAATTTTTGTCGGTATTCAGTTTCATGTTGTGTTAACACTTGCAAAGTAAATTTTTTTTACCATTAACTAAAAACATCAAGTTTATGAAGAAGAAAAAAAAAATTATAGGTTAAATTTAATAAAATTAATATCTATTAGATGAAATTATTCTTAAGAATATTTGATTTTGACTTCATTCGATTTTCTTAATTTGTAAAAACTATATATCCTATTAGCATATTTTTTTACTAGATTAACTCAAATAGTAGATAAGAAAATATTGTTTTCTTCAATTAAAAACGAAAACAAGATCTATATTAGCTTTAAAAATTATGTTTGACATACTTTTTAATAATTTAGATGTAGTTACATAAGAGATTCAAAAATTTCACGACACCAATTAGTGGAAATAATATTAAAGTACATAACTAACTTTTTATTAAAAAAGTTATTCGTGTCAACTTTATATTATGCATATTCAACACTAATCTGACATGTTTAATAATCGAACTATCGAATCGTGTTATATATGTGTTCATGTCGAAAAATGATAAATCTTAACTTACTAATTTTATGTACATTCGAATCATGTTATCGTGTTACATCTCAATTGGCTGGGTTGTTCTTACATTTTTTTCACTCCAGACCCAATATACCAGTATCCAAATCTTGGTTCTCAAATTTAGTCACCATAGGATTGTTATTACTTATTTAAAAAGAAAAAAAAGAAAAGAAAAGAAATATGTAGTTTGATATGTAAAAATTCTTAACACAATTATGAAGATGATCAATTATTGTAAGATTGTTTCACTGTAATGGTAACAACCAATCTTCAATAATGATTGATCAAAGTTCTTGTTTTCTATGCTTTAGGTTGATGTTAGGTACACCATAGGTGGGGCCTTAGAGAAATAACTTGTCCCTTAAATATATAAGCCGAAGAGCAGTGAACACAATGCAGGTACCAAATTTAATCTGAAATTGTCTTATAAATTTCAATTTATTTAAAATTGAGTTAAAATTGATTGGATATTGATAGGCATTTAAATTCATTTACACATATTACTTGATCCCGCCAATTGCTCAAGTGATCATGGAGAGGATGTTTAGATGTCAAGATGAGTGTGAGTTCATATTTGAATCTATGGAAACATGTTAGCTTGTATTGTTATCTAACTAATTAACATATTAATCGATATCTTATTCAAAAAAAGAAAAAGAAAAGAAGGGGGCATGACTTCGTTCACCACCATCACAAAAAATTAAGAACGAAATTATTTTTAAGCGGTGAAATATTTTGGTTACTAAAAGTGTAATTATTATATTTTTAAAAACGAATTTGGACATTTAATGATAAATTACTATTATTTTGAAATCCAATTTTTATTTCAAAAATAAATCTTTTTGGCAAAAACTTAGCTTAGTTAAAAGCAAAGCTATGAGTTTTTATAATTGAGCCATTTTGGATTAGACATTTTCACCCAAATCTAACAACTTTGATTAGTAGGACTAACAAATTTTGGAGGCTTAATACGTAATTGTAATGTAACCTCATAGCTATGGAAAAATTATTGGATGGTCTAGAAATATCATATGTTCTCATTTTTCACCAATTAATTATTTTAATTATATTATTATATTAAATGTCAAGTCGTTCTATTATTTTTCATACCTTAACGCAAAACCGTGAATTATACTCCTTCTACTAATTACAATACTTTTAATAACGCTCGATCATGTCTCAATACCACCGAACAACTTACGATAGTCTCACCTAATTTGATGCGTAACGACTTATGGAGAAATCGCATCAAGTAATCCCTCTTTAACACATGGCATCTCCATATGACTTGCTTTGTTTCCGAACTTTACAAGTATAATTTTGTAAATGCTCAAAAAAAGAAACACAAAGTAATACTTGACATTGAAAGGATATAAGATTAACTTTTAAGATTATAACTTTTTAGATTATTAATTTTAAAAATAATTCGTAATAATTAAAAAAAAAAAAAAAGTTAAATTTATTTGGTTAAAGAAGTTGTCACATAATTTTTTTGTTAAGCAAATATTCAGAATGTTCTCAAAATTAAAATTAAGACAAATTAGATAAGAGCTCTTTTGTCCATATATATTTAAGAGTTTCAAATAAAATAAAAAGGTTACAAATTAAAATTTAAGAAAATTCTACTGTTTTTTACCAAATAACTTGAAATAGTTAAATAAATTATAATTTACAATTACAACTAAACACTATTAATCAACCTCAAAGGTGACTCAATCATTAGGTCACTCAGACCATTGCCTAAGTCTTAAAAGAAAATTTAAAAAAACAAATATTCTTATTGTCAAAGATCTCAATTTTTTAAAGACTAAATTATTTTAATATTTAATTTGAAATCTTCAAAAATCTTAAACCGCTGCTCAATGGGTGCTCAAAAAACAACATAAACAAACACTAGCATTATCAATGGCCATGGATCTTTGCTATAATAGACCATTATACCAAGTAGTAAACCATTATGTGGAGTGAGTGTGTGAGTGAGTAAGGTGTATTTGACTTTTAAGGCCAATTTTATACCTTCACAATGGTTTTGAAGTCAAAAGTTATGAAACCAGAAGTCCATGCATGCATGGATGGGTTGATAAAATGTTCATGGCCAAGAAGATATTTTTTTGGTCAGTTATACTAGGTCTGGTCAGTTAAATAAAATAAATAAATAAATAAATATAACAAAACATGAGTTGTCAACCCTCATTCATGCATTTTTAACAAGATTTATTATAACAGATGATGTCATCTTGCATTGCACTACACAGAAAGAGAGAATGCGGGAGAGACACAGTAATTATATTATATAGTTTAGCCGTCCACAATAATTACTCATATGAGGCTAAAAGTCAAAAAATTAGGTGAAAAGAAAAATGTAGACTTCATTGTTGTTGACCTCTCATCCTATCAATGGTTAATCAATTTTATTTTGGAATTTTGTTTTATTTTTCTATCATTTTTATGTCCTTTTATATTAAAATTTATGTCAGCATTTAATTAAATTTTTACTTATATCTAATTAATAAAGTAAGACAGAAATATTTTTAGTTTCTACTCTCCAATTACTAATTTTTCAACTTGTAAGAAAATACAATAAACAAGTAGTCAATGTTCACATGAACTCAATCAAGTCCTAATAAAATTAACAAAAAGTATATAGGACCTACAAATAATAAATACATGTGAAATCCAATAACCTATGTATCTTGTGAAAAAAAAGAAAGAACTAGGAAGTTTATGTTTAACACTTTCCAATTAGCAAGAAGCCTTTAACAAGCCTCCCCAGATTGAGAATGGATATCTTGTGCCAAAGTCGTAATTGGCAATTGTGGGTTATTTCTTTGGGTTTCTTTCTTATTGACTACTTAACAAAAAAAAGAAAAAGAGTTCTATTTGAAAATTAATCACATAATCAGACACAACAATCTCACATGAAGGTAAGACTCATAAGAAGATAAAATTCACTTCATATGAAAGGATTATGCACCATTTTGCGATCAGTTTCTGCATGGCGAGACATTTTCAAAAGAGTAGTTGGGAAGCATCATTGATCAATTGTTAGTGTTCCCAAAATCACTAATGCCTTCATCTAAAAGGATCTCTTAATTTTGGGCAATACTTTGCCAGAATTCTGAAACCACCCAATCATTTTCCAGCAATTCCAGTTCATTTCCAGGTTTCAAATTGTGCTGGTCACTTGTAACTCCAGGTTCATTGCCAGGGAGGAGGATTCAAAAAGTGCCCAATTCAGACTTTTTCAAAAAAGCACAAAAAGAGACCAATTCGCAGTAAAACAATGTAAGAACAGTGCCAGAAAAGTTTCAGTTTGCTAAAACAAGGGAGTCTCTTAGTACCTAAAAGGCGACACCGGGCTAACCTAGACTTGATCATATTTGAACTGCTGCTAACTTCTATGTTCTCCGTTCATTTTTTTTTTTTATTTTTTTTTCAAGATTAGCATTTAAAGTCTGTTTTCTTCTTCAATTTTGTTTAACCCCTCTTCTAGTATTTCTTAAGAGGGGAAAAAATTGTAAAAAAATTTGCACACCCCCACTTAATACCAAAAAAATAACCTCCACCCTATTAAACCCTAACCCTACCACCCACCACCGCCAACTCTACCCCCCCTCCCTAGCTTCGGCCGCTAGACCCTTCCTTCAGAACGACCCGCCCCGACCCCTGCAACCCTCACCCGCCACCCTTCATCACATTCTCCTTCCGATGGTAATGAAATCATGATGGAAAGATAGAAGATACAAAGGCAAGATAGACATTGCAAAGGTACTATAAATGTGGTGGTTGCAGGGTTAAAGGGGGCTACAGGGGTTGCGGTTGCAACGAAAGGGGAGGTTGGGTGTGCAGAGGGGTAGGAACTAATCCTGGCCGGCCGGAAGCATCTTCCTCTTCTACTGGCGTTGGCCCCCGGGCAGAACCCAGTCCCCCTTTGCCCCGGGTTGAAACCCCAGGGATTCGCCAGGAAGTAATATGGGGAGCATTGGAAGAAGAGCCGTGGCCCGATAATGCGACTCCGCAGGAGAATGCTCCAGAGGAAGCTCACCAAAGGGGGGAACTTCTTCGGTCAATACACACTCAAATAAAAGAGCTTGTTCGGATCCATTGTGAAAAAAAAACCCCTGTAATAGGGGGCTGTCCCGCTTTCCCAAGCAAGACGAAGTGTACGCCCAGGGGCAAGGAACTTGATGGGGGATTTGGAGATCTCTTCGGAGATGGATACAAGCTAGAGAGGGGTTAAAAGGGTGGTAACCAGACCTAGAAATGGGCAGGTGAGAGTGGCAGAGTTGGTGGTAATGGGTGGAATAAGGTTTGGGTTAGGATTTGAGAGTTTAAATGAAGACGAATTAAAATTTTATTATAGGGTCAAATTACAATAATAGTAATAATTTTTTGAGTTAATTACACTTTTTACCTTTATAATTTCACCCAAATTTTAATTTAGTCCCTCCACTTTAAATCAAATTGAAATCTAAAAATATTTACAATTGTTTCAAAATATTAATTTTAATCTTCAATTTTGATGGAATGACCAAATTAAAACTAAAATTATAATGCAAGAACCAAATTATTCAAATTAAAACTATAGGGATTAAAGTGAAATTTGAGTCAGACTCCAAGAGTAAAAAGTGTAATTAACCCTCTTTCTTTTTTAATAGTGGAGGGTCGAAAAAAATTCCTGGGGATATATTAGCAGCACCTAGGGCTACAAATGAACAAACCTGTTCATCAATAGACTCGAACACAGCTTGGTAAACGTTTGTTCGAACTAGATTCGTTAAATTTTTATTACGTTCAAGTTCGAGCTTGTTAAAATATTAATAAACAAGTCTAAACATGCTAAAACTCAACTCGTTAGCTCGACTCATTTAATATTTATTTACATAATAAAATAAATATATTATTTATATGTTAAATAATGTTTAAACATGTGTAAAAAAAAAAAATAGGATACATATGTTATTTATATATAAATAATAACTAACTATAGATAATATACTCATATAATAGTAGTTGTAGAAATTATTATTCTGGTAACATATTAGTTTTTCTTTTAGTATGTTTATATATATTGTATATATAATTGTATAATAAAAATTTTAATTATAATTTTAGTCTTATATACAAATATAAATTTATAGTTTCTTTGGCTCATTAAGGATCGTTAACACAAAAAAGCCAAAAAGTCACAAAAAAAAATCAAAAAGTCGACTTTTAACCAATTTTTCAAAACACCACCAAACCAACTCGACTCGAGCTTGGTTCATTAAAATTTTTATTGAGCTCGACTTGGATTTCAAACTCACTAAAATCTTAATAAATAAGCTCAAACATACTAAAACTCAACTCGGCTCGTTTGTAGCCTGGCAGCACCCAAATAAATAAAAATTTGAAAAAAAAAAAAAAAGTTGCTGCAAAAACATAGTAGAAGCAAATAATTTAAGACTTACCCTTCCCCTGGTATTAGATTCACGGGAAGCTAAAATCCAAACAGCTACAACAAGCATTCAACTAACCTATATCTCAGCATATAACCACGTACAAATGCAGATTCACTCAGATTCACTTGAGTGAAAATCGCACTGGAAGTTTCATCACCTTTCCCCATGATACACTTGCATTTACCTCGACTTCTTACTACGCATTCCCATCCGTGATTTTGCATACCTGAATTTCTCATTAAGCAAAAACTTTGATGACATAACCAACAGAAAATTCAAAGAAAAATGAGAGGGGGAGAAAAAAACAAAGGGTAAATAAAGAAGCTTAATGTGCTTCTGAAGGATACTCCAACCGCATGCCCTCACCAGGCGGCGATGAGTACAGAATTGTCCCTTGCAGATGATTCAGTGCTTCAGATGAACAGGCAGCATCCTGCACATAAATGCAGCAGTAATAAACTAGGAAAAACTCTATTCATACAAATAATAATAATAATAATACAAAAAAACACAAAAATGATGCAGCAATGTCATTTTTGTACATAAAACTAATATTCATGGGTTTTTTTGTTTTAAAATGAAAGGAATACATTAAGCCACATTATTCTGTATAAATTTTCTGTTTGTATATCGTTACTCCTATACTTATAATAGAGATTGCAAAAGAACCATAAATTGTTTTGCCTATTGCCTCAGCTATATGCAGAAAACTAAGTTGAAGGAAGTTTGCTTCTTGTGATGATATTATCAATTTCCTATTACGTACTATTCTCGAAAGTAAGCTTGGTTTCACAGGATGGATTTCTCTCACATTGAATTCAACAATTCTGTTTTCCATTTTTCTTTTTCGGAAAAGTCAATTTACCCCTTTCAGTTTGGCCTTTTGCACCTCACCTCCTTGACATTAAAAAATAGCCAAAATGACCTCACATAGTTTTGGCCCTTCTGTAATTTCAGTTTCCCTTGTCAATAGTTCCATCCAAATTGACTGAAATTATGTCCCGCACGCCTACTTTGAGGGGAAATTCTTTTTTCACACCCTTAATTAGCTCAGTACACATCTTTTCTCAATACACATCCTTATTAATTTGATTATTAACTAATTTTCTCAATCCACACACTTAAAGTTACAATTACACTCTTCACTTATAACCATTGTATACACACGTCTTTACCCTCCTTTCCCCACACTTTTATTGACCCTACTTCACATTTGTAGTTCCATCCACACAAAAGTGAAGACCAAAATCAGTGAAGTTTCCTCCATTGAAGACCTCTATTGAACCTCTAGTGAAAACCATTGAAAACCCTTCTTGAAGATAAGGAATTTTTTCATTTTATTATTACATTTATGTTTTTATCATTACATTTACCATTTTCAAATCTCGTGGCATAAAACCCTCCACCAAACAACCACCAAATAATCAAAAGAACAAAAACGCTTCAAATCCCATGCACAGGTTCATACCCAAAAGAACAAGCAACTACTAGCATTGCACACGTCAATATAAGTGAAACGCAGCCATAAGTCAGTCTTCAAATCCCAAAAAAACACCAGCAAAGCATTCCAAAACCAAAAAACACCACAAAACAAATCCAAAATAGAGATTAAAACAATATGAGAGATGTTTTGAGAGTATTATTTTGCAAGTAATAGGAGTATAGAGTGTATAACAAGCAATGTAACAACAATGCAAAAACTAGGGTTTATTTTTTTTACTCAAAAGGTATACATTGAGATTTTTTTATTCTTAAAAGATGTGTATAGAGAATTTTTTTATATAATATTATGAATGTTGCTAGATGTCTATTATGGTCATTTTTATTTAGGATATAATTGTTATTAAATTAATATTTCATTATGTGTGGAAATAGAATTTCCCTATTTTGAGAGTTGGCACATATATATATATATATATCCAAAAGTCAAATTTCAATGCAAAAAGACAATTATGTCCCTGTATTCTTATCCCTCTAATCAATGTGAAAACCCTAACCCGCAACCACCTCCAACATATTTTAATTACAAACTTAAATCTACAAGCATGCAAGAATCTAAAGGCAAATTCCATTTGGGCAGAGGTTATTTCCATGGTTTGAACAAACCATGTAAGGATCTACAAAAGCAAAAAACGAACAAAGAAAGAGAGAATAAAAAGATTCCCTAGGAGTAAAAAATATTTTAATTACAAACTTAAATCTACAAGCATGCAAGAATCTAAAGGCAATTCCATTTGGGGAGAGGTTATTTCCATGGTTTGAACAAACCATGTAAGAATCTACAAAAGCAAAAAACGAACAAAGAAAGAGAGAATAAAAAGATTCCCAAGGTAAAAGGATTGCAGGAGTAAAAACTAAAGGTAGCGTTTGGTTTGTGTTTAGAATTATGATTTGAGTGTGGAGTTGCATTTTGAGTTTGTGAATTTTGGAATTATAATTTGAAAAGAGAAAATTTATTTGGTTATGAGTTTTAAAAAGAGTTTTAAATTGTATTTTGAATTGAGTGTTGAATTTTTAAATTGAGTATTGAGTTTGTGAAAAATTATTTGATTATGAGTTTTGAAAAGAGTTTTCAAAACTTAATTAAAAAACTTATAACTCATAACCAAACACACAACTCAAAACTCTATTAAATAAAAAACTTATAACTTATAACCAAACACACAACTCAAAACTTTATTAAAGATTCTATTCAAAACTCATAATCAAACTCTTTTTAAAATTCAATTCACAAAAAATAATTATTGAAAAAAATATTTGTGAAAAAAAAAATTTTATTTAAAATTTTTTAAAAATTCCGAAAATATTTTTTATTTAAAATATTAAAAAATATATTATTATTTGTTAACAAAAATATTCAGCTAGTGCGTTAAAATTACTTTTAATTGTATATTTAGTTGGAAATATTATTTTAATTGTTTTGTTTAAAAATATTTTTTTATTTTTTAAAAATTACTGTGACAAATTAATTTTTATTTTAAATTTTTTTTTGTTAATTTTAAATAAATGTCCAAATAATTTGTCATTTTGGTCTCAAATTTTTTTTTATATTTATATTTAAAAAAATATCAAAAACAAATATAAATCTTTTTTTTTTTTTCAGATAACAGGTGCCAATTGCTAACCAAAAAAAAAAAAACCCACTGTTCAAGTCAACCGGCCGGACGTCTGAATAGACCCAAAAATTCAAAAATTGTTTAGGAGGATGTCTGGGCGGACGACCGGATAGACCAAAAATTCAAAAACTCTCTGATTTACCAAACATGTTTTCAAAATGTGTTTTGAAATTGATTTGGAATTATGATTTAAAAACTGTAATCAAACAGAGGATTGATTATTAGTGTGGAATCATGGTTTGAGAATCAAACCAAACACAGCGTAAATTCTTCTACAAAAGCATTGTAGGTAAATGATGAGACCCTAAACGTCTATTGAGTTTATAACAAATTTACTATCATCCAAAGAATTCTAAGTAGCATTTTTCATTTCACCATGCTGAATTAAAATCAATCCCAAAAATAAGGAAGATCCACCAGATATTGAAAAGCCATCATGACACTTCATACTACTACAAAAAAAATTGCAGCTTGGTTTTTTAACCTTCAATGACAGTAACAAAGTACCTGAAAATCAACAAATGCAACCGGAGTTCCATATGTGCTCTGCATCTTCAATTTTATAAATCCATGGCAACTGGGAAAGGACAAAAAGAAATAAAAAATTAAATTCCACGAGCTTCACATATTAGGAAAGTACATGATAAAAATAATTACTCCAAACCTTGAAAAGACTTGAATTAGCTCTTGCTCTGAACAAGTTGGCCCCAAATTTGCCACAAATAGTGTTGGACATGCATTAACATTTTGCGGAACATGAGGTGCAGAGTAGTTGTTTTGCTAATGTAGACAAAAATCCCAAAGAACTGAATTAGTGAATAAAGATTCAAGCATACCGGATAAACTATTTAACATGAGGAATTGGTTATGCAAATGCGAAAGGCCCAATAACAAGATCAATTAAAATGATGGATAATGATGCTATTGGAAAATACCATCTAGAAGTAGTGTGGGAGTCTATTGCATCCAGGTAATATAGTTTTCAAGTAGGTTTGTGGATCATCTTTAAAGAAGAATTGACTTTTGACAACCATAAATACTAGTATCCAAGGGGACAATGTTAAAATGGTTAGGATAAGAGCCATGGCGAATTTATTTTGTTTAATTTTCCAAATATCCCAAAATGGACAATTGAACTAGACTACAAAGGCAGGTGACTCCAAAACAGCCCAGAAAAATTAACCCAACAAGTGTGACGTATGAGGTACTTGCTTTCGCAAAGAATTAGTTTCATAGCTAAAGCTCTCATGTTGACATATTTAACAGATGGCTTGACAACCAACAACAACAGAACAAGTCTACAGAGTTCTTTAGAGTATTTGAGGGTAACTAGACCACTGTAATTAAAATAAAGCGGAGTCATAACATTAATTGATAACATAATCATTTTAGAAATTTGGTTAAAAATCCCTTCACCTAGTTTTCTAATGGGAGAAGAAAACACCCCAACAGTTTTTGATGGAAAAGGTCCATCAGTTTTAAAATTTTTATGGATAAGGTCCACAATCCACATTTATAATTTTTTTTACACTGATTTGCCTTGCAGCCTGTCTCATGATTCCCGAATATATAAGGTACTCAAAACAAAATAAATAGATGAGATGAAGAAAAAACAGGACTTAAAATAATTGGTCAGAATGAATTAATTCGGTCTCCTCTTTTGAAAGATATCGTTGGTCAAAATGCTCCCATGTACCAACGAACACACAAAAAGCTTCACCTTGAGAGGCATGAAAGCTTTCCAAATTCTTTTGTGGGAAGGAAAAGAAGGCACGCTCGGTTTATCAATGATCTTATCAAGAAAAACAAATCACAAATAGTTGATTCATACTTTGAAGAACAAATCATACAATCTCTTTGGAAGCAGAAAGAAATGGTATGAGAAACTTATAGAAGCTGAATTTAATTGAACCAAATATAAACCCAACAGTAAAGCCTTACAAAGGTTGCAGTGCTTGTCTCATTCACAGCTCTACCATCAAAGTTTGCATGACTGGATTACAAGGGGGGAAAAACAAGGAAAAATTAGATGAGATTCCATAGAATTGTTCTCTTGTAAGGCTGACAGTGTCCTCCAAATTCAGGGAAATGTGCTTATTCAGCTAGAAATAATCATTTCTAAGTAATAAAAATGGTCTTTAAGTAGTGCAGATGACCTTTGTGTAGATGGATAACCAATCGTGTTGTAAGCAGAATTACCAATTCCAGGCATGTGAACGTTGCCAACACCTGCTAGTGCCCAAGCGTGCAGAACATGTGCAATGTGAGCTTTTTAGAATAACGTGTTCACCAAGTGACTAACTACTAGTATTCAAAGCAACAGATCAGACAAACACCCACAACAATGTCAAGAAATTAAGGAACTGGTAAGAAGTAGGCTATGAGGATGCAAAATAGAGATCAAAACCTCATCTGTATTAAATAATCCAGTCAGAGGGGGTAAAACTAAAAGAAAAAATGTTTAGATAAAGAGCTCCTTATGGAACTCTGAACAGTTCAGGGCAGCCACCATACCAGGATCATGAATGCCCCTTGAAAATGCAGCAGATCCTTTACTTCTCTTCTCCGAGCCAGGTTTTTCATCATCTAATCAACAAGTTCACACAATTAAGGCCACCAACAGTTAACGAAAAGTAGAAACATAGGCAGCAGGAAGGCTGAATAAAAAAGTTCTAGTTGGCATACCAAATCTGGTGCGCTTAGACCTCGAGTTAGATTTTGCTAGATCAATGTATAAGGTGGATCCCTTCTCCAGGTCAAACACCATTCCCTGCAGAAAAGCATTTATGACCATAAGATTTAGTTATGCCTTTTCCACACAACGTACAAGGTTCTACAAATGTGAGCACCATAAAATCTCTACATCAGACCAATTTTTATTTCCCATACATACAAACTCAGGGCAATCCATCGAAAGCTCTCATATTCCACGGGTGGAGGACCAACCAATATCAAAGATGTTTTTCTCCCTAGGACCTAAGGCAAATGCGAGTTGTATGAGGGTGACATTAAGTATCATTGAATTTTTTAGAATATGTTTAGAATTGCCTTGTACTTGTGCATGACCTTCCCCGGTTTTACTTTGATAAGTAAAGCAAATTGTATTAAATGGGCATCAAAAGGGTATGCCTGCCATGTACCAAAAATTAACCCATACTAACCTATGCAAAAAAATAAAATAAAATGGGCACACATTTATTTTCTATTGTTGATAATAGAGCACTAAATAACCATAGCTTTTACAAAATAAGAAGTTGTTGTATACACAATATATATATATATATATATATTATAAGTAGCTATTTACAATATTTTCAAACGCGTGCAAAGATGTTCTTACATTCAGTGCCTGCATTGCTGCAATCGCTGACTGTTGATCCATAAATACAGCAAAAGCAAATGGCTGAGAACACCCAAGAGCATGTTAGATATCAGCAACTCATGAGAGAGAAATGGGACATACAAATTCTGATAGATATAGGAATTAGTTTTGCTCACAAACATGTAGAAAACTGTGAATAATAATAATCCCCAAATCATTATCAATATGGACCACTTCACGTAAAGCTTAACATCACTTATATCCCTTTAAAACCATGTAGAAGAAGGGGGACTTTAAGGGAATAAGGGATATAACAGTTGGGAAAGTAAGAGAATGTTTTGATGCAAAAAGAAGCATTTCCATGTAGCTCTTTTTACAAATCAATGTTGAACAGTTGTTCCATAAGCTTCAACTCAGTTCTTAGCAACTAGATATTATCCTTCAATAAAAGTTGTCAAGGTTCAAGAACCAGTTGGAACACAGTCATGTGTGTCTTGCTTATTACATTGTAAATAAATAATTCACTGTAGTTTGAAAACTTCATGAAAATCAAAATAGACAATTGGGTGTTAAAATTGAACTAATTGAAATTTTGATAGCGTTTGAATGTAAAAAGCACGAACACCTCTAAGAAGATGACGTGTTTGTGTTGTGTACACTCGTCAGACACTTTCCAGCACCTATAAAATACTCATCCAAAGGTGTACTATTTTTTTAATTTTTTAGACTCAAACACACTTCAAACACTTTGGGGACAAACATGTCAATCGCTCAAGCACACATAAAATTAATTATAAATTTGAACAAAATAACTTAAGATACAAAGATAAAAGAAAAAGAACGTAAATTTATATTAATTAGTGTTATGTTACATTTTTTATTATCTTAATATAACATATTCATATATATAACGCATAATAAATATATAACTATACATTTGTGTGTGCCCTCATGTGTTGTGTCTTATATTTTAAAAAAATGACTGTGTTAGTGTATCTATGTGGTATCATATGTCTATGCTTGCCATTTGGAGTATCACAATTTAGCTAAAAAAACACAATTCTTAAGAATAAAATCAATATTTCCGGATACAATTAGCCCTTCTCTGGCAAATTCAAGGAAACTAAAGAACAGAAAATATGTACTGATAAAGCCAACGAATAGATTTACCCACTTGAAGCATTTCATTTTCTATTGTTATCTAAAAATCTTTTCAAATGAAACCCTCTGGGAACCCATGACAGAATCTCCTTTTTTGTTTTCTTTTTCTATATCGAAAAAGGCGGTTTTGGTATGAAAAAATAGTATTATGTTGCTTTCTCTCAATTTCTTCTCATTTCACCCCATTTCACTCCTCTTTCCTAATATCCAAACAACAACAAGTGATATGAACAAACAAACAAACAAACACATTTCTGTAACATATGGAGAATGAAAAAGTGAGTACCAGTGAAGAAGCGTTAGGGCTACGGAGGTGAGAAGATTCGTAGCCAGGGAACTCCCGAAAGAGGTTGTAGATTTCGCGAGCCTTGACATCTTCGGGAAGCCCCGCTACGAATAGTGTCCGAACCTGATCGTGCGATGACTGTGAATACGGTGGAGGAGCGTAGGAGGCGAATGGGGGGGGTTGGGGGTGGAATAGCTGGGGCAGGTGGTAATGTTGCTCAGCCACCGCCGGCGGCGGCGGTGGCGGAGGAGGGTGGTAGTATGGGTAGCGAGGATCGTGGGGGAGGCCTGACTGAGGTGGGTAGTATGCCGCCATGTCGTCCATGGATGATGGATCTCCAACACGGTGGCGTTGCTGTCAAGCCCTAGGCCAAATTGATTTGACAGTGTGCTTGCTTGCCTACGGTTTTACGGTGTGGATGTGGACACCGGAGACGAGAGTAGAGAGATGGAACGCAATCTGGGTCTATTTTTTGTAAAGTTCAAATCTGATCGGGGTAATGTCGGATCAATCTTTATTTTTATTTATTTTTATTATTATTTTTTTAATGAATGACTGATATACAATGGATCCAGCTTCTCATATGTTGAGATTAAAACTTGACTCGTTTAGGCCGGCTTATAAGTCTATTTTTGAGTCTCATTTTAATAATTTGCACCGTTGGATATATAGAACTCGTCAAATACTATATTTTTGTACAAAATTATATTAATCGGATATCGATAGATATTTGATCGGATCCGATTTTGTATTAAAACAATGAATGATGAAAAAATAAACGGTTGGAAGAATTCTTATCCGATCAAATAGCTATCGATATCCAATCAACTTGATTTTTTGCAAGGATATAGTGCTCAACGAGTTCTACACATTAAACAGTTTGAATTATTAAAACGGGCTCCAAAAATGAACCCATGGGCTAGACTGGATGAATCTAGTCTTGATCTTAATATGAAACAAGCTAGACCCTATACAATAAGGATATGGTGGGATTTATTACGAGATCCGTTTTAATGATTTGAATTGTTAACTTTATTAAGTATTTTATGTATTTGATTTACACCAAAAATTAAGTCAATAGGATAATTATATTCAATTTATTATATTTGTCACCGAAAAATGAATGGTGTATTTTAAAAAAGAATTGTCGTCTATTTTTTTTATTGACAAATGCAATAAATTACATAAGTTATGATTATTGAATTGACTTAATTTTTTTTCGTAAATAAAATACACAAAATGATCAACAAAATATACGTTTTAGACTATTGAAAACGAGACTCGTACTGAGTTTTACATTCCCGAAGGGGCTTCAGGTTCTATACATAAAGCTTCTATAAAATAAATTATTCATATAATCAAAACAAAATTCATGATGAATCCTAAATATTTGAGAAAGTTTTTTAAAAAATAATTTTCAAAAACAATTCTTCAAACAATTTTTTGTATTTTAGAATAAATAAAAACAGAAAGCGAAAATAAAAACGCAATCAAACATATCAAATATTTATTAAAAAAATAAATTATACTTGCTTCAAAATGTTATTCAAAAACTCATTTGTATGTAAAAATTATGGTGTAGATTTAAATTTTTTTGTTGTGGAGCTAAAATCACAATGAACCTTGTTCCTAAATATTAAATTCAATAAATTTTTCCAAGTAAATTTTTCAAGTGAGTATCATTCATTATGTTTGTTTCCAGTTTTTTGAAAATATTTTTTAAAAAATTTCTTTCTTATTTTTCGTATTTTTTTTATTTTTACTAATTTTTTTAATATTTTAAATAATTTTTTTAATTTTAGACACACCTAACATAACATAAATACACTTAAAAAATATAATTTTCGTGAAAAAATTAATTCACTAAATACCAAAAATATAAAATAAAAAATACGAAAAGTCAATATATTTTTCATATTTTTGTGCATTTATTAGTTTTTTAGAATATTTTTTCACAAATACTTAACTTTTTAGATACATCTAAGTAAGGTTCATCTAAAAAAGTAAAAAAAAAAAGAATAAAATTTTAAAAATATTTTCTAAACAAAAAAATACAAAAAATAAAAAATTCATTTTCAGAAAGCTGAATTTTTCTAATTCATAAGAATAGTACATGCCCATAAAAATTATCTTAAATGGTACTTGAAAAGTATTTTTTTTTCAAATTACAATCATTTTAAGTATAATTCATATTTTATCAAAATAAAATTTATATAATACATATCATTTTTGGGTGACAAAAATTGATAGCAGAAATAGTATAATGAAACGACTTTTGATTTGTAACAGCACATAACAAGCCCAA
Source organism: Camellia sinensis (assembly GCF_055761805.1). NCBI lineage: Eukaryota > Viridiplantae > Streptophyta > Magnoliopsida > Ericales > Theaceae > Camellia > Camellia sinensis. Next base: position 195,828,178 of record NC_138964.1, read on the forward strand.
TCAGCCAACATAACTATATTCGTATATTAATATAGTTTTGAGTTGTCAAACTATATACATAACCTTCACTTCGTAAATCTCATAATTGCATTTTTGGAACCCCACTTTCAAAAACTAGTAGTTGTAGTTGATTTGTCTCTATCAGAAGTACTTGTTTACACATATTTTTAGCGAAGGGGTTACGTAGGAATCAAAAGATGAAGCGAACAAGGAAAAGCGACTCTCGGCCTGTAATTAGTTACCGGGTCGCTCGCTACAACCTTACCAAATACCTTTCCCCCTTCCACCAGCTCCACTCTCCAACTACCCCCCTTCCTTCTCTGTGTCTTGCATCGAAACCCACAACAAAAAAAATTAAATTCAGCCCAATTTTAACACTAACAAGTTCCTTGAGAAGAGGGTATCGGTTATTTTATATGTACAGTGGAATCCACATATTTAATGAATTTCTTTTGTTATTTATGCGTTCATGCACTTAAAGTTTTTCACTGTTGATTGGTTTTGACAACAAGATGTATCTATTTATGCTAATATTTGGAGAAACAATATCGAGCCGTAATAATTTGTGATTGGTTGATTTGTATGCTCTTGGCATGCAATAATTTTTACAACAATGCTAGGTAGCTCAAAATTTTGTGGCTCAAATGGCTCAAATCACTCAAAACGACGTCGTTTTGACAGATTTTGAGTGTAAAACGACGTAGTTTTGACAGATTTGAGCCATTTGAGCCACAAAATTTTGGGCTACCAAACGTTTTCCTAATTTTTAAAGCAAAGAGTGTATTAAAATCAATAATGCTATCATCTTATGTGTCAATATAATATTGGTATAATGAATCTCATCCCCCTATATTTAATGCAATGTTAACACTTGAAATAATAAAAATATAGTATAATATTATACGTATCATGTTAAAATTACTTTAAAAATAATATGAATGTTGAATCATGAGCACACAAATACATTCAAACTGATAGAAGCGTTGAATAGTAATAAATAGAATTGTAATATATGAAGTCAGTGTGGATTATGAGTTCGAATCTTATAAAGTATTTGGTTCTCTTGATATCACTCCAAAATCTGTGTGCCTAATAATTATTTCATATATGTGAGATGAGATATTTATATGTTATCGAGAGTTAGACGGACAAAGTTTTTATGTCTTCAAAAGTCACACGATTACGTAACTCTTTGCATTTCAGGATGAACAAGATGTGATTGTGTAGCTCCAAGAGCGTTGGAAAAATGCCATCAAAGAGAATAGATACATGTGGGATGAGAGATTATTGTGAAGTGATTTATGAGTTCAAATCTCATAAAATACTTGACTTTCTTGAGTGACCTTAAAAATAAATTATTGTACAGCATGTGTGGACGAGATATTACAGCTATGTTTGATTTCATTCTCTGGAATTTTTTTTAAAAATATATATATAAATTAATTTGACAAAAATAAATATCAAAAATATATTTTTAAAATTATTTTTGCCCTCTAAAAAGATAAAATTATGTAAAAATAATAAATACTTTTTATGTTTTATATTTTATATTTTTCACCAAATTAACTTTTAAATTTTTTAAAAACAATTTTAAAATAAATTTCTTAAAACCAAACTAAACGTAACGTTTCCAAAGATTAGATAGGCTCATAACTCATAGGAGAGTTCCTTTGTTTAGGAGTAGGGGACCCCATGTAATTGTGCAATTCTTTAAATACTGATGAGAATGGAATAACTTACTCGCATCGGATGCCCTGGTAATAAATATATATATATATATATATATATATATATTATAAATATATATAAAAAAAATAAAAAATAAAAAAAATAAAGGGATAAGTCCAAGTCAAACTTTGTCCCCCAGCTTGCGCATGTTAGTCCAATATGGTTGGGTTCTCACAATCACAACATAGTATATTAGCTGCTAATGTTATGTAACCTTCATATTTACTACTGCCTATTCCTTGCATCACCTGTTTGTTTACTCCAACCCTCTTTAAAATCATACCCTCTCTCTCTCAACCCTCTCAGGGACTTTCTTTAACCATCCCAACTCTCTCTCTCTCTCTCTCTCTCTAAAAATGAAGAACAATATTGGAAACAACACAAAGCTAATCCTCCTCCACCCCTACATCCAAAAACAAGGCAGCTCAAACCGCCTATACCTTCTAGCCTTCATTTCATTCTTCACATTAGCCTTCCTTCTAACCCTAATCTACACCAGAGACTCCATAGCCACCACCGTCACAGCTGCCGCCACCTCAGTCGCCACCGCCACCACAAACACACCGCCACTGTCGAAAGCCGTCGTGAAGGCACTCCTCCACTATGCCTCCACCTCCAACACCACCGAAGGCATGTCCTACACCGACATGAAACCCATCTCCGACGTCCTCCGCCAGTGCTCCTCCCCCTGCAACTTCCTCGTCTTCGGCCTTACCCCCGAAACTCTCCTCTGGAAAGCACTCAACCACCATGGCCGCACCGTCTTCATCGATGAAAACCGGTAGGGATGGAGAGATGGAAATTTAAAAAAAAAAAAAATTCTATATTTTATTTATTTATTTATTTTACTTTATTATGTGATTAGAGTTATTATTTAAAGTTAGAATCTTTCGTTTACTTTTTATTTATATTTAAGTTTTTTTATTTTATTTGTTTCCTGTTCTACCGTAATTAGATTACTTGCTTTAAAATAATGATTTATATTTTTTAATAAAATAAATTATACTTTTCACTTTTATAATTTGATTTAAATTTTATTTTGCTCTCTATTATTTTAATTTAAACAATTTAATCCTTAATTATATTTTAAATCCAATTTTAATTTCGTTCTTCTATCCAAATTTCCTTTAATTTATTTTTATTTTTTTTTTGTGACAACTATTCCAAAATTGTTAATTTTATCTTCCAACTTAAACAGAATGACAAATTAAAACTAGGTTTAAAGTAAATGAACCAAATTGTTTAGTTTGAAAGAATAAAGACCAAACTAAAATTTGAATCAAAATACAATGATTAAAAGTGTAATTTATTCTTTTTAATATTTTTATTTTCTTTTAGATCTCATTTATTTTAAGAATTATCTTTAATTATAAAAAATTATTGTAAACTTAATTTTAAAATCAATACAATTTTTTTTTAAAAAAAAAATCTCTTCACTATAGTTTTAGCTAGGACTATTTTGAGAAAATGGTTAAAAGTCATCTTCTAACTTTTAATTCATCTCTCATATTTTTTTAAAAAAAAATAAAAAAAATAAAAAACTAACTTTTAACCATCTTCTTAAAATAACTCCGAATAATATTTTAGCATTTAATTGATTCATAAAAAGATGGTAGTAATATTCTCGGTACATATACAAATTATGTTGTTCACATTTTGTTCATTCTATCAGGTACTATGCGGCGTACATGGAGGAAAAGCACCCGGAGATCGAGGCATACGACGTGCAATACACGACAAAGATGAGCGAAATGAAGGAGCTGATAGCAACAGTGAGAGAACAAGTGCGGAATGAGTGCAGGCCAGTGCAGAACCTTCTGTTCTCGGACTGCAAGCTCGGCCTAAACGACCTTCCGAACCAATTATACGAAATAGACTGGGATGTCATACTAGTTGATGGGCCGAGAGGTTACTGGCCAGACGCACCTGGGCGTATGGCGGCAATCTTCACCGCCAGCGTACTCGCGAGGAGCAAAAAGGGTAACGGCGGAGCCAAGACACATGTTTTTGTGCATGATTTTAATAGGGAGGTGGATAGGGTTACTAGTGATGAGTTTTTGTGCAAAGAAAATTTGGTGAAGTCATCAAAGGACATGCTTGGCCACTTCGTTGTGGAGAGAATGGATGAGAATAGCTTCCAATTCTGTAAGAGCCATACGACGTCGTTGTCGTCATGATCATCACCTTCATTAATTATCTTGATCGTTTTGTCTTATTTTATATATGTTCATATATCATTTGTAATCGGTACTGTGGTCAAATTATACAAAGAGTTCGATTTTATTATTTATCATCAATTTGGTTTTTTGGCTTTATTTTTTTTAAGGTTGTGGGGTTGAAAATGTAATTATAATGTCTTTGGCAATGGTAAATCTCTCCAATAAGAGAAGAGAATTATTCAATTTTCAAAGGAGACATTGACAAGCTTGTGCTAGGGAAGGTGTCATATCTTGTCAATACTATTAATAATTGGAGTAATGCTACATGAAATTTGGGCTAAAAAAAACTTAAAACTAAAACATCCAATCATATTATTTTTTTAATATTTTTTTATATATCTTTTTATAAAAAATAAAAAAAATATTAATTAGAATAGTCTATTCTTAAAAACAAGCTTAATATATTCACCTAAATAAGTGATATTTTTTTAAATTACAATTTATAATTTTTTCAACTTATTTAAAACTCTTAAATAATTATAAACAAATTAGTCCCATCTCTTTTACTTTAATTTAACTTTTGAAGGCATCATAGATATTTGCACTATTAAAAAATTGTGTGCAAACTTATCTAACCAAATATATTTTACTTTTTTTAACAGAATATGAAAAGTTTCACTAAAATGATTTTTAATTTATTTTAAATCTATTAAGCTAATAATCATTAAAACTAACTTTTAAATGATATCAAACATAATCATATACATAATACTTACATGAAATTGTTACTAAAAAAATTCAGAATTTAAATGTATATAGATTTAAATTTAGTGTTGTATAAACTACACTGTAGTGAATTTGAATTGCATATTTTTAATTTTGAGTATTTTTCTAAAATAAAAAAAATCTTAAATATGAAGCATTGCTATCAATCACTATAAGAAATTGCACTTCTAACAACTACTTTTGGCGACGACGTCAATTTTTCATCGCCAAAAGTATATTGTTGGTGACACAGTGATCAATTTCGTTGGTAAAAGTATACCTTTACCGACACAATTTGCTATCGTTGCTAAAAAAGCATAACATTCTTTTAGCGCCAAAATTTTTGGTTGGCGCCAAAATTTTAGAACTTTTAGCTACGAGGCTTATGTTTTAACAACACAATGAGCATTGCTATTAGTGTGCATACTTTTGGCGATGACAAGTTGGCGTGGGCAAAGAGTTAACCATTTAGCGACGATAACACTATTCGTCGGTAAAAGTTTTGCTAGTGGAATGATGTGATTTAGTGATTTATATTTTTTATTACAATTTTTCAAAGAGTTTTAAATATTCTAATTACTGAATTGTAAAATTAAAATGATCGTTGAATTAGATCACAAAATGAACCCATTAAGCCCAAACACAGTCTTATGTTGAGATGACTAATTTGAGATAATTTAAATTTTTTCAAAGAATATAGATAGATTATCTATTTCAATATGTTTGGTTTTATTTTCAAAAACTAGTTTCAATTTTTTTTTCCTAAAAATCTAAAAAAAAATTGGGTGAAAAAAAAAATATTATTTTTGTATATTTTTTATCTTTTACGTCATAAATACTTTTTAAAATTTTAAAAATATAATTTTGATTTTTATTGCTCTCAAATTATTTTTAATTTTTTTCAAAAAAATAAATCTAAAAATTGTTTTGAAATTATTATTATTATTATTATTTTTTTTTTATTTTTTTTTGGGTGGGGGTGATCTGATTATCTGCTGTGGTAAATTCCCTCTTAAAATCCCCTCATTTTTTTTCTCCCTCATCAATCTCCACGATTTCACTCTTGCACACCCTTATCTCAAAATTTGTAGTTATCTCTCTCTCACGATTTCACTCTTGATCGTAGGATTTGTGCCGTTTGGTGCTGTTGTGTGAGACAATCGGTGCTTCAGTCTGCCCTTACAGGTTTGTTCCTTTTTTGCATTGTATCTCAATGCCCCTGCTTCTCTCTCTCAATTTCTTAACTGAATCTATGTTTGAGTATGTGACGCCATTATCTTTTTTATTGTATTCGGTGACTGACACTGAAACATTATGGTTAAGAGTGTAAGAAAGATGTCTGCATCAGTAGCTTCGTTGGTATTGACTCCCATTATTGTGAGTGATCATGATTTCGTCTCTTATATGTGGTTGTAGACTAGAACTATGCTTAATTGAGATGCCCCATATGTTACTGTGTAGTATCGAGTCCCATTAGTTTATATTTTTAATAGAATTCTGATTTTTACACATTGAAATATTTATAGTGAAAATTAGCATAATAAGATGTTATGTCTGCACACTTGTGCATACTTAAATATGGTATGGTTATATTACATTTTTGAAGATGTAGGTGATTTTGTTGATTCATATTCTTATATATATCTAGTACTGTCATTCAATTAGTGAGGTAATTCCCATTAGCAAGGGAAAAATGCCTGAATTCATTTTTGCTGTCAGGTTTTCCTATTTTTTGATAGAATGTTATAAAAGTAACATAGAGTGTATATTAGTTTCATAATATATAGGCTTGATAGAATAAGAGATAGACAAACTCATTTTAAACTCCAAGCAGACCTAGTTGAGAATTTGTGGCATTTATATGGAGATTTGTAACAACTGGTGTTAGAAATAGTTTATTTATTTTGAAATTTATTCCTAACTTTACTATTTATGATTTTTTTTCTTATTTATTCATTGACCTTTGTAAGGTTTTTTATTAGTTAATTTGTATTCTTTCAGTTCTTAATTTGATAAATTACAATTATTGAATAACTTCCTTTGCATTGTTATTTTTTTTTAAAAAACTCTTTATTGTTTTCTTTTATTCTTTCCATCCCTTCCCTTTCAAGATGGTTCCACCAAATTCATATGTTGAAATATATTCACATATTATAAATTTTATAATAAAAAAATTAAATATTACTTAAAATTATTTTTTATAATATTTTTAAAACTAATATTAAAAAATATTATTTTTAAAAATATTATCGCAAATGTCACATTGGCAACCATATTAGAGAGTATGTGCATATGTGGCATTCTATGAAAAAGAGATATATATATATATATATATCATTTTTTGTTTTGAAAATTGGTTAAATTAGTTTGAATGACTAGCTAAAATAAAGAGTATGGTTGGAACACACAATAGCTAAACTGATTAGGTAAAATAAAGAGTGCCATTTTTTTTATACTTTAGCTAGTGAAAAATAAAGAGTGTGGTTGGAGATGCTCTTAGATAGTTTTCTGGGTTATTGTTATTTCTTGTAAAGATTGAGACCCTCTTGGTTGTTTTCTCTCATTTGGCTCTCAGCATCTGTTGCTATCGTTTTGTTTTTGTTTTTGTTTTTGTTTATTTTTTTCCTGCTCCAGTATTTTAAAACTTTTCAAGTCCCCAAAAATATAAAAGAAAAGTAAAAATCCAAACAAATTGAGGCCAAACAGGAAGGCCAAACAAACAAATTCAGTAAGGCACTCATAAGTGATCGAAACAGAGATTTTTTTTTTTTTGGGTCCTGTTCTATTATATCTAGATGTATTTATATGAAGGAAACGAAACTGTATTGTATTTTGTAGTCACTGTTATGTATAATTAAAATTTACTAGTTTTTCTTTGAGCATACTTTCACCACTGCCATGTGGCACTAGTAGGACTTATGGAATAGGATTGCTCATGGAAGCCTAACCGACGTAGGCCTCCATGTTGATCCAGTCTAATTTTTGCTCCCAGACTTGTAATACTCTACTATGACATATGAACAACACCAATTTTATCAAATCTACAACTACTTTCATGTTCATTTTTCTATGTGATTGACGAAATGCATAATTTGCTTACATTTGCTTGTTGGGATTTATGCATGTGTAGAAGGATATATTATCTACTCTAAAAAATTGCAATCATGAATCTTGATGCTTTATTGAGTTGACTTGTTCTTTTCATAAAATACAGTAGTGGACTTCATGTCTCTCAATATTCCAATGTGCCTATTATATTTGATACCAGTGGAATTTGGTAAGGTCCTTAGAGTACAATTAAAAAAAAATTAAAATCTACTTCATTTAATGGAGTCAGGGCATGTTTTCTCTTTTGTGTGCGTGTATATATGTATCTCTCCGGATGTATGTGTGTAAAAAGTTTTTAAAGGACTTAGTGCTCATGATGTGCTATGCTATATCAACATTTACAAGTCTTGGGGACTTCATATCTTAGTTTACTTGGGGATATTCCTTTCAAGTTCTTTCTGATGTGGTTTTACAATTTTCAGTAACTGACAATCTACACTAACTTTGGTTTGCCTTCAACGTTCCTGTCATTAAATTAGATCTCTACAAATTCTCTTATTATTGGATGTGTTTGGTATATTAAGTACCCTGTGTCCTTGTCTTTTGAACTTTGTTTTTTGAAGAAAATATAATAACCATATTATCCTTACTTTTGCCGGTAGACTATTCATTGTTGGGTTTTGTAAATCTTACAGAGTTCAAAAGACAAGAACACAAGGTACTCGACACAAACTGTCAACCTTTCTTGCTAAGTTCATTTCTTACCTTTTTAAGGGATTGCTTTTGCGCCAAAATAACCATGGGGTTGTGTCTAGTGTCGAATTCATTGGTTGTTCCTTTAGTAAAGGAAAGCTATTTTCGCTCCCTGTTTCTACTATTATCCCAAGTTTTGTTGGCTTCAAAGAAGTTAGAATTTACCAAGTTCTGAAGTTACTAGTTACGTGAAGAATTAAGAAAGATAAATTAGATACATAATTTAACCTTTGAGTTTTTTTGCTCTTCTTTACTTTTTGGGTTACCTACTTTGTGTAGTTCCTTATTTTATTTAAGTTAAGATATTGTTGTAACAAAGGGAAATAGTATCTGTTGAATCTGTTCCACCTCAAACACAAGCCACCCCTCATCAAAGTTCTATTTCCACCTTTCTCTATACCATGGCTACGCTCCCCAACCTTTTTACAATTTTTGCACTACTTCACCTAAACACTGACATTGAATCCGAAACTACGGACCTAGCTCTACCATCTATCAATATAATGAGCCTAGAAACATGCTCCTTCCAAACAGATCAAATTATTGAAGAAATGGATGAAATTTCTGTCTAAGAATATGCATTTAATGATAATGGTGCATAAAATATGTGAGATGGCCTTTTATTTTCTGACTACTCATATACCTTAAAATTGTTCTATTTCAACTAGTGTCAAATCAAGCTATTCGTGGTTTCACCCCAACTTGAGCATCTGCTTGAGTAACTCATTATGGTAAGTGCATAAATGACAAATCTTTGCATCTATTGTTAGGAGGCCTATGAGTCTATGACTAAGAGTGTAAATCTTATGATCAAGTTTCATGACAGGAAGTAAATGCATAGGTTCATTAGTAGAAAATTTAGATGCAGTGGTTGGATGTAATTTGTGCTAGGGTCTTTTAGGAGAGTTGAAAACCCCTTTTAGATAAACATAGAAGTTTCATCAAAGAGGGGGTATTGATTAGTGTAGTGGTAAATGCTTGAGTTCCCGTGTATGAAAATATGGGTTTGAATTGAAAAATGTAGTCCTTTCCCACAAATATTACAGAGGTTAGGTCTGTAGCCACTCTTAGTCCTTCCCTATGCCCTTAATTTGTAAGAGCCCATTAGGTAATGTCCTTGAAGGATGATATTGGAATGAATTGGAATAGTACATTGCCATGCCAACTGCCTTTTACCATTTAACAAACATTAACAATATATATTTTTTTTGTTTTTTTTTTGTTTTTCTGTTGATAAATATAAAAAACACTTAAGTTAATACATAATATATGCAGATATAATAGAATTTTAAAGGATTTGTTGGTCGAAACCTTGATACAAAATTAAAAAACCTATAGGTAGATGCACATTTATTGACGATGATGTGTCACTCTACACTTATATTAACTACTTTGTCTTCATATTTAAAAAATAAATAATAATAATAATAATAATAATAATAAAAGGTTGTGTCCTATTGGTATTAACTACTGTCTTATGATCAAATATGGACAGGAGTTGGATGTTAATTTCTGATAGATTCAGTCAGCCATATGTAGATGGGGTGAACTCATTTATTGAATTTGCAAAGGTTCATTTGGGTGAGGCTAAGGAGATTAAGTGCCATTCATCAATTGTTGTAACTTTTATAAGCATGAGTATGATGTTGTGAAGGCTCATTTGCTCATAAGTGGGATGATAGTATCATACACCACTTGGTTAGAACACGGTGAACTTCCAGAACACAATAACCTTGATAAAAGCAATGGTGAGAATGACGAGGATGAAGATGAATATGATGAACTGGTAGAGGACTATCAAATGGGGAATTTTATGGAGGGTGATACTCTACAAAGAGAGGATGTACGACACTTTGATAAATTGTTAGATGCTTCCCAATGTTGCTTGTACCCAGGTTGTAAAAACTCAGATACTTTGTTATCATTCGATATTTAGATGCTACATGTGAAGGTAGAAAATAGGTGGAGCAATAAGTCCTTTGACAAGGTTTTGGAGATACAAAGGTGATTTCTACCAGAAGGGCATGTGGTGCCAGGGTCAATTTACGAGTGCAAGAAGTTACTATGTGACTTGGGCTTGGGATACGAGCCCATCGATGCATGTAAACATGATTGTGTACTATTCTGGAAGGAGAATGCTCACTTGAAAAACTGTCCCACATGTCAAGCATCTAGGTACAGAGTAAATGATAGTAAGGTGTAGACACCCCATTTTTGACCGACCTTAAGACTCAGACGTCACCGATTGAGCGCTTGGTGATGTTGTATAATGTGCTTGTTCAGAAACTTCAGAGTTGCGGCCGTGAGCCCTGCCTCCGGACTTCCGAACCCTCTTCTGTGCCTTGTCTCGGTTTGCGAACCAGACTCGATTTTCTCGGTTTCTTTTCCTGAGGGGAGGGAGAGGTCTAGTAGACCATCTCTCAATGTCCGTAGGCTACATTTGGTGGCCGTAGGCCATTTTGGCCCTTTTCGGGGCCCGGTTTCCGGTTTTCCGTGACCGTCAGGCCGTGTGCCTCGGTTCGGGACCGCTTAACCATCTCCTATTGTTCTGATTTTTGGCATACATCTTATTTCATCCCTTTTGAGGGACACTGGGGGCTGAGAAACCCACTTCGAGGTCGAATACCATTTTCGGTGCTTAACAGCCCATTTTCGGGACCCCGAACTGCGTGTTTTGGCCCCGGAACGTTCGTTTTGCAACGATTTTCGTTCATTTTTGGCAGGTACCTCCGTTTTATCACAGGGAAGGTCACTGAAGGGTGGGAGGCCAGCAATTGTTGCAGCAACCAGTTTTCTCTCTTCCGGAGCCTCCCGGCGCCCGTTTTTCGCACTTCCGGGCTAATGTTGAATACCTTGGAGCTAGTGTTGCCAACTTTCAACCACATATCTGTGATCTACACATCTGAGAGGCCCCTAAAAGTTCATGGCCGGCCATTAAGGTCACCTGACCCTTTTGACCCCTTTCTTCCGGGCTAATGTTGAACCCCTTGGACCTTTTTTCTTGAACTTTCAACCACATATCTGTGATGTACACACATAAGAGGCCCCTAAAAGTTCATGGCCGGCTAGTAAGTCAACTTGACCCTTTTGACCCCCTCTTTCCGAGCCATTGTTGAACCCCTTGGGCCCACTTTCTTGGAATTTCAACTACATGGTTGTGTTGTACACACATAGAGGTACCTCCCCAGTAGCTGGCCGGCCAGAAAATCACCTTGACCCTTTTGACCCCTAGCCGGCCTGCTAGGGGGTGTGGCCGGCCGGCCACCTCCAGCAAAAGTATGAGGCCGGCCTGCTTCCTTGCACTGTACCCTTTCCAGCTGTGGGGCAATATCCCCCAGATATTTTCTGTATCCGGGGGATATTTTGTGGGGGAGTTTTGCCCTCCTTCTCCCCCACCTTTACACCCCATTTTTGATCTTTATAACCAGCTGGTGGCCTTCTTCATAAGGGTTAGAAAAACTCTCCTTCAAGCTTCCATAGCCAACTCTATCTTCTTCCTTCTCAATTCTTCAAAAAACCCTAAGCCCCTAACCATCATTCCTTCTACACCACCAAGCTCTACCACCACCATCTCATTTCCAGCAACAAGGAAGGATTCTTGAAGGCTAAAGAAGCTGCAAATCCATCCAAGAAGCAACAAAAGTTTGAATCTTCAAGGGTAAGCAACACTTTTACCCTTTTGACCCTTTTTCTTGATCTATTTCTAAGCCCCATTTTCTTTTTGTTTCAAGCTCCGGCCCTAACTGAAAAGGGCCCTCTTTTGAGCTCATCTTCACTTTTCATGAAGGGCTCAACCCTGTTTGAGTCCTCCATAATACACTTGCTTCATTGATCCTCTTATGTGTCATGATTTTGCATGCTATTTTTGGCCCATGATAAATCTGTTTTTGAGAATGTTATAAACTGATATGAGGCTTATTTTGAGCCCCTCTTCAACATTGGAGAAGGGCTCAACATTGTTTGGTGTCTCCATGTGTCACTTGTAGTTATATCCCTTATTTGGCCCCATTTTTGCATAAATTGGAAACCCTCTTTGCTTCTGTTTTTGGACCTTGGTCCGAACTAGAGATAGTCTTATTTTGATCTATACTTCATGTTTCATTAACACTTTTTTTCTGTTTGGTGATTATTTTGTATACTTCATGTTATAGCACCTTTTGAGCTTTGTTTTGCATCACATTTTTAGCATATTTGTATACTGATTTTGAGGCTGCCATATACTGTAAATGTTCATATTTTTGGTCCCTCTTCAGTGTTGTAGAAGGAAATTTTTCAGTTTGGGTTTTTCTTATACCACTTGCTTCATTACCCCTCTTTTGCCCCCTTTTCTTGCATACTATTTTTCCCTTACCTATGCTTGCTGTTTGGCCATGTTTATAACTGTGAAAGTGCATCTTTTGGGACTGTCTAGCTTTTGTCTTTGCATTGCATGTCCATATTGTGCATGTTTAGCATAGCTATAGGTCATTTCGGGTGCCTAATGTTGCATTTCGGGACATTTCCTTGCATTTCATGTCATTTCGCCTCATCCCGGGGCTGTTTTCCCCTTGTTTTGTTGCTGGAATTCCATTAGCATGCTTGCATATCATTTTTGCCATGTTGCATCACATTTTATCATTGCCTCGGTTTGCGTGCCCGTGTGCACGCATTTCGAGGCACCTCATTTTTATCCGACGGCATCCTATGTGAGTGTGGCTGAGGCTCACTCATGTTGGTATAAGCCCATATCATGTTTCCATATCATTTCATCGCATTCTGCCATTGCCTCGGTTTGCGTGCCCGTGTGCACGCATCTCGAGGCAGTTCGTTTTTCATTCATCGGCATCTTATGTGAGTGTGGCTGAGGCTCTCTCATGTTAGTATAAGTCCATTTGTCATTTTCCATGTCATTTGCATTGCGTATGCACCGCCTCGGTTTGCGTGCCCGTGTGCACGCATTTCGAGGCACCTCATTTTCTGCCATCGGCATCTTATGTGAGTGTGGCTGAGGCTCTCTCGTGTTAGTATAAGTCCATTTGTCATTTTCCATGTCATTTGCATTGCGTATGCACCGCCTCGGTTTGCGTGCCCGTGTGCACGCATTTCGAGGCACCTCATTTTCTGCCATCGGCATCTTATGTGAGTGTGGCTGAGGCTCTCTCATGTTAGTATAAGTCCATTTGTCATTTTCCATGTCATTTGCATTGCGTATGCACCGCCTCGGTTTGCGTGCCCGTGTGCACGCATTTCGAGGCACCTCATTTTCTGCCATCGGCATCTTATGTGAGTGTGGCTGAGGCTCTCTCATGTTAGTATAAGTCCATTTGTCATTTTCCATGTCATTTGCATTGCGTATGCACCGCCTCGATTTGCGTGCCCGTGTGCACGCATTTCGAGGCACCTCATTTTCTGCCATCGGCATCTTATGTGAGTGTGGCTGAGGCTCTCTCATGTTAGTATAAGTCCATTTGTCATTTTCCATGTCATTTGCATTGCGTATGCACCGCCTCGATTTGCGTGCCCGTGTGCACGCATTTCGAGGCACCTCATTTTCTGCCATCGGCATCTTATGTGAATGCGGCTGAGGCTCTCTCATGTTAGTATAAGCCCATTTGTCATTTCCATGTCATTTCATAATATTTTGTCATCGCCTCGGTTTGCGTGCCCGTGTGCACGCATTTCGAGGCACTCCTTTTTTATCCGTCGGCATCCTATGTGAGTGTGGCTGAGGCTCACTCATGTTGGTATAAGCCCATTTGTCTTTTTTCATATCATCGCCTCGGTTTGCGTGCCCGCGTGCACGTATTTCGAGACACCTATCATCGCCTCGGTTTGCGTGCCTGCGTGCACGTATTTCGAGACACCTATCATCGTCTCAGTTTGCGTGCCCGTGTGCACGTATTTCGAGACACCTATCATTGCCTCGATTTGCGTGCCCGCGTGCACATATTTCGAGGCACCTCATTTTTAGTGCATTCTGTCATTTTCTCAGTTTGCGTGCCCGTGTGCACGTATTTCGAGACATCCCATTTTCATAGCATTGTATATGTTAGGATTGCATCTTAGTTGCATTTCACGCATATCATGCATATTGCATCGTGTCCGGAATATGAGTTAGCCCGGGCACGGGAAACGAGGTATGTTTCGTACTCCGAGTGACGGAATGTGTCTCAATTCCCCAGTCACCGACACTCCGGATTATCCATGATGGAGTTAGGTTTTAGCTGTAGTTTCATGTGCATTCATCCTATATTGAGTTGTGCATTTCGACTCCTCTGCCATCATGCCTCGGTATGCGTGATTGGTGGCACGAGAATCGAGACATGCATATATTTGTGCAAATACATTGCTATGCCCCTTTCTTGCTCTCTGTTGCAGCAAAATCAGGAATCAGCAACTTTCCGGGACTTGGCACGCTTTTCAAAAAATAACAGGTGTAAATAGAGGCTAATTGGGGCATTCCGGTGGATTTCCGCGCACGACAGTCCGGACATGCATCATCCACCAGAAGCAAGGCGGTCCCTGGCTTGCACGCCAGTTTTATTTGCTTTCTAGTTAATTCATTAATTAATTAGAATTCTGTAATATTTTGGACTGTAATATTCTTTTATTTGGGGACTGTAATATTTGGACTGTATTATTTATTTGGACCCTCCGAGTGAGGGCACAACTGTAATAAGTGTGGGTGAGTGTGATGTATGTCTTCCAACCCCACGTCTTTCTCCCTTTTATTTATCCGCTTTTGATGGTTAGATTAGGGCATATTTCAATTAGCATACAGTATGACAGCATGTTTGCATCATTCATCTGTATTGCATGCATCGGGCTCGGCGCATCATACTAACTGCATTGTACTTTCAATTCCAAATTGAATACATGGTAGTTATAGCATTCCATATGCCATCTTAGAATAACCGAGCCTGCTATAGTTGCATTTTGCATGTGTTGCATTAGGCATTTCTGTACACTTAGGATCATGCATGATTTCTAATATAGTTTCTATTTTGGCTTGGAGTACTCGGTGAGTTTTATGCTTTAGCATCCTTGCATGCGTGTGAGTGAATGCCATGATAGCATGCTTACCATGAGGCTATGTGCTTATATGATATAACTGCCTGAATGCCTGTGGGTGAAGGTCGGGTGGTTTAAATTGGAACAAATCATTGACTGTGAGTTTTAAGCCCACTAGATAGTGGCAAAATCACATTTTTCTAAGTCCACCCGAGGGTGGCAAATCCACGTCTTAGCCTACTTGCGAGTAGCATCATCAAACCATTTTCAAATAAACAAACATAAAATGTTTTGTTCCAATTCGGGCGACCCGGTCTATACTTATATGCTGTGAGCATCACATAGTAACCTAGGCTAATAACCGGAATAAGAACTCACAATGTTTTCAAAAATTGATATCATGGTTAGTAGAGGCCGGTCTATGACCGGGCGAGCGGGGGTGCTCACGAAGTGACCTTCCCCAATCGTACCCAAGTTCCCGAGCCGAGGCAACTTTGGTGATGACGGACACGTGGCCTTTTGGCACCGAGTCAGGGTTTCCTAAATTTCCCAAAATAAAATATTTAGGTGGCGACTCTGTATCTGGCAAAGCAGTCCATGTTTGGCACTTCTTTCAAAAATCAGTTTTCCTAAAACGATTTGCCGGATTTGGACTCTTTGGTTCAGATTTAGAACCATGACTACGAAAAGTCGAGTCCGAGCTGTAGCGAGGTCCCCCCGTGGGCTTGTTACAGTTTCTGGCGACTCCGCTGGGGATTTAGAGAACTTGACTCGAACTCATGATATCTGTTTTTTACTACACTTGTGTGTTTCTTTGCATTGCATTTGCATTGGTGCGCCTAGGACACCGTGTTTGCCATCTGCTATTCCTGAACGGTTTGCCGGAGGCTTGTCTTGTCAAGGCATGACCATAAGGCTGACCGGTTGTGGGCTCTGCCAGTATGGGAACACAAACCCCGGTTTTACCGGGGCACCCTCTTTGACCATTCGACCTAGTGCATATTCGGAATCCATAGTGACCATTCCATACTAGGACAGGTTGCTTACCCGTTTATAGGTTGTTTGAAACCGCTGCATGCATAGTGAAACCCTAGCTCCTGACAAAATAGGACAGGGAAACCTTACCCCTTCATAGGGGTGTTTTGGCTCTCACTTATCTGTTATGTGCTTTAGAGTGCGTCTCTACAGGAATGCATGTATCAGTGTATGAGTTTGGGCGTCAGGCCTGCGGGCACCAGTTTGCGAGTTTGGGCATCAGGCCTGCGGGCATTACTATCAGTATTTGGGAGTCAGCTTTACCCGTGGGTATCAGACTCAGTTTAGGGCAGGATTTTGGGGCAGAATTCAGTAGAGGGCACACTCATTCAACTATGCTTGTATCCGTTCAGATGGAATCAGGCTGAGATGCTGTCTGTTTTCTCTTTTGCTAGGTAGTCTGGGAACCATAGCTTCTGAAGGCTCCGATATCCCCCGAGGTTCATCGAACTTGTGCTGATAGACTTTGCTAGGTCAGAGATTCAGTTCAAGGGCAATCAGTGTTCCTCCACCAGAGGCAAGGGATAGATACCAATCAGTCAGATGGAACGGCAGAACACATCAGGGATAGAGGCCATGATGCGCCAGATGCAAGAAAGTATGAAACTCATGCAGCAGGACGCTGCCCGTCAGGAGGAGTTTTCCAAAAAACAGGCCGCAATCATGACCCAACAGGCCGAACTGATTACTAGACTGCAACAGCAGAATGAGGCATCTGCTTCACAACAAATTCCTCCACCGGCAGGGGCTCCATTACCTGAGCAGATACTTGCTGTTCGGAACGCTCCTCCAAACATCCAGAATACTGTGCCGACTATCCAGAACCAGCAAGAGGACACAAGTCTTCCAACGGGGCCAGCTCCGCCCCCGCTTCCACCACAACTGTCCAAGGTCCATACACCCAATCACCCGGACTCTCCATTCGAGGTCGAGGTTGATAATACAGCTCTGAAATTGAGCAAACTGGAGAAGCTCTTCAAAAAATCCCAAGGGGCCAAGGCTATGCCGGATATCGGAGACGGATATACCGAGGAGGCCGTAACACTCCCTGATAGGTTCAAAATGCCACAAATCGACCGCTTTGACGGGACCGGCGACCCCATGGTCCATATTCGACTGTTTGCAGACGTCTTGCGGCCGATGGGCCTAACACGACCACAGAAGCTCTCACTATTCGGCCGAACCCTGTCGGGTGTGGCCTCCCATTGGTACGCAAGATTACAAGATGAAGTGAAGAAGAATTAGGATGAGATGGCTGAGGCCTTTGTCACACAATATTCATACAACACTCAAATCGAGATCACAACTCGTGATCTCGAAACGACAAGGCAAGAGCCCAAGGAATCTTTCTCGGACTTTGTGATCCGGTGGAGGGCGAAGGCCTCGATGATGACTCTAAGGCCTACTGATAAGGATCAAATTCGGATGATTGTGCGCAATCTCCAGCCTAAGCTAATGCAGAGAATGATTGTAATCCCCTTTCCCACTTTCTCAGATTTACACGATATGGGGGTACAAATCGAAGATGCAATGAGGCAGGGTCTGTTTGACCAGGATAAGGAGCAGCCCAGGAGGGCATTTTCCCGCAGTTCGAATGCGACCACCAGTGGTGATGCAGCTGCAAGATCTTCTGATGTGGGCATGGTTGCTACCACCGTATCAAAAACAGCTACCCCATTCACCGGTGCGTCCGGAAGTAGCTCACAAGCGGCCAAATATCCACCCCAAGCTAAGAAGGTTTTCACCCCACTTTATATGCCTTTGTCAAAGGCTCTTGGGGTTTTGATCAAGAAAGGGCATCTGAAGCCCCTGGAGCCGCAACCATTACCAAAGAACCTCCCTCTCTCGCACAATCCAGCCGACTACTGTGCCTTCCATCAGCGAGCCGGCCATGACACTGACATGTGCTTTCGTCTCCGCCACGAAATACAAGATCTGATCGACAACGGGATCATCCCCGCGCCAAGTCCTGCAAAGTCTATCGGCACTTGATCAGTGAACTTGTGGGGGATAATGTGATACGATCGAGGGATGAACCACCTGCAGGCGGCACTCAGATTACTCCGGATGTGGCGTATGGCACGCACTGTTTTGAACATCTTGCAAATACTAGTTTTTGTGCTTTCTGACTTGGGTATTGAGTCAGTCTTGTCGTTTTGTTTTGGGTCTGTCTTGTTGTATCGAGTCAGTCCTGTTGTATAGAAGTCGGGTGATTCCGGGGGATGTTACCTCGGGCGTCACCATTTTGTTTTATGCTTGTCTTTTCGTTTTGTTTTGAGTCTGTTTCTGCCAGGGAGCCAGTAACACCAGCAGATTTGATTGAAACAGCAGTGTTTTTTCATGCTTTGTGCTTGCTCCTGCTTTGTGCCAATTGTGCCAGAAAGATTTAAATGAAACAGCAGTAATTTTTGCACTTCTGTGTTCGCTGCTGCCGTGTGCTAGGTGTGATGGAATCTGAATGAAATGGCAGTGCATTCCACCTGCTCTCTTGTGCCCCAGAATCATTGCATCGACCTAAGTTTTTCAAAACTCTTTTTGAACATTGCAGTAAAAACGAAGAGGAAGGAATTCCTTGGGATTTGCAAAACTTTGATCATTTGAGAGAAAGAGAGGCATGCTAAGCCCTTAATGAATGAAATCATGCTTGTTAGCGTGAGTACTGAGAAGGACCCTGGCTTGATCCAGACTGGTTTCACACTACCTTCAGCGCGAGCGATTTGTCGCTTTCTTAAAAACTTTCAAAAACAAAATGTTTTGCGCGGTCTTGCGAAGACCTGTGTGGAATCGCTCTTGAGATTGTGCAGCCTAGGATCGCTCTCAGCCTCGAGACTCAACCCCTTCGCTTCCAAACCTTGAACTTGAAATCAGAAGGTTCGACGGTCAACTACGATGTGAGGCCTGTGTGGCTAGATTTGAAGCAGCCCTCGAACAAGAGGCCAGGAAAGTCAGATCAAAAGATCAGAAGATCAGAAGAAGCTTGCAAAGCTAGAACAGAAGTACCCCTCGAACTAGGGGCAAAGATATCAGACATGCTCGAAGAACTGAAGATGAGTCCTCTTGCAAAGCAGCAGCCATTCTCCTGGATTCAGATGACTCTAGGATCTCAAAACCATTTGGCATGGACTTATTATACTTTTACCCTTGAGAGGCTCGCTGGGCCGAAAACCCGGAAGGGCGACCCAGGCAAAAGTTAGAGCAAGAGGAAAAAAATACAAAAAAAGAAGAAGCAAAAAATGCAAAAAGAAAAAAAGAGAACAAAAAAGAAAGATGCAAAGAAAAGAACGAAAAAATCAAAAAAAGGAAAAAGAAATGAAAAGAATTGAAAAGAAAAGAAGAACAAAGCTCGCAAGGTCGAAAACCCGCAACGAGCGCCTTGGCAAAAGTTAGAGCCTAAAAAGGAGAGGTTAATACCCGAGTGTACCTTAACCCCGAACTATGTGAGGCTTGATTCCCATCTTTGGGATACGTAGGCAACTTCATTATGAAGTCCAGCCGTAAAACACTTCAAACTCAATCATGTCCATGTAATGGTTCTGATAATCTTTGCCTTCCCTATATCTGAGAGTCTGGTTGCGGTCGTCGCTCTGAGGACTGACTACAATACACTACGGTGCCATTCAGACAAGGGGCAACTTTCCGTTGCCATTCAATGCACCGCGGTGTAATTCAAACAAGGGGCAACTTTCCGTTGCCATTCAATGCGCTGCGGTGCTATCCAAACAAGGGGCGACTTTCTGTTGCCATTCAGAACGCCGCAGTGTCATTTCAAACAAGGGGCAACATTCCGTTGCCATGCAGTGTCCTTCAGACAAGAGGCAATTTTCCATTGCCATGGATCCGAGGTTGCGCATCTCAAGAGTAGGTTCCGTACTCGTTGAGCAGTGGTCATTTGCAAAAATAGTTTTTGAGAATTTTTACTAAGGTTGACTAATCTTCTCGAAAAGTATTCCATTTTCAAAATTGGACCATTTCTTGGACCCAAAAAAGGAAAACTCTCAGTGCTCACTGCCTAACTTGCATGATTTTAAATCAGAAAATTGAACAAATATGTTAATCTAACTCTCATTTTGGTCAAAAATTTTTTTTAGGAGAAAACTAAAACTAAAATGGTCAAAATGATGAACTACTGGCACAGTTGAGTTAGGCTTCCTGCCTTTTCCCCACTGCCAACATACTTGCCAGAAGGGCACTCTACCCGCCAAAAAAGGGGATAACCGAAGTTAACAACAAATGGCTGAAAGTTCTCTCATCCTCCAAGCAGCGAGGTATCAAGCCGAGTGCGAAGCACGAATTGGAATGGATCGAGATGCTCCATTCCCTTATCCGGCGCATCGACAGATGTCACCGAAGGAAATAACCGCGAGCTGATTATGTTGGGCATGAGCCCGCAATTTCCTGTTCATCCATCAACCACCCAGGGGAGGGATGAAAAATGAGAGATTGAAGAATAGAGAGATGTGTGATGAGAGAAAAAGTGAGAAAGGGGCTTTTTCAGAAAAAAACAGAGCTTGAGGGCCGAGTGATGTGAGAACCACAAATAAGAAAGGGTGGGAAACACTACCCGGTGAAACAGGCTCCCTGTGCACGTCTGAGTGTCGTGTCTTTTTGTTTTATCTCGATTCTTGTTTTGAGTCGTTTCGAGTGTTACTCGATGTGTCTAGGTTGTGTGCCTTTTATTTCCTTGTTGCGTCGTTTTGCTGCGTTCAGTCATAGGCTCAATACTTGGTCGAAAGCTCATCTCTGAATTTCAAAAACAAAATCGTTTTGTGCTCCGAGTGCCATGCCATTCTCCACATTTGTACAAAACAAAATTTGTTCTTTCATAAAATCGCAGGGTTCAACCCGAGTCATGTCGGAACAATAGAACTAGGACCTATTTGAAGCTATATGGGTTCCAGACTACAAAGCAAAAGCAAAAGAGGAAATGTCGGGTATCTGAGTTTGTTTCAACTTCAGTAAGTTCCGAGACTACATCCCGTGTGTGCCTCTTCAAGTCTTGCCAAGGCTCCGAAGTATGAGTGTGCCTCTACCTCAAGCTCAAGATCAAGTCTGCTTCAAGCCAAAATGGTAATCAGAAGTGCTCTCCCTGAGTACCATTCCCCGCCAGAGGCATCTTGGCCGTGTTCGCAATGAGTTCCTAGGAGACCAACTGCGACGGTGGAAACTAGAGTTCGAATGGCCGATGCCTAGAACGTAAAGGTTCGGGATTTCCGAGACCAAAGTCTGGTTTAAATACCCAGAGGCATGCCCTCGGCTTGAAATCTGTATGGCAGCCCCATAGATTGAGATAGCATGTGAATGCGCCTCGATTCTGGATACTGAATCAACCTAGCCTGTCACCCCGTTGGAGAATAGGGAAAGTTGTGAACATGGCCAGGAAGGAAAGGTAGTAACTGCGGTTTGGAAGTACAATCAAGAAAGTGCAAGGAGAACCCACTCTTTTCAGTTCAAAATGTTTCTGCGGAATTTTCAACTCATATCTTCGATGTGTGGCTCATCGTCAGTCGGCATGCACGAGGTGTATCCTTTTTGGAATATATCGTGACCCCTCCGAGAGGTAAATCAGAGGTTGCGTTTGGAATTTGGTCTACTTAAGGCTTGTATTCCCTTATTCGGTATTTTTGTTTCAAACGGGTGTTGTTACGCGCGTTCCACTGGCATTGTTGTGCTCATTCGTTGCATTGTTATGCACATCTATCTAGCATTGTTATGCTCATTCATTGCATTGTTATGCACATCTATCTAGCATTGTTATGCTCATTCCTTGTATTGTTATGCGCATCTATCTAGCATTGTTATGATCATTCGTTGCATTGTTATGCACATCTATCTAGCATTGTTATGCTCATTGCTTGCATTGTTTTGCACATCTTCTAGCATTGTTATGCTCATTACTTGCATTGTTATGTACACTTCACCTGCATCATTATGCACATTTTCACTTACAATTCTTATCTTTCCTCTCTTGCATGTGATATGCTGAGAGGTTTTCTCTTGCGTGTGATACGCTGAGAAATCTCCCTTTTCTCTCTTGCATGTGATATGCTGAGCAGTTTTCTCTTGCGTGTGATACGCTGAGAAATTTATCTTTTCTCTCTTGCATGTGATATGCTGAGCAGTTTTCTCTTGCGTGTGATACGCTGAGAAATCTCCCTTTTCTCTCTTGCATGTGATATGCTGAGCAGTTTTCTCTTGCGTGTGATACGCTGAGAAATTTATCTTTTCTCTCTTGCATGTGATATGCTGAGAGGTTTTCTCTTGCGTGTGATACGCTGAGAAACTTATCTTTTCTCTCTTGCATGTGATATGCTGAGAGGTTTTCTCTTGCGTGTGATACGCTGAGAAACTTATCTTTTCTCTCTTGCATGTGATATGCTGAGCAGTTTTCTCTTGCGTGTGATACGCTGAGAAATCTCCCTTTTCTCTCTTGCATGTGATATGCTGAGCAGTTTTCTCTTGCGTGTGATACGCTGAGAAATTTATCTTTTCTCTCTTGCATGTGATATGCTGAGAGGTTTTCTCTTGCGTGTGATACGCTGAGAAACTTATCTTTTCTCTCTTGCATGTGATATGCTGAGCAGTTTTCTCTTGCGTGTGATACGCTAAGAAATCTCCCTTTTCTCTCTTGCATGTGATATGCTGAGCAGTTTTCTCTTGCGTGTGATACGCTGAGAAATTTATCTTTTCTCTCTTGCATGTGATATGCTGAGAGGTTTTCTCTTGCGTGTGATACGCTGAGAAACTTATCTTTTCTCTCTTGCACGTGATATGCTGAGAGGTTTTCTCTTGCGTGTGATACGCTGAGAAACTTATCTTTTCTCTCTTGCATGTGATATGCTGAGCAGTTTTCTCTTGCGTGTGATACGCTGAGAAATCTCCATTTTCTCTCTTGCATGTGATATGCTGAGCAGTTTTCTCTTGCGTGTGATACGCTGAGAAATTTATCTTTTCTCTCTTGCATGTGATATGCTGAGAGGTTTTCTCTTGCGTGTGATACGCTGAGAAACTTATCTTTTCTCTCTTGCATGTGATATGCTGAGAGGTTTTCTCTTGCGTGTGATACGCTGAGAAACTTATCTTTTCTCTCTTGCATGTGATGTGCTGAGCAGTTTTCTCTTGCGTGTGATACGCTGAGAAATCTCCCTTTTCTCTCTTGCATGTGATATGCTGAGCAGTTTTCTCTTGCGTGTGATATGCTGAGGAATTTGCCTTTCTTCTCTTACGTGTGATACGCTGAGAAGTTTACCTTCCCTCTTTTGCGTATAATACGCTGAAAGGTTTACCTTCTTCCTCTCCTATGTGTGATACGCAGAGAGATGTTGTGTGTTAGACTCTGGGTATTCTCGGTAGTCGATTTTAGCCTTCTCCACGTGAGACGCAGTGAGAATTGCATAATTTTCTTACATCCTTCTGCATGAAATGTAGTTAGATTTGTATTCGCTTGCTTAAAACTGTTGCATGGTATGCTTCATTACAGCTTTAATTTGCATAATCATAAGTTATGATTAGCTGCTTGCATATCATTTTCATTTTGCCCCTGCCTGCGGGCATGCCTGCGGGCACATCTCTGTTTATCTTGCCTGTTTGTCTAAGTCTTCGGCCTTGTCAAAAATGGGTCGTCTCTTGGCTTTGACATTCACTCCCGTCACTTGTGACTTCCGAGTTCTGTCAAAGAGGGGCAACTGTAGACACCCCATTTTTGACCGACCTTAAGACTCAGACGTCACCGATTGAGCGCTTGGTGATGTTGCATAATGTGCTTGTTCAGAAACTTCAGAGTTGCGGCCGTGAGCCCTGCCTCCGGACTTCCGAACCCTCTTCTGTGCCTTGTCTCGGTTTGCGAACCAGACTCGGTTTTCTCGGTTTCTTTTCCTGAGGGGAGGGAGAGGTCTAGTAGACCATCTCTCAATGTCCGTAGGCTACATTTGGTGGCCGTAGGCCATTTTGGCCCTTTTCGGGGCCCGGTTTTTCGGTTTTCCGGGACCGTCAGGCCGTGTGCCTCGGTTCGGGACCGCTTAACCATCTCCTATTGTTCTGATTTTTGGCATACATCTTATTTCATCCCTTTTGAGGGACACTGGGGGCTGAGAAACCCACTTCGAGGTCGAATACCATTTTCGGTGCTTAACAGCCCATTTTCGGGACCCCGAACTGCGTGTTTTGGCCCCGGAACGTTCGTTTTGCAACGATTTTCGTTCATTTTTGGCAGGTACCTCCGTTTTATCACAGGGAAGGTCACTGAAGGGTGGGAGGCCAGCAATTGTTGCAGCAACCAGTTTTCTCTCTTCCGGAGCCTCCCGGCGCCCGTTTTTCGCACTTCCGGGCTAATGTTGAATACCTTGGAGCTAGTGTTGCCAACTTTCAACCACATATCTGTGATCTACACATCTGAGAGGCCCCTAAAAGTTCATGGCCGGCCATTAAGGTCACCTGACCCTTTTGACCCCTTTCTTCCGGGCTAATGTTGAACCCCTTGGACCTTTTTTCTTGAACTTTCAACCACATATCTGTGATGTACACACATAAGAGGCCCCTAAAAGTTCATGGCCGGCCAGTAAGTCAACTTGACCCTTTTGACCCCCTCTTTCCGAGCCATTGTTGAACCCCTTGGGCCCACTTTCTTGGAATTTCAACTACATGGTTGTGTTGTACACACATAGAGGTACCTCCCCAGTAGCTGGCCGGCCAGAAAATCACCTTGACCCTTTTGACCCCTAGCCGGCCTGCTAGGGGGTGTGGCCGGCCGGCCACCTCCAGCAAAAGTATGAGGCCGGCCTGCTTCCTTGCACTGTACCCTTTCCAGCTGTGGGGCAATATCCCCCAGATATTTTCTGTATCCGGGGGATATTTTGTGGGGGAGTTTTGCCCTCCTTCTCCCCCACCTTTACACCCCATTTTTGATCTTTATAACCAGCTGGTGGCCTTCTTCATAAGGGTTAGAAAAACTCTCCTTCAAGCTTCCATAGCCAACTCTATCTTCTTCCTTCTCAATTCTTCAAAAAACCCTAAGCCCCTAACCATCATTCCTTCTACACCACCAAGCTCTACCACCACCATCTCATTTCCAGCAACAAGGAAGGATTCTTGAAGGCTAAAGAAGCTGCAAATCCATCCAAGAAGCAACAAAAGTTTGAATCTTCAAGGGTAAGCAACACTTTTACCCTTTTGACCCTTTTTCTTGATCTATTTCTAAGCCCCATTTTCTTTTTGTTTCAAGCTCCGGCCCTAACTGAAAAGGGCCCTCTTTTGAGCTCATCTTCACTTTTCATGAAGGGCTCAACCCTGTTTGAGTCCTCCATAATACACTTGCTTCATTGATCCTCTTATGTGTCATGATTTTGCATGCTATTTTTGGCCCATGAGAAATCTGTTTTTGAGCATGTTATAAACTGATATGAGGCTTATTTTGAGCCCCTCTTCAACATTGGAGAAGGGCTCAACATTGTTTGGTGTCTCCATGTGTCACTTGTAGTTATATCCCTTATTTGGCCCCATTTTTGCATAAATTGGAAACCCTCTTTGCTTCTGTTTTTGGACCTTGGTCCGAACTAGAGATAGTCTTATTTTGATCTATACTTCATGTTTCATTAACACTTTTTTTCTGTTTGGTGATTATTTTGTATACTTCATGTTATAGCACCTTTTGAGCTTTGTTTTGCATCACATTTTTAGCATATTTGTATACTGATTTTGAGGCTGCCATATACTTTAAATGTTCATATTTTTGGTCCCTCTTCAGTGTTGTAGAAGGAAATTTTTCAGTTTGGGTTTTTCTTATACCACTTGCTTCATTACCCCTCTTTTGCCCCCTTTTCTTGCATACTATTTTTCCCTTACCTATGCTTGCTGTTTGGCCATGTTTATAACTGTGAAAGTGCATCTTTTGGGACTGTCTAGCTTTTGTCTTTGCATTGCATGTCCATATTGTGCATGTTTAGCATAGCTATAGGTCATTTCGGGTGCCTAATGTTGCATTTCGGGACATTTCCTTGCATTTCATGTCATTTCGCCTCATCCCGGGGCTGTTTTCCCCTTGTTTTGTTGCTGGAATTCCATTAGCATGCTTGCATATCATTTTTGCCATGTTGCATCACATTTTATCATTGCCTCGGTTTGCGTGCCCGTGTGCACGCATTTCGAGGCACCTCATTTTTATCCGACGGCATCCTATGTGAGTGTGGCTGAGGCTCACTCATGTTGGTATAAGCCCATATCATGTTTCCATATCATTTCATCGCATTCTGCCATTGCCTCGGTTTGCGTGCCCGTGTGCACGCATCTCGAGGCAGTTCGTTTTTCATTCATCGGCATCTTATGTGAGTGTGGCTGAGGCTCTCTCATGTTAGTATAAGTCCATTTGTCATTTTCCATGTCATTTGCATTGCGTATGCACCGCCTCGGTTTGCGTGCCCGTGTGCACGCATTTCGAGGCACCTCATTTTCTACCATCGGCATCTTATGTGAGTGTGGCTGAGGCTCTCTCGTGTTAGTATAAGTCCATTTGTCATTTTCCATGTCATTTGCATTGCGTATGCACCGCCTCGGTTTGCGTGCCCGTGTGCACGCATTTCGAGGCACCTCATTTTCTGCCATCGGCATCTTATGTGAGTGTGGCTGAGGCTCTCTCGTGTTAGTATAAGTCCATTTGTCATTTTCCATGTCATTTGCATTGCGTATGCACCGCCTCAGTTTGCGTGCCCGTGTGCACGCATTTCGAGGCACCTCATTTTCTGCCATCGGCATCTTATGTGAGTGTGGCTGAGGCTCTCTCGTGTTAGTATAAGTCCATTTGTCATTTTCCATGTCATTTGCATTGCGTATGCACCGCCTCGGTTTGCGTGCCCGTGTGCACGCATTTCGAGGCACCTCATTTTCTGCCATCGGCATCTTATGTGAGTGTGGCTGAGGCTCTCTCATGTTAGTATAAGTCCATTTGTCATTTTCCATGTCATTTGCATTGCGTATGCACCGCCTCGGTTTGCGTGCCCGTGTGCACGCATTTCGAGGCACCTCATTTTCTGCCATCGGCATCTTATGTGAATGCGGCTGAGGCTCTCTCATGTTAGTATAAGCCCATTTGTCATTTCTATGTCATTTCATAATATTTTGTCATCGCCTCGGTTTGCGTGCCCGTGTGCACGCATTTCGAGGCACTCCTTTTTTATCCGTCGGCATCCTATGTGAGTGTGGCTGAGGCTCACTCATGTTGGTATAAGCCCATTTGTCTTTTTTCATATCATCGCCTCGGTTTGCGTGCCCGCGTGCACGTATTTCGAGACACCTATCATCGCCTCAGTTTGCGTGCCCGCGTGCACGTATTTCGAGACACCTATCATCGCCTCGATTTGCGTGCCCGCGTGCACATATTTCGAGGCACCTCATTTTCAGTGCATTCTGTCATTTTCTCGGTTTGCGTGCCCGTGTGCACGCATTTCGAGACATCCCATTTTCATAGCATTGTATATGTTAGGATTGCATCTTAGTTGCATTTCACGCATATCATGCATATTGCATCGTGTCCGGAATATGAGTTAGCCCGGGCACGGGAAACGAGGTATGTTTCGTACTCCGAGTGACGGAATGTGTCTCAATTTCCCAGTCACCGACACTCCGGATTATCCATGATGGAGTTAGGTTTTAGCTGTAGTTTCATGTGCATTCATCCTATATTGAGTTGTGCATTTCGACTCCTCTGCCATCATGCCTCGGTATGCGTGATTGGTGGCACGAGAATCGAGACATGCATATATTTGTGCAAATACATTGCTATGCCCCTTTCTTGCTCTCTGTTGCAGCAAAATCAGGAATCAGCAACTTTCCGGGACTTGGCACGCTTTTCAAAAAATAACAGGTGTAAACAGAGGCTAATTGGGGCATTCCGGTGGATTTCCGCGCACGACAGTCCGGACATGCATCATCCACCAGAAGCAAGGCGGTCCCTGGCTTGCACGCCAGTTTTATTTGCTTTCTAGTTAATTCATTAATTAATTAGAATTCTGTAATATTTTGGACTGTAATATTCTTTTATTTGGGGACTGTAATATTTGAACTGTATTATTTATTTGGACCCTCCGAGTGAGGGCACAACTGTAATAAGTGTGGGTGAGTGTGATGTATGTCTTCCAACCCCACGTCTTTCTCCCTTTTATTTATCCGCTTTTGATGGTTAGATTAGGGCATATTTCAATTAGCATACAGTATGACAGCATGTTTGCATCATTCATCTGTATTGCATGCATCGGGCTCGGCGCATCATACTAACTGCATTGTACTTTCAATTCCAAATTGAATACATGGTAGTTATAGCATTCCATATGCCATCTTAGAATAACCGAGCCTGCTATAGTTGCATTTTGCATGTGTTGCATTAGGCATTTCTGTACACTTAGGATCATGCATGATTTCTAATATAGTTTCTATTTTGGCTTGGAGTACTCGGTGAGTTTTATGCTTTAGCATCCTTGCATGCGTGTGAGTGAATGCCATGATAGCATGCTTACCATGAGGCTATGTGCTTATATGATATAACTGCCTGAATGCCTGTGGGTGAAGGTCGGGTGGTTTAAATTGGAACAAATCATTGACTGTGAGTTTTAAGCCCACTAGATAGTGGCAAAATCACATTTTTCTAAGTCCACCCGAGGGTGGCAAATCCACGTCTTAGCCTACTTGCGAGTAGCATCATCAAACCATTTTCAAATAAACAAACATAAAATGTTTTGTTCCAATTCGGGCGACCCGGTCTATACTTATATGCTGTGAGCATCACATAGTAACCTAGGCTAATAACCGGAATAAGAACTCACAATGTTTTCAAAAATTGATATCATGGTTAGTAGAGGCCGGTCTATGACCGGGCGAGCGGGGGTGCTCACGAAGTGACCTTCCCCAATCGTACCCAAGTTCCCGAGCCGAGGCAACTTTGGTGATGACGGACACGTGGCCTTTTGGCACCGAGTCAGGGTTTCCTAAATTTCCCAAAATAAAATATTTAGGTGGCGACTCTGTATCTGGCAAAGCAGTCCATGTTTGGCACTTCTTTCAAAAATCAGTTTTCTTAAAACGATTTGTCGGATTTGGACTCTTTGGTTCAGATTTAGAACCATGACTACGAAAAGTCGAGTCCGAGCTGTAGCGAGGTCCCCCCGCGGGCTTGTTACATAAGGGTAAGAAGATCCCTCACAAGATATTGCGTTACTTCCCATTGACACCTAGGTTGAGAAGATTATACATGTCTAGGAAGACGACAAAAGACATGAGATAACATAGTGATAAGCGTGTGAATGATGATGTAGGGAGACATCCGGCTGATTGTAAAGAGTGGAAGAAATTTGATTTGCATTATCCAGAGTTTGCCCAGGAGACTCGCAATGTTAGGTTGGGCCTAGCCACCGATGGGTTCAATCCTTTTGGGAACATGAGCACTTCCTATAGCATGTGGTATGTCATACTCATGCCCTATAACCTCCCACCTTGGAGATGTATGAAGGCCCTATTTTTCATGATGTCCTTACTTATTCCTGGACGTAATCAACCAGGGACTGATATTGATGTCTACCTAAGGCCGTTGATTGATGAGTTGAAGGAGTTGTGGGAGAATGGCGTGATAACTTACGATGCCTCCACTGAACAGACCTTCCGGATGCATGTAGCTGTAATGTGGACCATAAATGACTTCCCTGCATATGGTGACTTATCCAGATGGAGAACTAACGGTTATTTGTCTTGCCCTCCTTGTAATGATAATCCGTTGTCACGCGGTTGATCAGTAAGATTGGGTGGGTGGGTCATCGAGCTTACATGCCTGATAACCACCTTTGGAGGAAAGACAAGAAGTTTGATGGTTTAACTGAGCTTAGAAAGAAATCCTTGGATTTACCGGTGGAAAAAGTAATGGCTCAATTGGATCAATTGTGGGAAGTCACGTTTGGAAAGGATCCTACCAACAAGAAAAGACCGAGAGAGTCTGAAGAATTGAATTGGACAAAGAAAAACATAATGTGGGAGCTATCGTATTGGAAGAAATTAAACCTTCGACACAATCTTGATGTCATGCACATTGAGAAGAATATTTGTAAAAATTTTGCGGGACGATGTTGGTCATAGATGGGAAAAACAAAGACACGTACAAAGCACGTGATGATTTGCAAGAAATGGGCATAAGGAAAGAATTGCATCTACAGAGGAAAGATAACGAATTTGATGTAAAGCCTTGGGCAGCCTACACATTGGATTCTCGACAAATAGATGGTTTTTGTGAATTCTTGAAGTCTATTAGTTATCCAGATGGCTATGCAGCAAATATCTCAAGATGTGTGACTTCTAAAAATGGAAGATTATTGGGCATGAAAAGCCATGATCGCCATGTCCTACTTCAGCGTGGTTTTGTGAACAAGGAGATCTGTGCAACACTATTTGAGTTGGACAACTTCTTCCAAGAACTGTGCTAAAAAACATTAAGGCTGACTGATTTGGAAAAAATAGAGGAGCGAATTATGCTCAGACTTTACAAGTTGGAGAAAATTTTTCCTCCAGCTTTCTTTGATGTGATGGTCCATTTGGCTGTTCACTTGCCCCATGAGGCCATGTTTGCTGGACTAGTGCAATATCGATGGATGTACCCGATTGAAAGGTAATCATTATGAACATATGGTTATTTATTAATTTGTTATAACTAAAATATTGTGCAAAAATCCACCCATAAAAGACTATTGTTAAAGAAGTAATTTTCTTGCATCAAGAAGCATAATTTTCATTGTGAATTTTTGTTGAAGGTTTCTCGGGACTTTGAAAGGGTATGTCAGTAATAGAGCACGTCCAAAAGGTTCTATCACTGAGGCTTACATTGTCAAAGAGTGTCTTACTTTCTGTTCAATGTACTTAAAAGGGATTGATAAACCTAAACGAAATGATGATGGTGGTGAACGTGGTCCCAGGATGGAGGTCTTCACCCAAAATGCTCGTCTATTCTCACCTATCACAAGGGCTCTTGACCCTTTGCAAAATGAACGAGAAATGGCTCACTGGTTTGTGTTGTACAATAGCTCTAAGGTGGAGCCATATATTGAGTATGTATTTAAATTTAATTACGTTTATGCATAATCGTTCCATTTTGTTTCGAACTCTCTAAGTTAATTACGCGTATCACATTTCCTTGGGTAGGGAGCAGAAGAATATTTTACATAATCTACAAGGATGTGACATAACTCGGGTACAACGAGAAGAATTTCCAAAATGGTTCAAAAATCGTGTAAGATATACTAAGGAAAATAACCAAATACAATTGTTGTAACTTTCAATTCATATTAACTTAGTACACTTGTCATATGGTGTTTTATGTAGTGAATGATTTGCGAACGAAAGGGTCACCTGAAGTAACTGACAAATTGTGGTCATTAGCAAATGGTCCTGGATTGGTAATTGACTTTTATTCTGGGTGCATCTACAATGGAATTCGATTCCATACTAGAAACCGTGAAAATCGTCGTACCTGCCAAAATAGTGGATTGGTTGTAGAAGGGGACCATAATGGGAACTAAATTAATTTTTACGGCTACTTGTGCAAAATATGGGAATTGAAATACTTGCATGGGGGTACAGTGGTTTTGTTCCAATGTGAATGGTATGGCACCGGTCACAAGAATAGAATATACTCCGATGAACATGTCACAAGTATTGATGTTACAAGACTTTGGTATAAAGATGACTAATTTGTTCTACCTAGTCAGGTAAGACAAATATTCCACGTCAATGATACCAACAAAGGCAAAAATTGGAGAGTCGTTGAACGTGTTAAGCATCGGGGAATATGGGATATACCAGAGTGGGATGATGTCTCTAATGATGCTTTTCAACAGGATGAAATCACTGATGGTGTTGGGGTAGTGATCCAAGATAATGATATTCAATACAGCAGGGATGATATGGATCCTGAGATCATGTTCAATGATCAACTAATGGAAGAGAATTCAGTTCACAATGATGATGAGGATGACACAATCATAGAGTATAATGATGATGAAGATGATGAACTGCATAGACAACCTGATGTTGATGCAGATCCTGATATAGATCTTGATATAGATTATGATATGTAGTGTTTGATTTTTTATTATATGGACAAGTGTTATAATTTAATAATAAATTGCTTGGTTTACATTGCATGGCATTGTTTTCCAAATTTCATAGCATTGTTTCTTATTTCATTTCATTTAATTATATGCCATATCTACAGTTACAAAGATGTCCAGAAATGGTAAATCATTTATGAAGCCCGGCAGCTTGGTCCAGAAGATGACGAAATATGAGAAGGACGTGAAAAAAAACAATCCAAAAAAATAAAATCAGATTTGATGCTCTAGGGATAGAGTCCCTCAGGAATTCAATGTTTGGTTCTATTGAGAAGGGCAAAAGTGAAAGTTGTTAGGGTTGGAAAGAAAGGTGGGTGAAACTGATAATGACGAGAACTATCAACCACTTGATGATGATGATGAAGGACTGAGTTCTTCAAGTGATAATGGCGAGCCTTTTGATTATCAAGTGATTGAGGTAAGACATGTGTGTATGAAAATTAATTTCTCTATTTTTTTTCACGTGTTATATTACTTGTGGTATGTCTAGTTATTTCAAATTTATTTTTTATTAAGCAACCTTAAATTATTGAAAATGTACTAACAATTCATTTTTATATTATGTCAGGATATTCATATGGGTCCCAGTAAGAAAACAAATAGGTGTGCAGCTCACCTAATAGCTTCACAAACACCAAGGGAAAAGAAAAGTATTCTTGATGAAGATACACTTACTCTTCCGAGATGACCTGTAGCTGCACAAGTTAATCATTCAGAGAGCACACCTGAGGTCTTGACCCAACCTATCCATCTTCCCGCCTTATATACTAGGCCTGATCAGCTCCCTACCTTCGCCACTCAACCTGACCACCTTTCAAGTCCATGTATTGTGACTAACAGTGGAGGTGAGAAATAAATGACCCCTTAAATAAAATGATAATTTCTTATCTCAATATTTATTTAGTGCATTCATGTTTTATGTCGATTAAATTGAATAAAATTTTGGCCATAATAGCAGCAATTCCAGTTTTGGGCAAGAAACGTGTACGAGGACTGACCCGAGGAAAGAATGTGGAGAAGATTAGAAAGGAACGTGGTGATCGAATACCCGTTACACTTAATTGCTTCACTAGAGCAATAGAAGGGGATTACGCCACACCGCTAGCAGCTGCTCTTGGTCAACAAATTCAAGTTCATGCCCCAGTTCAAAATGATGGATGGCTAGAAATTTCCTTTGGGTTAAAAGAGTCCATTGTTACAAGAGTTGGGGTAATTTGAAATATATGTGTTATATATTTAACATGTTATTTATGTTAATCGCAATGATATATAAAATATATTGAATTTTATTGTTTCCAATTATAGCAAACTTTTGACTTTGGGGACTACAATAATGATGTGGATGTGAGATGTATTATTGGTCATAAGTGCCAAACTTTGTACAATGAATGGAAAAGTAGATTACACACACACTACAAATCCCTTAAAGAAGACAAAGTATCTGACCTCAAAAGTCAGACACTATATCCTTGTATGAAGGATGATTGGGACTGGATGATTGATAATCTGTGGGAAACTGATGATTGGAAGGTATTTATAAAAATATTTACTAAAGTAACATCCTCATGTATATTAATTAATGTTACCTATTTTTGTTTTTATTTGTAGGCAAAGTTAAAGAATGCGATGAAAGCAAGAGGTTGTGTGAAGTATAATCATACGAGCGGCTCGAGATCATTTGCATCGCGAGCATCTATCCTTGTAAGTATAGATTTACAAATTTGAACATACTAAATTATAAATACAGAATTATTGATTGACTAGAAAATCTAATGAAATGAAAGGTACAAGTAAGCAAACCGACTATTACGAAACTATTCGAGGACACCCACAAACGTCACCGACATGGGGGAGCGTGGATAAATAACACGGCTGAGGAACAGCATGTAACCATAACTATTTCAATTTCAATAATAAATGTTTGCATTTTGATAGTATGTTTTAAGATTATTTATGTTTCATTCATAGGCCACTATGGTTTCAAAGATCGCTGAGCAATCTCAACCTAGTGTCACACATCCATTGTCTGAGGAGCAGATTTCCAGGGAAGTACTTGGGAAGAGATCGGTCTACTTGAAGGGATACGGGATCCGCAAGGACAGTACTTCATCTTCTACACATTTTGAGGCTCCTAACTCCGAGGTGATTGTTCTTCAATAGCAGTTAGTTGACTAGCGACAACAATTAGCTGACCAAAGAAAGCAGTTACTTGACCAGGCTCAAAACATGAGTACGATGCAAACTATAATTCAAATGTTGGCAGCAAAAAATGGGATAGATCTAGCAAACATTCGGGGGTTAGTTCCAAGCAACAATGTTGGGGAGGATGCATCGGGTGTAAGGGAGGATGAAACTTCTCTCGGTTGAAATAGAGGTAAATTTGACACTTCATTAAATTGATTTACTTTATTTAACCAATCCTAACATGTGTCAACGATATAAAATTATATAAACTTTGTATTACAAGCCTAGCATTACAACCTTTGTATACAATAGCTTGATAAAACAATAGCTTCACAACAATTTTCTGATTAATTTTAACTATATTTGTATATTATTGTTGAAGTTAATGCATTAACAAAATACTCATGTTTTTATCCTTTTGTTCACAGGTTGGTGATGGATGTTCGTGGTTTAGTAGTGATATATATCGTTTTGCACGTTGGCATTCATTTAATTTTTCTTTGTTTTGTTTTATAGGTTATTTTGTTGAATGTTTATATACTTTTTGGAATTATTATGTTTGGGATTGTTGGATATAGTTAAACGCATTTTAAGATTCTTATGTTTACCAATGGGGGTTGGTCCAAGTGGAAAGGGACTTGGGTCGCTTAAGCAAAGGTCTCGAGTTTGAGCCTTTGTGGATGCAGCAAACCCCCTTGGAAGAGGACCCCGCATATGCACCTGGCAGCTTCCTCGGTGTATTAATCCTGGGTCCAATAAACCTGGGGATACCGTGGGAGACCTAAAAAAAAAAAAAATTGGGATATTGAAATGCATTTGATATTAATTTGGTTACATTACTAATTGTTATGATGTGTTCAGTTTAGTTTTTATTATTTGTTATATAAAGGTTTTTTTTAGATCTAGCTGAAAATATTCGTGACACTGAATTTCTAGGTTATGACACATTTTCCACCAGAACAGTAGTTGAGGCTCTCTTGGTGAATGGGAAACCGGTACTACAGGTTTCCAAAGGCAGCGAAGTGGAAGTTTTTCTCAATAGGACACCATTTTATGCTGAATCAGGTGGTCAAATTGGAGACAATGGTTTTCTATTTATTTCACAAGCTGGAAACCAACAGACTGCTGTTATAGAGATAAAAGACATCAAAAAATCCGTCGGTAATATATTTGTTCATAAGGGTACTATCAAGAAGGGAAGTATAGAGGTTGGCGGTGAAGTGGAAGCTGCAGTAGATGCAAAGCTGAGGCAACGACCTAAGGTACTGGCTTAAATAATACAGTTTGCCACATTTACAATATAATTAACTTGTCTGCACTTATCTGCACTTATCTGCATATTTAATGATGCGAACATCTACAGTAGTGTTTGTTAGTTTATTTTTCTATCTCGAAACTCTATTAGACTTTTTGTGAACCTTGTTTGCTCTTTGGCAGGTTCATCACACTGTTACTCATTTGCTACAAGTTGTACTTAAAAAAGTAATAGGCCAAGAAACATCACAAACTGGTTCATTGGTGGCTTTTGATCGTCTTAGATTTGATTTTAACTTCCACCGGCCACTTTTGGATAATGAGCTCATGGAGATTGAAGAATTGATCAATAGCTGGATTGAGGACTCTACACTTCTGCAAACTAAAGTAATGCCTCTAACTGATGCTAAAAAAGCTGGGGCTATTGCAATGTTCAGAGAAAAATATGGAGAACAGGTTCAAGTTTCTATAAAATCTTTTCTTTTGTACTTCTGAGTTCTGACAGAAAATGGTGTTAAAATATATGCTCATTTCACAACACACAAATGCTGTAACTTATGGAACATACTTTTACATAGGATTTGATTTTCCTTCAAATACTGTGATTATTTTAGGTACGTGTTGTAAAGGTTCCAAGTGTATCTATGGAACTATTTGGTGGCACTCATGTCAGCAGTACTTCTGAAATACGTGGCTTGAAAATAATCTCAAAACAGGGGATTGCATCTGGAATCAGACGTATAGAAGCCATTGCTGGTGATGTTTTTATCGAATGCTAGAGATAACTACATGAAATAGCTCTACTCCACTCTCAAAGTATGTTTTGTTCTGTAATCTTTTTGCTAAATAAAAAACACTTGATTGTTTCGAATGTTTTCATTATTAGAATTCATTCTGCAAAGGTGACAGATGAAGATGTACCAGCGAAGGTAGAAACACTATTGGAGGAATTGCGAATGGCAAGAAATGAAATTTCAGCTATTCGTGCTAATGCAGCAGTTCACAGAGCCTCAATCATCGCAAACAATGTATTGCTTGTGAGAAATTCTAAAAATATAAAGTATTAAATTAACTTCTGTAGTTCCATCTATTTTAAAGAGTAGAAATTTGTGACCTGATTGAGGCAGGTTTATAGGTTGTCAAGTCTTTTTTGGATCTTGAGCAGTAATTTGGGTTTAATTTAAGAATTTGACAATCTAACCACCTCTTTTTATTTTTAATTATGCAACTGGTAAACTGAGATATATATTGTTCTACTAATCAACTGACATACTTAATTCTTGTAGATAATCCAGTTGTTGTAGGCATTGCTTGCTTGTACTTGGCTGATAGAGCAAAACATGATGAATTAGCTGCAAAATGGACCCTGCGATTTGCGAGGTAAATTTGATGAATTTTGATAAAAAGAAACCTTTGTACTTGATAGGTTTTATTTACACAAGCAGCCTCTTGCATGATCATCATGTGTAGTGAGTGATGTCTCCATTGTAAATAATAATTAAGCATGTATGATTGATAATTAATTGCTTTTCTTTAAAATTAGTGACAGCCTAGCAACTTCATATATTTGGTATAATTTAAGTCTGTAAGTTTTGTCATTGATATGCAATTTGAAAAATAATAATGTTAAGTAAAAGAATAAAAATGATTTATACCATTCTAAAACTTAAATTAGTAGATATCGGACAAATATGCTGTTTACATATATGCTTTTCTGATTTTGAATGATCTGTCATGCTTTAAGGCTTTTGCCTTTTCAAAATTGGTGAGGAAAGTGCATCACATATTTATTTAGTTCATTTTATTGTGTATGTTTTTCAGTTGCCACTTTGCTGCTGATGAACATTCACTAAACCAGTGTTTTAAATATTAATTATTAAAAATTGATGGGATTTTGCTTATATATTATATATAAGGGTCAGAATTTCATTTCAGTACATTATTTTAGTTAGCTTGGAAATAGAAACATGAGGAAAGCATAAAAAATGTTTGTAAACAAAAACCAAAATCTACCTTAATGGATAATTGAACATGGCTGCACTAAACAAGGTTTATGAATTGCGCGCGCGCACACACACACACACACACATGTATATATAAAAGAAGAAGAATGAACAGACAACAAGAGGGTGATGTGCACAGTCTTATGCGTAATTGTTCATGATTTAAAACTAAAGCAGATGAGAGAGGTTGAAGAATAAAAAACCAAAGTAGTTGCCTACTTGAATATAGAACTCAAGTAAAGCAAAGTGACTCTTTCCTTATTCTGCTCTTGCCATAAGAATTATTGACACAGCTTCAACAAGGAGGGACAACAAATATATATATATATATATATATTGTAAGCAAATAAATAAAAAGAAGACCCAACCCTATACACTCAATCTATAGATTCTATATTGAGGTTGTGGTACTACTTGAGGAACTTGGACACCATGCTTCATTCCAAGGCCCTGCTATAAGTGTGAGCCTTGTGGACTAGGTATAACCTTTTTTGTTTGGATTGCTCTCTCCTCTTGTTGGTTTAGCATTACGCATGATTGGCTGAGATGCAAATTAGCAGCCTTTTGATAAATATTTTGGTCAAAGATAAAACTTGAAAATCTGAAATCTTAACTTTTGTCAAGTGTTTTCATAAAATGCTAATTGATTACCCCCCCAAACACACAACACACAATTTCTTCCTCATTTAAGAGAGTGGAGGGCTTTGGTTTGTTCTAAAGTAATAGCATCTTAATGGGTTGGTAGTTTGTGATTGCAGCTTACTCTTTTTTCAGGATTTGTCAGTTATCAAATGGTTCGAGATGTAAATGAAGGTATGTTTATCTATTATAGCATTTAATCTTGGACTCATTTTAATATTTGGGTCTCAGGACATTTACTATTTTTATTGATTACAATTTTTCTTCATCATCTAACGTGTGGCATTAAAGACATTTCCTGAGTTCCAATCTTGTAGCATATAGCACTTCATATGCTCACTTGTACTTGTTCCTGCTTCAGTGACTCATGCAGCCACATAGCTCTTGATTAAGGAATAGTGGTTCTGATTGAGATTTAATAATTGCTGCTGATTATAGTTGAAAGTAGTCACCAACTTGATGCATTATAATTTTGTGAAACTGAATGAAAAGAAATACCGTTGCCCTTGAAGTTTGTTTTATTCCAATAGGTGTGTTTTAATATTTCAAATGAATTTTTATTGGTGGAGATTCATTGGTGGAATCTTTCGGCTAGAATTATGGATGGCAATTAAATCCGAACCCAATGGAAACATACCCTGCCCCCTCTATTATTAGAGTGGATTTCCCTAAATACCCCCCTAATGATTAACTGTTTTTCTCCTCTCATTCAATATTAACAGTACTTGTCTTGAGTCTTTCTTAGGCGTTGGGGGTTGTTTTACCCACTCCGTTTTTCCTATTAATATAGGTTGTTATAGAATGTAAGATATTCTTTTAAAAAAGGGGAAAAAAGAGATAAAAAGAAAAGGAATGGAGCGCTGGGCATACCAATATGGATGTGACAGTTGGGCATTTGGGATGACAGGAGTGTTATGGGTTTTATTGATAAAATGGGACAAAGTTCTTCCAAGAAGATGGAGATTACCAACACAAGAAGCTGCCTGTGATTAATGTCCAAAACAAATGTATTGCTAGCATTCCTTTTAAAAATTTCTTGGTTTATATCTCCTTAGAGTAGTTGTTATATCAAGGATAATTACATACAATGGGCATATATAAAGGACTTCCCCTAAGGATTTTCTTCTTTGATGTTTACACACAAGTTATATCAGAAAAAGACCAGGAATAGTTTGGTTTTCCTGATGGATTTTACCAGAATGTTGATCATTTTGGGTGGGGAATGCATTATTGTCCCAGCAGCTGCCTATTCCTTTTGATCGATCACAGGAGTTGAAATCAATCCAGTTGCTCTGTAAATTTCTACGGATGGTGTAAAGAGGGCAGAGCTTCTTAAGATCAGTTTTTCCTTGTAGATGGTACTAATGCTACAAATTGATTCATCTATATTTCAAATTTAATTTTTCATCACATGCCAGCTTCTTTATCATTCTAAATTATAGCCACCTGTAGACACTCCATTTTTGACCGACCTTAAGACTCAGACGTCACTGATTGAGCGCTTGGTGATGTTGCATATCGTGCTCGTTCAGAGGTTTCAGAGTCTCGGCTGCGAGCCTTGCCTCCGAACTTCCGGACTCTTTCATGCTTTGTCTCGCTTTGCGAACCAGGCTCTGTTTTCTCTATTTTCTCTTCCCGAAGGGAGGGAGAGGTCTCGTAGATCATCTCTCAGTGGCCGTAGGCTACGTTTCGTGGTCGTAGGCCATTTTGCCCGTTTGGAGTCCGGTTTCTGATTTTTCGAAGCCGTTGGCTGTGTGCCTCTGTTCGGGACCGCTTAACCACCTCCGTTTGCTCCGATTTTTGGCATGCATCTTATTTTCTCCCTTTTTAGGGACACTGTGGCTCGAAAAACCAACTTCGTGGTCGAACACCACTTCCGGTGCCTAACAGTCAGTTTTCGGGGCCTCGGGCTACGCGTTTCAGCCCCCGAACCTTCATTTTGCATCGGTTTGGGTTCATTTTTGGTGGAGACCTTATTTTCACTGCTAAGAAGGTCGTAGAAGGGTGGGAGGCCAGTAATTATTCTGACAACCAGTTTTATTCCTCCATTGCCCTCCGCCGCCCGTTTTTCCTCACTCGAAAGCCAATGTTGACCACCCTAAGGCCACTTTTTCCAGCCCTAAACCACATATTTGTGTTGTACACACCTGGGAGGCCACCAATATCACATGGCCGGCCAGTAATTGTGTTTTCCCCTTTTGAACCCCTCCTAAAAGTGGCATTTTCTCTCTCCTGGTTCACTTTCTCCAGTTTTTGACCACATGGTTGTGTTGTGCACACATGAGAGGCCACCAATCTGGGGTGGCCGGCCACTAATACCTCTTGACCCTTTTGACCCTTGGCCGGCCGGCCATGGGGAGAGCCGGCCGGCCACCTAAACCCTAGAAAAGCAACCGGCTATGATCCTCTCTCCAGGTACTTTACAGATATGCATTCTGTTTCCCCCCAGATTTTGTATCCGGGGGGCTGCACTTTTGGGGGGAAACTTGAATTCTTTCCCCCCCCCCCCCCATTTTCCCCCCTTTTTCTCCCATTTTTTGCCTATATATCAGGCCCTCCAGCTCCCTTTTTGCTCTGTGTTTAAACCCCTTTTTAGGCCTTATTTTGCATAGTATTTTAAGCTTGCTTGTGCACTGTTTTGGGCTCGGCCATAAACTGTAAAATACCTTTTTTTGAGCCCCTCTTCAACTTTGTTGAAGGGCTCTTCATTGTTTGGGGCCAACAGCTGCTACTTGCTTCATTACCTCTCTTACGGGGCCATTTTTGCATGCTAGCTTAGTCCTATTTGTGTTCACTTTTTGGCCTTGCTTAAAACTGTAAATATGCTTGTTTTGGGACTGCCTTGAATCTGTCTTCATGCTTCATGATCAAATAATGCATGCTTTGTATAGCTATAGGCCATTGCGTGTGCCTAGTTTTGTGTTTCGGGTCTCATTTCATGCATCGGGTGCCATGTTTCCATGTTTCGGGGCTGTTTTGTGTCATATTTTAGCGTTGAAATTTGCATGTTTTCATACCATGTTCCATGCCTTGCCATGCTTTGGTAGAGTGGTATTCGTGCCTTAGGTTTGGTCCTCGGTTTGCGTGCACGTGTGCACGCAATCTCGAGTGTTTCATTTTCATCTAATGGCTACTAATGTGAGTGTGGCTAAGGTCCACTCATGTTGGTGTAAGCCCATATTGCATTGTGTATGCCATTTCATTTCATAGCATTGTGTATGCTAGGTTGTATGTTAGCGCATTGTGTATGCCATGTTATCTCGTGCATCGTGTATGCCATTTCCTAGCATTGTGCATGATAGGTTGTATCTTAGTTGCATTTCATGCATGTCATACATATTGCATCATGTTGGGGATAGAAGGTAGCCCGAGCACGGGAAACGAGGGGCGTTTCGTACTTCGAATGATGGAACGTGTCTCAATTTCCAGTCGCCGACACTCCGGATTATCCATGATGGAGTTAGGTCTTGTTGCATTTTCCTGTGCATTCATTTCATATTGAGTTGTGCAATTCGACTCCTCGGCCATCATGCATCGAGATGCGTGATTGGTGGCATGAGGATCGAAGCATGCATACATTTGTGAAAATACATTGCCATGCCCCTTTCCTGCTCTCTGTTGTAGCAAATCAAGAATCAGCAGTCTTCCGGGGCTTGGCGCGCTTTCCAAAAAATTATTGCAAAACAGAGGCTAATTGGGACATCACAGTGGATTTCTGTGCAAAGGCAACCCGGATATGCATTATTCATCATCTGAAGAAGAGTCAAGGCAGTTCCTGGCTTGCATGCCAGTTTATTGTTTTCTTAGTTAATTTGGTAATTAATTAGGATTTTTGTACATATTTGGACTGTATTATTTATTCGGATTGTATTATTTGGGACTATATTATTCTTTCGGACCCTCTGCGTGAGGGCACAACTGTAATGAGTGTGCGTGTGTGTGATGTATGTCTTCCAACCCCACGTCTTTCTCCCTTTTATTTACCCACTTATGATGGTTAGATCAGGACATGTTTCAATTAGCATACAGTATGATAGCATGTTTGCATTCATTCATCTGTTTTGCATGCACCGGGCTTAGCGCATCATACTAACTGTATTGCATTTTCAATTCCAAGTTGAATACATGTTAGCTGTAGCATTTCATATGCCATGTTTAGAATAGCCGAGCCTGTTATAGTTGCATTTTTGCATGTGTCGCATTAGACATTTCTGTATAATTAGGATCATGCATGGATTTCTAATAAGCTTCTGTTTTGGCTTGGAGTACTC
Source organism: Camellia sinensis (assembly GCF_055761805.1). Lineage (NCBI taxonomy): Eukaryota > Viridiplantae > Streptophyta > Magnoliopsida > Ericales > Theaceae > Camellia > Camellia sinensis. The sequence goes on from NC_138964.1 coordinate 195,871,137, forward strand.
GGTAAGTTTTATGCTTTAGCATCCTTGCATGCGTGTGAGTGACTGCCATGAATAGCATGCTTACCATAAGGCTAATTGCTTATGTGATATAACTGCCTGAATGCCTGTGGGTGAAGGTTGGGTTATTTGGATTGGAACAATTCATCAAATGTGTGTTTTAAGCCTACTAGATAGTGTCAAAATCATGTTTTCTAAAGCCCACCCGAGGGTGGCAAATCCACGTCTTAGCCTACTTGCGGGTAGCACCATCAAACCATTTTCAAATAAACAAACATGAAATGTTTTGTTCCAATTTAGGCGATCCAGTCTATACTTGTATGCTGTGCGCATCACATAGTAAATCTAGGCTAATAACCGGAATAAGAACGCATAATGTTTTCAAAAATAGGTATCATGGTTAGTAGAGGCCGATCTTTGATCGGGCGAGCGGGGGTGCTCACGAAGTGACCTTCCCCAATCATACCCAAGTTCTCGAGCCGAGGCAACTTTGGTGATGACGGACACGTGGCCTTAGGCAAACGAGTCTGGGTTTCCTAAATTTCCACAAAATAAAACATTTAGGTGGCGACTCTGTATCTGGAAAAGCAGTCCATGTTTGGCACTTCTTTCAAAAAATCTGTTTTCAAAAATGATTTGTCGGATTTGGACTCTTTGGTTCAGATTAAGAACCGTGACAATTTGAGAGTCCGAACTGTAGTGAACCCCATAATTGAACAGAATGGGACTCGTTCCTCTCGGGGCGTTCGGGGACGTCTACACCACCTTACATGCTCAGAAGATTTAGATGCTGATCTCAAAATTGTTTATACTTTCATAAATAATTGAATTGTTAGAAGTGTTGTAGATTGTGAATATGACTTATCAATGTTTTTGGAAGAACATTGATCTAGGGTTCAAGTCTTTGCGAAATATGTATTATTCATTCTTTGAAACATGGCGAAACGATGTAACATGTAGTACTCAATTTCTTAGAATTCTATTTCCTGATTGATTGCTAGTTTCCATTAAAAAGACAATATTGGAGTGATGAGCTGATAGTCTGTTGCAAGAACTGAACTGTCAAGGGTCGCCCTACTCCTTGACAGTTCCAAGAGAGGATCAGCATGAGGTGTGTGGCTGTTTTGGGCCAGTCACCACTGCCCTTTCATTATTCTCTTCATCCTTCATGTTTGATAAGCTTGTTGAACATTTACTTCCAAGTATATAACATCAGGTCTTGCTGGCAGTCCTTCAATTAACCCTGCATTTGTTTCTCATCTTTACAGAGCTTACTGAAGAGGCAAATAGGCTGATGAACTAACGTGGTCTCTTCTCTTTTTTTGTGTTATCTTGTTGTTGCACACTGTAGTATTAAAGTAGCTGGATAGACTATTGTTTTTGACAGTGTTGTCTTCATTTTGGTTGCATTCATTGTATAAACTAACTAATCATAGCAGCATTATCTGATTACTTTTCAATGCCCTTAAAGTTTATCTTTGATGTAACAGGCATGAGTTAAAGACAAACCTTTTATAATCATACTGTGTAGTCATAACATATGAGTTAATTTAAAGGTTTGAACTGTCAGATGGTTAGGTTTCCTGATCAGGCACTTTGATAATACCTTTCTCAAGGCAGCCATTGGTGCCAAGTTCAAATATTGCATATAAATTCTATTATTTAGCACTAATATACATACATATATTAGTGAATGTGAAAGATGAAACTCATCATGGAATACGTGTATTTTTTTTGTTTGGTGCAACTTACTGGGGTTGCTTATGATTTTTAGTTATTTATATTTTTGAAAATTTGTGGCAACATAGGTCCACAATTGATTGTTGCGACATGGGAAACAACAAGGACTATCTGTTTAGTAATTGATTGGTGATATGAGTCACGTGGTGTACCTAGAGCATCGAATAATTTTCCAAGATTAACATTACCATGTTCACAGGAGGTCAGCGACTAGCAATTATGTGCTTTTGATGTCAATAGTTGCTTGATTTTGAGAATTATTAGTGGGGTCTGATTGTCACCATCCTGATTTTTTCAAATCATTGTTATAGCTTTAGCAAAGATGCATGCACTCATCATGGTTGATTGAAGACAATCAATTGGACAATTCAGCAGCTTAAAACGCTGAAAAGAATAAGAAAAATGATTGGTAGCTTAAATTTGAGTTTGTCTCAAAGTCTGAATTTGTGTTTGCCGATTGACCGTTTGGTCGACAAGTGAAATATTTGTCTACCGCGGTTGTTACCCAGCACTGGTGGCTGATGGTTGTTGCTGCTGCTGCTGCTGCTGCCGGTGTGCTACTGCAGAATTTTGTTGGGCTGTTGCTGCTGTAGAATTTTGCTAGGTTGCTGCTGCTGTAATGTTGCTGTGAAGCAGGCTGCTACTAGATGCTGGTCTGCTTCAAATTTGGGTTGTTGTTAGTTTCATATTTTCATTTTGTTATCTATTGTTTTTACTATGGGTTCACAATTTGGATGTATTTGAGTATTTTAGTGAGTTTACCCCGCTTCGAAAAGCATATTTTTCAATAGTATTTTTTTGCCTACACATCAACTTTAGGTGATTTAATATCAATGTTATTAGTTTGTAATAGTAGTGCCTGAGAGTTGCCTCTTGTAAATATGTAAATCTTATAAAAAAAATATAAATGATTTTCAATTTTTTTTGCTGCTACAAATTTGTCGTTGCCAAAAAGTAAAACTTTCTCGACAAACAACTTGTCGGTAAATGTGTAGCCAAAAGTTTATTTTTGCCTACTCATATTGTGTTGCTAAAAGTGTATTTTTTGCCAATACCAATTTATTGTTAGCCAAAAATAAAGTTTTATTGACAACCAAATCGTTGGCAAATGGCAACATTTACCGACGTAAATGTGTCGCTAAAAGTTTACTTTTGCCCACTTATATTGTGTTGATAGAAGTGTATTTTTTGCCAATGCCAATTTGTCGTTGCCAAAAGTAAAGCTTTAGCGACAAACAAATCGTCAGCAAATGGCAACATTTACCGACGTAAATGTGTCGCCAAAAGTTTACTTTTGCTGACGCATATTTTGTTGCTAAAAGTATGTTTTTTTCCCATGCAAATTTAATCGTCATATTTGAATGACTTTTACTGACGTAAGGTAAATTGTCGACGATGGATGAAGGCTTTTATCGACGACTATGTTCGTCGCTAAAGGCATTACTTTTACCAACGCAATGATAATTTTGTTGGCAAAAACTTTTGCCGACTCACTTTTGCCTAAAGGTTGCCAACGTAGCTTTGTGTGTCGGCAAAACTCTTTGCCAACGAATTTTTCCTTTTAGCAGTATATTTTGTTGCGTTGCGAAAAATGTAATTTCTTATAATGAATATTGGTTACTAGAGTGTATTGGATGACATTTATTTAATTGGGCCATGTTACAATTAGATGAGCCAATTAGACTATTGAAGTGTGTTTGTGGTTAATTATCCCAAATCTTCCATAAATCAGGCCTACTCAATTAATTAATTATTAAATCTATTTATTTATTTTGTTTAGTTTCAAAAATAATAATGACGGTTTGGACCATAAGGTGGGGTGATGTGATGTGCTTCCACCGGCATAAATAAAAATCATATTACAAAGCTCTCTTTTCACATGTGGGCTGAAGGGCTATACAGTTAAAATAGTTATAAAAAAATAAAAAAATTAATATGGTAAAATGTCATATTTAATTATATTTATTTTATTTTTTTCTCTCGTAGATGTTAAAAAAGTCAAAAGTTCATTCTAAACGATGTTTTTAACACCAGATGCTAGACTTTTGGCATTTTTTTAAATTTTTTTTTGAAAAAAATGTGTAAAAAAAATAAAGAGGTAATGTAACCCAAAATAAATTAAAAGTTGACTATTAACTTTTAGTCAAGTTCTCAAATTGAGCCAAAATAACTAAAAAGTCAAAAGTCAACTCACTTCCCAAACGAAACCAAAGAAAAAAAAAAAAATTCAACTTATTTAATTTATTTCTACCTAATAAACTATAAATTGAAACTGTATCAAACAGTTTGGCATACACTTTAATACTAGAATAAGACACTCTAATACTATGATAAGTTCTATAATCCCCGCCAAACACCCCGACTATCTCTTTTCTTCCCCAATCTATTGCCACATGTTATTCTTTCCCAATCTATTGTCATCTGTTATTCTTTCTTAGGGGGTGTAAATTTGGCTCAGGCCATGTCGGGCCTCGTGGGCTTCTGCCAAAATTCAAGTTGGGCCGGGCAAACCCATGGGCCAGAAAAAATTAGGCTTAGGCCCATGAGATATTTGGGCCTTGGGCAGATTGGGCTGGTGGGCTTGGGCAAGCTTGAACATTTTTTTTTAGTTTTTTTAAAAAAAATTTCTACCAAAAATTTTATTATTTTTCATTAAAAAAGACACTAGGCCTGGGGCGGACCAGGTGGGCCAAGCCTTAAGTGGACCTTAAGCGGGCCGATGAGTCTAGCCACGGGTCGAACTGGGTTTCAAAATGATGGCCTAGGCTCAGGGCTTGGGTCTCGAGCTGGGCTTAGGCTTATCCTAGGCCATGGGCCATTTTTACACTCCCATCCTTTCCCTATCCTAGCAGTAGGGGTGCTCGCGGTTCGATTGTGGCTAAGAAACCTCCAATCCACCATCCATTCGCTGGATTGCGCGGATTGGAAAAAATCAATTCACATCCGTCCGCCATATTAACTAATGTGAATTGAGCAGATTGGCGAATGGATGTGAATCAGTTTAGCGATTTAAACTTTTACAAATTTTGAATATAATATAACAACTTTTCAAGATTTTTCTTTTTGGATAATAATTCAACTCAACATAACTAAAAGATTATTAAATAAATTGTCAAATATCAATAATAAATATATATAAGAAAACTATGCATTATCAAAACTATTTTATTACTTTTTTTTTATTCAAAAACTATTTAATTTGATTTTTTTTAAATAACAAAAATTAAACTTGATATTTTTCATACAAAAATACTAAATATCAACATTTACCATTTGATAAAAGGATTTCCAAATTGAAAATAAATTGAAAATGCAACAGAATATCTAAATTCTTTTTCAATTGAAAATACAAATAGAATATCTAAATAAATTGAAAATACACAGTTTTACAAATTAATAGGGGCGCTCACGGTTTGCCGGTTCGATTGCGGCCAAAAAAAATCTCAAATTCGCTATTCGTTCAAAACTAGGTGGATTGCAAAAAATCAATCCGTAACCATTTGCTCGTCATCATGCATTCGTCCAAAATGCGGTGGATCAGTTTGGTTCAGTCAGTTTGGGTGGATCGGAATATTCGCTGCTCACCCCTACCTAGCAAGGTGTTTGATAATATGATCTAATACTTAAAACTAAATTGATTAAGTGATAATTAATTAAGCCTATTTGATAATCACAATTGATAACATTTAAAAATTTAAATGACTCTTAAAATGTAAGCCAAAACTTGAGTAAATTTTAATTCATATCAAACTTACTTAATTCTGACTGAATTTATAAAAACGAAACATAAGTATTGATATATACTATTATAAACTCACCACCATCACCACCATTACCAATACCACCATCATCATCTACCGCCACCACCATGTCACCGGCACTGCTACCACCACCACCACTACCACCACCGCTGCTACTGCTATCACTACCACTATCACCATCATCATGCCACTGCCACTGCCACTGCCACCGCCACCGCTACACGGCCACTACCAACATTGCTGTGACTACCACCGTTGTCGCTGCCGCTGCCGCTGCTACCACCGCCACCGCCACCCTCCGATTATAAAATTAATACATACAATTTAAAAATAATAAATTTTATACATATAAAATAATTTATTTTTAATTTATCACTTAAATTTTATCAAACAATTTTTAACTTAAAAAATTCAACATTTAATTTCTAATACTTTATTTCAATCTTCAATTTTTAATTTTTAACTTTATCAAACACCACCTTCTCCTTTCCTTCCTAAGTCCATGACATTGCTATCCTTCCACACCACCAACAAATAAATAAATAAATTAATTGAGTTATCTACATCATCCATGTTCTATTAGTTATAATTAATTAAACGGACGTTTATTTCAAATTAATAATAAATCTTATAAATTTTATGAGATCAAATTCGTGGATTAGACCGTGCTATCTAAATCTATGAGAGTCACGCTCTATTTCAGTAATTTAAATTGTTAAATATGTAAAATTTATAAAGTATTTTATGTCTGTAAAAAATTAAATTGATCAATTATCGATAGTTACTTGATCAAATTATATTATTGTTAACAATTTATTTTAAAAATTATATTTATCGTTGACAAAAATATAATTTGATCAAATAATTATCGATATCCAGTTAAGACAATTTTTTATAAGAGTAAAATATTCAACGAATCTTTATTAAATGGTTCAAACAGGACTATAATAAGCTCTACAAATCTAAACCTCCGTTTAGAAAGTGGGTTGACTTTTTGATTTTTTAATTTTTTTGATTATTTTTGCCTGGACTAAAAAGGTTAGTTTGTAAAGGATTTTTTAACTTTTTAAATTTTTTGATTTTTTTTTGTTAGAGAAGAGTGTAATAATTATGGATTAGATGTGATATTTTTGTTTGTTATAGTTAAAATAACCTATTTTATCTTTTATGACTAAAAAAAAAAAAAAAAAAAAACTCTTTGCTAAACGGAGCCTAAGGCAAAAGAGAAAATAATTAAGATCATAATTTTTTTTATTGATTTGTAAATACTTTGGAAAAGCGTCACTGATAGTATTTTCATCAACATCGTAGATTCCCGAATCTGTGCATCGTTCTGGTCAGACGCCGGAAGCAGAGAGACAGATAGAGACTCAGCCCTCGAACGCCATGGCCACCGACTTCAAATCCATTCCTTTAATAGGTAATAAAATCATCACTCTATTCCAAACCCCTAAAATCTCTCTCTCTCTCTCTCTCTCTCTCTCAATTAATTTAGAAAAAAGACTCAAGAAAAAGGTAAAAGAAAAGTTTTTAATCCAAAAAATGAAATTCTTATGGGTTTATTGATAGTCTTTGGCATGAGCTTGCTTTTACAAAAGGGGATTTAAAATTTGCTCAAAACCAAGTTCTTGAGCTTCAAATTATTGTAATTTTGTTTTTGTTTTTGCTTTTGTTTTTTTTTTTTGGGGGGGGGGGGGAGGGGGCGGAGGGGGGTGTTCACTCAGATCAGATGTCTCTGTTCATGAAAAGAGGGGAAATTACATCCAGTAGGGCAGGGAAAATTTTTTACACAATCATGGAAACTTGCACCCCACAACCTTTGTACCTCAAATATTTTTGTATTTTTTTTTTTGTCCCACGTTGAAATTCCCCCATTAAAAAAAGGAGGAAATGTGAAGAAAATGAGTTCATTCATATTATTTTATTCTGAAAAGTAAAATTCTTATGGGTTTATTGATAGTCTTTGTTGTGAACTTGCTCAACTTCTTCAGAGTTTCAAATTATTGAAGGGAAATTTTATACGGTTACGATTTTTGTGTCTTGGTTATGTTAGTTATTAGTTATGACATATTATATTTGTAGTTATGATATTATTTTAACTATTTTGGTTATAACACAATTCACAAATGACATAACTTGTACCATAGCATTACCCATTATTGTATTTTGTTTTTTTTTTTTTTGGGTTTGATGAGTTTATACATATTTCCTATGATGTTTTTCTATCCCAATAAATAAAATTCTTATGGGCTTATTGATAATCTTTGTTATGAGCTTGCTTACATATGCAGATTTTACATTTGCTCAAATCCAAGTTCATCAGAGCCTCAAATTATTGTAAATTGTTTTTCTTTTTTGTTTGTTGTGTTTAATGAGTTTATATATATGATATGATGTTTTTCTATACCGATAATTAAAATTCTTATAGGTTTATTATAGTCTTTGTTGTGAGCTTGCTTACAAAGGAGACTTACATGGGTTCTCATTGATCAAACTTATTTACATCGAAGTCCTGTTTCATTTCTTGCCTATTAATATTTTAAAAAATGTTGAGGAAAAATAAGCATTTCAGGACTTATTGGTGCATTAAAAAAGTCTAGAAGACTTAAAAGTATTTATCACATAGGACTAGCCCGTAATTTACCTGCTTGATATTCAACATTTGTTTAAATCCAAGTTTTTCAGAGAGCTTGAAATTATTGTAATTTTTGTTTTTTTGGGTTTTCACTCATGAGGCAGATATTAGCCCTCTTTTGGCGAAATGGGATGATCCAAACATGGCGCAAGACCAAGGCATCACTGGAGTCGTTAAGCAGTTGGACCAAGCTTGTAGAGAAGCTGGCTTCTTTTATGTGGTAATTCTCTGTGAATCCATTGTATATTCTTTGTTTGTGTGTCTGTTGCAATCCTATCAGATTGATGATTTGAAGACCCATAATCAAACCAAAGTACTCAAAAATCAGACCAACCCCACCCAAAGAGGTCGGGTTGGTTCAGTTTTTTTGGTTTACTGGGTATTTTGCACACCCCTAATTTGAACCCATTAGTCATTTCAATATTCATCTTTGTTTTCAAAGTATTTTATTTTGATTGGGGGCAGTTGTTAACCCTCAATTGTCTTCTCTCTTTGTCTTGTTGGATACCTACTATCATTTTGAATTCTTAACTTCAACAAAGCATACTTCAGGGACTTGTTTGGTTTAGATTATTAAATGTGTTTTTGATTATTTAAATAGATAATTAATGAATAAACAAGTTGTATATAATCATATTTGGTTAGCATGTATGATTGTTTACACATAAAAACAAACATATTTGGTTAAATAATGAAAATGGAAACAGGGTCTCAGTTTAACCAACACTGGATTGATATTTCAAAAAATGGTAGTTATTTATTTATTTAGTTTTATCTATTTTAAAATCAGCCCAAACATCCTAAACCAAATTTTTATTTGTTTATTAATATATATACATACTTTTTAATATTGTTTTTTATGTGTTGTGATTAATCAGAAGGGCCACGGTATACCCGATTCCATTATCAAAGAGGTTAGAAATGTGGCACGCAAATTCTTTAGTCTGCCTTACGAGGAAAAACTAAAGATTAAAATATCTCCCACAACTGGATACAGGTATGCTGCCTGGAATAATTTGTGGCATTAGTATTTTCTTTTTCGTTTTTTCACTTGGAAATTGCTTCCTAATTTGACAACAAGTTAACATTTTGCACACAGAGGGTATCAGCGGATGGGCGAAAATATAACCAAAGGCATCCCTGACATGCACGAAGCTATTGATGTATGTTTTTCCTAATTGGTTCGGAAGTTTCGGTGTTTGTGTTGCCACTATGAATAGTTGATTTCCCTAGTCAATCATGGCTTGTGGGTATCTGAATAACCACCAAGAAATGATAATGCATTCTAACCAAAGAAATGATAGACCACATCAATTGAATAACTTCTTGAACTCTTCAACACAATTATATAGAACACCAAAAAATGATAATCGGCCCCTTTATATCATATATATTCAATGGCTTGCATTCTAGTCATTGTCATTCGAAGTTTCACAAGCACATATGCTATGAAGCACGTTTACTTTAAAAAGGGAGACATATCCGTATCCCATTCGTATCGGATACTGATACTCGTTGGATACTCACAGCTACGTATCGGATACTTAATTTTGAAGCATCGGATATTCCAAGTCCCATATTACTCCTAATACTTTATTTAGTTATTTGATAAGAGAAACATAGTGAGAGTTAAAGTAATAAAATTTGTTAAATTGATGTATCCTTATTGTTTTATGCATGCCCTCTATAACTACATAGAAAGTAAGGATTAACAAGAGAATATAATAATAGTAAAATTAAAAATTAATAAATAAATAAGTAAATAAACTTGAATACAATATTTTTACTACTACCAAAGGGAAAAGCATAGGAACAAGTTGTAAATTGTTCTATTATTGTAATATAAACATATTAAATTTGATATTAAATGAAATATTTGCAACATGTATTGAAAATTTTAAAAATAAACGAGTTACGGTTTTAAATTAATACCTAATTCATAAAGGTTAGTGTTTTGCATTATAAAATTACAATGCGGTCTCTTAACATTCTTGAGCTTGTGTGTAACTCACTATCAATAATTTTTTTAAAATATATTTTTTATAAATGTATCTTAGGGGTGACCATTGGTTCAATGGTTTAGACTTAGCCTGATAACTTTAAGGTTATGGGTTCAAATCTTGGAGCTATCACTTTGTGCATTATGTCAAAAGTTAGGTTTGTACTCAATCTTATTGTGTCAAACGTTAGGTTTGTACTCTATCTTTCTCCTCCCAAACACATATTAATGTGTACTAATTGGGCGTCTTTTTTTTTTCAAACGTATCTTAGCCGTATCTATATCTGTATCTTTCTTTTTTAGGTTTTGTCTTATCGCCGTATCCGTATCTCATATCCCGTATCCGTGCTTCCTAGCACGTATGTTATTTTTGTTTGAATAGGCATATAGAGTGACCCGATTCATTGGTGTTGTGCATAGGGAAAAAGCTTTGATTCTCTCTTTGATGATAGTAGTAATGCAGTATTGATATGTTGTTATAACTATTTATCTATTTGGCTTCTTTTTTCTCTTTTACGGGCAACAGTGCTATAGAGAAGTGAAACCGGGGATGTACGGTACTCTCAGCAAACCTTTAGAAGGTCCTAATCAATGGTACGTAGAATAATGATTTTTATTTTAAATTTCCATCCGAAATGAAAGAAGATTATGTTGACATATCCTTTTTTAGGATGCATCTCTTTCTCTCTCATTGTTCACTGTTCACCTAGTTCTTATTGCCTGCGATTTTTTTGGTTTTCTACTTCCATTGATTGTTTCTTCTCGCAGGCCGATTAATCCTCCAAATCTAAAGCAACTGATGGAGGAGTATATCAGCCTTTGTACAGGTCCATTCCTTACTGAGATTAATATATACTAGTTTAAAAACTTTGGTGATCTATTTTTATAGTTCTACGATACCATAATTTTACAAATGTCAATTACCAAGTGCTGCAGATCTGTCAAGAAAAATTATGCGGGGAATTGCTCTAGCATTGGGTGCATCAGCAGATGAGTTTGAAGGTGAAAGAGCCGGAGATCCATTTTGGGTTTTCCGAATAATTGGTTACCCTGTTTTATCCCATGCAAACGGCAAAGACATGACAGAAAATGATATTGGATGGTAATTGAATATTGCTTATGTTGGTGCTTTCACTTTTTATTGTGTTTCGGTTGTTCCAATTTGGTGATGTCTTTCTTTTCTTGTTATTTTGTCTATCTGTCACTCTGTTCAAACAAATCCAGTGGAGCTCACACTGACTATGGTAAATTTCTAGTCTTTACACGTTTTAATGTGAAACATCCATATGATCTTGTTTGTTGGTCATAATTTTCTTATGCTGCTGCGTAACAGGTTTGTTGACGTTAGTTAATCAGGATGCTGATATAACCGCACTAGAGGTATGATCATCGACTCTTTCTTTTAATTTTTAATCTTTTTTTATTTTTATAATTTTGGTTTAAAGAAAGAAATTTCTCACTCTTATCATTTATATACTAACCAATACATTTGTTTATGAAACCTCCAGGGTTAAATTCTGTTGATTTGAAAATGGCGAAATACTAGATTCGTGTTTTTAATTTATTTCCTGTTCCATTCAATTTGGGGTTTAAAATTTTAATTTATTTTGCTGTTATCTTATGTAATGGTTTTTATTTTTATTTTTATTTTTTTTATCAAGCCAAAAGTAGTGATTTTAGTAAATTGTTGAAGGTGAGAAACCAATCTGGTGAGTGGATATCAGCTCCTCCAGTCCCCGGCACATTTGTTTGCAACATTGGTGACATGCTAAAGGTACCTAACTTCACACAACTCTCCAATATCTGTTACTGTCTTTCATGAGGCGGAAACCCTCTTGAAACCTGGAGAAAATTGCAGATTTTAACAAATGGACTCTATGAGTCAACTTTCCACCGAGTCATCAACAAATCTCCAACATATCGAGTCTGCGTGGCCTACTTTTATGAGGTTATCTCTTTGCTTCCACTTGTTCCCTTTCTTTTAATCTTTAATATTTGTTTTTCGCTCTTCTTAAGTCGTCCTTTTTGCATGCTGTTTTTTCATGAACAGACGAACTTTGACGCTGCAATAAAACCCTTGGATATTTGTATAAGACGAACAGGTGGAACTAAGAAGTTTGAAAGAGCAGTTTATGGAGAGCATTTAGTTAGCAAAGTAACAACCAATTTTGTAAAAGAGGATGAATTAGATTCTTGATCTTTTGACTACCTACTTGTATCTTTAAGAACCATTAAATAATTCGAAGTTGTGTAAACAGTATATCAAATGGAATTGAAACATTGTTCGTTGCTGAGATGCGTGTATTGGTGTTTGTATTCTGTCATTAGATCAATTTAACTGTACATGTTTTCTTTGCTTTTCTCATCTTCTTTACCTAATCATCTCCAAGTTGATTAATCGAGGCATAGCGTGCCGTGTCTTAAAGGGGTGGGGTGGGGTGGGACGGCAATTGCAACGGGTGACAAGTTGTACAGATATAAGTTAAAGAAATGTTGTTAGACCATTTCTAATGGTTACTCAAAATTGTAATCAAATTTAAATTTGATGAAAAATAACTTAAAAATCTGCTCTAATGTTTTCATCGAATACGTATCAAATTCAGCATTTCACTTTTCTTTTATCAAACTGAGAACATGTGTCTTTTATCAAATTATAGTTCATTGCCATTGGATTTTCAACGCCGGATGTCTTTTCAGATGTCCTCCCGGTCGTTTCCATGGATGATCACCTCAAAACAAAAAATTATGAAAAAATTACATTGGACAGTCGCCTGCCTAATCGATCGGTAGTTTGATGAAACTTTAAAACTCTCCGTTGAATCACTTGATATCAAAGGAAATTTTTATTCAAATTTGATGAAAAATTAGTGGACAGACAGTTGAAAATGCTCTTAGTAAAGTAAACCTTAAATATCTATATCTCCCCGTAGGGAAGAAATTACACTTACACTTGTTCACTTCAATTAATAATTAAACTAAATTTCTTATTTATTGCATTGCTGCATACACATAACTATAAACATATTCGGCAGCATATATGACAGTCTTGTCACCAAGAATGGCCGTTGGAGTTTGGATGAACAACAGGGGACTGAACCAACAATTAAGGCAAATCCATCTTACGATACCTTTCCAGAGCAGCATAAGAAGGCGACGGAGCAGGCACGGGCGGCATTAGTATCTCTCCATCAGACGATGCTTTCCTCGAAGCAAAATCCTCAATATTACAAGGTAAGTAATTCATAGACTTTTCATCCGGGCAGGACCTATTGATTGAGAAAAAAGCGGCACATTCAGCCTTACTTTTCTGAAAAGGTAGGTCCAGAATGCAATTCATCCTAACGTCCAGCACATTCCTCTTGATCAGCTCTCTGCAATCTGGGCCTACCTGTGTGAAGTAGTTGAAACTCAGAGTAAGATTCGACAGGTCATCGAGCTGGCACAGCTCTTCCGGTACCGTCCCATACAACTTGTTAAATGACAAGTTCAGCAGCTGCATCTCCTCCAAACACCCGAAAGAGCGCGGTATGGGACCCGTCAACTGGTTCATGCTGGCATCGAAGACAGTTGCTATCTTCAACAACCCGATTTCATACGGAAGACAACCAGACAGTTTGTTGTTCAAGAGCAACACCTCCAGCAAATTGATTTTAGCTTGGCCGATGCTTTTTGGGATTGGACCGGTGAATTGGTTGTTCGCCAAGGTGAGGTAAAGAGCAGAGGTGTTTCCCAGATTGTCCGGTATTTCCCCGGTAAACTGGTTGTTGTTGAGGAAGAGTGCGTCGAGGTTGAGATTGAACACTCGAGGATTAACCGAACCGATGATGGAGTTGAACCGGAGGTCCAAGAAGGTTAGCTGGCTGGCGCCAAGAACGGAGTTTGGGAACGGCCCGGTGAGCTTGTTGTTGCTAAAGTCGAGCTCGAAGAAAAAGCGAAATTTGGAAATTTTGTCGATTTTGGAACCGGTGAAGTTGTTGGAGTTGACGTGGAAGTAGGCGAGGTCCGGTAGTTGATCAAGGAAGCCAACGGGGGTCAATGGATTGCCATTGAGGTTGCCCCCGTTCAAGTTGACGCCGGAAACTGTGAGCGTGTTATCAGTGGGGAATTTGTCGCAGCGGAAGCCCCTGTACTTGCAGACATTCTTGCCATTCCATGTTTTGATGATGCCATTGGGGTCGGAGGTTATTGTTGTTTTGAATCTTTGGATTACAATATAGGCCCGTTCAAGTCGGCTTAGAGTTCGCGGCTTACGGGGAGGAGGAGGTGGTGGCGGTCGAGGGGGCGGAGGAGGTGGTGGAGGAGGGGATTTTACTGGGGGAGGTGGAGGGGGAGATGGAGGTGGTGGTGATGGTGGAGGAGGGGAAGGTGGAGGGGAAGATGGAGGTGGTGGTGATGGTGGAGGAGGGGAAGGTGGAGGGGGAGATGGAGGTGGTGGTGATGGTGGAGGAGGGCATTCTACTGGGGGAGGTGAAGGGGGAGGGCATTCGGATTCTGGAGGAGGGGAGAAATAAGGTGGGTAAAAGCCGCCACCGATTATGATTTCGAGTGTTTCTCTGGTGTTTTCAGAAACAGAAACTGAAGTGTTTCCATTTGCTTTTTGGAAATATGAAGAGAAGATGAAAAAGGTGAGAAACAGAATTGCCATGGAAAGAAAGTTGTTGCTCATCTCTCTCTCCCGCTCTCTCTCAAATTGAAATGATGATGGTTCTCTTAAGTAGGGGGAGGGAAGAGGAAATATACAAAGGAACAATAGTGTACATCACACTATTAGCCCTATAATTTAAGTAAAATGTGATTTTAGTTATGTAATTTTAATTTGAACATTTTGAATCTTACGCTTTTAATTTTGTTATAATATGATTCTTCTGTCACTATTAAAATTTTGAACAGGAAAAAATCACGTGTAAAACTTAGAAGAATTTTAAAAAAATTATAAGAACAATTGGTATAATGTTAATCCTTATAGCTCCTTTTAAATTCCATTTTGATTCCTCTAAATTTTGCACGTAATTTTTTTCACACATGATGGGGATCACATTATAACAAATTTTAAAAGGGCAAGTTATAAAAAACAAAATAAAATAAAAAAACCTTAAGGTTTGACCTTTATAACAAAATAAACTCTAAATTTTTAATTTCATTAATTTAAACTATAATTTTTTGATTTTTTTTCAATTTAAATCATTTCTTTTATAAAAAAAAAAGGTGAAAGCAATAGAAAAAATTTATTTTAGTTATTAAAACCAATGAAAAAATGTATTTTATATATTTTATTTACACCTACATTGAGTTTGATAGTTAAAATATTATTTTTCTGTTAATTTTACTCAACTAAAATATGTGAATAATTTAGATTGAAAATAAATTAAAATATTATGATTTAAATTGATAAAATTAATAATTTAAAATTATTTTGTTAGAAGTGTCAAATTGTGATTTTTTATTTTTGTAATTTCTCTAATAAAAAATATAGAATTTAAATTATTTAAATTGAAACTAAAAGGGATAAATTAGAATTATGCTCGGATTAAAAATGTAATTTATCTGACACAAAATAAAATTTGCCAAAAAAAAAATGAAAGGACACTCGTTCACAACTTGCATGTGAGTGAAGACAAACTATAAAAAAAATAAGCTGGGACAGGGACAGGGACAGAGACGACTTGAGTCAAAGGTAACCTTGGACTTTTATCCACGTGAGGATGATCCTAAAATAATAAAATAATTATTAGAGAAACTCTTTTGTGATGCAATCAGAGTGAAAGGATTTGAATAGAGACCTCGCGCTTGATAAGAAAAGCATGCAAACTATGGAACTAGCTAGAATCACTTGGTCTTATAGAGAGACTTGTCTTGAGATATCTTTGAATTCAGATATTTTAGCTTCGATTTATTTTATTTTATTTGTTGATATTGTTTTTGGTCTTAATTAATAAACATGGTTAGGGTTAGTCCTGACTTAAAATGGGACTTTTAATATATAATCACAAAAAAATAAATAAAACAAATAAAAAAAATGTGGCTAAATGGAATTATTATTATTATTATTATTTTTTAACTTGTTAATCCCTACCAAGTCTGTTTCATATAACATTACTTTATATACTTAAATTTATTACATAGACGAAGAGATGAAAAAATCATTATAAAATTTTAAAAAGTATTACAATTGGTTTTGTTACGTTATGGTTTAGCAAAATTTAGTTTAAATATATATATCAAAAAAAAAAAAAAATTAAAGTTATAACAATAAGAATATATTGATTTAACTATAATAAAATATCAGATAAATATTGTTTTTCTCACACTTTTAGATGCAACTAATTAAGTCGGCATTAACTATAAGATCCCTTTAACTTGAATGCTGATGTTTGATTGGACCTTAGTTTTAAGTCTACTAATACTAAAAGATTAAAATTATTTAGAAATTACGTAATTTTGTGAAGTTTGGGGGCAAAAAGTGGTTGCCTTCTTTTCCTTTCATCAAAGCCGGCTAATTACACTTGTAAATTTCATTCTGTTAAAAATGTAAGTTTGTTTTTTTAATTATTAATCTAACTAACTGTTTGTTCGATTTAAGATTTTTCTATAAAAAGTTTGGTTACATAACATTACACTTGTGACATATTATTTTGGATTTATTTGGGTAAACATATTATAAATTAAAGTTGATAATTAGAAAATAAAGGTCAAACATCTCTCTTCTATCTTCTAGATAATAATTTTTTTTTCAACTTATTTAAGTTATTTATGTTTAATAAGTTGTAAATGAAAATTGTACCTAATAGCATAACATTGACTCCTAAGGGAACAAAAAAATTATAAGCACACTATGATTACTTCAGATGAACCAACAAGAAATTTAAATACATACATATATATATATATATATATGAGTAATGTTACATCTATCGAATTTTAATTTGTGTGAATAGTTTGAATTTGTGCATGTCGATCGTCTGGTCGGTCATTCACAAAAGGGTGACAGGTGTAGTTGATAAGGGTTACACCGAGTGATCATCTGGACGATCGACCGATATGTACAAATTTAAATAATTCAGACAAATTCAATTCCATGAATAAATCATTTATATATATATATATATATAGTAATGAATAAATAAATTGAAAAAAAACCCCAAGTTACGTACACTATTCCCAATTATTGGCTTCTCTTTCGCTTAATTATGAAAAATATTGCATAGGAAAATGTTTTTTTTTGAGAAAAATGAATCTAAAAGGAAAAGAAAAAATATAATTAATTTACTTTCTTATTAATTGTACAGTTTACAAAATGAGATTATATAAGAAAATGATTTAAAATTTCTTGTGATCCATAATCCTTACTTTTTACAAGAAAGTGTTTGAGGGAAAATTTTCCCTTAAAACGACAAGTGCGCAAAAATAAAATGATTTTTATTTTCCTATTCTATCAATTGAAAGCATCGCAAAAGGAGTACTAATTATTTGGAAAAAGTAGGCTCACACACAACATAGATGTAATCAATGTAATGCCTTCCACTATTAAGAAGCCACCTACCCTACCCACAGCATGAAACGATGACGCGTAACATCTACCCACATCGGATTAAAAAATATGATAAATTTCACTTTCCCTTGATGAGTTATTTGACTAATGTGTATTTGAGAATGATTTCATAATTATCACGTGATTTATGAATGATAAATTTCACTTTCCCTTGATGAGTTATTTAACTAGTGTATTTGAGATTGATCTCATAATCATCACGTGATTTATGAATTAAAATATATTATTAAATATTTTATTAAATTTAATAATAAATATAATATACTTGATATATATAAAGGGATTATATATTTATTTTTAAAGTTTAAGAGAACAAATCACATATGAAATAAAGTACAAGAATTAAAATGTACTTTACTTTTTAAAAAAATGACAAAAATCTATGAATATTTTAATATTTTTTATTAAATCCTTAACAGATTTAATACTACACTTTAATACATAAATTACAAAAGATTATTTGATTATTTATAAACGTTATCAAATAAATTGCACATAACTCAAACTCTACTAGGAAAAAATTTGTCCTAAAAAATATCTCTATAGCATAATCTCCACTATAGTGTTTCAAATCAGCCAAAGCAATAGATTTTTGTTACGTTTATATGCAGAGAGTATAATGCTTCCGAAACTATTGAATAATTTTTCTCAAAAAGAGCCGACCTTTGGCATGAATGCATACTTGAATTTTTAGATATTTTTCCCATTACACCAAAAAATAAATAAATAAAGTCCCTCGCTATTGTCTTTTTGATTATGTTTGAATTTTGAATTTGAGTAGAAATATAAAAAAAAAAAAATTAAAGACAAATTTGAATAAAGTATAACTCAAAATTTTTCAAGTTCATTTTCATTTTTATTCACAAATAACTTCTTAAATATAAAATTCAAATCCAACCTAAATAATTACAACAAATACAGAAGAAAGGGACACAAAGACAGTGCTTGAATGAGAGAGGAAATGTCTCATAGGATTGTGTACAATATCGCTTAATCTGTTAAAATTATACCGATTCACATCAATTCACACCGCTTTATCCGTCAACTGCGGTTTAAATTTTAAAATTTATAATCCGCCTTTGAAACCGTTTCACTCCGCTATAGTTAATACCTATATTTTTTTTTAATTTCTAATAAAGTATCAAAATAAAAATGAATATGAGAGATTTAAGATGTAAAATTTATTACAAATTAGTAGTTATATATATATATATATATATGAAAATATTATGGAAAATTAATTTGTGTTATATATATAAAAAATATTATATAAATTAGTATCATATATTATGCAAATACTTGATAATTGGTTAAAATATTTTTCAATCCACCAATTCACTCAAAACTATTCAAATCATAATTTGTCAATTCACTAATCCGCTATTCAATTTATAATTTCTTTCAAATTATCCGAATCATACCACGCACGTACACTCCATGTGAGGGCTACGGGATTATGGCTCTTTTTCCTACCACACCACCCTTATCTCATGTTTCCCACTCTTTATGTTGCAAAGTGTAGGTCCTTTTGGAGGAGAATCTCAAATTGGAAGTCATTTTGCCTCTAGCTGGCTTCCGATTGCTATCCCTCTCACAAAAGCAAACTCTGCGAGGATGAAAGATCAATAAATACGTACCGACTCTTTCGGCTAACGAGAAATCACAATATTAAGACTATATTTAAATCAAAAATTTAAAAAGGGAAACAAAAATATATATAAAATAATTTTTTTTTCTTAATTTCTATTGCTTTTTTCTCTTTCTTTTTAAATTTCTACTCAATTTCAAAATTTAAACGCAGTCTAAATGAATCATTATCCGCCCCCTAACTAGCTAACAAAATAAGTCAACATATCCCATCTGTAATTTTTTATTTATTTTTATTTTTTTGTGGCATAAATGGAAAAGAAAAGTGAAAGATTCAACATTTTATCACATAGGACTAGCGCCTAATTTACCTGCTTAAGATTCAACATTTGTTTAAATCCAAGTTCTTCAGAGAGCTTGAAATTATTGTAATTTTTGTATTTTTGGGTTTTCATTCGTGAGGCAGATATTAGCCCTCTTTTGTCGAAATGGGATGATCCAAACATGGCGCAAGACCAAGGCATCACGGGAGTCGTTAAGCAGTTGGACCAAGCTTGTAGAGAAGCTGGCTTCTTTTATGTGGTAACTCTCTGTGAATCCATTGTATATTCTTTGTTTGTGTGTCTGCTGCAAATCCTATCAGATTGACGATTTGAAGACCCATAATCAAACCAATATATTCAAAAATCAGACCAACCCCACCCAAAGAGGTCAGGTTGGTTCAGTTTTTTCGGTTTACTGGGTATTTTGCACACCCCTAATTTGAACCCATCAGTCATTTCAATATTCATCTTTGTTTTCAAAGTATTTTATTTTGATTGGGGCAGTTGTTTACTGACCCTCAATTATCTTCTCTCTTTGTTGTCTTGTTGGATACCTACTATCATTTTGAATTCTTAACTTCAACAGCAGGACTTCAGGAACTTGTTTGATTTAGATTATTAAATGTGTTTTTGATTATTTAAATAGGTAATTAATGAATAAACAAGTTGTGTATAATCATATTTGGTTAGCATGTATGATTGTTTACACATAAAAACAAACATATTTGGTTAAATAATGAAAATGGAAACAGGGTCTAAGTTTAACCAACATTGGATTGATATTTCAAAAAATGATAGTTTTTTTTTTTTAATCTATTTTAAAATCAGCCCAAACATCCTAAACCAAATTTTTATTTGTTTATTAATATATATACATACTTTTTAATATTGTTTTTTATGTGTTGTGATTAATCAGAAGGGTCACGGTATACCCAATTCCATTATCAAAGAGGTTGGAAATGTGGCACACAAATTCTTTAGTCTACTTTACGAGGAAAAACTAAAGATTAAAATATCTCCCACAACTGGATACAGGTATGCTCCCTGGAATAACTTGTGGCATTAGTATTTTCTTTTTCGTTTTTTCACTTGGAAATTGCTTCCTAATTTGACTGAGTTAACATTTTGCACACAGAGGGTATCAGCGGATTGGCGAAAATATAACCAAAGGCATCCCTGACATGCACGAAGCTATTGATGTATGTTTTGCCTAATTGGTTCTGAAGTTTTGGTGTTTGTGTTGCCACTATGAATAGTTGATCAGGATGCTGATATAACCGCACTAGAGGTATGATCATCGACTCTTTCTTTTAATTTTTAATCTTTTTTTATTTTTATAATTTTGGTTTAAAGAAAGAAATTTCTCACTCTTATCATTTATATACTAACCAATACATTTGTTTACGAAACCTCCAGGGTTAAATTCTGTTGATTTGAAAATGGCGTAATACTAGATTCTTGTTTTTAATTTATTTCTTGTTCCATTCAATTTGGGGTTTAAAATTTTAATTTATTTTGCTGTTATCTTATTTAATGGTTTTTTTTTTTTTTTATCAAGCCAAAAGTAGTGATTTTAGTAAATTGTTGAAGGTGAGAAACCAATCTGGTGAGTGGATATCCGCTCCTCCAGTCCCCTGCACATTTGTTTGCAACATTGGTGACATGCTAAAGGTACCTAACTTCACACAACTCTCCAATATCTGTTACTGTCTTTCATGAGGCGGAAACCCTCTTGAAACCTGGAGAAAATTGCAGATTTTAACAAATGGACTCTATGAGTCAACTTTCCACCGAGTCATCAACAAATCTCCAACATATCGAGTCTGCGTGGCCTACTTTTATGAGGTTATCTCTTTGCTGCCACTTGTTCCCTTTCGTTTAATCCTTAATATTTGTTTTTCACTCTTCTTAAGTGGTCCTTTTTACATGCTGTTTTTCATGAACAGACGAACTTTGACCCTGCAATAGAACCCTTGGATATTTGTATAAAGCGAACAGGTGGAACTAAGAAGTTTGAAAGAGCAGTTTATGGAGAGCATTTAGTTAGCAAAGAAACAACCAATTTTGTAAAAGAGGATAAATTAGATTCTTGATCTTTTGACCACCTACTTGTATCTTTAAGAACCATTAAATAATTCGAAGTTGTGTAAACAGTATCTCAAATGGAATTGAAACATTGTTCGTTGCTGAGATGTGTGTATTGGTGTTTGTATTCTGTCATTAGATCAATTTAACTGTACATGTTTTCTTTGCTTTTCTCATCTTCTTTACCTAATCATCTCCAAGTTGATTAATCGAGCCCTAGCGTGCCGTGTCTTGAAGGGGTGGGGTGGGACGGCAATTGCAATGGGTGACAAGTTGTACAGATATAAGTTAAAGAAATGTAATGGTTACTTAAAATTGTAATCAAATTTAAATTTGATGAAAAATAATTTAAAATTATGCTCTAATAGCTTCATTAAATACGTATTAAATTCAGTATTTCACTTTTCTTTTATCAAACGGAGAACAATGTGTCTTTTATCAAATAACAGTTTATTGTCATTGGATTTCCACCACCGGATGTCTCTCCGGATGTCCTCCTGGTCGTTTCCTTGGATGATAAACTCAAAACAAAAAATTATAAAAAAATTACATTGGATAGTCGTCTGTCCAGTTGATCGGTGGTTCCGTTGAAGTACTTAATATCAAGAGTAAGGATTTTCTAGAGTTTTTTTTTCCTTAAAGTTTCCTAGAGTGGTACATTGTGTGGTTGAGATTTGATGACAAGTCACATCAATTTTTCAAAGGAAATTTTTATTCAAATTTGATGAAAAATTGATGGACAGAGTTGAAAATGCTCGTAAACCTTAAATATCTATATCTCCCCCTAGAGAAGAAATTACACTTGTTCATTTCAATTAATAATTAAACTAAATTTCTTATTTATTGCATTGCTGCATACACATAACTATAAACATAATCGGCAGCATATATGATAGTCTTGTCACCAACAATGGTAGTTGGAGTTTGGATGAACAACAGGGGACTGAACCAACAATTAAGGCAAATCCATCTTACGATACCTTTCCAGAGCAGCGTAAGAAGGCGACGGAGCAGGCACGGGCGGCATTAGTATCTCTCCATCAGACGATGCTTTCCTCGAAGCAAAATCCTCAATATTACATGGTAAGTAAGTCATAGACTTTTCATCCGGGCACGACCTCTTGATTGAGAAAAAAGCGGCACATTCAGCCTTACTTTTCTGAAAAGGTAGGTCCAGAATGCAATTCATCCTAACGTCCAGCACGTTCTTCTTGATCAGCTCTCTGCAATCTGGACCTACCTGTGTGAAGTAGTTGAAACTCAGAGTAAGATTCGACAGGTCATCGAGCTGGCACAGCTCTTCCGGTACCGTCCCATACAACTTGTTAAATGACAAGTTCAGCAGCTGCATCTTCTCCAAACACCCGAAAGAGCGCGGAATGGGACCTGTCAACTGGTTCATGCTGGCATCGAAGACAGTTGCTATCTTCAACAACCCGATTTCATACGGAAGACAACCAGACAGTTTGTTGTTCAAGAGCAACACCTCCAGCAAATTGATTTTAGCTTGGCCGATGCTTTTTGGGATTGGACCGGTGAATTGGTTGTTCGCCAAGGTGAGGTAAAGAGCAGAGGTGTTTCCCAGATTGTCCGGTATTTCCCCGGTAAACTGGTTGTTGTTGAGGAAGAGTGCGTCGAGGTTGAGATTGAACACTCGAGGATTAACCGGACCGATGATGGAGTTGAACCGGAGGTCCAAGAAGGTTAGCTGGCTGGCGCCAAGAACGGAGTCTGGGAACGGCCCGGTGAGCATGTTGTTGCTCAAGTCGAGCTCGAAGAAAAAGCGAAATTTGGAAATTTTGTCGATTTTGGAACCGGTGAAGTTGTTGGAGTTGACGTGGAAGTAGGCGAGGTCCGGTAGTTGATCAAGGAAGCCAACGGGGGTCAGTGGATTGCCATTGAGGTTGCCCCCGTTCAAGTTGACGCCGGAAACTGTGAGCCTCTTATCAGTGGGGAATTTGTCGCAGCGGACGCCCCTGTACTTGCAGACATTCTTGCCATTCCATGTTTTGATGATGCCATAGGGGTCGGAGGTTACTGTTTTTTTGAATCTTCGGAGTACCATATAGGCCCGTTCAAGTCTGCTTACAGTTCGCGGCTTACGGGGAGGAGGAGGTGGTGGCGGTGGTGGAGGAGGGGATTTTACTGGGGGAGGTGGAGGGGGAGATGGAGGTGGTGGTGATGGTGGAGGAGGGAAAGGTGGAGGGGGAGATGGAGGTGGTGGTGATGGTGGAGGAGGGCATTCTACTGGGGGAGGTGGAGGGGGAGGGCATTCTACTGGGGGAGGTGAAGGGGGAGGGCATTCGGATTCTGGAGGAGGGGAGAAATAAGGTGGGTAAAAGCCGCCACCGATTATGATTTCGAGTGTTTCTCTGGTGTTTTCAGAAACAGAAACTGAAGTGTTTCCATTTGCTTTTTGGAAATATGAAGAGAAGATGAAAAAGGTGAGAAACAGAATTGCCATGGAAAGAAAGTTGTTGCCCATCTCTCTCTCCCGCTCTCTCTCAAATTGAAATGATGATGGTTCTCTTAAGTAGGAGGAGGGAAGAGGAAATATACAAAGGAACAATAGTGTACATTACACTATTAGCCCTATAATTTAGGTAAAATGTCATTTTAATTATGTAGTTTTAATTTGAACATTTTGAATCTTACACTTTTAATTTTGTTATAATATGATTCTTCTGTCACTATTAAAATTTTGAACAGGAAAAAATCACGTGCAAAGTTTAGAAGAACTAAAATGAAATTTAAAAAAAACTATAAGAACAATTGGTATAATGTTAGTCCTTATAGCTCCTTTTAAATTCCATTTTGATTCCTTTAAATTTTGCACGTAATTTTTTTCACACATGATGGGGATCACATTATAACAAATTTTAAAAGGGCAAGTTATAAAAAACAAAATAAAATAAAAAACCTTAAGGTTTGACCTTTATAACAAAATAAACTCTAAATTTTTAATTTCATTAATTTAAATTATAATTTTTTGATTTGTTTTCAATTTAAATCATTTCTTTTATAAAAAAAAGGTGAAAGCAATAGAAAAAAATTTATTTTAGTTATTAAAACCAATGAAAAAATGTATTTTATATATTTTATTTACAACTACATTGAGTTTGATAGTTAAAATGTTATTTTTTTGTTAATTTTACTCAACTAAAATATGTGAATGATTTAGATTGAAAACAAATTAAAATATTATGATTTAAATTGATCAAATTAATAATTTAAAATTTATTTTATTAGAAGTGTCAAACTGTGATTTTTTATTTTTGTAATTTCTCTAATAAAAAAGATAGAATTTAAATTATTTAAATTGAAACTAAAAGGATAAATTAGAATTATGCTCGGATTAAAAATGTAATTTATCTGACACAAAATAAAATTTACCAAAAAAAATGAAAGGACACTCGTTCGCAACTTGCATGTGAGTGAAGACAAACTATAAAAAAAATAGTGAGGATCCTCTCTTTGCGGCTCCCGTACTTGTGCCCGTCCTTGCAGGCCTTCAGGTCTACTTTTAGGCCCAATTTTGATAATCCGAACCGTTCACATTTTATGATTTGTTCAGTATATCATACCTGTAAAAAATCAAGTTGATCGGATATCAGAAAACATATGTTCGGAAAACTGTTTATTAAATTCTTTAAAAAATAGTGTTTAGTTCAATTTTTCAAACACATACTTTCTGATATCCTATCAACTTGATTTTTTACAGGTATGATATACTGAATAAATCATAAAATATAAACGGTTCGGATTATCAAAATTGGGCCTAAAAGTAGACCCGAAAATCTGTAAAGACAGACACAAGCACGGACTTGCAAGGAAAGACTCTTGACTAAAAAAAATAAGCAGAGACAGGGACAGTGACAGGGACAGAGACAAAGACAAAGACGACTTGATTCAAAGGTAACCTTGGACTTTTATCCACGTGAGGATGATCCTAAAATAATAAAATAATTATTAGAGAAACTCTTTTGTGATGCAATCAGAGTGAAAGGATTTGAATAGAGACCTCGCGCTTGAAAAGAAAAGCATGTAACCTATGGAACTAGCTAGAATCACTTGGTCTTATAGAGAGACTTGTCTTGAGATATCTTTGAATTCAGATATTTTAGCTTCAATTTTTTTATTTTATTTGTTGATATTGTTTTTGGTCTTAATTAATAAACATAGTTAGGGCTAGTCCTGACTTAAAATGGGACTTTTAATATATAATCACAAAAAAAATAAATAAAACAAACAAAAAAAATGTGGCTAAATGAAATTATTATTATTATTATTATTATTATTATTATTATTATTATTATTTTTTAACTTGTTAGAGCATCTCCAATGGTTTGCCATTGGAGCTGCCATTGTTATATATAGCAGCTGCTATTGAATTTTGATACTCCAATGGCAAAACATAGCAGCTGCTAAATTTGAGAAATGCCAAAACTTGTGTCAAATTTGACACAAGTTTTGGCAGCTGCCATTCATGCCAACTCAGCCAAAACCAACGGTTTCCCTCCCTCCCTCCCTCCCTCCTTCCTTCCTTCCCTCCCTCCCTCCCTCCCCCCTCCCTTCATGCCAACTCAGCCAATTCATCAAACAGATTCACAGATTCACAGAAAAAAATTATTATTTGTTTGTCAATTTGATTCATCAAACAGATTCAATTTGATTCATCAATATGACGAAAATTTTTCTTTAAAAACCCAAATCAAACACAAGAGATGTGATCAGAACAAGCCAATTACAACCGAGATTGATTAAAAATAGAAGAGAAAGTCTAAGAAATTAAACACAATAATCAAGAAACTTTACTTGAATGGCCCAAGAAAATCACTAAATAAAAAGACTAAAAAATTTGAAAATTTTCCATTACATTTATTTTTGCAGAACTACAGGGGACAAAATAGGGAGAAATATGATGAAAAATTTTCATTGAAAACTCAAATAAAAAACACATGAGAAAGGTTGATTAAAAATAGAAGAAGAAATCTAAGAAAATAAAGTGATCAAGAAACTTACTTGAATGACTAGTCATGGAAGATCAGTGAAGATCTATTATTCAATTGGAAGATCAATGAAGATCTGTGAGGCTTTGTTTCACTACTCTGGAAGATCAGTGGAGATCGGGACCAAGATCAGTGAAGATTTGGAAGATTTGAGGAGAGGAGATGAGAAAAGAGGAGAGAAAGATGAAGATTGGTGAGGGCAATGAAGGAAAGGAGAGAGAGAGAGAGAGAGAGAGAGAGCTTGGTGTATAGATAAATAGATATATTCAACTCAAACAGAAGGGCATATAGATAGATAGATAATGCACGGATTGTTCAGATGGATGGCTGAGCCGTTGGATCATATAATCCAACGGTGCTATTTTGTGAAAGGAATGCACATGGGTTTGAGCAACGGCTCTTTTTCATCCTTTTTCAAACAACAACTATAAATTAACGGGTATTTTTTTCAAACGGTCATATTCTGTATTTCTATAAATAAAAACTCTTCATCTCAATTTCATTTCACACCAAACATTTTAAATTTTATTTTTCTTTTCTCTTCTCTTTATCTGAATTTTATTTCACACCAAACTTCACAAATTATTTTCTTCTTTGTTTTTTCACACAATCACTATGGAAGGTTCATCAAAAATGAAGAGAGGAAAATCATTTACCACTCAAGAAGATGTGGCAATTTGTAGAGCTTGGTGTCACATTACTGAAGACCCAATTGTTGAAAATTCACAATCTCATGCTCATTTTTGGGGAAGAATTTTTGAAAATTATTGTTCATTGCAGAATGATCGCTCAAGAACACAAGTGTCTATCTCATCTCGATGGGGGTGTAATCATGAAATGTTGTAACAAATTTCGTGGGTGTCTAGCGCAAGTCGAAAATCTACATCCAAGTGGGGCGTCACAAGTTGATATAGTAAGATTTCATTTCCATTTATTATGTTAGTTTTTTTATTTGTCTTACATAAAAATTAACTAATTAATTAATTTAATATTTTATTGATATAGATGCTTCAAGCAAAACTGTTATACCATCAAGATGAAAACAAGCATTTTCTTTTTGAACATTGTTGGCCAATCTTGCAAAACAATATCAGGTGGCAAGATGTAACTCCTACGAACACGGTGAAGTCAAGAATACATACATCGTTTTCCCCTAATTCAACCCCTGATGCCCCTATGGATAACTGCATTTCTCTTGAAGATGACACCAGTCCAAGTGTTGGTAACAATCCAACTGTCGATGAGGGCAGTGTCTCTGAAAGGGGTAAAAGGCCGATGGGTAGGAAATCTGCAAAAGAATTATTTCGGAAAAATCAAGTCGCTCAAGCTGAAGTTCAAAAAATGGGCACACAATTGGACACATTTAACCAATACCTTGCTGAGAAGGAAAAGAAAAAAGATAAAAGAGAACAAAAAAGGATTGAAGCACTGCAGGAGATGAAAGAACTTGAGATGAAAAAACATGAATTTGAGATCAGAAAACAAGAACATGAGATGAAAAAGGAAGAACATATAATAATGACTACGGATATTTCTCATTTGGACCCTCAGATGAAAGCGTATTACACAATGCGAAAAAATGAGATTTTTGCCAAGTGGTCCTCAAATGTGAGCAGCCCAAATTTTTATTTCCCCCTACCTCCTGATGAATAATTGTAGCATAAATGTTAGTCTTTATTTTTTGCAATATCATTTATTTTTTAATGTAATTTTTAGTCTTTATTTGCAATGTAATTTTTATTTTGTAATGAAATTTCTTTTTTTCTTTTTTTTTTTTTTGAGTATTTTGTACTTCACAATGTAATATTATTTTTTCAATGTATAATGTCCACTAATTTGTATTATAATTTAATATTTTCAATAAAGTATAATGCAAAAAAATAAATATATTTTTTCAAATGAAGGCAATAAAAAGATAAAATACTTTAGCTGATATTAAATGAAGATAATTTTATTATAATAAAAGACATTATAATATAAATATATAATTTTTTTCAATTTTTTCAATTTTTCATTTTTTTATATTTGTCTAGTTGGGAAAAATATAAATATATAATTTTTTTAACAAACAGGTAAAAAAATGTCACAAAAGATAAAAAATAAACAAAAATAAAATCACAAAAAACCTATATCCAAACAATACCTACAACCTTGGAGGGAAAGTTGGTTGAGATTTGCCAAAAATAGCAAATGATCATTAGAGCACTATTGCTATAATTTGGCAAAATAACACTATTCATTGTCAAATTATAGCAATAGCAATAGCAAAAGCAAAATAGTAATAACCATTGGAGATGCTCTTAATCCCTACAAAGTCTGATTCGTATAACATCACTTTATATACTTAAATTTATTACATAGATGAAGAGATGAAAAAATCATTATAAAATTTTAAAAAATATTACAATTGGTTTTGTTACGTTATAGTTTAGCAAAATTTAGTTTATATATATATATCAAAAAAAAAAAAATTAAAGTTATAACAATAAGAATGTATTGATTTAACTATAATAAAATATCAGATAAATATTGTTTTTCTCACACTTTTAGATGCAACTAATTAAGTCAGCATTAACTATAAGATCCCTTTAACTTGAATGTTGATGTTTGATTGGACCTTAGTTTTAAGTCTACCAATACTAAAACATTAAAATTATTTAGAAATTACGTAATTTTGTGAAGTTTGGGGGCAAAAAGTGGTTGCCTTCTTTTCCTTTCATCAAAGCCGGCTAATTACACTTGTAAATTTCATTCTGTTAAAAATGTAAGTTTGTTTTTCTAATTATTAATCTAACTAACTGTTCGTTCGATTTAAGATTTTTCTATAAAAAATTTGGTATAACATTATACTTGTGACATATTATTATGGATTTATTTGGGTAAACATATTATAAATTAAAGTTGATAATTACAAAATAAAAGTCATACATCTCTCTTCTATACACTACAAGAAAAGTAGGTTTATGAGACGGAATTATTTGTGACGGCAAACTTGCCGTCTCAAAAAGTCACTTTTTGCGACGGTAAAAAATGCCGTCTCAAAAAAGCATAGTATTTGCGACGGCACCATTTGCCGTCTCAAAAAAGTAGAGCATTTGCGACAACACTATTTGCCGTCTCAAAAAATGAGAGTATTTGCGACGGTATTTTCTGCTATCGCAAATACTCTCATTTTTTGAGACGGCAAATAGTGCCGTCGCAAATGCTCTCCTTTTTTGAGACGGCAAATGGTACCGTCGCAAATACTCTGCTTTTTTGAGACAGCATTTTTTGCCGTCGCAAAAAGTGCTTTTCGTGTTTTTTTTTTGTTTTTAGCGAATATTTTTTAAATTTTAAATATTTTTTTTAAATGCACCTTATTTAGATGTATCTAAAAAATAAAAAATTATGAAAAAATATTTTTAAAAATTAATAAATACATAAAAATACAAAAAAAATGTATTGAATTATGATATATTTTTTTTGTATTTTTGGTATTTAGTGAATTTTTAAAAGATTTTTTTTATAATTTTTTTATTTTTTAGGTGTATTTATGTTAGGTGTGTCTAAAGATTAAAAAAATACTTAAAATATTAAAAAAATTCAGTAAAAACAATATAACACGGAAAATAAGAAAGTATAATTTTCTCAAAAGAGTTTTTAAAAAACTCTAACCTAGCATAGTGATTGTGGTTTTAAGATAGCTTCATATATATACAGTCACAAAATGGTTTGAATAAATTCAACAGTATTTTTCTGTCACAAAAAAAATTAAAAAAAACAATATCGTCTTACTCTTTTGATATAACATTTCTCTTTTCATTCATTTTTTCATCTTCATGTCTCTCTGTCTCTATCTTTCTCTCTTCTCTTTATCTCTTTCACTCATCACTCTTTTTTCTCTATCTGTTTGTTTCTCTCTCTCATTTTCTCTCTATGTCTCTCGCCTATCTCTCTTCTCTCTATCTCTTTCATCTGTTTTCTCTCTCTGTCTCTCTCGCTCATCTCTCTATCTCTCTCATTTCTTTTTTTTTCTCTCTCTCTCTCTCTTATCTTTCTATCTCTCTTTATCTCTCTCGCCCATTTCTCTTCTCTCTCTGTCTCTCTATTTTTCTGTGTCTCTCTCTCGCTCATCTCTTTTTGCTCTATTTCTCACTCTTTTTGTCTATCTCTCGTTCATCTCTTGTTTCTCTCTCTTTTTCTATCTTTCCATTTATCTCTCTCTCTCTATCTCTTTTTCTGTCTATCTCTCTCTCTCTCTCCCTGTCTCTCTCTCACTCATCACTCTTCTCTCTCTCTTTCTCTCTCTCTACTTGTCTATTTGTCTATTTCTCCCTCACTATGCTCGTCTTGCTCACTCTCTTACTCTCATCTTCTCTATTTATCGAGCTCCTTCTTGATTTATCGATCCACTATAAGAAAATACACTTTTAGCAACCACTTTGTCTCTCTTTGTCTCTCTTTCTCTCTCTCTCTCTCTCTCGCTCATCACTCTATCTCTGTCTCTCTTCTTTATCTGTCTCTCACAAAATTAAAATATTTTTAAAATATTTAAATTTTAAAATTTTTAAAAAATTAATTTGAATTAAGTTTTGAAAAGAGTTTTGAATTATGTGTTTGGTTATGAGTTTCGAAAAGTAATGATTATATTTTGAATTGAGTTTTGAAAAATAAATATAGAAGTATGATTTGAAAGCTCAAAACAAACACCATACTTAAATCAATGGGTGGAACTATGACCACTACCACTACCGCTCTCTCTGTCTTTTTTTTTTTTTTCTATGTCTCTCTCTCGTTAATCTCTTTTCACTTTCTTTCTCTCTCTTTTTGATTATCTCTTGCCCATCTCTTGTTTCTCTTTTTTTTTTTTCTGTCTATCTCTCTCTATCTCTTTCTCTCTCCGTCTTTCTCTCTCTCTCTCACTTATCGCTCTTCTCTCTCTCTGTCTGCCTGTCTGTTTGTCTGTCTCTCTGTCTGTCTCTCTCTTTCTCCCCCACTGTGTTTGCCTTACTCACTCTCTCCCTCATCTCTTCTTTATTTATTGAGCTCCTTTTCGATTCTCTACCACATTTACCACTACTGCAAATGCCATTCAACTACCACCACTCTTCTCTTTCTCTCTTTCACTCATCACTCTTCTTTCTCTATCTGTTTGTCTATCTGTCTGTTTGTCTGTCTGTCTGTATGTCTTTCGTTCATCTTTCTTCTCTCTATCTCTCTTATTTGTCTTCTCTCTCTGTCTCTCTCGCTCATCTCTCTTCTCTCTATCTCTCTCATCTCTTTTCTCTCTCTATTTCTCTCGCTCATCTCTCTTTTTCTCTCTCTCTGTCTCTCTCACTCGTCTATCTTCTCTCTATCTCTCTATTTTTCTATTCTCTCTCTCGTTCATCTCTTTTCGATCTCTTTCTCTCTCTTTTTGTATCGCTTATGATCTCTTGTTTCTCTCTCTTTTTCTGTCTCTGTCTCTCTCTCTCTATCTCTCTCTCTCTCTCTTTGTTTGCCTGTCTCTCTCTCTCCGTCTCTCTCTCTCAGTCATCACTCTTAATAGAAAATAATTTTTATTAAAATATTATCCTTACTTCTACCAAATTAAAAATAATAATAATTTTTTATTCATAAAATAAAAATGAAACAAATAAATTCTCAACCTTAATAACAAAAAGAAAATAAAAATTATTATTTATTTATTTATTTTTTAAATATTCATTTATAATAAAAATTATTATTATTATTTTTTTTTCTCAATCCGGCTCGCTCGGTTTCCCCTCTTTTTTTTTTCCATTCCCACGCCCTCCAAAATCCCCGCTCTTTTATAACCAAAATCCCTAATTTCTACCAAATATCTCTCTCTCTCTCTCTCTCTCTCTCTCGCGACTGTGAGCAATGAGCATGGGCGACAACGGCGTCTACCCAAATCCCCCTATTCTTTTTCTTTTTCGTTTTCCCGCTGTTTCTAATTCCCCCATTTCTTTTCCCCCTTTTGTTCCTCACTCACGATCCCCAATCCCCAACCCCTTAAACAAAAATATCCCCAATTTCAAAAATTCCCAAAATACTCTCTCTCTCTCTCTCTCTTGACTGCAAGCAGCGGCAGGGGGGGGACGACAGCGGGCAACGAGGTGGAGGTCATCCGAATGGTTGGAGGAAGTACAGAAGCTGTTGGTGCTGGTGTTGGAGGGGGATCTAGTGGCAATAAGATGCCGTGTTGAAACTCTCATTATTCAAATCTCAATATATCTATATCTATATATAGTCGTTATTATTGTTTGTGCAATTCAAAGGCTGTTTTTGTGATTTGTTGTGAGAGAATCGCGATCAAGATCGTTGAGAATGGCCAGTGTTGCTGGGATGATTGGCCGAGGTTGTGGATCTTCTTCGTGGATCCAATTGAAGAATTCGAAGAAGAAGAAAACGATGAGGAAAAATGACAGGGTTAGGGTTTGTCCTGCTTCGTATCCTGCTTCTTCTGCTGTCACCAATCCCTACAAGACATTGAGGATTCAACCAGGTGCTTCTGAATCTGAGGTCAAGAAAGCTTTCAGACAACTTGCTCTCCATGTAATTTCTCTTTCCATTTTCTTTTCAAAATGTTGTTTTTTATATTTTCCTTTTTTGATTAATATCTTCTTCTATAAAATCTGGTTCTGATTGGTCTCCTTTCCTATTAATTTTTTATTTTTTATTTTTTATTTTTAAATTCATTTGAAAAATGTTAGAAACTCAGGATTTAGATCTTAAATTCACCTAATATGACAAGATAGTAAAGTTGACACTTATCGCAAAAAAAAATTAGATTCTCAAACATTTTTGATTATGCTTAGAATGAGTGGTTTGAAAAAATATCGGATAAAAAATAAATAAAAATTTAATTGCAATTGCATTTGATGCATGTTTCATTTAATGTTATTTTTCATTTATTTGATTTGATTTAATTTTTTTTGATTAATTATTAATGTGGACCCCATTTTATTAATTAATAATTATGTTTGTAATATGATCGAATTTTCAGTATCATCTGGATGTTTGCAGAGGAAACAATTGTGGGGTTCAGTTTCACCACATTAATGAAGCTTATGATGTAAGTTCCCTACTCTTTTTGTCTATGGGCCTTTTATTTTATTTATTTTTAATTATGATAGAGAATTCTCATGGTTCATTCAAGTATTTTATTAATAATTTAAGAGTTTATCTTGTAAGATTTTGCCTTTAGTTGTCAAGAATAGTATGAAAACCTTTATTTGGAGTGGTTGCAACTTACATGGGTGTTGCTTTATTTAAAAGTTGTCAGTCTTGCTTCAGTAACATTAGCATTTGTGGGAACCAGGCTAGTTAATGCTATTTTCATGGCCTCGCTTCACTTTTTTTACTCTCATTCATTTCTGGTTCAAGATTTATTGGTAGTGTTAGTGATTTGAGCTTACATCTTTCTTCAGCGATGATTTTTGTATGGGATATATGTTTCACGATGTACTATGTAATAACACAACTTATGGCAAATCCAGTTACTACTTACCATTTTTAGAGGCTCTTTTCTGTCATATAACTTCATAGAACAGAACTTTGTTTAGTCCCTGCCCCTGGTATGATTGATTATGATATGAACATATATTTCTTCTTCTTACAGGTACTTAGTGATCCCAAATGTCGAGGGTGATGG
Organism: Camellia sinensis; assembly: GCF_055761805.1. NCBI lineage: Eukaryota > Viridiplantae > Streptophyta > Magnoliopsida > Ericales > Theaceae > Camellia > Camellia sinensis. The sequence goes on from NC_138964.1 coordinate 195,905,458, forward strand.
TAGAGACGAATGAGAGATCAGATCGTCCATTGGCTTGGACTCAACGCTTGATAAATAAAATTTTCAATTAAAGTGAGTTATTTAATTTTTCTTGTGCAGTTGGATGAACATTTTTCTCGTCCTATGAAAGAATTTGTTTCCCTGTGTTTAGAGAAGGCTCCTTCTGAGGTAGGTATCTATGCCCGCAAAATTCCTGCCTTTTTTTACTCATCTTATTGTGAAATTTTGTGGTGTAGATTCTGGAGAAACTTATGGGTCATTCACAACACTGGATGTTCTTGCTAAGAACTATTTTCTTATGTAGTTCACTTCCCATAGAAAATCCTAAATGGTTGAGAAGTGCTGTGTTGGGTTGTGTTTAATTTGATCTTTTTCTTATGATCAGTAACAATTAATTTGATCTGCCTCTTCTTGCAGGCTTCACAATGAAAAAAACATACTGAGAGAATTTTTGGGCCTTTTAGCACTTTTTGGTGCCATGTCTCCATGTATACTTCCAATAACAATCTTTGATATTCATACTTGACATTGTGTTGCACTCATTTTGGATACTAGTTAACTAACACACATGGCCTGGATTCCTAAAATATACTTACAATAATAAAAACGAAATCTTTACTAACATATAGTTGCTCTCCCTCATGCTTGACATCAACATAATTTATGTTAGATCATGTATGATTTTGACTCCGCTTGCTGCTGAATTTTGTTGGATGCTTTCAATACCGTTAAGTTAGGAAAAATTTAGGTCTTTATGATACTAAAATGTATTTGCCAGCACATAATGTTTTGGTACAGTAAACATTTAACCATTGTGACAGTTACCATCCTGATGACAGTGAACTTTCTAGAGTAAAAATTTGATACTTTACAAGGTCCAATAGTTGTCTAGGTGATGTTAATGAATAATGAATGTGTAAATAGTTATTGAGGGCTGCCTTCACATGTTGGGTTGTCTTGCCAAATATTGCTTTATTAGCAATGTTTTCCCTCTTGATTACTTTAGATGGTTAATATTTTTCTTGAAATGTAGCTCAACCTCTAAGCAGGTGGATTGTCCAACGCATAGAGTCTACCCTAGAGTCCATACCTGTCACGACCCAAACCCGGCCCTATGGGTTTAGCACCGTAACCGGCCAGTAATTCGAGATTACCGAAGGCCTGCCTAACAGTAATCCAGTAAAACAGAGTACAGGGCCTGGCGGAAGCCAATACAGTAAATAAACAATGTCCAATGAGCTGTGACAGTCTACACATACAAGTACAATCATTCAGAACAGGGATCTAATCCCTAATAAACGGTACAGTAATAGTCTATACAGTCTATACAGTAAACAAAGCAGTTACAGGGACAGACGGGGAATATTAAAACACCCCAAAGCCGAAGCTTGAACGGCTTAGAACCTCACAGTGAGGCACAGTGGTTGGCTGACAAAACAAAAGCTTGCCTGACGCTCCTAGCAGCGGTCCAGTGCCTGAACACCTACATATATATACAAGCAGTGAGCTAAAGCCCAGTGAATAACAGAATGCGTAAAGAGGTTTAGGATGAATGTCTTTTCAAAATTTAAACAGTTCATATTCAGTATATCGGTCAGTCAGTTTGTGGCTCATATTGATGCCGTAACAGTCATTTAGAAATCATAGTAATCGTACGTGGCACATCCGTTAGCAGTACTAGTAGCAGTGTCAGTACAGTAGCAGTAACGGTAACAATAAAGTAGCAGTAACAGTAACAGTACAGTAGCAGTAACAGTAACAGTAACAGTAACAGTAACAGTACAGTAGCAGTACAGTAACAGTAACAGTACAGTAGCAGTACAGTAACAGTAACAGTACAGTAGCAGTACAGTAACAGTAACAGTAACAGTATAGTAGCAGTACAGTAACAGTAACAGTAACAGTACAGTAGCAGTACAGTAACAGTAACAGTACAGTAGCAGTACAGTAACAATAACAGTAACAGTGCAGTAGCAGTACAGTAACAGTAACAGTAACAGTAACAGTAGCAGTAACAGTAACAGTACAGTTCTTATGGATTCAAGAGGTGTCTCGCACAGATTCTAGAGGTGGCTCACTTTGTAGCACTTAGTTCCGTGCAGCACTTTGCTCCAAGTTTCACAGATTATAACAGTCATATGTGGTACATCCAGTAGCTAAACAGTACAGTAGGTCTTAATAGACCGGGTCTTAATAGACCAAACAGTGAATGATGGCCATCATATCAGTAAACAGTAGTGGTTCCAACATGGGAACCGACAGAGATCTCTGTAACAGTAACAGTAAGCAGTAGTTGCTAAGGATGCCACAATACAGTTCAGAATATAGGTCATACATTCATTCATTCAGTTAACAATAACAGTTCAGAAACAGTTCAGTTTAATTGTTCAGAAGATAATCATTTTGAACATATCTTTACACAAATGTTACTCACAGAGTTCTGGGCTATAGTAAGCTAGAGCGTGTCTCCCCAGTCGCCAACCCTACACAGTTAACAGATTGAACACACGCTAAGCTACACAGTTGGGAAAGATTAACAACTTAATCCTTAATGTCTCGGCGTGTTCTACATCTATATCCTCAACAAGATGTCTTAAACTAGGCCTAAGAACGCCTAGAATGGGATAAGGATGCAAATATGCACATTTAAAACATTTTCAGAAAAACAGAGTCCCGCTCGAGCTCAAGTTTCCCCGCTCGAGCGGTCATGCAACAAAGGTCTCCGCTCGAGCGTACATTACTCCGCTCGAGCGGACTGTAAAACAGTGCAAGATGCTGGGAGCTCGAATTCCCCGCTCGAGCGCCACTTTCCCCGCTCGAGCGGGAGACCAAAATCTGGAAAATCCAGATTTGAACTCCAATGCTCAATCAAGTTCCAATGTATCAAATTCGATCCTTTTGGGCTAATTTTCTGGAAAACACTTCAAAACTCATAGTATAGCATGTTTCAAAGATCAATTTGAGAAATCAAAGCCCAAAGGTAGTTCAATTAAACATGATTTCAAACCAAGTTTCAAGAACAACAACTCAAATGTGACATGCATGATCTTAAATCATCTTCAAAGCTTTAGTGCTGATTCAAAAGAGCTCAAACCTTCAAAAACAAGATGAACTCATGGAGTATGACCAAAAGATGGACATGCATGTGAGGTATTATGAGCTACAACCTCAAAACTTCAATATATGTACATGCATGCAACCATTAAGCTTTAATTCAACAACAATGAACCAATTCATGACTTAGTTCTACAATGAAGCATGAATCATGCAAGAACAACTCAAAGACACCATTAAGATGATGAATGATCTACCTTAGGTGTAGAATTAGAAGTGAGGGAGCTCAAATTAGTAATCAACCTTCGATTCTTTTAAGCAATTCTAGCCAATTCACCATGAAACAAGTTGAACTCAACTCTTCTAGCTCCTCTCTCTCTCTAAGGTCGGCTAGAGCATCAAACAAGGCTGAGGAAATGTTTGTTTCAAGTGTGCACAAGGCTCTAATATGTTATAATAGGAGGCCCACTAACAATGGCAATTTGGTAATTAAGCCTAACTCTTTAATTAGTTTGTTTTAATCTAATTTAGTCATACCTAATCAGTTTTCAGGTAAATACACCATAAACTCACATTAATTATGAGGATTATAAAACATTAATCGATTCCCGGTTCGGCCGCCGATAAGGTCTTCAATTGGCAGTTTAAACATAAAACATGAACAGATAATCAAACAATCAAACAGATAGGTTATGCATTTAAACAGATACAGTCAGTCAATTAATTCCAGACTCCAGTCAGTCAGTTCAGTACTTTTAATCAGCTCAATTATCAGTCATGATCAATTCAGTTTAACAGTAATCAGTCAGTCATTAGTCGGTAAACAGTGTTTAGTCGGTAAATAGTGTGAGGGTTGTTACAATACCATACCATGTTTCCAGACAGCCTAAGCAACTCTAGACATTCAGTGTGGCTTGTTGTCCAATCAAGGGCCTAGTTGATTGACCCAAGTACAAAAGGTTATTATCCTTGATTTATTTACTCCCTTCTTAATTCTAGAATTTCTATTTAATCTATCAAATATCAAATTAGCATGGCCTCAGGTGTAATCCTTGATCAGTTTGCATTACTCTATAAAAATTGACAGTTTTTGTTTTTGTTTTTGTTTTGTTTCCTATATAAAGGAAAAGAGAAATTGGAGAAGCAGTCCATTTTATACTCCGTTTGGAGGAGGAGCTCGATTTTGTCCATGGGTAGAGTTGGCTCGCCTTCAAATTGCTCTCTTTCTTCATTACTTCGTTACTACATACAGGTTATTTTCATCCCTCAAATACTTGTGAAAAACATTATACAGACAAGCAGACTTTTATGTAGCACCAAAATAAAAAATAAAAAACTTAAGAAAAATTATGTTGCATTAATTAATGGTTGTAAAAGATGTCCTCAAATTATGGGTTTGTTTTTTGAGGGTTTATATATATATATATATATATATATATCACCAAATACGTTTCACCATTTTCTTCAACTTCTTAGATAAATCCACATAATAAACTTCACCATATTTTCATGTAGGACACATCACATTCAAAAATTAATGGTGGGTCTCATTATTTATTTATAAATATGATGGATTATATACATATTGTTTTTTGTGTGGATGATGTGAAGAAATTATGCTGTAAATGAAGTTCTTATTTCACTGCAAATTATTTTGGTAGATAGACCCAACTCAAGGAGGATCGGATGTCTTTCTTTCCTTCAGCTCGATTTGTGAATGGCTTTCAAATCCAAATAACCAGACGGGATGACGAGTTGAAAAAAATAAAATTTTTATTTTCCCATTATATACATTAGATACTGTGTCCCTCCATATTTCAACCTTGAGGAAAACTGTGGGTTGAATATTTTGTAACCAATTTTCATAGTACAGATTTGTATTATGGTGATGAAACATTCGACCCTCCTTCAAGCTTGCAGGTGAATTGAATATGTGAGATTGTGCGACTCAAAAAGGAAAGATTTTGTGGGATGAGGTGAAAATTTTAAGATCAAAACTGTAAGTGGAATGAAGAATTTGTGGGGACATTGTCAGTCTTTTTATTAAAACTGAGTTAAGTAACAGAAGTGATCATTGGTTACCTTTGTGAACTCTTGCTCTGTTTGAATCGTGAATTTATAAATGGAGAAAAAAGTAATTTATATTCATTTATAGTGTTTATTTTTTTCATTTCTTTTATATTTTTAAATTTTATCGGAGGATAATTATGGAACATTATGTAGTGGGATAATTTTGTTGATGTGTAATTATGAATGGAAGAATATTTTATTATGAAGAAATTGTTATCTTATACTGGATTTTTTATATTATTATGTAATTATTATGGAGAAATTTTAATATTTTTAATAATTTTATTGGAAGATTTTTTTTCTTTTTTGTGACGGCACTACACTGTCGCAAAAAACAGAAAATTTTATTATTTTTATTGATTTTGTTACAGGTTTACTTTTTGCGACGACACTAAACTGTCGCAAAAAATAGAAATTTTATTATTTAAAATAGAAATTTTATTATTTTTTTAATACTTTTTGCGACGGTATTACACTGTCACAAAAAAAATAAAATTTTTCATATTTTTAATACTTTTTGCGACGGCACCACACCGTCGCAAAAACAATGTTTTTGCCGTTGCAAAAAAAAACTATTAGTGACGGTATTTTTTGCCGTCTCAAATAACATTTTTAGCGATGGTAAAATAGTGCCGTCGCAAAAAGTCAAGAAATTTCAAACATTATTAGCGACTGTACGGTGCCGTCGCAAAAACTCTATTGCGACCCCTCCATTTGCGACCCCCTCTTGCCGTCGCAAAAAGTCATTTTGCCGTCGCAAAAACTTTTTGCGACGGCATTAGGAGTATTAGCGACGGTATTTTACCGTCGCAAAAAGTCAATTTTTTTGTAGTGATAATAATTTTTTTTTCAACTTATTTAAGTTATTTATGTTTAATAAGTTGTAAACGAAAATTGTACCTAATAGCATAGCATTGACTCCTAAGGGAAAAAAAAAAACAAAAAAATTATAAGCACACTATGATTACTTTGTTGGAAATGGTTATAAATTTTGGGTAAAACCAGAATTTTATCCTAAGTTCGGTCTATTTTTTAGGTGGGCCACGTGCGTCGATTTTCACGGGTCAAAGTGGTAACGCGTTCTATGCCGCGTTGTGATTCACGTGGTATATTTGGTTGCTCAAAACCATTACCGAGTGAATGGAAAATTGAAGCCAAAGTGTGCACCATGGAAATGGAGTTTTGGTGGAAATTCCTTAAGGTTGTAAAATGGCTTGTCTCACATTGATTTGGTGGGAAGTTTTGAATGAGTTTATAAGGCTTGGGTTTGGTACTTGGGGTGTGCCCTAAGGGGTATCCAAGTGTTTTAGAGGGAGAGGTTATGGGCAAAATGGGCTAGACCCATTGGACCAAAAAAATCACCACACGCGTGCGCCGCCGTCTGGGCGGGCTGGGTTGGGCTTGGGCGCGGGTGTGTGGTGTGATGTTGGGTTGGGCTTGTTTGGCCCAATACTAATCTTTTTGAGCAAAAAACATTTGAATTTAATTTTATTTTTTGGTAAAATAAAATCCATAATTCAAAATTAAACTGGTTTGGTTTTACTGCACATCTAAACAGGCCCTTCCCGAAATAAACCAGTTTGGTATTATTGCACACCCAAACTGTTTGAAATATAACCCAACAGATTCAAGTCTGTTTGAATTCAAAACCAACAGGTTTTATACCTGTTCAATTCAAAACCAGCAGCCACCTTTACATCTATAAATAGACTAGCCTCCCATTTGGATTTTACACCAATTTTCGTACTCTATCCTCTGCTATAAATCTCTGCATCTTGCTGCATTTATTTACTGAAAGAAAGAGTGTAAACACTTAGTGTGTTCGTAAGGCAAACAATTTGTAGTGCTGCTATTGTTTGTAGTAGATCATTTCATCCTGGGAGATAGACGTCCAAATTCTGAAAACACCGTGGAGAGGACGAATCTGTCTTAAGGACACAGTGTCAAACACTGGACTTGATCATATTATAATTCGAAGAAATTAAATCAAGTAAGTTATTTAATTTATTTTCAGTGTTATTATTATTTATTTAAATCAAATTTTAATTTTGTTTTTGTAACAAAATAAAATCTATTTTTATTTATTTATTTTTATTTCGAGTTTGATTTTTGTAATCAAACAAATTCTTTCATTTCCTTTATTTCTTTATATTCTGATTGTTGTTTAGTACACAACATAATTTAATTTATTTAAATACAGTGAAGATTGTCCTACATACTTCAGATGAACCAACAAGAAATTTAAATACATATATATATATAAATATATATAAGTAATGTTACATCTATCGAATTTTAGTTTGTGTGAATAGTTTGAATTTGTGAATGTCGGTCGTTTGGTCGGTCATTTACAAAAGGGTGATAGGTGTAGTTGATAAGTGTTGCACCGAGTGATCATCTGGACGATCGATTGATATGTACAAATTTAAACAATTCAGACAAATTCAATTCCATGAATAAATCATTTTTGTATATATATATATATAGTAATGAATAAATAAATTAAAAAAAACCCCAAGTTGCGTACACTATTCCCAATTATTGGCTTCTCTTTCGCTCAACTATGAAGAATATTGCATAGGAAAATGTTCTTTTTGAGAAAAATGAATCTAAAAAGAAAAGAAAAAATATAATTAATTTACTTTCCTATTAATTATACAGTTTACAAAATAAAATTATATAAAAAAATGATTTAAAATTTCTTGTGATACATAATCCTTACTTTTTACAAGAAAGTGTTTGAGGGAAAATTTTCCCATAAACAGACAAGTGCGCAAAAATAAAATGATTTTTATTTTCCTATTCTATCAATTGAAAGCATCGCAAAAGGAGTACTAATTATTTGGAAAAAGTAGGCTCACACACAACATAGATGTAATCAATGTAATGCCTTCCACTGTTAGGTCAAGTTTGGCTAACTTAAAAAAGTGCAATTATTTCATCTTTTTATCTTTTTTGGGTCACATCAATCAACATCTCCTCTCTACTTTTTCTATATATAATATAAAAAAAGTCAAAAAGTACACTTATTTAGTTTTTCCAAACTTGACTTTAGTAAGCCACATACCCTACCCACAGCAAGAAAAGATGACGCGTAACATCTACCCACATCGGATTAAAAAATATGATAAATTCCACTTTCCCTTGATGAGTTATTTGACTAATGTGTTTTTGAGCATGGTCTCATAATCGTTACGTGATTTATGAATTAAAATATATTATTAAATATTTTATTAAATTTAATAATAAATATAATATACTTGATATATATAAAGGAATTATATATTCATTTTTAAAGTTTAACAGGATAAATCATATGAAATAAAGTCTATGAATTAAAATGTACTTTACTTTTAAAAAAATTAACGAAAATCTATGAATATTTTAATACGTTTTATTAAATCCTTAACGGATTTAACGGTACACTTTAATACATAAATTATAAGAGATTATTTAATTATCTATAAACGTTATCAAATAAATTGCACACGACTCAAACTCTACCAGGAAAAAATTTATCCTAAAAAATATCTCTATAGCATAATCTCCACAATAGTGTTTCAAATCAACCAAAGCAATAGATTTTTGTTACGTTCATATGCAGAGTATAATACATCTGAACTATTGAATAATTTTTCTCAAAAAGAGCCGACCTTTGGCATGAATGCATACTTGAATTTTTAGATATTTTTCCCATTACACCAAAAAATAAATAAATAAAGTCCCTCGCTATTGTCTTTTTGATTATGTTTGAATTTTAAATTTGAGTAGAAATATATAAAAAAAAAAAATTAAAGACAAATATGAATAAAGTATAACTCAAAAATTTTCAAGTTCATTTTCATTTTTCTTCACAAATAACTTCTTAAATATAAAATTCAAATCCAACCTAAATAATTACAACAAATACAGAAGAAAGGGACACAAAGACAGTGCCTGAATGAGAGAGGAAATGTCTCATAGGGCTGTGTAAAATATCGCCTAATCTGTTAAAATTATACCGATTCACATCAATTCACACCGCTTTATCTGTCAACTGCGGTTTAAATTTTAAAATTTATAATCCGCCTTTGAAACCGTTTCACTCCGCTATAGTTAATACCTATATATTTTTTAACTTCTAATAAAGTATCAAAATAAAAATGAATGTGAGAGATTTAAGATGTAAAATTTATTACAAATTAGTAGTTATATATATATATATATATAAAATATTATGTAAAATTAATTTGCGTTATATATGTAAAAAATATTATATAAATTAGTATCATATATTATGTAAATACTTGATAATTGGTTAAAATATTTTTCAATTCACCAATTCACTCAAAATTACTCAAATCGTGATTTGATAATTCATCAATCCGTCATTCAATTTCTAATTTCTCTCAAATTATCTGAATCATACCACGTACGCTCCATGTGAGGGCTACGGGATTATGGCTCTTTTTCCTACCACACCACCCTTATCTCATGTTTCCCTCTCTTTATGTTGCAAAGTGTAGGTCCTTTTGGAGGAGAATCTCAAATTGGAAGTCATTTTGCCTCTAGCTGGCTTCCGATTGCTATCCCTCTCACAAAAGCAAACTCTTCGAGGATGAAAGATCAATAAATATGTACTGACTCTTTCGGCTAACGAGAAATCACAATATTTTTAAATAAAAATTAAAAAGGGAAACAAAAATATATATAAAATATAATTTTTTTTTCTTAATTTCTATTATTTTTTCTTTTTTCTTTTCAAATCTCTACTCAATTTCAAAATTTAAACGCAGCCTAAATGAATCATTATCTGCCGCCTAAGTAGCTAACAAAATAAGTCAACATATCCCATCTGTAATTTAATTTTTTTTGGGCATAAATGAAAAAGAAAAGTGAAAGAGCCAACAATGCCCTAGAGTGAAGGGCATTGGGTTGCCTCAGGAGAAAGACAAGCTAATTTTGGCTATTATAAAGATGAACAATCAGGGTAGTGCAGGTTTGCACATGGAAGTGGGGGCAAGGGAAATTTGTTGAGAGCTTCATGACCACCAAAGCTCTCCCCTATTGATGGGATTTAGACATCATATCCCAGAACAAATTACTCAGGACAACAGAGAAAAAAGTTCACGGACCCTATCTGTGTTAGGGCAGAAAGAACAACAATTCATTTCCACCACTTGCTAAAGTTACAAATCTATCTGCTTCAATCATCATCAGTCCTACAGATTGGTTGCATGTGAAAAAAATTTCATTCAAAAATCAGATTAATGAAGACTATACCGGCATAAAAGGGCATGGAATCAGATTAATGAAGACTGTACCAACATAAAAAGGGCATGAAATTATCTATCCCCAAAATTCATGTCTTATGTTTCAATGCATTTATAGTTTCTATGATAGTTTCTTGAGATTCTTGCATTTTGAGATTCCTATCATTTTGGTAGAAGAGGATTTTCTATTTTCATAATCCATCTCCTCGTGCCTTATTGCAATTTTAATTGCACTGCACGATCATGCCTCAAAATTTCCACCAAGTTGTACAGTTATAGATAGGTACATTAGGGATTGGAAATTTTGGGGCAAAGGATTCTGTCCCAACGAAAAAAGAAAAAAGATAAATTATAAACACATTTTTTAAGATTTATTTAAAATATTAATTATTTCTTATTATTTGAAAAATTACAAATAATCCCCTTCTCATAATTTTTTTCTTTAACAGAATTAAGTAAAAAATAAAATTCCTAACTGCTCTCTTATACAATAATAAATTTACATAAATTATTAATTAAAATAAATTTATGAAATCATTAAAAATTGTTAATCGATTTTATAATTTATTCATAAAAAGAGCTATATGTTATGAAATTAAAATTTTCAAAAGGGGTGATGCTAGGGAGCTCGAAAGCCTCCCCCCCGAATCCTCTAATTTTTTTTTTTTTTTTGTTTTCAGAAGCAGAGAAGGAGAAGAGAAGAGAAGAGAAGAGAAGGGAGGAGGAGGAGGAGGAGGAGGAAGGAGGAGGAGGAGGACTGGAGGGGGCCATAACTGGAGGGGGCCGGAGGCGAGCTGCTGCTGCTGCGACGAGTTGCGGCTGCTACGACGAGTTGCGGCCGGACTGTGAGGAGCTGCGGCAGGGCTGCGACTCCTCCTCTTCCTCTCTCTTCTCTCTCTCTCCCTCTCTCTCTTCCTCTGCATTTCAGACCTAAAATGGAAGAAGAAGAAGAAAAAAAAAAAAAAAAAGCAAAATACCTAAAACGACGTCGTTTTGGGCATTAGAGGGATTTGGGGGGATAGTTTCGAGCTACGAAACATTATCCTTTCAAAAGACATGGCGTAATTTTCAAAACCACAAAAAATAATTTGTATTTAAAAAAAATCTTATAAGCTGTACTTATAATTTACCCAAAAAAATAAAAATAAAAAAGAGGAAAATGTTCATCAACTCAGAAAGATAAATCCGTGACTGGATTTGTCCCATTTAACACAAATGGAGGATGGCCGATTAAAAAAGAACCACAAATGGAGGATGAACTAAATTCACTAGAGACGAGAGGTTAAAAAATAAAAAATAAAAAAAAAACCTTCAAACTGGGGCCAAAACAAACATTCAAAATACACATCCCATCCCGTTGGTGTGCTTCTCAGTAGCCAAAATGTGTAAAACAAACTATGGCCAACTAGTAGGACGTACCATGACTTCAATATTGAACAGTAATAATACAAAACTTCTCTGAGCAATAATCTATTCAGTCTGATAAGAATGTATTTTTACTACTCCATTATAATGGGAACTTATACAAAAAGGATGACCAGATTTAACCGAGATACTACTGCTATGTAAGGTGTAACAATTGAGGGGGAAAATCCCTTCTAATCGGAGCACAAAATCATTGTGTAGGAAAGAAAAATGTTAGTAATTGCCTCAAAAACTGAAGCTCGAAAGAGAGTGACCAGAGCTTCCACGAATTAATCACCGCAAAGAAAGTGGATAGATCATAGATATAATAAAGTGTCTGTTCTATTGCTCATACACCCTCTGGCAGCTTCGTTTGATTTGCTCAGTATCAGTTAGTTTGACAAGCAGAGAGTCTGTACTTGCACTGAAAGAATGATGAGCGAGTTAAGTGTAAACCAGAGCTAATTCGTTCAGAACTCACTTGACTGCAAGCATGTGTTGGGTATAACTCCTTATTGGAGCATGTGACCCAATTGATTTATTAAAACAAAAATGTTAGAGGTCTTAAAAATTCTACTAAGTTGTGGGACTCATATTGTGTGGGTCTCACACTCATGTGACACATTTGGTAAAACTTTTGGTAGAATATTTAGGTCTTAACATTACTCTTATTAAAATATTTAGTTTGATTTGATATTGATTATAATATATTTTTAATATATTATACTTAATTTTTGGAGGTCCAATAAATATTTAATAATTTGGTTGGAAACAATTACGTAGAACAATTGAAATTCCCCTTTGGTGGGTGCTGTGTGTGCAGTGTTCGGACCGATGCTTTGAAGTTTCGTTGGTTTCAAGTTTTGGTTGCTTTGAAGCATTGTTTGTATGTTTTCTGTTGGTGCTTTCAAAGTTGATTTGGATTATTATTTTGGGTCTTTTACAATTCAGTTTCAAAAATTTTTGTTCGTCTATTTGGTGAGGTTTTTCCTCTTGATTATTTGAAATTCACCTAAGGGTGGTTTTGTGAGACCATTCGTGTCTCGTTTGTCATCATTTGGAAACTTTTTGATTGATAATGGAATTAAATTTCGATCCCACGGATGTACCTCACATTGAGGGAATCATGTAAAATTCTTGTGTCGTTATTGATTTAATTTTTTTGCATTAGTTTTTATTCTCATTGATTGATTTACTTGTGAAAAATCATATATTTTCGCTGAAATTTGGTATCAGAGTTTACGGTTTATTTGAATTTATTTATTTGTGCAAAATCAATGGAGGGGAATGTAGGTCGTATGTCTAGCTTCAATGGAAGCAATTGGGTAACTTGGAAAACTAAAATGGAGGACCTATTATTTTATAAAGATTTGTATGGACACATTGAGGGTGATAGTGGCAAACCCGAGGATGTGAAAGATGATGAATAGAAGAGGCTTAGCCGAAAAGTCGTTGGTATTATCTGTCAATGGATCGATGATAGTGTGTTTCATCATGTTGCTACTGAAACTTCGGCACATGATTTATGAAAAAAATTAGAAAGCCTTTATGATAGAAAATCAGCCACAAATAAAGCTTTTCCATTTCGTAAATTGGTTAATTTAAAATATAAAGATGGCAACTTCATTCCGAAACATTTGAATAAAATAAAGAGTATTGTTAACTAACTTGCTTTTATGAAAATTCTTTTTGATAACGAGTTGCAGGTTTTGATTCTACTTAGTCCTTTGCCCGAAAGTTGGGAGACTTTGGTTGTGACAGTTAATAATTCGGCGCCTAATGGAATTGTCATAATGAGCCAAGTCACTAGTAGCTTGTTGAATGAATAAATTAGAAGAAAATCAGCGGGTTCCTCTCATTTGGAAGCATTTGTTGTGAGAGGCCGAAGCAAAACAAGGGGGATGAGTAAGACTCCTCAAGGTCGTGATCAAAGCCGTGACAAATCAAGAGATAGTTCTTTTTCAAAGAAAGATATTGAATGCCATTATTGCCATGAGAAAGGACACATGAAGTGGGAATGTCGAAAGCTCAAGAACAAGGAGAAAATACGTGACAAAAGTGTGGATAAGAAGCAAAAAGACACAACGACGGTTACTACCGATGATCTCATGGTCGTTTGTGAAGATGATTGGATCTATTTTGTGGGCGAAGAGAGAAATTCGGTGATTGATTTCGGTGCTTCTTTCATGTGACTTCCCGAGTTGATTCTTCACTACCGACACCAAAAGAGATTATGGTTGTGTTCGAATGGGTAATGAAGGTTTGTCCAAGATTGTTGGCATGGGTGATGTTTGCTTGGAAACAAATTTGGCTGCAAGTTGTTGTTTAAAGATGTGAGGGATGTTCCTTACATTCGCCTCAATTTGATCTCTACTGAGAAACTAGATGATGAAGGCTACAACAACAAATTTGGTGATGGAATATGGAAACTCACAAAGGGTTCTTTGGTGGTAACTAAGTGCAAGAAGACTCATACACTTTATTTGATGTAAGGAAAAATTTGTAAAGGTGTTGTCAATATACTTGAAGATGATACTTCTATCGAATTGTGGCACAAGCGGTTTGGGCACATGAGTGAAAAATGGTTACAAGTTTTGTTCAAGAAAGAGCTTCTACCCGGTTTGAAAGGTACACATTTTAAAACATGTGTTCATTGTTTGGTAGGTAAACAATATAGAGTTTCTTTTCATAAAACTGTTGTTTCTAGAAAAGAAAATGTTTTGGAGTTGATTCATTCGGATGTTTGTGGTCCTTTGAAAGTTAGAACACATAGTGGTACACTTTATTTTGTTACTTTCATTGATGATTATTCAAGGAAAGTTTGGGCTTTTATACTAAAAACTAAAGATCAAATTCTAGATGTATTTAAGCATTTTCAGGCCATGGTTGAAAGAGAAACAAGACAAAATTGAAGTGCATCTGATCAAACAATGGTGGTGAATACATTGGGCTATTTGACGAGTATTGTTGTAGCCAAGGTATTCGGCACCAAAAGACAGTTAAGAAGACTCCTCAATAAAATGGCGTTGCTGAGAGGATGAGCCACACCATTGTGGAAAGAACAAGGTGTTTGCTTTACATGCTAAATTGCCAAGATCCTTCTAGGGTGAGGCAATAAGGACAGCCGTTGACGTGATCAATTTGTCTATTTCCTATCCTTTGAATGGTGATGTCCTAGAAAGAGTTTAGACCAACAAAGATGTGCCTTATGAGCACTTGAGAGTGTTTGGTTGCTGAACCTTTGTTCACATTCTAAAAGATGAAATCCAAGCTTGATAGCAAGTCAAGACAATATATTTTTCTTAGCTATGGGCGTGATGAATTTGGTTATAGATTGTGGGATCCGGTCGACAAAAAAGTTGTTCGAAGCCGTGATGTTGTGTTTCTTGAAGACCAAAACAATTGAAGACTTTGGCAAAGGTGATCAACCGGAGCCAAAAACTAGTGATCTCATTGACATTGACCAATCTCCTTCATCTCCAGTGGATAATGAAAATGGGGGAGATGTCCAGCCACCTATCAAAGATGTGGAGAATGATAATAATCCTAATGAAATTGAGCCAGAAATTGAGGAAGAGCATCCAACTCAAGAACCGCCACCATAACTTGAGTTGAGAAAATCTACAAGGGATCGACAGCCTTCGAAAAAGTATCCTTCCAATGAATTTGTGTTTATTTTCAATCAAGGGAGTCTGAGAGCTACCAAGAAGCAATTGAGCACGCAAAGAAAGGTGATTGGAAAAAGGCAATGGAAGAAGAGATGAATTCCTTACTTGAAAATCACACTTATGATTTGGTGAAGTTGCCTAAGGGGAGGAAAATTCTAAAAAATAAGTGGGTTTTCAAATTGAAGAATGATGGCAAGAATCTAAGGTACAAAGCACGTCTTGTTGTGAAATGCTTTGGGCAAAAGAAAAGTATTGATTTTGATGAGATTTCCTCACCAGTTGTGAAGATGTCTTCTATTCGGGTTGTACTTGGCATGGCTGCAAGTATGAACCTTAAAGTTGAACAACTTGATGTGAAGACTGTATTTCTTCATGGTGATCTTGAAGAAGAAATTTACATGGAGCAACCAGAGAGTTTTGTGGAGAAAGGGAAAGAGAAATTTGTTTGCAAATTGAAGAAAAGTTTGTATGGCCTTAAGCAAGCCTCGCGGTAATGGTACAAAAAATTTGACTCTTTCATGATGAATAATGGTTTTTCTAAAACCACTTTGGACCATTGTGTGTTTGTGAAAAATTTTACGAATGAAAAATTTATTATTCTTTTACTTTATGTTGATGACATGTTAATTGTGAGTCAAGATTATACTATGATTAACAGGTTGAAATTGGAGTTGAACAAGTCTTTTGATATGAAAGATTTGGGGTTGGCAAAGCAAATACTTTGTATGAAAATTGTTTGTGATTGCAAAAAGGGACTGATTTAGTTGTTTCAACAAAGCTACATTGAAAAAGTTCTTGAGAGGTTCAATATGGATAAAGCAAAGTCAGTTGGTTGTTCACTTGCGGGTCACTTCAAGCTTAGTTCGAATCAATGTCTTACAAGTGAGAAAGACAAGGAAGAGATGTAGAAAATTCCTTATTCTTCAGCGGTTGGTTCTTTGATGTACGCCATGGTTTGTACAAGGCCGAATATTGCTCATGTCGTTTGTGTGGTGAGTCAATTTCTCTCTAATTCAGATCAAGAACATTGGGCAGAAGTGAAGTGGATTCTAAGATATCTTCGAGGGACTTCGAACGTATGTTTGTGTTTTGGAAATGGTAAGCCGATGCTTGATGGGTTCACTGATTCTTACATGCCCGGTGATGTTGATTCTAGGAAATCTACTTTGGGGTATGTGATGACAATTGCAGGGGAAGCTGTGGCATGACAATCTAAATTATAAAAATGTGTTGCTCTCTTAACAACCGAAGCTGAATTTATTGCCATCACGAAAGCTTGCAAAGAAGAGTTATGGTTGAAGAAATTTTTGCAAGAGTTGGGTTTGAAGCAAGAAAGGTATGTGCTTTATTGTGATAGTCAAAGTGCTATTTATTTGAGTAAAAATTCTACTTTTCATTCAAGATCGAAACACATTGATGTGAGATACCATTGGATTCGTGATGTGTTAGATTCGAAATTGTTGCAACTCGAAAAGGTTTACATGGATGATAATATTTTGGATATGTTAACTAAGACTCTGCCGAGAGACAAACATCTGAAGTGTCGAACTTTGGCGGGTATGGTTGATGTCTCCACCTAAGTCAGTAGGGGGAGAATTGTTGGGTATACCTCCTTATTGGAGTATGAGACCCAATTGGTTTATTAAAATATTTAGTTTGGTTTGGCGTTGGTTATAATATATTTTTAATATATTATACCTAACTTTTGGAGGCCTAATGGGTATTTAATAATTTGTTTGGTAACCGTTAAGGTTTGAATAAAAGTCCTAAAATCAACAATATATATATTGTTTATGTTCTTCTACGGGGAGGTTGCCATAGAACAATTGAAATTCCTCTTCGGTGGGTGCTGTGTGTGCTATGTTCGGACCGATGCTTTGAAGTTTCATTGGTTTCAAGTTTTGGTTGCTTTGAAGCATTGTTTGTGTGTTTTCGGCTGGTGCTTACAAAGCTGATTTGGGTTATTATTTTGGGTCTTCTACAACTCCGTTTTGAAAACTTTTGTTCGTTTATTTGGTGAGGTCTTTCCTCTTGATTATTTGGAATTCACCTAAGGGTGGTTTTGTGAGACCATTCGTGTCTCGTTTGTAATCGTTTGGAAATTTTTTGGTTGATAGTGGAATCGGATTTCGATCCCATGGACGTACCTCACATTGAGGGAACCACGTAAAATTCTTGTGTTGATATTGATTTAATTTGTCCGCATTAGTTTTTATTCCCATTGATTGATTTACTTGTGGGAAATCATATATATTCGCTAACAGCATGCAATTCAAGCACCAATCTCATTTGCAGATATTCTTTGTACATGAGAATCTTTCATGTAAAGCGGTATACTTGCACCCTGCTCTCTCAGCCGATTGACCATGTCATAAAGATATTCAAAAGTGAGTTTGGATTGCACATTGAAGTCTTCTCCTATATGAGGACGAATCCGGAACCACTCTCCCAGCGGTTTGTATACACACTACAACGAAAAAAGGGTTTTTATGGCACCAAATGCACGTCGTGAAAATGATTCTACAACGTGCAAGGTAAAGCCGTGTTATGGCTAGTCATGAAAAGTCATTCACTTCAACGACATGTTGTAATATGCCGTTAAAAACTCTTTAACAGCGGATCTTGTGCGTCGTGTTTGACTTTTCTACAACTACTTTTGCATGCTGTTAATTCAAGAGACAAACCACTACGTTCATTACTAGTCGTTGAATATTTAATACAATGACCTATTTTGCCTGCCGTAGATAGCCTAAGTTTCATAGTATTTTTTGCATGTTGTAGAATATGTATATTTAAAAAAAAAAAACATTCAGCAGGTTTTATTTCACTTGTTCTGTATAATTTAAGAAAAACATTACAAACAAGCTTCACAAATGTGTGTATATATATATATATATATATATATATAAGCATTAATCAAATACCAAAAAATATATATTTTTTTGGGTGAATAAGTCATAAAATAAAACAGAAAAATATACAACATTCCAAGGGACATACCCCAGGCCCTACCATAGTTATACAATAAAACCAAACTAACAAAAACTACAACCAAGCTAAAGACCTAAAAGACAGAAAAAAAAAAAAAAACAAAGGGGCCAAACAACCTGCTTAACATCTATATCTAAAAGAAAATAGGGAGGCAGAATAGAACAAAAGGGCCCATATCGGCAAACAGAGAAAACCAGGAAAGCAAAACCCACTAAGTCCAAACAACTGAGCCAAGGCATTACTTCATCACAACCCAGTGTTTTTAAAGGCTCAAGGCGCACTAAGGTGCCGAAGGTCTCTTGGAGCCTAGGCGCAAGGCGCAAGGCGAGGCGCGGGCTTTATTGAAGTAAGGCGCACAGTATTCGTAAAAAATAGAAAAATTAATATAGACTAATCATTCATAGTACTAAGACAATTTTTAAAAAAATAAAAAGTAATCAAGATTCAAGACAAAATATAGAATAATTCTCAAAGCCATGAAAGTGCATATTACATAACATTTCAATTTTTAAAGATCAAATAATCCACATTCAATAAAATAAAAACATAAACACTAAACATCTAAAACATAAATATCCAACAAATACTAATATATGTCTTAACACTTAAAAACATCAATATCAAAAGAAAGAGTAGGTTAGGTCGGTGTCAGTCAATCATCATTCTCAACATCAATGGCAAGCAAACTATCATCTTCTTCTCCATCAGTTGATTTGTATCCCTCAACATCTTCCTCCTCTGTGTCATCTGAGCCCGCTTCCTCTTCATCTATTAATTGAAGTGGAGTCAATGTTGATGATTTAGATATCCTCGGTTGTGCCTTTGAGCGTGAACTTGTTGCTCTACTTGCATGGCTACTTTCTTCTACTCCAGAAGCTCTAGCAACAGTGGCCCATGTCAAGCCATCATCATCATCAAACACAAGCTCATTATCTTCATCTAATTCTCCATCCATCCTCCCAAGCAACCACTCATTGCTTTCATCAATATTTTGCAAAGATATGGGATCAAGAGTGTTGCGCATGTCATACCTAAATCTCAATGTTCTATTGTATTTGACATACACTAAATCATTGAGACGTTGTTGTTCCAATCTATTTCTTTTCTTGCTATGAAGTTGCAATTATTAAAAAGATATTAAATTCTATATAATTAGAATAAAAAATATTTGAATTGAACAAAAAATTAGTTAGAATGTTAAATACTCACATGTTCGAATACACTCCAATTTCGTTCACAACCCGATGAACTACATGTTAGGCTAAGGACTTTTATGGCAAAAGTTTGCAAGTTTGGAGTATAAGAACCATATGATGCCCACCAATCAGCTGCGATAATCTACTAGTTAGAAATAATTGTTACCAAGTATTAAGTTTTACTAAAAGTATTACTAAAAATAAACTCTATGAGTCTATAATATATTACCTGGTGCTCTTGTATTTCTTTGCCTAATCGCAACAGACTTGCCAAAAAGACTCTCAGCCTTCATATAAATACTCATCTCATTAGTGATCAAATCTTGAACAGTGACATCCGGGACCAACCTTTGCATGCATTCATAAAACCCATTCATCACTTCATGATCTCTTTGCACCTCTAACGCTTTTGGATAAAAGAATTCTGGGTTAAGAAAATGTGCAGCTGCATGTAAAGGTCGATGCAATTGAACATCCCATCTTTTGTCAATGATTTCGAAAATTTCATTATACTTTTCTTCTTTATGATCAAATGAACTTGCAATGCATTCTTTTGCCCTATCCATTGCCTCATAAATGTATCCCATGGGAGGTTTCTTCTCGGTATCAACCAATCTAAGCACTTTGACAAGAGGACCCGAGACCTTAAGGGCAAACACAACAGTATTCCAAAATGAAGGCATCAACAAAGTTTGTGCCATTCTTTTACCTTGTGGCTCCTTTGCCCATTTGCTTGAGGTCCAGTCTTCGGAGGTGACCATCTTTCTCAAATTGTTTTTTTGTTGATGCATCCTAGACAAAGTCAAAAAGGCGGTTGCAAATCTAGTTTTTGCAGGCTTGATCAAATTCTTCAAATTTGTAAAGCGCCTCATCATGTTTAGCAACGTAGGCCGATTGTAAATGTAGCCATGTATTGCAATACCCCTTTCAAATGTCTTTTTCAGTCTAGGTATCTTGAAAATGTCTTCTAACATCAAGTCCAAACAATGAGCAGCACATGGTGTCCAATACAAGTGTTCATACTTAGCTTCCAAAAACCTCCCTATAATGTAACAATAATGATGAATTATTATTTTCAAGTTTTTAAATTTTAAATACAAAACAAACTATGAGTAAACAATTTTGATGTAAGGAATGAGGAAATATTCTTACCCGCCAACACATTAGCTGCAGCACTATCAGTGATAACTTGCACCACATTCTCTTTTCCAACTTTCTCCACAAACTTGTCTAGTAATTTAAATAGCTTTTTCCCATCCTTTGAATAGCTAGAAGCATCAACCGACTCAACAAACATGGTTCCTCTTGGACAATTAACTAAAAAGTTAATCAATGTCCTTCCTCTCTTATCAGTCCAACCATCTGCCATTATGGAACACCCGTATTTTGCACAATCCTCTTTATGATTCTTCATCAAATCTTCAGTATGTTTCACTTCTTTTTTGAGTTGGGTAACCCGCACTTCATGGTATGTCGGTGGCTTCATACCAGGACCATATTGGCCAATGGCTTCAATCATTGGTCCAAAACTCTCATAATTTACTGCATTAAAAGGGATGCCAGCATCATACATCCACCTTGCAAATCTTTGTAGTGCTCGAGCTCTCATTTCTTTTTTGTAAGGGTCATTTGCATCAATGTTGATTTGTTTCCCTTTTGCTTGGTCTTTTCGATTTTTCACCACTGATTCAGGATTGGGTGTGAAGTAAACATCCATAGGCCCTTTTCTCTTTGGCGTTTTTGATTTGGATTTGGATTTGGATGAACCTTGGCTACTACTTGTCAACTTGCGGTGTTGATTGACATTGATCTCAACGACATCATCATCTTCATCTTCATCTTCCATGTCCATGTCATCGAAATCAGGCAACATGTTCATTTCTTCTTTTTGTGTCTTTTTTTTGGACATGAACTCTCTAATCTCTTCTCTTACATGAGAAGGACACTTCGGGCAAGCAGTGACATTCCTATAACCTCCCGCAAGGTGTTGTTTCACCCGATAAACACCTCCATTTGATACTTTACCACAAAAATTACACTTAAACTTGTTTAAATTGTTCTCCTCCACCAAATGGGCATATTGCCACGCCGGATCTTTTCTATTACTTTCTGATGTCATTTTCTACTTAGTACTTACTACACAACACAAAAAATAAATAACAAAAAAATAATTTCAGTATAATGAATGTAATGCATGTTATGTGATGAATTAATTAATGAATGTAATGTATGAATCAATTTTCTATTTTTTTAATTAATGATGAATTAATTAATTAATGTACATTCCATTACATTTATTCCTATGTTACATTCAATTTTCTATTAATGTATAATGTATGTAATTTAATGTATGTAATGTATGAATTAATTAATGTTATGAATCAATTTTCAATTTTTTTAATTAATGGTGAATTAATTAATTTCAGTATAATGATGAATCAATTTCAGTATAATATAATCATAATAAATGTAATATATCTATTTTTTTATTTATGTATGTATGTATGAATTAATTAATGTTATGAATCAATTTTCAATTTTTTTAATTAATGGTGAATTAATTAATTTTAGTATAATGATGAATCAATTTCAGTATAATATAATCATAATAAATGTAATATATCTATTTTTTTTTATTTATGTATGTATGTATGTATGAATTAATTAATTAATTTATTTGTTTATGTAATAATCAGGGTTATGAAAGTCAAATAATTGAAAAAAAAAATTATTTATTTATTTATCATAATCAATTTATTTATTTATTTATTTATTTATGAATTAATTAATTTATGAATTAATTAATTTATCATAATCAATTAATTAAGTTATTTATGAATTTATTTATCAATTAATTAAGTTATTTATGAATTTATTTATTTATTTATCATAATCAAAAGAAAAGAAAAGAAAAAAAAAATAAAAAATAAAAAATAAAAACAGATCACCTTCTTCAACGAAGGTAAAAAAAAAGAAAAGAAAAAAAAAAAAACAGAACCTGCGAAGACGATCGAAGAAGAAGGAGAAGGGGAGAGAGTCGATCTGCGAAGCCGATCGAAGTCGATCGAAGTTGAACTCGAGCCTGCGAAGTTGATCGAGAACCTGCGAAGTCGAACCTGCGAGAAGTCGATCGAAGTCGAGTCGCAGACTTCTTTTTTGGAACACAGGTTCGTAATCGATCGATTAGGGTTCCTATTTGTCTCATATGGTACATGGGTCGTAATCCTCTGTGATTACGATCCATTCGAAAGGTTATCTGAGCCGTTAGATCAGATCTACGACTTGAACACTGAGTCGCGCCTAGGCGATCGCCTTGCGCCTCTCTCGCCTTGATCAAGTCGCGTCTAAGGCGAGCGCCTGGTTCAATTCGGCTCGCCTGGTACCTGTACAGGCGCAGCTGCTGAGCCTCGATTCGCCTTGCGCCTAGGCGCGCCTTTGACAACACTGTCACAACCAATAAGCAGTGGTAACACAAAGACTTGTAGACAAACTAAAAAGCCTCCATATGTATGACTAGCCGCGATAACTCTGTACCATGACCTTCAAGATCATAACATATATCACTATCTGGTTACAGCAGAACAACAAGCTTCATAGGGACACCATAACCGACAACTACCCAAGGAACAGATCTCCTGCACAGCCTGCAAGAGAAGGGACAATAACACTGATACACAACTGAAATAAAAAGAAAATTTCCAAAATCACAAAGCACTGAGAAGAGGAAAGAAAATAAAAAGAACAACAGTTTGACCCAAAGCACAAAGAACTGGAACTGGCGCAGAGTTACACCCTGGCTCCCATACAGCACCATCACTCTCTGATAAAACCAAGAAGAATTTGCTGAAAATTGACTAGGCTACCTAGATCATACCCAGACAAACGATCTGTATAACTTGGAATATCTAAACACAGTAAGCAAGATAAAATGAACTAGTAGCAACCACACTTAGTATATACTTATATCACTCGACCCACAAACTCAAACTCTCAGCAGGAAGATAAATAATGGTGAACACAAAAAACAAAAAAATTATCCTCACAGACACTAGGCTCACAAAACAAAGAATTCCCTAACAATAGCACCAGCAATGGACAACCTGCAAAACCAACAACGTTAGGACACAATTTATAACTTACCTTCTTTCAACCCATAACTTATAGCCTACTCCACACCCTAAGTATGTGCTCATAAAACTCAACTCTCTTGCCCTAAACGAAGGCCAACTTTGTAACCTCCATAGCAAACAATTAGGAAAAACACAGTATATACAAAACTCATTTTGAGCTTACAGCCACTCAACCCAGAATATGGAATCTCACAACACTCAACCCTCAAAACTTCTATTTTCCACATTTTTTAATTCAATAACAGCTATACACCAACACACATGGATGGGAAAAAACCACCTGCAACAAGGTTACAAAACACAGCCAACTCATAAAGTCAAAGCCTCTTTAAGGATAGAGGCTGGAAGTATCCATTTGGACAAAAACCACTCATCCTTTGAATTTCTCTTCAAGTTTTTGAGAGATAGAACTCTAAACCTGATCATGTTAATAATATTTACAACGACAATATCTTTAGGAACTTTATTTTTTGTAAAAACTCTGTTATTCAAGTATCTTACAAGTGCAAAGAAGAAGAAGAAGAAAAAGAAGAACTGTCTTCCACACTTCTTTCCCTTTTCCTAGAAGTTCACATATCTTATGTTTACTATTAAACAAAAAGAAATAGACAACAAGGTCCTGGGCCTTACTTATAAGGTGTTTTCTTGCTGGCAAGAAAGTTCATTATTGTCCATTGTAAACACCCCATTTTTGACCGTCCTCAAGACTTGGACATCACCGTTTGAACACTCGGTGATTATCCATGTTTGTGTTTGTTCGGAATTCCCGGAGGTCTCGGCTCGCGCGCCTTGCCTTAGGATCTCTGAACTCGACCGTTTAGTGTCTGGTTTCACACCAAACACTTGTGTTTTGCCTTTGAGAGGCAGGGTAGGGCTTGTAGACCATCCCCACCCACCACCGGCAGTGGCTAGAGGCCACCGGCTGGTGTTTGGTGCCACCGGCAATGTATATTGCCGGCCGGCACTATTTGTTGCCGGTCAGCACTATTTAGTGCCGGCCGGCACTCTTTTGGGCCAAGATGGCATTTTTGGCTGGCCGATTGCTGTTCATCTGCTTTTGCAGATATTTTAAGACAGCTGTCTTACTTTTGCTCCCCTCCATACACGTGTATGGAGGGATCTCCCTCTTATGAAGCTTGTCTTGTAAGCTTTACAAGACAAGAAGTGCCATATAGAGAGAGAAGGCTCTCTTGGCTTGAGAGGTTAGAGAGTTTAGATATTTTGGAGAGCTTAGACAGCCATTGTTAGGGTTTGAGTTCTAGGGTTAGGGTTTGTTACACCTTATCTCTCTCTTTTTCCCTCTTGTGTGTGTTTCAGTGTGTTTAGTCCATACTATTGCACACAAACACCTAGTGTTTCACCTTCCTCTTGGAACTGAGGTTCTAAGGGACTGATTTTGACGTTTTGGTGTTGGATCCAAGCTAAAGGAGGCCATTGGAGCACTATTTGTGAAGGGATCATCAAGGGTAAGAAACTTACACCTTTTTTCCCCAATTTTGCATTGATTTTCTACCTATCTTAGAGCTATTTTTGTGCTTATTGTATAACATAAAAAAGTTCTGTTTTTAAGCCCTCTTTATTGTTTATTAAGAGTGTTTTGTTGTTTGAGGGTGGTTGACCCCCCCTTAGGCCTTGAAAGGCCTTATTTTGGGCCATTTTGTGCTAGCTCCGGGATTTTGGTGTTGGGGTCTCTTCACCACTGAAATCCCTATCTTGAGGGATTTCAGTGGTGAAGATGATGCCTTGAAGTCCCAAGAAGGAGAGGGCCACCCCCTCTCCTTGTTGTCCTTGAAAAGGGCATATTTTGGCCTCTTGAGAGAGCATTATGCTTGAGTGTGTGTTGAGCATGTTTAGGTTGTTTTTCATGCTTATATATCCATAAT
The DNA here is from genome assembly GCF_055761805.1 of Camellia sinensis. Taxonomy (NCBI): domain Eukaryota; kingdom Viridiplantae; phylum Streptophyta; class Magnoliopsida; order Ericales; family Theaceae; genus Camellia; species Camellia sinensis. Next base: position 195,931,106 of record NC_138964.1, read on the forward strand.
ATAACATGATTTTAAGTTGGTTTTGGTATTCCATGCATGCTTAGCATAGTTGCTATGTAATGCCTTGTTTATGCCTTAATGTGCCTTAGGTTGTTAGCCTTTGTGGGAGCATGTTTTAGGCTTAGTCTTGTGAAGATCATGTGCTTATTTTGCCATGTTCTAGGTCTGTACTAGGTTGCTTGGGTCGAATTTGGCATGCATCATATAGCTCCTTTGTATTTGGGCTTGTTGGCCTTGAGCATATGCATGTATAGCATGGCACCTTTGCATTGTTTTGGTGATTTGGGGCCACCCTACATGCTATTTCAGTCCCATTTTCATGCTTGCTTGATTGCCTTGCATGCCTCTTTGATGCTTTGAAAGCTTGTGTAGCAATGCTCCATGTTTTGGTGTTTATGCATGCCTTTGTTTTTGGGTCATTTAGATGCCATCTAAGTGGTCCTTAGGCCTTGTATTGATGCCCCAAGACTCTGTTTTTGGTTGATAAGCTCATGCCATGTTTGGTCTTACTAAGTGTAGTTCAATGCCCCATTGGTTTGCTTTCAACACTTGGGCTATTTGTTGCATATTTGGCTTGATATATTGCTTGGTTTGGCACCATATTTTAGCATGATTTCAATGCTTATGTTGCATGTTAATTAGCCCATGATTCTCCCTTTCAAATGTGTTTGAGGGTTGTTCAATTTGTGCTTAAGTGTTGGCCTTCAATTAGGTGCATGTGTGCATGTATATTTGGTCCTTCATTATAGCATTTTGGCTACTGTTTTAGGCCTATTTAGAGTTGCCTAATTCATGTTTAAGTCCATCTTTGCACCCATTTGCATTCCCATATGTATGCTTGTACGCTTGCATAGGTTAGTTGCCATGCCATGTTGCATCCTTAGCTTGTATGCTTAGGTTGCATTGCATTTTGCATGCATTCCTTGCCCCTTGATTTGGTGATAGGGATTAGGACTTTGGTTTGATTTGGTTTGCATGCATTTGAAATCAAAGTTGCATACTTGATTCTTTGGGCCATCATGCATGGAAATGCGTGATTGGTGGTCCGAGAATCGAGGCACATACCCCTTTGAGTCATTACAATGATAAGGGACATGGTTGGTGCATATATGCCTTGAATTGTGCTGTCATGCTTTGCCTTGCCCTCTGTTGCTGTCATTTGCAGATTCTGCAGGAACATTCTGCCGACCGGCAGTGTAAGGTGCCGGCCGGCAACAATTTCTTTGCCGACAGCTTCATTTTGTGCCGATGGCCACACACCACTGCCGGTGGTAATTCCACTCAGCCGGTGGTACTCCCCAGTGTCCAGGGATGCAGTCCTGAGGTTTTGACAGCCTCCAGAGGAGTGAAGGAAGGAAAACAGAGGCAGCCTATGCATGGCGGCGCGTTTCCCGAGGCATTTTTTTTTCTGTTTTAATTAATTTATTTAATTCGTTAATTAAATTAATTTGTAATATTAATTAGCTTGCGTAGTTAATTAATCTGTAATATTTATTTTGGTCCCTCCGAGTGAGGGCGAATCTGTAATAAGTGTGCGTGAGTGTGTGTATGTCTTCCAACCTCACGTCTTTCTTCCCTTTTATTTACCTGCTTATGATGGTAGATTAGGGCACGTTTAATTTAGCATACCTTATGCTATGCATGCGTGCATTCATGCATTTGTGCTACATGTATTAGGCTCGGTACATCACGCTAACTGCATTTGTGCTTCAAATTCTAAACTGAATATGTGATAGTTGTGCATTCTCACATGCCATGTTTAGGATAGCCGAGCCTATTCTAGCAACTTTGTATGCGATGCATTAGGCACTTAACATGGACTTGGATCATGCATGTTTGCTAACGAGTTCTTTGTTTTGGCACGGAGTACGATGTAAGTATTTCCACTTTAGCATATCGCATAAGTGTGAATGTTGCCATGACAACATGCTTAACATGTGGCTAGATGCTTATGTGTTATAAACTGCTTGGATGCCTGTGGGTGAAGGTTGGATTGTTTGAGTTGGAAGAACTCATTGAAATCCGTGTTTTAGCCTACTTGCGAGTAGCAAATCCAAAACATTTTCCAAAACAAACGGATATGCAATGCTTACTTCCAAATTAGACAATCTAGTCTATACTTGTTTGCTGCGCGCATAACATAGTAATTCTAGGCTAATAATTGGTTTAAGAACACATAAAGTTTTCAAAAACGGATATCACGGTTAGTAGAGGCCGGTCTTCGGACCAGGCGAAAGGGGGTGCTCATAGCTGACCTTCCCCGATCGTACCCAAGCTCCCGAGCCGAGACAACTCCGGTGATGACAGACATGTGGCCTTCGGCACCGAGTCAGGGTTTCCTAAATTTCCCCATTTTAAAAATATTTAGGTGGCGACTCTGTATCTGGCAAAGCAGTCCATGTTTGGCACTACTTTTTCAAAAATCTGTTTCTCAAAATGATTTGCCAGATTTGGACTCTTTGGTTCAGATTAAGAACTGTGACACAAATCGAGAGTCCGAACTGTAGCGTGAGGCCCACGCGCGGGCGCTGTTACATCCATCACCAGTGAGCTTTCTTATTTGATCGGTAAATTACTTAAACCATAGTTCTTCTCTATATCATATGAACACTGCCTTGATACCAGTGATGAGATAAAACATAAGAGACAAAAAGAGTCGGTAGCGCCATCCCAACATAGATGAATAAGACAATTCAGGAACCACAGAGGAAAAAGGAGAAGAGAACTTGTGGCATTTGTGGTGCCATTTCTAAATACACTTTTTTCCAGTTTTTAGTCCCTTAAAAAAGAAAAAAAAAAGTAGTTTAAAAATCCATTTTGCTTAGTGTTGCTCAAGCAATTGTTTCACAGACTTAAAATAATAATAATAATAATTAAATAACAGCCAACGAAAGGGAAAAGCATACACTCCCCCCAACAAAATAAAAGGGAGAGAGTAGTATTAAAATCATTAATAATCTCTTTCCAATAATATATGATGCGCTCTCTCAACCAATTACTGTCGGTTTTCTATTGAAAATGTTCCTCATTTAATCTCTTCATCACTGGTAAAGCATTTATTAAAACTTGAAAATAGGGCACCTAAAGCAAATGACTTGCAATCTGTGGCCAAGTGTGGTCTTTCAAAGCAAAAGGACCAAAGTTTAACTCCTCATGGATTACTATAATAATGCAATTTTCTTTTTTACTTTCAAAGGATATGGTTTCCCCAACATTTGCAACAGGAAAAATATCAAGAAAGTATTTCAGTGATTTTATTAAGAAAAAATCTGTTGCTCAAAATCCACTTTATAGTGACCAATTATATAGACACGACTTACATGCCTAAATAAATGAAGTTATCCATAGCAATCAACAAATGTGGTAACATCTAAGACCGGAACTATTAGCCTATCAAAACAAGATACATACTTCCTTAATGTTCAATATTATAGATGACTGCTCCCTTCCTTCACTTGTTAAAGAATTGAAAGGAAAATTATATAGGGTTGTTTTTAACCAGTAACAGTTGGCAAGCCTGTCAGCATAGCACTCATTCTTTTGAAAACAAAAACACTACTATAAATTTTTTAGCGCAAGTCAAGAATGGGTTTTTATAGTGCAGGTGCACTATGTTGCTATTTTGGCATGGACAAAATAAGAGGGGAAGGTACAAAACTCACTATAATTGCTCCACTGTACTAGAAAAATAGGAAAAGTATGGGGAGAAAATGGAAGTAAAGAACTTAGACTAACCCTAGTCCAATGTCCTAGCCCTTGTTGTATGGCTTGCTCTTCAAGACGTAGCAGTTCTTTTAAGAAAGGACTAGCATCTCCTTTCTGTTGACCCTGCTCCCCAACCTGCACCTAGCCGATTCAGCAATTGCCCACCCATAGACAACCAAAATTTGATATTAAAATAAAAAAATGTATGCACAAATCAAGGGTAATATACCTTTACCCAGCCCTTAAAAATAACCATCAATGCAACATTCTCATCACTAAGGAAAATAGAGCCAAATTCTCGCCCAATAGATGGTACAGTATAATCCACTTTGAATGTGACATCCTATTCAAAAACAAATTGGTTCAGATCTAAAAATATCTTACTCATTCATTAGGAAAATGATAGATTGCAATCATAGCTATAGATAAAGCATTTAAATGAGCACCTTTCCCATACATAGTTTCCTTAAATACTCTTTGCTTTCCCATGCAAATGGCTCATCAACACCACCTTTATGGGCCTAGAAATGTAAATGGGGAAGGGTTAAATAAAGAAACGAGTAAGATAAACATAATGTACGAAATATGAAACAAATAATACAGATTGAATATACTTACCAATCATCGAGCAATAAGGGATGACAAAGTGATTGTTTTCTTAGGGGGGATTTTTACCTTGGTGCTTCCCATTATCACCAAACTATCCCCAAAAGGAATAGCTTTCACTTTTCCTCTCAACCATTTTTAACAGATAAAAAAAGAGAGTACAAATTAGGCTAAAAATTATAATATACAATCAACCAAAGTAATCAAATGAAAAAAGAGTATCAAAGCAAGAGGAAGCTCACCTCACTTGGGACTTTTGTCAAACACGTTGTCTTCAGCAACCAAACACCATATATGCACATGAAATAGAACACATCAATTAGGGTTTTGGGGTAAGACCAGTATCAATTCTAACCAACTTAATCAAACATATATGAGTGTGTATACATATATATGCAAAATTCTCGAATGCAAAAAACATTAATCAAATCAAATAGATGAAATAGAACACTCTAGAAAATAAAATACTAAATAGATGAAATTCATAGCTTAAAGAATAAAAATGATCAACTAAACTCTAAAAAAAAACATTAATTAAATCAAATTTTGCTTCAGAAAACAAAAATTTACTTCAGAAATGACAACAAGCAAAGTTAGAACTCATAGTTTTGATAGTATTCTCCAAGTTCTGAGCAACACCATGAGCCAAGAAAATCAACAAGAAGGCTCTTGGTTTGGGTTTCAGAATCCGAGTGTTCAGCAATGAGTGGTGTCTCTCCGTCCATGGCTTCTTAGAACTCTCAATTGGGTCAATTTGCCACAATGAGATATATAAACCCTAGAAATTGGTGGTGTGGTGGGGTAGGGCATATAAAAGAGAATATTAGAGTGGGGTGAAGAGAGAGAGAGAGAGCACCATTTGAAACCCTTACCGTTCGAAGCCTCCCTCTTCTTCCTTTCTTCTCAGTTTTCCTCCTTAAACAGTATTCTATGTTCAGCCATTTAAAAGCCAAAGAGTGAATGTTTTGAACAGTATTCGGTGCTCAAACCCTTCTCTTCCCCTATGATTTTGCTTCTTCGAACCCTTCTCTTCTCTTCTCTTCTCTTTTGTGCCTAACCCATTCTCTGTTCAGATCCCTTTCTTCCTTTTACTTTTTAAATATACTAGTGGGTGGCATGTGTGTGCAATTTAAATAAGCAGGAATAAAAAAATAATAATGAAATTAATAATATAATGTGTACTTAGTTTAAGTGGTATGAGTCCTCGTACTTAAACCCATGGTCATGGGTTCAAGCCTTGCCCATCTCTTTGTTTAACTTTTTTTAAAAAAATAAAAAATACTGCCACATGGCATGAGGAGAGTAAAGCTTTAGGACACCATAAGAGTTTGTGTTCACTTTATAATAGTATAGATATAGATATATATAGATTTTTTTGATGCTTTGGCGCTAGAGTTTTTCATTTTGGTGCCTATTTTTTTTTTACCGGTCATAACATTTATGACATGCATTGTGCATCGTAAAAAGGCAATATTTTTAACGGCAAGCTTTATGTGCGTCATAAAAAGTGTAATACTTTTAACGACGGGCGTTGTGTGCATTGTGAAAAGTGCAATACATTTCACAGCTGGCATATATGTGTCATGTATAGTTGATGTATTAACAGCATGTCATATATATGTCATAGAAAGTTTTATTATTTATGGCAAACATTACAAACCATAAAAAAATCATCATTACTACCATTCACGACCTACGCAATAGACACGCCGTGCTTGGAAAATTATTTACGACATGCAAAAAAAGTAAGTCATAAAAGTGAGAAACCATGACTTGTATTTATTATATGTCATTGATGTGAAGCCGTAAAAACCCAATTTTGTTGTAGTGACATGAGAACGGATCATTCTCCAAGGTACGGGATATTCCTCACAAAGCTTCAAATATTCTATCAATAAATCAATTTGATCCAGTGTTCGATCTTCGTTGCTTTCTTCGCTGCCCAATACTCATTCAGCAGTTCAAAAGCCGGCAAAGAGAACTGGATTTCCAAGAAAAGACTCTGCCGTGAGAACCCCATCAACACCTGTCTCTTTCAAACAGTTCTGGGCATTATCAACGTGTCTTATATTCCCATTGGCAAGGACGGGAATTTTGACGGCGCTTTTAACTGCCCTAATGGCACTCCAGTCGGCCCGAAATTTCTTCCCATCTTTTTCATCTCTTGTATGGCCATGAATGGCTAAGAGAGAGCAACCTGCGTTCTCCAACATCCTGGCATAGTTTATGGTATCTTGTAAATAAGGAAAACGTGAATTTTGCATGATACTGGGACATTAAGGTTAAGAGCCAATTTTTCTACCAGGCACTTAATGAGAGGAAGATTATCCATTAGGAAAGCTCCATAGTTCCCCCTCCAAGCAATATGTTGAGGACACCTGCACATACATTAAACATATTAAGCTATTGAAGTCACCAGAGAATGCTCTTGAAAGGCAATTAATACAAGCCATTTTTAAAGCACCATGTAAATAAAAAGAAAAGAATGAGTACCCGATGCAAACCATAAGAAGGTCAAGAAAAAGCAATGCTTATCTCTCTCTCTCTCACACACACATACACACACATACACACACAAGTTAAGAAAAAGCAAAATTAAAGAAGCGGTTATGTTTAAAAATTGATTGGTTTCAAGCCAAATTCACTTGGGATCAAATGGATCAATGAATAAGTTTTTAGGTTTGGGAGGGTCATATTCTATGGTTAGTTGGTTAGTTAGGCTAGGTATTAATCTATTTAGTTTTCGATATGATTTATTAATTTTATAACTTAGGGATATTTTGATAATTTGTAGAATTTCTAGACATGGGCAATAGGCATTGCCCATTGGTCATCATATAAGCTAAGTATGTAATTCACTTTTCTTTCTCTTTTTTTCTTTTTTTTTTTATAAATTTTATTTGGTCTTTAGGTAGATTTTAAAAGTCAGAAGTTTGATTTCCTATTTAGGAGTACTAGTCTTAGTTGGTAACTAATAAAGTTTTCAAAGTCAATATAATGCCTTTAATTCAATGAAAAATAGGTCATAAGAGAATTTTTAGAACTTTTGAAATCTCGTGTGATACAATTCTAACCGTAAGTCCTAGAGTTTTTCTTCACTCTTCTTATTCAACATTTTTTTTTTCCTTCTGCCTTTTTAGCTTCTAAACCCACAAAATCAATCACATCTACATGAGAATGGATCATTCTCCAAGGTACAAGATATTCCTTACAAAGCTTCAAATATTCTATCAATAAATTAGTTTGATCTAGTGTTCGATCTTCATTGCTTTCTTTGCTGCCTAATACCCATTCAGCAGTTCGAAACCCGGCAAAGAGAGCTAGATTTCCAAGGAGAGACTCTGCCGAGAGTACCCCACCCTATCCGCACCTGTCTCTTTCAAACAGTTTTGGGCATCATCATTGTGTCTTATATTCCCATTGGCAAGGACGGGAATTCTGACGGCGCTTCTAATGGCCCTAATGGCACTCCAATGGTAACAACTTGACCTGTGATTAGCTATTAAATCATAATTAAAAATGCCTAATAATAATTAAGGTGAAATTATGAATTAATTGTATGTGCATTGCATTATTTGTGTTTATATTTGTCTGCGGTAGGAATATCTGTTTATGTTTCTGTTTTGTACTGCGAATTGAAGGCCTTATCGGCATCCGATCATGAAATTGACTTGGTATATGTGTTGATTGAAATTTTTAGAACATTGTGGTAGGTTTAATTGAAATTCGATTCGGAGCGAAATAATTAGAATAATTAATACTCATTTGATTAGTGGTAAGCTTAACTAATTAATTTTCTTAACTATGCCTATAAAAAACTTATACACCACTTTGAGTCACCTTCTACTCATCATTTTGAGCCTATACAATGTGAGAGTGAGGAAAAAAGAGACCAAGAGTGAGAGTTTGATATCAACACTTGAGATTGGGAGGAATTTGCTAGAAATTGAAGGAATTGGACTTAGAAACACAAGAATCAAGCTTCTAGCTATCACATTGACAAGCCTAGGTAAGAATTCAACCCTTAGATTGTACAATTATGATGTGTAGGACATGAACTCTAGAGAATTAAGTTGGATCATACAAGAATTGAGTTAGAATTGATGAAATTGAGCCATATCTTGCATGCATGCATAATTTTCATGATTTTGTAGTTGAATTCAAAGAATTTCCTCTTACATGTCCTCATTTTGGCCTTGTTCTAAGAATTCAACATGTTTTTGAGTTAGATACCTCATTTGATCATGTTTTGAAAACTTTGAACCTGCACCTTTACATGCATGATATGTAATGATATGTTTTCACAATTTCAAGTTTGAGTTTTGAATAATTGAGGAAGCTTTTGGGCTTAATTTTGTGGCATGATTTTGAATTCACCATGTTTTATCAGTTTACAAGTGTTTTCTCAAGTTTTGGGGCCAAAAAGTTGCATTCTGAGACTTTGAATTTGAGTTTGAAGCTTGTGAGTGCAATGTGGAAATTCTAAAATTTTGTACCTTTGCTCAAGTGACAGATTCTGTGCTCGAGCGACTACCTTTATTTTTGCACTTCCGTTCGAGTGACCAAAAGTTGGCTTGAGCATAAATGCATGCTCCCAGAAGTTCACATGTTTTACAGACTGCTCGAACGACAAGAGTTGTGCTCGAGCGAGTGTCGAGCGGAAAAATCAAGTAACCAGTACTTTTACAGAATTTACAGATCGCTCGAGCGACTGAAGTTGCGCTCAAGAGACCACTCACATTTTTGAACCTACGCTTGAGCGAAGGAAGTTACGCTCGAGCGGGGACCTTATTTTTAGCAAATTTGCTTAAGTGTTGAACAACATATTTTGACATCCTCATTGCATTCCAGGCATTTCTAAGCCATGATTAAGACATAATAATGAGGATAAGACGTAGAAACATACTAACAATGAAACATAATGAGTTAAGTATATTCTGAGCGTGTGTTTCAAATGTGTATCTGTTATGTGTTTGTGTAGGTCACGCGTCGTAAGCCATTTGATTAGTTTGCTCTGTCTGTCTGCATCCAGAGCCATCTGTGAGTAATAATTTAGTAATGTTATGTTCAACTTTATTGATTTTCTATATGATGAAATAAGATAACTCCGCCGGGGTTGTTAACGACTCTGCCGGTCCCAAGCCCGAGCTAAAGAAGAGGGTTATGTGTTAGGTAGCCGACAACCAATACGTAAAAAAGTTGCTTAGATCCCTTATAACAATGAATCCTACTTTGAATAGTTTAAATGCTAGGCTGTTCTCCTCAAGTGATGCGTTGCGCCTGCTTCCGGGTGTTTCGAAAAGTGAGCAAGGGGCGCCGCATCGACGCCTAGGTGTTGTGAAAAATGGGCAAAGGTTCCCGCATTTTTTTGGACGAGCGCAGGTAAAGAGGCTAGTCCAAGACTATAGGTTTAGGGTAGCCACTTGGAATATAGGAACCTTCACTGGTAAGATGATGAAATTGGTAGATGTTATGATTAGGAGGAGAGTTAGTATAGCTGGTGTACAAGAAACTAAGTGGACGGGTGAGAAATCTAAGGAAATTGAGGATACCGGTTTTCAACTGTATTATAGTGGTAAGGATAGACGTAGGAATGAGGTAGGAATCATAATTGCCAAGAGTCTTGCGGAGAATGTAGTGGTGGTCATTAGGAAAGGGGATAGGATTATGTTAGTTAAGCTAGTTATTGGAGGGAATATAGTGAGCGTTATTAGTGCATACATCCCTCAAGTAGGATTAGATGATCAGACTAAAAGGGATTTTTGGGAGCAAATGGAAAAGATCTTACAGGAGATACCCGTAGGAGAGAACCTGATTATAGGTGGAGATTTTAATGGCCATGTAGGCATAGATAAACTAGGCTATGAAAGGGTGCATGGTATATATGGTTTTGGAGACAGAAATGAGGCTGGAGAGAGTATCTTAGATTTTGCGTTAGCTTCTGACCTGGTGGTGGCCAATACTATGTATAAGAAGAGAGAGGAGTATTTGATAACCTTTAAGAGTGGGTCAGTTAAGAGCCAAATAGATTACTTCTTAGTGAGAAAAGTGGACCGCCTAAAATGCAATGATTGTAAGGTGATTCCTGGAGACAGCTGAACCTTTCAACATAGGGTTTTGGTACTAGATTTATGTTTTAGATGGCAATACCAAGCTAGGAAGGATGATGGGTGTCGTAGGACGAGATGGTGGGACCTAAAAGGGGATAAACTAGAAATATTTAAGAATAGAATGGATAAGGAAGGTACTTGGGACTTGGAAGATGATGCTAACACTATGTGGAACTCGATGGCCAATTGTATGAGGAGAATCTCAAGAGAAGTGCTTGGAGAGTCGAAAGGAACGAGACCCAGCTCTAGGGAAACCTGGTTGTGGAGAGAAGAGGTTCAAGTGGTAGTTAAGGCAAAAAAAGAGTGCTTTAAAAAGTGGCAGAAGGATAGAATTGAGGAAACCCTTAAGAGCTATAGATTGGCTAATAAGGAGGTCAAGAAAGTAGTGAGAGAGGCTAAATTGAAAGCTTATGATGACCTATACACTAGACTAGATAGTAAGGAGGAAGAGAAGAGGGTATACAACCTTGCTAAGATACGAGAGAGGAAAATAAGAGATTTTAATCAAGTTAAGTGTATCAAGAGTGAGGATTCTAAAGTATTGGTGAAGGATGAAGAAATTAAGGAAAGATGGAAGAACTATTTTGAAAAACTATTAAATGAGGAACATGGAGGTACGACAATAGGGGAAGAAATAGCCAGTAATATGATAAACCAAGACTATAGGTTCTATTCTAGGATTAGAAACTTTGAAGTGGAGATTGCACTTAAGAAGATGAAATCAAATAAGGCTTTAGGACCCAATGATATCCCTATTGAAGCTTGAAGTGTTTGGGTAAAAAAGGAGTTGCTTGGTTGGCTAGGTTGTTTAGCAAAATTTCATTGATTAGGAACATGCCAGATGAGTGGAGGAAGAGTATTTTAGTTCCAATCTATAAGAATAAAGGAGATGTCTAGAATTGCAACAACTATAGAGGAATCAAGCTAACGTGTCATATAATAAAAGTGTGGGAGAGGGTGATAGAACGCCGATTCCGAGATATAATAGAGGTGTCAGAGAATCAATTTGGGTTTATGCCTAGTAGGTCAACAATAGAAGCGATCTATCTTTTGAGGAGAGTAATAGAAAAGTATAGAGAAAAGAAAAGAGACATTCATATGGTGTTTATCGACCTTGAGAAAGCATATGATAGAGTGCCCTGGGATATAATATGGTGGGTGTTAGAGAAGAAATGGGTGCCAAAAAGTTACATTGATGTGATTAAGGACATGTATGAAGGGGTGGTGACTACTATTAGATCGCTTGCTAGAGAGACAAATAAATTTCCCATCACTGTAGGATTACACCAAGGATCTACCTTAAGTCCTTACCTTTTTTCTTTAGTTATAAATGAGTTGATGAGAAATATTCAGGATGACGTAGCATGGTGTATGCTTTTTGCAGACGACATCGTGCTAGTGGATAAGACTAGAAAAGGAGTAAACACAAAGTTGGAGGTTTGGAGAAAAACTCTTGAATCTAAAGGATTTCGAACAAGCAGAACTAAGACAGAGTGCATGGAGTATAAATTTAGTAACAATAAAAATGAAAGAAAAGGAAAAATGAAGATTGAGGACCAAGAACTGCCTAAGAGTAAACATTTTCATTATTTACAGTCGATTATCACAACAACGGAGGAGATTGATATAGATGTGGCCCATAGGATTAAGGCGGGATGGTATAAGTAGAGAAGTGCATTTGGGATACTGTGCGATAAACGAATACCCACTAGACTAAAAGGTAAGTTCTATAAAACGGCTATTAGACCAGCGATATTGTATGGGACAGAGTATTGGGCAACCAAGAAACAACATGTAGATAAGATGAGTGTGGCTGAGATGAGGATGCTAAGGTGGATGCGTGGCAAGACTAGACAAGACATAATTAGGAATGAGTGTATCCGAGAATGAGTAGGAGTAGCATCGATAGAAGATAAGTTGAGAGAGAATCGATTGAGATGGTTTGGTCATATTTAACGGAGACCAACAGAGGTAGTAGTGAAGAGATGCGATGCTATAACGGTAGATGGTAGTATTAGGGGACGAGGTAGGCCTAGATTAATGTTAGCTAGCATTGTAAATAGAGATATGGATCTACTTAATTTGACTAACGAAATGGCTTTTGATAGGGCTGTGTGGAGAAGAATGATTTACATAGCTGACCCCATTTGATGGGACTTAAAGGCTTGGTTTTGTTTGGTTTGGTTTGGTTTATGATGAAAAAAGATTTGTTTTCTGATATGATGTGTTCTATACAATGAATGATTGTCCGATTTCTGACATGTATTCGTGGCATCCTTAGCATCATGTGATATCTGTTAACTGTTACCTGGTATCGGAGGTTCCATTATGGAACTTATTATGTCTGCACTTGTAGACATCTCATTTTTGACTGTCCTCAAGACTTGGACGTCATCGTTTGAACACTCGATGATCATCCATGTTTGTGTTCATTTTGATTTCCTGAAGGCCTCAGCTGTGCGCCTTGCCTTGGAGCCTCTCAACTTGTCTGTTTTGTGCTTGGTTGTGGACCAAGGGCTTGTAGCTTTGCTTCTGGGGAAAGAAGGTGGCCTCTCGGCCAACCCTAGAACCCATCGGCCATGGATTGTGTCCATCGGCCATCAGTGGTGGCCGGCGGCTACATTGATGGCTGGCCAGCCGCTAATGGTGGCCGGCGGCCATTTTTCTGCTTTTTCAGATATTTTATGTGCCATCTGTTGAACACTGAAGTCATTCTCCATACACGTGTATAGAGGGATGGAAACAAGCTTTTAGCTTGTCAAGGAAGCTTTGGCTTACATTTTCTATATAAGGGGAGGTCCCCTTTAGAGAGGTTCAGAATTTTGAAAGAGCAAAATCTTACTCTCTCTCTAGAATTCTCTCTCTCTCTCTCTATATATATATATATTGTGCTTGAAAGTGTATTTTCTTCACATATTTGCACTAGAACACCTAATCAAACACCATTACCTTGTTGCTGAGGTGCTTGAGGGTCTTATTTCCTTTGTTGAAGGTTGGTTTTTGGCTCAAAAGTTGCTGTCTTGCTGCTGTTCTTCAAGGGTAAGCTTCTTTCCCTTTTAAGCTTGTTTTTTTATTATACTAGTTTAGGCCATCTTTGTGTGCTGTTTTGGCCTAGTTCTCAACTAAAAAACCTTTATTTTTAAGTGTTAAAACTATTGGTTTGAGTCCTTGTTGGAGTTAGGGGTGGTCCACCCTCTTTCATTGCTTATTTGCTAAGTTCTTTGCCATCTTTTAAAGCATTTAAAACAATCTTTTCTTGGCCTTAAAACCACTAAATTCCAGAGGAATTTCAGTAGTGGAAAGGTGGTTTTGAGGTCCAAAATAAGAGGGGGTGGTCCCCTCTCTTCATCTCTTGTTTACATGTGTTGATGGCCTACAAAGTGAGCATGCTTTTCTACCCTTTTGAAGCTTGGTTTAAGCATGTTTTTGCCACTGATTTTCCATGTTATAACTCTATTTTTGGCTGGCTTGGTCACCTCTCGCATGCTTCTTGCACTTGTAGTGTAATCTTGCTTATTAGCCCAGCATGTGTGATGATTTAGCCTATCATTCTACCATGAGTTCGCTTGATTTCAGCATGCTTTTGGCTCTGATTTAGCATGCTTGACGACTGTTTTGAGTGGTCTTGGTCTCTTGAGCCTTGCTTTGTATTGCCATAGTGAAGGTAGCTTCACTAATTATGAGTTTCAAAGTCCCTAGCATGCTTTGCTTGAGTTGTTTGCATGCCTTAGCCTCATTTCTCACATGATTTCAGTGTATATAGCATGGTCATATTCTCACATATTCCACTCTTTCATAGCTTTTGCGAGTTGTGCCTTATGTCTTATTTGTGAGTCAACGTGCGAGCATGTTTCTCTTGCTTTCTGTGCCTAAGTTTCAGCATGATTAGGTCAATTTTTTGGCATGATGTAGCTCTGTTTTGAGCTGGTTTGACTATTTGAGCATTGTATTGCATGTCTCTAGTATTGTGTCCTTCACTAGTTTCATTGTAATTGGCTCTTAGCATGTTATACATGAAGTGTTTACATGTTGTTTGCATTGCTTGTGTTTAGATCAGATGTTAATCCAAACATAAGAATTGTGAGACGTTTCATACTTGAAGTGATGAAACGTGTCATATTTCTTAGTCGCCGTCCCCCTTGATTGCGCATGATAGGGTGGAGGCCTTTCAAGTCTTATTTGTGCATTTACTAAGCTTGTACAAGCTTGGTGCTTTGGCTACCATGCATCGAAAATGCTTGGTTGGTAGCTTGAGAGCCAAGTGTCACACTCCTTTGAGCTTGAGACATGATAAGTAGGGTGGCAGCACACACATTTCCTTGCAAATACACTGCCATGCCTCTGTTTGCTCTCTGTTGCAGCAGAAAGAGGAAATATAGGGAATCAGTGGCCGACCTGCCACAAGTGCTAGCCGACCGGCCATAAAATCTGCCGACCGGCTACCATTCTTGGCTGATGATCACCAACCATGGCCGATTGTCCATTAGTGTGTTCTTAAGATCAAACAGAAGCAATCTGGAGGTTGGCACAATTTTCAGAGGTTCAAAGATGTGCAAACAGAGGCATTTAGAGGCAAAGTAGTGGATTTTCGAGGCGAAGCTAACCGAGCATGCATATTCCTCTCGCTTCCCGAGGCCATTCATCTGAATTGTTTAGCTACTTAGTTTAGTAGCTTAATTGTTTTGTAATTAATTAGTTAAGTGTGTAATTAATTAATTCGGTCTATAATTAATTAGCTTAGTGTAGCTAGTTATTCAATTCGGTTCTGTAATAATTAATTAGCTAGAATAGTTAATTAGTTGATTTGTAGTAAGTAGCATAGCTTAGATTAGCTTAGTTTATTTATTCGGACCCTCCTTCGCGAGGGCGTAATGTTGTAATAAGCGTGCGTGTGTGTGTGCATGTCTTCCAACCCCACTTCTTTCTCCCTTTTACTTATCAGCTTTCGATGGTTAGTTTAGGGCATATTTCGATTAGCATCCTCATGCTTGCATGCGTGCATCATTTATTTGTATTGCATGCACCGGGCTCAACGCATCATTCAAACTGCATTGTATTTCAATATGCTTACTTGAATACGTGTTTCAAAGCATGTTGTCAAGTGTTGCATTCATATGCCATCTTAGATACCTGAGCCTATTTAGTTTCATTATTGCATGTGTTGCACTAGGCATTGCTGGCATAGTTAGGATCATGTATTGATTTCTAACTAGTTTTCTGTTTCGGCTCGGAGTATACTGTAAGTGTTTACGCTTTAGCATCCTTGCATGAGTGTAAGTGTTGCCATGATAGCATGCTTGCCATGAGGCTATTTGCTTAAGTGCTTAACTGCTTGAATGCCTGTGGGTGGAGGCTTGATTGCCTGAATTGGAACAACTTGACGATTGTGAGTTTTAAGCCCACTTTGCGAAGTGGCAAAATCATATTTTCAAGCCCACTTGAGGGTGGCAAATCCGCGCTTTAGCCTACTTGTGAGTAGCATTTTTAAACTATTTTCGAAAACAAACATGAGTTGTTTTGTTCTGATTCTCGTGATTGAGTCTATACTTGTATGCTGTGCGCATCACATATAAGTTAGCTAATAAGCCGAATAAGAACACATGTGTTTATCAAATAACATATCATGCTTAGTAGAGGCCGATCTTTTGATCGGGCGAGCGGGGGTGCTCATTTCAGGACCTTTCCCTCTCGTATCTAAGTTCTCGAGCTGAGGCAACTTTGGTGATGACGGACACGTGGCCTTTGGCACAAGTCAGGGTTTCCTAAATTTCCCAAAATAAAATATTTAGGTGGCGATTCTGTAATCTGGCAAAGCAGTCCATGTTTGGTGCTTTTTATTCAAAATTGATTTTTCAAAATGATTTGCCAGATTTGGACTTTTTGGTGATTTATCAGTCTCACATTGCACTTTCAGAACCATGACAGGAGTCCGAACTGTAGATAGAACAAATTCGCGCCCTCTCCGAAAGGGAGGGCGCGCGGAGGAAGTCGGGTCTACAGCACTCTGTTACCCATATCGGAGGCTCCATCATAGAGGAGCTCAGTATATCTATTATCTGTTATGTGGATTCGGAGGTTCCTTTATGGAACTGGTTACTTATAACCACCATCTGTTTTGCATCTGTTCTGTATCTACTTTGTTAGCGCTAATGAATGTACCATGTATGATTAAGCAGGAACTCTAATTTCTGTATATGATTTGAACAAGAATATGAATATGAATCTGTTTCTGAATTTGAATTCTGATTTCTTAATCTAGCATGGACATCATTCATTAAAACCCTTTACTTTGTTATTATTTACTGGGTTCTCGCTCACTATTTATATTATGTATGTAGGTGAGCAAGCTTGTGACTAGGCCTAAGCTGCTGCTTGGAGTTTTGGGTCAGCCAACCACTGTGCCTCCTAGGGAGGTTCCCTTTTGAGATGCCATGTTTTGTGAACTTTGCTAAAGATGTTCTTGTTTTATTTGTCTATCTGTATAGCGGGCTAAGTCTCCTTTTTGTTCTATATGTAATATATGTGATATGAATTACTGTAATTATGACGTCACGCCTATGATATAAAGTTCAAAATTTCTGTCCCATGTATATCAACACAACTCAATGGACTCCATATATTTTGTATATTTGCTTTCATAGCCCCTAATTATATGTTATTTTGTTAAGAGGCCTTTGGTAATCCAAGGATTACTGGCCGATTACAACGCTAAACCTATAAGGGCGGGTTTGGGTCGAGATAGAGTGGTATCAGAGCACGAGTTATACCGTACACACAAGTCCATATGAGCTATAGGATGTCCTAGAAAATAATTAGGGACATTTCATCTGCATGTGTGAGTGTGTGATAATCTTTATAAATGTGAAAACTAAATTTGAACTTAAACAAATGAAATTGAAAGAAATGAACAAAATTATTGCGATGTTTATTATTACCTTGTCTCTCTATAGCATCATGGAAAATGCAAGAAGTAATGACACGATTGAATCCTCAGAGGCTCGCATGAGTTGTACGGAACAAATGCTTGCAGCCCTGACAGAAGCAATGATACAATAACAGAGGCAACAACCTTTGCCCCCACCACCTCCACCAGCTCAAAATGAGCTAGACAACAATGATATAATCAACTTGACTAAAAAATTCATGAAGATGAAACCGCCGACTTTCCTGGGTGGTATTGAACCATTAAAGGCAGAAACATGGTTATTGGAAATGGATAAATTATTCGAAGTGTTTCCCTGCTATGAGATTCAGAAAGTTTCTTTTGGCCACCTACACTGTGAAAGATGAAGCCCAGAGATGGTGGTTATTGATCCGAAATAGTAATGGGAATATGACATGGGCTCAATTTAATGCGATCTTCTATGACAAGTACTTTCCCTAGTGCTTTCGGGATCGAAAAGTTTCTGAATTCCAAGAACTCAAACAAGGCAGGATGTTAGTGGCCGAATATGAAGCCAAGTTTACTGAATTAGCGTGGTTTGCTCCACATATGGTGGATACGGACTACAGGAAAGCTTGAAAATTTGAGGGTGGATTGGATTTGGATATATTTGATTGGGTAGGTGTCCTAAAACTACCTACGTATGTAGATGTGCTTGATAGAGCATTGATGGCAGAAGCCAATCTGGCAGCAAAGAAACAAGTTAAAGCCCCAATAACAGAATTGAAGGGTAAAAGGTCTGGATACGGTTTTAGGAAGGGCTGTTCTTTTGTAAACAAGAAGTAGAAGACAGGTCCATACTAGTTTGTCCTGATTGTGGAAGAAAACGTCAGGGTGTATATTACCGTGCATCTGGTGCTTGTTTCCGATGTAATAAGACGGGTCATGTAGTGAGAGATTGCCCACTTAGATCTGATAATGCTGACCGTCTTGCAACAAGTTCAGTCGGATTTGCTTCTACAGTTAGAACAAATACGAGAGCTAACATTGGGGGAGAAACCTTGAGACAAGGCTGAGTTTTTGCACTAGTGCCTGGTGACGTACAGAACACTAAAGCTGTGGTGTCAGGTATACTCCCTATTTGTTCTCAAAATACATGTGTACTGATAGATTCTGGTTTTCAGTATTCTTTTGTATCGCATGCCTTCTCTCAAAAATTAACTAGACCACTAGAACCTATGAATTATTTGTTATCTATAACTACACCATATGGAGGCTCTATGGCATGCGCACATGTTTATCCGACATGTGACATTGTGATTGGTGACATGACATTATAAGTTGATTTATTGCCTTTGAGAATTGATCATTTTGACTGCATATTGGGTATGGACTGGTTAACGAAGTACTGTGCATCTATTGACTGTGTGAATAAATCTGTTATATTTTGTCCACTCGGGTTACCAGAGTTTGTGTTTGCTGGGAATGGGGTAGTTCCTTCCCCATACTTGATTTCTGTTATGAAAGCTGTTAATTGCTTAGAAAGGGATGTAGGGGCTATGTGTGTTGTGTTTTGATTAAGGCTTCTGCTAGTCCTAATGTGGAAACCATTCCTATTCTTTGTGAATTTTTTGATGTGTTTTTGGATGAATTGCCAGGGGACTTAATTGATAGAGAAATTGAATTCACCATTGATGTAATACCCGGAACACAACCAATTTCTAAAACCCCATACCGAATGTTAATTTATAAATTGAAAGAATTAAAAGCTCAGCTCCAAGAACTCTTAGACAAGAAATTTATCCCTCGAGCACTTCACCATGGGGTGCTCCAGTTGTATTTGTGAAAAAGAAAGATGGATCCTTAAGGCTGTGTATAGACTATAGGGAGTTGAACAAAGTGACTGTTAAGAACAAATACCCACTACCCCGAATAGATGACCTATTTGACCAACTCCAGGGAGCCCAAGTCTTTTCTAAGATTGAAATTAGATCCGGGTATCACTAGTTAAAGGTCAAGGTAGAAGACATAGAGAAGGCTGCATTCAGAACTAGATATGGGCACTATGAATTCTTAGTAATGCCATTTGGGGTAACTAATGCACCTGCGACATTCATGGATTTAATGAATAGGGTGTTCAAACAATTTCTGGATGAATTTATTGTTGTCTTTATTGATGATATACTGGTTTACTCCAAAAGCAGAGAAGAACATGAAAATCATTTGAGAATTGCCTTACAAATCTTGAGAGAAAAGAAATTGTATGCAAAACTTTTCAAATGTGAATTTTGGCTTGACAGTATAGCATTTTTGGGGCATGTAATCAACAAGGATGGCATATCGATGGATCCACAGAAATTTGAGGCCATTGTAGACTGGCCAAGGCCAACCAATGTGTTAGAAATCCGAAGCTTTCTAGGACTTGCAGGTTATTATTGGAGATTCATGAAAGACTTTTCAAAACTTGCTATGCCATTAATACAGTTAACATAGAAAAATGTACCATTTGATTGGACCGATCAATGGGAATTAGCCTTCTAGGAACTGAAGACTAGACTAGTTACTGCACCAATTCTAACATTGCCTAATGGAACCGATGGGTTCTAGATTTATAGTGATGCTTCCTACAAAGGCTTGGGGTGTGTGTTAATGTAGAATGGGAAGGAAATTGCATATGCTTCTCGGCAACTCCGACTACATGAAAAGAACTATCCAACGCATGACCTTGAATTAACAGCTGTGGTGTTTGCTCTGAAAATTTGGCGATACTATTTGTATGGTGTGACTTGTGAGGTGTATACCGACCATAAAAGTTTGAAATATTTCTTTATGCATTAAGAATTAAACATGAGATAGAGATAGTGGCTTGAATTAATAAAAGACTATGATTTGCAGATTTTGTATTATCTGGGGAAAACCAATACCGTTGCAGATGTTTTGAGCCGGAAATCCATTACCAAATTTGTCATGTTTGCTCATCGGTTAGAGAGAGTTATTAAGTGACTTGGAGTAGAATGAGATTGAAATTATACTGCGGGAATAGGGCGAAATCCTAGCCGCCATTTCTGCCCAGCCTGTAATTATTGAAGAGATTAGGGAGAAACAACTGCAAGTTGCATTTTTGAAAAAGATTATGGATGAAAATGACTCAAAACTGAGGCTGAGATTTGTGCTTGATAATAATGTGTTGAAATTTCAGAATAGGCTGTGTACTGGATTGTCCTAACTTGAGGAAACGTGTTATGACTGAAGCTCATAACTCTAAATTTGCTATGCATCCGGGGAATACGAAGATGTACTATGACTTAAAATAGAATTTTTGGTGGCCGGGAATGAAAAAGAGTATTGCTGACTATGTGGCTAGATGTCTACATTGCCAACAAGTAAAGGTTGAACATCAACTACCCACTGGATTACTTCAGCCGCTTCCAATATTGGAATGGAAGTAAGAGCATATTACTATGGATTTCATTGTCGGACTGCCTCACTTTTCTCGAGGTATGGATTCTATTTGGGTCATTGTTAATCGTTTAACTAAATCTGCTCATTTTTTACCCGTCAAATCTTTGTATAATGCGGATAAGTTGGCTAACTTGTATGCCAATGAGATTGTGAAATTACATGGAGTTCCAATGTCCATGGTATCTGACAGAGATCCCAAGTTTACTTCGAGATTTTGGCAGAGTTTGCAACAAGCTTTAGGGACCGAGTTGAGATTAAGCAGTGCTTATCACCTACAGATAGATGGCCGATCTGAACAGACCATTCAAACATTAGAGGACATGTTACGAATGTGTGTGTTAGACTTTCAAGGCAATTGGGAGACCTACTTACCATTGGCCGAATTTGTGTATAATAATAGCTACCATTCGAGTATCGGTATGGCCCTTTATGAAGCTTTGTACAGTAGGAAATGTCGTTCTTCTATTGTTGGGCTGAAGTAGGGGACAGACCTTTGTTGGAATTGTGCAAGAAACAATGAAAAATGTAAAATTGATTCAACAAAGACTGAAAACTGCACAAAGTCGCCAAAAGAGTTATGCAGATGTTCGCAGAAAAGATAGGGAATATGAAGTCAGAGATCATGTGTTTATCAAAGTAACTCCAATGAATGGTCAAACATGGTTTGGAGTGAAAGGCTAATTGGCACCAAGATATGTTGGGCCATACGAAATCCTTGAGAAGATCAACCCAGTGGCGTATCGAGTAGCCGTATCGCCGGTCATGGAATACATGCATAATATTTTCCACATCTCCATGCTTCAGGACTATCTATGAGATCCGTTACATGTCATTGAACCAACACATGTGCTTTTGAAAGATGACTACAACTATAAGGAGAGGCCAGTTAAAATTGTGAACCGTTGTGGACTCGCTTTTTTTCTGCGCCCCACCTTTCGGAAAGGTTTGAAAGAAAAGGCCTCACAGTTTGGACTCCCGCGGTTCTGAATCTAGTCTCACAAGTGCAATGTGAAACTGATAAACACCAAAAAGTCCAAGTCCAGCAAACCTTTTGGAAAATCAATTTTAAATCAAATAATGCCAAAATTGGACTGCTTTGCCAGATACAGAGTCGCCACCTAAATATTTTATTTTTGGAAAAATTTAGGAAACCCTGACTCATGCTGAAGGCCACGTGTCCAGCATCACCAAAGTTGCCTCGGCTAGGGAACTTGGGTACGAGGGGAGAAGGTCATGAATTGAGCACCCCCACTCACTCGATCAAAGATCGGCCTCTACTAATCATGATATGATTTTTTATAAACATTATGCATTCTTATTCCGGTTATTAAACTAGCTTTACTATGTGATGTGCACAAGCAATTATAGACTAGTTTGCTCAATTTGGAACAATTCAACTCATGTTTGTTTATGAAAATGGTTTGAATTTGCCACCTCAAGTGGGCTTAAAGATGCGGATTTGCCACCAAACACGGTGGGCTTAAAACATAATTTGCCACTTTAACAAAGTGGGCTTAAAACATACATTTTGTCGAATCGTTTCAATTCAAACAACAAGCATTCATCCACAGGCATTCAAGCAGTTTAGCATTTAAGCACATAGCCTCATGGAAAGCATGCAAAAGATGGTAACATGGCAATCAAACTCATGCAAGTATGCTAAAGCGTAAAACTCACAGAGTACTCCAAGCCAAAATAGAAATTAGTTAGAAAGATGCATGATTCTAACTATATAAGATGCCTAATGTAACACATGTAATATGCAATTTAATAGGCTCGGCTACTAATATGGCATATGGATCGATTAGAACAACATGTGATAAACACATATTCAAAGAAAACTTTGAAATGACAATGCAGTTTGAATGATGTGCCGAGCCTCGGTGCATGCAATACGAATGAATGGATGCAAGCATGCGATATGCTAACTGAAATATGATGCTCTTAAACCAACCATCAAAAGTGGTTAAATAAAAGGGAGAAAGACGTGGGGTTGGAAAACATATACACACACGCACACTTATTATAACATTATGCCCCGCGAAGGAGGGTCCGAATGAATAAGCGAACCAACTGGCTACGCTAATTAAGCTAACTAATTATTACAAACCAAATTAATTAACTATTCTAGTTAACTAATTATTATAAACCAAATTAATTAACTATTCTAGTTAACTAATTATTACAAACCGAAATTGAATAACTAGTTAATCTAACTAATTATTTAAAACACTTAATTAACTACAACTAATTAATTACAACACATATTTAAACTAGATATTTAAGCGTTAAATAAGCTTGAAATGCAAGAGAGGCTCATGCACATACTCGGCTTCCACCCAAAAAGTCGCTGTTTTGCTACTGAAAGCCTCTGCTTGCACATATGATCACTGAAAATTTTGCCAACTTCCAGAATACCTCTGCTCCATCTTACCAACACACTATGCAAAAATCACTGATGGTCGACAAGAGGGACAAGGGGCCGGTCGGCTACTGGTGGTGGCTGTTGGCTACTAATGAGCTTCCTTGCTACTACATAGAGCAAACAGTGTATTCTCACAGGTTGTTTGTACTGTTTACCTTCTTTATCATCACACAAGCTCAAAGGAGAGAAACTCTTGGCCCTCAAAGCATCAATCAAGCAATTTCCATGCATGATGGCTAAGGGACCAAGTTTGTACAAGTTTAATAAATGCACAAACATGACCAAAATGACCACCACCCTATCATGCATGATCAAGGGCAATGGTGACCTAGGAAGATGATACATTTCATCATTTTGAGTATGAAATGTCCCATTTTCCTTGTGTTCAAATTAACGTCCGATTTGAACACATGTAATGCAACACAAAGAATGCTTATCTTGTACACTTTTACTTGCCAATTTTGTTTACTTATTTTAATTACCAAACCATTCATTAATCAATTTGTCCATTGGTGAGTGTCTTTTAAAGTGAAAGAAGTGTCAACCAAGGGGTGGCTTAAGGCATGAGAGAAGCTTCATACCGTTGGTAATGACCCTTAAAGGAGGATTAAACCATTAAGCATGAGCCTCAATCTCAAGCTTAAACAATCCTAAGGTTGAAACAACCCTCAAAACAAATGAAAAAGTGAAGAAATGAGGGAGATTGCAGAGATTGTATGTGCTGAAATTGAGTGATAAAAGCACTAAAAACATGCAACCAACAAACATGTAACCAACTCACACCAATGATGGTTAAAGCCTTAAAACACTTCACTAGTGAAGAAATTAACACTATAACTATGCAAAACAAGACTCAAACAAACTAACCAGCCCAAAATAGAGCTAAAAAATGTTAAAATAAAGTGTAAAACAGCTGGACTCAAGCTAAGTTAAGCTAGAAAAACATGCTAACATGTGAAGCTAACCAGGTATGCAAACAAGACACGAGGAGGGAAGGCTAACCCCTCCAATTTTGGACTTCAAAATGAGTTTTTGGCCACTAAAAATACTCTGAAATTCAGTGGTTAAAAGGCTTAAAAAAGTTGATTTGAAAGTGATGAATAAAGGCACAAGAGCTTAGCAAACTAGTAAGCAAGAAGGGTGAACCCCCTAACTAAAAAAGGCTCAAACCACCACTTTTAAGTCACAAAAACAGAACTTCTTATGACTCAAAATCAGGCCAAAAACAATTGAAATAGATGGCAAAACAAGTATACTAAACAAGTTAACAAAGAAAGTAAACTACCTCTTGAGGCAACGAGCAACTCTAGGCACAAATCCAAGCTAAAACCACTTGCTAGAGCTCAAAGCAAGTCTCAAGGAACCTCAGCTCAAAGAGAAGTAACTTTGATCAAGGTAGTGTATGTAAAAGTGTAGAGAAAACTAGTTATAAAGCACAAAATTGGAAGAGAGAGAGAGAAAGAGAATTTTGTTCCAAAATTGCTAACCTCTCAAAATAGGATAGGAACCCCCATATATATAGAAAAAACACTCATTGAGCTTAGGAACATCCCACCATACATGTGTAGGCAGATGCAGCTCAATGTGCTAACAGCTGGCACAATTGTTAACAAATATCTGGAAAAAGGCAATGGTGGCCGTGGGCCACCATTGGTGGCCGACAACCATTATCCATGGCCGACAGCCTATGGTGGTGGCCGACAAGTCACCAAAAGTTCCAAGCAAGAAAAACCAACGTTTTGGTCCAAAACAAGGTTCAAAACAGATAAGGTTTCAAGGCTTAAAGGCAGGGCACTCCGCCGAGGACTTCGAACACTCAAAACGAACACATGCAATCATAATCATTGAGTACACAAGTGATGACGTCCGAGTCTTGAAGACGGTAAAAAATGGGGTGTCTATAGTTGCCCCTTATAGACACCCCATTTTTGACCGACCTTAAGACTCAGACATCGTCGATTGAGCGCTCGATGATTGCACATGTTGTGCTCGTTTCGAGGTTTCGGAGTTTTGGCTGAGAGCCTTGCCTCTGGGCCTCTGAACTCTTTGTGCTTTGGCTCGGTTTGTGGACCGAACCTTGTTTTCTCTTCCCGGAGGGAGGGAGAGGTCTTGTAGACCATCTCTTTGTGGTCGTAGACCACTTTTTGTGGTCGTAGGCCACTTTTCCCGTTTGGAGACTAGTTTCCGATTTTTGGAGCCTTCGGTCGCGCGCCTGGTCTTGGACCGCTTAACATTCTCCGTTTGGCGTGGTTTTTGAACCATGCCTTGTTGCCTCTGCCTAGAGGAACACCGTGGTCCGGGAGACCACTTTTGTGGTTGTATACCACTTTTGATGCCCGTAGACTAGTTTTTGAGGCTTTCGAGTGCGTGCTTTGCCTCCCGATCTCTCGTCTTGCATCCGTTTTGGTTTGTTTTTGGTACAAACCTTGTTTTCCTTGTTTGGAAGGTGGTACAAGGGTGGGAGACCAGTTTTTCCCCTTGGAGACCACTTTTCCTCCTACCAACCAGTTTTCTGGTCGGATAACTGGTTTTCTTGGTATTTGGACCACTTTTTCTGGTCGGCCACCATACCACCACCTTGCTTTCAGTGTGTAGACTTCTCCCACCTATGGCCGACCAGTTTTTGTTCTGGGAGACCACTTGAAGTGGTTAGCCGACCACTTTAAGTAGCTGGCCGACCACTTCAGGTGGTCGGTTACTTTTTGGCACCTTTTTGGAGATATTTTCCTCGAGCAGGCACAGCTAGAGGGCACTGAAGCCGTCCTCCTGGCCTTGAGCCTTAGCTTCCTTGAGAAGCTTTGCCTTTTGTTCTCTATAAGAGAGAACCACCTCCTCCCTCCTCTTGGTTAAGAAAATTTGGCTTGAGAGTTATACATATAGCTTTGTCTCTATATTGCTCTACTTCTTCATTTTTGTGCCTTAAAGTGTAGTTTTGTCTTACTTTTGCACACAAACACACACTCAAACACCATACCTTTGTTGCTGAGGCTTCTTGAGGTTGTTTTTGGACTGGTTTTGATCCAAAAAGTGTGCTGGAGTTGCAGTCTTGAAGAGGTGCTACAAGGGTGAGTTTCTAACCCTTAAATCCCCCATTTTTGCTTAAGCTTTTGAGCCTATTTGCATGCTGTTTTAGGACTAACTCTTAACTATAAAAATTTCTGATTTTTGGTCCTTAAGATCTTTCTTTGAGGTCACTTTTGTGTTTGGGGTTGTTTACCCCCTCTTAGGCCTTGTTTGGCCTTGCTTTTGTGCCTTCTTTTTTATGCTGTGGGATCACCTTTGCAAGACCTTTCTACCACTGAAATCCAAAGGATTCTCAGTGGTGGAGAGGAGGTTTTGAGGTCCCAAAAAGGAGAGGGTCATCCCCTCTCCTTGTGTCTTCAATACTTGCCTTCATATGCCTCAAGATTAAGCATGCTTGTTAAGCTTGTATTAGCTTGTTCTTAGCTTGTATTTGGGGTTATTTTGAGTAGGCATGCCACTGTTTTTGGTTGTCTTGATCACCCCATGCATGCCCAAAACACTTGTAGTGTAAATCTTGCAAACTAGCTTTGTATGCCTCATGTTTGAGCATGTCTTTTTAGCTGGTTTTGAGGCCATCTCAGTAGGTTTTTGGTGTTATTTCAGCATGGCTTGGATCTGTTTTGGGTTGGTTTGATTGGCTGTTGCATGCATAATACACTTGTAGTGTAAATTTCATAAACTAGTCTTGTATGCTTCATGAAGTAGCATGTCATTCTAGCTTATGTTGAGTCCATTTCAGCATGTTTTTGGTGATGTTTTGCCATGTCATGACTCTGTTTTGGGTGGATTTGGTTGGCCCTTGCATGCTCCATGCACTTGTAGTACAATTCCATGAATTAGCCTAACATGCATCATGCTTTAACATGTCATTTTAGCATGCTTTTGGTTTAACTTTAAGAAGCTTTTGTCCATGTTTTGACATTCTTTAGCTCTGATTTTGGTTGTTTTGGCCATGCATGACTTGCTTTGTATAGCTATGGTTCAATCTAGTTTGTTAGCTTTGTGTAGCAAGTCCACCAGCATGCTTTACTTGGACCATTTGAATGATTTGGCATCATTTATTATGTGATTTCAGTCCATGTTTCATGCTCATGCACTTGCATTTATCACTCATTCAATGCCTTGGAGGGTTGGCCCTTTATGCCTTAACATGAATCATTGTGTATGCCTTCATGCTTTAGCTTGCGAGCCATCATTTCAATGTGTTTTTGGGGTTGTTTTGCCATGATATAACTCTGATTTTTGTTGGTTAAGTCATTCCATTCTTGGTCTTAATAGGTGTAGTGTAATCCACCTTATTTGCCTTGCATTCACCATGCCTTATGCCCTTCATGCTAGCTTGTTTTGGCTTCCTTCCATGCATGTTTTAGACTCATTTTAACATGTTCTAGGACTATTTTGGGTTGCCTTTGCCATATCCTTCATGCTTGTATAGCTGTAGTGCAATTGGCCTTACTAGCTTTGTGTTTTGGTGACTCATGCATGCTATCTTTGAGCTACTTAGATGATTTGGCATCATTAAATACTTCATTTCAGAGCTTATAGCATGGCCATGTCCCTACTTCTTTCACTCTTTGAGCACTCTTGAGAGTTGTGCTCTTAGGCCTCTTTGATGGGCCATTGCATGTGCATGCTTGTATATGCTTTATGTACCATAATTTTATCACCATTAGCCACTGATTTGGGCATGGTTGAGGTCTGTCCATTTTGGTTTAAGTCCATTGAGCATGTTTGATTGCATGTTGTTTGCATGCTTACATTACATCGCATTATGTATGCCATATATTTCGCATTGTGTATACTTAGATTACATCGCATTGAGTATGCAATGTTGTCCATTGCATTGAGTATGCCATGTTGTTATTTGCTTGTGAATGCTATCATGTCCCTTGCATGTTTGCATGGTTAGGTTGCATTGCATGTTTGCATGCTTGAGTCGCATTGTGTATGCCATGTTATGTGTTGCATTGTGTTTGGATTAAGTGTTAATCTGAACACGAGAAACGAGGGATGTTTCATACTTAGAGTGATGAAACGTGCCTCAATTCTCGATCGCCGACGCTCATGATCATCCATGATAGAGTTCTAGGCCTTATGTGTTTACTTGTGCATTCATTTTATATTGAATTGTGCAACTTCGCTTCTTGGCCATCATGCATTGAAATGCACGATTGGTGGCTCGAGGGTCGAGAACCACACTCCCTTGAGTTCATGACATGATGGGGAGGGTGGTTGTGCACACATATCTTGCAAATACATTGCCATGCCCTTTCTTGCTCTCTGTTGCAGCAAACTGGAATTCAGCCGCAACAACTGGTCGGCCGACTAGTATTACTAGCTGGCCGATCACTTTTTCTGGTTTTTCAGCACAGAAAGTGGTCGGCAGGTGGTCTCCTTCCTTAACAACTGGTCTGAAGCACTCCCACAGATTCCCATGATGGAGTTTCAGCTTTCTGGAGCTTAGTGCAAGGTTTTGAGAACAACTGCAAACAGAGGCAAGTTGGAGCATTGCGACGGATTTCCGAGCAAGGCGACCGAGCATGCATCCAGTCTTCTCCCTCTAAGGACTTTGCCACTGTTTTATTGCTTTCTTTAGCTGCCATGCTTAGATAGCTAGCTTATGCTTCGGTCTGTACTTAATTAGTTAATGCATTAACTTTTCAATTTGTTTTGTAATAATTAGTTAACTCGGATTAGTTAATTAGTTTGTTTTGTAATAATTAGTTTAATTAGCTTAGATTAGCTAGTTAGCTTTTTTATTCGGTCCCTCCGTCGAGAGGGCGTATTGTTGTAATAAGCGTGCGTGCGTGTGATGCATGTCTTCTAACCCTCATTTCTTTCTCCCTTTTACTTAACCGCTTACGATGGTTAGTTTTAGGGCATATTTTGTTTAGCATACCTTATGCTTCACATGCGTGCATCATTCATCTATTTTGCATGCACCGGGCTCGGCACATCATACTAACTGCATTGTATTCCAATTCCAATTTGAATACATGTACCAAGTTGCATTTCATATGCCATTTCTTAGAATAGCCGAGCCTATCTTAGTTGCATTTCACATGTGTTGCATTAGCCATCTTAACATGAACTAGGATCATACATGATTTCTAACTAGTTCTCTGTTTTGGCTCAGAGTACACTGTGAATGTTTACGCTTTAGCATACTGCATGTGTGTTATTGACTACCATGAAAGCATGCTTGCCATGAGGCTAATTGCTTATCTGATATAACTGCCTGAATGCCTGTGGGTGAAGGTTGGGTTCCTTGAATTGGAACAATTCATCAAAACCCGAATTTAGCCTACTTGCGAGTAGCAAACTTCAAAACCATTTTCACAAGTGAACATGCAATGTTTTGTTCCAATTCAGGCGATCTAGTCTATACTTGTTTGCTGTGCACATAACATAGTAATTCTAGGTTAATAAATGGAATAAGAACACATGTGTTTTCAAAAACAAAATATCATGCTTAGTACATGCCAATCTTTGATCGGGCGAACGAGGGTGCTCATTGTATGACCTTTCCCTCTCGTACCCAAGTTCCCGAGCCAAGGCAACATTGGTGATGACGGATACGTGGACTTAGGCACGAGTCAGGGTTTTCTAAATTTTTTCCAAAATAAAATATTTAGGTGGCAACTCTGTATCTAGCAAAGCAGTCCATGTTTGGCACTTCTTTATAAAAATTGGTTTTCCAAAACGATTTTCCGGATTTGGACTCTTTAGTGATGTATCGGTCTCATATCACACATTGTGAGATTAGATTCAGAATCGTGACATTGAGTCTGAACTGTAGTAGCTCGGAACAAAATGAGATCCCGCTCGCATTATTGCGCGTGCGGATATCGATGGGTTCCCGGGAGCGCGTCTACAGTTTTTGGCGACTCTGTTGGGGACTTAGAGAACTTGACTCGAACTCATGATATTTTGTTTTTGCTTACACTTATGTGTCTCTTTGCATTGCATTTGCATTGGTGCGCCAGGGACACCGTGTTTGCCTATGCTATTCCTGAATGGTTTACCGGAGGCTTGCTTTGAAAAGTGTACCATAAGGCTGACTGGTTGCGGGTTCTGCCACGATGGGAACACAAACCCCGATTTTTACCGGGGCACCCCTTTTGACCATTCGACCTAGTGCATATTCGGAATCTGTAGTGACCATTCCCAGCTAGGACAGTTTGCTTACCCGATTGTAGGTTGTTTTGAAACCGCTGTGTGCATAGTGAAACCCTAGCTTCTGACAAAATAGGACAGGAAAACCCTACCCCAACATAGGAGTGTTTTGGCTCATTTGCTTACTATATGCTTTTAGAGTGTGTCTCTACCAGGAATGCATGTATCAGTTTGCAAGTCTGAGTATCAAGCCTGTGGGCATAGTGTTTGGAGAAACATTTTTATCTGAGGATATCAGATTTGGGGCAGCCATTTGGGCACAGTAAACAGCGTTTGAGAACAGTGTGTTCAGCTTACAAGTGCCAACTGTGGGTTGTCAGGCCAACTGTGTGTTGTCTTTAATTTATTCAGCTCATAACATAGCACACTACACGCTTTGGTTGTATGTTTCTTTATTATGCTTTATTTATGTTTTTGCAAGGTAGTTTAGCACAATTGCATCCAACCAGGCAGATATTCCCCAAGCACTCTGGGTTAGAGGTCACAGGCTTCATCGATCTGAGGATTTGATAGACGGACAACCAGTGTGCCACTCATTACCCCCGGTTACTAGACGGAGGGCAGTTAGGCAGAGGATATCAGTTCAGTAGTCAGTTCAGAGGGCTTTGTCTACCCCACCTGAGTATAGTAGGGATCAGAGTTCTGTTTCTCCCGCAGAGAGGGAACATATACCGGTTATTCAGATAGACCAGTACAGTATGGCAGGAATAGAAGAGATGATGCGTCACCTTCAGGAGGGTATGAAAGCCATGCAGCAGGATGTTGCCCACCAGGCAGAAGTGTCTGCATGTCAAGCCGAGGTAGTGACCCAACAGGCAGAGTTAATTGCCAGGCTACAGCAGCAAACTGGAGCATTTGCTTCGCACACACCTCCTCCCCTACCCAGAGTTCCAATACTTGGGGAAACGCCAAATGTTCAGGAAAATACGGACATTCCAACGGGGCCAGCTCCGCCCCCAATCCTACCCCAGCTATCCAAAGCGCCCACCAACCTAGTAGATTCATCGTTTGAGTTCGAGGTGGATCCAACGGCGTTAAAAGTGAGCAAGCTAGAAAAGCTTTTCAAGAAGTCTTAAGGTGTGAAATCCATTCCAGATATAGAGGATGGATATACCAACTTGGCCGTGACACTGCCAGACCAGTTTAAGATGCCGCACATCGACCGCTTTGATGGGTTTGGAGATCTTATGGTGCACCTACGGCTGTTTTCAGACATCTTGGGGCCAATGGGCCTTTCCAGATTGCAGAAGCTTTCTTTGTTTGGCCGGACCCTGTCGGGTGTAGCGGCTATTTGGTATGCAAAATTGGAAGACTCTGTTAAAAGGAACTGGGAGGAGATGGCTGAGGTCTTCATAGCTCAAAACTCTTACAACACTCAGATCGAGGTCACAACTCGTGATCTCGAGACAACCAGGCAAGAGCCAAAGGAGAGCGTCTCCGATTTTGTGACCTGTTGGAGGGCTAATGCCTCGATGATGACCATTAGGCCTGTTGACAAAGATCAGATTCGGATGGTTATGCGCAACCTTCAACCCAAGCTCATGCAAAAGATGATCATTCTCCCCCTACCTACCTTTTGTAGATTTGCATGAAATTGGGGTGCAGATTGAGGACACAATGAAACGAGGTTTGATTGACGCTGAAAGAGAGCAGCCCAGGAGGACATTCAACTGCAGTATGAATGCAGGCACAAGCAATGCTACAGCTGCCAGATCTACAGATGTAGGAATGGTCACCACCACCACCACCACTCCAAATGCCCTCAAAGCTACATCCTTTTCCGGTATGTCCGGAAGTAGCTCGCAAACAGTCAGATATGCCCCTAAAGGCCAAAGAACCTTCACCCCACTATACATGCCTTTGTCCAAGGCTTTGGGGGTTTTAATCAAGAAAGGGCACTTGAAGCCCCAAGAGCCGCGGCCCTTACCAGAAAAACTTCCTCCTTCCCATAACCCGGCGAAGTACTGCGCCTATCACCAACAACATGGTCACGAAACCAACCAGTGCTTTCGATTGTGTCATGAGATTCAAGATCTCATTGACAACAGGGTGATTATGCCTCAGGAGACACTGAATGTCACAACCAAGCCTCTCCCACCACATAACCAAGCTCCACCTCCCAAACGAATCAACCTAATCCAAACTGGGGTTGTGTCATACGACCCTAGCATATATATCATCCCTTCCCACCTACCCAAGATGGAGGTGTTCATTCCTGATAGCACTGACTTGTGCATGTTGGACATCTCCCAAAACCGGTGGTGGTGACTACCGAAGATAGAGCAGGGATCACTTTGGGAGCAGAGAAGAATGAGGATTCAGAGCCTGAGGGATCTGCGAGTTTTGAGTATAACCCAAGTGGTTATATTACTTCAACGGACCAGTCTAGACCAAGAGTGGAGCTTTCGGTTGGGGCAAAGATCTGTGTAGCTCGAGAGGATGGACCTAATCAACGGCTAGATGACCTGGCAGAACTAGAAAAGGACATTACAAATCTATAATTCTTTAAAGAATAGGATTCAGGGGAAGTGATTGTCAACTGGTTCGATATGGAAGGGTCAGCAGAGGTTACTGGGTGGCTCAGCGACGAGCCAGATGTTATTGAGTAGTCTCAGCCAGAACAGGGTTCGTCAGAAACGGGGAGATCAGTAGTGGCCGGAATGGTCGGGGATTAGAATGAACCGCCGAAGAGCACCGGTGTTAAGAATTTTGCTTGGGATCAGAACAGTTTGAGTACAGAGGATGCTGAGCAGCAGGCTGCACTGAAACAGTTTGAGCAGGAAAAAATCAAAGATCTGGAGAGGGCTAGAAAGGCCAAAGCCCTTGTGGGGACTGAATGTGCTGTGAGCACGGGAATGGAATGCTTTGTGCGCACAGGAACAGTTGTAACAGAACCAGAGAGTTGCTTGTCGATTGCCGACGGAATGTGGTGGGAAGATGACGACCTATGTCTTGCCCACACAGACGAAGGTTGGGGGAATAACCAGCCGGATGATACCTGATATATTAGAGAGGTGGACCACATGACCAGGAGTGGGCGGTACTTCAAGCCCCCACACCTAGATCAACCAGAGGCGTCCGGAAAGGATAAGGAGGCGGAGAGGCAGAAAGAAAAGTTACTCGAGGAGGAAGCTGTGTTGAAACAGCTTAAGAAGATACAAGCAGACATCTCCATTTGGGACTGCTTATGGCCTTAAGAGTTCATAGATAGGCTGCCCTTTCTGCGATGGACAAGGCCAAACTTTCAATTGACACCACGCCTGAGCAACTGGTAGGATTGGTCTTTCTGGGAGGAGCTTCCCCGATGATAACCTTCACTGACAAGGAGCTGCCGCCTGAGGGCACAAATCATAACAAACCACTCTACATCTCTGTGGAGTGTAGAGATAAATGGATACCAGTAGTTCTTGTTGACACAGGATCTACTATCAATGTGTTCCCATCAAGGATAGCATATGCAATCAGGTTGAAGCCCGCGGACTTTGTACCCACTGCCCAGGTGATTTGGGCATATGACAATACCAGCAGAGAAGTGATGGGAACTGTACAGGTTCAGAATTAGGTTGGTCCAGGACAACACGATGTTGACTTTCATGTTTTGGACGTTCCCGCAACCTTCAACTTACTCTTAGGGTAGTCGTGGCTGCACCAAGTAAAGGCAGTCTCTTCCACCCTGCATCAGATGCTGAAGTATCTCCACGGGAAGGGGGTGGCTATAGTTTTTGGGAATTCTTCAATCCATTCACCGCCAGAGGTTTCTACACCGGTTCTGGAAATTGACCATGGCACGGAGGATGTGTTCCTGTTGAGGTTTACCCTAGTTGAGGCTCGGGTCGTACAGAACATTTTGGTTGTTGATGAGGGGTTATATGTTAGTGCACAGTCTGTGTACCTCATGAACAAGCTCTAGCACATCCCCGGGATGGGATTAGGTAGAAGTGGCTGGAAAGGTGTTGCAACATCGGCCGAAGTGCCGCATAACCCACATACCTTTGGCTTAGGTTATTTGCCTACCAAAGAGGACTGGGTGAGAAAAGACAAGGAGATGGCTGGAAGAGCCAGAGCAAAGCGAGATGAAAAGCCTTATGAGTTGGTGCACCGGCCCATCCAGGGTACCCTAAACGAACGTTTCGTCCAGGAGGGGGGAAGACTTTCCATTTTGTGGCTTCCCTGAGCCATGGCTAAACGCAGAAAGGCGGTGGTTGCTGGGGTTTGAGATATTCTTTGATTTGCAATTGTCTAGGGATGATGTTGCTGAGGAGCAGGTAGACCCATCAGCTGAGGTTGAGCAATGCAGGGAAGAGGATTCCGAGAGTGCAGAGATTAAAATGGGAGTAGCACTAGCTTGTCTACTTTCAGATCCTTCGATCGTACATGAGTGCTTGGGGGATAACTTCTCGGTGTCCATGATCGGGAATGAAACGGATGCGAGCCTATCTTCAAACATTCTGGATGCATCCATCGCACCTTCCCTCGTCTGGCAATACGAGGAGGGATTCTTATCGAGCAGCACCAGGTCAGGTAGTGAGCCGGAATCTGATTCCATTGAGTCCGTAAAGTCGGAATCAGGTTCTAGCTCGTTTGAGTCTGAGTCTGGGATTCTTTGGGGTGACAACCCGGATGCCACAATCCTGTCTAGGTCATCTTTTTCTTTTTCCTTTGAGTCTGTTGTAACAGAGAAATCAGATGATGTAGAAGTGATTAATAAGAATTGTGTGGCTGTGGCCTTCGATTACTTTTCTGTGCCTTTGATTTATTGCATTAATCAGGACTTTCAAAATTTCAATGAAAACGATGAGGAAGAAATCCCTCCGGTTTTGAAATTTTTTCTTGATCAAGAGTAGGAGAGGTTTGTAAAACCCTTGGTTGATGAAATCACCCAAATTAACGTTGGTACTGAGAAGGACCCGCGGCTGGTCCAGATTGGGTCCACGTTGTCTTCGGAGGAGCGCGAGCGCTTAGTCGCTTTATTAAAAGATTTCAAAGATGTTTTCGCGTGGTCCTACAAAGACATGCCTGGAATCGATTCTGAGATTGTACAGTACCGGATCCCTCTTAACCTAGAGACCCGACCTGTTAAGCAGAAGCTCAGAACGATCCGCCCGGACTGGGCTCTCAAGATCAAAGAAAAAGTCACCAAGCAAATTGATGCAGGGTTCCTGTTGGTATCCGAATACCCAACTTGGTTGGCCAATATAGTTCCAGTGCCGAAGAAAGACGTCAGAATTTGGGTATGTGTGGGGTTCAGAGATTTGAATAAAGCCAGTCCGAAGGACGACTTTCCTCTACCGCATATCGATGAGTTAGTGGACTTCACTGTTGGGCATGCGTTGTTCTCATTCATGGATGGCTTTTTAGGCTACAATCAGATTCTAATGGCACCCGAAGACCGGGAGAAGACTACTTTTACCACCCCGTGGGGGACCTATTGTTATAGGGTGATGTCGTTTGGGCTGAAAAACGCTGGGGCTACATATCAATGGGCTGTGACCACAATATTACACGACATGATCCATAAAGAGGTTGAGGTGTGCGTGGATGGCATGATTGTCAAGTCCAAAGAA
The DNA here is from genome assembly GCF_055761805.1 of Camellia sinensis. Lineage (NCBI taxonomy): Eukaryota > Viridiplantae > Streptophyta > Magnoliopsida > Ericales > Theaceae > Camellia > Camellia sinensis. The sequence goes on from NC_138964.1 coordinate 195,967,061, forward strand.
AGAGAGGGCCACTACATCACCTTGCAGAAAATTTTCCAAAGGATCAGAGAGTATCGGTTGCGGCTGAATCCTCAGAAGTGTACGTTCGGTGTTACAGTAGGGAAAATACTGGGGTTCTTGATCACACAAAGGGGCATCGTGGTCGACCCTTCCAAAATCAAGACCATCTTAGAAATGTCACCACCAAGGACTGAAAAAGAGGTGTGAGGCTTTCTGGGTAAAGTATAATTCATAAGACGGTTTATTGCTAAATTGACCTTGACTTGTGAACCACTCTTTGGTCTCCTGAAGAATGGAACAAAGTTCCAATGGGACGACTGATACCAAGCTGCTTTTGAACAAATCAAGCAATATTTACAGAACCCACCTGTGTTGTCACTGCCTGAGCCGGGGAAATCGTTGATTCTGTATCTTTCAGTGATTGGAACTACAATGGGCTGTATGCTTGCACAGTAGTCTGAGGACAGAGTGGAGAGAGCTATCTACTATCTGAGCAAGAAGATGCTGGATTACGAGACCCACTACACTCCGCTGGAGAAGGCTTGTCTGGCCTTGGTATGGGTTACCAGGAAGCTGCAGCACTACCTGTTAGCTCACTTCGTAATGCTGGTTTTGAGATTAGATCCCATCAAATATCTTTTCGAGAAATCGGCACTTACGGGTAGGCTAGCTTGTTGGTTGCTTCTGCTTTCCGAATTTAATCTGAAGTATGTGATGTGCAAGTCAGTAAAAGGGAGAACGGTAGCAGAGTTCCTAGCTGATCACCCAGTTGAAGGGGATGAAGCAGTTGAGTACCTATTTCCAGATGAGGCCATTCTGCATGTTAAAGAAGAGACCTGGACGATGTACTTTGACGGAGCGTCAAACCAATACGGATATGGGATAGGGCTGTTGTTGATAGCGCCAGACAATTCCCACATACCTTTGGCATTCAAACTCCGGTTCAAAGTATCGAATAATGAGGCAGAGTATGAAGTATGTATTGCTGGTTTAGAAGCTGCCCTAGAACTAGGGGCAAAACGGTTGGACGTCATTGAGGACTTGAACCTTGTTGTATCTCAAGCTAAAGGAGATTGGAAAGTTAAAGAAGAAAAGATGAGAATTTACCACCAGACCTTGGATGTGTTAATTCCTCGGTTTGAGAAGCTAAATTTCGCCCATCTGTTAAGAGAGAACAACAGGTTCGCAGATTCACTAGCAACTCTATTATCCATGATAGACATCCCTTTCGGAGTCCGGATGCGTCCGATCATCATTGAACAGAAATTTGTGCCGGCCTACGAGCTGATTGCTGCCATAGACGAGGTACAAGATGAAAATCCCTGGTATTACGATGTCTGGAACTTCTTGGAAAAAGAGGCGTATCCACCAGAGGCAAATGCCAAGGATAAGAGGGCAATTCGAAGAATGGCTACTCAGTTTATCATCTGCGGAGGAAAACTGTACAAGAGAGGTCATTTGGGAATGCATAAGCTGTGTGTTGATGCTGAAGAATCCAAGCGCCTAATGGAGGCCATCCATAGAGGAGATTATGGAGCGTACATGAACGGGGTGATGTTGGCTTGGAAGATCCTTAGACAGGGTTATTACTGGTCCACCATGGAGGAGGATTATATTGGCTTTGTTTGACGATGCCACAAATGTCAGATCCATGCAAACCACATGAACATTCCGCCGTCAAGGCTGTACAACATGACTTCGTCATGGCCGTTTTCAGTCTGGGGGATTGACGTAATCGGGGCAGTCACTCCGAAGGGGTCCAATGGGCATGAGTACATTCTGGTAGCGATAGACTACTTCACGAAGTGGGTTGAGGCCCAATCTTACGCAGTGTCGAAGGCATCGCATGTTGCCAAGTTCATCAGGAACAACATCATCTGTCGCTACGGGGTTCCGAATGAGATCATTTCAGATAATGGCTCTCACTTCAAGAAGGAGGTGATCGATCTGTTGGAAAAGTACAGCGTGGCTTTTCACAAGTCATCTACATATTGGCTGCAGACTAACAGAGCAGTTGAGGTTGCCAACAAGAACATGAAGCACATCCTGCAGAAGATGGTGGAAACTTATCGGGATTGGCCAGATAAGCTGCCATTTGCTCTGTGGGGCTACCGGACTTCAATTCGAACTTCTACTAGGGCGACTTCGTATTCTTTGATTTATGGGATGAAGGCTGTTCTACCAATCGAAATTGAGGTTCCGTCATTGTGAGTATTGGCTGAGTGTCAAATAGCTGAGCCAGATTGGCAGCAGAGCAGGTTCGAAGAACTTATGCTATTTGACGAGAGAAGACTGAAAGCACTGTATCACGTTCAGGGTTATCAGCAAAGAATTGCCAGGGCTTTTAACAAGAAGGTTAAGTCCATGAATTTGAAGGAAGGAGATTTGGTGCTCAAAGACAACCGAGCTCCCATCCACGACCATAGGGGCAAGTTCAGACTCAATTGGACTGGTCCTTACATCATCAAGTCTATCTGGTTGGGTGGAGCTGTCGTTCTGATAGACATAGATGGCCTAGAGTTCTCCCAACTGATCAACATGGACAAGTTGAAGAAATACTTTTCCTGAGTGGCTCGCTAGGCCGAAAGCCCGAAAAGGGCGACCTAGGCAAAAGTTAGAGCATGAAAAATTTGAAATAATAAAAACTGAGCTCGCAAGGTTGAAAACCCAGAAAGGGCGGCCTTGGCAAAAGTTAGAGCGCAAAAGGAGAGAGTTAATACACAAGTGAACCCGAGCTGAACTACATAAGGCTTGATTCCAATCTTTGGGATACGTAGGCAACTTCATTCTGAAGTCCAGCCATAAACACTTCCCCGATCAACTTTGTCCATGTGATCATGTTTGGTTATCTTTGTCTATTCTGCATTGAAGAGCTCGGTTTGTGATCTCCAGTGCAGTGCTATTCAGACTATGGGCAACTTTCCAGTTGATGAGGATCTGGGGTTGTACATCTCAGTGATAGATCTCGGGCATGTCCAGTTTTGACCCATATCGAAAATGGTTTTGAAAAGTTTTAATGAAAGTTGATTTTGCTCAAATTAATCTTTTTACGACTTAGACCATTTTTAGACCAAACGAAAAATTTTCAATACCCACAACCTTCAATTGTATTGATTTCAATACAGAGTTCTCCTACTCTTGAATACAAATTGAAGTTGCTTTTTATTACAATCATAAAGAAAACTTGAATGTACTGATTAAAGAAAATAAATTCGGGGCATAGTCAGGTGTTCCTGCGTCCCCTCCCAGAGCTAGTCGAAGCCTCTGAGGCCAAAGTGGGCCCAACCCATGCCTCCTCATCAAGCCAAGCTATGCACTCATTAGAGAGGGTGCAATGAACGTGGGAGCAGGGGCCAGAAGCTCTCTCGTCCTCCATGCTGTGGCATACCGAGCTAGTTGTGCGCCTCGGACTGGAAATGCAGTAGGGTACTCTATCCCTTCCTTCGGGCAAGTTTGATCATGACCAAACTGACGCCGGATTCGAAACGAAAAGTAAAGGACAAAGTGTATCAGATCGATCAACTGAATCCCAGGTTGGCGAGTCATGCTGTAGCTCATCGCCGGTAAATTAAGCCAGGGGCAGCACCAAGCAATGTCAAGAGCAGTCTAACTGCGCACCCATTCGTACCACCATCCCTCGTCAGGGGCATCGACTAAACGTCACCGAAAGAAATAACTGCGAGCTGAATATGCTAGGCAGGAGTCCACAACCCTTAATTTGTCCATCAACCATATCTGAGAAGGGATGAAAAATAAGAGATTAAAGAATAGAGAGGTGTATGTGGAGAGAAAAGTGATAAAAGTGTTTTGAGAGAAAAACCGAGCCTGAGGGCCGAGTGATGTGAGAAATATATGTGAGATGGGGTGGGAAACATTACCTGTAGCAGTAGTGGACTCCCCGCAAATCTAGTCGTCTCTCAGCGATGGAAAGCGTCCAAACCCATCAACGTTTCAGCCAGTGTCATGGCAATGCAATTCTTGCCCTCTTTCAAACCCTGGGCGACCTCAATCAAACGAGCACAAAACCCTCTAGAGCCTAGGGCAAGCAAGAAATATGACAGCATGCACAAGCAAAGCGCATGTCGCCGAAAACCCTGCCAATGATGGTCGTCGCGGTCACCGGCATCGGAAAATCGACGAATCAAACTCGGAATATCCAACACTCCGTCACAAATCAATGACCGAGCGTCATGTAAAGTAAGCCCACACATCTGTCCTAAGGCTTGGACGTGGCCAAAACGGAATTGTGGCAAAATCTCTTTCTCGCGCTCGGATTCTATCAAAACTTGGAAGTCTTTGAAAGTGAGACACATCTCTTGTCCGCCAAAGCTAAAGACGTGAGTTATCGGATTCCAAAACCTTGCCGCGACATGAAGGAATGGAAAATACAGCGGGGTGCGACTCAGCATGAATAGTGCATTTATGTCGAAGCCCCGGAAGTTCAACTTTTCCGAGCCATCTAAGTTGGTGATCCAATTTGTGAGATTTTGGACAAGAAATGCCTTTATTTTGGTGCAAAATTGAGTTGGAATGAGGAAACCACGAAGCTGGAACCTTTATGAAGGATAAGGCACTGTTTGGAGGACAAGTGTCAGAAAACTGGAGGTCCCCAGGCTAACTGGTCGGCCGACCACTTTTTCTGGTCAGCCAGCCAGTTTTTCTAGTTGATCAGCTACTTTTTTGGTTTCCAGGCCAAGAAAGTGGTCGGCCAGCCACTCTTGGTGGTCGGCCATGGAGCAAAAATTGTCTACAGCCTTTTCCTTGCCTCCAGAAGAGAGTCTCTAGCTTTCCTGTGTGCGGAGAGTGTTGAAGGTCCGAGTTTACCTCTGTTTCGGATGCATTCCGTCGCCTTGTTTGTCTAAATTGGATTTGTTTATCAAGTTGTTGCTCTTCGCTTATCGAGTTGTTGCTCTTTGCTTATCGAGTTGTTGCTTTTTGTTTATCGAGTTGTTGCTCTTCGTTTATCGAGTTGTTGCTCATTTGTTTATGGAGTTGTTGCTCTTTATTTATCGAGTTGTTACTCTTTGCTTATCAAGTTGTAAACTTGTTAAAGTCTTGTTGTTGTTTTTAGGATTGAGTCATTTTGTTGCGTTGGTTCACTACTTGACTTGGCAATATGCGATGTTCAGATTCCATTCAATCTCATTTTCGTGCAAAATGGTGCGATGCAATGCTAAGAATACAAATACAACACTTTTTGTACAAAAGCTATTTTCATTCCATCATAGCTTCTTTTTTACAACATTTTACAAAAGAGTACAAGTTTTGAAGAAAATAACACTACCTAAGCTGTACAATGTGCTACAACTACATGTAAAAAGAAAAATAAAGCAGGAACATCTGCATCAATGCTATCAAGCTCAAGACCGAGAGGCCCTCTTCACCCTCTTCGGCTGAGCAGCCTCGGCGCCACCATCGTCGGCATCTCCGTTTGAATCGGAGCCATCATCCTCGGGAGCCTACTCGGTGTCGCCTCCGCCCTCCGAACCGGAACCAGAGTCATTATCCCTGCCTGCAGATGTCTCTGACTGTGGATGCGCCGATTCCTCCTCCTCGCTGGACTCCTCGTAATCCTGTCTGGCAGGCGCCCTACAGCCGCGAGTCGATGCCCCTCTCCTAGCTGCTCGAGAAGGCCTGGATAGCCCAGTCTATAGAGGTGGGACCTGAAAAGGACAGTTTCAATGCATCAACCAGTATGTATATCAGATGTAGATGCAAGAATAGAGTGGGTGCATGCAGATATAGTGTGTGAATATGATGTGTTAGATGTGCTCTACAGATACAATAAATCAATGCAGTGAAATGTTCAGTTTCCATATGTCATTAGAAGTATGATAAATGCAAGGGAATTGAAAAGTACCTGAACGCTGGAGGCATATATCAGCGTCTCCCTTCGCAGGACCATGCTCTCGAGTGAGGCCACCACTTTGAGAAACCCTTCAGTATACTCTCTGGGAGGCTGCAGATGCAAGTTCAAGTCATCAGTGAATGAATGAATGTATAAATATCTGAGTGATTTATGAAAACTGTAAAACATACCGGTGGTGAGTCAGGGTCACTGACGTATCGATGGTCGGGCATTGGAGGCTCTAGTGGAATCGGGTAAGAAGTCCCATATTGCTAGCCCGTCAGCTCGATCGGAAGATCTGGCTATCCAGCATACTGCCAAGTCGAGGGCATCCCTCCAGTCCCGCCTCTCGATGTGCCGGCCCCGCTGGTTGAAGGAATGTCTCTGGCTCAGGCGCGACTCGAGGAAGGCATGTCAGCAGCTCTCCTCCTAGGGGTACGGACACCTGATAGTGGAGGCATTAGGTACGTATGGCGATATGTCGCGTAATCATCCTCCTTCAGGAAAAGGACCCCGCTAATACCCAACATAAGGTCCTCCGCCTTCTGGGGTGTGAGACCCCTTGCGGACCGCATCTTTGGTGGAGGCAGTGAGGGAACGTCCTGATCGGAGTTGCCCATTGTCTGGCGCATGAAGCGCTCTCTAAGAAACCAGGCCTTACCGGCTGGTCCCTCAAACAAGACCCTATATCGGGAGGACCCCCATGCCCTAGCAAACAAAAATCGAGGATTCCCTGGCATGTCGATCTAAGGCTGCCAGGTCACCTGTGGATAACAAGTGCATAAATTAATTAGATGTCATAAATATGCAAGATGAATCAAAGCTGAAAACATGAAGAACTGAGAGTTCTGTATCACCTCCGTCGCCCATATAGTATCAAAGAACTGCTGGAGGTAGAGCAGAGTCTCCCAAGGCCTAGGCCGGCACTGGCCCTCAAATCTGCGTGAGTACGGGATCCTGAGAGGTACCTCGACCTTGAGCTCAGGGGTGAGTGTTGGGAAGTAGGCATAAACCCACAGCTATGAAAGACAAGACAATGGCTGTCAGAATACAGAATGTATAGAATGCAGAATGCTGAGTGCAGGATGCGAATACAGAATATATAGAATGCAGAATGCTGAGTGCAGAATGCGAATACAAAATGTATAGAAAATACAGAATGCTGAGTGTAGAATGTAGAGTACAGAATGTAATGTGTGCGGTATGTAGTGTACAGATAATGAAAAGCAGTAATGTAAATCAAGAGGGCAGAATGTACCTCCCAGGCTCGCCAATAGCCCCCAACTATGGTCCCCTGCTCGCGGGAGGTCGTTCTCATGTAGCAATAAAGGGTAGCGAGGGTAACGCCACCCCAGTCATACTGACTGACCAGTGATAGGTCTACCAGAGCACTAAGCAGATAAAGCCCAATTGTGTTCCACTTGTCGGAGAACAAAGTGGTTTCGAGGTGGAATATCAAAAATCCCCGGGCATACTGCTGTATGGCCTCAATGGTCGTTGGCGTAGTCCCCCTGTACCGCTCGGAGAACCAGGTGTACCTGACCCTGCCTGATGATCTGTCAATTGGTGGACGAGCTCCAAGCAGATAAATCCAAGCGACCTTCCACTCACCCATATCTGCATCGTATGGGATCGGCCGGCCTGCCATGTCAAGGCCCGGCAGCATGGAGAAGTCATATGGGGTCATCGTCATGTACTCGGTGGCTGAAAAATGAAAGGAGTTGGTGGTGTCCCACCATCTCTCTACAAGTACGCCCAGGAGGGTCCTGTTTGCTGGATGACGTGGCAATCCTACACAGAATAGGCCAAACCTAGCCTCGTCCACAATATGCCGGACAGTGTCTGGGAGCTCCACATACCACTCCCTCGCAAGGATCGATCCATAACCCCGTGTGAAACGGGAGGATACCTGCATTCAGAATGAATAGATGTATTCAGTTTCAGATTGAAAAGTATGAGCTGTGTGTTCAAATTTGAAACAAGTGGGTTGTGTGTTCAGAATGAAAAATGTGAGCTGCGTGTGTGGTATGGATTACGTGTTCAGATTGAGCAGTGTGCTATAAACCGAATACCGTGTTATGAACTGCGTGTTCAGATTGAGCGGTGTGCTATGTTATGAAAAAGTGTACTGTGGTATGGACTGCGTGTTCAGATTGAGCAGTGTGCTATAAACCGAATACCGTGTTATGAGCTGCGTGTTCAGATTGAGCGGTGTGCTATGTTATGAAAAAGTGTACTGTGGTATGGACTGCGTGTTCAGATTGAGCAGTGTGCTATAAACTGAATACCGTGTTATGAACTGCGTGTTCAGATTGAGCGGTGTGCTATGTTATGAAAAAGTGTACTGTGGTATGGACTGCGTGTTCAGATTGAGCAGTGTGTTATAAACCGAATACCGTGTTATGAACTGTGTGTTCAGATTGAGCGGTGTGCTATGTTATGAAAAAGTGTACTGTGGTATGGACTGCGTGTTCAGATTGAGCAGTGTGTTATAAACCGAATATCGTGTTATGAACTGCATACTCAGATTGAGCGGTGTACTATGTTATGAAAAAGTGTACTGTGGTATGGACTGCTTGTTCAGATTGAGCAGTGTGCTATAAACCAAATACCGTGTTATGAACTGCGTGTTCAGATTGAGCGGTGTGCTATATTATCAAAAAGTGTACTGTGGTATGGACTGTGTGTTCAGATTGAGCAGTGTGCTATAAACCGAATACCGTGTTATAACTACGTGTTCAGATTGGGCAGTGTGCTATGTTATGACTAAATCGAATGCTGTGTTATGAACTACGTGTTCAGATTGAGCAGTGTTATGAGCTGTGTGCCCAATAAACCGAATGCTGTGTTATGAACTGTGTGTTTAGATTGAGCAGTGTTATGAGCTGTGTGCCCAATAAACCGAATGCTGTGTTATGAACTGCGTGTTCAGATTGACCAGTGTTATGAGCCATCTGCCAACTAAACAGAATGTTGTATTATGAACTCTGTGTTCAGATTAAGCAATGTAATGTGCTGTGTGCCAATTAAACAAAATGCTGTGTTATGAACTGTGTGTTCAGATTGAGCAGTGTAATGTGCTGTGTGCCAATTAAACAGAATGTTGTGCTATGAACTGTGTGTTCAGATTGAGCAGTATAATGAGCTGTGTGCCCAAAACGAGCCGTGTGCCCAAAATGTGTTGTGTGCCAAAATGAGCTGTGTGCTGAATTAACAAAGTGTTGTGTGGTGAGCTGTGTGCCAAATTAGCAGAATGCTGTGTATGAACCGTGTGTTCAGAATGAGTGGAGTGCTGTGTATGTGAATATGTCCAGAACGAGCAGACATGATATATAGCAAAAACATGGAATGTGTGAGAAATGCAAAAGTAAAGTACGCACCTCACGCGCGCGGTGAGATAGATGGGACTCCAGCTCTCGTAGCAGCAGGTCTGAGGGTGCCCGCCACGTGAAGTCTGTGAAGTGGTGGAAGGTGCTAGAAGGTAGAATGTGCTCCTTCGGGTCGTACTTCTCCAGGTCGAACGGCCGAATCCTCAGAGGCAATGGTATAATGTCGGGCTCATCCTCCGCATATGGAGAACCTCTGCCATACGGAATATCATTGGCCATTTGAAGAAATCTACAAGATGATGCAAAAATGAGCCAAAATTACAAAAAGTCAACAAAAGTCAACTCTCAGGAAGAGAAAAAGTCAACGAAAGTCAACGCCTGAGAAAAGGTGCTAAACTTTGAGACAAACATACCTCAAGTGGTGAAAATAAAGAAAGAAGCTCCGAAAACAAATTCTAATAGGTTCAAAGTGAAGAGAATCGAAAGTTTTCGTGAAACAACTTTGCATGGGGTGTTGGAAAACGCGTATAAAGTGCAGATCTGAGAGAGAAAAGGGTCTAGGGAGCAAGAGAAGTTGATTTCGGCCTTGGAGGTGTGAGAAAAACTGATTTGGATGAGTATACTTAAAGAACTGAAGCTAAAAGACCAAACTGCCATGAAATTTAGTTAACTGATCGGCCAGCCAGTCTTTTTAGTCGGCCGACCACTTTTATGGGCAACAACCAGTTGGCCACTTGTATAACTGGTCGCCCATCCTCCTGGGTGATCTTCAGGGCTCTATTGTTCTCCCTGTGTGTTTTGGTGGTGATTGGAGAACTCGGTTCTCAGGAAAGTGCAAGAAAAGTACACTTTTTGGCACGAAATTGTCCCCACGGGAAGTTCAATTCAAGTCTTTGATGCGTGGATCATCGTCACTCGTCAAAAGCAAGGTGTATCCTTTTCAAGTATGTTGTGACCCCTCCGAGAGGTAAATCGGAGGTTCCGGTTGATTTGCTCGCGTTAATGCTTGTATTTCTTTAACCGACATTTTGTTTCAAGGCATGCTATCAAAGTTATACCACCCTCGCATTGTTATGCACACTTTCCTCTCTTGTATTTGTTATGCACACTACTCGTTGCTTTGTTATGCACTCACTACTTGTGTTGTCACGCTCATTTTGCTTACATTGTTATGCACCCCTTACCACATTGTTATGCATCACATTTAGGTTGCATTGTCATGCACCCCTCCGCATTGTTATGCGTCACACTTAGATTGCATTGTCATGCACCCCTTCTGCATTGTTATGGGTCACACTTAGGTTGCATTGTTATGCACCCTTTTCCATATTGTTATGCGTCATACTTAGGTTGCATTGTTATGCACCCCTTCCACCTGCATTGTCGTGCACTCTTCACGTGTGTTGTCACACACGTTTCGCCTGCATTGTTATGCACGTTTCACCAGCATTGTCATGCACCCACATTTCGCTTGCGCTTTCACGCACTTTTCACTTGCATTGCTATGCATGCTTCTAACTATATTGTACTTGTTGAGTTGTTCTCTTATGCAGGCATGATATTGTATGTACGGTTCATTTGAAGTTGGTGCGACCAGACGAACCAGACGGTATTGTATATACTCCACGTGAGACGTAGCGAGAATTGTATAATTTTCTTACATCCTTTCTGCATGTAATATAGCTTGATTCGTATTCGCTTGCTTAAACTGTTGCATTTATTGTGTATAATTGCTTCATTACAGCTTTCTTTGCATGATCATGAGTTATGTTTGGCATCTTGCATGTCATTTGCATTTTGCCCCTGCCTGCGGGCATATCTCTTTGTTATCTTGCCTGTTTGTCTAAGTCTTCGGCCTTGTCAAAAATGGGTCGTCTCTAGGTTTTGACTTTCACTTCCGTCACTTATGACTTCCGAGTTTTGTCAAAGAGAGGCAACTGTAGACACCCCATTTTTGACCGACCTTAAGACTCAGATGTCATCGATTGAGCACTCGATGATTGCACATGTTGTGCTCGTTTCGAGGTTTCAGAGTTTTGGCTAAGAGCCTTGTCGTCGGGCCTCTGAACTCTTTGTGCTTTGGCTCGGTTTGTGGACTGAACCTTGTTTTCTCTTCCCGGAGGGAGGGAGAGATCTTGTAGACCATCTCTTTATGGTCGTAGGTCACTTTTCCCGTTTGGAGACTAGTTTTCTATTTTTGGAGCCTTCGGCCGCCGCCCTGTCTTGGGACCGCTTAACCTTCTCCATTTGGCGTGGTTTTTGAACCATGCCTTGTTGCCTTTGCCTAGAGGAACACTGTGTTCTGGGAGACCACTTTTGTGGTCGTATACCACTTTTGATGCCCGTAGACTAGTTTTCGAGGCTTTCGGCCGCGTGCTTTGCCTCCCGATCTCTCGTCTTGCATTCGTTTTGGTTTGTTTTTGGTACAAACCTTGTTTCCTTGTTTGGAAGGTGGTACAAGGGTGGGAGACCAGTTTTTCCCCTTGGAGACCACTTTTCCTCCTGCCAGCCAGTTTTCTGGTTGGACAACTGGCTTTCTTGGTATTTGGACCACCTTTTCTGGTCGGCCACCACACCACCACCTTGCTTTCAGTGTGTAGACTTCTCCCACCTATGGCCGACCAGTTTTTGTTCTAGGAGACCACTTGAAGTGGTCGGCCGACCAGTTTAAGTAGCAGGCCAACCACTTTAGGTGGTTGGCTGCTTTTTGGCACCTTTTTGGAGATATTTTCCTCGAGCTGGCACAGCTGGAGGGCACTGAAGCCATCCTCCATACACGTGTATGGAGGGATGGCCTTGAGCCTTAGCTTCCTTGAGAAGTTTTGCCTTTTGTTCTCTATAAGAGAGAACCATCTCCTCCCTCCTCTAGGTTAAGAAAATTTGGCTTGAGAGTTATACATATAGCTTTGTCTCTATATTGCTTTTCTTCTTCATTTTTGTGCCTTAAAGTGTAGTTTTGTCTTACTTTTGTACACAAACACACACTCAAACACCATACCTTTGTTGCTGAGGCTTCTTGAGGTTCTTTTTGGTGTTTTTGGACTGGTTTTGATCCAAAAAGTGTGCTGGAGTTGCAGTCTTGAAGAGGTGCTACAAGGGTGAGTTTCTAACCCTTAAATCCCCCATTTTTGCTTAAGCTTTTGAGCCTATTTGCATGCTGTTTTAGGACTAACTCTTAACTACAAAAAGTTCTGATTTTCGATTCTTAAGATCTTTGTTTAAAGTCACTTTTGTGTTTGGGGTTGTTTACCCCCTCTTAGGCCTTGCTTTTGTGCCTTCTTTTTTAAGTTTTGGGATCACCTTTGTATGACCTTTCTACCACTGGAGAGGAGGTTTTGAGGATTATCATCCCCTCTCCTTGTGTCTTCAATACTTGCCTTCATATGCCTCATGATCGAGCCTGTTTGTTAAGCTTGTGTTAGCTTGTTCTTAGCTTGGATTTGGGGTTATTTTGAGTTGGCATGCCACTGTTTTTGGTTGTCTTGATCACCCCATGCATGCCCAATACACTTGTAGTGTAAATCTTGCAAACTAGCTTTGTGTGCCTCATGTTTGAGCATGTCTTTTTAGCTGGTTTTGAGGCCATCTCAGTAGGTTTTTGGTGTTATTTCAGCATGCCTTAGATTTGTTTTGGGTTGGTTTCGTTGGCTTTTGCATGCATAATACACTTGTAGTGTAAATTTCATAAACTAGTCTTGTATGCTTCATGAAGTAGCATGTCTTTCTAGCTTATGTTAAGTCCATTTCAGCATGCTTTTGGTGAAGTTTTTCCATGTCATGACTCTGTTTTGGGTGGGTTTGGTTGGCCCTTGCATGCTCCATGCACTTATAGTACAATTCCATGAATTAGCCTAACATGCATCATGCTTTGACATGTCATTCTAGCATGCTTTTGGCTTAACTTTAAGAAGCTTTTGTCCATGTTTTGACATTCTTTAGCTCTGATTTTGGTTGTTTTGGCCATGCATGACTTGCTTTGTATAGCTATGGTTCAATCTAGCTTGTTAGCTTTGTATATCAAGTCCACTAGCATGCTTTACTTGGACCATTTGAATGATTTGGGATCATTTATTATGTGATTTCAGTCCATGTTTCATGCTCATGCACTTGCATTTATCACTCATTCAATGCGTTGGAGGGTTGGCCCCTTTATGCCTTAACATGAATCATTGCGTACGTCTTCATGCCTTGGCTTGCGAGCCATCATTTCAATGTGTTTTTGGGATTATTTTGCCATGATATAACTCTAATTTTTGTTGGTTAAGTCATTCCATGCTTGGTCTTAATAGGTGTAGTGTAATCCACCTTATTTGTCTTGCATTCACCATGCCTTATGCCCTTCATGCTAGCTTGTTTTGGCTTCCTTCCATGCATGTTTTAGACTCATTTTAACATGTTCTAGGACTATTTTGGGTTGCCTTTGCCATATCCTTCATGCTTTGTATAGCTGTAGTGCAATTGGCCTTGCTAGCTTTGTGTTTTGGTGACTCATGCATGCTATCTTTGAGCTACTTAGATGATTTGGCATCATTAAATACTTCATTTCAGAGCTTATAGCATGGTGATGTCCCTACTTCTTTCACTCTTTGAGCACTCTTGAGAGTTGTGCTCTTAGGCCTCTTTGATGGGCCATTGCATGTGCATGCTTGTATATGCTTCATGTACCTTAATTTTATTACCATTGGCCACTGATTTGGGCAAGGCTGAGGTCTGTCCATTTTGGTTTAAGTCCATTGAGCATGTTTGATTGCATGTTGTTTGCATGCTTACATTACATCGCATTGTGTATGCCATATATTTTGCATTGTGTATGCTTAGATTACATCGCATCGAGTATGCCATGTTGCCCATTGCATTGAGCATGCCATGTTCTTAGCATTTAGCTTTGTGAATACCATGTTGTTATTTGCATTGTGTATGCTATCATGTCCCTTGCATGTTTGCATGCTTAGGTTGCATTGCATGTTTGCATGCTTGAGTCGCATTGTGTATGCCATGTTATGTGTTGCATTGTGTTTGGATTAAGTTTTAATTCGAACATGAGAAACGAGGGATGTTTCATACTTAGAGTGATGAAACATGCCTCAATTCTCGGTCGCCGACGCTCATGATCATCCATGATAGAGTTCTAGGCCTTATGTGTTTACTTGTGCATTCATTTTATATTGAATTGTGCAACTTTACTTCTCGGCCATCATGCATTGAAATGCGCGATTGGTGGCTCGACGGTCGAGAACCACACTCCCTTGAGTTCATGACATGATGGAGAGGGTGGTTGTGCACACATATCTTGCAAATACATTGCCATGCCCTTTCTTGCACTCTGTTGCAGCAAACTGGAATTCAGCCGCAACAACTGGTCGGCCGACCAGTATTACTAGCTGGCCGACCACTTTTTCTGGTTTTTCAGCGCAGAAAGTGATCGGTAGGTGGTCTCCTTCCCCAACAACTGGTCGGAAGCCCTTCCACATATTCCCATGATGGAGTTTCAGCTTTTTGGAGCTTAGTGCAAGGTTCTGAGAACAACTGCAAACAGAGGCAAGTTGAAGCATTGCGACGGATTTCTGAGCAAGGCGACCGAGCATGCATCCAGTCTTCTCCCTCTAAGGACTTTGCCACTTGTTTATTGCTTTCCTTAGCTACCATGCTTAGATAGCTAGCTTATGCTTCGGTCTATACTTAATTAGTTAATGCGTTAACTTTTCAATTTGTTTTGTAATAATTAGTTAACTAGGATTAGTTAATTAGTTTGTTTTGTAATAATTAGTTTAATTAGCTTAGATTAGGTAGTTAGCTTTTTTATTCGGTCCCTCCGTCGAGAGGGCATATTGTTGTAACAAGCGTGCGTGCGTGTGATGCATGTCTTCCAACTCCCATTTCTTTCTCCTTTTTATTTAACCGCTTACGATGGTTAGTTTTAGGGCATATTTTGTTTAGCATACCTTATGCTTCGAATGCGTGCATCATTCATCTGTTTTGCATGCACCGGGCTCGGCGCATCATATTAACTGCATTGTATTTCAATTCCAATTTGAATACATGTACAAAGTTGCATTTCATATGCCATTTCTTGGAATAGCCAAGCCTATCTTAGTTGCATTTCGCATGTGTTGCATTAGCCATCTTAACATGAACTAAGATCATGCATGATTTCTAACTAGTTCTCTGTTTTGGCTCGGAGTACCCTGTGAGTGTTTACGCTTTAGCATACTATATGTGTGTTATTGACTGCCATGAAAGCATGCTTGCCATGAGGCCAATTGCTTATCTGATATAACTGCCTGAATGCCTGTGGGTGAACGTTGGGTTACTTGAATTGGAACAATTCATCAAAACCTGAATTTAGCCTACTTGCGAGTAGCAAACTTCAAAACCATTTTCACAAACGAACATGCAATGTTTTATTCCAACTCAGGCGATCTAGTCTATACTTGTTTGCTGTGCGCATAACATAGTAATTCTTGGTTAATAAACGGAATAAGAACACATGTGTTTTCAAAAACAAAATATCATGTTTAGTACAAGCCGATCTTTGATTGGGCGAGCGGGGGTGCTCATTGCATGACCTTCTCCTCTTGTACCCAAGTTCCCGAGCCGAGGCAACTTTGGTGATGACCGACACGTAGCCTTAGGCACGAGTCAGGGTTTCCTAAATTTCCCTCAAAATAAAATATTTAGGTGGCGAGTCTGTATCTAGCAAAGTAGTCCATGTTTGGCACTTCTTTATAAAAATCAGTTTTCCAAAACGATTTGCCAGATTTGGACTCTTTGGTGATTTATCGGTCTCATATCACACATTGTGAGATTAGATTCAGAACCATGACATTGAGTCCGAACTGTAGTAGCTCGGAACAAAATGAGATCTCCACTCGCATCATCGTGCGCGCGGATATCGGAGGGTTCCCGGGAGCACGTCTACACCCCTCTTTGACAGAACTCGGAAGTCATGAAATGACGGGAGTGAATGTCAAAGCCTAGAGACGACCCATTTTTGACAACGCCGAAGACTTGGACAAACTAACAACAAGGCAAAAACGGTAGCGCCAGCGGGCTACCTACATATCCCTTTGCAAGGAATCAAACCAGCGTAATTCTGGGGCAAGATGCAAGCGATATGCACGATGCAGGAACATAACTTATGATCATGCAATGAGGCTGTAACGAAACATTTGAATGCAAATGCAATACAAGCAAATCAAAACAAGGTACAATAATCACAATCATAAGAAGGAGTAAGCAAACACGCCACGCATGGGAATTATGAACTGAACTAAATTTCATGCAGAAAGAAAGTAAAAAAATTATGCAAGCTTAACTACGCGATGCGCAGGAAAGGCGAAGAGCAACCGTCGGGCGCACCCGAGGTCTCAACCATGATCCTAATGTGTTGCACACAGAAGGAAAAGGGGGGTGTGTACACCGGGGTGCACCCGAATGTTTTTAACTGGAGGGCGGTGACTGAAAGAGGGTAATAAACATTAGGACGTACAGAAATTTTTTTAACCGAAGGAAGGTAACCGAAGGATGTGATAAACATCAGGACTCACACAAATGTTTTTAACCGAAAGAAGGTAACCGAAGGAGGTGATAAACATCAGGACGCACACAAATGCTTTTAACCAAAGGAAGTGATGTAAACACCGGGGCATACCCGAACGCTTTTAACCGAAGGAAGGTAACCGAAGGAGGTGATAAACATCAGGACGCACACAAATGTTTTTAACTGAAGGAAGTGGTGTAAACGTTGGGGCACACTCGAATGCTTTTAACCAAAAGGAGTGGTTTAAACACCGGGGCACACCTGGATGCTTTTAACCAAAGGAGTTATCCTAACACGTTGCACGTGAGAGGAAAGAGAACAAAAGGATATGATTCGAAGGGCATGAGTGATTTTACCCGAAACTCCTCTAAATGAACCGTACATACAACATCGTTTGTCTGTACTGGCTCCACTGAATGAACCGTACATATAATATCATGCCTGTATAAGAAAGAAACTTAACAGGTATTGTAGACACCCCATTTTTGACCGCCCTTAAGACTTGGGCGCTACTGATGGTTTGCTTGGTGATGGAAATTACGTAGTGCAAAGATTCGGTTTCTTTGGCAAGCAGAGCGTCAAATCCCAACTTTATACCCCTTTTGGACTAAAATGATCTTGATCAAAAGATTTTAGACCTTAAAACCCTCTCTTTCAAAATATTTTTGAAAAGAAGTTTCTACGATGTTCCGAGGCTCGCATTTTGTTAAATGTTGTGCTTTTCGGTAAACCGAGCAAGGACAAAGTGGAAATGAATGAAAGAGAGATGAAATCTTTGAAAAATCTTTCAAAACACCTTGTTTAGGGGTTTGGAGTTGAAGAAAAGAACATGAGAGGGAGGAAACCCAGTTGGGGAAGGAGTTGGGCATGAATCGTTAAGAGAGAGTCGAGCAGTCCTCGCTAAATCAAGCCTATCCACTTGTATACTTGGATTTAAGCTATGAGGCCACCACCGTTGGAAATAAGACTTCCGGGGCTTCATTTTACACTCAATAATCTCCTAAAGCCGAGTTCGGATGGGGGAGATACGGTTGGTTGAAGTTGGGCATCATTCCGGTTGGACCGAAACTGAGCAGTCTTCACTAAAAGAGAGATATCTCTTATTACATTTAGAATTTTGATACAAAGCTGCCACCATTGGAAAGATTACTTTCGGGGCTTCAATTTGGACACAAGAATGACCTGAAAAGGAGTCTAGATGAAGGATTTATGCCTAGTGCAAGTCAGGGACTAGGGTTAGTTTTTTCCGTTGGCCTCTATGGGAGTGCATCGGCCACAATTGGAGCTCATCGGCCATAGGTCGGCCAAGAGTGAACCTAATCGGCCACAAATGATGGCCAGTTAGCCAACAAAGTGGCCGGTCGGCCAGAAATGTCCAGAAAGCCCAGAATTGGCAGATATTTCTCCTCCAGCTGTTTCCAATTTAGATATTTTCGACCAAGCTTGATATTTTGCTATATATGAGAGCCTTATATCTCATATTCAAGGGGTTAGAACATTGAAGCAATTTTGGGAGCTTCTCACTCTAAAATGTCCTCTCTCTCTAGAAATTTCAGAGCTAAATCTCTGCCTTTCTCTCTAAAGCCTCTCTCTCTTGCCCTTTTGTGCATAGAAGTAGAGAAACACAACTAGTTTGCCTAGGCATCATTCATCAAAGTTGCATATCTATGGGCTGAGGTCCCTTGGAGCTTATTTTTGGGCTATTAGAAGGTCATTTGAGCTAACAAAGAGGCTGTTTTGCTGCTGTGCATCAAGAGGTATAACTCTCCTCTTTTGTATTTGTTTTGCACACTTGCTTCACCATCCTTTTTCCATTGTTTTGGACTGTTTTTTGGGGCGGTGTTGAACCGCAAAAAGGTCTGATTTTCAGTCCTAAAAATGTTGGTTTAAGCCTTGTTTGGCTAGGGGGTGTTTCCTCTCTTTTGCTCCTTGGCTTGTAAGGCCTTTTGAGCTATCTTTCAAGCTTTTCAAACAACTTCTTTTTGGCCTTAAAACCACTGAATTCCAGAGAAATTTCAGTGGTAGAAAACTTGCTTTGAGGCTCAAAATAGGAGGGGGTGGTCCCCCTCCTCTTGTCTTGTTAGCATGTGTTGATGGCCAACCAAATGAGCATGTGTTTTTACTTCTTTGTGGCTTTGTTTAGGCTCATTTTTGTGACTTTTCAGACTTTCCATAACTCTGTTTTTGGCTGTCTTGGTCACCTCTTGCATGCTTATTGCACTTGTAGTGTAAATCCTCTTTGCTAGCCTTACATGCTTGATGTTGCAGCCTATTATTTTGGCATGTATTGGCTCCATTCTAGCACATTTTTCATAATTTTTTGACATGCTTTAGGACTGTTTTGGGCTACCTTGGTCATATGACTCATGTTTTGTATAGCTATAGTGTAAATGGCTTCACTAGTCTTGAGTTTTGAGGCCACTACCATGCTATACTTGTGATGTTTGCATGCCTTGGCATCATTTGGCATGGTATTTCAGAGCTTATATCTTTGACATACTCTCATGTTTATCACTCTTTAATTATGTTTAATAGTTGTGCCATTATGCCTTGTTGGTGAGCTAATACATGAGCACATCTTTCTTGCCATCTATGCTGCGAGTCTAGCATGTTTTTGCCACTATTTTGACCTACCTTAAATCTATTTTGAATGGTTAGGGTCATTTGAGCATTGCATAGTATGGTTGTAGTGTAAAGGGCCTTGCATAGCTTTGGGTTTTGAGGCCTTTAACATGTTATGCATGTGATGTTTGCATGGTATGGCACCATTTAGCAAGTAATTTCAGTGCATATAGTGTAGTCACACTCTCATATACTTCACTTCTTCATAGCTTTTAAGGGTTATGTATTATGCCTTGCTCATAGGCCAACATGTGTGTATGTTCTTCTAGCATTTTGAGTTTCCATTTCAGCATGTTTAGGCCACTGTCTTGGCATGCATGAGCTCTGTCTAGAGCTGGTTTGGTTGTTTAAGCTTTGTATTGCATGCCTCTTGTATGATGCTCTTTACTTGCTTTGATGCTTTAGCCTCTAAACATGCCATGCATGCATTGTTCATATGTTAGAACCTTGTGCATGCCACATTGACATTGTTGTTTGCATGTGTACATTGCATTGTGTTCAACCAGACGTTATGTTGAACACAAAGTGAATTGGTCCATTTCATACTTGAAGTGATGAAAATAGGCCAATCCCCTTTGTCTCCATTGCCTTTGATTACCCAGGATAAGGTGATGGTCCAAGTGTCTTGTTTGTCATGCATTTATTGAGTTGGTGCAAGCTTGACTCTTTGGCCATCATACATTGAGATGCGTGATTGGTGGCTCGAGAGCCGAGCACTACACTCCCTTGAGCTTAAGAAATGATAGGGAGGGTAGTTACACACACATTTCTTTGCAAATACACTGCCATGCCTCTGTTTGTGCTCTGTTGCAACAAAAGGAGAAATTGCAGGAAGCAGTGGCCGACCGGCCATCAAAACTGCCGACCGGCCACAAAGTCTGCCGATCGGCTATCAGAAGTGGCCGATGGCCATCCCTCTTGGCCAACCATCCCTCAGCATATTCCTAAGGTGGGTCAGAATTTTTAGAGGTACAGGAGGTGTGCAAACAGAGGCATCATGAGGCACAGTAGTGGGTTTCTGGGAGGACGCGACCGAGCATGCATCCTTCTTTGTTCAAGGCAGAGCTGTGGCAGCCTAATTTAGATGCTTTTCATACTTATTTAGTTTTGTACTGAATTAATTTGATTAATTAGTTGGTTTGTAAATAATTAGCTTTTACTTATTAGCTTTCATTGGTTAGTTTTAGGGCACGCTTCAATTAGCATACTTATGCTCACATGTTTGCATCATTCATCTGTCTTGCATGCACTCGGCTCGGCGCATCATACAAACCGCATTGTATTTCAATACTTATTTGAATACGTGTATCAAATTGCTACATTCATATGCCATTCTAGATAGCCGAGCCTATTTTAGTTGCATTTTGCATGTGTTGCATTAGGCATCTTGTATAATTAGGATCATGCATTGATTTCTAATTGGTTTCTGTTTTGGCTCGAAGTACTAGGTAAGCTTTTACGCTTTAGCATACTGCATGAGATGTGTATGTTGCCATGTATAACATGCTTGCCTTGAGGCTATTTGCTTAACTGATCTAACTGCATGAATGCCTGTGGATGAAGGCTTCATTGCCTGAGTTGGAACAATTCATCAAAATGTGAGTTTTAAGCTTACTTGAAGTGGCAAATTATCTTGTTTTAAGCCCACTTGAGGGTGGCAAATCTGCGTCTTAGCCTACTTGCGAGTAGCACCTTCAAATCATTTTCGACAAAACAAACATGAGATGTTTTGTTCCAACTTGAGTGATTTAGGCTATACTTGTATGCTGTGCACATCACATAGTAAGCTAGCTAATAAATCAGAAAAAGAACACATGTGTTTTCAAAAATAACATATCATGTTAGTAGAGGCCGATCCTTTGATCGGGCAAGTGGGGCTGCTCATTTCAGGACCTTCCCCTCTCATACCCAAGTTCCCGAGCGGAAGCAATTTTGGTGATGACAGACACGTGGCCTTAGGCACTAGTCAGGGTTTTCTGAATTTCCCAAAACAAAATATTTAGGTGGCGACTCTGAAATCTGGCAAAGCAATCCATGTTTGACGCTTTTGATCAAAATCGATTTTTCAAAACGATTAGCTGGATTTGGATTCTTTGGTGATTTATCAGTCTTACATTGCACTTTGTAAGATTAGATTCAGAACCGTGACATGAGTCCGAACTGTAGTAGCTAGAACTACGATTCGCGCCCTCGCGCGCGGAGCGAAATTCGGGCGGTCCACAGGTACAATACAGTGAGAATGCATGTTCTACGCAAGACAAATAAGCAAGATACAATGTTAATGGCATGTTTTATGCAAAACATGCGAGAAACAAAACAGAAGCATATTCTATGCGACGAGAGCTGGAGTGTGTTCTATGCCACATTGAAATGCACGTTCAATGCAACAGTACAAAATGCATGTTTTCTGCACGATCAATAGTATAAAATGCATGTTTAATGCAAGATTAACATCATGTTCAGTGTAACAAAATGCATGATAAGTTGAAAGCATGTTCTATGTAACCGAATGCACATTCTATGCAACAGGACATGTGAAATGCACGTTCCATGAAATGACAAAGAGATGCACGTTTTATGTAATGACAAAAGCGTATTTGATAAAACCAACTCAGTCACAACTTCTGATTTCCCTCTCAGAAGAGTTGCAATATGTTTTAAAAGGATACACCTCATTCGTGTTGACTAGCTATGAACATCATGTACTGGAGACACGGTTTGGAGCTTCCGCAGAGGTAATTCGAACTTAAAAGTGAACTTTCCTTGCACTTCTTGAGAAATGAAGACAAAACACAGTATCAAGACTCAAAAGAGGAGCACTGGGCAATGGAAGGCCACCAGGGGAGGGCGTCAGCCACCCCTAATTATTGTCGGCCACCACTGGTGGCCGGTCGGCCACCGATGGCAGATTGGGGCCAATGGGGTCATTTCACATCGGGCCTTTAAGTATACTCACCTATACTTCGTTTCCACACTTCTTCATGCTCGAAAATCCACCATCTCCCTCTCTAGACACTTTCCCTCTCTAGATCCGAGCCTTATATGCGTTTTCCAACGCCCCACGCATATTTGATTCGCTAAATCCTCTTTGTATACTCCGTTTTGAACCGATTGAAATTCGATTTCGGTATTTTTTTCTTGGAGTTTCACCATTTGAGGCTTGTTTCCCTCGAGTTCTTCTTGGATTCTGTGCCTTTTATTGAGCTTTGACTTTTTCCCCCTTTTTCTCTCTCCTAGGGTTGACTTGAGTTGACTTTTAGCATTTTCCACCCATTTTCCTCAGTTTCAACCACTTTTCTTATCTTCTTTCCAGATAGCGGACGACGTTCCTCATGACAGAGCTTCCTCATAGATTCCACCCCAGTTTTTCCCAGAGATGGAGGCAGAGCTAGAGCCTATGCTATTACCACCTAGGGTTTGACCCTTCGACCCGACAACATACGATCCTCAGACGTATGTGCTACCACTTGAGAGTGTCTGACATTTCAGAGGATTTAAACGGGGTGCACTAGATGATCTTTTGCTACGAGAGCCGACCTCCCATTTATCTTATGGCACCGCCGAGGTATATACTGTATTCTCATGTTTTCTTCACTATACCTTGCATTTCTTGCTTAAACCACACTCTTGCACTGTATTTCTTACATTGCTTTTCACTAGCTCATTTCAAACATATTCTTGCATTGTATTTCCTACACTACCTTTCATCTCTCGTTTCTGATCACAGAAGGATTCCCACTCTATCAGAGGCTATGGAGCCACATCCGCGAGAGAGTGGTGCATGGAGCTCCCCGACGGTGTCCGCCACATTGTTGATGAGGCCGGCTTCGACTTGTTTTGCATGGGGCTATCGCGCCTCATAGTGAGTCGACCTCTACTTGGAGCATTGGTAGAGAGGTGGTGGGATACCACGAACTCTTTCCACTTCTCTACCGCGGGAGAGATGGCGATGACTCCCTATGATTTCTCCATGCTCACTGGCATAGAGGTAGGGGGTTGTCCGATCCCTTATGATACAGACATGGGTGAGTGGGAGGCTACATGGATTTACCTGCTAGGAGCACACCCACCTCTCTTTTGACCAGGGATGGTACGGTATAGCTGGTTTGCAGAGCAGTTTCGAGGGAGAGAGCCAGAGACCCCAGAGGGGATGAAGCACTACGCTCGTGTAGCACGTCCGCGAGGGGCCCTCGCTACAGTTCGGACTCGATTTGTGTCACGGTTCTAAATCTGAACCAAAGAGTCCAAATCTGGCAAATCGTTTAAGAAAACAGATTTTTTTGGAAAAGTAGTGCCACACATGGACTGCTTTGCCAGATACAGAGTCGTCACCTAAATATTTTAAAATGGGGAAATTTAGGAAACCCTGACTCGGTGCCGAAGGCCACGTGTCCGTCATCACCGGAGTTGTCTCGGCTCGGGAGCTTGGGTACGATCGGGGAAGGTCAGCTATGAGCACCCCCTTTCGCCCGGTCCGAAGACCGGCCTCTACTAACCATGATATCCGACTTTGAAAACGTTATGTGTTCTTATTCCATTTATTAGCCTAGAATTACTATGTTATGCGCGCAGCAAACAAGTATAGACTAGATTGCCTAATTTGGAAACAAGCATTGCATATCCGTTTGTTTTGAAAAGTGCTTTAGAGTTTGCTACCCGCAAGTAGGCTAAGATACGGATTTCAACGAGTTTTTCCAACTCAAACGATCCAACCTTCACCCACAGGCATTCAAACGGTAATAACACATAAGCATTTAGCCGCATGGCAAGCATACTGTCATGGCAACATTCACACGCATGCGAGATGCTAAAGCATAAATACTTACATCGTACTCCGTGCCAAAACAGTAAACTAGTTAGCAAACATGCATGTCCTAGTTCATGTTAAAAATGGCTAATGCATCACATAAAAAAATGTAATCTAGGAAGGCTCGGCTAACCCTAAACAAGGCATGTGAAATGCGATCAACTACCACATATTCAATTTGTGAATTGAAGTACAGATGCAGTTAGCGTGATGTATCGAGCCTAATGCATGTAATACAGATGCATGGATGCACGCATGCATAGCATAAGGTATGCTAAATTAAACGTGCCCTAATACTAACCATTAAAGTAGGTAAGTAAAAGGGAAGAAAGAAGTGGGGATTGGAAAACATACACACCACTCACACACACTTATTACAGATTTGCCCTCACTCGGAGGGACCAAATAAATATTACAAATTAATTAACTACGCAAGCTAATTAATATTACAAATTGCCTAATTTAATTAACTAATTAAATAAGCTAAGAAAAAAAGTAAATCGCCTCGGGAAATGCGCCGCCATGCATAGGCTGCCTCTGTTTTCCTTCCTTCACTCCTCTGGAGGCTGTCAAAACCTCAGGACTGTTCCCTTGGACAGAGGGGATAATCACCGGCTAGATGGAATTTCCACCGGCAGTGGAATGTGGCCACCGGCACAAGGTGAGGCTATCGGCAGAGAAATTGTTGCCGGTCGGCACTTGACACTGCCGGTCGGCAGAGTGTTCTTGCAGAACCTGCAAATGACAGCAACAGAGGGCAAGGCAAAGCATGGCTGCACATTTCAAGGCATATATGCAGCAATCATGTCTCTTATCATTGTGATGACTCAAAGGGACATGTGCCTCGATTCTCGGACCACCAATCACGCATTTCCATGCATGATGGCCCAAGGAATCAAGTATGCAACTTTGATTTCAAATGCATGCAAACCAAATCAAACCAAAGTCCTAATCCCTATCACCAAATCAAGGGGTAAGGAATGCATATTGATGTAATGCAACCTAAGCATGTTACCATTCATGCAATATGAACAATGCAATGTACTTATGCAAAGCATACAAGCAAACATGCAAGGTAAGCATGCAAACCAAATAGAGGTGGTCTTAAACATGGTTTGGGCAGCTCTAATAAGGCCCAAAACAGTGGCCAAAATGCCCACAAATGGAGGCTAAACACACATGCACACATACACATGTCATGGTCCAAGCATTAAGCATTAAGCAAGCAACATTCAAGCACACTCGCAAAGGGATTTCATGGACAATTAGCATGCAACATGAGCTCTAAAATCATGTTATAAAACGATGCCAAATCATGTTAAACAAGATAAGCAAATGCATACAAGCATGGTCCAAATACTTGAGGCAAGTCATGAAGCTTTGAAGTACACTTAGCAAGACCAAACATGGCATGAACTAAATGACTAAAAACAGAGTTTTAGCACATAACATAAGGCCCAAAGGACCACTTAGATGGCATCTAAATGGCTCAAATTTAAAAGCATGCACAAGTGCCAAAACAAGGAGCATTGCTACACAAGCTTCCAAAGCATTAAAGATGCATGCAAGGCAGTCACACAAGCATGAAAATGGGACTGAAATAACATATAGGATGGTCTCAAATCACCAAATCAATGCGAAGATGCCATGCTATACATGCACACACTTAAGGCCAACAAGCCAGAATGCAAAGGGGCTATATGATGCATGCCAAATCCGACCCATACAACCTAGGACAGACCTAGAACATGGAAAAATATGCACATAATCTTCACAAGACTAAGCCTAAAACATGCTCCAACAAAGGCTAACAACCTAAGGCATATTAAGGCATAAACAAGGCATTACAAGGCAACTATGCTAAGCATGCATGGAGTACCAAAACCAATTTAAAATCATGTTATATTATGGAAATATAAGCATGAAAAACAGTCTACACATGCTCAAATACACACTCAAACATAGGCTCCCTTTAGAGGCCAAAACATGCCCTTTTCAAGGACAACAAGGAGAGGGGGTGGCCCTCTCCTTTTTGAGACTTCAAGGCACCATATCCACCACTGAAATCCCTCAAGATTTCAGTGGTGAAGAGGCCCAAACACCAAAGTCCCGAAACTAGCACAAAATAACACAAAATGAGGCCTTTCAAGGCCTAAGAGGGGTCAAGCACCCTCAAACCACAAAACACCCTTAGTAAACAATCAAGAGGGCTAAAAAGCAGAACCTTTTTGTATTATACACTAAGCACAAAAACGAATTTAAGGCAGGTAAAAATACAATGCAAAAATGGGGTAAAAAGGGGTAAGATCCTTACCCTTGAAGACCTCTTCAACAATGGTGCTCCAATGGCCTTCCTTGGCTTGAATCCAACACCAAAACTTCAAAATCAGTCCCTTAGAACCTCAGTAGCTAGAGGAAGGTGAAACACTAGGTGTTTATGTGCAATAGTAAGACACAAAACACCTAGAGTACAAAATGAGAGGGAAAGAGAGATAGGAAGTGTATCTAACCCTAACCCTAAAACCAGAGCTTGGTCTGTGTTTTTCTCTCCCTCAAAATGTCTAAACTCTCCAACCTAGCCACAAGAAAGAGCCCCTCTCTATATAGAAGCTTCTTGTCTTGTAAAGCTTACAAGACAAGCTTCATAAGAGGGAGATCCCTCCATACAAGGGGAGCAAAAGCAAGACAACTGTCTAAAAATATCTGCAAAAGCAGATGCACAGTAATCGGCCGGCCAAAAATGTCATTTTGGCCAAAAAGAGTGCCAACCGGCAGAAAATAGTGCTGATCGGCAACAAATAGTGCCGGCCGGCAATAAACAGTGCCGATGGCAGCAAAAACCAGCCGGTGGCCTCTAGCCACTGCCGGTGGTGGGTGGGGATGGTCTACAAGCCCTACTCTGCCTCTCAAAGGCAAGATGCAAGTGTTTGGTGTGAAACCAGACACTAAATGGTCGAGTTCGGGGATCCTGAGGCAAGGCGCGCGAGCCAAGACTTCCGGGAACTCCAAACGAACACAAACATGGATAATCACCGGGTGTTCAAACGGTGACGTCCAAGTCTTGAGGACGGTCAAAAATGGGGTGTCTACAGTTGCCCCTCTTTGACAGAACTCGAAAGTCATAACAATGACGGGAGTGAATGTCAAATCCCAGAGACGACCCATTTTTGACAAGGCTGAAGACTCAGACAAACATGCAAGACAAACAAGGTATGCGCCCGAAGGCAGGGGCAAAATGCAAGACAATGCACAGAGCCGGACATAACTTATGATCATGCAAAGAAAGCTGTAACGAAGCACACATGCGACAGTTTTAAGCTAGCATACATCAAACTACACTATAATGCAGAAAGGATGTAAGAGAATTATGCAATTCTCGATACGTCTCACTCGGAGGATACAATACCTGTGCGGCCCATCTGGTTACACCAGCCTCAAATGAATCGTACATACAATATCATGCTTGAAAAGAAAACAAACTTAACAGGTACAATATTGTTAGCAACATGCATGACAATGCAAGAATGGATGCAAAATGATATGCAATATATACAAAACAATGTATAAATAATGCAAATGAAGATGCAATGCGATTGAAACAATGCAAACTAAATGCAAAGCAATTGAATCACGATCCAATCACGAGTGGTTCGAAACCACACCTATGTCAAATAGATTGATGGAGGTAACAAGTCTATCTACCACAGAACGGTCAACTGAACTGTGAGCATCGTAGACAGACACAAGAACAAGTATTGGGTGGAATGACATAAGTGGGGAAACAACCCGCTGGAGAAAGGACAATGATCCTAATGCCGGATGCAAAAATTACACTACAATGTAATGGAAATGAATATGGCCCGCGGGCCAAACCAAATCTTGCCTAGGTAGGGCATGTACACATACAAGCCACGTCTAACATAGAACGGTCTACTGAACTATGTTTTGACACGAGAAGTATGGGCACATACCAGACCAAGCTCAACATGGAAAGGCGCAAGCCATAGATGAAAGATGATGCAATACATGCATGCGATCTACAATGCAGTGGATGTGGCACACGGGCCAAACCAAATCTTGCCTAGGAAAGGCATGTACACATACAAGCCATGTCTAACACAGAAAAGGTGCCGCAACCCTCAAACCAACATACCAGCGTGGAATAGGCGCGTACACATGCAGAACTGTGTTTTACGTGAAAAGTAAGGGCACATACCAGACCAAGCTCAACATGGAAAGGCGCAAGCCATAGATGGAAGAGGATGCAATGAATGCATGCAAACTACAATGTAATGGATATGGCACGCAGGCCAAACCAAATCTTGCCTAGGAAAGACATGTACACATACAAGCCATGTCTAGCATAGAAAAGGTGCCACAACCCTCAAACCAACATACCAGCGTGGAATAGGCGCGTACACATGCAGAACTGTGCTTTAATGTGAAAAGTAAGGGCACATACCAGACCAAGCTCAATCATGGAAAGGCGCAAGCCATAGATGGAAGGCGTGATGCAATGAATGCATGCAAACTACAATGCAACATTTACAAACATGCAATGGAATGGATATTTACACAATGCATGACAATGCAGTATGATGCGATCTACTGGGGGAAAATGCAATGAATGTATGCAGGCTATAATGCAAATGCATGACAATCCACTATGATGCAACGACTATGATTGCGACTTTCCCTATCTTACCAACAGGGCGATATACTAGGTTGGTTCAGTATCCAGAACTGAGGCGTAGACACGCCGCCTCAATCTATGGGGCTTCCATACAGATTTCAAGCCGAGGGTACACCCCTAGGTGTTTAAACCAGACTTTAGTCTCGGAAATCCCGAACCTTTACGTTCTAGGCATAAGCTGTTCGAACTCTAGTTTCCACCGTCCCAGTTGGTCTTCTACGAACTCACTACAAACATAGGCAGGTGGCTTTACCAGACCACCGAAAGTCGTTCGGGCACGACAAACACCGAAGGAATTGCACCTCCAGAGGATTTAGGGTCTCCTAGACCGGGGATACCTGCGCGGTTCGTCTGGTTGCTCCAGCCTCAAATGAACTGTACATACAATATCGTGCCTGAAAAGAAAACAAACTTAACAGGTACAATGTTGTTAGCAATATGCATGACAATGCAAATGAACTGCACACATCAATGTGCCGAAGGTTTTGCACCTCCCAAGGATTTAAGGTCTCCTAGACCGTGCGTGTTTTAAGGTCTCGCCAGACCGTGCGTGTTTAAGGTCTCGCCAGACCGTGCAGCATGCAGGACGATGCAATGTAGGGGCACGCATGCCGTATGGAATGTAAATCGATGTAAGTGTGACACACATGCCACACGAAATGCAAAATGAAACAAATGAGACACGTATGCCTCATAAGGTGCAAAAATGATACAAGTGTGACACGCATGCCACACAGAATGCAAAATGAAACAAATGAGACATGTATGCCTCATAAGGTGCAAAAATGATACAAGTGTGACACGCATGCCACACGGAATGCAAAATGAAACAAATGAGACACGTATGCCTCATAAGGTGCAAAAATGATACAAGTGTGACACGCATGCCACACGAAACACAACATTTTGAAAATTGGACTTATACGCTACGCGAAGCCGGTTCGTATTCAAAACAATGCAATGTACTAACAAGTACGAGTAAGGCGCGCAAAATAACGTGATACGTTAGACAACGCGAGTGCACAAGGCAATGCGATTGAGGTGCGCAAAACAGTGCGAATGAAATGCAATGCACAAAACAGTGCGATGCGCTAAACAGCGCGATTGAAATGCAATGCACAAAACAGTGCGATCGATTGAAATGCACAAAACAGTGCGATGCGCTAAACAGTGCGAACAATTTTGAAATGCACAAAACAGTGCGATGCGCAGAACAGCGTGAACGATTTTGAAATGCACAAAACAGTGCGATGCGCAGAACAGCGCGAACAATTTTGAAATACACAAAACAGTGCGATGGATTGCATGCTCTATGCAAATGACGACACGCATGCCAATGAAAATGTGACACGCATGCCGACGCGAATGGGGCGCACGTGTCGATGCAAATGAGGCACACGTGCCGATGCGAATGAGGCACACGTGCCGATGCGAATGAGGCACACGTGCCGATGCGAATGGGGCACACGTGCCGATGCAAATAAGGCACACGTGCCGGTGTAAATGGGGCACACGTGCCGATGCAAATAAGGCACACATACCGGTGTAAATGGGACACACGTGCCGATGCAAATAAGGCACACGTGCCGGTGCAAATAAGGCACACGTGCCGGTGCAAATGAGGCAC
Organism: Camellia sinensis; assembly: GCF_055761805.1. Taxonomy (NCBI): domain Eukaryota; kingdom Viridiplantae; phylum Streptophyta; class Magnoliopsida; order Ericales; family Theaceae; genus Camellia; species Camellia sinensis. Next base: position 195,997,527 of record NC_138964.1, read on the forward strand.
ACATGCCGATGCGAATGCGGCACACGTGCCGATGCAAATAAGGCACACGTGCCGGTGTAAATGGGGCACACGTGCCGATGCAAATAAGGCACACGTGCCGGTGCAAATAAGGCACACGTGCCGGTGCAAATGAGGCACACATGCCGATGCGAATGGGGCACACGTGCCGATGAAAATAATATAAATGAAATAAATGAGACACGCATGCCTCACGAGATGCAAAATGATGCTCAGTGCGACACGTAAGCCACACGGAATGTAAACGATGCTAAGTGTGACGCGCATGCCACACGAAATGTAAAATGTTGCTAAGTGTGACACGCGTGCCACACGGAATGTAAATGGACTTAAATGTGTAACAACGCACGTGTTTCGGAATGCATGACAATGCATGGAATGAAAATGCAATGACAATGCATGACAAATGTGCATGACAATGCAAAGGGGTGCGTGTTACAACGCATGTAGTATGTGCATAACAATGCGAATGTGAGGTGCATGACAGCGCGATGTAATGCACCGAAGTAGTGCGATGAACGCGCGCAACGCACATGGGGCAACTTTTGAATTTAAAAGGATACAAAAAGGATACACCTTGCACGAATTCGAGTGCCACGCACAGAAGACACGACCCGAGGTCAAAACGGAGGCCGGTTGAGCGTCGGAGATGCACTTTCTTGCACTTTCTTGAGCTATGAAGACCACAAACTACTCATATGGCCTAAACAAGGCTGTGGGAACACCACCGGCCGGAAGAGGAGGCCACCGGCTGTCCACCGGCTGAAAAATAAATCCATCGGCACAAAAGAATGCCGGCCGGCACAAAATATTGCCGACCGGCAGAAAGTTGCTGAGTCGGGGCAGTTTCGGCAATTCACTTCGGGTGTTTTAAAATAGGGTTTCAAACCCTATTTCCTCACTTCCCCACCGCCGAAAACTCTCACTCTCTCTCTCTAGAGTGTTTTTCTCTCATTTTTCGCCCGTTTCTTCGCGTTCTACGCCCATTTTGTCGTCGGATTCGCGATTTCCTTCGCGTTTCGGACATTTTCAACCGATCACATCTTTGTTTCGGTGCCTCGTTTGGCATTCCCGCATTTTCGGGGTTTGTTTCCCTCGTTTTCCTCTTTATTCCCGTGCCTTTTCACATTCTGGCCTTCCCGGCCATTTCCGACCCTCTCGGGAGTTGACTTTCCGGTTGACTCTTCGTATTTCGGCCCGATTTTTCTTTTTTCGGCCATTTTCCATCATCCTCTATATGGCGGACGACATTCCACGTGGTGGGACTCCCCCAGACCACGAGATGGATCCCGGGGTTGAGCTCTTACCGTTGAGCGAGCGCCCGTTCGACCCGGCGACCTACCGACCGGCGGTTCATGTTCTGCCCCCCGACAGTCTGCGTCAGTTTCGGAGCTTCGAGAGGCACGTGGCGCCCGAGCTATTGCTGCGCGAGCCTACCTCCCATCTGTCCTTCAGCATTTCCGAGGTAACTCTTTGTCTTCTACTTTAATTTCTGCAATGTAGGATACAAAACTGCCGTAGCTAGTTGTATTCTTTAACTGCTGAAATCTGATACACCATAGACCGTAGTTGACTGTAAACATACATACAACTGACATCTGTTTGAAACTGGTACATGCACACACACTGCACTAACCCCGAATCACTCAAACACACGGCACACACTGTTTTTCACTGAAAACACACCGGTAACCGGTATTTGTCTGAATCTGTTAAATTTGCACGCATGCTATATCTGTTCTGAACCCTTCAAACATGTTGACGCATCACACACTGTAGTTCACTGTAAGCACACCGGCACCCGGCATTTGTCAAAATCTGTCAAACTTGCACACATGCTTTATCTGCTCGGAACCACCCAAACACGCTGACACATCACACGCTGTAGTTCACTGTAAGCACACCGGCACCCGGTATTTGTCAAAATCTGTCAAACTTGCACGCATGCTTTATCTGCTCGGAACCACCCAAACACGCTGACACATCACACGCTGTAGTTCACTGTTAAGCACGCCGGCACCCGGTATTTTTAGATCTGTTAAACTTGCACGCATGCTGCATCTGTATGCTTTTCAAAACTGCATTTTGAATGTCGCTTTGCAATTGTTATTTTCTGTTTGCAGGAGGGTTCCCATACCATCCGCGGGTATGGGAATACTGGTGCTCGGGAGTGGTATGATGAGCTCCCTGACGCAGTCCGACGCATCGTGGATCGAGCGGGTTTCGGCGCCTTCTGCCGAGGACTCTCCAAGTTGTCCACATGCAGACCTCTCCTGGCCGCTCTGGCGGAGATGTGGTGGGACACCACTGATTCTTTCCATTTTTCTGTAGCAGGGGACATGACGATGACCCCTTATGACTTCTCGATGCTCACAGGCATCGGGGTAGGGGGTGATCCGATCGCCTTTGACATCGACATGAACGAGTGGACCGCCGCTCAGGTCTATCTGCTGGGGGAGGCTCCACCTCTTGCTCGTCCGGGCTTCGTCTGATACTCTTGGTTCGAGGTCCAGTTTAGGGTCCAGCCCGTTTTGGAGGAGGAGGCTCAGATGACCCAGGAGGACGTGGAGAGGTATGCTCGCGGCTTCCTTATGTTCCTGTTCAGGACGACCATCTTCGCCGAACGGGCGAACACCGTGCCTCTCTGTCTTCTCAGCGCACTGGTGGACGTCCGGGACATTTTGCACTATGACTGGGGTGGCGCCGCTCTGGCCACTCTCTACGGGTACATGAGCTCGGCTTCGCGCGGCAGCGGCCAGCTCCTCGGAGGCTACTGGCGGGCTTGGGAGGTACATTTCTTCTCCGCTTTTCATTTCTGTTCTATCTTTTCTGTATTCTGTACACTGCAGACACTGCGGTCTGCTCTATACTTGCTGTATACTGTACACACGGCACACACATACATTCTGCTTTACACTAACTGTACACTGTTCACACTGTACACTGCACACAATACACTGCACAACACACGGCTCTGCCATTGCTGCTTTATTCTGTATTCTGCTTTATCTGATAGTCATACTGACATCTGTTTTGCAGTTGTGGGTTTACGCCTACTTTCCTAGGCTCGCCCCCGTACCAGTTACAGAGACCCCCCTGGTGGTCCCCTTTTCACGCCGTTTTGACGGGAGATGCACCCGGCGGCCGTGAGAGATTTTCAGCTTTTTTCGCCGATACTTCGACACCATCACCCCCGCGGAGGTATGTTTTACTTTCAGTTTATTCAAGCTTTGCCTTTCCACTGCATATTTCAATAACAGTAGATAACAAACTGCCTGGCACTTTCAGATCACTTGGCGACCGTGGGCTTCATTGCCGGCGGCGATGCGGGATCGATTTACTGGCGCTGAGGAGACCTCGCGTTTCCGGATCCTGCTAGAGGGCCCGGTCTGTCGGGCTTGGTACCTGGGGGAGCGCTTTCTACGCCAGACCCTAGGATTACCTGAGCAGATAGTCCCGGTTCACCCTCCTGCGGAGATGAGGGAGACCAAGAGGCTCACCACCGAGCAGCTGGATGATTACACCATCGGCTGGGAGGAGGCCGGCTTCCGAGGCACCGACGACTACGGGGAGTATGTGCGGACATACCTGATGCGACCCCTGGGCGGTGGCCGTCGAGCGGAGGGGGCCAGGCCCGCGGCATCAGTGGCTGGAGCCGGAGCGGGAGTTGGAGTAGGGGCTGCGAGGAGGGCCCGAGTCCGTGGCAGGGGCGGGGCTCAGGGAGGACGGGGGGTTGGTTGGCCCGCCCTGCCTGCTGTATTGACTTTCCAGGGGCAGGGTGGGACGACCTATCAGCTTCCCTTCGCCCCTCCGCCAGCTGGTCACGAGTTCGTCGATGTCCCCGACTTACCTCCGATATGCATTACTGTGTTTTTGTATAGTCATTTCATTTCAATTTTTTTGATATTCCACAGAATATTGACGCATCTGATACTTTTGCAGGCTTCTTCTGAGTACACCCGTTAGTCGTTGGCGATGAATGCCTTGATGATGGGGATGCTTCAGCGGACATTTGACCTCCTAGCCCTCTACAGCATACCGGTATGTTCTTCTGACACTGGCCTCAAACCGTTCATATACTGCTTCACATAATCTGATGCATGGCACAACACCTGATACACTGATCTGACAGCATCTGACACACTACACTCGTTGCATTCTGCACTGTACTCTGTATTCTGGACTGATAGACTGCTCACGGCATCCACACACTGTACTCATACATCGCATTCTACACTGATAAACTGCTCACGGCATTCTCACACTGTACTCATACACTGCATTCTGCACCGTTAAACTATCCACAGTATACACACACTATACTCATACACTGCATTCTGCACCGTTAAACTGTCCACAGTATACTGATGCATTTCCCTTTTTATGTACTTTTTCAGCCTCCTTTCCAGATTCCTATGGCAGGAGGTGCTCCACCTGGACCTTCCGTCCCTGCCCGAGGGAGAGACGAGGAGGGCTGGATATTTTCCCGTACCAGGGGAGGGCGTACTCATGTCGGGAGTAGCTCGCGAGCTCCAGTCCCGGACGATGATGATGACGAGGAGTCAGAGGCGGAGGCAGAGGCGGGGTCCGAGTCATCGGAGGAGGAGGCCGGAGGCAGTTCTAGCTCGGGCTCTGACGACAATGCTGATGATGCTCTTGGGCCCTCGTCCAGGAAGAGGACTAGGACCGACTGATGGCCCTTGGAGTGCTCATGGATATAGATTTTTGTCATTTTTCTTCTTTCTTGTACCTTTCCTTTTTGCTTTGGTAGTTAGATTACCTTGTACTGCCGTAGGCAGATTTTGTTTCCTTCAAAACTTTATACTTGAAAAAGATTATGAAATGAACAGATTTTTGCTTAAAAAGTGTTACATTTACATATCTCATGTATTGCATTGCATCCCATCATGTTACATCTCAATGTAAATGGAATTGATTGGTTGTCTGAAAATTGAACACTTGCACTGTAATAATCAGATAACTAAACATCCGACAGCAAAATAACCCACTGCCTGATTCTGGACACACAGCCCTTACTCTGTTGGGGATTAATCTGCATACAGCCCATAATACAACATTTGATTCATTCTGCACACAGCAAACTTTGAACAAACGGTCCGATCTGACAAGACGGACTATGGGGGTGAAACCGGTTGAAGTTGAAGACGGACTAAGGGTTTTTCAAACCGGGGTATCCAGCCTATGACTGAACACAGCGGGAAGGACTCAAATACAGGTACACGATCTAAACATAACGAGACACGTTTGGGAGAAACCTAAAGCAAAGTTTGAGATAAACAAAACCAAAAGACATGACACACAGACGCGTTAACGAAGATGGGGGACCTCGGACCGCGAGGAGCCAGTTCAATCTGGGTATTGTTTCCCACCCCTTCTGATTTGTGATTCTCACATCACTCAACTCTCAAGCTCGGATTTTTCTCTCAAAACCCTTTTTCTCGCTTTTCTCTCAACTCACACCTCTCTATTCTTCATTCTCTCATTTTTCATCCCTCCCCGGGGTGATTGATGGATAAATAGGAAGTTGCGGGTTCAAGCTCAAAATCGTTAGCTCACGGCTATTTCTTCTGGCGGGTAGAGTGCCCTCCTGGCAAGTACGTCGATGACGGGGGAAGGACAGAACGCCTGACCCAACTGTGCCCCTAGTTCATCATTTTAACCATTCTTTTTGTTTTGGTTTTCTTACTAAAACAAGTTTGATCAATATGAGAATCGGATTAACGTACTTGTTCAATTTTTGATTTGAAAGGCATGCAAGTCAGGCTGTAAGCACTGAAAATTTTCCTTTTGAGGTCCAAGACAATGGTCCAGTTTTGGAAAACGGAATAGTTTTCGAGAAAATAGTCAACCTCAGTAAAAATTTTCAAAAACTATTTTGCAAACAGTCAATGCTCAACGGGCATGGAACTTACTTTTTGAGATGCGCAACCTCGGATCAGAGGCAATGGGAAATTGCCCCTGGTTTGAAGGGGGGTGGGAGGCAACGGAAAGTTGCCCCTGGTTTGAACGGCGTCTCGCGACGGCTCGTGGCAACGGGAAGTTGCCCCTTGTTTGGACGATGCCGCAGCAATCCGCAAACAGTCTTCATTGGCGGTGGTCGAGCCCTTGGACACAGAGACGACAAAGACGGCCACAACAAATATATGGACACAGTCGCCTTGGAAGGTGTTGGTGACTGGACTTTGGAATGAAATCGAAACCATTACATGGACTGAGACGCTATGAAAGCGTTGGGGGCTGGACTTCAAGATGAAGTTGCCTACGTATCCCAAGCATGGGAATCAAGCCTCACGTAGTTCCGGTTAAGGTACACTCGGGTATTTTAACCTTCACTTTTCAGGCTCTAATTTTTGCCAAGGCGCCCGATGCGGGTTTTCGACCTTGCGAGCTTCTTTTTATTCTTTTTTTTTTTCACTTCTTTTTCTTTCTTCTTCCTTTTTTGCTTTTCTTTTTTTGTTTTTTTTTTCTTTTCTTTTCATTGTTGTGTTTTTTGCTTTTTTGTATTTTTCTCTTGCTCTAACTTTTGCCTGGGCCGCCCTTCCGGGTTTTCGGCCCAGCGAGGCTCTCAAGGGAAAAAGTGTAACAAGTCCATGCCAAATGGTTTTGAAGTTGAAGCCTCTCTGTGTCTAGGAGAACGACTGTTGCAATGTTTTGCAGGAGAATCCATCCCGGTTGCTCCACAAGCTTCTTCCGGCGAGATCTACTCTTTCTGATTCGGCTTGGGTGCCTCTTGCTCGAGGGCTGCCCCTGATCTGGTCATACAGACCTTACATGACGTTTGACCGTTGAACTTTCTGAACGTTTTGAATGGGTTCAAAGTTTGAACGGGTTGAATCTTGAGGCTGAGAGCGATCCTAAGCTGCGCAATCTCAAGAGTGGTCTCACACAGGTCTTCACAAGGCCGCGTAAAACATTTGTTTTTGAAAGTTTTTAAGAAAGCGACAAATCGCTCTCGCCGAAGATAGTGTGGGACCAATCTGGATCAAGCCAGGATCCTTCTCAGTACTCATGCCGACAAGCATGGTTTCATTCATTAAAAGGCTTAGCACGCCTCTCTTTCTCTCAAATGATCAAAGTTTTGTAAAACCCGAGGAATTCCTTCCTCTTCGTTTTTATCACCGCAGTGTCCGAAAAGTTTTGAAAAACTTTAGGTTAATGCAATGAGTTTGGCGCGCAGGAGAGCAGGCGAGATGTACTGTCAATCCATTCAAGTCCTCTGGCACAAATAGCCCAAAACACATAATAAGCACAGAAACATGATAGCCGCAGCCGTTTCATTCAGGTTTCTTGGATGTAATTGGCTCCACAGCAGAGACAGACTTAAAAAGATAGCAAAAATGGTAAATACAAAACGGCGTTCGAGGCAACAACCCCCGAATCGCTCGACATCCTATACAACGGGACTGACTCGGTAGCACAAGACAGACCCAAAAACAAAAAGACTGACTCAAAGCAAAGAGGTAGACTCAAAACAAAACTGAGAACTGACCCAAAACCCCAAGCCAGAAGCTACAAAACTGCATTTACAAATGCTCAAAAAGTGCGTGCCAAACGCCACATCTGAAATACAACGAGCGCCGCCCGCAGGTGGTCCAACCCCTGATCACAAATTTGCAGTATCCTCGAAATCCAACAGCTCAGTAGTGACGGAATTTGCCGAGGTAGGTGGAAGAATGACCTCATTATCGATCAGATCCTGCACTTCATGACGAAGGCGAAAACAACCGTCGGTGCTGTGGCCGGACTGTTGGTGGTACGCACAGTACAAGGTAGCATCGTGCGTGGCGGGGAGGTTCTTCGGGAGTGGCTGAGGCTCCAGGGGTTTAAGATGCCCCTTTTTAGCCAATATTAGAAATGCCCTAGACAAAGGCATGTAGAGGGCGTGAAAGGCTCTGCGTCCTCGAGGCAGATACTTTGAAGTTTGAGGACTCTTGATAGATGTGCTAGCGAAAGGATCGGCTGGCACTGCCTTGGCTTTTTGATCTTTCCCGGGTGCAGGAGCGGGAATGGGAGGAACTGTCTTGGCATGACGGGGCCTATCCCGATTTTCTGGCTGGCTTGAACTACCCTCAGGTGGAGTGGGGAAAGTATCCTCCACAGTTTTTGCCACAACTGCGGATACCTGTTGCTTGTTCATCCCCCCGGCTTTCAAAGCCTGGACTGCCCACAGCAGCTGTTCAATGGGGTCGGCATCTGCCTTCATTTTGTTTTTTCTTCCGGCCTCAGCCTGGTCAAGGGTTTGGGTTGCTACTTCAGAGCGAAGCCCGGTTGTTGATGACATGTCGTGGCTGTAGCTGGAAACCACCTCTGGCTGGCTGAGCTCTATCACAATCCGCCCCAGCAGCGGGGGCTCCTGCGGTATGAAATTCCCGGCATACGGTGCCGCTGGGGGCGAAGCTGACATCTCGTAGGCGAGATCCGCCACAGTCCTTTGGAGATCACCTATCATCCCCATCAATTCAAAAGCAGTAGGCTCGCGAGCCTGGTATAACTGGGGAGCCCAACCCAGGTGTATAACAGGCGACCTAGGTGGATGTGACACATCAACACTGGCCTTACCTTGCGGGGTGATCCCTTGCTCTAGTGCAGTCGTCATAACTACAATCTCTTCTGAATTCTGCGTCATCGTTAGCCCCGCCACGGCAAGGGGGGATACTGGCTATTCTGTACCGATTCTGGATACTCTGAACTGAAAGGAGAAACAGACAGCATTTCAGCCCAAAACGGATCAAACACTGGTGTAGCTGAACAACTGTACTCCACTGCTGATCACTGTTCCCAAAAAAATTACTGTCCCCAAAAACTGAACCGGATACCCACAGATAACTGATTCCCATAACTGACACTGATACTGGTGCCCTCAGGTTTGATACTCAAACTTGCAAACTGATATATACTTTCCCTGTAGAAATACATTCTAAAAGCACGTAGCAAGTAAAGAGAACCAAAACACCCCTATGTTGGGGTAGGGTTTCCCTGTCCTATTTTGTCAGGAGCTAGGGTTTCACTACGCACACAGCGGTTCTCAAACAACTTAGCATCGGGTAAGTAACCTGTCCTAGTTTGGGATGGTCACTATGGATCCGAATATGCACTAGGTCGAATGGTCAAAAGGGTGCCCTGGTAAAACCAGGGTTTGTGTTCCCATGCTGTCAGAGCCCATAGCCGGTCAGCCTTATGGACATGCCTTGACAAGACAAGCCTCCGGCAAACCGTTTAGGAATGGCAGATGGCAAACACTGTGTTCCTAGGCGCACCAATGCACATGCAATGCAAAGAAACACATAAGTGTAGTCAAAACAAGATATCACGAGTTCGAGTCAAGCTCTCTAAAATCCCCAGCAGAGTTGCCAGAAACTGTAGCACGTCCGCGACGGGCCCTCGCTACAGTTCGGACTCGATTTGTGTCACGGTTCTAAATCTGAACCAAAGAGTCCAAATCTGGCAAATCGTTTGAGAAAATCGATTTTTTTTGAAAAGTAGTGCCACACATGGACTGCTTTGCCAGATACAGAGTCGCCACCTAAATATTTTAAAATGGGGAAATTTAGGAAACCCTGACTCGGTGCCGAAGGCCACGTGTCCGTCATCACCGGAGTTGTCTCGACTCGGGAGCTTGGGTAAGCACCCCCTTTCGCCCGGTCCGAAGACCGACCTCTACTAACCATGATATCCGACTTTGAAAACGTTATGTGTTCTTATTCCATTTATTAGCCTAGAATTACTATGTTATGCGCGCAGCAAACAAGTATAGACTAGATTGCCTAATTTGGAAACAAGCATTGCATATCCGTTTGTTTTGAAAAGTGCTTTAGAGTTTGCTACCCGCAAGTAGGCTAAGATACGGATTTCAACGAGTTTTTCCAACTCAAACGATCCAACCTTCACCCACAGGCATTCAAACGGTAATAACACATAAGCATTTAGCCGCATGGCAAGCATACTGTCATGGCAACATTCACACGCATGCGAGATGCTAAAGCATAAATACTTACATCGTACTCCGTGCCAAAACAGTAAACTAGTTAGCAAACATGCATGTCCTAGTTCATGTTAAAAATGGCTAATGCATCACATGCAAAAATGTAATCTAGGTAGGCTCGGCTAACCCTAAACAAGGCATGTGAAATGCGATCAACTACCACATATTCAATTTGTGAATTGAAGTACAGATGCAGTTAGCGTGATGTACCGAACCTAATGCATGTAATACAGATGCATGGATGCACGCATGCATAGCATAAGGTATGCTAAATTAAACGTGCCCTAATACTAACCATTAAAGCAGGTAAGTAAAAGGGAAGAAAGAAGTGGGGATTGGAAAACATACACACCACTCACACACATTTATTACAGATTTTCCCTCACTCGAAGGGACCAAATAAATATTACAAATTAATTAACTACGCAAGCTAATTAATATTACAAATTGCCTAATTTAATTAACAAATTAAATAAGCTAAGAAAAAAAGTAAATTGCCTCGGGAAATGCGCCGCCATGCATAGGCTGCCTCTATTTTCCTTCCTTCACTCCTCTGGAAGCTGTCAAAACCTCAGGACTGTTCCCTTGGACAGATGGGATAATCACCGGCTAGATGGAATTTCCACCGGCAGTGGAATGTGGCCACCGGCACAAGGTGAGGCTATCGGCAGAGAAATTGTTGCCGGTCGGCACTTGACACTGCCGGTCGGCAGAGTGTTCCTGCAGAACCTGCAAATGACAGCAACAGAGGGCAAGGCAAAGCATGGCTGCACATTTCAAGGCATATATGCAGCAATCATGTCTCTTATCATTGTGATGACTCAAAGGGACATGTGCCTCGATTCTCGGACCACCAATCACGTATTTCCATGCATGATGGCCCAAGGAATCAAGTATGCAACTTTGATTTCAAATGCATGCAAACCAAATCAAACCAAAGTCCTAATCCCTATCACCAAATCAAGGGGTAAGGAATGCATATTGATGTAATGCAACCTAAGCATGTTACCATTCATGCAATATGAACAATGCAATGTACTTATGCAAAGCATACAAGCAAACATGCAAGGTAAGCATGCAAACCAAATAGAGGTGGTCTTAAACATGGTTTGGGCAGCTCTAATAAGGCCCAAAACAGTGGCCAAAATGCCCACAAATGGAGGCTAAACACACATGCACACATACACATGTCATGGTCCAAGCATTAAGCATTAAGCAAGCAACATTCAAGGACACTCGCAAAGGGATTTCATGGACAATTAGCATGCAACATGAGCTCTAAAACCATGTTATAAAACGATGCCAAATCATGTTAAACAAGATAAGCAAATGCATACAAGCATGGTCCAAATACTTGAGGCAAGTCATGAAGCTTTGAAGTACACTTAGCAAGACCAAACATGGCATGAACTAAATGACTAAAAACAGAGTTTTAGCACATAACATAAGGCCCAAAGGACCACTTAGATGGCATCTAAATGGCTCAAATTTAAAGGCATGCACAAGTGCCAAAACAAGGAGCATTGCTACACAAGCTTCCAAAGCATTAAAGATGCATGCAAGGCAGTCACACAAGCATGAAAATGGGACTGAAATAACATATAGGATGGTCTCAAATCACCAAATCAATGCGAAGATGCCATGCTATACATGCACACACTTAAGGCCAACAAGCCGGAATGCAAAGGGGCTATATGATGCATGCCAAATCCAACCCATACAACCTAGGATAGACCTAGAACATGGCAAAATATGCACATAATCTTCACAAGACTAAGCCTAAAACATGCTCCAACAAAGGCTAACAACCTAAGGCATATTAAGGCATAAACAAGGCATTACAAGGCAACTATGCTAAGCATGCATGGAGTACCAAAACCAATTTAAAATCATGTTATATTATGGAAATATAAGCATGAAAAACAGTCTACGCATGCTCAAATACACACTCAAACATAGGCTCCCTTTAGAGGCCAAAACATGCCCTTTTCAAGGACAACAAGGAGAGGGGGTGGCCCTCTCCTTTTTGAGACTTCAAGGCACCATCTCCACCACTGAAATCCCTCAAGATTTCAGTGGTGAAGAGGCCCAAACACAAAGTCCCGAAACTAGCACAAAATAGCACAAAATGAGGCCTTTCAAGGCCTAAGAGGGGTCAAGCACCCTCAAACCACAAAACACCCTTAATAAACAATCAAGAGGGCTAAAAAACAGAACCTTTTTGTATTATACACTAAGCACAAAAACGAATTTAAGGCATGTAAAAATATAATGCAAAAATGGGGTAAAAAGGGGTAAGATCCTTACCCTTGAAGACCTCTTCAACAATGGTGCTCCAATGGCCTTCCTTGGCTTGAATCCAACACCAAAACTTCAAAATCAGTCCCTTAGAACCTCAGTAGCTAGAGGAAGGTGAAACACTAGGTGTTTATGTGCAATAGTAAGACACAAAACACCTAGAGTACAAAATGAAAGGGAAAGAGAGATAGGAAGTGTATCTAACCCTAACCCTAAAACCAGAGCTTGGTCTGTGTTTTTCTCTCCCTCAAAATGTCTAAACTCTCCAACCTAACCACAAGAGAGAGCCCCTCTCTATATAGAAGCTTCTTGTCTTGTAAAGCTTACAAGACAAGCTTCATAAGAGGGAGATCCCTCCATACACGTGTATGGAGGGGAGCAAAAGCAAGACAGCTGTCTAAAAATATCTGCAAAAGTAGATGCACAGTAATCGGCCGGCCAAAAATGTCATTTTGGCCAAAAAGAGTGCCGACCGGCAGAAAATAGTACTGGCCGGCAACAAATAGTGCCGGCTGGCAATAAACAGTGCCGATGGCAGCAAAAACCAGCCCGTGGCCTCTAGCCACTGCCGGTGGTGGGTGGGGATGGTCTACAAGCCTACCCTGCCTCTCAAAGGCAAGATGCAAGTGTTTGGTGTGAAACCAGACAATAAACGGTCGAGTTCGGGGATCCTGAGGCAAGGCGTGCGAGCCAAGACTTCCGGGAACTCCAAACGAACACAAACATGGATAATCACCGGGTGTTCAAACGGTGACGTCCAAGTCTTGAGGACGGTCAAAAATGGGGTGTCTACAGCCCGAGGCTTCTTGATGTTCCTCTTCGGCACCACTTTGTTCAAACATTGTTGGGTTATATCTCCTGAGTACACTGGTGGACTTGTCTCAGGTCCGTGTTTATGATTGGGGCGGTGCTGGCCATCCCACATTATATGGATATATGAGCTCGACATCCCACAGGAACGGGAACAGGGTCGGTGGCTACTAGACAGCCTGGGAGGTATGCTTTACCTTTTTCATTTTACATTTCCTACTGTGCTTTCTGCTTTGCACTTGTACTTTCTGTATACTGCACATTCTACTTTCTACACTCACACTTGTACTTTTTGTACACTGCACACACATTCTGCTTTCTACACTCACGCCTATACTTTCTGTACATTGCACATACATTTTGCTTTCTGCATTCTGTATTCTATATTTTCTACTTTCTACATTCTCTAGACATTGTACACACATTCTGCTTTTTGCATTCCTTGTGTTTTGTTGTATACTCAATATGGCCCTTTTCTTTTTGCAGCTTTGGGTATATGCCTACTTCCCTACCCTTGCCCCAGAGCCAGAGGTGGAGATGCCTCCTATCGTGCCGTACTCTCATTGGTATGACGAGAGATGCCTGCGGAGGACATGAGAGACTTTTTCATTCTTCCGTTAGTACTTTGACACTGTGACTGCAGCAGAGGTGACTTAAAATTCACAGTTATTTTCATTCTTCTTCAGTTCTGATTCATATTGTAATATTCTAATGACAACTAACAAGCTGTGCATTCTCCGTTTACAAATCACGTGGCAGCCTTGGGCAACGATGCCTGAGGGAGTCCGGGACCAGTTTGCTAGAGCTCGGGGGGCCACCTGTTTTCCGTTTCTATTCGACGGTCCAGTTTGCCGGGCCTGGTTTCTAGGCGAGCGTTTCGTATGCTAGACTTTGGGTTTGTCGCAGCCGATAGTTCCCATGGCGCCCCCACCATCTATGAGAGCTACAGAGCAGCTCACCTCCCAAGAGATGATCCAGTTTGCCAGAGGCTTCGACACTGATTACTTCTTGGGAAAGAGTGATTATGTGACATTCATCGAGACACACATCATGACTCCTTTGACCGGTATTCATGGAGGTAGGGGATGAGAGCTCCAGTTACGAAAGAGAGAGCCAGAGTACTCAGGGCGACCAGGGCATATGGTAGAGGGGCCACACAGACGAAGCAAAGGACCCGCTGGCTAGAGCTGCCTACTGCACTCACATGTTGGCGGTATACTGGGGAGGCATACCAGATCCCGATTGAGCCTACCGCAGTGGGACACAGATACATTAAAGCTCCTGATGCGCCCTTGGTATGTACCCTATTCTTTAGTTTTCTCATTACTTTCCTGATATTTGTCCTTATGGACATTGATCATTTCCAATGCATTTGTAGGCACCTCCTGGATACACCGAGGATCTACTAGAGCTGTTAGCCTCATTCGAGGGCATGATATTTAAAAGAGAGGCACTGTTCGGCTTCCATGGTATTCAGGTAATTTCTTCAGTTTTCTTACATTCCAGTCATTGAATTTCCATTGACATACTGAAACTGACATTTCAACTGAAAATTTCCCCATGCTGCACTGATACACTGCATCTGAATTCATACACTATACCTGACTTTTGCATATACTCATTCTGCACACCATACTTGCATCCCTGATACACATACTGTGGCTGACATATAACAACTGTCTTTTCAGGTCCCACATATACCGATAGCACCAGCGGCAGCAACACTAGGACCATCAGTACCTCCTCCGGCAGCAGGGAGAGAGAGACAGGCTCCAGTACGCAGTCGAGGCCGAGCTAGGAGTGTTCGAGCTGAGACTGTCCCTTCAGAGCCTATTTTGAGTGAGGATGATACTGAGACCAGCGAGGCCAAGGAGGCAGCGAGTCAGTATGCTGAGTCATCTAAGAGTGGAGACGATGACGTCAGCTCGGGTTTTGCTAGTGGCAATGCTATTGGGCCAGGTTTTGAGGCAGAGACCAGCGATGACTCCAGCTCCGGTTCGACATCTGGTTCAGACAGTGGCGCAGATGGAGACAGTTTTGAGTCCCCTCAACCGAGGAAGAGGACGAAAAGGGCCTCTAAATCTTGAGATGACTGGCGCTGATTTTCTGTAGTTTTTTTTGCTTAGCTTCTTTTTGTTAGTGGCGTTAGCACATTGTATAGCTTCAGACGAGTTTTATTTGATTTAAAAACTTGTACTGCACTTTTGTAAAAACAACCATGATCGGAATGAAAATCAAGCTTTTTAAAAAAGTGTTGTATTTTGCATCATGAGCACCGCATTGCATGAAAATGAGATTGAATTTGCTATTGAAAACCAAATACTTGCATTGTCACAACAGTCTAAATCAGGTAACGAACCGACCAGCAACTGAAATAAAGAAAGTAATACAACTTGATAATTAAAATAACAATAACTTGATAATCAACAAAACAATTCGATATACAACAAAACAACTTGATAAATAACTCGATGAACAAAACAGCTCAATAAACAACTTAAATACAACACAACAAACTTGCTAAAACTAAAAAGACTCAAAACAGGACCTTAACATATACAAAGAGCAGAACAAAACAAGGGTTCTTAGCACTCTCAACACAAAGGTGGATAGTAGGTTTGCAAAAAGGGCTGTCGGCCATGAATGGATTCTATCGATTACCAAGGTGGTCTATCGGCCATCACTGGTGGTCGGTCGGTCACCATTGCGAGGAACTTCCAGAATGTTGACGCTTGGCTTCCACATACTGCCTTATCTTCTACAAAAGGTTCAGACTTCGTGTTTTCTTCATTTCAACTACAAACTCTTCACAAATGGAGCCATTTTTTGCCGAAAAACTCTCAAATTGGATTGCAACTTTAGATGGCTCGAAAAAGCTGAATTTCCAAGGTTTCGGCATAAATGCACTATTCCCGCTGAGTTGTTCTCCGCTTTGTTTTCCGTTCTTGCATGCCGCAGCTAGATGTTGGAATCCAATTACACATGTCTTTAGCTTCGGGGGACAAGAGATAAGTTTGACAATCGAAGAATTTCAAGTGCTAATGGAGTCCTGGCGCAATGAGGAAATCTTGCCTCAGCCCCGTTTTGGTCACATCCAAGATTTGGAAAGAATGTGTGGGCTCACTTTACATGATGCCCGATCCTTGGTTCACAATAGAGAGTTGGATATCCTTAGTTTTATTCATCGATTTTCTGACGCCGGTAACCGAGGCGATCTTCTTTGACAACACGCCCTTTGTTTATGCATGTTAGTGCGTTTCCTTCTTGTTCCTAGTTTCGGCGGGTCCAGCATTCGGCAAGTTGAAGTGGCACAGGCTTGAAAGAGGGCAAGAGCTGCATTGGCTTGGCGTTGGCTGAGACTTTGATGGGCTTAGACACCTTTCATCGATGAGAGACAAACAAATTTGCAGGAAGTCCACTACTTCTTCAGGTAATGTTTCCCACCCTTTCTTATATGTGTTTCTCACATCACTCGACACTCATGCTCTATTCTTTAATCTCTCTTTTCGTTCATCCCTCTCTATTCTTTAATCTCTCTTTTCGTTCATCCCTCCCTAGATATGGCTCATCGACAAGCTGAAGGTAGTGGACTCTTGCCCTGCATATTCAGCACGAGCCTATTTCTTTCACCAACGGCTAGTGGATTTCTCGAACGAGGGGTGGTGGTGCCATTAGATGTGCAACAGGTCTACTGTTGACATTGCTTGGCATTGTCCCTGGTTTGATTTGCCCGAGATGAGTTACAACATGGCTCGTCAACCTGGCATTCAACTGATTGGCCTGACACACTGCATATTCTACCTTTCATTCTAATTCAGGCATCAGTTCGGACATGACCAGACTTATCTAGAAGAGGGGGTAGAGTACCCGGCTTCATTCCCAATTTGAGGTTCGCAATTAGCTCGATACCCTAATGCTTGGAGGACGAGAGAACTTCTGGCCCCTACACCCAATTTTAGTTGCACCATTTCTGGCAAATGTCTAGCTTGTCTTGAAGAAGAAGCACAGACCGAGCCTACTTTAGCATCGGAAGCTTCCACAAGCGTAGGGAGGGGACGCAGGAACACCTGACTCATCTATGCCCCCAAGTTTATCGCTTTGATCTAACTATTCAAGTTTTCCTTTTGAATGTAATAAAAGTAGCTTTGATTTGTATCGAGAGTTGGAGAACTTTGTATTGAAATCAATGAAATTGAAGTTGTGGGCACTAAAAATTTTCCTTTTGGTCCAAAAATGGTCTAAATTGTAAAAAGATTAATTTGAAAAAAATTAACTTTTATCAAAACTTTTCAAAACCATTTTCGATAAGGATCACCACCTGATACACATAGAATCTATCCTCGAGATGTACAAACCCCGAATCCAAAAATGAAAATTGCCCTAGACTGAATAACACTGTTCAGCACTGTAATCAGTTCTTCTCTCAGGGTAAGGATCACAACAGATCTTTCAAATAATGAACAGACAAGGATGCCTTGATCAAACATATGGACAGAGTTGATTTGAAGGTGTTTACGGTCGAACTTCAGAATGAAGTTGCCTATGTATCCTGAAGATGGGAATCAGGCCTTACGTAGTTCGACTTGGGTTCACTCGAGTATTAACTCTCTCTTTTTGCGCTCTAACTTTTGCCAAGGTTGCCTTTTCTGGGTTTTCAACCTTGCGAGCTTAGTTTTTCTTTTTTCCAATTTTTGTGCTCTAATTTTTGCCTAGGTTGCCCTTTTGAGTTTTCGGCCTAGCAAGCCTTTCAGGGGCAATATTTCTTCAACTTGTCCATGTGGATTAGTTGGAAAAATTCTAGGCGATCCAGGTCCATAAGAATAACAGCTCCACTTGACCAAATGGTTTTGATAATGTAAGGACCAGTCTAATTGGGTCAGAACTTGCCCCTAGGGTCATGGATGGCAGCTCAGTTGTCTTTCAACACTAAATCCCATTCCTTAAGATTCTAAGACTTAACTTTCTTGTTAAAAGCCCTGGCAATCCTGCGTTGATATCCTTGAACATGGTACAGTGCTTTCAGCCTTCTCTCATCGAATAGGATCAGTTCCTCGAACCTATTCTGCTACCAATCGACCTCTGCTATCTGACACTCAGCCATAACCCGTAGCGACGGAACCTCTATTTCAATCGGCAGAACAGTTTCCATCCCATAAACAAGAGAGTACGGAGTTGCCCCAATAGATGTCCAAATTGAAGTTCTATAGCCCCAGAAAGCAAATGGCAATTTTTCTGGCCAGTCCTTGTAAGTCTTAACCATTTTCTGTAAAATATGCTTGATGTTCTTGTTGGCGGCCTCAACACGTTGGTTTGCGGTCGATATGTAGATGACTTATGAAAAGCCACGTTGTATTTCTCCAACAAGTCAATCACTTCCTTCTTGAAATGGAAGCCATTATCTGAAATGATTTCATTCGGGACTCCATAATGGCAAATAATGTTGTTTCGGGTGAACTTAGTCACATGCGCTACTTTCAATACTGCATAAGACTGAGCTTCCACCCACTTCGTGAAATAATCAATTGCCACTAGAATGTACTCATGTCCATTTGACCTTTTCAGTGTAACTGCCCCAATGACGCCAATTCCCCAGACTGAGAAAGGCTATGGTGAAGTGGGTGGAAGCTTCGACGGCGGGATATTTATGCGATTTATATGGATTTGGCATTTGTGGCATCGCCGAACAAAACCAATACAATCCTCCTCCATGGTAGACCAGTAGTAACCCTGCTTGAGAATCTTCCGGGTTAACATTACTCCGCTCATGTGTGCTCTACACTCTCCCCTATGGATGGCCTCCATTAGGCGCTTCGACTCTTCTGCGTCAACACATAGCTTGTGCATTCCCAGATGACCCCTCTTATATAACTTACCCTCGCAGATAATAAATTGAACGGCCATCCACCGTATTGCCTTTTTATCTTTGGTATTTGCCCTTGGTGGATAAACCTCATTTTTCAAGAAGTTCCAAATATCATAATACCAGGGGTTTTGGTCTTGCACTTCATCTATTATGGAGATAGTCACGTAGGCAGGCATATATCTCTGTTCAATAATGATCGGACGCATCCGGACACCAAATGGGATGCCTATCATAGAAGATAGAGTTGATAAGGCATCAGTGAACCTGCTGTTCTCTCTTAGTAGATGCGTGAATGTTAGCTTCTCAAACCTAGGAATCAGAACATCCAAGGTCTGGAGATAGATTTTCATATTTTCTTCTTTGACCTTCCAGTCTCCTTTTGCTTGAGACACAACCAGGTTCGAGTCTCCAATGACGTCCAACCTTCTTGCCCCTAGTTCCAGGGCAGCTTCCAAACTAGCGATACACGCTTTGTATTCTGCTTCGTTGTTGGATACTTTGAATCAGAGTTTGAAAGCTAAGGGTATATGGGAATTGTCGAGTGCTATTAGCAACACCCCTATCCCATAACCGTACTGGTTAGTGTAGACGTCCCCCGAACGCCCCGGGAGGGTTAAGTCCCGTTCTGTCCATTTGGGGTTACTACAGCTCGGACTCTCAAATTGTCACGGTTCTTAATCTGAACCAAAGAGTCCAAATCTGGAAAATCGTTTTGAGAAACAGATTTTGAAAAAAGTAGTGCCAAACATGGACTGCTTTGCCAGATATAGAGTCGCCACCTAAATATTTTTTAATGGGGAAATTTAGGAAACCCGGACTCGGTGCCGAAGGCCACATGTCCGTCATCACCGAAGTTGTCTCGGCTCGGGAGCTTGCGTACGATCGGGGAAGGTCAGCTATGAGCACCCCCTTTCGCCCGGTCCGAAGACCGGCCTCTACTAACTGTGATATCTGATTTTGAAAACTTTATGTGTTCCTATTCCGATTATTATCCTAGAATTACTATGTTATGAACACAGCAAACAAGTATAGACTAGATTTCCTAACTTGGAAATAAACATTGCATATCCGTTTATTCCGGAAAACGTTTTGGAATTTGCTACTCGCAAGTAGGCTAAAACACGGATTTTAATGAGTTTTTCCATTTCAAACAATCCACCCTTCACCCACAGGCATTCAAACAGTTTATCTCATATAAGCATTTAGCCACATGGCAAGCATACTATCATGGCAACACTCACACGCATGCGGGATGCTAAAGCATAACTACTTACATTGTACTCCGTGCCAAAACAATAAACTAGAAAGAAATGGGGATTGGAAGACATACACACACTCACCCACACTTATTACATCATTGCCCTCACTCGGAGGGTCCAAATAAATATTATAGTCCCAAATAATAAATGAATAAAATTATTACAAAATTTCTAATTAATTAAAGGGAAGGATGCAAAAGAAAGAAGAGGGTGGCCGCAGCCTCTGTCTCGGGATGCGCGAATGATGCGTGTTCGGAAACCGTCTTGCCTGAAAAACCCGTACCGTACTCCTGCCACCTCTGTTTGTACTGCCTTGTCTCTTTGAAAATTGCCAAAGTCCTGGAGCAGGTTCCTTACACACTGCAGAGCACCACCGGCCAGACAGAATTCCCACCGGCACTTCACAATTTCCACCGGCATTTATTGGATTCATCGGCACTCCAGATATTGCCGGTCGGCATTAAATTCTGCCGGTCGGCAGAAACTTCCTGCAGAAGACAATTTGACAGCAAACAGAGAACAGACAGTGCATGGCATGGGGTTTTCAGGTACATGTAAGCATGGTTATGCTTCCTATCATGATTTGAACTCAAGGAAGCATGTCCTTCGATCTCCGAACCATCAATGGTGCATGGTGGCTCAAAGAATCAAATTTGCCATTTGATATAAAGATGCATGCAACAAACAAGATGAGAACCGAAGCCTTATCAAGTTGGAGTCAAAGGCCCCGGTGACCGGGAATCGAGGCACATTACATCACTTGAAGTATGAATGTTCCTTGATTCCCACACTTGGTTTGACACCCCAAACCAAGCAAATGCAATGCATGTTATGCAAACATGGCTCAAAATGCAACATGATACCAAGATGCAAGGCACAACAAGTACTATGCAACCAACATGACAAATGTGTAATGCCAAGCATACAAGGTGCAAATGTGATGCAAACATAGACCAATTTGACAATGGGATTAACATACTACAAGGCGTAATGAAGCAACCATGCAACACACATGAAACAAGCATGCAATGGGGCCTTGAACCATAAAGGGACAGACCTTAGTCCACCCCAAAACAGCACCAAAAAGTGCTCAAAATGATGAGCAACATCTCATGTCAACATGCAAGCCAATAGACCCAAGGCTAAGGCACCAAAAGGGTCACTTCACTTCCAACAATAAGACCAAGTTATGGCATGATTAAGACAAGTAAAGACAGACTTTTTACATGCAAAATGGGACTCCAAAAACCTCCTAGTATGGCAGCTAAAGCACCTCCCATGAAATGCTACCACCATGACTCATTTCTAGGCATAAGAGGGCACACCCCCAAGGCATAAAAGAGATCAAACATGCACACATACAAACATGATTCTTGGACTAAAATGTGGTCCTAAATGATGTTAGATCATGAGGGTGATCACAACTATGCATGCTAGAGGTCAACATGCTCAAAGCTTTCAAGCCAAAATACATAGCACCCATAACAAACATGTCAAGCATGACCAAGTGGATAACCAACAGACTTTAAGCATGGAAAAACAATACTAAAAGCTTCATGGAACTAAGCCAACACACGCAAGAGTCATGGCCTAATCATGAGATGCACTTCTAAGCAAAATGGAGCAATACAAAGCAAGTACTACAAGCATACAAGGAGGCACAAATCCGGCCAAAAACAGAGGTTACATATGACCTAAAACACCTAAAAAACTTCTGAAATGAGGCCAAGAATGATCAAGCACACATGCTACCCTTTTAAGCCAAAAAGCAAGGAAACAAAACAATGAAGGGAGAGGGGTGTCCCTCCCCTATGCAAGACTTCAAACCACCTTTTTTAACACTGAAAATTAACTGGTTTTTAGTGGTGAAAGGACCAAAACACTGAAGTGAACAAAGCCTTACCAAAGAGGCACCAAAATGGACCAAACAAGGCCTAGAAGGGTGAGTTTGCACTCAAACCACAAAACGACCTTAATGAAAGTTCTAAAGCATGAAAATACAAGCCCTTTTTATGTTATACACAAGAGCTAAAACAGTAAGCAAGATAGGTAAAAAACTATTGCAAGTTTGGGGAATATAAAGCAAGATGCTCACCCTTGAAGAACCTTTGAAGAACAAATGGTCTAGCCCACCTCTTTTGATCAAAACTAGTCCAAAAACTCAAGAATCAACCCCCCAAGTTCCTCAATCTCGGAGTAAGGTGTAATAGTGTGTGTAATGGTGCAAAAGTAAGGTAAAATCCACCTTTAGGCCAAGGAAACACACACAAAGGAGGGGGGAGAGGGAGATATAAAGATAGAGTGTATCTATATCTCAAAGCTCTGGTTTTTGGTTCCAAAATTCTAACCTAGATCAAAGAGGAAGACCCTCCCTCTTATAAGACTCCCTCTTGCAAAGCTTATACAACAAGCTTGCTTAGAGGGAGATCCCTCCATACACGTGTATGGAGGGAGACAGAGTTGGTGCCAGCTATTACAGTTGGCACAAAATATCTCCATAAAGTGGATGAACAGTGGTCGGCTGCCCAAAAATGTCATTTCGACAAAAAATAGTGCCGACCGGCAACAAACTATGCCGACCGGCAATAAAATGTGCCGACCGGCAACAAATAGTGCCGATGGCAGAAAAAGACCAGCCGGTGGCCTCTAGCCACTGCCGGTGGTGTGTGGGGATGCCTCACAAGGCATTCCCTGCCCCTCCAAGGCAAAGCACAAGTGTTCGGTGTGAAACCAGACACTAAACGGTCAAGTTCAGAGATCTTGAGGCGGGGCGCGCGAGCCAAGACCTCCGGGAACTCCAAACGAACACAAACATGGATAATCACCGAGTGTTCCAAGTGGTGACGCCCAAGTCTTGAGGACGGTCAAAAATGGGGTGTCTACAGTTAGACGCTTCGTTGAAGTACATTGTCCAAACCTCTTTCTCGACTTGCAGAATACCTTTATCTGGGAATAGGTATTCTACCGCTTCATCCCCTTCCACTGGGTGATCTACTAGGAACTCAGCTACTGCTCTCCCCTTGATAGACTTGCGAGTGGTATATTTTAGATCAAATTCGGAGGGCAGAAGCAACCAATGGGCTAGCCTACGCGCAAGTGCTGGTTTCTCGAAGAGATATTTGATAGGATCTAATCTCGAAACCAGAATTACAGAGTGAGCTAACAGGTAGTGACTCACCTTCCTGGTAGCCTATACCAAGGCTAAGCAAGCCTTCACCAGTGGGGTGTAACGGATCTCATAATCCAACATCTTCTTACTCAGGTAATAGATGGCTTTCTCCACTATATCCTCAGATTCCTGAGCAAGCATGCATCCCATCATTGTGTCCATTACTGATAGGTATAGAATCAACGGCTTCCTCGGCTCTGGTGACGACAACATGGGTGGGTTCTGAAGGTACTGATTGATCTACTCGAAAGCAAACTGACATCGTCATATCATTGGAATTTCTTTCCTTTCTTCAAGAGACCAAATAGTAGTTCACAAGTCAAGGTTAATTTTGAAATAAACTGTTTTATGAATTGCACTTTACCAAGAAAGCCTCGCACCTCCTTTTGAGTCCTTGGTGGTGGCATTTCTAGGATGGCCTTGATTTTGGAAGGATCTACCTCGATGCCCCTCTGTGTGATCAAGAAGCCCAGCATTTTCCCTGCTGTTATGCCAAAAGTGCACTTCTATGGATTCAGCTTCAACCGATATTCTCTAATCCGTTGGAAGAATTTCTTCAAGGTGGTGTAGTGGCCCTTTCTTTCCTTGGATTTGACAATCATGTCGTCCACATACACCTTGACCTCTTTGTGGATCAAATCATGTAGAATTGTGGTTGCAACCCGTTGATAGGTAGCCCCAACATTCTTTAACCCAAATGGCATCACCCTGTAGCAGTAGGTTCCCCATGGCGTGGTAAAGGCAGTTTTCTCTTTATCCTCGGGTGGCATCAGAATCTGGTTATACCCGAAAAATCCATCCATGAAGGAGAGCAACGCATGGCCTGCGGTGAAGTCCATCAATTCATCGATGTGCGGTAGAGAAAAGTCATCCTTTGGACTAGCCTTATTCAGATCTCTGATATCCACACACACCCGAATTCTACTATCTTTCTTCGACACCGGAACAATGTTAGCTAACTAAGTTGGATACTCAGATACTAGCAAAAACCCAGTGTCTATCTGCTTGGTGACCTCTTCCTTAATCTTCAAAGCCCAATCCGGGCATATTCTCCGCAGCTTCTGTTTGATGGGTCGGGCCTCGGGATCAAGAGGGATCTGATGCTGTACAATCTCAAGATTGATTCTAGGCATGTCTTCGTAGGACCACGTGAAAATATCTTTGAAATCTTTTAATAAAGTGACTAAGCGCTCGCGTTCCTCCGAAGACAACGTGGACCCGATTTGGACCAGACGCGGATCCTTCTCTATACCCACATTAATTGGAATGATTTCATCAGCAAGGGGCTTTACAAACCTCTCATCCTCTCGATCAATCAAATGTTTCAAAACTAGAGGAATTCGTTCCTTGTCGTTTTCATTAAAATTTTGAAAGTCATGATCAATGCAATATACAAGTGGCATAGTGAAGTACTCAAAACCTGCAGTGGCATTCTTATTCACAAAGTCCAGTTCATCCAATTCCTCGGTTATAACTGACTCAAAAGAAAAGGAAAAAGACGAGCTGGACAAAACCTCGGTATCTGAGTTATCAATCCTAGGAATACCAGACCCAGATTCAGTCGAACCGGAATTTGATTCCGACTCCACAGACTCTGTGGAATGAGATTCTGGTTCACTACCTGACTCAGAGCTACTGGACAGAGAGCCCTCATCCAGTTGCCAAATGAGGGACGGTGTGTTAGATGCATCCAAGATACCACCGGAAGGGTCCACACCAGATTGGTCTCTGATCATGGAAACGGTTAGGTCATCCCCCAAGCTCTCCAAGTTGATTTGAGGATCTAAAAGGAGACATGCCAGTGCTGCTCCTGCCTCAAGTTCACTACTGTTGGAATCACTTTCTGTGCCCTTTGTAGCCTCAGCAGTTAGTTCAGTCTGTTCCTCTGTGTCACTCTCTTCCAACTGTAAGTCGAAGAAAATCTCAAAGCTAGGAACTCGCTGCTTCTTAGAGTTAAACCAGGGCTCAGGGAAACCATAGAATGGGAAGTCTTCACCTTCCCGAACAAAATAGCCATTCAGGGTTCCCTGGATTGGTCAGTGCACAAGCTCATAGTGCCTCTCGCTTTGCTTTGCTCTAGTTCTTCTAGCCATTTCTTTCCCTTTTCTCACCCAGTCCTTTTTGGTAGGCGTATAGCCAAGACCAAAGGCATGAGGGTTATGTGGCACGTCGGCCAATGCAGTAACGCCCTTCTGGCTACTTCTACCTAATGCCATTCCGGGCATGTGCTGTAACTTGTTCATGAGATATATAGATTGTGCACTGACATATAGGCCCTCATCAACAGCTAAGATATTCTGCACTACCCGGGCCTCAGCCAAGGTAAACCCCGAAATAAACACATCCTCTTCGCCATGTATAATCTCCAACACAGGCGTAGTGACCTCTGGCAGAGGATGTATAGAAGAATTCCCGAAGACTATGGCCACTCCTTTTCCATGGGAGTACTTAAGCATTTTGTGTAGGGTGGAAGAGACAGCTCTTACTTGGTGTTGCTAGGGTCGCCCAAGCAGTAGGTTGAAACTGGCTAGAACATACAGGACATGAAATTCGATATCCTATTACACGGGTCCAACCTGTGTTCTGATTTGAACTGTTCCCATCGCTTCTCTGCTTGTATTGTCATACGCCCGGATCACTTGGGCTGTAGGCATAAAATCTGCCGGTTTCAAGCCAATAGCATAAGCCATGCGGCATAGACAAACGTTGATTGCTGACTTGGTGTCGACTATTACGACTGGCACCCATTTTTCTTGGAACTCTACAGATATATATAGAGGCTTATTGTGTGCGGAGCCTTCTAGCGACAGTTCCTTGTCAAAAAAGGTCAAAGTTGGCACAACGCCTCCTGGGAAGACTAATCCCACCAATTGTTTCAGGGTAGTCTCAATGGATAACTTGGCTTTATCCATCGCC
Organism: Camellia sinensis; assembly: GCF_055761805.1. Lineage (NCBI taxonomy): Eukaryota > Viridiplantae > Streptophyta > Magnoliopsida > Ericales > Theaceae > Camellia > Camellia sinensis. The sequence goes on from NC_138964.1 coordinate 196,023,863, forward strand.
GACAGTACAGCCTGCCTGTGCACTCGTGAAGCCATAAGCAATCCCCAGATAGATATATCATCTTAAATCTTCTTCAACTGTTTAGTACAGCCTCTTCCTCTAACTGCTTTTCCTTTTGTTTCTCTACTTCTTTGTCCTTTTTGGAGGCTTCGAGTTAGTCAAGATATGGTGGTTTGAAATATTGGCCATTTCTTGTCATGTGGTCGACTTCTTCCACATACTAGGTATTGTCAGGATGGCCTTCACCCTAATCCTCATCGGTATGGGCCAAGTGCAAGTCGTCGTCATCCCACCAGATTCCTTCGACAGCCAATAAGCAGTTGTCCGGCTCCGTTCGGGTCATCTTCTCATCACAGATTTCCCCCATAGGGTCTTAGGCCTTTCCCGCCTTCTGTTTATTTTGACCCGTTTCTTACTCAAGGCACCTCAGTACGGCTTCTTGTTCTATAGGTAGAGTACTAACTATGCCTAGTTCCTGAGCTACTTGTTTTGCACTGGTGTTTTTCGACCGTTTATCCTTTCCATCGGCCATTCCGGCCATTGGAACAGTTCCCGCTTTCTGTTCTTCCAATTTCAGTTCAGTCCCCTCGTCTATATCGGGTTCATCACTTAGTGTAGACACCCCATTTTTGACCGTCCTCAAGACTTGGACGTTGTCGTTTGAACACTCGATGATCATCCATGTTCGTGTTCGTTTTGAGTTCTCGAAGGTCTCGGCCGCGTGCCTTGCCTCATGATCTCTCAACTTGACTGTTTTGTGCTTAGTTGTGAACCAAGGACTTGTGTTTTTGCTTCTAAGGGAAGAGGGTGGCTTGTTGGTCATCCCCTCAACCAATCGGCCAAGGCATGAAGCCATTGGCCCCTTTTTATTGCCATCGGCCAAAAGTGTTGGCCGATTGGCACTATCTTTGGTCGGTCGGCCCCTCATGTTGGTCAATCGGCCATATCTTGTGGCCAAACCCTGTTCATCTGCTTTATGCAGATATTTTGTGCCAGCTGTCATGCACAATTCCTCCCTCTAAACACGTGTATGGGGGGATTTGAGCCTTGCTTAGCTTCTCCAAGAAGCTTTGCAAAATTGGATTTCTATAAAAGGAGAGCCTCCTCTCCTTTTCCAGGGGTTCCAGAAATCTGATATACAAGTTATATATATCTCTCTCTCTATATCTCCCTCTCTCTAGATTTGTGTGTGTGTTTGAGCTCAAAAGGGTGTTTTGTTCTTACTATTGCACACAAACACCTAGCATTACACTATCCTTGGTTGCTGAGGTGCTAGGGAGTTGATGTTATAGTTCTTGAGATGGTTTTGATCAGAGAAAGGTGCTGGAGCTTTGGTCTTGAAGGTGTTCTTCAGGGGTGAGTATTCTTACTTTAGATCCATCTTTCTTGCTTAAGCTTTTTAGACCTACTTGCATATTATTTTAAGCTTAGCTATAAACTATAAAAAGTTCTGATTTTGTATGCTTAAGATGTTTGTTTGAGGTCATTTTTTGGTTGGGGGTTGTCTACCCCCTCTTAGGCCTTGTTTGGTCTTGTTTTGTGCTTTACTTTTGAGCTTTGGAACCATCTTGTCTTGGCCTTCTCGCCACTGAAATTTAGAGGATTTTCAATGGTGGAGAAGTGGTTTTGGAGTCTTGAATAGGAGAGGGACACCTCCCTCTCCTTGTGTCTCATATGCTTGCATTGTTGGCTTATAAGAGTAGCATGTTTGCTTAGCATGTGTTGGCTTCATTTCAGCAAGTATTTGGTGTTATTTGACCATGCTATACCTCTATTTCAAGTTGGTTTTTAGTGGTCTCTTGCATGCATCATACACTTGCCTTGAAATCCTCTCATTTGTCGTAATATACATCATGCATTTGGACCATCATGCTTGCATATTTTGGCTCAACTCAAAGGAGCTTTTATTCATGTTTTACCATGTTTAAGCTTTGTTTGGTGTTGTCTTGGTCATGCATGCATTATTTTGCATAGCCTTGGTTCATTCTAGCTTGTAAGCTTTGTGCCTTGAATTCATTAGCATGTGTTACTTGAAGTATTTTCATGATTTGGCATCATGTGAAATGTGATTTCAGTCTATGTTTTGTAGTCACACACTTGCATTTATCACCTATTCCATGCTTTCGATAGTTTGTGTTTCATGCCTTAAGAATAGGTCATTGTGCATGCCACTATGCTTAGGCATTTGGGATGCCATCTCAGTGGGTATTTGGGCTTATTTGGACATGTCATAACTCTAATTTTCATTGACTAAGTCATGCCATGTTTGGTTGTAATAGGTGTAGTATAACACCTCTTTGTTAGCATTGTATGCCTCATGCCTTATGCCCTTTGTATTGGCTTGTTTTAGCTTTGGCCCTTGCATGTTTTAGACTCCTTTTAGCGTGATTTAGGACTATTTTGGTTGTCCTTGGCTCTTTGGGGCCTGGTTCATGTGGCCTTAGTATAAGCTCCTTGGCTAGCCTTAAGCCTTGAGCCTTCTTGCATGCCATGCTTGCATTTTTTGGTTGATTTGGCATCATTCCGTGCTTATTTTCAGAGCTTATAGTGTTGTTACACTTCCACTTTTGTCACTCTTTGAGCATTCTTGAGAGTTGTGCTTTTAGACCTAAGTGATGAATCAATGTGTGTGCATGCTTGTCTTGCATTTTGGTGCCTTAGTCTTGGTGTTTTGGCCACTGTTTTTGGCATGGCTGAGGTCTGCCCACTCCGGTTTAAGTCCATCTTTGCATATTGTTGCATGTTTATCCATCTTGCATGTTGTTGCATGCTTGTCCATCTTGCATGTTATTACATGCTTGTCTCATTGCATGTTGTTGCATGCTTGGTATATTGCATGTTGTTGCATGCTTGGCCTGTTGTAGTGTTGTTATATTACTTGTTTCATGTCATGTTGTCTACATGTTAGGTTGCATAGCATTGCATTTCCACGTTGCATTGCATTGTGTTTGGTTTGGGATGTCAAACTAAACAGAGGAGCGAGGGACGTTTCGTACTCGAAGTGACGAAACATACCTCAATCCTCAGTCGCCGACACTCTTGATCCAACGTGATAGAGTGTGAAGCATTCATGTGTTTTTGTGCATTCATTCCATAGTGAATTGCACACTTAGCCTCTTTGACCATCATGCATTGAGATGCAGGATTGGTGGACCGAGGGTCGAGCACTACATCCTTTTGAGTCTCAAATATGATAAGGGATGTGGTTGTAAACATCATCTTGCAAATGTATTGCCATGCCCCTCTTTGTCCTCTGCTGTAGCAAAAGGAGCATCTTTGCAGGAAGAGATGGCCGGTCGGCTATCTTCAGTGCCGATTGGCTAGAAATTTTTAGCCGATGGACCCACAAGTGGTCGATGACCCATTTATTATGGCCGATGGCCTTATCCTTTCGCTGATGCTCTCCCAATATGTCCTTGAGATGGTCCAAAAGCATCACAAAGATTTTCACAGTTTTCAAAGGAGCAAAATAGTGCAAACAGAGGCAACATGGGGCATGGCAACGGATTTCCGAGCGAAGCCGATCGAGCATGCATTTGTCCCTTTTCTTGAGGCCGCTTTAACTGTTTTGTAACTTAATTAATTTGCTTAATTAGTTAAGAGTTGTGCAATAATTAATTAGCTAGGGTAGTTAATTAATTAGTTGATTTGTATTATTTATTCGGACCATTCGTCGAGAGGGTGAATTTTGTAATAAGTGTCCGTGAGTGTGTGAATGTCTTCCAACCCCACGTCTTTCTCCTTTTTACTCACCTGCTTTTAATGGTTAGTTTTAGGTCATGTTTCAATTAGCATCCTTATGATCGCATGTTTGCATCATTCATTTGTATTGCATGCACCGGGCTCGGCGCATCATACAAACTACATCGTATTTCAATTCCTATTTGAATACATGTATCAAGTTGCATCTCATATGCCATCTTAGGATAGCCGAGCCTATTTCTAGTTGCATTTCGCATGTGTTGCATTAGCCATGTTAACATAGCTAGGATCATGCATTGATTACTAACTAGCTATTGTTTTGGCTCGGAGTACTAGGTAAGCTTTTATGCTTTAGCATCTTGCATGAGTGTGAGTGTTAACATGACAGCATGCTTGCTATGAGGCTAACTGCTTATGTGATATAACTGCTTGAATGCCTGTGGGTGAAGGTTGGATTGCTTGAATTGGAACAATTCATTGAAATCTGTATTTTTGCCTACTTGCGAGTAACAAACTTCAAACCATTTCCAAACAAACGGATATGCGATGTTTTGTTCCAAATTTGGCAATCTAGTCTATACCCATGTGTTGTGCGCATTACATAGTAATTCTAGCTAATTAACCGGAATAAGAATGCATGTGTTTTCAAAAACAAGATATCATGCTTAGTATAGGCCGATCTTTGATCGAGCGAACGGGGGTGCTCATTGCATGACCTTCTCCTCTCGTACCCAAGTTCCTGAGCCGAGACAACTTTGGTGATGACGAACACGTGGCCTTAGGCAACGAGTCTGGGTTTCCTAAATTCCTCCAAAACAAAATATTTAGGTGGCGACTCTGTATCTGGCAAAGCAGTCCATGTTTGGCACTTCTTTATAAAAATCAGTTTTCCAAAACAATTTGCCAAATTTGGACTCTTTGGTGATTTATCGGTCTCGCATTGAACTTTGCGGGATTAGATTCAGAACCGTGACATTTGAGTCTGAACTGTAATAGCATGAGGCCCTTGGGGCGCGTTTACAGTTTCTGGCGACTCTGCTGGGGATTTAGAGAGCTTGACTCGAACTCATGATAGCTTGTTTTTATTACACTTATGTGTTTCTTTGCATTGCATGTGCATTGGTGCGCCTAGGACACCGTGTTTACTGTATACTATTCCTGAACGGTTTGCCAGAGGCATGCTTTGAGAAGCGTGCCATAAGGCTGATCGGTTGCGGGCTCTGCCACAACGGGAACACAAACCTCGCTTTTCACCGAGGCACCCTTTTTGACCATTCGACCTAGTGCATATAGGAATCCATAGTGACTATTCTAAACTAGGACAAGTTGCTTACCTGATTATAGGTTGTTTGAAGCCGCTGTGTGCGTAGTGAAACCCTAGTTCCTGACAAAATAGGACATGGAAACCCTACCCCAACATAGGAGTGTTTTGGCTCTCACTTGCTTGTTATGTGCTTTTAGAGTGCGTCTCTACAGGAATGCACATATCAGTCTGCAAGTTTAGGTATCAGGCCTGCGGGCATCAGCATCAGTACTTTGAGAATTAGTTATATCTACGGGTATTAGATTCAGATTTGGGGCCAGTGATTTTGGGAATAGTGACCAGTGGTTGAGAACAGTTCATTCAGCTTGTGTTTGCTAACTGTGTGTTGTCTTTATTTAAGTTGTTATGCTGTCCGTTTTTCTGTTCATTGTTTCCTTATTATTGCTTTATTTATCTTTTTACAAGGTAGTTTAGCACCATTGATTCCGACCAGACAGATATCCCCCGAGCACTCTAGGTTAGAGGTCGTAGACTTAATCGATCTAGGGATCTGATAGATGGACAAGCAGTTTTCCTTTCTTTACCCCCGGTTACCAGACGGAGGTCAAAAAGGCACAGTGTATCGGTACAGCAATCGCCAGATCAGTGGTCTACCCCGTTAGTGAACAGTCAGGCTGAGGTCTCGGTTTCTATTGTAAGGACAGATATCCCGGTTATTCAGCTAGATCAATACAATATGGCAGACTTAAAGGGAATGATGCATCAGCTCCAGGAAAGTATGAGAACCATGCAGTAGGACGCTGCTCATGAAGCAGAATTTGCCAAACAACAGGCCAAGGTCATGGCCCAACAGGCAGAGTTAATCACCAGGCTACAGCAGCAAACTGAACATCTGCTTCACATCAAGCTCCTCCCCTACCAAGAGTTCCAATACTCGGGGAAACAGCAAACGCCCAGGATGATACGGACATTCCAATGTGGCCAGCTCCGTCTCCGATCCTACCTCAGCTATCTAAGGCACCCACACCCACCAACTTACCGGATTCTCCCTTTGAGTTCGAGGTAGACCCCACAACGTTGAAAGTGAGCAAGCTTGAAAAGCTGTTCAAGAAATCTCAAGGTGTGAAGTCCATTCCAGATATTGAGGATGGGTACACCGACTCGGCCGTGATGCTGCCGGACCGATTTAAGATGCCGTACATAGACCGTTTCGACGGGTCTGATGATCCCATGGTGCATTTGCAGCTGTTTTCGGATATACTAAGGCCGATAGGCCTCTCTAGATTGTAGAAACTTTCTTTGTTTGGCCGGACCCTGTCAGGTGTAGCAGCTATTTGGTATGCAAAACTGGAAGACTCTGTTAAGAGGAACTGGGATGAGATGGCTGAGGCCTTTGTGGCTCAATACTCCTATGACACTCAGATCGAGGTCACAACTCGCGATCTCGAGACAACTACGCAAGAGCCGAAGGAGAGCTTCTCTAATTTCGTGACCCGATGGAGGGCCAAGGCCTCGATGATGGCCATCAAGCCTGTCGACAAAGATCAGATTCGGATGATTGTGCGCAACCTCTAGCCCAAGCTTATACAGAAGATAATCGTTCTCCCCCTTCTCACCTTTGCAGATTTACATGAGATAGGGGTGCAGATCGAGGACGCTATGAAACAGGGCCTCATTGATCATGATAGAGAACAGCCCAAGAGGGCATTCAACCGCAGTATGAATGTAGGCACAAGTAGTGCTGCAGCTGCCAGAGCTTCAGATGTGAGTATGGTCACCACCACCACCACTCCAAGAACCCTTTCAGCTACACCGGTGCGTCCGGAAGTAGCTCACAAACAACCAAGTTTCCACCTCTAGGCCAAAGAACCTTCATCCCACTATACATGCCCCCGTCCAAAGCTCTGGGGATTTTGATCAGCAAAGGGCACTTGAAGCCCCTAGAGCCGCGGCCACTACTAGACAAACTCTCTGCTTCCCATAACCTAGCCAAGTACTGCGCCTTTCACCAACAGCATGGTCATGACACCGACCAGTGCTTTCGATTGCGTCACGAGATCCAGGATCTCATTGACAACAGGGTGATCGTGCCTCCAGAGAAACTGAATGTCATAACCTACCCTCTTCCACCACATAACCAAGCTCCACCTCCCCAACACATCAATCTAGTCCAAACTGGGGTTGCATCATACGACCTTAGCATATATATCACCTCTTCCCACCTACCCAAGCTAGAGGTGTTCATTCCTAACAGCACTGACTTGTGTATGTTGGACATCTCCCAAACCTAACTAGAAGCGGTGGTGGTGACTATTGAAGATAGAGTTGGGTTGACTGTGGGAACAGATAAGAATGATTGTACAGAACCTGAGGGATCTGCGAGCTTCATATACAACCTGAGCGGTTACATTATATCAGCAGGCCAGGGTAGGCCGAATGTGAAATTGCCAGTGGGAGCAGAGATTTGTGTAGTATGGGAGGATGGACCTAATCAAGGGCTAGATGACCTAGCGGATCTGGAAGAGGACATTACTAACCTTCAGTTTTTCAACGAAGAAGATCCAGGAGACGTGGCAGTCAACTGGTTTGATTTGGATAGGTCAGCAGAGTCTATAGGGTGGCTTGACGACCAGCCAGATATTGTTGAACAACCTCAGCTAGAGCAGAGTTCGTCAGGGACAGGGACATCAACAGTGGCCGGAAGGGCCGGGAATCAGGATGCACCACCGGAGAGCACCGGTGTTAAGAATTTTGCTCAAAACACTGGCAGTTTGGGTACGGAAGATACTGAACATCAGGTTGCGCTGAAGCAATTTGAACGGGAAAGGATCGAATAGTCTAAGAGGGTCAGAAAGGCCAAAGCCCCTACAGGGATAGAATGTGCTGTGCGCACAAGAACGGAGCGTGCTGTGAGCACAGGAACACAAGGTGCTGTGGGCATAGGAATAGTCGCAATGGAGCCAGACAGGTGTTTGTCGGCTGCCGATGGCATGTGGTGGGAAGATGACGACCTGTGTCTTGCCCACACAGATGAAGACTGGGGACAAGGCTAGCCGGATGATACCTGGTATATTGGCAAGGTCGACCACATGACTAGGAGCGGGCGGTATTTCAAGCCCCCGCATTTAGATCAACCAGAAGCGTCCAGGAAGGACAAAGAGGCAGACAAGAAGAAAGAGAAGTTACTTAAAGAAGAGGCTGTACTGAAATAGCTTAAAAAGATACAGGCAGACATCTCCATCTGGGGACTGCTTATGGATTCAAGAGTACACAGGCAGGCTGTCCTTTTTGCAATGGACAAGGCCAAACTCTTAATAGATACCACGCCTGAGCAGCTAGTAGGACTGGTCTTTCCAGGAGGAGCTTCCCCGACATTGACCTTTTCTGACAAAGAACTGCTTCCCGAGGGCGCAAATCATAACAAACCACCATACATCTCTATGGAGTGTAGAAACAAGTGGATACTGGTGGTTCTTGTTGACACGGGATCTGCCATTAATGTGTGCCCGTCAAGAACGGCATATGCAATCGGGTTGAAGCCCGCAGACTTCGTGCCAACCACCCAGGTGATAAGGGCCTACGACAATACAAGTAGAGAAGTGATGGGGACTGTGCAGATTCAGGCCCAGGTTGGTCCAGGATAACACAATGTCAATTTTCATGTCTTGGACGTTCCCGCAACCTTCAATCTACTCGTAGGGCGGCCGTGGTTGCACTAGGTGAAGGCAGTCTCCTCCACCTTGCATCAGATGCTTAAATACCCCCACAGGAAGGGGGTGGCTATAGTTTTTGGGAATTTGTCAATCCATCTCCTGCTAGAGGTGTTTACACCGGTTTTGGAAATCGAGCATGGAACGGAGGATGTGTTCTTATCAGGATTTACCCTAGCCGAGGCCCGAGTTGTTCAGAACATCTTAGCTGTTGATGAGGGGTTATATGTCAGTGCGCAGTTTGTGTATCTCATAAACAAGCTCCAACATATCCCTGGGATGGGACTAGGAAGAAGTGGCCGGAAGGGTTTTGTTGTATCGGCCAAAGTGCCGCACAATCCGTATACCTTTGGCTTGGGTTATCTACCCACCAAAGAGGACTGGGTGAGGAAAGCCAAGGAGATGGCTGGAAGAGCCAGAACCAAGCAGACCGGGAGGTATTTTGATTTGATGCATCGGCCTATTTAGGGCACCCTAAACGGATGCTTCGTCCGGGAGGGGGAAGACTTTCCATTCTGCTACTTCCCAGAGCCATGGCTGAATGTTGAGAAGAGGCGCTTGCCAGGTTTTGAGATCTTTTTCGACTTGCAGTTGTCCGGGGATGATGTTGCCGAGGAGCAGGCAGACCCATCAGTTGAGGTTGAATAGTGTAAGGAAGTGGATTCTGAGAGCACCGAGTTTGAAATGGGGGTAGCACTGGTTTGTCTACTATCAAATCCTCCGATCGTAGATGAGTGCTTGGGAGATGACCTCTCAGTGTCTATGATCAGGAATGAAATGGCTGCGAGCCCACCTTTGAACATTTTGGATGCATCTATCGCACCCTCCCTCGTCTGGCAGTGCGATGAGGGATTCTTATCGAGCAGCACCGGGTCAGGTAGTGAGCCGAAATCTAATTCCACCGAGGCTATGGAGTCAGAATCAGGTTCCAGCTCGTCTGAGTCTGAGTCCGGTATTCTTGGGGCTGACAACCCGGATGCCACAGTCCTGTCTAGGTCGTCTTTTTCTTTCTCTTTTGAGTCTGTTGTAACAGAAGAATCAGACGATTTGGAAGTGATTAATGAGAATGGAATAGCTGTGGCTTCTGAGTACTTTTTTGTGCCTTTGATTTATTGTATTAATCAGGACTTTCAAAATTTTGATGAAAACGACGAGGAAGAAATTCCTCCGGTTTTGAAATATTTGCTTGAACTAGAGCAGGAGAGGTTTGTAAAACCCTTGGTTGATGAAATCACCCAAATTAATGTTGGTACTGAGAAGGACACGCGGCTAGTCCAGATCGAGTCCACGTTGTCTTCGGAGGAGCGCGAGTGCTCAGTTGCTTTGTTAAAAGATTTCAAAGATGTTTTCGCGTGGTCCTACGAGGACATGCCTGGAATCGATCCTGAGATTATACAGCACCGAATCCCTCTTGACCCAGAGGCCCGACCTGTTAAGCAGAAGCTCAGAAGGATCTGCCCAGATTGGGCTCTCAAGATCAAAGAAGAGGTCACCAAGTAAATTGACGCATGGTTCCTGCTCGTATCTGAATACCCAACTTGGTTGGCCAACATCGTTCCAGTGCCGAAGAAAGACGGCAGAATTCAGGTATGTGTGAATTTCAGGGATTTGAACAAAGCCAGTCCGAATGATGACTTTCCTCTACCGCATATCGATGAGTTAGTGGATTTTACTGCCGGGCATGCATTGCTCTTGTTCATAGATGACTTTTCGGGCTACAACCAAATCGTAATGTCACCCGAAGACCGAGAGAGGATTGCTTTTACCACCCCGTGGGGGACCTATTGTTATAGGGTAATGCTGTTTGGGCTGAAGAATGCTAGAGCTACATATCAACGGGCTGCGACCACGATATTACATGACATGATCCACAAAGAGGTTGAGGTGTACGTGGACAACATGATTGTCAAGTTCAAGGAAAGAGAGGGCCACTACACCGCCTTGCAAAAGTTCTTTCAACGGATCAGAGAGTTTCAGTTACGGTTGAATCCTCAGAAATGTACGTTTGGTGTTATAGCAGGGAAAATGCTGGGGTTCTTGATTACACAGAGAGGTATCGAAGTTGACCCTTCCAAAATCAAGGCCATCTTAGAAATGCCACCACCAAGGACTGAAAAGGAGGTGCGAGGCTTCCTGGGTAAAGTGCAATTCATAAGACGGTTTATCTCAAAATTAATCTTGACTTGTGAACTACTCTTTGGCCTCCTGAAGAAAGGAAAGAAATTCCAATGGGACGGCCGATGCCAAGCTACTTTCAAACAGATTAAACAATATTTACAGAACCCACCCGTGTTGTCACCGCCTGAGCGGGGAAACCGTTGATTTTGTATATTTCAGTGATTGAAACTACGATGGGCTACATGCTTGCACAAGAGTCTGAGGACAAAGTGGAGAGAGCTATCTACTACCTGAGTAAGAAAATGCTGGATTACGAGACCCGCTACACTCCGCTGGAGAAGGCTTGTCTGGCCTTGGTATGGGCTACCAGGAAGCCCTACCTGTTAGCTCACTCTGTAATGTTGGTTTCGAGAGTAGATCCCATCAAATATCTCTTCGAGAAATTGGCACTTACGGGTAGGCTAGCTCGCTGGTTGCTTCTGCTTTCCCAATTCGATCTGAAATATGTGATGCACAAGTCGGTAAAGAGGAGGGCGATAGCGGAGTTCCTAGCCAATCACCCAGTTGAAAGGGATGAAGCAATTGAGTACCTATTCCCAGACGAGGCTATTCTGCATGTCGAAAATGAAACTTAGATGATGTACTTTGACGGGGCATCAAACCAATACGGGTATGGGATAGTGGTGTTGCTGATAGCACCCGACAATTCCCGCATCCCTTTAGCATTCAAACTCCGTTTCAAAGTATCGAACAATAAGGCAGAGTATGAGGCATGTATTGCTGGACTAGAAGCCGCCCTAGAACTAGGGGCAAAACGGTTGGACGTCATTGGGGACTCGAACCTTGTTGTATCGCAGGCTAAGGGAGATTGGAAAGTCAAGGAAGAAAAAATGAGAATTTACCACCAGACCTTGGACTTGTTGATTCCTCGGTTTAAGAAGCTGAACTTCGCTCATCAGGTTCGCAGATTCACTAGCAACTCTATCATCCATGATAGACATCCTATTTGGAGTCCGGATACGTCTGATCATCATTGACTAGAAATTTGTGCCAGCCTACAAGCTACTTGCTGCCATAGAAGAAGTTCAAGATGAGAACCCCCGGTATTACGATGTCTGAAATTTCTTGGAAAAAGAGGTGTATCCACCAGGGGCAAATGCCAAAGATAAGAGGGTAATTAGAAGAATGGCTGCTCAGTTCATCGTCTGCGGAGGTAAACTGTATAAGAGAGGACATCTCGAGATGCATAAGTTGTGTGTTGATGCTGAAGAATCGAAGCGCCTAATGGAGGCCATCCATGGAGGAGAGTGCGGAGCGCACATGAACAGGGTGATGCTAGCCTGGAAGATCCTTAGACAGGGTTATTACTGGTCCACCATGGAGGAGGATTGTATTGGCTTTGTCTAGCGATGCCACAAATGTCAGATCCATGCGAATCGCATGAACATTCCGCCGTCAAAGCTGTACAACATGACTTCGCCATGGCCGTTTTCAGTTTGGGGGATTGATGTGATCGGGGTTGTTACTTCGAAGGGGTCCAATGGGCATGAGTTCATTCTGGTCGCGATAGACTATTTCACGAAGCGGGTTGAGGCCCAATCTTATGCAGTGTTGAAAGCTTCGCATATCGCTAAGTTCATCAGGAATAAAATCATCTGTCGCCACGGTGTCCCGAACGAGATCATTTCAGATAATGGTTCCCACTTCAAGAAGGAAGTGATTGACTTGTTGGACAAGTGCAACGTGGTTTTTCATAAGTCGTCTACATATCGGCCGCAGACCAACGGAGCAGTTGAGGTCGCCAACAAGAATATGAAACACATACTGTAGAAGATGGTGGAAACCTACCGGGACTGGCCAGATAAGTTGCCATTTGCTCTGTGGGGCTACCGGACTTCAATTCAAAATTTCACTGGGGCGACTCCGTACTCTTTGGTTTATGGGATGGAGGCAATTCTGCCTATCGAAATTAAGGTTCCGTCATTACGGGTACTGGCTGAGTGTTAGATAGCTGAGGTAGATTGGCAGCAGAGCAGATTCAAAGAACTCATGCTCTTTGACGAGAGAAGGCTGAAAGCACTGTACCATGTTCAGGGTTATCAACACAAAATTGCCTGGGCTTTCAACAAGAAGCTTAAGCCTAGGAATTTGAAAGAAGGAGATTTGGTGCTCAAAGACAACCGAGCTCCCATCCACGACCCTAGGGGCAAGTTCAGACCCAATTGGACTGGTCCTTACATCACTAAGGCTATCTGGTCGGGTGGAGCTGTCGTTCTGATGGACCTAGATGGCCTATAGTTCTCTCAACCGATCAACATGGACAAGTTGAAGAAATATTTTCCTTGAGTGGCTCGTTAGGCCGAAAACCTGAAAGGGTGACCTAGGCAAAAATTAGAGCACACAAAATTTGAAATCATAAAAACTGAGCTCGCAAGGTTGAAAACCCGCAAAGGGCGGCCTTAGCAAAAGTTAGAGCACAAAAGGAGAGCGTAAATACTCGAGTGAACCTAAGCCGAACTGCGTAAGGCTTGATTCCCATCTTTGGGATACGTAGGCAACTTCATCCTGAAGTTCATCCATAAACACTTCCTCGATCAACTTTGTCTATGTGATCATGTTTGGTCATCTTTGTCTATTCAGGATTCAAGAGCTCGGTTGTGATCTCCAGTGCAGTATTATTCAGACTAGGGGCAACATTCCAGTTGCTGGGATCCGGGGTTGTACATCTCAGTGATAGATCTCAGGCGTGTCCAGTTCTGATCCATATCGAAAATGGCTTTGAAAAGTTTTAATAAAAGTTGATTTTGCTCAAATTAATCTTTTTACAACTTAGACCATTTTTGGACCAAACGGAAAATTTTCAGTACCCACAACCTTCAATTTCATTGATTTCAATACAGAGTTCTCCTACTCTTGAACACAAATTGAAGTTGTTTTTTATTACATTCATAAGGAAAACTTGAAAGTTCTGATTAAAGCAAATAAATCCGGGGCATAGTCAGGTGTTCCTGCGTCCCCTCCCCGAGCTGGTAGAAGCCTCTGATGCCAAAGTGGGCCCTACTTGTGCTTCTTCATTGAGCCAATCTATGCACTCATCAGAGAGGGTGTAACTGAAAGTGAAAGGGGGGGCTAGAAGCTCTCTCGTCCTCCATGCTGTGGCATACTGGGCTAGCTATGCGCCTCGGACCAGAAATGCAGCAGGATACTCAATCCCCACTTCTGGGCAAATCTGATCATGTCTGAACTGGCGCTGGAATCGAAATGGGAAATAGAAGACACAGTGTGTCAAGCCAATCAACTAGATCCCAGGCTGGCGGGTCATGCTGTAGCTCATCGCTGGTAAGTCAAGCCAGGGGCAGCGCCAAGCAATGTTCGTAGTGGACAAACTGCACATCCAGTTGTACCACCATCCCTTATCCGGGGCATCAACCAAGCGTCGTCGGAAGAAATAGCTGCAAGCTGAATATGCCAGACATGAGTCCATCACTCTCAACTTATCCATCAACCATACCTGAGGGAGGGATGAAAAATGAGAGATTGAAGAATAGAGAGGTGTAAGTTGAGAGAAAAAGTAAGCAAAGGGTTTTGAGAGAAAAACCGAGCCTGAGGGCCGAGTGATGCGAGAGACATATGTGAGATGGGGTGGGAAACATTACCTGTAGTAGTAGTGGACTCCCTGCAAACCTGGCCATCTCCCGGCGATGAAAAGCGTCTAATCTCATCAATGTTTCGGCTAGTGTCATAGCGATACAGCTCTTACCCCCCTTCAAGTCCTCGGCGACTTCGATCAAACGGGTGCTAAATCTACCGGAGCCTGGGGCAAGCAAGAATTGGGACAACATGCACAAGCAAAGCGCATGTCACAGATAATCTTGCCAATGGTGGTCGTCGCGATCACCGGCATTAGAAAACTGACGAACTAAGCTCGGAATGTCCAGCTCTCCGTCATGAATCAATGACTGAGCGTCGTACAAAGTAAGGCCGCACATCCGTACTAAGGCTTGGACATGGCCGAACCGGAGCTGAGGCAAGATTTCTTCATCACGCTCGGATTCCATTAAAGCTTGGAAATCCTCGAAAGTGGGACACAACTCTTGCCCACCAAAGCTAAAAACGCGTGTCACCGGATTCCAAAACCTTATCGCAGCATGAAGGAACGGAAAATGTAGCGGGGTGCGACTCAACATGAATAGTGCATTTATGCTGAAGCCCCAGAAATTCAACTTTTCCGAGCCGTCTAAATTGCCAATCCAATTTGTGAGATTTTGGAGAAGAAATGCTTCCATTTGTTGCAAAATTAGTGTTGAAATGAAGAAAACTACGAAGTTGGGGCTTTTGTAGAAGATAAGGTGTTGAGTGGAAGACAGGTGTCAACATTCTGGAGGTGCTCGCCATTTTTGGCTGATCGGCCAAAAAGAGTGCCGATCGACCACCATTTTTGGCCGATCGGCTAGTAATGATGGCCGAGGGCCATTTCTTATGGCCGATGGCCTCCCCTTTGGCCGATGGCCTTTCCTCTTGTTCTCTGAGCTATCTATGAGTTGAATGTGTTGAGAACTTGTGAATGGTTCCACTTTAAATGCCTTTCGGTGATGATTTTGCGAAGTCACGCCTGTGTTACTTCAATTTGTTTATCGAGTTGTTGTACTTTTGCTTATCGAGTTGTATTTCATGTTTTTTAGTCCTTGTCTTGCTTATCGAGTTGTATTTACATTTGGTTAGCATGTCAAGTTCTTTTTTTTGCTTATCGAGTTATTTCGTTGTTAGTTGGTTCACTACCTAATTATTGCGATGCGAGTGTTTAATTTTCAAACAAAGTTTAATCTCATTTACATTTGTTATGTAATACGATGCGATGCGATGTATAGAATGTACGAATGCAACACCTTTTTAACAAAAACTTGTTTCATTCCATTATCTTTTCAAGTACATAGCTTTGAAGAAAATAAAACCTACCTGCGGTAGTACAATGTGCTCAAACTACCAGTAAAAAGAAAAGTAAAACAAAAAGGAAAAGCAACAAAATGTCTGAATAGCTAAAAAGAGGAAAAGTAGCAAATGTCTGGATCAGCATCAGCCATCTCAAGCATGGGAGTCTGTCCTCGTCCTCTTCCTGGACGAAGGTCCAGGAGCGTCGCCGCCAACCTCACCATCCGAGTTCGAGCCCGAGCCCGAGCCATCTCCAGTCTCATCCTCAGATGACTCTACCTCTGCCTCAGACTCATCGTCGTCTGGAATCGGTGCCCGTGAGCTGCTCCCAACATGAGTAAACCCGACTTTGGTCTGGAGGCGTACTGTGGTCCCTCGCCTTGCTCTCCCTCCTCCTCGGGCAGGTGCAGATGGTCCTACTGGAACACCCCCTACAACCGGTATCTGGAATGGGGCCTGACAAGAACAGTTGGCATACGCATCAGTTATACTATGCAAAGCCAAGTGTGACTGCCAAATGCAATGTATGAGTACAGTGTGTGAATACTGTGAGCAGTGTGCGAATGTCTAATGCAGTGTATGAATACAATGTATGAATGCCGCAAATAGTAGGTAAGTTACAGTGCATCAATGTCGTGAGTGCTGTGTGTCAAGTGACGTATCGACAATGTGGAACATCAAATTAGTATGGAACAGATTATGCAAAGTTTGAAACTACGGTTGAAAGAACTTATCGGGATACCATAGATGGTCAGCAGGTCGGTGCTCCGCTGTAGCATCCCCATCACCGAGGCAGTCAGCTCTAGAGACTGACGGGTGTACTCGATCGAATCTTGTAAAAGTGTTGAAGTAATTAGTATTCTGCGGGATATCGAATGAATTGAAATGACTGTACAGAATGCAAAATATACCAGTACATACAGGGGCCGAACCGTAAACTCTGATAAGCTCATGATCAGCCGGAGGAGGAGCGATGGGTATCTGGTAAGTCTCCCCACCCTGTCCACGGCATGTCATCATCGTAGGTAGCTCGGGCCATCCAGCTCCCTCTCTTCTCCGAAATCCACTCCTCCCACGGCCTGAGGTGCCCTCAGTGCTCCTACTCCTGCTGCTGGCACTGCTGGCCTCTCTCTCTCGACTCAGCGAGCACCGGTTAGTGACGGCATCAAATATGTCTGAATGAACTTGGTGTAATCACCCTCGTCTCTAAAGCGCTCATAGCTCCAGCCAATCGTGCAGTCCATCATCTCCTGTAAGGTGTACCTCTCAGTGTGCCTCATGTGGGTAGGAGGAGGTGTTGGAACTGTCTGCTCTGGCAGGCCTAAGGTCTGCCGTAGGAAGCGCTCCCCAAAGTACTAAGCGCGGCAGACCGGTCCCTCTAACAAGACCCTGAATCAGGTAGTCTCTCGAGCATCGGCATACCGCTCTCGAATTGCGTTAGGCAACGGAGCCCAGGGCTGCCAGGTGATCTGCAAATAATACACAGTTTGTTATCTACTGTTATTGATAGTACAATATGAAGCGAAGCTTAAATAAACTGTAATGTTTGACATACCTCGGTCGCGGTGATGGTGTCAAAGTAGCGGTGGAAGAACATGAAGGACTCCCGTGGCCTCCGCTCACATCTCATATCGAAGAGGTGGGAAAACGGAACCATAGGGGGCATCTCCTCATCCGGCACTGGGGTGAGCCTAGGAAAATAGGCATACACCCAAAACTATGGAATGCAACAGAGTAGATATGAGTATGCTTATCAGATAAAGCAGTATACAGATAAAATAGAGTGCAGTATGTGCAATGTATTGTGCAGTGTGTGCAGTGTACAACCAGTGTAAATCAGATTGCGTGCGCGCAGTGTGTGTGATGTGCAGATAATGAAAAAAAAATAGAATTGAAAAGACAGAAAAGGGAACATGTACCTCCCAGGCTCACCAGTAGCCTCCAAGCAACTGCTCGTTGTGGCGGGAGGATTAGCTCATATATCCGTAAAGAGTGGCCAAGCCCGCGCCACCCCAGTCGTAGCCGCGGATCTGCGTCACGTCCACAAGTGCGCTCAGTAGGTAAAGGGCGACAGTGTTCACCCGGTCGACGAAGAGCGTGGTGCCCAGCAGGAACATGATGAAGCCACAAGCATATTGCTTCTCCTCATCCCGAGTAGTAGGCGCTTGGATCCAGAAGTGATCCTTGAACCATGAGTACCTCACAAATCCTGGCCAGGCAAGAGGTGGCTGAGTGTCAAGCAAATATAGCTGAGCGGCGCCCCACTCGTCTATATGTATATCAAAGGGGATCTGATCACCCCCTACTCCCATGCCTGTGAGCATGGAGAAGTCAAAGGGAGTCATCGTCATCTCCCCGGTGGCAGAAAGGTAGAAGGAGTCGGTGGTGTCCCACCACCTCTCCACCAAAGCAGCAAGAAGGGGCCTGCTCGTAGTGAGGCGCGAAAGTCCCATGCAGAAAGTGCCGAAGCCGGCCTGGTCGACAATATGGCGAACCGCATCGGGTAGCTCCATATACCATCCTCGAGCGACGACATTCCCATACCCTCGGAAGGCATGGGAATATCCTTGTATTAAAAGACAAACAGATGCGATGCGGTGTTAGATGTACAGTGTTTAAATGCCGTCAGAACAAGGGAAAATGTAGTGTGGGTGCATATGTTTGAGTTTACACAGCTATTGGGTGGGCTAAGCATATGATCTAACAGTCTGTTTGGGTCATTTAGTTGAAAATACAGTGTGTGTG
This sequence comes from Camellia sinensis, assembly GCF_055761805.1. Classification (NCBI taxonomy): domain Eukaryota; kingdom Viridiplantae; phylum Streptophyta; class Magnoliopsida; order Ericales; family Theaceae; genus Camellia; species Camellia sinensis. The sequence continues at coordinate 196,042,331 of NC_138964.1, forward strand.
CATGTGTTTGGGTGCGCTCAAAATTAATGAAAATGCAGTGCGGGTGCGTGTGTTCAGATTTAAACAGATATCGGTTGTGGGTGTGCTCACAGTGAACTACAGCATATGACGTATCAGTGTGTTTGAATTTTTCAGTTGAGAATGCAGCGTGTGTGCATGTGTTCAGATTTAAACAGATATCGGGTGTGGGTGTGCTCACAGTAAACTACAACATGTGATGTATCAGTGTGTCTGAGTTAAGTAGTTAAAGAACAGAATCGACTATCACGGTTATATGTTCTACATTGCAGAAAATGAAACAAAGGAAGAATATACCTCAGTGGCGTCGTAAGACCGATGTGACTCTGGCTCGCACAAAAAGCTCCAGTGGCGCGCCCCGCGCATAGCTCCTGAAGTGGCGGATGTCAGCGGGAGGTAACACGTGTATCGCCGGCCTGTAAGTCGCCGGATCGAACGGCCGAATGAGGAGAGGTAGGAGCTTGACCTCGGGGTCCACGTCCAACTCCGGGGGAGTCCCACCACGTGGAATGTCGTCTGCCACCTCAAAGGGAGCATGAAAATGGCCGAGAATGTGAAAAACGAGTAGGAATGCAAAAAGTCAACCCAAAAGTCAACCCCAAGAGGATGAAAAAATGGGAGAAAAGGTCGGAGTGTGGAAAAGGCATGAAAACCAAGTAAACTCAGGGGGAAACGAACCCCAAGTATTGGAAACCAAGAAAGAAACACCGAAAACCGAGTTTTGTTCGGTTCAAAGTGTGTAAAACGAAGAAGGTTTCGCGAATCGAACGATGTAAAAGGCTCGAAAATGGGAGAAAAGTAAGGATCGAAGCGAGGAAAATGACCTAGACAGGTAGGGAAATGTTTTTCGAGCTTGAGGAAGTGAGGAAATGGGATTTGGAACCCCATAGTTAAAGACCCGTGGCCAGAGGACAAAATTGCCCTCGAAACGGCCATTTTTGGCCGATCGGCCAAATTGTTAGCCGGTTAGCTAAATATTTGGCCGATGACCTCATTTGATGGCCAATGGATGGCTGATGGCCTCCTCTTGTGGTCGATGCACCTCCCACACTCTTGTTTGGGTCAGTTACATTGTTTGGAGCCTTCATTGCTCAAGACAGTGCAAGAAGGTGCACTTTTGAAGCTTAAACCGGCCTCCGCGATGACCTTGAACTGTGTCTTTCGTGTGTGATGCTCGTTACGTGCAAGGTGTATCCTTTTCGTATCCTTTTCTATCTTGCGAGATTCGAAAATTGCTTTAAATATATCGCATTACAATGTTTTGTCATGCCTGTCATAAGCACATTGGTTATATGCTGTTTTACTTTTGCATTGAACATGCCTCGTCTTGTTTTAAAGTTGCGTCTCAACATCGTGCATAAGATGGCTTTACTATACTTACGTTGAATATGTGCCCCTCTTTATTGTCGTATTGTCATGCATTTTCATTACGTGCATTGTTCCGTATGTTTTATTTGTATGGTCCTGCATTTTCACTATTTTTAACTTGCACTGTTACGCTCGTTATCCTGCGTTGTTTCGCACTTAATTCTAACTTGCGCTATTACGCTCGTTATCCTGTGTTGTTTCGCACTTACTTCTAACTTGCGCTGTTACGCTCGTTATCTTGCGTTGTTTCACACTTACTTCTAACTTGCGCTGTTACACTTGTTATCTTGCGTTGTTTTGCACCTACTTCTAACTTGAGCTGTTACGTTCGTTACCTGTGTTGTGTCGCACTTACTTCTATCTTGCGCTGTCACGCATGTTTTACTTGCATTGTTATGCACATCTATCTTGCGTTGTCACGCATGTTTTACTTGCATTATTATGCACATCTAACTTGCGTTGTTACGCATGTTTTACTTACATTGTTATGCACATCTATCTTGCGCTGTCACGTATGTTTTACTTGCATTGTTATGCACATTTATCTTGCGCTGTCACGTATGTTTTACTTGCATTGTTATGCACTACTTCATCTGCGTCGTCACGCACTTATCACTTGCATTGCTTTGCATGTTTTTAACAATATTGTACCTGTTAAGTCTCTTTCTTTTACAGGCACGTTATTGTATGTACGGTTCATTTGAAGTTGGCGCGACCAGACGAACCGGATGGTATTGTATTCTCCGCTTGAGATGTAGCGAGAATTGTATAATTCTCTTACATCCTTTCTGCATGAAATGTAGTTTGATTCTTATTTGCTTGCTTAAATTGTTGCATGTTATGCTTTGTTACAGCTCTCTTTGCATGATCATAAGTTATGTTCGGCATTGTGCATGTCATTTACATTTTGCCCCCGCCTGCGGGCACATATCTGTGTTATCCTGTATGCTTGTCTAAGTCTTCCGCCTTGTCGAAAATGGGTCGTCTCTGGCCTTTGACATTCACTCCCGTCATCTTATGACTTTCGAGTTCTGTCAAAGAGAGGCAACTATAGACACCCCATTTTTGACCGTCCTCAAGACTTGGACGTCGTCGCTTGAACACTCGATGATCATCCATGTTCATGTTCGTTTTGAGTTCTCGAAGGTCTCGGCCGTGCGCCTTGCCTCAAGATCTCTCAACTTGACTGTTTTGTGCTTGGTTGTGGACCAAGGACTTGTGTTTTTTCTTCTAAGGGAAGAGGGTGGCTTGTTGGCCATCCCTTCAACCCATCGGCCAATGCATGATGCCATCGCCCCCTTTTTATTGCCATCGGCCAAAAGTGTTGGCCGATCGGCACTATCTTTGGTCGGTTGGCCCCTCATGTTAGCCAATTGGCCATATCTTGTAGCCGAACCCTGTTCATCTGCTTTATGCAGATATTTTGTGCCAGCTGGCACAACTGGCACGCACAATTCCCTCCCTCCATACACGTGTAAGGAGGGATTTGAGCCCTGCTTAGCTTCTCCAAGAAGCTTTACAAAATTGGATTTCTATAAAAGGAGAGCCTCCTCTCCCTTTCCAGGGATTCCAGAAATCTGATATACAAGTTATATATATATATATCTCTCTCTCTATATCTCCCTCTCTCGAGATTTGTGTGTGTGTTTGAGCTCAAAAGGGTGTTTTGTTCTTATTATTGCACACAAACACCTAACATTATACTATCCTTGGTTGCTGAGGTGCTAGAGAGTTGATGTTATAGTTCTTGAGGTGGTTTTGATCAGAGAAAGGTGCTGGAGCTTTGTCCTTGAAGGTGTTCTTCAAGGGTGAGTATTCTTACTTTAGATCTCCCTTTTTTACTTAAGCTTTTTAGACCTACTTGCATATTGTTTTAAGCTTAGCTATAAACTGTAAAAAGTTCTGATTTTGTATGCTTAAGATGTTTGCTTAAGGTCATTTTTTGGTTAGGGGGTTTTCTACCCCCTCTTAGGCCTTGTTTGGACTTGTTTTGTGCTTTTACTTTTGAGCTTTGGAACCATCTTGTCTTGGCCTTCTCGTCACTGAAATCCAGAGGATTTTTAGTAGTGGAGAAGTTGTTTTGGAGTCTTGAATAGGAGAGGGACACCCCCCTCTCCTTGTGTCTCATATGCTTGCATTGTTGGCTTATAAGAGTAGCATGTTTGCTTCGCATGTGTTGGCTTCATTTCAACAAGTATTTGGTGTTATTTGACCATGCTATACCTCTGTTTCAAGTTGGTTTAGTGGTCTCTTGCATGCATAATATACTTGCTTTGCAATCCTCTCATTTGTCTTAATATACATCATGCATTTGGACCATCATGCTTGCATATTTTGGCTCAACTCAAAGGAGCTTTTAGTCATGTTTTACCACGTTTAAGCTCTGTTTGGTGTTGTCTTGGTCATGCATGCATTGTTTTGCATAGCCTTGGTTCATTCTAGCTTGTAAGCTTTGTGCCGTGAGTTCATTAGCATGTGTTACTTGAAGTATTTTCATGATTTGGCATCATGTGAAATGTGATTTCAGTCCATGTTTTGTAGTCACACACTTGCATTTATCACCTATTCCATGCTTTGGATATTTTGTGTTTCATGCCTTAAGAATAGGGCATTGTGCATGCCACCAAGCTTAGGCCTTTGGGATGCCATCTCAGTGGGTATTTGGGCTTATTTTGACATGTCATAACTCTAATTTTCATTGGTTAAGTCATGCAATGTTTGGTTATAATACGTGTAGTATAACACCTCTTTGTTAGCATTGCATGCCTCATGCCTTATGCCCTTTGTGTTGGCATGTTTTAGCTTTGGCCCTTGCATGTTTTAGACTCCTTTTAACATGATTTAGGACTGTTTTGGTTGTCCTTGGCTCTTTGGGGCCTGGTTCATGTGGCCTTAGTATAAGCTTCTTGGCTAGCCTTAAGCCTTGAGCCTTCTCGTATGCCATGCTTGCATCGTTTGGTTGATTTGGCATCATTCCATGCTTATTTTCAGAGCTTATATTGTTGTTATACTTCCACTTTTGTCACTCTTTGAGCATTTTTTAGAGTTGTGCTTTTAGGCCTAAGTGATGAATCAATGTGTGTGCATGTTTGTCTTGCATTTTGGTGCCTTAGTCCTGGTGTTTTGGCCACTATTTTTGGCATGGCTGAGGTCTACCTACTTCAGTTTAAGTCCATCTTTGCATGTCATTGCATGTTTATCCATCTTGCATGTTCTTGCATGCTTGTCCATCTTGCATATTGTTGCATGCTTGGCCCGTTGTAGTGTTGTTATATTACTTGTTTCATGTCATGTTGTCTACATGTTAGGTTGCATGGCATTGCATTTCCATGTTGCATTACATTGTGTTTGGTTTGGGGTGTTAAACCAAACACGAGGAGCGAGGGACGTTTCGTACTCGAAGTGACGAAACGTACCTCAATCCTCGGTTATCGACACTCTTGATCCAACATGATAGAGTGTGAAGCATTCATGTGTTTTTGTGCATTCATTCCATAGTGAATTGCACACTTGGCCTCTTTGACCATCATGCATCGAGATGTGTGATTGGTGGCCCGAGGGTCTAGCACTACATCCCTTTGAGTCTCAAATATGATAAGGGATGTGGTTGCAAACATCATCTTGCAAATGTATTGCCATGCCCCTATCTGTCCTCTGCTGTAGCAAAAGGAGCAGCTTTGCAGGAAGAGGTGGCCGGTCGGCTATCTTCAGTGCTGATTGGCTAGAAATTTTTAGCCGATGGACCCACAAGTGGTCGATGACCCATTTATTATGGCCGATGGCCTTGTCCTTTCGCCGATGCTCTCCTAGTATGTCCTTGAGATGGTCCAAAAGCATCACAGAGATTTTCACAGTTTTCAGAGGAGCAAAACAGTGCAAATAGAGGCACATGGGACATGGCAATGGATTTCCGAGTGAAGCCGATCGAGCATGCATTTGTCCCTCCTCTTGAGGCCGCTTTAACTGTTTTGTAACTTAATTAATTTGCTTAATTAGTTAAGAGTTGTGCAATAATTAATTAGCTAGGATAGTTAATTTGTATTATTTATTCGGACCCTTCGTCGAGAGGGCGAATTTTGTAGTAAGTGTGCGTGAGTGTGTGAATGTCTTCCAACCCCATGTCTTTCTCCCTTTTACTTACCTGCTTCAATGGTTAGTTTTAGGTCATGTTTCAATTAGCATCCTTATGATTGCATGTTTGCATCATTCATCTGTATTGCATGCACCGGGCTCGGCGCATCATACAAACTACATTGTATTTCAATTCCTATTTGAATACACGTATCAAGTTGCATCTCATATGCCATCTTAGGATAGCCGAGCCTATTTCTAGTTGCATTTCGCATGTGTTGCATTAGCCATGTTAACATAGCTAGGATCATGCATTGATTACTAACTAGCTATTGTTTTGGCTCAGAGTACTAGGTAAGCTTTTATGCTTTAGCATCTTGCATGAGTGTGAGTGTTAACATGACAGCATGCTTGCCATGAGGCTAACTGCTTATGTGATATAACTGCCTGAATGCCTGTGGGTGAAGGTTGGATTGCTTGAATTGGAACAATTCATTGAAATCCGTATTTTTGCCTACTTGCGAGTAACAAACTTCAAACCATTTCCAAACAAACGGATATGCGATGTTTTGTTCCAAATTAGGCGATCTAGTCTATATCTGTGTGTTGTGCGCATCACATAGTAATTCTAGCTAATTAACCGGAATAAGAATGCATGTGTTTTCAAAAACAAGATATCATGCTTAGTATAGGCCGATCTTTGATCGAGCGAGCGGGGGTACTCATTGCATGACCTTCCCCTCTCGTACCCAAGTTCCCGAGCTGAGGCAACTTTGGTGATGACGAACACGTGGCCTTAGGCAACGAGTCAGGGTTTCCTAAATTCCTCCAAAACAAAATATTTAGGTGGCGACTCTGTATCTGGCAAAGCAGTCCATGTTTGGCACTTCTTTATAAAAATCAGTTTTCCAAAACGATTTGCTGGATTTGGACTATTTGGTGATTTATCGATCTCGCATTGAACTTTGCAGGATTAGATTCAGAATCGTGACATTTGAGTCCGAACTGTAGTAGCATGAGGCCCTTGGGGCGCGTCTACACTTAGCCACCTTGAATTGTCAATCGACCCATTTAGATCAAACCAATTAATATGCATGTCCCCTTGATCTTGCTCATCAAAGAACTGCAAATTGTCTATATCCTCTTCTAGGTCGGCTAGATCATCTAATCCCTGGGTTGGTCCATCTTCTCAGACTACACTGACCTCTATCCCCGTAGGAAACACGACTTCCTATTTATCTTAGTTGATTGGCACAATATAGGAGCTTGGGTTGTATACCCCATTAGACAAACCCTCAAAGCCCTCAGGCAACGAACTGATCTTTTCTACCAAAGCTGACCTCCCTTCATCTTCCACTGTCACCACCACGGGTTCGGGTTGGAGTGAGGACGTGTTCATCATGCACAAGTTTGTGCTTTCTGGGATGAACAATGCCAGCTTAGGTAGGTAGGAAGAGGTGATGTATATATTGGGGTCATAAGAGATGGCCAATGTGTGGATGAGGTTTATTTGCCGTGGTGGAGGGGCTTGGTTATGTGGTAGGAGAGGATTTGTAGTGACGGTGGGTTTTTCGGGAGGTGCTATCACCTTATTGTCAATGAGATCTTGAATCTCATGAGGCAATCTGAAGCACTGATCAGTATCATGACCATGCTGTTGGTGTAAAGCACAATATTTGGCCGGGTTATGTTTTGGAGGGAGAGGATCGGGTAGTGGGCGTTGTTCTAACAGCTTAAGATGCCCCTTTTTGATTAGGACCCTCAGGGCTGCAGATAAGGACATATACAGTGAGGTGAAGACCCACTGGCCTCGGGCCTAATGGCTTAAGGTTTGTGAAGTTGTGTTGGATGCACCGGCAAAGGGGTTAGCAGCCTTGAGTGTGGTGGTGACCATGCTCACATTCGAAGGTCGTGCAGAGATGCCACCAGTCGTGGCTGCATTGGAGCTGCGTGTAAAGGGCCTCTTGGGTTGTTCCTTCTCATGGTCTATCAGACCCTACTTCATTGCATCCTCAATTTGCACCCCTATTTTATGGAGGTTAGCAAAAGTAAATAAAGGCAAGACTATCATTTTCTGTAATAGTCTTCCTTGTAAGTTACAGACCGCCATTCTGATCTGGTCTTTCTTGGATGGCCGAATAGTCATCATGGAGGCCTTAGCCCTCCACCGGATCACAAAATCTGAGAAACCCTCTATCGGCTCCTGGCGGGTCACTTCGAGATCACAAGTAGTGACCTCGATCTGGTTATTTATAGGAGTACTGTGCTATGAAGGCCTCAGCCATTTCCTCTAAATTTCTCTTCACAGAGTCTTCAAGCTTGGCATACCAGATGGTCGCTATACCTGACACGGTTCGGCCAAAAAGTGACAACTTCTATAGTCGGGATAGACCCATTGGTTGTAGAATATCTGAAAATAGTCGCAGATGGACCATGGGATCCCCAAAGCCGTCAAACCGATATATGTGCGGCATTTTGAATCTATCCGGCAAAGTTATTGTCGAGTCTGTGTATCTATCCTCAATGTCAGGGATCGAATTCACGCCCTGAGGTCGTTTGAAGAGCTTTTCTAGCTTGTTGACCTTCAATGCAGTGGGTTCAATGTCGAATTCAAACGGCGCCTCCATTTGGTAAAGTGGTGCCTTAGAGGTCTGAGGTGGGATTGGATCTGCCTGAATGCCTGCATTTTCCTAGACATTAATTGTGACCCCGGGTGTCGAAATGCCTGCTGGGGGTATATGAGATGCTGAGGCTACTGTCGGCTGTGGCTACTGTTGCTGAAACCTTTCTATCACTTCTGCTTGGCGGGCTACAACCTCGGCTTGGCAGGCTGTGGTCTGAGCTTGGTGGGCAGCATCTAGTTGCATAGTCTCAATGGTCTGTTAGAGTTGGTGAAACATATCTTCCATGCTGACTGGAGGACTTTGAGCTATCGGAACTGGCGAATACTCTCTGTCTGGAGTAGAAGTAAAAGATTGAGCCTGTCTGGGCACATGTGAAGGAAAAGGTGACTGTTGAATTGGTGAATTCTACCTAATCCTCCTCCATCTGGTAATTGGTGGGAGTGAAACAAACACTGGTTGTCCCCTGACTAGATCCCCAGATCTGCAAATCCTTCTAACTCAGGTCCAGAGTGCTTGGGGGGTAACAGAATCATCTGAAGCAATGGTGAAAAACTACCTTACAAAAAGAAAATAAAGCAAAAAAAGAAACAAAAATCAGAAACTGCATGGCACCTCGGCTCAGACAGAACCAACACGCAGTTGCAATCATAAGCTGGAGAACTGTACTCAACACTGATTTCTGCCTCAAAACTGATTTCCAGACTTGCAACTGATACATATATTCCTGTAGAGTTTTACTCTAAAAGCATATATCGAGCAAGTGAGAGCCAAAACACCCCTATGATGGGTTAGGGTTACCTTGTCCTAGTTTCGTCAGGAACTAGGGTTCACTATTCAAAACAAGAGGTTTCACATAATTCCTGCATTTGGGTGAGCAACTTGTCCTAGTTTAGAACAATCTCTATGGTTTCTGATATACAACTAGGTCGATTGAAAGGGGTACCTCAACAAGACTACCTAATATACTTGTCACACCTAACACCAAGAAGTGAAAGGAGGATCAAATGGTACAATGGTAGTCCAGATCCACGGGTTGTGTTCCCATCGTGGCAGAGCCCGCAACCGGTCAGCTTTTTGCTAAGCTTTTCCAAGCAAGCCTCTAGCAAATCGCTCAGGAATAGCAGATGGCAAACACTGTGACTTAGGCGCACCAATGCAAATGCAAATGCAAAGAAACACGTAAGTGTAGATAAAATATCATATCATGAGTTCAAGTCAAGTTCTCTAAGAAAAGGGCTCACAAGTGCAATATGAAACTGATAAACACCAAAGAGTCCAAATCCAGCAAACCTTTTTGAAAAATCGATTTTAAATCAAATAATGCCAAAATTGGATTGCTTTGCCAGATACAAAGTCACCACCTAAATATTTTATTTTTGGAGAAATTTAGGAAACCCTGACTCGTGCCGAAGGCCACGTGTCCGTCATCACTAAAGTTGTCTCGACTCAGGAACTTGGGTACGAGGGGGAAGGTCATGAATTGACCACCCTCACTCGCCCAATCAAAGATTGGCCTCTACTAATGATGATATGATTTTTTATAAACATTATGCATTCTTATTCCGGTTATTAAACTAGCTTTACTATGTGATGCGCACAAGCAATTATAGACTAGTTTGCTCAATTTGGAACAATTCAACTCATGTTTGTTTACGAAAATGGTTTGAATTTGCCACCTCAAATGGGCTTAAAGATGCAGATTTGCGACCAAACACGGTGGGCTTAAAACATGATTTGCCACTTTAGCAAAGTGGGCTTAAAACATACATTTGTTGAATCGTTCCAATTCAAACAACAAGCCTTCATCCACAGGCATTCAAGCAGTTTAGCATTTAAGCACATAGCCTCATGGAAAGCATGCTAAAGCATAAAACTCACTAAGTATTCCAAGCTAAAACATAAACTAGTTAGAAAGATGCATGATCCTAACTATACAAGATGCCTAATGTAACACATGCAATATGCAATTTTATAGGCTCGGCTACTAATATGGCATATGGATCGATTTGAACAACATGCGATAAACACGTATTCAAAGAAGATATTGAAATGACAATGCAGTTTGAATGCAATACGAATGAATGGATGCAAGCATGCGATATGCTAATTGAAATGTGATGCTCCTAAACTAATTATCAAAAGCGGTTAAATAAAAGGGACAAAGACGTGGGGTTGGAAAACATATACACATGCACGCATACTTATTACAACATTATGCCCCTGCGAAGGAGGGTCCGAATGAATAAGCTAACCAACTAGCTATGCTAATAAAGTTAACTAATTATTACAAACCGAAATTGAATAACTAGTTAATCTAACTAATTATTTAAAACACTTAATTAATTACAACTAATTAATTACAACACATATTTAAGATAGATATTTAAGCATTAAATAAGCTTGAAATGCAAGGGAGGCTTATGCACATGCTCGGTTTTCACCAGAAAAGGCACTGTTTTGTACTGAAAGCCTCTGTTTGCACATTTGATCACTAAAAATTTTGCCAACTTCCAAAACAGCTCTGCTCCACCTTACCAACATAGTGTGAAAAAATCACTGATGGCCAACAAGAGGGACAAAGGGCCGGTCGGCTACCAATGGTGGCCGGTCGGCCACTGGTTGTGGCTGTCGGCCACTAATGAGCTGAACGTCCTTGCTGCAATAGAGAGAAAAACAGAGCAAAACAATGTATTCTCACAGGTTGTTTGTACTGTTTACCTTCTTTATCATCACACAAGCTCAAAGGAGAGAAACTCTTGGCCCTTAAACCATCAATCAAGCAATTTCCAGGCATGATGGCTAAGGGACCAAGTTTGTACAAGTTTAATAAATGCATAAACATGACCAAAATGACCACCACCCTATCATGCATGATCAAAGGCAATGGTGACCTAGGAAGATGACACACTACATCACTTTGAGTATGAAATGTCCTATTTTCCTTGTGTTCAAATTAACGTCCGATTTGAACACATGCAATGCAACACAAAGAATGCTTATCTTGCACACTTTTACTTGCCAATTTTGTTTACTCATTTTAATTACCAAACCATTCATTAATCAATTTGTTCATTAGTGAGTGTCTTCTAAAGTGAAAGAAGTGTCAACGAATGGGTGGCTTAAGGCATGGGAGAAGCTTTATGCCGTTGGTAATGAACCCTCAAAGGAGGATTAAACTATTAAGCATGAGCCTTAACCTCAAGCTTAAACAACCCTAAGGTTGAAACAACCCTCAAAACAAATGGAAAAGTAAAGAAATGAGAGAGATTGCAGAGATTGTATGTGCTGAAATTGAGTGATAAAAGCACTAAAAACATACAACCAACTCACACCAATGATGGTTAAAGCCGTAAAACGCTTAACTAGTGAATGAATTAACACTATAACTATGCAAACAAGACTCAAACAAACTAGCACAAAATAGAGCTAAAACACGTTAAAATAAAGTGTAAAACATGATGGACTCAAGCTAAGTTAGGCTAGAAAAACATGCTAACATGTGAAGTTAACTAGGCATGCAAACAAGACATGAGGAGGGGAGACTAACCCCTCAAATTTTGGACTTCAAAATGAGTTTTTGGCCACTGAAAATACACTAAAATTTAGTGGTTAAAACGCCCAAAAAAGTTGATTTGAAAGTGATGAATAAAGGCACAAGAGCTTAGCAAACTAGTAAGCAAGAAGGGTGAACCCCCCCTAACTAAAAAAAGGCTCAAACCACCACTTTTAAGTCACAAAAATAGAGCTTCTTATGGTTCAAAACTAGGCCAAAAAAAATTGAAATAGATGGCAAAACAAGTATACTAAACAAGTGAACAAAGCAAGTAAACTACCTCTTGAAGCAAAGAGAAACTCTAGGCACAAATCCAAGCTAAAACCACTTGCTAGAGCTCAAAACAAGTCTCAAGGAACCTCAGCTCAAAGAGAAGTAACTTTGATCAAGGTAGTATATGTAAAAGTGTCGAGAAAACTAGCTACAAAGCACAAAATTGTAAAAGAAAGAGAGAAATCTAGAGAGAGAGAGAACTTTGTTCCAAAATTGCTAACCTCTCAAAATGGGGTAGGAACCCCCATATATATAGAAAAAACACTCATTAAGCTTAGGGACATTCCACCTTACACGTGTAGGCAGATGCAGCTCAATGTGCTAACAGCCGGCACAACTGTCAACAAATATCTAGAAAAAGACATTGGTGGCCGACCGGCCACACCCCTGGCCGACAACCATTATCCATGGCCGACAGCCTATGGTGGTGACCAACAACCTATGGTGGTGGCCGACAGGTCACCAAAAGTTCGAGGAAAGAAAAACCAAGGTTTTGGTCCAAAACAAGGCACAAAACAAATAAGGTTTCAAGGCGGTAGGGCACTCTGCCGAGGACTTCGAGCAGTCAAAACGAACACATGCAATCATAATCATCGAGTACACAAGTGATGATGGCCGAGATTGAGGAACAAAGATATATCATTGGTAAAAGTTGACTAGCAAAACCACGGAGGTACCTATGTAACTTGGGAAACGGAGGAAGATATGATGAGGAGATACCTTGAATTGTTTCCTTTGGTTTCGATATTCTTCCAAAATAAAGGTAATTCAAGTTTGGAGGACCAAACTCTTTAAGAGGGGAAGACTGTAACAACCCCGAGCAGTGATTAGCCACTAAACCATGATTAAGAATGACTAATAAATAATAATTAAGGTAAAATTATGAATTAATTGCATGTGCATTGCATTATTTGTGTTTATATCTATCTGCGGTAGGAATATCTGTTTATGTTTCTGTTTTGTTTTACGAATTGAAAGCTTTATTGGCATCCGATCACGAAATTAACCTGGTATATGTGTTCGTTGGATTTTTTAGAACATTGTGGTAGGTTTAATTGAAATTCGATTTGGAGTGAAATAATTAGAATAATTAATACTTATTTGATTAGTGGTAAGCTTAATTAATTAATTAATTTTCTTAACCAAGCCTTTGAAAGGCTTATACACCATTTTGATTCACCTTTTACTCACCATTTTGAGCCTATACAATGTGAGAGAGAGAGAGAGAGAGAGAGAGAGAGAAAGAAAGAGACCAAGAATAAGAGTTTGATATCAACACTTGAGATTGGGAGGAATTTGTTAGAAATTGAAGGAATTAGACTTAGAAACACAAGAATCAAGCTTCTAGCTCTCACATTGACACTCCTAGGTAAGATTTCAACCCTTAGATTGTACAGTCATGATGTGTAGGACATGAACTCTAGAGAATTAAGTTGGATCATACAATAATTGAGTTAGAATTGATGAAATTGAGCCATATCTTGCATGCATGCATAATTCTCATGATTTTGTAGTTGAATTCAAAGAATTTCCTCTTGCATGTCCTCATTTTGGCCATGTTCTAAGAATTCAACATGTTTTTGAGTTAGATAAAAGGCTTTGAACTTGCACTTTTACATGCATGATATGTAATGATATGTTTTTACAATTTCAAGTTTGAGTTTTGAATAATTGACAAAGCTCTTGGGTTTAATTTTGTGGCATGATTTTGAATTCACCATGTTTTATCAGTTTATAAGTGTTTTCTCAAGTTTTGGGGCCAAAAAGTTGAATTTTAAGACTTTGGATTTGAGTTTGACGTTTGGGAGTGCAATGTGGAAATTCCAGAATTTTGCACCTCCGCTTCAGTGACAGATTCTACACTCAAGCAACTACCTTTATTTTCGCACTTTTGCTCGAGTGACCAAAAGTTGGCTCGAGCGTAAAATGCATGCTCCCAAAAGTTCACATGTTTTGCAGACTGCTCAAGCGACAAGAGTTGCGCTCGAGCGAGGACCATTGTCTCATGCTCAAGCGAGCGTCGACCGGGAAAATGAAGCAACCAGTACTTTTGTAGAATTTACAGGCTGCTCAAGAGACCGAAGTTGCGCTAGAGCGACTACTTACATTTTTTAACCTTCGCTCGAGCGAAGGAAGTTGCGCTTGAGCGGGACCTTATTTTTAGCAAATTTGCTTAAGTGTTGAACAACATATTTTGTCATCCTCATTGCAGTCTAGGCATTTCTAAGCCATGATTAAGACATATTAATGAGGATAAGACGTAGAAACACACTAAGAACGAAACGTAATGAGTTAAGTATATTCTGAGCGTGTGTTTCAAATGTGTATCTGGTATGTGTTTGTGTAGATCACGCGCCGTAAGCCATTTGATTAGTCTTCTCTATCTGTCTGCATCCAGAGCCATCTGTGAGTAATAACTTAGGAAAGCTATGTTCAACTTTATTTATTTTCTGTATGATGAAATAAGATCTATTTTCTGATATGATATGTTCTGTACAATGAATGATTGTCCGATTTCTAACATGTATTCGTGGCATCCTTAGCATAATGTGATCTCTGTTAGCTGTTACCTGGCATCAGAGGTTCCATTATGGAACTTATTATGTCTGCACTCGATTACTCAGTACCAGAGGCTCCATCATGGAGCTCAGCATATCTGTTATCTTTTACCCAGATCCGGAGGTTCTTTTATGGAACTGGTTGCTCATAACCACCATCTGTTCTGTATCTACTTTGTTAACGCTAATGGATGTACCAAGTATGATTAAGCAGGAACTGTGATTTCTGTATATGATTTGAACAAGAATATGAATATGAACATGAATATGAATCTGTTTCTGAATCTGAATTCTGATTTCTTAATCTGTTATGGACATCATTCATTAAAACTCTTTACTTTGTTATTATTCACTGGGCTCTCGCTCACTATTTATATTATGCATGTAGGTGAGCAAGCGCGTGACCAGGACTAACCTGCTGCCTGGAGTTTTGGGTTAGCCAACCACCGTGCCTCCCGGGGAGGTTCCCTTTTGAGATGTCATGTTTTGTGAACTTTGCTAAAGATGTTCTCGTTTTATTTGTCTATCTGTATAGCAGGCTAAGTCCCTTTTTTGTTCTATATGTAATATATGTGACATGAATTGCTGTAATTATGATGTCACGCCTACGATATAAAGTTCAAAATTTCTGTCCCATGTATATCAATACAGCTTGGCCGGTTACAATGCTACACCTATTGGGGCGGGTTTGGGTCGTGACACCAGTCGGCCCAGAATTTCTTCCCATCTTTTTCATCTCTTGTTTGGCCATGAACGGCTAAGAGAGAGCAACCTGCATCCTCCAACATACTGGCATAGTTTATGGTATCTTGTAAATCAGGGAAAATGCTAATTTTGCATGATACTGGGACATTAAGGTTGAGAGCCAATTTTTCTACCAGGGACTTAATGAGAGGAAGATTATCCATTAGGAAAGCTCCATAGTTCCCCCGCCGAGCAATATGTTGAAGACACCTGCATATACATTAAACATATTAAGCTATTCAAGTCACCAGTAGAATGCTCTTGAAACAACACAAAGCTAATCGTCCTCCACCCTTACATCAAAAAACAAGGCAACTCAAACTGCCTATACCTACTAGCCTTCATTTTATTCTTCACATTAGCCTTCCTTCTAACCCTAATCTACACTAGAGACTCCATAGCCACCACCGTCATAGCTGCTGCCACTTCAGTCACCATCACTACCACCAACACACCGCCACTGTCGAAAGCCGTCATGAAGGCACTCCTCCATTACGCCTCTACCTCCAACACCACCGAAGGCATGTGCTACACCAACATGAAACCCATATCCGACGTCCTCCGCCAGTGCTCCTCCTCTTGCAACTTCCTTGTCTTCGGCCTCACCCTTGACACTCTCCTCTAGAAAGCACTTAACTACCATGGTCGCACTGTCTTCATCGATGAAAACCAGTAGGGATGGAGAGATGGAAATTTTAAATTTTTTTTCTATATTTTATTTAGGGTAAATTATGCAAATAGTCCTTGTAGTTTACACGATGTGTCAATTTGGTCCCTATAGTTTCAATTTGCTCGATTTTGCCCCTTAATTTAACGGATTGTGTCATTTTAGTCCAATAAATAACGGTTGTTAAGTTAATTTAACGGTTAAACAATGTGTAAATTTTTTGGAGTTATTATTTGCTATATTTTATTTATTTATTTACTTTAGTTATAACGCTCTCAAAATAATACATATAAGCCTAACATTTATGACACCCATAGACATAAGTGAATAAAACATATTTCCATTTATCAGAGTATTCATTACAAAAGTATTACATGTTGATAACAAAAGTAAATGCCCTATGGGCTTACAACTTTCCAAGCCAACACTTGGTTACAAAAAAAGAGTACTAACTCAAAGCACATTAAGCCCTTGGCTTGAATTCACATGTAATACCAAAAAGATAACCACAAAAGATCTGCCAGTCTTTAAGCCTTCCAAGCTACGTCCTTAGAGGGGGCATATCACCCGAACCTGAAAATGATGTCCCATATAGGGTGAGCCAACGCCCAGTAGAGATATGCTAAACATAATATGAGCAATAACTAAAACATTAGCATTTGATAAATGTTTAACTTATATAAACAAGCGTACATCCCTTTCATAACCAATCCATAATCATAGATACATATATATATGATTTCCATTCCTTTCGATTCCATAATCCAAACCAAATCATAATTATGGTTCTCTGTTCATCCAGACAGTATGTAATGAGACTACAACTCATATCAACAATACTTCAATTTCAAATGAGATTACAACTCACATTATTATCATTTCAATACTTCAATTTATCTACGTTATGCAAACGCAATTAGGATTTCGAGACTTTCACCCTAGACACTCCGGCCAACTTAGTTATCACTGGAGTCTATCCCCTTTCTCCTCCCAAACATCCGGTTTAGGGGTACATCCCCTATCTCCTCCCAAACCGTGGAGTACATCCCCTATCTCCTCCCAAACAACATACATATACAATGTATTAAACACTTATCATATACAATGATCAAGCAAAGCACATATTCAATGTATTATTCCATCCGTCATATTCAATGACATATTAAATTGATTAGTTTTAATTCGCCTAATCATCATGCAGTGTCTACAACAATCAAGACTATCCTCCACCGATAGCCCAAAGCAATTATTTCTAAATAGATAACAATTTCGTCAAGCAGATAAATTATCAATATTTTCATAGGTGACTGATTAATCAATCCAACTACACTATTCCATCTCACACTTTCCCAATTTCATTATTTCCAAACCAATTTCACATTCTCATAATTAATGTCATTAATTACACTAATGACCTAATTAAACCCAACTAAGGTATTTTCCTCTTTTTCTCAATATTGACCCAAAGGTCTAAATATCATCAATAAACATCAATAACCTCATTTTGAGACCCAAATAGGAACAAAAACCCCTCTTTACACAGTTCAAGATTTGAAACCCTAACACCCAAAATTTCCCCAACTACAACATTAAATCAAAATGACTACTTGTTTATGTCAAAGACCATAAATATGAGTAATTATCCCAACCTCAAGTGAAGAGACCCAAAGGTGATGATGAGAAAACTCGAAGGTGCTTCAAACCCAAAGATTTTCGGATCCAAATGTAACCCACACCAAGCTCTACACTTTTTACAAAGGGACTAGGGTGGAAGATCACTAAAACTAGATGATTTCGAAGAGAGAAGTTGTATTCTAGAGAGACGAGCTCTCAAATTAGGGTTTTGGAAAGTTAGAGAGAGGGAGAGTACCAAAAAAATGATCCAAAATATCAAAATTTGGACTGATATAATACACAGTCCGCTTGATCGTGGAACGCCTCGCTGGAGCGTCAGACACAAACTCACGCTCGAGTGTCAAATGCACACTTCCAGAAGTTCTACAGACGAAGGTCCCCGCTCGAGCGTGAAAGTGGACGCTCGAGCGTCCGATGACTTGCAAGAAAAGTACTGAAGGTGCGATAATCCCGCTCGAGCGTCGGAATGCCCGCTCGAGCGGAGAGGCAAATACAAAAGGGCTCGCTCGAGCGTGAAGGCCAAAATCTGGGCATCAACTCTTGGTTTCCAAACACAACCAACTTGTTTTAAACCTGCCCAACACAACCCAAGGCTCAAATACAAGAGTAAAGGATGGGAATGAGGATAAGACAACAACACATCCACGGAACCGAGTTCGGAATACAGTCAACAAAGAAAAGAAAACTGGGATCACTATAACCTTCCCCCTTAAAGAATTTCGTCCCCGAAATTAAATAAATAAGTTTCAAAAACATGATTTCTCAATTCTCAACACATTATAACTTAACATTCATCAACTTGACCTAATACCGGTGAACCCATCTCCTTTCAAGAGGCAATTTATAACATAATTCAATATGCATTATTAACATGCTTTTCTTTGAAATTCAACAATTTCCAATGCCATATTTCACCATTCCATAACATATTCGATGTTAATGATACATTTGCATTTCTACCACATTCAACGCATACAATGTTAAATTAAAATTCCATTTTCAAGGCATATTCAATAATACTTCCATAAATCAAAACATATACAATGTTTTACAATTCAAAACATAAACAATGTTTCTGGACTTCACCAAGAAATAAGATTTCCAATACATGGTTACACATTAACAAACAAGTCCGGATATTTCTCACGGACCTCTAACTCACGTTCCCAAGTGGCTTCTTCCACTCCATGATGTTTCCACAAGACTTTCACCAAGGGTATCGTCTTGCCTTACAAGACTTGTTCTCGCCTATCCAAGACCCGCACCGGTCTCTCCTCATACGAGGCATCCTCATCAACCTCTAAGTCGGTCCAATCCAATACATGCAATGGATCCGGCTCGTACTTCCGAAGCATACTAACATGAAACACGTCATGCACCCCGGACAATTGCGACGGTAAAGCTAAACGATATGCAACCTGCCCAATCCACTCAAGGATCTCAAAGGGACCGATAAATCGAGGGGACAACTTCCCACTCTTCCCAAACCTCATTAAATCCCACCTAGGTGATATTTTCAGAAAGACGTGATCACCTACCTCAAATGAAAAAGGCCTCCTCTTACGGTCGGTATAACTCTTTTGGCGACTCTGGGCTGTAACAAGCCTCTTATGGATAAGTTCAACTTTCTCCGTAGTCTCCCGAACCAACTCCGGGCCCAACAAAGGTGCATCACCCACCTTAGCCCAACACACTGGAGACCTACAAGGTCGGCCACACAAGGCCTCAAACGGTGCCATGCCAATACTCGATTGGAAACTATTATTATAGGCAAACTCCACTAAGGGCAAGTGCCTCTCCCACAAACCACTAAAGTCAAGGAAACAACCTCGAAGCATATCCTTAAGGATCTGAATAGTACACTCGGACTGCCCGTCAGTTTGAGGATGATAAGCCGTGCTAAAGGTCAATCTAGTGCCCAAGGCACTCTGCAAACTCTGCCACAACCTAGCAGTAAAACGTGGATCTCTATCTGAGACGATCGACACTGGGACTCCGTGCAACCTCACTATGTCCCGAATATACAAGTCGGCAAGATGATCTACCGAATCTCTCACGCGCATAGGAATAAAGTGCGCCAACTTAGTCAACTGGTCAACTACCACTCAAATAGCATCACTACCCTGCTGAGTCCTCGGAAGACCTACAACGAAGTCCATCGTGACATGCTCCCATTTCCACTCGGCTATAGGTAAGGGTTGTAACAAAACCGTTAGCCTCTGATGTTCGGCCTTCACTTGCTAACAAGGCACTTAGATACAAAAACTGCTACATCCTTCTTCATCCCTCTCCACCAAAACTGGCGACTCAAATCACGATACATCTTTGTGCCTCCCGAATGTACCGCAAGGCGTAAATGGTGAAACTCTCAGAGTACTTCCTCTCGGCAAGACTCTGGCACAGACAAGCGGTCTCGAAACCTCACACTCAAGTCAGGATACACAGTCAAACCCTTCTCAACCTTCCCACTGGAGATCTTCTCCCGGAGGGATTCTTCCTCAAGATCACTACTCTGTGCCTCTAACACCCGGTTCACAAGTGTAGGCTGTGCAACTACAGAAAACAAGGCTGCAGACTCAATAGATTCGCCCAGACGCAAATCAAACTCGCCAAGTGCACCCAATATTTCCCACTCCCGGATGGCTATACAAACTACATCATTGATGAATTTCCTACTAAGGGCATCGGTCACCACATTGGCCTTTCTTGAGTGATAGTGCAACTCAAAATTGTAATCCTCAATGAACTCCATTCACCTTCTCTGCCTCAAATTCAAGTCTCTCTGTGTAAACAGATACTTCAAACTCTTATGATCCGAGAACATCTCGAATCTCTCACCATACAGGTAATGTCTCCAAATCTTTAAGGCAAAAATCACAACTGCTAACTCTAGGTCATGTGTAGGATAATTCTTCTCATGTATTTTCAACTGCCGTGAGTCATAGGCTACTACTTTCCCCTCTTGCATCAACACACCAAACCTTCTCGTGAGACATCACAATATACAGCATAACCCAAACCCTTCTCCGGAATAACCAAAACTGGAGCGGTGGTAAGTCTAACTTTAAACTCTTGGAATGACTTTTCACAAGTCTCACTCCATAAAAATTTGATCCCTTTCCACGCCAATCTAGTCAACGGCAAAGCTAGCCTAGAGAAATCTTTCACAAATCTACGATAATAACCGGCCAGTCCCAGAAAACTGCGAATCTCAAAAACACTCTTAGGCTGTGCCCAATCCTGCACTGCCTCTACCTTGGACATATGAACAGACACCCCTTCCCCGGAGACCACATGGCCTAAGAATTTAACCTCTCTTAGCCAGAACTCACACTTCCCAAACTTCGCATACAGCTTATGGGCTCTAAGCAACTCAAGCACCACTCTCAAGTGTTCCTCGTGCTCTTCCTCAGAAGGTGAATAAATCAGAATGTCGTCCACCAAAACGACCACGAAACGATCTAAAAATTTCCGGAAGATCTGGTTCATCAAGTCCATAAACACTGCCGGTGCATTGGTGAGCCCAAAAGGCATCACCAGAAACTCATAATGGCCATACCGCGTACGGAATACCGTCTTCGGGATATCCTCCTCCCTGACCCTTAACTGATGGTAACCCGATCTCAAGTCTATCTTAGAGAAACAACGAGACCCTTTCAACTGGTCAAACAGATCATCTATACAAGGCATAGGGTACTTGTTCTTAACCGTAGCCCGATTCAATTTTCGGTAATCAATACAAAGTATCAAAGCCCCATCTTTCTTTTTAGCAAAGAGGGTCGGTGCTTTCCAAGGTGAAGTACTAGAGTGAATAAAGCCCTTATGTAGCAACTCCTGGAGTTGAATCTTCAACTCACTCAATTCGGCTGGGGCAAAACGATACGGTGCCATAGATATCGGTGCCGTGCCAGGCACTAAGTCAATAGAGAACTCAATCTCTCGATGGGGTGGTAAACTAATAAGATCCTTGGGAAAGATATTCGAGTACTCACAAACTACTTTAGGTAACTCAGCCTGGGTATCATCACACTCACTACTCATACAGCTAGCGAGAAGGCAACTAAGCTCACTCCGTCCTCGCGGATCATACACTGGTGGCAAAACACTACCAACCCTCCCAAGAAATGAAAACAATCCCCGCTCAAGGTACATACAATAACCCTCTAGCGGTAACAATCAATAACAGCCCGGTATGACGATAACCAGTCCATACCCAAAATCACATCAAAACCCGACATAGCCATAACTACAAAAGAAAATGGAAGCCGGCGGTCGGCGACCTCAATATCATAGCCCCGACACCCTTGTTTCAAAATCAATTCACCCCTAACAGGAGATACAACACAAATAGGAGATGTTAACTGCGCCAACTTCGAACCCAAAACAGATGCAAATGTGGCAGATATAAAGGAATGGGATGCACCCGTATCAATCAATACATTAGCAACCGAGTTACAAAACAAAAAGGTACCTCTCACAACAGATGGAACCGGTACAAGATCCTGTGCTATAACAGCATACACACACCCAGAAGGTCTCTGATCTACGTGCTCACCTCTCGGAGCAAAAGACTGTCGTCCAGAAGGTTCCCTGGTTGGCCCTCAAGGCCTGAACTGACTGTGCTGGCTGAAAACTCTGCGTCTGCGTCAAACCAGACGCACCAGATGTGCCACTCAACTGCGGGCAAACCCTTTTCAGGTGCCCCGCCTGACCACACTAGTAACAAGAGAGCGGCTGGCCTCTGCCCTGACTTTGGCTCTGAGGACGAGCCGAAGATGAAGCTGCTCTCTGCCCTCCTCCCCTCTGCGGGCAAGCTGGAGACTTGTGGCCCAGCTGACCACACTTGTAACAGGTAAAGTCTCCCTGACTGCCTCTCCCAGAACCTGAACTCGGCACTGGAAAGGTAGATCTCGCAAACGCACCCTGGGATTGCTGAGGGTTAGAACCCCTCTACCTCCTACCATCCCCCTGACCATCCTGACTCCTCTTGGAGCCCCTCATCTTCTCCTCCTTCTCATGCATCCTTATCTCAAGATGGGCCACAGCATCTACAAGATGCCCATACTTCCGAGTCATGGACCCCGCAACCCTAAGCTTAAGCCCGGTTCCTAACTTCTTCTCAAATTCAAGACAACGACGTTCCTCAGACGCTACTAATTCAGGGGCAAACTTCGATAAGCTAGTAAATGCGGCCTCAAACTCGGCCACTGGTGTATTCAGCTGCTTGAGCTGACAGAACTGATCCCTTAACTTTTCCCTAACAGCGGAAGGCAAAAAATTTTCCTGGAAGGCATCGACGAAAGCCTCCCAAATTCCACCAATACGCCCCCGAAACAAACTTCCACCACTAACCCGTCTCCCTTCAACTGGAAAGACACCAAGGTCACCTTCAAGGCTCCGTCTTCGATGCCAAGCATCTCAAACGTCTTCGTCATCTGCTCAAGCCACTCATCAGCCTTAAGTGGCTCTTTTGGATCACCAACAAACTCGTCCGGATTAGACCGAAAAAACTCCCTCTTCAGAAAAGAAGGCCCTGTCTCAGCAACATGGGCCTGGACTTGATTATCAGTTGTGAGAATGTCCATGGATTCCCTCAATGCTCCTACCATCTCGCGGTGTAAGGCGCCCATGGCCTACTGACCTACTGGCTCGGCCACATTGGCCTGACCAACACCCTCCTGCTGTGCCGGAATCTCATCCGATATAGGCATCTCCTGCCTTCTAGGCCTACCTCGCCTACCACCACGTCCTCATCCTGACATCCTGATAAAGGTAATGAAGACATTAGCACTTTCACAAATGTGCCGAAGCTATTTCACTCGCGTCCTAATACATGGACAACTGTAATTCACTCCACGTAAGCACATAATCACATAAGCAATTACGAATTTCATTCCCAGATAGTGATATTCCCGAGGCATTGCTAGAGTTCCGGTTAGAAATAGCATTGATCAAGTGCTTTTCCAACAAGACTCCTAGAAACCTAAGGATCCAATCAACATCCTAAAAATTAAATCTCATACCTAAATAGTCACGTAAACATGTTATCACATAAGCACATAACATCATACATAAGTCTATAACAAGAGAGACAAACCCATTGTGGTACTAACCACTTCCCACGTACCCAAAGTATTCAAACTCAGTACGCTTTGATACCAAGTTGTAACGCCCTCAAAATAATACATATAAGCCCAACATTTATGACACCCATAGACATAAGTGAATAAAGCGTATTTCCATTTATCAGAGTATTCATTACAAAAGTATTACATGTTGACAACAAAAGTAAATGCTCTATGGACTTACAACTTTCCAAGCCAACACTTGGTTACAAAAAGAGAGTACTAACTCAAAGCACATTAAGCCCTTGGCTTGAATTCACATGTAATACCAAAAAGATAACCACAAAAGATCTGCCAGCCTCTAAACCTTCCAAGCTACGTCCTTGGAGGGGGCATATCACCCGAACCTAAAAATGATGTCCCATATAGGGTGTGCCAACGCCCAGTAGAGATATGCTAAACATAATATGAGCAATAACTAAAACATTAGCATTTGATAAAGGTTTAACTTATATAAACAAACGTACATCCCTCTCATAACCAATCCATAATCATAGATACATATATATATATATATATATATATATGATTTCCATTCCTTTCGATTCCATAATCCAAACCAAATAATAATTATGGTTCTCTGTTCATCCAGACAGTATATAATGAGACTACAACTCATATCAACAGTACCGCAATTTCAAATGAGATTACAACTCATATTATTGTCATTTTAATACTTTAATTCATCTACGTTATGCAAACACAATTAGGATTTCAGGACTTTCACCTTGGACACTCTGGCCAACTTAGTTATCACTAGAGTCCACCCCCTATCTCCTCCCAAACATCCGGTTTAGGAGTACATCCCCTATCTCCTCCCAAACCGTAGAGTACATCCCTTATCTCCTCCCAAACAACATACATATACAATGTATTAAACACTTATCATATACAATGATCAAGCAAAGCACATATTCAATGTATTATTCCATCCGTCATATTCAATGACATATTCAATTGATTAGTTTTAATTCGCCTAATCATCATGCAGTGTTTACAACAATCAAGACTATCCTCCACCGATAGCCCAAAGCAATTATTTCTAAACAGATAACAATTTCGTCAAACAGATAAATTATCAATATTTTCGTAGGTGAGTGATTAATCAATCCAACTACACCATTCCGTCTCATACTTTCCCAATTTCATTATTTCCAAACCAATTTCACATTCTCATAATTAATGTCATTAATTACATTAATGACCCAATTAAACCCAACTAAGGTATTTTTCCCTTTTTCTCAATATTGACCCAAAGGTCTAAATATCATCAATAAACATCTATAACCTCATTTTGAGACCCAAATACACATGTATAGTTCAAAGGAACAAAAATCCCTCTTTACACATTTCAAGATTTGAAACACAACTACAACATTAAATCAAAATGACTACTTGTTTATGTCAAAGACCATAAATATGAGTAGTTATCCCTACCTCAAGTCAAGAGACCAAAGGTGATGATGAGAAAACTCGAAGGTGCTCCAAACCCAAAGATTTTTGGATCCAAACGTAGCCCACACCAAGCTCTACACTTTTTACAAAGGGAGTAGGGTAGACGATCACTAAAACTAGATGATTTCGAAGAGAGAAGTTGTATTCTAGAGAGAGGAGCTCTCAAATTAGGTTTTTTGAAAGTTAGAGAGAGAGAGAGTATCGAAAAAGTGATCCAAAATATCAAAATTCGGACTGATATAATACACAGTCCGCTCGAGCGTGGAACGCCCCACTCGAGCGTCAGACACAAATTCACGCTCGAGCGTGAAAAGCGCCGCTCGAGCGTCGAATGCACACTTCCAGAAGTTCTGCAGACGAAAGTCCTCGCTCGAGCGTGAAAGTGGACACTCGAGCGTCCGATGACCTGCAAGAAAAGTATTGAAGGTGCGATAATCTCGCTCAAGCGTCGGAATGCTCGCTCGAGCGGAGAGGAAAATACAAAAGGGCCCGCTCGAGCGTGAAGGCCAAAATCTGGGCATCAACTCTTGATTTCCAAACACAACCAACCTGTTTTAAACCTGCCCAACACAACCCAAGGCTCAAATACAAGAGTAAAGGATGGGAATGAGGATAAGACAACAACACACCCACAGAACCGAGTCCGGAATACAGTCAACAAAGAAGGAAAAACTGGGATCGCTATATTAATATGTGATTAGAGTTATTTTTTAAAGTTAGAATCTTTCGTTTACTTTTTATTTATATTTAAGTTTTTTTTTTTATTTGTTTCCCGTTCTACCATAATTAGATTACTTGCTTTAAAAAATGATTTATATTTTTTAGTAAAATAAATTATATTTTTCACTATGATACTTTGGTTTAAATTTTATTTTGCTCGCTATTATTTTAATTTGAATGATTTAATCCTTACATTTTAAATTCAATTATGATTTTGTTCTTCTATCCAAATTTCCTTTAAACTTTTTGTTTGCAACAACTATTCCAAAATTGTTAATTTTATCTTCCAACTTAAACCGAATGACAAATTAAAACTAGGTTTAAAGTATAGGGATCAAATTGTTCAATTTGAAACAATAAAGACCAAATTGAAATTTTAATATTTTTATTTTCTTTTAGATCTCAATTATTTTAAGAATTATCTTTAAATATAAAAAAATTATTGTAAACTTAATTTTAAAATTAATACTAATTTTTTTTTTTTAAAAAAAGAAATCTCTTCACTATAGTTTTAGTAATCTTTAAGCATTTAACTCATTCATAAAATAATGGTACTAATATTCTTGGTACAAATACAAATTATGTTGTTCACATTTTTTTTCCATTATATCAGGTACTATGTGGCGTACATGGAGGAAAGCACCAGGAGTACACGTCAAAGATGAGTGAAATGAAAGGGCTGATAGCAAAAATGAGAGAACAAGTTCGGAATGAGTACAAGTCGGTGCAAAACCTTCTGTTCTTGGGCTGCAAGCTCGGCCTAGACGACCTTCCGAACCAATTATACGAAATAGACTGGGATTTCATACTAGTTGATGTGCCGAAAGGTTACTGGCCAGACGCACCCGGGCGTATGGTGGAAATCTTTACCGCCAGCGTGCTTGCGAGGAGCAAAAAGGGCAGTGGCAGAGCCAAGACATATGTTTTTGTGCATGATTTTTAATAGGGAGGTGGATAGGGTTACTAGTGATGAGTTTTTGTGCAAAGAAAATTTGATGAAGTCATTAAAGGACATGCTTGGGCACTTTGTTGTGGAGAGAATGGATGAGAATAGCTTCTGAGAGGGTAATTTATATATAAATTGGGCCGAGTTGGGTAATGGGCCACTGAGGGCCACAGTAAGAAGGATGGAGTAAAAGGGCCTTGGCATTAGCCCAGTCCAAGAGAGTCTTGAAGTTAGCCCAGTCTTAGAAAGCCTTATTGTTATCCCGGTCCAGGAGAGATTTGCGGATAGCCCGGTCACCACACTTAGAGTTAGCCCGGTCGTGGCATAATGCAGTTAGCTCGGTCAGACCTAGCCATTCGTTAGCACGACCTAAGCACACTATGGATTAGTATGGTTTGTACAGAAGAAACCAAGGTACACACAGTGAAAGGAAGAACTGAGCTAGGTGGAGCTCAGTCTATTCTACGGCTTTAGCATGACCATG
Organism: Camellia sinensis; assembly: GCF_055761805.1. NCBI lineage: Eukaryota > Viridiplantae > Streptophyta > Magnoliopsida > Ericales > Theaceae > Camellia > Camellia sinensis. Next base: position 196,069,572 of record NC_138964.1, read on the forward strand.
TTATCCTGGTTGTATTGACATCTGACCTAGGTAAAACCATCTCACTTGGTTTAAGCAGTGAGGGGGGTGTTGAAGGATAAGCATTATCTTTCAGGAATATGATTCCTAGGAGGACTCTACATGGAGGAGTAAGAGTCCTACTAGGATTGTGCTACACGGAACCTATAAAAGCTCATAACATCACCTATGGAGAGGTAACACAACTTTGATTCCCGAATACACAGAGCTTTTTGTCTATTTGTCTGTTTTGCTGACTTAGGCATCGGAGAGGTATCCGACACACACCCGCCAGCTAGCTCACGTTTGTGTTTTCAAGGAGTAAAGCAACGTCGTACGGAGGAGCGCAGACTTGATCAACAGGATTATACGAGAAGGTTTATTTCTTTCCCGTACAATTGGCGCCGTCTGTGGGAATATCAGACAACGAACAAAACCTCTTGATCAAGTTTCCCTCTCTAATTGAATGGCGCACAATGAAGATTTGCCGCAGTCTACCATCGACGGACAAACCCCAGAAGGGGGTGGAAGGTGCGAAGGATTGCCCTTTATCCCTCGCATGGCAGACTTAGAGCCCCAACGACAGAATCCCCGGAGGGATACGAGGGGGAGGTGGAACAATATCCCCCGTCGCTCTCGCTCACAAAGCCCTGAAAGGCAAAGGTGAAGAATCGACCCTCAAGCTTTGGAGGTTCACGTAAAAGAGCAAGATGAACTAATAAAGAAGATGGTGGCGGACATGGAGGCCATAAAGCGCCAGATCAAGGGAAAAAGGGTGGCGACAGGAGAGGGGCGCAAAGGCAGTATGCCTCCTCACCACTCGGAAGATCGTGGTAGGCATACCACGCCATCGTAAGTAGAGAATAGAAGCCTCAGGACAGGCGACACTCAATCAAGGACTTCCAGAACTCGTTACTCCAGGTCTGAGAGAACGAGATCATTGAGGTCTTACACTGAGGGAAGTACCTATCGGCCCTCACATACGCACCAGACATTATCTAGGCAAATGGAGTTGCCTAGATCGTCCGATTTACGGATTGTGCTTGAAGAAAGGGCACGATGAAAGGAGGATGCCAGGGCACGCGACCCGCATAGAGTTTTAGCCCTTCAACGGTTGGCTCCTCGGATGCATGGAAGCGTCGTGGTTGGAATGCCAATACCGCACCTTGCCTACGAACCAACAGATAAAGCATTGGGAAGACTATATAGCTCGCTGTTCGTTCCGGCAATTGAGAACACACCATTACCCTCAGGCTTCATCCAGCCTAAATTTACCACATACAAAGGAGAGACAGACCCTTACATGCACCTAAGCCACTTTCGCCAGGTCATGGCAGTATACCGGTGGAACGAAGCTTTGATGTGCATTCTATTCCCATCCAGCCTTGGCGACCTAGGTTTAACCTGGTTCAAAAGGCTACCAGAAGGTAGCATAGCCTCCTGGGCGCAATTAGCGGAGGCGTTCGTGACAAGATTTAGAACGAACACCAAGACGCCAGTGGAGATTGATCAGCTACTCTCCATTGACATGGGCGACAAAGAAACATTGAGATCCTACAATAGTCACTACTGGGAGACGTTCAACGAGATAGTGGACTTCCCTACCAATCTCGCTATCACACAATACAAAAGAGGACTTCTAGTCGGAAACAGATTAAGGGATTCGATTACTATGACTCCACCCCTCACGATGGAAGCCTTGATGGAGAGAGTGCACCAACATATTCGGGTGGAGGAGGATGGCGCCCGTGCCAAGGCAAAATCTGGTGCAACAGTAACACCAGACAAGAAGGCTACGGCGAAGGTCAATACGGTAGAACGTCAAAGCAAGAATGGACGAGGTAGGCGAGACAACGAAGAGAACCGAGATAAAAGATGGTTGAGAATCCGCACTGCCATTACCACGGTATTCAAGAAACCAATCTACCGAACTCTCAGTGAGATACGCGATGAACCTTTTGTCAAATGGCCAGCTAAATTGGGAGAGGCACAGAAGGACTACGACGAAAGATCTCGGTGCACGTTCCATAAGGAAAAGGGGCACCGCACTGAAAACTGCATGCCGTTGAGACAGCATCTGGAGGAATTAGTGGCAATTGGTCACCTAGACCGGTACATAGAAAGAGGGACGCAGCCGGCCCCCCAAAACCACGACCACCCAGACGGAACACCGAACGACGCCCCACCTTAAGGCGTGATAAACGTAATACATGGGGTATTCGAGCCTGAGCGAGTATGTGAGCTTAGGGGCATGATAAAGAAGGCTGAGCACTTAAGGGAGGTATTAAGTGCGCAACCAACCATTAAAAAGAGGAAAACAGAGGCCACGAATGTCATGTCTTTTTCAGACAAGGACTTGGAAAGGATATATTGCCCTCACAACGATGCACTGGTCATCACTCTTCGCATCAAGGATTACGACATCAAGCGAATTTTGATTGTCCAAGGAAGTTCATGTGAGATAATGTACTACAAAACTTTCAAACAATTGAAATTGAAGGACAAAGACTTGGCACTCGCCGTATCTCCCCTGATCGGGTTCAACTCAATGCCAGAATGGCCAGTCGGCAAGATAATCCTCCCAGTCAGAGCTGGAAGCATGACTAAACAAGTGGAATTCTGGGTATTAAAAGTACCCTCCACTTACAACATAATCTTGAGAAGGACATGGCTGCACGCCATGAGAGCGGTAGCGTCAACATACTATCAAGTCATGCGGTTCGCCAATGAAGTCGGAGTAATTGAAGAGGTCTATGGAGACCAAATTATGTCCAAACAATGCTTCGTCACAGTAAATGGCAGCCAATCTGCCAAGGGGTTTGTTCAGATGGTAGAAGACCCCGAAAATAATGAATTGTTTGCGGATGTTGGCAAAGCCGCTGAACAGAAGGCAGTGGAAGACTTGGTACAAGTAAGAATAGATGAAAAGAACCCGGATAAGTTCTTTTTGCTTGGCTCATCTATGTCCAGCATTGAGAGAATAGAGGCCATGGAATTCTTAACCTCTAACATCGAAGTGTTTGCCTGGACGCCGTATGACATGCCTGGCATTGACCCAAGCTTCATCTGTCACCAATTGAATGTCCACCCAACTGCCAGACCAATTATACAGCGCACTCGCAGATCGACACTCCACCATGTCGAGATAGTGGCAGAGGAAGTAGAAAACCTGCTAGAAGCAGGAGCTATCATAGAGGTGCACTACCCCAAATGGATCTCCAATACAGTGGTAGTGCCTAAGAAGAATGGAAAATGGCGTGTCTGTGTGGACTACAAAATGGTCAACAAGGCATTCCCAAAAGACAGCTTTCCTCTTCCACGGATAGACCAACTGGTAGATTTGACGGCAGGACACAACCGTCTTAGCTTCCTCGATGCGTACAGAGGCTACTATCAGATCACTTTGTATGAACCAGACCAGGAGGTCACATCTTTTACAACGCCAAGAGAACTGTACTGCTACAAGGTCATGCCCTTTGGCCTAAAGAACGCAGGGGCAACATTTCAATGGATGGTCACCAAGATGTTCGAACCATTGTTAGTCAGAACAATGGAGGCTTACATTGACGACATGGTGGTCAAGAGCAAGGACAAGAGTGACCATCTCAAAGGACCTAGGCGAGATGTTTCAGATCCAGAAGAAACACAAGTTACGCCTTAATGCATCTGAGTGTGCGTTCGGCGTAGGATCTGGCAAATTCCTAGGCTTCCTGGTAACCAACCGTGGCATCGAGGCAGACCCTTCTCAGATCAAAGCAATCTAGGATCTAGAGAGGCCCAACTCAGTAAAAGAAGTACAGCATCTCACCGGCATGGCAGCCGCGCTAAACCGGTTCATAAGTCGGTCGCCAGACGGATGTCGACCATTCTTTCAAGCATTGAAGGCCAAGTTTCAGTGGGATGAAGAATGTGACCGTGCCCTTGAAAGTTTGAAAGAATACCTGTCTTCTCCACCGCTGCTAGTGACCCCGATACCTGAAGAAGAACTATTTTTGTGCCTGGTAGTCTCACAGCACGCAATTAGCGCAATGTTGGTTCGAGTGGAAGGAATCCAACATCTACCCATTTTTATGTCAGTAAGACATTGCTGGGCACCGAAACCAGGTGCTTACCATTGGAAAAATTGGCCTTAGCCTTGATGATGGCATCAAGGAAGTTGTCGCACTACTTTCACGCCCATACCATAATCGTCCTCACAGCTTTCCCATTAAAAGCTCTGTTTGAGAGGGCGAACTTTTCTGGGCGAATCTTGAAGTGGGCAGTATAGCTGGGACATTTTGACATCAAGTTCCAACCCAGAACCATGATAAAAGCGCAAGCCTTGGCAGACTTTGTCGCAGAATTCACCCCAGGAAGTCATCATATCTGCCCAGTCGACCTAACTGATACAACCGAACTGGGGTTAGAAGTTGATGCCGGAATAGCGCAACCCCTGGTGCAGGATACCCAGTCAGACCCTAGGGCAGACCAAAGTAAAGTAAGGGAGAAAGAAGCAAACCATGCTACACCAAGTGAAGATTCACCAGCAAACCAAGACTTGGTACAATCAGATAATGAGGGGCAAACAACAAGCATGGACTTGGAAGAAAACACTAGCAACACTCAGGACCCCAAGGCATCATCCGATCCCTCTACCTGCTGGCAGTTATTCGTAGGAGAGATGTGGAAGCTCTTTGTGGATGGAGCATCCAACAGGCACAGAGCAGGACTCGGCATAGTCCTCATCTCACCAGATGGCCTAATAGTGGAACAAGCAGTCAACCTTGGCTTCCCAGCATCAAACAATGAGGCGGAATATGAAACACTTTTAGCAGGACTGAAATCAGCATCCTACATGAAGGCCACCGAGCTAATGGTTTACAGTGACTCACAGCTGGTGGTAAACCAAATTTCAAGTGACTACGAGGCAAAAGACGATAGGATGGCTAATTACCAAGAATTAGTCAGAAAAGAGATCAAGAAATTTGAAGTAGTTCGGATAGAACAGATTGGTAGGGAAGAGAACAGTAGAGCGGACGAACTAGCAGGCTTTGCTTCAATGGCAGATACATCTGTCCCACATCCGTTACTGATTGACTACTTACCAAGACCAAGCATTGAAGAACCTGAAGTAGAAGAAGTATGTTGCGCCGAACTAGGCCCTTCATGGATGGATCCCATCATAGCATTCTTAAAAGACGACATCCTACCGGAAGAGAAGAAAGAGGCCAACAAAATAAGAGCAAAGCCGCAGCGATTTTGGCTCTCCCCATCAATGGCCTTGTACAAGAAATCCTTCACAGGACCTTATCTAAAGTGTGTCCATCCCAGCAAAGTTGAAGCATTCTTGTTCGAGATACACGAAGGCGTATGCGGAAGCCACCAAGGAGGAAGATCATTAGCTTACAGAGCCATTTCGCAAGGTCATTGGTGGCCATACATGCAAGCAGATTCAGAGAAGTATGTAAAGAGGTGCGAGAAATGTCAGAAGTTCACACACCAAATACATCAGCCAGCCAGAGAACTTCTACTATTAACTAGCCCATGGCCCTTCGCAATGTGGGGCTTGGACATAGTAGGGCCACTCCCAACAGCACCCGGCAATAGGAAGTTCTTTCTAGCAGCAACAGACTACTTCACAAAATGGGTGGAGGTAGAAGCATTAGCATCAATAAAGGAGAAAGATGTAAAGAAGTTCGTTTGGCAGAATATCATACTCGGTTCGGCATACAAAAAGCTCTAATATCAGACAATGGCACCCAGTTCGGGGGCAAAATTTTTAGAGGCTTTTGTGAAGAGTACAAGATAGAGTTCTACAATTCTACACCGGCTTACCCCCAAGCAAACGGCCAAACAGAAGCATCAAACAAAGTTGTCTTAGACGGATTGAAGAAAAGGCTAGAAAAAGCAAAGGGCAAGTGGGCTGAAGAGCTCCCTCATATTTTATGGGCTTACCGTACCACACCTCGTCGATCTACTGGGGAAACACCTTTCTCCTTGGCCTATGGCATGGAAGTAGTAATCCCATTGGAAGTCAGCCTCCCTACAATCAGAAGTGAAAATTTTGATCCAGACCTAAATGGAGAAGCCATCACCTTGGAGCTCGACCTTGGGGAAGAAAGAAGAGAAAGAGCACTGGTTCACATCGTCTCATACCAACAAGAGTTATCAAGGAAATACAACAAGACAGTGCATCCAAGATAGTTCAAGATTGGAGATTGGGTACTTCGCAAAGTAATGGAAAACACTTTGGTACTCGGAGATGACAAGTTAAGGCCCAATTGGGAAGGACCATACAAAGTAGTTGGATTAGCAGGAAAAGGGACATACCACTTGGAAGATGAAGACATCAAAGCCATTCCAAGGCCGTGGAACACTGCCAATCTCAAGTTATTTTATTTTTAACTTTTCTTCCAAATATTTGTAGTTTTTTCCTTTCTCAATAAAGCAAGCGGTTTCTTTTCAGTATAGTTATTTCCTCTGTAAAAGATTATTTTACTGAGTTAGGAAAATTGAAAGCATAATTGGCTGGAATAACCAACTGTGCACCCCTCCTATGCCCAGGATAAGGATCCAGGCTGCAGGACGTTTGGCTGGAAAAACCAAACACTTTACTCTAAGTTGGCTGGAAAAACCAACTTAGAGGTTGGCTGGAATAGCCAACGCCCCTCCTAAGCCCATGATAAAGATCCAGGCTGCAGGACGTTTGGCTAGAAAAATCAAACACTTTACTCTAGGTTGGCTGGAAAAACCAACTTAGAGGTTGGCTGTAATAACTAACACCTCTTCTAAGCCCAGGATAAGGATCCAGGCTGCAAGACGTTTGGCTGGAAAAATCAAACACTTTACTCTAAGTCGGCTGGAAAAACCAACTTAGAGGTTGGCTGGAATAACCAACACCCCTCCTAAGCCCAGGATAAGGATCCAGGCTGCAGGACGTTTGGCTGGAAAAACCAAACACTTTACTCTAGGTTGGTTGGAAAAACCAACTTAGAGGTTGGCTGGAATAACCAACACCCCTCCTAAGCCCATGATAAGGATCCAGGCTGTAGGAAGTTTGGCTGGAAAAATCAACACTTAGTCCTCTTTAGCCAAGATAAAGTTTCGGGCTGAAGAGTGGTTGGCTAGAAAAACCAACACTTAGTCCTCTTCAGCCGAGATAAGGATTCAGGCCGAAGAGTGGTTGGCTAGAAAAACCAATAGTTTTTACTCTTCAACCGAGATAAGGATCTAGGCTGAAGAGTGGTTGGCTTGAAAAACCAACACTTTCTACTCTTCAACCGAGATAAGGATCTAGGCTGAAGAGTGGTTGGCTGGAAAAACCAACACTTATTGTTCTTTAGCCGAGATAATAATCTAGGCTGAAGAGCTTGGAAACTATGGCTTGATAGATTGGAAAGCTCTATGGCTTGATAGATTGGAAAGCTAAAGACCGGGATAAAGTATCTCGGCAAGAGAAGGTTATACTTCATTCAGATTACAGTTAGAAAGCAAGTACCAGCATGAAAGTAAATCGAGATAACAGTTGGAACAAAAGAGGATTTCATTAAATGCAAATTGAATACATAAGGTGGGACCTCAGCCCGGTTACAACTTCTTGTCCAAAAACAAAAAGACGAAAATACAGAGATTAAGCAAAAAGGTCATCTATTTCTGCGTCAAGATCACCTCGGAGCCCGGCCTCATCTGGTAGCCTGGTCTCATCTGGTAGTTCGGTCGTCAGATCTTTGACCAGTGGCTCCAACTGAGCTGATTGAACAGTAGGTTCATTAACAACCAGGGTATTGTTTGGCTCGGTCTCTTCTTCGTCGTCATTAGCCTGAAGAAATTGTTGTTGAATGGCAGCAGCGTACTCCGTCATCGAAGCCAGGATAAAATGCGGGGGAGGGTTGAAGACCTTGGTCTTTGGTCCATGACCGAGCTGTGCCACGGCCGCCCTCTATCCGCATTTAAAGAATAAGTCTTTGGCCGCCTCGCATTGCTTAATATAAAGAGCCTCCCCTTCCTTGAAACCACGGTCCTCCGCATTTTCCAACTTCTTCTCAAGCTTGGTTATCTCGGTATTCTTTTTTCCCTCGAGCTTGGCGAGCTCGCGCAAATACTTGTCTTTTATCACGGCTGCAACCTTTTGCTTGTCCGCCTCAGTCGAGCTAACAAGACCGGTCAGACGACCATTCTCGGTTCGTAGCTCGGCCAGCTGCTTCCTGGCCTCTCCTAGCTCGGTAGTCTTTTCAGTTACTTCGGCCATAGCCTGCCTTGTTGTTTTTCGAAGCTCCAACACTCGCTTATGAGCGATATGGTTCTTCTGTATGGCCTACAAAAGGATGGAAAGAAACTTTTTAAGTACAACCGAGTAGAAAGTTGCAAGAATTTGAAAGATAAGCAAGAGAGCTACTTACCAGCACCATGGATTTTGTGGATGAGCGAAGTGCCTTTAGCTCGGTTAGGTGGTTGTGGTGCTCCATGTCAAGTGGAAGGCAAACACTTTTGGCAAAATTGAAGGCCATTAGTTGATCGTTTTCAGAGACCATTGAATCAGTATCCCGTATAGCACGGTTTTGAAAAGTGATTTTTAGAGCCCACTTGGAAGAGTTAGCTCGGTCAGAGCGCTCCGGTTGTGGGCTTGGTGGAGGAATGGTATCCTCTTCATCAACAAGGCGCGACTCGGTCGTGGAAGTCCGAGCACGCTTGTTTGGACGAGATGAAGAGGATTGATGCGTCGGTAAGGCCACCGCAGTCTCTTGGGGTTGGCTTACTGGTGGTACCTCGGCTTGGTTTGTTTCGGTCAAAAGGGCCCTCACAGCTCATTTTTTTGGCCATCTCTTGCTCAGCGGTTAAAGGGATCAATCTGATTTGGGGCATGTTTGGGTCCGGTTCAGGAGAGGCTTCCAGTAAGAAATCAGTTACCTTGGTCTTCCGTTTGCCACTATATCGGTAGCTCGGTCCAACTTTGGTTTGGATATCGCAGGGCGGGGCGAAGTATATTCAAGTTGGGGTAGCTGTATTGGGACTTGAGGAAGTTTAAATCTGCATAAAAGAAGACAACAGTTAGAGCGGTTTAAGATGGGAAAACCGAAGTAAAGAAAGGCGTAGTATGAAACTGAGGTAACTCTACCGGCTACACCATTGTTCCAATTTATTCTGTCACCTGGGATCTGGGCCTGTTGGTCCTCAAAATTTTCAAATACCCAGAGTAAGTCATCATCATTTACGTCTTTATTCGGGGTATCCTTTATTATTTTTTCACGCTGGCGTCTTATTCTTAAATAATAGACCCATCCATCTTCGGCGGAGCCTATAGAATATTGATGGAAGATCTCGGCTAAACCGAGATTAAGGCCAGCTCGGCGGTTTAGCTCGACAATTCCATTTATTATACGGTAAGAATTGGTGAAAAGTTGGGTTGGGCAAAGGTTGGCCTGCCTAAGGAATTCACAGAGAAGAGGCTGTACAGAGAATCTTAGTCCGGTCTCTACTATGGATAGCAGGGTAAAGGGAACGAAACCGTGTTTTTCCCATGGTATGATATCTAGGTCGGCTAGGGAAAGATGAACATCATCAGGGATGTTATAATCTTTTCGAAATTCGGCCATGGCACCTGGTGAGTTAACTAAGAACCTATACTTTCCCATTTGTGGTTTAAGTTATGAATAAATTAAACTGGAGTGTTAGCTCGGTCGAAGAATGATGTTGAGTAGCTCGGTTGAGCGCTCAAAGGAGTGGCTGGTCAACCTAAGTCTGCAAAGCGAAAAAAAAAGGTGTTAAGCACAGATCGTTGGACCGTGCTAAAAAGAAATAAAGGAAAAATAAATGAAGTCCTAGCTCGGCTATGCGAGATACTGCGGGTCTTAGCTTGGTTTGAGCAAGGTGTTTGTTAGCCCGGTTGAGCCTCTAGGGGCAGCGTTCTTAGTTCGGTCTGGACTAAGAGGGCTGGTTTAGCCCCAAGCTGTAGCTCGGTCGTGGTTAAGGCATTCAAGCATACTATTGCGCATACCTTGTACGGTTCGATAGCTCGGCTAAATTGAATAAAACGATGGTTTGACTTGTTGAAACTACTAGTATATTGCGAAGTGTTAGTTCGGTTGGTTAGTCTGGCCAGACTGACATCAACCACAAACAACTTCCTAGTTCGGTTACATGGTGATTTTGAATCAAATACAATGCTCTGCAGATTATTTCGTAAATACAAATGGTTCTTACAAGGTTCTTTCCCAGCAAACACAATGCAGAACAAAAAATAGGAAACATGCGTTTTGCAAAAACACAAAAAATATGTTGCGGATTAAACAAATGCGAAAATAAGAAAAATAGAACAGATCTGTGTAGCTTACCAGATGAAGAGGAAGGAACTGGAAATTAGAAACAGCACTGGAGGGATTCACAAGCTTTGCAGTTGCAAGTTTGAGGAGCAATGGAAGATCAGAAGCAAGGGAGAGAGAGAAGGTGAATAGTGCAAGTGAAGTAAAGGATCCGAAAACAGAAGGGTTTTGTTTGGTGTAGAGGAAAGGATAAAAAGAGCGGGACTGTTTCAATTTTGCGAGATACGAAGACGGCGTGACAGTTGCATTGGGCCAATCAGAGTGTGCCACGTATCCTTGAAATAAGAAGCGATTCAGTTGCTGTGATTGAAGAGACGTTTTGACTGGGCAGATAGAGCCCGGTGTGAATTTAGCTCTGCTATAAAGCTAAAGAATTTAGCTCGGTTGGTAGGCTAAAGCTTTTTTTTTTTAGCTCGGCTGGTAACAGGTAATCCTTATCATGCTGTACAGATGGAATTAAGGGGCAATTGAGAGGGTAATTTATATATAAATTGGGCTGAGCTGGGTAATGGGCCGCTGAGGGCCACAGTAAGAAGGGTGGAGTAAAAGGGCCTTGGTATTAGCTCGGTCCAAGAGTGTCTTGAAGTTAGCCCAGTCTTAGAAAGCCTTATTGTTATCCCGGTCCAGGAGAGATTTGCGGATAGCCCAGTCACCACACTCAAAGTTAGCCCAGTCGTGGCATAATGCAGTTAGCTCGGTCAGACCTAGCCATTCGTTAGCACGGCCTAAGCACACTATGGATTACTATGGTTTGTGCAGAAGAAACCAAGGTACACGCAGTGAAAGGAAGAACCGAGCTAGGTGGAGCTCGGTCTATTCTACGGCTTTAGCATGGCCATGTTATCCCGGTTGTATTGACATCCGACCTAGGTAAAACCATCTCACTTGGTTTAAGTAGTGAGGGGGGTGTTGAAGGATAAGCATTATCTTTCAGGAATATGATTCCTAGGAGGACTCTACATGGAGGAGTAAGAGTCCTACTAAGATTGTGCCACGCGGAACCTATAAAAGCTCATAACATCACCTATGGAGAGGTAACACAACTTTGATTCCCGAATACACAGAGCTTTTTGTTTATTTGTCTGTTTTGCTGACTTAGGCATCGGAGAGGTATCCGGCACACACCCGCCGGCTAGCTCACGTTTGTATTTTCAGGGAGTAAAGCGACGTCGTATGAAGGAGCGCAGACTTGATCAACAGGATTATACGAGAAGGTTTATTTCTTTCCCGTACAGCTTCCAATTCTGTAAGAGCCATACGATGCCGTTGTCATCATGATCATCACCTTCATTAATTATCTTGATCGTTTTGTCTTATTATATATATGTTCATATATCATTTGTAATTGGTACTGTGGTCAAATTATACAGAGAGGTAAATTTTATTATTTATCATCAATTTGATTTTTTGTTCTTCTTTTAAGGTTATGGGGTTGAAAATGTAATTATAGGGCTGGTTTCGCATAGACTATATAATCCATCTTTTTATCTTTTTATCTTTTTTTCATCACATCATCTCTCTACTTTTTTGCACATCTTTTCGTAAAAAGACAAAAAGTACACTTTTTTAAGACACCCCAAACCAACCCATAATGTCTTTGGAAATGGTAAATCTCTCCAATAAGAGGAGAAGAATTATTCAGTTTTCAAAGGAGACATTGACAAGCTTGTGCTAGGGAAGGTGTCATAACTTGTCAATACCATTAATAATTGAAGTAATGCTACATGAAATTTGGGATTAAAAAAAAAAAAAAAAAACTAAAACTAAAACACCCAATCATATTTTTTATTTTTTTTATATATCTTTTTGTAAAAAATAAAAAAAGTTAATTAAAATAGTCTATTCCCCAAAACAAGCTCAATACATTGGCCTAAATAAGTGATATTTTTTTGAATTACAATTTATAATTTTTTCAATTTATTTGAAACTCTTAAATAATTATAGACAAATTAGTCCATCTCTTTTAACTTTTGAAGGCATCATAGATATTTTCACAATTAAAAAAGGGGTTGGCTTCCTTCCAATTCGATCATGGACTGGAGTGTATTGTTGGGTTCGTAGGAATCCACCACGGATTTCGTTACGATAATATGAACCGCTTAATGTGTAGAACTCGCCAAGTATTATATATCTGTAAAAAAATTACATTGATAGGATATCAATAACTACGTGATCAAATCAGTTTTATATAAAAAAATAAACAATGAAAAAATAAACGGTTGATAGAAATCTGATCCGATGAGATAACTATCGATATCCGATCAACGTGATTTTTTGCAGGCATATAGTACTCGACGAGTTCTACACATTGAACGGTTCGAATTATTAAAATGGGATCCGTAATGGACTCCTACAGACCTAACAGTAGGCCAACCCATTAAAAAATTGTGTGGAAACTTATCTAACCAAATATATTTTACTTTTTTAACTGAATATGAAAAGTTTCACTAAAATGATTTTTAATTTATTTCAAATCTATTAACCTAATAATCATTAAAACTAACTTATAAATGATATCAAACATAATAATATACATAATACTTACATGAAATTTTTACTAAAAAAATTCAGAATTTAAATGTATATAAATTTAAATTTAGTGTTGTATAAACTACACTCTAGTGAATTTGCATATTTTAATTTTGAGTAGTTTTCTAAAATAAAAAAAAAATCTTAAATATGAAGCGTTGCTATCAATGTTGGTTGCTTAGAGTGTATCGGATGGCATTTATTTAATTGGGCCATGTTACAATTCGATGAGCCCATTTAGACTATTGAAGTGTGTTTGTGGTTCATTATCCCAAATCCTCCATAAATAAGGCCTACATAATTAATTAATTATTAAATCGATTTATTTATTTTGTTTAGTTTCAACAATACAAAAATAAAAAATGTTAAAGGTTCCAAAAATTCTATCAAAAGTTTTATTAAATGTCTCACATGGGTGTGGAACCCATTGTCCCACACCCATGTGAGACATTTGATAAAATATTTAGAATCTCTAGTATTACTCATACAAAAATGTTTTGGAACTCTAATTTGTGAGCTCTAATAACTCTAATAGAGGGGTGGACTCCACTATAATGTGATGTTTTGACCCTTTTTTTTTTTTTTTTTTGAGATATTAGTCCAGTAAAACTCTATTTAAAGCTCTACTTTTAAAGATATCAATCACTGCTAGTTGGACCATAAGTTTGGGTGACGTGATGTGATTCCACCGACCTAAATAAAAATCATATTATAAAGCCATCTAGCATGTGACTTGGGCTATTAAATTAAAATAGTCATAAAAATATAAAATATGTTAAAAAATTAATAAGATAAATTGTCATATTTAAATTATAATTATTTTTTTTTTCACTTACAAAAGTGGGGGAAAAAAAAAAAAAGAGAAGACAAAAAGTCCATTCTAAACGAGACTGTTTAACCCCAGAAGCAGACTTTTTAGTTTTTTTTTTAATTTTTTTAAAAAGATGTGTAAAAAATTGGAGAGGTGATATGACTTAAAATAAGTTAAAAGTTGGCTTTTAACTTTAAGCCAAGTTCTCAAATTGAGCCAAAATAGCCAAAAAAAAATCTAAAAATTAACTCATATTTTAAACGAAACCAATATATATATTATTTTCTCTAAAAAAATATTGTTGGATAAGATAGTAAATTTAATTATATTTTTGTCTCCAAATATAAATAGTGTGAAGTAATATTTTAATATCACCAAATAACTCTCTCTTATAAGTGATACCAGTGGGCCCACAAGAGGGTCCGGCCCACGACTCAATACTAAGCCCACAGACTCTACTGATACCGGTAGGCTCGCAAGAGGGTCCGGCCCACGACTCAGGACCCAGCCCACGAAGCCTAGTAACCTTGAGAAACCAATGATGGACCAAGACCAATAGCATTCAAACACTTGTCCAGTAGGGAATCAGCCATGTAGGTTGACAAAGATCTTGCAAAGTTATTGCACCCACACATCAACCATTAATGAGGCTCTTGTAGCATTAAATGCGACAACCCCTTCACGCCGGAGGATACAAACTCACCATGAGCGATGCAAGCTAGAATATAGACTTTCGACCAACAAGACAGTCTGGAATGGACAAGGAAATCATGAGCAAGGGATATAAGGAAGCTTCCGAGATACGTTAAAGGTCAAGTTCTTCATCTCCCTCTTCTCTCTCTACACAATCAATCTACTCTATCCTAACTCGATCGTCGAAGTGTCCGCCAAGGGATTACCTCCCCCCTTGGACCTTTTTGCAGGCACACTCTGTGGACTTCTAGGCCAGCAGACCTGTTAAAAGCGTGGATTAGCCCGATCCATCCTTCGTTGGAACTGCAACATTATCAATTGGCGCTGTCTGTGAAAAACTCCAACTCTGGTCGACAGTTGTGTTCATTGTCACTGGAGGGAACCCCGTCATCACCTCTCTCCTACGTCAGGGTAGATAGTAATGACCAAATCCATGGCTTCCCAACACAATGCTAGTGACCCTAAAGTTGAGTCCTCTAACCCGAATAACACGCCTCCGTATTTCGCAAAACTTACCAACAGCATCAACCATCTAGCCGAACAAAACCAAGCCCTGATCAACGCTTTACTCCAACGCAATTTACCTATTCCTCCCCAACTACCATAAATAGTTCCCCCATACCCTGAACAAGCCCACAATCACCACCAACTCCCACCACAGGTGCCCTATAGAACATTTCCACCATTCGCCCCACACCTTTAACCGTTGAATCTTGATGGTCCGCACCCTCCTTCTTCAGCGGCTCGCAACTTCTACAAGAGGCGCCATTGCCTTTCCATAACCACCTTCCACCGCACCAAGCCGCCGCTCATGACGGTGAGGTTAGCAGTGTTTAACCCTCGATTCCTTCTTACGTGCCCTTGTCTGGGACGAGGAACTGAGAGCTATGAAGCTGCAGTTGTAAGGGGTCATGCAGGACATGCAACACAAAACTTCTTCTACCGTCAACTCTCCTTTTACCACTTCTATCAGAAATAAAGCTCTCTCCCCAAGTTCAAAATGTCATCGATTGACACTTTCGATGGTACCACCAATCCAGTCGACCATGTGGAAGCATATCAAACACTTATGATTCTCTATGCTTTCCCTGATGAAATCATGTGTCGCGCCTTCCTTGTCATATTGAAGAGGTCGACACGTCTATGGTTCAGCCATCTTCCTCCAGACTCTGTCACCTCCT
Organism: Camellia sinensis; assembly: GCF_055761805.1. Classification (NCBI taxonomy): domain Eukaryota; kingdom Viridiplantae; phylum Streptophyta; class Magnoliopsida; order Ericales; family Theaceae; genus Camellia; species Camellia sinensis. The sequence goes on from NC_138964.1 coordinate 196,085,081, forward strand.
TTTGCAAGCTTAGCGAATCCTTCTTGAGCCATTTCATTGGTGCTCAATGGCAGCGACATCCAATGACCCAACTGCTAAACATCCGACAGACGGAAGGGGAGTCACTGCGCAGCTTTGTCACTCGTTTCAATACCGAGGCCTTACAAGTGGAGAAAAATGATGAAAAGGACATTCTCACCGCTTTCATGGCAGGCTTGCACCCATCAGATTTCCTTTTCTCCCTTTCCAAAAATCCCCCGTTTGCCATGGCCACCCTTCTTGCCAAAGCCCAAAAATATATTAATGCCGAGGACTCCCTGGCAGCTCGCTAAGACTCTGTATCTAAAGATCCACCACCCAAGGACAAGAGAAAAGAACCTGAGCATAGGTCCTCACAATATAGACATTGACCCACCCAGTGTACAAACCGATTACTCGAGCAAACTGACTGGCACCTACCGCCCGCCTGGTTAGTTTGTACGATACACCTCTTTCAATTCACCCATGGAGCAAGTCTTGCACCAAATTCAATGAGACAAAATGGCCTCAACCATCCAGATCTCCCTCAAATCGGCGGGATCAATCTAAGTATTATCGTTTCCATCAAGGCCACGGCCATAACATCGAGGAATGTGTTAACCTTAAAGACCAGGTCGAGGATTTGATCCGTCGAGGGCGTCTCAGCCGATTTATGGCAGCCCGTCCCTAGCAAAGGCAAAAGATTGACCCCTCAGGGAATAACTGCCGACACACTCCTCCTCGACAACCTGCACAACCTAGGTGGAATGATGATTGGGTCCCATCACAACCCTAAACACAAGACGACCCTGCTCCCCTGGTCGGCAAGATCAGAGTCATCGCTGGAGGGCTCGCATGCGGCGGACCATCTCGGTTGGCACAGTGAGCTGAGCTCAGAAAAATCAGATAAGGCTTTGATAAATCAAACAAGGCTCAGATAAGGAAGTAACGACACTAGACCGCCCCTACAAACAGCCCAAGCAATGGTCTGAACCGATCACCTTTACAGAGATAGACTGCACAGCTCTTCAGACATCATCTTCCTTAATGCCTATTGTCAATTCAATGTCGGGGAAGAAAAGTTGTCGCCTCTTCAAACCCCACTAGTCGGCTTCACTGGAGATCAGGTGACCTCCATAGGCTCCATCGATCTCCCTATCACCATTAGAGAATATTCATGACAATCCACCAAACTACTCACTTTCCTCGTCATCGACTGTCCTTCTGCTTATAACATCATACTCGGTCGAACAGCTCTCAACGCCATCCAAGTTGTCACCTTCACTTACTATTTGGCCAAGAAATTTCTGACCGATCAGGGGGTCGGCATACTGAGGGGCGAATAGACGGTGGCCAGAGAGTGCTACGTCGCCTCGCTAAAAGAAATCAAGATGAATGAGGCTATGATCATCGAAGGCTTTGATGTTCGAGATGCGGAAGAGCTAGTTAGAGGCGAACTTGTGGAGGAACTGGTCGAAATATCCATTGATCCCACTAATTCAACAAAAAGGGCTAAGATTGGAAGCCAATTGTCCTATCAAGGCAAGGCCGACCTCACAGCCCTCTTAGCCAAGCATAAAGATGTCTTTGCTTGGACTCATTTGGACATGCCAAGTATCGACCCTTCTTTCATTACCCATTGCCTCAGTATTGAGCCCCAGTTCTGACCATTTCGCCAAAAGCAGCGTATTTTTCATCCAGAATGCAACAACCTCATTGCCACTGAGGTGGACAAGCTGTTGAAGGCCTAGTTCATTAGAAATGTAGACTACCCCAAATGGCTATCCAATGTAGTCTTGGTCTGCAAAAGCAATGGCAAGTGGAGACATTGCATCGACTACTACGACCTCAACCGAGCCTGTCCTAAGGATAGCTACCCACTTTCCTGAATCGATCTACTTGTCGACGCAATGGCCGGCTACCAAATGTTCAGCTTAATGGGTGCTTTTTCCGACTATAATCAGATCTTAATGCATGCAGCTGACCAGGAACATACCTCATTCATTACTGACAGAGGACCTTATCATTGCCGGGTAATGCCATTCGGCCTGAAGAATGTAAGAGCCACTTACCAACGTCTCGTTAATGTCATTTTCAAGAATAAGTTCGGTTGCACTATGGAGGTCTACGTCGATAACATGCTTGTCAAAAGCAGACTCTCCTCCAACCACCTAATAGATCTGTGGGAGACCTTCCAAACCCTACATAAGTATAAGACGAAATTGAACCCAGAAAAGTGCACCTTTGGCATCAGATCTGGTAAGTTTTTGGGGTTCATGGTCAGCTACAAAGGTATCGAGGCCAATCCGGAGAAGATCAAAGCCCTAATCGAAATGTAATCTCCCCGAACAGTAAAGGAGGTCCAGTGGCTCACTGGCAGAGTTGTCGACCTCAACTAATTCATTTCCCGAGCAACTAACAAATGTCTTCCATTCTTCAAAGTTCTCCGGCAAGCTTTTGAATGGAACACCGAGTCCGAGAAGGCCTTCCAACAAATGAAACAGTGCATGGCTAACCCTCTTCTCCTCTCTCAAGCATTGTAGGGCGAGACCCTCTCCCTTTACTTAGCCGTTTCCAACAACGCGGTTAGTACTGCCCTCATTAGAGAAGACGGCTCCGTCCGGCACCCAGTTTACTACATCAGCTGCACACTTCAAGGGGTAGAACAGGACTACCCCTTGTTAGAAAAAATGGCCTTTACCCTGATCATCGCCACCAGACGACTCCGACCTTATTTCCAAGCCCACTCCATAGTGGTCCTCACTAAGCAACCTTTGAAAAAGGTCATACAACAACCAAAATCGTTAAGCAGACTCATGCAATGGTCTTTTGAACTAAGCCACTATAAATTCTCTTACCAACCCTGAACAGCTATCAAAGGCCAGGCTGTCATCGATTTTATCTTGGAGCTCACCAATGTCACTCTGAACGCACCTCCTCCACTAGCACACGTCACTACTGATACAGAAGAGCCCCACTCCTAGACCCTTAGTGTTGATGGTTCATATCGCAAAGAGGGTAGTGGAGTTGGTTTAATCCTCACCACACCGGAGGGCGAGTACTTTAAATGTGCCCTCCGATTCCTGCTTACAGCAAGTAACAACCAGGCCGAATACAAGGTCCCCATAGCTGGCCTCTGTCTAGTTAGAGACATTGGGGCCGACCATCTCCAAGTGTTCAACGACTCCCGGTTGGTGGTCGGACAGATCACGAGCGAGTTTGATGCAAATGAGAGAGCAATGCCATCATACATAGACATCGCTCTTCTTCTCACCTGCCTCTTTAATAGTTTTCGCATCAAGCATGTCCCCAGGGTAGAAAACTCCCAAGCAAATGAAATGGCACAGTTAGCCTCAGCAAATCAGTCAGACCTTAGCCATGGTGTCCGAATTGAATACCTGACGCATCCAACAGTTTCATCGGATCAACAATCAATTCATCTGCTCCAGGACGAGCCAATCCCATGGGTCCAAGACATTATCACATTCTAATAATAGGGAATACTACCTGCAGACAGACAGGAGACTGCCAAAGTCAGGGCTCGGTCCTCAAATTATGCCCTTGTCAATGGCATCTCATATAAGAGGGGATTTTCACAGCCATACCTGAGATGTCTCAACAATGATCAAGCCACCTACGTCATGAGAGAAATACATGAAGGCATTTGTAGCAACCACTCCGGGGGACGATCTTTAGCTCATAAAATCCATTGCATGGGCTACTTTTGGCCCACACTGAACCAAGACACTATCGACTTTGTGCTTAAATGTGACAAATGCCAGCATTTCTCCAACATCCCCCACGCCCCCTTTCCACAGAACTGATCACCCTTAGTAGTCCTTAGCCCTTTGCCAAATGGGTCATCGATCTCGTCGGTCCCTTGCCGACCGACCGAGGCCAAGTGAAGTTTGCTATGGTCGCCATTGATTACTTCACCAAGTGGGTCGAAGTAGAGCCCAATGCGAAGATTTCCGAGCGTAATACCACCAGGTTTATTTGGCAGTCTATTGTGTGCTGCTTAGGATCTCCTTAAGCCATTGTATCCGACAATGGCAAACAGTTCGACAATGCCAATTTCAAAACATTTTGTGATGAGCTCAACATTACGACCTGTTTTTCTTCCCCCAGCCATTCTCAAGCTAATAACCAGGTAGAAGTTACCAACCATTCTCTGTTGAAAATCGTTAAGACAAAGTTAGAGGCCGCCAAGGAACTTTGGGCAGAGGAGTTGTCGAACGTCCTCTAGGCCTATCGGACGATAGCCAGAACTCTGACTGGGGAGGCCTCTTTTCGCCTAACTTACAGTGCCGAGGCAGTCATCCCTGTAAAAGAGGACCTACTGACGCCCAGGGTCACCAATCCTGATCCCAAGTGAACGACGAATTTTGGAGGGTCGAGCTGGAACTCATCGAAGAACTGCGAGAAACAGCCGCTGTTCGACTGGACTCATACCAACAGAAAGTGAGGCAGCACTGTAATCGCAGAGTCCGACCTAGGGAATTCACAGTGGGAGACCTCGTCCTTCGAGAAGCAACCCTCGTCAATAAAAACCCAACCGAGGGAAAGCTCGTAGCTAAGTAGAAAGGACCTTACATCGTTAAAGCTAGACCTCGCCCAGGCACTTACTGTCTCTAAGACATGGAAGGTAGAGACCTCTTCCACCCTTGGAATGCTGAGCACTTGAAAATGCTATTTCCAGTAAAACGGCGTCTTTTGTTTTTGCATAAATTCAATTGTTGAATGTTTCATTTTGCTATTCGGAACACTTGTTCATTTTTGTGTTGGCCATATACTGCATCAGCTTATGTAGGACTGTACCTTAATGCCCAATATTTGAATTTCCCATCTTTTGTGTTATGCCTTAATGAACAAATATTCACCAAGCACTCAGCCAGAATGAATATGAAGCGCCCAGCCAGATTGAGCCCCCCAACGCCTCAGCCAAACTGAGCACGAAGCACTCAACCAGACTGAGCATGAAACGGTCAGCCAGACTGAGCCCTCCAGAATGAGCATGAAGCGCCTAGCCAGACTGAGCCCCCCAACGCCTCAGCTAGACTGAGCCCTCCAAAGCTTAAGCCAGACTGAGCACGAAGAACTCAGCCAGACTGATCCCTCCAAAGCCTCAGCTAGACTGAGCACAAAGCGCTGAGCCAGATTGAGCCCTTCAAAGCCTCAGCCAGACTCTACCAGATTGAGCACGAAACGCTCAGCCAGAATGAGCACGAAGCGCTCAGCCAAACTGAGCACAAAGCCTCAACCAGACTGAGCCTTCCAAGCCTTAGCCAGACTAAGTTGTTCTTTGAAACATAGCACCATGTGCAACGCTAGTTCATTATACCACAATCCAAAAAGCAAAACACACAACAATTTTATCACTTAATTTTATTACAAACCATAATAACATGTAGTTTTTTCAAACTGTGGGTAGCTAGTTACATGATTCATTTAGTTCACTTTTAAGTCTCCTTAGCCACATTACTTTATAAACCACTTCATTACCCACCACTTAAATCTTTCCATGCACAAGTTTATTATATACCAAGTAGAAAAAAAAAGAAAAGAAAAGAAAAGAAAACTCATCATTGAGGCAGATGAAAACCAAACTTCACAAACTATCCTCAAAATTTAAATTATTTACAAATGTCAAACATTCTTTACAAGGAACTATTCTTTACAAGGAACTATGTCAATTCAAAAAAAAAAAAAAAAAACAACAACAACAACAACAATAACAACAACAACAAAAACAGAACAGCCTAAGTATAATTTTCACACTGCCCCACCTTCACCTCCACTTTCCTCGTTGGATACCAACTCCTCCTCCTCAACCCCCTCATCTAGTGGGGTCTGGGCTATATCGCTCTCTCCTGGCCTCACGACATTAAAGTCTATGTCAGGGAAGAGCTCTTGCCTCCTGTACTTGAAGTTCGTCCTGCCGCTATCCCAGTACTGGCTCTTCTCATGTTTGTAGTAGTTTGATTGTTGAAAACTCTGGATTATTTATTTTTCAGTTCATCCAGCAGCTACCTCTGATGGCCTAGCACCACCTTCCCCCTCTCTGACCAAGCCCCTTGCCACAGCCGCGTCAATGGCCATCTGGAACTGAGGGGATGACCTAAACTATTCCATCGTCGTGATGCACAAGTCCAAATAGGCAACCTTCTCAGATGCTATCATCCTGGCTAACTCTGCAGTCTTGGCCCTTTCTTCTCCCAAGGCCCTCTCCAAGTCAGTGACACGTGCATCTGCCTCTTCCTTGTCTTTCAAGGCCTGATCGCGTAGCTCTTCATTATTTATGAGGGTCTCTTCCAATCTCTCTTTGGTGGTGTCGCAGGCTTCTTGGACCTCACCCATCTTCTTCTGCTCGCTCGCCAGCTCAAACTCTAGTGATACTGCTTTGTGGCGCACCACTTCAAGTTCAGACTTGGCGATTGACAGCTTGGAGGTGACCGCAGCCTGGTCTACCCTGGTGCGCTTAGTCAAGTAACCCTGCACCACCACCAATACCTCCATCTTTTTCGCCCTCTGAGCATAGGTCAAGCCCTTTACGCATGTGCTCCGCACTGCCTTTCTATGGCCAGCTGTCTCTACCCTTGAGTTCTACAATTGCGCCCACACCCCTTCTAATTGGGCCTTCAATGGCTCTGCTTCCACTTTCGCTTCCACTGCCTTGCCCAGTAGGGTTGCTGCCAGGGTCATTGCTTCTATTTGCTCTAAGCAGAACCCTCTCATGAGGTCGACCTCCATAAATTGCGCCATACTCCATACGGCCACATCCTCAACAACCCCCAACAGACGGTCTGCAGCGACCTTGGCTTCACTCCCATCACCTGCCAAGCAACCGACCACTGCACGGATGTGATGCGTGGCGATCCTCAGCACGGCGTTCGTCTCTGCTCCGCTCGCCCGCTCCCTCCCTACCTCCTAACTTGGGGGCAGATCTTGTAAGGGTATGTCCTTGGAGGGCAAGTTTGCCGACCGGTCGATTCCTACCAACTGTTGTTGCTCGTCTGCTTCATTTACCACTTGGCCACTTGGGAACTTGGCCAAACCTTCCTCCACACCACACCAACCCTGGTCCCCCCCTCCTCTACTTTTGGGGACAACTCCACCACCTTCTCTTTTTCCTTCTTTAACATTGGTTCTCCCTCACTTCCCTCCGAAGCCATCTTCCTCTTCTTCTTTTTCTTCAACACCGACTCCATCTCCCTCTTGTTTCTTTTCTTAAGTGGATCCACTGGTGCTTGCAAAGGCATAAAGTCAGTCAAGTCCTTCTCTTCTAAGGGCTTGGGGCGTGGTCAGACCGACCTCTTCACAACTAGCTTAGGCGTTGGGCCTAATTCTTTCTCCTTATACTTATCTGCCATTGCAAAAGCTCGCTTGTCCTCTGCCTCCTGAGCTTTCCTTCTCACTTCCATCTCCTCTAGCGATGGATCTCCTTCGGCTAGTTGCGGCCCCAGATTCAGGGCCAACAGAGCTGAGGGCTAGACGAGATCGTACCACTTTCGCCCCTCTTTCTCCCTTTATTCCTTCATTTGTTCGACCCTCTTCTCCTCCTCAATGTCTAACTTGGGCTCCTACGACTTGGTAGGGAGTTTCCAAATTGTGCGCACTCCTCTTTTGCTACTCTCGGAAATAAAAAACCACTTTGGCCGCCAGCCCTTCACCGATGAGGGCAGTCCCGCCACCAATCCTCTTCCTGCTACGGCTTGTAAGGTCACCCATGTCTTTTGTTGTCCTGACGCCTTGTAGTAGGAGAAAAATTCATCCACTGTCATTCTCTCTCCTCCGGTCGCCCGTGGCCACGCGATTGCACACGTAAATAGAATCTTCCACGTGTTTGATATCAGTTGTCCTGGGGCCACCTCCAGGCAATTTAGCACATCGACCACCAGTTGAGGGAGGGGCAGCCTCAAACCCTCTCGTAGTGCTTCTTCGTACAAAGCGAACTCCATTGGTCGTACATCAAAAGCCCTTTCCTTCGCCGTGGGCACTCTCAACTCTACCTCTGTTGAAATCTGGTATTTGCCTTGCAGCTCCTCAGATCCTCTACCGTTAGTGTCGATTTGTCAGCCTTGGTATGCCAATGGTCCAGCGCCACCTGGCTAATCGGCTGGATCGCTGCCATCATTGTCCCTTGAGAGGGTTGTACTGGCCACTCCACTACACTCTCTTCACGCCTTTCTACTCTATATTGGTCCGCCAATGCCACTCCATCATCATCTACTAACGCATCCGATGTCATCGCCGACGCCTTGTCTTGTGCTATCTCCTTCACATTTCTGTATATCGCCTTAGTTGTGAGGGCGATGAAATCGGCGATGCGAAAGAGGGGAGAGTCCACCGAGATATAGTAGCTAAAGTCCGAAATGCATGGATTCTTCACTATAAGGTAAGTAAATCGCACCAGTCCAAATGCTCAGGGTTTGCCTATGTTCCAAGGATCGAGGTTAAAATTTGCCAGTTTGAAATTAGACAAACAAGTACAAATCCCCGCCTTTTCCACATCCCCACCACCAGCCCCTTCACCTCTTCCTATCGACTCGTATTTCTTATCTGCAGCCTAACATCGTGCCGCGTGTACGGCTACGATCCCTCGCTCTGGCCACTAACTCTCTTTCCTCTCCATTGTCTATTCCACTTCACATCATCATGTGCCTACTCGATCCTTGAGCCCCATGCGCCGTCACTGCCATTTCGGCCCTCTTTCTAGCGCCATTCTGCTCGACCACCTTCATAGTCGACTCTCCTCTCGGTCGGTCATCCCACTCGGCCACCGTCGCGGTCAGCTTTCCTCATGATCGGTCATTACGCTCGGCCACCTTCGCGGTTGGCTTTCCTCATGGTCGGTCATTACGCTCGGCCACCTTTGCGATCGGCCCTCTTTCCGGTTGGTCATCATGCTCGGCTACCTTTGCGGTCGGCTCTCCTCATAGTCAGTCATTACCCTCGGCCACCTTCGCAGTCGGCCCTCCTCCCGGTCGATCATCCCGCTCGGCTACCTTTGCGGTCGGCCCTCCTTTCGGTCAGTCATCCCGCTCGGCGACCTTTCTTATTACCTTTGTTGGACTAAAGTTGCACTCGAGAATGGGGGACTAATGATACCGGTGGGCCCGCAAGAGGGTCCGACCCACGACTTAGGACTAAGACCACAGACTCTACTAATACCGGTGGGCCCGCAAGAGGGTCCGGCCCACGACTTAGGACCCAGCCCACGAAGCCTAGTAACCTTAAGAAACTAATAATGGACCAGGACCAATAGCATTCAAACACATGTCGAGTAGGGAATTAGCCATGTAGGCAAACAAAGATCCTGCAAAGTTATTGCATCTACACATCAACCATTAATAAGGCTCTCGTAGCATTAAATATGACAACCCCTTCACGTCAGAGGATACAGACTCACCATGAACGATGCAAGCTAGAATATAGAATTTCGGCTAACAAGACAGCTTGGAATGGACAAAGAAATGATGCACAAGGGATATAAGGAAGCTTCCGAGATACGTTAAATGTTAAGTTCTTCATTTCCCTTTTTTCTCTCTACACAATCAATCTACTCTACATAACTCGATCGTCGGAATGTCCGCCAGGGGATTACCTCCCTCCTTGGACCTTTTTGCAGGCACGCTCCATGGACTTCAAGGCTGGCAAACCTGTTAGAAGCATGGATTAGCCCGACCTATCCTTCGTTAGAACTGCAGCATTATCAATAAGAGAAGGAAATTAGGAAAGTGCTATTTATGAAGAAATAGATGCCAAAAAAATGTATATAATAAAAATTAATAAAATTATTAAAACATTGAAATAAATAAATAAAATAAAATGTTAAAGATTTGAGGTGTGTAACGAATCAAATCTTAATTTTTCAACTGTGTTAATTTAAATACTAACTTTTTAAAATTATATCAATTATAATAATCCGTTTCTATATTGATAAAAAAAAAATTCATTTGTATCTATTAGTTATAATTAAAGGAAATGAGTTAATTTAAATAATTTAATTAATTATTTTTTTCAATTTATTATTGTTGACAATCACTTTTTGTCCTTGTCATTGTCCATCATTGGGTGTTTAGTGGAGATTATTTTAAACTACAAGTTAACAATCATAAAGTAGAAATTAAAAGTACCCTTCACTCAATTTCTGAAAAATCAATTTTTTTTTTTTCAATTTGTTTAAGCTATTTTTCTACCTAATAAACTATAAGGTGCATCTGCACCAAACAGTTTGACACAAACTTTAATACTAAAATAAGTTCTATAATTTCCAACAAACACCCTCACTATCTCTGATCTTTCCCAATCTATTGTCATGTGTTATTGTATCCTAATCTATTTTCATCTTCTATTCTTTCCCTATCCCACCAGGATGTTTTAAAACATGATTCAACATTTAAAACTAAATTGATTAAATTATAATTGATTAAGCCTGTTTGATAACTACAATTGATAGCACTTAGAAATTTAAATTATTCTTAAAATGTAAGATAAAACTTACGTAAATTTTAAGTCATATCAAACTTACTTAATTCTGACTGAAATTATAAAAACGAAACATAAGTATTAATATATATTATTATAAACTCACCGCCACTGCTATAACCACCACTACCACTACTACTACTACCATTACCACTATCACTATTACTATCACTATCACTATTACTACCGCTACCGCCACCACCGCCACCGCCACCACCACAATATAAAAATTAATACCTAGAATTTGAAAATAATGAATTTCAAATTTAATTTTATACATATCAAATAATTTATTTTTAATTTAGCACTTAATTTTTTATCAAATAATTTTCGTCTTAAAAAATTCAACATTCACTTTTCAATACTTAATATTTAATCTTTAATTTTTAATTTTCAACTTTATCAAACACCACCTCCCTCTTTCCTTCCTTAGTCCATGACATTGCTCCCGTTCAACACCACCAAAATAATAATAATAATTGTCTAAATTATCTATGTTCTATTAGTTATGATTAAGCGGGGGATTATTTCAAATTAACAATAAATCTTATAAATTTTAATGAGGTCGTATTCATGGACTAGATTGTGCTATTTAGATCCATGAGACCTATCATATGTCCTATTTTGATAATTCGAATAATTTAATATGTAGAACTCGTCGAATATTTTATGTCTAAAAAATAAGTTGATCGAATATCGATAGCTATTTGATCACATCATATTTTGTCAATAATTTATTTTGAAAATCGTATTTACTGTTGACAGAAATATAATTTGATCAAATAACTATCGATATCTGATTAAGATGACTTTTTTACAGGAACAAAATATTCAACGAATCTTATGTATTAAACAATATGGATTAAAAAAATTGGACTCATAATAAATCTCATGGACCTAATAATATGTTCTAATCTAATTTTAAGATCATAATTTTTTTTATTAATATGTAAATACTTTGGAAAAGCATCATTGATAGTCCCGAATTTGTGCATCGTTCTGTTTAGACTCCAAAAACACACACAGCGAGAGAGAGAGAGAGAGAGAGAGAGAGAGAGAGAGAGAGAGAGAGAGAGAGAGAGAGAGAGAGAGAGAGAGATTTTAGGGGTTTGGCATAGAGTGATGATTTTATTACCCATTAAAGGAATGGAGAGAGAGAGAGAGAAGCTCAACCCTCGAACGCCATGGCCACCAACTTCAAATCCATTCCTTTAATAGGTAATTAAATCATCACTCTATTCCAAACCCTTAAAATCTCTCTCTCTCTCTCTCTCTCAATTAATTTAGAAAAAAGGCTCAAGGAAAAAAGTAAAAGAAAAGTTTTTAATCCAAAAAATGAAATTCTTATGGGTTTATTGATAGTCTTTCGTATGAGCTTGCTTTTATAAATAGGGAATTAAAATTCAAAAATATTTAAGAGTACTAAAAGTAGAGTTCTAATGAGAGTTCTATTTATGTGACAGTGGGCCCTACTCATAAATGATTTGATGTGTTAGGTCCTTTTGTTTTTTCAATCCCACGAACAAACATAGTTTATCGAGTTGTGAAGTTTCATTGTTTTTGGGTTGCTCGCTCGAGCGAAGGAGTCCTGGCTCAAGCGAAGAAGTTGTGCTCTCATAAGTTTTCTATGTCTACAAATATACTGGGCAGGAAGATTGTGCACTCGAGTGAAAGAAGCTTGGCTCGAGCGACTCCACTTAAGAAATACATGCGTAATTGGTTCATCGCTTGAGCGAAAGATCCTTCGCTTGAGTGACCGTTGCAGCCCTGTTTTCTATATATGTGTTTAAATATTTTTTTTGGTTTAATGCTTCCAGATCTGTTTTAAGGGCTCTAGGGTTTTCTTCTGGGGCTAATTTACTAGTTTTCCTTTGATGTTTGCTTGAGTATTAAACTCACATGGTTTGACAATTCATATCAAAGGGTTGTTTGAGTGATCATTTTCACGAGTGTTCTTTTTTGGTGGAATCCAGAGATTCAAGCGTGAAGTGTTCGAAGGTGTTCGACGTTGTGCGTAACCATTGAGTCAACATCGATATTGTGGAATCAATATCAATCTAATTAATTCTGAGACGAAGGTTGCGATGGAAGAAATACAAATTATTGAAGACAAATTGATAGAGTTTGGGTAATTTGTTTGGGTATTTTGTATTCTTTCTTTCCTTCATAGTGAATTGATTTGTGGCGTTTCGCCCATGGTTTTTTAATCACAATTGGAGGTGCTCCAATTGTGATTTTTCCACGTAAAAATCGTTTGTGTCAATTTATTATCTTTTGAAACAACAATCTAAATCACTTTCGTACGTGCTTGATGATCTAGATTGTTAGTTTTAATTGTTTGGGAATTGGTATAATTAATCTTTAGCCGAATCACGAGTCACTTAGGTTTTTCGATTGGTATCAGAGCGGGTCACTCTTTGTTTTTATCAAAACTATAGGAGTGTGATTTTGTGTGATTGGTGATATGGATTCAATTCGTGAAGATAACTCGACCCATAGACCTCCGTTACTTGATGGTACAAACTATTCTTATTGGAAAGCTCGTATAGGAGCGTTTTTAAAATCTATCGATGAGAAAGTTTGGCACTATGTGATCTATGGGTGGAGTGAACCTGTTGTCCCCATTGATGGTGTTGATATTCCTAAACCTCTTGATAAATGGGACGCATTTGACTATCAAAACTCAAGTTGGAACAGTAAAGCTCTCAATTCTCTCTTTCGCTTCGTCACACCTGAAGAGTTTCGTTGTATTTGCACGTGTGAGGTAGCAAAAGCGGCTTGGGATATTCTTGAAACTACTCACGAGGGTACTACATCTGTTAAAAGGTCAAAACTTCAATGTCTCACCTCCTCTTTCGAAACTCTTTTTATGTGTGATGATGAAACGTTCGATGATTTTTACGCTAAACTTAGTGACATCGTTAATTCCTATTTCACACTCGGTGAAAAAAATCCCTAGAGCTAAGGTTATTGGAAAATTTTTGAGGTCTTTACCCAGGAGGTTCCAATAAAAAGTTACAGTTATTGAGGAGGCTTAGGATGTTGATACCCTCAAGCTTGATCAATTGGTTGGAAACATGCAGACTTATGAAGCCCGCCAGATTTCTAAGAAAGAACAAAAAGATAGTTGTAGACACCCTATTTTTGACTACCCTTAAAACTTGGGCTCTTTATTCCAAACACCAGATGATGAAAGTTACACTGTGCAATCTTTTGAATTCTCAGTGATGAAATTTGGATTCAAGCTCTAATCCCAACCTTACATCCCATTTTGGCCAAACTATTTTAGACCTTAAAACCCTCCTTTCAAAATATTTTTCCAAATGCTTTTATGACGTTTTGAGGCTCGCATTTCGTTTAAAACATTGCACCTTTCGGTAAATCGAGTAAGGACAAAGTAGAAATAGATGAAAGGAAGGTGAACTCTTTGAAAAAATCTTTAAAACATCTTATTTAGAGGTTTCGAGTTGAAGAAAATAAGAGTGGAGGAATGAAAACTAGTTGGGGGAAGAGTTAGGCATCAATCTGTTAGGACAAAACTGGGCAGCCTTCACTAAATCAGGCCTACCTCTTTCTACACTTAGACTTTAGTTATGAGGCCACCACCATGGGAAATCAGACTTTCGGGGCTTCATTTTTGACTCAAGAATCTCCTAAAGCCGAGTCCGGATGAGGGAGATATGGCTGTTTGAAGTTAGGCATCAATCCTATTAAGACAAAAATGAGCAGCCTTCAATAAAATAGGCATATCTCTTTGCACACTTAGAATTAAGATGTGGGGCTACCTCCATTGGAAATTAGACTTCCGGGGCTTCAAGTTAGACTCAAGAATGACATGCAAAGGAGTCTGGATGAAGGAGATATGCCCATTAGAAGTTGGGCCTAAAGTATAGTCATGGAGACCCGGCCGGGTCTACGTAGAACCGGTCGTTCCTCATCGAGGCCCGGCCTGGCTTCAGTGAAAACTTTTCTCGAGTTGCATTTTTGGCCGGCCGTGCATTATTGAGGCCCAACCGTGGGTTTTGAGGGCCGGTTGGGTGTCGGTAGAGCCAGACTTATAGCAGATGGGAATCGAACAAATATCTTTGTTTAAAGATATTTTCAACCTTTTTGGCTCAAACTCTATAAATAGAGTCCCTTCCTTTAGAATTTAAGGTTAGAAAATTTTCCAAAAGGCTTTGAGAGCTAAAACCATCTTCCTTACTCTTTTGATCTTCAAACCTTCTTTAGCTATATATACACAATACACACACCATTAGAGTTGGTTCTTGGAGCGTTTTGTTGAGATTTCAACCTAAATTTTAGAAAATTGAGGGTGTTGGAAACAAGTTTGTTTAACTACAAGCATCCTCTCTTTCAAGAGGTATAACTTTTTCATCTTCTTCCTTATTTTTCTTTTATTCTTTTCCTCTCTTTTCCTTGGTTTATACACTGTTTTGGGGTTGTTTTTGGACGTTGGACTATTTTCGGACTATTTTCAGAGGCTAAAATATGGTTTAGAAGTCCCAAAAGTGGAGGGGTTAGCCACCCCTCCTTAGCTTTGCTTACTAGCTATGTATCTCTTTGTTTTTGTCTATCTTTTTGTACTCTTTAAACACACTTTTAGCCACTGTTTTTGGGCTATTTTGGGACTGTTCTTGGACTGTTTTGGGGCTGAAACATGTGATTTAAAATTGCAAAGAGTGGAGGGGTTAGCCACCCCTTTTAGGCTTTGTTCCATAGCTTTTTCTCTACTCTTTTTACTTACTTTCTCTTGCTTTTAGCTACTATTTTTCACCTATTAGGGGCTGTTTCAGTGCTGTTTTAATTTATTTAAATAGCTTATGCTTTGATTAGTTTGCTTGTTGTCTCAGATGTTCATATGCATAGCTCATTGCATGTTTGTTCTAGCTTTTCTTTAAGTAATTTCCTTGTTTAAGGACCTTATTTTAATAATCAACTTGCCATTCATCTCTTTCATTTGAGAGTTGTTTCAATCGGTTGACGGTTATTCAAAACGTGAACTAGCGATTTACACTTAATGGCTTAATCTCTACAGAGGTTTATTGCCAATGGTGTAGTCGCTTTTTCATGTTGAGAATTACTTCCTGTTTGACGCTTCTCTCCTTTTAGAGGACTTAATAATTATTTTGGACAAATGTACTAAAGAATGGAAATGACTAAAAGAATTGGTTTAAAAGAAATCAACACGCTTAAAGAAAATGACTTAAATTGCTTAGGCTTGGCCGGACGTTATGCCAAGTTAATTGAGTCAAGAATAATCATACGCTAATTCATGGCGTTTTGATGATTCTTGAAGCGTCTCTACCATCCTCTTAGAGTTCACTCCATGACAAGAGGGAGGGGTGGTTATGTTCATTTCATTTATTGATTCTTGTCCAAATTGTATCCAAAATCATCAAGCAATCAATTTGCCCATTGATGGATTTGGAAACAACTCTACTCTTCTCTCGAGAATTTCCCATGACAGAGAAGTGTGAGATGGACAAACAGAGTCCAGAACACTCTATTTGTACTATTTTCACTTCAGAGCACCAAATGAACTTACATGGAACAGAGCCACGACTGGTTTTTTGTGGGCCTGGCTGGATGTCAGTGAGGGTCGGCCGGGCATCAATGTTTGGTAAGGCAGTGTGTTGTAAAAAAGCAGAGGACAGTAGCTGAAGGTGAAACAGAATTGTCTGGGCAGACAGTGCAGCTTTTGGGTGCTGCGTATGCGAGCATTGTGCATCTTCGGATTAGTTGCTTATTCTTTAGTTACTTATTAATTCATTTGGTTTTGTAATAATTAGTTTAATTCGGAATTTCGGACATTGATTCGGGCCCTCCTACGTGAGGATAAATATGTAATAATGTGTATGTCTTCCAACCCTACGTTTTTCTTCTTTTTATTTCCCAGCTTATGATGGTTAGTTTAGGGCATCATGTTTCATTTAGCATACTTCATGTTTTCATCCACTTGTATTACATACATTGAGGCTCGGTTCATCATTCTAATCGCGTCATTGTTTAATACTTCTTTGAATACGTGTTTAAACCGCATGTTATCAAATTGATCCATATATCATATTAGTAATCGAGCCTAGTAATTGCATATCACATGTGTTGCATTAGTCATGTTGCATAAGAATGATGCATTTTTCCAACTAGTTTTTATTTTGGCTTGGAGTACTAGGTAAGCTGTTATTTGCTTTAGCATGATGCATGAGTGTGATTATTGCTATATCTAGCATGCTTACCATGAGTCTAACTGTTTAATTGATAAACTGCTTGAATGCCTGTGGATGAAGGCTATTTTCTTGAATTGGAATAATTTGAATAATGTTCATATGCGATCACTTTTTCAAGTGGTACATATTCAAAACACTTTTTCAAAACAAACATGAATCAAGTGTTCTGATGCTTGCAAAATTAGTCGATATTTGTATGCATCACATAGTAAAGTTAACCTGATAATTGGAACAAGAGCATAAATGTAAATACGATTCACATCATGATTAGTAGAGGCCGATTTTTGGTCAAGTGAGTGGGGTGTTCAATTCATGGCCTTCCCCTTTCATACCTAAGTTCCCAAACCGAGACACTTTGGTGATGACGGACTAATAGCCTTTGGCACGAGTCACGGGTTTCCTAAATTTTTCAAAACAAAATATTCAAGTGGCGACTCTGTAAATTTGGCAAAGCAGTCCATTTTTGGCATTTGATTCAAAACATCTGTTTTCCAAAAGAATTGCTGGATTTGGACTTTTTTTCATTTTCATTGTTTCACATTACACTTGTGAAATAAAATTCAGAACCACGAGAGTCCAACACTGTAGGGCTTATTCGTCTTTCGAAAAAAGCGCGGAAAAAGTCGAGCTACAGTTTCTAGTGACTCTGCTGGGGAATATAGAGAACTTGACTTGAAATTCATGATACGAAATTTTATCTCCATTTATATGTTTCTTTGCATTGGTGCGCCTAAGTCACTGTGTTTGCCATCTGCTATTCCTGAACGGTTTGCTGAAGGCTCGCCCAAAAGGCTTGCCAAAAGGCTGACCAGTTGCGGGCTCTGCCACGATGGGAACATAACCCTTGTATCTGGACTACCGCTGTACTATTTGATCCTCCTTTCACTTCTCGGTGTTAGGTGTGAGAGGTATATTAGGTAATCTTGCTGAGGTACCCTATTTTGACCATTCGACCTAGTTGCATATAGTGAAGCTATAGTGATTGTTTCAAACTAAGGACAGGATGCTCACCCGAATACAGGATGGTGTGATAACACTTGTTTAAATAGTAAAACCATAGATCACTCCAAAGCTAGGATAGGGAAACCCTAAACCTCTCATAGGGGTGTTTTAAATGCTTTTGTGCAAAATGTGAACTCATTGGGAATGTATGATGTAATCCTCTTAATATTGAGGCGATTCCTTTCAAACTTGAAGGTCATATCAGAATCAAAATTTGGGTCAAAATCCAGGGGTTTATGTTTGCTATGGTGGAAACATACCAGAACTAGAACCAGGGCCAAAATTGTATCTTGCTTTTTTTTGAACAGCATACTCGGGATCCTGATTTGATGAGGTATTTTGTTTTTAATGCCAAGTTTGTCTGTGCCAGAGAAAGAGCAGTACCCAACTCAGTAAAGGCCAAGCCCAATCCTAATCCAACCCAGAAAGCATTAACCTATAACAATCCGCCAAATCCCAGAAAAACCCACATAGCAAAAGCCCATCCCATCTATTTCTGATTGCAAACTCAACGGACCTATGATGGCTTAGAGTCCG
This sequence comes from Camellia sinensis, assembly GCF_055761805.1. Taxonomy (NCBI): domain Eukaryota; kingdom Viridiplantae; phylum Streptophyta; class Magnoliopsida; order Ericales; family Theaceae; genus Camellia; species Camellia sinensis. The sequence goes on from NC_138964.1 coordinate 196,103,335, forward strand.
GAAGAAGATATGGCCATGATAGCAGCGTTAATTGCCATGCAGGATGAGACCAATACTAAAATGCAACGCGCATCTGAGGCATCTACTACACATCCAATCCCGGGCCCCCAACCAAACTTTGGCCCACCTCCGCCAGCTGAAGATTTGCAGAGTCCAGATCCTCGAGAAGGGTTAGATCAAGCTCGAGTTTTCAAACCCTTGGTGCAACCTAATGAGGGGCTTGTAGACACCCCATTTTTGACCGTCCTCAAGACTTGGACGGCACTATTGGAACACTTGGTGATTACCCTTGTTTGTGTTCGTCTCGAGTTCCTGGAGGTCTCGGTTGCACGCCTTGCCTCAGGATCTCTCGACTCGACCGTGCTGTGTCTGGTTTTGCACCAAACACTTGTGTTTTGCCTTGGAGGGGCATGGAATGCCTTGTGAGGCATCCCCACACATCACCGGTCATGGCTTGAGGCCACCGGCCAGTGATTTTATGCCATCGGCAATGTATATTGCCGGTCGACACTCTTTGTTGCCGGTCGGCCATTTATTTTGCGAAAATGGCAATTTTGAATGGCCGATCACTGTTCATCTACTTTTAGTAGATATTTTGTGCCAGCTGTGATAGCTGGCACCCACTCTGTTCCCCTCCATACACATATATGGAGGGATTTCCCTCTTGGATGGCTTGTTTTGGAAGCCTTACAAGAGGGAGTTGCCTATATGAAGAGGGCTCCTCTCTTGGCATGAGGGTTACGAAAATTTCAGAGGGAGCTCTGGATTAGGGTTAGGGTTGGGGTTGATACATATTTCCTATCTCTATATCTCTCTCTTGTGTGTGTCTAGTGTGTGTTTGTCCATACTATTGAACACAAACACATAGTGTTACACCTTCTCTTGGTTGTTGAAGGACCATAGGGTTGTTCTTGGTGTTCTTGACTGGATTTGAGCTCAAGGAGGCAACAGGATCATCATTTGTGAAGGAGGACTTCAAGGGTAAGAAACTAGTCCCTTTTTACCCCATTTTTCCACACTACTTTTACCTATCTTGCAACTATTTTTTGGCTTTGCATATAATACATAAAAGTTCTGTTTTTAAGGCCTCTAAATAGTTTGTTAAGAGTGTTTTAAGCTTTGGGGTTGTTTGACCCCTCTTAAGCCTTGTTTGGCCCTTGTTTTGTGCTATTTTGTGTGAGCTCCGGGACTTTGGTGTTTGGGCCTCCTCACCACTGAAATCTTGAGGGATTTCAGTGGTAAGGATGGTGCCTTGAGGTCCCAAGAAGGAGAGGGCCACCCCCTCTCCTTGTTGTCCTTGAAAAAGACTATTTTTGCCTCTTGAGGGAGCACCTAGCTTAGGCTCTTGTTGACCATGCCTTAGCTGTTATTTATGCTTATTTTGCCATGAAATAGCATTGTTTTAAGTTGGTTTTGGTACACCATGCTTGCTTAGCATACATGCCTTGTAATGCCATTTTGTTGCCTTAACATGCCTTAGGTTGTAAACCATTGTTCTAGTATGTTTTAGGCTTGGCTTTGTGAAGCTTTCATGTTTATTTTGCCATGATTAAGGTCTGTCCTTAGTTGTTTGGGTCGACTTTGCCATGCATTGTATAGCCCCTTTGCATTTTGGCTTGTTGGCCTTAAGGGCGTGAGTGTATAGCATGCATTACTTTCTTTGATTTAGTGGGTTGGGACCATTTTCCATGTCATTTCAGTCCACTTAGTATGCTTGTATGCTTGCATTTCATGGTCCCTTTGATGTGTCAAAGGCTTGTGTTGCATGCTCCATGTTTTGGTCATTGTGCATGCTTTTGAATTCAAGTCATTTAGATGCCATCTAAGTAATCTTTTGGGCTTTGTTTTATGTGCTAAAACTCTATTTTGGGTCATTGAATTCATGCCATGTTTGGTCTTGTTAAGTGTGGTTCAATACCCCTTTAGCTTGCTTTGAATCTTGGACTTTGCTTGCATACCTTGATTGCATTGTTTGGGTTGGTTTGGCACCATGTTCTTGCATGATTTTCAAAGCTTAATTTACATGCTAATTTTCCATGTTATGCCTCTTTCAAGTGTGCTTGAGAGTTGCCCTTTTGTGCTTAAGTATTAGCCCTTTAACATGTGCATGTGTGTGCGTGTGTTGGCCTCCATGTTTGAGCACTTTGGCCACTGATTTAGGCTTGTTTGAGAATTGCCTGATCATGTTTAAGTCCATCTCTTTGCTTGTTTGCATGCTCACCTCGCATGGTTGCTTGCATACTTGCATGTACACATTGCATTGCCATGTTGCATCCTTAGCTCGCATGCCTAGGTTGCATTGCATTATGCATGCATTGCCTCACCTCTTGAAGTGAGTCATGATAGAGGTAGAAGCCCCTTGGTTTGACTATGTGCATTGCATTACATTTGAAATGAAAAATGCACAACTTGGTCTCTTGGGCTATCACGCATTGAAATGCGCGCTTGATGGTCCGAGAACCAAAGACCATGTCCCTTTGAGTTATAAACATGATAAGGGATATGGTCGGTGCATACATTGCTTGAAATGCATTGCCATGCTGCGCCTTGCCCTCTGTTACTGTCAATTGCAGGTTCTGCAGACATTCTTGGCCGACCGGCAGTGTTCAGTGCCGACCGACCATAAATCCGTGACCGATAGCTTCATCAACAGTCGATGATCACATCTTACTGCCGGTGGCCATTCTCCTCAGCCGATGGTGTCTCTCAATGCCCAGGGAAGCAATTCTGAGACTTTGGCAATTTTCAGAGGGGCAGAGCAGGGAAAACAGAGGCGGCTTGTGCATGGCACTGGACTTCCGAGCAAGACCTGAGCATGCGTGCATTGGACCCTCTTCCCGAGGCCCCTTTTTTATTGCTTTTCTTAGCTTAGTTAATTTGTTAATTAATTAGGTAATTTGTAATAATTAATTAGCTTGCGAGTTAGTTAATTTGTATTATTCTTTCGGTCCCTCCAAGCGAGGGCGAATTTGTAATAAGTGTGGGTGAGTGTGTGCATGTCTTCCAACCCCCACTTCTTTCTCCCTTTTACTTACCTGCTTTGATGGTTAGTAATAGGTCATGTTTAATTTAGCATACCTTATGCTTTGCATGCATGCATCATTCATCAGTATTGCATGCACCGGGCTCGGCGCATCATGCTAACTGCATTAGTATTTCAAATCTAACTTGAATGCATGCTACTTGTGCATTTTCACATGTCATTCATAGACTAGCCGAGCCTACTCTAGTGACATTCCGTATGCGTTGCATTAGACATTTAAACATGGACTTGGATCATGCATTGATTGCTAGCGAGTTCTTTTTTTTGGCACGGAGTACGATGTAAGTATTTATGCTTTAGCATCCTTGCATGCGTGTGAGTGTTGCCATGATAGCATGATTACCATGTGGCTAGCTGCTTGTGTGATATAACTGCTTGAATGCCTGTGGGTGAAGGTTGGATTGTCTGAGTTGGAATAGCTCATTGAAATCCGTGTTTTAGCCTACTTGCGAGTAGCAAATTCCAAAACATTTTTCCAAAACAAACGGATATGCAATGCTTATTCCCAAATTAAGCAATCTAGTCTATACTTTTGTGCTGTGCGCATAACATAGTAATTCTAGACTAATAACCGGAATAAGAACACATAACGTTTTCAAAATTGGATATCATGGTTAGTAGAGGCCGTTCTTCGGATCGGGCGAGAGGGGGTGCTCATAGATGACCTTCCCCAATCGTATCCAAGTTCCCGAGCCGAGGCAACTTTGGTGATGACGGACATGTGGCCTTTGGCACCGAGTCAGGGTTTCCTAAATTTCCCCAAAATAAAATATTTAGGTGGCGACTCTGTATCTGGCAAAGTAGTCCATGTTTGGCACTTCTTTTCTAAAAATCTGTTTTCTCAAAACGATTTGCCGGATTTGGACCTTTTGGTTCAGATTAAGAACCGTGACAAAAAATCGAGTCCGAACTATAGCACAAGGGCCTCACGCGGGCGCGTCCACAGTTTTTGGCGACTCTACTGGGGGCTTTAGAGAGCTTGACTCGAACTCGTGATATCCTGTTTTGATTTCATTTATGTGTTTCTTTGCATTGCATGTGCATTGGTACACCTAGGACACCGTGTTTGCCATCTGCCATTCCTGAACGGTTTGCCGGAGGCTTGTCTTGTCAAGACATGACCATAAGGCTGATCGGTTATGGGCTCTGACAGCATGGGAACACAAACCCCGGTTTTACCGGGGCACCCTTTTTTTGACCATTCGACCTAGTGCATATCGAAATCCATAGTGACCATTCCAAATTAGGACAGGTTGCTTACCCGATGTTAGGTTGTTTGAAAATCGCTGTGTGCATAGTGAAACCCTAGCTCCTGACAAAATAGGACAGGGAAACCCTACCCCTCTATAGGGGTGTTTTGGCTCTCTTTACTTGCTATGTGTTTTAGAGTGCATCTCTACAGGAACGTACATATCAGTTTGCAAGTTTGAGTATCAGGCCCGAGGGCACCAGTATCAGTGTTGTTGAGAAATCAGTTATCTGCGGGTATCAAGTTCAGTTTTGGGAATAGTGATTCTGGGGAACAGTGATCAGTAGTAGAGTGCAGTTGCTCGGCTACACCTGTGATTGATCTGTTTGGGCTGAAATGCTGTTTGTTTTTCCTTTCAGTTCAGAGTGTCCGAAGAATTGATATAGAATAGTTAGTGTTCCCCCTTGCTGAGGCAGGACTTATGATGACGCAGAATTCAGAAGAGATTGTGGTTATGACAGCTACGCTAGATCAAGGGATCACCGTGCGGGATGAAACCAATGTTGATGTATCGCATCCGCCTAGGTCGCCTGTCGCGCACCCGGTCTGGACCCTCAGTTGTATCAGGCTCGCGAGCCCACTACATTCGAGCTTATGGGAATGATTGGTGACCTCCAGAGATCCGTGGCCGATCTGGCCTATGGAATGTCTACTTCGCCGCCAGCGGCATCGTATGCTGGGAATTTCATACCACAGGAGCCCCCGCTACTAGGGCGGATTGTGATAGAGCTCAGCTAACCAGAGGTTGCTTCCAGCTACAGCAACGACGTGTCAGCAACAATCGGGCTTCGCTCTGATGTAGCAACCCAAACCCTTGATCAGGCCGAGGCCAGAGGCAAGAACAAAATGAAGGCAGATGCCGATCCCATTGAACAACTGCTGCGGGCAGTCGAGGCTTTGAAAGCCAGGGGGATGAACAAGCAACAGATATCCGTAGTTGTGGTAAAAACTGTGGAGGATGCTTTCCCACTCCACCTGAGGGTAGTTCAAGTCAGTCAGAAAATCGGGATAGGCCCCGTCATGCCAGAACAGTTCCTCCTATTCCCAACCCTGCACCTGGGAAAGATCAGAAAACCAAGGCAGTGCCTGTCGACCCTTTTGCTAGTGCGTCTAGTAAGAATACTCAGACTTCAAAGTACCTGCCCCGAGGGCGCAGGATCTTTCATGCTCTCTACATGCCTCTGTCTAAGGCACTTCAAATTCTTGCCGAAAGGGGGCACCTCAAACCCCTTGAACCTCGGCCTCTCCCGAAGAATCTCCCTCTCACACATGATGCTGCTTTGTACTGCGCGTACCACCAACAGACCGGTCACGCCATCGACAATTGTTTCCGCCTTCGCCATGAAGTGCAGGATCTGATCGATAATGAGGTCATTCTTCCACCTACCTCAGCGAAGTCTGTTACCACCGAGCTGTTGGACTTTGAGGATGCTGCGAGTATGTGATCAGGGGTTGGACCACCTGCGGGCGGCGTTCAGTGTATTTCAGATGTGGCGTCTGGTACGCACTTTTTGAGCATTTGTAAATGCAGTTTTGTAGCTTCTGGCTTGGGTTTTGAGTCAGTTCTCTGTTTTGTTTTTGAGTTTGCCTCTTTACTTTGAGTCAGTCTTTTTGTTTAAGGGTCTGTCTTGTTGTAGCGAGTCAGTCCCCCTGTATAGAATGTCGAGTGATTCCGGGGTTGTTGCCTCGAACACCATTTTTGTATTTAACCTTTTTGCTTTCTTTTTGAGTCTGTCTCTGCTGTGGAGCCAGTTACATCCGAGAAATTTGAATGGAGCAGCTGCGGCTACCATGTTTCCATGCTTATTGCTAATTTTGAGCTAGTTGTGTCAAAAGGATTTGAATCGAACGGCCGTGCATTCCACCTGTTCTCTTGTGCCCTGAAAATCATTGCAATGACCTATGTTTTTCAAAACCTCTTTAACACTGTGGTGAAAACAAAGAGGAAGGGATTCCTCGAGTTTTGCAAAACTTTGATCAATTTGAGAAAATGAGAGGCATGTTAAGCCTTTAATGAACGAAACCATGCTTGTTAGTGTGAGTACTGAGAAGGACCCTGGCTTGATCCAGATTGGTTCCACACTATCTTCGGCGCGAGCGACTTGTCACTTTCTTAAAAACTTTAAAAAAAAAATGTTTTGCGCGGCCCTGTGAAGACCTGTGTGGAATCGCTCTTGAAATTGTGCAGCCTAGGATCGCTCTCAGCCTCAAGATTCGACCTATTTTTTTTGAACCTCGAACTTATTCAGAACATTCAATGGTCAACTGTCAGAGGAGGCCCGTGTGGCCAGTTTTGAAGTAGCCCTCGAACAAGAGGCACCAAAGTCGAATAAAAAAGATTCGATCTCACCAGAAGAAGCTCGTGGAGCAGCCATGATGGATTCTTCTGCAAATCATTGCAACAGTCGTTCCCCTAGATACAGAGAGGCTTCAACTTCAAAAACCATTTGGCATGGACTTGTTACACTTTTACCCTTTGAGAGGCTCGCTAGGCCGAAAACCCGGAAGGGCGACCCAGGAAAAAGTTAGAGCAAGAGAAAAAAAAAATGCAAAAAAAAAAAAAAAAAAAAAAGAGAAGAAATAAAACAAAAAAAAGAAAGAAAAAAAAAGAGAATGAAAAGATACAAAAAATCAAGAAAAAAAAAGAAGAAAAAGAAGAAAATGAAAAGAAGCTCGCAAACCCGCATTGGGCACCTTGGCAAAAGTTAGAGCCTGAAAAGTGAAGGTTAAAATACCCGAGTGTACCTTAACCGGAACTACGTAAGGCTTGATTCCCATATTTGGGATACGTAGGCAACTTCATTCTGAAGTCCAGCCCCCAACGCTTTCATAGCATCTCAGTCCATACAATGGTTTCAATTTCATCCCAAAGTCCAGTCGCCAACACTTCCAAAGTGACTGTGTCTATATATTGATTATGACCGTCTTCGTCATCTCCGTGTCCAAGAGTTCGACCACCACCAATGAAGACTGTTTGCGGACTACTGCGGCATCATCCAAACAAGGGGCAACTTTGCGTTGCCACGAGTCATCGCGAGTCGCCGTTCAAACCAGGGGCAACTTTCCGTTGCCATGCAGCCCCTTCAAGCAAGGAGCAATTGTCCATTGCCTCCGATCCGAGGTTGCGTATCTCAAGGCTAAGTTTCGTGCTCGTTTAGCATTGGCCGTTTGCAAAAATAGTTTTTTTTTTTACTGAGGTTGACTATTTTCTCGAAAACTATTCCATTTTCCAAAACCCGATCTTTTCTTGGACCCAAAAAAGGAAAATTTTCAGTGCTTACAGCCTGACTTGCGTGATTTTCAAATCAAAAATCGAACAAGTACGTTAATCCGACTCTCATCTTGATCAAAACTGTTTTAGTAGAAAACCAAAACAAAAAATGGTCAAAATGATGAACTAGGGGCACAGTTGAGTCAGGCGTTCTGTCTTTCCCCCGTCGTCAACATACTTGCCAGGAGGGCACTCTACCCACCAGAAGAAATAGCTGTGAGCTAACGGTGTTGGGCATGAACTCGCAGCTTCCTATTCATTCATCAATCACCTTGGGGAGGGACGAAAAATGAGAGAATAAAAAATAGAGAGGTGCAAGTTGAGAGAAAAGTAAGAAAAAGAGTTTTGAGGGGAAAAAACCGAGCCTGAGGGCCGAGTGATGTGAGAATCACAAATCAGAAAGGGTGGGAAATATACCCGGAGGAACTGGCTCCTCGAGATTTGAGGTCTTTCGTTGAACATGTCCGCGTGTCGTGTCTTTCGTTTTGTTCACCTCAACGTTTGTTTTGGGTCTTTTCCGAGCGTGTCTCGTTGTGTTTAGGTCATGTACCATTTTGTTTGAGTCCTTCCCGCTGTGTTCAGTTGTAGGCTCGATACCCCGGTTGAAAATCCTTTTTTATTTCGAAAATCGTTTATGCTCAAAGTGCTGTGCCATTCTCTACATCTGTGCGAAGCAAAAGAAGAAGAAAAAAATTCGGGGCATCTGAGCATGCTTCAACTTCAACTGGTTCCATCTTTGTGTTCCATCTTGTCAGATTGGGCCGTTTGTTCAGGATTGGCTGTGTGCAGAATGAACCGAGTGTGGTGTTAGGGGCTGTATGCAGACTAATCCCCAACAGAGTATGGGCTGTGCGTTCAGTTTGAGCAGTGTGTTGCTTGGGCTATTTTGCTATGAGGACATTTGGTTATCTGATCATTACAGTACAAATGCTCGATTTTTCAGACAACAGGACAATTCCATTCACATTGAGGTGTAACATGATGTGATGCGATGCAATACATGAGATATGTAAATGTAACACTTTTTAAGCAAAAAGTTTGTTCATTTCATTATCTTTTTCAAGTACATAGCTTTGAAAACAAAAATCTGCCTGTGGCAGTACAAGGTAATCTAACTACCAGCAAAGAGAAGGAAGAAAAAAAAAAGTACAAAAAAGAAGAAAAACAGCAATCTGGATCATCATCAGTAGTCTTGGGCCCGGGGATCTGTCCTCGCCCTCTTCCTGGACGAAGGTCCAGGGGCATCGTCATCAGCATCGCCATCTGAGCCTAATTCTGGGTCGTCTTCAGCCTCCTCAGATGACCCGGCCTCTGCCTCTGCCTCGGACTCATCATCATCATCATCGTCATCATCAGGGGTCAGCGCCCGAGAGCTACTCCCGACATGAACACGCCCCACCCTGGTACGGGGACGTATAGCGTCTTCACACCCTCCTCGAGCAGGAATAGAGGGCCCAACTGGAGCGCCACCCACCGGAGGAATCTGGAAGGGAGGCTAAAAAGCACAAAAGGCAAATACATCAGAATACTGTGAGCAGTGTATCAGTGCAGAATGTAGTGTATGAGTACAGTGTGTGAATGTCGTGAGCAGTTTATCAGTGCAGAATGCAGTGTATAAGTACAGTGTGTGAATGCCGTGAGCAGTTTATCAAGTGCAGAATGCAGTGTATAAATGCAGTGTATGCAGTGTATCAGATGCTGTGAGATCAGTGTGTCAGGTGTTGTGTCGTGCATCAGATTACGCGAATCAGTTTATGAATGGTTTGAGACCGTTGTCAGGAAGACATACCGGAATACTATAGAGGGCCAGGAGGTCGAAGGTCCGCTGTACCATCCCTATCATGGAAGCATTTAACTCCAGGGACTGCCGGGTGTACTCGGAGGACGCCTGCAAAAGTATCAAAGGCATCAGTATTCTGCGGAATATCAAAATAAACTGAAATAAAATGACAATGCAAGATGCAAGATGAAGTAGTACATACCAGAGGTAAGTTATAGAACCCGACCAACTCATGGTCAGCCGGAGAAGGAGCAAAGGGAATCTGGTACGTCGCCCCACCCTACCCTCGGCATGTCATCGTCGCGGGTAACGCTGACCAGCTAACCCCCCGACCCCTCCGAGCTCCGCTCCTACCACGGACACGAGCCGTCCTCGACGTCCCTGCCCCAGCTAGTAGCGCCGCAGGTCCCCCTCTCTCAGCTCGGCGACCACCGCTCAAGGGTCGCATAATGTAGGTCCGGACGTACTCTGCGTAGTCGCCCTCGCCTCTGTGACGCTCTGCACCCTGTAGACGTCCCCGAACGCCCCGGGAGGGTGAGTCCCATTTTGTTCATTTGGGGTCACTACAGTTCGGACTCTCAAATTGTCACGGTTCTTAATCTGAACCAAAGAGTCCAAATCCGGCAAATCGTTTTGAAAAACAGATTTTTTGAAAAGAAGTGCCAAACATGGACTGCTTTGCCAGATACAGAGTCGCCACCTAAATATTTTTTTTATGGGGGAATTTAGGAAACCCTGACTCGGTGCCGAAGGCCACATGTCCGTCATCACCGGAGTTGTCTCGGCTCGGGAGCTAGGGTACGATTGGGAAAGGTCAGCTATGAGCACCCCCTCTCGCCCGATCCGAAGATCGGCCTCTACTAACCATGATATCCGTTTTTGAAAACATTATGTGTTCTTATTCCAATTATTAGCCTAGAATTACTATGTCATGCGCACAGCAAACAAGTATAGACTAGATTGCCTAATTTAGAAAGAAGCATTGCATATCCGTTTGTTTTGGAAAAATGCTTTGGAATTTGCTACCCGCAAGTAGGCTAAAATACAGATTTCAACGAGTTTTTCCAACTCAAACAATCCAACCTTCACCCACAGGCATTCAAACAGTCTAACACATAAGCATCTAGCCACAAGGTAAGCATGCTATCATGTTAACATTCACACGCATGCGAGATGCTAAAGCATAAATACTTACATCGTACTCCATGCCAAAACAATAAACTAGTTAGCAAACACGCGTGATCCTAGTTCATGTTAAGTTGACTAATGCAACACATGCAAGATGCAATTAGAGTAGGCTCGGCTAATCTAAGGATGACATGTGAAATGCAGTCAGTTAACGCATGTATTCACTTAGGAATTTGAAGTACAAATGCAGTTAGCATGATGTACCGAGCCCGGTGCATGCAAGACAAATGTATGGATGCACGTATGCGTAGCATAAGGTATGCTAATCTAAACATGCCCTAATCTACCATCATAAGCAGGTAAATAAAAGGGAAGAAAGAAATGGGGGTTGGAAGGCATTCACACACTCACCCACACTTATTACAGATTCGTCCTCGCTCGGAGGGACCAAAAGAATAATACAGATAATTAACCTACAAGCTAATTAAATATTACAAATTGCCTAATTAGCTAACAAACTAACTAAGCTAGGAAAAAAGTAAACTGCCTCGGGAAGAGAACCCAATGCAATGTGTGCTCGGGTCTTGCTCGGAAGTGCACCGCCATGCATAGGCTGCCTCTTTTTTCCTTTCTTTACTCCTCTGGAGGCTACCAAAACCTCAGGATTGCTTCTCTGGATACTGGAGAATGCCATCGGCTGGGTAGAATGCTCACCGACAGTGGCATGTGATCACCGGCCATTGGTGAAGCTATCGGCAGAGGGAGGATTGCCGGTCGGCACTTAGCACTGCCGGTCGGCAGAAAGCTCCTGCAGAATCTGCAATTGACAGCAACAGAGGGCAAGGCAGAGCATGGCAATGCAATTCAAGGCATAATGCATGATGGCCCAAAAGACCAAGTGTGCACGTTTTGATGTCAAATGCAATGCAAACCAACAAACCAATGGGACTCGACCTCCATCATGACTTGGTCAAGAGGTAGAGTATGCATGCTAATGCAATGCAATCCTAATCATGCGAGCTAGCATGCAACATAGCAATGCAATGCGAGTGATGTACACTAGGCACACAAACTATGCAAACAAGCAAACAAGCATACAAGGCATGAGATAACGTAACCAACAAGTATGCAAGGCACAATGTGGGTGTTTAAGCATGTAAACCAACATGTGACTTCATTCAATCATGCAAGTTCAATTATTCAACAACTCACCAGTATGCTACGACATACAAGGAGTACATGCAACAAACAAAGAGATGGACTTAAACATGATTTGGGCAGCTCTAATAAGGCCTAAAACAGTGGCCAAAGTGACCAAAATAAAGGACCAAATACACATGCACACATGCACATGATTAAGGGCCAACACTTAGGCACAAAAGGGGGACTCTCAAGCACACTTGAAAGAGGCATAATGTGGACTAATGGCATGCAAGATAAGCATTGAAAATCATGTAGGAAGTGATGCCAAATTAACTTACTAATGCAAGCTATGCATGTAACCAAACCCAAGGACCTAAAACATGACCATATGACTCATGAAGCAAATGACCAAATTGAATCAAAACAGTCCCGAATCATGCAAAAGTAAGCCTCAAGAATCACTTAGATGGCATCTAAACGACCTAATCCTAGAGGCGTACACAATGGCATATACATGAAGCATGAAACACCAACTCTTGAAGCATCAAAAGGGCCATGAAATGCAAGCATATAAGCATGCTAAGTGGACTGAAATGATGCTATAAATGATGCCAAACCATTAAAACAAGGCAAGTAATGCATGCTACATACTCACACACTTAAGGCCAACAAGCCAAAATGCAAAGGGGCTATACAATGCATGCCATGGCCGACCCAAACAACTATGGACAGACCTCTACCATAGTTAAATAAGCATAGAAGCTTCACAAAAGTAAGCCTAAAACATGCTAGAACAAAGGTTTACAACCTAAGGCATGTTAAGGCCTAAACATGGCATTACAAGGTAGGTATGCTAAGCATGCATGGTGTACCAAAACCAATAAAAAATAGGGGCATATTATGACATAATAGGCACAAAAAACAACCAAGGCATGGTCAACATGGAGCTTAGCTAGATGCTCCCTCAAGAGGCCAAAAATGGTCCATTTCAAGGACAATAAGGAGAGGGGGTGGCCCTCTCCTTCTTGGGACCTCAAGGCACCATCCTCACCTCTGAAATCCCTCAAGATGTCAGTAGTGAGGAGGCCCAAACACCAAGGTCTCGGAGCTCACTCAAAATAGCACAAAATGGGGCCTCTCAAGGCCTAAGAGGGGTCAAAAACCTCCAAACCACAAAACACTCTAAACAAACTATTTAGAGGGCCTAAAAACAGAACTTTTTTATATTATACACCAAGCTCAAAAACAATTTTAAGATAGGTAAAAATACAATGCAAAAATGGGGAATAAAGGGACTAGTTTCTTACCCTTGTTGACTTTCTTCACAAATGGTGGACCAGCTGGTTCTTCAAGCTCAAAACCACCCAAGAACACCAAGAACAACCTCTGGTTCTTCAAGGAACCAAGAAAAGGTGAAACACTATGTGTTTGTGTGCAATAGTAAGACACAAACACACTTAAACACACACAAAGGTAAAAAGAGAGAGAGAGGTATAGAGATAGAATGTGTATCAATCCTAACCCTAGAACTCAAAACCCTAATATGGCTGTCTAAAATCTCTAACCTAAACAAGGGAGAGGAGGGCTCCTCTTATAGTGCTTTTTGTCTTGTAAAGCTTACAAGACAAGCTTCTAAAGAGAGAGATCCCTCCACACACGTGTATGGAGGGGAGCCAAATGCAAGACAGCTGTAATAAAATATCTGCAAAAGCAGATGAACAGTAGTCGGCTGCCCAAAAATGCCATTTTGGCAAAAGGGAGTGCCGACCGGCAACAAAGAATGCTGACCGACAATATAGATTGCCGATGGCAGCAAAACACTAGCCGGTGGCCTCTGGCCATGGCCGGTGATGTGTGGGGATGCCTCACAAGGCATTCCCTGCCCCTCCAAGGCAAAACATAAGTGTTTGGTGCAAAATCAGACACTAAACAGTCAAGTTCGGAGATCCTGAGGCAAGACGCGTAGCCGAGACCTCTGGGAACTCCAAACGAACACAAACAAGGGTAATCACCAAGTGTTCCAATAGTGACGTCCAAGTCTTGAGGACGGTCAAAAATGGGGTGTCTACAGTTGCCCCTCTTTGCTAGAACTCGAAAGTCATAACAATGACGGGAGTGAATGTCAAAGCCCAGAGACGACCCATTTTTGACAAGGCCGAAGACTTAGACAAACACGCGAGACGAACAAGGTATGTGCCCGAAGGCAGGGGCAAAATGCAAGACAATGCACGAAGCCGAGCATAACTTATGATCATGCAAACAAAAACTGTAACGAAGCATACATGCAACAATTTTAAGCTAGCATACACCGAACTACACTACAATGTAGAAGGGATGTAAGAGAATTATGCAATTCTTGATACGTCTCACTCGGAGGATACAATACCTGTGCGGCTCGTTTGGTTGCACCAGCCTCAAATTAACCGTACATACAATATCGTGCCTGTAAAGAAAACAACTCAACAAGTACGATGTTATTAGCAACATGCATGACAATGCAAAAATGGATGCAAAATGATATGCAATATATACAAAACAATGCATAAACAATGCGAATGAAGATGCAATGTAATTGAAACAACGCTAACTAAATGCAAAACAATTGAATCATGATCCAATCACGAGTGGTTCGAGACCACACCTATGTCAAATAGATTGATGGAGGTAACAAGTCTGTCTACCATAGAACGGTCTACTGAACTATGAGTAATGTAGACGGACGCAAGAACAAGTATTGGGGGGGATGACATAAGTGGGGAGACGACCCGCTGGACAAAGGACAAGGATTCTAATGCCGGATGTAATAATTACACTACAATGTAATATATAATGAAAATGCTGGGGGAAATGGCAATGGATATGGCACGCGGGCCAAACCAAATCTTGCCTAGGCAAGGCATGTACGCATACAAGCCACGTCTAACATAGAACGGTCCACTGAACTATGTTTTGACACGAGAAGTATGGGCACATACCAGACCAAGCTCAACATGGAAAGGCGCAAGCCATAAATGAAAGGTGATGCAATGAATGCATGCGAGCTACAATGCAATAGATATGGCACGCGAGCCAAACCAAATCTTGCCTAGGAAAGGCATGTACACGTACAAGCTGCATCTAACATAGAACGGTCCACTGAACTATGTTTCGACGTAAAGTATGGGCACATACCAGACCAAGCTCAATCATGGAAAGGTGCAAGCCGTAGGCGGAGGTAATGCGGTGAATGCATGCGAGCTACAATGCAATATGCACTACGTTCTAATGATGCATGACAATGCAACTATTTACGATGATGCATGACAATGCATGTTTTTTTTGTTTTGAAATCCAAATGATGTATAAAATGCATGGAATGCGCAACAACACGTGGCTTTTAAGATGCACGATAATGCAAACGAACTGTGCACATCAATGCGCCAAAGGTCTTGCACCTTCCAAGGATTTAAGGTCTCCTAGACCGTGTAGATTGCACAAGAAATGCATAACAATGTAGGTGAACTGCACACATCAATGTGCCGAAGGTTTTGCACCTTCCAAGGATTTAAGGTCTCCTAGACCGTCTGAATACCTGTGCGGTTCGTCTGATTGCACCAGCCTTAAATGAACCGTACATACAATATCGTGCCTGCAAAGAAAACAAACTTAACAGGTACAATATGATTAACAATATGCGTATTAATGTATTTGAAAATGCGTGACAACGCAAAGCAAATGGGAAGCACATCAATGCTGTGAAAGCACAGACATGTAAGTGGAGCACGCGGTCTACGCAGGCAACGAAATTGATCATGAGCATGCGGTCTACGCAATTAATGAAATTGATCATGAGCATGCGGTCTACGCAAGTCAAAACATGCGGTCTACGCTGGTAATGAAATTGAACAAATATGCGGTCTACGCAAGCAAAACATGCGGTCTACGCAAGTAATGAATTTGAACAATTATGCGGTCTACGCAAGCAAAACATGCGGTCTACGTAGGTAATGAATTTTGAATAAACATGCGGTCTACGCAAGTAATGAAATTGAACAATTATGCGGTCTACGCAAGTAATGGAATTGAACAATTATGCGGTCTACGCAAGTAATGGAATTGAACAATTATGCGGTCTACGCAAGCAAAACATGCGGTCTACGCAGGTAATGAAATTGAACAATTATGCGGTCTACGCAAACAAAACATGCGGTCTACGCAAGTAATGGAATTGAACAATTATGCGGTCTACGTAAACAAAACATGCGGTCTACGCAGGTAATGGAATTGAACAATTATGCGGTCTACGCAAACAAAACATGCGGTCTACGCAAGTAACGTAATTAATCATGCGGTCTACGCAAGTAACGTAATTAATCATGCGGTCTACGCAAGTAACGTAATTAACATGCGGTCTACGGAAGTGATGAACTGAATAGATATGTAAAATGCAATGAGATGCGCAAAACAGCGCGATGCATTAGACAACGCGAGTGCACAAGATAGTGCCATGGTTTGAAATGCACAAGACAGTGCGATTGATTTTGAAATGCACTAAACAGTGCGATTGATTTGAGATGCACAAGACAGTGCGATTGATATGCGATGCACAAGACAGTGCGATTGATATGTGATGCACAAAACAGTGCGATAATTTGAAATGCGCAAAACAGTGCGATGATATGCGATGCACAAGACAGTGCGATTGATATGTGATGCACAAAACAGTGCGATGATATGAAATGCACAAAACAGTGCGATGATATGCGATACGCATGGGGCAACTTTTGAATTTCGTAAAATCCAAAAGGATACGGAAAGGATACACCTTGCACGAATTCGAGCGCCACGCACAGAAGACACGACCCGAGGTCAAAACGGAGGCCGGCTGAGCGTCGGAAGTGCACTGTTTTGCACTGTTTTGAGCACTAAAGGCCCTGGACCCCACACATAACTCAAACAATGGTGTAGGAGGCTCCAAAATCACTGTAGGAGATCACCGGATGCCCACCGGCCATCATTCAATTCCATCGGCACAATATTTTGCCGACCGGCAAAGAATTGCTGTATCGGGCCAGTTCTGTCATTTCAGCACGGGTCTTTTAAAATAGGGTTTCTAACCCTATTTTCTTACTTCTCCTTGGTCAAAAAATGCCTCTCTCTCTCTCTAGAGTGTTTTCCTCCCTTGATTCTCTCATTTCTGTGCGTTCTAGCTCTCATTTCGTCGTTCGATTCGCGATCTCCTTCGCGTTTCGGACATTTTTAACCGAACGAAACTTCGTTTCGGTGTTTGTTTCTTGATTTCCGCCACTCGGGGCTTGTTTCCCTCGAGTTTTTCTCGATATCCGTACCTTTTCTGTACTCTGGCTTTTCTGACCTTTTCCGACCCTCTCGGGGTTTGACTTTTCGGTTGACTTTCCACATTTTCACCCGGTTTTCCTTTTTCGGCTATTTTCTCACAATTTTTGACATGGCCGAGAATATTCCACAGGGCGGGATTCCCCCGGATCACGAGATGGATCCCGGGGTTGAGCTTCTCCCGTTAAGCGTCTGCCCGTTCGACCCGGCGACCTACCGGCCGGCGATTCATGTGCTACCTCCTGACGGACTTCGCCAGTTTCGGAGCTTCGAGAGGCACGTGCCACCCGAGCTATTACTGCGTGAGCCTACATCTCACTTATCCTTTGGTGCTTCCGGGGTAACATTCCTTTCTCTGTTTTATTTTCCGCAATGTAGAATATAAAAACTGCCATAGCTGGTTGTGCTCTTTAACTACTTTAGCTCAGATACCCTGTATACTGTAGTTGATTGTAAACATACGTGCAACTGATATCTGCTTGAGACTGACACATGCACACACACTGCACTAGCCCTGAATCACCCGAACACACAGCGCTCACTGTATTTCACTGCATACACACTGGCACCCAGTATTTGCTTGAGTTTGAAAATATGCACACATGCTATACTGTACTGAACCACCCGAACACGCTGACGCATCACACGTTGTAGTTCACTGTAAGCACACCGGCACCCGGTATTTGTTTAAATCTATTAAACTTGCACACATGCTGCATACCTATATGCTTTTTAGAATTGCATTTTGAATATTGCCTCGCAATTGTTGTTTTTTTTGTTTACAAGGCGATTCCCATACCATCCGTGGGTATGGGAACACCAGCGCTCGGGACTGGTATGCCGAGCTTCCCGATGCGGTTCGCCACATCGTGGACTAGGCGGGCTTCGGCGCTTTCTGCAGGGGACTATCCAGACTCACGACCTGCAGGCCCTTGCTCGCCGCTCTAGTGGAGAGGTGGTGGGACACCACCGACTCGTTCCATTTATCTGCGATGGGAGACATGACGATGACTCCCTATGATTTCTCGATGCTCACAGGCATCGGGGTAGGGGGTGATCCGATCCCCTTCAATACTGACATGGACGAGTGGACTGCCGCTCAAATCCATCTACTTGGTGAGGTGCCACCTCTCGCCCGTCCAGGCTTTGTTCGTTACTCCTGGTTCGAGGTGCAGTTCAGGGTCCAGCCCGCATTGGTGGAGGAGGCGCAGATGACTCAGGAGGCCGTAGAGAGGTATGCGCGCGGCTTTCTCATGTTCCTGCTAGGGACGACCATTTTTGCCGACTGGGCGAACACCGTGCCCATCTGCCTGCTTAGTGCTTTGGTGGACGTCAGGCAGATCTTGCACTATGATTGGGGTGGCGCCGCTCTGGCCACACTCTACGGGTATATGAGCTCGGCTTCCCGTGGCAGCGGACAGTTGCTCGGAGGCTACTGGCGTGCTTGGGAGGTACGTTTCTTTCCCGCTTTTCATTTCCTCTTTTCTATCTTCTGTACTTTGTACTGTATTCTGTATTGCGCATACTGTAATATGCTTTTCACTAACTGTATACTGCACACGCGGCACACATATACACTCTGCTTTACACTGACTGTACACTGCTCACACTGTACACAATATACTGTCTGCACAACACACTGTACAACATGTGGCCCTATTATTCCCGTTTTATCTTGCATTCCGCTCTTATCTGATAATCATATTGATGTTTTCTCTGCAGTTGTGGGTTTATGCCTACTTTCCTAGGCTTGCACCCGTGCCAGACACGGAGACCCCCCTCGTCGTCTCGTTCTCGCGACGCTTCGACGGGAGATGCGCGCGGAGGCCACGAGAGACATTTAGCTTCTTTCGCCGCTACTTTGAACTATCACCCCTGCCGAGGTATGTTTTATTTTAGAATTTATCTAAGTTTTGCTTTTCACTGCATACTTCAATAACGATAGATAACAAGCTGTATGTCACTTTCAGATCACTTGGCAGCCTTGGGCTCCGTTGCCGGCGACGATTCGGGACCGATTTGCCGGTGCTGAGGAGACATCGCGTTTTCGGATCTTACTAGAGGGCCCGGTCTGTCGGGCTTGGTACCTGGGTGAGCGTTTCCTACGCCAGACCCTAGGGTTACCAGAGTAGATAGTCCCGGTTCACCCTCCTGAGGACATGAGGGAGACCGAGAGACTCACTACCGAGCAGATGGCCGATTATACTATTGGCTGGGAGGCGACCCGCTTCAGAGGCATCGGCGACTACCGAGAGTACGTGCAGACGTACATTATGCGGTCTCTGAGCGGCGACCGTCGAGCTGAGGAAGCTAGGCCCGTGGCGCCAACAGTTAGGGCAGGAGCGGGAGTTGGAGCAGGAGCATCGAGGAGGGCTCGAGTCCGTGGCAGGGGCGGAGTTCAGGGAGGACGGGGGACCGGTTGGCCTGCTCTGCCCACTTTACTGACATACAGAGGGCAGGATGGGGCGACCTACCAGATCCCCTTTGCTCCTCCCCCGGCTGGTCATGAGTTAGCCGGCATCCCCGACTTACCTCTGGTATGTATTACTTCATTTTGCATCTTGCATTGGCATTTCATTTCAGTTTGTTTGATATTCCACGGAATACTGATATATCTTGTACTTTTGCAAGCGTCTTCCGAGTATACTCGGCAGTCCGTGGAGCTGAATGCCTCCATGATGGGGATGCTACAGTGGACCTTCGACCTCCTGGCCCTCTACAGCATTCCAGTATGTTCTTCTGATCACGGCCTCAAATCACTCACAAGCTGGTTCACGTAATCTGATGCACGACACAACACCTGACACACTGATCTCACAACGCCTGATACACTGCATATGCTGCATTCTGCACTGTACTCTGCACTGATAAACTGCTCACGGCATTCATACATTGCACTTATACACCGCATTCTGCACTGATAAACTGTCCACAGTATTCACACACTGTACTCATACGCTGCATTCTGCACTGATAGATTGTTCGCAGTATTCACACACTGTACTCATACACTGCATTCTGCACTGATAAACTGTCCACAGTATACTGATGCATTTGCCTTTTATGTACTTTTTCAGCCTCCCTTCCAGATTCCCGTGGTAGGAGGTGCTCCAGCTGGACCTTCTGTCCCCGCCCGAGGGAGAGATGAGGAGGGCAGAGTATTCCCCCGCACCAAGGTGGGGCGCACTCATGTCGAGAGTAGTTCGCGGGCTCCCGTCCCTGATGATGACGATGATGATGATGACGAGTTGGAAGCAGAGACAGAGTCGGAGGCAGAGTCATCGGAGGAGGAGACCGGAGGCGGCACTAGCTCGGGCTCTGACGACGATGCTGATGATGCTCCTGGACCTTCGTCCAGGAAGAGGACTAAGACAGACCTATAGCCCTCGGAGTCGCTTGACATGGATACAGATTTTTGTTATTTTTCTTCTTTTTTGTACTTTTCCCTTTTGTTGGTAGTCAGGATACTTTGTACTGCCGCAGGCAGATTTTTGTTTCCAAAACTTGTGTACTTGAAAAGATGATGAAATGAAACAGGCTTTTTATCTGAAAAAGTGTTTACATTCGTATATCTTTAAATTTCATACTTTGCATTGCATCACACCATGTTACACCTCAATGTAAATGAAATATGATTAGTTGTCTGAAAATTGAACACTTGCATGGTAATAATCAGATAATTAAACAGCCAACAGCAAAATAAACCCAAGCAACCCACTGCCTGATTCTAGACACACAGCCCTTACTCTGCTGGGGATTAATCTGCATACCGCCCATAACACAGCATTCGGTTCATTCTGCACACAGCAAATCCTGAGTGAACGGCCCAATCTGACAAGACGGAGCTCAAAGATGGAACCGGTTGGAGTTGAAGCACGCTCAAATATAGAGAATGGCACAGTATTCTGAGTATAAACGATTTTTGAAATTAAATAAGGGTTTTTCAAACCGGGGTATCGAGCCTACAACTGAACACAGCGGGGAGGACTCAAACAAAAGGGTACACGACCTAAACATAACGAGACACGCTCAAAAAAGACCTAAAACAAAGGTTGAGGTAAACAAAACAAAAGACACGACATACAGACACGTTAACAAAGACGGGGGACCTCTGATCACGAGGAGCCAGTTTCCCTGGGTATTGTTTCCCACCCTTTCTGATTTGTGATTCTCACATCACTCGACCCTCAAGCTCGGTTTTTTTCTCAAAACCCTTTTTCCTCACTTTTCTCTCAACTTACACCTCTCTATTCTTTATTCTCTCAATTTTCGTCCCTCCCCAAGGTGATTAATGAATGAATAGGAAGGTGTGGGTTCATGCTCAACACCGTTAGCTCACGGCTATTTCTTTTGGTGGGTAGAGTGCCCTTCCGGCAAGTATGTTGACGACCGGGGGGGGGGGAGACAGAACGCCTGGCTCAACTGTGCCCTTAGTTCATCACTTTGACCATTTTTGTTTTTGCTTTCTACTAAAACAATTTTGATCAAAATGAGAGTCAGATTAACGTACTTGTTTGATTTTTGATTTGAAGACCATGCAAGTCAGGCTGTAAGCACTGAAAATTTTCCTTTTTGGGTCCAAGAAAATGGTCCAGTTTTGGAAAATGGAATAGTTTTCGAGAAAATAGTCAACTTTAGTAAAAATTTTCAAAAACTATTTTACAAACAGTCAATGCTCAACGAGCATAGAACTTACTCTTCAAGATGCGCAACCTCGGATCGGAGGCAATGGAAAATTGCCCCTGGCTTAGGGGGGTGGATGGCAATGGAAAGTTACCCCTGGTTTGAATGGCGGCTCACGACGACTCGTGGCAACAGAAAGTTGCCCCTTGTTTGGATGGTGCCACAGCAGTCCACAAACAGTCTTCATTGGTGGTGGTCGAACTTTTGGACAGAGAGATGACGAAGACGGTTATAACAAATATATGGACACAGTCACCTTGGAGGCGTCGGCGACTGGACTTTGGGATGAAATCGAAACCATTGTATGGACCGAGACGCTATGAAAGCGTTGGGGGCTGGACTTCATGATGAAGTTGCCTACGTATCCCAAACATGGGAATCAAGCCTTACGTAGTTCAGGCTAAGGTACACTCGGGTATTTTAACCTTCACTTTTCAGGCTCTAACTTTTGCAAGGCGCCCGATGCGGGTTTTCGACCTTGCGAGCTTCTTTTTATTTCTCTTTTTCAATTTTCATATCTTTTCATTCCTTTTTTCTTCTTTCTTTTTTTTTGTTCTTTTCTTTTGTAATTTTTTCTTTTACTTATTTTTTTTTTTTGTATTTTTCTCTTGCTTTAACTTTTGCCTAGGTCGCCCTTCCGGGTTTTCGGCCCAGCGAGCCTCTCAAAAGGGTAAAAGTGTAACAAGTCCATGCCAAATGGTTTTTGAAGTTGAAGCCTCTCTGTGTCTAGGAGAACGGCTATTGCAATGATTTGTAGGAGACTCCGTCATGGCTGCCCCACAAACTTCTTCTGATGAGATCTAATCTTCTTGATTGGCCTCCGGTGCCTCTTGCTCGAGGGCTGCTCCTGATCTGGCCATACAGACCTTGCATGACATTTGACCGTTGAACTTTCTGAACGGGTTCAAGGTTTGAAAGTGAGGGGTCGAATCTCGAGGCTGAGAGCGATCCTAAGCTGCACAATCTCAAGAGCGGTTCCACAAAGGTCTTCATAGGGCCGTGTAAACATTTGTTTTTGAAAGTTTTTAAGAAAGTGACGAATCGCTCACGCCGAAGATAGTGTCGAACCAATTTGGATCAAGCCAGGGTCCTTCTCAGTACTCACGCTAACAAGCATGGTTTCATTCATTAAGGGCTTAGCATGCCTCTCCTTCTCTCAAAATGATCAAAGTTTTGCAAAACCCGAGGAATTCCTTCCTCTTCGTTTTTTTATCACCGCAGTGTTCAAAAGGGGTTTTTGAAAAACTTAGGTTAATGCAATGAGTTTGGCGCGCAGGAGAGCAGACGAGATGTACTGTTGGCCCATTCAAATCTTGTGGCCCAACTAACTTACACTGAAGGCAAGCATGAAAGTGAGATAGCAACAGCTGTTTCATTCAGATTTGTTGGTATAACTAGCCCCTCGGTAGAAACAGACTCAAAAACAAAACGGGTAATTACAAGAAAAAACAGTGTTCGAGGCGACAACCCCAGAATCACATGGTATTCTATACAAAGGGGACTGACTCGCTACAACAAGACGGACCCTTAAGCAAAAAGACTGACTCAAGACAAAGAGATAAACTCAAAACAAAAGACTGACTCGATACCCGAACCCGAATTTACAAAGATAGCATTCACAGATGCTCAAAATGCGTGCCAAACGCCACATTCAAAATAAACCAGATGCCGCCCGCAGGTGGTTCACCTTCTGATTACATACTTGCAGTATCTGTGTCCTCAAAATCCAATAACTGGGTGGTAACGGACTTGGCTGAGGTAGGCGGGAGGATAACCTCGTTGTCAATCAAATCTTGCACCTCATGACGGAGGCAGAAACAATTGTCGGTTGCATGGCCTGTCTGCTGGTGGTACGCGCAGTGCTGGGCAGCATCATGCGTAGCAGGGAGATTCTTCGGGAGAGGCCGAGGCTCCAAGGGTTTAAGGTGTCCCCTCTTGGCAAGGATCTGAAGTGCCTTGGACAGAGGCATGTAGAGAGCATGAAAGGTCCTGCGCCCCCGAGGCAGGTACTTTGGAGTCTGAGCGCTCTTACTAGCCGCACAAATGAAAGGGTCGGCAGGCGCCACCTTAGCTTTCTGATCTTTCCCGGGTGCAGGGGCGGGAACAGAAGGAACTGTTCTGGCATGACGGGGCCTATCCCGATTTTTTGACTGGCTTGAACTACACTCAGGTGGAGTGGGGAAAGCATCCTCCACAGTTTTTGCCACAACTGTGGATATCTGTTGCTTGTTCATCCCTCCGGCTTTCAAAGCCTCGACTGCCCACAGCAGTTGTTCAATGGGATTGGAATCTGCCTTCATTTTGTCTTTTCCTCTGGCCTCAGCCTGATCGAGGGTTTGAGTTGATGTTGATATGTCATTACCATAGCTGGAGGCCATCTCCGGTTGGCTAAGTTCAATCACAATTCGCCCTAACAACGGGGGCTCCTGGGGTACAAAACTCCCGGTATATGGTGCGGCTGGAGGTGAAGCTGACATTCCGTAGGCGAGTGTAGACACCTCATTTTTGACTGACCTTAAGACTTAGACGTCACCAGTTGAGCGCTTGGTGATACTGCATAATGTGCTCGTTCAGAAGTTTCAGAGTCGCGGCCGTGAGCCCCGCCTCCGGACTTCCGAACCCTCTTCTGTGCCTTGCCTCGGTTTGCGAACCAGACTTGGTTTTCTCTATTTCTTTTCCTGAGGGGAGGGAGAGGTCCTGTAGACTATCTCTTAGTGGCCGTGGGCTACATTTTGTGGCCATAGGCCATTTTGTCCATTTCGGAGCCCGGTTTCCGGTTTTTTGGAACCGTTGGTCGTGTGCCTCGGTTCGGGACCGCTTAACCATCTTCGTTCGCTCTGATTTTCGGCATACATCTTATTTACTCCCTTTTGAGGGACACTGAGGTCTGAGAGACCCACTTCGTGGCCGAGCGCCACTTTTGGTGCTTGGCAGCCCATTTTCGGGACCCCGAACTGCGTGTTTTGGCCCCCCGAACATTCGTTTTGCATCGGTTTTCGTTCATTTTTGGCAGGTACCTCTGTTTTATCATCAGGAAGGTCACTGGAGGGTGGGAGGCCAGCAATTATCTTGGCAACCAGTTATATTCCATTTTCGCCCTCGGGCACCCGTTTTTCTCACTTCCGAGCCAATGTTGAACACTTTGGGGCCGCTTTCTTCAACCCCAAACCACATATTTGTGTTGTACACACATGGGAGGATCCTAATATCATATGGCCGGCCAAAAATTCCATTTGACCCTTTTGAACCCCTCTTAAAAATGGCTTGTTCTCTCTCCTGTTTTAGAGTTTCCAAATTCGAACCACAGGGTTGTGATGAGGGGACCTGGGAGGCCACCTTTTTGTGGTGGCCGGCCAGAAAATGAACTTGGCCTTTTTGACCCCTAGCCGGCCGGCTATGGTAGGTGGCCGGCCGGCCACCTGCAGCCCCAAAAGGTGGCCGGCCATGTTCCTTGCACTGCACACTTTACAGCTGTATAGCTGTATCCCCCAGAAAATATCTCAATCCGGGGATATTTTTTGGGGGAAAACTTGTCTCCTTTTTCTCCCACCTTTGCCCCTCCTTTTCTCCCTCTTTTTTTCCATATAACCAGCAGGCAACATTGGTCTTAGGGGTTAGAAAAAATCATCTTCAAGCTTGCATGCAAAAATCCTCCTCCATCTCTCTCATTTCCTTGAAAACCTCCAAGTCCAAGACCACCATTTCTTCTACACCACCAACCCGCACCCTTCCATCCACCATTCCAGAAGTTTGAAGGTGTTCTCCATGGCCTAATGGTGCTACAAACTCAAGCCAAGAGTTGCTAAAGACTTGTCTTCAATGGTGAGTTTCATTTCCCCTTTCTTGGGTCCATTTCTTGTATCATTTGTAAGCCATACATGCTTGCTGTTTTGAGCTCCGGCCCTAACTGAAAGTGGCCTTATTTTGAGCTCTTTTTAACTTTTTCTTGAGGGCTCAACCCTGTTTGAGCCCTCCATATTGCACTTGCTTCAATATCCTCCTTGAATGCCATTTTCTTGCATGATATTTTTAGCCTATATGTGATCTGTTTTGGAGCATGTTGTAAAATGTAAATAGGATTATTTTGAGCCCCTCTTCAACATTGAAGAAGGGCTCATCACTGTTTGAGGCATATTTTATACACCTTGTGTTATATCTCTCTTTGGTCCCCATTTTTGCATGCTTTGGCAGCCCATTGTGCTTCCGTTTTTGGTTATTTTACAGAGCTAGAAAAGGTCTTATTTTGGCCCATTATTCATGTTTTATTAAGGGTCTTTGGCCGTTTGTGGAATATTTTGTAGACTTTGTGTTATAGCCTCTTTTTGAGCCTCATCTTGCATGACATTTTAAGTGTATTTATATACTGTTTTTTGGGCTTCCATAAACTGTAAATATGCATATTTTGGGTCCCTCTTCAATGTTGTAGAAGGGAATTTTTCAGTTTGGGCTTTGCATATACCACTTGCTTCTTTGGCCACCTTTTGGCCCATTTTCTTGCATAAGAGCTTAGCCATATCTATGTTTGTTTTTGAGGTTTTTACAGTTCTGTAAAGTGGCTTATTTTTGGCCCCTCTTCAATGTTGTTGAAGGGCCCTAACCTGTTTGGAGTCAGCAGCTGTGAGTTGCTTCATAATCTCATATTTAGGGCCATTTTTGCATACTAGTTTTGCCCTATTTATGTTTGTTGTTTGGCCATGCTTCGAACTGAAAAAATGCTTATTTTGGGGCTGCCTTGCTTCTGTCTTTTCATTCCATGTACCAATTATGCATGCTTTGTATAGCTGTAGTTCATTCTATGTGCCTAATTTTGCATTTCGGGAGAGATTCCATGCATCGGGTGTACTTTCGCCTCATTCCGCGGCTGTTTTCCCCCAAATTTCAGTGCTGAAATTCCATTAGCATGTTTGCATATCATTTTCCATGCTATTGCATTGCATATGCCATTGCCTCGGTTTGCGTGCCCGTGTGTACGCATTTCGAGGCACTTCATTTTCATCCACCGGCCTCTTATGTGAGTGTGGCTGAGGCCTCTCATGTTAGTATAAGTCCATGTTGCATTCTATATGCCATTTCCATGCCATTGCATTGCATATGTCATTGCCTCGGTTTGCGTGCCCGTGTGCACGCATTTCGAGGCACTTCATTTTCATCCATCGGCCTCTTATGTGAGTGTGGCTGAGGCTCTCTCATGTTAGTGTAAGCCCATATCATATTTCCATGACATTTGCATTGCGTATGTCATTTTCTCGGTTTGCATACCCGTGTGCACGCATTTCGAGGCATCTCATTTTTACAGCATAGTGCATACTAGGTTGTATCTTAGATCGCATTCAGTCATTTTTCTCGGTTTGCGTGCCCATGTGCACGCATTTTGAGACATCTCATTTTCATAGCATTGTGCATACTAGGCTGTATCTTAGTTGCATTCATGCATATCATGCATATTGCATCGTGTTCGGGATAGGAATTAGCCCGGGCACGGGAAACGAGGTGCGTTTCGTACTCCGAGTGACGAAACGTGTCTCAATTCCCTAGTCACCGACACTCCGGATCATCCATGATGGAGTTAGGTTCTTGTTTTTTTTTCATGTGCATTCATCCTATATTGAGTTGCACAAATCGATTCCTCTGCCATCATGCATCGATATGCGTGATTGGTGGCACGAGGATCGAGGCATGCATATATCTGTGAAAATACATTGCTACGTCCCTTTCCTGCTCTTTGTTGCAACAAATGAAGAATCAGCAAACTTCCGGAGTTTGGCGCGCTTTCCAAGAAAAATCACAAAACAGAGGCTAATCGGGGCATCCCAGCGGATTTCCGCGCAAGGCAGCCCAGACATACATCATTCATCAGAAGCAAGGCAGTCCCTGGCTTGCACGCCAGTTTTACAGCTTTCTTAGTTAATTTGATTAATTAATTAGGAAGTTGTATATTATTTGGACTGTATTATTTGGATTGTAATATTCTTTTATTCGGGACTGTATATTTATTCGGACCCTCTGCGCGAGGGCAATACTGTAATAAGTGTGCGTGTGTGTGATGCATGTCTTCCAACCCCACGTCTTTCTCCCTTTTATTTACCTGCTTATGATGGTTAGATTAGGGCATGTTTCAATTAGCATACAGTATGATAGCATGTTTGCATTCATTCATCTGTATTGCATGCACCGGGCTCGGCGCATCATACTAACTGTATTGTATTTTCAATTCCAAGTTGAATACATGTTAGTTGTAGCATTCCATATGCCATGTTTAGAATAGCCGAGCATGCTATAGTTTGCATTTTTGCATGTGTTGCATTAGGCATTTCTGTATATTTAGGATTCATGCATGATTCCTAATGAGTTTTGTTTTGGCTTGGAGTACTCGGTGAGTTTTATGCTTTAGCATCCTTGCATGCGTGTGAGTGACTGCCATGAATAGCATGCTTACCATGAGGCTAAATGCTTATGTGATATAACTGCCTGAATGCCTGTGGGTGAAGGTTGGGTTATTTGGATTGGGACAATTCATCAAATGCTTGTTTTAAGCCCACTAGATAGTGGCAAAACCATCTTTTCTAAGCCCACCTGCGGGTGGCAAAATCTGCATTTTAAGCCTACTTGCGGGTAGCAAACCATCTTTCAAATAAACAAACATGAAATGTTTTGTTCCAATTCGGGCGACCCAGTCTATACTTATATGCTGTGTGCATCACATAGTAACCTAGGCTAATAACCGGAATAAGGACATACAAAGTTTTCAAAAATAGATATCATGGTTAGTAGAGGCCGATCTTTGATCGGGCGAGCGGGGGTTGCTCACGAAGTGACCTTCCCCAATCGTACCCAAGTTCCCGAGCCGAGGCAACTTTGGCGATGACGGACACGTGGCCTTTGGCACCGAGTCAGGGTTTCCTAAATTTCCCATTAAAAAAAACATTTAGGTGGCGACTCTGTATCTGGAAAAGCAGTCCATGTTTGGCACTTCTTTCAAAATCTGTTTTCTCAAAACGATTTGTCGGATTTGGACTCTTTGGTTCAGATTTAGAACCGTGACAAAATTTGAGAGTCCTGAGCTGTAGTGACCCCAAAATGAACAGAACGGGAGCTCGTTCCTCCCGGGGCGTTCGGGGACGTCTACAGCGAGATCCGCCACAGACCTCTGGAGATCACCTATCATCCCCATTAGTTCAAATGTAGTAGGCTCGCGAGCCTGGTATAGTTGGGGGGCCCAAACCGGGTGCGCAACAGGCGACCTGGGTGGATGTGACACATCAATGTTGGCCTCACTTTGCAGAGTGATCCCTTGATCTAATGCAGCTGTCATAACCACGATCTCTTCTGAATTCTGCGTCATCATAAGTCCTGCCTCAGCAAGGGGGAGCATTAGCTATTCTATACCAGCTGTCCGAACTGAAAGAGACAACAAACAGCATTTCAGCCCAAACAGGTCAAACACGGGCGTAGCTGAACAACTGCACTCTACCACTGATCACTGTTCCCCAGAAATCACTGTCCCAAAAACTAAACCTGATACCCGCAGATAACTGATTCTCATAACTGACACTGATGCTCTCAGGTCCGATACTCAAACTTGCAAACTGATATGTACTTTCCTGTAGAGATACATTCTAAAAGCACATAGCAAGTAAAGAGAGCCAAAACACCCCTATGTTGGGGTAGGGTTTCCCTGTCTTATTTTGTCAGGAGCTAGGGTTCCACTATGCACGCAGCAGTTTTCAAACAACCTAACATCGGGTAAGCAACCTGTCCTAGCTTGGAATGGTCACTATGGATCCGAATATGCACTAGGTCGAATGGTCGAAAAGGGTGCCTCGGTAAAATCGGGGTTTGTGTTCCCATACTGTCAGAGCCCATAACCGGTCAGCCTTATGGTCATGCCTTGACAAGAAAAGCCTCCGGCAAACCGTTCAGGAATGGCAGATGGCAACCACTGTGTTCCTAAGCGCACCTATGCACATGCAATGCAAAGAGACACATAAATGAGATCAAAACAGGATATCACGAGTTCGAGTCAAGCTCTCTAAATCCCCAGTGGAGTCGCCAGAACTGTAGACGTCCCCGAACGCCCCTGAAGGGTGAGTCCCGTTCTGTTCATTTGGGGTCACTACAGCTCGGACTCTCGAATTGTCACGGTTCTTAATCTGAACCAAAGAGTCCAAATCCGACAAATCGTTTTGAGAAACAGATTTTTTGAAAAGAAGTGTCAAACATGGACTGCTTTGCCAGATACAGAGTCGCCACCTAAATATTTTTTTTATGGGGGAATTTAGGAAACCCTGACTCGGTGCCGAAGGCCACATGTCCGTCATCACCGGAGTTGTCTCGGCTCGGGAGCTAGGGTACGATTGGGGAAGGTCAGCTATGAGCACCCCCTCTCGCCCGATCCGAAGATCGGCCTCTACTAACCGTGATATCTGTTTTTGTAAACATTATGTGTTCTTATTCCAATTATTAGCCTAGAATTACTATGTCATGCGCACAACAAACAAGTATAGACTAGATTGCCTAATTTGGAAAAAAGCATTGCATATCCGTTTGTTTTGGAAAAATGCTTTGGAATTTGCTACCCGCAAGTAGGCTAAAACACAGATTTCAACGAGTTTTTCCAACTCAAACAATCCAACCTTCACCCACAAGCATTCAAACAGTCTAACACATAAGCATCTAGCCACATAGTAAGCATGCTATCATGTTAACATTCACACGCATGCGAGATGCTAAAGCATAAATACTTACATCGTACTCCGTGCCAAAACAATAAAATAGTTAGCAAACACGCGTGATCCTAGTTCATGTTAAGTTGACTAATGCAACACAAGCAAGATGCAATTAGAGTAGGCTCAGCTAATCTAAGGATGACATGTGAAATGCAGTCAGTTAACGTATGTATTCACTTAGGAATTTGAAGTACAAATGCAGTTAGCATGATGTACCGAGCCCGGTGCATGCAAGACAAATGTATGGATGCACGCATGCGTAGCATAAGGTATGCTAATCTAAACATGCCCTAATCTACCATCATAAGCAGGTAAATAAAAGGGAAGAAAAAAATGGGGGTTGGAAGGCATCCACACACTCACCCACACTTATTACAGATTCGTCCTCGCTAGGAGGGACCAAAAGAATAATACAGATAATTAACCTACAAGCTAATTAAATATTACAAATTGCCTAATTAGCTAACAAACTAACTAAGCTAGGAAAAACAGTAAACTGCCTCGGGAAGAGAACCCAATGCAATGTGTGCTTGGGTCTTGCTCGGAAGTGCACCGCCATGCATAGGCTGCCTCTGTTTTCCTTTCTTTACTCCTCTGGAGGCTGCCAAAACCTCAGGATTGCTTCTCTGGATATTGGAGAATGCCATCGGCTGGGTAGAATGCTCACCGGCAGTGGCATGTGATCACCGGCCATTGGTGAAGCTATCGGCAGAGGGAGGATTGCCGGTCGGCACTTAGCACGGCCGGTCGGCAGAAAGCTCTTGCAGAATCTGCAATTGACAGCAACAGAGGGCAAGGCAGAGCATGGCAATGCAATTCAAGGCATATATGCACCAATCATGTCCCTCATCATGTTAGTGACTCAAAGGGACATGCTCCTTGGTTCTCGGACCATCAATCGCACATTTCCATGCATGATGGCCCAAAAGACCAAGTGTGCACGTTTTGATGTCAAATGCAATGCAAACCAACAAACCAATGGGACTCGACCTCCATCATGACTTGGTCAAGAGGTAGAGTATGCATGCTAATGCAATGCAATCCTAATCATGCGAGCTAGCATGCAACATAGCAATGCAATGCGAGTGATGTACACTAGGCACACAAACTATGCAAACAAGCAAACAAGCATACAAGGCATGAGATAACGTAACCAACAAGTATGCAAGGCACAATGTGGGTGTTTAAGCATGTAAACCAACATGTGACTTCATTCAATCATGCAAGTTCAATTATTTAACAACTCACCAATATGCTACGACATACAAGGAGTACATGCAACAAACAAAGAGATGGACTTAAACATGATTTGGGCAGCTCTAATAAGGCCTAAAACAGTGGCCAAAGTGACCAAAATAAAGGACCAAGTACACATGCACACATGCACATGATTAAGGGCCAACACTTAGGCACAAAAGGGGGACTCTCAAGCACACTTGAAAGAGGCATAATGTGGACTAATGGCATGCAAGATAAGCATTGAAAATCATGTAGGAAGTGATGCCAAATTAACTTACTAATGCAAGCTATGCATGTAACCAAACCCAAGGACCTAAAACATGACCATATGACTCATGAAGCAAATGACCAAATTGAATCAAAACAGTCCCGAATCATGCAAAAGTAAGCCTCAAGAATCACTTAGATGGCATCTAAATGACCTAATCCTAGAGGCGTACACAATGGCATATACATGAAGCATGAAACACCAACTCTTGAAGCATCAAAAGGGCCATGAAATGCAAGCATATAAGCATGCTAAGTGGACTGAAATGATGCTATAAATGATGCCAAACCATTAAAACAAGGCAAGTAATGCATGCTACATACTCACACACTTAAGGCCAACAAACCAAAATGCAAAGGGGCTATACAATGCATGCCATGGCTGACCCAAACAACTATGGACAGACCTCTAGCATAGTAAAATAAGCATAGAAGCTTCACAAAAGTAAGCCTAAAACATGCTAGAACAAAGATTTACAACCTAAGGCATGTTAAGGCCTAAACATGGCATTACAAGGTAGGTATGCTAAGCATGCATGGTGTACCAAAACCAATCAAAAATAGGGGCCTATTATGACATAATAGGCACAAAAAACAACCAAGGCATGGTCAACATGGAGCTTAGCTAGATGCTCCCTCAAGAGGCCAAAAATGGTCCATTTCAAGGACAATAAGGAGAGGGGGTGGCCCTTTCCTTCTTGGGACCTCAAGGCACCATCCTCACCTCTGCAATCCCTCAAGATTTCAGTGGTGAGGAGGCCCAAACACCAAGGTCTCGGAGCTCACTCAAAATAGCACAAAATGGGGCCTCTCAAGGCCTAAGAGGGGTCAAACACCTCCAAACCACAAAACAGTCTAAACAAAATATTTAGAGGGACTAAAAACAGAACTTTTTTATATTATACACCAAGCTCAAAAACAATTTTAAGATAGGTAAAAATACAATGCAAAAATGGGGAATAAAGGGACTAGTTTCTTACCCTTGTTGACTTTCTTCACAAATGGTGGACCAGCTGGTTCTTCAAGCTCAAAACCACCCAAGAACACCAAGAACAACCTCTGGTTCTTCAAGGAACCAAGAAAAGGTGAAACACTATGTGTTTGTGTGCAATAGTAAGACGCAAACACACTTAAACACACACAAAGGTAAAAAGAGAGAGAGGTATAGAGATAGAATGTGTATCAATCCTAACCCTAGAACTCAAAACCCTAATATGGCTGTCTAAAATCTCTAACCTAAACAAGGGAGAGGAGGGCTCCTCTTATAGAGCTTTTTCCAAAAATGCCATTTTGGCAAAAGGGAGTGCCGACCGGCAACAAAGAATGCCGACCGGCAATATAGATAGCCAATGGCAACAAAACACTAGCCGGTGGCCTCTGGCCATGGCCGATGATGTGTGGGGATGCCTCACAAGGCATTCCCTGCCCCTCCAAGGCAAAACACAAGTGTTTGGTGCAAAACCAGACACTAAACAGTCAAGTTCGGAGATCCTGAGGCAAGGCGCGTAGCCGAGACCTCCGGGAACTCCAAACGAACACAAATAAGGGTAATCACCAAGTGTTCTAATGGTGACGTCCAAGTCTTGAGGACGGTCAAAAATGGGGTGTCTACACACCCCAGCCGGCGGTGTAGTCCCTCATGTGCTCAAAAGAGAACCCTTCTGTATGCCTCATATGTGTAGGAGGCGGACCCGGAACTATCTGCTCCGGTAAACCCAAGGTCTGACGCAAGAAACGCTCATCCAGGTACCAAGCCCGACAGACCGGGCCCTCCAATAGAATCCGGCAACGGGCAGTCTCCTCTGCGCCCTCATAGTGATCCCTCACCACGGCCGGCAACGGAGCCCAAGGCTGCTAGGTGATCTGCGGGTAAATATACAGTTTGTTATCTATCTGTTATCAAACATACAGTGCTAAGTGAAGCCTAAGCAAATTCTAAAGTTGAATATACCTCCGCGGCGGTGATGGTGTCGAAGTAGCGGCGGAAGAAAATAAAAGACTCCCGTGGTCTCCGCACGCATCAAAGCGATGAGAAAAGGGGACGCCGAGTGGGGTCTCCATATGAGGTACTGGGGCAAGCCTAGGAAAGTAGGCATACACCCACAACTGCAGAACAGATATAAGTATGACTATCAAATAAAGCAAAATGCAGAATAAAGCAGAAATGGCAGAGCCGTGTGTAGTGTATTGTATAGAGTATACAGTGTGTGCAGTATACAGTCAAAGTAAAGCAGAGTATATGTGTGCCGCGTGTGCAGTATATAGTCAGTGAGAGGCAGACCGTGGTGTGTGCAGTGTACAGAATACAGAAAACGTGAAGCAAAAATGTAAAAGGGGAAGAAGATGTACCTCCCAAGCTCGCCAGTAGCCGCCGAGAAGCTGTCCGCTGAGGCGGGAAAAAGAGCTCATGTAACCATACAAAGTGGCCAAGCCGGCGCCACCCCAGTCATAGCGGCAGATCCGCCTGACATCCCCCAGTGCGCTCAATAGGCATAGAGGCACGGTGTTCGCCCGGTCGGCGAAAAGAGTCGTCCCGAAGAGGAACATGATGAAGCCCCGCGCATACTGATCCACTTCCTCTGGGGTCATCTGCGCCTCCTCCGCCAAGGCTGGCTGAATCCGGAAATGGCTCTTGAACCAAGAGTACCTGACAAACCCTGCTCGAGCGAGGGAAGGCTGAGTGCCGAGCAGGTACAGCTGGGCGGCGTCCCACTCATCCATATCGGTGTCGAAGGGGATCGGATCACCCCCTGCCCCGATGCCGGTGAGCATCGAGAAATCATAAGGGGTCATCGTCATGTCCCCCGCAACGGAGAAGTGGAAGGAGTTGGTGGTATCCTACCACCTCTCCACTAAAGCGGCAAGCAAGCGCCTACAGGTCGTAAGCCGGGAGAGTCCCTTGCAGAAGATGCCGAAACCGGCCTCGTCGACGATATGACGAACCGCGTCTGGTAGCTCTATGTACCAATCCCGAGCAACGACATTCCCATACCCGCGAATGGTATGGAAATCCCCCTATAATAAAAAACAACAATTGCGAGGCAATATTCAAAACGCAGCTTTAAGAAGCATACAGGTATACAGCATTTGTGCATGTTTTCAAATTCGAACAGACATCGGGTGCCGGTGTACTTACAGTGAACTACAACATGTGATGTGTCAGCGTGTTTGAGTGGTTCAGGGCAAATACAGCATGTGTGCATGTTTTCAGACTCAAGCAGATACCGAGTACCAGTGTGTATGCAGTGAAATATAGTGTGCGCCATGTGTTTGGGTGATTCAGGGTCAGTGCAGTGTGTGTGCACGTGTAAGTTTCAAAGAGATATCGGTTGTAAGTTTGTTTGCAATCAACTATAGTGTACAGTGTATCGGTGCATCCGGGCTAAGCAGTTAGATAACAGAATCAACTAATGGCAGTTATGTTCTACATTGCGAAAAATAATAAAATAGAAGAAAGAATGTTACCTCAGAGGCGCCGAAGGACAGATGGGAGGTAGGCTCACGCAGGAGAAGCTCGGGTGCCACGCCCCTCTCGAAGTTTCGGAACTGGCGTAGTCCATCGGGGAGCATCACATGAACCACTGGCCTGTAGGTCTCCGGATCGAACAGCTGGATGTGAAGTGGCAAGGGGTCAGCCTCGGGATCCATCTCGAGCTCTGGAGGGTTCCCGCCCTGTGGAAGATCATCCGCCATCTCGAAGAGAATGTGAAAATGGCCGGAAGACGAAAAATCGGGCGAGAATGTGAAGAGTCAACAAAAAATCAACCCCGAGAGGGCCGGGAAAGGCCGAAAAAGCCGAAGTACGGAAAAGGCACAAATATCGAGAAACACTCGAGGGAAACAAGCCCCGAGTGGCGGAAATTGAAAAAATAACACCGAAACAAAATTTCAATCGGTTCAAAACGTTCGAAGCACAAGGGTGAATGCGAATCGAACGACGAAACAGAGCCAAAAACCAAGGAAAATGAGGAAATAAGGCTCGGAAAATATTTTAGAGAGAGAGAGGAGAAGATTTCAAGTAAGGAGAAGTAAAGAAAATAGGGCTAGAAGCCCTATTTTAAAAGGCCCGTAACGAAATGCCAAAATTGCCCCGATACAGGGACTTTTTGCCGGTCGGCCACACTCTTTGCCGGTCGGCAAAATATTTTGCCGATGGAAATTGTATGATGGCCAATGGATGGCCGGTGATGCATTCTGATAGCCGGTGGACATCCGGTGGTCTCCTACAATGGTTTTGGAGCCTCCTACATCTTTTTTTTGGGTTATATGTGTGGTTCAAGGCCTTCATTGCTCAAAACAGTGCAAGAAACGTGCATCTCCGACGATCAACCGACCTCCGTTTTGACCTCAGAACGTGTCTTCTGTGCGTGGCACTCGAATTCGTGCAAGGTGTATCCTTTCCGTATCCTTTTGGCTTTTACAAAACTCAAAAGTTGCCCCATGTGCATCACATGTCAATCGCGCTGTCTTATGCATTTCAAATCAATCGCACTATCTTGTGCATTTCAAATCAATCGCACTGTCTTGTGCATTTTAAATCGATCACACTGTCTTGTGCATTTCAAATCAATTGCACCGTCTTGTGCACTCGCGTTGTCTAACGCATCGCGCTGTTTTGCGCATCTCATTGCATTTTACATGCATTCCATCGCGCTATCTTGCGCATCGCACTGTCTTGTGCACTCGCGTTGTCTAACGCATAGTGCTGTTTTGCGCATCTCATTGCATTTTACATGCATTCCATCACGCTATCTTGCGCATCGCACTGTCTTGTGCACTCGCGTTGTCTAACGCATCGCGCTGTTTTGCACATTTCATTGCATTTTACATGCATTCCATCGCGCTATCTTGTGCATCGCACTGTCTTGTGCACTCGCGTTGTCTAACGCATCGCGTTGTTTTGCGCATCTCATTGCATTTTACATGCATTCTATCGCGTTATCTTGCACATCGCACTGTCTTGTGCACTCGCGTTGTCTAACGCATCGCGCTGTTTTGCGCATCTCATTGCATTTTGCATGCATTCCATCGCGCTATCTTGCGCATCGCACTGTCTTGTGCACTCATGTTGTCTAACGCATCGCGCTATCTTGCACATCTCATTACATTTTGCATGCATTCAATCGCGCTATTTTGCGCATCTCATTGCATTTTGCATGCATTCAATCGCGCTATTTTGCGCATCACACCGTCCTATACATACGACGGTCTAGGAGACCCCAAATCCTCTGAAGGTGCAAGTCCTTCGGTGTTTGTCGTGCCCGAACGACTTTTGATAAGTTGCATTATACATGTATTTCAAGCGACTCGCGTCGTCGCATATTCAAGTTCACGTGCATCTTAAAAGCCACGCGTTGTCGCGCACTTCGAAATCATTCATGCATCATTTGCATTTCAAAAAACAAACAAAAAAATATAATTGCATTGTCATGCATCATCGTAAATAGTTGTATTGTCATGCACCATCGTAAATAGTTGCATTGTCATGCATCATTGTAATATAGTGTATATTGCATTGTAGCTTGCATGCATTCACTGCATCACTTCCATCTATGGCTCACGCCTTTCCATGATTGAGCTTGGTCCGGTATATGCCCATACCTCTCATGTCGAAGCATAGTTCAGTGGACCGTTCTATGTTAGACGCGGCTTGTATGTGTACATGCCCTTCCTAGGCAAAGATTTGGTTTGGCCTGCGTGCCTTATCCATCATATCTTTTCCATCCCAATGCACATTGCATTGTAGTTTGCATGCATTCATTGCATCACCTTCCATTTATGGCTTGCGCCTTTCCATGTTGAGCTTGGTCCGGTATGTGCCCATACTTCTCGTGTCGAAGCATAATTCAATGGACCGTTCTATGTTAGACGTGGCTTGTATACGTGCATGTTTTGCCTAGGCAAGATTTGGTTTGGCCCGCGTGCCATATCCATTGCCATTTCCCCAGCATTTTCATTATATATTACGTTGTAGTGTAATTGTTGCATCCAGCATTAGGATCGTAGTCCTTTCCCCAGCGGGTCGTTTCCCCACCTTTGTCATTCCCCCCAATACTTGTTCTTGTGTCCGTCTACATTAGTCATAGTTCTGTTGACCGTTCTATGGTAGACGGACTTGTTACCTCCATCAATCTATTTGACATAGGTGTGGTTTCGAACCGCTCATGATTGGATCATGATTCAATTGCATTGCATTTTCATTTGCATTGTTTATACATAGTTTTGTATATATTGCATATCATTTTGCATTCATTTTTGCATTGTCATGCATGTTGCTAATAACATTGTACATGTTAAGTTTCTTTCTTTGCAGGCACGATATTGTATGTACGGTTCGTTTGAAGCTGGTGCAACCAGACGAGCCGCATAGGTATTGTATCCTCCGAGTGAGACGTATCGAGAATTGCATAATTCTCTTACATCCTTTCTGCATTTGTAATGTAGTTGCATTGGTGTATGCTAGCTTAAAACTGTCGCATGTGTGCTTCATTACAGCTTTCTTTGCATGATCATAAGTTATGTCCGGCTCTGTGCATTGTCTTGCATCTTGCCCCTGCCTTCGGGCACATATCTTGTTTGTCTTGCATGTTTGTCTAGGTCTTCGGCCTTGTCAAAAAGGGGTCATCTCTGGGCTTTGACATTCACTCCCATCATTGTTATGACTTTCGAGTTCTGTCAAAGATGGGCAACTGTAGACACCCCATTTTTGACCGCCCTCAAGACTTGGACGTCACCATTGGAACACTTGGTGATTACCCTTGTTTGTGTTCGTCTTGAGTTCCCGGAGGTCTCGGTTGCGTGTCTTGCCTCAGGATCTCTCGACTCGACCGTGTTGTGTCTGGTTTTGCACCAAACACTTGTGTTTTGCCTTGGAGGGGCAGGGAATGCCTTGTGAGGCATCCCCACACATCACTGGCCATGGCTTGAGGCCACCGGCCAGTGATTTTATGCCATCGGCAATGTATATTGCCAGTCGGCACTCTTTGTTGCCGGTCGGCCATTTATTTTGCCAAAATAGCAATTTTGAATGGCCGATCACTGTTCATCTACTTTTAGTAGATATTTTGTGCCAGCTGTGATAGCTGGCACCCACTCTGTTCCCCTCCATACACGTGTATGGAGGGATTTCCCTCTTGGATGGCTTGTTTTGGAAGCCTTACAAGAGGGAGTTGCCTATAAGAAGAGGGATCCTCTCTTGGCATGAGGGTTACAAAAATTTCAGAGGGAGCTCTGGATTAGGGTTAGGGTTGATACATATTTCCTATGTCTATATCTCTCTCTTGTGTGTGTCTAGTGTGTGTTTGTCCATACTATTGCACACAAACACATAGTGTTACACCTTCTCTTGGTTGTTGAGGGACCAGAGGGTTGTTCTTGGTGTTCTTGACTGGATTTGAGCTCAAGGAGGCAACAAGATCGTCATTTGTGAAGGAGGACTTCAAGGGTAAGAAACTAGTCCCTTTTTACCCCATTTTTGCACACTAATTTTACCCATCTTGCAATTGTTTTTTGGCTTTGCATATAATACATAAAAGTTCTGTTTTTAAGGCGCCTAAATAGTTTGTTAAGAGTGTTTTAAGCTTTGGGGTTGTTTGACCCCTCTTAAGCCTTGTTTGGCCCTTGTATTGTGCTATTTTGTGTGAGCTCCGGGACTTTGGTGTTTGGGCCTCCTCACCACTGAAATCTTGAGGGATTTCAGTGGTAAGGATGGTGCCTTGAGGTCCCAAGAAGGAGAGGGCCACCCCCTCTCCTTGTTGTCCTTGAAAAAGACTATTTTTGCCTCTTGAGGGAGCACCTAGCTTAGGCTCTTGTTGACCATGCCTTAGCTGTTATTTATGCTTATTTTGCCATGAAATAGCATTGTTTTAAGTTGGTTTTGGTACACCATGCTTGTATGCTTGCATTTCATGGTCCCTTTGATGTGTCAAAGGCTTGTGTTGCATGCTCCATGTTTTGGTCATTGTGCATGCTTTTGAATTCAAGTCATTTAGATGCCATCTAAGTAATCTTTTGGGCTTTGTTTTATGTGCTAAAACTCTGTTTTGGGTCATTGAATTCATGCCATGTTTGGTCTTGTTAAGTGTGGTTCAATACCCCTTTAGCTCACTTTGAATCTTGGACTTTGCTTGCATACCTTGATTGCATTGTTTGGGTTAGTTTGGCACCATGTTCTTGCATGATTTTCAAAGCTTAATTTACATGCTAATTGTCCATGTTATGCCTCTTTCAAGTGTGCTTGAGAGTTGCCCTTTTGTGCTTAAGTATTAGCCCTTTAACATGTGCATGTGTGCGCGTGTGTTGGCCTCCATGTTTGAGCACTTTGGCCACTGATTTAGGCTTGTTTGAGAATTGCCTAATCATGTTTAAGTCCATCTCTTTGCTTGTTTGCATGCTCACCTCGCATGGTTGCTTGCATACTTGCATATACACATTGCATTGCCATGTTACATCCTTAGCTCGCATGCCTAGGTTGCATTGCATTGTGCATGCATTGCCTCACCTCTTGAAGTGAGTCATGATAGAGGTAGAAGCCCCTTGGTTTGACTATGTGCATTGCATTACATTTGAAATGAAAAATGCACAACTTGGTCTCTTGGGCTATCACGCATTGAAATGCGCGCTTGATGGTCCGAGAACCAAGGACCATGTCCCTTTGAGTCATAAACATGATAAGGGATATGGTCGGTGCATACATTGCTTGAAATGCATTGCCATGCTGCGCCTTGCCCTCTGCTGCTGTCAATTGCAGGTTCTGCAGACATTCTTGGCCGACCGGCAGTGTTCAGTGCCGACCGACCATAAATCCATGGCCGATAGCTTCATCAACAGCCGATGATCACATCTTACTGCCGGTGGCCATTCTCCTCAGCCGGTGGTGTCTCCCAATGTCCAGGGAAGCAATTCGGAGACTTTGGCTATTTTCAGAGGGGCAGAGCAGGAAAAACAGAGGCGGCTTGTGCATGGCACTGGACTTCCGAGCAAGACCCGAGCATGCGTGCATTAGACCCTCTTCTTGAGGCCCATTTTTTATTGCTTTTCTTATCTTAGTTAATTTGTTAATTAATTAGGTAATTTGTAATAATTAATTAGCTTGCGAGTTAGTTAATTTGTATTATTCTTTCGGTCCCTCCGAGCGAGGGCGAATTTGTAATAAGTGTGGGTGAGTGTGTGCATGTCTTCCAACCCCCACTTCTTTCTCCCTTTTACTTACCTGCTTTGATGGTTAGTAATAGGTCATGTTTAATTTAGCGTACCTTATGCTATGCATGCGTGCATCATTCATCAGTATTGCATGCACCGGGCTCTCGGCGCATCATGCTAACTGCATTAGTATTTCAAATCTAACTTGAATACATGCTACTTGTGCATTTTCACATGTCATTCATAGACTAGCCGGGCCTACTCTAGTGACATTCCATATGCGTTGCATTAGACATTTAAACATGGACTTGGATCATGCATTAATTGCTAGCGAGTTCTTTGTTTTGGCACGGAGTACGATGTAAGTATTTATGCTTTAGCATCCTTGCATGTATGTGTGTGTTGCCATGATAGCATGATTACCATGAGGCTAGCTGCTTATGTGATATAACTGCTTGAATGCCTGTGGGTGAAGGTTGGATTGTCTGAGTTGGAATAGCTCATTGAAATCCGTGTTTTAGCCTACTTGCGAGTAGCAAATTCCAAAATATTTTTTGAAAACAAACGGATATGCAATGCTTATTCCCAAATTAGGCAATCTAGTCTATACTTTTGTGCTGTGCGCATAACATAGTAATTCTAGACTAATAACCGGAATAAGAACACATAACGTTTTTAAAATTGGATATCATGGTTAGTAGAGGCCGATCTTCGGATCGGGCGAGAGGGGGTGCTCATAGATGACCTTCCCCAATCGTACCCAAGTTCCCGAGCCGAGGCAACTTTGGTGATGACGGACACGTAGCCTTTGGCACCGAGTCAGGGTTTCCTAAATTCCCCCAAAATAAAATATTTAGGTGGCGACTCTGTATCTGGCAAAGCAGTCCATGTTTGGTACTTCTTTTCTAAAAATCTGTTTTCTCAAAACAATTTGCCGGATTTGGACTCTTTGGTTCAGATTAAGAACCATGACAAAAAATCAAGTCCGAACTGTAGCACGAGGGCCTCACGCAGGCGCGTCTACAGGGCTTTATCCCCTTGATATTAATGAGCTCGGCCCAACCTTGTTAAAAATCGCTACCCTTGAGAAGCAATTCAGAAAGGCACAGGGAATTAACTCTATTCCTGACACTGAGGATGGGTACACCGAGGCTACCATAAGACTCCCAGACAGATTCAAAATGCCACACATTGATTGTTTCGACGGTTCTAGAGATCCTATGGTACATATCCGGCTTTTCTTGGACATCCTGAAACCGATGGGCCTGACTAAGCCTCAGAAACTCTCTCTATATGGAAGAACCCTGTTAGGTATAACAGCCACTTGGTACGCCAAGTTGGAGGATACAGTAAAGCAGAACTGGGAAGAGTTGGCTGAGGCATTTGTCAATCAGTACTCTTACAATACCCAACTTGAAATGACCATTCAAGAGCTTGAAGTAACCCAGTAGAATCCTGGAGAACCTTTTGTGGAATTTCTTGCAAGGTGGAGAGCAAAGGCAGCACAGATGACAGATCACCCTTCTGAAAGGGATCAAGTGCGGATAGTGGTACAGAACCTTGAACCTAATATGTTGCAGAAGTTAATAGTTGCTCCACTATTCACTTTCAAAACTTTGCATGAATTGGGGGTTCAGATTGAGAATGCATTTAACAGAGAAATTATTCCCAGAACAAACGAACCAACAAGGAGAGTGTTTTTAGGGAGTACCAATGCTGGAAGTAGCACGATTCCCATACCCACTGAAATCAACACCATCACCACTCCTAAAATTGCAAACCCCTTCACCAATACCAACCCACAAACAGCCAGCCCAGCTTGAGCTCAAGGAAGAACTTTCACCCCCCTCTATATGAGCTTATCCAGCGCACTAAAAATCCTGATAAAAAGAGGATATCTCAAAGCCCTTATCCTCAACCTCTTCCTGACCCACTCCCTACTAGACATAACCCCACAAAATACTATTTGTATCATCAGCAATGCGGTCATGGCACCAATCGTTGTTACTGCTTTCGTCATGAGGTTCAGAATCTCATCGACAACCAGATAATAACTCCACCTCAAGACTCCAATGTTGCTACCAACTCACTTCCTATCCATGACCAAATATCTCCTGTCCACCTTAACCTCATCCATATCCTCCCATCTACCTACAATCCCAGCATATACATCACCCCGACCTATTTACCTAAGCCTGAGGTGTTCATTCCAGAAAGTACTAATTTGTGCATGATGGATGCACCCAATCCGGTTCAGGTACGCCAAGGGCGGCAAATGGGTGAACCCATTACTGCTGAGATGTTGGGAATGATTGAAAATCTTCAAAGAAAGTGGGCAAATTTAACATTTGGGGTTTCAATTCCGTCAAAAAGCTTCCTAATCCTGGGGTGAGCTACAGTTAAAAAAGGCCAACCTGAAACTATCTCAAGTCTGGGTGATGATAGATCAACAACAAATGGGCCTCGCTTCGATATAGCCCCCTAATCCCTTGGCCAAGCAGAAGCAAATGACAAGTACAAAGCTGGGACAAGCATGGATCCCTATGCATAACTTTGGTGGGCTATTACAACTTTGAAGGTCAAAGGGTTGAACAAACAGCAAGTGCTTGCCGTTGTTTCAAAAACTGTGGATTACACTTTTGTCGCTCAGGATGAGATCATTTTGAATCAGGCGATAAATAATGAAAAGGGATGCTTTACCCGAAACACCCAT
The DNA here is from genome assembly GCF_055761805.1 of Camellia sinensis. Taxonomy (NCBI): domain Eukaryota; kingdom Viridiplantae; phylum Streptophyta; class Magnoliopsida; order Ericales; family Theaceae; genus Camellia; species Camellia sinensis. Next base: position 196,147,052 of record NC_138964.1, read on the forward strand.
CCTAATTCCAGTCCTGAGCCTATGAATACCCGACCAACACCCGCCAACCCATTTGCCAATGTTTCTAAACTTAATACTTCCTCCTCCCAAAAACGAACCTTCGCCCAACTCTTTATGAGCCTAACATGTGCATTGAAGGTACTGATGGAGAAAAGGTATCTCAAACCGCTCAATCCTCGATCTCTCCCTAATCCTCTCCCACCTACACACAACTCTACTGAATATTGCACATTCCACCAGCAGTATGGTCACCATACTGACCGTTGCTTTCGTCTTCGCCATGAAATTCAAGACCTGATTGACAATAAGGTTATCACCCTACCTAAAAATCCCAAAGCTGTCAATAAACCTCTCCCTAACTGTAATAAATTGCCATCCCATGACATAAATCCCATCTATGGTTTGCCAATAACCAACATTGACCCTAGCCAGCATGGCCAAGGAGATGTGTGGGGACAATTAGGATAATTGTGAGGCTTAATCTGTGACACTCAATTTCAAAGTCTGAAATTAATCCTGCTGGGTAAGGATGTTAGTATTGCTAAATAGAAGGTTAGTTTGAACCCTCCCGTAGGCTACTTGAAGTTGTTTTTGAATTCTGCCCATGGACTTGGAGAGTGAAAGTCCCTTTTGTTTCTAGGGCACTGATTTTTTTGTGAGTTGTGTCTTGTAACTATATGTTGTGAGTTTTATTTTCTGTCTTTTCTTGCATTGTTACGTCAGTTGAGTCTTCCTTTGAGTCGCTTGCATGTACCCTCAGGTCTTCATTTTGGTGTTTTAATAATAAGAAAGCAGGAGTCAAGTTTTTGATCATTTTGTTGTGCCTATTGGAATGCATGTGTGACCTTTTACAAATAGAAAAGCTTTGAATTTGTTCTTTGAATGAGATTCCATTATAAGCTCAAGTATTGAGAAGGATCCCCTGAATGGTTTGAGTGAATTCTAACTTATCGGCTTAAAGTCATTCATGATTTCAAAAATTTTAAGCTGTTTCTTTTGCAAAACTTACGAAGATAGGTTCAAAATTCTACGTGGTATTCTACATTGTCCTGGGATTCTCTTCACTGTTAGGCAATCATGTTGGCAAGCACAAGGCGACTTTCAAACCTGCAAGTACAAGGCGACTTTCAGGCCTTAAAATCATAAAATTTCTTCCCCTAGTGTTTTCATTATTTCAAGAAGAAATGGATAAGCGAAGCCAAAAAAAAAAGAAAATGAAGAGAAAAGAAAAAGAAAGAAAGAAAAGGAAAAGAAGTCAACCATCAAGCCAGGGGTATCCATTGGAATGAAATCCAATCAACTGTGAGAAAGGAAACTTCTGCCTGAATTCGGGGAAGCCAGTGCAAGAAGGTACCACATTGCGAGAAGAACCAACTTTGAAAATGGAGCAAAAGAAAAGAAGAAGGCATGCATAAGAGACTGGAGAACCAAGCTCAAATCAAGGCGAAGCCAGTTCCGGTGTTAGGGCAATGGTGACTATTGATCAAATTCACCGCAAGCGTTGTAATACTAACCTTGAGAGGCTCGCTAGGCCAAAAACCCGAAAGGGAAACCTAGGAAAAAGTTAAAGCATGAAAAATGAGAAATCAAATAAATATAGCTTGCAAGGTTAAAAACCCCGAAGGGGCAACTTTGGCAAAAGTTAGAGCGCAAAAGGAGAGTGTTAACACCCGAGTGAATCTTAGTCATGAACTACGTTGACTTGATTCCCATTCTTGGGATGCGTAGGCAACTTCATCCTGAAGTTCGGTCTTAACCATATCTATCTCATCCATCTCAACTCAATCATGTTGCCCAATTCACGTTGTCAGCCTCGCATCAATCCATGAGCTACACCGACTGTTGCACATATCATACTTGCATTGGGTAAGAAAGAACTAGCTTGAATCAACAAGTGGAGAAATTTCAATACTTGAACTTATTAGTAGAATCTCTACCTTGACCAAAAAAGAATCAAAACTTGGGTCTTGCGAAATTGAGTTTTAAAGGGAGCATAAGTAATACTAGGGGCACTATGAATGATCAGTTACCTTGAGTCTTTTTCTACTTTTGGGTTAGTTGTGAGTTCTGTTGTGTTATGCCTGGTGTTTGTCTTGGTCTGTGCTCTTCATCAAGTCACCATAATATGTTTGTTGCTTACATGCACTCTTCATCGAGTCACCATAGCGTGTCTGTTGCTCAAATTTCAACAGAGTGGCTTGGTTAAAATTCCATGCATGAAGGTTTACCCCAATCTCTAAAACAAGTCTATGTGTGGAATTCATAAACGAGCTGAGAGTGCCCACACAAGGGGCATCGCATTCATGATTATTGCAAAGTCCATATGAGGGATCTATCACTGCTTCAGAGGGGACTAGAATAAGTTCTCAACATGTTGGAGCAGAAGGGAAGCATGAGTCTGGTGGGTTGACAACTGTTCTAGGATCTGATGATCCCCATTGCACGTGCCTGCATAATGTTGAAAACAGTAGCCAGTGATGGAAAACTAGGGGCAATTTTCAGTACATCTGATCAGGCCATCAATCGAGCAAAGGACAATAGTGGCCAGTTGTAGACGTGCCTGAATGTTCCAAGCTCCGTGCGCGAAATGGCCCAGAAATCCCGTTTTGTTCATGAGGCTGCTACAGTTTGGACTCAAATGTCACGGTTCTGAATCTAGTCTCGCAAAGTGCAATGCAAGACCGAAAAATCACCACAAATTCCAAATCCGGCAAATCGTTTTGGAAAACTAATTTTTGTAAAGAAGTGCCAAACATGAACTGCTTTGCCAGATACAGAGTTGCTACCTAAATATTTTTGTTTTGGGAAATTTACGAAACCTTGACTCGTTGCCTAAGGCCACGTGTCCATCATCACCAAAGTTGCCTCGGCTCGGGAACTTGGGTACGAGAGGGGCAGGTCATGCAATGAGCACCTCCGCTCGCCCGATTAAGGATCGGCCTTTACTAACATGGTATCTTGTTTTTGAAAACACATGCATTCTTGTTCCGGTTATTTAGCTAGAATTACTATGTGATGTGCACAACATACAAATATAGACTAGATCGCCTAAATTGGAACAAAATATCTCATGTTTGTTTGTTCGAAAATGGTTTGAAGGTGCTACTCGCAAGTAGGCTAAGACGTGGATTTGCCACCCTCAAGTGGGCTTAAGAAAACATGATTTTGCCACTCTCAAGTGGGCTTAAAACTCGCATTTCAATGAATTGTTCCAATTCAAGTAATCCAGCCTTCACCCACAGGCATTTAGGCAGTTATGGCAAAATAAGCAATTAGCCTCATGGCAAGCATGTTATCATGGCAACACTCACACTTATGCAAGATGTTAAAGCATAAAAGCTTACCTAGTACTCCGTGCCAAAACAATAGCTAGTTAGTAATCAATGCATGATCCTAGTTTATGTTAAGATGGCTAATGCAACACATGCAAAATGCAGCTAAAATAAGCTTGGCTATCTAGAATGGCATATGAATGCAACACTTAGCATGTATTTGAGTAGGAATTGAAATACGATGCAATTAGTATGATGCGCTGAGCCCGGTGCATGCAAGATAGATGAATGAATGCACGTATGAAAAGCATAAGTATGCTAATTGAAATATGCCCTAAGACTAACCATCGTAAGCAGTTAAATAAAAGGGAGAAAGAAATGGGGGTTGGAAGACATGCATCACACACACACACACACTTATTACAAAATTCGCCCTCTCGACGGAGGGTCCGAATAAATAATACAAATTAACTAGTTAGCTAACTACCCTAGCTAATTAATTATTACAAAACCTTAACTAATTAAGAAAATTAATTAAGTTACAAAACAGTTAAAGCGGCCTCAAGAGGAGGGACAAATGCATGCTCGATCGGCTTTGCTCAGAAATCCGTTGCCATGCCCTATGTTACCTCTGTTTTCACACTTATGCTCCTTTGAAAGCTATGAAAATCTCTGTGAGGCTTCTGAACCACCTCATGAACACTCTGAGTGGCCATCGGCCAAGTGGTATGGCCATCGGCCAAGGGAAATGGGTTACCGACCACTTTTTAGTCCATCGGCCAAATATTGTTAGCCGATCGGCACTCCAGATAGCCGATCGGCCATCTCTTCCTGCAGACTGCTCCTTTTGCTGCAGCAGAGGACAAACAAGGGCGTGGCAATACATTTGCAAGAAAATGTTGTGCAACTACACCCCTTACCGTGTTTGGGACTCAAAGGAGTGCAGTGTTCGACTCTTGAGCCATTAATCATGCATTTCGATGCATGATGGCCAAAGAGGCCGAATTGCACAAATCAATATGGAATGAATGCACAAAACACATTAATGCCTCACACTCTATCTTGTTGGATCAAGAGTGTCAGCGATCGAGGATTAAGGCACGTTTCGTCATGTCAAGTACAAAACATCCCTCGGTCCTTGTGTTTGGTTGGACACCCCAAACCAAACACAATACAATGCATGCAACATGGAAAAGCTATGCAATGCAACATAAGCATGCCAAATGCAATATGACTCAAACATGCACACAAGGCTAAGGTAACAAGCATGCCAAATGCAATGCAACCTAAACATACAATGTGACAAAATGCAAGCTAGTAAGCATGCAAAATGCAACCTAAACAGACAATGTAATAGGCATGCAGCAACAATACCAACAACAAGCATGCAACAACACACAAACCACATGATCCATGGACTTATACCAAAAATGGATAGGCCTCAGCCATACCAAAAACAGTGGCCAAGTGTGATGAAACGATGGAATAAAATGCAAATCAAGCATGCATGCCAATTGGCCTATCACTTAGGCATAAGGACACAACTCTCAAACATGATCAAGGAGTGACAAATATGATAATGTGGCAATGTAATAAGCTCTGAAATCATGTGAGGAATGATGCCAAATCATGCACACAAGTCAAGTATAGCATGCAAGAAAGCTCGAAGCTTGGAACTAACAAAAGGGATTACACCATGGTTATACAAAGCAAGCCCCGAAGGGCCAAGGGCAACCAAATAGTCCCAAGGCAGGTCAATACAAGACCAAAATCATGCTCGAACCTAGCCAACACAAGCTAGAACAAAAACCGAAAGCATGAAGCATGCAAGGCTAGCAAGGCTAACAAAGAGGTGTTACACTACACCTATTACAACCAAACATGGCATGTCTTAACCAATGAAAAAAAGAGTTATGGCATGTCAAAATAAGCCCAAAAACCCACTGAGATGGCATCCTAAAGACCTAAGCATGGAGGCATGCACAACGACCCACTCTTAAGGCATAAAACACCAACTCTTCAAAGCATTAAAGGAGTGACAAAGGCAAGTGTATGGCTACACTACATGGACTGAAATATCATATGAAATGATGCCAAATCATGAAAATGGTCCAAGTAAAGCATGCTAATGACTTGGACACTCAAAGCTAACAAGCTAGAATGCACCAAAGCTATACAAAACAATGCATGCATGACTAAAACAACACCAAACAGAGCTTAAACATGGTCAAACATGACTAAAAGTTCCTTTGAGTTGAGCCAAAATATGCAAGCATGATGGTCCAAATGCATGATGCATGTAAAGGCAAATAAGAGGATTGCAAGACAAGTGCATGATGCATGTAAGAGGCTATCAAACCACCTTAAAAAAGAGGTATAGCATGGCTAAATAACACCAAATACTCGCTAAAATGAAGCCAAAACATGCTAAGCAAACATGCTACCCTTATGAGCTAACAATACAAGCATAAGAGACATAAGGAGAGGAGGGTGTCCCTCTCCTTTCAAGACTCCAAAACTACTTCTCTACCACTAAAAATCCTCTGGATTTCAGTGGTGAGAAGGTCAAAACAAGGTGGTTCCAAAGCTCAAAAAGAAAGGCACAAAATAAGGCCAAACAAGGCCTAAGAGGGGGTAGACTACCCCCACCCAAAAAGTGACCTTAAACAATCATCACAAGCATGAAAAATCAGAACTTTTGTTAGTTTAGATTTAAGCTTAAAACAATATACAAGTAGGTCTAAAAGCTTAAGCCAAAATGGGGGATTAAAAGCTAGAATCTCACCCTTGAAGAACACCTTCAAGAACACAACTCCAGTAGCCTCCTCTGATCAAAACCAGCCCAAGAACTCCAAAACCAACTCCTAAGGACCTCAGCAACCAAAGGATGGTGTATTGCTAGGTGTTTGTGTGCAATAGTATGAAGAAATCACACTTTTGGGCACAAACAAGAGCAAAGGGAGAGAGAGAGAGGTAAAATATATCTATTGACATGGATAGGCCCACAAGGCATACGGCCCACAGTAAACCACCCCAAACCCATCGCTTGGGACCAATGGCATAACCCGGTTGGCAAAGCCCAGGACAGCTGGAGGCCATCTAGACATGAAGGGCCAATGGCATTTGGGCACATGGCAGGTGGGACACGGGCCACATCAGCAGACAAAGATCTGCAGAGTTATTATCACAACACATCACCATTAATGCATCCATCACAGCATTTATTACGACAGCACCCCCCGTCGGAACAGAGCCTCCATCACCCTGAACAAGGTAAGCTACGGCACAGGCTTTCGGCGAAGGAAAGCACGTCACAAGAGATAGGAAAAATGATAACTAAAGAATATAAGTAAGGATAGGAGGACAAGAATAAGGTTAAGCTATCTCTCTCTCTCAATCCCTCTCTACACAGTTTTTCTCATACTCTACTCTACTAATTCTCACACCGGAGGGTTCACTGGGGGACTACCCCGTTCCCCTCTGGGCTTGCATGCAGGTCGCCTGACGGAGTCATCACCCTGAGCCGGAGTCTGAAGAGCCTGGACCAGTCCGACCCATCCACCCGGGAACCAGAACCTTATCATATATAGAGAGAGATATAGAACTTGTTTATGAAATTTTCAGAACCTTTAGAAAGGGAGGAGAAGCTCCCTTTTTATAGAATTTCAATTCTCAAGCTTGTTGAACAAGCTTGAGTCTTGAAACAAATCCCTTCATACACGTGTATGGAGGATGGCAATTGTACCCACCAGCTGTCACAGCTGGCAAAAAATATCTGCAAAAAATAGATGGAAAGGTCCCGGCTAAAAAATATGGCCGATCGACCAAAAAGAGTGCCGATCGGCCACCACTTTTGGCCGATGGCAAGAAAACATGGCTGATGGCATCATGCCTTAGCCGATGGGTTGAGGAGGTCGCCAACAAGCCACCCTCTTCCCTCAGAAGCAAAACCACAAGTCCTTGGTCCACAACCAAGTACAAAACAGACAAGTTAAGATATCCTAAGGCAAGGCATGCAGCCAAGACCTTCGAGAACTCAAAACGAACACGAGTATGGATGATCATCGAGTGTTCAAACGATGACGTTCAAGTCTGGAGGACGGTCCAAAATGGGGTGTCTACACCAGTGACTGGACACTAGAGGCAATCTTCAGCACATCTGATCGGGCCATCAATCAACCAAAAGGCATGAAACCAAACAGTGGCCAGTGACTGGACACTAGGGGCAATTTTCAGTGTATCGAATTGGGTCATCAGTTGAACAAGGGGCATGGATTCAACGTTTCCCTCCATCCGCTTAAAGCCTTTTGTTGGGCACTTTTCCTTGGATTAGGGTGGGCTCACTCCGATGATGATTCTGATATGATTCAGCTTGTGAAAGTTATCTTCGACCATGTCGAGACTCTCTTGGGATTGACATCTTCCCTCTGATTAATACATGTGCTTTGGATTATGCCCTCATGTTTATACACTCCGGTTATGTTGAACTGCGTAATTGGTTGCTCTTACTCTTAACTTTGTTTTGTAGTTAGCAGAGTTTTGTCAAGTCGCCTCCTTTTGTGTTACATTGCAATGAGTTATGGAAAGTTGCCCTACACTGATTTTGTAAGGTACATGACGCATTACTCTGAATAATGCTCATTTCCCTTTGCATACCGCGCATCGCTCACCTGCATTACACTATTTTGTGAATTTCAACTTGCATCGCACTGTTTTGTGCACTTTGTATCACACTATCCTATTCACTTTGTATCGCACTATTTTGTGCACCATAGCACTGTCTTGTGCATTTCACATAACATCGCACTATTTTTTGCATCGCATAGCATTGTCATGTGCATTTCACATTTTATCTTACATCGCACTATTTTGTGCATTACATAGCACTGTCTTGTGTATTTCATCTTACATCGCACTATTTTGTGCATTGCATAGCATTGTCTTGTACATTTCACATTTCATCTTACATCGCACTATTTTGTGATTTACATAGCACTGTCTTGTGCATTTCACATTTCATCGCACTATCTTTTGCATTTCATCTTACATCGCACTATTTTGTGCATTGCATAGCACTGTCTTGTGCATTTCACATTTCATCTTACATCACACTACTTTGTATCACACTATCTTGTGCATTTCATCTAACATCGCACTATTTTGTGCATTGCATAGCACTGTCTTGTGCATTTCATATTTCATCGCACTATCTTGTGCATTTCATCTTATGTCGCACTATTTTGTGCATTGCATTTTGTATAGCACTATTTTGTGCATTCATTCACCCTCACTCACGCTATCTTGTGCACCTTGTATTTTTTATCTGATCGCGCTGTCTTGTACACTTCTAGGTCTAGGAGACCTTAAATCCTCTAAAGGTGCAATTCCTTTGGTGTTTGTCGCGCCCGAATGACTTCAGGCGGTCTAGTATAGCAACCTGACCGTGTTTGTAGTGAGTTCCTAGGAGATCAACTGAGACGATAGAAACTAGAGTTCGAATGGCGATGCCTAGAAGGCAAAGGTTCGGAATTTTTGAGACTAAAGTCTGGTTTAAATACCCAGGGGTGTATCCTCGGCTTGAAATTTGTATGGCAACCCCATAGGTTGAGGTAGCTTGTATGCGCCTCAATTCTGGATACTGAACCAACCTAGCCTGTCACCCTGTTGGAGAATAGGGAATGTTGCAAACATAGCCAGTGAGAAAAGTAGTACTTTGGTTTCAAAGCGCAAGATGAAGGAAGAAGTCTTAAAACCAAAAAAGGAGGAGGAACTTTGTTTTGTTTTGTTTTGTTTTATTCCGATAAATTCGTAAGTTGTTTTTTTTTTATTTCGTGTGTGTTGCATTCATACGTTACTTTTGTTTCATTTTTATTTTTATTTTTGTTTTGTTTTTGTTGTTTTGTTTTATTCCGATGAAAAGTAAGTTGGTATTCTGTCCCATACCCATACTATCGAGTATTTATCGCCGAAAAATGTACAGCAATCATCGCCGGCGATGCTTTTCCGATGAGCGACCGACCAGGTAATCGACTGGTATTGCTCTGTTTTGTGTCTAGTCTGTGTCCATTTTGTGTCCAATTCATCGAGTTTTATCATTTCATTGAGTTTGATTTTGTGTTATCATTAGTGAGAGGCTCAATTTTTAGTTCAGAACTTATTCCTAAAATCTAAATATTCATACCATTTGGATTTTCCATTCGGATTTGCACAAAACAAACTCATTTTATTAATATCAGGGATTAACCCCGATCAAATTTGTACAAACATATATACAAAGAAAAAAAAAAGAAAAAAAAAACAAAAAAAAATAAAACATAAAATAAAAATTAAAATAGAGAGAGAGAGAGAGAGAGAGAGAGAGGAATCTTGTTCTTCTTTTTCTCCGGCGACGGCCACACGCTGACCTCACTTGCTCGGCTCTCCTGTCGATTTCTTCCTCTTGGTTTCATTTGAGGAAACCCTTGAAGGCCTTACCTCAGTGCTTGCAGGACCACCGAGAGAGTTGCCCCCCCGCTGATCATCAAAAGCAAAGTACGAAGGTGCTCCAAATCGGGCCATGATGGTAGATTTCCATTTTAGCTCTTTGTTCTCTGCCTTCAACGTGCAAATCTCTGCTCGCACATCCTTGTACATACGCTGGAGCAGAGAGAGTTGGGTGTTAACCCGATGTACCTTGCAGGTCCTGTTTTGTAGCTGATGAGATAAGTTAGTGACCATGGCCACTGTCTCCATACACGACTTCAGGGTGTAGTGGTTGGCTTCAATGTCAGTTTGAGCAGCCATTATCTGCTCGATTGTTAGTGTAGGAAGGTTAGGGTGAGTAGGAGCAGAGGCACTTTGTCCAGGAGAACTCATGGGATCATTAAGGTCTAGAAAAAGAGTAAGGGGGTAGGACGAAGTCATATGTGAGAAGAGAGCAGAGAGCAGACTTAGTTCTATCTCTCTAAGTCTCTCTGTTCTATCTCTCTCAAGGAGTGATAAAGAAGAAGACAAAAAAGAAAAAACAGACAGCAGAGAATGATGAAGAAGAAGACGAAAGAGAAGATGAAGAAGAAGATAGAAGAATAGAAGAAAGAATGACGAAGAAGGAGAAAAAGACGAAAAAGAAAGACAAAAAAGGAGAGAGAGCTGAGGCAATTGTCGGCTAGCTGACGCAAAAAGGCGAGGCCGCGTGTCAGATGTGATTTTCGAAGGAAGAGAGAGGCGGGAGAGTTATATACATATATGTATATGTATTGTATATCTATGTATTATATACATATTTGTTTGAATGTATGGTCACAAGAGTGGCTTGGGTTCAGTGGTTCAACTCAGTGGTTGAGGACTGAAAGGTTGAGCCCGAGGTTAGGGGTTCGAACCCCACAACAAGTGTTTCTTTGTTTCGTTTTGGTTATATATATATATATATATATATGTCTCGTATACCTATATATATTTGTTTGAATATTTTGTCACAAGAGTGGCGTGGCTCAATGGTTGAGGACTCGAAGGCCAAACTTGAGGTCAGGGGTTCGAACCCTCGTATCCATGCATTTGTGTTTTTTCTTTCTTTTTGCGTGTTTTGTGTATGCACGGTAACGTCAGCAAATGGAATATGCCTTCTTAATAACGGCATCTTCCTGCTGACGTCTGCAAATAGAATATTCCTTATCGGTAGCAGAATATTCCTCAAATATGTATATGTATACCTTATGTACATATCTGTGTGTATTTTATCTGTATATGAATATATGTATACCGTATGTATATATCTGTGTGTATTTTGTTTGTATATGTATACAATATTTGGTATTTATAAAAAATAAAAAAAAAATAAAAAATAAAAAAAGAAATCCTTGTACTATACCTTTCTCCTCTCACAATTTCAGCGTGGTTGGAGTATGTCACCCTATGCATCTACTACACTATCCATTGCATTCATTACATCATACCATTTTATCACCTGTATCCTTTCCATGTTAAGCTTAGTTTGGTATGTGCCCATACTTTTCACGTTAAAACATAGTTCTGTCATGTGTACGCACCTATTTTGTACGGATTGTGGTTTGAGGTTTTCGGCACCTTTTCTGTGTTAGACATGGTTTGTTTTGTGTCCACACGTTTTCTAGGTAAGACTTAGTTTGGCTTGCGCCCCTTATTCTCTTCATTCACTACATCCATGGCATCGTACTTTGTCTTGTTGCAGTAAGCATTTAGGATAATTATCTTTCCCGAGTAGATCATTCCTCACTTATCATCCCACCCAATTACTTGTACTTTTTCTCTTTCTACGAAAAACATAGTTTTGCATGTGCTCACACCCCCTTTCACGTTAAAACATGGTTCTGTTATGTGTAAACATCCATGCTACACTGAGGCCAGTATTGAGGATGTAGGCACTTAGCCTGTGTTAGGCGTCGTTTGGCTCGTGCCACCACTTCTTCTCTATATAAAACGTAGTTTGATTTGTCTCCCCGTTCCTTTATGGTATTCGTGTGTTTTGCACTGCTCGAGGCTTAGATTGCTTACATTGTATATCATTTGAATTTTCATTACATTGTATATCATTTGCATTGTTTCATTGCATTGTGTTTTATTTGCACCCTGCTCCTGAACTACGCTGGTTTGATTCCTTGCAAAGGGATACGCAGGCAACCCTCGGGTTCAACCAACAGCATCTACATTTTGTTTATTTGCCCAAGTCTTATGGCCTTGTCAAAATGGGTCATCCTCAGGCTTTGACATTCACTCACGTTATTTCATGACTTCGAGCTCTATTAAAGAGGGGCAATTGTAGACACCACATTTTTGACTGCCCTTAAGACTTGGGCGCTTTATTCTAAACAATCGATGATGAAAGTTACACTGTGCAATCTTTTGAATTCTCAGCGACAAAATTTCGATTCAAGATCTAATCCCAACCTTACACCCCATTTTGGCCAAACTATTTTAGACCTTAAAACCCTCCTTTCAAAATATTTTTCCAAATGCTTTTGCGATATTCTGAGGCTCGCGTTTCGTTTAAAACATTGCACCTTTCGGTAAATCGAGTAAGGACAAAGTGAAAATAATGAAAGGGAGGTGAACTCTTTGAAAAAAATCTTTAAAACATCTTATTTAGAGGTTTGGAGTTGAAGAAAATAAGAGTGGAGGGAAGAAAACTAGTTGGGGGAAGAGTTAGGCATCAATCCGTTAGGACAAAACTGGGTAGCCTTCACTAAATCAGGTTTACCTCTTTCTACACTTAGACTTTAGTTATGAGGCCACTACCATTGGAAAGAGGACTTCCGGGGTTTCATTTTAGACTCAAGAATCTCCCAAAGTCGAGTCCGGATGAGGGAGATATGGCTGTTTGAAGTTAGGCATCAATCCGATTAAGACAAAAATGAGCTACCTTCAATAAAACAGGAATATCTCTTTGCACACTTAGAATTGAGATGTGAGGCCACCTCCATTGGAAAGTAGACTTCCGAGGCTTCAAGTTAGACTCAAGAATAACCAGCAAAGAAGTCTGGATAAAGGAGATATGTCGATTTGAAATTGGGCCTAAAGTACAGTCATGGAGACTCGGTCGGGTCTACGTAGAACCGGCCATTTCTCATCGAGGCCTGGCTTGGCTTCAGTGAAAACTTTTATCGAGTTGCATTTTGGGCCAGCCGTGCATTATTGAGGCCCGACCATAGGTTTTGAGGGCCGACTGGGTGTCTGTAGCGCTAGACAGATAGCAGACGGGAATCGAACAAATATCTTTGTTTGAAGATATTTTCAACCTTTTTGGCTTAAACTCTATAAATAGAGCCCCTTCCTTCAGAATTGAAGGTTAGAAAATTTTCCAAAAGGCTTTGAGAGCTAAAACCATCGTCCTTACTCTTTTGATCTTCAAACTTTCTTTAGCTATACATACGTAATACATACACCATTAGAGCTGGTTCTTGGAGCTTTTTGTTGAGATTTCAAACTAAATTTCAGAAACTTGAGGGTGTTGGAATCAAGTTTGTTTAACTACAAGCATCCTCTCTTTCAAGAGGTATAACTTTTTCATCTTCTTCCTTATTTTTCTTTTACTCTTTTCCTCTCTTTTCCTTGATTTATACACTATTTTGGGGCTGTTTTTGGACGGTTTTTGGACTATTTTTGGACTATTTTCAGAGGCTAAAATATGGTTTAGAAGTCCCAAAAGTGGAGGGGTTAGCCAACCCTCCTTAGCTTTGCTTACTAGTTTTGTATCTCTTTGTTTTTGTCTATCTTTTTGTACTCTTTCAACACACTTTTAGCCACTGTTTTTGGGCTGTTTTGGAACTGTTCTTGGACTATTTTGGAGCTGAAACATGTGATTTAAAATTGCAAAGAGTGGAGGGGTTAGCCACCCCTCCTTAGGCTTTGTTCCATAGCTTTTTCTCTACTCTTTTTACTTACTTTCTCTTGTATTTAGCTACTTTTTTCACCTATTAGGGGCTGTTTTAGGGTTGTTTTAATTTATTTAAATAGCTTATGCTTGGATTAGTTTTCTTGTTGTCTCAGATGTTCATATGCATAGCTCATTGCATGTTTGTTTTAGCTTTTCTTTAAGTAATTTCCTTGTTTAAGGATCTCATTTTAATAATCAACTTGCCATTCATCTCTTTCATTTGAGAGTTATTTCAATCGGTTAACGGTTATTCAAAACATAATCTAGCGACTTACGCTTAATGGCTTAATCTCTATAGAGGTTCATTACCATCGGTGTAGTCTCTTTTTCATGTTGAGAATTACTTCCCGTTTGACGTTTTTCTCCTTTTAGAGGACTTAATCATCATTTTGGACAAAGGGACTAAAGAATGGTAATGAATAAAAGAATTGGTTTAAAAGCAATCAACACGCTTAAAGAAAATGGCTTAAATTGCTTAGGCATGGCCAAACGTTATGCCGAGTTAATTGAGTCAAGAATGATCGTATGCTAATTCATGGCGCTTTGATGATTCTAGAAGCGTCTCTATTACCCTCTTAGAGTTCACTCCATGACAAGAGGGAGGGGTGGTTATGTTCATTTCATTTATCGATTCTTGTCCAAATTGTATTCGAAATCATTAAGCAATCAATTTGCCCATTGATGGATTTGGAAACAACTCTACTCTTCTCTCGAGGCTTTCCCATGACAGAGAAGTGTGAGATGGACAAACAAAGTCGAGAACACTCTGTCTCCACTGTTTTCACTTCAGAGCACCAAATGGACTTACATGGAACAGAGCCACGACCTGCCTTTTGTAGGCCTAGTTGGATGTCAGTGAGGGTCGGCCGGGCATCAATGTTTGGTAAGGTAGTGTGTTGTACAAAAACAGAGGGCAGTGGCTAAAGGTGAAACAGAATAGTCTGGGTAGATAGAGCAGCTTCTGGGTGCTGCACGTGCGAGGATTGTGCATCTTCAGATTTGTGGCTTATTCTTTAGTTACTTATTAATTCATTTGGTTTTGTAATAATTAGTTTAATTCGGACTTTCGGACATTGATTCGGACCCTCCTGCGTGAGGATAAATATGTAATAATGTGTATATCTTCCATCCTTACATCTTTCTCCTTTTTATTTCCTAACTTATGATGGTTAGTTTAGGGCATCATGTTTCGTTTAGCATACTTCGTGTTTGCATCCACTTATATTACATACATTGAGGCTCGGTTCATCATTCTAATCGCGTCATTATTTTAATACTTCATTGAATACATGTTGAAACCGCATGTTATCAAATTGATCCATCTATCATATTAGTAATCGAGCCTAGTAATTGCATATCGCATGTGTTGCATTAGTCATGTTGCATAAGAATCATGCATTTTTCTAACTAGTTTCTCTTTTCGCTTGGAGTACGAGGTAAGCTTTTATCTTCTTTAGCATGATGCATGAGTGTGATTATTGTTATATCTAGCATGTTTACCATGAGGCTAACTGTTTAATTGATAAACTGTTTGAATGCCTGTGGATGAAGGCTATTTGCTTGAATTGGAATAATTTGAATAATGTTCATATGCGATCACTTTTTCAAGTGGTACATATTCAAAACACTTTTTGAAAACAAACATGAATCAAGTGTTCCGATGCTTGCAAAATTAGTCTATACTTGTATGCATCACATAGTAAAGTTAACCTAATAACCGGAACAAGAGCATATAATATAAATAAGATTCACATCATGATTAATAGAGGCTGATTTTTGAACGAGCGAGTGGGGTGTTCAATTCATGGCCTTCCCCTTTCGTACCTAAGTTCCCAAACCGAGACACTTTGGTGATGACGGACTAATCGCCTTTGGCAAGAGTCACGGGTTTCCTAAATTTTCCAAAACAAAATATTCAGATGGCAACTCTGTAAATCTGGCAAAGCAGTCTATTTTTTGCAGTTGATTCAAAACATCTATTTTCCAAAAGAATTGCCATATTTGGACTCCTTTGCGTTTTCATTGTTTCACATTGCACTTGTGAAATAAAATCCATAACCACAAGAGTCCGACACTGTAGGGCTTATTCGCCTTCCGAAAGGAGCGCGGAAAAGTCGAGCTACAATAGTATGGCTTTTACTAATGCTCATGAGACTGCTAAGACCCCTGAGATTGAATTTGGTCTAGAGTCCGAAATGACGGCTATGTTTACTAAACAGTTTAAAAAGAATTTGAAGAAAAAGAAGTGTAATTTCAAGAATCCTAGTTCAAAAGATAAGGGTAATGAAAAACCCAAAATTTTTCCACCAAAAGTTGCTCCAAAAACCGAAAAAAAAAAAAAAAAAAAGACTGTGAAGGAACAAGGTGTCACGTGTTATGAATGTCAAGGGTTTGGTCATATTACTCTTGAATGTCCATCAAAAAAGAACTGGAAGAAAGTCTATACAGTGACTTGGGATGATGAAAGCAGGTCAGAGCAAGAACCTGAAGAAACCGAATCCGGTGAAGATGGAGATAGTACATACATGGTATTCTGGTCTACTGTCACTCAATCATCTCCAAAGCCAGTTAAGTATGCTCGTGGTCAGAATTTGCACCGTGCTCCTACCTTTGATGGGAGTAATTACTTGTTCTGGAAAATCAAAATGAGGATGTTTCTGAGAGGTCACGACCCTGAGGGCTGGCAAGCCATTAAAGAGGATGTTGAAAGCGTTGACAATCCGAGCAATCAAAGAGTTCTGACTACCATCCGTAAAGTAATTTTTGATGAAGAACAACAACGGATTGCTTACTACACAAAGGCCAAAGATGCATGGGACATTCTAAGTCAATTTTTTGAGACCCCCTAAGATTGAATTTGATCTAGAGTCCGAAATGATGGCTATGTTTACTAAATAGTTTTAAAAAAAAAAAATTGAAGAAAAAGAAGCGTAATTTCAAGGATCCTAGGTCAAAAGATAAGGGTAATGAAAAGCCAAAAACTTTTCCACCAAAAGTTGCTCCAAAAACTGAAAAAAAGATTGTGAATGGGCAAGGTGTCAAATGTTACAAATGTCAAGGGTTTGGTCATATTGCTCTTGAATGTCCATCAAAAAAGAATTGGAAGAAAGACTATACAATGACTTGGGATGATAAAAACGGGTCAGAGCAAGAACCCGAAGAAACCAAATTCGGTGAAGATGGAGATAATACCTACATGGCATTCTGGTCTATTGTCACTCAATCATCTCCAAAGCCAGTTGAGTTTGCTCATGGTCAGAATTTGCACCGTGCTCCTACCTTTGATGAGAGTAATTACTTGTTTTGGAAGATCAGAATGAGGATGTTTCTAAGAGCTCACGACCCTGAGGGCTGGCAAGCCATTGAAGAGGATGTTGAAAGCGCTGACAATCCGTGCAATCAAAGAGTTCTGACCACCATCCGTAAAGCAATTTCTGACGATGAACAACAACGGATTACTCACTGCACAAAGGCCAAAGATGCATGGCACATTTGAGTCAATTTTATGAGACCCCTGAGATTGAATTTGATCTAGTGTTCGAAATGACGGCTATGTTTACTAAACAGTTTAATTTTTTTTTATTTTAAAAAAAACGTAATTTCAAGGATTCTAGTTCAAAAGATAAGGGTAATGAAAATCCAAAAACGTTTCCACCAAAAGTTGCTCCAAAAATTGAAAAAAAGACTGTGAAAGGGCAAAGTGTCAAGTGTTACGAATGTCAAGGGTTTGCTCATATTGCTCTTGAATGTCCATCAAAAAAGAACTGGAAGAAAGTCTATACAGTGACTTGGGATGATGAAAATGGGTCAGAGTAAGAACCCAAAAAAATCGAATCCGATGAAGATGGAGATAATATCTACATGGCATTCTGGTCTACTGTCACTTAATCATCTCCAAAGCCAGTTGAGTTTGCTCGTGGTCAGAATTTGCTCCGTGCTCCTACCTTTGACGGGAGTAATTACTTGTTCTGGACGATCAGAATGAGGATGTTTCTGAGAGCTCACGACCCTGAGGGTTGGCAAGCCATTGAAAAGGTTATTGAAAGCGCTGACAACCCGAGCAATCAAAGAGTTCTGACAACCATCCATGAAGCAATTTCTGACGAAGAACAGCAATGGATTGCTCATTGCACAAAGGCCAAAGATGCATGGGACATTCTGAGTCAATTTTATGCGAGAGGAGAGTCATCTTCACCACCATCTATCAACTTTCATGCTTTAGTTACTCGACTGGATAAGGTTTGGGAGAAAGATTAGCAAAAAGGATATGATGAAACCTTAGAAGACAATGATGAGATTGATGGTGATGACCTACAACAAGCTTATGAAAAGCTTTACAATGCATCTCTGAATTTGTCCAAGATCAATGACAAACTCACTCTCAAGCTCAAAGCATGTGAAAGCAAGAATGTCAAGCTAAAAGGAGAGATTGGAGCTGCAAAAAGGGATGTCATTAAGATCTCAAATGACAGATAAGACCTCTGCAGAAAGCTTCTAGCTTGTGAAACCGAAAGGAATGAACTTCTGAGCATCTATGCCACATATGAATAGAAGATTGGAATCCTTGAAATGTCACAAGCCATGTTGGAAGAGCTGATTGGTCAGAAAGAGGAAGAACTCAAAGTTGCTACACAATTGATATGTGGAACAAAGGGTCAAAGACACTTGAAGGCATTATCGGGTCTCAACAAATGAGTTGTGATAAAAGTGGGATAGGCTATTCTACTACAACATTTCAAAAGGGACAGGTCTCTACATCACATGACTTGAAGACTCAAGCAAAGGGAAAGCTCAAGGGTGATCCTTCTCTTCATCAACCCAAAGGGGGTAAGATCGACAAACTGGAGGTAAAACCTGTGTTTGTTTGTCATCATTGTGGGAGGTATGGCCACATTTGTCCTTATTGTTTTGAGTTGTTTAGTAAAGTGTCTAAAAAGCATAGAAATTCTAATAATTCTTGGGTTAGGAGACAACCTTACATGTCTAGGCGGAACACCAAGATTCCTGAGCGTGTTCACAACGCTAAGACATCTACTAAGATTGTTAGTTCTGCTTCTACTAAGACCAAAAAGATATGGGTTAGAAAGAGCGACTTAACTTGTTTTGTTGTTCACACTGCATTGAAAGCACGTAACTAACATATGTGGTATCTCGATAGTGGGTGCTTTCGTCACATGTCTGGTGACAAATCCTACTTCACTTCTCTTGAAAAATATAAAGGAGGAATTGTTACCTTTGGAGATGGTGGCACTTCTAGAGTCATTGGTAAGGGCTCTATAACTGTGGCCGGTCTTCCCAAGCTCGAAAATGCCTTACTTGTGGATGGCCTTAAAGCTAATCTTTTGAGCATTAGTCAAATGTGTGATTCCCATCATGAAGTATTATTTTCAAAAAATAAGTGTGAAATTTTAGATCAAAAGGGAAATACTGTCATGCATGGAGTTCGCATATCTGATAACTGCTATGGGGTTGTTAACGCTAATGATCTCACTTGCCACTCGGCCGTCATAAGTAACCATCACTTGTGGCATCAAAGATTTGGTCACATGCATTTCAAAGACCTAACCAAGATAGCCAATAAAGAGCTTGTGAGAGGTGTACCCAAAATGGGTAAGAATGTGAACCATGTGTGTGGACCTTGTCAACTTAGGAAGCAAACCCGTGCCCCTTATAAAAAGGTGAACAGTTTCACAACCAAACGCCCTCTTAAACTAGTTCATATGGATCTTATGGGACCCACTCGCACTGAAAGCATTGGAGGTAAAAGATACATTTTTTTAACCGTTGATGATTATACTCGTTTTTCATGGGTAAATTTTTTAAGAGAAAAATCTGATACGTTTAATGCTTTCCAGGCCTTAGTCCTTAAAATCCAAAATGAACAAGGTGTTACTATTGAGCGTATTATAAGAATCCAAATTGATCATGTCGCGAGTTTGAAAATAGTTCGTTTTCGGATTTTTGTGATATGTATGGAATTAAGCATGAATTTTATGCACCGATTACTCCACAACAAAATGGAGTTGTTGAGAGGAAGAATAGGGTTGTTCAAGAGATAGCTAGGGCCATGCTTCTTAGTAAGAAAGTTCTTCCAAAGTTTTGGGCTAAAACCTTAAATACCGTTGTTCATGTTGTGAATCGTTTGTATTTAAGGCCCGACACTTTACAAACTCCATATGAATTATGGAAGGGATTGAAACCTAATGTAAAATACTTCAAAACTTTTGGGAGTAAATGTTACATCTTCAAAGATAAAGAGCCTTTGAGCAAATTTGACTCTCGAAGTGATGAAGGTATTTTTCTAGGGTATTCAACTTCTAGTAGAGCTTTTTGTGTCTATAACCTGCATACTTTGTCTTTAATGGAATCGATCAATGTGGTTATAGATGACACAAGTTCTCCTACTTCAACGATAAATAAGGAAGAAAATGGAGAGTCTCCAATCTTGGCTACTGAACCACAAAGTCAAGGAGGAGCAGAGGTCCAAGCTCAAGAAGGTGAGCCAGCACCAACTTCTAAGGTAAGTCCGAGTTCAAAGAGTGCACAAAGAAACACCACTTTTGATGCTCCTGTCTCCACAAGTCCAGAGGTCAAACCATCAGCAAGGGTAAAACTGAATGATCCGGCTCAACAGGTGTGATTGGAAGTGTGTCAGATTAAATGAAAGCCCGAAGACAAATTCGGGAAGAGGTATCTCATATGTGTTATGTTTCATTAATTGAACCTAAGAATATAAAAGAGGCATTATTAGATGATAGTTGCGTCAATGCTATGCATGAAAAGTTAGGTCAATTTGAAAGTAACAATGTTTGGACTCTTGTTCCCAGACCTAGAGACATGAATGTGATAGGTACCAAGTGGATATTTAAAAATCAGTCTAATGAGAATGGTACCGTGGTTAGAAATAAAGATAGGCTGGTTGCTCAAGGCTATACACAAGTAGAGGGTGTTGATTATGATGAAAAGTTTGCCCCTATTGCACATCTCGAATCTATTCATATTTTACTTGGTGTTGCATGTTTTCTTGGGTTTAAATTGTTCCAAATGGATGTGAAAAGTGCCTTTCTGAATGGGTACTTGAAAGAATAGGCATATGTTAAGCAACCAAAAGGGTTTGAGGACCCAAAATGTCCTCACCATGTCTACAAGTTAGACAAGGCATTATATGGGTTGAAACAAGACCCTCGAGCTTGTTATGATAGACTTACTACCTTTTTGCTTGATAATGATTTTCAAAAGGATAGTGTGGAGAAGACCTTATTTGTGAAACATACTAAGTCTCATATACTTGTTACTCGGATTTATGTTGATGATATTATGTTTGGATCCACTGCTGATTTTCTTGTGAAATATTTCTCGGATTGCATGACACATGAGCTTGAGATGAGCATGATGGGAGAGTTGTCTTATTTCTTCGGTCTTCAAATTAAACAGTCTCCTTCGAGCATGTTTGTCTCTCAAACCAAGTATGCTAAAAATCTTGTGTCTAAGTTCGGTCTCGAGTTGGCTGCACATGCACGCACTCCCATGAGCACCAATCTTCACCTTTCCAAAGATTCCTCTGGTACTGATGTTGATCCTACCCTATATAGGAGTATGATAGGGAGTCTCCTGTACCTCACAGCCAGTCGTCCTGACATTGCATTTAGTGTAGGTGTTTGTGCCCGTTATCAAGCTTGTCCAAAAGAGTCTCACCTTCTTGCGGTCAAACGCATCATTAAGTATGTTAATGGGACATTGGGTTATAGGATTTGGTTCTCGATTGACACTACAGCTGAAATCACTGGTTTTTCTGATGTCAACTGGGCAGGGTGTGCTGATGATCGTAAGAGCACATCTGGAGGGTGTTTTTACCTTGGGAATAATTTGGTTTCCTGGCATAGAAAAAAGCAAAATGCCATCTCTCTTTTGACCGCTGAGGCTGAGACATTACTGCAGGGAGTTGTTGTGCTCAAATGTTATGGATGAAGCAAATGCTTCATGATTATTATAGACACCCTATTTTTGACCGTCCTCAAAAATTGGACGTCATCATTTGAACACCCGATGATTGTGCTTGCTCGTGTTCGTTTTGAGTCCCTGAAGGTCTCGGCTGAGCTCCTTTCCTTAAAGCCTCTAATCTTGTCTGTTTTGTGCTTGGTTGTGGGCCAAGAGCTTGTTGCTTCACTTCTAGAGGAGAGGGTGGCCTGTCGGCCATCCCCCTAGCCTGTCAGCCATGACTTGTTCCTGTTGGCCACTAGTGATGGCCGGTGGGCTACATTGACGGCCGGTCGGCCACTAATGATGGCCGACAGCCATTTTTCTCCTTTTTCAGATATTTCTTTGCCAGTTGTGCCAGTTGTTGTTCACTGATGCTCATCTCCATACACGTGTATGGAGGGATGAATGCAAGCCTTTGGCTTGATTTTCTATAAAGGGGGGGGGGTCTCTCCCCCATTTTGAGAGGTTAGACAATCTTGAGCAAATTTCTCCCTCTCTCTCTAGAATTCTCTCTTTCTCTCCCTCTTCTTATTTTGTGCTTGAAAGTTAGAATTCTCTACACTTTTGCACTAAAACCCTTAACCAAACATCTTCATCTTGGAGCTGAGGTTCTTTGAGGCTTAGTTTAGGCTCCTAAGGGTGGTTTAAGCTCAGAATTGTGACTGATTTTGTGCTGTGCTTCAAGAGGTAAAGGACTTGGTTTGTAGACTTTGTTTTAATCAATGGCTTGGCTATCTTTTTACACTGTTTTGACCTGGTTTTCAACTATAAAAAACTCTGGTTACGTTTGGTAGAATTTTGTAAATATGATTTGAGAGTATGAGTTGTATTTTAAGTTTGTGAGTTGTGAAATTATGATTTGAGTATAGAAAATTTGTTTGGTTATGATTTTTTAATAGAGTGTTGAATTGAGTGTGAAATTGAGTTTTGAAAGTTTGATTTGACATGTGAAGTAAGAAAATTTGTTTGGTTATAAGTTTTGGAAAGAGTTTTCAAAGCTTAATTCAAATTGTTATAACTCATAACAAAACACACTACTTTCACACTATTAAAAATTCTGATCAAAACTCATAACCAAACTCTTTTTAAAATTGAATTAAAAAAATTTATTATTAACAGAAAATAACATTAATCAATTTTTTAATTAAAAATATTACAAAGGAAATAATTTTTTTCAAAATAAATATTCAAAAAATTTAAATCATAAAAATTTAAATAATTTAAAAATTTTAATAAGTAAAAAATTAAAATAAATATTCAAAAAATTTAAATCGTAAAAATTTAAATAATGTAAAATGCTAATATTTTAAATTTAAAAACAACTCTACACTCAAATCGTAACCAAACACATAAAACAAAACTCAATTAAGAAATTATCTTTAAAACTCATAACCAAACACATAATTCGAAACTACATACTACTTTCACAACTCTATAATCAAATCGTAACCAAATACATAGCAAAAAAAATTAAAATATTTAAAAATATTTTTATAAATTATAATTTGAATTTATTTTTATAAAATATTTTAAAATTTAAAAAATTAAAATCGTAATATTTTGAAATTAAAATATTTAAAAATATTCAAAAAATTTAAAAATTTAAAAAATCGTAACATATTTAAATATTAAAATATTTAAAATCTTAACAAAATTAAAATGTTGATTTGAATTGAGTTTTGAAAAGAGTTTTGAATTATGTGTTTGGTTATGAGTATTGAAAAGTAATAATTATGTTTTGAATTGAGTTTTGAGAAATGGGTGTAGAATTATGATTTGAAAGCTCAAAACAAACAACACACTCAAATCAATCGGTAGAACTATAATTTGAATTGCTTACCAAACAGAGCCTCTATTTTTAAGGTTTAAAAATGGTAGTTTAGGTCTTGGTGGGTTAGGGGGTTGTCTCCCCCACACGATGACATCAAAATCTTGAGGTAGGTCAAAAATGGGGTGTCTACAACTAGGACAAAAGGTTGTTGAGTTGGTTTAAAATAGGAATAATTCAAGATATTATGAAAATTTTCCTAGGAAAGTATAGTGTAGGGTGTGAATTCATAGGTTGAATAATTCTAGATACCTATTCTTAACTTTTCTAAATTTATCCCGAATGAGATTGTATGAGATTGTGATTGAGTATGTGTAGTGTGAATCGATATGTAGAATAAATTTGAATCGCAAGATGATAATTCTGGATAATTTCTGGGTTGATAAGATTCTGAATAATTTCTAAGTTGATAAGAGTGGATTCATAGTATTACTCTTTATAGTTAAGGTGTTGTAGACTACATGAAGAAAAAAACCTTTAAATCAAACTTTTTGGCCCTTTAAACACTGAAATCCAGAGTTATTTCAGTGGTAAAAAGTATGTTTTGAAGTCCAAAATAGGAGAGGTTAGCCTCCCCTCCTTGTGCCTTGCTTCCATGCCTAGGTTGCTTCACACATTAGCTTGGCTTTGTAGCTTGTGTTAGCTTAGTTCAAGCATGTTTTAGGCTCTTTTTTTACATGTTTCAACTCTGTTTTGGGTTGGTTTGAGCATTTGTTGCTTGCTTTTTGTACTTGTAGTGCAATTGTGCTTACTAGTCTAGCATGTCTAATGGTTTAGCCTATTATTCTAGCTTGTGTTAGCTAAACTTCAGCTTATTTTAGCTACTGTTTTGGCATGTTTTAGCTCTATTTTGAGTTGGTTAAGTCCTTTAAGGCTTGTATTGCACGGCTATAGTGTAATGGTCTTCACTAGCTCATTGTTTTAAGGCCTCTAACATGTTTTGCTTGGGATGATTGCATGTTGTAGCATTATTTTGCATAGGATTTCAGTGTATGCAACTCTGTCACATGCTCATTTATTTCACTCTTTCATTTCTTTTGAGAGTTGTGTCTTGAGTCTTATTTGCGAGCTAACATATGAGCATGTTTTTCTAGTCTTTTGTGCTTTAATCTCAGCATGTTTTAGCCACTATTTTGGCATGTTTTAACTCTGTCCAGAGTTAGTTTGGCCCTTTGAGGCTTGTATTGCATGCCTATAGTGTTATGATCTTCACTAGCTTAATGTTTTAGGCTCTTAGCATGACTTGCATTTGTTACTTGCATGATTTAGTGTCTTTTTGCATGCCATATCAGCACTGCAATGTCTGTGATCTCCCTCTATTCTTCACTTTTTACTTTGTTTTGAAAGTGGTCTTGAGCCCCTTGTTGGCTTGAGTGTGGAATTGAGGCTCTCATGCCTAATGGTTTTAATCCTCTCTTGATGGTGTCTACTAACCAACAGCATGAGGCCTCTTTCATGCTCAAGAAACTTGAGGTTCAAGCCCTTTTTCCATTAGAGGACTCCAATCACCTTGGACTTAATCGATTAAAGGACTAATCGGTAATGTAAAATGAGTAAATAAAACATGATGAGTAAAACTTGAGCAAGATAAGCATATTTGTGTTACATTGCATGTGTTTGGATCGGACGTTAATCCAAACACAAGAAAAATAGGACGTTTCATATACACTTTTCTTGGTCATTGACACCCTTGATCATGCGTGATAGGGTGGTGGTCTTTCGAGTCTTATTTGTGCATTCATTAAGCTTGTACAAGCTTGGTTTTCTAGCAATCATGCATTGAAAATGCTTGATTGGTGGCTTGAGAACCAAGAGCTACACTCCTTTGACCTTGAGAAATGATAAGGAGTGTAGCAGTACACACATTCCTTGAAAATGCTTTGTTTTGCCTTTGTTGCTCTCTATTGCAGGAAAAGCAAAAGTCCAGAAATTGGGGCGGCCGACCGGCCACTTGAAGTAGCCAACCGGCCAGTTAAGGTGGCCGACATCCACTTTTTGTAACCTACCGGCCACCAGTGAATTTTTGTGCAAAAGTGTCCCTGTGTTGGAGCAAAGGCAATCCGAAAGTTGGTACAATTTTCAGTGATCAAAGCGAGTGCAAACAGAGGCATCCGATGGCAAAGCAAGGGCATTTTCAGGTGAAGCAACCAAGCATGCATGCATCCCTCGCCCTCGAGGCCATTTAATCGCTTTTGTTAGCATAGAAGAAGTTAGCTAATTCCTTCATACATGTGTTGTAATTAAGTAGCTTAATTCATTTTGTAATATTTTAATTAGCTTAGCATAGCTCGTTATTCAATTGTGTTGTAATAATTAATTAGCTAGAATAGTTAATTAGTTTTGTTTCATAATAATTAGCTTAGCTTAGTGTAACTTAGCTTATTTATTTAAACCCTCCTTCGAGAGGGCGCAATGTTGTAATAAGTGTGTGTGCGTGTGTGCATGTCTTCCAACCCCACGTCTTTCTCCCTTTTATTTAACCGCTTTCGATGGTTAATTTAGGGACATTTTCAGTTAGCATACCTTATGCTTGCATGCACCGAGGCTCGGCGCATCATTCAAACTGCATTGTATTTCAATGTCTTCTTTGAATACGTGTTTCTAAGCATGTTATCAAATTGTATCAAATGCCATATTAGTTGCTGAGCCTATTAATTTCATATTGCATGTGTTGCATTAGGCATTTAACATAGTTAGGATCATGCATCTTTCTAACTAGCTTTTGTTTTGGCTTGGAGTACTCAGTAAGTTTTACACTTTAGCATACTTGCATTAGTGTGAGTGTTGCCATGATAGCATGCTTGCCATGAGGCTATGTGCTTAAGTGATTAACTGCATGAATGCCTGTGAATGAAGGCCTTGTTTCTTGAATTGGAACAATTCGATGAATGTATAGACACCCCATTTTTTACCAACCTTAAGACTCAGACATCATCGATTGAGCACTCGGTGATGGTGCATGTTGTGCTCGTTTTGAAGTTTCGCTGAGTGCCTTACCCTCCGAGCCTCGGAACTTTTTGTGCCCTGACTTGGTCTGTAGACCAGGTCTTGTTTTCTCTTCCCGAAGGGAGGGAGAGGTCTCGTAGACCATCTCTCAAAGGTCGTAGGCTACTTTTCGTGATCGTACGCCACTGTTCCCGTTTGAAGACTTGTTTCCGATTTTCAGAGCCGTCGACCGCACGCTTCGGCTCAGGACCGCTCAACATTCTCCTTTTGGAACGGTTTTTGGAACACACCTTGTTTCCACTGTCTAGAGGGACACTGTGGTCCGAGAGACCACTTTTGTGGTCGTACGCCACTTTTGGTGCTCAATAGCCAGTTTTCGGGGCACCCGACCGCGCGCTTTGCCCCCCGAACTCTCGTTTTACATTTGCGTCGGTTCATTTTTGGCATGAACCTTGTTTTTCTTGTTTGGGAGGTGGTACAAGGGTGGGAGACCACATTTTCTCCTTGGAGACCACTTTCTCCCTGCCAGCCGATTTTCTTGTCGGGAAGCTGGTTTTTTGGTCTTTGGACCAAATTTACTGGTTTCCGTCCATATTGCTGACTTGCTTTCAGTGTGGAGACCACCTATTGTGCCTGCCGACCACCTTGTTTTGTGGGAGACCACTTGCCCTGGTCAGCTGACCAGGGAAAGTGGTCGGTCGGCCACCTCTTCTGGTCGGCCAGCTTCCTCATGTTTTGTCTGTCTGAGTGCATGCCAGCTGTGCCAACTAGAAGGCACAGACTGGATCCTCCATACACGTGTAAGGAGGATTTGCAACCAAGTTTTTAGCTTCTTGGAGAAGCTTTGGCTTTGAAACTCTATAAGAGAGGCCCTCCCTTTTCTTATACCAGGTTGAAAAAAATTGCTCTAAGGCAAAGCTTATATCTCTCTCTTTATCTCTTTTTTTTAGGCTTAGAAAGTGCTTTGTTCTTGGCCTCTTACACACCACCTCATAACCATACACCTCCACCATTGTTACTGAGTTGCTGGAGGGTTTTCAGAGGTCTCAAAAGTTAGGTTTTAGTTCAGAAAAGTTGCTAGTTTTGCTGAGATTCAAGGGTAACTCCTTTTCCCTCTTTTTAAGCATTATTTTGATCCTTCTCTTAGCCTCATTTGCATGCTTATTTGAGCTTTGTTGTCAACTGAAAAAGCTTCATATTTAAGTGTTTTTCATGTTTGTTTAAGGCTCCTTTGGTGTTAGGAGTCATCTACCCTCTTGCATGCTCTATTTAGCCTTGTTTTGTGCCATGCCATAAGGCATTCGAGCTAGTCTTTGCTTGGCCTTCCTACCACTGAAATCCAATGGATTTTCAGTGGTGAGAATGTAGCTTTGAGGACCTAAATCAGAGAGGGGTGACCCTCTCTCTTGTTGTCTTGTTTACTAGTATTTTTGGCCTACCAAAGGAGCATATGTTTATACCATTTGGAGGCCTAGTTTAGGCACTTTTTGGTGACTTCTAGGACCTGCCTAGGCTCTAACCATGGCTGGTCTGGTCCCCTTCTTGCATGTGTAGAGTAATCCCTTTTTGATGGCTTATCAAAGGAGCATGTCATTCTTGCATGTATTGGTCTTGTTTCAGTGGGTTTTTGGCCATCATTTGGCATGCCATGACTCTATTTTTGCTTGGTTTGGTAGTCCTTCACATGCTTCATATGCTTGTAGTGTAACTCATGTTCACTAGCTCACAATGCATGTGGTTTTGGCCCTCTATTCTAGCATATTTTGGCCATACTTCAAACTGATTTTGTTCATATTCTGGGCTGCCTTATCTCTGTCTTAAGGCCTTTTGGTCAAAAAATACTAGCCATGCATACTTGTTGTGTAATAGCATTGACTAGCTTTGAGTTTGGAGGTTCCTTGCAAGCTTAACTTGAGCTATTTACATATTTTGGCATCATTGGGCATGATATTTCAAAGCTTATAGGGATGCTACACTTCCATATTTTCCATGCTTTAAGTGCTCTTTAGAGTTGTGCATTTATGCCCTATTTGCGAGCCATCGCATGAGCTTCACTTTTGTGCCTTTCAAGCCATCATCCCAACCCATTTTGCTACTGTTTTGGGCCTGCATAGGGTCTGTTTGGGGATGGTTTCATCATTTGAGCATCGCTTTGCATGCCTATAGTGTAATGCACTTCACTAGTTTCAATACTTGAGCCATTCAACATGCGTTGTGTGAGTTGTTTGCATGATTCGGAGTCATTTTGGAGTCATGTTATATGCCATTTCAAAGCTGGAATATATGCCATTGTACTCCATGTTTAGTCCTTTCAATGCATGTGCAAAGTTGTGTTTTTGTGCCTTAGGCTCGGGGCCATTGTATTGTGCGTACTAGCATGAGTTTTGGAGCTTTGTTTTCATCATCTATGGCCACTGATTTGGGTGTGATTGAGGCCCATCCATTTTGGTTTAAGTCCATTTTGCATTGAGTATGCCATTGTAGTTCATAGCATTAAGTGCCATGTTGTCGCATGATTGATCACTGCATTGTACGTGCCTTGTTCATCTCATTGTGTATGTTAGTTTCCACGTGCATTGCGTATGCTAGTGTCATGAGCATTGTGCATGCCATGTAGTTTTAGCATTGTGTATGCTAGGTGCATGTTTGCATGGCTAAGTGGCATTGCATCAGGATTGCCTGCTAGAGTTGCATCGGTGCATGCCATGTTTGTTGCATTGTGTTTGGGACAAGAGTTAGCCCAAACACGAGAAATGATGGACGTTTCATACTCGCAGTGATGAAATGTGCCTCGATTCCCAGTCGCCGACACTCTTGACTACACATGATGGAGTTTAGGCATTTATGTGTTCATATGTGCATTCATTCTATATTAAGTTGTGCAATTCGGTTCCTCGGCCATCATGCATTGAGATGCATGATTGGTGGCCCGAGGATCGAGACCTACACTCCCTTGAGCTTGTACAATGATGGAGAGAGTGGTCGTGCACACATATGTTGAAAATACCTTGCCATGCCTTTCTCTTGCTCCTTGTTGCAGAAAACCAGAAACCAGAGGCAGAAACTGGTCGGCTGACCAGCTTTTCTGGCAGGCCGACCACCCCTTTTGGTTTCTCCCACAAAAGGTGGTCGGCAGGTGGCCTCTAAGGCCAATAACTGGTCGGCAGCCTTCCCACAGATTCCCAAGGAAGAGTTTTAGCCTTCTGGAGCCTTGTGCAGTGTTCTGAGGTTAATTGCAAACAAAGGCAAGTCGGGGCGTCGCGAGGGATTTCCGAACAGGGCAATTCAAGCATACATGCATCTTTCATCATCCAAGGCAGAGCTAAGGCAGTCCGTTTCATGTAGTTTGCATGATAGTTTAATTGCTTATTTAGCTAATTTGTTAATTAGTTAGAGTTATGTAATAATTAGCTGTAATTTGTTATTCATTGTGGTTGTGTAATAACTAGTTTAATTAGATTAGTTTAGATTAGCTAGTTGGTTTTTGTATTATTTATTCGGACCCTCCGTCGAGAGGGCACAATTGTTCTAATAAGTGTGCGTGCGTGTGATGCATGTCTTCCAATCCCACGTCTTTCTCCCTTTTATTTACCAACTTATGATGGTTTGTTCTAGGACATGTTTCAATTAGCATCCTTATGCTCCGTATGTTTGCATTCATTCATCTGTCTTGTTTGCACCGGGCTCGGCGCATCATACTAACTGCATTGTATTTCAATTCAAAGTTGAATACATGTTATCTGTAACATCTCATATGCCATTTTAGAATAGCCGAGCCTATCGTAGTTGCATCCTGCATGTGTTGCATTAGGCATCTCAGCATAGTTAGGATTCATGCATGATTTCTAATTAGCTTCTTTCTTTGGCTCGGACTACTCGGTGAGTGTTTATGTTTTAGCATCCTTGCATGTGTGTGAGTGACTGCCATGATAGCATGCTTTCCATGAGGCTAACTGATTATGTGATATACCTACCTAAATGCCTGTGGGTGAAGGTTGGATTATTTAAACTGAAACAATTCATCGATTGCGAGTTTTAAGCCCACTTGAGAGTGGCAAATCACCATGTTTTCTAAGCCCACTTGAGGGTGGCAAAATCCGCATTTTAGCCTACTTGCGAGTAGCAAACCACTTTCAAAACAAACATGAGATGTTTTGTTCCAACTGAGACGATCCAATCTATACTTGTATGCTGTGCGCATCATGTAGTAATTCTAGGCTAATAAATCGGAATAAGAGCACATATGTTTTCAAAAACAAGATACCATGTTTAGTAGTGGCCGATCTTTGATCGGGCGAGCGGGGGTGCTCATTGCATGACCTTCCCCTCTCATACCTAAGTTCTCGAGCGAGCTAACTTTGGTGATGACGAGCATGTGGCCTTAGGCATGAGTCAGGATTTCCTAAATTCTCCCAAAATAAAACATTTAGGTGGCGACTCTGTATCTGGCAAAACAATCCATGTTTGGCACTTCTTTCTAAAAATTAGTTTTTCAAAACGATTTGCCAGATTTGGACTCTTTGGTGATTTATCAATCTCGTATTGCACTTTGCAAGATCAGATTAAGAACCGTGACATTGAGCCCAAACTGTAGTAAGCCCAATGGACAAATGAGATTCTCCCGGGACATTCGGGCGCGTCTACAGTTTCTGGTGACTCTGCTAGGGAGTTAGAGAACTTGACTCGAACTCATGATATCTTGTTTTGATTACACTTATGTGTTTCTTTGCATTGCATTTGCATTTGCATTGGTGCACCTAGGACATCGTGTTTGCCATCTGCTATTCCTGAACGGTTTGCTGGAGGCTCGCTTCGAGAAGTGTGCCATAAGGCTGACCGGTTATGGGCTCTGCCACGATGGGAACGCAAACCCCGGTTTTCACCGGGGCACCATTTTTGACCATTCGACCTAGTGCATATCGGAATCCATAATGACTATCCCAAACTAGGACAAGTTACTTATCCGATTATAGGTTGTTTGAAGCCGCTGCGTGCGTAGTGAGACCCTAGCTCCTGACAAAATAGGACAGGGAAACCTTACCCCAACATAGGGGTGTTTTGGCTCTCTCTGGCCCCACCCCTTGATGTGCCAGCTCCGCTGGTCGAAGGAATGTCTCTAGCTTAGGTGCGACTCAAGGAAGGCATGTCAGCAGCCCTCCTCCTAGGGACACGGACATCTGACAGCGGAGGCATCAAGTATGTATGGTGATAGGTCGCGTAATCTCCCTTCTCCAACAATGGAACTGCATCAGTACCCAACATAAGCTTCTCGACCTCCCGGGGAGTGAGTCCCTCAGTGGATCGCATGTCATCTGGAGGTGCTGAGGGGACACCCTAATCAGCGTTGCCCATCGTCTGACGTATGAAGTGATCCCCCAGAAACCAGGCCCTGCCAACTGGCCCCTCAAATAAAGTCCTATATCGAGAAGAGACCCACGCCCTAGGGAATCAGTACTGGGTATCTCCTGACAAGGGTGCCCAAGGCTGCCAAGAGATCTACGGATAACAAGTGCATAAATTGATTAGAGGTTGTAAATATGCAAGATGAACCAAAGCTGAAAACATGACGAACTGAGAGTTTTGGATTACCTCCGTCGGCCGTACGGTATCAAAGAACTGTCGGAGATAGGGCAGAGTCTCCCAAACCCTCGGCCGACACCGACCCTCAAATCTGCGAGAGTAGGGGATCTCGAGAGGTGCCTCCACCTCGAGCTCAGGGGCCAGCGTCAGGAAGTATGCATAAACCCATAGCTGTGAAAAGCAAGACAGCGACTGTCAAAACACAGAATATATTGAAAATACTGAATGCTGGGTGTAGAATGTCAGTATACAGAATGTTGTGTGCAGTGTACAATATACAGAATGCTGAGTGCAGAATGTCAATATACAGAATGCTGTGTGCAGTGTACAATATACAGAATGCTAAGTGCAGAATGTCAGTATACAGAATGCTCTGTGCAGTGTACAATATACAGAATGCTGAGTGCAGAATGTCAATATACAGAATGCTGGGCGCAGTGTACAACATGTAAAATGCACAGGAAATACAGAATACCGAGTACAGAATGTAGATACAGAAAATACAGAATGCTGAGTGCAGAATGTCAGTATACAGAATGTTGTGTGCAGTGTACAATATACAGAATGCTAAGTACAGAATATCAGTATACAGAATGTTGTGTGCAGTGTACAATATACAGAATACTGAGTACAGAATATCAATATACAGAATGCTGAGTGCAGAATGTCAATATACAGAATACTGAGTGCAGAATGTAGATACGAAAAATACAGAATGCCGAGTGCAGAATGCAGAGTACATAATGTAATATGTGTCGTGTGTGCAGTGTACAGATGATGAAAAGCGGAAATGTAAATTAAGAGGGCTGAATGTACCTCCCAGGCTCTCCAGTAGCCACCTACTATGTTCCCTCGCCTGCGGGAGGTCGCGCTCATATAACAGTAAAGGGTAGCGAGACTGGCGCCATCCCAATCATACTGGCTGACCTGGGATAGGTCTACTAAAGCACTGAGCAGATAAAGTCCAACTCCCTGTTGGAGAACAAAATGGTCCTGAGGAGGAACATCAAAAACCCCCGAGCATACTGCTCTATCTCCTCGACGGTCTCGGGCATAGTCCCCCTGTACTGCATGGGAAACCAGGTGTATCTAACTCTACCCGATGATCAGTCGATCGGCGGGCGGACTCCCAGTAGATAAATCCAAGCCGCTTCTCACTCGCCCATAACTGCGTCATAAGGGATCGGTCGGCCAGCCATGTCAAGGCCAGTCAGCATGGCAAAGTCATATGGGGTCATCATCATGTCCCCGGTAGTTGAAAAGTGGAATGAGCTGGTGGTGTCCCACCATCTCTCCACGAGTGCCCCCATAAGGGTCCTACTCGCCGGGTAACGTGATAGCCCCGTGCAGAAAGGTCCAAATCCCGCCTCGTCCATGATATGGCGAACAATATCTGGGAGTTCCGCGTACCACTCCCTAGCAAGGATCGACCCATAGCCCCGCGTGGAACGGGAAGATACCTGTATTCAAAATGAACAGATGTATTCAGTTTCAGAATGAAATGTATGAGCTGCGTGCAAATGAAGTAAATGAACTGTGTGTTTAGAAATGGAGTAAATGAGTTGTGTGTTCAGAAATGAAGCAAACATATGGACCACGTGTTCAGTATGAGCTGTGCGCAAATCAAATCAGACACTGTGTTATGGACTGCGTGTTTAGTATGAGCTGTGTGCAAATCAAATCAGATACTGTGTTGTAGGCTGCATGTTCAGTATGAGCTGTGTGCAAATCAAATCAGACACTGTGTTATGGAGCTGCGTGTTCAGTATGAGCTGTGTGCAAATCAAATCAGATACTGTGTTGTGGACCGCGTGTTCAGTATGAGCTCTATGCAAACCAAATCAGAGAGTGTGTTATGAGCTGCGTGCCCGAAAACGAGCTGTGTGCCCGAAAAGAATGAGCTGTGTGCCCAAAGCACGAGCTGTGTGCCCGAAAAGTGAGCTGTGTGCCTGAAAAAGTGAGCTGTGTGCCTGAGAATGTGCTGTGTGCCTAAAGAATGAGCTGTGTTCCCGAAGAATGAGCTGTGTGCCCAAAGAATGAGCTGTGTGCCTGAAAAATGAGCTGTATGCCCAAAGAATGAGCTGTGTGCCCGAAAAGTGAGCTGTGTGCCGAAAGCACGAGCTGTGTGCCCGAAAAGTGAGTTGTATGCCTGAAAATGTGTTATGCGCCCGAGATAAACTGTGTTGTCTGGATGAACCGTGTGTTCAGAGTGAGCCGTATGCCAAATTAACAGAATATTGTGCTGTGAGCTGCGTGCCAAGTCAGCATCATATCCTAAGTGAACTGCGTGCAAAATCAATATTGTGCTATGTGCGAGCCGTATGCCAGAATAAGCAGAAGAGCTGTGCATATGAGTGTGTTCAGAACGAGCAGATAAAATACATTGCGAAGGCATGAAATGTGCAGGAAATGCGGAATACATTGTAGAAAACGTAAAAGGAAGTATGTACCTCTTGCGCCTGGTGGGATAGATGAGACTCTGGCTCCTGCAGCAGTAGGTCCACGGGTGCTCGTCGCTCAAAGTCAGTAAAATGATGGAAGGTGGTAGGGGGTAAGACATGCTCTGGAGGGTTGAACCTCTCGGGTTCAAAAGACCAAATCCTCGGAGTCAATGACATGACGTCTGGCTCGCCCCCAGCATGTGGAGAACCTCCCCCGTGATGGAAATGATCCGCCATCCAGAGAAATCTGCAAAAATGAACAAAATGAGCCAAAATTGCAAAAAGTCAACAAAAGTCAACCTTGGGAAAAGAAAAAGTCAACCAAAGTCAACTCCCGAGAAAATGTGCCAAACTTCGAGACAAACATACCCCAAGTGGTGAAAATGGAGAAAGAAGCTCCGAAATCAAATTTTAATCGGTTCAAAGTGAAGAAAATCGAAAGTTTTCATGAAATAACTTCGCATGGGGCATTGGAAAATGCGTATAAAGGGCAGATCTGAAGGGGAAAATGGTCTAGGGAGCAAGAGGAGGTGATTTCGGCAGTGGGTGTGTGAGGAAAAGTGTTTTGGAGTTGTGTATTTAAAGAACCGAGCATAAAAGGACCAAACTGCCCCAAGTTTAGTAAACTAGTCGGCCAACCAGGTTTTCTGGCTGGCTGACCACCCTGTGAGCAAAAACTGGTCGGTGGCCATTCTAGGTGGTCGAACATCCCCTCTGGTTGGTCTCCAAGGTCCCTTTGTTCTCCCTGTGAGTTTTGGTGATGATTGGAGTCCCCGGCTCTCGAGAAAGTACAAGAAAAGTGCACTCTTCAGTGCGAAACGCCTCCGCGGGAACTTCAAATCAAGTCTTCGATGCGTGGCTCGCCGTTACTCACCAAGAGCAAGGTGTATCCTTTTTGAGTATGTTACGACCCCTCCGAGAGGTAAATCGGAGGTCGCATTTGAGTTGCTCTCTTCGAGGCTTGCACTTCTTTACTCAACGTTTTGTTTCAAACATGCTTTGAAGTTGCACTTGTCCTGCATTGTTATGCACACTATTTGCATCATTGTACACGTTTCACTGGTATGACCACACATCCATACTTAACCTGCGTCGTCACGCACATTTCGCTCGCATTGCTATGCACATTTCCATCGGCGTTATACGTATCCGCGTTCGATATAGCGTTGAACATATGTTGCTAGTTATGTTGTGCCTGTTAAGTTTCTCTCTTTTGCAGGCGCAATATTGTATGTACAGTTCATTCGAGGCTGGTGTGACCAGACGATATTGTATGTACGGTTCATTTGAAGCTAGTCTGACCAGATGAACCGGACGGTATTGTATTCTCCGTGTGAAACGTAGCGCGAATTGTATAATTCTCTTACATTCTTACTGCACGAAATGTAGTTTAATTTGCATTCTTGCTTAAAATTGTTGCATTTATTGTGTATATTTGCTTCATTACAGCTTTCTTTGCACGATCATAAGTTATACTCGGCTTTGTGCATACCCTTTGCATTGTGCCCCTGCCTGCGGGGCACTTCTTGTTGATTATCTTGCATGTTTTTCTAAGTCTTCGGCCTTGTCAAAAATGGGTCGTCTCTAGGCTTTAACATTCACTCCCGTCACTTATGACTTTCGAGTTCTGTCAAAGAGGGGTAACTGTAGATATCCCATTTTTGACCGACCTTAAGACTCAGACGTCATCGATTGAGCACTCGGTGATGGTGCATGTTGTGCTCGTTCTGAATTTCAGAGTTTTGGCTGAGAGCCTTACCCTCCGAGCCTCGGAACTTTTTGTGCCCTGACTAAGTCTGCAGATCAGGTCTTGTTTTCTCTTCCCGAAGGGAGGGAGAGGTCTCGTAGACCATCTCTCAGTGGTCGTAGGCTACTTTTTGTGGTCGTAGGCCACTGTTCCCGTTTGGAGACTTGTTTTCGATTTTCGAAGCCGTCGACCGCACGCTTCGGCTAGGGACCGCTTAACATTCTCCATTTGGCACAATTTTTGGAACACACCTTGTTTCCTCTGTCTAGAGGGACACTGTGGTCCGAGAGACCACTTTTGTGGCCGTACGCCACTTTTGGTGCTCAACAGCCAGTTTTCGGGGTACTCGGCCGCGCGCTTTACCCCCCGAACTCTCATTTTGCATCCGCGTCGGTTCATTTTTGGCATGAACCTTGTTTTCCTTGTTTGGGAGGTGGTACAAGGGTGGGAGACCACCTTTTCTCCTTGGAGATCACTTTCTCCCCGCCAGCCGATTTTTTTGTCGGGAAGCTAGTTTTCTTGGTCTTTGGGCCACATCTACTGGTTTTCCACCATATTACTGACTTGCTTTCAGTGTGGAGACCACTTATTGTGCCTGCCAACCACCTTGTTTTGTGGGAGACCACTTGCCCTGGTCGGCCGACCAAGGAAAGTGCTCGGCCGACCACCTCTTCTAGTTGGCCAGGTTCCTCCTATTTTGTTTGTCTGAGTGCATGCCAGCTATGCCAGCTGGAAGGCACAGACTACATCCTCTATACACATGTATGGAGGATTTGCAACCAAGTTTTTAGCTTCTTGGAGAAGCTTTGGCTTTGAAACTCTATAAGAGAGGCCCTCCCTCTCCTTATACCAGGTTGAAAAAAACTGCTCTAAGGCAAAGCTTATATCTCTCTCTTTGTCTCTTTTTTTTAGGCTTCGAAATTGCTTTGTTCTTGGCCTATTGCACACCACCTCATAACCATACACCTCCACCATTGTTACTGAGTTGCTGGAGGGTTTTGGGAGGTCTCAAAAGTTGGGTTTTGGTTCAGAAAAGTTACTGGTTTTGCTAAGCTTCAAGGGTAACTCCTTTTCTCTCTTTTTAACCATTGTTGTGATCCTTCTCTTAGCCTCATTTGCATGCTTCTTTGAGCTTTGTTGTCAACTAAAAAAAGCTTCATATTTAAGTGTTTTTCATGTTTGTTTAAGGCTCCTTTGGTGTTGGGGGTCATCTACCCTCTTGCATGCTCTATTTAGCCTTATTTTGTGCCATGCCATAAGGCATTCGAGCTAGTCCTGGGTTGGCCTTCTTACCACTGAAATCCAGTGGATTTTCAGTGGTGAGAATGTGGCTTTGAGGGCCTAAATCAGAGAGGGGTGACCCTCTCTCTTGTTGTCTTGTTTATTAGCATTTTTGGCCTACCAAAGGAGCATATGTTTATACCATTTAGAGGCCTAGTTCAGGCCTTTTTTGGTGACTTCTATGACCTGCCTAGGCTCTGACCATGGCTGGTCTGGTCCCCTTTTGCTTGCTTCTTGCGTGTGTAGAGTAATCCATTTTCATGGCTTATCAAAGGAGCATGTCATTCTTGCATGTATTGGTCTTGTTTCAGTAGGTTTTTGGCCATCATTTGGCATGCCATGACTCTGTTTTTGCTTGGTTTGGTAGTCCTTCACATGCTTCATATGCTTGTAGTGTAACTCATGTTCACTAGCTCACAATGCATGTTGTTTTGGCCCTCTATTCTAGCATATGTTGGCCATACTTCAAACTGATTTTGTTCATATTCTGGCCTGCCTTAGCGCTATCTTGAGGCCTCTTGGTCAAAAAATTCTAGCCATGCATACTTGTTGTGTAATAACATTGACTAGCTTTGAGTTTGGAGGTTCCTTGCATGCTTAACTTGAGCTATTTACATGTTTTGGCATCATTGGGCATGATATTTCAGAGCTTATAAGGATGCTACACTTCCATGTTTTCTATGCTTTAAGTGCTCTATAGAGTTGTGCATTTATGCCCTATTTGCGAGCCATCGCATGAGCTTCACTTTTGTGCCTTTCGAGCCATCATCCCAACCTATTTTGCTACTGTTTTGGGCCTGCATAGGGTCTTTTTGGGGTTGGTTTCATCATTTGAGCATCGCTTTGCATGCCTATAGTGTAATGCACTTCACTAGTTTCAATGCTTGAGCCATTCAACATGCGTTGTGTGAGTTTTTTGCATGATTCGGAGTCATTTTGGAGTCATGTTATATGCCATTTCAGAGCTGGAATATATGCCATTATACTCCATGTTTGGTCCTTTCAATGCATGTGCAAAGTTGTGTTTTTGTGCCTTGGGCTTGGGGCCATTGTATTGTGCGTGCTGGCAAGAGTTTTGGAGCTTTGTTTTCATCATCTATGGCCACTGATTTGGGTGTGACTGAGGCCCATCCATTTTGGTTTATGTCCATTTTGCATCGAGTATGCCATTGTAGTTCATAGTATTGAGTGCCATGTTGTCGCATGATTGATCATTGTATTGTGCGTGCCTTGTTCATCTCATTGTGTATGTTAGTTTCCACGTGCATTGCGTATGCTAGTGTCATGAGCATTGTGCATGCCATGTAGTTTTAGCATTGTGTAGGCTAGGTGCATGTTTGCATATCCATCTAAGTGGCATTGCATCAGGATTGCCTGCTAGAGTTGCATTGGTGCATGCCATGTTTGTTGCATTGTGTTTCGGACAGGAGTTAGCCCAAACATGGGAAACGAGGGACGTTTCATACTCGCAGCGATGAAACGTGCCTCAATTCCCGATCGCCGACACTCTTGACGACACATGATGGAGTTTAGGCATTTATGTGTTCATATGTGCATTCATTCTATATTAAGTTGTGCAATTCGGTTCCTCGGCCATCATGCATCGAGATGCGTGATTGGTGGCCCGAGGATTGAGACCTACACTCCCTTGAGCTTGTACAATGATGGGGAGAGTGGTCGTGCACACATATGTTGAAAATACCTTGCCATGCCTCTCTCTTGCTCCTTGTTGCAGAAAACCAGAAACCAGAGGCAGAAACTGGTTGGCCGACAAGCTTTTCTGGCAAGCCGACCACCCCTTTTGGTTTCTCCCACAAAAGGTGGTCGGCAGGTGGCCTCCAAGGCCAATAGCTGGTCAGCAGCCTTCTCACAGATTCCCAAGGTAGAGTTTTAGCCTTCTGGAGCCTTGTGCAGTGTTCTGAGGTTAATTGCAAACAAAGGTAAGTCGGGGCGTCGCGAGGGATTTCCGAACAAAGCAAATCAAGCATACATGCATCCTTCATCATCCAAGGCAGAGCTGAGACAGTCCGCTTCATGTAGTTTGCATGATAGTTTAATTGCTTACTTAGCTAATTTGTTAATTAGTTAGAGTTATGTAATAATTAGCTGTAATTTGTTATTCATTGTGGTTGTGTAATAACTAGTTTAATTAGATTAACTTAGATTAGCTAGTTGGTTTTTGTATTATTTATTCGGACCCTACGTCGAGAGAGCACAATTGTTGTAATAGGTGTGTGTGTGTGTGATGCATGTCTTCCAATCCCACATCTTTCTCCCTTTTATTTACCAGCTTATGATGGTTAGTTCTAAGACATGTTTCAATTAGCATCCTTATGCTCCGTATGTTTGCATTCATTCATCTGTCTTACATGCACCGAGCTCGGCGCATCATACTAACTGCATTGTATTTCAATTCAAAGTTGAATACACGTTATCTGTAACATCTCATATGCCATTTTAGAATAGCCGAGCCTATCTTAGTTGCATCTTGCATGTGTTGCATTAGGCATCTCAGCATAATTAGGATTCATGCATGATTTCTAATTAGCTTCTTCTTTGGCTCGGAGTACTCGGTGAGTGTTTATGTTTTACCATCCTGGCATGTGTGTGAGTGACTGCCATGATAGCATGCTTGTCGTGAGGCTAACTGATTATGTAATATACTTGCCTGAATGCCTGTGGGTGAAGGTTGGATTATTTAAACTGGAACAATTCATCAATTACGAGTTTTAAGCCCACTTGAGAGTGGCAAATCACCATATTTTCTAAGCCCACTTGAGGGTGGAAAAATCCGCATTTTAGCCTACTTCCGAGTAGCAAACCGCTTTCAAAAACAAAGATGAGATGTTTTGTTCCAACTTAGACGATCCAGTCTATACTTGTATGCTGTGCGCATCACGTAGTAATTCTAAACTAATAAACCGAACTAATAAACCGGAATAAGAGCACATATATTTTCAAAAACAAGATATCATGTTTAGTAGTGGCCGATCTTTGATCGGGCGAGCGGGGGTGCTCATTGCATGACTTTCCCCTGTCGTACCCAAGTTCTCGAGCTAAGGCAACTTTGGTGATGACGGACACGTGGCCTTAGGCACGAGTCAGGGTTTCCTAAATTCCCCCAAAATAAAATATTTA
The DNA here is from genome assembly GCF_055761805.1 of Camellia sinensis. Lineage (NCBI taxonomy): Eukaryota > Viridiplantae > Streptophyta > Magnoliopsida > Ericales > Theaceae > Camellia > Camellia sinensis. The sequence goes on from NC_138964.1 coordinate 196,187,652, forward strand.
GGTGGCGACTTTGTATCTGGCAAAGCAGTCCATGTTTGGCACTTCTTTCTAAAAATCAGTTTTTCAAAATGATTTACCAGATTTAGACTTTTTGGTGATTTATCAATCTTGTATTGCACTTTGCGAGATCAGATTAAGAACCGTGACATTGAGTCCGAACTGTAGTAAGCCCAATGGACAAACGGGATTCTCTTGGGACGTTCGGGCACATCTACAGAATGTGAGTTTTAAGCCTACTTTGAGAAGTGGCAAATCATGTTTTAAGCGCACCATGTTTGATGGCAAATCCGCGTTTTAGCCCACTTGAGGGTGGCAACTACAAACCATTTTTCGAAAGCAAACATGAGTTGAATTTGTTCCAAGTCTTGCGACTTAGTCTATACTTGCTTGTGTGCATCACATAGTAAAGTTAGCTAATAATCGGAAAAAGAACACATAAGGTTTATAAAACATCATATCATGATAGTAAAGGCTGATCTTTGATCAAGCGAGCAAGGTTGCTCATCTCAGGGCCTTTCCCTCTCGTACCCAAGTTCTCGAGCCGAGGCAACTTTGGTGATGACGGATATATGGCCTTTGGCACGAGTCAGGGTTTCCTAAATTTGCCAAAAACAAAATATTTAGGTGGCGACTCTGTAATCTGACAAAGTAGTCCAGTTTTGGCATTATTTAATCTAAAATCTATTTTTCAAAATGATTTGCCGGATTGGACTCTTTGGTGTTTATCAGTCTCACATTGGACTTTGTGAGATTAGATTTAGAACCGTGACAGGAGTCCGAACTGTTGGACCAATTCGAGCTGTCCGAAAAGGGGGTGCGAAAAAGTCGAGCTACAGTTTCTAACGACTCTGCTGGGGATTTAAAGAACTTGACTCAACCTCATGATATGTTGTTTTATCTATATTTATGTGTTTCTTTGCATTACATTTGCATAGGTGCGCCTAAGTCACAGTGTTTGCCGTCTGCTATTCCTGAGCGGTTTGCCGGTGGCTTGCTTCGAAAAGCATGCCATAAGGCTGACCGGTTGCGGGCTCTGCCACGATGGGAACACAAACCTTGGATCTGGACTACCATTGTACCGTTTGATCCTCTTTTCACTTCTCGGTGTTAGGAGCGAGAGGTATATTAGGTGGTCTTGCTGAGGCATCCTTTTTTACCAATTGACCTAGTTGCATATGGGAAGCCTTAGAGACTGTTCCAAACTAGGACAGGTTGCTCACCCGAATGCAGTATTGTATGAAACCAATTGTTTATGTAGTGAACCCCTAGCTCCTGACGAAACTAGCACAGGGAAACCCTCCCCCATCATAGGGGTGTTTTGGCTCACACTTGCTTGATATGTGCTTTTAGAGTGTGACTCTGCAAGAATACATGTATCAGTTAGAAGTCTGGGTATCAGTTTGAGGGTATTAGTTTTGAGGCAGAAATTTGGGACAAAAATCAGTGTTTGAGTACAGATTGTCCAGCTTATGATTTTAACTGTGTATTTTCCTTGTCTAAGCCGAGGTGCTGTGCATTTGCTGATTGTTGTTTCTTTTTTGCTTTATTTTCTTTTTGCAAGGTAGTATTTCACAATTGCTTCTGACGAGGCAGTTACCCCCCGAGCACTCTAGATAGAGTAAGAAGGATTTACCGATGTGAGGATCTTATTAGAGGACAACTAGTGTTTGCTTCGCTACTCCCAGTTACGAAATAGAGGACAGTTAAGCATAGATCACCGGTTTAGTAGTCGCCAATTCAGCGGTCACTACCTACGTCACCTGTGCTCAGTCGGGCCCAATTTTCTGCTTCTATCTCAGAAAGAGAGTATACACCGATTCTGATAGATCATCACCCTTCAGATAGTATGGAGGACATGATGCGTCAACTTCAACAAACCATCAAGGCCATGCAGCTGGACGCTGCTCACCAAGCGAAGTTACCGCTCGCCAAATAGAGATTGCAGCCCAGCAGGCTGAACTGATTGCTAGGCTTCAACAGCAACAGCAACCACAATAGGCAGCAACTTCTGCTTCGCATCCACCCCCAGTCAGGGTTCCAATACCCGGGGATACAACTAATGTCCAGGAGAATGCGGACATTCCAGCAAGGCCAGTCCCACCTCAGACTTCCAAAGCACCGATCTACCCACCCGAGGCACCGTTTGAGTTTGAAGTTAACCCTACCACTCTGAAAATGAGCAAGCTTGAGAAGCTTTTCAAACGAGCTCAGGGTGTCAACGCGATCCCAGATATATAGGATGGCTACACAGATTCGGCGGTGACATTACCGGATAGCTTCAAAATGCCACACATAGACCACTTCGACGGCTCGCGTGATCCCATGGTCCACTTATGGCTATTTTCAAATATTTTGCGGCTGATGGGCTTGACTAGATTGCGGAAGCTATCCCTTTTTAGTCAGACCTTGTCGGCTATCGCGGCCATCTGGTATGCTAAACTGGAAGATTCTGTGAAGAGAAACTGGGAAGAGATGGTCAAGGCCTTCATTGCCCAATATTCTTATAACACTCAAATCGAGGTCACAACTCGTGATCTCGAGGTAACTTCGGCAAGAGCCGAAGGAGGGCATCTTCGATTTCGTCACTCGATGGAGGGCCAAAGCCTCCATGATGACAACTCAACCAGCTGAAAAGGATCAGATAAGAATGGCCGTTCATAATCTGGAACTGAAGCTACTACAGAATATGATTGTCTTACCCCTATCTACATTTGCTGACCTTTATGAGATAGGGGTGCAGATACAGGATGCGATGAAACAGGGTCTGATTGACCATGAAAAAGAGCAGCCCAAGAGGGCTTTTACACGCAGTTCAAATGCTGCTACGAGTAGCAACGCAGTTGCAAGGACCTCTGATGTTGGTATGGTCACCACCATACCAAAAACAGCCACCCCCTTTACTGGTACATCCGGAACTACCCCACAACTTGCAAACTACACACCCTGGGGCCGGAGGATTTTCACCCCACTCTACATGTCTCGATCTGCGGCGTTGAGGGTCCTGATCAGAAAGGGGCATTTGAAGCCCCTGGGGCCACGCCCGTTGCCTAATCCCCTCCCTCATACACACAACCCAACCAAGTATTGCGCCTTCCACCACCAGCATGGTCATAATACTGACCTATGCTTTAGACTCCATCATGAGACTCAGGATCTCATTAATAACAAAGTGATAACACCTCCTGAGAAGCCTAACGTCACTACAAATCCTCTCCCACCACATAACCAACCCCCACCACCCAGGCAAGTAAACCTTATCCAAACAATGGCTGTCCCATACGACCCCAGCATATACATTACCCCCTCCCACCTGCCTAAATCGGGGCTGATCATCCCAAAAAGCACAGACTTGTGCATGATAAGCACGTCCATATCCCAACCCGAACCCGTGGTGGTGGTTGTAGTAGAAGAAGGCATACCTAAGGGCTCCGTAAGCTTAATTGAGGAAGCATACAACCTCTGCCGCTACATTGTGCCAACGAGTCAAGCCAGACCAAGGGTGGAATTGCCGACGGCGATAGAGGTTAATGTAGTCCGGGAGGACGGGCCATGTCAGAGACTGGATGACTTAGCAGAGCTTGAGGAGGACATCAGTAATCTGCAATTCTTCAATGAACAGGATCTGGGGAATGTACAAATTGGCTGGTTTGATATGAACGAATCAACAGACAATTCAGGGTGGCTAGTGATAAGCCAGATGTTGATGAGGGGTCACAACTAAAGTAGGGACAGTTGGAAACAAAAACATCTGCGACGGCCGGAATGGTCGACAACAAGGGAAAGTTACCGAAGAGCACCAATACTGAGAATTTTGCTTAAGAATTTGGTAGCTTATGTACAGCCAATACAGAACAGGAGGCCGCGCTAAAGCGGTTCGAATAGGAAAGAACTGAGACTGATCAAAAGGCTAGAAAAGTCAAAGGTCCTGCAGGGACTGACTGTGTTGCAGATACAGGAATGCTTACAACGAAATCGAATAGTTGTTTGTCGGTTATTGAAGGAATGTGGTGGGAAGATAAGGACTTGCATCTCGCCGACACGGATGAGGATTGGGGACAGAATTTGCCAGATGATACATGGTATACTAGGGAGTCGATCACATGACTCGGAGTGGGTGATGCTTTAAGTCCCCACACTTGGATCAACCATAAGCATCAGGGAAAGATAAGGAAGTTGAGAAACAGAAAGATAAACTGTTGGAGGAGGAAGTTGTACTGAAGCAGCTGAAAAAGATTCAGGTGGATATATCCATTTGGGGATTTCTCATGGCTTCACAGGTGCATAGACAAGTCGTCCCATCAGTAATGGATAAGGCTAAGCTCTCTATCGACACAACCCCGGAGTAGTTAGTGGGACTGGTGTTCCCGGGAGGTGCTTCACCGACTTTGACATTCACAAATAAAGAATTGCTGCCTGAGGGCTCTGAGCACAACAAACCACTGTACATCTCTGTTGAATGTATCGAGAAGTGGATACTAGTCGTCTTGGTTGATACCAGGTCTGTAATTAATGTGTGTCCGTCGCGCACGGCCTATGCTATCAGTTTGAAACCCGTAGACTTTGTACTGACGGCCTAGGTGATTCGAGCTTATGACAATACAAGTCGAGAAGTGATGGAGACAGTTCGAGTTAGAACGCAGGTTGGCCCAACACAACAGGACATTGAGTTCCACGTCTTGGATGTTCCGGCCACTTTTAATTTACTACTTGAACGGCCGTGGCTGTACCAAGTGAAAGCTGTCTCTCTCACTTTGCATCAGATGCTAAAATACCCCCATAGGAAGGGGGTAGCTATTGTTTTTGGGAACTCTTCCATACATTCTCCACCGGAAGTTACTACACTAGTACTAGAAATTGTACACAGCGAGGAGGATGTCTTTTTGTCTGGATTGACCTTAACCGAGGCCCGGATAGTGTAGGATATTCTGGCCATTGATGAGGGACTGTATGTCAGTGCTCAATCCGTCTACCTCATGAATAAGCTGCAACATGTACCCGAAATGGGATTGGAAAGGAGCGGCCGGAAGGGCGTCGCCACATTGGTCGAAGTGCCACACAACCCTTATATCTTTGGTCTAGGTTACATGCCTACCAAAGAGGATTGGGTAAGAAAGGGAAAGGAAATGGCAGGAAGGTCCAAAGCTAAGCAAACTGGGAAGCACTATGAGCTGGCGGATAGACCTATTCAAGGAACCCTAAACGGCCGCTTTGTCTGGGAGGGGAAGGATTTCCCATTTTACGGCTTTCCTGAGCCATGGCTAAATTCTGAAAAGCAGCGTTTTCCCGGCTTTGAGATCTTTTTCGATCTATAGTTGCAAAGGGATGAAGTTGCAGAAGAGCAAACTGACCTAGCAGCTAAGGCTAGAAAGTGTATAGAGGATGAGCCCGATGGCACAGAACTCGAGATAGGAGCAGCACTGGCTTGTCTCCTCTTGCATCCTCAGATCACATCAGAGAGCTTAAGGGATGACTTCTCTGTTTCCATGATTGGAGATCAAACAGCTGTAGGCCCTTCTTCTGGCATCCTGGATACATCTATCACACCCTTCCTCGTTTGGCAATTTGAAGGGGATTTTTGTCCAGTAGTTCTGAATCAGGTAGTGAACCAGAATCTGATTCCACAGAGTTTGTGGAGTCAGAATCAGATTCTATTTCTTCTGAGTCAGAGTCCGATATTCCTGGGGTTGATAACCTGGATACCGTTGTTTTGTCCAGGTCGTCTTTTTCCTTTTCCTTTGAGTCGGTTGTAACCGAGGAATTGGACGAACTGGAAGTTATGAATCAGAATGGTACCACTGTTGTTTCTGAGTGCTTTTTTGTGCCACTTGTTTATTGCATTAACCAAGACTTTCAAAACTTTGATAAAAACAACAAGGAAGGAATTGCTCCGGTTTTAAAACATTTAATTGATCAAGAGGAGGAGAGATTTGTAAAACCCCTTGTTAATGAAATCACTTCAATTAATGTTGGTACTGAGAAGGATCCGCATCTGGTCCAAATCGGGTCCACGTTGTCTTCGGAGGAACGCAAGTGCTTAGTCACTTTATTAAAAGATTTCAAAGATGTTTTCTCGTGGTCTTACGAAGACATGCCTAGAATCAATCCTGAGATTGTACAGCATCGGATCCCTCTTGACCCTGAGGCCTGACCTGTCAAGAAGAAGCTTTGGAGAATACGCCTAGATTGGGCTCTGAAAATCAAAGAAGAGGTCACCAAGCAAATAGATGCAGGGTTCTTGCTAGTATCTGAGTATCCTACTTGGTTGGCCAACATTGTTCCTGTGCCGAAGAAAGATGGCAGAATTCGGGTGTGTGTGGCTTTCAGAGATCTGAACAAAGCCAGTCTGAAGGACGACTTTCCACTATCGCACATCGACGAATTGGTGGACTTTACCGCAGGCCATGCGTTGCTTTCCTTCATGGATGGGTTTTCTGGGTACAACCAGATCTTGATGGCACCCGAGGATAGGAAAAAGACAGCCTTCACCAAGCCGTGGGGAACCTACTACTATAGGGTGATGCCGTTCGACCTGAAAAATGCCGGGGCTACTTATCAACGGGCTGCAACCACGATCTTGCACGATATGATCCACAAAGAGGTTGAGGTGTATGAGGACAATATGATTGTTATGTCCAAGGAAAGAGAGGGCCACTACACCGCCTTGAAGAAATTTTACCAACGGATCAGAGAATATCGGTTGCGATTGAATCCTCAGAAATGCACTTTTGGTGTCACAACAGGGAAAATGCTAGGATTCTTGATTACACAAAGGGGTATCGAAGTCGATCCTTCCAAAATCAAGGCCATACTAGAAATACCACCATCGAGGACTAAAAAGGAGGTGCGAGGCTTTCTGGGTAAAGTGCAATTCATAAGACGGTTTATTGAAAAATTAACCTTGACTTGTGAACCACTATTTGGTCTCCTGAAGAAAGGAAAGAAATTCCAATGGGATGACTGATGCCAGGTTGCTTTTGAACAAATCAAGCAGTATCTACAGAACCCACCCTTGTTGTCACCGCCAGAGCCGAGGAAGCCGTTGGTTTTGTATTTGTCAACAATCGACATGACAATGGGTTACATGCTTGTTCAGGAATCTGAGGACAGAGTGGAAAAGGCCATCTATTACCGGAGTAAGAAGATGTTGGAATATGAGACCCGTTGCACTCCGCTCGAGAAGGGTTGCTTAGCTTTGGTATGGGCCACTAGGAAGTTGAGGCACTACCTGTTAGCTCACTCTGTAATACTGGTTTTGAGATTAGATCTCATCAAATATCTCTTCGAGAAACTAGCGCTTACTGGTAGGCTAGTCCGTTGGTTACTTCTTCTCTCCGAATTTGATTTGAAGTACATGACTTGCAAGTCTGTTAAGGGGAAAGCGGTAAGGGAGTTTCCAGCCGATCACCCAGTGGAGGGAGATGAAGCAGTAGAGTATTTGTTCCCAGATGAGGCCATTTTGCAGGTCGAAGAAGAGACCTGGACTATGTATTTTGATGGAGAGTCTAACCAGTACAGTTATGGGATAGGGGTGTTGCTGATAATGCCCGACGATTCCTACATACCTTTAGCTTTCAAACTCTGGTTCAAGGTATCGAACAACGAAGCAGAATATGAGGCATGTATCGCTGGCTTGGAAACTACCCTGGAACTAGGGGCAAAACGGTTGGACATCATTTGGGACTCGAACCTGGTTGTGTCTCAAGTGAAAGGAGACTAGAAGGTTAAAGAAGAAAGGATGAAATTCTATCACCAAACCCTAGACGTTCTGATTCCCAGGTTTGAGAAACTAACCTTCACACATCTGTTAAGAGAGAGCAATAGGTTTGTTGACGCCTTATTAACTCTATCTTCCATGATAGACATCCCTTTGGGAGTCTGGATGTGTCCAATCATTATTGAACAGAGGTATGCACCTGCCTATGAGTTAATCGCCACGATAGATGAAGTACAAGATCAGAACCCCTGGTATCATGACGTCTGAAACTTCTTAGAAAGTGAGACTTATCCGCAAGGAGCAAATACTAAAGATAAAAGGGCAATACAACTAATGGCTGCTCAGTTTATCATCTGCAAGGGTAAATTGTACAAACGAGGCCATCTGGAAATGCATAAACTATGTGTTGGTGAAAAAGAGTCAAAGCGCCTAATGGAGGCCATCCACGGAGGAGAGTGCGGAGCACACATGAGCGAAGTGATACTAGCTCGAAAGATTCTCAGACAAGGTTACTACTGGTCAACCATAGAAGAGGATTGTATTGGTTTTGTTCGGTGATGCCACAAATGCCAGATCCATGCAAATCGCATGAATATCCCGTCGTCGAAGCTGTACAACATAACTTCACCGTGGCCATTTTCAATCTGGAAAATTGATGCTATTGGGGCAGTTACTCCGAAGGGGTCAAACGGGCATGAGTACATCCTGGTGGCAATAGACTATTTTACAAAGTGGGTCGAGGCCCAATCCTACGCAGTGCTGAAAGCGTCGCATGTAGCCAAGTTCATCAGGAATAATATCATTTGTCGTTATGGGGTCCCGGATGAGATCATCTCAGACAATGGTTCCCACTTGAAGAAAGAAGTGATCGATTTGTTGGAGAAATACAACGTGGCTTTTCATAAGTCATCTACATATCGGCCTCAAACCAACGGAGCTGTTGAGGCCGCCAACAAGAATATCAAGCACATTCTACAGAAGATGGTGGAAACCTACAAGGACTGGCCAGACAAGCTGCCATTTGCTCTTTGGGGTTACAGAACATCAATTCGAACATCTACTGGGGCAACTCCGTATTCTCTGGTTTTATGGGATGGTGGATGTTCTGCCAATCGAAGTTGAGGTTCCGTCGCTGCGGATTATGGTATCCACGACCGTAAGGGCAAGTTCAGACCTAATTGGACTGGTCCTTACATCATCAAGTCTATTTGGTCAGGTGGAGCTGTCATTCTTATGGACTTAGATGGCCTTGAACTCTCCCAACCAATCAACATGGACAAGTTAAAGAAATACTACCCTTGAGTGGCTCGCTAGGCCGAAAACCCGAAAGGGCAACCTAGGCAAAAGTTAGAGTACAAAAAATTTAAAATGAGAAAAACTGAGCTCGCAAGGTTGAAAACCCAGTAAGGGCGGCCTTAGAAAAAGTTAGAGCGCAAAAGAAGAGTGTTAATACCCGAGTGAACCCGAATCGAACTACATAAGGCTTGATTCCCATCTTCGGGATACGTAGGCAACTTCATTCTAAAGTCCAGCCATAAACACTTCCAGATCAACTGTGTCCATGTGATTGTTTTGGTCATCTTTGTCTTTCTTGCATCTAAGAGTTCAATTATGATCTCCAGTACAGTGTAGTGCAATTCAAACAAGGGGCAACTTTCCAGTTGTTGGGGTTGAGGTTGTACATCTCAAGGATAGATTTCGGGTGTGTCCAGTTGTGATCCTTATCGAAAATAGTTTTGAAAAGTTTTAATAAAATTTAATTTTGTTCAAGTTAAACTTTTTACAACTTAGACCATTTTTGGACCAAAAAGAAAATTTTCAGTACCCATAATCTTCAATTTCATTGATTTCAGCACAGAGTTCTCCAACTCTTGATACAAATCGAAGTTGCTTTTTGTTACATTCAAAAGGAAAACTTGAAAGTATAGATCAAAGCAATAAACTTGGGGTATAGTTGAGTCAGGTGTTCCTGCACCCCCTCCCAAAGCTTGTGGAAGCTTCAGATGCTAAAGTAGGCCCAGTTTGTGCCTCATCTTCAAGCCAAGCTATGCATTCGCCAAAAAGAACGCAACTGAAATTAGGAGCGAGAGCCAGAAGTTCTCTTGTCCTCCATGTAGTGGGATAGCGAGTTAGCTGTGAGCCTCAGATTGGAAATGAAGCTGGGTACTCTACCCCATCTTCTGGGCAAGTCTGGTCATGTCCGAACTGACGCCTGAATCGGAATGGAAAGTAGAAGACATAGTGTTTCAAGCCAATCAACTGAATGCCAGGTTGTCAGGCCATGCTATAACTCATCTCGGGCAGATCAAAACAGGGGCAACACCAAGCAATGTCAACAATGGATCTGTGGCATATCCAATGGCACCACCACCCCTCGTTTGGGAAATTGACTAGCCGTTGGTGGAAGAAATAGCCGTGCGCTGAATGTGCAAGGCAAGAGTCCACTACTTTTAACTTGTCCATGAGCCATACTTGGGAAGGGATGAAAAATAAGAGAGATTAAAGAATAGAGAGGTGTACGTGGAGAGAAAAGGTGAGAAAAGGGTTTTGAGAGAAAAACCGAGCCTGAGGGCCGAGTAATGCAAGAAACACATATGAGAAGGGTGGGAAACATTACCTGCGAGAGTAGTGCACTTCCTGCGAACCTGGTCGTCTCCCGGTGATGGAAAGCATCCAAGCCCATCAAAGTCTCGGCTAGTGTTAAGCCAATGCAGCTCTTGGCCTCTTTCAAGCCTTGGGCAACTTCGATCAAGCGAATGCTAAACCCTCCAAAACCAGGGGCAAGAAGAAAATGAGCCAACATGCATAAGCAAAGGGCATGCTTTCAAAAACTTTGCCAAAGACAGTCACCATGGTCACCGGCATGAGAAAACCGGTGAATGAGGTTGGGAATATCCAACTGTCCGTTGCAAACCAAAGATCGGGCATCGTGTAAAGTGAGCCAACACATTTGTCCTAAAGCTTGGATGTGGCCAAAACGAGACTGGGGCAAGATTTCCTCATCATATCTGGATTCCATCAAGACTTGGAACTCTTCAATTGTCTGGCATATCTCTTGTCCTCCAAAGCTAAAAACATGGGTAACCGGGTTCCAACATCTAGCTGCGGCATGGAGGAATGGAAAACACAGCGGGGTATGACTTAGCGGGAATAGTGCATTTATCCCGAAACCTCAAAAATTTAACTTTTCCGAGCCATCCAAAGTTGCAATCCAATCGGAGAGTTTTTCGACAAAGAATGGCTCCATTTGTGGCAAAAATATAGCTGAATTGAAAAAACCATGAAGCTGGAGCTTTTGTAAAAGTTAAGGTGCTGAGTGGAAGGCAGGTGGTAGCAATTTGGAGGTTCCCTGCACTAGTGGCCGGTAGGCTATTAATGGCCGGTCCGGCCACTTTTGTAGCAGACCGGCCAGTACTAATGGCCGATAGTCATTTTTGGTGGCCGGCAGCATCTGTTTATGGCCGGTGGCCTCCTGTTTTGCCCTCTGGTCCATCTATGCAGAACAAAACTTATGATTATGCAATGAGGGCTGTAATGAAACATCAAGATGCAAACGTTATGCAAAGGAACGCTACAACAAACTCGTACATAAGCAAGTTAACATGAACCAAACCACATTTCATGCAGAAAGGGTGTAAGAAATTATGCAAGCTTAACTACACATCACGCAGGAAAGGTAAAGAACCACAACCGTCGGGCGCACCCCAGGCAGCAAACAAGATCCCAACGCATGGCACACGCGAGGAGAGAGATGGCGTGAACACGAGGACACACCCTAATGTTCCGGACCAAAGAGAACAATAATAACTAATTGAAACACATCCAGCCATTATGCAGCCAAAACAAAGAGCGGTATAAGCATTGGAATCCGTCCAGATGCATTTAACCAAAGCAACCTAACGCGCCGCACGTGAGAGGGAAAAGAGAGTGGTGCAAACACCGGAGGGTGGTATAAACATCAGAGCACGTTCCAATGTTTCTAACCAAAGAGGAGGTATAAGCGTCGAAACACATTCCAAACGCTTCTAACAAGAGGGGTGGTATAAACATCGGGCACACATCCCAATGTTTTTAACCAAAGCAAAGTATAAACATCAAGCACACGACCCAATGTTTCTAACCAAAGAGGTGGTATAAACATCAAGCACACGACCCAATGTTTCTAACCAAAGCAAGGTATAAACATCGGGCACACAACCTAATGTTTCTAACCAAAGAGGGGGTATAAGCGTCGGAATACGTTCCAAACGCTTCTAACCAAAGGAAGTGGTATAAACGTCGGGCACACGTCCCAATGTTTCTAAGCAAAGCAATATATAAACATCAGGCACACGACCCAATTTTTTTTAACCAAAGAGAGGGCTCCAAGGTGTTTTTGGGGTGGTGTTGAACTACAAAAACCTCTTTTTTTCAGTCCTAAAAATGGTGGTTTGAGCCTATTTTGTGTTAGGGAGTTGTCTCTCCCTTTTGTTCCTTGGCTTGTGAAGTCATTTGTGCTACTTTTGAGGCTTTTAAAGTCAACCCCTTTAAACCACTAAATTCCAGGGGAATTTCAGTGGCAAAAACTTTTTTTTGAAGTCCAAAATAGGAGGGGGTGGCCACCCCTCCTTATCTCTTTAGTCCATGCCTTGTTAGCATTACAAAGTAGCATGTTTTTGTGGTTTGTGTTAGCTTAATTCAAGCATGTTTTAGACTTTATTTTAATATGTTTAAACTCTGTTTTTGGCTGGTTAAGTCACTTGTTGCTTGCATCTTGTACTTGTAGTGTAATTTTGCTTACTAGCCTAGCAAGCCTAATGAGTTAGCCCATTATTGTTGCATGTGTTAGCTTGACTCCAGCACATTTTAGCTGCTGTTTTGACATGCTTTAAATCTTTTTTGGGTTGGTTAAGTCCTTTGAGGCTTGGTTTGCATGGCTATAGTGTAACGGTCCTCACTAGTCCATTGCTTTAAGGCTTTGAGCATGAAGTGTTTGAGTTGCTTACATGTTATAGCATTATTTTAACAAGTGATTTCAGTATCATAACCTCTATCATGTGCACATGTATTCCACTATTTCATTGCCTTTGAGAGTTGTGCTTTATGCCTTGCTTGCGAGCCAATATGCGAGCATGTTTTTCTTGCCACTTATGCTTCAATTCCAGCATGTTTTAGCTACTGATTTGGCATGATTAAGCTCTATTTTGAGCTGGTTTGATCACATGAGCTTTGTTTTGTATGCGTGTAGTGCAATTGTGCTAAATTTCCTAACATGTACTATTGTTTTGGCCTCTTAATATTGATATTCTTAGCTTATTTCGAGCATGTTTTAGAACTCCATTTAGGGTGTTTTAGGACTGTTTTGGATTGTTAGTCCCCTTTTGAGCTTTGTGTTGCATGCTTCTAGTGTTATGTCCTTCACTAGTTTCAATGCTTTGGCCCCTAACATGTTGTGCATGTGTTGCTTGCATGTTATAACATTATTTATCATGCCATTTCAGCACTAAATTCTGCCACCTCCCTTTTTTCTTCATTTTTCTATTTGCTTTGAGGGTTGGTTGGTCCTAAAGTTGTATTTAAGCTTGAGATTGAGGCTTGTGCTTAAATGGCTTTAACCCTCTTTTGAGGGTTCCTCCTAGTCAAAGGCATGGTTTCGCTCATGTCTTAAATCATCTTTTTGATTGACCTCTTTCTCATTAGAGGACTTTCACATTGGACAAATTGGTTAATGAATGGCTTGGTAATGCCAAAATGAGTAATTAAAATGAACCAAGTAAAACATGCCAAGATAAGCATGTTATGTTTGCATTGCATTGTGTTCAATCGGACGTTATATTGAACACAAGGTAGATTGGCCCATTTCATACTTGAAGTGATGAAAATGAGCCAATCACCTTTGTCTCCATTGCCTTTGATTATCCATGATGAGGTAGTGGTATTGAGTCTTGTTTGTGTGTATTTATTGAACGTGTACAAGTTGGATCTTTGGCCATCATGCATTGTGAATGCTTGATTGATGGTTTTGGATTCAATGGTGCCTCTCCTTTGATGTTTTGAGATGACAATGAGTGGCACAGTACATACACACCCTTGGGAGACCCTCTCTTTTCCTCTAGTTTGTGCTTTGTTGCAGAATAGTGGTGCAGCACACCAATGGTCGGCAGTGCCTCATAGATGGCCGGCACTGCTTCATCCTTGGCCGGCAACAAGCTTCCATGTGGGGCAGGCCACTGGTGCATTCCTCAGCTGTGAGTTGGTAAGGCAAAGCAGGAAGTTCTTGGAGACACCCTACAAACAGAGCTTCTTAAGAGCAAATCGGAAGGTGTTTCGGGGCGGCAACCAAGAGCATGCATTCTTCATTACTCAAGGCAGAGCTGAGGCGGCCTAGCTTACATGTTTTGCATGCTTAGTTGGTTTTGTAATTTAATTAATTTGTTGATTAGTTAAAGTGTTGTAATAATTAGTAAGTAGTTTGCTAGTTATTCAATTTGGTTTGTAATAATTAGTCTAATTAGTTTAATTAGATTAGTTAGCTTAGAGTAGCTTAGCTCTTATTCATTCGGACCCTCCTGTGAGAGGGCACAAAGTTATAACAAGTGTGCGTGTGTGTGTGGATGTCTTCCAACCTCACTTCTTTCTCCCTTTTACTTAACCGCTTTCGATGGTTAGTTTTAGGGCATTTTTCGATTAACATACCTTATGCCTTGCATGTTTGCATCATTCATTTGAAATTGCATGCACCAGGCTCGGCGCATCATTCAAACTGCATCGTATTTCAATACTTATTTGAATACATGTATCAAACTGTTGCATTCATATGCCATCATAGATAACTGAGCCTATTTAGTTGCATTATTGCAAGCGTTGCATTAGGCATCTTGTATAGTTAGGATCATGCATCTTTCTAACTAGCTTTTGTTTTGGCTTGGAGTACGCTGTAAGTCTTTAAGCTTTAGCATACTTGCATTAGTGTGAGTATTTCCATGATAACATGCTTTCCATGAGGCTATTTGCTTAAGTGATTAGCTGCATGAATGCCTGTGGGTGAAGGGTTGATTGCCTGAATTGGAACAACTCGATGATTGTGAGTTTTAAGCATACTTGAGGGTGGCGAATCCGCACTTTAGCCTACTTGAAAGTAGTACTTTTAAACCATTTTCGAAAACAAACATGAGTTGTTTTGTTCCAATTCTCGTGATCGAGTCTATACTTGTATGCTGCGCTCATCACATATTAAAGTTAGATAATAACCAGACAAGAACACATAAGGTTTATAAAACAATATATCATGCTTAGTAGAGGCCGATCTTTGGTCGGGCAAGTGGGGGTGCTCATTTCAGGGCCTTCCCCTCTTGTACCCAAGTTCCTGAGCCGAGGAAACTTTGGTGATGACAGACACGTGGCCTTTGGCACAAGTCAGGGTTTCCTAAATTTCTCAAAAATAAAATATTTAGGTGGCGACTCTGTAATCTGGCAAAGCAGTCCATGTTTGCCGCTTTTTATTCACAATCAATTTTTCAAAACGATTTACCAGATTTGGACTCTTTGGTGTTTATCAGTCTCACATTGCACTTTGTGAGATTAGATTCAGAACTGTGACAGGAGTCCAAACTATAGTAAGACCAAATTCACGCCTCTCCGAAAGGGGCGCGCGCGAAGAAAGTTGGGTCTATAGATTGTTTTGTAACTTTTGGCTATGGTTTTTTTTATCACAATTGGAGGTGCTCCAATTGTGATTTTTTCACGTAAAATCTTTGTGTCAATTTGTATTAGATTGTTTGATTGGGATTGTTATTAATTGTTTAAAATTGATACATAATCATAAATCAATATCTAGGAGATTTCTAGATTTTTAAAATATGATACAACTAAATGGGATTTAAATGAGCAGTAAATCAAATCCAATTGATTGATGTCTTTTTAAGTAGTAGTGAAGTGGAGTTTAATTGTGTAGTAAGTTGAGTCTCATTGAGTAATAAATAGTGTTCAATTGAATAGTAAATCAAGTTTGATGGAGTAGTAAGTAAACAATTGATGAGTAGTAAGTGGAGTCTCATTAAATAGTAAGTGGAGTTTAATTTAGTAGTAAGTAGAATCTCATTAAGTAGTAACTGAACTGTAATGAAATAGTAAGTGGAGGCTCAATGGTTAGTAAGAGAAACCAAAATTGAGTAGATAATGGAGTCTATTGAAGTAGTAACTGGAAGCTATTAAGTAGTAAGTGAAACCAAAATTGAGTAGTAAGTGAAGTGTAATGAAATAGTAAGTGGAAACTCATTAAATAGTAAGTAAAGTCTAGTGAAATAGTAAGTGGAGTATAATGAAATAGCAAGTGAAAGCTCATTGAGTAGTAAGTGAAACTGAAACTGAGTAATAAATAGAGTCTAGTGAAGTAGTAAGTGGAAATTTATTAAGTACAAAGTGGAAACACAATGAGTATTTTTCAATTTTTTTGAGACAATGATAAATTTGATGAAATAGTAAATAGAATCTAATTGAGTAGTAAGTGAGATTTAATTAAGTAGTGCCTTATTGAATAGTAAGTCATGTTTGATTGAGTAATAAATGAAGTTTGATTGAGTAGTAATTGTGATATGATGGTGATGGTGGTGGTAGTAGCACGGTGGTGGTGACAGTGGTAGTGGTGACAGTGGCATGGTGGTGGTAGTAGTGGCATGGTAGCGTTGATGGTAATGGTGATGGTGTTGGTGTTGGTGTTGGTGTTGGTGTTGATGATGGTGGTAGTAGAGGTAGTAATGGTAGTTGTAGTAAAATTTTAGTGATGTTTATGGAAATAATGACAATGTTGATGAAGATGGTGATAGTAGTATAGTGGTAATGGTGGTGATATCGGTACCGCTGGTAGTGGTGGTAATAGTAGTGGTGGTTGAGCAGTAAGTCAAGTTTGATTGAGTAGTTGTGGAGTCTTATGGACTAGTAAATGAGATTGAATTGAGTAGTAAGTGAATCTGATTGAATAGTAAGTGAAGTCTCAATAAGTAGGATAAATAAAAATTATTTAGTAATTTTTATAAATTCAAATATTTTTAAAAAATACCTAACATGTCCAAATAATTTATTTAGTAATTTAATGTAGTAATAAGGGACCTTTATTAAATAGTAAATTATGTTTAATTAAATAGTAGTAGAATAAAGTTTTAAATAATCATGTAAATTGTTTTTATTTGTAAATTGATAACACATTGCTTAATGTTCGATTGAGTTATGAGTAATATTTTGTGATTATGTTATAAAATTATATCTTTAGTTTGATTTGATTTTAAGATTTTTATAGTTTCATTCTAAGTTTTAAAAATCTATAAATAATCGTTTAGCCATTAGTTTATTCTTAAACAAATCAAATTAAATTATGCTCACCCCTAATAAAAAAGTTTACCAATATGACTCTAATTTTGTTACTAGTTAATTTACTACAAATATACTTGATCTTATAAGTTTGATATAATTATGTTCATAATCAATAACCCAACGAGTTATAATTAAAGATCACAAAGTTCATAACTATACATATGGTACATATAAAAAAAAAAAAAAAGAGTATATTATAAATTTTTCCTATAAATACAAGAATAAATACGAATGTACTGTATATATTCTAATATTAAATAAATAACATCATTTTTTTATTCATGTAACTAATAAAATACTATTGATAAATTAGCTAAATTAATAAATTTTGAAGAAAGTTCAATATAATCATATTCAATTTTATAGTACTTAATATATTTTTTAAATTTTTAAAAGAAATAGTCTAATTTTTTTATATAAATATTTTAATGTGAAACATTGTATAAATATTATACTACTGAAAAATTATTTCTTAATCTAAAGACGTCACGTGATCATATCCCTTGTCAATCACTAACCACCATATATCTGTTATTTTTACTCGTCTAATGCAAAATTATAGATTTTACTTTTTTTTATTAATTATAACACATTTAAACAATCACGTAACCATTACCCATAACCACTAAATAACGTCACCATACCACCTTTTAGCTCAAAAGCCAAAAAAGAAAGAAAAAAAAAATCGCTCACATCATCGGTAAAACCGGTGAGTGCCGGTGACAAACCCCTTTTGATTAGAATACCGCGTTTTTGTCTGGTACTTGAAAACTTCTTTTATAGACTATAGTTGGACCCTCCCTGGACCTCTTAATCTTTATCGAAAATCCAAGGTCTTTGTCAAGTCGTCTTCTGTCACTGTTCCTGTCCTATCATATTTTTTTATATTTTGTCATTATTGGACGATGTACACTATATTTAAAAAATAAATTTTGTCTATATATTTAATAATAAATAAAATATATAAAAAAAAGAGAAAATTTGATTAATTACAAAAATCAAACTAATAAATTAAAATAAATAAATAAAATAGATTTTTATTTTATTATAAAAATAAAATCAAAATCTGATTTAAATAAATAATAATAAAACACAAAATAAATTAATAACTTATTTGATTAATTTCTTAAACAAACTTTCAGATCAGGTCCAGTGTTTGATACTGTGTCTTTAAGACAGATTCGTCCTCTCCACGATGCTATCAGAATGTGGACGTATATCTCCTAGGATAAAATGATCAATAACGAATAAATGCAGCACAACAATTTATTCGCACAACAAACACACTAAGTATTTACACTTTTTCTAACAGAACTTTAATGCAGCAAAATATAGAGAATTATTGCAGTGGAGAAGTACGAAAATTGTGAATGAAAAATCAATAGAAGATCTGTCTATTTATAGGAGAGAAAGTGACTGTTTGGTTTGAATTAAACAGGTACAAACTGTTCAGTTCGAATTGAACAGATATGACACTGTTTGGGTTTGAATTTGAACAGATACTAAAACTGTTCTGGTTTCAATTCAAACAGATAAAAACTGGGTAGAATTTTGGTAGAGGGGAAAACCAGACATATTTTTTCCAGAATTAATTTGAATTCTAGACAGAAATAGAAATTTTATTTTACCAAAAAATAAAATTAAATTTAAATATTTTTGACCCAAAAAGATAAGTATTGGGTTGGACAAGCCCAACCTCACACCACGCATCCGTGCCCAAGCCGAGGCCCAGCCTGCCCGACGGATCGAACGAACAGCGGCAGCCGCACGCGCATGTGCGCTTATTTTTGGGTTCAATGGGTCTAGCCCAATTTGCCCATAACCTCTTCCTTCTACAACCTTGGGGTGCCCCTTGGGGCCCTCTCCAAGTTATAATTCCAAGCCTTATAAACCCACTCAATGTTTCCCACCAAACCAATGTGGGACAAGCCTTAAACCATACATTTAAGAAATTTCCACTAAAACTCCATTTCCATGGAGCTCACATTAGCTTCAATTTCCCATTCACCAGATAATGATTTTGAGTAACCAAATGTACCACGTGAATCACAACGCGGCATAGAACGCATTACCATTTTGACTCACGAAATTTGGTGCATGGGTCCTACCTAAAAAATAGACCAAAGTTTAGAAAAAATTCTGTTTTTCTAGTTTTTTTTTTTTTTTTTTCAAAACCATTTCTAACAGTCTTCACTCACATGCAAGTTGTGAACGAGTGTCTTTTACTTCGTGTTGTTCCTTTGTATATTTCCTCTTCCCTCTCCTTCTTAAGAGAACCATCATAATTTCAATTTGAGAGAGAGAGAGACGGGCAACAACTTTCTATCCATGGCAATTCTGTTTCTCACATTTTTCATCTTCTCTTCATGTTTCCAAAAAGCAAATGGAAACACTTCAGTTTTTGTTTCTCAAAACACCAGAGAAACACTCGAAATCATAATCAGTGGCGGCAATTACCCACATTATTCCTCCCCTCCTCCAGAATCCGAATGTCCTTCCCCTCTCCCTCCCATAGTAGAATGCCCTCCTCCACCATCACCATCACGATCACCAGGTTACCCACCTTATTCCTCTCCTCCTCTAGAATCTGAATGCCTTCTCCCTCCCCCTCCCCTAGTAGAACGCCCTCCTCCACCATCACTATCGCCATCACCATCCCCATCACCAGGTTACCCACCTTATTCCTCCCCTCCTCTAGAATCTGAATGCCCTCTCCCTCCTCCTTCCCTAGTAAAATGCCCTCCTCCACCATCACCATCACCATTACCATCACCAAGTTACCCACCTTATTCCTCCCCTCCTCCAGAATCCGAATGCCCTCTCCCACTCCATCCCCCTCCCCCCTTCTCTAGTAGAATGCCCTCCTCCACCATCACCATCACCATCACCATTACCACCACCAGGTTACCCACCTTATTCCTCCCGTCCTCCAGAATCCGAATGCCCTCTCCTTTCCCCTCCTCCAGTAGAATGCCCTCCTCCACTATCACCATCACCGTCACCATCACCATCACCAGGTTACCCACCTTATTCTTCCCCTTCTCCAGAATCCGAATGCAATCTCCCTCTCCCTCCCCCTCTCCCAGTAGAATGCCCTCCTCCACCATCACCATCACTATCACCAGGTTACCTACCTTATTCCTCCCCTCCTCCAGAATCTAGATGCCCTCTACCTCCCCCTCCCCCAGTAGAATGTCCTCCTCCACTATCACCATCACTATCACCAGGTTACCCACCTTATTCCTCCACTCCTCCAGAATCCGAATGCCCTCTCCATCCTCCTCCCCAAGCAGAATGCCCTCCTCCACCATCACCATCACCATCACCATTACAATCACCAGGTTACCCACCTTATTTCTCCCCTCCTCCAGAATCCAAATGCCCTCCCCCTCTCCAAGTAGAATGCCCTTCTCCACCGTGACTACCACCACAACTACCACCTCTCCCTCCACCGCCACCACCTCCTCCGCCCCTTCCATCGCCACCACCTCCTCCGCCCCTTCCACCCCCACCACCTCCTCCTCCCCCTCCATCGCCACCACCACCTCCTCTCTCTAAGCTGTGAACTCCACTCCGTCCACTTGAACAGGCCTTTTTTGTAAACCAAATATTCAAAAAAACAATAATCTCCGACCCCCAGGGCATCACCAAAACATGGAAGGGCAAGAATGTCTGCGCCTGCAAGGGCTACCGTTGCGACAAAATCCCCACTAATAACACGCTCAGACTTTTCGGGCGTCAACTTCAACGGGTTCAACTTCAATGGAAATTAACTGACCACTGCTAGCTTCCTTGATCAACTACCAGACCTTGCCTACTTCCATGTCAACTCCAACAACTTCACCGGTAAAATAATCCCCAAAATATCCAAATTTCACTTTTTCTTCAAGCTCGACTTGAGCAACAACAAGCTCACCGGGGTGTTTCTAAACTCCGTTCTTGATGCTACCCAGCTAACCTTCTTGGACCTTCGGTTTAACTTCATCACCGGTCTGGTTAATCCTCGAGTGTTCAATCTCAACCTCGACAATCTCTTCCTCAACAACAACCAGTTTATAGGGAAAATACCAAACAATTTGGGAAACCCCTTGTGGACTCGCCTTTCTTTCGCGTCCCGCCTTTTGGAAGGTTTGAAAGAAAAGACCTCACAGTTCAGACTCCCGCGGTTCTGAATCTAATCTCACAAGTGCAATGTGAAACTAATAAACACCAACGAGTCCAAACCCGACAAATCTTTTTGGAAAATCGAATTTAAATCAAATAATGCCAAAATAGGACTGCTTTGCCAGATACAGAGTCGCATCTAAATATTTTGTTTTTGGGGAAAATTTAGGAAAACCTGACTTGTGCCGAAAGCCACGTATCCGTCATCACCAAAGTTACCTCGGCTCGGAAACTTAGGTATGAGAGAGGAAGGTCATGAATTGAGCACCCCCGCTTGCCCGATCAAAGATCGACCTCTACTAATCATGATATAATTTTTTATGTACATTATGTGCTCTTGTTTCGGTTATTAGACTAGTTTTACTATTTGATATGCACACATACAAATATAGACTAAATCGCAAGAATTGGAACATTTCAACTCATATTTGTTTGCAAAAATGGTTTGAATTTGCCACCTCAAGTGGGCTTAAAGATGCGGTTTTGCCACCAACCATAGTGGGCTTAAAAACAGATTTGCCACTCAACAAAGTGGGCTTAAAATATACATTCATCAAATCGTTCCAATTCAAACAACAAGCCTTCATCCACAGGCATTCATGCAGCTTAATAAGTAAGCACATAGTCTCACGGCAAGCATGCGAAACATGGTAATATGGTAATCACACTCATGCAAGTATGCGAAAGCACAAAAGCTTACCGAGTATTCCAAGCCAAAACAAAAACTAGTTTAGAAAGATGCATGATTCTAACTATGTTTAGTGTCTAATGCAACACATGCAATAATGCAATTAATAGGCTTGGCTACTAATATGACATATGGATTAATTTGAACAACATGTGATTAAACACGTATCCAAAGAAGTATTGAAATTGCAATGCAATTTGAATGATGCGCCGAGCCTCGATGCATACAGGATAAATGAATGGATGCAAACATGCGATATGCTAATTGAAACATGTCCCTGATCTAACCATCGAAAGCGATTAAATAAAAGAGAGAAAGAATTAGGGTTGGAAGACATACACACACACACACTTATTACAACATTACGCCCTTGCGAAGGAGGGTCCGAATGAATAAGCTAACTAGCTACGCTAATTAAGCTAAGTTAATTATTACAAAACTTGAAACTAATTAACTATTCTAGTTAGCTAATTATTACAAATTGAATTAATTAGCTAAATACTAAGCTAATTAAATACAAAGCAATTAAACTAATTAATTAGCTACCACTGATTAACCAAACAAAGCAATTAAATGGCCTTGAGGAACGAGGGATGCATGCTCAGTTTCTCCACCCGAAAAGCCACCGCCTTGCCATTGAATGCCTCTGTTTGCACATTTTTGAACACCAAGGAAGTTACCAACTTCCAGAACACCTCTGCTCTCCTGAGGAACACACTGAGCAAATTTCTTCATTAATGGTCGGTCGGCTACCAATGGTGGCCGATCGGCCACCCCTGCCCTGAACTTCCTCTTACTGCAACAGAGAGCAAACATAGGCAAAGTAGTGTCTTCTCAAGGAGTGTTTGTACTGTTACGCTCCTTATCATCACACAAGTTCAAAGAAGTGTAACTCTCAGCTCTCAAACCATCAATCAAGCAATTTTCATGCATGATGGCCAAAAAACCAAGTTTGTACAAGTTTATGAGTGCAAAACAAGACTCAAAAAAAGGCCACCACCCTATCATGCATGATCAAGGGTGATGGTGACAAAGGAAAGTGGCACATTTCATCACTTTTGAGTATGAAATGTCTCATTTTCCTTGTGTTCGAATTAACGTCCAATTCGAACACATGCAATGCAATACGAAAGATGCTTATCTTGCCTAGATGCTTATCTTGCCTCTTTTACTTGTTCATTTTGTTTCCTCATTTTACATTACCAATTCATTCTTTAATCAATTAAATATATTGGTGAGTGTCTTCTAAAGTGAAAGAAATGTCAACCAAGGGGTAGTTCAAGGCATGGGGGAAGCTTTATGCCATTGGTAATGAACCCTCAAAAGAGGATTAAACCATTAAGCATGAGCCTCAACCTCAAGCTTAAACAACCCTAAGTTTGAAACAACCCTTAAATAAATGAAAAAGTGAAGTAAAGAGGGAGGTTGTAAAGATATTAAATGCCGGAATTAGGCATGAAAAAGCATTAAAACATGCAATCAAAACACATAAATGATGCTCGAAGCCTAGAAACACTAAGCTAGTGAAGGAAATTACACCACAACTATACAAAACAAAGCTCAAATGACCCAAACAGCTCAAAACAGAGGCAAAAACATGCTGGACTAAAGCTAAGTTAGGCTAGAAAAACATACTAACATGTGAGGCTAACTAGGCATGCAAGCGAGACAAAAGGAGGAGAGGCTAACCCCTCTAATTTTGGACTTCAAAAGAAGGTTTTTGTCACTAAAAAACCTCTGAATTATAGTGGTCAAAAGGTCCAAAAAGTTTGATTTGAATGTGATGAAAAATGGTGCAAAAGTCTAAACAACTAAGCAACAAGAAGGGTGGATTATCCCTTAATACAAGATAGCCTCAAACCATCATTTTAAGCCTAAAAAATAGAGTTTTTTTATAGTTAAAAACCAGCCCAAAAACAATACAAAAGGATGGCAAAACAAATATTCAAAGCAAGTATGCTAATCAAGTAAACTACCTCTTGAAGCTCAAGCACAAATTAAGCAACAATCCAAGCTTAAACCTTCTTCTAGAGCACAAACAAGACTCGAAGAGACCTCAGCTCCATGGTGGCCAAGTTTAATTAAGGGTTGATGTGCAAAAGTGCAGAGAAACTAGACTTTAAGGCACAAAATAACAAAAGGGAGAGAGAATTCTAAAGAGAGAGAGAGAGTTTTGGTCTAAAATGTCTAACCTCCCAAAATGGTGGAGGAACCCCCCTATATATAGAAAATCAAGTCTTGAGCTTGAATACATCCTATCATACACGTGTATGAAGATGCAGCTCAGTGAGCAACAGCTGGCACAGTTGGCAAACAAATATCTGGAAAAAAGGACCAATGACCGTCTGCCACTACTGGTAGCCGACAAGCACAAGCCATGGCCGACATATTCCAGGGCTGGCCAACAAGTCACCCTCTCTTCCAGACCAGAGGCAACAAGCTTTAGGTCCAAAAACATGCACAAAACAGACAAGGTTTAGAGGCTCAAAGACAAGGCGTTCTGTCGAGGACTTTGGGCACTCAAAATGAACACAAACAAACACAATCATCGAGTGCACAAACGATGACATCCAAGTCTTGAGGACGGTCAAAAATGGGGTGTCTATAAACCTCTGTGCTTTACCTCACCTAGGAGAACAACAAATTCATCGGTCCAATCCCAAAAAGCATTGGCCAAGCTAAAATCAATTTGCTCGAGGTGTTGCTCTTGAACAACAAACTATCTGGTTGTCTTCCGTATGAAATTGGGTTGTTGAAGATAGCAACTGTCTTCGATGCCAGCATGAACCAGTTGACGGGTCCCATACGACTCTCTTTCGGGTGTTTGGAGAAGATGCAGCTGCTGAACTTGTCATTTAACAAGTTGTATGGAACGGTACTAGAAGAGCTGTGCCAGCTCGATGACCTGTCGAATCTTACTCTAAGTTACAACTACTTCACACAGGTAGGTCCAGAATGCAGAGAGCTAATCAAGAGGAACGTGCTAGACGTTAGGATGAATTGCATTCTGGAGGTTTCGTAAACAGAAATTTCACTCTGATGCACCCATGCTAGAGCGATTCCCCACATAATTTTTCTTGAAAGATCTGCAGCACTTGGTAATTGACATTTGTAAAATTATGGTATCTTAGAACTATAAAAATACATCACCAAAGTTTTTAAACTAGTTTATATTAATCTCAGTAAGAAATGGACCTGTACAAAGGTTGATATACTCCTGCGAAAAGAAACAATCAATGGAAGTAGAAAACCAAAAAAACTGCAAGTAATAAGAACTAGGTGAACAGTGAACAATGAGAGAGAGAGAGAGAGAGAGAGAGAGAGAGAGAGATGCACCCTAAAAAAGGATATGTCAACATAATCTTCTTTCATATTGGATGGAAATTTAAAATAAAAATCATTATTCTACGTACCATTGATTAGGACCTTCTAAAGGTTTGCCGAGAGTACCGTACATCCTCGGTTTCACTTCTTTATAGCACTGTCACCCGTAAAAGAGAAAAAAGAAACCAAACAAATAAATAGTTATAACAACATACCAATATTGCATTACTACTATTATCAAAGAGAGAATGAGAGCTTTTTCCCTATGCACAACACCAATGAATCGCGTCACTCTATATGCCTATTCAAACAAAAATAACACATGTGCTAGGAAGCACGGATATGAGATACAGATATGGTGATAAGATAAAATCTAAAAAAGTAGGGTACGGATATGAATATGGCTAAGATACATTTATAAAAAATATATTTTAAAAAAATTATTGGTAGTGAGTTATACATAAGTTCAAGAATGTTGAGCAACCACATTGTAATTTTATAATGCAAAACACTAACATTTAAAAATTAGGTCTTAATTTTAGATAGTAGCTTGTTTATTTTTAAAATTTTCAATAGATGTTGCAAATATTTCATTTTAATATCAAATTTAATATGTTTATATTACAATAATAAAACAATCCACAATTCGCTCCTATGCTTTTCCCTTTGGTACTAGTAAAAATATTGAATTCAAGTTTACTTGCTTATTTATTTATTTATTTTAATTTTATCATTGTTATATTCTCGTATTAATTCTTACTTTCTATGTAGTTATAGAGGACATGCATAGAATAATAAATTTAACAAATTTCTGTTGGAGATTTCCTAAAAGCTTCAAAACTTTAATTATTTTTTATTTATTATTATTATATTTTATTATTTATTTATTTATTTCATAGTCTTATTTATTTGAATTTGAAATATGTGTTTGGTTTCAAAAGGAATAGGTGGGTCTATTCTTAACAGACACTATAGATCCTTTTTATACAGGACTCTAATATTGAGACAATATATACAACATTCTCTGTTTTCTCTCTCTCTCTCTCTCTCTCTCTCTCCCTCTCTGTGTCTCTCTCATCTTTACTGTATTTTTATATTCTATATTTCTGGGCAATCGATACATTCTCTCTCTCTCTCTCTCTCTCTCTCTCTCTCTCTCTCTCTCTCCTCTTTACTGTATTTTTATATTCTATATTTCCAGGCAATCGATACATTCTTGTCAAATTCTTTTGGTGCAACTGTGCATTGTGTCAAATCCTGTAAAGTTTTTGGGTTGTATCTTGGAGTCGTTTGTGATTATTAAAACCTGCACGGAGGGAGCGCATAACGACTTTAGGACAACGTCTTTGACGTGCCTCTCACAATCACACAAGCTATTTTCTGAACAATTTTCTTCATCTTCTTCTTATTCTGTATATATGTATATATAGTTTTATTGAATTGTAAAAACCTATTTTTTCATAATCTGCTTTGCTTTCAATTTTATTCTATAAAATTGATTTAAAATAATTATTATTCAATTCCCACAACACTCTAAAGTCGTTATTCTATAACTTATTCAATCTTTCTTTTATCTATATTCTGTAATTTGATTTGTTGTGCATAGACACTGTTAATTTTTTTTTTCTAAAATTATTATTTTTTTTCCCTCGGTTAAATCTGTTGCATTGCATTGTAACATATAAAAATATGTTTTTTTTTTCTTTTCACATAGTCAATTCGGTAAACGTCCCTTGTTTGATTACAATACAATATAAAAAATGCTTGTATTGTCCTTGTCACCTTCTTTGATTCCATTGATTTGCATGAAGTATTAATTCTATTCAATTAATTTCAGAAGTAGTGTAAATTGTGTTTGACACATTGACTTATATATATATATATACATATATATTCACGAAGTTGTAGAATTTGTTGATTTTGTTGATTCTGTGTAGTTTTTTTTTTATTAATTATTCTTAGGGAAGTTGTTGAGGAAAATCAAAATTTTCACGTGATAAATTATTTTGTTTAGATTCATGATATTTAATTAGCATTGTTCATGTTATAAATTATTGTGTTCAGATTTGATTTGTATCAATTCGCCACATTTTATATCTATCCTTAAATTGTTGGCAAGTAATTGTCATTTACAAATTTAATAACATTTGTGATTGTTTCATTGTTGTCTGTTACAGATTTCATAATTGTTTACTCTCTTGTACCTTAATAATTTATTTTTATGGCTAATTTAGAAGAAATTGTTAGTGTGAAACCTGAAAAATTTAATGGTAACAATTTTGAAAGATGGAAAAAACAAACAAAATATTGGTTGACCGTGTTGGGTCTTATGTCTGCCATAGAAGATCAGGATTTTGTTGGATCTTGGTTGTCACCTGAACAAATAGAATTTCATTGTTATAACAGAATCCTTAGTGTGTTGTTTGACCATTTATATGATGTGTATCAATCAACCACCTCGACTGCAAAAGAACTATGGTAAACCTTAGAGGCTGAATATGGAACTGTAGATGTTGGTATTGATAGGTTCACTGTCTCTAATTTTAATGGGTATAAAATGAAAGATGGCATACTTGTAGGAGACCAAATTCATGAGTTTCAAAAACTACTTAGAAAAGTAGAAAAGAAAGAGACAACTTTTAGTGAGGAGTTTAAAATGTCTTGACTTATCGATAAATTACCTCCATCTTGGAATGACTTTGCTAAGCGTCTTAGGCACAAACAAGGAGATCTGTCATTAACTCAACTAATCAATGCACTTAGGGTGGAAGAGAAGCATAGATCAAATCTAGAAACTAGAAAAGAGAAAACGTCTAAGGTAAATGTGGGGGAGAATGGGAATAAGAATAGTTCCAACAATAGGAATAACTTTCGACCTAAAGGTAAAATTTTCAAGAACAACCTTAAGTTTAAATCTAGAGGTCAAAATGGCAAACACCATAATAACAACTACCAAGCCAATGCTAATCATTTTAAGGGACAAAGGAGTGGCAAAAGGTTGTGCTATGTATGTGGAAGAACCAATCATTATGCTAAGGATTTTTTTTTAAGAAGACCGATGAGTATAAACCAAGGTTCAACAATAAGCAAAGAAATCAAGGTCATAATGCTCAAGTGAATATGATTTTCGAGAAAGAAGAAACTGCTGGACCATCTTTTAGGTATAATACTGAAATCAATTCTAACTTTGAATATCAAGATTGGTGGTTAGATTCTGGGGCTAATATACATGCGTGTTTTGATTCTGGTTATTTTAAAACTTTCCATAAATCAAGTGGAGGAAGTGTAACTTTGGGAAATGGATCAATTGCACCAATACTTGGCATTGGAGATATAGATTTGAAGATGACTTCTGGAAAAATCTTAACTTTGAGTGATGTGCGATATGTTCCTGAAGTTAGAAGAAATCTTATTGTAGACACGCATCCGCGAGGGACCCCGCGCTACAGTTTGGACTCGATTTGCGTCACGGTTCTTAATCTGAACCAAAGAGTCCAAATCCAGCAAATCGTTTTGAGAAACAGATTTTTGAAAAGAAGTGCCAAACATGGACTGCTTTGCTAGATACAGAGTCGCCACCTAAATATTTTATTTTGGAAAATTTAGGAAACCCTGACTCGGTGCCAAAGGCCACGTGTCCGTCATCACCAAAGTTGCCTCGGCTCAGGAACTTGGGTACGATTGGGGAAGGTCAGCTATGAGCACCCCCTCTCGCCCGATCCGAAGATCGGCCTCTACTAACCATGATATCCGTTTTTGAAAACGTTATGTGTTCTTAATCCGGTTATTAGCCTAGAATTACTACGTTATGCGCACAGCACAAAAGTATAGACTAGATTGCCTAATTTGGGAATAAGCATTGCATATCCGTTTGTTTTGGAAAAACACTTTGGAATTTGCTACTCGCAAGTAGGCTAAAATACGAATTTCAATGAGTTTTTCCAACTCAGACAATCCAACCTTCACCCACGGGCATTCAAACAGTTTATCACGTAAGCATCTAGCCACATGGTAAGCATGCTGTCATGATAGCATTCACACGCATGCGATATGCTAAAGCATGAAAATACTTACATCGTACTCCGTGCCAAAACAATAAACTAGTTAGCCAACATGCATGGTCCTAGTTCATGTCAAATTGACTAATGCAACACATACAGGATGCAATTAGAGTAGGCTCGGCTAACCTAAACATGGC
Source organism: Camellia sinensis (assembly GCF_055761805.1). Lineage (NCBI taxonomy): Eukaryota > Viridiplantae > Streptophyta > Magnoliopsida > Ericales > Theaceae > Camellia > Camellia sinensis. The sequence goes on from NC_138964.1 coordinate 196,217,088, forward strand.
ATGTGAAATGCAATCAATTGATGAACGTATTCAATTTGGAATTTAAGTAAAAATGCAATTAGCATGATGTTCCGAGCCCGGTGCATGCAAGAAAAATGTATGGATGCACGCATGCATAACATAAGGTATACTAATTTAAACATGTCCTAATCTACCTTCATAAGCAGGTAAATAAAAGGGAAGAAAGAAGTGGGGATTGGAAGACATGCACACACACGCACCCACACTTATTACAGATTCGCCCTTGCCCGGAGGGACCAAATAAATATTACAGATGATTAACCTACAAGCTAATTAAATTTTACAGACCATCTAATTAGCTAAGCAAATTAACTAATCTAGGGAAAACAGATAAACCGCCTCGGGAAGAGAGCCCAATGCAATGCATGCTCAGTCCTGCTCGGAAGTACACTGCCATACGCAAGCTGCCTCCGTTTTCCCTACTATACTCCTCTGAAGACTGCCAAAGTCTCAGGATGTGCTTGCTGGATGTTGAGGAGTGCCACCGGCTGGAGGGAATCATCACCGGTTGTGATTTCGTGTCCATCGGCACACAATGAATCCATCGGCCACCTATTTATTGCCGGTCGGCACTCTATGCAGTCGATCGGCAAGAAGTTCCTGCAGAACCTGTTTGACAGCAGCAGAGGACAGAACTTTGCATGGCAATGCAATTCAAGCCATATATGCACCAATCATGTCCCTTATCATGTGAGTGAGTCAAAGGGACATGCTCCTTGGTTCTCAGACCATCAATCGCGCATTTCCATGCGTGAGGGCCCAAGAGACCAAGTGTGCACATTTTGATGTCAAATGCAATGCAAACCAACAAACCAAAGCCCAATTCCTATCATTAGATCAAGGAACAAGACATGCATGCTAGATGCAATGCAACCTAGGCATGCAAGCTAAGGATGCAACATGGGAATGCAAGATGTACATGCAAGCATGCAAACAAACATGCAAGGTAAGCATGCAAGCAAGCAAAAGATGGACTTAAGCATGATTTAGGCAGCTCTAATTAGGCCCAAAACAATGGCCATAAGTGCTATGAAATAAGGACTAAACACACATACACACATGCACATGTTAAAGGGCTAACACTCAAGCACAAAAAGGCAACTCTCAAGCACACTTGAAAGAGGCATAACATGGACTAATGGCATGCAAGGTAAGCATTGAAAATCATGTTACAAAAGGTGCTAAGCCAATTAAACAAGATAAACAAGGCATGCAAACAAAGCCAAAAAACCCAAGACAAGCCAAGAGGCTTAAACCAAGACTAAGTCAACCAAGCCTCACAAGGCTAAGAGGACTTAAAATAGGTCTAATGCGAACCTAAACAACACCCAAGGGACACCTAGATGGCATCTAAGTGGCTCAAATTCAAAAGCATGCACAATGACCAAAACATGGAGCATGCAAGACAAGCTTTCAAAGCTTCAAATAGGCATCCAAGGCAAGCATACAAGCATGTTAAAGGGACTGAAATAACATGGCAAATGGTCCCAAGCCACTAAATTAAGGCAAGGATGCATGCTATACATTCACACACTTAAGGCCAACAAACCAAAAATGCAAAGGGGCTATACTAAGCATGCCAAAGTCGACCCAAACGACTAAGGATAGACCTCAAACATAGCAAAATAAGCACAAAAACTTCACAAAGCCAAGCCTAAAACATGCTAGAACAATGGTTTACAACCTAAGGCATGTTAAGGCAACAAAGTGGCATTACAAGGCATGTATGCAAAGCAAGCATGGTGTACCAAAACCAACATACAACAATGCTATTTCATGGCAAAATAAGCATAAATAACAGCCAAGGCATGGTCAACATGAGGCTTAGCTAGGTGTTCATTAAAGAGGCAAAAATGGCCCTTTTCAAGGACAATAAGGAGAGGGGGTGGCCCTCCCCTTCTTGGGACTTCAAGGCACCATCCTTACCACTGAAATCCCTCAAAATTTCAGTGGTGAGGAGGCCCAAACACCAAAGTCCTGGAGCTCACTCAAAATAGCACAAAATGGATCCCCTCAAGGCTTAAGAGGGGGCAAACACCTCCAAACCACAAAACACTCTAAACAAACTATTTAGAGGGCCCAAAAACAGAACTTTTTTATATTATACACTAAGCTCAAAAATAGTTCTAAGATAGGCAAAAATAGTATGCAAGAATGGGGCAAAAAGGAGTAAGATTGGTACCCTTGTTGACCTTCTTCACAAATGGCGGACCAGCCCCTTCCTTGAGCTCAAAGCAGCTCCAAAACTTCAAGAACAAACCTCTGGCCCTTCAATAACCAAGAAAAGGTGTAACACTATGTGTTTGTGTGCAATAGTAAGCCTAAACACACACAATACAGGAAAATGAGAGATATAAATATAGGATAGATACAAAACCCTAAACCTAGAACCAGCGCTTCTCTCACAAATTTTCTAACCTTTTTTGTCTAACCCTAAAGCCAAGAGAGGAGGGCTCCTCTTATAGAGAAGCCAATCTTGTAAAGCTTACTCAAGAAGCTAACAAGGAAACCATCCCTCCACACACGTGTATGGAGGGGAACAAAATGCAAGCCAGCTGTATTAAAATATCTACAAAAGCAGATGAACAGTAGTCGGCTGCTCAAAATTGCCATTTTGACAAAATGGACTGCCGGCCGGCAACAAAGAATGCCGACGGGCAATATACATTGCCGATGGCAACAAAACACCAGCCGGTGGCCTTTGGTCATGGCCGGTGATGTGTGGGGATGCCTCACAAGGTATTCCCTGCCCCTCCAAGGCAAAACACAAGTGTTTGGTGCAAAACCAGACACTAAACAGTCGAATTCGGAGATCCTGAGGCAAGGCGCGTAGCCAAGACCTCCGGGAACTCCAAACGAACACAAACATGGATGATCACCGGGTGTTCAAACGGTGACGTCCAAGTCATGAGGACGGTCAAAAATGGGGTGTCTACAGTTGCCCCTCTTTGATAGAACTCGAAAGTCATAATAATGACGGGCGTGAATGTCAAAGCCCAGAGACGACCCATTTCTGACAAGGCCGAAGACTTAGACAAACATGCAAGACAAACAAGGTATGCGCCCGAAGGTAGGGGCAAAATGCAAGACAATGCACGAAGCCGAGAATAACTTATGATCATGCAAAGAAAAGCTATAACGAAGCACACATGCAACAGTTTTAAGCTGGCATACACCGAACTACACTACAATGCAGAAAGGATGTAAGAGAATCATGCAATTCTCGATACGTCTCACTCGGAGGATACAATACCTGTGCGGCTCGTCTGGTTGCACCAGCCTCAAATGAACCGTACATACAATATCGTGCCTGTAAAGAAAACAACTCAACAGGTACGATGTTATTAGCAATATGCATAACATGCAAAATGAATGCAAGATGATATGCAATATATACAAAACTATGTATAAACAATGCAAATGAGGATGCGATGTAATTGAAACAATGCAAACTATATGCAAAGCAATCGAATCATGATCCAATCATGAGCGGTTCAAAACCACACCTATGTCAAATAGATTGATGGAGGTAACAAGTCTGTCTACCATAGAACGGTCAACTGAACTATGAGTAATGTAGACGGACACAAGAACAAGTATTGGGGGGGTGACAAAGGTGGGGAAACGACCCGCTGGGGAAAGGGCTACGATCCTAATGCTGGATGCAACAATTACACTACAATGTAATATATAATGAAAATGCTGGGGAAATGGCAATGGATTTGGCACGCGGGCCAAACCAAATCTTGCCTAGGCAAAGCATGTACGCATACAAGCCACGTCTAACATAGAACGGTCCACTGAACTATGTTTCGACACGAGAAGTATGGGCACATACCGGACCAAGCTCAACATGGAAAGGCGCAAGCCATAGATGAAAGACGATGCAGTGAATGCATGCAAATTACAATGCAATGTGCACTGGAATGGAAAAGATACGATGGATAAGGCACGCAAGCCAAACCAAATCTTTGCCTAGGAAGGGCATGTACACGTACAAGCCGCGTCTAACATAGAATGGTCCATTGAACTATGCTTCGACACGAGAAGTATGGGCACATACCGGACCAAGCTCAATCATGGAAAGGCGCGAGCCATAGATGGAAGTGATGTAGTGAATGCATGCAAATTACAATGCAATAGCTACAAATATGCAATGGAATGGAAATAGATACAATGGATATGGCCTGCGGGCCAAACCAAATCTTGCCTAGGAAAGGCATGTACACATACAAGCCGTGTCTAACATAGAACGGTCTACTGAACTATGTTTCGACGTAAAAAGTATGGGCGCATACCAGACCAAGCTCAACATGGAAAGGCGCAAGCCATAGGCGGAGGTGATGTAGTGAATGCATGCAAGCTACAATCCAATGTACACTATATTACAATGATGCATGACAATGCAACTATTTACGATGGTGCATGACAACGCAACTATTTACGATGATGCATGACAATGCAATTATATTTTTTGTTTTATTTTTGTTTTTTAAAATGAAAATGCATGATGATGCATGACTTCGAAGTGCGCGACAACGTGCGGCTTTTAAGATGCACGTGAACTTGAATATGCGACGACGCGAGTCGCTTGAAATACATGTATAATGCAACTTATCAAAAGTCGTTCGGGCACGACAAACACCGAAGGACTTGCACCTTTAGAGGATTTAAGGTCTCGTAGATCGTCAATATTCTCGATATGTCTCACTCGGAGTACATCATACCTGTCCGGTTCGTCTGGTTGCACCAGCCTTAAATGAACCGTACATACAATATCGTGCCTGCAAAAAAAAAAAAACTTAACAGGTACAATGTGGTTAACAATATGCACGTTAACGTACTTAAAGATGCGTGACAACGCAAAGCAAGTGGGAAGCATAACAATGCCGTGAAGGCACAGTGATGTAAGTGGAGCACGCGGTCTATGCAGGCAACGAAATTGATCATAAGCATGTGGTCTACGCAAGCGATGAAATTGAACATAAGAATGCGATCTACGCAAGCAGAACCTGCGGTCTACGCAAGTAATGGAATTGATTACAAACATGCGGTCTACGCAAGTAATGAATTTGAACAAACATGCAGTCTACGCAAGCAAAACATGTGGTCTACGCAAGTAATGAAATTGAACAAACATGCGGTCTACGCAAGCAAAACATGCGGTCTACGCAAGTAATGAATTTGAACAAACATGCAGTCTACGCAAGCAAAACATACGGTCTACGCAAGTAATGAAATTGAACAAACATGCGGTCTACGCAAGCAAAACATGCAGTCCACACAAGTAATGAAATTGAACAAACAAGCGGTCTACGCAAGCAAAACATGCGGTCTACGCAAGTAATGAAATTGAATGCAAATATGCGGTCTACGCAAGCAAAACATGCGGTCTACGCAAGTAATGAATTTGAACAAACAAGCGGTCCACGCAAGCAAAACATGCGGTCTACGCAAGTAATGAATTTGAACAAACATGCGATCTACGCAAGCAAAACATGCGGTCTACGTAAGTAATGAATTTGAACAAACATGCGATCTACGCAAGCAAAACATGCGGTCTACGCAAGTAATGAAATTGAACAAATATGCGGTCTACGTAAACAAAACATACGGTCTACGCAAGTAATGAAATTGAACAAACATGCGGTCTACGTAAGTAAGGAATTTGAACAAACATGCGGTCTATGTAAGCAAAACATGCGGTCTACGCAAGTAATGAAATTGAACAAACATGCGGTCTACGCAAGCAAAACATGCGGTCTACGCAAGTAATGAAATTGAACAAACATGCGGTCTACGCAAGCAAAACATGCGGTCTACGCAAGTAAGGAATTTGAAAAAACATGCAGTCTACACAAACAAAACATGCGGTCTACGCAAGTAATGAATTTGAACAAACATGCGGTCTACGCAAGCAAAACATGCGGTCTACGCAAGTAATGAAATTGAACAAACAAGCGGTCCACGCAAGCAAAACATGTGGTCTACGCAAGTAAGCAAGATTGAATGCATGCAAAATTCAATGAAATGCGCAAAATCGCACGATGCGTTTAGACAACGCGAGTGCACAAGACAGTGCGATTGACATGTGATGCACATGGGGCAACTTTTGAGTTTCGTAAAAGCCAAAAGGATACGGAAAGGATACACCTTGCACGAATTCGAGTGCCACGCACAGAAGACACGACCCGAGGTCAAAACGGAGGCCGGTTGAGTGTCGAAAATGCACTGTTTTGCACTGTTTTGAGCACTAAAGGCCCTGGACTCCACACATAACTCAAACAAGGGTATAGGAGGCTCCAAAATCACTATAGGAGACCACCGGATGTCCACCGGCCATCAAAATGCATCACCGGCCGTCCATCGGCCATCATACCATTTACATCGGCACAATATTTTGCCGACCAGCAAAGAGTGTGGCCGACCGGCAAAAAGTCCCTATATCGGGGCAGTTCTGTCATTTCGTTACGGGTCTTTTAAAATAGGACTCCTAGCCCTATTTTGTTCACTTCCTTTTGCTCAAAAATCCTCTCCCTCTCTCTCTAGAGTGTTTTCCTCCTTCGATTCTCTCATTTTCGTGCGTTCTAGCCCCCGTTTCGTTGTCCGATTCGCGAATACCTTCGCGTTTCGAACGTTTTGAACCGATTGAAATTTCATTTCGATGTCTCATTCTTGATTTTCACCACTCGGGGCTCGTTTCTCTTGAGTTTTTCTCGATATCTGTGCCTTTTCCGCACTTCGGCTTTTCCGGCCCTCCTCAGGGTTGACTTTCTGTTGACTTTTCACATTCTCGCCCGGTTTTTTCGTCTTCTGGTCATTTTCACATTCTCTTCGAGATGGCGGACGATCTTTTACAGGGCGGGGCCCCTCCCAAGCTCGAGATGGATCCCGAGGCCGACCCCTTGCCACTTCATAACCGGCCGTTCGATCTGGAGACCTACGGCCCGCGGTTCATGTGATGCTCCCTGATGGACTACGCCAGTTCCGGAGCTTCGAGAGGAGCGTGGCACCCGAGCTTCTCCTGCGTGAGCCTACCTCTCATCTGTCCTTTGACGCTTCCGAGGTAACATTCTTTCTTCTGTTTTATTATTTCCCGCAATGTAGAACATAACTATCATTAGTTGATTCTGTTCTCTAACTGCTTAGCCCGGATTCACCGATACACTGTACACTGTAGCTGATTGCGAACAAACTTACAACCGATATTTGTTTAAAACTTACACGTGCACACACACTGCACTGACCCTGAATCACCCAAACACACGGTGCACACTGTATTTCACTGCATACACACTGGTACCCGATATTTGCTTGAGTCCGAAAACATGTACACATGCTGTATTTGCCCTGAACCACTCAAACACGCTGACACATCACACGTTGTAGTTCACTGTAAGTACACCGGCACCCGATATCTATTCAAATTTGAAAACATGCGCACATGCTGTATACCTATATGCTTCTTAAAACTGCGTTTTGAATATTGCCTCGCAATTATTGTTTTTGATTACACGGGGATTCCCATACCATCCGCGGGTATGGGAATATCGTCGCTCGGGATTGGTACCTAGAGCTTCCAAACGCGGTTCGTCACATCGTCGACGAGGCCGATTTCGGCATCTTCTGCAGGGGGCTCTCCCGGCTCTTGATTTGCAGGCCCTTGCTCGCCGCTCTAGTGGAGAGGTGGTGGGATACCACTAACTCCTTCCACTTCTCTGTTGCGGGGGACATGACGATGACCCCTTATGATTTCTCGATGCTCACCGGCATCGGGGTAGGGGGTGATCCGATCCCCTTCGACACCGATATGGGTGAGTGGGACGCCGCCCAGCTGTACCTACTCGGCACTCAGCCTCCCCTCGCTCGAGCAGGGTTTGTTAGGTACTCTTGGTTTGAGAGCCATTTCCGGATCCAGCCGGCCTTGGTGGAGGAGGCGCAGATGACCCCGGAGGAGGTGGATCAGTATGCGCGAGGCTTCATCATGTTCCTCTTCGGGACGACTCTTTTCGCCGATCGGGCAAACACAGTACATCTATGCCTGTTGAGCGCACTGGTGGATGTCAGGCGGATCCGCCATTATGACTGGGGCGGCACCGGCTTGGCCACTTTGTACGGTTACATGAGCTCTTCTTCCCGCCTCAGCGGACAGCTTCTCGGTGGCTACTGGCGAGCTTGGGAGGTACATCTTCTTTCCCTTTTACATTTCTGCTTCACGTTTTCTGTATTCTGTACACTGCACACACCACGGTTTGCCTCTCACTGACTATATACTGTACACGCGACACACATATACTCTGCTTTACTTTGACTGTATACTGCACACACTGTATAATCTGTACAATACACTGCACAACACAGGGCTCTGCCATTTCTGCTTTATTCTGTATTTTGCTTTATCTGATAGTCATGCTTATATCTGTTCTGCAGTTGTGGGTGTATGCCTACTTTCCCAGGCTTGCCCCAGTACCTGATGTGGAGACCCCACTCGGTGTCCCCTTTTCCCATCGCTTTGACGTGCGATGCGTGCGGAGGCCACGGGAGTCTTTCATTTTCTTCTGCCGCTACTTTGACACCATCACCGCCACGGAGGTATGTTCATGTCTAGAATTTGCTTAGGCTTCGCTTAGCACTGTATGTTTTCAATATCAGTAGATAACCAACTGCATTTCATTTCAGATCACCTGGCAGCCCTGGGCTCCGTTGCCTGCCGTGGTGAGGGATCATTATGAGGGCGCAGGGGAGACTGCCTGTTACCGGATTCTGTTGGAGGGCCCGGTCTGTCGGGCTTGGTACCTGGGCGAGCGTTTCTTGCGTCAGACCCTGGGTTTACCGGAGCAGATAGTGCCGGGTCCACCTCCCGCCCATATGAGAGATACTGAGAGGTTCGCCGCCTAGGAGATGAGGGATTACACCGTCGGCTGGGGTACAGAGCATCACAGAGGCGAGGGCGACTACGCAGAGTACGTCCGGACCTACATTATGCGACCCTTGAGCGGTGGCCGTCGAGTTGAGGGAGAGAGGCCAGCGGCGCCGGCAGCTGGAGTGGGAGCGGGGGCTGGAGTGGGAGCGTCGAGGAGAGCTCGAGTCCGCGGCAGGGGTGGTGTTCAGAAAGGGCGGGGGACCACCTGGCCTGCTCTGCCCACTTTACTGACATACAGAGGGCAGGATGGGGCGACCTACCAGATCCCCTTTGCTCCTCCCCCGGCTGGTCATGAGTTAGCCGGTATCCCCGACTTGCCTCCGGTATGTATTACTTCATTTTGCATCTTGCATTGGTATTTCATTTCAGTTTATTTGATATTCCGTGGAATACTGATACATCTTGTACTCTTGCAGGCATCCTCCGAGTACACCCGGCAGTCCGTGGAGTTGAATGCCTCCATGATGGGGATGCTATAGCGGACCTTCGACCTCCTGGCCCTCTACAGTATTTCGGTATGTTCTTCTGACGACGGTCTCAAACCATTCATAAGCTGATTCACGTAGTCTGATGCACGACACAACACCTGACACACTGATCTCACAGCATCTGATACACTGCCTACACTGCATTTATACACTGCACTCTGCACTGATAAACTACTCACGGCATTCATACACTGTACCCATACACTGCGTTCTGCACTGATAAACTGCTCACGACATTCACACACTGTACTCATACACTGCATTCTGCACTGATACACTGCTCACAGTATTCTGATGTATTTGTCTTTTGTGCTTTTTAGCCTCCCTTCCAGATTCCTCCGGTGGGTGGTGCTCCGGTTGGGCCCTCTATTCCTGCTCGATGAGGGCGTGGAGACACTGTACGTCCCCGTACCAGGGGAGGCGTGTTCATGTCGGGAATAGCTCTCGGGCGTCGACCCCTGACGATGACGATGATGATGATGACGAGTCCGAGGCAGAGGCAGAGGCCGGGTCATCTGAGGAGGTTGGAGACGACTCAGACTCAGGCTCAAATGACGGTCCTGATGACGATGCCCCTGGACCTTCGTCCAGGAAGAGGGTGAGGACAGATCCCCGAGCCCGAGACTACTGATGATGATCCAAATTGCTGCCTTTCTTCTTTTTTGTACTTTTTCTTTTTCCTTTTTTCTTTGCTGGTAGTTAGATTACCCTGTACTGCCGCAGGCAGATTTTTGTTTTCAAAGCTATGTACTCAAAAAAGATAATGAAATGAACAACCTTTTTGCTTAAAAAGTGTTACATTTACATATCTCATGTATTGCATTGCATCACGTTACAGCTCAATGTAAATGGAATTGACCTGTTGTCTGAAAAAATGAGCATTTGTACGGTAATGATCAGATAACCAAACGACTTCATAACCAAAACAACCCAAGCAGCACACTGCTCAAACTGAACGTACAGCCCATACTCTGTTGGGGATTAGTCTGCATACAGCCCCTAATGCCACACTCGGTTCATTCTGCACACAGCAAATCCTGAACAAACGGCCCAATCTGACAAGACGGAACACAAAGATGGAACCAGTTGGAGTTGAAGCACGCTCAGATGCCCCAAATTTTTCTTTTTCTTCTTCTTCTGCTTCGCATAGATGTAGAGAATGGCACAGCACTCTGAGCATAAACGATTTTCGAAATAAAAAAGGATTTTCAATCGGGGTATCGAGCCTACAACCGAACACAGCGGGTAGGACTCAAACAAAAGGGTACACGACCTAACCACAACGAGACACGCTCGGAAAAGACCTAAAACAAAGGTTGAGGTAAACAAAACAAAAGACACGACATAAAGACGCGTTAACGAAGACGGGGGACCTCAGATCACGAGGAGCCAGTTTCTCTAGGTATTGTTTCCCACCCTTTTCTCACTTGTGATTCTCACATCACTCTGGCACTCAAGCTCGGTTTTTCTCTTAAAACCCTTTGGCTCGCTTTTTCTCTCAACTTACACCTCTCTATTCTTTATTCTCTCATTTCTCGTCCCTCCCTAAGGTGATTAATGAATGAATAGGAAGTTGCGGGTTCATGCCCAATGCCGTTAGCTCACAGCTATTTCTTCTGGTGGGTAGAGTGCCCTCTTGGTAAGTATGTTGACGACGGGGGAAAGACAGAACGCCAGACTCAACTGTGTCCCTAGTTCATCATTTTGACCATTTTTTATTTTGGTTTTCCTACTAAAACAGTTTTGATCAAGATGAGAGTCGGATTAACGTACTTGTTCGATTTTTGATTTGAAAACCATACAAGTCAGGCTATAAGCACTGAAAATTTTCCTTTTTGGGTCCAAGAAAATGGTCCAGTTTTGGAAAATGGAATAGTTTTCGAGAAAATAGTCAACCTCAATAAAAAATTTCAAAAACTATTTTGCAAACAGTCAATGCTCAACGAGCATGGAACTTACTCTTTGAGATAAACAACCTCGGATCGGAGGCAATGGAAAATTGCCCCTGCCTTGAAAGGGGTGGATGGCAACGGAAAGTTGCCCCTGGTTTGAACGGCGACATCATGGCAACAGAAAGTTGCCCCTTGTTTGGATGATGTCGCAGCAGTCCGCAAACAGTCTTCATTGGTGGTGGTCGAACTCTTGGACACGGAGATGACGAAGATGGTCGTAATCAATATGTGGACACAGTCACTTTGAAAGTGTTGGCGACTGGACTTTGGGATGAAATCGAAACCATTGTATGGACTGAGATGCTATGAAAGCATTGGGGGCTGGACTTCATGATGAAGTTGCCTACGTATCCCAAACATGGGAATCAAGCCTTGCGTAGTTCTGGTTAAGGTACACTCGGGTATTTTAACCTTCACTTTTCAGGCTCTAACTTTTGCCAAGCTGCCCAATGCGGGTTTTCGACCTTGCGAGCTTCTTTTCATTTTTTCTCTTTTTTTTTTCTTGATTTTTTTTTTTGTATCTTTTTGTATCTTTTCATTCTCTCTTTTTTTTTTATTTTACTTCTTCTCCTCTTTTTTTCATTTTTTGTATTTTTCTCTTGCTCTAACTTTTGCCTGGGTCGCCCTTCTGGGTTTTCGGCCCAGCGAGCCTCTCAAAGGGTAAAAGTGTAACAAGTCCATGCCAAATGGTTTTTGAAGTTGAAGCCTCTCTATGTCTAGGAGAATGGCTGTTGCAATGATTTGCCGAAGAATCCATCGTGGCTGCTCCACGAGCTTTTTCTGGTGAGATCTAATCTTTTTTATTCGACTTTGGTGCCTCTTGTTCGAGGGGTGCTTCAAAACTGGCCGCACGGGCCTCCTCCGACAGTTGACCGTTGAATGTTCCGAATGAGTTCGAGGTTCAAAACAAACAGGTCGAATCTTGAGGCTGAGAGCGATCCTAGGCTGCACAATCTCAAGAGTGATTCCACACAGGTCTTCACAGGGCTGCGTAAAACATTTGTTTTTGAAAGTTTTTAAGAAAGCAACAAATCGCTCGTGCCGAAGATAGTGTGGAACCAATCTGGATCAGGCTAGGGTCCTTCTCAGCACTCACGCTAACAAGCATGGTTTCATTCATTAAGGGCTTAGCATGCCTCTTTTTCTCTCAATTGATCAAATTTTTGCAAAACCGGAGGAATTCCTTCCTCTTCGTTTTTTTACCGCAGTGTTAAAGAGGTTTTGAAAAACATAGGTCAATGCAATGATTTTCAGGGCACAAGAGAACAGGTAGAATGCACGCCCGTCTGATTCAAATTCTCTGGCACAACTAGCCCAAAACAAACAATAAGCACGGAAACATGATAGCCACAGCTGTTTCATTCAGGTTTCTCGGATGTAACTGGCTCCACGGCAGAGATAGATTCAAAAAGAAAGCAAAAAAGTTTAAATACAAAAAACGGTGTTCAAGGCAACAGCCCCGGAATCACTCGTCATCCTATACAACGGGACCGACTCAGTACCACAAGACAGACCCCAAAACAAAAAGACTGGCTCAAAGCAAAGAGGCAGACTCAAAAACAAAACAGAGAACTGACTCAAAACCCAAGCTAGAAGCTACAAAACTGCATTTACAAATGCTCAAAAAGTGTGTGCCAGACGCCACATCTGAAATACACCAAGCGCCGCCCGCAGGTGGTCCAACCCCTGATCACTTACTTGTAGTATCTTCAAAGTCCAACAGCTCGGTGGTAACAAACTTCACTGAGGTAGGTGGAAGAATGACCTCATTATCGATCAGGTCCTGCACTTCATGGCGAAGGCGGAAACAGTTGTCGGTGGCGTGACCGGTCTGTTGGTGGTACGCGCAGTACAAAGCAGCATCGTGTGTGAGAGGGAGATTCTTCGGGAGAGGCCGAGGTTCAAGGGGCTTGAGGTGCCCCCTTTCGGCAAGAATCTGAATTGCCTTAGACAGAGGCATGTAGAGGGCATGAAAGGTCCTGCGCCCTCAGGGCAGGTATTTTGAAGTCTGAGCATTCTTACTAGACGCACTAGCAAAAGGGTCGGCAGGCACTGCCTTAGCTTTCTGATCTTTCCCAGGTGCAGGGTTGGGAATAGGAGGAACTGTTCTGGCATGACGGGGCCTATCCCGATTTTCTGACTGACTTGAACTACCCTCAGGTGGAGTGGGGAAAGCATCCTCCACAGTTTTTGCCACAACTGCGGATATCTGTTGCTTATTCATCCCCCCGGCTTTCAAAGCCTCGACTGCCCACAGCAGTTGTTCAATGGGATCGGCATCTGCCTTCATTTTGTTCTTGCCTCTGGCCTAGGCCTGGTCAAGGGTTTGGGTTGTTACTTTAGGGCGAAGCCCGGTTGTTGCTGACACGTCGTTGCTGTAGTTGGAGGCAACCTCTGGTTGACTGAGCTCTATCACAATCCGCCCCAGTAGCGGGGGCTCCTGTGGCATGAAATTCCCGGCATACGGTACCACTGGCGGCGAAGCCGACATTCCATAGGCCAGATCGGCCACAAATCTCTGGAGGTCACCAATCATTCCCATCAGCTCGAATGTAGTGGGCTCGCGAGCCTGATACAACTGGGGGGTCCAGACCGGCTACGCGACAGGCAACTTGGGCGGATGCGATACATCAACATTGGTTTCATCCCGCAGGGTGATCCCTTGATCTAGCGTAGCCGTCATAATCACAATCTCTTTTGAATTCTGCGTCATCATAAGTCCGCTGTACTAAACGGTGACTGACGGATCAGATATCTGTCTTACCTCAGCAAGGGGGAACACTAGCTACTCTGTATCAATTCTCTGAACCTCTGAACCTTGAAAGGAAAAACAAACAGCATTTCAGCCCAAACAGATCAAACACAGGTGTAGCCGAACAACTGCACTCTACTACTGATCACTGTTCCCCAGAACCACTGTTCCCAAAACTGAACTTGATACCCGCAGATAACTGATTTCTCAACAATACTGATACTGGTGCCCTTGGGCCTAATACTCAATCTTGCAAACTGGTATGTACGTTCCTGTAGAGATACACTCTAAAGCACATAGCAGATAAGTGAGAGCCAAAACACCCCTATGTTGGGGTAGGGTTTCCCTATCCTATTTTGTCAGGAGCTAGGGTTTCACTATGCACGCAGCAGTTTCAGACAACCTATAATCAGGTAAGCAACCTGTCCTAATTTGGAATGGTCACTATGGATCCGAACATGCACTAGGTCGAATGGTCAAAAAGGGTGCCCTGGTAAAACCGGGGTTTGTGTTCCCATACTGTTAGAGCCCACAACCGGTCAACCTTATGGCATGCTTTGACAAAGTCAAGCCTCGGGCAAACCGTTCAGGAATGGCAGATGGCAAACACGGTGTCCTAGGCGCACCAATGCACATGCAATGCAAAGAAACACATAAATGAAATCAAAACAGGATATCACGAGTTCGAGTCAAGTTCTCTAAAAACTCCCTAGCGGAGTTGCCAGAAACTGTAGACACGCGCCCGCGAGGGACCCTGCGCTACAGTTTGGACTCGATTTGCGTTCCGGTTCTTACTCTGAACCAAAGAGTCCAAATCCGGCAAATCGTTTTGAGAAACAGATTTTTGAAAAGAAGTGCCAAACATGGACTGCTTTGCCAGATACAGAGTCGCCACCTAAATATTTTATTTTGGGGAATTTAGGAAACCCTGACTCAGTGCCAAAGGCCACGTGTCCGTCATCACCAAGGTTTCCTCGGCTCGGGAACTTGGGTACGATTGGGGAAGGTCAGCTATGAGCACCCCCTCTCGCCCTATCCGAAGATCGGCCTCTACTAACCATGATATCCATTTTTGAAAACGTTATGTGTTCTTAATCCGGTTATTAGCCTAGAATTACTATGTTATGCACACAGCACAAAAGTATAGCCTAGATTGCCTAATTTGGGAATAAGCATTGCATATCCGTTTGTTTTGGAAAAACACTTTGGAATTTGTTACTCGCAAGTAGGCTAAAATACGGATTTCGACGAGTTTTTCCAACTCAGACAATCCAACCTTTACCCACGGGCATTCAAACAGTTTATCACGTAAGCATCTAGCCACATGGTAAGCATGATGTCATGATAGCATTCACACGTATGCGATATGCAAAAGCATGAAAATACTTGCATCGTACTCCGTGCCAAAACAATAAACTAGTTAGCCAACATGCATGGTCCTAGTTCATGTCAAATTGACTAATGCAACACATACAGGATGCAATTAGAGTAGGCTCGGCTAACCTAAACATGGCATGTGAAATGTAATCAATTGATGCACGTATTCAATTTGGAATTGAAGTACAAATGCAATTAGCATGATGTTCCGAGCCGGTGCATGCAAGACAAATGCATGGATGCACACATGCATAGCATAAGGTATGCTAATTTAAACATGCCCTAATCTACCTTCATAAGCAGGTAAATAAAAGGGAAGAAAGAAATGGGGATTGGAAGACATGCACACACACGCACCCACACTTATTACAGATTCGCCCTCGCCCGGAGGGACCAAATAAATATTACAGATGATTAACCTACAAGCTAATTAAATATTACAGACCATCTAATTAGCTAAGCAAATTAACTAATCTAGGGAAAATAGATAAACTGCCTCGGGAAGAGAGCCCAATGCAATGCATGCTCGGTCCTGCTCGAAAGTACACTGCCATACGCAAGCTGCCTCCGTTTTCCCTGCTATACACCTCTGAAGACTGCCAAAGTCTCAGGATGTGCTTACTGGATGTTGAGGAGTGCCACCGGGTGGAGGGAATCATCACCGGCTGTGATTTGGTGTCCATCGGCACACAATGAATCCATCGGCCACCTATTTATTGCCGGTCGGCACTCTATGCAGTCGATCGGCAAGAACTTCCTGCAGAACCTGTTTGACAGCAGCAAAGGACAGAACTTTGCATGGCAATGCAATTCAAGCCATATATGCACCAATCATGTCCCTTATCATGTGAGTGAGTCAAAGGGACATGCTCCTTGGTTCTCAGACCATCAATCGCGCATTTCCATGCGTGAGGGCCCAAGGGACCAAGTGTGCACATTTTGATGTCAAATGCAATGCAAACCAACAAACCAAAGCCCAATTCCTATCACTAGATCAAAGAACAAGACATGCATGCTAGATGCAATGCAACCTAGGCATGCAAGCTAAGGATGCAACATGGGAATGTAAGATGTACATGCAAGCATGCAAACAAACATGCAAGGTAAGCATGCAAGCAAGCAAAAGATGGACTTAAGTATGATTTATGCAGCTCTAATTAGGCCCAAAACAGTGGGCATAAGTGCTATGAAATGAGAACTAAACACACATACACACATGCACATGTTAAAGGGCTAGCACTCAAGCACAAATGGGCAACTCTCAAGCACACTTGAAAGAGGCATAACATGGACTAATGGCATGCAAGGTAAGCATTGAAAATCATGTTACAAAAGGTACTAAGCCAATTAAACAAGATAAACAAGGCATGCAAACAAAGCCAAAAAACCTAAGACAAGGCAAGAGGCTTAAACCAAGACTAAGTCAACCAAGCCTCACAAGGCTAAGAGGACTTAAAATAGGTCTAATGCGAACCTAAACAACACCCAAGGGACACCTAGATGGCATCTAAGTGGCTCAAATTCAAAAGCATGCACAATGACCAAAACATGGAGCATGCAAGACAAGCTTTCAAAGCATCAAAGAGGCATCCAAGGCAAGCATACAAGCATGTTAAAGGGACTGAAATAATATGGCAAATGGTCCCAAGCCACTAAATTAAGGCAAGGATGCATGCTATACATTCACACACTTAAGGCCAACAAACCAAAAATGCAAAGGGGCTATACTAAGCATGCCAAAGTCGACCCAAACAACTAAGGACAGACCTCAAACATAGCAAAATAAGCACAAAAACTTCACAAAGCCAAGTCTAAAACATGCTAGAACAATGGTTTACAACCTAAGGCATGTTAAGGCAACAAAGTGGCATTACAAGACATGTATGCTAAGAAAGCATGGTGTACCAAAACCAACATACAACAATGCTATTTCATTGCAAAATAAGCTTAAATAACAGCCAAGGCGTGGTCAACATGAGGCTTAGCTAGGTGCTCATTAAAGAGGCAAAAATGGCCCTTTTCAAGGACAATAAGGAGAGTGGGTAGCCCTCCCCTTCTTTGGACTTCAAGGCACCATCCTTACCACTGAAATCCCTCAAGATTTCAGTGGTGAGGAGGCCTAAACACCAAAGTCCTGGAGCTCACTCAAAATAGCACAAA
The DNA here is from genome assembly GCF_055761805.1 of Camellia sinensis. Lineage (NCBI taxonomy): Eukaryota > Viridiplantae > Streptophyta > Magnoliopsida > Ericales > Theaceae > Camellia > Camellia sinensis. The sequence continues at coordinate 196,234,761 of NC_138964.1, forward strand.
ATGGAGCCCCTCAAGGCTTAAGAGGGGGCAAACACCTCCAAACCACAAAACACTCTAAACAAACTATTTAGAGGGCCCAAAAAAAGAACTTTTTTATATTATACACTAAGCTCAAAAACAGTTCTAAGATAGGAAAAAATAGTATGCAAGAATGGGGTAAAAAGGGGTAAGATTGTTACCCTTGTTGACCTTCTTCACAAATGGTGGACCAGCCCCTTCCTTGAGCTCAAAACAGCTCCAAAACTTCAAGAACAAACCTCTGGCCCTTCAAGAACCAAGAAAATGTGTAACACTATGTGTTTGTGTGCAATAGTAAGCCTAAACACACACAATACAGGAAAATGAGAGATATAAATATAGGATAGATACAAAACCCTAAACCTAGAACCAGAGCTTCTCTCACAAATTTTCTAACCTTTTTTGTCTAACCCTAAAACCAAGAGAGGAGGGCTCCTCTTATAGAGAAGCCAATCTTGTAAAGCTTACTCAAGAAGCTAACAAGGAAGCCATCCCTCCATACACGTGTATGGAGGGGAACAAAATGCAAGCCAGCTATATTAAAATATCTGCAAAAGCAGATGAATAGTATTCGGCTGCTCCAAATTGCCATTTTGACAAAATGGACTGCCGACTGGCAACAAAGAATGCCGACCAGCAATATACATTGCCGATGGCAACAAAACACCAGCCGGTGGCCTCTGGCCATGGCCGGTGATGTGTGGGGATGGCTCACAAGGTATTCTCTACCCCTCCAAGGCAAAACACAAGTGTTTAGTGCAAAACCAGACACTAAATAGTCGAGTTCGGAGATCCTGAGGCAAGGCGCGTAGCCGAGACCTCCGGGAACTCCAAACGAACACAAACATGGATGATCACCGGGTGTTCAAAAGGTGACGTCCAAGTCTTGAGGACGGTCAAAAATGGGGTGTCTACAGTGGCCCCTCTTTGACAGAACTCGAAAGTCATAACAATGACGGGAGTGAATGTCAAAGCCCAGAGACGACCCATTTTTGACAAGGCCGAAGACTTAGACAAACATGCAAGACAAACAAGGTATGCGCCCGAAGGCAGGGGCAAAATGCAAGACAATGCACGAAGCCGAGCATAACTTATGATCATGCAAAGAAAAGCTGTAACGAAGCACACATGCAACAGTTTTAAGCTGGCATACACCGAACTACACTACAATGCAGGAAGGATGTAAGAGAATCATAAAATTCTCGATACGTCTCACTCTGAGGATACAATACCTGTGCGGCTCGTCTAGTTGCACCAGCCTCAAATGAACCGTACATACAATATCGTTCCTGTAAAAAAAACAACTCAACAGGTATGATGTTATTAGCAACATGCATAACATGCAAAATGAATGCAAGATGATATGCAATATACAAAACTATGTATAAACAATGCAAATGAGGATGCGATGTAATTGAAACAATGAAAACTATATGCAAAGCAATTGAATCATGATCCAATCATGAGCGGTTCGAAACCACACCTATGTCAAATAGATTGATGGAGGTAACAAGTCTGTCTACCATAGAACGGTCAACTGAACTATGAGTAATGTAGACGGACACAAGAACAAGTATTGGGGGCTGGACTTCAGAATGAAGTTGCCTACGTATCCCAAACATGGGAATCAAGCCTTACGTAGTTCCGGTTAAGGTACACTCGGGTATTTTAACCTTCACTTTTTAGGCTCTAACTTTTGCCAAGGTGCCCGACCTTGTGAGTTTCTTTTCTTTTTTTTCTTTTTTTTGTTTTTCTTTTTTTTTTTTTGATTTTTTTGTATCTTTTTATTCTCTTTGTTCTTTCTTTTTTTTTTTATTTTATTTCTTCTCTTTTTTTTATTTTTTGCATTTTTTGTATTTTTCTCTTGCTCTAACTTTTGCCTGGGTCGCCCTTCCAGGTTTTCAGCCGAGCAAGCCTCTCAAAGGGTAAAAGTGTAACAAGTCCATGCCAAATGGTTTTTAAAGTTGAAGCCTCTCTGTATCTAGGAGAACGGCTGTTGCAATGATTTGCAGAAAGATCCATCTTCGGCTCTTCGAGTATATCTGACATTTTTGCCCCTAGCTTGAGAGGGGGCTTCTGATCTAGCTTTACATGCTTCCTTTGATCTGATCTTCTTGATCTGACTTTGGTGCCTCTTGTTCAAGGGCTGCTTCAAAACAGGCCACACGGGCCTCATATGGCAGTTGACCGTTGAACTTTCTGAACGGGTTCAAGGTTTGAAAATGAACAGGTCGAATCTTGAGGCTGAGAGCGATCCTAGGCTGCACAATCTCAAGAGTGATTCCACACAGGTCTTCACAGGGCCGCGCAAAACATTTGTTTTTGAACGTTTTTAAGAAAGTGACAAATCCCTCGCGCCAAAGATGGTGTGGAACCGGTCTGATCAAGCCAGGGTCCTTCCCAGTACTCACGCTGACAAGCATGATTTCATTCATTAAGGGCTTGGCATGCCTCTCCTTTTCTCAAATTGATCAAAGTTTTGCAGAACTCGAGGAATTCCTTCCTCTTTGTTTTCACCGTAGTGTTAAAGAGGTTTTGAAAAACATAGGTCAATGCAATGATTTTCAGGGCACAAAAGAGCAGGTAGAATGCAGGGCCGTTCCATTCAAAACCTCTGGCACAACTAGCCCAAAACAAACAATAAGCACGGAAACATGATAGCCGCAGCTGTTTCATTCAGGTTTCTCGGATGTAACTGGCTCCACAGCAGAGACAGACTCAAAAAGAAAGGTTAAATACAAAAACGGTGTTCGAGGCAACAACCCCGGAATCACTCGACATCCTATACGACGGGACTGACTCGGTACCACAAGACAGACCCAAAAACAAAAAGACTGACTCAAAGCAAAGAGACAGACTCAAAACAGAACAGAGAACTGACTCAAAACCCAAGCCAGAAGCTACAAAACTGCATTTACAAATGCTCAAAAAAGTGCGTGCCAGACGCCACATCTGAAATACACTGAGCGCTGCCCGCAGGTGGTCCAACCCCTGATCACATACTCGCAGTATCCTCAAAGTCCAACGGCTCAGTGGTAACAGACTTCGCTGAGGTAGGTGGAAGAATGACCTCATTATCGATCAGATCCTGCACTTCATGGCGAAGGCGGAAACAGTTGTCGGTGGCGTGACCGGTCTGTTGATACTACGCGCAGTACAAAGCAGCATCATGTATGAGAGGGAGATTCTTCGGGAGAGGCCGAGGTTCAAGGAGTTTGAGGTGCCCCCTTTCGGCAAGAATCTGAAGTGCCTTAGACAGAGGCATGTAGGGAGCATGAAAGATCATGCGCCCTCGGGGCAGGTACTTTGAAGTCTGAGCATTCTTACTAGACGCACTAGCAAAAGGGTCGGCAGTCACTGCCTTGGTTTTCTAATCTTTTCCAGGTGCAGGGTTGGGAATAGGAGGAACTGTTCTGGCATGACGGGGCCTATCCCGATTTTCTGACTGACTTGAACTACCCGCAGGTGAAGTGGGGAAAGCATCCTCTGCAGTTTTTGCCACAACTGCGGATATCTGTTGCTTGTTCATCCCCCTGGCTTTCAAAGCCTCGACTGCCCACAGCAGTTGTTCAATGGGATCGGCATCTGCCTTCATTTTGTTCTTGCCTCTGGCCTCGACCTGATCGGGGGTTTGGGTTACAACATCAGAGCGAAGCCCGGTTGTGGCTGACACGTCGTTGCTGTAACTGGTGGCAACCTCTGGTTGACTGAGCTCTATCACAATCCGCCCCAGTAGCGGGGGCTCCTGTGGCATGAAATTCCCGGCATACGGTGCCGCTGGTGGCGAAGTTGACATTCTATAGGCCATATCGGCCACGGATCTCTGGAGGTCACCAATCATTCCCATCAGCTCAAATGTAGTGGGCTCACGAGCCTGATACAACTGGGGGGTCCAGACTGGGTGTGCGACAGGCGACCTAGGGGGATGCGATACATCAACATTAGTTTCATCCCGCAGGGTGATCCCTTGATCTAGCGTAGCTGTCATAACCACAATCTCTTCTGAATTCTGCGTCATCATAAGTCCTGCCTCAGCAAGGGGAAACACTAGCTATTCTGTATCAATTCTTTAAACACTCTGAACAGAAAGGAAAAACAAATAGCACTTCAGCCCAAACAGATCAAACGCAGGTGTAGCCAAACAACTGCACTCTATTACTGATCACTGTTCCCAAAACTGAACTTGATACCCGCAGATAACTGATTCTCAACAACACTGATACTGGTGCCCTCAGGCCTGATACTCAAACTTGCAAACTGGTATGTATGTTCCTGTAGAGATACACTCTAAAGCACATAGCAGATAAGTGTGAGCCAAAACATGCCTATGTTGGGGTAGGGTTTTCCTGTCCTATTTTGTCAGGAGCTAGGGTTTCACTATGCACGCAGCAGTTTTCAAACAACCTATAATCGGGTAAGCAACCTGTCCTAGCTTGGAATGGTCACTATGGATCCGAATATGAACTAGGTCGAATGGTCGAAAAGGGTGCCCCGGTAAAAATCGGGGTTTGTGTTCCCATACTGTCAGAGCCCATAACCGGTCAGCCTTATGGTCATGTCTTGACAAGACAAGCCTCCGACAAACCGTTCAGGAATGGCAGATGGAAAACACGGTGTCCTAAGCGCACCAATGCACATGCAATGCAAAGAAATACATAAATGAAATCAAAATAGGATATCACGAGTTCGAGTCAAGCTCTCTAAATCCCCAGCAGAGTCGCCAGAAACTGTAGGCGCGCCCGTGGGCCTCACTACAGTTCGGACTCGATTTGTGTTACGGTCCTTAATTTGAACCAAAGAGTCCAAATCCGGCAAATCGTTTTGAGAAACAGATTTTTGAAAAGAAGTGCCAAACATGGACTGCTTTGCCAGATACAGAGTCGCCACCTAAATATTTTTTATGGGGGAATTTAGGAAACCCTGACTCGGTGCCAAAGGTCACGTGTCCGTCATCACCAAAGTTGCCTTGGCTCGGGAGCTAGGGTACGATTGGGGAAGGTCAGCTATGAGCACCCCCTCTCGCCCGATCCGAAGATCGGCCTCTACTAACCGTGATATCCGTTTTTGAAAATGTTATGTGTTCTTATCCCGATTATTAGCCTAGAATTACTATGTTATGCGCACAGCACAAAACTATAGACTAGATCGCCTAATTTGGAAATAAGCATTGCATATCCGTTTGTTTTGAAGAAAATGTTTTGGAATTTGCTACTCGCAAGTAGGCTAAAACACGGATTTCAATGAGCTATTCCAACTCAGACAATCCAACCTTCACCCACAGGCATTCAGGGAATATATAACACCTAAGCATCTAGCCACATGGTAAGCATGCTGTCATGTTAACATTCACACTCATGCGAGATGCTAAAGCATAAATACTTACATCGTACTCCGTGCCAAAACAATGAACTCGTTAGCAATCAATGCATGATCCAAGTCCATGTTTAAATGTCTAATGCAACGCATACGAAATGTCGCTAGAGTAGGCTCGGCTAGTCTATGAATGACATGTGAAAATGCACAAGTAGCATGTATTCAAGTTAGATTTGAAATGCTAATGCAGTTAGCATGGTACGCCGAGCCCGGTGCATGCAAGACAAATGTGTGGATGCACGCATGCATAGCATAAGGTATGCTAAATTAAACATGACCTATTGCTAACCATTAAAGCAGGTAAGTAAAAAGAAGAAAGAAGTGGGGGTTAGAAGATATGCACACACTCACCCACACTTGTTACAAATTTGCCCTCGCTCGGAGGGACCAAAAGAATAATACAATACGAATAATGATTTAACTAACGTAGCTAATTAATTATTACAGACCAACTAAATTAATTAAACAAATTAATCAACTTAAGAAAGCAAGGAAAAAGGGGCCTCGGGAAGAGGGCTCAATGCACGCGTGCTCGGGTCTTGCTCGGAAGTCCACTGCCATGCGCAAGCTGCCTCTGTTTTCCCTGCTCTGCCCCTCTGAAAACTTCCAAAGTCTCAAAATTGCTTCTCTGGACATTGGGAGACTCCACCGGCTGGAGGGAATTATCGTCGGTTGTGATTTGGTGGTCATCGGCCAAAAATGAATCCATCAGTCACAGATGGATTGCCAGTCGGCACTCTGTGCGGTCGATCGGCAAAAAGTTCCTGCAGAATCTGTTTGATAGCAGCAGAGGACAGAGCGTCGCATGGCAATGCAATTCAAGCAATGTATGCACCAACCATATCCCTTATCATGTTTATTACTCAAAGGGACATGGTCCTTGGTTCTCGAACCATCCATCGCGCATTTCAATGCGTGATGGCCTAAGAGACCAAATTATGCATTTTGATTTCAAATGACATGCAAACCAATTAAACACATAAAGCCCAACCTCTTTCATACTCAATTCAAGAGGCAAAGCATGCATGCTCTATGCAATGCAACCTAGGCATGGAGGCTAAGTATGCAACATGAACATGAGGATAAGTGTGCAAGTTAGCAAACATGCAAAGTGTAATCTTAACCATGCACACATGCAAGGCATGTAACATGTTAGGAAACTTAGCAAGAAATGCATGCCAAATACAACACCATTTAAACATGCAACAAAATGTCATGAGCCAAGTACCTAAGCATATAAACATGCATGCAAACATGGTTGAATACCCAAGCATGTAGAAGCAACTTTCAAGCACACTTAAAAGGGGCAAACATTGGCACATAGCATACATGATAAGCTTTGAAAAACATGTAGAAGATGATGCCAAATCAACCTACCAATGCAAGCAAAGCATGCACCCAAGCCCAAGGACTTAAACTATGATCATGTGACACACGAAGCAAATGATCAAAGTGAATCAAAACAGTCCCAAATCATGCCAAATTAAGGTCAAAGACACACCTAGATGGCATCTAAATGGCCTATACAAGGAAGCATACAAAAGGGGCCAAACATGGAGCATAAGATACCAACCTCTTAAAGCATTAAAGGAGCATCAAATGCAAGCATACAAGCATGCTATAAGGACTGAAATGACATGATAAGTGGTTCCAAACCACTGAAACAAAGCAAGTAAAGCATGCTAGAAGGGTCAACACTCAAGGCCTACAAGGGAGATTACATGGTAGCTATACAAAGCAAAGCATGGATGACCCAAATGACCAAAAACAGACCTCAAACATACTAAAACATGCATAAAAGCTTCACAAAGCTAAGCCAAAACAACTAAGCATAGTGGTCTAAATGCTAAGCACATGTTAAGGCAATTCATGGCATTACAAAACAAGTATGCATAGCAAGCATGGTGTGTCTAAACCAACTAAAAATAGAGGCATATTATGACATAATAAGCACAAAAATTAGCTAAGTCATTGTCAACATGAACCTAAACATGGTGCTCCCTCAAGAGGCCAAAAAAATGGTCCTTTTCAAGGACAACAAGGAGAGGGGGTGGCCCTTTCCTTCCTAGGACCTCAAGGCACCATCCCCACCTCTGAAATCCCTCAAGATTTCAGTGGTGAGGAGGCCCAAACTCAATGGTCCCGGAGCTCACACAAAATGACACAAAAAGGAGCCTTACAAGCCTCAAAAGGGGTTAAACAACCTCAAATCACAAAACACTCTAAAAAAACTGTTTAGAGGGCCTAAAAATAGAACTTTTTTATGTTATACACTAAACACAAAAATAGTTGTAAGGTAGGCAAAAATACAATGCAAGAAAGGGGTAAAAAGGAGCAAGCTTCTTACCCTTGAAGACCCTCTTCAACAATGGAGCTCCAGCAGCTTCTTTAGGTTGAAACCAGCTTCAAAACCTCCAAAACAACCCTCAAGAGGCCTCAGCTCCAAGGGATAGTGTGATGGTGGGTGCTTGTGAGCAAAAGTAAGACAAAACACACACACTAAGCTCAAGAGAGAGAGAGAGAGATATAGGATAGATATATAAATCCTAACCTAAAACCAGAGCTCTCTAACTATTTTTTCTAACCCTAAAACCAAGAGAGGAGACCTCATCTTATAGAGCTCTCTCTTGTAAAGCTTGTCAAATAAGCTTGTCAAGAGAGAGATCCCTCCATACACGTGCATGGAGGGGAGAAAAGGTGGGTGCCAGCTATCACAGCTGGCACAAAATATCTACCAAAAGTAGATGAACAGTGGTCGGCCATTCAAAATTGCCATTTTGGCAAACTAAATGGCCGACCGGCAACAAAGAATGCCGACCGGCAATATACATTGCCGATGGCACAAAATCACTGACCGGTGGCCTCAAGCCATGGTCGGTGATGTGTAGGGATGCCTCACAAGGCATTCACTGCCCCTCCAAGGCAAAACACAAGTGTTTGGTGCAAAACCAGACACAACACGGTCGAGTCGAGAGGTCCTGAGGCAAGGCGCGTAACCGAGACCTCCGGGAACTCAAGACGAACACAAACAAGGGTAATCACCAAGTGTTCCAATAGTGACGTCCAAGTCTTGAGGACGGTCAAAAATGGGGTGTCTACACCACCCTTTCTGAGTTTTCAACCTTGCGAGCTTAGTTTTTCTCATTTCAAATTTTTTATTTTGCTCTAACTTTTGCCTAGGTCTCCCTTTCGGGTTTTCTGCCTAGCGAGCCACTCAGGGATAGTATTTCTTCAACTTATCCATGTTGATCAACTGAGAGAACTCAAGGCCATCTAAATCCATAGAATGACAGCTCCACCCGACCAGATAGACTTGATGATGTAAGGACCAATCCAATTGGGTCTGAACTTGCCCTTAGGATCGTGGATGGGAGCTCGGTTGTCTTTGAGTACCAAATCCCCTTCTTTCAAATTCTTGGACTTAACCTTCTTGTTGAAAGCCCTGGAAATTCTACGTTGATAACCTTGGATGTGGTATAATGCTTTCAGCCTTCTCCCGTCAAACAGCATGAGTTCTTCGAACCTGCTCTATTGCCAATCTGCCTCAACTGTCTGGCACTCAGCCATCACTCGCAACGATGGAACTTCAACTTCGATCGGCAGAACAGCCTCCATCTCATAAACCAAGGAATACGGAGTTGCCCCAATAGAAGTGCGAATCGATGTTCTGTAGCCCCAGAGAGCAAATGGCAACTTATCTGGCCAGTCCCTGGAGGTTTCCACCATCTTCTGCAGAATGTGCTTGATGTTCTTGTTGGCGGCCTCACCTGCTCCGTTGGTTTGCGGCCTATATGTAGATGACTTATGAAAAGCCACGTTGTACTTCTCCAACAAGTCAATCACTTCCTTCTTGAAGTGGGAACCATTGTCTGAAATAATCTCATTCAGGATTCCATAGCGACAGATAATGTTGTTCCTAATGAACTTAGCTACGTGTGACGCATTCAGCACTGCATAGGATTGGGCCTCGACCCACTTTGTAAAGTAGTCTATCGCCACCAGAATGTACTCATGCCCGTTCGACCCCTTCGGAGTAACTACCCCTTCGGAGTAACTGCCCCAATCACATCAATCCCCCAGACTAAAAATGGCCATGGCAATGTCATGTTGTACAGCTTTGACGGCGGAATGTTCATGCGGTTTGCATGGATCTGGCATTTGTGGCATCGCCGAACAAAACCAATACAATCCTCCTCCATGGTTGACCAGTAGTAACCCTGTCTAAGAATATTCTGAGCTAGCATCACTCCGCTTATTTGCATTCCGTACGCTCCCCCATGGATGGCCTCCATCAGGCACTTCGACTCTTCAGCATCAACACACAGTTTATGCATTCTCAAATGACCTCGTTTGTACAATTTACCTCCACAGATGATAAACTGAGTAACCATTCTTTGTATTGCCCTCTTGTCTTTGACATTTGCCCCTGGTGGATAAGCCTCCTTTTCTAAGAAGTTCCAGATGTCATGATACTAGGGGTTCTAATCTTGTACTTTATCTATGGCAGAGATCGACTCATAGGCCGGCACATACCTCTATTTAATGATGATTGGACACATCCGGACTCCCAAAAGGATGTCTATCATGGAAGATAGAGTTGATAAGGCGTTAGTGAACCTGTTGATCGGCTAGGAACTTCGCTACCGCTCTCCCTTTCACAGACTTTCGCGTCATGTACTTCAAATCAAATTCAGAGAGAAGAAGCAACCAACGGGCTAGCCTACCCGTAAGTGCTGGTTTCTCGAAGAGATATTTGATGGGATCTAATCTTGAAACTAGTATTACAGAGTGAGCTAACAGGTAGTGCCTTAACTTCCTAATAACCCATACCAAGGCCAAACAAGCCTTTTCCAGCAGCGTGTAGCGGGTCTCATATTTCAGCATCTTCTTGCTCAGGTAGTAGATAGCTTTCTCCACTTTGTCCTCAGACTCCTGTGCAAGCATGCAGCCCATTGTCATGTCGGTTACTGACAAATACAATATCAACGGTTTCCCCGGCTCTGGCGGTGACAACACAGGTGGGTTCTGTAGATACTACTTGATCTGTTCAAAAGCAACTTGGCATCGGTCGTCCCATTGCAATTTCTTTCCTTTCTTCAAGAGACCAAACAGTGGTTCACAAGTCAAGGTTAATTTTGCAATAAACCATCTTATGAATTGCACTTTACCCAAAAAGCTTCGCACCTCCTTTTCAGTCTTTGGTGGTGGCATTTCTAAGATGGCCTTAATCTTAGAAGGATCAACCTCGATACCCCTTTATGTGATCAAGAACCCCAGTATTTTCCCTACTATAACACCAAAAGTACATTTCTGAGGATTCAGTCATAACCGATACTCTCTGATCCGTTGGAAAAATTTCTTCAAGGCGGTGTAGTGGCCCTCTCTTTCCTTGGACTTGACAATCATGTCGTCCACGTACACCTCCACCTCTTTGTGGATCATATCGTGTAAGATCATGGTTGCAGCCCGTTGATAAGTAGCCCCAGCATTCTTCAGACCGAACGGCATCACTCTATAGCAGTAGGTCCCCCACGGGGTGGTGAAGGCAGTCTTCTCTCTATCCTCAGGGACCATCATGATCTGGTTATACCCAAAAAATCCATCCATAAATGAGAGCAACGCATGCCCCGCAGTGAAGTCCACCAATTTGTCGATATGCGACAGAGGAATGTCGTCCTTCGGACTAGCTTTGTTCAGATCTCTAAAGTTCACACATACCCGAATTCTGCAGTCTTTCTTCGGCACCGGAACTATGTTGGCCAACCAAGTAGGATACTAAGATACTAACAGGAACCCTGCATCAATCTGCTTGGTGACCTCTTCTTTGATTTTCAAAGCCCAATCCGGGCGGATCCTTTGAAGCTTCTGCTTAACAGGTCGGGCCTCTGGGTCAAGAGGGATCCAATGCTATAGAATCTCAGGATCGATTCCAGGCATGTCTTCATAGAACCACACGAAAACATCTTTCAAATCTTTTAATAAAGCGGCTAAGCGTTCGCGTTTCTCTGAAGACAACGTGGACCCGATTTGGACCAGCCGCGGATCTTTCTCAATACCAATGTTAATTGAGGTGATTTCATCAACCAAAGGTTTTACAAACCTCTCCTACTCTCGATCAATCAAGTGTTTCAAAACCGGAGGAATTTCTTCCTCGTCATTTTCATCAAAGTTTTGAAAGTCCTGATTAATGCAATAAACTAAAGGCACAAAAAAGTACTCAAAAGCCACAGCAGTACCATTCTCATTAACTTCCAGATCGTTTGATTCTTCGGTCACAACCGACTCAAAAGAAAATGAAAAAGACAACCTGGACAACACAACGGCATCCGGGTTATTACCCCCAGGAATACCAGACTCTGACTCAGAAGAACTGGAATCTGATTCTGACTCCACAGACACCGTGGAATCAGATTTCGGTTCACTACCTGACCCAGAACTGCTAGATAAAATGCCTTCCTCGTATTGCTAGACGAGGGAGGGTGCGATGGATGCATCCAGAATGCCAGAAGAAGGGCCGACAGCCGAGTTATCTCCAATCGTGGAAACTGAGAAATCATCTCCCAAGCACTCTGGTACGATCTGAGGATCCGAGAGGAGACAGGTGTAGACACCCCATTTTTGGCCGTCCTCAAGACTTGGACGTCACCGTTTGAACACTCGGTGATTATCCATGTTTGTGTTCGTTTGGAGTTCCCGGAGGCCTCGGCTCACGCGCCTTGCCTCAGGATCCCCGAACTCGACCGTTTAGTGTCTGGTTTTGCACCAAACACTTGTGTTTTGCCTTGGAAAGGCAGGGTGAGGCTTGTAGACCATCCCCACCCACCACCGGCATTGGCTAGATGCCACCGGCTGGTTTTTGCTGCCACCGGCAATATAGTTTGCCGGCCGGCACTCTTTGTTGCCGGTCCGCACTATTTTGTGCCGGTCGGCACTCTTTTTGGCCAAGATGGCATTTTTTGCCGGCCGATTGCTGTTCATCTGCTTTTGCAGATATTTTTGGACAGCTGTTTAGCTTTTGCTCCCCTCCATACACGTGTATGGAGGGATCTCCCTCTTGCAAAGCTTGTCTTGTAAGCTTTACAAGAGGCATATAGAGAGGAACTCTCTCTAAGGCAAAAGGGAGGGGCTTAGACATTTTTGAGAGAGAAAATACAGAGGAGAGCTCTGGTTTTCTAGGGTTAGGGTTAGACATACACAACCTATCTCTCTTTTCCTCTCATTTTTGCATACTAGGTGTTTTGTGTCTCACTATTGCACACAAACACCTAGTGTTTCACCTTCCTCTTGGAGCTGAGGTTCTAAAGAGTGTGTTTTGAGATTTTGGTCTTGGATTCAAGCTCAAGGAGGCCATTGGAGCATCTTTGTTGAAGAAGGCATCAAGGGTGAGAAACTAGTCCTTTTTTTCCCCATTCTTGCATCAATTTTCTACTAGTCTTAGAGCTGTTTTTGTGATTATTGTATAACATAAAAAAGTTCTATTTTTAAGCCCTCTTTATTGTTTATTAAGAGTGTTTTGTTGTTTGAGGGTTGTTGACCACCCTTAGGCCTCAAAAGGCCTCATTTTGAGCCATTTTGTGCTAGCTCCGGGATTTTGGTGTTGAGGTCTCTTCACCACTGAAATCTTGAGGGATTTCCGTGGTGAAGATAATGCTTTTAAGTCCCAAGAAGGAGAGGGCCACCCCCTCTCCTTGTTGTCCTTGAAAAGGACACATTTTGGCCTCTTAAGGAAGCCTATGCTTGAGTGTGTGTTGAGCATGTTTGGTTTGTTTTTCATGCTTATATATCCATGATATAACATGATTTCAAGTTGGTTTTGGAACTCCATGCATGTTTAGCATAGTTGCCATGTAATGCCCTATTTGCGCCTTAACATGTTCTAGGTTGTTAGCCTTTGTTGGAGCATGTTTTAGGCTTGCATTTGTGAAGTTTATGTGCTTGTTTTGCTATGTTTTAGCTCTGTCCATAATCGTTTGGGTTGATCTTTGCATGCATTATATAGCTCATTTGTATTTGGGCTTGTTGGCCTTGAGTATGTGCATGTGTAGCATGCCATCTTTGCATTGTTTTGGTGATTTGGAATCATCCTACATGCTATTTCAGTCCCATTTCCATGCTTGTTTGATTGCCTTGCATGCCTCTTTAATGCTTTGAAAGCATGTGTTGCAATGCTCCATGTTTTGGCCATGGTGTATGCCTTTGTATTTGGGCCACTTAGATGCCATCTAAGTAATCCTTTAGCTTTGTTTTAACATGCTAAACCCCTGTTTTTGGTCCTTCTATGCATGCCATGTTTGGTCATGTTAAGTGTAGTTCAATGCCTTATTGATTTGCTTTGAACACTTGGACTATTCGTTGCATGTTTTGGCTTGATTTTGTTGCTTGGTTTGGCACCATCCTAACATGATTTCAATACTCATGTTGCATGCTAACTTGTCCATGTTTCCTTCTTTCAAGTGTGCTTGAATGTTGTTTGATTCATGCTTAAGTGTTGGTCCTTATGTGCATGTGTGTGTGCATGCCATTTAGCTCTCACTCTTTAGCACTTTTGGCCACTGTTTTAGGCCTATTTTAGAGTTGCCTAATTCATGTATAAGTCCATCTTGCCATCCATTTGCATTGCCATATGTATGCTTGCATGATTGCATAAGTGCCTTGACATGTCATGTTGCATTCCTAGCTTGTATGCCTAGGTTGCATTGCATTTTGCATGCATGCCTTGTTCCTTGAATTGGTGATAGGAATAGGGCCTAATTTGTTTGATTGGTTTGCATGCATTTGAAACCAAAGCTGCATGCTTGGTTCCTTGGACCATCATGCATGGAAATGCGTGATTGGTGGTCCGAGAACCGAGGCACATGTCCCTTTGAGTCATCACAATGATAAGAGACATGGTTGATGCATACATGCCTTGAAATATGCTGCCATGCCTTGTTTTGCCCTCTGTTGCTGTGAGTTGCAGGTTCTGCAGGAATACTCTGCCGACCGGCAGTGTAATGTGCCGACCGGCACCATTTTCTCTGCCGACAGACCCTATTTTGTGCCGATGGACATACTACACTGCCGGTGGAAGTTTCATCTAGCCGGTGGTGATCCCCTCTGTCCAAGGATGCAGTCCAGAGGTTTTGACAACCTCCAGAGGAGGAAAGGGAGGAAAACAGAGGCAGCTTGCGCATGGCGGCGCGCTTCCCGAGGCGGTTTACTGTTTTCTTAGAATAATTAATTAATTAATTAATTTGTAATTATTAATTAGTTTGCGTAGTTAATTAATTTGTAATATTTATTTGGTCCCTCCGAGCGAGGGCAAACTTGTAATAAGTGTGGGTGCGTGTGTGTATGTCTTCCAACCCCCACTTCTTTCTCCCTTTTATTTACCTGCTTATGATGGTAGATTAGGGCACATTTATTTTAGCATACCTTATGCTATGCATGCGTGCATCCATACATTTGTACTGCATGCATTAGGCTCGGTACATCACGCTAACTGCATTCATACTTCAATTCAAAAATTGACTATGTGATAGTTGATCGCATTTCATATGCCATGTTTAGGTTAACCGAGCCTGTTTAGATTGCATCTTTGCATGTGTTGCATTAGCCATTTTTAACATGAACTAGGATCATGCATGTTTGCTAACTAGTTTACTGTTTTGGCACGGAGTACGATGTAAGTATTTATGCTTTAGCATATCGCATGCGTGTGAATGTTGCCATGATAGCATGATTACCATAAGGCTAGCTGCTTATGTGATATAACTGCTTGAATGCCTGTGGATGGAGGTTGAATTACCTAAATTGGAATAATGCATTAAAACTGTGAGTTTTAAGCCCACTAGATAGTGGCAAAATCATCTTTTCTAAAAGCCCACTTGAGGGTGGCAAAATCTGCATTTTAGCCTACTTGCGAGTAGCAAACCATTTTTAAAACAAACATGAAATGTTTTGTTCCGATTTAGGCGATTTGGTCTATACTTGTTTGCCGCGCGCATAGCATAGTAATGTTAGGCTAATAATTGGAATAAGAACACATAACGTTTTCAAAACTGGATATCACGGTTAGTAGAGGCCGGTCTTCGGACCGGGCGAAAGGGGGTGCTCATAGCTGACCTTCCCCGATCGTACCCAAGCTCCCGAGCCGAGACAACTCCGGTGATGACGGACATGTGGCCTTCGGCACCGAGTCAGGGTTTCCTAAATTTCCCCATTTTAAAAATATTTAGGTGGCGACTCTGTATCTGGCAAAGCAGTCCATGTTTGGCACTACTTTTTCAAAAATCTGTTTCTCAAAACGATTTGCCAGATTTGGACTCTTTGGTTCAGATTAAGAACCGTGACACAAATCGAGTCCGAACTGTAGCACGAGGTCCCACGCGGGCGCTGTTACAGTTTCTGGCGACTCTGCTGGGGAGTTTAGAGAGCTTGACTCGAACTCGTTATATCCTGTTTTGATTTCGCTTATGTATTTCTTTGCATTGCATGTGCATTGGTGCGCCTAGGAACACAGTGTTTGCCATCTGCCATTCCTGAACGGTTTGCCGGAGGCTTGTCTTGTCAAGGCATGTCCATAAGGCTGACCGGCTATGGGCTCTGACAGCATGGGAACACAAACCCCGGTTTTACCGGGGCACCCTTTTTGACCATTCGACCTAGTACATATTCGGAATCCATAGTGACCATTCCAAGCTAGGACAGGTTGCTTACCCGATGCTAAGTTGTTTGAAACCGCTGCGTGCGTAGTGGAACCCTAGCTCCTGACAAAATAGGACAGGGAAACCTTACCCCAACATAGGGGTGTTTTGTTCTCTTTACTTGCTATGTGCTTTTAGAGTGTTACTCTACAGGAACGCACATGTCAGTTTGCAAGTTTGAGTATCAAACCTGAAGACACCAGTACTAGTACCAGTTGTGGGAATCAGTTATCCGCGGGTATCAGATTCAGTATTTTGGGAACAGAAATTTGGGAACAGTGATCAGCAGTAGGGTACAGTTGTCTGGCTACACCCGTGATTGATCAGTTTGGGCTGAAATGCTGTCTGTTTTTCTTTCAGTTCAGAGAGTTGCAGAGTTGATACAGAATAACCAGTGTCTCCCCCTTGCTGAGGCAGGATTTATGGCGACACAAAGTTCAGAAGAGATTGTGGTTATGACGGCTGTATCGGAGCAGGGAACCACTCCGCAGAACGAGGCCAGCATCAGTATGTCATATCCGCCCAGGTCGCCCGTTGTGCACCCGGTTTGGGCTCCCCAGTTATACCAGGCTCGTGAGCCCACCACCTTCGAATTGATGGGGATGATAGGCGATCTCCAAAGGTCTGTGGCAGACCTCGCCTATGGAATGTCGGCTTCACCGCCAGCGGCGCCGTACGCCGGGAATTTTGTACCACAGGAGCCCCCGCTACTGGGGCGGATTGTGATAGAGCTCAGCCAGCCAGAGGTGGCTTCCGGCTATAGCCACGACATGTCAGCACCAACCCAGACCCTCGATCAGGCTGAGGCCAGGGGAAAGGACAAGGCAAAGGTAGACGCCGACCCTATTGAGCAACTGCTGTGGGCAGTCGAAGCTTTGAAGGCCAGAGGGATGAACAAGCAACAAACATCTACAATAGTGACCAAAGCTGTGGATGATGCTTTCCCCGCTCCGACCAAGGGCAGTTCAAGCCAGACAGAAAACCGGGATGGGCCCCGTCATGCCCAGACAATTCCAGTAGCTCCCACCCCTACACCGGGGAAGGTTCAAAAAGCCAAGGCAGCGCCAGCTGATCCTTTCGCCAGCGCGTCTGGCAAGAATCCTCAAAATACAAAGTACCTGCCCCGAGGGCGCATGGTCTTTCACGACCTCCACATGCCTTTGTCTAGGGCATTGCTGATATTGGCAAAGAATGGGCATCTTAAGCCTTTGGAGTCCCGGCCACTCCCGAAGAATCTCCCCGCCACTCATGATGCTACCTTGTACTGCGCGTACCATCAACAGTCCGGTCACAGTACCGATGGATGTTCCCACCTTCGTCATGAAGTGCAGGATTTGATTGATAACAAGGTTATCCTACCACCTACCTCAGGCAAGCCCGTCACCACTCAGTTGTTGGATTTTGAGGGCTCAGATACTGCGAGTATGTAAACTGAACCGCCTGCGGGCAACATTTGGTACATTTTGGATGAAGCGTCTGGCACGCATTTTTGAGCATCGGTGAAATCGAGTTTTGTAAATCTTGGCTTAGATGTCGAGTCAGTCTTTTGCTTTGAGTCTGTCTCTTTGTTTTGAGTCAGTCTTTTTTGCTTAAGGGTCTGTCTTGTTGTATCGAGTCAGTCCCCGTTGTATATAATACTAGGTGATTCTGGGGTTGTTGTCCCGAACGCCATTTTGTTATTATTTGTTTTTGTTTTGAGTCTGTTTCTGCCGAGGGGCCAGTTGCACCAACAAAGCCGATTGAAACAGCTGTTGCTGTCTCAACCTTCATGCTTGATTTCAGCATAAGTGGTGGAGAATTTGAATGGGCTGACAGTACATCTCGCCTGCTCTCCTGTGTGCCAAACTCATTGCATTAACCTAAGTTTTTCACAAACAAACTTTTTGAACACTGCGGTGATGAAAACGAAGAGGAAGGAATTCCTCGGGTTTTGCAAAATTTTGATCATTTTGAGAGAAAGAGAGGCGTGCTAAGCCTTTTTATGAATGAAATCATGCTTGTCGGCGTGAGTACTGAGAAGGATCCTGGCCTGATCCAGATTGGTTCCACACTATCTTCGGCGCGAGCGATTTGTCGCTTTCTTAAAAACTTTCAAAAGCAAATGTTTTACGCGGCCCTGCGAAGACATGTGTGGAATCGCTCTTGAGGTCGCGCAGCCTAGGATCGCTCTCAGCCTCAAGGTTCAACCCGTTCAAACTTTGAACCCGTTCAGAATGTTCAGAAAGTTCAACGAACAAACGCCATAAAGGCCCGTGTGGCCAGTTTTGAAGTAGCCCTCGAGTGAGAGGCACCAAAGCCGAATCAGAAAGAGTAGATCTCGCCGGAAGAAGCTCGTGGAGCAACCGTGATGGATTCTTCTGCAAATCAGTGCAACAGCCATTCTCCTGGACACAGAGAGGCTTCAATTCCAAAAGAAACCATTTGGCATGGACTTGCTACACTTTTTACCCTTTGAGAGGCTCGCTGGGCCGAAAACCCGGAAGGGCGGCCCAGGCAAAAGTTAGAGCAAGAGAAAAATACAAAAAAGAAGAAAAGAAAAAGACAAAAAATGCAAAAAAGAAGAAAGAAGAAAAAGAAATGAAAAAGCAAGAAATAGAAAATGAAAAGAAGCTCGCAAGGTCGAAAACCCGCATTGGGCGCCTTGGCAAAAGTGAGAGCCTAAAAAAAGTGAAGGTTAAAATACCCGAGTGGACCTTAACCGGAACTACGTAAGGCTTGATTCCCATGTTTGGGATACGTAGGCAACTTCATCATGAAGTCCAGCCCCCAACGCTTTCATAGCGTTTCAGTCCATGCAATGGTTTCAATTTCATCTCAAAGTCTCGTCGCCAACGCTCCCAAGGCGACTGTGTCCATATATGTGTTGTGACCGTCTTCATCATCTCTGTGTCTAAGAGCTCGACCACCGCCAATGAAGACTGTCTGCGGATTGCTGCGGCACCATCCCAAACAAGGGGCAACTTTCCGTTGCCACCAGCCGCCGTGAGTCGCCATTCAAACTAGGGGCAACTTTCCGTTGCCTCCCACCCTCCTTCAAACCAGGGGCAATTTTCCATTGCCTCCGATCCGAGGTTGCGCATCTCGAAGGGTAAGTTCTATGCTTGTCGAGCATCAGCTGTTTGAAAAATAGTTTTTGAAAATTTTTACTGAGATTGACTATTTTCTCGAAAACTATTTCATTTTCCAAAACTGGACCATTGTCTTGGACCCAAAAAAGGAAAATTTTCAGTGCTTGCGGCCTGACTCGCACGCTTTTCAAATCAAAAATTGAACAAGTACGTTAATCCGACTCTCATTTTGATCAAAACCGTTTTGGTAGAAAGTAAAAACGAAAGAATGGTTAAAATGATGAACTAGGGGCACAGTTGAGTCAGGCATTCTGTCTTTCCCCCGTCATCAACGTACTTGCCAGAAGAGCACGCTGCCCGCCGGAAGAAATAGTCGCGAGCTAACGATGTTGAGCATGAACCCACACCTTTCTATTTATCCATCAGTCACCCCGGGGAGGGATGAAAAATGAGAGATTGAAGAATAGAGAGGTGTAAGTTGAGAGAAAAGTGAGGAAAAGGGTTTTTGAGAAAAAAATCCGAGCTTGAGAGTCGAGTGATGTGAGGATCACAAATCAGAAAGGGTGGGAAACAATACCCAGAGAAACTGGCTCCTCGTGGTCCGAGGTCCCCCATCTTCGTTTATGCGTCTGTATGTCGTGTCTTTGGTTTTGTTTACCTCAACCTTTGTCTTAGGTCTTTTTTGAGCGTGTCTCGTTGTGTTTAGGTCGTGCACCTATATTTGAGTCCTCACCGCTGTGTTCAGTTGTAGGCTCGATATCCCGGTTTGAAGAACCCTCATTTGATTTCAAAAATCATTTATGCTCAGAATGCTGTGCCATTCTCTACATTTGAGCGTGTTTCGACTCCAACCGGTTCCATCTTTGAGGTCCGTCCTGTCAGATTGGGCCGTTTGTTCAGAATTTGCCGTGTGCAGAATGAATCGAATGCTGTGTTATGGGCTGTATGCAGATTAATCCCCAACAGAGTAAGGGCTGTGTGTCCAGAATCAGGCAGTGGGTTGCTTGGGTTATTTTGCTGTCGGCTGTTTAAGTTATCTGATTATTACAATGCAAGTGTTCAATTTTCAGATAACCAATCATTCCATCTACATTGAGGTGTAACATGATGAGATGCGATGCAATGCATGAAATGTGTAAATGTAAACACTTTTTCAGATAAAAAGTCTGTTTCATTTACTTAGCTTTTCAAATGTACAAGTTTTGGAAACAAAATCTGCCTGCGGCAGTACAAGGTAATCTAACTACCAACAAAAGGAAAAGTACAAAGAAGAAAAGATAGCAAAAATCTGCATCTGTGTCGATCACTCCAAGGGCCGTCAGTCCGTCCTGGTCCTCTTCCTGGACGAAGGTCCAGGGGCATCATCAGCGTCGTTGTCAGAGCCCGAGCTAGAATCGCCTCCGGTCTCCTCCTCCGATGACCCTGCCTCCGCCTCGGACTCCTCGTCGTCGTCATCGTCCGGGACTGGAGCTCGCGAGCTACTCCCGACGTGAGTACGCCCTCCCCTGGTACGAGGAAATATCCTGCCGTCCTCATCTCTCCCCCGAGCAGGGACAGAAGGTCTAGCTGGAGCACCTCCCGCCATGGGAATCTGGAAAGGAGGCTGAAAAGTACACGAAAAGGAAATGCATCAGTACACTGTGAACAGTTTAAAGGTGCAGAATGCAGTATGTGAGTACAGTGTATGAATGCCGTGAGCAGTTTATCAGTGCAGAATGCAGTATGTGAGTACAGTGTATGAATGCCGTGAGCAGTTTGTCAGTACAGAGTTTAGTGCAGAATGCAGTGTATGCAGTGTTCAGATACTGTGAGATCAGTGTATCGGGTGTTGTGCCGTGCATCAGATTATGTAAAGCAGTGAATGAATGGTTTGAGGCCAGTGTCAGAAGGACATACCGGTATGCTGTAGACGGCCAGGAGGTCAAATGTCCGCTGAAGCATCCCCATCATCGAGGCATTCATCGCCAACGACTGACGGGTGTACTCAGAAGAGGCCTGCAAAAGTATCAGATGCATTAGTATTCAGTGGAATATCAAGTAAACTGAAATGAATGACTGTACGAAGTGCAATGAACATACCGGCGGTAAGTCGGGGACGTCAATGAACTCGTGACCAGCCGGTGGAGGGGCAAAGGGGATCTGATAGGTCGACCCACCCTGCCCCTGGAAGGTCAGTACAGCGGGCAGGGCAGGCCAGCCAGCTCCTCGTCCTCCCCGCGCTCCGCCCCTGCCACGGACCCGGGCCCTCCTCGAAGATCCGGCCCCTGCTCCTGCTCCGGCCCCAGCCGCCGATGCCACAGGCCTGACCCCCTCTGCTCGACGACCGCTCAAGGGTCGCATCAGGTACGTCCGCACGTACTCCTGATAGTCGCCGGTGCCTCGGAAGCCGGCCTCCTCCCAGCCAATGGAGTAATCATCCAGCTGCTCAGGGGTCAGCCCCTCGGTCTCCCTCATCTCTGCAGGAGGGTGAGCCGGGACTATCTGCTCAGGTAACCCGCGGGTCTGGCGTAGAAAACGCTCCCCCAGGTACCAAGCCCGACAGACCGGGCCCTCTAGCAAGATCCGGAAACGCGAGGTCTCCTCAGCACCAGGGAACCGACCCCGCATAGCCGACGGCAAGGAAGCCCATGGCCGCCATGTGATCTGAAAGTAACAGACAGTTTGTTATCTACTGTTATTGAAACATGCAGTGGGAAAGCGAAGCTAAATGAACTGAAAGTAAAGCATACCTCCGTGGGGGTAATGGTGTCGAAATATCGGCGGAAGAAGCCGAATGTCTCCCGTGGTCGCCGGGTGCATCTCCCGTCAAAGCGAATCGAGAACGGGACAGCCGGAGGAGGCTCCGCAACTGGCACAGGAGCAAGCCTGGGAAAGTAGGCATAAACCCACAGCTGCAAAACAGATGTCAGTATGACCATCAAATAAAGCAGGATATACAGAATAAAGCAGAAATGGCAGAGCCGTGTGTTGTGCAGTGTATTGTGTGCAGTGTACAGTCAGTGTGAAACAGAATGTATGTGTGTGCCGTGTGTACAGTATACAGTGAGTATAAAGCAGACCGCAGTGTGTGCAGTGTACAGAGTACAGAGAATATCGGACAGAAATGAAAAGCGGAGAAGAAATGTACCTCCCAAGCCCGCCAGTAACCTCCAAGCAGCTGGCCGCTGCCGCGAGAAGCCGAGCTCATATATCCGTACAGGGTGGCCAGAGCAGCGCCGCCCCAGTCATAGTGCAGAATGTCTCGGACGTCCACCAATGCGCTGAGAAGACAGAGAGGCACGGTGTTCGCCCGGTCGGCGAAGATAGTAGTCCCGAACAGGAACATGAGGAAGCCGCGGGCATACCTCTCCACGTCCTCCTCGGTCATCTGCACCTCCTCCCCCAATGCGGGCTGGACCCTGAACTGTGCCTCGAACCAGGAATATCGGACGAAGCCTAGACGAGCTAGCGGTGGCGCCTCCCCCAGTAGATGGACCTGAGCGGCGGTCCACTCATCCATGTCGGTGTCGAAGGGGATCGGATCACCCCCTACCCCGATGCCTGTGAGCATCGAGAAGTCATAAGGGGTCATCGTCATATCCCCCGCAGCAGAAAAGTGGAACGAATCGGTGGTGTCCCACCATCTCTCCGCCAGAGCGGCAAGGAGAGGTCTGCATGTGGAGAGCCTAGAGAGCCCTCGGCAGAAGGTGCCGAAGCCCGCTCGGTCCACGATGCGCTGGACCGCATCAGGGAGCTCGTCATACCACTCCCGCGCACCAGTATTCCCATACCCGCGAATGGTATGGGAACCCTCCTGCAAACAGAAAATGACAATGGCAAGACAACATTCAAAATGCAGTTTTGAAAGGACAGATATGGCATGTATGCAAGTTTGTCAGATTCAGGAAAATACCGGGTGCCGGTGTGCTTATAGTAAAATACGTGTGCTGTGTCAGCGTGTTTGGGTGTTTCAGAACAGATGTAGCGTGTGTGCAAATCTAACGGATTCAGATAAATACTGGGTACCAGTGTGTGTGCAGTGAAATACAGTGTGTGCAGTGTGTTTGGGTGATTCAGGACTAGTGCAGTGTGTGTGCATGTGTCAGTCTCAAGCAGATATCAGTTGTATGTATGTTTACAGTCAACTACGGTCTACGGCGTATCAGATTTCAGCAATTAAAGAATACAGCTAACTATGGCAGTTTTGTATCCTACATTGCAGAAAGTAAAGCAGAAGATGAAGAGTTACCTCGGGAGTGCCGAATGAAAGGTGGGAGGTAGGCTCGCGTAGTAGTAGCTCAGGCGCCGCGTACCTCTCAAAGCTCCGGAACTGACGCAGGCCGTCTGGGGGCAGAACGTGGATCGCCGGCCGGTAGGACGCCGGGTCGAACGGGCGCTCGCTCAGTGGTAAGACCTCGACCCCGGGATCCATCTCGTGGTCCGGGGGAGTCCCGCCACGTGGAATGTAGTCCGCCATGTAGAGAATGGTGTGAAAATGGCCGGAAAAGGGAAAACCGAGCCGGAATGCGAAGAGTCAACTGAAAAGTCAACTCCCGAGAGGGTCGGAAATGGCCGGGAAGGCCGGAATGTGAAGAGGCACGGAAATGAAGAGGAAAGTGAGGGGAACAAACCCCGAGAAGGCAAGAACGCCGAACGAGGCACCGAAACGAGAATATGATCGGTGGAAAATGTCCGAAACGCGAAGAGGATCGCGAATCCGACGACGAAACGGGCGTAGAACGGGAAGAAACGGGCGAAAAATGAGAGAGAAATACCCT
This sequence comes from Camellia sinensis, assembly GCF_055761805.1. Classification (NCBI taxonomy): domain Eukaryota; kingdom Viridiplantae; phylum Streptophyta; class Magnoliopsida; order Ericales; family Theaceae; genus Camellia; species Camellia sinensis. The sequence goes on from NC_138964.1 coordinate 196,258,662, forward strand.
AGAGAGAGAAAGGAAGGGATTTCGGCGGTGGAGAAGTGAAGGAATAGGGCTTGAAGCCCTATTTTATAACACCCAAGGTGAAAAGACAAAACTGCCCCGCACCAGCAACTGTTTGCCGGTCGGCACTTTTTTGTGCCGGTCGGCACTTTTTTGTGCCGATGGAATTGTTTTTGTGCCGATGGCCAGCCGGTGGCCTCATCTTTCGGCCGGTGGGGTTCCCACAGCCTTGTTTAGGCCATTTGAGAAGTTTGTGGTCTTCATAGCTCAAGAAAGTGCAAGAAAGTCCATCTCCGACGCTCAACCGACCTCCGTTTTGACCGCAGGCCGTGTCTCCAGTGCGTGGCACTCGAATTCATGCAAGGTGTATCCTTTTTGTATCCTTTTGAATTCAAAAGTTACCCCATGTGTGTTGCACAAGTTCATCACACTACTTCGGTGCATTACATCGCACTGTTGTGCGCCGCACATTTGCATTGTTATGCACGTGTTACATGCGTTGCAACACGCACCCCTTTGCATTGTCGTGCACATTTCTCATGCATCATTGCATTTCCATTCCATGCATTGTCATGCATTCCGGAATACGTGCGTTGTTGCGCATTTAAGCCCATTTACACTCCGTGTGACATGCACGTCACACTTTTCATCGCACTGTTTTGTGCATTACATTTCCTTCGCGCTATTTTGCGCATCGCACTATTTTGTGCATTGCATTTGTTCGCGCTATCTTGCGCACCTCAATTGCACTTGTTTGTGCATTGCATGTGTTCGCGCTATTTTGCGCATTGCACTGTTTTGTGCAGTTTACATTCGCGCTATTTTGCGCACCTCAATCGCACTATTTTGTGCAGTTTATCATTCGCGCTATTTTTGCGCATTGCACTGTTTTGTGCAGTTTGTTCGCACTGTTTTGCGCATCGCACTGTTTTGTGCATTGTATTGTTCGCGCTGTTCTGCGCATTGCACTGTTTTGTGCAGTTTACATTCGCGCTATTTTTCGCACCTCAATCGCACTATTTTGTGCAGTTTATCATTCGCGCTATTTTTGCGCATTGCACTGTTTTGTGCAGTTTGTTCGCGCTGTTTTGCGCATCGCACTGTTTTGTGCATTGTATTGTTCGCGCTGTTCTGCGCATTGCACTGTTTTGTGCAGTTTACATTCGCGCTATTTTGCGCACCTCAATCGCACTATTTTGTGCAGTTTATCATTCGCGCTATTTTTGCGCATTGCACTGTTTTGTGCAGTTTGTTCGCGCTGTTTTGCGCATCGCACTGTTTTGTGCATTGTATTGTTCGCGCTGTTCTGCGCATTGCACTGTTTTGTGCATTTCAAAATTGTTCGCGCTGTTTTGCGCATCTCATTGCATTTTGCATGCATTCCATCGCACTGTCCTGTGCACTCGCGCGTAGCGCTGTCTTGCGCATCATACCATCGTGCACCCCCGTGGTCTGGCGAGACCTTAAACACGCACGGTCTGGCGAGACCTTAAACACGCACGGTCTAGGAGACCTTAAATCCTTTGGAGGTGCGAAACCTTCAGCGCATTGTCACGCGTCTTGTAAATACCCCCGTGGTCTGGCGAGACCTTAAACACGCACGGTCTGGCGAGACCTTAAACACGCATGGTCTGGCGAGACCTTAAACACGCACGGTCTGGCGAGACCTTAAACACGCACGGTCTAGGAGACCTTAAATCCTTTGGAGGTGCGAAACCTTCAGCGCATTGTCACGCGTCTTGTAAATACCCCCGTGGTCTGGCGAGACCTTAAACACGCACGGTCTGGCGAGACCTTAAACACGCACGGTCTGGCGAGACCTTAAACACGCACGGTCTAGGAGACCTTAAATCCTTTGGAGGTGCGAAACCTTCAGCGCATTGTCACGCGTCTTGTAAATACCCCCGTGGTCTGGCGAGACCTTAAACACGCACGGTCTGGCGAGACCTTAAACACGCATGGTCTGGCGAGACCTTAAACACGTACGGTCTAGGAGACCTTAAATCCTTGGAAGGTGTAAGACCTTTAGTGTTCGCATTGTCGTACACTTCGAGAGCCGCGTGTTGTCGCGCATTCCATGCAACATGCATCACTTGCATTATTTGCATTTCAACAAAAAAAAACATGCATTGTCATGCATACATTTTGCATCCCGGTCTAGGAGACCTTAAATCCTCTGAAGGTGCAATTCCTTCGGTGTTTGTCGTGCCCGAATGACTTTTCGGTGGTCTGGTAAAGCCACCTGTCTGTGCTTGCGATGAGTTCCTAGAAGACCAACTGGGACGGTGGAAACTAGAGTTCGAACGGCTTATGCTTAGAACGCAAAGGTTCGGGAGTTCCGAGACTAAAGTCTGGTTTAAATACCCAGAGGTTTACCCTCGGCTTGAAATCTGTATGGAAGCCCCATAGGTTGAGGCGGCATGTCTACGCCTCAGTTCTGGATACTGAACCAACCTAGTATATCACCCTGTTGGTAAGATAGGGAAAGTTGCAATCATAGTCATTGCATCATAGTGCATTGTCATGCATTTGCATTGTAGTTTGCATGCATTCATTGCATCACCTTCCACCTTCGGCTTGCGCCTTTCCAGGTTGAGCTTGGTCCGGTATGTGTCCTTACATTTCATGTTAAAACACAGTTCCGCATGTGTATCGCGCCGATTCCACGTTGATATGTTGGTTGAGGGTTGCGGCACCTTTTCTGTGTTACACATGGCTCGTACGTGTGCATGCCTTTCCTAGGCAAGATTTGTTTGGCTTGCGTGCCATATCCATTGTATCCATATCCATTCCATTGCATATTTGTAGATATTGCATTGTAGATTGCATGCATTCGTTGCATCACCTTCCGCCTATGGCTTGTGCCTCTCCAGGTTGAGCTTGGTCCGGTATGTGCCCTTACTTTTCATGTTAAAACACAGTTCTGTATGTGTATCGCGCCGATTCCACGTTGATATGTTGGTTGAGGGTTGCGGCACCTTTTCTGTGTTACACATGGCTTGTATGTATGCATGCCTTTCCTAAGCAAGATTTGGTTTGGCCTGCATGCCATATCCATCCATTACATTGTAGTGTAATTTTTGCATCCGGCATTAGGATCGTAGTCCTTCCTCCAGCGGGTTGTTTCCCCACTTATGTCAATTCCACCCAATGCTTGTTCTTGCGTCTGTCTACAATACTCATAGTTCAGTTGACCGTTCTATGGTAGACAGACTTGTTACCTCCATCAATCTATTTGACATAGGTGTGGTTTCGAACCGTTCGTGATTGGATCACGATTCAAATGCTTTGCATGTAGCTTGCATTGTTTCAATTACATTGCATGTTTATTTGCATTGTTTATACATTGTTTTGTATATACTGCATATCGTTTTGCATCCATTTTGCATTGTCATGCATGTTGCTAACCATATTGTACCTGTTAAGTTTGTTTTCTTTGCAGGCACGATATTGTATGTACAGTTCATTTGAAGCTGGTGCAACCAGACGAGCCGGACAGGTATTGTATCTCCCAAGTGAGACGTATTGAGAATTCCATAATTCTCTTACATCCTTTCTGCATTGTAGTGTAGTTTGGTATGCTAGCTTAAAACTGTCGCATGTTTGCTTCGTTACAGCTTTCTTTGCATGATCTTAAGTTATGCTCGGCTTCGTGCATTGTCTTGCATTTTGCCCCTGCCTCCGGGCGCATACCTTATTTGTCTTGCATGTTTGTCTGAGTCTTCGGCCTTGTCAAAAATGGGTCGTCTTTGGGCTTTGACATTCACTCCCGTCATTGTTATGACTTTCGAGTTCTGTCAAAGAGGGGCAACTGTAGACACCCCATTTTTGACCGTCCTCAAGACTTGGACGTCACCGTTTGAACACTCGGTGATTATCCATGTTTGTGTTCGTTTGGAGTTCCCGGAGGCCTCGGCTCACGCGCCTTGCCTCAGGATCCCCGAACTCGACCGTTTAGTGTCTGGTTTTGCACCAAACACTTGTGTTTTGCCTTGGAAAGGCAGGGTGAGGCTTGTAGACCATCCCCACCCACCACCGGCATTGGCTAGATGCCACCGGCTGGTTTTTGCTACCACCGGCAATATAGTTTGCCGGCCGGCACTCTTTGTTGCCGGTCCGCACTATTTTGTGCCGGTCGGCACTCTTTTTGGCCAAGATGGCATTTTTTGCCGGCCGATTGCTGTTCATCTGCTTTTGCAGATATTTTTGGACAGCTGTTTAGCTTTTGCTCCCCTCCATACACGTGTATGGAGGGATCTCCCTCTTGCAAAGCTTGTCTTGTAAGCTTTACAAGAGGCATATAGAGAGGAACTCTCTCTAAGGCAAAAGGGAGGGGCTTAGACATTTTTGAGAGAGAAAATACAGAGGAGAGCTCTGGTTTTCTAGGGTTAGGGTTAGACATATACAACCTATCTCTCTTTTCCTCTCATTTTTGCATACTAGGTGTTTTGTGTCTCACTATTGCACACAAACACCTAGTGTTTCACCTTCCTCTTGGAGCTGAGGTTCTAAAGAGTGTGTTTTGAGATTTTGGTCTTGGATTCAAGCTCAAGGAGGCCATTGGAGCATCTTTGTTGAAGAAGGCATCAAGGGTGAGAAACTAGTCCTTTTTTTCCCCATTCTTGCATCAATTTTCTACTAGTCTTAGAGCTGTTTTTGTGATTATTGTATAACATAAAAAAGTTCTATTTTTAAGCCCTCTTTATTGTTTATTAAGAGTGTTTTGTTGTTTGAGGGTTGTTGACCACCCTTAGGCCTCAAAAGGCCTCATTTTGAGCCATTTTGTGCTAGCTCCGGGATTTTGGTGTTGAGGTCTCTTCACCACTGAAATCTTGAGGGATTTCAGTGGTGAAGATGATGCTTTTAAGTCCCAAGAAGGAGAGGGCCACCCCCTCTCCTTGTTGTCCTTGAAAAGGACACATTTTGGCCTCTTAAGGAAGCCTATGCTTGAGTGTGTGTTGAGCATGTTTGGTTTGTTTTTCATGCTTATATATCCATGATATAACATGATTTCAAGTTGGTTTTGGAACTCCATGCATGTTTAGCATAGTTGCCATGTAATGCCCTATTTGCGCCTTAACATGTTCTAGGTTGTTAGCCTTTGTTGGAGCATGTTTTAGGCTTGCATTTGTGAAGTTTATGTGCTTGTTTTGCTATGTTTTAGCTCTGTCCATAATCGTTTGGGTTGATCTTTGCATGCATTATATAGCTCATTTGTATTTGGGCTTGTTGGCCTTGAGTATGTGCATGTGTAGCATGCCATCTTTGCATTGTTTTGGTGATTTGGAATCATCCTACATGCTATTTCAGTCCCATTTCCATGCTTGTTTGATTGCCTTGCATGCCTCTTTAATGCTTTGAAAGCATGTGTTGCAATGCTCCATGTTTTGGCCATGGTGTATGCCTTTGTATTTGGGCCACTTAGATGCCATCTAAGTAATCCTTTAGCTTTGTTTTAACATGCTAAACCCCTGTTTTTGGTCCTTCTATGCATGCCATGTTTGGTCATGTTAAGTGTAGTTCAATGCCTTATTGATTTGCTTTGAACACTTGGACTATTCGTTGCATGTTTTGGCTTGATTTTGTTGCTTGGTTTGGCACCATCCTAACATGATTTCAATACTCATGTTGCATGCTAACTTGTCCATGTTTCCTTCTTTCAAGTGTGCTTGAATGTTGTTTGATTCATGCTTAAGTGTTGGTCCTTATGTGCATGTGTGTGTGCATGCCATTTAGCTCTCACTCTTTAGCACTTTTGGCCACTGTTTTAGGCCTATTTTAGAGTTGCCTAATTCATGTATAAGTCCATCTTGCCATCCATTTGCATTTCCATATGTGTGCTTGCATGATTGCATAAGTGCCTTGACATGTCATGTTGCATTCCTAGCTTGTATGCCTAGGTTGCATTGCATTTTGCATGCATGCCTTGTTCCTTGAATTGGTGATAGGAATAGGGCCTAATTTGTTTGATTGGTTTGCATGCATTTGAAACCAAAGCTGCATGCTTGGTTCCTTGGACCATCATGCATGGAAATGCGTGATTGGTGGTCCGAGAACCGAGGCACATGTCCCTTTGAGTCATCACAATGATAAGAGACATGGTTGATGCATACATGCCTTGAAATATGCTGCCATGCCTTGTTTTGCCCTCTGTTGCTGTGAGTTGCAGGTTCTGCAGGAATACTCTGCCGACCGGCAGTGTAATGTGCCGACCGGCACCATTTTCTCTGCCGACAGACCCTATTTTGTGCCGATGGACATACTACACTGCCGGTGGAAGTTTCATCTAGCCGGTGGTGATCCCCTCTGTCCAAGGATGCAGTCCAGAGGTTTTGACAACCTCCAGAGGAGGAAAGGGAGGAAAACAGAGGCAGCTTGCGCATGGCGGCGCACTTCCCGAGGCGGTTTACTGTTTTCTTAGAATAATTAATTAATTAATTAATTTGTAATTATTAATTAGCTTGCGTAGTTAATTAATTTGTAATATTTATTTGGTCCCTCCGAGCGAGGGCAAACTTGTAATAAGTGTGGGTGCGTGTGTGTATGTCTTCCAACCCCCACTTCTTTCTCCCTTTTATTTACCTGCTTATGATGGTAGATTAGGGCACATTTATTTTAGCATACCTTATGCTATGCATGCGTGCATCCATACATTTGTACTGCATGCATTAGGCTCGGTACATCACGCTAACTGCATTCATACTTCAATTCAAAAATTGACTATGTGATAGTTGATCGCATTTCATATGCCATGTTTAGGTTAACCGAGCCTGTTTAGATTGCATCTTTGCATGTGTTGCATTAGCCATTTTTAACATGAACTAGGATCATGCATGTTTGCTAACTAGTTTACTGTTTTGGCACGGAGTACGATGTAAGTATTTATGCTTTAGCATATCGCATGCGTGTGAATGTTGCCATGATAGCATGATTACCATAAGGCTAGCTGCTTATGTGATATAACTGCTTGAATGCCTGTAGATGGAGGTTGAATTACCTAAATTGGAATAATGCATTAAAACTGTGAGTTTTAAGCCCACTAGATAGTGGCAAAATCATCTTTTCTAAAAGCCCACTTGAGGGTGGCAAAATCTGCATTTTAGCCTACTTGCGAGTAACAAACCATTTTTAAAACAAACATGAAATGTTTTGTTCCGATTTAGGCGATTTGGTCTATACTTGTTTGCCGCGCGCATAACATAGTAATGTTAGGCTAATAATTGGAATAAGAACACATAACGTTTTCAAAACTGGATATCACGGTTAGTAGAGGCCGGTCTTCGGACCGGGCGAAAGGGGGTGCTCATAGCTGACCTTCCCCGATCATACCCAAGCTCCCGAGCCGAGACAACTCCGGTGATGACGGACATGTGGCCTTCGGCACCGAGTCAGGGTTTCCTAAATTTCCTCATTTTAAAAATATTTAGGTGGCGACTCTGTATCTGGCAAAGCAGTCCATGTTTGGCACTACTTTTTCAAAAATCTGTTTCTCAAAACGATTTGCCAGATTTGGACTCTTTGGTTCAGATTAAGAACCGTGACACAAATCGAGTCCGAACTGTAGCACGAGGTCCCACGCGGGCGCTGTTACAACAAGCTAGCGCTGCTCCTATCTCAAAATATGTGCCACTGGACTCATCCTCTTTACACCACTCAGCCACAACTGGTGGGTTAGTCTGCTCTTTGGCAACTTCATCCCCTGGCAATTGCAAGTCAAAAAAGATCTCAAAACCCGGTAGGCGCCGCCTCTTTGAATTCAGCCATGTCTCTAGAAAGCCGCAAAATAGGAAATCTTCCCCCTCCCGAACAAAGCGTCCATTTAGGGTCCCTTGGATAGGTCTATGTACTAACTCATAGTGCTTCCCAGCTTGTTTAGCCCTGGCTCTTCCAGCCATCTCCTTTCCCTTTCTCACCCAATCCTCTTTGGTAGGTGCATAACCTAGAAAAAAGGTATGGGGATTGTGTGGCCCTTAGACCAATTCAACGACACCCTTCCGGCCACCCCTTCCTAATCCCATCCCGGGCATGTGTTGAAACTTGTTCATGAGGTAAACAGATTATGCACTGACATACAGCCCCTCATCAACAGCTAGTAGATCTTGCACCACCCGAGCCTCAATCAAGGTAAACCCAGATAGGAAGACATCCTCCTCACCATGTACAATCTCCAAGATTGGCGTAGTAAACTCTGGCGGTGGATGTATGGAAGAGTTCCCAAAAATAATTGCCACCCCATTCCCATGGGGGTATTTCAACATCTGGTGTAGGGTGGAAGAGACAGCCTTCACTTGGTGCAGCCATGGCCATCTAAAGAGTAAGTTGAAGGTGGCTGGAACATCCAGAACATGAAATTTGATGTCATGTTAGCCCGGGCCAACCTGAGTTTTGATCCGCACTGTCTCCATCACCTCCCGACTGGTGTTGTCGTAAGCCCGTATCACCTAGGCTGTTGGTGCGAAATCTACAGGCTTCAACCCGATAACATATGTTGTACGCGACGGACACACATTTATGGCAGATCCCATATCAACTAAGATAACTGGTATCCACTTATCCTTACACTCCACAGAGATGTATAACGATTTGTTGTGTTCGGAGCCCTCAGGCGGTAATTCTTTGTCTATGAAGGTTAAAGTCGGTGAAGCTCCACCCAGGAAAACCAACCCTACCAACTGTTCGGGGGTTGTATCAATAGAAAGCTTAGCCTTGTCCATGGCTGATAGGACAGCTTGTCTATGTACCCGCGAGGCCATGAGCAGTCCCTAGATTGAGATGTCTGTTTGAATCTTTTTTAGCTGCTTCAGCACAGCTTCCTCCTCTAACAATCTGTCCTTCTGCTTCTCAGCTTCCTTGTCCTTCCCAGATGCCTCTGGCTGGTCTAGGTGTGGGGATTTAAATACCGCCCACTCCGGGTCATATGGTCAACTTCTTCAATATATCACGTATTATCCGGGAGACACTGTCCCCAGTCTTCATCAGTATGGGCCAGACGCAAATCATCGTCTTTCCACCACATGCCCTCGGCAACTGACAAACAACTGTCCAGTTCCGCTGTAGTTGTTTCCGTGCTCGCAGCACATTCTGTCCCCATAGGACCCTTGGCTTTTCTAGCCCTCTGATCAGTCTCGATCCTCTCTTGTTCAAACCGTTGCAACGCGGCCTTTTTTTCTGTGTCTGTTGTACAAAGGCTGTTCAATTCCCGAGCAAAATGCTTCGTACCGGTGCTCTCCGGAAACTTCTCCTCACTATCGACCATTCTAGCCTTTATAGATGTTCTTGTTTCTGACTGTCCCTGTATCAGCTGAGACTCCTCAACAACATCGGGCTCATCACTAAGCCACCCTGTAATGTCTGTTGTCCTGTTCACATCAAACCAACCAACCTGCACATCCCCCAGGTCCTACTCATCAAAGAACTGTAGGTTGTTGATATCCTCCTCAAGGTCAGCTAGGTCATCTAGCCCCTGATTCGGCCCGTCTTCCCAGACAACATGTACCTCTGTCCCAGTTAGCAACTCTACCATTGGCTTGGCCTAATCTGTTGACACAATATAACCACACAGGTTGTATGCTTCCTCAGTTAAGCTCTCAGATCCCTCAGGTTCTAAACCAACGTTCCCATTCTCCTCTAAGGTCACTCCAACTTTGTCTTCGACAGCCAACACCACTGGCTTGGGTAGGTTTAATGACGTGCTCATCATGCACAAGTCTATGCATTCCGGGATGAACAATGCCGACTTTAGACTGGTGGGAGGGAGTGATGTATATGCTGGGGTCGTACGGGATGGCCGTTGTTTGGATCAGGTTTATTTGCCTGGGTGGAGGAAGGGGGTTCTTATGTGGTGGGAGATGGTTAGTGGTGACATTTGGCTTCTCGAGAGGGGCAATAACCTTGTTGTCAATGAGATCTTGGATCTAATGACGTAGTCTAAAGCAGAGGTCGGTGTCATGACCGTGCTGCTAGTGAAAGGCACAATACTTGGCCAGGTTATGTGAGGAAGAGAGGTTATTTGGTAGTGGGCGTGGCTCCAGGGGCTTCAGATGCCCCTTTCTGATTAGAACCCCCAAGGCTTGGGACAGGGGCATATAAAGTGGGGTGAAGGTTCTCTGGCCCCTAGGTGGGTATTTTGCTGGTTGTATGGTGGCTCCGGATGTGCCGGTGAAAGGTGTGGCTGTTTTTAAGGTGGTGGTGGCGACCATGCCCACGCCAAAAGTCCTTGCGGCTGCATTGCTACTTATAGCTGCATTCGAACCGCGTATAAACGCCCTCTTAGGCTATTCCTTTTCCTGGTCGATCAGACATTGCTTCATAGCATCTTCTATCTATACCCCAATCTCGTGGAGATCAGCAAAGGTAGGAAGGGGTAAGACAATCATATTTTGCATCATTTTGGGTTACAGGTTGCGAACAACCATTCTTATCTAATCTTTTTCGAGTGACCGAGTTGCTATCATGGAGGCCTTGGCCCTCCACCGAGTAACAAAGTCCGAGAAGCCCTCCTTCGGCTCTTGTCTGGTTGTCTCGAGATCATGAGTTGTGACCTCGATTTGAGTATTGTACGAATATTGGGCAACGAAGGCCTCGGCCATCTCTTCCCAATTCCTCTTCACTGAATCCTCCAGTTTAGCGTACCAGATGGCCGCAATACCCGACAGGGTCCGACCAAAGAGGGATAGTTTTTGCATTCTAGTCAAGCCCATCGGGTGCAGAATATCTGAAAACAACCTCAAATGGACCATAGGATAGCCCGAGCTGTTGAAGCGATCTATGTGAGGCATTTTGAACCTATCCAGCAATGTCACTGCCGAATCTGTGTAGCCGTCCTCTATGTTCGAGATCGAGTTAGCTCCCTGAGCTCGCTTGAACAATTTCTCGAGCTTGCTCACTTTCAGAGCGGTTGGGTCGACTTCAAATTCGAACGGCGCGTCAGTTGGGTAAGCCGGTGCTTTAGATGTCTGAGGTGTGGCCCTGCTGGAAGAGATGGGACTGGCCAGATTGGAACGTCCGTATTCTCCTAGACAGTTGTTGTATCCCCGGGTATTGGAACCCTAGGTGGGGGTGGGGGTGGATGCGAAGCAGATGCTCCGGCTTGTTGTGGTTGTTGATACTGTTGCTGTTGAAGCCTGGCAATTCCCTCAACCTGCTGGGCTACAACCTCTATTTGACGAGCGGTGACCTCTGCATGGGGAGTAGCATCCCGCTGCTTGGCCTCGATAGTTTGTTGGAGTTGACGCATCATTTCTTCCATACTGACTGAAAAATGCTAATCTATCAGACTCTGTGTACCCTCTGAAGTAAAAGCGGAAAAATGATTTTCACTAAGCATAGGTAACTGGCGAACTGGTGAATTATGTCGAACCCTCCTCCGTCTTGTAACCGGTGGAAACGAAGCAAACACTGGTTGGCCACTCACAAGATCCCCAGATCGATAAAGCCTTCTCACTCGGATCTAGAGTGCTTGGAGGGTAACTGCCTCGTCGGAAGCAATGATAAAAATACTACCTTACAAAACAGAAAATAAAGCAAAAGAAACAAAAATTAGAAAAACGTACAGCACCTCGGCTTAGATAAAGACAACACACAGTTGAACTCATAAGCTGGACATTCTGTACTCAAATACTGATTTCTGCGCCCGAATTTTCTGCCACAATACTGATACCTAGACTTACAACTGATACATACATCCTGTAGAGACACCATCTAACAGCACATATCAAGTAAGTAAGAGCCAAAACATCCCTATAGTGGGGTAGGCTTTCCCTGTCCTAGTCTCGCCAGGAGCTAGGGTTTCACTACGCACGCATGCGGTTTCAAACAATCCTGCATTCGGGTGAGCAACCCGTCCTAGTTTGGAACAGTCTCTAAGGCTTCTGATATGCAACTAGGTCAAATGGTCAAAAAGGGTGCCTCAGTAAGACCACCTAATATACCTCTCGCTCCTAACATCGAGAAGTGAAAGGAAGATCAAACGCTACAGCGGTAGTCCAGATCCAAGATTTGTGTTCCCATCATGGTAGAGCCCGCAACCTGTCAGCCTTATGGCACACTTTTCCAAGTGAGCCTCCGGCAAACCATTCAGGAATAGCAGATGGCAAACACTGTGCCCTAAGTGCACCAATGCAAATACAATGCAAAGAAACACATAAATCTAGATAAAACAACATATCATGAGTTCGAGTCAAGTTCTCTAAATCCCCAGCAGAGTTGCCAGAAATTGTAGGCCCGACTTTCTTCGTGCACCCCCCTTTCGGAGAGGCGCGAATTTGGTCTTACTACAGTTCGGACTCCTGTCACGGTTCTGAATCTAATCTCACAAAGTGCAATGTGAGACTGATAAACACCAAAGAGTCCAAATCTGGCAAATAGTTTTGAAAAATTGATTTTGAATAAAAGGCGCCAAACATGGACTGCTTTGCCAAATTACAGAGTCGCCACCTAAATATTTTATTTTTGGGAAATTTAGGAAACCCTGACTCGTGCCAAAGGCCAAGTATCTGTCATCACCAAAGTTGCCTCGGCTCGGGAACTTGGGTACGAGAGGGGAAGGTCCTGAAATGAGCACCCCCGCTCGCCCGATCAAAGATCGGCCTCTACTAAGCATGATATGTTGTTTTATAAACCTTATGTGTTCTTGTCTGATTGTTATCTAACTTTAATATGTGATGCGCGCAGCATACAAGTACAGACTCGATCACGAGAATTGGAACAAAACAACTCATGTTTGTTTTCAAAAATGGTTTGAAAGTGCTACTCGCAAGTAGGCTAAAGCACGGATTTGCCACCCTCAAGTGGGCTTAAAACATGATTTTGCCACTTCGCAAAGTGGGCTTAAAACTCACAATCATCGAGTTGTTCCAATTCAGGAAATCAAGCCTTTACCCACAGGCATTCATATAATTAATCACTTAAGCAAATAGCCTCATGGCAAGCATGTTATCATGGCAACACTCACACTCATGTAAGTATGGTAAAGCTTAAAGACTTACAGCGTACTCCAAGCCAAAACAAAAGCTAGTTAAAAAGATGCATGATCCTAACTATACAAGATGCCTATGCAACACATGCAATAATGCAACTAAATAGGCTTGGCTATCTATGATGGCATATGAATGCAACAGTTTGATACATGTATTCAAATAAGTATTAAAATACGATGCAGTTTGAATAATGCGCCGAGCCCGGTATATGCAATACAAATGAATGATGCAAAAATGCAAGGCATAAGGTATGTTAATCAAAAAATGCCTTAAAACTAACCATCAAAAGCGGTTAAGTAAAAGGGAGAAAGAAGTGAGGTTGGAAGACATGCGCACACACACACACTTATTAACACCCTGCCTCTTCAGTCCCATTTTCCCCTATTTTCTTTGATTGCTCTCTCTCTCTCTCTCTCTCTCTCTCTCTTTCTCTCTCTCTCTCTCCCCCTCCCCTAGGGTGATTGCACCTCCATTGCCGTTCATGTCTTGAATTTTCCTAGGCAGGGTGTTAATTTCCTTCATCAAGCTTCTCATTCTCCATTTTCTAGTAAGATTCTTCTTCTATGTTTTATGTTTTTTGTTTTTCTTTGGTTTTCCCTGTTCTCTCTCACTTCCTCGTCTACTGATTTGTGGGTTCTTATTCACCACTAGAGTTGTGTTTGTTTATTATGTCTCGATTATTTTGTGTCTGTTTGTCCTTGTTTGATTTTTCTTCTAGCATCTTCATATTCCTAGGGTTTTACAAAATTATCCTGTGTGTTTGCTTGGGTTTGTTTTTGACCTTATAGTTTTGCTATCTCTCTCTATTTTTATTTTATTTTTTTGGGAAGTTTGGTGCATCATTGTTAGGTTTTTTTGGTTTGTTTTTATTTTATTTCTATTGCATTCCTGCTGACTCTGAATGGGTTTTGGATTAATAGTGGTTCTCTTTTCTTGCTGTATCCATGATGTAGTTATTTGGGAATTGTCATGATATACACTATTGTCTTTATTGGTTTCTTACTATGAGTGCATTCTATTTTTGTTGGCTTTGATTTCTTATCATACTGTAGATAGTTTTTGGCTTTGTTTTATACCTCTACTCTAACCCTGTTGCACTAATGGTTTGTGCTTTGTTCTTAAATTTGATTTTGGGGTTGTTATTAGGCATTGGGTGTTTCTTGGTTCTGTCTGGTTGGGTTGATTTTGGGTTTACATGGAGGTGTGCTTTTGTCTTGGTGGTTTGGGGTTTATTTTGTGGTGGTCTCTCCTTTGTGTTTCTTAGTTATGGCTGAGTCCTCAAATTGCCGTAAAACCACTATATCCCGTCCCACTTTCAATACAGATAAATTTCCATCCCGAGAGAAGTCCAACCTGTATAGGAAGTTTTATGTTTCTCGGAAAGTTCACTTAGAACGTAATGTCCATCCTAGTGCCTTTGAGCCTATTCTGATCCGGTCTTTGTTTGATGCTTTAGGGGGTGACCAGGTCCTTTTTTTCTCCGATCCACAAAATCTTAGTTGGGTCTGAGAATTCTATTGCAATATGCACTCCATTTGCAAGGAGATAGGCCTTTCTTTTCACACTTGGGTTCGTAACAAAGCCCTGGTCATTATTGATGAAATCATTTGGCAGTTTCTTAATCTTCCAAAAGTCCAAGACTGTCACTATCCGTTTCTTACTCGTAGCTTTGTTGATTTTGATATGGTCGCCATTGAACTTTGTGGCACTCCCAAGACTTGGGTCACCGGGTCTCTCATTGAGCAAAATGAGCTTTTTTTCCATTTCCATCTCCTAAATATCATAGTTTGTGCCAACATCCATGTTACCTCTCATTCTTCTCACATTACCCAAGATCAGGGTTATATGTTGTATTGCATTGACCACCGTCTTCCCATCGACCTATCTGAAATGATCGTATCCAAAATGATTAGTGTGTTTGAGGGTCGCAAGTCTTTGGGTCTCCCTTATGGGTGTTTCCTCAATCGGTTTCTTACATCCCTTGGTGTCCTCACCTTTGATGATGACGAGTTTGCCTCTCCCATTAAACATGTCACCAAACTGACCATCTCACAGAGTCAAGCCTATGTCAATGGGGGTTCGTCAGGAGTTGGGGTATCTGTTGTAGGTGATGATCTTGCAGAGGTGGCCGAGATTGATGCAGCCACTACCGGTGCACCTGAAATGCGTCCTCATTCGGTTCATAGACAGCTGCAGCAGTTCGAGCAGCCTATTACCCATCATCTTGATCAGCTAGATGCTCGCTTAGATGCATTTGATGGTCATCTTGATCTGCAGACCACGATGCTTGCTCAAATCCTTTCTCTGCTCCAGATGCCGCAGCAGCCTCTGTATTCCTCATAGTGATGTTTTCTCTTCTTTTTGGACGGTTTTTTTTTTTCTAGTCTCTTTTTGTTGCTACTGTTTGTGTTTCCTCTATCCTTTGTCTCTCCCCAATCAAAAAAGGGGAGTAGAGTTTTACAATTTCATATATTTGGGATCTAACAGATGTGGATATTGAGATGGGGATATTATGCAAATATATTGGGCCATTGTTTTGCATATATTTGGGATATTGGTTATTCATACTATATGTTGTTTTGGATAATTGTTATGCATGGACTAATCAAATTTTGGGATCAATTTTTGAGTTATTGGACTAGATTCGCATTTTTCATTCACTTTTCATTTGTTTCTCTTGATTATGTCTTGAACTCTATTTTTTTTTTTTTTTGAAGACTAATTACTCTATCTATTCTTAGTGGTTTGATTTATATATTGTTACAGGGTATTTCGTCCAGACTGTTGGTTTAGATTGGTTGGTTGTTTAGTATACTGCGTGTGTTTGCTTTGAAATTGTGTTAGAATGTTTTGTTTGGAAATTGACAAAGTGGGAGATTATTGTGTTTCTTTTTTTTTTGTCAATCCCACGAATAAACATAGTTTATCGAGTTGTAAAGTTTCATTGTTTTTGGGTTGCTTGCTTGAGCGAAAAAGTTGTGCTCCCAGAAGTTTTCTATGTCCACAAATATACTGGAAAGGAAGATTGTGCACTCGAGCGAAGGAAGCTTGGCTTGGGCGACTCCACTTAAGAAATACATGCATAATTGGTTCATCGCTCGAGCGACCGTCGCGGCCCTGTTTTCTATATATATGTGTTTAAGTCTCTTTTTAGGTTTAATGCTTCTAGATCTATTTTGAGGGCTCCAGGGTTTTCTTCTGGGGCTATTTTACTAGTTTTCCTTTGGTGTTTTCTTGAGTATTAAACTCATATGGTTTGACAATTCACATCAAAGGGTTGTTTGAGTGATCATCTTCAAGAATGTTCTTTTTTGGTGGAATCCGGAGATTCAAGTATGAAGTGTTCGAAGGTGTTCGAAGGTGTGCGTAGTCGTTGAGTCAACGTGGATGTTGTGAATCAACATCAATCTAATCAATTCTGAGACAAAGGTTGCGGTGGAAGAAATACAAATCGTTAAAGACAAATTGACAAAATTTGGGTAATTTGTTTGGGTCTTTTGTATTCTTTGTTTCCTTCATAGTGGATTGATTTGTGGCATTTCTCCCATAGTTTTTTAATCACAATTTGAGGTGCTCCAATTGTGGTTTTTCCACGTAAAAATCATTTGCGTCGATTTACTGTTTTCTTAAACAACAATCTAAATCACTTTCGTACGTGCTTGATGATCTAGATTGTTAGTTTTAATTGTTTAGGAATTGGTACAATTAATCATGTGCCGAATCACGAATCACTTAGGTTTTTCATGATGTATGTGTCTTATTTTATTTATTTATTTATTTTTACTCTATACCATATCATTAATGCCATTATTAGAGTTTCAAATTTAAAGTTCGGAATCATTATTGTTTAAAATTTGCTCAGAACCAAGTTCTTGAGCTTCAAATTATTGTAATTTTGTTTTCTATTTTGAGGGTTTTCACTCAGATCAGATGTCTCTGTTCATTATCACATCATCACAGAAAAAAGAAGAAAAAAAGAGGGGAAATTACATCCAATAGGACAAGGAATTTTTTTTTACACAATCATGGAAACTTGCACCCCACAACCTTTCTACCCCACATGTTTTTGTAATTTTTTTTTTTTTTGTCCCACGTTGAAATTCCCCCAAGAAAAAATTGGAGGAAATATGAAGAAATTCTTATTTTATTCTGAAAAGTAAAATTCTTATGGGTTTATTAATAGTCTTTGTTGTAAACTTGCTCAACATTTGCTTAAGTTCTTCAGAGCTTCAAATTCTTGAAGGGAAATTTTATATGGTTATGATTTTTGTGACTTGGTTATATTAGTTATTAGTTACGATATATTATATTTGTGGTTATGATATTATTTTAGGTATTTTGGTTATTACTCAATTCACAAATGACATAATTGGACCATAACATTACCTATCATTGTATTTTTCTTTTCTTTGGGTTTAATGAGTTTATACATATTTCATATGATGTTTTTCTATCCCAATAAATAAAATTCTTATGGGCTTATTGATAATCTTTGTTATGAGCTTGCTTACAAATGCAGATTTAACATTTGCTGAAATCCAAGTTCATCAGAGCTCCAAATAATTGTAATTTGTTTTTCTTTTTCTTTTTTTGTTGGGTTTATTATAGTCTTTGTTTATTATAGGTTTATTATAGTCTTTGTTTATTATAGGTTTATTATAGTCTTTGTTTATTATAGGTTTATTATAGTCTTTGTTGTGAGCTTGCTTACAAAGGAGACTTACATGGGTTCCATTGATCAAACTTATGTACATCCAAGTCCTATTTCATTTTTTACCTATTAATATTTTTAAAAAAATGTTGATGAAAAATAAGCATTTCAAGACTTATTGGTGCATTTAAAAAGTATAGAAGACTTATAGGTATTTATCACATAAGAGTAGCCCGTAATTTACCTGCTTAAGATTCAACAAGTTCTTCAGAGAGCTTGAAATTATTGTAATTTTTGTTTTTTGGGGTTTTCACTCATGCGGCAAATATTAGCCCTCTTTTGGCAAAATGGGATAATCCAAACATGGCGCAAGACCAAGGCGTCTCAGGAGTAAGTGTAGACACCCCATTTTTTACCGTCCTCAAGACTCGAACATCATCGCTCTTGAACTCGATGATTATGATTGCATGTGTTCGTTTTGAGTGCTTCAATCCTCGGCGGAGTGCCCTGCCTTTGAGCCTTGAAACCTTATCTATTTTGTGCCTTGTTTTGGACCAAAACCTTGTTGTCTCTTGCCTGGAGCTTTTGGTGACCTGTCGGCCACCACCATAGGCTGTCGGCCTTGGATAATGGTTGTCGGCTAGTGGTGTGGCCGGTCGGCTAGCAGTGGTGGGCAACGACCGCCAATGCCTTTTTCCAGATATTTGTTGACAGTTGTGCTAGCTATTAGCACATTGAGCTGCATCTTCCTACACGTGTATGGTGGGATGTTCCTAAGCTCAAGGAGTGTTTTTCTATATATATGGGGGTTCCTCCCCCCTGTAGACATCCCATTTTTTACCGCCCTTAAGACTTGGGCGTTACTGATGGTTTACTTGGTGTTGAAAGTTGTGCAGTGCAAAGGTTCGGTTTCTTTGGCAAGGAGAGAGAGCCAAATCCTAACCTTAAACCTCATTTTGAATGGTTTTTAGACCTTAAAAACCTCTCTTTCAAAATATTTTTCAAAAATCTTCTGCGATGTTTCGAAGCTCACATTTTGTTAAATGATGCGCTTTTCGGTAAACCGAGCGAGGACAAAGTGGAAATGAATGAAAGAGAGATGAAATCATTTAAAAATATTTCAAAACACCTTGTTTAGGGGTTCTGATTTGAAGAAAAGAGGAAAGGAGAGAAGAAAACTAGTTTGGGAGAAGTTCGGCATGAATCCGGGAAGGATCGAAACTGAGCGGCTTCACCAAAACAGGCATAACTTTTTTCACAGTTGGAATTTTGATACAAGGCTTTCACCATTGGAAATCTTACTTCCGGAGCTTCAATTTGGACACAAGAATGACCTGAAAAAGAGTCCAGATGAAGGAGTTATGACCATTTGAAGTTGGACTTGGAAAGTAGAATTTTGCCTGCCGACCAGGAAAACTGGCTAGCCGACCAAAAAAACTGGCTGGCCGACCAGAAAAGTGGTCTGCAGGTCCCAAACTCAGATCTTTTTGAAGATATTTTCTCTCCACCTATCTTCCACAACCTCCAGCTGTTCCATAGACAAATATTTCGAACTAGGGGTGAGCAGCGGATATACCGATCCGCCAAAATTGACCTAACTGAACCGATCCGCCGCATTTTGAACGGATGCGTGATGACAAGCAGACGGTTGCGGACTAATTTTCTCCAATCCGCCAATTTGGCAGATGGATGGCGAATTTGAGATTTCTTTGGCCGCAACCGAACTGCCAAACCGCTAAATCGCGAGCACCCCTAGTAATTTATAAGACTTTGTATTTTCAATTTGTTTAAATATTATGTTTGTGTTTTCAATTGAAAAAGAGTTTAAATATTCTATTGAAAAAAAAATTTCAACTTGAATATATTTTTTGAATTGAAAAAAATAAACGTATTATTTATCTATATTTTTTGGTTTTTAAATCTAGCTCTAAAAATAATCCATGTTTGTGTTCGTTTGGAGTTCCCGAAGGTCTTGGCTCGCGCGCCTTTCCTCAGGATCCCCAAACTCGACTGTTTAGTGTCTGGTTTCACACCAAACACTTGCATTTTGCCTTTGAGAGGCAGGGTAGGGCTTGTAGACCATCCTCACCCATCACCGGCATTGGCTAGAGGCCACCGGCTGGTTTTTGCTTCCACCGGCAATGTTTATTGCCGGCCGGCACTATTTGTTGCCGGTCGGCACTCTTTTTGGCCAAAATGGCATTTTTGGCCGGCCGACTACTGTGCATCTGCTTTTGCAGATATTTTAAGACAGCTGTCTTGCTTTTGCTCCCCTCCATACATGTGTATGGAGGGATCTCCCTCTTATGAAGCTTGTCTTGTAAGCTTTACAAGACAATAAGAGAGAGCCTTGTCTCTTGGTGGCTAGAGAGACACTTGGGGGAGAGACTTAGGATATTTTGAGAGCTTAGACAGCCATTGTTAAGCTCTGGTTTTAGGGTTTGAGTTAGATACACATCCTATCTCTCTTTCCCTCTCTTTTGTGCTCTAGGTGTTTTGTGTCTTACTATTGCACACAAACACCTAGTGTTTCACCTTCCTCTTGAAACTGAGGTTCTAAGGGACTGATTTTGAAGTTTTGGTGTTGGATTCAAGCCAAGGAAGGCCATTGGAGCATCACTTGTGAAGGGGTCTTCAAGGGTAAGAATTTCACCCCTTTATTTCCCATTTTTGCACCTTATTTCTACCTGTCTTAAATTCGTTTTTGAGCTTGGTATATAATACAAAAAAGTTCTGTTTTTAGACCCTCTTTATTGTTCATTAAGAGTATTTTTTGGTTTGGGGGTGCTTGACCCCTCTTAGGCCTTGAAAGGCCTCATTTTGTGCCATTTTGTGCTAGTTTCGGGACTTTGGTGTTTGGGCCTCTTCACCACTGAAATCTTGAGGGATTTCAGTGGTGGAGATGGTGCCTTGAAGTCTCCAAAAGGAGAGGGCCACCCCCTCTCCTTGTTGTCCTTGAAAAGGCCATGTTTTGGCCTCTAAAGGCAGCATATGTTTGAGTGTGTATTTGAGCATGTGTAGACTGTTTTTCATGCTTATATTCCCATGATATAACATGATTTTAAATTGGTTTTGGTACTCCATGCATGCTTAGCATAGTTGCCATGTAATGCCTTGTTTATGCCTTAATATGCCATAGGTTGTTAGCCTTTGTTGGAGCATGTTTTAGGCTTAGTCTTGTGAAGATTATGTGCATGTTTTGCCATGTTTTAGGTCTGTCCTAGGTTGTATGGGTCGGATTTGGCATGCATCATATAGCCCCTTTGCATTTTGGCTTGTTGGCCTTAAGTGTGTGCATGTATAGCATGACATCTTTGCATTGATTTGGTGGTTTGGAACCACCCTACATGTTATTTCAGTCCTTCTAGCATGCCTAAATGTTTGCATTTTGTGGCCCTTTTGTTGCTTCAAGAGTTGATGCTCCATGCTTCATATTTGTGCCATGATGTATACCTCTAGGATTAGGTTACTTAGATGCCATCTAAGTAGTCCTTAAGACTTGTTTTAACATGCTAAAAATCTTTTTTTTAGTTGTTTAATGCATGCCATGATTGTTGTGATAAATGTTGCTTGCTTAATGCTTCATGCTTGGATTATAACGTGTATGTGTGCATGTGTGTTTAGCCTCCATTTGGTGGGCATTTTGGCCACTGTTTTAGGCCTATTTAGGGCTGCCTAATTCATGTTTAAGTCCATCCTCTATTTGGTTTGCATGCTTACCTCGCATGTTTGCTTGTATGCTTTGCATAAGTACATTGCATTGTTCATGTTGCATGAATGATAACATGCTTAGGTTGCATTGCATCAACATGCATTCCTTGTCCCTTGATTTGGTGATAGGGATTAGGACTTTGGTTTGATTTGGTTTGCATGCATTTGAAATCAAAGTTGCATACTTGATCACTTGGGCCATCATGCATCGAAATACGTGATTGGTGGTCCGAGAATCGAGGCACATGCCCCTTTGAGTCATTACCATGATAAGGGACATGGTTGGTGCATATATGCCTTGAATTATGCTGCCATGCTTTGCCTTGCCCTCTGTTGCTGTCATTTGCAGATTCTGCAGGAATACTATGCCGACCGGCAGTGTAAAGTGCCGATCGGCAACCATTTCTCTGCCGATAGCCTCACCTTGTGCCGGTGGCCCCATTCCACTGCCGGTGGCAATTCCATCTAGCCGGTGGTGATCCCCTCTATCCAAGGGAGCAGTCCTAAGGTTTTGACAACCTCCAGAGGAGTGAAGGAAGGAAAACAGAGGCAGCCTATGCATGGCGGCGCATTTCCCGAGGCGGTTTACTGCTTTTCTTAGCTTACTTAATTTGTTAATTAAATTAGGCAATTTGTAATATTAATTAGCTTGCGTAGTTAATTAATTTGTAATATTTATTTGGCCCCTCCGAGTGAGGGCAAATCTGTAATAAGTGTGGGTGAGTGGTGTGTATGTCTCCCAACCCCCACTTCTTTCTTCCCTTTTATTTACCTGCTTATAATGGTAGATTAGGGCATTTTAAAAGTTAGCATACCTTATGCTATGCATGCGTGCATTCATGCATTGGTATTGCATGCATTAGGCTTGGTACATCATGCTAACTGCATCTGTATTTCAAATTCCAAACTGAATATGTGATAGTTGTGCATTTTCACATGCCATGTTTAGGTTAGCCGAGCCTATCCTAGCAACATTTTGTATGCGATGCATTAGGCACTTAACATGGACTTGGATCATGCATATTTGCTAACTAGTTCATTGTTTTGGCACGGAGTACGATGTAAGTATGTTTAAATGCTTTAGCATACCGCATGCGTGTGAATGCTACCATAACAGTATGTTTACCATGTGGCTAGATGCTTATGTGTTAAACTGTTTGAATGCCTGCGGGTGGAGGTTGGATTGTTTGAGTTGGAAAAACTCGTTGAAATCCGTATTTTAGCCTACTTGCAAGTAGCAAATTCCAAAGTGCTTTTCAAAACCGAACGGATATGCAATGCTTATTTCCAAATTAGGCAATCTAGTCTATACTTGTTTGCTGTGCGCATAACATAGTAATTCTAGGCTAATAAATGGAATAAGAACACATAACATTTTCAAAATCGGATATCATGGTTAGTAGAGGCCGGTCTTTGGACCAGGCGAAAGGGGGTGCTCGTAGCTGACCTTCCCCGATCGTACCCAAGCTCCCGAGCCGAGACAAACTCCGGTGATGACGGACATGTGGCCTTCGGCACCGAGTCAGGGTTTCCTAAATTTCCCCATTTTAAAAATATTTAGGTGGCGACTCTATATCTGGCAAAGCAGTCCATGTTTGGCACTACTTTTCAAAAAAATCTGTTTCTCGAAACAATTTTCCAGATTTGGACTCTTTGGTTCAAGATTTAGAACCGTGACACGAATCGAGTCCGAACGGTAGCGGGTCCCTCGCGGACGTGCTACACATACAATCTCTACTACTGATCTGTTCATGGTTTTGGTGGTTTGAATTATGATTATATTTTAAGAATCACAGATTATAATACTTTATGTAGATGAATCATGCTGTGATTGTAATATGTGGATGAGGCATGCAGTAATCGTGATATTCTAAAATTTCAAACTTTCTTTCTTTGGATAAGGCATACAGTGATTGTAATACTTTTTTAAGTCATTGACTATAATACTTTCTTTTTTTTTCTTTTTTTTTTTTTTTTTTGAAGAAGTGCACAAGTTGAATTATGTTGAAAATTTATAAAATTTTAAACCGCCGAACCGATTCGCATCCATCTGCCAAACCGCCAATCTGCTCCATCCACATCCGCCGGATAGGCGGATGGATGCGGATTGATTTTCTTCAATTTGCCAATCTGGCGGACGAATGGCAGATTGGAGGTTCCGTGGCCGCAACCGACCCGGGCCCACCCCTACTTCGAACCAACTCTTGCTTTTTGCTATATATGAGCCATATCTCCCATTTTTGCAAAGAAGAGCATTGAAGCAATTTTGGGAGCCTCTCTCTCTAGAAAATTTCTCTCACTCTAGAAATTCCAGAGCTAAATTTCAACTTGTCTCTCTAGTTGGCTCTCCCTCTTGACCTTATGTGCATGCAAGAGATATTCTTGGAGATATACCTCTCCTTTGCCTAGGCTTCCTTGATCAAACTTGTTCACCATTGGGCTGAGATTCCTTGGAGCCTCCTTTGAGTCCTAGAAGGTAGTTTTAGCTCAGAGTTTGGACCTATTTTGCAGCTGTGCTTCCAGGGTAAGTATCTTCCTCTTTTAAGCTCATTTTTGTACACTATCTTGGCCACCTTTGCATGCTTGTTTTGGCACCCTTTCAAACTGTTTTTGGCTTGGTTTTGAACTGAAGAAAAATCTGTTTTTCAGTCCTAAAAATGATGGTTTAGGCCTTGTTTGGCTAGGGGGTGTTTCCTCCCTTTTGCTCCTTGGCTTGTAAGGCCTTTTGAGCTAACTTCCAAGCTTTTCAAACAAATTCTTTTTGGCATTAAAACCACTGAATTCCAGAGGAATTTTGGTGGTAGAAAACTTGTTTTGAGGGCCAAAATGGGAGGGGGTTGTCCCCCCCTCCTCTTCTCTTGTTTACTTGTATTGATGGCCCATCAAAAGAGCATGATTTCTCCTTCTGTTAAGCTTAGTTGAAGCACTTTTTTGTGACTTTTAGAACCTGTCATAACTCTTTTTTAGGCTGGTTTGGTCACCTCTTGCATGCTTTATACACTTGTAGTGCAAACTTACACACTAGCCTAACATGCATCATGCTTTAGACCATCATTCTAGTGTATTTTGGCTCAACTCCAAGAAGATTTTACTCATGTTTTTCCATGATCTAGGTATGATTTATGTTGTTTTGGTCATGTATGCCTTGCTTTGTACAGCCATAGTGCATTCTAGCTCACTAGTCTTGAGTTTTGAGTCCACTAGTATGCATTACTTGGGCTATTTGTATGATTTGACATCATTTGATATGTGATTTCAGTACATGTAGTGTGGCCATACATTCACATCTTTCACTCTTTCAATGCTTTGGAGGGTTGGTGCTTTGTGCTTTAAAAATGAGCCATTGTGTATGCCATCTTGCCTAGGCTTTTAGGCCACCATTTTAGTATGTATTTGGTCCTATTTTACCATGATAAAACTCTGTTTTTGGTTTTTTAGAGCATCCCTCATTTTCTTCTTACACTTGTAGTGTAAGTCCTCTTTGCTTGCCTTGCATGCCTAATGAGTGAGCTTATTATTCTAGCATGTGTTGACTTGGTATTAGCCCATTTTTGGTGTTATTTTGACATGCCATAACTCTAATTTTTGTTGGTGAAGTCATCTCATGCTTGGTTTTGGTAGGTGTAGTGTAATCCTCCTTATTGGCCTTGCATACTTCATGCTTCATGCCCTTCATGCTAGCTTGTTTTGGCTTTGCTCCATGCATGTTTTAGCATCATTTTTGCATGCTCTAAGACTGTTTTGGGTTGCCTTGGCCATATGCTTCATGTATTGCATAGCTATAGTGCAAGTGCCTATGCTAGTTTCAAGCTTTAAGCCTCCTAGCATGCTTCATTTGTAACATGTGCATGATTTGGCATCATCTACCATGTTATTTCAGAGAATATAGCATTGCCATGTTCTCACTTCTTTCACTCTTTGAGTGCTTTTAAGAGTTGTGCATTATTGCCTTGTTTGTGGCCTAGCTTGTATGCATGCATGCCTAGACTTTTAAGCTCCCATTTCAGCATGTTTTGGTCTTTGTTTTGACCTATTTGAGCTCTATCTATGGCTAGTTCATTCATTTGTGCCATATATTGCATGCCTCTTGTGTAGTCCTCCTTTGTAGCTTTGTGCCTTAAGGACCCTAGCATGCAATGCTTATGTTGTTTGGATGATTTGGCATAATTTCACATGATATTTCAGAGCATTTAGTATTGTCACACTTCCATGTTTGTCACTCCTTGAGCACTTTTGAGAGTTGTGCTCTTATGCTTAATTAGTGAGTCAATGCGTGAGCATGCATTTTCTAGCCTTCCATGCCATCTTTTAAGAGTGTTTTGGCCATTGTCTTGGCATGCATGAATTCTATTTGGGGTTGGTTTAGTCCATTGTGCATTGCATTGTATAGCCTTAGTGTTGTGTGCCTCAATGCTTCAGGACTTTATTTGCATGCTTGTTGTTTGCATTGTGTTTGGCATGCTCATGTTGCATTGCATTGTATTTCCATGTTGTTGCTTTGCATTGTGTTTGGATAGGGTGTTAATCCAAACACGAGAAACGAGGGACGTTTCATACTTGAAGCGATGAAGCGTGTCTCATTTCTCGGGCGCCGACGCTCTTGATCATGCATGATAAAGGTTAAGGCTTTTATGTGTTGTTTGTGCATCCATTGATATTAATTTGTGCAATCCTGGCTTCTCGGCCATCGTACATTGCGATGCTCGATTGGTGGCCCGAGAGTCAAGAACCTCACTCCCTTGAGCTTAAGAAATGATAGGGAGAGTGGTTATGCACACATACCTTGCAAATACACTGCTATGCCCCTTTTTGTTCTCTATTGCAGCAAACTAGAAGTGTGCAGAATTTTCTGGTCGGCAGACCAGTAAAAGTGGCTGGCCCACCACTTTTTCTGGTCTGCAGCAAAGGTAAGTGGTCGGCAGGTGGTTGGCAACACTAATAAGTGGTCGGCAATGCTCCTGGAAGTTCCCATGGTGGAGTACAAGCTATCTAGAGCTTTGTGCAATGTCATGAGAATAATTACAAACAGAGGCAAGTTGGGGCATCGCAATGGATTTCCAAACGAGGCGACCGAGCATGAATGCACTTCTCACCCTGAGGACATCTCTTTACTGTTTTACTTAGCTTCTTTGCTTAGTTAGCTATTTGGTTCTGTACTTAAGTAGTTAATGCGCTTAACTATTCATTTGTGTTTGTAATAACTAATTAGTTAACTTGTTAGTTAATTAGCTTCGTGTTGTAATAATTAGTTAACTTGTGAGTTAATTAGTTTCGTTTTGTAATAATTAGTTGAATTAGCTTAGATTAGCTAGTTAGCTTATTATTCGAACCCTCCGTCGAGAGGGCACAACTGTTGTAATAAGTGTGCGTGTGTGTGATGCATGTCTTCCAACCCCCATTTCTTTCTCCCTTTTACTTAACCGCTTTCAATGGTTAGTTTTAGGACATGTTTCAATTAACATCCTTATGCTATGCATGCCTGCATCATTCATTTGTCTTGCATGCACCGGGCTCGGCGCATCATACAAACTGCATTATATTTCAATACCTATTTGAATACATGTTATCAAGTTGCATCAGCATGACATCTTAGAATAGACGAGCCTATCTTAGTTGCATTTTTGCATATGTTGCATTAGGCATTGTTTGACATAGCTATGATCATGCATTGATTACTAACTAGCTTCTGTTTTGGCTTGGAGTACTAGGTAAGCTTTTACGCTTTAGCATCCTTGCATGTGTGTAAGTGATTGCCATGATAGCATGCTTGCCATGAGGCGATGTGCTTATGTGTTTAACTGCATGAATGCCTGTGGATGAAGCCCACTTGAGTTGGAACAATTCATCAAAATGTGTGTTTTAAGCCCACTTGAGGGTGGCAAATCCGCGTCATAGCCTACTTTAGGGTAGCAATTTCAAACCATTTTCGAAAACAAACATGAGATGTTTTGTTCCAACTTGAGCGGTTTAGTCTATACTTGTACGCTATGCGCATCACATAGTAAGATTAGCTAATAAACCAGAATAAGAATGCACATGTTTTCAAAAACAACATATCATGTCAGTAGAGGTCGATCCTTTGATCGGGTGAGCGGGGGTGCTTATTTCAGAACCTTCCCCTCTCGTACCCAAGTTCCCGAACTGAGGCAACTTTGGTGATGACGGACACGTGGCTTTGGGCACGAGTCAGGGTTTCCTAAATTTCCCAAAATAAAATATTTATGTGGCGACTCTGAAATCTGGCAAAGCAGTTCATGTTTGGCGCTTTTTGATTAAAATCGATTTTTCAAAACGATTTGCCAGATTTGGACTCTTTGGTGATTTATCAGTCTTACATTACACTTTGTGAGATTAGATTCAGAACTGTGACAGGAGTTCGAACTATAGTAGCTAGAACTACGATTCGAGCCCCCGCGCGCGGAGCAGAGTTCCGAGCGGTCTACACCCCCCCTCCTAAATTTTGAGGGGTTAGCAATTTTGGAGCAAAATTATCTCTCTCTCTCTCTCTCTCTCTCTAGATTTCTCTTTCTCTCTTACAATTTTGTACTTTGTAACTAGTTTTCTCTACACTTTTATATACACTACCTTGATCAAAGTTAATTCTCTTTGAGCTGAGGTTCCTTGAGACTTGTTTTGAGCTCTAACAAGTGGTTTTAGCTTGGATTTGTGCCTAGAGTTATTCTTTGCTTCAAAAGGTAGTTTACTTGCTTTGTTCACTTGTTTAGTATACTTGTTTTCTCATCTTTTTAAACTATTTTGAGGCTGGTTTTGAACAAAAAAAAAAAAACCTTTTTTTTTATAACCTAAAATGTTGGTTTGAGGCCATTTTCAAGTGGGGGCGTGCTTTACCCTTCTTGTTTATTAGCTTGCTAAGTTTTTGTGCCTTTATTCATCACTTTCAAATCAACTTTTTTGGGCATTTTAACCACTGAATTTCAGAGTATTTTCAGTGACCAAAAACTCATTTTGAAGTCCAAAATTTGAGGGGTTAGCCTCCACTCCTCATGTCTTGTTTGCATGCCTAGTTAGCTTCACATGTTAGCATGTTTTTCTAGCCTAACTTAGCTTGAGTCCAGCATGTTTTAGCCTCTGAAATAACCTGTTTTAGCTCTGTTTTGGGCTAGTTAGTTTGTTTGAGTCTTGTTTTGCATAGTTGTAGTGCAACCCCATGCATTAGCTTAATGTTTTGGATTTTCATGTCTTGAGTCCAGCATGTTTTAGACCATATTTAGGGCTGTTTTGCCTCTATTTTTGGTTATTTGTTTCATTTAAGCCTGGTATGGCATGATTGTAGTGTTAATTCCTTTACTAGCTTAGTGTTTTAAGGCTTCAATTCTCATTGGTTTGAGTTGGTTGCATGTTTTAGTGCTTTTTACCATTCATTTCCAGCACTTAACCACCTCTGCAATCCCCATCAATTCTTCACTTTTGATTTTCTTTGAAAGTGGTTTCAAACCACTTGTTTGCCTGAGTGTGAAATTGAGGTGCTACACCTAATGGTTTAATCCCTTAGGGGGTTCATTACCAACAATGTAATGCCTCTTTCATGTCCAAAGCAACTTGGGGCTTGAGACCTCTTTCCATTAGAGTACACTCACCAATGGACAAATGGATTAATGAATGGTTTGGTAATTAAAATGAGTAAACAAAATTGGCAAGAAAAAATGTGCAAGATAAGCATTCTTTGTGTTGCATTGCATGTGTTCAAATCAGATGTTAATTTGAACACATGGAAAATGGGACATTTTATACTCAAACTGATGAAATGTTCCATTTTCCTAGGTCTCCATTGCCCTTGATCATGCATGATAGGGTGGTGGTCATTTTGGTCTTGTTTGTGCATTTATTGAACTTGTACAAACTTGGTCCCTTAGCCATCATGCATGGAAATTGCTAGATTGATGATTTGAGGGCCAAGAGTTTCTCTCCTTTGAGTTTGTGTGATGATAAGGAGGGTAAACAATATAGACAACCTGTGAGAATACACTGTTTTGCTCTGTTTTTCTCTCTATTGCAGCATGCAAGTGTAAACCAACAGTAGCCGACCGGCCACCAATGGTAGCCGACTGGCCCCTTGTCCCTTTTGTCGACCATCAGTGATTTTTGCACAATGTGATGGTAAGATGAAGCAGAGGTGTTCTGGAAATTGGCAGAATTTTCAATAATCAAATGTACAAATAGAGGCTCGCAGCAGCAAGGCAATGGCTTTTCGAGTGACGGATCGAGCATGCATGCATCCCTCACTTCCCGGGGCTAAGTAGTTCATTACTTAGTTTACTTGCAATTGACTTGTGATCCATTAATTAGCTAAGTAGTTAATTAGATGTGATGTAATTATTTAATTAGTTAGCTAGAATAGTTAATTAGTTTTCGATTTGTAATAATTAGTTAGCTTAATTAGCGTAGCTAGTTGGTTAGCTCTTATTCATTCGGACCCTCCTTCGAGAGGACACAATGTTGTAATAAGTGTGAGTGCGTGTGTGTATGTCTTCCAACCCCACGCCTTTCTCCCTTTTACTTAATCGCTTTCGATGGTTAGATTAGGGACATATTTTAACTTAGCATATCGCATGCTTGCATCCATTCATTCGTATTGCATGCACTGAGGCTTGGCGCATCATATAAACTCCATTGCCATTTCAATAATTCTTTGAATACGTGTTTAAATCGTATGTTGTTCAAATCAATCCATATGCCATATTAGTAGCCGAGCCTATTAATTGCATATCGCATGTGTTGCATTAGACATCTTATATAGTTAGGAATCATGCATATTTTGTAACTCATATCTTCTTAGCTCAGAGTACTAGGTGAGTTTTTACGCTTTAGCATACTTGCATAAGTGTAAATGTTGCCATGATTAGCATGCTTGCCATGAGGCTATGTGCTTAAATGCTAAACTGCATGAATGTCTGTGGATGAAGGCTTGTTTGAATTGGAATGATTCAACGAATGTAAGTTTTAAGCCCACTTTGTTGAGTGACAAATCATGTTTTAAGCCCACTATGTTTGGTGGCAAATCAGCAATCTTTAAGCCCACTTGAGGTGGCAAATTCAAACCATTTTCGCAAACAAACATGAGTTGAGTTGTTCCAAATTGAGCAAACTAGTCTATACTTGCTTGTGCACATCACCTAGTAAACATAGCTTAATAACCGAAACAAGAACACATAATGTTTATAAAAAAATCATATCATGATTAGTAGATGCCGATTTCATGGCCTTCTCCTCTCGTACCTAAGTTCCTAAGCCTAGGTAACTTTGGTGATGACGGACACGTCGCCTTCGGCACGAGTCAGGGTTTCCTAAATTTTTCTAAAAATAAAATATTTAGGTGGCGACTCTGTATCTGTCAAAGCAATCCAATTTTGACATTATTTGATTTAAAATCGATTGTCCAAAAGGTTTGCCGGATTTGGACTCATTAGTGTTTATCAGTTTCACATTGTACTTGTAAAACTAGGTTCAGAACCGCAGAAGTCTAAACTGTGAGACCTTCTTGTCAAAACCTTTTCGAAAGGCGGGGCACGGAAAAAGGCGAGTCCACATTAAGCAATTGCACCAAGCTTGTAGAGAAGCTGGCTTCTTTTATGTGGTAATTCTCTGTGAATCCATTGTATATTCTTTGTCTGTGTGTCTGCTGCAATCGTATCAAATTGGTGATTTGAAGACCCATAATCAAACCAATGTACTCAAAAATCAAACCAACCCCACCCAAAAAGGTTCTGTTGGTTCAGTTTTTCAGTTTTTCGATTTGTACACCCCTAATTTGAACCCATTAGTCATTTCAATGTTCATCTTTGTTTTCAATAATTTATTTTGATTGGGGCAGTTGTTAACTGATCCCAAGTATCTTCCCTCTTTGTTGTCTTGTTGGATACCTACTATCATTTTGAATTCATAACTTCAACAGAGCAAGACTTCAGGGACTTGTTTGGTTTAGATTATTAAATGTGTGTTTGATTATTTAAATAGGTAATTTAATGGATAAACAAGTTGTATATAATCATACAACAATGATTCATCCCACTAAAAACATCACCACTAATAGCACTAATGCATTAAAAAAGTAAAAAAAAAAAAAAAAAAACACAACTCCAAGACCAAAACATCACATCATTAATGGCGGGACCCACTGCCACCTAATTAGTGGGAGCACTAATTAGTGCTCCCAAGCATTTTTCATAATCATATTTGGTTAGCATGTATGATTGTTTACACATAAAAACAAACATATTTGATTAAATAATGAAAATGGAAACAGGGTCTAAGTTTAACCAACACTGGATTGATATTTCAAAAAATGTTTTTTTTTTTTTTTAATATTTTAAAATCAGCCCAAACATCCTAAACCAAATTTTTATTTATTTATTTATTAATATATATACATACTTTTTAATATTGTTTTTTATGTGTTGTGATTAATCAGAAGGTCCACGGTATACCCGATTCCATTATCAAAGAGGTTAGAATGTGGCACACAAGTTCTTCAGTCTACCTTATGAGGAAAAACTAAAGATTAAAATATCTCCCACAACTGGATGCAGGTATGCTCCCTGGAATAACTTGTGGCATTAGTATTTTCTTTTTTATTTTTTCACTTGGAAATTGCTTCCTAATTTGACAGTGAGTTAACATTTTGCACATAGAGCGTGTCAGCGGATTGGCAAAAATATAACCAAAGGGATCCTTGACATGCACGAAGCTATTGATGTATGTTTTGCTTAATTGCGTCGGAAGTTTTGGTGTTTGTGTTGCCACTATGAATAGTTAATTTCCCGAATCAATTATGGCTTGTGGGCATCTGAATAACCACCAAGAAATGATAATACATTCTAACCAAAGAAATGATAGACCACATCAATCCAATAACTTCTTGAACTCTTCAACACAACTATATAGAAAACCAAAAAATGATAATCGGCTGTTTGATTTCATATATATTCAATGGCTTGCATTCTAGTCAATGTCATTCGCAGTTTCACAAGCACATATGTTATGAAGCACAAATACTTCAAAAAGGAAGATATATTCGTATCACATCCATGTCGGATACCGATACTCCTTGAATACTTACGGATACGTATCGGATACTTATTAAAAGTATCTGATACTTCTTAATTATTTTTCTATTAATTTTGGAGTATCGGATACTTAATTTTGAAGTATCGGATTTTATTTAGTTATTTGATAAAAAGAACATAGTGAGAGTTAAAATAATAAAATTTGTTAAATTTATTGTTTTATGCATGTCCTCTATAACTACATAGAAAGTAAGAATTAACATGAGAATATTACAATAATAAAATTAATAAATTAATAAATAAATAAGCAAGTAAACTTGAATACAATATTTTTACTAGTACCAAAGGGAAAAGCAAAAGAACAAGTTATGGATTATTTTATTATTGTAATATAAACATATTAAATTTGATATTAAAATGAAATATTTGCAACACCTATTGAAAATTTTAAAAATAAATAAGCTACTGTCTTAAATTAATACCTAATTCTTAAATGTTAGTGTTTTGCATTATAAAATTACAATGAGATCACTCAACATTCTTGAACTTATGTGTAATTCACTGCCAATAATATTTTTTAAATATATTTTTTATAAATGTATCTTAGTCGTATCCATATCCGTATCCTACTTTCTTAGATTTTGGCTTCTCACCATATCCATATCTCATATCTTGTATCTCGTATCCGTGCTTCCTAGGACATGTGTTATTTTTGTTTGAATAGGCATATGTGTTATTTTTGTTTGAATAGGCATATAGAGTGACGCGATGCATTGGTGTTGTGCATAGGGAAAAAGCTCTGATTCTCTCTTTGATAATAGTAGTAATGTAGTATTGGTATGATGTTATAACTATTTATCTGTTTGGCTTCTTTTTTCTCTTTTACGGGTGGCAGTGCTATAGAGAAGTGAAACCGAGGATGTACGGTACTCTCAGCAAACCTTTAGAAGGTCCTAATCAATGGTACGTAGAATAATGATTTTTATTTTAAATTTCCATCCAATATGAAAGAAGATTGGGAAATGATAAAGAGCTCTAAATATAGAGTTCTAATATAAGCTCTAATGATGTGTCAAAGCAAAAAAAAACAAAACAAAACAAGGTACAAACATCACATCAGGGTAGGACCCACCGTCCCATTAGAGCTATTAGTAGGGGTGTGCATAATACCGCCGAAACCGCCGAAACCGCCAAAACCGCACCGAACCGCACCGCCAAGGCAAATTCGTTATTATTTATCAATCGAACCGCCGGTTTTTGGTAAGAAAAATGGCAAATTTTAGTGACACTTTTATCAATCCGCCGGTTTCTATTTTTCTTCCAAACCGCACCGACCCGCACCGCTATTAAATCATGTTTTATAAGATTCTAAAAATTCTTTTTTACTTAAGTTTGCTTGTTGTTCTATACCTTAAAATATAGTATTACATTACTGTCCGAGGGGAATTTTATGTATTGTATTTGATCATTGTAACTTCCACAGATGCTTGTAATGAACTGATGGCATAGTCGTTGATATTATCATGTTGTTGCTACACTTGCTGCATTAGAAGAAAGCTTCGCAAGATGCTTAACATCACGATATCTCTCGTCTTTTTTTTACTCTTTGATTTAAGTTTTGTAATTTGAATTATATTTTTTATAAACCGCCAATCCGCCCGAACCGCCAAGGCAAATCCGCCATTATTTGCCAACCGAACCGCCGGTTTTTAATAAGAAAAATGACAAATTCTAGTGACACTTTTATCAATCCGCCACCCGCCATACGGTTTCCATTTTTCTCTCAAACCGCACCGACTCGCACCGCGCACACCCCTAGCTATTAGAGCTCCTATATTAGAGCTCTAAAGCATTTTTGAAAAAGATTATGTTGGCATCTCCATTTTTAGGATGCATCTCTCTCTCTCTCTCTCTCTCTCTCTCTCATTGTTCACTGTTCACCTAGTTCTTATTGCTTGTGATTTTTTTGGTTTTCTACTTCCATTAATTGTTTCTTCTCGCAGGAGTATATCAGCCTTTGTACAGGTCCATTTCTTACTGAGATTAATAAATACTAGTTTAAAAACTTCGGTGATGTATTTTTATAGTTCTAAGATACCATAATTTTACAAATGTCAATTACCAAGTGCAGCAGATCTTTCAAGAAAAATTATGTGGGGGATTGCTCTAGCATGGATGCATCGGCAGATGAGTTTGAAGGTGAAAGAGCCGGAGATCCATTTTGGGTTTTCCAAATAATTGGTTACCCTGTTTTATCCCATGCAAACGGCAAAGACATGACAGAAAATGATATTGGATGGTAATTGAATGTTGCTTATCTTGGTGCTTTCACTTTTTATTGTGTTTCGGTTGTTCCAATTTGGTGAGGTCTTTGTTTTCTTGTTATTTTGTCTATCTGTCACTCTGTTCAAACAAATCCAGTGGAGCTCACACTGGTCAATTTCTAGTCTTTACACGTTTTAATGTGAAACATCCATATGATCTTATTCGTTGGTCGTGATTTTCTTATGCTGTTGTGTAACAGATTTGTTGCCGTTAGTTAATCAGAATGCTGATATAACTGCACTTGAGGTATGATCATCGACTCTTTCTTTTAATTTTAAATTTTTTTTTTTTTTTTATAATTTTGGTTTAAAGAAAGAAATTTCTCACTCTTATCATTTATATACTAACCAATACATTTGTTTACGAGACCTCCAGGGTTAAATTCTGTTGATTTGAAAATGACGTAATACTAGATTCTCGTTTTTAATTTATTTCTTGTTCCGTTCAATTTGGGGTTTAAAATTTTAATTTATTTTGCTGTTATCTTATTTAATGTTTTTTATTTTATTTTATTTATCAAGCCAAAAGTAGTAATTTTAAGGTGAGAAACCAATCTGGTGAGTGGATATCAACTCCACCCGTCCCCGGCACATTTGTTTGCAACATTGGTGACATGCTAAAGGTATGTAACTTCACCACTCTCCAATATCTGTTACTGTCTTTCCACCGAGTCATCAACAAATCTCCAAAATATCGAGTCTCCGTGGCCTACTTTTATGAGGTTATCTCTTTGCTTCCACTTGTTCCCTTACTTTAATCTTTAATATTTGTGTTTTGCTCTTCTTAAGTGGTCCTTTTTGCATGTTGTTTTTCATGAACAGACGAACTTTGACGCTGCAATAGAACCCTTGGATATTTGTATAAAGCGAACAGGTGGAGCTAAGAAGTTTGAAAGAGCAGTTTATGGAGAGCATTTAGTTAGCAAAGTAACAACCGATTTTGTAAAAGAGGATGATTTAGATTCTTGATCTTTTGACCACCTACTTGTATCTTTACGAACCATTAAATAATTCAAAGTTGTGTAAACGGCATCTCAAATGGAATTGAAACATTGTTCGTTGCTGAGTGTATTGGTGTTTGTATTCTGTCATTAGATCAATTTAACTGTACTTGCTTTCTTTGTTTTCCTCATCTTCTTTTGCCAATCATCTCCAAGTTGATGAATTGAGGTAAAGTGCGCCATGTCCTAAAGGGATGGGGTGGGTTGGGATGGCAGTTGCAACGGGTGGCAAGTTGTACAGATATAAGCTAAAGAAACATTGTTAGACTATCTCTAATGGTTACTTAAAATTGTCATCAAATTTAAAGAAACATTGTTAGACTATCTCTAAGGGTTACTTAAAATTGTCATCAAATTTAAATTTGATGAAATATAGCTTCAAAACTTGTTTCAACAATTTCATCAAATTCAGAACTTAGAATTTCACTTTTCTTTCACCAAATTGAAGACAATGTGTCTTTCATCAAATCACTCTATATTGTCGTTGGATTTTTATCACCGGATGTTCTCTTGGTCGTCCCTCCGGATGACTATCTCAAAGCAAAAATTTATGAGAAAATTACACTGTCCAATTGTCCACCAAGTCGACCGGTGATTTGATGAAACTCCAGAACCCTCCGTTGGAACACTTGATATCAAGGAAGCATTTATTCAAATTTTTACTCAATTAATAATTACACTACTTCACTTCAATTAATAATTTAACTATAATATTTCTTATTTATTACATTGTTGCGTACACATAACTATAAACATATTCGGCAGCATATATCATAGTTCTAAATATCGGCCGGTACGGTACGTACCGGCCGATTCGTACCGGAAAATCATATCACCGATTTGGATATCGACCGGTATACCGATGAGAATGAAATTCACAGCCGTACCGTCCGAGTCCCGATACATAGCGGCCCAAATCCGATACATGCGACGATATAGTCCAATACAGATTTGTTGTGCTGTTGTTGTGCTCTGTTTTGTTGATGTTGTTGTGCTCTGTTTCTGGTCTCTTCTTCTTCTTCTTCTTTTTCTTTTTTTTTTGTTGATCTAAAGCTGAAATGTTTGTCTGGGTTGGCCGGATTCTGCAGCTTCCGGTTAGCGTTTTTACAGAGAGAGAGAGAGAGGATAGGTGGTATGGGTGTCTTGCTTCCGGTCAACGTCTTGCAGTCTTGTATTATGGTTTCGGTGTCTGAGGTTGAAATGGAAAAGAGGAGAGAGATAATTAGGTACATGGAGGTGCATTGGGAGTATGAGATTGAAATCGATAAGAAGGGAGAGGTACTTAGGTACATGGGAGTGCATGTGTTTATAGTGGATTTGTAGATTGTAATTGTTTAGATTTTTTTTTTTCATCTATTTATTTCTTTATACACCTACACCTCTATTTATATTAATATATATATTTATTTTTTTCTCAGTACAAGAAAAATAAATAATCAAATTAATTTTTTTATTAAAAGTTTAACATATGTCAAAAAAAAGTTTGAGGCTAAAATAAATACATATCATTTAGTTGAAAATGAATCAAAAATGCTCCTACATATCAAAATTTTGATTAAAATGTAACAAATTTAGGCTAAAAAAGTTTCAAAAAAAATGCATAAAATTTAGTTTTAGAGGGATTGCTAATGATTTTTAAAATTTCACGGTCGCAACACCCGATTTCTGATTCGTACCGGCCGATACTACCGATACCGATACTCCGCGATCGATACCGTTACGTTACCCAATACCGCGATTTAGAACCATGGCATATATGATAGTCTTGTCACCAACAATGTTCGTTGGAGTTTCGATGAACAACACGGGACTAAACCAACAATTAAGGCAAATCCATCTTACGATACCTTTCCAGAGCAGCATAAGAAGGCGACAGAGTAGGGACGGGTGGCATTAGTATCTCTTCATCAGACGGTGCTCTCCTAGAAGCAAAATCCTCAATATCACAAGGTAAGTAATTCATAGACTTTTCATCCGGGCACGACCTCTCCATTGAGAAAAAAGCAGCACATTCAACCTTACTTTTCTGAAAAGGTAAGTCCAGAATGCAATTCATCCTAACGTCTAGCACGTTCCTCTTGATCAGCTCTCTGCATTCTGGACCTACCTGTGTGAAGTAGTTGTAACTTAGAGTAAGATTCGACAGGTCATCGAGCTGGCACAGCTCTTCCAGTACCGTCCCATACAACTTGTTAAATGACAAATTCAGCAGCTGCATCTTCTCCAAACACGCGTAAGAGAGCGGTATGGGACTCGTCAACTGGTTCATGCTGGCATCAAAGACAATTGCTATCTTCAACAACCCAATTTCATACGGAAGACAACCAGACAGTTTGTTGTTCAAAAGCAACACCTCGAGCAAATTGATTTTAGCATGGCGATGCTTTTTGGGATTAGACCGATGAATTTGTTGTTCGCCAAGGTGAGTGTTAGGGAAAATATGTGATTCCCCACAAGTAAATCAATCAATGGGAATAAAAACTAATGCGGAAAAATTAAATCAAAAACAACACAAGAATTTTTACGTGGTTCCCTCAATGTGAGGTACGTCTACGGGATCGAAATCCGATTCCACTATCAACCAAATAAGTTTCCAAACGATTACAAACGAGACACGAATGGTCTCACAAAATCACCTTTAGGTGAATTTCAAATAATCATAAATAAACAAGAGGAAAGACCTCACCAAAT